>NC_059135.1:13572928-23572928 GCF_020740605.2 Lemur catta | reverse complement strand
TGCTCCAGTCTGGAGCCTAGAGACCCCAATTCTGTTGCTTTTTGACTTTGCTTACAGCAGGCAACAGTCTCAGCCCTAAAAGAACTAATCGTATTTCCCAGAGTGTTTCTCAAAATGTATGTGCAAATTACTTAATCTTTCCAGTTTGAGAAGATGAAGATCTTCTGCTGATGGTTATGAGTAGTTATAAAGACATCTAAATCTTGGAGCAGCTGTTTAAAGTCCCTGTGAGTTTATCCTGTCAGCACCTTCATAGTTGCTTCCTTTTAACTGTCTAATTTGCTTTTTAATTTGATAGGGAACCATGCTTGGGAAGATTGAATTTGAAGGTCAGCCTGTGGATTTTGTGGATCCAAATAAACAGAATTTGATTGCTGAGGTCTCAACCAAGGTGAGAGATCTTCCTTTATATTTTGTAGTTTCACTTTATTCCCTTTAGAGCTACATTTCTTATAATATCAAAATCTTCATTTAGGCAGAGTTCATCTTCCAGAGGCACTAGTGTTGAGGGAAAAGGGGGTCTCATAGCAGCTGAAATGTATATTACAAAATCAGCTCATTTAAAGTTAGTAACCTTTACTTGCAGGCTTACATGGGAAACTTTATGCTCTGATTTAGAGGCTTTTTACTGTTATTTTAGCTCCCCTCCCCCCTGTTTCTGGTCCCTAAGTTTAAGATTTTGACAATGTCAAATAAAGAGAAAACTGAACTGCCAAAGACAGGTGTAGCAATGATCAGAAGTCAGAACTAATAACCAGCCAGAGAGCCAAGAGAACTTTATGGAAATCAGACACAGTAATCAGAGTCTGGGGTCATTTTTAAAGGGAAAAACATTTCTTTATACACTAAAGATTTATTGTATTATGGATTAGTCCAAAAATGAATGTTCATAATGTTGACTGAGTGACCTTAAAGTGAAATGCTTGCTATTTATTTATAAAAACGTATACAATACATTTTAGGAAGATGTCCATTGGTTTTGATTGAATACCTGTTAGTGTAGGTGTGAGAGAGTCTCTTGAGCCACAATCTCTGTACTTGGGAGCATAGTGCCTGGTGGAACAAGCAAGCAAGCCAGTAAATTGCCACGTGCAGAATCCTGTGATCAATGCTGACCTTGGAGTGTGCATAGGGTGCTGCAAGGCGTGCCTGGGGCAGCACTGAAATGGGATGGGTGCAGCAGATAAGGCTCTGTGGAAGTCAGGCTTGCTCTGAGACACAACGAGCAGGTGGTAATAGTTAAGTCAATGGAGAACTAGGAGAACTGTGTTTCAGGCACAAGGAATGGCATATGTTGAGAGGCATAGAAGTATAAAACAACATGGTGTGTTTGAAGAGTTATGTGTAGTTTAGTGTGGCTGAATCAAAGGGTTCACACATTTGGCCAGAGATGAGTGGAGATGGACTGGGACTAGCTTTAGAGGGTTTGTACCAATGGCTAATTAGCAATCCCAGAAACTACGGGGAACTTGTTCGGCATCATTTTGGAGCACAAAGTATACCTGAATAAAGGAGCAAGTAACTAGGAGGGTATTGTGGCTAATCAGGACAAAACTCATGGGAACCTGAACTGAGCTGTGATAGCGAGACAGGACAGCAAGCGAAGTGGACTGGAGAAATGGGAGAAGGAGAGGCTGGATGTGACTAGGTAAAAGATCACCCTAGTTTCTCAGCTACGGTTTTAGCTAATTTGGAGCACAGTAATTACTTCATTAGATGTTTGAGATGTCTATGGGGTTTTTCTGTGGAATTTTTTCTTAAAGAAAAGTTTTTGTCGCACTTTGAAATTTAAAGGGTAGACTGCTACTTTCTGTTTTTACTCCCTAGAACAAGAGATAAAGCTGGGTTTACCTTTCCTAGGGCTATGTATTTGGTTGCCATTGTGCTTTAAACGTGGAGAATTCATCCCATGGAAACCTACATGGAGTCAGTGCAATTGGCTGGCTCCACCTTGGGATTCATTTTCACTACAGGAGAGATGGCTGGAAACTTCTTTTCCATCACCGGTGGGGTAACAAAGTCTCTCAGAGAAACTCGACTTTATACAAGAAGAAAGTGAATGTTATTTTTACAAAAGTGATTGAAGTTCTTGGAAGGATTATAAAAAGTACTTGTGGACACAAAATTTGATTTTAAATAGATTTACTCACCACAACATTTTATTCCTAGATATAACAGACATTTAGTTTCTTGTTTAAAATAGTTCCTTGTTATCATGGTCCATGCAAAGTGGATGCTCTGGTTGTTATTAAGAAAAATACTGATAACCAATCTTTCTGAATACTCAGTTAATTCTCATAAAAAACTCCATTTCACAGCTGAGGAAGGTGAGGCTTAGCAAATAAATCTATTCAAAATCAAATGTAACTTGCCCAAGGTTAGCCTCAGTTGAAACTGAAGTGACTCTAGAATCTCTGTGGCTAACCTAATACTATTTTGCTTTTCATTTTGGTGATGGTTTGACTGAAAAGCTTCTAAAAAGTGCATTTCTAGGAGCCTGTTACCTGAGTTCAAGAAGCTTCCTCAAGATTCCCTGTGAACCTGTTTCCTTCTTGACCCCACTTCTGGCAGGGTCTGACTCTGTTTGCGTAATCTGCTCCTCTGCTGGGATCCCTCTCCCCTCTCCTTCCCTTTCTGTCCTGAAGAAGTCAGTTTAGAGGGTCAGCTCATTGTTCCTTTGTGCAGCCTTCCCTGACTCATGCCACCTTCGGATTCCGTGTTATTTAATAGATCACTTCATCATAACAAGGATCAAATTGAATTTAACTCTTTGGAAGGATCATCTTTTTATTTATCTGTGGTTAGCTGTTTGAGAGGAGAGGCCATGGTTTACTTATCTGAATTCCCAGTACTGTCTATAGTACCTTCCACATAGTACTTGCTCAATAAATATTGGATAAATAAAGGAATGAACAAAACCAGTAAACAGTAGTGAGATTTGGTGTTAAATAAATTGCAGATTCCTTTTTCCCCTTTGAATCCTGTAGTCAGTGTTTCTGATGGTTCTATTATCTCCATTATTAAAATATAAAATTATTATTAACTATTATGAGTTTTATTAATAATAATAATAGACAATGTATTGAGTACTTATTAGGTATCAAGTACTCTTCTAAATGCTTTCTACTGATTAACTTATTCAATTCTCACAGCAATTCTATGGGATAGGGACTATTAGTAGCTGACTGGACCAACAAAGAAACTGAGATACAGAGAGATTAAATACCTTTCTCAGTGCGAACAACTATAGGATTTATAACTAGGAAGGTTTGATCTAGTGTCTACCTTTTAAACATCATCTCATACTACCTTCCACTGTATTAGAAATAATAAAGATTAGTAACCATAGTCATACCATTGTGTAATAATATTCAAATAAGTTTACATTGTTGCATTCCATTTACCTTTTACGTTTGCAAAGTGAAGTTTCAAGAATTTCTAATCAGAAGTGATAAAATATGTCATGAGCTAGTGTGTGAATGCACTAGAAAACTCACTATGGTTGTGTGGAATATTGTACCTCTACTGTGATAAAGCCTTATCATTGAGAGTCTTTAGAAAGGTTGTTCCCCCCACCCTTCCTGATACCTGTTCATCTGAAAAATGATTCATGTTGCAATATAGCACCGATCAGAATAAATATGGAGAACATTATAACATATAATCATGGCATATGCAGTAGTCATTTCTGATTTTTAGTTTTAAAATTTGTTCATTCAGATAACAACTATTTTCCCTCTGTTTTTTACATATTTCCCAGTGAAGTGATTTAGTTTGAGATACCACATGATAGAGGACCATTTTCCCCTTTAGAAGGATAGAATGTTAGCATTCAGAGCTCTCTTGGTGGACAAACAAGGCTGAAAAACACTCCATAATATTTTCCTGTCTTGGCGAGTCCAAATGAAAATACATTATGTTCCAGTGTTGGTGAGGTCTTGCTTAACTTCTGTCATTATGCATGGATGGTATTTAATGTGTTTGTGTGGAGACCAGCAAAAATGAACATTTCTGTGTTTTTATCTATATCACATTAAGGGAGAGATTGTAGTACTGAAAGCTGGTTCTGTTTCTTAATGTCAGTGCAATTAAATAATTTCATTATAGCTATGATAAAATGTGTATTTGTATCAGGAGATTACATATATCTTATGAGTTTTGTTTGGCTATATGCCTTGGGAATGTTGTTAACTTAATTCATTGTCTTAAAATTGCAATTTTATGTAGTTACAACTAGATGGTAATATTGCTTTATTTTTATAGCAGAACCCTAAGGTTAAGAATAAATCTATACTTTTTCAAATTATCTGATGAGAGAGATTACCTGTAGCATTCATGGATCAGTTCAGCAATAATTCCCCCAGGTCACGGAAGGGCTAGAGCAGTTTTTCTTCAGAATAGTAAGTAGGAGAAAAAAAAAAGATATACTTTTTATATATTTTTCCTCAAGTACAGGCTGAGGATTATGATTTAACATTCTATATAGACTTTGTAGAGAGGTAGATGTTTCAGTTAAAGTAAAATGTCCTTTTAAATATTCAGATCGTACCTTTCATCTAAAATCTTTGGCAAACTGTGAAATTATCCTAAGTTCAGAATGTGCTAGCTAACTCTCGAAGCAGGAACCAGCGTGGGCGTCCAGCCTTCTAGGCTTTCTCTCTCTATTTCTGTTATTTTTCCTTTTATAAGTTTGGGGGACTGCTTCTTGGGTAAATGCCTATGAAAACGGATCTGCCTCCAAGCCGTGCTTCAGACGTAGATAATGATTATGATATGCCCTGGGATCCATTTGTGAAATCTACCATTTAAAGAAAAACAATTGCACGGCAGCCTAAAGGGACGTGATCTATGCTAGCTTAGCAATTCCTGTGACTCTCATACTGACTTTATCCATTAGGTCCCATTGCATAAGCCTACTGTACACCTTTACCCCATCGGATCTTTATTGCAAGTTGAGGACCAAGTGATATTTAAAGCATGATGTATCTCTCACCACATCTGTCTAGTGCTGAATCAGGCAATAATACTTGAAAATTCCATTGCTACTGGCTGTTAATGAGGCAAAACATGGGAAAGATGGTTGTTAATTATGGAAGCAACCAATTTCTTAGAGATCATTATTGTTACTGTAATCAACAGTTTGTATAAAACAGCAAAGTACTTTTTTTTCTCACCAAAAAAGATACAGTCTGTGGCACTAGCTGTGCCTTTCTCACAAATTGATTTTTAACTGTCAGTCACTCCCTAGTCGTTAACAATCAATCTGTTACCAATCTAAGTGCAAAGCCTCCTCAGATGTGTATATGATCTTGGTCTGCTGCTCATAGCTGGGACTTCCCTCTCATTCTCTGGTTTTGAAAATGGCAGGATGTCAAGGTGTACGGCAAAGGAAACCCTACGAAAGTAGTAGCTGTGGACTGTGGGATAAAAAACAATGTAATCCGCCTATTAGTAAAGGTAAGTCATTTGTTCATCTCAAAGTGAGGGTTTGTAATATTGTTAGTGTTCGGTCAATTTCCTCTGTCACAGAGAAAGAGATGCGCAAGGGATCTATACTCTTCTTGTTGTTTTTTATCTACAAAATAGCACATTTATCCTTGTTCAAATTAGAGATATAGACTGCTATGTTTAAAAAAAAAAACCCAAGGGCCACTAAAACATGAAAGAAAATGATTGACTGACAACCTGAGACATGCGACATTCACTTTCTTTGGGGTTTAGATATGACTAAAAAGCTAGAGTCAGTCTGGTAGCTTCTACATTTATTATGTACCACATGTTTGCAGGGATCATGTCCTGATACAGTACAAACTTTCACAGCGTTTTATATTAACTCAGTCAATTAAAATTAAACCTTAAAAATCCTTAAGAATTAACCACTTAAATTAAAAATGTTTTCTTAAATATTGTTTTATTGATATTTCTCCTTCTCCCCACTCCTTTCCCAATCTCTCTGTCTCTTTCTGTGTCTCTGTCTCTCATTCTCTCTCCCTCTCCCTCTGTCACACACACACACACACACACACACACAAACACACACACACACACACACACACACACACACACACACTTGCATAACACCAAATTAGCATGGGTATGGGGGATTCTTCATTTCACCTCTTTGTTGGAGAATGTCAGCAATATTCCAATCATGATTTCAAATTCTTGTCAATTTTATTAACAAAAATTTGCATGAACCCTTCAGTAGCAGAAGCTGTGGAAGGCCTGTCCATATCCCATTCTTGTTTTGCCATTTTAATTCATGTTGCCCATCTTGCCCATCTTCCAACTGCAAGTATCAATATCTCTGTGCCTGAGGTCTTTCTTTGGTTGGTTGGAGCCTGCTGGCAGGCAGGAAATGACGTAGAACTAATGATCCCTGGAGTAGCCCCCAGCCAAAGACCAGAAAGAGTTAAGTGTGTAAGTACATTAGCTCCTTTGTCCATGGACTATCTCTAAGGTAAATATTGCACATTGGCTCTCAGAGTTCCCCAGTGGGCTTAAGTTCTAGTTGTCCATGGTGGGAAGTACATGATAATGGATACTTTATTGGGGTCTCTCATGATACCCTATTAGTATTTCTTGGAAACACCTTCCAAATAAGCTTTTTTTCTCTCAAATCCTTGTCTCGGGAAATGCTTCCAGGGAAACCCTCAAAGATACCTTCGTATGTACTTTTATATAGAAAAGTTCTAGTTTTTCTATTATAATACAAATATTATAGATAATATGAGAAAGCCCTAGGAAAGAAGGCTGATAAATTTGATTAGACAAGAAAAGACAAAACTGATAAAGGTGAGAAGTGGATGAACTTCAATTCCGAAGAAGGTGAATTTATCTTTTTTTGCATCTTTCTGTCCCACAGCTAGTGAAGGCAACCTGTACTCCTGCAAGTCCAACCATGGACCCCGGAACCTCTCCTGAAGTGCAGGAGAGTGCATTATCTATTTTCTAGCATCAGAGCTTTAATGGTTGCTCTATTTACGCATAAAATACAATGAGCCACCCAAAGAATTTTTGCTTAGCGTTATTTATTTGAATTATGTATTATTTTTTCGTTCCCTTTAAGGAGTGGTTAGTCAAGAGAAAGTCCAGCAAAATTACACTTTGGCAAAGACACATGCCATTAAATTCATCATTCTTGTGTTTCTTTTCCAGAGAGGAGCTGAAGTGCATTTAGTTCCCTGGAATCACAATTTCACCAACATGGAGTACGATGGGCTTTTGATTGCTGGAGGACCTGGGGATCCAGCTCTCGCACAACCACTAATTCAGAATGTCAAAAAGGTGCGGTGACCTGGGGTCAGTGTGTATCCATGTGTGAGGTGGGGGGGCTTCTGCTCTGAAATCTGAAAGAACTATAATACATTTGCTTATTCAGGTATTTGTCATTACTCATATTTGTGACCTCTGAGGTAATGTCAGTGTACATATTCTATAGGGAGACCAAGGAGGAGAGAATTCCAGAGGCAATAGAGCTTTTCTTCAGGCAAAGTAACTTTGGCCTTATGTCCTTGAGTTAATAGAACTGGATTCCAATCTCCAAATGTATCTTTCCTTAATATTGTAAAATGACAACTCGTGTTCCTCATTATGACTTTGGGGTCTATAAGACCTTCAAGTGTTTAAAGAAATATTAATTAGGTTTAGTTTACTCTGAGTGTTACGTACATCTTATTGAATTCTAATGCTATAAATTTGTCAATTATGTCCTTACTTATATTTTCTTTTAATTCAGTTTCATTTTAATGTTGTTCTCTTTACCTTGTTAATTAAGGAAAAAAGGGACTCTTCCTTTTTATTCCTTCAGAGGCAACATTTCTTGGAAGCATACTATTTGGTTAATAAAAATTCTCTCCGATTTAGATTTTGGAGAGTGATCGCAAGGAGCCGTTGTTTGGAATCAGTACAGGAAATTTAATAACAGGATTGGCTGCTGGTGCCAAATCCTACAAGATGCCCATGGCCAACAGGTGAGGCAGTTATGCATTTGTTTACAGTAAACCAGCTCCGAAACACTGTTAGTAACTAAACACAAAGGGCTTAGAGAATTTACCTGCAGTTTCTTCAGTATGAATAGATAACCATTCTATTAAATGGTTCACAGTTGTTTGACTACCTGATACCACTTTTATTGCATTTTTGAAAGGCAGCCTTCTCTAACAATAACTTTGCTATAGTTTAAAGTTATTTTCCTTCCCTCGACATAAATTGAGGTTATAATGCTCAATCAAATGGTATTCCAAGGGAAACCATTCTGATTTTAAGCTTGATTTCAGATCATTGTAACATTTTAAGAAGCTGGTGTGACTTAAGAACCGAGAAATCTTTAGATCCTCTCATTTTCACTTTTTTTTGGTCTCGAACAATGTTAATTTATTTAACGTCAGGCTTTCTTCTGTGGCCCACCCTCTACACAAAGTATAATTCAGAATGATTCAGGTCTGAGCAGTCATCTCTTTACTATTTCTCAGTAACTTTCCTCAGCCTTTAAAATTACTATTGTTCCCTTAAAGTAAGTAGCTTATATTTGTCTGTTTCTATTAAGCTAGTGAGTAACTCTTTTTGCTGTGAGTGCAATGCCCCCATTTTCTAAAACCGATTATAGAAGTTTAATAGACCTGATATTTAACACACAACAAAGCTTCCTGAATTGATTTTTGTTGCTAAAATTATTGGGATTAACAATCTGTGACTTTTCTCACAGAGTGATTTTCACGAAGCAATTGAAACTTTTGAATTTTAATAGGCTTTACTTGTTCACTACTTTACAACTAATGCATTTATATTCTCCTCTTCACTTTTCCTTTTTCCCTATTCTTTTTCTCCTTTTTCTCTCCAGAGGGCAGAACCAGCCTGTTTTGAATATCACAAACAGACAGGCTTTCATTACTGCTCAGAACCATGGCTACGCTCTGGACAATACCCTCCCTGCTGGGTGGAAACCACTTTTTGTGAATGTCAATGATCAAACAAATGAGGTAAGTGCTGTCCATAAATCAGTTAAGCTGGTGATAAGAAGTGCAGGACTTTTTACAAAATTGATACTTAATAATTGTTCATACCTATAGGGTACACGTGATATTTTGATACATGCATAAAATATGTAACAATCAAATCAGGATTATTTAGGATATTCATCACCTCAAACATTTATCATTTCTTTGTGTTGGGAACAATTCAAATCTTCTCTTCTAGCTATTTTGAAATATGTCATCCAGGACTTTTAATACTCTGATACAAATACTCTTGTTTATGTGAGATAATTTTGGGAGGGAGTGTTGAAGAACTGTTATAGGTTATGTCCCATAGCCCTCTGCTTTGAAAAAGTCATTTCTGTTTGTCTTCATCTCATATCAGTTGACTCTTTAAGATTCACTCTTTGAGTCTTTAATCAACAGTTGTCTTACACATTCACCATCTATGGGCTAGTGGTCCAAATATTTCTGGGTCCAATCTAGGTAGGTCTCTGAGACTCACTTGGTACCAGAGTAGTCCTTGAGAAGACCCTTGGAGAAGTAATTTAAAAGTTGAAGTTAATAGAAGGATTTGAGTTTATACTGAAAATAGCCCAGAGGGTTTCCAAAGGCTATAGACCAAATCTGTTGTTTTTTATTTAAGGAAACCGCATTTGGTTGCCTTTTCATTGGCCCATTTTCTATTCTTACCAAAATGGTTAGATATGTATGTCCTTAAGATCTCCAATCATGTTAATAGTACTGTTAGATTTAAAAATTTTTATTGAGCATTTAACTCAGTTTTTCCTTTGAATTTTATTGCCCACTGAATAATACATAGCCACACTTGACATTCATTGTTACGAAGGAATTTCTTCCTGTTTCTTATTCCTTTAGGGGATTATGCATGAGAGCAGACCCTTCTTTGCTGTGCAGTTCCACCCAGAGGTCAGCCCAGGGCCGACAGACACTGAGGTATGTCAGACAGATGGGGCCTCTTATACGCTTAAAAAAAAATTAGAAATGTGTATATGTGAAAGTTCAAGAAATCAAAATAATCACCCCAGATGATCTTGGTATAGAACATTCAAGAAAAGTGCTTCGGTAACACACATTTTGTATTAAAATTTCCCCATGAATATCACAGAGGAAATTTTTATCTTTTTTTAAAACTTAAAGTGGGAAACCTCTTAAGAAACCCATAGTGATGCTATTTTTGCTTAAACCCATTATCATTCTAATATATTTAGTTCTGAAATTTACAATTGTTGTACTATGCAAATGAATTCCCTCTTGCTCTCTCGGGTTCTCATAACTGAAATGAAATTTTAATCCCCCATCTGTGACTTCACAGAAGTCCCTATGGCAACTGGTTGTATAGCCACCAAGGGAAAATAAACAGCAGCAGGAGAAAGAGGGGCAGGGGTGTGCGGAAGGGAGAGGGTGTGCATGCACATGCATAGGATTCAGATGGCTTAAGAAAAGAACCATAAGAAATGCTTAGAGGAGTTTTGTTTTTAACCTAAGCATTTTTACTTTTTTGTGTGAGCTCTCTCGGTTTAGTGTTCAAGCACATCTTTCTAAACAAGAATTCCCCGTGGCACCCAGACAAATCTGGGAAGTTTGGGGTGACTCTAGCCTCCCACATCCGGGGGCCTCTAGTAGCAAATCTTCATTGTCAGAAGATACTTACTTGTCAGAAAGGACATGTAGGTAAAATGAGGAGGAGAATAAAGCTTTCCCTCTGTAAGCTTTGCTCTTTCATACCTGAATTGCATTTTTAGATATTTGCATTTTGTTCTTATTTTAATTTTATCAGGATATATTGGTTCTTAAAAGCCAAAGTCAGCATAATATTACAACTCACAATGAAACTCATAAATAAAATTTAGTTACATATATCATCTAACACATGCTGAGTATTTTTTAAATTAAAAATTTGAATTGGCATATATTAGTACTTCAGATTAGGAACACTGCAATTAAGATATGGGATAATATCCACTATCATGTAATTTTTTTTTTTTGTTCCTGCCAAATAGTTGCGAAATGAATATCCTTTGTTGAAATTTGTCATGTCTAGTGAAACAACAGAGCAAATTCTTTGGTAAAGTTTAAGAATAATCTTTAGAGATTTCTTTACAGCTGGTAGAAAAACACAGTATTTCTAATTTTAGGATGCATAAGTGAAGTGATATAGCTTCAATTATTTTTGTCTAACTAGAATTGGATTTACAAGAGGAAAATGATAATTAAGGGGCTAAAGACTTGACATTTTTAGGTGGCATCTGAAATTTTTAATAACTATTGAAAACTTCTTTTTTATAGGACTTCAAGTGAATAGTTAGCAATGTTTATTTGGTCTAATTCTTAGAGTAGTAAATATTTAGTTATTGGCAAAAAAGCAAAAAAGTTACATAGGCAAACTTATACTAAAATGTTACTTGTTGCTTATCTAAAGTTCAAATTTAACTGGGCATCCTGTATTTGATCTGCAACCTTATGAGTTTTGGAGCTTCTAACTACCTGGTTATATTTTTTTCTAGTACCTGTTTGATTCCTTTTTCTCACTGATAAAGAAGGGCAAAGGTACCACCATTACATCAGTTCTACCAAAGCCAGCCCTAGTTGCATCTCGGGTTGAGGTTGGTATATGTGGACTTGTTTTTGGTTTAATGCATTTCAGATTTTCTCCATCATGTGATAATTTTTTAAAAAGTGAATGATGTAAACCATATCAATGTCTATGAAAGATGATTCATAATGTTGTAATCCACCATCATTTTGCAATTAATCATTTATTCATTCTTGATGATGTTCACTGGGATATTCATATTTTGATTTAAAAAATATCTTTTAATGTCTACTTCTCGGATATTTATAATAGCATAACTTAATACAGAATAGATTTTGATTTAGTTTACAATTTGATATTTCCCATATGTAAGCTTGAGATATGGTTCAGACTACAGAATCATTATAAATGATAGAATAATTTTTGTTTCAACTAGAAGAGTTATTACTCAGCATCATGAACTGAATACTATCATTTAACCTCTAAAAAGCAAATGGATAAAGATTAATATAGCATAAGACTTAACTCCTCATTTATTTATGTATGTCAATGTGATAAGGTTTCTACCCATTTCCTTCATAGTTAAACTACACACATACACACACCCATTATTATATAGAATTTAGAAGGTTGTATGTATTAATATATTTAAAAAAATATATAAACATACATATATATTTTACATACACTTATAAATATATTTATGTAGATATTTTTAAATATTTATATGTTTAAATAAAATGTAAACCTTTTCCAAAAATTTTTTAAAGTTTAAAAAACATCATAAACTCTGGAAATTGCATTGAAATTAGAGATGTTTAAATTGTGAGTCTATTCCTTATATGCTATGTATTTTTCAAAACACTGTACCTTAAATCACCACATAAGCTCAAACAGTATAGTTTTCTTCTCCATTCTTGGAAATGCCTTCTTTTCACCATTTTAGTAATAAAAGCAATACCTTTTTTCTTATTGCTTATAGGTTTCCAAAGTCCTTATCCTAGGATCGGGAGGTCTCTCCATTGGTCAGGCAGGTGAATTTGATTACTCGGGATCTCAAGCTGTAAAAGCCATGAAGGTGAGAGAATCTGATCTTTGCTAGAATTAATATACTTCCTTTTAATGAGTCTAATTAGTATTTTATAATTTAGATTTATGACACGACCTCTTTTCAAAGTCACTGTAATTATTTCCCTTAACTATTCCTTACACATCTTGAATTAAGGGAAGCTTGATCACAAATAAGATTTTCAACTTTCTCAAATATGCACACTTGCAAATTAAAGAGGTTAGATTGGTCTCCAAAATTATTTAAGTTATTGTCTACTTATACTGAAAACATATAAAGCCACATTAATTGATGTTGCTTATTCCTTTTGAGGAAGTGAGCTTTTCAGATATACTTGTCTTTTACATGAAAGATGGAATTTGGGCAACCTTGGTGCTTTAAAGTACTTTAAGTGCACTACAAGATGCTTTAGGCATCTCTATGGTTGAAATGGGAAGCTCCAGGGGAGCAAAGCATTTTCTTCAAGGTTTAGAAGTTATTACCTGTCACTAGGGTACCCAAATCCCTATCAGTGACTTGGAAAACAGGATGGTATGGCTGAATTTTCAAGTGGAAAAGAGGATTTGATAACCAAATTGGGAAGGGCATCTTCCCTGTTTCTTCAAATCCTCTTGCAATCTCTCTAACCCTTATTGTAGTAAAATACAATAGAAAAATACTTTAGAAAAATTCCATTGTATATGTAAGGCATTTCTCTTGAAGAGCTAACTTGGCCTCTCTTTGGTGTCCTTATTTCCCTGCACCGTCTCCATCGTGGTGTCAATCAGAGGCAATGTGAGCTCTCGGTGACTTTGCTTGCAGTGTAGCCCCATTGACCGGGGGACCTGGCTAGGGGAGGGCAACATAGGAAGGCAGCAGGAGACTAGGGCAGCAAACGTGGAAAAACAGTCAGCCAAAAGTTTTTTCTTTTCAGTATTCTATATTCAAAGATTTTCACCTCATAGATGTTTATTGAAAAGAGGTAGAACACAGTCCCAATGACCTTACTCTTCTACCTGTTTGTTTTTATTTTTTTAGTACTCTCCTCCATGCATGCATGGGTGTACATACACCTGCACAGATTTTTTCCTGCATATTTACAAAATGATGCTTTACTTTTCATAATTGCATTATGGTTGAATTTCTCATTAGGTAGATAATTGGAAGATGTCCAGTGGTTTAGATTGGTTAGAACACAATCTGAGTGTATTCAGGGTTTAGAATACATTTAACTAGTATATCCTATTTAGGAGTTTTACAAAGAATATTTTCATAGCTTATATTTTTATGGGTTTTACATCCACTGGGTAAAGTTATACATTTTTAACTAAAGAATAGGAATTATTAGATCCTATTGTAAAAGAGGCTAATAGAGATGAATTCATGAGCTAAAAATATTAAATCAGTACATATATTATGAAAAAGGGAGAAATAATGCAAAATTAATTAAAAAGGTTTGAAATTATTTATAAGTTTTAAAATAAATGAACATTCATCACATGCATGTATGGGATCCTTTCCTGTCTGATTTATTATGTAAAAATAGTCTTATTCATTGTATAGCACATTCAGCAAAATATGTAAATATACTTGTTTGTTGGTACTTTAGTAGTGAGACTTTCTATAACTTCTGTTCATGATGTGTTCTTGGTTTGGACTCAATTATTTAAATTCCAACCCACATTCTAAATTCATTTGCTTATATATATGTGTCTTTCCAACATTTTGTTAATAATAACACTCTTGAAATCTTGAAAAATGGCTCATATTGAGGAAAGGGCATAAGACTTGAGTCATAACACCTGGATTAGAGTCCTAATATTGCCACTTATCAGCTATATGACCTTTAGCAAGCCATTTAACCTACTGAATCTCAATTTCTTCATCTAAAAGGTAGAAATGTCTCTCCTAGTCTTGGTATAAAAATCAAATAAATTAATAAAAAGGTACATTACAAGCATTAAAGCACTATTTGAATTTAAAGTAACATGAAATAGATTTAATTTTTTATTCAGATCCTCCCCCAAGGACATGTAGGGCTTTCAAGGATAATTTCTAGACTTTCATCTGAATATTTTGTTGATTTTTTAGAAGAATTTAAAATTGACATGCTAATCTATAAAATAGTAAAAACCATCTGGCCGTATTTTATAATAATTATTTTGCTAAGTGTCACCCTCATCCTGGTTTATAAAACAATTATCCTTAGTAACCTATATAAAGAATTCTTTTGAAGATCTCTCCAGATAGATGTAAGGTATGAGATAAGGCTATGAATACCTTTATACATATGCACACACATACATGCACACACATGCATGGGTACACGTACATATTTTAATTTTATTTTTTTGTCATATCATCTTTTTAAAATATGTATAAACACTTGTATAATGATCTTTATTAAAACACCATAGCAGACATGAAAACCTATAAAAAAAAGGAAACCAACAAAAGGCTCTCAGTGCTTCCAGCAAGATGGGAAGACATTATCCTGCATTTTAAACACACACTCAATGTTGTTCTCTGACAAATAATAGAAGGAGAAACAGCTTTCATGTTGCCTCTGGTTTTAGTTATATTTACTCATTTAAAAACTTTCAGAATATTTCATTCTTTTAAGGTTGATTGAGCTATAAATTTCAGTAATATTTGTGGATCTCTAGACAAATGCTATAGAAACAGTCTCCAGCTTTGCTTGATAGCTCTAGTGGCAAGGAATTCACGGCGAGCCTCATGAGGCAGCCAGTTCTTTCTGAATAGTTTTATTTTCAAGAAGTTTTCTTTCTTTGACCAAATGCTTGCCTTTAACTTGTATTCACTAGTCCTATTACTGATCTCCACAGCTCACAGAATGGCCTAAAAGCTTGTTCCCCAATAACCCTTTATTTGAGTGTGGCCATGCTTTTCTTTTAGAGTCCATATATTCAGGTACTGGATGCTTTTGTTTCTTTCAGGAAGAAAATGTCAAAACTGTCCTGATGAACCCAAACATCGCATCAGTCCAGACCAATGAGGTGGGCTTAAAGCAAGCAGATGTTGTCTACTTTCTTCCCATCACCCCTCAGTTCGTCACAGAGGTTATCAAGGCAGAACGGCCAGACGGGTTAATTCTAGGCATGGGTGGCCAGACAGCTCTGAACTGTGGTGAGTTCTTTTAAGTTTAATTGCAGAGTTTTGACCCCTGCACCTATGTGTAAGATATTTAATTCAAATCCATCTAACAATTGTGCGCTGTGTGTTCAGGAAACCTGTCCTCTAATGTGTGAAGAAGCAGTTGGCAAAGCCACCTAAAAATGTCAGATGATGAATATTACCAGTTTATTTCACAGACTGAGAGACAAAGAAACCTATTGATTTAATGCTCCAGAGTGGTCAAATAGGTTTCTTGGATTATCCTCCTCTATCCCAGGATATGGCTTTTCTCTGTTGCCATTGAAGTCCTGAAAACTATTACGAATGAAAAAATGAGAATTAACATTGATTGCATGCTTTTATGTATCACCCTTAAAACATTTGCCTTTCACATATATTTTCATGATAACAGATCAGTCTCTCTATGATTCCTTCAAGCATCTGCAAAGTCTACTTCTCTGTTCTCTTTAAAATGCTCCAAATATTTGGAAATAGATCATGAATGAGAGTCTCTTTAGCTAGTTGGGGCAATAATTTGCATGTCAAATAGAAAAGACTCAGACAAAGTTAGATGGCAACGTAGTGAAAACACAAACAATTTTCTTGATTATTTTTTAACCCAGATAGATACCCATATCTTTGGGATTATTTAAATAATAGAATATTATTATAGGGATGTATTTTAGAAGGAAAGGAAGGGTACTGAAATTTTAAGCCTCAGTGTACTACTATAATTTTTATTAATGACAATAAAAATGATTTGCAGAGGTGATAATATAAGTAATAGCATCAGTAACATATTTTGTTAGACTGTCTTCAAAATTTTTACTTTAATTTTTTTCCCTAAGTGCAATTCTATTATAGACTATGGTGGGCTTAATTTTGGATTTTAAGATTAAAAGAAATTGTATTCAGGTCTCTATTAAGGAAGACACAAAATTTGAGATTTTAAAAACTAATTATATTTGGGTTCTTCTATAGGAGTGGAGCTATTCAAGAGAGGTGTGCTCAAGGAGTATGGTGTGAAAGTCCTGGGAACTTCAGTTGAATCCATTATGGCCACAGAAGACAGGCAGCTGTTCTCAGACAAACTAAATGAGATTAATGAAAAGATTGCTCCAAGTTTTGCAGTGGAAACAGTAAGGATTCTTTGTTCTGGAGAAATACGGCATTATTTGTCTTGGGTTATGGGGAGAATGATTTGTTATGCCTAATAATAATGCTTAAATTATTATACTTGCATACATTTTCTTCCAGAAATGTGTTAGACATTGTATATTAATTCAGAGACATTGTATTTAATTGCAGCATTCAATGCTGAAATGTTAAGAGTAGGTATTAGTAATTTTTTTTTCTGTGAAAAGAGAAACATAAGCCCAGAGATGAAGTAATTTCTCAGTGGCTAAAGTACCAGTGAATCTCAGATCTCTTGAATTGAAACCAAGAACCATACCAACTTGCAGTACTAAAGTGATTTTTACCTTCTTTCTGGAATCAGTTTTGTGTATGTGAATGCCCTGCAAACAACACTGGATTTAAAACAATTTTGAAATGGAATAAACATTTTAGAATAAAGAGATCCAATCAGTAAAATTCATGACTGGGAAACCTGTGGCTTAGATATTTAAAGAGGAAAGATAGTTTTGTTTTTCTATTACTTACTTTTCATCGTATCTTATGCTTATCAATAGGCTATTGCCAATCACCAGAAAAAAAAATCAACTTGCTATATATCTGTTTTGCCCTGACTTTATTTTATTTTTAAATTTTTTATTTTTAATTATTATGTGTACATAATAGTTGTTTACATTTATAGGATACATGTGATTTTTGATACAGGAATACAATGTGGATTAATAAAAGCAGCAAGCTTGTGCTTTGGGGATATTACTCAAGAAGTGCTTGCCCAGACCAATGTCCTGAAGCATTTCTCCAATGTTTTCTTTTAATAGTTTCGTAGTTTTAGGTTTTAGATTTAAGTCTTTAATCCATTTTGATTTGATTTTTGTATATGGCAAGGATAAGGACCTATTTTCATTCTTCTGCATACGGATATCCAGTTTCCCTAGCACCATTTATTGAAAAGACTGTCCTTTCTCAAATGTATGTTCTTGACACCTTTGTCAAAGATAAGTTCACTACAGATGTGTGGATTGATTTCTGGTTTTTCTATTCTGTTCCATTAGTCTGTGTGTCTGTTTTTATGCCAGTACCATGCTGTTTTGGTTACTACATGTCTGTGGTATAATTTGAAGTCAGGTGATGTGATTCTTCCAGTTTTGTTCTTTTTGCTCAGGATAGCTTTGATTATTCTGGGTCTTTTGTGATTCCATATAAATTTTAGAATTTTTTTTTCTATTTCTTTGAAGAATGTCTTTGGCATTTTGATGGGGATTGCATTGAATCTGTAAATTGCTTTGGGTAGTATGGACATTTTAACTATTGATTCTTCTAATTCACGAGCATGGAATATCTTTCCATTTTTTTGTGTCCTCTTCAATTGTTTTCATCAATGTTTTATAGTTTTCATTTTGGAGATTTTCACTTCTTTGGTTAAGTTTATTACTAGGTATTTTAATTTATTTGTAGCTATTATAAATAAGATTGCTTTCTTAGTTTCTTTTTCATATTTTTTATTGTTGGAATACAATAATGCTACTAATTTTTGCATGTTGATTTTGTATCCTGGAACTTTACTGAATTCATTTATATGCTCTAATAGTTTTTTGTGGAGTCTTTATGTTTCTCTAGATATAAGATCATATCATCTGCAAACAAGGATAATTTGATATCTTCTTTTCCAATTTGGATTCCCTTTATTTCTTTCTCTTGTCTGATTGCTCTAGCTACAACTTCAGTACTACGTTGAGTGACAGTGGTGAAAGTGGGCATCCTTGTCTTGTTCCAAATCTTAGTTTTTCCCCATTCAGTATGACACTAGCTGTGAGTTTGTCATATATGACTTTTATCATGTTGAGGGAAGTTACTTCTATACCCAGTTTTTTGAGAGTTTTTATCATGAAGAGATGTTGAATTTTATCAAATGCTTCTTCAGCATCAATTGAAATGATCATGGTTTTTGTCCTTTGTTCTGTTGATATGATGTACCACATTGATTGATTTGCATATGTAGACCCATCTTTGCATCCCTAGGATGAATTCCAGTTGATCATAATGAATAATCTTTTTAATGTGTTGTTGAATTTAGTTTGGTAGTATTTTGTTGATGATTTTGCATCTACATTCATCAGAGATATTGGCCTATAGTTTTGTTGTTGTTGTTGTTGTTGTTGTTGTTGTGTCTTTGTCTGGTTTTGCTGTCAGGGTGATACGAGCCTTTTTCTAGGTTTGGAAAGTTTTCCGTTATTATTCTTTGAATAAACTTTCTACCCTAATCTATCTCTCTACTTCCTCTTTAAGGCCAATAACTCTTAGATTTGCCCTTTTGAGGCTATTTTCTAGATCTTGCAGGCGTGCTTCATTCTCTTTTATTCTTTTTTCAAATAGCTTGTTGAAAGACTCTGATACATTTCTTAGTTTGTAAATAGAATTTTTCAGCTCCAGAAATTCTGCTTGACTTCTTAAAAATTATTTTAATCTCTTTCTTTTGCAGGTTTTTTTTTTAATTTCAGAGTATCATGGGGGTACAAATGCTTTGGTTACATAAATTGCCTTTGCACTGCCTGAGTAAATTTTTCTGATAAGCTTCTGAATTCCTTTTCTGTGTTGTCTTGAAGCCATTGAGCTTCTTCAGAACAGCTATTTTGAATTTTTTGTTGAAAGATCATATATCTCCCTCGCTCTGAATTGGTCACTGGTACCTTATTTAGTTCATTTGGTAAGGTCATGTTTTCCTGGGTGTTCTTGATGCTTATGAATATTCATTGATGTCTGAGCACTGAAGAGTTTGGTATTTATTTTAATATTCACAGTGTGGGCTTCTTTTGCACTTGTCCTTCTTGAGAAGTCTTTCCAGATATTCAAAGGGAATTGAGTGTTGTGACCTAAGTCTTTGGTCACTGCAGCTGTATCAGCACTGGGGGAGCCCCAAGCCTGGTAACCCTGTGACTCTTGCAGATTCCTGCTGGTATTGCCTTGATGGACTTGGGTAAGGTATGGGAGAATTACTGGATTACCAGGCAAAGTTTTGTACTTCTCTCCCTCTGTGCTGGGCTGGTAGAGTTGGGAGAGATGTGATGTGGCCCCTCCCCTGTGGTCATTGCAGCCAGAACTGTGCCAGGTTACACCTCAAGCCAGCCCAGTCTCTCCCAAAGCTGGTGCCAACTGCTGTCTGGCTACCTCTGATGTTTTCAAAGCCTAAGAGCTCTTTAGTGAGCAGGTGGTCAATCCTGCCAGAACTGGGTCCTTCTTTCCGGGCAACATGTTTTCTTCTGGCCCAGGGTTGCTCTAGAAATGCCATCTAGGAACTAAGGCCAAGAATCAAGGTATCAGGAGTCTTTTTTGTACTTTATTTTACTTTGGCTGAGCTGGTACCCAAATTATGAATAGAGCCCTCTAAACTCTTCCCCAAGTGGAAGAAGACTCTCCCTGAGCTACACTGCCTAGAATTGGGGGAGGGGTGACACAGGCACTGGCGTGGCTGCCACCTCTGGTGTCTCACTGGGTCACATGCACCCTAAGTCCACTGGTTCCAAGCCAGCATGGCTGCAGAAATTACCCAAGGACTTTAACCTTGTGGCCTGATTGCCTAACAAATTTATTATAGGCCCAGGCTGCTTTTTTTTTTTTTTTTTTGGGCTGGTGGTGGGGCTAGCTGGAACTCAGGTTTCAGGGTAGACGACTTCCTTCTGGCCAGGGTGGTCTAAATGCTCTCTCTGTGGGCACCAGCATATTTCTGCCCTGTGCTGTGTTCCCCTGTGACAGGGCGGGCCTGAGTTCCAGTGTAACGTCCATGATTACTTCACTCTCCTTTTCCCAGGCACACAGATTTTCTCTCTCCACTGGGCCCACTAGGGCTGCACTGCTGGGGTTTGGGGAAAGGGTGGCATAGGCAATGCAAGACTGTCTTTTCTGCCCTCCTCAGTGCCCTTTCCCTGATGTGATATTAAAACCAGGTACTGTGATTACTCACCTGATTTTTGATTCTTCTGAAGGTGCTTCCTTGTGTGGATAGTTGTTAAATTCGGTGTTCGTGTGGAAGGACAATCGCTGGAGGTTTCTATTTGGCCGTTATGCTCTGGCCCTTTCCCCCTGACTTTATGGTTTTTTCAGGCATATTAGTTGGTGAAGCAGGGGTGCTAGAGGCAGTTTTAAATGCAACTTCTCCATTGTAGAAATAAGTAAATCCTTAGGGATAGGCAGGTACTGCTGGGACAAGTAAAATTGGGTTATGTATGTTTTGGAAAAGAATGCTACCAAGTACATTCCATGTTACAAAGCTGTCAATCAGGAATAATCCCACGATAGCTCGGCTGAACACTTTGGGAAGCTCCTGCCATACCTTTTTTCTTTCATTGCCAGATTTAATTATGTCCTTGCTTCCTCAGGATGAGAAACAGGCATATGGGAAAGGTGTAATTACATTCCCAATGGTAGTGTAATAATATTCCATGACAGAAAAATATAGCCACCATATGTTGTATTTTGTAAGTTAAAAAAAAAAAGATTTCAAGCTTCTGGGACTATTCTCAGACTAAGCTTGAAAAATGAAAAATCTCTTTCTATACAGTGTTCCTAATGGCTTATTGTGGTAATACCAAATTAACTTCAGCAGTAGAAAACCTTGTTTCATTAAAAGATAGATTTTTAAACTGAAGTTTAAAGTTCAATAATTCAATATGGCTCCTGTTCTCAAATGAATGATGATTATTTCTGTTTTGGGCATGGTTCTATTTTTATAGAGAAGATAAAATTTTATAGAGAAGATAAAATTTGCCACAAAAGTGTATTTTTAAAAATCCTTCACTATATATATATTTTTTTCATTTTTTGGAAAAATCTCTCTTAGAATTTTACTTAACATTTGTATTAACAGCACTTGTTTTTCAGAAGGAGATAAGGAAATAATTGAACATTTTTATATGCACTCTCCCCCCAAATAAATTGATTTGCCTGAATTGCATGAGTCTCTTGGTATGATCTTTTCTGCTAGTGTGGTCACCTTTTAAAATTTTGCGTCCATGTTCTTGTTGACAGATAGAGGATGCGCTGAAGGCAGCAGACACTATTGGCTACCCAGTGATGATCCGTTCTGCCTACGCACTGGGTGGGCTGGGCTCAGGCCTCTGTCCAACCAGGGAGACCTTAATGGACCTTAGCACAAAGGTAGGTATTTTCATAGACAATATTCTTTTTTTAAAAAATGTTTTAATGCCCAGCTGATTTTTTCTGTTTTTAGTAGAGATGGGGTCTTGCTCTTGCTTGTATATTGAGTAGTTTGGCTTTACCCAAAACTCAGTATATACAATATAAACTTCGCAGTATAATAAAAGAGTGAATTCTGCCAACTGCCATATACACATAAAAACAAAAGTGAGGTTTGAGTGTGTATAATTTATTTTTTATCAAATCACTTTAACATATTACTAAACACTTCTTGAGTATTAAAGGAAAAATCTTGAGATAATTAAGATATGCTCCAAAAAATAAATTAAAGATTAAAACAGAAAACGTGCTCCAGGAAAACAGAGACTTTTGTCCATACTCTATTTCCACAGAATAGACCAGTGCCTGGCAATACCAGGGGCTCAATAATCACTTTGAATGAATGCACACATGTGCAGCCAAGGGACCTGTGTTGCTTACATGGCAGTCACAGGAGCAAATTTGGCAGAATTATTATGAGGGATACTTTGGGGAGTGCTTAGTAAATAGCTGAAGCACAGCTTATAGTTTTATCATTATTTTTTGAATTGAAACAAATGGGACTCTTGAATCGTTGACATAGGATTTTGAGAACATATACATACAATTAAATATATTTAAATAACTATTATGACAGACTTACATATGAACCACTTGGATTTCATTTTTCTAAAGTTGTGAAAATTACAAAAAAAAAGAGGAGGCATCTAATATATATGTTTCTTGTTTCCATTTTGTACATTTAAATCATGTATTTAAGGCAAAATCATGTTTACGGAGATTTATAAAAGTTTATTTCCTCTAGCATATTAGGTGTTCCAAATGTTTTCAATCTCACTATTACCACCAACATTGGCAATGTGTGATTATTTGCTATTAAAAAGATTTTTCACTGTATAAAAAAACCTTCTGAATATTGAATTTTTTATGTAAAAATGTTTATAATGAATACAATTTTGGAATGAGATAGTTTTCAATTATTTATATTGTGCTCAGATAATCAATAGGCCTTTGAATAGTTTTCCTTATTGAAAAGCCTAGCTTTTCCCTTGAGAATAGTCGTATGTTTATGTCGTAAGCTATCCCCTTATTCTCCTGAGGTTATAATTAGCACCATTAAAAGCTACATTAACTCATCCAGGTCTCTAAGTTAACTTTTTATATAATATCTGAGACTTGAAAGAAAAAGAAAAAAAAACAAGCTGAGGAAACAGGTGAAGATGATCTCAATTTTCCTCGTACCCAAAAATCCATTCTACTTCATTAGAATGCAAAAAGCTTTCCCAGATTTATACCCTTTGTTGCCTAGATTTCTTCTTTTAGCAGGCAACCGGAATGGCAAATTAATCATTATTAAATTGTTATCATTGGCTACATAATTTCTTAACCACTTTGAGAACCTCATCGTGGGCAGCTGTGGGAACAAATGTGTCACATTTTCAATTGCATGTGCTGGAGCCTGTAATGATGACTGAGGTTAAAAAAAATAGTGTTGAGACCATTATAGGAAAACTTACATTGAGTTATTTTATTATGCTGCCTACTAATAATTTGAAAAAGTTCAAACTACTTTCCCTTTCACTGCCATCCCAAATCAAATATATTATGAGACAAAAGAACATTTCTGTCTTAGATTATCAACCACGACATGTCCTAAGGTCAGAGATAGCCTCTTCATATTTTGGGCTCAATATTCTACCTATTGTGGGTATTCTATAAATATGCAATGATAATTACACTAATTCATATCTGTCTAATCAGGTATACATGATATATGACTCAAAGTATTTAAGTACTTAGGCAGTGATTAACCATAATAATAGTCACATATGATTCTTCTAATTCCCAAGTTTTATATGCTATCTTGGCTAACTGTTTATAAGCATCATCATCTCCTCTCTCCTCCTCATCAACATCAACTAACTTTTATTGTGTGTGTCACTGTACAAAGCACCCTCAGCTATTTTAGAGAAAGCCGGAGTCTTTAGACTTATTTTTCCACATTTATTCGCACTTATCACATTTTCTGGTTTCACAGAAGCCTAGCTGCTGAAATAATTTCATTTCCCTCTGCCTGATTGCTCAATTATTTTCTCTTTTTCCTAAATTAGTTTGATTTAATGTCATATCAGCACTTTGAATGGCAAGGCTCAATAATGTAAATCAAGCACATTCACTGCAGGATGCTATTCCTAGTACCTCACTGATTTTCTGACACATTGTGCCTTCTGGAGCGCAGGGGAGGATGGAGATTGGGTTTGAGACTTCAGTGCTGACCATGATTTAAGTCAGAGCATTTTGCCAAATATCCTGGTTTAAGCCAGTGTCTTCTCTTACTCTTTGGTATCTTTTGTCACCAATTTTCAGGCCTTTGCTATGACCAACCAGATTCTGGTGGAGAAATCAGTGACAGGTTGGAAAGAAATAGAATATGAAGTGGTCCGAGATGCTGATGACAATTGTGTCACTGTCTGTAATATGGAAAATGTTGATGCCATGGGTGTTCATACAGGTAGGCAAAGAATCTCCAAGAATTATAGTAGCGCCTTCAGCTCATGTCTTTGATGGCCACAGCAATCTTTATGAGGTTCTTTTCCTTAAATTGTTCCTAGATGATAGACAGGTGATAACATTTTATATATGTATAGTATTTTACAGTATTGGAAATAGTCTCACATTTTATTTGATATACACAAAAACCCCGTGAAGTAAGGCAGATATTATTATCCTGATTTCATTGGAGGAAAGAGTCAAACATAAGCAATATAGTGGAGATAAAATCTATGGATTTTACCTATAAGACTTAGTGTTGACAAGTAAGAAGTGAACTTGAGAAGGCTTAAAGTAGACGGAGGTGTTAGTCACCAAGTGAATGAGAAAATAGGCACAGGTAATAGAAATAAGTTTCTAAGGAAGATAAACTAGTTAGATGAGAGGGCAAAGATGATGACTTACAGTTGAGAAATGCTAAATTTAAGGTGTGGGCGGAATTCTCAAGGAGGGAGTTGAGAATGTGGAAATGGAATTCAGGAAAAGAGAATATAAAGTAAGTTGATACAGTGTCATTGGAAGTCATAGATATAAAGGAAATAGTTGAAGCTGTAAGCGTAGAAAAAGTATTCAAGGGCATAGGTACAGAAAGATGAGAGAATAGGGGCAAACTTTGAATGCTGGGAAACATTTAGATTTATAGAGCAGGAGAAAGAGAAAGGATTAGTGTTGAAGACAGAAGGGAGGAAAAGAGAAGAAGAAAACCAGGATAGTGCAGTATCAAGGAAGCCAGTTGCAAGAACATATTTTATGAAAGAGCTTTGTTTTTAGCAGCATCAAATGCTATGCAAGATTAGAATGATAATTTAATTTGGCTTTTTAGATGTTCAGGAGAACAATTTCATTGCAAAGTTAATTCTGTGAGCCCTATTGAAAGGAATTATATGGTAATGAGTGATAAGCAGAACTAGCAAACTTGCAAGAATCTTAGTCATGTCAAAGAGTGAGAGAGATTTGTGAGATTGTCTGGCAATGTTGGGAGAGGGGCTTCTTGAGGCAGTAGAAACCTGAGCATGTTTGAGAACAGAAGGGATGGAGACTAAAGACTACAAAATTGAAGATATAAAGGGCTATGATTGGCGAGGAGTGAGAATGAGAAGGTATGAGATACGGAAAGCAGATGGATGAGCCAGTCTGGGTGAAGAGGAAATACTCTATAGAAGGAAGAACTTGCTAGATAATTTGAGATGAAAAGAAGGGACGTTAAAGAAGTTAGTGACAATCTAGTAAGTAGATGATTACAGCCTTGATAGCTAGATAGGCTTGGGAAAGGTTAAAGGGATGTGTCAGAGTAATATGGACTAAACAAGAATCAGGGGGAATCCCTGATGTCTCATACATAGATATTGCCTTAAAATAATTATTTTCCCCACAAACCCTCAGACTGCTCTGTGTCTTGTATCATGTAAGTAGATTGTTAAGTCATTGAAGTTGGTTATTTAAATATGCCATCATATAATGAGTGCTGCTTGGATCTACAGGTGATTCAGTTGTTGTGGCTCCTGCCCAGACACTTTCCAATGCGGAGTTTCAGATGTTGAGACGTTCTTCAATCAATGTCGTCCGCCACTTGGGCATTGTGGGCGAATGCAACATCCAGTTTGCCCTTCATCCTACCTCAATGGAATACTGCATCATTGAAGTGAATGCCAGACTGTCCCGAAGCTCTGCCCTGGCTTCAAAGGCCACTGGGTAAGACCAGAACGATTGACCGTGGGTTTGCAGGTTCTTCACAGACAGAAATGGAAAATTGATAGCAAGTGGAAAACTGTGCTGTATTTACAAATTATATTCACCATTTCTGTATGCTAGCTCCAAATCATTTATGGGACCCTAAGGACATGGTTATTAATGAGCTTGTTGCTAGACTGAGGCAAATGGTATTGCTAGCTGGCTTTGTTTGCTGGCTAATCATAAACTAATCAAAATCTGGGTGGTCAAAGCAGGCTGTGAAAAATCTGCTTCTTAATTGCACTTTGCAGATGTTGTTAATAGTGCAAATTAATCCTTAATTTTAGTCCTCAGCTGGCTTTTTCAGGTGTATAGCTCCATAGCAAATAGCTGACAAAAAATATAGTTCACTCAACCCAAGAATTCAATACAAATTACTTTTATTTTAGCAAAATTCCACAAAACTAAGCAATGTAGAATTTTTCCACAGGTAAATGTTGCAACCAAATAAATAAATTTGCTGTTCATTTAACAACTTCTGGCAAGCATAATTGGAGGGGAAATTAATTAAAACCTTTTGTTTCTATTAATATATTTAACATCTTGGTAAATTACATGGGATTTAAATGAACAAAATATTTACTTCTGTAGATTTTTAAATGTAGTTACACAGTACTGCATGGAGTGGTGGAAAGAGTGTTGCCCTATGTAGGAGTCACAAGACCTGAGTTCTCACTTGGTTCTTCCATTGACTGTGTGATTTTGGGCACATCACTTACCATCTCTATCAGTTTCCTCATCTGTTAGATGGGGAGTTGTACTAAAGAACTCATATGTAATTCTATAGTTCTATGAATTGTTTTCTCAAATGAAATTTCCCAGAGTGTTAGTTTTATAAGGAGCCCAAAGTTCAAAGATAATTTGGAGACAGAGCAAAGACCCAAACTTGCAAAGCCTACATTTTCTGACCATCACATACCCACTAGTACCAGCTAACTCCACTGGCCTCCTAGGTACATATCTGTATATGTTTTCTCAAAAGAATATTTGCAGATTCTCACCTTAGAGGAGGTTAAACACAAGTGGAAGTCAAACCTTATTTATCAAGGAAGCTATTGATTTTGGATTGAAGAGGTGAAGATGGGAGTTGTAGCAATGCATATAATGCATGGAGAGTGAATTCTCCTGTGACCTATGCCTCTATACTTTATAGCATGACTCACATTATTTTATAAGTGGCCATTAAATATTCATAAGAACAGAGAATCAGGTGTGTCTTAAACCTTGAAGTAGAATAATACCAGAAAGACAAATTTATATTTTGGGTTGTTTTTTTAATACTTATTGCTCAAAGAAAAAACAAAATAAATTTATGTCCTTCTTTATAGCTACCCATTGGCATTCATTGCTGCCAAGATTGCCTTAGGAATCCCACTTCCAGAAATCAAGAACGTTGTGTCAGGGAAGACGTCAGCCTGCTTTGAACCTAGCCTGGATTACATGGTCACCAAGATTCCTCGCTGGGATCTTGACCGTTTTCACGGAACATCTAGTCGAATTGGTAGCTCTATGAAAAGTGTAGGAGAGGTGAGTCCTTGGTTTATTCCTCCATTTTGTTCTTGTTCTCAGTTAATTTTTAAAATTTTAAAGTCTAAGTTTGCCTGGGCTACTGAGTTATTGACTGGAGAATATATAGGACTTACATTTCCTCTCTAGTGTTTTAACATCTCTCTATTTGACTGCTAGAATATTACATTTGTTAATATACTACATGGCCATTTTGCTGTATTTAAAGACCTTTCGATTCAAACAGTGAAGTCAAATATGTGGGTATATAATAGATACACATTTATGAAAACATATTCATGTAAATATGACTGAGTTGTAATATGTTTTATAACCAAATAAAGTAAAATGATATTAAAGATGACATATTATACCAAAAAGACCACTGAACTGAGGTTAAGAATTCATCTTTAGTCCACTCACGAAAATCATGGCTTTAATCTCCTTGGACCTCACTTTCCACATCTATAAAGGCTGGACTACATGATCTCTCAAGAGCCTTCCAGCTCTAAAATTCTAAACTGATTCAAGCACAGTGGAATATTAAACCCTCTTTCATTATAAAAAGTTCTAAGCTTTTAGCATCTTCAGAAGATTTTTCATAATGTTCTATGTTGTACTGTTTGAAATTAAAGTTAGCTTTTGATTATTCCACCTTCAAAGATGCAATGTTCTTCTGTGTGGGAAGAAAGAAAGGACTTCAGATCTCTGCCTCTGAGATTCACTCCCCTGCTTCTCTCCACCAAGGCCTCATCTCTTTCTGCATCCAGGAGGCTCGGCATAGCGGAAAGAGCTTGAGCCTTGCAATTAGGTGGACTTGGGTATTACTCTTGGCGCTGCCACTTACCAGCTAGAAACTCTCAGGCAAGACCCTGAGCCTCAGGATCCATACCTACAAAGTAGAGATGATAATATCTACCTTGCAGGGTTCTTACAAGGTTCCGGATTAATACTTGTAAAGTGTTTAGTAATGTCTTTTAAGGTAAATTCATAGTATACCTTCCCTATGAATGTAGGTCATCATTATTATTGTTCTTAAATTACTATCCATAAATATTGTGTGGGGGTAGCAGAAGTGTGCATGAACCTCAGTTTTTATCATCTATCAATCAATCTGTCTGTCTGTCTGAGTTTATCTCTGATTTTATCTCTTTTGTGGCCAGTGTGGGAGCCTTTAGTCTACATCTATGTATCTAAGCTGGTTAGAATATGAAAAGAAAGGCTGTTTTTCACATATTGTTCCCTGCTGTTCTTTATGTCCCATGACACATATTATAGCCTAAACTCAGACCAGCCATTTCAAAAATACATGTCACTAATCACAGGAAATACAGCTTGAATCCATCATTCATGCAAGGAAAAAGAAAAAAAATAAAGACATTTTACTAGTTTATTATATTCACACTCAAAGGGCAGAATTACTACTATTTTGATTTCTTAATTTCTAAGATATTAATGAAAGATTTTAGAGTAATGACAAATAATGAACCTTTGATCTTTTAAATTAAAATAACTTATAATTATAAAATACCAAGTAGTTTTCCTCCTTCATAGTTGTTTCAAATCTTTTTCTTTGTTTTTCTGTCATGCTTTTCAGTGTACAAACGAATCAGAACTCAAATGCCACGAAAAGCTGTGCTGGTAGTGTTTCCACCAAATGAACAACTGTTATTTAGTTTATATTTCATGGGAAATATCCTTTTTCATAAATGTAAAATTTGTAGGCCAGGGAACTTTAGAAAATTTTGTAATATTTTCTTTTGGGGCTTATTATCTGAGGGATTTTCATTGTTAGTGAATATTTAACATCTTACATTTAGTTCAACTCAAGTCAGCAAACGTTTTTCCTGAGTTCTTGCTACATGCAAGACACTGGGAAGATAAAAGAATGAATAAGTTGTAGATAATTGTGACACAGTGTCTGCAGTTGGTGAGTTCAGAATATATAAACTGAACAAATATAATATGAACTAATCTGAGGTAAATGTTGAAATTTAGTATGTATGTACAGATGCAATGAGAATGTGGTAGAATAGGGTCAAGGAAGGCCATGATTCCACAGGAAAATAGTAACATTTTCACATAATGAAAGTAAATTTTAATAATGTATCTTATCCAAAAGCACAGATTTTGATCAAACACCTAAAATTATGCATTCCTTTATTATGATATATATATATATATATATATTTTCTTTTATGGAATGGATCCCATGTCCTTTAATGTAGAGTGTGCTTAAGAATAATAAAAATATAGGGAGAGTTACTCATAGAACTAGTTATTTCATGGGCAAATTTTAAATATATAATACTTTAAATTGTATTAAATATCTCCAGAATATTTTTTTTAATTTTATAGCACTGTAAAATATCTGATTTCTGGCATTCTCTTCCATGTCTAGGCTAGGTAATCTATAAACATACTGTCTAACTCTTCAAGATGCTGCTATGACTTGCAAATTGCATATCTGAATTGGACTAACGTTTTGTTTATCCTTGCTCTTGTGAATCTTCCCTTATTTCTAATTAACTTTGGAACTGTATGAAAAGGTTATCTGTTTGGCTTTAGTGATCTTTGAATATGTATCTTGTCACACAACTGACGGGAAGGTTTCCTAAACTGACATTAATGGGAATTTGAGTCTATTTGAGGAATCATGAAAGTTTACTGAAGGCAGCATTATGACTGTTATTATTCTAAATTGGATACCAAAAATGCATAGCAATCTGTTATTCCATAGAAAGATTCAAAGACAATATTTATCCAGTGAAAATAACTGGGTAGGCTGCAAGGTCAATTTAAGTTTAGTTCTGACTTGTAACTTGTCCAAACTAAATCAACACATGATTTTTCTAATTGATTAGTGTATAATCAGCTGTACAGACTGCAGGAAGACACATTGAATTTGTCATGGGGAATTTAGTCTCCGCCTACATTTGAAATCCTAATATATCAACATTTGTTATGTTTCTCAAGTTTTGATTAATATTAATGCTTAGCTATAAAAAAAAGCCACCCTGTCTTGGATACTGACTGATACTCATTTAGAAATAATTCCGTTCTTGTGTTAATATATGTTTGGTTTCTATTTGCTTTCTCTTCTAGAGGAAGAGTCTATATGCTCAAACCACATATTCCTTACTTTAATATTATGGCCCAGAGCAAGTGCAGCTGATTTCCTCATCAATCTCAGCAAATACAGCTCAATTCCCTAAGTGGTAAAAGACCAACCTAATGTTAAGACTCATTACACCAAAACCATGGAGAAAGGGAGAGAGGAAGAAAAAAAAAACACCTAAAATTAGTAGTGTTCTGCTAGATTTTTTTGTTCTTAAGTCTTTTCTGAAAAACATTCTACATACAGTTCTGTTACAAATTAAAAATATATAAGCTCTTTCTTTTAATATGAGATCTTCAATGTGTATTACAGGTCATGGCTATCGGTCGCACGTTTGAGGAGAGTTTCCAGAAGGCTTTACGGATGTGCCACCCGTCTATAGATGGTTTCACACCCCGTCTCCCAATGAACAAAGAATGGCCGTCTAACCTAGACCTCAGAAGAGAGCTGGCTGACCCATCCAGCACCCGCATCTATGCCATCGCTAAGGTAATATGTCACAAGGGGCCCAGAACTATTATTTTTTTGCTTTCAGACATAGCCTAAAACTGAATCATAAAGTGATCTTAAATTCAGGGATTTTTGGAAAAATTTAAATTCTCTTCTATAATATTAAACTGGAGAGTTCTATGGATTTCATCAGTTTATTCTATGTTTAATGTTAAATTATCCTTTTTTATTTGACTTTAAGCCTGGACATAGGGTACATTGGAGTTTTAAAGGGTGATTGGATAGATAAAATGTCCCTTTCTTTTAGTATATATGGTATCAATACTCTTAACTAGATTTGACAATATTAACTTGTCCATTCCTATTACCTTCATTATTTGTTCCTGAAAATGTATAAAATTTTATTTTAGGAAGGAAGATGCATATGATAGTGTCACTTAATAAGTGCGACCTAAGACTATAGAATAATCTTAATTTGATTATTTTCTGTGTTTAAACAACAGCAACAGACTATAAAGAACTTCCATGCTTATCAGATTTTCCATGTAATTATTTTATTGGTCTTACTTTTAGGAAAAAAAGGTCCTACATTTCTCACTTGTATCTACTATTTCCTTTTAATGCAAATTAAATGCCATATTAATCCCCTTTCATATTTACTGTGCTTAGAGTTTTGAAGTTTCAGCTCATCTGATTTTATAAAAGGTGACTTGGGCAGCTGGAATCTGTCTGGTCAGAAATCCCCGAATGGCTTTTTGACATTTAAGGAAGCACAGGCATTAATCCTCCAATAGTATCAAACCACACTGGGTCTACAAAGCCCCTCTGACCATTTTATGTCTGTGTGTGAGTGTGTGTGTGGGATGAGTTGATGAAAATAAGAATTTTCTCTTTAAATAGAGAATCTGTCTTTGTAATTTATCTGTGTTGCAACACAAAAATGTTGTTAGTGATTTGGAACTCACTGCAACTCTTATGTCCATATATTGAGAGTCCTGAAGAGAGAGGAAGGAGAGGAAGGGTATTTCCTTTATTGAATCTTGTGGTTTCTAAATGCAAAGTATTTAACTCCCATTGAAATTTTGGCAGATATTATTATCTCTTGATGGATGTTTTTCAATGTTGAGTTTCATGGTAATTAACATTTTTCCATGGTGGTGGTGGGGGTATAACAGTGATAAGAGGTTATTTTAGAAAGCCATTTCACCTTATTTATTTACTGTTCCTATTTCAATCTTTTATTTAAAAATCAATCTGTGACATTCATATGTGTGTACATATGTATACACACATATATGTGTACATATATACATAGACACATACATATATATGTATACATATATATATATATCAATTTTTTTTCTCAGGCAAAGGACAGTAAATGGATTTTCCCCTTAAGTCTAGCAATCATGTTTCTGCCACTTTGAAGCAGATAAAAAAGGGAAGCATTTCCAAGTTCCCAGCTAGGCTGGAAACTCAAGGAAATCTCTCATTCTTTTCTAAAAGACTTATAAAGGATGAGAATTCAGGAAAAACGTGTGGAGGTTCTTTCTTACACAGAGTACCCTGTGTACCAGCAAGAAGCACAGGGGCTGAGGTATAAATTATCGTCTGCTGGAGTGCTGGAGAAGGAACTGATTTCTGTTTGTTAGAGGTCATCATTACTGTTCATATCCACAGCAACCAGGAACTTGGTGATTTTGACAAAGAGTGTAAAGACCGTGAAGGGCTGAAGGGGAAAAAGAATGGAGTGTGTAAATCTTTGCTTGCTTTCATGATTCTTAGAAAAGGGCAACTTGCTCTAAGGTCTGATTTTTGCAGTAGTCTTATTTCAGAATGACTGGATCATCACCTCTTTTGATTTGGGGAGAATGCAGGCATTATATTTTATTTTGGGAACATTAAAGTAACCTCAAACTTGTTTGGGGTCATTATAGACTTCATTACAGCTGCAGTGCTTGGTGATGAAGTCTTAAAACTGGCAGGATCATGCTTTCTGTTAGAAACTGTGGATGTCACCGTAGTTGTCCTTCCTCACTGTGAAATGACTACAGAATTCCAGGCCCTCCTTCACTGTGTGTGCTTGTGTGAAAACCTCCTTTGATCTGCCAAAGTATCAGTAGCTTCAGGTTCTATCCACCTCACAGTGTTGATGGCTGATAGCTAATTGTGCCTTTAATCACTTGGAAAATAAGGTAGAATATTAAGTCCTTAGGAACCTGACTGTAATTACAGGGAAAATTAAACAAAAGAAACATAAATAGACTTAGAAAATGAACATGGCTTTGAGTATTTCCATTAAATGTCATCTTATTCTAGTCAACAAAATTATGAGCCATGATACATCTTAACACTTATAATCATGGTCTCCTTGATACTAGAAATAAGAAAAAGCTTTAAGAAAACTAAGCTCCCTGGGTTGAAATATAACAGCAGAGTTAGTAGTTACATATATTTCATAAGGGAGTTTAAAAATATAGTGTGTCATTCTAAAATATTATATGTTGTTTTGGAATATTATCTGATTATTATTTCTCACTGGCTATATCTATATGCACACACATATATATCTATATACATATATAAAAGAATAAGAATTGACATCTTTTGAGTATGAACCTTTCGGTCTTGAGAATTTATCTCTTCTTTCAGTTGCATTGTCTACTCAGCTCAATGACCCATAGTTGTAATTTTATTTTTGAGAAATTGCTAAAGTTAGCTTGAGGAAAAGCCTGAGCTGCCTATCAGAACAGAAGTTATTACTACATTGCTTTGGAATACATTAGGATTTTTTTAAATGCCTGCCCTAGCACAAAAGTCATAGTAACTGATTCAAAATAATTTTCTGTTGAAAGTCCTCTGTGGGCAAATATTCTAGAGAAATAACACCAAGCCAGATTTGACCCATAAATTCTCACCAACTATTGTATGTTTGTGTGAATGTGGAGTGGGTGATAAAAATATGCTGTTTACTAAAGGGTAACTATAAAAAATATAAGCTCAATGATCATTATATAGATTCTAGATTTTCTTACCACTTTGTCTTAATTGTAGTTTCAAGTTTCTCTTTCATTCCAAAGAGATGTATCAAATATAAGATATAATTGGTAACATGGTCAAATAAGAGGAGGGGGATAGAACCTGTTAGGGGTATTTTTCTGAGCACACACCACTCTGATAACGCAAGGCAAGTGCCTCTTCTGTGTGCCATTTGTGGATGTAGTTGGCCTCGTCTTTAGGTTTATTGGAAGGACTGTCGATAATGTCAGTTTCATGTTTCATATTTCAGTTTATAGACACCAGTCCCAAAATAATTCAGAGGTATATGTTTTCAACCAAATATGACATATATAAAATGTTTGCCAAAGAAAGTCTCTTCTTTTGGCAGGCTTTGGAAGACAACATGTCCCTTGATGAGGTTGAGAAGCTCACATACATTGACAAGTGGTTTTTGTATAAGATGCGTGACATTTTAAACATGGAAAAGACACTGAAAGAGCTCAACAGGTAAGGCAGTCTTGCTCTGATTCACTACAGGTATTTTCTGTGCAATTTTTGAATAGTCGTCTTATCTTTAAGCATTTGGCTAAAATTCTACTTCAGTGACGTAAATAGTAACAATGTTGGAAAACAATAGCCATAGCCAGAAGACAAATGACAGTTTTTTAGATGTTTACCTGTTAGAAGGTATCTATTAATTTTTTAAATTATTATATACTCCTACTCTTGCCATCAAATACAGTGATGATTTTATTAGGTCTTTTGAATTTACAAAATTGGTATATATTTGTAACACATTTATGAATGCATGTGTTATTTAATTACCAAATATTACCTAGACTTAAATTTTATTAATCATTAATTAAATGAATAGTATTCCTGTTTTCTATAAATTTTCTTCTAAGTTCTAAAGTCTATTTTTCCTTTTAATATCAACCTATACATTGCTATATATTGATAAGAAAATGCATTCCTTATCCAACATTGGGACTTCCAGTTTAGCATACAAATAAGCTACATTCAAGTTTCTGTTAATAGACTCTTTACCTCTTGCTAATTTACATTTTTATCTCCTTCATGGCCAATTATTTTTAAATTTCATTTCATGTTGAAAATATTCTTATAATGCCGTGCTTTAAAAATCTACTTTTTAAATTTTTAATGGGAAGACAGTTTGCTGGGGCACCTTAGGCTTATGAAATCATGGCTAGGTTTTAAACATGTATCTTTGATAAGAGGAACATTTATTACCAAATTAAGGAAGACAATATAGCCCTCTTTAGCTTCTTCCCTCCAGGAGAGCTCTGAAATATACTACTGTTAGAAAGAAGTCTCATCTACATGCCTAGGGATATGTTTAGAGAGGAAAAAAATTTTGTGTAAATTGTTCTCAAATGACTTGAGAAAATGTGCGAATTTTAACCACTTAAAATGTTGATAAAGACAATGGAAGATCTCAAAGCCAGGGTTACTAAACTATTTAGCAAATGGAACATATAATTGGGTTGTTGTGTTTGTCTAATCAACATATGTACAAGCTGGGCAATAAAAACCTTGCTCTCGTTTTGAACAAAATAAGGTTATTTTTCATCTATTTAATAATTTCCCATATCAAATGCTTTCTTTTGAAAATTGGGGATTTCTTTCTGACAAAGATGAAACTAGCTATAGTTGCTTGTAAATCATCCTTTCTGTGATCACATAAAATGAACAGTAGATAGCAAATAAGCTAGGAATTGAGCCTATACATTCATCTTAAAATTTTGCTGACTTAAATTTTCCTTTCTTGCTTTATGATGCCAGCAGAGCTTCCATGTTGAATTATAGTCTGTTCTACTGCTTTCAGTTTCAGGCAACTGATTTCAAATGCCTATGAAACCACTCCAATTAAACCACATGAGGGTGCTAGAAACTTGCAGTATGCCAAACGTAGCAGTGGAAAAGACCTAGGGTGGAAAATAGCAGATGTTATTGTGATTTAAATTTCCACTTGATATACATTCTGATTTTTGGACAAATTCAATGTTTTAATTGAATAGTTCTTGTTACAACCAGAAGGCAGGTTGAGATTCTAACTAAGCATAAATAAGGGTATATTGATAGTGAAAAAGGTCCTTGAAGGATTAAAACTAGATGCACTCTTACAGATCACTTATAGTATCTTTCTAACTTGTACATTCTGTTGCATTTATATGTTGATAATATGATGTTTTTGGTCTCCATTTTCTGGCATAAATATATTTGTAAAATACTTTCTATTCATAATGATCTACACTAAAAACTTTATATAAGGCTTTTAATAATTTAAAAGATTTTCAAAATTATATTTATAATTATCTATCTTATGTATAAGTTTGTTTTGATACAGGGATGTTAAAGTGCCTATTGTATAGCAAAAGCTAAAGTAAACCTGGAGTAGAACTCAGCAGATGATCTATAGCAATAGTAAACCTAAACCCTGAACTCATTATCTGAGTTTTACTTTACTGTTTACTTCATTTCTTTTTGGAGTGTCATTGATGTACACATAACAATTTGATAATTATTGCTATTTAGGGGTGTTAGATAAATAACAAAAATGGATGACCACTGAAGCTTCCTGTCTCAATCATTCTATGGCACATAGGGATCTGAAGTTGAAAGGATATCAAAGCTGGTGGAATAAAAATGTGTAGACCTTGAGCTTCCTTGTTCTATTTTGATTATCCTCACCATTAGTCTGTATCATAAAGTCCTCTGCTTTTTCTCAGCCTCTAAGTATCTGTGCAGGCTTAGTTATCAAGGTATGTCCTGCTCCAGCAGTAATAGTATCTCCCCATTAACGGCTGGCATTGCATAGCTGACTTAAGTATTGCTGGTTTGGAGAAGGGTTGAGATCAGTTGTTCTTTTTCATTTGCATGTATTTGTGGTTCACATTGTTTGAAGATCTCAACTACTCCTGCATTAGAAAGGCTGGCTTTAGATGTAGGACCAGGAGGTAGCTATTTATTTGGTGTGAGTTGAAAAGACCCCAAAATTCTCCTATCTCAACATATCTCTGGTGCCAACATACCCACTCCCTTTGCACGTGTCATATAGATATCTGGGAATATAGGCAATGGGATCTCACTTGGGAGAAGAAAAGAAACTTTAAAGAGAGATAAAGTACAGAGTGCTAGACGTGGGGTACGTTTCATCTGGTTCCTTCCTTGTGCATTGGGAGCCAGAGAAATTGGAATGTACGGTGAAGCAGGGGCACGTTACCTCCCTCACTTCTCTAGCTTCATGTTCTTCCTCGTAATGCCTACTTCATTGTTTTGTTGTGAAGTTTAAATGATATAAGTATAAAGGACATCTAGCACATGGTGAGTGCCCATGAAGATTTTTCCCTCTTTTCTACTAAAAATCAAAATACTACTTGTTATAATAAAGGTTACTTCATGATTTTAGATATATGCATTTAAAGACTCATCTTCAGAGTCACAATTTGTATTTGCTTATGTATTTTGAAATGTGTCATTTCTCAATTTTTTTATGATGCATCATTGTTTATTTTAATAACAGACCTATGTTTTTTAAAAAGGAAGCAATGATAGCTATGAAACAAATGCTATTCTTATTAAACGATCAATAGCACTCTATTATGCTAATGAACCATATTCCTACCCTATAGTTGTTAATCAAGCTAAAGTTCTTCTGAAATCCTATAAACACCTTCACTAGCAGAGGATGAGAATATCACTCAAATTGATAGCCAGTCTGTGTCTTGTGTTTACATATAGTCATCTGAAATGAAGTTCAGAATTTTACTCCCAAATGGAATGTACCCACATATTTGATATATATATAAGAATGTCCACAGATTGGGAGGGAGGAAACAAAACAATGGTTGTAACAAGATAGGCATATGGAAATAACTGATGAGTTTTCCATGCCTACAAGAAAGTGGAAATTATAGTGAGAAATCCCCTTCCTTGAAGGGTGGAGATAAATATGTGTCATGCTGAGGATGATGTATGAAAGCCCAGCCTACTTGAGGATGATGAGACAAGGTGAACAGGTGTTGGAATAATTGACTCAGCATGTTGGCTCTGGGTGCCTGCCCCCATTAGAACTCAATTTTCATTCTTCAATACATGAACATAGCAATGGCAACCCTCGCAAGACTTCTGAAGCAATAGCCATTCTTACCAACTTAGGTGATAACCATTATTTAGACAGCTTCAGCAAAAAAATTTTCCCTTTCCTATTTGAGTTCACTGACTTTCTCCTTTTTCTCTTAAATGGTTTATAGCAGCCCAAGGACATGCTAGGGAAGTTGACCATTCCAGGCAGTTCCCCAAATTTATAAGCTGGTATAATGGCATTCATTGATCTAGGGTGATAACATATTTATAGTGGATTTCTTTTTTTTTTTTTTTTCCCGCAAGGGTAATTTTATTGATGGCTCTAGTTTATTCCCTCCCAAAAGACCAACGGTAACCAAATGAAGTAACATAACCTCAAGATTTTATTGTCTTCATGATAAAACAAAAGATGCTTAGAACTGGATCACTTGGCCCTTTCTCTTATCTCCTCCCAGTTCGAAATGCTTGCATCTCTTAATAGCCAGCATTCTCTTAGATCTGCAGTTGGGCTCGACACACTCAAGCCTCAGCACAATCTTCTTTGTAGTTTTAGCCTTTTTCCGGAAAATCGGCTTAGTCTGCCCACCATAGCCACTCTGCTTCCTATCATAACGCCGCTTTCCCTGGGCATACAGAGAATCCTTGCCCTTCTTGTACTGTGTCACCTTGTGGGGTTGGTGCTTGCCACATTTCTTACAGAAAGTCCGGCGGGTTTTAGGAACGTTCACCATGTTTGCGTGCGCGCAATCGGCAAGAAAGGAAGAGCTATATAGTGGATTTCTTTAGGGTTTGAGCAGTTTCTTGTTACTCAATGTGATGTGGGTTATATCATGTAGGATTCTAATGCTTGTTATGCATTTGATTTGGAATTTAGATGTTTAATGGTCCCAAAATCTATTAACTTCACATTGCCATCACCCTGCAAGGAATTTGAGAAAGGTTAATTCTGTCCAAAATTTTAGCAGAATCATAACACGTGCATACTTTCTATCCATTGGCCTTCACTGTTGAGCTATCCAGACTTTAGTCTGTGTATTTTTCACACACTCATTTAGTCTACCAACACTGACTGTTTCACATGTTATGTTCCTCTTGCATAGCATTTTCCTAAATACTCACTAAAAGAGAAATATATTTATTCTGATCTATTAAAAATCACTTACCTATAGGCCTTTTCTCCATTAGTACATAAATTCAGTTTTGATCATGCAAAAGTATATGGCCTGGAGAGAGAGAGGAAGTGCAAGTACCATAAATCAAATAAATATGTCAAATGTCTTCATTAACTAGGTTCTGATTTAGCTGATTCCCTATGGTAAAAAAAAAGAATGGATTTAGAACTCTTGTCTGTTACTACAGAAACTTGAATTTTGATTCAATTCAATAATTTTGAATGCTTTTGAAGTGTAAGATAATCACCAAATGGGACTACAGATCAGGCACTATTCTAAGGACATCATTTCAGTTAGTCTTTAGCACAACATTAAGAAGTCAGTAATTATCCTAATTGTGTTGATAGCAAACTGAGGCACTGAGACATTCAGCAGCTTCCTCCACATCACATACTAATAAATAGCAGAATTGAAGTCGAACCTAAACAGCACTTCAGAGCCTAGGATATTTGATATTTAACTCCTTATATTTCATATGTAAGTATTCAAGTGTGTACATATATATGTTTGTATATATATGTGTGTGTGTATAGATATAAACATAAACACATAAACATGTATATATTCACACACGCAAACGTATTTGTTTAGGAGTGTGGAAAGATGAATTAGGTAACATGTTAAAGAAATAAGACTACATATAATAGACACCTTCAGTATAATAACAGTAGCCAATAAAAGGGTGACAGTCCTATCACTGTAGAACTAGCACATATGACAAAGGTTTCAATTATATTAGTAATTAATAGACAAATGCAGATACAAGGATCCTTCAGTTGAACTTCTATTGCTTAAGTAAGGAAGAAATTCAACAATAATATTGCTTGTTTGCGAGCCGGAAGTATTTCAGGACTTTACACCTTAACCATTTTTATTTATAATATCAATTTAGATTAGCAATTTTAGATTGAAAGACAATCCTGATACTTTTTTTTAAAAAAGGAATAATGAACAGGCAAGAAAAAAATGTGAGAGTACTAATTACCAGTTTCTAGCATCTGCTTATCCTCTGCCTGTAACTCTTTTTAATTTTTTTATTTCCTTGTTTTGGTTTTGGGGTTCTTTAGCTATTTCTGACTGACATATCCAGCTCCAGGATTTTATTATACCTGCCTAAATTGTATAATTTTACTCTTTTGCTGGGTAAAACTAAGTCGAATTAAGTTTTGAAGCCTCCCTTCAAGTAATTAGCTTTAAGAAGACAGCCAGCCACTGCTTGTGCTATACCATGTTAAATCACCAAATGGAAGGTTTTCCGCCATTTATGATGATTGCTTATTCTTTTGCATTCCATTCATTTTGGGCAATTTTCCTGGAATGGTCCATTTTTCTCTCTGGTTTTTATGTACAATGCTGCTATTTATGTTAGCAACGTTGTAGATGACTGCTTAAAAAGAATCTGTTTTCATTCATTTTAGATGTTCAAAATAGGGTATATAACCATTGTGAGACAATTTATATGTTATAAGATTTAGAGTTCTCCATTAATTGTTGACATAAACTTAATTTACTATGGGTTTATGTACAAATTATCCAGCAATTGCTTTTTTCCTATATTGAATAGGCTTCATGTTTTTTTTTTTTTTTTTGCTATTCTAATTCTGATAATTAATATTCTCTTCCCCTTTCACTGCTCCTTACTGCTATGGTCATTGTAGTAAAAAAAGAGTAAAGTGCACTTTTGAAGGGCCCAATATGCATCTGAACATCACTATGTTCAATGTGATAAACTATGTCCGTTGGTGAGTGCTGAAAAATCATAGTTGTGCCTATTGCTTAGGAAACCTATCTAGGACAAGCCTGGTGAGTTCCACTTGGGCATTCAAGTGCTAAATTGAGCTCAGTAAAGTTGGCCATTTCCCTGCAGCCACAAACTTCTGGCAGATGTAATAATGCAGGTGTCACCTTAGCTGGAACACTCCCTTTGAATGTCCTCTCCTACACATGCTAGTGTCTATTGACTTTTTATTTAACTTGCTCACGAGGCATGGCAAAATCAGACAAGCACATTTTGTGCTTATATTTGATTGAAGTTTCTGGGGGAAAAGTGTCACCTAAGAGTTGTTAGATATAAGAAAGAGAAGGGTCAGGACTTTACTTTCTGTTGATAATTTATACTTTCTGGTAGAAAAAAATTAACAAGTTCAGTTTTAAAATATTAAATACAGAAGTAATTTAGGGAAAATATAACTCTAAAACATAATCACCTGTTATAATTTTTATGATACTTCACTCTGATATATGTTTGTGAAACCATTTATTATTTTGGGTATAGAAATGGGAATGGAGCTGGTTGGACACATTATGGAACCCACTGATTTGGTTTGCAGAAAGTAGTCATATCCTCTCCTATTATTACAACTCACACTATATTTCTAAGTCTCAGTTTTGCCCTAGTTAAAAAAAAATACTCCCTATTTTACTGGCCAGCCATGCAGCTAGCTGAATATATAATATACTATGTGTGAAATAACTAATTTTAGAGGAAAACAATTTGACCAGTTATTATATATTGCCATTCTATGGTTTTAATCTTCATACTCTAAGCCACTTATATAGTAAACCTCTTCAAAAATACTAAAAGTTGGGACATATATAAACTAATTTTTTTCTCTGTAGATGAGGGTATTAAAGCATGGGAAATTCCATGCCTCAGTGAACTAATGCCAAGAATACATTTTATTTTTAATTTTCTTTTATGTTCCATATGATAGAATATTTTAGGTGATATCATAGATTTGATAACACTTCATTATTTTTTTAACTAATGATTTATTGAATTAGATACAATATAAAATTTTACATCAAATATTTACTCATCTGAGAACACTCATTTAATTTATTATTTAAATAGTATTTTCATATTTTTGACAAATAATCGTGCATTTTTGAAAGTGTGAGGGAGTGCTTATGATTCTAGCATGGGCAAGATAAATGTTTTGCTTAAAAGGTTTTCATAGTGATATTCAGGTTATTCATAAAATGCATGTTATATATTTCTGTATATTAATTTTTATGTTTGATAGTTCCAAAAAGTTTAAGTTGATTTAAAGTATACTTAACATATACTCAGAATGTGTGCATATTCTATTGATGGCCAATAATTAATAGATTATGCATATGTCAACATCTCTGATCTCAGCATGATGGGTTATATATTTACTTGATGACATTTTTCCTTATCGGGAGCTGTTATTAGATCAAGTGGTATTTGTTCATCTATTTGGTCATTAATATTTATTAGGTACCTACATTGTGCAAGGCATTATACTAGTTCCAGCGTCATTTGTTGATGAATTATTGTTAGTCTTTAACCTGCTGTCAATGAGTTTATAATCTATACAAATAGTTATACATAGGCAGGATGCAATAACAGACATTTAAAATGCAGAAACATGAATCCATGAAAGTTTAATGGAGGTTAAAAGCAAAAGTTCTGAGACTTTTGCACATGTTATCTCATATAGGTCTCAATGTAAGTGTTCCTACAGAGTATGTATCCCTATCCCATATTATACCAAAGAAATGATGACTTAGACTGGTTAAGTAAATGCTGCAAAGTTTCACAGGTAGTAATGTTGGAGCCAGAATTTGAATTCAGGACTGTGAGTCCAAAGACAGCATTCTTTCCTTCAATATATCCCACTGTCACGGGAGCCAAAGGAAGAGAGAATTTTAGAAATAATAATAAAATAGTAAGACATTTTCAACAGTATCACATGGTTTAGGGAGAAAAGAGAGGGAGAAGATTGAATAAGTCTACCACATTTGATGTTGAGGAGGTGGGTGTGGAAGCTGGAATATAAGGGCCAAATATATAGTGAGAAAGAAGTAGATAAAGGTATGAATTATACCCAGGAAATGACAAATTCTGTTTGCTTTTATCATATTTGTTATTTTTCATAAAAGTGAGAATCTTACTATAAAGAATAAGATAGTCTAAGAAAAGGAATTAAGGTGGATATTATCCACCTATTTATTCATTGTATATAATAGTTGGAACCACATAGTTTCATGTCATTGCTCTGTAATTATTATATATATGCTAGTGTTATCCCCCAATTAACATATATTTCATTAAGGCAAATACCAAATATCATAATGTCTTAATATACCTTTATTATAGGCCTTTCTAGTAAGAACTTTTGTTAATTTGTATGAGTGCAGAATAGAACTCACTATTCTAAGGTATAACATCAATTCTGAAACAGATACATATGGATTCCAATTCTTTATTTATCATATCTTTTCTTGGGAGTTGGCATACAGTACCTGTCATAAACACTCACCAATATTTGTATGATAATATACCAATTAAATAAAGAAGGAAGCGTTCTTGGTAGAAAGTGAAAATCAGAATTTCTCAGTCATGGCAAAGGAGGTGGAATTGTAGTAGAGGAAAATGCGTTATGATTCCTGGTTGTTCAAAGCAACCCACAAAATTATTAATTGGAAAATATATGGTTCAATAAACAAACTGTGTTGGAAAACATTGTAAATCAGCATCTCTAGGTTTTAACCTATTTAGGTGGTTATGTATTTACTAATTAGCTAGGAAGGCTCTGAATAAACGTTTTTAATAATAGGGAATTTATCTAATTGTTTTGTATTGTCAGAGATTATATACAGGTAGGCATTACAATATTTATAGGTACATTGTGAAATCTCTATTGCCTATTGAGAACTAGCCGGCATTTTTATACTGTTGATTTAAAAAATTATCCATGTTTTCAAATTTGTGCATTTTTGAAAAGTTTTTGTGAGAAGTATTCATAAATATTTACAATTCTAGTGAAATATATGATTTCATTAACCAGCAAAGAAGGTTAAGGCAAAAAATATATACTTAAGAGTATTTATAATACAGAGATCTACTATATTTCTCTGGCGACCCTAAAGTGCATTTCTATTATAATACAGGTGAAACATATCACTATTCTATTTTTGTGGATGGTGAAACTGAGTCACACGAGGTGTGTGTCATACTTCATGTCACACCAGTGAGAGGAAAGCAAGCAATCCAGCCCAGGGCTTCTGCTTTTGGTTTTAGTCACTAACCCTTTTCTAAAGCTTCTTTTTAGAGATATGACTTTTAAATCAGACAGCTGGAGATCACTTCCTCCTCAGCTGTCAAGTTGTGAGCTGCCTGTTTTCCTGCCTGAGTTGTTGACCCCACTTAGAGCAGAAGCATTGTGAGGAATGTGCCCTTTTCCAGAACTCTTGGGGGAAAACACAGGGAGCCTGGCAGGGAGAAAACCCCGGCAAGTCACCTTTAAAAGATGTCAACAGAATTTTCAAGGGTACGGAGACCTAGGATAAAGATTTTCTTTTTGAATTTTGCTTTATTAATAATAAAAGACTGCATATATATTTATATGTACACATATATTTTTCTTTAAAGTGCAAATGCCATGTCTTCCATGTTCATGCAGGTGTGAGTCAAATAACTCTAGAGTGTAGAATGGAAATTAAATTTACGCAAAATAGGTTGCCAGAGCTATAGCTGCAGAGGCTAGAGAATCAGTCACTGATGCCCAGAATTTTTTTGCCTGCTGATTCATGCCTGAAATGCTTTTATGGGGGCAGAAAGCCTCTGAGTCTGACCTTGGAGGTGAAGAGTGTGATTCTATCCCAAGGAGCGTAAGGCAGGGGAGCGTTTGCCTGAGAGCATGTTCTCTTCAGGAGATCAATTTTGACTTGCAGGGAGTAAAAGGTACAGCGGCCCTCACCACCTCAAGGTGTGGGGACAGAAATGCTCCATAAAAGAGGGAAGAGGAGAAGAGATCTGAGGTGTTGGGCCAAATTTAGGTGACTTGCCAGTTTTGTTCTGCTAAACTCTTCCTCCTGCTTCTTCCTCCGCTTCCTCTTTTTCCTCCTCTCTTTTCTCCTTTTTCTCCCTTTCCTTTTCTTCCAGCATTTGCATCTATGAAGCACTTACTACCCGCTTGGTGTTGTGCTGAACACTTGACACATTTATCATTTTATCTGGTTGATGGTTTTTTTCTCAGGATAGTTGGAGCCTGACCCAAGTTTTGGCCAGTGATATTTGCCTATCAAAGATGGAAACAGACATTTTGGCATTATTTGCCTATGTAAATATAATGATGGTAATGTGAGGGCCATCACATCAAAACCCACATGGCAGTATCAGTTGTTGCTACTACCTCCCACCCATACACTACCACCGATTCTTTAGCTAATAAACTGATTTAATTGCCCATTCTTGGGTATAGACAGTTTGAGGAGTGAGTTACTTAAGGTGTTCTTCAGTATATAGTTATTAGTGTCAGGTAGATGAGAATTTTTTTCATCATGGGTATTAATGTGCATTTATACATCTTCTGAAAAACCCCAGGCAATAAAATTTGATTTCCATTTAGGTAGTAAGCTTACTATCAACATAGAACGAATGTGACATGTCTCCAGGAATTTAATTCTAGAATTTTCCAACATCCTCCTAAGAATGGCTTCTCATTTTCCTCCTTTCTAAAAAAGGCTTATGTTTTCTTGTTTAAGTACTAGAAAAAAATTTAGTCAAAATTATTCCCATATATATTACATTTTGCAAGAAAAATAATTATGCTTCAGTTAAGTAATTTACTATAATAAGGTTCTAAGTAATAGAACCATATAAAGTTTATATTGGAAGTTATACATTTGTTGCTTGAGACAACATATGTGATGTTTGGAAAACTACTCTGGAAACATGATAGATGATAGAGAAATTTTAAAATATAGGACTTTCAAATACATCCCTTTGTGAAATAGAAAATTGTAAAACATTGAAGAATGCTCATTCAATCTCAATTTTCTAAGATTTTATAAAGTATTTCTTTTTATCTGTTAGATTTCACATAAAACAAACCTATATTCATGAGAAAAATCCAGGGTTTTGCAACTGAATACATCAACTTTCTTTTGGGAAAAGTATACATTAGCTAGATTTAAAGTTACAAGTAAATGTATTAATCAGAAATAACAGAAGCAATATTTCGTCATATAGACTTTGCCCTGTAGCTCCATCTAAACAGGTGAAAGTGATTTGATTAGGAGCAGCGTGCCTTTAATGTAACAGAACACTTTCTTATACACTAATTGACGTGTCTTACTACTTTGGTTAGGTGTTTTCCATTTGTTTTTCATCTTTATCAAATCAAGGGGAGAGAAAGAGTCACAGCATTTTAAACTAAGAATCACAGATAAATAAAATGTGATTTATTAAGGCTAAAAAATTATAATTAACTCAACCTACATTAGGCTATTTTCCTAATTATCATTTCTTGGTATTCATAGAGCATAATTATGATATTATATTCAATAGTAGATGTGTGGTTTTACCAGATTGAAAGTATCATCACAATATTTCTGGGATATTAGGGTCATTAAAGATTGGTAAAACATCAACATAGGATTTAGGAAATTAAAAACTACCTACTGAAAAATATCTGAAGCCCCAGTTTCTTTTTTTTTTTGAGACAGAGTCTCGCTTTGTTGCCCGGGCTAGAGTGAGTGCCATGGCATCAGCCTAGCTCACAGCAACCTCAAACTCCTGGGCTTAAGCGATCCTCCTGCTTCAGCCTCCCGAGTAGCTGGGACTACAGGCACGTGCCACCATGCCCGGCTAATTTTTGCTATATATATTTTAGTTGACCAGATAATTTCTTTCTATTTTTTTTTTTTTTAGTAGAGACGGGGGTCTCGCTCTTGTTCAGGCTGGTCTCGAACTCCTGACCTTGAGCGATCCACCCGCCTCGGCCTCCCAGAGTGCTAGGATTATAGGCGTGAGCCACCGCACCTGGCCTAAAGCACCAGTTTCTCATAAGGTTTTCTTCGTTTTGATTCTGTTGTAGTTATTATTAGCCTTTAAAGGCAAAATACAGTTTTAAGTATGCCATCTGTTGAAAACCAATACTTGCAATATTTTAGCATTATTGTGATAGTGATAAGAGGGCTCAGATCTTATTAGATAATTTTCATGATGCCATGCTTTCCACATCAACATTGAATCTAGGTATTATTTGTCCTGTACATGAGTGATAAAGATCAAGGTCTCTTTAATTCCTTCAAAGACCTCATTGCTGTACAGAAACAAGTCATGGTGCTCTCAAAGATTAAGAGAAAATAATAGTATTTACCCGATTTCCTGGGTTTTTATCCTTTGCTTTTCTAAATGCTACTCTTGTGTTTGAAAAATATCTTGCATTTCTCTTAAGGAAATTGGTAACAACCTGTCTCTTTCAAACAAAAGAGAAGACAAATAACTTCTCCACTGATGGCATTATTGTGATTGTAGCATGGTCTTGAACCTGTGAAATACCAAAATAATCAGTGAAGCAGTTAAAAATCTCAAGGGAGATGATGGTGAGGGGTCGCAAGGCAGAGCACATATACCTTACTCAGTTCTCTGTTCTTATTAAAGCAGGTATCATTACTAAGCATCAGACTGAGTGTTTTCCTCTGCTTCTGTCTTTGGGGAGAATTTTTTTTAAAGAGGATAATAATAAAATTGCAAGCCCATCCCATAACTGTAGGCCAGGTGGAGTGCTCATTTTCACATTAGAGCTTGTGCAATCTGGAGGGAAATTTGTTTTGTATTACATGTGAGTTGGTGGATCAGATAAAAGCCAGTCAAGTGGAAGAGAGGACTGTGTGAAGTGCGTGGCTCCCCTGGTAATTAGAATGCTGCAGGCGTTCCTCCAGTCGCCTAATAGATTTCCCCAGCTCCTCTGTGCCAGGTGAAAATTTCCTCATTAAGGAGAATTTATTCCATTTCCTTTTATCATTTATTATTGAAGAGTAAGTGTGAGTGGAGGAAGTTCCAGAGATGACAGGGTAGAATTTTAAACAACAACAACAAAATCTACATTGCAGGTGGAAGAGAGAGAGGAGAAAGGCTTGTACTGTTTATAAACCAGAGAACACACCAGAGACTTCCCACCACAGAGCCTGAGCCATGCTGTCTCACCATTAAAGATTATGGCAGAGTGTGTAAAAGTCTGATGGTCTGGTTTTAAGACATTTTTTCCCCCTCTAAAATTTCAAAATATCATTTTGTGCGGCTGAGTAGAAAGAAACGGAAGATTATGAAAAAGGCCAGCAACACAGCCATTTGATGTGTTGTTATATTGTTTAGAGCCTATTATGCAATGATGAAAGTCTAACCTTTTGAAAAGTTTGCCCTTGAACTCTCAAAGCAAGGCAAGCTGGTAGGGGAAAGACAAGTTGTATAGAGAGCATATTTTAGAGGATACAGTTCTGAAATATGGATTTAATGTGTACATGTTCAAAACATAAAATACTAGTATACACAAATACACATCAAATAACAGAAAGTTTATTACACATATTTTTAAATTGTGTGCTCCATTCAGCTGATCACATTTCTAACTTGATATAATCCTCCCTTGATTTACAATATAATATAAATGGAGTATTCCCTATTGAGGGTCCAAAAAGCAGTTTTGAGCTATATATTCAGCATTTGTGTTTCTTTTAAGTAATTATTCTGTTTTGAGTTTGTTCTAAATTAAGGTTTTCAATTTTCCTTTGGAAAAATAAAACTGTTATAGCTCCATTTCTAAAATAAGCTTTTACCTAGTTTGAAAAAAACAAAACCAAAAACTCACTATCATGGAAGTTTTTTTTAGCAGACAAAATGGAAGTAGCCCAGTATGGGCAGAGAACGATGAGAAGCATATGTCTGAATCTCCTCATTGTTAAATGAGCTTTATGCTCACTTAAGATTATTCATCTTGTATTTGACTCTGAGGAGGTTTAACCTTATCTAAATCACTGGCCCAAAGCTAATGAATCGTGTCTTCAAACTGTCTCTTTTTTAAATTTTATTATAATGGGGCACAACATAAAATTTTGTATCAGAACAAGTTAGGAGTAAAGTGAATTTTCTTGTGTGTAGTGACATGTCCGCCAACCTTGTGTTATACAGAAGCAGAGGAGAGAACAAGCGAGGAAAATGCAGGGCGTCAGCCTGCACCCTGTCTTGGAATTAGGAGTACCCTGCAGACTTAGGCAGCACTGACCGTGGGAGGGGATCGAACTTGTCTGTGCCTTTGTAATTGCCATAGTGGGTGAGAATCAACATGTCTTTCTCAGTAAGGAGGATTGCTAAATGCTTTGCACGAGATCACGAACATGTCTAAAGAGTAGAAATTAATAACCAGAGAGACCATGAATAAAATGGTATCAAAAATACATCACTTTGAACATCCTATGATCACACCTACCCAATAATTTGCATTCAAGTTAAAGTAGATGGATATACTAATATGCTATTCCAATGTAATACACTCTAATTTTCAAGGCATTTACAAATATCATATCATGGTATTGATCTAGTTATCTGAAAATTGGGCAAAGGTTAAAGAAGCAGTTTTTGGCTCACCAGGAAAATGTTCTAAGAATCAGTTACCGAGCTTAAAATATGTACTGTTCATGTCTAGCTTGATACCTCTGTTTCAAAATTCTCACCTGGTATGATTTGAAGGTGTGCATATGTAGAAATATAATAGTTTTCACCCCATTCTGAAGTATCATTCACAATCATTATTTCATGTTACTGTTGCTCTTCTTAGACATCCCCTTTAAATAGTCAAATCTCTCTGCGGTGGGGGATGTTATGGGGGGCAATAACAATTGAGCTAATCTTAGTGACAGCTTTTTTTCCCCACTTAAACTGAGCACAAAATTAATTTATTTCAGCTTTTATGCACAAAGCCAATTCTATCACTCAGCCTTTCTTTTTCTTTTCTCATTCTTTCTTTCTTTTTTATTTCTTTGGTAATAAGATTCCATGTTATTAATACTTGGTGAGTAGAGGAGGAAGACTTTGTATATTTGCTAGAGATGCCTATATATTCTATTGAACTCTTGTGAAAGAAAATGAGAAAAAATTATGCATATTTCAGTAATAGAAAAAGTGCATTGCTGAATGTATATAAAATAAATGCAAATTTATTGCATCCGTAATAGAAATGTGAGAAATCTAAATGGCTTCTTTTCTGTTTACTTAATACCATTATTTATAATTTTCATTTAAAACAATGTAGCAACCTTTGAAGAAATGACTGATATTCCACATAAGAAGGAATAAAAATAAACACCAAAAAACCCCACAACAACAAAAAAATAGAAAAACATAACCAAAAAACCTAAAGATAAATACATAACTTCTGCTTATCTTTGGACTTGAAGAACTTGCATTTGTGGTGCTGTGAGTCTATGGTATTAATTACAGATGTGATGGCTCTTTTCCAAGCATGTTTCTTAAGTGTGTCTGGACCACTGTTTTTCAGTGTTAGGATTTTAGTCATTTAAGTTAAAGTTGTTACTGTTCTAATTTAGAAAAACAGCTTATTTGTCAAGCACTTCTACTTGGACGCTAAATGCATACTTGAACATAAACAAATGAGCAATTGGTTTAGGAGTATATTCTTGGCAAGGAAAGTGAAAACATATGTTTCTAAAACAAATAATAACAACAACAAAAAGTTCTTCGTTTACTTTTTTTTTTTGCAAAATTAAAGGTAATCATAAATGAGTGTGTTTCAAAGGCCCTCAGAGGCTGAGAAGTCATCTCCAAGGTAAAGCCTTTCCAGAGTTACCCACCCCCTCCCCGAGCCACACCTGCATCTTGTATACATTTCTCTCGTAGCACCTCTCATGGTGTAGACACATTAATGGCTATCTGTCTGCCCTGGAATATACTCTGACCTCCTTGAATCTAGGAATGTGATATTTTATCTCCCCATTATTAATATAGGTAGCACAGGCCTGATACACGGCACATATTCACACACTGGTGAAAGAATGACAGTGAATATTGCTCTACTCTCACGGTCCAGTTTCCTACTCACTCTTTCCAACTACAAATCCTCAGTGTTTCCTATGCCTGCCATGTCCATTATTGCTCTCAAATTATTACAAATACAGTTGCACTTGCCTATAGTACATCTGTCAACTCCTTCATCTGCATAAAGTTGAACTTTACAGCTGTTCTCATCCCGCTACTGCTGTAGTATTTCTCAAGTACAAACTCTCACGCTGTTACCTTTCTCTGACCTCATATCGCACCACATAAGCTTATCCCTCCATAAAAGTTTGGAGTCACTTTCTATCCTCCATTGCTCAAATATGGTTTTGTGTTGTCTCAAGCAGCACTGTCCACTAGAAATGTCTGTGCTGATGAAATATTCTATAATATAACCTGCACTGCCCAACGTAGAAGCCACTGGCCACGTGTGGCTGTTGAGCACCGGAAATGTGGCTAGAGCGACTGTAGATCTAAATGTTTAGTTTTTAAAAATTTTAATTAATTAACCTTTAAATTTAAATAACCACACATGGCTAGGGGGCTACCCTATTGGACAGCACGATTCTATATCATGTAGCAAAGGGCTTGGCACACATTCTAAGTCAGTTAATAACACTTATTATCAGGCTGTGTTCAAGAAGTTGACAGGAAAATGTGTTACCATGAGGGAATGCTTATCAAATACTTGGGAAAATTAAAATTCAAAATAGGAATAAAAAGAGAAGGAATTAAATTCATTGGGAGAATTAACACACTGATTTGAGACAGAAGGGAATTTAGGTGCAATAGAAAAAGCAGATAGACTAGGAAGAGCTGTAGCTACAAAAATCCAAACTACTATTGATACCAGAAAGCCAGAGAAATAGCCATTATATATATCAGCTTAATTCTCCTCTAAATTCAGAATATGAGTTGATTAAATAAAGAATATTAAAGATTAGAATGAATGAAATGCAATAGATTTAATGTAATTACATTTTGCTAACAGGATTTCATGAAAATGTTTTATTTAGTGCAACTTAGATCTTTTGACAACACACTGTTATATTTTAATCTCATTGTATTGACTACCAAATTGTTATAATTGAATTTTATTGTATTGACTATTACTTGAAATAGCTGGCCCACAGGTATTTTTTTAAAGATGCTTTTACAGTAGTATTTCATTCTTCTGTCCCTTAGCTCTTTACAAATTATTTTTGTGTGCATTTTGAAATCTAGTTATGAGCTGATTTCAATCACTTCTTTGTCTTTTCTGTAAAATAAAAATACTAGAGAGTTAGTTTCCTTCATTTATATTTCTTCTTTATATGCATAATTTATATTTATAATCATTTTATATAAATATATAAATCATATTTATATATTTATTATTTATATTTAGCCTGCATTTATATTCATAAATATTTATTGAATGCTATCTATGGGCCAGATAATGTGCTAGGCTTTAGGAATAATCTGGTAAATGAACCAAATGTATTCTTTGCCCTCATGGGACTTAAATGTAGCAGGAAAAAGTCTGATTGGGGAATAAAAGTTAAGGACATTAAAGATATTAGGTGATGATGATATGCTAAATTATATTGTCCATGGCTCCAAATAAAAGAGGCAGCTTAAAGCATAGGGAGATCGGTGCAGATGAGAGCCAACCGAGAGGCTGGGCTTTAGGTGAACTTGGAAGGATTTTTTTTTGGGAGGGGGCACCTTTAATAGAAATTGGACATGCAAAAGGAATACCAAAGGTGTTACAGGTGAAAGAAACAACATGAATAAAGTCTACACTATGGACATGAGCATGGGGAAAATGAGACAAATCTAGCTTGAGTGAAAAATAATCATAAAACCACAAGACAAGCTTCCCAACATAGACAGGTGTGTGTTATTAGTTGAGAGAGGCAGTTTATGGAGAGGAGTTCCATATCCTGATGCATGCTGGGACACCCAGGTGAAGACGATTCTCAAAGAGCATGTGCATGAAGACCTGGAGCACAGCACTGGAGAGGAGGACGTGGATTGGGGAGTTATCAACCAGCCTTGCTTCTGGAGCCCATGACAGTGGCTAAATTTAGAGAAGGAGAGAAAGTAGCCAGACTAAAGGAGATAACAGAGGGTAGAGCCTTGGGGAAAAAAACCAGCAAAAGATTGTTGTGAGTAATAAAGCAGGGTGAGAAGCAACTTAATAGAAGCCAGAGGAGGTATCTTTAAAGAATGGAACATCAAAAGAGTCATATGATGACAGGTTGAAGAAAATGAATATTGAGAAAGGGCTCATGGATTTAGAGAAGGAGGTCCCTGATTATTACTGAACAAGCAAATTTGTTACGACAGTAAATGCAAAAGTCATTTTGTAAAGAAATAGGCAGGGAATAGGGTGCCTAGGCTGTAAACGCAGGAGATCACAGAGAAGGTCAGCTTTGCAAATATAGAAGACTTCATAGAGGATAAAAGATGTAGTGGGTTATTTATTTGTGTATTTTTAAAAGACAAGGGCATCTGAACATATTTGAAGGTGGAAAATAAGAGGCCTTTGGTCATTTTGAGATTGAATACACCACTGCTCTTTATGGTTTGGTCTAATCTTGAATCTGTCTTTTCTGTTAAATTCTAGTGAGTCCATTACAGAAGAAACCCTCAAAAAGGCAAAGGAGATCGGATTCTCAGACAAGCAGATTTCAAAATGCCTAGGGCTAACGGAGGCCCAGACAAGGGAGCTGAGGTTAAAGAAAAACATCCACCCTTGGGTTAAACAGGTAAAGGAATTTCCCTTTCCCCCCTAGAATGTCTGTGGTGAAATGTAGGCACCAACTCAAAAAGCCATTCAATAAAAAGAGGAGTGGGATTAGAAAGTTACCCTGCTTGTACAATTGATGCCCATGATGTCCCTAATTTTATTCAGCCCAGGACTGATTTATACCTAAAAGGGAAAGGATGAAGGAACACTGGGATGTAAAGATGAGTGTACCTAATTTTCTTGGCCTAAATGAAAAAAATAATAAATCAAAATGACCTTTCCTCTGCTTTTTGACCTGTGTCCAAATATATATGTAATAAGAGAAATCCTTAGTGTAATAGAAGGACTTGAAATATCCTAGCATGGTGGCTGACTCTCCTGGAAAGAATAGTTATCTCCATTGGCACTAACTTTTTACGGGGCAATACTTTATTTTAAGTGTCCCATCATTATGGTTCATTTAGTATTCATTGTGATAGGGCTGGGCATAATGAGCTCATCTAGTATTCATGACAATCACACATGAACATTCATAGGTGTGCCTTGTGGTTTTTTTTGGCGGGGAGGGGGGTCCTTTAATGGAAAGGATGTCTTGGCTTAAAGTACCACCAGCTGGTTTTTGTCCTTTAAAATCATTGACTTTTCTCCATATGCTCAGGGGCACATGCATGCCCTTAGGTCTCCAGCTTGATGTTAAATATTTTCTACTCAGCAATTATTATCTTTCTTCCTCTCACCTGCCTTACACCAGTTTGCCCTGCCGGCCCCAGATTCTTGCTCACTAAGCTGAGCAACTGGCCCTAGAGAGATGAATTGATTTCCAAATATGTTCAGTGAGATCCTGTTTTATGTGCCCCACCCACCCTCCCTCCATGCTTTATGGTATTTGTGTCATTTCATTGCTCAGTGCCATAGGTAACTTAGATCTTATGCATTAATTTGCAAACCAATGACATCCTTACATATAGGTCATTTTGCTCTGATTTTGCATTTGGCACACAGCAGCTTTAGACTGCTGACTGGGTAAGTCCTCCTGGTAACTAGTTAACTACAGGACCACTTTGTCGTGTTCATGAGAGGTACTACTGTAGTAATCCAGTGATGCTCCGGGGTGTGTGTGGCTATTTATTAACCAAACGGTAGCTAGATCACATCATTAATTTTTTTCTCTCTCTCATTTTCAGAATTAGAAAGCAATTAGATTTTACATACCTTTTCTTGTGTTCATATTTGACAGTAATAGGCATCAAAGGATTATAAATGGAGCACAAAAAAAACCCCATAGTCTTGAAAAAAATTAGAGAAAGGAATAAAATCTTTATTTATTTGCTTATTTATTTATTTTCTCTTGCAGATTGATACACTGGCTGCAGAATACCCCTCAGTAACAAACTACCTCTATGTTACCTACAGTGGTCAGGTAAGGAACTGCCAAACTGCCATACCCAGAGAGATCTCAATTTAGTAGATGGTACACATTAGGGAATATATATTTTTTGCATCTTTGGTTATCAAGTTAATAGAAATGGCATCATGTGAGTCAGATGCAATGATGTGTTTCTTTTAAGAGCTGCCTTAAGATAATGAAACCAAACAAGTGAAAAGATGATAAGGACAATGATTACATGAGCATACAATTATGCTATGTTTTCATGAGTAATTTACAAATACTGAGCTAGATCTCTTTTTTAAAAATAAGTAGATCTTGTATAACACTTTATACTCATTGGTTCCCAGAGACTAATAGAAGATGCATGTGAACAAGAGGAATAAGAAGAAAGACACACTGAAATATGGGAAAAATAGTTTAATTAAATGGAATAATAACAGAATACTTTCCACATTTTTTTGCCCTTAGGAGCATGATATCAATTTTGATGACCACGGAATGATGGTGCTGGGCTGTGGCCCATATCACATTGGTAAAGTGAAAACTTACATTTACATAGAACTTTACGATTTATATAGAACTCTTCACACGTGTTAATTCTGTTATTCCAAGAACTATGTCAAATGCCATTATAGTCAATGTTTTACAAATTAGGAAACTATGGTTCAGAGAGATAAAATCCAGACACATATAGCTATTTAGTGGTAAAGTGACATTCAAATCAGGTCCCAACTACAAATTTCACCTCCTCTCATTTCACCATGTTATTCCTTTATCATTTTCACCCTCATTAACTGAATTGAGCCTTTCACTGGGTTTGGGGAATGGATTAAACTTTGACTTTTTCTCTTCTAACATAATTTTTCGTGAGGATCTACGTTTGCTCAAGGACTTTATGCATAGCCAGAAATTACATTGCAGATATAATCTCTGACCTATGAATTTTGCTTACATCAAATGCAAAGATCTTGTCACATTGGTGCATGGGTAGAGCGTTATATAATATAAACATACTTACCAGAGATCAGAATGTTCTCCCCTAGTCAATTAAAATTAGATATTTAATAACCACTCAAGATCTATTACAATTGCAAGGTATTTAAATGGACAGTGACCTTAGTCAACAAGTGTGTTTAGTATTTAGTCTCTGGAAGGCATTCTAATATGGAAATGATAAAATATATGATTCGAATGTTTGTAGTCTTATTCTGCTACTTTAAGCATAGTTTATTTTAGTTTTTACAATTACCTAAGTGCTTCAGGATATGCTAGTTTACCAATCTTTGGCCAAATCTTAAAGTAGGCCAAAAGTGTTATATTAATATCTTTACCATTTTAGTTATTGTCTTAGTCTATTTGTGCTGCTATAATAAAATACCTGAGATGATTGGGTAATGTATAAGGAATAGAAATTTATTTCTCACAGTTCTAGGGACTGGGAAGTCCAAGATCAAGCTGCTGAGAGGTTCAGTTGTCTAGTGAGAGTTAGGTTTGTGCTTTTAAGATGGTGCCTCAAACCCTGCATCCTCTAGAGGGAAGGAATGCTATGTCCTCACGTTGCAGAAGACGAAGGGCATAAAGGGAGCAAATTTTCTCCACTAAGCCGTGTTATAATGACATTAATCTATTCAGAGGGCTCTGCCCTCATGACCCAAACACCTCCTAAAAGGCCTCACCTCCTAGCACTATTGCACTGAGGATTAAGTTTCTAACATGTGCATTTTGGGGATCACATTTAGACCACAGTGGTTATCTATAGCTAAATATCCTGAATACCTTCACCAGTATCTACTCTTCTTCTCTCTGGACCATTTTTCCTTCCTTTTTCAAATTTTACCTATTTATATGATAATTTTGCATTACATTAGGATTCAGAGAGAGCTGATAATTAGGTGTATATTTACTTGACAGTGAGAATTAACATGGCACTATATTTGGTTAATAAATTTTGACAAGAATTTTTTGGAGACAATATCCTAATGCAAAGAATTAGTATTATTACAAGTTATAGACTTCCAGTTTTATGGCTTCCCAGTAGAGGTGATATTTTGAGGCATTTAAGTCATTATTATACTTCAGATTTCTTTATAGAAGGTCATTTGCTTTGCATGGGGTGGCCTAGCCAAGACTGAAAGGATATACTTGGAAAGGATAGGACTTTTCAGTCAATCATGGAATGTCAGAGCCGCAAGACACCTCAGGGAACACTGGATTTAGCCCTCAGACAACAGATTAAGTGCAAGCATTGAAACAAGAACTCAAGTATTGTGATTACTGGACTAACTATTTTTATGTATTGAGGTCAGTATGTTCACTTTGAATTTCTTTTCAGTAAATAAGGATTATCTTTATCATTAAAATTATCTCCCATTAACACTGAGGTTCTGAATGCTTCAAATATGGATATTACCTATTGCACAATGTAGCATATAAAACAAGCCAACATTTCATTGCTGTTTTCTCTGATTTCCTACTATTAATATAGTATGCATCATGGATCTGAAATTTATATTTTGGAGTTAGTTTTAAAAATTGAATTGCAAGGAATTATCTTCCTTAGCTTGGACTGACTGCTGATATATTTATGCTTCTCTTTATCTGGTAACTTTAAGCTTCTCTCCCTTTTCCCAATCTTATTGTCTCTGCAGGCAGCAGTGTGGAATTTGATTGGTGTGCTGTCTCCAGTATCCGCACACTGCGTCAACTTGGCAAGAAGACAGTGGTGGTGAATTGCAACCCTGAGACTGTGAGCACAGACTTTGATGAGTGTGACAAACTGTACTTTGAAGAGTTGTCTTTGGAGAGAATACTAGACATCTACCATCAGGAGGTAAAAAAAGAAAAACAAAAAAAAAAAAAAGAAAGAAAAAAAGAAGATATATGCAGTGCACACTTTATATATGTGTATATGTAGATTTACATTGTAATTCCCCTTAGGAGAAAGAGCTGCCAGTGTCTTCCATTGCCTAATTTTGTAGTGAAACTCTTAAAAAAAAATGACTCCAGACTTTTTGAGGCCCTGGCACAGAGTGATTATTTTTCATGTAACATTCACTTTTTCTTTCTAAGCTTTCCATATTGAAAACTCTACTTGGTATTATAACATGTGCCAGCCACATGTTAACTAGTACAAGATGGCCCCTCATAAATATTTTGCAGAGTGATTTAATTGGTCATTTAGTCATATAATAAACAGCCTCTTTCTAGTTCATGTGATATGGTTTAATGATGAACGGTTCCCAGAAGAGTCAATTGTTCACACAAGACCAGCTAATTCCTTGCTCCATCAGAGGAAGCTATTAACCTTCAGTTTAAGATCAGTGAGTCTATTCTGAATTTTGAATTATTTTGGTTTCTTTATAGCCTTCACTTAAGTTGCTCCTCCATTCCCACTCCAATACTATTAAATGCAATTTGACTGTGGATTCATAGTCTGGAGAACAAGTTAAATTATCTTACACTTAAAAAAATAACTACTTCTTCTGGAAAAGAACACAATCACTTCCTGTTTTAAATTTCTTTTTAATAAATGGAAACTTTTAAAGGCATTAAAGAGAAATGTAGCAACTTTTATAAATAACAACTGGAAAATTTCAGAGTGTTGTCCAGTAGCTATGTTTTTGATGTCATTACAGTTAATTCCTTACCACAGACAATCATCCCTGTGTTTAAAATGTGGTCACTTAGAGAAAAAAAAAAGTACTGAATTGGAACCACAATACTTAAATTCTAGTTTTGACTTGAAGACTCTTTGACTTTGCACATTAAAAGCATGTTACTTGCAGGTACTGTGCAGTTAACACGGAATTTATGATTGAAGTCACATTGTAAAGCATAAAGTATAGTACTACAACAATGTGATGATTTTACCATTATAAAGAAAAAATAGACAAATTTAGGATGGATGTATTAATATAATCATAGATATCTATTTGAGCCTAGACTACTAATCTTTCAATATAATTCGATTAGGTACAATATACACTATTTTTAGTTCTCCCTTTGACATGGGTTTTCTAATGACTCCTTAATATTCATTTCATATAGATAGGTGGACATCAAAATAAATGCATTCTACAAACAATTTTTGAGCATCTTATAGATGCCAGGTTCAACATGATAACTCTAAAAAACAGGATCCTACCTTCAAGAGATTAACAATAACACTGAGATTCATGGTATAAATATGTGAAAAATCAAAGGCTCATTTTAAAAATATTAAAAAGCATTACAGGCAATAGCAACAGGCATTTTACACATAATTATTTTCCTGAAAAATGGTTTAAGGGGAGATTAGAAATATCTATAAATGGCTTTGGATACATTTATACATGGCTTATAATAAGATTCTTTTACTGTAACTGAAGTCAGTATGATAGAAATAGGTTGGCCCTTCTTTAAAATGAAATGGCATTTAAACGTATAGTGTTACTATATATTATGAAGTAATTTAAAATGTCATGTTGAAGAACATGAGAATATGATGTATATACTTATACATAGACAATGGTACTTCTGTAACAAATCTTTAGTTGAATGAAATAATGACAGACATTAATTAGTGATAGGCAAAACTCATTAAAGAATGTATGACTCTAGACAGAAGTGGGTTTCATTTCTAGCATTTAGTTTAATTATAATTAAATATTATCCTAAGATTGTGCCTAAAATGTAACATATCTTTTACTAAAATGTAAATTACTAAAACACAAAGCATGATCCTTCTCATTGGCAGATGTATAAATAGTGGAATTTTGTAAATTGGAGATAATCCATCAAATTGCAAAAATCAGAGGCATTTTTAATGAGGAAAATACTATTTCTGTCAGTAAGATAAATTCTCTCACGTGACATTTTGTGTATATTAATAATATCATGCTTAATTTGTTCATAAAAATAAGGACCGAGCAAAGTGACTAGTTTCTAGGAGAAGTTAAGATATCCTCATAAATTTTAAGTATTTCTTTTAAATATTTTACTGTTGAAAATAAATTTCTGGTGTGATTGCAACTTGAGAATTGTTTTGGAAATATTCTGGTGGTGTGTTAGCTTAGTGATATCAGGTTTAAAAAATTAGAAAACTAAGATGGGTAAAAAAGATACAAACAAATCCAGGTAGGATCAATGGAACTTTGGGAGCCTAATTGTTGATTTTAAGCCTAAGTATTTTAGAAATCTGTGAAACAATATCTGAACTTTAGAATGTTTTATTTCAGTAGATTACTTGAAATTATTTAGGAAGAAGTGATTATTATAAAGATGATTTACCTGTGTGGGATACCAAGTTCTGTCCTTGTGTCCCTACAAATTGGGGCCAATTTATGACTGAATTCTTTCATGAAAATGTGCTACATTCACTTCACCCTACAAACATGTTCTTGTACTGAATTCCTTTTGCTGTATGGGCAAAACCTACATGACACCATCACATTGTTACTCTAAAACACTCCTGTGGACATGATTTGTCTTCCCAGTGATGATTTCTGACTCTGGAGGTCAAGGATGAGAATTTGGTTTTGTGCTGAACATTTTTCTATCTGCCACTTTTCTGAAAGAATGTTTTAGAAATAGCTTTTCTTTTATCCTCTAACATTAACCACTTCTGAAACCAGCTGGAAAAGTAGAGTTAGTTTAAGATTCAGATATTTGGTAAATTACTTGAACATAGCTGCTTTACAATCTGTAGAAGAGAGTTCACATACAAGCTCTGTAGCTGTATTTGCTAGGTAAGAGATATGGGCATGTCACTTTACCTTCATGGAAGCTCAGTTTCTTTAGTTGTAAAATGAGGATAATAATAATCACTTCAGAAGGATATTGTGAAGATCAAAACAGACAGTCCAGAAGACACAGTAGAATCCTCAATAAAGAGTAATAAAGAATAACAACTATTATTTTACTATTGTTTTGAAAGTTGTTAATTTCTTGAAAAAGATAAATCAATTTTATAGAGCTGTTTTGAAAAATATTGATATACTTATTAAGTAAGGCCTTTTTTATTCAACTTTAAGCTTCTATTTAGTCCAGTTGACTCCAACTTGTGCTCATAAGTTGCTATTTCTTTCTTAATTTTTAAAAATTACTTTGAAATCTTTCACCATGAGACTTTTTGTACACATTTAATTGAAGAATTTGTTTTTCAGCCTCAAAAACAACACTGTTAATAAACCAAAAATAATAAGAACATAAAAATGTGATTATGGTAAAGAGAATAATTCTTTTTAAAGGTTTTATAAAAATGTCTGTTGAACATATTTTGAAATGATGATAAAAGTAGCTTAAGTATACTTATAAATATGCAGCACAGTGGGTTATTAATTTCAATACTGTTTACAATGCCTTTAAGCACTCAATTGCAGGGTGTTTGTTTAGGAAGTACTATAATTGCTCTCATCAGAGAGAAATTAGCTTCATCACTTATAAGAGCATTTCAGAATGATTTTAAGTAATGACAAAATACATTTGGCACATACACATCACTTCAGCAATTCTACTAATATTCATTAGTGGGTCATTAGAGCAAACACAAATTATGTAAAGCTCAATGGCCTATCAGATAATATAACATTTTTGATATTAATAATTACATCTTTTTTTAATACACTGACAACATATAGGAGCTTTAATGTTTATTATCTTATTTAACGTACATAGCAACCTTGTGAAGTAGGCAGGTATTATCCTAATTTTATAGACAAAAAGACTAAACTTGGTGGGGGGGATGGTACCCAGAGGGAACCTCGCCAGGAAGGGACGTAAAACTGCAAACCCAATTCCCAACTGCCTCACACTGGTTCACCCTGACCACTACAACACCAGTCTTGAGAAACTTTGAGATTTGATGAGTTAATTTCTTTTCGTCTTGAAGTTTTGACTGCTAATAGGAGATTGGGTTTTAAGTAAGGAAATCTTATACTACTCAAACATCCAAATTAGGGCTAAAGATTCTGGCACAGCTTTTAAAGTAAGTACTAAATAGTAAGGAAATAGGAACTAAATTCAGTGACTGGGTACTGTAGACAGGTGCCAAGGTTGCAGCAAAGGAGAGAGGATGGTGGATTAGGTCATCAAAGTGGTAGGTGAGATTTAGAATGGACTTTAGTTAAGGGGTGACTAGAGGTTAGACAAGCTAGAGGAGAGGAGAAATGACACAGCCAGGGAAGTAGAGAGTTTGCTAGTGGGAGTGTAGCTAGGTGAGGGTAATGGGTAGGTAGTCTTCCTGAGGCTGAGAAAGGTGGTGATAGATAAGTGCTGGGGTGGAGGAATACAGTATAGGTGAGTGCTGGAAGGAGATTATCTGTATCAATTTAGGAAACTACAACAGTAGTGCAGCCATTATTTAATAATTGAGTATAGTATAGAGTACATTGTGAAAATTCATTGGTTTTTCTTTTCCAATTGCCACACATGCTAATGTTACAAATGATAGTCATGTTTAGTTGTGTGGAAGTCTTGCATTGATTTTAATATCTAAGCACCTGGGAAGTCAAAACTAAGTATGTTTTTTTCTTTGTGGAATAATTTAATATTATCCATTGATAGCAGAGATGAGAATATCACAATCCAGTTAAGCATTACCATTAAGAAAATGGAGGCAATATCAGCACGGTTGTCCACTCATGATAAAGTTACTCCAGTGGTTGATATTGTGTATGTCTTTTCTAGGCATGTGGTGGCTGCATCATATCAGTCGGGGGCCAGATTCCAAACAACCTGGCAGTCCCTCTGTATAAGAATGGTGTCAAGATCATGGGCACAAGTCCATTGCAGATCGACAGGGCTGAGGATCGGTCCATCTTCTCAGCTGTCTTGGATGAGCTGAAGGTGGCTCAGGCACCGTGGAAAGCTGTTAATACTTTGGTAAGGAGAGAAACAAGTGTCTTTTCTCAATGTTCTTTTGTGAAGAGTTGTAACCTGAATGTTAACTATTGAAGGTGTTAACTACAGGGCAGATAGGATGTACCATGCTTAGTAAATTTACTTTACAGTTGCTGTATTTCCATGATTGCAGTTAAAGGCTGATTATAAATTGATAGCACTATCCTCATTAAGATTCAGGTCATGGAAAGAGGTTCAAACTATTTTTGAACTAGATTTGATATTTAGAATCAGAAGCTAGAAACTTTATGTATTTTGATGTCCAATATACATTTTAATGGTGTCTTTTGAGAAAAAGAATAAAAAGTTGAGTTGCCACTTGACCTAACAATACTGTCCTTCAATTTTATTGCATATTTTAAACTATTCATACTTTTATCTGTTTTAATATTATCTAATTGTTTCTATTAATTAGAATGAAGCACTAGAATTTGCAAAGTCTGTGGGCTACCCCTGCCTGTTGAGACCTTCCTATGTTTTGAGGTAATACTGTATATTGTTTTCCAAAACAATGATTTGAAAATTGGGAGATACAGAAGTGTCTGCTGTATGCTGTTAGCACTAGGCTTCTATGTGTAGTAATTTGTGAAACCCATTGACAATCCCTAAATCATCACATCCAGTTTGAAGACCAATGCACGAACGGTCAGCTTAATGCTTTTCCTTCAGGAATTGGCAATGGGAAGAGACTACAGTCCTACATCTAGAAGCATAGCTTAAGGAATCTCCTTGCCAAACTAAGGGAAGGTTACTTTACATTAAAGAACATTAAAGAAGAAGCCAATTAAACACACACACACACACAAATTGGGATATGTCCCACCAGTATCTGTTTTCTGATACCCAGAAATGACAGCTTCTCTTTGACTATTTTCAGCACCTTTGGATATTGCCTTTGTTTTGAAATTTTGGTTTTTGAGATCAGATTTTTTTAATAGATGAATTATAATGATGAGAAACAGGAACAGTGAGGATCTTTTATATTAAACTTTGAAACTAACTTCTATCATAAAAGGCGAAGTTGTGAATTATCACTTATTCTCTTCAGATGTTACCACATGTAAGGAACTACTTCACTGAACAGGGGATAATAAGAGAAACACAATTTGCTGTGCACAATTTGAAAGTGTAAATGGAATTTGAGATGGGAATCCTTTAAAATAATGAAAAATTTCAAATGAGGTGGAAAACTTTCCGTTTTATTTAAATGACATTTTTTTTGTAAACTACAGTCTAATGATACTACTTCTTTGAGGAATTAATGTAAATTAATTTAAACAACATGCCCACATTTAAGGAAGTATTGAAAAAATGCTTTGACTACTAAACTTCCTTTCTCATTTTTGCAATTTATAATCTTTGTTCCAGTTTCCTATACTTTGAATTATCAGTGTTCTTGCTTTAGCCTTCCTGTCTTAACAGATAAAGCAATTGAAAGTTCTTTATGCAGAAATCTGTAATAGAATGATAAATGGGTGAGGTGATAGATATGTTAATTAGCTTGACTGAATCTTTCTATAATGTATACATAGATCAAAACTTTACATTCTACCCCATAAATATACACAATTATTATCTGTTAATTAAAAATACATTTTAAAAAATCAAAAAAGTGAAATTTATAATAGAGTAGAAAAGGTAGAGAAAATGCTACTTTTTAAAAGCAAAAGCAAAGGGAAAGTAATTTTTCTCTTATTTCTTCCCTTCCTCTTACTATTCTTCCTTTCCTCCTCCTCCCATTCCAATTTGAAAATATTAAAATTCAGAGAAAATTGATTTCTGATAGCAATATTTCCCATGCATTTAAAAGGAAGGACACAATAGAAAAAGTTTCAGTTAGATATTGTATATTTGCAAATGTTACTAAAAAATTGGTTCTTTTGTAATCTGGTTTAGGTAGTAGAATAGTCTGCTTTCACAATGTACTAGTGGGTTAAGATCAACTATTGTTAATTAACTCAGAAGAAACAGGGTTAGGGAAATTATGTTCTGGGCTGACACCTGTTAAGGTTTAAGAATTACCTGGAAGCAGTAGAATGCTAAAACTAAACCAGAAAGGGCAAACCTTGGAGAAGAACAATCTCTAGAGCTACCAGTCTGCTCTTCTCTTCAGGTATTATTACAGGTCTCACCTTCTTTCTCTGTCCTCAACTTCGGTGACTTTATACTTGGGTCAATTGTCTTGGTGATTAAATGGAGTAAAGTCTCAACTGAACAAGGCATCTTCCTATTCAGCCCAGATGGGAACTAGAGGTTGCCTGGAACTGTTCTGAGAATCATTCGAGTCTAGCACGCTAGCATGAAACTGACCTGCCTTTTCTTTTTCTCTTTTCCCAGTGGGTCTGCCATGAATGTGGTATTCTCTGAGGATGAAATGAAGAAGTTCCTAGAGGAGGCCACTAGAGTCTCTCAGGTAGTGTCCAATTTCTTCCTAGTGACTTTTATCTCTTCTGTTAATTGCTACCTTATTTTGTATGCCATTTTTCTTTCACACAATGTTGTTAGGATAAGTATTCCCCCCCTTCTATCTACTAGTCTCCTACATATGACAATGAGAAAACTCAAAAACATTAAATTATAATTAGATTTATAGGATTAGTAGAAGACGGAGACCTGTGCTTATTTGATCAAAATAGAGATTTATATGTTTTTAGACTCCAGGAGTCTAAAAGGATAAGCATTCTTGTTCTCCCCATGGGTGAAATACTGGTCAAGCCATTCCTGGGATTCCCTAACCATGGTTAGGGCTGCCTAACCATGCTCACCACTAACCAGTGAAAGCTTCCCTGATTTTTAATTTTCATACCTGGGAACTTTGCCTTAGTCAAAAATGCAACTTTAATAATAAGTCGCCTCATTCAACCATTTTTTTTTCTTTTTTCGTTTTGGCACATTCCATTTGTGAGTTAATAAAAGTGTTTACAATTTTGTAGTGACTCAACCACTTTCCTCCACTGCCCCCAGCTTTTACTTCCTCCTTCGGTGTTACCTCGGTGTGATCCATTTAAGATTTACCCAGTGGGGTTATTGATCTGTGGTCTTTGTAATGTAGAGGATAAAAGTAATGTTTTCCTTTTAAAAGCTTTCAAAAGCTAGTTGGAGTGGTGAAAAAAAAAAAAAAAAAGAACAACTCGTAGAGAAGAGTTTGATGTTAGGCAACTGGAGTTTGGAAGGGTGAAATCAGAGGTATCTCACAGAGGAATAAAGAGCGCGGACTGATCCTGCACACAGGAAGCCGGGTCCTCGCCCGTATGAGAGTGGCTCCCCAAGCATGTCTGGGGGGTGAACAGAGTAGATAAAGATAAAGAGTGAGAAGAGGCAAAGAGTGTGAAACAAAGAAACCCAGGTGGATTTTGAATTCATGTTTGTGGGAATGTCAGATAACTGAAGAGGGAATCTTTCTAATGGGCCAGTTTTCATGAGTACACTCTGGAGGGGGACACCAGCTGTCCTCTCTTCTACCCTACTCCCTGTGAGGGGTCCTGCCATGCTCCCCTTCTGAGGAGCCTGCAACTGTACCCAGCTAGTCTCATGTGAGTCATGAGGCACGTGTGTCCTCTCTTTTCTGCCTGGAACACTAGACCTCACAGGACTTCTACTCAGTAGAAGATTTTGAAAAATATATACTTTTTCTGGTAGCATGTGGACAGAACCCTTATGGGACCAAAGGTTAATAATAGAGATGTTCTGATTAAATACTTTCTGGTTCAATTCTCCTCATGAAATTATAGCAGAATCTGGGGTGCACAATTCAATGAATTTCGAGGAAAAGCAGCCCCTATAAATCATTCCTCTGTTTATATATATTCATTCCTACATAGCACCTGCTATATAATGGCATTGTTCTCAGTATCAGGGTTATTATATTCATGAAAAGAAAGACACAATCTCTGCTCTCACAGAGAGCTTTTATTGCTAGGGACAACAGACATCAAATAATTACAATTAAGTATAACGAGCAATGAGCATTGCAGTAGAGAAAATTCAGGATGCTGTAAAAGCCTTAAGGTCCAGTCCCTGAGGAAGGGGCTTTTAAATTGATGTCTGATGGTTGATTCTGGGCTAACTGGGTGAAAGGCTTACATTGTGGGTATGAGTAGGAAGAAAGGAACAGCACCTGTAAAGACCTGAAGGTGAGGAAAAGCATGGAGTTTCTAGAAACTGATAAAGCATCTGCTATATGGCTAGGACATCAAACACGGTGTTGATTATAATGATGGTAGATAAGTAGGGTAGACAGGGGACAGATAATGGAGACATTGTCAGTCATTACAATGAGTTTGGATTTTAGTTCTATTTTCTATTTTAGAAAAATTAGTCTGCTATAATGCAGAGAGGGTGAATTATGGGGTGAGACTGAATTCATGGAAAGAAGTTAGTGAGCTGTGCTGTGGCTCAGGGTAGGATGACAGTGCCTTGGATCAGAGTAATGACATGAAAGATGGAGAGAACTATTGAGGATGTGCATTGAAAGGAATTAATGAGAGGATGGAGGTGTAGGGTGAAAGAGGATACAGGATGACTCTTGCATTTTTGCCTTGGACAACTGGATGGATGGTGGTGCCATTTATTGAGATATGGAACACTGGAGAAAGAGAACATTCTGGAGGGTGGGATCATATATTTAATTTTCAACCTTTGGAATGTGAACTGCCTGTGAGGAATCCAAGTGGAGATGATTTGAAGGCAGAGGGTTTTATAGATTTGGAACTGAGAGTCAAAAATCACACCTAGACATAGAGATGTAAATACAGATTTTGAAATAAATAGAGTCTCACTTGAATTAAAGCTTTGAGAATGGGAGCAGTCACTGAGGGAGAGGGTGTAGAAGATGAGGAAGAGCTAAGACAGACACTAGAGGAATACTGGTGTTGAAGAACTGGCTGGAAAAGAAAGAACCATGAAAGAGTCTGAGAAAGAAGCATGGAAATGTAGTTCACAGATTCCAAAGGAAGAAAGTGTTTTAAGAATTCATAATGCTGCTGAAGTATTGAAATATATTAAGAGCTTTTTCTTCTCGAACATAGTAAGGACTGTTTCATAGATTTGTTCATTTGGCCAGGAGGGTGGATGCTGTTGTCCCACCTGCGTTCCTCTACCTGTGGGAGGAGCCATCCCCCAACTGCTGGGGTAGCTGATGACACCCTTTAACTGAACTCTTTTCTGGATAACTCTTCTCAGTCAAATGGGAGCCTCATTAAGCAGGAGGCCAGATCCCTCATCCCTCCCACCTCCACCCTCAGAGCCCTAGACAGTGACTGACCTCTGCCTCAGCATGGGACTTAGCTCTGCGGTGGCAGTCATGCTGCAGAGCTCCCTGGGGCAAGGCTGAATCCAGGATCCACCGAGACCACAATGTAATAGCTTTTTCCTGCTGCCCCGTCACTTTTCTAACTCCCACAATAAATCACTTGAACAAGAATCCCCATCTCAGCCTTGGCCAGAGAACCTAAGACAGCTAGGAAACTTTACCTTTTTTGAATTGTGCTGTTCCCATCATGATATAGAAAAAAACCCTCCACATGGTCTCAACAAAGCTCTACTAGGCCAACTGTAGGAAACATCTAATATTTAAAAAATAAGGGACAGAGATGGAGAGAAATCTTTTTTTTTTTTTTTGGCTACCAAATAGTTGCCTGCACAATAGGCTTTTGGAAGTAAGTGTGCAAATTTACCTCATTCAATAATAAATTTTAAAAAGAGAGAAACTTTTTAATGGCACAAAACATTGTTTACCTTGACTTTACCACAAAATTCAATTCTATTTAAAGTGTTCTGTTGAAGGAGATAGGATATGTTAAATTTAACACATGTATACAAGATAATAAATTTCATGATAGTGTCCAGAAAGGGTTTATGTTCAGGGGAAAATGAGATGTTCAGAGAAGGCTTCAGGAAGGAGGTGGCCTTGTAGGATGAGTTGAGATTTGAGAGAGGAAGCTGAGGAGGAAAGGTACAGAGTGCATAAGGGGAAGAGAGGCACAGAGGTACGTGAGTGCAGGGCTTGGTAAGAAAACAACAAGTGGCCTGGGTTGCTGGTACCAAGGGCACAGAGGAGAAGGTATTTAAACCGGCAGATCTTCAGTCAACCTCTTCATTTAGTCTGGAAAAAAGCAAGTGGTGGTCAGGTTGTAGAGGGCATCCCGACCGTGTCATGGAGGAACTGAGTGTGGAAAGTACTTTAAGAGTGGCTGGGTGCAGTGGCTCATGCCTCTAATCCCAGCACTTTGGGAGGCCCAGGTGGGAGGATATCTTGAGGTCAGGAGTTCCAAACCAGCCTGGGCACCACAGCAAGACCCTCATCTATAAAAAATAGTTTTAAAAAATTCACTGAGTGTGGTGGCACATACCTGTAGTCCTAGATACTTGGGAGGCTGAGGTGGGAGGGTCACTTGAGCCCAGAAGGATGAGGTTACAGTGAGCTATGATTGGGCCATTGTGCTCGTCTGAGCAACAGAGCAAGACTGTGTCTAAAAAATAGAATAAAAAATAATAAAGAATGGCAAGGGATCTGGAACAGCCAAGAAAGAAAGAACATTTTAAGATTAATTAAGAAAAATGTATAGTCACAAATGTCATACTCTAGATGGTGGTATAAGGCAAATCAATTTCAGGCAAAGGATTTCATCTTCTGCCCAATAAAATTGAAACAAAATACTGCTTTCCTTCTAAGTTATTTCACAATTCTCATATAGAGAACTGATTTAAGAAGTAGTAGTGCTTGGAAAAGGTGAGGGTAGGAAGAGACAAAGAATCTGAACCAATAATAATGTATAATTATAGAAAAAATAGAGAAATATTTCATGATTCTGGTAGCAGAGGAGGAAGCCACATTCTACTTCCTTCTTAGCACCCTCTGTTCTCTAAATAGCCTAGAAGCCTAAGTTTGGGATTTCCGCACTCATGTTCAGTTTGATGAGCACTCAAAGTTGGAGAAAGAGCCCCTGCCTGACTGTAAGCAGAGAATGACCTTGTTCTTACAACATAGATTGACTAATGAGTTTATGTAGTATGTTTAGCCTTGAGGTTTTTTTTGCAAGTATTGCCCTGATATTTACTTAAGGTATGTGACCTATTTGACATTATACACACAATTTTAGCTAAATATCCTGCTCCTCTGTTTTCCTTGGTGACAGGAGCACCCAGTGGTGCTGACAAAATTTATTGAGGGGGCCCGGGAAGTAGAAATGGATGCTGTCGGCAAAGATGGAAGGGTAAGTGGTTTATCCTCATCTCCCCTATCCCTGCCTTCCCATCAGTTTTTTTTTCTTTAGCAATCTTGAAACATTCACAGGTTAGAATTCATGAGTTCTACAAAACAGGTCTCCAATAATAATGCAGAAGCTATTCAGTAAAAAAAAAAATCAAATTCCCTGACAATTCAGTGTGTGTCACAGGTTTCGTATTTTCTGTGTTTCATACTGTTAGGATTTCTCTTTGATGGTATTTGAAATTAATTATCATCCTGTACTCATCATTCTTTTTGAATAGACTTTCTCTCATTTTCTTTTGTCTGTAGTTTTCCTTTCATGTTTCAATGGATATTATAAAAACATCCAATACTTTTCTTTCTGAAGTTCCTAATTGAATCCCTTGTTTTTCTGCTTTCTTCATTTCCCACCCTCCCCACTTTTTATCAGGTTAATAAAGGCAAACCAAACAGAGTAGGTTGGATAAGGATAATAACATAAAATTGGCTTCCCATATCACATCTTGTATTATTAATACAAGGAATGCCTTCAACTTCAGGGAGAAATCAAAATGTGAAGAATGTTTTACTTTAGTTTGCTAGTTGTGTTAATAAGGCATTTGTGATTTATCTTGAAATAATAGAAAGTTATGTTTTAGGGAGTCCATGCCATTTTATTTGCTTTAAGGAAAGATGAAAAGTTAGCCTTCATCTTTTGCTTTTCAAATACTTCAAAACACTACTGAAGATGTTAAAGGTTCTTTTCCTTTTTTTTTCTTACAGATTAGCAGTTCAGTATAGGTTTTTTGTTTTTTTTTTTTAAATTGCAATGGTGTCTACTTTACCACAGAATCATATAATCTTGAGTTGAATCCCCCTTTAGAGATAATTTATTGTAGCCCCCCACCCAAGAGACAGGAATTTTATTTACAGCACCCCTAGAAGGTGGTCATGTGTTTTGTTTTAAACTCTTTGGTGATACAAAGCACAAAATATTCTAAGATTATGTATTGTGATTGTTTTTTTTATATCTCAGATATTCTCTATCTTGAAATAAGGTCTGCTTCCCTGGAATTCTCATCCCTGCCGCCTTCCTGAGTTTCAGAGCATGAGTTTAATCTCTCCCCTATTTCCACATTTTAAGTATTTAAAGATTGAGTATAAAATAAGAGGAATGTGATTGTACCTATATGGAAGCTGAGAATGTAAGACTGGTCTAGAGACATTCCTATGTTTGCTAACATTGTGCTGTGAGGTAATGCTGGTCTATGGGCCTGATTTGGTCTAGCTTGCCAGAATGTGCACTTGCCCTAAGCTACTCTCAGACATTGACCATTGCACATCATCCTGTGTGCTCCCTTTTGGAAGTGTTCCAGGTTATTCAGGTAGTTTTTAAACTGTCATATTCAGACATGGGCATAGAATTTCAGATACAGTATGACTGTTCCAGAACTCAGTGGGATGATTGCCTCTCCTTTTCTAGGCACTGTACAAAAATAAAAAAGAGCTCTTATGATACATCAAGTATCATCCTAGACACTTCATATGTTCTCTTCTATCCTTATAAACACTCAATGAGACACACTCTCCGAGACAGTAACCATTGTTATTTGCTTCTTATCAGAAACAAATGCTAAGCAGGTAAAGCACCTTGCCCAGGTCACAGAGCTCATCAGTAACAGCAGAAGGATGGAGACGCAAATGTCACTGTTTTAAGTCATTTATAAATCCGATAAGCAAATCTTCTACATAATTTATTTAAGTCTTTTACAGCCACCCAATTCTTCTCCCTCCCTCTCAGCTTCACCATTTCCCAAGGACACACATATTATAAACATATAGGTTATAGTGATTGAAACCATAGACTTTGGAATCTGACAGATAAGCTTCAAAATACCAACTTGGTCACATACTGGTCACATACACTTGGGTTATTTATTCTTGCATTGCTTTCATTTCCTTCTAAAGGAGGACAAGAATATTTTCCTCTTGCCTCCTTCCTCTCTCAAACTTCAGTTTAAAGATCTCTTGATCAGGTCCTCATGTCTTCCTTCTAGTCCACCTAAGTTATACCATTTACCCACCTAGATATTCACACTTCTGCCATCTTCTGTTCTTTTCATGTGTCTAAAAGATAAAAACACCTGCAATGCCTCCCAAATGCTGTGATTTCCTACTCTGTTTTTAAAAGTAGTATGAATTGGTTTAGTTTTCTTCTTTTCCTATTATTTATACCCATACCTATCAGCCACCCTCAGCTGCTCCTAGAGGCAATCTGTCACTGCACAGGGAGGTCTGGGTGTGCAGCTCTTTCTACGGCTCTCATCAGGAACTTAGCAAAGGGACTGGTCGGTGCTTGGAGCTTCTGTTAGGATGGAAGGGGAGGGTGAGGGAGTAACTTCGCTGAAGTAGGTGCCTGACACCTCTTTTTAAAATCTTTTTTTGGCCAGGTTATCTCTCATGCCATCTCTGAACATGTGGAAGACGCAGGCGTCCACTCAGGAGATGCCACTCTGATGCTGCCCACACAAACCATCAGCCAAGGAGCCATTGAAAAGGTCATCATTTATAAATAAAAGGAGAAAGGAAAAAGCAAAAGATGAGAAGAAAACCTTGGTTAAAAAAAAAACAAAACAAAACACAAAACAAAACTAGGTAGCAATGGAAAACATGCCACAGGTTAAATTTAATAATGGGGAGATCTTCCTTGCTCTGAGTCAGCTGGGTATTTTAAAGATAACGATGTCCTTCATGGCGTTTTAGAGCCCATTTGATTGTAGGCTAGCGCAGTAGTTCTCAAACTTTAGTGTGCATCGAATCCACCCGCAGAGCTTGTTAAACTACAGGCTGCTGGGTTCCACCCTGAATTTCTTATTTCATGGTTTGGGGAGGGGTGGGGGAGCAAAATTTGCATTTTTAACAAGTTGTAAGGCAGTGCTGTTGCTACTGGTCTGAGGAGGACATTTGGAGAACTGCTGCTGCAGGGAATTCTTATGTTTGAGAGGCATTTGGAAGTGAGCCTCATATAGAACCGTGTTTCTTAGGAGTGGTGTGGCAGAAACTTGGGAACTTTCTGGAACCTTTGGTTCCCTCCGCCTCCACCCTTACCTTCACCTCCTACCAGCATTTTCCGATATGTCTCTTTTGACCCCTCTTTGAAAGCCACTCCTTTAAAGAACTTCTCAAGAATGATGACTCTGCTTCAGTACGTAATATGCATTGCTAGGTGTGTACTCAGAGCCTATCACCTTAAGTAACCCTTGAAAAGGTCCCATTAGTTTTCAGGTATCTTGGGTCAGGCTCTGCTTTTTTGGTGAGCTTTTCCAGCAAATTTTCCTTCAGAATCCATGCAGATCTGTCTGTCTGATTGTACATTGGGCTGCACATTTTCCAGAACAAAGTTTTACTTTGTTCTGGAAAGTGGAGGTAGCAGGATGCTTTGTAATAGCAGCAGCATAAGAAGAAAAAGAGTCCCCAATTTCAAATGTACTTTGGTTTCTCATGTCAGGATAAATGACCTCCAGAATTCAGATTTGTCCAAATCTCTCAGACCTCACTATGCCAAGACTCCACTTCCTTTTATACCCAACGAAGTTGCTGAACTACTCTTGTGAGTGTAATGAGTGAGGACCCCTTACTTGTTGTAATCAGTACCCCTCTTGGCACAGGAACCTTCTGGCCCTGGTTGGATACAGGGATTCCTATATGTGACATGCAGTGCCTCGCTGCAGGGAAATGCCGTTTCCTTCCGAACATAATATCTACCCTTGTAGAGTCCAGAGCAACATAAAAGAAATCTCTGTGGTCTCTTTTCAGTACCATGTAATTTCAGGGCTTGCACCTCTCAGCAGGTAGGTCATTAGATTGATAGAGAGTTTGAACTGTAGTTTCTGGTGCTGAAACAACTAGACTGAAAGGCTTCCATTTAAATCTCAAAGTAAAGCCAGGTAATACAATTATAGGTAGATGGGGCATTTGTCAGAGAGATAACCCTGTAAAATTATTTGTTCTTTTCCCTACTACTCTGTTGTGACTATTTATGATATTGCGTATTATTATTTTATTAATAGAAGCCTAATAGTGCATCCCATTATTATTATAATAATAATAAATGTAGATGTAGCTCTATGTAAGGAGAAATTACATCTAAATTTAAGGTGCTGTGCCTTTTTTCTACTTGTTTTTTAACTAAGGTATGTTCTTTAGCACTATGTCATTGTCCTTTTGATCTAGGTGAAGGATGCTACACGAAAGATTGCAAAGGCTTTTGCCATCTCTGGCCCATTCAACGTCCAGTTTCTTGTCAAAGGAAATGATGTCTTGGTAAGAGATGCCAAGGTGCTTGAGAGAACACCACTGCTGTGTTAGGTCATGTTGGTTTGTGTCCCTGTGGTAATTTCCTCTGTGAATACCAGCCACAGAGCAACTGAGACCCCTGCAGCTGTTTGTATCTGAGTGTGGAATGTTGCATAGCATATAATGTCTGCATTGATTGAAGGCACAGGCTCTTGGGGGCACGGATATGTCAGTCACAGCTTTGTAAAGTTCTCTGATCTGATCCACTGGAAAGAAGATGACTGTATGCCATGCACAGGCTAGCATAGACAGATACACTAACAGTGAATACCATAAAGTAAACTGAAGGTGTAGAGTAGTCATAAATTATGTGCACTGAAGTTCTGCTTTACTCCTTGCTTAGAGAAGATATCATTTGCAAAAAGAAAAAAAATGTTAAATCAACTAGGTTAGTCTTAATTAATTTAGTCTACTTAATTTAATCAGTAACTGCCTTAGTCTTTTCTGCCTTGCTATAACAGAATACCCGATGCTGGGCAATTTGTAAAGAAAAAGTTTATTTGGCTCACTATTCTGGCAGCTAGAAAGTCCAAGATTGAGAAGCTGCATGTGGTACGGGTCTCATGCTGCTTCCATGCATGGCAGAAAGTAGAAGGGGAACAGACACGTGCAGAGAGATCACAGAGCAAGAGAGGAAGTGAGAGAGGGAAACCAAGGAAGCCAGACCCTTTTTAACAGCCCACTCTTGTGGGAGTTAATCCATCCTTGAGAGAGTGAGAACTCATTGGAGGGCATTAATCTATTCATGAGGAATCCACCTGCTTAACCCAAACACCTCCCACTAGGCCTGAGCTCCCAATACTGACACATTGGGGATCAAATTTCAAAATGATTTTTCGTGGGGACAAACCAGATCCAAACCATAGCAGTAACCAACATTGATTCACCACCTGCTATGTGGTTATATGGTGGCTTCAAAGATGTATAAAGCACAGTCTCTGCTCTCAGAGATCTGATAATTTAGTGAGGACTGGGAAGAAGATGAACTTGTAGATAACTATAACATAGAGTATAATAGCTGTTAGATGAGATGTACAAATAAAATGGCATTGGAATTATAGAGCAAAGAGAGAATATTTGCTGGTGTGTGTACACATGTGTACAGGAACATGCGTTTGAGCATTATATCCCAAGTCTGGGGTGGATCATAAAAGACTTCAAGGAATATTTTGTATTGTGAACTGGACCTTAAAGGATGGCTGAGATTTTGACAAGTTAAGGACAGTACAGAGATTATTACACATAGATAGAACATCATCTATTTTTGAACACAGTGAATAGTTCAGTTGAGTGAGATCATTTTTCTAGGTAAATAGTGGAAGGTGAACTCAGAAAGTAAGATTGGGGCCAGGAAAGTGGCATAGGATAAAATAGAGAGGTATATTGAAGCCGGAGGATAGAAAGCCTTCAGGGACTAGACTTTAATCTCCTGCCAGTGGAAATCCAGTGAAGGATTTCAGGAGGGCTGTGGCATTATCTGAGCCCTGCATTAATCTAAATCTGTCAGCAGTGTGTGGGGATGGAATTGGGGAAAGGTGATGAAAAAATGTCAGGGTTCAAAGATACTGAAAGGAAAACAGAAAAAGTCCCAGCAGTGGGGTCGAAAAAGGACAGGATTAGCAAAACAAGAGCTGGTCTCCAGTTAATTGCAGCTGGAAACCAAGTGGCAGAGATAATATTAATATTGTTGTTATTGGCTCTCACTGTCCTCTTTCTCCCTGAATTTTATCTCTTCAGGTGATTGAATGCAACCTGAGAGCTTCTCGATCCTTCCCCTTTGTTTCTAAGACTCTCGGGGTAGACTTCATTGATGTGGCCACCAAGGTGATGATTGGAGAGAACATTGAGGAAAAACCTCTTCCAACATTGGAGCATCCCATAATTCCTGCTGACTATGTTGCAATTAAGGTAATATTTTCAAAAAATCTATTAGTCATTTTATGAGTTACAATGAAATTAGAAGAGCAATTTGTCATCAAAAATCTTGCTACTTTAAAAATCTTCTAACTAAAATGCCAGACTCAGGATTTATGTTTCCTTTCAATAATGCAATGCAGTTGCACTACAAGCAACTTTATGTAAACTGTTGTGCATTTCAAACTTTCAAAAAATCATCTAGAATTGCATAACTTCAAAACCAAGTAGCTGAGTGAATTATAAGCTGTGCTTATGCAGTTGACACAATGGTGCCAGTTTAGGTGGTAAGCAGAAGTCCTGGATATAATTGACTAAGATAAGGCTTGAATTTTGCCAAGTCTTCAGGAATTCATGACTCTTGTAAAAGTGGCTACCCTGTGGGGTTTAATTCTTACCATGTTGACCACCTTTACTTAGTCTGTATTTTCTTTGATGGCACATTTTTTCCATTTGAAAAATTGAGATAGCAGTTGCTGTTTACAATGGTGCTGTAAGAGCGAGGAAATTGATGGTACCTTATGAAAAGTGAGCAGGAAAATTTAAAGTTATTCACCAATGTTCTATACATATGTATATTTTTGATAATACCTTAATAATGAAGCCATTGTACTCCTCTAGATGCCTCAGTATAATTGTGCACAGAATATTTGTAACTATGACATTTAACTACTTTGCTGGACAGGCATGAAGATTAGTAGGATATATATATATATATATATATAAATATATTTGAATTTCCTTAGATGAAATGCACAATGAAATTAATTTATATTATGTGATATATTTATGTGACATTGACATATTTTCATTGCCTACAAAAGGTTCCTGTTCCTATATATACTAGTGACCTCAACCATAATTGTGTTACAGATGAGAATCTGACTTCTGATTTTTATAATGGGAGCTTTAGGTTGAAGCTATGAATCAAAAAATATTTTTTAACCTTGTTTAAGTTAACAATTTAGGATGCCTCAAATTTTATAGTGCATTGAGATAGAATGCCACTTTTCATGTTGGGGAAAGGGTAGCATTTTATTCCTAGGGACTATAACACAAACATTGTAAAAGCTTTTAGTAGAGAAAGGGAGAGTGAGAGAGAGGGGATTTTTTTTGTTTGAGACCAACAGGTAGTAGGCACTGGAAAAATATGTTTTCACTACAGATTATATATATGAATTTAAAATTCATCTTTCTTTGTTCATGGTTATAGGAATATGTGCCTCTATTTCTTCTGATAGATTAATATATGAATATACAAACATATTTTCAAACTAAAAGTAATATTGATTGATGGATATGCATTTTTAAATGCACTGTATCTTCCAGCTTCTTTTCTAGTTATCATTGTATATGAATTGAATTTTGTTCAAATTACTTATTCATTGTCAATTGTAATAGTCCTGGTAAAGTCAGTGGATATCAACAAATGGGGAAGTAGGGAAACTGAAGTGCAAGAATGTATAATAACTTGACTAAGATAACCCAATGAAATAAGCCCAAGCCAGAATTCCCATCATAACTTATGTGCCAGAATCAATGAAGGAATAGTCTAGACCAGATAAATGAACATATGCAAGAAACAAGACTTTAGTTCTTAGTGAATTGTACCAATAAAATAAATGAAAAGGAGGCACTTGTATGTTCCAGTTCATATAAAAGTTCTCGACAAAAGTGTTTCCAAGCAGAATGTTTTTCAAAGCTTTTAAAAGGTGTCAACAGCAGTTTAATGTTTCAGAAGTTGGCTTACAGACAGCCTGTTCTGGCAAGGTGGCTTGTTGCAAGTTTGAATGACCAGAACAAGAAGAGGAATGTTTCAAAAGCCTATCAAGGAAAAAAAATGTGTTTGAACTCTGTGTCTGGGTAGACCAATGCCCAGTAGACTTTGTTTGAAATCACTCCAATAAGAATACACATAGGCCAGATAGGAACATTGGTCTAGACTGGTCACACAGGCTCTATTTAGAGAAATAATTTGTGATTATTTAACCTAAGTTTTTGGCCAAGAGCTCAAGAAATGCTTGGAACAGAGTTTTAAAGCTATTTTTCAAGTCATGTGTTTGAACCAAAGAGATTTTTTTACATGTCTACCATAGCCTAAATGAATCCCCAGAGAGATGATTTGCTAAATATATTAATTTCTCTCGTATTCATTTATACCTTTCCCTCACATATTTTTCCTTCCTGCTTTTTATGACAGGCTCCAATGTTTTCCTGGCCCCGGCTGAGGGATGCTGACCCTATTCTGAGATGTGAGATGGCTTCCACTGGAGAGGTAACTAGTTAATGATCATGAATGCTTTCATTAAATCTACTTTGAAATCTATGGTTTTATGATCTGAATATAGTAAAATAATTAAGGTAGTAAGTAGTAAGGAGAACACAAATTTCTGTTATCAGTGTAAGTCCCAAAGGGCTTAAGAATTTTGAATAAAAAATATCTTTTACTGTCTTTTGGAATAGAGTTTAAGTTCTCACCTCTATTTCAACGTGGGCATATAATACATATGTTCCTAATTCATTTCCACATGAGAACATCTTTCTTATATTTCTTTAGATATCTTCTGTGTCTTTTTATTTTAAGGTTCTCGGGTCTCTCTGTAACAGCACCTCATCCCCACCTTGCTACTGTGAAATCAGATCATTGAATTTTTACTAGCAATATGTAGAATAACAGCGTTAGAAAGATCATAAACCTAAATATTGTGGAATCTTCAGATACATGGAAAATCCCAGGACCACTTTTAAAGCAACCTTAACCTCTTGGGGATTATCTAAAAGCTATAATGGGACTGGCCACTGGATGTCCCTCTTCACTTGTGTTGGGATTGTGTCAGCTGGAGGTTTCTTTAAGAATGTGAAATGTGTTTCTTGTAGAGAGCTGTCAGATTCTAGAAAGTTCTCTACATGTCAGTGTCAGGACATTTTATGAATCACCTAGCCCTTGACAGACTTACTAGATGCAACCTTCAGATTCTCATCAGTGCACATCAGAGTGGCAACATCAGACTGTGAGGCATCATTGTTTCCTCTTGGTATTAAGGAAAACCTGAAAGGGGAAAATATTTAATTGCAACAAATACGTGATGTTTTATATGGTTGCCTGGTTACGAGCAAGATCTGTGATGAGAAGCCAAGTGAGACAAGAAGGCAGGCAGTGAGGAATAAATGGCTATCCTGTTTGTATTTGGACTCTTTGAATGGGGACTCTTGGCCCCTTTGTTGCAGGTTCATCTTGATCCCAAGGTAACTAGTAGCGGTGCTGATTTCAGCTGGCCCAGGCTTCAGAGAGAGATCTATTTTCCCCCATGCTTTTTTCTCTAGTATGGCAAACTTGTTTCCAGTGCTTATATTCATTGTGCCTCCATATACACATTATTAGAGTTGTTGAAATATAAAAATATGAAAGAATTAGAAATTTAGCTCCTCCTTTGTTATATATTTCTAAAGTACAAAGAGATTCTTCTTCCATTATTTAAAAGAGTCATATTTCCAAATATCATGAAGTGTAATGTTACAAGGTCTGTTTTATAACTGACATCAGAATAACTCCTCTAGCTTAGTAAAAACTCTATTATGCTTCAAAGAGACATTTTCAGTGTCCAAATGGCTTGTAGCATTAAGTAAACCTCTAGCTCCTGATTGAGGTAAAGGGAATTTTATTTTCCTAGTGGTAAAGTGGGGATGTCAGTCCTAATCTTCACTAGAACATTTGCCTGCTTTCTCCAGTTCCATGGAAAATTGCTGAAACTTCTGGGTTGTTGCATCTGCACTTTTGATGGGATTGCCCCATTCCTTTCAGTAGAATTTGAGACTATTAATGTAGGTTAAACTTCCTTGAGATAGTGGGCCAGTACTTGACCAAATAAAATGTTCACTGGAGTGAAAAACAGCATGTATTGGTGGTCAACTGAAGGTTATAGTCTTGAAAACTTCCCTTGCATAGAAAGGGAGTCATTTGCTTGAAGAATGAATTTGGCCATCAGTGTTATTTACTCTAATGGTGGTTCTGTACCTGTGCCAAATGATGATGTTCGTGGCAGAGTTGACGCCCATCATGTTCAAATATAGCACTTGTTCTATAGTTATGGTGACTATTTGATTTGTAGTTATATTGTAGCACAATTTCCCTAGGTGAAGCTTCTGTATACTCTAACATTACTGTATCTATTAGTGTGGAATCATTTTTTTTTTCACATATGGTATGGTATTCAGGACTAGTAGCAGAGTATTTTGGTTCATTTTATGAAAATGATTTTAAAAAAGAACAAGTTCCTTTGAGATTTTCATGGAATTATTTAATTTCTCAGAAGGCATTCTCATAAGCTGTAAAAATGACTCCAAACCAATGATGTGCAGTTATGCATTTCTGCTACTGACCCGTGAATTCAGGCACTGCTGCAGAGTCTGTACGACATATACTGTTATTTAAACAGTAAGTCATATTAACATTTGGAAACTCACCACGTTATGGACCAGAAGCTGTGATTTGTGTCCAAATAACTCACAGTAGAATCCAGTTATGTTGCTCCATTGAGTGTTGTTGGATAGAGAAAGAATTGCTTATTCATTCATTATGTTTAATTAAAAACATAAGATACATCTGCCCTGGCCAGTCTTTTAATCCCTGGATTCAGATTGCATGGTCTTTGGGCAACATTAATCAAATCTACAGAAGGAGTCTATGAGTAAAGTGCTTTCCATTTGTGTGTGTGTATCTGTGTGTGTGTGTGTGTGTGTATTGGTAAGGGTGATTGACTTCTTTATTACCTTCTCTATTTTATTTTTTTATTTATTCCTAAACAGGTGGCTTGCTTTGGTGAAGGAATTCACACAGCCTTCCTAAAGGCGATGCTTTCCACAGGATTTAAGATGCCCCAGAAAGGCATCCTGATAGGAATTCAGGTAAGTGGTATGTGGCTGTGTGCATGCCCGTAGTCGTACACTGTGAGCGGTGAGGTAGGGCAGGGACATTAATTGTGGTATAGAAGAGGGCTTATGCTCTACTTTACAGCAATTTATAGAAAGCATGGACATTTGTTCCCTATTTGTTCCCTGATTTTTCCTTCTCCTATTAACAGCAACCAATGCAAAAATTAAAATAAAATAAAGACAGAAAGACAAAGTCTCTAGTGAAGGGGTATTTGTTCTAAATCAGATTCAGGATGCCTTAAAAAAGGAATCTCTCCTATTCTTTGGTTACGGAGTCTTTTCTAAATGTTTTGCTCTTCCTCCTTAGCCGCTGAACATAGGCTTTCAATAAGGTTGAGTCTCACCTTCTCTTTCTGTGTTTCTCTCTTGACTTCCTCCTCTGCAAACTCATCCGCATCTACAGTATCTCCTCTCCTATCTATAACTGCCATCTTTAAATCTTTATCTTCAGCCATCCCATATTTCCAATAAGCTGCTGGATACCTCTCTCTATCTGGATGTCTCAAATCCAACATTTCTCAAACTAAAGTCATATGTGTTCTCTCCTGACCACTTCTCCTTCCTTGCTTCCTTTCATTCATTCAGTTCTTCACATTTCAATCTCTAGTCAATGCCAAGGATTCAAAGTTGAAGAAGACATGAGCATTATTTGAGAAATTTCCTCAACTTAACACTCTAGGTTGAAAGTTTATGAAGGGTGGTGACTTAACATGTCTAAAAAAGTCAGTTTATCCCATAGTATATTGTGGAAGTTCTTGAAATAGTTGTATTTGTTAATCTATCTAGGTCAAGGTAGGGTGAGATAACTATAAATGAATATCTTTATATAATGAATAAGCCATTATTGGTTTATATTGCAAGTCAAATATAAATCTTAGGGCAAAATGATAGACAGGAAACTTCTATTACTGTTTGGAATGATTATTGCAAGAGTGTGTAAACCATTCTGTTTACAAATTTCCTGAAAAAATACTAGCTGTTTTTTAACTGGTTACTCACTTTTATCTGAGATTAGTAATTCCTGGGTTCTATAAAAACAATGGATGGCCTTATATAATACCCCTGCTGTGCATTTAATAAGCTCAAACCCTGCATGGTTACATAAAAATCAATAAAAATATAATTAGAGCAGTACTAGGTATTCTCAAACCAGTGTGTGATTATTATAGATGCTGTCTCATTAGGGTGTCTTAATATTAGCAAATTAGACTCTGGAGACTGGACAGGTAGTGGCTTTGGAGAAGTTTCTGCAAAGAGTAACTTGGGATTTTGCTTTACAAAGGTGCCAGAAGGGCAATGGTGAATAGTTAGAGCAGAGGCTAACAAGATGACTTGCAATTGCAAAGCTTAATGGCAGTTTAGAGACAAATCACACCGTGTGAGAGACTCATCACATTATAAATGGGTATTAAGTGTTATTAAGTCTCAACTATGAGAATATTTGCCCAACTTCCAGTTATGGCTTAAAGTTTAATGTGAGTCCTGGGGGCATTCAGAGGAGACCATGCCCTTACTCCACATCTTCACATCTAATCATAATAGTGCTAACATTTTAAAATGCCAGTCTAAGAAGGCAGTGATGTATAAAATTGTGCTTGTTTGGTTCCAGTGCTGCAGGGAAATGTGAAGCAAAAATTAATTTGATCCCTCTGAAGTATTTGTGTAATTTTGGCATTAGGGAACAGAATTTTGCTTTGTAGGAAAAAGAAAAGGGTTTTGTAAGAAAAAAAAGTTTTCTTAAAGCAATGAAGTCCATTGAAGTTCTACCTTTCAATGCATTCTTTTTTAAATAAATCAATGTTCCAGCATCTGCATGACTGTTGCAAAGAACTTTCTGCACAGAAGAGCATTATGTTAGAGATTCATATATATATTCTTATATACATAAAAAACAGTTAAAAATATTTTAGAAGAAATAGTTAATAAAATTATACTTGAGACAATATTTACAACTGTAGTAAAATTGATTGGCAGGGCCCTAAGCCTCCAGAGATGGACAAGAACCATTTTCTGACTTATTTTATGTGGGAGACAAGAAAAACCTGCCATCACCAACAGTTAATGTATAGTCTCTCCATGATTGTACGGAGGACTTTCATTCATAGTGATTTTTTCAAATTGCTTAGTCTGATAAATTAAACTGAAAATTATTACAGAAAATACTAACTCGAGAGTTAATAGCTGTAACACTGACTGGACTTCTTAGAATGGGACCAAATCTAGTCTCTACTTTTTACTTAAGCATCATAGTGACTGCAGATAAAGTAATTAGGGTTCCATATTCTAGGATGCATTGTACTTTTAAAAAAGCATTTTATTTAGTGGGATCCTACTTGGTCAGAACTCATATAAAGTCAGACTGCAAAGACTAAAATATTACTGTCAATATATAAATGGGGGTCAGGACTAATAAATCCAATGGAAGGCATCTAGTTGAGAGTGAGTTATGTAATGAAGCTCTAAGAGAGAAAGCTCACAATTACATTTTGATATCTTAAGGTAGCCATTTATTTAATATAAAGTTGTGTAGACTTTACTCGAGGAAAAGAGCACCGGTAGGCAGCATTGTTGCAATTAAATTGCTTTATTATTCCTTCATGTATAAATGGGGAGGATGATCAGTATCTGTCACATTTATTTGAGGTAAAGGTTTCTTCTCTTCATCTCCCCACCCTGACCTGAATTCTTCATGAGCAGAAGAATTTAATGAACATACCTTGACTCATTAATTTTGCACAACAGGTTGTAAGAGAAATCAGAGGAACAGAAATATGGGGTAGAGAAAAAAGTGACTCTGAATTTTTCTTATTGTTGGAAGCTTAATTCACATTTAAAATAAGTATTTATTACTAGCAGGTTTCAGCCACTTCTCAATATTTAACAAGTAGATGGTGTGTGCTGGCTTGTGTGTGTGAGCGTGCACGTGCATGCTTGCCATAGGACAGTCTTTCTTTTTATTTCTCTTCTTTCCTACTCTCCTTTTTTATACATAAAGACTCTCTGTTTCTGCCCTTCCAAAGTTAAATCCTATGGGTCAAAGTACCTGGGAAGTTTGAAATATTCATAACATCAATCTTGTATAACTAGGACGTAGGTGAAAAAAGAATCAAGATTTAGATTTTGTCAAAGAATCCTTGTCAATGTAACTATTACAAGTACTGCTTCTCTACTCAGAGGCTTTCCATATACCAAGACATTTCTAATATAAGAAAGGCATAATGCAGATTTATGTGGCAACAAAATCATCTTTGATTTTCCTGTAATATTTTCAGCCACCTTTCATCGTATTAGGATTTATTTTTGGTTGCCATGAGTAGGCAATCTGCCTTGTTTTGAAGTTTTCTGGAACACCCTTTAACAATAAATGATTTACTCCAGAGTAGATCAAGAGCACTCACTGTTTTTTTCCCCACTGATTGGGCTATTCAGTGATGCTCGTGGAGTGGCAAGCACCAACCTGACATCTGCGCTTCGGCATTGCTCGGAAACACAAAGCAAGCATTTTATTTGAAAAGACAACTCCAAGTGACATGAATAACCTTTTATCTTCAATACAGAATCATTAGGAACAACCATAGAGTTGTCAATCCAGACGTCCCTGTAGAATCCACAGGCATCACATAGTATTAACTTGGTTTTCTTTTTTGCAGCCAGAAGTTGAATTAATGTGAAAATGATCATTGAGGAAATATATATATATGTTCCGCTTTTAAAGGATTTTCTTTATTATGAACGTTCCCAAGAAAATAAATCAGCTTGCACTTTTCACCTTTAGTAACAAATGGTTTCTTACACAGGTATTTTCAATCAGCTTTTAAATCTGAGGCTACTCAGATGCAAGCTGACAGCTGTAATTTCTTTTTGTAGAGAGGCTGTTTTATGTGTCACAAGTGTTCAATACACGTTTGATAGAAGTTTATAATGTGCCTATGGAAGCCAACACCCCAGACCAGAAGGCAGAGTGGTTCCCCGGCTGGGAGCTGCCAATACTGTCATGTTGGATATTTATCTTTTCCACTTGGGGGACAACACTGAAACAGCTCCATAATGAGGTTCTGCCTGGTGTCTGCAGGTCTTAGAGGACTTGCTGACTTATTTTACTTTAAAATGGCAAAGGAAAAAAATTGCATTCTAGTACTCTTCCCTAGGGACTTTTTCATTGTGACTTTGTTCAAGGTTATTACGTCTTGACCTCAAATTACAAGATGAGTGAAGGATAGTCCTCCTATCCGCTATTCCCTCCCATTCCTAAACTTAGGTGTGCAAAGAATCTCCTGGCGGGTTTGTGAAACTGTGAATTGCTGGGATTCACTCCCAGAGTTCTTGATGCAATACATTTGGAGTGAGGCCCAAATGTTTATAATTTAACAAATTCCCACGTGTTGCTGATGCTACTCACCTGGGGACCACAATTTGAGAACTGCTATACTTGAGAAATGGTATTTTAGAAACCTGGCTGAAAGTTATGTTATCATTTGCTATTGTCATTACATATATCATCAGTGACTCTTTGCTAGGGGAGAGTTTAAGAGATGGAGGATGGTTAGTTCAGTGCATGATTAATGCATCAATTAGTCGATAAGTATTTGTTGGACAACTTTATGTTGAGCCTTCTAATGTGATTTGGTACTTATGTCTGTTCTGTGTTTAGTATTGGGGGATTTAACAAAATTAAGAAGTTTGTTTTGAACATTTCATGTGTATTTGTTATATATTAAGGAACCTTAAAACAAGAAGAAAATCTAGTATGTCACCTAATTTAGCCCTTTGCTTTCCAAGAAAAATCAAACTTGAACAATCGTTTTAGTCTTCTGCTTAACAAATTCTTAAAGAGACTGCCACATACCTCATTAAATTGTCTTAATGTCACTAAGAGTTATTCTCTGTTTTTTTACTTGTTTATTTTATTTTTTATGTCTAGCCACGAGCTTCTTGTACCTAAGCTCATTTCTTCCTGTTTTTCCTAAGTGGAAGTGGAAGGCTACTATCCCGGGCATGGTTACAATTCACGATACAGAAGGCTGTCATGAATAACCTCTGAGCCTGCCTTAGCTGAGATTCATCCAGTAGCATTTATCTTTTCTATTTGCCAATAGCTTCCTCTCATAAAACTGCAGTTCTGGGATTCAGAAGGCCAGAAACTAAAAGAATTTTATATTTGAACATAGTCTTTGGGGTCTTTTCCCAGGATTTAGGTCTGTTCTCAGAAAGCCTCTGCAAGTAAATATTAGGAGGTTTTATGGGCTAAACATTATCAGAATTGTGAAAGATCTTGTATGTTTTGTTATTTCAGATCTTCTAGTTTCTGACTCTGAAATAGAATCATATTTATGATTTTTCAACCACCACTAATATGGTTTCTAAGTAGATTATAAGACCTTTACTGAAGTAACCCACTTACATCATCTGTTTAAAAACTTTTTACAAGGGAAAACCAACAAAAATGTTCCCGTTTAAAGAAGAATGGATGGATATGCTTTTAACTCTATACAATTTTAAATACTCCATTTAGCTCAGCTACTCAGACACTCATGAAGCCAAGGTCAGAGTTTGAGCTTTGTGTTAGCTTTGTTTTCTTTTATCCTGATCACTGTCTTGCAGATACTAGCTCTTGGTCACAGGTTGTATGCTCAGAGCTAGAGAACCTCTGACAGCATTGGGCAGGGGACCAGGAAAGGCAGGGCCTGGAAACTGCACAGATCCAGCAATGGACTATAGAAAATATCTGAACAATGTGGTGGAATGTTAGGGAAGTTATGTGCAAATGAAATGCGTACAGACGAAGAAGAAGTTTGTTTGGGCTGTTAAGTGTAATAGCTGGAAGAAGAACCCCGGCTTGGAAACTAGAATGTGGGGGAAAGAATCTAATCTCTAGGAGACTGGAAAAAACAATTATTTTAATGGTAATTAATATTTATTGATAACTATTAATGAGCCAGTAACTGTTCTGAATTACAGTACCAACAACAGTTAAGTAGTGCTAAGTTCTAAATTAGCAGGTTGGACACTCATGATAAAGCAAGTACTGTTACCATTCCCATTTAACATAGGAGGAAACTGCATCACAAAGAGGTTAAGGTATTCAAGGTCAGACAGTTTAATAAATTGTGGAGCCACAAGAAGTAGAAACACTATTATCATCATCACTGTTTTAAAAATGAAGACGCAAAGGCTCAAAGACATTAACTTTTCTGAGCACACACCACTAGTGAATGGTAAAGCCAGGATTTGAAATGGAGCTTAGTGACTCTGGAGCTTATTCTTTAATCAGAACCTTTCATTGCCTCAGAGTAAATGCAAAAGTGAGTTCCAAAAGATCGAGTTATTGTGAGGACTTATGTACAAGCTACCAGGACAGTGACCCAGTTATTGAAGGGCAGCACAAAACTAGAACTCAGCAATCGGAGCAGGCTGAACAGGCAAAACAGAGAGCAGGGTTAACTTGGTGCTGGGCACCTAACCTAGGTGTCTTTTCAAGTCTTCCTGACCAGGAAAAGGATCCAAGCAGGACTAGAGTGGATCTGGACTTCCAGACAGAGACTAAGTGGATTAAATAGAGAATGAAGGGAGTTGGGGGCCAGGTGAAAAGCAAAGAGGAAGACAATGTGGGTGAAATTTCATCTCTATTGGAATATAACTAAGAACTCATACTCACTACAGAAGGATAAAAGGATAAAACTTGTCATCTTTGAATTTAAAGCACCTGCCAACATATGGCATTGTCCTTTATGATGATACCAGAGAATACCATATTGCATATGACTAAGTAAAGAGCATATATATCTAGAAAATGAATTTTGTTAAATTTCTTTTCAGCAATCATTCCGTCCCAAATTCCTTGGTGTGGCTGAACAATTACACAATGAAGGTTTCAAGGTATGTTATATTATTTTTTAAAAATTGTTTTCTGTCAGCATTGAAATCTGTTCACAAAACAAAATATTGCAGAAATGTGGAAAAGAAATAGCCTGAAATATGTCCTTTTAACCTGAAGGGTTTAACTAATGTGGTAGTTTCAAAACTTAAATAGAGTAAAATAATTAGAAAGGCTAGATTTAAGTTTTAACAAAATTGCCACAAACTCAGTAGAAGTTGCCAGCTAAAAAGTTAGCATATTTGGCTCAAACATAGTTGGGACAAAGTTCCAATGTATTTCTATATATTTTTCCATTTTTCTGTTTCCATATAAGATCATAGTTTCCAGCTGTTATGCTTACAGGTAAAACTTCCTTGCAATGAACATGTCCACACAAAGCCTGGTTCAGTGTAACAAAATTATTCCCAAGGCCCAGAGTGGGCCTGTGGCCATGGGGCTTTTTTGACCTGATAACAATAAATCACAAATCATTCTGAGAAAGTATTATGAAATTTCTGAGATGTCATTATTAAATTATTATTAAATTGAAAATTATTATTAAATTACTATTAAATATGTGATTGTTAAAATGCAAAAGCAATTATAGTCAAGGTTCCTTAATTTTTCCTCACTGCAAATACTTAAAAAATATTTAAAGTGCCCACACCTGTGGATTCTGAGTCCAAGTCTTTACCCATGGCACCATATTACTTCTCACATTACCAGTTTCTTCTTCTTTATGTTTTGAATGACACGTGTGTTCCAGCAGGTTCCAAAAAAACAATGAATTATTGTGATATGGTAACCAACTTTTCCATTTTACATGCAGCTCTTTGCCACGGAAGCCACATCAGACTGGCTCAATGCCAACAATGTTCCTGCCACCCCAGTGGCTTGGCCGTCTCAGGAAGGACAGAATCCCAGCCTCTCTTCCATCAGAAAGTAAGAACTAGGCAGACTGTTTTCTGAGATAATTTAGAGGATTAGCTTTGAGAACTAGTCCATGAATATTTCACCTTACTTAATTGCAAGTCTTTTAAAAGTTTCTTAATGAGCTAATTTAAAAATAAATAACTTTTATGGATGATAGAAATTCATTTTATCCAAGTGTCCCTTTCTATTACTGTAGAAAACAATGTCATATGTATACATGGCGCTATGTAACATCTTTCAAAATACTTCTTAGTAAGGACGCTTGTCCTGATGGAAACAAGTGAGGGCATGGAGACTGTAATGCAGCACTTTATATTTCATGTCAAACTTACACCGTGCATGTATATGTATATCAAGTGTAGGATTGATCAGCTTCATTTCACTGAGGTTGTGTATCAAGGGATCAATTTATTGAGCGCCTGCTACCTGCAGGAAACTATATTAAGCACTATAATGATGTCATCCGTTGGATTACCTAATTGACCATTTCTTGATCAGGTTGATTATTATGCCTTAGACTATGTCATCATTAGATTTTTGTAAGACACATTATTTCAGAAGATTGTGTGAGCCTTCAGGAATGCATTGCATCAACACTCACAGATCTATGTGGCTTAAGTGCATCAGAGATAATTCTTGGTTGTTTCAGGATATTACAGCCTACGAAATGGCTACATCATACCAAATTCTATGCAATATATTATTTGTTAGGGCTTTTAAGAAGTCAATATATAAATCATTATCAAATTAATAAAAGAATGGCATTGTGTTCAGACCTTAGCAGGCTTCCAAGGAGACTATAACTACTTGCTTAGGGCTTTGTAAAACAATAATTATGACTACGTAGCAGGCAGCAGCTTTAATGTGTGGATGGGACCACAGGGGTGGAAAGGCCTTCAATGCTGAGGGGGATCATCTCTTTGTAAATAATAAATAAATATGTATCAAATTATTCTTATAATGGACAGATAGCATTTTGAAGAGAAAACCAACATTTGCATTCTATTAATTAGACTTGCACCAATATTCTTTCAAGAACGTAATAAAAAATGATAACTCCCAAATATGTATAATTTGAACATCAATTTAGGAACAGAGGAGGGCAGGTGGCAGTCAACTCAGTATGCCATTGACTTGGATGGCTAAGAGAGCAATTTATGTTAGTAGTTTTAAAACTAATTATAAAATATACATTGTCATCTGTAAGTTTTTATTTATTTTGTTTATTCTTCCAGATTGATTAAAGATGGCAGCATTGATCTAGTGATTAACCTCCCCAATAACAACACTAAGTTTGTCCATGATAATTACGTGATTCGGAGGACAGCTGTTGACAGTGGAGTCCCTCTCCTCACTAATTTTCAGGTAAGTTCTTCTCCTTACATGTAGGCTGCATGAGGTTTTATGCCTGTGCCTCCTTTAAAGAATGTTAATCAATATATACACATCACTCTTTCCCCCTCCTGGTAACATTAAGAATACAGAGGAATTTTTAATAGAATCTAACATAATAGTGTCAGTGTGCCAGGTCATGGCCTAAATGGGATAGTTGGTGATCAAGCAACTGAGATAATCAAAAGCCACAGACTCTCATTATCCATACAATTATCCTTTGAATGAAAAGTGGTAGCATGGCATGGAGTAAAGACACAAACTTTATTCCATTGTTTCTAAATGAAAGCCACCACATAAAAGCAACAGGTTAATGGTAATTGAAGGTCCAGATGTAGTACAAGTGCTCGTCTAATTCACAGAAACTGATTGCATGAGGTATGTTCACTTTTACTTGAACATGACTCACTGAATTTTTCACAGACAGAAACACAGATTCGAGATTCATCAACTTTCTATTCATCATTAAGTTTTTTTTTTTTTATCCTGAGTCAGGTTAATCCCTATGGGGGGAGAAATAAGCTTATTCATGGTGAGGTCTGAGATATAAAGAAAGTTTCCATTAAATAAACATTTTTCTGCCTTTTATCCCATGTCCCTTTGAAAATTAGGGGCAGACACTTGTGACTTTTCACTGCTGGTTCATTAAGCATTCACTTTCATCTCATGTGGGGTGCTAAGATTCCTACCATTATATTTTCAGGTGACCAAACTTTTTGCTGAAGCTGTACAGAAATCTCGCACCGTGGACTCCAAGAGTCTTTTCCACTACAGGCAATACAGTGCTGGAAAAGCAGTGTAGACAAGCAGACACCTCAGTCCCGTTCTTGAATCAATCTGAGCCACTTTTATCTAAAGGAACCTATTTCCGATTTTGTTTCCCAGAGATGAATATTGATATCAAACTTGATTTCATTTTACTGTTATGCCTTAATATTCTGTATCTTTTACAATTAAATTGTCAGTCCCTTCTTCAAAACCTTACTTAGAATCCTTTCCGAGTTACTTGTTCTTTATGAGAATTCATCCATTTACTAATACCTTATTTTTGGTGGACTAGTCTTTCCTACGTGCTATTTGCAGCTAACATTTTATGGTGCTGATTAATGATGATCAAGGTAGGAAAAGTTGCTGTTCTAACTTCTGAAATCTCTCCATACTTTACAGACACTACTGTTATTGTGTTTTTACATAGTATATGCCACACTCAGGACACTTTAACAGGGAAGAATACTATAAAAATTTGACAGAATGAAATTATAGATTTAATTTATGAACGTCTCCATCATGATGTTTGTGTACTGGTTCATTTTGATAATCATTCTTACCTAAAATTCTGGCTAATCCAGGAATATTAGTATCCCTTCCCATGATCCTGAAATTGAGAAATGTGACAGAGGTCTTTAGAGTATAGATTTCTTTAAAGAATACTGGTTTGCAACTTTGTTTTTTGAAGTATATCAGCAGATGATGGACAATGCTGAGGTAGTTTTGTTCTTGTTTTTTGTTTTTTTTTTTTTTGTCATTGGATTTTAACCTGGGCCAAGTGAAATCTTCAGATTTGTGCCACTCACCCTCTCCCCCAATTTTGGAATAACTTGGAAGTCATGTTCATTCCCTTCAGATAATGGATTCTGTTGATTTCCTGGGTCCCACACTCGTAATGAATTCCACTCAGTGTAAGCACAAGGGCACCATTCCTTCTACATACAAGAAAAGTCCTTCCTTCGGGGCAGTTTTTGTCACTTTTAAATGTTTTGTGTTATTACAAGTGCTCTAATTGTGAACTTTTAAATAAAATACTATTGAGATAATGCAGTTGTATTCTTGCATTTATTTATTCATTTATTTTATATCAACATATAAAAATCAGTTCACTTTTATGATGAAACAGGATTTGGGGCCAGGATTGCATTGCTAATTTATTTTTTTCTATTTAAACCCATATAGGGTATAAATAAAGTTAAAAATAATGAGAGTTTGGCTGTTACATTTTTAATCTTTTTTTTCTTACCCCTCCTCTGCTTATAAGTCTCACTGTAAAATTTATTGTGTGGTTATGTGGTTATATACCCCTTTGACCAGGGTCCTTTCTAATGTATAACTGCAACCACATATTGACTAAAGACTGCCACAAATGTATAATAAAGTAAACGTAAGCAAATGTCTTGCATAACTCAGAAAAGCAACTCAACCCAATCAGAGGCTGATGCATATTATCTGATGGAGATAGTGCCACTGGGCACAGTGATGCCAAGATTTACCACCTCGACTGTGGCTTTGTGAAGGTCCTAAGATAGTGATGCCACCACAGCTTTTATTCCTTCCCTCTTGCCCCACTGTCATTTGGTGACCACTTTTATCGATCTACATGAAAGTTGTTAAAATTCATTTTCTCCTCTCTGTTGCCACTGTGGTTGAGAACTCATAATTGTGTAATCTCCTAGTTGTGTAATCCCCAGTCACTCATTCATTCACCTGAAAATACTTGATGAGTTTCTGCAATGTTTTATGAAGAATATACTACCATCTCTCTGTTACTACACTAATCACCAGCACCAGCACCACCAACCACCATAATAATGAACATTATGGAACACCTACTATTTCTTAGGCAGTTTTAAGGACTTTGCATGAATTAACCCACTTAATCCCCCAAATATCCCTGTGAGCAGGTGCTGTTATCTCCAATATTATCAATAAAAAAACTTAGGCACACAGAAGTTAAGTAACATGCTCAAGGTCACACAAAATGCAGTCTCAGTTCTTTTGTATCTTATATTCTGGTGAAAACAGATGTGTGGAAAGAAATAATTTCTCAGAGTGAAGAAAATACTTCACTTGGCTGCAGAGACCAGGGAAGGGCATTCAGAGGAGATGGCTTCATATATTGAACAATGTTGTAGTTCCCAAGGAAAAGCAGAAGAGCAAGCATTTAAAGAAATTACAGGATATTTGGCATGACTGGAGGTTAGGGGATGTGTAGAGAGGAAAGGCTAGTGGCTGAAGTTGAATCTGGATTCTCTTAGTTACGCATGTTTAGATCAGATGAAAGTTTTAAAATTTTATTTTGAAATAACTTTGTACTTAAAAAATTTTCAAAAATAAAATTACCCAGATTTACCTATTGGTAATATTTTACTTTAATTTCTTTATCAATCATCTATCTACAATCTCTCTGTCTAAACACACACATGCATATGTGTACACATTCACAAAGCAAGATAAAAATTACACCTTGACTAAAAGTGAGCAGGCTGCTTGTGACCAATTTAGAAATGTAACTCAGTATTTGAAACGAACAGAACTGTTTGCTGAAACTACTAAAAACTTGAATCAATAGTTACTTTATGTATTGTGAGAATTTAATAAAGGTTCCTAGTTTTTATATTAATTTGAACAGGCTATTTGTAAAATAAAGTAACATTTTAAGAGTAATAGTAATCAAACAACATTGTTTCTAAATAAACTCTTTGTTTTTGTTGGTGAGATAAAAAGTCTTTAGAAAAACCACATTCTCTCCATGGTGCTAAAAATGGATCACATTAAATTTTGGTTTTGTTGCCTTTCTGTTTTCTAATGTTCCAAACTTTTAAAAAAGACTTAAATACAAATAATACGTTCAAGACCTTTGGTTGGAGGAAAGAAATGCAAGAAAGTAGAAACACTTGTGTTCAAATTTGGCAAGGCTTCGTCGTTTTGAAACATTTTTATTCTTTCATATAAACAGGTTAACACATTTTTAAATGTCTGAATCCGTTATATATCACAAGTGCAGACAACACAGGGACTGTGTCTGTAGAGCTGAATAGTAAATTGAAGTAGCCTTTTCCATACCGAGAATTTAATAGGAGGCAAGAAGGATGGGTTCTGCCGGGTGGGGAGAACAGGAGCTCAGCCAGCTTGTGAAATGACGAGGAAGAAAGAATGATCCATTTATAGATTTCGGATTTTACAGCTTTGGAAAGGTACGTGTAATATTTTAACTGTACTTCTGTCAAAATTTTCTCTTAAACAGCATTCCTACTGGAAACTTTAAAAAACAACTACAACATTCATTTATCTCAACAGCTGCAGGTACTTGAACCTCAGCCTCTGCAGTGTCCACAGCCTCTTGAACAATGAACGTGGAAATTATCAGAGAAACAAACCCTGGCTGAATGCAGTTAAGTGCTCTGTAATTACATGCCAGTGTTACCACTTGGCTGCTGGTGCGGCCCCCTGTGGGCACAGGTGCCATAAATGCTCACACACACCCAATCAAACCCACAAAGACCTTTCATTACATATCATTTGAAACACCCTTAGCTTGAAAAAGACATGCTCAACTTTAATTCTCTCCCTTCTTTCTCTTACCATTTCTTTTCGCTTTGTTATATGTAAAAATTCTGTTTTTTTCCTAATGAATATTACTGTGCTGTTTTACAAGAAGCTGTTCCAATTGGTGAGTGTGACAGTAATGCAGCAGGAGGAAGAATGTCTTTCCTCCCTCTGAGTGGCTCCCTGGGCTCTGTGAAAAATTGGTAATAATTGTCCCTACTTCTTTTCTTGTGCATAATGTAGGGTGCAAGGGCTCCAGAAAGAGAATTTAAGTACCTACAGCTGTTGAGATCAATGCAGCAACGGAAAAAAAGACTCAGCAAGTCAAAATTAGCACCATTTGTGCATGCTTCTGTTGCTTAAAGATCATTTTTGAGTCTTTACAACTTTCATTTTATAAAGGACTCATATTCACAAAGAAAACTATTTATTGCTGACCCAAACAAACAAAAAATGGGCTTTTCTGGCAGCAGTAAAGGTCTACTTTTTCCTGAAACTACTAACCTAGCTAATTATTTCTTTAAAGTGTTCCTTAGAAGAAACATGCAAGCCACAGAGAGGAGCGTTTGTTCATCAAAGGAAACCACACTAGCAGTCTCACAAAAAAGCCAAAGGCGCTGTGTTCCCAAATAATGTTCCACACAAAGCTTAGTGTTGTTGGATGTCCTAATGAAGACAGACAGAGCTCATAAACATGTAGAAAGGGGAGAGAATCCAACAAGTTCAAAACGTGTTATTAGAGGAGAGAAATTACTTGAAAAATGTATTTTACTAACAAAGGAAACATTCTAATATCCAGTGCCCAGATGACTGTGTTTTCCTTTCTGAAATTTAAAGGCATTCAGTAATCTTTTTGGCATTCTTTCTATGCAAGGCATTGAAGGTTGAAATATAGTATGATTCTGAGCTTTTAGCATAATAGAAATATCCTGGTAAGTGTTTTCTGTAACTCTTTACACATTTCTTCATAGAATACTGCAAATGAAATTTATATGGAATAATTTAATTAGACTGTAACATTCACTTAATCTCTCCATTCAAGAGAGTTTACATATGGATCTTTTTTAAAAAATGTTTTTTAATTAAATTGAGGATATAGTGTTGTATCATTTGCCAGGTTTGATACACTTTCTTTCCCACTCATAATTAAAATATATAGGGAGCTACAGGGAAAAAAATGGTGGTGTTGTAGCTAAAATTTGAGTGAGTTGGAATTTGTAGAGATTTTAAAAACCTGGTAAGTATTTGATGTGAATTAGACTCCCATTTTATTCATTGGAGCAGAATAAGAAAAAGTAACATTGAATTGACTTCCTCAATATTGGACAAGGCTCCAGGGCTGGTTCTGTTGATATCTGTGGATCTATGGGGCCCAGGGACTTCTAAATGCAAACAAATGGTACTTTGTAGACTGACTCCTCCTGGAATAGTTTCTGGCTTACCGTATTGGGTTTTGCTATTCAAAAACCTCTGGAAGGCTGATTTCAAAGCTCTGGATGGCTGATATTCAGCTGATATTCTCAGAAATACATGAAACACAAAGATTCTTTGGTTGCTGTATTCATTGTACTAATGTTGATATGATGGAGTTGGTTTTAATCAATGATGGTTTTCTTTGATCCATTAAGGTGCTCACTATAACTAATTCTAGACCATCTCAGCATCCCTTTTTTTCAAAATGACATTTAGAGCTGAGAGCCAATTACAAGTCTCTGGTACTTAATTGAAGTCTGTGGAAGGTAGGGACATATTTGTCTTACTGAGTGTTGTGTTCCCAGAACTTAAATTCTAGTTAGTGTTCAAAACTATTGAATCTACAAAATTTTGATACTACAAAATGATTGTAGTGAGACATGTTTGGTTACAAAGATTGTGTTTCTCTCCTCTCTTTAAGTTACATTGTAACTTCGCTCATTGTAGTCTGATCATGGCCACTTACTATTCCTTTTACTTCTTTTTAATTTCCTATTACAGAATATTTCATATAGTATATTCATGTAAATCTATGTTTTGATAGAAAATAGACAATTTAGGAGAATGTACTTTCATATATATCTCTGTATCGTTTTTCTTAGCCCCTTTGTGTCTTAACCTTTCTTCATTAATTTCACAAATATTTATTGAGTAGTTACTTTAAAGAGAACATTTTGGAACATAGAAAGTTTGTAGTCTAGCGATGAATGCAGAGTTAAGGAAACTCTTATAATAGAGCTTGATTAATGCTGTAGTAAGGGAAGTTTGGGGGGGCTATATGAATACATAACAAGGGCAGATCAGGGCAGGCTGCCACGAGAAAGTAACATCCAAGGTGAAACCCAAGGGATAAATAAAAATTTGCCAGGCAACTAACTGTGGATGTGATCTACACAGTGGAAACCATGTGCATGAAGACCCTGAGGCAACAAAAAATCATACTGTGTTTGAAGAATTGAAGGAAGCTGAGTATAACTGGATCACAGAGCAAACAGGGTTAATGCTGAGGCTAGCAAAATAGGGACTAAATTCCAAGACCCTTGTAAGCCATGGTAAGGAGTTTGAACACTTTGCTAAGGATAATAAGAAGCTGTTGAATGTTTTAAGTTAAAAGGTGTCATAATTCTTTTGCATTTTGGGAAAACTCACTTTGACTAAAGAATGGAGAATGGATTGAATTAACCAGGATTGGAGGCAGAGAGATGAGTTAGGAAGCTATTATAAGATACTATAATGATCTGGGGGGACAGAGAGGGAGAGAGAGAAGGATTGATTGCTTGGATGAGAGTAGGAAAGAGAAACCAATCTGAGGAATGAAGTTATATTTTGGGGAGGAATAACTGTCATGATGTGTTTGGATGAGTGAGAGGAGACACTCAGACTCAGAGATACATGTTTCTAGTCTGGGAAAATAGGTGAGAGGTTACATGATATTTTTTTGCTCTAGAGGTTAGCAGGTAGAAGATGGTAAGTTCTGTTTTAAACATGTGAACATCAGATGTCTACAAGAGGCAGAATGGAAATGATATATATATAGCTGGTGATTAAAAGTCAGACATCAGAGACAGTCTTCTTGGGTTGAATCCAAGCTCCGACATTTAGTAGCTATGCGATCTTAAGCAGGTTATTTAAATTTTCCGTACCTCAGTTTCCTCTGTAAAATGGAGTAATAATAACTACTCATACGGTTACTATGATAGATTGAGAAAACGTAAATTAGGCACTTGAAATAGTGCTGGATGCAGAGTAAGTGCTGTGGTAGGCATGATTATCATCATTGTTGTTATGGAACATCCAAATAGAGATATCTCCCAGACAGTTGTATATTTAATGTTAAGTATCCCAAAAATGGAAAAATAAGCACCACGTACTCACCAGCAAACTGGTTTCCCTGATCATCACCTAAGTGCACATTTGGGAATAACACCAATTGGGTATTGGACAGAGGTGGGGGCTGGGGGGAAGGGATGGGTGTATACCTACTTGATGAGTGTGATGCGCACTGTCTGGGGAATGGACACGCTTGAAGTTCTGACTGGGGGGATGGGGGGAGGGGATGGGTGAATACCTACGTGATGAGTGCGATGAGCACTGTCTAGGGAATGGACACGCTTGAAGCTCAGACTCGGGGGGATGGGGAGGCATGGTTAATATATATAACCTTAACTTTTGTACCCCCATAGTGAGCTGAAAAAAAAAAAAAAAAAGACTGGAAAGCGGCCCGGCACAGTGGCTCATGCCTGTAATCCTAGCACTTTGGGAGGCAGAGGCAGGTGGATCGCTCGAGGTAAGGAGTTCGAGACCAGTCTGTGCAAGAGCGAGACCTTGTTTCTACTAAAATAGAAAGAAATTATATGGACAACTAAAAATATACATAGAAAAAATTAGCCGGGCATGGTGGAACATGCCTGTAGTCCCAGCTACTTTAGCGGCTGAGGCAGGAGGATCGCTTGAGCCCAGGAGCTCGAGGTTGCTGTGAGCTAGGCTGATGCCACAGCACTCTAGCCTGGGCAACAAAGTGAGACTCTGTCTCAAAAAAAAAAAAAAAAAAAAAGATTGGAAAGCAATTGGTTGTATCAGTAAGTACCTATATTATTAAATATCTATTATATTCTGGGAAAAAATTAAGCCCAAAAAGGAATGTCTTAATAGTTATCAATGACTTCGTAGCAATGTAAAGGTGAAATTGATGCAATGTTAAGATACTTAGAGATTCCTGAATAGAAAAGTATTCTATTATAGCCATACAAAATTACAAATTCTTATTATTCTTGATTGACTATATAAGAAAATGTATTTCGGTACCATATTATACTACTTGAACTAAGGTAGCAAGTTTTAATCTTCTACCAGATCAAATTAACTCAACTTTCAATAACTTTGATATGTCCATCAGAAATAATATAATATTATTGAAAATAATCATAACATTATAAAGAGTAATTTAGTTGGCACAGATTTGGATTTCTGGAATGGCTTCAGTGACAGGTTAATGGTTTCTCTGCATTATGGGGCTAGACATTATACTTCTTCATACCCTGACATTCCGTGATTTTCTGGGCAGTGGGTTTACATTTATGGAAAGGTTTTGATTACAGCAGAGGTGGTCCTGAATGAGCCCAGTGGAAATTCAGATTTTTATGGGAAAGTATGATGGCATGTTGTAGTTGGTAGACAGGTGCTTACTGGCATGAGTTGACTGGTAGGCCACTATTGCTTTAGGCTGAAGGATAATAGTTATGATATTAATAATGGTGAGCATGTTTTGAGCACTTGCTGTATTATGTGCTATGCTAACATTTTAATTGTATGCTCTCATTTTAAAGCTTATGGTATCCCTAATTTACAGAAGTGAAACTGAGGCTTAGAGAGGTAAAGTGACCCCCTGAGGACACACAGAGGTGAAGGAAGGAAGTGTAGATGAGCAATGGTCTGGGAAGGAGACAGAGCAGCAGGGGAAAGAGTAAACAAGAGCAAGGTGAGATCAAAGGAGTTGAGAGAAAAGGTCAGAGGGATGGACAAATAGAGGAAGGGAGAGATGGATGTTGTCTGAATACTTAGTCACATGACTAATTTGGGGATCCTAGTGAAGATGTTAATGAAAGTATCAGCTACACTAAGAAATTGTGGGAGCTGGAGGCCTTTCACTGGATCCAGAGGATACAGAAATCCTTCAGGAGAGTAGCTAGCTTGCACAGACTCATTCTGGAATACCCTGGAGATGTACTCTGCAGGTCCAGCTACAGGGAAGAGTCAGAGGTTCATGCTTACTTAGATGAATTCAAATAAGGAAGTGAAATCTGATTATAAATGTGAAGTGACTCCTTTAGGGCTTGAGGACCTTGGGGTTATGTGATGACAGAATCAGAATGTCAGCTATGATTTCCTTGTGGCAGAGCCATATAGCATATGCTTTTGTGGTTATCACTGCTACATAACAAGTTACCCTAAAACCTTGTAGCTTAATTTTTTTTTATATCTCATAACTATGTAGGTTAGAAATTTGGACCAGACTTGTCTGTATGGTTCTTCTGCTCTTGTGGCATCGGCTGATGTCATTTTGGGGTACTCATCTGGTAGTTCAGCTGGTCTTGAAGGTCCAAGATAGCTTCACTCACGTGTACAGTGCCTTAGGAAGGATGACTGGAGTATGGGCCAGCCAAGTCTCCAACCAGAGTGCCTTCACTTGACTTCTTCAATACGGCAGTCTCAGGGCAGTTGAACTTCTTACATGTCAGTTGGGTCCTCTGAGGGTGAGCATTCTGAGAGACCTAAGTGGAAGCAGGAGCCATTGGATTTAGAATTAGATTTTTCAGAATGTCACTTTCTCTGCATTCTATTGGTCAAATACATCACTAAGATCAGCTCAGATTCAGGGAGAGGGGAATTAAATTCTACCTCTCAATGGGAGGCATAGAGAATTTACAGCCACATGTATTGCAATTAATCATATACCCCTAATTCCAATTAGACAACTTGCAAATAATTTAAGTTGATCCAAGAGTTCTCTGTGCAGTCACCATCACAGCTATAATACCATTCACAGCGCAAATCTCATCAGCAGTGTATGAATAGCATTTTTTTTTTCATTTGAAGACATACCTATTTCCCCACAGCACAAAATATTTTGCTGTTGAAGGTTAGGTGATACTTTAAACTCAATTGAGGTCAAGGTCTTTAATGATAGTAATTTATACTGACTCAAAAGCAAAACAGAACCATTGATGGAAAGACCTATTTGAATGAGGTTTAGAAGAGAGAGATGCAGGAATTTCTGACATAGTCACATAGATATTTAATAGAACTGGGTAAAAGGTACATCTCCTTGGCTCTAACCATTACTTTGGACAAGCTTTTCTAACAAGGCACTTATCCATAGTATGTACATATGTGAGATTTCTTTTTTTAAATATCAATCACAGTGCTTTGTGACAGTAACCACATGATAGGCTTTAAAGAAATAAGTGCACACGTATATGTACACATTCTTTTACCCTCTAGCTAAGGGTACCGGAGTATAACAGTTAAAATCCAGGCTTCTTGGGTTTAAAGTCTGTCTCCACCACTGACTTGCTGCATAACTTTGGGCAACCTATCTCAACTCCTTGTGCTTCCGTTTCCTCATTCATAAAGTGGGGGAAGTCCTAGTAGCTAGTTTATAGAATTGTAATGTAGGTAAATAAGATGATTGGTGTAGATTGGAATAGAAAAGTACATGGCACATAGAAAAAAATATTAGTTCTTAAAATTACTTTTTAAAAATAAACTACTGATTTCTGGGGATAGCTTAACCTTTGTGGATAGAAGAGTCGTTAGATATGTAATGGCTCTGTTACTACACTCATTCAAGGGATTAAACAATTGACCCACTATAGGATCTAATAAAATCAGAATGAACCTTGAAATATTCTTCCATGTTTGCACTCTCAAACACCAAGGTACATAAAAACCAATGTAGAGACATATATACAGCTGTCTGGAAATACTTCTCTTAACAGATAATAAAAGTGGATGTTTTCTAAGGTGCAGAGAATGCTAATTATAGAAAATCACATCTGGAAATTTAGTTCTTAACTAATTATTTTTTAAAATACAGGAATGAAACTGAGGTCAGTGGAGTCTTTGGTCTACCACTGCAAGGCAATGTTATACCAAAGCTACTTAACTAAAAATACAGTGATTTTTTTGAAAAAAATTAACTGTTGGAAAAATAGCCTCAACAAATTTGACTCACTAGCTACAATTAAGAAAAAGCCTATTAACAATAATTGGTGGGTTATTAGTTTCTAAGAACCCATAATTAAATTTTATTGTCTTATAAGTGATTTGGATTAATTACATCCATAATAGACTGATGCTCATTCCCCACTTTAAGAGAGGAGATAGCAGTTTCATAGAATTCAGTCATTTACTGCAATCCTAAAGCATTTTGTTTCCTGCCAAGGCAAATCTGTTACAAAGCCCAGTTCCTCTTAGGATTTACTGAAAAGTGACAGGTGTTGATTTGCTGGTATCTTTCTCAATAGATCCGAATGAGCTAAACAAAATGACTTCTCTACCCATTTAGGCAGAAAAATAAATGGGGACACCAGCTAATGAGGGAATGTAGAGTTAGCCGGACTTAAAGCATTCCAAGCTGCTGGCAGCTGGAATCAAAAGAGGAATCATGCAGACAGTTGCTCATGTTTATTGCTGAACGTGAAATTAGAATGGTGCTTCATCTTCTCCACAGGTGCAAGAAAATACAGTTATTAATTATAGCAAAACATATTTATCGACAACCTCAAGCCTTCAAAATCTCACACTCAGCAAATGGCTTTCAAAGTTCATCCAAAAAGCACTTTAGAATCAATATAAAACCATCTCTTAGTTGACGAATCTGTGCCTAGGAAAATTCTGCATCCTGAAAACATGGCATAGACTCTTAATACTGATGTAGTTAAATATCATTAATGCTTTCTTTGTTCTTGGGAGGAACTTGTTAGAAAAATAAATTCCTAACTTTCCATTGCGATGATAGGTATAATTCCGGAATATTAGGAAAATTGAACTGATTTTGTTCTTCATTAGAGGTTTTAAAGACAGTTTTATCCCTTCATGGAGCTATACAACATATTAAGCCATTTTTTCATTCATTAATTTAACAAAGGTCTTTTGAGCATCTAATTATGTGTCAGGTACTATTCTAGGTGCTGTGGAGAACACATATAAATACATAAGGACGTAAAATCTTATGGTATCTCTATCATGAAATAACAAGAACATATTATTAGAGAGTATTTGATCAGATGCTGAATTGTAACCAATGAACTTTAAGAGCCACCTTAGTCCTGAGGGAGATGGCACTTGAAGGATTTGCAGAGAAGGGATCCTGAGCTACAGGTATTAAATGGACATGCATATTTTATGCAGCTGTTATTTTTTTCAACTTGCCTCATTCCAAATAGAATTTGAGACAACTTACACAAATGAACACGATATAACATGATAAAAATAAAATAAATAAATAAAGAGACAAGTAAAATACTATGCCATGACTCTGGGATAAGTTGAGAACTCTAAGTGTGCACCATAAATTTCTGTCTGGCTTTTGGAGATGTGTCTCAAATTTGGCCCTGAGTTTCTTGGTAACCAGGAATAGAAAAAAGATTGGGTATAAGAGACATATGATCTCCTAACATAGCAGACAATTTGCTAGCTGGCATTGCATATAAATACCCAAGATAAATATCTTCTGTAAATCCTTTAGAGGAAAACTGTGGGATATAACATATTAAATCTTAAAATCATTTATGTGACATAAAAGCTAGATCATATGGCTGTGTGTCCTTCAATGTAGGTCACTACTCTGATAATCTAGCTTCATTTATGTATTTATTCAATTAAGAAATATTTAAAATGTTTATTGAGAACTTGCAATGTGCTGGACACTTTTACACACTGGGGATAAACTGATGAACAAGACAGATAAGGTGTCAGAGATGACATAGTATTTGTAAAATAGATGATAAACATATCACTAAACTCATTCCAAATAGTGATAAGTGATATGAAGATGACACAACAGGATTATGTGATGGAGAGTAACTAGCAAGATGAGAAAGGCCTCTCTGAATGATAATACTGGAGACACATTTACATGACAAGAAGAAACCAGTCATGACAAGGTTAGGGGGAAAGATATTCTAGGCACAGAGAACAGCAATTTCAAGGCTTCAGAGGAAAAAACAATCTTGGTGAATAGGAGAAACAACAAGGAAGCCAGTGTGGCTGAACCATAGTAAATGAGAGGAAGAGAAACTGAGATGAGATTAGAGGTAGGTACAGTAACCTATGGTAAGACATATCGATTTTATTTTAAGGGCAATGGAAGCATCAGACAATTTAGAATACGTAGAATATGTAGAAAAGTGGGGAACTGAAATCTTCTTTAAGTTTTATCTCTTGTCAAATAATCTTAAAAATTTAAACATCAGACTATTTGAAAATATCTTCTCTGGCAAAAACCTGGAAATAAGAAAATCAGTTAAGGTCAGGGCTGTTCTTCACTTCTAATTGCTAAGTGAATTTGAGTAGGGTATTTGACGAGTTATATGATTCCAAAGTATTCTTTAGTGTCAGGTCTATTTCAACAAATTAATAAAAGGGCACCCAAGTTCCCAAAATTCTATGCCAGAAAGTAGAATTTGGCATAAAATTTATATAATATAATCATGATAATTTTATTCTAAAAAACACAAGCAAAAAGGGGCAAGAAGAACAGTCTGGTTTTAAGTTGTCAAATTCATATATAATAAGGGTTTTGTGTACATTTAAAATATTTTGTCTGAGATTACTACTTATGAAAAACCCATGTTTTATCATATTATTTAATGGTTTCATGTTTTTAATATTTATATATCTGATCCACTTAGAGATTCAGGAGTGAGAAAGATAACCAATATTATTTTTTTCCTAGAAGTTTATCTAGATACCTTGAGACGATTTATTAAATAATTTATATTTTCCTCACCAATACGCTTGCCACGTTTATTACGTGCTAAATTTCTGTCAGTTTCTGAACTTCCTTATCTGCTCTATAATGTATTTGTCTATTCACGAGAGCTATATTTCTAGTCACATCAATAGTATGTGTTAGTCAGGGCTTTTGTAGGAAATAGATGGTACATTCAGCGGGTTATTTGAGAACTGAACACACTATATACACAACGTACTATGTACACAGGAGTGGGCAAAGTTAAGGAAATCAACAAGGGGTGGTGAAGCTCCCAACTAGTAGCAACGATGGGAAGACTTTAATATCCATAGCCCTGGAGAAACAAGAGAGGGACCACAGTAGCCCTAACCCAGAGAGTCCTGGAGCCATGGAAGAGGCTGGACCAAAGGGAGCTGTGGCCATACAAAAATGTAACCGCTTTCAAAATGACAGCCCCAGTACAGAAGGAGCATGAGTCAAGGGATACATATTACGTCTTACTCCTCTTTCCCTCTAATCTCCTGCTCGTTTGTGCCTGCCATTACAGAACCCAATCATAAGCCTTTCTGATGATAAATCCACAGTGTTTCAGTCTCCTTGGGGCCCAGAGCAGGGTAGAGAAAGGCGCATAATGGATCTAGAGGGGAAAACAGACAATGACCAGTCTACTCTATTGTGCTTTTAATTGTTAAAACTTAAAATATGATTTGATGATTTGATAAGAGTCCGGTTGCTTCTCATTGTTCTTCAACTTTTATAATCCCCCAGTAAATTCATGCTGTCAATTTTTCTATATAAAGTTTAGTTTATCTTGTTCTAAAATTTTGCTTTAGTAAACTTTGTTTCTGAAATATAACTATATATAGAAAAGTGCACATATCACAAATGCACAGCTTGATGAATTTTCATGAAGTGAATAAACCCCTGTAATCATGACCCAGATCAAAGAGCAGAATATAGTCAGCTCCCTAGAAGCCCCTTTAGAAGGCAGTCTCTACTGTCTCTACAAGGGTAACCATTATCCTGCTTCTAACACTGCAAATCAGTTGTGACTGCTTTGACTTTATATAAACAGCATCATATACCATATACTCTTTTGTGTCTGGCTGTTTTGGCTAAAAATATGGTTATAAGTCTCTTCCATATTGTTCTGGTAGCTATAGATTTGTTCATTCTCTTTGTTGAATCATAGTACATTGTATGAATATGCCATCCTTTATTTATCCATTCTTCTATTGATGGACATTTGAGTTGTTGCTGGTTTTTGGCTTTTCTGAATAGGGCTGCTATGAATATCCTCGTGCATGGGTTTTGGTTAATTTATGTGTTTATGTTGGGCATTTATCTGGAAGGAGAATTGCTGAGTCAGATTGTGTGCATATGTGCTCAGCCTTAGTAGATGCTGCCAGTTTTTCAAAGTTGTTTTACTAATGTGCATTCTCATTAGCAGTAAGTGAGTTTCATTTGCTCCTTGTCCTCACTTACATGTATGTGTATTGTTTGTTTTTGTTTTGGTATTTTAGTTATTGGGGTGGATGTGTGGTGATATTGCAATATAATTTAAATTTGTATTTCTGGGATAACTAATGAAGCCGAACAGTTTTTCATGTTTATTGGACATTTGGGAATCACCTATGGTGAACTGGTTGCTCAAATCTTTTGCCTACTCTTTATTTGGTTATCTTCCTTTTTCCTTACTAATTTATACATGTGCTTTATATATTCTTGCTTTTAGTTAACCCTTTGTTGAATATGTGTGTGTGTATTACATATTTCTTCCATTCTATGATTTGCCTTTTTCAGAATTTCAATGATGCATTTTGATAGGTAAATCTTAAGTTTGAACTACTAAATTTAACAGTGTTTCACTTTTTGGTTAGCACAGTTTGTATACCATGTCAAACATTTTTGCCTACCTACCCAAATGTCATAATGTACCCACCTATGTTTTTAATTTGAGAACTTTATAATTTTCTCTTTCACATTTACATTTGCCATCCACCTAGAATTTATTTTTGCATATGGTGTGAAGAGGTAAGATTTATTACTTTCCCAGGCTTGTTCATTGAAAAAACTATCCTTTCTCCACTGTACCGCTTGTTTTTAATTTACTGGTCACTTTAAAGGTGTAAATTATAGAGCATTGAAGTTCAAGAACAGGGATTGCTTTTTCATTTATTCAGGGATTATTTAGTTTTTTTCAGTAGCACTTTAATGTTTTCCACATAAAGATCTTGTACTTTTCCTAAGCTTATTCCTAGTTATGTTATTTTTTCAAAATTACCTCTGTAAGTGACATATTTTCTTCCATTATATCCTCTAATAGGCTTTTATTTGTATATATTGAGGCTATTATTTTCATGTATTGATTTTGTACCCAGCCATTTTAATGGAGTCTTTGCTTGTTGTTACTTTCAGTTGTTTCTCATGGGTTTTCTAAGATTTCATCTGCAAATAATAGTTTTTCATTTTTCTGTTAAAATTTCTACTTCCTTTTTTTTTACTCATTTTTCTTTCTCCTGGTTCTCCTGAAAGAATTGTAAATATTAGTGGCGATAGCTGATATATTTATTGTGTTTCTAATCTTCAGAGGATGCTTTTGAGCTTTTTCCATTAAGCATAATCATGTTAAGAAAATATCCATCAGATTTTCTCTTATTATATTCAGAATATTTATACCCACATTCATAAATGAGGTGTCTGTTTTGTTCTTTTCTGTTTTAGATTAGTTTCATATCTATGGTATATTAGGGCTTTAAAGATTAAAGACATGATGTCAATCCCATGTGAAGTCCAGGACTGGTGCTTTTTGTGGAGGAGTGGATGAATTTTGAAAATTATTCTCAAATATTTTTTTTGTTTAGAGTCTCTATTTCTTTTTGTGTTAGTTAGTTTTGGACATTTTTATTTTTCTAGAAAAATAATTCACCCAATTTAGGCTTTAAAATAAATTTGTATAAATTTCTCTACTGATTACCTCCTTAAAATAAACTGATATCCCTTACTTGATTTACTAAGTTTAAATAATATATTTCATATTCTGTATATGAAATTTGAGGATATCAGTGTTATATATGCTTCTCTTCCTTTTCTTTCCTACGTATAATTTCTATTATTTCTGATTCATTTTGTCTTCCCCAAACCTATTCCCAATATCTATTACTGTGTTTTTAGCAATATTATGTCCTTTTGTTGCTTCTCTGATGGATTCTATTTTTGTGATTCTAACTCACCTCTTTCTGACCTGTGTAAGATTATGTTTCATCTCCTTGTGTTCTCTCACTACATTTTTTAATGAGTTATTGTAGTTCTTCTTTGAACTCTTTGATTAATTCACTAGGTAATTTTGAATTGATGGCAATGTGCCTGGCCAAGATTTTCATCTACTTCATGGCAATATTTTTTTCTAGTTATTGTGATTTTTGTCTACCATTTGTTTTTCCCGTTCCTTTCTTCTGAAAGTATTTTTAAATGATTCTGTCCAGTATCCTATTTCAATTATAATACACTCTTGACTCATCACATCTGAGCCAACCATTTGCACAATTTCTATATGAGGCAGTGCCTGGGCAATATTATAACTGGCAGAGATTTATTTGTACATGAATTGTTCAGCTTTTATTTGTCCTCCTGTCCCCAAGTAAATCCTTGGCTTTTTAGCAGCAAAAAGTGACTGTAATTCAGCCTCTCCCTGGACTCATCTGCAGACTACTTTCCGTAAAAATTGTATGTCTGTGTTTTCTTATTCTGTGTTCCCAAATTTACCCTAGAGAAAGTCCAGGCCATAGTCCATTTACCCTCTTCCTATGGTTCTAAACAACATACACCAGTTGGGATCCCAACAGAAAGTAGGTGCCCATCTAAACGGAATAAGCGAGGAGAATTGAATGTATAATTTGCATGTAAGAGTGTAGTCATACATAAGGGAGACCACCAGGAGATGAGGAAGTACCAGAAGACTAACAACATGGAGCCAGAATCTCCAAAGGACAAGGGTGTAGGAGATAGAGTTGTTATGGGGAAAGATCTTGCTGGCCCCCCAACAATATCTGTGTCCTTTGGTAAAGGAACACAGCTTCTACCAAGCTATGGCTCAGTAGGGAGAGAACTGGGGGAATAAATATTTCAACTATACTTTGTTCCTGCTCTACCATCTTCTGAGGTAATTTTCATTGGCAAAATCTAATGGGAAGCTGAGGCAAAGGCAACTGGTTAATCAGTCCATAGAGGTCAGTTGACTGCAGGAGAGAGCAGGTTGGAATAGGTGTGGTATAGATGGATCTGCAGGAGCAAACAGACAATATCAAGTTTATAAGCAATTGTGGTTTTGAATTACAGGGTTTGTCATCTATTTTACATTAGTGGGATATTTTAGATAAAACATGTAAACTTTTCTGAAGTAAGTATCCACAGGTTTCTTTTCTGGTTGTATTCTTGCATTCCTGTTTTACCTCCATTGCATTTGGCAGCTTTCCTCATGTTTTGTTTTACCGATCTTTGAGAATTTCATTAAAGGTACACTGGGAGATATTGTTTCTTGTTGTAATGGGTGATTTCCAAGAGGATGAGGGAGAAGAGATGATTAACTTATGACTGTGGCTGTAGTATGATGATGATTTGCAAGAACACAAACTGGACATGAAGATGGCTTTTGGGTTAATGGAGTTTGTAGGTGATGATGATGGATTTAGGTGAGAAGTGTATGAATTCCAAAACTAGATAACATGGTTAGCAGGACTTGGTGAATTGGTTGAATGTGATGAGTGAGGTAGACAGAGATATGGATAATTTCCACATTCTGGCATAAGCAACTATAAGGATGGTGATTCCACTGACTAAGGAAGTAGTTTTGTTACTGAAAGTTCTGCAGTTGGCCCCAAGGCTGCATCAGAAGAACAAGGACAGGTGGTTTGAGGAAAAGGGAAGAGAAGTTTATTAATTTTCCAGCAAAAGGGGAGTATGGCAGACTCCTGTCTTTAAGTACCATAGTCCTCTCTATAAGAAGAAATACAGACCTTTTAAAAGGAGTTTTCAGCTCGAGGCTATTGCTCTTTAACTATACTTGATGGTCCTGATCAACCCCATCTCCAGTGAAGACAATCTCATGACGTCTTCTCCCATAATTCTGTTGAGCCATCTCTCGTGGTACAAAGTACAAAGGACATTCCCCTGCTCCATCTAAGGTGATTCTATTCTCTTAAATAAAATCTCCCCTGAAACAGTGATTAGAAATTCCAAAAAGTGGATTTGGAAGTAAGAAATTAATATCTGCCTTTTGTAATTTTGCAGTCATTTGCCTCAGTTCTCCACTTAGTATTCACTACAAAGTGTTTTTTGAGTACTAAAATGTGCCTAGTTGTGTGGTAGACACAATAGATTAAAAAAATATGATATAGCTTTCCCATCAAGGAATTTGTGATGTACTAACTTTAAAGAGGCTTTTTTTAAATTTACATCAAAACTTTCAAAATATGTTAATTTTTCAAATAATAAGTTCACGTTTATAAATCTGGGTTTAGACAAAGTTGTTTCTCAGGCAATATGGTTTATTTATTTATTTATATTTTATTATTTTTATTTCAGAGTATTACAGGGGTACAAACACTTTGGTTACATAAATTGCCTTTGCATTACCTGACAAGCATGCCCATGCCCCAGACAGCATGCACCACATCCCTTAGGTGTGGATTTACCCATCCCCTCCTCCCCCCTCCCCCTTGCCTGACACCCTATGAATGTTACTTCCCATATGTGCATGTTAGTGTTGACCAATTAGTACCAATGTAATGGTGAGTACATGTGGTGTTTGTTTTTCCATTCCTGTGATACTTCACTTAGAATAAAGGGCTCCAGCTCTATCCAGGATAATACAAGAGGTGCCCTCAAGCCCTACAAATGCTTTTAGTAGGAGTCAAATATTTGTTCTCTACCTCTGGGCAAAGTTGCCAGGGGCTGAAGTGGCCCTGCTCAACCAAAAAGTCCGTGTGTGGAGGCAGAGCTGTCTGAGACCCTCAGGCAGTCTGGAGAAGCCCTCACTCCTTTCCATCCTCCCCTATTCTGCAGTTTCTCCTAGGCCTCTGCCAGCAGCCAGGACCTCAAGCCATATGAGCTCCCCCACAACTGTGATATGGGTTGTGGGGTTCCCTGCTCAGGATCCCGGCCTGAGCTGGGAGTGCAGCCTTTCTGTGGGAGGAGGGGTGCCCCATGAGCATGCTGAGGATAGGACTCACTCTGCACTCTCACCCCTCATCTGCCCCTATGGGCACCCACACCTTGAGAGACTAATTAACAAATATCCCCTCTGTACCCCTAGGTGATGTGATCAAGACCTGGGTGTATAAGTTTGGCCTTTGGGTCCATCCCCCAGGCCCAAGAGATCAAACTCCCTGACCATGCTAGGGAGAAGAACACTGGTCCCAAGTCTTTCGTACAGGGTGCCCAAGCTGATTCAATGTTCTTCCACCTTGGGGTGTGTCCTGCTCTGCTAGAGTCACTGGGCAATTAGCACCAGGGAGGGCCAGCAGGGAGGGAGCTCACAGTCTGAGCACCCCTCAGTCTGCTGCAGGACTCCAAAAGGAAAGGTCTTAGTCCTGTTCCCTGTGAAGGCCTCCTTGTGGTGGCTTGATTGTCTCTCTTGGCAGCCGTGGGGTGGGGGGAGGGGAAGGGGTGAAAAAGAGTCTAGGTGGAGGAAAGTCCATCCTCTGGTTGTCTCCAACCCTCTCTCTGGGAGGCAGTCCTCACAGAATGATGGGGGTCTGGAGTCATGCAGATCACCCGGGACCCACTGGACCCTTGTGGCTCCTGCAGTCTGGACCAGAGTTGGGAAATGACTGTGTGATGATGAGCAAGATGGAACCTGAGGGGCTGAGGCCCCCTGGGGAGGGCAAAGGCACCCAGTGGGTAGATAAGCAATATGGCACCTGCCTTCCAGCTTGAGTCTATGGGGCAAGAGGCACCTGGGGGTGGGGGTATGGGGGGTGTTGAGAGCCTGGTGCCCTGTCTACAAGAAGCTCTCCGTTCACTGGCAGCAACAGTCTCTGGACTTGCTTCAGCAAAAGGTCTCTCCAGTACCTCAGGAGCACAGCAACAGTCCGAGATTCCAGGGAGAGGTATGTTAGCCAGTCCACCTACCCTTCTCGCTGGTCTCGGGCCTCTCTGGCCTTAATCCCCGTTGATGCCTTTCTCCTTCCAGGTCTGCTCTACAACCTCTTCCCATGGAGTAGGTTCAGGCACCCTTCCTTCAGACCCTTCTTCTGATCTCTGTTTGTCTGTCTGTTTGTTTTTTCTCTTTCATCTAAACTTTCTTCTTACAGACATTCACCGACTGGTGGTGTCTTTGATCTGCCATCTTGTCCAATTTTGCAATATGCTTTATAATGCACGGTCTCTGTGACATATTAGACTTAGAAATTTCTGGTTTAGCTGGTGAAGGAGCTCAGGAAATTTTACCCCAAAATATGACTCCTTGGTATTTTGAATAAAAGCCCTTAGAGATCAGAAAGCACTGGAAGGGGTTTTCTCTCTATCTGCATAAATGGGACTGACAGATCAAAAGAACAATAGACTTCCCTTCCTCTCCCTATTATCTCAATATATTGCAGGAAAGAAGATCAAGAATGCAACCAGATCTGGCCCAAATCATTTAAAATATAATACCTGTCTCTCAGGTTAATTTACAAGTCAATCTGTTTCCCCTACCCATTCATCCTCCCTAGGAACCTTCATCTTCCCTAAACAGAATTACCAGTACTCTTCACCTCCCTCTCCCCTCTAAAAGGACAGGTGTAAAAATATCTGAACTTCATTGAAATATTGGGTAATCATTCTGTTATTCTCCCCATGCAGAGGGTAAATAAACATTTCTCTTATTAATCTGCCTTAATTGTGAGTTGATCTTTCAGTGAACTCTCAGGGGAAAGGGCGAGTTTCCCCTCACCCCTACACTGGTATTCTAATAACATTTCTCTTATAAAAAGAGTGACAACTTCATGTGCTCTGGGCCAAGAAGAATTGAAGAACATAGGGAAAAGGGTTAATATGTAGATAATTAAAAAAATATATTGGAGACTAAATCCCACTTTTCCAAAATTCTCCTTTTTCTCATATGCACCAAAATTTGAGCCACTTTATCTTTCCTTGCCTCTCAATCAATGCTGAGGAATGTCACAAAGGTTAAAAAGCATTTAAAATAATGTTCTCATGAGGTGGTAGAGTGGAACCATACTGGAGTGTGTTGAAGAGTGAATAGAAAAAGGAAAGTTAGCAGATAACTCTTTCCAGGAGGTAAGAAAGTTAGTTCCTTTATTGAGTCTTAAGTACTGTTATGCATGAAAAATTTTACTGTGTAAATCCAAAACCAAAATATAGAGAATGAAATGAAACATGTCAGTTTTAGCTGCCCTAGGTGACTTGTTCAGAATTACCAAGAAGGAAGGATACTGTAAATCTTTTTTGAAATTGTTTTTGTAAAAGGCATGTGTGGGTAGCTTTCATTTAAGACTGAAATATTTTGACTAATCAAAATTTCAACTAGGACCACTGTGACTAAATTTAAATGTGTACACTGAGATATAAAATGGTACTAATCACACATTTCAGCTGTCCTGGCAGAATATATTAGTAAAAAAAATAAGGCATAAAGGAATAGGGAAAAAAAGTACCTAACAGGGAAAAAGAATGGTTATAAATATAACAAATTTTATCTGTAGATTCAAATGTTTTCATGAAACATGCCAAGAAAAGATACTTTAGAATGTCTGTAAAAGGATTTACAAAGTCAAAATAAACATGAGAAAGGCCATGCAAATGACAGTGAAAAGAGTGGGAAGAAATCCCCAATAATTTTTACCGAAGGTTTTGTAATCTCATTGAATTTGAATGCAATTCTAACTTGGAGATATTAGGAAACCTGATATCAGATTTGTTTTTCCTATTGATATTCAGCTGGGAGGGTAAGTCATACATTATTTAAATAAAGAATAATCCATTTGAAAGGGCTAGATCAAACTCATAGAGATATGTATTATTCTCCCAGAACTTCACAGACTCCAAAGGCAAGTAGAAGACTCCAGAGGTCATGTAGTTCATTTTTCTGCACTTAGAGCACTCCAGAAAGACAGCTTTGCTTCTTCTTATTAATTTTGCAGACAGGCAGTTGCTATAGTGCTGATCCAATTTCCCCCATTAAATTTTGGTTCAAAGATTTCTGCTCTGTCATCTTGAACATCCCATTTATCGAACAATTAACAAATATCTTTTATATGCCAGATATTTACCAATCACTGAGGGAACCAAGGTAAATAAGAGGTCATTTTTCCTTAGAAAAATAGAGTACTAAGTCGAATATACCCCGGGAGTTTAAGGAGGGGCATCTAAATCAGATAAAAGGGGCCTAAGAAACTGTATTTGAACTGAGTCTGGAAGGTGTAGTATAACTAGGTAGGAGGAAGAGTGAAAGCAGAACAGCCCATGCTGTTCTGAACAGGGAGAGGAAACAGCCCATGCAAAGACATGAGGGTGTCAAGAAGTGGGATGGGTTACAGAATTACCATATGTATTGGGTAAAGGCTACTACTAGTAAGGGGATGGTAGAAAGTGAGAGTAGAGCAATATTTTTCAAAGTACCTTTTAAGGAACTTTAGCCTTGCTGGAAGCATTGCAAAAACTGCTTCTAGACTCAATTGATTTGAGAAAACAAAGCAAATTATGTCCCTCTTCTGGAGATTCATAAAGATATTATCATATTAATATTGTAAGAAACCCTATAGTATTAAACCTTATTTATAGTCTGTTAGGTTCAATGCTCTGGAAGGATGACCAACTGTTTTGGTTTTCCTGGGACTGAGGAGTTTCTGGGATGCAAGACTTTGTGCTAAAAGTAGCAAAGTCGAGCAAACTGGGACAACTGGTCAACCTAAGTTGCTCTGTCTTATTCTCCTCTATTTTGCAGCACATTGCCTGCCACATGGTAGCCTTAAATATTTCAAATACTAAATACAAGTATAGTTAAAGTACTAACTATAATTAATTGAAGAGTTATGATTTAGCAGATGTTTATATGCTTTACAACATTTTATCCTGATGATAGATAATACTCTATTCATTTGACATGTGAGAAACTTGAAACTCAAGAGATTGCCATCTGCCCAGGGCCTATCCAATAGGTGGCAGAGTCATGATTTGAACCTAGATATGTCTGATTTCAAACTTGTGTTATTTCCAGAATGCACCAAGGCCCATGTAACCTCCCATCATCCACCTGCTGAAGCTTTTGCATTAGTGCTGAGCTTTGGGAGCTGTCAGAGACAGGCTTCAAGGGAATGAGAAATGTTAATAGAGTCTAGCACTTTGTAAACTCTCAGTAATAGTTACCACCCTTCTCTCTCCAGGGTCCTTTTCCCCAGGGAAGCTTGTTATCTACAAGAAACATGAATTCATGAGAAAGAGAAAATTCCTAACTATCAGCATGAGTTAGAAATCAGGCATTTGTAGTTACTTTTATCTTTGTATACATATCCTAAAACATATTGCTTTAACAACCCTAAGCCTTCATGTGCTATACTCTTAACAGCTTTTATAGCTAAAATGAATATGTTATAAAAATAAAAGCCAGGATTTCTTTTCTGTTACTTACAGGTATCTTCACAATGAAACTTCTGCTTTATATGTTTTCTATTGACCATCTCATGACAATTGTTAACCTGTGACACCCTCTATTACAGAACGGAAAACTCTCCAATCTCTCTAAATTCTTCTGGCACTTTGGATTTTGCAGTGTTGAATTCTTTTAATGGAATATTATGATCAGATTAGCAACTCATATGGCAGCTATTATTTTAGTATAATAAACAAATGTAGTTCATAATTACAAATTGTATTGTTATTAATGAATTTGTCACTCTTGCACAGCAGTAACATATTTGCTCTTTGTTTAATGTAAAAGGAGACTGAAGAAGGAATTATGATATGACACCTACTAGAGCCTGGGAAGGGAGCTGGAGGTAAGTGCTTCCCTTTCCTGCCTATGAGCAGTTTCCTTGCAATGAATGGTTTATGTAGCCAGAGATCACAGTGAACTAAATGTACACAGGGTCACACATCCATCACTGGTTCAATAATCTGGTATGAAAAGTACCCCCACTTTTTTAAAAGAGCAATGAAAAAGAAAGTAACTGAGCCATGGATATGTGGTCAATTCTTTGCCTAATATTTTCTTAAAACTCCAGATTGTCACTGTCTTGCAAGTGAAGTACAGGCAACCTTGCAATTTGTAGATTAGTTGGTTTAGTAAAATAAACTTTTTAAAAATCTTTCAATATCATACTTGCTAGAATATTCAATAATAAAAAAGACAGCCTAATGCAGACAGTAATAATTGGTTATAAAAATGCTTTGAGAAATATTTCCATGAATAATTTAAAGGCCAATATTTTATAATACCAAGTCAAAATAAAAATGACCTTTGCCACTAGAAATCAAACTGTTTTGTAGTTTTCATTTTTGAAGGAAATGAGAATATTCTTATTTTTATTGCTAAGTATAATGAAGGCATTGGACAGCCAATGTGAACACTGAGTAGCAAACACAGTATGTGTTCATCTCAAGACCCATATGATGGTCCCTGCTTAAAAGAGATTCATTGCTTAAAAGATATGACACATCTTATTATTTTTTTTTTGCTTTAAAATATTTTTTTAATTTATTTAGTTCCCAGTTACCCAACTAATAGTTAAGTACCTTGATGACAAAAGAGATTTTATCTATGCTTGTCTTTTAATATGTTTTCTTCTGCTATAATACCATAGAATACCATAGACTGAGTAATTTATAAAGAAAAGGGATTAATTCAGCTCATAGTTCTGGAGACTGGAAGTCCCAGAGCATGGTGCTAGCATCTGGCAAAGGTCATCCCATGGTGGAAGGGTGGAAAGCAGAAGGGTGTACATGGGACGAAGAGAGGAAATCCAGTCAAACTTGCTTTTATAACAAACTCAGTCTCTTAATAAATAACTCTCTCGCAGGATAACATCATTAATCCATTCATGAGGGCAGAGCCATCATGACCTAATCACCTCTTAAAGAACCCACATCAATTTGATTTCAGTGTGACTTTTGGAGGGAATAAATGTTCAAACCAAAGACCTTGTATTTGCCATAAAGTCCAGCATAATAATACACTTTTTGGCACTTGTATATATGTATTGATTGGTTGATCCATGATTTTGGAGTGAATGTGTTAACAACATGAAAAGATTGCTATTGAGATGTGAAAAATAAATTGATGTGACATATCTTAAATGTAAGGGATTAATCAATTATACTTCAAATTTGATAGAAGGAAAAATATCCCACTAATTAGCAGAATTTAATGATCCATCCTTGCTATCAATTTGTTGCTGTTGCCACCGTTAGGAGAGGCCTGTTTCCTGAATTGCATGTGGTTGGTTAAACACAGGGCTCTTACTAATGTCCCGTTAAGGATCGGCATTACTCAACAAGCACTATTTTGCTATCTTGATTTAAAAGTCTTGTTTAAATTGCTCTCACAGTATTATGATTATATAGGGAATTTTGAGTGCTTTAAAATAGTTTCTATAATTTTTGAATGGGTACTGTCTTATTTCTAAAATGTAAACAAAAATACATTAATTAAGTTATATCTGGCTCCACCTAAGCAGTCCTCTGCTGGGAGGGAGGGAGTACTTTTAAAAAAGTAAAAAAAAAACAAAGGATAGCATTACCCTGTGTGAAAAAAGGCTCTCTGAGTGACCAAATATGAGAAGTAATGTATGGTGAGAAGTTTCTCTTTCTTCCTACAACCAGGGGAGGGTCTAGAAGTTCTAAACATAAGTAGGTTACAAGGTAAACTAATTTTTTTCTTCTAATTAACATGGACACTCAAAAATTGTCTATGGTTGTGACAAAGAAGTTAATAGACTCTTGGATCCTGCAATGCTGAGTACTGTTGAAAATAAACTTCCAGAGAGGATCCTCAATCACAAGCTGAGGTTTGATTGTATTGTTTGTTAAAAAAATGTCTTGGGTCTTTTTTTATTATTATTATTTTTTAAAGTAATTACTAAGAAGTGCATTGCAGGTCTTTATTTCTTAAAGAAAACTTTCTCTAAAGGAATTCTGTTTCATTGGTTAATATTACTTATATTCATGTTAACTGAAAAAAAAAATAACAAGGTTTAAAATTTGGAAAAGGAGAGCTTTATTTCTCGTAAAGTTTTCAGCCTCTGGTGGTCATTTTGGCAGGCTGGGAACAGAGCTCCTGGCCATAAGCCAGGAACACGTGCTTCAAGGGAGGGACAAAGGGAACAGGATTTTATACAAAATAGGGTGGCTAAATATACATATTTAATAAGCTGTAGGAGGAGTCATGAATATTTGTGAAAAGAGAACTAGACACCTGCGCAATGGAGATTTGTGTTCTTTTGTGGGGTCTGTGTTTAAAAATGGCCGCCCTCTTTGTCAAAAAGGTGAAACAAGGACACAAAAATCTTCTCTGTGTATGTTCCATAGAGTGTTAAAACCACTTCGTGGCTGGTGGTCCTTTATCAGGAAAGAATGCTGGTCTGGCCCTTAGGAAATAAAGCCTGATCTCCCTTAGCAAGGGAGGGGTAAAATGCCTGTCGGAACTCCCTTTCTGTCACTACTGCGAACTCAGTTTTAAGGTTTCTCTGGGGTCCTCTTGGCCAAGAAACGTTCGTTCTTTCAGTCAATAGGGGGCTTAGGATTTTATTCTTAGTTCACATTCACTTTCTTTAATAAAGTTATTTTTCAACAAAAAAAGATGTATTGCAATCTCTTTTCTTAGATATTAATATAAATGACTAAACTGTGTCTTCTTAAAAAGCACACGTGGTTTGGTGATCCAAAATTGCAGGTCCAGTGTTTCTGAGTGGCGAATAAGCCTAATTTTAAAGGTTAGCTCTTCCAAACTAAAACCACAGCTTAGAAGTATGTTGTATGCCTGAATAGAAGCACTAATGATGAATTAAGCAAACTGTTGATCTGGGAACAAAATGGACAATGTTGGGTTCTATTTACTAAGCCTTGGAATCTTTTGAGGCAATGCTGATATTACCAACCAATACTGAACCTCTCAGTTCCTGGCTGGATATTCATTTATAGCAATATATACTTTAATATTGAAAAAAAAAATCTGTGAAGGGGCCAACTAATTAAAAATTCTCCCCTCTCTCCACCATACAACTAAAGGAATGCTCTAAAATTTCTCAAACATAAAATTTTAGATGAAATTTTAATAGAGCAAATATTAGTTCAGTTAGAACAGTAACTGGTTGCATTGCAGTTTTTTTAAAGTTTTATTGATATGATTTACCTACCATACAATTCACCCATTTAAAGTACACAATTCAGTTTTTTTTAGCATATTCACAGAGTTGTGCAACCATTATCACAATCAAATTTAGAACATTTTTATGATCCCGTCAAAATGAAAGCCCATGACTATTAGTAGTCACTCTCCATTTCCTCCCAATAGCCCCAGCTTTATGCAACTGCTTATTATTTCCTTGTGTCTCTTTGGACAATATGTGAGATTTTCTGACTAGCTTTGACTTAGCATAATGTTTTCAAGAGTTATTCATGTTCTAAAATGTATCTGTACTTTATTCCTTTATATATATATTGACAAATAATATGCTTTTATATGAATATACCACATTTTATTTATCCATCCACCAGTTGATGGATATTTGGGTTGCTTTCACTTCTTGGTTATTATTAATAATGCTATGAACATTTCTGTACAAGTTTTTGTGTGGAGATTTATTTTCATTTATTTTCATTATTTTCACTTTCATATATACCTAGAAGTAGGATTGCTAGGTCATATGGTAACTCTGTGTTTAACCTTTTGAGGAACTGTGAGACTTTTTTCCTATCTGGCTGCACCGTGTGGCACTCCAGCAAGCTACCTATGTGGGTTCCAACTCTACTGATACTCGTTCCCCTCTAAGGCTCATCGTGATTGTTGATGTTTGTTTATATTTTTACTTGCTTGGCTGGTCTATTTTCAGTGAAGTCTGCCCCCACCACAGGGTGCTGTCTCAAAGGTTGTAGCCTTCCATATTGCACATTCACCTGGGATGGCAATGATTTTATCAGGGCTCTTTTTTTTAAATAGATAGATAAAATTGTATGTATTTATCATGTATAACATGATGTTTTGAAGCACATATACATTGTGGAATGGTTAAATCTAGTAATTAACAAATGTGTTACATAGTTTTTTTTAATTTGGTGAGAACACTTAATGTCCCCTCTGTTTGCATTTTTCAAGAATTGTCATTAGCTATAGTCACCATGCTATGCAATAGATCTCTTGAACTTATTCCTCCTACCTAAATGTTATTATATATCCTTTGACCAACATCTCCCCAACCACCCTTACCTGCTAACCGCCCCAGCCTCTGGTAACCATCATTCTTTGACTGTCTTTTCCCCTGATCTCTGCTAAATTGTGTGCCTCTGATGGTATCACATCCAGCTGCTAGCCTTCACTAGTTGCTGGCTGATTGTTTTATTGTTTTCAGCAATGTCCTGGAACATAAATTGCTCACAGTCTAATCCAATTAAGTTCCATGCTCTTCGAAGGGGTATTTATTGGAGCTAGCCATTGAGGCTTGTTCTCACCTCCAAGAAGGGGTCATTCTTTTCTCAGCTGCCTCTTTCTCCGGTTCTCTCTGTTAAACTTCTATCTGGTTTATGGGTTTAGCTTGTTGTTTTCATGCAGCTACCAGCCTCCTTTTAAATGCTTACCACCAAAAATCTCTGCACTACTGTTCTAGGGCTAGGGGCGAGAACAGTGACCTACAGAAGCGATACCCCCTTCTCCAAAAGTGGGGCACTGTATAGGGCATTAGCTTCTGGTCTTCTCAGCCTTTCACTTCGGGCAAGGAAACTCTGTCCTACTTGCAAGTAAGCTGGGACAAGGGCGGTCGGCAACAAGTGTGAGAGCTGGGTGGAAAAATGAAGCCCTAACTCAGCCACTTTCTCCTGGAATAGAGCTTCTGCGACACAGAGCTCTCCGGGATGAGAAATGCTGGTGGCTTTCCCTGCCAGGGGAGATACTAGAGCCCCTGACCAGGAGCCAGGGGGAAAGAGATCCCTGTGTTCTTGGCTGCGTCTGCCTAGGGCAGAGCTTCTGTCGTACTGAGCTGGAGAAAGGGCAAATAATAGCTTAAAATGTCACCAGCTCCTACTGTTCTTACCAGGCTTTTGCAGATTTTCTTAAGGTGTTTTTCATTTCCTCTATATTCTCTTAAAATAACATCCAGAAACTTCAAGTGTTTTAATTTTCGCCAGTTGTGGCTGTTTCTCTGGTGATAGGGTACGCAGGGTTCCCCACGTTGCCCCAAAGCTGTCTCTGTGCTTTCTGGAGAAAAACGTGCAATCTGTATACAAGTCAACTAGGTTAAGACAAAACGAAAATTCTAACTACAAAAAAACACCTGCAAAGGAACAAAAAGCAGTTTTAGGCTACACTTTTTGCAACAGAAACACGGTTGCAAAAACTTAGTGGGGTACTACTAAAGTGTTGAATGAAAAGAAAAAACTGAACCAGCTATTTATCTCGGCTTCTGTGGGACAAGAATATTGGGCACAGCTTAGCCACATTTCTGCTCAGAGTCTCAGTTGGCAATCGGGTGTTAGAGCTGCATTTGCATCAGAACCTTGACTGAGGAAAGTTCTACTTCTAAGCTCCCTCTGATCTTTGCAGAATTCATCTCCTTGCAGCTGTAGAACTGAGCTCTTAATGCTCGCTGTTGGCTGGGGCCTGCTCACGGCTACTAGAGGCCTCCCACACTTCCTTGTTCTGTTAGCTTCCTTCTAGGTCCTCTCACGATATGACAGCTTGCTTTAAGGCTAACAGGGGAATTTCTTTCTGCAGTTCTATAAGTCAGTCTGCTACAACATAGCATACTGGTAGGAGCATCACCTGCTATATAAAAAACCACCTTTGCTAAATATGAAGTAATCTAATGACCAGTGTAACATCCCATCAACTTTGCCGTAATCTGTTAAGGAGTATATGTGAATTCCACCTGCACTCAAAGGGAGATTATGCAAGGGCACGACCCGTGGGTGGGGGTTCACCTTGGGAAGTGTTCACCAAATCATCTTATGCTGGGATAGTTTTTAAAAGCTGTTTTATAAATGCCAAATACAAGGTTTATTTAATTTCAGAATCATCAGTGGCAAGTTACTGGTTAATCAGTTCAGGGAGAAAAGCCTGCTGGAACATTCTCTCCCGACCTCTCCTATGCAGAAACTCTTCTCGGGGCAGTGCCCCAACCTTCATGTGTTTGCCCCGTAGGCGCTGATGGGAATCACAACATCAAATTACAATATACATTATTTATTTTCCATTTCTACTTTACATTCTGTGGTTTCTTCCTTCAGGGAGTTGGGTGCATGCTTGGAAACTTCTAGTTCCAAACTCAATCCTTTAAAAAAGTAGAAAAGGAACCTCAGGAGAGGAAAGGTGTAAAGAAGCAGGACTTGGGTTATCCAGGGGGAACGTTTTAGGAGACAGATGCATGGAATGAAGGAGAACAGAGATAGCAAGGGAACAAAAGGGCAGACCTCATAATCCTGTTTGTAGTTCAGCAAATCAGAAGAGGAATTAAGATCGGCTCAGTTGCTTGCTTACATAGTTTTTTTTTTTTAATCTCCAGCTATAATCAGTTAAATGAAAAGTTAAAAGTTTAGAAGCTGTGAGAAACATTTAAGGCTAAGGCATTACTCAAGATTAGCATAATGAATTTCATTCTATAGTCAGCTACTCCAACTAAAAATTAAGGCAGTCAGTGACTTATCAACATGACACAAAAAGGCTATTTCTGTGTACTGACTTTTTTAAAATTGTTCTATCTTTCCACATGGTTCTAGTACTCAGTGTATTTGCAAGTAGGTGTCAGCACAGAAGCTGCTGCAGTTGGCTTTGATCTCCAGAAGCTGATTGATGGTCTTTCTAAGTAAGCAGAAGTTACCAATAAAACTGACTCTAATGGGTGCTCAGGGTGTTATTACACAGCTGCAGACAATAAGCCAAGAGAGGAACAGCTGACGTACATCTTGAGATCAAGATAAGAGGTGGTGCTTGGAGCTATACTTTAGTGGAAATTGCAAAGTATTTATAGTACTTATTGCATTTGTGGTGCATTAGTTGAACTGGCAGGAGTATAGCATTAAGAGAGCCATGGATCATTCATAAGAATGTGGAGGGGAAGGCTGAAACTCTCAACTCCAGCCAGTCTTCTAATGTGTTTGTGCCAGTCATGGATGTGAGTGTGAATTACAAATTGGGAATCTGCTCAGACCAGTCATCTATTTAATTCCTGTTGTCTTTTCTCTCACTCCTTTGCTCTTAGGATGAATTCCCAAACCTTAACTGACCTGCAAGTCCTCCCATTATTTTGTCCTTGCCTACCTTTCCAGCCCTTGCTTTAGGTACTCCAGCCTTCTTGGATATTTTCCTTTAAAGTATCTGATTAACTCTTCAAGACTTATCACACATGCGGCTCCCTTCACTAATATCCTCCCTTTCTCTTTCTCTTACTGACCTCTACTCATTGTTCGTGTCTCGGGTTAAATGTCTCTTCCTGGTGCAGGCCTCTTTTCATCCTCACAGTAAAGTTAGTCTGTCTTTTATCAAAACTGCAAGGGGGTTTCGGCCTAGATCCATTTGCTTGCTACACAAAGAGCCAATTGAGACAATGAGGATTGCCAAGGAAGAAAGAAATATTAATGTGAAAGATGCTTGTTTTGAGAATGGAAGAAAGTCTCAAATGTCTCCCAGAACAACAGTTCAGGAGCTTTCTTAAGGAGGGGTTAAGTGCATTGGGGGCAGGTCATGGGGGGGATGGTGATTCTTGGCATTTGGAATCCTGTGGAGGGGACTTCGGAATCTCAACTATTTTGTTTTGTAAAATTCTGCCATTTCTAGGAAACAACTCAAAGTTCAAGTAGTTAGGAGATTACAAAAATTTAGGGAGTCATCGAAATTTGTTCATAAAGCTGCTTATAGTTCTATACTCCTAGAACTCCTTATACCTCTATGGCCTATAGCACCTATAGTACTGACCAAGATGTACTCATTTTCTTCCTTCTCTGCTAGACTTGAAAGCTCTAAGGGGCAATGTCACCTGCTGTGCCCAGACCCTAGTTCAGTGTTGGGCACTCAGGCTCCCTTTGTATCTACTACTTGGGCCAAGGGATGAAGAACAGGACTTCTTAAGCCCCAAACAGCCAGCCGCTGGTTGAGTGCAGAGTGTGCCCATGGGCAAGTCACTAAACCTTGTTTCCCTTCCATGTGAGAAAAAGAATGTTTCTTGCAGTTTTCTGGAAATCAGATGAGATTATGTATAAATCTGTAAGATCAACATAAAAAACCGTGGTTGATGAAGCACAGATAATCTGGCTGTGGCCTTTGCATGATATAAAACTCATTATCTTTATGAAATATTTGTTTTGCATGTCTCAGAGTCCTGAGAACATTTCACAACATTGAATGGCTGATTTGATTTTTGACTGTTTTGGCTTGTGTCTGTTTTTTCCTCTGGATTATCAGGCTTTGAGTAAGAGGAAGTGGTAATAGGATCTACAGTTGCATCCTCCTGAAGTCGTGTGTGGACATACTTGCTGCATTTTAAGCACTTCATAAAGGTTAGGTCTCTTGCGTTATCCTTGTTACATCCTTGTGCCATAGAACACTTTCTTGCCTGTTTCCTTTTCTTTCAAGAGATTGACAGCTAAATGTTAGGAAGTTCAGTAAAAGACAAAGAGGTTCAAGAATCTATATAAATTAACTTTTAATGAAGACTATTTAGCATGTTACAGGAACTGTGAAAATGTAGTAAAACAGGGTCACTACTTAGATTTCAGCACATCACTTTTCTATTGACTATTTTTTACCTAGGTAATGATAGTGTTAATGACAGCAGGAGCCAAGATTTATTTAGCTGGGTATTGTACTAAACAATTTTTCAAATATTAATCTTGCAAAAACATTTGGCAAAGAGGATTAATAGTCTTATTTTAGTAACAAGGCACAAAGAGGTAAAATAAGTTGCCCAAGGTCACAGGGTATAATGGAGCCGGGCTTTAAAGTTTTAACTACTATGCTATGCAGCAGAACACTGGAAGTACGTTTCTCAGGTTTTAGAGTGAACAAGAGTCACCTGAAAAGCACTTTACAACAACAACAAAAAAATGCAGTCTTCCTGGACCCTAATACCAGAGATTCTGATTTAGTATCCTTGGGTTGTGGTTTAGAAATATATTAACCCATTCTAATGCAGGTGTTAGGCCACTTTGAGAAACATGACCGTATTCTTCAGAACTAGTAGGAGTTAACTGACTTTTAAGTACTGAAGTTCTGAAGTGATTTTTGTAGGTGCAAAAATCATTTCTATGTGCAAAACCACTTCTGATGCAATCAAAACCAATATTAACACCACATTCAAAACATAAGGGGTTCCAGAATAAATGATAAGCATGTACATTGAGTGAGATAAGATTGTTTTCAAATTCTACAAATCAATGCTCTTATCCATGTTACATTGTGACTTGGGTTCCTCAGACAAACTTGCCCCTCCATGTATTTCATTCATACCACACAGCTGTCTTCATGTCTTCTAGGTTGCAAGAAAGAACTTGCAAGGGAAAAACTGAAAATATATTTGGTTAATTCAGGAGAAAGGAAATCTATCTAGTACCTCTTATAAAATAAGCCTGTTGTCTGAATTATTCATAGAATTCCCTGTGCTCCACTTCGAGAAAATAGGATAGGTCTGGAATAACTTGTGGTTGATTGTGCTATACCCCAGTACATTGTTTCCTTTTTTAAACCTTTTTCGTATTTCTTACTAAAAATTACGTCTCTAGTCAGACAGAAATATAACACCTGTCTTGACTTCAGGCTTGCTTTTGCCAAGTTGCAGTTGGTGAATCCACGATCAGATTCTCCCGAGGCCAATCAAACCAGGGTAATCAGCCTGCCCAGACTGGCCCAATTAAGTTTAATTAGTTGTTTCTTTTATCTTTAAATTTCCTAGCCAGGTGGATTTTATGGTTTTTATTAAACAACGAAGAAAAGCTGAATCCTTGGAATTAGTTGGCCTCTCAGGTGCTTTCTGTTGGTAATAAAACTCCAGGAAATCTTCCAGTCCCCATAAGGAAGTCAAATGATACTAAACATTTGGCTCTGCTTCTTTTAGGCTTTTTAAATGGGGAGAGTGTTCCTGCGTCAGTTTGAACAAATGGCAACCTCCTCTATTATTCTTGGCCAAGGTTGTGCCACGTTGTGGTGGCTTACAACATCTCGCCACTCCTCAATTGTCTTTTTCAACTTTTTCTGTTAGTCGCAAGTCAGTTGGGTGCATTAGAATATAGGCTGTGAAGGGCACGGGGGTGGGGTGTGCGGGGAGAGGTGGTCTTAAAGTCTTCAGTAGATCTAGGATGAAAGAATTAAAGTCAGAGGTTAATTAAATGGAGACTAGAATTCTATAAGAAAACAATTACTTAATCATAATAGAGAAAAATAAGGATTGTTAAAGTGGCTGTGTTGAGCTAACATAATACTGAGCTGCACTTTGGCCAAAACTTTTCTACAGGTATTACCAAAATTAGCTGCTTATGGCACTTGGAAAAAGTGTAACTTTCTCAATTCTTAACGATTCTGTCAGGCAATTACCCATTTCTAATTGTAGACACCTAATTGTTACCATCAGAGGATGATTCTCCCTTTCACTCCCCTACTTGACACTCTTCTATCCCTTCTCCTGTCTCTTCCTCAGCTCCCTATTTCGTGTCCCTTCTAGGGGCTCCCATCTTTTTCCTCTTATCCCTTTCTCGTTTCATTTCTCTCATTCCTACCCCTTCTTCCTCTTCCTCTCCAATTTTCCTATCCTTTAACTCAGTGTTTCTCACATTTCATGGTACAGTACCTTGTCACCTGGAGAGCTTGTTTAAAAACCGATTGCTGGTCTCTAGGGTACCCTCTCAGTGTCAGGTCTGGGTTGGGGCCTGAGAATTTGCATTTCTAACAATTTCCCAGGTAACACTGCTGCCGGTAAAAACCATTCTTTGAGAACTACTTCTTTAACTGATGTGATGTCCTGATCTCTGCTTTCAAAGTAAAGTCGACAAAACTTTAGATTACTCTTCCAATTCATTTGGAAAATTGCCTGTGCTGTCCCAGGCAAATTTTGTCATTTTGTGTAATGAAAATTGGTGTTACAAATTCCTGAATATTTGATAGCTTTTCTGATGCAATGCTATAATATTAATACTATCAATCAAAATTACTTTCAAGATGGGAAGAACTGAAGCTCCCAAATTAGAGTAGTCCCTGAGCTGTATGTGATGCTGCTGCAGTGAGTTGTGGAGGCAAGAAAATTAGAAACACCTTAAGGATTGCAAAGTTTTTCACCTGGTCTAAACAGATTCTAATTTTATGTCCAAGGTAATTGCTTTTTGAGTTTATTTTTCTTCTACTATCTCTTGCACTATTAAGCTATTGCCCTTTGATACACGTTAAATGTGGTTTTAGTTAGCATCTCTTGCCCCAAACATGGTAAGAATTAATACTTCCCCAGTTATTGGGAGGGAATCAGTTGTTAGGTGTCAAGACTACACCAGAGATGGGCAATGGAGTAAGAGTGAAAGCCAGGACCACACTGAACGTTGACAGAGTGAGATTGTTGGGAACACTTCTTAATTCTCAATTTGAAAATAAAGTGTTTAGTAGCCCTCCACCTAGAAAAATATTCTCACCTGCCTCTAAGACAACATCCTTTCTGATACTCCTCTGATCTCATTGGCAGCTCCTCCTCAGTTTCCTTTTTTGGATCCTCTTCAATTTCTGAATGTTGAAATACATCAGTGCCCAGTACTCAGGTCTCTTTCTATTTATGCTCCCTGAATAATCTTATCCAGCCTCAGATCTTGACGTTATATGTGTATATATACACACTGTTAACTCCTGTTAACTCTAGACTTCTATATCCAGTTGCTGACGTACTTGTTTGAATGTCTGATTGTCATCTTTATCTCATACCATGTTCATAAATGTTTTCCCCTAGAAACTGCTGCTTTCCCAGTGTTTTCCATTCCAATAAATCGTAAGTCCATTTCCCCATTAGCTCAGGCCAAAAGTGTTGGTATCATTCTGTTAAGTTTCCTTCATGCTTTTAATCCATTAACCAATCCTGTCAGCTCTGTCTTCAAAATACTTCTCACCACATCCTTTGTCTGAGCTACATTGTTCCCTGGACTCCTGAAATAGCCACTTGATTTCCTCATCAACCGCTACCACTCTTTAATGTATCTTCAGAGTATCCAGAGTGGTCTTTCAAAACATGAATGTTGGCCAGGTGTGGTGGCTCATGCCTGTAATTCTAGCACTTCGGGAGGTCGAGGAGGGAGGATTTCTTGTGGCCAGGAATTTGAGATCAGCCTGGGCAACATAGAACGTGTCTCTACAAAAAAGAATTTTGTCATGTCAATTTTACTAAAAATCCTCTGATAATGCCCCTTCACATGTGTTATACTCATGGTGATTACCATAAAGGGCCTCATTTTTTTTGGCTCTCTGATTCAGCTTTACTTTGTTATCTACTCAGGGCCATTTGGTTCACTGCACACCATGCTGCTGCTTGCCTCTCCACCCTCTAGATTGAGGGTCCTCTGCTTGGAATAGTTTACCTTTTACTCAGAACTTCTACCTTTTAAGAGTCTCTCTTCCATTAGGCCTTCCTAGATACCAACTCTCATTTCTCCCTCTTTTCCTTACATGCTCAAGTTTAATTGTCTTTGCTACCCAAATGCCGTGTGTGTCGTTATCAATTCATTTTAACGCAACAATGATCAATTCTTTTGTGTCCTCTACTAGGCTGTGAGTTTAGGAGCTGGGTCTTGATCTTCCTTATATCTCCAGAGCCAAACCCAGTACCTGGTGCATAGTAACAAGTGCTCAATGTTTGTTAAAGAGATAAATGAAAGAAGAGGTTGAACATTAGTCTGTGAAAGGAGATTGGGCTAATTTCTCCCTGTGATTATACCAAAGAGGGATGATAATTGTGGATAAAATAGGCTTGGCCACATATCGGGATGGTCCAAAAAGTTGAAGGAGGTTCTACACCATGGACTCCATTCTTCCCTTTCCCTACTCCCACACCCATCATAATTTGGGTAGTAAGGGCATCTACAAAAACCAGGAAGATCGAAAGTTAGGGGGAGGCTTGAAGTGACTGATACCTAGGAATAGCCATTTTATAAAGTGGTTTCTTGGTCATGTTACCTATGGGGTTAGGTGACAGAAACTTGGATCAAAATACCCTAATCTTAACACCTCCCACCATCACCACCAAGTGTGAGTACCTCAGATAATTGGCAAACTTATGGGTAGAATTGATTTCAAAAACTCATGCCAGATATTTTTGTCTGTTCTACCCACCTTTTCTCATTTTGTTTCTCTCTGCTCTGTCCTTGTTCTTACTGCAGAAAGTCTCTTCCTGTGGTAGAAGTTAAGAGGCTGCAATCCAATGCTATACTTACATCATTCAAATTAACACCCCTAAAGGGAAGTAGGCATATGTCTCTATTAAGGACACTAATTGGTCCAAGTTGGAGTTTGTGCTTGTTGCTAGCCCAACCACCTTGTTGGGGGGGGGTGACTAATGGCCTGGTCTGGGTCGTGTGGCCGTGTGCTGGTGGGTTAGTAGTTGTATAGTTAGGATTAATAACTGGCTATGAGTGACAGATCCCAACTGTAGCAGTGGCTTAAACAGGATAGAAGTCCAGGAGCACTTCTGCTCCATGGTGTTTTTGGAGACTCAAGTTGATTTTAATCTTGTTATAATGTGAGAATCCATGTGTACAATCTTCCTATTTTTAATAGGAAATGTTATTTTCTGTTCTGTTAGCCCCTCCCCAGTTCCTGGGGAAATGGTAACAAAATGAACTGCTGTGGTCCCAGAGTTGAAAGCCAGGTGTTAAGGGGTAGTAAAACCACCCAACATGCTTAGACTGCTCACAGCTGGTTTGTTATATGTGAGAAAAATAAAGCTCAATTTTATTGAATTGTTCAATTTTTAGCTGTTGTCATAGCAATTAACCTAATCCCTAAGACACTAACCAAAAAGGTAAGGCAGAATTGAAATATTCATTGCTTTCATTTGTCCCTCTGTCTAGGGGCCTGGTGTAGCTTGGCCTGGTTCTGTTTGAATAACTTCCTTTCAAGCCAGCTTAGAATACAGACTCCTGGGCAGCTATAACCACCATTCTCTATTTGTTGGATCTGTTCCCAATAATCAGAATGGAAGCATGCCATTAAACCACTACTCCCTGAGCTATGGCCGCCTAAATCCATGTTAGAGAGCTGACCTCTGCTACGCTGATCAATACATGCTCCTGGGAATTAGGAATTTTGACAGGAGAAAGGCAGAGGCTGTGAGTAGTTCACAGGTGAATCATGTTACTGGCAGAAAACCAGATGAAGATCAGGAACTCCTCTCCTGAGGTCTCCAGAGCTCTACTTCATGCTTTTCTTGAGGTTTGATTGCTCAAATATCTCCCCTGTGTTTAGTAGTATATTTCTGCATCCTTACAATGATATATTTATTTTTATTTTGGAATGGTTTTTAGATTCACAAAACTGCAAGGAGAGCAGAGAGCTCTCATATACCTCACACTCAAGTTCCCTGATTATTAACATCACAATAGGGTTCATTTATTAAAAATAAATATTGATACATTATTAAGTTCAGCATTCAGTTTTTCTTAGTTTTTGCCTAATGTTCTTTTTGTGCCCCAGAATCCTATCCAGGATACCATACTACATTTGGTCATCATGTCTCCTCAGACTCCTTGGCTGTGATAATTTCTCAGATTATCCTTGTTTTTGAGGAGTACTGGTCAAATATTTTGTAGAATATCCCACAATTGTGATTTCGTGATGTTTTTCTCATGGTTAGACTGAGCTTATGTTTCTGAAAGGAAAACCAGACAGTGTCATATTAGCACCTCATATCCAGGGTGTATACTATCAACATGGATTTATTACTATTGATATTAACCTTCAATCCGCTGGCTGAGATAGTGTTTGTCAGACTTCTCAACTAAGTTTGTTTTCCCCTCCTTCTATAATCTTAAGGAAACCACTATGCACAGCCCACCCTTAAGGTTTAGGGAGTTCTATTCTTCTTTAGGACTATGTATCAACCTAAATTCTTATGCAGAAGAATGCCAAATAGATTTTTCTCTTATCTTCCATTTATTTTCTAAATATTATAAGTATGGGATCATAGATATTTATTTTATACTTTGGGTTATCCAAGAAAACTTTGTTGTCCAAATTGTCAGGAGCTTTTTCAGTGGCTTCTGTGTTCCTTTGACATGTCCCCATTACTATGGCCTCTGAATTGTGCCCCCCTCCCCTAGTTGCCAAGTTGTTAGCCCTAACCCCCAATGTAATGGTATTTGGAGATGTGGCCTTTACGAGGTAAATAGGCTTGGAAAGAGGTCATGATCATGGAGCCTCATAAAGAGATTAGAATCCGTATAAGTAAAAGGCACCAGAGAGCTTGTTACCTATCTTTCTGCCCACGTGAGAACATAGTGAGAAAGTGGCCATCTGCAAGTTAGAAAGAGCCCTTGTGAGATCTCAAAATGCTAGCACCCTGATCTTAGACTTCCACCCTCTAGATCTGCGAGAAATACATTTGTTTAAGCCACCCAGTCTGTAGCATTTTTGTTATGGCAGCTTGAGCCAACTAGTACACCTATCATCATAGTTTATTGTTGTGTTTGTGGTTTTTTTGCATTTGCTTACTTTCTGACACTGTAAGACATTTCAGGTTCATGGTGTACCTTTCTTGCCCTAGTCCTAGAATTGGCCATTTACCAAAAGAGTTTTAGTTCCTTTTTTATTAAGGAATGGTATTAGAAACCAAAATCTGCATCACCTAAGTGCACATTTGGGAATAACACCAGTGCATTGCTCACTGTCTGGGGAATGGTCATGCTTGAATGTTCTGACTCGGGGGAAGGGATGGGGGTATAACTACATGATGAGTGCAATGTGTACTGTCTGGGGAATGGACATGCTTTTGAAGCTCTGACTCAGGGGGATAGGTGGGACATGGGGAACATATATAACCTGAACTTTTGTACTCCCATAATAAGCTGATATAAACAAAAGGAAAAAAAAATCTGGGTACTACATGTGCTCATTGCTAAATTGGGGTAGCATTGCTTGCAGGCCCTCTAATCTGACGGAGCATGGAAATGTGTGTATATAATATGTGTATATATGATTATATACTAACCTATGTATATACATGTATCTATAAACTTCTATACATAATCACTTATCTATTAAAATGTGAGATCATACTGATGTCTCCACCTCAAATACATTATCACGTAGATTATTCTACCCTCTTTCCTTTGCTTACCTGTAACCGGCCACTCTAACAGTGAGAAACTTGGCTTTTCCATCTGTCATCCACTTCCTTGTTTAACTCCATATGCATGTATGGCAGCATCAGAATTGTTAACCCATATACCCATGGGAAATAACTGTATCAACTAGAATACAATGCCATGCACTGTTTCTTTTGCCTGTAGTCTTATAGACTTTGCTCATTTCCAAAGTTCCTTGGGTCAGCACCTTTCCCTTCTAGCCATTTTGATGAGGTTGTTTTATGTACTTGTAATGCAGTTAGATTGTTCTGTCACATGTGTTGTCTCTGGGATCTTCTCACATCTTAATGACTTAATATTTCTAAAACCACTTTGAGTTCTGTTATTCATAGCCAAACAACTTAAAATACTTTGCTAATCTTTGCTGATTTTATTGTAAAGTAGCAAGGGTCCACATCTAGCCCCCAAAATGCCTTTGTATGAATAAGAAAGAGGACCTTACCCACCTCAAGACAGTTTATTTCCTTATACTAGAAAATTGGCATAAATTACAAATAGGAGACCATGACATTGATGGTGCACCTTGCCTGACATTGAGGTCACCTTATTCATTTATCAGGCACTGAAATAATGAGTGAACAATTTTTCAGCACTAATGTGCAATTGTGCCAGCCTAGATATGAAAGTAATGTCCATTTGAGGGCAATAGAGATTGTGACGGAGAATTGCTCCAGAAATTGAGCTTCCAGGAAGTTCCATAGTCCCTGGAAGGACTTTTGGCATAATGAAGGGCAGAAAAAAAAAAAAAAAATTGGCTCCACGGAATCTGAAATCATGCAGAGAACCAAAGTAGGAACTTGGGCTAGGAGGGGAGTCGGGACGAAAGGGGAGCAAAAGTGGAACTGGATGAGTTCAAAGTAGCACTAACATGAAAGCTTAGTGGAAGCTACACCTAGGCTCTTTAAATTTCTCATGATAAATGAGGTTTGAAGCAAATGGTTAACTTATCAACGTGTTTTAGTCATTCATATGTTTTCTTTCACACAATTACTTTTAAAAAAAAATTAATTTGCCAATATTCTAGGAAATGAGATTGTATATACAAATGCAAATTTCTAATCTCTTGAGCAATTTGGAAGCTCTGATTACAGGCTGAAACAGAACTGACTTTCCCTTTGGAGAGGCATGGGCTGTCTGGTTTGCCAGCATTCCTGTCATTCATGCTGTTTTACTCCTGGGTGGTAGAGTTTGCAACCTCTGCTTCAGAGTCTGGATCTGGAAGTTATGTAGCCTCAAGTATGAAAGTTTAAGGGTCACAGAACCAAGAAATCCAGACAAGATCATTACACCTGCACTCCAAGGCAGAGTCTGAGGAAGATTGGATGAGGATGAATTAGTGATTTCTAAATACCTCATGGTTTGGGATATTGCATTTTCACGATACATTCATTACTAATCATACCTCAGTTTCTTTCAGCACCCGCTTCTTTCTAGCTTGTGCAATTCCTTTATAATGTCTTTGCTTGTTTTGACAGCCACATCTCTGCAGGGATCACACTGAGTTTGCAAACTGCTCTGTTTTGTTTATGTTGGTTCCAAGTCCTCCTAATTATAGTTTTTGTGGATTTGAATCTTTCAACTATCATAATTTCTCTTCTACCAAATACAGTCAGGCATGTTCTTTATTTTCAGACCTTCACTCAAATTCAATAATAAGAAATATTGATCAATGAAGAGGAATATTTATAGAATGTCTCAAAGATCTAGAGCTTAGCCTCCAAGTTGAAGCTGTGTCACAAGGAAGACTATTGACATTGGCATCACTTTCTTTGCCCAGTAAACTCATCATGGCCAGTAGTAACCCCACTTTTCTAGGTTCTTGATCTGTTTAATAACCTATTCTAAACTTTGGCCAGAGAACAATGCCAATTTAAACAGTTGGTACATACAAAATTTAATAATCTCCTTTGTGCAAATCAAAATATTTGAGTGTTCATTATATACCTCCTTTAAAAGTTTCCATAATTTGATTTAAAAAAAAAGGCATTAACTCATCTACACGTTCTATCGAATTTTATTTTGCCAGGAGAAAGCTAAATATCTTATTGTATTAGACTTTAGTCATCTCCAAATTGTTTATTCTTTCCACTTTGAAATTCACTTTTAATAATCTTAATTAAATTTATTTTTATAACTTAAAAAAATTTACTTTTTTATATGAATATTTTTCACAAGGAGTCTTTAAAACCCAGGAATTTTTTCTCTTCATTTTTTTTCCATTTAGACATTGCAGTGCAAGCAGTGGGAAGCTTTTCAATGCAAGGGTTATTCACTTATACAAAAGAACCTCACATGGACATTTTGTGAGAATATTCGATTTTGAATACTCCTGGTGTACCAGCAGAAAGAAAAGGAGGCAAAACATGTATTGCCTAATAACTAAATTATTCAATCTGTTTTGCTTTATATAAACCAATGAAATCTGAGGGGGTATTGCTCAACTATACCATCACAGTTCTAACTTTCAATTTTTCTCCTGATGCTATGCCTGGTATGTGCTTTATAGACTTAGAGAACATTTTTCTTAATCTAATTTCAGTTAGAAATATTCTAATTAGCTCCTTGACAGTCTTCCTGTCACTTGCCAAAATACTGTCATAAAATTTATAAAATATGTGATTATTGATACTAACAAGATACTAGGATGTTTTGACTCTTGACTCAGCTTTTCTCCAACACACACACACACCGCCCCCTGTCCCTCCATGAAAAAAGCCCTCTTTTTTAGATTGGACTAGCTAACTAGTTGGTCACTATTACTATGTTTCTTCCTTTCAGGCCTGTACTCTTCCTACTGGTTATAAGGGTGTTAAAGTGGTTAACCCTTTAAGGATCATGTGAGAATCTGGTGGAGGATTAAATAAGATTCTCAGAACAATGCACACAGATTAATCAGTATACCATGTGTGGATGGGGGTGGGAGTAGAATTTTGGAACTTTTAAAATAGTGTTTGTGGACCCTAGATTAAATACATCAAAATGCCAACCCAAGTTTTTTTTGGAGGTATTTTTCATTCTCCTGAGATTAAAGAACACAAGGTCACATGATGGGCAAGTGTTCATACACTCTGCCTCAGAATAGCAACCTTTGCAGCTCACACTGGTTAGCAGAAAATAACAGTGGTTAGTAATGACTGGTCTGTGAACACAATCTTTGTTCTCAAAAGGGTTTCACCTTTGTGTGAAGCACAGATTCTTGTCTTCTAGAGCCCAAAGACTGTCTTTAAATGTAGTGTAGAGGATAAGAGCCTATGAACCTTATAACATTTCTGCAAACCTTTGAATCTTTTACAAACAGAAGCAGATTCTTTGCATGTTCTTCCTTTCACTTCACAATGGTTCACGTTCTGTTTATTCAGTTTCACCTTCTAGGATTCCTCCCAATCCCTCTCCCCTCACTTTTCTCTGAATATTCATTTGTGCAGTCTAGGATCTGTTCATCCACTCTAATAAACTAGAATAGAAGACATTCTCAAGGTACCTTCTCTAACGAGATCACCAAGCACATAGGGGGATAGATCAAGAATGCGGACAGCACCTCCCCAGGAAGTCGGTGGGAGAATGTTCATAACTCTCGTACTTCATGACCTTCACTAGGAAAATCCTCCATAAACATCACAAATTGCCTATTTGCTCGGCCTTTTGACACCTAGACCACTTGACCCTGTGTTGATTTACTCCCCTTCCAGTTTTGTGTTGATCATTAATCACTTGCAATTGGCGCTCACAAGAACTAGATGTCTCTTCCTTTCCTTAGACAGACCCAGAGAGGCCCTTTACTACTTTTGTAAAATCTCTTATGGTTAGTGTCAATCTGGACATCGAATGATTTGGTTTGCGAAAAGATAAGCTTTGTTTTCTGGCTTTGAGCACGATAAAGAAGTCCTTCCAGCCTGGTCACAGTAGTGGTAAATAGCTATGTTCCTCTTTCACTGAGTTTGAAACTTTACTCTGGAGAGACCTGTTTAAATGAATGAAACATGGTCCCCTGTAATCACACTTATCAAGCATAGCGGGTAAAGCATGAAGCTTTAAAAATAACTGCTGTGTTTTGCTTTTATTGTTTTCTTTAGTAGATTGTTGAATTTGTCTCATAGATCATTAAAGCATTCATTAGACAAAGAATGATCAAGTTTAAAATTTACCAGTTTTCCTTGACCCTGATAAGTGCTGATTTTTCTGGCCTAGAAGGTAATAACAAAAAATCCCACATAGGTTAACAAGAGGTACTATGTGAAACTGTAAAATTCTTTAATATTTGGAAAATAATTTTTCCAACATCTAGCTGCTTTTTATTGGTTATCTTCCTAAAAGTGAGTTTGCCAAGTATAATATGTGATTTGAGTTAGTGTCAGATGTGCACTTAGAAACGCCTCTCACTTTTAAAAATGCCTGTTGGATTATTTAATTTTATTTCTGGGCTTCAAACATCCATAGATTTTGATGTATGCCAAATATAAAAAATAAATTTGCTAAGAAAGAAATTACAATTGATTATATGTTTTTGCAGGCTCAGTATGTGGCTTTCCTTATTGATTTTACTACATGCAAAATTAAGTTATACTGAATTACTGTTGTAATCTTTAATAATAGTTGTCAGCATATTTATAAGACCTTTCACCTAGACAAAGCATATTACTGATTTCTCCTATTAAGTAAATACATAGAAAGTAATTAGTATAAATTCAGGGAAACAGCAATGACTAAAAGTGTGATTATTGACTTTTTATAAAGTTAAAAAAAAATACATTTTCATATTCTGAAGACTCTTCAAACAAATGACATAGAACATATGAACATGTGTTTCTTGGAGAAGATAAAATTTACAGTCTTTGGATTATAAGCATTAAAAGTTATAGACAAAAGACAAAACTTTTAGAAAATGTTAATTACTACATGCTCAAACCTTGAGTTGCAAAAAGACCTATGAATCTGGATATATGACTGCTCTTCCTCCACCTCTTCGTGAAATCCTTTTTATGTCTTTGTTAACTTTGCATTTTGAGAGACTGGGAAGAACTGAAGCAAAACTACTGAATTATCCTAAAGAGAATCCAATCCAGACACAGAAACCATGACAGGTCTCCTAATGGCAATCTGCTGGGTACATAGCCCCATGTTGTGGTCCTACTAGATCTGTTTTATCTAAAAAAGCAGATGAGTTCACAGTTGAGTCACTGAACTTAATGTGGATGATGTACACATCTGACCCTTTGAAAAAGAGACAAGAATGTTTTGATTAAAACTTTCTCATATCAGGCAATCACCCAGTTATATCAGTTATAATACATAAAGAATTCTGTGTACCCAGCTTTGTTAGAAGCTATGCAAATACAGATCCATGATTTTCTTACAATTTTGAAATCCTAAATTTCAAACTAAAAACTAACCAGCAAATTGGTTTCCCTGATCCATCACCTAAGTGCACATTTGAGAATAACACCAATTGGGTGTCGGACAGATGTGGGGGGTGTGGGGAGGTGATGGGTGTATACCTATATAACGAGTGCAATGTGCACTATCTGGGGGATGAACATGCTTGAAGCTCTGACTCGGGTGATGGGGGGGGCATGGGCAATATACATAACCTGAACTTTTGTACCCCCATAATCTGAAATAAAAAAAAACTAATAAAAAATAAAACGCTTTCTTTTAAGTCATGTGGCTACAAAACCTGACATCAACTGAGCTGAGGTGACTTACAATCTTTTTAAAGTTACACTCAATTTAAATATTCACGCATTTCACTACAGAATATTGTGTTTGATTATTGGGTGTGGCTTCAGAACTCACTGGAGATATAAAATATGTGAGCTTTGCTGTGTATTATCTTTCCAAGATCAGAAAAATTCTGAATTCTGAAATACACGAGGCCTAAGTTTTAGTGAAGGGGTGGTTGGCCTGTGCTACCACTATTGTAAATCACTTGGCAAAGTGTTTTTTTTTTCAGCACTTATTATATATGTATATTATGTGGATTAGAATATTGAGCTTAAGGTGCCCAAGATCACATAGATAGTAGTATCACAGCCATACTTTAGAGTTAAGTATTCCTCACTCTAGAGCCTTGGACTCTAAGCCAATACCTTATATTCTGTTATATATTTTTGTCTTCCTGCTTTTGGTCTGGTATTGATTTCTGTGGGGGGAAAAAAACGAAAAGAGAACCTAAAAAGCTATTTGTGGACTAACTCATGTAAAATACAACCCTATGAGATATAATATTCCCATTATACAGGTGAAGAAACAGTGTCAGTGAAGTCAGGGAATGCTAGTCCAAGAGCTACATGACTAGTAAATGATTGAGGCAGATTTTGAAACCAGGTAGTCTGATTTCATGTTCTTAATCACTGGCTGAAATGTAAACCCCTTCAGAATTGTTTCTGTATGGACCTGCAAAAATAAAAAGTTCTTCTGTCATGATTTTCAATTTTTAAAATTTCTATTATAAACTAAATTCTTAGCTTTACCTTGGTCTTAGTAGCCCTGACCCCACACATAGATAGCCTCTCATGAGAGTGGGAGTCACATGAGAGTGGTACATTTGTTATACTCCATAAATCTACTCTGATGCATTATCACCCAAAGTCCAGAGTTTAAATTAGGATTCACTCTTGGTGTTGTGCATTCTATGGGTCTTTAAAAAATGTATGACATGTATCTACCATTATAATATCACACAAAATATTTTCACTGCCCTAAAAACACTTTGTGCTCTGCTTTATTTATTCCTCCAACTCCTGGCAAACACTGTTCCCTTTAATGTCTCTATACTTTTGCCTTTTCCAGAAAGTCATATAGTTGGAATCATAGGGTTTTGGAGCCTTTCAGATTGGCTGCTTTGACCTAGTAATTTGCATGTAAGATTCCTCCATGTCTTCGTGGCTTGATAGCTCATTTCTCTTTATGGCTGAATAATATTTCATTACCTGAATATTGCAGTTTTTTTATCCATTCACCTACTGAAGGAAACTTGATTGCTTTCAAGTTGCTATCAACCTTCATGTACTGGTTTCATGTGGATATAAGTTCCCAACTGGTTTGGGTAAATGCCAAAGGAGCACAAGTGCTGGATCATATAGCAAGAATATATTTACCTTTGTAAGGGAATGTCAAACTGTCTTCCAGGATACCTGTGACTATTTTACAGTCCCATCAGCAATGAATGAGAGTTCCTGTTGCTCCATGTGCTTGTCAATATTTGGTATTCTCAGTGTTTTGAATTTTGGCCACTCTAATATGTATGTGTAGTATTCATTGTTTTCACTTGCAATTCCATAATGATGTATAATGTTAAGCATCTTTCATATGCTTATTTGCCATCTATCTTTTCTGAGGAAGTATCTGTTCAGGTCTTCTGTCAATTTTCTAAGTTTCTTGGTGAGTTTTAAGAGTTCTTAGTATATTTTGGGTTGGACCCATGTTTATTAGATGGGTTTTTTGAAAATACATTCTCCCAGTCTGAGGCTTTCTTGCATTTTCTTGACACCATCTTTCATAGAGCAGAGGTGTTTAATTAAGCCTAGCTTATCAATAATTTCTTTCATATTGTACATTGTTTTATCTAAAATCATTGCCTTATTAAATGTCATCTAGTTTTCTATGTTCTAAGAGTTCTATAGCTTTGCACTTCACATTTAGGCCTATGATTCATTTTGAGTTAATGTTTGTGAAGAGTGTATGGTCTATTTCTAGTTTCATTTTTTATGTAGGTGTCCAGTTGTTCCAGCAATGTTTGTTGAAAGGACTTTTCTCCACTGCATTCTTTGCTCTTTTGTCAAAGATAAGTTGACTATCTTCACGTAGGTCTATTTCTGAACTCTCTATCCTGTTGCATATATTTGTCTATTCTTTCACCAATACCACACTTTCTTGATTATTGTAGCTTTCTAGTAAGTCTTAAAGTTGGGTAGTGTCATTCCTCTTTGTTGTTCTCCAACATTATGTTGGCTATTCTGGGTCTTTTGCCTCTTCATATAAACTTTAGAATCAGTTTGTCAATATCTATAAAATAACTTTCTGGAATTTTGATTGGGATGATGTGAATTTATAGATCAAGTTGTGAGGAATATGGTATCTTAATATTGAGTGTCATCCAGTAACTTAGAGTATCTTTCTATTTACTTTGATTTCTTCCATCAGAATTTTGTAGTTCTCATATAAACCTTGTACATATTTTGTTAGGTTTACATCTAAGTAATTGTCTTCTGGGGGATACTAATGTAAATGGTATTTTTAATGTCAAATTCTACTTGTTAGGGCAATCACTTTATATGCTAACATTAATAGCTTATAAGCTCCAGTTTTTTGCCAATCCTTTTGCATTTTTATATAAATGTTAAATTTAATGTCATTTGCAAACAAAGGCATTTTATTTCTTTCTTCCCAATATATATGCTTTTTGTTTCTTTTTCATGTCTTACTGCATTAGCTAGGCCTTTCCAGTACTGAGAAGGGGAAGCGGTAAGGGTGTAACTGCTTCATTTCTGATCTTAAGAGGAATGTCTCCAGTTCCTCACTGTAAGGTCCTCCAGTTCTACCTGCTTTTATTTTGTGTCTGACCAATAAAACACAAAGTGCCTTGACCACTCTGATTTGGCCAGCTTGTATGTGTTGTCCCTCCAGCCTTGATCCCAAACCAGAGCCTTAAACATTTCCAGGTACTGCTAAATTTGTTTAGGTTGTTGCCCAAAATACTGAAAAATCAAACATATGGCTAAACACATAGAAACTAGCCCAGGCCCATGAGCTTAAATTCCTTTAACCCTCATATAAACTCCATAACCCGACCCCTTTGTTATGGACATACATAGGTAGAACATTTCTTGTCTTGCTGTCCATCATGAGGAGGAAGCTAAAGCCCCCTCTGTATGTAAGTTTCATTAATAAATGCTTTGGACTAATCATCTTGACATGTAGTGCTGCTTTCTTTGGAATCTCAACTGGTCATCTCCAGACAGTTTGGGGCAGTTCCTTGCTGGAACTACCCTGTGGCTGCTAGACCTTTTCCACTTATGCAGATGAAGTAAGAATTTAGTTGACTGCTCAACTACTTCGTTTCTAGGAATACTATGATCAACTAGCCATACCTCTCTGCAAATTAGACTTTTGTGATTACTGCTTTGACTCTGCTGTTACTTGTGGCAAATATACCTACCTTGCCTATGGCAATTAAGTGCTGCCTCTTAGCCCCTGCTATGCCAAAATTCAATGGCCCCCCATTGCATTTAGGTTTTCAACTAAGTGGCAAAAATTCCCCCTGTATTTCATGATCTGTAGAGAAGAGGGTAACCACAGAAATCTTCAAGAATGCTGGGGCTTCTCTAGTAAATTTATTTCTCATAGTCATGTTGCTCACATGGTTAAAGATGTGACCTCTGGACCCTTTCAGGATGGGTGATCAGGCCTTAAAAGATAAATCCACTCAAACTTGCCAATCATCCTTAGCCTTTGGATCCCTTCCTTTATAGTATACCAAGAAGTTTTGATATTTCAACTTCATTTAGCATAGGCCACCTTTTGGTCCAAGTTTGAGCCAACCAAACTATTGAAGCCCCTTCTCACCCACCACATTGCAATGTTAAATCTAGAATTTCTGCTTAGTGGGTTCATATCAATAAACTTGGCCTGGTTTAATTTTTTGTTCCTTCCACTATTATGTCATACTCCTAATAACCATTCCTATGCATGTTCCCTGGATTTGTTTCTGTAACTTGGAAAAATTATGTATTTTTAGAATAGAGCATTCTTATGGATCATACTTTTTACATAATGTTTTTGGAGACTGCTCAGACCATGAGTCTAGTTTACAGGTCTAGATGCAAAGAGTGGTGGTGAATGGTGGGTCATTAGGAAAATCCAGGAGGTGTCTTTTAAGGCAACTACTTCAGGGAGGTCCATTCTAGTTTTCTCAGGCAAAGCAAGGTTAATCTCTTCAGATGGGAATAAAGCAGCTGCTTCTACTGGCAAAGAAGCCTCAACAGAATTTAGGGGTTTAATCTCTCCAGTTTTATCATGATCTTCCCGTATATTCCCATTCCAATTTTTAGGATCCTATCCCTTCCCAATTAATTCCCTCACTTTAATAGCAAGTACCATGCAAAGTTGGGAATTCACTGTATTTTGTAGTTCATCCATTCACAGGATGAGATTCTGGATTTGGTTTTCAGCAATCTCAGTCCTGCAGTTATAGAAGGATAAGGGTTTCTTTCAGGACAGACATGTAAACTGTCAGGTCATTTATGTAGCACTTGAGCTTAGAATTTGAATCCCTGAGCTCAACCTCCTCTTTCCCCATTTTGTCCAGTGCAATTAAGAGCTACCAACCAATCTCTTTATACTCACATAGTTTGGAAAAAATGTTCTAAGGTATCAAATACATGGTTACCCAGAACCTTGCCTCCTATATAGTACTTGTGTTTGGTGACCCATAAATATGAGACTGGTGGGAGGGGTATGTTTGGTGAAGGCACTAATATTTAATGAATGTCAATGAAATCCTAGGTGCTTTTACAAATTAAAGATTAAACATTGAGCAGTTGGGCACTCTGTCATAGACTGTTGGAATAGACACGGTGGGTTTGGGTTGCCAGATTGTATTATGTAACCATCTGTGGATGTGCTTAATTGCCCTTTTTGAAGGAGGGGCCCAGTTGGCCAGGCTTATACCAGATAATGCTACCTCTTTTCGGACCAGGGTTGGATTCAGAATCCAAGCTGAGAATATCAGATCCCCTTTCTTTAAGGAATTGATGTATTCTTAAACACAGGGGCCGAATGAGAATTTTTCAAGCTTTCAGACATAGAAGTTTGGTGAATTGGGGATTAAGCAAGAGCATTAACCTCATTGCGGTCCAAAACTGGTCATAAGCCAATGTTTGGAGAAGCAGAAATTATAAGCCTGTTAGAGACAGCTGGTAGATAGCAGAATGAGTCAAATTTATGGCAGAGTAAAAGAAAAGATGTATCAGTGACTGATATTTAGTCATATTTCAGGCACTTGGGGGTCTGTGTAATTCTTATTACTTATAACAAATTCATTTTTACTTCAGTGAGGTTGGATTCTGCTCCTTGCTCAGATCACTTTCTTGCCTTTTCCTTGAATTGTTCTGTGTAGATTTTATTTCTGTTAGGGAAGAACATAAGTTTAGGAAAGTTAGATCTTGCCTTTAGGTTCTTTGAGTACAATAGTACTCTGTACTTAGAAGACTCTAAAAAAAGGCTTTCAGAATAAATACTAAAATATTTGCTTATACTCTTCTTTTGTGACTCCAATCATTTCTTCATACTGACTATGCCATCATTCTTAAATTTATTGGGTAAAGTTTCTTCGAAACTCTGGCAAAATCTATGACCACAATTTTCATACACACATGCTCACAAGATACTTTGAATATAATTTTACAGGTTTTACAGATCCCAGGGAAACTAGTAACAAACGCTGGTAGTCCAAGTTAGAAATCCCAATTTAAAGAATAACTACATTTCTGTAAATATGGTTACATCAGCATATTAAGATTTCAGCTTTCTATTTAATGGAATCCTATGACTTGATTTGTAGAGGAAAGACATCTTCCTGAAACAAGAGATTTTTCAAATTTTTTCTTCCATAATTCTAAATTTTAAGATATATGATCTATTTGGTACCAATATGACAGAATTCTAAGCATGCATCAGATTTAAATTGCTTATATTTTCTTGGTTGTAAAATTACCTCACCATATGTCTAGTTCAGAGAACGTAGCTATATCAACCTTTCAAATGAGGAAACAACCACTTACAGAGAAGGGTTTTCAAATTTAATATTAAATAATTAAACTCCATCCTCACATAGACATCTCAAATTAAGATTGTTTACATGCTTGTTAATTAGATGCAATTAAGAAGTGCTCTCAAAGCATTCAGATCCAGAGGCAGGCTTGGCGGCACTTGATAGAATGACTCTTAACACACAGGAAGTTGCCTTGGTATTCGTGAAGGAGTTTCCCTTTGGAAGACACGATAGTCACACTTTTGGTTTTGCCACAGGAGGAAACAGATGCTAAGAATTTTCATTAGAGAAAGAGTTGAGAAGTTCTGTTTGACAGTCCCGGACAGCAAGAAGGCTTCCCTGTCCTGCTGTTGTCCTTCCAAACACATTCCTCATTATAGCAGCCATGATGATACCTGCATCAGATTATGTTGTTCCTTTGCTCAGAACCTGTCCAGTTTATCCCACCTGAGAGTAAGCCAGGCCGGCCCTGTGCAGTTGGTACTCCTCTATCCCCAACATGCACCGTCCTTGTCACTCGTGTCTCCTTTCTGTCCTCTTCTTACTCTGGCTCGCTTGGCTCAAGGGACATATCTGTCCTCTTTGCTTGGAATGTTCCCTGGATAGTCCGTGGCTGCTTCCCTCCATCTTTCAGCATTTGCTCACATGCCTCCTCGTCAGTGGACCCTTCTCTTGTTGCCTTTCTTAACCCTTCCAGCCCCTTCCCATCCTCACTCAACCCTGCATTCCCTACCTCACTTCTCTGCTTTGTTTTGCCATAGTACTGATTACCATCTGATATGTCACATATTTTATTCAAACAGTTCATTTTGTCATTTTCTGCTAGGAAATAGAATTCCAAGGAGGCAAAGGTTAACTGCCTTTTTTCCTTTCTGTCCTTAGCACCTGTGAGATGATCCCAAAGTAGGTGCTCGGGTAAAGACTTGAGCGCATGAATCGTTGAATGAAAGAAAGGGGCTTAAACTGATCATAATTTTTGGCTCATTGAGTTTCTTTTTTTTCTTTTTCTTTAGATTCTGGGGCTTGATTTTTGTCTATACCCTTTTAAACTGCAAGATAATCCAATTTTTAGCATGTATGTTGGCCAAATTAACATTCGTTTTAGTTGTGGCAGAAACTTTTCAGGCTAAACAGTTTATCATGAAATGTTATCATAAATCTAATGTTTTAAAGTTGAGTAACAATCGCTGTATCTAGCAAATAAGATCAGTATGTCCTTACTGTTCATAACAGTATAAATAAACTTCATAAAGAAGCTAATCCACTTGAGGTGATTAGAAATCTTGAAACAAAATATAGAGTATGAAAGTGACCTTGGCAAAGAAAAGAGAAGGCTTGGGTCAGTCTTATTCATTTTTATCTGACTAGTAGTCATTAACAGCTGCAACTGAAAGTGGATGAGCCTAGAAAGTAAAAATAAACAAAATTCATTTTGTGCCTTAGATTCTCAAGGGACTTGAATAAGGAAGGGCTGCAATATGTTCTGATATCTGGTGATGGGCTCCTCAGTCAAGAGAACAGGGGATCTGCTTTGTTGTTTGGAGTTGTCTATGTTGGAACAGTATAAAAGGCAAAAAGTTGAACAAGCTTTCAGAAACAGACTTCCAGACTTAATAGCAAAAGATGCTATAAAAATTACTCTTGGCTAATCCTTTCCCTTAACTACAATGTGCATTGAGTGATGGGAGAAGGTCCAAAGGAATCGGAGCTCTAACTTTGAACCAAGGCACGTTGTGTATAAAACATGTACATCTTAGAGTCCTAACTGCAAGGCACCTGGAATTAGATTATATTCACAGGGATTCTTTTGACTACAATCCTGTTTTTATAACGCAAAATTTAGGATGTGAGGTGTCTAAGAGGTACGACTATGGGCTACATTGCAAATATGAAGCATAAACCCACTCCTCCAGCAGGAATCGTCAATGGGCTGTCTTTCCTCTACTGGTGAGACTATCGGGTTGGGTCATTCTTTTGTGAGAAGATGTTAAAGTCACTCAGATGTCCCAGGAATGACACCTCTAGCAATGAATGTTGCTTTAAAAAGCAGGAAACTTTACTAGTAGTAGCCACTACTTACATAATCCTGGCAACCGCAGGGTAAGTCAAATGACCTTGTGGAATTTAATGTAAAATCCAGTGAGAAGAGAGATTTGCTTAGTTTGATTTGAGCTATTGTAATTTATTTAATTTCTCTGTTCAGTTTTACACTCTGGGGATTTGTGAAGCTATATCAGTCATAATCTGTTGGTGATTATTCATACAAATGAGTTTATAGATCCTACAAGGACGAGCTTCATATTTGTTTTCTATGAGCAAATATTATCAAAATCACTGGCATATAAAATCTAGATCAGTGGTTAAACTGGTGAGACATTAAATTCTTTCCATTTTGTAAAGTACAAATGACAGATTATTAGGTCACTTAAATAAAAATACTGATTTGTCAACATTTCACTACTCAGAATACTTAACAATAAATACATGACGTCTCAAATTTTAAACGAACATGAAATGGAAATAATTTCTTCACTGATGAAAGTTTTTTTGTGTATGTGTGTGGAATACTTAGCCTGTTTGAATCTATTTTCCAAAGTTAGTGGTGTGTTTCATCTGAATATTAGCTTTTGTGTTTAGATATTCTCCCAAATTTATACCACACTAGCTGTCTTCTTGACATCACAGGTAAACATTGCTTATTGTTGAATAAATGAATCCCTGTTGATACTTATTTTCAAAGTATGTAGCTGCCCATATGAGAAGCAGCTAGATAGAAAATTAGCACCTGCAAGTTAAAACATTTGTCCTTGAAACTTTAGCTTTGAGACTTACATTTGAAGCCATATCTTCCTTTCTGGAATCTTAACACATGTGTAAGTCTTGCAATTGTAAGTGTACATGATTCTCAGGTAACCCCAGTTTCACCTTTTCTGGGGTGCTTTTATTTTTGAAGAGCCTCCCTTCCAGGCCTCACAGAATTTGGAGAATGCTTGGTTGCATGTATTTTCAGTAACATTATATACTTGAAACTCATGCAAATATATTTGTTCATTTTTGCATAACATAATAGCCCAACAGAAACTTAGCTTTTCATAAAACTTAGTGTTTAAAAAAAAAAAAAAAAACTCACCATGAGCAAAGAATCCTGAAAGAAAGTGGGCAAATTTGGTTATAGGAAATGAAGAATGACATAATGCACAAAAGCTTAATTGTCACATTATGAGTGAAAATGTGTTTTGTAAAAGCACGTAATGAAGATTTAATATTCATTATTTTTAAGAATCATTACTCAGAATTTACTTCATATCTGAACCTGAGAACACTAAACTTTTATAAAATTACTTATTACCAAAAACATTTCTTGGAAACTATTTACTAGTAAATCCATAAATATTCAATATTCCTGGGTGGCATAAAATTTAGAACATGAGGATAATCCACATACCATTAAAGAAGGAATATTCTGAAGAAAGTCATCGTGCTTGGTCCTAGAGACATGGCTTATGGGCAGTAACTATTAATAAATGGATAATTTTGCGGGGTTGGAGGGTAAGTGTTAGCCTTCAGGAATGATTCTCTTTCGTAAAGGAATCATCAGGTAGTGTTTTTATTAGATGGTTAGTGTTATAAGTAAAACTGCAAGTTACTTTAATTCGTTCCAAGGAGAGACATGATTTTTAAGTGTCGAGCAATAGTAATCAAATACCATGTAACAATCCTAACTCACTTGGGAACTAAACTTTCTGGCACCTTTTCCAGCATCTCTCCTTTATAAAATGAAGTGAGGACTCAAAGCCAGCTGTTAGGGATGTTTTCTCAAATATTAACTATAAACTCTGCCCAGGAGTCACATTCTGACTGACACCAGTAGAATGTGCAGCCAGAACAAATGCTAGGAATGTTATTGCTCAACCATTATAAAATTACTCAAATAATCATCAGGGGTTCCCTTGTCAAACAGCACATACTAACACCGTGCAGTGATTTTAATGCATTGTGCAGATTTTAGAGTCCCTCGTACAATAACCTTAATCCAGAACAATTCTGTAAAATTCCTATTCAACATCCTTAAACACTTATTACTATGTGTTAGGTTGTGATAGGATCTGAGATCAAAGATCCAATCAGAAAAACATGCCAATATCTTACAATATGGTGACCAGCGCTACTGTAAAAGTTAAGCTTACGAGAGGTATTTGATCCTCACTGTGTTTATAGGGGAAGGATGAAAGGAGGAAAGCTTCCTTGGGAGAGCTACTTCTGAAATTATTTTGGAAAGATGGATTTCACTTGTCAGGTGATTCAGACAAGGGGATATTAAAGGCACAGGGGATATATGAGACATAGTGTCTTAGGGAATATGAAAATAATTTTGACGTGACTTATTGTGAATGGGAAAAATGCAATCAATGAGACATTACCCCATAAAGAAGACATATCTGATCATACAAAAAGGAAACATAAATAATTTTAAGATGAATGCAATGCCAATTTCTTGTTACCCCAGGGCATAGGAAAATGAAACTCATTGGAGCCCTCATATCTTTAAGCTGGAAAATGAAATGAGTTGATTACTTAGAATAAGTCTGGTTTATCCCCTACAAGTAGCAAGAAAGGTGGAGCAATGATTTAAAAAGAGCAACCTAAAGTAGAAGGTGACAGAGCAGGGGGAAAGGATCATCCGTCTCTAATCTGAGAGTGGTTTGTCATGTCTCGGTTCCCCAAATGAGAAGTTAGGAGGCACCCTGGGTTAAGTGCAATCAACCTGAGACATCAGCAGAAATTAACTTGGTTTCTTTTTTTAATGGGCAAATGTCCTTTACTACTTACCAATAGGTTGATGTTAGTAGCACCATCGTTTATTAATACTTCTCAGTTAATTTTTTAGCAATATCAAAGTATGTTTTAAATGTGCATTTTAAGCATATTTAAAAGACATCACATCTGCAATTGTTTCTTGCTGCAATGAAAAGAGCTGGCAGCTGGATCCTCCCAGCAGAGATTCAGCTGCCTTTTCTTCTTTGCAAGTGTAGAACCAAAGATAGGGATTACTTTTATAAATATGTAATTATGAATTTTTTTCAGATGCTGATTAATAATTCATCCCCAACTCCTATAACATTATGTTATGAATGTTAAACAACTGGATGAGTCAAAATTTGATATTTAAGGAGATTAAGTGGAATATTGTACATAGATTTTAGTTTCCTTAGCTGCCTTGTAGAATATTAGCAGAGTACAATTTGAAATCTGTTTCTCTTACTGAGGCCACATATCCGTATGTTTCACTCAAAAAAGGTTATTGTAATCTGTGGTTTTGACAATCATATGGGCTATATGACATGGTTCTGAATTAAGGAACAATGCTGATTTATAGCACAAAATAGAACCGAGTAGAGTAGATTTCTCCCTCCCATGTTTTTAACACAGAATCTGAAGTCTACCTTAAAAGATTTCTATTGTATAACATATAGCAGTTAAAAATTACACTTCCTTGGTTCAAATCTTAGTTCAATCTCTTGAAAGATGGTCAAATTTGGGTAAATCAATTTCTTACTGCCTTACTTGTAAATAGGCATAATAAAAATCATCTCCCCACATGGTGGTTATCAAAATTAAGTCATATAATATATATAAAATACTAAATGCAGTGCTTAATTCATAATGGGAATAAACCTTACTGAACCTTAGCTATGTGTGCTATTTGAGGGGATGCAATGGAATAAAAATTGTGTGCATGCAGTATATGCATGTGTGTATTGCTGAAGAAAAAGTATTGACCCTTATTAAAATAGTAAGGAAGGCTTTATCCAAGACTATTACCATAGGTATATTGCAATAGGCAAGAGAGACTGGGCTGAACTCTGAATACAGCAAAGACAGATAAAACAGGTGAAGATTTATAGTCTGAGAAGAGGTTGAGGGGTCTAGTGGATGGAAAATTACTAAGAGGAGAGACGTCAAGGATAAGGGAATTCTTGCTAAAGGCAGGTCAAGGACTTAGACACCAAAGGAAGGGGATGAAGAACTTGATCAGATATCAAGGGGTGAAAGATTTTCTCTAAACTGACTTTGCAGGATTCCTTGCTAAGATTGGTCTAGGCAGGTCAAAAACAGAATGGGGGCCAAGCTCAAGGCACATTTGAAAAGAGGACTTAGAGGTTAAGTAAGGAGGGGAGTCCTGGTCAGTGTGTGTGTGTAGTGGTGGTAAGTAGAAGTCAGATGGGCTATATAATTTGCGGGGCCCAAGGAAAATGAAAATAATTATGGGCCCTCTTGTTCAAAAGTTATAAATCTTAAGATAGCAACAAAATACCATTAAACCAAGCATGGGGCCTTGCTAGCCATGTGATCTGGGTGACTACAGAGGGAGGAACAATAGAAAGCAGGAGGGGCCTGCTTTCAATAAAAAGCCTGACAATACAGAATTATTTAAGTGAAATTGTAACAATAAAGAACACTTGAAATTTGCCTTCACTGTGTTTCTGAATTAGTTATTGCCTTAAGTGATTATCAGGGAAAAAGTGAAAAACTAATTCGAGAGCGACCTATGGTACATAAAAGTCTTATAAAAAAGGGCTATGCTCATGTTATGTGAATATAGCCTTTTAAAATGCATTCTCTGTATATTAGGGCCCAGTTGCCAGTCAGAATCTATTCATTGAGACTTAAAATTTTTACAGTATATTAGAGTTAGGAAGAACGTTCACATAAGTCACTTTTTTTTTTTTTTTTTTTTTTTTACCCTCCCATGGCTTTCCCCTGATACATGCAGAATCAAATCCAATACTTCTTGCCAGAGTTTAGAGGTATACTAGTTAGGATAGCACTAGCTATTGTAATAGACAAGCCTCCCTGTGGTTAACACAATTAAAATTTGGGGTGATCATAACCTTTTTGAAGGGAATGCCACCTGAAAATTAAGCTATTTATTTCTTGGTAAATTTACCAACCGAAGATTCAAGAAACTATCAAGAACTTGTGTGTCAGCCAATCAAAGTTATGGTTATTTTTAACAATCTAGCTGCCGCTTTTCCCAGACCAGTTCTCAGCTTAGTGTGTCAGTAAAATGGAGGATGGGATCTATGTGCTCACTTAATTTCAGATATGGTTTGATCCAGAGTGTATAGCATCATAGCAGAACTAGCTGCAGCAGATCTTTATACTTCATTGTTCGGGAAAAAAGTAAGAGTTTCTTCAGGTCATTCTCTCAAATGATCAAGAAAGATGCTTTCCCCAAATCTCCTTCCACACATCTCATATTTACTGAGCCATGGGAACTTTGTTCCCTCATCTGAACCAGTCACTATGGGTAGGAATGTGTAGTTTGGCTCAATTCATCAAGACCCACCCCTGTCTCCTTGCTCCAGGAAGCATCCTCTGAAGCACGTGGGCTACTTGGAGGTTGGGTAGATGCCCAAAAAGATGACAGGACAGTGGGAGTGCAAAAGTCAAAGATGACTTCTAGTGGTATTTGTAGAAACAACTGGAAGATGACATTGAAGAGCAGATAAAGGACCAGGTCAGAAATGAGAAGGCTGTTGTATTATTGGTGGAAGCTTTTCCATGTAACTATGTGGGAATGGAAATAGTTATGACGCAAGTGGGATTTGTGAGATTGTCAATCACTCAGGGACTTACATTTCAAGACATGGGGAGAAGTGACCCTCTCCCACCACTCTGAGTCTGTTTATTACTGTGACAAGGGGACATAAGAGCAGTACAGTCAGATGGAATGCACAGAGATTGGAGGAGCAACCTTCGAAGACAGTGAAGAGTATGAAAGAGAAAACCACCACCACTTAGAGACAGTGTCCTCAAAAAAGCCAGGTTTTGGATACAGCAACCAAATAAAAGAAAACTTAGAAAAAAATTAGTGAATATAAAGCATTTATTTGCATGTGAAGAATCATGGATTTCAGAGGCCTTCACTGATTCCTTGTCTTTATTCTAGGATGACTCTAGTCTTAGGACCTATGAGCCCAGGACATGCTTGTCTCCAACACACATACACACACCCTTTGTTTATCTGAATGCTCATCTGCAATGTACATAGCTCCATGGAGGCCACTTGGGCACCTGCTCAGCCATGGCTACTTTATGGAGAGATCACTGTGCCATGTTAGATTCGGGTTGTGCCAAAACCAAGGCCTCCCCTAAGATTCACAGTTCCCCTGAGTTTGTGCAGAGTAGTGGGGCCCTAGGCTCTGTGACTTTGGATTCCTGAAAATCTACCTGGCCTGTATTGACCCCTAGAACTTCCCCTCTCCCAGCCCTCCTTCTGAATCTCTGAGCTTAAGAAAGGAAGTGAAAACAGTCACATCTCACCCTTTGATCTGACCATTCTGTCCCTCTGGAGGCTCCACCATCCTTTCCCCCCAACTCTCTCCAAATGAATTTTTTTTCCTAGTTTTTATTTTAGGGTGGATGGCTTTTTATGCTACATCTTTCTTCCCTGTTGTAGGTAATAAGCCTTTTGGCCCACCCTTAATGGTTCAAGAGCTTAAGAAGAAGGGAAAAATCTCTTACAAAGAGAAAATATATGTGGAGACTTTTCAAAACATCATCCCCATGATATGTCTTTCTAGAAATCACATCCACACATAAAGTGAAGTCTGCTTGTTTTAATGAAAGTTGATCCAGAATTATCAACTCTGAGACCACCATTTATTAGCTGTATTTTTGCATTTACTTAAAAGCATGAAAAGTATAAAAAAAGGTTTTCACCCAAATGGGGCAATTCTCCCTGCCCATCTTCCATGAATTTTTAATTATCAGGTTTTATAGTACCTGTTCATTGATTTTTTTTATCTTTAATTGACCTTTTATCTATGAATAACTTTTACTGCTATTACATAGTGGTTCCCTGACTTATCTGCTTAAATAGACTGAATAATATATGTAAAAATATGGAAAGAAAACACATAGGCTTGGGAACCCAGAAACATTCTAATTCTTTGCTACTAACTTTCTGGGTAATTTTGAGCCAATCCATTCACTCATTTATTCAAGAAGTATTTACCCAGTGTTTACCCTACAGTGCGCTAGTTCTCTCAGCCACTTACCTCCCAGAGCTGTTATTTCCCTTATCAGTAAATGGAGAGAAGGTTAATGAAGATAATCTCTAGGGTCCATTTCATCTCCTTATTTTATGTGCTAGTTGAGGTCTACCTTACGTTTTGTTCTCTAAATGTTTATAAGCCATGATTTCATAAAAGCTGTATTCCAAAACAATTTATTGCTGGTATAAACACCATAGACGTCATTAAATATAAACATGCAAACAAGGTTTTGCTTCCTTCAATTTTTTTTCATTTTTTGTTCCTCTTCAATTTTGTTAACTCCCTTTTTCCTCCTATAGAAAACTTACCTACAGCAAGCATTCAATGAATGGGTTAATTGCACCTCATTGATCAGCTTCCCTGTACTTCTCTGAGCTGAGGAGGAAAGGCACCACTGATAAGCCTTTTCTGGTGGCTGCCTGTTGAGAAGTGTACTGAGGGAAGCTGGAGGCAGTTGCCCTTTCTAAGCCAGTCCAGACGCCTTCAAATGCTGCTCTCTGAGCTGCATACTGGGGACTGTCCATCTCCAGTTCTTACAAGATTTATTTACCTGCAAGACTGGAAAATACCAATATTCTAAAGGTTAACAGACTGGTGTGACTTATGAAAACTGCCCTTGCACCTAACAAAGTCTGTGTGTGAAGGAGTGTTGAATGGAACACACTGTACTATGCGGTCTTCAAACCCTGCTCTCAGACCAGCAGGGTTAAAGGGATTGGTGGCTCTCAGAGACAAAGACTGACAAGCCTGGGATTTGCCGTGGGGATTGTTCATGACTGTCACATTTCGCTGCTACTGGATAGACCCTTGTGTTTGCTGTGGAGTTTTCTTTAACGATACGTAAACGATAGTAATGCTTCTGTTTCCTCTGGTTTCTTGTAAGTCCTCCCATGTGAGAGACTCCCATTCTGGCAGCAGTTAAACACTGTGGAAAAATGACTGGGCAGGCAGCTGTCTTTCCCTACAGGAGGTTCCTAGAGGACCTTGTTCCGGTAAGGGAGGATCATTAAGGAAACTCCCAAATTGGGATTCCCTGAGACTGGGTCGGACTCTTTGATAGTGCTAGAGCAGCTCTCAGGGCTCCAGGCTGCTCCTCACAGAACCTCTGAGCCACCTTGATGGTGATTATCTGATGACAATTTCAGACTGTCAGTGACCATTGAGCCTGGTCCATTCGGCCCCGTTGCTCTTTGGAGAAAACACTGGGGATGCTTGGGGGTGAAGAGTGGGGAGGGTATTTTATGACGAGGAGTTGGGTAGACGGAGGGCAGGGGGTGTAAACAAAATACACGTTCGTATACAGGATGGGATGGTACTGCTTAAAATAGAGTCTCAAAGCATTTCAAACCTAAACCTAAAAGAATCGTAATGGGTTTCTATTATTTCTTACATTGCATTTGGTGATGTTTGTTGAGGATTTCTCCCTAGTAATGCTGATGCCTGCCTCAGCTGTTCCCCTCTGCTTTAGCTAAGAAAGAAGACTGAGTAGTCCAGTTATGACTTCTTTGTGCGACTCCCACCCCACCAACTGTGGCATTTCAATTTGTTTTAGTACACAAGTGGAATGAGTGTGACAGTCTCATTTATGTCCCTAGTGAATTTCTGTCTCTGTCAGGAGAACAAATCATGCCCACCAAAGCACGAAATGAATCTAGCGTGTGATACTGTCAGCAGTCTCCATGCAGTCCTGCCCTGGAGGAGGATGGAGCAAGCAGTGGGAGGTTTGCGTGGAAGTTCTTTTCTGTTGGATTCCTTGCACAAGTGCGTTTCCCTTCACTACTAGAACTGTATCCGCCTCCATGTCGGGGAAATGGAGGCAAAAGGAATTTTCCTAAATGTGCCTTAGCATTGCCCTGCCAATGGCTCGAAGATCACATTAACTTGTTCTGTTTTCTTTCTTTGCTTCTGACTGGTGATGCAAGCTCTGGCAAGTTCAATTTGTTTATTCACTTTTCATTCTTAACTGTGTATTTGAAACCTTAACCTAGTAGTAAAGAAAATGGGCTATACTTTGAGCACCAGCCCCCTTAGGACTAAGCTCTAGCCTGAGGTACTAATGGATGTGAAATCTAGATGGGAAACCTGAAAAAAACCTGGAAAACTTGCCAACATGTAAAATTGTTCCTAAGCATACAGCATCAGAAACTGAATAATGTCAATCAAAATCACAACTTGGTTCAAACTCAAATTACCACTTCAATAAAAATGAGAAATGCATTTACTATTCACAATTGTTCACAATTGTACATATTCATTAGAAAACTAAATTCACAAAACATAGCTATAAAATTTGATATTTAATTATGTTTTAAACACATTCTTCAAATATTAACTCCAACAAATAGCTTAAGTTTTTTGAACTAGTTTTAACATAATTTGTTATTTGTCAAAAGACTTTATAACTTAAATGTCCTAGAGGGAAGCAATGACAATATATGAGTAATTAAGCCTCTGTCTGAAGATATAAAATGCTACCTGGAGAAACTCTGAGGCATTCTCCTAATCCCTGTCAATATAAGACTTCATGGCTGTACATCCGTCAGATGATGTAGAGATTAAGTTGGAATGTGCTATTATGAGACATAATAAGAGGGGCTACTGTCACAGTATTATAAACACTTCTTTGAATTTAGGGGCTCAGTTTTATGAGGAAAGAGCAATTATATCTAAGATAGGATTTTAGGCCTATCTGAATACAATCTTCATGCTCTGGCTTCATGAAATTATTGTCTTCATCATTTTCACTTTGAGAGTGAAAGGATTGGTAGTCAATAAATTTGGAGTCAATCTCCTACTTTGAATCTATTTTTAAAAGTTGTTGTAATGTGATATGAAAGTCACATATGTTATATCTATTGGTATCAGTCCATTTTAAAACATCTTGAATGGGCAAAGATTCAGATTTGTTTTGAAACCAGAGCACAGGAACCTTTGATGGACTCAGTTCTAGGGATTCATTAAGCTTAATGGGCTTCTAAAAGGAAATATGAATGCACATATTTGTATTTATATATACAACCTTATACTTGAATGACATTGCTTATATAATTCTAGAAAAAGCTTGTCTTCCAACGAATCATTTTTTAATCTTTATAACTTGCAATTGAATGAATGTTGTATGTATGTCACTTACAAAGCATAATGAAATAAACATCTATGATTTCAGCTGAACTATGTATGTGCATGTGTGTGCACACGTGTGTATATAATGCATGTATGTGTAAATATGGAGGGGGGAGATAAAGGGAAGAGATAAGCTGTACATTTGACATCTTTGTGAAGAAAAATAGGGATTATTAAAAATAAAGGAACAATGAAGAAGGAACCATCAGGGAGGTGGGAGGAAAAACAGAAGTATATATCAGAAGACATGAGAGAAGAGGGTTTCTAGAATAAGATAATGTTTGGGGTTTAGGGGGGCACCCTTCTATACTTAGGTTTTGAGCAAATTAATAAACATAAGGACACAAAAGTAACAACTTTACTACTGATGGCCAGGAACCAAATGAGGTTCAAGTGGGCCTGCTATAACAGACCTTAAAATTAGGCTAATTTTCTTATCTGATTGCAGTCAATGCTGGTTGGTTTTTCTTTTTTTCTTTTTTTTTTTTTTTTTGCTTAGGCTGTTGTGGGTGCCTGAATGTGTAAGACTTAGATATGGGGAAGCAGAAAAGAAGACAATCTTTCTGCAGGCAGCTTCACTCCAAAGAAGCAGCTGGAGATTAGCTCGACATGTCTAGTTTTCCTCTCAAATCTATGAATCGGATAAATGACATTATCTTTCCAAGATTAGATTGAATAAATGGATGGTTGCAGGCCCAGAGATAGTAACTGAGCCCTCTTTATAGGAAGGAGATACCAAGTGTTTTCACGTAGCAAGCAGTATTAGAACTAGATAAGAGAAAAATATCATCTTCATAAGAACTAGAAAGTGGCTATCCGATTTGGCGGGTGTAATGGGTAGACATTGAGAACATTTTAGTGCAATGGCAATTGTTGAGACAAAGGCCAGATTAAATACATTAAGGAGAAAAACATTGAAAAAGTAAAAGTAGCTATTATAAACTGCTTGTTACAATTAAAGAAAAAGGAAAACATCTATTACAATAGAATAATATATTGGTAGCAATAGATTTTTTTCCCCCAAGATGAGAAGAACTTTTTCAAATCTGAAACTATAGGGAAGGTCAATATTAGAGAATGAACAATTGAGGATGCTGGAGAGATGGGAATAGTTGAAGTAGAAAGGGTTAAAAAAAAAAAAGTTGGGAGGCAATAAGGTCAGGAATACTTCCTGTCTTAGTCCATTTTGTGTTGCTGGAGTAGACTATCTGAGACTAGCTAAGTCATAAAGAAATTAGGCTTATTTAACTCATAGTTTTGCAGGCTGAGAAATTCAAGAATTGGGCAGCTGCATCTGGTGGTTTCTGGTGAGGGCCTCGTGCCTCCTAAAAACATGGCAGAGAAATGAAAGGGGAATAGGTGCACATCAAAAAGGGAAAAAACACCCGAAGCAACTATACTTCATAACAAAGCACTCTTGTGGGAGCTAACCCATTCTGAAAGAGCAAGGAGACTGCATTCAGATCTCTCATGACCCCAAAGACTTCCTAAAGGTCCTACCACCTCTCGACACCATTACATTGGGGACCAAGCCCCAACATGAATTTTGGTGGAAACAACCCATATTCAGATCATAGCGATTTCCCATCAATTTCATGTTCTATCTAAAGCAGATTCAACGTTTCACACAAGCAAAACCTTTCATTGGTCCGTTGACTTTTGGCAAATTCCAACTTGTTCTTGGCTATATGACGTGAATATCCTACCAGGCGACAGTTTTTAGAAATGACACCTGACCTTTCATTAGTTTGTTTTTTCCATTGTTATATTTTCCTTAAGAAAACTGAGTTGGTTTTTTTTTTTTTAAGAAACTTATCACATGATACATCTTTACATTAAGCAAGGGCTTCTTTATTTTAAAACATTAGTGTGAATAATCTGTTTTCCTTTGTGTATATAGCATACAATCAACTTATAAACAACAGGGAAAATTCTGTAAGTGGATCCTTCAGTAATGGAATTGTATGAATTTTCTGTGCTTTCACTTTTATTTCTAGCCTAGCCAATTTAAGCTGGTACAGTGATGCCAGCATCTAATAAATCTCCTTGGCACATAGAGGAAATCATTTAACATTGTTGCCCTCATTCAGTTATTTAAGTACTTTGAATCAAGCTTTCAACTAGCTAAGATGCTGTACTACTTGTTAAAATTTTAAAAGTAAAAAAACAAAATTTGCCTTTATCCTTCACTGGTTAGGCCTGAGCTGCATCCTTTGAAATCTTTTGCATTTTTCTACTTCAAGACTCACTATTCAGAGTCTCATTTTAAGTGTACAAGTGAACTGAAAACACTATGAAAGGACATGGATTTGTAGGCAGAACCATGTACAGTCTCTTCTGTACTGAGTGACCCTTAAATAGACCTATGAGTTTTCTCAAATTGCTGTGGAAAACACATAGGTAGGGCTGCTTCCATTCATTGTAGCTAAATTCTATTCTTGCTAACATAAGCCATATCTATTAGTTTATTGAATAAGCTCTGGTATTTTACAAAGAAATGCATCCTTTGGCTTAGGTCATAAAAACTTTCTTGGTGCATACTGAAAGATACATTTACCAAGGTGTTTTATTACTCCAGAGTTGGAATTAATCTCTCCCTGCTTTATGCTTCCTTAGCACGTTGTAAGTGCCTCTATTACAGCACTTATCACCATCTGCCTCCATTCAGAGTTGCTAATGTATGATTTTAGATTATGAGCTCCTGAAGGGCAGAGACCATGCCTTTTTCATTTTATGTCTTCCCTAAGGCTATATGCAATGACTTGCATTTAGTTGGTGCTAAATAAATGTTTATTAAATTGACTGAGTTGGTGGCATGTACTTAGAAATAGACTGCTATTCTTTGAGAGGCATGTTTTATTTTTAATCTTATTGCTAGGAAAATTTGGAAAAACCAAACAGGCTGAAGTACTATGTGTGGGGTGCTTTTGCAGACTAAGTGTACTCTTAGCTAGATTTCTTTGTCACATTTTAATACATATTGACATATATTATTTACATGTGTAATGGCATAAAGACAAACTTTGAAGTCAGGCAACCCTGAAATCTCCTTTTTACTTCTTTCCCAGATCCCATGTGATCCACCTATCTTTTGTGAGCCAAAATTTCCTAACGGTAAAATGTGAACATTAGTGTTCATGTTATATAGTTCCAGTGATGCTCAAATAGGAAATGTATGAAAATAGGCTAGCACATTCTGGGAACTAAAACAGTCACCCTATAGTTCCTTTTCTCTATTTTTTTTTCTTTGATCTAAAATTTGTTGATTATTTCAGGGTATTATGAGGGTACAAACGTTTGTTACATGTTATGACTTTGCCTCACCCAAGCCAGGATTAGAGGCGTGCCCTTTCCCCACACAATGCTCACTGCATCCATTAGTTGTGACTTTACCCACTCCATCCCCCCAAACCCCATTGAATATTACTATCACGTGAGACCCTTAGTGTTGATCAGTTAGTGCCAATTTTATGGTGAGTACATGTGCTTATTCTTCCATTCTTGTGAATACCTCACTTTGGAAGATAGGCTCAAGCTCTATCTAGGGTAACATAAGAGGCTCTAGATCACCATTGTTTTTTGTAATTGAATAGTAGTCCATTGTATTACATGTATGTATAAGTATATCCTGCTAATGGCTTCCTAAGCACATGTGTAGAAAAAGCTCTCCTTAATAAAGCAGGACTTTCATCCCCACTAAGCCTGACAGTGTTCAGTGTGATCTCTACCTGTGGCACATCAAATTAGATTTATCTATATTGTTACACATAGCTCCCACATAAAGAATCACTCATAATTATCATGAGGCCAAATCTTCTCTCATATCATCCCATGGAAGAGCCACTCAAATCTTATTACAGCCAATTTCATGGGGACTCTTCTTTTGTCATATTGAAACTACATTTAAACTTTTCCTTGGACTAGATGAACTCTTGGCTGGAGTTGAGACATGCAGAGATTTCAGCTGAACTGGTATTTGTTGGAATAGGATTTGTCTTGATATGTATGCAGATTTTGACTCACATAATTACATTGGAGATTATCCCAGACTCCTAAAGATGGAGAAAATCTCAGAATATATTTTAAAAGCCACTTACAATAATCTAGTTTTTCCTCAATGATCTAAACAGGATTTCTTAACCCTTTTTCATTGCTTAATAAGCATGCTCTGTGGGAATGTGCATTCCTTTACCTGAATCCCAAATATAATGTTTATGTTTAGACAGATGTTAGTTAATTGAAACTAATTACATTTCCAGAGTAATCCTAGCATCTGGAACCAGCCAGGCTAAAAAGTAAAGCTGATATGAAGCATGGTTTTGTCCCTGCCTTTTTCCAGCAGCTGCTAGAAAAGAAAGATTAGTAGTATAAGCACTTTTAAGTCAAAGAATCCAATTCAGTTCATTTACTTTTTTTAAGTAGCTAGTAACATCCTGCCTGGATATTGTTACGTGGAGTTGCTACGTTAAGGCTCAAGAAAAAAAAATCTTAACCATTTAAAGGAAAGCAACATAGAGATTGCATCTTACTTTTTACTAAGTCCAGTGTTTTGTTCATACCCTGCTTGCATCATTAGTGCCTGGGATGTTGTCTCATATGGTTTTAATTCTTAAGCCATAACCACCATGGTTTGAACCGCAGAAAAAAAATCACAATTTTCAGTCATGATTAATAGTGTTTTAATAAAGAGACTCAGAAAAGATTTTTAAATTACCGTTTTAAAATTACAGAACGTTTTCATTAACTTCCAAAAGGTTGAAGAGTATTTTTAGTGACTTTTAATCATTGATCATTTTCATGTGAGTTCATGGTGCAGAAAAAAGAGCCTTGTCAGAAACACCATGGCAGCAGTCTGACAAATGATAGAAAATAGTTGGTCTCATCATGGGAATGTGTTTATTCTGAGACTAGCTGATGTGATATAGTGTTGAACTTCAAACCACCCTAAACACCTAAAGCACAAGGTGTAACCGCTCATCCAATAGTGACTGAGTAAATGAAGTGAATGAATGAAATAATCATTATGTTATCCATGCTATATTTAAATACAATATTGAGAAAATTTTGTAAGTCTTCACTATTGACTCATGCCTGTCATTGGAGCTGCTAGTAATTTACAGAGCGGGGCAAAGTACCACTAAGAAGCCAAAGCTGACAAGATAGGCTGAGTCTGGGAAAGAAAATTGAATTTGAGGTTTGTTCCAATAAAGGAGAAAATTAAGATGAGGGGTTATCAGGGACATGGGTCCATTTAACCAATGCTAGTGGGAAGTACAAGACAATAATATTAAGATAAGGTATTTGTAAGTGTTGATGTAGACAGATGATTTTGGGAATAAGAATTTCTTGAGTTGCAATAGAGAACATTGTAATCAGTCATGTGCCATTCAAATTGATGAATATATACAGATCATCAAAGTATTTCCTGACACTTATTTGGTCATCCAATTGTAAAATGTGCTGCTTCTATGCATTTTGTCATTTGACAACCTGAGGACATTCAAATTATATTTAGAAAGCTTGAACTTGACCTATATAAATGAGGAAAGGGGAATAAAAAATGTGATAATTTTAGTTCTTTTTGTGTGGGAATGAGTTGCTGCAGGAGCTACTTAAAGTGAAGAAGGAATTTTGACAGATGTGAGGAATAACTTTGGGGTACCTGAAATATAATTTTACCCGAAAATTGGGAGTCTCCAAGCTTCAGGTTGGCTTACTCTGCTGGTTAGATGTTTGGAGGGGAGGGTATTACTGCAGATACCGAGCTTCCCACCAAGAGATGTCTCTGCAGCACTGGCATGCCAACAGACAGACTGGGCATTCACAGGGAATAGCAGTCCCACCTATGCTCGTAGGTTTGCGCATTCATTCATTCAACAGTATTTAATGAAGATGATAGGTACCTGCTAGCCTGTGTTCTAGGAGCTGCTGGATGCAAATGCAACAACACTGTGGGAGTAGACAAACAGCTGGGATTGTCTTCCGGTCCCCTGCTCTCCTTAGTTTGCTTTAAAGCCCAAGTCTAGCTAGTCAAGCAATTTCTGTACTGCTCTTTAGGCTCGTAGAACGTTATTATCTACTACAATGAAAACATGTAGCATTTTCATCACTTCAGTCCTTAGAGCTGGGATACTACGAGTTTGAGCCTGCTTTAAGTTTCATATTCTTTATCTGAAAGGAATTTTAAAAATCCCCAGCCCAGTAGCAGAGTACATATATATGCATCAAGTCTGCTTTGTTGTTGATAGCCTCTGACCAGCTTCCTACTTCGATCTGCTTCCTAATTTTATTTCTTCTAATTCAAATTCCTTCTAATTCTATCTTTTATTTTGTACCTCAGTTCCTGAGGATGAATGTTAGCCTCATTTCCCTGTACTTTCATCTCTGCTTTGATTTTTCATGGACGGTTCCTCTGAGACTAGCATCTTGCCTTGTACTTGCCAGTCTAGGGACCTGGAGTTTCACATCAGAGTCCCAGTGCACAGGAGTGACCCAGACATCTGCTCTCAGACCTCTCTGATACTGCCCTTCTCCCTCACTGTAGCCCCACAGATTGCCTGCTCTTTGATTTCCTAGAGCTAAACACTGGGTATCTGCCATTATCTCTCCCTCGGCCACGCTACCGCTACCTACCTTGTTGGAACCTTTGCTCATCACCAAATCCTCTGACTATATCTTTTCTGTTTGTCTTTGGATGTGGCTGTATCTTCCCTGTTCTGGGGGATACAGCTTCCCATCTAGAGCCTTTTGGTGGTGGCCTTTTTGTGGTCTTGAGGGTCTTTTTGCCTTTGTGGAGCGACATGGATTGGAGTTATGTGGGGAACATGCTCTTCCTTCTGACACTTGGTAGGTGGAGATAGTGGAGTGAGGGGTGGGGCACTGGTGGAAATACCACACTGGAATTGGCTGTGTTGTACAACAGAAGCTCCTCATATTCTGACTCAAGAATATCATGTTTGGAGAGCATTTGTTACACATCCAGCCTCTCTAAGGTATCTACTCTTACAGAAAGCTAGATTTAAACGGAGAGCCATTCAAGCCCATTTTTCCTCCACAAGCAAATAAAACAGAGCCACAGAGTGATGGCCTAGACAAAACCATGCCCCTGCTCACTCTGGGGGTGAGACTATACCACATACTTGTCAGACTATTTAAAGAGCCTCATCACAAAGAAGCCTGCCTCATAGCCACGAATGCCAGCCCATAATGTTTCTGAGGACATTTTCCATGTCCAAATTCCATATATCATGGAAGTCTCTAATGTCAGCCTTTTAATGAACTATTTCTTGATTCAACAACTCTTACACATGTAACTTTTTACTTTCAAGATCATTTGGATCTGATCTCTTTCCATCAGTTGTTAGAAGCCAGAGGAAACCTAAAGTACTTTAGAGTTTTTTTTCTAGGCATTGTTTTATCCTGTCTTAGACTTCAGACTTTGAGAAGTGGCAGTATGACATATACTACTCTGATGCTCCACTCTACACCAATATCAAGGGCTTAGAAGATTGAGACTACCCAAATAATGTTGATTGTGGAGGGTTTTCTTTATGTTATACTTAAATTTTAGTTACTAAAATCAGGGCCTATTTTCTGTTATAAAATGTTTCATGTATACAACAATGCATAGCTAACATGTAAGTTAAAGCATTATAAGTATTATAGAAAATATAACTACATAGTTCTTATTTCAAAAAATTTTAGGGGTCTAAGTGTTCTTGTTATATTGGATAAATTGTATCATGCTGGAGTCAGGGCTTTCAGTGTACCCATCACCAGAATAGTGTACATTGTACTCGATAGCTAGATTTTTATCCCTCACTCCCCCCACCCATCCTCCCTCTTTTTAGTTCCCAATATCCATTATGCTCTTTATGACCATATACATCTTTTATTCAGCTCCCACTTACAAGTGAGAACATGTAGTATGTTTTTCCATTTCTGAGATACTTAGGATGATCTCCAATTCCATCCAAGTTGCAGCAAAAGACACTTCATCCCTTTTTACGGCTGAGTGGTACTTCATGGTATGTGTGTGTGTATATATATATATCACTTTCTTTATCCACTAATCAAAAATCTTTTGATTTCCATCTTAATTTTGTCACTTAAGGATTGTTCAGCAGGTTGTTTAATTTCCATGACTGTGTAGATTAGAGAGTTCTTCTTGGAGTTAATACCTAGTTTTATTCCACTGTGATCTGAGAAGATACTTGGAGTGATTTCAAGTTTTCTGACGTTGCTGAGACTTGTTTTATTGGCTGACATATGATCTATTTTGGAAAATGTCCTATGTGCTGATCAGAAGAATGTATGTTCTGTAGTTCTGGGGTAGAATATTGTGTAAATCTGTTAAGTCCATTTGTTCCAGAGTCCCATTTAAGTCCAGTGTTTCTTTGTTGCTCTTCTGCTTCAATTATCTGTCAGTGGGGTGGTGAAGTTCCTGGCTATTATGATGTTGCTGTAGATTTCTTTCCTTAGATCTACTAGAATTTGTTTTATGAATCTGAGAGTGCCTATGTTACATGCATATATATTTAGGTTTGTTATATCTTCTTGTTGAATCAATCCCTTTGTCATTATATAATGACCATCTTTGGTTTAACCATTTTTTATTTAACGTATTTTATTTGATATGGGAATAACTACTCCTGCTCACCTTTGCTTTCTATTTGCATGGAACATTTTTCTCCATCCCTTTACCTTGAGTCTATGAGAATTTTTGTGAGTTATATGGGTTTCTTGAAGACAGCATGTTGTTTGGATTGTGTTTTATATCCATTTAGCCAATCTCCATCTTTTAAGGAGGGCATTAAGACCATTTACATTCAATGTTAACATTGATATGTGAGATACTGCTCTGGTCATCATTTTGATTGTTACCTAGTTGCTTTATTTTGTCCCTTGTGTTACTGTTTTTATAGAGCTCTGAGTTCTAACTTGGGTGGTTTTACACTGGTGTATTTCAACTGTAGAACACTTTTATGCATTTCTTGTAGGGCAAGTCTGTTGGTCACAAATTCTTTAGTGTTTACTTGTCTGGGAAAGACTTTATTATTTCTCCTTCATTCATGAAACTTAGTGTTTCAGGATACACAATTCTTGGCTGAAAGTTTTTCTGTTTAAGGAGACTAAAGATAGGACCCCATTCCTTTCTAGTTTGTAAGGTTTCTGTTGAGAAGTCTGCTGTTTGTCTGGGTTTTCCTTTGTAAGTTACTTGATGTTATACTTCACAGCGTATAGGATTTTCTTTCATGTTGACTTTGGCCAATCTAATGACTATATATACCTTGGTGATACCCTTTTTGCAATGAATTCCCCAGGTGTTCTTTGAGCTTCTTATATCTGGATATCTAAATCTCTAGCAAGATCAGGGAAATTTTCCTCAATTATTTCCTCAAATAGGTTTTCCAGGCCTTTTGATTTTTCTCCCTCACCCTCACAGATGCCTATGATTCTTACATTTGGCTGTTTTATATAACCTTTATTTTTCATAGCCTTTGTTCAGTCCTCTTGATTCTTTATTTTTGATTTACTGAGTTAAATAAAGAGTTGTCTTCAAGCTCTTAAATTCTTTTTTCTGCTTGGCCAATCTATTCTCAACTTTCCACTGTGTTTTGTATTTCCCTAAATGATATTTCATTTCCAAAAGTTCTATTTTTTAATATATCTATCTTAGTTTTATTCATTTTCTGAATTTTTCTGGATTCTTTTGTTCCATTTTCTCTTGGATCTCATTGAGTTTCCCTGTAATCCATATTTGAAATTTTTTATCTGTCTTAATATTTTTATTTTGGTTTGGAACCATTGCTAGGGACCTGGTGTGATTTTTTTCGAAGGTGGGTGTCCTTATCTTGAGCAGCTATTGCTTCTTGTTCTTGGATTCTTTTTACTCATATGGGACTTTTTCCCCCTTCCCTGTTAAGGTTGTGCCTGTAGCATATGTTGGGTAAGGACCTTTGGCTTTGCTTGTGGGTACTTTGGTGGGTGGTATCTAGGTTCTGGATTGATACCTTGGTTATAGATATCCTTAGTGTGTTGGTTTTCTCAACTGCTCATTATTTGTAGGCTATAGTGGGTGGGGTACTATGTTCATGGGCAGAGTCTGTTTCTTGTAGACAGAGGAGATAGAGGTCTTTGAAATCCTTTCTCTTTTCCCAGCCCTGTGGTCCTCAAAGTACAAGTTATATTGGGACACCCAGTTTAATCTCTAAGATAGCAGGTGCCATTTGTGGATAGGAGTTGGCTGAGCCACTTTCCATGGTGCTTCAAATTTCATGTGGGTTGATCTCTGGAAATCCTGCTCTTTTCTTGTTTTGCTCTACAACTTCTCACCATGGACTCTCTGGTAGTTCTTGTACTTTTACCTCAGAATTACACCTGGGCTATGTTTTTTCTCATCTAAAGCTTTTCCTCCTTCTGAGATGATCTGGTGACCATTGTTTGTACTTGGCCATCTTGCCTCCCCTTCCCAAGCTTTCCATTTTTTTTAACATGAGTTTGAAAGTGTGTTCATTTGCTGGGAGTGAAGTAGAGTCACTGAGGGGGGTAATAGGGTGTGAAGAGAATGAAGATGTGAAATAACTTCTTTGAGAGTAACTTTCTTTAGAATGCTGTCTGTATTATTGGTGATTGCCTAAGAAAACAAATCCATGAAATAACATAGAATGTCACATTCCTGACTCCCCAAGGCTTCCTTTGCTGAGTCTGAATCAGGGCAGGGGTCCATTAATATTCCTTTAAGTCCAAGTGAGTTTCATCTTTTCTATGTTGCCAGGGAGGCCCCTTGTGCTGTCTGAGTTCATCTAAACTCAGGTCCGTAGATACATCATTAATCTGTTTTCTTCAAATCCTCTAACAAAGCCAAACTCAAGTTCTGCAGAGCCTTAAGCGTATAAAATGTGGGAATCATCTTTAAAAAAACTTAAAATTACCAAAACAAAACAAATATTTACATAGAATGAAAAAAATACAGCAAAGTATAAATTTTGAAAAGGTGACATATACTACAAAAATCACAAAATCTAAAAAAGCACATTATTTTTTAACTAAATTCTTGACACACTTCTGTAATCTTTTAAGCTACATTTTTGCTGCACAATCTTTGACAATTTTCTGATAATCATTCTCTACAGAGAGAAGAAACAGATTGTCTTCTGTTAAAACAATTATATTTGATTATTGATAATTTTAAAAATTTCATCTTAAGTCATTTCTGGTGTTTGGGCAATTCCAAAATTTTCCCTATTTAAGAAGAAAACTTTTTTTTTAACTGTACGACTTCAGGCCATTACAAGTTTCCATGTACCATGAGAATTCTAAAATACTGTTTAAGAGCTATCTTTGAACAATTGTCATTGATATCTTCATGATAATGTATTAATTTTATATGTGTCAATGTCAGTATCTCATGTTAAGCCAATAAGAACTTAATTAGAACCTGCAGAAATGTTATTGAGTCAGGCCATTTCAGGCCAAGGAAATAACATGTACAAGAACATAGAATATAGGGCAATGAAGCATATTTTGGTGTGTACAAGGGGATTAATTAGCAATAAATCTAGATAAGTGTGTTGAGGCCAGGTAAAGAAATGGGATCTGGTGTCAAATGTTGTCAAGTAGCTGAGAATGCTCCTCTTTTCCATTTATATATTTTTTTCAGACAATCTGTCACTCAGGGTAAAGTGCAACGGTGTCATCATAGCACACTGCAACCTCAAACTCCTGGGCTCAAGCGATCCTCTTGCCTCAGCCTCCTGAGTAGCTGGAATTACAGGCACACATCATGATGCTGGCTGATTTTTTTCTATATTTAGTATTGGCAGGTCTCACTCTTGCTCAGGCTGGTCTCGAACTCCTGAGCTCAAGCAATCCTCCTGCCTGGGCCTTCCAAAGTGCTAGGATTACAGGTGTGAGCTACTGTGCCTGGCTGTTCTTTTCTATTTATATTAAAGAATCCACTGCCTATTGGCAGATCACCAAGCATATGAAGGGCAATATAATGTAGTGCTAAATTCATTAGCATTAGAGTCAGACAAAGCTCAATTCGAATCCCATCTCTCATGTGCTAGCTGGGCAATCTTGTTAGCAACAATTTAACTATACAAGGAAGTGACTATAAACTACACAAATATATCCCACTAAACCCAAATTAATGTATCTCCAATTTAGCCCATCATTAGCCCTTTCTAAAAAGTGTCAGCACCACTCCAATGCTCCAGATACAAGGGGAAATGTAATGGAAGAATAGTTGGAATAGATAAATATAGCTGTTCTTGTAAACTTTATAAAATATGTGACTCTGTGCAGACATTGCTAGAACTCTTCCCAGGCTCTGGGAATGGGGCCCATGCAAATAGGGGTACTAAAACTTAGACTTCTTTAACTTCAGGTTCAATTTACTTCCCTCAAAGGACACAGAAACACATCTGCAGATTGAATCCCAGGGACAGTATAGGTATCCCAGAGTTCCCAAAATTATGCAAAGTAACTCTAATCACAACCTTAGGCTACCTATAAATACTGGCACTATCTTCACACAGTGCCAGGTTGACCTAGAAAGCTGCAAATAGACTATCTCTGATGGGTGTGCCAACTGGATGTCAAGGATGATTAGTGAGAAAGGAAAGAAGCCCTCCTTCCCCCACTGACTTCAGAGGCATGCAGAGCAGAGTGTGACAGAGGTCTCAAAAGCAGCTGCCACATGGTCTGGAGGGTTTGCATCCCTGCAGAATTACAATTATCTCTTTCACTTTGAAAGATCGTCCACCTGTGCCATTACATACTTCCCTACCTTCTGCACAGATTTCCAAATTTTACTGCACATAGATTTGTTCCACTGGAGGGCTTGTTTCTTAAGAGGTTAAGGCTTGTTCTTCAGTCTTTCATTTTACTTATTTGTTTGTGATTAAAGCTATCACACAGCAATCTATGGTAGCAAACAGGAGACATCCCTGTCTCTCTTGTATGTTTTTAACTTCATGTTTACAACTCTGTGGAATGCATTTGGATCTAAAGTGCTAGATGGAAAGCAGATTTCCAAGAGGAAGAGGTATGGAAAGGGTCAAACTTTTATTAGCTGTGTGCACTTTGGGCAGGTCAGCTTTTCTGAGCCTCAGTTTTTCTGAATAGTGATAAAATAAGACCTTCCTCTACAAAATAGTCATGAAGATTAAATACCGTGATACATATAGAAGTGCTTTACAAAGTGTAACTGCTGATGTATATAAGTATGATTATTTCATACTTACACTCAATAAATGACTAAATATCTATACTGTATCCATTATAGTATTTTTTAAAATGGCTTTTGAGTAAGGAAAATATAATTGGAAAAGAGGGTATCGAGTCAGGTAGCAAGGAATAAATGCAGGCAGAAAATGATACAATGGCGCAAAGCATCAAAGGCTATGGGTGTTGTTCAAGTGTGGTAGATGGAAGGTTAGCAAATGCAGCAAATATTTAGTGTCTATTATAGGCCAGACACTGCTCTGGGTACTGGGAATATATAATTGAACAAAATGACCAAAGATCCCTGTCTTTGTGAGGCTTATATGCTAATGATTCAGTATAACTGAGAAAGGTAATGCTGTGGTTGGTTTGCATAGAATTTTGGAAATTTTGACAAAAATATTTGGCAGGAAAATGAAATGAATTATGCATTTGATTTAGTTGATTAGATTGCAATTCTAGAATTTTATTGTAAGACAAGCTTGAGGTTGGGGTGTAGTCATCTTGGAAGGATGTGTCAAGAGTTGCCTGGAAGGAAGGTTTGCCTAGAAATATAGTAGACCATTTTTAACTTAAATCGTGTATTTGTTTTAAGTGACTTTGAGGAAAAGGTGATAGAGGTATGGATTCTAAAGCTTCCTTTCCTCTGTCCTAATCTATACCTGGTTTTCATTACTGAGCTAATTACTTCAGGTCAAAATGAGTTCACTGAGTCACTAACTTGCTGATATAATTCATTCATTTATTCATGTAAAGACTAATAAGCATTTACAATATCCCAGTTATGATGCTGGGTGGTAAGTGACACAACATGAAGTGGAAAAAAAGACTAAATTTCTGCTCTTAAAGAACTTACAGTTAATAATTACACTTCTGGGTTCTGTATGACCCCTGCCATAATGTGAAGGTCGTTAGTAGAGGAAAGCATTCTGTCTCACCAAGAAGTGAGTACAATATAAATCATTTCAGATGCTATTAGCAAGAACTATTTTTTTCTATGTAAATTATTCATTTCTACCTGAAGTGTTTAGATTACACTTTCTATACTGCTTGGGGAATTGAGTCAGACTTAGAGGATATATTCAGATATTAAAAGGTGTAGGCCATTCTACCTATCACAAGTTAAATATTCTTAAAAATCCCACATGTCAGCATAATCCACCCGTCTATGTCTAAGATCTCTACAGATACAAGGTGAAAGAAGAAACAAAAATACTGAATAATCAAGAATAATGGCTTACCGAGTGTCTCATAAAACTTATGCTGTGATAGAAGACTGGCAAGTTTAGTGTTTAGATCTAGCTATTATATAAAGAAAGAATAAGGAGAAAAATGTCACAGTGCTAATTAGAGAGACAGATTAATACGTATCTTATGGCAGAATACGGGCACTGTATGAAAGTAGGAGGGCTTTAGTGCACCTAAAATAAGCTTCAGTAACTCCAGATTTCTTCTTGGGCTAAAAGTTCAGTAGCAGCAATATTTTCCCATTTTTCCTATCCGTTTTGATGCTTATTAAGTTTACCATTTTCTCTTTGAAGAAGCTTCTACTCTTTGAGAGAACCTCATTTTAATATTCTTCTTGCAGTCCTTTCCCATCTTATCAGTTTAACTATTAGAATCAATTAATGGCAAAAATGTGTAACAATAGAGATTATGCTTTAAGGAAGTATTTTAAATAAATTGGTGTATTTATTAGTGTTACTATATATTTGGAAAATGTACAAGAGATGTTTATTCATTCTAACAATGCTTTGTTTACATTCGGATTTGAAGTCCCTTGACTCTCCAGAGGCCACCCAGGGGTTCACAGCTCCCAAGGTAGTTAAAGTTCAGTAGTTCCCGATGGAAGATTCTAGAAAAATAGTCAGATAGCCCACAAATGACTGTAAGAATATGATCTTTGATATTTTGTGTTATGATTTATATGACAATGTTCAGTGGTCCATAGAGCTCACTTGACGAGGTATCATCATTTACTTCGTGCCTTGGTCCCTGGAGTTTCTTAGACTTCAAAGCTTCAGAAGGTTCTGTGATACAGAATGAGGACTAAAAGGATAGCTGTAGATTAACTCTACTACAAATTGCACTGCTATGCCACTGTCATGATTTGACAAAATCTTGGGATTTTTCTGAACATAGTCTATAAACCAACTTTTTGACTTTTGGTAACCTGTAAGCTGAATATGTAAATCTGAGATTCTTAAATGAAGAATGCAAGTAAATAAAGTTGTATTTGGTTAGAACAGTATGCAGAAAATTAGATCAGAAAATTTCTCTTGTGCACCACTTAAAGACCGTGGTCATAACAAAGAACTCTGTTTTATGACACATGTCGAAGATTACTAAGTCAGTGAGCCCCTGAGAAAATTTGTGGGTAGCTAAGGCCTAAACTTGGCTCAGAGAGAGGTAGTGGAGTAGTCTGCAAATGGAAGAGTGTTTTCTAACGCCCAAATGCTAAGCTACTGACTCCATGTAGAGATAACTTGTTCTAAACTAGACTCTGGGTGTCCTCTGTTCCTTAGCCAAGTGGCATTTAATTAGAGGGATTTTGTTTAGTTACTCTACTCTTCAGAGTCCTCTGTCTTACTGGTCATGAAATTGCTCAGCTGAACTAAAAGGCAAAGTAACAATAATTGGAAACAAAATGTCTTTGTTCTCTTTCCCTCTGAGCAACAGACTGCTCCTTACAAGCACCATATTGGTGAAGGCAGCCTCTTTATTGAGCCTGCTGACAGAGTCATTCCAGCATATTTATAACAGCTGAAGATAGCATGCCCTGAAGAGTGAACTTAATTCTTAGTCTGCCAGGTAGTCTTCTGTGAATGACAGTGATTTGTCCCTTGTGATTCTTTTTCTTCCTTGCTGACTATTCATAAAGCAGTATTTGACAGCCTAATTTTATATAGCTAATAACACTAAGGAACAATGTGATTTTAGAATGTCCATTAGATTTTCCCATGTTAAACTATTTTTAATAAACAGTTCTTTCCTATCCCTCTTTTTTATGGCTTACCAAGATTTGATTATAATTTTTATGCTTTTTATTTAATATTCTTTCAGAGATTCAGGCTAAAGATCATGTAAACTATTCTTGATTCTGTTTGGCATTAAGTAATACATAAATTTGGGTATACCATAAGAAAATTCTTATTCAGTGGTTACATGAAAGGAATAATTTATTCCATATTTATTCAACAAAGATTTTAGTGCCCACTACTATGTGCCAGCCACTATTAGGAATTGGAGACATAAGGATGAAAACATGAAGCATACTGTAAGCCCTAGAAAAACTCAGTTAAGGAAGAAGGAAAAACATTACTCTTCATCTGGGCCCCAGGACATAGGTACCAATGTAATTCTCATTTTACAGATGAAAAAAACCAAGCCTGACAGAAGTTAAATGACTCACCTAAAGGCACACTGTTAATAATACCTAAGCTAAGATCCAGTCCTAGACAGAGGGTAGTGCCTAGGCTTTTCAGCACAATAATTTACTAATATTTCCTCTCATTGTTTTGTCCAGGGCCACATTGCATTTATATCCATTTTTATTACATTTTTACACATAATTCAATCTTATTCTTTGAATCAATTATGCTTTTCTGTAGTATTTCTCTTCGCTGTCTATAGATGATATTTCCACTCAGAGGTATTAAGAACAGAAATGAGGGAGAGAGAATCGTTTGCTGTTCTTTTTGTCCCAAGCTAATAAAATGTTTCCTTAGACTGAAGCTATGCCCAGGGGCCACAGGTCATCTTTTCATCATTTCTAGCTCTCAGCTATATTTTACTTTTATGTGCTGTTGGACTCCCATAGGTATCCTTTAAGGAATTTGTTTCCATTAAAGGACATGGTCTCTGCAAATATTGGCACTCAGAGACCAAGCTTGTGTGCTTGATAAATAACTTCACTTTGTTCTCCTGATTTTCTCCAGAATATCACTGCTTTCATGGATTTGTTTCTAGAATCAAATCCTCCCTTCAATTCATTTAACCAGTGCCACTGATGTTTTGAGGGTCAAGTGTTATCTTTAGCCCTGAAATCCCTGTTTCAGGACTGAATTCATCCAGAAATGAGAGTAGCTACATTAAGGGAGGCTATGTATGCAGCAGGGTCACAATAAAGAATTCAGTGGTTAAACTTTAGAACAGTGGAGTGCTCATGTCATTTTTTTTCAAGGAGAGTTATTCTCTAGAACATCCAGAGAAATAGAATTGCCTTCTCTTCCTTGGAGTTTTCACCTCAGAAGAAAACATTTTCTACTACACGAGGGCTGATTCATTCCACAGCAGGGTATACCTTTTAGAAGCAGCATCACTCTGTCAGCATGGCTGCCTGTCGTATATTATGAATATCCACTGTTCCAAATCAAGTCACCTTATCATTCAGCTGCAGAGCTCAAGGATGTTTTCATTCCACGATCTCTATAGCATAAATAGGGAAATTATTTTTGTTCTTTCATGGGTTTCAGGCATAGATCTTGGATAAATCTGGCCCAACTCATCCCCTTTGGCAGCCAACATACATCTTTCACCCAGGAGACTACCCCTGGAGTCATTCCGCTTAGAACACACTCTGAGAAAAGGTTTTGTTAGCATCATTTGTTGCACTTTTTAACTATAGGATCTCCAAACACTTTTAAAGAGAATGTCACAGTTGCAATTTTCCTTTTATCTAATTCTAGTACAAGATAAGAAAGTGATAATGATACCAGTGATAATAAGGATAAAGACATCTAACATGAATTAAGAATTTACTACGGGGAAGGCAGTGTGATAAGTGTTTTGCATACATTATATCATGCATTAGGGAGGAAGAATTCTAATGCCCATTTGTCAGATGAGGGTATTGGGGCATAAAGAGGATTAATAACTTGTCCGAGGTCATAGAACATAGGCAAGCTGATTCCAAAACCTACACTCTCATCCTGTATATACTGCAGTGTTTGAAGAATTTCCTGCCTCCCACGCTGTTTTTCTAAACATTCTATTGCCACTCAATTTCTCCAGTCAGAATGGTTTTTAAATTGCACTCACAGACCTATTTTCTTCTTTTATACAGTATTTATAGCAGCTGATTTTGATAGCTGAGAATAGTACCGTATAAATAATGTGAGACCTCAGACTAATCACTTAACCCCTCTGAACTTCAGTTTCCTCATTTGTAAGATGATGAAATAATGATACTTGCCTCACAGGGTTGTTTGAAGATCAAACGCAATAATGCAAGCAAAGTGTTCTCAGTAAATGTTAGCTCAATTCCCCTCCTTCCCCATCCTCTTCCTTCCCAGTGCCAGAGTGAGGAAATGTGGCAATACTCATGGCAAATTTGAATGCTATAAGGATTCCTCATTGATTAAATAATTAATTTCTCATCCAATTTCCCAAAGGATTTGAAGTAGCCTGATGAACAAAAAAGTAATATAATCACTACAGGCATGTTTTACATTTCTCTAATTGTACCCTACCTGTAATGCTATTCTGCCCACTCATTTAATTCATTCATTCTAGAAGTCATTTATTTACTTATTTGCTCAAGAAATATTGATTATATGCCTACTATTTGCCAGACATTGTATTGTTAGATCACTTGACTTAGAAATCTTCTTCCATTATCCAATTGTTCTTTTTTTTATTCTCCTGCCCTATTGGCAGTAGTATGGGTTCCTTTTAACCTTCCATTCACTCATTGACCAATTGTAACCTGTGGTTTCTTTGATAGGATAGGACATTCTCCTTGTTCTTATTTCACACATAGTATCTTCTCTGGATCTGTTATATGTCCATCCTTTAAGTATTGTTGGCTCGTAGATTTCAAGTCTAAATAGATTCTTCTTTCCTGTCTATTGCTTTGCTATGGTTTTAGTTACCCTAAATAGAAATCTCCAGACTAGAATTGTCCTTCGAGACTTAGACTCATGTATTTTATTGCCAGCTACACATCTCAAGCACCCAATCTGGTGATAACTATAACAATTTGTTCCCCCCTGGACAACCACTTGTCCCTCCTACATTCTCTATATCCCTACCCAGTCATGGCACTTGGAATTAACTTAGCCTATATTATTGAATCCTCATTACCCCTGAATTTCCCATGTCTAATGAATCAAGTCTTCTCGGCAACTCCCAAATATGTCTCTGCTCCATTTTGGTGACCTCTTTCCTAGTTAGGTCTTCTAGCCTTTTTTCAGACAACTGCAATAGTCTTCCAATTCATTCCGTGCCCTCAAACTCACAAGCTGCAGTTCATCTTCTATATCCATGTTAGAATGATGCTTGGCATCTATAATAATCTGGACATGCTCATCTTTTGTTTAAAGCTTTCAAGTACATGCCATTATCCATTTAAGTTAGTGTTCAAATGGCTCTCTGAAGAGACTCAGGGTCTATGTGGTGATGGCAGGGCTCAGAGGGGGAATTTAAGCCATTCTTGCCTTTTCACTGCACTCTTAACTCTGTCCTTGCCTGCATAACCAGAGTAGTTCTACTTTTATCCTTTTATATATTTGTTCCACAAAGCATTTTATTTTGGGTAAAAAAATGGAGGGAGGTGGAGGGGCAGGAGGTAGTTGAGTAGTACCTTTACAAAGTCTGCAAGCCACCAGCCTGCATGACAACAGCCTGTGTGACCTACCAGCTCACCAGCTTCATCCCTTAAAACTCTCTTGCCTTGTTAATTTATGCTTCGTCACATTCATTGAGCCACTTACTTGATAAAAGAAAGATGGGGTTTTACTGTGCTATTGACCTCAGAAGAATATTCCATTTGAATTAGGCCAATTCTAAATTTGTTTCTTCTTGGACTCACAGATCTGCTTTACGATTCCTAGAATCGAGACACTGAATTCTCATCTTTTCAGTTTTTCATGCTCATTTCCAGGAGGTTGGCGCTTTTCCCTTGCTATTCAAAGCGATCCCATCCTTTTCATCAGTATGGCAGGTGGCCTTATAAAACTGAGCATCTGTGAATCTTTCTAAGAGACCCTTTGGGGATGAGTTGAGAGCCGCATTTTGACCTGTTTATGTTTGGAGTATTTTTTTTTTTTTTCAAATCATCTTTCTGATTATTTTTAAAATGAACCATATAAACCTACCCACTAACCAGGCAAGTATTTTCTAGTCCAGAAACTCAGCTGAATGGGATGCTGAATCTAAATAAAAGTAGCTTCCATGTGCCTAAGTGCCATTCTCAATATAATATGCTTTTTCAAAAAGCATTCATTAATATGCATTTTAAGACTTTAATTTAGAAACAGCCTGTTATTGATCACCACTCTGTTTACATTTAGCAGTCTGCAGAGACCACACTGTTAGACTCTTTTATAAGTTGCTTTCCCTTCTCCCTTTCTTCTTTATTAGCTTCAATGCCTTCCTCTGGGATCTTTATTAAAAAGATCAAGAGTTGAGGTTTTAGATTTCATAAATATTGCAGCAGTTCCATGCTCTTTGGAGAGTGGCTTCTTTAGATCGAAATGGCTTCCTATGGGGGCAGAGAGTATTTCAAAGCCAGCAAACAGAAAGAATAAAACAAAAAAGCTCTCATCAATAAACACACAAACATATTAGTGCATGGACTAAATAAATGTCATTATATAAGAAGTACTCAGTTATTAAAATTTTCTGCAAAATTATGAAGCTGAACATACTGGAGTCTCTGGCTTGTACAACTTCTGATGACTGGGATAATTTTGTTAAAAAGCCAAAGGGAGTTTTGTTAACCTTTTAAGAAATTGATCACCACCACCATAAAAGTCTCTGAGAAAATATTCCATTGTGCTCAAGTCCATATGTTTTGAAAAAGCTGACTGGTGTTCATTTTAAGCACATTCAGCCTCAAATATTGTGTGCATAATCTGGGATATGTGTTTGGGTGCCTGTTGGGAGTGTAGGAAAGAAAAGGAACAAGAAGTTGTGTAATAAATGATTGAAAACACTATACTGGCACATTATAATTTGTGTATGTGATTGGACCTCTGCAGGTAATTTTCAGTAGAAAAAAGTATAGGAGGCAGAAAGCCTGGTCAAACCACTTGGAGGTTGGGATAACTTTTTTTAGAAGTAACTGAAAAAAATCATTAATATTTAAATTTTCACTGTTTAATATGATGGTTAAATCCAAGACTTAAAATTTGGGGTTGGTGAGTGAGATGGAACACAGAGAGAAATTTGTGTGACCCTACTTCTCTTCTCATACTGGAAAACCTAGAAATTGCAGAGTATGATTTTTTTTGAAAACAAAAATGGAGAAAAGAATAGAAGTGCCCCTACTGCAGTTTGTCTTTTCTCCAATGTTGAGGAATTAAAAATGGCACAGAAAAGATCCAGAGTGTTACTGCCCCATTATCACTCGCATTTCAACCCCTGAGTAAGATAAGCAGAATTGTCTTGGTATTGTCACATCTAGTAGAGTGCTCTGTATCATTCTCACAACTGGCCGCCTAGAGGACAAGATCCCCTGATTGGTGGTCGCAATTCAGATTAATTAGAATCACCTGCTCAGCTATAAATGCACACTGATGCCCAGATTTATAAATTAGGAATAAAGGGAGGGGCCCAGCATCATTTAAAAGTCCTTCACGTGCTTCTAATGCACAGCCACAGTTGAGAACAGCTATCCTGACTAATATTTTATAAGTAGTAAAGCCTATTACTGGTTCATAATCTCTTCTGGCTTTCTATCAGCCTCTAAGTGAAATCTAATTGCTGCCTAATTTTCAAGCATGTTCATTATCTTATGATTTTGTAACATGCCACAACTCACATTATCTGCTCAAAATATGCAGATCTCACTACCAAAAACTTACCATGTTCATCCCAGCCCATCTTAACTTTTGCTAATGTAATTTTCCTTACCTGAACAAATAACTTTCTCATGTCCATTTCATCTCATGAAATCTCCACCATCAATCAAAACTCCTCTGCCCTGATAAATTTCCAATTGCAGTTTTGGTGACATAATCTAGCACCAAATTTCAGACCACCTTGAAGAATGGAGTGGTCTTGGAATTATTTTTCAGCAAAGACTTGAATATTCACAATGTTTCCCACTAGTCCAGAACATTTCTGTTCAAGAAAGGCTATACTTATGCTGAAGTGACAAACGAACTGAAATTCTTAGTAGCTTAACAAGAGGTTATATCTCACACATGAAAATGTTGTTATAGATCTTCTAGTCAGTGACTCAGATTTTAGGTGCCCCCACCTCATGGCTCTGCCATCCAAAGACAAAGCCTCTATTTTTACCAAAGGGAAAATGCTATGGTGTCAAACTCCACTTCTTAAATGGTTTGGGCTGAATGTGACTCATAATACTTCTGATAAACCATTGGCAAGAAATAGTCACATGGCCCTGCCTAATTGCAAGCATTGCTGGGAAATGTGAGGAGCATGTGACGTTTAGAGTGAAGGCAGGCATCTCTGCTGCATGGTTTCAAATCTGCAGGCTCATCTATCCTTTGCTATAACTTTACAACATTGAGAGGTATATATTATATCTCATTTTATAATTGCTACTATTATATTTATAGATGTGGATAAGTGAAGTGACTTTAACATCACCCAACTATAATATATAGTGGAAGGTGGCTGTATAGTTGACTTTAAATTCTGCAATCAATAAGCCATAAATTCCTTGAAGGCAAAGACCACCTATTGCCTTCATTCACTGGTCAATGAGAGCTGTTTTTCAATAACTACTATTTGATTAAATTGAGATTGTAATTAAAATTCAAATATCTGTTGGATTTTCTTTTTTATTGTGCCTCAGATATTCCTAGGTAGAAAGTAAAGATGAATGAGTGATTAATTCATTAATAAGTTAATGGATTAATTATGTTTAGTTAAGGGAACTTAACTGCTTGAGTCTTGACTTCCACCAGTGAGTGTCAGGGTGGTGTGTGAGGGGCAGGGATGAAAAAAAAAAAAGCACAAAGATCTCACATTGACACTTCTGTACAGAGATTATATGTAATGTTCTAGTAGCTTTTTTTTATGGTCTTCAAATGTCAATTTATATTCAATGAGACCATATCGCAAATTTGGAAGAAAATTTAACAAATAGAATACTTTCAAGCTAGGGCTAAAAACCACAAGCGCTACAGTCTGAAGGCTTGATTCACCAAACATGTCTCATGGTTCAATACAGTTTTTTGCTTGTAGAACTGAATAATCTACCTGAAAGTTCAGAGTGCAGAGAGAGTCAAGAAGTCAATGATTTGATGATCCAAAGTCTTGCAAAAACACATGATGTGATATGGGCAGAAGGGTCAGATTTTTTCAGATTTCTTCCCCACATCCCTGACTTCTATCTCGTGGTAGCTGCCATGGGGCCAAATTACTGGTTGAACTGATGACCTGTAACAAAGACTCTCCTCTCAGGCAGTGGCAGAAACAATAAAAAGTAAGGCTGGCAGCTTGCTTAGTACAAAGAGCAGGGGTCTTTATAGCCAGACAATCTTGGCTTAAATCCAGGCTCTTTTACATTTTAGCTGTGTGAGTTTGGAGAATGTAACTAACCTTTTTGAATCTTATTTTTTCCCCTGTAAAATAGTATAACAATATATATTTCATGATAATTATTAGAGAACCGGACATAATCAACATAAAGCATTTACCTTATTTCTTGAATTACAGAAAACTTCAGTAAATCATGTGACTTAAAGCAGGGTGCAGAGGGCAAGTGATGGATAATTAGCTTAACCTAATTTAGCATCATTCCTATTTGTCAAACTTACAAGTACTTTTTTCTTTGAATCAAAAGTTCCAAGTTTTAAAATAATTTTCTCCTTTGAGTTGCCATTTAGTGATCACAATGTTTGAGGTGAGATTAATGGTATCAAGAACCACTAGTAAATATAATGCACAAAAATCTAAGGTATTCATTGGGGGTTGGAAGTCTCTACAAAACTTACATTGCAGTACCTGCCATTATATTTTTATCCCAGGACACCTACATTTTGTTTGCGTGGGTGTGTGTCCATCTATTTCTTTTTCATTTATTTCTTTTAAAAAGATGAGGTCTTCCTATGTTGCCCAGGCTGGTTTCTAATTCCTGGCCTCAAGTGATCCTCCTACCTCAGCCTCCTGAGTAGCTGGGACTACAGGTGTGAGACACAGCACCCAGCTTTGCCATCTATTTCTCATCCCTGCAATTCATTGCACTTGAACTATAGGTTATGGGTTAATAGAAGACAAGTCATTTTGGAATTATATATAATCAGGTATCCAGTGACAATCTGAGCAAATTCAATTGAATCTTTTTCATTAACTAATTCATTTATTCATATAAGGAGTACAAGATACTGTTCTAGATGCTTGGTATACCTGTAATTCGATGAACAAAACAGATGGTTTCCTAAACCTGTGGAGATGATAATCTAGTGGGAGAAACATCAAACCATATTTAAATGGTAAATATAATCAGTAAATGTATGTTAACAAGTGGCAAGTTTTATAAAAAAAAAAATAAAATAAAGACAAGAAGTGCAAGGAAAAGAGAAATGGGGGGAGTGGTGGGTGGTGATAGAGGGAACAGATGTTAATATTAGCTAAAATTACCAGGGATCACCTCATGAGAACGTAAATTCCTCAGAGAAGTAAGTAAGGGGTTTAGACATGCAAATACATGAGAAAGAGAGTTCCAGGGAGAAGGAACAGCCAGTGCTGGCATATTCTATGAATAGCAAAGAGGCCAGTATGACTGGAGAGGATTGAGGGAGAAGGGGACTAATGGGAGATTATGAAGGCAAAGTGGGCAAGGGGGCAGGTGATATAAGGCTTTGTGTGGCTTTGTAAAGCGTTTCCCCCCACCTAGTTACTAAAAAAGTAGGTAGGTTACAAATACATGCAATGTGATACCAAAAGTGAAACACTAAGAGGAATATTGAATCTCAAAAAGTTGATAATTGAAGTTGATTCATTTTTTTCATTGTAAACTCTATAGTAAGTTTCATCTGATAGGAAAAACTTTAGCATTAGAGGGTAAGTACTAGCCTTCAAGTGTTTGAACATTAGACATAGTCTTTATGCTGGCATATAACACATCTCTTGAGAAAGAAACATTCATGGTTTTTATAATTACCTTTTTAAATGTTAACAATCACTCTACTACAAAGAGTTTCCTAAAATATTCCTTCAATTTTCTTAAAAAAAAATTTGCCGTGCTTTAAAATATTTCTTCAGCACTCAGTGGAGATGAGAACAGCTGGCCAACATCTTGCATCACATAATCCATCATGTATGTAATAATTATTATTAATTTACCTGGAGAATGGTCTTTTCCCAGATAAACTATCCCTATCTTTCCTCATAAGTCCTTTCATGTTATTTTAGTTCTTTGGGATTATGATTACTATCTCAATATTTTCTACCTAATTTTTTCTAAACTATATCAAATCAGATTATAAAAATCATTCTCATAAAGAATGATCTATAAATTATTTCTATAACTTATACTAAAATTACTAGCCACTGGAAAAAGAAAATTTTGAAAGCATTCTCAGTATTTCCAAAGAGTTACATTGGATAGGTTAATTCTTACACCTTATGTCATTTTATTAAAATAGTCAAAAACAAATGAATTGGTTATTCCTTGCTTGTGTTATCAACTACCAACAAGAAAATTCACAAATGTAACATAAATAAAAAAGCTTTATTATTCCCAAGGTAAACTATAAATTCATTAGACTCATACAATCTTTGGGACAAAGAAAATGGGAAATTCATGGGGAAAATTATAATTTCTATAGCACTCCTTAGCATATATAAATACTTGGGGAAAAGAGGCCTCAGAACATATGCCACCTATAATCACGGGAAAGAATTGGCTAATGTATTAAGGTAATAAGATATATAATAGCTTCCAGTTCATTTCTTAATTCTCATGGACGCTCTTAATGGAATGAGAGATCTATCAGATCAGAGAAACCCAACAGTGTAGACTCACTGTCTTAATGCTATGCGTGGTGAGGCTGTGTCATCCCTCAAGGTTCTACCTCAACTATAGAGGGAGTGTATTGATGTGTCACAGTTACATGTATCCATAATTATTTCTTAGTGTGTCATTGGGTATATGTGAGGCTTCAGTGAAGTTAGCCAGGTCATAGCCACAACCCATCAATGGAACTAGTGGAGTAAATAGTTTAGTTGTTGCCCCCAAAAGCTTGGATTACCAGTTTATAATAATTGACATTAATTAAAAGAATACCATATACTCAAGATTAACTTAACATTTTGTGTATCACAAACAATGGCCAGTTACATTGTCCAACCCAGATCATCAGAGAGGCTGATGTAAAGAGCATTGCATGATATAATGTTAAAAATATAGTTAAAAGTATCTAAATCCCCTTTCCATGATTAATTTCCAAAAGGGTAAAGTCCAAATCATAAAATTCCCTTTCTTTAATTGCCAAAGGTATGTTAACTTCCAAAATAAAATCTCCTTTCCTTTGAAGAAATCAAAGTGCAGATATCCTTTCTTCCTTACTTTATTATGCTCATTCTCAGCCATAGGACTCCTACACAGGTGCCTGGTTGTTCTCTGGTTTCTGCCAGCAAATGTGGCCTGAATTATCTCCCTCAGAAATGGTAGAGGTACCTAAGAACCCCCTAAATTGTATACATTCAGTCCCAAATATCTCACATTTCCAATTTTCCAAAATAAGTTGTGTCAATAGTGAAATATCAGAGTACAACCTCATAACATTTCTTGATAATCACTGTATTCTGTAGTTCAAGCACTAATTATCTTATTCAATGCAAAAACCATATTTTAAAAACCCACTTCGTATACTTGAAACCTACAGTCTTACTTCCAGCCACAAGCCAAAGTAGGAAATTTACTATTTAGGAGACGTGGGTGGACAATTTGGAGGAATGGGGATCGGATGGAGAAAATGGGCCCAGAAAGAAGCTCTCAGTTTCAGCTTCAGCCTGTGTATTAATTTGTGCCAGTAGTCCAGGATTTATCTGTGGAATGAAATTCAACTGGGAGAACCTTTTACTTATTAAGAAGGTAATGGTAACATTATGTGTTTCTTATCTTTAAATATATATATACACACATACACAAGTATACCCATCTTTGAACATAATTTTTAAAATTTTGTCTTCCTTTCTGGCTTTTAACTTTTCAGCTCTTGATAAATGTAAACAACTTAAGTAGAAACAGGGCCATTTCTTTCTACTATTTTCTTTCTGCAGGAGCATACTGTCTTTTCTCTGCTTTCAAGCTGGCACTGCTCAGTTTTAGAAGGTTCAACTTGCTTCTTAATGTGTTCTTAAATCTTCAACTCTTCTTTCCCTTTTTACTTCGTTTGTTCATCTTATATATGTTCTTTTGGTATTGCTTATAGTGCAAGAGATATGAAATTAATAATTCCTATGTAATATTTATTGAACTCCTTATACTAAATACCGTGTCAATTGCCTTTTTATAATTTCCTATAAAATAGGCATCAATATCCAATGTTTGCTAATAAACAAACATGGGTAGACATTGAAGGGATGTTGCTTATATTGTAATTTATATCTTAAGTGGTCCGGTGAGATTTGTCTTTCAAAGAAGCACTTTGTTTTATTGACTTTCTTGTATTTCTGTTTTTCGTTTCATTGATTTCTGTACAGATGTTTATTTTTTTCTTGATTTAGACTGAAATTGCTTTTTTCTCTAGTTTCCTAAAGTATAAGATTAGATGATTTTGTGGTTCTTTCTTCAATATATGCCTTTAATGCTATAAATTTCCCTCTAAGTTCTGCTTTCACCTCATCCTATAATTTTGAGAGGTTACATATTTTTATTTTGTTCAAAATATTTAAAAATTTTCTCTTGAGATTTATTCTATAATCCTTGTGATACTTAGTATGTTGCTTAATTTCCAAATATTTGGGAATTTATCAGTTATCTTTCTGCTATTGATTTCTAGGTTATTTCCATTGTAGTCTGAGAACATATTTTGTATAATTTCTATTTTAAATTTGTTAATGTGTATTTTATGTCCTGTAATTTGGTCTATAAAAGTGAATATTTTTGGGGAACTTAAGAAACTGTATGGAGTATTGTATAAATGCTAATTAGATCACGTTGACTGACAGTGCTGTTAAGATCAACTTTGTCCTTACTGATTTTCTGACTGCTTGATTTGTCAGTGAAAGGGTATTGAATCTCCAATTATATTAATAATAGTGGTTTTGTCTGTTTCTCCTTTCAGTTTAAGTTTTTGCCTCACCTATTTTGACAGTCTGCTAGGCACATACATGTTAATGACTTTTATGTAGCCTTGCAGAATTGATCCTTTCAGCATGTAGTAGCCTTCTTTATCCTCAACTTTTCTTCTGAAATTGGCTTTGTCTGAAATTAATATAGTTCTACGGTTATCTTTTAATTAGTGTTAGCACAGTATACCCTATCCCTTTAATTGTTATCTGTGTTTTTTTATTTAAAGTTTCTTATAGGCAGTATAGAGTATATAGCTGTCTTGTAGATAGCATACAGATAGCATTTAGTTTACTCTGATTTGTTGTAATTGGTGCATCTACACCATTCACATTAATATTATTGATATGTTAATAGCTCGATTAATATCTATTTTGACTTTGAATTTTCATAAGTTTTCCGCCTCAGAGTTTTCCTGCAGCTCTTTCAGCTGTAATCTACTATCATACTTCAGCCTTGTAGTTATAGTGGTAAGATATAGGGAAGATACAGTCATTTTCTATTCTTATGATTTTAATAGACCTGTTTCTGGGTTGTGACCTCTAATTTTTTCTAGTGGTATAAATTTTTTTTCTCTTTAGCTTAGACAGGAAGACTAGAGGGGTCTAGAATGGGAGAAATGCTCTTCCTATAGCTATATTAAGGCTCTGGTAAAGTCTTTTTCCCTGGAGAGTAGGTCTGTGTTATGAAAACTCTGGACTTATTTTACAATGATTACACTTCCTCTCTTTTGCAAAAATCACAAGGTAATCCTTTTTGAATCTTCACCATGAAAACATTGTGAGGTCCCTGGAGATAAAACCCCATGAACATGCAGGATCTCTTTGAAGACTTTTGGCCCCCAGTATTTCTCACATTCAAGATAGTCCACTCGACTTACAGCAATCCATCAAAATGATCATTTAAATGTCTTACCACCTATGGCTCCAGTAGCTTCTCTTCAGTGCAAGCAGATTTCATGTGTCTCTCCAGTCTGTTGGATTTGTCCTGAGACCTTAGCTCTCTGATGAGTCCAAGGAAAGTTGCTTGATTTTTCAATTCATTCTTTTCCATTTTCTGTAAAGATGAGAAGGACAACTCCCAACTTTTTTCATGTGGGAGTTGAAACCAGAACTCTAGGGCTGGGGATTTAAACCTAGGTTCACCTGACTCGAAAGTTTAGGTTTTTCCTTTATGCAATGCTTCACCATTTAAAAAAAATTCTTTCAAAAACAGACTTGTTTTTCCAGTTAAACATTTTTTAAATGGTGTTTTCTCATATTTCTACTTTTCTGTGTTGACTCAGAATTATGCGAGTTTCCTGTAACTGTCCCTAGTCATATGAAATAAAATGGAAAATTAGATGTAACTAGGCTAAAATGGACAAATAGACATTATAATCAAGGTTCTTTTATTTGCAAACCTGAGACATTCTAGACTGCTTTGGTTTTAAGGTGCTGTACTGAACACATCAGACAGGCAAACAGTCAAGTACTTAAAAGAAAAGGTGAATGGTACAGAAAAAATAGCAGGTAGGACAAGTCTGGTCATTTAAATGAGTCGTTAAAGGGAGATACAATTTGACTATATTACTCCCCAGAGAGCTTCTTGGTGTGGGTTTATGAACTCTGGGAGAAGGGCCAAGTTAGGCCTAATTATATTTAGATTAACTCTGCAATTTAAATGCCTAACCTTTTCTCAGTTCTTTTTTCTTTCGCTCAGTTTTTTATTTTATTTTTTTAATTTTGGATTGAGCCTAAAAGTCCTTATTCTTTGACCTTCTTATTATGTGTTTTAATTAGCTCTCACTTCTCTGTCATCACTTAATTTTTTAAGGAAAAATAATCTATTCAGCCATATGCTGAAAGAAAAAGGTATTCATAATAACATTTTAAATAAAAACATGTTGCAAAAAATGTACATTCATTGTTATTTCTGCTTGTTGGTTGCTTCCAAGTTTTAGGTGACTAATTTCCCTTTAAATACATCCAGAAAATCTGAGAATTATATGGCATTGTTATATTAATGGCTCTAGACATTGTTGAAAAAAAGGCTATTTTTTCTATGACTATTTATTCCCAGAGTATTACATTTTTTTTTGCTTTTCCCCTAGTGAATACTTGATATACTACTTGATACTTGTTTTACCACAGATTTTTGTTTTTTTACTTCAGATGGCAAGTGAGAGGCTCTTTGCTTTTCAATGTTACCTTTTAAAATAGCATATACATGCTTTTCTTATGTATAACCTTTTTTGGGATCACAGATGTTTCTGAGAAACTTACGAAAGCCAAAAAATTTACAGAAAAATGCGCATACACATAAACTTTACATACACAGTAATTTCAAGAAGTTTACAGATCTTTTAAAGACAAAAGTTTCTGATCTTTAGGTTAGAAACACTTGACATATTTTGCATAGTCCAGGTGATTGCTGCCTTCTGTGAGAGATGCCGTGTACTAAGTTTGGCCCACTCTGTTCATCTTCTCTGTAACAGAAGTATTTCCTTCCTGACTCAACACTCTGTGTACTCTCACGTGAGAGTCTTCCTTTTCTGTGGAGTTTATAGGGAAGACAATAGGATTTGTTGAGAATGACTAGACACACTGTATAATATGAACAATACTGAGTTTACGGTGCATATTTGTTTATAATCAATCATAAAAAATATTCAAGTAGTCTCCTGTTCCCCTTTACCTAGGGAACTAGTCATAACTGTTAATTGGTGTGATTACAATTGCCACAATTGGGATCCTTTGTTCTTCTCTGTGATCTTGTCTGAACTGGGAGGTTGGACTTTTGCTTCAGTGACTTATTACTAGGTCTTAGAATTTACTCACAAATTTCTTCAAAATACAGGCTTTGACAACTGGGAATTGATTTTTGCAAAAGGCTTTGTTTTCCTCTAATATGCTTTACACTATTATGACGATGGCAAGGTGAGAGTGCAGCTCTATAACTCTTAATTTGAATTAATGGTATAGGTATCTGCTCTTTAAATTATCATTTAGGTATAGAACAAGGCATTCAGACAGCATCACTGTCAGGTGCAATGGAAGAAGTGGGCCTCTGCCTGCCTGTATGAAAGTGGTCAGGAAGAAGCAGTTCCATTACAATAGACAAACATCAATAGAACATCAAAGATCCCAGTGAGCTAAGATTGAGCTTGCTAAACTTTTATTTAATGCTCTGAATATGTGTATATGCATGCACACACACACACATTAGTAGTTTGTGTTTAATGTAGTTAATGTGCTAGTTAGTTCTCTCAAATTTATGCAAATTAGGCTGTAATTTGAAAACTGATTTGATGAAGACACCCACAATTTGTAAGGGGGATGATAATATGCATGTGATTGACATGAACTGATTAAACTGTAATGTCCTAGGCTATTGTTTGCCAGGCAGTTATTGAATGGTGTAAGGGGAAATATCATCCTGTTTTACTGTGAGATAGGTTTTCATCAGCAAAAAGAAGAAAGAACATGAAAGCTCTTTATATCATCATGCCCGTTGTGTAATCCCTCTGTATCAAGAGATAACATAGTGATTACATAGTGCTAAGAATACAGGGTTTGGAATTAAAAAACAAGTGAAAAACTAGGAGTAGAGTCTTATGTCTACCATTAATTTGCTGTGAGTTTATTACCCTCAGCATCTAATCCTATGATGAAGTATAATAAGACTTACCTCACTAGGTTGCTAAGAATTAACTGAGAAAATTCGTGTGAAGTGCTTTGCAGAGTATCTAGTGTACATATATAATAAAGATACATGTGTAATAAAAATAAGCTATTATCATGGCTGCTGCATTGTCTCCTAAGCTAAAACCTCTTACCTGGAGTGGGTAACAGGCTTGGGAACACTTGGGTGTAAGGGACAGTTAACTCTCATGTTCTAAACCTACTTTTATTTATAGAGCAAACATCTTCATTCTCTTGGTTGTATCTATGAACAGACTAAAAGCAGCTACTTCTGAACTCTCTGGAGTCTTACTTGCTAGAGCTCTCTCATTTATGTCTAGCACAGTCCTCACTGTTCTAGTAACTGCCTTTTTTTGCTTGGCTTGTTAATTTAAGCAGTCTCCTGCTTAGCAAGACATATTTTACCTTTAGCCTTAATTCCTTTTGCCATTCTCTAAAGTGGATCCAATTTTCAAAGATCCTTGTCAGGATAGGTTTCTGATGAACCGTTAGATAAACAGATGATTCAATGTGTTCTTGCTATACTTCAGGCACCGTTAGAGCTTGCATATATTTTTCTCCTCTTTAAATAAAATATTATCTATATTACCCAGTGTGTTGATAGTTTCTGTGATAATTTTCTCAATTATATTCCAGTTATCTCGTTAAATTTTTTCTAAGTAATTTTGAATCAAAGATGGTACCCTACTTCTGAAGCACAAATATTAACATCCTCTGTGGGGAATGTCTATGCAAACTTGGATAACCAATAAAGACCAGAACATTTCTGATTTCCATAGCATCTATTTTTAAGGTCAAAAAAATGTCTTAACTGTTTTAGCAGGGCATAAGCTTCATTTTTAGGGCAATTTTCCTTTTGCTCTGATATTTCCCATATACCTTTTTTATAACATGGACACCCTAGTCAGTATGTGTTGTCAATTTCAGCTAGAAACATCATTTTCTTGACAATTGAGTGAGTTTTCAAATCTTAGTTACCAGATCGCATTTGGTTTTTCTTTTCTTTGTACCATGGAATATAAAACTATTTTCCTTATGATATAACTAGGTTATGTTTTTATATTATAACTTCAGTTAAGTTTATGGTCTCTAAAAGAAGTTTAAACATTGTTTCAAGAAATACTTAAAACAAGGAAGTATAATACTTCCCCATAAATAATACCATTCTGAAATTTATTCAACACTCTGATCAATATCTGCATCTTTCATAGGTTCTGTTTTCTTGCATATTAACTAATTAGTTCTAGCACTTCAAGAATATTTCCATTATTTCTGAGGTGAAAAAATTGAATAGAGGAGTACAGTGGTTTCCTGTGGTCTTAGATGGACTAAATAATTAGAGCAGAGATTTACACTCAGTACTCTTGATTTGAAAGCTCTTGCTCCTCCCACTGGACAATACTAAACTTACAAAAGTGACATTGATGTTGCTTGAACTAGTCTACAGAGTCTCAAAGGAAATGACTGACTTTGAACATGCACTTTCGTTAAATCATGCTTCTCATATCACTTTCACTGATCCTGGGAGAATGCCTTTTATATGTCCAGGCACATTACAATGTAGTTTCTAAATGATAGCAATGTTAAAAATAACATTTTTTTCTGCAATGTCATTTCAGGAACTAATTTATTGTGTAACATCAATCTCTTCAGTTTGATGCTTTCTGTACTGAGAAGAGAAAGTGCAGGCTTTAATATATCATGATGTCTCTTTTATTCATTTCTTTCAATTTTTGGTTTAGTGCTTATAAATTATCTATAACAGATTTGCAAGTTATGCCTTAGTCATCAAATTTGGTAGCATGATGTAGGAGTTCGCTGAACTGTTTTATACAATGTTTTATATGCTGAAGAGTTCTGGTTGTGGATGTCTTTACGTATCTATAAACCATATAGCCTGGCACCCTTATAACACTGGTACTTTAGAAATAGGGTTAATTCATTTTGTGGGCTATATATGTTACCAAGGTTCTATTTACCATAGCTATTAAGTTGGGCTGGCATAATCCTTTACTAGGACTTTGGAAAGACATGTGATAACAAATTTAAGATAACAGTTGCATTAATCAGGTGTCTCTGGAGAAACAAACAATATATGCAACCAAAAGAATGTATGTATGCATATATGTTAATGTATCTATATATCACTATAGAGAGATATGTTAATTGACTTTAAGTATAACTAGCTTTTACATGATTACAGGGACTGGAAAGTACAAAATCTGTAGTTCAGGTTGACAGGTTGGAGACCTAGGGATGCGTTGAGATTGCAGTCTCTAGTCTGAAGGCAGTCTTCTTCTCCCAAAGGACCTCAATCTTTTTCTCTTAAGACCTTCAGCTGCTTAGATGATGCTCACATTATGGACGATAATCTCCAAGTCTACTGACTTAAAGTTAATCGCATTTTTTAAAATGTCTTGGCAGCAACATCTAGAGTGGTGTTTGACCAAACATCTAGCTACCCTTGCCTAGCCAAGTGGACATATACATTAACCATCTTAACTGGGTTTTCACTTTTTATGTCGATTTCTATAAAATATTAGTGTTATTTAATTCCAAAGATATTTGGTCTATTAAAATTCTAAAGGCTTCTGTGATGCATATACAAGTTAATACAATTTAATATAAAATTAATCCTTTTGATCTTGAAATTAAAACTATTTTTACAATGATAGGCAAATTCTATACTTAAATTCTTTGGGGTTATTGATCATTGTAACACAATTAGGATTTTTTAAAACTTTGCTGGTACTATAGCTAATTATATTAAGGTTAAAAACTTGATAGGCATCCTTTCACATTGATAAAGAAGAAAAATAGCCTTTGTTAAATACTTAATGTTTCTGGAAACTTTACCTGAATTTTTATTTTAAATACCTTTGTTTAAAATTTTATTTTAATTAAACCAATTTTTTTGTTTGGAACAGTATTCATTATATTCTTTATTCTTTGTTTTATTGTCATCTGGCTAATAGGTGTCCAAATAAGTATTAGTCCTCTCCTTTCATTATAGTAAAAACTAAAATGTTACTAACAATATATCTTAATGTGCATAGGAACACTCTCCTAAATAATTCGTTTTTTAAACTGACTTATTATCCCTTTGTTTGCTTCTCGTACTTAACATGTTTTAATGAAATCAGTACTGCAGATCCTGGAGAAAAGCATGTGTCATCACCTCTGACTATTGATTCTGTCAGAACAAGTCAAGATAGGCTAAATTGTGCTACACATTAAAAGAAATACAAAATGTCGATGGGTTTAATAAAACCAAGGTCTTCTTGCTTATATACATGTCCAACATGTCTCAGTTATAGGAGCTCTACTCATAATCATAGTTACTAGGTAACTCAGGCTGAGACTCAATTTGCACACGTGTACCGTGACATGTGTTTTGTTTTTGTTTTTGGTTTTTTTGAAATGCAAGTATACACATTTTAACTTATTTTTAAGAATTTATATTTTAAAAGCAGGACAGGTATATGTATGACGAAACAGCATGGCTGACACATACCAAGTCCACACTGGAAGCTTTTGAGAGCCATTTCACGTGTTGACAGTAGTACTGGCTCAGGCGGAGTAAGAATGAATAATAGTGCTCTGGGAAGAACAGTAGTGACTGACAGGGGAGGTAAAGGAAGGGCCTCCTCGTGGATGCTATGCAGCAGGAACAACTTCCTAGTAGTGACATGGGCAAAGTGCCAGGTCTCCAAGACAGAAATGGCCCAACCCATCCAAACAGCCTCCCAACTTGGCTGCGAAGTGCAGGGGATAGAAGAACTTGGGCATAATGGGCACAGGGATGGGGGACTGGCATCCCCACCCCAAAGCAGTTTTGCTCCATCGTGGAGCGGCTGCTCGTCAGCTACACCCTGCAGGCCCTGCAGAGAGTATGTTGGGTACAGGATATTGCTGTGGCAGTAACTGGAGAGAACATCGAAGCAATGAACAGTATCATTCAGAAGTACCAGCATAAGCACATCTCAGTAGTTGAAGCTGGAGTAACCTGCCACAGGTCGATTTTCAGTGCACTGGCAGGGGATCAGCCCAACTCAAAGCTGTGTAAAGCCAGAAGCTGTGATTATCCATGATGCTGTCAGACCATTTGTTGAGGAAGATGTCCTTCTCAGAGTTGTCATAGCTGCTAAGGAACATGGGGCAGCAGGAGCAATTTGACCTCTTGTATCTGTCATCAGTCCATCTGCTGATGGTTGCTTAGACCACTCAATAGAACATGCCAGACACAGAGCAAGTGAAATGCCGCAGGCTTTTCTATTTGATGTGACCTATGAAACATATCAGCAGTGTAGTGACTATGACTTGGAATTTGGAACTGAGTGTTTGCCATTGGCTCTAAAATACTGTCACACTAAAGCCAAACTTGTAGAAGGATCACCTGATCTCTGGAAGGTGATCTGCAAATGAGATCTGTATGTGGCTGTGAATCGATTAAGGGATGAGCAGAAACTATGAGAATTTAAGGCAAGCTGCCATTATTGCTGCCTTAATCAAAGAAAGAAATTCTAGACTCATTGGTCAGCTACTGGTAGCATGAAGAACACAGAGAAAATTTACCTATTAGGCTTTTTTAAAACCTCGACTCAAGTATCTCTATTGTGCTCATTCTCCCCCTGTTGTGTGAGGTAGAATGTTTAAGTTGGCTTCTGTGTCATCTTACAATTTGTAGGATGTGACGCTTAGATCATAGAAGTGGATTAATGCTTATATCTTTGAAATAAAAATATTTTCGTGTATGTCAAAAAAGACAGGAGAAAGGACACTTACAGTGAGTTGTGTGTGCTGCTGCTTAAGCTTCCACCCAGAAGTCACCCACACCACTTCCATTAACGTTTTGTTAACCAATACAAGTTACATGGCCACGTGCCTAACCGGAAAGTAGATGAGGAAATGTAATTCAACTATGAACCTGGAAGAGGAGAGGAAGTGGAATACTGGTGAACAGTCCTGGTGAAAGAACTGGCACGGTTTCAGGGGTGATTCTGTATTGGGAATGATTTTATCTTTAATACATGGGGAAGAGTGATTCATAAAGAAAGTCAGTTATTTCACATAAAACAGTAGATAGGAATTATCAGAGTTGATGTAGAAACTCAAGAATGATATATAAAGGTTTAGCTCTTCTTATATTTCTGTTCTACCTTTCCCAGAATCATGGATTTTTGTCTTAGTCTGGCCACCTTGTGTTTTCTGGAAGACTTCTACAGCTATAAATATCATGTCCTCACATATCTGCCATCAAATCGGGAAGGAGGGAAGAGATTTTCTTCTTTGCTCTCCCTCCACCTTCTCCTCCTACCCTCTTTAGTCAGAAGAAAAATATTCCTTAGAAGAAACAACAAAACAACTTGGCTTTCTTAACAGACTTTCCTTTATTTTTTATTAGTCAGAACTCTGTTACCTGGCAACCCTTATCTGCAAGAAAACCCGGGAAAGTATCTGAAAAAGGGATATCTGAAAAGCAGGCAAAAAATAAGTATAACTGGTTTAGAAGATAATCATGGCTTTACCATCTTTCTTACTCCGGGGCTGGTCACATTGCCCACATTGCCCTTTGAATAAAATTGTAGCTCTGATATTAACAAAGAAGGGGAAATGGCTATGTATAGAACACAAGAGTAGCTTTCACAGGGGAAAAAAAACCCTTCAAAATTGAATAGGGAGATGATGATAGTTTGAAGTAAATTGTAAGCAAGACAGATTATCATGTAGTCTAAGATAATTAAAAAGCAGGCTATAAGAAGAGAAGATTATTTCAGCTGGGGTTTCAGGTCAATCATTAAGGCAGTAATAAATGAGCAGATCCTTAGGAAACTGGAAGGGTTTCAATGACAGAAAAGGCATCTCAGGTGGAAAACACTAAAGGCAGAGCCAGAAAAATTAAAATTCTGGGGAATGAGAATTAAATAGTGTAGAGCCATGAACATCAAACAAGAGCTTTTGAACTTGTTAAGAAGCCTTTTAACTTTGGGGCATTGAGATTTGGTTAAGGACAATTGCTCTACACTTACACAATCTCAGCTGCATTTCAGTTCTACCATTTACTAGCTGTGAAACATTAAATAAGTTTCCTAATATTTCTAAGTCTTCATTTCCTCATCTCTAACAAAAGGAATAAGTGATGCCTACATGTTTTAGTTAGGGTATGTCAAACTGCTATAATGAATGGATGCAAAAATGTAATGGCTGAAATAAAATAGAAGTTTGTTTTGTAAAAAGGTAGCGGGCAGCCTCTGCTCCATGCAGTCATTCAAGGACCCAGGATGACAGTGGCTTTGCTATTGCATGGCACCTGACACAGTGAGCAACAAATAAATGTCAACTGTTGCTAATGCCTTAGAAACCAAAGGAGCTTATTGGGAAATTGAAAGTAATGTCTTCTTAAACCACAAAAAAATACTGTATATATTGACTTTATTTTGAGCAGAAGAATAGACAATTAGAACTTGAAATAAAGATTATTCTGGAAAACATATGCAGGATGAGTCTATGAAGGGTGTGAAGATTATAGGAAGACAAGTATTAGGAGATAATTATAATGGTGTAGACAAGAAGTGATGAGAGCCAGAGGAGGATGGGTAGGAACAAAAAGGGCCAGATCCAATAAATTCTACTATTCAAAGGTTTTGAGAGTCTCAGATGTTTTGTATTTCTAGATGTCCTAAAATCAAATATGTATTTGGAATCCATATTTGTCACTGGCAAAATCAAAGTATTTCTTTTATAATCTCTAAATTTTGTAATGGTTGAATTTTTGAAGGCAGAAAATTAGAATAGAAAGGTACTCTGGGATATCACCCGGAAATTTGATATGTGAATATTTATTTTGAAATCAGGCTAAAATAATTTTAATTCCTTTGTTTACTGAAGAATGTTATTTCTCACATACTTTTGTGTGCCCTGCAATTATGAACACATTTAGTCACTTCTTTGCTTTTCCCCCCTCTTCTTTACAGTGTAATTAATCCCAAGTTTCACTGATTTTTAATATCAATATTATATTTGCTCCAGACATCTCATAGATATCCTTTGTCAGATAAGGAACCTCTCTTTTATTTCTAGTTTATTAAAAATTTTCTTTTTTTTCTTGAATGGGTATTCAAATTCTTTTTATGAATTTACTGGGATCACATTTTTCTATTCTGTTAATGTTATGATATGCATTGATCTTATACTTACAGACCAACTTTGCATTTGTGAAATGTGTTGGGAAATGTTCATATATCACTGGATTTAGTGTACTAAAATTTTGTTTAGAAATGTATCTAGCTGGGCATGGTGGTGCATGCCTATAGTCCCAGCCACACAGGAGACTGAGAAAAGACAATGGCTTGAGCCCAGAGTTTGAGGTCAGCCTAGGGACCACAGTAGTGAGACCCTGTCTTTAAAAAAAAAAAAAAAAAAAAAAAATCTTATCTATGTTCATGAAAGACCTTGGGATATAGTTGTCCTACCTTGTAATATTCTTGTCTGGTTTTGAGAATAAGTATAATATTGACTTCATTAGATTAATTGTAAAATATTCCTTTTCTATTCTCTGAAAGTGTTTGTATAAGCTTTGTGTTATTTTGGATTAGATTTGTTTTTTCTTTTGGAAAAGATTTCTAGTTATATATTCTGTTTCCTTAACAAGTTATGACTATTTGGGCAATTTTAGTAAGTTGCATTTTTCTAGTGTATGCTTGATTTATCAATTTATACAATTTAACATTTACTTTCTTTAACTTTCTTTGAACTTAATATGCTGTTCTTTTCAAACTTTGTGAGATACTTAATAAGGTTATTGATTTTCAGCCTTTTATTTCTAATATATTTTTTCAGGCTATAAATTTTCCAGTATGCATTGCTTTAATTTAATCTCAGAGTTTTATATGTTGTATATTATTCCATTCAAAATTCATTATTTTCATTATAATATCTTGTTTGATCTTTACTTAAAAGTTTATCACTTGCTTCCCAAAGAATTGGAGATTTTCCCTTTTTGTTTCTGCTATTTTTAGCTTAGTTTTACATCTATCAGAAAGCACATTCTGTTTTAAACTTTGAGTCCCAACATGGTTTTTTTTAAATGCTGTGTATAATCTGTTAAATTCAACTACTAAATCCTTAACCTCTGTTATATACATATTTGCAGTTTTCAAATTTCTCTTTGGTACCTTTTATAGATTCCTGTTATCTGATGAAATTCTCTTATCTCTTTTATTGAAACTAGTAAGTTATTTTAATGTTATAGTCTTATAATTCTAATATGAGTCACCAATTCTATTGTCTGTTTTTCTCTTGTTTTTTACTTTTTCTTACTGTCCTCTGGCTTGCTTAGTAAAATTACTGAATGCCAGGCACTGTGTATGAAAATTGTACAAATGATGTGAGGTTCCTGTCAGTATTCTAACTCAGAGTCTGGAATATATTTCAGGGATGCTCTTTCTTGGTTGACCCTGGACTTTGATTTTTATGTCCCATGCTCTATGAGATTATGAAAATGGCTGCAGAAATTTGAGTTTACCTCATGCACTTCCTTTCTGCTCAGTGTCTTGGCGTCTAATCTGGGCTGTTTTGGAAGCTCCGAACTCCAATTTTGCCTCTGTATCCCTTTATGACTGCTGAAAACTTGGCTCAGTTTTCTAAGCTTTCTGCCATAAATCTCTATTCAACCTTTTAACCTCTTGGTCTTATGCCAGTTACCAATCAGCAAATGCCATGAGCTACAAAGCACCACCAAATGTTAGATCGATCTCAATGTGCTTTCCTTTTCTCCGGGAGCCTGGACCCTCAAGTATTGGCTGCCTTGGTAGCTTTGTGATGCCCTCAAACATTTGTTAAACATTTAATTTTCTACAGCTCTTCAACTCTTTCTCATGTGAATATTATCCAAAAGAGAAGATAATACATTTCAATTTCTTTTTCTCATTTCTCTTTTGTAAGATAATAACACCTGCTCAAGCTACCTCAAATAATGTGATATATTTTTTATATTATAAAACACCATAAAAATTCAAAATCACTATCACCTTGATTTAATCTTTTATTTTAAAACTTTCCCCCTCATGTTCAATCTCTTATTAACCAATTTTTCTAAATTTAGCACAGTTTTAAAATACGAACATTTCCTACATTGATTTCTTAAGTGACATATTTTTATTTTGAAAAGCAGATATGGGGAATTTATAGTATTCATCATTATATTCTATTGAATAAATACAGTAATCACAAAAGAGAATTTATTTTTCATTTTTTTAATATGAAAGGCTTTTTCTGACTCCTCTTGTCATTTGCTTTCTGTGTAAAGTAATGAGTTTTTCTATTGAAGCCCACTGTATTCACACCATTTCATAGGACCTGAGAATATGTTCTCTGCACCCTAAAAATAACCATTTCTTCACTATTTTCCAGACCTGGCATGTTTTAATGAAACTGCTTGCACAGAAGCTAGCACATTACCTTGCTTCATGCCTTTCATGACATTGATGCTTTTCTGCTCTATTTCCTAGATCATCCCGTATGATTAATAGGTTTCTCTTCTTGCTGTTTCTTACCTGTTTGTCACCTTTTCTGTAAATTATTGTAAACACCTAGTCATCTTTTGGTAATCAGTAATCTGATTATATACACATATGAAGTGCAAACAACCTATGAGGGATGTCATTATCAACAAGAATCACGTATTGACCACCCAGTGACTGTGTCACACACTGTGTGTTAGATGCACCAGGAAACATTCCCATCCCCACCCAGATTTAGGTCATATCACTGAATTTTGTGATTTCAGCTTTGTTGAGAAAAAGATGTTGTGAATCAATGGGTAAGCCAGAGAAAGGAAGTTGAGCATTTAAGAACTGTGTTACTCTAATATAAGTCTACATGTTATTTGATCTCTCTGTGCCTTCTCTCCATGCCATGCCCCGTGCTGCAGGCCCCCTCCTGGTTGATTCTGTTATACATCATATATACCTCCATTATGTGAGCATTATTTAGGTTGTAGATCATTGCTGTGGGGTCCAACTCTCATTTTAAAATGTGAATGCCCTTGGGGATCAGCATAGTGTCATGTTTATGTTTATTTATCCTGTAAACACTTAATGTACATTTATTAAATTGATTAAAATGAGAAGCTACATGAGAAGGTTATTAACCTAATCATGAGGTACTTTGTAAAGTGCTTTAGAAAATATACTCATAATTGTATTATATAGGATTATTTGCTGCTTTCCTCTATTTTCAATTCCAGACCTCACCTCAAATAGGTGAATTTAGCAGATCCTTCAGATTCTGGGTACTTATTGAAACTGTACTAAACTTGGTAAGGTGTTGAAAATCTACACTCTGCGTTAATATTAGCAGAGTCATCATACCTTTCTCAATAAACACTCAAATAAAATTAAAGGTAACACATAAACTTACTGTACATACCTAACATATTCCTGGATAGTTCTTATTCCAGATTACTTTTTTCATGAATCTTCTTGGCCATTTTTAAGGTTCCTTTATTCCTAAATCAAGACCTTGGTGAGGAAAGATGTGGGGCCTTTTTTCCTATTAAATGTTTATATTTTTTGTTTAAAAGCAGGGTTTTGTTTTTAGTTTTGTAATGACTATGGTATTTCTGATTCAGTGAACCTTTCTTCATTTTCTTGCATTGATATGACCCTGAACCAATCTGGTCATGGTGGATAATTTTTTTTCTCCAGAGACATTCATCAGTGCCAATGGCCCAAGGTCATCCCATCGTTTTTATCCTAGAAAGCAGATAGCTCTTGCATCAGGGGATATCTTATAAAATATTTAATTTTCTGGGCCTGAGCTTGTGTTATAACCATTACTACTATTTTTCCTTTTTTAATCTCTGGCTCAAGATGAAATTTATAAATGCAAATATAGATGCTAATTATTGTAATAGTAAAGTTCATGAGCAATCTAAGTTAAAAATTTTTTAAAAATTAAATATAAAATTAAAAATTCCTGGTGTCTACAGATGATACTTGGTTAATAGTGGGACCTCAAAGCACGTAACAGGGGTGAATATACTTTGTTTTATGTATTATAGTCTGGTTATGTTTTATATCAATAGAAACAATGACATAATTGAGATTGAGGCAATGAAGCATAATGGACAAAACACACATATAAATTTAAAAAAATCATTGCTTTAAGTCTTAGCCTTGATACTTATCAAGTACATGTCTTCAGGCAAATCACATGTTTGGGCTTCTATATTTTAAACTGTTAAACAGAACTAAAGATTATATGGTATAACCCCCATATCTGAAGTACTGCTTTCTGCAGTTTCAGTTGCTCTGAGTTAATCATGGTCAGAAAACATTAAATGTAAAACTCCAGTAATAAACAATTTGTAAGCTTTAAATTGCATGCTATTCTGAGTAGCATGACAAAATCTCATGCCATGCCGCTCTGTCCTGCCCAGGACATCAGCCATCCCTTTGTCCAATGTATCCGTGCTGTATCTGCTACCTACCTGTTATTCAGCAGCAATCTCAGTTATCCGATGGATTTGTGCCACTATCATAGTGCTTGTATTCAAGTCACCCTTATTTTACTTCATAATGGCCCCAAAGTGCAAGAGTCGTGATGCTGGTAATTCAGATATGCCAAAGAGAAGCCATAAAGAGCTTCCTTTAAGTAAAAAGGTGAAAGAAAGTATTCAACTTAATAAGGAAAGAAAAAAAATACATGTTGAGGTTGCTAAGAGCTACAGTAAGAACAAATATTCTATCTGTGAAATTATAAAGAAGGAAGAAGAAACTTGTACTAGTTTTGCTGTCACACCTCGAACTGCAAAAGTTACAGCCACAGTGAGTGATAAGTGGTTAGTTGAGATGGAAAAGGCATTAAATTTGTGAGTCGAAGAGATGAACAGAAAACATGTTCCCACTGATGGCAATGTGTTGTGCCAGAAAGCATTGAGCTTACATGAAGACTTCTGCAAGGGATCCCCTGAAACAGTGACACCAACCCATTTACTGCAAGTAAGGATGCCTATGTCATTCACCTCACTTCATCTCATCACAAAGGCACTTTATCATTGTCACATCATCACAAGATAATGAAAAGTGAATACAGTACAAATAAGATATTTTGAGAGACTACATTCACATAACTTTTATTCTAGTAAATTGTTACAATTCAATTTTACTAGTCATTGTTAATCTCTAACTGTGCCTAATTTATAAATTAAACTTTATCGTAGGTATGTATGTATAGGAAAAAGCATAGCACATATAGAGTTCAGTAATATTTGTGGTTTCAGGCATTCACTGAGAGTCTTGGAATGTATCCCCCATGGATGAGGGGTGACTACTGTATTAAAGAATTTGTTCTGTTGATCTGTTTTGCTAAGCTAAAAGTAAGAATTGGTACTCACATCTTCATAAATGATGAAGTACTTCCAATATAATCTCAGTTCCTCTTATTTTTTTCGCTTCTCACTTGTTTGCATTGGCATATTAATTTATTTTTCCCATACAATAAGCAGTTAAGATGAGGATATTAACAATTGTAGCCCCATTAATTGGGTGTTATGAATGAAGCAACACAATAAATCTTTAGTTCCCCTACGAGCCCTTCAAAGCAGGTATTGGGTTTTCTCTGAAAAATGATAATTACACCTTACCTATCTTCTAAGCACTGAAGCAGTTCAGAAGCAGATGTAGGTGTCTGAGAGGGATTAAAATATCAGGTTTTCATTTGGAAAGCAGAACTGAATAATGCAATTACCAATTAGCCTCCATGTTCTCCACCTACAGGTAGATAAAGTACTCAAGAGAAGACACCTTCCCAACTTCATGAGAGTATCTCAGTCTTTTCTATAACATTCTGTTCAGAAAACCTCCAGAGTCTAGATTCTGAAGGACTTAGGACTCCAAACCTGCTTCTAGAAGAAAATCCTCATCCCTAGAAAGCAGCATTAATGCATTCTGAAGAATGCTTTAGTCCTGCACATAGGATATCATGACCAACAAATGGGGACAGTCACTTTAACAACTTAACCCTTGCCAATAGAAGGATGTGACCAAGGGTGTCAGATTCTACCCCTCTCTCCCATTAAATAAGTCAATCTCTATCTCCTGCAAGGAAGTCTGCATTAGGGTTATAAAGGCGGATAGTCTCAAGGTGTTGCTCCAAAACTATTTAATATTCCTCCTAGGGAGCGGAGTGGATGTCACCTTTTTTTGGAAACCTGGGAGAGCGGAATGTGGCTTCCTCTAATGCAAGTTATTTTTTCCAATTTATAGATAAGATCACGGGGCCTCAGTGTGGTTCAGTTATTGCACAGAGTCTCACAGGGAGTGAATGATAGAGCAAGAATTCAATTCCAGATTCTCTGATTCCATGGTCTACATTCTTTAAAGGTAGTTAAGGAGGCAGAGATGCAGCAAAACTGATGTGGAAATGTTTTGGGACACCGCAGCTGCATGTTATCAATAACCAAGCACAGATATTTATCTGCTTTTGAGGATCATTATGCAAATCAAATCAGCTAATGCATATTAAAGTGATTTATAAACTTAAGTTATGACCATATTGCTGATTATTATCACAGTTAATGCTTCTCTATATCAACTTCCTCTTCTATAGTATAAGGTTAATGATTCCTGGCTACCTTTTGGATTGCTGTGAGGATTAAACACAATAATGTACCTGAAAGTTGTTTGTTAGCTGTAAAGCACTATACAAATGAAAGTTACCATCATTGATTTGTACATTAATTGTTGGCCCTCAGACATGAATTAGTTAATGCTTTAATGATGAAAATCTGAACTACAAAATCCGTTAGAGAATGCTAGTATAAAGTTAATAGAGGTTGAGTCCATAATTTCAGATGAACAAAATGTGGCCAAGAGACTGATTAGGCTAATTGAACATTGTACTCTATTAATTTTGTGGTTTCTTTCTATTTTCGAGCTCAGAATGGGAGAGAACCTTAAAGGTGTGGACATTAGAAAACATATAAATCCAATTCATCATCTTGATGGCTTTCTTGCTACTCAAAAATGTGATTCCTTGACCAGCAGTTCAGGAATCACCTGAAATCTTGTTAAAAACGCAGAATATTAGATCTCAGTCCAGACCTACTGAATCAGAATCTATAACTTAACAAGTTTCAGAAACATTGCTTTATAGGAAGTTAAAAAACAGTGACTCATTACATCTCTAAATGTATGTGTGATTGTTTGATTTCTATCACACAGCCAGGAAAATTTCCCTTCAATAATGTTTGTTATACCCTTAATATCTTTAGTACTATAATTGCCATGTTCTATAATGACTATTTAGAAAAACAAAAATACTAGACATCTATACAGATTCTTTCATGTTTGTACTTTCTTTTTCTTAATATAGTTTCTCATTCGCATTAAATGTTCACTCTAGATTCATACATTCATTTATTCAATAATCATTTTCTGAATGGGGATAATGTACCACTCTGCTAAATTATGACTATAAAGAAAATGCAGATAATGAGTTTTTTATCTCATGGTGCATATAGTTTAATGGTAGAAGACAGGAACAGATAAACACATAAGTAGAAACTGAGAAAAGAGCTCTGAAGGTAATACGGTAGTGAGGCAGGTGCTGCTTAGACATAGTTGCCTGGGCAGGCCATCAAAGGTGGTGGCGTGGTGTTGCATTCACTTTGAAGGATAAGAAGGCGGTCACCATTCAAGACTGCTAAGCTCTTTTTATCCTTAAAGCCTTGATATGTTCCAGAAGCTAACAGGAAGCTGAAGTCTCTGGAATGGGCTGGGTGAGATGGACAGTGGTCAAAGATGAGTTTGGAAAGAGAAGCAAGTCCTAGAGTAGGTGGACTCTTGTAGGCCAAGGCTAAGTGTTTGTCACTTGAAGTGCAATTAAGTCATTGATGTCTGTTAAACAGATAGAGAAGAAGTGAAGGTGGACAATTACATTTGAAACAGGCCTGATTTACACTTGAAAAAGATGTCTCTTGTGGCTGCTGTATGGAACATGAATGGGACAGAGACATGTTAGAAGCCTGTAGGAATAATACAGATGTATTGGGTGAAGGTGATAGATTTTAGGAATATTTGTTTGTATTGGTGGCTATGCCATTAGATCGATTCGTCACTGTTACCTTTTCTGTAGTGCATTTACGGCTGTGTTTCCCCACTGTAGTTGGCTTCCACTGCTACAGGCACTAGTTGAGATTGGAAAAAGAGAGCATGTCTCTGCAGGTACATTTTACCCATGGTTCCAGCTCACTCCAGACTGGCTTGCTCTGGTTCCAGCTCCTACCAGATGTTGCTGGCCTCTAGGCCCCCGTAACACCAGACCCTGGCCCTGTAGCTCATCTTTGGGTTGCTTATTGTCATGGGAATGGATTGGTTATCCAGGAAAAGATGTAGAGAGATAAGAATGAAAAGGGATTTGGGCTGAATCCTCAAGAATTTCCGGTTGGCTGGTAGAGGAAGAACCTGCAAAAATGACTAAGAACAAGCTGAGAAATTCCTGGATTCAGGCTAGTAAAACAACTAAAATATATGGAACATGTCCGCCATGTGTCTCTCTCAGCATATAAATTATGCAGCTAAGTGAAATACTAACGTGATTGGCAACACAAAGGCAGTGAAACTAGGTCCTGAAAAGTAGAAGAAAGAAGAAAAACGATGAATTCTATTTAATTGCAAAATAATTTAGCACTCCTGATTCTAATGCACATCTTGATTTATGTGCCCTGGGGTGGGGGCAGGGCTACACCCTGCAGTTGGCCAGGGTCTTTGGAAAGGCCCAAACCGGCCTAGTCCCGGAGGAAAGTGCACTTAAAGTCCAATCCATTCTCCTTTAGCCAAACTGTGCACCCTGGTTAAGAGCTACCTCTGCTGGAGGAAAGGAGACTTTCTGTAAACTTCTAGAAAAATAGGAGAGATTTTTTCTCCTAACATACACAAAGGCATTAGTGCCTTAACAGTGGCTTTGCTTTAGGGCAGGACCAAGGATGCTGGGCCGCCAAGCTCAATTTTAGCTTAACCACCTATGCTATCAACTCTTAGGCAAAGTCTAGGCCGTGCTGCTAATGAGAATAGATGTTTAAGAGCAGTTTTTCTCAAAGTATGATTCTTAGACTATCCGTATCAGAATCACTCATAAAGACAAATTCCAGAAATTCAAATTTGTAGGAGAATTCAAAACTTTAATCTTTTACAGGCATATCAGGATGTTCTTATCCATATATTAAAGGCAGAAAACAGCTACTCTAAGAGACATTAAGTTGTCCAGATGATATAGACCCAATTTAGGAAATATCTGTTTGACCCTGGTTTTAAAGAACTATCTGGTGATTTCACTTAGGAAGACTGAAGGAAGATACAGACAGCATTCATTCTGGACTTTCCTTGAGGGGTAGAGGTGGATACAAACCTGTAAATGGTCCTAAATTACTCCTTCACTCTCCTAGTATCCTCTAAGATCTTTCCTGCCTGTACTCTCAGTGATCTGTCATGAAAGTGGGCTGATTAAACCAATGCACACTTGGTTTTTAACATATTATATTTAACAGCATTTTATAGTAGAATATTCAAAAGAATAACTTTTTTTATGTCCAAATAATTTTTTCCTCCTGGACACTCCCACCCTACCAGCAGCCTACACTTGATCATTAGGGGCTCCGCTCTTCTTCATTCCAGCCACGGTGCCCTGTTCACATCTGCCAGGGCCCCAACTTCAGTCTGCATTTATGTTTGCCATTTAATTGTTTATTTTATTTGTTGTCTATTCCATTGGAACGTACCAAATAGATTTCTCCCTTGTCAAACACTATACATCCAGTGCCTGGCTTGGAATAGGCAATCAATGTATATTTGCTTTATGAATAAACGCAGATGAATGGATCTCTGTTGGATGAATTTAGGATTGGAAGATTTACCTGTCCCCTTTAAACTTTGTTTTTGAAGTGATAATTCTTAATTAAAGAGATGTTGTAAGTTAAGCTTGCTTGAGTATTAGGGGGAAGTCTTGGGCATCTTTCAGAAGTTACTCTTAGAGCAGTAGTCGTAGGAGTCTCCAGACAGGGCTTCTAGTTAAAGAATTTGGAATCTAGAGCCACAGAAATCACTGAGATGAGTGCTTTTTCCAGTATTTTAATTGCTAATTTGTAATGAGGACCCATGAAAGCAACCCTGATGTTTGCTCAGTTTCTCTGTGCTCCTCAGTGAGCTGATTCTTCCTGCCTTCCTAAAAAGGATGCACGTCTGGAGGGAGGTAAAACAGTCATTAATCCTGGAAGATATTTGTCCTCCTTTCTTTTGACATTTTATTGCCCTTTAACTCATTTGTGAAAGATATCAAAGCAGAATCAGACTAGGGAATAAATAAAAGGCCTTTTCATTAAAATGGCCAATCTGCATAGATCTTTTTGTTCTTCCCTGTGGAAGGTCTTTGATCAGTACATGAGGAGAGAATTTTTGAAGACAGAAAATTAGATAAATTTCAATCAATAGATAAAGTATCAGAAATACTCAGCTTCCATTTAGGAAGATAAAATTATTTTCAAGCCAAAATCATAAAGTTATTCCTGGCCCAAAGTATTAACAAGGCCAATATAATGTGTTCATCAGAGGTATAGCTAATTATTTGGAACATTTGAAAAAACAGGCATATATTTCCAATATTCATTTTCCCCCAAACAGCAGGTAGATGCCTCATTTATGGGGGTTTAAACCTTAGCTCTAGGGTACTTGGGCCACTGTTTGTTCTTAACTTCCACTCTGCAGTGTAGAAAAAATAATAGATGCTGTTTTTCCCTATCAGCTTTTAAATGTCTTCTTTTTACAATGTTTTTTTCTAATATGGTACTTGATAGCCATTCATGTAAAATAACTGTTCGTGAAGCCTGGAATAGGGATTGCAATACCAGGTGATTTTTACCTATAAGGCCATTGTGATTATGGTTTGCTCTTTGTTAAGTATTTTCATTTAATTACTTTCATTAGGACATATTTCTATGGATTTTTAATTGCATTTATTTTACTCACAACATTTTTAATTATGTAAAAATTTACGAACACAGAAAAACATGAAAAGAAAAAATAACCACTTGTAATAACTTGAACCAGGGACAAACATTGTTGATATTTTAGTGTATTTCCCTGTAATATGTATTTTCTTCTCTGTGTAAGAAATCTATAGTATGTTAATACATATGTTAATACATTAATACATATGTAAGTATATATTCACTTCTATATTAAGCTCAAATGTCTAAGCTGCTTCTAGCACATAGGTATAGAAAAGGTTACTTTCATACATTCAATAAATAATCAAGACCTAGTATCTACAACACATTGTCTCAGTCACTAGAGGCCTATCAGTGAATAAAACCCCCAAATCTCTGCCCTCATGAAGTTTATCTGGAAGTGAGACAGGAACTTTCAATGCCAGGAATTACAGTGGTTTAGGTCCTAATTTTAGTCTCTCTTCCAAGGCCCTGCAGCTTCTCCTGAGGATCACTCAAGTCTGTCTTGTGCGGAGAAGTATGATCATTATTCTTTAGCACCAGCCTGCTCCATGTCCCAACACACCCTTGCAAGTGTGGCTCATGGTCTCCTTTGAAGATTGGCTCTGTTCTGGGCACAGCCACCCTTGGGGCCCACACAGTCATCCTTGGGGTCCAACATGACTTCCCAGAGCCAGATTCAGCATGTGGCTGCCTGGGGAAGTCCCAGGATTGGACAAGCTGGGCAGCCCAGCCTTTTGGTGCCAGCTGATCATTTCTAAATAGTTTCCATTATGTAGAGAAGAGGCTGAGCACTACTGGGGAAGGTGATTATCTGTACGTATTGTCCCAAATGACTCAGCTCTGACTCCACATTTATACACCCACCCTCTGCACTACAAAGCCCTGAAATTAACTGGAGCATCATCTTTAAAACGTAGCTTAGCATTCCACAGTTACACAAGTATGCTCGTTGGGGTTTTAAACTCAATGCTTGTCGCTTGTCAAAATATTCCTTCCAAGCACTTACAATATTCGACTTAAAAAGAGTTCTGATTAATTACATTTGCTCTATCTCATTACATTTTATATGATATTTTAGCTTCCCTGTTATTAATAAATTGGAACTCCAAACAGCTGCTTAAAAATCCCATCCTTTAATCTGGCTCTTCTGCTGCCATCACTGACCTTGCAAGAGGGGAGAGTACTTACTCTGTGCCTCTCCAGCCCAAGGGCAGGGCAGCCCCTTTCTTTAATTCCTTATGGCACTGGAGTGACTTGACACTTACAACAAAACCCTGCTAAGGCTCAGGAATGCATGCTGGGAAGTAAAACATAGAGAATAATTTATAAAGTTCTATTAGAGTTGGCTACTCTGGGGATCTATGGCTTATGATGAAGGAAACTCGGGTCAGGTGCTTCTCTGCCTAGCTATTTTGCCACTCTATGCCAAAGTACCAATTCTCCTACTTGTAATGAGATTGCTCCCATGTCTTTCCAAACTCCTGAAAACTCTCAAAAAGCAAAGGGAATTCCTTTCTTACTGCTTAAGGTTTACCTTCACAATTCCGATTTCCTATACAAGGATTTGCTATATCCTAAGACAATATATGTGAATATAGTGTAACTAAAAATCCCCTTTAAGAGGAATTTCTCTTGTACCCATTGTTGGGTTCCAATTCTCTAGCCATATAGGACAATTAAAACACTCCATCCAATAACAGTATGTACTGAGTTATAAAGTCATAGACAAACCTCAGTCATAGACAACCTCATATACAGCACCTCAGTACTCCAGTGAGATCCTTTTCATCAGTCTTATTCCCGCACGAGATGGCCATTCCTGCATCTCCTCATGTCCTTCATCTTGTTCTTAATGTCTCAATTCCAAATGTTTTGTGAGCAACTGCTTAAACAAAGATGTGTGTGCACACACATTTATCTCCAGGAGAATAAACTGAACATCCAGCATAGAATATTCTAAATCTTTAAGCAGCAAAGAAAATTTTTGCCAAAGAAACAAAAACAAAAAATTTAGAAAACTGCTAAAAAGAAAAAAAAAGGACATAATTTGCATTATATTCTCAGCCTAAATATTACCATTCAACAGGCAGGTAAATATTAGCCTCACATTTCTTCAACATAATAACCAGGACTTGTTTTACATTCATGAAACTGAGCTCACTCAAGTGGATTTCCTAGAAAAAAGAACATCACATTTTTTAGAAATATTAAGGTTTTTATTGCATATACTACATATTCTACAAAATTAATGTTTTATTCCTATTGAGTTTTATATAACAAAATTTCACTTAATTTTATGTGTTTTATGTCACCATTTTTAAAAACCTTGTTTTAGTGGCTGCATCTTAAATGTAAACATATAATAACACATTTCTTTTGTTTGGAGGAAATTTGTTTCCATTGCTTCCACTCTAAACAACATTGGAATAGTTATCCATATATTAGAGGCTTTGCCTGCTTTACTGATTTTCTCCTTTTAGATAATGTTCTTATGAGTGGAATTTCTGTATCATAGGATGTTATGGTGGAGCCTCAGGAAAATGGGTCCTTGCTCCCCTGGCCCTGCTGTGTAATAATGTGTGCTTTTCTGTGGAACTGGTAGGGCTAATAACTTATGATCATTATCAAGGCTACTGGGCCTTTTCCATGGTTGCACTGAGAGAAACCTCAATAATATCTTACATTTTCTTGCTAATAGTTCCCCTTTAAGCAAGAGATATTTAAGCAATTGGTATTTACTAATTGCATATTACTTTCATTATATGTTAATATATCTATCCAATGCAATCACAATGAAAATTCTTAGTTTCTGGCTTAAGGAAAAGTGAGTCTAAACATTAATATCTTGGAAGGGCAACATATAATTGTGACTAAAAGCTCACAGGAAGTATAAGCGGATTCTGCTAAACCTCTGTGTCCACTACTTACAGATAGTTATTTAAAGGACTAAGCCTCTAAAACCATCTTCTTTCGACTATGAAAGGGGTGTTAGCACCAGATAAAATGAGGTATGTGCCCCGTGAGAAGAGAATCCGGCCCCACTAGTGCTGGCAGCTGTAACACGTTTTCTATGCAGCACCTTTCCATGCCGATTGGTGTGTTGATTACTCACATCTGGGACTTGTATTTGATTAAGTTCACAGCATTTTGCTCTTCTTCCCATTTCTAGTAGTTCTTTTTCTTCAATTTTATCTGTCTTCGCTGTCATCAAGTTCCATTTCAGTCTGTACTCAAACTGATGGCTTCTCTAAAGTTTCATTAAAATTTTGATTTATTTTTAAGTTCTTTTCCAAGGTTCTGCTATATTTGCCCTTTCCAATTTTTTTGAAATGTTGGAGTAAATAAACATTCATAAATTCATGTAATTCTATAGCTCTGTCACCAGTCAGTAATATTTGAAGGTATGATTTTCATGTCATTGCTGACTGTTTACTCCTTCATTAGATTAGCCAAAGTGATCAGGGGAAAACTATGAACCCTTGGAAAACACACATTCTCTCTCTCTCTCTCTCTCTCTCTCTCTCTCTCTCTCTCTCTATATATATATATATATATATATATATATATATATAAAGATACAGAACAATACACGTGGTAAACACTAAGTATATAGGAGTTTCTTCTCTATTCCAACATTTTTACATTTTAATTTAGTAACATAAATTTCATATTTCAACTTAGATATATAAATTAAAGGCCCTAAAACTGCATTGTCTCTGAAATGGAGAAGTGCAAATTTTTATGTTACAAAACTCCATATAAGTCAGTATCTTCATTTTACATACTTAAACTCAGATTGTAGGTCAAATTTCATATGGGTTAACATTTTCTGTGCTAGCCTTTTGGCTAGGTGCTTAGAAACTATACGATTGAAAATGTATCTTGCCTACCCAAGGAGTCCTAATGGAGGCTAAGAATTAAGAATTCTTACCATAATGTCAAACTATGATGCTGGACCATAGTCTTCTGGAGTATGAGAAAATATGGTTTTCCCTGTACAACAAGTGTCAATACACTTTCACCTTCACAACATAAACATGACAAAATTTCATAGTGTTAAGTACACATAATTTATGTTAGTGTTTGATAGCTGGGGTTTCAGAGAATTTTCATGTATTTTCAAGATTCAGTTAATATTCAACTTGATAATATCAAATTCTGTGAATCCAAACTTCACCAAACAAATCCCCTATTAAAAGGATCTGTTCTGTAAAATTTGGATTTGGTCAAAAGGCTACATTTAATGCTCCATAAGGCCACATATAGCCCTAAGACTGCAGGTTCCCCACCCCCAGATAGATTTTGAATGATCATTGTAGATCAGAGAGGAATAACAAATTAGCATTAGCAGCTAGTCAACTATCTTTCATTCAACAATTCATCCAATAAATATCTCTTGAGCACTGCTGCTTGCCAGTCATTATTTTAGGTTTTATGGGCCAATAGATAAAAATTCCTGCTCTTATGGAACTATTAATATAATATTCAAAACTAATTTTACTAAATGCTGTCCATTTAGTAAACTATTCCAAAAGGAATAGTTTATTACTTCCTATTTATATACATGGTGCTGGGCCCTGTCATAATGGTTATAAAGTAAATGAGTTATAGGGAAAGAAATATTTTGAGATAAAAGAGCATTGCATATTACATAATTCACCATGTCACACATGACCAATGAAAAATGGATATTGCATAAATGACAAAACTATTGTTCCTGCTGTAATTTTATGCTGCATTAAGAAATTTCTAGTATCCTACGAGAACAGGTCACTTGACTTAAGAACATGAAGAATGTCAACTTTTGGATATAAACTGGAGTCAGATTTTTTCAGAGTCAATACGATTTTGTTGAGAGGGAATTGTCAGGTGATTTTCATGATATCCTATTGTTTATTTGGCTGCTAAACTGACGACCATTACCATTAACCAGACAGGCATTAGTTTCTTTAGATTTAGATTTGTGATCTTCTTGGGCAATAAAAATAAAGCAAAATATTCAAATGCACACACATACATCAGCATATGATTAATTAAAATGAAAGATAATGATAAAGTTTATGGATGAGAATGCTATTTTTCTATTTAAAAGAATAGTAATTTCTCAGTGTGGGAAAGAACATAAGAACTTTATGCTATTAAAAAAAATCAAACCCAAAACTATTGACTGAATTCAAACCTGTCAGGAAACAGCAGATAGGCAAAATTTTAAGAAGAAAATACCACTAAAACAAAACATTGCATTTGTTTATGAAAACTTGTTATTTAAATGAGCACTGAATGTTTTCATTAAAATAATTGATTGGTTTTAAATAGTTTATACAAGATCCTAATTTAGAAATTATCTGGTTTTTTCTATAACCACCACTCTTTGATAAGCTGACTTTAGCAGTAATGAAACACTTCATTAGATTGCAGTGTTATGTTTTGAGAAATAATTTAGTTTATTATCCCTTTCAAAAAGAACACACTTTTTTTTATTCAAAAGATGTACAAAACATACATGCATACACATGCACATGCACCTTTTACGTTGTCTAATTCTTTACAAATTCTGTTGGGAAAATTAAGAATATTATTCATTAAAACAAACATAACACTAGTCTAAAGATTGGTTAAGTTACTTGAAAATTTTGTAAAAAAGACTTGGGTATAAAAAATGTAAAGAATAAGCAAAAGATCTTGTTTTTTCAATTATCAGAAAACTCAAGCAGATATCTAATAGGTTTTTGCATTTGCATAAAACCTCTAAAGAGCTAAATAGCCTTGACTATGTCAACTTTCCGATCCACAATACCTAATGTTGTATTAATGCCACGTAACTTTCCCCTTAGTCTCTACAGCAAGATTCTTCCTCTTTGTTTTAAAACTCTTTCTAAACTTCACATGACATCTTTGTATATACTTTCTCACCTTTGAACCTTCTCTCTCAGGTGCGGATTGCCCTTTATTTTTGCTCACTATGTACCTCCCATTCTCTTCAAAGAGTCTTTTAGATTCTAGTTTACTAAATATCTGAAACATTTTGTCATCATTTTCCTTCCAAGCCAGTCCAAATCCAACGATCATTATTTCAACCATTTTCATGCCAAATAGTCTCCACTTTTGTCCACATCTTTGAATCTGATCTGCTTCTAAGCTCACTCACATTACTGTGGTGGGCCTCAGGACATTTGCTTTTAAGTTTATTCATCTGGCTGGGCCTCTCCATGGGGCTGCCTCACGACATGGCTTCCCCCAAAGTAAGCAATCCAAATATGAGGGAGACAGCACTCCCAAAACAGAGGCCACAGTCTATTTATACAGGTACAACCTCATTTTAGAAGTGACATCCAGTACTTCTGCTGTGTTCTATTCATTAGAAGAGCATCAAGGGTTAGTGATTACATAAAGGTATAAATACAGAAAGGAAGATCATTGGAAGTCATCTTAAAGACCATCTACCAGAGAGAGAGAGCATGATATTGAAAAATGAACAATCCAACAGAAGCAAAGATAAAGTAGAAGGAAAACACAAAGTGACATCGTAGAAATAAACTCAATCAGTAACCACAACAAAAGTAAACATATAAAAGTGAACTATTGAATACAGAAATTATTACCATACTATAATATATTCAAAATATAAAATATAATTGAAAAGGAGATACAACTGTTCTTATTTGTGGATAATATTATTTACATAGCATATTCAAAATAATTTTTATACTCAGAACTTAGACAATTGATACTTTCTAGTAAGTTTTTAGGTTTTAGGATAAAAACTCAACATACAACAATGCTATATACCAGTAACAAAACTACGTATCAGTGACAAAACAAGGAAAGGTAGGGGATAAGCTTCAGTTTACAGTAGCCATAAAAACTACAAATTTCCTAGAAAGAAACCTGACGAAAATGTTCAAACTTTCAGGATAAAATTACAAAATAATGGAGGATATAAAAGACCTAAATAAATGAAATAACTGTATCTGTTCACAGAATGGAAAATATCAGTATCATCAAAATCTGAGTTTTCATTAAATGAATACATTTTATTTAATTGCATTTATCAACAGATTTTTGGGTAGAATTAGAAACATTAACCCTAAAATTCAGATAGGAAGAAATATCAAAACAGGCATAGCAATTTTGAGGATGATGAATAAGGTAGTGAGACTTGACCTACCAGATACCTAGATTTATCAGAGCTCTAAAATAATTAAAACTATCAAATTAGCAAAAATATGCCAATGCTGTAACATAAAGGGATCTCCAAGCAGACCTCCATATGTAAGATTATTTCATATTTAGCAGAATTGACATTACAAATAAAAAGAGAAACAATAAATTGTTACACATATTGACAAGAAAATAGAAAAATAAAATTTAAAAAATCAGATGCCTTCCTTACACCACACAACAACATGATTTCTAGGTAAATTAAGGTCCTGAATGTAAAGAGCTAAATTTTACTTAAAACTTCTAAATAAGACAGCATTTCTTAAATAAGATTTAAAAAATGCAAACAATAAATACATATACACTTAACCACATTTTTTACATGCTCAATAAAAGATACCATTAAGACTGAAAGGAAAAGCTTTGGAATGAGTGTAGTTTTCCGACATAGATAACCGACAAAAGGTTAGTTATTAAGGATTCATACAAATCAAAAAGACAACACAATAGAAAAATAGCAAAATATATAAACACCAAAGGAAGAAACCCAATAAGGAAAATATTACCCTTGTAATCATAGAAATGAAAATTAAAATTGCAATTAGAAACCATTTCATCATCTTATTAATAGATTGGCAAAAATTGAGGAAAACACGTATTGACACAGACTTGGAGATCAACTAACACATATGCATGCAGTTGGGAGAAATGGAAATCGCTATTTTGGTGAATGTTAATAGCTAATAAATGAGAGGGTGCTCTTACCATACAACCATCAAATTCTGCTTCCTGACATATATTAATACATAGAGAAAGTGAATAGGATTTGTGCATCCGGAGATGCAAAAATTTTTGTCGAGGAGTTGCTTTCAATAACCAAAACTGAAAACATCCTAAATGCCTACCACTTGAAGAATATGAATCTAAATAATATTACAGTCACAAAATAAAGCTGTACATTGTTTAAAAAGAATAAATATCTATTGACATGGCTAAATGTCATATTAATATACAGTATTGAGTGAAAAAAGTAAGTTACAAAATAAAATGTAGCATTTTCTGCCATGTATATAAAGTTTAACAACTGGCAAAATGATAAATTATAGTGCTTATATCTAAATATGCACTAAAAAATAGATACATAGACCCAATAAACACCAAATTCACAACGGTAGTTACCCTTTGAGAAAGGCAAACAATGAATACCAGTTATATATGTTCTTCGGGAAAAAAAAGATCTGAAGCAAATAAAACATACTGGTGTAAGATTTAGTAAAGCTGGTTGGTAAATGCATTGATGCCTATTATCCTAATTCTATATTCTTATGTGGTTATTTGAAATAATTGGCAATATTTTGAAAAATACTCTTCCTGTCCATTTCCACTAGCACTTGTGTGGTGCAGAGCTATGTTGACTTATGCCTGGAATCCTGTCCCAGGCATACTGTGGACAGGATTCTCTGCCTTCAGTCTGATCTGCCAGTCAGTTCCAGCCTGTCACTTGTGACCATCAGCAGGAACATCACATTTTCCTCTACGGTCATTTCATAGTATCCACTGCATCAAGTCCAAGCCTCTCTCTCTCTGGCTTTCAAGACCATCCAGAATTTGCCAAGACTGCTCATTCTTATATCCCTTCCCTTCCACAGGAACCCTGTACTTCAACTAAGTGCAACTGCCCACTGCCCCTTCACTCATTCTACCATCTCAAAGCCCACTGTTGTATCAAGGCACAGTTCAAGTGACTTGATTTTCATAATGTCCCTTTTCTGCTCAGTTCAGTTTGTACTGATGCTCTTTTATTCAGAGTTTAGGTTATCCATAAAATCAGTATTTCATCAGTTACCTCTTAAAAAGTCTTTATTTTGGTTGTGGCATTTGAATTCAGATATTTAATTCTGTGAAGGCCAGAGAATGTCCCTCTATTTTCTTTTCTATTAATCACAGGGCTAAATACACTAATTCCCCTAAACTAGCTCTTGTACCAGAATTCTCAAACAGCATTTAGGCTCTCAGTGTGAAATCTGGACTATCCTTGACTTCTTCCCCTCTTTCACCCTCTCATCTTGAAACAACCACTGAGCCCTATTTTGCTGTTTCATTAATCTACTTGCAATATAGGCACTTACCTCTGTTTTCACTGAACATCCTTGTGGAAGCCACCATCACTTGTACAGGCAGAGAAGACAGAAATTATAACATTGAAGCTTACACATCTTTGTGACATTATCACCTAATATTTGCAGAGTGGGGGGAATTTTGCTTTTCTTCATTAACAGGAATCTATATAACTACTGTCTTCCCTCTATATCCTAAAAAAGAAGCCAGAGTAATCTTCATAAAACTTAAATTAGTCATCCCCTCTACTTAAAGCCCTCAAACAGCTTTCCATTTTCCTTATTGGGTCCCAAATCCTCAACGTGACCCATAGAGTCTTGCATGTGTTGCCACTGCCTGTGTTCTCCCTCCTTGCCTAAGGCCACCCACCCCTAAGCTGTGGACACGTTGGCTTCTTTCAGTCCTCAAAAGGTTATGTTCTTTATCTTCCCAAGCCTTCCACACGGACTAGTTTGTCTTCTATAACCCCTTGCTCTCATCCTTCTTCACATGGGCTATCTCTACTTATTCTTTAAGTCTTATTTTAAATATAATTTTCTCAGTGAATCTTTCCTTAGGTCTCCCCTCTCCAACTGTTATAATTTCAGTAGTTCCCTTTATATATCCTTTGCAACACTCATAAAAATGTAATTACTTTGTGTTGCGTTTCATTCCCTTGAGTCCATAAATTCCACAGAAGGCAGGACTGTTTTCTCCCCTACTATATATCCAGTGGCTAACACAATGTAACAGTAGAAGCTGTCTGTCTACTCACTGAAATCATTAATTAATTCTTAAAGACACTTAAGACTATCTTTAAGAATTGGATTCATATGATTAAAATAAATGGCAAATGTATATTTTTGCATATTTCTTTCTACTTAGTTCAATTTTCTATCATTTGTTGTCATTCTATGCTTAAAGATTGGAAGAAGATGAAGAAAAACACATTCCTAGAAGTTGAGAGGATATCATACCTAAGCAAACCAAAAAAAAACCTAAGCATATTCAACAATTTTTTTTAACTTTTCTAAAGTTGCAAAATGGAAAAAATTTACTTATGAAGGATTTAATTCTTTCTCCAAGTGCAACCTTTATTAGGAAGGTCAGTGACTATTTTTTTTAAATGGCAGTTCCTGAAGATAAAAAAAAGGACCAAAATATTCACAAGAATAGCATTTACTATTTAACAAAACAAAACAAAACAAAAATGAATGCACAACCTGATGTTTGATTCTTTCAAACCAAGGACCCTTACCTGGCCCTTTCTTTAATCATTTTCCCTGTTTGCATCTGCGCTCTCAGTGTTGCAATAGTCCTACACAGTGTTTGGAAACAATATCACAATCCCACTCTCAAAATAGAAAAGGAGAGGGAGGAGACAAAAAGGCAATCTCCATTTCACACCCTGCCATGTTCTGGCTGCTCTAGGTGATTAATGATAATGGCCATTTGCCCCAAATATAGACTCAGTTCACAAATGGGATTGGAAAACAACTTTATAATAAATGTAGAAAATATATTATTCTTCTATGGTATATACTTTTCTTTATACGTAAAATGGAAGGCATTTTAAAATTCTATTTGCACATAATAATGCATGAAATTACAGCTTTTATAATATTGTGTATTGAAAGGAAGTGGATTGATTTTGGCCGACCAAGGAACACAGCCTATTTTCTTCAGAACTGTGAGAATTATGTTTATTGATACCTTATAACCTGCAGCGTTCTTCCGAAGCAAATATTGTATATTATACATTTATGGTTTACTTCAGGGTGACTCTACTCGATAGGGAAGAGAGAAGTTTAGCGTTTCCATTCTGAAGGTACCTACTTATTTACATAAAGTTTATGATGAGTTTTAGAACACAAAGGTTAACTAGATCAAAGGGGAAATTATCAATGAAGAATTGGATCCCTCTGGAAGAGATACATTTCTCTTACTTCTTTAAACTGTGCTTTAACTTCTCTTGGTGAGGAAATAGCTCCCCGTGACCCATTTTGTAAATGATGAAATGTTCCAGGCCTCCATTGAGGCAATGGGAGAAAGTCAGTTCCCAGCATTTGCTATGCATCTGATTGTTCCTCTAATAAGCTAAATGTAATTAAAAATAGAGCAGGGCCATTGCATTTTAATAGCTTGGAGTCTTCCCTGTGGAAGAGTCAGCAAACAGCGAGAGAAGATGAAGATTCAGCTCCCCAGCACCTGCCAGGCAGGCTTTGTCAAGATTAACAGCATCACACCAGGTTATTAGAGGAAACATAAATACTTTTGAGGCTCTGTGGGTAGTTACGATATCACGTTTTATTATCTTCTCCTAAAATGGAATTACTCATTGTAATTGCTTGCCAGTCACAGGCCGACAAACATGACAGAAGAAATCTTACATATTGGGGAGAGGAGGTTATAATACAAAGGCAACTGACCTAGGGAATGCTTTTAAGGACACATTATATATTTGTAGTAATTGTAACTAAAGTTTTATGGCACTTTACAGTTTCTAGGACAGGCACTCATGTGTACTTTGCAATTTTAAGTGGACATAGCAGGTATTTGAATTCCTATTTGAATAAGAAAATGGGGGTGTGAAAAGGTTGAGGGATTTGCCCAAAAACCCTGCTGCTGGTGACTGCAGAGTTGAGAATGAGTTGCAATCTCCTAACTTCACAGTCTGTATTCTTTCTGCTATTCTGCATGGCCCTGCTTAAATTCAGCAACAAACATAGAGTATTTGCTGCTGCCTTCAGATCATATCCTTAGCAAAAGAATGGTTGTGAAGAAATTAAATTTTTCCTACAGGAAGGATGCAAAGGAATTGCAGTTTAATAAGTGGCCTCAGGAAAGCCAGCAGATTTGATATCAGACATGGAATATTTGAGAAAATGAGAATTCACTCTGTGAACAAAAACAGAAAAGTGATGTGTTGGGAAACACTGTGGATTTTGTTGTTACTGTTGTTAACTCTATTTCCCAAACAAACTTGATTACCAAAATGTGGGATAGAGGAATATCACAGGCATATGGGGGAGTTGGGACTAACTGCTACACTCAACAACTGAATGTGTGGCCAGCAGGGTGGGAGTCAATGATAACATCTTTTAAAATCTGTTGGAGGTCAAGACGCTTAGAAATTTTAAGTCAAAACTCCTGGATCCCATACTTTACTAGACTAAACAAATATCATGGCTGAAGTTGATTACACATAAAACAGTACATAGAAGTGCATTCCATTCGTTATCATACAAACCATCATTGTTTGGTACATCTGAATCCTAGACAATGGAGAGGGAAATGAACTCTAGATAGAGGGAAATAAACTCCCAGTTAGTCCAACAGAACTGCATCACTGCCTCTGGAAAAGTACTTGAAACACAGGATTTCTGGCAGAGAAAGCAATCTCTGCTATAATTCAAAAGGAATGAAACATTGTGCTCAAATCCATTACTTCCTGAATTATATGGTAAAATCACAGATGGGGTTTCCCTCCTAGAACCCTATTACATTGATTGAAACTTATCTGCAGATTAAGAAAATTTTGACTTATTATTTTCTATGTTTTTTAAATTTGAAGCTTTTTCAATAATATTTGAATCATATAAATTGTATTTTAATGTTTTAAATTCTTTGATCTTCTCTTGCTAGAATAAATGCCATCACTCGAAGTCTTTTTCCTATTTTCTTTTGATTATTTTCAATCTATAATCTTAGAAAATCCTTAGTAAAGACCATCTGCCCTTGAATTTTCTAGTCTGTTTTGCTGTTGAGTCCATGTTTCCCAAACCTACATTTAATGGTAACCAGTGTATGTTACCAATTCTTACCTTAATCTGCTTATCTTTGATGAACAGCTCTAAAATGTTCACCCTGTTATTTCTGGGAGTCCTTGGACATATCTTCTTTGGGTTCATGAAGAGTCTTTCTGCTACCATCGGAACCCACCACCTTCCTCACTCTAGTTTCAATTGATGACCACAGATAACAAAGTCACTTGAGGTTCTCAGATTACACCACCGCAGGCAGTATTCTCTATGGAGTCACTAATATTTGTGCCAAGGGTGCTGTCTCCTGACATTCCCTTCCATCATGTACCTTCTAGAGTTATCAAAGCTGTGCATTCATCAACCTTCAGGGCACATTTTCACTTGAGCAGCAAAGCCATGTATCCCAGGGTGAAGAGAGGGACCATTGCTTGCGGCTCCATACAGTTAAAATGGGAATCTTTGGACCTGTGCCAACGTACCGGCTCCCAGTCAAACCTCATTTTGTCTTCATTATTGCCTTCCCTTCCCTCCCTCAACCTTAGTCTGTTGTAAATGTCACTGCTGAATTCCAATAATGGACAAAGCCTATTTTGTGACTGCATGCCTGCTATAGCTGTCACTCTCTTGGTCTGGTTATATTTTATATATAAAGATTTCCTTTCTTAACATATTTTATAAGTAAAGATTTCCTTTCTTCAAGAAAATAGATTTTACACTTTAAATAACTCACTAAGCATGTGTGAGCTGAAGATGGACACGGAAGGAGGTATGTTTTAGGAGAAGGCAGAAAAAGTGACAAAAACTACAGTTCTACAGGTGCTGTCTTTGGGTAGTCTTTCCAAAAAAAAAAAAGAACGGTGGCAGAAGAATGTGTAACTTCTGCCTTCTGCATTTCAACCATACATCTGGCATGAAGTAGCAGAACATAAAGAAGGTCAAGAACCCTGTAAATATTCCTATAATAAATAGTGCAGGGCATGAATAAATATGTCACCTCTTTAATTTGCTACCCTATGATTTATTTACTGTCACAGTGAATGTCATGGATTTAACTCTATAGTTTCTAGTTAAGATAACTAGTTGAGCATACATTTATGGGGAACTTCTCATGTGCCAGGAAATGTACAGGATGCAGGAAATTCAAGACCTCATTGTCTAGAATGGAATCATGTTACCTTTGTTATATTATCTGAATATTCTTAGTAAAAATAAGAGCATACATATTTTTGGAAACTTAAAGCTTTCAAAACAATGATTTTGTCATATAACTCATAACTTTGAATGAGACACTGAGCTGACCCACTACATTATTATATATATAGTAGTAATAAACCCAATTCTGTTTGTCTCTTAGAGACTGGCTTTCTAACTCCAGACATTTCTTGTGCCTTTTGACTATCTGCTTGTTAAGAATTTCTATTATAAACTCAATAGCTTTCAAGCTAAAATTCATAAATGCTCTGGATCTGAATTCTAACCTAAATTTAAAACAGATATATAAGTACACAATGTATGCCTCCAACACTTAGGTTTTTGTGATTAGTTTAGTTGTTTTTTTTGTGCTTACTAGACTAGGTAGGCTAGGATTATTCTAACATATATACTAAATGCACACTCTTACACATTATACATGTGTATGTTAGCTGAGTTTTATCTCAGAGGAGTAGTGGAGGGTGAGCCAGACCAGCAGCCCCTAATCAAAGCCAGTGGGTAACAGATGGAGTGCACAGTATGAAATTAGAGAATAACTGGCAGGATTTCTTTTTAATGATCCATCTGGAATTCAAGGGTCAAGATCATCAATTCTGACACACAGGACCATAGCCTCACTTTACATCTAATTTCTAAGGTGACTTATTTTTGGTTTTCACTTAAATAAAATTTACTTAGAAAATACTAAGAATAAGTTACAAATTAACAAATTAACTTTGTTAATGCCATTATTATAGGATAATGGCTTACACATAAAGAAATAACATATTATGAATTTCTGTGTTTAATCATGTTAACAATTCTGAATATTCTATGCCATGGTACACAGAACCACAAAACAGGTACCTTAGGTAGGCTAGATTGATGTAACAAAGTGACTACCACACCACTACAAAATTCAGTGGTTTATGGAACAAAGAAATGTGCCTTTTAGTAAGTGCCTTTAGTTGTAAGATGAGCATTCTTACCTTGGTGGGTAGCTCTGCTCTGTGACAGCGGTGAGGGACTCAGGCTGTTGGATGCAGTGGTTGGACAAATAATGCTCCCTAAAAAGATGTCAACATCCTAATCCTTGAAGCCTGTGAATAGGCTACTTCACATAGTAAAGAAATTTTGCAGATGTGATTAAGTTAGGGATCTTGAGACAGGATTACCCTAGATTATCCAGGTGGGCCCAATGTAATTACTAGGGTCTTAATAAGAGGGAGGCAGGAAGCTCAGAGTCAGAGAAGGCAACGTGTGGTGATAATAGAAGCAGAGGTCAGATATTGAGAGACATCTGGGGGTGATATGCTGCTGGGTTTCAAGATAGAGCGAGAAATCATAAACCAAGCAAAGAAAGTTGCCTTCACAGCTGGGAAAGCCAAGGAGATGGATTCTGCCCTAGAGTTCCTACGGAGGGAACCCCTCGGCCCCCGTGGATGTCTTAACTTAGCTCAGTGAGGCTAATTTTACACTTCTGACCTCAAGAACCTTAAAATGATAAATTTGTGTTATTTTAAACTACTAAATTGTGATAATCTGTTATAGCAGCAATAGAAAACTAATACCTTGGCTTCATTTGGGGCTTCCAAGGTTGCGATGGAAGCCCCAGATTGCTATGGTCATTGCCATTTCAGCTAACAGAAGGGGCTGAAAGAGGACAATGGGTCAGGGACCCTACTCTTTTAAGGACCTTCCTGGTAATGCCCTTACATCATTTTTACTCATACAGAATAATGAGAATTTAGTTGCATTGCCACTGGAAAACTGAAGATTGGGAGTGTCTAATAGGCATTTGAGCAAATCTATTACCGTGGAGGAAGAAAAGAACATATTTTGGAAAATGACTATCAGTCTGCCATAATGGGGTCATAGTGCATAATATTTATTTCATCTATTATGCAGTGAAAGTAAAACATGTAAAGTAGGTAGGGAAGAAATAAAGCACCAACAATAATTTAAAATAGCTAACAGTGGATGATTAATTATCTCTCTGTATGAAGAAATAATTTGCAAATATAGACCTTTCTCTTATAAAAATCTACCAATAATTCTTCCACCTATGAGTTGTAGTTATTCTTTTAAGATGAATAAATTTTAATTTTATTGTTTGTACCATGTACTATTGATCAACACTCTGAATTCATTGTATGATTTTTTTCCTTTTGTGCAATTTTTTTGAGACAGTCTCGCTCTTTTGCCCCAGCTGGAGTACAGTGGTGTCGTCATGGCTCACTGCAATCCCAAACTTCTGGGCTCAAGCAATTTTCATGCCTCAGCCTCTCAAGTAGGTAGGACTACAGGCACACGCTAACACATCTGGCTAATTTTTTCTATTTTTTGTGGAGACAGGGTCTCACTCTTGCTCAGGTTGGTCTCAAACTCCTGGCCTCAAGCAATCCTCCTACCTCAGCCTCCCAGAGTGCCAGGATTACAGGTGTGAGCCATCATACCCGGTCCTAATAATTTTTAATAAATTGTGGAACTTTGACATATTAAGTATTTTAGCTACTAAGTTTTTAGCCTTTATAGTTCAGACTCACTTATTTCTTCAGTTCTCTTATTTGTTCATTTAATCAAAATATTTACTAATCAGCTACTCTATACCTTTGCTGAGGATCCTTAAGTAGTTGAGACAGATTTGGTTTCTGCCTTTATAGAACTTAGTCTCATGTGAAAGTTACCCATGTAAGCATCAATTTTTAAGTGTGATAAAAACTAAGATACAGGAAATATAAGATGCTGTGGGAGCACAGAGCAGTGGACTTGTCTTTATATAGGGTAGTCTTTAGGCATCCACCCAAAGCAGATATTTTAAGAAAGAATTTTGTAAAAGCTCACAAATCTCCCTTTGCACATCTGTTTTACTCTCTTTACTAATATTTTTTTAAGATGGAAGAAATTCAGTCATGTCGATATGATCCAATTTTTCCCATCTTAAAAAATCATTTGCCCTCAACTCTCTTCAAGTTACCATCCTATTTTTTGCCTCCCTAGTATGCAATGCAATTTCGAAAGAACCTTCTTTCAAAGAAAATTTCTCTCATAAAGAAATCAAAATTTATTATGTACAACATATAAATACAAAAAATTTATATCAAATTATATAATTGATACATATTTTACATAAATATTACATATGTTTACATAAATATTGGTTGATGTATGAGTAAAAGGGCTCCCCTTCCTGTGGATCCTAAAACAATTTTTGGAAAGGCAGGGTATTGTACACACATATAAAGGAGGGCTTAGAAAATGATATGTTGGGACCCAACGTGACATCGTCACTTGGCTTCTGACTGGTGGATTTTCTTTTGAATTTTTCCTGTGTGCAGATATTTTAGTAAATGGAAAATTCTCCATTTGGTCCTTGCTTCTCAATACTTTAAGAAATGTCTCCAATTTCTTATTCTCTGCTCTCTTCTAGGTATCCTAATCAGGCTTCTGCCACAACCCCTCCCTCCCCCACTGAAACTGCTTTTGTCAAGGTCATCTGTGACCCCGAGATAGATTCAGTTGTCAATTTTCAGTCTGTCTGACTTGACTTAGCTACAGTATTTGGAATAGATAAGTATTCTCCCCTCCTTTAAACTCTGTCATAGATGTGACTTAAGGAACACCACACTCCCCTAGGTTTTCCTTGTATCTCATTTTCCACTCCTTGTTTTATTTGCTTGGTCTTCCTGATCTCGCTTACCTCTAAATATTGGAGGTCTCAGAGCTTGCACCTCAGATCTTTCCTTTGCCCATTGATGGCCACTTTTTAGTCATTGTATTTATCTTAATGGTTTTAGATATGGCTTATACTCCAATATCTCTCAAGCTTACATTTTTAGATATTAACCCAAATTTTTCTCTTAGATTTTACCACTGAACTTAAGATTCTATATCTGACTCTTACTTGACATCTTCACTAGGATGGCTGATAGCTCAGATCGACATGTTTAAAAACTATTTCCTGATTTTTATCCCAGTAAAGGGCTGTAAATATCACCTCCATTCTTCTAGTAACTCAGCCCAGAGATATTGCAGTCATCTTCCACTCCTCTTGTTCTCTCACATCTCACATCAAATTCAAATATATCTGCAAATCCTATTAGTTTAATTCTTAAAAATTTATCCAGAATGAAATCCCTCTTCACCATCCCCACTCCTATCACCTTGCTCAAGCCAGTAAACTCAATCTTACTTGGATTACTATAAAACCCTCTTACCTTGACTTTTCTTAACTTTGCCTCCATTGAATCTACTCTAAAAAGTAGACAGAGTGATCCTTTTAATTATTAGGTAAAAACTACAATGCTCCTCTGGCCCAAACTCTTCAATAGCTTCCTCACTTAAAATCTACCTCTTTATGATGGCCTACAGAGCCATTGTACATGATTTGACCCTAATTCTCTGACCTCATCTAATATTCTCAACAACTGGCCTCTTTGCTATTCTAAGCATCTAAGGTTAGAATAATACCTTTCTTGCTATAGCAATTCAATAAGTGTTTATTGCATGAATAAATGAATGAATGCTTAGAGAATTTTTCCATTGCAAATAACAACAGCATACATTGTGATGCTAGAGATCAGACAGCTACCATTTAACCTCTTACATATTAAACAGAATGTAGACAGACATATTAGTTTTAATAACAACTTTCTAGGATGGAGGTCATTAATGTTGTCTCTTCAATCTTTGAAACTTCAAATATGTAAGCCAACGATTTCCATTTGGAAGGAAGCCATGTGCTCCCTTTCCTAGCAGCCAAACACAGTAAAGCTCATTAATCCTTCTCTAAGAGGAATTTCTTTCACTAAGATTTCTTTTTAATAATAGCAACATCATTAATGTTACAAAAAAAAATGATTTGGTTTCTTAAACCAGAGAGTGCTAGTACAAGGAAGGAATCATTGGTAGACACAGCATTTACTTTAAAATGGATGGGAAAGTACCCCACTGCAAAGACATAAACTGAACCATTGTTGTCAGCGTCTGTTGATTTAAAGGGAAATGAATCCACGTAGCTCACGTGCAGGAGCAGTGGAGAAAAAGAAAAACTGAAGATGCTGTATGTGTGTGTTAGAGACAGAACTTTTAAAATTTTAGAAAATAGGTTGATAAATTATGGACAATAAGAGAAAGTTGTTGTTCAACAGAACCATGATGAGTACCTGAGGTGTTTATTTCTATCCCAGTTCATTTCAGCTGCTGTAACAAAAATACCATAGATTGAGTAGCTTCTGTAAAACAGAACTTTATTTTTCACACATCTGGGAGCCTGGAATTGCAAGATCAAAGCACCAGCAGATTTGGTGTCTGGTGTGGGCCTGCTCCCTGGTTCACAGATGGCCGACCTCTGCCTGTGTCCTCCCACGGTGGAAGGGTTAAGGGAGCTCTCTGGGGTCTCTTTGATAAGGGTATTAATCTCATTCAGGAGAGGTCTCCTCTCATGACCTAATCACCTCCCCAAAGCCCCATCTCCAAATACCATCATGTTAGAGATTAAGTTTCAACATATGAATTTTGAATGGACATAAATATTCAGTCTCTAATAATTACCATTAAATGAGGAATAAGAAACAGTAGGAAAAACTTAAAAACGTAACTTATGATTATAAAAACACGTGAAGATATTATTAGTTCTTATTTGCCAATTCAAATGCTTAAGTAATGCCACAGTTCTTTATAAATCAGGGCTAGAGATTGAGACACTCTCATGCCTTGAGGATTGCACAAGAATTCAGAAGGCTAGTTTGATAATAATGATAATAACCAGCTCTGAGAACATTCTTACTCTCTACTCTGAGCCATTGTGATCCCACGTGATCCAGCAGCTCTACTTACGTTATATCACATTCCATCATGGAACAGCTTTGCGGATGTCAAGAGCTCTGGGACCAGGGTCTAGCTTACTTAGATTGCATGCAGCCACCTTCTTTGCTCTTGAGATTCCTTGGGGCTGTTCCTGACAGGCTACAAGACACTTTGGTTTCTATGCATCCAATTTTGTCCCTTCCTCAGATTTGGGCGTATTTCGCATTTCTCTCACATTATCTCTTCTTTTCCTCCATCTTTCTACTTTCTGATCCCCCACCTACCCCTGACACATTAACCAAGCGCAATCTCTACAGTGAGCTACTGCATACAAACTTCTCTAAGATGAGCCTGTTTTACTGAGAAAGAAAGGAGTTACAGCAGAAACAATAAGACAAACCAATAACTCAATAAATTGTTTTTCTATAACTGTTTAACCAAAACCTTACAAGGAAGTGTAGTCTCCATGTTTCTCTAAATCATTCCCTACAATTCTTCATTTCCTCTGAACCAAAACTGCTAAAATTTTACAACTGGGAAATTGTCAAATAAATAAATAATCCAGAACTTGTTTTCTAGTTATTTTCATCCAGGATGGATATCACACACACCTGTTCACTGATCTCAGTAGGTAGCATTGTGATAATTTATTTCTAGTGCCTTTCTAAAATATATTCAGAGTCAAAAAATACCCTTTAGGTAGAATAAAAAGGTCTCATTACATTAACATTTTCTTTCCTGACTGAAATATTATTGAATATATTATAGACAGCTAAATTGCTCTACCTGAATTGATGAATATCAAAAGTATTTTTTACATTGTTTTGTTGTAAATGGACCATTAATGGAAGAAGACAGCAAAGAACATTCTGTAGAGTATTAGTAACAGAGGATTTAAAAAAAATTAGTATGATTAGTGATTATTCAGATACTTAAAAAACTTATAATATGTCTTCCCTTATACATTGTCTTTCTTTGAACATCAGCATGTTTGTCTAACAAATTTTATGGTATATTTTAAGATTATTCCATTTGCCATGCAGCTAATACTAAATATTATGTGGCTCATATATTAAAACTAAGCCTCAAGAAAAATCTTTATAATGAGAAATTTTGCCAAGTTGGGAAAACCAATTAGAGTAATAATAAAATATACAAATATAATCATAACAATGCATTTTGAGAAAGAGGGAAGATAACTTTAGTTCAAGGAGAGAGAGTAATATTTGAAAAGTAGCATTCAAATAAAAGAACAGTTTCTGGCAATAAAAACACATTTTTCTTAAGGAAGACTTTGACCTGCCTGAGGTAGTTTATCAGAATGTGATAGGCTCCAAGATCCAATAAAACAATGGGCGCCCCACAGAATGAAGGTCAATATTTAAAAGGATAAATAGGAATTAAATCTATTTTTTAACCTATAGGTATATTGTGATATCTTCCTCAATCTAATAAATGAGGGAATTCTGGCTGTAAAGGGTCATGAAGCCATATAACCAGAAGGGCCATGTGACAGTATTCTGTTTAACCATTGACTATGTTGCACATAGGAGGTCTGTCCAGAAAGTATCCAACCATGTACTATGAAAATAAAGACATTTTTTGAAGAAGGTACGAGATACAGGAAACATGGTACATAGGACAATGATGCCTCACTCCCCTTCAAAGTAGACATCTTGGGACCTCACACAGTTTTCCCAGCATCTCTTAACCTATCCTGTACAAGTTCAACATTCTCAGGTGTTTTGCTTGTTGCTGGCCTTTCAGAATGTACATCACTTTCAACAGATTCTCGACCATCTTTGAAGCATTTGTGCCACACTTCTATTTGCACTGTACTCGTTGCATCGTCCCTGAAAGCCTTCCAAATCATCCAGATAGTTTCTGTAGAGGAATGTTCAAACTTAACGCAAAATTTGATGCAGATTTGTTGCTCTACTTGCTCAGTCATTTTAATGCTATGGCCACACAGTACCCATGCTCACTCAATGGTGTCTGTCTCCCCACTGACTAGTACAGAGAAGTCGTCATTATTCACACATGTGCATTAGAGTCCACTCTGCTTGGCTACCAAATTACATCAATGTCGCATAAACTGTCCTCATTATATTAACAGTGGCTGGATACTTTCTGGACAGACCTCGTATGCATGTATGTATGGCAATGAGGGTGTCCTGAAGAATGTCTTTCGATTTCTGCTTCTTCCCTGCCTCCTCCTCTATCAGTCTCAAACATCCATACATGTGTACATATACACACCCCCACCACCACCACATCTTCAGGTAGGCTGCCCAATTCATTTAAACATTTTTGTTTTTGCAAAAAGAAAGTACAAACTAAATGTTTGTTAAACCATTAGATCACTCTAATACCTAATGCTGTGCTTTGTTCATATAAAAGCTCTGATAACAGTAAATAGGCATGATTTCCATTTTATAGATTCATACAGAGAGGATAAGTTTCCTGCTCAGGGTCAGTAATTTCTCATATATCTGGGTTCTGATCTTTATCTTTTGGCCATAAAAATGATGAAATAATACCTTTTGTGTAATAACCTGGAAGGTAGTGGAGAATATTCTTCTAAGTGAAGTATTGTAAGAATAGAAAAACAAATACCACATGTACTCACTATTAATTGGAACTAATCGATCAACACCCATATGCACAGTAACCAAGCAGGTGGGAGAGGGACAGGTAAACACACACCCAACGGGTACAATACATACTATCTTAGTGATAGGCAGACTTAGAACTTTAACTCAAACTGTACAAAAGCAATTCATGTAATCAAAATGTACCACCATAATACTCTGAAATAAAAAATAATTCTCATATAGACTACTGCTATTATCTCTTAACTTCTTTCTTTGTATTAGAAGTAGATTAAGACCCAAATTTCTAACTTTTAAGACCCCTTCCCATCACTTCATGCCACAGAATACTTGATATCAACATGACTTAAAACTGGTGATGTTAACCTTGATTAAGGTTCATGTTAGCTAGGTTTCTCCACTGCAATGTTACATTACAATTTTTCCCTTTCAACACTCTATTTATCAGAAAGGAATTACTAAGTTCAGCCCTCACTCAAGGGGAGATAAACTAAGCTTTATCACTGGGAGGTAAGTCTATGAAAAAAAATTGTCTTATGTTAAAATCACCACAGTATTAATGTATTTTGGGGAAGATACTATGAAACTATACAAATATCCTTATTCTCCTAAAGTTTTACCCACCAATTTTAGCATTCATTAGTGGATCTTGCCTGCAGAAATCATTACTGTGATGTTTTAATGGTGATTTTCTATTTCCTTCATTCCTTCTGTAGTTGTTAACTGTAATTTCTATGAAAAAGACTTATCCTATTTCCCCCTTTTTAAGCAGGTTCACTGTGCACTGGTTACCCAGTTGTGTGAGTCCAGTGAGACAGAACACACTCAGGCACAAGTTAAATGAAACAGACTTACTACTTAGAGACAGTAAGGGACAAAAGAAACCCAGGACCCATTGTGAGCCAGTCTCTCAGGGCTCAAGAAAGCTGCCTAGGACAGATGGAGGCTTGACCGTGTGTGCCCCCCTTGCACCACGGCTGACGAACCCCCAAAAGGCAGCCTACCCCAGGTGGGCTGTCCTTCCCTAACTCAGGATGTTACATTCCCTAGGAGGGACAGGACCAAGTCCCCGGGCTGTGTCAGGCAGTTCCCTGTTATCAGTAAGAAAAAATCAAACAACCCTATCAAAAAGTGGGCAAAGGACATGAATAGAAAATTTTCAAAAGAAGATATAAGATTGGCTAACAAACATGAAAAAATGCTCAACATCTCTAATCATCAGGGAAATGCAAATCAAAACCACAATGAGATATCACCTAACTCCAGTGAGAATGGCTTTTATTAAAAGCTTTAACTTAGATGCACCCATGGTGTGTGTGTGAGTGAGCAAATGTACATGCACAGCTGCATTCATAGCCTATCATAGCTGAAAAATTTAAAAAACGAAATATCTGGTATATTTTAAATTTATGATTTCATACCTTAAAAGAGCTCTTAATACTACTTCATCTTGTTTTTTTTCCTTCTAAGCTAGGTCTCCCATTCTCCAATAATATTGTTTCATGTCCTTTTGTTATATAAACTGTATATAAACCACCATCATTTCACATATGATTTTATTTATACAAAATGTATTCTATATCATATGTAACTTTTTTGGATGTTAGAAAATACACAATTTTATATAAAATTATATATGTATATTATAATTATATGCTTTTACAGTCATGCACTGTATAATAGTGTTTTGGTCAATGGCAGACCCCAACAGTGGTCCTATCAGATTATAATGCCATGTTTCTACTGTACCTTCTCTATGTTTAAATGTTTAGATACACAAATACCATTATGTTACAATGGCTGACAGTGTTTAGTACAGTAACATGTTGTATAGATTTGTGGCCTAGTAGTAATAGACTATACCACTATAGCCTAGGTATGTAGTAGGCTACACCATCTAGGTTTCTGTAAGTACACTCTACAATGTTTGCATAAATGATGAAATTGCCTAGCAACACGTTTCTCAGAACATACCCTCATTGTTAAGGAACACATGACTATATATAAACTATTACTATGTACAAACCATATACAAAAAATTAATGGCCCTTACTATTGAGGAGAAATGGGAAGTTTGCGATAAGATGGAATAAAGACTATGTAGCTTAATTATAATGAAACCATTTTAATAAAAATAGCAATGTAATATTTTCATATAAGTAATATATTCTACACAAGGACAAGAGAACTACACTTGACATGGTCAGCACATTCTCTTTACGGAGAAGGTAGTATCTTAACATGTGATGTGATCTATATTCATAAATGGAAAGAACACTTGAGGTCAACAAGATTAGTGCATTCTATCATTTTAAGAAAATCTAAATGTGAAGCCAAATCAGGGTCAGCAGATTGTTTGTTACAAATAAAATCAAATAAGGTGAATGAAGAGAATTGAGCACTCAGTGGTGTTACATTAATTCAGCCACTGCTTTTCAAAAGGACTGGAATTCTTGAAGTCTATTGATGAAACTGTCCACTCAACTAAGCAGCACTGTGTCTGTCAAAATTTCATTCCCTGCTTCTCCTTTGCCCTCTATTTCCAGGGAAGACTAAATTCCCCCTTTCTTTATGTTTACTAATAATTTTAAGCATAATTTAGGCATTTTTTCTTGGAAGTCATCCAGTGTTCCTTGTATACTTTGCCTACATATGGCCCTATAAGTTTTAATTTTACAGTTGGACTTTCACAGGAAAAAATTGTTTCCTCTATTTCTAAATTCCTACAGGACACCACCATAGCAGTCACTAAGTAATGAGGCCTCTCCCGTATTTTTTTCAAACCTCTCTTCTTTTGTTCATGATGTTCTATATTAGAAGATTTACCTTTGTCCTTCTACCTTATTGCCTTAGACATATAGATTGGAAGCACTTTTAGGAACTTTTCTTGACCATTGAGCAGCTAAATCTCCTTCCTGCATCCTGTGTATGCTTTTACTGTAGGAAGAATCATACTTAATTGTGGTTTTCTGTGTAAACGCCCTTGAGGTCAGAAACGACGTCGCATTCATTCTTGTATTCACTAGATGTAATGAAGACTAATTATGCATTTATGGAATTAATAATTATGTGCATTGTAAGAAGAAATATTAGTAAAGAATATGCACAGGCCTATGATTCTACTATCAGGAATTTGAGGTTGAACTATAGTTTAAACCATTTTGAGGGGTCTCCACAATCCAGAAGTAGCATTTCCCGAATGAGAATGACTTCTTGACCATGGTTTCTTGGTAAGTTCACAGGGAAAGAAAAATATGAAAAGGGCCTATTACCATGTGCAATATAAATTTTGCCCAACTTTTCAATAGCATAATTGTCCAGGCCATAGGGTAGGTAGCTTCTAGCTGATTTATTTCATGTGAATAATTCTTTATTTTTTGCATATTGAATAGCTGAGATTAATATGTTCTACATTTTGTGCAATAACAGGAATATTACCATTATAAAAGCATCTTTCATGCAGATAACACAATTGTATTACTTATAAATGGAATTTCAGAGCTCCTCAGGTCGTTTCCTTATTGGCACCCATGTGGGCTAATCTAAGGTGCTGTCCTTTTGATCTTGCCACAAAAACACAGGAGAAGATGGATAAAGCAGCAAATGTATGATGAAGGTAGTATATGACCCAGCGTAGCTATATTAGACATTGCTTCTTTAGACTTCTATTAGTAACAAATCCTTTTGGAAAATTATTTATGAGCAGCAACAAAAAAAGAAAAAGTGGCACAACATGATTAATACTCATACTCTAACTAAGGTCTATCTTAGGAGAGTATCCCAATAGAAATTTCCTTTATTATAAAGCTAAAAATTGCATGTTCCTTAATAACTTAATAAGTCCCTACTATGGATCAGGTACTATAATAAATATTCAGTGTAGAAAATAAGAAAATTAAGATAAAATAACAGAAAAAATACTATTACTTGTAGATAATCACTGTTAAAAGTATGGTCTCTCTCTGTCTCTCTCATATACACATTTCTCAAGACCCCAAAGTAAAGTCATTTTTTTGCCTATTGCAATTGCTATAAGGCAGCTATACTTATATATAAGAGGGTTTTCTTATTTCATATAAAGGCAGTTTGTCCTGACTGCTGTGAATGTATACACCACCCCCACCCCCCGCCCCAGGTATGACAGATCCTGTTGGTTGGTTACCTGCCTAATAATAATTCTTTATTTTTTCTTGTTAAGAAAACTCCAGTATATTTTTTCAGATATAGGAAAGCTATGTGCTATAGGGGAGGCTGGGTCACCCTTTAGTCCTAGGAGTTAAATTTTGATTAATAAAAATCAACCATGACACTCCAATTTTCCTTTCTAGTGTTGGAACTAAGGATGCAAACGAGACTCAAATATGTTGAATGAAGCGAAGACTTTTAGGAAACTTTTTAGAAAGATTTTGTATTAGTTTTAACAGGAAGCATGAGGATGAGATATTCTCTCTACATAGGGGTTCTTGTGTTTCTATACTCACTGCCCTCTTATTCCAGACTATCTTTTAAGGAGTTTGTATAGTGAACAGCTTTCAAAGATAGAGATAGTTAGGAAGCAAAGGGCAGGTTTGTTTACTTCCTAGAATAACAAAGATAATATCTCTTTCCAGCACAGAAGTCAAGTGGATTGCTTAAAGCCCATTATAAAAGATTACGATACCCTAATATCAGGATTTCTCTCCTGGAAAACAATCTATCAAGCATGCAGGCATCACCAGGCCCTCACTAAGTTTCCCCGTGGGAATTGTGGCTTTGGGAAATAGTTCAAAACATGATGATATTGTGGTCATGTTTTTGTTATGAGTAATAAACTGTTCATCTCTAGATCACTCAGGGGTCTCATGTTTTCTTTCAGGATCCATGAGACAAGCAGGCTAATTTGCTAGCCTGCAAGCAGTGTTAAATCTCAGATACTCTACATTTCTTTACACTCTTTCCCACCTTCAACCATTAGATAATAACATTCTGTGAAAATATGGCAGCAAATCCGTGGCAGCCACCTCATGATCACGAAGACACATCTCTGAGGACAAAAATCAAAGCTGTGCATGACAGTGCACAAAAGTATGGAAAGAACCCGTGTCATTGAAGATGTTGTTATATCCATAATAACAATTTTTGTAATTACTTCAAGATTCATTTTAGTTGAAATGATACATCTCTATTTTTAAAATCATTTGAGTCAGGTTTTCTATTAATATTAACTGGCAAAAGCATTTCATCTAAATCATTGAGGAATGCAAAACAATTTTGAAGGCTTTTTTGCTGCTACCAAATACCACATCCAACATTTATTTAGTACTTACTATATCTATGCACACACACATATGCAAGTATGGTAATGAGCATTAACATTTGGGTATATTTTAGGATTTAATCCTTTCAGTAACACTCAGTATGGTTATTATCTTAAACACACAGAATCTGAAGTTAAGTAAGAACAAGCCTAAGATAATCCAGCTAATAAGTGACAGAACTAGGACTCAAATCCAGGTCTACCTGGTAGCAAAGTCTGTGCTCCTAACCCTGATTTAGTATCTCCCAAGTAATTAGGGTACCCAGCATTTGTTGAGACTTCCACTGGTCCTAACTCTGTGTTAAGCACTTAATGGAATCTCCTTACATAAAGGGTAGGATGAATTTAGACCACTTATGTAAGCTTCTATGGAAATAAATGCCAAGAAACATTCTGCCTGAAAATGGATTGTTTAATAAGTCCCCAAACAGTAATTTTAAATTCGAGGTCAGCTTGGGTTCCCCCCAGACCAGAACTAAAAATTAGATGCTTACTAGTTATTGCTGAAAAAGAATTTGTACCACTTGTGGATTAATTTCTTCAACATATCATCCTCATGATCAAAGATGTTTTGTTGTACTGATAGATGACCAAAAAATAGATAAGCATACTTCCAATCAATCCTTTATTCAGTTCTTTATTGCTCAAAAACGGCTCCAGCCACCTCTTGAACCTGAAACAACACATACAAACAACTCCTACAACTGTTAGACTCCTAAGCTTTATGCTGTCAGAAACTGAGTTTGACTAGTTCAATGGGTTAACAGCTTCACCTAGGCTCATGTCTACCCACAACTACATGCTCAATGAAGAGATAAATAAATGAATAAAATCCAAGGAATTAAAAAATGTCTTCATTTTGATAATATTCTCTGAGGACACTATAATAGTATTCTGAGGTTCCGGGTAAAACAAAATACCAAATAAAATGAAACATTGTTTAGTATCCAACTTGCTCGTTGAACTGCAGTTGCTTATATTTGGCTACTCAATATGATACCTAGAAAATTTTCTATTATAATTTATGAGTATGATAGGTTGATAACCTGATAACCTATCTCGCTTCTTGAGGTGGTCAAAAGGGGTAGAAATAGTCAATGAAGATTTTGAAGTGTTGGAGAGAAACATTTGAAATGAAAAACAAATAACTGAAATATCCTAAAATTTTCCTTTAATGTGTATGTAGTAGTGCTGGGAGTGACCTCACAGTATAACCTACTTCTCAACTGTAATATAATTTTTAATATAAAAGTTATTCGTTATCACTCACTACCATGGCCCAGAAGTGAAACATAATCCAAATACATTATCCACTGTAATATAGGTTTGACATGTATTTCCCCAGTGCAGTTGTTTTCTAGAGAACTTAGCCCTAATTATTTAACACTTTCAAAGTCAATAAATTACTGGAGAGGAGAAAAAGGCCCGTTGGTCGGTGAAATTTCTCTGTGAAATGAAAGTTGTCTCATCAAATAAGAAGTCGAAACAAGGTATCATTTAATAATAGCAAGTAATATTTTAAAATTACTGTTTAGAAATGTATTGCCTGCTATTAAAATGACTTTATATAAATGCTGTGTCCTTAATTTACAAGGACATTGGTAAACCCCCTAGGACTGAACAGGCCTTTCCTCTACCTAATTAAATTAAGTGCAGTATACAGTGCTTCTCTGCAAAGATTAACAGAATGCATTCCTTGTCAGTTTAAGTGTTGCCTGTGGCAGTATTTTTTTCTAATTTAATTAAAAGCTGTTCTTTTATGAAGAACAAGCTTGCAGCGTAATTCCTCTTATGTTTACACTTCTCAGGCCTATTTGGGAGAAAGTGAAGAGTGATGAGAAAGGAAGAAAGAAAAAGGAGAGGGGGACCCAGTTGTAGGTGCACACGAGAAAGTAAATGATATTTCCTGGCTGTCAGAAAAAATTCATTTCAAAAATAAGAATGAGTGGGGATAAACCAGATGTCTGGGAAGGCAACAGTTTTCACTGTGATGGGTTAGGCCAGATTGCTATTGTATGCCCAGTCATCACCTTTGATAAAAATACTGGGCATTTGTCCAAGAGGTATTTACACCACAAATTTTTACATATTTGAATGTTTGTGGTGCAGTTGGGTCCTTCAAAGTGTGTGACTAGCTATGGAGGCTGAGGTAGGTTTTTCAGTCTCTCACCACATGCAAAGCCAGGTGTCAGTCAGCAGTCCTATATTGGAAACCCATTTGGTGTTCTAAGTACAGGTACGAAGTCCATTCAGTAACAAGCATCTGGAAGATAGGTAAGAGCCCTGAGAGCCAACTTAGGACTCTTCAGCTCCCTAAGTGTTGATGGTTTCCTGATCAAGATTACACCATACATATCCTTGAGATACTCATATTTTACTATGAATTTAGAATATCCATTTGCATTATTAAATATGTATCACCTCAGTATTAGAAGCCTATGCCTTCAGACTTTAAGCAAAGCAGAGGGAATACAAAATAGTGGGTAGAAGAATAAAGTAAACAGCCAATAAAAATTATGAAAGTATAGAAAGAAGAGAAGAATTAGGAATATTCTAAGACACACAAAATAGTATAACATAAGCAGTATAGTGTTATTTATAAGTGGATTTGGATTACTTAAATATGTATATTAGAAATTTTAGGCAAGCACTAAAATCATTTTTTAAAAGAAGTATACTTTAGAAGACCAGAGTATAGAAAAATGAAATTTTATGAAATTCCAGAAAAGGTAGAAAAAGGTGGGAAAGAAGAATCAAAGAGAAAATGCAACAAATAAAATATTTACAAACATGGTATATATTAATCCAACCAAATCAATAATCAGATCAAATATAATGGTCTGAGTATGCCAATTAAAAGACAAAAAGTCACAGTGCATTAAAAAAAGACCCAACTATATATTGTCTATGAGAAACTCGCCATATGTACATAAAGACCCAGATAGGTTAAATGTAAAGGATGAAAGAAAGACATACCATGCTAACACTAATGAAAAGAAAGTTGAAGTAACTAGATAAACTTCAGACAAAATAGACTTAAGAATCAGAAAAATTATCAAAGATGGAGGAATTGCTTAATGACAAAGGGCTCAATTCTTTAAGAAGACATAATCCTAAACATGTATATACCTAATAACATGGTATCAAAATAAGTAAGACAAAAATTGATAAAACTGATAGGAGAAACCTAAAAATCCACTCTTATAGTCAGAGACTTTAATATTCCTCTTTCAATAACTGACAGATCAAGCAGGCAAAAATTCAGTATAGATACTGAGAGAGAACTATTGATCAACTTAATAGAGTTGATGTTTATTAAAATACTCCAACTAATATTAGAGTATGTGGTTTTATTAAGCCTATATGGAAGATTCAACAAGATAGACCACATTTAGGGCTGTAAAATATATTCTAACAAATTTAAAAGAATATAAATTAAACTATGTACTCAGACCATAATGAAAAAAACTAGAAATGAACAATAGAAATATAGCTGGAAAATATGCAAATATTTGGAAATTAACATACTTGTGAATAATATGTGAGCTGAAGAAGAAGTCTCAAGAGAATTGAAAAAATTTTGAAGAAAATGAAAGGTCAGGCATGGTGGCTTATGCCTGTAATCCTAGCACTTAGGGAGGCTGAGGCAGGAGGATCGCTTGAGGTCAGGAGTTCGAGAGCAGCCTCAGCAAAAGAAAGACCCCATCTCTGCTAAAAAAATAGAAACAAATTAGCCAGGCAACTAAAATAGAAAAAAAAAATTAGCCAGGCATGGTGGTGCACACCTGTACGTCTGACTACTTGGGAGGCTGAGGGAGGAGGATCACTTTGAGCCCAGGAGTTTGAGGTTGCTGTGAGCTATGCTGATGGCATGGCATTCTAACCCAGGAAACAGAGCGAGACTAGGTCTCAAAAACAAACAAACAAACAAAAAAAAAGGAAAATGAAAACACAGTTTATCAAAATTTATGGGATGAAACAAAAGCAGTGCTTAGAGGGAAACATTATATATCTCTCTCGAATTTTATATATATGTATGTATAGCAAACGACCTATGTCCACTATTTGATAACTTAGATGAAATAAACCAATTTCTTGGAAAGCATAAACTTCTACAATTCATACAGGGGATAAAAAGATAATATGAATAGAACTATTTCTGTTAAAGAAACTAATCAATAATTAACAGCCTTCTAAAAAAGAATTACCTGACCTGAATGGTTTCACTAGTGAATTCTACCAAATATTAAAGAAGAAATGATACCAAAATTTATGGGCTGAAGCAAACGCAGTGTTTAGAGGGAAACATTGTGTGTGCATGTATACCAAATATTTTATATGTGTGTATATACACATATATATGAAGAAAGACCTATAAGCAGTAACCTAAGCCAATTTTCCATTTTAGGAAACTGGACGAAGTAGAGCAATTTAATTCTAAAGCAAGAGGAAGAATAGAAACAATAAACATTAAAGCAGAAATCAATGAAATTGAAAGCAGGAGTAATAGAGGAAAGCAGTAAAACCAAAACCGATTCTTTAAAAAAAAAATCAATAAAGTTGATAAACTTCTGTATTAGTAAGGATTTTCCAGACAAACGGAACCAGTAGGATGTGTATATATGCAGAAAGAAATTTATCTTAAGGAATTGGCTCACACAATTTTGGATGTTTGACGACAAGGCCAAAATTTGATTTGGGAGGGCAAGAAAGTTGGAGAATTATGGCTCAAATCCAAGGGCAGCCTGCTGCAGAACCAGGAAGAGCAGGTATTGCAGATGACTTGTGGAGGCAATCTGCTGCAGAATCCCCCTTTTCAGGGGAGGTCAGGCTTTTTTCTATTAAGCCCTTCAACTGATTAGCTGAGGCCTACCCACATTATGAAGGGTAATTTACTTAAAGCCTACCAATTTTAATGTAATTTTTGTTAAAAATCAACCTCAAAGAAACATATAGAAAATGCCTAACAAACTATCTGGGAACTGTGATGCAGAGAAGTTGACATATAAAACTAACCATCATAGCTTTAACAGGGTTAATGGAGAAAAAAAGAGTACATTTTACGAACATAATAAATGAAAGAAGAGTCGTTAATACTGAACCCATGTGCATCAAAATGATAATAAAGGAGTATTTTCAACAATCTGTGTCCTCTATTTGATAACTTAGAGGAAATGAACCAATCCCTTGAAAGATACAAACAACCACAGCTCACACAAGCAGAAACAGATAATATGAATAGCCCTGTATCTATTATAGAAACTAATCAATAATTAATAACCTAAAGAAAACACCAGGCCTGGATGGTTTCACTAGTGAATTCTACCAAATATTTAAGAAAGAAATGATACAAATTCTCTAAAATATTATATCTTCCAGAAAATAGCAGCAGAGGAACCCTCCCAGATTAATTCTAGGAAGCCAATAATAGCCTAATACCAAAACAAAATAAGTAGATTACAAGAAAGGGAAACTGCAGACCAACATCTTTTATGAACATAGATGCAACAATTATAAACAGAATGTTAGCAAATTGAATCCAACAATATATAACAAAAATGATATACCACAGCCATATAGGATTGTTTAACAGGACATATACACAAGGCTTGTTAAATACTTAGAAATCAATTAATGGAAAACTCAATAGTAGCATTTTTATACATCAATAACAGTCAATCTGAGAGTCAAATCAAAGACTCAATACCATCCACAATTGCTGCAAAGAAAATAAAATACCTAAGAATATAATACTTAACCAAGGAGGTGAAAGATCTCTACAAAGAGAACTACAAAACACTGGGGAAAAAAAATCACAGACCACACAAACAAATAGAAAAACATACCATGCTCATGCATCAGTAGAATCAACATTGTTAAAATGTCCATACTACCCAAAGTGATTTATAAATTCAATGCAATCCCTATCAAAATGTTAGCATCATATTTCACAGATCTAGAAAAAACAATTCAATGCTTGCTTTGGACCCCCAAAATAGCCAAAGCAATCTTAGGCGAAAAAGAACAAATCTGGAGGCATTACATTACTAGGTTTCAGATTATATTATAAAGCTATAGTAACCAAAACAGCATGGCATTGGCACAAAAATAGAGACATAGACTAATGAAACAGTACAGAGAACCCAGATATAAAACCATCCACATACAGCTAACAAATTTTTGACAAAGCAGACAACTACATACACTGGGGAAAAGAAGCCCTATTCAATAAATGGTGCTGGGAAAACTGGATAGCCACATGCAGAAAAATGAAACAGGATTCATATCTTTCACCACTCACAAAAATTAATTCAAGATGGAAAAAAGACTTAAATGTAAGGCACGAAACCATAAGAATTCTAGAAGAAAACATAGGAAAAACATTGTTAGATACTGGCCTAGGGAAAGAATTTATGACTAAGACCCCAATGGCAATTATAGCAACAACAAAAATAAATAAATGGGACTTGATTAAATTAAAAAGCTTCTGCACAGCCAAGGAAATAATCAACAGAGCAAATAGAAAACCTACAGAATGGTAGAAAATATTCACAAGTTACACATCTAATAAAGGGCTAATAATCAGACTCTACAAAGAACTCAAATCAGCCAGAAAAAAACAACCCCATTAAAAAGTGGGCAAAAGACATGAACAGAAGCTTCTCAAAGAAGATAGACAAATGGTCAATAAACATGACAAATTGCTCAGTGTCACTAAACATCAGAGAAATGCCAATTAAAACCACAATGAAATATCACCTTACCCCAGTTAGAATGGTTTTTATTAAAAAGTCCAAAAACAACAGATGCTGTGTGGATGTGGAGAGAAAGAAATGCTTACACACTGTTTGAGGGACTGCAAATTAGTACAACCTCTATGGAAAACAGTATGGAGAAAACCAAAAGAACTAATGAAAATAGATCTACCATTTGATCCAGCAATCCCACTACTGGGTATTTCCTCAAAGGAAAAAAGTCATTTTATTAAAAAGACAGTTGCACTAAAATGTTTATTGCAGCACAATTCACAATTGCAAAGATGTGGAATCAACCCAAGTGCCCGTTAATTCATGAGAGGATTAACAGAATGTGGTTTATGTAAATCATGGAATAATATTGAGCCATAAAAAGATGAATTAATGCCTTTTGCAACAATTTGAATGGAACTGGAGACTGTTATCCTAAGTGAATTATCTAAAGAAAGGACAAAAAGCACCACATTTGCTCACTGTTAAATTGGAACTAACTGATGAGCACACAAGTACACAGAGGGAAGTAAAACTCTGTGGAAATCAGAGGGGAGGGGGAAGGGAGGGTGGGTGAAAATCTTTCTGATGGGTACAATGAACACTATCTGGGTGATGGGCACACTTATAGCCCTGACTTAAGCATTACAAAAGTGATCCATTTAACCAAAAACATTTGTACCCCTGTAATATTTTGAAATAAAAATAAAATAAAAAATCTCAACTAGAAAATATCCAACTCAATTAAAAAAGTGGCAAAAGACCTGAACAGATCTCATCAAAGATATGCAAATGAACATAATCACATGAAAAGATGTTCCTCCACATCCTATGCCTTTAGGAAACTGAAAATTAAAACCGCTATGCACCTATTAGAATGGCCAAAATCCCAAACACGGAGAACACCAAATGTTGACAAGGATGTGGAGCAACAGGCACTCTCATTCATTATTGAAATGCAAAATGGTCCAACCACTTTAGAAGACAGTTTTGCCGACTTTTTTTCAAAACTAAACATACTTTTAATATATAATTCAACTATTGTGCTCCTTGGTATTTACCCAAATTAGTTGAAAATTTATATCCACACAACTACTTTGAAAAATCATATCTACTTAATAACCACCACAGAAATATTTATAGCACTTGTATTCATAATCATCAAAACTGGAAGCAACCAATATATTTTTCAATATGTTAATGGATAAACAAACTATGGTATAGCCATACAGTAGAATATTATTTAGCAATTGCTGTGGTCTGAAAGTTTGTATCCCCCCCAAATTTATATGTGAAAATGGGGCCTTTTGGAGGTGATCAGGTCATGGGGGTAGGGACCTCATGAATGGTATTAATACCCTTATAAAAGAGGCCCGAGAGAGCTGCTTCATGCTTTCTTCCATGTGAGGCCACAGCAAAAAGATGGCTGCCATGAACCAGGAAATGGGTTGTCACCAGATACTGAATCTGTCAGCATCTTGATCTTGGACTTCCCAGCCTCCAGAACTGTGATAAATAAATTTCTGTTTATAAGTTACCTGTCCATGGTATTGTGTTATAGCAGTCAGAATACTGCTATAACATTAGCAACTTTAAAAAGAAATAAGGTATTAAGCCACATGAATATAGGTAAACCTTAAACGAATATTGCTAAGTAAATGAAACCAGTTTAAAAAGTCTACATGCTATATGATTCCAGGTATATGACATTCTAAAAAAGACAAAACTGTGAGATAAGAGGAATACTAATGGTTGACAGGGATGTGGGAAGTGGATAGGGGAGTTGAACAAGTAAAGCACAGGGGATTTTTCAGGGCAGTAAATCTAGTTTGTATGATCTTGTAGTGGTGGATGCGTGACACTATGTATTTTTAAAAATTGTTAAAACTTTATAGCACAAAGGGCAAACCTTAATGTATGTAAATGTAAAAATATCATTTAGGAAATTGGGGATCCCAGGGTGGAATACACACTGAAACAATACAATCTAACCATATTTCAAATGGCCTTACTAAAGAGGATGTGGGAAAAAGGTTCTGATCCCAGCAACCATGAATATGATGGGAGTCTGTAAGACCAAAGGTGAAAGAAAGTTTACATAAGCATTCTATTCTAGTCTATAAAGTTTTTTCCCATGGTGGTATGGGTTCCTGATATCAATACCACTATTAACATATGCTGGAATTGTGTAAATAAGTAAATGAATGGCAGAGGGTGGGAGCCAGGTTTTTCACTATTGGTTATACATAAACTGGGGGAGGAGGCTAGAATGATCCATGTGGTAATAGATTAGAGTTGGAGACATCTTATGAATTCCTATGTATCTTATTATAGATACAGATAGTCACATACAGAAATATTTATAGATAACTGCACCAAATACATTCTTGCTCTGTCAGCTGAGAGAGACTAGAGGCAATGACCTCCCTTCCCTGTAGCATCTGGACATTGTTTTCTGATACCATCCCCCAATCCAGGGCTGCTTGGATAAATGGCTGATTCTAGGACTACGGCAGGAAATATAAAACATGAGCCTGGAGCATACAGTAGTGCCAGAAAATAAGAAAGTGCTAAAAAAAAAAAGAACAGGAAAAAAGAAACAAACACTTATAGGGTATGTCAAAGGATCATAATTAAGATGCCTCTGGATGGCCAAATTTTGAGTAATTTGAGCAACAAAATGTGTAAAGCTTTACTGGATTACATCCCAAAGTAAAAAAATTCATGAGCTCATGCTGATATAAATAACTGAATAATTAAATGGGCACAATTGAAAAATCTCCCATGCAAAAAAATTCCAAATAGGATTAATACCAATTTATGTAGGTATTTCTCCCTCAAGGAGGTGGAGTATAAATCCTCACTTTTTTAGGTGTGTGTTGTGTACAGTGACTTCTTTCTAAAAAGTACAGTGTGGAAAGGAGGGGAAGAGTGACTTTACAGTAGAGAAACCGGACAAACACTACCTCACACAGGTGACCAAGGCTAATGCCAATAGTCATAGTCATACTGATAGCACGCACTCTTCATATGATGTGAGGATAGAAAGGAAATGGTACTTTACCTTTGAGATATTCCTCACGAACATGAATAGCCTCAGTTGAATTACAGTAAATACATCATCCAAATCCCAATTTTGAGTGGCAATCTATATAATAACTGTACTCCTCAAAACTTTCAAGGCTATTTACCCAAAAACAAGGAAAATTTGAGAAACTCACAGCCAACAAGAGTCTAAGGAGTCACAACTACTTAATAGATTGTGATATTCTGTTTGGAATCCTGGAACAGAAAACAACTTTAAGTAAAAATGAATGAAACTTGAATAAAGTATGGACTGTAGTTAGTATGATCTATCAATATTGGCTCATTAACTGTAACAAATACACCATGCCAATGTAAGATGTTAATAAAAGTAGAAACTGGATGTGAAGTATATAGAAACTGTGCCAACTTCACAATTTTTCTGTAAATACAAAACTGCTACAAAATAAAAATTTATTTTAAAAAAACAAAGTTAAAGTAGAAAAGCAATGTTATGCTTGTTATTTAAAAATTAAAAGCAAATGTTTGACAGATATAATCTTAGTAGTCATGCCAATACATTGTCTATCATTTGGTAGTTGACAAGCTGCTTCTTGGGAAGATGGAAAAAGTGAGGAGAAAAAAGCAGAAAAGGCTTAGCAACTTGATTTTCCTAATTCCATTCTTCTGACCCAGCTTCTGGTTCAGTGGCATAAATGAATAACAGATGTGTGACTAGGCTATGTTCCACTATTAAGGAGTATGTGGTTTTCAACTCGGATTTCCAAAAGCAGTTCCTCTAGTCTTGATTGTCAAAACATCCACCAGGAACAGCCCCCAAATAAGATAATTTCATTACACAACAAAAGTGGGTAGTATAGAAAAATGAAAACCATTGCAGTGTTCAAACCAAGGGAATGAAAAATTCACTTTTTGGAGTCCAGTGTAATCACAGATAAGTCCTGTCTTTTGTTTAATTGGGTTATAATATGAGTCATCTGTTTGTTGTATATGTATTGAACTTCATAGGTCTTATAAATTAGTCTATTAAGGAAGGAAGAGCTTCAGATATGGTATTGGAATTAAAAAATGTTGTTTGCTTTTTTCTGAGATAAGAAAATGGCACCCACAAAACAACCATTTATCTACTTTTTCTTAAAGATGTTATGATGAATTTCTGCCCACCATTACAGTTTCATAATGACAGCATTTTATTCTGTTTTGGTTTCTAGTTGGCTTCCATAATTTAAGGAAGGAAGAGATTAGTCAAGAGTAATTTTGCAATAATAAAGGCCATTTTGTGGGAGGTCAGTTCACTGCTTGCTTCTTGTTTCTCAGCACAATCCCTTTCAGCAAAAAGAATATGGCTGTTGAAAAGCTGGACATGGTAGAGAAAAATTACTTTCTATATGTTATTGGATATGGTGTTGTACATAGAATTTGAGCAACTCTTAATATTGCTTCCTAGGATTCATATGTTGTATTTTGTCCTAAGGGCAAAAAAAAAAAAAAAAAAAAAAAAAAGAGCCATGAAATGTGTTGTTCTCCCAATAGTTTATGAGACCACAAAATATATTTTTTATATATGTTAAAAATACATTTTCTTCACCACAATAAATTTTACTTAAGTTGTGAAATAAATTGAAGTACCTTTCTTTCAATAATTCTAGTCATTTCAAAAGGGGTTTTAAATTTTCCCAACAGAATCAATAGCTTACTGAGGATCTTGTTGCTTCTGGAGAACTTAACTCTTGCAAAATTGCAATTCTCAAAAAGAATACTAAAATTTATCAAATATTCTCTGTGTGACTGAAATTTTAAATGTTATTTTATTTAACTCTCCCAAAAGTTTTATGACATAGTCTTAGTTACATCCTACAAATGAGAAAACTGAAAGAATCGGTATCATCTCAAGATCACACTGCTGTGAGGATATGGTCCCATGCTTGAACTTGACTCCAAAGCCAGAGACAAATAAGTTTTAAATATAAACATATGCATATATATCTATAATTCATATAAAAATATACATTTTATGTGTATATATCATAAAATACACATTGTATAAATAAATTTGCCTGTTACCTTAAACTAGGTATATGTGTTTGTATGTATATATCTATATATGCATATACATAGGCGAATATAGCCCAAATTAGAAGTGACTGAATGGAATATGCTTGGACATCGTATCTTATTGGTTAATATTTGTTGATGTTTAACCAGAGGGAGGCTAGTAGTTCAACATTTTAAGACATATCTCACATAGTCTCTACCCCAGTGTAGACAAAGTCTTTCAAAGAAAATATTGAGAATTTGGCTCTAGCTGTACCTACTGTTTTCACTTTTGCCACAGGGGTTTGTCTTGTCTAAACTAGGAGAGTAGATCAGGTGCCCAGAGTGCAGATGACTCAAGTAATCATATTTTCAATGTGTGATGGGGTGTGTGTATGTATGTTCTGTCTCAATTTATTCTATTGTCAAAGATGCTTTGTGTTCTGTTTTGTTTATTTAAATGATTTAGTAGCTTAGCATTACAAAGAACAAATTGTTAAACCTACTATCACAGAAGCTCTGGTTGATTTTTGCTTTTTCTCACCAGTTCCACCCTCCCAACAAGTAAGATAGTAACTGCAAAATGACATTCCAAATTCTTTTACAGAAAACCTCCAACCAGGAGATTTATTTTGAGGTGAGAGACTGAAACTTCTCATTTTGCAAAGAGGAATAAATGAAGACTTAGGTTACCGGAAAGAACTGCAAATATGTTGTATTTATACATTTGCCATGTGCTCAGACTACAAAGATGAATTAGAAATGGCTTTTTCTACTTAAGGAGTTTTGTGTTTAAGTGACAAGTTAAAACACGTTTTAAAGTTTTAAACCTCAATTCGGTTTTGTATTTTAGAAATTCCTTTTTCTCTGTTTGCTTGTTTTTTTTCTTTTTTGGCTGCTTCTGTCATCAAGCAGCAGGAAAACCTGGATGGGTCATTTTACCTGAGTCTCAGTTTCTCTGTTCCCAATAACGTTTGACATTGCTTTTGTGCATGAACCAGAAAGTCTGCATTAAAGTACATAATTCACATAATATACTTAGCAAAGTATCTGATACATGTTATAAAGAAAATATCTGTTTACATTTCAATTTAAGTAATTAAGTAGCCTTAAGAAGCCAACTGTCTCTGTGTGTTATACAAGGTACTGTTGTATAACAGTTTGGGCCCAAACTGTTTGGGCCCAATATATAAGAATGAGTTTGGTTTAATTCTCAGCATCACCACTGCCAAGATCAATGGCCTTGTACTTATTACTTCACTGAGCTTCATACCATTTATCTGAAAAATGATAATTAAAATATGGATGTTTCATAAAACTAATTTTATTTTTCTTCTAATTTAACTGCCCTAGATATATCATTTTTAAAGACTTCCTGTGCAGACAGGCTTTGTTGCATAGACTCTTTGGCCACAATAATCACCATATTTCTCTATGATCAAACAAACCATTATTGTATTAGAGGCAACCATTGGTCCTCAAATATTTCATAAAATGTTCAATACATGTTAATCCCTACAGTCTTTCTCCTCCTCCTTTTTCTCAAATGTGTTAGCCTCCCTAAGATTTAGGTAACACTACACTGCAAAATTACAGTAATAAATATCTATATGTGTGAAAGGATATAGAAAAAAAAGTATTCTCTCTTCATTTCAAAACCTTAATCTGAAATTGTAATAAAGACTATTCAGTTTTTAATACAAGAGTTTCTTAATGATACAAATATGCCATTTTTATTTCCCAAGGTGTATCAAGATGTATCGGCTTTTAAAATGCCATCACTAACTAAATTCTAGTACACCCTCCAATACTGGATATGCAATAGTCCCTCCTTACCTGTAGGGAATACATTCCAAGACCCCAAATGGATGCCTGAATCGATAATACCAAACCCTATGTATTCTATGTTTTCTTCTATATATACATAGCTATGGTAAAGGTTAATTTATAAGTTATGCATAGTAAAAGATTAACAACAATAACTAATAAGACAGAACTACTGAAACAATATACTATACTAAAAATTATGTAAATGTGGTTCCCCCATCCCTCGCTCTCTCAAAATATCTTATACTTTACTCACCTATTTTCAGATCAAGGTTGACTGCATGAAACTAAATCACAGAAAGCAAAACCATGGCTAAGGGGGATCTACTGTAACTGGACCTACGACGTTTTTCGTCTCTCTTCTACTTAATAGCATTCTGTAGATGGGCATAGGGCAATGAAGATTTCAAACTATGAGAAAGAGTTTTGAGGAGACTGGTTGACATCTATTTGTCACATTTCAGAGATCACCAAAGGCTCTAGTTTTTTTAGCAGAGTATCTTATGCTCAGGGACACCTGAGTGTCCTGTTGTGGCTTGGCATTAAAACAAATTCATTGATGTTCTTTCTGTGGGAATACAGGCTGGCCTTTTGTTTATTATTGTTATATTTTATTTGTATAGATATCCCGCCATGCTCTGTGCTATAAATAGTGATGTTTTTATTGTTAGTACCCTACACTTAATAAAGCTGCAGTTTTCCTGGCAATTAATTGTGCTGACAATCAATGCAAGGCTGCAGGCAGTGTGTTTATGTGCTGAGCTTTTGATGAGTAAAGCCCTAAGAAGTCAAGCTGTCAGAATTAAATACACTGCTCAGACATAAAGTCACATTCTGTTCTTGGTTTGACCAAATGACAGTTGAATGTAGGCTGAGCCTAGGCCTGGTTTTGCTTGTAAAGTAAAAAATATTTGGTCACCTTTAAAAAATAAGGTTGGGAATTTATTCAGGATAAAATAACATGATAAAATTACTTGTATCTGCTTTTTCTCAGGCTGTAGTCTATTTTTGATACAATTTCTTTAAAGTGCCCTAGAAACTTTTGGAAAGGTTTTAGCTTCCTATCAGAATCTGTGGAATGGATTTTTGGCAGATATTTCCAACTTTACTTAGATAGCTTCCCTGGACTATTTAAGGCTGATGACTTTGTATTTTTCTATTTTTATTTTCTTCTTTCATGTACTAAACAACATCCTTGTGTAACATTTGAATTTTAACTTTACATCCTACTCACTGGATGTTCACTCTTTATACAATAATCTTGGCAATGTCAGATCAAAGGTGTTTGATTAAAATGAGAACAGATGTATTCCTATACAAGTGTCCTTTATTGTCCTATACAAATGTCTAGCTGTCAATAAAAAATATGAAACATACAATATGGCAATAAGAAAACAACACAATCTGAAAGACAAAGTAATCATTAGAACTAAACTCAGACATGAAAGATATTGAAGCTATCTAACAAGGAATATAAAATAACTATGACTTATTATGATTAACATGGCAAAATACCTAATGAAGAGGATAGACAATAAGCAAGATCTTCAGAGAGACAGAAAGTATAAGAAAAAGATCAAATCTAAATATTAGAAATGAGAAACATGACAACAGTGGTGAGGGAGCTTATCAATAAACTCAATACAGCTGAGGAAAGAATCAGTGAACAGGAAGACAAATCTATAGACATTACACAAAGTGAACATAAAAATGAGTAGGAACAAAACAACAGAACATCCAGGCTCTGGAACAATATCAAATGATGTAAAATACATGTAAATAGAATTCCAGAACATGATAAGAGAATGGGACAAAGGACAAATTTGAAGAACTAATGGTTAAGATTTTTCCAAAATTGAGGATAGACCCCAAGCCACAGATTAAAGAACACCAAACAGGATAACTATTGTAATAAAAAAGATAAACATAAAATTTAAAATAAATTAAAAAGTAATGTAAAATAAAAGAAAATTAATAGAAAATAAAAGAAACCACACATGAAAACAAAAAACATGGGGAGAATATTGAAGGCAGCCAGAGAAAAAAGGCACATTGCATGCAGAGGAACAGAGAATTACAGCAAACTTCTCTTTAGAAACAATGTAAGTTGTAAGACAGTGGAGCGACATCTTTAAAGTGCTAAAGGAAAAAAAATTCTCAATCCCATATTTTATAACCAGCAAAATATTATTTCCAAAATATAATAGAAATACTTTCCCAGACAAAAATTATGAAAATTTAATGCCAGAAATTCTACTCCATAAAACATGTTAAAGGAAGCTCTTCAGAAAGTGAAAACATGGTACCAGAAAGAAACTAGATATATAAAAAGTATTATAAATAGAATGAATGTATTGTAAATAGAATGGAAACTGATATACCACAAAACTAAGCAGTAATTGGTCTTCCCTTGTACCATGCACATAGTGATCATCTGTCACTCTGAAGCCAAAATATGTTTCAGTGTGGAAAAGGGAACCTTTAGAGGAAGCTGTGTTGACTGGTACAGATACTGATGCTACTTCTTGCTTATATTTTTCACTAATTATTAATAAAACCTGGTTCTGGTAATGAGTATTTCACAAAAATCTGGTTATTTTGTATTTTGTGCTAGTATAAAAATGATTTAAAAATTATGTAAAATGTGATTAATGTAGAAGAATAAGCATGACAAATATTGGAAAAGGTATCACATGATTTTTTAAAATATAGCATTTTCTTATAATGTGTTATATAAGAGTTCGTTCAAAACTTTGAAGCCATAGATAACTTTCATACTGTAAAAGCTTTCCTGGACCATAAAAGAGAGAGGGATCTTCCCTAAGAGAATTAAACTTCTATAAAGTTTTCATTACTCTGGGAAAAAATCATGACCAAGAGTGTCTGTAAGAAGAAAATTATCAAAAATAGATACAAATATCCTAAATAAAACTCTAGCAAAGACAATAACCAATAACCATTTAAGAAATATAATAGAAAATATACTATTCCTGATAAGTAGAAAAACACAAATGATAAAGGAGAAAATTGAACAAGATATGGATAGGATATGTATAAGATAAATTTAACAATTTTCTGAGTGACATCAAATAGTTAAATAAATGGAGAGATATAGTATATCCTAGATGCTAAAGCAGAGAAATGGAAAATTACTCATTCTTCTCCCAATAATGTATTCAAGTAACACAATTACAATCAAAATGCCAGTAGAATTTGGGGGTTTCTGAACAATGTGAACAAAATTCATCTGTAAGCATGAGTAGGAAAGAATAGCAAAGGAAATCATGCAACTAAAGAATAATGAAGTACAGGAGAGGAACAAGTACTCTACCAGGTATTAAATGAAAGTAAGAATTTTTAGAATAAGAGTGTGAGAAAACTGTTGCGAGAAAAGATAGCCAAGAAAAGAAAGTCAAGAAAGAGATTAATTATATATAGTATTTATGATCTGATAATCCTATTACTGCAAATAAATGAGAACAAAGAATATTTGTAATGTTAAATGATCCTGAGATAATTGGTTAAGTTTTTGGAAATAATTTGTTTAGAAGGGATCCTCACCTCATTTTTTTATAACAAAATTAATTAATTTCAGATGTTTTAATATTACAAATTCTAAAAAAAAGCTTAATAGTTAATCTTGAAAAGGGATAGTGACTATCTTAATCTAACCTCTAAGACTGAATTTTTAAACACAAAATAAATACTAGATTTGCCTAAAGAAAAAAATACCATTACACAAAGAAGTACTTTTGTTGGTCAGATAATATCACTAATAATATTCAAAGGAAAATAACAACCCTGGGGGAAAATATTCCTAACATGTATAACAAGGGTTGTTTGTTTTTTTTTTTCTGTTTTATCAATAATTCTTAAAAATCAAAATAGCAATAATAAAATTTAATGCCTGTGTAATCTCTTTGTAAACATACTGATAACAGACCTGGCAAACACAGTAATGTTTAATTAATAAATATTAGTTAATACTTGTGGGAGAATTAGTGGAATGGTTTTAGCAGGATGTTGCCAGTTTGTCTAGGAATACTTAAGAGGATCAACCTGGAATCTATGCATTTATGGGGCTGGGGCATAGGTCTCTGGAAAACGTCACATCAGTTATGGAATTGAGTATAAATTGGGAGTCTTTCTTAGCCCAGATAACTTCCTATTGTGCCCTAGTTTCATGACTTAGAGACCTAATATGTTAAATCTGGGTGAGGAAAGAATTTAACGTGGCAAAGGAGGAGCTAAGGAATGGCATTGCTGATCCCAGACTTCTTCACACTTTGCCAGGGTCTCACAATTACCGACATCCTTATTTTTTTGAAACTTAGTATTAGATAAAATTACTGATGTTTTTGTGTCTGATTTAATGATCAAACACCTCAGAGAGAACAGTGAGAGCAAATATGAATAGAAACTTAACAAAAAAAAAATACTTAAGATATATGTGCCAATAATTACTAGTATTTTGAGGACTGAATATATACTAACCAATGTATTTTTTCATTATCTCATGTCATCCTTAATACCACTTAATGATAGTAAATATTATTATCTCAATTTTACAGGAAAAAAACACCACCACCACCACCAATAATAACAGGAAAAACTGAGTCTTAAAGAGTTAAGGTGACTGGTTAGAATAATACAACCAGTAAATGTCTTAACCAGAACTTAAATCTAGCTCCAAATAAGTCCAAAGCCCACACCTTCCTTTTGCCCTCTCATGTTAGAAACAGCATGATAGAGAAAAAGTCATTTTACTAAAAAAAATACAAATGAAAATATAAAAACATTTTCTCTACAAAATTGAAAAAATTAAAAATATTCCTAAAGTTTGAGAAAATACAGTGTTTAACTTGGCATAACTGTTCTAGCAATATACATTTTTTGGTAACATATGTCAAGAGCCTAAAAAATGTATTCAGAAATTTGATTCAGAATTCTAGAAATTCACCCTGAGGAAATATCAAAGATATTTTTATAAGAATATATTTTATAGAATTATTTAGAAAAATTGAAGAAACTAAACTTTCCATACTACAAAATTGGTACAATGAATCATAGTACTTCTGATACTTTTAATCATTAAATATTAATGAATGTTAATAAAATTTTGTTCAGCAAAAATATCAGTTAAAACAGCCTGAATTGTATGATTCCAAATTTGAGTGCAATGCTGCATTTTTACATTTATGTAGTACATATGTATGTATGCATATAAAATTACTAGATATTTATGTAATACTAATAGTAATTAACCATTGGCAGTGTGATTATGAGTTATTTTCTACTTTGTGTTTTTATGGATTTTCTAATTATTCTATGGAAAAAATTATTTTTCAATTAAAACAAATCTTTTACATACATATATTTTAAAAAGCCAAATTTCTGAAGAGGAAGCTTGGACAATAGTGTTAAAACTTGAAGTCAATTTTGGCACTAATCAATTTTGTACATAAAATGGAGGTTTACTACACAGACTGAAAAATTTCATGCTATTAGACTTTTTTCACATAAACTCTCAAGTGGTATAAAAAATCCAGCAAAGAAAAATCAATTTCATTTTCAAATTATCAGTGAGTATTTCTTGGAAAAGATGATGATTTACATTTGTGGAAAACAAAGGAGAACATTATGGAAGTAGTAAGAACACTTGTTAATTCCCACTTAGGGTCAGAGACTAGTCATATTGAAGCAACACGTTTTCTGAAAAGAAAATGTGCCACATTGAATAGACCATGTAAGAACGTTGGAAGGCAATACAATTGGGACTGATTCTGATTGAAAGATATAATGACAAAGAAGTGACACAATGCAATTTGTGTTTTAGGAAATTTAATCTGCTCATAATGTGCTGAATTAATTAAAGTAGAACTCCCTTTTTTATTAAGCGATTGTCAGTTTATATCCTCTGAGAAGTAGATGCCAAGACTAGATATGCAAGATGTACATTGGTGAAATGGTTGTGGAAACATACAGGAAAAAGAAACAGGGAAGAAGACCTCCAGATCATAGTGCAGGTCTGACCATCTGTGAAAGGAGGGAGGTGAAAAAGGATTGGTTAGAAAAAGTTTCACAGTGAAGTACAGGTCTGAGAAAGTTTTGGCCAAGCTGATCAGTAGTCCTCAAATGAGAATTGCCCATTAGACTATGCAACCAATATGGGGAAGGAATGACCAGGTACTAGTACCCCTGCAGGTGTCAGTCATTGGCTGGAACCACCCAGGGGAATTGTGGACTAGCATGAATCCTTTGGTGGATCTAAGGTGTGGCAGTTGGAGTCTTTTACCCAGCTATGCTCCCACAGCAGATTTTCTCAACATGAGATCTGAATGGGACACCTCCCTACTCACAACAGTCCCTTTGTGCTTCAGAGACCCATTTCTCCACTTAGATGTGGGCAGTTATTTCATGATTCTGGTGGGCCATTATTCCTCAGAGGAAACTTAGAGGCTATTTTGGTGGCTAATGGGAGGAATTATTTCTGTCCCAGTTGTACATCCCTTTTATCCTTGCTTGTTACTTTGGCAACCTCGACAGCCTACCTGGAAGTGTGGTCCATACCTTTACTCCTGAGAAATCTGAGCCTTTGGTAATTGTACTTTTCTCAGGCCAAGGTTGTTTTCTGTATTTATTAATACAGGGCAAGAGAGTACCAGGAGGCATCCATGTGGATCACCTGTTTTTCCACGCATCCTCCCTTATTCTATTGTATAAAAGCAATTCTGTCTCCTCTTGCTGCCCAGTCATTTTACCATGCCAAGGTGATGAATCTTTCTTGCCTACTTGTTCCTGTTCATAAGGAGACCAAAGACCCCTGACAGCAACCATAGCACGTAATTCAGTGAAATTCTTGCTGTGCCCCCTGGCAAGAGTGTATTCTTCTTGGTCACCAGGACTTCTAACCCTGCAAAGCCCAGAGTGTTGGAATGAGAAACTCAATGTCAGCCAGGGGATCACTGGGAATGATAATGATTGGCGGCACTCCTTTCCTCATCCCAATTCCAGAACCACCTGTTTCCATTTGGGTCCTTCAGGAAGAAAATGCCAAGCAGCCAGGGGTTCTACTACTCCCTGACACCCACTGGCATACTCAGTCATTGTCTGAGAGCAGTGGACTGGGAGTGGCCTGGCATGAGCGCTATGGTGGGTCTAAAGTTGTAGCATCTGGAGACTCTAAATCAGCTATGCTTCCCAAACAGTTTCTCTTAATGGGAAATCTGAGCAGTCCACCTTGCCTCCCTAACTACATGAAAAGGAAAAACAACAATATTTGAAGTAATCTAGGGGAGGGAAATGGTCTTACATACATACAATTTGACCAGTAGAGGCAAAGGGACTACATGAGATATATTCACATTGTGTGAACAATTCTAAGTTTGAAAGTTTTAATCCTTATGCCATTGTGAAGATTGTGTTTTGACATACACTTGACAAGCAAAAGATATTAATGTCTTTATGCTACACATACAGTCATGAGTCACTGAACAGGGATACATTCTTAGTAAGTATCCACATGTCCTTAGGCGATTCCTACTTCTGTGAACATCATAGAGTGTACTGACCAAACCTAGATGTTATAGCCTACTACATACCTACCTTTACAGTACCTGACCAATGTCATATGAATGCAGTCAATTGTTGACTGACTGACACATCCTTATGTGGTACAGGACTGTATACAAGAATGTGTGAAATAGCCTGAGGGTACTAAAGTTATCCTTATTAGTCGTATTTTTTGTAAAGTATTTTATAATCAAAATTAGTATTTGAATGTAAATATGTAGAACAAAATTTTACTCTTGTGTACAGATTTTATTTGCTTTAAAAATATTTAAGTGATATTTGCCCTGGGGATATTCTTTAGCATTGTTATTATTGACAGTAAAAAAAAATCTACCAAGAACACTGCTAATCATATTTGTCAATGTTTTCACAAATATTTTACTTTATTTTCTTTGTTGGCTACCTAAATGTTATAAAAATTGTATGGGAGTTTGACATATTACATATATTGACTGATTGCTATTTACATTTGGATTTATTTATATGCGATGAGGTCAAGGGTGTTTGAATATTAGTGTGACACTAATCTACGGAACCACTTATAATAGAATTCTTATAGACTAAGCATCCTTAGAAATTTCACTCACTCCCAACCTTGATGAACTGTCATAATAATTGATTGTATTAACGGAAATAAATAGCCCAAATTTGGCTCACTCACACAACGACCGTGTTTCAACTGACACAGATGAGGAATAAGGTTATTTCACATTGCCCTCACCAGGTCAAGGTTTAAGGAAAAGCCTTGGCTTGTGCTTTTAATTTGATCCTGCAGACAAGGGGATGAATCGGCTTTGTCAGTCTCTTTCTCTTTGCTACGGATACCAATAACCTTGCTTCACTTTCTTGTTTCTCCTAGAGGAAAGGATTTTGGCAGAATACTGCTTACTTTTACAGTTACAGAAGTTATCCAGTTTAAGGAGGGAACAGTAATTACTGGCCATTAAACTCAGAAGGCCATCGGCATAGATGAACATTCTGAAGAGGACACAGCCTTCAAGTTCAGTAAAGGATGATTACCAGAGCATTTTAGGAGAAAGCTGGTGAAGGAGAGGAAGAAATAACTCTGGAAATGTGCTAAGGCAGCAGACCTATGAAAATGCAGTTAGACACGGCAGTGACTACATTGATTATGCCAGGAATGATTTAGCAGAGGTGTTTCACACTTGCCATTAAACCAAGTGCCATAATGGGGTTTAAAATGTACTCGGATTCTACTTGCTATATCCAGTTTAAACCATGGAGGTGTCACTTACGTTACTGCTTCATGTTGCTTTGTGGAAGAAAGTCCTCAGCCTTCTATGCCTGGACTGCTTTTCCTTTTGACTCTGGGTTCAGCAGTTGCAGAAATTTCTGTTTTCCTCCTGGTTAATCCATGACTCTCCTTTGTTTAAAACACATCTTAAAACTTAACTCTTTCAGGAACCTTTCCTGATTAATTGCGTTCAGTTATTTCCCTTCAACATCTTCCCTTTGAAAACACTGCATTAAATTGCACTTCTAATACGTTGGTTTGAAAGGAGGTTTAAATACATGTAAATAAATACATATCGATCTTAAACCTCAAACCAATATAGATAATGGTATGTATTTAGATTATGATAGGGTATAATTGCTTTTATAACTAGATCATTAGTTCTCACTAAACTAGGATTCTTTGATTTCTTTTGTATACCTCCATAAACATTGTCATTCATGTTAATACAGTAACCAAAAGTCAGGTGACAAATGACCCTTGGACAGTAGGGGGCATTTATTTCTGATACAAATGAAATGACAAGGAAAAAATCTAAATACTCTATGTGTGTAGGTTGTTTTCCTAATACTCTGAAAAGGAAGAATGTTATATATACATACACACACACACACACACACACACATATATATTGCATTCTTATTATGAGACTGTTTTCCATTTATTTTCAAGAGAGAGATTGCAAATTTACCCTATCATCAGATTAGAAGTTGATAACTTTATTGAGATTATGTGACTAAATGTGGTAATATTTGCTAGGATAAAATCAAAGAAGGTAAACAATGCTAAGAAGTTGTGATAGAAATTGTGGTATTTTCTATCGTCCCATGTCTAACTAAGGCCCTGCTTTTTTTTAAGCAGCCTTCTCTTTGATTTCAGAATAAAATCCTATCTAATGCCATCCATGTTGCTACTCTTTGCTTCCTAATACCATTGCTAATCAGAATGAACATATATATATAAAAGTAGGATTCATATGATTTTACTGTCCACATGGTTATTAACAGTATTAGTTTCCTCTTGCTGCTGTAGGTTTATGGTAACAAATTACCATACACTTGGTGGCTTAAACACACACACACTCTCCCCCTCTCTCTCTTTCTCTCATTATCTTAAAGTTCTGAAGATCAGAAGTCCAGTAGAGCTTCCTCCATTGGTTCTAGGAAAGATCTATTTCCTTGCCTTCCCCAGTTTCTAGAGCTGCATTCCTTATATTCCTGGCACCTGGCCCCTTCCTCCATCTTCAAAGCCAGGTAGATAGCATCTTTCTTCAATCAACATATTGCCACCTTCTTCTGTTTGTAGCCCAATCTCCCTTCACCTCCCTTTTATATAAACACTTGTGATTACATTTAGGATGCACCTGGATAACCCCAAATATCTCCCCATCTGAACATTCTTCATTTAATCATATCTGCAAAGTTCACTTTGTCATATATGGTAACATTCACGGGTTTTAGGGTTTAGGACCTGGACATCTTTGGAGGCCATTATTCAGCCTACCATTCTAACTAATGTGTTACAATTTACAGATATCCCCTTAATTCATAAGTACTTAGTTAGTACTGACATTTTAGGCATTGTGGTGGAAAAGTAGGATATACATTTTTGTTCAGAGTGAGGGCTAACTTTCAGGACCCTTCAAATCGAGGAATTTAACTCACCTACCAATGTGAAAGGCTCCTTGGTTGAAAGGCTCATTGGTGCTTGACCTAGACAGAGCTGGCTTTACCCTTTTCAAATGTTCATCATACAAAGAGTATGTATTTTCTGTCCTCACAAGAACTGTAAAATTTGGATGTGTGTTGTTCACAGCTTCTGGGCCAATCTCTGGATCCTCCTCCTCATGTATAAGCTTTGCTGTCATCATGTGTAAATTTTCTTAGCTTTCCAGTCCTTTAGAATATGCAGTCAACAACTCCTTTAGTGCATATCTGTATTAGGTAAAATGTGTTTTTCCTTAATTTTCTTATTACAAAAAAGAGGTCTTAAAGTTATGCTCCTTTGTACATTTTGTAATATTTTTCATGGGTCTTCAAGCAAACTATTGTCTGTTATTGCAATCATGTTACCAGATACACTTATTATGAGATTTACATAACTTAACAACATCCGTCATGCATAGCTAGTTTCATTAAATCACATGATACAAACTGTAAACTGTGATCTTTTAATGGATGGATAAAGATTAATGTTTTTTCACTAGCACAAAAATATTGTCAGAAATTACATTTTTTTTTTCTGGGCAGCAAGATTTCTAAAATGATTTTTAAAAATATATGTAGAAAACATTATTTTCCTGAAGAGGTGTTAAAAATAAGAACAAACAACAATTATTCAGCTATTTGGAAAATAGTTGGGGATGTTGAAATATGTAAAAGAAAGCACTCAGTATATACTAAAAAAGCATAAAGAAAATATTTAAGGAAAGGGCGATGAAAGAGAATGTCACCTCTGTGACAGGAAAACAGAACAAATTATTGATTGAAAATTTAAAATGTTTGGAAGCCAAATGAAAAGAGAAAAGGTAAGGTTGATTCAAACCTTACCAGTGAATCCTTCATCTTTTAAATGAGAATTGCATAATTATTCTCTCTGTTTAAAGAAATGGAAGATGAGCATTAAGAATAATTTATGTCTTAAAGTAAGCGTAGTTAACTAGAAATAACATAGGAGTAAATTAAAGTTGAGAAAAAAATAAAATATGATTATCTATTTTATTGTCTTCTGGCTGGCCCAGTAAAAGCTCTACTCTAAACATATGGACCATACCACAGAAAAATAGAATTGTGCATCTTTGAAATTCTCATATGGAAAATTGATTGAAACTTTCCATTTACTTTTGTTACTTGAACTTCAAGGACAATATAAACAAAATATAAGACCACATTCAAAGTCCTATTCTACTTTAGTACTGTGTATAGTGTGGACAAGGATTTTGAATGCATTTGGAGTGAAAAATAAAATTGGACAATCTTAGCATGTATAAGCTGGCTGACTCCGACAGAAGAAACCCTGAAATGTACTCTACACACTGAAAGGATTTTAGGGACTTTGACTTCTTTCAACATCACAAAGCTTTTTTTCTTGTCTTGAGTAGTTTGACTTTGTAAGCTTTGTGTCAAACAAACTGGAACAAAATTTTGTATATCTGAGAAAGAAAAGTCTATTTAAAGTGTTACATAAAGTACTCCTAATTCTCCAGCCATTGACGTCTCCTTCTTTATTCTCAATGCACCTGCCTTACATCTTTATAATGAGGTTTCCAGGTAACCTCATTGTTGCTCCCCCTCTCTTTTTCAAGAATTCTTTGCACCAGCCAAATTGAAAATAACCTGTTGGTCTCAGAAAATGCCAAATATTTTCCCATTTCTGCATGCTGGCTTTCTTTGTCCTAACTGAAAATGCACAAAGATAGGAAAAAATGATTAGATTGGCAATTGAAATACAATTTCTCAGATAGCTTTAACTTGCTAAATGTTTATTGTCAGTAATATAAACAGAATAAACTTTTTAAATGCTTTAAGTATTTCAGAAATGTTCATTTTCAGATTTAAAAAAGTGGTCTAAGAATAACGTACTAATCTCTATCCATTAAACCAAAACACCTGTAGAAAAATGAAGGTTTATTTTTCTCCTGACAATGCCAGAGTAGCAGTTCTACATTTAATAAATACTTCTAAGTTCTATAATAATTTTACTAATACAAAACTTTTCAATGGCTAACCTGAATTTCACTTTACTGTTAATATCAAGATTCATTCCATTTTCCTTATTAGATAATAAGTTCTGTGAGGGTAACTTTAAACAGAGTTTAACAGAGTTGATCTACAAAAATTTAATTAGTCCAATTGAAGAGAATTCCTCTTTGTTTTACATATTAATAATAGCATGTACAGGAAAAAGTTAAAAAGGAAAAAGAAATACGCTTTAAAGAATTAGGATAATCTTTTAAAAATCTTCTTCTGAAAAGCATAAGAGCTAGGAATCTATTATCATCTGACCAAACATGTAAGTTTAAAGGTAAAAATTGAGGGAAGATGGGCTGCTCTGAAGCATAGCTCCATGTTTAGCACAGACCCTTGCTGTGGTGGTTTGTAGCGTGCAGAGGCCCAGCCCATGATTGTGGCTGCCTTTCCTGTAATATACAAGTTCCATTTCATAATCGGACGGTGCATGTGGAGAAAATAGCTACGTTGTTCATGTGGTCTTCATCTCTTGCGCGGTATATTACCCACTTGAGGCATGTGATAATCACCCAGAACATGGAGCTGAATGAGCACATCAGCTGTGTTTTATATCTATAAATACCACAGGACAACCTTGCTCACACAATTGCAGCTCCATGTGGCAAGCTGAGTTCAGAATAGTCTCGCAAATCATAGCTGAAAATGCATTTATTTCCAAAATTGAAGATCAAATAAGCCCAAATATTCATTCCCGAAGATTTGATGATGCTTATTCTAATTTTTCTTGGGTAATGACAACAAATAATTTCCTTTGTGTTAGTTTATTTGTGAAGAGCTTTTAATATGCCAAAGATGGCTACCCCTTGAAAAGCTGTGGTTATGGGATATTTTAGGTATCTATTTTCTGAGAAAACTCACCCTCATAAATTGATGGGACCATTTCATGATCAATATAGGTGAGTTGCTAGGATTAGATTGTAACATACATTTATGTTGATGGAAATGACGGAATTTTACATGTAAAGAATAACAATGGGTCCTAGAGTCCCACTTTGATATTATTGGATAAAATGTTCAATTATGTGCCTAATTCATATATCACATCCGAATTTATTTCTCCTCTACATGTTCCTGAGGTTTGTTTAATAAATCTCTTCTCTCAGGATTTAGGCTTTGAATATTTGTTTTAATTACTTGCTTTGTAATCTGTTTGCTATATTTTTGTTCCCTTTGCCATTAATTAAGGATATCAACTCTTTTCAATTTCTGAAATATGGTACCTGGGACATCCTCTTCTGTTTCTCTAATCACACAATAAAGTAATTCACCTGGTTTTCTCTGCAAAACAATACCAAGTGCTGAGGCTTGATGTATTGTTTTGTTCTCCTCTGTTGTCTCATAATATGGTAAACTTCTTTCAACCTTGAGATAAGATGGAAGAAAAATGAAAGTTCTGGAAACATGGCAACACTGGGGAATATAAAAAGCTATGTCAGAATTGGGATTTTTGAGACACAACTGAAAAAGCTTGAATCTATTTACAATGAATTGCTCAAAGGAAATACAAAAACACTGTGTGAAATATGTATCTCACTTTATATTGAACACATTTTCTAAATTTGAAAAACTTGACAGGTTTTACCCTTATTCTTTTCTTGTCAGGAGCAACAGTGTTGTCAATTGTTATTGTAGCAGGAACATCCTGTCTTTGCTTTTCCTGATTTTTTTTTTTTTAATCTCTACAGTTGGCATACTCCAGATGAAACAATTAGAAGTACCTTTGGGAGGGGACTCTTTGCCCATCAATCAACACCTTTATGGAGCACCTTCTAAATACCTCACTGTCTGCCTAGTAGAGACAACATTCCCTAACCCAGAGGAGGTGTAATCTAGTCATTTCACAATGGACTTTAATTATGTTTGCATTTTTCCACTTAGAATGATCAAAATTAGTGAACTGTGTTCATGTATCAAGATAATCCTAAATTTGCATCAATAATCCTTGGATTTTTTATCTTATTTCCTTTCTTTCTCATATTAAATATTATCTAAACCTTACTTTTATTCCCCTTGTCCTTACCATCTTTGCCACTACTGGATGCCCATTTTTTTGAACTCCATGTTATCCACTTACAGTTCCCCTCCTCCTCATCTGCTGCCTGGATATTCTTTCACTTTTTCCACAGCCAAAAATTGGTTGAGAAATAAGATGAGGCTGATTTGGTCACAACTAAATGTATATGGTGTGACATCAAGTAAGTCATTTTTGTTGCTCACATTTTGTTTTATTTTTTTTTTCTAGACTCATGATCACATTCCTACAAATATCTATACAACAATGAATAATACATATTACTTTCTCTCAATGATTTCATAATGTGCTAGGTGAGATGGATGTGTGTTATAACAGAAGTAAATGTCAGTAGAGGAATCTATAATTAAGAAAGGTGAGGCTTCACAGAGTATGTATTCATTTATTTATTAGAGTTTTATAGGGTGGTTTGGGAAGAGTGGAAAAAGACTTCTGCACATAGTAAAAGAACACATAGGAATGAATACAAGGCCCCTTTTCTCTTTTCATCCTCATTCCTCTGCATTTTACTTCACATCCCTCTGAATTCCCTAAGCCAAACTTGGCAAATGACACTCACAGTTTAAATCTCGCATATCAACTGTTTTTCCCCCACAAATAAAGTTTTATTGGAACACAGCTATGCGTATGCCCTAGGAAAGTGCTGATGAAACTTTTCACTTGTATTTTTAACCTGTGCTGATTAAATCCCACATATAAATATCACTTTTAATGGACATTCAGTTTGTTTCCTATCTTCTATTTAACGTCACAGTTAGTGTTTTCTCCATTCTAACAATTCTCCTTGATATTGAGGTAGTTATAAAGCTATGGAGTCTTTCCTCTACCACAGCCATCTTTAAAACATAAAATGTTTCCTAAGTTTCCAACTGCTTTACAATCTATTCATTAACCTCTTCTACTTTGGCTTTTGCCTCCATTAGACTTTCAAAAATGACCAGTGACCTAAATTCTAGTTTTAAAAAAAATTCTGGTGATTCTTGAACCCACTGGTATATTTTATGACCAACAGCCTGGCAGCCTTGTCCTTATAGAAACTTCATCCTGCCTTAGTTTATACAAAAGTGCTCTACTCTGACTTTCCTTCTATTTACCATCAATCTGATGAGATTGGGCACATTCAGGGTGGTATGGCCATAGACAACCATCAATCCATTTCTGCATCTTTTGCTGTCCACTAATTTGTTGTCCACTAAATTTAGGTGTTCCTTAATATTATCAAAATTTACAACTTCTGTACTCATTTTTTTCCGGTGATTTAATTACTCTAATTTTTTCAACAACTATCTCTTTATAGATAAGCATAAACTTAGATTTCTACTTAGGATCTAAAAAAGGCAAGGGTATGTTTGTTCACCATAATAATTAATAGAAACTGCTGTGGTAATCTATAAAATCATATTTTTGAGCCCATCAGATATTTCAAAGACCTTTCTGAAGAGAAAGTGCTGAACATGAATACTGTCTCACGTTTGATTACCATAAATGCAGATGAAATTTTAACACATTTTTAAAAAGCAAATGTGGGCTAGTGCGGGAGTTCTGTATAGCTGGCAGTCCTAGACGTAAAAGGAGTCTGTGCTCACTTGCAGGCACTTTTCCACGAGCCTACACTGAGTGCTCAAGAAAAAGACTGGGGTCCTGAAAAGAGATGTAAAAGCCCCCCTCTGTCTACTCTTACTCTCCCTACTGTACTCCTTTTCTTGTCCCAAGGGGGTATAGTTATGCAGGGACTAATTGGTTGACACTGGGATCAGCCACAATTCCCTGCCTACTTCCCTGGACTTTTTCATATGATGCAAAATCTTAATCTTTTGGGGAGAAGCAGGAAACCCTCCCATCCTCAGGGTCCAGGCATAGAGCCATTGCCTTTAGTGGAGTAGAAACAAAACCCAGCTACCTCTGAGAACTAGAGAGAAAAACATCTGGCCACCAGGATACAGGAAAAGACCCATTGTTTCTGGGGAAAAGGTAGAAGCAAAATGTGTGACCCTGGGGAATGGGAAGAAGAGACTTTTGGGCCCAGAATATTGAGTTTTTGCAAAATACATATCTTCTACTAATGAGAGTGGCAAGAAACACTCTCCTGTACAGGAACTCTCCCCACCCTGATATACAAGCAGAAATTGGCCGTTATCAGGGAAAAGGAGGAAGAAAAATTGAGAAATCCCCATCCCACAGGTTGAAATATAAGAACCTGCTTAAACCTAAAGCTGGACTAGGAGAACAGAAAGATTCCTTGCTGCCACCACAAGTCTAGCACTTGGGTAACAAGCAATAGCAGTGTCCTGCTGGGAAATGGTAGGAGTGTGGAAAGAGACCCCTCTCTGCGGCATCAATCTGCTGCTTCTACCAAAAGAAAAGAGTGGAGCAAGAACTTTGTGGAAAAGCATCCACTAAACATGAAGTAATGACAGCCCACCAATAAAGAAAATTTGAAAATTGTAGAGCACTGAGGTTGATCATAGCAATGTCAACACACAAACTTGACTCAGCTACTGACTAGATTGATTCAAACTCCCTTGCAGACAGTCTGACAGAAGAAAAGTTCTGCAAGTTTGCAGGTATAATTCCTATTTACCTTAGTCTCTACCATTGTTCCAAACATGGTATCAGTAAGATATCAGCAGACACACACAAAAAGCAATAATAAAAATAAGACAATGAAAGAGAAAAAAAAGAACTATTGTCAAGAGATAAAGAAATCAACAGAACAAAATCAAGAGATGTTGCAGATATTGGAACCATCAGTTTTTTGGACCCATGTGCAATGAATAATTGCCGTTCATGAATCGGTGTAGCCTGTTTTCTATAAAATTGAATGAGAGATCCCACTGGACAATCACAGAACAGTGGATTTTATAAGGGAGGAATAAGGAACCAGGACAATAGAGGAAAAAAGCTGATTGGTTAACATCGGGTTACTTCAGGTTACTTTTTTTTGGTAAGGGTTAAAGCAGAGGGGACTTCCTTGTTAATGTTAACTCAGGTAGACTAGGATCTTCTGTTTTTAGGAAAAATTGGTAATTGTAGGATCTATCAGCTGCCTTAAAGTTCCAGTTTGATTATGTGGCATTTTGCAAGAATGACTCCATTTAGATTTAGTCTGGTTTGTTGGGACCTAGTGTAAGACCTCATTCCAAAACAACCGCTTCCCATAATTTTTGTTTAACACTGTAAATTAGAGACTTATTTGTGCAATTAGGCCAATACCATGCACAGAAATCATACTATTGCATTCCTTTTACTTGTTAATAAGGGTGAAGGAAAGGCATTTGCAATCCTAAAATAGTAGGAACGTGCTTAGAAGTTCTCTAAGTTCATAAGCACATTTCATGTTCAAGTAGGTGCATCATCTAGTTGAAAATTCTCATTAAAGGAATTCATGGGCCAGGTTAAAACCTACTCCATTTTAAAAGGATATCGAAAGAAGTTTCAACTCAAAACTCATCTATTTCTCTCTATTTGTTCTGTGCTAACTTTGCAATGACATTTATGTAATCTTTACTTATATGCAAATTTATGTTAATGTATAACTGATGCTTGGAATCTAAATTGACATGGAATGAAAGCAAAGTACTGTAATTAAAGCTTTGTGAATATTGGCTTTTCTGAAAGGAAACTTGAAATATCAATGGAATTCAGTTGTATATTCAATGTGTAGGGTCTATTTGGATTGAGCATGTTGGGATTTCATTAGATATTCATTTTCTAGCATCAAGCTTATAATAGATGTGAGAAGAGAGAGATTTCTTTACAAACATACTTAAAAAATAATAATGATGGACTGCCCCTTACTGAGATTGTTTGTTGCCTTCAAAACATTTCTACTGTCTTCTTCTTAGGAAGGTGGTTAGAAATAATAATATAGTAATTTAATTTTTTTACCAATATACACTGTTGACTTCTAATAACCTGTTCATCGAATTAACTTTAAGCTTGAAATGAGAGTGAGCTTCAAGAACATTTATTCCATAGAAACTGCAATTAATATTTTTGTTCTTTATACAGTATAATGAAATTGATAATTCCCTTTTGGGAGTCAACCAATTGGGAAATAGATGGGATTTTTAAGAAGTTATTAATTTAGAAGCTCCTGGATTATAGAAGAATAGTTGAGCCTAGACTGGCCTTAAGTAAATGACAGGTTTGGTCCTTCACCTGTTTGTTTTCTTTGTGAATATTTTCCCTAATGCACATACACTTTTATAACCATGAATCACAGCTAGTACCTACTTCATTTCATTTTTTTTTATTTCATTGCAGCAGATCCACTGCTATATCTAATGGTAGTGTTTTTGTAACATACAGTTTAACCTGCCTACACAATTGGATTGCTGTGAACTCCTAGCATGGTGAGCACATGCCTATCTCGATTTCTATGTGTGACAGGCTGCTGCTTCCTTTGTATAATTCCTAGGACACATAATTCTTCATTCAGAAAATAAATAGATATTCAGTCTTCTATACTTACTTATTGTCTGCTTTTCTAACATGAATCCCAGAGGTATGAATGTTTCCATATGCTTTTGTGTTAGAAAAGTCAATTGTTGGTAGGATCCACTTTTGCTATATTTGTTATCATCAATAATCCTTTATATGTAAACTGTTTATTGTGACAATAACTTCTACTGAAAAACTAACCTGATAATTCTGTGAATGTGAATAGATAAGCAGATGCTGGATTACATATACTTGTACAGAGCTTTCCTAATGCACTGTCCTGATGTTACTATTACCAGGGTTATGTATTTTATAAAACACACATACACAACACAAACAAACAAAACTAAAACTAAAATACACACAAAGAACAACTATAAAACTCTGGCTTTCAGGAAAGCTTATATTAAGTTAACTTTCTTGTCAAAAGCAATTACATACTCTGGACAAAATGTATATTAAAAGTGCGCAGGAGTGCTCACACACGCACGCATGTGCACACACAGAGTTATTTGAAAGCACTGGAGAGTGACCAAAGCAGCAACTGGGGGCATGGGGTGGGATTTTACTCCTTAAAAGAAAGGAATACTGTTAAGTGAAAGCCACATTGATATGATGTGCTGTAATTAGAGTACAGAAAGCTGCCATTTTGTATTATGAGGAGTCAGTGGCTGGAGCATGGGGATGAAAAGCAGCTGAAAAGTGAGGGGAGACATCCCATAAATGAGAGAGCTGCATAAAAGCTGATTTAAAATAGGCATGAAATACTGGGACATGCAGCAACATGGGTGGGTATCAAAACAATGAGCAAAGAAGCCATACCCTCTCCCAGCAATCCTATTCAAATGACTTTTGGGAGTTGGTGTATAAATAGTGCAGCTCCCTTGCCTTTGGGGTGGGAAAAGTCTGAGGCATATGTTTTGCATCATTTCCCAGAGTTTGTCTGTGGGATTAAGGTTTATTCATACCCCGGGTAGTATCTGGCTGAACAGTGCACACTTTATTGGCCACTTCCACGTTCACTCCACCTATCCCATTTGCAGGAATCACCTTCAGTACACATCTTTGGTGGGTCCTGTAGAGATTGTGCTCATGGAATAAGGCAACATTCCTCTGCTATCTTTGTGTGTATTTCGGAAACAATTTTAAAATAGCTGAGAAGTTAAATCAAGATATACAAAATATGTACAAGGGTCAATATTTTTACATACTGTGTTGTTATATTGATAGTATTATTTGATCCTGAATATATTTCCATGATTCTAAGGTCCTCAATGGGAAATAATAAAATGTATGGGAAGTATTTGGGGCTAAGGAATTTATGATTATGACCATTATAGACTGTCTACTGAATCTGAAAAATTGTTTCTCAGAAGGCCCAACCCCATGACTAGGGTGGCTTGTACACATTTGTGATAATAATAATGTCCCCTAAAATAAGGAAAAATAAGGTCAGAAGACTCTTTTCTCAAGAGTGGGTTTCTTAGAGATACCCATACTAACCTTCTTATCATTATGATAAACAGTCCTGCAATGTCCTCAGAAGCATTTTTTTTTCATTTATCTTAGTTGTCATCAAGCACATGGTCATGTCCCCATGGCAGTACACTTTCCCCCTTTTTGTTTTCTTGGTAAATTTCCATATAGTTTGGCTATGTACTCAATAACATGTTTATCACACCACAGAAAACCTGTCACACTAAATCAGTTTCAGGATTTACATCAACATGAACATGCATACTTATACATACTAGCTTTTGTAAAATTCTAAAACATAGAAATAGGCTGATATGATTTTAATGTCAAATAAAATCTTAATTGTATGTAGACTAATCAAAAGTATGGATGTTATTTAAACATCTTTTAGTTCCAAAGCTGTTCTGAAATCTGAAATCCTCTTCTTGGTGAAATCATTGCACCAAACAAATTCTTTCTTTGAATTTTTAAAAAAGTGAGATACCAGTTTCTAATATTCCCTATTCACAGTTGCTGATACCTCAGTTATGTCTCAATGTTTTGATATTTTGGTACTTTTTCCCCCTGGACATCTGGTTTAACATTTTTTGGGTGTAGAGTTGTTTGTTCTATGAGATTTTTATTGTTAAACTGATGGGTTAACTAACCCACAAGTAGATAAAATATGTTCACATTTATAAGGTCAACTATTGTAGCTAATTTCTGAAAAGCATTTGTAGCATTTAACTACATAAAGCTTATTTTACAGAATAAAAAAAACTGCACACAATTTTAACGTTCATGTCTTAAAATATTTTAATTAGGTGTTATCTGTCTCTCTCATACCCACTCCTTCCCCCCACCAATGGTTAGTGTGTATCTAATTTCTTTAAATGGTATTTAATACTGAATGTGCGCATTTTTTTAAGTTACTCTGCCAGAATTGGAACCACATCTGTCGCCTGTTCCATTCTAGCACTGCCCAGCTTTGCTACTCATATTATCAATAGTGCTGTATGTAAAAGCTGAGTGTCATTATGATTTAGAGACGCATCCTCTGGCATGGTGCCAACTAAGTCTAATTTGGGATCTGGGGAGTGATAGACAAGAAAATTACCACCCGAGAATATGTGTATTGAATTCTAATTCAAAGCATGAGGCTTTGGGTGTTTTGCTTTTATTTTGCATTTTGTTGTTTGGAGAATTTTAAAACCTCTGGTTCTGTTACAAAATATAACACAAAGCAGGTGCAAAACAGTGTGTTTGATTTATTTTCAGGGATAACATACTGAAATATATTGATGTTCTTTATCAATATAATTATAAGCTAGACTTCACTGACAAGACTGATTCATTTTACTGTATCTGTTATCATTAAGTAAACCAGACTTAATTGATAATTATTGATGGAATAACTAAAAACATTTAAAAATTAATTTAGTGTTTGTCTTCTTGCAGCTCCTAAGTCCGAATTCATTCATTTTTAGAGATTTGGCTGTTACCCCTCAGTGAAAATCTTAAAATAATTGGATATCTCGTGTTATCTCAAAATTGACAAGCCCAAGATCAAATTCAACTGCCCCTTCTTTCTCTTCAGGCTTCTTGGTGGTTATGGCAATTTTCTAAATTTTTGAAAGTTTTATCACTTCTTATGAAATATGCTGTGATTCACTCACTCCTCCTTATTCCTGCCTTTTAGTTTCTAAGTAAATCTTACTCTAACTTTGATTCCCTCTCTCTGAGTTACTGTGTTTCTGCACTGACTTCAAGCTTTCTCCCTTTCTACTCACTCTAGACTCTGCTTTTCTTTCTAAACCGCCCCCACCCCAGCTTTTATCACTCAAGAATATGCAATGCCTCCCTATTACCCATCTCCTAAAGCAGGTCCTGACTTCTCCAGTAAGTTTTCAAGTACCCTCATAACTGACCTCAGACCACCTAACCCCAGTGCATATTCCTATGGAGACATTGTTGGTTTCCTTATCTGCCAACATCCAGAGCCGTTTATAGTGACTCATACACTCAAATTAGACCTTAGTGTCATGGAACAATCCAGTACTTAGGCATTTTTTTAAGGGTCATTAGTGTAATTCTGTGAGGTTTTAAGTGCCAAGTGACCCCTAATTTTGCATCCAGGCTAATAATTGGATGATACCTTATTTAAAAGAATTGGTCCCCAGCATGCACCTCAGCTTCCTGCATTGCTGTGTTAGTTGCTTCCTTTATACTTGCGCATTGCTCTAGTCCTTCTGGAATTCTGCCTTTTATCTGTTGGTTTATTGATTTTCTTTTAATATCTCTCCCAGAGATTATGTGCTTGAATCAGGGATCCTACTAAATTTCATTCCAGTTGCATAACTGATGTGTAAATTAGAATAAATCAGTAAAATTCTCAAGCATTACTTTATTTATATATAAAATGTGATGTAGAGGAGTCAAGGAATCATCACAGTCAAAAGCATCTAGATCACAGCAGACCTTAGATCTGCATTTCACAAACTGGGCGTCATAAAACATCCCCTGTGTGGGGGTAAATAAGGGTTCAGATGTGGGGAAAAGGTGATCAAATAATTACAAAAATGTTAGGTCAAAAGTGTATGGGTGTATTAATTTAAGACATCTCAGAAGTTTATTATGCTAATAATCTGAATCAAGAGAGGTGAACATCCAGCATTTCCTAAATGAATTACCAGTGAGATACTTCCTTTGTGGCACTTCTAGTAACAGTTCCTTGGACAGTTTGACTGCTAATCTCCTTCCTTCTCTCTTGCTCGCTGCTGCCACCCTTCCTTGATGCAACTGCCTGCTTGGCAATATTACCTGACCTCCTAGTTGTCTACACATCTGTTATCTGTCTTTTTGGAGGCCTTCTCTTTTGTCTTAGAGATTGTTACATACTCACATAACCTCGCTAAATGTATTAAATGCTGTTAAATGTAAGAAATATGTTTTGTGCATTTTCTTATAATCTGGCAATACAGGGTACACGGCAGGTTCCAAGTGAAAAAAAAAATATATGTTTATATATACATACACACATATTTTGGAACTGACATGGTTTCCTATTTAAGTTACATAGTATTTAAGATATTTTTCACTTAATTTTTATATCAGAACAAATGAGCAGTGAGACTGACTGAGAAAAATAATTTTAGAGAGTTATGGTGTGCCAATTCAGATTTACTACACTCACCTATTGTGAATAATCACTGTTTTATATACACCATTATATACAGACTTCATCTACTTTACAGAATAGTTTCTACCTTTTATCTGCTTGAGACACAAGGGCAGAGGAAGTGAAAGGATGGTGTACTTTCATTGCTATCATTGTTCAATATTTTTATATAACTTGTATATGTTTCAGGGTCTAACTATTTATAACAGAATAAACCCACTGTACTATTCAATAATTTATTATTGACATAGAAATCTCAAAGTGTTCCTTAGAAGTACCACCTTCTGATTCGGTGCCAAAGTATGATGGACAACCACTCCTGTGCATTGTTTGACAATGTAAGTGAGATCACACCAATTACCAAGATTATAACTGGTTTTCCCTGATATTCATTGGGCTCTCCATTTATTCAGCATCTCTTTCAGATCCACATACCAAGTCAAAAGATGTTTCTACAAATTGTTCATTTTCTTAAAAAACAATATGTTTTATTCATTGGCCCAGATGTATTCTATAAGAATAATTATTCTATGATTTTATAGAGCATATTTCTATATTATTGTTAAACATCCTACTACTTGAGACAAACCAACCACCCTCTTCTTTCCAATACTGGACAAGAAAGGAAGAAGAGTAAGCTTATTTACATGATTGAGCACAGTTGATCAGGGAATTCCTGTACTAGGAGTTACCATGTTTCCCAAACATCAGCAAAATGATATTCTCTGTCCTGTTTGACATTACTCTGAATGGTTCAATGTAAAGGAATAGAGAAAATTGAAAAAATATAAAATTTACATATTTTTATAAGTTATTCCCTATAGTAACACTCAGAATTGCACATACTGAATTATTCTCAATGCATATGGACAATTTTGAATTCCTGTTTCTATATAATCTCTTTTGAATCCTGAAAGGAGGAAAGATGAGTTGTAAGATTATGAAGGCATCAGGCTAAACCATTAATAGGCAATGCAGTGGGTGGGATCCTTTGATATGTAATTTTATATAAAATTGTATATTTATTTCAGATCATTTTTAGTACTATATAAATATGAAACAACTTATACGGAACATTTTCTGTGAATTTATTTTGTATCGGGAGTCTGACACATGTCCTTATTGATATCAACTTAGAATAGGGCTTAACTATGAGGGCCTTACTAACTGAAGGGCAAAGTTAGGCATTTAGATGACAAACATCTAGAGACCAATTTTACATTTGTAAGGTATGATTTACTTCAATAAAATATATTCATTCATTTGTATTTGTTACTGATATAGTTTCCATTTTCTCAGGGTAGAATAATTTTCTGAGCTCAACAAATTTTCTTTCTTAAAATAGGTAAGATTGAACCAAGCTAGGAGCTTTTATTATGTGAACAATTCAAACACAAAGATACAATAGTTTTAAATAAACCTGAGATCCCTAAGACACCTTATAGTGTTCTGAAATCTTTAATGGTTACAAATATGTCCATAATGAAGAGGGAGTCTTTTCTGTGCTATGTTTATATCAACTTTTCAATCTCAAACTTTAAAATGATGGCAATTTGTTTTCGAACTCTTCTATGAACTAGTATGTATAATGCTGAACTGGCAATTGTGATGTCTATTATCAAAGTGTCCTTGAGGAAAAAAAAAGTCCTCATTTTTAAAGACAGGCATTCAAAATTCTTCAGATGCATATAATAATAATTAGATAATATTTGGTACTCTGAGGGTTAATGTTGGTAGTAACTACAAATGTACCCAAATTTTCCATTTTTTTCCACTTTCTCTATTCCTTTATATTTAATCATTCAGGGTAAAGAGAGATATACACGTATGTCAGTTTTTCCCAGCTGAATGTTTGCAGAGAGATGACAGAAACACATTGAATTAAGTGTAAGGCTCATTTTATCAACTCTGTTCCTGTGTGAACCCATGCAAGATTGCCCTATTTCTGAGGGCAGGTCTTCATGTTTTATATCCAAGTAGCACCACCAACACCCTGTACTGTAAGACTTTCCTATTCATAGGGACCTAGGGATACAAAATAATCATGTTTTCTTTCCAACCTCTTCTTTGAGTGTCTGTTTTTCTGGGTTTCAGGAAGTAGGCTATCTTGTTAGGGAGTGCTTTCCCTGCCTGACTGAGAAAATGTGTTCACCTGGTCCTGGCCCAGTGACCTTTTCTTTCCATAACCAGATTTAATAGGCTCTCCCAGCAGGTCCTGACAATCCGACAATCTGTAAGCCATTAGCTAAAGCCATGCCAAACCTATGAGAATCAATCTCAGCATATGTGGGATTTCAGTTCTATTGCCTAAGAGTCAATAATAAATATGATCCTTCTATATACCAAGAGTGCAAAGGCATCTAACTTCTTTGACTTTCCAACTGGATTATTTTGAAGTATTTACTTTCTTTCTGGTAACCCCCAAGCTCTAACGAAGGCAACAGTAAGCGATTTTTTAAGACATAACCTTGCCGATTGGTTTAGAATGATTCAACTGAGTTTTCATTATGTTTGCTTTGTACTTTAAATAATTTTTTTTTCACTTTTGCTGAGGGAGTTTGATAATTTATCTTCCGTCTCACATTTGGGAAAACAATAGATACTAACATGATATTTGGCCTTCAAGCAACTCTGTCTTTCTTAGTAGATGAAAAAGTTATCTCTCCATAAGAAAGCCTGGAAGATTCCCGGATATAGCTGCGCTAAAAGAAGTAGCATTGTATAAAGCTGCTGTAGCATAGTATCCGCAATATTTCATTCTCATCCATACTCTTTTCTACATTACTCTAAAATCCAAAGAGAAAGGGTCAAATGCAATCCCATTACTGGGCATCTACCCAAAAGAATAAAAGACATTCTATAAAAAAGACATCTGCACTAGAATGTTTACAGCAGCACAATTCACAATTGCAAAGATGTGGAAACAACCCAAGTGCCCATCAATACATGAGTGGATTAATAAAATGTGGTATATGTATACCATGGAGTTCTATTCAGCCACAAAAAAAACAATGGTGATATAGCACCTCTTGTATTATCCTGGATAGAGCTAAAGCCCATTCTACTAAGTGAAATATCCCAAGAATGCAAAAACAAGCACCACATAGACTCACCATCAAATTGGTATTAACTGATCAACACTTAAGTGCAAATATAGTAATAGCATTCATTGGGTGTCAGGCAAATGGGAGAGGGGAGGAGGGGATGGTTATATACACACCTAATGGGTGTGCAGTGTGCATCATCTGGGGGATGGACACACTTTAAGCTCTGACTCAGGTGGGGCAAAGGCAAATATATGTAACCTAAACATTTGTACTCCCATAACATGCTGAAATAAAAAAAAATTTTTTAAAAAAGAGACCATATTTTGAATGACAGGCAAATCTTCAGCTCAGTCAAATATTTTTAGTTCCATTGTTGGTTCTGAAATATGTCAATTGCCCCAAATGTAAGTAACATGTTTAAATTTAAGCGTATTTCTAAAGAAATCAAAATGATTTTTGGTCTACCGTCTTGGATATTCCATATGCTATCTCATGTCGGCTATAGTGGGAAATAGTGATACTATTTTTCACTATTTTTAGAACTGAATCAAAGGCGGTGGTACTTCCTAAAATTCCATCTTCAAACTCTTATTTCCCAGCCCTCTTGCAGTTTGGTAAGGCCATGCATTTAGTTCTTAGCAGTGACCTATTGTCAGGAGTGACATCTGCTGCATGGTGACTACAGTTCTCTACATCTGCTGTTCCTGCAAACAAGGAGACTTTGTGTTGGGAAGGTGGAGCCACAAAATAAAGTGATCTGAATTCCTGAGTCACTGCATGGAAAGATGCCTAGGTCCATAATCTTTGCATGCGTAAGAAGTAAACCTTTATAGTATTAAGCCCTGATAGTGTGGGATTTGTTACCAAAATATCACATAGCCTATCTCTGATTCCTGTGAACAGTTGGTAATTTATGAAGACTATAAGACTACTTGCAAACATTATTATTTCATTTGCCTTATAATATCCACTGAACAGATGAGGAACCCAAGGCACAGGGAAGGGCTTACTTGTCTCAAGTCACATCCCTAGCAAAATGGCAGTGGTAGGTGTCACATGTAGAGCTTCCTTGAAATAGTTTATAACAACACACAGTATTGTACCTATTGCCTTTTTTTCTCATAATGAAATACTCGTTGGCCACATACAATGTATAGATCTAAAAAGTGACCTTGAAATGCCATCTAGTCTCTCTTAAGAAGGGTGGCATTTAAGTCACTGTAATCAGGAGTCACTTCTGCATATGAATGTATCTTTTAGTGTTTGGAATTATGTTTATAAACAAAATCTTCAGTAGATATTACCACAGGGAATTACACTTCTTTGTCTTAAAGGCATAAAAGCATCTGTAATTATTATGAGAATTACAACATATTTTAAAAGTGAATTGCTTGTGTGGAGGCAGTGACATTGACTAATCTATAAAAACAAAATCTTTCAGCAGGTGGACTCTTTTTCCTCAAAAATGTCATTGCCCATAGTAAAAATACCTGCCTGCTAATGAGTAATGCTGTAATCAAGGTCCTCAGTTTTCTGTATTTTATTTATTGAAAGAAATCAAAGTGGGAATAAGTGAAAATTAATATAGGGTTAAGAGAGTCCCTGCTTTTTAAATTGGCTGTATTGTTCTTATGTTTGCAATGTTAATCCTATTGTGTTTTTGTTTAACCATGCTTGATTTCTGAACCTCATTTTTACTCTTGCTGTTATAACCTTCTCAATAATTATTTATGCCATTGTGACCTGCTGGCCAGATTAAAATAGCACATTGGGGAGACACTTGAAAACCACTCAGAAACAGGATCCAAAGCAATAAGTAGATTGTTTAGATTATGGTTACAGGTTACATTTAAACTCAAATACCCTCCTATTTCCTCAAATTAGTATCAAAACACTCTCTTTCTCACTAGAAGATATTTAGGGGAAGAAAAAAGCTGTCAAAGAGATTAATTCTTTTGCATGGCAAAGGGAAATCTTTATCCTGTGCTCAAAAATTAAAGACAAATCTAGTTACATACGTTATGGATATATTTCATTAATAAAATGTAGTTAAAATATGCTCATGTTTGGGTACAATAAAAGCCTATGGAAAATCCTAGTTACAGAAAATAGCTACAAATAGGGACTTACTCCTACAAAAATAAAGCAAAACATGACAGGAATTCTGGAATCATAAATGTTAAGAAGTATTCCACTTACATCATGGTTAGAGACTGAACAAAGATAATGAGCTTCTAGGTTCTTACTTCAAAAGGAATGTGCTGCTACAAGAGATAGCTTTGTGATGCATTTGTGGTTTTATGTTATATAAGACTGAGGATTTTGTTATACTCTGAAAGTATGCATTTATAAATTTCTTATAAATATCTTCTGTATGGGTTGCCCAAGACTAAATAATTTCCCAAAATTCTTTACTTTGCAAATGTACATGTGAGCACACCCATATACATTCCCATGCCACATTGACCTTATTTTTTTGGCGCTTACACTTTTCTGCTTTTATCTGTATATTGAAGAAATCCTTATCTCAAGGAGACAAAAAAGCAACTTGAGCGTGAATGAATGATCTTTTCTGCATAAGAATAGCCTGCTGCCTGTACAGCAGTATGGAGGGATTGCTTGGCTAAGCAGTAAAAGCAGTTCTGGGGTCAGCAACCATATGGACCCAGAAGGATCTTGGCAAGGTATTTATTTGTGTCATCCTCAGACTGATTGTTCAAAGTGGGATTGATTTGCCATCCTTCAGGTTTTAGTTACCTGGGATTACTCCATAATCTTTCTCCATTTCTTCATTTACTAAACTATCGCTCTCTCTTTTTAATCTTCCTTGCCAAGGGAAAGAGGCTGTGCCATGAAATTTTGTCATGGAATCTTTTCAAGCTCTTTGTTATTGACTGGCTCTAGCCTAACACAGCCTAGATGAATGTGGGTTGCAGTTTTAACATTGTGATTTGAAGTATGAATGAAAAAAACCATGCACTGTGAATATTTTGTCATTGAGTTTTTGCTGTGTTCATTTGTAAGATTATTTGCTTTTGTATTGACATCTCTCTATAAATGTTATGTATGGCTATAAATATTAAATGGTTCCACCTGGCTACACTGAAATATACCACATATCTAATCTGAAACTTGAAAAAAATGAAAATTTCTCCTTTAGAAGATTTATTTAGGACAGTAGGAAACTATAACACTGATAAAAAAAAAAGCCAAAAATAAATTTAATATTATCATCACTGAGTATTGTTTTTAATGTATAATTTTGAAAAGAAAAATAAAAACCTCTCACAATTTAAGGCATTCAGTAAACTAAGCTCATATAATCTATAAAGCAAATCACTCATCAAAACAAAAATAGAATTAATATTAAATTTGCTTCCAGATGCATCATTAAAACCTCTAAGAAGGAAGGAGAGTAGACCAAGTGAAATCTTATAGTGTTGGTGTGCTAAAGAGAGCGTATCAATGCCAGATATGTGGTCTAAATATTTTGGAGTGGTCCCTTAGAGTAGTAGAATTTTAGAGCGTTTATTATGATGAAATATTAATCAACACTTATATGCACATATGGTAGTAACATTCATTGGGTGTCAGGCAGGTGGAAAGAAGAAGGAGGGGATAGATATATTCACACCTAATGGGTGGGGTGCCCACTGTCCGGGGGATGGACACACTTGTAGCTCTGACACAGGTGGGACAAAGGCAATATATGTAACCTAAACATTTGTACCCCTGTAATATTCTGAAATAAAAAGGAAAAGTAATACACATAAATCAGCATATATGATTGTGTAACTAATATAAAAACTGTACGAAAATGAACACCTATGTGCCCTCTACCTGATTGGTAGAGTTGAATGATATTATATGGTTACCTGTATGCTCCTTTCTGATATCATCACTCTCACTTCCGCTCAGGAGTTCCATACTTCTGATCTTTATCTTCATCATGATCTTCATTGTCATTATAGTTTTGCTACAACTGTTTGAATTCTTAACAATCTCTTAGTTTTATATAGAAATGGTGTTATATTCTACGTATTCATCAACTGATTATTCAATATTATGTCTCTGACATTCATCCATGCTGATTAGTATAACAATATTTCTGCTATTTTCACTGCATATGCCCCATTTTATTTATATATTTATGCGTGCATCTCATTATTTTTTAATTCTGTTGTTAATTGATATTTAGATATAAGATTTTTTTCTATAAGAGGAAAAGTAATACCGTGAACACGTACATGGTTTGCTCTGAGGGATTTACCTTAGAGTGTAAGCAGGGATCTTAGAATATATACAACCTGGGTTTTACCTGATGATGATGCCAAACCACCTAAATGATGGAGCCAATTTACACTGTCACTGGCCATGTGTAAAAAGTCATATTGTTCTATATTCTCCCCAATATTTGGGATTATCAATCATTTTCAATCTTGCCTCTGTGTACATAAGATAGTATCTCATTGTGGTTTTACCTTGCATATCTCTGATTATTTATCAGTTTGAGCACCTTTTTATTATATTTATTAGCCATTTGGGCTGCTTCTGTGAAATGTTTGCTTATATTTTCACCCAATTTCTATAGAGTTATTAGTCTTTTTCTTGATTCAAGATGCTAAGACTTTGGTTACATACGTTACAGATATTCCTTCTCAGTTTGTGACTTGTCTTTGTACTTTCTTCATGATATCTTTTAGTAAAGAGTCTTTCTTTCTTTATGATTGGTGCTTTTTGTATCATACTTTGTATCATACTAGGAGGAGAAATTAACTCCTCCCTATATTTTTTATATTTTTTATATTTCCCTAAACATTCTTTTAAAATTTTAAAACATTTGTTTTTCACATTTAAGTATTTAATATATCTGGAATCAATTTTCATGCGTTTCCTAAGTAGAAAACGAATTGTCTCAGTACCATTTATTATCTACCATTTCTCCTGTGATCTGCAATACCAACTTTGTCATAAGTCAAGCTTCATATATATTTGGTCTGTTTCTGAGTTTTCTATTCTTTTCATGTGTCTAATTGTCTATCTCTGAACAAATAGGACACTATCTTAATTGTTCTAGCTTTATAATAAGCTGTGTTAGCTGTTTTAACTAGTCTTTCCACAATGCTTCTCTTCTTCAAAGAACTTTGTCTATATTTGGCCCTTTGATGTTACATATAATATTTAGAAGCAGCTTGCCAAAGTCCATAAAAACTCCTACTGGAATTTTGATTGGCATTGCAATGAATCAAAAGAAACATCTGGAAAGGAATGACCTGTGAGTTTTTCTATCCAGGAACAAAACATGTTGCTTCATTCCCTTTCATCTTCTCTAAACTTTTCAATAAAATTTATGATTTATATCAATATTTTTTAATTTTTAGTTATTAGTACATAATAGTTTTATGTATTTATAGGGTATGTGTGATGTTTTGATATAGGCATACAATGTGTATTAATCAAATTAGGGTACCTGGGGTATCCATCACCTCAAGCATTTATCATTTCTTTGTGTTAGGAACGTTCCAATACCACTCTTTTAGTTATTTTAAAGTACACCCTAACTTATTGTGTATCATAGTCAGTTTGTTGGGCTATCAAATGTTGTTCATTCTATCTAACTATATTTTTGTACCCATTAACCATTCTCACTTTATTGCCCCCTCCCCACTACCCTTCCTGGCCTCTGGTAACCATCATTCTACTCTCTCTCTCCATGAGAGCAATTGTGTTAATATTTAGCTCCCACATGTGAGTGTGAACATGCAAGATTTTTCTTTCTGTGTTTATTTCACTTAACATGATGTTTTCCAGTTCCATTCATGTTGTTGCAAATGGCAGGATTTTGTTCTTTTTTATGGACAAATAATATTCCATTGTATATAGGTACTACAATTTCTTTACCCATTCATCCATTGATGGACACTTAGATTGATTCCAGATCTTGGCTGTTGTGAATAGTGCTGCAATAAATATGGGTGTGCAGATATCTTTTCAATATACTGATTTCCTTTCTTTTGGATATATACCTAGCAGTGGGATTGCTGGGTCATATGGGAGTTTGGGTCATATGGGTGTCTATTTTTAGTTTTTGAGGAACCTGCATATTGTTCCCCATGGTGGTTGTACTAATTTACATTCCCACCAATGGTGTACGAGAGTTCCCTTTTCTCCACATCCTTGCCAGTATTCATTATTGCCTATCTTTTTGATAAAAACCATTTTAACTGGGGTGAGATAATATCTCATTATAGTTTTGATTTGCATTTCTCTGATGATTAATGATGTTGAGCATTTTTTCATATACCTGTTGGCCATTTGTATGACTTCATCTGAGAAATGTCTAGTCAGATATTTTGCCCATTTTTAATTGAATTATTTGATTTTTTTACTATTGAGTTTTTGGAGCTCCTTATATATTCTAGTTTTTAACCCCTTGTCAGATGGATAATTTGCAAATGTTTTCCCCCATTCTGTGGGTTGTCTCACTCTGTTGATCATTTTCTTTGCTATGCAGAAGCATTTTAGCTTGGTGTAAACCCACTTGTCCAATTTTGCTTTGGTTGCCAGTGCTTTGGGGGTATTACTCAAGAAGTCCTTGCCCAGACGAATGTTGTGAAGCATTTTCCCAATGTTTTCTTTCGGTAGTTTCACAGTTTCAAGTCTTAGATTTAAGTCTTTAATACACTTTTATTTTATTTTTTTATATGGTGAGAGATAAGGGTCTAGTTCCATTCTTCTGCATATGGATATCAAGTTTTCCCAGGACCATTTATCATAAAGATCCTTCACAACTTTTGTAGATACATTTCTAGTTACCATATATTTTAGATAGTGTTGTAAATGGAATCTCTATTTCTTAAATTTTTCACTGTACTACCAAAACCTCTAGTTCAATATTGTATAGAAACAGTGATAGCTAGTGATAGAATGGTTAGATATAATAATCTCATCATTGACAAGGTATGGAGGGAAAGCCTTGCAATAAATGGAAGTGATAGTCATCTCAACAATTCTACTTAAAACAAAAGCACTCCTGGCAAATACATTTTCCACTGACTTTCCCTTCTGTCTAAAATTTCAGCATTTAGAGATCTTTTGGGGTTCAGTTAAGATTAAATTATACTAGGAAGTATGGGAAATGTGACTGTTTAAGTACCCTATTAGTGATTTGCACTTTAGCAAAGATTAGATTACATAAGACACTAAAAGAATGAGGGTTAATTTTGATGGGGGAAAATAATAATAAATTCTCCATCATGAGACATCCAGACGGAAAACACCCAGATACCAATTTACTCATCTTTGCACCTACATGATTCAGGGTAGAGAATTTTTTTGTTCTACATATTCTGGTGTTAGTAACTAATAGGTATTTGCCAGAGCTCCGTTTTTAAAACTGCTGAGCCATGTGCATGGCACAATCTGTCTTTTGAGAGGGCTTTCTTCGAGCAATAGATACAAATGTCTGCCTGAACTTTGCTTTGAAGAATGTATCAACAAACCTCTGGAATTACCAGAGAAAAGTACACCATGAAGTAACGTATGCATCTGAATATAAGAGCTGGTGGCAGCCTGGCAACTCTATATATCTCCTTTGGGGTTCACCTACCATGCTGCCGTTTCTCCACCCATTAGCATTCTGTGCTATAGTTTATAATAATGACTTTTGCTTGTAACTTATTGGTTGGCTGGAATGTAATTTATTGATTGGATGGAACATAAATACGTGTGCATGCAACACATCAACACATTTAAATTATGTCTTGCATATGTGTTTAAACCTATGTGTTTTATATAAATATGAACACCTACCAACAGTAGTAAGTTATCATTGCTAATTTTCAGGGTAGAGATCTTGTGGTTAATGGCTTCCTTTTAACAGATAAAATATATGAGTAAATGGATTGAGGTTACAATGAATGAAGGTTAGAGCACCTGAAACTCCCATATTTCAGTTCTATATTAGGAGCTAGATAATGAAATTGAGTCCAGTTTGCAAAGTATTTTTCTGTGATACCCAATCCAACTACCTTTCGAGGGGCAAAAGACTCTCTTAATGAGAAAAAAATGATTTCCTGGGAAATATCAAGTAGAAGTAATAGATGCCTGTTTCACTGATAATCATTGTTCTCATCAGTTGTTCTGGCATGAAAAGGGCATGGTCTTACAGTGCAATGGGACTAAACAATAAATTTCTAAGATGACTCGTGAGACAATAGCAGCCAGAAGAGTTCTCAGAGCCACCTGCCACCTAGGGCATATTTATGAATATGAAAATATTCTTCAACCTTCCTGCCAGATCACCACAAAGCAAAATGACAAAGAAAGCCAGGTCACCTCAGAAATCAGCCACGAGCTGCCAGAAGGTTACAACTTCACTCTGTGCTAATGACTTTGGGGGATGAGAAGAGGATAGAAGCAGTAAGGAAGCAAACGATTTTCTAGCAATTAATTTGTTTTTTGCAATACAGATAATAAATTGCATTACAGACCTTTTCAAATGAATAAAAAATATCTTTCAGGAAAAGCTCTGCCACAGAATAACTGTGCATTATGAACATTTCGCTTCACAATGAATTTGTTCTCGCCATGAATCATATTAACAGTCCAGGGTTCTCTGAATCTCAGGGGCATACAACACCAGAAAAGAGAGAACACATCACTGATGCTGACTGAGGACTTAACAGGAGAGCTAGGGTGCTCGACTCCATACCATCTATTTTTTTAATCCTTCTGGCCCCATGTAATAATTTAGTATGATGTTAAATGATGAAGAAAAAAATGAACTGATATTATTGGAGTAGTTTTCACTATACCAGGCATAGGCACATCATTTAACTAATTTGACCTTCTCAACCACCCTTCAAGGTAGATATTATTTAGTTTCCTTCACAGGTCAAACAAGTTTAGTCCTCCCAGCTGGTAATCTGGTATTATGGAGAAGGACAGGCTTGAGATAAAAATCTGAGTCTTCTGATTCCAAGATGAGTATTCTTTTCACTGGGGATTATTTATTTGGTTGACTATACGATTTAAATTTTAGCTCAAAGGTAGAAAAAGTGTATCTGCTTTCAGTCCCATAGTAAGAATTGTTGATAGTGAAATTCAGAGGCAACTTTGCAAATTAGTTTTCTGTAATACCTAATCTATCCTACAGAGGTAGATGCATGGTGATTTAAATATTTGGCCAAGCCTTGCATGCATAGCAAACATCCTTCTAATTGTAGCATTTCCTCTCCATATTTATTTAGGACACAAGCTGGTAGAGTATTAAAAAATAGTATGTCTTTCAGAGCATAAAGTACAGGGTCCAGAATGAAGAATTCCATTTCTGTCTTCCTGACAGAATGTTTGCTGAAGTGGAAACACAGGATACATCTATCCTGCTAGATTCTTTGAGAGAAAATGTGGGCAATTTTGCAATCAAGGGCATTTTCCTGTCAGTGCCCCATATAGTCTGCTGATGAATGGATTTCTAATCACCAGCATTGTTCCATTTGGGCACAAGTCAGTGATTCTAGAAAATTCTACAAAGCCAAGTTTTCCTGTGTTACGCTCAGCGTCAAACATATCCAATGGCCCAGAATGAGGTTAAAAGTATGCTAAAGTCATAATATGACTGTTTTTAAACTTACATGGGGGTAGGATTCTCTGGTTACCCTTCAATAAAATCTCCTATCTCTTGAACATTTTTAATGGCCTTGGCAAATGAAATTCACACTGGAAGAGCTTTGATGGATTACATTTACCAGTGGAGGGAATTTTCAGATGTTTTTAGAATTAGCTATGAACAATGAAATTATAAACTTATTGATAGTGCTAATTAAATTGAATAGCTTTGTCTGACCTCCCTCCATCCCTTCTTTCCTTCCACGCTTTTCTATATTTCAACAACTATTGAGTGCCGACTACATAGCAGGCACTGTTGTAGATACTAGGGATATAAACATCGTTGAACACAACGGATAACGTTTGTACACTCAAGGCACTTCCAATTCACATGAGGCAAAAAAAGACAAAATAAATACATACTATGTTAGGTGATAAGTACTGTAAAGAATAAAGCAGGGAAAGGCATAGAAAGTGGTGGAGAGGATGATATTTTATATCTGTGGGCAGGGATGTCTACCCTGGTAAGGAGATAGATGAACATAGACCCAAATGGATTATGGGAGAAGCCATGAAGCTATCTTGGAAATGAGTATCTCAAGAAGAGTTAACAGCAGTGCAAATGCTATATACGTTGCTTTGTGTGTTTGCTTTTAGACAGGGTTTCTGTATATCATTCAGGCTGGTCTAGAACTCCTGGGCTCAAGCAATCCTCCCACCTCAGCCTCTGGAATATCTGTTAATTTTTTTAAGTGTGGTTAACAGTGAGGGAGAAACTGTAGGAAATGAGGTTGGAGAGACAACTTAGGGTCATGCAGGCTATGGAAAGACTTTTGCAGATTTCCCAGAGCAAGATCAGAAGAAAGATTGGAAGAAAGGACTCATGAAATGATCCTGACTTTGACTGCAGTGTGGGGACTAGATGTATAGAGCCAAGGGACAAATCAGGAAGACCAGACTAATAAATGAATTCACACTCGCCAACGCTTGGGAAGAATTTCTGTGCTAATAAGTAAAGAGCAGGTGTTCAGTCTCCAAGTTCCCGCTGCCGGTGCTGAGAGAAGCCAGTTTCAAAGCTCCAGCCTCTTTATCTTCCCTTCTTGAAGGCTCATTTTTAAGTGCATAGAGCAGAGATGAGATTGTGAGGCCTGAGCATATCTACAACTAGTGCTCAAACATCTCTACATGCGCTTTAGCACAAGCACCCGACCGTCTCTGTATTCTGAGCTCCACCTCTCTTCCTTAAGATTTCCTACCTTGTACTCGGCACAGAGGATTATGGTGTAAATCCACAGTGGCCACAGAAAGTTATAGGACAAAGCCAGAATGACTTACGTAATCACCCAGATGTATATCCAAGTGGAAGACTGGGACATGCACTATTTGATAATCTGAAGAAACTACCTAAGGTTCCTTTTTTTTTTTTTTTTCAACCATGAAACTTCTTTTAATTCCTTAGAATCTCTACAAATGATTCAGCTTAGTGTCTTTCTGTGCTACCAAAGTTCTGAAAATAAGTAAAGCCAAATTCACCCCATTGTCAAGATATTTCTATTTATAGTGATTTTGAAAATGATTTCCTTTCTGAATTTCACCAGAGAAAGGAGTTTTAAAATAGAACTATTTGAAACCATAAATTACAACATAATTTTAATTTCAAAACTGTGTCTATCAAGTGCCAATTCATAGAACTGAGACCTTCTTTACAGTATTAGAAAAACACTACATATTTTAAAGGGGATGTTGTCTAACTTTAATTGTTTCTCTATTTAATATTCTTTTCAAAAGTGATGTATGTATTTGTGATTTTTCTTGTGTATTAGCAGTTTCAGTGAGGATCAAAGTGACCTAAATATAGTCTAACACAAAGGAGGCACTTGCCAGCAAGGACAACATGTTTTAGCCACTGATATATAATATTTTCTGGCTTAAATACAATGCTTATTGACTAACAGTTTTGACATTTATTTTCATTATGTTAAGGTGTTTATTTTCAGAAAGCAGAATGTGTACTCACAAATGGTCATTTTAATAACTAAGAAATTATTTTGAAACTTTTATGGTAATTTAATAGTTAACTTTGAATGTGGTTAATGTACTTTATATTAGAAATTTTTATAGCATAAAGAATACTTTTAAGAATTGTAGACCAGAATCACAGATAGCATTTATCAGCAGACATTGATTAGACAACATTACTAAAATTTGAAAGGAATGAGAACATTTTCTTTCACATAAAATATATATAATCAGAAAATGAGGATAGTTATACTTAAAAGGAATTTTATGTCCAAATTATAAAATCTGTAATTTTCTATACATTAAAGAAGAGATGTGCCAGGTGAAGGTGATGCTACCAGAGTTTTAGGCTGTTCAAAAATAGGTTGAAATTGGTGTCATTTTATCTTTTCAAAGATTCAGAAAAACTTATGTACAAAATGCACATGACATAAGTTATTAAAAAGGAATTCTTATAAATTGAAGTCTTTTCAGCCTCCCACAAGCCCAAATTAGTTGCCTTTCCTGCTGTATCCTCTCATAGCATTCAGAACTTAATTATTGTAGCTCCCATTGTATTATAATTTCTTTTTTACTTGTCTATCTTTGCATTAGATCATAAGTCACTCAGCGACAGAAACTATAACTTGTTCACCTTTATATTCCAGCACTTATCACAATGCCTATTACCTAATAGGTTAAATAAATATTTACTGATATAGATTATTCTGTGTGTGGTATTGAAGTCCAGGGCACATAGTCTTGGCCCATCATAATTCTAGCCATGAATGAGCCAGCCAGCTTTGTGCAACTGTGTCTCTGCTGAGCTTTCTGACTCTATTTTTCTTTCCTAGAGTTTTCAGATACTGCAATGGAGATACCTGAGGGGCCATGGCTAACAAACACCCTTGTTCAGCCCAGAAGTGAAAGGGGTTAAATTCCCCATTGAGCAATTATTTACACATGAGGTACTAGAGTTAGTGGATAAACATTGCCATCTTTGCTTCCGTAGGTGAACAAGTCTGCAGCCCATTTCATATCTTTCCTGGTCCTGGTGGGATGGTGCCTGATTGCATTGCTGTTCCCCTCTTCTCTGTTTCACTCTTACTGGTTTCCTACTTATACTGCTGACAGAAATCATTTCCCAAATAGACTGTCTTTTCATACACCTCATTTCAGGGTTTTTTTTCAGAGAGGATCTGATGCTAGGACATCACTTAAAGGAACTGGTGAATTTATATGTCATTTGTATCTCAATTTTACTGTTAAGCAAAACAACAGACAAAGAAAATAGACCCAACAACAAGAAAAAAATGTCACCGATTATTGACCTGGATAAACACAATGGTCTAAGCATATTAGAGTGAAGTTTGGTGCCACAATAGAAGTCCTCTTTCAAGATCAATTTAGCACCTTTCTTTCTCATTCTATTTAGAGAAATAACTCCTAAACATGGAAGGAAGAAAAAGGAAGGTATTTCCAGTTCTCTTCCCCTAGGAATAGGGCTATAAACAGAAGTGTAGATCAGACAAACTTTGCCATGGGAGGGTTACCTTGCATGTGCTAACCTGTCCAGATAAATTATGCAATCAGCATATGACTCTTTAGTATATTTTCAGAGAACCTAAGTCATCCTTGTAAACTGGCAGATAAACCTTTCTTGATTAGGGGATTGATTCAATTAGCTTATATTTGGTTTGCTTGACTGTTTATTATAAGGAATATTAAACCACAGTTTTTCCTTTATTTTTTTGGATTTAGGAAATACAGTTATGGTAGATTTATAGAATAAAATTATAATGTTTCCTACATCTTTACATAGTTTGGAGCAAACTATATAATATGGACTTACGCTTGCATAAACACTTAAAATAAGTAGTTCATCAAACCAGAGCTACTTGGAAATAATACGATTAAAACTTTTAATTTTTTAAGTAGTTATTAGTATACACAAATCCTGTCTCCACATCTTTCTACCATGTGATCTGGGGCAAGTTACTCTGTGCTTCAGTGTTTTCATCTATAAAATGAGGATAAATAGTAGTTCTTGGCATATAAGACTATTGTGAGTATTCAATGAGTTAATACATGTAAATATTAAGATATAAAGTGCTTGTAATAATGTTGGGACATAGGAAGCACAAAATAAACTCTAGTTATAGGCTGTGGAGAAAACATCACGATAGCTATAATAGCTTATATACGGACAACCTTTGTACCTGTTATGTGAGCTACTCAGAAGGTTCACTGGACACCTCATGCAAACTGCATGAAAAGGTTGTGAGCAGAACAGTGATATGCTCTGATTAGATTTTAAAAGCATCCTTTTCACTACTGAGAATATGTGTATTTACTCGGCCCTATCTCTGATGTTGCATTCTGTCCCATGGCTCCAATGTCTATCCCTTTACCTCATAGTTTAATAGTCCATGATACATGATTTTTTATTTTGCTTAGTAAGACAAATTTCCCTTCATTGATCTTTTCAAAAATTGTATTCTCTGGTCTTGTGCATTTTTTTCCAGGTAGTTATTTGGACATACTTTTTTGTTATCTCAAAAAAATATGAGGATTTTGTTGGGAATTAAATTAGATCTATAGATAAATTTTGGAGATCTTTTTATATTAATAATACAATTGATTCCCATGCACACTATGCTAGTTCTGTGTTTTTACTCAAGTGTTATTTTAGCTTTCTTGGAAGAGTTGTATTACTTTTTTTACATAGTTTCTCTTATGCTTATTATTAAATTTAACTCTAGATATGTATATGTGTATTGCTTCTGTGGGATGGTATCTTTTTATTATATTTTCTTACTGGTTCTGGTATATAGGAAATCTCTTATATGTGCATATACACATGTGTGTGTGTAGAAAGATAATCATATCTGACATCTATAATATTTGCTTATAGATTCTAAAATTTGTAACTGGACTCTCTTCTATTTTTAGACAATCCTATCTTATTCTAAAAACACTTATTTTAGATCCTTTCTAATATTTGTACCTCTTCTTTGTTATTCTTGTTATATTGCATTAACTAGAATGTCAGGAGAATATTCATTACTTGTGATGATAATGAATATCCTTTTGTTGTATCTGATCATTTACATAAATTTCTCTGATATTGAGATAGCAAATTGGATTAATCTCACATTCTAACTTCAATCAAATAGTAGTGACTGGTTTTCTGAAGTTCTGCACTGAGAAACAAAAATTCAGTACTAACGGTACCACGATCAATTAGCATTTCATGACCTGGACTTAAAAGCAGATGAATTGTTACTAGCCTAGAATTTAATGCTTGATATTAACTTGAAATGGTTTTCATCGTGGAGTGCCCATATATGTATACAAGTTTTTAACAAATTCTATCAGATAGTCTCACACCCACACTTTCATTCTGGATCACAATTCATTTGTTTTTCCATTTATAGTAGGATTTGGAGGAGTACAAAACTAAAGAAGTAAAGGCTTCTACAAGGAGCTCCCAGTTTAACCTATGAGACTAGGTCCTTCAAAGAACTAGTAAGCAAAAGCACATTGTTTTAAAGTACTTGTAAAAAAAAGTGGGCTGAAGGTCTAATTCTCCATCTATTTCAAACCCAACCATTCTGACTTACAGACTGTGGTATTGCAAGGCAATAATTCATGCCACATAGAAACTTAACCATGTATATTTTGATCGCTAGCGCCCACCAGATCTGAGGCTGTGACCCTCAAAGAAAGAATGGAGGGTTTTAGCATAACACATAACATTACACATTCTTACAGTTTTATAATGCTGATACAAAGAGAAAATTGAGACTGTATCCTGGAAGTTTGGGCCCCAAAATATCAGCAGGGTCTTTTATACTAGGTAAAGGATGAGCCTCACTAGTGTTAGCTCTTTAGGCAAAATAACATTGTTTCTAGATGCCTGACAATGACTGCTCCATATTTATTTACCAGGTAGTGGAGCAACTTTTAAGGGATTAGTTTAGTGCATTAAGATTTGACTTATCTTAGGGTAGATGATTCACCTAGGGTCTATGGAGAGAGTAAATTCATTTTCCATTTTAAAATTCTATTTCCTACAACCAGTTAAGTACATAAACTATAACACTTCTATTTGACAAAGGGAATACGACGACAGTAATTATAGGAATTGTTGGCTTTAGTTGCACATTAGAACACTTTTAAAATATGGTGATATTTGGACTCAAGCCCCAGAGTCTTGTTTAATTGGTATAGGGGTAAGGCCTTAGAATTCATATTTTTGAAAGCATCCCAGATAATTCCAACTGGAGCAAGAGTTGAGAACTACTCATTGTGCCATCATGAAAGATACCACTCTTCCAGTCAAAGTTGCTATTTATACCAATATGTAAATTAAGTAATCATTAAGGAGTTCACAAGTATACTAAAATGACCTGCAGAAAAATTAATTACCTGGAGAAATGTTACAAAATTTGATTGGACTTCATAAAAACAAAGGATCCTCCAATGCCAACAAAGGACACATATGTGAAGTAGTATAAGTGATATTTAAGGGTTTTAATTGATCAGACTTTTATTCATTAAATTTCATACTCTTAAATGAGTAATTCTTCATGAATATTATACAGGAGTATGGATTATTGGGAGTTAAAGTTATAAAATGAAAAATTACTTGTATCAGAAAATGTATTAACAAATATTTGAGTTCCTTGCTATGCTACACACTCTTTTAGGCACCAAGGTTATAACAGTAAGAAAAACACATAAATAAAAATCTCTTCTTTAATGGTTTCTGCATTTGAGTGGAAGAGATGGAAAATAAACAAATGAATAAAACAAAATACATTAAAATTATGACTTCCATCAAGAGGTTCTTAAAGCTGTCCCACAGTCACATGCTGCATTTGCCTTTTTCTATTTACTCTCCTATTCTCTTAAACTACTATTTTATTTATTTTCCTCTCTCCTCAACGATACCCTTTCCTTACTCTCCTCTGATTCCCTTATGTCCCAGGCCATTGTGAATACAGAAGCCACCCACAGGGAGATCCCATGTTCCCACCCACATATCTGCATCTACAACCATAATTATAGTGCCTGCCTTCAAGTTTTAACTGTGCCTGCTTTCATTGTGTCCCAAATATTATTTCCTTGCCTTTTCTCAGGGTTATCACTCCAGCAACAGTTTCCCCTTCTATTGTCTTAAGTCTATCAAAGTGTGAATAATCTATGACCAAGTGTCAACCTCACTTGAAAGGCCCAAAACCCAGGAAATCCCTCTAACCCAGCAAAATAGATGGTCCTTCATCCTACTGAAGGCCACACTCCTCTCCAGGCACCATCCCTGTAATCTGTTCCTTTTTACAGGAAAATTCATGGAGTTTTTAACATTCATACCCTCCAATACTCTTCCTTTCATTCTCTGCTGCACACAGGCTTTCATCCCAACTATTTCTCCAGAAAAGCTCTTATCAAAGTCACTGATGACATATATAATGCTAAGCCCAATGATCAGTTTTCATTCATGATCTTATTTGATCTGTCAGCAACATTTAGTGTAGTTTGATTGCTTTTCCTTTTGAAGCACTTTCTTTACTTGCCTTCCAGACAACTAATTCCTTGTGGTCTTCTGGTCATTTCTTCTCATTTTCCTTTTATATTTTCTTATTTTCCAGACTTGTAAAATTGCAGAGCCATAAGACTCAGTCTGCTGGTGTCTTCTTTTATTCATGACCAATAATCAAAACTAGCATGAATATTTAAGGGAAATAATGGGATAATAAAGAGATCATGGAAGATGTCGAATGCTATATTTCAATTGTTAAGACATATTTATAACTTACTATATGCCAGTTACTGTGAAAGTTTTCAGAGATAAGTTATGCACAAGATAAACATGGCCAATCTAGCATTTTAGTTCTGTTAAAACTGTTTTACATGAGTAATGACATTTTAAATATTTCAAAAAATATTCCCTTGGAAAATGTATGAAGCCTATACTGAGTCTTTGAAAGACCTGAAGATGATTTAAAAATATATCCAGAAAATTATGCAAGTAATATATAGATAGACAGATGCATGTATAATTAAAGTGTGAAATCAGGTGAGTGATGAACCCAATAACATTTTTTTTCTGCCTCATGTTAAGTAACTAATCAGAGTACAGTAATAGCACCAAGAATAGCTTATTTGTTATTGGTGTTCACATTTTAAATCTTTTTATGAAGTCACTCTGACAGACTAGCATTTCAATAATAGTGGCTACTATCGGGAAACTTCAACAGGTGAGACTTCTTATCCAGCTGGGATAGTACTACTTTATCTTAACTCTCTGCAATTATACTGCTACTAAAAACAAGCAAATGATATAGATTTGTTTATTCAACATCTATTTCTTCTCCCTTCTTGCTTTCCTCTACTTGAAGTCAGGCAAGCTAACAAAAACATAATCAAAACTACATATTTCAGGCTTCTTTGCAGCTGGGCATGGCCATGTCTGTAACACTTATTTCTGGCCAGTAAGATGGAAGCGCTTTGTGCTGTTTCTAAAGTTTACTCCTTTCTGCCTAGAACAAATGCAATTCTTGCAGATGCAGAAGTTGGTGCTAAAGATGGAGGGCAGCAAACTAGAAGCAGCTTATTTTATCAGCGGCACTGTTGAGTATCATTTCCTGCCAGTCCACACAGTTTTTTGTTTGTTTCTTTGATTTTTAAGACAGGGTCTCATTATTTTGCCCAGGCTGGTCTCGAATTTCTGGGGCTCTAGCAATCCTCCCACCTTAGCATCCCAAGTAGCTGGCACTAAAGGTGCAGCACTTTGCCCAGGTCCCACAGCTCCCAGCTCCCTGAGATAAACAAATACCTATTGGCTTACAACCTATAGATTTCTTTTAAGTGCAGCCAAACAAATACTTTTAGATACAATAATACTATTTCTTTCATACCCAATGTGATCATAATAAAATAATAATTCATTTGCACTGCAGAATGGAACAGAGTTTTAAAAAAGAGCTCATTGCTGGGTTGTTTGTATTGAAGATAGAATCTCTAACATAGAATCTCTAACACACACACACACACACACCCACCCACCCACCCCTAAGAAATACTTTAAAAAGACAGAATCAATGCAAAAATAAATTTGGGAAACAGGATAGTTAAATTTTGACACAGAAAAGAGTGGGGTGTTGCCCAAAGGAAATTTCTATTTAAATTATCTGCAAATTTTTATGGATTCTGAAGTAATGTTAAACTTCTAGGTGAATAAATTAGGTGGCCTTTTAGAAAATTTAATAGAAATGTTTATAGAGAAGAAATCATAGTGAATAATGCATAAGTAGTAAAAAACAATATAGTAGAACACTAAGACTCTTATATAATGTCATTTTTATATGTCAAATATATACAATTTACTTTGAATGCTGATTAATTATTAGTCTTTAGTGAGAGGAAAAAAACATGTAAGCTGTTCATTGGATGGGACCATTTATTTGCAATCAGTCAAAGGCTTGTGTGTCCCCAGTCATGCTAATTTGTCTTTGTATTTGTATTAATATTTGTAATGCTCAATGGACTTGGATTAGGTGTCTTTCTAAGAGGCAGTAGAGTCTGATGGTTAGAGGTAGACAGCCTGGATTAGTATACCAGCTCCATTACTAATTTAACTTCACCAAACCTCAGATTTCTTACCAGCAAAATGAGAATAACATCTTCCTCAAGTGGTTATTGTTTAAAGACTAAATAAAATATTGCATGCAAAGTGTTTTAACTTTAGTACTGTAGTAAGTACTTAGTAACTATGTGCTGTTTTGATATACATGATCCAAGGGAATGTTTTTGCCATATTTTCTTAGATTCAATTACTTTGTTCTCTCATGTGCAAACTTTTTTTGACTTATTTAAAATTTCAGCATTTTAGATAAATATATTTTTTAAAGTCACAAAATTGTTTGACATTTATTAAGATCAGAAAATATGTTTTTGTAGCATCTCAGATTAAAAAAAAATCCTGTAGTGCCAAATTAATATGGGTACAGAAACTTATATGCCTTTGTCACTATCCGAAATCAAGAGATCCTTTCCAGAGTGTCAACGTGTGGGACGATTTGGTCCAGAACGGCAGGGTTACTTATCTTTTTGAAGTCTTTGGCAGTACTTACTGGCTGAAACAAGGCACCAGCAGGAATTAGTCTAGTCTAGTATTGGAGCCCAGGCAAGATTGGATCCATGAAAAAATGTGAGTTTATATAGAATGTTCTGGTTCACTCTGTTCAGATATTTATCAGGGAGTAGGATTACAGAAAAGACAGTGAGTCAGGAAAACTAATGTCTCTTCTCTTAGCAACCCTATATCACAATTTATTCCTATTGCTTAAAAACGGAAGAGAAGAAGAAAGAAAAAAATTATTTGCCTACTTTCTTTTATATCTTCACAGACACAGTACCCATTGAGTTTCTTGCCCCCCTTTTTTCCCCCTAAATTTCCCTTTCTGGTCAAAAGTTTTACTTGAATTGTAAAACCAGATTTGTATGATGTGGCTACTTGGTAAGAAAATGTTATATATCTGAGGATCTGTAGTAATATCCCCTCTCTCATTCCTGTTATTATTAATAGTAATTGGTGTCTTCTCTCCTTTTTTCTTGATTAGTCTGTCTAGAGGTAATATTCTTTGTCTGAAACCTATTTTGTGTAATATTAATATAGTCACTCCAGTTCTCTTTTTATTAGTGCCAGCACAGTATATCTTGTTCCTTCCTTTTACCTTAAACATATTTGTGCCTTTATATTTATACCTCAAAGAACCAGTGGTTTAATTGATTTTCACAATAGTTTTTCTGTTTCATTGCTTTCTGCTCTAGTATTTATTATTCCCTTTTTTTTCTTACTTTGGGTTCAATTTATTCCTTTTTGTTTCTAAGGGTTGAAGCTTAAATAATTTAAGTGAGAACTTTCTTCTTTTCTAATATAAGTGTTTAATGCTATACATTTCCTGCTTCAGTTTAACTCCACAGATTTTAGTATATTGTATTTTCATTGTCATTCATTTAAGAAAAAACTTTCTAATTTCTCTTGTGATATCTTCTTTGTCCCATGGGTTATTCACATGTCTGGGAAATGTATTTAGTTTTCAAATACTTGAGAATTTCTAGATAACATTCTGTTGCTGGTTTTTCAGTTTCATGCCCTGTGGTAAGACATCATACTTTATATGACTTTAATTCTTTTAAATTTATGAAAATATATATTATAGCATAGAATGTGATCCATAATGATAAATATTTCATATGTACTTGAAAACAACGTACATCCTACTATTTTGGGGTGGAGTGTTCCATAAATGGTCAGTTATGTGAAGTTAACTGATCATGTTAAAATTTTTATATAATTATTGAATTTTTATCAACTTCATTAATTGAGAGGTATAAAATCTTAAAGAGGAAAGAGACAAATTCAGAACTATAATTATAGTATATCTTATTCCTTCCATTAACTTTAAACATACTTTAAATTATAATAGTGGATTTGTCTTTTTCTCCTTTTAGTTGTATCAGATTTGCTTTGTTTTGAAACTTTATTATTGGCTATATAAACATTTGAAACTCTATGTCTTTTTGATAAATTTACCTCTTTTCACTATGAGTTAAACATGTTTATAACTGGTAATATTATTTGCTTTGAAACCTATTTGCTGTGGTATTAATATAGTCAATCCCATTTTATTTTTATTAGTCTTAGCATAGCATTTTTTGTTCTTTCCTTTTATTTTACACATATATGTGCCTTTATTCTTAACATTGGTTTCTGTAGACAGTATTTATGTAGGTTTTCCTAATTTAATCATTTCTACTTTTCAGTTGGAAGGTTTAGACTATTTACATTTATTATGATTGTTGACTTAGGTTTAAATCAACCATACTTCATTTTGTTTTCTATGTCTCTCAACTGTTTCAGTTTTCCTTTTCTTTGGATACTTTTGGATTGAGTACTTTTTATAAATCCCTTTTGCTTCATGCATTTGCATATTATTCTCTTTTGGTTCTTGTTGCTTAGCTTTATTTTTAGTTATTAACTTAGGATTTATAGGATACATATTTTGAGTTATCAACATCTCACTACAAATAATTTCATACAGCTTCACAGGAAGTATAAAAACCTTACAATCTACTTTCTATTTCTTGCTCAAAACTTTCTCCTATTGTTGTCATACATTTTACTTCTAAATGTGTTATAAACTCTATATTATTATGTTTGTATTAAACTTCCAATTATTATTTAAAGACATTTACAAACAAGAAAAATGTCTTATATCTTTATCTACATAATACTATTTCTTATACTATTTATTTCTTTGATTGTGTGCAGATATGCCCCCAATATCATTTTCTATGTATCTGAAAAAATTTCTTTAACATTTCTTGTAGTTCTGGTCTGCTGATACTGAAAATTTGAGCTTTTCAATGTCTGAAGAAGTGTTTAACCTTCAGTTTTGAAAGATATTTTTGTTAGGTGTAAAATTCTAGGTTGATTTTTAAAGATGTTGCTACATTGTATTCTGGCTTGTGTTGTTTCCATTGAGAAGTCTTTTGTCATCCCCATCCTCATGCCTCTCTGTGTAATATATCTTTCTCTCTGGCTGCCCTCTGCCACCTCTTATACAATATCTGAAAGTCACTGTTTTATAAATTTTACCCAGAGTTTTATTTATTTAAGTCTGAGGGTAAATCTGCTCCCTGTTTCCTCATCATGGCTGCAAAATCAATTCACATGATGAAAAGTTAAGTCAAGAATTGACTAGTATAATAAACCTATCCTGTATGTATTTAAATTTGAAATATCTCTGATCATGCTTTATGAATTTTTCTCCCAGAATTACTTTTATAAATTTTCTATTTGTGTGTTTATATCTATCTACAGTTTGTCATCTCTCAATCATTTCTCTAATTATCTGTCTCTCTTTACAACCTTAGGTGTTTATATGTAATACGATTTACTAATAAATCACAAAAAGCAAAATTATTAAGTCTAATTAAGTTTTTTTGGCTTTTTTCCTAAATATGAGAATATGTGCATTGTGCCTGTGTAGCACCTAATACATTTCATTAATTATTATTTCTGTTGCTTTTACTGCTGCTGCTACTGTTTCCATTGTTACTTAAACATCCCTTTTACATTCATTAGCCACAGTCACTAGTAATCAATAAGTTCACTAATAACAAACAGGTTTTAAAATATTTTATGAAACTTCTCATTAAATCATTCCTGTGGTTAAGAATTTTATCATAATGTGAAGAAATCTGTAAAAAGGTTAAATGTTTGTTTATGGATATATTATTCTATGGCATTATGAAAGTGTTTCATATATGTTCCTTTAGTTTCCACAGAACAGTAATTGCTGAAGCAAAATATCACTAAATAAGCATTTTCTATGGTTCAGTATAGTAATAATTCTGCTTTTTATAGACTTAGATTATGAAATTTTTTATGTCAAAGTCCATTCATCACTCTCTTCTCTTTGTCCAAATGAGGAAAATGTGCAGTGCTTGGGTCTCCATATGTACCTAATACATACTAGTTGATTTATATACAAATGAGTAAACACAACAGACATATTTTGTTTCTATTTTTTAAACTGATGTTCTCCAGAAAGCAGACTAGAACTCTGGTTTGCCCTGCCTAAACAAACACATCACAATTATAAATAATGAAATTGTCCTCAAAAACAACGAGAGAGAAAATCACATGTGGGGAAGCTATTTTAGAATCATAGATATAAAAATAACTGTGTCAGACTGTGTGTTTATGTATTATATGTATGTCTGTCTCTGTAAGTGTATGTGTGTGTGTCAGAGAGAGAGAGAGAATAAATGGGAAACAGAGGAAGTAGGAGGGAGCAGAAAACAGGAAAAGGGACTGGACAAAAGGCAATTTTCTTATACTCAGAATATAAGAAAGCATTTATGAATGTAGTTTGTATATTATAAATTTTATGCAAATACAAGCTGTTATTATTTCACCCACAGTTACCCACATTTTAAACATTGTTGAAATTGTAATATGTGACTATTGAATCCCAGTTGAATGGTTTCTAAGAGACTGGGGGATGATCCCTGGAGGATGTGATTAGCTCATTGATTTCAAACTTGATACTTTTTATCACAGAGCATGTTACATACTCACAATAACAATTCTGATTTTTAATCTTAAATGGCTAAATCCTATGATAAAGATTTCTAAAACTTCCTCAAACAAAAGATTATTTTGATAACATTGCTATCTTTTATAACATTGGTCTCTCTGCTTCCCATATCTTTTCTATTATAAATCCAATCTTTGAACTTGAGTTTATTTTTATAAGGTTAAAAATAAGGTAACTTTAATGCTTATTCTATTTTGCCAAAAAAAAAAAAACCACATTTTGTGGCAGTGAAAGACAAAGTCCATTTAGGTTCAAGTTTTGGCTTGATTAGTTTTTCTTTGCTTCATACATTAAGGTATACTAGGAAATGGGGTGGGAAGAGTTGAGGAGTTAGTAATCTGGGATAAGTGCCTAAAAAATTGCTTGTATTTTAAAGTTTTATAGTATTTAATTTCCACGTGTTTGATTTGGTTGTCTTATGATAAGACATGCATATCTTAACATTATTTTTAATACAAGTATTGTTTTAGAACTTTTCAGATGTTTCTGCCTGAATCAACTGGGTTTTAAGTTCTTGTGGGAGAAACTATATCTTATACATTTTTTGTTAGCTCCAATAAAAGTAGTTGAATATTTTATTTATAGTAGTGCTTAGTATATGGACATGTATCAGATTTTTAAAATGCTATCTTTTGGTATCTGCCATGTGTCAAAGCTTATTCTACTTGTTTTCAGGTATTCACTTTATCTCTTTTTCCTAACATTCTGTCTCTGCCTTCTTTATTTCCTATTTCTTTTTTAATAGAATTTATATTTAGAGCAATTTTATACTCAACAGCAAAATTGAGCAAAAAATACAGAATTCCCAAATATCCCCTTTCCCTACACATGTACAACCTACACATACTATCAACATACATGACGCATCAGAGTGGTACATTTCTTATGAAATGTACAGTGACACATCACCCAAAGTCCATAGTTGACATTAGGGTTAGCTCTTGGTGTTATACATTCTATAGGTCTGACAAACTTATAATGCCATGTATCAACCCTTATAGTATCATGCAGAATAGTTTAACTGCCCTGAAAATCCTCTGTGCTCTGCTTGCTCATCCTTCCCTCCCACCACCTAACCCCTGCCAATCACTGATCTTTTCACTGTCTCCATAGTTTTGACTTTTTGAGAATGTCATATAGTTGGAATCATACAGTATATAGCCTTTTCAGATTGGCTTTTTTCACTTAGTAATATGCATTTGAGATTTCCCAATGTCTTCATATAGCTTGATCTCATTTCTTTTTATCACTTAATACTATCCCGTTGTCTGGATGTGCCACAGTTTATCCATTCATCTGCTAAAGAACATCTCTGTTGCTTCTAAGTTTTGGCAATTATGAATAAAACTGCTATAATCCTCCTTGGGCAGGTTTTTGTGTGGATGTAAGATTTTAACTCATTTAGATAAATACCAAGAAGTGCAATTATTGGGTTGTATGATAAGGATATGTTTAGTTTTGCAAGAAACTGCTAAACAGTCTTCCAAAGTGGCTATTTTGCATTCCCACCAACAATGACTGTGAATTTTCATTGCTCCACTTTTATAATAGCATTTAGTGTTGTCAGTGCTTTAAATTTTGACCATTCTGATATGTGAGCAGTGGTATCTCATTGTGATTTTATTTGCAATTCCCAAATGATGTGTGATGTTGTGCATCTTTCAATATGCTCATTTGCCACCTGCATATCTTCTTTGGTGAGGTGTCTGTTCAGGTCTTTTGCCCATGTTTTAATCTAATTATTTTCTTGTTGAATTTTAAGAGTTCTTTGTAAATTTTGGATAACAGTCCCTTATTAAATATATCTTTTCAAAATACCTTCTCCCAGTCAGTGACTCATCTCATTCTCTTGACAGTACTTTTTGCAGAGCAGAAGTTTTCAATGTTAATAAAATCTAACTTATCAATTAATTTTTTCATAGATCGTGTTTCTGGTGTTGTAGATAAAAAAATCCTCACCAAATATTCAAGGTCACCTAAAGTTTCAATTTTTTTCTATGTTATTTTCTAGGGGTTTCATAGTTTTGCATTTAACATTTAGGTTTATGAACCGTTTTGAGTTACTTTTTGTGACGAATGTAAGGTCAGTGTTTAGCTTCATCTTTTTTTTTTTGTATGTAGATATCCAATTGTTCCAGCACCATCGGTTGAAGATTCAGGGTCATTTTATATTAATACTTACAAACACTCTCAAATCTACCTTAGCTAATTAAAACACTTTGATTTGACCTGATAACTTTCTAAAACTCTAGCCAAAGTTATTAAGTGAGAGATCTGTGGTTTCAGCCTTCAGTTCTATACACTTTCTCATTAGCCCCTGAAATCTGGCTCAAGATCTTGTCAACATACTGAAATCACTCCTAGAAGATAAGAGTTATTCCATTCCTTCTTGTGATTATTTTCATGCATTTTGAGACACAGGATTTAACTTTTCCTATGGTTAGCCTATGCTCTTCATCTCCTTTTCTGGTTCTTCCTCTCTTCCACCCCTAATCGCGGAAGTTTCAAAAATGCCAGCTTTGATTTCATTCTCTTACTGCTCTGTACTACATCTGTATTCCCCTGGGGCGGGCTGTCATGGCTTCACAGCTCATTCCAATAGCCACGGCCTTGCCTCTTGTCCTGTCCCACAGTTCTAGTTATAGTAGAACATATACCTCTGGATGACATACTAAAATGTTGTACTTACTATAATATATGTGGGGAAAAATCATTGTTTCCTCCATATAGCATCTTCCTTTCGATTTCCTATTCTAAGGCTTGACACATCACTCTTGACTTTTCCTTTAGCTCCAATTTGTTGCCGAATCTTGCCAGTCACACAGGTTTTATTTCTACAATGTGTCTTTTTCCTATCCCTCTGTCTCCTCTATATACCTACCACTACAGTTCACTTATTCATTACATTTCACCAGGATATTTCTAATAACTTTTCAACTGGTTTCCCACCACTGGTCTCAACTCCCATTCATCCTGCACTACTGCCAAACTAATTTTCCACAAAGTATAGTTCAAATAACATCATATTCCTCCTAAAAATTCTGTTATTAGAGCTTTCATCATTGCCCCAATAGACCACTTAAGTGCCTTGTTCTGGCAGACTGCTGGATATTTTGAAAAATTTTGTATAAAATTATTATGAAGGCAGGCAACAGATCTCAAATATAGAATTTAATAAAGATTTTTAATGCGAAAATTTCTTTTAGGATCTGTGGATGCAGCAACCCACTAAAACAAACAAAACAAATAAACAAAATCCTGTCCTTTGGGAAAAAAAGTCAAGGTTTTCCTCTCTCCACTCCCCATTACTTACCAAAAAAATTGTTTGTACTGTCATGGTATATTTGCTTTCATTTACACTGTAATTGTCTTGTGATTTTTTTTTCCCCAAAATGTTTGATCATTGCATTGTAATTGTGACTATAGATACTACTCTGAAATATAACTGAGGCTACATTTCTTTGTTGATGGTGGATATCTGGTTTCATTACAAGATCACATCCACTAATAAAGTTTTTAGGAACAACCACAACAAACCCAAAATATTTGAAAATTGCTAAGAGAATAGATGTTAAATGTTTTCACCACAAAGAAATGATAATTATGTGAAATAATGAATATGTTAGTTTGCCTAATTTAACCATTTCACAGCATATACATATTACAAAACACCATGTTGTAAAATATATACAATTTTACTTTATCAATTGTATCTTAATTTAAAAAGAACAGAGAACAATGAAATAGAAAGCAAATATACAATTAAAATAACCTATGGAGCTAAAAGTTGGTTCTTTGAAAATGGTAATAAAATTGCTGACAACATGGCAAGATTTATGTCATGAATGCTGTTGGTGCCTCACTCAGATGCCCTTGACTGGGCCTTATAGCCATTCCTCAGCTGCTATGAATAGTGGTTCCTAATGTCTCATAATTGTCCTCTTATATGAGGAATTGTCTTTAGCTAAGGCAGAGGCTCCTTGAATTGGAAGTTGTGTTTCTATTTGCTGGGGCAGCCTGTAGCCAATAGCTGATTGACACTTTGTCTCAAGGTAGGACTACCACTGTGGAACAATTAAGCTTCAGAGTTCCCCAGGATATCAGGCTAAAATTAGTTTCTCTAGTTTCTAGCTAAGTCCATATCCTTGCTTAACTTTTCTATCTTCCCTTTCCTGCTCCAATTACCCCCTTACTCCCTAAATAAATCAATGTCTTAAGAACCTACGGACCCAGATATACTAATTAGCAATTTAAAGAAAAGTTTGAGAGTCAAGTGGTTTCCTTGACAGCATTTAAAGACAACTTTATCTCCTGCAACCAAAAGACAGACAGACCAGAAGACCAGGCACAGAAGTTTATCATAAGAGTGGCAGAGAATCATAGAAGGCTGATGTATCAGTGTGACCAAGGAATCCAATTTTTACTTTTAATCTATTTTAATGATTTTAATTAATACACATTTTTTGTTTTATCAGGGTATAATTGATATACAATAAACTGAATATTTAATGTGTGCAATTTGATAAGTTTGGACACGTCTACATCAGTGAAACCATTCCATAATCAAGGTAGTGAACGTATCTGTCATACCCACCAAAGTTTGTGTGTGTGTGTGTGTGTGTCTTAATAATTCCTTCCTCCTGTCCCTTCCCGGGATAAAAACAAACAAAACCTTCACTTCTTTTGACTATAAACTTATCAAATTAGCAAGTATTTACTGATTTATAAGGTAAACTAATTGGGCAATGACAGTAGACATACAGTTTTTTTCTACTTCAAGGAGAAAAAAGTCAAAATAGGAGAAAAGAATAATAATAGAAATTAAATAAGAATAATATTTCTTACATTGTGTATTATAATAGTAGCCATGGATTGCTGAGAAATAGCTTGAGAAGACTGGGTTAAGGTGATAGAGTCTTTAAAATAGACACAAGCCGGAGAAAGAAGGCCATTACCTCTTCCTGGGTATCAAAGAAAAACTCATTTCCCTAGGACTCATTCTGACTTCAGCATTCTATTCACCATTGTGGTCAAAATTAGATATGTGTCTTTTGCTCAAGATAACTGACAGTTACTGTTGAGAAACATCTGTCATGATTTATTTTCCATGCAATTCTCTTGCTGTATTTTAGAGCTACTAATGAGGAAGAAAACAATCAATTCCTGGACAAGTTCTTCTGCTCTCTTAACTTTTTGTGCTCTTCTTAAATCAACTACAACATAGCTAATTCCCATTAGGGATTTCCCATCAACAAGGCAAGAATCTTATGGACACGTGCCAGGTTAAGCTTTCAGGGTTTATAATATTGAACACTGTTATGATAGCCATTTTACGTTCACATGGAATAGGCATTGAAGTGGGGGTGAAAGGAAGTTGCATTTAGTTTTTCATTATCTCAAGGAAAAGAAAACTCCAAAAGTCCCTTTTGTCTTGAAATCCTTTTGAGTGCCTTGGAATAGTAGTAGCTTTTTTAAAAATTATTTTTTTAAATGTTGTATCTCAGTGTGCATAGGTGACATGGGGTTTGTTGTTTTCAGTGTCCTCCAGCAGTCATACTGTTAGACCTTAATCATTTGTGTTTACCATGCCTTGTCATAGTGTTAGGATATTTTTCCATCTGTGCCCCTAGGAATGTAATTTAAAATGTTATTGCAACAAAGAAAGAAAATGAAATTCATAAAAGCCCCTCACCTTTTATTTTATTTAGCTTCAATTTCCAGTCCTGAATTTTTATTTATTGGTTGTTATTAAATTTTAATCCTTGATCTTTCTCTTGTACAGTTAGAGGGAAAGATAAGAAACAAATGTTGCAGACAGGCTTGACCTTGAATCTTTCCATAATGAGTTTATATCTACCTAAAATAGGTATTTTTTAAATTTCTTTTATTTCAGCATTAATTAAAGAGGTACAAATGTTTATGTTACATACATTGCCTTTGCCCCACCTGAGTCAGAGCTTCAAGCGTGCCCATCCCCCAGGTGGTGAGCACCACACCTGTTAGGTGTGTATGTGCCCATCCCCTCCTCCCCCTCCCATCTGCCCGACACCCGATGAATGTTAATACTACATGTACACTTAAGTGTTGATCAGTTAATACCAATTTGATGGTGAGTCTATGTGGTGCTTGTTTTTCCATTCTTGGGATACTTCACTTAGTAGAATGGGCTCCAGCTCTATCCAGGATAATACAAGAGGAGCTAGATCACCATTGTTTTTTGTGGCTGAGTAGAACTCCATGGTATACGTATACCACATTTTATTAATCCACTCATGTATTGATGGGCACTTGGGTTGTTTCCACATCTTTGCAATTGTGAATTGTGCTGCTGTAAACATTCTAGTGCAGATGTCTTTTCTATAGTATGTCTTTTATCCCTTTGGGTAGATGCCCAGTAATGAGATTGCTGGATCAACTGGTAGTTCCACTTGTAGCTCTTTGAGGTATCTCCATATTGCTTTCCACAGAGGCTGTACTAGTTTGTAGCCCCACCAGCAGTGTATGAGTGTTCCTATCTCTTCGCATCCACACCAACATTTATTGTTTTGGGACTTTTTGATAAAGGCCATTCTCACTGGAGATAAGTAAGATCTCATTGCAATTTGGTTTGCATTTCCCTGATGATTAGAAATGCTGAGCGTTTTTTCATGTTTCTTGGCCATTTGTCTTCTTTCGAAAAGTTTCTGTTCATGTCCTTTGCCCACTTTTTGATAGAGTTGATAGGGTTGTTTGATTTTTTTTCTTGCTGATTTGCCTAAGTTCTACATAGATTCTAGTCATCAGCCCTTTATCAGATATGTAACATGTGAATATTTCCTCCCATTCTGTAAATTGTCTGTTTGCTCTCCTGATAGTTTCCTTGGTTGTGATACGTTATTCAAAAGTATTTGAAGTGGGTTGAAAGTATCATCCAAAAGATACGTTCACCCAGAACCTTAAAATGTGACTTTATTTGGAATAAGGGCTTTTTCAGATATAAGTAAATAAGAATTTCAAGGTGAGACCATCCTGGATTAGGGTGGGCCCCCAGTCCAATGGTGAGTGTCATTATAAGACAGAAGAAAGGACAACACAGAGACATAGGAGAGAAGGCCATATGAAGATGGAGGCAAAGATCAGAGTTGTGCTGTCACAGCGAAATAGCACATGGAATAACCAGCACATGGAAAAAACCAAGAATAATTCTCCTTTAGAGCCTTCAGAGTCTGTGGTCCTGCCAATGTCTTGATTTCAGACTCTTGGTACCAGAATGATCAGATAATGAATATCTGTTTTTTCTGCCACCATGTTGTGGGTATTTTTTATGACAGACCTATGAAAGTAGTATATATTTTGATACTGATATTTGGGGTGCTACTGTGAGAAATAGCTAAACATGTGTGAATGGCTTAGAATTGAGTAATTAGTACATGCTAGAAGAATTTTGAGGTATGTAATAGAAAAAGCCTAGTTTGCCTTGAAGTAACTCTTGGTAGAAATGTAGAAATTAAAGTATATTCTGGTACAGGCTCAGAAGGAAATAAAGAATATCATAGCAAAAACTTTGATTATCTTAGACAATACAGATATTGTCATGAGCAGAATGTTGGTAGAAATGAGCATATGCTTTTGGTGAGATCTCAGAAGAAAATGAGGAACATGTTAGGAAACTAGAGGAAAGACAACCTTTGTTATATAGTGACAGAAAACTCGGCTTAATCATATTATTCTACTATTGGGTGGAAAACAGAACATGTAAGTGATGAACTCAGATATTTAGTCGAAGACCTTTCCAAACAAAGTGTTGAAGGTGCAACTAGGTTTCTCTGTGTTGCTTATAGTAAAATGAGAGAGGAAAGATGCAAATTGAGGAAGGAACTGCTAAGCAAAACAGAACCAGAACTTGATGGATTGAAAGCTTCTCAGCCTATTTCATTTCAAAGAATGCCAAAATGAGGAAATTCGCTTCTGGAAAACTATGTCTAAAAGAGAGAGTCTAGGTTGTAGCTGGACAACTTTTTGCTGAAGAAATGAGTTATGTGACTATGGATCCATTCACCCATCTCAGCTGAAGCCAGAAGTAGAGATAAAGTTATTCAGGAAAGATCTGAGGATCTGTGGAGGATATTCTTACCTAATGGTGTGGATACCCATGACATACATAGGAGGCCCACAAGGTTTTTGAGAATGTTTTACCTGCAGAAATATTGCCCATTTAAATGAAAAGGGACAGAGACTGAATAAAATAAAAGAAGGTTGTCAGATTTCTAAAACTCTGGCAGGACAAAAGGCTAATAGAGTTATTCAGCTGTAAACATGTGCTATCTTACAAGAAAAAAGAGGCCAGGGCCAGGGAGTGACGTGGCTGCTGCTGCCACAGGCCCCGCAGAGGGCAACAGAGACAAAGGCCCAAAGTATGTAGCTCAAGGCCCCAAAGAACACACTGGGTGCAACATAGATTTCTGGAAATAAGTAAACAAAATATCTAGGGAGACTATTTCCAGTTTGGAGCACCTAAAATGATAGAATTTAGAATTGTATTGTATTTTAAAATTCTTTTTGTAAGCCAGGCCAGTTGCAGAGCAGTAAGCAAACTGGGATGTTAGCATTACTTTGAGGGCAGCTGCTAATTCATGGGCCCCAGATTTGAGCCTGAGAGATTGCCAGCTGCACACATCTAGAAAGTTTTAGATTAGTGTATGGTTATAGAACCCAATTTTAATAGGAGGAGTCAGCAATGCCTTTTTAAAAACGGAGACATATGTGAGAAAATTTTATCTGGCTTATTAATGCATGGTTATTGGTCATCAGTGGTCTTTGCAAGAAATGGTTCGATCTACTTTTATGAACTTTGTATAGTTTTGCAAGACAGAAAATAGCCTTATTGTGTAACAAAGATATATTATAAAATTCAAAGGTGAACTCTTTTATTTTTATACTAAAATATAAATACTTGTCTCTGAACACAAGTACATAATCTGCAAGCTTTGTTTTTCTTTTAGAAGTACCTGTCTTCAGCAGCTCTGCCATCCACTAAGCAGCTACTGAAATTCTAGGTAATCTAGCAAAACATCAACTAACTAGCTTGCTTATGGAACAGGTGCTCTGATTAAGCTTATTTTCTTTTTAAATCAGAAATCTCTTTTATTTCATTCTTTATTGTTGGCAATCTTCACAAAATACATACATCTATTTTCTTGTCTACTGAATGGAGCAGGATGAACATAATTTATTTTTACTTTCCATTTTGATGTGATACGGTACACATGTGAGGCAGGAATTCGAGTGGGATGTGAATTCAATCTAAATTATTATTCATCTGAATAGATATGATAACCTTAATTTTTGAGATCTTTCTCAAAAAAAGAGTAATGTGAATATTTCAGAAAATTCATCTGCTTAGTCGTGTTAAGGCTACTATTTGTTTTTGTGTAATATATGTTAAAGATAGTTTTCTCTTTCTTAAAAGCTCTGGAACACAGAAAACAAAAGTTCTTGATAAACATAAACTAATATGTCATTATTTTCTAAACCAAATCATATGGGCATATTTTTATAATATATGTAGGTGATGTGAACATTTTAAGAAAAATAGGCAATATCTTTTTTTTATAAGCAATTTATCTTCTGTTTTCTCTCAATTTCTATGAATCTAAGGAATGTTTCTGCTTATAGCCTATCTTTATATTCACTCTGGTTTTAAAATTGTATGATTCTGCTATTTCCAGACAAGTTAGCAAGAACTCAACTTAAGGCTGGCATTAAAGGTGGTATGGACGGTGCTGAAGCAGCTTCAAGCGCATGATTACTGTTGCTCTCTGTTCTGAATGCCATGGCGAACCCTTGCATGATTGCTTCCAATGGCTCTGTCTTTGTCTGAGACAGATTTATCCCTTTCTTATCCCCCCATATACCTGGCAAATAATTGCCTCCTAAAAAAATCCAGAACCAGTGTCTGAAACACACCAAAAAATATTAAAATGCGTAATGTCTTATATTTTGCCAGACATCCACTATAGTCTTTGAATGCAAAATAAGCCAAAAGTCAGTTTAATGATTTTAGAGGCCTCAAAGAGGAGATATGTAGACAGGAGAGAGTTGAAGGTAGTAGAACCTACTGAAGCAAAGTAAAAGATAAGAGCTTTTAAATGACTAAGTGGTGATACCAGAGCAGATCAGAACTAAGACAGGATGTGGACCATTAAGGTCTAGAAGAGAAAGTGGAAAGAATTGTGATTTATTGCTTCCTCTGAGGACAAGGAGGCCAGGAGATGATTTATTCTTAGATTTCATTTATGGAAAGAAGGAGTCTCAGTAGGTCAATATAAGTCTAAGTACAACTTGTATTTAAGAGGAATGAAAAAAAAATTAATGTACCTTTTGAACATCATAATAGAAGGAAATTAATTCTGTATCAAGTCATACAGGGCTCTTGTTTGCTGGCTGATGTTGTATGACCGCAATCCTCCTAAAAGCTAATACAGTTTAATGAGCACGTCTTCCTGCATTCCATGTGGAAAGGAAAGCAATAAACACTGAGTCCACTCATAGTAGCAGTGTGCAGTGGGAGCTGACCTGTGATCCTCTGTAAAATCAATTTGACATTCATCCTCTGCTCTCTTCCATGGCTTTGTCTTACTAAGTTGCATTTTATTTCCTTCCACCTCTACCATTTCCCTATTGCTCTCTTTACTGCCTTGGCCAACTATAAGTGACCTTACTGTTTTCACTAAGAAATCTTGCAGCCCTTTAACCTTTCAAAACTCAAACATTCTCCCACACATACAAAGGCAATGGAAATATGTTTTGGAATAATACTCTAAAGAGTGGTGAGAGTGATAGATAAGTTATATTTGACAGTGGTAAGTATAAGGTTTTAACATTAATATTAGGCCCATGCAGTGCCTGTGTATACATATAGAAAGTGATGTATTATAAGTGTGTTGCCATTATAGTCTTGCTTAAATATTAGATTTTAAAAAAATTTGTCTTCAGAATGAATTGATTTGCAGCTCTCTTACAAAAACAGAATTGAGCTTGTTACCAGGTACTCTAGGTTAGTTATACAGCATGATTAGTATTGATCCTGGGAGAATAAAACTAACTGTGTTCTTGTTTATAGGGTGAACGTGAACTTTATTTTTTATCCATAACTATCAGTTTTGAAAGGTGAACAAACCCAAGTCTTCTCTATCATGCTTCTCAGTGGAAATTTGTAGCAAAATGCTTGGTCTAAGTAAGATCCTGTTATGAGACCTGCCACTCTGATGCACTCTGGTACTTAACCATCTACTCTCAAAAAATGAAGATGGGGTTTTATTTATATTACAGCTACAAATCTTAAAACCAAAACATGGTTTTGCTGAAGATTTGGGCAGTTTGAAATGTGTTTAACCATTATTTGAAAGCAGCACTAATGCTATAAATATTCTGGGTCACAGATAGTGTAAAGCTACTGATATTAGACAAGAGACAAAGGAGAGTCTGTGTTTAAAAATAGAATGTTTAGGCAAATTAATTTACTTCTGTACCATATGCAAAGGTTTGGGATATTTTTCATAACTGTCCATCTGGCAAAGCCTTTGCACTGCTGGTAAAATTTAACACTTTAGTAACTCTGCTTTGACCTTTTTGAAATTACACTGGTTAAGAGGGACTAATGCTTTAAGAGGATTATATTTTAATGTTTCAAGTTCATGTTTTAGGCTACTTTAAAATGAATTGATTTTGCTCAGTTAATCTTAAATTACACAGTATTATATGGAGTTTGAAAAAAAATGAGAGTATTTAAATTTCTTATACATGAAGGATACAGGAAATGACTCTAACAGGGCAAGATTTTATAGCATATCCTTTTTGGTTCTTGCTAAAGACTAAATGTTTGTTTCCCTCACAAATTCATATGTTAAAACTTAATCTTCAGTGTGAGGGTATTTATTGATGAGGGCCTTTGGGAGGTGATTAGGTCATTAATGTGGAACCTTCAAGTATGGCATTAGTGTTTTTCTAAAAATGTCCCCAGAGAGAATATGCTTTGATCTAGAACTTCCCAGTCTTCTGAACTGTAAGAAATAAATTTCTCTGTTGTTTATAAGCTACTCATTTTATGATATTTTGTTATGGCAGTCTGAACTAAGGCAGTTCTGTTCAGTCAAAAACAAAGGGAAATTAAGAGTAGAATATGGGGGTCAGGATGGTGAAATAAATCAGAAAGGCAAACCCTTAGGAGCAAAAGACTTTCTGAAAGCTTTTCTCTGAAGCCCCCGAGAATGAATCAGTATGAACTTTCCAATATCTGTATAAACAGCCCATACACTGCTGAACTTCAACTTCTCTTGTCCTGGGAATGCTAGAGAAACACAGCAGCATTTTCTAAACTGTGCAACCTTGTAAATTTCTGGCAAAAGTGATCATTAGCTGTGGCTGCCTTACATCTTGATAATGCATGCAATCCCTGGCAGCCTTGCCTGCTTCTTCCACAGACACACAGAAGTAACTCTATTGACCACCTCAACATCCTCTGCATTGCCCACAACATTCGCTTTTTCTCAGTTTGGATCCTTTTTGTTTCCTCTTTAAAATATATTGTGCTGTTCCTTTCCGAAAATCCCGTTTCCCTTGGAGACACCCTTCATGGGCTCCTTTTCAACTTGACATTTCCAAATTGTATGCTAGGGACCTACGCTTCTGTTTTCTTAGTAGCCTCTTTCTTGAGAGCTCGCTCTCTCTCTCAACACCTCTCTGTCTTTCTAACCTCCCCTACAAGATCTGGGTCTTTATTTTTCAAGTATTATTTTTAAATGTCAAAATAGGCACTTCAAAAGCAAAATCCCTTCACTAAACTAATTATTTTTCCTTTACAACTAGGTTCTCTTCCTTACATTTCTATTAAAAGCACTGATTCTCTTCTAACATCTCACACTCAGCATATCAGCCTCTCCACCCACAAATGACACATGTCCACTGTCTGGGTTTGGGCTCCTGAGAAGCAGAGCCTTAGACAGGGATTGGATGCTGTGATTTATTGAGTGAGAGCTCTTCAGGAAATATCTGTAAAGAAGTGAGAGAAGCAGGATGGAGAAGGGAAAAGAGTGGAGCAAGAAAGAAAGAGCTCTTAGGTAAGGGGAAGTAAGCAGCATGGCTGTGGAGCATAAACCAAACCACGGAATTGTTTTCCGTTGAGCCCAGTAGCTAGTCTTTTGTGCCTTACTATTAATTAGTAACTGACTATTGGCACCTCCAAAGATGGGATGGGTAACTTCCCATGCAAGCTTACTCCCATTCAATTCACGTCTCTCCTGAGACATGAGACAGCTTTGAGCCTTTAGGAGATAATCCTTGTAGCAGCTGATGAATGCATGTCCTGGCCATGGAAACAGGATGTGGATGAGCACCACAGTGACTACTGCAACCACAACCACATACACTCAGCCTTCCTCAACTGTCTAGTTGTGTTATGGATATGAGATGTTGTCATTGTCATTGCTACCACCATAGTAATGACTTTCATTTTAAGTCACCTGAGCTTGCGCCTTACTCCTCTAATTGATCTCTCTACACCCTGAATCTTCTAAAGCCACTCCTATTTCTAAATGTAACTCTTAACCACAGCTCTCTTCTCTTCAAAGGCTTTCAGTGAGTCTCCATTTCTTGACGGAAATATATAGATGTCTATTTCTATTAGCCAAGGTTTTCTGCCCAACTCACCTTTCCAGATTTACTGTTGAACATATAACTTATTTGCTTTTCAAACAGAATTCCCTCTTTCCTAAATATTTTCAAGACATTTTAAATCTATCTATTGCTTATCTTCTATGTATGTATTTATTCATTTATTTTCTTGCTTTTGCATTTTATCCATTGAAGATACTTTGCTCCTTCATCCCGTGTTTTTAATGACTGGATTTTAAACCAGCCTGATTAAGTATCTCTTTTTTAATATGTATAAAGATTACCTTTATACCTCCTGAGGCACTTAGTACTCACATGAGGCAGAGTTAGATATTCATTAACCTGTTTTGTTCCCTACTAAATTGTAACCTGTTCAAGGTATCTTTTAAACACATATAGTATTTCTCACAGAACAGTACTCAATAAATATCTGTCTAATTGAATTGAACTACCATCAAGTGGTGGTCAACTTTCAACCCCTTTTTCTTTCTCATTATTAGAATGTGGTTTAGGGTCACAACACTAGAATATGCTTTGCTTTACTGCAAAGACTATTGTTTTAGAGCAGTTTTAAGTTCAAAGCAAAATTGAGAGGAAGGTACAAAGATTTTCCTTACTCCTCCCCCACATGTTTAACCTCTCCCATTATCAACATCCTGCATCAGAATGGTACATTTGTTACAACTGATGAACTTGCATTGTCACATCACAATCACCCATAGTCCCTAGTTGACATTAGGGTGTGTATTCTATGGGTTTGGACAAATGTTATGATGGCATGTAATCACCAGTAAAGTATCATACAGAGTATTTTCACTACTCTAAAAATCCTCTGTGCTCCACCTAGTCTTCCCTTTTCCAATCTCCAAACTTATCAGTCAGTGATCCTTTCTTTTACTGTCTCCACAGTTTTGCCTTTTCTGTATAGTTACAATCATGTAGTATGTAGCCTTTCAGATTGACTTCTTTCATATACTAATATGCATTTAAGATTTTCTCCCTGTCTTTTCATGGCTTAATAGCTCATTTCGTTTTAGCACTGAATAGTATGTTATTGTCTGGATATGCTACAGTTTATTTATTCACTCAGCTACTGAGGGACATCTAGGTTGCTTCCAAGTTTTGGCAATTAAGAATAAAGTAGCTATAGATGTCCATGTGAAGGTTTTTATGTGGAAATAAGTTCTTTTTAATATACCCTTAAATAATTGGAAATCAGATATAATATTCTACAACTTATCATTGGAAATCACCTAAGTAAATAGTAAAAGTAACGTATAAAAATGTATTGGGTGGAAATCTAGTAGAAGCCAGTTTAAACAATATTTATGTCAGAGTTATTATAAGTATTCAGACAAATTGATAGTTATGTGTCCTTGACATAATGAACTAAAAGGGACATAACATCACTTATATGGCATGCCTACCAATCTCCAGAATGACTTCACAGTACACTTAAAAAGTGTCAAGGTCAAAAGAGACAAAAAAGACTTGAGATATGTTACATATTAAAGAAAAATAAAGACATATGACAAATAAATGCAATTTACAAATCTGAATTGGATCCATGAGCAGGAAACACAATAGCATAGATATAATTTAAAAAATAGAGACCAAGACTATGGGTAGTCTTATAATATTAAGATAGTATTATCTTAAATATTCTGATTTTGGTCATTATACTCTGGTTAGGTAAAAGAATGTCTGATGTTGAGAAGTGAATACCAAAGTACTTGGAATAAAGGGGCATAATATTTCCAACTTTTCTTAATGGATTAGAAAAAATAAATATATATGCCTGTGTGTGGGTATATATCTATATATACATGCACACATACACAGAAATGTCTGTGTGTGTGTCTGAGAGAGAGACAGAGGTGGAGAGAGAGGAGAGAGAGATGTCTGTGTATATGTCTATCACAGAGAGAGAGAAAAATAGATTAAGTGTACAAATTGGACAACATCTAAAGAATTGGTGAATTTGGGTGAAGTGTATATGGGAGTTTCTTCTATTATTCTTGAAATTTATCTATCAGTTTGACATTATATCAAAATAAGAATTTATGAAAAGTGTTTTGTGGTGTACAGGTAGGGTTATGTGATAAATTATATCTCACCTAACCAAAACTCCCTTGACTCCTAAAGACTTTCTGCATATTCTATCTTAAGACTAGATGGAAAGACTTAAATCATCTTTTCATTTTCATTTTTCTCTTTGGGGATTTACATTGACTTGGTTACTTCCTAACTGAAGTGGAGCACTGGCGAAATTACACTTCTGGTCTGTTAAATGGGATCATGTAGAAAAAAGATTGCTAAGAGTGAAATAATAAAGAGCCAGTTTTGCAGACATGAATCAGTCATCTTATATTTTCTCAATTTTAATTTTAAAATTCAATTTAAAACATTCTTTTTTATTAGAAAACTATTTTTATTAGAAAAAAGTTTTGGGACAATGCAAAGTTGTTAAAAATATAAGGTGAATCACTTAAAAAATAAAAATGTTAGAAATATTCATTTTCACATAAAACATGTGTTCAGGTTTATACGTTTATTTTCTCAAAAAGGTCACCACAATTGTATTAGCTCCTCATTTATCCTCTCATTCTTTTTATTTTTTCCAATGTCAAAAACCGATCTTATTGCATGGTGCCTCTCAGTAAGCAGTTGACAGAGTGACTTGCTCTTTTGGGGGAGTAACTGATGAAAGAGGATTTATTATTTTATCCCAAATTGTTGTTATTCAGTCCCCATTTTATCTCAAATTATTGTTATTCAAGTATATACCTTATTTTTGCTTTCTAATTCATACATTGTCTAGCATCTTGCACATATAAAGGTATTAATATTTCCTAAAATAATGCACGCATGAATGAATGAATGAATAAATGGTGAACATTTTTTCTAACTAAAGCTCAAAGCATCACAATTAAAAGTTAGATTGAAGATGAAGTTTAGTTACATTGTGTTTGAATTTGTTAAAATATTTATTTCTGAATACCCTACAGTGTCTTAAAATGGACTTAGAGTGGCTGTGAGAATGACGTACATAGACATGACATATAAGAAAATGTAGGTGTGTCACACAGTGTCTCTCAGCACAGACGGAGTTTAATTCAGTTTTATAGTGCTGTGGCCAAGCATGACTGTAAAGAGGAAAGGTGGAAATGGGTTATGAAATCTAGGAAGCCCATGTAACTTGGGATTTATGTTAATTTATGGAATTAGTTAAGAGGAAAAATAAAAATGTTTGAAACTGGAGGAGCCCAAAGGTGGCTGCCAACGAAGATTGTGATGGCTGAAACACAGCTCTGCTTTTAATGGCAGGCACTTAGGTAAAAGGACTTTCTCTTTCCTTTTTAAAAAATTATATTTTTAACCCATCAATTACTGTTTCACCTATGAGTACTCCATAATTTGGTGATTCTATGCTAATTCCAAATATTTTTTGAAAATACTCCCTTAAATCTTATAGTGCATGCAAATTGTATATTCTTTTAAAACTGATCCAACTCAAGTTAAATATACAATGATGACCTCACCGCTGTTAATGAAATGACCCTGGTTGGTGTTCTGTTTGTCAGATATTACCAATCAAAAAAAATGGTTTTGCTCTTTGAAATATTGCCCTTCAAGATACAAAGAGAGTGAGTGCAGAGAGGGCTGGCGGTGGGAGGACTGAGCTCACTGCCACCTCCACTGTCTCATGGAAACCTGCTCTTCCTGCCCCTGTAATCACGGGTGCCAACACCTGGTCAGAACACCTAGTCAGCTTGCATGTCTCCCTTGTACTCACCTACTATGTGACCCCTGCATGCTGCTTATCGTACATTATCTGCATATCTTGGGTCGTTGCCCTCTCATCTTTACTTCTATTACTATTTTTCACTGTGGCCACCTCATATCTCAACTAAATTACAGCAAGAGTGCTCTAATAGGTCTCCCTGCTTCAAGTCCCAATAAATCTATCCTCTCTAATACTGTGAAAGAGAGAGAGATCTTTCTAAACTACAGTCTGAATCCTGTCACTCAATTCTTAAATTGCTTTAGTTGGTTCTACCTCAACTTGAGAATGAAATCCAGACACCTGTTGTGACACACAAGACCTTAGTCACTCTGATATTGCTTCACTATAGTGGACCAACTATATTTTGTTTCATTTTTTCCCTGACATTAACTCTTTCTCTCTCTTTTTCTTTCTCTCTAATTAACAGCCAACCTTCTTCATCACAATAATATTGGTGTTGTTTTTAATCACATCAATGTGATTTTTCTTAGCCAAGCAGTGGGCACATGACCTAACAGAGATCCAATCAGACTCTTTCTGAGAATTTGAATTTTAGATGGCTACGTTGAACAATTAGCATGTCTTTGCACTCACCATGTCTCCTTGCATTTGAACATGCTTTTACTCTTAGTGAAAGAATCTCTTATCTCTGCACTTCAATTTGATATCATCCCTTTGGAAGTTTTCTAAACTCCAGCACTCTGAGATGGAGACACTCCATTTGTACTTTGACTGTACTTATATCACTGTATTAGGTCGAGAACTACATGTCCACATCCTCCTCTAGAATGTCAGCTGCTTGAAAGCAGGTAGTGATATTAATGGAAGTACAAAGGAACAGAAGAAAGAACAGGAACTCAGTGGCAAATTAGAAAAATTGGAAGAACAAACAGTAGGGTGCAGAGAAATACAGTGCGCTAAAGGATGCTAGTAAGTGCAGCAAACCACAGCAATTGTCTTCCAGGCCAGGGAGGTACTTTTTGGAGGGATCATATGTGGTAGTCATTAATATTATTTATCACCTGTTTCTTAGGGTGTTCCCTCCCAAGCACATGAAAGGACTGTATTTCCTAGGCACTTTGTGGTTTTGGCCAATGAGTTTTGAACAGAAGTTGTTTATGTCACTTCTAGGCCAGAGCATTTCATTGCTGGAGTGGAGGGCTCCATGGGGCTCTCTCATTCTGGCATTGGCAATGACAGAGGTGGAGGCTTCTCTGTCAACCTAGCTAACTATGATTAGCAGACATAAAGCAGATGTGTGCTGTAAGAGATAAAGAAATCATTACTGTTTTAAGGTGACATTTTGGAGTTGATTGTTAGCACAGCATAATGCATCCTTCCTGGTTTCTCTTGAATGAAATCAAGTGAATAGAGAGAACATGGGATGGCCAATAAAAAGGACTAAGAAGAAGAAATCAACTACATCACAGACTAGATTTAGGTTAGCAAACTTTATCATTAGTGAAAATGAGTAAATCTGATTTTAATTGTATCCATCTTTGATATACTGCAAGCATCATCAGCTATTCTTTGCCCCATTAACAAGCTTCTTCTTTACCCCTTTGCTGCTGGAGAGGCCCCAGACAACAACATCCACAGCCCTTGGCCTGTCCCGTCTACTGTAAAGAGGAGTCACTTCATACACAGACTGTGTATACAAACGGGATCCTCCGTTATTCAGGGGAAACAGAACAAAAGGATAAAGAGAGCAGAGAGTATGAGAGGACGTGGGAAGACAAAAGGGAACATGTATGATTTCATTCACATTCTTCCCAGCCATTCCCAGAAATATACCCACTAAAATGTTGGAAGTACATCCGAGAAATTAATAAATCTACAATGTAGCATTTCTCTCAACAAGCAAGTGAGAAAGGTGTTTTATGACAGGAGTTTGTAAAATATGGTTCTTATCCCTCCTCTAATCATATCACATACGCAGCTTCATACAGCTCTCTCAGGAAGCCTTCCTTGCTAAGCAGGGTGGCAAAATGCTACTAATTATATGTGTGGTATACAAAGAAATGGAGACATTCAATTAGCGTTTGGACGAATGCAATGTCTGAAAAGTAAATCAATGCCTCAAAGCAGAATTGTCCAGGATTAAGTAGTCCAAAATGCAACAGATAAATGTAGATAAATGCAGCAATTATGTAATGCACTGATTTTCTCAAATTCTTTGTATTTCTAGATATGCACAATAAAGCCACCTGATTACAGTGAACAGATTATCAAAAAGTAGGAGACTGTTTCTGCATCTGAGAGCTGTAATTAGATCTTCTGGTTTATTTCCAATCAAGTACTTTTATGCTAGTGGTTTGAATAATACAATTCCAAAATTAAAGTAGTTATATTTAAAATTGTATTAAAGTATCACTAAAAGAAAATGAAACATTAATACTGATATACATTCATTTTAATAAACATTGTGTGAGGAACATTATACATCATCAGTGTTGCTGATTGATTCATAACCTTTATGCCATATTAGTCAGCTGGCAATACCGACCACAAGAGGGCAGAGAGTGAATGCTAATGACTTAATAATGTGTATTATGCTGTCTAGGATAATCCTATTCCAGTGGCATTCTCAGAGTAAATCTCAGAGTAATGTCATTAGAAGTGTTTTCTTATTACAGACACAATCTCATTTGTTCCTGAACTATTCTGCTCAGATGGCTTGATTTTTCCATCTATGTCCTTTCAAGATGATGATGATGATGAGAGAGAGAGAGAGAGAGAGAGAGAAATACTTCCCCTGGATTAATCCTTATTTCCCTTGATCTTTCAGCAAATACATACAAGATACTGTTAAGATAAAAATATACACAAAATAAAATACTATTTATTTATTCTATATAAAGGAGGGATAAACAGAGGAATACTTTTGTAATTTCAATATACCCTATTGAATTTGAAGTATAGATTAGATTTTCAATAAATGTATTGTTATAGCCAGCGAGCACTCTTTCTCTTTGAAGGAAAACAAAGCTAACTTAACCAAAACTAATCTTTCAATCCATATTCCAATCAGTTCTAAACACATGTGTAAAGGTATGAAATAAATTTCAATTTATCATATGACAAAACAAAAATATACATATGCATCTTATAAATTAGTTACATATATGAAAACTCTGCCCGTGACTTTTTCATTTTAAAAAAGGAATTATGCCTCTTAGTGCTAAAAACTTAAATTAGGTTTTCAGACTATGTTATTTGTTATTGACCTATGATCATCATATAAAATACTGGTGTAAATTGGATACTTCATAAATAGTAATTTGTATGCTGGAACTCAAGAACATTTTTCACAAGTTGGCTTTATTGTTTTCTGGACAAGGATTGTTCTTGCCAAGCATGACCTTGGTTCAGAAGATGGATTCTATTACAGAACCTGAGTGAATCTCTGCTCTTATCTCCTTTTTGTCATTCTTTTATTCTAAGAAGAGTAGACAAGGCTTGCTCTGTGGGGGATGTTGAGTGTGTATGATGTCATTGTGTGAACATTCTGCCAGCTTTTAAATCTGAAAATTATTTGGAATAGTGGATTTGAGAGCTAATCAATTGGGCTTGGCCTCAGTGAACAAATGCCATTAATGTTAAAAGTAAATGCTAAGTAGATTGTGGTGCTAGTCATATATCCTCATGTACAGAACATTGGAGTACAGTGCTGGGGAATAATCTAATTTTTCTATCCTGCTATTTTACAGAATCACGAGACATCCAGTCCACAATCCATCCTGCCAATTATCCTCTAAAGTCTTATGAGCTCTCCTAACTAAAAACTATTAAAAACACTAAATTTGCTTTGAAAATAATGAGTAGTTGCAGAGAATTGTTAGTTTACTTTATCTTTTAATAACTTCTCTTATGATTTTGTGTTTTAATAAATTTGGAAAATAATGATTATCCTTATAATACAAATAATGAAATATTTAAAATTTTATTAAACATCTACAATATTCTGAGAACTATGTTAAGTACTTTAGTTATCTTTTTTAATTTGCCCTATATTACTGATGGGGAAATTGAGAATTAGAGAAATCTATTTGTCTTTTGCCAGATCTTTTGCTTGGAAGTGTTAAGTGCCCATGCCAGCCTCATTTTATTGGATGAAACAGATCTCATGGCCAAACCTATTATCACTAGAATAGGATGTCACTCAGGAACCATTTCAACAGGGAGATGCAGCAAAGGTTTTGAGATAAAACCATCTATGGCCTATAATAAATACAATGATATATTGGCAGAGCAATTAGCGATGGTAGGAAAGAGCACACTGTACTGCCTCCAGGAGGCTGTGAAACTTTCATAGAGAAAGTTATGTTCATTAAGAAAAAAGGACCCTCCAGTAAATGGGAACAACAGGTAAAGGCACAATGATGTGAAAATGCTAGTTGTTTGGGGAAGCATGAGCAGATCAGCTTGATTGGAGCATAGACTTGTCTCGGAAGTAGTGATGAGAGATGTGTCTGAAAGTACTTTTTCTGCTGTGTTAAGAATGTTTTACTCTGTCTTTTAGGCACTATGTGTGTGTATCAGCAATGGAGCTAAAGGAATCAGAAGTTTTAAAGTTCCATAGAATGAGAAGGTTTGAACCAGGTTTAGAAAGATCGTTTGGCAGCAGTGGAAGGGGGTGAGGATGGAAAGTGAATGGAGTAAGCATTATCTCAGGCCATGAGTCCTCTCTGGTGCTCAATGCACAGTCCTCCTAGCAATGGCTGATGCAAATCTAAAATAAAACAAAGGCACGAAGGGCAGAGAGATGGAGAATATGCAAGGGAGTTTTAGGATCAAATAAGAAAATGTTAATAGAGTAATTCTTCTTTCAAATATAAATACTTTAGATACGAATTGAAGTTTTGCGAAACAAAATGAAGATGTTTTTTAAACAGTTTGCTCATTGAAAGTACAAACTTGGTCATGGTAGTAACAGAATGTTAGCATTTTTCTTCTGACATGCATTACAAAAGGGACTTACACAGGTCGATTTTATGGGCAAAAGTTGGATCATGAAATATTGACTTTGCTTATACAAGTAGTTTGAACTGAACTTAACCTTATTATGAGAAGAACAGGGGCAAAAATTGTAGGTGATTAAAATTTTGGTAAGTACTTAAAATGACAAGCTTTCTGAAGGCTTTTTGTTCAACTAAAATTGTACAAGACAAAACAAACAAAAAGAAACAAAATCTCATTTCCTCAGGAATATACTCATTATTTATATTATGCCATATTTAAAAGAAAAAATACGAGTTTTGGTGCTTCTCTTTCAAGGTTGTTTTGTTTGTGGATAATTTTTTTCTTCTGGGAAAATCTGAAAATCCAAGTTATTTGTACCACCCACATACGAAAATCCTTCCATTGATATCTTTAAGAAGTAAATGTGTTTTATCCCTTTCCTTCCTGTTCCTATAATATTTTTCCATTTTTTTTAAGAAATATTGGAAGCTCTTCAACTCGTACTTGATTTAGTTTCTGCGAACTTGCATATATTATTATAATCTATTCAAATGTGTATTATCCAATATGCACAATGGAACTGGAATAACTCAGTAGTCACTTACATATATTTAGTCACAAGTCTCAATTTTCCTTTTCTAAAATTCTTGAGAGAGTCATTTTGTATGATTAAAAATAAATCACTTAAGTGTTGCCTTTTTGAATCTCCAAATGGTTCAATTGTTCTAAATTTTCTAACCTGTACATTTGTTTTTGAAGCTAAATTTTTCGATTTAGGATCTCATGCTGTTTCCAAATCAATACAATTTTCTGATAAAATCTACACTCTGCCATCAAAATAAAAAATATATATGTTGCTTCTTCTCTGTAAAATTTGGTGTAATACCAATAGCATCAGTTGTAGACATAAATAAGTTTTATTTGATGTGTGCAGTTATTGAATTTGAAATGTTTAAATCTGTATACAACTTGAGAGTTTGAAACATTTGTTAAAAATTTAACACAATCTTGACTCAAAGGTACATTTATTGGAAATTTAAGATTTTGCTTACACTGTATATGTATTAGATGTGTGTCTTATTTATCATAATAATAGGATGGTTTAACTTATTTTTTCCTGGAACTTAATATGGGATTCTATGCCCAAACTTATGATAAGAGACACATGATTGGGAAGTTGTGTCATTGACAGTGATATCCACGTGTACTCTCTGTAGAGAGTGTGATCTATGTAGGATGAACTATATATAGTAGGATCATATGATTATTTTATTTCATACACTCAGCAGCCTGGCAAAGTAGCCATTATCATCCTCATTTTACTGATGATTAAATTAAAATTCTAAAGGAGTCACAAATATTTCCAAGTTCTCTCAACTAGCAAATAACAGAACTGGGAAGGAATCAAACCTAGATATTACTCTTTTCAATATAGCATGAAAGAACCATCTATTCTGTTCATGAGTGACAGGAAGCATTGGTGTGTTGGGCTGATACTCTGCTAAGATGGAATATCGATGGAAAGCTAGTTTTTCTCAGAGGAGTTGCCCAGTACTCTCACTCCTGGTGGAGACTCTATCAAAGGGTAGTGGAGCTGGAAACTGAGAAAAGGGGCCACAGCAAAGGGGAATCTTTGATCAAACGCTTCTTGATCACACAAGTGGCCCCTTTGATAAGAGCTGCCATAGTCAGATCAAGAAATAAACTGCAAGGGTTCCCTTACAAATATTTTAGCATAACTAGAGAATGTACCCACACATAATGGGAACTGACAAGATTAACCATTTAAAACTGAGGAGTAAGCCCCAGAGTCTGGTAATACTATAAATTAGATGTTTTTTAAAGAAGCCTTATGGAAGCTAACCCAAGAATGCCTGATTTCACCTTGTTTTGTATATAATAACTAATTGAACCACTTATTATTGTATAAGCATTTGCTTCATTTTTAATTCCATACTTGTAAAAGTTAATGGATTTTAATGAGATATTTTTAGATGTGAGTTTTTTAAGAAAAGACAGATAAGAATAGGAAATAGTTAATATATTCAAATTTTATTGTTCAAGCTTAGCCTAGAAAAAATTGAAAAGGAAGACTAGTGAGGATGGAAATTTTTCTGCTAGATATCAATATGTACAATAAAGCTCCAGAAATATGGCATTTTTCAGAGTAGTATATCATTGTATCCCAATATGTACGATGAAGGTGAGATTTAAAATCTGTAGGGAAATATGTACTGGTCAATAAATTGTGATGGAACAAATGTCTATCCATTCAAAAAATTAGATCATTGTACTACCCCCTACACCAAAAAAATTATATGCGTGTATGTGTATATGTGTGTGTGTATATAAATGTCTACACTTGAAAATGAATTTAATTTGCTGAAAAATAATATAGGAAAACATTTGTAATTCTTTTCTTACTAAGCTTGACAGGAAAGTATAAAGAAAAAATGTAAATACAAATTCAAGTAATTAACATGGTAAGAGAGATGTGAAGTATAAAAACAGATAAAAATATCCCGCATAAGTAAAAATTAAAAGATTAATGGCTTCATCTCAAAAAGAGCTCTTACCCTCAACATTATATAAAGATAGTCAAAGAGGTGAGTAGGCAATTCACAGACCAGGAAATAGAAATGTCTATAAGCATAAGAAATGTGTTAAATTTTACAAGTGATTAGAAAAATGCATTTTAACAACAAATAAGATGCATTTTTATCTGTCAGAGTCATAAGAATGAAAACAAGTTAAAAAGAGATGTATACAGTATTAGAGGTTCTGTGGAAAGTAGGTTAACTGCATATACTATTGAAACTTGGTATCACTTTTTGAAGGGCAGAATTACTAAATTTTTAAAAGCTGCATGCTGTTTAACCTAGCAGTTACACTTCTGGGAATCTGCTCTAGGAATATTATTGTAATAGTAGACTACTAGGATACTATTATATTAGCATAAAAATAAGAATATTCACTGCAATATATTTTCTAGTGGAAAGAAAAAGCCTGAAGTTAATTTACATATTCAGGAATAGGGGAAAGTTTGGATAAAGTTTGCTCCATCCATACTGTTTAATTAAAATTGAATTCAGCTGCAAGGAATAGGCAATGCGTGTGAGTGTGCACGCGCATGCACACACACACACAAATTAAAATACATGACACAAGATGGAAGTATATTTCTCTGTCATGTGGATGTCAGGGTTGGTTTCCTTCTCTATTTCATGAAGCCCTCAGGGACCCAGCCTCTATCCATTTCACTGCCACACCATTTATATGGCGTGGCTCCTCATTTCCATGGTCCAGCTAGGACGTAACCACATTCAAGACGCAGAGTAGAATAATGAATGAAGAGAATAAAAGGGTCAGGTCCAGGGTCTTACCATTTCTTATGGAAAGATCCAGAAGCTGCAGGAAAGGATGTTTGCTTACATCTTATTGGTCAGAACTTAGTCACATGCCCAAGCTTCACAGCAAGAGTATAGTGTTTATTCTAAATGGTCATTTGACCAACTAAAAATGGCATTACTTTAAACAAACTGGGAACAGATACTGGTAAGAAGCCAGTAGTCTCTGCCAAACATACTATTAATATAAAGTAGCCATTAGTATACTAACTGGAAGAATGATTTTGAAATACAATTGGGTTTTTAAAAAGAGCAATTTTCAGGAAATTATATATATCATGACCTCTCTTTGACTCAGTTTGCCTATTAATAAAGTAACAGCAGTAAATACTTCATAGAATTGAAATAAAGATTAAATCACATTTCTATATTAAATGCAAGGAGTAGTGCTTGGCACATGGCAAATGACTGATATGTGTTCATCATTATTATTATGATTGCCTAAAAATACTACTATGTAAGTGAATGGGTGTATGTTTATAGAATTGCATTTCACATTTTACTTTATTCACTTCTGTATTTAAAATATTAAATATGTACTATTATTTTTCCTTGATCAAGTAATAAAAAATATCCAGCTGGATGAGTGTCAGAAGCAACATGCTTACAGATGTGTGTGTGTGTGTATGTGTGTGTATATATATATATAAGATTTAAAGTAACTGTTTTCCCAAAAGGAAAAAATATTAAGATATATTAGAATTTATCATATGGTGGTTTTGAATTATCTTTGAATCAAAAGTTATAGGCATTTTGGCCTGGTAGAATAAGCACTAGACTTGAGAATAGCAGATTGGCTGATAATGTTTACCTCTTATTCTAACTAAATGGAGTATTTGAGGACAAGTCATGTAACCTCTTTAAGCAGTAAATTTTTCCTATGACAAAAGGTGCTGTCAAAAATAGTTCAGTGTTAGAATCTTGCTCAAATTCCAATTCTTCCACAGTAGTTTGGTAAATTGTATGACCTTAGCGAGGTCCCAGAAACACTATGAGCCTCAGTTTCTTAATCTCTAAAGTGGAGATTACTATAGGCCAAACGCCTAATGCCTAGTACAAATTATATAGTTAATAAATAATAGTTTCTCTCTTGTCTCTTTGATGCTCAATGTAGGTAAAATCGGATCTACAAAATGGGCGCCTTATTCTAGATAATATTCAAGTTTTTATCCAGTCTGAATATCCTGATTTTAAAAATACAGCACAATTTAGTAAATACACATATTACCAATTAAGAGGTGGGAGGATAAAATCAATAAAAGCTCAGTTAGATAGATGTACAAATCTATTGCATTCTTGGGACCTATAGTAACAACTTGCTTTAGAGAAAGAGGTATCTTCAACAGCAAGAAAATGTAGTGCTTTTTTAAATCCCTGAGTGGACATTTGCAGCCTTTCTCTCTCCCTTAAATATAGCTTTGGATTCTGCTTTTGCTATAAAGGCTCTGGGCAAGAAAAATGCATCTCTGATCCTTGGGACACCTGGTGCATCTATCTGCCCCTAGAGCGGGAGGGATCAGAGCTCAGCATGACTCACAAAGGGCAACAACTGAATGGCGGAGTCCAGACTATTCCTGTAAAGCACTGGATCAAGAGAAGAGGACCTAGAGTATTTGAGGAAGCAGTGAGGCCACTTCTTACTCATTGACAGGCAAAACCATGGGAGATAATTGGCATTTCTTGTAAAGATCTAGGAAAATATATTCAGAAGGAGTAGGAAGGAAAGCAGGAAAAGTAGACAGGTAGAAGGACAGACAAAAGGACGAGCAATTTGAGGGTCTTTTGTGTACAGAGGTGATGGTTTATTAATCTTTGTAGAACTTAATAAGTTCTTGGCCCATAAGAGCCACTCTTTATCTGATGGTTGAATTTTGAAAAGCTTAAAGAAGAGAAATTTGACAGAAGTGCATAGAGGCAGAGGAAAACCGTAAGAATTACCTGTATTTGAGCAACAGCTGGAGACCAGAAACTGTGCTGGATGGTTTGAGTATCATTTGTCATCACACACACATACACACACACACCCTATGAGGAAGCAGTATTATCCCCTTTGTAAAGTTGAGGAAATTGAGTCTTCTAGAGGTTACTTGCCTATGATTATTCAGAAAATAAGTTGAAATCAGCATTCACGTTCAAATTGTCTGGCCCTGGGTTTCCCAGACCAACTGTTTATAGCCCTTCCTCTTCCCCTGAGACACTCCCTAACTAAATACTCAGGGAATGTTTCATTTAAAATGCAAGATGTTAGGTGTTTTCCAAAGACTAGGGAGGAGCCTGTGATATAAAAATCCAATCTTGAATAACCTTGATAAAACATAATGAAACTTCTAAATATGATGAGCAAATTCTAAATTTAAATTCATCTTATCCAAATTCTTCATTAGAATGATTTTTACTGACTTGGTATATATGATTTTTATTGACTTGATATATAAACAATTTTAGAATTTATGAAATTCCTGCTCTTTTTTGAAAACTGCTAATATCAATGGCATTTTAAACACCTTTCTTACCACTAATTTACTTATGTAGGAGAGTTTCATTGAATAACAATTTGAAGAAAACCTAAAATATGATATTAAATGTATATAATAGAGAAAATTGAAGAATAGAAGAACACAGAATATTCCAAATAATGATAAAATTTTCGTTGTATTTTAGTAATGTTTCACTTCTAAATTGGTATAAATAAAAATAATACCATTGCTATGAAAATTTTTTTAAAGTTTATTGAAAGAGCTGTTCATAAACTACATCATCCATTGGTCCCAAAATAACGTGATAATATTATTTAATCATTCAGTAATTGATGTTTTAATTTCTTTACACAAATGATCGTCTACCTCCTTTTGCCTGTTATCTGATCTTTTCTCTGGCATTTTTCAACATAGTTTTGATTGGAGAATTAATGACATAGGTGTTTATTTAAAAGTGTTTTCTGTTTCAGAACACTCTAGAAAGGGCCCACTATTATTGCAGAAAAGTGCACTTCAACAAGTAACTGTTAAGTGCTGGTGCAAATTAAGGCTCTATACCGGTAGATAAATGAATCTGTCACACATATAATTGCCAGGCAAAGTGGTTACACTTTTAGCCATTTTCACTGGTTTGCTAATGCAGCTGTCCATTCTAAAATGATAAATCATCATTTATTAAGAAATAGGTATTCCCTCTGTATCTAAGGAATATGTTTTCCATTGTAAATACAAATTTTGGGGAGGTTTAAAGAGAGAAAATGGGTGAGACGATTCTTAATGGTATGATAGTGTCTTTTTTTCCTATATGATGCAGACTTCTGATGGATGAATTATACTTTTTCATGGACCAAAATAGTTTTTAAGAAAGAAATTTGCATGCTCCAGATGACACATAGTCACAGCTGAATACTATAACCCCAGAAAAAGTAACTCCTGAGGTGACTGAAGTTGAAATCTGTAAGAAATGTGCATACAAAGTGTTTTAAGAACAGGTCACCTCTAAATTGCTACCTGCTGCTTTTATACTGTGTCTGCAGGGAGCCTCTGATTTTAATGTTTGAATGAAAGTCTTTTCTTTCTATTTTTTTTTCCTTTTCCTTTCCTTTTTTTTTTTTTTCCTGGCAGCATGACAGTGGCACAAACGTTTTCATGGACAAATTAATACAGTCTGTGGATAAACTCATGATATACCCTGAAAACAAATGATTTAGCAGTCTACCTTTCAGTTTGCTGCAATTAATTGAAAAGCCTGAGGCTAGGTAAGCTTTGGTACTTAAATATCAGCGCTTGGTTCAGGAGTTCTATTTACATAATCTGTTTACTAATTGCTGACTCAGTGCATTTTTATGATATGGAGCCTTGAACAGTCTGACTTTTAAGTCAGCTTTCCTTCTAGTTTCTGAGCCTAAAGGAAGAAAAGCAGCAACCAGTTAACGAGGAGACAAAATGGTGAGGCTCCATGATTTGGTTAAGAGTGAAAATAGCTATATTGACAGTGTCACTGTCCCCTCAAATCACCATCGCCATCATTTCTTGGACCTTCTAGCAAAGTCTGGATGTGTGACAAGCTCACATAAATCACTCTTATTACATGTTACCTGTGAATTTTGCAGTAGTAGCAGTTTGTACTTTTTCATGTTATTCCATTCATAAATTTGCACTGTAAGCCCAAGTTTCAATTGGAGACTTTAGTTTACAGTTGTCCAGTTCAGAAAGGGCGATTCTCAGAAAGTTCAGGAGTGTCTGTAACTAAGGAATAATTCAGAGAAATGAGGCAGAAAAATTCCAAAATGCATCACAGTGAGCTATGTATATATACAAAATGTTTGTGACGTATATTTAAGAAGAAAAACTCAGAGCAAAGAAGTACTTGACCACTTGGTAAGATAGTTGGAATATTACACTGGTAACATAACAAGCATGATGGAAGACACACAGAAATGCATTTCATGGGAAGTATCTCACAATAAAGTCGTATATAAGGGGAGTTTCTCTTTCTCTCTCTCTTTATGTTATGATACCCGATAATTTTAGGATATCACTGAAGGCCATAATAAGTGACCCAGGATTTATCCCAATTAGATACACATCTTTCTGGATAATTTCAGACGCTTACAGTGCTGTAGGAAAAGGTTCAGTGGGAGATGAGCCTAGAGACTATAAGCAGAAGCAAGAAGAGGGTGAGGAATATTTGCAGCCATTAGAAATGCAAGCCAACTTTATGTGGGTTATTCTACTAGCAAAGAGGTTAGATCCAGAAGAGAAGGCATTTGAAAATAAAACCATGAAATATGTTATACAAGAGCTAATTAAACCATAACAGTTTGGCAAAACACCTGTGTTTTGCATCTTCACTCATATTTAATGTCTTTCCTCAAAATGTCCTCTCTATTTTTTATCTATGCTCCTCTACTCTTTCAATTATCTAGCTCAAAAACTCATCTTTGCAGGAAGATTTGCATATTTAAATTTCTATTAAGAAAATAATTTCTCATTCCCGCAATGTTTATACAGCTGGTTTTGCCTATATAACTGATATGGCTAAGAAAACTGGGCTGGACAAGTATTGGAGAGCCCAAAGAACGAGGAAGGGAGGAATTGATCTTCTTCTTCATCATCATTAAAATGAAATTGAATCATCAATTCAGTTCGGCAGTCATTATGATTTGGAACTTAAATGACTCTAAACTACAGAATCAGCTGCCTGGTTAAATTGTCATGGGAGCACGGGGACACTTTTCTGGTCCAGGGATTCCTTCTTAATCGTATTCTTGTTTTCAATATGCCATGAAGCTTCTACTGTCCTGGAAGCATATCACACGGAAGTTTTCCTTCCCATCCAAACCTCTTCCACCTACATACACCCCTCACAGACACACACAAACACACATACATTCATGCACACAATGTGAGATTTGAACATATTTGAAGTTACATTCAGTATAAATGCCATTTTAAAGTGGAAAAACCCCTTTTTAAGGCCTCCTAAAGAGTCATCTTTATTACATTGTACAACCTATTCAAAATTCTGGACTGCACAAATATTCAGTGTGTGTAATCTCTGATTACTACTGGCTCCAATGACTAATTGTTTCAAATAGGTTTCAGCAAAGTAATTTAATTAGAATTTGAATGAATGCTTATTTGAAGCCAACATTCAGGCTTTATATCTGAAAATAGTGCCATCCTTAATGATGAAGGAAAATACATAATAAATGAATATTACGATGATTTTAAATGAATTTGATATCTTAAGACATTCACAAGGTAGGGAGTATTTAGAGATGAAAGGAGAGAGGAGGAAAGAACGCTGACATTTGTAACAATATGATGTTAGCCAGTGTTTCAGGATGCATTTGGGGAGCTTAATGTGTTACCCTAGTTTATTGGAAAACACTTTACTTCATAACCAAGGCTCACAGGAACATGTGGCAGAGGAATTTAACCATTCCTTGGTGACATTCTGCACCCAGACTCAAAAGGGCTTCTTTAAATGCTAATGTGTCTGCCTTACAACTGTTTCCTAGAGCAAACTCCCTGAGTGGAATTCAGGTTGCTTACTTAGAAGATGATTTCCTGATCTTCATTCAGAGAAGTCTTATCTCTAGCAGTAGTCTCAGGTGAGACTCTCATTTTAAAATTTACTTTTATCTCCTCTCTTAGAAACAGATCATATGATAGGATTTTTTTTCCCAGTCTTTTTTTTATCACTGATGGGAGGAAGAACTCTAATGCTGCTTAGAATTTAATTACTCTCCCGAATATGTAAAGAAAATAATGGCTTTTGCAAAACTACGTAGCCCTTTTGTCAGTTGTATTTTTCATTTTTTCACTGAAAAAAGGCCTGTTGAGGGTTGGCATTCTGTTTTTAGGTATACATTGCAGTTTGCTTTTCCTACATCTCTAAAACTGCCGAATACAAAGGATAGTGATTCTTAATCCCTTTGGGCTTTGGAGTTGAAGATGAGAAAGTCAATAAAATATGGCTTTGCCAAAAATAGACATGGTTTGGATGCCAGTTATATACAAGAGAAACTTCTAATCACAACATTTTTCTTATTTGTTGATTGAGATGGTGACACAGTTTTTAACAAAGAAAAGAAAATCAATGTTTTCACAGAAATAATTTCTCTTGGGACTTCTTGACATGGTTGTGACATGCAAAATGATGGATGCCTATTCTGAAATATTTCACTGACCAGGCCTTTTATTTTTAATTAGGCACTGTATTTTTTGTTTTGTTTGTTTTTGGTAAATCAAAGTCTGGACTGCAAGTCAAGACTCCTGGGATTTATTCTTGGACTCACTGCAATTTTATGCATTTTGTCATTTTATTATGTTCAGTTTAACACTTTGTGGTATACTTTATTTTTCTGATCTCTAATTAGGCAGGAATTTTACCTTCCCAAGAATGTTAAAAGCTCCCTGAAGGTAGATCAGGTCTTATAATAGATTCAGACTTCAGGAAGGATTTCCACAGATCTGGGCACAGAGAAGATAGATACTTGTTAAAGATTATTGAATGAATAAATGAATCAGAGGGAAAAAATGAATGAAAGAAGAATAACAAATGAATGAACTACTTTATTAGATTGATGTCTTCATATAAAAATGTGTACCATATGTAATCTCATATGGTAGTGGCTGCAAATTCTTTGCTACTTCTCTCCCTTTGAAGCTTTGTAACCTTTGTGATTTATTGGACTAATAGCATGCTGAAGTGATGTTCTGGGACTCCTCGAGGGAGGTCAAATTTGACCTGGCTCTCTTGGAACCCAGCCACCATGTCATGAGAAGCCCAAACCACATGGATAGATCATGTACTGGCTCTCTTTTTGGCCCCAGCTGAGCCCTCCAAATGAAAACAAGCATCAATTTCTGGACACGTGTATTAGATTGAGTGCCATCAGGAGAGAGAAACCATACAACAGGAAAAGTTTAATATAAAGAATTATTATTATTAACTGTAACAGAGCATTGAAGCAATGAAGGATTGCAGATACAACGTATAATGCAATAGCCGATAGTATACAGTATGACATATCGCAATCATTACCACTAGCGTTGCGATAGAGTGCCAAAAGTAGAGCTGGCTCTTCGCTTCCTGTCCCCTGCTCCCAGCCTGGGCTGAGATCCAAACCTTGCTGGAAAAAATACAGCTACTGAATGACAGAAATTTTCTATACATTGCCAGAAATCTGACCTTTAGGGAGTCAGGGAAAGCTGTTCACAGGGAGATGGCTCTCCTGAGCTGCTCTGCTGCCAAGCTGCCCAAGAGGTGTGCGGGCGCGGCTGGTCAGCACCGCCGCAGGAGCCAGGTGCTGGGGAAGCTGTGCCCGATGCACAAGCCCGCGGAGCGAACACACTGGAACCAGAAAGCAAACCCTTTTTCTCCTGCAATCTCTCTCCAGTGACTTCAATTGACAACATTTCCATGCCATTTGGCAAACAAAAAATACTTTAAAAACCTAAATGCAAGTTTACAAAGCAGGCAAAAGGAGAAAAATTTGGAGCTGAGTCAATAAATTGATAACTGGCTCACTATGTGGATGAGCATCACGGACATGCTGCCCAGACGAGCGTTCAGTTCGCTCCAGACCTGGCTGCTTTCTGAGAGCTGCCGCATCAGAAACCAAACGTGAGAACCACCTGAGTCAACATTCAGAACAATGAGAGATAATAATACATGATCTCTTTAGCTGACTATGTTCTGGGGTGGTTTTGTTACATAGCAATAGATAACTGGAACATATGTGTTCAAGGTTCTCTAACTTGTTGTATCTTACTTTTTATTTCCACCCTAAGGCAATCACTAGACTTCTGACAGTTTTGAAATTCTACCTTTCCAAGTCCTCAGTTGTGTTTTAGAAATCTACTTTTCACAAATGAAAACAATAGCCAGGAAAAAGCCAATACTGTTTATACTATAAAACTGTGCCATACTTTCAAGCATTGAGGGAAAGGTTTGTGGACAGAATTCCCCACGGAGTAGTGAAAAAGGGAAAAACAGTCATGAAGTTCTTCCCTTGGTCCAAGCCACAGATGAAGCCTTGGACACAGATGGTGACAGTGAAAACATGAACAAATTGAACATGTATGTTTTGAAGGCACAACTGGCTTAGATAAATTAAATATGAAGGGCTAGGAAAAGGGAAAGGTCAAATATTATTCCCAGATTTTTAATCTCCATGATGGGTGGTGATGGTGCCATTTCTTTGAAATATGGAAATACTGGGAATAAAAGATTGTCTAGGGTGTGAATGGAATGGATGGTTCTTGTTTTCAGCATGGAAATTTGGAAATGTCTCTGACACATTCAAATAAGTAAGTTGAAAATATGTTTAGATCTCAGAAAAGAGGTCTGTGTAAGAAATATAAATCTGTGAGTCACCAGCATATAAACGGTTTTGAAAGTCATAGAAATGAATAAGATCACCAGGCAGAGGTACAATAAGAAAAGAAAAGGCAGCCCAGGACTGAACTTGGAGGAACTTTAACATGAATAGTCATGTTAGGAGGAGATAGCAAAGGAAAATGAGAAGGAGCAAGGTGGTAAGAAGAAAATATTAAAAGCATGTTGTCCCAGAAGCAAAGTGAGGGAAGTATTTCAAGGAGGAAATGGTCATCTTTGTGAATCATTACTGAAAATCTAGTAAGAGAATGTCATAAAAACATTCATTGGGTTTATCCATGAGTAGGTCATTGGTGATCTTAACAAAAATTTTAGTTGAGATATGGGTTTGGAAGCCAATTTTGAAGTACGTTAAGATAACTTGAGAAATGAAGAAGTAGAAATAGTGTGTGTGTGTTTGTGTGTGTATGTGCTTTCTAAGATTGGCCATCCCATTGGCTGTGTGTGTACCTGGGTTTGGTTATTATCATAAAATACAAGAGCAAAGTGGTCTCCATGCATTAGGAAAAATGGACAAGTCAATCACTTACTTTCCTATTTAGATGTCGTGGAATCATATGCAAGTTAAAACTGTTCATCCTTCTCTGTATGACACAGAGGGAAAATCACTAGAATTGGAGAGTGATGTTGTAGGAGTGTGTGTGTGCCTGTGCATTCATTTGTGTTTATTCTTTTTTAAATTGTGGTAAAATATAAAGAACATAAAATATACCATTTTAACCACTTTTAAGTGTACACTACAGTGGCATTAAGTACATTTATATCATTGTGCAACCATCACCACCATCTCTCCAGAATTCTTTTCATCGTGTTAAGACTGCAACTCTTTATCCATGAAACAATAACTCCTCATTACCCCCTCCCGCAGATCCTGGCAACCACCATGCTACTTTGGGGACAGAAGATTTTAATTTAGCTCCATGTGCTGTAGTTTACTTCATTGTTTGATCTTAGGAAAATATTATTTGTCTCTGTTTTCTTCATATGAAATGAGGGAAAAAAGAATCTACCCTAAAAAGTATATATTTCTTATGTGTAGACAGTAGAGTCCTTGTGGGGGGATCAATTACCTATCTCTTTCTATGCATTTACACATATAATATATAGCTGTGAAAGAGCCCTTTGGAAAATAAAAAAATACTTGTATAATATACATTTATGTGCACACATACCTGTATATGTAGTTTTATCAAACACATTAGTTTCTTTAAACAAGACAAAGTAATTGTTGCCCTTTATATAATTCACAGTAATTTTTTGACTAAAAAATCTGTCAAATTCTGGGAATTCCCTGAAGCCAGTAGCCTAAAAGAAGCAGAGGTTATTAATATTTAATGATTTGCCATTTTCTTAATTAAGTTTTCCTCAAATGTGAGAGTCATAGCCAAGGGTCCTTAAACTACTTTCCTCTTGGATATATTCTGTATGCCTTTTTTACTCTAGAGGATCTATTAAATATTATCCTGTGGTTTTTAAGCTATGTTTTTTGAGACTGATGGAACAACTTTCAAGAAGAAAAGTTTGTATGTTGTTTCCAATATCAGCTATAAACTGCATAATTTTAAGACAACTGGAGAGGTTTGCGTTTTTATGAAGCACTTGGAAAATAATTCACTTTGTAAAATTGTATTATGCTTGCTGAAATTCCTAAGCCCCTATTTCTCTTAAAAGCAATTAAAACAGTCCTGCTTCTTTGTGTCTCCAGCACAGTTTCACAAGGCCAAATATTTTGACTTTTGGAAAAGTTGCCAAGTCCAAATATTTTTCTATATAATTGAAATTAACATTTAACTACTAAGGCTATATTTCTTAAAGTCCTGTATTTTATCAAGATACTTCCCAATTTTGTGCCTGATATCATCTGTTACCAAAACAACAGAGGAAATATATGTCCTCATAAAATTCATAAATATATAATGATGTTACATTTTTATAATGAATAACAATTTCCTTGCAGTTCCATTTTCTTATGAATGTCCTTCTTAATTTCCTCATAAATTTCCACTTATTTTATATTATTTCATATTTACCTATATGAAATGGAATGGTCAGAGCACTGGTAGTGAAACTGAGACCAAAATTTTATTCTATAGTTTTATTTGGTGGGGGTGGTGGCAAGGAAGTGATGGTGATGTTCTACTTGTTCCAGTTATTCTCTCAAAGATATTTCTGTATATTTAACTTTCTGTCGTCAAATGACCTATTGCATTTTATCTGTAGAAAATATTGGAATTTTTTAACTTTTTAAATAAATAAGTAAAATTTCATATATAAGTAAGTGGGAACCCTAATTATATCTATCACAAGGTTATCTTCACTAATTGTTTATTTTTTATGGGCTGAGCATTTTCCTCTTAAACAGTGCTAGAGAGAGCAATATTTGAAGTCGGTGTCTTCTCATAGGAAATAAATATCCAGGTAAGAATATCAGTCAGATAGATTATGGGGCAGTAACAATCTATCCTGTAATCTCGATAACAAAGTTTTATTTCTTACTCATACTTCATGTCCACTGCAGGTCAGCATAGGGACCTCACTCATCATAGGGTTACCAGAGCATCACCATCTTGAACATTGCCAGAGGACTAGAAATCTCTGGAGAGTCTCATATTAACAACTATATGCGCTAACATAAGTGCAAAATATGCCATTTCTGTTCACAACCCATTGGCCAAAACTAGTCACATGAGGGACGCCTTGCCTGCTCCTAATCACACGGGGACAGGGGGACGTGATCCTAGAGTGAAATGGGACAGTGAAGAGGCAGAGGAGTTGGTGAACTACTTAATGACTGCCTTGGTTTTCATGAGCGAGAACTCAAAGGAGCAGAAAAAATGTTATTAAATAGGTTTCTTTTCTGTAAGTGTCTCTTTCCTTCTATACCCTGAAGCAAACAGCAGACGCTGACAGCTGGTGGGAGAAGAGGCATCTGAGGAAAGGACTATCTTCAGCTTGCCTAAAGGTTTATTTAGTCATGCCAGCATCGAGGCCCCAGATAATCTACTGGAATGAATATGATACACAAATATGTTCCTTCATTCTTTTATTTTTGGTTTTCATGAACTTCAAGTCCTTCCATTTCCCTTTTCCTCATTTCCTGCCACAACACAGACTCCAAATTGTTTGGCAGTATCAAATATTATGGACTGTTAAGGAAAATGACAGAATCACTGTATGCAACGGTTTTACATTTATCTACTAAACATGACCTTTCCCAGACCAGTCCAAGGGAAAAGTAACCAATAAACATTGTTACAATAGTAAATGTTTAACAACTGGATTTCCAAATAAAGAAATCCAGACTTGTAGGGTTTGCTAATATGGGTGGTATAAATATCCCCCCCATGACCAAATTTACCCACCACTGTGACATCACCAGAGGCAGAGGGAAAAGATACGCACAATGGATTTTTGCCAGCTAATAAGAGCCAGCTCCAGCACAGAACTGATAGAAATTATTTGCACAGGCTCTTTCTTAGTACATACCTCAGTTTCCAAAATTACTCTCATTCTTCATTTCTGTCTGCACACATACAAACACACACCTCACAAGGGCAAAAACAAATTCTCAAATGCTGCTTAGAGCCTTGCAATAAGGAAGATATATATTTTCTTAATTGTTCCATTATTTTTAAAGCTATATCTTAAACAATAATATTAGTACTTTACATTATTATACCAAGAGGAGCTAATTTCCTACCTTTACCCTTTCTTGAACTTCCTTCCTTCCTTTAGATCTCTTGGGAATAAGAAAAATATGAAGCTCTAAACCATAAATCTCTTTATGGCTGTTCCCTTTGCTACATAAATCCCTGGATAAAGCTTTGACAGCGGTTTTTGAAAATATCTCTGTAAAGTGTATGCTGGGTAGACGAGGAGATGGAAATGTTTAATCTTTCTATTTGCATAATGTTGCCCCCAGACCGTGCAGCTCATGCACCACAGCAATAATTCTCTGCTTCGTATTCTGACCCTGATTACCTAACCTACCCTAGTAAACTGTCTCCTCTCTCCTCCCAATCACCACGACATCTGCAGCTAGTCCAGACTCCTTGCTCTTTCCCAGATACATTGCAATCATTCAGACCCTTGTGCTTTACTCATGGGCCTTTTATCTGCTCTTCCAAAACTCAAAGCCCTGTGTACAGTTTTGTCATTGTCATGACACCTCACTTACTACTTATGAGTGTAGCTAACTCCCTTTGCAACTGTTTTACACCACAGACTTTAATTTTGCTAAAATTTGCCTTATATTTGTCAATATATTCTATTTGTTTTGTATACAATGGCTTCATGTAAGTCTTGCTCCTCCAAAAGATTATAAACTTTTCATATTATGTACTGTAATTCTCTTCTATCCCAATAACATATACCAAAGTGTTAGGCTGATATTCCACCCATAATAAAAACTGGCAAAATTAAATTCCATACCGAAAATATTACTTATTATGTTTTCTATGTCTTAAAATGAGAAACTTGAGATTAGGGCTGCAAATCATCAGACTGGCAAAATATAGCTTGAATACAAATCAGAATTTAATAACTGTTGAGTATTGAATAAAAAAATTCTAGAAGTAAAATTAAAATAAACATACTGATAACTTTAGAAATTTGTTTTAGTTCAGAATTTATCATCCACTTTTTTTCCCTCATGCCAAGGCAACTTGTTGCCTGGTTGGATAACAGGCCTATTCCGAAACTAACTTCGTCTTAGCGTCAGTAACTATTTTCCCCACTTACCCACAATTATTCCTCTGTCTCTGAAAAACAAATTATTTAGTTTTCTGGGGAACTGAGCTTAGCATTTGTAATGGAAAAACTCATGGAGTAAAAATGTGGGGTCTACTATTCTAGTGTAAAGTAAAATTTCTTGATGTAAATTTTATATATAAAATGTCAAAGAAGAACAACAACAAAATTTCTTTGTTGAACTGGCATCTTTGTTTTCCTTCTTATCTTCACTGCCCGTGAGTGTGGAGCAAAACTGAGTCTTTAACCTTAGTGATTATTTAATTCAGAATTTCTGTTGTGACTGTCTCTCCATTTTTATATATATTTTGATCTTTTTTCTTACTTACATAAGAGCTATCTCAAATACACAGATATTTGTATTTTTATTGCAAATTTTTAAGGAAGATAATAAAATCATTTTAAAAAATCTTTACTTACCTCCTTTACCAAGACATACATTCTGTGAGAAAATAGAAATATTTTACAAGTCATTCACTTTTTTAATGCCTCATCAGCTCTATCCCAGGCACCCAAATTGATTTTAAAAAGTTAACTATCAGGTCCAGTTTGAAGTACTACAAAATTTAAAGGTAAGGAGAATATTCTTTTACTCCCCATATATCTCTTTAACTTGTTCTATCTTATACATGAAATTTATTTAATGGGAAACAAGACATGCTTAAAATCATATTTTAAAATGATAGTCAATCTCTTCAAGATAATAAGATACAAGAGTATCACATTTTTAATCAAAATAAAATCTGGCCTAACTTTTATTCATCATGATCAGTGGTTATTCCAGCATCAGTCATGTGGCAGGCCTCTCCTCACATCCTTGGGACATAAAGAATCTCAGGGCTTACACAGTTCACAAAATTGAGGCAGTCTTCTAGTCTTCTCTAGATTCTTTTACTTGGTTGGGACCTGCATGTTCCATTTGAAAACAGGTATTTCTCTAGCAGCACTAGCTGCTTCTGTGCTAAACTCAAGGGGGTTTTCCAGCTCCGGAGCTCCAGAAATTAGTCTACAGTCTCCACACACAGTTCTCTTCACTAATTCAGAACTGGAGCACAGTCCAATCCCTGCTACCCAAGGAAATCTGCCCCTGGCCCTCTCAATGTCCTGAGTTGCAATCACAGTCTCCCAAACCAATACCCTGCACAGTCTTCAACTGTTCTCATTCAGACAGATGGATTTATATTTTGGTAGGTTTAAGCTTTTTTCAGAGCAAAGTTTTTAGCATTGGTGGTGCATGAATGTTAGGAGAAATACTATCCTACAAACAACTAGAATGCATATTCCACTAGGCAGCTTTTATTTTCTCTATTGTTTGCTATCGTGTCTCCAGCATCAAGGACAGTGACTCACATATCACATACTCAATAGACATCTAAAGGAAGGAATACAAGGAAGGGCAAAACCAGAAACCCAAAGGCATGGTGGTACAAATACATGAAGTATTTGCAACAATGTACAAATTTAATATCTCAATAGATAATCTTGTTGCAATCAAACTTGGAATTGAAAAGAAGTTTAAATGTCATTAGCATAGCGGTTCTCAAGCATGAGAGAAGCGCTGACACAGGGCACATTTGGAAATGAGTATTGGAAGTTTGGGCTGGCACAATGACTAGAGGATATTACTAGCATTTAATCTACCAGGAGCTAAGGATACTAAACACATTACAATGTGGGACAATCCTGTACAACAAAGACTTGTTCTTACAAAAATCCAATAGCATTCCCATTGAAAAATATTTACATAATCCTATCCCATCTTTATACTTTAGTTCTCTATATTGAAACACCGTCAAGTGATTTTCTAGATTATATGCCTGGGTCTATACACTCCTGATGGAGAGCATGCAAACTTCAAGCTTGTTACTTCTTTTGGTGTGAGGACAACTGTAGAGTGGAAATTGTAAAGTCAGATGGACATGAGTTTAATAAACCCTAGTATTTTTCTTTCCCATTTGCATTAAGTACAAATATTTATCCACATAACTTTATAATTCTTTATTAATTCTACATGACACCTCATCAAATCACTCAAAGATAGCTGGTATATTCCTATCTAAATCTTCTTTACACCCAACTAAACAATCCATTCTTTTAATTTTTCACAATTTTATTTGGCTCTTACCATTCTACTTTGCCTCTTCTTAAGACTTACTAATTTACTTACATACTGCCCTGAATTAAAACAAATAATCCAGGTGAATCTGAAATTACACAGAATATAGTGACATTCTCACCTGGATCATTCTAGTTATTTGACTTCTTTTAATGCACCTTGTAATAATTTTATCAATTTTTACATCTCCCACCCTTACTCTTAACTCATGATAAACTTAGAATAGACAAAGCTCCCTGAGTTTCTTTTTTTCTCCCATGTCGTATTGCTAAGCCACACTACCATGCTCTTATGTTTGTAGAATTCAATTTTGGGGCCCAATTTTATTCATTTTTAAGCATTTTATTTATTTATTTGATAATTTGACAAACAAAAGTGCCTATTTATATACAATATGTTTTGAAATATATATATATTGTGAACTGGCTCCAATTTTATTCTTGTTACTTTCATGTTATTGGAGTCCTTTACTTGGTTCAGTCTGTAAAAATTTTCTTTTATTCAACCTATTTTCTAACCATCTCAGCATTATTTCATATATATCAATTTGGTGTATATACCTTCAGTTTCCTCAGTGAAAAACCAGATAATTTTTTTATGGCAATGTCCAATGACAGTCATGTGACTGACAAGTCATAGGACACTGTCAGTGACATACAATTACTATTTCACCCAGGTATTTATCTAATGAATTTTCCCTTTAAGCAGCCCCTATGCCTCCATCTTGGCTGCAAAGATATTGCATATTTTATCAAGAATCTAGACTCCAAATATACCTTCCTAAGTAAGATTTTTCCAGGTCTAACAATTTAGGTGTTTGTTTTAAAAAAGAAGAGAGGGGAGTTTGACATACTATAGTTTGGTAATTGCTGATTCCTCTCCATGTTGTCAACAAACCATGGTTTTATTAGTGTTAGGGAATCTTGTGTAGGATTAACGTCAAGTTCACTAAGCTATAGGTTGTAAAAAATCTCCAGTCTTTCTTTTAGCTTCCCTCATTACCCCCAAGTTTCCACTACTATAAAAAGTAGTTTAGTAATCTTGGCTCCAGTTCATTTCCTAAGAATGTAAATAGCAGAATCCAGAAGACAAGCCCATTTCAGGAAGCCTACTGCTCTCTTAGGATCCATTCCCTGATCTTAGGCTTCAGTTCTCCTGTACAAATATAGTTCTGAACTTTATAGTCTGAAGAGATTTCTTTTAAATTGAAAATGTAGCTAAAAGGACAAAAAGTAGTCCCGTTTCCTCAAAGTCATCTAGTATAAAACAATGGCTCCAAGCACAGGCTTCAAAATCACAACCCTAAGTTTCCATCATTCTCTAGCTTATACCACCATTTCCTAGAAGTGTAATCTTGGGGAAGTCAGTTACCCTCAATGAATTACAGTTTTCTCATCTGTAAAGCATAGATATTCATAGCTACCACATATGATTATCATAAGTATTCACTAGGGTCATGGACATCAAGTTCTGAACACAGAGGCTATCACTCAGACATTATTGCTCGATTCCTTTAATGTTAAACCAAAGTTTCCTTTTGTTTCTTCTCATTCTTGAACCTCTTCTTGCTTCTATCACACTGTTAAATATTTAAAAATATTTGACTACATTTTAATCAAAAGAAGATGACAGACTTTGTATATTTCTTTGTTTTGATAGTAGAGAAAATTCTTAGCTTACAAGAAGGACATAATTAGGAATATTTGGTAGGGATTCCAAGGAATATCAAAAGACAGACAAATAGACATTTTGTGGAAACAAAGATGAACTTTGCCTACTTTTCAATTTTGGCTACATTTTCTTCTTCATTTGTGTATGAACAAGATGCTTTGTGCATTGATGATTTTGGTAATGAAAAAACTGCAAGTGGGTTTAAAATCTAAGGAGGAAAAAAATGACTTCAGGAGCCAATATATTAATTTTTAAATTTTGGGACAGGGCTTTATTATGATAACTATAATAAATTGAATATTAAGAGAGAGTATTGAGTATAGTCAAAATGTTCCTAATTGTGGCCTAACCAATCTGTTTCCTCTCCCTTATTCCAAGTGAGAAAGTAATATTTTCTGAAACTGTTTGAATAAAGTATTTAGTGTCTGCAGAAGTAGAAGAGTGGGACAGTAGGGCAATATGCAGAAATAGAAGTTTCTATTGAAACTACTCTTTTGTGATGCAATCAAAAAACTCTATGAACTTTGGAAAAGCTAGGAAGATTCAGGACCAAATAAAATGGACTGGGAGGCTCTACCTAGGTAAACGGGTCTTTGTGAATAATTCAAAAGAAGTTTAAACTCTTAATTAATTTTTTTCATTTGCAAATTGAAACAACACCTCTGAGTTTCTCTATAATTTTTTCTCAGTTGACACAGTATGGAAGACCATGTTAAAATGAGGTCCTCCCTCTCTCTCTCTCTCTCTACACACACACACACACACACACACACACACACACACACATAAAAAAAAATGAAAGCATACATATACTTAAATTCTTAGATGGTTTTTATCAGTATCATTTTTTGGCAGAGATTCTGAGACTACAAATAAAGAAAATGATGGAAAATCACTATTAGGATAAATGAGGTATAGATTCTGATTATTTTTATTTAAGAAACAGTAGGGATAATTGTGGTTTTTCAGTAGGTATCTTTTGAATGATAAAGCTTTAATGGGAGGATAAATAATCTGCATGAATCAAGAAAATGGCCCCTGAATGTTAATATTATGCTTTTTGTCTTGGCTTTTGTGTGATGAGCCATTTGTAATTTTTAAAAAGCTACCTGGGAGGACAAATGTAATAATGTCTTGAACCCCTAGGCAGAAAAGCACCATATAATTACATCTTTAAAATATTATTACCACAGTTTTGTCCTAAAATTTTTGTTACTTACAGAGAAATCTTTTTGTAGGTGAATCCCCCTGGCTACACTGCTTCTTCCTCTTATGTCCAGAAGTGTTTTAAATGAGCTGAAAATGGTCTCTCAGTAAAGCGGAGTGTCTCCCTTTGGGAAGCAGCTGGATTATGGGCACTTGACCTTTCCGAGTTGGGTATGCAGAAATTGCCAATAAAGATCTTAAAGGAAAGAAAAGTGAGCTGACTGAAAATTCTGTCTCTTAAAGCTTTAGGTACCTTTGTTCACTAAATTTGCTCCAATTAACATGGTTAAATTCTGGGATCTATAATGAAGATAATTTCTTTTTGAAATGAATATGTTTAGGAATGAATCAAAAGTCAGTTGTGGTTTGTAGGAGATAAAGTTTCTTGTGTTGGAAATCATTTATCATTTTAATAAATATTAACTGGATATACTCTGTACTAACTTCTGGCAACACAGTGGCAAAGCAAAACCTGGAGGTTATGGTCTAGCAGTAAGACAGACTCTAACAGTATTATAATCATTTCAAGTTCCGTGAACAAGTATAGCATTATGAGAGCATACAGCAGACATCCTGGCCTTACTGAAGGAGGTAGTTAGAAAAGAATTTCCTGAAGAATATACATATACATAAGTCAGTATTATCTTATTATCTCATCACTTTTAGCATAAGACATTTTGCCATCTAATCATGTTTTCCTTTGTTCCCCAAATACTTTCTAAGATAGGTTAAATAACAAGTGCTTAGTTATAAGACAAGGACAAGAAGAATCATGTTACACTGAAATTTTCCAATCCCCTCTCTAGCTTGCTGAAGAATTAAATATATTGTGGTTTGGCATTACATTAATATAATTGGCTCAATGGCAAGCAATTAAACTTTACTCCTAAAGAATGTCATTGGAATTATTTAGACTGAGTTCTGCCATATTTGTTCTTATATTCTCACATTGTGAATTCCAGAAAAACCTGCTTTGATGTTATTTTAATTTACTGGCTAAAGATAAGGAAGTCAATAAGGCAGCATTTTATAAACAATTCTGTGGAACTCTGCCCACATAAAAGTAAAACAGAAGTGGTCTCGGTATTCTTATTAGCAGTTTTAAATGTAGCCAAAAGCTGTGTTTATAAAGACAGAGGTCCTTCAATGTCTGTAAATGCCTCTAGAGTAGACTGTGTTTGACTTATTCTTCTGGGATAAGAAGCAAGTTTCCATTGCCCCTGGACTAGATTATGTCTGTTCTGCAAATAGTGATGTTCATTTCCGTTTCTGTCATTCAAATATCTTTCATGAGTTCTTTTTTCCATTTTTAAAACACAGGGCACATGAAAGATGCTATATAAAGTCAAATTCATTTTTATAATCTCTGATGACATCTTCATCCTGTAACTGCTATTCTGGGATTTTTTAGCCCTAACACAAAGAACAGCAATCAACAGCAGAGTGCAAGATGAGATTAGAATTGCTGTGGCTGATCACCCAATCAAACACGGCAGCTTCAGTTGAACACATGCTTTGCCTATGACTGTCCATTTCCAGAAATTGCAAATAACCTTTTAATGTCTGTATGTAACTCAATTTTGCTTCTTTTTACTCCAGAGTTCAATCAGAATCCCACAAAAGGTCAGTCTTTTTAAGTTGAAATGGGACCACTCTGCACAAAATTAGAATGGCAACACCCTTAAAGTTTCTGTGGAGGAAAGTTACAAAAATGGTACCCCAATTCTATTGTTTGGGATTGTTTCACATTCATATTGGATTCATAAACAAAGTCCATATTTACAACTAAAATGACAATGAATAATATTAGCTAGTGATGATTCATACCTTTCTACCAAAGGTTCTTAAACCCTAACAACTTATTTATGTATTTTTTTGGAATAGGACACTGTGGTCTACAGCTAACCAAATGTTTAACCTGCTGTAAATTCTATGTACTTTCCTCAGTGAGGAAACCAGGATTAAGTGATTTGCACAAGGTCACAAAACCATGTAGCAGCAGGTCAGAGACTATAATTCGGCACTCTTCATTTGTACAGTTTGATCAGCATAATCAGCTCTACCACCTCCCTGCATTACATAAGGTCATCTCTTGCTGTAAAAATGCTATAGTCACAGACAACTTTGATTCCCTTCCAAGGTCAAAAATAATCTCATTAGAATGGGTTAGGAATATTAAGATAATCCTTTTGATCTCATTTTTTAGTGTTAGCCAGTGTAATTCTTTCTCCAACTTATCCATTTGTTTATTCAATTAATATTTATTAAGAGATACTATGTACCACATATTGTACTTGGCTCTAGTTAGGTTTGTAGATCTATATTAAAAATGATTACAAAGTTAAATCATTTATATATACAGTTTTTAATTGCACACATTAGGAAAAAGGAAAATAGCATTTAGGTTAACAGTCTTCAAATCATTTTTTTTTTTTTTTTGGCTCAAGTATTGAGGGATTTTAGGATTCCCTCTTCTACTTTATCTTCTCTCCCCATGAATTGGCTCCCTTAGTTCCTGAGGCTTCCTATCCTACAGCTGAGGGTTATGATCAGATACTACAAATTAACTACAAGATTTTGGTGTATTTGCTCTGGATGAAATGGTATTTTGATTTGTGGCACCAAAGTCGGTGGGAAAAGAGAATCAGAAGGCAAGTCTGAAATGCTATAAAAACCATTCTTAACTTCTCAAATTTGACAAAATAATTCAACTATTATTCCTAAAATCCTCATTTCTCCATAAAAAATAGTAACAACCCATGATATTAGGGTTCTACCCCATTTTTCCTTTTGAAGAGATTTAAAAAATTTTAATATCAATGTGAAGTTTATTGTTGACCCTTTCAATAGTCCTCAGAATTAATCACTCTCCTGCTCTATGCTTTTGTCTTTGTTTGCTAATGAGTTTGTTACTGTGTGCACAGTCCTATTGCTGCATTTACAACTGAATCATAAACATTTGCTTTGGAATGTATGTTATGTTTATGTGCATTTCTTTGCCTGACTAGTTCTGTTTTTGAGAACTGTAATTTTGTTTTATTCATTTCTCTATTTCCAAGCCCTAAGAGAATGCCTGCCACATGATAATAACCCAATAAATAATTGTGAATTGAATAAAATGAGTTAAATTGATTTCAACTTTCTTTAACATTTTCCTCTGAAGTAAACAAACCTACAAAAGAAGCAGTAAACCTGCTAGGTAAGTTGTGATAGTGAGTCAACGGATGCCAGTACCGAAGCTTCGGACACTCATCCTGCCTATACTCTACTTCCTGTACTAACATTCCTGACACTACCTATGCCCAGCTTCCTCTCCCAACGGATCTTTGCGGAGAATTGGGTAATGTCTAACTTACTGCGTTTTGAGTTAACTTGAAAGCGGAAAGACTGTTACTCTGGATTGGAAATATGACAGATCTTTTGGGATCCTGAAGCTAAGATTATCATCTTTAAAGATAAGCTAATTAAGTCCTATTTTCTGGTTCATCTTTGCCACAGATCTGGACTCTGTTCAGATTATAGAAGGGGTATCAAGTAAGAAAACTCAAAATAATATCTTAAAAGCCTTGTCTCTTCCTGCCGCTGTGGCATCCCTCGTGCCTTTAGTACTCCGAGTTTTGGAGTTTTCACCATTCTCCAGTGACGAAGCCCCAGTTTTCTTTCCTTTACCCCCATCAATGGAGTTTCAGTCTACACTCATGTGCCCAATTTCCTGATTTGATTATTAGCTGCTTCTATTTCTCTTGTTCCAGCATCTTTTTTATACTTTTACAAAATCAGGCATCTTCATTGGAATCTCATTTGTCACTGATACCAGCTCTTCTTCTGCTTGGACCTAAAACTCACAATCCTGTGCTCTGCTCACTCAGCACTGTTTCTGCCACTATCTACTGCTTATCTTAAATGTGGAGAATCCTCCTCCCATCCCCACACAGCCCCCTTGACTACACCACTTTCTTTCCTCATGGCGTGACACTCTGAAACCCTCCTACTACCTGTTGCTTCAGACCAGTTTCTTCAGCTCTCTGCTATCTGGATCCCAGACATTCTTGGAAAGGTTTGTCCTGCTACAAACCACACTGAATTAGCATGGCCTGGTCCTGAAGTCATTTTCAAAAAACAGCAAAGCTAAGTGCTGCCCTGAGGGGTTTCTGGGCACTCAGCTCCTCACCATAGTTGCCTTGCACATAATCTGCAGGTAACTGTATGGCGGTGAAGTGCAGAACTTTAGATAGGAAACACTCTGTGTGTTTGATCTGTTCTTTGATTCTTCTTTTTCTGGCTGGAGTTGTGTGAATAATGAGAAATCATAGTTTCCTGGAATTTAAAAATGATAGATTCAGTGTCCACAAGTCTACTTCTACAATCTTTAAGAAATAATTCATCTTTTAAAATTTCCTTGAGAAACCATTTGGTATTGTAGTCTGGCAAATAATATGTTACTCTTTGGTGTTTGCACCTGGAAAGTATTCATGGTTGGTTAATATATACCTTTATTTGGTTGCTATTTGGCCAAGTGTTTTATTTTTTTCTCATAAAAATCCTTAATTATTATTTTTGCTCATCTCTAAGCTTCTTTCTTATGTATTCTTTATTTTCCTTAGCATGAATTTAATTTCCAGCAATGAGTTTATCAGAATCATAAAGATTAGAGAGAAATTCTCTCTTAACCAATTTATTTCAACCGTTATTTACCCAGTTGCTTACTGGAAATCATATATGTTTTATTTGTCTTGAAATTCATAAAGAGAACATATTAAAATAGTGAATCATATCCCCCACTGACATTAATGTCCTTCTCTGCAAGCTTGTGAAGCCATTTGAACATATGCATAAATTTAGATGTTGTGATATAATAGCTTGGGGAATTAGGCAGCCTTTTTCATTCTGTTCTGTAAATAACAAGAAAAAGATAAAATGATTTTATGATTAAAAAACACCCTCTGGTCCAAATTTCTTTAAAGAATAGTCAATTTTCCTAAGTTATAAAATGTTCAATTGATTTCGTTTATAGAGCATTGGTTTCTTATTGGAATTTAGCATTTCAATAAGAATCTACTTTTTGAAATATGCAATCAAGTAAATTAGGGCATAGAATATATTCTGATTTAGTAAAGTCTGGGAAACACCAAGCAGTGTGAAGTTTTCAAGTATTTGACTTTTTAGTTAAAATCTAATAATAAGTTTTACCAGAAGTGAACTAGATTATAAAAACAGACCATTTTGAACCCGAGTGATCCGTGTATCTTTTTTCAATTAAGAGGAAAATGAGAATTATTCTGTGTGTCAAACATAGATTTTGTGTCCTTCTTTAATAAGGAGAAGAAAAGGATTGTTTAAATAATGTTTCATAAAATCAAATATCTTCAATTACAGGACTATCATTTATTTTATAGTTATTTGGTTAAAATTTATTTTACTAAATAAAATTATGGTTGGCATTATATGGTAGTAGCTTTTTAAGAAAATGTTCTTATTCACTGATGCATGAAATCCAAAAGTTTAGGAGCTACTATTTTAGAGAATCAGAGCAAAAATGAGAAGACCATCACACACTTATTTTAAAAGTTTAGAAGCCAAGCTTACAGTTATTGACGGTGTTCTTGTTTCTCACAAGCAACAGTTTAACAAAAATAAAGGTATTCCCAGCAAAATATTTAAACTGAAAGCATCCTTGCAGATTACATTTGCATTTGAATGGTTTTGTTCCCTTTATACTCTCAAAAAGCATTACATTAAATATTAATGCAACATTTTGCTCTTGTTATTGTTCACTTTCACTTCTGCTAAACATTAACTCCACAGCCTATACAAAAAGATGTAGATGAAAAATGGTGTTTAGTGATACAATATAGCCAAGTCTCAAATTATCATTTTAGCTCGAAAACAGTTTATTGTGTAATGCTGGCAACTCAAAACACTGACACTATTCACATGAAGTTATCACCAGTACTCTTCTTTGCTTACCATAGCATGCTTCTTTTCTATTATTTCTTTCAAAAACACAATTGCTGGCATGGATAGTAATTACACTACAAAATAGAAAACATCAGCATAGAAGCACTTTTTGCTTCTTTTTCTGGTGAAAACAGAAAATATAACAGAAATAAGCCTTCTAATCAAGATTTGCCTTCCCTACAAAACAGGACATCAGTTATGGGAGCCATTTCTATTTTTAAAAAAGCTTTAAATGCAAAAGCTTCACAAAATAACAACAACAAAAATAATTATGACAACTAAAATCTTTAGAGACTAAAGTTTTACTTATCAACCATTTCCCCATACAGTATTTCATTCAACTGTCATATGGGCCAAAAAATTAACAATGCACTTCACCAACCTTGGGTAGCTGAGCAGCTCCATTGAGGTCTTGCCTCATGTAATGGAAAGAACTGTCAGATCATTTGGCGCTCATCTCTGCCCTTCACTAGCAGTGTCACCCACAAAAGGTTTATTTTTTTGGTAATCTCTTTAAGCCTCAGTTTGTACATCCTTGTACAGCTATTTTATAGGATCAACATGCAGATGCAAAGTGATAACACAACACTGCCTATTTCCCGGACCAGCATAGAGTGAACTTCCAATTAATGGAAACTGGACATTAATCAATTCATTTTATTTCCCCAAATACTCGCTTTGGGAGCACACTCTTTATTCAGGAATGAGGTGGTGTAGGATCTGCCATCCTCCCCTTAGATAACAAATGCCCACTGACTGAGTGCCTACTCCATGCCAGCTAGTGGTCTAGTCACTGCTCAGCCAAAAATACATAAAATACAGCTCCTGTATCCAAGGAAATTTCCTTCCAGTGAATAAGAGATCCACACATAAAGGTAATTTAAGTATGGTAAGGTAAATAATTGGAGTTATTCACTGAATCCTGAATGAACACAAAGGAAAGAGTTTCAATTCATGTTGAGAATTAGGAAAAGCTCACTAGAGAGCACAGCACCTACACTGGATGCTGAAGAAGGAATGTAATTTCTCTAGGCAAATAAAGGTAGGAAAATACATTTCCTATGCCTAAGGTCTAAGAATAGTTTGAAGGGAGAAGAGTGAATAAAAGGGACCAACCCTGGTCAGTATGGTACTATAAATCTCTATTATTTTTTGGCTAGAAATCTGTGTAGCTAATATTACAATTAGGAAAAATATTTCCTTCCTCAGTGTGGGTTTAGACTTTACTGCTCCATGAATTACTGTTTGAGGGAAGTGTATGTGAATGCATCATTATATATATTATAACCCAGAAAGCCAAGAGACATGAAAAGAAAGTTTTCCACCTCAAACTTGATGGGGAAACTTCAGACAAGATAGGGCCTTGGAGTGCCCCAGCCTACTGAGGAATGGGCCTAAAGACCCCTACCTCTTACTTTTCCCACTTTCTTACATGCACACACACACTGTGTCACATTAGACTAAAGAACTTGGTGCTTAGAAAATGTCGTTGGAGCTGAAGGACTGGATTGGCCAGAATAGGTTCACTGTGAATTTTATGATATTTCGTCCAAGTCCCCAATCAACCAAGGTCTTTTCTCCATAATGTTCTTAACTTTGTTATTATTAGTAGTATGGCTTGGATAATGTTGTTTTCTGGAAATCTTAAATACAGCAGTATTTAAAGTTTGTGTCTTCTACATGAAACAGATTAGAAAATGATCTTTTTTATGATCAAAAGAATGGGAACCCAATGCATATGCATATGTTTGGCCCAAACAGGAACAAATGACATCAGAACTCTAGTTTTTATCTCTGCAAATGAGGACTTTTCCCCTTCTGGCAAAAATAGATAAGTTTAGAAATATATTTTTTTCTTGCCATTCTCCTTCACAAATTGCTGTTACTTGTTACAGAATATTAACATTTTTAAGAGGAAGTAACATATTGTATATCTTGGTTAAGTTACATAAAACGTGTCCTTTGAGAGAAGGAGAATTTATAATAGCTCATTTGATCAAAAATATTTGTTGAGCATCTACCAAGTGCCAGTCACTGCTATCATGTTGAGAATATAGCAATGGAGTTATGTAAAAACAAAAAAACAAAATAAAAAACACTCTATTGATTTTCATTTTGTTCCTAGTCTAAACCCAGTGGGAAAATTCAGTTCATATTTCTGCTTAAATGGTTTTATTACATATTTTTTATACAGAAAAAAAAACCTACTTATCTTTACAACATTCATCAATGATATGTTTATTTCACTCTGAAAGTACAAGCATTGGAGGCATTGTTTTCTTTCCAGTGGTACAGAATTGTCATGCCATTTCTGTGTTTAAAAAAAGCAGCATATCTTCATTGGCTTTTAGGCAATGTTTGGAAAAGTCATGTCTGTTCCATATTGTCACCACTACTGTAACTCTCCTAAACCTTATGCTTCTCAATCATGAGCAATGTCTTGTACAAGAAACTATCTAATTAATTTTCTATTAACTCTTTTGTTTCTGCCTAGTCTATTCTATTTCAATCAAACAAAAGAAGTCTTGTGAAGATGTGATATGAAACATGATCATCTTTCAAATCAAATATCGTGACAGCTGGAATAAAATAATAGTGTCTTTTCAAACCCAACAAAACATTTATAGAAAGAAAAGACAGTATTTAATACTTCTAAAATTCTCCATTCTGATTGGATTTACATTTACACATGCCATTCTACAGGATTGAATAAATACAGTCATCAAAAGGAAAAATACTGCCCTTAAACTGCTATTGCATATTTTAATGAACAAGTAAATATTGTAAAATAAATTAATTTCAAACTATATGTTTCTGAACATCACATTGTTGAACAATCCTTTAAAAACCTTGCTATCAAGTAAGCTAAGCTTGGTCCAACTGAATTTTTTTAATTTAAAAAAGTATTGCACAATCCACCATTCATATATTGACCAATGCATATATTTAAAAATATGAATATGATCAAACAAGAGAATGTCATTATAGAAGGTAATAATGGGTAATTTTTTAATGATGTATTTGATATGTTTAAAGAGTTTTTCTTTAGTAGCAACTTGTCAAGAAGTTGAACCATCCGTCTCTTTTCTTTACAAAGAATTATCCCTAAAATGACTTGTTGAAATTTGAAGCCCTAATTAATGACTTAGTTAACAAGCTTTTTAAATTATACTTTGTAAAAGTGCATGATGTTCAAATGGATCTAACTTATAGTACTTTTGGACAGTGCCACATTTATCTGCCATATGCTATTCTCTAAATAATCGACCTTGCTCTCCACTTGACTGCAAATGAAAAGGGAAGTTGCACCAGACAGGTCCATAGCCACTGAAGAACTAAAAATGCTGATATAGTCAATCCACATATTTGCATTGCACATACTAAACTAACAGACAATAGTATTTACAAGGCTTTACTAAATGCTTAAATCTATTTTGTGGACAAAAGGATTTTTAAGTTAATTCATTTTGTGGAGAGAATAATTTAACCAACTTAGCATTTTGTTGACAGAATTATGATGAAATTCATTTTGTCTACATAATTGATTGGACAGCTAGCAGAATACATTTCTCCCCAGAATGAAGAATGTGCAGAGGTTGTCAAATGGTATTTCCTCCTTGGTCTCAAATCATTCTGCCAACAAAATGAATGCAAAATCCTTTCGTTTACAACATCGATATGAGTGTTAATTACTGGTGAATAGAATTCAAAGTCAAATTCTTTCCTGTTGAATATTGATGGAAAAATATTTATACCATCTGCTAACTAGATATTAATCTTACAAAAAGTATTTTTCTAGAAGCTTATATCTAATCTGTGTAACAAGGTAGGTGTGTGGTTTGTTTTCCTCACGTTCAATGCTACAGACATGAAATAAACACTTTGGCTAAAATTTTAAATTGAATGGCTGCAGTGAGAAACATCAGGAAACTGTTGATACATAGAGAACAAAGAGGGTCATGAATAGTACATGATAGGAAATAATATTAAAAGCTGCAAAACAAGTTATCAACAGTAAATGTAAATTTACATGGTTCTCCAGATGCACTTTTAATTGAATTAGATTATTGTATTATAATCCACTTAAGCCAAGAGGCTTGCACAATGAAGATGAGTGGCGTAGCAGGGCACTGATAATGGATGTATACCATGCATTTCATGCTTCTCTTCATTTGCATACCACCTCTTGCCAAAAAGTCTGTGAATACTAAAAATGGATTCCTACAACATGGGTAGACAGGGCCATTCATAGGACACATAATTATTGGAGATGTTCTTTCAGACAGACTTGACTTTAAGGTTGAACCTTTCCATTCTGGATGTTAGAACAGGAAAAATAGAATACATTTCATGAGAAGAAAACAATTTTAGGGCTGGCCACCCAGAAGGTAAACCAAAGTGCATCACATGTTAAGAATCTATGATTATTTAGATTGTAAGTTTTTCTTCATAAATAAAGATTCTAGAAGCATTTTCTGTCAGTTCTCAACTGTGTGAATCAGCTCCAAGGAAAATGTCCAGGTTGTAAAATGTAACTTTTATAGATGTAATATTCACTATGGTCCACTTTAAAGCGATCTGGATAATTTATATCATTAGGTTGATAAGACCAGATGTTAACTCTTGAGACATGGGATCACTCTTCTTTTAGCGAGGACTTTGTGGTTTATTTACAAACTTCTGCCAGCTACCATTTTGTTTTAAAATTACAGACCAATACCAACACTCAACTTAAGCTTTAATAAACAAATATGGACAGAATTAGGAGTCGTGTCGAATGGTGTTTAGGAATAAACAGGCAAATGTTTCAGACAACAAATGACCAGTTAAAAGTAAGTCATTGGGGCAGGAATAAATATGTGAATACAAAACTAGAGCATATTTAGGAGAAAATATATTTCAGTAGGAAGGTTGAAGAAACTGCATAAATGAAAATGGACAACCACTGCTTAGTGTAAAATTGAATCATAAATGCTAGAACTGTGAGATAAACTATTCTCCTCCTCCAAGTCCCTTCCTGGAATTGTACTGGGGAATGTCTTGCCAAATATATTCTGTGTACATTTAGAATGCTTAATGCCCATCTTAAACCAGTTGGATTTGGAAGAAGACACAAAAGAAGTGCATGATGAAATCTATCTATCCTTCAATTGATCATAATTAATTTGGGAATATAGTACTCATACGACACATTTACAAAGCAATTCTAAGGCCAGATGACAAATACGTGCCAATATACACACACATCCATTAAAATACATGCATTCTCTTAAATATGACCTAGGATTATAGGGTCTAAAAACATAAATATTAGTAGAATTCGAAACAAAATATGTAGGCCAAGCATATCTCTTAAGTAATTTGATATATTTAAAATGTATACCCATATTTAATCACACTCTTCAAAGGATACATAAAACACGTTCATGTGAATTTTTTGAGGCAAGAAGGTAAAATAAGGATGAAAATATAAATGGAGCCAGATATGAGGTAGATAAACATGGCATAAACATCTAGACACTTGCTGTTTGTTACTGTCCATGTGGCTTAAAGCTTTAAATAGCTTATCACATTTGTATACAAATATTTTAACACCCTTATCTTTTCTAATCATCACAAGAAAATGTTGAGGAAGGGATTATTATTTCCATTTATAGATAAGTGATAAGAAACTTCCAATTCAGAGATGATAACAAATTACCCCAGACTTCAGAGGAAATGAACCAAGACTTCAAAGAAGGAGCTGGTACATGAACCTAGCTCTTTCAGGACAAGTATGACTCTTTTATTCCACCATATAAGATTTCTTGGAGGAAATAAAACTTAAGCTGGATTCAAAAAGATGATCCAAAGACTATCTTATATGAGACACCATGAAAAAGACACACTCTGACTAGCAGGAAGGAAATGAAATTTAAATTCAAATCTGGTGAATGAGCTTAGCTGACAGAGGCATTAGCTATTAGGCTGACGTGTTAAGACTTACCTGAGAGAACAAGGTCTCAGGAAAGTTCTAAACAATAGAGTGATGGCATCTACACACTGCTTTCAAGTTTCCCTTTTACGAGGAGTCATAATGAAATCAATATATACACGGCTTGAGTTGTTTTAACTTCCTGTAGAACGAGAGTCAATGAAAAGGCACATACCTCCATGATATTGTTATATATTACATTTTTCAGTGAATTACTTAGAAATTTAAATAGTTCTGTGTGGCAAAATATATCTCTAAGTATCAGACATACTTCAAATGAGGAAAGCACTGACTATTCACAGCAGTAAACAAAGAGTATCAGAATCGCCAGCAGCGATACCTACCAGGAGTGTAGACAGTTCCTTGGGCCCCAGATGCACTCAACCCCACTAACGGGACAGAGAATAAACCTCCTGGCAATCATTCTATGTAGAGTGGCCTATATCTGAGCAAGATTGGATGTTTATGAATAAAAATAACAGTAAGCTTTAGGGTAAAGGTGACAACTTGAATATATGTACACATCCTCTTTACATCCCTCTAATGTGAGATAAAAGGGATTTATTTTCTAAAAGCCTATATCCACAAAGACTGGGAGCACAGGAAAAGAGACTACAGAAACCATAGCTTTCCTAATGGTAAAGGATTTAACAGACCTCCACACACTGAATCCTAAACCTGTGGTGAAGAAATCCCCGAACTAACCAGATGTGAACCAGAATCCTAAATGGCTCGTGAATCAGCAGGGTCAGGACTACAGGTTGCTGCATAGCAAACTATTCCAAAACTTCGTATTACAACAAAAACCATTTTATTCTGCTCACAAATTCTTTGGATTAGTAATTCAAAAAGTGCACAATGTGGATGGTTTTACTTTGTTTCATGAAGTCTAGGACCAAAATGGGTATAATTTGAATGGCTGGGGGCTGGAACAGCCAGGGCTGGTGTCATTGACTGAAGGTTTGTGTCCCTCCCAAAATTTATAGGCTAAAACCTATTCACCAATGAGCAAATAGTATTTGGAGGTGGGGTTTTGGGAAAGTGATTAGGTCATGAGGGTGGAGCCCTCATGAATGGGATGAGCGCTTTGATAAAAAGAAACCCCAAAGAGCTCCCTTGTTTCCTCTGACAAGTGAGGACACAAGAAGATGGCCATCTACAATCCGGGAAGCAGGCTGTCATTAAACACGTGATGTGCCACTACCTTGATCTTGGACTTCCTAATTTCCAGAAGTGTCAGAAATAAATTTCTGTTGTTTATAAGGCACCCAGTCTATAGTTTTGTTGTAACAGCCCAGACAGACTAAGACCAATAGAGAACCCACTTTAAAGATGGCTATTTCCCTTACAGCCTAATAACTGTGCTGAATTATTAACTGGTTCAGCTTGGACTGTTGACTAGAATACCTACATGTGGCCTGTTGAGTGGTCTCAGAACAGTTGGGCTTTTTACGTGATGATTCAGGACACCAAGAGTAAGTACTCCCAGTTAACAAAACGGAAGCTGCATGGCCTTTTGTGACCCCGTCCAAGAAATCACATAGCAGCAGATGTGCCACACTCTATGTGGAGAATCAGCCACAAATCCACTCAGATTCAGAGGAAAGAACACGAGCTTCACCTCTCAATGAGACGATTGCTATTATCAGTCCTTCTGAAAGTGAAAATGAGAAAATTGCATTAAAAGAAAAATCCATTTATGAAGCATGTACCCTTCTACTGCTCCTCACAAAAGGATGTTGCTCCTCCCTTAGTACAACAAAAGACTGGAGGTTTTTTCTCTGGAAAGAGTAAAATAGCTGTTCTATCTGTGTGGGAAACCCAGACACAGTTGAGAACAAAGGTGTGTGAGGGAAAAGTGGGGATAAAATAAATCTGTATATACCGGTTGCTGGTTGTCTGCAGCCCTTCTTCCCCTTGACTGCCAGAACACAGGGTGCCAGTCTTCATCTTCTGGGCAAGAGAACTGAAAATGCTGTTCTGGGGAGTCTGATCAGCCCAGGTTTTGACATCAAAGTTCCTCAGCTGAAAGGCTCAGTGAGGTGTCATACAGCAGCACCCACGTTGCCAGTTCTGCTCATTGTCTTCAAATCAACTGATAACTCTTAGTAACTTGGACATACGAGAAATATTACATTTCAAAAAGTCCTACAGAAATGACTCTGAGAAAATTGTTTTCACATGAAAACAGACCAACACAAGTTACTTGTGTAAGTGAAGGCAACTCTGCCCTAAAGTGGTGATAGTATAATAAGAATGGAAACACAAAAACAGAGTCTCAGTTAATCTCTAAAGGCATAACAGATATATCTCAGAATGGAAATATCAAATAAACCTTCTATGAAATGTATTGTTTCTACCAGAAGAAATCCATTGGTTCTAAATTTAACCTTTACTTCTAAACTTCAAAATACTCCTATCCTTATATTTCTTTCATAATTACTCTCCTTGTTAACACCTCATAATGAAGAAAAAGCAAATCAGTTGTGTCATTATACCTTGCTGCTAAACAGAAGCAACACAGCCATTAATGACTTTAACATATGTTCATGTTTTCCTGGCCACTGGGAACTTCATTTATCTGTTTCTCCTTGAGGAGGAAAGACATGATCGTTAATAACATGATTCTGAGTTTCCTTCTCTGGGAGTTGACACCCAGAATGAAATTTTCAGGTTCAACGTTGGAGTTGAGGCACCTGAGAGATGAGGTGTCCACGAAAGGACGAATGGCTCTAGGAGCATCTGTTCTTGCCTTTTTCCACCCCAAACCACACGCCTGCTTTCATTACAAATCATTCCACTAGGTGGCGGTAAAAACATGAACCACTTCAAAACTAGTGTCAGAATCTTTAAATACAATGCAAAGGGTTCATAATTTCAATAAAAAAACACAGCATGAAGAAATATAATAAGCATTTTGACACTGACTTGGGACTATAAATTTTAATCGTATATGTGAGAGTTTAGGTGATTATAAGATAATTAGTTCAGCAATTTAAACCCCTCCCACCCATCACCCCCCCCAAATAAAAGATGTGTTCTTAATCTTACTTGAACCATTGAGCTAATTGTTTCGTTTCACAATTTTTTCTTGTCAGTTCAGGCTAGTCTTGGTCAAGTTACTTAACCTCTTTATATCTCGTATAGAGTTATAATGTGAAGAAGCACTAATAAAATTGATTATAAAACACTGCAAATTTTAGTGCTGAAGACAGTTACATTGCTTTGAAGTCACCAGAATTGTGACAAGTGTTCAGACAAGTACATAATTAAACTGTCCAAACTGCATTAGCTATTGATGGCATTTAACTAGGGCTGACTGTTCCTATCAAACTATGATAAAGTTTAAATTATAGTGGCTTCTATAACTTCCACAGACTTTACCAGAGTAGAACTGGGAATGGGCATTTAAGTCTAAGAGTTCATGTGTATCCTGAACGACAGTAATGAAAACATCATCATACCGAAATCTCTTCAATTTCTTCTTTTGTTTCCCATAGAAGAAATTGTAACCCTGTCAATTGGTCTTTAAGGAAAATGTTGAATGGCGTTACACATATAATGACAAATCAATAGCACTACAGTTCAAAATGGAATCCTGTTGATAACCTGAATGTCTTAGCTTTCACCACTCCTTGAGTATAATTGAAGTCACATTAACATTTGTGCCTGAGTCTCGCTGACGCCAAGCTCTCACCTGCTCATACAAGAATTTTATTACTACTACACAAGCGTTTCAGAGAATGTTCAAGATGTGACTTAAATACATCCCAAACTGAGCCTGGTTATCACTCACTATCCCTGGTAGCTGAGCCAGATCCTTGAAGCTGCTGCCATCGCATCCCCTGTAGCACAGAGGGGCCACTTAAGCAGATTGCTCTGCTTCCTCTCATCTGTGATACCATTGACACTTGTCTACTAGAAAAATAGAAATCACCTTGATTAATTAAAACAAAGGGAACTTAATGCAGGGAAGTAGTTACGTGACATAGGTACTGAGAATTCCAACAGGGGATCGTGAACAACCCTAAGATTAACAACAGCAAGAGCCAGTATGCTCCTAAACGGAGAGGACAAGGAGGAGTGATAAGGCCAGACTCTGGGAGTCAAGGTTACACAGCGAAAGTTGGAACCACAGAAGAGTCTGTCAAGAACTGGATTCATGGAAGAGGTGCCCCCACTGCCCAAGAAGCTGCCCGAAGCAGAGAGGAGGTAGAAAAATACCCAGACTTCTGTCTTCCCTTGCATTCTCCCCTTAATACTTTTCATAGCTCTAATTCAGCTGGAAGCCAGCTGACATAGGAGCCCGCAAGGGGAAACACACAATGCCGTAATGCAAAGCATAGCAGATCAAGGATGAACATGCATCGGAGGGCAAATTGTCACTGTATCTGGACAAGAAGATCGTCTGCTGCTGCTGGGATTGATGCTAGCCAAGCCCGGCTCTTCAGCTGCTGGCTGACACAGCTCTGCTGGCTGGCAGCTGCTTTGTGTCACCCACTCTGCTCCCAGGAGTCTGAGTCACATGCCCTACTTCTAGAATAAGGGTTGGTAAACTTTTTCTGGAAAGAGCCTCATAGTAAATATTTTAGACCTTGTGAGCCATATGTCCCTATCACGATTACTCAGTTTTGCTACTGCAGTACAAAAGCATCCATAGGCGGTATGGAAACAAATGCACAAGGCTCTGTTGCAATAAAACCTTTTTTTTAAAATTTATTTACAAAAACAGGTGGCAGGCTAGATTTGGCCTGAGGGCCATAGTCTGCTAACTTCTCCAAAACAACTGCTATCACTATTTGTTTGGGACTGAGGACACTTCAGTGCAAAATCAAAAGAATAATACTCCTTTCCTTTATGGTGCATGGTTAAGAGAATTTTATAGGAGGGTTCCCTGACCACAGAGTATTAGTAACTTAATGGACATAAATCTTATTTCTCAAACTTACTATGTAACAAATTTCATATTTTTTTATCCCTATAAATTATATTTATATCAGACTTTGGATCGACATGTCAACAGCTTGTCAAGGATTTCAAAGTTAGTCATTTTGGGGTTACTAACTTGCTCTAGTCATAGAAAAATGTGAAAATATATAGTGTTGGGAAAAATGATAAAAAACCTTCAGTCTTTATGTTGTCATGGTCACCAATGATATTCTCATTATTCAAGCAACACAACCCTTGAAGGCTGGTAACTCCCCACAAGCCAAAGGATGGCAGGATGGCGAAGGCTTTTGCATTCAACTCCCACGCTGCACATGTTGCTGAGCATGGTTCCTGTGTTGTGATCTTTTATCCCTGAAGCAAACTCCTTCCTGACTATTCCATCAAACATAGCTTTATTTACCAGAACTCAGTCCTAGGGGAAACCCTAGATTCCTCTTTTGTTGGGCACAGTCATTATTTTCTTTTTGTTTTGTTTCCGTCCATAATTCAATCAGAGAACATACATAGACGTTAGAGGAGGGGAAAGCTCCCAATTCCTCACATTGGGCCTATCTAAGTCATGATTTAAGCTGAAGTAGGGCATCTGTTATACTTTACTTTCATAGCCGTCTGAATTTTGGAAAGGTCCTCGGATAGGTTGGTAAACCATCCTGTGCATATTTGTGATTCAAAGTTGATAATAAATCATTCTGATTCTGAAGAGCTTGCCTCGGTGATAGTTTTAGGATGAATCCATGGTCAGGGGGTGGAATTTAGTTGAATTTAGCTATTTGGATCCGTTTCTTGGTGGGCTTCGCTGCTTCTTTCAGCAACCAGGGAAATTCAGGCTTAGCTGCCCTCGAAAGAGCCCTGTAATCAATCAGATTTATTGTAGGATGTTGGAGAAACAGTAAAAAGTGTAGAGAAAAAAAGGGGGGGGGGAAGAAAAGTGGATCTAGAGATTCATAAAATGAGCTGGATTACATTTGTTACACATTTGTTATAGCTACATTCTAGATTTGTTACAGATTTATTATAGATTGGTTATATATTCTGTCAAGAAACAAACAAACAAGCAAAAACCTGTCATGCAAGATATTTTGCCCTTTTGGACATCCTACGGGGAACAGAATGTTCTAGAATGTTTGCAGGGATTTAGATGACAGCTATGTATGACCTTATATACACAATCACATTAGAGCATATATGCCGGTCTTCCCAAGGTTGATCATGTGATTCAGGTCTCCTATTCAGATCTGAATATCACCATATTTTCTGGGGAATGCACTTCCAGCCATGGACATGCTCAGCTGTCCTCTGCCCAGCGATTTGTGTCCCATTAGGTTTCCTCTTGAACATGCCAGGTTAGAATCTGAATGTATAACAACCCGTGTGTCCAACAAGGCAACACTCTTGAGAGAAAATCTGATGGCAGAGGTTTGTGTTGCTGTACAACTGGTGAATGTAATAAACAAGGAAGTAAAGTCCTGGCATCGGGAGAAGGAGTACATGAGAATACAAAATGGGAGAGAATCCAGAAACGGAGGATTTATAAGAGCTCCATTCATGTGTTATATTGTATAAAATGAAATAGGAAAACTGTGAATAAGGCAGTAAATGCATGTCAGGATTTGGAAGAATTTTATTACCCACTAGAGTTACACTCTTCTATATTTTGGTATTACTAGGTTCTTTTCAGAGTAATATACACTTTAAATTTTTCCCCAACCATATCAAGGCAGTTTTCTGAACAACAGTTGCTACTACTTCAGGAGTTATAGTTTTTACTTTTATTTGTATTTTAGTGAAGTCAGCAGTTTCTAAAGAGAAACCTAAAGCTATGTTGAAAGGCTTATTTTCAATAGTCAACTTTTTAACATGTGAGTGCTGGGCATGGGTTGAAGGAGGGAAAAATAAGGCCATATTTGAATTAAAAGCAGAGCAATATTATAGATACTAAAACAGAAATGTTGATTGTGTTCTCTTAGTTTTTTCTTTAAAAAAAGAGGCAAATATATAGCTTTTGTGGTTAGCACTTGTTTTCGAAGTACTGGGTGTATGGCTTCTTACATACATACTGTCATGTCATAAGATCTTTGATTCTGAGGTTGGACGGGACGGTTCCTCCAGTCTATTGTTTACACCTCAAGTGGGAATTGGCTCATTATAATCCCTGACAGTACAGACAGCTTCTGCTTCTAATGCCTACAGGGATGAGGACCTCGCAGGATCACTCTTTACTGAGGTGTCTATATAGTTAGAAAGTTCTGTCTTATATTGATCCACAATCTGTTAACTTGTAGCTAATGCACATCTTCCTAATAGTGTTTATGGAACTCTCCAGAATAATTGATCTTTTACCCCAGAGTCTTCCCCATATTAAGGCGGTAGTAGCTCTGTGCTGGAGGGACAGGCTGAATTACTATCCCAGAACCACTTAGAAATATTTAACGGGGAAACATTCTGAGACTGTGTCTTAACCAAACTCAGTCTTGTTCAAGAAGACCAGGTAAGATTTCAATCAAATTTACCATTTAAATAAAAGCCAACTTATTTGTTTATATAGAATTTAGATTTCCCTGTATCATTTTTTTAAACCATACCTTTTCCCTAAGTCAGTACACAACTTCCTCACACAACTCCTTGGTGCGGTGTGAGGCGATCTTGCGTCACGGTTAATGTCCCTGGGGAATACTGGTGGAGAGAAAAGAGAATGGGAAATGGTAGATTTAGTACTATATCTTATTGAATCTAACATATCATTCGAGACGCATCTTTATTTTATGAAATGCTATGGATCTATGAATTATAATATTTATTAATTTGAAACATTATTTAGCTAAATGATAGCTGGACCGAAACAGCCCCTTTCTTTCTGTTCTGCTCCAAGGGTAGGGTGAGTGAGGACAAGAGTAGAACCACATGAGGTGACTCTTCATCTCTACACTTATCTTACTTATGCCAGACACTTAAATATTGAGAGTGACTAGGGATGTGGAGGAGAGGGACAATATAAGTATTTTTTATATTTTTTATAAAATAGCATCATTTGAAAGTAGCTAACAGCCTGGTGAGACATTTTACTATTTTTTCTATGAAGACTTTCTGGACTCAGCATGTAATCGGTCAGTGTAGATAGCATTTATTAAGCTTTATCAATTGCATACCACTTTGTGTATGTGAAGCTTCTTTCTTCTTCATATTATTTTTAGATCCTATGGAAAGCAAGAATGTCAGGATGAGGAATAGATTGAGAACTCTGGAGTGGGATTGGGAGAATTCATAGACAGGGAGAAGTGGTGCAAAAAGCAGAATCAGAGGTATAATTTACATTACCAGGGTTCATTACATGCTGGTCAATATCTTTCTTAATTTGTTTAATTTCCCAAGTTAAAAGAACAAATCAATAATAACATACATAGGAGGATGTAATGAAAATCAGAATGAGAGAAAAAGAATGTGTAAGTGGAAGTATTTGCCTTTGATAGTAGCAGAGACTAATATTTTTAAATATTCTCCTGCTATGAACATTGGATACACACACCCAAGTAATGACTGTTGCCATGTTTAAAAAGATTAGGCTTGGGTTAGTTTAGCATGCATTCTATTTCCAAATCAATGCTAAAGCTCAAAAGATGGAATTTCACTACAGAAAAATTCCTTAGAGAAAATATGGACCGGGGTTGTTACTATCAAAAAAAAAAAAAAAAAAGCTAAAGCTGAGAGAGCTACATACTAGAATGGTTAGTAACCCTTTGTGGTATTAACTCAACCAAGCCCTCTGAGACCTTTCTTGATGCTTTAGAAGGCAAGAATGTTTCACTAGGCTTATTTATAAAATTTAACTTAGGTTGGGGATCTATTATTATACAGTAGTTAGAAATCATGTGTTTGACCCTGACTTGGCATTGCTTAACTACCTTTACTTCATCGCTTACTTTCTTTTCCACTTCTTGAAATAGAGAATATTGACCTGGTTCATAGGGGCCTGCCATATGAATGAGAAACCACCTTCTTAGGCAGAATCATTAGTTTCCTTTTCATCACCGTGGGGAAGTGTTCACTTGTACTCCTCCCCACCCTCTGCATTTTTTACCTTTGTACTTCATGTGAGATGATAAGGGTTGCCTTTTTAAGTTAGAACTTAGGGAAAAAACAAAACAAAACTTGTTCTCTTCACTCTTAGCTACTGATACGGAACACTACAGATAAACCAAGACCCTAACATGAATTATTGGCAGAGAATAGTATTTGTAGCTATTGTCAACCTGACACTGAACCCTATGTGTGATGTGCAACGCTGTTTTCTTTCCCTAGATATTACAGAGGACTTGGAGTGCTTTTCTGCAGTTCTCTCTCATCCCTTTATTATTTGAGCAGGAAAATCATTTTATTGAATTGTGGTCACACATTTGGCAAAAATTATTTTTCTGGATTACTGGCAATGAAATGTAACATGAAGAGAAAAGAAGGGTTGTAGTCTAGATAGGACATTCTTTCTCCTGCCAGGATGTGACCCCATCTGAGCAATGGTATATTAGTAACAAAAACGACCCCAATTCTTTCCTGTATCTATGCTTTTGCAATGTCTTTGTAGCCTCTCTTATCAGGAGGGGTCTTTCCTCACCCCAGAATCTTAGATGGTTTTGTGACTTGATTTGGCCAATACAATGTTACTGAAATGATAGTGTGAGAGTCCTCTAAAAGCTTTACATACTACCACTCTCTCCCAGACACCTACCTCAACCGGGAAAATAAGCCCTGCTAGAGTACTGCAGGATGAGATGCCATATGAAGCTCAGAGAGCTGAGATCCTCCTAGACCAGCCAGCCCCGGGCCAACCCACCAGCTGACCCTGATGCATAAACCTGGTAAGCCAAGATCAGTTGCCTAAACCAGAAGAACCTCCCAGCCAATCCATAGGCCCATGAGCTAACATAAATATTTATTGTTGTATGCCACTGAGGTGGTGGTGTTATCATGCAGCACTATTGTAGCAAAAGGTAACTGAAATAGAGTTATTTCCAAATCATAGTTCTTCTTCCTTTTTGTTTCCAATGAACCAGTGGGCACTGATGTATGGCAGTAGGTTGAGACATCTACTTCTTTCCTTGAATTCAAAGACTTCTAGAAGTTCCCAAGGGAAATATGCTGTCATTTATATTTGTTTCAATCTTGCTACTAGTTTCCAACCTCTTTTTCTCCCAGTTTACCACAGAAAAAAACTATAAAAAAGTCAAATCTGTGTTTGAAATTCTGAGCTTCTTTTTTTATTTACCGCCCCAGCAAGGTCCCAGGGTACACATGCTGACTCCTTATAGTCTCCTGTCAACTCGGTCTACGGTCCTTGACTCACCTCATTCACTTGAAGAAATAAATTAATGAAAGGGCATAAAGTGTTATGGACAGAGTTTAATTTTAATAGAGCCTAATGCCTTACATTGGTTTTCCTTAAATTGTAGTCTTAGGCCACTCAAAGTGAAATCATTCTGAGGAGATGAATAAAGTATATATTCCTTGGTCCCACCGCGACTTACTACATCAGAAACAGAATCTGAGCGGAAGCTGATACAGTTACTTGTAGCTGTAATTTTTGTTGTTTGTTTATTTTTTGTTTAGTCTTCTTTTCCACTTCTGAAATTATAGTCAGATTAGCAGTCAGGTCTTCCATTTAATTGAAAGGGAAGCTTTGTTTGCAGTCAAGGATTCATCAAGAAAAAATAAACCACTCTATGCATTTCAGATATACTGGTTTATATTTGGGTGTGAAATTAGAAGAAATAAAGAATTGCCCAACTACCGAAGTGCTTAGGGAGCAAAGGTTGGGAAAGCTGTTACTAGCAATTCTGGCCTGCAGCACCTACGCAGTTATTTCTTCAGAAATTAACCTGAAGGTTGCTTCAGATATTACCTCTGACACCAGTTCACAAGTCTGTTCATGTCTGCTTGTGGGAATTAATGATCTATCCTTGTCTTTCACTTTCTAGATTTTCATGCAAGTGCCTCTCATTGGTTGACTCTACTTGAAACCAGATGAAGAAGGAGATTCTGGAAAATGTAGATCCCAGTTTCTCCTCTGTGATGCAGAAATATCTTAGACAGGGCTGTTGATCAGGGCAAATTGACAACAGAGAATCCAGCACATACCCCTGAGGTAGTGACATTATATCTGAGGCCTAAAAGTTTTACATAGGAAGCTAGCAGAAATGTTAAGAGTATCTGAATATTATTTACACATAATTTTGGAGAATTAAACCAGGAAAAGACTGAGGTGGGAATTTCTGTCATCCTCTCCGGGTGTCATCAATTTGATTGTCACAAGAGGCTGAGGCGATTTCTATCTTTCATCACATGCTTAAAGCTTTCCCCTAAAATTTAGTTAAGCGTTACATCCTATTTTCTGACTGTGTAATTTGTTAGATCATTTCTTCTTAAGATTCACAAGACACCATTTGGCAACTTTTGAGATTCCTTACTGATTTCATGGAAAATATTTCTAATTTGACTTCCATCATCATGGCCTCTTCTTACAGCACTGTCCAAACCACCACTGCTTCTGTATTCATTGAACATAATGGAATTAATACTCTTTGTGAAACATCTCAAACAGAAGACTAAATGCAATCTACTGGAAATAAGGACAATAAAATTGTCCACATGCAACTGCTAATGCCCTCTGTTGGTAAAGGGCTGGTTGTACAGGTTTTGATTCTGACACGAATGTTGATTCAAAGCTTATGAGCAAAGGAAAATCTATACATATGTGAATTTCCATCTTAGCAAAAATAAAAATCAAATGTGTAGCAGGGAACAAAAGTAGTTTATGTGTTTCAAGAAATTTGCTTACGTAATTTTATTGATGCTCACAACAAGCCTGTGAAGTGGGTATCACTTCCATTCTGCACGTATTGGACTTGAGGGTCAAAGAGAATAGTTGCCCCAAACTCACATATTTTATAAAAGGCAGAGCCATAATTTAAATCTATAGCTTCTGATTCCAAACAGTGCTTTTCCTAATTCATCTCTCTGTCTCCATAAATACAATTTTCCAACATACAAAGCCTTTCCGTTTTGCAGAAAGCAGAACATAGCACTCCTTTCTATTTTGCTCTTGTCCTTTCGACCTCCACTGCTGACTCTCAAGATGGGAGGGAAGGAGGACATTTGTTGTTTTTTTTTTTTTTCCAGTCCTCCTGGCATCTATTCTTCCTTCCTACCAGCAAAGCAGTTTCTTTCCAGATTTTCTTTCTTTCTGAGCATCTTAGTGGAAATGTTAAACAAGGTGCCTGCCTCCTACTAAGGATGCCAAAGTGGTAGAATACTCCAATATACCACCCTAGTACAGCTGAGGATATGAACATGTACTCAAGATTGGCCAATCAAATTCCCTCCTCTAGAGCTTTGAAATTTCAGTGAGTAATGAAATCACAGGGACAATTTGGAGACCATGTGATTCAGTGGCAGACTGGTTTTGCTATAAAAATCACTTTTGTAGATGCTGTTTCATTGCTGCTTTAGTTCCCGTCAATTTCCAGACAATAAACTTCCCTGAGATTATGAGAGTGTAAACTGCAGCTATCCTCACCTTTCTTTTTGATGTTGGCTAGATTCAATTTCTATGGTTTACAATTAATGAATACAAATAAAGAGACTAATCTAATTATTAATGCATTCACCTGCTTTGACCCCACTCAAACCATGTATTAAATGAGTATTAAAATAAAAATTAGTGAGAAAACCAGGAAGAAAATCACTTTGCATTAGGTAATTTTATTGAGTTTAATGTAACTTACATCCTTTTAAGTTGAAAAAATTCCATTGTGTTTGAAAACCTTAGAAGAAACTAAAAGAAAAAAATGGGGATAAAAGGATAAGATGGAGGTAGGAATTGTTACTACACAAATTTATGCCATAAATATATGAATAATGTACCTCAAATAGGACCTTTCTAGAAGTCTAGGCAAGAAGAAAACACGGTCAAGTTGCACACGTTTGAGGATTCCCAAGATAAAAACTACTTACAATTACTCCTGTATTGAGTCCAGAGAAAAAAATATAATCTCTCTTGTTCTCATGTGGGAACTGTACAAAATGTAGCAAATAGTGTCTGCCAAAGTACCTCTGGAGAAAACACCACAGTATGGTTCACAGACTGTTTTTAATAATCTTCCTCAATGTGAGTCAGTAACATCCGACCAAAGTACAAATCACTGAAAGCAGCTCTGTGGGAGACAAAAATGATATGACCCTGGTATATAACCCTCTGCAGGTCTTGTGTTTTATCCATGTAGAGATTTTACAATGCATGCATACCTTGTTTTTGCTGCTTTGCTTTTTTGTGCTTCACAGATAGTTTTTTTCAAATTGAAGGTTTGTGGAAATCCATCTTCAAACAAGTCTATCAGTACCATTTTTCAAACAGCATGTGTTCACTTCATGTCTTTCTGTCATATTTTGGAAATTCTTGAAATATTGCAAACTTTTTCATTATTATTATGTCTGTTATGGTGATATGTGATCAGTGATCTTTGATGCTACTAATTGTAATTGTTTTAGAATGCCACAAATTGCTCCCATGTAAGACAGCTAACTTAATCCATAAATGTGTGTATTCTGACTGCTCCGCCAACTGCTCAGTCCCCCATCTCTCTCTCTCTCTCTCTGTCTTCAGTCCTCCCTATTCCCTGAGACACAACAATATTGAAGCCAGTTAATAACCCTACAATGACCTATAAATGTTCAAGGGAAAAAAGAGTCACCCATCTCTTACTTTAAATCAAAAGCTAGAAATGATTAAGCTTGTGACAAAGGTATGTTGAAAGCCAAAGCTAGGCCAGTAATTGTGCCAAACAATTAGCCAAGTTGTGAATGCAAAGGAAAAATTCTTGAAGAAAATTAAAAGTGCTACTCCAGTGAACACAAGAGTGAATACAAAGCAAAGAGCTTTATTGCTGGTGTAGAGAAAGTTTTAGGGGTCTGGATAGAAGATCAAACTGGCCAGAACATTTCCTTAAGCCAAAGCCTAATCAACAGCAAGACTCTAACTCTTTTCAATTCTATAAAGGACGAGAGAGGTGAGAAAGTTGCAGAAGAAAAGTTTACAGCTAGCAGAGCTTGGTTCATGATGTTTAATGAAAGAAGCTGTCCCCATAATATAAAAGTGAAGCAGCAAGTGCTGATGTAGAAGCTGCAACAAGTTATCCAGAAAATTTAGTTAAGGTCATTGATGAAGATGGTTACCCTAAACAACATATTTTCAACGTAGATGAAACAATCTTATATTGGAAGAAGATGCCACCTAGGATTTTCATAGATCGAGAGGAAAAGTCAATGCCTAGCTTTAAAGCTTCAAAGGACAGGCTGACACTGTTAGGGGCTAATGCAGCTGGTGACTTTAAGTTGAAACCAATGTTCATTTACCATTCCAAAAATCCTAGGGCCTTTCAGAATTGTGCTAAATCTACTCTGCTTGTGCTCTATAAATGGAACAACAAAGACTGTATGACAGCACATCTGTTAACCACATGGTTTATTGAATATTTTAAGCCCACTATTGAGACCTATTGCTCAGAAAAAAGATTCCTTTCAAAATATTACTACTCACAGACAATGCCCCTGGTCACCCAAGAGCTCTGATGGAGATGTACCAAAGAAATGAATGTGGTTTTCATACCTGGTTTTCATAACACTACGTACATTCTTCAGCTCATGGATCAAGAAGTATTTTGACTTTCAAGTCTTATCTCTTAAGAAATATATTTTGTAAGGCTGTAGTTGCCATAAATACTAATTCCTCTGAGGGATTTGGGCAAAGTAAATTGAAAATCTTCTGGAGAGGATTCACCATTCCAGATGCCATTAAGAATATTCATGATTCATAGGAGGAGGTCAAAATATCAACATTAACAGGAGTTTGGATGAAGTTGGTTCTAACTTTCGTGGATGACTTTGAGGGGTTCAAGACTTCAGTGGGGGAAATAACTACAGATGTGGTTGAAATAGCAAGAAAACTAGATTTAGAATTGGGGCCTGAATTGCTGCAATCTTGTGATAAAACTTGAACGAATGAGAAGTTGCTTTTTATGGCTGAGCAAAGAAACTGGTTTCTTGAAGTAGAATCTACTCCTGGTGACAATGCCATGAACATTGTTGAAATGACAATAAAGGATTTTTAAAATATTATGTAAACTTAGTTGATAGAGCAGCATCAGGGTTTAATTTTGAAAGAAATTCTACTGTGGGTAAAATGCTATTCAACAACATTGCATGCTATAGAGAAATCTTTGATGAAAGGAAGAGTCAATGAATTCAGCAAACTTGATTATTATATTTTAAAATATTGTTATATTTTAAGAAATTGTCACAGCAACTCCAAGCTTCAGCAACCACTACACTGATCAGTCAGCAGCCATCCATGTGGAAGCAAGACCCTCAATCAGCAAAAACATTATGACTTGCTGAAGGGTCCCATGATCATTAGAATTTTTTAATTAAAGCATGTACATTGTTTTTATATATATAATGATTTTGTACACTTAATAGACTACAGTATAGTGTAAACATAACTTCTATATGCACTGGGAAACCAAAAAATTTGTGTGACTGACTTTATTGTAATATTCGCTTTATTGCCGTGGTCTGGAACTGAATATGCACTGTGGTCAAGGTATGCCTGCCTTTAGAGGAATGGGTAGGCTACTGACATTCAAGCTCTCCTCCAAAACTATCATTTTTCTAAAGTATTGCTGAGAGAGGAGCTCAAGGATACACTCCATAACAGTTATCTGCTGGGCCACTATTCTACATAGGCTGTGCAACAGATGGTTAATGTGGCCATTGTTAAATAAATGGAAAAAGTGAAAATATGAAGTATTACTGTCATTTTACACAGACAACATGATTATAAATTTACAAAATACAAAGAAATCTATAAGTCACAAAAATGAATTGAATTCAGCAAGGTCACAGGATACACAGCCAATTATATTTTTATAAAATAGCAATAAACTATTGGACAATACAAATTTTTTAAATAGTATTTACAGTTTCATCAAAATCATAAAATATCTAGGAATAAAATTAATAAACTCCATGTAAGACTTTTCTGAAGACTATAGACAAAATAAATATTACCCAAATAAATCAAAGATGTAAATAAATAGGAAGATATGACATGGTCATAGATGGAAAGACTCCAAACTGCTAGATGTAAATTTTATGCAAATAAAGTTAATGTAATACTAGTAGATTTTTTACTAAAGTATACAAGACAATTTTGAAATTTATGTGAGAATGTAAAAGACATAGAGAGGCCAAGAATAACCCCATTATAACATGTGTCATATTTTCATAAGGAGAGAAAAATATTTGAAAGGAACAGAAAAGATTCCAGAAATGGACCCAAACATATACAATCACTTGATATACACAAGAAGCACCAATGTACTTTGAAGGAAAAATACATGGTGTTGGAGTCACTAGATATTTATCAAAAAATAAAAAAAGAATCTTGTCTACTTCTTCACATCATACACCAAAATTAATTTGACCTAATTGTAAAAGTTAAAACTATGATTTTATTATAAAATATGAGAATATATTCATAGCATTGGATTGATAAAGATTTCTTATACAAAATAGCAAAATCACTAACTATTAAAGGGAAAAACACCTGGCAAATTATACTTCACCAAAATTGAATATTTTCTCATCAAAAGATACTATTAATAAAGTAAAAAATATAAGCACCAGACTTGGAAAATATCTCATATATTAGACAAAGAACTGTATACATAATATATATTGAACTGATAGCAATAAGAAAAAGACCAAAAATGACTGAAAGTGTATATTCCAGTGGATAATAAGGATATGAAAATGTGCTCTAAATATAATTAATCAGGAAAATGTAAATTATAACAATAATATACTACTAAACACTTATCAAAATGGGTAAAAATATATATAAATGGCAAATATGCACATGAAAATATGCTCAACATCATTAGTCAGTAAGAAATACAAATTAAAACTACAATAAGATATCACGACATATTTGCTAAGTGGGTGAATTACAAAGATTGACCATATCAAGTGTTGATGAGGATGTGGAAGAATGACACTCTTATACGCTAATGGTGGGAAAGTAAACTTTTTCTATTTTTCCCACACATATAATTTCTTCATCTAATATAACAATTCAGTTACTGTATTTTGAAAAGACAAGCTGCTGTTTATCTTTCCCCTTAGGTTTATGCCATTCTAGGACCATTGCTTACGAGATTTAGAGGGAAAGAAAAAAATCATTGCTGTCGTAGTGACTTATTTTTGTTTAGTAAATGTAATTGCTCCTCTGTGAAGCATTGATTAAACTTTAGAACTTAAAAGGTCAGATGTAGATTTATGCAAGATAAGACCACATCTTACTCACAGCTCCTTTAAAAATGACATTGCTACCTACCTTGTCCTTCTTTATGTCCCTAAAAAGATCTCTTTGGGATTTATAACAACCAACTAGAAATGTATATCCCAGAGTCCATGAAAGTCTCACTCATCTGGAACGGTTAGTTTTTCATTACACACTCCCCACCCCAATAGTTAACTAATGAGAGATGGATCTTTTACTTACATTTTGGTGGTGGTGGGAAGTGGGAAAGAGGCTTCACATCAAATACTACAAAGTAAAAATCAAGTTCCTCTGCATTAGTTATCTATTGCTGTGTAACAAATTACTCCAAAACCCTATTAGCTTAAAAAATGAACTTTTATTTTCTCCTAGTTTGTATGGGTCAGAATCCGGGTATAACACAGTTGGATGTCTCTATTTCAAGGTCTCTCACAAGGTTGGAATCAAGGTGTTGATTTTGGGCTACAGTCACCTCAAAGCTCAACTGGAAAAGGATCTGCTTCTGAGCTCACTCACATGGTTGTTGGCAGGTTCTCGCTGACTACAGCCAGACACATCAGTTCTGTGTCATCTAGGTCTCTCCATAGGACTTTTTACAACATGGCAGCTGGCTTCCCTGAGACCAAGAGAAGACAGAGAGAGAGAGACAGAGAGACAGAGAGACAGAGAGAGAACTCAAAACGGAAGCCACGGTTTTTGAATAACCTAATCTTGGAAGTGATATCCCATCACTCTATTGTAGTCTGTCTGTTAGAAGTGAGTCACTAAAATAAGTCCACCCTCAAGGAGAGGGGGTGACACAAGTGTGTGAATACAGGAGGCTGAGATCATTTGGGGTCATCTTAGGCTACCTGCAACCCATTTGTCATTTCTATTCTCTACCCATCCCATCTCCACTCACTCAAGGTTCCTACTTTCAGCCACTCATAGTATATCTCTCATTCTTTTCTTCTTCCCAGGCAGACTAAAATGTTCTCTATTTTCCATTGCAGTGTTTCTTTTCAATTTGAACAACCCATTTAACAACAGCAACAAAACACATTAGTTTGGCAGGATGTAGACACCATTGTTTCTTAAATATGTCCCTTGAAGGGTCTCAGTAGTATAAATGGAACCATGTAAACTTACTATAATGTTACACTTAGAATTAATTATTTCACACAGCTATATGGCAATTAAAACTTTTATTACTATAACATATTTTAATAGTTTCAATAATTAAATCTTTTAGGAAAAATGCTGTGTTCAAAGGAATTCTATGTTATCATTTATGGTGAGGCTTTTCTTTAATGAACTGTGATTCTCAAAAGAGTTTTCTTTTATTAAGTTAAATTTTATTCATACAAAAATGTATGTTTGTTTGTTTCCAAAGACTCTTCTTAATCCTCTCCATGTGCCCTGGTACTAGTTCAATTACAGTGAAGAGGGACACAAAGCTTTTGACATTTGGACCAAGAACAATGTTCGTTATTAAACTCAGTCTTACCTTGGAACAAGCTGCCTCCTCAGAAAACATTTTGTTGCATTTTCCTTCTCTGCAGAGTCAGTGACAAATAACACTATATAGCCTTGAGTGTTCAATGAACAAATGATATAGGGAGGCTTTTGAAGAGGTTTCATAGCTTAGTGGCTTCTTTCCGTTCACTCTTGATATTGTGAATTTTTTGTACTAAGTTAAATTTAAGCCCTTTCCTGGGCTTGTCCAAAAATTTCAGAGGGAATAAACTTCATGTAATAACTCTCACATAAGCTCTTAACTATTTTCAATTTTCTTCTCCAAAGTGTAGAAACTGATTTTTTTCGGACCTTTGGAAGCAAAAAGAGAAATCACCTGCAATCAGTTAACTATCTGCAATTACCTGACTTGACTATTCCAGGATTCTCTTGTCCAGGAAGATGATATTTCAAATAAATTCACTGGTTGTTTCAACATCTTTTTGGAAAATCCATTTTTCTGAGCATTAGACTACTCAGCCAGCCCTCACGAAAGAACTCAGGACAATAGCTAGCTCAACCAGGCTCATCAAATTACTGTTTACTTTTCAAGACTTACTTGGAACCCTGTCCTCACTGAATCTACAATCCTATATTATTATGTCATGAATTTTGCCCAATCCCAAATAGACCTTCACAGAGAATGAACTACTTTAAACCAGTATCTAAAAACCTTATAAATAAAATTTTGTCTTTTTCCACTCCCCACCTCCCGACAGTATGAAGACGCTGTCAACGAAATATTCTTTCTTAATTTGGCAAGCAATAATCTTATCTACAAGTTAGTTACTTTTTCTTCCTTTATTGGTGGTCTTTTCAGGAAATGACAGTTGACAGAAGTAACCAAGATATGGCTATATAGGGGCAGAATTTATGTGTTAATCATTGTTTATTCATGTAATGTGAATCCTGTTCTCCTTGGTGAGGGATATGACAACATATTCAAGTTGTATCATCTAAAAGTGATGAAAGAAACATGTCAAGGAAAAGTAAGACAATACTTAAAATTCAACAGTAATATTTCAAAATACCTGAGATGGAATATGAGGCATCTTGGAAGTCAGGCAAGTAGAGACTTGGGGGATAATAGGCAAAGCTATGTTGTGTGGATGGTCTCCTTTTATCAGTTGTGTGAGGAGGAAGTAACAGATTATTCAGAGTAAGTTTAAGAGAGAGCTTCCGCATACGTGCAAATTGTACGGTCAGAAACTAGGCCATTTGCTTTGCAGATAATACTGCATTGAGTATGAATGTGAATGATCATAACTGCAAGGAAGTTCACCAAAACATTTGCTGTCATGAAACTTTGACATGAAACGTATCATGAAAAATACCACATTGGTTGTATTTGTGTATTAAAAAAATCAGTGTGGATATGATATACTGTCCCTTTAAGCACTGCTATTAAGCATAAACTCCCCTTCCAGAAATAGATATACATTTTCATTGTAGTAGCATCTCTAACAACTCTGATGATCAATTATCTGTCTTGTTCAATTACAAAAGAAAGATATCACCCTTGTCCCTCTCCTGAAGTTGTCCTTGAACACCAAGCTACTGCTCTTCAGAGGTGGTCTTCTTATCTTTGGATACCTGCCACCTTAGTAACCAACACACCAGGTACTCAGCCTTACAGCATGTTTTTAAACCCAGTGAACTTCATTTGTGTTCAAAGTAGAAGAGCATTTGAAGTTCTTTTTATCAAGTGCTTGGCCTCCTTGAGGAGTAAACAGGGCAAAGATAGACTGAATGTCAGGTAACATGAAATGGGGCTTCAGGAAGGGAAATAAGGTCTCCCTCTTAATGTTACAATAAAAGTAAACATGAGTTCATCTTTTTTATTGCCCACTTTCTTTCCTTTATTATTTTATTTTAATAGAGGAAATACATATAAACAAGGTTATTCACTGTTATTTGGTGTTTTAATATTTTAATTCCTACTGTGTCATCAGTTTGTCATTTAGTGAAGTTAAGGAAATTAAAACTCATAACTCTGTAAGTGGGTTACCAATACTCTGGCAACTACCTCTATATCAACAGTATGAATGTATATAAATCTTTTTCATAGAATTGTGGCAGACATCTTATCTTTCCTATTTATCATTTTCATTTGGAATAACATAGATTTTTAGTTTTTGATGCCAATCCAGTTCCTAGAGATGTTTGTCAAACCTATTTCCAATTCACATAAGCATAATAAAATGCAATATCCAGATTAAAATATCCATGTCTTCAATTATCACAAGGTTAAGGGAAACTAAATATGTCAAAAAATGCATATGAATTTATAAAAGTTGATATTTTAATCTGAAAATGACTGATTTTAAACTCATTATTTTTAATCTACTTTGTGAAAAGTATTCATAGACATTTTCAAACTGTCATAATAATTCAAAAATCATCTTCAACCTCATCATTTTTTTTTCTGGTACACACAGAAATTTCCCATTGGCATTTTTCAGATATTTTTAGAGCATCACTAAAACATCCACTTCTAAATGAAAACCAAAATAATGGTTATTTTCTTGTTGAAGCCATGTCAATGATCAATTTTCTATTGCTGAATAATAAATTACCCCAAAACTTAGTAGTTGAAAACCATTCATTTGCACATGGTTCTTCATTTCAGGCTGTGCTCAAGTGGGTGGTTCTTATGCAGAACTCCCTGGGGTTATCTATACAGCTACGTTCAGTAAACAAAACAGCTGAGAGCCGATGGATCCTGAATGACCTCATTCATGTGTCCAGGGCATCAGCAGAGATAGCTGAAAAGAGATGGTATGACTCTTCACATGAGTAAAGCATTATCCTAGAAGGAAAAAGAAAAAACTGCAAGGCCTCTTGTGGATTTGCACATAAGTCACGTAACTTCATTTCTGTCTTATTGTCTTGCTCAATTTAAATCAGCTCAAGGGGCAGAGAAACATATTCCATGTCTTGATGGAGGAGATTTCAAAAATTTATGGCAGTTTTTAATCCATCACAGTTAGTGTCAGCAATATTATATGTAAAATAAGATTCAAAATTCAGTTGAATATTAATAAAAACATGTTTATAAAAACAACAATTCCTCCAAAAGGAAAAATTATAAATATTATAATTTCATTGCTGGTTAAATCCCAAACCCAAACAATAATTATTAGTATTCTAATTAACTTGCAGAATGCCTGATCAGGTCTTAAATAAATAAGTGTCAGAACAAATATTCAGGAGCTTCTATTAAATACTTAAGTTGAATGCAACAGCTTTTTTCCCACAGTGTTTAAATGCAGTGAAGAGGACTATTGACATAGGCAACTTATTTTAGAATTTACCAATGTGACAATCAGGCTGAAATCCAAAAATTTGACACATGAGTATCTCCTTGAATAAAAAACAGAATTCAGAATAATAATTTTTTGTCAACTTGAAAGATTCACCTCAGCTTTCTCATTTTTTCATTACATTTATCATGTATAGAGAACTTTAAACAGTATATTAAACAAGTTATTGTAATTACATATTAAATTCTAAGGAGATTTTATGATTATTAAAAATACTCACCCTTTGAATGTCTATGTGGATTTAAAGCTTTTAAAATTGTCTTGAGAATAATCATGGTTATCTGACTTTGAATCTCTCTAACAACATAAAAAAATCATGGATCAAAAAGAAATGCAAACAAAAACACAGTTGACCCTTCATTATTACTGTGAACCAGAGAATACCAAGAACTTCGAATTACTTATAAGTAGAGAATAAACTCCAAATTCTAACAGAGCTGTAGCTGAAAACTTTGCTACTATAATACTATGAGTCCATGGAATACGAGATTTAGCTACTCCATGCAACAGAGGAGAGGGGAGGGATAAATTAGAAAATGTACAGACAAAAATCACACTCAGAGAGAGAGTGTCAAACTTTAAGTGCTCAATTTCTGAATTCAGGACTACGTTTTGTTCGTCCCAGCTATATAAATATCTCAGAGTATTAAAAATGAAGACTGTTGGCTGGGTATGGTGGCTCATGCCTGTAATCCTAGCACTTTGAGATGCCAAGGTGGGAGGATTGCTTGAGGCCAGGAGTTCGAAACCAGCCTGAGCAAGAGCAAGACCCCATCTCTACAAAAAATAGAAAAATTAGCTGGGTGTGGTGGTGTGCACTGTAGTCCTAGCTACTTGGGAGGCTGAGGCAGGAGAATTGCTTGAGCCCAGGAGACTGAGGTTTTGAGGTTGCTGTGAGCTATGATGACCCCACTGCACTCTAGCCAGGGAGACAGACCAAGACCCTGTCTCAAAAAAAGAAAAAAATGAAGACTGTTGAACATTTTTTCATATATATATTGGCCATTTGTATGGATAGATAAAGAAAATGTGGTACATAACAAACAATGAACTACTATTAAGTCCTAAAAAGAAAAGTAAGTCTTGTCATTTGTGACAATATGGATGAAACTGGAGGACATTTAGTTAAATGAAATAATCAAGACACAGAAAGACAAATATTGCATGATCTCACTTATATGTGGAATCTAAAATAGTTTAAACTCATAGACGCATAAAATGGTGGTTATCTGAAGTTGAAAAGGGAGGTTGGGGAGATGTTTGTCAACAGATACATAAAATTTCCATCAGATAAAGGGAGTAATGTATTCTTTAAAATCACCAAGAGGGTAGACTTACTACAAAAAATGATAAATATGTGAGGTAATGCACATGTTAATTAACTCAATTTAGCAAAAAAGAAAAACACAGAAGAAAACTTTCAAAATTCTTTCTGTGAAGCAAATATAACACTGATGGCTAATCTTGATAAAGACAACAAAAAAGAAAGTTACAAACTAATATCACTTATGAATATTAGTACAAACATTCTAAATAAAATGTTAGTAATAGACTGTACAACCATAGAAAATAGTAAACCATGACTAAGTGGAGTTTGTACCACTAATACAAGAATGACTCAAAGTTAGAAAAATTTATTAATATAAATTCACCATATGAAGAACAATTATATAATTATCTTCACAGATGCTGAAAAAGCCTATGGCAAAATCCAACAACCATTTTTATTAAAAACTTTTGAGAAAATAGGAATGTATAAATCTTTTTCTAGCATGATATAATATGTAGCTCATCGTATGTAATAAGAAACACTAGAAGCATTTCTACTGTGGTCAGGAATTTGTCAAGGATGTCAACTACATCTACTACCACTAACCTTGTGGCAATACAAACCAATGCAATTGCAAAACAAGGAAAAATAAGACATATAAGAATTTGGAATGGAAGAAATGAAATTGTCTCTATTTGCAAATGACATAATAGCATACCTGGAAAATGTTAGTGAATCAATGATAAAACTAATTCAAATAGTAAAAAGCCAAAAGCAGGGGTAAAAACTAACATGCAAAATTCAATAGCATACATATACTTAAATAATGATTACTTAGAAGATACAATCATGACAAATCTCCATTCAAAGCAGAAAAAAGATAAAATGCTTAGGAATAAACTTAACATGAAATGTTCAAAATCTACACATAAATGACTTAAAATACCCCTGAAAGACACCAAAGCAGACTTCACTTCAACAAATGGAAGGACCCCTCCTCCTTATTCTCGATTCAGACATATCAATATCATCAGAATGTCAGTTCACCCTAAGTTAATTTATAAATGTAATGCAATCTCAGTACAAATATCAATGGGGCTAGACAAGCTGATATTAAAATTCATTTGGAAAAATAAACATGCAAAAATAGAAAAACTGCAAAGAAAGAACTCTAAAAGAGGACTCCCTCTACCAGGTGTTAAAAAAAAAAACAAAAAACTACAAACTCTTTAATTAAAATAATGTGATACTAATGAATAGATAGACTAAGGAATTTCTGGGGTATACTTCCAGGATAAGACATCTAAAAGAAAAAACAGGAGAAAGTATTTGTTACCTTAGGGTGTGAAAAGACTTTTAATTAAAATACAAATAGGATACAAAAAGAGAAAATATATAATTAATTTCACTTCTTCAAAATTTAAATCTTTTTCTTTTCAAAATATGCAAATGGAAAAAGACAAAAATTAGAAGAATATATTTGCAAATTATATAATTGGATAAAGAACATGTATCTAGAATATAGCAGGTACTCCTGAAATTCGATAATAAGAAAACACACAGTCCAATTAAGAAATGAGCAAAATATGTGATCAGATACTTCACAGAGGTAGATATATGAATGGCCAATAAGTACATGAAGAAAGAGGCTCAACATTATTGGTCATCAGGAATATGTAAATTAAAACCTCAATAAAGTAGTAAAATACATCAATTAGAATGGTCACATTAAAATAATGATAATAATAATACTAATGCAAAATATTGGAAAGCTGTGGAATGAATAGAACTTTCATCCATTGATAATAGGAGAGTAAAATTTTGTTAACACTTTGGAAAACAGCTTGGTAATTTCTTAAAAAGTTAAACATACAACTACCATATGATTCAGCCTTCCACTTTTAGGTATATCCCCCAAATAAAAGGAAATACATTTGCACATAAAGATGTGTACATGCTGTTTATAGACGCTTTATTTATAATATTCCAAATCTGGAAAAAAGCCAAATGTCCATTAACAGGTGAAGAATAAACAAATTGCTTATTTCATAATGCATGATAGTCTTCTGCATTAAAAATGAATGAATTACTGATAATACAACAACATGGATGAATTTTAATATCATCATGTTATGTGAAGTAAGCCAGACACAAAACATGACATACTGTATATTTCCAGTTTTGAAAGATTCTAAAAGAGGCATCACTAATATATATAGACAGAAAGCAGAACAGCAGTTAGTTGCCTGCAGCCACAAAAGGGGATAGAAGTTGACAGGGAAGGACCACAAACAAACTTTTTAAGGTGATAGAAATGTTCTATACCTTAATTCTTATGTAGTTACATATATATATATATGTAACTAATCAAACAGTAGTACTCTCACACAGGTGTTAGTGTTAATGCATGCAAATTATACCTTAATAAAATGAAACAAAACAATAACATTGCCAATGAGATGCATACACTGAGTGCTTTGAGGAAAGAATACCCTGAAAGGAACAGGACATCATTTACATAGTATTTCAACTGAGGGTACATAACCTGAATCTAATCATGAGGAAATATCACACAATCCTAAATTAAGAGATATTCTATGAAATAACTGGCCTATATACTTCAAAAATGCCACTTCTAAGAAACAAAGAAAGACTGAGAATCTATTTCATGTTAAAGGAAACTAGGGGAAAATGCAACATGACATTCTGCATCTCTGTACACCATAAATGATATATGTGGGTCAGTAGGCAAATTGGAAAATAATGGTAGTTTAGATAGAAGTGTTGTGTCACTGTCAAATTTTCTAAATTTGGTAATTGTAATGTGGTTATATTAAGAAAATATCCTTTTTCATAGGAAATAAATAATAAAGTCTTAAGGGATGAAAAAGTCATAACGTACAGGAAAAAACTCTCAGATGGTTAGAAAAAATTAACATATAAATTAAAAATATGTTTAAATATACTGAATACATATATAGAGAGAGACACACACACAGAAAGAATGAAAGACAAATGTGGCAAAATGTTCAAAACATATGATTCTAGAGAATATGGGCTTTTTCAATAACATTCTTGCAAATTTTCTGTAAATTAAAAATTATTTCAAAATATAAAGTTAAAAATTTAAAAATTTAAGTTTGAACAGAGTTTGGATCTATCATGTTTTCCTAGAATAAGTCCAGTATTCAATCAAGGTCCCCAACTCAATGTATTGATTTTCTCAAAGTTTTAAAGGAAAACCCATTTTGTAATTTTTAGTTAGGATACTTTCTTTAAAATAAATTTGACTTTTTACTTTATATATTAAATTTCCTTTTCAATGTTTACTACAGAAATATGTCACAACATTTCAATATTTACTGTGTGGTAAATACCAAATATATCTTTAAAAAAGAGCCTACCACAATAACAGTACCCACAAACTAAGCCTCTTAAACTAGTGCCAAGGCTTCTACTGGTGGTAAGATAGTGTTTTGTGCAACACACATACCCACTTTGGCAAACTGTTGCTTTATTGTGTGAAAGACAATATTTTGATTTTTTTTATTTCAACATATTAAGGGGGTTCAAAGGTTTTTGCTATATGAATACCTTGTATAATTATTAAGTCGATGCTTTTAGTGTGCTCGTCACCAGAATAGTGTCCATTGTACCTGACAGGTAAGTTTTTACCTGTCACCCCCTCCCACTCTCCTGCCTTCTTGGTTTCCAATGTCCTTTATATCTCTTTATGTCTGTGTATGCTCATCGTTTAGCTCCCAATTAGTAGAGAGAACATGTGATGTTTGTTTTTCCTTTCCTGAGATACTTCACTTAGGATAATGGTCTCCAGTTCCATTCAAGTTGCTGCAAAACACATTATTTCATTCCTTATTATAGCTGAGTAGCACTCCCTGGTGTGTGTATGTATGTGTGTGTGTATATATATATATTTTATATCTGTATCTCACATTTTTTAATCCACTCATGAATTGATGGGCATTAAGGCTGACTCCACATCTTTGCAGTTGTGGATTGTGCTGCAATAAACATTTGAGTGCAAGTGTCTTTTTGATAAAATGACTTATTTTCCTTTGGATAAATACCTAGTGGTGGGATTGCTGGATCAAACGGTAGGTCTACTTTTAGTTCTTTGAGAAATCTCCATATTATTTTCAGCAGAAGTTGTACTAATTGGTGTACTTATACACCAATAGTGCATAAGTGTTCTTTTCTTTCTGCACCCATGTAAGCATCTATTGTTTTTTGACTTTTTAATAATGACCATTCTAACAGGTGGTTTTAATTTGTGGTTTTAATTTGTATTTCTCAGATGATTAGTGATGTTGAGAATTTTTTTCTTTTCTTTTCTTTTTTTTTTTTTTTTGCTATTTGTCTACTTTCTTTCTAACAACTTCTGTTCATATTGTTTGCCCACTTTTTGATGGGGTTGTTTGTTTTTTCTTGCTGCTTTGCTTGAGGTCTTTGTAGATCTAGTTATTAGCCCTGTGTAAAATGTATAGCTTGAGAATATTTTCTCCCATTCTGTAGGTTGTCTGTTTGCTCTGTTGTTTCCTTAGCTGTGCAGAAGCTTTTTAGTTTAATCAAATCCCATTTGTTTATTTTTGTTGTTGCTTTGATTGCCATTGGGGTCTTAGTCATAAATTCTTTGCCTAGGCCAATATCTAGAAGAGTTTTTCCTACATTCTCCTCTAAAATACTTATAGTTTCATGCTTTCCACTTAAGTCTTTTATCTGTATTGAATTAATTTTTGTATATGGTGAGAGATAGGAGTCCTGTTTCCTTCCTCTGCATGTGACTATCCAATTTTCCCAGCACCATTTATTGAATAAGGCATCTTTTTCTCAGTGTATGGTTTAGCCTGGGTTGTCAAAAATCAGTTGGTCGTAGGTATATGGTTTTATTTTTGAGTTCTCTATTCTGTTCCATTGGTCTATGTCTCTACTTTTATACCAGTACCATGTTGTTTTAGTTACTATAGCCTTGTGGTATCATTTGAAGTCAGATAATGTGATGCCTCCAGATTTGTTCTTTTTGCTTAAGATTGCATTGGCTATTTGGGCTCTTTTTTGGTTCCAAATGAAGTGTAGAATTATTTCTTCTAGAAAATGAGCTGAAGTGGTTTCAGATTAGGGAGGCTTTTGCATGCTGGTGAAAACAAACAGAAATCTTCTCTAAAGGAAAGCATCCCCAAATTATATATGAAATGTTTGAAGAAATAAAAGAAAAACTGACAAAAAGGAACAAGACACTTAAAAATAACAAGTTGTATTTGAAAAAAAATCTAGATTTTAAAAAGAACTTAATTATACCAAGAATTCTCAATTGGTAATTTGAACAGAATATTAGATACTACTAAAGAGGGAATTAGTTCATTGCAAGATAAAAATTGAGTTGATCCAAAGACATTGTTAAGAAGTTTGACTGTAAAGCCACACACTAGATAGGACTGTTTGGAATATATGTAAAGGGCTTATATCCATAATGGATACAAATGTTGCATAAAACAATAAAAATACCAACAAACCAATTTTCAAATAGACAAAAACTTGAACAGGCACTTCGTAAAAGAAGTTAACCCAACAGACAATAACATATGAAAAATAGTCATCAGAGATATGCAAATTAAATCCACAATGAAATACCAACACTTACCCACTAGAATGACTAAACTAAAAAAGGCAGATCATACCAAAATATGGTGAGGCTATGAATCAATTGGAAGTCTTACATTTCCTGTGGAATCCCAAATTTGTAAAAATACTTTGGGAAATACTTTGGTGGAATCTAATAAAACATTCCTTACATGTAACCTGCGACTCGGCATTTCCACTCACAGGCATATATCCAACGTAAATAAATGCATATGTTAACCAAAGGCCATGTATAAGGATGTTCATAGTATATTTACTTGTAATAATCCTAAACTAGAAATTACTCAAATAATCTCAACAGCAGATTGGGTAAAAAATTGTCATATTTTCATAGAATAAATTACTCCATGGCAATGAATAAGATAAACTATTACATTGAGATTAATTCCATAGTCATATGCTTAGTAAAAGAAATCAAATACAAAAGAGTACATGCTGTATATTTACATTTTCATTAATTTCAAATACTATGAAAGTTATAGAACTAGAAGACAGACTAGAGCTATCCTTGGAGGACTGAAGAAGTACACGAATGAGTTTTGGGGACTGATATAAGTGTTCTATATCTTGATCTGCATTGTGGAAAGCTATGTAAAAATTCATTAAGATTTACAATTGAGATGTCAAAAAAGAGCAAAGATAAAAATTAGGCATTTCAGAGAAACAAAAATTGAATGTTTATAAAAGCTAGACCTTCACTTAATGAATACTAAAAGACCTACTTCATCAATAAGGAAAATGACCCTCAAAAGAAATATTTAATACACAAGAAAGAAAGTGAACTAATAAACTTACAGACATACATATAAATGCAAGCAAGCAGTATATGTGTAACTATTAATTAATAGTTAATATTAATTATAATAATGTTGTCATCAAGGGATCAGAAAATCAAAGAAGAGTCAAGATCATTTAAAAGGAATGAGCTCTGAAGCAAGAAGGACAAGTCAGTTCTAGCTCTACTTTTCACTCCTCACTTGGTGCTCTTGAAAAGATTCCTCTTAACATAGTTATCTATCTCTGTATATATCTAGCTTTATATCTAACAAAAACATTTATAACTCTTTTGCCCATTTTGTAAAAGTGGTTATAAGTATGAAATGCATAAACAATGTAGAGGATTTTGAAAATTATAAAATACAATTATAACATGACTATTATTAAATAATAAATGAGATAACTAGAAAAAACTTTAAAAAATAATTAATTATTTTCAATGTTGGGTGACAACTAGAGAAAGGCTAAATGTTTTATACTAGATTATATGCCTGGCTAGTGACAATGCTCGTACTGCAACAAAACAGGTTCTCGTATTCCTTGCCTAGTATATGATTTTCTTAATTTTTTGACATGTGAGAGATTTAAAGCACTAACAGGAATAAATTATGGATATTAAATAGAAAGGGAATAGTCCCTACTTCTATTTTTCTGGAACCACTTCCATACCTCTTTGAATATTATGGACATGTTGAGAATAATCTTTTCAGTCTATCTCAGCTGGTCTCCATTAGGCATATTATCATTATACAATTAACAATTGTACATCATACAAATAACAATGCAGTATTATTATAAAAACTCAGCTGAAATCTACTACCTACCTACACACACACACACACACACACACACACGCACACGCGCACACCCCTCGTCAAAGTTAGTTTAAGCAAATGTGTTGGATGAGTTTCTTAAGGTCATGTTAAGGTCATGATAGTAACATTGCCATCCTCTTTGCTATCATCATCATCATCAGTAACATCATCATCCTCTTTTTCTTCATGAAGCCTTTATCAGAGGCCACAGAGCTTCTTTCTAGATGCAGTGCAAAATAAATGCTGTATTTCAGGTCAAGGATAAAAGTAATGCAAAATAATCTAAAGTGGTATTTTCAAAATCTTTAGGTATCTCATAACACTTTGAGCCCTTCCCTCAGAAAAATGAAAACACCCCCCCCACACACACACCCCTAATTCATGCAAACTTTGCATAGAATTCAGGGAGCCCAGAGTTCTAAAGTTAAGTCCAAGAATGCTTGGACTAAAGGAAACAGATAGAAGTGGAAAAGAAAAAAGCAGCCCCAAATATGCGACTTTTCTTCTAAGAAACATGATTAGATTTCTGTGTCAGTAAGCACCTAGTTCCATATGAGAATTATATTTCTTCAGATGAAATAAACCCTTTCAATAGCCCATCTCCAGAAGCTACATCTAGAAATCTCAACATCTTAAATTTTCTCTTATAGGCCTTCCCCAAGAATAGAGTCCAATCTGAAGATTAGGATTCTCTAGTACAAACCAATCTCCCTTTCTTCTCTTGTCTTATATATTTATTTATTTTATTTGCATACATGATTGCTTGAATTTTGTTTTAGAAAATAAATCCTAAAGCTTCAGTGGTCCAAATAAAGCTAATAAAACTTTCATTTGTCTGGAAGTCCTCAGAACGTTTTAAACATCTTGTTACTACTAACACTAACAAGAAAAACACAAATGATTAAACATTTGCGAATTTGTATAACCTGAACCTAAGTAAAAGTGAGAAAATTGTTAGTCATCTCTGTAATTACTCCAGCACTCTCTGCCTAGGCATTATACTAGGGACTAATCTTTATGAGAAAAATCAAATGCTGTATTTTTTCCCTCAGTTTATAAAGTTGCAGGATTTAGTCTCAGATTTTCAGTGAAAGCACTTTAGTTCTTTTTGCTTTCTTTGCTGCTGTGACCAGATGGAAGCATTACTTTCTTTTCCAGAAAGTCTATGAACAGGCAGAGTAAAGGTGACAGCTCACACGGAGTAGTGCCAGATGCTCTTGTTTATTCCAGAGTGTTAAGGGATATTTACTGGCATAAATTCAATGGCTTTTTGGAGGATTTTCCAAAGGGTCTCATTTTTGGGGGGGAGTGAAAATCTGCTTCTGTGTACAGCCCAATAAGGGAAACATACTTTGCCCACTAGACTAAGGTTTGTTTTTCTTAGCCATTCTTCCCCCAAAAGACAGGAAGGTTTTTCAAAAATCCCAAGAGTGTGCACTCCATGGGGATGCAACATTCTTGTCTACGTGCTCTCTTTAAGAAAATTGGACATTGGCAACCAGAGCTGCAAATTTGCTTTTATAAAAATTTTCTCTTCATTTTTTTGAAGCTGAGTCATATTGAATTGAAGTAAAAGTTAACAACAAAAACTGAAAACATGATAATAAATGCCAAGCATGTTTATTTGGCCATAAACTCAAGCTGTGCTAAGAGGGGGAAGCATATCTATCCTGGCTTGTTGAATCAGCAAATGTGTTGTACCACACTGGAGAAAGCAGTACTGCTAGTGCTTAAGAGCATGGGCTTTGGGGTTTAAGTTCCAGGTTCTGAGACTTATTAGTATATCACCTTGACAGTGTCATTTAACTTCTTTATGACTCAATTTCCTCTTGTGTAAGATTATCATTATAAATAGTACCCATCGTACAGAATCTTTGGGAGGGCTAAATGAGTTTTTTCATGAATCACATTTAGAAAAGTGTGTAGCACATAATACATACTCAATAAATGTTAGCTACTATTATGACCATTGTGATTATCATTATTACTCTGCAATCCTTTAATTTTTATCCATTATATTATAAAATGTATAGTCTTCTTTCCTGGTTTTAGAGAAAATGTGTTAAAAATATTCTATTAGAGATGACAGGAACCTCAAGAGATTGCCTGTCCAAACTCAGTCTTTACAAATAAACCACAGACAAAATAAACAGAGTTTATTTTGTTTGGGAGCATTCCCAGGAAAGTGAAACTAATGTGTCCTTTATTTTCTTTTTAATTAAAAAAATTTTTAATCACCCTTATAAGCAACAAAAGTCACATCTCACTTTCTGCTTACATATATATTTTTTCTTACTGAGCTTTTCACTAATAAATAAAAATGAATAAATTAACTAATAAAATATATTTTTAAAAAGAAAAGTTAATATAATTATTTTAAAATAAAAATGAAAAGGCTTTTTATCCACATTTATGTATTTTATTAAATTAGAAATTTATTTTGTGGTATAACTATTCTTTCACTTTGGTGGAAAAACAACAGCTTTAGATATACATATATGGCTATATATACTTCATCAGATAAACTATATACAAATACCTCCATTTCTTTATTCCTAAGGTTCGGATTTCAAATCCCAGATGACATTCAAACAAGATCAGTCTAATTTATTTTAAAAGTTAACTATAGAACCGTTGGTGATATTTTCATTCACATTAGGAATTCCTAGAATACTTGTGTCACTTGAAGAGGCCAGATTGATTCATAAATGGTAAAAATACAGCTGTTAAAAATGTAGTACACTTGGCTGAAAATTACAATCTGAAAGTGTGTGATGCCAACTTCAATTGTTTATACATAAATAATTTTTTTGACTCTCATTAATTCTGCTGCAGGACAATAATAAGTACTTTTTGAAAGAATAAACTCAATAGAGGAAGAGTTTGGAATGGAATCTACAGATCTCAGATGCAGTGACCACAATTATTGATGGCACCCTTCCTGCATAACTGAATACCTAAGTCACACCCACATTTGTTCCCAGCTCTAGCCATATGGCAATTTTTCCTGAATGATTTGGTCTCTCCCTTTTCTTTCTCTATCATTAGATTGTTATGGCTTTCTTCCTTTCAACTCTTGCCAGCTGGGAAACAAAAAGAGTATTATTTTTGCCTCACTTATTCTTGATCCCTTTTTGAATATCCTTAGTTGCCTTAAACATGAACATGCATCTACATTTGAAAGAATTCAGTTTGAGGAAACTGTTCTAGTAGGTAAGTTTAAGGATCTACATTCCTCTATTATACTTTATTTTTCAATTATCTTTTAAGGTAGAGGCTAGGGAGTGAAGACTTAAATCCACTGAGTCCAAATACGTGAGAATAAAGTGTATACAGTGCGGAAAAGCCTTGAAAATTGTCAATGTTATTTTAAAGGACACTCTCCTGACTATAAATAACATTTGGGTTGGCTTTTCACAGTCAAAATGCTATTCCTATTATGGATAACAAGTTTGTGAGTTGTGTAGTTTTTTTTTTTTGACAACCATATATAGAAATATACGGCAGTAGATTAGATGAATTGAAGATTACAACCTGCCTTAGGAAAGTTAATATATAACTTTGCATTTTGTAAATATGAAATTTTTCCTGAAGCATCAACCTGAGCCTAGCAGCAGTAGGCTGATGGCTCCTATTATAAGGTTCAGGAAGGGCACAGGCCTCTGCTTGTTCGTCACAACCAAACCAGCCTCATAAGAGCGCAGACATATCGAGAGAGAGTGCCTGGTAGATACTTTGATCTGAAGACAGACTTACTCACTTTCAAATCAAGTCTGTGAGATGTTTATTCCCTAAAGGAATATTTTTAGAAAGAACTGTAATATTAAAACCAGAAAGTAAATTAAGGTACAGAAAAATAAAACATAATTTTCATACTCTAAGAATGCTTGAGATGCATCTGTGGAAACAAATTAGTGATTCACATTTTGCTGAACTTGGGTCACCTGGATATTATTGATATTTTTTTATCATACAGGGCTGTACTTGTTCTAGAGTCACATTCTCCCCCAATTATATATGATCTCATTTCAAGTTCCAAAAATATGTTTTTTGAAAATAATAGCTAATAATGACAGGCTCAGATTTTTAAATTTTTCTGTTTAGGGAGTAGGGAAAACAGAATAACATAGACTTAGGTAAAAAAGGAATGCATAGGAAATTGTATTGGCTGTCATAAAATAGAAATTATGTCATGCTTTAGTTATGTAAGGGTTCAAAAAAGTAATCTTTTTCCTGGTTATTCAGTATATAGTTATACAGGTATTTATTTAATAGTTGATTTGGTGTAATGTTTTTAATATTATGCAAAAGCCATACTAAGTCTTTGAATACTCTGATCTATTTCTAAATGGTCTACCAGTCAAGAAATGCTTACAGTATAAAATATTGTACTCCTTAAGGATATGTTGGATGAATGTTTTCTGATAAACCATGGCAGGTCAATAACAATATGGGCAGAAGTAGATACTAACTATCTTATATTTTACAATTATTAAAGCATCTTAACTATTTTCAACAGGGTTGAGAGAGCTTACATTTAGAAGGTTATCTGATTCAATAAGTACATGTTTTTTGTTGACCAGAGTGTAACTTCACGTGAGTGTGTGAATCTCTTCCATATTCTCATGTAATCCAACAGATTGGTAACAATGACCAAGCTCATCATAAAAGCACCTATAACCTCAGTTAATTGGGCTCATTTTGGGTATATAATATTTTTATTTTTCAATCCTAACAATTCAAAACTCTTTTTGAAATGCTACTATAATACTTTAATTTTTATTTTATTTTATTTTATTTTTTTGAGACGGAGTCTTGCTCTGTCACCCTTGCAGCACAGGGGCATCATCATAGCTCATTTCAGCCTCAAACTCTTGGGCTCAAGCAATCCTCCTGCCTCAGACTCCTGAGTAGCTGGGACTACAGTCATGAGCCACTACACCAAGCTAATTTTTCCATTTTTTGTAGAGATGGGGCCTCTCACTCTTGCTCAGGCTGGTCTCGAACTCCTGACCTCAAGTGATCCTCCAGCCTTGGCCTCCCAGAATGCTAGGATTACAGGCATGAATCACTGTACCCAGGCTATAATACTTTAATTTTATAGTATATTTTCTATTTTTATTATTGAAGGCTAAGTACAACTTGTATTTAAAATATAATTTCCTAAATTCTGACATTTTGTTTCTCTTAATTAGATTACATAAAAATTTATTAGATTTAATTTATAAATAGAAAACTGGGCCAGGACTGTCTATATTTCATTTTCTTCATCTTTAAAATTAGTAATAGCTACCTTGAAGATCAGTTTTAAAGATAAATGAAATGTGTTTATACCTATATACATAAAGTATACATCAGACTGTCTAATGCATGAAGGTAGTTATAGTTATTGTTGTTACCACTGATAATGATTGCAGAAAATGTTAAGAAAACCCTGATTAAAATTTATTTTGTGTTGATCAGAGATGTAGGAAGCAAATGGTCCAAATGGTCTTTTAAGTATGTTTCTTTTTCTTATTTGTATAAAATGTATGGAAAAAGTTTTTTTAAAAAAGAAAAACATTAAAAATATTTTCTTAAAATGTTAGGATTCTTTTGGTTGAAAAAGACAGAAAAATGCTGTTCACATGGCTTAAGCAAAAAGCTCAAGGGAAATACTGTCATTAGGCATGACCTATTGCAGGACTTTGAACATTATCCTGCTATCCCTTATATTTCTTGACTCTGCTCACTTCCATGTTGTCTTCATTCTCAGGTTTCATGTAGTTACAAGACAGCTGCCAGCAACACTAGATCTACTCTTTGTCAGGTTCAAGTGCAATGGAAAAGAGGGAGAGAGTACTCTCTGTGTATGTGCATTGGCTATGATTGGGCCAGTTGACCAACGTTTAATCAATCACAATGTGCAGGGGAATGGAATATCCAACTGCACAGGTATCCATGCAACCCTAGGGATTCCAGGTAAATGAAGTGATGGTAGGGAAGGGATGGCTCCTTAGAGAAATGCGGTAAGCTTATCTGAAATAAAATAAATGGATCCAGACCTTTACATATGACATACTGCATAAAACCAAAATTATTCAAAAGATGTTGCTCATTCTTTTTACTATTTTGCCAGATGTCTTTTCTTTTTACTTTTTTAGATATGGGTATATCCCAGTATTTTTCTTATGTATACACATTCTTTTCTCTCTGATGTTTCAGTGGCACTTTTCACTCTATCATCTGAATACTGAAGATGCATAAATGTCTTCTGAGCTCTACTTTGTGTATGTATCAGTTAGCTCTTATTGCACAGAAAACCTCTTTAAAGCTTAATGATTCTGCATGTTGGCAAGTAGAAAGATCCTCTGATCTTGGCTAAGATCAATCATGCATCTCAGTCAACTGCCACATTTGTTGAAGTACATTATAGTACCTAACACATAGCAAGAGTCCAGAATTATTATTGCCACTAATAATATATTATCTTTTCCAAATGAGGAAAGCAATTTCTCTTTCTTTGTCTGAGTCCTCTCTTTATAAAAGAAAAGATTTGTATCCTTTTGCTATAGCATTACCTAATCTATAAATATTTAGTATAATACTACAAATGATAAATCCCCATTGCTATAAATATCCTAATAAACTGTGCAATCTATGGCTACATTGGAATACCATTGACCATATCTGATAATTACTTGATAATTTCCTCAGAGTCTTAAAGTCTAGTGCATAATCATAGTCAGTAAATGCTTGCTGTGACTACTGCCGCTGCCTATGCTATTGCCATTAACCTTAAAGATCACATGTTAATAATATGAGAGTGTCTAAGTTTGCCTAGGATACCAATGTTTTAGATGTCTAAATGTCTGCATATAAAAAGGTTTCTTTCACAATTTATCCCTGTTTTGGCTTTCCATCCCTAGCCATTCTTTAATACATCTGATCTCAAATTCTACACCAACATTTTATAAATACATAGATAGATAGATAGATAGATAGATAGATAGATAGATAGATCTATATATCTCCTACGGTTTAAATGTTTGTCGCCTTCAAAACTCATATTGAATCTCAATCCCCAATGTGGCAATATTGAGAGGTAGGGCCTTTAAGAGGTGATTGGGTCTTGAGGGCTCTGCCTTCATGAATAGATTAATCCATTCATGGATTAATGGCTTATCAGAAAGTAGGACTTGTGGCTTTATAAGAGGAAGAAAGACTTGACCTAGTATGCTCAGCCCCTTGCCATGTGATGCCCTGCACCACCTTGGGACTCTTCAGAGAGTGCCCACCAGCAAGAAGGTCCCCACAATATGTGGCCCTTAGATCTTGGACTTTCCAGCCTCCAAAACTGTAAGAAGTAAATTTTGTTTCTTCATAAATAACCCAGTTTCAGTTATTTTGTTCCAAGAAACAGAAAATAGACTAAGACAGAAAATTGGTACTGAGAAGTGGGGTTGTTGTTATAAACATACCTGAAAATGTAGAAGTGGCTTTGGAACTAACTGGGTAATGGGGAGAGGGTGGGAGAATTTGGAGTAGTCTAGAAAAAGCCTATATTCTGGTGAGGGCTTAGAAGACAGTAAGATTAGAGAAAGTGTGGAAATCCTTAGTGGTTAAGTGCTCATGACCAGAATGCTAATAGAAATATGGACCGTAAAAACTATTCTGATGAGATTTCAAATGTAACTGAGAAAGAAAGTATTGCAAACTGGAGTGAAGGCCATCTTTGTTATAAATTGGCAAAAAAATTTGGCTGGATTTTGTCCATGCCTGAGGGCTTTATGAAATGCAGAATTTAAGAGGAATGAATTAGAATATTTGGTGGAAGAAATACCTGAGCAGCAAAGCATTTAGGCTGCTGCATGACTACTTTTAACTGTTTACATTAAGCTGCAACAGGAAAAAAATGGCTTAAATATGGAATGTATAAACAAAAGAGCAGCAAAGTGGAAAGATTTGGGAAACTCTCAGCCTGGCCACATAAGGAGTGAAAAATCACATTCTGTTCGGGAGAGGAAACCAAGGGTGTAGCCCAGTGACTTTTTGCTAAAGAGATTAGCGCTGATGGAAGGAAGCCAGGTGCTATTCCTCAAGACAATGGAAGAAAGACCACAAAGGCATTTTAGAAATCTTCTAGGCCGCCCTTCCCATCACAAGCCCAGAGGTCTAGGAGGGCAGAATGGTTTCAGGGAACATGCCTGGGGCACACTCCATGGGGTCACTGCCCAGGGCAGCCCTTGGAGGCTGTTCTCCACATCAGGCCTCTCCAATTACTCTGGCTGCGGCTCAAGTAGCCCCAGGTGTGGCTCATGCCACAGCTTCAGAAGGTACAAGTCATAAACCTTGGCAGTGTCGACATGGTGCTAATTCTGCAGATGTGCAGAATGCAAGATCTATGGACACATGGCAGCCTCCACTTTGATTTCAAAGGATGTATCAGACAGCCTGTGGGTCCAGACAAAGACTTGTGGCAGGACCAGAGCCACTACAGCGAGCAGCCAGTACAGCAACGTGGAGTGGAATGTAGGTCAGAGCTCCTCACCGGGGCAATGCCTACTGGACCTGCAGGAGTGGAACTGCCATGGAAATCCCAGAACTGTTGAACTACCAGTGTGCGATGCCAGCCTGGGAGAGCTGAAGCCTGGGCTGAGCCCAGGAAAGCTGTGGGGGTGGAGCTTCCCAATGCCCTGGGGGCCCAACCCCCACACCAGTGTCCTCGGCATACCGGACATAGAGTCAAAGGAAACCATTTTCCAGCTTTGAGATTTAATGTATGCTCTGCAGGGTTTAGGACTTGCTTGGGACCTGTAACTCCTTTCTTCTTTCCTATTTTTCCATTTTGAAATTGGAATGTATACCCCATGTTGGGCCTACCATTGTATCTTGGAAGTAAATAACCTATTGATTTCACAGGCTCTCAGCTGGAGGGAATTTGTCTCAAGATGAAAAGTGCCTGAGTCACAAATGAGTTGGTGCTGAAATGAGTTAAGATGTTGGGGATATGAGGATGGAATGAACGTATTTGAACGTGAGAAGGATATGTGTTTTAGAGAAACAGGGACAGAATGCTATGCTATAGTTGGAATATATTTGTCCCCTCCAAAAGTCATGCTGAAACTTAATCCTAATGTGGCATTATTGAGAGACGGGGCCTTTAAGAGGTGATTGGTTCTTGAGAGCTCTGCCCTCAAGATTAGTGGGTTATCATGGGAGTGGGACTGCTGGCTTTTTAAGAAGAGGAAGAGAGACTTGAGTTATTATGCTCAGCTTTCTCTCCATGTGATGACTGTGCTGCCTTGGGACTCTGCAGAGAGTTCCCACCAGCAGGATGGCCCTCACCAGACGTGGACCCTCAACCTCAGACTTCTCAGCCTCCAGAACTGTAAGAAATGCATTTTGTTTCTTTATAAGTTACCCATTTTTAGATATTCTGTTACAAGCAACAGAAAATGGGCTAACATAGATGAGATTATATACATGATGAGCCAAGATTGCTGAACTCAAAGGCTTTGAAAATAATTGGGGATGTTGCAGTACTGGGTTTATTCTTGCACTTTTTTTTTTTTTTGAGACAGAGTCTCACTCTGTTGCTCAGGCTAGAGTGCCGTGGCATCAGCCTAGCTCACAGCAACTTCAAACTGCTGAGCTCAAGCAATCCTCCTGCCTCAGCCTACTGAGTAGCTGGGACTATAGGAATGCACCACCATGCCTGGCTAATTTTTTTCCATATACATTTTTAGTTGTCCAGCTCATTTCTTTCTCTTTTTAGTAGAGATGAGGTCTCGCTCTTGCTCAGGCTGGTTTAGAACTCCTGAGCTCAAACAATCCACCTGCCTCGGCCTCCCAGAGTGCTAGAATTACAGGTGTGAGCCACCACGCCCAGCCTTATTCTTTGCTCTTGTAAGAAAGCTGCTGGTTAATAAATTCATAGACTATATGTGAAAAGCTATAAGTTATCATATGAATTAAGGAACTTTTGTCATGCCTTTTTCTAGGAGGAAAAACAAAAAGCTCCTAAAATAAGAAAACATAGCCACAAACTTTTATGTCCATTATTAGGGAACAGAACACAGTCATTGCATAAAAAAAAAATTATTGTAATACAGACAGTACTATCCTCTTTTCTAGTGCTTCTGGGAAGACTCTTCTAGCATATTCTCTTGTACCTTTTCTACCTTTAGTCATTATTGTTAGCTGTAAATGGAACAATTTTCACCTGTCTACAGACATGCACTGATACGCTTTCCGTTTTTATGGGTGTCACCTGGATCTCTTCTAAAATTGTCCCCTGGTGTTATCTTGGATACTGTTCTACTATTTTTCCCTAAGTTAACCAGAAAGTACAAAATAAATGTCTCAATATTATTATACAGAAAGAGAAATATTACCACCTATGATTGAGGAACTGTGTTAGGAACATAAAGCTGAGTTGTAAATAAATGTTGGTCATAGAATGTACAGTTCTGGAGAGAAGGGGTGTGTCTACCTGGTCTTTATAGCTCTCTCCATAACTTTCTAATTCCTGGCACAAGTGAGTATTTAATACTCTTTGTTGAATAAATGAATACTTTAATAAATGAATTAATTAACTTTGACCTACTATATTTTTCTATAAAATTCAAGTCTGTGACAAACTACTCCCCAACCGTAGACTAATCATATTAATATCTGGGGGAACATTTGAAAGAATCAGCAAGTGAAAAGACATTTAATTTTAACCATGTAAAAGCATGTTTGAGGAGCATTAAGAGGGGCCCGTGTAGCTGGAGAAAAGGGAGTTAGGGAGGTAAGCACCATCTAGACGAAGTAGTTTCCTGTAGGCTATGAAAAAGTATAATGGGCAGTTGGAGGTGTTAAGGAGCCATGTAATTGATCCATGTCATCTTCTGACATGGTATTCTGGCTGTGGGTAGAAAATGAAACGGGAGGGAAGCAAAACTCGAATAGAGAGACAAGCTAGGAGTGGGGGGAAAGCACTGTCCAGGAAAGGGATGTTGGCTTAAAATAGGGGGAAACAATGGAGGTGGATTAAAGTGGTCAAGCTGGGAATTTTTTTTAAAAGAGAGTGGACTAGTTTTGACTGATGGATTCAACGCTGATTGTGAGAGAAAGAGATGAGTCAAGAATGATCAACTAGGATCTTTTTAAAGAAATGGGGAAGACTGAAAGGGAGCAAGTTAGAAGGGGAATATATAATAGTTATATTGTGAACCTGTTAAACTTAAGAACCCTATGAGCCCAAAATATTGAGGCTCTAGAGTTTGAGCACTCAGCTACTCACTAGCTGGGTAAGAAAATTTGCATGTACATCTTCTACTGAACAGAATTATAAAAATAAGTTTTATCTCCTATAACTGTTATGGGAATTAAATTAATCATATAAAAATCATAGAATAATTTCCAGCAGATTGTATGCATTAATTATTATAATCAAGTAAAAATGTAGACAGTTGGTTATAAGAGTATGGAACTCAGGGAGAAGCCAGAATTGGAGCTATAGATGAAATTTAAAGCAATAAGGCCAAATAAGACCATATACAAAGTGAACACACATAGGGAAGAGAAAAGCACCAAAAATAGAGCCCTGGGTTATTCCAAGATTTCCAGGTTGAAAAGAGAAGAAAGAGTTAGCAAAGGAGACTCAGAAAGAGCTGTCAGTGCAGTGAGAGATAAACCAGGAGTATATGATGTTCTAGAAGCTAAGGAAAAGTGTGATTAAAATGAAGGAATGATAATTGTTGTTGAATGGGAATAAATAAATGAACTTTGGATTGACTAAGAAGGAAGTTGTTGGCAACCTTGTCTCCTACCTTCAGTAGAGTTGTTATTTAATAGACATCTAAATGAAGTGACTCAATGTGAGAATGAGGGAAAAAAAGTAATTAGAATAAACTTTTTTGAAGAACTTTTGCTTTGTGTGGAGCAGATAAATGTGGTAGAGAGCTGGAGGAGAACAGAGATTGAGGGTGAGTTTTTATTCAGATGGGAGATATTTTACCATGATTGCAGGTTGATGGGAATGATCCCACTATAGACATTAAGGGAATTTTCCTAGTCTCATTTGTACTGCAACAAAATTGAAATGTAATGAATGCACATTTGGATAAAGGGAACATTATCTACTTGACTCCAAATAGAAAAGCTACAATTACCCCCATAAAGAGTAAAAGTAAGATTTTGATTATACTACTTTCCACAGTCTATTTGTGTGAACAAAACACAAATAAGGACTTTTTAACATAAATAATGTGGAAATGATACTCTAAGAAGATATTTTATGGTATTACCAGGTAGGGTTTTTTTGATATTTTAGGAAAGAGACAAATTGATCTTTTATTACTAAATGAAAGAATAATTTAATTCTCATCCAGTATGTCACAAAATATATGGAGTTATCTATCTATATAAAGAGATATAAAATTAATAATATTGTTGCTGAGCTCCAAACAGTTAAGTTTAATGACAAACAAGAAACTGGCCCATTTATTTCAGGTCTCCACTCAGGTCCTTCAGTCTAGCCAGATCCAATCTTTCACTGAACATTTATGCATCTTGCTTCCTCCCAACTAAGTTCTATATTCTTTATAGATATGGCCAATAACTTTCAAGAACCTTTGCAACTTAAGAATTTATGATTATACAACTCCCCAATATACTTTCCCTTATTTACATGAAACTAGCTCAAATAAAATTTTGTTTAATTTTTTTTATTTCAGCATATTACAGGGGTACAAATGTTTAGGTTACATATATTGCCTTTGCCCCACCTGATCAGAGCTCTAAACGTGTCCATACCCCAGATGGCATGCACCGCACCTATTAGGTGTGTACATACCCATCCCCTCCGCCCCCCTCCCACCTGCCCGACACCCAGTGAATGTTACTACTATATGTGCACTTAAGTGTTGATCAGTTAATACCAATTTGATGGTGAGTACATGTGGTGCTTGTTTTTCCATTCTTGTGACACTTCCCTTAGTAGAATGGGCTCTAGCTCTATCCAAGATAATATAAGAGGTGCTATACCACCACTGCTTTTTGTGGCTGAGTAGAACTCCATGGTATACATATACCACATTTTATTAATCCACTCAGGGATTGATGGGCACGTGGGTTGTTTCCACATCTTTGCAGTTATGAATTGTGCTGCTATGAACATTCTAATGCAGATGTCTATTTTATATAATGTCTTTTTTTCCTTTGGGTAGATGCCCAGTAATGAATTTGCTGGATCAAATGGTAGTTCTACTTGTAGCTCTTTGAGATATCTCCATATTACTTTCCACAGAGGTTGCACTAGTTTGCAGTCCCACCAGCGGTGTATGAGTGTTCCTATCTCTCCACATCCATGCCAACATTTATTGTTTTGGGACTTTTTGGTAAAGGCCATTCTCACTGGAGATAAGTGATATCTCACTGTGGTTTTGATTTTCATTCCCTGATGATTAGATATGTTGAGCAACTTTTCATATGTTTGTTGGCCATTAGTCTGTCTTTTGAGAAGTTTCTGTTCATGTCCTTTGCCCACGTTTTGATTTTTTTTCTTGCTGATTTTCTTGAGTTCTATATAGATTCTAGTTATCAGCTCTTTATCGGATGTGTAATGTGAATATTTTCTCCCATTCTGTAGGTTGTCTGTTCACTCTCGTGATAGTTTCCTTGGCTGTGCAGAAGCTTTTTAATTTGATCAGGTCTCATTTATTTATTTTTGTTTTTGCTGTGATTGCCTTTGGGGTCTTCTTCATAAATTCTTTGCCTAAGATGATATCTATAAGAGTTTTTCCAACATAATAAAATTTTTAATGCTTCCCTTACAATTAACCAACCTCTTTCAAAATTGTTTCCCAAATTTGTATCAATCTAATTGTCTTTGCTCCATATTTTATAACCATTTTCATTTATAGTAATAAATTTGATAATTTATATATGTTGGTGAGCTCTTTCTAGGAGTTGTATATTGTTTTATTATAAATAAATGAATGATTGACATGACAACTGCGAAAGTGAGGAATTCCCATGTTAATGCGGTGCAGTTTGTTTGTAGGCACAAATATCTGGAGGGTGGCTATGGTCTAAATTTTTCCCCAGGATACTGTCTTGGAAAATGGCTTTTTATCACAAGGAGGTCTGAGGGAGAGATGCAGGTTGGTTGTGACAATTATTGCTACTGATATAAACCAAAAAAAAAAAAAAAAAGAAATTCAAAAATAATTACTATTCTCAAAGAATAGTATCCACTCCATCATCATGGCCACGTTTATTCATTTATCCAACATTTACTGACCACCTAAAATATTAACAGTATGAGGGATACTCTATTAAAAAAAACTGAAAATTAAAAAAGACTCACTCATGGCTACCAGATAATCATCAACTGAAAAATAAACATATTATGCACTGTTGTAGCCTCAGTTGATAAGTCGTACAATGATGTTGTAAAGGGTTCAGTAGGAAGAGAAAAAATGGAGCTTTGCATTACAATAGTTATAATGAGGCATCAGAGTAGCAAGTCTCCTTGAAAAAGTGAGCCTTTCTTTAATTTTGAAGGATTAGAAGTTAGCTAGATAACAAAATAAATCCAAGAAAGGGATATCACTCTACAGGTAATTTTATGTTAGGTAATACATATACACAGGGACACGCACACACACACAAAGAGAGGTTTTGTACGTGTGTAAGAGCACATGAGTGTGTGCATGCATGTTTGTGTTTGGTGTTTGTGTGTGTATATATATGTGTGCATCTGTGTGTTGAGAGTGTGGGGAGAGACAAGGACCCTGGAAGAGTTAGGGGAGTGAAAGGAGCCGCAGAGAATTTTTATGAGGGGACTTATGTATTAAGCTAAACTAAATGCATTCCATCTTATGGAATAGTGTGGGAGAGAGATCAATGGTTTTTAAAGAGATGTGTTAATGGAATCAGGTTTGCATCTCTAAATTCATCAGTGGAGGCTAGTTTAGAGAAAGTTAGGCATGCCTCAGGCACGCTCTGAGCCTACTATATTAAGTCAGAGTTGCAAGGGAAAGAGCCTGCATTAAGGCAGAGAAAACCAGGCATTGTCTATAGAACATGCAAGTTTTAAATGACTCTGTGCTCAGGAGAGTAAAACAAGAGTTGCCTTCTTAGAAAAAAAGTTTTCTCTCTCTCCTCTTATAAACTGTGTTAGTTTCCTATGGCTGTTGTAACAAATTACCATATACTTAGTTGAAAAAAAAAACCCATAAGTTTATTTTGTTGTTCCGATGTTAGTAGTCTTAAATGGATCTTACAGTGTAAAATCAAGGTGCTCACAAACTGTGCTCCTTCTGGAAGCTCCAAGGGAAATTTTGTTTACTTGCCTTTTCTCATCTCTAGAGGCCACCTGGATTCCTTGGCCTGAGGCTGCTTCTTCCATTATCCAAATGCTGCTTTGCCATCACTTCTCCTCTCTCTGACTTTACCCCTCTTGTTTCCCTCTTATAAGTAAGGACCCTTGTGATTACACTGGTCCCTATCTTAGTCTGTTCTTCTTGCTATAACAAAACACCTTAGACTCGGTAATTTACAAATAATAGAAATTTATTTCTCACAGTTCTGGAAGCTGAGAAGTCTAAGGTCAAGGTGCTAGCAGATTCAGTGTCTGATGAGGGCTGCTCTCTGCTTCCAAGATGGTGCCTCCTTGCTGTGCCCATGCATGGTGGAAGAGGCAGAAGTGTAAAACAGGGACTAATTCTCCCACTCAAGCCCCTTTATAAGGGCACTAATCCCATCGTGAGGACACAGCCCTCAGGGCCTAGTCACCTCCCAAAGGCCCACCTCTTAATACCATCACCTTGGAGGTTAAGTTCCAGCATGTGAATTGTGGAGGAACATACATTCAAACCATAGCAGTCCCATCCAGGTAATTGAGGATAATCTCCCCATTTTAATATCTTTAATTACATAAACAAAGTGCTCTTTGCCATGGAAAACAATGTAGTCATAGCTTCCAAGGATTATGTGAAAATCTTTGAAGGGACTTTCTTCTGACTACTACCACATTGGATATCTGTAAATCATTGCAACCCCTGTCATAGCTAAAAAATAACTAAGTTTCTTTAACTATACAGAACAGATTGAGAACCTGCTATAGTCTTGCTTCTGCCCCTTCTTTTGCTCTATGATATACTCATCCATTGGTTTAGCACAAATGGGAGAAAGAAAAAAGCTATTTTTGCTATTATGAATACTCTTAACCTCCTTTTCCCACCTCCAAGGTAAATATGAGTTGCTGTGTCAGAATATGTTTTATATGAGCAGCTCTCTGTTACCTATATTAAACAAGTGAAAGATTGGGGTCAAACAGGGCTTGTTTCAAATGTCCCCTAATTAGAACTTACTGTGCAGATTGCTTCAAAGTAAAATTCATGCCAGTAGGTGACATTTCAGAAAATGATTCCCTTTTTTTCTCATTGGTTTTTTAAAAACTTTAAAGAAAACCTGAAAATTATTATTATCGTCAAATATTCTCAAGAATTCAGTGAGAATATCCATGTTCTTTATATTACCATTACTTTCCAGATAATAGAGAATTTAGAAAATTCAAATTTTGCTAACTACAAACACATTCAGAATCGGCACTAAGACCATGCTGTTTAGCCCACTGATGTTCTGCTCTACAACTTGTGAATATATTTTTTTTCCTTTTTCACTTAACCCTCTCAAAAAAAAAATTCTTAACTGTCCTATTTGATTATGCTACTTTTACTGCTGACACATTATCAGAAAGGATTACTTGGATTTTCTTAACCATGAAGGCAAACAAACATTAGTAGCAGTCCCCAAAGACATTCTCAATAGTGCTGAAGAAAAATTACTGATTTGGGTCTTAGCCTTTCAAAGTCATTTCTCTCCCTGAGCTCATGTCTACCTGAAAATGAATACAGCTTGGCTATGTTGTCTATGATAAATATGCAACATGTTGTAGGTGCTAGTACAAGGCAGGTACCGTTTATGATTTAGGCGGTTCTCTGGGTCTTCCTGTTTACTGAATAAAGACCTCAAACATTTAGGTGCATTGTGTGCTTTTGGTTCTTGCTGGTGATTTTTATTTGGTTGGTTGGTTTTGGTGTTTGATTTTTGTGGGCTTATTTTTATTTTTTATTTTTTTGTCTTCTTTTAGCCTTGGGAGAGAGCAAGTGAACTTTATCATTTTCACACGTGTTGAATAAGAATACTGGATTTATTTGTTGCACTTATTCTTTTGGTAGGCCTTTTCTTTAATGCATCTAAGTGAACTGATTTTTAATATATGCAATAAATTTTTCTAATGCTGCTGCCCAGTGTTGAAGTATGTGATATTTTAAACTCAGAAAACATACACATGTCACTGGCTTTGAGGAGAGTTTAGAGAATCTTTTCCTAGAAAATCATAATTGCTGTTAACTGCTTATTTCATGCAAATTTTGACACGTGGGATTATTAATGTGGTGATGCCCTCAGTGAAATTGTACAGCTGCTACTAAAAGGGCAAAATTGAAAAATATAAGATGCATCTGAATAGTCTATGTGGCCAAGTCAGTGAATCTGCACTGATTTGGTTTCACCGAAAAATAAAAAAGAAACTGATAAAATCAAAACCCCAACATTTTATTTTCATTTGGAATTAATTATGAATAATTAAATATTCATAATTCAATTTTAAATATATTTAACAAAGGTTTTAGAATGCTTATCTCTGAGGCTCTGCTTTAATTAACAAAACTTTCTACATTTTTATAGTTGTGGCATTAAAATGAAATCAATACTGATTTCTGTGTTCTATTGTGCTTTCTGAAACACTTTACAATCAGAATAGTTGCATTTAAATTTACTAATGACTATATCTTTATTGCATTGTTGATGCTTTAGCACTAGAACAAAAAAGATTGTGTGTATATGTGTGTAAATTTACGTTAGGTGCTATATTGTTAAATATACAGGATTTGTTGACTGCTGAGATAAAGACCAAAATGACAACTGTATATAAGATAGAAGCATACTTCTCTGTCAGTAATTGTCCAAACTAAAGCAGTGCTTAGCTAGTTTGGTAGCTGCAGTTTTGGGGACCTGGGTTCTTTTTCTCTTATTCTGCCCCCGTCAACATGCAACTTTCATTTTGTGGTTTAAATGACTGCTTTAGCAATACTAGCAGAAAGGAGACAGGGCACAAAATTTCCTTTTAACTGTATGGCCAGGAAGTTGCTCATAACACTTCGTCATCCCTCCCATTGACAAGAACTTGATCATTTGACCACAACTGATTGCAAGAGAGACTTGGTAATATAGTTTTTAGCATAAGCCCTGCTAAAATTAGAATTTCTATCACTAACACAAGAATGGATATCGGCATTCAATCAGCAGCCTCTACCATACACTCTAACACCGCTTTGGAGTGCTTTGAAAATTACTGTAGGTAGGTAGGAGATTCAAAGACATATTGGCACATCTATGAAAATTTTATCAGGGCTAAGTAAGGCTGTCTTAAATCAATCTTTCCTTCCTTCCTTTCTTTAATTCCTTCCTTCCTTCCTTCCTTCCCCTCTGTCTTCCTCCAATTCATTTCCTGTCTTTCATTCTTTTAGCAGATTCTATGTGTCAGGGATTGTCCTATGCACTAAAGTTCAAAATTGAAAAAGACATTTTCTCTCTCACATAGTCTTATAGGGAAAGCTAGACAGCAGCACAATATGGCGAGTGTTATTTTAACACTAATGCTATAGGGAATAGAATCTTCCTGGCTGGGTCAGGAAAACATCACCAATAGGTGACATTTGAATTTGATCTTCAATATGGAGTAGGAGTTGCTGCTTGAAGCTTGGCTCTGCTCTTCCCTCTGTTTTCTAGAGCTCTAATCCTACCTAAACACTTCATTGGTAGTGAGGGTGCTGAAGTCCGCTGTTGCAGACGCTCCTACTGCTCACCATTATTTCCAGTTCACCTTCTTCCAGACATGAATCAGGATTGCACTTACCCACTCAAAGTTAGCAGCAGCCATGTGACTTGCTTTGGCTAAAGATATGTGAGCAGAACTGAGAAGTATTGCTTTTGAGCAGATGCATTTACAAGTTGGTATGTTATCTTCCATCTCTCTTGCCTGCTGCAGTGATAGTGAGAGCACAGTTTGATATGGAGATACAGAACTGAGCTATCACATTGCAGGTCAGTTACCCTGGAGAATTGCCCAGACCTGAATCATACTCCAAGAAAAATAAATTTTTGCTGCTTTATGACACAGAGATTTGTGGACTGTTTTGTTAAGCAACATAATCTAGCCCACTGTTACTGTCTAATGACCAATTCTTCCTTTAGTCCACTCTTCTCACATGTTCTGTCTTTCATATTCATACTCTTGTCCAACACAAAGTGATAATAGTGATAATGTGTAATTCTGGGCAGAATATCAAGAAATTCTGAATTTTTCTTAGTGAAATAAATTCCTAATTATCTTTAGATAGTGTTTTTATTAGCTAAATATGGTGATTCATTTTTCTTTGTACAATTAATTGGGGTTAATTTTAGATTGAAAGAGTGGATTTATTCTCTTAAAAAAACTACAAAAAAATCTTATCAATCAGAAAGCAAACTACCTGGCATCCACTCAAAACACAACATGCTTTTAAAAGTGGAATAGCAAAATAGATGCAACTTTCCTTTTGCTAAAGTAGACATTGCCGTTTTTATACAATTTAATGTAATCCATTCATAATAAAATCTTCTAGAGGGTTTTGTATCTTTTTCAATATTTGACCTGTAAGACATAGTCTTCTGTTTTACCTGCATAAAGCCTAAGATATCAGGGCGTGTAATTGCTAAAACATGTATAAGATTATAATTTTTGGCCTAGCAGAAACATACATTACGCAGGGGAGAAATTAGGGACATGTGTCCTTGGAAACGGACTCCAGAAAATTGACCCAGCATGCACCCACCTGATCTGTCAGTAAGCATTGAGGAATGTGCTAGAGCTATCACCAGTCCTTGGTTCCCAGTAAGCCTGCAGAGATTAAGAGAGTCTTGAAACCAGTCATGAGAGGTCAGAAGTGTATTAATAAAATGAGCAGACAGAATGTAAAAAGGACCAACCTGAAGGGGTCTTCACCAAGTCCAGACATATCATGGGATGCTCTCTGGTGACTTAAAAGCTAAGGATGGGTGGGGTGTGGTGGCAATTTGGGAGGCTGAGGCAGAGGATTAATTGAGGTCAGGAAGTCAAGATCAGCTTGAGCAAGAGTAAGACCCCTTCTCTACAAAAATAGAAAAATTAGCTGGTTGTCATGGTGTGGGCCTGTAGTCCCAGATACTTGGGAGGCTGAGGCAGAAGGATCACTTGAGCCCAGGAGTTTGAGGTTGCAGTGAGCTATGATCACGCCACTGTACTCTAGCCCAGGGGACAGAGCGAGACCCTCTCTTGGGGGTGGGGGGGGAAAGCAGCTAAGGATGTTTGTCTCTCTAACAGAGAGAATACAACTCTACGTCTTCATTTCTATATCATGTTCAGAGAGTTAAATGCTTGTCTATTTTCCTTACATTAAAAGTACTTGCGCCATTTGCTTATATCTGTTGATATCTTTCCATAAACCACCATCATCACTCTGCTGAAAACTACACACATAGAAGTCTCATATTACAAAAATCAGCAAACTTATATGAAATTGAATAGATGTAAGCTTATCCTTTATTTAATATTAGGTATATTCATATAAAACTAAGAATTTAAACAGAATAAATTGTCTAGTCAATTTGATAGAGATATGTGGAGTTAGAAAAACTAAGATACATGTTTATCATTGTTATTATTAGTTTAAAATGTTCATTCATGGTTAACAAATAATATAATAGGAGGAACTGTAAAAATCCGCCAATGAAATATGTGGAAATTCAGGATAGTGTTTGATTCAGGATGGGAAATGGTAGGAAAGGGGATGTGATTAGGGAGAAGGATTTTCAACTTTTACAAAGTTTTATTTCTCAGGCTGGGCTGAGGATCGGTACATGGATTTTTAATATTTATATCATTTTGAGTGTCTGAAACATTCAATAATAATTTTAAAAATCTCACCATCTCCCAAACTCCTTTTCCCTAGTTCATTTTTCCAAATGTTTCAGGAGTTTAAAAAAATTGAGATGGTAAATCACTTTTTTAAAAAAAGTTTGTTGCAATCATTCATTTTTTTTTTTTTTTGGTCTGGTTGAATCATGTTTCCTCATGATTTCAGCTACTTGTGAACTCATGTGATCACTTTTGATATAAACGTATTAGTATCTTTTTGTTAACAAAATTATTTTGATATAGTGAAATTAAAAGACAATTATACTGATAATGTATGTATGTATATGTAAAGAATTATACTGATAATGTATATGAAAGTGTACATTTTTACTTTATATAGATAATTTTGGAGAAAGTAGTGATTTGAGGTTTAAGGGCCTGAATTTTCTAAATAACTGCAGTAACTTTATTTTACTTTGCCATTATAGATCAAAACACTGATATCACTAGTTCAGGAGGATGTAGTTTCGATTTTCATTTCACTGTTTTTATCTACCTATCTCTCATCAACTGAGAAACCCTATAATAGGTTATGTTTTCTGATGACAGAGATTACTTCAGTTAAATTCGTCCTGTGGGCTAAGATAAATGGGTCGGGTCAGGTTTTGAATATTTATGAAAAGTCTGCACAGATGCAGATAGTGGATATTTTAAGTGTATTTTCTTGTATTGTGATTTATAATGTCTTATTAATATGGAAAAATGGTCTTTTATTTCAATCTAACTGTGTTTGTTTCTCAGGTACAGCCTGACTTAACTCTGTTTTAAATTTTTTTGTGCCCTCGCCGTATGCCCCTCTCCAACTTCAGGGCTTCTTTGTGAAGGAAGGGTCAGAACTTGTCACAGAGTCACAAAACATGTCAGACTTCTGGCCATTTCTCTTGAGCTTGTCTGGGTGCAAAGCATGCGCATTTGCATGGTGACCTTTGCAAACCCAAACAGAGGAGGTGATGTGAGGGTCATTTCCCAAGCCCTGCTAATGAACTGATTATCCCCCAAAGCCTAGTAGTCTGAATAACAATGAAGAGTGGAAAGTTCACTTCAAATCCAGAGGGGCAAAATAAAGCCCTGAAGTAGAATTTTTAATAAACTGATTGTATATTACCACTGGTATTTTAATTATTTGTTACTGAATCACCCAATGCCAAGAGATCAAATTGTTCACTACAAAGAGGTATTGTCTTGCCTTGCAATATACTTTAATTTTTAATTATTCCCTTGTCCCTGAAGTATTGCTCTTTAAAAAGTCCCCTATGTTGTTGAGTTTTTTTTTTTTTTTTTGAGAAGAGGGGTGCATAATGAACAAAGATTTTCCAGAACATTTCTAGGAAAGAAAATTTGCAGACATTTTCAGTTAAGCTTTATTTGTTCTCTAGGGCTAACCAGTGTATAAACAACTTAAGAATATTTTCATTCTCTTTCCATATGTATAATTTATACAAAGCATATGGTGTAATATTTCCAGATAGGTATCATTATTATAATTAGTTACAAAGATGATGTTGACAATATTCCAGTAGGTAAGTCTTCCCTATTGAAGCAAATTTTAACAAGATGGCATATAGTTGGAACATTTAGATTTAATTGACACACTCAAGTTTTAAACTCTCATATGCCTCTATGTTTGTTAAAGTCTGAACCAGAGATACTAATATGTAATAGAGAGGATACCATTTTACATGCTTGGCTACTTGGCATTGATGTGAACTGACTGGCTAAGTTGAATAATATTAACGTTAACTGATTATTTTCAATTTGTATTCCAGGAAACTTTTTTACATTAATACCTACATTAGCTGTTTCTTTCAAATATTGGTAGGTTGGCCTAGTTATGATATTATTGAATATTTCACATAATTACTATCTGTATTCAAAATCTTATTCTTTGAGAAATAAAGGATTATGGCACTAATAGTTTCCTAGTATTACATATGTTTAGTCTTAAAGAAGAGAATATGGAGGAAAGGACAATAGTCTTGCAGCATTGGCAAAGTGGACTAACTCTTTTTTTGAAAACTCTGCTGATAACATAATCTGGATTTCCCTGATTCTCCTCTCTGACTTCTCTCTCTGGTGCCTAGTGTGTGTATGCTTCCTCCGCCTGCACCTTCAGTGAGGTCAAGTTAATTAATTGTCTGCTAATGCCTTCATATCTTTACTGATTATTTTGTCTGTCTATCTCATCAGCTACAGGGAAATGTATATTAAAAATGACACACCAGATTTCTCTTGGTTTGTGATTACAAGGTGTATTGTTTTCTATTCTTTCACAGTCAAGATTCCTACATCCCTATATTAAAGGATATATCCTGGAAGTAGCATGTAGTTGAGTCTTTCTTAAAAATCCAGCCTGAAAATCATTGTTGGAATATTATACTGCTTAATTAGAATATTTATACTGCTTACATTTATTACAGTTACAGATATATCTAGTTTATCTCTACCATCTCACTGTTATCAGTCCCACCTATTCTAGCCTTCTTTTTCTTTACCTTTGGGTCTTCTTTTGGATTAATCAACTATTTTCTTTCTTTTTTTTTTATTGATACATAATAATTGTACATATTCATGGATTACATGTTACATCTTGATACAAACACACAACATACAATGATCAAATCAGGGTAACTGGGACAAGATGCACCTAAAACATTCATCATTGCTTTATGCTGCGAGCATTTGAAAACTTCTAGCTATTCTGAAATACAATAAACTATTGTCAACTATAGTTGCCTCATTGTACCAGTGAACATCAGAACTTCTTCCTTCTATTAAACAGAATTACCTGTTCACTAACATCTCTTCGTTACCCCATCCCACCACCCTTACCAATCTCTAGTAGCCACCATTTTATTCACTACTTCCTTGAGATCAATTTATTTTTAGGTCACATATATGAGTGTGAAAATGAAATATTTCTCTTTCTGTGCCTGGTTTATTTCACTTAAAATAAGGTCATCCAAATCTATCCATGTTTCTGTAAATGACAAAATTTCCTTCTTTTTCATGGCTAAATAATATTCCTTTGTGTACATACCCCACATCATTTTTATCCATTCATCCCTTGATAAACCCTTAAGCTGATTCCATAATTTAGCCATTGTGAATAATGCTGCAATAAACACTGAAGTGCAAATATCTTCTGGTTACATTTTATGACTCTGCCTCACCCGAGCGAGGTTTAGAGGCATACTGCTCACCGTGTCTGTGACCCTTAGTTGTGAGTTTGTGTCCCCCAACCCCCTAATCCCTGGAGAGTCTTACTACCATGTGAGCACCATAGTGTTGATCAGTTAGTATCAATTTGACAGTGAGTATGTGTGTAGACTATTCCTCCGATCTTGTGATACCTCACTGCGGATAATGGGCTCAAGCTCAATCCAGGAAAATATAAGCGGTGCTAGATCACTGTCATTGCTTATAATTGAGTAATATTGCATTGTAAACATATACCAGATTTTAGTAATCCACTCACTAATTGATGGGCATTTGGGTTGTTTCCAGATCCTTGCAATAGTGAATTGTGCTGCCATAAACATTCGGGTGCAGATGTCTTTATTATAGAATGTCTTTTGATCTTTTGGGTAGATGGCCAACGGTGCAATTGCTGGATCAAATGGTATTTCCACTCCCAGCTCTTTGAGGTATCTCCAGACTCTTTTCCACAGAGGTTGCACCAATCTGCAGTCCCACCAGCAGTGTAAGAGTGTTCCTGTCTCTCCACATCCTTGCCAGCATTTGTTGTTTTGGGATTTTTTTGATAGAGGCCAATCTCACTGGGGTTAGGTGATATCTAAGACCTCACATAGCCAAAGCAATCTTAAGTAAAAAGAACAAACTAGGAGGTATCAGTCTACCAGACTTCAAGTTGTACTACAAGGCTATAGTAACTAAAACAGCATGGTAATCAACTATTTTCAATTATCCCAATTGTCCCTTCTAAAAGCTTGTTGTATTTACATTTTTTACTCTTCCTCTAATTATTAACCTAAACATCACAGCATATATTGTGACATACTTATAACGGTATATTTACAATTTCCCAGATAATGTGAAACCCACAGAAACATTTCCATCTTCTTTTGCTCTTCTTTTGATGTCATTTTTGTCATTCATTTAGTTCTATGTTTAATTTATTCCATAAAACATTATTATTTTGTTTTTATGGTCAATGTTCATTTAAATTTATCCACATATTAACCTGTTTTTTTAAATTCAGGATGTTATGGTGGTACAAATATTTTGGTTACATGTAATGCATTTGCCCCACCCAAACCAGGGCTACAAACATGTCCCTCCCCTGTATAGTGTGTTCTGCTTCCATTAGTTGTGGGCTTACCCCACCCCCACCTAAGCGGCATCCAATGAGTATTACTACCATGATGGCGAGTACATGTGGTGCATGTTTTTCCATCCTTGTGTTACCTCACTTTGAAGGATGAGCTCAATCTCTATCCGGGATAATATATGAGGTGTTAGATCACCATTGTTTTTTGTAGTTGAGTAGTAGTCCATGGTATACATATACCACATTTTATTAATCCACTCGTGTATTGATGGGCACTTGGGTTGTTTCCACATCTTTGCAATTGTCAATTCTACTGCTATAAACATTCAAGTGCAGATGTCTTCATTATAGAATGTCTTTTTTTCCTTTGGATAGATGCCTAGTAGTGGGATTGCTGGATCAAATGGTATTTCTATTTTTAGCTCTTTGAGGTATCTCCAAATTACTTTCCACAGGGGTTGTACTAGTTTGCAGTCCCACCAGCAGTGTAAAAGTATTCCAATCTCTCCACATCCGCGCCAGCATTTGTTGTTTTGGGACTTTTTGATAAGGGCCATTCTCACTGGAGTTAGGTGATATCTGATTGTAGTTTTGATTTACATTTCCCTAATGATTAGAGATGCTGAGCACTTTTTTATATGTTTGTTGGCCATTATTCTATCTTCTTTTGAAAAGTTATTGTTCATATCCTTAGCCTATTTATTGATGGGGTTGCTTGATTTTTTTTCTTGTTGATTCTCTTAAGTTCTATATAGAGTCTTGTTATTAGCTCTTTATCAGAGGTATAGAAAGCAAATATTTTCTCCCATTCTGTAGGTTTCTCCCATTGTGTAGGTTTGCTCTAATGATAGTCTTTTTGGCTGTGGAGAAGCTTTGTAATTTGATCAGGTCCCATTTATTTATTTTGTTGCTGCTATGATTGCTTTGGGGGTCTTCTTTATAAATTCTTTGCCTAGGCCAATGTCTAAGTTTCACGCCTTAGGTTTAAGTCTTTTATCCAACGTGAGTTAATTTTTGTGAGAGGTGGGGATCTAGGTTCAATCTTCTGCATGTGGATATCCAGTTTTGCCAGCACCACTTGTTGAATAGAGATTCTTTTCCCTAGTGCATATTTTTGTTTGCTTTGTTGAAGATTGGATTACAATATGAGGATGGTTTTATATCTGGGATCTCTGTCCTATTCCAAAGGTCTATATCTCTGTTCTTGTGCCAGTACCATGCTGTTTTGGTTACTATAGCCTAGTAGTATAGCTTGAAGTCTGGTAGACTGATGCCTCCCAATTTGTTCATTTTGCTTAAGATTGCTTTGGCTATATGAGGTCTTCTCTGGTTCCATACAAAGTATAAAATAATTCTACACTTCATATTGACACTTTCTATTGCTGTTTTTTTTTTCCCATTTCTGTTTTTCTTCAGAGTTCTATTTTTCCTTCTAAAGGAAGGGACTACAGTCGCTTTGGTATTATTATTTATATTATGGATCTACTGCTTTAAATTATCTCATTTTTCTGGAAATGTTTGTATTTTGACTTTTGACTGCCTTCAAAATGCTTCCCTGCTTTGTGAGGATATTGGTCTATCAAATCATGGGTGCTTCAGAGGCTCTCTAACTTTTCTAATTATTCTAGGGAGGAGCATTAATTTAATATAAATTGCAATGTCATAATCAGAAGCTAAAGCCTATATGTTGAATTTTGTTGAGTAGTTTTCCTGTATTGTTTTAGATGACCATAGTTTTATGTTTATTTTTTAACTGGTAAATTTATTAAAAGGTTATACTTTCAATGTATTCTTGTGTAACAACTAATCTGACCTTAAATTTTAATATATGCATATAAATATGAATGTATTCTTAATGTATTTATATAATCTGCTGGATTAGGCTTTTAATATTTAAGTTTTCTTTTCTGGAGAGTTTGGATAAGACTGGAATTATCTTTGCTCATTTCATGTTAATGCTGTACAAATCTGGTATGCACTTTCAGGTGTAGATTTTAAACTGTGGATGAAATTTCCTTTGGTTATAGGTTTATTTAGGTTTTCTAATTTGTTTTGAGCAATAAATTGTATTTTTCTAAGAAATTATCCATTTTTTCTCCTTTTTAAGTTTATTTGCATGAAATTTCCTTTGGTATTATTTATTTTGCTTTTATTATAATATCAGATAGTTCTCACACACCACTTCAGATGCTCTTGGCCTCAAATATCTCTGGGTTCTTTGCTCACATCTTCTAGCTGCTGCAATGACCAGTTGGGAGTTGACCAACTTTATGCAGGTTCAACATCACAATGACTTTGTGTCTTCATCTCTGGTCTTTTGCTCTAGGTTACCTTTTGAGCTGAGCTATGGGAATATATAGGAACTTATTTGAGACCCATGAATGCACTGCTGGAAAGAGAAGATAAAGGGGCTAACTGTGAAAACCCAAGGGCTATAGAAGCCAGCAGATTATACCTCTCCTTTCCTATCTCTTCCCTCAGGAAATACTGTATTGACATACAGTTAATAAGGCTTCTGAAAAGATGAGCTATAAGATCAAGCTTACCTACTCTGCTCTGTGGCCAATTCAATAGCACAGCCTCACCCCTGTCTCCCTCATTGGCTTCTCCAAACCACCTGGCCCTCACTCCTTTCCCTGGGATCACACTCCCTAATAACAATGTAGCATATTCACCATTTCACTTTGTACTTGCTTTCAGGACAGGGCCAAACCACTCTTTTCAAAGAACCAACTTCAGGCTTTGTTAATTGTCCTCATGGTACCATTATTTTGAATCTGTTATTCTGCTCTTTTATTTGTTGTTTTTTCTTTCAATTTTTTTTGGTTTTATTCTCCTTTTCTATTCTAACTTATAAAACTGAATAATTTGTTAATTTCAGCCTTTCCTGTTTTCTAATATAGGTAATTATTGCTATAAACTTCCATCCCATTATCACTTACTCATATTCCACAAGTTTTGGTATATTGTATTTCATTGCTAAATTTCTAGAATTTTCTTATTTCCCTGATGAATACTTCTTTGTGTTACTAAGTGTCTTTTGTTATTTCAAAATATATGCTTCGTTTTAGTTTCTTATTGTTTGTTGTTTTCTAATTTATAGTATCCTAGTCTTTAAGATACTAATCTTTGTAATTTGTTGAACTTGTTTTATGGCATAGTATGTGACAGTACTCAAGTATATTCTACATGTGCTTGAGAAGATATTAATTTTCTAATTGTTGGCTGCAGGATACCACATATGTCCTTTAGACTAATGTTGTTTTGTTGTTCAAATGTTCTGTATCTTTATTAAGTTTATGTCTGCTTCATCTGTCAGTTACTCAGAAAAATATACAAAATCTCCCATTATGATGGTCAATTTCTATTATTTATGAACACATGCACATACATTTGAGACTGTGCTATTAGCTGTATACATATTTAAAATTATATAGCATTCTACTCTAGCCTTTTATTCTAGCCTCTATTCTTATTTTTTTTTCCTTAAAGTTACCTTTGTTTGACATTAATATAGCAACTTCTTTATAAGTATTTACTTGGCATACCTTTTTCTTTTTAAATGTCCTCTGCCTATTTTTCTTTCTTTTTATTATTATTTCAGCATATTGTGGGGGTACAAAAGTTTAGGTACCATATATTGCTCTTTCTCCCCCACCCTTCCGAGTCAGAGCTTCAAATGTGTCCATACCCTAGACAGTGCACATTGCACTCATTATGTATGTATACACCCATCCCCTCCCCACCCCACATCTGCCCAACACCTGATTAATGTTATTCCTGAATGTGCTCCTAGGTGATGATCAGTGAAACCAATTTGATGGTGAGTACATGTGGTGCTTATTTTTCCATTCTTGGGATACTTCACTTAGTAGAATAGGTTCCAACTCTATCCAGGAGAACATAAGAGATTCTATATGCCCATTATGTCTTATAGCTGAGTAATACTCCATGGTACACATATACCACATTATATTAATCCACTCATGGATTGGTGGGCACTTGCGTTGTTTCCACATCTTCACAATTGTGAATTGTGCTGCTATAAACATTCGGGTGCAGATGTCTGTTTTATAGGATGTCTTTTGTTCTTTTGGGTAGATGCCCAATAATGGGATTGCTGGATCGAATGGTAGGTCTACTTGAATCTGTTTAAGGTATCTCCATATTGTTTTCCACAGAGGTTGCACTAGTTTGCAGTCCCACCAGCAGTGTATGAGAGTTCCTGTCTCTCTGCATCCACACCAACATTTATTGTTATGGGACTTTTTGATAAAGGCCATTCTCACTGGAGTTAAGTGATATTTCATTGTGGTTTTGATTTGCAGTTCCCTGATGATTAGAGATGTTGAGCATTTTTTCATATGTTTGTTGGCCATTCTTCTGTCTTCTTTTGAAAAATTTCTGTTCATGCCCTTTGCCCACTTTTTGATAGGGTTGTTTGATTTTTTTCTTGCTGATTTTCCTGAGTTCTAAATAGATTCTAGTTATCAGTCCTTTATCGGGATGTGTAGCATGCATAAATTTTTTTCCATTCTGTAGGTTGTCTATTTACTCTCATGACAGTTTCTTTGGCTGTGCAGAAGCTTTTTAATTTAATCAGGTCCCATTTATTTATTTTTGTTGTTGCTGTGATTGCCTTTGGGCTCTTCTGCATAAATTCTTTGCCTAGGCCAATGTCTGTAAGAGTCTTTCCCACATTTTCTTGTAGAATTCTAACAGTTTCACACCTAAGGTTTAAGTCCGTTATCCACCGTGATTTGATTTTTGTGAGAGGTGAAAGGTGTGGGTCCTGTTTCAGTCTTCTACCTGTTTTTAATTATTCTCCCATAAACATCATATAGCTGGAATTTAAAGAAAAAAAGGCTAGTTCTATACTATTTTTATTTTAACTTAGGCTATAACAGAGATTAGCAAATTATTACCTGCAAGCCAAATTAGGTAAGTTCTGTTTTTGTAAAAAAAGTTATACTGAAACAGAGCAGTGCCCACTTATTTACATATTTTCTTTTGCTGCATTTGTGCCACAATGACATAGTTGAATAATCATGACAGAGTCCATGTGGCCTAAAATATTAACTCTCTTTTTATGGAAAAGCTTTGCTGACCTACAGATTAGTGGATTTGTAGTTATAATTGATTATATATTTGGATTTTGTGATTTTTATTTGATCTTATTTTTGTTTTCTTTTGTAATTAAAATATTCTATGGTCTCAGTTCTCATAAATTGAAAATTAAAAACTTTATTTGTCATACTTACTATTGGCCACACAAATAACAAAGGGTACTATTAACTAATATCTCAATCTTCCTTCAGATCAATAAAAGGATCTCAAAGTACTCCAATTCAGATTACCTTCTTCACATCTTGCATATAATTTACTTCAGAATTTTAGTCTAATTTGTATTTTTTACAAAGGGTAGACAGCATGTTTATAGCTATCTACATTTTTACCAGTTTCTTTGCTAACCATCCTTCTTGTATCTCATGCTTTCATTCTGGATTAATTTTATTTCCTTTTGCTGGACAAGTTTGATCAGTTCCTTTACTGTGGATGAGAAGTTTCCTCTTCTTTTTTTTTTTTTTGAGATAGAGTCTTGCTCTGTAATCCCTGCTAGAATGTACATGCAGAGGCATCATCATAGCTCACTGCAACCTCAAACTCTTGGGCTCTAGTGATCCTCCTGCCTCAGCCTCCTGCATAGCTGGGACTACAAGTGTGGACCACCATACCTGGCTAATTTTTTCTATTTTTAGTAGAGACAGGGTCTCACATTATCTCAGGCTACTCTCGAACTCCTGACCTCAAGGGAACCTACCTCCTCCTGCCTTGGTCTCCCAGATTGCTAGGGTTACGGGCGTGAGCCACAGTGCCTGGCCTTCTTCATGCCCAGCCACCTTCATGTATTTTTACATTATAGCTTTTTCCATTCTTAAATACTTAGTTTAATGTCTAATTAGAAGAGAATGCTACTTTAGGCTGATAATTATTTTATTTTATGCTTTTAAAAATATCCCTCTGCTATCTTCTGGTTTTCATCAGTTCCATTCAGAAAACTGCTGCCTAGGTAATGTTCTTTCTTTTGTAGGCACCCATCTCTTCTCTTTGGCTGAGTTTAAATTTATAACTTGTTTTTTGTGTTCTGCAATTCGATAATATGTTCAGGGGTAAATTTCATTTTATGTTTCTGTGTTTCATATATCTGTGTATTTATATCTCTTTTTTTTAATTTCAAAATATTAGGTGGAGTACAAATGTTTTAGGTTACATGGATCACTTTTATAACACTTGAGTCTGGCTAAAGGTGTGCCTGTCACCCAAATATTTTCTCCTTCCAAAACTTCAATTATATGTTTGTGAGACCTTTACATTTGGTTCCTCTTGTCTCTTACTCCTCTTTTCTATCTCTTGATCTATTTTTGTGGAATTCTAGGTAATTTATACAGATACTTTCCAAGTCACTTAATTAGGTATAATTTCTTGGGCAATCTATCCAATGATTTAAACAATTTATGTATTTCTATATTTCTGTGCATTTGTTTTTTTCCATATCTATCTTATCTATTTGGATAATATCCTGTTCTGTGCTTATATTTTCTGTTCTCTATTATATTTAAAAGTATTTCATGTATGCTTATTTTTAAATCTGTATGAAAAAGTTCTTGTGAGAAGTATCTGTTAGTTGTTTCTGCTGACTCATACTTATGGCCACGGGTTTTCCTGTGTGTTTTATGTTTGTGGTTTGTTAACACTTGCTGGGCTTTATCTGTGAGAATGCTGCAAATCGTGATTTGTGGATACTTCCCTTTAGAAACAATTTGGAATACTATGAACTAGAGACGACTTAAATTGATTTCTAAATTGAGGTTTTTATAGATTATTCAGCTGGTGTAAATCTAAATTTAACTTTTACATGAGAAAGGGGCTATGGTTTAAAAATTCTTATAGAAGAATATTTTCCTGACTTAGAGCCCAGACCTTGGTGGCATTTTCTGGTCATCTCTTCGCAAGCCAGCAATTTTTTAAAAATATCTTTCTTTTCTCCAAGGGGAGCCCCTTAAGAGATTCAGATATGTTCAGTGGTCTTGGTTTCAACTCTCCAACTTATGCAGATAGTCCTCATTTCCCCCCAGCCTCCACATAGCTGTTTACACCCCAGTGTTACCTGATCAGCACATGTTCTCAAGGCAGTTGTAGGGAAAAAGTAACCATTGCTGTTTCCAGGGATCTTTTCATGTTTTTATTTCTCACATTTCATGTCTATATTTTTATTACCTGTTTGGAGATCTGTCTTTTCCAGAGAGACAGTGAGTACACTGAGGGCACAAAGGGTATGTTATTCATTGTTACATACCTAGAACCTAGCATGTGTGTCCATATTTAGTAAGTGCTAAATAAATGATTGTTGAACCAATGTCACTTCTCTTAAGACGGATGTCTTTTAAATCTCATGTTATATATTAAATCATAACAAATTAAGAATGAAAGCCAGTATAGTTATATTCTGATGATTAGTATTTTTATTTTTATCTTTATTTTTTTAATTTCAGCATATTACAAGTATACAAATGTTTAGGCTACATGTATTTCCTTTGACATAACCAAGTCAGAGCTTCAAGCGTGTCCATCCCCCAGACGGTACGCACCACACCCATTAGGTGTATATATATACAACCCTCCATGCCCCTCTCATCTGCCCGACACCCAGTGAATATAACTACTATATGTGCATGTGAGTGTTGATAAGTTAATACCAATTGGATGGTGAGTACATTTGGCGCTTGTTTTTCCATGCTTGTGATAATTCACTTAGTAGAATGGGCTCCAGCTCTATCCAGGAGAATACAAGAAGTACCAGATCACCATTGTTTTTTGTGGCAGAGTATGACTCCATGGTATACATATATCACATTTTCTTAATCCACTCATGTATTAATGGGCACTTGGGTTGTTACCGCATCTTTGCAATAGTGAATTGTGCTACTATAAACATTCTAGTGCGATGTCTTTTATATAGAATGTCTTTTGTTCCTTTGGGTAGATGCCCAGTACTGGGATTTCTGGATCAAATGGTAGTTCTACTTGTAGCTCTTTGAGTTATCTCCATATTACTTTCCCCAGAGGTTCTACTAGTTTACAGTCCCACCAGCAGTGCATGAGTGTTCCTATCTCTTCGTATCCACATCAACATTTACTGTTTTGGGACTTTTTGATCAAGGCCATTCTCACTAGAGAGGAGTGATATCTCATTGTGGTTTTGATTTGCATTTGCCTGATGATTACAAATGTTGAGCGTTTTTTCATATGTTTGTTGGCCATTAGTCTATCTTCTTTTGAAAAGTTTCTGTTCATGTTCTTTGCCCACTTTTTAATGGCATTGTTTGATTTTTTTTCTTGCTGATTTTCCTGAGTTCCATATAGATTCTAGTTATCTGCCCTTTATCAGATGTGTAGCATGCAAATATTTTCTCCTATTCTGTATGTTGTCTGTTTACTCTCATAACAGTTTCCTTGGCTGTGCAGAAGCTTTTTAATTTGATCAGGTCCCATTTATTTATTTTTATTGTTGCTGTGATTGCCTTTGGGGTCTTCTTCATAAATTCTTTGCATAGGCCAATGACTACAAGAGTTTTTCCAACATTTTCTTCTAGAATTCTTACAGTTTCATGCCTTAGGTTTAAGTCTGTTATCCATAATGAGTTGATTTTTGTCAGAGGTGAAAGGTATGGATCCTGTTTCAGTCTTCTACATGTGGCTATCCAATATTCCCAACACCATTTACTGAATAAGGATTCTTTTCCCCAGTATATGTTTTTGTCTGCTTTGCTAAAGATTAGATGGCCATATGAGGATGGTTTTACATCTGGGTTCTTAGTTCTGTTCCATTAGTCTATGTCTCTGTTCTTGTGCCAGTACCATGCTGTTTTAGTTACTATGCCTTGTAGTATAGCCTTGTAGTATAGCTTGAAGTCTGGCAAACTGATGCCTCCCAATTTGTTCTTTTTGCTTAAGATTTCTTTTGGTATACAGGGCCTTCTCTGGTTCCATATGAAGTGTAGAATTATTTTCACTAGATCTGTGAACAATTATGTTGGCATTTTAATACAGATTGCATTGACTCTGTAGATCACTTTGGGTAGAAGAGACATTTTTACAATGTCGATTCTGCCAACCCATGAGCATGGTATAGTTTTCCACCTGTTTATGTCCTCTACTATTTCTTTCCTCATTGTTTCATAGTTCTCCCTGAAGAGGTCTTTTACCTCCTTAGTTAAATATATTCTTACGTATTTTATTTTCTTTGTTGCCATAGTGAAGGGTATTGACTCTTTGATTTGGTTCTCAGTCTGACTGTTGTTGGCGTATAGGAATGCTACTGATTTCTGTATGTTAATTTTGTAACCTGAGACTTTGCTGAATTTGTGTACCAATTCCAGTAGTCTCATGGCAGAATCTTTGTGCTTTTCCAGATATAAGATCATATTAGCAGCAAAGAGCAATAGTTTGACCTCTTCTGCCCCCATTTATATGCCCTTGATTTCCTTCTCTTGTCTGATTGCTTGGGCTAGGACTTTCAGCATTATGTTGGATAGAAGCAGTGATAGAGGGAAACCTTGTCTGGTTCCAGTTCTATGTGACAATGATTTCAAATTTTCCCTGTTCAGTGTGATGTTGGCTGTGGGTTTGTCATATATGGCTTGCATCATTTTTAGGGAAATCCATCTATGCCTATTTTCTGAAGCATTCCTATCATAAAATGGTGCTGAAGTTTGTCGAATGCTTTTTCTGTGTCTATTGAGAGGATCATATGGTCTTTGTTGTTGCTTGTATTTATGTGGTGAATTACATTACATTTATGGATTTGTGTATGTTGAACCATCTCCCTGCATCTCTGGGATGAAGCCCACCTGGTCGTGATGGACTATAAGCTCCTGAATTCGTTTTGCTAAGATTTTACTGAGAATTTTTGCATCTGTATTCACAAGGGGCATTTGTCTGTAGTTTTCTTTTTTTTGTTGTGTCCTTTCCTGGTTCTGGTGTCAGTGTGATGTTGGCCTCATAAAATGTGTTGGGGAGGATTCCCTCCTTCTCAAGTTTGTGGAATAATTTCTGCAGGATAGGCACCAGTTCTTCTTTGTAGATCTGGTAAAATCTGGGTGCAAAACCATCTGGTCTTGGACTTTTCTTTTCAGGAAGGCTTTTTATTGTTGCTTCAATTGTAGTACTTAATACTGGTTTGTTCTGGAATTCTGTTTCTTCCTGATTGAGCCTAGGATGGCTGTGTGTTTCTAAGAGTTTGTCCATTTCCTCCATACTTTCAGGTTTATGTGCAGAGAGGTTTTTATAGTATTCATAGATGACATTTTGTATTTCCATGGCATCAGTTGTAATTTTTCCTTTTTCATTCCTGATGGAGCTTATTAGAGTCCTTTGTTTCCTGCTTCCCATTAATCTAGCAAGAGGCATGTCAATTTTATTTTTTCGAAGAACTACCTTTTTGTTTTATTAATCTTCTGTATAGCATTTTTTTATCAGTTTCATTTTGTTCTGCTCTGATCTTTGCTATTTCTTTCCTTCTTCTGGGTTTGGGGTTAGTTTGCTCATCCTTTTCCAGTTCCCTCAGAAGATTCATCAGATTGTTTATTTGTGATCTTTCTGTCTTTTGGGTGTAGCCATTTATGGATATGAATTTTCCTCTCAGGGCTGCTTTGGCTGTGTCCCACAGATTTTGACAACTTGTGTCTTCTTTATCACTTGGTAAAAGAATCTTTTGATTCCCTTCTTGATTTCCTCCTTAACACAATAATTGTTCAACAGAAGGTTGTTTAATTACCATGACTTTGTGTAGATATGAGTTTCTATTGGAGTTGATTTCTAATTGTATTCCAATGTTGTATTAGAAGATGCATGGTATAACTTCTACTTTTCTAAATTTTTTGAGACATGATTTGTGGCCTAGGTTGTGGTCAATCTTAGAGAATGTCCCTTGAGCTGATGAGAAAAACGCATATTCAGTGATTTTTGTGTAGAATGTTCTGTAAATGTCAGCCAAGCCCATTTGTTCTAGAGTTCTGTTGATGTCCATTGTTTCTTTTTTTTTTTTTTTCCATTTGGAGGATCTGTCCTGTTCTGTCAGAGGGTTGTTGAAGTCTCTGGCTATTATGGTGTTGCTGTTTATCATTTTGTTTAGATCAAGTAGGATTTGCTTTATGAATCTGGGTATGCCTGAATTAGGTGCATAAATATTTAGAAATGTTATGTCTTCTTGTTGCATTGTACCCTGCACCATTATATAGTGACCCTCTTTGTCTTTCATTACTTTTGTTGATTTGAAGACTAAGTTATCTGAAATCAGAACTGCCATGTCAGCTTTCTTTTGGCTTCCCTTTGCTTGAAATCTTGTCTTCCAGCCCTTCACCTCTTCCTTGTGGGTTAGATGTGTTACCTGAAGACAGCAGATACTTGGCTTATGTATATTTGTCCATTTGGCCAGCCTATGTCTCTTCAGGGGGCAGTGCAAGCCATTCACGTTTATTGAGAGAATTGATAAGTGGGGCAGATTTCTGTTCATCCTGTTGAGTTGAACTGTGTTGCTTTGTTTTCTCTTAAGCCATTGTGGTACCTGGCCTTTGACCTTTAGCTTTTGGATGATTTTACATTGGTGAGTGTTTATTGTGCTGATCCATGTGCAACACAGTTTTGAGTACTTCCTGAAGGTCAGGTGTTGTTTTGATGAATTCCCTCAGTCTTTTGTTGTCTGAGAAGTTCTTTATTTCTCCTTCATATGTGAGAACTTAGTTTTGCAGGCCACAAGATTCTAGGTTGGGCATTATTCTGTTTGAGAAGAGTGAGAATGGGGCCCCAGTCTCTTCTTGCTTGTAAGGTCTCAGTTGAGAAGTCTGCAGTTACTCTGATGGGTTTTCCTTTCCAGCTTACCTGCTTCTTTTGCGTTACAGCTCATAGGAGGGCCCCTTTGTTGGTTATATTGGTCAGTCTGATGACTGTGTGTTGTGGTGTCTTCCTGTTTGCAATCAATCTCCCAGGAGTCAGCAGGGGCCAACCCCACAGCAGTATCTTTGAGCTTCTTGTAGCTGGATATCTAGATTTCTAGCAAGGCCTGGGAAATTTTCCTCCATTATATCCTCAAATAGCTTATCCAAGCTTGTGTATTTTCTTCTTCACCCTCAGGGATACCTATGATTCTCACAATAGGCCTCTTCACATAATCCCACATTTCTTGTAGGCTGTTCTCTTTTCTCTTATTTCTCCGCTCTATCTCTGTGACTGACTTATTTAATTGAAAAGTGTTAGCTTCAATCCCTGAGATTCTTTCTTCTGTTTGATCTACCCTGTTCTTAAGGCTTTCCACTGTGTTTTGTAATTCTTTGAATAAATTTTTCATTTCCAGAAGTTCTGATTGATTTTTCGTCAATATTTCAATTTTTTTAGTGAATTTTTCTTCCAAGTCCTAGACTTTTTTTGTGTCTATGTGGTTTCTTTGTGTTGGTTATCCATTTTCTCTTCCATATCATTGAGTTTTACAATCCATTCTCAAAAATTCTGTCATTTTAGTGTTCTGTATTTGGTTGACGTCCATTGCTAGAGAGCTGATGTTCCCCTTTGGGGATGGGCTTTCCATTTGATTCTTCATACTTTGTTCTTTCTCTGATTCCTTCCTATCTGGATCAGCTGTTGCTTCTTACCTTTAGACTTTCATTTGAATAATGACATGCCCTGTTTAGTCTCTGAGCCAGTAAGTGGTTTTTGTGGGTAAGACTCAACCACACACTGTATAATGAGTCACTAGATGCACTTAGGGAGGTCATTCTGCACACCCTTTGTCAGTAGGTGGCACAGCAACTTGCTGGGAGGAACAAGTTGCAGTGTTGTTTTTAGGTCTTGTAACCAGCTCTTATTCCTCTGGAGAGGCATTCTAGTGCCTCAGGTGGTAGGTGGAGCCCTGGGACTTCCAGGTGTGCCCTCAAGCTCCACAAATGCTGTTAGCAGGGGTCAAAGGTCTGTTCTCTGCTTCTGGGCAAAGCTGCCAGGGAGGGGCTGAAAAACCTGCATTTGGGGCTGTCTGAGACCTGCAGCCTGGAGCAGGCCTCCCTCCTTCCCCCCTCCCCTATTCTGAAGTTTCTCCTGGGCCTCTGCCAGCAGGCAGGACCTCAAGCCAGTGGGTCTCCCCTGGATGTGATGCGGCCAGGAGGTTCCCTGTCTAGGATCACAGACTGACTGAGGAATGCAGCCCTCCTATGGTAGGAGGGTTGCCCCTCAAGTATGCTGATCTGCCCCTGAAGGCACACACACCTGAGTAGACTCCTTCACAAATATCCCTTCTGTGCCCTGGGCCAATGTGATCAAGACCTGGGTTCACGGGATCTGGTCTGCAGGCAGGTCCCCTGGGCCCTGGAGATTAATCCCTGACCCTGACAGGGAAAAGAGTGCTGGTCTCCCATGGGGCATCCAAGTGGTAGCAATTTCTCTTCCCCTTGGGATTTGCCCTGCTCTACTGGAGTCATCAAGCAAGCAGCACTTGGGAGGGCTGGCAGGTAAGAGCTCACAGTCTGAGTACCCCTTAGTCTGCGGTAGGGCCCCAAAAGGAAAGGTCCCATTCCCGGCAGATGCTTTCAGGTGGTGGCCCAATTGTCTCTCTCGGCAGCCATAGGTAGGGCAGGGGAAGGGGAGACTGAAGCAATATGGTGCCTGCTGACTGGCCTGGGTCTGTGGGGCTGGAGGTCCCTCAAGGGAGCTGAGAGCCTAGTGCCCTGTACTCAAGAGGCTCACCTCTCACTGGTCATAGCTGTCTCTGGGATGGTGTTGGCAGGTCTCTCCAGCTGCTCAGGAGCCCACCATCAGTCTGAGATGCAAGGGAGGGGAAATTTAACCGTTCCACCTACCTTTGCCACTGGTATCCAAGCCTCTCAGGAGCCTTTCTCCTTCCAATTCTTCTCCAAAACTTCTTCCCATGGAGTCTCCTGTAGTTTCAGTCACCCTTCCTCCGATACTCACCCGATCTATGTTGGTCTGCCTGTTTTTTTTTTTTTTTTTTCCACTTTCTTCTAAAATCTTTCTTTCTTGAAGAGACACTCTAGCTGGCAGTTTTTCTCATCTGACATCTTTCCCTTCTACTCAAAGTATTTCCCATTATATTTAACAGCTGTCAGGTAATCAGTATAACTTTATCTTTCTATTCCTGTCAGCATCACTATTTTTTTTAACATCAGTGGTAATATTTTGTATGCCACAACCATCAATATTTTGTATCAGTGGATAAATAAGATACATGAGTAATTCTATGTGTCAAAAATAAAAGAAAATCAATGGTACAAATTTAATAAATTTATTCTCAATTATTTCAATAATCCAAGTTTTTCTTAAAAGAAACAATTATCCAATGCTCCATAGATAAGTTCCTTGCCCCTATAATTTTCCAACAATAGAAAAAATGGAGTTCATCCTTATGTATTAAATTATTTGTTTATATAACCACTATAGTTAAGCTTCTATATACATAAGTTTTTTTAGTCATAACTGAAAATTTATAAAGGAAGGAGAGTTTAGTATAGAAGATAGACTACATGTTATTACCCATAAGATTCTTTGTTTTTAATTAAGGACTTTCCTTTAATCTGGAGCTGTCATAATTGTTGGGTCAAGTTGTCTATTGTCGGTTCTTGGTGTGCTCTCGGCTGAAGAATGACCAGACACACCCAAAGCAAGGCAAGCCTGAAACAAAGTTTATTGAGGGAAGGACAAGATAGCTTTACAGAACAAGAGCAAGATACAGTTGCCACAGACAACGAATGGGCCAACCTGTCATAACAAAAGGACTGAGTTTCTTTTTTTTTTTTTATTTCAGCATATTACAAGGGTACATGTATTGCCTTTGCCCCACTTGAGTCAGAGCTTCAAGTGTGTCCATACCCCAGATGGTGCTCACTGCATTCATTAGGTGTGAAATTACCCATCTTTTCTTCCCATTACCACCTGTACGACACCCAATGAATGTCACTACTATATGTGCACTTAAGTGTTGAGCAGTTAATACCAATTTGATGGTGAGTACGTGGTGCTTGTTTTTCCATTCTTGGGGTACTTCACTTAGTAGAATGGGCTCCAGCTCTATCCAGGAGAATACAAGAAGTACCAGATCACCATTGTTTTTTGTGACTGAGTATGACTCCATTGTGATATATATATACATATATATACATATATATATCACATTTTCTTAATCCACTCATGTATTGATGGGCACTTGGGTTGCTTCCACATCTTTGTAACTGTGAATTATGCTGCCATAAACATTCTAGTGTGATGTCTTTTTTATAGAATGTCTTTTGTTCTTTTGGGTAGATGCCCAGTAATGGGATTGTTCAATCAAATGATAGTTCTACTTGTGGCTCTTTGAGATACCTCCCTATTGCTTTCCACAGAGATTGTACTAGTTTGCAGTCCCATCAGCAGTGTACGAGTGTTCCCATCTCTCCACATCCATGCCAACATTGATTGTTTCGGGACTTTTTGGTCAAGACCATTCTCTCTGGAGTTAAGTGATATCTCATTGTGGTTTTGATTTGTGTTTCCCTGATGATTAGAGATGTTGAGAAATTTCTTGTGTGTTTATTGGACATGAACAGAGACTTCTCAAAAGTTTCTGTTCATGTCCTTTGCCCACTTTTTGAATGGGTTGTTTGATTTTTTTCTTGCTGATTTTCCTGAGTTCTTTACAGATTCTAGTTATCTGCCCTTTATTGGGTGTATAGTATGTGAGTATTTTCTCCCATTCTGTAGGTTGTCTGTTTGCTCTCATGATAGTTTCTTTGGCTGTGCAGAAGCTTTTTAATTTGATCAGGTCTCATTTATTTTTGTTGTTGCTGTGATTGCCTTTGGGTTCTTCCTCATAAATTCTTTGCTGAGGCCAATGACTACAAGAGTTTTTCCAACATTTTCTTCTAGAATTCTTACAGTTTCATGCGTTCGGTTTAAGTTTATTATTCATCATGAGTTGACTTTTGTGAGAGGTGAAAAGTGCAGCTCATGTTTTCAGTCTTCTATGTGTGGTTATCCAATATTTCCAGCACCATTTACTGAATAAGGATTCTTTTCCCCAGCGTATGTTTTTCAGGAGCATTCCTATACACCACCAATAGTCAAACTGAGAACCAAATAAAGCCTAAATACCCTTCACAAAAGTAACAAAGAAAATAAAATACCTAGGAATATATTTAACTAAGGAGGTAAAAAACCTCTACAGGGAGAACTACAAAACACTGAGGAAGGAAATAGCAGAGGACACAAACAGATGGAAAACCAAACCATGCTTATAGGTCAGCAGAATTGACATTGTTAAAATGTCTATACTACCCAAAGTGATCTACAGATTCAATGCAATCCCTATTAAAATACCAACATCATTTTTCACAGATCTAGCAAAAATAATTCTGTGCTTCATATGGAACCAGAGAAGACCCCATATAGCAAGGGCAATCTTAAGCAAAAAGAACAAATTCAGAGGCATCAATTTACCAGACTTCAAGAATAGTACAAGGCTGTAGTAACTAAAACAGCATGGTACTGGCACAAGAACAGAGACAGACCAATGGGACAAGAACTGAGAACCCAGATATAAAACTATCCTCATACAGCCATCTAATCTTTGACAAAGCAGACAAAAACATATATTGAGGTTCGTTCTTAAGTCTATTTTTTTTGCAGGCTTTTAGATAATTTTCTAAATTGCTTTCCTTGTCTTCATCATGAAGCTATGAAGATACTACCTGATACAGAAATATGCCAAAGGCAACTAATAGAATTAACACTAAACAAAATACTGAGACTCCACAAACACCTTATGGAATACAGTATAACCAATTTTATATTCAACTCCTCTCTAAAAGCCACAAATTTAGGCAGATATTTAATATGCTTCAGAGTTCTCTTTCTGCTGAGTAATATCAGGTTCTCTCACATCCATTATGATGATAGACTCACTGTGATTATTGATTCTCTCCAGTTATAAAGTGACTACTTCCTTGTGGGAAAAAAAGGCATTTAAGTGAACTATCAGTGTCTTAAGTGGTCAGTGGAACTAATGATACAAAATGGCATGCTCCAGTTATTCATTCATTTCAGAGAATTTTTGGAATTTTTCTCTGCAATGGAACTTTGAAAGAATTTCATCACCCAGATTAGAAATAGACATTCCAAATATTCAATGAATCCTTATTGAACACTTGTTCTGTTCTTGGTCCATGCTATAAGAAACAGATAGTAACCAACAACTCCCCCCTCAAATGAAGACATAAAGAAACAATTTCCTTTTACTATTAGAACCCAGGCCTATGTAAACTAGAGTATCTGGTGGGCCCCAAGAAAGTGGATTATGAATGAACAGCGTAAGTCTTATAAGAGAAAATTCACCTTAAGTGAAAAGTGGAACACAGGGTCTGCTATAATGAGTTAGTTACACTAGTGCAGAGAAAAAAAAAACACTGCAAGAAAGTACTGGTTTCAGGTAAAACATGACTCCTATCAGATGAAATTATTTTGGATTTGGTGAACAAAATACCACGTGGCATATGTCAGAAATGGAGCTGTCTCACTCAAATGTGAAACATTTTAGGACCCTGACCCCTCTACACCACTGGGAATAACAAACAAAGGAGAGGAAGTCATTCATTTCTTCCCGAAGATTGTCAAACCATGTGTCACCTTGAAGACTGAAAATATTGGTGCCTGCAGTCATAGTTCCTTAAATAAAACCGATGTCAGTGGAAGTGATGATGGTAGTTTTCAGTGTCAGATCATCATCAATGTGCTGATCCCTTCCTGAAAAAACTTGAAAAACCTAGAGCACACAATGAAGTCAATAATGAACAACTAACCTTTTGTGTATTTAGAGCTTGAGAATGATGGTTATGTGGACATGCAGGTACAAGAGGTTTCAATATTTATCCCAATTCTACTAAGGCCAGGAGAAATTTCACTTATACGTATAACATGCCTGCTTTCCATCTCATTTCTGATGAAAAACATCTATTGCACACAATGTTTGGTTATAAAATAATGTTTTGTATGCAGCATCAAAATATCCCATAGCTATTTCAAAAGTGCTGGATCAAAATACTGTATTCTATGAAAGGATCTTGGCATCCATGAGAAACATGACATTGAGTTATCTGCTGAAGAATATGAGTATTATTATTTCCTTTTATCCAGGAAGAGACCAAGTATTACTAAGTAGACAATATGCTAAGCAAGGTTTATATCAAACACCTAATTCTTGCTATTAGGGCAATGTAGAAATTGGTTAAGATGAGGTCCTCATGCTAGTTTAGAATAAAAAGCAGAAAAGCCAAATTTTAAGATAAAACCAATCATCACATATAAAAATTAATGACTATACTAAACATCAATTTTAATAAATATATTTTTCATGGAATTCTTTAACAGATACCTCTGTTATACTGGCATTTGTTTTGTGATGGTTCCCCAGATAAGATCCCCATGATTCCCCATTTGCCACCAAGTAGGGTACTATCTTGCAAATAAAGGTCAGCAAAATTGACAATGGTGTACAAACCCTCATTTAATTATTGTATACATGAGTTTTAAAATACAAAAAGGCAACATTGCATATAAAAGTATAAAGATATTTAATCTTACTCTACCATTTCTGAGCCTAGGCACTATTGACATTTGGGGTTGGATGATATCTTTTTGTTGAGAGGATAGATACCCTTTGCATTCTAGTATGTTTAACAGTGTCTCCGGCCTCTACCAACTAAATACTGGTACTCCTTCCCCATTTCTGATCAGCAAATCTGTCTCCAGATATTATGAAATGTCCCCTAGAGGCAACACTGCTCCTGGTTGAGAGCCACTGCTATAGTTTTACTAGTCTTCTCCTACCCACAAATGCTCAATCCTCCCCAGAAATTACCTTTATTAATTCTATGAGTATCCTTCTAGAGGTTCTCCATGTAAACATTTTTTTAAAGATTTTATGTCAAGAAATTATACAAATTGAAATTATCAATTTTAATCTATTGATGAACATCTGGATGGCTTCTAGTTTTTGTTGTCTTAAAATGAATAACTTTATATACCTATGACTTTATATATGTACAAGTAATAGTAAAATAAATTCTTAGAACTCGTGTTTCATTTGAAAGATTATATATAATTTTTAATGTTTATTGCCAAATTTCCCTGCAAATGTATCAGTTTATACAGTCACCAACAATGTAATTTCACTAAAGATAGTGTTTGCATGTTAGTAGAAGTAGTAGTGGTATTTTGTAATTCTTGTTGTTCTCCATTTTGCTTTGTTTGATTTGCAGGAGAAAAAGGCATAAGATATTGAACTGCTACCATATTCATACTACAATTTGTTTTATAAAATTTTAACTTAGAAACTAGTGAGGTAAATTGGAAAATAGTTATTTTCAGGGAGACAGAGGGAATTGGTAAAGTCCAATGTGATAAGGTCACTGGTCTCTGGAGATGTTGGTAAAATACTCTTATATTCTCTCTACCCAGCAAGAAAAGGTGATAATCTAACTGGTCTCAAGTATTATTCACCACAATAACAGTTCAAGCATGAAATTTCAGAGTCATAAACCCCTAGTAAGCTTTCCAGAGGCTTTCTTAGGCAAGATTAGGAAACTTTTGTAAGGAAAAATAATCTTAATCATAATTTTCAATATAAATATAGACCTTCATAGGTGAAATTTGTGATACTTTTGACCTTTGGGAAAAGCCTAATGAGTCATGGCAGTATACATCTACCTAAAGAGGTGATATATATTATCTTTTATTTTTTTGTTTTTGAGTATAATTTTATAAATGGGTCCAGCTGGCTAGCATCTGCCTCCATTTCATGAAAATTCACTCATACAAATGCTTTCCCTTTATTCATGTTATGTAGAAAGAAGACCGTCATGTCGGGTTATCAGTTTGAATCAAGACTTCTCCTTTGGCATCATGATTGTGGCTCTTTCCTTATTTTTCTAACGTGCCCAAACCCACAACAAAGAGATATCATCAAAGATTTAATTTTGTTAAAAAAAATGAGCGCTTATCAGGTATACATACATGATGCTTATTAACATGCAGTGCTTTGCCTATTAGAATAAAAACTATTCTCCTTTTATTAGAATTAAAATACAATTACTATGAGTGATTTTAAAGTTTTATAATACAATACTTACTGTAACTCACGGGACCAAAGTATTCATTATCATGTCTATAAAAGTGAATGCAATTATTTATAAATAATTATGCTCCAATGTCTTCTCTCAGCCAAAACAATATTAAAGTCATCATGTAGTCAACAACGACGGCATATGAGAAGCTCTAAAACTGTGAACATGACTGAGTACCTTTTATGTCTATAAATCTGGAAAGTACTTAGAAGGCTCTAAAATTTATGAGTACTTTAGGTATTATAAATTTTTATCAAGTGTGGCCTTTAAAACTAAAGTTTTTATTCATGTTATATGAGATTTTTACACAGCTTATCTTGACTAAAACTAACTTTCCATGTGAACCCTGATAGCTGGAAACCAGCTTATTTGATAATCATATCAAATGAGGAGACATTCATTCAACAGTCCTAGAAGCCACTCCTTTGAGCTTATTTCAAGACCAACTTGAATAAATACTTATTAACTAAACGACTCTCATGGGAGGGTGAAAAGAAATGATGCAGCCACCTAGGAAGATCTTTTCCTATATATGCCTTGATGATCATCACTTTTACTAGGTCTCTCCAGGTCAACTCCCTCTGAAATAAGAGGATCGGAATGCTTTCCTCATCCAGGAAAGTAGAAACAAAGAGTTATTTTGATGGATATACAATTGATCTTTTATGAAACAAAGAAAATAAGTTGTGTGAATTTTGCTTTATGCATCCTGGTGTATTTTGGCTAGGTCCTGTAGATTCTTCTTGGTATAATTCTTTTCCTCTCTAAGAAGACACATCACTTTCCTACATTATGCTTTGTATGGAAACCGAGAAGACACTGTATAGCAAAAGCAATCTTTTTTTTTTTTTTTTTGGGACAGAGTCTCACTTTGTTGCCCGGGCGAGAGTGAGTGCCGTGGCATCAGCCTAGCTCACAGCAACCTCAAACTCCTGGGGTTAAGTGATCCTTCTGCCTCAGCCTCCCGGGTAGCTGGGACTACAGGCATGCACCACCGTGCCTGGCTAATTTTTTCTATATATATTTTTAGTTGTCCAGATAATTTATTTCTATTTTTAGTAGAGACGGGGTCTTGCTCAGGCTGGTCTCGAACTCCTGACCTCGAGCAATCCATCCGCCTCGGCCTCCCAGAGTGCTAGGATTACAGGCGTGAGCCACCGCACCCGGCCTAGCAAAAGCAATCTTAAGCAAAAAGAACAAATTGGGAGGCATCAATTTACCGGACTTCAAACTATACTACAAGGCTATAGTAACTAAAACAGCATGGTACTGGCACAAGAACAGAGACATAGAACAATGGAACAAAACTAGAACCCAAATGTAAAGCCATCCTCATATAACCATCTAATCTTTGACAAAGCAGACAAAAACATAGACTGGGGAAAAGAATTTTTATTCAATAAATGGTGCTTGGAAAATTGGATTAGCCACATGTAGAAGACTGAAACAGGATCCACACCTTCATCTCTCACAAATCAACTCAAGTTGGATAACAGACTTAAACCTAAGGCATGAAACTATAAGAATTCTAGAAAAAGATGTTGGAAAAACTCTCATAGACATTGGCCGAGGCAAAGAATTTATGAAGAAGACTGCAAAGACAATCACAGCGACAACAAAAATAAATAAATGGGACCTGATCAAATTAAAAAGCTTCTGCACAGCCAGGGAAACTATCATGAGACCAAACAGACAACCTACAGCATGGGAGAAAATATTTGCATGCTACACATCCAATAAAGGGACTGATAACTAGAATCTATATAGAAGTCAGGAAAATCAGCAAGAAAAAAATCAAAGAACCCTTTCAAAAAGTGGGCAAAGAACATGAACAGAAACTTTTCAAAATAGGATAGACTAATGCCCAACAAACAAATGAAAAAATGCTCAATATCTCTAATCATCAGGTAATTACAAATCAAAACCACAATGAGATATCACTTATCTCCAGTGATTATCAAAAAGTCCCAAAGCAATAAATATTGGCATGGATACGGAGAGATAGGAATACTCATACACTGTATGCTGGTGGGACTGCAAACTAGTAAAACATCTATGGAAGGTAATATGGAGATATGTCAAATAGATATAAGTAGAACTACCATTTGATCCAGAAATCCCAGTAACATTCTATAAAAAAGACATCTGCACGCAAATGTTTATAGCAGCACAATTCACAATTGCAAAGATGTGGAAACAACCCAAGTGCCCATCAATCCATGAGTGGATTAATAAAATGTGGTATATGTATACCATGGACTTCTACTCAGCTACAAAAAACAATGGTGATCCAGGACCTCTTGTAGTATCCTGGATAGAGCTGGAGCCCATTCTACTAAGTGAAGTATCCCAAGAATGGAAAAACAAGCACTACATGTACTCACCATCAAATTGGTATTAACTGACTAACACATAAGTGCACATATAGTAGTAACATTCATTGGGTATCAGGCAGATGCGGGGGTGGGGGGGAGGAAGGCAGGGGTATATACATACCTAATGGGTGCAGTGCGCACTGTCTGGGGGATGGACATGCCTGAAGCTCTGATTTGGGTAGGGCCATGGCAATATACGTAACCTAAACATTTGTACCTTCGTAATATGCTGAAATAAAAAAAAGTTAAGTTATATAGCTTTTATTAGCAATATCAGCAGCAATTTGAATTAGGTGTTTTGAAGAACACTAGTCAAGAGTTAAAGTTCATATCTCACTGCCTTTTCACTAAATTATATGTAAATGCTATGATAATTACATACTTCTCAGGTTTAGCTATTAAGTGAATAAGAAGAAAGTAATCTCAGATGTACTGAAGATTACTTTACAGAATGACTATTGTTTTCATGCCAAGCAAAGTTTTCTCACTTATGATTTCTGAAGCATTTTTCCTATGACACATCCATTTTGTGAAATTTGGGTGTGCTGCCTCACAGCCTCCTTATTCCTCTCTACTCCCTCCACTACAGTAGACATATAACCCAGGTAGACCCAGGTGGATACTTCTTTCCCAGTTAGACCTGTTGAGGGATGGTCCATACCAGTTACAAACTGAGTTTTCTCTAAGATTCATGGTGCTAAAAGAGACAGTGTCTCCCATTCCTTTGATCACAAAGTAATAGACATATAGGCTTGAGCCTTCTTTCCTGCCAGTTAGAACAAGCCTTCCTAGGAAGGAAGCCTATGCAGAGAGGAAAGCATCGTTCTGGAGATGAAAAAAGACCATGAAAACAACATCAAAATCCAGCTAGCTATGTCCTAAACTGGATCCATTTTGGGACTTTACAATTACATGAGCCTAAATCCTTGTTCCTTTTACAAACTATTTTAAGTTAGTTTTCTGTTACTTTCAACCAAAAAAGCTGTAATAAAACACATACAAATCATTATTTGAATATTTTTGAAGGATTGACTGTTGGAGAATTTAATGTTCTGTGTTATATCTTTGCTACCTAGAATTATGTCTAGGCTAGCATAGGCATTATTAAGCATTAGTGAAATTACAGAATTTATAAGCACAAAAATTGACCTCATAATGTGTAACATAATAGTGTTAAAGGGCTGGGCACAGTGGATCACACCTGTAATCTTAGCACTCTGGGAGGCTGACGCGGGAGGATCACTTGAGGCCAGGAGTTCAGGACCAGCCTGAATAAGAGCGAGACTCTGTCTCTACAAAAAAATAGAAAAATTAGCTAGGTGAGGTAGCATGTGCCTGTAGTCCCAAGCCTGCCTTGGGAGGCTGAGGCTGGACTAGAGCCCAAGAGTTGGAGGTTGCAGTGAGCTGTAATGACACCACTGCATTCTAACCCAGGTGACACAGTAAGACCATGTCTCAAAAAAAAAAAAAAGAGTATTAATGGAGGAGAAAGACTGTGTGTGTGTATGCACGTATTCATTGGGGGCAAAAATACTATGGAGTATAGCCATTGTTTCTCTTCTTTAAAAATCTCTAACTGCCTTCTACTTCCTGAAGCAATTTACATTTTATTTATTTTTTTATTTTTTACTTTTTTTAGGTAGGAGGTCTTGCTCAGTTGCCCACAGTGGAGTACAGTGGTGCAATCATAGCTCACTGCAGCCTTGAATTCCTAGGCTCAAGTGATCCTCCTCCCACAGCCTCCAAAGTAGCTGGGACTACAGGTATGTACCACCATGCCTGGCTAATTTTTCTTATTTTCTTTTTTTAGAGACTGGGTCTGAAATTTTTTAACTTTAAAGAAAGGAAAATGTTTAGAATATGATTGCTTAGTTCTATTTTTGGCTCAACCAATGTTTTTCACAAATAACATCTGAAATCACATTTTCTACATTTCATTAAGAACAGTTGCTTTTTATATTCCTGTCTGGACTATATATTTAAGGTTAAAATTAAAATAATTGCTGTACCTTTATAAAATGATAATTTTTAATTCAGAAATGTTTAATTTTAAGTTTTTAATAACTGTTGGAAATCAAAAGTTATATAATACTTTGGGGAATGGAGAATCAGTGAGAAACATATTACCTAGCATCTTCCAAGGCATTATCAAGCACTTGAGGAAGGAAAAAGAGGAGTTATTCTGTAGAATATCTTAAGCCAAAGACAGATTCACTTTCTGTTGATACATACTGTATACTATACTTGTAGGAGATTTAGTCAATCAAAGATGTTTTGTTAGTCAACTAATATTACTGCATATTAGAAATAAAAGTTCTTTCAGAAGCAACTCAATGCTAAATAAATGTTTTAAAGGCTAAACAAACGTTTGTGAAACAGTTGAATATATGAGTCCCACTTGAAAAACTGTTTTTAGTATACTTGCTACAAAATGACATATGCTTTTAAATCACTTGTTTATTTGGAAAAGCAATTGATGACTCTTCAGCTCATTCAGAACACTTCTGGAAAAACTGACAGTAATTTGATGGAGAGAGTCCTTGCCACACACTCAACTTAAGCATTGAAGATGGGATTGGGATGTGCAAACTTGGGAACTGTGATTCAAAGCACCCCTGATACGGTTTGCATCCATCCCCATATTTTCTTTGGTCTTTTCCTTTTCTCCCTTATTATTTGGTCCCTCAAAAGGACTTTCATTTTCAAATAATAAAGAATGATTGGTATAACAGCACCTTAAATTTTCAGATCTTTCTTAGATACTCTCAATACTTGTTTTATGACTTAAACACAAACATGAAAATTTTCTGAGCTTCAGATTCCCTTCTTTTAAATAGAAATCATGAGAACCGTTTGAATGTATTAGGACAACCTACACTGAGGTGATGCTATTCAAATGTAATTGTTGTTTAGTAATCACTTAAAAGTTACTATAAGAATTTGAGCTTATATTGTATTTTATTGAAAACTAAATATGATCATCCGGTAATATCTGAATTAGAACGTAATTCTTATGCATATATCAAATATGCTAACACAATTTATTTAGAGTTCATAGCTCATTGGTCTCTTGTAAGTAAGATAGAAAAGAAATTCTATCACAAAAATAAAGAATAACATGATTATTTGGGTAATTTAAAAAATGGATACTGGTTATTTTTAACACGTATGATAGAAGATGGCCAGGAAGGAAGAATTTGTTTATTTCTGGTTACTATTATCCCTGAAAGAGGGGCCTCTCCAAAGTAGGAAATTTATTCTATTTTCACTTATGCTAAAGTCCAATATGTAATACATGTATTTTTCAGAAATCTAAGAAAACAACATATGACTAATACTATTTTACCCAGAATTTTGTCTTTCTTTATCCAAATAAAGCATTTGAATCAATAGTCATCTCAATATATGATTCCACATTTCAATCAATAATTTCTTATCTCTAACTTTTCAGCTGAGATCATCTACCAAAATGTCATAATGATGCAGTAAAGATATCCTAGGTTCCTTTTTTTTTATAGAAGCAATTGTTTCTAGTTGCTGATTATATCAAAATCTCATTTTTAAATGCCATTAGCACGAATTAATAACAAGGTAAACTTAATAAAAATTCAGCTGTATTACTCATTGAGAATAACTAAATCCATTATGACTTTAGAAATAATATATTTAGGTAAACAAGCATTTGTTTGATTCCAGAGTTGGGCAAATGAGTTTTAATATAGATTGCTAAAATGTAACTTCTTTAGGAAATTTCTGGTCCTTGTCCTTAGATGTGATTACTAGAAAACAAATAATAATAATGTTGCAAGCTAAGTGATACAGAATAATGTTTCTTTTTCTTCATAGAAGCATGGGTTTGAAAGATACTAGCTATGAAATGTTACAGTAGACAAAGTGAAGCAGCTTGAAAATTATACCTTGATTACCTGTATGGGACACTATTTTGTTATATTTACAATAAATATATGTCTGGAGGTATGCAAGGATGATTTTAACTTCAAATAATGTCATTGGTCCCATAAACGATTATTCTGGAAATACTTGTCCTTCTTAGTTAAGGTCTCTAACATATTTTTCCACATCCTTGAGTAGTGTGTCCAACTCTACCTTCCATGCCTAACTGAAAGTCACAATGAGTGCTTGATACCTGCTCTAAACAAATTGTATTTCATCAATGTGTACTTCACTCTTTGTCTTCATTTCCTTGTGGTGGAAACTGATGCCCAACACCATTTACTGAATTTATTAATACCAACCAGCTACCTTCTAGGCTTTGGAGTCTGGCTCTGTTTCTTGACATCTACACTTATCTAAGCACTACACCATCAAGTTTCGGGTAATGATGCCCTTGTTTTTAATAAACGTCAAGACACAGGGATGACCTATCTGGAATTCCGGTAAAAAAGAAACAAAACCTACAAATATGATAAAAGAACAACAATCTGGACCAAGACTAAAACAGAAACATTAACCTTAGATATTCATTGCTAATGCTACATCAAAATATTTAGACAGACAAAATAGTAGTTACTCCCAGAACTACACTCTAGTTATATTTATATATTTTTAAAACATAGTACTATAGTTACATTTTGTAATAGTTTAATAAATTATGTATAATAATCATTAGATAGTGTAAGCTTAGTCTTTTCATCTAAATTTTGGTCTTGCTTAAAAAGTCACTGGTTATAAAGGTCTTATTTTGATACTGCAAAGACGAGTTACTAGAACATGGACTCACAACCAACATTTGCCTTGGTTATTCCTTTTTCTTTAATAGGAAACACAAGTTAAGTATATGTCTTAAATAAAGATCATATAAATAAAGATCATGTGATAGGATAAGCTGAGACCATGTGCAAAATTCAAAGGAGAGTTAAACCCCTAAAGTTCTGACTTCTGGAGAAGGGCAAATTATAACCTTCTCTGAATGACTTGGTAATCTATAGTGAAGTTACCACTGACTTCCAAGGCTAATACTGAAGCAGTACACTTCCATGGCTGCCTGACTGGCGACTATTCTTACTGGCAGTACCTCTGGTATGTAGGCTATTACAGCTTTTGGATATCACTTCTATGATCCAAAACAATTCACTTCTTGATGTATGCTCTAACTCTTACATATCTAAGAACACAGGTAAAAGGATGTTCGTTGCAGTGATTCTTTATAGTGTCAGAAGTCACTAATAACGACACTTTACAAACATCTGTAGGCATAAAAAAAGGATTTTGATAGGGGCAATTATGTTATATACATTTTGATTAGAAACTGAAATATTCAGTTACTAACTACTATTAGAAAGGGAGGATACCTAGCTGGTCCACTGCTTTAGGTAAGGCATTACCTATAGTATTTCTGCAATCTGATATCAAGCCTTTAAGTATGCAACCTGTGAATTCCATGGCATCAGCCTTCCGAGATGTGATTGTGCTCTGAGAAATTGATTTTCAGTGGCTAATATCACAAAGAAGGGTACAGATAAGCCAGAATGGAGACTTATACATTCACAATGACAGAGATATCTGGCAGGATAGCCAGCATCTGCCATTTCCCTGAATTTTCCCTCCTGATGGGTAAATCAACCTGGGCAACCAAATTATAGATCAGAAGACCAATCTGTGTGCACTGGACTAGAACAAAGGGAGATAAACAATTAGAGATATTTCAATATATGACTCATAACTTCTTGAATTTATTTTTTCTGCTTGAAAGTTATTTCCACCCAAATAATAGATAATAGTCCTTAAAAGTAATCATACTTTTCCATTTCTGAATTAAAGAAACATTTGCATACTCTACTATTCCATTGCCTTTTAAAACAAAAACATTGCAAAGCCATGCAGACAATTTCTCTCCTTTTCTTACTATTTAAAATTACTATACATACATATATATATATCTGTTTTATATATTTGAAATTATTCAGCTTTTTCTCAGGTGAGAGGATATATCTGACCTCAGGAAAAATCGTCATCAATTGACTATGAGTAGGGTGATTTTTATGCCCATCAAACTTCATTTAATAAATGTATATTGCCTGTCATATTAGGCATTGGCAAAGACAAAAAGATCTAGTCTGTCTTTCAAAAAATGTGTAGTTCAGGGAAAAGAGGAGTAAGCACACAACATTTCTAATTTCCAACAGTGACTGCTATATGCATTAATATAAGGGTACAGTAGGATCACAAGAGAAAGAGAAAAACAAAAACAAACCCCTGAGACATGAAAAAATATTTCTAGAAAATAAAGACTTTGAGTTGACCTGCAGAGGGAGTAGGAATTTGTCCATTGACTACCAAACGAATGTGCTTCAGGTAGTAGTTAAGATAGGTGCAATAGTAGAGTCCTGATTTATGAGAAACCCTAGTTTTCTTAATGGAATTTTGAAACATCCCAATCTCAGGGCACAATTCTAAACCTCTTCAGTAAACGTGTTTGTTGAGATGAGGAATGCCATCTTTTATATTTATTCACTTTAATATCAGAGGCTATTTGTTTTCAGCTTTGTAACACAATTCTGAACATTTACCTTATTTGGAGTTTTAGTCTATAATGGAATCACTATAACCAAAGCTGCCCATATCTGAATCTCACTGGCTAATTGGGGAATTCGATATAATTTGAATTCCTACTTTATTGCCCTATCAAAGCAAATCTGGTATAGTTGGGAACATGGGCCTTCAGGCTATAAAAACTAGGAAAAAAAATCATTGATTTGCTCAGTGTTGACTGTGTATACTTTAAATTTTAATAAAAATGCCACATTTCTTCTATTTTGAAATCCTTCATAACTAGGGTTAGAGTATTACTATTTTTATGCTTTCTAACATTTTAATGCTGAGCCATGCAGAGCATCCCCTGTTTTTTCCCTCCAATTGCCAGCTACAACAGCATACTACCTTCTATCATTAGCCTTTTCCCCAATGTATTATAACTTCACTGCAACTTCTAGAAAGGTATAACTCCTCATGATGAAAAGGCATTGTCCAACTGAACCTATACTATTCTAATATGAGCCATAAATTGGTGAAAATAAGAATTATACTCCTTTAGCAGGAAGGAGTTGGCCAAATATTGCTTTGGGCAGATCACAAAGTGGGGAAACAGTGCTAAAGATTCAGATCAGCATTCTTTGAAAAGTGCTTGCCACCAACATTTTGCAGAAAATTTTTAGGAAGTTTGGTGTCACACTACAGAGTCTGACTTAAGAACTGTTTTGTGCTATCATTTATTCTACTTTCATCTGCTGTCATCAAGAAAATTCTTATCTGAGAGTACGTTAACAATGCCAAGAATCTGGGGTAACCTAGTGCCCAGTTAACTGTCTAGACTATAGTAATACTGTACCATAAATTCCCCTCTCCCTTTCTGAGCGCCAACAAATGTCATGTTTGTTTAATTGCTCAACACAAGTGACACAGGGACCATACTTCAGAAAGAGCAGCTGCTGTATAAAAAAAGAATATCACAAAAATATCCTGTATTGCTTTCATTCCCCCCCCACACTTTCTCCACCACACTAATACGAATAGCCATAATAATAATACCTAACATTTATTGAGCCCTCATTATGTGGCAGCACAGTTCTAGACACTTGACAAGGCACTTCATACAATACTTGCAATAACCATATGAAATAGGTACTCCAATTATCCCAATTTTATAGGTGAGGAAACTGAGGCATAGAGATGGAACATAACTTGCTAAAGTCACACAGCCATTTAGTGGCAGAGCTGGGATTCTAACCCAACATAGATTGGCTTCTAGGATTACAAGCATGAGCTACTGCTCCTGGCTTAGATTGGGTTCTAATTACTATGTTTATACCACTTCAATAAAGGAATATCCTGGGCCAATGGGAGAATGGAAAGAAAGGAAGGTAGCTGAAGAGAAAAGAAATCAGTAAGCCTTGTGGTCTTGGGAACAAGTAAAGAGAAAACTTAAGGACAATGGGGTGGACAGATGACCAGGAGATACTAAATTCCATTATGGATGCCTCCAGGACCTAGTAAATTCCCCTTCTATGAATACCTTCAAATTATGTAAAAAGCACCTTGACCACTGAGAGTTGATACTACTGTTGGGGAAATTATTTTTCTAATACCAAGATGCTTGAAATAAGAATGTAGTTCAATAATAGGAATAAAAATCTATCATCTATCTGACTTTGTGAACCAAGATTTACTCATTTTTTTTCCCTCAAAGAACAACACGAGGCGCATTTAACAGATTAGGAAACTAACTTGCAGAAAGGTTAAATGGCTTACCTAAGGCCCCTTAGTCCTGCAGTGTGTCTCTTCTGTTATGTTTATGCAGCATGAGAATGTGAACAGGATTTCCAAAATTAATCCTTGGAGGACCTGTATTTTTCATGCTTAAAAATGTTTAATATTTTTTCTAATGATAAAAGTTATTACACATATTTGTCAGAGCATTTGGGAAGTGCAGAAAAATAAAAAGACAAATTGTTATCCATTATTTTATCGCTTAGACCTAACCATTTTGAGCATAATGTTGAATTTTCTTATGGTTTTTGATTATATCTTTTATTTTGCTTTTGTGCATAAGTGTGAAGGTGAGTGATTTTATAATTTATATACAACCTTTTAAAAACTTTTTATCACTAATACATTATTAGTATAATCACAAGATCTTAAATAATCTTTGGATATATACTTCATGGTGTTGCACAGCATGGAATACTATAATTTTTTTGATAAGTTTTTTATTTCTATATATTTAGGTTAGTTTTCTATTTAGACTATTATAATAGTCAAAACTCTACATGCACATATTTTAATAAATATTTGATTATTTCTTCAAGGAAAACAAATCTTGGAAGCTATTAGATCAGGGGGTTAAGCATATGCGAAGTTCTTGATGTATCTTCTCAAATTGACTTCCAAAAAGGCTGTAATAGTTTCCACTGCAGTAGCTTTGAATGAATTTTAAAAAATACAAACAAATAAAAGAAGCCCTATTTTTGCATCACTGAAAATAGGGGTTAGATTCTCTATTAAATTTTATTTTCACAGATCTTAAAAATCATAATACAGCTAGCAAACTTTAATTTGAACTAGTGCTATATGATTCAGCCAAGATGCAAAAATCTTCCTTTATTATTTATATTTAAACCCATTTGTGCTATGTTATCCTTAAAGAGCGAAGGTGAGTTTTGTTTTGTTTCTGATTACTACATTAAATTCTATATTTTCATCTGGCTAGCTGAAATGGTCTGATTTTAAAAATAAATGAGTAGCCCCTCAAGGTTTCTACAAGAGAATGCAGCAAAACAATTTAAGTGCTCTAAATTACGCCAAACAAAACATATATAATGATTGATTTATGGCCCTTTTTACGTTTTGAAACATTTTGATAAATAGGATCCTTCTAGAGAGACCTAGGGTGTATGGTCATAAAACCTGAACGTTTATTCTAGCAGTTATCTTTACATTAGGAACTGATTTTCCAAACGCCCAAATGTAACATTAAACTCCCGGTGTTAGGTAGTTTCCAATCTGGCTTCTCTATCTTAGATGATTTCAAGTTGTTCTTTCTGTGGATTTTGGGGGCTTTACCAGGAAAAGGCATAGAAAAATCTGCTAATTATTTCTAACCCTGACAATAGTGGTTTTTTTTTTTTTTAAACACAATTAGAGATGATGTGTGTGACTAAGGAAGAGGTGCAATTTCTCTGTAACAAGCTGACCTTTAAAAATGAAAGTACAAAAACTTGTTGAAGTCACAAAATGAGTGAAAACAACACATATAAACTTCTAGACATTCTTTCAAAATCAAGATCAGTTTTTCATTCTCAAAATTTCAGGGGAGCCTGTTTTAAATTTCCACACATAATTTGCAAATGTTTTATACCTTAGTAGGTGGTATATTCTTTTAGGGTTCAGGCTTTTGTGTTTACTTGTTGATCTTTGGTTTGTATTGCCTTGTTTTCTTTTCAATTCTTTGTGTTAAAACTATTCAAAGTTAGTTTTCAACAATCAGAATTTAAAAACAACCAAATAATAAATCAGCAAACTATATATAATATTCTTGATTTTTTCACTCTTTTGCTATTGCTTAGTATAACTAACATAATATAAACACCATGAAATACAATGGCTCTCGGAGAAAGAAACCATTGTTCTTCCCCAATAATAAGTAAAATGAGGGTTACCATTGTTTACAATTTGCTTTCAAACAAACATGTAGTATAAGACAGATATCAGACTAACTTTAGTTTCTTCTTTTTATAATTATTATTATTTTTAACCTATAGCTATAATAATGCCCTCAACATGTTAGAAATAAATCAACTAGATATGACTGAGTGGGAACTTACATCTGTATCAACAATGTTATTACCCATATTTTACTTTCATTTAATAAAAATATGCCCAATAACTTTAAAATATTTAATGGAATTATGATAAAATATATTTTTAAATTCAATTTTGCCAAAGTGAAAGTAATCAAATGAAGAAAAGTAAATTTATAAAAATAAAATGAAAATTTGCAAGCCCTGAGTAATGCATGTAGTGTTGAATTTCAAATAGCACCCAAAAGTTTTGAAAAATTGTCAATCATTCCATGGAGATATTTTATGTGGAAATGTGAATTTTATATTTTCTAATATTGTACTGTAAAAGTTTATACAGGTATAGAAAAGTTGAAAGAATTCCACAGTGAACTCAAATACTTATCATCCAGATTCTATAATTAGCATTTTTACCTTACTTGCTCCATAACATGTCATTGTATCTCTCTATCTCTCTATTCATCCATCAGTGGAGCTTTTTTAAATATGTATTTCAAAGTTAATTGTAGGCATCACTGTGCCTCCTCCCAAAACCTTCTATGAACATGTCATTATTTGTCATTAACTAGAGTTTAATATTTGTATATAGTTTTTTTTCTTTTGAGGTAAAATTTTCATGCAATGAAATGCATAAATCTTAAATGTCTCTTTCAGTGAGTTATGACAAATACATAAGACTGTGTAACCCAAACCTCTATCAAAATACCAACCACTATCATCACCCAGGAATTTCCCCCACTTCCTTTCCCAGTAAATCTCTACCCATTTCCCCCACTACCCAGTGACAACCTAACTTTTTTTTTTTTTAACCACACATGAACTATCATACAATATGTAACCAATCATTTGGATGAGACCTCTTTGACTCAAATTCCCTTCCCAGTAAATCTCCACCCATTTCCACCACTACCCAGTGAAAACCTAACTTTTTTTTTTTTTTTTTTACCACACATGAACTATCATACAATATGTAACCAATCATTTGGATGAGACCTCTTTGACTCAACATAATGTTTTTGAGATCCATTCATGTTGTTGATTCTATCAGTACTTATAATTCCTTCTTATTGCTGAGTAGTTTTCTTGACTATAATAGAATTAATCTATTTTCTTTATCAATGATCACTGAGGCTTTTTCTAATTTTGAGATATTATAAATACAATTACTATAAATATAAATCTTTTTTTATGGAATTTCACACTTTTCATTTCTCTTGTAATGAAATTTTGAGTCATGGGGTAGTGTGTGTTTGGTTTCATAGGAGACTGTCAGAATGTTTTCCAAAACGCTTGCATCATTTTATAGTCCCAAAGCATTATATGAGAGTTATGATTTCTCCATATCTTTGCCAACGTAAAATGTCTGTCATTTTAATTTTAACCACATTGGTGGGAATTTAGTGGTATCTCAGTACTACCCATGGGAATAGCATATTAAATTATATTTCCCTGAATACAAATCATTTGGAGCACCATTATACATGTTTATTGCCATTTGTATTGTATATCTTCCTTTGTGAAGTGATTCTTCAAACTTATGTCATTTTTCTTGGGTTGTCTTTTTATGATTGAGTTATAAAATTTATTAAAATATCCTGCATACCAATTCTTTTTTTTTTTTATTTCAGCTTATTATGGGGGGTACAAAAGCTCAGGTTATATATATTGCCCATGGACTATGAGAATTTAAAGAAATAAAATACTAGTTATTCAGAAGTAATATTGTGTACATGTTCAATCTAAAATAACCCACTAATAACATTTTAGAATTAAGAGTTTAGCAAAGATCTGGGTATAAAATATGTAAAACTCAGTTGTAGTTTTACATAATGGCAATAAAAGTTCAGACGATAATCTTAAAATTTCACTTAGAAAGCAACAAAAAATAGCTAGCTAACAATAAATCTAACAAAATATGTGTAAAATACTATGAAGTAAATTGTATAACCTTATTGAAAGATTATTTAAAGAATAGTTACAGGAACAGATATTCGTGATTAATGAGATTAAATATCATAAAAATGTCAATTCACTCAAACTGATCTATGGATTCTATACAATTCCAATCAGTCAACAGATTTTTTTTTTCTAAAACTTGGCAAAGGTTTTTCTAAAATTATTTGGAGGACAAAAGACACTACTAAAGGATCCCAAGTGATGTGTTTGCTCTAGTAGAGTTTAAGAACTATCATAAATTTATGGTAGTTAAAACCATGTGGTGCTGGCACAGTGACAAACAGACCAATGGAACAAAATATAGAATCTAGAAACAGAGCCATGCCAATACGGAGGCTTGATAAACAAGGAAGTGAAATTTTACAGCAGGAGATAAATGATGGGTTTGAATAATCAGTGCTGGGATAGTTGGTTATCCACAAAGAAAAAAGATGAAATTGGATTCTATTTATACCATAAGCAAAATGAATTCAAGGTGGATTACATACAAATATGTTGTCAAAAGTTTAAATATTTTAAAAGAAAAAAAGAGCATATATCTTTATGAGTTTGGGATAGGAAAATATTTCTTAGATGAAACATTTTTTGGCACAAAAAAGATAATATTTGATTACATTAAAATTAAGAGTTTATATTTGCCAAAAGATAATATTATAGATTAAAGGATAAATCATAAACTGAGTGAAGATATTTGTCATGAACATGATTAACACAGAATTGATATCTAGCATCTATAGCTAACATTTCAATAAAAATCAATGGTAAAAGACATAAAAACTCATTTCACAGAGGAGGAAACACAAATGTCTTTTCAAACTGATTAATATTCAGGAAAATGCATATTAAAACCACCGTAAAATTTCATTGTTCATATATGTATATATACTAAGTTGGCACAAGAAGTTTGTGTGGCAGGCTGTATAATGCCTGCCTCTGCAGCTCACAAAAATGTTTACAACCCAATTTCCACAACCAATGAATGTCCCCTTAAATGCTGAAAGAGACTTCCCAGATGTCATTAAGTTAAAGATTCTGAGATGTAATCACAAATGCTTATAAGAGTGAAGAGTGAGGCAGAGGGTGACTTGACTACACAAGGGGAAGGTGATGAGATGACAGAAACACAGGCCAGGGAATACAGGCAGCCACTAGAAGCTGAAAAATGCAAGGAAATGGATTTCCCTCTCAGAACCGCTGGAAGAAATCTGCCCTACTGACACCTCGACTTTAGCCCAGTGAAACTGACTTTGGAATTACAGTCTCCAGAATTCTAAGAGACTAAATTTGTGTTGTTTTAAGCCAGTAAATTGTAGAAATTTGTTACAGCAAAAATAGGTAACTAATACAGTCTGATAATAGCATGTGTTGGCAAAGATCTAGATCTTTTATACTGAGGGAGGCAAAAATGAATGGATATTACTACTATAACTATTTTGTAAATTCAACCCAGATTTACAACATAAAACCTAGGGAGTCTAATCTTAACTATTGACCCAGAGATACCCTTAAATCTGTGACCCTATAGACTTGTACAAAAAACTCCAAAGAGTTATTGATTGAACAAGAATAACTGTACACAAATAAAAGAACCATATATAGGAGAATGGATAAATGAATATTGGTGCATTCAAATAATCCAGTAATACACAGAAGTAAAAATGAATGGCAATAGCTACTCACACCAAAATGATACATCTTAGAAATATGCTAAGTGGAGAAAGCATACCTCAGGGCAATATACAGTGTTACCATTTTTTATAAATTCAAAAATCAAGGTGAAAGAAAAAAGCAACAGAATACTTTTTTAAAATTCAATATGGTGGTTCAATATTTTGGTTCTGCGAGGGAAGCAGAAGGATATTAACAGACAGGAGCTGAGAGAGAACTTCAAATTGGGCAATGTGATCATTCTAAAGGAGGCTGGGAACCCCATAGATCTGATGGCTTTATTGAAGTGGCAACCTTGCGAGGCTGTAGTCCTCAGTTATTCGCTCAAACACTAATGTAGGTGTTGCTGTGGAGGCAACCAGCAGATGTACTTAAAGCCCATACTCAGTTGACTTTAAGGAAAATTTCGTCAGGTAACCAGGGCAAACCTATCAGAATCTGCTGGAAGGCCTTAAAAGTAGATTTGAGGGTTTTCTGTGAGAGAGAAAAAAATCTGCCTGTTCCTGTAGAGGTTCATACTGCTCATTAGCTATCTTCCCTTCCTGGCTACTTGCCCTGTGGATTTGGACTTCCTTAGCCAACCCCCACTTTGTGTAAGCCAACTCCTCCTAGTAAATAAGACACACTTCCATCCCACTAGTTCTACTTCTGTTGAGTCCTGACTGACAAAATAGATGTTTCTTTATTATTTTATTATGTATATGTAATGATCATATTCTCTGTTTTGGATCAGAGTAAAAGGTCAATCTTTAAGTATTCTTCATTTTATTTATTAATATTATTTTGTTGGGGACATAAACAGGTCCTGTAAAATGCATCACTGTTCAAAAAGAAGGGCTGAATATCGTTTTGTAACAACTATTGATAAATACGAAAAGGATTACATTCTCTAAAGGAATTAGAGTAATCTAAAAATCCTGAAAGAATATTTAAACTAATTATGTTTTAAATCTATAAAGCATTATATAGCATTTCCTGCAAATAAGCTCTCATACTGCCAAGTGCATTTGTTTTTAAAGCATTTATAATTTACAGTTGTCTGACCATTCCAATCTCACAGTCCATTTAAATAAAATATAGGAAGACACAGATATCTCAACTGAAAACACACACACACACACACACACACACACAAAGATTTTACAAGTGGGTTTTTGTCTTCAGTCACTTCACTGCACCTTCTTCTGATGATTGCGGGCAGCTGCTATAGTGCCTTAGCAGTTACACTGTCACCTGTCCTCGATCACTTGCTTTCAAGAATGGGGCAAACCTAATTCTTGAAAAATACTGGTTTGAAAGCACTCAAGAGGCTAAAAAGGATCAGCCTACTGAGATCGTTTCCTGAGGAGGTGGAGCACAAGAAGGCTGAATTTTAATCCTTGCACCAAAGGGAGACACTGTTTTATCAAACAAGGAGATCTGAATGAATTAATGATTTAATTAACCAAAAGGAAACTGTTTCCAACAATTAATTTCTGCAGCAGGTAAGAAGAAGAGGAGCATGAATGGAAAAAAGACCAAGTGAGGAAATGACGGAGTGGTGATCCCAGCATTGTGTCTGGCATTCACTCATACGACCTGGGAAAGTAAACTCAGAATTAACCTCCTACTCTGCCAAAATGAGTGTGCTAATAGGATCTACACAGGCAATGGCATCTCAAGACTTTCTACGGAAGAGTGGTTGAATGACAACCTAATGGAAGTGGAGAAGGGGACGGAAGATTTCTTTTTTTTAGTTATTTCAGGAAATTATGGGGGTACAAACATTTTGGTTACACGTTATGACTTTGCCATATCCCAACCATGATCTGAGAAGTGCCCTTCCCCTGCCACAACGCTCACGCGTCCATTACAGCTCTAAGGCAAGCACACTGTCCTTACTTAGACTCTTTTTATTTATTGTGGCTTAAGGTGAGAGGTGCCACCACTGCTAATAGGATTGTAGTGATGAATAATAAGATAATGCACATAATACGGTTAGCACAATGCTGGCAAAGAAAAAACACTTTGTAAATTACAGCAGTAATTATTAATACTAATTATTAGGCCCAGTGTACTTTTTTCTTCTTTCTTTCTTTTTTCTATATAGAGAATTATTAATATTTGTGAAATGTTCATAAAATAAAATGAATGACTTTATTTAATTTTAATTTGTTTTAAATTTATAATATGCAATATACTATTAATAAACATGAGACAACTTAATATTTCTGTTTGTAAGAATTTTAATTATATATTTATAAAAGGTTTACTCCAGTGTTTTTCAGAGTGGAAAGCAAAATTCATACAGAGCTTCCTCAGAAGCAAAAAAAAAAAAATGCTGAAAAATTAAATTAATCGTGCTTTTAAAAACAATTATAAATCACTTTCACAGTCTCCATTAGATGCATTATGTAAACACCACATTAGTCAATATTTCATGCTAACAAAATTCCATATATTCTAGGCGTGTGGTCATATCATGTTGCATTTTTCTTCAATATGCTCACATGACTGTCAATGATCATTATGTTAATTTAAAGTGTTGCTATTTCTAACATTTCTCATACATTCAATAAAATAATCAGACAGGCTAAGCCAGAAACATATTACCTCTGTAAAATCATTTCAATAACACACAGGCTCATCAGTGATGTAGTAACTAGGGTGCTTGCTGAAGTTATCACTTAAAACACAGCAATCAGGCAAAAACATCCCAAATTGAAAATGAGTTCTGAATGAACAGAGAGGTAATTGTCATCATCATCATTCTAATATTAATAAAATAATAACTCATACTTCACATGGAAAGGCATATATGTTTTCCATGATTTATACAGGCTGGCTGAATTTAGGTAAAACCATTAACTTGGAAGATTAAAAATATCATGGGTAGTGAACTATGAAATGTGGCTCTTATGAAGGCAATAGCATCAGGAAACTTGATCATAGTGAAACTACCTCTTCTTTGAAATGCACTATAAGATTTTTGAACAAGCCATTTTAATTGCAAAGTACAATTATTGACTGTATTTCTAGAAATCTTATAGCATAGCAAAAATTAAAACAAACAGGATGAAATAATTTCTTTATCCATTCTCTCTTGTCTTATATACTGAGTTCATGCTCTGAACATATATAGGAATTGGTCAAATATATTCACTATGCCCCAAGAACATTATGTTTTCTTAAGACTTAATTTCTTACCTTTTAAATTTTAATCCCTGTTATAGAATTCTCATATATTCAGTTTCCTCTCCAGCCTTTCTTTTTCATACAATTTATCTTCTTGCTGTGCCTTTTTAAATGATAATAACAAACATTTATATAGCATATTTCTGGGTCAGGCGTGACTCTAAACTCATTACCTAAATAAGCTATTTAATCTTCAAAACAATCCTAATAGTAAATAGTAGTTTAATATTATCATCTCTATTTTACAAATAAAGAAAATTGAGATTAAAACAGAGAGAATATGTTATTTGTCCAAGATCACATACACAACTGGTATGTGGGTAAATGGCAGATCCAGGATTTTTATTTACTTTTATTTTTAAAATTTCCAGTATGAATTTAACCCCATTTAAGAATCCAGTGCTTATTAATCACCAATTCATGTCCTTCATGTCCATTTTTATTTTTTATATAATTCCATTTCATTTCCTTTCCCACATGTATTATGTTGAAGCAACTTCAGACACATTACTATTTATTTGTAAATATTCCTGCATGTATCTCTAAATCTAAGAGAACTTTCTTATAACAACAATACCATTGTCAAAGCTCAAACTATTATTTTTCAAAATCCAGTCAGGATTTAAATTCCCATGATTTTCTCATAAATGTACTTTTCTATTGGACTGTTTGAATCAGGATCCAAACAAGAGCCATACAGTCCATAGGGTTGTTATGCTTCAAGTTTCTTGTAATCTATAGTCCCTTCTCTCTCTGTTTTGCTCAGCTCTGCATTGCAGAAAAAGCAGATTTTGTTCTCTGGAGTTTTCCAAATTCTGGATTTTGCTGATTGCATCTTTGTAGTGTCATTTAATATGTTCCTCTGTCCCCTGTATTTTCTGTAAACTGATACTTAGATCTAAGGTTTACCATGATTTGCAGTTTTATGGACTTATTCTGTTGTTGTTTTGTGTTTTTGTTTGGTTTGGTTTGATGTGAAAAACTATGCCAGAGGGGCAGAGCCAGTGTTTGAATCCAGTTTGGCTTCAGAGTCTGTGCTCTTAATGACTACACTAAATACTCTCGCAAACATAACATACTCCTTCCATTGTTATTGACAACTTACTTGATCCTCCTTTGAGAAGTCTTCCATTATACCAAGGGACTGTGATAGTCCTCCATAGCCCATGATACCATATTTACTTTGTATATCATCTCTTTTGTAGCATTTATCACATTTCAAGATATCAAAATAATTTGTTAGTGTATCTCATCACTAGTAATTTGAAACAAAAGGATGCGTTTTCATCTTTGTATTTCTAGTATCCAGTCAATAGCTGATACATAGTGAGAAACATTCATGAGGGAAAATGTGTAAGTGAATAATATAGGATTTACTAAAATAGAAATGCTTAAAAATTATATAACAGCTAAGCATAGAGGGATTATAGGCTGAAAGTTCTTATTTTAAAATACCAGCTACAGAAAAAGTCTACAAACCCAGGACTACAATCCACAATCCCAAACAAATCACTATGTGTTTTTGACACATCAAAAGAAAAGAAAAAAGTAAAAGCTGTTAATGATGGTTCTTTTGTTGTAAACAACAATAAAATCTTTGGTTAATTTAACAAAAATAAAGCTCATTATAAATACATAGCCCAGAGAATTAACATCAGGGTGAGAGTAACAGTGCTGGAAATGGGAAGAAGGCACCAACATAGCCTATTGAAGCTGAGAGGCAGCAACTTCAGGAGCAGTCACAGTGTCTCCACTAGAAAGAAATTAACCCTCATGTTCTGCTTTGTGGGCACCCTGATCAACATTGAATTTCCAGGGAGGGATCAACCAATCATCCAAATCTAATCTCATCCTTGACCTTGGACTGGGGGAGGGCAGGGCCCCTGACTTATGGTCCCACTGGATTGTGTCCCATGGAAGAGAGAATTCCTCCAAAGGAAAAGTGGTACTGTTAAGAAGGAAAAATGAATTTTTTAATTTCTCTATAAAATTCCCAGAACTAGCAATATTTCCAAAGTATTTCTGAAGTGCCTATGCTGAGAATACAGCGAAGAACTAGACAAATGCGAATGAAACTTGCACTTATGGAATTAATAAAAAGTACAGTGTGGTAATAGTTTCAAAAAGGCAAGTAGTGAGTGTTGTAGAAATAAAACAGAAGAAAATGACTCAACCTGGGCATTCAGAGAGGACCTCTTAGAAGTATAAACATATAATCTGGATCCTGAAAGATGGTAAGAGTTCCCTAAATAACGGAAGGATGAAAGCTGTACTAAGAAAAAGGAATAAAAATATGTGAAGTTGCTCAGGCAAGACAATGAAGCTCATTTATGGAACAGAAACAAGCCCATCATAGCTGTAGTGCAGAAGAAAATGAACTGAATCCTGTAACTAGGAATCTAGAGAGGGAGTAGGCCAGGGAGAATTCTGTGAAGATTTTAGATTTAATGTAAGTGACAAAGAGGAATTATAACAGGATTTTAGATGGTAACATGGCATGTGAGTTTTACATCAATTATTCTATTGGTAGTATGAAGAATGGTTTGGGTGGAACAAGAGTAGAAACAGGAAGAGTAATTCAACTAGTGGTAATGTGAATCAAGAGAGATGGACTGATTTAAAAAATACTGGGAGGGTAGAATGGGCAGAATAGATTAAAAGGATGGTGATAAGTGAGAAGAAACCAGTCAGAAGAATTCCCCACATCTGGCCTGAGCAACAGGGTGAAGGTGGGGTCATTTGTTGAGACAGGGGAAACTGAAGTAACAGCAGGGGTTCTATAAGGAATGCAAAGCATTCACTTTTGACTTGGTTAGTCAAGTACCAAGTAGAGATGCCAAGTAGGGCATCTGGAAAAATAGCCCTGGGGTCCAGGAGAGATGTTTGTGCTGCAAATACAGAGTTGAGGGGTCATAGGTGTATAGAAGACAATTTGAGATATGGGGGAACATGAGTTCACTCAGGGAAGAACCTACAAAGGGAAAAGGAAAAAAAACAACTTTGCTCAGAGCCCTTAAAAAAAAAAAAAAAACAGTTAAAAATTGGTTATAGAGTTAGGAAGGGACAAAAAAAAGAGACTAAGGAAGACAAAGAAAGAAAAAGAAACCCAAGAGTCTGTGTTAGGATTGATATTAAGAAGGCTGAAGAGAAGGCTGAAGGAGGAAATGATCAGCAGTATTGAAGGCTGCTTGGAAATCAAGAAAAATAAACATTAAAAATTGTTTGTTGGGCCGGGCGCGGTGGCTCACGCCTGTAATCCTAGCACTCTGGGAGGCCGAGGCAGGTGGATTGCTCGAGCTCAGGAGTTCGAGACCAGCCTGAGCAAGAGCGAGACCCCCGTCTCTACTAAAAAATAGAAAGAAATTATCTGGCCAACTAAAATATATATAGAAAAAATTAGCCGGGCATGGTGGTGCATGCCTGTAGTCCCAGCTACTCGGGAGGCTGAGGCAGTAGGATCGCCTGAGCCCAGGAGTTTGAGGTTGCTGTGAGCTAGGCTGATGCCACGGCACTCACTCTAGCCTGGGCAACACAGCAAGACTCTGTCTCAAAAATAAGTAAATAAATAAATAAATAAAAAATAAAAATAATTGTTTGTTGGATTTCATTACATAGAAATAATTGTCAGATTAAGTGAAGATTCAGTAGAGTGGTGGGGATGGAAGCCAAATAAGAGAAAGTTAAGGGGTTACAGGTGATATCATATAGATAATAAAAATAAGCAACTTGTTTTAGAAGCTTTGACTGTGAAAAGAAGGCAAGAGGCGTAGGGGAGGACAAGGGAGACTCGTTTTAATCTATTTACCACTGGAAGTTTGAAATCTATTATTGGTTCCTTGGAACGTGTGAATTATTACCTTTAAATGAACAAAATACTAAAATTGAATTATTTTTATATACTATGAGCCATTTTGTTTTCTATCAGTACTTTTCAACTGTTGCAACCCGGAAGAGCTGCCCCAGACTGGCATTGCAATACAGTCTTTTTCAGCACAATTCTTCAGGCAGCTATTACATAAAGTAATGGATTTGGCACTCACAATGATACCTAAGGCTGAATCTGGACTCAGCAAGAAAGAGTGCCATGATTGATTAGCCATGTCTCCCATTAGCTCAGAACTAGGGACTGATCCTGCCAGATCTTGCTGACACCAACCTAGAAGTTTCACTTGGCAATACAATACTTCTCAAAGAACTAGTTAGTTGATACTCAAGGCAAAATAAGTTTGATATAAATTCTCTTTACACCTCAAATCCGGTTTATACTCAACATGATAGGATATATGTTTATAATGCAGGGCCTATCTTTTAGTTTTCATTTAATGGTATTGTCTCTTCATATTTTGACTGTATATTTTTATGGAGCTGTCAGGATTTATAATTATGTTTTTAAAAACTCCATATTGTGGTTGAGACATTTCACATATAACAGTTCTATAAACATCAACACTTCAGTGTTGGCACATAAAGGTTTATTAGTCAAATAAATATGTTTCTTCTCTGAAAAACAGCTGATTGCAACACGTTACATCTTTGTATTAATTTTGTCCCTGAGAGAAATGTCTCCTTGAAGTTCAGTTGAGATTGCCATCTGCATACAGATCCCACCTGAGCTACAGATTACATCCACCTCATTGTCAGTGTTGCACAGAGGTCTGAATGTGTGGGTTTTATCACCCCATAGGTGAAGAATTATGTCAGCAAAGGAAAGGCAACAGAAGAACAAGCAAAGCATCAATTCTCAAGAAAGCATTCAACCTGAGTCCTAAATCTGAAAGGATGGGAACAGAAAAGAAGGAAAAGAAGTAAGGAGAAATCCCACTATCAATTATTTGGGTTGGAATTTTTCTTTGCCTTAACAGATATACCCCAAGGGTCACTTTCAATCACCCCAAGAACACTCCAGCTGGACGTCATTGGCAAGAGAACTAATAGACAATTAGGGCACAATGGGGACCATTTATTTTCCTGGACTCTAATTTTGCCAGTCAGTTGAATCTTTAAAGGAATGAACTCACTGTTTACTGGATCTTCTTGGTAGCTATGCTGCAGTACCTAAATATGCACCCCCACACTAATAATTTAGATTATGAAACAGATTATGTAGACAACTGAACTTTTTTTCAAAGTCATACATTTTTAAATGTATTACAACAGAAACTGCTTCTCAATTAGTTAATTCAAATACTATTAAATATTATCATAAATGAATGTCACTTTTCAAAGTGTTTCAGATGATGTTATAGTTTCTAAGAGCATTGTTTTGTGGTTTTGTTTTGAATTTATAAGAATGGATATTGAGTAAAATGAGACTGCAGTTTAAATAAGTGTATGGTAAAACAAACCTCTAAGAAAAATGACATCACATGGGTGAAAACACCAAAGAAGGAAGGTTTCATTGAAATTTGAAGGAACCAATTATTTTAATGGAATTGTATTATTGTGTGAATGTGGGCCTAAGTAAAACTGATTTTATTCATAATCTGCTGTTGGTATTTTTACTATTGGCTCCAAAGGCACAATCATAATGATAAACCAGTACCTTAGTACTATGAGCTGAGCCACTTAATAGAAACCTATAAATAAATAGGATTCATAAAGACTTCTGTCTGCACATACGAGGTTATTGGATTTGAAATCAATGAACTTTCTTTTACCACATTCATAAGTAATTTATAACCACTGGGAAACTTATTTTACTAAAGATGATCAATATTTTTTAGAAATGTAAGAAGCACCTATGTTAATGTAAAAAAGTAAATAACATTGAGGAAATAAAATTCTTGGGGGAAATACAGTGGCTAACTACACAGAGGTTCAAAAATATGTTGTTTAGCATGTTTTAGTAAAGTATAGGAGGATGGTTTGTTCTTTAATTGCCCAGTACAGAGAACTATCAAAAACATTTTATCCATGAGAAAAATCTGGAGTGTGCTCTTCTACCTAAGTGCCTGCATATATAAAACCACTTTTCCCAGGAGAAATAAATACAATTATCATTGTAACACTTCTACCATAGCAAATATAATTTGGTTATTTTTTTGAAAGAAAAGGAATTATCAAATGAATTTTATTTTAAAGTAGTTTAAAATTTCATATGTATTTACTTTAAATTATGGAGACCATTTAATTTGTCAAACTTATGAGACTGTAGTTATTAATCCTTTCATTTTGGTATGTTTGATTCATTAATCTGAGAGTTCCATGATATTGTGCTTTGTCTTTGAGCTGTAGTTTACAAGATAAAATATATTTTTTCCTTTCTTAAAAATCCAGTTATAGAACCAATATTGTGTGACATGGTATGGAGTCACTAACCAACTACAATACAAATCAGTGCAGTAATTTTTATACTTAAGTTCTGTTTATAATCCATTCTTATAAAATGTTTATAAAGCAAGTGATTTTCCTAAACACAAAAACATTATTTTGAAAAAAATGGCAGAAATGTCTTTGAATTAAAATTGAAAGCATTCCCAATTAGAACTGGAACCAGACAAGATTGCCCTCCACCATAGTTTCTATTCAACTTGGTGCTGGAAGTCTGAGCCAGAGCAATCAGACAAGAGAAGGAAATCAAGGGCATCCAAACGGGGACAGAAGAGGTCAAACTATCACTCTTCACTGATGATATGGTCTTATATCTAGAAAGCCCCAAAGATTCTGCCATTAGACTACTGGAATTGATAAACAAATTCAGCAAACTCTCAGGTTACAAAATCAATGTACAAAAATCACTAGCACTCCTATATGCCAGGAACAAACTGAAAACCAGATCAAAGTCTCAATCCCCTTCACACAGCAACACAAAAAATAAAATACTTAGGAATATATTTAACTGAAGAGGTGAAAGACCTCTACATGGCAAACTATGAAACACTGAGGAAGGAAATATCAGAGGATGTAAACAGGTGGAAAACCATGCCCTGCTCATGGGTCTGCAGAATCAACATTGTGTCTATACTACCCAAAGGGATCTAAAGATTCAATGCAATCCCTATTTAAAATACCAACATCATTTTTGCAGATCTAGAAAAAAATAATTCTATGCTTCATATGGAACAAGAGAAAATTCCATATAGCAAAAGCAATATTAAGCAAAAAGAACAAATTGGGAGGCATCAATTTACCGGACTTCAAGCTATACTAACAAGGCTATAGTAACTAAAATAGCATGGTACTGGCAGAGGAACAGAGACATAGACTAAAAGGCAATATATGTAACCTACACATTTGTACCCCCGTAATATGCTGAAATTAAAAAAATTAAAAAATAGATAAAACAAATTAATGGATCAAAGTAAGAAAGAATAAAAATAGATTAGGTCACAAGTGTCTTGAATTCTAGAGTAACTCAATGGTTAATTATATTTACCAATAATTGTCTGTTCTTAAATACTTTAGCATGGCTCACAATACCCCCTGAAAACAAACACATAGCAATGTCACTTCCTTCTTAGTGTAAATTCAGAATGAAGCAAATGCTGAAATTTCAGAATAATGCTATTCTTAAGTTTTTCCCTAGGATTTGAAAGAAACGCTGATGCTAAAAGTAAAAAAACAGGAAAAACAAAACAATCTGCCAAAATGCATGCAGCCAAATAAATTTGAATCCAGGTCCTAAATTCAGGTCCTAAAAATCTCTTGTCTACCCTCTGGTAGTGTTTGATATTTTCTTTGGTTTTCATGCCCTTGAACACCACTGCCATATTCCCCAGATATGCTGCCCTCTGTTTAAGATGAGAGGGCTCAGGTTCAAAATTTCCATGGGAATTTTAATAAATACTGAAATGAGAAATAAGCAAATTCAAGAAGGAAAACAATACTCAAATTCATAAAAATGAAGATGCCTGATTCTATTTTATTTTTATTTTGTTTTCTCAGATCCATTTCATCTAACTCATAATCCAGGTATTACCCTGTTCTATTTCTTATACTTTTCCATTATAAAGGAGAAGTTGCCTTGAGAGAATTATAGAAGGCCAAGTACATCAAGACTGCAGAGGAGGGCAATTTCTCCCAGTTCCAAAATCTGCTTTCTTTTTTAAGAAGTTGTTTCTTTCTTTATTTATCAATAATTGTTTAACTATAATTGGGTGCTACACTTGGACTTCCATGTGTGTCTGAGAACAATGTCAACAAAAATAAATAAATACTACAAGAAGGAGAGCAAGAGAGAAAGCAACAACAAATGAATAAAACCCCTTTTCATTAGTGTTAATTTCAGATGGAAAAAATACCTTTATTCCTGGTTTCTCAAAGATTTTGAACCTTGATGCTTTGGGGGAAGTAATACAGGAAAATAAATCATATTTCCTTTAATTCTCAGAAAAGGAAGAAATCTAATTATGTCCCTGGTTCTGTTTTCTTATACCATTTTTCACATTCTACATTTGATCTTAATTTTGTATGATTTCTATCTTCCCTTACCTGGTTTTGAAAATTGAAATAAACTATTTTACTACCCCTCTTTAATATGGGGCAATTCCTAGGAGAGGGTCTGATGCATTCTAAGTACTTGTCAAATAAAAGATCTTTATAGATGACCACAAATTATGTTTGTGTTTCCCCCACATGATTGAAATAAATATTGTGTATTCCAGCCTTTTCTGGTCCCACTGAAAACAAGTTTCTAAGTTCAGAAATGGGCATTTCTAAAGTGTAGTAGAATGGACCTGAGAGTGAATAAAGAGGGCCTTCCTGAAAAGATTAGACTTACAAGAGGATTAAAAACCAAGCAGTGTAGAAATTAAGAGTGAATTACCATTGTTTTAAAGGGTATACATATATTCAAGGCCAGCGTACTGAAGTGGGTCAAACCTAGAATGGGCTGCACGATCTCAAAGTCTGGGTGCAGAAGTCAGGGCACCTGGCCCCATGGAAGCCCGAGAATGTGTAAAGTCACAATGAGAGCAGGGGAGGGCATATGCAAAGTCACACTGAACATGCTGGGTGCCTGGTACTACCCCAGCTGGCTGTGACTCCTACTTTTCCAGGTGAAGGCTTCTGCCCCACAAGAACCTTATATAAGCACCTTCCAGTTTCTAAAAATTATAAATAATTGCACTGCTTAAATGACATGCTTTGAAATAGACATACAGTAATTATATAATTCTAATTTTAGAATATAAATGTGTTGGGTAAAAAGCAAAAAGGAGACAGTGTTTTCAGAAGATTAGAATTCTGATCATCAGAATTGGGGAAAAGAAAGATCTTCATCTGAAAACTTCTAAGAAAAACAGTGGGTGTTATGGAATGCTCTCTCCTATTTCTTTCCTGCTTGCTTTCTTCCTTTCTTATACATCCTGAGAAAGAATTAATACTAGATAATCTACAAATTCTGAAAACATATATACAAATGGGAGGTGATATTTGTGTAAAGCAATTGCTTTTCATTTGAGACTAAAGTACAAAGCTCATTTTTGTTCATTAGTCAAAAGAGAACAGGGAAACAAACGGATCAAACGTTTTATCAAACTCAGTAAGAGTGCGCTTTCTGTTCTATGTAAGGGGGCTTATGAAACTAATTGCTCTATCAATGAAAAACAATTTGTTATGATAACCAAGAGTAAAAATTGTATTGTAAAGGCATACAGGTTCATTTCAACATTAGTCCTTTTGGAAAAATCATAAAATTTAAACTGTGGAACTGAAAGGAATGATGTTTTAGTGCATTAAAGATGTAATTATATTTGTGAAACTAAGGAGCTCTAATACAACAATATAGACATCACATTGTATATGCATGAGTAACTAGCTAATTTATTAATAATATAGATTTTCATGGAATATATATCTTAGGTTTATATGCTATATAAACAAAGAAAATTCCTTTAACTGATTTATTTTTAAAATGGAAAAAGAAAAGCCAGCCAAGTGGGGTATAATCTTGCATAAAGGAGAAAAAAGTAGCAGGATATTTTGGCCTCTTCCAATTCAGTGATTTTTATAGGATAAGGGGAAAAATACACAACCAAAAGTGAATTACCATTGTTTTCACTTTTGACTTGAAATTATCTGTACTTTTCAATCACCAAATATTTTTTCAAAGTGTGAGTCAGTATGCTGAAGGGAAACCAGAGTTATGGACTAGTAATAAGTAAAAGAAAATATAAATGACAAGAGACAGGTATCTTTACTCAATTTTTAAGATTAGCAGTTTAGCCTATAAACAACTTGTTAAAATTTTTCATACGAAATTATCTTCTAAAATTATAAGAAATTATTTTCAAGCAAGTTTGGCGAATTCAGACTCAAATGTATTAAATGTATCAAATTCATTTTAGTAATCCAGGGGCACTTTAAAAAGGTTATATTATTCTTTCACATGTATTCCTAAATTATTAACTCCACATTACTTTAGCCTCAGGCTAAATTAATAATTTGGAGTCAATGACACATTTGCAAACCCTCTGTCCCCAGAAAAGTACAGATGCACAAACACAAAAGACATCGTATTTCAAAAGGACTGTGGAGCTTTAAGTTTAGAAGCTCTGGTTCAAGCTTTAATTTAGATATGTGACCCCTTGGAGTGGAAAAATTTATCAAATAGTATTTTTTTTAATTTCTTTATTTTTTCTCATAAAATTCAATTCAGAGACAAAAAAAGGGATACCAGTGCATTTTTGCTGTCCAGCATGGTAAACCGGCAAGATGATGAAGGTTGTACCCATACAAAACCACCTGGCAGGGGATGTGGATATTGGATGAGGTTTGAAATCAGCAAGGCCTGAGCCCTGTCCCTGAGCTGTAATCAGCCTGGAGAAAAAAGTACCTGTTTTCCTAATTTGCCCAGAAGGGCGCCTTTCCATTCAGTGTGTTGTAGTTGCTGCCCTGCAACTATGTCCTCTTATTTGACTATTTTTGTACAACAGGCATAAAGAAAACTTACATGTATACGAGTGTGCATACACACATACCCCAAATAGAGAGATTTTGGAAATTAAAAATTAGAGAATCATTATTTTGGGACTAGTTTTCATTCATTTCTTTCCAACCCAATTTCCATTCTTAGGAAAATTGTTCTTTCTTTGTTGATGTTTTCAATTTGCCATGGGTGTTCAAGATATAATGAAAACGTATTTACCAAAGCAAACTCTCTGTAGCAAGTATAGTCCAACAGTGAGAGGTCACTTTTAGTTAGCAGGAAAAATGTTGTATTCCACGCAGCTCCAGACATAGACTACACTTTATAAACAACCAAAGAGAAAAGAGACTTGAAATCCCTTGAGAGAGAGGAGGATTCATTTAACTCTTGCCTATGTTTGTGTATGATGGCTTCATTTCCATTGCCCTAAGCGAGTTTGGATACTTATTCAGAATCTTACTCTTCAACTTGATTAACTCTCCTGGATCAGTGCTTGTTGAAACAATGTTTGACATCCCTGGAAGCCAAACCTTGCCCATGTAGGAAGGCGTATCTGTTCCTCCTATCTCTGTGCCCTGACTCAGTAACCATTCTCAGGCGGTTTCTATAAAGCTGACACTTTATGAGTCCAAACAACACTTTGCCACCTTAGTTAGGCTGTCCACTCAAGCAGAGTGCCCTAGTGAACCGGGACAGCACTGCTTGATTTTTAAAAGGCCAAAATGCTCACTTAAAAAGGAATCTTTTATTCCCTGGCTTCAATAGGTTTTTCTTGAACCACAAAGACACTGGGTGCTGTTAGGCTCTGAGGCTTTTGACTATGTAAGCAACTATTTATCATTTCTTTAGGGAAGTATTCTGTCACGTGCCTTTAATGTGCATTGTCTAAATCGGAAAAGTTTTTATACTCTAGTACAAGTTCAGTTTTGCTACCACGTGCTCACTAAGCATGCAATAAATATTTATTGCAGCTGATGAGTTCAGGAACTGAAATTTGCCAGAGCCCACTGTGATGGACAGCTGCAGAAGAATTGAATGTAGTCATTGTCTAGCACAAGCCCCTAGTGCTACAGAAATCTGGAGAGGCTATCAGAATATCTAGTGGATGGCGCTCTGCCCTCCATCCCAGGTGTCACGGGTTAAGCCTTCCTTGTTGCAGTACAGCCCAGCTTACATGAAGCAGAGTTAAAGTTGTTGCAGATGCTCTTGATTCAAATGCATGCTGAGCTCTCCCTGATCAGCTTGTTCCTTTGGGCGATATCACAATTTCATCTTGTTCAAGCTGTCTACATTCCTGTTTACTTAGGTTTGCAAATAGAACTTTAGCACTCAAATTAGTACTGACAGTACAACCTGCAAGGGTTCTAAATCCTCATTTGCCTTCATTCCAAGGGACAGCACTCTCTTTTCAAAGCAATATTGTTTTATATCAAAATTGTTCTCGTGGCATGAAAACATGATGACATGAAAATGCATGGCACAGAAAGCCTGCATTCCTAATTTTAAATGCAGCGATCTGGGTGTTAAAATCAACACCAAAGGGCATCTAACTCCTTGACCGACATAGTTGTTTCTTTCTTTTGTATTATTTCTCTCATGGGGCAAGGAGGTATGTGTAAAAAAGAGAAAAAATATTCTGAGGACTGCAATTCAATTGTGCATAAAAGTGATTTTTTTCCTTAATATGTAAACAATTTCTGACCTACAAAATCATTTTCTGCTAGTGCTCTGGATGAACTGTCTGGAGACTCAGTGTCATAATTAGCTGAGAGTAAGTCACACTGCTTTTAATAGGCAGGAGTGGAGGCAGGATGGCCATTGAAAAGAAATACTAGAGAGAGTGAACGGCTTCTCATCCCCACTTAGTTCCAGTAGAGAGTAAGTCTTGGGTAAGGTCACTAAATCATAGCCTGTTTCCTTTTCTAAACAATGGTCAATATGTACCAGAACAGTAATTCTCACCCCTGTATGCATGTCAAAATCATCTCAGGAGCTTTTACAAATTATATATACCTGGGTGCCATCCAGATGAACTTAAGGTGGAATTTCTGGGCATGGGGCTTGGATATTGGTATGATTCAAATGCTTGCCAGGCCCCTGCAGCTAACTGGATGAGCAGGATCTAATATTCTCCTTATGGAGACATACAAACAACCCCGTTTTCAGCCCCACACCTTACACAAACTGTCAGAATTAAATGGTGCCCCTAATTCTTGAGACTTTTAGGAATTCTGCATCATAAATAGGCTTGCTTCTCATTGGAGTTCTCTGGATTCACTTGGGATTCTGCTTTCTCCTCTGCAAACTTACATCTACTTTTTTGCTTTTAAAAAATAGTTTCCATCTCTTACCTGCTCTTATCTCCTCATTCTCAAGGATTTCTACTTTTTTACCCCACCTTACTAGCATTCTAATGGTGTCTTAAAAAAGAGAAGAGATCTAGGTATTTAATCCACCATGTTTAGCCAGACACACTTCCTTCTCTAAATATCAGTTTAAATTTCTCATTATTTTTGGAGGAGCTTGACTAAATTTTCTACTTTCTCTGATATGACAGATCTCCAGCCTCTACTCGAGAGCTCAGTTGCCATCCATCTAAGAAAAACATATGCATCCTCAATCCTCATTTTCCTGAGAGTTACCAACTCACTTGTTGCACATTCTTAGTGTCTTCTGTGGTTTGGGGGAGGAAGAACTTTCCACATTATTCCAGAAGCATCCTTCTCTCTTAGCATCTCTGTTACATCTTCCTAAATCTGTCAATGCCCTCTCCTTTGAGTGTTCTTCTCAAACCTTACTTATATTTCCCCCTAGTGAGAGGTCTTTCAGACTCCCTGCATATAATCTGTTATCACCCACTTACGGGAGAAATAATAACAATTCAAAAATATTTAGGTAAACGATTAGAGTATTTTTTTAAAGGAGAGATTCTTTTTAAATGAGTTAGAAACCATTCTTCTCCATCTTAAAAGAAATATTGTAAAGATGAAACCCAAGAAGGACTTAGAGTTCTTCTTGATTTTATTTAAATAAAGGCAATGAGACACATGGACAAAAAAATTAGAGTACAGAAAGATACAACATGAAATTTGAAAGGTTTCCATCACCTCCCACAAACTTTTTTTTTTTTTTTTTTTGAGGCAGAGTCCCTCTCTGTCACCCTGGCTAGAGTGCCGTGGCATCAGCCTAGCTCATAGCAACCTCAAACTCCTGGGCTCAAGCAATCCTTCTGCCCCAGCCTCCTGAGGAGCTGGGACTACAGGCATGCACCACCATGCCCCGCTAATTTTTTCTATATATTTTTAGTTGTCCAGCTAATTTCTTTCTATTTTTAATAGAGACAGGGTCTCACTCTTGCTCAGGCTGGTCTCAAACTCCTGATCTCGAGTGATCCTCCTTCCTCGGCTTCCCAGAGTGCTAGGATTATAGGTGTGAGCCACCGTTCCCCGCCCGCCCACAAAATTCTGTGTCAGGATTAACTATTAGCCAAATTTTAATATTTTATTTCTCAATGTATTTATATAGAAATATATAGTTCTATATATCTATATTAACAGCAGTATCATGTTTTGCCACATAAAAGGAGTTATACTATGTACTCTACTTTGTAGCTTCCCTTTTTTATTTAATATAGTAAAAGTCTAGAAATAAATCAAACCTGAATGTTCAATTTGATGACCATGGAAAAGTCTACAGGAAGTAGACATAAGGAAATATACATTAAATAATGAATGTTATTTTATCTTTGAAAGTATGAAAGCCTTTCTAAAAAGGAAACTTTTGAATAAAATTATAAACTTCTCTCTCAAGTTATTTCTCAGCACTGGTTTAATTATAATTTTAATTACCTTTTTCTTACTTTTTTTTCAGTGTTAGCAGTAATGGAAAATTCAGATGGATTACTGATGCCACCCCTAGAGATATACCTGAATTTGGCTCAAAACAAAATCACACTGATCACTAAACACTTTAATGAACTCACTGAAGCTTAATGACTTCAATTGTTTTTACCATCACATATGTCCCTCAAAGCACTCTAATTTCATGTTTCACAATTGTAACAAAAATAATTATTTTCAAATTCAAGATTCATAAGCTTTGCCTGTATCAAAAATAAAAAGAAGCTGAAGACAATATGTATGTATAACTATATTTTAAAAGACTCAAAATTCTTCTCTGCAGTTTGAAGTTTATTACTATTTTATGCTATATGTGCATGTGTGTACGTGTGTGTGTGTGTGTGTGTTCGTCAGGGTTCTCCAGAGAAACAGAACCAATATGAATTGGCTCATGTGGATTCTGATCGCTGAGAAGTCCCAAGATCTGCAGTCGGCAAGCTATAGACCCAGGAGAGCCAACGGTACAGTTCCAGCTCAAATCCAAAAGCCTGAGAACCAAGATAGCTGATGGTGTGAGTTCCAGTTCAAGTTCAAGTCTGAAGACAGAAGACCCATAAGACCCATATCCCTGCTTGCAGTCAGCAGAAAGAGGGGATTATTTCTTACTCTCTTTTTGTTCTATTCAGGCCTTCGACAGATTGGATGAAGCCCACTTATATTTGGGGGTGAAATATGCTTTCTCAGTTTGTAGATTCAAATGTTAATCTCATCTAAAAACACCCTCAAAAACACACCCGGAATACTGTTTAATCAAATATATAGGCACTTCGTGGGTGCATAAAATTAACCGTCACAACATGTTACATTTATATGCCATATAGCATTTCTCTATTATATACACACATGTGTATGTGTGTGTTTTTAGTTGTTCTTAGAAAAATGGAAATGGAAATTATGGAAGAGTTATCCTCTAAGGTATTCTCTTTTTAGATATTAATCACATAATTCTTCCTGCTTTAAAAAATCAATATATTCTGAATTTTTTTTTAAAAAAATTATATATGATTCTGTTAAGTCAGTTGTTTTAAGAACAGATCTGATGAAACCCAGAGTAGATGCCAACCAGATGTCTTATGATAGTGGGTGTGGGGACCTACTTTTATCCTGTTAGTGAATTTTTTTTTAATATATAATTACTTCATATATAAGAAGCCATTAGGCCTGGTTGGTTGGTATTTTCAATCAAATGCATGATGAAGAAGTTTCGATTTTAACAAAATTGTACTAGGCCACCTCCCTTTCCTTGAGAGTTGTAAAGAAAAATGTCTAAACTATCAGACACTGAGAAATGAAGAAGAAAGACTCTCTCCCCAAGTCAGAACTGTATTTTGGTCTTCCAGAGACAAAAGGGGTATTAGTGATCACATTAAAGAAACTTAACATCTCTGCGGTTAAATTACTTTAAAACTGTGAAACAGTTCAATTCATCAAGTAGCTCTTGAACACCCACGGGATGTCTAAAACACAGCTAAACCCAGTGGGGTAAACTAAAGAAATAAGTGCTCTCCTGTTCTTTACAATCTGAGCTGGCTGCAGAAATTAGATTTAAAACAAATTAATTTGAGGAAAAAAACATTTAATTCTGAACATCTGAATTGCAAATTATTCATTTATATCAATAGACCAGTACTTTGGTGATGATAAAACAAAGCACAAAAACAGACACAATGCCTACCCTCACAGAACTGATAGCTTTACTCTCTCTTTTTTCCTACTGTGGGATTCAGCCATTGCAGCTCTTGTTTCCTGCCTGAACTCTCCCCATACAGCCATGCTCTGTCTCCCTTTTTATACAGAGCAATCCGCTAAAGTCACGAGGGAGATCATCAGGAAACCATCATTCAGCTTCGTAGATGCAGAAGTGTGCTGCAACACAGGGATTTTTCATCCCCCTCTTCTTTTTAAAATTCTGTTTCTGTGCTGTGTGTGTATGTGATGGACACATTCCAAAGTCCTTCTGAAAACGAATCTCTGCTTCTAGACCATTGGTTTAAAGTCCTGTGCATCTATGTAGGGATTATGAAATGTGGATCAATTTTTTTCAGGTTTCTAAAGTAAGTCCAAAGGCACAATAAAAATACGTAATAACTTTAAAATTTCCAAAGAAAGTAAGATAGAAATTGAGCAGCTGTGGTTATAAGAGTCTATAGCCATAACTGAGTTGCTAACTATATTGGAATACAACATATTAACAAAGTAAGAATGAAGGCTTAGGGAGAAAAAAAATCCCTTCCTCATCACTAAATATGTAGGAGTGATATGCCTTGATTTGCACTTATGCTGCGGCTGTGTTGTTTCTGGTTGGTGCTGTGCTTGCAATGAAATCAGCTGTGATTAATTAACTCCATTAGGAAACTCAAGTATGAAATATTTCAAATCAACTCTAAGTGCATATTTGAAAATTATAAATGGTTCTAAACTTTAAAGCTAATCCATCATCTTTTTCAGAACTATATTTTCTGCAGTATTAATGTTGCCTCCAATTATGCACACTTTTGCACATGACTATTAACTACAGATTTTACAGGGTAAAGTCTTAGGTTCCTATTAGCAGTTTTTAACATGATTTATCCATCATTTCCCTTCACGTAAAAATTATGAGTATAGTACCTATAAATTCCTCTCTGCGGCTTGGGTACCACCATTCCTTCTAGGTTCTGTCATATTTCTAAGATCAGCCTCTCACATTCGCAAGAAACCCTGCTTCTGGAAGCAGAGATGACTGACAGCCCTAGCTGCTGTACCTTTGGATGCACCACTGCTTTTGCACCAAGTTCACACTTTCCCTGGACTGTTCCCAGTTAATGACTGAGCCTGGCAGAGGTACAATGACCACCCATCCCTGCCTACACAGGATTCATCCAAAGGATAACCTTTGCTCAGGAACATCCCATTAGTCTGATCAAAATTTTTTGAGAAGTGCACTGCAGTATGACTCTTCCTACCGAATTCTTTTTTCTTTCTCCCCTTCCATAGGTGTCAGATTCATATCTTGGTATGTCCTTCTCAATCTTCCTTTTATTCTTTACAGATTTTTCCCCAGCAAATCTCAAGTATCTTATCCAGTCTGCTTCTTGAAAGACCCAAACTAACACTGTCTTCCTTATAGGAGTTTCTTCCACTGCCCCTTAAATATTGGTGTTTCCCAGGGTTCCATCCTCTGCTCTTTTTAATTTGTACCATAACTCATTTTGGTTACTCCAATATAGACATCATGGCATCAATTTGTTAGTATATCCCAGATCTTTATCTTTAGCACAAATCAAACATCCAGAAATGTTTATATGTCTCACAATTGAATATCTTCACTCAAAAGAATTACAAGCACCACAAAATCAACTTTATAAACTCAGTGCATCATTACTTTAAACCCTAAACCCACTCTTTCTTTTGTGTTATCCAGCTCAGTAAATTTCAACACCATTTTCTGAGAACACAGTTGACCAAGTCAGAAAACTGGTATTCGTCTCTGACCTCTTCATCCCTCTGTCCTGTCATCCAGTCATCACAGTCTGTCAATCTTTCCTTCTTAATACCTCATGCACCTGTTCTTATGCCACACCTCAGCCAGCTATGGACTTAATAATGTTTACAGAGACGAAGAAGCTGAATACCAACTGACTGCAAGGAAAATTCCAATGAGAAGCAAGCCTCGTCATGATGTGGAATTTCAGAAAATCTCAAGAATTCGAGGCACCATTTATTTCTGACATTTCCTATGAAGCGTGGGGCTGAGAACAAAGAGATTGTTTAAATGTCTCTATAAGGAGCTTTAGATTCTGCATAGGCAGACAATTGTTGGAGCCTGAAAGTTTCTTCTGCAGGTAAACTGAACCAGAGCAGCTCCAGATTTAAGGAATCATGGCACAGTAGAGATCTGGGAAAGGCACAGTACTGAGAAGTGAGAATCTACATCTTGAATGGCAAGATGCCCCATTCCTACTGTGCTTGGCTCCAGTAACTATGGGTGGTACTCATGCATAAAATCACCACTTTTCACTCTTTCCCAAGATAAGAAATTGAAAGATTTTTATGAGGGGAAACTTAAGAGCTCAAAAGAAAAGACAAATAGGCATTGATTATGGAGAGTTCTCTAATAACACAACTAGTTTCCTGCTAGATTGAATGCTTTCACAGTAAAACTCATCAGTGGACAAGTTCCACCATAAACACAAAGCTTCCATACCATTTTTTAGTGCTTTGTGTTTAAAAGGGGGGAAAAATCAGCAACAAAAAATCACCAACTCTGAAATCTAGAGTGGAATAAAAGAATTTTCCATAAACAAGTTTAAAAAAATAGTAACTTGTAATAATCTCTTATCAAGAAGGAGAGAGAAGGGAGAAAGGAATTAATTAATAGAGGAAAATAATGGCAATAGGAGAAATGAGATCCACATAGAGGAGAAGAGAAAGGAAAGTCCAGACTGAGAGTCTGCCTAAGGCTTAGAAAACAACAAGCCCAACAGGAGCTAAAGGACTCCAGGGGGAAATCCTCCCTGGGTGCAGGTGGGGGCAGAAGTTGATATATATATGAACAAGAGCAAAATAGTGTTTAGAGTAATTTTACAATTCTGTTGGATGGTTTGGGAAGAATTAATAAAGACACATAGTAAATGAAACAAATGGAAAGACAATAATTAGTTCTAGGAAAGTAAAGGGAAAAAAGGAAATATAATCAGAACATGGCTTAGGAGAGAACAATGTAAATATAATCACAATAAAAAAAAGTTGAATATTGATTTGACCAAAAGTTGTGATGTTTAAAATTAAAGGATACATGAAACTAAGTTAGCCTCATTGGAAAACATGTGTCCAGGTATCTTAAAAGGGAAAGGAAAATGGCTTTTTAACAGGGCAGATGTTCTCAAACATTAGTAAGCATCAGTATCATCCAGAGGAGAGTTTGTTAAAAAGGGATTACAGGGTCCCACCCTCAGTAAATCTGGAGTGCAGCTAAAGAATTTGCATTTCTAACAGGTCACCAGGTGATCCTGATGCTATTGGTCTGGAAACCACACTTTGACAACCACTACTGTAGGATATTTTACCTGCTGCTAGATCAACTGGGCCCTCCCTTATAGCAGGGCTTCTTTAAAAAAAAAAAAAAAAGTTTATTAATACATAATAGATCTTCAGTAAAGACACTTGGAATGCAACAAATACTAAGATGTAATAATCATAGCCTGCCCTCCTCCTTCCTACAAAAGAGAAGCCTATATTTGCTCACTCCTTTGATTTCTCCTAAGAGAAAGACTGTTACTTAATGAGAAAGGGGCCCAGTAAATCACCATAATAAATTATGGCTTTTGGAAAAGACTATAAAAAGTAGTGGTTGGTTATACCTGTAAGTGATTTGATACATGCAAGACAAGAAGTGAATTCCAATTTTTGTGTTAATTTTGGCTACTGAATCATGTTTTAGGTATGCAAGACAGTTTAGAGACTTGTACATGGAGATTCCTCAAACTAATAATATATTACCATATACTTAGGAAATGACAAGTGAGTACATGGAGAAATCCTGATTTCCTGAATCATCCAACAGATGTCGAAAATGAAGAAAAAAGAATTCTGGAGTTGGAACAGTAGCCATTTTGCTTTTCTCAGAGAAAGAAATTGTAGCTATTTTCTAAGGGTAAGAAGTCAGAAATGAGTATACAGCCAGCAAAGTAGGGCTTTGTGTGTAGCCATCTGATTGATTTCTAAATCCACAGGAGCAGTCTTAGAGCACTTAGCCAGATGCAAATAGAATTTACGTATATTAATCTCTGATTTCCAAAGGGAAAAATATGATTCTCAAGTACCCAAAACAAAAAGTCACTGAAAAGAATAAATTTCAGTAATCTTACCAAAATATGCTAATTCTTAGTTATAACACCACTCATATCATCCCTACTTAATGCACTCCAGTTCAATACTGGGTTTTGTTGCTACTGGTTTTATGCACACAAAATGAAATGTAGCATTTTGTCAGGGAGGTGGGGGGACTGCTTCCATTATAAGCCTTCATATTTTTCTAGTGTTTTATCTACTTTTTCAAAGCACTTTCACATCTGTTATACCTATAATTTTACTTTTAGAGCAGGAAAGAAATGCCTTGTTTTGGTTTCTTGGGAAATCCCTGAGTTTTTATATTTCCTAAAATAGCATGCATTGGTGGAGGGATAAGTCTCCAGTCCCTCTTCTCATCCTAATTACATAAGTACATACTTTAAGGTTTATCTCTTTTAACACCCAGCTCTCTCCCCCTTCAGGGAACTGTACAGGAGTTAGGAGATGAGCGGGTCCAGGTTCCCTCACTATGCGTTAGTGAACAAATTGGCAACCTTCTCCCTCTTGTGCCCCTATTCTCCTAAAAAGAGTAGAGGCTAAATTTGAGTCTTTTGTGATTTCACATGGAGAGCCAAAGAATGGTAGAAATGAGTGAGTAGCTGCTCATCATGACCTCTCAAAGGAGGCAGCCTTCTTTTACAGGATACACTCCTGAGGGACAGCTTCCCCCAAATATTAAGTATACATCCCAAAGTAGTGGTAAATGGTGGAGTGCATTGTCCATTTGTAACTTTTAATATTTCACAGTTTCTCAAACTGTGAAAAGAGAAAGATGTAAGCTGCATAGTGGTAGGGGACTCATACTTTTTTTTTTTTTACTTCCTCTCAAAAGATGAAATATGCACATAGTAGTTAATAACCTTACTAATTATTTTTTAAAAATTGGGGGGGTCATAGACCTTTTATTTATTTTTATTTCAGGATATTATGGGGATACAAACACTTTGGTTACATGTTATGACTTTGCCACGTCCAAACCATGATTTGAGGTGTGCCCTTTCTCCCCACTACAATGCTCACCGCATCCTTTTAAAAATCTAATGAAATCCATGGATCACTCCCTCAAATAAATTACATCCAAACCTATAAACAACATTTTGCATATTATTTCAAGAGCTTCATAAATACCTTTAAAGCTCCTTTCTGGGTCTCAGTTTAATAATCTGTCATAGTGAAACATGCAATAGTTTTGAGGTTAAAGCAGATGAAAGTCTAGCTATGTCACTCAGTCTTTGGCTTTGTGCATTTATGCTTCCAAGTTTTCAATTTCTCCACTTGTGAAATTGAAACTGTAATGTGTGTCCTACCTTCTTCATAGAAGATTAGTGCTAGAAATATGTCCAGTATTTTCATCGTCATAAGAGCCACAACAGTATAAGAAACAGCACAGCACCCTGATTTTTCCCATAGGGAAATATCCTTTCCACCTTAGAAACAATCTTGGTGGCATAGTCATGAAGATGCTTCAACCCCCCTGGCCAAGTGGTGGACACATGGCAAATGTTATGCCTATCTTGACTTTCTTGAACTTTGCAAGTAGTGACATAAGGACTGAAAATGTTTGTACCAGCATCATTCTAACAGCAATACTCTGGTTATAATCTCCTCTAATTATTTTATTCAAAAGACTACAGATAAAAACTAGCAATCAGGTGGAAACAAAGTCATTTATTTTTAATCTTCAATAATTTTTAAAGGTATATATGCATAGAAAAGCAGACATTCATTGATTTGATGTCTCTTAACTCTCCTTACCAGAATGCTCTCCCCCAGAGAACAGGTACATAATGCTGCCTATCTTTTCCACTCTTGGGTGCTCCATAGACCTTGCAGAGTACAGCTGGTAGTCAGTAAATATTTGTAGAATGAAAGGAAGAACAGAATGAGATCCTTGACGTAGGCAGGGGCCAGAGTCCATAGTATATAACAGACCATAGTAAAAACAGTGGATTTAATTCTCTCTAACCACTAAATAGTTTTAATGGGGTGTTTTGATCATTGCTTAAAATTAAACTCAACATGTGTTTTTCATACTTTTCAGATCCCATGCTTGACTTAGAGAAGACACAAAATATTTAAGTAACTAAAACACTAGTCTAAAAATTAGAGCACGGGAATTACAGAGATAGAGAAAAACAGCAAAAAGCAAAGATTTTAAAGATATTACAAATTCCATCTATTTATTTCTCTCAAATATTGTATGATTTGCAAATACTATTAATAAAGAGAATTTTATTAAATCCCCAGAGGAAGGCCAAGATATCTCATCTCACCAAACATTAATTTCATAAAGACGTTTTACCTTTCTTGGCATATTAATTACAGTCTGAACAACAACTGAAAGTAAAATGAGAAAAAAAATGAAGAAATCCTCAGAGACCTATGAGACAATAAGAAAAGATCCAACATTTATATCACTGGATTTCAAAAAGGAGAAGAAAAAAAGAATGGAAATACAAGAGTATTCAAAGAAATGATGAATGAAAATTTCCCAAATATGGCAATAGACTCAAATCCACAGATTCAAGGAGCCAAGAAACTCTAAACATGATAAATGTAAAGAAAAATGTCCTTACTGCCCTAAGTGATTTACAGATTCAATGCAATTCCCATCAAAATACCAATGCCATTTTTCACACATCTAGAGAAAATAATCCTAAACTTCAAATGGAACCAAAAAACAGCCCAAATAGACAAAGCAATCTTAAGCAAAAAGAACAAATCTAGAGGGATCACGTTACCTGAGTTCAAATGATATCACAAGGCTATAGTAACTGAAAAAGTTATAGTACTGGTAAAAAGGTAGAAACATAGACCAACGGAACAGAATAAAGAACCCGGAAATGAAACCATATAGCTATGGCCAACTGATTTTTGACAAAGCAGACAAATACATACAATGGAGATAGGATGGCCTATTCAATAAATGGTTTTGGGGAAACTGGATAGCCACATGTAGAAAATGAAACAGGATCCCTATTTCTCACCATATACAAAAATTAACTCAAGATGGATTAAAGACCTAAATATAAGACTTGAAACCATACAAATTCTAGAAGAAACCATAGGAAAAACTCTTCTAGACATTGGCAGAGGCAAAGAATTTATGATCTAAGACCCCCAAAGGCAAAAACAGCAACAAAAAAAATAAATAAATTGGACTTAACTAAATTAAAAAGTTTCTGCACAGCCAAGGAAATAATCAACAGAGTAAATAGATAATCTACAGAATAGGAGAAAAATATTTGTAAACTATATATCCAACAAAGCTCTAATATCCAGAATCTGCAAAGAACTCAAATCAACAAGACAAGAAAAAAAAAAAAAAAAGCCCTGTTAAAAAGTGGGCAAAAGACATAAACAGAAGTTTTTTTTTCAAAAGATATACAAATGGCCAATAGATATATGAAAAAATGCTCAACATCACTAATCATCAGTGAAGTGCAAATTAAAACCACAACAAGATACTACCTTATCCCTATTAGAATAGCTATTACTAAAAAATAAAAAATAAATAGATGTTGGTATGGATGTGGTTGAAAAGAACGCTTATACACTGTTGGTGGGATTGTAAATTAGTACAACCTCTACGGAAAACGGTATGGAGATTCCTCAAAGAACAAAAAGTAGACCTACCATTCAATCCAGCAATCCCATTACTGGGTACCAAAGCAAAGGTAAAGAAGTCATTTTACCAAAAAGATACCTGGACCCGAATGTTTATCACAGCACACTTCACAGGTCCAAAGATATGAAATCAACCTAAATGCCTATCAGTTTATGAGTGGATAAAGAAAATGTGCTATATATAAATACCATAGAGTACTACTCATCCATAAAAAGGTAGGAAATAATGTCATTTGCAGCAACTTGGATGGAATTGGAGAACATTATCCTAAGGAAAGTATCTCAGCAATGGAAAAACAAACAACACATGTTCTCACTAAAAAGTGGGAGCTAAACAATGGGTACCTGTGATCATAAAATAGTGTAAAGGATTTTGGAAACTAAGAACGGGAGAGGTTGGGAGGGAAGTTAGTGGTAAAAACTTACCCATCGGGTACAATGTACACTATTCTGGTGATGGGCACACTAAAAGTCCTGACTTCAGCATTATACAATTCATCCACGTAACAAGAACATTTCTACCCCCTAATATTTTGAAATAAAAATTATAAAAAAGAAAATAAAGGAAAATTGCTTTATTACCTGACTAGAGCATTTTGCTAGCTGCCCATGTATTTCTTGGAGAAGGAAGAATGACCTTGCTGTAGATGCAAGAGCTACTGAGTTCATTAGAACCAAATTATGCACACAAATTATCCTTTGCAAAAAGTATGAGAGAGACACAACTGCAGGTATTCTGTTTTCTTAGTTTCTCTCCTCTCTCCCCACCCCATTTAACAATTGGACTTACAAGAAGTGGGGTGAAAGCTGACTGTAGCTTTCATGTTCCTAAGAATGCATTTGGAAAACAGTTGCCACACTCACTGGACCCTGAAACATATTCATACAGTCAACAGAAGTCATTGCCATTATACAATGCAACTAAAGCCAAAAAAAAAAAAAAAAAATTGATCGGTGATTATTCCACAGGCCAAGTCGTAACAAACCTGCAATTATACTAAACCTGAAATATTAGAGGGCTCTGAATAATGGAGCTTTATCTATATGTCAGACATACTGTATGTTTTCTGATTTTAAGTGATGAGTTCCTTTTCTTACAGTTTTATAAAGACATCTTTGCCTTCTGGGATTCTGAAAAATATAAAAATAAAATATAGGAACATAAATTCTAAATTATTTCCTAGTTCTGCCAAAGTCTCTCCATGGCCCCAAAATAAATCTGAGTTCTTTAGGGCTTCCTATATAACATGGGATTAAAAATATGTATTATCTATAGGCTGAGTTCACTAGAAGAGGCATGCAATACAGATATAAATTATCCTTCCTTTTCTGTGTGCCATCATTTGACAGTACTATGTATCTTCCAATAGAATTTTCTGGGTAATAGAGACTTCTGGAAGACTATATTAACATTCATAAATGATAGTTAGAGTATCTGATAAGTTTGACATTATAGAAGGCAGGGAGTGTGTTACTCTAAGAAAAACCATACAGGACAGTGATTTCCCACAGTCATACAAATGAAGTTCTGTCAAGGGTATCTCTTAAGGAATAACTTACCTTTATAAGAATTCATAAATGATGATATTTAAGGTTATCTTGAGTAACTTTAAAGTTAGTTAATTTGACCACAGCAAATATATTTTCAGTACCATTCCTAATTTTCTTGTTGGCTTCTCCTTCCTCCCCAAACCCTATCCCCTTATCATACACACACACACACACACACACACACACACACACACACACACACACACAGAGAGAGAGAGAGAGAGAGAGAGAGAGAGAGAGAGAGAAGTGAAAGTTTGCTACTCTGTAGTTTCTGGCTCAATTCATTAAAATCTATAGGCCTAACCATGAAGGAGAGGTTTTATGTTTTGTCTCATAATCTTATATATTATTTTATTTCTAGGATTCCAGTCAGTATACAGAAGAAGGTGATAATGCCTAGTGAATTTATTTTCACTTTCCTGGACACTGACAAGAAAAGCTTTTTTTAAAAAGTAGTTTGATCTGTCTAGATAAGGATATTCAAAGACTACAAATAATCATGAAGACCAGAAATAGTACAAAGAAAAATAAAGACCAGAGACCATAGCTTGTCTGATGTACATTTTTCTAGCAAATAGAACAAGGATCCTACCAGGAAGATCAGTGTTCACTTCATTTATACTAAATTCTGAGAAATTATTTTCTTTGTATCTGCTATTACAAGATTAACTCTCCTCTCACTTTTCATAGTTACTCTCATTCTGATGAGCAGTGCAGCAATTTCTCCTCTTTTTATATTCTATTATTTGTTCTGTATGGGAGCAAGTAAATATGCTTCTTCTAAAACCTGTAAATATTGCTTGTTGTTACTCTAGTCATTAACAAGAAACATACATTAAAAGCACTTATTTCCAGCAGGCTATGGAGAAAGGGAATATCTGGATAACTTGGCAGCATTTCCTAACTACACACAAAATCTTCCTTGAAGATTCTGATGTCCCTTTTGCTATCAGCAACAAGGGAGCAGGAGCTTTTTCTCTCTTGACCATTTTTTTCCCAGAAATGTAACTGGAATAAGGAAAGGAAGTAAATATACCACTTCTCTTCCCACATCAGAAATGCCACTGTCATGATTCAATGTTATGAAAATGAATGCACCCTACTCTCAGGGGTATCGAGACGCCAGCAAGATGGAGAACTATCACTATTCATACAATATGAATCCATTGCCACTTTAAATGTTTAAATCAAAGAGAAATAAGTCATCATATATTATATTGCTACTAGACATATGAACTCCCTGTCTTCAAAAGTTGCTTTAGAATTTAGGCCATGCCATCCAATTTCCATATTACCTAGAGCTTCCAACTCAGTGGTTCTTAAGAAAAAACAACAAACATACATTGAAATGAACCAAATAAAAATTAGAATGCCTATTCTCTGAAGAAAGATGGCTATTGTAAATTTGTTTCTGCGTTTATTTCTCAAATTATAAGAACTCTTCTAATTTTCTAGTACAATTTTAAAGAATAGAGAAAATGGAGATTCAGACAAGGACTCAATTATTATTTTTTTTTTTGAGACAGAATCTCACTCTGTTCCCCAGGCTAGAGTGCCATGGCATCAGCCTAGCTCACAGCAACCTCAGACTCCTGGGCTAAAGCAATCCTCCTGCCTTAGCCTCCCGAGTATCTGGGACTTACAGGATTGCACCACCATGCCCGGCTAAATTTTTTTTCTTTTTTTTTTTTTTTGAGACAGAGTCTTACTCTGTTGCCCGGGCTAGAGTGAGTGCCATGGCGTCAGCCTAGCTCACAGCAACCTCAAACTCCTGGGCTTAAGCGATCCTACTGCCTCAGCCTCCCGAGTAGCTGGGACTACAGGCATGCGCCACCATGCCCGGCTAATTTTTTCTATATATACTTTTAGTTGTCCAGATAATTTTTATTTCTATTTTCAGTAGAGACAGGGTCTCGCTCAGGCTGGTCTTGAACTCCTGACCTCGAGCAATCCACCTGCCTCGGCCTCCCAGAGTGCTAGGATTACAGGCGTGAGCCACCGCGCCCGGCCTTTTTTCTATATATTTTCAGTTGCCCAGCTAATTTCTTTCTATTTTTAGTAGAGACAGGGTTTTGCTCTGGTTCAGGCTGGTCTTGAACTCCTGAGCTCAAACGATCCGCCCGGCTCAGCCTCCCAGAGTGCTAGGATTACAGGCGTGAGCCACTGCGCCTGGCCAGATTCAAATTTTTTAATCCTCAACCAAATAGTGTGTGATTCTGGAAAATTTAGTTAACCTCACTAATAGAAAATCCATTTCCTCATCAGTAAAATTATAATAATTATTTTAAAGTGCTTATCACAGCAACTATACAAATTAATCACTCAATGAATGGTAGCTATCATTTTTATATGTAATTAGCCCTGTATGATATTGACCAATAAGTTAATATATTTAAATATGCGTTTGATTCAAAAGTTGTTGATTTCATTATAAAATTAATTCAAGATGAAATAAGCACAGATATAATTGAGATCTTTTGTAATTATTCATCGATTATTCTAGGTTTGTTGGTTAAAAAAAGCTGAAACTAAATGATAAAGAAACTAATTCTAATTAATTATGAATTTCCTTTTAAATATATCATCATGAATTAAAAAAAATTCACTTGTGCCCTCTAAGAATTCATAATTTAATTCAATAATTGTATTCAAATCTATGGATTTGTATTTAGTTTTATTGGGGGAAATTTGTCAGCATATTATGAGAATCAAATAACATGAACCACCACCACTTGCGTCAAATTATTAAAATTTATAAATGCTAGTTCATTTCAGAGAAGAAAAGACAGGCAAGTCTATAAAGATAAAGGCAGACAAATATGAAAAAAACAACTTCCCTGGGGAAGTTAAAAATCATTTTTTTGAAACCAGGAGGAAAACATAAACTGGCCATATCTTGGAAGAATGCTATTACCATCCTTTCTCCAGCCTTGTTTCTTCAAAACACATGGTACAAAGAGAAGGAAAAGTGTAACTGCTTGTTGACTACCAAGGAGTCTTAAACAGAGACTCAAAGATTGAGTCCTAGGTACAATGAAGAAGTTCTATTCTCATCCTCAATTCATTTTAAGAATCAATTTGCTTCCAGTGGTTTAGCTGAATCCAGGTTGAAAAAAGAAAAAATATATATAAATAAGAAAATTTAATTTTTCTGCTTGAAAAAATTCTCAAAATAGCAATTTAGGAGAACTCAAAATCTACAGGGAGTGTTCTATTTTGAGTGTCTTTACTTTTGAAGCAATTTTAGAAACAGTAGTTGGCAAAGAAACGTTATGTTTTACTGCGCTCCTACTTGTGAATGACTGATCCTGAAATAAACGCATGGGTATTACATGTGTGTTTGTTTATTGATAATAATATTAAAATAGAACCAAACTTTAATGTCTCCAATTCAGCTTTATAGTAGAGGTAAAAATTAAGGAAAGAAAAATAGTCCTGTATGAATGAAAGGGGGAAGGTAAATTATTTAACTATTTTTAGATCTGACATCTCAAAGATATTTTATGAAGGACCAGATATAGTCAAGAATGAGGAAGGCTTCAAGGATCTCAGGTTTTTAGTTTTATTTAAGGTAAATCTTAGAATCTGTAGAGTTAATGAATGCTCAGCTTTAGTATTATTAATATTATTCCTTCTCTTATTCCTGTGAGAAAATGAAAATGATCTCTCCCACTAATTTTCTTTCCAGTTTAGATACAAGGCAGACCAAGGAAGCCAATCAATTTTTGTAAAAAGTATGAATTTAAACACTTATGTAGTTTAAATACAGGAACAACAAGGGATGAAAATAATCTCTCCAAACACAAACATTTCCAAATTTTTGTCTCCCTCAATTTGAGCATGAAGTTTTACATGTTCGTATTGTCTTGGCAATTAGCTGCCTGCAATTCAGAGAAGTAGTAACCTGAATTAGAAGTCAGAAGGCCTGAGAATCCTTTCTTGGCTACTAGCATGGCATAAGACTTGGGAATGAAGTACTATTTCATAAAACTTCATAAAATTTTAACATCAAATGTCTAGTCTGTGGCCAGAATTACAAAGTAGACATATGAAAATAACTGGTGTCTCAGATGGGTTCCATACCAAAAACTAAACAAAATCTGTTTGTCTTTGGGTGCCACATTTTCAGTTTCCATCTTCTTTGTGCATACACACATAGATAAGCTCTTTAGACAGCACCCCAACATGGCTCTGGTTTAAAAATAATCGGAGCAGATGATTTCATATCTTACTTTTAGCCACTTAAACCACACAGCTGTATTATCCTATGCTTTTTTTTTCCTTGCAGGAAAAAGATCTTAAATAGTAGTTATGTCATGTCTGTATTCTTTAGACATGCAGCTGCAGAAGCAGCTTTTGGTATCTGTACGTTTTGAGGGATCAAGTGTCGATAGTCCTGGGTAGCAGAGCACCTTCTTTTTGACCTGAAAAGTAATGGCTGCCCTGGTTTTGATCAGATCTCCACAGTCATGATATTCTTTGCCGTGTATCCCTTTCACCACCAGTGAATGGAAATACTCACCATTACATCTTTCTTGCCAGTCCTTTCTTTCTGAGCATCAGGTAATTTCTGAGGCCTGCCTTGTATGTCTTTCTCAGTGCTTGTTGCTATAATCGTTTTCTTTGAGCTTTCTCTGAGCTTATGACAGTAATCTTCTCGGCTGCATTTCTCCCAGACTCAGGTGCTCCTTCGTAACTTCCTTAGAAGTAGACCTATTCTAGTCAGCCTTGTTCTTATCAGAAACTAAATCCCACCTTTGACCTGCTTTTTCCTAGGCAGCGAGACCATATGGAAGCTGCTTCAGAAAGATTAGATAAATCAATCCTGAAGACTAGATCCCTCCTGAGATGAAAAATATCTATTATAATGGAAACCTCATAGCCTCGCAGGAACTCTCATCCCAGTTTTGGGCAATCTTACATGGTGGGAAGATTATCCCTTCATCATGCCAAAATTCGCTTCTGTGGAACTCCTATCCACTGGTCTTAATTGTGTTTTCTGTATCCAACCAGAAATAAGTTGAGTTTTGTTCCCACATTATAGCCCAGGAAAGCCAGCAGGTACTGGTGTGTCATTTGGACTCAAAGAAGGAAAGAGTAATTTGCAAGGGTTATAAAATAAAACTGTATATGCCGCTTATTTTACTTTACTCCATTATTTAACAAAGATATGTTACAGTGTCTGAATCATTGTTTATATTATTGTTTATAGTTGGGACTGACTAAAATACAATTAGAACAGGAGAACTACGTTATTCTTCTAGGGCTGCCATAACAAAGTTCCACAAACTAGGTGGCTTCAACAACAGAAATGTATTGTCTTACAGTTCTAGAAATCAGAATCTGAGATTGAGTTTTCAGCAGGGTTAGTTCCTTCCGAAGGGTGTGAGGGAGACTCTCTTCCACGTTTCTCTCTAGCTTCTGGCGAATGCTGGCAATCTTTGGCATTCCTTGGTTGGTAGGGGCATCACCTCAATCTTTGCCTTCATATTAACATGGCAATATCCTTGTGTATGTCTTTCCTGTGTCCAAATTTTTCCTCTTTATAAGAACACCAATTATATTTGGATTAGGCCCCAGCATAATGACTTCAAATTAACTTGATCATTTGCAAAGACCCTATTTCCAAATAAGGTCACATTCTGAGATACCAGGGGTTAGGACTTCAGCCTTTGCATTTGGGAGAACATAAGTCAATCCATAACAGTAACCAAATTTATAGGCTTATGAACTATGGCTTTGAATATGTTACTTAAATTCTGTGTCTTATTTTCCTCTTCTGTGAAAGAATGATAAAAAGAGTACTTAACTTCACAGGATTGTGGTGAACTCAAATGAGTTCATATAGGTAAAAAGCTAGATCAGTGTCTAACAGAAAATAAATACTTGATAAGTATCTCGTATTATTGTTTTTATTATTGTTCATTCTTGGCTAAATCAATATCATAAAGCTGTTTGTAAAAGGCAAGGACCTCTGATGATCTACACTGCTGTGGATTGCCATCCCCCTGGCTGCAGGACTCCAGACATATTATCTGGCAAGTTCTAGTAAGTCCCATGCCTCAGGTAAGAGCTTGACAGTTAAGCAGAGGACAATAAGATTAGTATCTTTCTCTGAGAAAGGGTGGACCGCTGGAATATGCAGGAAGGCCTGACAGAAATAATTTCACCTATCCAAACCACTAGTCATGAATTCATGCATAAGTGGGAGTCACTTCTGTATATTTCTGTCATACCGGTTGCCTAATCAACCTGGACATAGACCTCTTTTTGTAGCCTCATTTCCAGGGTAACAACACAAGCAGTTCCAGTAGTTCTTTACGTGGTATGGTTTATTTCTCATCAGCCAGTTTTCTCTTCTCTGAACATGATCCATTTTGACCATAATTCCTTTAAATAAAGTCCCAAGACTTGAAAACAAACTTACATACAGTACAGACAATATATTTCTTGACATTACAGTTCTTAATGTTCATTAGTTACCTTTTCTCTCTCTCTTTTTTTTTTTGTTTAGCAGATACGTCACAATGAATTCATAGTGTTCTGTGATGCTTCCTCAATAGTAACTTATGTTCATAATAATAAAAATGTATATGCCAGTGAAACAGAACTTAGGAAGGAAGGAAGGAAAGAAAGAAGGAAGGAGGGAGGGAGTGAGGGAGGGAAGTGAATGGAGGGAAGGGGGAAGGAAGGGAGGAACTGCAAGAAATTGGCTTATGTGATCAGAGAGGCTGGCTAAGCAAATCTGAAATCCGTAGGGCAGGTCATGAGGAAGGGAGGCTAGAGACCTTGAAGGAGCTGATGCTACAGTCAAAAAATAGAATTTCTTCTCCTTCAAGGAAATCTCAGTTATGTTCATAATGCCTTTCAACTGATGGACTCAGGCCCACGCACATTATCCAAGGCAATCTCCTTTACAGAAAGTCAACTGATTATAAATGTTAATCATATTCACAAAATACCTTCACAGCAACACCTACATTAGTTTGATTGAATAACTGGCTACTATAGTCAAGCTCAGTTGACCATAAAACTGACAATCACAGAAACTTGTTCCCATTCTGAAACTTATTAATGGCTGCCTGAAGTGCCACATTCAGAGAGATTCTGAGGTTTTTTTCCAGCCTCAGCAGCAAGAGTACTTAGCAATATCTGCCAAGGGCGAAGGAAGGAAGAAGGGCCACAAAATAGAATTTGCTATTCCCAATCTAAAGACAGAAACTAATAAACATAAATGCTAATAATATATGGCCAACTGTGATTAATATCCTAACAGAGTCTCAAACAAAATATAATACCATCAAGAAAAATGTAGTGGTATATCATGTGAGCACAGTTTTTTTAGGCCGATAAATGCCTAGAAATTTTTCAATAGCATTTTCAATGTAGAATATACAATTTACTAAATTCATTGGACAATGAATATAATAACCAAAGATGTCTAAGATGGATTACATTTTCCTCCTTGGGCTTTTAAGTCATTCAAGTGTTTTTAACATATATCAGATACAGCAGATGTATAATATGCTGTGTAGTAAGAATAAATCAGAGGAAAATGTCTTAAAGAGATTTTACTACCTTGTCACACATTTGAATATTTAAGAAAACACTTGAAAATTTAATAAATGTTTTAATCCTTTGTTTTTGGAAAGAGTTTCCTTAGACATACTCTTAGACATAACATTTCAATTGGAATTCGCTTTCTATGCCCACTTGTTTCCACATGTTATTTTGTATGAGCTTCAAATTGAAGCCCATATTTTCCCATTAGGTGGTGTTTCTCTTGTTTCCTTTTTATAAAATAAATATTAAACCCTTGAATTGTAGGTGAAATAATAGTTATTTATTATCATAAAAGTTTCTATTATGCAGAGAGACAGTGAAACTAAAATAATCACAAAGGCATGATTGCATAAATATTTTTAAAAAAAATAAAAGGGCAAATATAAATGCTTCCTCTATAGATAAAAAATAACAAATGATCTAGTTACTAGCAAAAATACCAAATGATCTAGACTGATCATTCTCAGTCTAGGCAAGACTGAGAAAGTTTCTGAGGTTGGCAGTGTGCTACAAGATGAATATAACACAGAACTTACCTCATATTTACCTTATGTTTACCTTATACTCAGAGAAACTGTGTAAGAAACTCTTTCCAGCCGGGCGCGGTGGCTCACGCCTGTAATCCTAGCTCTGGGAGGCCGAGGCGGGTGGATCGCTCGAGGTCAGGAGTTCGAGACCAGCCTGAGCAATAGTGAGATCCCGTCTCTACTAAAAATAGAAAGAAATTATCTGGCCAACTAAAAATATATATACAAAAAAATTAGCCGGGCATGGTGGCTCATGCCTGTAGTCCCAGCTACTCGGGAGGCTGAGGCAGTAGGATCGCTTAAGCCCAGGAGTCTGAGGTTGCTGTGAGCTAGGCTGATGCCACGGCACTCACTCTAGCCCGGGCAACAAAGTGACACTCTGTCTCAAAAAAAAAAAAAAAAAAAAAAGAAAGAAACTCTTTCCAGAACAGTGTCCCATGAAGAACAAGCCCAAGAAAGTGTCCTGTGGCCTTGACTCCATGCTCAGTGAGATGCCTAACACCAGGCAAGGTCTGCAGGCTTGCCCAGCCACTCGCCCCAAGCCATGTGCACACTCTGAGTGTTGAGTCTCTTCTGACCCCAAACCCATCACTTCATTCCTCTTCTTTTAAGATCTATTATGGACATCACTTTGTAACTTATGTGTAACTCCCCCCTAAAGCCCTGTAGTGCTCAAGGCCCTTCCATACTCAGGATTCTTGGGATCCCCAGAAGCCCTGCCTGAATCACCAGTAGAGCCCTTTTTCCTCTGCTAATGGGTCAGACTGCCATACTATCAAATACCAGTTCTATCCACAGAAAAATCTTTCTGGACTCAAATCTTTTGACACTGCTCTGCCTGCTTCAGAGCTTCATACTGACTTATATCCTCTTTAACTAAGTTTCTTCCACCTTCCGTCCAGTGTTCTTTTTCCAGTATTCCAGAAATCGCCAAGCCTGGTCCCTGTTTAATGGTTAGTTGACTTAACTAACCATGTATATTAAATGATACTAAGTGCGTGGATGGGGAAGACTGATGGGAAAATGCTTTATTGTCTTATGTCTCTCAAAGCACTAGCATCGTTCCAATTCCTCATCTCTTTTATGCCATAAATTCTCCAAACTTAGTGTTACTTAATTAGGCACCAATCTGATAGATGTTTTGAGTTAGAAACAAGCTTGGGGAAGATAAGCCAGTAGTTCTCAACCATGGGATTCTGCCCCGCCAAGGGACATTTCATAATGTCTGTAGGCACATGTGGTTGTCACAACTGGAAGGGCGGATACAACTGACATTTAATGGGTAGATGCCAGGGACGTTGTTAAACATCTTACAAAGCACAGGACAGCCTTCTCCCAGAACAAAGAAGTGCCCAGCTCAAAATATCAATAGTGCAGAGGGGGAGAAACCTGGAGATAAACTAAAGGAGATGTAAAACTACTTTTTGGTATGGATGAGTAACAAAGACACAGGAGAATTATCAATTTCTATATTTTCTAAAGAGAAAATAAGCTTAAATTTCTGAGGTATATGGTTTAGCTAAAAGAAGAACTTTCTGATTCTAAATAGTTTTAGCAAATGTCCAGAGTGTGTAGGCATTTTTCTTGAATGGTTTCAGTACATTCCTGCCTAAAGGCAGTAGAGAAAATGTGAAAACATTTCAGAATTTTGACAAGATTATTGGCATTCTGGGAATAACAGATATCAGTTCACCAAATAAGCAAACAAATCTCAAAAGGCCTGTCACTGCCCTGGGACTTATTCCTGATTTTCTTTCTACTATTGTTGATTATGAAATCATCTTCTTCATGTATCAACATTGTATCTTCGGTCTCATCACTGAAAGTTACAATATTGGATATTACCAGTAAAATAGCCTAATGATTGACATGAAAAATCTTACCACATCTTCTCAAGATTCATATTTGTGTTACTTCTATGTAAATAGCAGCAATTGCTATACTATTTGGAATTTATTTGTGTTCAACTATTTGGAGTTGATTTGTGTTCTTCAACGTTTGAGCAATAAATCGTGTTTACAATTGATAGCTATTTTTAACAGAAAATACACAAGGATGCAGTTTGATAATAATTCTTGTGGCTGCAGGCTCTCTCCTATTTTTGAAAAACTGAGAGCTCATCCTTGTGGCTGTGTAGTTGTTCTGTTCTTCTCATCTTTGCTTGTTTGTATTGAAAATGGCATTTAAAAATCATTTTAAATAGAAAGTTTAGGTAACTAATGCTTGAGAGAAGGATTTTTTCACAATTGTAATACTTTTAAATAAATTATAGAAAACTCCTGCATCAAATGATATATGGATTCCTTGATTATTAAAGCAGCATTTTGAGAGGCTTTGATAAATTCTTTTTTTTCCCCCCAGTATTAGTAATTTCTACTTCTACTACTTTGCTTCAAGAGAGCGTATCTCTTTATACATTGGATTGTAGTTATGTATGTACATGTCTTCTTTTTCCTTTTAGATTACAAACTGTTTGCAGAGAGGAAATGTTCCCTTCTTATCCTTCTATGTCCTGTCACTTTTAGCCATATTTCTAGAAATTAGAGGTTCATATATAACTAAATGTGTGTGAGAGTATATATATATATAAAATATATGAAGGTGTGTATCTTTTATATCTATAATAAACTGAAACTGAATTGATACTCTATTATAGCAGAAAAAACTCAGGAGTAAAAGTCAAGTGTTTGATATGACCCTGACATTAATGAGCTATGTGACCTTAGGCAAGTTATATAATCTCCTTGGACATTAAGTCTAATTGTTTGTGTATGATTTTTTTTTCACCAATCCACCTAAATATTAAAATTAACAATGAGCTCTGTTCTGTTCTCATTTTCTCTCAGCGATGAGTAGAAATAATAAACTCTTAATTCTGGGAAAATACCTACTGATGCCAGCTTTAATCAAATTGTCTTAAGGTCACGGTCTTCTGGCAGCTGCTATTCTAAGTGGAGAACCTAACTGATGACAGCTTCTAGCCTTGGAAGCCTCTGACAGTTACAGCTTAGCAGGTCTTTTCAATATGGTCCCCAATGTCAATTTCTTTTCTGCAGGGTATACAGTCTGGAATGTGGCTAGGGCTTACTATACTTTATATGAGGCAAGTAGGCAGGTGACCAAAACAGGTCCAGATAGGTAAAGGTAGACGTGATCCACACAGGCTGGCAGAAAATCCAGGGGCAGTTGTTAGTGAAACTCCTTTGCTGTGCTTTGTGATCCTGGGACTGAGACTGTTCAGATCACACTTTCCATCCCAGCCGGCCCCCTGTTAGGCTCTGCCGGTAGAGGGGTTAGAGGAACACTAGAAAAATGGACGGAGAGAAAAGAAAGTCACTCCGTCCTGTTTGCTTTCCTTTCCTGTCACCATCGTCAGGATCTAACACCTGGCCCAGTTTCCAACCTTTTCTACATCCTCAGTAGCAGCCTCATTGTACCCCTCTGAGGTGTCAGCCCAGTTAGGTTAGTCCCTTTTCAGAGGTCTTAGCATGAGTGCCAGAGTGTCCTCATTCCAAGATTGTATGTTCTGATAAACCCAACCTCATCCTTTTGTTTCCCCAGCTGCAGCTGTGGTAGCTGCTTCCTAAAATTGCCATCACTGGCAACTTGAGGTCATCCTTTTGACCTTGTAACCAATTCTTCATATTAAATCAAAATTTTTCCTGACTGGGTTACAACTAATATACCAGCTTTATTCAAATATCCAAATAGGCAGATGCACAAAGCCATTAGCAAACAATCTCCATTGAAACATATGTCTGGGATTTGAAGCTAGAACTCTAGTGCCATGACTAGGGTGTTCAGGTGTGTGTGTGTATAGATATATACATGGCCTAATGAGCAAGAACAAGACAGGATGCAGTTTGCCCGAAGTGTTAAAGAGATTGGGAAACCAAGGCAGTTACTAATACAGAAAGCTAAGGATTCTTAAGATGGCAAAATAGCCCAACTGCTGACTTAATCCTACAATACCAACTCTAAACCACAGTAGTTAAAAAAAAAACAAAAAAAAACTTGGAGTCTATTAACAAAATAAAGTAAAAATTATAAGATAACTGTGGAAAGAACAAAGGCTGTCTTGGGAGAGGCAAAGGCTAAGGCCAGAGGTGAAAGGTGACCACAGGCAGGAGTAGAAAAGAGTTGTAATTTATGCTCTAGCATCTATTCTCCATCCACTGTTGCCTTTGGACAAATAGTGCCTTCCCCTTTGCCTCAGAAATTGGCAGAAACAGTTCAGACTATGAGACCCTTTGCGTGATAATATCTGGGAAAAAGGAAAGCCTCGCTCAGGGGAGAAGTCAAAGAAAATAGACACAGACTGAGTTGCCACCTTCTGGCACCCATTCTTCCATGTACGTCTCTTAACCCTAGGCCTGACAGATTATAAATCTCAGGGGACTTGCCTTCTCTGAAGGCTGCTATTTGGAAAAGAAAACAAAATTAAAGAAGAAAATTTGAGGTCACTAATTGCCTGAGGAAGTGGGTGCAAATAGGCATGACAAACAATGGTTTTTGTCATCCTGAGACCATCCTAGGAAACAGGGGGAACAAACAGAAAGATTTATAACTAACTGAAGAATAAATAAATATTGGAAGAATTCTCTGAGAAAGCAGCAGAAAAAGATAGAAAATTTAAAAGAAAGACATAACGTATAGAAGATTAGACAATAGAAGCAGAAGCAATGGTCTCAGAATTTTAATGTGCAAAGACCCAAACTGAATATGATTTTGGAGAAAGAAACAAGTTTAACAATTTAAGAGCTTCTACAAAAGACTATGGGAAGTAAAATGATCAAAGACTTGGTCAGCTTACTGCTGTCTTAGGGATAAAAGCTAATACGAAAGAAAAAAGAAAGAAAATATATCCTTAGTAACCTGATGCTAAAATTTTAGACAGTATCAGGTCATTAAAAACTCAATACATTCTAAAATATCAAAATTATGTATACTCTATTGTTGTTCATAATTCAGCAACATTAGGAATTAGTTATAGCTCAATTTTTAAAAAGCCAGTATGAGGAAACTACATAATATCTCGCTGACTAATCCTTGTATTTAAGGGGAAATTAAGAATTATTTAAAGCTGAATAATAATTAGAACATTATATGGTAAGTTTCTGGGACACAGCTAAAGCCTTTGTTAGATGGAAATTTAGAGCTTTCAAAACATTTACCATACTGCAAGATAGGTTAAAATAAATGAGAAAAAGATTCATCTGCAGAAATTGAAAACAACCACCACCACCAAATCAACCCAGAGACTCAGGCGGTTATAGATGGATATCTGATTAAGAGAACTGTGGTACAAAGTTGGAGATTTGATCTCAGGAGGCTGAGTGACCAGAAATGAGATGAAAGGTCAAAGACGGAATCAGAGTCAGGATGATGAGAAGATAAAATCTCCCATGCGTGAAAGGGAATTTTTAAACTCTTCATTTGAACACCACTTTGGTCTGGCTAATGTAGCGGATAGGTACACAAGCTAGGAAGTACTGTGTTATTAGCAGTTTAGTGCTACTATTAAGAGCTCTGGGACTGTACATATTTAAGTTTAAATCTCATGTCTAGCCATATGTAAACCTGAACAAAATATTTTACCTTTTAGATTCAGTTTCCTTCCCTATAAATCCAATAGAAGCAACTCTCAAGGTTGATGAAACTACAAATTTAAAAATCTATTTGTTAAGTGTTCACTATTATCACATTTAGCAAGAAAAAAATGAGGACAAACATATAACACTCTACAACTGAGCCTGACTTTTAGTGGTTACTACTTTGTGTTATCAGTTTTTATAAAAGAGTGCTTTTTGCATACGTCTCTATAGAGGATTGAAGTCGGACATTCCCAAACTCCACATCATCATTTCCCATCTTATGTTACCTCATAGCCCATTCCTCCTTCTCTGAGGCCTGGGAGAGAGCTGCTGACATTACTCTGGCCCAATTTTACTTTTTCCCCTCCAGCTCTATCACTTCCCCTTTCCTCCATGACAACCATCCCGACTGTCTCATAGTGCAAAGCCTGTGATGCATCTTGGGATATGACCTGATATGGTTATCATCTTGAGAACTGAACTTATCACCCCAAAGTCCTCCTTGCACCTTCCCAAACAGCAGAAATAAAACATGTGCACAGTATACAGATGGAGAGGCCTTGTGCCCCCAAGTTAGACATGCAAACTTAACTCAGATAATTAGTGATAGCTTAATAACTTCTTATTTGGGAACAATAAAAACAAAAACATGAATGCATCAGGTGTTAAGTACTAAGATCATTTGGTTTGTGAGCAGATTCCTTTGGAGAGCTTAGTCTGAGAAACTCTTAGGAAGTTTTCTTCTAGGTCAGATCAACATAATTTGGTCTGAAAATTAAATTTTACTGTCATCCTTTGGATATGAGTCCTCCAATAGTTTGAATAGTATGAACAATTTCTTTGAAACAATAGGGTTGGTTTTGACATACATTCAAAACTCTTACCTTAGAAATAATGTTCTTACTCTGTCCATAAATTTCAGATTAATATTTACTTATTAAAATGCATATAGTTAAAGTTTTATTATTTGTACTTTTAATCTAATAGATTAGATTAGCTTTCCCTAAGTTTGTTTGATCATAAGAATTTTCCGGACTAATTGATAAAAATATAGATTTCAAGGCTCTGTCGAATGAGAATATCTAAAGAAGGTCCTTGGCATCTTACTTACACTAAGAACTTTGTGACTATTTATACTCAGAACGTGTTAGAAATAGCAGTAGCTGAGAGGAAAGTGTCCTAAAAGGCTTCAGAAAATCTGATTGTCATTCTGAATTTCCTATGAATTAATTCTTTCTCCTATGGTACTCAATTTATTTTTAAGCTGTGTACAAATTAGCAAATCCAATACATCCAGTGAAGAAAGAATGAATGGGCCTCCATATGCAGTAGAATCAGTGTGGTAACCCCACCACACCCAACTTCTCAGTTAATACTTGTGATGGTTGACTTTATGTGTCAACTTGACTGGGCTAAAGGATGCCTAGACAGCTATTAAAACATTATTTCTTTATGTGTCTGTGACGATGTTTCTGGAAGAGATTAGCATTTGAATCTGTAGACTGAATAAAGAAGATTGCCTTCACCAATGTGGGAGGGTATCATCCAATCCACTGAGGGTTTGAATAGAATAAAAAGGTGAGGAAAGCATAAATTTCCTCTCTCTTGAGCTGGAACATTAATCTTCTCATGCCCTCAGACATTGGTGCTCCTTGATCTTGGGCCTTCAGACTCAGACTCATACTTACACCATTGACTCCCCTAATTCTCAGTCCTTCGGGCATCTATGGCAACTACACTATGGGCTTTCCTGAGTCTCCAGCTTGCAGATAGCAGGTTGTAGGACTCCCCAGCCTCTATAATCCCCCCCATGAGCCAATCCCTAATAATAAATCTCTTCCTATATATCTCCATATACCTTATTGGTTCTGTTTCTCTAGAAAACTCTGACTTATACAATACTAAAATAATCAGCAGCTAAGAGAAGTTTTCTAGACCATAGCAAGGACATGTGTGATGACAATGATTCAGTGAAATCCAGGCAGTGGAGCAAAGGGGCCACAAAAACAAGGCCTAGAGTCAAACTGCCTAGGTTAAATCATAGCTCAACCATTTGCTCGGTTGACCCTTCACAAGTGACTTTTCCATGCATCTGTTTCCTATCTGTAGAAAGGAGATAATAATAATAGCTCCTACTTCATAGGCTTGTGGTGAGGACTGAATGCACTAATTCATGTAAATCACTTAAAATAATAGTAGGCATTATTATTATTATTATTATCATTATTACTATTACAATGTGTTTATTTTTAGAGTGCTATATTTTTAGATCATATGCATATTCTCAAATACTTTATATATATTCAATGTATAATATGGGTATAATCAAGTATTATAAGTATTTGGTATTGATTATTTTCCTCAATCATTGCATCAGTCATTTGTGACTGTTTCAACCCCATTTTACAGGTTAAAAAGCTGAGGCTCAGAGAGGTTAATTAACCCAGTCATATAATTACGAAGAGGTAGTTTAAACCAAGTGTTATGAGTGTTCATAGGTAATAGAGATCATATCCAACTGGGGACAATTAACTTTAGTTACCCAGATGACTGTACATATTTCGTAACCTCTTATAATAATTTAATTTTCTCAAGGTCCTAGCCTGGGCTAGTTTGTGCATGGCTGGCTGCTCTTTATTAGTAGCTTTGTTTAGCTTGGAATATTTTTATTAGTTTACATTTCCCAAGCTTTATTCCTGTGTGAGAGCATTTTCCTGGAAGATGATAAAGAATGTGGCTCCACTTAATTAGGGTCAAGGCAACTCAAAGTGTTCATCTCCATAAAAGCTGATATTTAAATGAAGTAGTCCCGTGAAACTGGCTGAGGAAAAGAGCTTAAACTAAGTTTGAAGGAACTTTAGTTGACAACTGCCAGGGCAAAGAAGGCCAGACCTTTTGAGCCTCCCTGAATGAGATGTGGCCTTGGAGAGCAAGAGTAAGAATACAGATTTAATGTTATTCATCACAAGAGACCTGTGAAAATGAATAGCATATTTTTTTAACTTGAAAGTTGCATGCAAGTGGTAATATAGAGGTGATAGGACCTCAAAAAAGTAAGGAAAGAAGTACCAGGAGCAGAGAACTTGTTTCCACAGAATCCTGTCCGTGGATGCCAAGGGCTTTCACTCTGCATGGGTTTCACCTAAAAGTTTACCTCAGTTGACTGTTTGTGCCCTGTGTCAATCAGAGATGTCATAAAGTCAACGCAGAGCATTTTGCAATGGTTTTCAGAGAAAAGAGGGCAGAGTGCATTACAGAATCTATTTCTGTAAGTTGTGATTTCAGTAGAGACCCTCAAATTCTTGAGCACCAGGATTTCAAATAGAGAAAATGATCATAGTTTGCACAATCTTTTTTATTCATTCAGAAAACTTGTACTCTGGCAGAATACAAAACTATGAATAAGCTTTAGAAATATACTGTTATTGTTCTTTTACAGTTTTTACTTAAATAGACATTTAAAATAATTGCTATTTTTCTCTATCATCATGACAAGGCAGAAAATCTTGTTTAATAGGTTGAAGAATAAATTTGTTTAAATAAGTTAAGCTTCTTCAAGATTGAGTGGAACACGCTATTTATCCAGGCAACTTTATGTTCTTTATGAAAAATGGCATGACACATGAGCTTGCACATTTTTGGTCTAAAAAGTGTTGTTTTTCTTTCCTTGGCAGAAAAATTACCCACTAATTAATGTTTTATTTTGTTTAAGAGATGAAGTCTTGCTCTGTCACCCAGGCTGGAGTGCAATGGCATGATCATAGTTTACTGCAGCCTGGAACTCTTGAGCTCAAACAATCCTCCCACCTCAGCCTCCCAAGTAGCTAGGAATATAGAGGCACATCACCCTCCCAGCTAATTTTTTTTTATGTTTTGCAGAGACAGTGTCTAGCTATGTTGCCCAGGCTTGTCTGAAATGCCTGGCTTCAAGTGATCCTCCCACCTTGGCCTCCCAAAATATTAGGATTACGTGCATGAGCCACTGCACCTGGCCATAACTATGTTTTTACTTTTATGTGAGCTAATCCTAGATTTTATTCTGAACAATTTTGTTTTGTATCCCTGTATGGCTCCATGCTCCAAAAGTATTTTGATAAATTATAAAGGTGAAGATATGCTTTATAATTCGTTGTAAAATATCATCTTTTATTTCAATTTTTTTCTTTCACATAACAGGATATTTTTAGCTTTCATCTTTTCCCATACAGCACCAGGATTAATTCCATGATCCTTCTTTAGTTATACAAACTTAGTGGCTAATAATATTAATTTGCCAATCATCTGTTACTGTGTCTCCCACTCAGTGTAACATTCCCAATTATAACCTAAAAGAGGAGGAAGTATTGTAGCAGTAAAATAAACCAGCTTACTTGATGTGAGTGAATGAGTACGACACAAGCAAGGTAGAACGGTCCACCCCTGCAAGAACACTTTGAGGCACCCCAGAGGGCAACCCTGCATTGCCTCTAATTGCTATACAATCACTGATTTACTAAAATTAATATATGGCTGTAGTTCGCAACTCTTGCTGTACATTTCACTCAGCTGTGGGAGCTTTTAAAAAGCAAGTACTTATAGTTGAGCCCCTTACCAATCAAAACAACAGATCTGGGAAGAGAGCCCAAGCATTGATACTTTTAAAAAGCTCCTCAGGTGAGGCTAAGGTACCACCAGGTATGAGAATCACTGGTCTAGTACAGTGGCTCTCAAAATATGGTCCCCGGACCAAGAGCATGGCCTTACCTGTGAACATATTAGAAATGCAAAATCTCAGTCTTACCTCATACCTTCCTAATCACAAACTCTGGAGGTAGGGCTCAGCAATCTGTGTTCTAACAAGGCCTATAAGAGATTCCACTGTATGCCAAAGGTTGAGAACCACTGGTATAGCATAATCAAACACCTATCTCTTCATTTGGTCTATTCCATCAGAATTTTTTTCCTGGCTATGCCAGCTCCTCCAAGATTTGCTAAGAAGAGACTGGACTGGATATTCTTCATCATAAAAAGGAACCTGAAAGTGGCTTCTTGGACACCATCAAAACATGGGAAGTCTTGCTAGCTCTTACATATTGTATAAACCTTTAGAGTTTTAGAAGGCCAATAGTAACAAAGCTATTCTCTGTGTGATGAGAGATACATTCAAGAAACAGAAAGGGTAGAAACTGAAGTACTATCTTTATTATTAATATTAATAACTTGCCCTTAGTACTGATAACTAGGCAGGTGAGCATTCCTATGAATTAGTAGATTTAGCCCACCCCTCTAATCACTGACACAGCGAGACAAGGATAGGCCTCCCCTGCAAGGGACAGGCTCTTAACTACAATGGGAGAGACCATAATCCAATGTAAACTTCTGCAAGGAGGAACACTCAAAGGGAGAAGGAGGAAGTATCTGAAACTAACATGCCTAATTCCTTCTTCCAAAATTATGAAGAGGTAAGTTCTTCTTTGTCTTCAGGGAAGATTAAGTGAAGAGGCAAAAAGCAAGAGTATAATTCTAATAGAAGTTTCTATGGAAATATGGGAAATCAAGCACAAGAGTTTTCCCCTAAAATGGATGATGACCAAATGGATATCACAAATTTTGAATAGCATTCATCCAATGCAAATTTATGGGGCTCCTACTCTTTCAGGAATTATGTTAGTATGATGTGAAGTACAAGAATGGGAAGTTTAAAATGGTGGTAGCTGTGGATAAATTTAAGGAATTAAATTCATCCATGGCCAAGAATTGTAGTTTAAATGCAACTTAAGTTAATATTTTGATCCATACTAAAAATTATATTTAGTGTTTGAGAAGTTAATGAAATATGATTAAACAAACAACATAGATATTCCAAAAAAATTTTGTGGAGTGGATGAAAAGATAATGAAAATATTCCATTCATAAAGAATTAATTCATATTGTACCTGGATAGTATACATTTAGTCACTTTTCTACTTTGTCTCTCAAGACCACATATCTTCAAATAATTCCCGATAGATAGTCCAAGCCAAGATCCTTTTAAAGAACAACACTTAAATAAAAGGAACTCTTGTTAGAAAGGTGAGTGAGGTAAATAACAAGAGCAAGCCCTCATGTGCAAAGCCAAACAACAAATTCCAATCTTTCCAAAATCTAAAAACAGTCATACAGATGAAAATAAATGTTAATTCAAAAACAAACTCTGCAAGTTGGCAATAAATCACTTGCTATTTATAGTAAAGACAGGAGTTTTTAAAGCTAAAGAGAAAATTGCTCTTCCAGCACTAAAAGATGCTTATCAGAATGTGACAGGACAGGGGTTACACATTCAAATGTAACAAGATTAGGCTTTGGATTCCCAAAGTAGAAAGAACTCGTTCAGCAGAAATGGTTTTCACATTGCCTGTTGGGCTGCCTTAGAATCAATTCTATTTATCTTTGGCATCAGCTGTGGTTCTAAGACTGGAGATTTTTAGTTGGGATAAAAAAAAAATCAGAAATGCTAGACTCTAGAATTTTCTTGATGGTAAAACGCAATGCAATATGGCCTTTATTATACACAGAGTTGACCTAACTTTAATTAACTTTAATATAATAATAAGATGAGGTTTTAAACTTGATTTTCTATGTTTATATTAAATGTTAAATCTCCATAAAGAATGCATTAGTTTATACACAAAAGAAGCTATTTATTATAGAAAAATTTCTATTTTATTCTCTATTCATCTCCCAATATCTAATACTTACTTTTTGTTTAGTAAAAGAAACTTAAGGAAGACTTTAAAATCTTTGTGTCCTTTTGGGGCTTTTTCCCCTGGGCAAGATTTGATGTGTGAGAAAATTGAAGTTTAAATGGCATTTTAATACTGCATTTTATCCAGCAAAGTATATAAAAGCATAAACTGAATATGAACATTCACACTAAGGTCTGTTTCTTAGATAATTTTGGCTAGTTTTCCAAACTTTTCTAGTTCCACTTGAAATCATCTCTTTTATAAAATATTAGCACCAAAAGTGGTCCCTGGCTTTTCCTTAAAATTATCCACCATCTCCACAGAAACTCCATTTCATTAAAGTTTGATATATGGAGTATTTCAGTACACATATGTGCATTTGTGTGTGTGTGTATCAACTGTGCAGGGCATCACAGACATCATCATGCAAAATCTGGTATCCTCTGTAATGAATTTCTTTCATGTGATGATGATACAATGGAAATCATATAAAGCTGATTTATGTACAATCCTGACAGATTCAAAATATAGTAATTAATAACTGCAGAATCTCAGAGACAAACATAGCTGAAGACTGACTCACTGGAGCAGTCAAAAAAAAATGGTGCAAAATCATAAAATACTACTTTTTGTGTTTAGCTTCTCCTACACGGCATGTTTTCAAGGTTCATTCATGTTGTAGCATCTATTAGAGCTTTATTTACTTTTATGGGTAAATAATATTTCATTGTATATATATACTACCTTTTAAGAGAAAACAATCAAACATGGCTATTAACTACAAGTTTTGTGATTATTAGAAAACTGAAATGTTTTTAATGCCTAAAGCAACTTCTTAATCTCTTGGGACATTCAATATAATTTGAGCTAAAATAATGATCTAACCTTCATAATTTCATAAAAAGTATATAAATCACAATAGTCTAGAACATTCCTTCTAATTAAGAAATGTTTTAGGTCACCTCCCCCGACCCCACCTGGGGAAGAAATGATATCCTGAACATGATTTTGAAGTGCTGAAGTTAAGTAACAACTGGGTCTCCTTCACCAGGAAGATTTTGTAAGACCTTTCTGTGAGAGTGTTCTGTCTTTATTGGTCCCCTAAGAAAATTAAAAGCTTCAGTGTTGTGCTGAAAATAGTTGCTAGGATGACTATGGCACACTCTTTTGCGTTCTCAGCTCCCTGCATGCTGAGGAGCTATGTTAGTGCCTAATGTACCATTTTCCCTCCCTTTACCCTGGGCTGCAGCATCACAGCTCTTTGCTTGGATAAGATACACTTTCTCCTTCCAAAATTCCCATTCATTGGTCCCCTTTATCTAATTCCTTTTCATCTTTAAGGTCTCCTGTTAGACTTTATAGCCTTGGATGGCTTTTTCCCCAGTTTGACTGGGCGATCGTCTTATGCTCTTTCATTACATTTAAACTACTTACTTCATCATTTAATAATTTACTTTTTAAACTTGTTTGTGTCCCTAATGGTTCAAATTCAAAATAACTTATAAAATAAACTGCTGGAAATTTCTCAGGTACATGTCTTGTTATTGCTGTCTTGATTAAGCAGGTAATTTCATTTGTCTAAATGGCAAAACTGTAATTTCAACATGAGTCCAAAGGTTCATATCCTTTCCATTATATCATGCTACCTCATGAATGAATAGGTGAAAAAATGCATAAAAAATAAACTGTATTGAAAATTTTCAGATAGACAGTCCCTCTCATATCATAGAGTATGATTCAAACAACTTATATTGATCAGGATAGCCCTCAAAATTCTTTAAATTTTTCTAAATTTTCCACCCACATGTAGAAGGTACTCCTTATGTGTCTTGCTAGCAGAAACTTATGTTTTTCCAGGTGGAGAAGGGAACAAAGAGAATTTCTTCTTCCTAGTAGAAAGTCAGATGCTTTTAGAGTTTATTAAAACAAACTTACATAGTGAAAACCCAAATAATCCAAAAACTTAATGAATCTCCCTTGCTATTTGGAATGTGGAAAACTTCTACGAATATGTTGTTACCTGCCTCTCTATTTTCCAGATTGAGAACCTATAAATTATAGTTCTGAGTCTATATTAATTATAAAATTAGAGATGGAAGAATCTCATAGTTTACAGATAACACTGGAACTTGAAGGTATGGGAAAGGGTATGTTCCTAGAGTTTGATTTTGATTTTGATTGTTTTGACGTATCATCTCTGCTAGGTATTGCTTGGTATCCTGCATTCTCTGAAAATGCAGAGCCTGACAACTTTAGATTCTGGCCAATAAAAGCCTCAAATCCCTCCATCTCCACTAAAAGCTATGTGAGTAACAGCATCTGCTTTGCCACATCACCAGTGTCGTGATGTCAATCCCCATGGAGAGGATCCTATGGAGATGCCACCAGGAGACGGGGAGCTGTTGTAAAAGAGCAGTAGGGGGCAGTGAAGGAGAAAGTATTAGAAATGGAATGCTGCTGACTTGAATCCCCCCCTATGTTGGAGCAAATGATCCCCCTTAGGGTAAATCAACAGAGTAACTGTCTATTCACGCTGAACATGTGAAGAGAAAGAGAACAGGAAATTTTATTTTCTAAAGTAGAAATTGGCAAAGTAAAAGGATTATTCTCTATCTTCTTTCAAAAATAGCACTGGAGGATTGATGCTTGATTGTGCTAATCATCCTTAATTTTTCTTGTTTTGAATTAAATTTAGAAATAACACTAAGGGTGGTTTGCACATTTATCTTTTTGATGAAATTGTGCAGACTCCTTAGTCTGGCATTCAAGGCCCTCTATAATCTTGTGGAAATATATGTTTGAATTTGACTTCTTATTACTCCCAACATAAAGACTTTTGTTGTCCATGGTAGCTCACTTGCTGCTTCTTAAAGTTTTCTTCACTTTATAGCACCAACTGATTTGCTATCCTATTCACAGTTCATATAAACCTGTCCATCCTTCAGGATGAGGAATGTGTTAGAATTGATCACTGTTGTTCAAAAAGTGTCTGACCCTTAGGCCGGGGAGCAGTGGCTCACGCCTGTAATCCTAGCCCTCTGGGAGGCCAAGGCGGGTGGATCTTCTGAGCTCAGGAGTTCGAGACCAGCCTGAGCAAGAGCGAGACCCTGTCTCTACTAAAAAATAGAAAGAAATTATCTGGCCAACTAAAATATATATAGAAAAAATTAGCCGGGCATGGTGGCACATGCCGGTAGTCCCAGCTACTCGGGAGGCTGAGGCAGTAGGATCGCTTGAGCCCAGGAGTTTGAGGTTGCTGTGAGCTAGGCTGATGCCACGGCACTCACTCTAGCCCAGGCAACAGAGCGAGACTCTGTCTCAAAAAAAAAAAAAGTGTCTGACCCCTGGCAAGTCCCCAGTGAATATTTGCTGAATTAATAAATACTTGTGGGTTAAACGTCTCTTGGATTTCAGTTTTATTAGAGACTCCTTATGTCTAGAATATTATGGAATGCCATCAAAGGACTTAAAATCTTAGGAGACTCTTTCACTAGATGGAATTAAGACACAATATTGTATTAAAGGAATTTTACCAAAGCTTCCTTACGTACTAATTTATCACTTAATATTCTTTTTCTGAATTAGGGCTTCAGAAAGATAATACTAGTATATTCCAAAAAATAGACAAGAAGAGCTGTACTAAGAAGGGGAATTTTTAATTGATAAGAAGGCCACTTTACCTTGGGCTAAATTCTTAAATTCTGTATATCAGGGGACTCTATACTGAAGCATTGACTTTAAAATCAGACCTGATGTGTGCCACCTCCCAGGTATGTGACCCTGGTGAGTGACTCAATGGCTCTGAGACACAGTTTTTTTTCTATCTTTAAGATAGCAATGACATTATGTACTTCACTGAGTTGCTGAATATTCAGTACATAACATTACTGAAATTGTTTAGCATATGAGCACATAGTAGGCACTCAGGAAGTGTCTGTGGGTCCTCCTTTCTAAGGACATAAAGTATTTGGTTTAAACATTACAGTATGGAGATGATAACTATATAACATGTTTAATGTCTAAAATATAAACTTTTAAGGAACATAGAAATCATATAATCCAACAACTACATTCTATACATAAGGTGGCTCAGAGAGTTAAAGTGATATAGATTAACCCATGGCAGGCTATTGTAATATACCATATTTCATTTTTATCTTATCTAGCATTATTTATTTGAAAAGTACACACACACACACACACACACACACACACACACACAGTTTTTGACTCAGGGTAAACCTCACTGAAATTTCACAAAGAAAATTTTGTAAGAAACCAAAAGTATTTGGTTAAGGGTATCTATGATGTTTGACTTAAAGCTTAGCAGATTATTTCAGATCTTGCAGTACCAAAGATGGAATATAGATATAACTTAAAACACGAACAGATTAGAATAGAATGCCAGCTGTCAATAAATGTTGGAAAGAGGGTTCGTAGGAAAAAATTAATGGAACTGCAGGGAATATTGGCCGATTTTGATTGATTCTTGTGTCTAGAGCTTTTAATAATTTGCAGAGCAACCAAAGTGTAACTGGGATGGAATTTAAAGGTTTGTCTGGTTAAAACTTCTCATAACAGAGCTTTCCTACTACCCCTTAAAGGCCAAACCCTTAGGGGTTATGGCTAACTTAGAGACAATAGATCAATATGCTTTGCAAAATCTTAAGGGATTTTATTGACCTATGTGATTGTAAACCATATTGTAACAGGTCATGGAAATTTTAAACCTTGACCAGATAGATAAATTTAGAGCAAAATTTGTATAAGTTAAAAATATTGGCCAATTATAATAACTAAAATAGAAGATCCTTATGGATTATTTTTCTCTGACTTAAGTTATTTTATTTAAGCTTCACAACAATCCCTGAGGTAGGTATCATTATTCCCATCTTACAGATGAGGAAATTTAGGCTTGAGAGTTTAAGTTGCCCAAGGTCATATGGCTAATGAGAGGCAAAACCAAGACTTCAGCCAAGGCACTCTGACTCTAAAACCTGAACTCGGCTACTTCACAAAACTGAACCAAGTCGTAGGCTCATTCCCATGTATGTCTCTCTCACATCACTATAAAAGTCAGCATCTCATGATAACAGTAGGGGGCAGGAACAGGAAAGGCCAGAGTCCTCACTCTGCCAACATGCTATTTGAAACCCCACAATTTGGAGAATTATCCCGAAAGGTCTCATTTTATCTTTTTTGGTCATATACTTGGTACCCATCAGCATCAAGTAGAAGTATAAATGTATTAATGATACCAAGAGCATTGATTATTTCACCCATTTCTACTGCAATAGATCAGAAAAATACTAAAATCATATAATACCACGTTTTATTGATGGGATTGAGGGGAAGGGGTATTGGAGAGAGAAAGCAGCATATATTTAGACAAAGTGAAACATAGATTACTACAAGATGACCATATTTAACTGTTGGGCGAATGCAGAATAAGAAGTATACAAGCTTTGCAGGATGGTCTCCAGATGGCCTTGGCCAACTCAGCTCTTCCTCCCCTTTTCCCACTTGTAGATATCAGAATAACTGTAGAATGTGCTGGGAATTGAATATCCTGAGATAAGGAGGCACTGTCAGAACAGCCCAGGCTGTTTCAGTCCGTCCTAGAACAGGATGCCCCACAACACTTTATTCCAGAAAATAATGTTTTCCTTGAAGTATGAAAGCCAGAGCAGCCTGCTTTTAGGGTTTCTCAGCTGCAGTGGCAACTGGGGGCATGAACAGATGAGACTCCATCTGCCCTGGGCAGCTTCCCTGAGCCTTGGGGAGGGGGGATCTAACCATGAAACCTAGGCTTTGTTGTCCCCTTGTTGCCAGTCTGTGAACAATAAAGTTGCTTTGTTTAACTTGTCGTGTGAGTGTTCTGTCTCACCAGACTCATGCAAGTGGGTTGATACTGGTACATGGAATTGGTGAGGTGGTTAGAGTCCTCCCCTGTGATTGATACTGACACATGGTAAACCTGCTTCATAACAGAGAATGAATCAGTCCCCCTTCCCTATAATTAGGGAACCCATAAAAGCAACCCTAATTCCAGTGGAGACCCCATTTCTTGTGAGAAGGTCAGTCAGTGTTTAATATTGGGAGAAAGTAGGTAGGACAAGAAAAATAAACCCATAAAGATAAACTCCCATGAGCAAATAAGAATGCCCCTCCTCGACATTTGGAGTAGAGATGGGGGCATAAAGGGTTGTCAGCCTGCTAGAAAAAGGGATGTAGGGATGAAACTGGAGACTTTGAAGACACTCAATTAATCGTGTGTTAATATGGCTCCTAGAGTGATATTCTTAATATTTTTGAAAGGAAAAAATCAGTTTTTAATTTCCTTAGGCACAATTGAGGCCCGGGTTTGCTGGGACCACCCACATAGGATTATGAGATAGTGAATAGTGGATTTAAGGGGAAAATGAAAAAAGACAAGGAAAAGCTCCTATGCATAGAATTAGTAAATTAAACTGGTTCCTAATGAATGGTAGGTGGCAAGGGTAGCTGAATAGTCCAGAGTAGAGTATGCCAAGATAAATCTTGTTTTGCTGTGGTCCATGAAGGCATCATCATAGACAGAAAAAAACCCAGTCCACTGGAATATCCATTTTACTTTGAGTTATTCTCCTTTGTTCCAGGAGACAGGCTGTGAACATGGAGTCAGAGCTGGGCTGTGATTTTAGATTTTTCTTTCACAATAATCCTCTGACAATGATTGAGAACTATGGAGAGCATAGGGAAGCAAGAGCTAAGCTGCGTATTTAGTTGCAAATGAGATGGTTGGTTGAGTCTTTATATAATTTATCATTCAAAGCAGAACACTTAAGGGGGCACTATTATGACTTATAGTAGGACAATGACGGTAACCCAGGCCAATCTCAAGCAAAGAAGTTGCCTCTTCACCCTGTCTATAAGTCCCTGTGTGATTATATGATCTGGTCATTGCCTTTTCCATGACAGCCTCATTTCATATCACTTTCCTCTTTGAACCTTGGGTTTCAGCTATATTGTTTTTCTCTCATTTTCTTTTCACTTCTTCCTGCCTTAGAGCCTCTGTACATGCTATTTTATCCAACCCAACTTCCTCTTCACTTGGTTGACTCCTTCTCTTTCTTCAAATTTCTGCTCATTTACCTTTGTTAGACAAGCTTTGACCCTCACAGACTAGATCAGCTCCCAAGAAGAATGCTCTCTTCACTTCATTTACCTTCCCTTCATATCTCATATAATAGTTTTTCATGATATGCTTATATCTTTATTTCATTGTTACTTGTTTGCCAGCTAAGCTATGAGCTCCATTAGGGTGCGGCTCATGTCCGCTTTGCTAGCTCTTCTCCATACCCTAGTCTGGTATCTAACACAACGCGAATGTGCGATGTGTAATGGAAGCATATCACGTTTGCTTCAGTTAACTAGGGTGGACTAAAACTGGGATGTAACTCTCGCCCTAAGATCCAACTCTGCATAGCCAGAAGAAAAGAGCCAAGGGTTACCCTGAATCATGCTTAAAGTAGTGACTATCCACAGCTAAATATACAGTGGTGGCAACCGCTTTTCTTATTAAAATACGGTGGCAGCTGATGGCCATGTGACAGACAGACTATGATGGGCTTAAACAAAGATTGCCTAAAGGAGTCTGGGGCTTTGCCACTAACCAGAGTAAGGTCTGGGGAAGCTGTTTAGTTATCATCAGTCTCAGTTTCCTCATGCATAAAGAATGATATTATTTTACAAGATTTTTATAACTGATTATATGAGATTTTCTATGTAATGAGCTTAACAAAATGATTGTCGTATAACAAGCCTTCAATGAGTCATCATTATTATCATAATTAGTAGTAGTAGCAGAAATATTTACCTTAATTGCCATTTAAGAATGTTACTTTTGTTTCACCCACACTGAAATAATACATTCATTCGTCCTTCATCCAGCGTTCATTCAGGCAATAGGCCCTGGAGTAAAACCTGCTTCCTGTCCTCCAGCTATTTTCTCAATAAGCAGACATTTTTTAACTTAACTACAAAAGCTCTTCTCAGACACTCAACTTTAAAATACTCACAAATACTTTCTTCCTCAAGCCCCTACATTTATTTAGGCATCTATGCCTTCTTTTTAACAGCTTGAACTGTCCTTGTTCAACCCTGAAGGTGTTCCCCCCTCCAGAAAGGATATTGTCCTCGTGTCCACTTGTTTTCCATGCCCCCCGCCAAAGAATATAAGCACTAAATGGAAAGTTGTCCCCACTGTGCATAGGTAGAGAGTATGAACTGGACTGACACGATGTGTCATCTGAGCAGGTGCATTTCCTGGCAAGCTACAGGACAAAAATAAAGTACAAACTTCCATTGGGACAACCTACGATGCTTGGTAAGTCCAGAACTTTAAGACAGTTTATTTATGATGGCATGGAAGAAGAGGAGACAGAGCGAAGAACAAGAAAGGGTCATTCTCAATCACATTTTCAAACACACAGAGAACAACCAAAAGCCATGTAATCCACAGGTATGTGCTAATAGTGTGCTTCCATACAGGTGAAGAAACAACATTTCATTTGGGGCTCATTAAAAGGATTTTGCATATTGAAAAATCAAAAGCTTAAGAAACATTTTTTGAAATGTTGCTCTCTTTAGTGTAATCCTTAGTTACAATCCTTAAAGCAATCTTAAGATTTAAAAGCCATTATAAATATTTTGAATAATATTGGCTATTATCCCTATAAGAGAAATACAAAATAAATAAGTGTATTTACAAATAGAAGTTGTATGTACACAGGAAGTAGAGGCTATTTTAAAATATCCATAATGTATTTTATATAAACGATTAAAATTAAAATATTCAAATTTATGTGATAGAGTATATTAACATGGTATATGCCATTGTATTGTACTTGTCAATACACCCTGTCTTCTGAGAAACTCAAACTAAAAAGATTATAATACCAAAGAGGTTTAGTCTAGAATATAAATCATTAACTTTCCCTATTATTAAACATACTTTTTCTTACTTTGTCATAGCATGCCATTTGTCTGTTTTTTCTAGTGCATTTCTCTGTTGAGAAATCAGTTGGATCTGAGGAATGCTTCCCCATAGAGAAATTGCAAGTGAAATCATTACAGGGAAACTTTTGTACATTAACCTAAAATTATTTCATCTTTTAAGGAAATTGAGCCCTGAAAATATGAGTGTTTGCTTTGTGTTGACTGCAGTGAATGCCTTTTATTTAATTCTGCTTAAGTGGAAGTTTGTTCCTTTAACTCTAATATCATTCTTGAAGGAGGGGAAAAAAAGAAGCAATTTCAACACTATTACTTCATAGAAATCCTCTATATTTTACTAAGAAATCAAGCCAAGATAATTACTTCAAGTTTTTTGTCCCTAAAAAAGTAAAAGTTGAATGCCACCACACAATGCTGCAAATGTCATATTTCCAGTAAGTCTGGTGGGAGTTATTTACAAAAAGATTTACTTTGCCTTCAGGGAGACTATTTCTTCCCTTAATTATTTTTGACTTCTCACCTATTACACCTTAAGCTTCCTCAGAGGGTAGCAGTTGAATGAAAAGTTCTCTTTGAACATATGTGAGCAGAATATGTTGAAGAAAAAACAAAAAAAGAAAAGAAAACTACCACCACTTTGCCAAGGCAGCGAAGTTTTCAAATGTGGAGAGCTGTTGTGAAGCCCAGTTCTCATTGAATTTGGTCTGGCTTTCTCAAAACAAAGGGGAGTGATTAGTTATGCTTAGGGACTGCTCACTTGCTCCACTTTCTTTTCTTATAGATTTCATTTTATTGTTTCAAAACAGCTACATTACTCTCAAGAGTCACCTCCCAGAATGCACAAATCTTATTTCAAGCAGTAGCTGCCTTTTTCTGTCAGAATTTTTTTTTTTTAATAAACAACTGTAAAAATTGTCATAAAAAAGAAAAATTTTAAATATACCTGGATCTGCCTGAATCTTAGATGCCACATCTCTGCTTATAGGTCTTTTTCATTTTATTCCAAAATCTTTCTCACAATAGAAAGAAGTAAGAGCATGATAGATTTACATATGCATAGATACAGTGCTATGTATGTTTTCTTTTTGAAATAAATTCAAAAATTCTTGATATATTCAGATAAATTTAATGTTTCCATGTTAGTTTTATTATAAGGACTAAATACAATCTTCCACTAATAAATATATGTATTTGGAAATGCTGATGTAAATTGGAAATGAAAATAATTCATCCTGTATTTTGTATGTCACTCTCCCTTATGAATGTACAAATCAATGACAATTATGATCAGTTCTCTACCTTCATCAATAGATGCCACCAGTAGTCTCTACAATTCATAATTGAATGAAAAATTGACTTTTGGTGCCCATGAAAATTCCTTGTGCATTTTCTTTTCAAATTAGAATGATTCACTCTATTTGTTGATATCATGTAAAATGCATGAAATCTATATAATATTTGTTAGTTAAAATGGGTTAGATTTCTTTAAAGTTCAGCTCATAAATAAATCAAGAGGAATCTGCTCATTTACCTATTAAAAAAAGATCTATCCTTGATGGAGCAATAATAAAAATTCCTAAAATTGGTACAGTTCTTCCTAGATTACAAAGACTTTTCGGACAATAGCACACATTATCATCATCTTCAAAATCTTCATGATCATAGCTAACATCACTTGAGACTTACTATGTACCTAGAATTCATTGTTTTAAGTGGTTTACATGAGTTAATGTTTAAGCCCTTAACAATACAATAAATTGAGTTTTATTACTTTTGCTCTTTTAAAGGTAAAGAATCCGAGATATCGAAAGAGTAAACTAATTTTCTAAGATGACTCAGCTTAGGTCAATGATCTGGCATTTTTAACAACTATTTTCAGTTGAGAAGCTGGGAATGGTGGAGTTAAAAAGCCTTCTAACTCTGACAAGATGCTAGTATAAATGCAATAGGCATTGCCATACAATTGAATCTAACCAATATAGGTGGTTGAAGTTGTATTTGCAAAGACAATGCTTAAAGAAATGAAAGAAACCTAAATGCAAATTTGAATCAGTAGGTCCAGGATGAGGGCTGAGATCCTATATTTGCAACAAGGTCACAGCTGATGTGGATGTTCCTGCTGCTGGTTTACAGAAGTTGGGTAGCAAGGAGCTAGATCCTCCATTGCTCATGTCTCTTGTCCTCTGGGAAGTGAATAGAGCCTTATACATCCAATTCCTGAGGATGTTTGTTTAACTTGAAGCTTGAGCCCTGAAAGTGAATTTTTCTATTAAGGCCTTGACGGAAAGGGACAAAGCTAATAGAGATATATTGGACAAATCTAAACACAGAAGACCCTCCATGGATCAGAAGACTCATAAGGACTTATCACATTGTGGGATACCCATGGAGACCTCACAATGACAACGCACCCCACAGCCAGCAGAAGTCTGACACTATCACACCCAAATCCCTGTCCTCCTCAGTAGATTGAACATGTCTCAGGGTCAACTAGTATAACTTATACTTCAGCTCCTGACCCAGCTTGTTCTTCCTATCTTCAAGACTCATTCATCCAGGTTCATGATAGGCAACAATATAAAAGTCAACCTCATTACCACCAAAACGTCATCAATACCAGCTCTCCATACACGTGGCATTCTTTATCCTATTTACTGAACCTCCGTTATTTCTGATAAAGAAGGCAATTCATTTCTCTTCCAAAAGATATGCCTCTGATGCCCCATGGAAAGCATTTTTATTATAATGTTTTATATCTTCCAGTTATAGTGTCTGCCCTTCTCTTCTTATGCAAATATCTGTTCCTTGGTTTTATCCATCTCTTTTTAACAACTTTCGATCATAGTAAAGTGGATTAAGGGCAGAAACTAAAACAGAGCATTCTAAGACCCCAAAGAAAAAATTAATAATATCCTGTGGAATCTACGAAGGTCACTATGGCATACCACAGTTCTGAAATTTTACCATTCATAAGAATCACATGGGCTCTTTTTAATAGTACAAATTGTTAGGCCATATCTCAGAAATTCTGATTTACTAAATATAGAAAGGGATCTAGAAACCTATATTTTAAGTATCTCCTCAGTTTACTCTAATTCCTGTAGTCTTGGATCATCTACTACAAAGCACAGTGTAGTCTACGTAATCCAGAGACATATGTTTTTATCTGGTCTCAATCACAAATTAGCCAGGTAACATTGAACAAGGTGCTTGGTCTGTTTGGGCCTTAGTTTCACATTTGATTAATTTTTAAATATCCACTCTAGCTCTGTTATTTTATGATTGTACGTGTATCTAGTCACTCAACTATATTGAATGCAAAAAAAAAAAGGTTTTCATATAAATGTAGTAGAACAAAGATAATATGAGACACCAAGGGGAGAATTAGAGAGTAAATCACAGACAAAGGTAAAGGGATAAAGAATATCTCTTATTCATCAGCTAAAATTAAATACAGCATCCTCAACAATTAATGTAACTACTTTTTGCACCTTAATCTTGTAAAATTTAGCCATCAAGTGTTTTTGATACATCAAGTGTTTTGAATTTTTTTAGTTTGATTTTTTTCTAGTTTATTCCTGGATATAGAAGCCAGCATGCCACAGGGGTAGAATGTCCTGATGCCCAACCCAAGATCAAATTATTTGAATTGGTTAATTCTGAGACAGAAAAAGTTAGGGTTATTGCTTCAGGGCAACAGATTCCTTTGGCAAAAGGAATTTCACTGGAAATAAATTCTCATTCATTTGGCCGAGTTTCACTGGAATAAATTCTCATCCCGTAAAGTATTTCTGAACAGGGATTGAAGAGAAATGCTCTCATCATGGAGCCTTCTCCCTGATAACTTTCATATACTATAGAAGTCTCCTTTGAGTTATGATAATGAGTTATTACCTCCTGCCCTGAATTGCGTGCACACGTTGTCTTCCTGTTGTCTTCAATGCAGCTGCTTGCATGCACTGGAAATGAGAAAATTTTATGAAATAATTATCTTCAGAATAACTTTGGAAATTTATGAAATTAAATGCTATTTATTCATTAACATTTGAAAAACCAGAAATATCTTTCCATCTGCCTTTGATGAAATCAGGCCTTTATTCAGTTCAATATTACCACAAATTAGTCTGCTTGCTTTCATAGCTTTTTCACGCTTTCCATTTCCTTTAACTCTTAGAAGTGATGCTCACTATAGCTTAAAGACAATGCTCTCTGCTGATGAAACAACCACAAATTACAGATAGACAATACAGGAACCTTTAATAAGCTGAATAGAAGTATTTACAATATGCATCTATGTGTGACTGAAAACTTTTGCTTAGATTTCATATTTTATTTTCTATGGCTGGTTTGATGGAAGTCTTAAGAGAATAATACCATTCTGTAGCTTTTCATGATTACCATTGTACTCTGTTATAAACTGTATATTCTTCATTTAGATATGCTAAACAGTTTTTTCTTTTTTAATAATGGGGAAGATCTCTTTTTATACAGTGCTCAGAATGAAAATTAATATTAATATTGTTCTCCTCTGGGCTAGTAAAATGAATTTCAATAACTCTAACCAACTGTGGAAGAGAAAAGATGCTGAAATAAATGGACAAGATTTGGGTGTAAGTTTTCAAAGTGTTTAGCTAATAATGACTTACATTTAAAGTTGTTTTCACTAATTTACACACATAAAGTACTTTCATCATAAGAAAAGAAGATTGGTAAGATCAAGTTAAGTTCAGTAACTTCTACTAACTTTGTTATATTTAAATTGTTCAGGTAATACTGGAATTTATTCTTACATATGAAGAATGATTTGGATCAGATTGGACCTCTGTAGAGGCAGTGCTCCATTTCTTGTGTGGGACAGGGTTGATTTCATTTTCCATGTTTTGTTTCATTTTTTTCTAACAAATTAATGTCAAAACTACTACAGCTAATAAAACACCTTTCATAGTTTGCTTTGTTCTCTTTCTCTGTATGCCAGTTGTAAGAGTTTAATATTTTAGCAACATTTCCGGTTAAATGTAAGATTCTTAGGTGATCATAATAGTTGATAGTTCTCTATCTTAACAAAAATTTAGTTCTGAAAAAGGCATTGGATATCTTGGAATTACATATTTATTATGTTCAAGTCTTTGAACATGCATTATTAAAAATGTCATTCTCATACTGCTAGGCAGAATTCCTTTGTTTTTACCTATTTTCATGAGCTTTGTCCTATATGTGTGTAATATATATGTGTAATCACCAATAAGAATGAATGCCTGAAAGTCTCCAAGAATACCTCAAAGTCTCCAGCAATGATGCCTACAGCTGTCAAAGAACAGAAGAACTGACAAAGTCTAGAGGGAAAATCATATCCCAGTTTTCAAGGAAATTTGGTGTCTATTTTCCTATCTTAAAGATGAGGATGATTTTTGTTAATCTTTCTCTGTTTTGTGTTTAGATCAATATAATATAGGGTAAATGCTGATATTCTCAACATAATATTCATACAAACTTAATCATCTACCTTTTTGTTGACATAGTCTTAGATTTAAATTGAACTAGTAAATTCAGGAAAACCATATCTCAGTATTTATAAAAGTACATGTTACCTGGAAGCTGAAGGTTACCTCATGATAAATACACACACACACATACACACACACAAATATACATGAATAAAGAAAGATGAACATTAGTGTAAAAACCTTTGCATCTCTTATTGGGATACTGAAGGTCCCAATATCCTAATATTTTGTAAAATCTTTGCTTATAATTTATTTTCTCCATTTTATTATCGCTTGCCTGCCCCCATCCTGGCTTGCAGTGCCCACCTGGTTGGCCCAGGCCAGCCATGATCAGGGCAATTCAATTCTCATCTTCACCAACCCTGGGAATCCAGGGCTTTTGAAGTTCTACCAGCCCTACAGTGAAGATGAACATCAGCAAATCATCAATTTACATTTTGTATCTAAGAGAGATGAAAATGTTTGTAATATCCTAGAAGGAGGATTATTAATTGGAGCTCTGACAACAAACTGATTTGTAGACATTATGCAACGTTGTATTTTGTCTTCTGTGTGGATTCTTCAGAAAGTGAACTTGGCATTTTAGGTCTAATTCAAGTATTCGTGGAAACATTAGACAAAAGTTTTGAAAATGTCTGTGAGCTGGATTTGATTTTCCACATAAACAAGGTTCACAATATACTTGCAGAAATGGTGATGGGGGAATGGTATCGGAGACCACTATGAATGAGATTGTTATGAAAATTGATGCACAAAATAAAATGGAGAAATCTGAGGCTGGCTTAGCGGGATCTCCAGCCCATGCTGTATCAGCTGTAAAGCATATGAATTTTCCTGAGATCTCAAGAAATATTAACATTGGCGACATCACTATAAAAGTGCAAAACCTTCCCTCTTTTAAATAAAAAATTTAAAACAAAAATCCAGGGGGAAAAGTCATCTAAGTTTACCATGCCATTGTTTACCAAAAATAGAGGAGGAGAGTCTTAATTTTTGCTCTTGGATTCAAGGTACTATATAGAAATTGTGTAAAATCAGTATGGAAGTTAAATGTTGCTTTTCTTGCTCAGTAATTTTAAAGAAATTGAATAGTTCCTGTGTGATTTTTTTTTTCCTTTTCTAAACTGCATTCCTATGGCCACCTAGGGCATGCCTCTATGTATTGGCTACTACAGTATTTTTTAAAAAGTGTTTGAGATATTTCTTTAATTATGTACAGCCCAAAATGTTGGTGTTTTGTATGGATGAAAAGTGCAGCATTCCTTAATTCATTCTGCTATTTGTTACACAATTGTTATTTTAAAAATCAAGTATGTATTGCATGAAAACATTATGACTTTTTTTTCTTAGTTTAAGTAAACTCTAAGGTAACCGGACTTCTAAAACACCGTTCTGTTTGCCTTATATCTACTTTAGCAATATTTTTTTTACAACTCTCTGACTCAACAAAGTAAATAAAAGTATATTTTATCACTGTTTAAAAAATTTCTAAAAAAAATGAAAAAGAAAACACAACATATCAAAACCCATGGAATACAGTAATAAGTAGGAAATAGTAACAAGAAGAAATAGTAACAGGAGGAAAGTTTATAACAATCAGTGCCTATATCAAAAAAGTAGAAAAGCTTCAAATAAACAACCTAACCATGTATCTCAAAGAACAAGAAAAAGCAAACCAAACCCTAAATTAGTAGAAGAAATAAATATCAGAGCAGAAATAAATGAAATTGAAACAAAAAAATTAAAAGATCAATGAAACAGAGTTGGTTTTTTGAAAAGATAAAATTGAAACACCTTTAGCCAGACTAAGAAAAAATGAAAGAAGACCTAAATAAATAAAATCAGAGATGAAAAAGTAGACATTACAACATACACTGCAAAAATTCAAAGGATCATTAGAGACTATTATGAGCAACTATATGTTAATAAGTTGGAAAAACTAGAAGAAATGGATAAATTTCTAGACATATAAAACCTACCAAGATTGAGTCAGGAAGAAATCCAAAACCTGAATAAACCAGTAAGTAATGAGATAGAAGCAGTAATAAAAAGTCTCCTATCAAAGAAAAGCCCAGAACCTGATGGCTTCACTGATGAATTCTACCAAGCATTCAAAGAAGAATTAATGCGAATCCTACTTAAAGTGTTCGAAAAAATCAGGGAAGAGAGAATACTCCTAAATTCATTCTAGGCAGCTTGCATCATCTTGATACCAAAACCAAAGACACAACAACAACAAAAAGAAAACTACAGGCCAAGATCTCTGATAAACATAGATACAAAAACCCTCAACAACATACTAGCAAACCAAATTCAACAACATTATTAAAAAGATTATTCCTCATGATCAAGTGGGATTCATCCCAGGGAGCAAGGATAGTTCAACACATGCAAATCAATCAACATGATAGATCATATCAATAGAATGAAGGACAAAAACTATTTCCACTGATACTGTAAAAATATTTGATAAAAGTCAACATTCCTTCATGATAAAGACTCTCAAAAAACTGGGTATAGAAGGAACTTACCTCAACAGATAAAAGCCATATATAGCACACCCACAGCTAGTATATATTGAATGGGGAAAAACTGATAGCCTTTCCTCTAAGATCTGGAATAAGACAAGGATGCCCACTTTCACTATTGTTATTCAAGATATTACTGGAAGTTCTAGCTAGAGCAATCAGACAAGAGAAAGAAATAAAGGGCATCCAAGTTGGAAAGGAAGACGTAAAATCATCCTTGTTTGCAGATGATATGATGTTATATCTAGAGAAACCTACTCTACCAAAAAAAATATATTAGAACTGATAAACAAATTCAGTAATGTTGCAAGATACAAAATCAACATACAAAGATCAGTAGCATTTCTATATGCCAATCACAAACAATCTGAAAAAAGAAACCAAGAAAGTAATCCCATTTACAATAGCTACAAATAAAATAAAATGTCTAGGAATAAATTGAACCAAAGAAGTGAAAAATCTGTATAATGAAAACTATAAAACATTGATGAAAGAAACTGAGAAGGACACCAAAAAATTGGAAAGACCTTCCAAGCTTATAGGCTGGAAGAATCAATATTGTTTAAATGTCATAGTACACAAAGCTATCTACAGATTCAATGCAATCCCCATCAAATTACCCATGACACTCTTCACAGAAATAAAAAAAAAAATTCTAAAATTTATATGGAACCACAAAAGACCCAGAATAGCCAAAGCCATTCTGACCAAAAAGAACAAAACTGGAAGAATCACATTACCTGACTTTAAATTATACTGCAGAGCTGTAGTAACCAAAACAGCATGGTACTGGCTTAAAAACAGATACACAGACCAGTGGAACTGAATAGAGAACTGAGAAAGAAATCAATCCACATATCTATAGTGAACTTATCTTTGACAAATTTGCCAAGAACATACATTGGGGAAAGGACAGTCTCTTCAATAAATGGTGCTAAGAAAACTGGATATCCATATGCAGAAGAATGAATCTATATCTCTTGCCACATACAAAAATCAAATCAAAATGGATTAAAGACTTAAATATAAGACCTAAAACTATGAAACTACTAAAAGAAGAACACTGGAGAAATGCTTCAGAACATTGGTCTGGGCAAGGACTTCTTGAGTAATATCCCCAATGCACAGGCAACCAAAGCAAAATTGGAAAAGTGGCATTACATCAAGCTAAAAAGCTTCTGCACAGCAAAGGAAACAATCACAAAGTAAAGAGAGAACCAACAGTATGGGAAAAAATATTTGCAAATCACCCATTTGATGAGGGCTTAATAACTAGAATATATAAGGAGCTCAAACAATTAAGGAAAAAATTAAATAATCTGATTTAAAAATAGGCAAAAGATCTGAATAGACATTTCTCAAAAGAAGACATACAAATGGCCAACAGGTATGTGAAAAAATGCTTGACATCATTAGTCATCAAAGAAATGCAAATCAAAACTATAATTAGATATCTTCTTACCCTTCTTATCCTTACCCTAAAGCCTTAAAATGGCTTTTATCCCAAATCAGGTAATAACGAATGCCGACGAGGATGTGGTTAAAGGGGAACCCTTGTAAACTGTTGGTGGGAATGTAAATTAGTGTAACCACTATGGAAAACAGCATAGAGGTTCCTAAAAAAAAACTAAAAATAGAACTACCATATGGCTCAGCAATTCCACTGCTAGCTAGGTATATAGCCAACAGAAGAGAATTCAGTATATTGAAATATATCCACATTCCTATGTTTATTGCAACGCTATTCACAATAGACAAGATTTGGAATCAACCTAAGTGTCCATCAGTGGATGAATGGATAAAGAAATTGTGGTACATACACACAATGGAATATTATAATATATAGCCATATAAAAAGAATGAAATCCTGTGATTTGCATCAACATGTATGGAACTGGAGAACATTCTGTTAAGTGAAATAAGCCAACCATAAAAAGACAAATCTCACATGTTCTAACTCATGTGTGGGAAATACATATTAAAAACAATTGATCTCATGGAGACAGAGAGTAGAATGAAAGTTACTAGAAGCCGGGAACGCTGTTGGGGAGGAAGGGATAAAATGAGGATGGTTAATGGGTGCAAACAATATAATTAAATAGTGACATAGAATGAACAATATTTGATAGCACAACAAAGTGACTATAATCTACAATAAGTTAGAGTATACTTTAAAATAAATGAAAGAACAGAATTGGAATGTTCCTAACATAAAGAAATGCCTGAGGTAATGGATACCCCAATTATCCTAATTTGATTAACTCACATTGTATGCCTGTATCAAAACATCACATGTACCCTATAAATATATACAACTATTATGTACCAATTAAAAATAAATTTTAAAAATTGGAGAAAAGGTTTTTTTGAGAATGTACAATGAATTTCAATAGATTTCAAAATAGGTATCCATGGTATAATTCTGAGGTTCAAATACTGTTTATTAGTGAAGCAGATTTTCTTGTGTAACATTATTCCAGTGATATTTTATTTATATTAATATATTATAAAATAAATATTAAATACTTCAAACATATTCTATAGTTAAGAAGGAAATAGTTAATATATAGGTACAACCCACTCAGCTTTAACAATATTTGGTCCTATGTGCTTCAGATATTTTCCTTTCTTAGGTATTTGTTTCATTTATAATGTTGTAGTTACATCCAACGTGTCCTCTTGCCCATCCTCATACATACCCTTCCTGCCCAGGAGTAACCTGTGGGTTTTCTTTCTGTGTACGTTTTTATTGTACACCTTGACTATGTGTATTTGTACCTGTGACACATACAGTATTGAATTGATGGTTTTGTGTGGTTTTGTATGTAAATGGCATGTCTCTGTGTGTATATTTTTATGTTTTATTTTGCATTCAATTTTATAGGTACAAGATTCATTCATGTTGACATATATAGATATATGCACAGTAGGTACAATGAAATACTATGAAGTAATTAAAAGTAAAGAGCTGTTGTAATCACTTATAAATAGCACAACTACTGACAAAATAAGTAATATACACAGGGCTATTTACTTATATCCTAAATTTGGCCACTAAGCCAAGGAATGAAAATTTCAGAGTTGAAAATGTTTGAATTGCCATAACCCTGACCTATATAGAAAGGACTGAAACATAGTCAGAAAAATATCCAGCCTCTTTTTGTTTTCCATGGGAAAAGCATTAGCTTCCTAGAATCTGAGAGACAAACAGCAGTCAGATAGCCATAGTGCTTTGGTGGACAGAAAAGCCTGATTCCTCTTGTGGGAGCAGAGGCCTGGTGAGCCTTTTCATGGGCCTAGCAGGATTTGAAAAAGAAACACATGGAAAAGCCACTGGGAAAGAACCTTGCACTCAACAGCAGCCTGTGTGTGACTCTTGAGCAGTAGCTTAGCCCTGAGCTAGCCTATCTTTGCTGGGTAGAGCCTCTATGTGAAGAAAAGGGACAGCAAGCATTACAGGGTGTCTGGGAGCTAGAGCCCTTTGTGGTAGAGCAGTATCCAGGGCTTAGCCTTGGGCTTAGAGAGACTTAGCATAGTGACTATAGCTCCAGTGAAAGTGGCCACTCCAGGAGGTAGAAATAAGACTGAGAGGAAGGAAACAAGCCCTACGATTATGATGGAAGGCCTTACTACTTCTGGCCAGAGGTCCAGGTTAACAGACTTAGACAATTGTAGCACAAACTCTTGAGCCATTGACCAGTCTGGATGACATCTAGAGGAGGCTGAGGGTCTAATGTGTCCACTGATGGGCACTTGAGTGACAGGCTGCTGTTTTATTGCTATTACTTTGGTCTATGTTCCTAGGTGCTGAGCAGTTCCTGAAAGAGTCTAATGCACCAGAGAAGACCCATGTGGAAAGCTACAGATCCCTGGTACAACTGAAGGGAGAAGGTCTTCAGTTGCACCACAGCGGTGGCAGGAGTAAACAATGGACTTGAGGGGATGTGAGATGAGACAAGCTGGTGATACCTGAGAAATCATCTGAAATTCTCAAAAGCATGAAGTGTTCCTCTAAGTTTTGATTAGCATTCCTTTAGATTTAGTAACTCGTCTAATGTTAAAGTTCTTTGAAAAAAATCACCTTTGCTTTAAAGCTCAATATAACTGATAGGTCCAAGAAGATTCCAATAGCAGTTTCCTTTATGCTGATTAGATAACTCTTTGTTTATATTTTAGTTGCAAGAAGGAACATAATCTCATAATTCCTAAATTTAAGTCTTCTGTCTTCTAAAATAAAATGAAGATGCTGTGTTAGTTTGTGTTTCCTACAAAAGCAAAGTCTGAGGCAATGTCTTTCATGTTGGTAGTTTATGTAGGATATGGCTTCAAGAAACAGAAAGAAGGGAATGGGAGAGTGGAAAAGAGAAGGAGAAAAAGTCAAAACAAATGTGCATTATCAAGTTGGATACCAGCTCAATCCTATCAAGACCTTCCCAGATTCATTATAAGATTGTCCACTGAAGAGATCAATCTATGGGTTCCTCCCTCATGAGTTAAGAGTTGCTAACTCCATCTCACTCCCAGGTTGTGCATGCCTAAGTGCTGAGCAGGTTCCTTCAAGAGTCTAATGCACCAGAGAAGACCCACGTGGAAAACTAGAGATCTCTGGTACAACTGAACTGAGGAGGGCTCCAGTTCCCCCACAGTGGTGGCAGTAGTAAATAGTGGACTTGAGGGGATATAAGATAGGGCACAAGAGGTATTCCAACACAAATAGGGAATTTTCAAATCAAATTTATAGACCAACTGCAAATTATAAAAATGTGCTTCTTGATTTTGGCCAAAGTCCAAATATGAATAGGTACCACCAAATTTTAAGTTTGAGAAAAATATTACCTTAAGATGGAACATATTTTTTTCTTATTGAGTCTAAAATAGTCTTTGCAAAAGAGATTGGCAGTAGGTAACTTTTGGTTGGAGACACATTCTTAAATTGCAGTGATTTTTGGTTTTAGAGGGAACAGAGACTAGTGGTAGTAGTAAGTTAATTAAGGAAATGATTATAGTAGATAGCATTTATAGGAAAGATTTGAATAGGCTTATCAGTAATAATTTTTGCGTGGTTGGCAATCAGACTCCAGATGAATAGAGTAGATCTTATCTCAAACTTAGGGCATTCAGAAGCTGAGTCTATCAAATTATTATCAGGAGTGCTATGAGTGAGATATAAAACCACAACTATAAAGAAAAAATCTTACAGTTACATTCTGAAAATTCAACTTTCAACAGGTAGAGTGCAAGAATCACAGTGTTTATTTACTTTCCAGAGGGCACCTGTGATCCCAGTGAGATAGTTAAGAATGCAGCTTGATGTACCACAATATCCAGCCTGAGTCCTGTCTAATTTAAAACTGGTCCAGTGCAATTCATCAGGAGAGAAAAGAGAAAACAGGAAAAGAAAAAAAAAAAAAAGAAAAGAGCTTCTTTGGCTACATTTAAATAGTGCTGAATAATGATCCTAAGTTTTGTTGCTAACCCAGCAAGTACGCTGATCAATATTGTACAGAACCAAATGTAGTAGACTCAAAGTCAAATGCTATTTCAGAATACTTCATCATTTTTGCCAGCCTTATGCAGTGCTCAAAATGGGAAATATTTCATATGATCTCAGATATAGGAACATTCCTTATGTTTTAAGTATAACTGAGAATTCCAAGAAAAGTGAGAAGTCTGGGAAATTCATTCCAAATTTAGCATCATAAAAGACAAAGGTAGGTATCTACTTTTTCATATGTAAGTATTTCCTTTATTTTCAGTAAAGCAGATATTAAATCAATATTTAGATGATTTTTTTCCTTTTTGTCAGTTTTAGAGGAATCATCATACATAGTTATGCATTAGAGCAGCCCCAGTTAAAATCTTATTATAATAAACTGTGTATTAGATTAATCACTGACATTACAAACACAGTGTTTAAATTATACTTATTAAACCTTTGGTAGTCAAAATGCATCATGCCTGTGACCAAATGGATCTATTTTTAAAATGAAAACACAGGAATTTTAGTTGATACATTTTATCACACCAATATACGCCAGAATATACCGTGTGGGAAACAATTCTCTTCTTTTACATTATAAATAATTCTAATTATACTTCATCTCACCATCAACTCCTTTTCTTCTCCATCATGACTTTCCAACTTATTTTAAACCAAAAGTTTTGTTTTTAACTTGATATTTAGTTTTCTAAAAAGACTTTCAGAACATTAAATAAATGTCAGTAATTCTGAAAAACTGAAAATCTATCACAGAGATATTTTTCAAGGGAATAGCTAGTGTCAGGTAGAAATGAACTGAGTCTGAGAATTTCTCACATCTTTTCGATGTCTTTTCTCTTTGAGCACTCCTACCCATTTAGTAGCTTCATTAATTTACGGAATTCAATATGTTTTCTCCTTCAAGGAAAATAGGAATGATTTAATTTCCAAAGGATTGAAGTAATATTATTTTATAAAAATTGGTAGATAGATTTTTGGTTTTTTGCTTTGGTTTTATTCGGGTGTTTTATCTGAGTAGCATCACCATTAAATTGCTATTCGATTGGGAAATGTCAATTTTCTAGATTACTAAAAAATCAAGAATGTCAAGATAGGACATTTAGGAAAACTGAAAATATTTTAAATAGCATAAAAGTAGAAAGAGAGCCATTCTGAGTAAGTACCACTTTCCGTCTAACCTAGCATTCAGACTAAGGAAGACATCAAAGAATTTGGAGTTTGTCTTTCTAAATGTCAAACTAAAAATTTCCAGAAGTACATTAAAACACCCATAGCATTCTCAGTGAATTATTATGACTGTTCTCCAAAAATATTTCCAAAACCAGTTATATCCCAGTAGTTATTATCGTTATTATTGTTCCACATAATCTGACTGGAAGCAATTTCTATGTATTTCCTTCCTTCACTGGTAAAAAAACAAGTATCTTTATTAACAAGTCCTCTGGTACATCCTTCAGTGCCCCAAATCGGGAGTACCTGAATTGGTTTCCTTCTGTGTTGCATGCTTGAGAGATAGGTGTTTTTGTTTTTGTTTATCTTGGGGGAAATGGGGAAGAGAAAAGGTCATACTTTGAAACTTTTACCTAAAGAGCCCCCTATACGTCAATCAAGTTCTATTTAACTGGGATGATCTGGAAGGGTTTCCCTTAAAATGTATACCTAGAACTTTTACTAATCTCTCAAGCCTTTGCTTGCTATGGATGTATAAAGACTCTACAGATCAGTGAGTTTTAACAGGTACTATTATTTTGGAGAAGTTCCCAAAAGAAAAGCAAATTTAGTATTGCTTGACAATAACCTGTTAAGGTGAAAAGGATTGACAGCAAGCAATTTTAACACATTCACTGGAAATATGTACTATATCCTGAGAGAATACATCGAATACCTTTTGGAGCATTTTTCAAAAACTTTTGAAAACCTACTGATCACTGATTTTTTTATTGGAAACACTGATAGTAGAAGAATAAATCTAAATCTAAAACCCATTTGTACTGATAAGCGTAAGCCTTTATTGAAGGTTCAGTAAGTTGCATGAATTAATGTCTAAAGTGTCTAGCATAACATCAATTACTACATCATCATCACCAATATTATCATTATTATGTCTAACATTTATTGAGGATTTACTATACATTAAGCATAATTCTAAGCACTCTGCATGAATTAACTTTTTCATCTTTACAAAAACCCTATGAGGTAAACACTCTTATATCCCCAATATGTAGATGATGTTCTTAAAATTAGTTGTAGTTAAAAATACTCAGGTAAAAAGATTGGTAGATAGATATAAGATAGCTTGATAGATATTAGATACCTAGAATTAGATAGAGAGATATTGAAAGTAAACTATGCAAATGATGTCAAATAATATATCTATTTTCTAGACTATTGACCATAACAACAAAGACCCTCTAGCCATAGGCAATGCTCCTACAAAGGACTGTATTTCCATGGTACAGTGATGCCTTGCAAAGCTAACAGCAGTGATTCTTAGGTGAAGCAATTTCTTTCTCTCCTTCCATTACCACCCTCCACCCACTGGACCCCTACAGAGTCCCAAGACTCGTAAGGCTTAGAAGTAAATAAAGTAAATAAACTCGTAAGGCTTAGAAGACATTTGGGTTTCAAAATTAACTCCTGTGAAGATCCTCAGAAAGATTAAAATTTGATTTAATAAAATGTATATTTTCTTAAAATATGACAATATTTACATTTCACAGCAGAAGAGGAAACAATTTGCAAGAATACTGCATGTCAAAAAGGCATATCCCTGCATTAAAATGTAATTTTAAAAAATTTCAGAGAGGAAAAATGGATGAAAAATATTGATGCTTACATTATAATCCACCCATTCAGGTTGTAACCATAAAAAAAAAATGCTTCAACACATATATTGAAAAGTGTCTTCAAGGATAAGATGCAGTAGAGATATCTAGTTGGATATGCATGTCATAAAATATCACATGGCAAATGGCATATTGCAAAAAGACTTGACTTTCTCTGCTGACAGTTTGATCTTTCACAAAATTAACAAAAAATGAGCGTATTTACTATTCTAAACTTGACAGTGATCAATAATGACGTAATTGGTGAACTAGCAATGTTCTTGAGAAAAAATAACCATTGTCATGGTGAAGACTGTTAGGGATGCAAAAGGGAATCTGGAAGCATTCTGAGTTTGCAAAACTTATTCTAGGGATATGATATGATGAGTTTCTGACCTGTGCTAGCTATTGCAGCAAGTTGCAAGTCCCACTCAGCGAATGTCATTTTTATTATATTCTGAGTGGCTATGTAAGAAAAAAATAGAAGGAATATTTAATAATTGTCTTTTCTTTGAGGCTAAATTATATTTAAACTGCCTCAAAAATGAAGGTGATTATACAGTCTAATTTTAAAAACCTTCTCAGCTTTAATATATATTATAGTAAAAACAAGAGGACAAACTGATGGTCTCTTTCATATCAAGCAACTAGCAAATCTCGAGTATTTCTCAAGTACCTACTTTACGGTGAGAAATTAATGTAGTTGAAAACATTTATTTGATTATTTTCCATCCTTCTTTTTCCAACTGAGTAATAGTTCTTTAACTTTTCCTCATTTGAATAACTTAAAACATATACAATGAAATATTATATTCTAAATGCATATTTTCTCCCAACCCTGTGTTTTATATTTAACCATAGTTAATTATTTTGTCCTTAAATGCTTTTAGATGGTGCAATTTGTTCTTAATGCCTTAGCTTTCCTCTTGGTTCACACAGCTGGAGTGGAACATGAAGACTCCACGGAGCACGTCTCTCCGGGTGAACGTTTAAAAAAATCACAACTAGTAGGCAAAAAGCCATTTCCTCTAGTCAGGCTGTGGTTATCTTGATCTAGCATGACAAATTGGTGTTCCCAGAGTGGCTGCAAAGTAATCAGACTGTGACAAATGGTTTACTTATAGCAATTTGTTTCCATTTTACTGAAAATTTCCACAGTCTTAAAAAAATAAAAAGATTTTTAATGGTATTTGAACATTGTTGAAAGTGAACTGCTTGAAATGGCCAAAGCTGGAATCTAGAATCTTTGTGCTCTCCCATAAAATGTGACCAGAAATGTGACTTTCTGGGTTGTGGATTGTTAGAAGGAAGCTACGCTTCAGTCCACTGGTGACACTACTGAGTGACCTTAAGGCAGGACTGCTGAGCTCTACTCAGCAGTCATAAAAATTGACCAGGTAGGATATTTTAAAACCCTGTTGTCATCCTGAACTAGGAGGTCAATCGTCATTTAGTTTGGCATGATTTATCTTTTAGAAAAATCTGCCTCAAGCCTGGTAAGATTTGCTCTTGCTGCAATATAAGAACATCCACTTGAGATTGGATTCTCTACAGCCTGGCCCCTCTTTCCGGAATGATATTCCCCTATCTTTCCCTCCTTACTCTGATCTTTCAGCAAGTTCCTCTTTCTTCCTTGGATGGAACCTCCACAGTGACTCTCAAACTCCTTTGTCCTATTCTCTGACTGACCTGCTTCCCGGTCAGTACTGCCTTCTGGCTCTTTCTCACTTCAGTGAATCTGTGGATGCCCTTCAAGTGATGCCCTCCAGGTCTTAGCAGAAGAGGCCTCCTTCTTCTACCCCACTTTCATGGGGAAAAACAGAGCTGGCACATAGAATGGGCAAGGCAAAGTATTAAGAGTTAGCTCTGTATTAGGCAATTAACAGCAAGGTGATTTGCCTGTATTCCCTTATTTCATCGAGTAAGGTCAGTTTTATTCTACCCATTTTATAAGTATAGGTGACTCAGAATGATGGAACAGACTGTTAGAGATTAAGTTTCTGTGAAGTCTTCTTCCTGTCTACTTTCTCAATACTCTGGCTTATTTTTATCTCTCAATTCATAAATAGCATAAGGGATTTGTCTTTTCTTATTGGTTTGCATTGTGAGTTAATATAACGGACCAAAAAAAAGTGTGAAAAAAATCTATATGTTAGAAAAATAGTTGATAATCTAGATACTCAATTAAAAAGAAGGTAATGAATTCAAGCTATTGCACTAAATTTCAATTCATACATATCCCATTCAAAATCACTTGCATTACTCTGTACCTACTTGCTATTTTTATATTACCCCTTTAATTTTGTTGTTTCTTCTGTTATCTAAATATGCACTGAATAAGAATAGGTCTGGTTATAATACTTACATAGCAATTTCCAGATGCCAGTAGTATTTTCTAATAACTGTTTGAAAGTCTCTGCAATATCATAGGATTTCAACTAACCAAAGATTAAGTGAGTCACAACTCATGATCTCCTTTCTCATGTTCTGCTGCATTTTGCAGACTTTTCTTCTTCTCAAACTGTTCCCCCCTCCCTGTTAATGACCAGATTATTTCTTAAACATAATACATGTGACTCTTCTTGTGCTTTTTGCTCTGAATTCTAAGAAAGGGCTTTGACATACAACTCTTTGTCAACAGAAGGAAGAGAGAAATAACAAGTATATTTTATATTTTTGCCCCTTTTAAATTATGTGAAAATCAAATATAAACATTTCACACAGAAGCGGTTGTAAACAAACCATGGCCTATTTAGTCACAACCCGTTTGCTCAAATACCATTGCTAATCTGATTGTATTTACATTTTTCCTCACATAAGTTAAAAAGTCTTCCCAGTCTAAAATAATAAATATATCTCCATTGTTCTAAGAAAGTGGAACAAGTAATTAGAGATGTAAATTGATAAAAATGTGTAAGCAATGTGTAAAAAATAATGATTTTCTTAATCTGCCAAGACTTCAGTAATAGTCAACAGTCTTTAATGATTTGTTCTTTCCTGCTCTTTGACAGAGTATCAACTGTGTGGATTATATTTATCAGAGGGGTATGTATCTGTAATCTGCTTTCATTTTGATGCATATTGTCTAATAAAATGGCCTTTGTACTACATTATATGGCAGTGTTTTGGAGGAGTTCTCTTATTTTTCAAAAATTAGGAAGAATCTATTCTTGTTTAATGTCATTGTGTTCTTTATTGATTTAATTTGTAGTATGGTTAGAATGTTTGTGTCCTCCAAAACTCATGTTGCGATTTAATTGCCATTTTAACAGTAGTAAGTAGTGGGACTTTTAAGAGGTGATTAGGCTATAAGGGCTTTACCCTCATTGGTGAGGTTGGGGTCCTTATCACAGTACAAGTTTAGCCCCCTCTTGCCCTCTCTCTTTGCCTTCTGCCATATGATTTCTTCCACCATGTTATGATGCAGCAAGAAGTCCCTCAGCACCTTGATAACTGGACCTCCTAGCCTTCAGAAATGAGCCGATAAATTGATGTTTACTATAAATTACCCAGTTTGTGGTATTCTGTTACAGTAGCACAAAATAAACTAAGACAACTTGATTCTGGATTTGATGAAAAAGTCATGCTGGGAAAAAAATTACTGTATACACTATGTTGTCTTTCTATTTCTTTGGGGAAGTTTGACAAAATGACTAGCCAATATGTTAGTAGAATGGGGGAATTTTAGTTTTGAGTCCTAATTTTAACATGATATCAGGTCACATGATCAAAATTAGTAAAATTATGCAACACATTGTGTTCTTGTTCTTTTTCTTTCTTTTCTTTTCTTTTTTTTTTTTTTTTTGCTTGAAAACTACACACTGGACATGACTAATGCAGGGTGGTAGACATTTTTTACAGGGTGGAAAAAACTCCCTAGGTATTTTTCTTTCCAGTACAAATTAAGTGGTCATTTGGAATCTCCTCAGCTCTCTCCAAAGACCCCATAGGCCTTTTCATCACCACAATTCAACAGGATTCCTTAAGAGTTGAATATTGACATGGGTATATGATTGTGTATACTCCTCCACGTTGCTAGAATACTAGACTCAAAGGATATTCCCGCCCTCTGTCAACATGCTCCAGGTGAATCCAGGAAAAGTAGACTAGCAAGAATTAGCTCTGAACTCACTTATAGAGTGAGATTCTGGAGTTCTAATCTATATTTTTCTGAAACGCCTTAGGGAGAGCTCTGTTGAAAACCATCTCCTAAGCCTGACAATACTGCTTTAGGAATACTTTGGATTAAATTTTTGCTGATTCTTCCTCCCTTGGTTTCCAGAGAAAATTCTCTTGGAACATAAATGCCCAGTGTCAATCCATCGAAATACTCAACAAAGACTGGTCCCTACTATTTTTATTAGAGCAGTAACCTAGATGATAATAACTTCAGCTATGCTTCTCTTCCCTCTCATGGTTAGCCACCAACCCAAATTCAAAGCCCTTTGGTTAATTATCCTCTCACTCAGTATCACACTACACAATTGTTCTCTCCAGTCAGGATCGTCTTTTCACAATTGTCTTTCTCCTCCTTTCTGGTGGCTGCTAGAACCCTGCACACTCTTACAATATTCCTTTGTATCCTTAGAAAAATTCTGCTACCTAATTAATTTGAAACCTGGATCTTCCCTGAAAATATCTTTCCTTCTATCCCAGTTGAATGAATGCTTTTTATTCTTCCATACCTTAATAATATGATGACCTAGAGGTAACATTGGCAATTTCCTGGCTTCTAAATATTTTTTTCTCCTAAATCAAAAATCACTCTTTCTTTAAAATTTATGATGTGTGCCATTGCTTACTGCTCTTTATTGATGTCATCCTCTGTAATCTTGACTACTCTGATTTATTCACTGTGGACTTTGAAACATGGCTTTTAGTCTTCTTTACTCCCACAGTGAAATCAACCAACATCAACTGGGCCATTTCAATGTATAGATGATCGTTCCAACAAATAGCCTCAAAATGACTTCACTTTAATATCAATATTCCCACCCCATTCCAGTCCTCTAAACCACTGCCACAGAAATGCCATGGACCTCATCACTCAAATTCTTTTGCATGAAATCTTAAAATTCAAACTGTCATCATCCTACCAAATCACCTGCTCTTTTGGGTCTTTCACTTCTGTTCTTTTTATTCACGGAGAATTCTGGATTCACTTTCACTTCACTTACTCAGTTCATCACCCTTCTCTTAGTCTCATTTTATTTTGTCCTGTGCTTGACACCTTGGTAGTTCATTTCAACAGCTTCCTTGCTATTATCCTCACACTTTTGTTCCTTCATTCACAATCATGGAAGTTTTCAGATTATATGTTTTCTTTCTATCTGACCATCCCTCTTATTATTTGCTATGCCCAGACTTCTGAATTCTGTTATAATAGAAAAAAATAAAGCAATTGTATGAATTACTGCCAACATTTGGTCTCCAGATGGGTTTTTAGTAGAGCTCAGCAAGTATTTTTCAATTCCCTGGTTCTATTCTATGTCCAATTTCTCATATTTACCATTTCCAAACCAAACTAATAACTGTATAATTCCTATTCCACCACTATTTTCCTCACTCTCAAGCAAAAAACTTGTGACTTACCTCTTAATTCAGGGAAATTTTTAGGCCATTTTGTATGATACTTCCTTAACTTCACACATCCACATTCACAAATATACTATATCATCATTTTTTGTGTGATAATAAAGTTTTTCTTTTTCCCTTTTCTTTCTTTATTCTGCTCTACCAAAGATAATCACCTCTTTTATATTCTCTTATCCCCAAGACTGAATTCAGTTAGGCAGCTTAAAGAAGTTGCCTTTTTTTCTTTTGCTTGACTTTATGGTTGAGATGAATGAAGGGATTATAGTAAATGTCTTTGAAAGCCACAATGAAAAAAAGAGAGGTAGTGCTATACCTAGCAAAATATCTCTCAAAAATGAAGATGAAGTAAAGATGTTTCAAGAGAAAACAAAAGCTGAGAGAACTTGTCATCAACAGACCTGTCCTTCTATGAAGTGTAAAGCTTTAGAAAAATGACCCCACATGGAAGCACAGAGTTGCAAGAAGGAAAAAGGAGCATTAGAAGTAGTACATAGGTAAATGTGGTAGTTGAATATAATTCATTAATGACTGCATAAAACAACAATAAAAATGTCTTGTGGGATTTGTAATATATATATATATAGTTGTACAATATAAAGACAATAACACAAAGGGCTGGAGAGGGTTAAATGAGTTAAACTGTTGTAAATTTTTATATCTGCCAGGAAATGGTAAAAGTACTAATTTCAGAGAGATTAGCATCAATTAAGGATAGCTACTATAATTTCTAGGAAAACCACTATCACGAAAGTACAAAACTTTTAACTAAAAAGCTAGTAAGAGGAGAATATGAATAGTAATAAAACAGCACTTTGATTACTAGAAAACAAAGAGGAGAAATAAGGAAAAAAGATGGAACAAATAGAAAATAAATAAGATTTTACAGTTAGAATCCAATCAATAAAGACAGTAAATGGATTAAGGACTGAGATGAAAAGATTAGATGATAAAACAATACCCAATGAAGGGTGGCAGAATATGCTACCCCAAAATATGCCACTATGACATAGGATCATTTTGAGCTGAAAGCAATTGAAAACAAATAGGTTTAAGAAAAGTCCTCTGCATTTCCCCTATTTTCCTAAAAGCAGGACATAAATTTACAAAGGTGTTTCATGTCCTGTTTTTATTTTCTTTACAATAATTAAATCCCACAAAAGTTTTATTTATTTTAGTATCTAAATAATATCCATCACTCAGCTTTTCTAGAACATGTAACACATTAGTGGTAGCTTTTATTTATATAACGTTCCCTGAAATTCAACATTTCATTTTATTTACTTATACATGGCATTTGGCTGAATATCAACATCTGAACTATGGTGAATCCTTCATCAGTCTAATGGAAAAGTATAGATGTTAAATACCTAGACAAACAAGTTACTAATCATTTATGTAAATTGTATCCTCTGTATTTAATATCTTTAATGTTATTCACTGTTATTTTGAGTCAAATATAGTAGCTGAATTTACTGTTATAGGTCATATTGGTATGACAAATTCTCTAGTTGTGACTGATAAAACATCAGAAAACCATTTTTTTGCAAAAATAACCCTTCTTAGCTCACTTTCCCCTTGCATATTAAATTGAACACTAAGTCTTCTCATTCCTACCACTTAGATATCTCCCAATCTTCTCTTCTTTCCATCTCTACTTTCATTAGTTTACCACTGCTGCTATAGCAAATTACCACAAATTTGGTGCCTTAACATGTATTTATTCTTCACGGTCTGGAAATCAGAAGTCCAAAATGGGTCTCATGAGATCAAAAACAAGGGGTTAACATGGCTGCATTTCTCCTGGAGTTTCCAAGTGAGAAACCATTTTCTTACCTTTTCCAAGTTCTAGAGGCTTCCTGCATTTCTCAGCTCATATCCCTTTTCCTCCATCTTCAAAACCAGCAGTGTTACACCTTCAAATCTCTGACTATAACTTCCTCTTGCCTCCCTCCCGTTTTAAAAGGCTCTTGTGATTACATTGGGCCCACACAGACAATCCAAAATAATCTCTTTATTTTAAAGTCCACTGATTATTTTAAAGTCCATCTGTAACCATCATTGCCCTTGCCATGTAACATAACATATTCCCAGATTCCAGGGATTAGGATGTGGACATCTCTGAAGGGCCATTATTCTATAATACATTCCGCATGGTCATGGTTCTGGTCACTGTTGGCCCTGTCGTGAATTTCTACAAGAGTCTCTTAGCTGGCCTCCACGCTTCCATGACATTCCTCTCTGCATCCATTCAGTATACTGTGGCCAGAATGATCTGACCATGTTATGCCCCTTTTCTCCCTACCTTTGGAATAACGTTCAAATTCTTTAATATGAATTCAAAGGTCATACATGATTTGAGTTTATTCAAGTTCCCAGCTTCCTCTCTGATCACACCTCCTGCCTTTCTAACTCCTACTCCATCCTTATGTAATGACCTTTAGCTCCCTGAGTGAGCCACACTCTTGCCTTCACATATTGCTTTCTTTGCCTGGAACATGCCTCCCTCTTTTTAGGTCTTGGCTAACTTTTCCTCATTCTTCAGATCTCAGCTTAGATGGCATTTCCTTAAGACATCTTTCCCTAACCATTTTCTGAACACCCAGGACAGTGTAGGCTTTCCTCATACGTGATCCTTTAGAACTCTGCACTTCTACATCAGAACACTTAACACACTCTAGTATATTGTAATCACAGTATCTTCTTTACTTGTCTGCATTCCTAACATATGGCAAACTCTATGAAGGCAGGGACTTATTCTCTCTACTCAAAGTGGTATCGTCATTCCCTGGACCAGTTTCTGACATGTAGTAGGTACAAAGTAACAGTTTCTTATTACATGACAAACTTTAGGAGAAACAGAGTCAACTCCACCCCTTTCACCACCACTGCTCCTACCAACCTCTAATCCTCTACATTTCCTCCCCCCCAGGGAAATGTATTTTAACTATAGATTTTAATATTTTACTTTGATTGTTGAGTGGTGTCCAGCACTTGTTCCTGAGATCCACAATGAGTATAAGAATGTGGATTGTCTGAAGACAGTTAATGTGCCTCAATAGTCCCCAGTCAGGAAGAGGGGGATCACTGCCAAGAGGTTAGAGAGATACCATGGTTGGGTTAAAGTTTCCTTCTGCATATCTCCAAATATGGTCAAATTTTGGGCCTGAAGGTAACTCAGCGCAGAAGATGAGCTGCACAGAGGGGCGTGTGTGTGTGTGTGTGTGTGTGTGTGTGTGTGTGTGTGTGTAAAGGAGAGTTGGGAGGTGATTGAATAGTGGGATAAAGAGGAAGAGGAGGAGGTAATTCCAGGAGGAAAAAAATGGACTCAATCATAAATAAAATCTCTGTGGATAAGCCCCAATGTGTCAACAGTGGTCAAGTAAAGAGATGAGTAACAGAGTCCCCTCTTTTAATATTTCGCTTAATTATTATTTCATTGTCTCTTGGGTAAATAGAATTAATACATACTCTCAGTTCATCACACATCATTTCTAAATAAGTAACATCATTTCTAAAACAAGAATTAAAGGCTGGGCATGGTGGCTCATGCCTATAATAACCCTAGCACTTTGGGAGGCCAAGGGAGAAGGATCACTTTAGGCCAGGAGTTTGAGACCAGCCTGGGCAACATAGTGAGACTTTGTCTCTACAAAAAAGAGATGCACCTATAGTCCTAGCCACTTAGGAGGCTAAGGCAGAAGAATCACTTGAACCTAGGAGTTTGAGGCTGCAATGAGCTATGATTGTGCCACTGTACTTCAGCCTGAGTGACAGAGTGAGACTGTTTCTCTAAATAAATAAATAAGAATTAAAAACCATATTGCAGGCCGGGCACAGTGGCTCACGCCTGTAATCCTAGCACTCTGGGAGGCCGAGGCGGGTGGATCGCTCAAGGTCAGGAGTTCGAGACCAGCCTGAGCAAGACCCCGTCTCTACTAAAAATAGAAATAAATTATCTGGACAACTAAAAATATATATAGAAAAAATTAGCCAGGCATGGTGGCGCATGCCTGTAGTCCCAGCTACTTGGGAGGCTGAGGCAGTAGGATCGCTTAAGCCCAGGAGTTTGAGGTTGCTGTGAGCTAGGCTGACACCACGGCACTCACTCTAGCCCAGGCAACAGAGTGAGACTCTGTCTCAAAAAAAAAAAAAAAAAAAAAAAAACCATATTGCAAGGTATTCTGCTCAAAATGTACAAGTCAGCATTTATCTTCTGTGTGCCAGACCCTGACTAAGGACTGCAATGCACTTATGTAAGTGTTAGTATCTTCACTGGTCGACCATTGGAAATAGTTGTGTTGCTCAGTGCAGTTTGACAACATCGTGCTCGAAAGGGTTTGGATAATAACACAAATGTTAGTGTCAGGATCCCTGTGGGAAAATGTGAACAACTGTTTCCACAATCAAGATTCAGATATATAATTGCCTTTTCCATGGGTAGCTAGCCCAGTAGGACAAAAAATGAGCCCTTAGAAGAAATTCATTATGCATTTAAAAGACTAGTAGAGTGGGCAGACTGGGCGATCCTAGCCCAGGTGTTTGAGAAAGGTGATTCCAGGTATCATGGAAGCTCTTTCTGCCTGACCATCTATAAACCTGATCCTCCGTTCTACCCTCTCCCCACTCATAACACTTCTTGGGGAGAAGAAAGCTGTCCTTTGGAGCCTAAAGTGTCTGGTAAGGGAACCCCCTGTGTAACAGCTCACAAAAGACATTGCCTGTTAGCCAAGCAGAAGCCCAGAGACGGGCGTCGGCAGGCTCACCACCAGCACTGACAGCTTCTCCCAGGCTTCGCGGAGATCTGTGGCCCGGAGGTTGACAAGGGAGCAAAAGGCAACCAAGCAGGAGGACAAAGCTCAAAGAAAAAAAAGGAAAGTGACAGAAAGGACATCAGGGCAGGGAGATCACAAGGCACGGCCAGACAGCATCTGGGAGTGTGGGAACCGGATTAACCTCCGCCTCCTTTTCCAACCTCTTTTCCTCCCACACACACAAACACACACTGAGCTAGAGAATTCTAAAGAGAATAGTCAGGAAAGGGGCCATAACAATAGTAATGCTAACCAATTACATCTATGGAATACTTAAATAATATTCTCTCATTAGCTCCTCCCAATAACCATATGAGGTTGATACTACTATGATGTTCATTGTTTTCCCACAAAGCAAGCAGAGGCTCAGAGCTTTGAGAGTTAGGGGTGTACTCAAATTAATCTTCTCTCTCTGCCTTTCATATATATGTACTAGCAATGAAAAAGGGAAATAATTAGGGTTCTTTCCACTGTATGTCTCATGAGTGAGTCCAATTACTTTATCTATAACTATTTATCTAAATATATGAAATATACATATGAAAAGAGATGGGAAGAGAGAATAGGAAAGGGATCTTCATTATATCATTATCATGGTGGGGCTGGGGGAGACTTGAGAATATTTTTTTTCTTTGACATTCCAGCCACCCTAACATTAGGGTTAGAAAAATATACTGTAGACAGTAACAAATACCCACATTTGTGAAAAAAAAGATGGTGAAAATTTCCCATAGAACCTTGAGCCATAGTTACTGTATCCAAGCGATTTGTCAGTTTCAGACATGAGTCACTCCTGACATGGCAGGAAACTGGTCTGGCGACAGCTAACCAGCAGTCCTGGGGGAGGAGGAGGGCACCGTCTCACTGCACCTGATGACTCTCCGAGGAGTCTTTGGCCATGAGCTCAGTACTTGCACTCAGTGTCAGCCCTTCAGCTAAGAATCTCACTGTCTTTGCTGGTAAGAAAGGGGTTTGGTGCTTCCCCAGGACCCTGTAGTCACTGTCCAAACGTGAAAAAGTGACCTCAAGATCTTGAGGCTAGCCTGTTTTCTCAGTGTGCTTTTCACATTTCCAAAAGTAGCCATAAGACCAGTTCACTCACCCCTTGAAGCTGACTGAATTTTCTTTCTCTGGGGCTGCCTGGGTTTTGCCTTTGAAGTTTAAACCTGGGAGCAGTTATCTGCCAGCCGAGATAAGCATCCGCAGGGCTTTCAGAGGCAGCCAGTCCTAACAAAAGAAGGATAAGACCTCTGAGTGCGCTCTGCCATCTACCAACTCGCAGGGGAAACGCGAGTAATCAGGGTTCTTTCCACAGGGTGCTCCAAGAGTGAATCCAATCAAATTAAAAGAAAGTCAAAGAGAAAAGATAAAATAGCTTCAAAAGAGAACCCACAGCTGTAGACATGCCTACCAATCAGCAGGAGCCACAAGCCAATCAGAGGCAAAGTAAAAAATTGTTTGAAAGAAAATGCATGTGAATCAGTTGCATTCCACTAGGGTAGGGAAAAGAGGAAAAAGCTGGTCAACTGGCACAAGGTGCAGAAAAAGCTGATAATCAATCCATACATCTAAGCGTGTCAGTAAAGATTATACTTGCCTACTGTCCATAATCTCACAAAGCCAGTCTAACCAAGAGAGTCAACAAAACTATTAAACAACAAGCATGTTAGCTTATTTATCAGGCAAATTTAACTTAGTAATTTGTGTGATTTTTTTTTTCTTCCCTGGTGTAGAGCTATGCTTGCCCATCTTAAGAAAGTAATTAAATCTTCATGTTCCTAAATACAAGGAATTATTATGCTTGTTTCAGAAAACAGCACTCCAAGTAGAATTTCCCAGACAACGCCACCCAGTCTTTATGTTCAGGAAGATCAGGCTCATTGAATCAATGGAACTAGGTAACCTGTGAGCAGGAGGGAAATGAAGGCTCAGAGAATCCAGGAGTGGTCAAACCAGATAAAACTTGTTAACTTGCAGAAATGGGAAGGTGATGAAGTTGCAGGAGCTGACACATGTCAGAAACCCAGGACATACCGACATGCAGCATCACTGGTGGGGGAATGATAACAGGAAGGATAATTTCAGAACACATATTGAGGCCTTGACGATGCTTACAAGAGGTCCATGCCAAGTCTGCAGTTGGTGGGGTGCACTGCCCTGTGGAGAACCTTTGTACCCTCTTGGAATAGCACAACCTGCCCTAAGGAATGACAGTGAAGATGATAACCATCAAGGGTCACAACTAGGCCCATTCTCACTTTTTATGGCATTGTGGGAGGCAGAATCATATCTTTCCACAGACGCCCACGTACTAATTCCCAGAATCTGGAAATATGTCATCTTATATGACAAAAAGATCTTTGCAGCTATGATTAAATTAAGGATCATGAAATGAGGCGATTTCCTGGATTTTCTAGGTGGGCCCAACATGATCACAAGTTTGTTATAAGAGAGAGAAAAGGGCATCAAAGTCAGAGAAGGTGATCTGATGACAGCAGCCAGGGTAGGAGAGAGATTTAAAGATGATACACCACTAGCTTTGAAGATGGAAGAAGTCCACTTCGAGAAGCTAGAAAAGGCAAAGAAACAGTTTCTCCTGGAAACTCCAGGAGGAACATAACCCTGCCAACCCATTTTGGACTTCTGAACTCCAGAACTATAAAAGAATAAATACATGTTATTTTAAGCCACTATGTTTGTGGCTATTTGTTACAGCAGCAATGGAAACTAATATAGGCATCTTTTAAAATCAATATTCTTGTATAATTGGTGACACTATGGAATATTTTGCAGCTTTTAGAAGTCACAGACTATACATCCACAGAGAGCCATGGGAGATCATGTGTACACATAGTGCTGAGTATTATACAATAAAAGAACAAGCCTATAACTCATATATATTACAAAACAGTACCACGTATTTTACAAATTTGCACACCTAACACATCAATGGAGTTGCTGTTGGTGAAGGGACAGAAATGGGAGGAGGGAGGGGAAAGGGGTAAAAGGGAATCAGTCCACTGATCAAAAGAATATCATTATATCCACTTTCTGCACCTCAGTTTCAAAAATTTTAAAAATAAAAAAATTAAAGAACATAGTTTTCCCACTATATTTTGAAATGGGAATTTAAACTTTATCTTTGTAGCTATATATGTGTATGTATGTATGTGTGTGTGTGTGTGTGTGTGTGTGTGTGTGTGTGTTTATGAAGAGATCTGATGCCAAATTCAAAATCTGGCAGAGATGGTGATTGATCCCAGTCAGCAGACTACCCATGGCAAATTACTGCATTTCACGATTAAGCAGAGTTAATGAAAATTTAGTTTACTATAATGGAAAATGTTGCTTGTTAATTAATCTTTACTAAGCATTCTTTGGATCATCACTGTTAAGATGGTTGCTTTATGTTCTACTCTCTCACATCCTCTGATTTTTCTTCCACCAATGAAATGCATCGCTGATGATTTTGTAAAAGTAACAATGACTCAGCAATAGAAATTGCCGCTGACTCTCAATGTGATTTAGACTTTATAAAAGGAAGTCAGATTGACATTTGGGGTCTAACAATTCGGAGTCATAAATTAGCCTGATGACAATGAGTATCCCTGAATCCTCTTGCAGGTTAGACCTGTAATACTATTAATAAAACAAAAAAAGAGAGAGGGATAGACAGAGAGACAAACACATCTCAAAAGTATTTTTAAAATGGCACAATAATCAGAAGAGCAAAATGTTTTACACATCAAATCTACTTGGAATTGTTAAAAATAAAACTGAAGGAAACCTTGATTCACTGAGGAAAAATGTATCTTCTAGATTTTGAAAATCTTTTTTAAAATATTAGTTATGTTTTTAGGGGGTAGATGAGCCAGATGAGACCTCGGACATCTGACTGAATAGAATTAATTCACTATCTTTGTGTAATTCAAATGAAAGCCGTCTTCATGTCTGCGTGTGTGGGGTTGTGGTGTTTTAAGGTTTTCTTTAATGCTAACTACAAAAGGGTCTCTGTAAAAGAACTGCAACAGATTTCCTAAAATAAAGTCAGTTTTATCCAAGCATTACACAAGGGTTGTAGATGATACCAATAAAATTTTGAAAATATTTTCTCCTAATTTTAAAAGAAAAGGATATAGGCAATTTCTTTGAAAATATATATAATTTGCATATTCCTTGAGAGTAATTTGGAAACTTTAAATATAAAATGAATCCATGAGATAAGCTAGCTTGCCAAGCAATGAAAAGGATGAAATATAGTTTCTCTTTTCTCTTTCATTTCTTATAGCTGAATGTTGCTCTTCCACCCCAGAGAAAGTTAACACATATTCTACCTAAAAAATAATTTAAGAGTATATAAAAAATAAGATTTTTACCATGTTAGAAATTGATTCCTGAAACTGAAAAAATAAAGACCTCCAAGCAGAAATATATATATTTATATAGCTTGCTTTCATTCCATGATTATTCTAAACAAATGAAACAAATTTCTATATTCTTGACTGGCATTGGAAATAGGTAAATCCTGGGAGAGCAATGGGTATATTACATTCAAGATTGAGGGCTTTTTATTCCTCAGTAGAGTCATAGTAATTCTTTCCAACGTTTTATAAAATATGATTGCTTTTCAGAAAGTAAATTAATTTCCCAACATAGCTGGTTTTGTTCTCTTGTGAAGATGATGGTCCTCAAATAAAATGAATCAAATTGCTCATCAACTATGAGAAATACTCACAAAAGCATTCTGACCAAAAGAGAGATAAGTTGTAAATATATTTCCCTGCCCAGAGAAATGACCTCAAGGATGCTTAAGAACTAAAAAAGAAAATCCCTTTGAAATGTTTTTTGTATTTTGAAAAATAGATAATGAGCTCCTTGCTTTCTTTGTTTGGGCCAGTTTTCTAGAGGAGTATTATTTTTCTGCTATACAGATACTATTTCTTTACAATCCAAATTCAACCTCAACAGTACCTAGCCTCTTTCAATGGTGATCGACACCATTGCTTGCAGTACTTTCCAGAATGTAACCAAATGACCTTACTAGTTCACTTAAATCTGTGTTTCTTTTGCACTTGGGTGGGGTGGGGGGACTCTTACCTTATTAGTGATAATAAACTATTACATTTCAATTCAACTAGATGTATCTCAAGTAATACCCAATGAGTTTAAAGAAAAATGTCAGAAAATTATAGTGAATATTTTAGTCAAAATGATGTAAAAATGAGCTTTAATGATTTTTTTTCCAAGTGGTTATGATGTCTTGGTAAGACAACTGATCTTAACAATGTGTATGATTTGAATGATACAAATGTTTCATTGGTTTATAACTCATGCTGTCTACATCTGTTGGTAGATCAGAGCTGGGAGATGTTTAGAATCCACTACATGAATTATATCTCTTGGTTTGCCACTCAATTTAATTAACTGGATTCAAAAGACAGTAAACATAGGAGATTAAAGCATTATTTTATAAAACAGAAAAACTTTTGTTTTAATTCCATGGAAAAAACATTTCATGAAATAGTCAGGAAGCATCATTATTTTTCTCTCTCATTGTCTTTTTAACTCTAATGTGTTGATTGCAGCTTCCCCTATCCTTTGATGACGACTCCAAACAAACCCTTTGACTTTTCAAATTATATTTGTGTAATAAAACTTCAAGTCATGCAACATGGTTTCAATTAGTAAATAATTTTCCAATTTCAAAATATAACTGAAGTCAAAACTTCAATTTCGTCTTAAAGTTTAGGTTTCTCTTCCTTCTCCAGCTTGTGCCCTTTGCAGTCTGAACTCCACTTCTCTGCCCTGCATATTTGCCATAGAGACACTCAGAATAAATCTGTAGTCACACTACTGGCCTTTGCATATTCAAAGACCATGCCATTTCACTTTTTGCCTCCTATATTTCATATTAAAAGTTATAAGTACTCACACTATTTCCCTCAACCAGAATTGTCAGACCTTTCGAAGTCTGGACACCCTTTTTTCCATTTGTTCCAGGTGCTGTTCATCTTTATTAAAACCTATTTTCCAGAACATAAGATAATTTGCTCTAGGTCAAGATGTATCCAGATCAGGGATTAAACATTCTTTGCATTATCAGTTAACTCGAGGCTATTTGCCCACATCCTTGGGCCTCCTTGTTGGTTCCTCCAACATTCTAAAAATTACATTCTGTATTTAGTCTTTAAGACAGCCAGACTCAGTACTGACACAACATTACTTTCACCACATTCTTTTTAGCAAAACAACTCAGAAAGCCAGCCCAGATCAAGGACAGGAAAGTAGATGCTACATCGACATAGGAGCAACTAAAAAGCTGCATTAAAAATTATGTGTCTACAGGGAGGATTAAAAAATTGAAGACTTTTTGTTATAATCCATGCACTATATGCTGCTCAGAAACATTACTTGATCCCTATTCATCATGGACTGCTTTAGATAATATTAATAGCACTGGTGCGATCTCACCTAATTTCACAATATCCTTTTGGAATCCATATTTGGACTTGCTCCTTCTACTTCTTAGGATAATGAATGGTAAAAACAACACCATCTCTGATTTATCTGGTTTGTATATTCCTAATCCCACTCATTCTTAAATTTACTATTTTCCCCAATGCACTTTTCCTTGCTCAGTGCCTCTGGTTGACTGTCAACCAGTAATTAAACATGTTTATATTAATATTTGGAGGGATTTTTTTTTGGTCCTTTGGAGTACCACCTTAGGGAAATTGGATCAAAAGTGCTTAGAAAAACCTGAATCAGTCAAGACAGCTATTTACCAGAACTGAAGACCCTAAGTAATTAGAATAATAGTCCTATAGTCCATCTAAAGTATACTGACATTCTGTTCCCTCTATGCTGGTGTCACTTCTGAATTTTGTTTGGAAGCTGTCATGTCTGAATATTAAAGAACAAGGTGTGAAACCAATAGTGGTTTTGTATCTTTGGAATCGATAGAAAAGTCTGAATTTTGGCTGGGCATGGTGGCTCACACCTGTAATCTTAGCACTTTGGGAGGTTGAGGTGAGAGAATTACTTGAGCCCAGGAGTTTGAGACCAGCCTGGGCAATATAGCAAGACCCTATCTCTACAAAAAATAATAAAAAATAAATTAGCCAGGCATGGCAGCATGTGCCTGTAGTCTTAGCTACTCGGGAGACTGAGGTGGGAGGATTACTTGAGCCTAGGAATTCAAGGTTGCAATGAGCATTGATTGTGCCACTGCACTTCAGCCTGAGTGACAGAGACTCTGTCTCTAAAAACAAAAACGAAAAGAAAAAACTGAATTTCCCTAAGAATGTAGAATAAGATTCACCATTTAAACAAAAAAACTATTTTATATCTCTAGTATTAATTGGTGTACCATAAATAAACTAATTAAGTCATCATAGACTTAATGAGTGACTGAACAAATGTGAACAAATTCAAAGATTAAAATAAAATAGAATTAATTCAAAATAGGTTAACCATTTTTACACTATATTAATAGCTAGCATGTTTGAGTATCACTTTGAGCATTTATGTAATTTTTCTCATTTAACCTTCACAACTCCATTAGAAGGTGTTATTATAAATGCCTAATAGATGAGGACACTCAGTGTTCAATAACTCAAGAAAAGTTACACAGAAAATAAGTGGTTGAGCTTATTTGAACTTGACTTCTGGAATTTGAACTTCTGGCTACTTAACCCTTAAACCTGTGCTCTTAACCATTGTATTTTAATACTGGATTCACATGAACCACTTGAAACAACAAAATTCTTAATTGAAGGTATATTAATAAATAGAACAGCCTTTGAATTAGTTAAAATGGAAAGAAATTATTTTGTTTTGAAATCTATGTATTTCCATCTCCATTAAACTCAAAATCCTGCTTTCTCTAAAAAGCTTCCATAATGTGATCAAAGAGATTCTCAGCCATGAGCATAAGTGAATTCTCTCTTCCCTGGGCTTTTTAGTTTCAATACTCACATTTCCAGTACTTACTTCCATTCTGGTTTGTATCAAAAGCTTGTCCTGAGGCTCCTATCAGATTCAAAAGTTTCTGGAAAGTGAGACTTTGAATAATTCAGAGTCTAGCCTTACGTGTCATAGAAAGTAATATGTTTCCATAGAATGTACATACATGTTAAAATTAATATGTGCATATATGCATATTATGAATTACAAAATGAAATTTCCATTCTTGATTCTTATTCATTTCAGTCATTCTAGGATGAGAGAGTGCTATTTCTAATTTATAGGGGTTTAATAAATGCTAACAAGAAAACAATAAATGTTTATATCAAGTTAAATCATGGTCATTTAGAAATTAGATAGAAATAGATTTTAGTGTCTTATGAAAAATTCTAGTTATTAAAAGATCTACTCTTACATGTTAAAGCCTACCAATTACAAACAGCAGAAAAGAACGTACATTTAACCTAGAAACAAGCCAAGAGCCAAACTAGGGAATCACATGACATTCTTGTAATTAATACACTAAAATATTATATAAATTGATAGTAGTAACAAACAGGTGGTGACATTTCAGGGATAAATCCTATTCTAAGGGATTAATTAGCATTTATTCAAGTGCATAATAATGAAGTTTTAAAAGAAAATGTGCACACTGGGCTTGTTTACTCACTTTAACACATAGAGGGCATTTTAATTAACTCCATTGCTTTTAGTGTATTTCCCAGGTGCTAGAGAAAACATATATAGGTACATGAAATGCCTTGAACATTGAGCACCACACCACCAGCTCCCCCAAATACACAACTCCACTGCTAGAGGTAAGTTTCATGTATGTTTTGGTGTGCATTCTTTCATAGCACATACATGCACGTGCATATGCACAGTCATATTTATGTTTTTCAGTGAACATCTCTAAATAGAATTAAAATCTGCTTTTAAAAGCTTACAGTGTGTTTTCATTTAATTTCAAAATATTACAGGGATATGAATGTTTTTGGTTATATGTATTGATTTTGTTATGTTTGTGTGACGGTTACAAGTGTGCCCATCAACCAGAGAGTTGGGTTCATTACATGTACCCATTAGGTAGATTTTCCCTCCTTCCCCCTTCCCCTTGCTTGATTTCCACTGAGTTTACTTCCCTCTGTGCACATGTGTGCTCACTGGTTAGTTCCAATTTAATAGTGAGTCCATGTGGTGTTTGCTTTTCTATTCTTTAGATACTTCACTTTGGATAATGGTCTCCAGGTCCATCCAAATTGTTTCAAAAGGTCTTAATTCATCCTTCTTCGTGGCCGAGTAGTATTCCATAGTATACATATTCTACATTTTGTTAATCCACTCATGAATTGACGGGCACTGAGTTGATTTCACATCTTTGCAATTATCAATTGTGCTGCAATAATCATTTGAGTGCAGGTGTCTTTTTGATAAAATGATTTCTTTTCCTTTGAGTAAATACCCAGTAGTGGGATTGCAGGATGAAATGGTGGGTAGACTTTCAGTTCTTAAGGAGTCTCCATACTGTTTTCCATAGAGGTTTTACAGTCCCACCAAGAGTATATAAGCATTCATTTCTCTCTGCATCCACACCAGCATCTATTGTTTTTGGACTTCTTAATGAAAGCCATTCTAACTAGGGTAAGGTGATATCTCATTGTGGTTTTAATTTGCATTTCCCTGATAATTAGTGACATTCATTTTTTTTTCATGTTTATTGGACAGTTGTCTATCTTCTTCTTAAAAGCTTCTGTTCATGTATTTTGCCCACTTTATAATGGGGTTGTTTGTTTTTTCCTTGCTAATTTACTTCAGTTCTTCGTAGATTCTGGTTTTTATCCCTTTATTGGATGTATATAGCTTGCAAATATTTTCTCCCATTCTGTAGGTTGTCTATTTGCTCTGTTGATTATTTTTTTAGCTGTGCAGAAGCTTTTTAATTCAATCAAGTCCCATTTATTTATTTATTTATTTATTTATTTATTTATTTATTTTTGTTGCTGTGATTGCCGTTGGAGTCTTCATCATAAATTCTTTGCCTAGGCTGATATCTGGAAGAGCTTTTCCAACATTTTCTTCTAGAATTCTTATGGTTTCATGTTTTATATTTAAGTCTTTTATCCATCTTGAATTAATTTTTGTGAGTGGTGAGAGATAAGGATCTTGTTTCATTCTTCTGCATATAGCTATCCTATTTTCCCAGCACCATTCATTAAATAGGGCTTTTGCCCACCAGTGTTGGGCTTTGTTGTCTGCTTTGTCAAAGATCAGTTGGCTGTATGTGGATGGTTTTATATCTGGGTTATCTATTCTGTCCCATTGGTCTATATCTCTATTTGGGGGCCAATACCATTCTGCTTTGGTTACTGTAGCCTTGTAGTCTAGTTTGAAGTCTGGTAATGTGATGCCTCCAGATTTGGTCTTTTTGCTTAAGATTTCTTTGGCTGTTCGGGCTCTTTTCTGGTTCCATATGAAGCATAGAATTAATTTTTCTACATCTGTGAAATAGAACATTGGTATTTTGATGGGGATTGCATTGAATCTGTAAATCACTTTGGGTAGCATGGACATTTCAACAATGTTGATTCTACTGATCCATGAGCATAATATGTTTTCCATTTGTTTGTATCATCTGTGATTTCTTTCCTCAGTGTTTCATAGTTCTCTTTGTAGAGATCTTTCACCTTCTTGGTTAAGTATATTTCTAGGTATTTTATTCTTTTTGTAACTACTGTGAATGGTATTGATTAGCTTGATTGTTATTGGTATATAGGAATGCTACTGATTTGTGTACATTGATTTTGTAAACTGAGGCTTTGCTGAATTTATTTTTCAATTCCAGGAGTTTCTTGGATGAGTCTTTGGGGTTTTCTAGACATAAGATCATATCATCAGCAAAAAGGGATAATTTGACCTCCTTTTTCCGGATTTGGATAACCTTTCTTTCTTTCTCTTGCCTGACTGCTCTGGCTAGAACTCCCAGCACTAGATTAAATGGAAGCGGTAACAATGGGCACCTTTGCCTTTTCCCAGTTCTTAATGGGAATGCTTATTGTGTTTTGTTTTGGATGCTCTAGAAGTTTGGAATTTTCTTAGTGAGAGAACGGCTCTTTTGATTAGGTAAAATTTTGATGGAATGCTTTTTAATTGTATAGTCTTGGGCTTCTAAATATATTATGAAAGGAGAAGATTATTACAAAAATATGTTAAATTGATTAGCCCAATATAATAGAGGAATATTATGATTTTGAATCCTTTCCTGGCAATCTGTGGTTTGGAATCAGGAACTGATACAATAGCAAGGTACAGAAATCAGTCTCTGAAGAGAGAAAGCCTAAACAGGCAACAGGACAGAAGAAAACTGTAAGGAGAGTAATTGACCTACAGGTAGGTGTAAGTCACCTGGATGTGGTATAGGTGACCTAGGGATTTAGACCCAAAAAGTCTAGTAGGTCTAATATTCAATATTAATCTGTTACCTGCTCTGAGCTATGCTATAATTTTCTTTAAATATTCTCAAACAGAAGTCTTAGGGATACGCAACAGCTATATATATAAGTTCTTTTCTGGACAATAGAGACAAACCCTCTATTTCTTGCCTGAGGCATGGATTATAGAAACGAACTATCTCAGAATGTAAGCCAGAATGGGAATCAAGAAACTTGTAGAAGGCGAGGGTAAAAATGTCAACCTTGGGCCAGGTCTGTAATTCCAGCACTTTGGGAAGTTGAGGTGGGAGGGTCTCTTGAGGCCAGGAGTTTGAGACCAGCCTGGACAATATAGTAAGACCCTATAACTATAAAATATTTTTAAAAAATTTAGACAAGCATGGTGGTGTGCACCTGTGGTCCCACATACTTGAGACACTGAGGCAGGAGGATGGATTGAGTGCAGGTGTTTGAGGTTATGGTGAGCTATGATCACAACACTATACTCTAGCCTGGGCAACAGGAGTGAGATCCTGCCTCTTAAAAAAACCAACCTCTTGCTAATTCTTGGGGTCTTTGGGAGAGAACTTGATTACCCATAGTGTTTGGGATGAAGTTTCCATAAGCTTAAATTACTAGAAAATTTAGAATTACATGTGTGGCTCACATCATACCTCTAATGAACAACGCTGCATTAAAAGATAAAATCATGACTTACTGCAGAAGCCACAAATTTGTAGAGAATACTTAGCCCACAGATTTTGGTTTCTCATTTATGAAATGTTTTTATTATTTCTAATTAGTTACCTATATTTAAATATCTTTGTATATATTATATACACACATATACATAATTTTTGAAAAATCTTGATATCTGGTTTCTCCTGAAAATTTAAAAAAATTGGCAAAATTGCACTCATTCTTACATGACAAAAATTTGTTGGAACTGACACTGGCTATCCCCTTTAGCTAGCCCAAAGCTAAACCCACTCTATTAATAAAAAATAAAATTGCCCACATCACTGAAGACATTCAAGTTTGAAATCCTTGAAGCACACGGCAGAATGATGAAAAAGAGGGGATTTTTACCCACTAAATTTGTTAGCAAACATTCTCTATATTGAGTACTTTCCCTTTTTCTAGCTGCCAAAATTGATCGAGATTTTACAAGGTAAAAATCCCATTGAACATTTGAAAAGCTGTCCATAAATCAGGAAACAAAACCAGAATGAAGCAACATCTTGCATGGTAGTGCAGAAAGTCCTAGTTATATTTTATGCAGTGTCTGTTCCTTTAAATCCTAGGAACCTCCCAGGTCTTCTCTACAATATTGGCCTATATGACAGGCTTTAATTAGCACAGATTTTTCACGTTCATGGATAGATTTGAAATTTGGAAGTACTTAATGAAAAGGTCTGTTACCTTGACCAGGCTGAAATTGCAGTTAGAGGACATTTGCTTGCTCCAAAGACTGACTGCATACAAATATATGAATATTAACACTAAGCATACAAAAATGCAGTTCTCATTTTTTTTATCAAAAGAATATTTTGACCCATTGTTATACCCCTGAAAAATGTGAGTGACATCTTTAAAACCTATGAATTAAATATAGCTAGGTTTTTTGACAACCATTTAAGCATCAAAACTTTCATTTTGTCTATTGAATTAAACAAAGGAGGTGAAAAAACAATCCTATTCATCTTTTACTGTAGCTCGTTTTCCATGTGAAGCCTACAGTCTAGTAAGATATAGGACTAATAAATAGACACATACATATATGCAAAGAAAATAGTAGAATAATTACAGATTCTTCTAAGTAACAGGAGAAAAGCAAACAGAAGTGAATTAACATGTATGTATATTTTATATATACATGGGAGATACCCAGGGAATGAGTAATTCTCAGAGGTGGCTTTGAATTTCAGCTTATATAGCATCTTCCACAAGGAAGAGTAAATTTTTGAGAAGTGACAAGAAAAAAAGAAAAAGATTTTGAGACTCTAGGGGTGGCCACTGTGGGACGGCAAATAAATGGTAGATAAAGGCTAGTCAGTAAAGCTTGTTAATAAAGCTACTTCTGATGCCATCTCCAGGCCCAAAATGATCTAAAGTTGTCTTAAGAGCTTAACCTTTGTTTACATTGGTAGAAGGTGGGGAGGGGAGTGTTACCTTTCGTCTTTGTAAATCTATGTCCTACTTTTAGGCAAATACAGGGAGAACAGAGACCTTTATTTGCTTCTTCTTAATTGCCTTCAGCTCAATAACCTTATGCCTAAAAGGCATATTTCAGAGTGTCATATTCTGGTCTTCCACAAAGTCGAAGAATATAGCCATGGAAAGAAGTTTGAATGTCATTTTAAGTATAAAGTCAGATTACTGAAGGATGTTAAGTCTGGGGTGTGAGATTTAGATCATTAAATATGAAATGTCTGCTTTCAAATCAAAAATGTAGTGTATTGTATCTCAAATAAGAAGCAGTACGATGAATAAAAGTATGCAACTAAACTATTGACACGGTTTTCCCATCTTAATGGTTTCTTGTTTATGCCAGCAGCAAAGAAGCCTGGAGAGCGAGTGGTGATGAAATTGTGAAAGGCATTTTCCACAGCTTGTTGAGAATTGAATATTTTTCCTTGCAAAAATGGGTCCAAAGCCTGGAAGAAAAGGTAGTCAGCTGGTGCAAGTTCTGGTGAGCACTATGGATGACAGAGAGTTTCCAAGTCCAGCCTCTGTAGTTCGAGCAGCCTTGTTTATGCGACATGTGGTCAAGCATTGTCTTGCAAGAGGGTTGGCCTGTCTCTATTGCTTAATCGTAAGCATCCTCATCATTTTGTCTAATTGGTTGCAGTAGACATCTGCTGAAATCGATTAACCAGGATTCATGAAGCTGAAGTGGAAAGTATCAGTGCTGGACCACCAAACAGATACCATTAGCTTTTTTGGATGAATATTCCGTTTTGGACTGTGTTTTGGCACTTCATCTTTATCCAAGCATTGTGGCAAATGCTTGCAATTGTCAAAAAGAATCCATTTTTCATCACATGTAACAAGGTGGTATAGAAATGGTTTGCCTTTATGTCGTGACAGCAAAGAAAGGCAAGCTTCCAGACAATTTCTCTTCTGATGCACGTTTAATTATACAGTACGCATCTATCCAGTTTCTTTACTTTACCACTTTGTTTCAAATGATCCAATATTGTTGGAATAGTAACCTCAAGCCTTGCTGCTAATTCACATGTAGGTTGAGATGGATTCATTTCTACTACAGCTTTCCACTCATCATTATCCACCTTGGTCTCAGGTTGCCCATGTGACTCATTTTCAAGATTAAAATCACCAGAATGGAACTTCTCAAACCATCAACATACTTACTGTGCATTCATTAACCACATCCTTCCCAAACACTTCATTGATATTTCGAGCTGTCTGCACTGCACTGGTTCCACGATGGAACTCACATTTGAAAATAACATCAATTTTTGACTTATCCATGGTTCACAAAAATTGCTCTAACAAAAAAAAAAAATTTGAAAGATAATCCCAAGACAAACCATTCATTTGAAAGAAAGAGAATGTACCTTCACAATAAAAATAAAACAAGAAGTGTCAAAGTGAAATGTCAGAGATATTAAGTGTCAAACTTAGTACTTAAGGAATTTGGAATTTCATACTTAATAACCTAAATAAACCTGATTCATACTTTAAGATGATTATTCTCACTAGTGTGCAAACAAACAAAATTCTTAAAGATGGGTAAGAGTGGTAGCTCAGGGCCTGGTTGTGGGAAGATGTGTTTGGCTGTGGAAGCAGGTATTTGTTAAATGTATATAAAATCAACATGTCAAATTAATGGAATCATGTTAACAATAAATGTTGGCAAATTCAACAACTGATGGCAAAGAAAATCAGTATTTATTGAGTGCAAGCTGCTTGATATGTTTATGTTTTATATGCTTCCTATATCAAATTTACACAAGGTTATGTCAGTATAGATTGAGCTCGTAGTTAAGAAAATTTAGACTCAGACAAGTTAGCTAAAGTCACACAACAAATAGCTGAAATTCAAGTCAGACTGTGGGATTACTGAATTTACACTGTCATATATGTAAATTAAATTAACAAAAAGGATTGTTGAGAACCTACTGTGCACAAAGTTATATGCTGTTATTCAATAAAAGGAAAACAAATGAAGACAGAAAAATTCATAATATGTTTTAGTTTGCTGTTATGTAATAAAAAAACATGAACAAGATGTATTTATTCTATAAAAATATAAGAATATAAAATTGTAACTCAAACCATTCAAGTTTCTATTCTCTTATTATTCATGGGACTTTTAACAGGTATACTTCAGTCTTGTATCTCCAAGACAGCTTCAAAACTCTATGTAAAGGTAATTAAGGAAGTCACACAAATCTAGCATGTTATCACCTTTAAATATTTCTAGCTAGGTGATTCAGGCCTCTTGAAATGGAAGAAATGGATAAGACATAGTGGAAGAAATCAAGCCATGATCTAAATAAAGTACTATTGATTTGTTAGTAGCTCTACTAAAGCTCTTTTTTGTTGGGTGAGTAAACAACATGGGCACTAGTCAGGAAGATGAATTACTATCCTCATGGTTACACAAGTAAGTCAAATCGGGAACATTCACTTCCTGTATACCCAGCCACTGTTACTTACCAAAGCTTCCAACCTGAATGGATGTGAGTGAGGAAATACTCATTTTGCATCCTAATCATACTCCATTAGCACATCTTTTATGTCACATGTCCTTGTATTTTGATTGCAATTTGGTAATTCAGAACGAAATTTTTGACATCTGTACCATTTTAGTTCAAGCTAGTCATTTAACAATGAAAATTGTTCTCAACATTAGACTGGAGGTACAATTATATTTTGCCTACTAAGACCTTCCACTGGAGCACCCACATGAGGGTCCATTAGTATATCAGCTATGCTCTGGGCAATTGGCTACAAAATTACCACTGTCTTAAATGGTACCTTGGGCCTGGGCACGGTGCCTCATGCCTGTAATCCTAGTACTCTGGGAGGCCAAAGTGGGAGGATTGCTTGAGCTCAGGAGTTTGAGACGAGTCTGAGCAAGAGCAAGACCCCATCTCTACTAAAAATAGAAAAATTAGCCAAGGGATCCTGTAGTCCCAGCTAACTTGGGAGGCTGAGACAGGAAGATTGCTTGCACTCAGGAGTTTGAGGTTGCTGTGAGCTAGGCTGATGCCATGGCACTGTAGTCCAGGCAATGAAGTAAGACTCTGTCTCAAGAAAAAAAAAAGAAAAGCAAAGGCTTAAATGGTACCTTGGAACACGCAAACCTGCTGCTCAAAAGTACAGAAGTTTTCAGTAAACACTAGGTTTCATCCTCCTTTCCCTACTTCCTGCCCCTGCTTCAAACCTCATTCTGAGAAGATAGCCCCAGTGGAAACGTTTTCTTTCTGCCTCAACCCCCCACTTCCATGGAATTAATTAAATGATGTCATGCTTCATTTTATCTGATTTGGAAGCAATTCATCACCCTTTTGCTGGTTGTATTAGTCCAAGCGATCAGCATATTAATTCATTTGTGAGAATAAGCTCAAGGGTAATTACAGTGAGGAAGTTTAATGCCTAAACGTGTTAATGTCTGTAATCAGAAGTATTTTCTCAGTGCGGAACAATTGTTAGACAATTACTGTTGGATATGATTGCCCTGGTAGACAACAGGCGCGGTGTCAAGAGGGAAATAGCAAAAGCTTGTTTTGCAAGTACTGTATTATCAGCAAGTTCTCTTTTTTCCCCCCACGATATTTTCTAAGATGTTTGTCTCATGTATAGCCATCCTTATAGTACTCTGTACATTGTTGATTAAGTAAAAAAAAAGTTGTATCAGTTATGTAAAACAATCACAGGAGACAGCTTGGTTCTTCCTGAAAGTCTTATCCTTTTCTTATTTTTTTCTCTTCTGGTGCTTTGATTTTTATTTGCATAAAACTACCAACTTAATCACTTCCTTTTATTTCCCAATATGCCCCAGAGTCTTCATTACCTAATTTTTTTCCAGTAATGAGAAGATTCTTAGGTCTAACTCAATATCAAGACCCAAACATTCTTAACAGAGAGCAATCCCTCCCGATTACCAAGTTGCAATGAATTGGGTAAACACAGTGGTAGAACTTGATTATTGATTATCACTCATTACTCTGCTGGAGTGATTTTGAATGTGAATTTGAATTTAATCATCATTACATTTCTTTCTCTTTTTTTCCCCTCAAAGCTTTATGATATAATTAAAAATGGAAATGCAGTCATAGTTTCCTCTCTCCATGGTATTGCTTTCCAGGACCTCTTTTAGGTATGCATAAGATTGTATCTAGTTGCAAGGCACAGAAAAACAGGCTCCAATAGTCTTAAAGAATAACCTATGAAGAGGATATATTTCTTTGTGTAATTGACACATTTCAAAGTAAATAAGTTTTAAACATGTTTATATCAGGATTCTGGTTCCATTTACTTGCAAATCTCTGGCCTCTACACTCTTCCCCTATGTTGGTTTTGTCCTCAGACTGACTTCTCATATGATCTCAACTGGCTGTAATGTCTCCAGTTCTCACATTTACATGCAGCCTTTAACTGTGCCTCCCAACCATCAAACAGAGTTAGGTAGTTTGCATAACTTATACATATTCTTTACATTTCTCAATAGTACTTCACTATCCTCATCATGAACGTGAGTTCACATAAAAATCAAAGCAAATGTGACATACAACTTTCACTTCATTTTACTCAATTTTCCTATTGTATTTTGAGTTATAGCACATTTGGCTTATTGTTATCATTGATGATGTTGCTTCTTCCTTTCAAAGCATCTAGTGTTAATACGCGGCTGATCAATTAAAACCATGACAATATTTGTGTTATACCATTACATTGTTACAGTACTATCTCAGCTCTATTAATAATAAATACCACCCTGAAGGAAGTCTTGTATAGTCCTGCGTAAACTGTGTGATAGAAGTAGATAATTCTCAATATCAAGGGCTAAGAAATTACCAAACCATTAATTTTGCTACCAGCCTCCAAGTGGAAATTTTTCCAAGTTCTTGGTGATTGTGATCCTCAGAAAAAGAATTTCAGGACACACCATGTAAGTCACGCAAGCGGCAGTTTTTATTGAACGTGAAAGTACACTCTCAGGAAAAAGAGCAGCTGCCCTGAGAGGAAGTGGTTTCAAATTCTTTGTAGCTTTACTAATTGAGGGGAGGAATATTCAAGACCAAGGGTTTGGCTTTTACTAAGAATTTGGGTAGTAATTCCTAGAATTGGTTTCCCTTCCATTTTCAAACTTTATATAGTTGTCTCAGAACTGTCACGGTGATTTCAAGGCCAGAAAAATTTTAAAACTGAGATGTAAATGATATTGTAATTAGCTAAAGTTCATGTAAGGTGACAGAGATAGCTGACAAGTTGGTTAAAGCTAGTTGTTGCTTGTGATTATCAGCCCCTCTAGTTAGCTTCTGCTTGAGGGTTGTTTAACATTTGAACCCAACATGCAAGCCCCTACATCCAGTCTCAGCACTGTCTTCTAGTCTCCTTCTCTAACACTCTTACTTATTTGTATTTTCTTGTATCAGAGGCTTTGGAAATAGAAAAATGTGTCTCATCTTCAAAATGAGGCAGGTGAAGGCAGGAAGGAAATTAGAATGAAGTTTTCATAACCTTGGAAGCAAAAACTATAGCATAAAGTATATTAGTCAACTAGGGCTATCATTACAAAATACCACTGACTTTGGTTTTGTAACACAACAAAAAATTATTTCATCACAGTTCTGGAGCCTAGAAGTCCAAGATCAAAGTGCCATTGGATTGGTTTCTTATAAGGCCTCTCTTCATGGCTTGTAGATATGTCCTCCCTTGGTGGAGAAAGGTCTCTGGTATTTCTTCCTCTTCTCATGGAAACACCAATCCTATAGACTTAACACCCCACCCTTATGACCTCATCTAACCTTAATTATATCCCCAGGAGCCCTATCTCTAAGTAGAGATTGGAGGTTATAGCTTCAACATGTAAATTTTGTGAGGACACAATTCAGTCCATAACACTAGGGTTAGGTGTTGTATAAGCAGAGTTATTCTTCAGATAAACATAGCAATGTTCCATATTAGAAAGTGTTTTCTAGCATCTAAATTTTGGTTTCTAATATCATTCTCCAAGAAACTTAACCAAGACTCCTCAGATAAATGACCGATTTAAAACCGGGGCAGGAAATATACAAGATGAGCCTAAAGAATTTTGTAGTGCCACAAAGTAAAGAAGTGCTAAGAAAAAAAAATTACAGCGATGAGGATATGTCAATGGGCCACAGAAGCCAACTAAAAGAGCTCTCAATGGCCAAAGCTGAAATAACTTGAGCACCAAAATAAATGTTATATTGGATTATCACCCAAAAGATAAAATATTAATATCCATTGTCTATACTGATATAAATAAATGATTAAATATACTAATAAATGGGGGGTGATAAGAAATATAATAAATCTGAGTAAAAGAATGCCAAATAATTTATATAGATACTCTGCCCTTATGAAGGGTAGCATAACTCCTCAGTACTCAAGTGTGGACTGTGCACAGTGACTTCTTTCCAAAGAGTACAGTATGGACAGGGAGAAAGAAAAGAGAAAACTATACAGGGGAAAATCATTTGAGGTACAAACTGTACCTCAGCCATGTGATTGAGGTTAAAATCAACAGTAAGTCAGGTTGACAGTATGCACCCTCGGTAATGATGTGATAAGAACAGCACTTTACCTTGGTCTTCCTCCCCAAAACTCACAACTCCAGTCTAATGAGAAAAAACATCAGACAAATCCCCACTGAGGGATATTCTATAAAACGACTAACCAATATTCCTCAAAACTGTCAAAGTTCTCAAAAACAGGGAAAGACGGAGAAATTGTCACAGCCAAGAGGAGCCTAGAGAGATGCAAGGACTAAATGTAATGTGATATCCATGATGGGATCCTGGATCAGAAAAAAAACATTAGGTAAGAATTAAGGAAATACAAAAATGTATGGACTTTAGTTAATAATTACATATCAATGTTGGTTCATTAATTAATAGGTTAGACTGGATGTGGGGAATCTGAGAAATCGCTACTATTTTTTACAATATTTCTATGAATCTAAAATTGTTCTGAAGTAAAAAGAGTTACCTTTTAAAAAGTAATAAATAGGCAAACAGTCTAAATTTATTATTATGAGGATTATATGATTGAGAGAACATAACCTATGAGGAAAAGTACCCACCGGCACAGTGATTCTAAATAGGTCCTACAACCATAATTCTTATATTAGAAAGAATCTCAAAATTATTTTATCCAGTTCCTGACTTTTAATTAAAATTAAGGTATAGAATAGTACCTGGAATATAGAAGTTATTCAATAAATGTTAGCTAGTGTTATGATTACTAGCAGTAGTATTATTAACACCATTAAAGACACCACCTACACAAATGAAATTTATTTATACAGTGCCTCTGCTGTCAGCAGAAATGGCCCTTCCTCCCTAAGTGGTGTGGCTTCTTCTTGCCCCTGTAACAGTAGGAAATAGCCATGGGGCAGGGTGTTAGGGACCAAGTCTTCTGTGAGCTGATGTAGGCTAAAGCTCTTTGATCAGCTGGCCTCCAAAAGTCATTGCTCTGCCTGGAGACTCAGTGGCATTTGAGATTCATAGCCAGTGTCTCACAACTGATGAGAATCTGGGCATTTCAATATCACATTCACAGACACACTGGCAAATGGTCAGAGTACCCTTTGGGGAAGGGCAAGAGGAAGATGCCTAGTGCACGCTCATGGTGGTATCCCAGGGCCCTTCCTTCTTCACAGCCTCTGCTTCATTCAGGGGCTCTGTGTCTGTGAACTGGCTCAGGGCAGGGAATTGGAGAAGAGGACATGTCTCTCCACTGTGGTGATTCTAAATCAGTCTCCATTCACCGGAAATGGATTATTATTGCTATTATTTGTTTATTTGTGTGTTCTTAAATTAAGACACTTAATCAGATAGTAGTCTAGCTATTTATTGCAGGTGTAGGCATATCCTGATTAATTAACATGATAAACGTTTTTGTAGATCAAACTATTCTGATTACAGCTCCTGTTATAATCATGCCCTCTTCCCTTGCCCATGGCAATGATGTGCCTCCACCACTCTGGGATCCCGTAATAAATCCCCATTGAAATCAGGGAACTCATTCTTACTGTCACAACTGGTCTGCTATAAACAGCCACCAGGATTTTAAGATTTGGTGCTTGCCTTACGAATGTATTTCCCAATATCGTGGTAAGGAGAATGTCCTCTGGAACTTCTTTGGAGGCATGATTAAAGAAGAATGGACAAATTATGTAAGTAGATGTCAACATTCCTACCACCCTAAGACTTTGAATTCTTTACAATGCACAGAGTGACTGTAGTTTCATTTAATATAAGGTACATCACACCCAGGATTCAGTCATCTGACTAGTAAAATGTTAGCCATCCCCAGAGTTTGAACTTTCACACTGGAGAGAATCCCAGGGCAATGTACCCATATCAATAAATTTGGCTCAATCTTGATTTAACAATTTTAGAATCATTTATTTGGTCTAATAGCTCAAGAATTTATTTCTGCACAAATCCTTCAGTTTTCTCCCAATATAAAATGATAAAATTTGCAATTTGGGGTGTGAATGGCACTTGCTTCTACACCAGATTTTTTACTTGTCCCCTAGTGTCTGCTCATATTTGAGCCCAGAAGAAATGTGAGTTGGTGAGAATAGAGCTTTCAGAGAACAGGCAACAAGCCTATAAGATATACAAATCATGTTACTTGACTTTGGTGATAAAACTAATTAGTCAATGTACCCCTATTATGCCTATTGCTTCCTTTATGCATTCCTGAATTAGAAATAGGCAAGAACCCCTCAAAAAGTAGGTCCCAGATAACCACTTCCTAGAGACTACCTTTTATTTAAATAGAGACTAGAAAAGAACCCAGAGGGTAAAAATTGTCTCCCTAGATCTAGGCATATTCAGATGATTTTTAGTTTTTATTATGTCCATTAACTCCTAGTTTTGCCCATTTGTTCTATGTACTTACTAATTTTCATGGAATTCCTGGATTTTAACTGGTTTACTTTTGTGCAAGGTAAATATATGAATTCCTGAACCTTGTCTAGATGGTTTGACACCACCACCTATGATTTTTAGCTGTTCCTAACATTTGCCAATCCTCTCCTGACCCAATGATCTACAAAGGAATGGCATTTCATCTTGACTTAGGGAAGATCGCCTGATTCACAAAACAATGTAATGCAATGAACCAATGACTAAAAATAATTTCTAGGATGCCTCTGTTATTATTAATATATTAAGATTTCTCAAATATTTATGGTAGGAAAATTTCTTGTGAAAAATCGTGGGAGAAAACAGGTTATTTGAAAAGATTTATTTTATTTTAAATTCTGGAGGCTTTAGGGATTCTTGTGATACAAAAGGACATCCATTTAACTGCATGATACTGCTCTCTTTTGTTGTTTATAAAATCACGTGGCTTTGTTTTAGAGCAGAGAATGTGAAAAGCATTTGCACAGAAGGATATGAAATGTGCAAAACAAAACAGAGGCCTTAATGGGCTCTTTATTTATGTTGAAAATTTTAAATGGCTCTTGCTCAGATTCTTTGAAAAGATTAAATTCACATGTCAATTCTAGGAATATAAATTAATTGACTAAAGTATAATACATATTACTACCAGCTTTTACCTAGGCATCAGAAGGCCAGCACTTTTTATAATCTCTGTGGCCCTGGCAAAGTAATTAACCACTCCATGGGCTCAGTTTCCTTATCCATCAAATGGAGGTTCATTCATTCATTCATTCAACACACATATTAAAATTTAATAGGGGCAGGCTCTGTGTTGAAGTGATAAAGATAACAACATGCAAATGAAGTCCAGCTTAAAAATTCACTATATAGTAAGAGACAAATACCATAAATAAGTAATTCAGTACAATGTAATAAGGGCAATCAAAATATGGGAAAATGTTTTATGGGAATATGGAACTAATTTATGATAAGATGAGAAAATTCTGTAGAAGTCATGGAAGAGTTTGGTTTTCAGTTGAGAGTATGAAATTGCAAGGGGGAGAAGAGGGCCTTCAAAGGGTTGTTGTGAAGGTTAAATGAGCCAGCAGATATGTCAATGCTTTCAAAATTTTAAATTTTAAACAGAAGTTAACAAAAATAAAAACAAAATACAATTGCATGTGAAGTGAGTACTGATTAGCTTTGAAAATATAACTTATCACTTTCTATGTTGCTACCTTCCTAAAATTTCCTTCTGTATAGTTGCTTAGTGACAGGAGTCCTTCTGATAATCATTTAAATAAATAATTCATAAATTTGAATATTGATTAAGCTACTATCTGTTCCAGAAACAGGGGTTTAACAATTTTTTTAAAAGGTCCCTACTCACACATAGTATATATTCTAAAGGAGGAGGTAGATGCAATAAACAAATAAGAAATATAAAAATAACAGTAAATCATATAATGATATGAATGAAGAGAACAATAAATCATGTAAAGAGATAAAGAATAAAAGGAAAAATAATATTTTGGATAGACTCATCAGGGACAAACTCCCTTATAAAATGGTATTTGAGAAAAGATTTCCAATGAGGTTAAAGCATAAACAAATGCAATGGTTTTGGAAAGATATTTCTTTAGTAAATGGAAGTTCTTCAATGTTTGCCAGCATCTGCAATTCCCTGTCCTTCCATCATATCAATGAAGCAAAACTCTAACCTTGGGCTAGCCCAGTAGTTTGTCTCCATTCCTATACCTGAGCTGGTGGAGAATATCACACTGCTAAGCAGATGGCGCTACCACTACTAATCACAATCTCCTACTCAGTTGGGTCATGGACACTATCCAATATTCATTCTAATTTCTATAGTCAGATTTCTTCCCCAATATCCAACATAATTGCCCTAAACCTTCTCTATGCTCCACCAAACCCTCCTCCTCCTCCCTTTTTCCTTCCTTCAAGGAAAAAAGCAACTATATAGAATACACTTGGCAGTTACTCTTGCAAAATATTGCCCCAACTTTACAAAATTCTAGCATATACAACCTAACTTTCCTCCCTCTCTCCTGTTTCTAATGGAAAATATGCTGTCTCTACAATGTCAGCTCACTCCCTGCACCTCTGCTTTTGACAGGAATTTTACTTAGTTAAGTAAATTACTTTATTTAGTATGTGATAGCATTACACTAGGCTCTGGAGATATATTAATGTGGAAAGTATAAAATAAAGATATGGTGTACAGTGTACACTATCCAGATAATAACACTAAAAGGTATACAATCCAAAACTGTGATAAATGTCTTAAAGCTATGGTCCCCAACCTTTATGGTATCAGGGACCCATTTCATGGAAGACAATTTTTCCATAGATGGGAGCAAGGCATGGTTTCTGGATGGTTCAAGCACATTACATTTATTGTGCAGTGAAACCTCTCTTTTAATGATCTGTATTCACAGCCACTTCCCAGCTCTAGCATCACTGCCTCAGCTCCACCTCAGATCATCAGGAATTGGATTCTCATAAGGAGCGTGCAACCTAGATCCCTTGCATGCACAGTTTACAGTAGGGTTTGGGCTCCCGTGAGAATCTAATGCCCCCGCTGATTTGACAGAAGGCAGAGCTCATGCGGTGATGCAAGTGATGATGCAAGCGATGGGGAGTGGCTGTAAATACAGATGAAGCTTCTCTCTCACCTGCCCACTGCTCACCTCCTGCTATGCAGACCAATTCCTAACCTGCCACAGACCAGTACCGGTCTGGGGGGGCAGGGAGATAGGGGGCTTTGGGGACTGCAGTTTTAAAGGAAAAAGAGTGCTATGAAAAGAATACCTCTCCCTTGGGATCTGACATACTCTGGAAATTCAAGGAACACTTCCCTAAAGAAAATATGCTCTGAAGCAATGAATATGAAGGAATAGTTTTTCAGGTGCAGGAAACAGCACGTGCAAAGACCACAACGTAGGATAATCCTACAACAATATAGCTGGGGTACAGAAAGCAAAGAAATATTGGAGCAAGAAGAGCTTGAGGAAGTAGGCTGTTCTTTATTCAGAGCAAAGGGAAATCATTGGATATTTTAAGCAAGGAAATGGCACAATTAGGTTTAAGTTGGGAAACATTTACTATGGAATTTTACAGGGAATGAACTGGAGAATAAGAATAGATTAAGGAAAATCGGGTATTCCAGAACTCAGAAATTCGCATAGATTGACCTAAAATGGTGGCAGAGATAAAGAACCCATTATAAATTCTAGGTAAGTTTATGAAGGCAAACTGAAAATTCTTGGTATATGATTATATATACGAGAGAAATAGAAAGATTGATGCCTAGTTTTCTGGCATTTACCCCCGAAAGGACAGAGTTGACTGACTGAGGTACTATATACTGGGGAGGACCACGATGAGAAGGATGGATGGTCACTGTTGGAATTTCAGATCCATGAATTTGGTTTCTACCACCTTAGCTGTCCTCCTTTTCCCTGCCAGAAATCCTCCCCAGAATCCTGACACCAAGTAGCATTTGAGGAAAGAAAGTATGAAAGCAACATATGTTTAATTTTAAGTTAAATTTTGTTTACACCTTGCAATAATATACACATATTTTAAGACATTTTTTTAAAAAATTTTATCTTTTAGAAAGTTCTTTTCTTTCTAAACAACTGTGTGGAATGTTGATGAAATTAAAAGTTCCCTTCACTCAGATTGTTTCCATACATATCCTGTTTGGTTTACTGGTCTTTACATCATTCTTTGCCTGTATTTGAAAGAGGAATAATAAAGTAACTTCAACAAATTTTAAGCTAATTTTTGATGAAAACACTTTAATTTTTATAAGACACTATGTCCTGCAGAGAAGAAAAGAAAAATACCATATAGGTAAGAACTTTGTCGAAAAGAGAATCAAGAGATTATGAGGGAACTCTTGTTTCCATGGTGACAACTACATTTCTATTACTTCTTTCAAGAAGAGAGGTATATTTTGACTTACAAGATAGAAATTAGTACTAGCATAATATATGAAATTATCATAAAGTATACCATTTCTATCCTGCAAGCTGTAATCCAAATATTTACAGGCTTTTTTGTAAGTTTTAACTTAAGTATGTTTTTGCCCAGTGCAAATGTAACTTTCATTAATAGGAAAAAACTTATGAAAAAATTTTAAGACATGTTAGGATTTTCTACAATACAAAATATCATTGCTGTGATTTGAATGTTTGTCCCCTCTAAAACGCATGTTGCAATTTAATTGCCAGTGTAATCATATTGGGAGGTGGGGACTTTAAGAGGTGATTAGGCCATGGGGGCGGAACTGCTCATATCCAAGGGTGCTTCCTTCTATCAGTGAGTAACTTGCATGTTGCATTTAAAAAAAGGTATTATGTGTCGTCTAAAAAAGTTGACAGCTATTTCGGGTTATCTTTCACATTTAATCACATGTTAAAAAGTCAACGCTTGCATTAAAAATTCATCTCATATACCACTAAACGAGGCCATGGAGAAAACTGGAAGCCCAATGTAGCCTATCATACTCTTCCTGGCTTACTTTAATGTGACTATTGATAATAACATATTGTTAAAAATTTTTAAAAATTCACACAAACCATAAATTGTACAAGACATCAGGACCACCGGCATTAACAGGGACTATCTCAACAAAACTAAGGTCTATGATTATCTATTTATAGCATATATCACAATTTATTAATAAAAAACAAAAATCTGGTTTATTTAAATTGTTCTTGCTGCTATGGACTGAATTTTTTTGTATTCTCCCTCTCAAAAAAAAAAAAAAAAGAAGTTGATATTTTGAAGCCTAATCCTCAATATGATGATATTTGGAGGTAGGGTCTTTGGGAGGTGATTAGCTCATGAAGGTGGAGCTCTCACTAATGAGATTAACATCCTTGTAAGAAGAAGATACAAGGAAAAAACAGTCATCTGCAAACCAGGAGGCAGACCCCCTCACCAGACACCAAATCTGCCAGCAGAGCTTGATCTTGGACTCCCCAGCCCTTCGAACTGTAAGAAACAATTGTTGTTTAAGCCGTCTAGTCTACAATATTCTGTAATAGCAGCCTGAACTAAGGCTTATTGTCTACATTTCTCCTTTTGAAATTACTAATCTTCCTGGAACAATATCTACAACAATGCAGGTACAATAAGTATTCTCAATATTCTTAATAAATATTTCTTCAATGAGTGAATAAACCTCAACTGGATGAACCCTCAACACAGCTTGAAAATACCAATCTGTTCACTTCCTCATCTTCCCAGTAAAGGTACAAAAACTTCTCAGTCTCTTCAAACCTCTGGTATTTAGCACCACCCCTACCTCCCTCTTCACTCTCAGGAGACCTCGGCTTCTACTTCACAAAAGAGAATAAAAGTTATCATATGGGGACTCCACCATCTCTCTTCCACCAACTCTACACTCCATCCTTTCTCCCACTTTTCTATTTGGAGAAGATTCATCTCTTATGAAAGTCACCCCCCAAGCCATCCACTTCCATGTTCTCAGAGTCATAATTCAATTTATTGCAGCATCAACCTTTCCCCCTCTCTGCTGGCTATTTCTCATCATCACTGAAATGTATCCAAAACCTACCTATTAAAAATTTTTAAAATACTTCACTCCAATTGGTCTTTAGGAGGCTATTAAATTCTCCTCCTTTTTATGTTAAACTTCTCAAAAAATTGTGTCATGCTCTTACAATTGGTACATTCTAAAGAGTGTAATGATCTCCTATAATGTTCCCTGTAGAAACAGAAATAACCCCCCGAGCCTCAAACATAGCAGTCTCCTCTTGCATTCTTTTCAGAGATTACAAAGCATATTGGAAAGTGACAGAATCACCCGTTGTCCATTGTGCAGTCTAAATAGCTTTTCCAGCTGCACCCAGTTCTCTCCATCCCATTGGGACTACTTAAGTCCAGGCTCTTCTAATCTGTTTAAAGAAGTATTACAACAGCCCCTCTAGTTGCTCTGCTTTTCTCCTCTCGTTGCCTCATTCAGTTATCCTCCTGCAGTCAGAGTAGTATCTCTGGAACTACTACTCACCACTTTGCTTAGAGTAGTATCTCAAAAAGGCTACCTGAACACAAATACTGACCACAATGCCTGAAACACTCTACTTGCCTCACCTCCTTTATTCACACGGTAATAACCCTCCTGCTTCAAGTACAATCTTAGATGGAACTTCCTCTAATAAGTCTTCTTTGAACTCCTGAATTAGGGTAGAATCCTCTGTGTTCCTATTGGCCCCTTTTATGACACACTTCCCTCAATATTGCTCATGTCTCTTTATATGTGTGTAGTAGACAGATAGCCATGTAGTAGACAGATAGCCAGACAGTAGTCTGCCAAGTATTCTTTCCTAGAAAGTAGTTCTCCCCTCCTATCATCACCCATAATTTCAGTGGAAACAGATTATTATAACCTGTCCTCTTCAATTCCCTGTACCCAAACCCTATCCCACCAAAAAAAAAAAAAAAAAAAAAAAGTCTTGCGCTGATCTGTCAGAGAGCGGGTATTTGAATCCAGGTCAGTACTCGTCTTTCTCCAGACTTCACAGAAATCTTGGAGCTGAAACTAAGAAATAGATGTCATGTCCTTTGAAATACTTACAGTGAAAGGAATAAAAGCATGGGAAATGTAGAAGTCATTTTCTAATCTGATTGTGTCCCCCAAAATTCATATGTTGAAACCTGATCACCAATGCAATATTATTAAGAGATGAAGTCTTTAGGGATGGGCCTGGTGGCTCATGACTATAATCCTAGTATTTTGGGAGGCTGAGGTGGCAGGATCACTTGAGGCCAGGAGTTTAAGACCAGCCTGAGCAACATAGCGAGATTTTGTCTCTACAAAAAATAGAGAAATTAGCCTGGTAGTCCTAGCTAATCAGGAGGCTGAGATGGAAAGATTGCTTGAGCCCAGGAGTTTGAGGTTGCAGTGAGCTATGATGATGCCACTGCACTCCAGCCTGGGCAGCAGAATGAGACCCTGTCTCAGGAAAAAAAAAAAAAAAAAAGATAGTGAAGTCTTTAGAAGGTGATTAGATCACCAGGGCAGAGCCTCAATAAATGGAATTAGTGCCCTTATAAAAGATTCTCGAGGGAGCTTGTTTATCCCTTTCTCCATGTGAGGACCCATAGGTCTACCTATGAGGCACGGGCCCTCACAGACACCACATATGCTGGCAACTTGACCTGAGACTTCCCAGCCTCAGAACTCTGAGAAATACATTTGTTGTTTCTACATTATCCATTCTAAGATATTTTATTATAGCAGCCCCAATGGACTAAGATGCTGTCATTTGGAGCCAAAAACCTGAGGAAGCTGGTTTGTTAAAAAATAAACAAATGAATCAACTCTCTTTCTCTTTCTCTGAGGAGAACATGCTTGGTGTGCTATTGGTAAAATCACTGAATTTATCCATGAGACTCACCCACATTTCTAAACTTGGATTATTTGAGGCTCTTCCATGTCAGTATAACTTATAGCACTGTGTTTAACCTAAATCAAAATGGATTTCTGAGTCTTGAAATCAAAGAGATATTAATTTATATATGCTCTGTCTCTGTCATTGAAGTGTCAGCTCTTGACCAGGACAGGTAGCCCCAGTGTCTAGTACTATGCCTGGTACATAGCAGGTTATCAATAAACCATTTGTTAAGTGAATAAACACTATGATGAATATTGCTAGCACACTATCCAGCCAAGGAGATCTTAGTACTGTGGTAGAAATCCCAGCTGCCTAATGCCTTCAGAATCTGTTTTCCAGAGGATCTTTGGGTATTAGAACTGCTAGGGTAGGCTAATATGCCATACAGATCCATTTTAAAGAAAATATGTTTAACTAAATACATATCATTCAAGTCTGAGCTTAACTCTGATAGCAGTTTGATAACAAGGATACAAAAAAGCCCAAAGACTTTCCACTGATGAAATTTCCGGGATGATGGTGAGAAATAGGGATGAACCTGGAGAATATTTTGCCACAAATTGGAAAAAGAAACAAGATACATTGCCCTCAATAACTATTATGGGGAATACATGATTACAGTAAAATAAAATGACAGTAAGTACAGAAAAGAGCTTGGTATGGGAAGACAAGGAAGAGGTTCAGAACCCACTACTCACCAAAAAAAGAAAAGTTGAACAATAATGGCTCTTGATTAGATGGTAACTACAGTTTTTAATCAGCAAATTTAAAGAAAGAAGCATACAAGAATACAGATGGAAAAGGGGTAGAGAAAGAAAGAGGAAAGAGAAAGAAAGGGATAAGGAGGGATAAAAATCTGATGGGATCCAGTAAAAAGAATGCACTAGTGAGAATAATAAACTCAAAATCTAATATTGTGTGCTTAGCACAGATGAACTAGTCACTTCAAGTGATTTCAATATGCATTTAAATAATCCAACATACTCTAAGTGTCTTTAGGATTAATTTTCATTTAAATTATTTAGTATTATCATTATAGTTGGACAATATAGCCATTTATGCTATATTATATAATATGTAATAAAGCTGCTTTATTCAGTTTATTTCTTATGATCAGTTTGAAGAGCTGATCATAACTTGAAATCAATTGATTTCACACAAGATATATACTTTCTTTGCCTTTTCATACCTTTACCTTCTTCAATATTATTGGGCTTTTTTGTTTGAATTTGCATCCACATGTACTGCCATTTTCAAATGACTTCTCTATTTTAATATTATAATGTTGGTTACCTCTGGATAATTACTGCAAGCAGCATGTACAAGTAAGAAAGACAATTTTGTATTTGCCATTTTAATCAGTGAGAACTTCTACTATTTTAAAGGAAATAAAGCACAGGGGAGAATCAACAGCTTTCATACAACATAGAGTGAATAAACACAGAAACAGAAACAAGAACAGAGGCTAAATAAAATCCGTACCTAAAAATAAATAAGCAAAACACTAAGCAATTGCAAGGGGAAAGTAATTGTCAATTGGCTAAGTAGAGCCAAGAAAAAATTAAAAAGCAGAATCTGGCATGTTGAATCTGTCCCAATACCTCATTAATACATAGAATGAAATTTCCAAAGACAGTAAAATTACCCAGTAGGGTGCATTGACATTACTTTAAGAGTTTGAACTCATATGACAAGACTGGTAAGCCTATTCAATTCCATAGCAAGTTTCCTTGATTCTTTTTATACTCCTTGATAGTATTATACTAACATATCTTGAGATTTATAGTTCCAAATTCCCTTGGTATTATTGAAATGAATTCAATTTATAATAAAAATCATACAACTTAAGTTAAAAAAAAGAAACAGAAATAAAAAACCTTCTTTATCTCTTGTATGTATGCCGACCAGATGGGTGAGATGTCTTTAAACCAAAATCTGACATGTTAGTGTTTTCAACTAATGTTTCTTAAATCTCAAAAATAAATTCATGACTGCACTTTAAATGCATCTTTGCAATGTTCGCAGAGGCCATCTCTATTAAAACATTATTTCTGAATTTTTCATTTGCTGCCATGGGCTGTGCAAATTTTCTCCACTCATTTATTACTCCCAGACAGTTTATTTCAGTAAATTGAAATGGTTGTATAGGAAAAAAAAAAAAAATCTCCCTAGTCATGAGTATCTAGCTTTGCTGTTACCTAAACTTTTCTGAATAGCTAGGAAAATAAGGAAAGAATATAGATTTTTTTCTCCAGGAATGACATTGAAGGTACAAACTGGTTTTTACATGCTAGCTAGTCAATGCTTTCATGCCTCAGTGTTAAGATGTCAAAACAATTTATAAGAGTTATCGCAGAATCCTCCTAGATTCTAGCCAAACTGACCTTTAAAATTTTTTTCTTTTACCCACTTGTTCCCTAATCATAGGCAGAGCAACTACCCAGTCAAGAAATGTGCTTTGGAAGATGTGCAAGGTATTTAGAGCCCTGAGAATGGCTGAGAAAATAATCGTGTCTTTGTTGGCACATCTACTTTTCCTCTCAAGCCCACTCACTTTCCTCACATTTTTCTCATCCGTCTTAGATTTCATGGTCATTTCAAAAACTCTTTGCCAACCTTGTAAACCAATGATTCCTTTTCTCCATACTTACATCTGAGTAGGCATCACCCCTGGAAACAGGTCAGAATGATTCTGCTATGAATTCAGTATCCCCCACCTGTGCTGGGACCTCCACAAGGCTCATTTCTAGGTCCCCTACTGCTGTCATTCTGTAACTTATCAGGTAATTCCATCCCTGCCTACGACTCCAACTGCCATCTATCAACAGATTGTTCTTATATTAATTAATATGCTCAGGCTCATTCCAGGCATTGAACTGGCATATTGAACTGCATAAGGCAAGGTCTCAGGTCTCAGGGGTACTGCCAAAACGTAATGTATAAAACTGAACACGTGGTTCTCCAGTTAGAATGGCTATTATTAAAAAGATAAAAAAAATAACAAATACTATTGAGAATATAGAGAAAAGGGAACTCTTACATACTGTTGGTGGGAATGCAAATTAGAATAGCCATTATGAAAAAAAGTATGAATGTTCCTCAAAAAACTGAAAATAGAAATACCATATGATCCAGCAATTCCACTGCTGGGTATTTATCCAAAGGAAAGGAAATCAGTATATTAAGGTGATATCTGTACTGCTATGTTTATTGCAGCACTATTTACAATACCCAAGATTGAAATCAACCTAAGTGTCCATTGACAGATAAGTGGATAAAGAAAATTTGAAACACACACACACACACACACACACACACACTAGAATACAATTCAGCCATAAAAAATAATGACATCCTGTCATTTGTGGCAATGTGGATGATCCTGGAAGACATAGTGTTTAAGTGAAATAAGTTAGGCACAGAAAGATAAATACCACGTGTTCTCACTCATATGCAGGAGCTAAAAAACTTGAGCTTATAGAAGTAGAGAGTAGAATTGTGCTTGTTATAGGCTGGGAAGTGTAAGGGGGAGAATAGAATAGAGAGAGGTTGATGAATGGATACAAAATTACAGTTAGATCAGAGGAATAAGTTCTAGTGATCCATAGCACTAGAACTATTGTGACTATAGTCAACAATAATTTATTGTATAATTTCTAATAACTAGAAGAGAAAATTTTGAATATTCCAAATACAAAGAAATAATAAACATTTAAGGTGATGGATATGCTAATTACCCTGAATTGATCATTACTCATTGTATGCATGTATTGAAATATCACACCATATCACATAAATATATACAGCTATTACATGTAAATTAATAAAAAGTAAAGTGAAATTCAAAAGCTCATTTGCACTAGTTAGCACGTACAATTCTAACTTTAGGTAATGTTCTACAACATCTGATTCAGCTGTCAGTGTCTCTTTATCGGAGTCCATCCATCTTAGTGAGACTCATTCTTCTCTAAGGACTGTGTTCCATTATAATATAAAACTATGAAATGATTCCCCTAAAGTTCTTAGAAGTAAACCCTAAGAATAATGTATTCGTTTTCTATTGCTGCTGTAAAAATTGCCACAAATGTAATGGCTTAAATAAAGAACATATCTATTATCTTAAAGTTCTGCATGTTAGAAGTCCCACAACAAGTCTCTTGGGACTAAAATCAAGGTGTCAGCAGGGCTATTCAGGCAGGATGCTATAAGGGAGAATTGATTCCTTGCATTTTTCAACTTCTGAAAGGCACCTGCACTCCTTGGCTCATGCCCCCTTCCAGAAATGGCATCATTCTCATCTTTGCTTCAGTCATCACCTTCTCTGACTCTAAACTTTCTTGTCTTCCCCCTATAAGGACTTGTGTGATTACACTGAGCCTATTTGGACAATCCAGGATAATCACTTCGTCTCAAAGTTCTTTAACTTAATCATATTAGCAAAGTCCCTTTTACCCTTTAAGGTAATGTATTCACAGATTCTGAAGATTAGGACATGGACATCTTTGGGGTCATTATTCAGCCTACCACAAATAGTATCTCAATTATAGGCTCTTTGATGCCTGATACATCCAATAGAACATGAGAAAATATGGTTTTTAAGTAATTGTGTTCAATGATCTTTTTAAAAATATGTACATATACTGTATAGATAGGTAAATGATGGATGCATACATACATACATATATTCATAGAGTTTATAAATACCTCAAATCAACTGGAACTATTGAATCACATAGAACTCTGAAGGTCTATAATAGTCTCAATTGAGCCGATTTAAAAAGCCGTTAGACTCAAGAAACCTTAAGAAAGAGCTTCTCTTTGTGAATACAGTACTTCTTTCTGCAGAGGCAGGGACTCCTAATTCCATACATGTACACTCTAATTTCATAACATTAAGAAATTAACTCTTTTATAGATACCTTCTTTTTATTGTCTAACACACAGTTTCTTTGAGAACAAGTGTGAAGGACAGTAACACGTCTCCCAATTTGTCAGGTAATTAAAGATCATTAAAGAAAAATCAGGAGTCATTGACAAAAACATTTTTTGCTTTGCATCCTCTATTTGCTGTGACTAGAATTTTAGACTTGAGCGGGTATTTTTGTAAATTTATTTTCATGTTTAAATGTCAAAGATTTCTACATTTATTGCAACCCCCAAAACCCTCCAAAGTTAAAAACCAAACACTGAGAGTAGATATGAAAGGCCTAGGTCAAGATTTCCACGTTTTTCCTTTCCTCCCCTTTTACAACTTTCTTTTCATTTATTTTTTAGAAATAATATGTGTGAGAAGTGGTGGGGCAGATCTATCCTCTACTCTACATACAAATTTTAGTAAACATGAGTTTTTAAACAAGGCCATTAATGTCTTAAAATTCAGACTCCACTATGTACAATAGCACTCATTGAGGTTGACTTGATTTAACTGAAATAAGAAACTGTTTATTTGCTTGATTACTTACCTACTTTATTATAAGAGACTGAGGTTGAATTTTTTTTCTCTATCAAAGCTTGTGAAAATTTACAGAACAGCCTCTGAAAAGCAGAGTATTCATCATCGTGACAAGTTCTAACCCCACGGCCTGTTTTCTGGTGAACATTTAAAGATCACCCTGTCAGTAAGAGTTAACAATTCTATAATGTTCCTCTCTAAAAGAATATGCTTATTAAATTTATAATGGAGAGTAATCACATTTTAAATCAGTCAGTCAATTTTCCTCTCTGGCTTCAATCAGAGTACCTCTCACCTTTTCCACCTCTGTCCCCAGCTCTGGGCAACCCCACCACCTTATCATCATTAATTTTGGTCCAGTATTATTAATGTTAACTGACCGCTAGTTTTCATCCTCACAGCAAACTGAAAATGCAAATTGAACCCCATGTTTCAACAAACTGGTGACTGTAGAAGCTATTTATTGGCAATTCCAAAAATATATCTGTTACTCCACATTTGGAATCTCCTGTGATTAAAAATAATACATTTGTAGATGGATGGCTATATGGAAAGAAAATAAGATAATTAGTTGTATTTGTAGCATTGCTTCTGTATGATGCCAGTTAGCAAGCAAAATTTTAGAAAGAAAATAACCTAAAGTGGGTCTGTGCTTAGTACCTCAGTTTTGCTGATCTGTCACACACTGCTTTCTTTCAAACCATCCCTTTCCTGTGTTTTTTAGATTATTACTGTATTTTGAAAAAGTCAACACAGGTTTTTCTTCCATAATCAGAACTAATACCTATCTTATTCACCAACAATTTCAGAATTTATAAATGTATGCTAAGAATTCATTGTATTTCACCCAAAATTGGAACTCCCACTTAAAATATTCTGGCCTTTGGGAAATGTAATTTTTTTCAGGGAGTCACATTAATAAAGCATTACTTGAAATTCTTCTAAGAACAAGAAAAAAAAAATTTCATCATTTCCATAGTCGTATCTAAAACTTTACCTCTGAAGATCGTAACGGCAAAATACAAAGGGGCCTGGGTGTTAGTGTTCAATCTCTTTGCTCCATGACACATGGGACAAGGCAAGGTATGGCAGAAACCAACTATGAGTGCCCTGGAGCTGAGTTCAACCAGAAGTTATAGGAAAAAATCAGTTTTCACAAAGATTTTTAAAATTGTTTTTACACACAATTATGAATGTAGTAGGATCAATGCACAACAGAGTATTGAAGATATTTGGTATGAGATGTACCACATACTGGCTTCTACTGAAGGTGCATAATGGCTCAGGGACTCAACTCCCAAGGGAAAAGAACATGGTCTATAGTGCTATCAGGATTAACTTTTTATCTTTTATCTTTTAGCAAATTATCACACATGATAGACAGGGGTAAGAGAGGATTCTCTTTTCCTAGGGAATAAATCTGCCCACCCAAGTTATTACAATCTGCTAAGCTTTAGGACTTATTTTTGAATTTTCAGGTGTAACATGTGGCTGAATATTAATTAGTCATATAGCATTCTCATTATTTGAGTCCAGATATGATATTTTGCAAGGTAACTCACAGCCTACCACTGTTTCTGGGTTTTTGTTTTTTGGTTTTCTTGTTTGTTTGTTTGTTTTTGAGAATTTGATTATTCATTTTGTTTTGTGCAGCTACATCTAGAGATTTGGGGATACCTATTCCTTCAGAGACAACAAAAACAAAATTTAAATCTAGGATTGTTGGTTACCTGAGATGTGAGCAGTGGAGTAAATATGGTGCCAAAATTTGTCAATGATATATGTGGTTACACAGGATGTGTAACAACACAGAATTGTTGTTACAAATTCTACTCATTTCTTATCACAAAAAAGAAACATAGTCCAACATTAACAACGGTATGTATATACATATTTAGATGTGTCTATGCATATGTACACACACATACTTGTGTATTTCTGCATTTAATTATTTCTATTTAAACATGTTGAACAGCAGTATAAACACAGCACTCAACAGACACACCAAATGTAATTCCCAGAAGTCTGATGTGAACATTTGCCACGTGCCAACAAAGCAGTATTCTTTAGTTCTGTGTTCTAAAACTTCACACCTATGGCTGGGCGTGGTGGCTCACACCTGTAATCCTAGCACTCTGGGAGGCCGAGGCGGGCAGATTGTTTGAGCTCAGGAGTTCGAGACCAGCCTCAGCAAGAGTGAGACCCCATCTCTACTAAAAATAGAAACAAATTATATGGACAGCTAAAAATATATATAGAAAAGTTAGTCAGGCATGGTGGCACATGCCTGTAGTCCCAGCTACTCCGAAGGCTGAAGCAGGAGAATTGCTTGAGCCCAGGAGTTTGAGGTTGCTGTGAGCTAGGCTGACACCACGGCACTCTAGCCTGGGCAACAGAGTGAGACTCTGTCTCAAAAAAAAAAAAATAGATAAAACAATAAAACTTCACACCTATTCATATATTTCTCTGCCTTTATTAAATATAAGTTAATAAGGAGTATCCTTCTTGATTATTACTAACAGTGGGCAGTTTCCAAGTAATCTATGAAACCCCAGAACATCTTAGGAGGAGAGTCAGTAATAATAAAGCCATCAACTTATTCAAAGTCCAACCATGAGTCAGTGACAAGAGTCACAAACAACAACAAAAATTCAAAGTTCTGAACTTTCAGTTCAACATAAACACAAAACCTTCTCAAAAGGGATAACAAAGACTAAAGCTACACAAATCTATCAATTTTGGATAATGACTAAAAAATCATTAAATGTTAGCAGAGTTTACCATTTTTCGAGGTGGGAGTAAAAGGCTGACTATGATAATCTCTTGAAATTAGCTATAAACTGCTCTTATTTCACAAGTTATATAGTTTCTACCTATTAGAGCCATCTCAGCCATCTCAAAAGGAATTAGAGCACCTGAGTCTGTTTTAAAAGCTTAGAACCTTTCTTTTAGGAATTCAAAATAGAAATCAACATGTTTTACATGACTATGCTGGCAATTTCTGGAGAAGTAAACCAATATTTTTCCCCAGAATAACATAAATACATACTCTTTCAAGTAAACAAATATTCTTACCTCGAAAGATTCACTTGGTAGGCATAACAGTTCCATGTTCCAATATAGAATGTAGAGATAGTTCAAGAAGTTTTTTTTTTAGCAACTACCAAAGGAAAACTTGCATGGACAAAGTTAAAGATGTTGGGGTGGCAGTGTGCCCTTGATCCTTGGTGCGCTCTTGGCTGAGGAATGACCAGACACACCAAAGTGTCAAGTCCAGACTAGTATCCTGTTCCTCTCACTCCTTTCCTGGAAACATCACCAGCAGGGCCAATGCGAGGGAGTAACCTCAGGCAGGAAGCAGTTTCACATGAACAGCTCCTTACTGTAGAACCAAACGAGTCTGTCTCCGAGAGTGGAGAGAGACAGAGAGACGGACTGACGGACTGACTCGCTCTGTCACTCTTTCTCCCTCTGAATTCTCGGATTGTTTCCTTTTATTACCCTAGTCTATGGGGCGGGCTCTCGGGAGGAGTGGATGGTAGCAAATGATCAACAGGTGTTGTCAATATTCCATCTGGCTATAGGAGCTCCCTCTCTGAAAGACCATCTAGGGGGTGAACCACGATGCAGATTTAAGCTAATGGCATAATAATTACCGTTAGGTTACTCTAGGTCACTTTCCAAATCCTGTCTTGCCTGGGCTGGGGAATTCCCAGATTGATAAAGCAGCCACTCCTTCCCCAGCTGTAGCAGTTGCTCGGGATAGGATGGATAGGATTAAGGGTGGGGCAGCACCAAAACCAAGTGTCAGCCCTTATCCTTCCTCCCAAGTGAAGCAAATGCTCCAGACAGCACCAAAGCAGGGGACTCTTATCCCTAGAAGACTCAGAAATTCTAACTATCTACCTAACAAAGAGGCTAGGAGGACTTTATTCAAGGCTATTGCAACAGACAGATAGGTGAGAATTCAGTCTGAGCTCAAGTCCATTGAAACAAAGGGCTGGAGAGTTTTTAAGAGCTGAGGTGGAGTCAGAGTGGGGAGAAAAGAGGCCATCTGTGTTTGCTAATTGGCCCTACTTAAAGGAAAAGTCAACTTTCTCCTCTCTTGACCTGACAAGAGGTAGTTATACAGCTTGGAACAAGGGCACCGACTGAAGTTAGGCTCCTACCCTCCCACAGAGACCAGGAGATAGGGGCTGGGAGATAGGGATACTGTCTTCCCTGATGTTTACATTTCAAAGGGATAGCTTCAAGACTAAAATTTACATCTCAAAGGGGCAAAGGAAGAATTTGCAATAACAAGTTTTCTAAAGTAAAGGCTCTAAAGAAAGGGAAGTCAGGGGCCTCGAGGCCGAAGCCTGTCTCAAGTGTGGCCAAGCAAAGGGAAATGTTAAGGCTTGACTTGGACACATGTCACCAAGAGTGCCTGTCGCTTCCCAGTATAAACAATGTACAGAATTGCACAATTTTAGTGTAAACACTAAAAGGACCAGGAAAAGTCTAATGCTAGTAAACACTTTATCATTTTATAATATTGTTAAAACACTGGTGATTAATTTTTTCCCCTCAATTCTACACTGGCCCAAACTTTTGCAATGACCTAGTAACTGGTTTGTGAGAATGCAGGAACTAGAATGAAAGAATAATAAAATACTGGGATGGCGGCCGGGCGTGGTGGCTCACGCCTGTAATCCTAGCACTCTGGGAGGCCGAGGCGGGCGGATCGTTTGAGCTCAGGAGTTCGAGACCAGCCTGAGCAAGAGCGAGAACCCCGTCTCTACTAAAAATAGAAAGAATTTATCTGGCCAACTAAAATATATATAGGAAAAATTAGCCGGGCATGGTGGCGCATGCCTGTAGTCCCAGCTACTTGGGAGGCTGAGGCAGGAGGATTGCTTGAGCCCAGGAGTTTGAGGTTGCTGTGAGCTAGGCTGATGCCACGGCACTCACTCTAGCCCGGGCAACAAAGCGAGACTCTGTCTCAAAAAAAAAAAATACTGGAATGGCAAAGGTCATTAAATATTCTTCAGTTCGATCAACTTAATTAACCACAGAAAAATCTTGTCCCTCATCCCCTGTGTGTCCTAGTAAAATAACTGTACTAAAATGATAATTATTGTCTTCTTAAAATAACAACCACCACCACCTGGAAATGTTCGCACTGTCGTTTACACCTTAAGATGACTTATTTGAAGAGAGCCTTTTCTCCTAGCAGCTTACTAGAATCTTATAAATAAAATAATAGCATTTATAATAAAGGAGGAGTAGTGAAGAGGAAAATGCATGCAGCATTGTGACCTGGGGCAGATTTAAATGCAATACCATAGCTGAAACATTTGCTTGCCTGGGGGTGAGAAACAGGAATTAGAAAGTGAGAGAGAAAGAGAAAAGAGAAATAGGAGGGAATAAAGTCATATTTTTTTCCCATTTTCCCTAGCTCCAGCTCGTCTCCTATGAGGTTTGGCTTACAAAATACTTACCGGGAAAGTTTTCTATTCAAAATGACTCTCTCTATATAGAAATTAGTTATTTTATTAAGGGTAAAAAGAAAATAATTTATTACTTACAGTAAAAAAAGCTACCATCACAATATAATAGCACAATGGACATGATCAGCAGTGAAAGCAACTCAGTAAATGAATGACACAATTTTATTGACACTTAATCAAAAGTCTCTGTTTCCCTGACAGTATACACTAGTAAATTTGGTAGTTGAAACCCCTTGTGCACTGTGTTTTAGAATTTTCACATACGTTAAGTATCTCCTTCATGTTTTTTTTTTTTTCCTTGCAAAATGTGTATTTTTGTAAGGTCACTTTTGACTTCAAGTGTTAGAAACACAACTTGACCCATTTAAGAAGAGTGAGGGGCATGCAACAAAAAACATCTACTGAGGGTGGCCCATGGGGAGGAGAAACTGGTTTCCCTGGTGAGACTGAGTTTGGGGTAATTTTAATAAATAACCTTGGTTAACTTTCACAGCAGTCTTGTAAGGCAAAATGAAAATGATCTTTGTTGATAAATGAAGAAACTTAGCAACAAGGAGCTATCACACTTTTTAGCAGTGGAGTGGACATTGGAATGGAGCCTTTTGACTGCAGAGTCTGTCTTCTCAACCACCCCAATTCCTTGGGACATGGAAGATTTTGTAAACATCCTTGAAAGAGATTATAAATTAGTTTGAGGAAGATTACATGAAACAACTCAGTCAGAAGTACCCAGATCATCTCTTTGAGGAAGGGAGAAGGAAAACATTTGCCTCTTTTTGGATTTTCCAGTCTTGTCCTGACAGAAGGTACCAACAAAATGAAGCACAATTCTTTTTTCTCAGCTATAGTGTAAAAAAGTCACACAGCAGGCATTGATTTAGCCTTCAACCAGCATCTTCTAAACTAGAAGTGAAAAAAAGGCTTAAATTCTTTGGGATAGCTGGCAAGACCCTAACTCCTTGCTTATTGATTTTTATGTTATTGCTCCTGGTTATGAATTGTAGATTTAAAAAAAAAAAAAAAAAAAACCTTTTATGATGGCTAATAAAAAGAGAAAGCCAGGAGACAAATGCCCCTCCCCAATGTGCACTATCCTGTTAGTTTCTTTTTCTTTTTTATATTAATCTATAAACAGAATTTGGGGGAAAAATATATAAAAATCCAATTTGTGTCACAGAAAAGCATGGAGAGATTCCAGTACATACAGACTCTGTATGATAAAGTAAAAAAGGGAGCCTCTATTTCTCCTGTAGACAGAGGCAAGTGAAAAAAAGCATTAACCTTTTGCTTGCCAAAAAAAAAAAAAAATGTGCTTAATGATCAATGGTAAATTTCAATCAGCAGTCACTAAAGAGGAAGGACTGGTGGGTTTGATTTCATATATCCAGCCCATTATAGAACATCAGGTTTCACAGTTTGATTTTGTAATATCATTGTAGGCAGCTGTGATATAAGGTGTTGAATTACTTCTCCTTCACAAAGAACTACAGCTCAGGTGTTGTTTTATTATGGCTCATTGGTGATCTAAGTCAATCTGAATACATAGTTTTAGTATTCTCAAATTCCAATTTGACAGATAGTTTCCTGATAGGGAGAAATCAATTTCTCTATATGTATACATTAAATATTGGAAGGTTTATGCATCATAGGAAATGCTGACTTTTATAAACATTCTCTACTAAATAATTGGTAGTGCCATTTAATTCAAAACTCCAGGGTCAGTCCCCTTAGGGTAATAAGATCTTAAGAACAAACACCCCTGCTCCCAGGACTTAACTTATGATTGTAAGGAAAGATTTTCTAGCCTCCTTTCAATCAGTACATTAAAGTTTTCAGAGATGATTTGTCTGGTCTCATAGGCAGCAGGAATGAAGTGGAAAGCAATCAAAATGTACAAGATTGAAAAACATCATGAACACAAGGGATAGTGGAATTACCAGCCATGTGATCTAGAAATCGAGGCACTAATAATGACCATTTGCTACCAAAAAAAAAAAAATGGGGAGCATTAGAATTTCAGAACAAGCCCTGTCAAATTCCTTTGAGAAAGTTCTTTTTATTGCAAATATTTTACAAAGTGAAGTGACTACATTAATTTAAACAATTCTATGCATTTGTTCAATAGGTCTAGAATATAAATCAGAATTCCACAATCACACGTAGACCTAAATGAAAGGTGGTGGGAGGAGTTCATGGGCCTCCACTGATATGCCCAGGTGCCTAGCACCATGCAAGGCCCCTTCCATATGCTAATCTTTATACATTTATCCTGGAAGGAAAGTGTTATTCTTCACGTTTAAAATACACAATTGTAATTCAGACAAATTAATTAACTTCTCTAATGCCATGCAGCCACTAAGTGGCAAAACTGAAATTCAAACCAGTTTGTCAAACTCCAGTACCCATGCTTTTTCTCTCATCTGTTGCTACTCAATTTGCCAAACTTAAAGAAAAATTAATCTCTGCCATGCTTCTAATTTTTTTTAAAGCATTCTTCAACAATTTCCAGTTTTTCACTACCACCCCAGGAGTTTGAGGTCGTAGTGAGCTATGGTGATGCCACTGCACAATAGCCCTAGTGACAGAGGGAGACCCTGTGTAAAAAAAAAAAAAAAGTAATCCTATGTTGTTTTTTCTTTACACTTCTATCTCTGTCCTATACCCATAACACACATATGTGTACATATACACACACACACTTCGTTTTTGGACCATGATCTGTGAACATAACTTTTCCTTCCCTATCATGCATTTTTCTTTCAAGTAACTACTGCTTTGCAATATTTCCCCGAGTTTTTCTTCCTCTTGGATGTCATCAATAACACAAATTCCTGGCTGTACCCTAATTAAATTTTGTTACAAATTCTTTCCTTCTCCTACTCAATAACCTCTATACTATATCTCCATATCAATAATCCAGGGCATCTTCAATTACTCATCTATAATACAGGCAAACTGTTCTTTAAATATAACTGTATGCTTTTTGCTCCATATCCTAAATCCTTAGAAAGGTTATTATTTACCAAATTCAGTGCTAAATGGATATATACCTTAATGAGATCACCACAATGTAATGTGAGAAATGCTAAATCATAGACTACTGGAAAATGGGCTAATTTTCTTTTTTCTTTAGAAGGTAACTCTAGTATCAGTACAGAAAATAAAAAGCCACCAAGGATGTCCTAGCTATCTATTGCTGTGTAACAATTATTCCCAAACTTGGCAGCTTAAAATAACAAAAACTTATTATCTCAGATGGTTTCTGAGAGTCAGGAAAGTAAGAGCACCTAAGCTGGGTAGTCCTGGCTCAGGGTCTCCCATGAGGTTTCATTCGAGGAGTTGGCTGTGGCTACAGTCATCTGCAGATTTGATTGAGGCTTAAGGACCCACATCTAAGATGGCTCTCTCACATGGCGGTTGACAAGAGCTCTCAGTTACTTAACACATAGGCATCTTCATAGAGTCCTTGTGACATAACCACTGGCTTCCCGCACCATGAGTGATTAAAGAAACAGAAAGAATAAAAGAGTGACCAAGACAGAAGTTGTGGTGTCTTTTATAAGCTTCTTAGCTCAGAAGTAATATATCATGATGTCTACCAATCCTGTTATGGTACAGGAGGGTGCTAGACAAGAGTGTGACCAAAAGGAGATGGGGATCCTTGGGGTCATCTTGGAGGCTGGCTACAGATCAGGAAAAGAGTGGAGTCAGGAAGACCAAGCTCTTGAAACCTTCTAAGTCTAAAAATGGTAATCAGGAGATGGAACAATTTGAATGGAGGAGGAGAAGGCAAAGGAGAAGTTAAACACAAATCTCAGGTTTGCAAGTTTAGACCCTCACTGTTATCATTAACCCCAATACAGGACATAAGAGGGAGAAGCACCTGAGTCCAGATTTGTACACATTCTGTTTCATAGTCATGGAAATGTGCCTCCTGATGGAGACATGCAGGAAGGAGGCATTTCTCTCAGCCTTGAGACATTTTGAAACTCTGCTCATGTTGTAAAACTTACCTCAGATGCTACTTTCTCTATGAACACTTTCGTATCTCCAGTACCAGATGTCATATTTCTTTCTTTGAGTCCCTGTAGCATTTAATTTCTTCTTCAGAGCTATTTCACTCGATTTTATATTAAACTATGCAACCTAGCCTTATTCTGGTGCAATCTGCTGAATACAATTGGGCTATAAGTTCTTTGAGGGCATAAGCATGTCAATGCATTACTGAACACCCTTTAGTCTAGTTAAGCACTCAGCATATAACAGCCTTTCAGTGAATATTTGTGGAGTAGAATTAAAAATGTCATCTCAATGAAGTCTTTATTTGGATAATTTCAAGCACCATAAATTCAGCTAAGAAGACATCGTTTACTAAAGTGGTGGTGATGATGGTAGTGTAATTTGGGAAGGAGGAGTTCCTTGGGGTATATTCACAACATACAGAGTGGATAATGCTTTCTCACAGGGTAGTCTGCAGAAAGCTATCCCCAAAACAATTGCCAACAATGCATCAACATCCCAACCATGTTCCAGGTCTATGAATGATTTTCAATTGTTCTGTGACTTTGTACCTTACATCTAACTTTTTGCATTTTGGTGTGTCAATATTTGATACATTCCTTTGAATTACAGTGTAATTTAAATTATTTTTGCTGTAATTCACCTTTTAGATGGCACAATTAGTAAGTGAATTTGGAAGATAGGGCAAAGGAAATCAATTGTATGCCTGTGTTTTCACATTCCTGGACCAATGATAGAGACACAAAGTGAGAATCTAAAAGCTAGCTCTATCCTTCAGCAGGAGGGTAATTTGAAGATAGTAAATTAAGCTCTTAGGACACCCATTTCTTATCTATAAAATGAGGAGAAAGTGCAAACTCATCTCTGAGTTCTCTCCCAGTCTGTTTCCTCTAACGGAAGGGCAGAATATCCACAGTCCAAGCTTGTTTGTTGCTTTGAAACATGAAAAGTTAAAACAAACTTTTAATCTTATAAACATTTTTAATCCTAAAAATAGGAGCATAAAGGCAAAATGTCATCTAACTAGTAGAAGCAATCTTCACCTCCTTTCTTCTATATAATTCCATTCACATAAGAATAAATACCATTTTCAAACCACTTAATAATTTAAAATGTATTAGAAGCAGATTTGAACCACTTGATTCATTATCAACCAAAATTTCCACCATTTCATTTGAACTTCATGACAAGTCTATAAGCTATTATTAGCACCATGTTTTCAAATCAGGGTACTCAGCCTCAGTAACTTCACCGAGGTCACAAAGTCTACATCTCAACTAAGGACTCAGTTCTTCTAACTCCAAATTAGATGTTATATAAGATATGTAGCTGGGATCAACCAGCTGCTCTGGTCTACACCTGCTGCTGCTGAGACTCATGTACCTTCTAAACTTTCTCCAAATTCTTGTTCATTGTGTGCAACAGAATTTGGCTCATTAACTCTTCATGAATTCAATCAACATTAGCATATATATGCCTCCCCAAGTTCAGAGGATACCTCGCCATGCCTCCTGGATGGTGCTCTCCTGCTTACTATTTCCATCAAGATTCACAACTTGAGCTTTATATGATTTTCCAAACACATTCTAAGGAACACACCCTTCAGATAATTTAGTTTCTGCACATTCTTTTTGAAGGTAATCTTTTTGTACTAAATAACACAAGGCAAAAGAGGAAAAGTTTTTTTTTTTTTTTTTTTTTAACTTTTCAAGAATGCATTCAGCATAGGAAAAGAGAAAATTTTCAAAGTCTTATTGTACCACTGGGAGACTACTGCAGTTGCTAGGATAAAATCTTCCAATCCCAAACAATTCATGTGTTTGCAAAAATGTCCATGTGTCCTTGAACTATTTTTCACATTCTTGTTATCACTACTTTGTGAAAATTACAATATAGCTGAAACTGCAACATGATTGGGACATTAATATTACACCATTTGATTTTGAGAGAACTTTCTTCAACGTTCAGATACTATAAAACAGAATAGGAAGTCCAGAAATTGATCCATTTTACATGGTCAATTGATTTCAACAAAGGCAATTCCATGGGATGAAGGTAGTATTCCACACATTGTCCTGGAACAAGTGGATATCTGTATAAAAAAGTAATTAAGAAAATGACCTTTATCTCCCCCATACATACACACACACAACTTAAAATGGATGAAGTAATGTAAAAGCTAAAACTATTAAGCTTCTAGAAGAACATACAGGACAAATCTCTGCTTTTAGGAAAGGAAAAGATTTCTTAAATAAGGCAAAAAGTACAAACTATAAAAGGAAAAATGATAATATATACTTCAACAAAATATGAAAACTCTTGTTTTTCATAAAACTGCTAAGAAACCAACAAGTCACAAACTGAAAGAAAATATCAGCAACGTATATATATAACAAAGGGCTTGTATCCAGAATATATACAAAGATTTCTTTCAACTGAATAACAATAAGAAAAAGAACCTGATTAAAATATGGGGAAAATGTTTCAACAGACACTTCACAAAAGTGAAGTCAAAAGCACATGAAAGATGTTCAATATTATTATTTGTACAAGTTTCCTAGAGTTACTGTAAGAAACTACCACAGACTCTGTAGCTTTAAACAACAGAAATTTATGGTTTCACAGTTCTTGAGGTTAGATGTCCAAAATCAGGGTGTTGGCAGGGCAATGCTCCCTCTGCAATTTGTAGGGGAATCCTTCCTTGCCTATCCTGAGTTTCTGGTGGTTTGTTGGCAATCTTTGATGTTCCCTGCCTTGCAGCTACAGAACCCCAATCTCTGCCAGGGCATTTTCTCTGTTTATCTTCACGTGGACATCTTCTCACAGGGGCACCACTCACATTAGATTAGAGACCTTCCCTACTCCAGTATGACCTTGTCTAACTTAATTACATCTACAGTGACCCTTATTTTCAAATAAGATCACATGCTGAGGTATTGGGGATTAGAATTTTAATATATCTTTTTTGGGAGCACACAATTCAACTCATAACATCAATTATCAGGGAATGGAAAATTAAAAATTATAAGGAGATACCCTTTAGACTCACAAGAATGATTAAAATTAAAAAGATCAAGTAGCTCAATACCAAATACCACGTGTTGGCAAGGGTATAGAGCCACTAGAATCCTCATACATTGATGGTGGGAATGCAAAATAGTATGACCACTGTAGAAAATAGTAAGATAGTTTATCATAAAATTAAACATACACAAATGATACAACCCACTGATCTCACTTCTAGGTATTTACCCAAGAAAAATAAAAACACAAATACTTGTATACAAAGGGTAATGCATCCTTACTCATCGTAGCGCAATACTGGAAACTCAGTGTTCACCAACTGTATGTTGTAAATACTCATATTATATATTACTGAACAATAAAAAAGGAACATAATATTAATATATGAAACGACATGGATGGATTTCCAAAAAAATCACACTAAAAAAGTCAAATACAAAACAATACATTCTACATTATTCCATTGATATGAAATTCTAAAACAGCAAAACTGTAGTGACAGACAGCAGATCAGTGGGGGACGATGGCTGGGGCCTGGAGGAGGGATCTGCTATGAAAGGTCACAAGGAAACTCACAGGATGGTAGAAACTTTTCTACATCTTGATTATATGCCTATCAAACTTCAGCAACTGTACACTAAAATGAGTAAATACTTTTGCATTTATTTTATATCTCAATAAAGCAGGGGAGAGGTGAAGAAATGAGAAGTATCAAAGTTCTGGACTCATCTAGGTGGCCCCAAACCATGGCTAATTTAGTTAACACTTTCACATTTTTTAATCCAAATTTCAAGCCTCAAACAAGGGAAATCATTTAAAATCAATAAAAGTCCTTTGCATGGTTTAAGGAGGAGGCAAGCAGGATTGGAATGCTAATGTCAATCCTGTGGTGTCCCTGAGAGATGTCCATGTGAAGATAACCAGAGACAATGCCCTGGCAGGGATTGGGGTTCTGTAGCTGCAAGGCAGGGAACATCAAAGATTGCTAACAAACCACTGGAAACTCGGGTTAGGCAAGGAAGGATTCCCCTACAAATTGCAGAGGGAGCATTGCCCTGCCAACACCCTAATTTTGGACATCTAACCTCAAGAACTGTGAAACCATAAATTTCTGTTGTTTAAAGCTACAGAGTCTGTGGTAGTTTCTTACAGTAACTCTAGGAAACTTATACAAATAATAATCCATGGAAAGCACCAGCAATAAACAATCTGATTTCTTTCTTTCATTTTATATGTGAAGAAAGACTCTTCATTCTCTCACTGCTGCACTGTGGGGCCAGCGTGGTATCATCTTGGTAGGAGGGTAGAATACGCTGCCCTGTGTGTGGGAGGCATGATGCCTGCTCTCTGAAAGTCACCTTCTATGTGGAAGCAGTTTTCTACACTAGCAGGTGCCATCAACTGATTGGATCAGACATCCATTTTGACAGTGGTTCAGAGCCCCTGAGTGTGCAACTGCCCTGTCCCACTACTAATCTAAATTTTGTCTGACTAATTGGGGCCAAGCTTCTTTTATCAGAGACTTCATTCTCTAGATTGAATGTACCATCTACCAACCTAACATCTCCTTCGGGGTCTTTGTGTATGTGATGCTTTTGGATGAGGGCATACAGATTTCCATTCCTAATTCTCGGTGACATCAAACATTCATAAAGAACACATTAAGAATGAAGAAACCAACTTTAGAGAACAACTTGCCCTCCCAATATCACCTCTCATCATCCTCTCAACCATCATCCTTTCAATTTTCTGGAAGGCTTCTGCCATAGTAGGCATTTACATTAAATTCTTAAAAGTTACACCATTTTTATTTTTTATAAGTAAAGGTGAAATGTGCTATATTCTCTCAGTTCACTCTCTTATACAATATTTGAAATATAAATCATAAATGTTGAGGGTGAAGTTAAAAGAAGTTTCCTTCTTAAATACTTCGCTAATGATTTTATCATCAAAATTTGCTGGAATTTGCTTTTGTGTTTTGCTAAGCAATAATGTGGTCGTTTTACTTCATTTATTTAAAAATATATTTAAGTTTAAACAGGTAGAATTATCTGAAAATAATGAAAGATCATGCATTTGAGGTAAAAGATGCCTTTAAATATATATGTATATTTATATAGACCCATATATGTGTATTTAAACTCACATACACACACGCATATCAGACTTTCTCCATTCTTACTAATATACTTTGAGGTCCTCTGATCCTCTAGTCCTATATTTATACCCAAATTATTTTTATCACTCTTTCTTCCTCGTAACTGGTGTGGCCCTTCCAATACAAAAATGCTTTTGCCAACACTAGAAACGCATTTCCCAATAAACTTACAGACATGTCATCTTTCTAGAGCCATTTTAATTAGTGCTTTCTTTTCATTAACTAATATAAAAATAATAATGATGGCTACCAAAACCAAGCAAAGTTTCTTCAAATTACCCTCTTTTCTCAGTATCACTAACAGCAATTAATAGAGGCAAAGATTGTCAATAATTGTGTTGTGTCAGGAGCAAGTACCTTTTAATAATAACAATCATATGTTCTTGGGAACTATGGAAAACTTTAGGGCATTTATTACGGGAGGATTTCACAGATAAAAGATGAAACCATCTAGTGAGAGTCCAAAAATAATATGAGAAAGGCAATGGTAGTTAAATCAGGTTTTAAAATATATGCCTTTGTTCTGTATCCCGGTAATAGTTCAACAACATCCAGGTGGAGGCAGATGGTTTTGATTGGATTTTTATGGCACCCTTAAATGGTACAGATTTTTTCTTACTATAGCCTGTTGAATGCTTGAGGGAAAATAATAATCAATGTAAATTCAACTTTCCTAAATGTTTGCTAAAGTTCACAGAATTACTAAACATGGTTTAACTTCAACTCATGGAAAGTTTCACTCATATGATTAACCATGAGTCTTAGCTGACCCACGAGGGCTGTCAAAAAAAATAAATTAATTAATCCATACTTAGATAAGGAGAGACTTGATTCAAAAAGTCTATCGCAATGTGGGATGGGAACTATTGTAATAGAAGGGGAGCTATTGCAATAAAGGAAGAGGGACTATTGCGATAGGGAGAATGCTCCTATTATAAGGTATATAATTGTTCCAAAGTTCAGGTAGAAAGGCTTTTCTTTTATAGGGTGGAGTAAACAAGGGGAAGTGGGATAAACAGGTGGCATGATCACACAGTTGAGCAGAAAATCTTTTCTTTGCCATTAGCCAATTCTCAGGAGAGGCCATTAAGGGGGTTCCACAGTGCTTCCTTAAGCTCAAGGGTGGACCAAAATTCAGGGGCCACAGGGAAGGAGAAGAGCCAAACTTAGTCTGCTTAAGTTTGTGGGCATTTTGTCCAGATGGATCAGTGAGACAAACAGTGAAGCTAATCATTTATAAGACAAAGAGGACGAATCTGTGTCTGGCGTTGTCATAGGTAACAAGCGGGTCATCTTTGAGTCTCATCTAAGTCATATGAGAAAGGGTGATTCTTAGTAGTAAGCAGTTTCCCAGAATACAAAAAAAGGGGGGATTTCTGCCCATGCTTTTCAGAGGCAAAGGGTTAAGGTTAAAGTTCAACATTGTCAGGGCCCACTCAAGCCAAGCAAAAATGAAAATGCTACCTTAAAAGAATTTTATCATATTTGATACATTATTTATAACTGCCAAAAATAAATTCCCCATAAGTGGTCAATCTGACTGTAAGTTACACGTTTCTTTTTTTTTTTTCTTTTGCCTTTTGTGGTTTCAGCGATCAGTAAGAAAACAATAGATCATTTGATTATGTCTTTGTTTATTCATTTATTTGTTCAACAAATGAATCTAGGATAGTGGTGTAGGAAAAAGACTGGATGTGGAGCCTATTGGATGCATGGGGTTGTAAACAGGAGATCGGAAGGCTTTTAAAGGAGACCTGATGTTTTTAATGAAAAGCAGATTTTGGCTTCCCCATTGTCCTTGCAATCACTTCTTAAGATTCAGTGCTTCCATCCCCCACTGGTGCTAGCTTTGGTCCCAGTAAAGAGAAGAAGATCAAAGAAGAGCCTGCCAAGCACTCACTGCCTTTTTCTCAACAAATACCTGCTGCTCTTTCCTGTGGTCTAGCTACTGTCATGAGAAGTAATATTGAGAAACTAATGGGCCCAGGTTCACCTTGGATTTTATCATTCTAATAAAGATATTATTGTTGCTATTTAAAATTAGTATGATAATCCAAAGTTTTATTACACAATGGTCTATCTCTTCAAAAGCTTTTATATGAACATAGAGATTTGCTTCCCCCAACGTTAAAGAGATTTTTGTTTTATGAAAGGGTTTACCACGGTATTCATTCACAAATAATTTTACTTTATGCAGTCAGTTATCACTTAGAATGACTGAAGTCACGCTAGGTACATTTTGGAATTGAAGAATCTTGGCTGGGCATGGTGTCCTATACCTGTAATCCTAGCACTCTGGGAGGCCAAGGCAGGAGGATCCCTTTAGGTCAAGAGTTCAAAACCAGCCTTAGCAAGAGTGAGACACTGCCCCCCATCTCTACTAAAAATAGAAAAAAAATTAGCCAGGTGTGGTGTCTCACACCTGTAGTCCCAGCTACTCAGGAAGCTGAGGCAGAAGGATTGCTTGAGCCCGGGAGTTCGAGGGTGCCGTGAGCTGTGATAATGTGATGATGCCACTGCACTCTAGCCAGGGCAACGAAGTAAGACTTTGTCTAAAAATAATAATAATAATAAAAAAAAAACAATCCCTATGTGAAGGTGGCTGAATGGTAATTTAATTTGTTAGTTCACCCTCCCAGTCTTTTCTCTTCTTTTCAAGGAAATGGACAGAGGGAATTGTTTGGTGTGGAGAAAATTTAAAAAACACAGAAAATGCAAATACCATGAGTTTTTCTCTCCTCTAATGAGGGTATGTCAGTACCAGTTTCACAGCCCTTATGAACAAAGCATTCAGATGACAGGGTGCCAGACACACATTTTGACAGGAATGGAATATCGAGTTGCTTGCCATCCTTGGGTGTGGTAACCTAGTACCGGGCAGTGGATATAAATTTGTAGCTACATATAGAGGCATGTGAGAAAATCTATGCCTGCTTTCTACTGCTCTGAAGGTAAACTTTACATTAGCCTTTCTGGAAGATTCCAAATGACTGAGGTGGCTTCTTCAGAGTAAAACATTTGTGAATGAACACCCTAGTTTCAGTCTACATAGATGACCCTCATGGGCTCATTACTCAAACCCACATGGTTCTGTGATGACCAGTGGCTCTCCTACTTCTATGCTGTTATTGGACCCCAGGAACATTGTCAGGACAAGAAACTAAAGTCCAGCCTCCCTAAAAGTCTTGTGCATCCATCCTCCCTAGATATCTTGCTCTTGCCTTAAGTCCCTGTAAGGATACCTGTGGTCCCCAAACACTGTCCAAAGCCTGCCCTCTCTTGTGCCACTAAAGGAGGAGTTCCTCTGGCTCCTTACGAGGAACACTTCAATCAATTTAGATTTTCACGAAAGCTAAGCAGATGGTTGTGTGCAAAAGCCCTTGAGACAAGAAAACACAAAAGCACCACCCTCTGGAAGGGCAGAGGAAAAAACACAGAGAATAAAATACAAATAGCCCTTAGTCTCTCTAGTTCTTCTACATAAATTACCATCTGAACACCTTTTTCTGCCACCCTGGACACTCAAATGTTGAAAGGGATCATCTAAATGAGGCCCCAGAGGAGGATCTAGTGCAGAAAGAATTCTCTTCCTCTTCCTTCATCCAAAGTGAGAGAGGCAGAGGGAAGGGAGAAAAGCATCATGCAGTTGGACCCCTCTTGGGCTACTGACTTAATGTTACATATATGTATAGATTTATATATCACTTAATGTTATGTTTATACCCTTATGTTTCCTCATATGCGTATGGGTGTATATACTTTTTTAACTTGATTGGAGTGATCTTCAGAAAATCCAGGGAAGAGCAGAGTATGCCAGCTAGGTATAATGGAGATTCCAACGTAGGCTAGGTGGAAAATGGCAGCAGGTCTGGAGGCTGGGGTTGAGGAACCAAAGAGTGAACTCTTAGGTCCACAGGCCTAAACAAGTATTTGGCCCTGGGTCAGAATATAATCCAATCAAATGTTTAACATCTCTTTTTAGGGAATGAAAACATTGTACAAATTATGATGCTATTATATTTTCTTTTTCTTTCTTTTTTTTTTTCTTAGAGACTGATCTCCCTGTGTTTCCCAGGCTGGAGTAAAGCAGCTATTCACATGTGAGATTGTAGCGTACCATAGCCTCAGATTTCTGGGCTCAAACAATCCTCCAGCCTCAGCCTCCTGACTGGCTGGGACTATAGGCATACACCACCATGCCTGGCTATTAAATATATTCAAGCTGTCTGAAGATGTGGTCTATTTTGGGAAGTACATTTAATAGTTAGAATCTTAAAATTTTGAGTTCCCACCTGAAGCCAAATAAGAATTTTCTCACAGAAAGAAAGGAAATACAATATATTTGCTACAGGAAGCTTCAAGTACAAATCAAGACTCCAGAAATCAACACACGGTATTTTAATCTGGGGACACATCTGTATGAGTCTAAGATTTTGTTGCTCATGCTTTAAGCTTTAAATTAAAGGCCAGCTTACCTGTTTATGAAGCTTTCCTTATGCCTTTTGCCCACGGTTTGGACCTTGAAAGTGTTGGGGGAAAAAAGCTTATAATAAGCTCATTCCTGTGAGGAGTGTGAAGATAACAGGATATTTGGAAGAGGAACTTCTCATCCCAGTGATCTATCAGCTGATTGCCATTGTTTGGCTCTTGCATCCTTTGTTCCTCTCAGCATCTAAGAAACGGTGCTTCGTTTCGTCTCCGGTCCAGTAAAATTCAGTTGCTCCCATCCTGACAGCTTAGCTCCTTCCGTTTTTCCTGCGAGTGGGCCAATGCCCACTTGAGGCAAGATAAATAACGGAGGTGAAGGGGGTTGAGCCAGACTCTGAAAATCCGAATCCTGTTTCTGCACTTTAATAACTTTGAGATTGTGCAATCATTTAGCATTTTTGCTATATGTTTATCTTAATGCAAATAGTATTAATAATGCTTGAATTCAATGTATTAAGAGGTGGTCACAGTGACCAACTGATAGATTTTTTATTAATTGCCAAATAAATCTATTTAAGATATCACGCCAGTCATTTGGTTAATATTTATTGAACACCTTCCATGAACATAGCAGTAACATGGAAGAATTTAGTTATTACATTATGATTGAATTAAGTTGAATTAAGCTTTTTTTTTTTTTTTTAAAGAGACAGGGTCTCCCTTTGTCTCCCAGCCTGGAGTGCAGTGGCATAATCATAGATCACTGTAACCACTCAGTGGTATGACCTTATGGAATATCTATCTCCAACTGCCTTCCCAACTCTTCTGTTTAACAAATATAAACACTGAATACAAAATTTAACTAATCTATCCAAATTCAGAGTTCAATAGTGACAAAATAAAGCATTAGCCCCCAGGATTTTAACTTCTAGCCTTTATTTTTTCTTTTACATTGTAAACTTACCTTCTCCACCTCTATAAAGATAATCTTATCCAGGATAATTATAAATGAAGAAAAACTAGCATTGAATGATGATGTTATCGTAACCACTATGTATGGAGTTTTTACTGTATGCCGGGTACCACACCGAATACATTTCCTCATCCCACTTTTAAAAAAATTCTATGAGATGGGTAACATCAGTCTCTTAGTCTGTTTAGTTGCTAGAACACAATACCTAAGACTGGGTAATTTATAAAGAAAAGGGTTTATTTGGCTTATAATTCTGGTGGTTTCTAGCTCAAGACTGAGCAGCTGAATCTGGTGAGGGCCTCAGGCTCCTTCAACCCGTGGCAGAAACAGGCGTGTGCAAAGGGATCCTGCAGTGAGAGAGGAAGTGAGAGAGAGAAAAACCAAGGAAGCCAGACTCTTTTTAACAACCTGCTCTTGAAGGAATTAATCCATTCCTGAGAGAGTGAGAGCTCACTCACCCAAGGGAAGGCACTATTCTATTCATGAGAGCTCCACCCCCATGACCCAAACGTTTGCATTAGTCCCCACCTCTCAATACCACCACACTGGAAGTCAAACTTCAACATGAGTTTTGGCTGGGACAAGCCACATCCAAACCACACCAATTAATGTTCCTATTTTACATGTTAGGAAACTAAACTCCAAAGAGAAGGAGTCAAATCACATGCCTCACAGGTGAAAGAGCTCCCATTTAAACATGGGTGGTCAGACGTCAGAGCTCAACCTCATACGAATCCGTTCTCCAATTACAGAAAATTGACCAAATTAATGTTAGTTATTCATTTGAAAAATATTTAAGTCAAATAGTTAAGATTTCTTGGTAGCAGACACTGATCTAGGCACTGGAGGTAGGCTGGTAAATGAGAGGAATAAAGTACCTAAGTTTGGGGACTTTGTATTCAAATATTCATTAGGTATTTTTAGTATGCAAGAAACGAAGCCATGTTCGGCTCCATTGGTAGGTGGTTTACTTAAAGGAATTTGGAAGACAAGAAATGCCAGGAAGCAGGCTCCACAGCTGCACAGCCTGGCATTCCGAGTGTTCGGGCCACGGCAACATCTCTGGAACCCTCATGATCTCGGGTCATCCGATGTGGTGTCCCCTAAACTAGTGGTTTTCTGTTTTGAAGATTCAGTGTCATCCTCTCTCTGTTCTGACTCACTCAGTCTTTGATTCTCAAAATTCCCAGGAGAGATTCTAAGTGGATAATCTGTCATTATGTGACACAGGGCAGGTCTTTTCAGCGGAGCTGCCATGTCAGGCCACATCATGGCTGGTGGCCAGCTTCTGGGTGGCTACATTCTAGTCCTGTGCCCACTCTTGTTGAGCCAACTCTGGCATAGGTGTAGGATCACAGTCGAAAGAGCAAAAGATGAGTTGCAAGCCTGCTGGGGCACAGAGAACCTTGTCCAGCATAGTTGCAATATTCCAATTCTATAAATTACAAAGACCTACTCATGATTATTTTGGCTACATAAAGCTATTCATTCATTTTTAAAATTAGGCATTTATTGAGAGTTAGCTGAGACCTGGCTAGGTGAGCTGTATAAAAAAAACACATTATTTGTCCTCAAACTATACTTATCTTGATCAGATTCATTTAGCTGAGAGATAAAACATGAAGTTTCACACCAATTCATAGCTTTTATTACTTTAACAGAATCGTTTCTGATACTCTCTCTTTTCATTATATGTGATATATTTTTAAGTATTAAAAGATAAGGATTTAAAGATAAAAAGGACATAGTTTCTATTCCTAAAGTGCCCAAGGGAGTTAGACAAAAAAATAAGCAAGGATAACACAGAAGACAAAGATCCACTTCAGACTCTATGGGGAGATACAATAAAGATATCTTCTGGGGCTAGAGCTGGAAGTAAGAAAAGGTTAGAAAGGCCTCCCAGAGAAAGTGACACCTAAACTGCACCCTGACAGACGAAATAAGAGAGAAGAGAGGAACATCCTGAACAGAGAAAGTACAGTTGGCCCTATATATCCATGGGTTTCCCATCCTTGGTTTCAACTAATAGAGGATTGAAAATATTTGGGGAAAAAAAAATTGTGTCTGTACTGAACACAGAAATTTTTTTCTTGTCATTATTCCCTAAACAATACTATATAACTATTTACATAGCATTCACATTGTATTAGGTATTATAATTAATCTAGAGATGATTTAAAATATACAGGAGGATACGTGAAGGTTATATGCGAATAGTACATGATTTATATATGGGACTTGGGCATCCATAGATATTGGCATCCCCTGGAGGTCTTGGAACCAATCCTCAACAGATATCAAGGGACAACTGCAATTCACAATATCTGTAGTGAAGAGTTTATGGACAGTGGTAATAATAAGAGAAGATCCAGAAAGAAAGGAAGGTGGAGCCCTGATCTCCAAAATGCTGTCATTTCTTGCTAAGGACCTTATAAGGCTTTGCAGAGTCCTCAAGGAATTTTCAGCAAAGAAATTTTGAGTTTTAAAAATTATTCTGGCAGTAGCATGGAGGAAGCAATTGGAGAATGCCAAATGTCAACAAGGAGATCATTTATAAGTATGGAAAGATTGTTTTTGGAATATGACAGTGTGCTGCATTTTTGACTTGTCATTTTCTTCTTCTAACTTTCAATAAGGTAGCAGACCCATTTTCACTCATTTGCCTCAGGGGAGGACTTCAAGGAGTTAAAACCACATGTTATCACCTCTGATTTGTGTTTTCCTAAATTCAGAGTTCTTTAAGGGACAATACTAAGTGTTTTTGAAATCACCAAGCAGGAAGAGAGAATAAATTTAAGGAAAACAAAAGAGGAAAAGGAAACATTTCCCACAAAAAACTAAAAAAAAAAAAAAAAAAGTAGAAGTACAAGTATTTGCTTTTAAGTAGCAGCAGTCTGAGCAAGTGGCATGTCCCCAACTTCCGGTGGCTGAAGTCTGTGATAAGCACATGCCCTGTGCAATGAAGTGTGTTCTGCTACAGTGAAGAGCCCCTCACCCCTTCCGGACTTGAAGGGCCCACTGTGATCTTTACCTTGATGATATCAGAACCCACCATGACTGGCTGGAATTCAGGGGTCCTTGTCCATTTTCTGGGTCACACTTTAAGACTCTTAGATTTACCTGTGAACTTGAGAAACCAGAGTGTCCTTCAAATAACTGAAATTCTTTTTTTCCCAATGACCTTAGTCAAATAAATGCTTGTATACCACCGTTTAGGCTATCACTCATACTGACTACAGATGGCTGTGTATTTCTTCAAGCAAAAACTCATGTGGGTCTGAACTTAAGAAAGAGAAGAAGCAATGTAGATAAATTCAAAAACTATTAAGACAGTCATTGGAACTTGATAATGAATTGGACATGAGATTGTAGCAGCCGCAGTCAGTGCCTCACCCCTATCCTCTGGGTCTACCCAACAGGTCACCTGTAGGCGTGTTCCAGGCCCGTGACAGGGGCGGTCAGGAGAGCTAGAGAGTTAATACCACTTTCTCCTTGATCTTATATAATCTACCCTAGAGGTGGCTTAGATATGGGAACTTGTAAATACCATAATGAGTTACTGAGATCCATGTTCTTAAAGTGCTGATGTCTTTCTAGGGATGCAGAATCAGAATAATTTATTCGTTGTCCCAGAAAATCAATTATCTCTGTATAGAATATGCACAAAAAGACACTGACCTTGACTGTTAATACAACAACCACTTCTTGGTAACCTCTTTATTAGGCATTGAGTTAGGTGCTGAGAATTCAGAGATGAACAAGCTACACTGTCCTTGGTCTTAAGTATATCATAGTACACAGAGATATAAATAAATAGTTCCAGAGGAAGGAGTACCTGTTCCGAATGTCCAGTACAATGTGGGGGCAGGGGCAGTTGCCATGGGAATTAAAGTATCACAAGAATGAAAAACCAGCGCCACATGTACTCACTATCAAATTGGTACTAATTGATCAACACTTATGTGCACATATGGAAGTAACATTTATCTGGTGTTGGGCAGCGGGGGTGAGGGGATGGGTATATTCACACCTAATGGGTGCTGTGTACACTGTCTGGGGGATGGACATGCTTGAAGCTCTGCCTTGGGTGGGGCAAAGGCAATATATGTAACCTAAATATTTGTACCCCCTTAATAATTCTGAAATTAAAAAAAAAAGACTGATGATCCTGATGATGCCAGTTTAGTCCAGGCTGAGGAGTTTAGGCCTTATTCTGTAGGCAGTGGTAAACACTGAGCAGAAAAACTAAACAAATACAATACCCCGTGGTCTTGTCCTTTCTTTGAAACCTCTATTAGCCTGTAATGCTATGGATTCCTATGTCTGGCTATATGGTATTATTGCTCATAATTGAACATTCTCTCTCTCTCTTTCTCTCTCTCTGTCTCTCTCACACACACAGACACACACACAGAGAGACCAGAGACCATGGATGATCATTGTACATACTGAAAATATTCCCCAGCATAAGGCCTAAGCATCAGTTAGGCAGTTTTTTATCCACATGATTGGAATGTGATCCATTCAGCTCTTCTTGGTTAAATGCTGTCGTCAGTCCTCCCTAAGTCAGGCACTGGCGAGCAAATACAAGAAGCCACACGGCAGCCTTCACTTACAAACCTTAAACTTGATCATTTTAGCATCCTTGAATTTAGAAAGACACTTGTCATTGACAGGTCTTGTTGATTGTGAAAATTACCCTCTCCTTTTGAGGACTTAAGGAAAATCAGGCATAGCCTGACATAATGAGCAAAGTCTTTAAAAAGATTTTACTTTTTTTTTTTTTTTTTTTGAGACAGAGTGTCGCTTTGTTGCCCAGGCTAGAGTGAGTGCCGTGGCGTCAGCCTAGCTCACAGCAACCTCAAATTCCTGGGCCTAAGCGATCCTCCTGCCTCAGCCTCCCAAGTAGCTGGGACTACAGGCATGCGCCACCATGCCCGGCTAATTTTTTCTATATATACTTTTAGTTGTCCAGATAATTTATTTCTATTTTTAGTAGAGACGGGGTCTCACTCAGGCTGGTCTCGAACTCCTGACCTCGAGCGATCCACCCACCTCAGCCTCCCAGAGGGCTAGGATTACAGGCGTGAGCTACCGCACCCGGCCAAGATTTTACTTTTTAAGATGAATTCTTAAGGACAAAGAATGAATTTTTTTCCCTGGATAGTAAAATAACACATAGACCTTGAAGTCAAAAAGATCTAAAGTCAGCTTTAACATTTAGTTGTTGGGTGTCCTTATAAAAACTTATTTTACTGCCTTAAGACAAATTCTGTATAGTAATAACTGCATAATAATCTAGTAGGCATTTAATAATCTGATGTATATAAACAGTAACTGTTACAGTTATCTATGGATGTGTAATAAATAATCCTGAAATTTAGTGGGTTAAAGCAAGTATTTTATCATGCTCCTGGGTTCTGTGAGTCAGGAATCTCTGCAGCAGGGATGACCAACTCCATTATGTTGGAGCCTCAGCAAGGAGGACTCGAACGTTAGGGGTGACTGGACCGCTCGAAGCAGGTATGTCATCTGGAATTGTCTGCATGTGAATCACATGTGTCAGATTATCATGTCTGACACGTACATCTGACAGTTGATCTAACAGTGGACAGGGACCTCCACTGGGGCCAGAAGACTCATGTGGCTCCTCCATGTGGCCTCAGACTTCTTACATGATGGCTCAAACCTCCAAAAATGAGTGTCCTGAGAGATCCAGACAGAAGTAGTGTTACCATTTATAACCTAGGCTAGTAAGTCACATAGCTTCACCCTGCTCTGCTCAGTAGGGAACGCAGGACCTACCTCCCAAAGGAAAGAGTGTTAAAGTTACATTGTCAGAAAAGCACATGGGATTGGAGACATTGTTGTGGCTAATTTGAGAAAATACTTTCTGCTACATTACCTGACACATTGTACCTCTTAATAAATACAGGTTTTTAGGTTCTTTACTCCTCAGGGCTATTTGACCATGTTTCTGTTCGAGGACTATAATGTCATGGATTCCTATGTCTGGCTACATGGTATTATTGCTCATAATAGAATATTCTTTCACGTTCTCTCTCTCTCTTTCTCACACACACACACACACACACACACACACACACACACACACACACACAGAGGTTCCTTAATTCAACCAACAGGTAATTATTTAATATCAATTACGAAGATCTTTATTATAAGACATTAGCATTTGTTGAGTATGTAACATATTATCAGGCACTGTTTTGAGCACTTTAACTGCATTACTAATTTGATGCTCATAACACACTTATGAGCCAGGTATTATAAATGAATCTATCTCAGAGAAGAGCAAACTGAAGTATAGAGAAACTAAGTAACTTTCTTATGTAAGCTGCTAGGCCAGAATGGGAACCTGAATAGTGTGGCTCTGAAGAGCACCGTTTTAACCACTCATTAAACTGTCCTGTTTTGCCAATGTCCAAATCAATATTGTAATGCAAGAATTTATTGATATGATATGTATAAAAAAGTGGAAAAATATTTTACATGTAATAATAAACTGTTTTTGTTTAAGAAATAAAACTACTCTAAAATGTACCTCTTCTGGAAAGTCTTCGAAGTATAAGCACCATATTCATGCATTATTACTGAAGAAAGATGACTAATATTTCTTGGATGTCTTAAACACAACCAAAGCCATGATGGATTCTTAGAAATAATGATGTATGGTAGGTATTGTTGTTCCCATTTCACTGGATGCAATATTCTCTCTCGTGCGCGCGCTCTCTCATCTCTCTTCCCTTCTATTCGATCACTAATCACTATTCCGGTATTTATTGTGCTCCTTTTCTGTACGAGGCACTCAGTAAAAGTTGCAGACTAAATACTTTTGGGTCCCAGCATATATATGATCCCTACCCTTAAGAATCTTATAGTTTATCAAGGCAGTTATACAATTAAAGAAGTAATTACACACAATAAACTGTGTAAAAAATTCCATGCCATTTAACAGTAGAATTACCAGGAACCAAGAAGCCCATTGCAGGAGACCTGGTCTTGTCCTGGGATGATCATAAAGGCAACCCAGCACCAGGAATATTGAAGCTTGGCTATGAATAAGGGAAGGAAATTAATGATTAACAGAACCTTATGTCCATTTTCATTCATTTCTCTCCCACATACTAAAAGATATCAAGATCTTTATTTTATTGATGAAGTAAGAATGGAAAGGGAGAATAACTTGTCCATGGTTATCCTGGAATAACATGAGAAACTGGGGATTCAAGCTCATGCTTTTATAACTCTAAAGCTTACAATTTTTACTCGACAGCACTGTCCACAAAATTCAATCCTTTAACCACGAGCATTCCCAACACAGTTAGATTGTAGAAATACAGACTGATGGGCCCTATCTGACCAGCAGAATCAGAATCTTGGTGGGTGGGGCCCAGAAATCTGTATTTTATTTATTCTCCAGGTGATTCTGGTGCTCCTGAGCTCTGAGAACTGCTGCTCTAAATGTAGTGAGGTGGAGGGAGTAACAGTGGGTTGGACAGGGTAGCAATTCCCAAGGAATTTAAAATCAAATAGAGAGATGAGACAAGCTCACAAAAAAACAAAATGAAAGCAGCAAATGTGCCGGGTAAGTGATCCTGTGACTTCATAAGAGTTTGCTATAAGGGAACTGAACGTACTGTTGGGATAATCAGTAAGAGGATCAGGAGAGACATCATGAAGACCATGGCATTGAACTGGGACCTGAAGGCTGGCAGACTACAGGGAAAGGGGGAGCAAAAAGCAAAGAGGCAGAAGTGGCTTAATACGATGGCTCTGCAGAAAACAGAGTCACTAAACCTAAGGAGAAACCAGACTCTGACGATGAAGCAGGAGGAAAAGCAGCCAGATCTGATTCATATCATACGGACTTGCGCTATTCGTGTTTCCCTTACCTCCCTCGCTTCTTGTAGAGTCTGAGGAATTTCATCAAGGATTTTGTAAACACAAGTTTTAATAGCTTTGGAAAGCATTTTTAAGGAGTGAATCCCACCTCATTCCATGTTAAACACGTTTTTAAAAACATAATGTAAATACTTTAAGAGAAAATCTTGTACTGATTGTTTATGTTTCTTATATCAAAATGATATTGGAATATGGAATTAATGGAGATTTGGTCTTGTATGTCAACTTGATATATTATTGTTCAATGACTAAATTACGAAGTTCGAAAAACAGTTTTTAACAACAGGAAAGAACTATAAAGTCATGTAAAAGCAGGCATAAATTCTGTCTAACACACAAGTCAGAGCTGAGAACTTCATGTAAATTAGTACACACGTCTATTTCTGGCATGTTATGTGCAAGTTAACACATTTTATATTCCAAACAAACAATGAGAAACATAGACATTTTCAGTTAAGAGAATTAAATTTCTAGGAAATGACCTTTCCAGGCTAGTGAGTGTAAAATATCAAAATTGTTCAAAAATAAAAAAAACTTGGCACCTAGGGAAATTGCAATATTTAAAAATACACCTTGAAGAGCTAAATGACCTTTACTTTTTCTCACTAAATATAAAATGCTCACTTGCATCCAGATTACACATTTATAGAGAGAGTTTGATTTGAGGTGTCCAACCATTTAGATTTAGGGCATTTGACTTGCCAAAACTCATAGCATTAAAATGAAAGAGAGTTTGCCTGGGCAGATTTTTAGATTTTTATCCATGCAGCTAATGCCCCCGGAGAAAAACAAGTGAAAAATTACTGTAATCTAAGACACTTACATAAAACACAAAGCAACCACTGTGTTCACATGCAAAAGAACTTTATAGTTAAAGGATGCAGTTTCCCTTTTTCTCTACTCTGGTCAAATAACTAAGGGATTACATTAAGCTGAAGAGCTATCATAGAGTTTCTGTCTTGTTAACACCATATTTTGATAATCACAAAATTAATGGTGCTTCCCTAGTACTTCTATCCTTGAGTCTTATAGGGGAGGAAAGCCTTTTTTCCTCTACTCTCTTAAATTCCGTGCCTGAAGCCTGCAAATTAAACTAACAAAAGACAGATTAACAGCAGAATAAGGTTTATTCATATGCACAGGCACATGCCAGTCAATAAAAAAAGTAGCTGGCTCATTAAAGGTGAAAATGAAAACTTACCTACCTAACGTAATAAGGGCAACAACAGAGGGTGGGGGAACAGCCTATGGGAGAAAAAAAAGAAAAACAGATTTCATTTGGAAAGACAAATGGACTTGTTAGGAAAACAAAAGTGACAGCAGTCCCAACCTTTTTGGCACCAAGGACCTGTTTCTTGGTGGCGCAGGGACGTGGGGGGCAGGGGAGGTGTGGGGGTGGCAGAAGCCCAGTGGGGCGGAGGAAGCTCTGTGAGCCCCCTGTGGTCCCTAACAGGCCATGGATTGGTCTCCGGTGGAGGCCCGGGGGCTGCAGAACCGTGAGATAAGAGTTAGTGAGAATGTTTGTCTATGCAGGTTATGAGGGGTCTTCCCAGCTTCTTCATAAAACTCTCCTGTGAGAGGGGATTTCTGGTAGGTTTACTCTTGGTCCCTCTCCTGGGATTAGAAGCCTCCCCAAAGAGAGAATTTATGGCAGTTCTCATTTCTCAGATGTTTCTGCTTTTAGTCAGATAAGGGAAAGTTCAAGAAGGCTTCTTTTTTCATGTGTTTCATCTTAAATATCTTCAGCTTAAATTAATCTTTATACCAGCTCTGGGGTTCCATGTGGGTTCTCATAGTCTCAGATTGTTTTCAAGCATTTACTCTCCAAAGTTATAACATTATTATCCCTCATTTATAGGCTAAAAATAAATAATACCTGTCAGAATCCTGGGTGTCAGCCCCGAAGATGGCAGGGTGGAAGTCTGCCCTCAGTTCTTGGTGTGCTCTTGGCGGAAGAAAGACCTGGCACACCAAAGTATCAAGTCCAGAGTATAATCCTGGTCCTCTGACTCCTTTCTTGGAAAAATCACCTGTAGGCCAATACGAGGAAGTAACCTCAAGGCAGAGAGCAGTTTCACAAAAGCAGCTCTCTATTGTAGAATAAAAGTGGGTCTGTCTCCGAGAGTGGAGAGAGAGAGACCAACTCACTCCCTGACTGACCCACTTGCTCCTCACTTCTCGGATTGTTTCCTTTCATTAGCCCAGTCTGGAGGAGGGTTCTTGGCAGGTGTAGGATGTTAGCCAGTCATCAGCAGGGGTCCTCAAAATTCCATCTGCCTATAGGGAACTCCCTCTAGGAAAGCCCACCTAGGGGGAGGTGAACCACAATGCAGATTCCAGTTAATGGCATATTAATTACCTTTAGATTACTCTAGGTCACTTTCTGAAACCTATCATATGCCTGGGCTGGGGAATGCCTAGATTGATAAAGCAGCCCCTCCTTCCCCAGGTGTAGCAGTTGCTCAGGACAGGCTCAAGGTGGGGCAGCACCAAACTGGTGTCGCCCTTACCCTTTCCAGGTGGAATAATAGCTCGAAACAGCACCGAAACAGGAAACCCTTGTCCCGAGAAGAGCCGGAGATCCTAACTATCTGCCCAACATACCTACTCAATATCTAGAAAAAAGTTTATGAAGTTATCACTACAAAAACCAAATTTTTCTCTTTTCCATCTCATAAAAGGTCCCCAAGAAGAGTTTGAGTAGCTCCCCCATTAGTCAGGGTCTTGCTTTATCTCAGGTTTTGTTTCAAATGTCTTTTGGTACAGAGTGTTACTGGAAATGCCCGTATGATTTAGATCATTTGGGAGCTTTTCAGCTCAAATCCTTCAACTGATGTTTCTTTTATTGCACTCAAAGCATGATTAATCAAGGTGTAAAATAAATACAATAGAAAAGTCGTAACAGTAGCTTCTATTGGAAAAGGGTAGATAATGGAGTGGAAGCAGACCTAGTGACAGTTTGAAAGGCCGGCAAGTTCAATTCCAACTTCTTTCAAATGGGCAGTAAAGGAAACCAGAATATTTCACCCCAAATATAATTCGTTACCATATTTTGAGATGGCTGTTCAGAGGGGCTGCAAACCACAGGAAAAGCTTTGAAAAGCTGTCCTTTGTGGGGGAGATTTGCATCTGTAAAGGAAATCTATATCAGTGAAGTAAACAGCAGGTACAAACAGGCTTTCTCTGACACTTCCCTCCCACCGTACCAGCCAGATCTAGAAAAGATTAACTCACAGGAAAATAAGACTAAAGATCTGACACTTTTGAAGTTCTGACAGAAAAACTCTTACCACAGGCTGCTATTTATTCTTTCGGAAACTGCTACCTGTGAGACTCCACCTTTCTGCCCCCGACAAGAAGTCCTGTTGGGTGGAGAGTAGGGATCTCGGCTCTACGAGGAACAAAAGCGGGTGCCCTACCTTGGAGCTGCCTCCAGCAATGGCCACACCTGGGGGAAGGAGGACGCCCACCCTGCCAACCTGTAAACGAATTCAGAGAATTAGCCAGCCCTGGGGCAGGGAGCTGGCAGGCGGAGGGGGAGAAGACGCCCAGGCAAAATAGGGTCTGGAAAATGACCTAGAGTAACCTAAGGCTAATTATCATGTCATTAACTGTCCATCAGATTGATTCAATGGTTACATATGAACCATGAGGCGGGCCCAATCTAGACAATATAAAACAGAACCCCAGCCCGTAACCAGGGCCTAGTGTTATGACAGGGGCCCATTCTTCATTCTTGCTCTGTAAACCTATCTTGTTCTTCTTCTTCAATAAACTTCGTTTCATGCTTAGCTTGCATTTGGTGTCTCGGGTCATTCTTTGGCCAAAAGCACATCAAGAAGCGAAAACAGACTGCCAACCTGACAGTCCCAACCCCATATTCTGTCTGTAACCTCAGGATGGTATAAAAACTTCAGTTATCTAGATTTTTTTTTTTTTGAGTCGACACATACTTCGTGTTTCTGCACATTAATAAATTTGTGTCCCTTTTTTTCCCAGTTAAACTATGGACAGTTTGTTTTATAGACACAAATTATCGAACATTCAGAGAGAGAAGGAAATTCTCTCCACCCCTACACTAGCAAAGTCTCATTGTAGTTTGAAAATACATTGTAATTTTTTGTCTGGACTTGATTTTCTGTTGGGAATGAGCGATGTTACTTCTCAAAGAGCTCTAACCAACTAAGACTACTAGAGGAATAATGAAGATATTTCCATAATCTGTATAGTTGTATTTTAAAAATGTATAGGTACATGTAAATGTAAGGGCCTGAAAGTGCAGCCGGTCATTACAGTGCTGCTATCAAATCCTAGTGCTTTCTAAAACAGAAAATTAAGTATAATCTGCTCTTTTTTGACTTGCAGCATCAGCAATGGCATCACCAGCACCATTTTTCAGGAAAAAAAATAAAAAATAAAAGAACAGATCCCAACATAAAGTAGCATCAGTGCTAGCTGGCCTTTTGAAGAGATACAAAAAGAATGCGGAAGAGGCTGGTGCAGTGGCTCACACCTGCAATCCTAGCACTCTGGAAGGCCCAAGAGGGAGGATCACTTGAGCTCAGGAGTTCAAGACTAGCCTGAGCAAGAGTGAGACTCCGTCTCTACTAAACATGGAAAAATTAGTCAGGCATCCTGGCTCGAGCCTGTAGTCCCAGCTACTCAGAAGGCTAAAGCAGGAGGATCGCTTGAGCTCAGGAGTTTGAGGTTGCTGTGAGCTACAATGATGCCACTATACTCTATCCAGGGTGACAGAGTGAGACTCTGTATCATAAAAAAAAAAAAAAAAAAAAAGAATATGGAAGGAATGTGTTTTAAATCCCTCAGGGGAGAACCACAAGGTCCTAACACAAAACTAATGCAAATCTGGAGCTACTGTTTGTGGGTGAGGATGAAATAATGCAAATAAGGAAAAGACATTTCTATAGCCTCATAATCTGTGTCACTGCACGATGGGCTCCTGCGTTAAAGAGGACTTTACACGCAACAGCATCTTGGCCTCAGATCTCGGATCAATTTTCTCTTGCCAAATCATCCATCCCTTGCTCACTTGTGTTAGGAGAAAAAGAAAAAATCAAAATCGATGTCACTAGCATAAAATGTTGCCAGTGAGGATGAGGAAGTTCCCTGTGACAGGGGGATAGTCCTGGTCCCAACTTATATCAAAACATTGTCTCTGTGAGAAGGGAGCTCAAAGTCAACATCCTTAGCAACACTGAGAACTGAACTGGCAAAATAGGTCCCCTGTGCATTTGCAGTGTGTTTTGAATAACTCTAAGTTTCTCCACAAAGATCTTCCAAAGGCAGATATGTAAATTGAGGTAAATGAAACATTCTTTCATCATCACTTAAACATGTGCACTCTGATTGACTCCAATATTCTGTTTGTAGGAATTTGTCCTGAAGAAATAATGTATGATGTACATGAGAGGCAAGAGCAGAATAGAGGTCCTCAATAAAAAATCTGGATGAAAATACAATACTTCCACACAATAGGAGAATATATGACTATTACAAACAAACTTTAAAAGAATATCTATGGACCAGAATAATGTTCCCAACATGTTTTAAGGGCAGAAAGGCACTTAATAAAACATACATAGCAAATGATGCCATATTTGCAAAATACTCTGGGTGGGTTTAGGATTTGTATATGATAGGATACCATATGATCCTTATTTTTTATTTTTATTCTTTGATTCTCTACTTTCCCATTTTCTTCAATTAATATGTATTATTTGTGGCATATAAACTAAACTAATTTTAAAAACAATATCACTGAGGTTGCCAAAGTATTGAGTTCATGCTCTACCTGCTGACTTTCTGGGCATCCCCATCAAGCCTGGACAGGGCAACTTGTCTGGATCCTCCTTTATTAAGGACCTCAGTACAAGTTAAGCCTTCTGGCTTCAATCAACTATTGGGAAATAGACAAAGAAGTTCCCTATAGCAGCTTCCTCCAGTTTATTGGCCCTGAGCAGCAGAAGAAAGACTTCCTCGATGTCAGACCTGGCACATTTTAGAACATCAAGAGATAATGCTTACACATTACACTATCCCTCAAGCCTTGGGTTGGAGGTGGGAGGTACAATCATTGGGTTGCATCTTCATCCTACTCCCAAACATGTTGACATAGGTATGGGGAAAAGGTTAGCATGCCAGGGGAGTCTGCACCCATGATTGACCCTTGGCCTGGGAACGTGGCCCTTGGAATGCTGTCCGTATTACTAAGAATTACCATAAGAATGTTAGGTACACCTAGAGCAATGGGGTATGCTGTACCAACTTGTTAGGACTTGTCAGGACTGATTTACACAAATTCAAGATTGACAACATTTCCGGTTTCACTCTTGGGGCCTTGAATTTCCATTACCATGGTTGGTTGTGTAGAAGGATGTGTCCACATGATCAGTCCTCCACAGAAATCTTGGATCCTGAGACTTGAGAAAGCTTTCCTGGGCAGAGATACTTTATTACATGCATCTCTGCTGCTCCCAACTAGAGGCAAAAGCATTTCCTGTGCAACTGCAGAAGGTGAAGGACTTGGAGGTCTGCTCCGACTTGACTTCTCCGGACTCTTTCTATTGTATAGCTTTTCCTATGGCTCTTGCTCCTTTGTTGTAATAAAGCTTAGATGTGACTATTACCTGCGACTGTGTCTTGTGAGTCTTTCTGGTGAATCAGAAAACAAGGGCGGTAGTTAGAACCCGGAAACAGGCTCTTCATTTTGCCCACAACTCCCAGGTCATCCCATCTGCATTGCCATTTGTGTTTCATATCAGGATGGTGTTTGATATTTGTCAGGAATTTATTTCACGGTCTTGCTGAACAAGGGAATCTAAGTGACTCCCCCCAGTGGCCTTGTCTCCCTCTGGGCTTGTGAGTTTGTATTTCGACTCTGAGCGAAGGACTCACTGAGACACTTGTGAAGCAAAATCTACTTTTGAGAACTAGGGAACAGTATAAACAGTGGTGAGATTTCTATCCTGGATGCAGGGGAGAATGCCAGAGGGGCCAGAGCAGGAGACTGTGAACATGGTAGCTGCAGAGAAAAGGAACAGAAAGAAGCCAAAGTGTGTAGGCTCCGGGCAGCTGCTTTGGTTCTTTTGGTCCTTTGGTGTCAATTGCTGTGGGACAATTATTCAGGAGGTATAGGTACTGATGCTCACTGTCACTCGCCCCTGGCTTCTCATACCCAAAGAGTTATTAATTCCCTTCTCAGCATTTGTCTCTGGTTCTCTGCACTTTGTTCCTTCAGCTTTTCCTCCTAAGAAACAATTTCTAGACCAATTATTCATTGAACCTAGCTATTGCTATGGATCTATCCACTAGAAAACCAACAACTTTCATTTTGTATGTTCGTCTTTTGAACACAGGCCATTCTTGTGTTTCCTATGTAGGACCACATCTATAGTTGAGAGAACAGACAAAATTTCCCAAATATTCAGATTTTTGTGAATTTCCTGAAATAGTATAATGGGGGTGGGTGACCACATAGTACAGGTTTGTTTTGTGGACTCTTGGAATTTGAAATCTATGAATCAGATTATAATAATGAACTTTCATTATAAAATGGAGAATTAGATCAATAATAATTATTTTAAATAAATTTGATACTTTTTAGAAGACTAAAACTAAAAAAAAGAAAAGAACTCTAACATGGTTTTAAAAGGAGTATCTTCAAGCACATGAATTCATTTGGAACTATTTTATTTTAACTAGTTTCAATATTTTTGGGTGACCTAGCATCCTCATTCCAAGTAACTTTATTATTATTATTATTTTTTTTTGGGAGACAGAGTCTCACTCTTTTGCCCTGGCTAGAGTGCCATGGCGTCAGCCTAGCTCACAGCAACCTCAAACTCCTGGGCTCAAGTGATCCTACTGCCTCAGCCTCCCAAGTAGCTGGTACTACAGGCATGTGCCACCATGCCCGGCTAATTTTTTCTGTATATTTTCAGTTGTCCAGCTAATTTCTTTCTATTTTTAGTAGAGACGGGGTCTTGCTCTTGCTCAGGCTGGTCTCGAACTCCTGATCTCGAGCGATCCTCCCGCCTCAGCCTCCCAGAGTGCTAGGATTACAGGCGTGAGCCACCGTGCCCAGCCCCAAGTAACTTTAAATTGTCTTCATCTTATTCTCTGGTCAATACTCTCAGACTTTATCTTCCAATATTTTCTCTTCTCTCTTTACCATAAAAATCAAGCTGAGCATTTGACTAGTACTACAGAGTATCTGATTAGTACTTTGTTATCAGTTCTTCGACAACAATGTCAGGACTGTTACTAAATTTAGTGTGAATTTTAGTTCAATCAAGATCAATGTTAAAATCTTTTTTGCAATGTCCCTTCTATGCTCTGAAACAAAAATGTCAATATTTTTTATTTTATAATTCTTCAACCTATACAATCTTTGAATTGGCTCATAAAATTAGATAACACTGAAGAAAAGTTATATTTGTCACACAATAGTAAAATTGACCCATCTCTGTACTGGAGTATGAAATGCCTTAGGATGATCACTATTTGATCTGTCATTCACTGAGAGAGGGAATCTAGCATAAACTGGAGTGAGGCTAATCTTTTCTTTTTTTTTGTAGAATGTTAAGTAATTATAATCCTATTGTTAACAATAAAATGCTTTAAAATTTCTCCACAAGGTAGTACATTATATCTAATAGATTGGATATTCAAATGCTCTTTTACCAGAATTACAATGTCAAAAAGTATAATAATTATACTACTAATGTAAAGATTTTACAAATATCTTTCATTTGTTTTTGAAATAATGTAAGTACAATCATTCTCCTTCCACCCCAGACTCTTCCTTCCTCATTCCCGAAACTCCAGGGGACAAGTGGTTACCAAGCAGCAGGAGTTTAAAAAGCAGAATGAACCGAGATAAAGTGTGGGTGACGGGGCCAGGAGAGGTGAATGCCCAGAGCCTCAACACACAAGAATTCCCAGCAGTCATGCAGACACAGCGTGCAGGACAAGAGAGAGAAAAGAAACCAAGTGAATAGGGAGGAACGCCTACTACAGCCCTGCTAAAGCGGGACTATAAGAGAATGGGTCCATTTAGAGAGGCAGTATAGCCAAGATTCAGGTGGCCCTTGGGTCAGAATTCTAACCACGTGACCTCCTAGCTGTGTAACTTTGGTTGAGTAACTTAATACTTTTACATTTCACTTACTTTAACTGAAAAGGAGGTACCATGATAGCTTGTAATGTAATATTTTAAAAGTGCTGTCTTGATCCAGTCACTTGATTGAGACGAAAAAGCTCTCAATACCTTTCATGGGCAGTTTGCTAAGCCTATAACCCAATCCCTTCTGCCTTATAAAGCTCTACCACTCCTGGATTACAACACACACCCTCAATTGCCGGAAGCCCCACATGTAAAACATGGCTCCTTCTTCCTTGGGCCCACAGATTATACAAAATTCTCAATTGACAGGGAGCCCCTTGAAACCTAGCTAACTCTACCTGGCTTGCCGTACGTAGGCTGCCTCCTACAATTCTAGCTTGCTGTTAACTTTTCCCCAGATGCAACCTCCCGTATGGCCCTGTGTGTCAGTTTTCTCTCTGTCAGATCCATAAGTAATAAAGAGGCCTTTCATCCAGCTTAGGGCGTTTCATTGTGCCCCACCATTATTAGACTGCAACAGAGCATGCAACTTGTTTAGGACAACTGCCTAGTACAGAGTTGGTCCCCAGCCTGCCCCTCCCGCAAGTCTTTTACCCACGAGGAATTCCTCTTCAGGCTACAAGATATGAGACTTCCAAGGCACCATGGGGAGCAGAACTAGAAAAGAAAAACAATACAATTTTGGCTTTTAAGTTTACTATTTAGACAAATAGTGATTAGATAGAACTCAATCTTCTCAGTGCTTCTCTTACCCCACCAATCCCACTTTCCAATCTATAAAGCTCCTATGGAGGAAGAATGAAGATGAAGAGGAAAATGACAGATTCTGGTATCTACGAATATATGATTTTTTTTTTCTGCTCCCTCCCCTAGGTTAAGTTTGGGAATGCGAACTATTACCCCTTTCTGCTGGAACCCTGAAAAGTAGACTGACAGAGCTTACTTGCCCTTGGATTGGGAGTAACAGGGTTGATGGGGAGCCACAGGTAGCAAGACCAAGTTTTCAGAGCCTGGAAGTCATTTGAGCAAGACAATTTTACTGTTTCCTCTATAAAGTTCCCATGGTTTTTAGAAGGACCTCAGGACAATGGGCACAGTAAGGCCACATGAGAGTAGAACGTGCACTAGAACAAATGGCTAGGTACCAGATGGAAATGTAGACAGCTGAAATGAAGACAGAGTAAACAAGTGACTATCACCATCAAACAGAGCTAGAGTACGTGTTCTAATAGATGTCACCATCAGATATCAGCCAGGAACTCGACATTTCCCTTTGTTGTCATAATGCTACATCAGCCATGTGTCAGACAAATGTATGTTTTCTCACTATATCTATGTTCCCACAGTGCCCTTGAGCTTGGGCAGGGCCAGTGGCTAGTTTCAACCAATGGACTATGAGCAGGAGTGATGATGTGTCACTTCTGGGCTGTGGCAATGAAAAGTCCCTATTTGACCCTCTAACCTTCTTTCTGTTACGGTGATCATGGAGATAACATGTTAAGATAGATGAGCCATGAGATGAAGTCTCCTAAGGCATCATTTGGAAGAACGCTGTCCGAGCCACAGCAGAAATAAGCTTTTATATAAACCAATGATATTTCATGGTTAATTTATCATCACTGCAGAACCTTGTGAATCCTTAACAATATAGGCCCCAGAACTTAGATGCCACCTCTGAGAGGGAGTGATGAGGAAAAAACCCTCAATTGGCTGAATATAGTCTAAAATGATTCTGAAAAATCCTAATTGCTAATCCTTCTGGATAAACTGGAAATTTGGGAAAGGCACTAAGTTTTGTTACAGAAAAAATAGTAAGATTACATTTATTGCATGTCTGAATCTAAATGTGTGAGGGGAAAAATTACAACTGCCACATAATGATTGATATTATATAGTAATTGCAATATAGCATAAAGAAAAAAGTATTTTGATGCAAAGTAGATTTGTGTTCCAGCTCTGCCACTTTTTGTGTGACTTTGGACAAGTTTTTTAATCTTTCTAAAATGTTACTTTTCTCATTTATGAAAAAAGGAAAATAACAGTACCTAACTAATAAGGTTGTGATGAATATTAAATGAGACAATGCAGCCAAAGTTCTTCACAGAGGGTTAACACATGGAAAGCATCCAATCAATGTCTGTTATTTTAATGTTTTTGTTGTTGTGATGACTGGAAATCTACACATATAATAGTTTCATACTAATAAGTTATGGCAAGATTATTCCATAAATCCCTAAATACATGGAAAAGGATGATATAAAGAGATGATGTTTAAGATAACTCAACTGAGATATTAAGATTCCATCAGGGTATTTTGTGATATGTATATGCCTCTTGCAATAGGAATCACTGGGCCGCTAATAGGATACGTCTTTAATGCTTAGAAACTTGTTTTTTCTGTTTCTTAAAGAGGTGGAAATATTTGATTATATCATTTTTTACAACTCCCTACTTATCTTGGAAAGATAAGTAATTAGAAACAGGTCAAATATTTTGCAAGATGGGTATTTGTCTTTTAAAAACCTCTGGGTAATTTGCAAGAGCAAGTATTCCAATATTCATTCACATATCTCCTGTGTACCATTTGATTTACAGTCTCCTGATTGCTATCTTGTGGTGAATTGTTCTGTTTATAGCTTTAAAATTGCTATCTGGGTGACAGTCTTCTGTTTCTAATCTTAAGATGGTTGTCTAGTGGCTTTGCTCCCCATGGTTTATCATGCAGTTTGATAATACTGTGGAGGGAAATACAATTAGCTAACTATGAACCTGCTCTGTTTACAGTTTTATGAGTGTAGCTTGTAGGATGATATACATTATGGGGCTTGTGGTAAAGTGCTTGAAAAATAGAGATTTTGTATGACATTCTGCAATATGTAAATACATCTTTAAATATTTTATATATTTCTTTATATATTCTGTATGTATATGCATGTATGTGTATCTGTTTCCCCATAGGGTTTTTAAAGTTAAACAATTGTTAATTCAGGATCTTGGAGTATAAAGCAGCAGAAAGTAGCTAGAATCTGAATTTTGATGTTAATTTTAGCCTCTACCCTCTTACATACCTCCTTATCTACCTCATAGCTTCTCCATCATTTTTTTCCCTGTCATCATCATTATTTTAAATGAAGTTTTGACCTTGGATCAGGATCAGATTCTATGCTGTGTTTCAGAAGAAGTTTCCAGTGACCATTTAGCCCGTAGTAAACCCTAGAAAATGTATTAAGTTATTTATAAATTAGATATTTTATGTGAAGTTTCACCTCTATTAACATTAATGTATGTAATAACATTGCTAGAGGTAGGTGTAGTTATCTGGAATATTGTCCGATATATATTGAGGACAAATGATGTCTTTACCAAGCAGATTTATAACACCCTGGGAAAGACATACAATCATTAGGCTGATTTTATTTTATTTTTTTGTATCATCTTTTTGCTTGTGATTATGTTGCATTTATCTTTCTTGAATGAAAGGAACCTGATTCTCCATCATAGATAAGTTGCTCCCAGGTATTTTGAGAATGTGGAGTGAAGTTTTCAGTTGTCTCAGAGAAGCTGTTGCCAAGGGACTGTTGAAGACCACTGGTAGTTTGGAACTGGGTCAATGTGTCAGCTTTAAGTATGCTCCCATCAGAATGAGGTTCCTGTTTAGCAGAAGGAGAAAGAGGAGTGGTTGGCTAAGTAAAGAAACAAGTCAAAACATGCGGCTTTGAGGGTGAGTACCACCACTTAGCAATGGTCGCATAAGTCCAGGATGACCAGGACTATTCCAATAATACTTAGCTCAAAATGGTGTAGTGAGCCAAATGAACCAACATATGCAGAAAAGTTTATGCATTATAATGCACTATGTAATTAGTAGGTACTGTAACTGCTATGAGCTAGCGTGGTGCCACTGGAAATTTCAACTGTACCTTAAAACATTAGGAACACAAGTTGTTTCTCCCTCCTCCTCATTCCATTACTTGTTTAAAATGCATAGTGCCCTGACATATCTCACCCTAAATACTACAAAATGACAATGATTTCAGATGAAAGGGTTAAAATATCCAAGGGAGGGTATGTGTGCATGTCAATGCAAATAATAGGAGGTGTCATTAACCAGACCGTTAAAGTCCCACAACTGGACAAATTTAAGAGAACTTACTCCAATATACCGTGTTGAAAATATGGTTTTTGTCCACTGACTCAGTGGACATCATATGTAATCAAATAAACACAGTAGTTTGAAATAATAGAATCTCCAATGAGAAGTTATTGGAATCTTAAAATTCTTACACTTTGGATGTATGAAAGGGTAATAAATAATATTTAAAATAGAAAATTCATAATAAGAAAATTTTGAGAGAAGATCTTGGTCATGGCATCAATGTCACTGAAACCACTCTCATGCTGTTAAGTGGACTCGTCTTCAGTCATTAGTCAGTTGATTGACTATTTAAAGCCTCATTCCCACTCCCCCAATGTAAACATAGTGCTAACATTTGATATTTTTTATAACAAAAGGTTTGCCAGGAGCCATTTGGTAAACTGCAATGAGGGGAGAAAGAAAAAAGTTATAAAAATATTAATGGTATTTGGATACAACCTACAAAGTATTTTATAATTTTTTTTATTCCCAAAGAAACCAACCAACCACTATTAATTAAGCATAGTCTGCATAGATGAGTAAGTCTATACACATCACTAGGCATATGAGCTGGATGGTAAAAACCATATGGAATGCATCACATTCCAAACAATCAAAGAGTTCTGGGGAATAATTAATGATATTCATAAATATGAACAAAAATAAGCCCATTTTTACATCTTCAGATTATTAAACCCAGAAAGAAAATTCTTCCTCTTCCCCAATTGGTTTTTCTTATAACAAATTTCTGACACAGAAGAGAACATTTGTTTCATATTTTATTGAATTTCATTTATATTAAATTAAAAATATATTTCTGACAGATTCATGTAACAAAAAGGCAGAACAGTTTTCAAATTGTTCAGCTGGGATGATCAGTGTGGAATGAGGCAAAGCAGTTCGCATTCTATAATTGCCTTGTACAGGTACAATTCTTTCCCAAGAGCCAAAAGAGGATCCTTGAGAACTAACTGAAAAGCCTAATTACAGAAATTTAAAATACTGTTTCTCCCTCATTCTCAAAGAATAACATAAATTGGGGAAAGGAAAGAGAATGGGAGAATGGGTACAGGATTGGAGGGAAAGGAACAATAAAGGAAATTATACTAAAAATATACCTAACATTAAAAAAGTTAGTATGTGTTAAGTGCATAATCCTTCATAGATAAAATAGAAAAAAATTAAAATAACATCACACCACACACAATTGGCATATCCTATTGTGTAAGCGAGTGCAGAGGTTGAACACGTCACAATAGTGCTGAACACAGAATCACAAGTAATGTCAAAATGATAACTTCCAACCAAAAAAGGAATAATCACAAGCCAATTACTTATATACAAATCAACCCTAAAGACAATTATGTTCCAAATAAAGATGTCCACAAAAGAAAATCAAAGCAACATTATCCTTATTTACAAATGCAACTAGCCATGTCTTTAACAAGCTATAAAAATACTATTCACATTTTCAAACATACAGTAGTATTTTTTGTTTGTTTATTTCAAGAAGGCAGCTAACTTTGAATGCTTGGATTTAAATGAAACATTGATGGCTTACCAGCAAGGTATTTTTGCACCCCTGTCCTTTGAAGATACTTCGCAAGAGAGAGGGCTTATTTTCTGTTTATGCGTTAGGAAAATAAGGAAATGGACGCAAAGGTTTATAATACCTTAAGCCTCTGCCTTTTCAGTAAAGTGTCTCCCTTTCTCACCCAAACTGACATTGGTAAACTACTTTGATGTATGAGTGCTTAAGAGAAGATTTAACATGACTTTTTTTGTGCTATGAATTGTCCTGCATGTTGATCTCATTTTCATTCGATCTTGTTACAATGGTGCTCAAGAAAGAGATGAACTAGTCATACCATGTGAAAATGCAGTTTCAGCATGCAGCAATGCAATCCCTGGTGCTCCCAACATGAGAAGTAGACACACCAGCCAGTGAGATGTGCATTCAAAGTTAGCTGCCCTCACACAGCTGCTCAGTTTAATAATCGACCCATTTAACAGCAGTACCAGTTTATGCTACATATTTCAAAGTACCTTACTTTAAAAGAACAGCTTACATATCTACATTTAGAAAATAACTTCCGTAGTTGATTACTGGAGTAATCCCAAAAGGGTTCTTGGAGTGCTATGGTTGTAATCCCCTCACTCCCCCCTCCCAGCCCCTGAGAGATCCAGAAATATACAGGAAAATGACTCTCATGTTAAGGGAAAAGGTACAACCCCCCATTAACTGAAAAATCTGGAAATGATACTTGAAAACCAGGTTTATGTCAATATATAGGAGGTATGATTTGATTTCCTTCAAAAGGACTACAGGCCTGGGGGAAACATCTACACGTTAGGGATAAAAACAGCAGTAAAGGCAAAGTGGTTTGGACAAGTTAGACTATTGCCTACAGGGATGAAACTTTGTTTTCCTATATTTGTATATTTGTACAAATATAACCACTTCTCATGATATGGGGAATGCTCACTAGAGCATTGAAAGGAAAATGTCCTTAAAGAGCAAAAGTAGAGAAAGAATGGCATTCTATTACACAACATGGATTTTCATTAAAGTGAAACTGCACTCATTATGTATTTGTTAGATGGATGAATGATGCAAAAAAGAATTGCAGGTGGTTCTCAAAGCTGAACAGCCTTCACCTTTGTGATAATAAGACTCCTCATTTAGAAAAAAAAATACAGCAGCTACAAAATATTTGCTATCAGGAATAAGATGAATAAAATAAATTAATTTGCTGACAAAAATAACTTCTCATTTATATGTAGAGTTTTAGTGGAAAGATTAAATATGAGATCTACCAAGGGTATGTGCACATATGTGAGTTTCAATGTTCATCACAGGGCTAGCTTGTCTCAAATTCTTACAGAGATGGACATAGAGAATTTATCTTCATGGAAAAACAATTTTAATATCATAAATTATTCTCTGTGCAATGATTTATTAGATAAATATTTGAAATTATGTCCAAATTGCTAGGATCTTTTAGGAAAAAATCAGGCATTTGAGGACAAAGGCCAGGTCAATATTTCAAAAATCAGGTGTGAGGCCTCAGAGATCCGCTATGGCTTAAGAGACGGCCACTTTGAACTAGCGTGGTAGAAAGTGAAGAAAACAGGGGCAGTTTTGTCAAAGAGGAAAAAAGGAATGGTGCTATTTCTCTCTAAAGGTCAGAGAGAAATGAATTTTTCTGTGATTCCTAACAAGGTAATGACTTACTTGCAAAGCTGACTGTCAAAGAGTATTTTCCAGGAGAAGCATGTGAATACCCCCATGAAATTGGAGCTTAAGAGTCTTTTTAGCTTATGACTATAGAAGCATTTTCTTCTGCCCAAAATATCACCTGGCTGGGAATGATATGAGGCAGGGGTCTGCCAAAGTGACATATCCCACATTTTTCAGTGGGACTTGAACAAAGTGGGACTTGAACAGAATGTCTGAAATTTCTATTTTAGAGAGACTTTTAACGAAAAGAACAAAGCAGCCCATGGTGCCAAAAGATATTTGCCCATATAAACACAAGGGGCCCTTGGCCTAACACAATGCCCACAGCAGTTTCATGTTTGCGACTACAGAGAGAACTCCTCTTGCAAAGATCTCTGGGATCAGAACAATTATATTCACTCTACCCAGAAATATAAAACCTGGCCCCATTGTAGTATCAGTAATAATATAAGTCTCTGCTGATAATGATCTTTAAAAATGATACCTGATCTACACTTGTATGATGTCATTTGTCCTTAAACAAGTGGCAACCAGGAGACACCAATCTGCCTTTATATGCCTGCATGGGTACAAGGCTGTCCCCTAAATGGATACACATCAAAGTCCATGTATACAAAGAGAGGCACAGCGGATTCCCTCTGTCCATAGCATGTATAGCAGAAGTTAGTTTACCTGGCTTTTTAACAATTAGAAACCTGTATACCTGGATTTCTCATTTGCCCCATAACAAATCATCAGTCTACTAACTAGAGTCCAAAAGAATGGTAATACAGTAGTTTGAAATTCTTGGTTTAGCATTTATTTATCAGAAAATTGTGATTCCTTGTTGTCATTTTTGGAGGTAAGAGGGCATTGTGGGTAAAGAAAGGACATACCACAAATTAAATGTATTTTGTTTGTTAATGACACCACTCATTTTTTTTGTCTCTGCATAAGGTAATAGAACATTTACACTTCCTTTACTTCATTTTGAAGACCTCTTACTGAAAGTCATATGTAACATATTTGCTTCTTAAATTCTACAAGGTGGTGTTTACGAAACAAACTCAAAAAAAAATTCCCTTTACATTTAATACATTTAAAAAGTGATAAAGGAATAAGAGAATGAGAAAAAAATTTAATTGTAATGATTTAAAGTAAGTTTTCACAAGTGGAACCATATATGCCTACTTTCAGCTAAACTCAACGATAACAATTGTAAATGGCAAACTAATTTGTTTTTCTATGCAAAATCCATCCTACGTTTTCATATCCTGCATTTCATCTGTTACATTATACTTGTGGTTAGATTTCTAGTTTGATTTATTTAATAATATTAAAGTCAGTTAACATTTGATAATCTAACTAAATCTACATCTTACAGTATTATCACGGTTCTGTCCAGTTATATACATGCTTTCATGATCACCTTTTCTATTACCTTATGAACTACATATACTAGTTAAATAATCAACAATTACAGATGGATGAATAATCCAAGTTTTGAAATAAAAGTTAGATAGCTCTAGAGAAACTTATATTTACATCCTTCCCTGTCAGGCTTAAACAATTTTAATTGTCTTTTCCTTTTTGCCACTTGAAGAAACACATTGATCATTTCTCCAACTTCATCTAGCACCAGAGCCTCACATTCCTGGTAGTGATTTTTCCTTAGCATTGGAAATGTGTGTAATCTTCCTGCCATGTCCTTCCTTCAGAAGGTATTAGCACACACATTGTAACACCTAGAAGAACACTATTTTTTTCTCTCGAGTTATAGATCTTCACTCTTCTCAATCTACAAAGAATCTCTTGTTTTTAGTTTGTACGTTTTAATAGAATTTGAATTTTGCATTGTTTTTCATGTTATTTTAAGAATGTTACTGAAGAAAGGACTGTCATCCTAACCCGTACCACTAATATAATTCAGAAAACCAAGAGATGCTGCGTAGTCCTCTTTGTGGTACAGATGATTTGTGGTTCTGGACCTACCCTGGTTGAGAGGACACCTTTTCTCACCTGTTTATGGACTACTTCTTTAAACAGCTTTTAGCTACAGAGTTTTTCCATGCTTGAAAATAGGATTCTCCAAGATAGGATCCACCTAATTGGGCGATTTAAAAAATATAGTCAGTGTAATTTTAATTTTCTCAAATTTACATAATTGATTCTGCTTGTTTCCATTGATACAACTGGCCTCTGGAATCTGATATTCCAAAGCACTTTGAAGGCTTTAACTGGCATTTGTAAAATTGTACCCTACTGGGTTAAATAAATTATTCTCCGCAACAAATGAAACTCTTTTTCTTTTCTCCCTCTTAAACACACTCAAATGTGTTTTCTTAGGGGAACCAAAATAAAGCCAAAAAAAAAAAACCAAACCAAAACCCAAACAACTGAAATCAAGTATATACTACAGAAATCATTCACAAAGAATGATGAAGTGGTGCTATTGTGAAGCATTTTGGGTAATTTTGGATTATACTTGCAAAAGTGGGAGATTACTTGACATGTAAGAGTCTTATGTTCTTAGGAGGAAGGAGATTATATTCACTAAATGTATTTCTGTTACATTGACAGTTAAAAGTTGTTTTTTTTTCCTTCTCCAAAATAAATGATTCTGTTTTCCATATCCCAGTAGAAACCACATGAATGTTGTAAATCAGGAAAAAAAAAAAAGTCAAGGTACAGTATCCAAAAGGGGATTATCAGTGATGCCTCAGTGTGGATTTATCTAGAAAGGGAGGCCTATATTCAATTTTTCATAAGTACTGATATGAGGTCTCTTTCCCCGAGACTTTTCTGAGTGGGTGAAAGAGCTCTGAGCTATTAGGTTGTGGCCCCTGAATCACTGAATCCTGGGAAGCCTGTGGTTGAACTTCACTAGAAGGGATCTCACAAACTCCTCCCCTGCTCTACCACACTCATCTTGCCTTGCTTCTCATAGCCAAAAAAAAAAAAAAAACAACCCAAATACCTTCAAGGCTCTTGGCCAAAGACCACCAGCTGCTGTTGATTTAATAGTGAAGTTAGACTCCAGATAAGCCAATTAGCTGGTGAAACAATATCCTTCTAGACCAGTTTATATTTTGATGATAACATTGAAACTATCATATTTGTCAACTTCAATATCTTGAAGGATGTTTAATTCATGTCCCAAATGAGTTCACAGGAGATCTCTTACTAAACAACAGATTATATGATAGATAGCTACTCACAAAATAGTCCATGCAATCTGATTCCTTGAACTCATGGAGAAATTAAAATGTCATTCCAATTAAATCTTCTAGACTGTCAAATTCTGAAGTGAGAAAAAAATGTTCCCTTTATTTAGGTGTTACCCATAAAATGCAGTGCTTTTATTATACTTTAAATAAATATTAGTTGAATAGATGAGGTTTGGATGGATGGATGGTTTACTTTTTCAAAACAGGCAGAAACAGATTTTGGAGTTTTTTTTTTTTTTTTTTTCCTCTAAACTCTCTCTGCTTTGCCAGTAGAGATTTTTAGTTTGCTTGCTTTCATTTTTACTATTGACTAATTTGGTCCCAATATTTTAACATTAGAAAAAAATATTTTTAAAAATATATAAATGACCTGGGGCAGGAATTCCTAGAAAAAAAGACTTAAATCCAATTTTCCTTATTCTTGATATGAAGCCTCCTTTTCCTGGAGACTCATCCCTGTCATTTGTTCTCATTATTCATCTTAACTCAGTAGGTATTCTTGCAAAATGATACATAGTAAAGATGTTTCTAGGACTAGGATACTCTATGTGAGGAAAGGAGCTATTATATGAAGTATCAAAAGATTAGTATGTTGGATAATAAAATAATTGCATGAGAAGATTTTTCACATTTATTTACAACTTTTGACCCAAGGACCTATTCATAATCCTTGAATGTTTGCGTTTTTCTTTTTATTATACCAATTTATGTGCAAAGAGTTACCTTCTACTTAATATAAATAGAGTCTCATACTAGAAATTCCATAGAATTCAAGCCAATCCTTACTTGTATTCCTTCCTATGGAGTATACAAACGGAACAAATCGCCTTGTGTAGCAAATGTGATATCATATGTAGATAATGTGCTGGCCTCTCACCATAATCCCTGGATACCATTCCAAGGTCCTAATTTGCTTGGTTTGGCATTTCCAGTCTTTATCTTAGCTCTTTTTTTAAAAAGTACTTAAATTAGTTAATTTGCTGGTTGCTTCCATATTGCTTCATTCAAAATCCAAAATGAAGTTCAAAAAATGAACCAAAAAATATTACAGCTTAAGTGCAAACTACATTTCTGAGTATCTGCCAGGTAGACATACCCAATCCAGTGTGTTTCTTCCAGTTCAATGGATTCCCCACTTGTGCCACCTCTGAAAGTATCAGTAGTTTTCTTGAACCACACAGAACTGTCCCTCAGTTTCCCTTCTACTCTTAAGATTACCAACTGCCTGTCAAGTACTGTCATTTATAGAGGAGAAGAAAATATTGATGAATATAAAAAAAGAGAAAGGATATGTTTAATAGTGCGAAACATGAAAACTAGACTTGACGTTGTATTTGACTAATATCTTGGCCTCCCCTTCTAATTTTAAAGGTTGTATATTTAAAATAGTGGCCATTTCACCATATTAAAATATTTCTTGTTTAAATTCTGTCAAGAAGCTTTGATGTAAACACTTTGCAATTAAAAATTAAAGCCAAAAATAGGGGAGAGACTAATATAAAGGAACAGGCCAAACCAAAACAAAATGAAAAAACAAAAAAGCATTCCAAGCATAATTAGCAGTTATAACTGTAAAGTTTATGGGAGCTGGGTTTTCTCACTTGCCAAGATAGAAGCTGTTGGGGAAAGAAACTGGATTCTCAATCTCAGATGGTTATTCTTTTGTTCTAACAGCAATTGCATTATGACTTCCAGGGATGCTGAATATGCACACATCAGTTCCCAAAGATAGGAACAGATAGCATGGGTGTTTCAACCATGTGCATTAAAAAAAGAAGAAGAAGAAGAAAAAGAGAAATAAAGAAACAAAGAAAGAAAGAAAAAAAGAAAAAGGTGAGAACTAGTTCGACAGCAGGTAGTATTGCCTTGTATTTTCTGGTCCTTCTCTAGCCGTTCCATTCTCCTGACCACCCTATGCAGAGAAATGAAGAAACAATGTGGTTCCTCCTGTCTTTCTCTTTCAGTCTTTCCTTCTATTGTTCAAGTTAGATAAGCACATAACTGTCATTGCATCTCTATATCTTCCTCATGGAAGTGTCAAAACTACTGGCCTTGGGGGTAGAAGGAAGACCACCAGAGAAAGAAAGGGGGTGGGGAAATTGGAGCGGGCGTGTCTCTCCGCCTGAAAACCACAGCTGAGCTTACACCACAGTATTCCGGTGTCTGTAGGGTGGAGGAGGCAGCACAGTGCCTGGCTTCAGCGAGAACTCAGAGAGGTATTCAGGATTCTCTGCCACAATAGGCCGGATCCGTCCATTCTGTTTATAAAAATATTTTGTGCTGTACTCCTGCAGGTAGTCTGGGTGCTGAAGGGTGCTCCGAGGTGGCAGGCTGTGATTCCAGTAGTCAGGGTTGTCAAACGCTTTCTTGGCCTTCTCTGGCACAGACAGTACGTTGTTCTTCAGGTACTCGGCATTTCCCAAGGCGTTGGCAAAGGTGTTGAGGTACAGTGGCTCATTCACATACTCATCCTCTGCCTTGGGCGGACCATTGGAAGCATTGTGATATTCAGGATTATCCAAAGCTTGAAGGTCTCCATTTTTTCTCCGAGAAACAAAAGGGTTCTCCTCCACAGGATTTAGGTATTCTGAAGGAATACAAAAGTATCAGCCAACATCTACTTTCTACAAGATGTTAATCAGACTCAAATTTTATACAATAGTTGGCTTCTTTGTCTACAACAAGAAAGCCACAGACTTGTTTTCATGAATTCTCACAACTATTTGTGGATTACTATTGCCATATGATGCCATATGAATAAAAGGGTAAGTGGACCAAATATGTTAATGATAAAACAAGGCACCAACAGGGCCAGGATCAGAATCCCTGTTTCCTAGATTGTTCTTTCCTTTCAAATGCATTTTTCTCTTTTGCATATTGACTGGGCCAGTTATTTAAATGTTTTTGTTTCCTAAAAATCAGTAATTTCTTCTTCCATGCCAAGATGAAAAGGTGAAGTAAAGGAATAGTGTTTTTTAGTCTGTATGGTTTGCTATGAATGCCTATACAGGTAATAAGGATTTGATTGGAGATGCTTTACAGAAAGCCTTTTCACATGGGAAAGGAAGCATCTAAGGAAAAAACTCAACTGATAAAACAAATCTGACAGATACCTAATATGACTCTAGTTGATTTGCTTAACATTACATATACTTCTGCTTAACAACAAAGCATAATCATAACAGTTATTTCCATGGGCCAATCATAATCACAAAATAGCAAACTATATGAAATAGCTACTTTGTACATTGAAACCAATTAGTGCCTATTTTATATGGTCCACTCTAATAAACCCATCTAGTATAGGTATTGGCTTAAAATATTTTAAAAAATAGGCCGGGCACGGTGGCTCATGCCTGTAATCCTAGCCCTCTGGGAGGCCGAGGCAGGTGGATCGCTCGAGGTCAGGAGTTCGAGACCAGCCTGAGCAAGACCCCGTCTCTACTAAAAATAGAAATAAAAGAATTATCCGGACAACTAAAAATATATATAGAAAAAATTAGCCGGGCATGGTGGGGCATGCCTGTAGTCCCAGCTACTCAGGAGGCTGAGGCAGTAGGATCACTTAAGCCCAGGAGTTTGAGGTTGCTGTGAGCTAGGCTGACACCATGGCACTCACTGTAGCCCGGGCAACAAAGTAAGACTCTGTTTCAAAAAAAAAAAAAAAAAAAATGCTGATAATTAATGCTGCTCTCTTCAAGGCTTAATTCTACCTCCATGTCTATAATATAGAGTACATATACATGTATATATACATATATTATAGACCCTCTTTTTGTCCTCTCTTTCACTATATACACAAAATCTAAGCTTATGGCTAGTTTAGTCAGAGCATAAAGACAGCATAATTCTCTACTGAGATGCCACCATTTTGAAACTCACTTTCTATCCCCTATACTTAGCCCAAGATACAGAAAGAAAAATTCTATCAAGCCAAGGTTACTTTTCCCTGAATATAACTATACCGGATATAATTAAGTAATGACTATTCCACTATCATATGGGTGAATTACAGTTCAATAATTTAAAAGACACTATCGTTTCATCCTTACAATTCTGTGAAAAAGGAAGCACAAGCCTTATTTTTCCTGTTTCATAAACAGAAAAATTAGAGTAAATGATGTATGCAGTATACACTTTGTGTTGGACTAGAATTCAGGTCTTCCAACTCCCACTACATAATCTTCTTGTTCTACTGCACTATTTTTATTATTGTCCCTATAGGAGTAGGGTCAACTTTACTCTTAGCAACAAGCTTTAATTTGAAAAATATATGAAAGAACTTATAAGAAAGGCAGAATTAGACTACAACATCTTCCATAGAAATGGATCTCACTATTCAGAGATAAAACACTGAGAATATTACAAAGAGACTATATGGACTGACTTGCTCTTCTCTTAGAAGCCTTATATTACCTTGTCTCCATGCAATGTACTTATTTATTGTCTTGATGCAAACTTGTATGGCTGTAAAGTTATATGTGGAGGAGTAACTTTAGGGTTGAGTTGACAATCTGTCCAGAGAGGATTCTGCTTTGGGGAGAATCTGCCAAATCTTCACAAAACCTATGTCTGTGTCACTACTGGGCTACTATAAACATCCAAATCTTCATTCCATTAAAATTTTTATATATAAGTATATATTTATTCATCTGTGTGTCTAGACAGATATATTTTAATAGGTTATTTACAATATGTACTAAGGGATCTATAAATTGTATTTTATAGGAGTAAAAATAACCATATAGAAAAGGACATAACAGGCTCTAATGCACAGTCTTAAAATATAGTTTGCTGTTGACACTGAAGACTCTGAGAGACATGATCATCATTTTTTAATAACAATCATCCATCTTCTCTGTTTTGTGATGCTGTTAGCTTAGAAGGAAAAAGCTTTTTTTTCCAAAATTGAAACATTATTTGATTTGTGTGTTTAACATTTCTACTACTATACAAAATCATTGTTGTACTTTGTAAAACCACAAATTATTATTTTCAAAACTTGGTGGTAGGCTTATAAGTATATACAAGGTCAAACTTTAAGTTTTGAAGAATAAAAGTCCAATAAAGCAATGGTTCTGATATCTTGTGATAGGCTACTTCATTCAAATATTCCAATAAGGATATGTTTATGTTATGTTTTTTAAGCTTGATTGTGTATACAGATAACCTGGGCATCTTGTTAAAATCCAGATTCCTATGCAGGTTTGGCCTGAGATTCTGATTTCTAAAAAATAGCTAAATAATGTGGATGCTGCTGATTCAGGGGCCATACTATGAGTAGCAGTAGCCTAGGCCTTTACTGGGTCACAAATGTTATCTAATGCAGCTGTTCAGCAATTTCTATTCTATACTTTGTTTATCTTGATGGAAGCGAACGTCAAATGGCAAACATTTCTGAATATTCAGTGCATACCTTGTTTGGGCTTGTCTCGCATGGGAGTCATGTAGCCTTCTTCATCCAGCTCTCCTCGTGGGCTCCGTTCTGGGGCAAACACTGTGGGGTCAGCACTGTACCTCTGGGTGCTACTGTCCTCTTGGACACGGGGCGCCGCTGGCTTGCGTAGGGTGCCGTTACAGCAGGACTCATCAAAAATCTCAGCTGTAGCACCCTGAGCAACCGGAGCTTCTGGGATTGTGCTGGTCGGGGCTCTATAGGGCACGGTCACTCCTTGTTCTGCAGCAAAACCCCCATCTCGATATACGAACTGGTTCTGTTAATAGCAGAAACACATTTGGAGAGAAGCTGTTAGGAATAGTTGCGAAAAATGAATGCTCATAACCAAAAGGACATTAAAGCTAGTCTTTCAGAGAATAGTCATAGTCTAGTGGCTAATGAATTTGAGTTTCAGACTAGAAACACTTAAAATTTCAATTTTTCTTAAAAGGTAAATTGTGGGAAAATAATTTGAAAGCATATATTTTAATTTTGCTAGCCAACTAAAACATAACCTAATAAAAAGTATTTGATGTCCTTTCCCCACAACTGCCTATTTTTAATATAAAATTCAAAGTGAATTCTTATGACAAATGGCAGTGTCACTCACTGTAGACAGTTGTCTTTAAGAATAGAAGTACATTGATATATAATATTTTGAATGGTGCTATTTTCATATTATCTTCTATTCTGGGATTATTATGAGTTTTTGAGTACCTAAACTAGAGAATCATCACTGAAATTCTGACTTTTTAGTACATAACCTATAATCAAGGAAGTAAAGATAACCTTCCTCCACCAAGAAATGTAATTTATGAGCCCATGTAAATCCTTCAGATAAAAATTGAAAGCTACAGTTGATGCCTGATATCTGAACTTTGGATTATCTACTGAGATAAAAGACATCTACAAAGGCAGCAAATTCCTTAACTCACTGTTGGCAAAGGCAAAATGAAAAAATTATGTGGAGACAAGAGAGAGGAAACATGGTAAGCAAAGACCAAAATTCCTAAAAGATGAAGGTTGATTGTGAAATACTTACTCCTGACATGGGGGTGTAGGCAGGAGGAGGGCTGTGTCCAATTTCACTCTAATAGGAAAGAAAAATGGAATGATGGATATAATAAGAGGCAATATGAATGAAAAAAATTAAAAAGAAAAGAAAAGAAAAGCCACGAGTTGTATGAACCAAAGGGGAAAACGTGCACAACAGTGAAGTTTCCTAAACAGTAATATTGTATGCATTCTGACTGCAAGCAAGTCTGTTTATTGTGTTTTGAGGAAATTAAATCATTTAATTCAATCCCTGAAAAGAAAAATCATACAGAAAAAGTAAAATTTTTCAAAAGATGAAAAAATAAGTCAATAATAAGCATTTTTCTGATTAACCCTGAGGAAAGGAAAAGCAATAAATAACTATAGTTGTAAATTAAAAAGTTTCTTTCTTTACATGTCAAATGACTGAAATGACCATAGTATTAACTTTTCTCTTATAAGAAGAAACGTGCCTAAAAGGAGATAGAAGTAGATTTCAATTTGCCTGGAATGATTTTTGCAGTTAAGCTACATTTACTTTTCACTATTTCAGCAAAGGGTCAACTTTGTACCTCTCTTTATAAAAAGGTACATACTATTTTATCTTCAGTCTCACTTTTTTCTTTTTAAGTTAAAAAAAGCAGAAAATATGGAAAATCAATTTCTTTCCTGGAAACATGTTTTCGATTCCTTTTATGTATTAACATTTACAATCAGTCAAAACCAGATTTCAGTTAAAGAAAAAACAAAAAAGACATCTATATTTTTATAGCTTAACACTCCATCCTATGGACTAAGTGAAAGCGGATATAAAAATACCATAAAATATTAAGAACAACGTTCCTTAGGGTAAAGAGAAGGGTTGTATGAATAACAACTCTGTTTCTTAATAAAAAATTCATTAAATACATTTCTTGAGAACCTACTGTCTATGTGCCAGGCACTTTTCTAGGCACTGGGGATAATGAATAATGCAGGCCAAATAGCTGATATTAGGAAGCTTGCATTCTGTACATTCCAGCTTTACGAGAACAGAGATGACTAAAATAAACTTCTAAGATGTCTACATCTTTTACATGAAACATAGCTAAATATTATTCCAGGTGAACATTTATATAATTTAGAAATTCATAAAGCAATCTAAGAATATGGTCCTAGGGAGATTAACTATTTAATGTAAACCAATTACAACTGGATCATGTAATTTCCCTTAACTAACAGTCTGTTGGACTAATCAAGGGACAAGTTCCGAACCCCTATAGTGAGTTTACATCTTAAATTCTGCCACAACTATGATGGCATAGAAAATATTTGTCTTTTTTCTTCTCTAATAACCTAACAACACATAGAAGATTATAACAGCAAAAAGTTAGAGATATATACCATATGCAATGCATAGGAGGTAGTATTGTATAACAGATTGTTTTGTAACCTGTTAGAAGCCCTGAGCTCCACAAGTGGTGTGAATTTGCTCAATCATGTAACATCTGAGACCCTTATCTTCATTCTTGGCCTCTCTACTTTATTCTTAGAGAAGACAAAGTAAGATAATATATATAGATGAACTTTGTAAGTTCTGTACTACATATAAATGTAAAGGCTATATCAAATTTAAATATTCACATCTCCTAAATTGAATTTGTAAAGTCAAGCAATGAAGATGCCAAAGCTACTCATCAAAGAGGTATTTTTAAATGTTTACTTGTTCTCTAATCATCTTAAATATGGGCGTATTCTGCTATCTTTTAGAAATACATGAAATCAAACACACTTGTTCATAAAATTTGAGAAAGGGATTTTTCTATATAGTCCAGTGAGTTGTAAAACGGATGGTTCAACAGCGATAGCAACTGCCTGGTAGAACTTTATCATACTACAAACACTGGCCTTACCTTCATCATTAAACACCAATTATCTAGCAAATATTTATTAAATCTCTACAATGAACCACAAGCACTGTGGTAGATGCTGGAGACAGTACAACACACTAGGAAAGACATGGCCACTGACCTTTTAGAATTTACACTGTACTATCAAATATTACCCGAGATTATTAGAAGAAAAGGAAAGAGTGAAATGAGGCCAGAGTGAATTTATTTCAATTCTATGATTATATATCAGAAGGCAAGATATTCCAAAATATTCATGATTACCAGTGTCCCTTTCACCCCTTACCTTGCAAGTGTCACTGTACTAGGTAACATTTGACTAGAATGTTCAGCTAAGGAACCAGTATTGATTGCACATTTTGCATTTTATAAACCTTGAGAGATAAATGATCAAAGGAATTACTCACAAGTCATTCTTCATCAGGAAACAGTTTATTATGTGTATTTATTACGTAGGCTAGAATGCCTTCAATTGTAAAGGCATTGTATTAAAGTAACTGGACCTCCTGCAGTTAGTCTGTACCAAGATGTAAAGCAAGGCCATGCCCTATTAGAATGCATCCACTGTCCCTGCTTTTGACAAGTCTGTCAGTTAGCAATCTGCCAAATCTGTATCTGGACATACAGCCAAATAGCATCACAGTAATAGGAGCGTCGTCATGCTTTTCCCTGTTTCCAGCATTAAAATGGAAAAGATGCAAAGCAAACCCCTTTAGCATTCATTGTTTTTAGGGTTACTGGCTGCTTTTTATGTTTCTGTTTCCATTTTTTCAGTTTGCTTTTCTATCTATTTTCCATGATAAAAGTACCTCATTCATTTCCCCCTGGAAGGGCAATACAGCTCCAAGGGAACATCTGTGAGGCCAATTAGCTGGGCTGGAAATGTGATATAATTGTTGTTTAAATATATTTAAATTACATGTTAATCACTATGTCATAATTTATAAGCTTTGAAAATAACTTTTTATACTTCAGAGCCAAGCCAGATTTCACTTGTTTTTGCTGTTTTTAGTTTGTAACAAGCTCTTCTCATTTTTCTCCCTCTCAATTTTCCATACTTGAAGAGCTGAACTTTTAATATTGGAAAGAATGACAGCTGCAAGTAAATTGGTGGAGTAAAAATTAAGATCCGCACAGCAGTCAAAATGAGCTGGAGTGACCTTAAAGTTCTAAGCAGAACAAAGCGCTGCTCTCAGTTAAAAAGCTTTTGTTTTCTCATCATGCCACTTTCTGCTGTCCATCAAAGTCCAGCTCTGTGGATCTTTAGGAAGACGCACTGGGTGCATCTATTCAATTAGCTGGCGGTTTACTGTCAGCAGGGCAGAGATAGAAAGCAGAGGGTTATGAACTGGCAGGTGATATGGACTTTGTTCCTGGTGGGGGGATTTGTAAGGGTGATAGATAGAATTGAGTTTAATTCTTTGGCCATATCACCGGGACACTGCATGATTAACTTGGACTCAAATACCAGAGGTTATAGAAGAGGCAAGTGTCAGCAAATAAATCAAATATAGTGTTAAATGCACGTTTAAATATATCATACCCTAAAATGTACTTTTTAGTTGAATGATAAATAGTTGAACTTTTATCTCATTATATGCACAGTATTTTTTATATTTTTATTGTTTAATATTGTTCTTGAGAAATTTTAAATTGTTAACTAAATAGACTGTGTCCTGTCATACTTTTAAAAATAATTACAGAAATCTATTTTCTTAGGAAATAAAACTACACGCCTAGTGTCTAACTTCTATCTAAATTAAACACGTGCTCATCAAGACAGAGTTGTTTTTTAATCTTTAAATAATTATTACTTTCAATAATAACTATAGGATTACAGTTTCTAGGGTCAAGAAATACTCTAAATCCTTTTAACTAAAATAGAATGTGTCTCTGTAAGACATTGCTAATCCATCAGCACTAATTTATTATCTAGATATTTAACATAGTAACTGTTAAGGGTTCTCAACCTTTCATCCTCCCTGACATATGTGCTTAACACTCTGATGGACTCTTCTACACTTTCACAGGTCACATAGCAGCGCACAGAAAATGGTTTTTGCATTACATGTAATTCCTCATGCATGGCGGTAACGCTGCGTCTCTCTCACAACTGAGTGCAACATCCCAGTGTTTTGAGACAGTTAGATTAGAACCTTCATTTTTCATAACGCAAACCAGAAGAAAACAAATAAAAAGTGTCCATAGGTGCCCCAAACCAAGAAGGACTGGCCTGAGCTTGCTTAGATTTCAGCAGTTGAGTGAAATTTATATATAGTACATATAATGTCTTTTGTCTATTTATGTATGTATTTATTAATTAATTAACTCATTTGTCTATTTGGTTTGATTATGTGGGACATTGCTTTTTTGAAGAAACTGTTTTACTTTATGTGTGTGTGCCCACACACATGCACATAAACACAAACACAAAATAATAATGACCCTATAATGTAGGCGAAGAGATGGATACTGACTTGGGCTCTTTATCCACTTTTCACTAACCTTGGTAACTTTAATCTTTCTTTTTTGTTATTCTTTTTCAGACAGATAATTTGGTGGCAATTTAATCATTCTTATATGTATCATCTACTCAATTATTTAAAAAAATTTAATGGAGGGGAACTATGAATGGTATCAGTAAATATGAGTGAGAACAAATACAAAATTTACAAAGTCTATGGAAATAGTGTCTTTTATAAGCATTAGTAAATCTAATTTTCTTAAGTAAGTCCAAAGTCTGCTTAATTACAATGTCTACTCTGTTTCATAGATGATTATATGACTACCCTCAGGCAAATTGAAAAATAAGAAGGGAAACTAACATATATCATGTACCTACCCTATGCCATGGACTATTTTAGGTTTTATTTATTCTTATACCTTACAAGGTAAATATCTTTATTAAAAATCATAACTCCCATTTTACAGATGAGAAAACTGAGGACTGGGGAAGTTAAAGGATCTGTTCACGTGCACCCAGCCATTGTTGGCTATCTATGAAGCTCATCACTCTATTATCTTTTCATTATGTCACACATACAGTTTTGACATGAGCATATCTATCTATTCTTTCTCTTCTTTGCCCTTGCTCTTCCTCTGCATTGTACCTTAACTCTTTTCTCAAATAATTTCTCATGGTTTCTCTTTCTAGTTTTTGTGAAAAACTACTCTTAAAGACACATTTGAAATGCATCAGCCTTAGGTATAAAATACTGATAAAGCTTTACAGTATTGCCCCACGCAGCAGATTTGCACTCACATTAGTTACAAGGACCTAAACCAAAAGAAGGAAACTTTAACTAGAATATTAAGAGTTCATAGCACATGTATATATACACATATATATATATTTCGTTCTTTCCTAAAAGTCCTTTTTTGCTGATCTAAAATTGTGTGTGTGTGGATACAAACACACACACACATTTACCTACCTTGCCAAGAGCAAAGCCAGCCCCAAAGCAGGAAGAGATAGTTTTAAATAACTGGAGAGCACAAAGATTTTTCATGACAGCGCTCTTGCTTATGGATTTATTGTTCCTGGTACAAGGCTTAGTCAATAAATACCTCTTCCTGCTTGACTGGGGGTAAGTAAGCTATTGCATCCCCAGGCAGCAATTCCTATACCCTTTCCAAATATCAGTAGAACAAGAGAAAATTTCCCTGTAAAATATTCATGGCTAGATGAGTCAATAAAATGAAGCTGAAAATTCCTCACTTTACACCTTTCTGCTTTAAGTTGCTGCTCTGGGCAGTATTATACAATGGAATCAAAGGATGTTATTAGCACAGTCAAAAAAGAAAGGGCATAAAGAAACACAATTTTACATTAATGCCAACATTCCTTAGCTTCATTCAAGATAAGCAATAAGAATTTTGTCACCCTTCTTGAGATCAGCAATCACACAGAATTGATCTCTTTGTCCTGTTGCAAGTTCTAAATGTCTTTCTTTTGTTTGGTTGGTTCTGGTAACATTCTCTTTTTTCGCCTGTGTCTATTTCTTTCACAAGCATGTTGTTGTGATAATTGAAACTTCTCCCAATTATTACATAGGTACTTGCTAATGCATGTAGCTAGAAATCTAAAGAGAACATCTAGGACTTTCTCAAAGACCTCCCAATAATTCTTTTCCGTTAGGAAGAGTATGTCATTTTTTGTAATTTTTTGAATACATGTTTAAGAACATCTAGTTCTTATTGCAATGTCTTTAAGAGCAGAAATGAAATCATCAAGCCTTTACTATGTCCAAATTCTATAGTAGCCTAACTGATTCTTCAAATGAATCCTAAAGTTATCTCTGTTTGAGTGTTTTTTATTCTAACATCATAAGGAGTATTTGATGAAGATTTCTTATATTCACATACAAACTAAGAAAATTAATAGCTTAAAACAAAATAATCGATGCCTATTTAACCCACTCAATCTAATACATTGCCTTTTACAGGCTATTAGCTCATTTGTGGGCTTGCTTTTGTTTTGTTTTTCCCATTTTTCGCATGTGGATATTGTTTAACAGCAAATGAATCTTGTTCACCAAGATACTATGTACAAGAGGTCTACTTAGAAGCCAAGATATGCACCTGAAAAAGGAAAAAAGGTCCACTTAGAAATGTTTGTTAATGGTTATTTAGAGTTATTTCATTTATGTGCAAATAATAAGGCAACAGTGAAATTGTCAACCTTCTCTTTAGCAGTAATCCAAGCTCAGGAAGTTTTATTATACATTCAAAATAACAATGACAGCATTTAGAGCAATCTGTGCATGAGAAGGTAAAAATATGAAGGGCATAGTTGTGAACTGGGGGATAGAAAACAAATAACATAGGAAATAGAATTGCAAATTTTAGGAACCTAATTTTGGCATGTCGATTTTACTCAGTGTTTTAAATGATAGGAGCTGGCAACAAGCACACAATTTAACATAATACCAAAGCCTTTCAGTGTTCATATCATTTCAATGTGGACCAAGTTGGAAATATCTTCAGTTATGCTAGTTTATGCAAACTGTGTACCAGATAAAAAGTGAATTTGTAACAATGGTTTATTCATCTAGCTACTGCTCTTTAAGCAACCAGGTGGCACAGCTGTTGCCGTAAGTAAAAAGATTTCTAACAGTCCACCTGGAGTTAGGACAGCTGGTTCGTGTGAGCTGATCTGAATAATGTACTGTGGATACTCGGGTACAGCAACTGACAGAACAAACAGCACATGACTGTCCCATCAGCCCAGAGCAAACACTGGTTACATTTCACAGAAACAGGCTGGTATTTACAACTGATCTGGGCAAAAATGAGTATCAGATTGAATGCAGCACCCCAAGAGAAAAAGCTCTCCCCAAGAGGTACTTATTGACCACAGTCTAAGCAGATTTTACCATTCTTGAGAAGACCCCAAATCTGATTTTGCTACATATAAAAAAGAAGAAGAAAAATATACAAAGCATTCCTACCTCTATTTGTCAACTACTCTGGAATTTCCTAAACTAAAAAAATGACCAATACTTCCTTAGTTTTCCATTTACACTGTTTGCTGCCAAAGTCAACCTAGATTAGCTAAGATCGTGGCCATAATAATTTTCTTTCAAGTTCTAAAATGGTTAGCATTTTACTAAAAAAAGAAATAAATGAAGAAAGCAAAAATTAATAGAACTGCAACCAGAGAATTTATTTTAAATCTGGCATGAATACCAGAGATGACCAATTCACATTCTCTCTATTTTACGCCTCAGTGACAGAGACGGCAAGCAGCTTTCCTCAAGACACAGCTAAATACTAACAAGGAAAAATCAACAGTCCTAATTAAAAAATATCTTTATAGTTTGCTATGGGGAGAAAAAAATTCTCTGGGGATCCTTAAGATTATAAGTCAAGGATAGCCCAGGTGAACCTCTAAAACAGGCGAAGTCTGATCCCAGTGTTTCCTCACCGAGGATACCGTCTCACTCTTTACTCCTCCCTCACAGATTCCTGGGCCCATTTATTCCTGCCCTGGTTCTATAGGAAACATAACCATATTATCCTCCTGTTTCAGGTGTCCCATTCTGGGCCAGTACCTCCCACCAAAACATTTTTTTTGTCTACACTCTTATGCTCTCCTCGGGGATGTGGCTTTAGCTAAGCCAGAGGGCATTTCATTGGTCTGATAAATTAATTTGGAGAATTTTCTCAAATTGGTGTTAGTGGATCATGATGGATGTACCTCAGGTAACACTGAACTATTGAAGACCAATCCATACTCTTATAATTAACTGCTGGTTTGATATCTCTACTGGAATGTTTCACGGCACTTCAAATGTCACATTTCCTAAACTGAAAGGACCGTCTCCTCTCCCTAACTCACTGGTCTCGGCTTGGAGAATGGTACCCATAATCTATCTACTTGTGTAAGTCAAATATCTTAGTGTCATCTTTGATGTCTCCTCTACCTCACTCCTCGTATCTAAGCATCCAAGGTCTACCCTTTCAAACAGCTTAATATCTCCAGACTCCAACCATTCTCTCCAACTTCATTGCTATTATCTTAGTTTGGTTAAGCTGACATATAGTTTATTATTCCCACCGGGATATGTTGAGGGTAAAAGAAAGTGATATTACTAATTCTGCCAGGATAACAGGAGTAAAGTAGGACTTGCTAGGGAAAACAGGCACTCACGATAATCTCAATTATGGTTTCATTTCTTGACTAGAGTACTCAAAAAACCTTCTAACTGGTCTCCTTGATCTTAGTCCTTCCCTTCACTCCAATCTAATATTCACTCTTCATTCCCTCCCCTTTAAAACTTCAAGACCTCCTATTGCCCTTCAGCTAAATGAAGTCAATTTCTTGTGGCATTGGAGGCTTTGCTGACTATGATCCTTGCCAGTTTCTCCAGCTTCACGTCCTTGCTCTCTCCACATAGGCCTCCAGTCAAACAAATCACTAGCAGCTCCTGTAACAAGCCATTTCCTCTCTCACCCTCAGGCCTCTTCCCAAGTTCTTATCATTTCTTTAACGCTCTTTCTGGCTTCTTTCCCTTGATTGTGTGTTAACCCCATGAAAAATTATCATTACCCTGATTACATTTAATTATTGATTCAACAAATATTTATCAAGAACCCATTATATGCCCCACAATTTATCAACTGTATTTCAATTATCTATTTATTTCATTAGTATGTTCTCTTTCTTAGACTATGAGTCTGTTTGGAAGATGACTCACTCTAACTCACTATTATATTTCTGATACCTAGCACAGTGCTGGGGCATGGCCATGGTGGATGTTCAGTAAACTTACATCAAATCAAAGGATGGACAGACAGAAAGATGTCTGGAACCCAAAGAGAGGCTCTATTAATGAGAATTTCAGAGATCCATCCAGTCAGTCAGATATGTTTTGAAGAATGTAGAATTTCAGCATTCTTAAAATTATATATTATTCAAATCTTACTCTGCAGATAAGGTGAAATTAAATCCAGATACAAGTATCTGAATATTATATTTTATCTAATACCTCACTTGTCAATATCAGTTACTATTTCTGAAGACATTGCTTGAAATCTTAATTCTAATGGAAAAATTTTTAAAAAGTATTCTTACAAATGGTGAGTGGTTCTGAATGCAATGGACATTTCACATCCAGCTATAAAACTTCAGGATTCTATCACTAGTATAATAACACTCCCTTGAGACATCAATATATTTCCTAATGCTTTGGAGGCCTAGGAAACCAGGTTTTAGCTTTATCCCTGAAGAATATAAATATTTAAGTAAGAACAATAAGGAAGACAGACTTTGTGGATAAAGAAACTATAGGCAGATGCAAAATGTATCCTTTCTCTACAAGTGGTACATACCACCTACCTGTGTTTTCCACATTGTAGTACACAGAACAGACACAGAGGGAAGGACTATTTTATATTTTTCAAAAAATATTTTTAAGATAATCATGGCTAAGTAGTACAGAAAAATCAAAATTATAAGTCAATGAAATTCTAAATCAAAATTATAGAGGACATATCTGGGGCAAAGGAAGTAGCTGCAGAAGAGTGCTTGACTAGAGAAAAGCCTGGCATACAACATCTCTGCTGGCATAGATAAGTATTTCTCGAAGCTTTGTGTCCTCATCTGTAAAATGGGAATAATAATGCCTGTCCTAACTGCTTTATGAGTTTTATATGCTCATGTTCATGCCAAATATCTTTGAACAAAATAATATAGTTTATAAGTGAGCAACATGTTCTCTTTCTCTAGTAGGTTAAAGAAAATACAGCAGAATGCTGAATTCTCCAAGTATCACTCACACCAAATGAACTAAAATGCTACAAACCAAATAAGCATATACTTCTTGTATACCAGCTAAATGATTATCTGTGGGATGGTGGAGGTTATTTTGCAAATTTTGTATCACAAATTTTATTTGAAACAACTGTAAAAAGTGATTTCTGTTATTAATGTAAATAAAATAGTGAAAAATAATTTACAAGTTTTATCTGAATGTATATTGATTAATACATCATTTATAGGCATTTTAAACCATACCTTTGAAAATTAAAAATGCTATGGTTTTCTTAGTGCAGCAGTAATCACAGCAAGATTTCTTAGGACTCTTTCCCCACTTAGACATAGAAAGGTAAATATTAAATATCCAATAAGATAATCCTTAACCAACTAAAATAAATTAACTGAATGACCTAACAGTAGTGATTATGAGAAACTGAAATAAAATCTTTATTACTTTTGTTTTCTTTAGATGACAAGGGTGAGAGAGTTGATGAAACACAAACACTAGAAATTCACATTTTGGCAGAGTACGTATTCGCTTTGAATTTTTTTGAGTCACTTCTACTGAACAGTTGAAAGCATCCAGACTCCTAATAAGACATGTTGCAGGATTCACTCTGCAGCATTGTCAATAGGCCAAGGAGAAGTCCTCAGTGCTTCAATTGCATTTTTTCTTCCCTGTGATTGCCGATCTTTTCAGGGAAAGCTGATAAACTAAACAAGGCACATAGGCATGGAGGAAATGTTTGAACTCTCATTCCTTGTTTGGTGGAGACAGAATTCCCCTATGTCACTTTTTTAATGAATTGGAATCCGAAGCATTTTATAGATTTTAAAAACATAAAAAAACATTTTCAAGAAAGACACACCTTGGAAAGCCCAATTACAGAAAGGTGCTTAGATCTGCAATTTTAAAATAATTTGATAAATAAATTGGAGCTAGGAGAAAATAAAATAGATTAGACTTTTCCACATATTCTGTATGCCAGCTATTCTACCGATGAATACCAAATAAACAAACAAAAAAGTACTAGAGAGATGAGAGAAACATTTGCTGTATTTCCTAGGCCACTTTGTCATTTATTATATTACTAGCACAATTATTATTTACCATATCTAAAGAAAGATATTAAGCCAAGGTGCAGCTATGTTCTGATGAAAGAAAATAGTAATACTTGGTCTTATGAATATATTTACAAGGAAGAGTATGGTTGTCTCTTTTGCTGTAAGTCTTAAATATTAGGCACCCCAAGCTCTCTTAGGAACCTTTACTGTTTTTATCCTTTATAAGTACATCTAAGACTTTTAGAAACTGTATCTAATTCATCAGTATCATCTTTTAGGATAACAAGGTCCTTAAATAGACAACCAACCAATTTTATTAGTACCCTACCTCTTTTATTTCTCCCAGCTTTACTTACCTATGTATTAAAAAGATACCTAGTAGCTCAGATTTTGGTGAACAAATTTAGATCTAGATATCCTTGTCAAGAGCAATAAATGACAAGAGGACATTTTGATCATTCCTTGTACTGACCTTAAATTCTTACTGGAAAGTGACCAAAAGCTCAGGTGAAAGCAATTAGAAGCAATATCATCATACTGGCAGCAATTCTGTAATTTTTATTCAGTCTGTTGCCATATGAAAACACACTGAATGTCAATTATGCAGGAGGAGAAGATATTTCCAAGAGAGCTTGACACAAGCCCAGGCTGTGAATTATTTGCTTTGAAATGCCTTCATATTCTCCTGCTTGGAAATTCTGGTCAAGAGAAGAGCAAAAACAAGTAACAAGCTCATCCTGTCTATAGACAGGTGAACATTCATAAAACGTTTATCAGCCTACAAATAAAATTTTAAACGTGCTGGACCATCCTCCCACAGAAGAGAGGAAGGAAGTACAATACACAAAATGTGCTTCGTTATTATATTAAACTTCCAGGGTACAGCTCACTCATCTCGAGGTTCTAAATACCACAAGCCCCAAAGGAAGCTATCACTAACATGCTATTCGAAACCAGAAGCACATTAATTCCTGACAGCAATTCCTCCTATATGTTTTCTAATCTCTTCTATCCAGAGGTGGATTTACCTTGAAGCAATGAAGCGTAAACCTCAGAACCTTCAATTATAGCCCCCTTCCAAGGCCTGGTGAAGAACTCAAGTCATAGGTTCACATGATATGGGGATTTTATAAAATTTGCAAAAGTGAAATTTTTATTTTTGCATTCTTTTCCTTAAATGTGCTCTATCTCTACTCTCAATTATAAATGTCTGGCTCCACCAAACCTGGATCTGTCCCTACTCAAACGTCCCTGTCTCTGAAAGTGTTCTCTACAGTATATTTTTATCAAAATTACGTTTTATCAAAAATGTGGCATCCACGAGAAGCCACCGTGCACATCCAGAAGACTTCCTTGGAATATCCTCTGTAGTAGAGAATGTTCATTCCAAGATTTAACTGAGGCATCTGAGCCAAGGTTAATATGCTTTAAGGTTCCAGATCGTAACACTTCAAAATTCATTCAAACCCCTCTTCTTTTGGAGACTCATGCTAAATGATTATACCACGGGTCCTTCTCTTTGCGACTCTTATCTACAGTCTTTGGAGGTACTTTCCAGCACTCAGAGACTGTTCATGTTCATTGGTGTCACTCAGATTGCTCAGTCATTCCTGGCTCAGTTCCAACACCTTTCACCATGAATCCCACTGAATACATTATATATGAAGCATTATAATTCCTGAGCTTCTTCCTTGACTACAATCTTATCTCTACTGCACTTTATCTACCGTGCGGCTACACCTTAACATCACTGGGAAAAACTCTCATTACCCATTAAAAAAAAATCTCTTTCTCGGACTACAGCCTTTTATTCTTTCAATTCATTGATTTTCTTTCTCTGATTTAATCAGTTCTTCTGCCTTTTTTGTGCTCCTCAATTAATTTTATTTATTTATTTTATTTTTCCAGGAGGGGTCTTGAAGTATGTTAGATATGGGTTTGACTCCTGTGTCATTTACTAGCTATGTCGCAAGCTACTCAACCTGAGTCCCAGTTTCCTTAGCTTAAAATGGGGAAAGAATGCTCTCTCCTGTCTGTTAGTACTATATTTTATAAGACTGTATGTAAAGAACCTAGCATAATGGTCAATTGACAGTAGATACACAATGTCAGTATTTACATAATTATATATCATTAGACCGGGTGTGGTAGTTCGCGGTTGTAATCCTAGCACTCTGGGAGGCTGGGGTGGGAGGATTGCTTGAGCTCAAGAATTTGAGACCAGCCTGAGCAAGAGTGAGACCCCGTCTCTACTAAAAATAGAAAAATTGGCCAGACAATTGGCATATGCCTGTAGTCCCAGCTACTCGGAAGGCTGAGGCAGGAGGATCACTTGAGCCCAGGAGTTTGAGGTTGCTGTGAGCTATGATGATGCCACTGCATTCTACCCAGGGTGACAGAGACTGTCTCAAAAGAAACGAAGAGAGAGAGAGAGTGAGAGAGAGAGAGAGAGAGAGAGAGAGAGAGAGAGAGAGGAAATTCGGGAGTCCCCTATCAATCTGTTAGGAAACAGAGCTAAGAACGGCAAAAAGAGAAAGGATTAGGTTTTAGGCAACTGTACTCTCCATGATACGAACTTTCAACTGAGTCCACCAGTTCTGTTTTCTATCTAATCTACAAAATTCACAAAGTCTTGGTGTAAATTATTTTTTGTTGTTGGAGAAATGAAAGGAGGGACTGAGTTGTGGAAATTAAATAAAGGGTGAGAACCAATGAAGTGTGGGAGAGTAGCACCACATGGGGAACTTGGAACCTGGGAGGAGAGAAGAGCTAACAGTTATTGCATAGTTAGTTTGAAGAGCTTTACCCATTATTGCACTAAATCTTCATACACACCTATGGTAGATATTATTTTTATCTTCATTTTAGAGCAGAGTAAACCAAGAGGTTAAGTAAGTGGCCTAGTTTACACAACTAGTAAGCATGGGAGCCTGGACTGAAGTACAGGCAGTAAGATCCCACAGTAGGCTATGTTGCCAGATTACTAAATTGCTTCATTCAGCACTTTATCCCCAGTAAATTAAAAGAAAAAATAGGGAAGCAGTTTGGATTTCTTCCATCTGTGAATTTAGATTCAATAAAATTCTATCTAGTGCTCAAGGGACAGAGAAACTCCCATCTGACATATGTGTTAAAATTTCATTCTTAAGTTTCCTCATGCCAAAACTACTTCTTGTCTGAGATGAACTTTTCTACAAATGTATGGTGACTTATCTTCCCCTAACTTCTGGACTTTTCTCCACCTATTTCCTTTCCTATTATCTTCTGTCATCTCTATTTCACTAGTTCACTCGTCTCTAAGAATCTTCAGATGCTCATTATTCTAGAAAACTTCCTCTGACCCATTTTCCTCACTGAATTCACATTCTGTCTCCTGTCTTCCCTTCACATAGAAGAGTTTTCCAAAGAGATTCACACCTCCTGCCTTGCTCCTCAATCAATTGTACTCTGCCCCTTACAAGTTCTACATTCTACTGAAACTATATTTAAAGATAATAGTAATATGTCATGAATCTAGGATAATAATGGCTTCCAAATCATAACTTAACTTCATTTGAGCTCTAAACACATATTCCTCACTATTTAATGACTATATCTACTAATATTCTAAAATATTAATTGTATTTCCTTATCCTACTCCATTTTCTTACACTAATAGTAATGTTAACATCTTCCTATTTGCCAAATTAGAAAACGTGGTGTCACCCTTGAATTCTCTTCTCTCCATCTCATTCTGCAACATCCAACTGGTATCCAAATCCTGTTGTTTCTATCTCAAAACCATCACTTACATCATACTTTCCATTCTATTTTCTCTTACTCTGGAAATAAATTAATCTCTCTTTGTTTTAGCTCACATATCAAAGCTGCCAGAATTTTCTTACTAGAAGCCAAATCTGACCTTTCCATGCTCCTGCTTAAGCACCCTTATTTGCTCAAATGATCTCTTATGCATTCTCTCTTTCCCCATTATTACACTTTCTCATTGTATTTTATTGGCTAGTTACTTATTTGTAAGTTTCTTGAGGGCAGGATTGGATATGGCCCTAGTAAGCAATAAATTAGATCAGATACATAGTAGATACCTAAATAAAGGCTTGATAAATGAATAAGGTATTGAAAGAAGAGATGCTCTTTGCTACTTGCCTGAATTAATCATTATTTGATGGAGGTAAGTGGAAATTTCTAAATCTGAATTAGTGGATAAGCAGCTACTAGTAAGACCGTTCAGATAGTCCCTTAGAGATCAAAATTAACATTTATGAGGAATCTGATGATAACAAAATTCTGAAAGTCAAAATTCTTTACTGATATACTCATCTTAAAGCAGTGAGTACTGACCTTATAGCTATGACTAAACAGCAAAGAAATGTCAGAGGCAGAGTGAGAGGCAATGCATCACTGTGGTGAAGAGTGCAGCCTCTAGGACTCTAGAGCCAGGCTACTGGGTTCTGTCATCTAATAGCTGTGCCTCAGTTTCCTCACATACTAAATAGGTGGTAAAACAGTGAATAGGTAATATTAATAATAGTAACCATAGTAAATACTAAAATTGTCAAAATAAATAGAAAAAACTAAACTCAAAGCATTTTCATGAGATTTAATAAACTAATATATATTAGATTGGCACAAGATAAGGGATAATAGATATCACCTATTATTATTTACTCTTTGAATAATCTAATACTTTTATAAATATGTATAATTACTAGGAGTAAAAGGATGAATTTAATCATTTCAACCCAGGCATATTCAGTAGCACGGTCTCTTTAACATAGAACTACAAAGAGACTCTAACTAAAAAGAGACTATACTAGGCTCAAAATGACTATGAATTATGTATACCTCAATATCTCCACTATGCTAGGAATTTTAAACATTTTTTCTCCCAGGGAGGGAAACAAGTATAAATGTTACGAAACAATGTCTGTGATTATTGTTGGAAAAAGCAAACCAAATTGGTTGTAGATTAAACTTCCAATTTATTTCCCTTTCTGATTTCCACCATGTCTTTCATCACAGTGTAGAATATTTTGCAGCAAGAGATATGGTTGTAGAATTTGGATTTTTTCCCACGGTAGTCTACCAATCTCTCAATTCAGCTTTTGCTCAAGTGTAATAAGAGGCTGATCCACAGCCATTCATTTACAGTGTCTGAGTAAAAGCTATAGAGCACAAATTAGCCTCTCTTTAGAACGCGCTGGTATGTCAGAATTCTGAACTGAAAAGGGAACTTTTCATTTGGGCAGGTGAGCGTGGAAAGGGACTGAAACACAAGATACTTGTGATTAGGATATGTTCAACTGCAGAAAGTGCACAAAGGAAAGCTGATGAGCAGGCCCACCCCCTACTATCCACAACCATCGTCTCCATTCTCTTTCGTGGAGTAATCAAAGGATATTCTGAGCCTCTCAGAATGCCATCAATCCTTATTGAGAATGAAATAGAACATCCCTCTCTCTCAAGCCTTTGCAGGAGCAATCATCATAGCAGGCTGGCCTGAGCAGGGAGCTCTGGCAGACAAAGATGGATTTGTTAAAAAAATAAATAAATAAATATATACATACATAAATAACCTCCAAAAAATCTGAATAGAAAGTTGATGATAATGTCCCAATTCTATTATGTAAAGGGTAAAGAAACTCACAATTGTACTCTCTAGGTCTGGACAGTAAAGAATAGGCTTCTTGATGAGATTTTTCTGATAATTCAAAACCAACTGCAAATCTTGTGGCAGTAATACTGAAAATTAACCATCTAAATGATTTAGATAAAACATTCATTATCATTCTAAACCCAAGTATCTTCTATAGTTGTCCCTCCCTCCTTTTTGTTTCCTTTCCTAGCTTTGATTTTCTCCTTTAGCACTTTTTAACAAAGAATGGAAGAAGCTTCTTCTGGTTGTTCAAAAAGGCATCTTGTGCTGGCTGATAATTACTCCAGTATAAAATAAAGATCTTTGAAATATTCTTTAAGGCCAGACTTCCCTTACACAAGCAGTGTTTCGATGGCACATGTTGTCTCAGTGTTGTAGAAACATGTTTGCCAGTAGCCAAATCTGGTACTGATAAGAAGCTACAAACAATAAGTCCAAGAAGTTCTTTCAGGTGAATCATTTTTGAATGAATAAGTCACCCTACTCGGAGCCAGAAGACCTGACACTGGTTTGGTAGATGATAAGCTCTGAACCAAGTTACCACGTCATTGAATAGGCCATGAATTTTGGGTACTCTGTAATTGGGATTCTGGTGTGAAAATAAAATGCCAAATATGCCAGAGTGCTTTGTAACTTTAAAGCACTGTTCAACTATAACTTATTTTTATGAATGAAAGTTATTTTTTGACTTTCTATCACATTGCTTGTAGTAGACTTTGAGGATGTGAAGGGGTAAGGGTGTTCTTCAAAATATTATTTTGTAAGTTAGAGTAAAAAAAGGTTTCATAAAAATTGTCCCAAATATTTAAAAAACAAATTAAAGAAACTAGAAATCTGTATCAATCTTTTAATGAACTTCATTTGAATAATTATTAGGCTTATATTTATATTTTATTTAATTATTATTCATTAGAGATGATATATTGAGCTTTCCTTTTCTTTTACCCAATGAACAGTGGGGATTAAAAGCATAGAATAAAGGCCAGACAGATCAGTGATCAAACCTCACTTTTTACCAGATGAGCTGGAAGCAAAAAGACTTTGCCTCTTTCTATTTCTTTTTCTGCCTTTGTAAAACAGGAATGGTAGTGCTTTTCACTCACCCTTGTTATGCAGGTTGAAGTTAATAAATGTGAAAAGCCCAGAGCAGAGCCTAACACATGAATATGCGATCAATAAATGGTAGCTAAATTCAGGTGTGAGCTGGAAAATTTTGAAACATTTGTTAAACTTATAAGGATCCTTTTATCTTCAAGTATGTATTATATTTATTGAGTCCCAATATAGACATTGTTCTTCTTGCTTTTTTGCTTTGACTTTGGCTCTATCAACTCTATTTGATCTTCCTGAACCATTAACTCTTGATTACAAGGAGTCTCACAGAGGCACAGAGGAGACAAAACAGCAGCAAGGGCTTGGAGCCTTTTAAACCAAATGATCCTAAATCTCATTAGACTTGAAGTGAAAGTCAAGATTTCCATGGTTTTGACCTGACAGAACCAAGAGAGGACTGAATACTAGACTTAGGCTTGAAAGCCTGGAGCATGGCTTCCCACCCTCTCCCTTAGAAGCACAAGGACACTGGGCTATGAGTTTTATCTTTTCCAGTATCAGTTTACACTTCTGTAGGATGAGAGGGTTTTCACTAGAAGGTCTTTAAGGTCTCTTGCAGCTCCGACACCCCACGAGTACATAGTTACTTATGCATACACTTCATACTACAATAGCATGTCAGTGGCACAAATTACTGTGCTTAGAGTTGAGCTATATACTAGCGCAAAGGACAAACCACACTAGTTATATTTCTATTCAGGAAAAACCTGGTTGAAACAAATGTCCAGAGAAGGACATACAGGCTATGGAGAAGGAAGGAAAAGCAAGTGGCAAATGAGAGGGAAGAAGATTATGCTGTCAATACGCTAAGGAGAGCCTGGTATCTCTGTGTGAATAAATGGGAGTGTGGAACTTTACATGCAAGAAAAATGTATTTGTTTTTTAAAGTTGTTTTTTTTTTTTTAAATATATCTTTTGCCAACCTTTCCTCCTTCCCCAACTTTGGGAAGCTCTAAATATCTGGCTGCTGTTTCAGCTTGGATGGGGGGTTAAATGACTGTGATTTATTATGCTGTAGGAAACGTTTTACCTCTATCACATGTATAAACATGCATTTATATGCATCAGTATTACAGATGGAGGCATTAGTTTTACACTATTGGAGGACTAGACTTTGCTTAAAGATTGGAGAGGGAAGGGAAAACATTGACATTTTTTATAAGGCAAAATGTTGAAGGGAATACAGGCAATTGTTTACCAATAGAAGAAGCAGATTCCCAGAAGAATAAAGAATGTAGAGGAATTCATACTGTACTATAACAAAGAGGTATTATACAAAGTCCAAATCTATTAAAAGATAATACTTGGAGATACGATTTGAGAAAGAAGTCTAAAAATTATCTCTTCATTACTTAAGAAATTGAGAGGCCGGGTGTGGTGGCTCATGCCTATAATCCTAGCATTCTAGGAGGCCGAGGTGGGAGGTTAGCTTGAGGTCAGGAGTTTGAGACCAGCCTCAGCAAGAGCAAGACCCCATCTCTACTAAAAATAGAAAGAAATTAGCTGGACAACTAAAAATCTACATAGAAAAAATTAGCCGGGCATGGTGGCACATGCCTGTAGTCCCAGCTACTTGGGAGGCTGAGACAGAAGGATTGCTTGAGCCCAGAAGTTTGAGGTTGTTGTGAGCTGGGCTGATGCCACGGCACTCTAGCCTGGGCAACAGAGCAAGACTCTGTCTCAAAAAAAAAAAAAAAAAAAAAAAGAAACAAACAAACAAACAATTTGAGGATTAGTTTAATTTTGTTTGAAATTCCTAAAGAAAGGATTAAATGAAGAATGCAGAGCTGGTATCATAGAAGGCTTATCATTATGTTTAATAAGATGTTATGACCTAAATTCTATGAAGATTTTTAGAAAGTCAAGAAGAAATAAAAGAACAATAGCAATGGGTAAAAAGGGAAAAAAAGAGATACTTTGTTAAAGAAAAGCAAATCTTGCAGAGTAGCATAACTAAAATAATACATATGCAGATTTTAAGAAACTCACTGGTAGAGAAGGCGTTGCACAAAAAGGTCACTCGATATTTTGCTATATATAAATTAATCATTTGAGAGGGTGAGGGACTTCCTCAAACTAGTGGAAAATCAAAGATATCAGAACCATTTTTGATATCCTTATAATTTTCAAAAACTTGGAAGAATAAATGAATGTAACTTGACATTAGGTTCCTATTTGAAAGCAAGAGACAAATGTATAATACATTAAGAAGAGATAGCTCTTTGTTAAAATAAATCAACTATCCATCTATATCTCCAAACAAACAGAAAGCACGAACATGATCTATATTGTTAAAGAAATCAACGTTGGGATAATGCTTGCAGCTCTGGGCAGTTTTGTGTGTGTGAGACAGAAAGTAGTGGAAGATAAATTGCAGTAACTGGTCAACTGTAATGACCAAGGCATTTCCTAAAATAAATGTTCAAAATCTTTCAACTGTTAGTGATAATAGGATTATATATCATATAAAGGGGGACTTCATAAAACATGTATCATTCAAGTTTATTCCACTGATGAAGATAATAGAAAGCTACACTCTAAATAGGTGAGGACAAAAAAAAACTGAAATTGGTGCCAATAAATGATCAGGCACTGGAAATATTCATTAATATTGTCTTTCATTTGGCACAATGTAAACACTATATTTAGAAAGTGAGCCCATTTGCAAAAAAAAATGGATATCAGTTAGGAATATATTGTAGTGACTTCTGTGAAGTGGTAAGGACCTGAATTAGAATCATGGCAGGAGAAACAGAAGACAGAAAATTTGAGAGCTGTTTTTCAGGAAGGCCAAGAAAGGATTGTTTTGAACTGGATAATTTAATTAGGAGCAAGACATTTCAAAACCATGTTTTAAGCTTCATAATACCGACAAAAAATTAGGCAAATTGGGAGAGAGCCTATCCCAACTCCTCTGATAACAAAAGTTCTCAAGCACACGCAATATAGAAATATTACAAAAAGCAGGATTTTAGAAGTAACTTTAGAACACGTCTATTTACCTTTGTTCATGGTGGGGTTTTTTGTGTTTTTTTTTTTCTTTGCCTTTCTTGTGACTCGTTTCACATCTGTTCCACCAAAACTCTATTCCTATTCCAAACTAGATCCTCATCATCCACAAAGATACAGCTAAAATGACTTTCTATAACCTCTTAAGTTGATTTGGCTTCCTTTGTTTTTGTCCTGTAATACTTGGCATATATCTCTCAGAATATCATCTCAACTAGAATATAAACTCTTCAAAAGTAAAACCTCTGTCTTCTAACTCTGTACCGTCATTGCTCAACACAGTGCCTTGCCTATAATAAATATTCAATATGTTAATTCACTTACTCTTTCATTATAATAAATCGAACAATTTAAAAGATACCTATGTACATGAAGAACATTTTGAGACAAAACCAAAAATCCCAATAAGACCAGGAATGATGGCTCATGCCTGTAATCCCAGCCCTTTGGGAGGCTGAGGTGGGAGGATCACTTGAATCCAGGAATTCAAGACCAGCCTGGGCAACAATGAGAGAAACTGTCTCTATAAAAAATAAAATTAGCCAGGTGTGGTGGCATGCGCTCCCACCCTTGGGAGGCCAAGGCAGGAGGATCTCTTGAGCCTAGGAGTTTGAGGCTTTGATCACATCACTGTGCTCCAGCCTAGGCAACAGAGCAAGACCCTGTCTCTAAAAACAAATAACAAACCTAGTGATACGGAGTGTATTAATAAGAACTCTTTCTTTTGGCTTAATAGATTAAGAAACAAAATACCAACAAACAAAAATTCCTCAAGTATCATGTCAAGGATACCATGCAGGAAACCTTGATGTATCTTGGACAAAATGTAAAACCAATATCCTGAAACTACAATCATTTATCATCAAGTAGCAGCCCTTGTTGGAATTGATATTGATCTTTGGTAAATTGCAACCAGAGTAACCTTGTTATATCATCACAAATTTCTCCCACTACATCATTTAGCTATGAGATACTTCCTTAACTTATGTCCATAGGGTTTTCTCTTCTGTGTTCAATCACATAAGAAAAAAAGTTGTGTATAGAGGTAACTCAAAATGCTTTTGGTCATTTTTCAATTAAATATTTTTTGGAAGAAGTTATGGTATAAATGTATGAAATATAATCATTATTTTGAAAAGTCATTTTGTGATAAGGTAATTTTAAAAAACATGACTGAGCCTAAAATGTCATCAAGTTAGTTCTAGAATTTGAGATTTCTGACTTGTAATTTAGTTTTTTAAATCCATATTATCATCAAGTGAATGAAAAGTGTTAGCCTCCATCAGCAGCAAGATGTTTGATAGTAACTTGAAAGGAGAAATACTGAAATCTGGACTCAGTTTCTAGCTCTCCTTATCATTCGTATGTTACCTAACCTCTCCATGGCTCAATTTTATTAACTCTTAAAATGGGACTAACGTTATTACTTACCTTCTAGGACTTTATGAAATAAAAGTAAGATAGTTAATTAAAGCACTTAGCATAATACCTGGGTTACAGTAAGCACTCAATAAGTTTTAGCTGATATTATTACTATTTTTATTATTTCATAAAATAAGAGATCATGATTTTGATTTATTGGATTATAAAGACAAACTCAATGGAAACTCTCACATTTTCAAATGTCATTATTGAGAATGACATCATTGTATCTGCATTATCATTTTGCTCGAATTTCTACTAGTTTAACTAGTTTATATATCATTAGGAAGCATATATAGCACAATATTATAATCCTATAGGGGAGACCAAAAGTTTGCTTATATTTCTTTTGGAGGAGGAGGGGTTAAATTTATAAAAATGTCAAAGGTAATTACATTGCATGTGGTAACCTTACTAAAATATACATATATTAAAATTATGAAATTTAATCTGAGGGCAAAGCAATAGTGGTGTAAAATAAAGTATATAAAATCACATTTTCTTAGCAGTTGAAATGTTCAGCTTACTTGCAATGATTTAGAAACTGATCAAATTTTTAGATACCCAAGTCCTTTAATTTTTTTATCCTTCATTTCTGCTTACATTTTGTCCATTTTCAACTTATCTATATACCTATCCTGAGAGGGGGAGTGTAAGAAGAGGAAGAAAAAGGCAAATATATTAATATAGTTACTTCTTGAGAAATAGAAATGAAGTGGAAAAGAGTTTAAATTATGATAAATCTATTGTGGGTTATCCACTTCACCAGTGTGGAGGAGCTGCAATTCCTCTGTATTCCACTGGCCCAGATAATTGAGAGTTACCTGGTATGTTTTGAAAAAGGTAGAACAATTGATCTTTAAACTATTCCTCACAAATGACAATGATCCTGTCACAATTAAAATCATATCTTCCTCTATAAAAATACATGGAAGCTTTTACATTAAGTAAATTTTCTAGCATCATGAAAGCTAAAACGTCTTCAGCCATATCCATTTTATTAGCTAGTTTTATTCATTTCTATCTTATTTAATATGCAATTCATTATACGAAACAAATATAAATCCAGGTAACTCAAAAGAAAAAGACCAAATTTATTCATATCATCAGAAAAAAAAAACTATGAAGAAATTATAAATTGTACTGAACATTTAATTGAATATATTAGGCAGCATTTGTTTAAATAAATATATCTAGAGAGAGGAAGGCAGCAATGGAAACTAAAACCTCTTGATAGACTAAATATACAAAGATCATATGTAAAAATAGAACTCTGACCCACAACCTACAGCAACCTGCCGAGAAAATGAACCCCCTTATCTACAATAAACAGCCCACAAAGCTAGTCTTCTGGAAATCAGATTTGTAGGAAGTCAGATTACTATCTCGAGTGACAATCTAAGAAGCTAAACAGCGATGTCTATTACAATTGGGCCCAAATGACCAGAGCTTGATTAACAATTGACAGCTAATTTTTGTGCCTGTTTCCAACTTTGGACCAACTGGAGAAAGCCAAATATGCACCCCTAACCATCACTTCTAGTTAGCCTGTCACAGCTTCACCAAGCTGACAGCCTCCAATCAGCACATACATGAAGATTTTTTTCCCTATAAAGCTTTCCCATTCCTCTGTCTGCCTTTCAGTCTCTGCCAAAATGCAAGTGATGGTGTCTGACTCCCTTGCTATGCAATCTCTGAATGAATAGCCTTTGCTTTTCTCATTTGGCTAATTTTCATTTATTTCCACACTATAGAGCATCTACTACAGGTCCATCAATGGGCTACCTGCTCACATATACAAAATTAATCTTCACAATGTTCTGTGAGAAATTCTTTTAATCCCTATTTTGCAGACGTAGAGAATTGTTTACAGAAGTTAAATAGCTTTTTATGTTCTCCTATTTATGTCACACTAGAGTAAGTGCTTTGGGTACATTATTTTGATAAAAATATTTTAGATCATATTAAAAGTATATCTAACAATAATATTAGCTATAAATTAGATAACTATTGTCTAGCATCACTTGCATTTGTATCTATCAACTTTCTGGACAAATATCAAGACTGTATTTTGAATTGAGCCATTGCTTTAAAGTTACAATTTATCAAATTATATACAAAATTTAAAATAATCAAAAACACTATAGAAAAGTAACTTTTATAACTTATTTTCTAGTAGAACACATCAGAAGAAATAATTTGCTTGCCAAGTAGTGATTGCATCAACGCTCTTTTCATAGATAATGGGTAGAAAACCGTATAAGACAGGGTGATTATTTATGATATATGATACTGACAAAGAAAAAGTAAAAATGAAATTTGATTCTAAAATAAAGGTAACAAATGTTTATTTGCCTGGTACTTCAGACACTCTATGGATTTTTAAAAATTAATTACCTAACACTCATATAAGATAGGTACTATTGTGTTTACTTCAAAAATAAGGAAACAAAATCTTGGAGATATTCACATTACCTAAAGTTTCTCAGCTAGTGAGGTATGGTGTCTATATTTTTAAGATGAATTATTATTTGGTTTCAAAATCCATCAAATATGCTTAAGAGAGATTTGATCAAAATTCACTTTAAGATATTCCCTTAGCACATAATTTATAATTTATTTTCTGAGTCTAAAGTAACATAACTTAGCCTTATAAGAAAGAAGGGGGAGAAACAACATTTGCACATATTAGAAATTGCCATAAAAACTACATAAGGCAAGATATAAAAAAGTTGGAACAATATTGATGACAAATAAGGCTTTTTAGCGCCCCCAAATAAAATGATACTTAAACACAATTGCTTTTCCAAGGACTGAAAAAGTAAAAAGAAGTCTACAGATAACATTGTTTAATAATGTGGAGTAAGAAATGATGACCAGAGGACAGATAAGGCCTCATGCAATTTCTACTTTGTCTCACTTAATCCATTCAGTTAGCTCAAATCTTTATTAAGAATTCCTTGCATTGAATCCCACTGCTGTGTATCTACCCAGAAGAAAAGAAATCATTATGTCAGAAAGTACTCATACTTTTATTGCAGCAAAATTCACAATTAGAAAGATGTGGAATCAACCTAAGAACCCATCAACTGATTAGTGGATTAAGAAAATGTGGTGTGTGTGTGTGTGTGTGTGTGTGTGTGTGTGTGTGTTTCAGCAAAAAACAAGAATGCAATAATGACTTTTGCAACAACTTGAATGAAACTGGAGCCCATTATCCTAAGTGAACTAACTCAGGAACAGAAAAATAAATGCTGAGTGTTCTCACTTATCAGTAGGAGCTAAACTATGGCTATGCAAGGCCACACAGAGTGGTATAATGAACATGTGAGACTCAAAAGGGGGAAGGGTGGGAGAGTTGAGGAATAAAGAATTACTTATGGGGTGCAATGGACACTATTCAGGTGATAGGTATACCAAAAGCCCAGACTCTACCACTGTACAATATATACATGTAATAGAATTCAACTTGTACCCCTAAACCTGTTAAAATGAATTTAAAAAAAGAATTCCTTGCATTGAACATCATAAATTAAAATGAACAAAAAGTTGAAATTTAAGAATTCTTATAAAAAAAAAGAGTCAAGCTCTTGGACTTCATAGCATTCCAAGTTAAGGAAGAAACACTTTTTAAAAAAAAAATCACCGTTATAATGAAAAGCAATGAATTTGTCATTTAAAATGATAAATACAAGAGTATAATTTGATTACTTTGTAAAATATACAGAGGGGAAAACAAAGAGCCTCCTTTATACACCTTAAAGACTTTTCTCCTTCCCATGAACAAAAGGCTGATACGCATTGCCTGTCAGTTAGTTTAATTTTTAAAACCTTTAGTTATCTCCTCCCCATTAGGCATATGATTCAATTTTCAGTTTCACTATATAATGACATATTTTTCATAGAAAAGAAAAATTAATTGAGGCCTCCATCTCTGCTTCTTTCTATATCAGGCCTTCTAAATGGAGGTAGATGACAAAAGGGTGTGGGGTAGGATGAGGGATGCATTTTATAATAATATCATCTGGGGAATTTTCCAAACAAGACAAATCTCAGACAGGTTGATGCCAAGAAAAATAATCACATCATGAAAATAACATATTACAATAACTTCGAAGCAAGAGCATAGCTTAGCAGAGACAGAGAGCTTACGTTAGAATTCTGCTCTTCCCCTGGCTAGCTGTGTGATACCTGTCAAATCATCTGACTTCTCTGTAGCAAGGTTTCTCATTTGTAAGAAAGGAATGATAATAACAACAGAACCTCATTAGGTTCTTGTAAAGATTACGAGGGTTAACATATATGTGTTGAACTATAAACACTAGGTGAGTATTACTTAATTACTTATTGCTATATCTGTGTGACTCTTTTATTAAATAAAGGTGGACACTTTTTGAAGGCAGGGGTTAGGTCAAAATTCTTTGGATCTCAAATGTACACTAATGCTTCACATGCAGAGGTATGCAATACATGTTGAATGATGAATGGATTTTAAGAAAATAAAAAGTACATGAATTTGGCAGCTTTCAGAGAAGGAATGGCATCCTATAGAGTAGGTTTAATATTGAAAATAAAATGTAAATTCTTTTCAGAAGCTTCTTTCAAAACTTAAAAGTACATTTTAGAAACGATTTATCAGCCCTCTCAATATGATTGATTTAGTTCAAAGGATGCACAGTTTTCTGTGTTTCTACTTCAACTTGACAGAAAATATTTAATGTTTCTTAAATGAGTGAAAGAAAGTTGTAGCTGTATTACCTTTTGACTAATAAGTCATAGCATCTTTTTAAGAAGGAAAAGTTAGAAAGCCTACTTGGTGAGAATGTTCATTGATTTATACACATATACAGTTTTATTTGAATTGGTTTTTAAAAATTAAGATTTGTTTGAAATCTTGAAGGCAATGCAGAGTACATATTGTATTGTCCATGTTTGTCTTCAAAATTAACTATATATGACAATCCTGGCACATATTTTTGAGTATGGTGTATTTTTCATGTAGGCATCACGCTGATTTGAGCTATATAATTATTTTGAAATTTTAGTGCTTATCATCTCTTTATAAATCTCTTTCATTTTATTTCTTAGAAATAATTGTATATAATTCCTTCTTACCCTATTTGAGTCAATTCTTGCTCTGGAGGTATAGATGGGAGGTGGGATGTTGAAAGCCTGAGGGACCAGGTATTCCTCAGCATCCATCATATCTTCTAAATCCTCTTCATCCAAGAGATTCTGAAAGAACTTGCTGTCATTTGGACTGGGAAGCTTCATACGATCATCACCCTAAAAGATTGCCCAACAGACATATAAAAAGTGATTCTTCCCCTCATCCTAAATACGTGGTCTCTGCAACAAATATATGTAATATAACAAATGGTTGAAAAATTCATGCACACATTTCAAAAAAAATTCTTTAGCACAACCACTAGCTATAAAGAAGCCTATAATGTGCTTATATGTGACAGGGTAAGATAAATAAATGTAATACAAGAAGAATGTGATAAATGCCATTAGAGTGGAATAAAGCAGAATGCTAAGGATGTTTTTAGGGAGGCAAAACTCAATACAGACCTAAGAATAACCATTGCCAAGATGGTTTGTGGGTTGTGACTTTAAGATACAAATAATAAAAGGAAATCTATTTGTCAATCTTTATTTTATCTGGTTGGTTTGATGCTATAGAATTATCAGGACACATAGGCTCCATAATTTGTTCTATAGCAAAACAGCTACATCGTCAAAGTGGTAGCATTCAAAATCACAGCCCGAGTGGCAAATAGAATAAATGGGTATGGGAGAGAAACCAATACCTTGTTATAATCTTTCTCGCTTCATTTCTTATTTTTTTTTATATTTTCAAAGTTATGTGATTTTTTTGTAAAAAAAAAAATTCAGTTCATGAAATTTAATTTGGGGGAAAAATAGCTAGAAATAATTATCTTCTACAACCTGGCTTTTATCTTCAGGTCAGACTATTGGTACGAGGAAAAAGGCTATTTTGTTTTACTGGAAAACATAATACAGTATAATCCAATGTCCATTTGTTTAAGGTTTAGGTGAAAATAATCATAGGGAAATATGTTATAATTTTTAAATTATCCAGTTCATGTTTTTAGTGTTAAATATAAAATATTCTTTGGGACTGTTATTTGATTCATATGTGCATCAATTCATTTGAATTGAGTTATTGCTTGGATATTGCATACCTCCCCAAACAAAACAAAACATGTTTTAAATTCTTTTCTGGGAAATTAAATGTTAATATACTGAAACTTTTGATTCATTGTCTTCAATCAGTGACAAATTAAAATAAAAATCCATCTTCCTTTTATTCTGAAAAGGAAAGATTATCATAATGAATATGACTTACACATAATGTTAATAAAAAGCAGAGTACTAGAAGGCTTGTCTGAGGATAAAGACCTTTTTATGTGTATAGATAATCATAATTATCTGGCTGTTCAATAGCAGAGTCACTTGAATACTAAGAGAAGGTTCTTAGAGGTGGTTCTGATACAAAATAAAAAGCTCTTTTCCATAAGTTGTTTTTACATGATAATCTGCTTAATTAATCAATATGTTAGTGGTAATTTCCATAGATCCAAAGTCCTGATATTATTCACATTTTGTAATGAATTTGCCATTGGGAGAGTCCTAAAAGTGTAAGTCAAATGTACGAACCTGAATAACTAGGTATCTTTGAGGGTCTCGAGCCATCCTTGAAAATTCAGCAGCCAGTTCCTTAAATTTCGGTCTACTGTCAGCATCAATCATCCAACCTGGAAATTTACACACAGTAAAGACATCAGTATATCTATAATTAGAAAAAAGAAGGGAGATTTAAATTTTGTGAAAATATAGGCTGAAGTTTGAAAAATACTATTTTAATCATAATGAGCTGACAAATAAAGAAAGCTAGTCAAAGAAACAATCCAATGGGTAAGACTCTGTCAACCTGTTTGTTGATATTCATAACTAAATGTTATATAGTATAAAATAACAAATACATTTTTTATTTCATTAATCTTTTTTTAAATTTGTTTTTCTTCCTAGAAAATAGAACCCAGGCTAACTATGGGAATTTATAAAATCTCATATCTTTTTCCCTTTGGTGTGGAGATAATTTTTTAAAACTTTTCTTTGATGGTTATAGATGAGGTGATTGGAATATAATTTATCATGTTGTATCAGGAGTGGCATGAGACAAAAGTTTTGGTTACAATGTTGACACTGGCACAAAGGGGAAATAAGAATTTAAAACAACTTTCTCATGCTACATTTTTCCTGGTTTGAAAAAGAAAAAAAAAAAAAAACTAATGCAAAGTGATTGGTAATGCTTGTTCAGCAATTGCTATTACCTTATCTTAGTACTGGCTTTTCTAGGGTATAAATACTATCAGCAATTTTCAAGATATGTGTTATTATTTTGCTGGGAGTCTAATTAAAGTAGATCTTATCTCTCTAGGCTCTCTTTAGCTGATGAAATGACAAGAATAAAAGTACAAAGCTTTTCTTGATTTTCTCACCAAATGATCCTCTTAAGTATTTACCCCTCTCCCCAAAAGGTAAAACTCTCTGTTAGGCAAAATGTTTTCCTAGTTTGACATCATTTCATCAGAGTATCTAAATCATCTCCTATGCTGGTTATGGGATCAAATTATATATATGCATGCATGTTTTTAAACTTTCTTCCATAGATATGTACCAAACAATAGTTGATAGAATAAAGCTATAAAGCTTGTTTCTCCTTTTTCTGAGAGTTCAATTTTTATGTTTGTCCTGGGAATTCTTTTGGGTATCATTTTATGCATCATTAATGTCACCTGCTTTTCTTTTCTCCAAACAAAGCTCAAACACTCTCTGTTCTATATCCATTCATTTGAAAAAAATGCTTGTTAATGTCAAGATGCTAATGAGAAAATAGGTATTTCTGGAACTACTGGAGCCAAAAAAAGGTTAACTTCACAGTTGAGGTATCGGTTTCTCGGCAACTAAATATTGAGTAAATAGAACTATGCTTAGAGAAAAGGGCATGCTGACCTGAACTGCAAAGAACATTTTTTATTTCTTCCCTCACTGTCAGAATGTATCACACATGTCATGAATATAAATCTGAGTAGACCTGGGTCCAAAGTCTCTTATTAATAAGATGCTTATTCACCTTCACCAGTTTGTTTCTTTGCTAACCCTGTGTAAATCAAAAGGGGAAAGCCTTAGATTATACAAGAGAGATTGCTGCATGTTAATCTCACTTAAATTAAGTCAGAAACTCCAGAGACTTCCCTAATTCTATTTAAATTAAGGGCCTAGGCTTCCAGGACACATTTATAATACATATGTGTCTGGGGCACAGGAAAGGGAAAGAAAAGTAAGAGTTTGATGTAAACAAATGATCAAAGTGAAAAAAAGTAAACATTCATAATCTTTTTAGTTCAATGTAGATTCATTTCTTCTCACTTCCCACTCTGCCCTAATTTCCTCTTGACTAAAACTGATAAACCTATTTCCATTTAATTAATTTTTGAAACTATTAATATCAAGCTTTTTCCCCTTATGTTTAGATCATTTATTTAGTCTAATATTTCCCCACAAAGATTACTAACATCATTACCAACACAAATGTTATCACTAACATTATTGGGACTAATTATATCTCTTTATGACAGGCAATTTGATAGTCACGGAAATGACAAGAATAAGAAAAGTAAGAGTCTTAATTTTGACTTCATAGCATGGAAAAGTGATATTACTTGATATTAATAATCACAACAAACAGGTGTTTATATGTTCCCTTCATGTAATTATTTTTGACCTGTTACATTTTTCAATATGAAGAAACATTATGCAGGTAATCTGTACTATGCGTTTACTAAGAATGATGATGTAGATGATAAAATTATTTTGCAATCTTACATTTGACCATGACCATGTAAACATCAATAGTGCAGATGGGAGGCTGAGGCAAACGTTCTCCTTTTTCTAATAAATCAGGGATTTCTCGGGTTGGAATTCCATCATAGGGTTTTCCTCCAAAGGTCATCAGTTCCCATATAGTGACTCCTAAATTGGAAATCAAATTCTTAAATAAGCATATTAACAGCATACCTTGAACAAGCCAGCAATATACCAGTGGCAAAAGGAATGCTCCCTAACGGCCAGACAAAACAGAGTTTTTAAAAAGGCTCTTCAGATACCTATATCCATTATGGAAACCCAAATGCCAAAATCTTTGTGGAGAATTCAATTTTCTTATTATTGTCTTGGAATTTTTATTGAGTAGTAGAGAAAGTGAAGAGCAGACATCAGCATATATATCTGTTCCCTGTTTTTACTTAGCATTACTTATAAGTATTACTTATAAGTAATGCTAATGTTTTCAGTCCAAGTTACATTTCACTACACTACAGTACAACCCACAAAACAATGTATTTACTATATATATATATATATATATATATATATATATATATATATATGTATTCAGTACCAATAAATATAAGTGCAGGTAAAATCTGGTATTGAATAATTCTGAGATTAGCACCTTTACCCTAAAAGCCCTAAGATTCCAGACTAATTACCTTATGTTGTGGTAAAGAATTGTGGCTCTCTTTTTAACTAACATAAAGAAAAGAGGTAGAATAAAACAGATTAATTCCTTTAGTGCACATGAGAGTCTGAGTGAGGAACTATCCATATGTAAGATATAATACATGTGAATTGGACATCCACAAAATTGAAAGAAATGAAGAATAGTTTATTTCTTACATAATAAATGACTTTCTTGAATCATTAGAACATTAATTTTCTCTGAGAAAGCAAATATCCTAAATGTTAGTATGCAAACAGCCAGTTTTGATCATAGTGATTCTGATTTAAGCAATAATACATATACTAATGATATCTTCTTTATGATATAAGTATATAATTAAAAATTATATTTTTATTAAGGATAAAGAACTTGTAAGTTCAGAAATGGCTAGCTGGGCACATTAATATTACAAAATGAAGTTTGATTTATGTACCTATATAGGCATCTTTTAATATAAAATCCATTAATTAGGAAAATGTTTTTTTTCCATTGCTATCTATAATGAATTATTGATTCAAACTGAAGTCTTTTTTAGTTTATAGCAGTTATCATTGCCCAATAACAAAAATACAAAGCTTAACATATAAAAGTATAAGTAAACTTCAAATTATCTTTCATAATAGAATCATTAAGAATTATCTTTTGTTAATATTTATATCATATGATTTTAGGTATAATGTAAACATGTAATTAGTGACATAATTTAATTTATTGATCTTTATTAAATTCTTTAATTTTTCCTATGAAGGATTAGCTCCATAGAACCAATGACTAGAACTTAGTGTCCATGAGGCAGGCTGAAATAAGGTACATGGATGTTTATTTCTAGTTAGTCATATTTATAAAATGTACACTTAATGAGAACTCTTTATTAACTTAAATAAGCAGTTATAAGATGGAGTAGATACTCTTACATGTTTATCAGAACTTCTAATATAGGGAAAGTAACCAAGCAGTGACAAACAGAAATAATAGAGAATATAATAAACAGAAGCTTATAAATACAACAAAAGCCAAACATCAAAACCTCCACTTCTCCGAATAAACCCAATTATATCTTTGCTGGGGAGATGGCACAATCAGGTTAACAAGGATGTAAAAGGACAATTTCAGGAAAACTCAATCAAAAACATTCTCAAAACTTACATTGCAATTCCATCATCTGAAGCTATATATCATACACAATGCTTATTTATTTTTATAAAAATAAAAATGCACCATGATAATTTTTCATAAAGGTATACTATAAACAAGATTATGTAGCTTTCTCTGCTTTTTATGCCTTTTACGATCAACTATGATATTTCATAAAAATCTCAAAAAGCCTATGAATGTGGGTTGATGACCTGGGCTATGTTTCCAAACAGAGCACTATCTGTCTATTTATTTTTACTGAACCGCTCCAGGGATTTTGCAGCTCAACATGAAGAAAAATATTATAGCCTTAGTAACAAGATTTTCCCCAAAAGACAAACTTTACTATTAAAAATATGACTGTTCTGCCAACATTATATATATAACATATATATTTAATATATACACACACACACATATTTTGAGGTAATTTAAAATTTGCCTGCAGGAAAGTGCCACATTTAATTCAGGGAAACATAAGTAGGAAAAAAAGGACAAGAAAAGTAAAAGAAAAAAACAAATATACTATACAATAGATATGATATAATATATAAATCTGTTATAATATATAATATATAAATATATCTATATCATATAATATATGGTGATCTATATCATGTAACATATAAATGCTAATCTACCTGCTAATTTGTATCAGATAATATATAAATCTATCATATAATTCATATGATAGGTTTCTTTTTATGTATATTCCCTACAGTAATTTAACAACTGAGTCTTGCTGAGCATTTCTCTTAGACCTCAGACATACAATCTGAACCTCAAACATACAATATATTCTACTTCTGAGTAAAATATGTGAGAACTTCATGGAAATTTTATCACCACCTATGGCATACACGTGTGGGGGAATAAATCCTCTTTATTGAAATGTCTTACATAATTTCAAAAGATAATTAATTCTTTCCCAGATAACAGGTATAAATTCTTTATTGATTGAATGGCTTAAATCTTATTTTCTAAAAATGAATAAAATGTAAGACCAAGCTTAAATTTGAGTAAAATAATACTTTTAAATCCTACCACCACCCTTTTTACTTAAATAAACATTATGCTTTCTTATTTGTAAGAAATGTTAGTTTTATGTGGTACATTTAAACTTAGATAAAGTGTTGACTCCTTCTTGCTAATCCTGGACTTAAGTTGTAAGTAGCCAGACAGATGCTAAATAGCTCATCATAACATTGAGTTAAACACAATTCAATAAATATTCAAATTATAAATATCACTCTTTTCCAGTTCATATTCTTCATTCTCTAACATTTCTGTTACACCAAAAATTGTTTGTAAATTAAAATCAACGTTGCAATTAAGCCTTTCTCTCTTATCTCTCCCCTCATGTTCATTACTCTCACCTACTGCTTTCTGTGATTATTCTTTGTATTCTTTGTTATGCCAATAATCTCTATTTTCTACTATAGAACATAAATTCCCATAAGCAAAAACAAAAACAAAAAGTTGCTTTTGTTTTTGTTTTGACATTCATTCAATTCAGAGTTATATTTTCAAAGAGTTATTGAAAATTATGGCCATGAAATTCTATGAGATTGTCCCTAAACTAAAATTCATTGGGTTTTTTTCTGTCAAAATTATCAGACAAGTTGCTATGAAACCAAAGCTTATGAAAGACTACTCGGCAGAGTTATTACATATTACATTTTAAAGAACCAGGAAATAACCAAATATTAACCAAAAAACGCAGATAACAATGCTATTTAGAATATTTTTTTAAATGAGAGTGTAAAGAGTTAATTCGTTTAGGAAATGAGGTTTATAAACAGATATTTCTAACACAATAAAAATATTTAGCATTAAGATATTTTACATGAATTTACCATATTTATTTTTGCTTTAAAAGCTTTAGTTCACAAGGAAAATTTACCATAGCTCCAAACGTCACTCTGATGGGTGAATTTCCTATAATGTATGCACTCCAGAGCCATCCATTTAATTGGCATCTATAGAGAAATGAGAAATGAAAGTTTTATAATTACATAAAAAGTCTTTTCTATACTTATTTCCTAAATGTGAGTCTCTGAACTAGCTTTAATTACATTTTTTGGTTGTGTGTATATAGATACAAATATAACTACATATATTAAATATCGGCTATTTTTCAACAAAAGCAACAAATAAATTGAAATTTATAAAATTCATAAATGAATTAACCTAAAGATACATTATGCTTATTTTTTAAAAAGGCTTATTAACAGTGAAAAGTGAAATAATAAAATAGGGACAACTTCCTATAGTTCTTAATGTTCACTAATTAAGTTACTAGTTAATATTTTGACTTATGATATCAAATCTAAACATCTAACACATCTGCTTCTTAACATGTGCTTATATTATATTTTTTTCTCAAAAAAATGAGATGCCTTATATTTTCAGTCATCTCTTTTTACCCTCAGACACATTTTGGGCCACCGGCACAATGGATTCTTTTTACGTGTGCCTCCTGCCTTCTCCTCTCATATACTTTGGTCACTATAATGCCCAAAATCACGAATTCCAAAGTTAGCTTAGCTTTGTTTTCCATCTATAAAAGACCTCTGTCATCTTGCTTAGCCAGTATTGAAAATGTGTACCATTTTCAAAAGAGGAACTATTTAAAAGAATGTGAGAGGATCAGTACAAATCTACCATCACTACAAGAAAAACAACTCAACCCACATACCCTGCTGATGGGTCAGCAGAATGAGTTTCAACTATGAAGGGCAGCATTATATAGCTGGGAATATAATTAGATTCTATGGAATAAAGATAAACACTTCTACCTTGCAGTTGAAAGCTTAAAACTAAATAGGCCTTTGAAATCACGAGGTTGGCTGCTCACCAAGGTGACACCAAGGTAACTCTATGACAGAATCATGGTATTCAGTGAAAGGGAACAGAAGACACATTGAAAGTAATTTCCCTATGGGCAAGGAGTTAGCAGACTTTATGGACTACGGACATTGTGTTAAAGAAGTAAGTTTAAATCACAGGTGGCTTGATAAAGACTTAATGGTTACCAGGCATTTAAAGCTATAATGAATCTTGCTTTAGACAAATCTTATGTCTCAAGTCTTATGTACTCAAGACAAGCGAAGTCATGTGATTTATAGACTTCAACTTCTGTGCAGTCCTAACAGCAAATTTCAAAGCTGTGGTCTCAAACTACTGCAATTTCATAGTAAACAGGCAAAATAACCTAATAAAATCAAGGAAAAGCCAGATAATTCCGTAAGACTGAAGGTATTTTTTTTTAAGTTTTGTGTTATTTTGCTTTGTGATAACATTGAATGTAGGTAGTTATAAAACAGTTTAAGATAAAAATCAATGTTAGGCATTAGAAGCCTATCATTGCAAAATATTTATAATATGTATTTGGATGAGCCATGATAATAAGGCACATAATAAACATATGACATGTGAATAACTTTTTTTGGTTAGTGTAAGCTTATAAGTCACCCTCGGTTAACATTGCATTTGCTGGTAGGGCACCGGGGCTCACACCTGGAACCTCAGCACTTTTGGAGGCCAAAGCAGAATGATGGCTTGAGGCCAGGAGTTTGGGACCAGCCTAGGCAACATAGTGAGACCCTGTCTTTATAAAAAGTGTAAATGAATTAGCAGGGCAGGTGTGGTAGTGTGTGGAGGATTGCTTGAGCCCAGGAGTTCCAGGTTACAGTGAGCTATTATTGACTATGCCACGGCACTCCAGCCTGGGTGACAGAGAAAGACCGTTTCTCTCAAAAAAAAAGAAAAGAAATAAAAAAAAAACAAGAAAAGAAAAAAAAAATTGCATTTGCTAATTTCATTTTGCCTGCTTGCCCTAGGTTTCCCCAGTTCAAGCAAGAGGGACTTCCATTTGAAGACTATACTAATTGGCTAGCCAAGAAAGGCAAGCTAAACAGTGGGTTAATGAGGAAACACAAAGCCTGGAACTAAGGCATGGACTAAGACCATATGGTGGGTGAGAGAGGCAGAAACTCAGTTGTCAGGCAGGAGCTGAGTCTGGAGAGTCAGAAAAGGTAGATGACACAGAGACTGTGTTCAGGGTGGCAAACCTTTCAATGAATTAGTGTTCTTGGTAGTAGTGAAGCTTTTCCCTTCTAGTCTATGAGAGAGAAGTTGTGTCTCTCTGTAACAGTCAGTCCTATGGTCTTAGGACCAATGGGACAATTTCTAATTTAGAAATTAAAGTTCAATTTCTAATTTAGAAATTAAAGTTTAATTTCTAAAATCCCAAAGGATCCACCCCCTTCCCATCTGGACCTAACATGAAGACTCCTTGGGTCTAGACATGCATCAGCTTATTTTAGCTACATTAGCTACTTCCATTTCTTTTTTTTTCTTTTTCTTTTTTTTTTTTGTTTTGAGACAGAGTCTCACTCTGCTGCCTGGGCTAGAGTGCCCTGGCATCAGCCTAGCTCACAGCAACCTCAAACTCCTGGGGTCAAGCAATCCTCCTGCCTCAGCCTCCCGAGTAGCTGGGACTACAGGCATGCACTACCATGCCCAGCTAATTTTTTCTATATATATTTTTAGTTGTCCATATAATTTCTTTCTATTTTTAGTAGAGACGGGGTCTCGCTCTTGCTTAGGCTGGTCTCAAACTCCTGAGCTCAAAAGATCCACCCACCTCGGCCTCCCAGAGTGCTAGGATTACAGGAGTGAGCCACCGCGCCTGGCCAGCTACTTCCATTTCTTATTTTTGAGAAATGGAAGCTGGTAATATATGCTCTCTCTCTCTCTCTCTCTCTCTCTCTCTCTCTCTATATATATATATATATATATATATATATATATGTATATACATATATATATATATATACACATATATATATACACACACACATATTTATTTATTTTACCCTGGGCAGGAGAAAAAGCAAATGATAGATTGTAAACTTGGGTTATAATCTTTTAAACCTAAGTCTTACTGGTTTCTTCCTATAAAATATAAGGAGATAAAAGGATATCATACTATATTTTCAAGCAATATTGCTCTCAAAAAGATACCCACCTTTCCTCCATCAGCATTGTACTCTTTTTCATCTCCTTCCAATAGTCTAGCTAGTCCAAAATCTGTGATTTTCACATGGTTTGGAGATTTCACTAGGACATTACGGGCTGCCAAATCCCGATGAACAAGCCGTCTTTCTTCTAGGTACATCATTCCCTGAAAAACATCAAGTTCCTCAATGATAGTCAGTTAATGCCTAGGTTTTTCCTTTTTCTAAAAAGGAATCTTTTAGAGTTCAGTTGAAAGTGTTTCATTTCTTTTAAGTGAAGCCAGAATCCTGGAATATTTTCAAAATCTGAGAAAACCTGGAGGAGAGGGGGGACGCAAACCACAAATAGTTTTGGCCTTTTCCCTGTGAAGTCCTATAAAGAAAAATGAATTACCTGCACGTGAGCTAAATGTTAGATCATTTTTTCCCAGAGACTTGATATCCTATTGAAAACACTTTCATTAGAGAGGTGTGCAGGTGTCTTAGTAGATAAGCTAATATATACTTGGATTGATCCACACATTCCTAATCATTTTCTTCTCAATAACTTCTGCTTCATGTCATCTTGCCCCTATATACACACTCCAAACAAATACGTCTATCCATAATTTTTTAGAAATATTTCATTTGAGGTTTAATGGTGCCAACATCACCATCGTAGATTCTACTGAGGCTGAAGAATTATATCATCCTTATTATGTACACAATGAAGTATACCCTCGAGGCCTTAAAAGCCTATAATTTTTAAAAAGGCTTCCATGACATCAGTAGTCATTTTAAGAACCCACAAGTGATACTACATAGTTTATAATGACCCTGAAATCAGCCTTTAATATTTTGTCTTTAAAAAATATATAGAGAAATTAAAAATAAAATTTATTGCTGATTGCTAATAGATAAAACTGGCTCTCTCCTGCAATACATACATATGTAAAATAATATATAACATATGCTATATATTCATATCTATACAATTTCAGAAAAGACAATAATCTATAGAAATAATGGTTTATCAATTGTACTTCAGCCAAAGGGAAACTAAGAGTTGTTAAATATTATCTTTAACAAAACAGCTTATGTAAAACCAAAAAATAAACTCAAAGGCCTAGATTAGATTAGAGTGAACATGTATTTATCGAAGAGATAGGGGAAATTCTGTATTTGACCATTTCAGTGGTAAAAAAGTCATCATTCAAAAACAGATCAGAATTATTATAAAATGGTTGAAGCATACTCTCATGCCAATTGCAAATCAATGCTGTTGGCAGTTAACATTACAACTGCAGGATTTTGAAGGATTAATGGTTTCTGATATCAAAACAAAAGCTGTGGAAAACAGACATATAAATCAAACAGGTCAAAAAATTATGAACCATACACCCAGCGTAGCGTAAAGAGAAGATTGCTTCAAACAGCGTCATGAGCCAAACTCCATATAAATGCCCATTAAACACAACCAGTGGAGATACTGCCTGATATGGCCCAATCAGTCAGCAGTTGGGTGACACCTCATGTATTAGTGTTTTCTGAAATCAACCCACACCTGGGATTTACAGGATTTTTGTCCTCTTTCCTAAACAGTGCTTTCTGTTTGAGTACATTAAATTAGAAATTTCTATAATAAGGTGAAGCTAAGAACATGCAGTCCTTATGTTACTTAAAGGATCAAAAAATAAATAAATGTATTGCCTGGGAGATAAAGTGTTTTCATCCCTCCCCAAATACTTTTGTCCCTTTAAGAAATGCCCACAAAATCCCTTTTCATTCTTTCTTACTACCTTCATATCAGAATATATATGGTAAGTGTGTTGGTAGCAGGTTAATATTCAGACTCACACATAATCATAGAATACGTAATATGTGCTGGACACTGTGCTAGATGCTGAGGAGACAAAAGAGTCAGATAAAGTCCGTGCATTAAAAAAGAACAGAAGTGGGCAGATATGGAATAAAACTCAAATGGATTGATGAGATACATGTAAGGCATTTCAGGGGAGCTGTATTCTGAGGCCCTTTTGTGGTACAGCCCAGCAAGTATGCACAAGAGGAGAGACTTCAGAGAGGTACCAAGGCCTAAAGCAAGGGTTGAATGATGTCCACCAGTTGAACAGGGTGAGGGCAAAATTGAAGGCAGAGAGAAAAAGCACAGGGGCATGAGTAACATGGTGCAGTTGGGAAAAGGTATGTAGTTCTGTATTTCCGAAGCATAATGTATGAGAGAGGGGCAGTGGTGAGTAGTGAGACTGAAAAAATAAGAAGCAAAATCCAAGAGAGGCCCCTTACATGCCATGGTAGAGAACTTGGACTTTTGTATTTTATGCAGTAAACAATGTGATGATGTGGAAGTTGTTTTAAAAAGAGGAGTGGCACAATTATGGTTGGACTCTTGGAAACACCACTCTGTTGCCAGTACAAAGAATGGACCGGACACAAATGTAGCTGAAGGCAGGAGCCACTGCCACAATACAGAAGGAAGGTGATGAAAATACAAAATAAAGGTTGCAAATTGGCAGTCCATGAGCTACATCCATTTTTCAGCTTTTTTTCTTTAGTCCACACACTGGGCACAAGTCAATCAATCTCTTTAGCTGAGTACCAACTGTGCCCCATGGAAGGCATCTGGTCTCCAGTTTTCCAGGATTCCACCACTCACTACTACTTCCCAGGAATTTTGCTTTAATCATTTATGATACTCGTCTGGCTCCTTGATGCTTGAGTGTGTGACTCTTCAGCTAACCCAGGCCAGAAGGAATACTACAAAGAGGATAATTTCCAGGAATATTTATATATAAAATAACCATCCTTGGTAATTGATTGAATAATTAAGAAAGAGAGTAAATTGAGAATGATTCTGATTTTGTAATTTAGATAGATAATGATTCCCTTGAGCTAGATGTCATCCTAATAAAAATATTATTTATATATTTCTTAAACACATGCAGAAAGAGTGATACATGCTTTACCAATAGAGAACTAACTCACAATCACCAAGAAACTTAAAACTCTGCTCAGTTCTGAATGTTTTTGTGTCCCTCTTCCCCCATTCCTATGTTGAAATCCTGGCCCCTAAAGTGATGGATTAGGAGGTGGGGCCTTTGGGAGATGATTAGGTCATAAGGGTGGAGCCTCATGAATGGCATTGGTATAAAAGAGATGCCAGAGAGATCCTACACTCCTTTAGCCGTGTGAGAGGTTACAGAGGCTACGAACAACCAGGAAGCAGGTCCTCAACCAGACATCAAATTTGCCGGCAACCTGAGCTGGGACTTCGCAGCTTCCAGAACTGTGAGAAATGAATTTCTGTTGTAAGTTCTTTGATATTCTATACACAAAGCCTCAGCAGGTGATAGACCATCCTGAATCTTAATACTATTTGTCCAGAAAAGGTATTTTCTTCAAAATAACGAGAACCCACTTCAGAAAACCCGGTGACAATCTCTACATAGTTTCAGCCACCCACCTGACCATCCTCAAAAGTAACAAGAGCAGAAGCGTCTATGTCTTTACCAAACCAGCAAAGTACATTTGCATGGTTGCTTTGTAACTAGGAAGCAGGTGTATACTTTCAAATCATTAATTATGACTGCCACCTTAGTCCCACGTTCACACCCTGAATTAGAGTGTTGAATTGTCTATGGATTGCTCACAATAGGTTTCTCCACATCACAGACATTAAGATAGGCTTTTCTTACTGGAAGATCTCATTAGAGTCACATTCTCTGCTAGATTCCTTCAAAACGAAATCACTCTTCATGCAACTAAGGAGGCAGACAGTTATCAGAAACAGCAGTGACAAAAATAAATTGGATGAAGACCCTGGAAGTTTAAAGATGAATAAAGAATCATCGTTCATTATGATGCCTCAGTGGTTGGAAAAGAAACCTCATACTCTACCCTGTGGCAACTCCCATGTATGTCCATGCCACACCAGTTCAGGTAGAGTATATTATGAGAATACTAACACTGACAACTGACCCAGTATTTAGAACACAGCAGGCATTAAACTAAATGCTTCCATGTTGGTTGGTTAACTCAATCCTATGAGAAGCATATTGTTCTCATTTTAAATATGAGAAAACCAAGGCTAAGAGAGGTCTAAAGTTATCTAGCTAATGAATGATAGAAGTGGGATTTGATCCCTTGCTGTAGGACTCTAAAGTATACACATTTAAGCTCATCTCCTCTCTTGATGGGTCACGTGGCCATGGAGAAATTAATTTAACACGGTGAAGTTACATAGCTTAAAAAGACCCTGATACTTTTGCAGAGAAAAATATTATCAGACGTGTCTGTGAATTTCAGGGCAAAATGCAGGTGATCAACTAATTTTTATTTATATTTAAAAATCCAGTGAATTTTAGAACTTTTTTATAATTTAGCAGAAATTTTAATTGTACAAGCTGGAGATGCTGTTCTTAGTTTGGCCACAGGGTATGCAGGATGATGAAGTGGGTATAAGTGTAGAGTTTGGAGTCAATTGCATGGTTGAAACCCCAGCTTTGCCATGTTCTAGCTGTGTGACTCTGGGCAAGTCATTTAATCTTTCTGTCATTACCTTCCTCCTCTCTAAGTGGGCATAATAGCACCTATCCCACCAGTTTAAATGAACATAATAGCACCTATCCCACAAATTATTGTGAATATTAAATAAATTAGTAAATGTAAAGCATTTACAGAGTAACTGGCACGTAGTTAAGTGTAGAACATGCAAACCTTTATTATTGTTCCACATACAGATATCAACAATCCTAGGATGCACAAGAATTATTTACCCTCCTTAATTTTAATTGCCTATTTCAGAAAATCTGTGAACCTTGGCTAATATATCACAGTGTGTGTTTAATAAATGTTGACAAGTAGTTATACATATACTCATAAGCTACCCATTGTGATTACTGTGTGGATACAAATATCAGAATTATTACTATTCAAAGTATTATTTAATAATAATTCACCTGAGGATGCTGGTGAATAAGAAGGAAGAAAAATTAGGAAATATATTAAAGGATTTGGTGCCCTCCATAAATACATCACAGATTCAGTATTTAGTGAGGATAAAGGTCACAAACAAGATAGATCTAAAAGTGTTCAATACTGTAGACTGTTTTCCATGGTTTAATAAAATAGTAGATTTGCTATACCAAAATATCTACCATTTATCACACAGCATGGAGGGGAGTTTCTGGTAGATGTGTTTTAGGGCATTTTGTCTAATTCATGATCCAAGTGCTACAAGTCTGGTTTTATCAAAAGTAGTCAGAATTTACCATTACCCAAGCTATTCATAATTTACCATTTTCCATACCTTCTCTGTATGCCATAGAATGCTTACTCATTTTATGTTTTGCTTGCAATAATACCTCTTAAGATGTGTAACACAGTAAATAGAAGCTAACTAGAGAAAGTCAAATTTTACTCTCAATTTTCAGAAATGCACTTTGATACAAAATCCAAGGAGAATTTTATTAGAATTGAATGTTAAGTTTTAATCTCTGGTTAGAATCAATTCATATAAATTGCTTTATGGAAAAAAATCAGTGAATGACTTAATTTTAAAATATTAGTATTGACGAACACCTAGCAATGACCTTCTTTTCAATCATATGATATTTAAGTCACAAGTATCTAGCAAAAAAGCATTGTTATTATGATTTAATTCAATGTTAAAATGAATTTTTCCCAGCTGCAGAAAGCTAAAGAAAATCAAGAGAGACGGGACTATGTCTGACAATAAATATTTGCTTCTCACATATTGGTCATGTGACAATTTCATCAAATACATGTGTGGAGCTAAAAATTTTAAGCTATAGTCAGCTCTCACAGGCATTAATCTCTGGAGTTTTTCTGTTTTCATTCTAATAACCCGAAGCTTTCTTAATAACAGTAAGCTTCAGGAAATCTAACTTCAAATGAAAATCTCTCCTCCTTTCTACTTTTCCTTCTAAAACTAATTCTATCCCTGAGGAAAAAAAAAATCCAACTATAATGCTTACTACTGTTAGGGCTAAAGATATAAGCATGTTCAAGGGACGAGAGGGATCTTTTTGGATGAAATAACTGATTTTATCCAAATAGTGCATAAAGGGAAAATAAGAGGGCTCTATAATTGAATCAACTGAGCCATCTTTTCAACCAGCAGAAGCTGGTTCATGGCAGAGTAGAAAGAACACAGAACTGAGTGTTGCAAGATAGAAGTTTTGGACATATTGTTAACTAAGTTTATGACCACAGGTACTCATTTCATCTCTGCTATAAAAGTGATAAATTGGCTTAAATTATCCCTAAGGTTACCTCTAGCTTTAAATTTTTATTCCATGATGGATGAAACTATAAAATATATCATCTGAAATATTAAATTGTGGGCCAATAATAGACACAGAGAACAGTAAAAAGGTAGAGTAGATGTCTCCCTTCAAATGTTTAGTGGGAGTCATGAGTATGTTTTAGTAAAAGTCATTTTAGTGCATCCTAAGTTTAAGATATCAGACTCTAGAAATAAACTCTGGCTACTTCTAGCTACATGATCTTGGTCAATTTATACAACATTTGTATGTTTCACTTCCCTTATCTGTTAAATGAGGATAAAATCAGTACCTATCCCGATGATTGTCTTGAGAATATAATGGCTTAATATTTGTGAAACACCTAGAATATTCATTATTCTAAAATACCATGCATTTGTTAAATAAATAAATAACTATAAATTCATCTGTCTTCTTAAAAATATATTAATAATTTGATCACATAAAGAAAAGGCAGCCAATTGAAACATGTATTGATTACTCAGTACTGTTAGGTGTAGTCATTTCTGTTTTTCATTCTATGTGTCCCTGAATATTCCTCCTAGTATTCCTCCCAGGGAAGAAAAACAGATTCACATGGCTCTCCTGGCCTTGCTTGGAGTTAATATGCATGGTTAATTCTCACATTTGCAATTATACCTATGATCTTCAAGAGACTTGGTTAGGTTGCAGATCTCAAGATTTTGAAACATTGAGGACAACCACATTTCTGTCATTTTAATATTATGTAATAAAAATTATTTTTTGCTATTTATATGAAATATATTTTTCACAAATAGTCCCAATAACATATGTTTGTGTGTGTTCATGTGCATGTGTGTGTGTGTGTGTGTGTGTGTGTGTGTGTGTGCATACTTACACGTAGTGGATGCTGTGGTGTTGCATGCAGTGGATGCTGTGTTGCTGCCCAGAAATCACTTCAGGACCCGGATCCTCATACACTTAGCTGGAGGTGGTTATTACAGACAACTCTCAGCTCAGCTGCATCACTCTTGGGCCACTGACATCCCCAACCCAGCTGCAAGGGGAGCTGCTTCACTGGGGATCCCTTCTTCCAGGGGCAGCACACATCCAGTGATTGTTTGATACAGAGTCACAAAGGCCATATCCCTTTGGACAATTTCAAAAGAGCTATTGTAGCTCCACGGCTTCCCATGGGATTGGATGAGGCCTCTGCTGTGACTTCATTGTAGCCCAACTTTTTCCTCTGTCCAATACTGCTTTTCTCATTGCCTAATAGGTGTTGTTCCTGAGAACACATGCCAAAAAACTTCCTCTGTGAAAATCTGCCTCAGAAACTGTTTTATGGGGGTCAGCTTATTTTGTTTGTTTTCTTTTAGGACCTCAGGTATATAAAATTTTGAGCTAATCATATTTCATAATTCATGCATATTATTATCATTATTCCCCTATATTCTCTGCCCAAATCCCATTCCTCTATCCATCATGAGTATCCACAACAGTGTCTTTAATAGTCTTCCAAATCATCATCTATGTTTATTCAGTTTTACCTATACTGTTGAAAAGTAGAGTTTGGGTTACTTTTAATACATAGTTTGTATATTACATAGGGTCACATTTCACTTATTATGCTTTTTTAGATTCAAGTATGTTGCTATAAGTAATCCAGTTTATTGCTTCTCATTGTTGCCTTAAATTATACATGCCAACTCACAAATATATATCCACATGTAACACATACATGCACTGTCAGTTTGTTGTCTATTCCCTTATGGGTGGGCACCACATTTTCCTCCATCTCTTTGACACTACAAACAACACTGAATTACACTATTTGTGTAATGTTCTAAATGTGCTTAACAATATAAATAATCTATTATTCAGTACCAATTTTATTATAGAAGACTCTGGACAAGTAATAATAGTAATAGTCACTGTGGAAGACCAACATGGAGATGTTTCTTGTGAATTTAGAACAAAGAAACCATATGGAGAAGACAAAATATAATTGTGATATGTTATCATTATATCTGTTTGTCTATATAAAATAGTTATCGTGTTTTAAGCACTTACTCTGCCAGGGACTGCTCTAAACACTCTGTATATAGGAACTCACAGGTACCCAGTGAGATCTGTACTACTATTATTCCAATTTTAAGATGAGGAAACTGATATATAGAGAGCTAAAATAACTTGCCCAAAGGTAATAGCTAGTGCATGACAAAGTTTATCAGAACCAAAATTTGTCTGCAGGCAGCTTGACTCCTGAGCCAATGATCTTAACCATTGGTTCTATGACCATACACATAAAACCGTACTCACTAGACTATAAAACCATATATGAAACTCACAAAAGATAGCATACATAACTGAATGATTGTTATATAGAAAATCAGTGCTCTAAGAATTCAGTGAAGAGAAAATTCTTGTACATAACAAACATATAAGGCTTATAAACAAACCTCTTTAGTTTTGCTGGGTTCCCCAAGGATGGTACCTCTGGAGGCACTTTAAAAACCAACTGTTTGTGAATTCAATTATGTATCTTCAACAAGTTGAAGGTTGCCTGGCATTTCACTGACACTTAGTACAAGTTTGTGGTTGGAGTAAATGAAGTATAAGAGCAAAATTTTATACTGCTCTCCACGCAGTAGCAACTTTTCTTTTTGCCCTCTAGGTAAAACTCATTTAAAGTCTACATTATTTATGATGGGATGGAAGAAAGCAAACTCCACCGTATTTAGGCTAAACCTCAGACATTGGTATTAGAGTACCAGGAGGAGGGAATGGGGAATATCACTTACAGATTCCTAACCCCAGCAAAGATAACAGATTTTATTTTCTTCTTGCTCCTACATTTTCTTCAGAAATTTCATTTACCACTCTTCACAAGCTTTTGGAAAGTTCTATTTGAAGAACAGCCTCCTTGGGACTTGAAAGTCCTCTTATGGAAACCAAAGAATAAAATAAATAAAGCAAAAACAAAAAAGTAAATTAAACAGCATGTGTGAGAAGAGTCTGCTTTCTTACTAAATAAACTCTGAGTGTAAAGCTCATCTGCCTGCATCAAGAGAATACCAACCACGCTACACTTTTTCCTCCCATTGACCTCTTGCCAATGTGATTACAATGGGAGGAGTGAATCATGTAGTGTCCAAACTCTCACAGGGAGGTGTACTTAAAATGGATTACTTCTGCTCCTTAGCCAGCCGATCAATAAAGATGTGGATTACAATGGGAACAGAGATGTCTGTGGGCTGTGGTAGTTATCCTCTGTGTCTCTTTAGAAATTAATTAAAAATCAATGAAGTGTGCAACCTATTAATATAGCAACCTCTAGATTAATAGATAGAAGCTGAACCTTTCTCTGAGCATACATATCGTGCAAATGCCTTCAAACACTATAGTGAGGAGGTTGGGTGTCTGACACCTTAGTAATAATTGAGCAGAAACAGATCATGCCTAACATTTTGTGGTTTCATAGAGTTGCGTGCTACTGGTTGAAAACTATAAAGTTTAGGGATGGGGATATGTATACACACTTTTCCTTCTTAGGACGATTATAACAAATTTTATGAGGTATCCTTATTACAATGCAAAACTCCTGCCATCATACAGATCTAAAGACTTCCAATAACTATTTTCTTAAGTGTGGTTTACTTATGAGTCTAAGCAGTTGAGTTTATTTATAATTGCTGACTCTTTTCATATATATCTTCCCACCGAAAATGTGAAATTCCTAAAACACTGAAGGCTCTATGTGATTTGAATCAATTTAGTATCCACATAAGGAGCTAAAACAAGTGTCATTCACTTCAGTTCTGCCTCATCTCATTTGGACATCAATAGACCTGGCCCACCTACACCAATGATTACACAGCACATGTAAAACGCCCACATACTTCTTTTGGGAACTCACCCAGCCACTTCCCAACTGTCTGCTCTGACCCATGATCCTCTTGCTTAGATTTGTTCCTCAAAATCCTCAGAAGGTGAACCACAGCTTCCAGTTTTCATCTCGAACCCATCACAGTAGATTTGGAAGTCCGTTTTGATGCACTTCCTTGTTTTAATCTTTTCATTCTCCCTCTGATGGAATCCTTGCATATTTGCACCCTGGCCCATTTTCGAGCCCAACATTCCCATAGAAGTATCAGATATATAATTTAAAATAAAAATGGTCTACCTTTATTTAAACTGGCAAGAAGTTGTCATCTGATTTTCTGCTGTCTTTACAGGCTTGAGGACACAGGTGGCATAGTAATAACATAACTTTCCCTGTTTCTTGGCCCAACCTGCTTGCAGAGTCTCTGTAGCTCCTTGCCCCTTAAAAACCTTTTCTGGATATTTCTAGGATTTCCCCAGGAGTCTCATAGATGCTCATGAATAGACTCTAGGTTTTCTCAGGCTCTTCACTCTTATCTGTGGTTGTTGAACCCACAGCTGGAGCCCCTGTGGAAATGCTGATGTCTTTTCCAGGGCTGCTAACCTGTTGCTGCTCCAGAAGCTACAGCTCATGATATTTCAAAAGAGTGAATGATGCCCTATATCCTCCTTACTGTGTCAGAGCCCTGATGTCTTCCACACAGCCTTAGGGAAGTGTTCTATCTTCTTCTGAACTTTGTGGCATATTTTGCCCCCAACTGTATTAATAGCTATTCTTGAGACCCTAATTACAAACAGTCCCCTTAAAGATAACCTCTTCAGCAACTTTAGAGCCTGACTCAATAAAGGACCAGACCTAGTCCAAGAGGTAGGCATAGAAAAATGACATGTCCATCTTTGCTTAATTCTCCTCTTTTTAACCCCATGAACTTGCTGTCATTTCCTTACTCTCCCTTATCGTCCAACACTCATGCATGCATGTACATATGCTGTCCCGCACATGCACCGAACCACCTCTTCTCTCATGTAGCTGGAGAAGTCCACAAGCAACTTGACTCTGCTTGCATTTCCAGCTTCTTTTCTTGAAATTCTTCACCCGAAGCTCTACAACCAAGCCAAGCTGCAAATCCTCTAGGCTCTTTTGCCTTTGCACTTACTGTTTCCTTCACCTGGAACACCCCTCACTGTATACTGCTATAGTCTTTCTACAATGCCACAGACACACACTGGGTCCAATCTAATGCTCTCGTAAGTCACAAATTATATGTCATTTCCCCCATAGACTCTTCCCTCCCTTCCAAGTAGATTAAGTCACTCCTATTATATGACATAATGTCCAACATTATCTATATCTACCTGCCTATCTAGACCTAAGCCCTGAGATTATCAAGCATTATTTTAAAACAACTTTCTGATGTATGGATAAATCAAAGTTATTTTATAAAACAGAAAGAACATACATTTATATTTATCAATTCCTTCACCTTCTATGCTCAAACTTTAGAAATGCTGTATAGCAAATTAATCCAATGCTAGCAGTTTCAAGTGAAAAATAGAAAAGCTCAAATATTTCTAAATACTAACTGAGCACTCTTCTATTCACTTGACTAATTTGCCAAACTATTTTTAAGAGAATCAAGCACTAAAATGAGTGATAGAAGTAGAAAGCTATATTTTGGCTTGTTCCAATCCTAAAAAGTAAAGATTTTTATCTGGGTACCTTTCATTCTTTTGCTCCAAACCCTTATTGGATTGTTGACTGCCTGGAGCTGTGAATGGTGTACTCCTTCGGAGATGACATAACTCAGTCTCACCCTCCTCACATTTACCAACTCCATCACATTTTGGACAGTCAATAAATAGTAGTCGATTGATTGATTTCCTCCTCTAGTTACTCTATCTATTCATCCCTACTCTGTCTGCTGCCTTTGTATAACCAGGTTAGGAGAGAAGAAATTCTCAGCAGTAATAAATATACTTGCATAGTCTCATAACAATTAAAAGTAAAGGAAGAGGAAAAAAGATATACATATTTAATATTGCAAATGATGACTTTTATTATATTGTCCCTTTGTACTTTTTTAAAGTATTAAACATCTGCTCATTTTCAGGCTTACTTGTATATATGTTGCAAATTGCTTACTGAGTATTTTTTAATTCCAGAAAACTATTTGAGTTTTGGGCTAAAAACCATCTGTTTTCTTACACTGGTAGGGAAATTAAGAGTGTTGTTCATGCCCACAGCCAAAATGAAATTTGAAAGCTACTCACTTCATTTGGTCTCCTCCCCAGTTCACAGATACATGCAGTTAATATCTCATATGGAAGAAGGGTGAAGGCACATGTTATAAAAATTGTGTTCTAAAGGGTCATTGTCAACTCATTCCTGTTTATCTTTGACAGTGGAGAGAGAATGGAGTGAATAATGAAAAGTGTTGGTCTAGGACAAGACTCCCCAGGCTTCAATATTAGCCCAGCCACACACCATACGCAGCCATCTGCATGACCTCAGGCATGTTAGTTACTCAGTTCGCAGTATGTCATCTATTTATATGATACCTACCTCATAAGGTAGAACAGGGCCTGGTCAAGAGTAAACACTCAGTGTTGTTAGTATTATCATGTCCTTTGTCCAGAATCTTGCCTTATAGATGATTTTTGTTTTTCAAAAGTTCAGCTTTTAAGTAACTTGAAATTTCCACAGACATTCAAAAAATACTTTTATACTTAGAATCCCAAATATCATTTATCAACTGACAACCTCATCTCCTGGTATTTCTGTCTCTCCTACAATAGCTTAATTTTAGCAACTTTACCACTTTTCAACTTTGTTTTATTTTTGTATACTTTCATTTCATCCTATAAGTATCTGTATGACATTTCACTTTGATGTGCAAAAGATGATACAGTAGAAAATGGAAATGATAAGAAAAATGTTCTTATGAAATTAATATAATTAAGACAAATAAAAAATCACTCAGGATGCTAAAATTAGCATGTCTTTAGCCTCAACCGGACATTCATTGAATTTAAGTTGAATGACTATATTAATCTTAAGGACAAAATTTAAATACATGGAGAAAAAGCTATAAATACATCATTGCACATGAGGTTTAAAGATAAAGCAAAATTAGATATTTTATGTTACTCCTAAGTTATCTATAATTGAACTCCACTTATAACATGTAGGTCTATCATTCAAATTTAATTTTTTCTTGCTTTTTCTTCTTTTAAGTATTCATTTTAATGTATTCATTATGTATGAAAATATAAGTATGCATATTTCATTAGTCTATCAGCTACTTAGGAGAAAAGGCAAAGTACTATTTATTTCCTCTTGATCATTTCTAGCTTATTGTATATACAATATACATTGTATATACAATTCACTTCTATGTAGTAGAAAATAATAAAGAAAATTTCCTTGCTTCTCTCAGTAATTATCTATTGAATAGATATTAAGTGCTGAGCACTCTGTTAATTGTTTTACATATAAAGATGAAATGGAATTTCCTTAAAGCTGTTCTTAGTTTGGAATGAGAAACATGCATAGACACAAATAGACAAGGTAAAGGAAGTGTTTGGAAAGTACAGAAAATGGGAAATGTAACATATTCCATGTCGGTTACAGAAGAGGTGGAATTTTAGCTTGATATTGAATGAAAGGTAAATATTTAAATTTTTGGCTATAATACAGTAAGTAAAGAGTATTCTGGACACAACAAAAAGCATATAAAAAAAGGATGGAGTTCTAAAAAGTAATGATGTGTTTAGAAAAAAATACAAGAAGTTCTGTGAAGCTGGGCCCTAAGTTGACAAGGGCTAGAAGTGCCACAATTAAGTGTCTAATTTAATTGTGACTACCTAACATGATGTACAAAGTAGTTACTAAAAGTCTTGATAAAACAAATTGACATGAACAAATTTGGAAGTTGTATGGAGCATAACAAGGGTAAAGGTCATAAGACAAAAATCAAAGAAAACAATTAAAATACTATAACACTAGTTCAGATAGCAATGGTTTAGTGTTTGACTAAGGCAGTAACCTGGAGAATTAAGTTTAGGTTGAGAGCTTGAGAGCAGCAGACAGATACGAAAGCTTATCAGTGATAATGAAACAATAAGAGAGAGTGAGATAACTCAAATTTTTTTTCCAGGGCAAACTCAGGAAAACCACCATTGTTAAACGAGTAGGTAACAGCCAAGGAAACCAGTAAAAGTGACTAAAAGTAATGGTCAGATTTGTAGGGAAGAACAAAGACAGGGTGGTATTGTGGAGGTGGAGGCAAATGAGAGAATTTTAAAAAGATGAAACCAGTGACAATGTCAAGTACAATAGCAAAGTCAAAAAGGATAACTGAAGAGCGACCCTTAAATTTGGAAATAGGCATATTGGTGATCTGGTGAAGGGGTCACTAGATTGCAGTGAACTCAGGAGTGAACAAGGCTTTTAAGAATGGTGGTCAACAGGACAACAAAAAAATCGAGCTCTTAGGAATGAATCAATAAATAGGCTGCCACTTTAGAAAGAGGAAGAGAGAAGTTTGAGGTTGTTCATCCTTCTCCCCGCGAAGAATTGATATTCTTATATGACACATGAGAGGAGCCAGTGAGTCAGGAGAGACTAATGATATAGGATGAGAAGAAATGATAGAGAAATGCTCCAGCAAGGATGGGATCAAGTGAGCAGGTAGAGTCAGGCTTTGTAAAGGAAGAAAGATACTTTCTCTGAGTTAGCAACAGAGGAAAAGTTGGGAACTGGAAGAGAGCAGGGTGGAGAAGTTCATGTCCTATTACCATTATTTTTCTTGGTAAATTAGGAGACAGTAACGTATGCTGAGAATGAAAGGAAATAGGAAATCGAGAGAAGTTTGAAGTAGCCCAAAAGAGAAACATTGTTCTGATTTCACTCTGTGCACCAGCAAAGCAGGTATCCATGGAGAGTGGGAAAGAAAGCTCCGAGAAGAACAGGGTAAAGATTGCCAGAGAATATTGGGGGCTGATATAAAATAAAAACCATAAACTTTAATTGCATCACCTGGCTTGAGTATTTTATTTTTCTCAGAAGCAGAGAAACAGAGAAATTGGATATTTGAGTTCATCCAGAGAAGGGAATGACCAGGTAAGTGAGACAAGAGGATGGAGATAAGGACAGATGAACAAAAATAACTTTGTAGAAATACAAGATTGTTAGAAAAATTCTTAGAAAAAAACTCAGAATGATTTTGGAAATATAGCCTGAATTTTGAAGTTGGTTTCTTCTTCAAAGGCTTTCTTACTATCACCAACAAACACATGGGTCACAAAATATTTCTTCCTATCTAAGCATTTCAAAAATAAAATCAGTTTCTCTAAAATTTTATTTTTAAAACTAACTTTATTATAAGCTTAATATCAAAACCCAAAAGTATCAGATTATAATTGTATAGAATCAGGTAAAAAGGTACATTCTAAAACAATGTGACTGAGTTTCTTTTAGTTGTTGTTGTTTTTTCTAATCAAATGAAAATGGTATTATTTACTATTTGATTTATTTTAACAATTTGGCTTTCAATAATTCCCTGTACAATTTTTGGTTAAAAGTGATCCGTGTCTCCTACTGAATTTAATTTCTAACTATCATTTATTTTTGAAGTAAGTGAGGATTTTTTTCTACATGTCACAATATATAGCATTTGGCACAAGAAAATCACAGGCCCTCTATAAAGCACAGAAAGAGTAGTACAATGAAGCAACACGCACAAGTCATAGAACTAAATAAATGGATTTAATGAAACCAGTGACCTTGGGTTACAAAAATCAGTGGGTTTATTTTGCTGTCAAAGTGAGTTTATTTGAATCATAACTTCTATATTCCTTTACAATTATGATCATGTTTGGCAAAGCTGGAATACCTTTATACGACTTTACAGTATTCAATTTCATTTTAGAAACATCTAATACAAATTTAATACTTTTATCTTTTATGACAAGACTTAGCTCAGTCTGCAATAATCACTGTATTAACATTTTTTACCCATTCAAATAGTTCAATTCATTATTACAAAAACAGCAAGCATCCCCAGCCTGTCATTAAGTCCTACTGTTTTAATTACAAGAAAAAATACTCTGTGGAAGACTTTTGTGAATAATGGCACTGTAAACACAATCTTATGCAAAGATACGAAAATAAAGTAGAGTATTTTTTCCTATATCAATATTCTAGTAGAAACACGATATTTTCTGGCCAAAAAAATCAAAGGCTGTTAAAATATAATGGTTCTTTCTTTGAATTTAGTCACAAAGAGACACTGCTTGGAAATACACATTACTGTCTATTATTTGGAAACACATGAAGTCTACACTCAAGGCCAACATTTTTATAAAACAGTTCTATATCCATTGGGATTTAAGACACTTTTTTTTACTTCTCTCTAACCAAACTTAGTTCTTGTTTCTGCATATTGTGATTGCGTGTTAATATTTGCCAGTGTCAGAAGATTCAAGCTATTCAAACCTTAAAAATTAAGTGCTACATAAGATTTACCTAGAAATAAGACCCAACTTTTGACCTTACTGTTAATAATTAGTAGATTGCTTAAATCAGAGTCTTTACAAAACTAAACATTTCATTTAGAGTATATGTTAAGAGTAACATGACTGGGGTTTCGTGAATAAGGAGGAATTTCATAGCATATTTTGTTTAGACTAATTATTATCATTACTATTTTTAATCTAAATAAGAATATATCACAAAGGGAGACTCTTCTGGATATTCCAGCCCAAAATACAGTGAATTTAAATCCAAATGAAATTGGAGGATAACTAACTTTGAGCAAAGTACTTGAACAACCACTCATAATCTTGTAAGGGTGACAAGGACTATCATTTGTGTATACATTGACCCAGACACAGTGACACACACACATACACACACACACACACACACACACACATTTTCACACAGATAATGCAATGCAGTTTATGAGAAATGCTGTAATGAAAGTGCAAAGGCATATAAATACATGGGAGTAAAATATGAATTCTGAATGGAGAAATTGGCAATGTTTCTTAACAAAAACTGGGACATGAATGATACCTTGAAGGACTAATAAAATTTAGAATTTTTTTTAGTAGAGCTACAAATGCATTTGTAAAGCACCTATTTACTCTTTTAAAGTTAAACCCAAGAATAGGTAAAATATTTTTTGTAACCAGGAATTGCTTTAATAAAACATTTATGTACCTCTATGACAGATGTCTGTTAACATTGAAGTCATATCTTCTTTCAGTGTGAAAGAGAGTTTAGTTCACTAAAAGATATTCAGGATAAAGAATTGTAAGAGATTTAAAAAATTGTAGGCACATTTTCTATTGTTCAGATATTTAAAATCTCTTTGGGTACACTGTAATATTTAAGTATACATGTACACTATTCAGTGTTACCAAATAAGAAGACAAATCAAAACATTTTTATTAATTGCTATTAGGTTTATATCTCCAACATCAACTTCAATCATCTTTACAAACTCAAATTATTTATGCTACATATTAATACCCATTAGTACCTCATAGTGTACCTTGTACATAGAGTTTGATAAATAATATTTAGGTTATTGGTGATAATGTTTCTGAATTTCTATCAGAACCATCGGGCAGAACTAGACAGAATTTACCTTAAAAACAAGTTGCATTTTCATGTTACTACAGTATCTTCCTGAAATGCTTTGGATTGTACAGTTTTACTAGCAGAATATTGAAACAGGTATGAAAATAAGATGTTTCCTTAAAAGTTTAACTGTTTTAAAAAATCTAATATTTTATATTTCACAACCAGTGAAAAGTTCAGCTACTATTTTCATCTATTAACATTTACAGTTAAGGCATAGAGTTTTATTAAATTAGGAAATGGTTATTCATTATAATATAACCATAAATTGAGCTCTGACTCATGAATGTGTTAATTGTTCTTTTCTACTGAGGATAGTAGCTTATATTCACTTTTAAAACTCAATAGACATAGTTCATATGCAATTTAGATTAAATCTGAGTATGAAATGGAAAGCACACATACCATCAGTGAAAAAAATCCTTATTCCTAATTAATATGTATCAGGTATTATAGCCCATTTCATTATTGAAGACAAGTTATAAAACATCAAGTTGGGTTTAATAAAAGAAAGCTAATTTAATGGAAGTGAGAAATTACTTACAAGAATATTGTAGATATTGGCTACAATATTCTTTGGCTAAGGAAGGATAACTCGATTTCCATGTAAGTTAGAGTCCTGGATATAAATGTGCCTAGAAGAATGGAATTAGCCTCTAGAAACTGATCAGGGAATTATCATTCAACGAGTATTTATTGAGAACCTACAATATCCTGGGCGCTGTGATTTAATAGCAAGAATTTATATAATGATAAACACTCATAGAGCACTTGCAAAGAGATAAGCACTGACCTAAGCACTTTTCACAACCCTATGAAATACATACTATTCTTATTTCCATTTTACAGATAATAAAACTGAAGCACAAAGAGGTTAAGTGACTTTCCCAAAGACACACAGCAAACAATAGAGGTGGAATTTTAACTGAGGCAATCTTGTTTCAGGTCTAAGGAATAGCATGTGCAAAACTGGAGTTATAGGGATTATGGAATTTGGTGAGCCTGTAAGAATACTAATGGAGCTGGGCAGAAATACTGAGTTGGAGAACTTGATGTGAGATATGGCTAGAGGAGTATGCAGGGGGAGACACGCAGGATCGTGGAGGCCAAGCTCAGGATTTTGACTTTTATTTTAAGAGCAATACAAAGAGTCATTGAAGTATCTAAACTGGAGAGCCTGGGGAATAACACGACTGGATTACATTTTGAGAAAATCTCACAGGCTACAACGTGCAAGGCTGATCAGAGAGGGAAGATAAATGTGAAAATGAGAGTTAAGAGGTTATTTTATAGTCCAAGTGAGAGATGATGGCAGCCCAGACTAGGGTGTTGCTAAGTAATGGCACAGAAGATAAAGAGAAGTAGATCGATTTGAATGAAATTTAAGAGCCAATATCAACAGTACTTAATGTCAGATAAAATAGGAGCATGAGAGAGAGGAAGAGTCAAGGATAACTTCAGATTTTTAGTTAGTGCTACTGATTGGATGGTGACATATGCAAGACTAGCTTTTATATTATTCAGGTTTCTGCTTAAATATCATGTCCTCAGAGAGGCCTTCCCCAACTGTTTGAACTAAAATATCATCCTCCCCTCTGTAAGTCTCTAAACCCTTATCCTGCTTTTTCTTCAGAACACAATGAATACCTGACAATATATAAGCATATTGTTATTTAACCTGTTAATTGTCTGTTTCACTGACTATAACGAAAGCACCATGAGGAGAGACAATTTGTCACTGGTACTCATGTTGGACTCTCTACTCTTTAGAACGGTGCCATTCCTATCATATGTGGGCAATTGACATTTATTTAGTGAATAAATGAATGAATGTGAGAGCCATAAGAATATATGGAATAGTTAAAGTTGTGGATCTGGATGAAATCCTTCACATAGACCAAAGTGAGGAAACACATACAAGCAATAGGCAAAGGAAGAAACTCAGGGGAAGAAAACTGAGATGACAAAGTTAAGGGGTTGGGAGAAGGCCCAGCAAACACTGCAGTGGAAATTCAGGAATATAGAGCTTTAAACATGGTATGATTGACAATGTCAAACACCAAAGGCTAGAATGATGGTGTAGGAAGATGACTAAAGAGATACTATCGACATTTAGGAGGTTGTTACTGTTGTTGATAAAAGTTTTACTTAAGTGTTCAGGACAGAAGACAGTCTATAGTGGTTTGTACAGTAAATTGGAGATGAAAAAGGGGGAACAGTAGGTGGAGATTATTCTTTTAAGAGGTGTGTCTATGAAAAAATGAAGGGAGGCAGAGAATTAGTGAGGGATAAAGGGAAGAGGGATGTAAAAAGAAATATTATTTAAGGGTTGATGCAGAATACAGAGATGTTTCTTGATGGCAGTTATGAGAATTTGGTCGAGAGCCTAGCCAAGAAAAAATGAAAAAACAACAAAAAGCACACTTCCAGGTCAGTAAAATTGTTCATTCTTCTAAGCTAACCGAAAGAACATGTTCTAGACTCAGGCTGCCCTATTTAAAGTTGTATAAAAGTGTCCTGTCTCAAAATAAGATTTAGAAAGAACTTTCTTAATAGTTCCAAGTAGTTGTTTGTAGTACCTAGCTCAAGTGCTAGGCAAATAGTGGGTATTCAGAAATATAAGACATTGGAAGAATCATGTTATCAGGCATAAACTATTATCTTTATACTTGGCTTGTTTTGTCATATCATCACCATCACATTTCATCAGAAATAGGAATTTTAGGACATTTACTTTTCATTTACACTTATTTTGAAGTGACATTCCTTCCAAGAAACAGCTTCCCTCCCTTATATTTAGTACTCGCATACACATACTTATCCCTGATTTAAAGATGAACAAATACATTTTTGCTTAAGAAAGAATTTAATTTTGGGTTTGTGTCTCAGATAACATATTTGTAATAAAAAATATCTAAAGGGACCCTATTTCTTTCCATTTTCTTCATAAATGAAAAAATTACTATGTACACTTTTTGAATTATTGCCCTGTATATTCTTTAAAGGATCAACTTGATACACTTAAAAAATAAAAAAAATAAAGTAGCTGTGTTACCAACTATCTCAACTGTTAGCAAATTATGTATATTAATGTTATTGGACAAATTAAGTAATGATGGGTAAATATTACCAGATAATTATCTTAAAAGTCTTCTTCAAGCACTCTACCTTTCATAGTATAGAACCTTAATTACATTTAAAAGACACTACACTGGCAGGGAATTTCACTGGGTTTTACCTAAAATTATGTTTATCAGTATTGTGATAAATAATCAATATTTCTAATAATAGTTTATGAATACCAAATAAGTGAAATCAACATAAAATTACATTGCACAGTAAAATATTTATGATTCCACCTCAAAAAAATAAATTATTAATTATGTCTCTAGAGGGGTTTAATTTAGTTAGAAAGAAGATATTAGAAACTGGAATAGGGCTTTCTCCTTCTCTTTTAGTGCATTAAACTCACGTGATCGATCTTTAATTTCTTTTCTCTAATACCAGATTGCAAGGAGAACATTTTTAACCTAACTTTCCAATGATTTGCTATTTCTTTATTAATTGTCATTATGTGCTTTTTCATTCAAAGTGCCGGGTAATGGTTTCAGCAAGGAAATGGTAACACTTCAAGAAAAGGGTAAATTAACATTTGATTAAATAAAATTCACACTGCTCTCATTTAGTAGGAACGTAATTAAATACATGTCTTTAAAGTTTAAGGTCTCTGAAGTCTTGAGCTCATTTTAAGAGTATGATAAAAATACCAATATAGTAGGTATTACTCAGGGTCACTAATGACACAACTCCAGAGAGCACTATTTGTATTAAAAAATTTTGGGTTATTCAATTTCACCATGTTTATTATTCCTCTTTAAATTTTCTTGATGTTCCTCTTTTCATACTCTAGTACTCTTTAATATCTTCACTAATTATTTAAAAGAGAGAGAAAGAAAGGAAAATGAAACAGTACATGAGAATTACTAAAGTGTGCAATGCGGTTTTGACTGAATCCACGAGACATATATCAAATGAAAAGTTCTAATGTTTTCCTACACTCATTTTGTAGCATTAGAGTACTTTGGATCTCAACTCCATAGACGTGTTATAAATCGATACTCTTATCTCATTCACAAGGATATAGCAGAGAAGCAGACATGGATCCCAGAACAATAGGTATATTTTATGTTGGATCAGGCTAACATTAAAAATGTGTCTATGGCAACTAAACAATCTGTTCACTTGCTATTTTGTAGACAGTTGTTTATCTGCTTTAATGTACCTGCACATCTCACTCCACAAATGCACTAACACTGCTTCAGAGACCTGTTTAGCTGAGTAAATACCAAGCCACTAAAATTCAATAGTAGTTGTAGGAATAGTAAAAATATGGAAACTCCACATATTTTCATAAGTGGAGAAAGTTCAATAATCAATCAACTATATAAATTCTAATTTTCTTTAGAGTACAAAGGTCTCCAAATATCTTTGGAAAAAGATTGCAAATAAATCCCCAGATATATACCTAAAATTATAGTATATAGATTCCTCATACTCTTCTACTAGTAAAATATATTCTATCAGTTTTTTCTTGTGGAGTTAAGTCTTTGGATTAATATCAGAATAAGTCCAGCATTTTCTTGTTGCATTGATATATTTTTATTTAAAATTATGGGCTGGGCACGGTGGCTCACGCCTGTAATCCTAGCACTCTGGGAGGCCAAGGCGGGAGGATCGCTCGAGGTTCGGAGTTCGAGACCAGCCTGAGCAAGAGCGAGACCCCGTCTCTACTAAAAAAATAGAAAGAAATGATCTGGACAGCTAAAAATATATATAGAAAAAAAATTAGTCTGGCGTGGTGGCACATGCCTGTAGTCCCAGCTACTCGGGAGGCTGAGGCAGAAGGATTGCTTAAGCCCAGGAGTTTGAGGGTGCTGTGAGCTTGATGCCACGGCACTCTAGCCCGGATAACAGAGCGAGACTGTCTCAAAAAAAAAAAAAAAAATTATGTATTGACTACATATGCGGAATATCTTCCTTTAAGCATGTTTGTAACCTGAGAATACTTATATAGAGAACATGAATTGTGAGCTATTACTACTTAAGAGTTTATGAATAAAAGCTTAGAGGCATCAAAAAGTAGAAGTTATATATAAAACATTACAAAATTGAAAATAAATTCATCTTGGTCTAAATCCATGTATTCTCTCATTTTTTGTGCTTCACATTTCTTAGATAATATTTTGAATGTAATATTAAGAAAATCAGGCACCCAATTATACTGCTGCTAGAAAATCTCAAATGTTAGGACTGATAGGACAGGTGCATTTCTTTCTTTCTTTCTTTCTTTCTCTCTCTCTCTCTCTCTCTCTTTCTTTCTTTCTTTCTTTTAGAGATTTTTAAGGTGATGTGCATTAATGAAGGAAAACAGAATCTCAAAGAGTACAATGTGACAAGAAAAAGTAACAGAAGATTTCAGTCTGGGGGTTATTAGTTTAATTTTCAACTTCACATCTCCTATTCCCTGTTTTAATTGGGATCATTGTAATTGATGTTATTTAGTGTCTGGAAAGAGAGAACCGTGAGAGCTCCATTAGCCTTCTTGGGATAACAAGCAAAGGTAATAACTTTTCCTATTAAGCAAACAAAGACTGTGGCCAACTCTCATTTGGCTTGTCAGTGCCTTCCTGCCAGGATGGTTCTGCCTCCTCGCTTATGCAAGGAGCTGGCTGGCTGGCCGGCACACAGGGTGTGCTGTCAGTATTGCCTGGTGAATTTTAAAATCACTTCCTAAATAAAACCCTTTTAAAAATCTACGAATCATTTTTTTGCTAAATGTATCAGTCTTGTTACTTACAACAAAGAATGTGCTTGATCCTCAATAGTGCTCCTCTAAGTCTGTAGTGTCCTTTTTACTTCTGTCTCCAATAAACTTCATTAGTGCAGTAGAACAGAAATGACTCTGTTTAATATGATCATCTATTTCAATAGAAAATGCTCTTACACACAGATGGCTTACATTTTTGGAGTATGTGAAACACAAAATTCAGCATTGCATAATCTACTATTGCTATTGATTGAGAACAGCAATCAGCAATTCTCTGATAGACTTATAATTATTATTTCCTACAAGCTGATTTGGGAAGTTATTTCTGTAGGTAATTCAGTAGACTTGTTATTTGGTTTCCATAAATACTTAAATATTCATTGCCCATGAGTTGCAGCAGACAATGGATTCACAGCAGTGCTTAACACCTCTTGGAGCAGTAGGTGGCAGTACTGTTCAGGGCCTTTTGTTTTGTTTTGTTTTGCCAATTGAAATCAGTTTCTTCACCATTACAACCAAAAAAAAAAAAAAGGAAAGGAAGAGAAAAAAGTGTTAAATGTTTATATGCATAAAAAAACCGTATAGATTTCTCATAATTTGGGAGTGCAAACTAAAATGATTACTTAAGACTCAAAATCACAAACCAATTCATATTATCATGCTGTTTTCCTTAGCCTTGTTCTATGTGATTGTTTACTTTTTATTTCGTCTGTTTTTTATTATTTGAAGTAAAAAATGACAAACATAAAATATATTCACAACTGAAGTGCTCTGAAATTAGGTACTTTTATATTCAAAGTTTTTGTCAGTTTCAAGATAGAGATTTTTGTGTCTTCTTAGATGCTTCACAATTTGTACCTGCCTAATTTTACCAACTCCACAAATAATGAACTTCCCTTGAGTGGCTTTCTAAAGAGTAGTCTTAGGTTTCAGCCAGTTTATAACATTAAGTTTTGATTTCTTGAAGATTCAGGTATTAAATACATGGTAATGTGCTTGCTTATTTTACTCAGTATCACACACCACATACATACACACACTTTAGCACGTGCTCTCTAATGTACAAACTTATTGTGTATAAGTTTATGAGGAGCCTGTGTTTGTTAAGCCAATTATGATAATGAGGAATTTGAGGTAAGACTCTTTTCTTCACATCTAATATTTTTTCATTTGTAAAGTGGGTGATCCAATAACTACTTCACAGGTTTGATGTGAGAAATGAATGAGGTACAGTATATAAAGCATTCTATAAAAGGAATAATTCTATTGTTTTATCATTTTATGCCAGTCTTTTCACTAGGCAGTAATAATCTAGTCAAACAATAAAGATATCATAAACAATTTTGTATTCCTAGCACTTAGCATAGTGCCATGCAAACTTTAGGTACTCAATAAATATATTTTTGAATCAATGAAAAATTGCAACTTTTCTAAATATAATGAGTTTATAATACAAACCAAGCTGGTCAATTTATTGAAGTAAATCCAAATATCTATTCATTCATTCAACATTCAAAGAGATCCTCATTATTTTAGCTCAAATTCTAGCAGATGAGGTGTATGTATTAAATATATATATCAGATTTATATAAATATATTCCAATGGTTTAGTATCTATATAAAATATTCACATAATCTCACAAGGATGATGATTTACACATGATACTTTGTTGTTTATGCAGCTCTTATAAATATATACATCATCTTATTTAATCTTTGGGACAACTATTTAGTTAGAAATATTTAGTACTGAGCAACCTGAAACTTAAGAGTTTAAGGGGCTTCCCAGAACAGGACTTACTCTAAGACATCATCTCTTCACACTATACCATGTGAAAAGAACCTATAGGAGCAATCAGTTTTTATATAACAGTTGACCAATACATTATTGTTACATTAGGCCTATACAATATTCTTAGATTGAATGGTTTGAAATTATCCATTGAAAAAGAACTACTTCTTTACAGATGTTAGTTTTTTCCTCAATGCTACAGATACATTTGTGCTTTGTAGACTAAATTCCTACCCATCCATCTTTTTACTAAGTACCATATGTGTTAGTCATTGCAGTGACAGGCAGAAGGAAGCAATTAAATGAACAAAGTCACAGTTTTCTGCAGCTCCAAGACAAGTGTAAAGAGGTGTTATTGATTCAACCAAATGTTCTGGAATAGGAAGGTTTCCTCTTTTTATTTCCCCTCCATGGTATAAAAGGATTAAAATTATAATCTTCTGAATTTATCAGAAGTTTTTTCATAAAAGCAAAACCTATACTTTAGAGAAACACCTAAATCATATCTTTCCAATAAATACTAACTGCTTCTAAGTTTCACATCACCCCTAATAAATAACTGATTATATAAGATGTATATCCTAAATAGGCATGTGGCAATATGCAGAAAATGTTGAAATAATAGACCTATTTCCTTATCAATGAAATTTATAGTCAGTCTTATTTCAAGAAAAGATTTAGGATAAATGATTAGGAAAATGCAGTTGTGGTCAACTAATTCCTTTCTTGCTGTGGGGACTCTCTGTGAACAGCCTATGTTTCCTTCAATATTTTTTCTATCAAAGGTGATAATTCTACCACTCCCCTTCTGGGGAAAAGGATCAAAGTCAAAAAAGAAATAGCCTGACCACATTTGTCTCTGTGGGTGGGGGTGAGAGGAGTCATAAAATTTAGTTTATCTCATGGTTGTTTATATCTGTAAAATGAACATTGAGTTGAATCACCATGAGGATAATAAATGTATACGAACATGCACACACTCTTGGTATACGGTTTGTAGTCAACATCAGGTAATTAAGGTTAGAAGACAGCAGCAAAGGAAATAAAAATTTTAATTAGGGCCATAGTGGGAGGCCAAAAAATAATTAATATAAAGATCTTCCCTCCTTCAAGAAGTCCCCTAGTTTCTGAAATCTCCGTAATTACCTTTTTCATGACCTCGTCACCCAATTCCAGATCAGACTTTTAATAATGCTGGAATATGCCAACACTATTACTATAAATAGTTATTTTGCAAAATTTAAAATTATTTTTACTATATTCTATAAAAATGAATGATACATTCCCCACTGCTTCCTGGCTACTTCATCAGTCTATATCTATTTTAAGTTACTTTTTCTATTGCTGACAATGATCTAATTTCTACTGAACTGTAATCACCTTGAAAGTACTGTCTAATAGGTTTATCTTTGTAAAACCTTCAGTGTTCCACATTGTCCTTTTCATATAAGAGGTCAGTAAACATGTCCTAGATAAATGAATGCATTTTTGTTGAACTTTAACCAGCCTATGCATCGCTAGAACATCTATTTCTTAGAGTGGGTTAATAACAACCATTATTAATTCAGACTTGAGCAACTGGAGGTAGACTATGAAAGCAGAAACATAATCACTGTTTTAAAATCAGGTTAATGCCATTTCCAGGGAAATATTTCTGTCTTTTCTTTTTATATTTCACTGCATTATTTTTCATTTCAAAATTTCTTGGATCTTTTCAAGAATTTTTAGTATAAAATTACATTTTATAGCTAGGTCACACCTCGTCTAGTATAGTCCCAATTTGGAAAATGTTAAACTTTCTTTTAAAAACTGAAGAAAATATTGTTTTTAATATATGTTATTGAGGCTTTCCACTGTTTTCCTTGGCCAGGTATACTTCTCTTTAGTATCTCCTTCTCTTCCCTATTCCATCTTATAGAGTGAAACATAAAGTACAGGAAAGCTTTGATTTAGTATTATAGTTTATATTAGAGAGCTAGCACTCATTTGTCTCCTTTTGTTACTCCTAGAAATTGAAGAAAATCCCCACTCTTGATTAGATCATCTTGAGTTAAGGTTGGCTTAAAAGGTATTTGAAAATTCATCTGTGTCATCTGAAGAGATAAAAACATCATTACTATATATTTTCTTAAATCATTCTAAGGCAAAATAAATGAGTCACTTGGTTTCTTTAAAATGCAAAAAATAAGGAGAGATGTTTGCTTTTATTAGTAGGCATTTGTATTGTTATTATAATACTAATGAGATGAAAGAAATCAGAGCTGATGCTAGGATGGAAGAAAAAATACAGAAGAAAAACAGAACTGGACTGCAGTGGTTTTTTACTTTTTAAAGAAGTAGAGACCTGAAAAAAAATCAGAGATGTCAGAGGATCTCACTGGGGTAGCTTCCTTTTCTGTTTATTATACTATCCTGTCTTCTCAATATCTGGCCTGTAGGAAAATATTTTTTCTACCTCAATTAAATTGAAGATAAAGACATAGATCCTTATGAAATAAACCACTGCTTATATTTGACCTGGAAAAATGTGTTTATTGTTGGGGAATGAGCAGAGTGGCAATCAAAAAGAACCACAGACATTAAAGCATAGGCATATGTAGAAGGAGAGAGAGATACACTATGAAAAGGTGGACAGTCGTGCTAAACCATAGAGAAGCCAACTGAGCAGAGGTTATCTAGAAGAATTATTTATTAAAAATAAAAAGATTAATTAAATGGAGAACCTTGAAGATGAGAAAAAGGGAAATGGTAATGTGTTTTTAAAGTACTCTGGGAAAACCATTTTAAGGGTGATTATATATTATTTTTTAACTTGCAAATGGAAATACAGTGAGGATATAAATAGTCTGAAGAGCAGTTATAATAGGTATGTAACAGTTACCTATGACAATGGATAGGAAGGCCCAGCAAACAGCAGCTCGTAGAAAGCAAGTTTCATGTGGTCCAGAAGGTAGAAGAAGAGGGTATTTTAAAGAAAAGATTAATATACAAAGACCCAAAAGAGGCTGCTCATTGCTTAAGCCTGCTTGTTCCAGCTCTTGCTTTGTAACGGCCTGGTATGCTTCTCAGGATTCCTAGCAATATTAGCATTCCCAGAGTATGCAATTTCCTCTTCTTAAAGTCAATATTTTGTAACAAACTATTTCAGTGGAAAAATATAAAATTTTCAAATGTTTCATTTTAGTCTATACTTAAATAGTTGGTATTGAACTTGAAATTATACTTTCAGAGTTCAAAATCAATAATGGCTTTTATTTTTCTTCAACCTCAAACTCTATTTTCTAGTTTCCCTTTATTATTCAACAAGAAAAAGGAATGTATTGAAGACCACACCAAAATTAAATCTGATAGAAAACAATTTGTCGCTCCTTAGGGATAAACTAACAAAAATGTATTCTGCTACTACATTCTAGTCCATGGCTAGAATGGACTTCTAATGGTAATTACTTCTAATTTACCCATTCTTAAATTATCCCAGAAAAAAGACGTTTCTGGGGGCTTAAGAACTCAGATGGAACTCTTTAGTTACATGTTGTGATCCCCTTTCTTAATAACATTCAGACCTGAAAAAAAAAAAAAGCTAGGAAGCCCAGTGTTTATCTGTGTAATTGGTAATTCTACTTCATCTACAAAAAGCAGAGCTATAGTTTCTAGTTTCAAGGGTTCCTGGCTCAAATTCCAGCAGGGGCTGTTCATGTACAAATTGCAAAACTACTCATTTGATTAAGAAGGCTAATTTAATGCTGCTGAGTGGATTGGACACATGCACCTCAGTGATTTTTGCAAATACTTCCTCCTGGGTTCCTGTGGGGAATTGAGAAGGTGCTAGATCAGCAATGGTTTGCAGAAACAGGCAGTCTCCTCCTAGCTTCATTAGCCTAACTGGAAGGAAGTGGGCCTCATTTAGCATTACCCAGATGGTAAAATTGGGCTGATTATCTGCTCTTTGGAAGCTGAAATGTGCTAATAGGTCAGGCAGTACTTCACAAAGTTTAGTGGACATAGGAAGCAGCTGGGAACAATTTAAAATGCAGATTACATAACTCTACTTCCAAAGATTCTCACTCTCAGATCTGGGTAAGAATCAGCATTTTTTAAATAAGTATCCTCCCTCCTTCTCTGGCAGGCCTTTCTAGGAAGTTGAAGAGTAGGCTAGATGGTTCCTCTATCAAATGGTAGCTTCCAATATCATTCAAGCAAAAGTCTGAGTCCCTCCAATGACATTCAGGACCCTAAATAATCTTGTCCGCATCACCTCTTTGATCTCACCTCCCTCTTCCTCACTCACTTTGCTCTAGCCACGCTGGCCTCCTTGGTGTTCTTCAAACATGTCAGGGCTGCTCTCACCCCAGAGAATTTCAGTTTTTTTTCCTTCTGTTTTTAGTGCTCTTTCCCCAAATATATGCCTGGCTAGCTTCCTTTTTTCCTTTAAGTCTTATCTCATTATGTCACTTTCTTAGTGAGAACTACCCTGTCCACTTGATCTAAAGTTGCAACCCTTCTTTATACTTCTGCCTCCTTTCTTTGCTTCATCTTTCTCCTGAGCATTTATCTTGTTATTTTCTGATTTCTCTAATAGAAGATAAGTTCAACAAAAGCAGAATTTTTGTTTCTGTTTTGTTCACTTCTATAAGCCCAGCACTCAAGACAGTGACTGGAAGACACACAATACTCAGTAACCAAATATTTATTGGGCATATAAATTAATGATGAGACACTGCATGGAGTTATGCAACATTGCGACCTTCCCAACAATTGGGGTATTATCCACATAAGCTCTTTGGTCAGAAAAATGTCATTATATATATGGCTGGAGTTTTTCAATTTGAGCAATCTCAGCAGTACCTAATCAAAAGCTCAAAAGGCAGTATTCAAATGGCAACATACATTTTAGAAAACCAGATAGAGACAGTTGGTAGATATTTTGCCAATTTGTGCTGAGGCCTAAATATATTTTGGTTAATGAAGAATAATAGAACCAAAACTTGTATTATTGCAAGAGTAATAATAAGTCATTTTAAGACCTAAGTTTTGGCATGAATTATAATGCAGCAACAGATAATTGAAATCCCTGGTTTTTGAAAAGTGGTATCATACCCCAAAAGACTGACTTCAATGGCAAGCATTCTCAACATTACAGAAGATAATAGGGAGAAAAGGGTAGAAAGGCATTTGAAAGCGCTTAAAATAAAATAAGATATTCACCTATTTCACTTGCTTTTCAAGCCTAAATGACAGCTAGTACATAAATTACTGCTTATTCCTACGAGAAAAGAGCCCCAAATATGTCACTATGTAATTGGAATCTATGTTGAACAAAAAACAAAATATAGTACATAGAAAATACCTATTCAATTTTCCTAAGACTTGACAATTGAAAGTAGCCAACCCACTATTAGAGAAATTCTGAATTTTTATTCTGTAAGTTAGAGTAGTTATCCGTTGGCAGGAGTCTATTGTTAATGATTAGGACTTCTAAAAGGGAGAAAATCCTCTAGCAACTTCCAGATTTACCAGTGGGGATCTGCACCTTGGTGAATAAGCCACATTGCTGAAATTTCAACTAGGGTCCTAATGGGCTCTGAAGCTAAGTTCAGAATAATCAAAGGTCAGACCCTTTTGCTGTGATTCTTATTTTGTGTAAGTAAGGTCCTGTTTGGATGCATTTTGTCTAGCATTTGGCAAAAGGGGGGAAGCGAGGGAGTGAAGTCCTCCTGAAAGTACAGGCAGTCACAGGGTATTTTATTATCATTCTGAGAAAAATGTTCTCAACTCAGAAAGAGCTCTCTGACATTTTTTCAAGAGATATTGTGAACCCTTTGTAGGAAGTCTTTGTGTCCTCCGAGTTGGCATTGTTGTTTAGCACAATAGCTTTCACTTTCTAAGCAAAAAGGTTGGGAAGCTTTTCAGTGTGAAGTAAAAAGTGTCTTCCTACTACAAGTAAGTAACATGTTTTCATCTTTTTTTGTAGTTTTTTTTTTTTCTTAAACCAAAGAACACATTCTATGATAGTGAAATATGAATGAGTTATCTTTTCTAAATCTGTAGTTAATATCCTTGTAATTGTTGAAGAATTAAAGACTCCAAGAGATAAATTTTTGTTGAATCTAGGACAGAATGCCAAGCTACATTCTTTCAAAACTGATCTCCAACAAAATTTAAAAGGTATCAGCAAACTGAATACACTATTCCTGAAACATTCTGAGGTTAAACAAAAAAGAGAGACACACTTGTGACTACTAACTAATCCCTTTTGTTTCTCATGTGAGCTCGGTGAATTCAGGGAATAGAGGAAAAATGTGTCAGAAATGTGCTAGGGTTTACAGAAATTTTAAAAATGTAATTCATCCCATACAAAGTCATCAAATGAGGATACACTTACTATCTGATATTTTTGTGGACCCCCAGATGATAATGCTTAATAAGTACTATGCTACACTAAAAAAATATTCCCATATTATAAATGGTGATATATTTTCCCTCTCTTTTTTTCTCTCTCTCATGCTCTAGCATTTAATTACATGCTTTCCTTTGTGAAGAAATATGTAATAAGTGGCAATATTGTAAAATAATTCTTTCCTGAATTAAAAAAAGTTTTCAGGTATAATATGTTATATAATATATATTACTGGGATCTTCAGATGTGTCACAGAATGGACTCCAATGTTCACTTTAGAAATTATTCTAAAAATGTTTCCTTTAGAGTGACAGACCCCAGAGAATTTACCTTGTTTATTGTGGTGGATTCATTAGGAGGTATCAGCTTTCATTTATAGCAAAAAATCTGTTTCAGGGCAAGTGCAAACAATTCTCGAAAGACTAAAAAATTCTATACCAAAATGAGCATTAATTGAGAATCAAGAGAACTGATTTGTTCTCACTGTCTCCTAACTGAACCACTTACTAGTTTCTCATCTAAAAAATAGGAGCATTAGTATCTGGTCTTATCTACCTCCCTGGGTTGTTGTGAGGCTTTAGCTAGATGATGTTTATGAATGTGATTTGCAAATATACAATGTAATATACAAATATATGGGCTTATTATTGGATGTGTTGATTTTAGGCAGAACCAATCTATTTTTGTTTTCTTTTTAAAGCCATACCTGTTTGTCTACACTCACAATGCTTCTACCTTTCCATGAAGTGAATCTTATCCTATGGAAAGACTGTGGAAAAACCTTCCCTGGAAGGTATTAATATAAACCAAAAAGCATTCTAATCTGACTGCATTTCATATGTAATACAGAGTACTTGGGGGCAATGGAAGTGGGGCAGTATGAAAAGAAACTTATCGTACTAAATATCCTCTTAGTTTATGTTACTAAAAACAGCAGACTAAGGCTAGGCCATATTAAGCAGAGAGGCTGAATTCCTTGTCGAAGCTGTAAATCCATGCCTCCTTCTCCTCCAACCCACCAAAGGGTGAGTGCTAGACAAAACATGTGACCTTAACCCTAGATCAGCAGCCAGTAGGTATAGTGATTCCCAAAATACTCATGGAAATGAGGCTAATCTGGCTCTTACCTTGAGGAGAAAAATCATGAATTATTTCCTTTTGGGGAAGCTGGATAGAGCAGTCTAAGGGCACTTCTACACTCAATTTTGAAGCAGCTGCTGACAGAGAGCCAGAAAAGGAGACTGGGGGTAAAGAATGCAGCTTTAAGTGGATGGAGATGAAAGGTATGTATTTATATGCAAGTAGATTTTGAATATACACGGAAGTATCACCTTTAGTCTTCATGTAAACCATTCTGGAGATACTAAAGAGGAAGGAGGAAGAAGCAAAAAAGAAAAAAAAAAAGAACAAAAGTTCAGTAATGAAAAATTACTTGCAGGCAAGGATGTGCTAATACATATCTGTGACCCTCCACCAACCAGAACACCTCTACAGAATGAAATGGAAGGAAAATATGATGCTGCCACAGTACACTCTGTTAAGAGAAGATAAGATCAAACGTGTGCCCTTATGAAAGGGAGATAGCACAGCAAGGTTGCTGAGTATGCCAACCCATCTGGGGGTTTTGGCCATGATGTGTGACACAGAGATAAGAGCATATTCAAAGGAGGAGGGCACTTTGACAGAGAACAGCACCGTGCTAGTAGGAAACCCATATGATAATCTGGAAGTTATAGACATATGGAAAAATGTGTCTAGTTGCATGGAAAAATGTACTTCTTGTAACACAAGGAAGTGGGAGAAATCCACCCCCCCCAAATTTACACATACCAACTCAGATGAGGTCTTTAGTCTAAGGGCTTTGAGCAAATAAGGGTGACTAAACAGAGCAACGTGTTTCATGTTTAAGAGGAAAGGATTTATAAACAGGAAAAAATTAAAGTGGGATTAATATTTTACACCCCCAGAATATAAAATAACAGAAGGATAATACCATGGTGCTTTTATTATTAGCCTTGGGAAATATCTGCCCCTGGGTAATTTGGATCCTGCAGAAGAATAACAACAACACAACAGTGATGACAACAAAAACCCTGCATACTCTTTTACAAAATATATGTATATTTTCTTCTGCAAAAAAAAAAAAAAAAAAAAAAACCCTTAAAGGCAGCGAGTCCTGTGTTTCATGTACAGCATTGTCAACTCGTCTGGCAGAGATGAGAAGGCTGACAGCCCTTAGGAGGGCCTGAGCCGGGGCCGCGTGCAGAAGTCTGGAACGGCAGAGCCCTGATCCTGCATGTAATGAGACCAAACAGAGCTGGAAGGGAAACTCTGCTTGCAAGCCCCCTCAGACAAAGAATCAAGCAGCAGCTGTTTGCCTGTCATGCTTCACCTTCCTCTCCATGGCCTGCCTTTTCTGCAACAGCAGGGGCAACACGGAAAGGCTGCAGTATATTACAGTTAGGTCAGTGGCCACATAGGCTACTGTGTAAATAGATTCATTCATTTATCCATCTATTCAACATTTATCGGAAATTTGCCATGTGCCTAGTGCTACCTAGAGTGTTTGGGATGCAGTTGTAAATAAGCTACACTTTTCAGCAGGAAAGCCTCATAGGCTGGTGGGAGACATGAAAATGTAAACAAATAGTCATGTGTACGTGAGTTACACATGCACGTACGTTCCAAGCCGGCTAAAACCTTTTCCCACAAACATTTCAATGCCAATAAAAATATTGAATTAAGAACATATCTTTACTAGGTTTGTTATCCTTAAAGCTTGAGGAAGACCTCGTCATGACAGAAGAATTTTGCACTTGTATATAAAGTTGGTTAGGAACTAATTTTTTTTAAATGAGAAAGGGAATACACATAGTCTTTCAGTTATAAAATTTAGGATGGGTGTTAGTTAGAATCTTTGTCATGTCTAAACTACATCTTAGTCATATATAAATCTTTGTCATGCAAATATAACTGGTAGTACCTAACTTTGTCTCCTCAGAAGGAGAATAATTGCGTATCTATTCCTTTCTTTTTAAGAATAGGAAAAGATTTAGCAGAACAAAGAGGTTGCTGCCAGCCTCCCAGTGGGACACAGTCAATTTTAAGTGTGTTTAAGTGGGCTGGGGAGGGAAACTCAAGTGTTAAATCCTATAATTTTATTAAGAAAGATACCTGAGGAACTGGGTAGTTCTGGTTATAATCATACACTTGAAAACATGAGGAACAAAGCACAAGTACATTCTTTCCTTCCTTTTATTTAAAATGGAAAATACTTATAATTAACAATTAATCCCTTCCTAAAGGCACTTAGTGATTTCTTTAAAAAAAAAAAATTTCATTCATCATGGTTTGCTGCAGCAATCAAAAAGTTCATAGTTGAATGGAAAGAGGTGCTTGTCCCACTAATGTAAATGGCAGCAGAGACAGAGTTTGATAATTGAGTTCTTATCAACATTGCCATTTTTAAGAGTGCTGCTGCACTCTTGAGGGGAAAAGGACAGAGTTAGTGGCACTAGCACTCTGGGACCTTGATTGTGCCCAGACTGGCTCCTCTCCAGCTCTCTGACTTTCTACATATTAGACTTTAAGGTGTAAAATTGAAAATATATTACAGAACAATCGTTTTCATGTGAAATTTAAAAGCAGATCTCATGTCAAGGAAGAAAATAACCAATCTCACAATTTGGCTGAGTGTAGGAAAACAACTATGAATCAATAGGTTGTTTTTCTACTTTCATCTGTTTATTAATATTTAATTTTTAAAATTTAATTTTGATGCCTCAGTTTCCTAATCAATAAAATGACCATTAGTGGATTTTACAGAGATTCTTCAAGACAACTTTAGAAGTTACGCATGATCTCTGTAACACTGGAGGATTGCAAGGTGAAATCCACCAGAACAGTGCTTCTCACACTTTAATGTGTATGTGAGTCACCAGTGGATCTTGTTCCAACACAGGTTCTGATTTAGTAGGTCTGGGATAGGCCCTAATATTTTGTATTTCTGGGTGATGCTGGTGTTGTTGGAGTAGTAAGGCTCTAAAAACATATTGTCCAATTGTGATTTCCAAAGATAACTGTTACCAAATGTAAATTTGCTACTATTGCATCAGGAGGTAGATTAGAATATATTCCTATCTCCTTAAATCAGACTGGGCCCTATGACTACTTGGACAAATAGACTGGAGTGAAACTGAAACTGTGCCAGTTTGGGTTATATCCCTTAACTGGCCTGGCAGCTTCAACTTCCAGGTTTTGGGAGCCAGGTGCCACAAGAGGAGTATGGCTACCAAAGACATGATGATGTGAGAAGTCCAAGCCATGTAATGAGACCTGGAAGGATAAGACTGCCATATGGAGAGAGAGACAGAGAGAGGGGAAAGGGGAAGAGAGAGAGAGAAGGGGGCAGGGGGAGAGACAGAAGAGTCAAAAAGCATGGAGGCACCAGTCATGTGAGTGAAGAAGGCATATTAAAAGTAGATCCTCTAGCTCCAGGTAAGGCCACATGGATCAGAAAAACCATAAGCCAAGGATTTCATAAATTCCTGATATACAAAAATCTGAGCAAAATTAAATGATTATTTGAGAACCTAAACTGTGCTACTCAGTAATAGCACTAAATCAGAATTTATAAGCAAGGGAACTTTAAATAGACTTAAAAGTAAAGACCAGTATTTTAAAACTATTTATATTCAATACATGTGCTGATTGAACAGCTCCAAAAGAAAACTTGAGAGGAATATGTCTCCTTTCTCACTTCTGGAAATTAAACATATTGCATCAATATTTAACTGAAAAAAAATCATAATTTATGCAAAATTTCAGTAGTAGTCTCTAAAATAGTAATGATAATATTTGTGTTTTTAAAAACACCATTTACTTGAATAAAATTAGTAAAATTCAAGATTTTAAAAATTAATATATATTTTCTTTGCAGCAAAGAAAGGTAAATACCATGGCTTTTTCTCTTTTTAACATCTTAATAGTTTATTGGGAAAATCATCATCTTAGTCATTTAACATACATTTAGCGAGTCCCTTCTGTTAAACAGACACTGTAGCAGGCCCTAGGATTATAGAAATGAAAAGAAGAGTTCTTGTTTTTATGGCAACCATGACAGATAAGGAATGTTATAATAGCTGATAGATACATGATAAATAGATGATGCCATGTATTATATATATTGTGTCAAATATTGTGTGATGTGCTTTGCCAAGTGGTACACTACCTTATTTAATCTTTAAAGCAATCTAGTGAGGTAGCTACTTTAATTAACTACATTTTCCATATGAGGATATACAGGGTAAGGGAATTTCAATGACTTGTCCATAATCTCACAGTTAATAATAGATGGAATTGGGATTTGAAGCCAAGTGTGGGGAATGCCAGAGAAAGTACATAGGCAGAGAACCCAGCTGAGAATGATGTTTTATGAAAAGCTTCCAAATGAGGTGTTTGAACGGAGTCTTGAAGGAGAAGTAAGAGTCAGAAAGGTAAAGAGGTTTGGGGCAGGAGAGGCATCTCAAGAAAAAGGCCAGGTGGAGTGGCTCACGCCTGGAATCCTAGCACTTTGGGAGGCTGAGGCAGGATTGCTTGAGGCCAGGAGCTCGAGATGAGTAAGGATAGCAGATACAAAGGATGAGCAATATGAAAGAATGGCACACTGATGAGTAGAACAGGGAAACGGAAGTTACAAAATATAATTCTGGAGCAGTATGCTTCATGCTGTGTATAGCCATTGAAAGCTTTTAAAGAGACATGATTTCTGATCAAACATATTTTAAATGATCACTCACTTTGGTGACGATAAACTGGAGGAATTTCAGGCTGGAGGTGGAGAGACAAGTGTGGAGGTTGTTGCAGTAATATAGGCAAAGCATATTTCTGCTCTAAACTAAGGAATAGTAACAGGGAAGGAAAACACTGGTTCTAAAGATATTTTGGTGATAATAACAAGTGTCATAATCACAACTTAACAATAATGAATATTTATTATTTTCTATTGTGAGATGTAGTAAGCTAAAAAATACCCCCTCTCCAAAAGATATCCATGTTCTAATCCCTGGAACCCATGAATGTTACTATATATGGGGGATCAAAGAGATCTTCACAAATGTGATTAAGTGAAAGATCTTTTTTTTTTTTTTTTTTGAGACAGAGTCTCGCTCTGTTGCCCGGGCTAGAGTGAGTGCCGTGGCATCAGCCTGGCTCACAGCAACCTCAGACTCCTGGGCTTAAGCGATCCTACTGCCTCAGCCTCCCGAGTAGCTGGGACTACAGGCATGAGCCACCATGCCCGGCTAATTTTTTGTATATATATTTTTAGTTGGCCAGATAATTTCTTTCTATTTTTAGTAGAGACGGGGTCTCACTCTTGCTCAGGCTGGTCTCGAACTCCTGATCTCGAGCGATCCACCCGCCTCGGCCTCCCAGAGCTAGGATTACAGGCGTGAGCCACCGCGCCCGGCCAAAGTGAAAGATCTTAACATGGGGAAGTGATCCTGCATTATCTGGGTGGGCTCTAAATACAATCCATGTATCCTCATAAGAAAAAGGCATACGGAGATTTTACACACAACTAGAGGTAAAGCCAATGTGAAGATGGAGGCAGAGACTAGATTAATGAAGCCATAAACCAAGGAATATTGGCAGCCACCAGAAGCTGGAAGAAGCAAGGAATGGATTCTCCCCTAGAGCTTCTGGAAGGGATATGTCCCTGCCAACACTTTGATTTCAGCCCAGTGATTCTGGTTTTAAATTTATGGCTTCCAGAACCATAAGAGATTAAATTTCATTTGTTTTCAGCCACCAGTTTGTAGCAAATTATCACAGAAATAGCAGTCACAGAAAATTAGTATGGGGGAAATAAATCTTCCTTGAATTTCTTAGTGCTTCCGTTAAAAGGGCCAGCCTTCTGGGACATGGAAATGTATATAATATAAAGAAAGAGAATATTTGCCTTAATTTTCCCCAGAAATATTTTACTTTTCACATACTATGAAATAGGTTATTAAGTATGAAATGTCTGATTTCCTTAAGAACTAAATTTGACAGTTGCTATCTCTGACATTTCACTTTGACACTTCTTATTTTATTTTTATTGTGAAGGTATATCCTCAGTCTTTAAAACATATGTTTTGGCTTGTGATCATCTTTCAAATTTTTTATTTAGAACAATTTTTGTGAAACCATGGATAAGTCAAAAATTCATGTTATTTTCAAATATGAATTCCATTGTGTAACCAATGAAGCACAGACAGCTCTAAATATCAACAAAGTGTTGGGGAAGGATGTGGCTAATGAACGCAGAGTACATCGATGATTTGAGAAGTTCTGTTCTGGTGATTTTAATTTTGAAAATGAGCCATGTGGGCGACCTGAGACCAAAGTGGATAATGATAAGCTGAAAGCTGTAGTGGAAGCGAATTCATCTCAACCTACACGTGAATTAGCGGCAAGGTTTGATGTTACTATTCCAACAATATTGGACCATTTAAAAGAAATGGGTAAGGTAAAGAAGCTGGATAGATGGGTACCACATAAATTAAATGAGCATCAGAAGAGAAATCATCTCAAAGCTTGCCTTTCTTTGCTGTCACGACATAAAAGCGAACAATTTGTACATTGTTACATGTGATGAAAAATGGATTCTTTTTGACAATTGCAAATATTTGGCACATGGTTGTATAATGATGAAGTGCACAGTCCAAAATGGAATATTCATAAAAATAGCTAATGGTGTCTGTTTGGTAGTCCAGCGCTGGTATTATCTACTACAGCTTCATGAAACCTGGTCAGTCGATTACAGCGGATGTATGCTGCAACCAATTGAATGAAATGATGAGGATGCTCACTATTCAACAGCTGAGATTCATCAAGACAGGCCAATCCTCTTGCAAGACCACATGTTGCACAAACAATGCTGCTCAAACTATAGAGGCTGGACTTGGAAACTCTCTGTCATCCACTGTGTTCACCAGACCTTGCACCAACTGACAAACACTTCTTCCAGGCTTTGGATCACTTCTTGCAAGGAAAAATATTCAATTCTCAATCAGATGTGGAAAATGCCTTTCATGATTTAATTGCCACTCGCTCTCCATACTTCTTTGGTGTTGGCATAAACAAGCTACCATTAAGATAGCAAAACTGTGTCAATAGTTTGGGCACATACTTTGATTAACTGTACTGCTTCTTGTTTGAGATATAATAAACTACACTTTTGATTCAAAATCAGACATTTCATATTTAATGACCTAAATAGATCCAAAGCCATTTTTGAGGTAATGGCTCCATTCCAAAGGATAATAAACCCTGTCACCCTGAAAGCCAAATGTTTACAGCCTGGACTAGGCCCCTAGGTTAAGCTCCCCAGGAACCAGGAGGACTGGAGGTATCTCCCTACTTACATTTCAAGGATGTATGAAGCCTGAAACCAGATATAGTAGAAAATACCTGACCCACGATGATCATTTGATTCTGAATCTGAAGAACTAAGATGGCATATAAATATTAAAGATAAGGAAGTCTCTAGACCATAAAAGCCAGAGGTTGAAAGACCGTGATCCTGGGTTAGAGTAAAACCACGGTCTTTTATATTTTGTATTCAAAGAGCAAAGGTTTTTCTCCCTCCTTTCAGGAAGGAGGGGGATAGCTGCCTCTCTCCTGTAAATAAATGGCCAAAAATCTATTTTTCTCTGTCCCGACCTCACTTATAGACTATCCAGCCACTTGTGTAAGACATTTTTCATCTGGCTTTTATTATGTTACCCCAAGAGTAAGGATGGGAACAGAGAGGGGAAACTCAGTATTATAAAAAGAATAATTATAAAAACAATAATCAATCTATCTCTGGTCTAGAATACTTCATATGCACATTGAGGATAAAATTAATAAAGACAAATATTAAAAAACCCAATACCTATGTTCTGAGCATTTCTGCAAACCTATTATCATCTATATTATACAGATGAGAAAACTGAAGTTTTAAGAGTTTAATTAATTTTATTAGAATGACACTAATAATATATAGTATAGACAGGAATCCATGTAAGATATATTATATTTGACTCCAAAGCCCATGCTTTGAACCGTGTATTTAATGATCAACGTTAGGGAGTGAGGTCAGATAGAAAGAGTCTAAGATGATTCAAAATTTATGACTTGGGCTCTTGAATATGGTAGTTCCATTTACCAGGGAGTGTATAGGAACTCAAAACATTTTAATTGGGGAAGACAATGTGTTGAATTTCCAGCATGTTGGTTTTGATTTACCATAAAAATATTTTTTCAAAAATTTTTACCAACTAAAATTGTGACATAATCAGATAGATGAGTGGTGAAGATATAAATTTCTGGATAACCTTCCTAGGAAGTCTAGGATGAGTGAGAAGAGCAGAGAACTGAGGATAGAACATTAAATGCCTGGATGGTAGAAGAGTTGATGTGAAGGAGCCAGAGAAGCAGGTGAAATGACAAGAGGGAGTAGTGCCCTGGAATCCACAGGGAACATTCCAAGAACAGAAAGTAATGTGCAAATGGAGAAGACAGAAATGGGAATAAGCCAGGGATACCGAAAGGCAAAACAGTACAGTGATGAGAATTTGAGAGAACAGATGATGGGAAGGAATTGCAAATGAGATGCATCATCTCATATATTACATGAGAACATTTTCTACAGGTCCTTTTATTATTAATGTAAAAGGCAGTAGACTAGCAAGATAATTTTATGCTATTCTAATGAATTATTTGAAAATGTTTGACCTGATAATATAAATATGGCATGTGATTTAGAGGAAAAAGGCAGTTTTTATGTAAAGAAATAAGTTACAACTAAAAGAGACCTGTGTTCAAATCTCTGTTTACCATTCAGTATTGTTAGAAATTTGGGCAAGTTAATTGTCCTCTCTGAAACTCATATTCCTTATCTATTTGATGCAAATAATAATATAAACCTCACAAGGTTACTGTGAAATTTCAGGAAATAATGTATATAAAAGTACCCAGCACAGTATGGGGTAGAGTAGGAAATACCTGATCAATGAAAATCAGTTGAATATGAAACTGAAAAACTATAATGACATATAAGTATGGAAAAGAATTAAAAAACATAAAAAAAGATACATCAACCTCAAATATTATCTCTTTGTTAATAACTACTGCTATAGTCTTAATTTTGACTTGCATTTTTATGGGACATAAGAGGTCAGAATAATATTACTCTTGTTGAAACTGGACTAAAGCTAAATAGTAAACTATTCTGTTGACTGCTTATATTCTACTGAAAATTAATCATCTAAAAAGAATGTAAATGATAAAATCATAGGATTAAATGAAATGTATGCAAATTAAGTTTCCAAACAATAAACAAATAAATGAAAGTAATAAATGTGTATATTTGAATTTATTTATAATATAAATTATTGAGTACTTCCTATGTTAGATTATGTAACAGGTATGTGGAAATACAAAAATAGCAAAGAGACCTATTCCATGAAGAAAATTAATAAACATAAAAATGACTAAAATATACAGCAAAATATTGTGATCACCATAATAAGGTATAAAGTGCTAAGAGGGTTCCAAAAATAGAGAAAGAGATTATATTTGATCAGGAATTTTTGGTAGAGTTAGTGGCATGGCATTTAAATCATACCTTGGTAGACTGACTTAAAACTTGCAACAGAAAGGCATGACAGGCATTTTAAGACTGAGGGAAAAACACAAGCAAAGGCCCTGAGCCTGGAATGGCTGAGATATATTTATGAGACAGTAAGCAACACAGTTTCATTGGAATATATGAAACTTTTGTGGGAGTAATGAATGTAAAAGTTAGAAAGATACAGCAGGGACAGAGTCTGGAAGGCCTTGAATGCTCAATAAAGACATGTGAACTTCCTTTGTGAGGTAAAAGAGAATCACTAGGATATTTTGGGTAGGGGATTGTTTGGATCAGAGTTAAATTTGAGGAAGAGTAATTTGAAGGGAGGGTTGTCTGGGTTTGTGAGTAACATCAGGTAGAAATGACAGTTAGAAAGTTACTCAAGGCTAAAGGAGACCCTGAGTTACAGAAGTGTGGAAGAGGCAAAGTTTTTCTCTAAGAAGTATTTCAGCTAAAAAATGAAGAAGAAATGGATTAATTAGAATATCACCATTTTGCAACCCCTAATGAATCAATGGGTTTGGACACAAATCTATGGCTGATAACATCACAAAAAGAGAGGCAAATATTAATAGATATTATGTTGAATAATGGAACCAGATACTTTGAATACTGGAACCTATTATACAAACTCATCTTGAAAAATAAAATATATAACCTGAATTTGATCTAGCCTCTAGATCCAACTAACAGTTGAGAAGAAACATAGAGCAGAGGAATATTTAGACTACCCTATAGTGGGCAGTCAACAAAATTACAGTGGTGGGAAACTCTACAAATAAAAATCCTAGATTCTTCAACAAATAAATAACAAGGAAAAAAAGAGAGTAGGGAGGGGTAAACCTATATGCGATAGCTAATTTTATGTGTCAGCTTGGCTGGGCCACAGTGCCAAGATATTCTGTATGTTTTTGTAAAGGTGTTTTTTTGGATGAGATTAACACTGAAACTGGTAGACTTTGAGTAGAGCAGGTTACCCTCCATGATGTTGGTGGGCCTCATTTAAGTAGTTGAAGACATAAATACATAGAATAAAGACTAACCTTCCTCAAGCAAGAAGGAATTCTGCTAGCAGGGTGCCTTTAGACTTGAACTGCAACTCTTTCCTTGGTTTCCAGCCTGCAAGCCTACCCTGCCAATTTTACACTTACTAAGTCCCCACAATCACATGAGCCAATCCCTTAAAATCCTTTTCTCTCTCTCCTCCTCCTCCTTCTTCTCCTCTCTATATATTCTGTTGGTTTTGTTGTTCTGTTGGTTTTGTTTCTCTGGAGAATGCTGACTAATACACTATAGATGAGAAAAGGCTTAGAATCTATAAAAAAGAAAGAAAAAGAGGAAAGAAATTATACAGTTTAATTATGCTCACTTGTTCTATAAAGCTATAAGGAAAAGAAAATGGAAATGATAAAAGTTCAATTAGTGGTTACCTATGGGGGGAGGGACAGAGCTGTGACCAGGATGGGGCGAATGAAACGAGCTTCTAAGTTGGGTTGCAAAATGTTATTTCCTGACCTGGGTGATGGTGACAGGTGTATTCACCTTATAAAATTTATTAAACTATGCGTATGTTTTGCATATTTTTTCTAGGTCTGTGTCAGTTTTTATAATAAAAAAGCAAAAGAAACTGGAGGATAGGAATAATAGTCACTAGCTATTAATAATAGCTAACTCAAATCAGAGAATAGTTACCTTGGAAACTGTACATTTTTCTAAGGGTTTTAAGTATTACAGTTCAAAAGTAATTTTTTATTGCATAACATTTCTCTTTGCCTCTGTGGAACTACTGACATGTTATTTATTAGAACAAAAGAATGACACAATAACACCTAAGTAACTTTTTGGATAATAGTTGTCACAGAATAAATTCAGAAGACTACTCAGTTGGGATGTGAAAGCATTTCACCATTGGTTGGTTAGAAGCAGTAAATCGGTTAAGGAAAGATCCCTTGAATGGTCCACGTTGCAACACCCCTTGGCTCGTGAATTCTTGGCACTCAAGCCAAAAGGAAGCCAATCTGCTGTCTAGTTTCTGTAGGTACACACTCAGCCACGTAAAGAGATGCCAGCCATATTAATGGGATCACTAGAAAACAGTCTTTAAAGCTACAGAGTGAGAACCAGAAAGGTATTGGTATATTGTATGTAACATGATCTATACCAGAACCATTATCTACACCAGCATTGGTCAATAGCTTACAGTTAAAACAAACAAACAGATAAAAGAGTAATAGCATAGTTTAACATTCCTATATTCAAAGACAGATCTGCATTTCCAGATATATGTTGGCTATTTCAATTTGAATGTGTCATGAGCACCTAAAAATATTTATGTTCAAAAGGAATTGCATATTCCTTGTCCCCAGCGTATCTTCCTAACATCCTTATCTCTCTTCATGGCACATGCTACATATGAATTTTCAGAAATAAAGTCATCTTCCTTCTTCCTCACCCTTCATCACCAATCAGAGGCCAAATATATTTGATTCCAAAGCTTTTGAAACACCTCTTGTTTCTGTCCACTTCAGCAAATAAAACTCTACTTGAATTTATTCACTTCTCTCCATTCTTGCTTTCAATATCCTAATTCAAGATCTTATCTTTTTTGAGTGAACTGCTATAGGTCTCCTAACTCAGTACAATGCTATCTTACCTCTATTCTAACTCCTCTCATAAACATTATCACATTAATATTTCTCAGATGTATTCATACTAATACTAATATCTCTCTCCTAAACAAACAAAACTAATACCAGGAAAAATAATAACTTCAAATGTACATTATCCCACAGCAACACTAAAATTCCTCAGGTTGGCAATTAAAGCCTTTCATGCTTCCTCATCTAAATGTCGGTTTTATCTGTCTAATCACTTTTACCTGTCTTTCAATCAGTCACATGGGCCTCCTCCTGTGTATATCCCATACTTTATTATGTTGTCCCTTTGTTCTAGATGTCGCCTCTAACTTGGTGCTTCTCAGACTTGATGAGCATCAGGATCACTTAGGGGACTTAAAACAGATTGCTAGGTCCCAGCCTCAGAGTTTCTGATTCAGTAAGTATGGGTGGAGCCTAAAAACAGACAGTTCTAACACTTTTTGAGGGGTCATGTCAGTCTGGGGATCATACTTTGAACATCACTAGTGGGACTGCAAATTAGTACAACCTCTATGGAATATAGTATGGAGATTCCTCAAAGAAATAAATGTACAGTTACCATTTGATCCAGCAATCCCACTGCTGGGTATCAACCCAAAGGAAAAGAAGTCATTTTATTAAAAAGACACGTCCACTCAAATGTTTATTACAGCACAATTCACAATTGCAAAGATATGGAATAAACCTAAGTACCCCTCAATCCATGAGTGGATAAAGAAAATGTGGTATATATATATATACCATGAAGTACTACTCAGCCATAAAAAGAAATGAAATAATGTCACTTCCAGCAACTTAGATGGAATTGGAGACAAGTATCCTAAGTGAAGTATGTCAGGGATAGAAAAACAAACACCACATGTATTCTCTAATAATTGGGAGCTAAATGATATGGGCACACATGGGCACAAAGTAATGTAAAAGACATTGGAAACCAAGAGGAAAGGAGAGTGGGAGGGGGCTGAGGGGTAAAAATTTATCTATTGGGTACACTGAACGCTATTCAGGTGATGGGCACACTTAAGCATTATATAAAGTATGCATGTAATAAAAACATTTGTAGCCCCTTAATATTTTGAAATAAAAATAAATAAATAAGTAAATAAAAGTGTGCTAAGGAATCATGCACCCTATCCCCAAAAACAAACAAAGTGTGTTTCTTACTTGTTTTTTTATATTGAGCAATATGAACATGATTCGGAACATAATTCAGAAATTTATTAAACTGCCTTCTAATAAATGGATAGTGAAATAAATAAATAAAAATACATTTAATTTAATTTTTAAGAAAAGAAAAGAAAATCACTGCTTAAACTAAAGATCTTCCCTCTATCTTTTTAGTTTTGCAATATACCAGTTAAGGTTTCATGTGTGCTTCATATCATTGTCTCCTATCTGGGTAATGCCTCCAGTCCAAAGCTATCAAAACACTTCTCTTCTCTCTCAATGGCTTTAGTATCATATTTCTATCTTTCTTATAATGCTTAACATAGCTAATTTTCCATATAGTATGTGGTAAAATTTAATTATCCCTATAGACTATATTCTCTTTGAGGGTAGTGTCCATGTTTAAATCTTCTAAATTATAGATACATATTACAGAGTATGATGTCTTATCTATGAGACATAAAATAAATATTTTCTGCTTGCTAAATAAATACATCTGAAAGATGATATAATAATTCTACCACAAATATCTACTGGCACATGAACTGGCCAAGGTAATGCAAGGTTTTATTATTGTGCAAAGTTTGGTTTTCACTTTGCATGCGTCCATGCTTTGCCAGTGAATCTGGGACTGCTGCTGTGCTTCCATTTGTTGGAACCAATTGCCAGGTTTTGGGGTAAAATATTGGGGCAAAATATTTAAGCATTTCAATTACAGTATTTTATCACATAATGAGAAAAAAAGAGAGAAGGAAACCTTTCTGTCCAAATCTCATGTATTTAACTCATGTTTTCCTTTTCTTCAGAGATAGGGTAAATTTCAGAGCATAATGATCTCGAATAAAAAGTCTTATGGTCTCATGAGAAATGTAGAACAAGGTGGCAGGCAACAGACATGCTGAAGTGTGGCTTAACTGGTTGTCTCCACCAAAAAACACTTGAACACAAACAAAAATCTAATCTATCTCCCACCACTAGAGCTAACTTAATCATTTATTTCTTTTTACTTTTTTTTTTCTTTCAAGTCACATGCAGTAATTGTGGGAGTATATTTGATCTTCATGTTTTCCCTCTTGCTGTCTTCAGGGAAGTGGCATAGTTTCAGTGTGCTGGAAATTAGGAACCCTGTGTTTTGGTGCTGCCCTTATCTAACTGGTGAAATACTTTATTTCATTAGGCTTCACAGTTCTTATTCATCAAATGATAGGGAGGGATATGTTTTGTTTATCTCTGGCACTTCATAAATCTATTCCTCTCTCGAGAGGAGTAGCCTCCATGGTACTATCATTGTCCTGAAAAGATTAATGCAACCTCTGAAAACTAGTTTTTATTTGATTCAGGAATAGTGTGCTCATTATATTCATTACTACTGAAGTATATTTAGTTCATTAACTGCCATTTCTGTTATTCAGTCAACTCTATATATCAGCATGACATAGCTGCTCAATGCACTTAAGTGGGACTCACAACTGCCAGTCAGTTGGTTCACCAATTACACACCTGTAGTAGTCTGCATATTTTTCATTTTAAATAGCATTATTTTCATTGTCAGTATCCCATTAAGAGGTCATAGAAATATTCGTGAAAAGTGATTGAATACCACTTTGAACTTAGAACAAAGCTCAATGGGGTATTTCAAATGTAATGCTAAAGTAATAAGAAAGAGATAATTGATATGAAGAGATGAAAAAACAAGATGAAAAAAGCCGCATCGTGAACCTACATGTTTGAATTCTAAGAGATTAATGCCATTCTATTAACTTCTAATTGAAACTTTCATATATTCCCTTGTTCTTCTGCATTCCTTTTTTAATCTTTTACTGCATTCTGAAGGTAGGATAGAGTTAATGCAGCATTAATCCTTCAAATATTTTTAAATGAAGAAAGTGAAGTTCAGAAATGCTGAAGAACTTGTTCAAGGTTATTCATAAAGTAATAGACCAGGTATGGAAATCACCTTTTTTCCTTGCAAACCAACATCTGCTCTCTGAAAGCACTGGCATATCTGTGAGCAAAGGAGATATGTGATCATAGTTGTATATTCCATGAGTGCATAAGGAGCTGCTTAAGTGACTTTGTGTCTCTCATAATATTGAACATAGCAACATATCCCAATAGGACAATATATTTGGGAAAAATTTTGTTGAGTAAACATTACTTCAGAATTTCATTTGTCCTAAAAAACTGAAACCTAGACATTATCAATGATTAAAATTCACCTTAGTTTTAGGCTTCTGGTCAAGATAGAGGAATATTTTGATTTCCTCTTCCAACTAACAATTAAAAAACAAGTGAAAAAGAAGATAAAATATATGAAACAATGGTACTCAAGACACTGAATACGAGGCAATGAAGGAGACTGACTCCCAGCAGATGAGCCCTAACGTTGCTCCAGCTTACTGTTTGTAGTAAGTTTCCTGGTCTAGGAGAGGGAACCCAAGTAGAGACAGGCAGTCTCCTGTCTTGAGTAGACAAAGCTGGAAGCCCCAGGAAGACAAAGCAGCTAGAGTTCACAGGGCAACGTAGGCACAGATGAGAGAGTTGCATAAAGAGAATCCAGAGAACCACTGTGTCCCTCTTTGAGGATTCATTGAAATACTAATCAACATATGGTGTGAAGAAACTATCCAAGGACTGGTAAAGAACCATCCAAAAAACATGAACAGAAACTTTTCAAAAGAAGATAGCAAATGATCAATAAACATATGAAAAATGCTCAATGTCACTAATCATCAAGGAAATGCCAATTAAAACCATAATGAGATATCACCTTACCCTAGTTAGAATGACTTTTTTTTTTAAAGTCCAAAAACAATAGAAGCTGGCATAGATGCAGAGAGAAAGAAATGCTTATACACTGTTGGTGGGACTGCAAATCAGTATAACCTCTATGGAAAATGGTATGGAAATTCCTCAAAGAACTAAAAGTAGACCGACCATTCGATCCAGCAATCCCAGTACTGGGTATTTACGCAAAGGAGAAGAAATCTGTCTATCAAAAAGACATCTGCACTTGAATGTTTATTGCAACACAACTCACAATTGCAAAGATGTGGAATCAACCCAAGTGCCCATCAATTAATGAGTGGATTAATAAAATGTGGTATATGGATGAATTAATGCCTTTTGCAACAATTTGGATGGAACTGGAGATCATTCTCCTCAGTGAAGTATCTCAAGATTATAAAAAGAAACACCACACGTACTCATTATTAAATTGGAACTAACTGATTAGCACACATGTGCACAGAGGGAAGTAAAACTCAGTGGAAATCAAACAGGTGGGAGGGGGATGAGGGGAAGGGCAAAAACCTACCTAATGGGCACAATGAACACCATTTGGGTGTTGGGCACACATATAGCTGCAACTCAAATATTACAAAAGTGATCCATGTAACCAAAAACATTTGTACCCCCTTAATATTTTGAAATAAAAAATAAATTTAAAAAAAAGAACTGAAAAGACAGAAAAAAGGAAACAAATTTGCAATTATAGTTGAATATTTTAAAGTCTCTCTCAATAATTGATAGAAAAAGTAGAAAGCAAATATATATGGATATACAAGACTTAAATATTATCAATCAAGTTGACCAAATACCTAGGAAGAGCACCCTTATTTGAACATATATTGTCACCACCTGGACAAGTTAATCAGTCCAGTAGTGGTTATCATAACTTACTCAAACTGATATAGAGTTCTTAAATATTCTAAAATCTTAACCGAGAGAGAACACAGTCTGAAGCTAAAACGTAAAACTCAGTAGCAGTCAGCACTTATCTTTTCTGCATGGGACAGAGTATTGGAGGGACCATTATGCAAAGAGATAAAGAAATGAGGAGCAATGAGAGATTGATGTGACCCTCTGTGGTACTCCAGTTGCTAGTTCTCTTTCTGATGCCTACCTTCGTCTTCCTTCTTTTTGTGTCTTAGTTTTTCAACTCTTAATTGACTTTGTAAAATATTCCATTATCTGTTTCTGCTTCAGGATGCCAGGACAACACAGAAAGGCATACATAATGCAAACATAAAGTCCACATTTATCGGTCTGGTTTCCAAGATCCTGCACTGCTTACCTCTCATTGTCCTTGCTCACTCACCCTTTTTCCATAGGAAAACTGTGGGCCAGCAGGAGGCGATTCTTACTCTGATAATTCACCCTACTGGAATCCATTTCTCAGTGTTTCCACTTCCTCCTCCTGACACAGTTCAAGTTCTGTCTGTTGGAAGAAGACTTTCCAGATCCAACTAATTCTCAGGGATCATTTTCTTCTCTCAAGTCCTACATATGCCATATTGTCTTTACTACTATTTTGACACTTAGTCAATTTTCTCTTTTTATTATATACCATCTTATATGTATGTGTTATCCCCTAATTCAGACTGCAAATTCCTTAAGGTGATTGGGCTTTACCTTGAATATCCTGGAACACCTCCCACTCCAAGCTCAGGAAAGTCCTATAAATAATAGGTATTATATAAATATTTCTTAATGATAATAAATCATAAGGGATTTGTGGATTGGTTTAGGAACCTAAGCATTTATAATTTTATTTTTCATAAGAAAATGTATTCTGATTTCCAACTTGTTTATAAATGAGTATTTGGAATTCAATTCATTCATAAAGTGGTGTTTTTCTGTATCAATATGTAAATGTATTCATACACAAGAAGTTGACTCTATAGTTTTATCTATAACAAGATATTTTAACTAGGCACACTAAACAATTATTAAATTTTACAGCTATTAGCAAAAATTACTTCATCTGTCTTGGAACTTTGTATCTGCTGATAACTGTGGATTCAAAAAGAGCACTTTGCTTTTTTTCCTTTATTAATGCTGCTTGATACCTTTTCATTCCCAGGTGCAAAAAAGACAGTTAATGAATGCTATTAATAAATGAGAAACAAAATTAAATATTAATTTAACCACTTTTTTGTTCTCAATAGTGTAGAAGAATTTTCCCTAAGGCATTCTTTTTAGTGACCTCATTATAAATTGATTCTAATACATTTAAAACTTAAAAAGTCACTGTGAATATCCTCATTTGTAGAGCAATTTAGGCCCAGATATAACCTCAATCAGAATGGAAGTGACAGTTGTAAAATATGTGAGATATGACAATTTTCTATTCAACAATAAAAAAGGTCTACATATTATATCTCAGAGCTGTTTTGCTTCTGATATGTAACAGGCAATATGTGTAGGTTACCAGCCTTGGCTCTGATTTTAAACAGATGTGGGGGCAAATCTCATCTCTGCCATTTACTATTACCATGTGTGGCCCTGTGAAAGCTACACAATCTCTCCATGCCTCAATTTTCCTCCTATGAAAAATGTGGATGATGTTAGCACCCAAATCACAGAGTTGTGGCGAAGGTTAAATAGGTTAAAATAGGTCAAGTGCTCACTGCAATGTAATTGCTCAATAAAATTAATATGAAAATATTTTTAAGAAAAAAGGAACTGTTTTGTTTTATTTAGGTTGATGAATAGGTTTGGTTCAGAGTGTTTTTGCATAGAATTTAACAGCTTCATCAAAGAATATATTCTTAAAATAATCAATTTGTTTTTCTTCAAAATGTATTTGAAGAAGCTTTATTTTTCTATTTAAAAAACGGTAGAGTTTTATGTTATCTAATTTTGAGACTATTTATTGTGTTAACCTAACTGGTAATAAAAAAGATAAAAACAAATTTAATCACCATATCATTGTTTTACTTCATGATGTCAAACAGTTTTGGTAACTTTTTTAAAAACTGAATTAACTAAATACTTTGGCATTATGTAGACATACACACAAAATGTCTCCTTCAGCATAGAAAATTGACGTTTGAAAAAATTCTTCTCTATTTCATTATAAAAGTCAGAATTTCTGGGAAAACAGGTACCCTTTTTTCAGAACAAGTGGCCTTGTATGATGATATTACCATCAGCCTAGGGCATGGATATTACCCATTGGTTAGGTGATTCAGAAGCTGGATATAATAAAAGGAGGTGGTACCTTTAAATTACTAGTAGAAAACCATGGCAGCAAGAGAATATGATGCTATTACTGTAAATTTCATTGACAGGAGAGGGCTGTGGGGGTTATGGAAAGGGAGAGAAGCTACACAATAACCCCTGGCCAGAGTAATTAGCTGGAGTAATGAAGAGAGAGGAAAAGTGTGTTGGACACTGAAGCCCTGAACTGTCAGCATTATTGTTCTCCAAGGCTTTGGAAGAACAATGCTCTGCTGAGCCTTCAGTAATCGCTATACATGACTACTCATGAAGAGAGTAATTAAGAAATGTCAGTGCTTCTCTGGAAAAAAAATTAGCACTCATGACACACAGAGTATTTCCCTGGAAGAACCACATTTTTTTGATGTTGTTCTAAAATATTAACAGCAGTATTGTACTTTATGCAGTTCAAAATGGTGAGCTATGAATAACTAAACAAACCCATCCACGTAATTGTGCCTTCCCCTAGTATGCCTACCTCCCGTACACAAAGAACTGTCCGGACACATCTGAGCTAAATAGAAACTATCCTGGGCACTGTATTCAAAATATCCCACATTCCCTAGCCCCAAAGTTACTCAACGTCACATCATCCTATTTTACCTTTGTCATGGTACTTACCAGTATTAATCATTATGATCATACATATATATGATATCTGATAATACATTATATATTTATCACTTCATTAGATTTTAAGCTCCATGAGGGTAGAGGTATTGTTTTTATTTCTCACCATTATATTGCAAGTGTCTGAAAAAATATCTGACAGTAGCAAATGCTGAATACATACTTCTTAAATTAAAATAAATCAAGAATAACATTTTGTTTAAGAAAAGTATAATATGAAACCTCACACGTCTTAGGAGGCTAGGTTCTCAGCTAAAAGCAAAGAATTTTATTTAAACATAAAAAGTGTCAGGGTAAGCAACACACTGAAGTACTATAAAATATTATAAACTGTTTTTTTGCTTTTTTAAAAAATAGGCTAAATTTATGGTATAAAACTTACTGGAAGTTATTGCTAAAAAGAAGTTAGTCTATGTAAATGATTCAAGATTTCTGCTAAAAAAAACCTTTGTCCTCATCTTGAAAATGATAAATTGTCAATTTTTTTTTCTTGCAGAAGTAAACTATTAAGGAAATGAAATCACAGACATTGCAGAGCCAAAAAGGTGAGAGCGCCAATCCTGTGCTAATGAGGATAATCAAATCAAACACTCTTTTCCCATTCCATTCCAACTTATTTACTCTGCTCTTTGAATTAAGCAGTTGTGTCTATATGGCTAATTGTAGCTTTGATTCTCCAATTTGCTCTTTAATCAGATTGCATTAGAGGTAAATATTTATCTCCCCAAAGTTGTAGACTTTATGGCTGGAAAGAAACAAAAGCTAATCTTTTGCATTTTCCAGGTAGAACATATTTTGATTCAGGAAGGAAATAAGTTGAGCCCCAAGAATGAATAAGATATTTTGTCAATTTGAAAGAGCTCTAGCTGAAAACAGAATTGTTAATGATTTCTGAGTAAGAATCTTTTCACCACAGCTGACTGCTTATTGTTTCATTAATTCTATAATAAGAATAAATGGATAATAAAAATGTTCTCTAACTGAAAGTGTTCATTATGACTACTATAAAATAGTGTAATGTAATGGCAAAGAGCTAAATTTTGGGAACCAGAATGTCTGGGTTTGAATCCTAGCTCTGTTACTTAATAGTTACATGATTTAAGTTTATTCCTCAACTGCAAATTTGGGATAATAATAATAACAACTTCAAAGCATTGTTGAGAGGATTATATGAATTAAACATGTAAAAAATCTTGAACAATACTAAACGTTGGCTATTGTTGATGTTATTATAAAAAGATATTTGCTAGTTGCCTTGTAGCTATGTTCATTTTCTATCTAGTAGCCATTGTTAAGCAATCTATCAATATACAACGTCAACAATTTAATAAGTAACATTATACAAATTATACAAAATCCTCATTACTTGTAAAATTGAAGGTTAAAGTGAATATGAAAAAATTGCTGACTTACATTTCAATATATGTGTGTATGTACAATATGACAAATAGCATATGAAAGAAAGCTACATAATACTAATGTATTCATCCATTCATTCACTTATTCAGTGGATATCTTTTAAGGACCAACTCTATGTCACATCCAGGAATCACAAACAGTGATCAAGATATATAAGGTCTTGACTTTAGAGAGTTTATAGTAAATGGAAAAACCATGTAATAATGTGTGTTACTGGGAAAGCAAAAGCTATCTGGCTGTTAGGGTTTGAAGGTGTCCCCTTCCAAATTCAGATGTTGCCAGTGTGACAGTATTAGGAAGTGATTAGGCTATGAGGGTTCCTCCTTTGTCAAGGGGATTAAGCTCTTGTAAAAGAGGCTTGTACAGCAATTGGCTAGTTTGCTCTTCCACTTCTTGCCTTTCTATCTCCTGCCATATGCAAATGCAGTAAAAAGGCCCTCACCAAATGTCAGCACCTTGGTCTTGGACAGCCTCCAGACAGTGAGAAATAAATTTCCGTTAATTATAAATTACCCAGTCTAAGGGATTCTGTTACAGCAGCACAAACAGACTAAGACACTGGTTTAACTTTGTCCTATGTCTTAAAGAAATCAAATTTTGTCTGGCCTTTCGTATAATTTCTGATTTAAAGCCTGGAAAATGATCATTTTTTCCATATAAATCTCTTCTTTAATTACACAACTCTGGAGAGCTTCCATGCTAACAGTTTTTAAACCCTTAGAAATTGTCAGCTCTCAGTAAAAACACACTTGAAGTTGCTTTGTCACTTAAGACCCAAGGCAGGTAGTCAAAATTTAGTAGTGAAAATAATAGTTATTATAATGAAAATTATTGGTAGTATTAGTAGTACAATTAAAATGTCAATCTTGGATCACAAAAGGATAGAGCAATGTTATAATTTTTCTATTCTTCTCAATATGCTAGTTTCTAGGAATTTCCACTAAGGAAAATTTATGTTAAATATATTATTTTCAAACATCATACTTTTTCCTAAAAGTGAAGTTGTCACCTGCCTACCTGAAGAGTGCCAAGATATACATGTAAATGAAAAATAACTTTAATTGACTACCTCAAGTTACATTTGACATTCCTAACACCACTTAAAGCTTTTGTATGCATTTTAATTGGTATAAGGTTTCTATTATCTAGGGAACTGCTTCCTCTTACTTGAATTTTGAATATCATGTAATACAGTTGACCATGTCTTCCTTCTGCTCTCCTGGTTTTCCTCTAGTTTCTCCTTTGAATTTCCTTTGTAGACATCAGCTCCTCCTCCTGACTTCTTAACACTTGAATCAGTGTTAAGAAGGTAGGTCAGTGCTGGTCCACTTCATACTCCATCTCTAGGTGAGCTTGTCTAGTCCCACAGTTTTTGCCATCTCCATGGTGATAACTCTTCAGTGCACATGTCTAAACCTCAGAATGGAGGTGTGGGAGAAAGATACAGGTCCAACTACCAGCTTGACATCTCTACATGGATGTCTCATGACCATCTCAAGTTAACATATCCAAAACTGATCTTTTGATCTCCCCAAATCCACCCATCTTGAGGTCCCCCCCATTTCAATAAATGGCAACTCTATCTAATTCTGTCAGAAACGTGAGACATTCTTTGTCATGTCAGAAACAGGGTATTTATCTTTGATTTTTTTCCATTATTGCCCACATCAAATATTGTCAATTTTGACTCAAGAATGTATTTCTATATCTTAAATACCTTTACTCCTATCTAGTCCTCTTGCCACCAATTCAGTCTAAGTTACCCTCATTTTTTTTTTGTGGAACATGCCATAATCACCTAATTCTTGTCCCTTTCAATTCATTCTCTATAGTATAACCAGAGTGGTCTTTTTTATTTTTAATAGGTGAATTTAATTATATTAAATCCATGTTTAAAATCCTTCCCATTGGATTTCAGTTTGGTTTTTCAGTTCATGAAATGATCTGGCTCCTTCTTCCTTTTCCAGCCTCACCTCTGGCCCACTTTTTAATTGCTCAATAAGTTCCATTTACAGTAAGTTTTCAACTCTTCCTAAAACATACCCATTCCTGGAATTAACGTTTCCCTCACATTGCAGCTGACTAACTGCACTTATCTTTCAGTTCCATTCCCCAGAGAAAACATTCTGAAATATATATATATATTATTATATATATAAAAAATATACACGTAGTCATACTTCCTGTTAGAATCTCTCATGAAACTCATTATTTCTTCCTTTATAGCATTTAACATAAATAACAGTGATGGAAAAATGCAGGTTCTCCACCACATAACAGAAATACTGCTAGCCTGGAGTACTCAGCAAAATTGTTACAAGGCAGATTAAGCAAGTACCAACATAACTACTGGGCCCAGGAAAAGTGCCCAACACATTCTTGCGCTGCTCAGACCAGCCTTGATTGCTTTAAAACACTTTGGCTATCCTATAGTATGCTTTAGCTAATTGTAACACTAAAATCCCCAGCTAGTGGAAAATTGTAATATGATTAACATATGCTTGTAATATTGCCATTTTAGAAAGCTCTGATGTAAATTCAAATTGTGCCTGTTACTTAAAGCCAACAATTTTAATGCAGTAGTTTTACTGGCCATTTGAACTCTTTATACAGTGTCAATTAGTTAAAAATAAATCTCAAATAAAACATGATATAACATTTTAAGACTTCCTAATCAGTGAAGTACTTGAAATTATTTTGTTTAGATTAATTTTTAAAACGTAAAGCATATATTCATTGCTTAGATATTTTTAAATTATTATTTCCATGCTTGAGTTCTGTACAATAGTCTTTATTATGACCATCAACAGGACAGTGACAATGGAAACTCATAAGTGAATATGTAATTTAGAAGTGGTAACATTAATGCTCAATAAACAAATTCGCTGACCAAAAAAAAGTGGGTTGTATGACAGCACATGATGATGGTACTATGTGTGCAAGATTTGTTTCACTGTGAACAAGCAATGATACAATGTAAAAGCTCTGCATCACTCATTGGAAAGGGATTTAAGGCAACACCACAGGATGGACTGATGTGGATCTTGCATGTAGGAAAACTCCTGGGGAAGAAATTTCTGTGCTGCCCAGGAGCAAGCACCCGTGTAACTAACCTCTAAAAAACTCATCTAACTTGCCAACCTGGACTTATCTGAGTCATTCTTTGATATCTTGGCTCCCTCTCAGTTCGGGAGGTGGTTTTTCTGTACAGTCTCAGGATTTTCCTGAAACAAAGTTATTTATTTATTTATTTATTCATTCATTCATTCATTCATTCATTCATTCCTCAATAGCCTTTCTTACCCACTAGCCGATAAGCTCCATGGAAGCAGGGGTAACTATTTCTATACTGCTGAATGCCAGCACCTATCAAGGTATTTCATTAGCAGCAAATATTCAATTAACAAATGATTGAATTAAAAACAAAATGGTAATTAGTTTTTTTAATTCACCTGTCGTAAATCATGCACGGCCTAGAGACAGACCTTCAGGAGCTACGCAGAGGATGAAGTGATGGGCCCAGGTTGGAAAATTAACACCAACTCAAGAAAGTGAGTAAGTCCTGGCATAGCATGGTGGCTCATGCCTGTAATCCCAGAACTTTGGGAGGCTGAGGTCGGAGGATTGCTTGAGGCCAGGAGTTCGAGACCAGCCTGAGCAACATAACAGGACCCTGTCTCTACAAAAGATACAAAACTTAGGCAGGCATAGTGGTGTGTGCCTGTAGTCTCAACTATTTAGGAGGTTGAGGCAGGAGGATTGCTTGAGCCCAGGAATTTGAGGTTGCACTGAGCTGTGATGACGCCACTGCACTCTAGGCCAGGCAACAACAACAACAACAACAAAAGTCTCAAAAAAAAAAAAAAAGTGAATAAGTCTCAGTGCCTATCCTTTGTGAGATGAGGGGCTATGGGAGACCAAAAGGAGATATGAAGGTGTGCTGCAGACAAACCTTGCATTTTCTTTTCCTTATCCCTCCACTTACGGTTTTGTATCCTGCCTGGCAATATAGCTCTATTAAACACAGGAAAAGAAAAAGACATCTTTGATTTGAACATATTATTTTTAGCTGCAATTGTATATAGCTTTAAGAATAAGATACTGTGTGTGTTTCCAGAGTTGTTCACTTTATATGTGTGGTTGGAAAGCTGAGACTCCTCATTGTTAAATCCATATTCACCACAGCCCCTGCTGGGATTCTAATGTGATGCTGTCTATTTCAGGATCTCCTGTGGAATTTGTGAAGTCTGTTAAGGCATCAGGTGATAATGTTTACACTTCTAGGACATTAAGAGTTCAAATGAAAGGGAACATTTATCAAAGATGATTCTGCACAACTGATTTAATGGTTTAGTGGCAATTTGTTCTAGGAGATTTTTTTTTTCAAATCATTTAGAATAAACCAAATTTTAGAAATAGATCAAGTCTCAAAGAGGATTTTATTCAATCATTTTGTTGTACAGATGAATAAATGAGGTCTAGAGAAATAAAGTGACAGAATCAGGGTAGAATCCAGGTGTGTATCAATATCTCCTGCCTAAATTGAGGACTCTACAGTTTTGTATATATGATGCCAAAAAGGACATCACAATTCATTTCAATAAGATCAATATCCCCTGAAAATGCTCATGAGTGGTTAATACATTTAATACATATCTAGGGTATCAATTTATTATGTTTTAGAATACCACTCTAATTATAAAAAATATATATCATCAAATATTTATTGAACACCTACTATGCTTGGTTTGGTAATTATATCATATGATGAATAATAAATGATAAAGTTCTTAGGAATGGTAATTACAAAGTAAATTAAAAATAGGATTAGAGTCTTTAGAAATTAAAGTGGATTTTTAAATTATTTCAAGTTTTTAAAATAAATCATGAATAAGATCAATGAAAATGTTTGAAATGTTAATTGTTTGTGGAAACATCTTTTTTGTTTTGTTTTTATTTCCACCCCCATATCTCACTCTTTTAGTAATGCCTCATTTGGGTCATGTACACAGTAGGAACTTGTTAAATATTTAATGATAATGATAATATTATAGCCTGAGGATTCAGGGCTTGAGGCAGAGAGAACTGCAGGGACTATTTTTACTAATATATTGTTATTGTTGGTATTTAGGATCTTCCATTATGCATTCCATCAAGAACACAAAGATGGTCATCATACTGCAGCTAATTCAGGACATCATAAATCACAGCAAAGATGTGTAAATTCATCACAAGAAAAAAACCAAACAAGTAAGGCTTGTTTGTAACTGAATAGGTTATATTACACTAGTTAAAGAGAAGTTGTTTCAATCAGAGGGTTGGATTGCTTTGAAAGGCTAGAAGAAAGCAGAGTTCCAATGAAAATATTGGCAGTGTCCATCTAAGCATTTTCAAAGGAAGAGGAAGTCTTAGCTAATAAATTCAGTTATCTTTATTTTATTGGGAACACTCAAGCTTTGGACTTATACAGAGCAAAAGTTCAAATCTTAGCCCTGCCGCTTTCAGTAAAAACTTAGACAAAGTATTGGATTTTTGAGTTTCATTTCTCATATCTGTAAAATTGAGCTAATAATGGTTACATAGTAATAAGGTTTATTGTAAGGATTAAAAGACATAATATAATAATAATCTACATACCACTGAGGACTTATTATGTGACTGGCACTATTCTAAGCTATTTACATAAATACTCTCATTTAATGCTTATAAAAACCCTATGAGGTGTATTCTACTAAAATAGGTAAAACAATGGTAGGCGAAATAACTTTGTACTCTGCTCAACAAGGAATAACAAAAAACAGATTCAGAACTAGATTATCCAACCTCAGAGCCCGCTCACTCAACCTCTATTCATACTGTCTACCTATATCTTGAGTCACAATAACCGACACAGGGTTAACTTGCAGTAATCAGTAACTGTTACGAGTAATAATAGTATTAGAAATAAAAACAAACTCTTGTAATCAGATCCACTAGTTATTCAACACATGAACCGGTTTCTTTGGCTCTGATCCTTGTTCACCAAAGATGATTAAATGACTAAGTTTTTGACTTTCCAAATAAATTTACCTCTAGTCAGAGAAATTGTTAATCACACAGACACTAGCATTCCAGGCTGCCTGATATTAGGTTTTGTAAATTAACAGTTGGCACTCAGGTTTTATATATCATTAATGACTTTGATTAATTTAAGTATGCCCAGAGAGATGGAGTCACTCTTGTGAGTGCTAGATTCTGGGTAATGAACGTCAAACCACGAAATCATTTGAGAGGTTACTAACCAGCTTTCCATTGTGGTCAATTTGAACTCTTTTTTCCTTCAGATTTCTACAGTTGCATCTTTTGAATTTCCCTCTTAATTATTTATAGCATACTTTTTATTTTTTTACTAGCAATGCCTTTAAAGCAGATAAGTTATTTATTTTCTTTCTTAGATAGCAAGCTAATTGAGGGCAAAAGTGCCAAATTTAATATATTGAATTAGACACAATAAAATATATTCCTTCCACTACCCCATTCCTTTGCTTAACCTTGTAATGTTGCAATTAACATCTGGTCTGGCTGAATTTACTGCTCACATATTGGGAGAAAAGGCTCACTATTAAATATATTAATTATTTCTTAAGAAATAATTTTCCTGTAGCATATAATAAAAAAACTGTGATTCTGACTAAACACAATAACCAAGTTAAAATGGAAAAAAAATAGCATTTACATAGCAGATCATGGTTACATTATCTTATTCAATTTAAGCTACATAATCATAGAAAGTATATTACAGATAGTTTGAAATATACATTAAATATACCTTTCACCACTACAATTAAATTTTAAGATTTAATCACTTTTCACAGAAGCTCTACTTTTCAAAAGCTTACGATGTTAACTGGCTTAAGAAATCAGAAATATTTCCAACTACATAAAATGTTTCCCTAATCCAATGGTTTTCAAAATATGGTCTCTGAATGGCATCAGTGTCATCTCAGAATGTGATAGGAATGCAAATTCTCAGGCCTCATCCTTACCTGTGACGCGCTGGTAAGCCAGATTTCTGAAAATAAAGGCCCTAGTTTATAATATTTGCCGATTTTCATGATATAGATACTCCCAACATGGCCAATTTCATGCTACCAACTTTACTTTCCCTAACGTGGTGCTGGGAAGGAATGCATAATCAGTGGACAAACCTGTTAAGAGATGGTTTCAACAGATAAGTGCCCCAGACCCACTGAATCAGAAACACTGGGGGGTGGGGTCCATGCATTTGTGTTTTAACAAATCTTCTAGGTGATTGTGATACAGGCCAGAATTTGAGAATTTCTGCCCTAATCCATCTTCACTATCATTTTAACACTCAGTCCCCAGATGATCTCATTTACTAATAGAGCTGCATTTACCATCTGTATACCAATGACCAATAACTTTTAATATCTAACCCACAGGGATCTATCCACTCACACTCTGATGTCCCATTGAAACCTCTGACACCACATGTCAAATGTTGAATTCCCTGTGATCCCTGCAAACCTGTGACTATTCTAGTGTTCCCATATTGGTAAATGACACAATATTTATCTAGTCACTCATCCCAGAACCTGCGACTCAACCTCTACATGTGCCCTCTCTGCACTCTAACAGTAATTCAATCTCTACGAAGTCAAATGGACAAGAGCTTTTGCTCTCTCTCTCCCTAATGTGTGACCCTGGGCAAGTTCATTAACTCTTCTAAGGCTCGATTTTCTCACCTCAACTCTGTTCTTCATGTTGCCTAAACCTATCCACTTCTCTCCATCTCCATAGTCAACTTCATCCAAGCCACCAAAACCTTCCACCTGAAGCACTGAAAAAGTCTTCTAACTCATTTCCCAACACTACTCTTACTCTAATCTAATCAACCATTCTCAATGCAGTAATTTAAAGAGGGGAAAAAAAGCAATTTCTATGATGTTGTTCATTATGCCCCAGCTACTCAGTGCCTCTGAAAAATAATCAGAGGTTGATATGTTGGGGTAGAGGCTGATGGCTAGGATAGAGCAAAAGATGGGGTAGGAGGTTATGGTGCTATGTCCCCCAGAAGAGAGAGAACATGTCTGTAGGAAATCCTGAAATGAGGAATAGCTTTCTTTACTTCTCAGCAATTAAATGTCATTTGTACAACGAAACTCACTGTTACCCAAGACAGGTGGAGTTCTCTAGTTAGATAGCCCACAGCACTCTTTATACAACCAGAGCAAAATTTTCCCAGTGTAATTATTTGTTAAAAAACTTGTTTAATGTATTTTCCACCACTCTCACATTCCCTAGATATCAAATTTCCTTGCATCTACACATGTACACAGTATGTAATAGGGACCCAAAAAATATTTGATCAACATAACGTTTAGCATAGCAAAATCTAATTGTACAAACATTGATATTAGAAAAACATTTATGGGTTGTATATTATGTAATATATTAAACATGAAGCCACAATTATTCTATTTTACATTTAATATAATTGCTTTAATATGTTGTAAAGCAATTTTGGAATATTTCTGGTTCAATTTGAAGGATACATGTTTTTAAAATTTACTATACTTTGCATATTTCTTTTTAGGCTATTTTAGACACAGAAATGTATCATACATAGAAATTTTAGAATATTAAAAAGTTAATTTCTGTTAAAATTCACAAATATAAAGTATCAACTCATTTGGAATTCAAATTTTTTTATACATTTGCCTAGCTGGATGAAACTTATTTTAGATATACCTTAATGTCAGAAAATGTTACAGAACTCATACTTAATGAGTTTAGTACTGAGTAATAAGAAAGGTAATTTGTGTCTGCATCACACATATATTTATGTATGTATATTTGTATTATACATATATACACACACATACAAAGGTGTTTGTATGTCTGTATATATACATACATACACATATATATACATACAAAAGTGTTTGTATGTATATATACACATGTACATACATTATTAATAGGCAATTAGGAAAACAAAAATGAAGTTCATGTTGCATTTGTGACCTCCCTATCTTGAGTATGAGAAATGATGCTAACAAAGTCATTAAAAGGTATTTGCTTGGCTCTGAATCAAATAAAATTGAAATTCTAAGGCTACAAAATGCCAGAGCAATGAACATGCCTACCAAATATAAGTTTACTTTTATATTAATTTGAAAGAGTATAAAATGTAGCATTATAATTTTCCCCTTGACTTGCCCCTATTTTGATAGTGTGTACCCTGTCCATAATTCAGTTCTAGGCAGCTGCCCTTCTCTCTTTGCTCCTTGAAAATGTGTTTGAGGAATCTCCACATCGGAAAGAAGACTTTTCAGAAATAATTACCTACTTACCACCTAATGATTCTCTGAAAATTTGAAAGAAGCCTGCATGACTCCCATTTAAAAGGTATTTGTTGTGAGTTTTCAATCACTTTCCAGTTTAGATAAGCTGCAATATTTTCAAGTGACAGCTTCAAACCTGTGTGTTATTTAATTGGCTGCTTTCAGTGGGCAGCTGTTCATCTGACAGTCATCTCATGTACACTCAGGATTCACGGTGCACATCCTTGGGAATCGTTTTAGAAAACAAATGTGTTTTCTAATAAGAAACATGCCAAAATTTATGGCATTCTTTAAAATAGGGAAAAAAAATTTCATAGCATTGGGATGTGGCTGGTTATGCAGAATGTTTAAATATCATCTTTCTTTAGGAAATTTAATAATATTGACTACAGGACATACTGTAATAAATGAGAATATCTTCATTCTTGGTTTGGGAAATGTAGGCTGTGAAATATACTAGCAAAAATGTAAAAAAATAGTAATCAAAGAATATAAGTTAAATATAATTTCTTGAGAGAAACTACATTTATTTTCCATGCCAAGGTCAGGACTTTAAACAAAAAACTGCATTTTTTGGACTAGGAGTAATAAGCACTATAGAATCTCTTCTTAGAAAAATAAAAAGAATGGACATTTAATATACAAATAAATTGGAAATTATATTTAATAATGCTAAAGAAAAAGTTTTCTTTAGATTAAATGATTAAGCCATTGTTGCCTTAAAAATTACATATAAATAATTATTAAAGATACACTGAATATATTAAAAAAAATCCCTTGTAATGACTGATGAGAACATAATAATCAGTCCTTTGTGAAGAACTTTTCTAGTATGAGAGAGCTGTTAATAATAAATTCGTGTATGTGTATGTGAAAAACAACTCTATTTCATTTTTCTCCTATCTGCAACACCAATGATTTTTCACATATTCATTATTGTGACAACAGGTTGAATATGCAATTCACCATCTGCCTAAATAGCATTAACCTTCCTATAACCTCATAATATCACTGTTACGCCTTGTCTGATATTTGCATCTAATATAAGCTAGGAACAAAATACATCGTCCTCTCTGTCAGGCACACATCAGTCCGTTCTAGAAGCCAATGAAAATAAAGTATCACATGCAGATGGACATTAACATTTGAAATCATTTTCGTTAAAATGGATTAAACAATTCTAAAAATAATCAGTGAAAATATTAACTAGCTTGCAAATAATGTTAGGCAGAATAGATTTTAATTAATTTAATACACAAAAATAATAACTATTATTATTATAAATTTGTATAGCACCTTATAGTTTACAAACTTTATATTCATAAACATCACTTATATCTTAAAGAGGAACCTATGTTTCCATGATCAAAAATAATCTCCACACTGATAAATCTATTGGTCATTTCTTAGTTCTCATGTACTTAACCCGTCAACAGCACTGACAAATGTTGATCATTCTCTTCCTCTTGAAAAATTTAATTAGCCCAATTTTCCTTTTACCTTACAAATAGCTCCTTCTCAGACTTTTCTTGCTAATTCTTCCTTATCTCTCCAACATTCTAATTTGCAGTTCCTAGTTTGGAATTAGTTCCTAATTTAGAGTATTATTTTTACATACAGTCACATTCTACATTATTCTATACTGTTTCTAGGTTTTAAGTATCCCCTAAATACCTATAATTCCTAAATCTCTAGACTCTGCCAATCTCCACCACAGCAGTTTATGTACCAGTACTTTTCATATGTTAATATTAATATAATGATTTAAAATTCACCATCCAAAACCACAATTACTTTTGCACCAACCTAATAGCAACGCCATTCTTCCAGTTGCTCAGGTCATAATCATTAGTACCAAACATGAAAACTCTGTTACTCTAACACCACATACTCTCTTGTCAAATTTACCTTCAAAAAATAGTCCAAATGATGATTATTTTTCAATGCCCCTAATACTATCACCCTGACCCAGACTATCATGTCATCTCTCATCCTGATTATTTGATTAATAGTGTCCCTGCTTTAGTCCCACCCTCCTCCTTGTAGTCTAATCTCAACACAAAACCCAAAGAAATTATATTAAGATGGTGGCCATCCCATTTAATTTCTCTGTGTTGAACACTGCAATGGCTTTCCATCTGACTCAAAGTAAAATCCAAAGTCCTCACTGATATATAGAAAGTCCCAGATGAATATGCTTCTGTTACCTTCTGACTTCATCTCTTGTTACATTGTTCCTCATTGTTACACACCTGACAAACAGGACTCTTTAGTGATCCTTCAATCTACCAGGAACACTCCTGCCGTAAGAACTTTGTCTATACTTGCTTCCTTCTCCTGGGTTATCCTCCAATCACACATCTGTCTCCTATACTTTCTTCATGTTTTTTCTCAGGTGTTCTCAGTGATGCTATTGGGGGCCAGTCAATGTAACATTATACGTATACATATATGCATCCTTGACATTTAATATTCCTTTTTCCTATTTGTTTATGTTTTCCCCCCTTGAACATAAATTTCACAAGAGAAGAATTTGTCTATTGTATATCCTAATATGTCCCTAACACTTAGAATAGTCCTGACATATAGAGGGCACTTAATATTTATTGAGTGCATGCATGAGCAGAATTAGAGTTATTTACATAGTGTATATATTGTTAAAAAAATGGCAAAATCAAAGTTATAATTTGATATGTATTTTGACTAATTTTGGGGTATACAATATTCAAAAAACTGAAACTTTATATTTTAATAATTCCTAAGGAACACAGAAAAGTTTTAGGAGACAGAAAGATGCAAACTTGGTTAAAAAAATTAAAGATGAGCATATAACAGGGGAAAGGTATAATATTTTGTTTATACTTGCTTTTACATTCTATTCCTTTAGAGTACAGAATAAACAATATAGCCCCAGTGCTTCAGACAGTTCCTGACACAGGGTAGGCATTCAATATTTGTTGAATATTTACCTACTTGTATTGCCAACCTATTAAAAATCATTGATATGAAAATGAGATATGTGAAAAGAAATAAGGGCATCACTTACTTCTTTAGGGATACCCAGGGGAATGAAACACATTATGGAAAAGTTTCCTAAGAGAAAAGTACTATACAAAGGAAATAGGGACATATATTTAGTTTAAGGAAGGAAAAATTGATAGGACTTGCTATAAGTGATTGAATATGATGTAGGAAATAAAGGAATGAAGAGTAGCATATTTAATGGAGGGATGAGGCACTTATAAGAGAGATTATTTATTTCATTGAAGGCCCATATATTTGGAAAAGTAAATAAAATATACCACGGGGCCCATACTATGTAAATGTCTGGGTCTGAAAGGCAAAATAATGTAAAGTTGCTTAATTTTTCACATAACATCTATTTTTGTCTACCCACAAAATACAGATAGGACGAAACTTCAAAAGCCAATATGTAGCCGCTGGATGAAACATTTATGATGAAAGAAATGTTATGGGCAAGGTTCTGTCCTTAGTTTATCCATTCTGCATTGTGTACCATCACCAAGAGACCTGCATATTTTAACAGACTGTGTCAGGACCCCATGTAGAGCAACACATGAAATCTTTCTCATTCCCTTAGTGAGAAATCTGTGTGTCTCTCATTGCTCTTCACAGTTTTCCAGGTCTACAGTGGTCCCTCCATGATATGGTATGCTGGCTTTTGGCAACCCAGGAACTTCTATAGATATCTGTGCTCTAATTGGTGATAAAGTCTTCAGTACACCCTCACATGATATAGAATTTGTGACCCATTCTAGGTATTCATCTACCATGCTGGATATGAAATTCAAAATATTATTAATATATCAGAAGTATTATTTGTTTATTTCTCTGTCATGAGACTTTTTGTGTTTGGTATTATCTGTATAGATAGTGTATAAATACATTAATAAATATTATTATCAGAATGAGCTGCTTATAATCATTTCTAAATATCACCACTGCCCACATACTGTACACATTTCACATTCACCAAAATTCCAGGCTGTTGTTAAATACATATTATGTTACATAAATGCTTTGTTAATAGGCCAGTTTTTTTCAAACATTGTAAATAGTAACGTGACTCCATAGCAGAAATTCTAAATGTTTCATCAAAGTGTTATCCTCATATTTTCCATATTGCTCAACATGAAACTAAAAAAACAAAATGGTCATTCCTTTAACAATCTTTTTCCTCCACTTGTGTCATCATTACAGTTGACAAAAAGGCTTTATGCATAGGACAGTCTTGAAAGAATTCTGAAAGATGGAAGTTAGGAAGCTGTATGATATGAGCCAAGTGCTACCTTCATTAGAAATATAATCAGAGGACATTATTAGTGACAACATTCTAAGTAAGAATGTACCTGCTGACATGGCATAACTGCTGACAGCTCCTTCAGGGACACAGATGAGGAAATCCACAAGGACTGACCAACAATGGGTTAGAATACAGATCTGCCACATGTAGGTGCCATGAAGACAGTGGCCTCACCTGTGACATTCTTCTTTGTAACTCAAGCACAAGCATGAAGACTAGCACTGAATACACATACAATCAATATCTGCTAAGTTGAGGAAGGAACAAGTGAACGGTACCCTCTCCATCCTCATCATTCCTCCCTTTTATTAAGCCCTTACTGTATGCTAGGCTCTGGGCTAGTTGCCTTACATACTTAAACTCTCCTTTTATGGATGTGGTACCCATTTTAGAGATGAGGGAACCATGACTCAGAGATCTTAAATAATGTGCACACATACTAAGCAGCAGGGCTGGGATGACCTGGTTATTCCACAGAGGCTCTATCTGGGGGTCTAGGATCACAGAATACTAAGTATAGGAGGGAACCCATTCGTGAGTATCAAAATCTTCCTGATACTTTCAGGATATTTTCCTTTGCTGTTTCCAGGTAAGCACACCAAAAATAAGTTCTAATTCTGAGACTGTATAAACTGTTCCCAAACCAAGGCAGTACAATCATAAGTTTGGTTTTGAGAAAAATGTTTCTTGGTTTCAACCTGAATATCTCATCTTCAGGAATGTTGTAGGAAAACGTGATATTTGTAAAGCATAGGCATTGACTATCCTGCCTGTGGATGACAAAAGAATACTAAAAGAATGCATAATGATGTACCCTACAAGTGACTGGGGACAACCTCTACCTTCTACAGCTGGACAATGGTATCTTCACTACATGAAACAACCAAACATAAGAAAGTATAAAATGAGATTGATGGAAGTGAAATGGGTCTTAAAAATATTTAGAATTCATTTTCTGTATCTGCTCATGGTGAAGCATGCCCCATCCTTTTATAAGTTTTATAATGACACAAAGATAATTTTATTCATCATTTCTTTCTCATTTATAGATATTTAAAAGGGTATAATTTAAGCCATGTTATTTATTCTAATATTTGACACAATATTTCCACTGGACTATGAATAGCAACAGATATTTTTAAAATTCTCACTGCTTTATATCCAGAATAGCAATTTAGCAGAACTCTAGTTAATAGCATGAAGCTTATTTACTGAGAAAAAAATAAAACTAAAAATATTTCATTTGATTGAAAACTGGCTTATTTACGACAGTAAAGATAATTTATTTAAATTTTCATTTATAAATAGGTTTGAGTCTATAAAAATATAAATCTAACCTGTTAAAAATATAACATAAAAGCAATTTCCATTCTAATCACATGATCAAACTGCTTCTTCACCATTATTAATTTATCATTGAATTATTGAATCCCTGCTTTTCTTAGGTTACTTTTAAGAAATGGAAACCGAATCCGTGGTGGCTCATGCCTATAATCCTAGCAGTCTGGGAGGCCAAGGCAGGAGGATCACTTGAGTCCAGGGGTTCGAGACCAGCCTGAGCAAGAGTGAGACCCTGTCTCTACAAAAAATTAGAAAAAAATTAGCTGGGTGTAGTGGTACATGCCTGTAGTTCCAGCTACTCAGGAGGCTGAGGCAGGAGGATTGCTTGAGCTCAGGAGTTTGAGGTTGCAGTGAGCTATGCTGACACCACTGCACTCTAGCTGGAGTGACAGAGTAGGAATCTGTCTCAAAAAAAAAAAAAAAAAAAGGAAACTAAACATCTAAACAGTCACAGTTACTGGGAAAAAGAAAAAGATAAGAATCTTTTTCCTTTTTATATTCTGGAAGTTTTATATTCTGGAAGTATGTTATGGTTAACATTTTTAAATTAGCTTTCTGTGGCTTATTGCTTTTCCCACAGTTTTTTGAAAGCTAAATTTTGAGAACAGTGTTTGTACATATCTCCCACTGTGAACCCTGGTTTGCCAGGTCATTCTAATTATTTCATTTTTAAAAGAGTGACTCCTTTGGTATAATAGGTTTGGCATTAATGAAATTAAAGGTTGTGACTGAATAACTGTAATGGTCTTACATTTCAAAAATAAACATTTTTCTTTTGTCTCCAAGCTTATTTTCTCTCATTACTTTAGTTGGATTTGACATGCATATGTCATTGGAAGGCCATTATCTGTTCATAATGTGCAATTCCATTAAGAACATTACCTAGTTAATTTATAAAAGGCTGCCAATAAAAAATAAATAAAAAGATAAGCATCCACTAGAAGGTAGAAGGGAAGGAAGCATTTATATATCTTATTTGAAAAAGAGTTTATTAAAAAACAATCTTCCCTCCCAGAAGGAAGATTTATAAAATAAATAAATACATCAAGACATTTGATTTGTTTGTTTTGCTTTCACAAAATACCATTGTTTTATAATTCTCTTCCTACTTCTCTTTCTGACTGTATATACATATGTATACTTAAATATATATGCATATATATCATAATGTTATATTTATCTCATAATATCAAGCAAAATTACAATTCATACAACCATAGTTCCCCCTTAAAAAATCATTTCACTTAGTTTTATTTTAATTAAGCTATTAAAATTTCTCTAAAATCTATCCTATACTTTCCTTGTTAAATAGAATTACAAACGATGACCTAATATTTTATGTTGCTCATTCAGGGCCATCTTCATAGACATCACTTACTGTACTCTGCTGTAATAAAGCAAAGCTTTCAGGGATTTGAGTAGTGTGGGGCCACATTAAATGTGTCAGAGCATTTATTAACTATTTGGCTACATTTACTGTTCTTCCATATTCTTCCTCTTACCTGAAATGTAAAATGAATCAAACTATTCTTAGTACTGATGACATTTAGATACCCTACTTGTAAAATTTGTTTTGGATCCCTGCTTCAAGTCAAAGGAATAAGTTCTAAATAGGTGGAACTTGGGATACTGTGGCAAGCTGATTGGGAAAACTTTGAGACAGTGGCATCATTTTAATGTTCTTCATATCAGCCTTCAGAGCTTCAAATTATACCCATGTATGAGATAGGTAACATCAATACTCTCCTGAGAGTTTGCATATGCTAATAGAATACTTTTATGGCTTCTGACAAACAAATTTTTGGAGATATTAACAGTATTCAACAATGCAAAGGAATACTTTGCTTGACATTTCATATATTCAAATCAAGGTAATGTAACAGAAAGCTAATATGTTGAGTGGAAAATACTTTCTATAACTATCTCAAGGTTATTTATTATTTCATAATGATTACTTTTTTGATACAGAGTCTCACTCTGTTGCCCTGGGTAGAGTACAATGGCATGGTGGTAGCTTACTGCAGCCTCAAACTCCTGGGCTCAAGCAATCCTTCTGCTTCAGCCTCCTGAGTAGCTGGGACTACAGGAGTGTGCCATGACATCCAGCTAAGTTTTCCATTTTTATTATCATAGAGACAGGGTCTCACTCTTGCTCCAGCTGGTCTTGAACCCCTGAGCTCAAACAATCCTCCTGCCTCAGCCTCCCAGAGTAGGGAGGATTATAGGCGTGAGCCACTGTGCCCGACCAACTACTAATATAATGATTACTCTTAACTTCATCAGAGTATAAGTCTTTAAATTAGTTATAAGCCCACCTAATTAATGAAACTGTATTATAAAGCAATTTACTATTTCAAGGATACATTCCTATTGAGCCAATCAAGACCTTCAAGAGCATGAGTACACTGTAGAACTCTTATAACTTGCACTACAACATGGAAGATTAACTGACAGTCTGCAGATTTAGAGTTCTACTGTATTTTCTGATGTTTCTTATATCTAGAACTCACAACTAGATTCATGAAAACTTAAAAGTATACAGTATGGTATGGGAATATTGATGGGAGCAAACTTTGATGTCTCATTTAAGGATCTATAATCTATGGAAAATCTTTAGCTTTATAAATATCTCACCTAGAACTTATTAGATTTTCTTAGGCATATTTCTGAGATTCTTACTGAATAAGAAGAAAGCATAGTGCCATTTGTCATTGACTTCTTAGATAATTCATAATAAAATGTTACACTAGAATGAACCCTGGCTCTATATTTACCATTTTTAAGTTATCATTCAAAATATTAATACTTAGAATTCATTTCTAAATAGATCTCTTTCCTATGTAGTATGATGTTATCTTGAAATTGGAAAATGTTTTCAATTATGTCATACGTCTGAAAAACTCTGTGGTTATTAAAGGTCACTTCATAGTCTTCTACTCATGTCATCATTTTAGCATTGTGTTATTGCTCCAATAACTGTCCATTGTTTCAGTAGCTTGCCATTTTTTTCTGAGAAATTTCCAAGATCAGAAATGCTGATAACGTCTTTTGATTTTTTAAGAGAAAATAACAATCTAGTTTATTTTCCCATTTGGTTCTGATATAGTTTTGTGTATTGCAATAGTACATTTATATTTTGAACAAATGTCCAAGACTTACTTTAATTTTAAGGTAATATGGTATAAAAATATAAAATCCATGCTTTAAACTTTAAACCTTAACATTAATGCACTAAGGGATTATGAAAAAAAACAAAAAATAATAAGGGGTCAGCATGCCTATTAGACTAGTTTCCACTAATTTGATGAGCTCCAAGTTAATTATCAAATCAATCAAATATTAGATTAAAACTGCCTAGTTGAGGCCAGGCCAAAATAGAATATACTGTAATTTAAAGGAGACATTTAAAAATCTTTTAAGTGTTAGGCATGTACATAATCGTTTTTATATCCTCAACATTATCTAGCATTGTATTTTCACATGATGGAAGCTTAAAAAATATGTTCTGCTAATTATAGGTGATGTTACTTGATAGCAATGTGAAACTTTTTAGTCATTATGATTGTGTTGCACAGCATGATTATGTGCATGTTCTTGAATAAATACAGATAGAAATATTACACAAAAGCAACACTGATATTCTAAGAAGCGACACAAAAATGAAAATGGACCATGAGTATTACTGAAAGAGAATAATTTAATGGAAAATTCCTGTGATGTTATACCCTGCAAAAGCAAAACTTGAGCCATATCGACCCTAATAAGAAATGACAAACCTTGAAAAGCTATCTATAAATTTTCTTTAAAGCAGTAAGCTTTTCAGATAAGCAAAATTGTTTTACATTGTTACCAACTTCTATAAATGCCAGTTCAATTTCAGAATCCATTGTTTAATTGTGATCATATCAAAGAAGAATTCTTTCTAGAGAGCAAAAGCATTAAAAAAATGAAAAGATTATGTTAATAAAGCAAATGTATCTTGTTACCATGGTAACTTTGAAACTAAAATATTCAGAAAAGTTTTTTTTCCCCTATGCCTTTGCTTTGTGAGGAGCTGGATAGTTGATTACCAGCTCATGGAGCCATAATCCTTTAAAATGGTGTCATTTGAAAGGCAGAATATGAGACTTACACGGAACAATAAGATCTAAATTCCTATGCTTCTGAAAAATAAATCATAGAGACACAGAATGCCAGAGGGTACTCAAAACTATTGGGTAGACATGAAGAAGCTTCACAAAAGCATTGGTCTAATTTAAAAAATACTGCATAAAGGCATTATTTTTATGAAAAAACATATTACAGATTTGAAATTCACAATTTGAAGACATTTTAGGAAAAAATGGGAAACAGCCCATTTGGAATTTTGGCTGACTCTTGTAGTCTATAAGTCTAAGAACCAGTGTTCTCATTTGTCTTCTATTTTAGCACAGAAATTTGACAAACATTCTGAGTATAAACTGAATATCAATGGTCTCATTTGTAAAATCATAAATATATGGTTTTTTCCTTTTGCCATTAACTTCCTATTCCATCATTCCTGGAGACCTTTTGTAATTAGAATAAATATCAAAGTTTGAGTCCTTTCAATAGAGCACCGATTTCAGAGCTGAAAGCTTCTCTTAGTTCACTTTTCCAAAGAACAACAACAACAAAAAAATCTCAAAAAACATTTTTCCTTAGAAGGAAAATTGATAACAACATTCAGACATTTACAAGTATATTAGAAATCATTTTTGCCTCTGATAAGTAAACAAACACAATGAAATGGGAAAAAAACAATTTAGAACTACCTCTGAACATATACAAATTTCCCCCTTCTAATCAATAAAAAATTGTAATTTTCTTAATAGTAGGCAAAACATGTTTGCTATTCATTTTCAAAGAGTGCTTTTTTTTAAGTTTTAATAAAACAGTTAACCTCAAAGTACAAGGGCATATTGTTCTTGGTAAGAACATTCCCAGCAGGTCACCCACTGCCATGTTTGGAGATTTGCATAATAACACAACGGAATACCTGACCCATCTCTGCATGTAGAAATTAATAACAAAGATCTTTTTCCCTTCTAGGTGTCCATTGCCATAGTTACCTCACAAGTTCTGAAAATATGCTTAAATAAAGGAAGTCGGGTAGAAATTAATCATTGACTGGAAAATAAGTTTTCATGATGAGGTCAGGCTTTTGTTTCTGGGTCAGACTGAAACATTAGACAGTATTCTGATTTGAGCAGAACTGATTGCCTCTGGTTGGAGATCAGACTCTTAGGGTCTTACACAAAACACTAGTCTGGTTGAGTGTGCAGGGATGATTGCTTTATGTATTTGTTCCCTCAAGTCCTGTAAAAAAAAAACAAAACTCTCAATCATTCCATTTGGAATGGAGAGGTCTGACAAGTTTTTAGTGAGAGTGCAGTTGAAATAAGAAATCAGGGACTGGTCTCATGGGAACAAATGACTGGCTGAGAAATTCTAGTGATGGACCATCTCTTTGTAGGGCCAACTAATGAATGAAGGACTTTGGGTTATTTATCTGGAGATGAGAGGGGCTCAAGCTATGAATCTTCATACAAGGAAAAATCAGGAACAAGAGTAGCAAAATTCAGAGATATCAATGAGAAGACTTAGAAAAGAATAGACAAAAGGTTTAGCTTTATACATTTTGTGAAAGGAACGAATTGATAAAAGTCTCTATCCCTTCAAGTGTATGTGTAGAGATAGCCATTCTCACGCATGCCTGGCAGGAATGCAAATTGTACATATCTTCTGTTAAACAATTTAGTAATATATTATCAAGAGCTTTAAAATCTTTTGACATCATGATTTCCCTTCAAAGAATCTTTCCAAGGAAATAACCAAAAATTTGTACAAAGAATTACACGTAGAAATGCTTGTGCCCTTTTGTCTCACCAAAACTATTCATGACAGTGAAAAATTCAAAGTATTGTCCCTTAGGTTTTGGCAGTTAGGTAAATGATGACATATCCAAATTATCCAAACTAATTTTAACTGAGAATTATAATATTCACTGAAAAAGCAGGAGAGTGTGTGTGTGTCTTATATAATTATGTAACATATTTTGTGATAAAACAATGTCTATCTAAGAATATTTTTGCTTTGTATCAGGAGAGGTTCTAGGTCTTATATAACAGAAGCTTCTTGGAAATTTTCCCTCATGTGTTGTGAAATTCCCTGGATGCCAATTATGCAATATTTCCTGTTCATGAAGTTAAAGAATATTAATGTTATAACAGTGATCCTAGAAGAGATATGTCAAAGGTTAACTATACCTTTTTAATGTGAAGTATTTGTAAGTTGCGATCCTAGACCTTTTGTTTAGGGATCCTCCCTCCCCCCGTCCCCGAAATCCCTAATTATTTAGCTGAGGCTTATCCCTATGATTCAGGTCTATTAAGTTTACCTGGGGAGAACTCTGCCCTGCAAGGTGTAACAGCATTAAGCTTGGGAATGGGGAAGACAATGAAAAAATATTATTTATCAAAACTTTCCTTTTCAGACCCCAGGAAAAGAAACCTTGACAGCCTCTCCAGTTGCCAGAGCAATTGGTCTTTGGGAGTTCGCCCCATCCCCAGCTAAGCCTAGTTAGCTCTCAACAGGAGGGGGCAATGCAGTACAGGCTCAGGGATCAAGCCTGCTGAAACTAGTGATGAGGCTAATAGCTAAGTTTTTTTTTCATTATTCTTTGATGCATAATAGTTGTACATATTTATGGGGTACGTGTGGTATTTCGATATTAATACATGCATACAATGTGCTATGATCAAATCAGGGTAACTGGGATATCCATTATCTCAAACAATTATCATTTCTTTGTATTGGGAACATTCCAAAGCTTCTCTTCTAGTTATTTTGAAATATACAATAAATTACTGTTAACTATAGTTGCCGTACTGTGCTATCAAACAATAGAACTTATTCCTTCTATCTAATTGTGTTTTTGTACCCATTAACCAACCTCTCCCCACTTCCCCTCCTCTACTCTTCTTAGCCTCTGGAAACCACCATTTTATTCTCTATCTTCACAAGATCAAATTTTTAGCCACATATGAGTGAGAACATTAGCAGCTAAGTTTTCTTTGGGTATTGCATCTAAATATGAAATCTATATCAGTTTCTTTGGGTCCTGAAACTGATGTTTCATTACAATTAAAAGAATCAAAGTGTGGTCAGCTGGGCACGGTGAGCCGTCTCACCTAAAGCCATGGTTTAGTGAATGATTAGTGGTTTAGGCTTTTTTTTTTATTTTTTAGCATTTTCCAATCTTTCTATAAAGAGCATATAATAAGAAAAAAGTTCTGAGTGTATTCAGAAAAAAAGGTGCCAATTCCCAAATATATCAATGACTTAAAAACCTTTACTATTTGGAGGCTCCTTATTGACTTATGCAATCATTTATTCACATATTCAGCAAATATTTATTAAATATCTCAAATGTTCTAGGCTCTGCTCTAAGGGATTAAGATGAAAAAAATATTATTCTTATCTCCAATCAGTTTATAGTTTAGTAAGAAAAGACAGATACAGGTTGAGTATGCCTTATCTGAAATGCTTGGGGCCAGAAATGTTTTGGATTTCTGATTTTTTTGGATTTTGTAACATTTGCATTATACTTATCAGTTCAATGTCCTAATCTAGAATCCAAAATCTGAAATGCTCCAATGAGCATTTCTTTTGAGTATCATGTCAGTGCTCAAAAAGTTCTGGATTTTGGGGTGTTTTGGATTTATAGATTAGGGATGCTTAATCTGTATAACAAATTAGTGCAATAAAATGTTTACAGGTTTATTGATAGAAATATGCACAATGTACAGTGGGGAATGAAAAAGGAGTTGATTTCTGGCTGTTGGGAGCAGGAAAGGCTTCACATAGCAGGTGAGCCTTGATTGATTCTTAATAAATCAGAAAGCCTGCTCCACCATGGGGGCAAAATCTGGGGGCGTTTCAGGCATAAAGAGCAACCCTTGACAGAGACAAGAAACATGCTGACATTTCTCAAGATCTGCAAGTTGGAGGATTTAGCAGGAGCTGGATCACAAGAAAAGAGAGAGAAAGGAAGATTGTGAGGAGTATTGCCCACCACACTAGGGAATTTGGGCTTTAACATGTAGGCAATTTATTAAAAAGCGTGATCCTGAAATGTTAGGAAACCAATTAGAATGCACTATTGTATGAGTTTTATGCACTATTGTATGAGTAAGAGGTTGACAGTTTAAAAGTGATAAGGATGAAGATCTATAGGACTTTAAAATTTCCCAAATATAGGATGAAGGGAAAGTTCATGATTAATACCAGATTTCTGACTTGCTTGTCTGGGTGGATAGGGGTGATGTCTGTTGAGTAACAGAACATATGAATTAGATTAGAGATTAGAAGGAAGATTAAAAGTTTAGAAAGAGAAGTCAATGAGCTCAATTTGGATACTTCGAATGTGCCTGGGGGCTGTCAGATATTTTAGGATTTGGCTTGAAGATGACTAGGTTACAAACTCACTCTGCAAAGACATCCATTTCTCTCCTATAGTGCAAGGGAGATATTGAACATATTCCAGTACGGCAGTGCAAAGAAACATCAGAGTGATTACTGGTCAAAGCACTGGAGTGTACTCCTGCCTTCCCCCACTGTGCCACACATTTTCCTCTAATTGATGGATTGGGAAACACCCAGAGGGAGAAACCAGGCAGCCAGGGCAGGACAGTGTGAGAGTATTTGGGGTTGTGGAGGCAGTGATTGTTTACTAACTGGTATGAAAAATATTTTCCACCACCACACAGCCATATGTGTAGGTAACACAGTAATTTTTAGCCTTGCTCTTGGGGATCTCTTTTGTGGTTTTGTTATGACTTTATTTCACTCTTAGTTACTTAGCAAAACTTAATAAGAGGAAGTAAAACTAGATAAGGGAGAAAGGAGGCTATCCCACACTGTAGTTAAGAGTATATAGAAGAAATGTCACATCTTTAGGGGGCAGATTTGATGGTGGAAGCAAGAGCTAGTAGCTCTGAAGCAAACAGAATAGTGGAACCCTTGGGTAATAGGGATGTGACCAGCTTTGATCATTGACTGTTTCCCACGTAGGCCAATACTTCTCAGCAGACATAGAGAATCGCTACTTGAATGTAGCCAATTCTTTCCCACCATCAGGTTCTGGATCTCACCACTTTCCTCACTGAGCTTCTGAAGGAAAGCATTTTAGAGTGATACTCCTACACTGGGCAACATCAAATTAATTAGAATTTCTCTGCTTTATCCATTTAAACTTTTGTCGACATGTTCATAATTTATTGATGAGAAAGTACATTAGAATGAAAGTATATGGTACTGGAGGCAATAAACTTTGGTTCCAGCACCAAATTTATACTTTCTAACCATAAAAATATCAATAAGACTAAATGTCTTTATCTGTGAAATAGAGGTAATGATACCTGCTCAGCCAATTTTCACAATGAAAGAAGTGATATCTTTCAGTTTTGCACCTCGATGACTTGACTATGTTGATCCAGTCATTTGGCTACTTTGAGTTTCCATTTTCTTATTTGAAAATAAGTTTTTGTTTGTTTGTTTTGTTTTTAGATCGTTTCTTTTATCTTTTCGAAACCTAACATTCTACAATGTTACAAACTTATTTTACAGATGAAAGTTGATGGATAGATGGCTTTTTTTTTTAGTGCATTTTTACCATGGCCCCTGGCCTTTCTAAAGTGTAGGCAAGCCTTGCCTAAATCAAGAGAGCTCTGTGTCTGACATTTACATTATTTCCTGGCTTGCAGAAGATTAAATTTGTGTAAATTACAAGAAAGCAAATCACTGTGCTTACATAAATTACATAAAAATCCAAGACATGCATTATAGAGACATTTGCAAGCTGTTTGTAGTTCTGAAATCCAGAAAATTAATTGCCTTTTCCACCAAGGTAAATAATGATACAAAATAGAGGTGGATTTTATTTTTGATGTTTCCGCTGTTGATAATTGCAGAGAAATGTGAGATGACAGCTTCCTTTTATATTCAAGCAGCCTCTCAAATCTTACCTTCTCTAAGTAGCTTGCCTTGAGATCTTTGCTACCACTAACTACATTTCCTCATTTCTGCCTGGTCTCATTGTCCACATCTAATTATTTACCCTCACTCATCATACCATGAGTATATCTACTTTTTTTCTCTGTGATTCCTCATATTTATGTAATATGACTTCCCTTATTCCATAATATTAAATGTGGACTAGAGGCCTGAGGTCTGGAATGAAATTATGTGACTTCTAAGTGCCTCAGTTTTCCACACCTATAAAATGGGGATTAAAAAGTATTCCTATCCCACAGGACTGATATAAAGATTAAATAAAACAGTCCACACAGAAAGTCTTGCACTCAGTGAGAGCTCGATAAATGTTAGCTATTATTATTCTGCAAGGCAAGTAAGATCAATTCATTAAGTTTGTCATTGAATGTGTCCCCTGGAAAACACAGTACTAGATGAAGAAATTTAGAGAGGAGTTGTTGTGACTCTACGTAAAGGAGTTTAGTTTACTACTTGACTTATATAAGGTTCTAGAGCTGCCTTGTCACTGCCTGAGCTCTGCTTCACCCCCTCCCCCACCATTGGTGGAAAAATTATCTTCCATGAAACTTAGGAAACTGGCTGCACGGCAGGAGGTGAGCGGTGAGTGAGTGGTGGGTGGGGTGGGTGATCGGCAAGCGAAGCTTCATAAGCTTCATCTGTATTTACAGCCGTTCCCCATAGCTCACATCACTGCTTGAGCTCCGCCTCCCCCCAACCCCCACCTCCATCTGTGGGAAAATTGTCTTCCATGAAACCAGTCCCTGGTGCCAAAATGATTGGGGACCACTGTTGTAGAGGACTTCCTAATTTTTCCTTTGTTTCAGATCATTAATATTATAATATAAACTCTGAAAATTACAAGATGGCCATAATTATTGAATTAATTTTAAAGGTTTTTTTTGTCAGGCTTAAATATTTTTAATGCAAGTAGAGTATTTAGCATGGGTTCACCAAATATTAATGAATTTACTCATTTTGTTATTCATTTACACTTAGACAACTTCCATATTCCCTGCAAGGTTAGTCTTCATTCAGCTCTTGCCTCCTCTTCAGGGAAAGGTTTTGCTTCCCTCCCTTTCAACTTCCAGTCCTGGTATCAGTAGGAATTTCAGAATAGGTAAACATCCCTGTATTTTCTCACTTCCCTAAACTGTCTGACTGAGTGGAGCTGAACTGGTTTGAATGAGCCAAGTTATCTTTCAGTGGCTCTGTCCAAACATCTTGGTGGTAAATGATGACAAATTATATGAAAGAATGCTGTGCACTCTAGACCACTGGAGTGCAGAAACTAATGCCTATTGTATGATTATAAATTTAGAAACAGTTTTAATATAGTGACTTAATTTTCCTTTATTGCATGAATATTTTTACATTATTTTAATGTAATTTTAACCCATTAGTTTGGAAATGTGGTTGATTGGCTACATCCAGTTAATACAGACAATTGGCTGTGGGTTTCTCTTTTCTGTTTAAAGTTGTAGATCAAATTGACATAGCTGTATGGCAGGCGTAATGAAAGCCCCTCCCCATCTCCTCCACTGCCATGGGTATCAAAGAGTTTCCATCTCTGAGCAGATGGCTACTAAAGTCACACCACTGCTATTGCAATGTCGATCCAGAAGCATTGCTGGATAATAGTTTAAACTTTCTCAGAAATTAAACCTGAAAAGTGGTTCCATATTCCACATTTCAGACAAATACAACTAAAGGATATATAGAAAAAAATGTCACCAAGTCTTAAAGGTACGAATTCACCCAAGCAAAACAGTTGAACATGAATTTAAAAAAGACTAAAAAATGGGAGTGGGGTTGGGGGAAAGGCAACCCAAAGTCCATATGCATGCATTTGTGCTTATATTTTTAATTGTATCATGGAAAGACAAATAGAAATTCTCCTAAATATTTTTATATTTATCAACTATTTTCTAAATCTGGTTTGGCTAAACTGGAAATACAAAAATACGCTTATCCAAGAGAGCTATACTGCCCACTTCAGCACTGAAGAAAGCTTGCTTGCTCCATGCCTATATGTATCTCCTAGTCTTGTTCTGATAAAAGGAAACAAAAATGACTTTCCCAGGGCCCTGATCTACCAGCAATACCTCTTCCATTTGAGGAGGAGAAGCCTATAGGCTGCCGTCTCAGGTCACAGGTACTTCTCAGTTAATTTCCAATTAAATCATGTTTAGAAAAGGTGTGAGAACAATGGAAGGTTAGCATTAAAGAAATTTTATTTTGAAAGTTATGCAGTGGGCTTTTGTAACAAATTTGTTGGTAATGTCCATCCCAAGATTTCAAAAGAAATGAATTTTGGTTTTGTTTCACACTATGTGTTTGCTTTTCCAAATCTTATCAGAAGGTAACATTTTGAACAGTAGGGGGCAATTCCACTGAAATTTGCTTAATTATAAGGAATATTTATAGTCTTTCCATATTGTCAGACAGAATATCTATAATAGGGAGGAGGGAAGAAGGGATATTGAATAAAGAGGAGATTATCTAAAACACAGGTTGGTAAAATGTAATATTTAGGCCAAATCTAGCCTGTGGCTTTTTTCATACTGCCTGCAAACTAAGAATGGTTTTTACATTTTTAAAGGGATGAGGAAAAAGGTAAGGAGGAGGAGAAGGAGGAAGGGAAGGAGGAGAGAAAGAAACCAAAGACTATATAGCAACCACAAAGCCTAAGATATTTCCTATTCAGCCCTTCACAGCGAAAGTTTGCCAACTCTTGTCCCAGAAGGATAAAAAGTAATAAGAGGTACAGGTATACTTTGTTTTATTGTGCTTTGCTTTATTGCACTTTGCAGATACTGCATTTTTTACAAAGTAAAGGTTTGTGGCAACCCTGCATTGAGCAATTCTGTTTTCCAATAGCATGTGCTCTCTTCCTGCCGCTAGGTTTCCTTCTGGCAATCCTGGCAGTATTTCTCACTTTTCATTATGATCATACCTGTTATGGTGACCTGTGATCAGTGATCTTTGATGTTACTATTGTAATTGTTTTGGTGCATCACAAATCACACTCACGTAATGTGGTGAACTTAGTCAATAACTATTGTGTGTGTTCTGACTGCTCCACTGACCAGCCATTCCCTCATCTCTCTGCCTCTCCTTGGGTCTCCCTGTTCCTTGGGACATAATAATATTAAAATTAGGCCAATTAATAACCCTACAATGGCATCTAAGTGTTCAAGTTAAAAGGAAGAGTTGCATGTCTCTCATTTTAAATCAAAAGCTACTATAGAAATGATTAAGGTTAGTGAGGGAGGCATGTCAAAACCCAAGATAGGCCAAAAGCTAGTTCTCTTGGGCCAAATACTTAGCCAAGTGGTGAATGCAAAGGAAAAGTTCTTGAAAAAAACTAAAAGCGCTACTCCAGGGAATACACAAATAATTTTTTTAAAAAGTGAAACAGTCTCCTTGCTGATAATGGAGAAAGTTACAGTGGTCTATAGAAGATCAAACCAGCCATGACATTCCCTGGAACCAAAGCATAATCCAGAGCAAGGCCCTAACTCTCTTTAATTTTATGAAGGCTGAGAGAGGTAAGGAAGATACAGAAGAAAACTATGAAGCTAGCAGAGGTTGGATCATGAGGTTCAAGGAAAGAAATTGTCTCCATAATTTAAAAGTGCAAGGTAAAGCAGCAGGTGCTGATGTAGAAGCTGCAGCAAGGTACCCAGAAAATCTAGCTAATTGATGTGGGTGGCTATACTAAACAACAGATTTTCTTTTATGATTATTACTGCTGGCTATTTATTTTATAGAGATACGGTCTTGCTATATTGTCCAAGCTGGTCTCAAAGTTCTCTGCTTGAGTCATCCTCCTGCCTCAGCCTTCCATGTAGATGGGACTATAGCCACGTGCCATTGTGCCTAGATCACAACAGATTTTCAATGTAGACAAAATAGCGTTCTGATGGAAGAAAATGTCATCTAGAACTTTTATAGCTAGAGAGCAGAAGTTAATGCCTGACTTCAAAGCTTCAACGGATAGGCTAATTCTCTTGTTCGTAGCTAATGCAGTTGGTAACTTTAGTTGAAGACAATGCTTATTTACCATTCTGAAAACCCAAGGGCCCTCAGGCATTGTGTTAAATCTACTTTGTCTATGTTCTAGAAATGGAACAACAAAGCCTGGATGGCAGCACATCTGTTTACAACGTGGTTTACTGAATAGGTTAAGCCCAGTGTTGAGAACTACTACCCAGAAAGATCCCTTTCAAAATATTACTGCTCAATGACAACGCACCTAGTCACCCTAGAGCTCTAATGGAGATATACAAGGAGATTAATGTTGTTTTCATGCCTGCTAACGCAACATCCATTTTGTAGCCTATGGATCAAGTAGTAATTTCAACTTTCAAGTCTTACCACTTAAGAAATGCATTTCATAAAGCTATAGCTGCCATAGATAGTGATTTCTCTGATAGATCTAGGCAAAGTAAATTGAAATCCTTCTAGAAAGTATTCAGCATTCTAGAGGCCATTAAGAACATTAACAGGAGATTGGAAGAAGTTAATTCCAATTCTCATGGATGACCTTGAGGGGGTTCAAGATTTTAGTAGAAGAAGTAACTGAAAATATACTGTAAACAGCAAAGGAACTATAATTAGAAGTGGATCCTGAAGTTGTGACTGAATTGCTGCAATCTCATGATAAAACTGGAATGGATAAGAAGTTGCTTCTTATGGATGAGCAATGAAAGTAGTTTCTTGAGATGGAAACTACTGCTGGTAAAGATGCTGTGAACATTGCTGAAATGACAACAAAGAATTTAGAATATTACATAAACTTAGTTATTGGAGCTGAGGCAGGGTTTGAGAGGATTGACTTCAAATTTGAAAGAAGTACTACTGTGGGTAAAATGCTATCAAACAGTATCACATACTACAGAGAAATCTTTCATGAGAGGAAGAGTCAATTGATAAAGCAAAATTCATTGCTGTCCTTTAAAAAATGTTTGTTTTTAATTATTATGGGTATATAATGTTTGTACATATTTATAGGGTACATGTGATGTTTTGATACAGGCATACAATGTGAATTAATCCAATCAGGGTAATTGGGGTATCCATCACCTCAAGTATTTATCATTTCTTCATGTTAGGAAATAAGCCAAACATAGAAAGACAAATCTCACATGTTCTTACTCATATGTGGGAGCTAAATATTTAAAACAATTGATCTCATGGAGACAGAGAGTAGAATGATGGTTACCAGAGGTCGGAAAGGGTAGCGGGGTGGGGGAAGGATAAATGGGGCTGGTTAATGGGTGCAAAAATAAAGTTAGAATGAACAATATGTGATAACACAACAAAGTTACTATAATCAACGATAAGTTGGGGCACAATTTACAATAACTAAATGAGTGGATTTGGAATGTTCCTAACACACTATTGTCTTGTTTTAAGAAATTGCCACAGCCACACCAACCTTCAGCAACCACCAGCAACCACCTGATTAGACAGCAGCCATCAACACTGAGCCTAGACCCTCCACCAGCAAGATTATGACTTGCTAAAGGCTTAGATCCTCATTAGTATTTTTTAGTAATAAAACATTTTAAATTAAGGTATGTACTTTTTAATACTTAATTCTATTGCACACAATAGACTACAGTATAGTATAAACATAACTTTCGTATGCACTAGGAAATAAACAAATTAGTTTGACTCGTTTTATTGCAGTATTTGCTTTATTGTTGTAGTCTGGAACTAAAACCGCTTATCTCCAAGGTATTTGTTAACTTGGATTTTGGCAGTAAGATGTATTAGTGATCTTAGTGTAACAAAGTGAGACATTTTGGATACGTGTAAGAAAGACAATAGGGTAAGAAATAACACTAGACATTATAATTTATAGTTTTACTTAAAAGGAAATTGCAATGTATATAGCAGTTATAGAGAATCTGGGAGGAACAAAAAGCCACTTTAAACATTCCATCATCATTACTATATTATATCAATGGTGCTATCTATATATAGGAGGTGATACCCACAAGGAAATGGGGATATACATAGACAGAAGGTGAGAGAGTTTTGTGTGCCAACTGAACAAAAAAAATCAGGAAATTACAATCCAAGCAATGGGAAGAGAAATGATACCTAAACTCGAAAAGGATCAAAGACTGGCAGTTTTCTGTTACTCAAAATCTTTCTGAGTATTCAATCTTACATTTTAAAATGTGAAATTACCCGCATAAAACAGTATATAGAGTTAAAAGTTATCCCCTTTCCCTATGCTTCTCAAATACATGCTGCTCTTTAGAGATAGCTCTGTTAATCATTTTTAGCTTACAGAACCTTCCACATCTTTCCCTATGCATTTATTGACAAATGCAAAAATTTAGCATTTATATTATTTAGCATAATATAAATATTTTGTATATGTTGTACATATTTAACATATATGAATGTTTTAAATATTTAACATATATATACACAAAGTGGTGCTATTTGTTTTACACAAATGGTAATATATCATATAGATTTTTCTGTAGCTTCCTTTTTTTCAATTTGTATGTTATTATGATTCCAAGGTCTTATAGATCTTTCCATATCAGTAATGTGTAGGTATACTTCATTAATTTTTATTTCTTCACAAAATTCCCTAGATGAATGCCATAATTAGTTTAACTGTTTCTTTGGTTTTTATTTTTTTTAGAGACAGGGTCTCACTGTGTCACTGTGCTAGTACAGTGGGATGATTATAGCTCACTATAACCTTGAATTCCTGGGCTCAAGTGATTTCCTCCAGCTTCAACCTCCCAAGAAGCTGGGACTATAGGTGTGCATAACCCATCTAATATTTTTTTTTATTTTTTGTAGAGAAAGGGTCTGGTTATGTTGCCCAGGCTGGTCTTGAACACCTCGCCTCAAACAGTCCTCCCACCTTGGCCTCTCAAAGTGCTGGGATTGCAGGCATCAGTGAGCCACCGTGCCTCGCATCTTTTCTTTTAGACAGATTATTTCACCATCTTGCTATTTGAAATAACACACAATCTTTTGCTCATTTCTTCTGTACTTCTAAAATTTTCTCTGTTCTACCTCGAGCTCAATTGTTACTTTCAAATGCCTGTTTGCATAGATAGTTCATTTTATCACTATTCTTAAGCACTTTTTGTAACAGAGCTCTTATGTCTTTAAAGAATTGGATAATCATAATCCTTACATTATTTTAAAATTGGATTTTGGAAAAGAAAAACTATTTGGCAAACATTGAGTAATCTGTTTGAATATAGATATGAGTATTGTTAGGCAAAAAGCCAGGATTATCCAAATGTGCCATCTTCTGCCTCAGAAAATGGCTTGCTACTTGTCATTAGCAATATTTAAATGTGGAACAGACAAGCTATTTTTTACAGAGTCATTTCAGAAGAGATTAAAGTACTCAGTAAATAGTAAATCTTGATTGTTTTTAGGGACTTTCCAACCTTGAGATACTGTAAAATTAAAAAAAAGTGGGGGCTAATTATTTGCAATACATGACTATTTGCATTTTCTTTTAAATTCATCTATATATGACAACATAACAGTGGGCTAAAAAACATGGGCTGAAATCTGTGGTCAAATATGCCACAAAAACTAAACTTGACAAAATGCAGTAAATCTGGCCAAATATCTTCATGCTCCTGATTAGTATAGAGCAGAAGAATTCTCAGAAGATTGACTTTCCTATGATTCCTTGTAAACTGGAGTTAGATATCAATAGTGTGCTCCCATAACTAATGCTCCAACACAACGAATTATTCATCATTACTGGAAATGCAGCCGTAAGATTATTTGGTATGATTTATTCTTATCTGCCCTTAGCAAATAGTCCTTTCAGTTTTAAATCCTTCTCAGAGTAGGAATCCCTTTCTATCAGTTGCGACCATATGAGTAATTATCTCTACTTAATTGTTATTGTGCAGTAAGTGTACTGGTTGGGTAATACTGGCTGAGCCCTCCACCTTTCCTCGTAGCATTGAGACAGGATTCTCGGGTATGCTTACAACTTGATTTTATTCAAAGGAATAGTAGAGAAGTGGGTGTTCCACATGCTAGTAAATGACAGGGTCAACTCAGGAGAAAGCAGATTTTTATCTTTTCCATCCTCTCTAAAAGGTGTTGCTATTCTTAAACTAGGAATAGTTCTCTCTTCAAGAAACTCCTTTGGATTTTAACTCTGCAAATTTTATCCATACAAAATTACATAAACTCTACATGCTCTTACAGGGCACCATTACATTTTGGCCTCTGATGATAATCATCATGATTTGAAATGGCCAGTGGCAGCTATGTCTTTGACATTTATTATACTATCTTTAGTGGTCTTTTTACCATAGCCATAAGGGATGCTGCTTTGTAACAGTAGTAATATTAATTGCTACCATTATCTTGCTTCTCATGTTAAATTTTGGGTCAAATGATTGGTATGAGTCTAAATGAGCAGTCAGGGATGAAAAGGACAAAGGAGTAGGAGGAAAATACATAGCTAGACTGATCCCTGCTGCATACTGAGAGGTAATTTACACAAATAGGCTAGACGAAAACAGATGGGAAGAGGGAGAGAGGGAGAGGGTTGACTAATGACACCTGACTGCCAAATGACCCTGTGGGTTTGAACGCTGGCAGGACACCTAAAACCGTGCCAGCAGCCACTTGGAACTGCCCAGTTCTCACTCACATTTCATTTAACAGGCTAACCTTGGTCTTTCTATTGTTACCATCACCAGGGAAATTTATACCATATCTAATTATGGCCCAGAAAATACATATTCTAACTGGACTCTCTTCTTTTAAAAGCTATGTGTTACTGAACTGTTGAGGAGTTTATTGTTATAGTTGCTTCCAACAGGGAAAATTTGATACTTTTGTACTTTTAAGAGGCTCTTTTGTAAATTTATAGTATGTAGCACCTTTTGTGGCTTAATAAGAGATGTGGAGGAAAAAAATAAATGATTTCTGAGAACATAACTATATTATTAAATGCTTTGTTCATGATAAAATGTTTGATCTTGACAGGTGAGGCATTCCTAGAACTGTATCTAATGGACTCCTACCTGTCTCCTATTCACTTTCTTACTTTTAACTTTTAATTTCTTTTCAACTACCAAATTAATGTTCATAGATGCATATTAAATTACACCCTGGGCTTGGAATCAAGAATACTAGGTACCAATGTTGGTTATACTACTAAGTAGCTGAGTGAGCAACACAAAAATAATTTGGCACTGCTGCCCCCACTTCAGTTTTCCCATCTCTAAAACAGAAATAATGATTTCTCTCTAGTGCTGTTGTGAAGAACATAATGAGAATAAATATGTGTGTGTGTGCGCACACGTGTATATGTATAGGAAGTATAAAATTCGGATTACTAAAACATTGGTTCTATCTAGAGTTTCTTTCTAGTAAGAGTTCAGAAGTTGTAAACCAAATTAAGAAGTAGTTTTTAAAAACTTTGAAGTGTTGCGATAATAGCTAAGAAACCTTAGAATGTGATGGTAATTATGATATTATATGCATTTATAAGCAGCATTTCTGGGTCTTAAAAGGCCTGCACATGTTCTTGAAGATGAATTTCCCTCATTTTTTTAACTTTAAGAAACACCAAGATTATATTAGAAAAGTGAACAAGGAATGCAGACTGAACGTCTTGGCCATATTTAATATTTCTAAACTATCCAATGTGAAACGATCATTACTATTATCATTTGAGAAGTGATTCCCCTCATCTATTCACTTCCTGACCAAGCCACTTGGAAAAGAGATTAAAATGAACACCAAAAGAAAATGAGTTGCATTTTATAATGTTAAAATTTTTAAGCTGAAAGGAAATTCTTGGGAACCAATATGTTCAACCTGGTAATGAAATGACTCCTTTTCCATACCTTGTTCATTTACCATGTCTGAATCTAAAATGGCCTATAAGTTTAGTATAATTTTATTTTGTCAGAACTGATGGATAGAGGCCTTTGAGTATGGAAACAAACAAGCAAACACACCCTAAATTATGAAAGGTGAGAATATTCCATGTGCTAGTCATTGGGAAGAGGCAAGTCCTCAGACATGACAAAGATAACTTGAAAGGTAAACCCTTGGAAAAGTCTTGCTCTGGGCCCTAGAATCTAGAGATGCCTGGGAGAATGGTTGAGTAGTGTGAGATGATGGGAAATGCTAAGGACAGCCAAAGTGAACATCCAGAAGGAAAGGGAGACAAATATATGATCAGTGAAGACAAATGCAGAATTCTTGAAATTTAAAAAAAAAATGCAGGAGCTGACTAGTCTTAAAAAATAGAAAAGAAAAGAAAAGAAAAGGAAAAAGCAGGAGAGAAAACAAAGAGAAGCAAGCCATCAAAGAATGGGAAAAAGGAATAAAGAACTAAATAGCTGAAGCATATGCCCTTATCAGGACTTAGATGAGTTTCTAGATAGCTTATAAACTTTAATTAGGGTGCTCTGTCTCATAGTGCAACATAACGTCAATCACCTTCTTGCTCTCCACACTTTGCCCAGCCTCATAAGGTAGAGCAGAAAAAAGAACTCTGTTAAGAAGTTTTTATGGTAAGGACAAAAGCTTTTCTTTATTCTTTGGCTGCAGCAATGCTACTTTCATCGAAAGTCTACAGATAGAATACTGTAAAATATCCACACAAAGTAAAAATAAAATAATTTTTGTCTTTTTAAAATTTACAACCTGAAAATTAGCAGAAAATTAAAATTAAAGAGATATACATTTTCCCAATAGGTTGTACCCACCTCTGTTTACCAAGAGCCTGACATTCTCAAGGACTTCACTATTTTCTCAATTATCTCAGTGGTAAAGACATTACGCATTTTTCTGTCAACTACAATGGCTTATGATGATGTTTGTAAACAGAATAGAGAATAAATATGCAATTGCTATACGGCTGTCTAGCTCAATTTGTTCAGAAATTTCTTCAATTAGTTGAAATTTTGCAAAATAGTAAAAATGCTTTAATTTATAAACAGATTTGTGAGGAAAAGTATCTTAAAACCAGGCAGTTTGGCAATGAGAACAGTAAGAACACAGATAATTTGGAACGTATTTCTTAGAGTTATAAAATACTAAATTGTTCACTTTTTAAAATTAGGCCCCTCATTTTAAAAATGTTTTTCTTCAAAAGGAAAGCTTAGATTTCTAGGTACATTTATGTTACCATAACTTCTATTCAGGAAAAAAGAGAGGCGGTTAAAGGAAGTGTTTCCTTACAGTAAATTCCTCTGATAGTAAGATAAATACAGCTTCCAAATATGACATTAAAGTCCAACTTGGCCTAGTATGGTGGCTCATGCCTATAACCTGAGCACTCTGAGAGGCAGAGGTAGGAGGACTGCTTGAGGCCAGGAGTTTAAGACCAGCCTGATCAACAGAGCAAGACCCCATGTCTCAAAAAAATAAAACTACAAAAATTTAGCTAGGCATGGCAATGCACACCTGTAGTCCCAGTTACTTGGCAGTCTGAGATAAGAGGATTGCTTGAGCCCAGAAGTTTGAAGTTGCAATGATCTATGATTAGGCCACTGCACTCTAGCCTGAGTGACAGAGAGAGACTCTGTCTCAAAACAAACAAACAAACAAATGAAAAAAACAAAGTCCAACTTACCATTAAAAATACATAATGAGTGTGATACGCACTGTCTAGGGGATGGACACGTTTGAAGCTCTGACTTGGGTGGGGGGGGTGCAAGGGCAATATATGTAACCTAAACTTTTGTACCCCCACAATATGCTGAAATAAGAATTAAAAAAAAAAAAGAAAAAAAATATTTTAGTGCCTATACCACAAAAAACAGAGGCTAATTGAATTAGAGGCCTTAAGAAAAATAATGAAAGTGGAAAAACTTAAGATTGATGTTTATTTCTTATTTTATCCATGTACAAAGAGTTCTAATAAAGTCAATTTCTGCATAAATTTCCTTAATTATTTTTCTCCAGTCATTTTTATGGACCATTTTTTTAAAAAAAATTCTTTAAAATGTGAAATGTTATATGTGCACTTGCATTAAAAAAGGGCATCGTCTTGAAAACATAACTTGAGAAATTGAAATGATAATAATGTAAGACTAACAGATGTAAATTAAGGCACACTCAGAAATATTCAATAATAGGTGTCCATACAAGCTTATTGTCTATTGTGCACTGTAACAAAATAATTGTGGGTTTTTTAGTCATTTAGTGTTTTTTAAAAAGTATAATCAGATCATAGAATCTTAAATTTAAAAGGTGCATTAAAAATAATCTAGTACTACCTTTTCTGCTATAGGCATCCCTTTCATAATACCTCAGGCAGGAGATTATCTAGCCTTTACTTGAAAACTTCCATTAACAAAGATCACAACTTTATGAAGCATCCCATTCTATCTTTCAATAAACCCAAATATTAAGTGTATGTTCCTTAGGCAATAGAGAGTCCAAATCTTCCTTCCAGTAATTTCTGTCTCTGGCCTTCTTATTCTAGCATATTTTGGGTGACAAATAATTTTACTCTTTCCTAGTTACAACTTTTCAATATTTTAAAGACAATTATTAGATCTTTTATTGAGGGTCTCTTTCCTAGGCATAAAATTCCTCATACAGTATGATTCTTTGACCATTCACCAGTCTAAATTCCTTTGTCTCAATTTCATTATACCTAAATTTGACCTAGAAATAAGCATAATGCTGAATGTGCAATCTGTACAGCAAGACTAGAAATCCTCTTATTCTGCACGTTGCACATCTGTTAAGGAGGTTCAAGTACGAATTAGTGTTTTGGAGTACCACAGTTTGCTTATACTCATAAAAAGATTCTTAATTTGAGGTTTGTGGAATTTACAGGATACATGGATACAATATTCAGGGAATTTGTGATCCTCATACACTTATACATAATTTTTTTTAGGAATGAGGTCTTTCTGTGTTGCCCAGGTCAGAGTATGGTGGCGCTATCACAGCTCATTGTAACATCCAACTCCTAGGCTCAAGAGATCTTCCTGCCTTAGCCTCCCAAGTAGCTGGGAGTATAACTGCACGCCACCATACCCAACTAAGTTTTCAATTTTCTGTAGAGAGGGTGTCTGCCTGTATTTCCCAGGCTGGTCTAGAACTCCTGGACTCAAATAATCCTCCCATCTTGGACTCCCAAAGAGCTGACATTACAGGTATGAGCCACTGTGCCTGGCCCCCATGTATTTAATGTGAATATGGTAACTTTGATTAGATTATCGTTAAGTTAATGAGTCCCCTACAGTTCAGAACCACTTTCTCTTTAATATTCATTACTACTTATAATCAGTTCTCTCCATCTTGATTATGTGCACTAACTAAATGTAACAAAGTACAAGAGTCTGAATTTTACTCCTATTTATCATAGTACTAACTTCAGATACGTGGAACTCTTGATTTTATCATCTAAAAAGTCACCAATTTCTCCAAGCTTTATCTAATTTATAACATTTTTAAAGCATAACTTTAATATATCTTCATCCATGTAATCAAGAAAACATTTGACCTAACAGGTATAAGAATAAATTTACTAAAATACTAGTAGAGTCACCCAAGTTACATTGGTATATTAATCAAAGTTATTTGGTAAGATTATTAATACCAAGCTAGAATCGAAAAATCTTAATTGAGAACAGTTTTTCATGTTCTCATCAGTTGTAAAAAACTTTGCAAATGCCTTACTAAAATAAGAGATATCTTTTCTGTAGAATTTTTCTGATTCATCCATCTAATACACTGTACATTTGATTTGTTTTACATAAGCACATCTGAGTCTTTTTGTGCAACTCTTCCTTGCCTGAGTCGAGTATTCAAAACCCTGTTTAATAACTAGTGACTCAGGTTTGGTTTGTTTTCTTATTATGAATTTTTCTTAAATAAATAAATGTTATTCATGCACTTAAAGCCTTCTGGCCCCCTTCCTGCTTTCCATAATATTTGAAGTATTCTGAGTAGGGTCCCAAGAGCACACCACAGATCCCTCTGTTGCCTTGGAATATAGTTCATCTGAATTCTTTTAAAGGACTAAGTGACCCTGGATGTCTCTTTACCTGTCTCATGTTTCAATGTCACACTAAACATGCCTCCTCTAACCTTTCCAGTGTGAAGATGATCCTTCTTAAGAGAGAAAGTGGAAATAAGAGAGGAATTATTTTGTATTCTGTTCTCTTTATCATGTTTTAATTTTCCCTGAGCAATAGAACAATTCTTCCTTATACTGAAAACTTTAAATTTTGAAGTCCTTTCCATTACTCATTGCACTTTACATAGCCTCAATTCATTCAGCACGTTAGGCTTTGTGATAATGTTATTTTCAAGTTTTTGCCAGTCTTCATAATTTGTTCTTGATTTTATATGCTGTTTTCTTGTGAACATCCTTAATATATCTGTGAGTCATGCAAAATGTCTATTAAGTTACAATCTAGTTAAGTATTGGTGATATTGCTGATATCAAATTTATTGCCTATATAAACAATGTAAGCTCATTTTGCTCATTATCCACTTTCTAAGTATTATTGTAAAGATACTTGTACCTATAAATATTGGCCCTGACCCACCTGATTTTCTACACATATATAATCTATTCACTATATGCTTATTTTGAGCACCTGTGCTGCAGTAAACACTGTGCTGGCTGGTGGAAATACAAACATGAATAATACATAGCATCTACCTTTTAAGAATTATAGTCTGGTAGGGGAGAGAAGCTTGTACAAAAAATTATAATGCAATGGAATAAATTAAATAAATGTTTTAAGTCTCATGAAAGGATCCAAGAGGAGGCAAACATCTGATGGGGACAGAGAAGGAGCTGGATAATGAATAAGATGATGGTATTTAAGCCAAGTTTAGAATCCTGAATAGGGTCACTAGAGAAAGATTTGTTTTTCCCAAAGGTATTAAGCAACTTTCAATGGTTATTCTTTTAAATCCACACATGGCAGTACAGAAAGTCCTCATTTAACATCATCGATAGGTTTGGAAACTGTGACTTTGAGCAAAACAACTTACTGAATAACAAAACCAATTTTAACATAAGCTGATTGATATAAATAAGAGTTATTTCACTTAATGTCACAGCAATTTCCAAGAACCTATCAACAACATTAAACGAGGACTTACTGTATTAGTTTCTGGAGGGAGGGGTCAATGTTCTCTCTTTTTCTTTGTGATTATGTCTAAGAAACCCACTTACCATTCATTACCTTTTCTGAGGAAAGGGTACAATGTGGTCTTTATTTCTTTAAAGCCTCTTGATCAGATATAGAAATTTTCAGTCAAATACACTTTTCTTGGTTCTCAAGAGATGTATGCTATTCCTCACCAGAATACCACAGCTTTGATAAGCTATGAAATAAAAAAAGAATAAAATTCTAGTCTTGGACTCTGTCTATATGGCTAGTTATTCGATTCTAAATCCTCCTTTCTTTTCAAAATAAAGCAATAGGAAGAAATCAAGCAGCTTTTTGTGTCTCCGTAGACGATCTTTTAACTTACTACACAGGGCTTCAAAGTCCAAGTCCTGGAGACATACCTTTGTTGTTTTAATAGTATTATATTATTTGTTTCACCATGACCTATAGTTAATTGGGTTGATTTGACTGGATTTCTTTTATACCCAGAAAGATAGTCTGTTTCCTCAATATTCTTGTCAGATCATGTCGGTGCCTCCGTTTTCCTTAGCAATGGTTAAATGAATACCAAAGCTCAACCGTGGGAAAGTTTTTGTAACAGGTTGTCTAAATCATTTTATTTCTCCGTGACACAAAAGGCATTCTTCTCCATCAGACCTTTATGCTTATAGCTGTTGCGATTTCCACTGATGCATATTTTCCTCTTCGTTTCTAGTTTGTTCTAATTGTTAAATATGTTTCACAGTATTATTGTGAAGATCATCAATTTCTTACCATGTATGAGGCATAATTAAACTCTTACTGTTCATCAGGCACTGTGCTAAACTAAGCTTTACACAAGTTAACTGACGCGTGAGTTAACATTTGCAACTCTACTAGGTAAATACTTATATTGTCACCATTTACAAATAAGGAACATGAGTTTTAGAAAGATTAACTGGACCAAAACCAAGGATGTGATACATGATGGAGGTAGGGTCCATATTTTTATATTGGTATTGATCACTCGGATTATCACTTTCATTCCACCTAGGAACTCTTCATCCTCTTTAATAAACTGGAGCATAGAAAAGCATTCCTCAAGTCCTTTACTTTCACCTCTGGAAGGGAGATTGGCTTACATTTATAGCAAATGTAATTGGTGAGTGCCTTAGGCAGAAAGACAAACATAGTACATGGCCTGCAGGTTGCTGGAACAGTTTTCTTAATGCCACACTGCTTGGGCATCAGAATGAAGCAGTCCTTTGCGGCTTCCCCTGGACATTCTACCTCTAACACAGGCAAGGAAAACTATCTCTTTGCTCTGGACTCCTGGTTGTAACACTGTAGCATGGGAGAGAAGGGGAAAGGCTCTTCTGACTTCAACCTAACTTTTCCATTTGCCTCTTCTTTCCGTTAGTTCCACAGTCCAAAGTAATTACAATTCATATGACTCGTTGAGGCTCTTTTCTATGGGTCTGTCAATTTGGTGCTAATTGGAGTGACTATTCTAAATATTCCATATGCTACACTTATATATTAATGAAAATAGGAAGCAAGTTGAAGATTGTCCAAAAATTTGTATTTTAAACTTCATTCCAGCAACTTGAGGAAACTGGAACTATTATTTGACAGCTTTGTGTATGTGTGGCCAAAGGAGTAAAATTTCTTCTGCCTAGTTGTTTTTTTTAAAAAACTCCTGTTATATTTGAAATACAGATTCCCCTTTAAATACACAAGAATGCATTTTCAAATTCTTTAGAACTATTAATGGCCAAAACTCCCCTAAGAGTGATTTCTTTTGAGTCCTAAAAATCACAATTCCTCAAGGACATACGTGTAGCTGATTTACCCACTTATCTGACCCAAAATAGAGGTTTTTAGATTCATTCAATCCCAACAGGGAAAAGTACACCCTAGGTAGTATTTTCTTGTTAGACAACTTTTATTTAGAGTGGTGAATGAGTAAGTGAGTAGAATACGGTAATATGTATTTTTCCTGTTCATGGTATATGTGTTTTGGGATAGAAAATTTGGAACTTCCAATGTCACAATTTTTGTTGAGAAGAAATTTAATTAAGTTGCAATGGGGGTGGTTTTGCTGATGAAATTCCTGATTCTAGTAGTCCACTCCAATGTTTTCTCAGTTTAGGAATTGTTTTTCACCTTTCTTGCACTCACCAGTAGGGAAAGTAAAAAACAAAAAGCAAAAAAAAAAAAAACAAAAACCAGAACAAAGCACTATCTCTGATGGCAGCAACATCAGTAACTTTAAGAATACTATTTCTGTGGGTTGCATTTTCAGTCTTTATTATAATTCTCCCTTGTCTACAATCCAATTTCTTTTAGACCCATATGGTGCCAATTTCTTGAAAGCTTATTGTAGTAATATTAAAAATCTCAATCTAAATATTAAATTAGCCCTCAAATCATAAGAAATAAATCCATGTAGGCTCACAAAATTTCCCCTTCAGGCCTTGAGGTTTAAGTTATTTGTTTTTCTGTTTCTTACGAAGAACAAATTGTTTTTAATGTTGCATTTTATAAAGGACTTAAAATGTGTGGGTGTTCCCCCAAAGTACTTGACATTTGTGGCATTTTTAAAAACAATCATAACTTAGAAAAATCTCAATATTTGAGTGATGATAATAAAAAACTGCTTTGGGCTGAAATTCTGTATTCTGTATCACAGTCCATAGGAAAATTTCACAGCCAAGTAATAAACCTGGAAAATATGGGTTTATAATGGAGATGTTGACAGATTCTAGCAGGCTCTGCTGTAATATCTTGAATCTGATTTAAAAGAAGTTTTCAATAATGTTTTTCCAAGCCAGTCTTTTGGGGAATGCAAGTAGGGAAAAAAACAAAACAAAACAGATTTTCCACTTTCCACTACCTCTACCTCAATGATTGATGAAAATGTGTGGACTTTGTGGCCAGAAACCCCAGGGCACCTGTGAATAAGATCATGGGCACTGGTAACAGGAGAATGAGCACGAAGAGACTACTGTCCTGTAAAAAGCCACCCACTGAAAGTCCCACTGCACAGACATGTTTTGACATAATAATAATCCAGAGGTGTCATATAGATTATACTGGTATGCTCTCAGATGAGGCTAGTAATGGAGTAAACTATCACCGTACTTAGTTATGTTTTATTAGAAAATTTGCATGGGAGAACAATAACAAAAGTGACTGAGATAATGAGGTAATGGTAAGTACTCTAAGTCATTATATTGATACATAATCTATGCTATCCCACATTTTCCACAAAATTATGGTACCAGATACCTGCCATTGGTAAATTTTTCACATCAAATTTTACCAATTATGATAGGAAATACAAAATATTACCTTCAATTATCTAATTAATGTGAAAAACCAGTTAGGCAAGGGTACCATCAATCTGAAGTTGCTGCCTTGCCCTGTCCCTGGAGTTATGCAATGTGGTGGTCCTGAGAAAGGCAGCATAAGGCAATGCTTACATCAAGCAGAGGAGACTATTTGTGGCAGAATCATAGCTCCACGCTTATTAGCTATGCAACCTTGGACATGTTATATGACGTTTTTAAGTCTCGGTTTTTTCATGTAAAATAGGAAGGATGTGAACAATAACCACAAGAGTGATAATAATAATAATAGCTGACATTATTGAGTGCTAGTATAAACCAGACACTGAGTTAGGTACTTTGCATATATTAACTCATTTAACACATTCACTGCCACACGGGGCCTCGGTGTTTTATTAAGACAAAACAATCCTTTCTAATTTGTTATTTTTTATTGTTTTCTGTGTGTGTGAGTTACAGGCAAGGAAACCTATGATTTTAGAATTAAATTGTCAATATTAATTGTAACAATAAGAACATTAACAAGCAAGCTTTTCACAAACCAACTGCAGGGTTTTGCTTCACGAGGCCCACGGCTCAAAACTACCTTGAGTTAAACACAACTCACATGGCAGTTCATGTGTTAAACATATAATAGTATCAATCTCACCACTTTGTTTTACGAATTAAAAGAGGTATATTGTGTACCTCATTTTCATAATGTCAATGGAAATGTTAGATAATTTTATTACTACAAGATTGATCTTTTTTCATGAACAACACTTAGGTTAAAGAGACATAAGGGTCCCTATTTTCTATTATTGTTGCTGTCATGCACTGTCATTGTAGATCTATATGAAACCAAACTATGACAAGATGACCTGTTCCACAGAAGCCCTGATTACAATCATGTAAGGCTGGTTGTGTTTCAGGGTCTGGGGGGAATTCATGAAATTTTCTCAGCTCCACCACAGAGGACACTTGTCTGTACACTCTTAATTTAGGGATTTCTCATATTCTGTATTGACCCTACATTTTTCTAACCTATCGTAGTAACTGAGTCATTTCAGGCTGATGTTCTAACTCAATATATCAAAGCTTTAAAGATATAGCCATCTAAAATCTTTAAAGTAGAATATAAACAGCTAGAATCGTAACTTTTTTAAGTATAAAAAGCTAGGGGCTGGCATGGTAGCTCACACCTATAATTCTAGTGCTTTGGGAGGCCAAGGTGGGAGGATTGCTTGAGGCCAGGAGTTGGAGGTCAGCCTGGGCAGCATAGCAAGACCCCATCTCTACAAAAAATAATTTTTTAAAAAATTAGCCAGGCATGGACCCATGCACCTATAGTTCTAGTCACTCGGGAGATTGATGCAGTAAGTTCACTTGAACCCAGGAGTTTGAGGTTACATTGAGCTGTGATTGCACCACTGCACTCCAGCCTGGGAAACAGAATGAGACCCTATCTCTGAAAATAAAACAAATAAACAAAAAAGTAAAGTAGAGAAGTACATGTCATAAGTATATAGCCCAATTAAATTTCATAAACTGAGTTCACTCACGTAACCGGCATCTGGATTAAGACAGCACTAATGTCGCAGAAGCCATCCCACCCATATTAGCTAGATTTCCGTGGAAATCTTTAACCTTGTATAAAAATTAGCTTAAGGATATTCTTTTAGTTAGCACTTAGTGCATTCTCCATGAAAGCTTTCTAAATTCTATTTTATTTTACTACAGTAACCTTGATATTAATAAATCTTAATACATATCAGAAAGGATATAAAAATATATGAGAGAAGTTATTCATTTTATTTAAAAAAATTAAAATATCTAATTTTACAGCTCAACTTAATCTGGCACTTAATCTACAAGGGACTTCATAACAAAATCTTTGGCTTAAACCTTAGGTACTACAATTTCTAATAGAGCAGCCCCATTAGCAAACTGTACTCATGCTAATGTACTTGCTTGGGGCGATAATCATCGGGGTCCCCAGTTCTGGTCCTTGCCAGTGAAAGTGTACCAGGAGTGGGTGATATAGTATTGTAATTATACAATTAGCCTTGTCAAGGCATGAAGCATTGGGAATAGCAGGATCTTGAAACTTAAAATGTGGCCAGCTGATAGATGACTATCATTAAGCTCATCCTTTGTTCACTTTGTGATGGGGTAGACACTGAGCTTAGGAAAAAATTCCTTAATGAAGGATAAAATCTTTGACCCAGAGCCACTTTTCTTCGTGCACTAATAACTGCTTAGCTCACCCTTCCTTTCCACGACTACACATATATTTTGTTCATATTTCACCTTAGTCTAATGAAAAATAACGAATAGCTGCCACCAAGGTCTTTATAATCAATCAAATTTAGACAATAGAAAGTGAAATTTTGTACAAATACTGCTCAGCCTAATATTTCTAATCATCACAATAACGGCTCTCAACATCTTTGGCCACAAAGAACTATTCTATATTCTAAATATAAATTTCTCTTACTAATATGCTGATATTAAGATATATAAAAATACTACATATGTCTACATTTATGCATATTTATGTGTATGTGTGACATACACATGAATAGTATACAAGCTATATATATTTTGGTTTATCATGTTTGATACAAAGCAGAATTATTCTAAATTTTTGAACTTTCTCAGAAGGAAGAAGATTGTCATAAAGCCTTAACTGCTTGCGCTCATTCACTTTCAGCCTGTCTTCATTATTAACCTAATTTTCCTCCTCCTGGCTCCATGCCCTCTGGGTTTGATTGGGCTATCTCTCTTCTGCAGCCAGTGACCTTATAAACTGCTTTCCTATGGTAAGTAGAGGGTGCAGAATATGAGAGCAGATGTTTCCAGGAAGTCATTGTAAGAGGATCTAATACCACCTGTGTGTTGCATCCCTTCTAGCTTATATAACAACACAGATCCAAGTTCATCTTCTCCATAGCCACTGTTATGGAATATTTCTGTACAAATCTAGAGGATACTCTTTGAAATAAGACTGCCAAATTACTAATGCTATAATCAAACTTAGTGTCCAGAGTATTGTAAGTCCATTTTAACGTACAAAGCACAAACAGTTCAGAAAATGTTAAAAAAAATAGTCATTATTACAAATATAGATCATGGCAAGACGAGTGCAATTAAAAACAAAGAAGCAAAGAAGGAAGAGGCATGTGTTGTTCAAAGTAATGGCATGAGGTCATAAAATAGCTTTATATCTTGATGGTGGTAGTGGTTATGTGAATCTACCCATGTGATAAAGTTTTATAAAACTGCCCATAGACACACACAAATTCATGTAAAACTGATGAAATCTGAAAAAGCTCTGTGGATTGTACCAATGTCCATTTCCTGGTTGTAATATTGTACTATAGTTATGCAAGATATTATCATTGGGAAAACTGGGTGAAGGAGAAATTGAACCTCTCTTTAAATTTTTTATAATTTCCTGTGAATCTACAATTATTTCAAAATAAAAAGTTTTTTTTTTTTTTAAGAAAAGTTATTGGGAGAAAAAATTTGGTCATGGTCAAAGATAGAAGGAAGAAAGTCTGTGTTTTGTCTTTAGTCCCACTATAGTTTTTCTGTTTCTAAGCAAATTACTTGACCTTCTCATCCTTTGTTTATCCTATCTGCAACAAAATGCAAGCTCTATCTTTCCAAATTACTGTAAACATCTTGAAATCTGTTGGGAAAATAGCATCCTGTGCATACATCTGAAAGATCATGAATATATATATCACAACTTCCTGAAAGCAATGTTGTAACACCCATCTACCCTTACAGTTTTAGAAACAAAAGCCATAGGGGAGCAATAAACTAGATATGCCAATCCTCTTACTTTGAATCTACATTTTAGAAAATCACTATGTGCCTCAATTTGCTACAATACCAAGTCTCACAATGTCATGATTAACAGATGTAATTGTGAATACTTTACACATATAAAATACAATTTAATCCATTTGGATTAGGTAGCTTTCACTTTTCTGTCAAAAAAAAATCCATTAAAAGTACTAGCTAAAGCATAAATTCACAGTACAGAAAGGAAGTTCTTTATTTTCTGGATGTGTATGGTAGCTGAATAAAAAACCTTTGCCATTTATAGAAAGGAGTAACTTACAGGCTGAATTAGAGTTGCTCAGCATGCCAAACAAAGCCACAGGCAAAGCAAAGCAAAAGGGAAGCTTGCTATTTTATAGGTTAAAACAGAGAAACAAGAAAAAAACCTAAATGACTTTCCTAAGTGAGAGACCTTCATATTTCATGTAAACCCCAGGAAATAATTAAGGCTTCAGTGCAATTCTGGGACCTGTGCTCTAGAAACTGCCTCAATAAACTTCATTTTCATCTGGTAGAATTGAGATTCTCTCTTATTTCTTCCTACCCTTTATACACTGTCCTCCTTTAAGGCAATGAGAATTTGGCACCTAAATAAAAAGCACGAGATTGTTTCAGGGAGGGGATGAACACGATTCAAATTCAGCCAGGTGCTTTATCACCAACTTGGGAGGTTGCTGTTATTAGACATTCTGATATACAGATCAAAAGGGAAAACTATTGGTGTAAAGGGAATATTAAAAAAAAAAAAAGCCTTGGAAGGTGAACTAAAATCACAACAAGTATTTGGAGGCCAAAATAAGCTAGCTGCCTCATGTAAAATTCTATAGGGGAAAAAATTTCATCAGCTCACTTAAGAAGTTATCACAAGAAATGTATGAGCTCATATTTTAGATCAATATTTCTCTAATACCGCAGTAGTTATATCCCCTAAATTATAAATGAGAGGTCCACAGGTATTGCAAATTTGGGCATCGGGGGTGGTCTGGCTGCCAGTTAATCTGAACTGGGATGTTTCGGGTGGCAGGGCAGTATATGGATTCAGGTCCTGGCTGTGTCAGTAATAAGAACTGTGGCCTTAAATGGACCCTGTCACCTGTTGAGGCTTCGGTTTCCCATCTCCCACACAGGCACATCAGATGGTCTCACTTAAAGCTGGTATCTGTAAGGACCTCCCGCACCCTCAGGGTTCCATAAAGCCCTCTCAACACCCTTCTGCTGCTGCAGTTACGGCTCAGCTTTATTTGTTTTGATTTTAAAGTAACATTTCACATGAAGAAACAAATTTATGCCTTAAGAAAATTTAAAATCACTGAACTAGATGATCTTCTGGGGCTCCTTCCTGCACTTAAAATTTCAACAACCTCTGATATTCATTTTTAAAGATTCACCAGTTCCACAAAAGGAACTTTTCTGGGCTGGGTTCCTTCTGTGTCATTTTTCTATTGCTTTCCTTTTCTTTGTTTACACGGCAGCAAAACACTTTACTAAAATATCAATTGGTGTTTTGTGCTTGCTGCTTTGGAAGAAATAGGAAAGTCTGTGTGTTTCTAGCCTGGGCTCCCTATCTGGAAATGGTTTTTCAGGGTTTCTGTACTGCAGGACCTAAAATTGCAATTCTGAAGCACCGGCACCCAGGAGATAAGCTTAAACTTAGGTTTTGTTATTTGAGAAATTGACTTATTTCTATCTAGCCATGAAGGTGGAACGTAGGAGAGGCTGCACTCAACTACCTGGAGAAAAAAAGATTAGGTTCTTTAAGTTTGAAGAGGGAAGAGGGAATCACTGCCGGCAGTTCCAGAAGGGACTAGGGTGGGGTAGGAAGGGCCTGTGCTCCTACTCTCACTCTACATCTACAGAAGTGACAGGTCTCTTATGGGGTGGTATGTGGATGGACACCCAGGCCCTAGGGAATGACCAGCAAGGGACAAGAGTTTGTAGGAACATGCTCTGGCCAGGTTGACTGGGGAGGGGAGTTATGTGAAGTGGAGCCCTATGACGCCAGCCAGCCCAGTCTAGTTCAGCTCACAGAAAGCCAACACCTCCAACATGTGAGTGAGCTCAGCCGAGATCCCAGAGCCACCCAGCAAGCTGAGCTCAGACTCACGAGCTATAAACACTTATGTTATATGCCAAATAAAAAAAGAGAAGAACACAATGATTTGGAAGCTGTATAATTGTGCATTCCTGACAGAGAGACTGGAGAGCCCTTCTGCTATTGGGCTGAACAAGCAGCACCTTTATGTACCAATGACAAAATTCAGAAAAATGAAGCCCCTGCCCCTGTTTGCTAAGCGCCTTGTATACCTCTTCAGATTCTTCAACAGCTCTAAAAGAAACCTTGTGAAGACTTCCTAATACATGATTAAAATGGGATTTCTAGCCAACTCTGATAGGTGCGTAACAAGCTGGAATAATTTTCCCTAGTTTTATTGAGATATGATTGAAAAATTAAAATTGTATGTATTTAAGATGTACAACATGATGTTTTGATACACACACAAATTATAAAATGATTACCACCATTAAGCTAACACATCCGTAACTTCACTTGGTTAGCACTGGTGTATGTTTTTTGTGTTGAAAACACTTGAGATTTATTATTTTAACAAATTTCAAATATATTATACATAATTGTTAGCTGTAGTCACCATTCTGTACGTTAATTTTCCAGAATTGAGTCGCTGTATAACAGGTCAACATCTCCTCTTTTCCCCTACCCCAAACCCCCTGGTAACCACCATTCTACTCTCTGATACTATGGATAATTATAATTTAGAAAAAAAATAATGTAATATTCCTTGAATCTGGCATCTCAGACCACATTTATATCTGACATGAGGAAATGATGAAAACAAACTTCTCTGGAACAGACTCATAATTTTTCTTGGAATAAACCTCAAATGAACCCTTTATTCATGGAAAGGTAAAATAATCCTCTTCCGAAACGAATGGCTTTGAAAGTACTGCTCAGTGTAATTTTTTTAAAAAGTCATTAATTACCAAGCAATACTGTATTAGGAAACATGTTAACTATTTTATTTAAATGTTACAACAACATTATGTAGTAGATATTATTACCCTAATTTTCAGATAAGGAGGCTCAGAGAGTTTAAGAAACTTGACCTAAATTTTCCAGCTAATGACTGGTGGTGTAGGGATTCAAAGCCAGATCTTTCTAATTCTGAAATTCACTTCCTTTCACTTTTATAATAGTAGGTTTTAATAAATGTTTACTATATTCATGAATACAATTATTAATGAGCACTAGCAAATAAAGGGATATACATATATAATATATTCTTATTCTGCGGAAATTTTTGTCTAATTTTTTAGATTAGTATGAATTGTTCCTATTTGTTTACTAATTCAAATTGGGTAAAAACAGGCTTGATGCATTTTATGCAGGTCAAGTACTTTATTTGACAAAAGAAGAAATGACTTTTGAAGGTCTTATAACTATGATCCAGGATTCAAATCCAGATTTGTATTTCTGTATGGTTCATGTTCTTTCTGCTATTATGCTATCTTTCTGTTGAAGCCATGTCTAAATTAATTAATTTTGATAATAATATTAAATAACATATTTAATATATTTAAATAAATATAGATTGTTATTTTGCTTAACAATATAATAATATCTATTAAGCATTGAAGCTCTGGCAGCAATTGAGCAAAGCTGATGCATGATCCCATTTAACCATCACAACAGCAATAAGCTTATATTCATTTTATAGCTGAGGAAACAGATTGAGACATTAAGGAATTTGTCTAAGTCATTATAGATGATAATTAGTAGAGCTAAAACTGTTACTGCTATCTTCTAAGTCCAACCGTAAAAACTGCTGGGTGGTGCCATCTCTCATCTCGCACTACCTGAAGCAGTGCTCTTCGTTTACTTGGTTACTTGGCTTACTTGGTTCATCTTTCCAAGTGTAATGTAAGAATTGTGATAGGTGGATTTTAGAATCTTGTTTTTTCTTGAATTCCCAAAGCTTGAGATAGCACCTGCCACATCGTAACTCAATGTGATGGTTAATTTTATAGGTCAACTTGATGGGTCAAGGGTGCCCAGACATTTGGTCTAACATTATTCTGGGAGGTCTGTGAGGGTGTTTCTGGGTAGACTGAGTAAAGCAGATTGCCCTCCCGGATGTGGGTAGGCCATGTTCAATCAGTTGAAGGCCTCAACAGAACAAAACAGCTGACCCCTAAGTAAGAGAAAAATTTCCTGCCTGACTGCCTTTGAACTAGGACATCAGTTTTCTCCTGCATTTGGACTCGAGCTGAAACATTGGCTCTTTCTGGGTCTGGAGTCCACTGGCTTTCAGATTAGAATTATATCATCGGCTCACCTGGTTCTGGTGCCTTCAGACTGGGACTAGAACTACAGAATGGGCTCTCCTGAGTCTCCAGTTTGCTGACTGCAAATCTTTAGACTCATCAGCTTCTATAATCTCATGATCTAATTCTTCATAATAAATATCTTTATATAATATAATTATATATATATCATATTGGTTCTGTTTCTCTTGAAAAACCTAATACACTTAATATGATTTTTAAATTAATAAATAAATCCCTCCTAACTTAACAAAGACTGTAGATAATTCTCCTTGGGGATTCAATTCTCAAATCTCTAGTTAAAACATCATTCTAAAAAATATACCAAGACCTTGCAAAAATTCACTGATTAGGCTGCCTTTTTTATGAAAAAAATTATTAAACACTGCCTGTCTACAAAACAATTAATGACTTATTCATGTTTCTGAGCTTAGTTTTTCATCCTTAGACTAGTTTGCAGTGTGACCCTGGGAGAGTAAATGAAGGTGTTTACCCTCAATAAAATCTCAACACTGTGACAGATTTATGCCATTGACTTTCACAAAAGATCTTATGACAATTCATCATATTATATATGCATTCAAATTTAAGTAATAGGAGTAAAAATAATAACTAATAAGCTATCATCCTTTTTTCTCCCAAAAGTGGTTATATAATTACAAAAAATAATCTCTCTATTTTGATTTTAGTTGTGGATTGTCATTAAATGGAATTTAGCTCTGCCAATAATACTATGACTTTTAATTTAAATACTTATCTTCTATTCTGCTTTATAAAATATAAAAATTTCTCTGTCAAAATATGCCCATGGAACCCATTCAAACAATTGATATTCACAAACTTCTAAATGGTATTAAATGCCATTATTATATTATTAAGCATAACAATAAGTACCAATTTCATCTTTTGTATGTTAGTAGTGTTCTGGTTCTTCTCTAGTCTAATTTTAATTTTACAATTTGCATATATGGGCATATGACTGAGATCATATCTACACATAGTGTCTCCTCTTGACCAGAAACAAATCAGAAATGTCAGCACCTAGTTTGTGCATTTAAATGACATCAGATATTCAGATTTGTGTCTTATTTTAATTTATGCAGAAGGAAATGACTGGATCAAATGAGAAATTAATGTTTCTTATCATTCAGTATAGTTACTACTAGAGAAAAATGGAAAAGAGGAAAAAAAAGAAGGTAAGTGAAGGCTCTGCTCATGTAACACATTCAAGCCTTAAGAAAGATATTACATCTGTGTACAGAAGAGGCATTCATTTCTTAACACAGGAATCTGCTCTCCTTCCAATCATTGTGAACTATGTTTTTAAATGAGGGAGATTCTTCTCTTCTCTTTGTCCTTCCCACTAATTCCCACCCTGCCACCAAAAGTAAAAAACTAAATAAATAAATAAAATAAGATCCACAGATACCAGTCCATGAGCCACATACACACAAAAAAAATCAGATTTAATTAGCTCCAATTAGGGATATGGTAAGGACAAGAAAGGTAATTTGGTCATAAACAAAATAAAGTGGGAAATAAAATAAAATTAATTGAGGGAAATCTATTAAACTGGCCCCAAATCATGCTAATCTTTGAGACAATCACGTTTTGTCAGAAAACATAAATGCTATAAACAATCTATTTGCAAAAATATTAGTGACAGTGTCTTTACTTATAGCCAGAATCTAAATTATTTGGTTAAACATACTAAATTCTGATTATTAAAAATATTGAATGAGTTTTATTACTTTTATTTCTTTTTGGAAGAATTTTAAGGTGGGTGAATTTACAACTTAATCAGGTGATGATCTATAAATCATCTTGAAAGGTATAACAAACCACTAACATATCTTTAGAATCATCCTTTCAAATAGTTTCAATGGTAAACCATGAAAAAAGAAAGCTCTTGGAATCCTACATTTGAATTAAGCTGCAAATCCATTAGAGCACCAGAAGAAAATCTAACAAAGTAAAATAGACATGTAAAGCTCTGAGGAAGGTTTCAGGATTTTTACAAATAATAGCAGCCTACACTCAGTATTCAGGCTTTCCAAATACAGCAGCAACAACAACAAAGAAACTACAAATAACATTTTCCTTAGAAAGGAGTCAGGAACTAAAATTCTTGCAATATTAGGAAGCCAAACCAATATTAACCTTTTCTAGCTTAAGACTGACATGTTAGAATTTTTTTCTTTGTTCTACTTCAATAGTACACTGTCTTATTCTAAGAATTACCCCTAACCTCAGCTCTTTGCCAGGTCACTGGTGATTTCACATGTTTTCAATATTACAAACAATTCAATTCTTCTGACATGAAAATTAGAGGTCATGATAAGAACACAGACATCTTAGGAACCTGTATAGGAAAGCACATGAGGATGGGAGACCCAAGTTCTTTCTTCTAACAGTCAGAAATACTGAATTTTAAAGATGAGATTCCCTCCTTCCCCAAGCCCAGCATGGTCTAAGAACAAATGCTAAATTTTTATTAATACAAATGCTAAATTTTTATTAATACTAAGTGCTTCAATAGTTTGAGATAAGATTTAAATTTGGAGAATTCACATAAAAATCCAGAATTCTGAGTGCTCTTGAAAAAATTGAAAGACCAGATAACTCTGGTCATAATTCCCAAACCACAGTCCCCTAGAGGGTAGCAGATGGCAGATGTTCTCTAGTTTGCCACAGAGCCACTGTCCCTATCACCCCAGACTACATCCCTTATGTATGTATGTTACATGCCTGAGCCTCTGTGTCAAACCAAAAAGCCCAACCGTTGAAGATCAATTGAAAATTATCAAAAAGACTAGGAAAATATTTAGAATTTGATCATTTGTAATATTGAGAATTGAACATACAGGCTATTTTTCAAAATCATCTAAATATGGAACAATTCAGACATTGAATCTTTTCTTTCTTGGATTTTGTTTGTTAATTAGACTCTGCCAAAACAAAAAGCCAAACAAATTCAGGATAATGATATTTCCCTGACTAGTACGCTATTTGTGTTGGCATCTAGTCAATACAATACAATGGCACAGTACAATAATACAAAAATATATATCATATGTTTAATCTGTGGTTTGCATAAAGGTACCTCCCTATCATGTATCTTTCAATGTAGCAAATATAATTTGTTTTATTTAAATAGGTTGCAAGGTTTGGCATGTTTTCCATATCCAAACTGTTCCAGATTAGGAAATATTAATCCAGAAATGTCATTTCCATAGGAGGTGATGGGCACTTACCTTAGCTATCTGGACACACCAGTTAAGCAGCAGCTGTGATCCGATGTTATCCTTGTGTTCATGAACGTAATCCAGTAGGCAGCCATGGGGCATAAGCTGAGTAACCAGCTGGATGGTTGGGCTCAGACACACACCCAATAACCGGACTAAATGTGGGTGGTCCATACTTGCCATGATCAGAGCTTCCTGAAAGAGTAAGATACAATACCATCATCTCAACTCAAAAGTTCCTTACAATTATAGTTATTTGCACTGTACTAGTGCTGATAATGATTTTGAAAATGCACTCTCACTGAATAGAATCAATTAAAAATGAAAAGACATTATTGTAACTATTCTATCTTTAAAGCAATGTAATTCAACAAAATTAAATGAAAAATAAAGACTATACATTTATTAAAATGGAAGCTGTTATAGCATAACTGCCTATATAATTAGTAGCAGTATCTTCTTCTTTATAATATGGAAAATATTAGCTTTTATTTGCTGCCAGGTAAGTTGAAATAAGTCCTAACTAATACTGTGTATTTTTAACATTTAACCTTGCTTCTATAGTACAATAATCTACACACATTTAGTTATTTGCAAGTAGAGTAAGGTGACCCAAACTTAACCCATTACTGGTATAGATTTGGACAGCATACAATGGTGTAATCTATAAATTGTAAATAGAAAAACATAAATAATTGTCAGTAGTATGCCTATTGTCAATTTATATAAAAGAATAAACATTTTAATAATATTTTGTTCTATAATTTTATGTCCTCAAATTTATTTTATTTTCAAAATTGCATGTGATGTCTTATTCATAGATTCATGAAATTTGAGAACTAGGTAAGACTATAAAAATTAGTCTACTCCAATTTCTTCATTTCATGAGAAAATTGGATTCTAATTTTTTTATAATAAAGCCACCTTTGCTTAATGGAGATAAAAATGGACACATGATGGTTATTTAGTGCATCCTAAAATTAGTTTCCAATCAAAAGTTACTGTTTTTATTATAATTTGGAACAGATATAACCATAGAATATATGTTATATACTTTATTATGGTTTAATATGTGCTTTTAGATTATAAAAGAATATAAAATAATGTTCATCTCCTATGAAAATAATGGTAAAATTTGCTTTTAAAAGCTATATAATAACACCTACATAGTATTCTTGTCAATAATATTTAACTTGAATCTGATCATAGGGCAATAATCAGCCAAATCTATATTGTAGGACATTTTACAAAGAAACTGGCCTGAACTCATTAAAAATGTTAATATTGGGAGAGACACAAAAGAAGGGTGTGTTATTCAAGATAAAATTCATTATGGAGATAGGGCAATGTTGAGTCTTTGATTGACTCTTGGATTAGGAAAAAAAAAACATACATGAATTTACTGGGACAATTGAGAAAATCTAAATAGGGTCTATATGTTATATAATATTGCATCAATGTTAAATATCTGACAGTGATAACAGTATTGTGGATATGCAAAAGAATGTTCTTTGATCTTAGGAGATCCTGGAATATTTATGGATGAAGTATCCTGTGTCTACAACTTACTTCCAAACGGTTTACTCAGAGAGATAGAGAGAGAGAAAGAAAGAGAGAGAGATATGATATATGTATATGTATCTATCTTTGTTTGCATATGTATATATACACATATACACACACAAATACACAGAGAAGATGATACCAATATATTGCAATTTGTTATCAATTGGTTTATCTACATGAAGGTATAGAGTGTTCATTGTATTATTCTTAAACATTTTCTGTAGCTTTGAAAAATTTCAAAACAAAAATTGAGGACAGAAAGCTCTATTCAGTTTCTATTTAAGATAGCATAGCAGATTGAATACATAAATTGCTTCCCTTTCCTTTCAATTCCATTATGCTGATAATAAATGAACTAATAAAAATGCAGAAACCAACAATCATAGGAGGCAATAGGACAGAAGAACAAATGTAGAAAGTGGCTTATTTGTTAGTGTTAGCTGACTTAACAAACATAAAATTTGAAGCGTAACTTAACAGGAGGGGAAACTGAGAAGTAAACCAATGAGGTACACCACCAAAGGCTCAGTAGTGCTTTCACCACAAGGCTCTCTAAATGTAGAGTGAGGGATTGATTTCAGCAGGATTGTGTCAAAGTACGTTTAGGAAGCACTTAGATTACAGATCTTCTCCCCCTCACCTTTAGGAGAGCATAAATAAAACAAAGTATTGTGGACTGTGGATGTCAGGTACTATGAAAAGAGAAGTACTCTGAGAAAAATAGGCAGATTATGTAAATTGATATATGATGAAAATAGTGACCACCCTTACGTTCCTTCTACCAAGTGGAGCTATGACTTTCAAAATTCTGAAAGTTTTGTTTAATCCTAGAATTTTATACCCAGCAACATTTTAATCAAGTGAAGGCAGGTAACAGACAGGCTGAGACATGACAGATGTTAAAAAAAAATTTACCTTCCATGCTTCCTTTCCTTGTTAAATGTTTTCATAAAAGGGAGAGTATTTAAAAGAGTACATTAAGTTGAGAAAACAAGAAATCAACGTGAGATACAGAAACCCAGAATTTGTAGTGGGGACATTCCAGAATAAAAGCTGTATAACAGACCAAGATAGCAGCCAGCCCCAACTAAAACGGGACATATCGTTTGGGGCAAAGTGACTCAAGAGGATGGAACTGATAGAATACCCAATGAGTTTAAAATCCGTTAAGGGGATATTTATTTTTCTATAGGAGTTGAAGGTCGAATTAGTGATAGATACACAGAAAGCTAAGCTAAAATAAAAAAAGAGGAAATTAATTTGAGGTAAAATACAAAGAGATGCACAAGAAGAGAAAATCCTCATGTTCAATAGATAGCACAGCTGGGAATAGTTACATAATCATAATGGTGTAAACACGAAATATCGATATAAATGGAAATCATATAACTACAAGGTGTCCCAAAAGTCTCCATACAAAGGAAAATTTTTGTAAAATTTTGTAATGAATATTTTGTAAATAAAGGTACATTTGGCTACAATTTCCCACTTTCCCCATGTATGGCAACTTTTGGGACACCCTGTATACTGGAAGATGGAGGGCAGGGGGGTGTACACTTCTAGAAGGTGGCGATGGGAAGGGAATGAAAGGTACATTACCATTGCTGAGAGCAAGAAGTTTGCATATAATACAAAAAACTGAAAAATTAGGAGCTGATAGTATAAGCATATTATTTATATATATGAAGTTAAGTAACAGAAGAAATTTCCAAAAATTTGAAAGTGATTGCTTTGGCAAGTGGAAAATGGGGGCAGAGAAGGGAGAACAGGCCAGTTAGAGGGCTGTCTGTCTTTCATCCTTAGCCTTGTCAGAGTATTTGACTTTTATTATTATTACCTTAATGTTATTTGGGAGGACATAATTCACTTTTAACCTCCACCACTCTTTTATGGCTGTTTAGTTCAGCTAAACCTAAACGTTATTGAAAATGTTGAGGTGTGTCTGATGGAGTATATGAACTTCCAAAATCCAGCCAAAAATTTACTGTGAGGCCTAACATTTTACTTTTTGGGTAAGGAAGAGTAGGGCAGTGTGGGCTTATGTCTGGAGAAAAGAGAGATACAAGGCCGAACAGAAGGAGTAAGCTGGTAAAATGGTGCTACTCTACCTCAAAGGACTTTTTGTTTTTGAGCCTTTATGACAAAAGCTGAAATCATTGTTTTCCAGATGGCTTCCAAGTACAAAAGATGCTTTAATTCCGCTTTCCCTAGTTGCCCCAGAGAACCAGATGAATCACAGAACAGAGAAGAGAACCAGTTTCCACACTCCCTTGCTGAGCCCACCACTACTGTGACACTGTGAGGACTGGCAGCTCAGGGAGCAGTGAGAGGCATCACCCCTAGCAAGGACTTGGGGCACCCTCACGTGGTACCTGTCAGCAGCGGCAGGGGTGGGACCGCTCCAGTGACTCAGAGAGAAAGAAAGCTCAACGTGGGACCAGAACTGGTAAGGAAGAGCACTGTAGATACCACACGGGGACTACAGCAAGAAGGATGATTTCTGGATACATATGAGACACCCAGAAATTTCCCAAGATATTTGTGGAGACTTCTTTGGGGGATGGGAGTTTTGCATAATCAGCAAAGCCAGAAATTTGAGTTATTATTATTCATGTGGATCCACGAGGTGAAAACATTTTTATTTACTGTATTTTTCAGCAGACATTTGAAATAAAGCAGAGCAATGAAGTTATAAGGACAATACAGATAATAAAGTTAGCTAACTTAAATTATCTATTATTTAATCTAGTATTAACTGCTTATATTCACAGTGTAAACCCGAGGGATCCTTCATTGAATTATAATATGCAATATATAAACATACACATAGACTCCAACAAATGAGCAAAACATCTCATCGGATTAAATATCTAATTTAGCTATGTATATATTGGATAGTTAATTAAATATGAAACATTAGATGTCTACTTAAATTAAATTAATACTGACCACATTCTGTCTATTTCTCTTTGGGTGGCTCTCAGTTTTTCATGTGTATAAAAGTCACCCAGGTTTATCAATATGAATGTGGTTTTTCCAGCCCCAGTTCCAGATAATCAGGTCTAAAGGTGGATCTTAGGAATCTGCATTTGTAGCAAGCTTCCTAGGTGAAGGTGCTGTAGGAAATATGAAATTTTAAGAGCCTCTGGCACATCTTGATGTCTCCGTCAAATGTGTGTTTCTATAATCCATTGCAAAAGCAGTAACATGGATCAATTGTCTCATCCTCATTACAATCCTATGGAGCAGTTGAAAGAGGTAGTAATTCTCAGCTGTAAAATGAGGAAACCAAGGATCAACGGGATTACTAGCCCAGGGCATATGACTAGTCAGCAGCAGGATCAGTTTTAAGACTAAGGATTTCTGATTCTTCGTGTAATGTCATTTCTTATGATAGTAAAAATATTGTCATTTTTACTTCAGTTCTATCAGCACTTCACACTGTAGATGTTTATCTTGTTAACAAGAAGCCTTAAACACCTCACCTTATCCATACCTGAATGAATTGGGTCAAATTATACCTTAGTTCCTGAGGAGCAACTAAAATCAAATAACAAATTTGTGCTTACAGGTAAACTACTATCACTTTCAATGTGTTTTCAGAAAAAGCCAAAGAAAATACTTTTCCCTGATCTACTGACAGTAGTATTTGGTATAGGCCAATTCTTAAGGTAAAGAGAATGATGAAATTTAAGGTAGAAGAAAGATTTTGAGGTTATTTCAGCCCTCTTTTTCAGGATGAAATACACAGAAGAATTGGGTTTTTTTTTCCTTCTATAACTCAAGGAGCAATGATAATTCCATTCTAAATGTGCGTTTAAAAAATTTACATTAGAGGAGCGTAACGAAGTCACATGAAATTTCTCTTTTAAAAAATCTATTAGTAAGTCCTGGCAAAAAAGCTGGGTTTGTATTAAGAAAAATTGCTCATCACACTACAAAGAGTATTTGAAACCAAATTGCAGAGGATTTGCATAATAGCTCTCTCTTTTTTTTTTTTTGAGAAAGAAAAGATGAACAAGACACTAATTGTAGGTTGCATTTTTTCATAAAGAAAATAGCAGATGGCTGTTTTGGAGGAAAGGAGAGTAGATAAAGAAAAGGGAATGTGAATTCATTTAGAGTGATGAGTGGGATGGAAAGGGAAAAAAAATCCCAATACTTTAATCATGGAGTGTTGGGTTTCAATAAATTACTCTGTGTTAAAATTAATAATGCCCTCTGTTACCTATCTTTGTGTGGGGCCTATGGAAGCAATTTTGGAATCTTTGCTGCTGTCACTAGAAAATGTTGCCAAAGGCCATTGGAATAAATATAACTTGACAGGTACATTATCTATTTTTCTAGAAATAAAATTATTCTCTGCCTTTATTTTCCCTTTTGCTTTATAATTTTTTCCTGTAAGTGAATTAAAGTATTTTTTTATTCATTGGATAGAAGGGAAGAATGTAACAGGTGCTACAGTGAAAATTCTAAAACAAAAACATTTTTCTTTATTATGAGGTCTGGTTTGAATAAGGACTTTCAAACTGCCAAGGGACGACCAAGGTACAGACGAAAAGTTCTGAAGTATGTGTGTCATTATTCTCTAGCCACATGCTATTTGTATCTCTATTTTGGTCTGAAGGAAAGACATTTCTGTACAATAACAAAAGTGAGCAATACCATTTTTCACATTAAGGTATCATTTTACACAGCCACCAGATATTTATACCTTGTCACTTAAACTTGTTTTCTCGCTGATGTTTGTTAGTGGTTTCCCAAAAAGAAAAAAAAAACAAAAACAACATATGGCCAGTGAAAATTTATGGGCTCCTCTGTTTTTAAAAATGTTAACTTCAGCCAAACTTTTATTGTTTCATTATGGCTATGGACCATTAATACAATACCCTCCAGCTTAAAACCAGGGAAATCTCATCGTATCAGAGATAAGGAAGATAAAAAGAGGGGTAGAGGGAAAGAAAGGATGGACAATTAATGCAGGCATATAAAACTGTGCTTAAGGCAAAGTCAGCAGATTTGTGAATGCCTGAAGCAAATGCTGCCCCTAAAGATAGTGAGGGTGATGGTGATGAAGAAAACAAAGAAGATAATGACAAACACAGTGATGAAAAATGAAATAAAATTACTGGTCCATAATAATGTTTTACTAACCTATTTTGCTACAAATGGTCTCAAGATAATAAAATAAATGAAATCTGTATCTGTTCCTTCATGTCTAGAATAAATAATAATTTACTTGTGCAAATAGGTGAGTAGGAATTGGGCTGAATTAATATGCCGTAAGTTTCAGTTTGTCCACATTGCTCAGGAGGCTTACCTCTCCTTTCCAATCCCTGGCATCATTTTTGTGGACTTTAACAATCAAGGTCAGGACCTTTCTAACTTTTGGAGTCAGCAGTTTTCCATCTTCATTCTACATCACCCACCCATTGGGTGGCTGTAGGTTAGATTTAGTCATTATTTAACACTGCTTCACAATGAAGACCTTTGTGAAGAATTCTACACAATGTAAAATGCTATTTTCTGTTTCTCCCTTCCCTCTCCCACCTCTGATTACACCAAACTTTCCTCCATTCTTTTTATGTTTTCCTATCTCTTTAGTTATATATTTGTTGACTTTATTTATTGAGGACCTGCTATGTGCCTGGCACTATGATTGAGGCTGTGTTTATAACACCATCTCTATCCTCATGGAGCTTTTATTCTACTGGGAGAGGCAACCAATATACAAGAAAACTAAATAAATATAAAACAGATACATAAAGAATTATAAATTTTATTAAGCAATATGATGAAAATAAACAGGATGTTGTGATAGATAACAAAATGGTGGTTGCAGAGATACTTTAGATAAGGGCAATCAGGAAAGGTGTCCTGAGACCAGATTTACGAGGAGTCAGATATACAAATACTTGGAAAGAGCAATCAATGAAAAGCACGACGCCAGAGGCTGGCATGCTTTGGAAGCTCTGAGAAGGCTCATGTGCCTAGAGTTTAGCAAGGGCTATAAAGGCATGAGATGAGATTGAAAATGTGGGTAGAGGCAAGGTCTTATAGGGCCTTGCAGTTGTGTGAAGAGGACCCGAGGACCAGATTCATTCATAATTTTTTTTTTTTTTTTTTGCGACAGGGTCTCACTTTGTTGCCCAGGCAAGCATGAGGGCAGTGGCATGTTCATAGCTCACTTCAGCCTCAAACTCCTGGGTTCAAGCAATCCTCCTGTCTCAGCCTCCTGAGTAGCTGGGACTAAAAGTGCACACCCCCATGCCCAGCTAGGTTTTCTATTTTTTGTAGAGAGAGGGTCTTGCTATGTTGCTCAGGCTGGTCTTGAATTCCTGATCTCAAGCAATCCTCCTGCCTCAGCCTCCCAAAGTGCTAGGATTATAGGCATGAACCACTATGTCTAGTCTCATAAATCTTTTAACACCTGGTTTCTGTTATGCTTCATTTACCACTATCATAGCCTTATCTCCACTGTTAACTATTACAAGAAAGCATTTGCCATCATCATATCATTGTCTGGCCTTGATATTCACATTTCATTTTTCTACTCCTTGGCTGAAGACAGCTTTCTCCATCTGCATTCCTAAAATTCCAAATGTTGTTAGACAAAAGCACAGATTCATGGGTATTTGGCCTAAACCTCCTGATGTGATCCTCCAAAAATAGCCTCTATTTTAGTTTTTGATTTCTTAGCGACTCTTTATTGCACTATGGCCTGTGTCTCTAGGTAGGGAAAAAAAAAAAAAAAACATTCTTAAACTTTCTCAATATTTACTCTGTGAAATGTACTTTTGACGACATTCCATTATGTTTCCCTGAGTCATTTTACCATTAATTATCTCTAGTACAACTGTAGTTTGACTCCTTATTGGCACCTTCACTGTACCTACAAGTATATTTATGTGTCCCATATCCCAAAAATGAAAGTGCCTTCAATTTTGCCCTATCTCAATATTTGGAATATCTGCTATTCCCACTTCGGCTATTTCTTTATTTTATACTCCTCTGTTCCTTTGGGATCTGGCTTCTCTGCCATTTTCCTACATTCCTACTCTTTGAATTACTCTTGAAAATATCACCAAATCCCTTCTTTTCACCAAAGTCAAGATATTTGTTCTTTCATTATTAAATTTCCCTGACCTTCTGCATTGTTTGACCTCATTGACCACCCCCTCCGTGGCTGATGTTAGTATTCTATTTTGTCTTGATTTTTCACTCTCTGAGTACTCTTCTTATAATCACTGGCACCTGCTTTTCCCTCTCATTCCTTAAATGTGGAAATGTTACCATGGCTTTATCTCTAACATTCTTTGCTTTAGTCTGTAATCTCTTGCATCTGTATATATTAATTTTTGTTCGCCAACCTTCCAGAGATGAAAATATTTTATAACTTTAAGAAATATTACACAGTTGTCAAAACCATATGGAATCAATTGCAAAATTTTTGTGGTTTGTCATGATTTCACTTAGTTTGGAGCAAAGTAAATAGAGCAACATTTTTTTTCCCTCAAGATAAAAAGCAAAATCTATTATCATCATATCCAAAATGTCTGTGCCCTTCCAAATATGAGAATTATGCTGTTCCTATATTCCAAATCTTCTCCTTCACTCCAATAATCCATTGCTGAGCATGAACTAATAGACTTTCAAATATCTATAAATATATATATAAACCACATTATAACACCTGGCCTATTTTATTACAACTACCTGTTAAATGTCTGGAATCTCTATTGATTTCTCTGAAAGCATTAATATTAGTTAATCATATTAATTTGTTTATCACCAAATCCTTATACAATATATAGCTCATAAGAAAGATGCAATATAATTTTATTAATAAATGAATAAAATATTATATTCTTCCTTCCCCACCTACTCCATCCTAGGAATCAACCCATATATCAAATGCCTTCTGGTCATCTTGACATAGATACTATGGGATCTCAAATATAAGACACAGAGGAAATAATTTTCCCATATAAGCTTGCCTGCTATATTTCAGAAATATTTGCTAATTCAGTTTTAAAATCTTGAATTCATATTTGACATTTGCATTTCTATTTTTTTTCCATTCCACTCTATATGTAATAATTTGCCAAGTCCTATTAATTCCTTATCCCATTTCTGTGTGTTTTCCTTCTGACTCCTATTTAAGCTCAGGCTCACATCACACTTGTAGAAAGGCTCCTGATTTTTTTTTTTTTCTAACTGTTAATCTATTTCTGCTACAAACATACAAAATATCCTAGGCATTTCTTGAATGGCTACATAGAGAGTCTTAACATTGCATATACTCAACAAACATTTGTTGAATTAAATTTGATATAATGAAAATTTCAGGAATTTTAGAATAAAGAAGTTTAGATTATACTCCCAGCTATGACACTAATGATCTGTGAGACTGGCCTGTTAATTTTTCTTTGTTTCTTTAGCTCCATTCTCCACCATGCTGTATCCTGCCATGTGCCCAGTGAGACTGACCCAAGTGGATGATGACAATAGGCTATTTTGTCCCCTGGCTTTAATTTGGGTTCAGCCAATGAAAAGCAACAGCAGAATGGAGAAGAGAATGAGGTTGGTATTTATCTCCCACCCCTTACTTTCCTGCAACACTTTACCAATGCCAACAGTTGCTTTTAGATCAAGGTAACCTTCCCCTAGCTTCTGGAAGGCTAGCAGTACTGTTACTCATCTTGAGGATACTTCAACAAACCTTATTGGTATCACTTACCCCTGCCCATACCTTTATCAAAACCCCTTTACTCCAATTTAGGATGTCATGTGTTTTCTGCTGGGATTCTTCTAATGCTGTCATCTTGGAGGACAAGGCACTTAAAACACTTATTTGTAAAATGACAGATGAAGTCACTGATCGCAAATATATGGCATGCATGCTACCAATTCTCCCCTCCTCCTGCCTGTTGCAGATACTGCTAATCAATTATTATGTAGTAAGCTGACAATGCCCCCCAAAATACACTCACATCTTAATCCCAGGCAAATATCACCTTATTCAGAAAAAAAGTCTGGGTTGGTATGATTAAATTAGAGATTTTGAGGTTAGGAGATCATCCTTGATTATTTAGGTAGGCCCTAAAGGCCATCACAAGTATCCTTATAAGTGAGAGGCAGAAGGAGATTAGACACAGACAGAAAAAATAGAAAAAAATGTGAAGAAGGAGGCAGAGATTAGAGTGATGCACTCACAAGCCACAGGGCATTTTCAGGCACCGGAAGCTGGAGGAGGCAAGGAATGTATTTTCTCTAGAGCTTGTAGAGGGAGTGCAGCCCTACCAACACCTTGATTTCAGATGTCTAGCTTCTAGAACTGTGACAGAATATATTTCTGGCTTTTTAAGTCACCAAATTTCTGGTGATTTTTTTCCAGAAGTCACAGGAAACTAATACAATTATTATATTCTTTCATGCATGTACTGGATGAGGATTCATAATTGTTCTCAACTCAGTGCTTTAGGCGACAAGAACCAATTTGTTGAAAGGTAAAGGTGAGCTTAAACACTGCAGCCTTGATTTCGTACATGTTTTTAAAATTAATGTTGCTACCAACCCTTGTTTTGTTTGGATATACCCCATTAATCTATTCTAAATGAGCAGATACTTTTAATTCATCTAGAAATTAACATATATATGTAATAGCTAAATGATATAGTACAGGCAAAAAGCTTATCACACTGCCTAGCAGACACTTAGAAATGTTAGCTGCTATTATTTTTATTAAACCAATTATATCTAAAGGGAAGGAAATCATTAAGCAGCAAAGGCATGGCTGAGAATCTGGAAAATGGCTGCAGCTGCAGGGTGAACGGTCACTTTGATCCTTTAGTCTAGTGGGGGCATGAAGAATGTAAGGAAGGAAAACTGATAAAAAAAAAATTTTTCTGTCAGTACTTTACCAGCTATTCTTTTCCTATTTAGAGCTAGAAATATATCTTCTCATGTTCAACATAAAGTAATCATGAAGGGTTAGGAAATGGCCAAAAGTACATTTTAAAGCTGTTAGAGAACTTCAAGGACTGCATAGTTTTGTCCTTTAACAAAGAGTAACCACAGTATTAATAATAACAGTCAATAGCAATAGGGATTGCAGCAGACAATGGAGATCAACAGATACTAGAGAATTCTTGTAGTGTGGGCAGAGAAACTTCATAGCCTGCTTGTTAATCTTAGCAATGTCACAGAGAGCGAAACACTAAGGTGTCTGCAGATAACATTTCAGGACTAATGCAGAAGAACAATCTAGCAAGTCCCAACACGGAGCTTCTTATGAAAGAGACACTGCAAAAGACTATAAGGAAGAAAAACACAAACATACTAGAACTAAAATAAATCACTTCAGGATATAGATTCACTACTAAGGAGGAAAGAATAATTATTAACATTTGAATAGTGTCTATTGCTTTCATTTTTTTTCTCTGTGAAAATGAATTTCTAGGATTATTTAACCTGTTGGAGAAGCCCTGTATTTAGTTCACCTATAGCTGTCTAGTTCTTTGTTAACACATTTGTGGGCCCTGTAAAGTCACATATTAAAGATTTCCATCAGATCATAATAACAACTGCAATAACTGCTACTTTTTGTTGAATCGCGCCATGCACAATGCTACTGATTTTACCATGAACTCACTGAGTTCTCAAGACAATCTTGTCCAACAGATTATTATGTCAATTGACTGAGAAAGAGACGTATTTTAAAAGGATAAGCAATTTGCCAAGACCCTAAAGTGCATAAGGAAGCCAAGCTAGAACTGGAATCTGGTTCTCAGCTCATTCACAGCCAAGTCTCTTTCCACCATGTTGTCTCTTCAGGACCTATTACTGTCAGCTGGGTAACCAGGTAGACTCAGAGGATTTTGTGGTCATTATTATAGTGTCCTAATAGGAATGCTCATTGGTAAGATTAACTAGTTAATGGAATCTTTATAGAGTTTTATTCTAACAGGTACCAACCTTTTTGAAAAAAACAAATCCACTGAGCACAATTTATCCTCAACTACTTAAAACCAATCCTCCAATAATAAAATGCTAAATAGCCTTTGCAGGAGGGACTAAGACTACTCATGTCTTTATTCCTATTTGTGCACAGGAGAACTTGAATCTCGGAGTGCTCAATCAATATATTTTAAAATTAAATTTAACTTAAAATCGGTCAGAATTTAGTAATTTGGTTAGTAGCCTTTATTTAATCACTTAGAACTTTATTATTTACAATTTTGTATAATTTTAGAAATTAATATGCATTTGTTTTCCTAGACACTGCATCTTCTTTAAAGAAAGACATTGACTCTGCTTTTGATCAGCAAGAATAATCTCAGTTAATTCATGACATTTATATTAAAGGAATGTTCAAAAAAACTAAATAAAATTAGGGAAATCCTCCCCTTTATACTTAATAAAGCATTAATATATAAAATATACCACTGGCAAAGGAATGGCAGGATTGTATTATTATGACTCATCCAAGATAAAATAGAGAGTGACTTTAATTAAGTCTTCTATTTTTCTCTTACTCATTTAAGGCTCATATAGGATAATTTCTGTATAGAAATCATTTGTCCTATCATTCACTTATTTTTATCTCCTCTACTTTTATAATGAACTTAATTATTACCATCAGATATATTAAATTTGAAACCCATGATTCATATGAAGTTCTTATATCAATATTAAATATTCATGTTAGTGTTATTTTAATACTCTACACCAATTCCGATGTCAAGGGCATCCAGCTGGAAGTAATCACAATGAGTACAAACCTGCATTAATGTTATTTATCCTTTTATGTTTTTAATCTAGTAGTAGTAAATAATATTACCACCTGCTCAGGCAAAAAGAGTTATAATAAACCCTGAAAGAAAATATATGATTGTCCCCAAAGACCCCTGTTGTTAATGTCTTTATTTCAGGAGGATGAGTCAAAAGGACATGTGGCTTTGTGTCCAGACACATGTTGTGTGTGGGTGGGAAAGTGGCAGTGGAAAAACGAGTACCTCATAAAGACTCTCTGTAAGACAGCATCCAGTTCTGATCTGGAATTTGAAAATAACCACTGAAATGAATAGCATCTTAGCTTTTTGTAATGCCTGCCCTAGGAAGGGCCAATTCATGCAGATTATATTCATCATCAACAACTTCAAACAGTAGTTCAGGGCACGATCAGTTATTTTGTTATATGTTACCTTATTAATAACTGTACTGAGTTTGGAAGTGTTTGTAGGGAATAGCTAGCAATTCTTTCATTCGTTAATTCAATAACTCATTCCCAGTACTGATTGAGGGCTACACTATACACTCTACAGGGTACAAAAATTAAAAAGACATATATTAAGGCACAGTGACTCATGCCTATAATCCCAGCACTTTGGAAGGCTGAGGTGGGAGGATCGCTTGAGGCCAGGAGTTTAAAACTAGCTTGGGCAACATAGCAAGAGCTCTGTTTCTAAAAAAAAAAAAAGAGATAATCATGGTCATGCACACCTGTAATCCTAGCTGCTCAGGAGTCAGAGGCAGAATGATTCCTTGAGCCCAGGAGCTCAAGGTTACAGTGAGCTATGATCATGCCACTGCACTCCAGTCTAGGCGACAGAGTGAGACCCTATCTCTAAAATAAAATGACACATATTCTACTCTGAAGTAGAAAAAAATCCTAGTATAAGTCCTTAAAATTTAGTAAAAAACTCATGAACCTTAATAATTATAGTTATGAATTTATAATGTAAATTTCCCATAACTCATTGAGGAAAGAAATTACCTTCTAACTGAAAAAAATCAAATGCAGGAAAACAAAGAAAAGCTTTGTTGAGAAGTAAAAATCTGCTTTTGGATATTTATACTGGGAACAACATTAAAAGCAAAGAGAATACATGGCATTGGTAGGGTGGTATGATAAGGAGAAAGGGGTATGGATGCTGATTCACATATATTCTTTCCAGAGTCTTCCCCGTGTTTTACTGGTTATTCACACTGTCAAAACCTCAGGTGGTTCAGCAATATAATGGGATCAATAATGTCCATCCTGTGAAAACAACAATTTGATATATGTGAAAGGGTCTAGCACAAAGCTGGTTTATAACAGCTGTCCAATATAGTTTCCTTTGCTTCTAAAATTAAGGAAGTGGGCAAGTGTGGCATGCATGGGGAATACAAAAGAGATCAACTTCCAAGACAAAACACAGTGAGGAATAAGACTGAAAAGGCAGGTTGGTACCAGGACTTTGAGGCCTTTGAATGATAGGCTGACCTTTGGATTTTATTCTAAGCAAAATAAGAACGAATTGAATATTCTTGACCAAGAAACTAATGGAATCTGGTAGCACTGGCTCCTGGGTAAATCACAGGGAAAGGATCTGGAAGCCAAGATATTTGTTGGGAATCTGCCGTCCACAAGTGAGATGATGATATATAGTGCAGACGCTAAATCCTGAGGAATCTGAAATGAATGCTTAGCTTGCGAAAGGCGGACATATTTTTAAAACCTCTTGAAATTGTACCTTCTTATATTTGAGCAGTGGTTTCCTACTTCTAGTCTTTTTTTTTTACCCTCCCTTAAAGACCAGAGAATCTGGAGTAATTTGGCTTGTCAGTGATGAAAACCTGATCTATAAGTCAGGATAAAAACTTTTCCTATTCTTTCCAGAGTCACCCTCTTTCAATCCTCCCTGTCTACAGTGGGAAATGATTTGCCTCCAGTATGAGCAGAATTTTTCTTTTCAGCATCTCTTTCCTCCCATCATTCAACAATATTTTCCTTATAATCCATTTCATTCCTGTGGCCGAATTTTTCTCCCCCACCAAATTGCCTGTTAGTGCTGGTCAGTCTGGCCAATTGCTTTGTTTGCACATACCCTCTGCATACTGCAGTCATGACAATTACTCTTTGACCATTCTACTACACAATTTTGAAAAGAAGTTACAGAATTCAATGGTCAATGTAATTTCTAATAATGTCTCAGTTTTTTACAGACATATACTGTGACAGCTTTCCAAGGTAAGGGCAATGACTTTCATCAGTGGTCTCCAGTAATTGTTTTGTTGTTCTGTCCCCACACATAGGGATGTAAACTCCAAGGGGATTCTACTAATCTTTTCTGTTGGTCCTTTATATTAGTATTGTAGATTCCAGAATTTCTGGAATCGCTGTGTGAATTTTTAGCTAATTTTAGCTAAGATCTCATGACCATGATCTAAGTTTTTCCTTTAAGAACTAGGTTGAACTGAAATGGACACACTACTAGAAGATTAACTATAAGATTATTTTGAGAGGTGAAAAATAAAAATTTTTAATCATTAGAAAATGTTCGGTGGCACTTCAACTCTCAAGAATTATTTGCTCATTTTGTTTCATCAAAGGAACCAGAAAATAATTTATAACATACTAACATGGCTTATTTAGATTAAAAGTAAAATAATTCATATTTTCAGAGGAATTATTCAAATCTTCAAATGGTATGCAAAACCCACTCATAAAAATAAATTTTTCACTTTTTATGTATTTAATTGAAATTTATACACATTAAAATTCACAGATGTGTTAAAACATGTGCTAGAACATCATAACTTAAAATTTATTTCAATTTTTAAAAGCATAGCATAAAGAAAGCAAGTATTTAAAAGTTCTTTTCAACAAGTTTCAGTGATTTTTTTAGCACAAACCATGCAATTAAATGTTAAGTGTGATTAAAAAAGCAATGCACTCGAGAATATTTGCAATTTCAGTACGGAATTATAGTGCTTTTTAACATTAAGGCATTTTTGCATGTTTAATATATTTTCTTTTGAAAATATGATGGAAATATGTAAATAATTCATTTAGTAGTTATTGGATGACTTAAATAGCTTTGAAAATAAATACCTCTAGATATTCTGGTTATAAGCTATAACCTAAAAGTTTCTAATGGGACAGTGTGCCATTCAGAGAAAACATCAAATCGTGGAATTCATTTGATCAATAAACACAAATATTTACTGAGCACTTAATATGTATCTAGCTATATGTACCTAGCCACTTAATATGTATCTTATTATACAAATAAGAATAAACCGCCTATCACATGACACTCAAAAACATTTTAATTTCATAAATTTTCATGCTTTCAATGTCAACACATTTAAAAATACATTGTTATTTAGTGTTTACTGTACTGCAAGTATTTTCAATTAGTACCACTGGGTGATAGATAGAAAGGTGGAGAGAAATACATTTTGATTAACTTTTAAAAATTTTAGAACAAGCTATGATAAATATATACTAGAGCCAAACACATCAGTAAAATCATATTTACTGATCTATATTCCAAGATTTTTGGAAGTGTACAATAAATTACTTTCCCTAGCTAAATACTTTGCTGTATTTTTAAGAGTTATATTTTCTAAAAAAATTCAAAATAAACAGTGCCAACAATGTATCCATCATAAAAATTTAGGGTATAGCAATTATTTTAACAAATGAATATCTGTAGGATTGTATTCTATCTCCTTCAAATTTAAAAAAAATGCAAAGGGAATAAATTTAGCAAAATATTTTCTGTAGATATGGCATGTTAATATAAACAATGTAACTGATGAACAGAGAGCTTATAAAGGGGTCACAGAAATTATTTTTTGTCAATTATACTAATACTGTTTTTACATGTTACTGTATTCTTAAATGTTGACTAGAAATAAAATATTTTTTTGACTTTGCTCCCTAGGTTTCCTTTAATAGTAGAATTCAAACAATTTAAAAGGCAATTTGAACTTCTATTTTTCATTTGGCTATGCATTTCCCTGTGAAGAATTAAAAAATATGTATTATAACAAGACAGATAGTATCCTAGATACTCTCCTTTCCCCATTAATTTTCAAGTAATTGCAAGAGCAAAAGCCATGTCCATTGTGCATGTCCGAACTGCCTCAAGAAAGATCCAATTACAAACTGATATGTTCTCAACATACGTAGTTTGCATACTTAATTCAGATGCACTTCCAAAATGAAATATCTCTTTGGTTTTGTTAATTTAAAAAATGAGTTTCAGATGAAACAGAATTTTCAAATATATTAGGATTATTTTGTGGCATTTGGGGTTTTTTGTTGTTTATATTTCATAGGTACATATGTAAATTGCATGGATATGCAATTCATTGGGTAAATAACCACCTTTACATATGAAGATAAATGTGTTCATAGAACACATGAAAGTGGAATACCAATATGTTTAACAAAACAGCATATTCAGTAAATCTGAGAACTCTTATATAACATTTTTCATTCCAAATTTGTAAGTCTCTGAAAAGTATAATGGAACAACTTTATTTTGACTTAAAATTAATTTCCTTCCCTCCCTCCCTCCCTCCCTTCCTCCCTTCCTTCCTTCCTTCCTTCCTTTTTAGATAGGGTCTTGCTCTGTAGCCCAGGCTAGAGTGCAGTGGTATCATCATAGTTTGTAGCAACCTCAAACTCCTGGGCTCCAGCAATCCTCCTGCCTCAGCTTTCCAAGTGGCTGAAATTACATGCACATGCCACCATGCCTGGCTAATGTTTCTATTTTTTGTAGAGGCAGAGTCTGGGTCTCGAACTCCTGGCCTCAAGCAACCCTCCCACCTCCACCTCCCAAAATGCTAGGAATACAGGTGGGAGCCACCATGCCCAGCCAAAATTTCTTTCTTGACTCCTGGAAAAAGTGTGATATATTTTGATTTAGTACATAGACCAAAATATATTTTGAGCACTAGAATAATTTTCTGTATTGCTGAATTTTAAGCCTTTGTCCAGGACTTTGGCATATAAAGATTAAAATTGCATATTATATCTGAATAACAAACATGAAAACATACTTCATGTTTAAGTACTCATACAGAAAAAGTGGAAAATGTATCCTGATTCAAATATATATGTATATTAAATATTTAAATATATAAAAATGTGTATATATGTATATTACATACATAAATTATCTACCATGAAATCCACTTATTTAATTTCCTTCCTCCTAATTTAATAACTATACAGATCAATTAATAATTTTCTTCCTAAAAATTTTCACCATACTTTATCTGTGGTCCTATTTGTGTTCACCATTATAATCCACAATAATATAATGTATCACTAAAAAATAATAATGATTAGGTAGTAAGCCAAGTCTATAAACTTACCTATAAAACAAGGAAAAATAATAAAAGCACTCCTTCACGTGTAGAAAGACATTCAATTTTATGAAAATGTATTATTTAAGGCCATATATAATGAGCTTTTATAATTAGATAAAATGAATTGATTACCAAATTCAATCAACATTAATTTATTCATCAATAATAGCATAAATAAGGAGAGATTGACTCTGAGGATTCATAATTTTTAAAAATCAGAATAAATATTAGAGATATTTAAATATTAAATCATTTTAATGACTTCGGTATAATTTTTAAAATTTTCAATAGTGTACAATTATTCATAGCCTCAATATATACACTTACTATAATAATGTAAATAAATAAGTTGAGAAATAAAGCATTTGAATAAATAAGGTTCTAAGAAAATATTTTGTTTTAATATATAGTACATTAGTAATTAAGCAAAGCTTAAGTATCTACCATTCAGGTAGAAACTCTCTATTCTCAAATGCCTAATAATGTTAATATTATTATGGAAAAACCACTCTGAAATAAAGAGGAGACAATTAAAGCCAACTCTTGGCCTCTGTATCATGAAAAGTGATCTTTGATGAAAATAATAAAAGTTATAGATATTCAGTTTAGTGGGACTGTGATTACCATTTAACTTAAAATACTTAAATTTCAGTAGCCTATTTTTGTCATTATTCTCCAAAGTTCAAAAAATTTACATCAAAACATTTCCTGCCTTGCATCCATTACCTCTTCACCCTACTGACTGTGATGAAATAGAATTTTATGAATGAAATTGTCAAAATTTCTAACCAATACACAAAATTCAAATCCATAAAAGAAGAAATTGATAAATTTGTTTAAAAATATTTATGCACATTGTAGAACACCATAAAGACATCAAAAGCCAAATGACAAACAGAAGAAAAGTGTCAGCAATTCTTATAAGAGTTAATGTCTCTAACATACAAAGGGTTCACAAATTTAAAAAGCAAAAAATGTGTTATGTCCTCAGAAACCCATTGTAAAATTGAAAATTGTTAAATTGAACCATTATAAGTTGGGGACTGTCTGTAGGTCACTGCAGATATAATTAATTATGATGAACTTCTATTGGAGTAGGGTGGTCTTCTAATCCAATATGCCTGCTGTCCTTATAAGAAGATGGCACTCAAAACACAGAGACACAGGGAGATTGGCACATGGAGATGGAAGATTAGAGTGATGAACCTACAAGCCAAGGTGCTACCAGAAGCTGGAAAAAGCAAAGAAGGATCCTCCTCTAGATGCTCAGAGGGAGCATGGGCTTGCCAACACCATGATTTTGGAATTCTAGCATCCAGAACTGTGAGAGAATAAATTTTTATTGCTTTAAGCCAAAAAAAAAAAAGTACACTGGAATATCATTTGACCATGTGTCACTTTCAAATTGGAAAAAACAGCCAAAGATTTAAGAAGGACTAAACTCTATTGCATAGACCACAGGGAAATGAGTGCTAGCATACATTGCTCGTGGAAATATAAAATGGAACAACCTCTATCAATGGTAATCTGGTATTACCTATAAAAATTACAGATGTACTTATGTATTTACCCCTTGACCTGGGGAATTCTACTCCTGGAAATTCATTCCATAGTTGTACCTTCATACATGTAAAATTGTAGCATTTTCATTGCAGCAGTGTTTGTAGCACCAAAAGCTTGGAAACCACCCAAAGGACCAGCAAAAAGGTAAACTTCTGTACAGCCACAGAATGTAATGATCTACATTTGAAGAATGTGAAACTTCTCTATGTATTGACATAGAAAGGTCTCTGGACTATATTAAGTAATAAAATGTAAGGTTTATAATTATGTTTTTAATGTGTTTCTTTTTGTGTTTTAAGAAGGGAAAATAATACACATTCACATTTACTTGTATTTTTATAAAGAAATTGGAAAAAGATCACATTTAGGAGCAAGGAAGCACTTTTGCAAAAAACATAAATCAGGAGAGCGATCACAGTACCTGGTTTTAACATTATGTCAAAGAAAGAGACACTGAAGAGGACAGAAAAGACAATCTTACATTGCCTATGCTACCTCTCCCCCATCCCCTGCTGCACCACACCAGCATGCAGAGCGGAGAGAGAATCTGTGTGACTGGAGGAGGGAGAGTGAAGTGATTGTGGGACCTTGCACTGGAATTCAGGACCACCCTGTCCCAGGGAAACACATCACAGAGCAGAATTCTGCTGGTACCCATGGAGGGGGAGCATTTAAACCAGCCCAGCCAGAGGAAAATCCTCTGCTCCAGGTGTAGAAAACTGAGTTCCAGTTAGTCCCACCACCAGGTGACAAAACCCAACCTAGAGCCTGGAATCAATTTATAAGGTGGTCAGGCCACAAAGGCTGCAGTCCTTGGGCAATTCCTGCAGCTGTGCAGGCTTGGAGCCAGTGGAACTGGGTTGCATTTAACCAAGTAAGAAACAAGTGGTGGTAGGTAAGCTGGTGTCTGTATCACCACTCCCCCAAATCCAGGCAGTGCAGCTCAGGGAGAGTCTTCTTCCACTTGAGGAAAGCAAAAGAAGTGTTTAGAGGACTTTGTTTTGCAATTTGGGTACCAGATAAGCCACAGTAAAATAAAGTACCAAGCAGACTCCTGAAGCCCCTGATTTCAGGCCTTTGTTCCTGGATGGCATTTCTAGACCCACCCTAGGCCATAAGGAAACATGCTGCCCTGAAGGAAAGGACTCAGTCCTGGCAGGGTTCACTATTTGCTGACTACAGAGCCCTTGGGCCCTGAGTAAACCTCAGTGGTAGCCAGGCAGCAGTCACCACAGGCTTTGGGTAAGACTGGGCTGGATTCAGGTGTGACCTGGCACAGTCCTGGCTGAAGTGGCCATGAGGGAGTACCCACATTACTCCTCCCCCAACTCCAGCAGCCCAGCACAGAGAGGGACGGAAGAGAGTGAGAGACTTGCAAGAGCCACAGCATTACTGAGCTTAGGGCCTCCCCAGTGCTGATGTGGCTGCAGTGACCAAAGACTTAGATCACAACACTCAATTCCCTTTGAATTCCTGGAAAGCCTTTCCAAGAAGGATGGGTTCAAATAAGCCCAGACTATGAAGATTAGAATAAATATCTAACCCTTCAATGCCCAGACATGGACAAACATCCAAAGCATCAAGAACATCCAGAATAACATAATGTCACCAAACAAGCTAAATAAGGCACCGGTGACCAATCCTGAGTGATGAAGATATATGATCTTTCAGACAAATCATTCAAAATAGCTCAAGAAACTCAATGAACTTCAAGACAACACAGAGAAGAAATTCAGAAGCCTATTAGAGAAATTTAACAAAGAGACTGAAATAATAGTAATAATAAAATAAGTAGAAATTCTGGAGTTGAAATATTCAACTCAAACTGAGAAATGTGTCAGAATCTCTTAGCATCAGAAATGATCAAGCAGAAGACAGAATGAGTGAGTCTGAAGACAGGCTATTTGAAAATACACAGTCAGAAGGAAAAAAATGAATAAAAAGAATTAAAAAAATGAAGCATGCCCACAAGATCAAGGAAATAGCCTCAAAAAGGCAAACATAGAGTTAATGGCCTTAAAAAGGAGGTAGAGAGACAGCTTGGGGTAGAAAGAAATAATAACAGAGAATTTTCTAAACCTACAGAAAAATATCAAACCTACAAAAGGATTTCATAGAACACCAAGCAGATTTAATCCAAATAAGACTACCTCAAGGCATTCAATAATCAAGCTCCCAAAAGTCATGGATAAAGAAAAGGTCCTAAGGGAAGCAAGAAAAAGGAAAAATAACATATAAAGAAGTTCCAATATGTCTGGCAGCGGACTTCTCAGTGGAAATCTTACTGGCCAGGAGAGAGAGGCATGACGTATTCAAAGTGCTGGGGATGGTGGGAAAACCAAAAACAACAAATCCTTAACCCTGGAATATTATATCCTACAAAAATATTCCTTAAACATTCAGGAGAAATAAAGACTTTCACAGACAAACAAAAGTCGAGGGATTTCATCAACACCAGATAAGAAACGTTAAAAGGAATTCCTCAATGTGAAAGAAAAGGATGTTTATGAACAGTAAAAAATAATCTAAAGGTATAAAACTCATTGTTAACACTAAGTACACAAATACAGAATACTCTATTACTGTAATTGCCACGTATAAACCACTTATATCTTGAGTAGAAAAACTAAAAGACAAACCTATCAAAAATAATAACTACAACTTTTTAAGAGACGCATAGTACAAAAAGAGAAAAGAAACTACAAAAAGTCAAAAAGGTACGGGATGAAGTTAATGTATAGAATTTCTTTTAGATTTCTCTTTGCAAGCAAAGTTTAAAATATGTTTAAAATAAGTGGTTAAAAATATTTGTAAACCTCATGGTAACTTTTTTTTTTTTTTTTTTTGAGACAGAGTCTCACTCTGTTGCCCGGGCTAGCATTAGTGCCGTGGCGTCAGCCTCGCTCACAGCAACCTCAAACTCCTGGGCTCAAGCGATCCTCCTGCCTCAGCCTCCCGAGTAGCTGGGACTACAGGCATGCGCCACCATGCCTGGCTAATTTTTTTCTATATATATTTTTAGTTGGCCAGATAATTTGTTTCTATTTTTTAGTAGAGACGGGGTCTCGCTCTTGCTCAGGCTGGTCTCGAACTCCTGACCTCAAGCAATCCACCCGCCTCGGCCTCCCAGAGTGCTAGGATTACAGGCGTGAGCCACCACACCCGGCCTCTCATGGTAACTTTATATCAAAAAACCTACAACAGGCTGGGCATGGTGGCTGACGCCTGTAATCCTAGCACTCTGGGAGGCTGAGGCGGGTGGATAGCTCAAGGTCAGGAGTTCAAGACCAGCCTGAGCAAGAGCAAGACCCCGTCTCTACTAAAAAAATAGAAAGAAATTATCTGGCTAACTAAAATATATATAGAAAAAATTAGCCAGGCATGGTGGCACATGCCTGTAGTCCCAGCTGCCCGGGAGGCTGAGGCAGTAGGATCGCTGAAGCCCAGGAGTTTGAGGTTGCTGTGAGCTAGGCTGAAGCCATGACACTCACTCTAGCCTGGGCAACAAAGCGAGACTCTGTCTCAAAAAAAACCAAACAAACCTACAACGGATAAACAAAAAACAAAAAGCAAGAAATTAAAACACACTACCATAGAAAATCACTTTTACCCAAAGGAAGACAGGAAAGAAGGAAGAAGAAGAGGACCACACAACCATCAGAAATGAAATAACAAATTGGCAGCAGTAAGTCCTTACCTATTGATAATAACATGGAATGTAAATAGACTAAACTTCCCAATCAAATGACATAGAGTAGCTGAATGGATAAAAAAATAAGAGTCAATTATATGTTGTTTAAAAGAAACCCACTTCACCTAATAAAGACACACATAGACTGAACATAAATGGATGGAAAAAGATAAATTCCATGCAAATGGAAACCAAAAAAGAGCAGGGGTAGCTATACTTCTATCAGATAAAAGAGATTTCAAGAAAAGAACTATAAAAAGAGACAAATAAGGTCATTATATAATGATAAACAGGTCCACTCAATAAGAGGATGTAACAATTTTAAATATATATGCACCCAACACTGGAGCACTCAGATATATAAAGCAAATATTAGTAGAGCTAAAGAGAGAGAGAGACCCAGTACAATAATCACTGGAGACCTGAACACCCCACTTTCAGCATTGGACAGGTCAGTCAGACAGAAAATCAACAAGAGAACATTGGACTTAACATGTACTATGGAACAAATGGACCCAATATATATTTACAGAACATTTCATCCAACAGCTGCAGAACACATGTTCATCTCAACTCATAGATCATTCTCAAGGAAAGATCATATATTAGGCCACAAAACAAGTCTTAAAAAAATTTTAAAAAATTAAAATCATATCAAGTATGTTCTCTGACAACCATGGAATAAAACTAGAAATCAATATCAAGAGATTCACTGGAAACCATACAAACACATGGAAATTAAACAATATGCTCCAGAATGACCAGTCGGTCAATGAAGAGATTAAGAAGGAAATTTAAAAAATTTCTTGAAATAAATGAAAATGAAAATACAACATATCAAAACCTATGAGACACAACAAAAGCAGTGGTAAGAGGAAAATTAATAACAATAAAGGCCTACATCAAAAAAGTAGAAAAGATTCAAATATACAACATATCAATACATCTTAAAGAGCTAGAAAAATAAGAGCAAAGCAAACCCAAAATTAGCAGAAGAAAAGAAACAATAAAGATCAGAGCAGAAATAAATAAAATTGAACAAAAAATATACAAAAGATCCACAAAATGAAAAATTGGTTTTTTTTGAAAAGACAAAATTTATGAAACTTTAGCCAAAATATTGAAGAAAAAAGGCAGAAGAACCAAATAAATAAAATCAGATGAAAAGGAAAACATTACAACTGATATTACAGAAATTCAAAGGATGATTAGAGACTACCATGAGGAAGTATATGCCAATAAATTGGAAAACCTAGAAGACATGGATAAATTCCTAGACACATACAACCTACCAAGATTGAACCAGGAAGACATTCAAAACCTGAATAAATCAATAAATAGTAACAAGATAGAAGAAGTAATAAAAATTCTCTCATCAAAGCAAAGCTTAAGACTCAGTGACTTCCCTGCTGAATTCTACCAAACATTCAAACAATTAGTATCAATCCTACTTAAACTATTCAAAAAAAATAGAGGGGTAGAAATATTCTCAAATTCATTCTATGAGGCCTGTATCACCCTGATAACAAAACCAAACAAAGATACAACAAAAAAGAAAACTATAAACCAATATCTCTGCTGAATTTTAGATGCAAAAATCCTGAACAAAACACTAGCGAACTGAATACAATAACACATTAAAAAGGTTATTCATCATGATCCAGTGCAATTCATCCTAGGGATGCAAGGATGGCTCAACATGTGAAAATCAATCGAAGTGATACATCATATCAACAGAACAAAGGACAAAAACCATATGATCATTTCAATTAATGCTGAAAAAGCATCTAATAAAAGTCAACATCACTTCATGATAAAAACTCTCAAAAAACTGGGTATAGAAGGAACATATCTCAACACAATAAAAGCTATATATGACAGACTCACAGCTAGTATCATACTGAATGGGGAAAAACTGAAAGCCTTTCCTCTAAATTCTGTAAACGTACAAGGATGCCCACTTTCATCACTGTTGTTCAACATAGTACTGGAAGTTCTAGCTATAGCAATCAGACAAGAGAAAGAAATAAAGGGCACCCAAATTGATAAGGAGGAAGTCAAATTATCCTTGTTTGTAGACGATATGATCTTATATCTAGAGAAACCTAAAGACTCCACACACCAAAAAAAACAAACAAAACAAAACATATTAGAACTAATAAACAAATTCAGTAGAATTGCAGGATATAAAACAAACATAAAATTTCAGTAGCATTTATATATTCCAACAGCAAACAATCTGAAAAAGAAACCAAGATGGTAATCCCATTTGTAGCCATTTACAATAGCTACAAATAAAATAAAACATCTAGGAAAAAACTTAAAGAAGTGAAAGATCTCTACAATGACAACTATAAAACACTGATGAAGGAAATCAAAGAGGACACCAAAAAAATGGAAAGATATTCCATGCTCATGGATTAGAAAAATCAATATTATTAAAATGCACATAATATCCAAAGCAATCTACAGATTCAACTCATTCCTCATCAAAATGCCAATGAAATTCTTCACAGAAATAGAAAAAATTATCCTAAAATTTGTATGAAACCACAAAGACCCTGAATAGCCAAAAGCCATCCTGTGCAAAAAGAACAAAACTGGAGGAATCACATTACCTGATTTTAAATTATACTGCAGAGCTAGTGTAACCAAAACAGTATGGTACTGGCATAAAAAAAGATAACTAAAACATAGACCAATGGAACAGAATAGTGAACCCAGCAATAAATCCACAGATCTATAGTAAACTTATTTTTGACAAAAGGTGCTAAGAACATACAGTGGGGTAAGAACAGTCTCTTCAATAAATAGTGCTGGGAAAACTAGATATCCCTATGTAGAAGTGTAAAACTAGATCCTTATTTCTCACCATATACAAAAATCAAACCAAAATGGATGAAAGACTTAAATCTAAGACCTGAAACTATGAAATTATTAATAGTAAAAGAAGATATTTAGGAAATGTTTCAGAATACTGGTCTGGGCAAGGATGTCTTGAGTAACACCCCAAAGCACAGATAACCAAAGCAAAAATGGACAAATGGGATCACATCAAGCTAAAAAACTTCTGCATGTCAAAGGAAACAATCAACAAAGTAAAGAGACAACCCACAGAATAGGAGAAAATATTTGCAAACTACCCAACTGACAAGGTATTAATAAGTAGAATATATAAGGAGCTAAAACAACTAAGGAAAAAAATCAAATAATCTGATTAAAAAATAGGCAAAAGATTTTAATAGACATTTCTCGAAAGACGTACAAATGGCCAACAAGTATGTGAAAAAATGCTCAACATCATTAGTCATCACAGAAATGCAAATCAAAACTACAATGAGATATCATCTCAACCTAGTTAAAATGGCTTTTATCAAAAAGACAGGCAATAATGAATGGTGGTGAGGATGTGGAGAAAGGAGTACTTCATACAGTGTTGGCAGGAATGTAAACTAGCACAACCACTATGGAGAACAGTATGGAAGTTCCTCAAACAACTAAAAATAGAATTACCATATGACCCAGAAATCCCACTGCTAGGTATATACCCAAAAGAAAGGAAATCAATATATCAAAAAGACATCTGCACCCTCATGTTTATTGCAGTACTATTCACAACAGAAAAGATATGGAATCAATTTAAGTGTCCATCAATGGATGAGTGGATAAAGAAATTGTGCTACGGAATATCGTACAGCCATAAAAAGAATGAAATCCTGCCATTTGCAACAACATGCATGGAACTGGAGAACATTACGTTAAGTGAAATAAGCCTAGCATAGAAAAATAAATCTTGCATATTCTTATTCATATGTGGGAGCTAAATGTCAAAACAATTGATCTCACAGAGCCAGGGAGTAGAATGATGGTGACCAGAGGCTGGGAAGGGTGGGGTGGGGTGAATAAAGTGGGGATGGTTAAAGGGTACAAAAATATAGTTAGATATTTATAAAGAATGAACAATATTTGCTAGCTCAACAAACTATGGCCAACAATAATTTTTGGTATACTTAAAAATCATTCAAAGAGTAGAATTGGAAAATTCCTAACATAAACAAATGATAGATGCTTGAGGTTATGGATATCTAAATTACCCTGTTTTGATTATTACACATGATATGCCTGAATCAAAATATCACATGCACCCTATAAATATATATAACTATTATGTACCCATAATAATTAAAATTTTAAAATTTAAAAAATAAATTGGGAGAATATACAAGAAATTAATAAAATAGTTTCTTCTAGAGGGGTGATTGGAGAAGCATTAAGTAGACTGAGATGGTATAGAAATGAAACTTCATCATGTAATTTTTTTTATATTGCTTTGACTTTGGGGCTATATAAGTGTATTACCACTTCAAAAATTTAATTAAAGCAAAAAGTAACAAAGAAACCTAAATGCTTAGAACAAATGAGGATGTAAGCCTAAATCCAAATCAAACATACAATCTACTAGATAGCTAAAATAAATAGAAAATTTAAATTGTCTTTCTTTGGCAAGTAAATTTGAACTACTACTAATAATATTTATAACATTTATTATTATTATTATCATTATTATATTTTGAGACAAAGTCTTGCTCTGTTGCCTGGGCTAGAGTGCAGTGGCATCATCATAGCTCACTGCAGCCTCAAAATCCTGGGTTTAAATGATTCTCCTGACTTAGCATCCCAAGTAGCTGGGACTAACACATGTATGCCATGGCTAATTTTTCTATTTTTTGTAGAGATGGGTTCTTACTCTTACTCAGGCTGGTCTTGAACTCCTGGCCTCAAGCAATCCTCCCATCTTGGCTTCCCAGAGTGTTAGGATTAGAGGCATGAGCCATCACACCTGGCCAATAATTATTATTATAACTGACATTTAAAATACCATAGTTGTGATTACTTTTCATATATTGACTAATTTAATTCTCAAACCAACTCCATAAGATAGGTGGTATCATTATTGCCATTTTACGAAAGATGAAATTTAACCCAGAAAGGTTAGGTAACTTGTCCAAGACCACATAGCTAGTAAGTAGGAGAGCTGAAATCTAATCTGGCATTTTGTCTTAAGAAACCATGCTCTTAGTCACTGTGCACCTCACTATTCAGGAAATCACATGGTATCTACCAGTTTTAAATGTTAGCCATTAGGCACTAGATTCTAAATCTAGAAATAGATTTAGAATTTTCTGTCCACAAATAAATCTTGCCTTAACAACACATGTCCTTTTGCAGTATGGATTCTATAGATAATAACTATCTCTATTACAGAAAATATAGGAAAAATATGAGTGTATAATTTGCTATTTTGAGCACACTGCAAATGGAAGAAGAAATAAATAAAACTATGTTCAAATCCTGAAGATCTATAATTGCAATCTCAGCTTTGAAATTATCATAGGCAATTATTACTCAAGGGAAGATCTCAAGCCAACAAAAGTTGGGCCAAGTCAAAAGTGTTTCTGATTTGTTAAATCTTAACATAATATTCACTTTTTGGATGGTAAAATGTAATCAACGCAAAAGATACACATTCTTGAGAGCTTGTTTAGAGGTTCTACCAGGGAAGTGCAGCTACTCACATACCCTTGAGCTAAGAACAGTCCTCCTTTATTGGGGAAGGTCGTCCTCTTTGACCCAGCCGCAGCTTCAGGAGGGACTCACATGTAATGGAGAGGGAGGAAGGGAACACCAGCCTAGCCAGCCAGATCAGCCGAATCAACCCTGGTAATCAATGCGGTGACAGATGTCACAGCCAGATCACCCTTGCATGCAAGATACACACTCCCTACAGTGATTTATGATCTCTTGACTTCTTTCTTTAGGTTTACTTTTTAATTAAAATGCAATATCTATACCTAGAAAATGTGTCAGTCTGAAGAAAATGGTCTAAGGTCAATGTGAAGAAAACTATAAATAATGCCAGTAAGTCATAAAGTACAAAGCTAGTTAATATTTCAGGGGCATTAAAGTGAATGTCCACATGTAATTCTCTTAAATCAACCCAGATCTTGCTCAGAACAAATTTACAGCCCTTATGAGTAGCACTTATGAGTTAGGCATCAGTACCTTCTTCCCTTTTCCTACTATCCACTTCATACAAAAATATTTCACTCTTCTGCCACCATTTTAAAACTAGCTCCATACAACACTCTGCCGTGGCTGCTGCAGCTACCCAAGTGTGCACCAGCACCCCCTGCCGACAACTCTGCCACCATGGAGGACATGAAGGGTAGTATAGCAACACAGAGGAATTCGCAGAGGGATCCAAGATCAACAGGAGCAAGAATCAGCAGTATGACGGATGTAGACTGCACAATTAAAACACATCCAGTCACTGGAAGATCAAGAGGATTTGGATTTGTGCTTTTCAAAGATGCTGCTAGTGTTGATAAGGTTTTGGAACTGAAAGAGCACAAACTGGATGGCAAACTGATAGATGCCAAAAGGGCCAAAGGTTAAAAAGGGAAAGAGCCCCCTAAAAAGGTTTTTGTGGGAGGATTGAGCCCAGATCCCTCTGAAGAACAAATTAAAGAATATTTTGGAGCCTTTGGAGAGATTGAAAATATTGAACTTCCCATGGATATAAAAAGAAGTGAAAGAAGAGGACTTTGTTTTACTATATACAGATGAAGGGCCAGAGAAGAAATTGCTAGAAAGCAGATATCATCAGGTTGATTCTGGCAAGGGTGAAATCAAAATTGCACAACCCAAAGAAGTACATAGGCAGCAACAGCAACAACAAAAAGGAGGAAGAGGTGTTGTAGCCAGTGGACAAGGTGGTACTAGGGATAGAGGCCAAGGTCAGGGCCAAAGCTGGAAACAAGGATTCAGTAACTATTGTGATCGAGGATATGGAAATTACAATAGTGCCTAGGGTGGTGATCAAACTATAGTGACTATGGTGGATAGAATTACTGGGTATAACTATGGAAACTGTGGGTGTGCACAGGGATATGCAGACTACGGTGGCCAACAGAGCACTTAAGGCAAGGCATCTCGAGGGAGTGGCAATCACCAAAACAATTAACAGCCATACCAAAGGAGGACACTGGAGAAAACAGGAAATGCTAACATAACCCATCTTGCAGGACAACACTGAAGACTGTTGATCCAAGATGATTATTTTGTAAAAGACTTTCTAGTGTACAAGACACAACTGTGTCCAACTGTATAAAGCTGCCAATTAGTTTTCTTTGTTTTTACTTTGGCCTTTGCTGTCTGTTTTATGATTCAATGTGGCTTTGTGTTTATATACATTTTATTTGTATGATTTCATGTTACACCTCAAATAAATGCTTCCTTATGTGACTGTCAAAATATTTCAGTCAGTTCCAGCTTTTAATTCCCAGGAGCAGCAACCTAATGAAGTATTGATAATATAGAATGACTTGTAACTGACTTTAAATATCAAAATGAATAGGCAAATTTTTAATTATGCCAGTCAAAAATTTGAAAATTTATTTGAAAGGATTGTCTGAACTAAATTCAAATTTGATCACTAAGTAAAAATTACCTATCATAAAACAGATTACAATTGGGTAGCTATGTTCAAAATGTCTATTTTAAGTTTAGCCCCATTAAAGACATCTGAGTTCAATCGTCCCAGAAGAGCATCTGATCAATTTATGGCCACGGTGGTTAGAATTCCTTTTTAAATTATTACTATGAAAACTATTAATCAGGTCAATAGGTATAATTCCTTCTTATAGATCTACAGCTATGATAAGCTAATGATATTGTCCATTTTTGAATGCACACATATATTCTGTTTCTAGAAAAGAAATGTCTGGTAGAAAATGGGATGAACATATAATTTGAATAGTAAACACTTAAAACAGATGTGTTCTTATACTAAGGATAAACATATTTTCCAAGTAATTTGTACCACAAATATCCATAGGAAGAAGTTGCTCATTAAATGAAAACTTGCTATCTTGTTATGGGGCAGGAGGAGAAGCAACTTAAGAAGTTTTTGAAACCTTCTCTACAATAATGATAATAATCTTAAACAATATAATTATTTTCACCCAAAGTGATCCTAAAACACTTAAGCAGCATAATTGACTATACCCTCCCTATAAGGATCACCCACAGGCTCTGATGTCATGGTATCAGCACCAAAATGCTAAAACCACAAAATATTCTAGAAGCCACTAAGCAGATGAATAAAGATATTGATTATCTCATATATAACTGCAACCCTTGAGATTATTGGAGTATGATGATTTAATTATTCAAATAAGCTGCTTGATTTTAATCAAAATTATGGAAAGTCACCAGTTTCAGTTTTCCAATTAAGCATTATAAACATCCATTTTTCTGCCAAAGAAGGGTAGTAGGGAAGGGGAGGGAGGACACATCAGTTTGACATATGAAGCTCTTCTTAATTTTTTTTTCCTAACATCTTTCTGGTTTTGGTTTTTATCTCTTGTCACTTCACCCACTTAACTATGTTTCCAGATTCAAACATGCTACACCTTTCCATATCACCACACTGTTGCATAGAGTATTATCTCACTCTCATTCACTTGATCATTGCCAGACCAAGTCCTGTTTATCCACTGTTATCTAATTTAAGCATCACCTCTTCTGTGAAATCATCTCCAATCTTTCTGGGCAGAATAAGAACTCTGTTTTCTAGAATCCCACAGTATTTCCTGTGTGCCTCTATCATAGCACTTCCTGCACTGGTGGTTTCCCACACTCAGCTCTGTGTTCCTTAAAGCAAAGAGAGTGTCTCAGATCTCTGTGTATTTTAATACCTGACACTGCTTGTCACTCATTTTTTGATGAGTTGAAAGGTCCTAAGTATTTGAGTCAGATAGACCCCACTATGAATCTTGCCTGAAATACATAAACTGTAACTTTAACCACTTTAAGTAAATTATTTAAAGTGAGTCTCAGTTTCCCCATTTTTAGGACTCAAATTATAGTACCTACCTTGTTGATGTAGCTATGACATAAAATATGGAATGCTTACCAATGTAGCTGAGAAATTAGCATAGAGAAAAACTAAACATTAATACTATAGTTTATTCACAAATATTTATTAACTGTCTCCTACCTTATTCCAGAAACTAGAGTGGTAACCAAGATAGACGTGATACCTTACATCATAAAGTTATTATACCCACAGAAATAGTGAAAGCTGTATAAAAATAAAAATGGTGATAATTTAGGTAAAGGGTTTTACTGCATTCTTTTATAGGTAAATTTCTTAAAGAAGTGTTTTTGATATTTGCATAATCTCAAGAATTGTGAAGTGACTGAAGGTAAAATCAATGCAATCCAAGACTGAAATATTATAAATATTATAAAGGGTATGGCAATCATATAATCTACATAAAAATATTCAGTTTATGATGAGTTTATTACCAGCCAAATTGCATTCTCTCATATTATCTTCTTGAGGAGAATTTCTTTGTCTTTATGTGTACCTAAGAAGTAGTTTGAGTTATAGCCTGAGGAAATTCAGCTCATCATAAATTTGTTTTGAGAATAAGACAGATTCAAATAAAATAGTTATTTAAGAAGTATAATATCTTTTCTGGGAGAACTTTTCATAGAATGTAGCAATCTGTCTTAAAATTCTAGACAATGACTTGCCTAGAAAAGCCAATTGACCAAATAACTTGGAGACTCTGCATAGTGCGAGACCTTGTGCTGGTTGCTGAAGATTATTTAGTAAGGCCACTTTAAAGTTAAGAGATGAGATTCCCGACAAGTTCTAGAATATTAAAATAAGTAAAGATTCTTGATAAAACAAAAATGTACTAGGAAAAAATGTTACTAAATTGATATTAGTGGGACAATAATAAAAGGAAAATAGTAAATGGAAATAGAAAAATTAAAATATAGTCTGAGATATACTAAAGGAATAGAGTGCCTTGGAAATCCTGATCTGGAGAAAGAGCAGAAAGTAAAAATATAAAATATTAATAATAAGAAAAGAAATAAAACTATAGAAATTATACCAGAAATAAGGTGAAAACATCATAGTTACCAGAAAAACTGTAGGAAAAACACTACATTTAACATTTTTTCTAGAAACTCCAGATAATGCTGCAAAATAAGAAAAAGAAAAAACGGGATTTAAATATTAAGAAGTGTGGGACAAAATTATCATTACTCATCAATGGTGGGGTTTTATAAACCACAGAAATAAACAAAATATTAGAACTAAGGGACTACATATAATATAAATATGCAAAATTAGAAAAGTTAGCTTATGTCAACAATATCCAATTAAAAACATAAATGGGCAATAAGATTTCAATTATTAATACAATAGGAAAAAATATATTTAAAAGTAACCCCAGTAATAAAAACACAATCATGTTTGAAGAAAATCATAAAACTAAATTATATCTGAATGAGAAGTTTCAATATTGCAAAGTTTCAGCTTTCTCCAAATTAAACTACATTTTTAATTCAACGTTATATAAGATATCATTTGGGAGAGGAAGAGATGTTAAGGCAATAATTATAAACTTCACCAGTCAAAACATATAGTCTGAATGCTTTGAATAGTAATGAAAGTATACTCACTCTACCAAATATTAATGTACAATAAAGGGGAAATAAATGAAATAGTGAAATGGTATTTTATTTTCATTTTCTGAAGTAGGTACAGATAGGTCAATAGAACAGAATAAGAATTTTGAAATAACATAAGTATATTCTGGTAATTTAGTTACAAAGCAGTTATAAACTCATTAATTCTGGTAAATTGGATCTTAAAAATCCCTTTTAAGAAAACAACATTGTAAATAGAAATATCTTAATTCCCACTTTTCTCGAAGTTTCAGATTATTCTAATATATGATCTATAGAAACTCCTAATAAACCTCTATACTCTCTTCTGTTTTCTAGCACCCTGAAACTCATGGCAGCCTCCTTCCTACACCTGAAGACCTTTCTCTAGATCTTGGTCTTTTGATACTTTTTTTTTTTGTCTCTGAGCTCTCTCTTCTTGAAATGTTCTTCTCTTGCACATGCAGCAACTAAAGAATGTAGCTCTTTTTCCATTCTTATTCATTTTCTCAAGAGAATCCATTTACTCACATGTCATTTCTGTCCTCAAAATGTTAAAGAGAGTGAAAAACAAAAGGCAATATCCAAATGGCTAGAAAGAGCAGGGTTAGGAAAAACCTGTAAAATCCCACATACTAATACATTTTTGTCTATGGCATATTTGATTGGGGGGAAGGAGGCATGTCTAATCAGTCAAGAAAAGAAAGTCTCAAAAATATATATCAAATTCTTGATAGCAGTCATCACTGGACTTAATAGAATACTTATCATTTTTTACTTAAGCATTTTCTGCATTTTATGAGTACTTACTGGTTTATAATCAGAACATGATAAAATAAATGATTAATTTGTACAGAATCTACTGACATTTTTTTCAATCCCTAGATATATACAACTATTTTATAAAATAATGTTTTCTTGTTTTGAGACACAGCTGCCCAGTAATATATCAAGTGAATTTTGAGAGTTAAAGAATTGTTGTAATATAACAAAATGTTAAGTCAAAGGAAGTTTATTATTGAGTATGGTTAAATTCTCATTACCAAGGCAGATTGACTATACTATGTAATATTTCAGAAAAATTAAACAATGCAAATTCATCTTTTACATATTCATTTTCATTAGAGCGATATTTAATCTAAATCTAAATTATTAAAATGGTAAGGAGACATTAAGTCATTACTTACTTTACAAATAATCATTTAAATTTTTATTTCTTGAACTTTCTTGTGATAGTAAAACCACAACCTAAGAATGATCAGTTGCTAAATGAATTTGATCTATGGATTTTAAAATGGAAAAAATTCTAACTTTTTAGAATTAAATAGAATTTATCCAAATAGAAAGTTATGTTTTCTTATATGTTATTGTTTGATGAGATCTATTTTATTTCATTAATTAGAATGCTATAAAAGTGGGCAAAAGAGGGCAATGTTGTGGGCGTCTATACTCCCGGCTACTCAAGAGGCTGAGACAGGAGGATTGCTAGAGTTCAGAAGTTAGAGACCAGCCTGGACAAAATAACGAGATTCCCATCTCAAAAAAGAAAGAAAAAGAAAACAAAAAAAAAAAGAAAAAAGACAAAAGACAAGAGCCACAAAAATCTCATCAATCTACACAGACTTTTAAAAAATAAGCAAAAGAATAATTCAAGTGGCAGTTTTGCATACCTGTGGGGAATAGAAGGGTACTTTGGCCATTTAACAGTCTTGGTGGCCTCTGGTTTGTAGGTATGAGGAGCTAGCGCTGTTGAAAGACACCTTATAAGCCATTGTGTGAAGCACTGACTACCAAGACAGACTGGAGAGCTTTAGACCACGCATCTCTCAAGGTCCTCCTCTTGCCCCCTGTCCCTTTTGACAAGACCAATGCTTCTAAAGCTCCCTTATGCAGAAATTCTAGACAAGTCTTCTGCAGCTAGATCAGGAGTGTTTTGTCTTCCAAAGACTTCTCTGGCAGGTATGTGAAGTTTAGACTGGAAAAGATTAAGTCTGAAAACAGGAAGATCAGGGAAAGATCAGACTGGAAACATCTTTACAATGTTGTATCGGGCTGAGAAATGGAGGAAAGTGGCGGATGACTTAGGTGACTCAGTTGGTGGTGTCTCCATTCATTATAATAAGAACACTGAAAAATAAGTCAGTATTAGGAGTGACGATTACCTCAGTTTGGGGAACATTGAATCTTCCATGTTGCTTAAACTAGTTAGTAAATTGTTGACTATTCTGCTCTAGGTTTCAGAAGAAAGGCCTTGCAAAACATTAGGAAATCTATGTTATTTTTCATTTTAATTTGAAATATTTTTTCCCATTTAAATATCCCCATTTGTTTCTTTTGTGTAGTCTTTTGATTAAATTTACCCATTTCACCTTTTTTTTTTTGAGACAGATTCTTACTCTGCTGCCCAGGCTAGAGTGCCGTGGCATCAGCCCAGCTCACAGCAACCTCAAACTCCTGGGCTCAAGTGATCCTCCTGCCTCAGCCTCCCAAGAAGATGGGACTACAGGCACTCATCACCACACTTGGCTAATTTTTTCTATTTTTAGTAGAGACAGGGTCTCACTCTTGCTCAGGCTGGTCTCAAACTCCTGAACTCAAGCCATCCTCCTGGCATGGTCTCCCAGAGTGCTAGGATTATAGGCATGAACCACTACTCCTGGCCTATTTTACTTTATTTTTAAAATTCTTTTAGTAAAGTGAAAACTTGCAAATACTAGTAAAAGAGAAACTGGACTTTGTTTTGTCATTCAGTTGGTGTTATCCACTATTTATCAGATTGCCCATATCATCCAAGACTGAATTAAAATCCAAGTATCCAAACATTCTATGGTGATACATGCAATAGATTCCAAGGCTCAAATTTTATTATTTCTCACTAATGTACTCAACAATTTGAGCATGATAATTCAGCAGAAGGAGATAGTTTTGAGTCAAGTCATAGATCTGAATCCTGACCCATCAATTACTTGTTATAGGACTTTGGACCATTCTTCTCCCTCTCAGAACTTCAACATTTCCAGTATCCAAAACCTATTTTACGGATTGTTGTGAGATTAAACAAGGTAAGACACACAAAGATCCTGCCACTACTCCTAATACGCTGTCATTGTTGAAACACCAATGACTTACAATAGTCTCTTGGGCAGTCTAAGGGCAGATATTGACCTCCGAAGTTTCCTTTAGTGTTATAATATTAGCAGAATAACACTGGAGTTTAAGAAAAGGCTTTAGGCCAGTGATTCTTAAATGTGTATCAACACTTCAGAGGGATTACAAATTCCCAGAAGTCGAATAAAAACCTTGGTTGAATGTACATATATGTGTACTTTTTTTGAGAAAAGTTCCATAGCTTTCATCAAATTTTTCAAAGGAATCTCTGAACTGAAAAAAATGATAAGAACCCTTGCTTCAGGCTCTTTTTATTTCTGCCTACAAAGAAAATATTATTGGCATAAAAACATGTTAATTTAATTTACCTTCAGCCCTATGTAAGGAAATATTGTTTGAGCTACCAGGCTCATAAAAAATAATTTCTTGTTCTTTTCTTTTCTGCAACTCTCAGGTTAGATAGATTTGGTGTGTTAATGTTTTTATTTCTTCTGCCAAGAGGCATCAAGTTGTTAAATGTCTTCTTTCACTTTCATAATCTTTATAACCTTGTAGTCTATGAAAACAATGGGCACCATAAATATTTCCAGAACTCTTAATAATAAGGTTGGCAGTGCCACTGCCAACCTCCATCATTAGACAATTGAGATTGGATATATTATTTCCTATAAAACTTTTAATATTATTTAAATCAAAGAAGATAACTGTTAGGTAACTCTTCCCAATATTTTTAAGTTTTAGCCTATGGGGAAAGTCAAAGAAGAACTTTACTTTTAACTGCAATCTAGGGGCTAGATATTTTCTTAGATATTTCTCCCAGCAGTGACTACCTGAAGCAGAGTATAAACTACCATTGCTCAATATGAATGCTGCTAGCTCTTCTTGTTTCCATGTGAGGATGACAAGATCATATGCTTAAAGAGCTGTGTAGCTCTCAATAAGAAATCACTGATTGTCCAAACAATGTCTAATGTTGTTCCTTACGCATGAGATTATAAAAAAGCTGAAATTAAAGGATACATATTCTTTAGTTTTACTCTCATAATACCTAATAGGAAAAAAATAAAACAAATAAAATAAAGTTGGAAGCAGCTTTCCTAGGATTTTTTCAGTTTAAATTCCTTATAGGGCTTTTAGTTAACTATATTAAGCTAAGTACATGCATTTTCTCTGCTCCTTCTCAAAATCCCACTAAAATGGAAGTGAAGGTACAAATGCAAAGGACAAAGAGAATAGGGGACTGAATAATAGCAAGTGAAAAATGTCAACAAATTTCAGAAAAATGGGAAGAAATGGAGATAGCAAAACTAAGAGAACAATGCCAAATGCCTTCAAAGAGGAACGCCAATAATATAAAAGTCATTTCATTCAGGAGGAAAAACATGAAGGACATAAAAACTAGGGCATTTAGTAGTACAGATGATGAAGTTGAAAGGTGGGGCCAAAAATAAGAATAATAATTAAAATCTGTATAAATTGCAATTAAATTCTCTTACTGTCACCCTATTCAGAATAGCAGGTGACTGATTCTCTCCACCTTGGTAAGAAACTACAAATTTTTGAATGGAGAAACTGATCCAAAAAACCACATATTTAGGGGCACCAGACATAGAGGAAATTGGGGGAGAGGAACATAATTGCAAAAATATCTTGTTGTTTTGTATTTTTTTAAGACTACATAGGGAACCAGACTACTTGTAATCATCTCCAAAAATGCTGGCAGCCAGGTGTACAATTTTGCAGCAGACAATTGATAGATTCCTCTCTGAAAAGATAAGTGGCCCCATGGTGGGTAACTCAGACAGATGGTCATATACTCATTCACAGCAAACGTGAAATCACCAGATATTTGTGGAAACCCTTTAGTTCTATAAACAGAGGCTATTCAAAAAAGACAGAAAAGAAAAGAAAAACAAAAAAAGAACCCAGAGAAAAGAGATAATTCAAGAAACAGAAGATAATATTTGAAAAATTAGCATCCTAAAACAGATGAAAAAATATATTACATTCATCAACCAAGAATCATGTGTTAAAAAAATGCTGAGAACAAAATGTTTTTGAAAATTAAAAGCATAATACATGGTATTTTAGAAAAAAAAAAAGCTAAGGAAAAGGCAATAAAATTCTCAGAAAAGTAGAAAACATACATAAACCTGGAAAATCTAAGAAAAAAGACTAGAAAATTAGAGGATCAATCCAGAAGGTCCAGCAAATAATTAATAAGAATTTCAGAAAAAAGAACAGAAAAAAAATGAGATAAATATTATCAAAGGTGACATGGGGAAAAACAAAATCCCCAAACTGAAGGATATAAGATTTTAGATTCAAAGCATCCCTCAAGAGCTCAAAACAATGAATGAAATTCACTTGGAAATTTGGGGAACAGCAGGAAAAAGAAAAGACTTTCAAATATTGCCAAGGGAAAACAGGAATTTGGAATCAGAATGGCATTGGACTTCAATAACAGCAATAGTGGAAGGTAGCAAACTTCTCTGCTATCTCATGGCCAAAACACATCTTGAATAAAGTCTGAACTCATTCAAGTTTATCCTTCCTTAGGGATTCTCCCTCATCCCTGGAGTACCATATAGAGTTTTCTTATATCTTTGGCCATAGTTAAGGCTCTTTATATTAAATTTCCCCTTTTTAACCTGCCATGTAGCTTCTATTTCCTGATTGGAACTTAGAGTACTATAGATGTGTTTTCACTAAAATGAACCTATAGAGTTGCATCTCTAGTGTCCTCCCTCCCTTTTATTCATCTTGGTCTTCACCCAATGTACCTGATAAAATTGCTGAACCATCAGAAGCCATTGTAAACAATGGGACTATGCCCTCTTCATTTGATTCAGGGATAGGCACAATCCCAAAATAGGCCAATGAGAATCTTTTTCCTAAACCCAGTTCCCTAGACTAGAGGTTAGAGGGGTACTTCACCCAAGTGGGGTAGAAGGTGAGGGGAGAGAGGTCTCTATTGATCCTTACAGCCTTAAGTTTCCTAGTTCCAGGTCATTCCTAGGCACAGCTGTATTCCTGTTATTTGGGTCCAACCAATTTCCATTATTGTTCAAGAGGACAAATTTAATTTATTTTTTGATCAAATTATTATAGAATCCCACATTTATGAAGAAATTCTTTCCACTCAAATTATCTGTTAGTTTATAGTATTTTATGTTTTTTCCTTGACACCGTGCGGATCAAGTCCTAGAGTCTAATATGTAAGTCAATTTATGTTGCAATGACAAATTAAAAAATGTCAGTTATCAGGGATGAAATGTAAATATATTATTACTCTCTGTAAGGTGTTATCATAGTAATCAACACCCTGAGAGAAAGAAACATGAACTCAGCTTATACAAGCACAGAGGGTCATAACATTTCTTCAAATCTTAATGGAGCTTCTACTATTTTTTTGTTTGTTTGTTTCCTATTTCTTTAGATGGTGAAACTGATTTTGTTCTTACTTACAGTTAAATTTTACCTCAAGGACAGTTCTTTAAAAAAAAAAATTTACCTTGAAATTATACCACTGTTCCCCATCAAACACTGACATAGTCCTAAGTTTAAACACTTGAGAGGGAAAAACCCAAGTGATAAATATCACTTAGTAATCCTCCAAGGCCCCTTGTCCCTGAATACTTTATGCTCTAATGCTGATTTGTAAGTCAAATAGTTTAGGTGTATGCCAGTGTTCACATTCAGTCTTATCAACTGCATAGGACAAAGAGACCTTGTAATGTAATATCTCATCACCAAAAAGACAGTTAGATAGCATAGAACTATGCTTCAAAAATGTCTTAGATGGCAAATACACAATTTTAAACAGATTTTTGGTTCACTTAAATATCAGAACTGTCTTTCATCAAGTCTTGATTGGCTGTTAACTTTCAACCAACATTGCCTTGTTTTGAATGTATTTCATTTAAGGTGATGAAAATAATACCGTGTATTAACAGAAATACCTTAAAACCTTCATTTACATCCACGTAATAACAATTTGGCATATACATTACCCTTTAGAAATTGAAACATCCTGTGTCTATTTGAATTGCTAATGCAAAAAAAGACATGCAGAGAAAATTCCTAAATAGTAGGAAGTTCTTAAACATAGGCTTTCATTTTCTTATTGTGAAAAGTTGGCATTAATTATGCAAGTCTTCCTGCTAACTTATACTTTAAAGCTGGATGGTCTTTGTTGCTTTATTACCATGATGAATAGAAGAAAAGTTATTCAATACACTTGGATCACAGTTAACAGACTTCACAAAAGATATTTCTCTTTTTGTTTCTCTGATATTGTTTTAAGAAGTTCAAGCTAATCAAAATCTAAATCTCAAAGGGAGAAAATAATATTTCAATTACAAATGAGTAATGGCGCATGAGCCTCTTAATGTGATAAATATTAAATTCTCTGTAAGAATGTTTTGTGTATCATCTCATTCACTCATTCTAGGAAAGGTGTATTGTTAAATCTATGGAAAGCAGACTGTGGAAGGATATTTGGAGATGAAGTTCTCTTCAGATTTAACAGTAAGTTCAGATGGACAACATTAGAAAAACACAAGAGTTCTCACCCACTGCCCACATCATTGCAACACTATGCCCTGCTGCTGTCCTGTTCTCCTAAAGCCAAAATAAAGTCATGGTATATGTCCTAGACTTGATTTAATCTTAAGAGAGAGGTTACATACATTAAAGCCAAGTACACCATTTCCAGTTTAGTCCCAGTTCAAAAGCGTGCCATCCTGAAGGGGATGTGACTCAAAAGAAGAAAAATGAATACAGGCTATTTTCCCATATCTTGAGTTACATTACATGTAATTTAACAGATAATAGATATTTTCATACGAATAGCTATTAATTTATGATTATATTTAACAGAGCCTGCCAAAATTATTAAAAATAGTATTTTATATTTATGTAACATTTAATAGATTTGTAAATCATTTTTAGCATCCTAACACCCCAAGATCAGTTACCTCTTATTATTTTGCTATTCAAAAATAAAGATATTAGCTGAACTTCCCACTGGGCTCCCAACTTGTAGGTAGCATAAGCAGAATTTAGACTAAGATCTTTTAAACCAATATTCTAAATTCAGTATTTCTTCTACATAAGAGATCTCTTACTTAGTATTTATAAAATTCTCCTTAAAATATTGAAATAGAAAAATAGAACTGCCCACTGAAAAAAATCTTACTGAGCTCACCTAGATATTTAAATTAATAAAAATAATTAAATTTTAGAGACAGATGGTGGTAAATTTCTCTGTACAATAGATGAGGCATTAAATAAAAGAATGATAATCTAAAATAACAATTCTGTTTACTTCAGAAGCACTGGAAAGATTTTATGCCTCATGAAGAAAAGTCCTTTGCTCCATTTTTAGTTAGAAAACTGCTAGTGGAATTATATCCAAACTATTTATAAATATTTTAATTCTCATTTGTAAGTGGGAATGCTATTTTCTTAATAGTTACACATGCCTATGGAGTACATAAATACAGATTTACTGTACCAAAAAAAGAATATAAAAAGGTATAAATATGATAAAAGCATATAACCAGATTGAGGAGAAATAAATGAATGTTGTTTTGAAATGGCACTATTTTTTTTCTATAGGCAGTTACTTTAAATGACAGTTGATTACCAAGAAGAAAAGTTGATTTCTTTAATGAACCTGCTGATATTATTTATAGATCTCAAAAATATGAAGATAAGCTAGAAGTACTATTATGGTCATTATATGAGAAATAATTTTATCCACAACTGAAAAAAAACAACATTTTCAAAATATTTTCATATCAATAAACCCAATAAAATAAAAGAATTCATGGTATTCTTTGAATAAGGATTTATAGCCAGAAATTTTTAATAAATTAACCTCTACAAGCAATAATTAAAATGGAAACAAACAAGTTTTGCTTTTAAATAATATAAATATAATATTTAAAATACAATACTTATAAATATTTTTAAAGAAACATATTTGATACAAAAAAATACAAGTTTGAAAATAAGGAATTATACACCTACAACTGAGAAATATATTGAAATTTTAATATAATACTTTGAGGAAGTGTTAAGTTATAGGAAATATTTATATATCCATTTATTCTCTCCTTAAAGTACAGTACAAAATACACACACACACTAATGATGGCAAAACATATATATCGCAAAAATAAAATAAGGAAAGAAAAATTAAACTGAAACAAGGGGTCAATTTATTTTCTAAAATGCATGCATTTATTTCATAAAACCCAAGCTTTTTAGCAATATGTACAAAAAGAAAAACCTAATGTTATAGTAGATATAACATAAAGGTGCGAATAAATAATATCTTATTAGACAAGTGCAATCAAGTAAGCTAGAAGGTTAAATAACTCTGGTATTTCCGCATTGGTGCAGAGTTCAAAAGATCTCTAAACCCACCACTAATTACAATCCTTTCTTTTTCTAATTTCCTATTATACTTTCTCTGTTCCATCCTGATAAAATGTTCTACTTTATGATCAATTTAATATATTACTAAACTTTAACCTCACTAAGGGTAAGGTTTTGTGGTGCTAGTTATCTTTATACTACTTAGAGTACATAGATAGCATGAGACTCCGCACCATAGTAGGCACTTCATAAAAATCTACTAAAAATAAAGTAAACATATTTTACCCATCTTTCCAAACTAAAAGCAAATCTTTACTGAGAACCACTCAGTAAATGAGTACTGTATGTGTTACAAAGTGTGAAATAACTATTGACCAAAGTACCTTGACAATCTTGGGGATGCAAAATTAACACATACCTACAGTTAAAGAATGATTAGGTGTTAGTTGTTATACTCCAGTATACACATTATACATTCACTGAAAAATAAAAGAGTAATAATGTAGGTTGGAATTTATTCTTTTTAAATCAACATTATTTTAAAAACAAGAGAATATTATATTTTGAAGCATCTCTTTGCAAAAAAAAATACTTTTTCTTTCATGAGAGTACAGTATTACTAATATGTTCATTAAGTGAATGTATCTTCCACATTTTGAAATGAATTTATTTTAAAGGAACTTGGCTCCTTGCTTCTATCTCTTCTAATATTGGACCAGAAGCTAATAATAGCCGAAAATGCTGCTTAGCTAGGTGAGAAAGTTAACTTGGGGAAAATGAAAATGAAGAGGAAAAACCCTTTTCTGACTTTATGCACAAATCCTTGTGTTTGCATCTCTCCCCAAAAGCTTACATGTTTCTTACAGTTAATTTTCCACATGCTTGCTAGAGCTGACAATTGTAATTTACTGGTCAGATCTACCTATTATTTGTATGCATTATACCAAACATTTTCCTGATTCACTAAAATTTCTTTGTCAGGATACAAGGAAATAATAATGAATATAGCTGAAATCAAGTGGGCCCTTAGATCTTAATTATAAATGGTTAAAAAAATAGAAAAATGAAACAATAACTGGCTCCCTTGGCTATTTTCTTACCAGGAAACAAATGAAAAAGGGAAATTTATTTCTGACCATAAATCCCAAATGTTTCATTTTCATTTTCCCCAAGTTAACTTTCTCACCTAGCTAAGCAGCATTTTCGGCTATTATTAGCTTCTGGTCCAATATTAGCTGACCAGTATCTGTCAAACTCCTCAGTTCAATGAGCTTAGGGACTCCCAAGGATCTCCATGTATGCAGACTTCTGCTTACAGCTTCTAATTATTTTCTAACAGATAATGGAACATTTAAGTTCAGAGAGGTTAGATTAAATTTGTAAGTGAATCAAAACCCTAGATAAAATTGCAGCAGCAAAGATCACTGTAGAAAACCCTAAGCTTTTTAGTTGCGATAAAGGGCCCTCACTGATTGCTTATTCTTCTTTGGTTAGAAATTGGTCTCATGATTTTACTACCTCAGAGGTATGTTTTCTTTACTTTTTTTTCCCCATGAGAGAAAAGTCTTTTTTTTTTTTATTTCAGCATATTAGAGGGGTACAAATATTTAGGTTACATATATTGCCTTTGTCCCACCCAAGTCAGAGCTTCAAGGATGTTGTGTGTATCCACTAGACGGTGCACACCACACCCATTAGGTGTGAATATACCCATCCCCTCCTCCCCTTCCACCTGCTTCTTTCCTAATCACACTATGCTGAGCTATCATATACTGTAAGCTACGGGCAGCAAAAAGATGGCTTCCCAGGAGCTGCACCAGCATTCAGAAATGTTCAAAAGAATATCTTGATATTCCATTAAGTTTTACTTCCCTCTGTGTACATGTGTGCTTATCGGTTAGTTCCAATTTAATAGTGAGTACATGTGGTGTTTGTTTTTCCATATTTGAGACACTTTGGTACCCAGCTCTATCCAGATTGTTGCAAAAAGCATTCATTCATCTTTTTTTATGGCTGAGTAGTACTACTGGAAAAAAATTAAGCTATTGATATAGCATATGTAGTACAACTTGTGTTAACAGACTAAAATAAGTATAGGTGTTATGGTAACCACTTCATGAAAAGTGGTAATGATGAAATTAAAGCATTTATGTAATATTTATGAAAACATTTGTGCATCAAAATTTTTTTATAAATGCAGAGGATTTGTGGGCGTGTTTAAAAAAGTTATATACAGTTTGATTTTCTGAGAGTAAGAGTAACATGTCATATGGAGCAATAATAAATAAAAACAAAATGATAAGGCCATCAATAGGGGTTTGAGGGGCAAGAATGCCTCTTGAGCAAAGGAAACTCAGGACTGAACTGCCACATTTGGTTACTTGTGGCAATTGTCTCCTACTTAAACAATGTGATCTTTTGGAGGAAGTAGAGTAATGGTATGAGAAGCCAGTAGTAACTCTTGAGCTAAAGAGCTTTCAGTTCAAATTCAGGCTTTTTTATTTATTTATTATTATTTTTTTGAGACAGGGTCTTGCTCTGTTGCCCCAGCTTGAGTGCAGTGGTATCATAGCTCACTACAACCTCAGTCTCCTGGCCTCAAGCATTCCTCCTGCCTCAGCCTCCCAAAGTGCTAGGCTTACAGGCATAAAATACTGCACCCAGGCCCCTTACTAGTTTTGAAATGAGAACAACGGTTTAAATATAATCTGTAAGCTTCATTCTCCTCACAAAATAGGCATATTAATACCCATTTGCAGGCATTCCTGTGGCTCAATCTAGCTGCAAAGAATCATTTCTTTCTTTACTTTATAATTTATAATTTTGAGCTTATTTTACATATTTGGTTCTAGAAAGTGTTTTAAAAATATTTCTGCTATTAATAGATGATTCATGGTGGAACATGATCAAGAAGGACGTGCTAGGCTGATCCCTTTTCATGCTGGCTTTGGTATGTCATTAAAATTTTTGTCCAAATCCCCTATAATCTATTTCCTTATTGGATAGATTAGCTCTTGAAGTTAGAAAGGGAAGGAGAAGATGTTAGTACAAATAAAACCACACCCAAATTCATCTTTGTTTATATAATATCTTCATTTACTCCAGATAGCTCATGCTCATGTGATCCAGGATTATTAACTCCTGTTGCTGAATGTGGTATTAAATTCTAAACATTAAGATGTCTAGCAATCTGGGATCACTGTCTACTTCAGAGGACGCGTTTTCTATGACCACTCTTAAGGGGGTGATGATGGTATGTAGACAATGTGACAAAGTTTCTCTTTGCAAATTCCTTTCAAGTACCCAAATAAAAGCAGACCGCATTATCAATTTGGTGAGTTTCTGACAGTCTACACCTTGGAAACAGTAGACATAAACCTCCAACTGATAGAGCAGTGGTGTGAGGTAGAATGAGGAATTCTTTTGATCATTTTGAGAAAACTATCATAAGTTTGAATATATCCTTGTGAAGTAGTCACTTTTGTAATACCATTTTTAGCAATACCAACCATATGGTTATTCTAATAGATAATTACCCAGTGGTGTCATTAAACTTGCAAAGGCACATTTAAAAATATGATGGAGGCCAGGCATGGTGGCTCACGCCTGTAGTCCCAGCTACTTGGGAGGCTGAGGCAGGAGAATTGCTTGAGCCCAGGCACTTTAGCCCAGGAGACAGAGAGAGACTCCATCTCAAAAAACATACGATGGAGAGTATTTTTATCATTTATCCACATACCACACATAAGTAGATATATATGTATATGTGTATCCCATTGAAATATCATAGCATAGTAAGCCCTCATTCCCTCAATAAAATCACTTCCCTGTGGATAACTAAAATCACTTTATGCCATACAGTGCAAACTAGGACTTTATTCACATAGTCTCTTCCTCCTGCATAAACAATATTTTTTTCCTTGAACCTATAAGTGGATCATTAACAAAACCATTTATATCAAAGTTTGATATGTCCGAAATTGTTTGTAATTTTCTGGAAATCCTATTTACTGGTCTTTGCTTTCTACCTGCATTTTATGAACAATCTTGATATTACAAATTGCTCCTCCTAGTGATACAGTCAAACTGGGTGGGAATTTTACCTAAATCATAATAATTCTCAAATACCATTCAAATTGGAATTAGAAACTGCACATAATCAGTTCAGTTTCAACTCTATGTGGCATAACACATCCTCTAATCTTGTATGAAATTCACTGAATTGTAGTGTCTAAAGAACTGGAAAATACCTACAATATGGAAAGCTGTGTCTTCAACAGACACGGCTGATTTCATTTCCCCAATTTCAATATTGGTACAGTAGACTACGTGCTCTTGAGAAATGTCCTTTCACACAAATTCAAGAAATGCTTTGGAGAAATATAAGCAGTCAGAAAGCTATTTAAGTTATATGTTGTGGTTTACAGAGAGCAACCTGTTTTGGATTTGGGTAGTCTCCTCTAGTTACTTCAAAAAGGAAATTAAACCTATTGTTAATTTAACAAGTTTAAAACTTGTTAAACTCTTTAATATCCCCTAAGGCAATATTTAAAGCTCAAGGTTTAGGATAGCTACAAAATTCAGTTAACCCTTACTGGCAGAGATTTATAATGACCACACTCGGTTACTTTTATTTATTTATTTTTGCCAAATTAATCTGTAGTAAAATCACCTTTTTTTTTCTTTTTATAGAGGATTCTTGTATCTTACTCTTCTTGGAACAGAAGTAAACAAGCAGGAGACCAGGGGAAGAAGGTATTCAAATAACAGACTTTAGTAGGGAGAGTGAACATTATCCAAAATTACTACATAAGATCCAAGGAACCTAGGAGTAAGATGCTAAAAATGAAATCTATTACTACCCTCTTGTATATAATGGCAGCATTCACAGGCAAGCATTCAAAGGTTCCCTACAATAGGTTCCTCTAATGGGAGCTAGGTAAAGTTACTGACCTCCTGCATGCTTAGGAGAAAGTCATCCAAGGTTCTCCTCCTCAAAGGTTCTTACAGAGTCAAAATGGAAGGCCTATTTTTCAGTGATTTGTTTGGTTCTCTAGATTCACAATAGCTTTTAAATTAAGTTTGCAGAAATAAATCAGAGATGAGCAATATGAATAAGAGAAATGATTGAAGTACAACATACCTAAACAAAGATAAGACTATTAGGAGGAAAATATTACAAAAATTAATTAGGCTGGAATAGAGGGCTTAAAGGTGGAATAATAAAAGTCTTTAAAAAGAGAAAAAAATGCATTCAGACAATTAACCAAGTAGTTATCATGTTACCTAACTATATGCTTCCGTTGTGCTTGCCATTAGATATGCAATAGTGCAGTCAACGGACATAGTCCCTTGTCATCAACAATCTTGTAATCTAGTGGTGGAGAGTGGAATTCTACAATAAAAACTAGGAGAAATAAAATAAATACACAATAACTTACCGTGGTAAACGTTACAGAGGAAAATTTCTGCATGCTGTTAGTAAGTTATAATTTAGATTAAGGAGTCAAGGAAGGGCTCTTTGAGGAAGTATATTTAAGCTGAGAAAATCAGGATAACTAGGAATTCATTGGGTATAATTGAGGGATGAACACTCCAGGTGAAGGCACTAACTGGCTTGCTTGTGAGGAAGAGTGGAGAGAAAGTGAAGAGAAAGGCAACTGGGGAGGTAATCGGGAGCTCTGTAAGCTAAGAATCTAGTGTTTTCCTTTATTTTGGTAAGGCCAATAGAAGTTTTTATGCAGAGGAATGACACAATTCAAGTTTTGTATTAAAAAGTAGAGATATCAAATTGGAAGCTAGTCTCATAATTGAAACTGAAGAAGTTGATAGCTTGGATTAAGGTGATGGCAATGGAGTTTAAAAAGAAGGGGAGGCCATCCAAATGTATTTTGGGCATAGAATCAAAGCACTTGCCTTGAATTGGAAGTGAATGTTTTGAGGGGTTATGACATGCAAGGATAAGTTCCAAATTTCTGGTAAGAACAATAGGTTAGAGATACAAATTATTTAAGTGGATAAAATTGGAGGCAGGAGAGGTTGAGAGGAGAGGATGAAGAGATCCATCCATTCCGAGTATGTTAAACTTGAGATGCCCCTGGGATTTCAATGTGGCAATATCAAGAATAGAGATGAGGTCAGATTCATAAAACGGCTAGAGATGGAAGTTGATAATCTCGTGAGATGATCTAGGGGAAAATGTAGATTAAAAAGAGGTCTAGAACCCTGCTCTGAGAAATGTCAATATTTCTGAGATTGCTTCCTGGCAGCATGATTTTGAGAAACAGGAAGGTTGAAGATTTTTGTAAGAATATGATTATAATGATAGGCCATGAATCTAAGTTGACTACAGAGGGATGTGAGGATAGGAAGCAGCTGAGGGATAGTGAGACACAGAAAAGAGTCAATGAAAGAAAATGAACTGGAGAAGGAGAATGTGTTTGAAATATTAGTTTCAGATGTGACGTTTCTGCTGATGACTGAGTTCTGTACAACTAACAGGATGTGAACAAGAGCCAATGAAATAAACTGTAACATACATGATTTACTTTTACTACTGGGAAATTTTTCTTTTTTTTTTTAGTACAGCTTTGAAAGACTCTAAATTCTGCTTCTAATGGAGTTTATAGATTCTCTTTATGAAGATAGTGTTTCATTTTTAAAAGCAAAGTAACTTTCCAGAACTTTTCTTAATTACTTTAGCTATGTCTTTTCTTAAGGAAAAGAGGATTGGTTAACCAACTTTTCAAGATCAAGCCAATAGTAGAGGATCCTGTGACATTTAAGTAATGGGCCTTTAAAATAAAAGGAATTGTGCATTTTTTCACCTCTGAAATAGATAAATTGTTCATATATGCAAAAGAACAAAACCTTTAAGTCAAAAGATGTAATTATATAATGTGAATTTTTTAAAAATCCACTATTAGTATGACACAGGATCTAGTTAAGAGTTACTCGTACTATATGAAGTCATATGCAAGAACGTTTGTAATGTGAAAATGTTATAGAACAAAATATCTTTTCAAATAATATTACAAGTCTGATATAATCTGAGAGAAAATATAAACTACCAGTAAATTGTATTTATCTCACCAGTAAATTGTATTTATCTCTAATTGACATCAATTAGAGTTGAAACAACTCCCACCAAGACAAAAACAATACAGACAACACATAAACACAATTCATATGAACATTTCTTTAGAAAATAGCAAAATGTCAGTTGTGTAAGATAAATAAAATTTCCTCTTGTATAGGGAGAAGAAAACAAGTTATTCTTCTTTTAATAAAAATATTACCATTTATATAATAAGGTTGGGTGTTTTGAAACACATTTCCTTACAGCAATTTTCTGTGAACTACATGGTGAATCTGGTGTGGGAAAACTGAAAGTGAAGCCAAGAAGATTCATGTGAGCAGTAAGTCAATACTTTTGATCAGTCATTGGAATTTAGAATAATTACAGAATTTCTTCCGTTCTCAGCTAATTTTTTAAGAAAACAATTTAGATAAAACACTGATGTTAGGCTTAAATATTGGGGGAAAAATACCGAGTGGTGGGAACTCAAAAAAGCTGAAAAGCCTGTCTGATTTTCTCAGACCATGGTCCCATAATCTAAGAATCTTGTTCAATAACATCATTCTTAGGTAGGTATTCAGCACCATTTGGTGGATTAAAAAAAAATAAGCCACATTTTTCCCATTGAAATGATGCTATCTGAAACAAGAACTAGGACCATGTATAAATGCAGACATTCTTCTTATGAAGGTGGACATTTAGAGTCATTTTCTTAATGTTGTTCAATGTGATCTTTCTTTATGGGAATGAAGAATGTGCTGGCCACTCACTAGCAGTGTATTATTATTGTCATTATGAATCCATTAGACACATTCAGGTGAGCTGAGTAAAAGCCCTGTGACCAAATTCTCCTTCTCTTGCTTTTAGTGTAACATTTAATAGTGGACAAACTGCCCCATATTTATTTTTTGCCTATGGTAAAAATTCTAAGAAAATATAAAAACCCTCTCCTTTGCCCTTGAATATCAATAGAAGTGTTGAATTTAGTGATGAAGTTTGAGTATTAAGTTGCTAAATTTGTGACATATAATAACCAGTAAAGCACAGCTATATCTCATAAATATAGTAGTAGTGATTATTGAATATAGACTCTGCTCTAAGTATAAAGGAGGGGGATGGGAAAGGGTCTAAGTTATTAATGAGAGTATTCAATTTCTATCGTCTTTGGAAACTTTATCTTTCTATAAAAATGGTATAAAACACATAGATGTGCATGCGTGTAAGTACAAATATACACATGCACTAGTTTGCAAAAGAGACAATGTAACATGTTTGCAGTATGTCTTATTTCAGTTTGAAAGTTATCCTGGGAACATTCTATCATATTGTTGTACCAGCTGAGTTCCACTCACTTTTCTTCGCCCAACAGCTTTCTCTTGCCACCGAAGCCTATTTTGCTACCCTCAGGAGGTAGGACATGTAGGAGGATAAATGTCCCTCTCTCCTAGGACCCCTCAATCAATAACTGACAGAGCTTGTGTAATGGCTGCAGCTCCCTGAACGCTGAGTGGGATAATTCTGAGGTGTATGTCCTGCACTGCCTGCCAGCGTCTCTCCAGTAGAAAGAAGCTCTGGTTTCTCACAATGGCAGCTAGCTTTATTGGTTCTCCTATCTTATTTCTACATTCCCCTACTGATGAGTTTTTCACCTCCAAAATAAACTACTTTCACTCAAATCCTTGTTTCAGGGGCAACTTCTACTTCTGGAAGAACCCTAACTAAGACATATGTTAAATATATTACTTTTAACCTAATAACTCTAGAACATTTGTAATTTCAACTACATCCTTAGGTCCAAATTACAAATAATTTTTGTGATACAAACCTTTTGCTTGGGGTGTAATAGGTTATTCAAATACTTATAATGATCTACACACATAACAGATGAGTTGAAAATGTAGGTATGCAATGTAGGCATAGGTTTACATTAAAATTACACCAGCCTATGTAAAATATTGAATTCACCATCAATGTTGCCAGTAAAGCTGTGTTTTAATCATGGTGATGTTATCCTTCTAATGTTTTGAAAGAAGTCATCAAAATAGTAGGAAGCATTTCTGCCTAATATTTATTGAAACTCTGCCAATAGCAGTCCGTCAATCTGTTAAACTTCTAGCATCTATCCACAAGTAGGAAAGGCACAGTCAAAATATTTTCTTTAACTTTTCTTAACTTTTAAAAAGAATGAATTCCTTTGAGTCTATTGGTTACCAAATCCATCAACCATCTAGGAAAATGACTCCTTTCATGGCTCAATCAGAGCCTCATCTAAAATTCAGTGGAAATCTAAGACTTCAAGCTGCCATCCCCACTCCTGTTTCCATGGGAATAGACTTCAGATCAAGAAACAAAAAATGGATGGGGTTAGGAGCTTTCAAATAATCATTCAAAATCATGATGAGGTTTTTAGAGCTTTTTTTTCTTAGGTTATTATTTTGTAGCCTCTTAACCCCCTTTTGCCAGTCTGTTTCCATGGAAATATGACAAAAATGGCTGTCTAAGCCTCCAGTAAAGATTATTAGCATTCTTGTGAATTTCAGCTTTGGCTGTAGCTTAGGCTTGGCAAGATTTTTTTCTATCAGTTTTATAAATTAACCAACAATTTTTACTCATTGTAATTTTTCTTTATAATTTCTAACTTCTTAAAAGAAGTGTGAAAGTTCCTTTCACAAATTTATAGCTATGACCAAGATCAAATTGAGTAACTGCGACATCACTGAAAAAGGCTTCAGTTTTAAATTTTAACATATGAGCCAGGACATGTAGCTGCAGAGAGTATCAGAATCTTTAGAGAGCTGCAGAGAGAAACATTATTTAGTTACTGGACTCACTGTCTGTTAGATAGGTAGTGGAAGATATGCAACAAGGGTGATATTTAAAATATAAAGCAACTGGTAAGGCACGGAACTAAACAATCAGAAGAGTGGGTTTGTACCAGCTGATTATTAGCCCTATTATATAATAGCCAAAAATAAGTTAAGTTGAAAGTAGTCTTATACAAGGTGGTTAGCATTATACCCAAATAAATTATTCAAGGTCACAGACTGAGCTCCTGAAAAACTTGCAAAGAGCTTACAAGAGAAACTGGGTAGAAATATATAGCAATCCATCTTTTAAAAAAAATCTAAGTGCATATGCTTGCATCATCTTTCATATGAAGGTCATTTAAGAATCAAAATCATCCTTATTACTGAAGACATTATGCTAAAAGATAGAGAAAGAACGTATATGATCTTTGATAGAACCCCTGGCAAGATATCTTGTGTTGAATGTGAAAAAAATAACAGCATGCTACATATATAGTTTTATTCCATCCTACTCTCTGAAATTTGCTGAACAGCTCAATCTACAATTTTTGCTAGGGGAAATCTTAAAGTTCTGATTGACCTTATAAAGTACATTTATTCTTTAGAACTCTCTTATTATTCTCTAGTTGGAGGTGTTTTTTTTTTTTCTTACCTATAACATCTTCTGAATCTGAATTGAAAAAAAATAAATTACAAGGAGTAATTATCTGACTCAGGTAGATTCCTAATTTAAATTTAGCAGAGACTGATTTATTACAGAGAGTAATATTGATTGATATTTTCAACCAAGTGGATCATAACCATAATAAAATAAAGCAGTACAATTAATTTTTCAAGTCATCCTTACTATTCCCATAATGAATGCAGTTTGGCATAGTAGTTAAACACATAGCCCTTGAAAGCAGGGGCTTGCCTGCAGGCCAAATCTGGCCTACAGCTTGTTTGTGTAAATAAAAGTTTTGTTGGAACACAGTCATACTCACTGGCATTTTGTTTTGCTTCAATTGCCTGTGGCTGCTTTCCCGCCAAAAAGGGCAGAGTTGAATAGTTGCCACTGAGAACACATAGCATGCAAAATCTGACTATTCTTTGGCTCTTAAAAAGAAGTTTACTGATCCCTCCTCAAGGCTGGCTGCTTGAACTCAAAGCCTAGACCTGCCATTTCCTAACTTTGTGGCCTTGTGCTAACCTTGGGTCAATACCAGGTTCCTGGATTGTCATATCTGAGAATGAAATGTGTTATTATTTGTGAATTATTTATAACAATGCTTGGTACTTAGTAAATACTTTCTAAATATTAGTGACTTCTTATTACCACCACCACATAGTCCTTCTAATACTGTTCATTGCAACTAATTTTAAGAAATATACTCATTATTTCTGGTTATTGAATACAATTGGTTGTTTTTGGTTATTAAATATATTTTCAGTTTGAATTACATATTGCATTCACTTGAAGGCTACTTGGCTATATTCAACAATAAAATATAAAAACATTTTATGTCTAATTGAACATAAAAGATAATTCACCTTGAGGACTGTAAATATCTTCGAATTCTAAAATCAAGTTCTAATGAATTATCTAGTCAGATAGTTGTGAACCAGAGGTAATATAAAAAGTATAATGTGAAGTGATCTTAGAAATTTGTTTAATTATAAGATTATACCATTTCCATAGAAAAAACTTTGTAAGTTATGTAGTCTTTTTTTTTTTTTAATTTTCAAAGCAGGTTATTTGATAATGGATAAAAATGTGATTGCCTGGGCATCTATACTTACGTCCATGAACTCCACATTGGCCTTGGGACCAGTTGTCTCATTAAGAATCTTAATAGCCACAGGAATCTTCACTGTTTCTCCTTCAGGTACCCAAATGCCCTTTGAGGGAAAAAGTTCACATTAAATTTGACTTCTCAACTATTAACTTCTTAAAAAATAATTTAGAAGTTATATGTTCTTTCATTCAATCAACAAACATTTATTTAGCACCTGTTACATGTTATATCATTCTGCAACTTTATAGTCTGCTTTCATTATGTGAAGATGAATTACATATGTATGACATATATTATATATATATATTCTGCTTTTAAGGTATTTATACCATTATCAGTTTTAACTTTTGTGCATGAAAAAGGCTTTGAATAGTGAATAAATCATTGACATAGGATAGAATAACAACATCTGATTTGGAAGAGATCATGAACTTTTCAAGACTTTGAGAAGGTGGTTCCATTTTTTAAACTTCAGTTGTCTGATTTGTAATTTAGTAGATTGAGCTAAGTAATGTTAGAGATCTTTTCAGCTTGCGTATTTTCTAATTATTCTGCAACAACAAAAAAAGAATGTAAAAAGCATATTCTCATGTTCCTCAACCTCAGACTGATTTAAGAATTAATTTTCAACAGTACTTATTTGAGATTTAGTTTTCAAAAGGAAGTAGTAGGGGGTATTAATTTTTGTATATTATTAAAAAGCATGTGTGTGTATGTGAAGGATTTTTATTATCTCTGAAGAAGTATAAAATATTTATGTTGGCCATTGCTAATTCTCTCTCCTTATCAAAATATAATTATAATATCTGAATAAGATCTATGCACTGGAAAAGCAAGTTGGTAGAGTTTATGTAATATACAACATTAAGCTAAATAATAGCATTTCTGGGTAAATGAATTTATTCTGGGTAAACTGAATTTAAAGATTTGAATGGGGACAATAATTTTTATAAGACATACAAGGATGAACAGATCATACAAGAATATTTTTTAAGAGACATATTGTCCCAAATGAACACAAAAGCAAATATGAGGTCATGAGAAGAAAAATATCTCAAATTTTAATTTATGAACACTGACATCAAAAAGAATTTTTATAAGAGTTTTAACATTAAAATAGGAGGAAGAAAAAAATAGTCTGATATTCCTGAACAGAATATCTCCATTTCCTATCTTTCTTCATATCAGCTGGTTGTAGTCATAAAGAAAAGATAAAAATGTTTTTTTCACTTTGAACTTCTATGCTGAAACATATGTATTTGTGTTACCCAAAGTTGTAATAATATGAGGAGACCTGAACACAAGAATTATTCAGAAGTACAGTAATAATAATAAAGAAAATAAAAGACTTTAACCTTTAGAAAGTGAATTTATGGTTGTGTTCTTCATGGTAAGAGTGAATAGGAAAATCTGTGTGTCAAATGCAAAATAATAAGCTGTTTCTTGTATACAATTTTAAAAAAATCAAAGCAGAAATAGGAAAAAAAAGCCCAAGACCAATAGGCTACATTTTCTCACTGATGGTATCTAGGGCGGAGAACAGGCTTACTATTTATTACTCAATTAAACAGCTGTAGAGGGGGTTACTTTATAAAGATATAGCATCAATATTAAGGTATTCCTCAAGTATACTTATAAAATAAAATATAAATTCAATGTGAACTAATTTGTACTGTTTTTTAAAATAAGTATAGTCACTATTTTTTAGGCCTGATCAGATAATAATTCAACTATGCTGATACCCAGGATATTGGTTGGTTCCAATCTTGAGTGCTTGAACATAACATATTTCTGTTTAGGAGAAAACAACCCACAAATAATTGGTTAAGCCAATTTACATTTCTATGGTCAATAATAATCCTTTATAGTTTAAGACAATATGTCCCTGTAACAACTGATATAGTGATTAAAACTTAGGGTCAACGATAAACATGCCTGGCATAAAATTCAAACAAACTTACGGAACTTCCAATAACATTTATTACAAGTAATTTCAATAAAGGTAAAACACTCATGGATGACAAATAACTATTCTTTTTTTTCAATTTATGTATTTAATTTATTATTTTTTTTCCAGACACAATCTCACTCTGTCATGTGGGCTAGAGTGCTGTGGCTTCAGCCTAGCTCACAGCAACCTCAAACTCCTGGGCTTAAGCAATCCTCCTGCCTCAGCCTCCCCAGTAGCTGAGACTACACCATACCTGGCTAATATTTTCTATTTTTAGTAGAGATAGAGTCTCACTCCTGCTCAGTCTGGTCTTGAACTCCTGACCTCAAGTGATCCTACCCTTTGGCCTCCCACAGTGCTTGGATTACAGGCATGAGCCACTGTGCCTGGCCATAACTGCTCTTCATAAAGGTATTAATAAAGCCTTATTATTAAATGTTTCAATAAGTAATATTTTTCCCTGGTAAGGTCATCAGATAGTATTGAGTCTTGAGTTAAAGGGCATCCATAGTTTAAAATGGAATTTAATTTCCAGACCATATTATTTTAAAAAATATAAGGGTAATTGTGTTCTAGGAAGAATCTGAGATTGAGTTACCTTAAATATAGAACTTTGTTATGATACATTTAAATTTGGCCACTTATCTCTCTCTTCTCCATAAACACAAATATACTTACTTGCTTTAAATGTTGTCAGTGTGACATGGAGAATTGTTAACATCAAAATTTAAGGGCAGAAAGCTCTAATATCTTTCTACTGACTTGTCCTGTGGTTCAACACAGAAATCTTCACTTACATCTAAGATATGGAGATTTGAAGCAATTACCATATAATTCAGGTGGGGAAATCATGCAACAGATCATTAGAATGGGGGTTTATGGTGCCTGGGGGATCCAGAATGACTGTCAGTATTGATTCAATTCACTGCATTATCTTCAATTTGCCAATTTTTTAAATCAAGGCTGGAATTTAGGACATTTCATTTATTAATCCAAATAATTTGCTTTACATTGTTTTATCATAGATATAAACAAAGATTAAAATTATTAAAGGTATGAGTAAAATTGCTATAAACAAATAGATTAAATTTTTAAGTATATAAAGTGATACTGAGTTCTTTTCTAGCACAATATAAAATGAGAAACAGGACAAATTGTGTTTCTTTGAATGCACACAGCATCTGAAGATTTGAAAAGACATCACGTCAGCCTAGAATAGTTCCTAGTAGGCAAAGTAGGTGCTCAGTTAACAATTTGAACAAAAAATGTGTACTAAAAAGATTAAGAAACTTCTACATTTTGACCTTAGATTAGAACAATTTTATTTTAAGAAAATTAGATTATTTTGGAGCACTCAGGGGAGAAAAATTTAGGTTTTATTCTAATTGGTAATGTCTTCTGTTAAATTATTGTTTTAAATGGAAAAAAAAGAACATTTCCAATGGAAAATTCCTAAGATCCAATCTATTTTAACAGATATGTTTATAAAAATATAGGCTTGCATATAACTTTAAGAACAATATTAAACTGCCAAAGTGAATTTTGGGAATTATATTAATGGATATTACAAGAAGACTTCAGCATTAGCACAGCCAGTTTTCTTATTCTTTTTTTTTACCATTAGAGTAAATTCTACCACAATTAATCTTGGGCCTGGCCTCTGGATTGGTCTTATAATTAAGGCAAATAGGTAAACATACAAATGCTATCCTTTGAGCTTTTCCTTTCTAGAAACATCTCTTATTGAAAATGTACGATGTCACACTTTTCACCTATCTGACCTGCATTTCACATATAAAGTCACTGTTTTAGTTTGCCAGTAATGATGAGGACATCAAAACCATGGAAATTACAAAATCATAAATGTAACCAGGTAGGCAAAAAATTATTTAGGAATTAGTTCCATCCTATTAAGGCATCAGCCCATTTGTGTGGATTCTAAAGACATCAGCTAGTAGGGTCCTGATGGGAAGGCTTTTGGATAAAAATAGCAGAAGAGAAAAAGAGCAAGGGATTATGGCACACTGCCCAGGCATGTCTGGGATTTCATGGAGCGCTGTGTAGGGGTAATGAGAAAGGGTTGGAGCTGGCTATTTTGGATGATGGTAATTTGCCAAAGGGAAAAGGATATTAAAAGTAGCTCAGGAGGGCACTGGGAGAAAGAAGCATATTTGGTGGCTTTGTATCAGTGTTTCCTGTCTTTCTCTCAATACTGTATCCATTCCAGCTTGTTCAATAAAAATTAATGAATTCATTTGTGCAGTAACTTCTCTATACTATAAAGATCTTCCTTTCTGAATATTATTAATAAAAGGAAATTAGGTTGGCTAAAATAATAACTCTGGCTATTATTTTTTTAAAGTCTGAAACAACACTTAAAATAACTGATACGATGTGGTGTTTTTTACTTACTTTATAAACGGTTCCAAAAGCACCCGAGCCAAGGACTTTTACCCTCTTGAGTTCAGTTTCTTTCAAAATACGAAGTTGAGCTTGATTGGGTGCTGTGCCACTGGGAGTTAAGGGTTCTACCAACTGCAAAGTAAAAAGGATAAGGTTATACAACTTTCAGTCCAACAATCAGTACTTCTCTCTTTTATTCTCTTTCTCGTACATGCAAAACACACACAAATGCACTTTGCTTTGACAAACAATACTTTTGTAATATGCATCATTCACCATCCCCAGACACACAATTATGTATTCCTTTAGACCGTATCCCTTCTCTTCTCCTGCTCTTTGCCAGGGCAAACAGGAGTAACAAATGTGTGCCTACTTTGATGTATCCTAAGATAGGAGATTTGATACATCAGAAAAAAAAAAAAAAGGAAATGCTGCCTGGGAAGCCAGGGCAAACATATCAGAAGAGAGGGAAAAAAGTTAGCACAATGCGGATACCTTAGGACCATGTGGCTAAAATTTTTGTGTACACATGAGTTACCTGAAGTTCTTGTTAAATGCAGGTCCTGGTTCAGTAGTAGGTCTGGAGTAGGCTTGAAATTTTGCCTACTTGAAATTCATAGAACTCCAGGTGATGCCTATGTACTATGGGCTACATATACTTAAAATATATATATTTTATATATATATGTATATGTGTGTGTGAGTGTGTGTGTGTGGGCATGTGTGTATGTCTTGGCATATACCATGTAGTAATTTCAGATTTTGAAAACTTCTACCTGAGATTTTTAGTATCCTGCAATTTTCTCAGGTATCATTTAAAACATTTCTACAAACACATTTTCAAGGAATTTTAATATTATACCCTTAAAAGAAGCACAGTATCATTTTGTCAGCCAGCAGCGATATGGTGGAAAGGACTGAGTTTAAACGTGGAGGTTCGTATGCCAGCGCTGCCACTCACAGGCTTCGAAAGCACCTTACCCCTCCTGGCCCCTTATTTCCCATCTGTGAAATAGGTATAACAATGATTACCTTAGATTATTGTTAAATGAAGAAATAAGATTACATTGGTGGAAAAGTCTGGAATGCTGCCTGGCATATTGTAGGCACTGAATTTGTCACTTTTCAAGGGATAGGATGATGTCTCATCAATACATTTGTGAATCACTGCATCTACCAAAGCATCAAGCTTACAGTGAATCTCAGTGTATCTCAGTCAGTGTGTGTTGGAAAAGTTAACATAAGAAAGACAATCTGGAGCAGAATGATTTGGGGAAAGTGTATCAACTTGAAGTGCATCCCAACATTATATCAAGATTCAGTAAGTTTTTCACCTCTGAGGCAAATTTCTAGCAGTATTTAAGGATTTAAATTGATCCTCTTAAGAATTCCTTTTCTATTTAGATGGTGGTATAAAATCATATTTATTTTTACTGAGAGAAATGGCTTTCTGCGATTATCTAATATCCAAATGCAAAATAATTTACTCCTAAGCAATAATTTTCTACAAAAATAGAAGCTGCTTATAAAACCAATTAGTGTGCTATTTATTTAATAAGGAAATGACAAGTTGAAGGAAATTCTTATAAATCACCAGATTAAAAAAACAAACTAAAACAAAGGAACACAACTCTTTTTTTAAGTAATGAACCTTCCCTGCATGTGGTTAAAAGATGGAATTTCTCTTCCATTTATTTAATCATCTGATGTCCACTGCTCTTCCAAGCCTTCAATTCCTCTCCAACTCTAGTTTACAATAATTCACTTTTCAGAATTCCCTCACTGACTTCCCCAAGCTGGCCATGAGGAAGAATTCTACCTGTCTCCAGTTTCCTAGTTAAGTTGAAAATATGCACAGCACATGTGTTGTGTACAAACTTTCATTCTCATGTTCATGGTTGAAAGTGATCAAATTAATCTTCTATAGGCAGCTAGCTAAAGTAGGAATTATTACTAGGTTTTCCCATATGTAATTGACTACCTTTTTTTGCTTGAACATGTCTGTTGATGAGACAGCTCATTCTAATGTAAGATAATTCCAATCCCTAGAAAGTATTTTCTTATAAGTAGATATAGAGTAGTTTCCTGAAACCTTTACATGATGCTTCTATCTAGTTTTAACTCCTGGAGGGAAAAAGCTAGAATTTATTTCATTATCAATGTAAAAAATTCATGAGTGAATTAATATTCCCATTCCTGTTAGTGTTCAGAGGGAAAGTCAGATTGTCACATTGACAATGAGAAAGAAAACAAACCCAGGGTAGACTTAATCTCAGAAAAGAATTGATCTGAATTGCTCAGATAGGCAAGAATGTTTGTATCAGGAGAGAGGTAGAAGTTAAGAACCGTCTAGAAATGTATAGTGTTCTGTAAATGTTTTTTCCCTGTAAGATGAAAACTATCAGCATATGCTAGAGAATTCAGTGTAGCAATATAAAAGAAATTATAATCATTTATGAGTAATTAACATATTCACAATAACCACTATGCATAATCTTAAATGCATCTGGTGAATTGTGTTGTAAGGTCTGTGTGATTACAACACTAAGCTTTATCCTATAAGCTTGGTCTTTGACTGCTGGTATAATGAGATCATTGGCTACCGATTTAATGATCCTAGTTAAAGCATACATTACTTGCCTATCTGATTATATTGTGAACCAGAAAAATTCTCTCTCTTTCTGATGTTTTCCTAGTTCTGTAACTGAGATATATTCTACCCAGATATTTTCTAGTTCTGTTGCTTTGAGATATCCTCCATCCAGAGCTTGCTAATGGGAAGGAACTCCCCCTACACACACACAAAGAAGCAGATCTGTTTTTCCTCCAGTACAATAATTTTCGTGACCCCTGCCATCTATCTTCTTGAAGCCATGAAACTGTTTTGACTGCTTTTACTATATAATATGATTTTTCATCAACTTGGTCTAATGTACTATAAATAAAACCCTCATCGGGAAATTGAACAGAATTTTACTTGGATTAAAAAACTGAATATCATCTAAACCTAAACCAAATGAAAATCTCTAAACCCATGATAAGCAGAAATAAACACCTCACCTCTGTTTCCAGGAATCTTCTCAAGGCTCTTTTCTTTTTGATGCTCTTTCTTCTAACATAAACTGCAAATGTCAGACCCACAATGACCAGGATGAAGAGCCCACCAATGACTCCAGCTGCGATCAGTGGAGTTCTGCCAACCAGAATGAAAGAAAAAAGTATGAAGAGAGAGAAGACACAGAAAGTGGAAAGAGCAGTTGTATAAGACATTATCCACATTTTACAAGTCTAGTCATTTAGATGAGATGCAAATAAAATGGCACTGGGGATCTACCAAAACCTTTCTCATAGTAAAAACTGTGGGTTTTGTTTTATTCTTTTCTTTTTTTTTAAAATAATAAACCATGCACATTCAACTAGTCTTTGAGGATGAGCAGCCACAACATGCCATTTGATGAAAAAATGTAAAGCTCAGTAACAGAATGAAGAACATATGACAAAATGTTGGTATAGAATCATTTAAAATTTTTAAAATTTTACTATTATCTAGGAATAAATGGAAAGTACATTTTAATAACATTGTTGTGGTATATGATTTTATTTTCAGTGTTTTCTCTAAAGTGGACTTTCACGACAGTGGCACTATTGACATTTTGGGCTAGATACTAGTTTGTTGTGGAGCAGTGTCCTGTGCATTTTAGGATGTATAGCAGCATCCCAGTCTCCAGTCATGGCGATATCTTCAGACATTGCCAAAGGTCTGTCAACATCACCCCCAGTGAAGAACCACTGCTCCAAAGTAAAAATGAGTGGTCTGGACACCTATGAACCCTACACTTCTAGAGTGGAGGGTAACAAAGAGAAAGTGGTTATTGCCAAAAGTGCTATTTGAAACTCTGATAAGAGCAACTCTGGTAGAACAAAGGGCAGCAGAAAGATAAAGAATTGGGTCAGACAGGTTTAAATGTTCAGAGAGATGATGACAGCAGTATTATAATCAAAAGTAGATTCTAAGCATCATATTCTCATAAAAGAGGTCTGCACATTAAGTATTACATAAAAAGATGTAAACAGTACCAAAAAGAAATTAGCAAGAGATTGATTGGAAATTTTTATTCTGAAAATGCTTTTCTAATGTATTTTTAGCAATGATATAATTTTGAAACTTATTGCTTTCTAAGATAAATATTTCCTTGCTTGAACAGTAATAGTTGTGGTTTTTAATTTCTTGTTCTAGAGTAGAGCAATATCTATAAGGTTTCAGTGATCAGAATCCCGAAATGTATTAATTTCATTTGCCATACTAAATAACCTGGAGTGAAGCACACAAGTGTTACCTTGACCATGGAGCCATGATGGATAGCAAAATTAAAAGAGAATTCCCTGCATGATCATGCTGTCCATAATGAAGTGTTTTATATTTTATAGTTCTATTTTTAGAGGAATCTATTCTATATACTACATTCTTATAGAAAAAATATTTTCTTTTACAAAATAAACTTTTGCTCAAAGATAGGTCAGAAATTATGATCGTGGATGATCGTAAATAAAATCTTGAAATGTTAAAGAGCTCTTCAAAAAAAATCTATGTAATTTCTACAATAAATGAAGTCATGTCTTAAAGATTATGACTGCTATATTGTCACATAAAACTGCAGAAAAACCTAAAAAGGTAGTTCATCCTAAAGGTTGTTTCCTGACAGCTCAAAGCACTATAGCATACTGAAATGTTGCTATAATTCAACTAGATTTTTCTAAATGGGATTTTCTAAGGATATAAAAGTCTATGCTGAGAAAATTAAACTATAGTATGGACACAAACTCATCAGTGTGATATGTTTTCATTTGTGTAAGATCATATTTTTGAGCATTCCAGTTAAATATGTATTTCAGAAAATATTTTAGGTTTTCAGTCCAAAGCATAATTTTTAGCTGAAATGCCTAATATATCCCTGAAAAATCACTAGTATAGAAAGGATTGTATTTTAGTTTCCTCAGCCCAATTTTTATTACAAAGAATGTATGTATAATTGAGAGTAGTATCCAATATTTTGTTAACTGTACATTTAGACCAAACTCTAAACTGTCTCTATTTATTTTTCAAAAGAATAGATAATATATGTCTATGAAAATATGTCAATGTAAATTAAAAGACATGTCCTATTTTAGTTTTTGTTTGCTTGCTTATTTTTTTAAGAACAAACTTCATATAACAAAACAAGACCTCTTTTCATCTTATTTCAGTGGAGATCAATTGCCACATCCTTATTATTAATACTTCAGCTGGCTTTAGTAGTCAAAATATCATATTCAAAAACTCACTAGAGAGTAATTTCTATTTTACTGGTTAGCATTTACTTTAAATATTTTCCCATGGCAATTCCTTTTGTTGATTTGGATTACTTTATTTTTTCTTCTTTTATCACTCTGTAGGAATGTTACAGGTACAAACAACCAGAAAAAAACAGGAAGACATGGACCATAAACTGAAAAGATTGGGTTACAAAAGAGTAGGATCACAATAGGGAAAATGTATTTATATATATCTATAGATATACAGATCTGGAATAATACAAGACACAATATAGTAGTTGTCTGAGTGGTATGAACATGGTGCTATTTTTTATTTTTATTAATGTGTATTTTCTTATTTTTATATTGTATGTATATTTCTTTTGAAATAAAAGTTTGTTAAATTTAAGAAAAAATATAGAAAAAAATCATTGTTTAAAAGTTTAGTTAATGGTCTTGTTTTCTTTTTTCTTGAATGTTTTTTTTTTTGCATTTTTTCAATTAAGATTTCATTTTGTTATTCCCTGTCCACTTTTGCAATCTAAGTGCTACTGAATATATTTTCTATTCATTATAATGTGTCTGAGACATTTAATTACCATCATGTTTCTTATAATTAATATTACATTCCATAAAACAAAGGTAATCTGAAAAGTTAATACTATATATACATTTCCTACTCCTTCCAATTTTGATAATTCCCAGATATTTGTAGGTGTAGGATAGATGTCTATTTTTTTTCCTGAGAATTAATGCTTAATTCTTTATGAGGACCCTTTGGATAAAGAGGATATGGCTACCTAAGTTGCTTCTTTAATTTGCTGCGTCTCTCTCCTAGGTCTAATGTTGGCTTTGCCGACCGAGCTGTTTCTGAGAATGTTTTCCTCTTGCTTGTGAATCAGAGGAACCTCTAAGAAGTTCAGATATGACACTATTGAGATCTGAAGAGTCAAACACTAAGAGACCAGAAATACTCTGTAATCCCTCATCTGTAATAGGACTAGTGTTTGTTTATTGGTTTATCTTTTTGGCTGTTAAAAATTATATAAATTTCAAGTGCCAAGTCCAAGCTTAAACTGAAAGGATGTGATCAATTGATAGCTTACCTTATTCTGTGATTTGGAAATAGTATAATGAAATGGATATTCTCCCTCCCTCTACTCAAGAAACTAATATCATAGGAATTCTGAATCACAAATGAAATTTGCTAATTTATTTAAAAGCATATGATTTGATTTTCATAATTTCATTTAGAAGTTCAGAGACAACACAATGTATTATATTTTATTGTCTTGAATACAACTAGCTTATAAAAGAGCAGTGTCTTCCAAAACTATACTGCTCATGTGAAAATATACATCCTTATCATCCATTGCTATATTTGAATCCTGTTATTCCTCTCACTAGAGAATAAAATATGTGAAAGGATACATGAAACCTTATTTTTTTAAACATCCAAATATTTTCCTTCATTGATCTGTTTCCTTTCTGATATCAGATCACAAAATATGTCGTAAAGTTAATATAATTTATGATTAAAACTCAAATGTTTCAAAGAATTATTTTTTATACTCTTCCATCTAATGTTAAGGGATGGCTATCCTTTAAAAAGGAACAGAGGTATTTTCTTTAACATTGGTAAAACTAGTCTTTTGACCAATATAGTTAGTCATTGCAAAGAATGCTAATTCTATGAGGTTTTTTTTTAATAACACAAGTTTATTGCAAAATAAAAGGTTTACTAAGTTTATAATATAGTTTTACTTTTCTTCATTTTTTTTTAGAATACAGAATAATTTGAAATTAAAGGTAAAAGAAACAAGCTGTAGTCCTATAATACATTAATGGTATAATTTGCAATTAATAGTATTGACTTTAAATCAGAGAGTTTCACTTTTAAAATCTCATAAATTAAACTAAGTAAATTGAATTCAGGTCTTCAGGATTTGTTGGATCAGACATAGAGCTGCTTCACTGCTTATTTATGAGCACTAAAGGTTAAACTGAAATTTTGTGTGTGTGTGTGTGTGTGTGTGTGTGTGCGTGTGTGTGTATTTTAATGTTCACAAGAGGTAAAAATAAACAAAAACAACAGGCTAGTGAGATGAATTTAATAGGGCTTTTTTTTGTATAATAAACTTTGCAAGTCTCAAAAAATGGTAAAATAGTGTCCCTAGCATTATAGTGGTATATTATGGCAGAAAGACACTTTGGAGTTAGACCAATCTAAGTTTTAATCACTTGTCTGCCTCTAACTAGTTGTAAGTTTTGTGCACTTACCAAATAACTCACCTAACATATGCATAAATACATTTTCACCTAAGCTTATAAAAAACAAATGCAGTAGGAAACTACATAGTCTTTTTTACATTCATGATATATGATGAATTTGCCTTCAGATCATGGTTAGTACTATCATTAAATAAAATATCTCTAAGCATAGGTGAATTATATGCCCCATTTTGGCCACGACAGTCTCAGTTTATGCCAGTCCAAGTAACAATAGTACTGTTACTCTCAAAAGTGCCCCTGTGTGAGCAATAAATCAAGTGTTTAGCCCAATCTAAGGGAATCTAGAATACCCTGAATTAATAAGTCTTCATACCTATATAAATGTGTGTGTCTGTGTGTGTGTATGTGTATACATGATTATTTATTAATGAGTATGTATTAAATGAGTATTTCATAAACCAGGGTCAGATGTGATGATTCTCTGTGAACTTATATTTTCTTTTAAAAATATAATTAGATAACATTGGCTATCATCCTGTATCCTACCTTTCATCTGAAAGTTTTATAGTAGCCATAGACAAAAGCATGAATCTATCATGAACCAGAGGTTAAATGTATGCTCAGGGGTGCATTCTATAATATGTTTCCTAACTTGCTCTTGCTATAAGGAAAATGAAGTTGATCAAAAACCTGTTGACCCTCTCTTAAAAGAAAATTCTTAGAATCCATTCACAAGTGTCAAACTGAGAAAAGGAATAAAACTTTGAAAATAAGAACATTTTCAATATTTTATCAATTATGTAAGCAGTTTAAACAGCCCAAGTCCTATTTCAATAAGAGGAACACAAGATTTGACTGCCGTCAGGTACTCAATGGGTTTTATAGCACTTATAGTATCACTAACAATCCACTCATTTTCAATAGGAAATAATCCAATAAAAATGAAAATGTCAGACTTTTTATCCTCATGTAGAAGTCATTCTCTTTCATAGGGGTAAGCAAAAGGTTTATTTGGTTCTATATAATACCCTTACATTTAAATAATTTAGATAGATTGTGTAGGTTTGATTCTAATTACCCCCAATATTTGCACATTTTATAATTAGAAATTTCTCTTTACATATGTCGTATAGTTTCACAATAACTATGTAATATAGGTCTTATAAATCCTGTATTAAATATAAGAAAATAGACTCAGAAAAGTTAATATACCTAGATAAGGTCAAACATAAATAGTAATGCAAGTATTTTATGGTATTTTATGTATTGGAATTTCAAGTCCATTAAATTTTCAGCTAGATTATATTTTATTTCTTTCTAAAGATGATATATTAGAATTGGTTTTTTAGAATACACAAATATCATTCATCAGGTTTTTCTTCAATACTTACCTTTGATATTAGAGAATACAAAATACACATAAATTTACTGAGCGGTTTTCATAGACCCTTTGATTTTATATTTAGTTATATATTACTATCTTAATTCTCCTCGGACTATCATCTGTATTGCTATATATTCATTGTGTTTTAAATTTATTAAATACTTTATATCCTTGGGTATAAACTTTATATGTGGCATCATTCTTCTTTTAGCTTCATTTTGTTTTCTCTGTGAAAAAAAAAGTTAAAAGGAATTTGGCTTTTATTTATTATTTTTTTTGCTTAAAAACTGGATTTCCTTTAAGAAAGGCAAAGGCAAGCAGTATCTATCATTACAATGACACTGCATATGGCACTGCTACCCTGTTTAGTCTTCTCCAGAACAGTTCAGATTTGAAACAAGAGACCTTGAAACACCAGGAAACATTGAAATTCCCCAGAAGACATTTTAAGGGTTATTGCCTAAGGCAAGGAGAGCTACATTAACAGAGTTCTTTTTCTTTTGCAAATTGTGCTTATTCTGACCCAGAATTCCACATGCTCTATAAATATGACACATCTTTTCTTCTTGAGCAAATGAAAGTGATCTGGGTCAGACTGAGGTAGACATCAGTTGACAGTTACAGTTTTTACTTGATGAGGCCTATAGTATTACAGTATGTCTCTGTCCTTTGATTAGCATTCAAGATTCCTCTCCTACATTTTAAATATGACCAAAAGTGTTAAGTGCTGAAGCAAATGAATCACAACATACTCTCCCGCTTCCTAGGCAAATGCGAGTATTTTTGGTTTGTCCTCATGTGTTAAACCTTTTGTCCAATATTTTTTCAATATGTGAATGTCACATTTCATTCAATAACACAGTGTTACAAAAGTATTCAGTAGAGATACTGCCATTAAACCAATATGTAAATATAATCTGATTATTTTATTTCTAGAATTAGCTTCTGAGAAAAATTTTCTAATAGTTTCATGGTAATTCCTTTTTCTCCTTATCAACAATATTTATACTTCTTATAGGTTTTACACAAACTTATACATTTGATTTTGAGGCAAGCATTCTTATGATTAAGGATACCATCCTCAGAATATATATAATTCCCTTATGAACTTCTACACCTATGATTTTCTACAGGTAAAGTGTTGAAAGGGAATTAGACCAGAAAGAACTTTTCTTTTATCAAAGTTTTTAAAGAGCTCAGATGAATTTTTGGTGATTAAACTTATTTTTTCACAGTTTATTTCTATTACATAATATCATAATATCTATATACTATATAATATAGTACTTTTATAATTGTCTATATAATATTACCTAGATGAGATACATATAAATGCATTTAGCAACACAAACAAAATATTGTAAACATTTAACTACAAAATACATTAGCCATTAAGTACTACTATGTCATATTACCTATTCATTACATGGACAAAGTAATCTGAAGTAATAGGGCAAAGGATTAAAAAATTGAGGATACAGCTATTACAACCTCGGTTACGTTACCTACCAAAATTGTTCAGTATGCTAAGGTATTTATTAGTTTCATAATACAGCATAAAGTATCACATAAACACTGCTCTGTGAAGAAAAGTGGGGGAGAAGTAAGTCATTGTAGGCACCATTTGTTGTTCCCATATTTAAAAATTTTTCTTTGCATCAAATTCCCACTCATTCTATGTACTGTAACTTCAGACATCTATGTTGCTAAGAGAGATTGTATTCTATTGGTAAACTGCATCTACCTTTATCCATCAAAACATTAAGCTGGCTCATTTGTGTCTGGTTTATTGGCAAAATTATATATTACAGATTTAGGGCAGTATTATTTCCAGAGGATCCATATACATTTTTAAAGTATAACTTGGCTTGTTTATATACAATTCTGTTCATAAAGCATCTTTGATTTTTTTCATTATACTTTAGATTCCTCAATTCTTCCCTTAAAGAAAAAAAAATTTTTTTTTTTCTTCTGAGAAAGGGGCTTACTCTATCTCCAGGGCTAGAGTGCAGTGGCGTCATCATAGCTCACTGCAACCTCAAATTCCCAGGCTCAAGTGATCCTCCTGCCTCAGCTTCCTTAGTAGCTGGGACTACAGGTGCCCGCCACCGTGCCTGGCTAATTTTTCTATTTTTTTTAGAGATGAGGTCTCACTATGTTGCTCAGGCTCGTCTCAAACTCCTGGCCTTAAGCGATCCTCCCGCCTTGGCCTCCCAAAGTGCTAGGATTATAGGCATGACCAACCATGCCTGTCCAAAAAAAAAAATATATATTTTTTGATAAAATGCTTATGTAAGGGGAGTAAGAAAGTGCTTTTCTTAAAAAATATCACACACCTGTATTCAGAGGATGTGTTTTCTACTTATATTGCATGATAACAGCCTTGTTCTCTTCTGAGAAGATCTTCAGTTGTTCATGAGGAGTTGGTGGCCTTGAAGCATACTTAGGATTAGGATGAAGTGAGATGGGAGGGAACTTTAAGTGGGTACAGCTGTAGGGAAAATACCCAGATTTTCTGACATCGATATAGGGTCACTAGGCATTTCTTGCAGGATTAATGAATAAGGCAACTTTTACTAGATATTTTATATATATTATATCAAATAATTCTTCCAGTGTAACTGATTATTAATATATGATGGCTCTTAGGTAAGTTATATAACTTGCCCATCCATGGTCAAAATCATTCTAAATGGATAGTCAAGATTTGACTCTTGGCATGTTTTGCTCCAAAGCCTTTTCTCCTTCTGTTAAAATATAATTATAAGAGTATATTAGGAAAATTATTCTGGTAGCAAATTGTAAGATAGGTAAGCAGAGAAAAGAAGATGTATTCGAAAAGACAAGTTTAGTTGACTATTTTAATAGTTATCATCAGTGACAATGAGAAATAGACCAGGAAAGCACAGAAAAGACAGAGGAAAAAAATATTAGCAACAGCAGAACTGATAAATAGTATAAACTCAACAGTGACAAGAGACAAAGCAGGAGTCAAAGATGGCTAGACACTCATGCCTGAGTAAATATAAGACTGATGATGCCATTCATATATGCAGAAATCAGGAAAAAGACAACATTTAGAAGAAATCAGGAGAAAGATATTTAGAAGGAAAAGTACTGAGTTCTTTTGGATCTATGGATTTGAAGTGCTAAAGGGTATCCATTATCTCCTTATCATTTTACTCTACATTCAAAATCTCTGTGTATATTTGTTTCTCTTTTAATTTCAAGATCTGTATCTGTGCTGATTTTATTAATAGCTTCACATTTTTAATTAAAAAGAATCACAGACAACATACCCTTCCCTCTACATTTGTTTTAATACTTTATGTTTTCTCTAGGAATGTTCAAAATACAAAGGAAGGAAAGTGCAGCTCAAGGGCTTTTTTCTTTTCTTTTTTCCTTCTTCCTCCTCTCCCTATCATTTTGCTGATACACTATCTTATTTTATGAGGTTTGACTTCTCTCAATACCATGAATTCTACCTTACCGTTTCAATATCTTTTTTTTCTATATCTTCTTACTGACTTTTTGAGACCAATCATTTACAAGAGTAAAAACCTTAAAAATATTTAATACATTTAAAAACCTTGTTCATACTGTTGCCCGTGGAGTTGCTGTTTACCTTGGGTGAAACACAGGCTGGAGCCAGATGCCTTAGTAATAAGCCTACATTGATTTCATTGTTAATTCCCACGCATCCCCTTTCTGGAGAATTTAAAGTTTGGCATTAAATATTAAAGCTCAAAGAAATTTCTTTAATTGAAAAAGATAGTTAAACATAGCTATTCTCAAAGAGGCCACTTCATTTTTTTAAATAATTTGATCATTTCCATAGTAATAACCTTATGTTCCAGAAATAAAGTAAATTAAGTGCTAATAAGTGGTTTCAATTTTATTGCCACCTCCATGACCCAATTCATTTCATTTTGCTATGATATTTACAAGAATGTCTCTCTTTAATACTTACGTGTTTCTTTGATACACTCCCAGACTAAACTTCATTTAGATAGTTACGATTATTCTCTCTTGGATTGGTTTCTATTTCTAGGTAAATTATAAGCCATATGAGGTTAGGGGGTCATCATTTCTCCTTTTATTTTTTAGTTTTGGCTCTATCATTCTTCCTAATAACATTATCTAAGAAGATTCTCAATAATTATTACAAATACATCAAATATTAAGTGGGATATTTTAGGTAATAATATGTTTCTGAAAAATTCAATTTCCCAACTTGATGTGACTTTTAGTATTTGCAACAATTGTGGAAGTAGCAAAATATGTTCTTTGCATTTATCTTTTAAATAGTTTGTCTTAAAGTGCTCACTTTACTTCCATTCTTTTGATTCTTGAACCAATTCTCATCATATTTTTAGTGTCTGCCTCTCCACTAAGTCAGCCTTTACCAAAGTCATCAATGGTTTCCCTATTGTCAAATTAAATAGTAATTTCTTAGAGCTAACCTTTATCAATCTGGAAGTAGCATTTTATATGAGTTATCACTTTCCCCTTCTTAAAACACTGTCTCCCCTTGGGTTCCATCATATCCCTTTCTCTACCTTCTCTTCTACCTGCTCAGTCCTTTTTAGTCATTTTTACTATTTCCTCCTCATTTCCCTGACCTCTAAAACTGGGAGGGCCCAAGAACTCAATCATTGGACTTCTTCATTTCCATACTTATACTTAATCCCTAGATATGATGTATCATCCATCTCTTCATCTATATAATGATAAGCAAGCATATTCTGCGCTTAAAGATAAAATAATTGTATTTCTCTATTTTTATAAGTTTAAATATAATCCTTTTAAGTGCTGGAATTGTGTCACAGACATCTTTATATGTTTCACAGCCTAGTTTATTGTCGCATGAAAAGAAACATTAAATAAATATTATATGAATAAACAACTGAATGAATAGTTTACCTCTATAAATATTTATATACCTTAAATCAACTCTTGAAAGCATATAAATTCTACAGTAATTTCAGAACTTCCTATATATTTTTAAACTTAAGAAAACATAATTCTAAAATATCTTTAATGAAAAGAAAATAAGAAGAGTTTTTTAGTAATGTTCCTCTGAACTGAAGCTGATACATATCTAACATTTGCTTATGCCTGATTTCATAGTAACTGGTAAGATAATATTTTCTCCTAAAAGCAATGAAACTAATCCTCAGACAAGTTGTTATTTTTGTATGCCTGTTGTAGTTTAGTTTGTCCCTCACCCCTACAACACATTCAGAGTCCTAGCAGACTAACCAAATAGTCATTCCAAATCCTCTGTGCCCTAATACATTGCAAGCTAGTGATTTTTAAAAAGTTAAATAATAGCTTCCCTAGTCACTCTGCATCTTGGTGTGAACATACAACAAATTTCTGGCCAGTGAAATGGAAGCAAATGTTGGCTAGAGGAATCGTGGGAAAAGACAGGGAGAACTGATGGAGCCTATCTCTCTACTCCTGCCCTTAGACGTAACACTTAGAGCTGCAGCAGCCATCTTACTACCAAAACAGCAAGATCAAGAAAGTGACATAGATTCTGGTCTGATGTTACTGATCCATGGAACCTATGGCAACAGCTACCCCACTTCCAGACTTCTGTTATGAAATAGAGTAACGCATAAAACTACTTGTGTTTGATAGAGCCACTCATATCAACTCTTCCCTGAAAGCCAAATAAGGTCCTAACTGAAGAAAGTAATAATGTCCAGATTTTCCACTTTTCCCTTGAGATAATGTCAAATGCATTATCTAAAGATAATTGGATTTTTAAAAATAAAAAATGAAACCAGCGGTCTACCCCTTCCTAGCTAACACTTACTAGCCTTGGAGCTTCTCTTATGTCTGCTTCGTCATCACATTCTCTTGGCTATTGACTAGGCTTTACCTACATCAGCCTTTACTGAACACACTGGAGAAGGATACAGGTGGGAAGGGAACAGAGACTTTACATTTACACAAGTAACACTAAGTAGAAGCTTACAGAGCTTTCTCAGAGATGCAGTTTCTGAATTGTGGAATTTTCAAATGTTGTAATACACAGGATGTTAATTGTCATCCATTGTCAAACAGTGATAAAATTCAAAAGTAGTAAAATGTTTCCCTAATTTTAACGTCAAGAAAATCTGAGGCCGGGTGCGGTGGCTCACGCCTGTAATCCTAGCCCTCTGGGAGGCCTAGGCAGGTGGATCGCTCGATGTCAGGAGTTCGAGACCAGCCTGAGCGAGACCCTGTCTCTACTAAAAATAGAAATAAAAATTATCTGGACAACTAAAAATATATATATATATATATAAAAAATTAGCCAGGCATGGTGGCGTATGCCTGTCGTCCCAGCTACTCGGGAGGTTGAGGCAGAAGGATCGCTTAAGCCCAGGAGTTTGAGGTTGCTGTGAGCTAGGCTGATGCCACAGCACTCACTCTAGCCCAGGCAACAAAGTGAGACTCTGTCTCAAAAAAAAAAAAAAAAAAAAATCTGTACTGGGATATCGATAAAGAGAAAACGAAGAGACAGAACTCTTCATTAGCATTTAATTTGGCAAAACACCAATATCCAATTTTTCTAACTTCTGCATCCATAGTTGATTGGAAGTAACCCAAGGAAAAAAATGAAGGGTGAGGCTGTTTCTGCCTACTATTTTAAAATACTCCACAGAGGACTTGGAGAAAAGACAAACAAACCCTCCTTTACAAAGGTTTTTGGTCATTGCACCTCACTTTAAATAATGTTTTTAATATAGAATGGATTACTTTTTATATTCTAAGGGGAAGTGTATTGTGACTGAATTCACAAAAACACATCTTAAAGCATCTAATAACAATGTTTAGTAATATAACTCCTTTTTAAACTTATATAAACATCCAACCCCTAATTAGAACACATTTCTAATTATGGGGAAACCCATTTTTTTTCAAAAGCGATTGCCTGGAAGATGTTATGATTCTGCAGATGCTCTGAATACAGATTCACAGCCTCCAGAAAATGTAAAAGAAAAAAAATCGAACCTAAGCCAATTCAAATAACATTGAAATAATATAATACCAAGACAACTTTATACTTTGCCTGAAACCATTTCATTTACATGCAAAAGAAATCATTAGTACCAACGAAAAAACCCACATCTACATGAAACAGTCTTTTCCTAGCTAGAATATTAATTTTTCAATCTGTTCTTTGTCTATTTTTTATTATTAAAATTATATATACTATTAACATTCAGCCATATGTGATGCTATGCATTGTTTATGGACATCCAGGAGAGAATGTTTTAAAATCTCTTTGTTTTGTAAATGGTCATTAAGAAAATAATCTAGAAGTAATATAGAGTAAACATAGTATTTCTTTTTAAATTTCTTGAATGAAGCACAGCAATAATTTTTTTTCTTCTCTGCCTTTTAATTTTTCACATTACATATATTTATTTTTCCAGCTGGGATTATCTAGGCAAATAGCCAATCTTTATTTATAATCATTCCAGTTGAGTTTATGCAAAATTTCAATTTTTCTTAGTGCAAATAGAGATAGCAGTTAATGGCCCCTAACTTCACCCTCTGGCACTGAGTTAGTTGTTGGAGAACACAGTCATCTCTTTTTGGGTACATTTTGGGATCACTAAGTATATTAGTATTTAGCTATTTGCAAATAGCCAATAACAAACAAACCAACCAATCTAGAGAACACAACTATAAATTTAAGATGGTATACAATGGCCACCAACTTGTAAAATTCATGCCAGTTATCCTTTATTATCAAATAATGATATCTATCGTAATTTAAAAGACAGAGACAGAGATAGAGAGAAAAAAATAGCCTTTCCAAGTAATCTAGGCTTAGTATTTTATAAAAGAATTAGGCATTTCTATGACTTACTAAGTTATTCTGTAAGTTTTACTTATTAATTATTTCAAACTATATAGGATCAAAGTCATAATGTGAATCGTTGAAATATTAAAGATACATACATGTATAGCTGACCATCTAGGATTACTTAAAACCAGTTAATAAACCAACAAACTTTGAAAGAGAGTAAATTAAATTTCTTTATCCATCAAGTCCTCTGTATAAAAAATTAAAGATATCATAAATGAAACTATGAATGCATTATAAGAAATTTATAAATCATGCAGTCTTTGGCAACTTCTGGTGAAAATCTGGAAGCCATATTTTGTCAGGATTCATCTAATTTTAGAGAGGTATAATAGAAAATGATCTACTATAAGATTACGTATTTTACATTGAGACTGTAATTCAAATGTCTTTTAACTTGTAATTTCTATAATTTTTAATATGTTTCCTATTTGCTTTTTCAAATAGTTATTAGGAAATTTGAATAATAAAATTGAATATTTTCTATGTATTTTAATGAATCCCTAGCCAAACATACTTTTTGTAATGCCAGATGTACACATATATATGTTATTTATTTTATAATTTGTAAAATGTATAAAACTATAAACAACCTATCTTTTAATAGGGGATTGGTGATACATTAATGCTAGGGAATACGATGCAACCATAAAGAGGAGTTACATCTGTTGATCTGGAAGGCTATCCATAAAGTACTATTAAGTGAATAAAGTAAGTTGCAATATACTACATAGAGTATGCCTCCCTATCTGTAAACAAACAAGAACCCTTATTATTGTATATATGTATTAGCGTATATATTAATGTGTGGAAGGACCAACATAATGACATACACATATATACTGAGCATTACTTTTGTCATTTTAAATTTCATTTTATACCATATTACAGAAAATAATCAACCTTAAGTAAAGCAGGAAAAAGAAAAAAAAGAAAAAGAGATACCTAAAATATGGCTAGTGAGCTTTAACCACAAGATAATAAATAAATTCTACTTTTACTTGCTTTGGATTTAAGAGAAAGGCATATGGACAAATTGCTAAGGCAAGAACTATTTCTTGAAGATAAGTTTAGTAACATTGGTACAATCAGAAGCCAAAGAAATTTTATTTTAAGGGACTTTCCTGCATAATTCCTTACTTGAGAGCATATTAAAAAACTGAAATAGGAAAAGTATTTCATGATGTACTGATTTACTAATGTTCAGTACCTGCACATTGCACAATTGCTGATATTTGCAGTAATGATGAAATTTGGGATAATTGTTACATATCAGCATTTTGCAATTAACACTACAGGTATTAAAATCTGTTAATTTTTCAGAATTCATATAGGATGCTGTTAGATTCTGATTATGAATTTAACAGCCTTCTAATTTAATGAGTCCAGAGTCACTGATAGCAAACCACAGCATGTTATTTTCCTTTCAAAAATAAAATAGGGTGACCTTCAAGTAGGATATATCTAAAGCAACACATTGCAAATTATTGATTATTTGTTAATTAATGTCAGAATATTTTAAATGCAAACATCAGCACAGTTTATATTTACATTTAATTGTTCAGACCATCCCTCCTTTCAAACATGCCATACATACTAAAACATACCCTCTCCCTTTTGGCAAGATGACTTCATCTACAACTTCAGAGAAAATTTAGAACATTAAACAAAAACTCCCTCAGACTTTAACTACCAAAGCCATACATCTATCTGCATCTTTCTCTATCCTGTATTTATTCTTGCCTGATAAATGGTGAAGGAGAGGGTCTTTTCTTCTCCAAGGCTAATCCTTTCACATTTCCTTTGCCTCCTAATTCTTATAGCTTTTTCAGGAAATTGCTATGATTGATAGTCTCTTCCCTCTCTTGCACCTCCAACCTTTCACACTCTATAAGATCTTCCAAAAGACTCAAATTTCAACCATCTTCAAAATATCTTTCTTTTGATATTATTCCCTCTTCAACTATTTCCCTATCTTTCCCTTTCCACTACATCTAAATTTCTCAAAAGATACCAACACTTGGAGAATCTTCTGTATCTGTATATTTAATTTGCCATTTAGCATCACTTGGATGTGTCAAAGTCATCACAAATTCAACACATTCAAGACAAAACTCAGGATAACTGATTTAGCACCTTTCCACTGGGCCAAATCTCAGTTCATGTTACCCTTATTCATCCAATTTTGCATGTCAGAAATCTAGAAAAAATTATTAACAGTTTCTTATCCTAATTTCTTCATATCTAGTTAAGTCTGGTAATCAATTTTAAGTTCTAAATATTTGTTGAATCTTCCTACTTCTCTCCATCCATCCAAATTACTAGCTTCCCAACTCCCTGCTACTCACTTCCAATGGATTCAGCCACCCACTCACATTGATAATACAAAATATTTACATTACCAGTAACTGTACCACCTCCAGAATCTTGATTTCAAGTACCCTACATTTAGACTAGGGTCTCCTCTCCTTTAAATCCACCTTATCTGGTATCTCTACTTCAATAATCTTTCATGCTATTGGAATATTCAGATTGTTGACCCTATTAGCCTCCCTTATTTGCCAACTTCCCTCATTACTCAATTAGTTCTTATGATTCTTTACTATAATTTATAACATATATATCATATATCCTAACTCACTGGCCTCTACCTCCAATCATCTGGCAAAACTTCAATCATGGGTAAACTCAAATTTCCAAGTACCCATGTCTACATTTAAACAATCATAACATGGTTGAATAAAACACAATATTTACTGAAATCATTTTAATTTATGACTACACATCAAGTGGACCCTCAGCACTTCCTAGCTATACCACTGTACTTCTTGGATGACGTCTATCTTCAATGAACTACTTAAAATATTTTCTTTCTTTGAATTTCCAATATTGCCTCCCCAACTCTAGTCTAAAATGATGATCTCATTTTACATTTCATTTAAAGAAGATAAGTTGTGACTTTTCCATCTTCTCATCATCAAATTCACTATCTACTTACATCTGTACCTATAGGCTCTAAATTCCTTCTAGATACAATGGATACATGATCTCTATTCTTTTTCATGGCCAACTTCTCCACTGCACACTGATAATTCCATTCCTTCTGATGACTATAGAATATTTTGCCAGCAGTTGTTCCTTATCTCCTGAAATTTGAATTTTCTTTCTTTTGAATCATTCCCATCAGCTTACAAACATGTTATTGAAATCATTACCCCTTGATTTCATGTTCTCCTTCTCTTGTAGCAAACACCTTGAGTAGCTTTCTATATACAAGCTGTCTCCAGTTTTGTCTTCTCTTCTTAACTCATTTTAGTTTTAACCCATTTTATTTCCGCTACTCCAATGGAAACACTTTTAACCTCCATCTTATCACACATGATAGTCAATACTTGCTTTCCTATTAGCATTACACATGGGCTCACACTCCTTCTAGAACACTTCCTTCACCTGGCTTCTAGGACTTTGCCCTTACCTGGTTTCCTCCTGCCTTCACCCACTCTGTCTCAATTTCTTTTGCTATACTCCAGCCTTCTTCCAGGGGTGGGGAACCTGTGGCCTCATGGCCACATGTGGTCCTCTAGATCCCCAAGTGTGGACCCCTGACCAAATCCAAACTTCACAAAATTTGATTCAGTCAAAAGACTACACTCAAGGATCCATAAGGCTACATGTGACCCCAAATCCCCAAGTTCCCCACCCATTTCACTCAGCTTTCTTTTCCATCTATACCTTCTACTGTGGACTCTCATCTAATATTATGGATTGAAACATGACAGATGATTCAGACCCCTCTCTTAAGCTCCAGAGTATTACATCTATCTGCCTAGATGTAATCTTCACTCAAATATCAAATAAGCACCTCAAGTTTATCATGACCCTAACAGAAATTTTAGTTTCTTCATAAAATTTGTTACACTTTCTTTTGAGTCTTCCCCATCTCAATTTATGACATCACCTTTTAATCAGTTACTCTGGTCAAAAACCAGGTGTCATCTGTTGTATTTTTCTTTTCTTACCACCCCTACACCACACAATCCATTTACAATTTTCCTTATAATGAATAATGCCAGTAATATAAGCTGATATTGAATAATCTTTTTCTCTTTCACTATACTATAAATTTCATGATATTAGGGATTATGTTAATTTTTATCTCCATTCCTTTTCAATACCTTACCTAATGCTTGATATGTAGTAAATATAATGAGTATTTACTGCTGGATACTGTTAAATAGTATTACTATGTATGGAAAAGGTTTTTTTTTTTGTTTTGTTTTCTTCTTTTAAAAACATAAAATATTATATGTGACTGTATCAACAGTGGGAGGAATTTTTTTGTAGGAGAAATTGCTTTTTACTTCATCAACCAGAGCCAAATGATATACAATCTAGAATTCATACTCTACTACCTAAATGCATTAGTACATCTGACCAACTTTGCTCAATCCCCCAAATCCTACAGTATGAGCTAGCAAGAAAAAGGAAGTGCCTGCCACAGCCTGGCACTACATTGTCTTTTATGTTACTTCAGTGTCCATGCAATTTGAATTTTTACTCATACCTTAGATGAGGGAGTCTAGGGATAGCAGCATTAATAGAATTAGTGACAGGTCTGGTGGAAGCTCTTCTCAAATGGAACTACAACATTTTTGTTTTTTTCAAATCTGCAAATTTATAAATACCTCTCACTTTAGAAAAGATTAAAAAAAAACCTGTGCCTCTGCTTATTCATGTATGTTTTACATTAGTCATGATAGATTTAGAATATTAAAAAAATTACATTATGTTGCAATTAGAGGAGTACATGCTTAGATTATAGAAAGTATTGCTCTATAATAAAATACCCTGTGTGAGTACAGCATTATAAAATCCTATATATTAGAGGTAGGCTTAATAGGTAAAAGTTAGAACTAAGGGAAAGATAATGAGTGAAATTGTTTAAGTAGGCTATACAATATTCAATCATCCTCATGCTAAGAATACCTCTTAACTGTTCTACTACTACGTGGGAACCAACCTGGTAGAAAGGAGGAAATGTGGTCTCTAGAATCAGACATACCTGAGTTCCAATCTTTGCTCTGAAACTAGCTATGTGTTTTCTTTTTTTTTTTTTTGTAAATTGCTGAATTACTCTGAGTCTGTTTCTCCATTTGCAAATGGCAATAGTGATAATTTTTATATGCTTGTCATAAATATTAAATATGATAGTCTGATTTTTTTTTCAAGAGACAGGGTCTTGCTCTGTCACCTAGGCTTCAGTGCAGTGGTGTGATCACAACTCATTATAACCTTGAACTCTTGGGGCTCTAGGGATCCTCCCACCTCAGCCTCAGGAGTAACTGGGACTGTAGGAGTGTGTAACCACACCTAACTTTGAATTTTTAAAGAGTAATAAAAACAAACTCCTAGATAAATATGATAAAATTTTGTAAAAAGCATCACTACTCTGGGAAAGAAATAAAACTGGTGTTTTGGTTTTCCCTTGGTTTTTTCTTTCCTGTATGTAGAGCAATTTAGCTATCCACTCTGGGAACTTGGGATTTGAACTTGGGATTTGAGCTTTAGGATCTGGGGTCCAGAGGTTTAATAAAGTTGCTTTCAAAATAAACTTTGCTTTATTCATTTTTTAAAAAAAGAATATTTTCTCCTCAACAAGTAAACTTTTTATGGTAAAAGGTTTTTGTTGTTGTTTTATTTTTGCTCTACTAAAAGTAACTATAATTATTCCATAAATGACTCAAGCATATGGAATGCTTTACTCTGAGCAGAGGAACAGAATGCTATAAAAATTACAATGGCTATAAGAATTTAGAGTTTATTAGAGGTGGGTTTCCCTTTCCTTGTCATTCATTCTTTAGTACTGACTCATTGTGAAATTACAATGAAATTATACCACTTTGGGTGTGAGGGTGGATATAGCAGAAAATGAAATCCCTGTGAGGGAATTTTGTTGATAAATCAAAGTACTCCCTGTTAATTAGCTCCTGCCTATATACATAGTATAGAAAAATAATTGTATGTTTATGAAAGAATGATTAGTTAGGGAATGTGCTGAGGTAATAAGAAAAAGCATGAAGAGAGCAATTTGAGTTAATATCTACACATCATTTTATATAACCACATCACAGAAGGGGGTCCCAGTTAATTAGATTCCTTTAGTTAAATAGAAAACTTTAAAAAAAAAGATACTTACATAGGGTCTAATACAACATATGCTTGAATTATGTGAAGAGACAATTTTGAATATTTTCTGAATAAATGGCAGGCATAAAAACAGAAACTTTGACTTAAGCAATCTTTCTGCTTAAGTATTGTTCATTTGTGACATACAAAAATTGAAACAATATTTTAATAGAAATATTGGCTATAAAACACAATTTTAAGAGGGTCTGCATAGTATAATCCCAACTCTGAGTAATTTTCAATTTTAAAAGTAGGTGAAACTGGGAATCCTAAATGCAGACCCATATTATCATAACTTAGTCTTCTCTTGTAGAAATTTATACTGTCTGTGTGCACATAGAAAGATGCAGGTACATGCAATGGGTTCAGGCAAACAGATGTTTTGTCCTTGGATCTGTCTGACTCATCCATCTATAATTGATTGAAAGTGATGAAATAAACACCCTTCTGTGAACATGCAAAAACATTCCTTCCACTGTTCTTATTGTGTATATTACCAAAATTGAATATCTAATCAAAGTTTCATGGTGACTGGGCAAGAGCAGTGTTGTCCGACAGATACATAGTGCAAGATAAGTAATTTAAAATATTCTAGTAAACATATTTAAGAAGATGAAATTAATTACAAAATTTTATTTATTTACCCAATATATCCACAGTCTTTACATTTTAACATGTAATCAATATTAGAAATTATCAATGAGGTATTTAACACTTTCTTTTTCATAATATATCTTCAAAAATTGTATTTTTTGCAATTACAGAGAATCTCAATTTGCTTTAACTGTACTGGCAGTGCTCAATGACCACACGTGGCTAGTGGTTACCGTGTTGTACAGTGCAGGTCTAGCGCAATCTTAGGTAAGACTCACTAGTCTGACGACTTAAGGAAAAGACCATAAAAGTGGTGTTAACCCGGGAGTGCCTTGGTCAGAATTATACCACTAAGGTATATCACTAAGGTACCACTGCTCACTAATGAAGTACTGATCACCTGGAGCCAAGGTGGACATAGAGACTTTACCTTATACTATATAAATGTACAAATAACACCCTGGTTGTAGTTCTAACATAATACCTCATTGCTTGCTGCAGGATCTTTGGAGGGAAGACTGGTATAAATTATTTGAAGACAGTATGACTGATTTATCTCTCAGACATAAAGGTACTTTTATATGGCAAAGTTGCATGGGATGCAGAAAATAATTAAGTTCCCTGCACAACAATAAAAAAATAAGAAGGGCACCTTTGCAAATGTTATATGCTTAGGTCACCATGGTAGGACATGTCATAGGTAGAAATTGAAGATGGTTCCATGATTACAGCTACTGGCCTATATATACACCTTATATATATCCATCTGCATGGACCTGACCTAATCACATGAGCCTTCAAATGTGGGTCTAAAGATCAGAGAGGTAAAAACTAAGAGATTCAAAGTATGAGAGGGATCTGAAGCATTGCCACGTTGCCCTTGGCTTTGAAGATGGGGTGGGGAGGTTCATGACAAAGAATGCACATGGCTACAAGGAGCTGAGGATAGTCTGGGACAAGAATCAGCAATAAATTGGGAACCTCAATCCTACAACCACAAAGAACTTGATTCCGTCAACAATCTAAACGAAATTGGTAGAGGACTCCAAGTCCTAGTGAGAACACAGCCCAGACAGCACCTTGATTTCAGCCTGATGAAACACTAAGGAAAGAATCCAGCCATGCCAGCCTGTGCTTTTACCTATAGAACTATATTTTGTTTTGTTTTTTAAGCTGCTAAATTTGTGGTAATGTAATTACACAGGAATAGAAAACTTAAATAACAATTGAGTGGTCCCTTCACTTTTCCTAAGCACAAGGTTTGTTTTTTTTTAATTACTATCATTTTAGCTATCACATATATAATACAGGTCAATATTTTGAATTTCAAAATAGGTTTGGGGGCCAAACTATCATAGCATAGATACTAATTCACTAATTCACACTGTCCAAGTTTACTTCAGTACATTCACAGTTAGACAACTATTCTGCCTTTTTTTTCCTGTGGAGAATTGAAATCAGTTTACACATAAATTAAGCATACTTTTAATAATTGAACACCAGGAGTAGTTAGGTATATAATCAAAGATATATGCTACATTTGATAAACCTAATAATTTTATAGCATATTAATTTGAAGTCATTCAATTAATAGCATTTGGGCACTGACAAGATGAGAAGGCATTGCCTTAGCACTCAATACTTTACTGATAACTTTCATGTCAGACGTTAGTAGGGGGCCAGGTTAAGTTTTTTCAGTTGCCATTTTTTTTTTTTTTTTTGCCTACCTATATAATTTGTTTAACATATTTACTTCTTAGTCCTTTGGAAAGTATAAGGTAATTTTATTAGGAATTTTTCTGGTTATTTTGTCATATCTGCTACTTTTCCTCTTCCTTTACATACTATCAAATATATCCCTATTATGTCCCATCTACAGAAATGTTTGCAAAGTGTTTATATATTTACTTTATAGATCCTGATGATATATGCATACCTCTAGGTTGTACTTTATAAGAAAAGAATGCCAGCAGTCAAATTGTGGAATGTACATAGAAAGCACTTCTAAATCTGTAAATATCTGTCTAAAGAAAGGAGTCAAGGCTTCAGGAATATCTACCTCTTTTTTGTTTTTATTTCTAATAACAGACATGAGGTTGTCAGTAGTTAATTTCAATTATGTTTAAGATATTTTGAGGTAATAGACTATAGGCAATCCTGATGTCTTTCCAAATAAGATATTAATAATTATAAAACATTGGAATTTCTATGCCATAAAAATATGCTCATGGGAAAGAATGAAAGATAAGTATTTATAATAGTTCACTCTACCCATTGAATTTTTTGCTTTGACCCTTAACTAGTATAATCAACATCTCTCCAATTTAATACTGCTATCTTTAGACTTTCTATTACAGTCATAAAGTCAATGCTCTTGAAAACTTCTTTTGACTTTCAATCGTAAGTGTGGATTCTTCTGGTCACATTTTTACAGTTAGTGAGTTTGAATATAATATTAATATTTCTAGCATCTCTAAAAGCTTTGGTAATAATGTATGCACATTTTGCAATGTGACGTTAAATACTTTTGTTTAAAGTAACTACATGAACTATATGAGCAGTAATTAACAACTGAGCTGAGATGTTTTACTCTTCCCTCTTAATTCTCTGATAATTTGGGTATTTTTTGGTTGCTGGGAAATGTAGAATAAAAATCATCTGGAAAAGAAGAGATTCACACACTCTCCTTCACCTCTTCAAACTCTCTTGAATTCAAAAGTAAATTTAATATATAGAACATGGTGGACTGAGGATATACTTATAATAACAAGCTGTGTACTTTTATTTATTGGACCTAGGGATCGTAATACAACTGCCATTCATCTGAGGTCACCATCTATGGGCAATTTTGAGCATTTGATTTGGATACAAGTTATCAACTAAGTTCCTTGGGGGCAAAACAAAGAAAAAAATTATGCCATTTGTGAAAGTGTTGCCAAGAGTATCACATCATCTCCCTCAGATCACACGTGGGTTACACTGCTAAAGGATAAACTGTTATGTGACCTCTTAGGTAATAACCACTATACCATAAAGTAAAAGTATGACATAGGCATTAAAATATGACAGGAATATAAAATGTTTCAAATTGCTGCCCATATGAAATTTAGAGAATTAAACTGAGTTTCAATTACTTTATTTTATATCAGGGAGCCCCTAGAATAGTTGAATTTGAGCAAGTAGACAGATAAAAATGCTTGAACACATATCTAGTAGTTTTAATAATTTCTCTCACAAATTTAAAAATTGTTAGTTTCCATTTTTTATCCCTAACTAAAGAAATGAATTTGCCAATAGAGTCTTTGTTTACTGAGATTAACAAATTTAGGCCCTATAGGAATAAGAGATTAAGATTAAAAAAAAAAAAAACTTTGGACATATATTTGACAAAGAATCTAAAATAGAATAGAATCTAACACTTTGTTCTATAAGAATCTATATGAAAATAGCATCTGAGTGAGTTAAAATAACAACATACCAAAAAGAATATAAAAACTTGTTGAACATATTTTTTATAGGATTTTTGATGTAAAAGGAAAACTATTAAAGGTAGATATTATTTTTAAGGCATTTAATTCAGATAAGGAAAGTAGGGAGAAGTTCTAAAATATCAAGTATTATTTTCATTATAAGTAACATATTCCAGGAGACTAAAGGTAAAAAAAAAACAAAAACAAAAAAAACATTCTATTTTATCATATCCAATCTTCCTGGAAGAAATTCTAGCAGCAGCCTGTAAGGCAAATGGAGTGCGGAAAACCAATTCACAGATTGCAGGCTTGGGAAAGAATAACATTGCTTAGTAAATGAAAATCAATCAAGATTGGAAACATTTCACCTGTTTTCATTTAAATCTTCAATCTTTTTTCCTGCTGGTTTAGGAAACAGAATATGGCATAATGGGGCAGTAGGGAGTATGAACTCTGAATATTTTGAAATGGCCACATTGACATGCTCAATGTAATTTTCTGTGACTAAAAGAGAACTAGGCATTTGGATAATCTCCCAGTTAAAATACGGTTTATGATACTTAAAACAATTATTTGCAATCGTGTTTTTGTCCTCCCGTTATGTAAGATTCACTTTAATCAATTGACAGAAGTTTTAAAAAACCATGATGAAATTTAAAATGGAAAATGACTTAAAATATTACTAGACTAGTCCTCTGTTTTCAGTGAAATGTACACCGACCCCATCACAGAGAGGCAAGCATTTACTGCAAGATTAAGGACCTGAAAAAGGAGATACTTGTTACTTTCCCTTCTCACCCAATTTGTGTCAAAATGCTCTGTGGTCATAAACACTTTTCTAAAACATTCAGGTTAAATCCTTCATGTAAATTTCAAACTGTCTTGTAAACAACCCCTACAAGTCAATTAATTCTGACAAGTCAATATAATTGAAAAACAGAGTCACACTGCTTTATATTTAAGTTCAAAACAGGTATGAATTAAAGATATCAAGGGTTTTCTGGAAGGAACCATAAGCTATTTGCTACCAATTCTTTGAAAGAATTGCACTTACAAGATTGATATAAAATTCAAAAGCTTAAACTCTGAGAAATTTTGGTATGTCAATTCCATAGTCACTAACCTATTATTTTAATGCCCTGCTGATACAAAAATTACTAATTTCATGAGATTTTCAGAAATTATTATGCCAATATTTCAACTAGAGTAGTAACTACCATCAATGAACATACACTATAGATGGCTCCTGTGCATCCTCTCATTGAATCCTCTTACCAATCTTACGAGGTATAATAATTCTCATTTTACATATTACTGTTATCATGTTCATTTTACAGATAAGAAATATGGTAGGGCCAACATTTGAACTCAGACATTCACATTCAAGAACCCTTGTAAAGACCTGTACAATGGGCTACAGGTGATTTTTCTTAGGAATGATAGGCTGTACTGTATTATACAATGATTACTGTACTGTATTATACAGTGATTATACAATCACTGGCCATGATCACCTATTTATGAAAAGGCAAATATGAATTAGGTGTTTTAGAGTGAGAATTATGGAGTATGGAAGACTGAGAATCCTAATAATGCTTTTGTATAAATTTTGAAAATATTAAATCAATAATATTAATAAGATATACTATGATTTTGAGTCATATAACCTCAGTTAGAAGAGTTAAAAACCACAAGTGATCTATGTCTGTCATTTTGACCTTTTCTCTGCCTCTAAAGATGAGCCTATGATTTATAGCCATCAGTACTGGTGGCCCTCATTATGATGGAGAGTCTCAAGGTAAAGAGAGAGAACTGTTCTCTCTTCCTTCAAGGAGCCCATCCAAAGGGCTAGAGGTACACATGGAAGCTCCCTGGATGACCATAGAGATTTGTCTCCTCTCCCTGGGAGGCATGTTCTCCCATTCCCAAGGTTTGAGAATCCTTGATACATAGAGAAATGATAAATAATAACATTTATTGAGTGACTTCTATAAGCCAAACACTATTCTAAGGATGCATTCAATCTTTACAATCCATTTATGAACAACAGTAATATTCCCATTTTATACATGAAGAGAGTGCAGTTTAGATAACTTAAGAAATTTACCCACGGTCACACATCAAAACATGGTAGAGCCTGGCTTTGAACTCAGAAGAATTCCAGTGACAGCACACTTCACCATACTATTTTGAGTAATCCATTGGAATTATTATAAGAAAATCATTAAAAAAATGTGAAAAAACTCTTCAAAGTGATAGTGTAGTGACTTGACAAAGATCTTAAGGGGGAGAAAGTATTTCACATTAATAAATATAGGAACACCCTAAAATAGACCTTGGCTTATAAAACTGCACTATATGCCTTAGGCTTTCTCATCTTCATTCTCTGTCTCTCATTTTTTTCATAATTTTTACCTTGCTCTAAACAACTACATTAACTCATCTTGATTTTGCCCAAGTGTCAAAGTGCCACTGTTGTATAAATCAATTAACTCTAGCACATACTTCCTTTTTATAATTTAATTTCTCTATTTCATTAAAAACCAATTTGTTAAGATGGCATATCACTTATTTGATCACTTAAAAATATTTAAAGGCAGTATTATATGAATTAAGAAATTAAGAGCAAATTCAGTGACATACATGAATCTCATAAATATATTTAGCAAAAGAAGCCAGATGCATAGACTACAAACTGTATGACTTACTGTAGGACTTAATTTTTTCTTTTTTTTCTTTTATGGAGAGAGGGTCTTGCTCTGTTGCCCAGGCTGAAGTGCTATGGCACTCATAGCTCATTGCAACATTAAACTCCTGGGCTAAAGTGGTTCTCCTACCTCAGCCTCCTGAGTATCTGGAACTATAGGAGTTACCACCATGCCTGGCTAATTTTTGTTTTAACTTTTTGTAGAGACAGGGTCGTGCTATGTTGCCCTGGCTGGGTCTCAAACTCCTGTACTCAAGTGATTCTCTGCCTTGGCCTCCCAAAGTGCTGGGATTACAGGTATGAGCCACCACCACACTTGGCCCATGACTAAATTTATATAAAGTTAAAAAGCAGGCAACCTAGCCTATGGTGTTAAAATTTAGGACAGTGGTTACAATTGGAATGGCATACAATGGGGTTTTTGCGGTTCTGTTAGTATTTTTTTTCTTGATCTGGCTAATGGTTACACAAATGTCTCATTTGGGGAAATTCACTAAGGTTTATAATTATGTTTTATGCACTTTTACACTATGTATATTTTAATATAAAAGTTTAGATTAAAAGGCAATATTTCATCCAAAATCTCATTTTGCTAATTATACTATACCACTACTTTCTCTCTTCCAAAAGCATACAATTAATTTGTTTCACAAGTAAAGTATATTTCTATATAAGATTGTAAAGTTATTATTTTCCTATTTAAGAAGTGTTCTATGAGATGTTTTAAAAGTTGGGTTCATTGATGTATAATTTATAAATGGTAAAATGTACAGTTCTACAATTTATGTTAAGCATATGCATTTGTGCAACCATTCTTATGATCAAGACATAGAATAGTTCCATTATTCTTTCAAATTAACTATCCTTCTGCAGTCAAATTCACCCCCTGAACTCCAGCCGCTGGCAACATTGATTTCCTGTCTCTATGGTTTTGCCTTTTTCAGAATGCCATATGAATGGAATCGTACAGTATGTATTAAGTCTGGCTTCTTTCATTTAGTGCAATATATTTGAGATCCATCTATGTTGTTGGGTGTATCAGCAGCTTGTTCCTTTTTATTGCTCAGTAGTGTTATGATGCATGTATGTGCCACCACTGAAGGACATTTGAGCAGTTTCTAGCGTTTGGTGATTATGAATAAAACCACTATAAACATTAGTGTATAGGTATTTGTGTGAAAATGAGTAATATGTTTTGTTCTTGAATTTCAAGTTATACTTTTACCTGCACAAAATATGTTCTATATTGCCTTTAGTCTATGGTAATTCATGTACCTAGAGAATATACCAACCAGTTCAAAATAATGTAAAATCAGAAATTGAATCAAATAACAGACATCTTACAAAGATGGATCAACTTTTGCAAATTCCTCCCTTAAAAATATTTCTTTTTGCAATCATGCAATCATCTAGAGAATTAAGAACAAAAATATTCTATTAAAGTTTTATATTAATACTTCAAAATCTTATTTAAATTATACAAAATTAAAAATCAATGGCATTACTAATTAGGACTCTGAAATCATAATGAATGAAGGAAAAAGAAGAAAGACAGCTTGAAAAGAAAAGTGTTTTTTCCTCTTTCAAAACTCTCTAATTTAATATATTACAAACTTAACCGAACTGGTTAGTACTTTTTATCCGTGATAACTGGGAAAGGATTTGAGCGACAAAATGGAAACATGGTAGATGTTACCTAGCATGTTGTGGTAAAGTGGAATGGCCCGTCCATGGGTAGTAAATGCAGTCATGACTAGTGGGACCGTTACACCTGCAGGCAATTACAGAACAGAAAACATCATTCTCCATCCACAGCGACATGCACACACATGCACCAGTGCTCACACATGGAGCCTCGGAGGAAGAACATGGGAAGCAAGCACACCAAGTACCTATCCATCAGGCCGATGCAGTCTTCAATACTTGAGCCTATGCACCTGCAGAAGATGCAAATTTAAAACAAAAATACAAGGAAAGAAAAATTAGTCATTTTTTTAAAGAATCAGTAAAATAAATACTGATTGTGTTAAATTTTGAATTACAGTTATTAGACAATTTTTGGAACACCACGGATTTCAAGCCAGCAAGAAGATTATTGCTTGATGGATACACAGAAATGAATTGTAATTACCACCCAAGTGGAATGCAAAGAAACATGTCCACAGCAGAGGAAATATTACCCTGGTTCTGTGGATAACTTCCAGACACACACAGCTCATTTCTAATACTTTCAATTCATTTGCATCACTCATGATTATATGTCTTGATGAATAACTTGATATTTTAATGACTATAATTGTTTTAATGTATATGGTTTCTTCCAAAAGCCCTTACATTTAAGTAAAAAGCAAATCAATAGAAAAGGAAATATGAGCAATTCAAAATAATATAATAACCTGATGCTTAATGCTCACTAAAGATTTATTTTGGCAGAAAATTAGTTAACATACTTTAATGCTATTTTCATGGATACTTTATATAATCACATTATTCTCGTCCTTGGTTGTGACTGTCTTTAAAACATACTTATCTTTAAACATGAATTTATTTAAAAAGCAAATTAACTGGTTTCACCATACTGCACTTTATCTTGACGCTCTCTTTTAAAATAGCGGTGCCATAACATGCAAACAAAAACAGGTTTTTAACCTGCCATAATAATGAACTCAAACAAAAATAAATAAATACTCTGCAAGGAAATGAATAAATTGAGACCCAGGTAACTAAAGAATACACTGAGATTAACATTTAAATTGAATTATGTAAGTATACAGAATTCTAATGTACAGTCCCTAGAATTTCATTTTGAACTATTATAGAAGTATTATTTCTTTCATCTTTCAATGTACTTGAATTTTTTTCTTTCCCTTTTCTCCCATCAAAGATAGATAGCTCCAGGGCGTTATTGAGATTCCTCCTACAGCTATTATTTCTAGAACTGCCTACTTTGGCTGATAATAAAGATTATATATTTTTTCCACTCTTAATTTTCAAAATTGAAAAAGGAGCTGAAGTTAAGATCATTATATAATGATGTAAAAAGGTACCCATATGTGAGGCCAGAATATCTATTATATTTTTAGAAAACTCTAAACATTGGTGAACTAATATAAATTATGTATATAACAATTAAGTCACTATCTCTCTGCTTCATCAATATCTGTAATAATACTCCTACTAACAGGAAAATTGGTTTGTTCTTGTTTTTGTTTTGAGGATTCATTTTGAGCAGCACAAATTTTAACCTACAGAAATATGGCAAATACACCTGTGATAAAAGTCTCTGAAAAGGCAAGCAAATGAGAAATAGAGTACATAGCATTGAATTGGTATTATGTATAATCCATAATCAACACCATTGCTAAAAGTGGCAAATTAACTACCAAAAAGCTTTCAAATTATCTTATATAGTTTTCTTTTTATTCTGTTCCGAAGAACTTATTTCTCCTATTATATTGTCTTCAAAATGCTTTCATATATAGTACTGTCATTTTATAAAATTATTGGTCAACATTTTATTTCCAAGTGAGAATCTAAAAAGCTGTGGTTAGTTTGCAATCTGTCTTTATAATAACCCTTGAAAGATAAAAAAAAATTCAAAAATTCATCTTGAGGGCAAAGTGTGAATAATGAAAGATTCTCATCTATTACAAAAACCTGTTACATGCCTACTAAGTGTTCCTACTGTTCTAGGAGCTGGAGGGAGAAAAAAGATGAATTAGACACTTTTCCTATTTTCAGTGAGCTCAGAATTTAATGAAGGAGACAGATGCATAAACAGATGTGTATTGTATATGTGATAAATTAAATAATAGACATGAAAAAGTGTTTTAGGGAACTTTGGAGGAGGGACACCCAGTCCAGCAGCAGAAGGTCATGGTAACCCTCCTGAAGGATGTGCGAAGCTGAAGTTTAGAGTGCTGAGAGCTAGGGTTGGAGTAGCAGAAATTTCTGAAGGGTAAGAAACAGCAGGAGTAAAAACATAGATCTGAAGAAATGTACAGTGTATATGAACAGCTACCAACAACTTTTAATAGTTGGAGAACATAATGTGAGACAACAGGGAGAGAAAAAAAGAAGCTAGAGCATTAGATGGAAGCCAGATTTTGATAACTATTTGCTTAGTAGCAAACTTAATAGAAAATCACTGTAGGGTTTTAAAGAAATAGTGAGATTGCTAGATTTGTATTCTACATAGATACAAATCTTTGTATCCCTTTGCCCTGTGGAGGCTAGTCAGGTGAGGGCCAGGTAGACTTCTTTGGCCACAAATAATATTTTTGTCCATGTAAGAGATGATGGACTAAACCAGGGAAATGGTAACTGGGAAAGTGGCAAAGGGACAGATTCAAGATATGCCTCAAAAGATACGGGGAATAATAGATTAAGTTGGCTGATTTAATGAAAGATACGAAAGGATCAGAGTTAAAACATGATTTATATTTCCAGCTTTGAGAATAGTGGCGCCATTTTTGAGAAAATCCAAGAGGAAGAACAGGATTCTTCATGCATGTATTAGGGGAGGAGTGGTTGATAATTTCAGTTTTGTGTGTCTACAGTTGGTGTGATTGTCCTACACATAGGTAAAAATGTTACTCAGCAGTTGGGAAGATGCGTCTGTTGCTAAGCGAGGTAAGCAGGTATGGGTAGAATGAACACGTTTGAAATACCATGCAGGAGAAGGCAGAAGCCATGTAAGTGGATAGACAGCAGAAGAAGATATCTAAAGTGAGAAAACGAGAGGCTGAAGATTAGAACCTTCCAAACTCTAATAGCATATAAACTAAGATAGGCTCTTCATACTAAAAGCATGGGAAAATATAATTGAATAAAATCAATTGACTACAGTGTCATAGAAGCCAAATCAGAAAACTTCAAGAAAGAGGGGCTGATTATCAGTGTGAAATGCAGAGAAGTCTAATAAGAATTCCTGAGTTAATTTTATTTGTCATTGTCATAGTCACTAGAATTTAGGTTTCTGTGAGTTGAGAAGCAAATAGGAAAATACGGGCAGGGGAAATAGAGGGGAGAGACTGAGGGACCAGGATGTAGGGTCAAGAAAGGTTGTTGAGAGGATTATGCAGTCTTTTTGAGATCTAAACATATTTTTAAACTGAGGATGAAAGAAAAAAATACGAAAGAAAAAGAAGAATGAGAATAGGACTGATGTGGCACCATCTTTTCTAAATATGAGCCATTGTATGCTTAAAGATATATATTGCACCTCAACTCTTTGCACTTTATATAAGCAACTAATTAGCATATGCAATTTACATCCATTCGGCAAGATCATAGAATAACAGAAACATTAAATTTTTAAAAAGTCGAATCTCAAATAAGGGATTCAATCAAGATGTGGAATAATACAAAAATTCTCAAAAAAAATTAGTGTTCCAAAGTATACTTACAGATACATCAGTAAAAGAAACTGTAGTATGTCTAATTTAAATACTCCAAAACAATTTCTGGACTTCTGAATATTTAGGTGTATTTAATAACTGTTGGTACATAATGACTTATAAGTACCTTGATGTACCTATATAACCAACACAGTTTAGATATTTTGACAAAATCTTTAACTTTTGGAATGGAAATGGAGGAAATTTTTTAAATTTTCCATTGAAAGATTATAGACTTAATACTTCTACAAGCAGCCCTTCTGTCCTCTCTATCAATGGAAATTTTTCATGATATAAATTTAAAAGGATTGATAAACAAGATTAAGGCATGTGTGAAATTTAATAATATGAAATTATGATTCTAATATTAACAAAAACATATAATAAGATTTTTATAAGATTCCCCATGAAATAAACATTCCAATCCAATCTAAAATGTAGGTTTGGTTTGAAACAAAACCGAAATTAAACTGACATTAAGTTAGCATGGACTCAAGTGATGTTTGTGAGGGAACTATAATCTCCACTCTCACTACCATTTAATTACATGCTAAGAGTAGTTTATAAGCCTTCTTTTAAAATTTCTATCTTGCTAATTTCAAATATGAATATCATCCCTAAGTTTTTAATTCTTGCTCATCCTTTCAAAATGCTATGGAGAAGGGTCTGGTGTCTAATAGAGGACAGAAATTAAAGAATATAAATTCACTGGATTGTGAGTTCATAGAAGTCAAGAGCTGCATCTTGCTCATTTCTTAACTTGCCTGTCACTATATCTGATGCAGAGTAAATATCCAATTTAACAAAGTTGAAGAATGAATGAAATGAGAAAAGGCTGCTAAAATAGGAGTTGTCTAGGTCCAGACAAAAAGAGGCAATGTTGTGTTGTTGTCATTGTTTTTTCCTCCTGGGATATTAGCGAGAATCTTTTGATAGGGCCTAAATGGATAACCTATTTTAAAAGTATCTAAAGAACTTATTATATAGCCAATAAATTTAATGTACCTTTAGAGCAGTAAAAGTGCTTTTGAGGTATTATACAGATAATTTTAAATTCAGAAAATCATTAAACAGTATTCAAAGTAAGAACTTCTAAAAAAAAGTGTGATTTGACAGAGTATTTCCATTAACTTGGTTCTTGAATTATTGGACAGAATATTTGCATATTAGGAAAAGAAAAGCTGTTTTCCAAAGTGGAGCTGGCCTGGTGAACTCGAACTTACTGATAGGTCAGCTATTAACATGTATTTAAGAATAAAAACAGTCACTCATACCATCATCCCCACTGCCCCTGTGATATTTCTAGAGAAAGATCGTATGTCCATGTGCACAATTTGCAAAGAAGGGACTCACTGCACAGGACACCTCATCACTTCAGTAAAAGATCTCAAAGCACAGTGGTTGCACAGCAATAGACAACATATGGGGATTTAGAATTTAGGAATACAACTCTTGGGGGCAGTTTTTACTCTGGGGCTGCAACCGTAGCACTTTTATGAAGTGAGTGAACATGGCGATATGGAGGCTTTCAGAAAAAGGATGGCAGAAAGCTAAATGAAAACAAAACCAAAAATCCTTGAGGAGTCAGTCAGTCATAAGAGAATACATTTACCATGGAAAATGCCGAGAAGTACAATATTCAAATTCTGTCTCACCATAATTCTGCAGCTATAATTTGCTAAAATCATTTTTTTTCCCTATTTACTTGGAGTTTCCAAATGATCTGATGAGATTTGTTCCCTATTAAACCATCATCCTCCCTTTGAACCGAAATCCAGATTTTGCTGCTACAGTAAATTGATCTCTGTTCATTGCTCCCTATTTCTACTTCCCTCCACTATATATGTTTTTTAAAATTATATAATCAGGATTTAAAAGAACTGAGAGGAAGACACATCAGCCACACATCCAGACTATGGCTCTGTGATCTCACTTTCATTTCCCTAATGGCTTCACTGTAATTAGATTTGCAAAAACAGCAAAAGGTCTCATTTTGAATGGCAACAGCTGTTGACATCAACATTATATTGAATAATTTACTGGTTTAATTTTAGCTGCAAAACAATAAAATCCTCTTGTGGATGATTTTAGCAGGCAAAGTTTTCTCTTTCTGTTGCTCACTCTCCTGCTCCAGCAGTACCAGTTGTTTTTTCATAAAATATTCTTAAGTGTGCCAAAAACTCACAAGGGGAGCAGTTCATTACTTCTAGTTTCCTTGAAGCAAAGCATCTATGTGACTATTTCAGTACCCTCAACCTATGTGTTTATGTGTAAACCAGTGAGTTGGCAGTTAGCTCTTCCAAGCTGAATCTGAATTTGAATGGCAGAATATTACTTTACCTTTTGAGGATCTGCCACTTCACAGAGTGACATAAGCAGATTTCTTGACCTGCAAGAAATGGTAGCAGCATCTGCAAATTGATGTTTTCTTGCCAGGAAATGATGTTGCTTGCTTAACTTCTTCAATATCCCCTAACAACTAGCCTTTAATCTGGCAGAAAATCTCTTTATGGAATCTCCTACTTTCCTGCCAGATATAACATACCCAAGATGATTTTCAACAGTGTGTGTGTGTTTGTATGTGTATGTGCACATGCCTGTGGGCACTCACAATGGAGAAGAGGTTTTATGGACAGGAAGAAGGTAGTGTGTGAAACTGCTTTCAGTCCTAAAATTGTATACTTTCTGGAGGAAAGAAAAATAAAAATCCTTACTAAATAAGATTTTTTTTTATCTTTTAAGAAATAGTTGTTGGAATTTGTTAGATGAATAACATTTCTTTTACAGTTCAGTACTTTTCTTCTTTCTGTAATGTGTCTTTGTTATTCAACTGTTATCAATATCATACATAATCTAATTATTATTCATTGTACAATGCATTCTTTTGAAAAACAGAAAAATGTTTACCAATTTTTGAATTGTTCTATCTCAGTCAAAGAAATTTTAGGCTATTGGATAACCTGTAACAAAGTTATTTTCACAAAATTGTACTATTTATTTCATTAATATACATATCACTAGCTTCCCCTATTTTTTTCTACCAGTACTACCTTTGTTCATATTATCTTGAAGGAGTAATCTAAGGTAGTATTTACTACCGAGAGATATCCACACTTTAAGCTGATTGTGACAACAAAGAAACAGAAACAAAAAACCTCTATTAATGATTTAATATACACAAATATCAAAAGCATGATTACTGTCTTATCTTTTCTAGTATCTTGAATTTCCATTATAATTTGGAAGAATTTCTATACTACATTCAAAGTAAACCTGTCACTAGCTTCAGGAAGGTGTTAATAGATTGGTTATATGTAAATGTTAAGCAGAAATATTTCAGAGGGTACAAATTTGATCTCATAAATCATTCTTTTACACAGAGTTTCTTTTAAAATCAACATATTAAATATAAAGATAGAGTTTTATGAGAATGTTCTTATATTTAGGAGACAGTGTCAGGGATAAAGATACACGTGCATCTTCTGACTAGCAAGACATACAAAGCTGAGTCCTTGGCCGGCAAGGATGCTTACCCTTGGGTGCAGTTTGGATGGCATGGGTGGCACTCCCGATCCTGATCAGCATACTTGAAAATGAAACTGTTTGCCCCCTGTAAGCCATCTGGACATTTTTCCACACAGTTTGGGCCATCCTTAAAATGAGAACACTTTGTACAGTTGTCAGGTCCCTGAAATGTAAAAAAGAAAAAAAAAATAAAGAAGAAAGTGGATGCCATTTCTTCTGGAATGTATTCATGTGTTTTAGTTACTGAGACTTTGGTAGGTAGCAAATCTTCCTCTAGGGAACTGGAGAACATTTTCAGTAGTACTAATGTGGATGTAGCTATTATAGTACAAATAGTGCTAAGGAGAGTGTTCAAGTATGGCTTGATACCCTATATGTGTGAAAAAGTCATAATAACATATGTGTTCTTGAAATATTTTCCTTTTTGAAATCAGCAGTTCCTGGGTCAATTGATTTCTATGTCATGCCTCTAATGTGCTTTAATTTGATCAGAAAAATTGTTCAATGACTTTTCCAAAAGGACATCAGTATTTTCTTCTTGTGGTTTATTTCTAGTGATATTACAGTGCAATAATATTTGCTAATAACAGATATTCCCTGGGGGTATTTCACCATCACCACTGGGAATATGTGAATACTCTTACTAAATAGTTAATGAGAAAAGGAGACAATAGAAATTAAGTAACATTAAATTTCACATAAAAGTGGGATGTAAATTTTCTTTTGGTTGTACAATGACTTTATTTGTAAGATGAATTTTAAAATTAACTATGAATAAATTACCAGGAATCAGGCAGTTTAGACAAATAATTTAAAAAATCCAAGTTATTTACCTGAAATCAGCTTGTGATAATGCCACAAATCATGTAATGTCTATTTGGAGGGATTTTAGTAAATCACAGAACAATACTGAGACCCATATAAATGCACATTCTGCTGAGCAAATATCAAAAGCTCCATAATATTAATAATAAAGCAGATACATACAAATAAAAACTTTATGGAGAAACTAATCCAAGGATGAAGTTAATATAAATATGAGCATGAACAATTTAAATAGAACTAACTCACTTTATATATTTATGTTTATAATATACATTAATTTTCTAATATTGTCAAGAAGCAATAATATGAAAATATATTTGAAAATAAAAAAATTAACTCTTTAAAAATAATATTAAACATTAAAAATTTTGCAAAATAAAAACTAGTTTGGGATCTGGCGCAGGGAATAGTAAGCATGGAAGGAATGATCAGCATATCTTCAGATCAAAGAAAATGTAGAACATTTTCATAAAATGCTATTTTTCTTAAAAGATGCCCATGTTTTCACATATTCAGCTGTTCTGAATATTACCTACTTTAAATTTGCTTTTAATTCTCCTTTTTGAACATGGAACTTCTTCCCCTGACTCATTTCTCCCTAACATCTATGTCCACAGGATTCAACAATCATTATGGTTCATATTAAAGATGTAAATAAGATATGGTATGTATACGGGAAGACAATTCTATCAAGTTAATAGTTATAAACAATGAGAATTTGGGAGCCAAGAGTTAGCACAAAGTTATTATTAGGTAGGAACTGTGGCGATCAGGGGAGTGGCTTATATCCCTACATAAATGTTCATTCAAAAGCATCCAGACATTACAAATTAGTTATATTAGGCATCAGGATATCAAGAAATGTAATATTTTAAAAATTAAAAAAATGAAGGCTGCTAATGAAGAATTATGGTGTCAAGAAGAAAAAACAATCAGGAGGAGATTTCTAGAAATCCTGAGACTGTTGAGTTTCAATCAGGCACCTGTCTATTTCACTATCTTCATGTGAGGCTCAGAGCTAAAAAAAAAAAAAAAAAAAAAAGTAAGCCTATAAAACCTAATCCCTATTCTACCTGAGGAGTTTGCTAATGGTAACTTCTTATTTCCTCTTAAAAAAGAATACTTCACATGCTTCCAATTTTAACACCTGCTTATGGGTACTTAGGCACGTAATACTGTCTATTATACAGAATCATTTACTGTGCAAGTATGCTCAGTGGCATGACTTATTGTACAAGACAAGAGACATGGTGATGTATTCTGGCAGAACACAGACTAAAACTTACTGTGAGTAAATTAGGCAGTTATAGTCTGAATTAAAAATTAGAAATTCTTTTTCTCTTAAGCTCTTGTAATAGAAAATAATGTCCAGGTGAAATCAAAAGATATAAAAAGCCACAAAACTAAAATTAAATTCATATTTAATCTTTAAGGATACTGCAATAAGATAAATTATTTTTTGTTCTTCCTTATTTTTTAAGCATCTCTTAAACATGGATATACATTACTTAATGACAGGGATATGTTATAAGAAATGTGTCATTAGGAGATTTCATCATTGTATGAACATCACAGGGTATGTTTACACAAACCTAGATGGTGTAGCCTATAACGCACTTAAGCTATATGATGTAGCCTGTTGCTCCTGGCTACAAACCTATATAGCATGTCACCGTACTGAATACTGTAGGCAATTGTATTATAAAACAATGGTAAGTATCTGAACATAGAAAAGGTACAATAAAAACAGTATTATAATGTTATGGGAGCATCATCATATATGTGGTCCATCATTAACCCAAACATCGTCATGTGGTGCATTACTATATTTGATTGTATTATCATGATAGAAAACCTAATGTCCTAGGTTGACAAAAACGTCCTGACAATTCTCAAAAACAAAACAAAAACCCATGAAATGTACCCATCTTGTTTCCATAATAAAGAGACTTAAAGAAATATAATAAGTGTGTGTGATGCTTATTCCGCCTTCATTGTATTCCCAAAGCTTTTAAGAACCTAGGTGCAATAAACGAATTGATAAATGTAATAATAGAAAATGGAGGTGAAAGCAATATTCTTCTTCATCCCTAACTCTAAGATACCTCTGGATTCAATACTCTAGACAGACAAGTAAGGGACAGGTATTATCCTGATAGAAACATCACATTTTGTCCTCAGTGACAATTGGTGTTTTTCTCTAGAAGCTACTACAAGCTACTAGAAGAGACTGGAATACTAGGCCCCCATCACAGGGACGGGGCCTGCTTTAGAACATTTCCCAGATCTGCAGTGCACATTACATGAAAAAGACTTAAACGTATTTCTGTAAACTACTACAATATGGGGGTTATTTGTTAAGGCAGCACAACCTTTATTAACCCAACTTTAAGAGCTCCTTTACCTTTTAAACAAATGTATTTTAAAAATCAGTTCCCTTCCCTTATCCCTTTTCTTGTCTTACTGTTTTTCTATCCTATATTTTGGTCTCCTGCAACTTTGTCTGATTTCACTTTCTTTTCTTTCTTCTCAATAGGACCATACAGGAGTAGTGAAAGCAAGGCAGAATGGATAAAATTGTAAAAAACAAAAACAAAACAAATTAAATTAAATTAAAAAACCAAGTGTAGATGGATGAGGATATAAAAGCAGAAGTCTTCCTTTATTTCAAAACTATCCCTCTCTAGATTAAGCTGGATTTCTGTCTTATTTCAGTAGGATATTATCCCATTTCACATATAGTTATCATATTACCAGAAATCATTTTATCCCTACTACACTAAGGACATTGTTGCTGGGGAAAAAAGTGAATTGAAAAGTGGAGTCAGAACTTCTATAGTTGCAGCTCCATATCCTATTGACTTGCAGATTTTGGAGTAACTTTCTAATCGTTATAGGTTCAATTTCTTTGTATTTTAAAGGGATAAAGTGATATCATGCTTCAGATGTAACAGTGCTTGGTAAATATAAACACATTAGAGAAACAAGTCAAAAATAAATAAGATTTCAACAGAATAAATCATAAGACCAGGAGTGGGATTTCCAAGTAGCTTTGATGACTTCTTCCTCTATTTTGTCACAGTGTCAGTATCATGGAGAAGCTTCCAGAACCTCTTGGATATGCTCAGTAATATAAGCTTGTTATCTGGCACACAAAACCACCTCTGACTCTGGCTGTGATAATCAGCATGTGGGTCCAGAAACAGGCAAAAACCTAGAGGTATGAATTGTAAAGGCTGAAAGAAAGCCACTCCCTACGGGAGCAAAGTTTGGGCCATTGTTTGAGCTCAGCCATGCCAGTTTTTCAGACACCATTACTAAAACTTGTGTTCTTAGCTGTTTAGCGTTTCAAGGATTACTGATCACTTAGGTTTTCTTGATTGTGTACACTGATCTTCCACAGATGCCTTCCTCAGCCTTACTGAACTTTCTATGTTTTAGACTTTTATGAACGCTGACATTGTGAACATATATCACACTGCTTTAGATTTTAGTTTATAAGTACTTCTCTTCCTCCTTCTTTCCACTGCCCTTCACACGCCATAATAGTTAAATGATTAAATATGGATAAGAATGTGTTAGTTTTCCCCAAATACAACATGAACTTGCACACTGGCATATCTTTACATTCCTTCTCAGATTCTTCATCCAAGCACAGCTCAAATATCACTTCTCTATGTCCTTCCTTGATAACCCACATTCCATCCCAAAGATAGAATTAGTTTCTTTTTGACTTGTGTTCCTAGAACAATTTATACATATTTATATTACATCAATATTTATTATTTAATCTAATTACTTTAGTATCTCTCTTTTCTATGCTGTACAATCTTCCAGGACTACTCCATATCTTATGATTCTGTTTAAATATATTATCTGGAGAATAAATGTTTATGACATTGAATTTTGAAATATTTTATCGCTACCACGAAACTTTAAGCCTGTTGAGAGCAGAATATTAAACACATTTCCCCATAGCATCCTATAAGTACCTATTGAATGGATGGATAAACAAAACAATAACATAACAAAACATTCATACATGTTACTAAATAAGCACACACAACCGCAGATGTCTTCAGGCTTACCGGGCCATGGCACGTGAGGACGCCATCTTCCATCTTCTCACACTGGGGATCACACTCCACACAGATGGAGCCATTCTCAAATTCCCGAAATTCACTGTGAAAACATCAGCTGCATGAGAAGGTGTAAGCAAACAAGCTGTCAACTTAACAAATGAAGTAACATCTGCTAAAAGTCCTATTGGCAGAGTAAATTCTAGAGTTTGTTTCTCTATGTGCCAGGAGCATCAGAAACATTAAGTTTTCCATTAGGAGAAAAGATAAACTGCAGCCAGATGGCTCTCCTTGCCCTCCATTGGGTTCAACAATAGACTCGTTCTGGAAGCCTCTCTCCTGTGAGAGATATTCCAGCAGTCTCACACACAAAAACAAAACAAAACAAAACAAAACAAAAAAACCAAAAAGGTGTAACTCTTTTGATGACACAGCAGAACCATTTTTACCTTTTGAGTAAGGCTGTGCCTGTTTGTCTCTATATAAAATTTTACTCTTGGCGAAGTTTTAATTCCTAAACTCTGAACGATCTATTGTATTTTTCTTGTTGCTAAGTTACTTGAATGTTCCCTATCCTTGTCCTTCAAATCCCAAGACTCTTCAATTTATTTTTGGTGAAACTTCAAAAAACACTTTGATTCCTTTTCTCCTTTTAAAATATCTGCCTTGGAGAATTAGAAAAAATATATCTTTACAGTAGATTTTATTTTTTGAGATTATTGATCTCATATCACATCTTTTTTTAGTCTAAATTCTTTCTGAAGTAATTCTATATGGTATAAAATAAAAAAAATAGCTTAATAGTACCATTCTAAAACTTTCTAATTGAAATCTCCTGCAATGATGATCATCCCTTCCCACATCCTTTCATTTTTGTGGCTATTTGCATATTGCATGTTATCAATTTATAAATTTTCCAACCAATCTCTGCTCCAAAATTTTCATTTCAATAATTAAGTATCAGTCATCTACAACATGTTTAAACTACCCCTTCCCATTAATATAAAGGAGGATAAAGACAATTTAGATGTCATTTATGAGTCATTAACTAAAGTTGACTACATATTTCTAACTACTTTACTTACTATTGTGTGTCTTTGTGTCCTGAGCTACTATTTCAAACCAGTAGCATTACAGATATGGCAATTATGGATTAATTAGGTCATAAATTCAAATATATTTTTCCCTACGATAAGTGCTCACTTTTTTCTCATTTGAATACTATAAAGCCTTAATAAACGACAAAAGGCCAAAGGGTACTATGTTTTTTGTTGGTTAGATTAAGACTACATCTATCTCAAGGCAAAATAATTAAGTTTGGTTTTTCAAAGTAAATAGCATAAATGGATGGTTTGATTATGTATTTAATGCACATATATTTAGTTACATGAATTTTGTATTTTTAGAGTGAGATATTAGTTTTTTATGGTCAAACTTTTTATAAATTTTCTTGAGTTTAAAATCTCAATTACATAAAAACATGCTTGTTTTACACGCTTCATTGACGTGAGCAGTATAAAATACTCAATAGAAGAAACCTTCAGAATATAAAGGTCAAAATGACTTTGCATCAGAGGGTAGTTAAATTGTAAAGAAAACCAAAACCATTGTTTGTATAATGAAATTATATGACAGCTACAGCAAAGCCTGGGATTATCAGCTAATTACTGGTTTGGATAATAGTTTCTTGGGTGATTAACGGGTTATGGTACTAAATGAAGGTCATAATTTTTATACTGCTAAAACATAGGTCATGCTTTTCTTACTCTTCTCCAAAACCCACTTCCCCACACACAGAGTTGAGGAATAAAATGTCATGAAAAATCGTAGAGACAGCCCATTGCCCCCTTTTCCATAGAATTCCATTTGTATGGCTTCTTGCTCTCTTCCTTTCTGCTCTCAGAAAAGATCCTCCTTTCAGTCTCTATTACTTCTTCTGCCCTTTATTGTCACTGTTTCCATCACTGCTCTTTTTCTTTTCTGTCCCCTACTAGGGACTTTGCCAGTCTACTATGACTTTGCTAGAGTTTTTTTTTCCAGCTGAATCGCACCTAACAAAATACATTCTATTAAGCATGAGCTTTGCATACTGAGCTTTGTTTCACTTGTTTTTGCTGTGACACATTTCTCACTGTTTTGTTGTATGTGTGTTACTTTAGCCAATCCTGTGTTCAAGAGTAAATGCTTTGGAATCTAGTCTTTCCTGAATTTAAATCCCAGCACCAACTCGAACATTTCTAGGCCTTAAATACTTTAACTTCTCTAAGCTTCAGATTTCTATATATCTTCCATAAAAGTGAAAAATAGTATTAGCTTGTGAGGCTGTGATTATTAAATATAAAAATGCCTGCAAAGAATTTAGACTGGCACTGTCTTTGATGTTTCATGTTGGTCTTAAAGTTTCAGAAGAGTTTAAACAAGTTGCCAGATAAATGTTAAGGTTCCATCACAGTTACCTATCTTGTTCATTCTGCTTGCTTGAGCATTGCATTAATAGTTAATAGTTGATGAAATACAGTGACTTACATTACCTGGATTTGAATCCTAATCGTACAGGAATTGACTAATTTTCTTTTTTCCCTTCAAAAATTCCTCTTTTTAGGATTTTTTTCTTTCCTAAGAGCCAAATTGTGTGTGTGTGTGTGTGTGTGTGTGTGTGTGTTGTGTGTGTGTGTGTGTGTGTGTATTCCATTGATTTTGGTAAATGTCATATTTGTATTTGATTACTTTCAGCAGTTTTTAACATGACTATTCTACTTAACCATTTGATCAACTTATATTAATAGACAAGAAAGGAAATCATGATTTACAGGAGGAACTCTTAGATCTTATTATGCATTTTTTCATTTGATAATCCTGTAAAGCTGACACCATTATTTTTCCATTTTTCATATAAGAAAACTAGTTTTAGAATCACCAGATTTTTGTCCAAGATTGAATATTTCCACTAGGAAGTGATGAGGTTGGCATTTCATCCTTCCTCAAAGGCTATCTTAATCATTAGGCAATCTTGAAAGAAACTAGCACCTACCACAAGAAGTGAGTCGAGAAATCCATCATTGGGAAGGCAAGAATCATATTAGACTTTTATAAGATACTTTCATTGATTATCTTTCAAACTAACCCCATGGTTATGATTTCCTAGGCCCCACTACTATTGCAAAATACATTAAAAACTTTAAATTTATTTAACAGATTTGATTTAATGATACGTATGGAAAATGTTAAATATGAAAAACAGTCGGGAAATTAGTGTTTAATTAGGAAACCTGTATTTTTCCTTTGGCTAGCTTTCATTGTTTTACAGAAATGAGACAGAGAATATTATATACATACACATGTTTATAAATTTCATATTTCCAGCAAGTTTAAAACTGAAATACTAAAGAAAAACAATGGCATTTGGAAAGGAAACAGGATGAAAATCAGATGCCCTGAGTTCCAGTGTTGGCTTGATTCTTCTCCAGTGTTGTGACTTTGGCCAATATTTAATTGCACAACTTTCCACTGTTTCAATGCTGCTGCTTTTAGATAAAACAATTTTTATAATCCATTCCCTCCTTAGAACTTCACACATAAGGCAAGCACAGAAAGACAAATCTTGCATGTTCTCACTAATATGTGGGAACTAAATATTAAAACAATTGATCTCATGGAGACAGAGAATAGAATGATGGTTACTAGTGCCTGGGAAGGGGGATAAGGTGGGATAGCTAAAGGGTACAAAAAATATAGTGATAATTAGATATATACAATTAACAATATTTTATATTCAATAAATTTTTAATGTAACATTCACTTAATGAAATTAAAGTCTCTCATTTCATTTTAACAGTGTCAATTGCTGCACACACAAGCATACCTTGATCTGAGGTATTTTATGTACAGAAAATATTCTTTTGTGATAATGTGAACAAGCATGAATACAATTCAATGAGACAAGTGGCACAATTTGCTATACATTATCAAATTTACAAGTCAATTGTACCTTACAAAATTACAAGCTGCAATTTTCCTGAAAATGACTCAATTCTTGCTTAAAATTGTTTTTATACTTACACTTCTAATTTTAATCTTTTTCCCCTAAATTTCATTGAGGGAATTGGATTTGGTCCTCTTTCAAACAAGAGATACATCAATATTATTATGATCCATAGGTTTTTATCCTTCTCATACAAAATCCAAAACTACAATATTATTGGGGATAATGAATAGTTGTTAAAATGGGACAATTCATGAGGCACAAGAAGAAATGGAATAAAGAACTTCAAAACTACACTTTACAAAACTATTGGAAATACTTTCAGTGAGCAATATAAAAAAACTTGGCTTAGGAACAGTACTAAAAGAGTACATTATCACATTAATGGAGGACAAGAATGATTCATTAAGTTGTATGTCATGATAAAGTGATTTTTATGGGTCTATAAAATGTCATGCAACCAGGTATATACCTGCTTTTACAATTGGCAATGTGATTTTTGTAGTATAAGAGGAAATTTAAAATACTTGATTTAAAATATTGCTTAAGTTATCTACAAAGTGGCAGAATATATTCAAAAACCTCTTCAACTAGAAACTACAATGGTAGTTTTTCTATAAGGCTAAGCAGTTGTCAAAAATGTAGAAACATGGGCCATTCCTAATACACAAATAGATGTATAACCTGAGTGGGAAAAATATCAAAAGTTATGCAGTCATGCTAGATTAAAATTAATAGAAAAGTATGAGAGGAAAAAAAATTATTGGGACTTATGGAAGGGAAGATTACTTATAACAATCTCCTTCCTAAGGAAAATTGGAATATATTTTTCAATTTGCTTAAGTATAAATTGCTATAATTTATTAAGAATTCTCTTAGTATATGTTTTTTAAAATGCAAATATAGTAAATATATATATAGACAGACTTGTCTTGTTATTGTAAATAAAATTATTTCTCCTTAAAACAATTCTTCTATGTGTTGTCCTCCATATGCAACAAGAGTTTTCCTTAAAAATCTTGGCCTGCACACATATGCTGAAATTTTCTTATAATTTTAAAATTTGAGCTAATCAGTCCATTGCAGCTCATGAGGGGAAGTCAACGTTATAAGAAGCCTTACCCGTCATAGAGGTTGCAAGACTCTATGCAGATCCTTCCCCTGCTGAAGCGGCGGCACGACAGGCACTGGTCTGGCCCAGAGCCCCAACAGCCGTCGCTTGAACACAGATGATTGCACACCATTCCTTCAGCAGCTGCAAAACACACCGAAATCAAAGGGAAATAAAACAGAAGACTGTGTCAAAACCTAGTATCTTCCTAGGTAAAGATATTTTTGAAGGAGTTTGCTTGAAAGACATGTGTGGCAAACAACTTTGGTTGCCAACCCAATCACCACGTCACACCCCCGACTTCTTCCATATTGCAGAATCCTAGTCACTGTGTTTGTATAGCAATCTTGCATTTTTCATAAGACTGGACAAAAGCCAATTTTCTCTATAAAAACTACAGGGATGAGAGGCGATAGAAATGAACTCTACAGAGTAAAGAACAAACCACACCTTTCCCAAGCCAACACTTTGCGGCAACAATACACCAAATATTTTGGCTTCAATTCCATCTGAGAACTTTATGAAGAAATATAAAAAATAATACTGCCATGAAACAAACAAAATTAAAGGAGAAAAACAAAAAAAGAGAGAAATACATGAAAGCTAAGAAAGGGAGAAAAGAATAGAAATAAAACAAAAGTTTTTTACAGGCTTCTGCTATAGTCTGACTAAGCCTGCCTTGGTATTACTCAATTTGGCATATGTAAACAAAAAGATTTGAAAGAATATTAAAAATATTATAAGGAAGTATAAAGATTAAATGGTAAGAATTAATTTTAGTCTTATCACTATTTTGTTGTTGTTGATCGGAGAAGTGTCAAAGAATTCTAAAATTGCCAGTTAAGGTTCACCATCTCTCTTCCCCTTTATATGAAATACCTTTTATTCAGTATATTATTATCTATACTGTAGAACATAATTTTAGTGAAGGGATACTTGATGTTAAAAAAGAGGAGCCATAAAGACTTTACATGTTATTGTGGGTATCTGAAAAGTTATTTGAGGCATTTGAAACACAATTGTATGCAGTTTTCATGAAATATTAAGAATTCTCAGGAAGACAAAAGCATCAAAATATTTTTTATCTACCAATTAGTTACCAATTTTACTTATGCTATGTACAATTTTATGGCAAGAACATTTGAGTTGAGTTGGGATGGGATTGAACATGTTAGTGTAATATTAATATCAGCAGGGGATCATATCTGTCAAATCTGTGAAAGTTAACTTCTCTAACATATACTTGAGGGTGCATTGCCTGCATCTGTGATCATGGCTAGTTTTATAATAAAACAGTGAAACAAATCTCCCAATTCATATTTTCTTTGTTATATATCCTGGGACTGTAAAAAGGCCCCTGTGTTAAACTAGACAATAAATATTTTTCTCAAGGCAAACTTAGATCTGTCAACAAATCATTTTACTTTATAACTAATTGAATAATCTCTTCCAGTATACTTTAAGAGAGGAATGTGTGTATATCTGTAGCAGGTATTTTTTTTTTGAGGTATATATGATATATAATGTACTGCTCATATATAAAGTATACCATTTGATAAGTTTTGACATATGTATGTAATCATGAACCATATTCACAATCAAGATAACACATGCATCCATTACCTCCAAAAGATTCTTCATGATCTTATGCAATCCCTCCCTTCCTGTCTCACCCTCCTGAGACAACCACTGGTCTGCTTTCTGTTACTCACTACACATTAGTTTGCATTCCCTAGAATTTTATGTAAATGGAATTATACAGTATGAGCTCTCTTTTTTATGAAGTTTCTTTCACTGACATAATTATTTTGAGATTTATCCATGTTGCTGTATCAATAGTTCATTTTTATTACTGAGTAAACACTATTGTATGGATATACTACATTTTTTAATCCATTCACCTATGGACAGACATTTAACCTGTTTCCCATTTGGGCTATTAAAAATTAATCTATTATGAACATATGTGCAAAAGTCTTTGGACTTACACTTTCATGACCTTTGGGTAACTACCTGGATCCATATACAGTGAAATGGCTGGGGAATATGGGAGGTATAAGGTTAACTTTTCAAGAAACTGCCAAATTGTTTTTCAAAGTAGTTGTACCATTTTACTACAATCCCACCATCAATGAACATAACTTGGGATTTGAGGTTCTCCTACATCTTTGCCAACATTTGATATGGTCAGTCTGTTTAATTTTAACTTTCCTAATTGGTATGTAGTGATTTTTCATTGTGGTCTTTATTTGCATTTTCCTAATGAATAAAGATGTGGAGCACCTTTTAATGTACTTATGTGCTATCCATATATCTTGTTTGGTGTAGTGTCACCAAAGCTTCTGCCTATTTTATATTGTATTGATTCTTTTCTTATTAAGGAATATTGAGAATTCTTTACATATTCTGAAAATATTTTCTCTCAATCTTAGTTTTGTCTTTCCATTCTTTTAACACTGTGTTTTGAAACATAGATCTTAATTTTGATGAAGTACACTTTATCAATTTGCTCTTTTTTGAATCATGCTTGGCTTCATATCTATGAAATTTTAGATATGTCTAACCTATGATTAAAAGGTTTTCTCTGATGTTTTCTTTCAGAAATTTTATAGGTTTGCAATTATGTATATGATCCATTTTGAATTAATTTTTGCATATGGTACTGTATTAGGGTTCTCCAAAAAAACAGACCAATAGAAGATTTTATATCTATCTGTATCTCTCTCTATATAAAACAGGATATATATGTAAAACAGAATATATATATATGGTGTGTATGTGTGTATATATATATAAAACAAGATACATATATCCCATATATATAAAAAACAGGATATATATACTACTGGCTTCCATAGGTCTTCAGCTTGCAGATGGCAGATAGTAGGACTTCTCAGTTTCCAGAATTGTGTGAGCCAATTCCTACAATACATCTCTTGTCATTATATATATATATATATATATATATATATATCTTGTCATAATATTATATACTGTATTCCCACTATCTGCCATTTGCAAGCTGAAGACCCAATGGAAACCAGTAGTATAGTTTCAATCTGAGAATGAAGGCTTGAGATACAAGAGAACTGATAATAAAGTTCTAGCCTAAGTCCAAAGGCCTGAGAACCAGAGGTGCCAGTGGTGCATGTCCCATTTTGAGAGCAGGAGAACATCAATGTTCTAGCTCAAGCAGTCAGACAGAGAGAGTGAATTCTCTCTTCATCCACCTTTTTGTTCTATTTAGGCCCTCAATGCACTGGATGATGCCTACCGCACCAGTGAGGGCAATCTGCTTCACTTAGTTTACCAACACAATTGATAATCTTGTCCAGAAACATCGTCACAGACACACCCAAAAATAATGTTTAAACCAAATATCTGGGCACCCCATGACCCATTAGGGATGACACATAAAATTAACCATCACAGGTACTACGAGGTACTATGAAGATGTATTCATTTTTTGCTTGTGGATATCCAATATTTCTAGTATTATTTGTTGAAAAGACTCTTTTCTCCACCAAATTATCTTTGCATATTTGTAAAACAATCAGTTGTCCATGCATTTGTGGGTCTCTTTCTGGCTCTTTACTCTCTTCCATTGATCTATTCACCTCTCATGTTATATATTTTTTCCATCTTTTCACTTTCAATTTTTTTGTATTTGAAGTCCATGCCTTGAAGGCAGCTGATAGCTGAGCCTTGCTATTTTTAATCTAATCTGACAATCTCCTTTTTAATTAGGGTATTTAAACCATTTATATTTAATGTGATCATTGATATAATTAAGTTACAATCATTCATCTTGATTTTTTTTTTTCCTGTTTGTTCAATCTGTTCTCTTCCCCATTCTCTACTTTTTCTGCCATGTTTTGGCCTAATTTTTAAAATTATTTTATTTGATTTCTCCTTTTTTGCATGTTTTTTATTTGCTGTTTTAACTTTTGGGTTTATACTATACATATTTTAATTAAAATTGAAAAAATTATATATTTGATACAGAGAGATCCCATGTTATCTTCACCCACTTTTACCTAATGATAAGATCTTGCAAAACTATAGTACAATAACACAACCAGAATATTGACATTTATGTAGGCAAGATACAGAAGATTCACAGCAAGAATTCTTAATGTTGTACTTGTATCTTCACACTAACTTGTCTCCCACCTTCACTTCTACCTTACCCACTCAACTCCTCCTACTGCGACCACTAATTTGTTCTTCATGTCTATAGTTTGGTTATTTATAATGTTCTATAAATGAAATCATACTGCATATAATTTTTCAGGATTGGCATTTTTTCATTCTGAATAAATCTCCAGAGATTCACCCAGGTTGTTGTGTATATTGATAGTTTGTTTTTTTTGTTGTTGTTAGTAGTATTTCATAGTACGGAAATACTATAGTTTGTTTAACCATTTACCTATGGAAGGACATTTGGGTTGTTTCCAATTTGGGGCTATTACAAACATTTGTGTGTATGATTTTGTGTAAATATAATTTTCATTTTTCTGCAATAAATTCTCAAGAGTATAATTGCTAGGTTACATGATAGTAGCATTTTCATTTTTTAAAGAAAGTTCCAAACCATTGTCTAGAGTGATTATACCATTTTACTTTCCCACTAGCAATGTATGAATTGTTACATTTCTCTGCATCTTCTCTATCATTTGATTTTGTCACTTTTTTTATTCTAGCCATTCTGATAAGTGTAATGATATCTCATTGTTGTTTTAATTTAAATTTCCATAAAATGGCTAATAACATTGAACACATTTTAATTTATTTTCCATTTGTATGTCTTCTTCAGAGAAATGTGAGAAATGTCTCTTCATGCTTTTGCCCATTTTAATTAGATTTTTTTTTTTTTTGCTATTTAGAGTCAGGAGCTCTTTATATATCCATCTATCCATCTGATTTGAAAATCTTTCTCCTAACCTATAGATTATACATTCATCATTTTTTTTTTTTGAGACAGGGTCTCATTCTGTTGTCCAGGCTAGAGTACAGTGGCATTATCAGAGATCACCATAACCTAGAATTCCTGGGCTCAAGCAATCCTCCTGCCTTAGACTCCCAAATTGCTAGGATTACAGGTATGAGCCAGTCTGCCAGCATTTTCATTCTAAAAGGAAATTTAACAGAGCAAATGTTTTTAATTTTAATGAAGTTGAATTTATCAATTTTTCCTTTTATAGATTATGCTTTTGGTGCCAACTTTAAGTCCCTTTGCCTTGTCTTAGATCCCAAATAATTTCTGCTATATTTTTTTCCTAAACATTTTATACCCTTACATTTAAGTTCATGATCTGCTTTTCGTTAATGTTTGTATAATGTTTGAGATTTAGGTTAAAGTTCATTTTTTTGCCCTATGGATGTTCACTTGCTCCAGCACCGTCTCTTTTTAAAGGCTATCTGTCCTCCATTAAATTGATTTTGCAACTTTGTCAAAAATCTATCAGACATATTTGTGTGAGTTATTTCTGGGTTCTCTATTCTGTTTTATTGTTCTATGTATCTTACTTTCCACCAATACCACATAGTCTTAATTACTGCAGTTATGCAATAAATCTTGAAATTACGTAGACTGAATGTTTCCACTTTATTTTTTTCCCAAATTGTTTAAGCTAGACTAATTTGTTCATCTTTCCATATAAATTATATGATAATCTTGTCTATATCTCAAAATACTTTTCTGAAATTTTGATAAGAATTGCATTAAACCTGTATATCAGTCTGGGGATAACTGACATCTTTATGATTTTGAGCTGTCCAATACAGGAACACAATATGCCTCTACATATATTTAGATCTGCTTTGGTTCTTTCATCAGTATTTTGTAGTTCTCAGTACGCAGGTAATATGTGTGTTTTGTTAGATTTACATCAAAGCATTTCATTTTTTAGTGATTATAAATAGCATTATAGTTATAATTTCTGTGTCCACATGTTAATTGCTAGTATTTAGGTACAATTAAATTCATGTTTTATCTTATATCCTATGATCATGCTGAATTCACTTATTTATTTTAGGAATTTTTTGTAGATTCCTTGGAATTTTTTTAAGTAGATAATTATGTCATCTGCAAATAGAGCCAGTTTTACTTCTTCCTTTTCAATCTATATGATTTTTCCCCATTTCTTGCCTTATTGTGCTGGCTAGAACTTCCAATACTATGTTGAATGAGTGGTGAGAAAGGACATTCTTTCCTTGTTACCAATCTAGTGGGAAAGTATTCCGTCTTTCACCATTGAGTATGTTAGCTCCAGGATTGCTGTAGATGGTCTTTACCAAGTTAAGAAAGTTAACCTGTATTCCTAGTTTTCTGACAATTTTTTAAGAGGAATGGGTGTTAAATTTTTCAAATGTTACTGCATCAATTGATATGATCATGTTATTTTTCTTCCTCAGACTGTTAATTTGGTATATGAAAGTGTTTGATTTTCAAGTATTGTGCTAATTTTACATGCCTAGAATAAACTCATTCAGTTATATTGTACAATTATTTTTGTATATGGCTAAATGCTATTTGCTACTACTTTGTTAAGGATTTTTGCTTCTATATTCTTGAGAGATACTTTGGTTTTTAGTTTTCTTTTTTTTTTCTTTTTGTTCATATATAGATCCTAGTCTTTAAAACCATCGTGCAAAGTACAAATGATTATTCATGTTATAGGTGAGCAGAGGGACACAGAGTCTTAAGCTGCCCAAGGCAAAAAGTATCAGATTTAAACCCAGTCCTGCCTAGTCTTTTTATCACTGAGTGGGGATGAAAGTCTCAGCTCCATATCCTGCCTTCTTTGACACCACTTGGTAGGGAGGTTGGCCTGCTGAGAGTAGAAGTCTACACTCTCCTCCCCTTTGCTGGTATGGGTTAAGTCTGGGCCATAGTTTTTTCCTATAGTGTTTGGTAGAGTACAGCAGTTATTATCTAAAAGGTTTCTGTCTGGTCTTCTCTGCCCCTTTTCTGATCCCCTGGGTAGAGAGAATAGACTTTTGTTGAGGCCTTTTTTGATCTGTACCTGTTGGTGCTTCTGAGTTGCCAGTTTCTTCACCTCCAAATCTGAGATATATGAGGCAAAAAGAAATCTCAGGGAACTCACCTCTTTGTCATTCCTTGGGTTCCAAGGTCTCAAACCCCTGTGCCTCTTCTCTCCACTTTTCAGAGTCTTCCTATAATGTCCAGGGCATTAGTTGTATTTCACAGGAGAACTATGTAAAAATATGTCTGCTCTACCCTCCCAGAAGCAGAAATCTCAGTATTCATCTTTAATTCTATTATAGCCTATTTTCAAGTTAGACTCTACCACTTCATATATATTCTAAGAACTTGAAAACAGGAGGCTTCCATTTTTCATTCGTTACCTTTGACCTATTGCCATATGTTTTACTTTTCCATGTTATTCACTCCACACTACATTGCTATTATTTTAGTTTAAGCATGACATTGCCTTTGAAAAGAATTAAATAATAAGAAGAAAATCCTATATATATTTATCCATGTAATTACCATTTTGGGTGCTCCTTATTCTATGCTCCATTTTCCCATCTAATATTATCTTCTCCTGTTTGAAGGACTTCCTTTAATATTTCTTATAGTGCAGTCTGCTCTCCTCTCTGGTACTGTCTGTGAACTCGAGCTGCTTAATTCTCCCGAGACACCCAGCTCTGTCTTCTCAACTCAGAGGTATTAGAACACTGCCTGGGATCCTCCTCACTGTGCTGTGGCCTAAAATCTCTCCCAAGGCAGCTAGTCAGGGCAATCATAAGGCTTACCCCATTTCCTCACCGTCAGGAATCACTTCCCTTTGTCATCTGATCTTCACTTTCTTGTAAACTGTTACTTCGAATATTTTGTCCTTCTTTGGATTGTTCCATGAGAGAGGGCAAATCTGATTCCTGTTATTTCATCTTGGTTAAAGGTGGACATCCTATATTTACATCTCACAATCCAAAGTGGGATTACTTGCTGTTTCTTGTTTTTAGACAAAAGTTTGCACAAAAGATTTCTCCAAAATGCCCCCAAACAGCTGCTAGACACCCACTGAACTTCATTGAAAATTCTACTTCCTTCTATTCTAACTTTTTTGTTACCATTTTAAGTACAACAAATAAACATTTTAAAAGATAATCTGAAAAAACAGAGACTGCATGGACTGCTTTTGTATGTAGATAGTATTAACCCTTGTCTTGAATATATTATTAATTATTTTAGGTAACTCATAAAATTTGTGGTCTTTGCTTAATTGTGGTTCTCTCCATGTATTAAAGTTTTATTAAATGAAATATTATTTATCATAACTATATTTTATCTTCATATCATATCTAGACTCTCTTTCCCTCAAAAGTTGAATGACTTGATGTTGTATTTGGGAATGGCTAACCAACAGTTTATCTGTTGTTTTAATTTTGAACTAATAGCAAGAGTGTTTTCTTTCTGACGTTTTCATAATGCAGTGAAAGAGGTCTCTCTCACTGTACAAACGAAATGTCAGTAAAAATGAAATCTTGATGTAGGTCTCATATCACTGATTCCCTAGATGTATAAATGACTTCTCACTAATTTATAAAGATGTACAGAGCAAGAAAGAGTGTTTAATCAAGCCGATTCAATATAAACGGGTAAAGTCAAATTCTATGTAATAGACAAAGACATAGAAAGTAGCAAAGATCAATGATATTTCTGAATATAAAGTTATAATACCCATTTACTATAAATATTTAACCATTTTAAGGTTACTTGTTATTTCATTCTCTGATTTATAACATAAATTTTTTATACAATGTTTACATGTACTTGCTTATGGGATAAACATAATCATCATAGAAAATCCTGAAGAGAGAAAGAAAATCCCAAAAGCTATATTATGAAAGCAACTTGTAAAGACAAGTGAAGTACATTCAAAATCATATTGTACAGTGTCATGAATCTCTGACTCTGTATTTATCACCTTTGTTTCCTTCTAGAAAATATAATCAATGCTTCAAATTCTTTGTTTATTAAGTTCTAAGACACAACTACAATCTCAGTTTCTTTCTTGAGGACATTGACAAAGCCACCAATATCCCTTTGTCACCATCCATTTCATGATATTCCATCATCTTTTTGGTTCATTTATTTTACCAACTCACATTATCTTTTTGAGGTTTGCTATCTTGTCACTCTTGTCCTTTCCTCCTCCTCTGCCAAGAGTGACAGACATTTACAGTATACGGAAGGGTAAAAGCTGCTTGATTTTCTTTGATATGCTTCAATGTTAATTGGAGAGAAAGGTTTTAGCTTCACCCAACACCTTGTCTTCTTCTCTGCTGTCTACTCCCTCCCTGAGTCTTTATTCATATGCTCAATTTCAGAGCAGTTTTGGATCAGGGAAATAGTATCTATTGGAGGAAAGCAATAATAAACAGGAAACCTTAATAACTACCTTCTTCTCATTCTTTCCAAACCACTAGATGATGGAATTGAAAGCTAGTTGATCGTTTTCTCCAGAGCAAAACCAAGGGAAGCATCTCCACACGGCATAGAACAAAAGGCCAAGGAAGCTACTTTGAAATGCTTAAGAGAAAAGAAATTTTCGATCAACACCAAGAATTGAACAGCTCTCTGACCTCCAACAGTGATAGTCACGTGTGAAGGAATGGAAGTCCTCTTCAATGGCTTACAGTTCAAAAGGCCATTATAAAGCTCTCTAAAGAAACTTTAGCAATGTAGCTATTAGGCAACCTTTAACTTCCTCTGTGTTTTCTCTGGAAGCTGTAAAATAGATTTTTCTTTATCTCATCTGAATTGTAGCTGTCTGTTAAAAATTTGGAGAGATAATGTGCTTAGTATTTCGACCTTTACAGAGAACATTAAACTTGCTTTCACTAAAATAGAGACAAGCTTAAAATAATAGATTTTGCTACAGGGCTGCATGTGCGAAAGTAAATGGATTATTTCAAAAGTATTGAAATGTATTTGGTCAAGTTTCATTAATCTTTTTTTAAGGTTGAAAAGTATGGTTTAGGAGTAATAGTTCAGGTTTTTTGATCAGACAGACATAGATTCAAATCCTTATTCTTTAATTAGCCATGTAGCTGTGGGCAATTATTTACATGTTACTCATCTTTAAAGTGAATAGTAAGATCTATTTTCAGAGTTGTGATGAAGATTAGACATTTTATTAGAGTATTTAATGCAGGGTCTAACACATTAAGTAAGCACTCAATAAATGTACTTAAGATAAATGTGAAAGCGTAAAAGCTTATTCGTGTGTTTACTTTAAAAATATTTGTTGAGAAACTACTTACTTTATGTTGCGCATTGCTAAGAGCTGGTGATGTAACAGAAACGTGAAATAGAATACATACCTATTCCTCTACTTTATAGAGCTTACAGTTAGTTGGGGAGACAGGCAGTAGGTAAATAATTTTATATGTGTATGTAAAATTATATACATATAATTATTGTACAGGGTGCTGAGAGAATACGGCCGTTGTTCTAACCTAGTGGGTAAGCAGCATTTGGTCAGCCCACAGAAGGAGCGACACTTACGCTCAGAAGAGAAGGATAAATGAGAATTATTAAGGCAAAGGGAGATGGAGAAATAGTTGGGAATTACTACAGCCAAGAGAATCTGAGGAGGGAATAAGATTAATGCTTTCAGAGAATAGGCTGACATGAGCGGTATTTAGGAAAGTGGTATCCTATAAACTAGTGAAGTAGACAGGAGTCAAATTATGCATGACCCAGTGGCCAGTTTTAGGATTTTGTGTTTTGTCCAGAGATCTGTTGGAAACCACTGAAAGGTTTTAAGCAAGAGAGTAAAGGATCTACCATTTTAAAATTATTACTTCAATTGTTTTGATGAGATTCACTTGAAGACAGCTTTAAACAGTTGGTAGCTTTAAACAGATAATATTAGTAGTAATAATAGAGAGAGGTGTATGACCCAAGTAGGGTCAATCTGTGAAAGAGAGAAAGCGGAGCTTTTTAATCTGTACTCATAAACTCAGGATGCTTTTAGCCTGTCCCTGCCAGGAGCAACAATCTTTCATGAAGCGTAGAGTTTGCTTAAGTGGAAAGCAGAATCAAGCAAACAGAGGGATTGAGTCCTGGCGATGCTGCTTGAACCCCTGGATTCAACTGTGCCTAAAGTAATACTCCCTGGACTTCCCATTTCTATAAGTTGATATGCTCTCTTTGTGCCTAAAGTAATTTGAGTTGGATTTCTGTCACTAAAAGAGCACAGAATTAGTTTCCTATCGCTGCTGTAACAAATAACACTAACAGTTGCCTAAGACCACATAAATTTAGTTTCTTACAGTTCCTGAGACCAGAAGTCCAAAATGAGTCTTAAGGGGCTAAAATCAAGGTATCAACAAGGCTGATTTCTTCTGGAGGCTCCAGGAAAGAATTTGTTCCTTGCCTCTGCCAGCTTTTAGAGGCCCCTTTGGCATTTCTTGTCTTGTAGCCACATCATTCCAACATCTGCTTTCATTGTCCCATGATCTTCTCCTTCACTGTAGTGAAATCTCCCTCTCACACTCTCTTAGAAGGACACATGTAATTACATGTGTAGCCCACCCAAATGACCCAGGCTAACCATCCCATCTTAAGGTCTGTAACATCTGCCAAGTCCCTTTGCCATATAAGGTGACATTTACAGGTTCTGGGGATTTGAATGTGGCCAACCTTGGGGGGGCCATTATTCAGCCTACTTTAACCACTAAACTGTATTGCAATGAGCTCTGTGAACAAGAGGTTAGATATATGTAAAGGGGATGACATTATATGTGTTTGTAATAATTAAAATGAGTTAAAACCAAAAAGAAGCTGAGTAAGTAGCAGTGGAGGAATAAGTGCTGAGACATATCTGTTCACCATATTAACCAGGTTAAATTGATGTTACCCAAAGATTTGTTCAGTTTTATGCACCCTAGATACACTGTGTTTCTCACCTGGTGGGACCTGGGCAGGAAATTCTGAACAGGAGGAGGTAAGAGGCAGCAGTGACAGCAATGATAAAATTTTAGAAAGTCCTTGAATGTTTGCTTAGAAAACTGAGCACAATATAAAATACCTTTTGGAAGGAATGTGATTATAAAAAAGTAAAATAAATCATAAGTATTTTGTTGAAACTCTAAAGCAAATAAAACTTGATAGTACAATATCAATATATATTCTACTGCTATTACCCAATTAATGTGTAAACTATCATTAAATATTCCTTTCATTTTAATTAGTGTTATTGTTCATGCAAAAAAAAACCCCACTATTTATAGAATGCTTTTTAAAGTTCATTCATCTTTGTCTTCCAAAATTGTTATTGAATGTATGTATGGTTTTAAGTTACACAACTGTAAATTTTCCTACTATAAGCCCTTTTTGAGGGCAAAGCCTCATAGAAAGAAATGAATTGCTAGGACCATGTGTTTTTAAATGTATTTTTGATTATGAAATGATAAGCAGAAAGACAGAGAATGCAACGAAGTAGAGTTTCCTAAAGGATTTCCCACAGACGTCTATCTCAGTACGATCTGGTATGTATTAAAAATGCAGAATCCTGGGTCTCACATCACATGGTCTGTGTTAGTTTCATAGGACTGGTGTTAACAAAGTGCCATAAACTGGGTGGCTTAAAAAACAGGAATTTATTCTCTCACAGTTCTGGAGGCCAGAAGTCCAAAGTCAAGGTGTTGGCAGGCTGCTTCCTTCTTGGGGACTCAGAGAAAGAATCTGTTCCATGCCTCTCTCTTAGCTTCTGGTGGGTGCCAGCCATCCTTGGTGTGTCTTGGCTTGCAGCTGCATCCCTCCAACTTTCGCCTCTGCCATAACATGGTTGTCGTCCCTCTGGGTGTATGCATGCTTTCACATGTTCTCCTCTGTGTGTCTGTCTCTGTGTTTCTTCTCTTCTTGTAAAGTCACTAGTCATTGGATGAAGAACCTACCCTACTCCAGTATAATCTCATCTTAACGTACATTTTTAATTACATTTGCAAATATTCTACTTCCAAGAGAGGTCACATTCACAGGCTCCAGTCAGGACTTCAGCATATCTTTTTGGAAGGACATAACACAATCCACAATGCTGTCTAAATAAGAATCTCTGGAAACTGTAGCCCAGACTTCTGCATTTTTAATAACTAAAAGTTTTAATTTTAAAATTTTACAACCACTGAGCTAGAAGCAAATCACGTTAAAATATCATTTGTAATAAAAACGAAGCCTGCCATAAAATCCTAGCTTTTTTGTTGTTGAGAGACGCTTCTTTCCTTCAGAATTTCTAGATTACAGAATAGAAAGGGTATCATTGCTGAAACTAATTGGCAATAGTAACTGCTTATTACCCCTTTGATAGGAACATAGAGAACACTTTGTAGCATTGTTAGTAATTAGACATTGTGCCATTTCAAATACAATAACAAAATCTTATTTATTTATATATTTATTTTACAAAGAACAGTGTATTGCTGTATTACTCTGGTAATTTTAAAAAGAAAATCCTGAAAATAAAATTAAGATTTTTCTATCTTCTGATTACTTAGAAGAATAGTGACTTTACCATATTCTAAGTTACTCACTTTAGGGTACATATCAAGCTATGATTTAATGAAAAGTATGGCAGAGTTCATTAATTTCCCAGGCTACCAAGTCCAAAGCATGGCAGGCAGCACTTTGTTTGTCAATGCATATTTAGCCAAGACGGTATGGGCTGGGTTAGGAGTTCACAAATTAAAGCTGAGAACATGGGACAGAGAGAAAGTAAGAAAATCTGCCACCTTAGCAATATTTTCTTTAAAGAAGGTAAATACTAATTTACAATGAAAATTCATTTCCTATAATATATAACATATTAGAGGTGCTGATAATATCAATTGTTTTGTGATTTTATACAAAGACATTTCTTATGATGTTATAGAAAGTAAAATGCTTACTACTGTATTTTGTTGTCATTGCCAGAGTTACCAGAGAAAAATAAATACAGAATATGTTACGTAAACATTGTTTTATTCTTCTGTGTCACATACCTGCTATTCCCTACTCATCAACTCTTTGTCCTGATTAAATTCTAGACATTCAGTGACTCATAAAATTGGATCTTGTTGTCATCCAGAGGGTTGGGTTATTAGCAATTAACTATAGGTTTTCAAGTCCCTTTTTCCAGATTCATGGTCAATGAGGTGGATTGTCCTCTGTCAAGTTTCAGGAACATCAAAATCATAAATAAATATAGAAATTTATATTTCTTTTATATTAGTTATGCAAAAATATATTCCCCATCACCATTTGTCCTATGAACCATTAATCTAAAATTCATATTTTGTGGATTTTTAAAAAACACTAAGTAAGTTACTTATTATAAAGCCTATTTCAAATTATTTTAATTGGGAAAAGGAAAAAATATTTTAAGGGATTCTCAAGCATATACTTTTTATCTATTTAAGATCTTGAGATCAATTTAAAATTCTGAAATGTCTAGCCTCCTATTAACAACAACTCTTACTACTTCCATGTCCACCACTGGTTGATGTGCTTCTTGCAAATTTATAATTCAGCACTTTAATAAAGTTAATTTTTCTTCTGCCTGCAAAAGAAAGCTCTTGATATTTCCCTTTTTTATTCCACAAAAAAGAATTTTTCATTCATTAAGTAAAAGTTGAATACTGTATGTTCACATTATATATCTATATGTGAGTATGTGAGTATATAACATATGAACTATTTTTAATAGGAAAGGAATAAAATTTTATAATAATAATAGCTAGCTTACATATCGATATCTATATTTATATCTCACTTACTTTGAGCCAGGCATTCAATGAGGTGACTACTATTATCAACTCCATTTCAGATATGATAAAACCGAGGTACAGAGACATTAAATAGTTTACCAAAGGTCAGACGGTAAAGAGTTTTGCTGGGATTAAAATCCAGGCCATTTTTATCTTAAGTGTGCTCCTGAATATTATGTATATACTTGAGTAAATCAGCAAATTTTCTTATGAAAATAAAATACTTTTTCTTTATTTTGAGATGAACCATGGTAAAATGGAATGCTCAGACTTTGAAATCAGACAATGGATACGATTTTTAGTAGCTCTAAAATTGGGAATATCATTTAATTTTCTTAATATCTATATAATTATCTGCAAAAAGTGGATAATTATACTTTACAGGGTAGTTGTGATGATTAAAGTAAAGAATATAGATACGTTGAGAGAGAGAATCTGGTACCCTTCAGCTAATTATTTAGCTGAAATAGTATAGACACCTAAAACCAATGTGGAGAGATGGGTTGTTCAACAATTTTAGATCTATATCCCAATCAGAGATTTGAAAGAATGCTATACCAAAACTTTCAGATGGATTAAAAGTTTCAATATAGTTCCTAAAGTACTATAAGAAGTCTAAGAATATGTCAGAATCAAAAACTTAAAAAGGAAAAGAACAATCCATTCACTTAACTATATAAAGACATAAAATGTTTATTTATCAAAAGATAAAAAGTTTCAAAATTACCTGTAAGAGGGAAAGTTATTCATAACACATGTAGAAACAAAAATTAATGTATTTAATTTGTAAAGAGCTCTTTCAAATTTGGAAGGAAAAGACCAACTCCCAATTTGAAATTGGAAAAAGTTCATAAATAAATGAATAATTTATAAGATAAAAATTATAAAGGATAAATTAACAATTTAAATATAAAATACTTCTTTTTCTTCTTTTAGATAAGTAAAATTTAATGCCATAGATAATATCCAGTGTTGTAAAGAGTGATGGAAAACATTCCTATTATACAATGTTTGGAACAAATGTAAACTGATCCAGTATTTCTGAAACATAATATAGGAATATGTAAGAAGATTTTCATGGAGCTTCATTTACACAGAAATTATGCTTCTAGGTTTTTAAACTCAGGAAATAATTACACAGTGTAAAATGTTTTAAGAGTCAGAATACACATTATGGTAGTAATAATATGAAAAATAGAAAATGATTTAAAATATCATTAATATGCTACTGATACAACAAATACTTTTACATATAGCTTTTAAAAGGAATAAGGGAAACCTCTACATACTGGCATGGAAGATGCTCATAATATATTAAGTAGAAAACATAGATGGCTGAATAGCATTTAAAGATATATGATATGATCCCTTTATACTTGAAAATATACATTTCATTATCTACAGCTATATATACTACATAGTCACCAAAAGTTTTTATCTTCTTTAAATATTTTTTGACCATTTTGATTCCGAAAAATGAGAAAGATACTATCATAATTAGAAAAGCAAAAATATTTCTATTTTGAAATATCAATAATGAATTTAATTTCTCTCTTGTTTATGTTGGGTTTAATTGCATACATACAAATATTTTAAGACATAAGATGTATGAGTTCAAATATAACTCAGATTGCAAAGATGTGTAAACAACCCAAGTGCCCATCAATACATAAGTGGATTAATAAAATGTGGTATATGTATACCATGGAGTACTATTCAGCCATTAAAAAAATGGTGAACTAATACCTCTTGTATTAACCTGGATGGAGCTGGAGACCATTCTTTTAAGTGAAGTATCATAAGAATGGGAAAACAAACATCACATGTACTCACCATTAAATTGGAACTAATTGATCAACATTTATGTGCACATATGGAAATAACATTCACTGGAAATCAAGCAGGTAGGAGGGGGACGGGGAATGGGTAAATTCACACCTAACGGGTACAATCACACTACCTGGGGGATGGACACATTTAAAGCTTCCACTCAAATGGTACAAAAGCTATTTATGTAATCAAAACATTTGTACCCTTGTTCTATTCTGAAATAAAAATAAAATAAATATGACTCATATTTTGAGGGGTTGGCATAATATTTATCCCTATACTGTTTATATTTCAGTATTAAAAATTTATGCTTAAATATTTCAAGAAACTTCAAATGCTTTTATAAACCTATCCTAAAACTTCTTTCACCCAACACTGTCATTTTGTTAGTACCATAACCTCATAAATGATGGAGGCAGAAAATGTTCTTGCTTTTCACATCTTAGAGTTTCTCTCAATCTCTTCAAACCATAAAGTCTGCTTTGAAATTTTGACTTAAAAGAGTAAGATTGGTCAAGCCACTGTCACTCTTTATAGGAGAGGTGAAGTTTTTCTTTCATTGTCATTATTGTTTTAAATCATGTTGAACTCCAAAAACACTGTTATAAATGAAGATTGCCTTTTCTTTTAAGTTAATAAACCAACTTCAAGGTTTAGATCAGAGTATTTTTTGTGACAATGTGTATGTGCAGGTGAGCTTGTATGGGTGTGTGTGCATGTGTATGTGTTCTATGTGTGGGTACATGCATGTGTTGTATATGCATGTGCATATACACATGTATGTTGTATATGCATGTATGCTTATGTGTTGTATGGAATATGTGTGTGCACTCACATATATCTGTGTATGGTGTACAAAGACAGAATATCTAAAAATGCAATATTTACAGTGCATTTAAAGTGAAGCCAATGTTTAGAGACCTTCCCATTTACAGATAGTACTGTAGATAAGAAGGTTTTAAACATATATAAGGTACCACTGCAGGTTCATTGTAAACATCAGAAGCATCTCTGAGGTCAAGTTTACAGGGCAATTACATTTCTGACATGCAGGCATACAGGATTTTCATGGATCCAAAGTGCTATGAGACTGAAGTCCAAATTTTGATAAATGGATTTCATGCAAAATATATTTATTCTCAGATGTTAAAAATGAAAAATGATATGCTTGACTTTATACTATAGCACCACTAAAGCTGTGTTCCTTTTAACTGCTTCATTTCTTCCCCAAACTGCAAAGTCAACTCAAAGTATACAGAACAAAAAAATATGTTCATGGTTTAGAAAGTGGCTAAACTCAGTCCAAGAAGTATAACACTGAAAGTTTACAAGCATCTTAGGTTTTCAGCTCATTATCATTATTATTATTTACGCTCTTTTGGTTGTTTAAAAAGTTTAGAAATCTCGTAGAGGTATGGAATAACATTATGTCATTTATTGAAATCTCCCTTTTCTCCCATATTGCTTTTCTACATTTAATTATTTTTTTATATTTTCTTCTTCCCATTTCCTTTGTTGTTCAGGTATAAAGAAGATTTAAAAATAAATATTTGTAGACTTTGAAACTGATCAAGTAATATCAAGAAGGTATGTTTTTCTCTGATTCTTTTATATTTTCCTTTAGAGTTATCTTCATAGTTGAATCTTATCTTTGAAAGGTAGTGATACTATTCTTTTAAGTAAGTAGAAGAAAAAAAGAATAACCTCAGTTAGGGAAATATTTATAAATTGGTATTGAAGAAGATTCTACTTTACTGCCGTGAATCATTTGCTTTGTCTGGGGCTTTTACACACATAGAGAAATGTGGGGTAAAAGCCAAGTATTAGAAAAAAAAGCAAAGCAAACTTTCTGTCAGGAATTAGCAATGTATAAAATGAAGGAAATAATCCAGGCTAAATGAAAAGATGAATATCATTCAGTATAAACATGCATATTTTGATATGTAATTAGATTGTATATTTTATTTTTCATTATTGGAGACTGGGGGGCTTGCTACTTTGCCCAGGCTGGGCTTGATCTTGCGATTCTGTTGCCGCAGGCTCCGGAGTTGCTGGGACTACAGGCTCATGCCACCACTACCCAGCTGCAGAGTTTATATTTCTTGATTGTATGTGGAATGTGTAAGAATTAAGTTCAACCAAATCAGAAACTTCATATTGTAAGAGATATCTCTTAAGGATCAAAACAGCTAAACTATAAATGAGTTCTCCATAAATTACAAGTTATAGTTTATGAAAATTGCTAGACTGAGCTGCCTTAAACCCCTTCTGGAACAAGGTGGGATATTAATAAATACATTAATTCATTGACTACTTAACTCAGTAAACTTAAATCATGTTGAGCTCTTAAGAGCTTGTAATTTTAAAAAATGTCCCCACTATTTATTCACACACTCACAGACATGCACACACAAAGTCAATCGTTATTTATGTGCACTCTTAACGATTGTTCTGAAGGTGACATCAAAGACATGAGAAAACACCCTGAGAGCAAAAGTTTTCTTAGGGAATTTGCCTTTTAGAAAGGACTTAATCCATACCCACAACAAGAATATGCATTTGCAAACAGATCATTTGATTTCTGAGTCTTTTTATTTAGCATTTACCATAAATAAGTCAAGTGGTTATGTGCATAATAGTGACACTCACAGGATGTAGAAAAGAGTAGTACTCAGTAGAAAAACAGGGGGGAACTAAGTATTAATCATCAGAGTATCAATATATTAGATAGGAATGGCATAATTATGTGCCTATAAAAACATTATTTGCTTTGGTGTAACAAAGAAATGATGAAGTAGATCAATAAGCAGCAAAATAGATATAAAAAGAGATAATGACATGCCTACATAAATGCATTTATAAAATGAACTTTCTTCTTGAAGAGCAAACTTCTTGAACAGTATTTTTTATGCTCTTTGGAAGAATATACTTTCACTTTTCCCACCACCCTCAAATGGCAAAACGCTGTTATTGTGTTACTGACCTCACTGAAACCAAACAGCAAACAGATATTCAATATGGTGGATTTCCACAAACTGATTGGATCCCTGAAATTACCTGGGATGGTTATTAAACATTTAAATGCCCAGTTTCCACATAGACCTATTGAATCTAAACCTCCACAGGAAGGTTCTTAAGATGAGGCAAGATGTGCAAACATATGTTATAAAAAGTCACTTATTCTAATTATTTTATACCATGTTGGTAATTATAATAACTACCTTCTTTTTTAAGGGTTGGAATAAGGGCAACAATTCTGACCTATTGTTATTTTTAATTGTTTAGTCCAATGTAGAATGGGAGAACATTTTTAAAGTTCTATGTTTTAAATGTCAGGGTAATGTACTTACTACAGTTTTCAGCTTTCCTATTGTCCCGGATTACTATTCTTTGGTTGATTGTGCTGAAGAGTGTTGTCCAATTAATGGTATGGTAATAACACAGGTTGCTGTTGTCAGTAATATAGATGTTTCCCGCACTGATTTCCTTCAGGGACTGGAACTGCAGAGAAGTGATGCCCTGTTGCTTGAGGATAAGCAAGGAGAGGCCACTAAGGAGGGGGAGGGAGAAAGTGGAACAATGAAATGCATTACTGAAGCAAAATAAGGAGGCGATATCTTACTCTAAAAAGAATGTTAATGGAGTATAAACAGAGACTTAATTCATAAATCTGTATTCAGAATATTTTTTCTTCATATGATATATACTGTCAGTTTTAAAAGTAATAATTTGATGCCCAAAAGGAAAATGTTCATTTCTTAGAATTATAAATATTGACAATATATCTCTATTTCTGTCTATGTATTCACCACTGAAATATCTGCTCACTGCCTTCCCTCTCCCAGCGCAAATTTTATGTTTTTCTTTAACGATGAACTCCTTTATTAAGACTAAATAAATGTTTATAGGATGATTGTCAATCTACTCAATATAAGACATTAATTCTACTGGAACTGTACAATAGATTTAGACCTGCTTTCAGAGGGTAGATATTGCAGAAAATGACTATAGACATTTAGCTTTAATTTATACCTTAGAAACCAAAGAATTAGAATAGTTGAAGAATGTATTAGTAAGGTTAGGAGATATTAAAAACTGAAGAGAAGAATAAAATTAAACTAATATTTAAAAATATATATTCAGATAGCTTGGGCAACTGGAGAGAACTTCTCTAAAATGTAAATAACAACTACTCTGTGTAAATCAAATATCATTTCAAGTAAATTGTTTTTATTTCAACATAGTTTACATTTCTGTAATTATTTTTCTTTTCCATTCCTTAAAGAATAAATATGGTTCCCATATTTGTATTGACTAATGAACATTATTTTACATTTTATAGATCAAAGCTCTCCCCTGTCATTTATAATTTTAAGTATACTTTGCTGTTAATATTTACAACTGATTTTCACATGGAGTATCTGTGTGTGCATGGGTATGTGTACTGAGTGGTAAAGACTGAGATGTAATTCATTCTCTCAAATATTTGCTTCCATCATAAACACCTTGAGATATTGATTACAATGTCAGCACAATGTCTTGACTAATTTATAACATTTTATTCAATGGATAATAAAAATTGTTTATATATAGCATTTTAATGGGTTATATCTCTCAGGTATTGTTTTTTATTAAGCATCTTTTCCCTTTACATTTCAAAACGTCTTACAGACATACCTGTTTTAGATTTTAATAGTAAAATTCAATGTACTTTCTATGAAACATTATTTTAAAATACTTAATGATAGTATCGATTTTAGACATCTTTTGAACTTAAGCAGACATTAAATAAAACCATTCTTGTGTAAATTGACTTTTAATTGTTAATGAGTAAGAACTTTATGGAGATGAAATCAGAGAAACCTAAAATAAAAAGCAGTGGCTTGTAATGTATTGTTAACACGTGAATTAAAAATATTGACATTACAATTTTAAAACAATGTTCTTCTAAGCCTGAATTTTTCTGTTCCATTTAGCACCAGAGACAAAAACAGAGCCTCCTAGTACAAGAGCATTTGAATCACACACTTGAGCCACTACCAACTCACTCAACTTTATCTTTTAATTATGATAACATATGATCAAAAATGTTTAATTTTATACCTCACATCGCATACTCCATACCTGTAAAACATGAATATTACTTTTGAGTTATAGACAGACTATATATATACACATATATATATATCAAATTATATATTCTATAATACTTTATATCATCATAGGGGTACTCGCATTATCTTTGGAATTAAGGGTGGAAACATGATTTCCCCAGAATTAGTAAATTAATAAGAGTGATGGTTTTGACTTAATGTACATGTGATGTTCCTCTTGAAATTTGGGAGACCTGCCGGTTTAAACATATATACCTACCTGTAGAGTACTCTTCCACCAATGGTCACCAGGTTAGAAAAAACACTGAAGTCAGTCATATTTGGGGGCCATGATTGTATGTTCAAGAAACCTACAAGTGAGAAAGGCAATAAAAATTAATCAGAATATCATTGTTTTAGTAATAGTGTTGATTTTTCTTGAAGTATGATGAAATTGTGTTGAAAGAGGGGTGGTTAGAAAAGGGCAGTGAAAATTTCTATCTTTGAAGCATTCTATTACATATTCATTCTTCTGAGATTGAGTGCCTTACCCAATTAAACTGTACATATTTAAATGACTCAATTTCACTTATTCTTATAGATGCAAACATATAGTCTAACTAGATAAAGAGAAAAATATAGTTTCAATTTCTCTGAAATCCTTAACCACTTCATCTGTATATTTACGATGTCAGTATCTACCTTGCGTTCTAAGCCATTAACATATATATCCAACTTTCCTCATTAGATTTTTATATTTTTTGATGGTAAATACATGTCTGATTCATATCTATGGGCCTCATATCACTTACTAATACAGGTTTGAGCATATTAGGTGCTCAGTATATGAGTGCTAAACAAATGCTGTATGTTATCCTTGCTCAATAGTACTTCTTATGACAAAGTAAAGAGAAAAACATGGGTTCAAGGATCAGTTGACACTTGCAAAAACATTAACATAAAAATTTCAAGGTTATTTATTTTGTAATTCCACGAGCTTTCAAAATGTGCACAGAATCCAATAAGTGAGACCACCATTGTTCAAAATGACATGAGTTTTTATAAACTAGAATTTGCTTTTAAAATGAGTTGCTGATTCCAGTCTTATACATAAATGTTTTCAAGAAAACATCAAAGTTACATAGCTCATAGCACAACAATTGCATTTTGAACAATTACCTGTTATCTCTCTGACTGTCCGAAAGACATTCAGTTTCTCTGGATCTATGGCTTCAATTGCATTGTAAGGGTCCCTAGAAAATAAAGAAGAGATGCAGCCACATTTGAAATTTGATAAAGGAATGAACATATGAGAAATGTGATGTTATCTCATTCAAATTAAAATTTAATTAGCAGTAGGGAAGTTAGCTATTCATCATCCAAATTATTCTATGGTAGATGTGGAAGGGAATTAACAGGTGTTTTTAAAAAATTTTTGATGACACAAAATTGGAGTTCATCATCAAAGGCTATTCTAGATCTAGAAGAATGCTTCAGTTTCAACTCTCCTGAAATGAAAAAAAACAAAAACAAAAACAAAATACTAGAGATAGCAAGTCCATCTATGAACCATTTTACTTTATTTTATTTTAAAAGTTCATTCACAATTGGGAAGAATATAGTCTGGAAATTTACTATGGTGAGAACAATTGGCTTTGGGCTCCTCAAAGCATCTAAATTGTTAATAGCACCTGTAATTCATAAGAAGGATACAAACAAATACAGATGAAACCAATTTTTTTTTTTTTGCTGTAGCACTATACTTACCTATTTGTGAATTTTTATAATATTCAAAATATTGTATGAAAGCTACTGTTCATATGGATTATTTAGAACCATCTTGTTTTTTTCTGGTCTATTTATATTCACTTTTATAACAGAAGAACTATTTCCTTCCATCTATAAGAATTATACTAACACTTGAAAACAAAATTTACAACAAATTTTACTATGCTCAAAAGGTATAAACTTTGGAGATTTCTAAAATATAATCTCCTGATGATGTTAAACATATTTTTGTAATAAATATTATTGATATCTTTTAAAAATAGTCTTTTAAAAAATAAATACAAAATACCTTTAAAATGAAATGTTTAATAGGATTTTTCAGAAGTTTTTGTCTTAAAAAAGACCTCTTCAGGTAAAACATACTGATGGATACAAAATAACTGCAAAATTAATATTAAGCCAAACATAAACATAACACTAAAACTTCTTCAGTGATTCAAGCAATACTTCCAGTTTTTTAAGGAATACCTCTTTTTAAAGTTCTGTTACATTAAAAAATGTGCCATCCTGGGCAAGTCAAGACCTCATATTAATGTATACCCTCTACAGAAAGATTAAATTCTATTCAATGGCTACTTCTCAAAGAGAGAGCAAACCTTCTAAGAACAATGAACTTATACTTTTTTAAGAAGTATGTATCTACTCAGCAATCAAATGAGTTTTATTCTTGCTGTAGATATCTGTTGTTTCATCAGTCTATGAGAACCTTCGTTCTGGTAAGGACAATAACCACCAGGATACAGTTATCCATTGTGTGCAGTCCTAATAGAGCTATCAGTCAAGGCTCTCCACAGTCCCCTCAAAACCAGATAGGTATATGGCCTATATCCTGTTCCAGCAACCTTGATCTCTGGAACCACTTTGTACCAGCTTTCTTATTGCAGTTCATCAGCATATTTTTCTTTATTAGAAACCATCCATATCTTTAAAAAAAAATCTTTGCTTAATTAAATTACTATTTCAAACTAAGAAGTGCACTCAATACAATATACTACTAGTTTAACATGGAGTGCTAGACAAGGCTCAAACACTAGATATTGCTGAGATTGGAGAAACACTATAAATGTATTTCCCTATAATTCACACATAAACTGTTGATTAGAATTTTTTCAATGTCACATGAATATCTTTCAAAAGCTTAGTCTCAATTAAATGTTCTGGCAAGCTTGTTCTATTTATAGGTAAAAATATGAGGAATGAATAACTATGCTTTTGATGACTATGAAGCCAAAAAATGAAGTATACCATGTGGGAAAATTCTTGTTGTCTTCACTTCTTAACATGCAAAGACTTCTGTATGCAGAGAAAATATTAGCTCTACAGTAGGAGAATGAGCTTTCAAAATTTGTTCTTTGATGAAAAGCAGTGTATAGAACAGCTCAGGTCATATAATCAAATATCTCGGATTTATTGAGAAAGACTAAAAAATTCAGGGCAAATATACAATCATGGGGTCAGTCTACACCTTTACTGAGAATAATTCTAGGTTGCCAGGAATGAAATGAATTCTGGAATGTTAGCATGAAGCCCAGTGGACCACAGAAATTTTATATAGTTAATTTTAGAGATTCAGGACCCTCATAAAATAAGTTGACAGAATTCCACTCACCAACTTCAAAGTACCTCTTGGGCGTTTTATCCTACAGTCACTTGACATCTATAGTACTTTAAAATCAAGAACTTTCCTAACTAAATTCAGAGCCATGCAAAAGAACATTATGTCTATGCTGTCATTATGTTTGATGATACAAAATAAAGTTTAGGATGAAGAAAGAGAAACATATTTTCACAATTTCACTGAAATCACTTTATCACCAATCCTCTTATCTCCCTTCCATTGTCTATCATCATGGCAGTCCATCATGGAAACTCCCCTTGACAGTATCTCATTGTGATACAGCATAAACATGCTTATTTGGTGAACATTTTGTTACCCTAAGCACAGGTACATGAACACTGTCAAACATGACAAAACATGAAGAAGTAAATTCTTATCGATAACCCTAAACACTAAGCTTTTCCTTTTGTTCCCATTCTAATTGATTAAATGAGGAAATAAGTGCCTATTTCTATTTATAGCAATGGCACTATTGTGCTATAAGCTATTATGCCAATGAACCTTCTTGAGTCTTTTATACATTAAAATTTTAATTAAAAAATTACCAGTAAATTTACTTTATGCAGAAACGTGTTTTTGAAATTCATAACTTCATTTAATTATGATTTTTCCTTTTTTATTAGTTAAAAAAAATCTCAGTTATTTTGATCAAACCATACAATCCTGTTAAAAGCCAGTTAGTAAAATATTGAGGGTAATGGAAATTAAGTGAGATAACACATTAATTTACTATACATTTCCTGTTTCTAATACCCTATGCTATTCACATTTGAAACCCCTCTCTCTCTCTGTCTCTCTCTCTCCATACACATACATATTACATTCATGATCATACCTATATCTATACATATATAAGATGTCTTAGGTCTCCTGAATCAACTCTATATCTGTACTTTCCTAAGATGAAAGGGAAAAGCTTCACACTGTATGTTTCATGTTTTTTACCTGGATGAATTAACAATATTGTTCTCCTTAAAAATCTGGGTTAGTCTAAAATTTTATTTTTTTTTATCTGTTTTGAGACAGGGTCTCACTCTGTTGCCCTAGCTAGAGTGCAGTGGCATCATAGCTCACTGTAATCTTAAATTCCTGGGCTCAAATGATCCTCCTGCTTCAGCCTCCCAAGTAGGTGAGACTACAGGCGTGCACTACTATGCCCTGCTAATTTTTTTTTTCTATTTTTGGTAGAGACAGGGGTCTCACTTTTGTTAGGGTGGCCTTGAACTCCTGACCTCAAGTGACCCTCCTACCTCAGGTTCCCAGAGTGCTAGGATTACAGTGTGAGCCATCACACTTGCCTATAATATTCTTCTTATAAACATGTGAATGCATAGTTCCTCTGCTTGATATGTTTTTATTCCTTGAAATATCTATTTATTTTGCATTTATTTATTAAACTTTCCCCTACTATAGGCCATAGGTGAATAAAAATTATATAATGCCATTTTATAATTAGTATAAATTCAGAGTTTTAATAAATATGGTCCATGATGAACCAAGACTAAAATAACTATTCTGAACCTCACTAGATCAAGTCTTTTTCAAAACTTCCCACCCATGTGTTATCTATAAGAATTTTAACTATTAGCAGGTCACTTTTGTTGATTCACAATCCTATTGTCATTAAATTCTTGCAGTGGTTTTCAGTGGGGGCAGTACCACCATACTAAAGGGAAGTTGGCACATTTGTAGAGGTGTTTCAGTTGTACCAGAGACTGGGAGATACTATACGCCTTTTGTAATAAATAAATAGTATTTAACAGGCCAAGGCTGCTGAATGTCTTTTACAGCAAAGGATTGCCTCATGTCTTGTACAACCTTAAAATGTCCTACCAGATGTATAGCACCTCATTTGTGCAAACTTCATGCTTCATCATACTTTGACCAAATGCAATTCATCCCTAGTCTTGTAACCCCAATTTCGATCAATGTGATTTCCCTCTTCCTTTTGTTATATAACAATGTCTCCGGTTAGTTATTTCCTATTCCAGTGGCCAGCTGTTCTGCCTTATTTCTCTGTACTTCTTACATGAAATGACTTTTATTCTTATTTCTCATAAACCCAAACTTTCATTATAGGTGGAATCTTAGCATTCTCCTAACAATACATATTTTATTGTACATTACTTTCCTTTTCTTTCTTCTTTAAATTATAACTAGAGAATTAAAATGCTTTTTTAAAATTATGTATGTAGGTAGGCTATATTATCTATAAATTTTATTTCAGAATTTAAAAGGAAGAGTCAAACCCTTAATATATAAAAGAGGAATATTGGGCCTGCTAGGGACAAAAACCACTTATCTAATACAATTCATGTGAGTATGATTTCAAATCATTCCCCATACTGATAAACTTGAAGCTAATTCATACATTATTTCCACATGAAAGCAGGCAATGTAAGTCAAGTGGCTCTATCTTCTTATTTCTCAGAAAATATTATTAGCATGATATGATCTTTTATTCATGGTGATATTTGGTTTTAAAAATAGTTAAAATGTGAGTATATTGCTTTATTAAATGTCACACAGGCATTAAATTATAATGATGCACCTAAATATTGACCGAGGTCTCCTACGCAATGGGCCAAGGAAGCTAGGACAGCAATGTAAATGGATCCAGAGGGTCAGTGGGGACTCTGGTAACGTTATTTAAATGTGTTCCATCTCAAAATGACCCAGCACCAACAGATTGTTGCCATGCCGAAATGTAGGCTGAGAATTACCAAGTCTACATATTTTAACACATTGACTGCCACATTAGCAAAAAAAATTTCCTTGGGACCATAGTGTTTTATTACAAAAATAAAATAAAAACTTTGAAAACAAAATGATCCTTTCTAATTTAATGAAAAATATGTTATTTTTTAGTGTCTTCTGTGTGTGAGTTATGTGCAACTTGAAAAATAGTTCACCCGTCTCCAAGGTGAAGAGATGTGAGTCGCATATGCTTCATGAGGCCCCAGGGTCAAAAACAGCATGAGTTAAATACAACTTACATGGCAGTTAATGTGTTAAAACATGAATTAGAAATCTTAAAGTTTAATTTTTAATAAAAAAACATTTCTTGGGCCAAATACAACAAATCTAGGGCAAAGAGTACATATATACTATTATCATAGCTGACATGGAACCATATTAAAAGCTACCTGTTAAAGTAAAGAGACATTTTAAACTATAATACATACAATAATTTATTTGAATGGAAAGAAACACATTGTTCTTTTGCTCTTATTGTTCTTATAAATGCATATGTGTTATTTATAATGTGTTAGATTATTTTGCTTCTAGAAATGATATATGTTCAGAGGAAGATGTTGAATTTAAATATATGAGCGATATTCTTTATCTGTAGCCCATAGCACTAATATTTAGGGACTAAGTGATACTATAGACAAATAGATAAAATATACAGTAAAAATACTGACATTTTTCTTACAATTCAAAGAACACAAATTTCATTATTTTCCCAGTTAAAACCAGCAGGTGGTTCTGTAAGAAAGGAGCCCAGATAATGTTACAATTTTCATCATCAAAATGAAATTCATTTAATAGCTCTCTTAACAGTAGTACTAACTTCCTAACTTAAGGGAAAAAAGAGAAAAAAATGCATCAGGACAAAGAGATTTCTAAAATAGGCTCAGGAGAATTTCAACTTCCTGATTTGTTTTATGTGAGATTTTTTTAAAGGAATATTCATTTATGTTGTCTTGACCTAATCAGTTAAGAATCTGAATGAAGATTTTCACCTCATTAATTGATATTGTTTTCCTAAACATTTCTAAAAATAAGTCAAGCTTGCTGAAAACTATGGATTTAAGCTTGCTGAAAACTATGGATTTGAGGAGAATGTCCTGAAAATACATTTTAGCTTAGATACAAATTTGTATTTTCAAACTTAAGTAGTTACCCAAATGTGGATTGCCCTTAACGTCTGGTTTACTATCACTGCTATCATTAGCCCTTCCTTCCATTGGTGAAGAGCATTAGCAAAAGGTAAAACTCTTTTGGGTCAAGAGGAATCAAACAGACATAGCTAAAGTATCCCTTCAGCTTTGTCTACACATTGTAAAATAACTTTGTACAAAAATTTAATACTGACCCATGAATACCAGTGACAAGGAAGATCAAATTCCCATTGATCTTGGTGCAGTTTATGAATTTGTCAATGTTACTGGAATCCACAGTCTGAGCTGACATCAACGATCCCGTGCCAATGCCATCACAAGCTGTAGAAACAAGATTCACAATCAGGGGATCGAGAAACTTATTTTTGGCCAATAAATAATCACATTTTCATTGTAAAAATGGCAGTGTTTTTTCACTGTAAAATGGAAAAAATGTATTAAAAAAGAATTTTTTTCTAAAAAGTTAATAGTTCACTCATTCAACTTTTACTACTGGGCTCGCTTTAAAATATTGTCCCTACACTATATTCTAGTGACCATGATTCATTGTAGGAATTATACTTTAAATCAATACCCAGTATACATACACAACACATACATAACTCAAACAAAACCTTCATCAATCGATACTTCCCATTACTACATAAAATTACCTATTTTCTAATCTATTCAAAATATTATTTTAATACTTTTGAAATGCTGGTAACCTTAGTAAAATAATTTCATGGCTTATGTACTAAGGGTCTACAACCAGCAATTTTAAAAACAATTTTTAGAATGTAGTGTAAAGGAAAGAAGTTGTCCTTTTCTAAGGCACTCTTTGATACTTCAAAAAGCTTAATAACATGAGATTTGGACTGTACTTTTGTTCTGCTTATTTAAGTTTCATTCTGGTCAAGAATTTGAGAACCCACAGATCGGAGGGTTTCTCTAAAATTCTTTCTCTACTAAAATTCTATAGCATGAATTATCTGAAATATTTATTTAACATTTATGATAAACTTCCTTGCATTTTCATATATCTTTCATTTTTTTTTTTTTAAGATCTGGAGAGTAAGGTCATGTTGCATGCCCCTTTGCATTTCTTTTTATGCTTAGCAGATCATTTTGTGTACAGTGTCAACACAAAACAACATATTTGTGTTGTGATGCTAACATAACTGTGTGAACCCTTGTTTTGGTACAAAACTTCTAAAATTTACTAGTGATAGAATAAAATGCAACTTTATTTCTGAGTTCCTATCAAAGTTAACTCTGATTTTATCTGGACCATTTTAGTAGATATAATGCAAAACTAACAATGCATGCTGTTATGACAACTGATACTTTGAGGAACTGTCCAAAGTCATAGAAAGTGTTTGTGGGCAGGTTTGGTTGTGGGAGTGGGTGTTTTCTCAGAGGCTAACTTCGTTGGTCTATTAAAAGGTAAATTTAAGACCTTGGTATAGGCTCCTGTTCTAACCAAAATAATCTGAGCTATCACTCACCTTTTGGGCAAATATCAGTACACGGTTTACACATTTTAATCCCATTTTCTTCTACTTCCATCTTGGAACTAGGGCAGGCACGCACACAAGAACTGGAATCTACCACAAAGTTATCTGATTTTTTTAAAAAAAAAGGAAAATAAGAAATAATGTTAATGTTCAACAAACAAGTTTAAAACAAAATACTTTAGGGTTTTAAAATGATTAGCATAACTGATAGTGCATATTTCTCTTCCCCTAAAACAACTCTTTGTTTAAGTATCTCAACTTGAAATAGTACCTCCAACCATCCACATTCAAATCCAAAGGCAGTATGCATTAACAAAAACTAGTACTTGGCCACTGCTTCACATCCTGAATTGCCCCCAAGATAGATTAGATTTCTTTTATAGACTTAGGAAAGTACATGACATTTAGTTTGTGTTTTTCAATAGTTCCACTTCATTTCAAGTCATGATGCAAGTTTGATGTCTAAAAATACTTCAAGTTCATGAAGCACAAATAAAGCTTAAGTTGAATTGCCCTGGATCAAGAAAGTGCACTTCATATTTAGGAGGAAATATTTATAATGTGTTCTGTCTTTCAATGGAGTGCCACAGATGCTTTCTCATATTTTTATACAAAGAAACAAAACAAAATTTGAAAGAGTAGTACCTTAGAAAAAGTACAGCAAATAGACAGAGGGCTTCTTATTACTTAACAATTGGGTGAAATGTTTAGGAGTCCAGTGACCTGAGATATGCCAGGACATCCCCTCCAAAATAAAGGATAAATTATTGCATCTAGAGCCTCCCACAATAAAGGGAAAACATAACACCTGATAGGTCATGCTGCTTTTAAGGGCAGCATCCTTCCATGCCTGGGATACTATTCTAGCACAATATAGAATAGTATGGAGGGCTTTTGGCCTTGAGGGGTGCCCAGAGGAGAAAAGGCATATAGTATAGATCCAGGCTATGGTGCAAGCAACTCTGCTACTTGGATCATAAAACCCAAGAGGCTCTATGATATTGGAGGTGTCCATGGTGGGAAAATATGCCATGTGGAGCTATGGCAAGTCCCAATTGGAAACTCACAACAGAGACCTCTAGGTTACTAGAGGTAAGCCATACTCTCTGCAGCATAGGACTGTACACCATTGAACAAACAGCTCCTGACGTGTTTCTGGGTCCTGGTAGAGATGGAGCACCTAACCATGGGTCATTGATTGACCTTGTAGATGGAATTGTCCATCATGAACAAAGTTTTGTTATAATGTCATAATGCTAGACAGGTCCAAGAGCAGTACCTTGTAAAATGAAAGCAGTACCTTTGGGACTGGATATGAGTAAGGGCAGAAGCACAAGTAAACTGCATAAGCAGGTGGTTCCTACTCCCATGACATCCACCAGGATGCTGGACCCTCTCATACCTATGAGTCAGCTCTTATCTATGGATGTATGGGGGGCAAGAGAGGGTAATTATGACAAGATGAGAAAGGAAGACGAAAACTAAGCTTGATATATAGGCTAGCTGAAAAGGAAGGGCAGATTTTCTGCATGCAGCCTCATTTAGGAGTAGACTTGAAAGATAGTGGCAAGAGAAAATTCTACCAAAGGGCATAGCTCTGAGTAATGCAACTCACCATTCACTTTGTGTGGAAAGAGAAGTGCCTAAGCTTAGAATTTATATGGACTCATGGGCAGTAGCTTGCCCTGGGAGATGAAATATTGGACAATTTGAGAAAAAGGGAGTCTGGGGTAGAGGGTTATGTATGAATTCATGGGAGTGGGCATAAAGTATGAAGAATTTTGTATTCCAAGTTAACATCCAACAGCCACTCTAATCCCATGTCCCTCATGTAGGTTGAGTATCCCTTATCTGAAATGCTCAGAACCAAAAATGTTTCCAAAGATTTCAGATTTGGTTCAAATTTTGGAATATTTGCATATACATAATGAGATACCTTAGTGATGGGACCCAAGTCTAAAAATAAACTTCATTTTTTTATGATTCATGTACACCTTACACACATGGCTTGAAGGTAATTTTATATAATATTTTAATAATTTTCTGTATGAAACAAAGTTTGTATACATTGAACTGTCAAAAGCAAAGGTGTTAATATCTCAGCTACCCATGTGAATAATCTGTGGTTGTGGGCAACACCGTCATTCCTGACTCTGAATTTATATGCTATTATATGCTACCAACAAGCAATCATTTTCTTACATTTATTCACACATAAAAACTTGACAGCAAAAAAAATATGATATAACATTAATACAGTGAAAAAATAATGTGTTCGGGATAACCAAGCAGCACAGTAGCATCACCAGAATACCTTTATAGCTGTTAAAAAACACTAACAACAAGAAACAATGGCAGGCTTTCAGTATACAGCCATGATACTGGGTTTTCATTTTTTCAGGTGAAAAGAAAAATCAGAAGCATTTGTGGGACCAGGGTGGGGGTCCTGTAGGGATGATGAGACATTCTGCTGGATGGCTTTTTAAATGTTTCCTCCAGAGTCATATAACTCATTAACAATAATTTTTGTCTTAGAAATGTCTCTTTGATTTTATAAACTGGCATGATTTCTTGTTCTGTTATGAATGTACATTGCTCTATTCCTTCAATAAGGCCATCACATATTTTCATGTCATCTATAGACACTTTTCTGCAGTGCTAAAAACATCATCTTCATTGACAATCACTTTATTTCAGAATAATTTCTTCTCTTTCACCATTGGTCAATGAATAAACAACTGGAGCCTCATTATCAGAGATGAAAACTTCTCTAGTATCTACTTCTTCCAGTTTGCAGACTGTGAAGGTGTACTTTTTGCATATATAAAGAGGTCAGATATTATTTTTTTAATCACTTAACATATGGAATCCTTCAAAGTCATCTTTTTCATCATCACCACTGAACATAGCCATAAGATCAGAGGTTGTGCCAGGCATGAACAACTTTGTCTTCAGTCACTGTATTCCAGGCATTGGCAACAATATATATGGCACCTTTCATGTTAATCTCCTTTTCAAATCCTTCCACACCCATGCCTGTGTTCACTGCTGCTAGCATGCTGTTCAAGAACATGTTTTTATTTTTACTCTTCATTGATTTTAAGATACTCTGGTCACATGGCTGAATTAACGAAGTCACATTTGGGGTAAAGGGCATGGCATAAACATTATTTTTGTGAGAATTTAAGCTGGAAGATGAACAGAATAGTTGTCAAGGAGTAACAAAATCTTGCAATTGTTATCCAGTCTAGCTTCCCTGTACTCAGCATGAGCTGCTGGTACAAATGTTTGTGAAACCAATCAGAAAAGATGTCCTTAGGGATTCATGAATTTTTGTAGCATAACAATGGACCAGTAAGAAATTCACTTTTTGAAAACAGTGAGGATGCAAGTTTTACCTCTCATAAGAGATTAAATTTATGTGTGCCTACTGCACTAGCATATCCCAGCACAGTTATTCTGTCTTTGGCATTCTTAATTCTTGTAAGAGCTGTCTCGTCAGGTGTAGTCATTGTCTTTCTGGGGCAATAACACCAAAACTGCGATGTTTCATCAGAATAATATACTTATTCTGGCATCAGATTTTCATTAGCAATGACTTTGACAAACTCATCAATGAATTTCTCCACTGCTTTGTGATAATAGATATTTTATCACCATAAATCTTTATAAACTTAATGCTGTGTCTTTTCCTAAATTTCTGTAACAAGCCTATTGAATACTCATAGTTCCCTTCCATTTTAAACTCATTGTGATAGATCTTTGCCTGTTTTATGATCAACATACAATTAAATGACATGTTATGTGTTCACTGCACCACTGATGGATCCACCCTTTCTTTCTTTCTTCTTTTTTTTGGTCTCTTTCAGGCTGTGTTAGATCTACCCTTTCAATACACAATCAAGATCTTCATTTTTAGCTTTATGCAATATTTTTCAATTTTTTATTAACTTCTGTTCATCATTTTCAGCACAGAACTTCAATGGTTTATCTTTCTGTTTGTTTCAGGTCATATATGGTGGTCATTCCAATACCATATTCCTCTACAGATGTTTCACACTTACACCACTGTCCAGTTTTTCTAACAGCTTGACTTTCTGTGCTACAGATAAACATAAATGCTTCTTCTTATTCTTATCACTGTTACCCATAAAGAGTATCTGAAAGTCTTTTTGACATTTTAACAATATCTTTATATCACAGAGCAGAGAATAAGCAAAACAACAACAACAACAACAAAAACATAGTGAGTAATGCACATAGGTCTTGGCCCCATGTGGGACATTGTGGAGAATCCACTGTTGGTGTGCTGACATGCACGTGTGCCATCTAATTACATTTTGTAAGTGTGCTTGCATGGGGGAATCTGAGCAAGCCTGGAAAAAATATATTATAGCTGAAGGGGTTTGGGATGGTTTTCTTTTTTTTTCCCTTGGGGATTCTGATTAAACTATGTGTTGTGTGCTGCATTTTGACTGCGACCCATCACATGAGGTCAGTTGTGGAATTTTCCACTTGTAGTATCTTGTTGGTGCTCAAAAAGTTTCAAATTTTGGAGAATTTTGGATTTCAGATTCTCAGGTTAGGGATACTCAACCTGTACTTCCTACTACATCACATACACAAAGTAAAGAAAGCCATGATATCTGTATGCTGTATGCTGTAGATTGTAAAGCCTTCTTTTAAGTGAGTATATGGAGAAATGTAGTGATTTTTTTCAGCCTTTCCAATAGGTAAAACATAGAGGAAATGTCCCATTAGTCACTCAAAGAAAAGAAACTGACTCAAGCAAATATCAAGACATATTATATATTATACTGAATACCTCATGAAAATCAAGTTGATCATTTTGAATCCCCAGGCTGAGTTCACAGTTTGCTAAAGATCCCTTAAAATACCCTTTATATATATTGTTTTTGTTTAAGATTAGATTTGATATTAAAATTATAATGTTATATATTCTGGTATAAATAAATAATCAGAAATCATTTTAGGTAAAAATTCACTCTTATTAGAAGCAGATCATATTCATTACATAGCTTGCTGCCACTAAACTAATCATTTTTCTGAGAAGTGGTATGATATGTAATAAAATTGGGGCACAGTGAAAATAAGAGTTCACAAGCCAACAACACATCTACAACACGTTACAATGAACGCAGGCATGTCATTCCTTTGCTATGAAACTTTAGACCAATCACTTTAAATTTTTGGTTTAATTTCCTTATTTGTGAAATGGGAGTGACAGTACTCATACCTAAAATAATTCACAATATTCTTATAAGTTTTGAATTAAAATGAACTTACATGAAATTTCTTTGATTTCAAATAATGATCTAATTAATTTGATTTTTCTTATTCTGTTACTTACGTGGGCATTTCTTCACACAGAATGCTCCATATGTGTACTTTGCATTAAAGTTGTGTTCCAATTGAAAGGTGGTTGGATTGTAGACAAAGGTTTGGGGACACTGAGTGACACATGCTCCACTGTCATTGAAATTCATGCAGGCCTGCAACACAGCCAATAATACCTCCACTTACAAATAACCTTCATAACATTTGGTTAATGAAACACTGCTGTAACAGTACGAAGGTTGTATTCTTTACTTAGCATATCACAATCTTATAAATACTACAAAATTTGATAATTTTATAGTCAATTTTATAGATAAATTTGTGTTTCTCAAATTTCACAAAGCTTTTTTTCTCAATGTCATAAATACACTATTTATGGTCACTGATGCTCAAATTGCTTATTATCCATCTATGCAGTTCAAAACCGAAAATTGCTTTAATTTATTAAAGTTAGCTAATGGTGACAAATTATTTAAGCTTATAGTTACTCAAAGCATTTATGTTTAATCTCAGAGTCTGGCCCTGTGCACTAAATCCCTAATTCTACAAGCTAGACTTTCTTTTCAGCTGGCATTTGGAGAGTTCAGTGCCTTAAGTGTCATGTTAAGCACAATTATCACCATTGAATAGCAAAAAAACATTGTGATGGCCATCTAAACTGGACTGAAAGGGCTCTGGCAGGTGACTAGACAAGAACAAATGTAGTGTATATAATGCCAGAATGTAAAGAGGTTACTAGCTATAATTAGCCTGTAATTAAATAATATTATGCCATTTCCCATGTGGCTTTTTTCATAATGTCACATTACTTTGTATAGTAAAAGCTACTACATTAAGACCATTCATTTCTGCTGACTTATATATTTATATTAAGAATTCAATTTATTAATATTTTTAAATTAATGTGAGAAAGATTAAAAAGCATTTTACCACCTGAGAGTTAGGTATTTGACATAAAAAGAGAACACATGCACAAGTGTGTATAAACATGTGATTAACAAAGTATGGACGAGCTAATTCTTTTAAGTAAGAAATTAAGCCTTTGTAGGAACAATTTAGGCCTTGGAATGTAAGCTAACGTGAACTCAAGCTATGATTTACATTTCATCATAAATTGTACATATGGTTATTAATAAGCATTAATTTATTCTGTTTCCTCAAAACATTTGCTTCATCAATTGTTGTTTTAGCAAGTACTTTATCACAAACATGACAATTCCCTGATGATGGTCTACTAGATGCATAATCAGAATGAGATTCACTGATGATACATTATTCACTAAGATGACATGTTCTAAGAAGAATCTATTAAAAACCAATCTAGAAAACTCAGTAAGTTTTAATTTATGACTATAAAACTTCATGTGTCCTTATATAATTGGTTTACTAACATACTTTATGTGATGTTGTGCACAGATTGCTTAGGAAAAAAGGAACATAAGTCAGAGGAATAAAACAAATTTATCTTTCAGAGAGCATACAGAACAATGTAACTTACATCAAGGCCTTGGTCTGGCATTCTTGAATATTCTGTACCAAATGCCAAAGTGGAATCACTGGACCATTCCATAACAGTAATGAAATGATAATTTGAAGCTTACTCGGCACTGTGCTTATCATGATAATGGAACCATGAAAAAAATGTAGTGCAAAACTTCTAAGTGAGAGTTTTTGCTATTGCTGTTTATTGTTGTTACTGTTTTGGAATTGTTAATGTGACACCTGCCATGTTCAGTGTCCTCAAAATCAAGTTTCCATCCTGTGTCTGGTGATAGATAAGGGAAAGGTTCCCAGCTCAAGACCAGCTGAGAATGTTTTTCAAACTTTTGATATTTTGAATTCCTCTCCTTCTTCCTCTCTATCCACTTCTGTAACACATATTTTCATTTCAGTATAGAATTAGGGTAGACAAATTAAGTTTCTTATGATATTAAGAAACTAAGAAACTACTATCTATATCATGAGAGTTTTAATTTATATTTTGTTTATTTCTGGAATTAAGTGTCAATTTGAAAAAAATGCTCAATTCTATGTATGTTTGTTTGCTAGATATTTGAGAAGAAAAAAATAAATAAATTTCTGTGTTCACTTTTAACTATAAAAACAATTACTTATTTTTATGATTTTAGCTTAAAAATGAAACCAGTATTCTGTGTATATGAAATTGAATTAAATATAAGTCACAGAATTGCTTATATGTATTCCAAAGAACAAAAAGAACTGTATCAGAACTATATCAAAATGTAATTAAAAAGTATCCCCAACAAACTGTAAATGTTAATTTTAAGGACGTAAAAGTATCCTCTTCTAAAATAAAAATCATACAGATTAACATATAAATTGCTTTAAATGTGCAGTTGTAAATTTTAAACTTTTAAAATATTAACTTATAAACAATATAAACCAAAAAATACTTAAATGCATAAATTTATCTGCTATAGTCTTGGAATTTATAGTCAAGAAATAAAATGCAGCTGTCCCCACTTATCCGACTCAGTGACGCAACAACATAAACAGGTAATCACTGCATTTTCGGAAAGGATGCTATTCAATTCTAAAAAGACATCTCAATATGTTCTCCAATAAATCTCATTTGTAATATAAATTATATCAGAAAGATACAATTTATTTAGTAGAACAGAACAATTCTAGTTAATCAATAGCCAACTTAGTGAAGGAATGACTCCTAGGAAGGCAGAGCATTTTTCTTAATCCTAAAATGGCTAAACTTGATCCTATTATAATAAGATATTAAAGAGTCAATGAGCCTGAATCAAAAAGGGAAGAGAAGGAGAGCAGGAGAATAAAAGGGAGAACTCCCAGACATACAAAGCAGTCTGTGTCCTTAGGTCCTGAGCAGCCTCCAGCACACTCTCGATGACAACAGTCACTGACGTAGGGTCCGTAGCATCTGCCATCACATTGTTCCGCACACACTGTCCTTGTCACTGCAGAAGACAGAGATGAGGCCTCAATCAAAGTCAGCCACCGAGAGAAACTCGTAAGGTTATTTGGAATAGCTGAGAAAAGCTGAGTTCTGGAGTAACAATATACTCAACCTACCATTGATTCAATTCAGCAAACATTTAATGAATGAAGGCTGCAACTAGATCAGCCAACTAGATCAATTATTACACAAAAATCTTCAAAATTAACACAAATTTGTTCTGTTTTTATATTTTTCTCATTTCAGCAAACAATTGTTGTACTTTACAACAATCAGACAACTTAACAAGAAAGAATCCAATTTGAAGCCAGGAGCAATAGAGCACATCGGTAGTCCCAGCTACTTGGGAGGCTGAGGCGGGAGGATCACTTGAGCCCAGGAGTTGGAGGCTGTAGTGTGCTATGACTGCTGCACTCCAGCTGGGCAACATAGTGAAATACTGTCTCTAAAGTTTTTTAAAAAAATGAGATAGCTGAATAAGGCATTTGACAGGTTGGGAAAGGTAAAATCAATTCAAACAATGCTCACAGTTAGATCCTGTGATAGAAGGTCTCTCCAGAAATGGAGACTTTTAGCAGTCAAACTGGGAAGAGAAACAAACTTTTACTTGATTCACATTATATTTTACATGAGAGAGGAAGAAAGGAAGGGAGAGAAGAAGAAAAGGAGGGAGGGAGGAGAGAGGAAGCCATCATTCTAAACACAACAAAAGGTTTCATTGGTCATTTCTTATAACATCCTTCAATCCAAGCTGACATCATCATATCAAGCAAAAGTAAAATATAGTAAGTCAAAGTACAATAAAAACAATGCTATAGCCTGTGATCAAAATTATAATAATGAGGGACACAATTCTGCTTATCTCACTTATTCTAAAGAAATATGTTTAAAGTATTTAAAGTACAAACTTTACGGGATATATGTAGCATATCACTTCATGGCTTCTGTATTTCCACTTGAAGCCTTGTTTCTTCCTACCCTTTTCAATAGTTTTTCTAAGCTTCATTTGCTGCTACTTTATCAGGACTCTAAATGTTAGTATTTCCCAGACTTGGTCTTGACAATTTTGGTGGGGGCAATGGGACATTCCTGGGTAAAAATCATTCATCCCTTATTTTTCATACTACTTATAAGTAGATGACTTTCGGATCCAGAACAGAATTCTCTATGTAGCTGCAGCATGTATTTTCAGCTTTCTGCAGAAGTCCCCATTTAGATGTCCCAAGGTGTACAAAATGGTATTAACTCACTTTCCCACCCCCACCACTGAGTCCATTTCTCTTCCTTGTTCCCTTATCTTACTTAACAGAAGCACGATGTATTTCCAGTAGCTCACCCAATAATTTGGGATGCATTTTTCATCCTCCTATCCTCTCACCGTCACTTCTCATACCTAATAAAATTGCCAAATACTAGCAATTCTGTTTCCTAAATATTCTTCGTTACTTTTCCTGCTCTCTATTCCAACTTTGTTCAAAACTTATCTGTAAATTATTACATAGCCTTCTTAAAGTTTTCTTGGATCCCATCATTTTCTTCCAATTAATCTTTCGTGCCACTCTAAAAGCAGTGGCTTGAAAATATAAGCCATTGGATCACCAATGTTGATTCACCATGTGAAACTTACTGGTATCCCTGTACTAAAGGATTAAACCTTTAGCAAGGGATAAAGTCTTCCATAAATTGACCACCATCTCTAGTCTTCTCTTTACCCTCCCTCTGTTTCTCACATCCAGCCAGACAGAAACACCACTTGGGATTCCTGATTCATAGCACCATATGCAGTTGTGATTCTTACTGCCTTTTCACAAGGCATTTCTCCATGTTAAAAAGCCTTCCTGTCTTCTCTGTCTAGCAAATATTTGGCCTGAAACTTTTCCAGACACATCTCCAAGAATTATTCTCTTACTCTTGCTTCTGAATAAGCAAGAAGATAAAGTTAATGCAGCAGTCTATGTAGTCTGAAGATCTAGACTCATATCCAGTCTACCATGAGATATGGGCAAGTTATTTAACCACTCTTTATTTTACTGTACCATTTGTAAGATGGAGCTAGTATTAGTACCTGTCTAACAGGATTGAAGATAAATACAGAACATAAATATAAGGTGCTTAACATGGTCCCTATCAACAATACTCAGCAACTGTTAGATATTTTTATTGCACTTATACATTGTGTTTATTTTTCTCATGTTTCCTTCCCCCAACTAAACTATGAGTTTATTGTCTTACTAAAGTTTTAATCCTCAGTGACAAGTACAGCGCTTTGTACTTAGTATATAAGTATCCCCTCCAAGTAAATAGATAAATCACATTTCAGCTCAGTGAAAGTATCTGCCGAGTGTTTAAGGCACTTAATAGAGGGATAAAAAGATGTAGAAAGTTAAAGAGGTAAGGTCCTGAGAAGTGTAAATAGATAAATATTTAAAAACTAAGAAATAGAGCATATCAAAATGCAAATAATTGGGAATTATATTTAGTATCCGTTATCAGATTTAAAGGCTCCTTAAATTCTGCTGTTGATTATTTCATAAGTCCACATTTTATTTGGATCCTTTTCCACTGAACATGATGATGATATTCATAAAATAATTTACAATATTTTAATATGAATAATATCCTTTCATTGGACATGATCTAATTACTCCCTAAGTAGTACAATCAATACAAACATCAAATAGAGTTTCTAAAACAGACTTTGGACTCATCCTCTGTCTTCTTTTAATTTTGTGGAAATAAGGTTACATGAAATTTCTTACCATAGCTTACAGAAGATTTTGAAAAGAAAAAAAATTTATGACCTGGATTTGTGAGGGTATATTTTGTGTTTGCAATTTGGGTTACATTAAATTTCAAAATAAATTATTTCTTTTATAAAACATCTAGTATAAAATTCCACATAATAAATCAGTTTGGCCTACCCCTTTACCTTCTTTATGTTTTTGCTCAAATTGCACCTTTGTGTTGAAGTCTGTCCCTATTAATATTTAATCTTTTCCAAACAACTGACTCTTGATGGACCTTCCTTTTCTTTCTCCCTTCCTCTCTTCCTTTCTTTCTCTCTCTCTTTCTTTTCTTTCCTTCTTTCCCTCCCTCCCTTCCTCTCTTTTCTTCCTTTCTCTTTCTCGTGTCTTTTCTTTCCCTTTCTTCCCTCTCTCCCTCCCTTCCTTCCTTCCTTCCTTCATTTTTGTCATAGTATCAGTCACCGTTTAACATACTTTACAATTTATTTATTACCTTTATTTTGTTTCTTGGTGTATTTTAATGTTTAGAACTATACAGGCATTTATATAATTTTATTTATATTTATATTTGACGCATACACTATGTATATGATATATACTAAAACAAATTATATTCACTCATTAACTCTTCATATCATATGTTATGTTTATATTGATGTTCCTATCTTTTAACCAAGTGGTATATTTATTTAGATGTCTTAGTAATTCATACAATATAAAGGAAACACTTTTAATAGACGGTTTTGTAAAGAACAAATGCAAACAATTTTTTTCTAGATTTACTAAAGCTCTTTTGATGTACTGAGAGCCACTAATTAAAATAGCAGACATATATTGAATAAATAAATTACTAGATTTGAAATAAATGTTATCACAGGACAGTCTATTAATTTGCTTCTAGTTGACAGACATTGCTTAGCTGGAAAACAATGGCATGAAGTTGAGTCAAAAGCCTATCCTATAAGTCACATCATATTTTAAGTCTAGACACTAACAAATAATTTCTATTTTTAACTGTATGGCGATTTAAGGTAACTATATAAAATGTTTCAATTTCCTTTATTTACTTTGGTCTTTCCTGCCAAATGAGAAGATCAATGTAGAAAATGTAAAAGAAAAGATAAATTATAAAGATAATTAACCCTGAATTTATTTTAAAATGATTTGTTAAATGTTCATATTAAATAATTTCTCTCTTTGAGTATACTATTTAAATATGAAAGTAATATGTTATAAATATAATCTAACATAGTACAATCTTGGTCTCAATAAGAATTATTATATTGAAACTAGTAAAACATGTATTTTAAATTATTTAATCATAAATGTTGAATCAACTTTAAATTTTTCAAATTAGTGATTTCTTCCATATAGTGGTCAAATATTTCATATTTTTTCAGGACTTTGATCTCAGATATTACATTCCATTTCGGGAACATGTAAAAAAAATTCCTCTAAATCATCACCCAAATGCAAATATTTTCTAAAATTTTGATTTCAAGATTTAAAAAGGAATTATGGGGTTTTCCCCCTAAACAGTCTATACTTAATATTTTTTAAAGTAAGTTACACTAAACATTAAAAATAGGTTTTCACTATCAAGATTTTCACATGCCTTAATTCCAAATGAATATTCAGTAAGCATGAAACATTTGGAATCTGGTGGATGATAATATAAGCAAAAAGAATAGAACAATAAGCTTAATATTTAAATAGTGATATGATAGAATTAAGAAACGTTTCTTTACATTATTATATGAGACTTGTTTTCATCAAGACATTTCCTTTGCACATATCAAGGCTTCAAGGGCAAGTGAAACGGTACCATAAAGTAAATTTATTTAGTAGCATTTTTGATTAATAAGCATTACTTAATAATAAACTCATCAAATTATACTCATATATTATTACAATGGAGACAAAACAAAACAAAACAGAATTCCTGAAATCAATGAAATAACTCAGCCTCCATAGGAGCATTAATTTATAATTGCCTTGGCTTTTATTAATTTTCTTTCATTCTTGCTCAAATATTTCATTAGAATTTTTTTCCCTGTACTTAGTATCCTTTCTAAATTGTTTCACTGGGTACATTAAGATATTTGGGTTGAATTTTAACTAGCGTATTCATTGGTGGTACACCACTAAATGTGATTGTTTAATATAAGCGGTAAAACCTGGGAAGTTAAACTGCTTGTTAAATTAAGGTCAGTAAACCTGACACTGGGAACAGAGATTCATTCAAAATATGAATCAAAAGTTTAAGGAACCAAACATTTCATGGTGAGGGGATACTGCTGAGAGAATATTACCTCAAAAGTTTTAAGAAATTGTTAAGTAGCTTAATCTTATCACTATCTCACTAATAAAAGCAATGGCTTAATTACTTCTTTAAATATAATGATAACCAATACTGTGATTAAAGTTACTACCTTAGAATAAATGTATTTTATTTGAAGAAGCTGGGCAATTTGCTAATCAAACATTTATTGTTGCTTCTGATGAGTAACAAAAAGGACAAAAAGCATTCATAAATAATGCAAAACAGCACTGACATCACAGTGACAAGACAAGAAGATCTCAGTTTGCCCATTAACAAAACAAATAAGGCTAAATTTAGGCAGTCCTTGTGTCTTCTCCCCATGTTTTTACACTCTGATACTTCCCTCTTCCTCCATCTCCTCCTTATTCTTTCCTTCTCTCCTCCATCTTCTCTCCCTAATTCTCTTCACTTCCTCTACCCAGTGTTTCTGAACCCAGGTTGTGTATTAGATCATGTAACATGGTCTTTCAAACTTGAATGTGGGAGTTCTTGTGTAAATAAAATTTTTGATTCAGTATCGGTGGGACGGACCCAAGATCGTGCATTTCTAATAAGCACCCAGGTAATGTCTGTGCCTGCTGGTCCACAGATTCCACTTGAGTAACAGGGTATAGAGTATTTTTTAAAAATAGAATTCCTGGAAGTCACTAATTCCTATTAAATCAAAGTCACTGGCAATGTTCTAGGAGCTTTGACAGTTTTAATAATCTCCCTAGGTGATTCCAATGTGTAGTCTAGAACTGAGATCCATTATTGTAGCCAGTCAAAATGGGAAAAAAAAAAATTTCTGTCATTTGCACCATTTGATTGACAGACTGATAATTCTTTGTCAGAAACTTAATCACACCAACCTCTTGCTTTAATTTCCTATTTGTCTTGTTAAGCTCTCTATCACTAATTGGGAAGTCAAATAAACAAAAATCGATGTGCAAGCAGATAGAAAGATTTGGGAGGAAAATGACCTAGATTGGGTGCAGAACTATTGCTTGGCTGGTTCTAAAGGCAAACATATCAGATAAACAAAAGAGCATCAGAAAACTGTTCTCTTCTCTCACCCAGCAGCTTTCCGAGTGAAAAGGATCTTGGGGCAACCCCCAATTTCATTGCTAAGCACATTTTAAAGCATATCTATTTTCTTTTTCATTTTATTTCAATTAGTATTCAAAGACTCATACCTCCATGCTTGCCTACATTATTTCTACTTTTATTGACAAAATTTTGACAAACTGTGTCCATGAAATGCATCATGTTCATTAAACAGTATTTCAATGGGATGATTTTGCTGTTAAAGTGTTTTCAGTTACATACTTGGAGATTTGAACAAGAGAAATGCTTAGGGTAAATTAGAGCTGATTTGAGTTGGATGTGATGAAAAATTTTTTACTATTAGAGCGATAAAAACAATGCAATAAGCCACTGAATGGGCTTCTTAAACATTTGTCAGTATTTTAAGGGAAATCTCTTCTGGATGTTTTAGACATCTACTTAATTAAAGACAGGAGGCTTGATGAAATGTTCTCTAGAGGTACGCTCTAGCTCTAGGATCCAATATTTATTCCTATGAATGATGAAATTGTGACTAAAAATCTGAACACATTGGGTTGTGTAACATGCTTTTGGAAAACTACTATCATCAGGAAATATTTGAAGTGAAACAAATAAAGCTTATAAACCATCTAAGAATAGGCATTACTTATAAAGCATGCTAAAATGTGTAGAAAATGAGGCTTAATAAAACTAACACCAAACTATGTGCCTGTTATTCATTCTCTCAAAGGAGAATAATTGGACACATCTGTGCGTCCAGGGCCAGGTCAAATAGGAAGATTTAAAATTAAGAGATCTGGCCCTCTTCCTATATTCTGATTCAGTAAGTCTGGGGAAGGTGCCAGAAAATTCTTTCTTTTATTTGGAGCCTTAAGTTTTTTGAGAAGTAGATTTTATAAGGCAATATTTCAAAATTTATGCTCTAACATACTCTCTTCTTCCTAATGAAAGTTTCCTCCAGGAGGGGTAAAATATTTCTTTAGATGGAAAGGCAAAGGTGGAGATGAGTCAGTCTTGAACTAGAATGCTCTTTCCTATCTGACGCTAGATCACAGACTAAGTCAAAAATTGTTGTCACACAGAGTTAGGCCTTATAGGCCTATATCCTGATTTGGACAGGGAAAGGAGTTTGTACTTCAAGCATTTTTTAATTATTTTAACCAACAACATAAGGTCTAATATATTAAAAAAGACTCTAAGAGGTGATTTATATATATATGTATATGTATATTTATTTATTTATTTATTTATTTTTAATAGACCTATCAAAGTGGAATTATCAAAAAAGTATCTGGGCTTCCAAACTACCACAATCATACCCATTTTCACAACAGGGAAGAAAATATAACTGATTTTCATATATTCCTAGTTCTTAATTAGTTTGGTGATAGCTACTGTAAATGAACTGACAAGGCCATGCCATGAAGTATACATCCCACAGGTAACATAACTATTTAATCCAAAGTACAATAACCACTGTAGTTCACTTGGAAAATGTGACAAATACCTGTACAATCCTTACTGAAATTGACGTTCAGAGTCTGTTAATAAAAGTATGCCTAGATTTAGGCAGCTACTAACCAGGTTTGACCCTTGTCCCAGAGAAATCCCTGGTGATCCATGGACTGTGACATGATATTGTTAGCTGTGTCAAAGAGGAAAGGGATCTTGTCTAATCCATTCTTCATCACTAGCTGCTTTATTCATTTATTTAATGAAGTTTTACTCAATCTATTTTATAAAGACATGATCCATGATTCATTGAGGGATGTTAAAGCTGCTTGTAACATTCTTGGCCACCAGGGAAATTCTCCCTTATTAATAGGCTGTTAGCATCTCCAAAGTTTGTTAGGCAGGATTCAAAAAACAATATTGCCCTGTTACATTCGAAATAAAAATATTCTTGAGAGCATGAATTATTTTACATATTCCTCATGGGACCATTGATACTGGTTTCAAGGCAATAAAGGAAGTGTGTGATTTGGGAATAACACCAATTGGGTATCGGACTGAGGTGGGGGGTGGGGAGAGGGGATGGGTGTATAACTACATGAGGAGTGCACTGCACACCCTCTGGGGAATGATCACATTTGAATGTTCTGAATTGGGGGGACAGGGGGTGGGGGGAGGGGATGGGGGCATAACTACATGATGAGTGCAATGCGCACTATCTGGGGAATGGACGCGCTTGAAGTTCTGACTTGAGAGGATGGGCCGGACATGGGCAGTGTAAGTGGCCTGAACTTTTGTACCCCCATGATGATGAGCTGAAATAAAAAAAAAAAAAAGGGAGTGTGTGAATCTGCATAAGGAGACCATAGTGGTTTGTTTAAAATATTTTTTTACATTAGAATTGAAGGCTGACCCTTACACATCTGCCAATAAATGATATGCAGCAGATAAATTAGTAAATAAATTGGAATAGTTATATCATGGACCTGTCACAAACCAAGAAATATGGAAAGGCTGACATTCAAATCTTTGAAATCACTTTGCATTATAGTAGACCACACATCTCTACACCCAGCCTAGAAGGAAAAACAAGCAAAACAAAAACAGCAACAAAAACAAAACCCTCAAAAAACACCTTATCTCTTTTACTTATCCTAGTTCCCTACCCAAAATATTAGAGGAGAATAAATATAATCTTTCTTTCACCCAATAAATATCTGAATGGGCTTCCTTCTCCAATTGGAAAAAAAAGTTATCAATTTTGTGTTGAAAACAATTATAGAATCCTAAAATAAAAAAAAATAGCCTCATATCAGGTAAACAATGAATAAATGTTTATTAAACCAATGAATGCTATCTAAATTTCTCATTTTATAGATGAAGAAAATAAAACCTAAATAAATTTGCCTATGGAAAAATACAAAATAATGTTCATACATCTCTATGGAATATTACTACCTCTTTACTATGTTCCACGTAGTTTCTAGTTTTGATGAGAGTAAACAATTGGTCAAACTATTGGTGGGTATATAAACTGATAGAAAAGTTTTTGAAGACCAATATGTCTCTATCAAATTTGTGTATGTAAGTTCACATGTGACCAAGCAATTCTATATCTAGAAATCTGACTTATGGAAGAATGTGCACATGCAGACAAATATGTCTATTAAAATATTCATTGGCTATAATTGAGACTAATATGAGACAGTTTGGATATTTGGCCTCTCCAAATCTCATGTTGAAATTTGATCCCCAGTGATGGAGGTGAGGCCAAGGGGCACGTGTTTAGATCATGGGGGCAGATCCCTCATGAAAGGCTTGGTGCCCTTCCTGCAGTAATGGGTGAGTTCTCACTTTACTAGTTCACACTAGAGCTGGCTGTTTAAACGACCTTGGGCTCTCTCTAGCTCCCTCTCTCACCATGTGGCACATCTACTCTCCCTTAGCCTTCCGCCTTGTTTGGAAGCTCCCTGAAGCCCTCACCAGAAGCAGATGCTGGCGTGATACTTCTTGCACAGTCTGCAGAACTGTGAGCCAAATAAACTTCTTTTCTTTATAAATTACTCAGCCTCAGGTATTTTCTTTATAGCAACACGAAATGGACGAACACATAATATAACCTAAATGTCCACAAATAAGTGAAGTAAATTGGTTAAGTAAGTTATAGTACTGTACAACTATAACTGGGGAAATAGCTGCAGCATTAAAAAAAGGATGAGGTTGGTCTCTACATACTAAAATGAGAGGATTTTTAAAATATAATGTGTAGCGAAATAAAAATAAGTGATAGAAGAATAGATTTAGTATACTTGTTTTTATAAAACACACAAAACAAAATCCCAGACCTTTTATGTGCTTATATGTATACACACATACACATATACACAAACATAAGTATATCCATATATTCCAAATTTATTACCATAAAGTAAATACTTTATGGAAAAAATGTAGGTTATGGGAAGGGTACTCACTAATAGGTAGGCATTATTACTTTTAACTTCATATATTTGAATATCATATGAATTTTTAAAATTTATAATAAAATAATCTATGCATTTGGCAGAGTAAGTTAATTATTCTAGTGTTACAAATAAAGTTAACATTCAAAAATATTTAGCTTATCCTAGATCACATAATAGCTATTATCAAAGTAGAGTTTAGAATTAGTTTCCTGACTCCTATATATATATCTCTTCACTGATATGTATGAATTAAGAGTCACAAACAGTAGGTGTCTAAATGTAAAGACCAAAGGTGGTAGGAAGGGAGAGGAAGATAGTTCCAGAAACTATTTTAAATGCAACACTGAATTAACTAAAATGATCAAGCACATATCTGCTTTACACCTCTAAAAACAGTTTGTGTTGAAACCCTTTTAACTGACATAATTTTGAGTGATAATAATAAAAACCAAAATACTAGTCAAATACTCTTTAAATCTGAGACCCGGGGAGGGCCAACACTGAAGTCTGTATTTCAGTAATAATGCAGACTTTTAAAGAGGAACCACTTAAAAGAGGTGCACCATGAACACAAGTTTCAAGTATATAGGGAAAAATATTTTGCTTTTTTCCTCATAGAACACATTTGGGATTATCTTGTTAAAATGACAATAATGTCTTGCCAATGTGTTAAATGATACTCCCTTGTACTGTTTTTCAAACTGTTTTTTAAAATTGCAATTTACAGTATAAACAACATTGTATAATATGGCTCAGCATATGCATGATGAAATGTTTTGAGGAATAATATTGACCCTAATTAAGTGCAAAGCATTTGGATACTGTCTATTCTATTCTATTCTATTCTATTCTATTCTATTCTATTCTGGTCTATTTTATTCCAATCTATCTTATTTCAGTAAAAATTTAATGTTGGTCAAGGTCCACTGAAGTGATTTTATAATTCACTAACAAGTTGCAACCAGCAGTTTGAAAGCACTGCTCAATTGCATGTACAAAAGTCAAATTATGAAATTAGAGAAACCAATTTGTGTGCTCTTTTTATATATGTGCAGCAAATAAGCCTTCTAATGAATTCAGGAATTTAAAGTGACTGGAGATAAAATTTTCTTTTTCTGAAGTTTTAGTATCCCAGTGCTATAGAAAATCATTGCACAATGGTGCCTACCACAATGCCTTTCCTGTAGAATTGTGCCGTTGAGACTAACTATTCCCCGAGATTTGTGCTTTGTATTCCCAGTATCATCACTGGAAATTTGGGATAGTTAAGTCTGTTAAACTGTGGGCCAACACAAAACAACATTTGAGATTCTCTTCAAGTGATATATTTATAGAAAATAATATATCTATAGATAGTAAAGCTTTCATGCATTATTAATATAATGATGAAATAAATGATCATTTCTCTGATCTGGACAAAAGTTGGAATATCCTCAAAAATTTAAAAAGTCATGACATAATAGTGTATAATTTATTTGTTCTTCTTTCCTTTCTTAAGATTCTGAAATAACATACACAATACACATTTTTAGCAAAATATAAGTAACTATAGATATGTAAAATTAAGAACAAATCATTCATTTTCTTACCACAGCAATAATCAATGTCAGTTTTTGGACATCTATGTACCCTTGACCTCCCTATATGGTTCCACAGTGGTATTTAATATGACAGAGCACAAAATGCACAACCAAAAGTAATTCAAAATAACTCAGGTCTCTAACTGCATTTTTCAAGTTCCATGAAAGCGACACATTCCCCCTTAATGCCTCTGAAAAAAATCCCCTCCCTACATTTCTCTGCACCCTGGAAATTTCTCATTCTCTTTCTTCAGAACTCTCTCATCTACTGCATCTTGTCCTTCCCACCTTGTTTCCAACATGCCATACTGGAATGATTTATGAGGACTGAATGAGAAAGTACACGTGAAGATATTAGCACAAAACCAGCACAATGGATGACTACAGGAAGTTCTCTAGAGGTGACTGCTAGGCTCTAATTTTGCCTTTACAAAATATTTATAGCTGTGCTAGATTAGACAAATTATTTAACCTCTCTGTGCTTCAGTTTCTTCATCTATAAAATAAACAAGTGTACTTATCTCATGAAGCTGTTGTGCAGATTTTATGTATTATGGGAAATCATTAAGTTTCGAATAGTGCCTAATACATACATAGTGAGCACTATATAAATTCTTGCTGTTGGTATTACTAAGTAATCAATGAATGATAGTTAACTTGCTTTATAGTTTGGTATTTTTTAAAATATTATATCATTAACATGTTTTATAGAAGCATAAATATAATTATGCTATATCATTTACCAAAGCTCTGTGTTATACTATTGTAATGTATATGCTCTAACAATCCTCTTTCTAAGATGCATTGTTTGTATTTGTTACTATTATAAATATTGCTGGAATATGTAGTGTTTAACATACATTTTGTGTTTGATAATATGAGTGCTGAAATAAATTCCTTAGTCCAAGAAAATTCATATTTTAAATCTTTTGACACAAATGACCAGTCTACATAGTAATGTTTATTTATAGTCTACCAAGAATAATTGAGATTGTGCCTATCCCATACTTTCATCCTCACTAGGAATTATTCAACATGTTTAGTTTTTAAAAATCATCATTTATTATACATAAGGCTAAACACTTTTTGAGATTTATGTAAGTTTTTAATTTTTAAAAAATTTATTAAAATTACTATTTTAAAAAACAATATAATGTAGTTAAAATGATCTTTTTCTTTTTTATTTTGTAACTTCTTTGTTGTATATAAAAAGACCTTCATCATTATGTAATTTTCATCTCCACTTTTCCCTAGTACTTTCAGTTATTTTTTTAGTCTGTAATCTATGTATATAGATCTATCTATATAGAGACTAGCAATAGTCTATTTCATGTCTTTTATACTTAATGATGTATAATCCATCTCATATCTTTTGTTTTATGGTAGGGATGTAACTTTATTTTATTTCACATGTGAACTATTTGTTTTAACATTATTTATCAAATAATCTATGCTTTTGTCATTTTTTTAAAATGCCAATTTTATAAAAACAAAATTACTAGATAGACTTTAGCCTCCAGCTGAACTTTATATTAGATTCCATTGAGCCAGTTCTATTCTGAACCAATACCAGACTGTTTTAATCATTACTACTTTTTAACATTTTAATGCTTGATGGAGAAAACCCATTCCACACAGTAGTTCTTTTCAAACATCTGGCTGTTTTACTAAATGTATTTTTCAGAGATATTTTAGACTTTTTTGTTCAGTTAAAAAGAAACCATTGGAAATTGATTGAAGATGGTTAAATGAATAGCTTAATTTTTGAAGAACTGATACTTTCATAGTCTTTCCATTTCATAGTCTTTCCACCTTAGAATGTGGTAATTCTCCAATCATTTACATTTTCTGTTGTGTCTTGGTGAAATAATATAGCTTGATTTCTATTTTAAATTATCACTAACTATAAATGGCAGAGTCTATCTTTCTGTCCTTTCCTCCCCTCTAAGTTCTAGTCAATGAAATTACATAACCTTAAATACATACAAATCCTCATTATAGGAGAAACTAATCGCCCTGGGTAATAAGGTATTTGAGTTCAAAAAATACTGAGAACAAAACCTGCAGGTTTTCTTGTGGATATAATGCCTATCAACTCCATTATAACAAAATTAATGGCAAAAGGATTTCAGATAAACCAAAAATAACTGTCTTCATTGAGATAGTAATATGTGAAACTGATTTTTAAAAACATTTTGGGGTCTGTTTTTTAATAACCTCAACATAAATTAATACAGTGAATATTTCTTTGAAAAATGCTCATGGTAATGGACATAAGCAGCCATGACAATGTTATGAATTGTCAAATAGTATATAAAATTTATATTGGTTTGAGAAATAGAATATTAATATATATGATATTTAGGGAATTCATATTTATCCTAATATAATGGGTAAAAATGTGGCTTGATACAAGAGAAACTGCCCTATATACAATTGCCTTTTCTTATTCTCTTTCATCCCTATGCTGTTTACTTAATTCTTTCTCCAACCAAAGGAATTAATTTGAAATAGAGGATGATACATTTCAGATTAATGCAAGGCAGAACTTTAAGGAGAATATTTTTCTCCAGGCTTGCCAAACTCTCTAACCAAGAGAGTAGTATGTAAGTGCTTGCTTTTACAAAAATGAATTATCACACTTCTTTGCATTTCTGTAGCAAAGATTTAGGATGCATGTCCTATTCAATAGAAGCACGCCTCATGTAGATAATTTTGAAATTTTCTCTTTGGTAGTCAAAGACAGTTACACCAATGACAGCTCTTTTGCTGCAAAAACACAAATGATTCAGAATAATTCTCATCACTGCCAGAAAAACAAAATTCTTTTAATGGTAATACTTCTAGATATTTCTAACTGTTCTTCTTAATGTTCTCTTAATAATCTTTCAAATGTGGAGTATTCACTTTCTGATCTCTGTGCTTAGAATACCTACCTCCACTGAGCCCCACAGTTTATATCCTCCCTCAACTTATCTGTATTTGTGTGTGTGTGTGTGTGTGTGTATATATATATCTACATCAACTATAACTATATATAGGTAGCTATATATATATAGCTATATATATATATATATATATATATATACACCTATATAACACACATATATAGGTAGCTAATCCACATGCATGTACACACATACACACACACACACACACACACACACAAATATCCTGACCATACAAGAAATCATCTTTTTCAATCCTTTCATTCTGTGGATGAGGGAACTCAACGAATCTGAGGTTTTTGAAACTGAATTATTAATAGTTTAGAAATAGGACTACATATTTAGTTTCCTTATGTCCCCTGTTCAATATTCTTTTTGATTGTTTCAAGCATTCCTCACGTTTGTCTTGTATCCCACCCACTGCATGACCAGAGAACAGGCACAATTTCATATATTCTTTTATAGCCCTTGAGCCCATAGCATGGCATTAAGCAATATCTCCTGAACCCCATTAAACTGGGGTTTAGAGAGCATATTGAGAGCATTTCAAATAAATACATCTCCTTTAGTTAAAATGAAAATCTTATTCTTGTAAATATTTGACAAAAGTCATCAAATTATAACAAATATCAACTTATATCAAAATGAACAGCATATTAGAGCAGATTCTTCTCTCATTTTCTACAAGGAAATTATTGGGGCAGTTTTTGAAATGTTAAAATATACAAGTAATTAGTACATTGCTATGGTTACCTTAATTTACAATATCTCCAGATACAGTAAAATCCAAAAAAGGGAAAATAGGAATAATTGAAATCAATAAGAAGGTTTGTGGACATGCAAAGTTATTAGTAAAATACGGAGTTTTAATTAAAGACGTTGGCTTTTAACAAAGGCTCGCTGTTTTCCTGATTGATGGAGCCTGCTGCCTCAGCTCTTTCTCTGCTCCCCATTAGCTCCCACTGCTTTTCTCTGCTCTAATTGGATATTTACCACATCGGCACCTTCTTTCTAAACAACATTTGTTCCACAAACACTGTAAATACAATTACACTTTAGACAAATTATATATGGGTGCATATATGTGAGTATAATTAGTTTATTATCTTTGTAATTTGTCATTAGGTTTCACACTGTACAGGAAACTTTTGGAAATTTCATAGAAAGAAATATAATTTAATTTTGAGTGGCTGTATTTTCTTGCTAAAATTTTGAGGAACAAAAATATATAAACATTTCCTGAGATTTTAATATTCTACTTCAAAGCAGTTCCAGATATATTTTAGAATAAATAAAAGGAGAAATACATATTTCTAAAGTTTGCCCTATAATGAACAGAATGTATAAGCCAGGCTAAGTAAGGTTTTCAGTTTTCCCCCCTTATTGTTAAACTGAAACTTTTAATATAATCCAGCTGTTAAAAGTAATTTTCTTCATGCCCAAGCATAATAAATTACTGAGAAAAATGCTAAATAAATTCTAAATTTTCCTGTCTTATTCTCTAATGTCTGTATAGCACAATAAATAACAAAAAGTGTTATTTGGAATGAGGTTTTATTAATATTTTCCCAATATAGTAATACCCACATTAACAATTATCTACAACTGAAAAAATACACTAGTTGTATTAATTTCACTCTTATTCTATTTTTACTTAAAAAATACTTTGAGATATATTGTAAGTAAGAAGTAAACAGTAAATTCTACCACCAGAAATTTCCTTTGGTTAAAATAATGCCTTAGCTTTAATCAATTTAATGGACATTTAAATGGACATAAGTATATCTGTTCACTCTGGTAGCTGAAACATACATTTCCTCATTAATTTTGTGGTGTCATATTTTGATTTAGATGACAATTTTTTAACCTATTGTCAAATGCACTTACATTTTTCTATTAGTTTTTAAGCAAGAAATGTCACTTGCAAAGCAACTTAGAAAACTGAAGACTATCGAGTGGTTATCAGCCTAGAAAATTATATAATTATAACTACTTTAATGCAAAATGTGTGTAAAGGTCTGGAGAATCAAACTGTAATATTTTGATATGGGCTTTTTCCCCCTCCTCACTCAAAATGCAGTGACCACGATAACACTGGGTCTAGGAGAACAAAAGGAACGTGTAAAAGGAAACAATCACCCTTCCTGATAATAGAAGACTGGAGGGAGCAGGCCTGATATTGTGCCTAAAGATAAAAAAGGACATGCAGTATCTATTTTAAATGAGATAAGTGTGCTTCATATATCTTGCAGGGACAGAGATAACTTTGTTCCTTTAATCATTGCTATTTATTTCTTAAAGCTTAGTCTCTTTCACACCTAAACTTATAGAGCTCAGACCTCAGGACTCAGTTCTTATGAATAGAGAGAGTTGTCATTCTTACCAGTAAGCCTGCTAAATAATACTTCTATAAGCCTCAGACTTCACATAGCAGATAAGTTTGTCTCACCTGACATGACTACATTAATCCATTGAATCAATTTACTTAAGCTGTGCTGTGGAGCACGGCAGCCACGATTTAACTGCACTTAAAAGTACTTTCAAGTTTGAGTTCCTGGTCCACGTATAACATAGCTCTCAGCATCCCATCGTAAACCTTATTTTGAACCCTTGCAACTTCGTGAGAAATATTTTTGTTAGGTTTATAGGGTCATGATGTGCTAATATCCAAAAGGATTTAAGAGAATGAATTCAAGATGCTTTATAAAGTTGTGAGTAAAACAGTAAGAGTGGAACACTTGTTTGATTCTACAAGCACAATATTTATGAAATTCTTTAGGTTGTCTAAGATTTTTTTTAAGAATTTGCCTAGAAAAATGTTTTATATTTTAGAAAAATATTTTTAAAGTAGCTATTGGTTCGAGAGTTCATAGTCTGAACGTTATTAAATGCTATAGAGGAACAATGACACAATTAAATTATTCAATATGCAATCAAACTAACTGTGGCACCCAAACCAGTATACAAAATAAGTTGTAAAATGTTACTGAATTTTACGAAAAATGTATAAAATTTTACTAAAATTTCTGTCTGATAGATCAGGTTTGCATAGTGAGCTGTTGTCTATAGTAGGTTGTCAGTTTATTCAAATTCTCCTTCCATTTAGCTAAATCTGTTAAAAACCAAAACCTTTTCTTCATTTCTTCTGTTTAAAACGTCTGCCTCCTGCAGACCTCCCCTCAAGCTCACCATTGCTGTGACCCACAACTTTGCCTGCCCTTATCTCTATTCAGAAATGTTTTCAATCTGATCACCACTCTCTGGTTAATTTCACCCTAACAAGTCATTCATTATCATGAACTTGTTCTCCCAGAGCCTGGGCCATTTATCATTACTGTGACTTCACGCCATTTAGTGACACAGAGGATAACTCCCAGCACATTTCCAAGGAGGAGACACCAGTGGGAAGATGTCAGCATTGATAAGATGTGGGCAATGACATGAATTCTTAACTTCAGCTTTCTTAGGTAAGGTGGGGGATCTTAAATACTTTTTCCTTTCTAATGTATGGAAAGCCTGAAAGAATAATTATCCATAAAAAATAAGAAAATATTTGGCAAATCATGAAGTTGAATACCTCCAGAGAAGTCCTCACTAAATTGAATTTATTTCGGTCATAGGTAAAGAAGTCGTTTGTAAATAATGTGAAAGTATGTCTTTCAGACTCTAAAATGTACCTTTATATGGTCAATCAAGAATGGCAGAATATTGTTGAAAACTTGCATAGCATGTTTTCTGATTATTAAAAAGTTGAGTCAGGGTTCAGATACAAGCACATCTTAAGTGGGCCTAAGAGTAAGTAATATATTTTAAATAACATAGGAGCCATTGGAAATCTAAAGGAAGCCTAAAAAAATTTACTTAAAAAAAAATTGATCATATATGTTACAGCTCTACAGAGTCTCTGGGAGTCTCATATAGTGACGGAATTTCTCCCACATCTACTTCTCAAAAAAATATGAACATAATTTTAAAATTCAGATCTTAGAATAAATATATATATATATTTGAATAGTAAGCAAAATACTTTTGCCTCAGGATGCTGGGCTCTTTAAGTATGGATAAGTAATTTACGTTTTAAGTAGCTCATACAAGGAGTGAGAGAAGGATAAGCAACCTCCACTTCACTCCAGGGCTTTTGCTTTTTCCTTCCCCAGCCACCGGGTGTCAGTAGACTTCACAAGGTGGAACTGGCCTACGGGAATTTCTCTTTACATCTACTCATTCAGATTTAAAATGGATTAAGTTTTCTAACAGAATCCCCTCTAGTTTATTATAATATCAGCTATTATTTATTGGGTCCTTAGTATATTCCAAAATGTTTAAGGGTTTTAACTGCATTATCGTATTGCATTTCATTCCAACCTTCAGTGGTAAGTGTAATGATCTCTATTTTATAGATGTGGTAACTGAAATTTAGAAAGATGAAGTCACTTTCCCGTGAAAGAAAGGAAGTGGAAACAATTGGGATTTGTATCCTCCGGCTAACTTCAAATCCAGTGTTCTTTACTACTACACTGTGCTATATGTTATAGAGGAAACAGTATTGTCTTCGGATTCAGAACAGTTAGGTTAAAATCCCAGGTATTAGCTGGGTAGATTTAACCCCTTTAATCATTTCCTCAGCTTATATTCCCCCAGTTTTAAAGTGAGGTTAATAATAATTGTCCTCTTTAACTCACAGGAATATTGTGAAAATGAATTTTAAAGACAGGAATATTTTACGAAGTCCTAGGCTAATGTATACTATTCTAAAATTTATATTAATACTTGTAAATATTAGGTACATGTGTTTGTTGAATTTAAATTTGGTAGACTGTGAAGTAGGCATATGACCATTAAGCCAATTTGAGGTTATAGTAAGCATAACTTCTATGCTGAAAAATTAGCTGAATTAAATGATTTCATGTCTGATGATTTAATGCATAACCTGTGGCTTGATGATTTTCTTAGTCAAGACTTCCTTACACCCATACTTAGTGGCAAGTAATAAAACACCATTCAAATGTACTGGAAGAACATGCTTCTTAAGTCACTTAAGGATAGAAGGAAGTGTAGCTGGACTTCATGAAGGACACAGAACCAGGAGGTAAAAATTGTCAAAAACTATTACTTTGTCTCCCTCTTTGCATGGCTGCTTTACTTTTTGGTGTCTTTGAGGACTGGTTATTTCTGTTTCTCATTAACAATTAGGTTTAACATCTCTTTTGGTTCAAGTTTCTAAGGTAGTATAACCAGTGTCTCTGGACCCCAAATCTGGGGAGAGAATCTGATTGGCCCGGCCTGGATCAAGTATCTACTCCTATTATGAGATTTCCCAATCCTCAGTACTATTAATATTTTGTATTTGTACTGACGAATTCTCCTTTGTTTGGGTAGGGGTGGGAGGGGCTCTGCTGTTCATTGTAGGATGTTTGGCAGCATATTGGTCTCTACCCTATTAGTGCCAATAGATGGTCACCTCCTACTTCTGTGTTGTGACAACCAAAACTGTTCAGAGATTACCAAATATCCCCTGGAGCAGGGGGACAAAATCATCTCTGGTTTAGAAACACTGCCCTGTGAGCAAGGGTAAGGTGTCCTATAAAAAACAAAACATGACTACAGGGACTGACCCTCTAGAGGGGGTAGTTCTCAGAGAAAGCCATGTGTCCCCTTGGCAATTATCCTGGAAGTTGTCTACCATAAGAATAATAGATATGGTGGAAATTATTACTTCTGAAAGTTTTGATCAACATAATCAAATCTATTAAAATAAATTAAAAGTTTCAAAATTTTGAGCACTGTATGAATTGAAGGAAAATTTAATTTTCAAAGTTTAGAAAAACTCATGCATATTATTTTCCCATTTTACTTTAATATAGTGATTTTCAAGAGTTTGCTCATGCATCCAAGAGAATAATTGTTCCCTATCTATCTATCTATCTATCTATCTATCTATCTATCTATCTATCTATGTGTCTATCTAATATATGTAGTCTTTCTTGGTATTTTCAGGGAATTGGTTCCAGGACCCTTACAGAGGTCCAAAATCCACAGATGCTCATGTCCCTTATATAAAATGGCATAGCATTTGCATATAACCTATGCACATCCTCCCATACACTTTAAATCATCTCTAGATTGTATATACTACATAATACAAAGTAAACGCAATGGAAACAGTTGTTTTACTGTATGGCTTTGTATTATATTTTATTGTTGTAGTGTTATTTTTCATTGTGTTTTTTTATGAATACTTTTGATCTGCAATTGGTTGAATCTACCATGCAGAAACGACATATATGGAGAACTGACTATATATCTATATATACAATCTAACTATACTACTGCATTTTGGATTCTACAAAAATGGACATAAAATTAGACAAACATAAAATTAACAATTAAAATAATTTTGATTTTATTAATATTAATAGTATTATTGAACCTACTATATGGATTTATTTTATTTTATTGTACTGTATTATTTTTAAAGCCACTCAAATTTAGCAATGGGGGGTTGAATACCAACTTTAGTGACACTAATGTTAATAAGTTCTGATAACCCACTACCATTGGACCAGCCAATACAGGATTTCTGATCTGGAAAAGATGATGTAGACCTGTTTCTTCCTGCCTGCTAAATTCAACTATAAACCCTGGAAGTAATGCAAGAGGCAACCAAAGGAGAATTCTGAAAGGTGGTGGGAAGAAGTCATTCTGGTTTTGGATCTAGCGCCAGGGGAACAATACAATGGCAGTGAATCTTGAGATGCCCCTACTTAACAGAATTGTGGTGACTCATACCAGCATTTCCAAATCTAAGCTCCTTCATCCCCCAGATCTAAGGTGAGTCTCTTAACAACACTAGGCAAGCTCAGTGGGCCTGAGATACCTGTCCTCCATCAGGAGACAAGGAGTGGACCGACTACCAGAGAAGCTCAGCCACAACAACTGGCCTGCCTAGAAGCCTGCTTGACCCCTCTGTAAAATGAATGAATAAATGAAGTAACAGAGTGAGTAAAAACTGATTTTTAAGTTTGACAACTCAGAGGTTTTTGCCATGAAATGACCAGGAGATCTCTGGCACTCCAACGATTTCCATGGTTACTTGTCACTTTATCATGAAGTTGCAATGATATTTCTTTATTTTAGAGAACTTGACTTCATGCAAATGGCCACATCGATATCATTCCAGCATTGTTTCAACTGTTTCAACTTCTTTGCTATTAAAACACTGTCTCCTAGCACTCTGGGAGGCCGAGGTGGGCGGATCATTTGAGCTCAGAAGTTCGAGACCAGCCTGAGAAAGAGCGAGACTCTGTCTCTACTAAAAATAGAAAGAAATTATATGGACAACTAAAAATCTATATATAAAAAATTAGCCGGGCATGGTGGTGCATGCCTGTAGTCCCAGCTACTTGGGAGGCTGAGGAAGGAGGATCGCTTGAGCCCTGGTGTTTGAGGTTGCTGTGAGCTAGGCTGACGCCATGGCACTCTAGCTTGGGCAACAGAGTGAGACTTTGTCTCAAAAAAACAAAACAAAACAAAACAAAAAACACTGTCTCCAAATGTTGTAGTGGATGAATTTCACACAGTAATCTAATCTTACTTAAGAATCCTATTTAAAATTCTTGTCAAAACATTCCTGCCATAAAACATTATTTCTATTAAATAAGTTAATTTAAATCTACACTGAGATACCATTTTCATATAACCCTTTGACAAAGACCCAAAAGTTCGATAATACACTGCTTTGTCAAAGGAATAGGGAGGGAAACAGGCATTCATGTACATTGCTCCTGGCAGAGCTAACTGCTACAACTTCTATAGAGAACATCTGCATGTTGGTGATCTCTATCGAATTGCAAATACACATGTCCATGACCTTACTAATTCCACTTCTAGAAATTAATACTACAAATAATTCATATAAATATGCATGGATTGAAAAAAATCAAGTTGCAGTGCAACATATAAAACATGCTAATATTTGAATGAAAAGGAGTGAGTACTTACATACATACTTTCTTGGGTATGCACAAATTATCTTTGGAATTATTTGTTGTCTATGAGTGGTTGAGGAATAAAGGTGGGACACAGGTGGGAAGACACTTTTTAACTTTACATTCTTTTCTATTCTTTTCTATTTTATGAATTTTGAATAACAAAATGCCCATGTATTGAAAAAATAAATTTAAGAAATCATTTACCATTGAAAATATATCTTTCCCATACTCTTTTATTTGGTGGTTCACAATAATTTTTTGTATTTCTTTATTAGAAGAGAGTCTAGCAAATATCACGAACTGAGACAAGTTAAATGTCTCAGCTTTTATCCAACAGTCTAACAATTTTCCACAATGTCTAATATTTGTATGTTCAAATTTTCAATAATGTTTTCTATGTGTCTTCTGTGCTAATAAGCAAATGCATGTCAAATTGCCACCACACTGTTTTCCATATATTATTTCAGCTGTTTTCATTGCAATAAGAAAAACAAGCATTTACCATTTGTATAGGAGATTTTGTTTTTCATTTTTTAAGAAATTAAGATTAGTGAAAGTTTAGTGTTGGGTTAGTATCATATGATTTTAAGAATGTTAAAAAAATTAGATACTTGTCTTTATATTCACTATGCTTTGTTTTTAAATGTCTTAGCAATGATGATAGCTTCGTACTTACTTTAGTGATTGACTAATCCCAGAAACAATGTTCACTAAGGGCAATATTCATTGTCTACAATAGTGAATCTATACCCATGATTCACATAGTTTGTATCTCTGTGCCTAGAACAGTGCCTGGAATATAGTGGGTACACAGTACCCTTTCTTTTCCTTCTTTTTCTTTTTCTAATGAATGAATAGTGATATAACTATATGGGAAAAATACCGAGATAGCCAGTTAACCTACAATTGAGTTGTTATCATTATGCATGCATTTGGATTTCCTACTTCTACTGATGTACAAACTCTAAAGTCATAGCTAATATCACCACAGCTGTGCTATTAGGATCATTAACCTAGAAACCACAAAGAAATATAAAAAATTTCATATATTTCATTTGGAAGCAATAAAATTAGGCAGTTTACGTGGAATTGAAGCAAATCTACCACAAAGAGGCAAAATCTCACTTTTTGGTTTTAGATGACCAGAAGTATGAAGAGCATCAATCATTAAAATTCATTGACCATGTCAAACCTATGTGTTCTCACTGTTGAACACTTACAAGTCTGGCAATGATTTTCTGTGGGTCCCCAGCATCGGCCAGTACAAGACTTATGGCAACGTCCACCTGCAGAAAAAGAAAAGGAAAAAAGAACATACACATTATTTATCTTTCACTCCTCAACTAGGAGTAACTCCTCAAAGGAAATACTCTTTTATGAGGATTTTTTATGTCATACTAGAGTTGAAACATAACCCATAAAATGCCCACTTACGTAGGAAAACTTGAATGTCCAATATATATGAAATTTAAATACAATCTCCTGATATTCAAATCCTCTCATCATTTTATAAGAAAAGCAAGGAAATGAATTTGAGAATTTTCTCAGAAAGTCAGAAGTAAATTATTATAGTAAATAAGCTTCACTTTGATTCTTGTACATGTTATTCTATTGTTCTATTCTACTTGATATAATTTCCAAAGATCACTGCTTACTGATACCAACAGATATTAAAAATTAAAGCAAGAGTTACAAAGTTGAAGTCTATGAAAACAAGAATATATTCTTACAAACACATGACAAATCATCGTAATAAAGAGTAAAACTCATGCATTTAAAAAAGCTACATTTTTGAAAGCTTAATTTCAATTATTTAATATACACTTCTAAATTTGTTTCATATTATTTGCATTTTCAAGAATTAGTTTTAATCTCCTATAATGGAATCTTCATCTACTATGGATATTTGCCTTAATAAACATAGTTGTCCCACAGAGAAATTCCCATAAAGAATCAAAATAAAGAATATTAACTAGAAGAAATCATATAAAATGACTTTCTTTGAACCTTATTTCTAAATTTCATGGGTTCATTCTAAGTTCTGTAGACACATGGCTCATTTTTAGAATGAAAACCCATGACAATCTATTAAAGACTAAAGCTTTTCCATAATATGCTTCTTACTAAAACTTCTCCTTCAATTTTCTAATATTAATTGTTAATGGGATAATCTTAATCAAATTGTTTAACAGAGTTAGCTGTATTATAAATATTATCAAATAGTGTTTTATCAAATGTTTCCATATTTCCTTGACCTACATCATTTTTAATTAATCACTCCTCAACTTGGAAATTCTTATAATTTGGGTTTTTTTTTTTCCCCCTCCAATGAAGCTGTCTGAGTGAGCATATAATGTTAAATGTTTACATGGTAAAGATATCGATTCAGCAGTCACAATTTCTCCAGCTGAACCTCAACCATTCTGATGGTCTACCCTTCTAGAAGTGAACAGTACTATTTCCAAGTTAATACTATACTTAGGCTCAATTCCAGTCGTCTCTTAAAAGTGCTGGGATTCTTATTACAACAGAGTTTATTTAAAGCAATTTCATTTGTGAAGCACTGCTGCTGACATCACTAGTATATAATATCCTGTCACTCTGCCATCTGTTTATTTAGATCCAAACACATTATAACTACATAATGCAAGCTCATTGTAGCTGACAGGAAAAGGACTCCATCTGGCCTGAACAATATAACTTTAATCAGTGATAATGATAATTATTATTAAAAACTTACTGGAGTTCTTTTGTACAAAGCTAATAAATCTAAATTGATTTATACCAGCGGAAATTAGAAAGGACTGTGAGACAAAATAGGAAGCAATGAAAAGTTTTTGGAGTACAAACTTTTTATGAGAAAGTAGCTAATGTTAATATTTTTTCTTAAAACCTTCTAAATCAACCCATTTGTTAATTGAAGAGATTTGAAGCAAAGGATGATCTACCATTTCATCTATGATTTCTTTAATTGTGTTTGGGCTTATAAATATTTGGCTTTATTCTTTGTGGCAAAAATACTGTTTAACTGGAAAAAAAGAAAGAAAAAAGGTAAGTAACATTAGTAACATTAGATATTTTAATCCTCTTAATATTTCTCTTTTAGTGGGTTAAAATTCTTCAACTTCTTATTCTTGAAGTTTCAATGTATCACCCAGAAAACTGCTCCCAGGTTCATATTACTAGCATATTACTAGAAATATCATTTATGGTTCTTGAAAAACTATCAGGGCAAGGCCCGTATATTTGAAAACAAGGGATATAGTACCCACACACACAAAAAAAATAAATAATTTAACCTTGACTGTCTACTTGCTGTTATGAGATTTTTGTTAAGTAGTTTCAATTTTTTATCTGTATTTAAACAAAAATATCTCATTGCTATAAAAGGAAGCCACTAGTAACTGTTTCTCTGTTTGAATTTTACTTAAGCTTATACTTCCTCCACCCCCTTTGGAGACCAAGAGAAGATAATCACTTGGTCCACATATTTCAGAATTCCATCACCACAAATGCACTGGAGGATCTTGAATTGAATATACTTCCATTCACTTTTTTTTTTTTTTTTACTGCTTGTTTAGACCTTTGACTGTTTTGGAATCCACCCACCTGCTTAGTTCATCTTTGATCTTCAAAACGGTGCAATAAATGACATTTGTGTTAACGGTTTTCACTGAGTTGTTGTCAATTAACAATTAAGTAAATGTCACAATATCTCACCAAAATATTCAATCAGAGATATTTTAGAATTAATACATTTACTACACTTTTACAACTATAACCTTAGTTTGATGCTTGCAGATAATTGAGAAGTGTAGTTTTATGGAATATTTCGGTTGAATATGTTTTAAAATATGTTTTTAACTTTTTGTCCCCACCATTTCTGCTGCCCCAAAGTATCAAAGAGATGAGGTGGTATATAAAGAGTTTCCCTAGAAATTATCTGTCTAGTAGAGGAAAAACAATAAAACTTCCTGCAAACTTTCCTTCCTACCTTCCTTTCATTCATCTATTCATAATTATTTCATAAGTACCTTTTTCATTCCATGTATTAGGTACTATGTTAACTAACGGAGATTAAATATTGAACTGAAACAGATATGGTTACTATTCCTATAGAGTTTAGAATTAATTCAACATGATTTTGAAGGGAAAAAGTTTTGATGACTGTGTATCTAATGTTCACCTTCTATGGGAAAAAAGCCAATAAATCTAAATTTTTACCAGTCCTTATGGTACAGGAAAGAGGGGTCAGACAAAGACAGGTTGGGTGAGAGCATTCCCTATGTAATGCTTACTGGCTTAGAAGTCTGCTACATTCCTTATACAATGATATATATATATGTGTGTCATGTAAAATGAGATCACCCCACACCATTTCAGTGGAGAGGATAAGCATGAACTCTAAAATGCCCCTTATTTGTCTCCTTCTAACAAATAATTTAACTATAGCCTAATATCTTATTGGGACTTTTCTTTCTGCCCTACATTCTCAGGTTCTCAGCAGTACCACTAGGAGTCCTGATTTCTTGTGGAAAAGAGATCTCATATGGCACTAGTATTTTAGTGTGAACTCATTTTATAAACTTCTTCTCCCGGAAGTATGTTTTTTAAATGAGGACTACAAAGAGAGAAATCAGTCAGATACTAGGATACGTAAATGGGAGCGGTGTTTGGGAAGTTTGCCAGTGCTGTACAAATCCGCCCAGTTCCACGTCTCAACCTATTACATTATTCTTTCCATTGTTTATTGCAATAATTGTTTGAAAACTGTGTGAGAAAATATGCCACTTTGTCACTTAAAAATGAAGAATCTGACATTTTCACACAGATTAGTGATAGAGTTAATTAAATTAATACTTCCTGTTTTTCTGGCTCAAAGAGATGAAATAAGAACCAAAACAGAATTTTAAACAACCATTTCTGTTACTTTAGTTACTATTTTGATCTTTTGAAATAAATGCTGATTATTCCACATCAGCATTATTTTAATTCACAGGCAATCCCTTTGCTTTGACAATGCATTATTCATTGTGGAAGCTAGCAAATGTGACTAAGTTCATCTTTTATGCTGGTCCAGCAGATGTTACTAAAAATGTAGCCTTTACATTCTTTTTTGGGAACTACAGTGCCTGAACTGCTTTTATATTTTTAAGGGTCATAAATTCATGCTAGAAGTTTTGCTTGTTTGTGTGACCACCCGACAGGGATGGGCTTCAATATCTACTTCTGTAATACTCTCTGCAAGTAATATGCCAGGACAGTTGAAGAGTTAGAAAATATGAAGTCATTGGCAACCATAAAAGATTATATCCTCAAACTGCCTCTAGCTAAAAGCAATGCAGTTATATCCTTGGGTTCTTCTTTCAATCCTTTTAAAAACTGGGAGTCTTGACCTCTTAAAACTACTTTTACTAGGGAAAGAAGTGAGAGAATAGTATCTTTTTTATGACCATATATTTCAAAATAAGGAAGTGGCCTCAAGGCGACATGTGGCCCTCCAGATCCCCACATGCGGCCCCTTGACTGAATCCAAACTTCACAGAACAAATCCGTTTATTAACGGGATTTGTTCTGTAAAATTTGGATTCAGTCAAAAGGCTGCACTCAAGGAACTAGAAGACCACATGTGGCCCCAAGGCCGCAGGTTCCCCACCCGGCATGCTAAACCAGTCCCTATTCTTGGTGGGGGACATAGAAAAATGAATAAGTCAGTGCCTTGCCCTCAACGAGCTTTTAAGGTCTAGGAAATAGGCAAATAATTATTATAACCATAATATTTGCTTAAATACAGTTATGCATAAAGTGGAGAGGAAGGATTTGAAAAAGGTTCTGCATTTCAGTTGTGCCTTACTAGGCAGTTTGTCTAGTAGATTAGGGGAGGCAAGGAGAGTTTCCGGTTCAATGATTAACTGCAGCAATGACACTCAGGCATGGATGAGCACAACCCTTTGGAGCTATAATGAGTAGTTTAGGGTCTTTTGAGCATAGTTTGCACAATTAATAGAAGCTGGAGTGTGAGTTTACAAAGTGTCTTGAAAGCCTTTTAACCAGTTCTACGTTTACTCTGTATTGGTGTTACGGAATTGGTCAAGGTTTTGCCGCATTGAAATGACGTGGTTTGATTTGTACAGTAGAAACTGGTTTTAGGTCATGGTTTCCAAAAGTTAGTGTTGACACTTGGGTAGCTTGTGCAAGATGCTAATTTTACAGTTTGGGATGAGGTACAGGAATTCATATTTTTATTTTTTTACTTTCTGTTTGTTTTTATTTCTAATTATGGATATATAATAGTTGTATATTTTTATAGGGTACATGTGATGTATTGATACAGACAATATGAATTAATCAAATCAGGGTAATTGGAGTATCCATCACCTCAAGCATTTATCATTTCTTTGTCTTAGAAACTTTCCAATTCTACTCTTTTAGTTATTTTAAAGTATATCCTAACATTGTTGATTGTAGTCACTTTGTTATGCTATCAAATATTATTCATTCTACCTAACTAACTATATTTTTGCATTGATTAACCATCCCCACTTTATTTGCCCCTACCCACTACCTTTCCCAGCCTCTGGTAACCATCATTCTACTCTCCATTAGATCAATTGTTTTTAATATTTAGATCCCACATATTAGTGAGAACACAAGAGATTTGTCTTTCTGTGCTTGGCATTTCACTTAATGTTGTCCAGTTTCATCCATGTTGTTGAGAATGGCAGGATTTCATTTTTTGTGGCTATATAATATTCCATTGTTTACGTGTATAATTTCTTTGTCCATTCATCTGATGATAGACACTCAGGTTGATTCCAAATCTTGGCTATTGTCAATAGTGCTGCAATAAGTGTGGGAGTGCAGATATCTTTTCAATATACTGAATTCCTTTCTGTTGGATATATAGCAGGCAGTGGGATTGCTGGGTCGTATGGTAGTTCTATTTTTAGTTTTTTGAGGAACCTCTAGACTATTCTCCATAGTGATTGCACTAACTTACATTCCCACCAACAGTGTAGAAGGGTTCCCCTTTTTCCACATCTTTTCCAGCATTCATTATTGCCTGTCTTTTTGATAAATGGCATTTTAACTTAAGCAGTTCCAGAAATTGAGATGCTGATGGTTCCAAGATGATAGACTATATAAGAGATAATGCCTTGACATATAATTCCAAACTCTGTTAGCATCACAGCCATATTATGAGACAATACTTTAAGTGTTAGTAGATCTGATTGGATGCTTTGTAACCAAACTTTCAGACTTAAACAATGTAAAAATCTAGCAGGCTGTCATGTCCCAGTGTTTACTCCTCTATTTGTGGACATATTTCCATCAAATTGCATTTTGTTTTACCAGCAGCACTAAAAAATACAGAGCTGTGTTTTTCAAATTTGGATTATTACAAACCACCCATATGATAGTAGTCTCAATATGATTTCAGCAAATGATTTATTGATAGGCATTAATGGCATTACTGTAATGTGGAATTGTTCTTCTTTATCAGATGTTAATACTTCCCTTGTTCTTATCTGACAGTTCTCATTGTCATGTGTTTATTCATCCCCACACCTTTGTTATGTTAAATTAACTTTACTTTTTTTTCCAGTCTCAATTCAATTTTCCTCTCTTGCCCTTTAATTCAAAAGTTAATTATTGAATGGAACCTTTAACTTTCATACATTTTGATAGAAAAAGATGGGCAGGTATTTTTACTTGCTAGGAAGATGGAGTTAAAAATTTTTTTTAAATACTGTTGGAATTTTTCATCTCACAATAATTAAATCAGGACTTAGTAGATCAAAATATTTTAAGTCATCACTATAATGAAGAAGAAATAGGTAATATCAACCTTGTTACACTTGATTTTTCTACAAGTAGCATCATGTTATTTAGTCAAGAAATCTATAGTCCAAAGATTTAGAATAGCATATATACTCACATACTGATCAAGATTAATTTTGAACAGAAGTGTGGAATATATCAAGTTTAGTCTGCAACACTTCTATCCACCCCTCTCTCAGGGGTTCCAATCCTTCCTGCTAACCTATGACTGCCAGAGTACACACTGTCCCCCCCAGCACCTCCTCAGACAGGATTTCACACAGATAGCTAACGGACAGGCCAGTTAATCTTGCACACAGAATTGTGCAAAGACTTGAAGAGACTGAGCCTCCTTTGCGAATTTTTATTTTTCCCGATGCCTTCTGGAAATACAGATCAATCCAGAGGAGGTGTGACAATGGCAGAAACCCCAGGTACAAACAGAAGGCTGGACAAGCTGGGATGAGGAAACCTATGATAGTGTCGTTTTTCAAAACCTCTTAAATCATAAATGCAAGCAAACAGCTACTCCATTACACTCAACATTAGCATGTTGAGTGTAGATCTGTTTTTACATATAGATTTAACAAGAATGTCCAGATCAACACAAATTACACAGTTAAAAGGACAACTGATAATCATCTGTTTAGAATTAAGAGTGTTGATTATCGCTTATATGTACACGCTCATGTGGTTGTAAGAATAACTAATAGTTAGAAGTAATCTAATACATATCATGCCAAAAATGAAATGAACATGAACAGACTGACTAAAGGAATTAGTTCTCATTGAGTGAAAAGGTCTGCTACGGTACTGTCTATGATACCACTGTTCTGTATTTTCTACACTCCTCCCAACATACCTTCAAAATCCTTTAGGCTACTAAAACCAATAGAAATGAATTTCAAAGAGCGTAATGTTAAAGGCTCCAAATGCTTTTAGGAAAAGTCATACTATTAATAACATAAAATCACTCTAAATTATAAGGATATAGTAAATTTTTCCTGAAAAACTAAAAGCTTTCATGTACGACACTGTCAAATGTTTGTTCCAAATCAAGCACTTAAAAAGCATTAATTATCACTGTTTATAGCTGTTAGCACAGAGTAGAAGATAGGAATTCCACCTACTGTGGAACAGAATTAGTTCCAATCAATGTCAAATGTGTTTCTGAATATATAAATAAGAAGAGGTTTGAACAAAATGAAAAATTTTACTTGAAAACCTAAAGAATGTATTAAGATGTGTCGCTGTCTATAAACAACAACAATAAAAACAGTGAGCACTTATTATGAACCTACCAGTGCCACCCAGGGCATCTAGAAGCACCCTTCAGAGAGTACTCTATCTGGGAGATATCCCCTTTGAGGTCTGCAGTGCACAATCTATTCAGCTATACATGGTGATGGTCCTTCCAGGGATGTTTTGAGCATTATATATACATATATATGTATATATAATATGTATATATATTTAATTCTCATATAAATCTATCAGTCTGGCATTTTCCAAAGTTTGTATGTCCAGCCCAGACCCTGTGGAATACAAGCTTATGCTTCCAACTGCTTACAAAACATCTCTACCTGTATGATTAGCAGGCATCTGAAAATTTACATGTCCAAAATTGAATCCATGATCTTTCCACCCCACCAAAAAGCTATTTCTGTATAGTCTTCCGCATCTCAGTCAATCGTAGCTCAATCCTTCCAGAAGCTCAAGCCAAAAATTTTGGAGCCATCCTCAGTTTTTTTTTTTTTCTTTTATGGTCCAGATCCAAATTTGTTAACATATCCAGTTGTTCTCTAACTTCAAAATACATCTAGTATCTAGTCAAGTCTCACCACCTGCACCATTATTACTGGAATACAAACCACTAGCATCTCTTTCTTGAATTAATGCAGTAATCTTATAACGGTTGTCCTGGTTTCTGCCCTGGTCCCTTTACAATCTCTTCTCAATGTATTAGCCAGAGTGATCTTCCCAGTCAGACCATGTCAAATCTCATACTTCTCCGTCTCTCTCATAGCAGAAACTAAAGTCTTTACTACTATGTTCAAGAACCTTCAATGGTCAGCCCTCTCCTCCGTGCCTCAGTAACCCTATCTGGCTTACTCCTCTTGCTCTCATCTGTTCTTAGGACATACAAGGTCACTCCTCAATCAGGGCTCCTTTGTTTCCTCTCCGGATCTCTTTCTCTGACAGCTTGTGACCAAATGGCTTACCCACTAACTTGTTTTTTAGATGCCACCTTTGAATGACTTCCCTGACCAATTACTATTAAATATTAAATATTCTAGATGGCTAGATTTTATTTCTAATATGTGTTCGAACTGGAAATGTTATGAAATGAAAATAAATATAAAAGAAGAACAAATATTCATAACCTTTGATTTTTGGTGTTTTTCATTTTGTTAATAGCTTTAAAATAATACAATATTTTATATTTTTGTAACCTACTAATTTTCACTTTATATTGTTATCCTAAACATTTTTGGGTGATATTAAATCATTGTGATTTTTAATATTTTTGTTGGATTTACCTTCCATCATGCAGACATAACAAAATTAAACATAGTTAAATATTTTGCTTTTTGGGATATTTTTTGCTGGTACATGTAGGAGACCAATACATATTTTTAAAAGAAAATACACATTAAGAAAATATCACTAATTTCACCTCATATTTTTCAGCAGATTTGTAGTTCGTGGAAAGATGATATGGATATCAGAAAGACTTTGACCATGTCTTTCATTGTATCCTTTTGGAAGACACTGATGTGATCTGAAATAGTTGGGTGGATTTGGAGATGACTGGCACATGTATCAGAACATTTGATAAAATGATTATGTGCTAGCTGGCCTAGATTGATGTGTTGGATCTAGAAGTGTGCCAATTGCCTCTATACACATCTATCATATTTGTACTTTTAATCATGGAGTTGGATAAAATATTTGAAATATGCTTACCATATTTGCAAAGGACATACATTTGCAAGGGGTAGTGAATGCTCTAATGGAGGATAACCATTCAGATATAAAAAGAACTTAGTAGATGAAATGATGAGACAAAACTAAAAATATGATATTAATAGGATCAATGTAAATTCCAGCATTTGTGTTTCTAGATCAATATTTCATGGAAATACCAACAAATATGTACTCATAGACAGTGTCTGCCTGGCAGGAGACATACCAGAATGTTCATTCTTATTGTTATTAGTTGTGTCATTCCTCAGGCAGGTTGGTTAACTTCTCTCACTCTGTTTTTATACTATGTACTTAAGTGTTTACCTTAGACGTTTTGGACAATCCCATCTAGACAGCATCATGGACATCATCAACTTCACCACATCATATAAAGTGTATCAAGCACTTTCTACATCCTGCTTGGTAGACTGTTTTACACATATTATCTCATTTGATTTTCACAACAACATTATAGGATAAGGATTACTATTTCTCCTATTTTATAGGTAAGAAAATACAAAGCATGCTTTAAGTACAGACAGAGACTATGTGTCCTTTGTAGCACATCAGTACTTCTTATACATAATATGTTTACTAGTCAAAAACTTTTGTTCTTGCCCATTATTTCATTTCTAATTGGCAATTATCTTGATTCTATTACTTGTTTATTAAAGTTCAACAGTAAGGGGGCTAAAATAGATGTCAATTAAATATAAACACATTTTAGGAGTTGGCATTTATTTCTAAAGGAGAATGCGAGAGGAAATTAGAGTTCACGGTTTAGGGAAGCTAAAATATTGAAAATACTACTGAGTATGTAACCAATTTACAATATTGCCATACACACACACACATACACACACATATATAGATATAGGTATAGATATAAATGAACACTTAGAGAAATAAGTGCTGGTAAAATGCAGAAAATACAAGCTTTCACTAAGTGCTGGTAAAATGTGAAAAACATCAGCTATGAAATCATTTTTATCTGCCTTTAGTCTCCATCATTTACAATTGGTGGGACCTTGGGCAAGGAACTTTACCTAAGACTTGGCTTTCCTCATTAATAAAATACAGATTATGATACTGTTGGGACTCAGAAAACATTACCCTAAAATGAAGGCCTCAGAAGCAAAAGTTTTCCTCTGACCTTCTCCCGTCTTCCTGTCTCTCAGTCCCATTCTCCCCTGAGGCTAGGCCATGGAAACTAGAACTTCTCTTCCCTAAGGCGTGTCATAAAAGCCAGAACCCCTTTTGTCTTGAAAGCAAGCCAGGAAACCTAAAATTATTCTGTGTAAAAACTGGCCATAAAGAAATTATCTGACCTACCTTGTTTGACTGTAGGTAATAAGACCCCCATTCCAGAGAGTATCCTACCCCACACCCATGCATGCTCAGAGAGGCCAAGAAGAATTTAGACAGACAGGCCTTGCTGAGTTGCCCCACTCAGTCTGTCAGCATTAGATCATCCCCTTTTTGTCCAATCATATTTCTACATGGCTGTCCATACTTTGTTGAACCTAATCATAAAAATGGATAATTTCCCCTGTACCTTTGGGTCTTCATTCTGAAAGTTCCCATTTACACATGCTAAGTAAATTTGTATGTCTTTTCTCCTATTAATCAATTTGCCTCATGTCAGTGACTTTTTAGCAAATCTTTAGGGGACCAAGAGGCTTGATCCCTACAATACCTACTTCATATAGTTGTTAGAGATGATTAAGAGGCATAACATATGTGAAAGGCCTGGCATATAAGAAGCATCAATTGATGTTAGCCCCCGTCTTTCTCCATCACAACACTTGATATAAAAATATTAGAGACTAGCGAAGAGGGACAAAGACATGGAAAGAGTCAGAGGTGATATGGCAGATAAATCAAGAAGACAGAGTGTTTATGCAGACAGTGTTGAAACGATTTTATGTACCACAAGTCAAACAATAGGAAAGAGGCAGCTGGTAATACCTTAGGGACTTTGACAAGGTTGGCAGACAAGAACAAGTAGGTTTCAAAGGTCTCTGCATATTTTGACAAAGGTGTGAAAAGCCACAACTTTGCTGTCACTAATGTTACTAATAGCCTAAATCCAGCAAAATCTCACTCTGTTACGGGAACTTCACTTCCCTCCATGTACCCTGGAAGCTGGTATACATGGAGGGAAGGCAGGAGGACAGGCATTTTCAGAAAGGAAGACAGAAACCCATGGATGGAGCAATAGTTTGGGTTAGTGAAGAGGATTAGATGTCACTGATGCTGGGGTCTCGGCCCACTTCGTGACCTTCATCTGTCATTGTTAGACATGCTAATGGATCTCTGAGGAACTGTAACCACCCACGTGTTCACTGTGTGAGTGGTGTCATGTTCGAGAACCATGGTTTGACAGCCAAAATTCAAGCAAAGGAAATTTACTATTCTCAAAGGACATTAAAAGGGATCCAAAGCATTGCCCATGGCAACAGTTCTAAACTTTTTCTCATTTCCCAATTTTCTCACACAACTCTCACTCTGTGAAGTCTCTCATTCACCACAACCACACCCCCAGCACTGTCTCTCTTTCTGTCTTCCCCTATCACAAAGCTTTTGTCCTACCCCCACAACCATTGTATCATTATTATGTGATTGATGGATTCAGCCATTCTTCTTTATTTTAATTCCATTCAGCATTCTGTTTAAATAATTTTTTGTTCATTTTTTATTATGTATCTTACGTGTGCATTACAACATTCTAGGAATACTTCATGTGTGTGTGTGTGTGTGTTTGCAGGTGGAAGGATAGTTTGGTCTGGTGGCTGAAAGTATAAGGCAGACACAGTATGTTTGAGCTGGTAGAAAAAGAAGATAGTGAATATTCCCATACTTGTAATTTTTATCCTATCAGAGTAGTCAGTACTTAAGGAGCAATGTTCTGGGTCTTTTATACCATGAGCATAAAGAAATTCCCATAATGTGTGTGTGTAGTATGGTCTCCGTGGGCAGCCTATGCTTTCATCTGGCTTCCACTTGACAGTTTCAACAATAGATCTATCTCCTCTATGAATTAATAAGAAATGGGGATTATCATGGGGCAACTGAGATAAACCAAATTATTTCAAGTTCCTTAAGGGAAGGAACCATTTCTTCTCCACAATTTCTAACAGCACTTGAGACACAATAGGCTTCCTAGATTGAATAAACCAACATTTCCTTTGCTAAGAGGTCAGTATCTTCACATCATTGTGCCAACACAGCTTCTTCAACCCCAAGTCAATTTTGAAAGGTCTTATAATGTCTGTGGTTTGGGATTTTATAATTATGGCTGAAGCCATTAATCTTGTAGGCTCCCTTTTTTATTATATCTGAGATTGAGCCTGAGTTACAGATTGCTAGCCTATAGCAGTCAGTTGGTGAGATGAGACATCACTAAGACAGATAACAAAGAAAAATGGGTAACAAATTGGAAAAGATTAGGTAGCTCCATGGCACAATATTAAACAAACTCTTCCGTATAGCAGCCAAAAGTCTCATCTTATGTTACGACCATTTTGTCATCTGCCAAAGAAACTTAGCTATTAAAAAAGGGACTTAGCTCTTTATGTGTGTGTATGTGTGTATGCACACATAAACAATATATATGTATATTCATACACACACACACATCTCTCTCCAAGTTCTCATACTTAAAATAAAAACAACCCATGTTAACAAATAGGAACATTTCTAAAATGTCACTGTAAGCCTAAGGAATAAAAATGTGATTTTTAAAAGTTGATGGAGGTTATAAGAAAGTGATGCAAAAGGCATTACAGTAAGAAATAAGCCTAAAATGTCTGGTGTAGAATGTTTTCATTAATTCAACTTTGAAGTTCATACACAAAAACTAAAATTCCAGGATAATGGATATATAATATATTTTAAAAATCCCATTCCATCAAAAAGCTATTTCAGTGGAGTTCCTTCTTGATGTACTATTAGACAGATCTAGGAATTGAGTTATTATTTACAGAAAAAAAGATAAATGATTTGCAAACCACTGCTGCATATACCTATATTGTATTACACTGCAAATTATTTAAGCCTAAATATCAGCCCCACTACCTATCATTCAGCCCCAGCTTCCTGTTTTCCAAAAAAAGGTTTTGGGTCTTGTAATCATATGAAACATAAATCCTTTCATTAGAATAAAAGCCTTGTTAACCAGCATATTAAAGAGTCACTTGTAACTTAGATATATTGCAATTTTATTATGTACCAGGCTTGGTTCTAGGCAATTTACTTTTCATGAGAACCTTAGGAGAAATGTACTACTACAGATTAGGAAGCTGAGGCCAGAGATATTTCATAACTTGCCCAAGACCACACAGTAAGTAATAAGCCTGGGATTGGAGCTCAGAAATACCAGCTCCAGAGCCCAACTCTTAACCAATACAACCAGGTATCTAATTTATGTTAGCAGATACATGGATAGAACGAACAGTCATTTGGAACAAAGGAGGGCAAAGACCCCAAGATAGATTAGAACACACATAGGAAGACAAACTTTAATTATGTCACAATAAGGGCTGGTTTCTGATAAGATTAGTGCAAATACCGAGGAAGTTCAATGGATTTTGGGTCAAGAAACCATTAGGCAAAGATGTTGAATGAGATCATTAACACAGACATTTATTCAAAGTCACTTAGAGAATGACTCTCATGAAGTTAAAAAGATGATCTGGGGTTATTTGCCAAAATACTGGATGTATGTGAAAAATGAGCAGTTTAGCAGACGATGACAGGGTGGAGGGTGCTATAGGTGGATATCAAGAGCATTAAAAAGGTGCCCCTCTCCATCCCCCTCCCTATCCTCACATATTTTAATCTATTATTCCAATACATTCTTCCACGAGAAAAATAAGGGGTAGAAGAGCTAAGCAACTGCAGTGAGAAACTCTTGGCCTCAAGATTCAACCTCAGGTTGAAAACCACAGCTTGAGCTCTGCTATAAGGCAAAGAAGCAGAGGAATCATCATGCAGAGAAGATGAAGATTCAGGGGGATTTGCCCTGGAATAAGGTCAGGTAAAAGGTGTTGGTAGAGAAGATAAGAAGAGGGGAGAGGAAAAGCATAGATGGCTAATTTTTCTCTCTCTATGATTACCCATATACATATTTTAAAACGTATTCAACTCGTATTACACTGTTACTAGTAAATTAATTTACTATTGATGAAACAATGCTTAGGTTTTTCTCCCTCATAAAAAATGTTTGAATCCACTGCATGTACTAATAGAAATGATTTACTATTTCATAAGAATGTTGCAAAAGTGCATGTTATTAATTTATCTTTCTCTACTGAACCAAACTAGGCCAATTCCTGTCAAGCACACAACTATAAGAACATTTAGACATTTGCTCATTACACTAAAAATACATGGCCAGTCTTTTCAATAAAATGTTTGAATTTAGAAATGTAGAAGTAATGGTTATCCAACATTGTATTGCTTTTTAAAAACTTTTAGAGTTATCACTCTATTTTTTCCTAGTAAAGCCAATCTCTTTATTCTGAAAAACATACTTTGGCATATGTTTTAGATGACTAGTTTAATGCTGTATTCTACTTCTTGAGTACAGAGTTTGAATTGATTCTGTAGAAAATATTTTGGGGAAAACTACCTAGATCAAAATCTTTGTTAAATAAAGTATAAGGAGGTAGAAGGATAAAAGGAAGTGGCTGATCACGGTAACTATTATACTTTTGAGATGACTTTTCTCTTGTGCACTTTTTATTCAACCTTTTTTATTTCTTTTATATATTTCCCTTATATTTTACAGAGAACTCTAAGAGAAATGTCACTGCATAATTTCCTCTCCATTTTTTCTTTCCTACTTAGAAAGAGCACCTACAATTGGCAAAAGAATCACCTCTAAATAGAACATAATTTGTTCCTGCCAGGCAGCAAAGGATTAAATAAAAGTTGAATATGGCTGCTTATAACAATCTAGGCTTGAAAGATTGCTAAATGGGTTAGCTGCTTGATCTCCTTATTCATCTTTCCCAAGTTTCCTGTAGAGCTACCACATCCCCTGGCCCAACCCTCTAGTGTAACCAGCAGTCTCTCCTCCACTTATGCTCCAAACTTTAAAACAAAAGTGGCTCAATGGGAGAATACTAATGGAAGATGGAAGACACATGTAAAACTTTTTTCCTGTTTTTTTTTATTGTTTCTTCTCTGAGCCCATTCTTCCACAGAAGTAAAAAATGTTATGAAAAGGGAAACCTGAATGTCTGCACAAACATTCAGTTATTTGTAAATATTTTCCTTTCTCTTCCTAGCTTTTTTCAAGTGAAGAGAAATTAGAGAAAAAAGAGAATATTGTAAGCTCTTTAAATTCTACTTAATTGTGAAGCTGAATTCTATGAAATACTTTCATTAGTAAACAAGGATGAATATGTGAATGGCAATGAAATCTGTGAATGACGGTTGCAGAACAGGACAGACACATAATCACTCTCACCCACTATAGAGCAAACACATCAGAGAAAAACAGAAAAGGGTAAAACTGAATGGACTCAGTATAATTGTCATTCAATTTTACACAGTTGCTTTAAACATCAAATAAACAAACAGAGTTTTACGTTAAAAAATCAACTATGGAATGCTTTGTAAATCTTTCTTTTATATTAGTTTGGTACTTATTATTTGCATCAGTATATGATTTTATTTAGTAAAGATGGGTCTCTGTGAAAATTTAACTCAGCTTTTATCAACCTACAATTTCAATCTCTCCACCTAATTTTTCCAGGCTTAGCATTTTTTGCAAATTCCCCAAAAGCAGATGACTTAAACTTCAATGAAAGTACATTTTTGTTTAAAAAGTGGAGGATCACCAGATGTTTATTATTGTAAATCACTTCATATTAATGTTCTTTGCTTAATTTTTATGGTTATAAATCATTTTAAAATTAAAAAGTACTCACAGCAAAGTTAACTCTATCTTATATTTGGTATTAAAGGAAATATCCAATATAGAGTTTGTTTAGGAAAAAAATGGCAACAAGAAAAGCATTATTAAATTCCAAAATTTTCCAATTCTTTTTTAAAAATTCACCACTTCAAAAATGTTGGTAGTTACTACTCCAAAGTAAACCTGATTATTCTGATCACTTGGTCTTTCTCCACTCTGAACAGTGTGGAAATCTGTTTCAAAATGTCAGCAACTTTTCTTTGTTGTGATGTATCTTTTTCAATAAAAATTCACATATTTTAGTGAAAAAATTCTTGTAAAATTTACTTTAAATTAGATTTCAGAGAAACAATAAAACATGAAGTCTATTCTCAAATGGACAATTTGAATCCCAGAGGCCTACCTTTTTGGGAAATATTGATCTCTTCAACCATTCACTGGAAGACAGTAAGTCTGCTCATTACTAGAAATTGCAAGCTTGAGGCTCTCAAAGACCCCCGGATGGGGCTGTTTATACCTACCTTTACAGTATATGAGGATTAGAAATAGGGTTCTTTAAGTGCCTTATTTTTAAGTGTGATATACCAGGCCCCAATGGTCACAAGCATTTAAAGCACCGCTATTATTATTGTTGAAATTAGTGACATAGAAGTTTCATATAACAGAGAGCTACAAATTCACTAAGAGGGACTCTTAGAGGGACTCTTATTTGGTAGTTGCTTCATTTGCAACAAGCCCACATATTCTACGCCAATTCTGAACCACCATATGGCCTAAAATGTATGTATCATGGTAGGCTTTGCTAATCAATTTACCAGTATAAAAATATTATATTAAGCCAGAGCTACTTTCACCTGTCCCTAGAATCAACAGAACTTTGAAGATAGCCAGATGATCATCTTTATACAAAGCTTACTCAGGCAGAATCTCTGGGAGTGGATTCTGCTACATGCCCAAATTGGGAAACCATTAATCTGGTTACCTGTAGACATAAAGAACCTTGTCCTTGTGTAGTGCTAGACAATGTTACACCACGTCTCTGTTGGTCACTTTGTGTACAAATAATTTTTCTTCCAACAAGCTATAGTCATAAAGAAGATTTAATGTTCACTGATCAAAACCGAATCTAAAAATATCTGAAGGTGGAAAATTGGCATTTTAAGAGCTGGAGCAAACGCTGTGGGGTACAGCAGAGTTAATCTTTGGGGCAGAAACTCTTGTTTACTCTGAGAGGGACCACTTCTGTAAGCCTTTTAGGCAAGTAGAAGTAAAGACTACTCATTATTGAAGAAAACTGGAATGAGAAAGTTAATACTAATGCACAGTTTAAGTATATTGTTTAATAATTTAAATGAAAAATATTATCAGAAAATGACCCTGAAGTGTCAGATATTTTCCCTTCATAAATTTTAAGCTAAACTGCCCTATCCCTAAAGAGGTTGTTCTTTCTTGAAGTACGTATGTGTGTGTATACGTGTGTGTATGTGTGATTCAGCATTTGCTCACAAGAGAGCAGGGGCTACAATCAGTTCATACCATGCATGATGTGCTGGCCTAATTTTCTCTTTGCATCATTATAGAGGAAAATGATAAGCGACTGAACTGGGCCTAGCCTCGCATTACCTCTACAGAGCTGTTGATATTCACACATGGCAGTACGCAGTGTGAAGAGCCAACAGTTAGATTTTTTAGAATTTTGAGAGCTGGTTGTTAAACACAGCCATATTAAATATTAAATTATATAAACTCACAATTAAATTTTATTATATACTTATATAAACCCACAATTAAATTTTATTAAAACAAAGGTAATTAATACTCAAAATTCATTATTTCCTAATTTACCATATTTTACTATTACGTATGTAATTGAGTTTATTTACATATGTTGAAATGTATGGTGGAAATGCTACATAATGATGTGCTACCTGGGTATCTCTTCCAAAATCCACACTGATTACTTGAAAGGGATGATGTTAGGAATCTTTATACCATGACAATCAGTTCAAGAAATTGGGGCTTTTTGCTTCTGATTTTTCAAGAGTAGTTACTAAACATTTACCAGCACATCACAGACATGTGGAATAATTTGAGACTAAAAAAACCATGCTTTGGGAAATGTACTATTAAAATTTGTCCAAGGGAGCCATGACATATTCTATGCCTAGAGTAGGCATTGTGACATTACAAATTGTTACATTGTTTCCACTAATTCAGAAACAGAAAATGAAATGAGCCTTGACCTGAAGAAAGGGCAAAAAGACCTATTGGAAATTAAAGGGGTTAGTCCTTCAGGTCTCTAAATGATCAGACGTCTCAGCAGTGGGGCATATCTTCACCTGCAAGACATTGAACAGGGACATGGAAGTCAAATTTGGGCCTCTCTGTTCCCCAAATAACCATTCTTAACAAATTCATGTTACTAATTGGTATTATCTGTGCTTTGAAGGAATCAGGCACACTGGCTCTTATGAGCCATTGAGGGAGCGCCTGGCACAGCTGTGAATTGACTGGAGTCATTGGTAGCAGAGGCTGGAGGATTGGCAATAAAAGAATAAGGGCAGAATGGTGATACTATGGAATTTATTCCAGATTTTAGGTGAGTTATATATAAAAGGGAAGTAGAAACTAATTCATAGTCGCAAGCTGTTGATACCAGTAAGGTGTATATATGTGTGTGTGTACACATTTATATAAATGTTTACTTTTCGTGTATTTATTACATACAAATGTGTTTATTTTGATATATTTGTCTTTATTCACATATATAATGATTTGTAATAAAATAACACACATAATGCATGATGAATATGAGGACTGAGATGAGCTAAGTATTAATAAGAAAGGGTCATTATGAGAGAATGCTGTTTTGCCACCTGGAGGTGAAGTTTAGTACTGCTGAGGAATAAACATCACTTTCTAGAAAGCAGGGATTATATTTCTTTAACTTTATGTATATATATTATTTGATGAAAAAGTTGATTAAGAGAAACCTATCACATATGATGAAAATAAAGATCTATTTTGAAAAATCTACTCAAAAGGTGAAACAATGCACTTTCATCTCAAGGAACTAAGGGAGAAGGAAACCAAGCTAGCAAATGTACTATGCTTGCTCCTTGTAATGTTCTTAATTAAGTTAAAATTAATTCTTAAGATGAACTTCTGTCAACCTGGAAATCCTCCTTACAAATATAGCAATGAAAGCCCTCTCTGATATAGGTCAGGTGCAAATCCTTGCTTTTTCATTAACAGTAGTAAAGAGACAACAGAACTGCCGCTTGATCTTAGTGCATTATTTTTTAAAATGCCTTCCTAGATCTGTTCATTTTGTTGAGAATAATTGCATCTGAATTCATAAGTGATATTTAGATCTCTAGTTTTTTTATTAAATCAGTTTCATAAAAAAATCCTATTTTATAGGTCTCTTCAAAAAGCTATCTTTTGGATTTGTATGGGTTCATTTATTGTTTCTGAAGTTTTTCACATTTTGAGATTTTATTTACTTATTTATTTATTTATTTTTAGTTTTATTTTTTTTGAGACAGAGTCTCACTCTGTTGCCTGGGCTAGAGTGCCATGGCATCAGCCTAGCTCACAGCAACCTCAAACTCCTGGGCTTGAGCAATCCTCTTGCCTCAGCCTCCCGAGTAGCTGGGAATACAGGCATGCGCCACCATGCCTGGCTAATTTTTTTGTATATATTTTAGTTGTTTTGGCTAATTTCTTTCTATTTTTAGTAGAGACGGGGTCTCGCTCTTGCTCAGGCTGGTCTCGAAATCCTGAGCTCAAGGGATCCTCCCGCCTCTGCCTCCCAGAATGCTAGGATTACAGGCGTGAGCCACCGTGCCTGGCCAAGCTTTTATTTTTTAAATATATTTTAAAAGCAGTTATGTGAGATTTGGTTCCGTGTATATATATATATGTATGTATATATATACATAAAATTAGATATGCACATGTATGATACACACAAACCAAACCAAAGCTGTACTAAAATTTATAGGTAAATTTTCTTGCTACTTTTTCTTCTACTTAACTACAGAAGTCCAAACTTAGAAAAAAAATGTCCAAACTTAGAAGAGTGCATCTATTTTATGTAAATATTTTAATATTGGAGTAACAAAACTTGGTAAAGTAATAAATCATGCTTAATTCTATTCTATTTCGAGAAAATTCTTTTCTAGTTCAAGAAAGTTAGCCATAATAGAACACAATGTGCAATATTAGTTAGAAATGGACAATTACTAAGAAATGTAAGAGTCATTAAAAGAAGAATATAATATTTAAAACTAATGGTTTTAATGCAGGCAGAACATCTGGTTTAAAAATTGATTAGTCTTGGAATTATGTTTGTGAATGTAGTGCTATCTATGAATTTGCCGATTCCCACATTCCCACTTAGCTAGTATTTGGTCCTAGAAAGCAAATGAGAATGAGTGGTGCATCTGATATGATCTAAGAAAAAGGTTCTAGAATCTGGAGCAACTGCGGTTTGTTCTTTTAAGTGTCTTGGGGAGATAAAGCTATGAGAGAGACTACCTTCTGGTTACTAAAACATACTTGAAATGCAGACACATACAAAATCAACACATGTATATTGAAAATACAACTGTCACATACTCCAAAAATACTTTTTTCCACATATGGTCAATTCATACACAAAATTATAATCAGAAGTCCCTTTAGTTCTTTTTCATAAGAATCACCCTCAGATTGACACATATTAACTCACTTATTGCTCATAAGAACCCTATGAAGTTGACAATAACAGATCCTGGCCAAAACCCCTACGTGTGATCTTTCAAGCCAGAGCAGGGCAATTACAGGCTTTCCCTGGCAGGCCTTATGGGGAAAGCTGCCCTCTCCACAGCAGACAGGGTGTGCAGCCAGTGTGCTGTGGTCTCTATGGGGAGTCCCCTGATTAGCCACACTCTCAGGCATATCTACATTCCTAGCTCAGGCACCCCTATTCAGAGGTCTCTTTAACAAGGGCTTTTGACAGAGCCGTTCCCTAGGCACTTTTGCCAAAAGGTCCTTGTGAGGAGGAGGTGAGGGACCTGGAAGCCACTTTTTACCCCTCTCAGTACTCAGTGGTTTTCCCTCTCACCCTTCCCTCCTCCTTCCTTCCAGCCTCCAGGTCCATAAAACTTCCAGAGCCTTTGTTTGAGGCTCCCTCACAGCAGTGAGACAATTCCCCCTGTCTGCTGATCCATCTGACTCATCTGACCCTCACCTGGCACTGTTTCATGGGGGAAAAAATGAGACAGTGGAGGAGTCGGTGCTTTCTCTCGTTTAGCCTCTTGCTTATACTATCACAGTAAGTCATTAAAAGCTTGGCTGTTACTTTCATTCTGGTTTGTTGTCTGAATTGACCACTCTGTCGCCTAGCAGCCTAGCTCTCAGCTCAGCTCATCTTTTGACACTCTTCTCCTGTCAACACAAGGAAATGGAAGTACCAAGGCCAAAAATGACTTGCTCAAGGTCAAATAGCTAGGAAGCAACAATGTTAGGTTTCAAACAAGCCAGTTTGGCACCTGAATCCATTTGCTTAACTACACAATCTTTTCTGTTGGGAAATATTATTGTCTATTTTTCTGCATTAATGTTCTTATATATTCCCATTTGCTTAATTTCCAAAGGGCAACTTATTTATTCAATTTTGATATTCTTGTGATGATGGGGTCATTATTATAGTGCTCCAAGTAAACAACACATCCTTCACTGTATGATTTTTTTCACTTTGAAGGGTTAGTTTATTGAATAAGCCCTACTGATGCACCTATCCAAGAATGTTAGCATGTTAGATAATAAATCCTGCTAGGGTTATATGAGAAACAAGATCTCATCAAGAGGGTGAGATCTCTCCATAACCCTCCTGAAGTTTTGATTGAAATACCTCAAGTCCATTTTGGAAAATACAACTTGGTTATAAATCATATATTTTTAAAGGAATAGTATCATTTATAATTGTTTTCATAGATACTTCAGACTTTTTCTACATTGTTTCAATTATACCCAGAAGAAAGGTTAGAAAAAGCCAGGTTGCTCTTCAAAAGTTTTTGCATTAAGAATTAATACTGTACCTTAAGAAATACTTTGCCAAATATTACTTAAGAAAAACTATTCTTAACTGCCTCATGTAATTTGCCTTGTGTGAATCACAAGTATTAACAATTAGTCTCTTTACCAAAACACTAAAGGAAAAGTAGGCACATATATTTTATCTTATAATTTCTATAAGTATAATGTAATAGAACATAAATGTAATATAATAGAATTATAACTTATATAAGTATAAATTAATTTAAGCACATAGATAAATAATTTAAGCACATGTTGCTGTCTTTACCTGAAAAAGACTAAAAGTGGATAAACTACCCATCTCTGGATTGCAACTTTTATTTCACATTCATTCTTTTGTGTATGACTAATGAGTAGAAAAAATATAACTTAGATTCATTTGATTTTCCTATTTATAAAGTGCTATGGTTTGAATGTTTTTATCCCTTCCAAAACTCATGTTGAAACTTAATCCCCAATGAGATAGTGTTGGAAGGTGGGAACTAATGGGAAGTGTTTAAGTCATGAATGGATCAATGCTGCCATAAGAAGGGCTTGTAGGAGTGGGTTTACTCTCTTCCACTCTTCTGCTCCCCAGAGAATGCAGCATTCAAGGCACCATCTTGGAAACAAAGACCAAGCTCTTACCATATACACCAGACCAGATGCCAGTGCCTTGATCTTGGCCTTCCCAGCTTCCAGAACTGTGAGGAAATAAATTTCTGTTCTTTATAAATTACCCAGTCTTAGGTATTCTGAAGAGCAGCTCAAATAGACAAAGACATGGACTTATTTATTTATTTATCTAGTCATTCAGTAAATATCTGTTATCCATCTGTTATATGCTACAAACAGAGGACAGAATGATAAATTGGCCCTTGTCCACAAGGAGTTTCCATTTTAAAATGTAAGACAGAACGCTAGGTTTTATCTCTGGTCTTTATAGGGTCACATGGGAAAAGTTACCTAAACCTGAAGAAGAGAACACTTCTTAGAAAAGATGATACTTTATAAACATCTTAAAGTATGATTAAAATTTAACCTGGTAAACAGAAGAGGAAGGGTGGTACAAACAAAGAAACTGTAAGAACTCAAACCACAGAGTTGAGAAATAGGCAGGAATATGCTGAAAACTGCAAGCCATTTGGTTTTGTTTAGACTTGATCCTATATTAGTCAGCCACAGTGGCAAGGTTTTTAGACAGGGTCATGGTTAGATTCCATTAAATAGTGCTCTCGTAGACATTTTGTCAGGTGAATTTGTCAGGACTGGATGCAAGGAAAACAATTAAATGCATGCATGGGCTCTTAACTGGGAGGACTTGGATACCTAAAGAGGTTATAGAAAGAATTTAGGAGGTCCTTGAACTTGAATGGGGAAATATTACATTATTATTCTCATTAATCTCTTATTAAAATTAATGACTTTCATCAATTACAAATATAACAGAAAATTTACCATCTTAACCATTTTAAGTGTATGCTCAGTAATGTTAAGTATATTCATATTGTCTTGCAACATAACCTCCAGAACTTTTTCAGTCTTGCAAAAATGAAACTGTATATGTATCGAACAGCAACTCCCCATTTACCCCTACTTTCAGCTCCTGGCAACCACCATTCTATATTCTGTTTCTGTGAGTTTGACCACTTCAGATATTTCAGATAAGTGGAATCATACAATATCTGTCTTTTTGTGACTGGCTTATTTCCTTTAGCACAATGTTCTCAAGGTTTATCCATATTTTAGCATGTGATTAGATTTACTTCCTTTTTGAGGCTGAATAACATTCCACTGTATGTTTAAACTACATTCATACGTTCATAAATGTATTTCAATACATTTTCCTTGTAATCCAGTATAATTTCTTTTATACATTTATTGCTTGTTATGCATTTATGATTTAAGGTATTTATTTTGTGCCTATTTATTCATTCAACATGTTATAAGAAGGAGTCAATGGGTTTCATCAGACTGCCAAAAGTGTTCATGGCCTCCAAAAACATGAGGAATTCAAAGATTATTTCAGTAACTCAGGCAACAGATGATAAAGTCTTGAACTTGGGCAATCATAATAATAAATATATGTAATCGAGAAATGGACAAAAATCAGCATGATTTATTGATTAACTAAATTTCAAGAACCAAGGAATAAGTGAAGACAATGATGACCACTGAATTTTTAGCTTGGTGACGGATTGGTTGGAGGTATGTAGTTCTGGGAGTCATCAGTTTAGAGATTTCATTTAAAACCATGAGAGTGCCTAAGGTCATTCACAGGGAGAAGGTAGAGAAATAAACTGACTCAGGATAAAATCATAGAAAACTAATATTCAAAGAGTAGTCAATTCATTATTATCAGCTATAGTGTTAGGAGTGGATACAATGTGTCAGCAAATAGAACTACTCTGCAAACTATAAAACTTTGACAAGACATTGGTGATTAATTTGTAAAGGGCCATTGGTTATGACTCTCTTCCACACTTATAATTTTTGCACCTGCAATTATTTACATGCAAAAAACAATGCAGCCACAGTTGCCTAATTATAAGCACAACCATACCAATTTGTCCTCAAAAAGAATAGCATAAAGAGATACCATCTGTGAAAGTGCTGCAAACCCCTCAGATCTTTTCTGCTGCAAATCCTGTAAGGCTGCTGGGCACAATTCCCTTTTGGCTTCTGTCTCAGCCTTTATTCTTGCCTGATCTCATTCATGCATTACAGGCTAGTCAATCTGATAAGCTGAGAGTCAGCAGGCCTTCCTCTTATCCAACCAATATGCTTTTCTCTCCACAAATACAATTTGTACCATAGTACGGGCAGACTGAAAATAGAAGCCATTTCTGAAGCACATCATTTGCTATGTTAGTGTGAGCAAATTCAATTTTTTTTCACGTGTAATTTTACAAGGTAGGCAACTTGTATATTGTAAAGACAAAAATCTCATACAAATTTCTGCTCAAAAGTGACAAGAAAATTGTTACTCTACTTTTTAAAAAAAGTTTTAGCCATTTATTAAAAACATAGATGTCAGTTTTGATCAAATATATTCATATTTCCCTATTATATTATTAGGGCCATCATAAAATTTAATAATTGCCCCTTGGAGTTTGATTTTCCACAAAAATGTCATAACACAATCAGTACTATAGCAAATAATTATTGAACTATGTGGAGACAGTTATTATTTCAGGTGGGAAATATATAATAATGGATGAGAAATATAAAACCGAGGTTAGCACCTGATAAAGATTCTGTTCTCATATAAATGTCAGTAATAATAAATGTGGGACAACATAGCCTGCTTTATGAAAATGAAACAGATTCTAGACAGAATAATTTTCAAAGGTTTTAATGATAGTTCAAATATTATTTGCTTATCATTTAATCATATTAAACATTTTGAATCTGATAAATTCTCTTTGATGGAAACAATATTCATTTTAGGAATGGGAAACTCAGTAGTTTATTAGACTAATGACTAAAATCAGAATGTAACATATGTTTCTTCTATATGAAATCTATATTTCTCCACTCTGTAATGTTTTGTATTATCATAAAGTATTAACATAAAGGCTTTTGGGACAACTGAAGGCTCAAGAATTCTAAAATTTTCACTAGTTTTTTTTAATTTGAAAAACTTACAGTGACTAGGAAGGTGCATTTTTGTTCTACTACCTTTGTCTCAGTGGTGTATAGGTCATAAAGGATTGAAGCAGTAATTAGATACCAGCCTTAAGTTTATGGACAATGGGCATATGTTTGGACATTGGAAAGATGATAAAGCAATTTAGGGTGAGCAATGAAGAACATGTTAAGAAAATGAGAATTTGTAAAGGGGAAACATCATTCCAAAAAGAGAATTAATTAGAAGTGAAAGATTGGTCAGCCTTTTGTTCTGTCTCATGTAACTGAACATTTCAATGGCTGCAAAGTATAAAATATTAATGGCATGATAAATATAAGACATTCATCTTCACATTAGGTAGAATAAAATCTTGAGACATTAGAAAAGATAATGCTACTCACATCCTGAGCTACCATTTGTTGACACCAGAGTCAAGTTGGAAGGCCATGGATTCCGAACAATATCTTGCCAATGAATGGTGTCTGCGTAACAGAGGAATTTGTTCTGATCCACATAGACTCCACCATTTAGGATTTCTGTATTAAAAACAAACAAACAAACAAACAAATTTGTTGTGAAACTGTTTGTTGATGAAAAGGTAGTCAATAAAAATGTTCTGCTCTTAAAAATTTCAATGTTAAATTAGTTACATTGCTAATCTACATTGCTAACTTACATATAGCCATGAGAATTTTTTAAATACTTTCATTGACTCATGTACATTGATTACAGAAATTTGAAAAGATTGAAAAACATTAAAGTAAAAAACAACCACTCATGCTATACTCAGAGAAATACACTCTCAACATTGTGGTCTAGATTTTATCAGTCTTTTTTCGGTTTCTTTTTTTCCTGCAATTGGAATAATATTGCATATAAATATTTTACAATCTGCTGGTTTTAATTATACAGTGAGTATTTAATGGTAATTAACTATTATGCTATGTTATTTTTAATGAGAATATGTTATGCCAGAGTATTAATTAAATAGTAATTATTTACCCAATCCCCTGTTTTTGGTCATTTAACTTATTTATCTCTGATTAGTCTTTAAAATAAATACTCACAAATGACATTCCAAGGTACCAAAGTGTGAATATTTTTCAGACTTTTGGTAAAAGTTGTCAAATCTCCCTTAAGAAAGATCCTCTCAGCCAATGTGACATTGGCTGGAATCAGTAGGTAAGTAATTAGTACAAAGTGGAAGCTAAAATTAATGCCTCAATCACAAAAATGTTCTTTGTCATCTCAAATGAAATCAATAGAATTGCCAATTGTTTTTTAGAATAACACAAAGCAAGAAGTAATAAAAACCCAATGGTTCATTGGAAAAAGGGCATGGCTGTGGGATAAAATGCACTAAATCCAATTTTTACTTGATTCTCTATTTTGCAACACTGGCCTTAATTAGCTAATTTGTCCCCCACAAACAGTGTCTGACCACATACATCGATTCTCTTTTAGATAGGTTTAAGTTGTCTAGGGAAAAAAAGTAAGATATAACCTCTGTTCTAATTATTTGAGAAAATTAGCTAGACATACACATAGCACCTTCTTCCCCAATATCTACTGCATTTTCCCCTCTTGTCCAATACAAAAACAACTTAAGAGAAATCTTGCCTCAGTCCATAAAGTATTAAGTTACAAGTAACAAAAACCCAATTAATATCAATTTATCAAGATGGGGGATTATTTTGTTCACATAATAAGAAACCTATAGGAGGCAACTGCAGATATCAGTTCAGATGTTCTGCAGTACCCATTATCTGTCCTGCCATCCTCAGTGCGTTGGTATTATTCGTTCCAGGCACAAGATGGCTGCTTCATCTAAACACATCTGTCCTGAATTGCAGGCAGGATAAAGACAGAAAAGCAAGCAAGAGACTTCCTCCTAATGAAGCTCTGACTTTCTGTTTGAGAATAAATGCTCTCCTCAAGGATAATGTCTGCATGTCATTGGCCAGAACAATATCTTATGGCTACCCTTTCTGCAAAAGACACTGAGTAAAGAACTATGACTGTTTAGGTGGACATAATGCTACTCAAGCAAAACCCAAACCAGCAAGGATATTAGTGAGAAAGAAGACGGGCATGGATATTGGAAAGGCAACCAACTCTGTTCCCATGGTAGCCTCTGGAAAATCATCTCTGTTTTGTGGGACTCCAAGCTAAATTTTTAAAATTCATCTTAAGCCAAAAAGGAGATAAAACAACAAAAGGAACATGTGGCACCCCTAGAAGGGTATTTGTAGAAGTGAGATTTGTGGAAACACTCAAGTGCCTTACTGCATTGCATGTATAAAATCCCGATTAACCTTGATATTGCAGCGCTTTCAACATTTAGAGTCACTCCCATTTTCATCATCAATCCTTTCATTGCCTATTGGTTCCATTTTCTCAGGTGAAAAAAAAAAGAAACAAAAAGAAATTAGATCATCTTTCTACTTCTAAAACCCAGTTTATTATTTTTCATGACCTAATCATACAACCTTCATCAAAGCAGAAGGGAGATGTAAGACATAAGAAAGATTGTGAAAATGGATTTCTACATTAATGTTTGGCATTAAGTTTCTATCTAAGAAATGTGACGATCTCACACTAATAGCTTTCTCATGAGACATTAGGTGATGCTCTTCTGCTCTAGGAATAATTCTCCATTAGGTGACAAAGAAAGGAGATTTTGACTGCTATCCAGGAAATGAAGGTTATTTTTCAGTCTACATTTAGAAAAGTTCTACTAAAAAAAAAACGAAAGGAAAAGGTAATAGCTCAAACATTATGGAAAGGGTCTGTATTTCAGGAGTCACACATTTTAATTCAGATAGTTCATACAAAGGAACACAGCATCTGTCTCCAACTTCCTATCTAACATTTTTCAAGTAAAATCAGATTATATTACATTGAATAATAATCTTATCAAATACCTTTCTTCAACAATATTAATCTGCCCTGAATGTGGATATTTGCTTCTTAGAAATATTCTGTTCAAGAGCTTGGCTTATACTTGGAAAAGGGATTTAGAAAGGAGATTATAATAATTCAGGTATAATCTTACATGTTAAAATTTCAAATTAAGATACAATCATGATCAATCTAGATGATACTTTTATCATCCCAAATTCAAAACACAGCATCTGCTAGCAATTCTCGTCAGGAGGATTTATAAACTTTTAGCATTAAATGATGAATAGTTTATTTGTCTATATGTGTGTTTTCCCTGAAAATAGGTGTTTTCTTGTTTATGTTTCTCTTGAAAGTCAAAACCCCATAATCAGAGTATGTATGTTTTCACTGACATTTATAGGAGCATTTTAATGTATACTTTATCTTTTTTTTAAATTAACTTGGCCTAGAAAAGCTAGTAAGATGTATATCCAATAGGATACCACAAAAATGTCTGGCTGTATTTAGATCTACCCTTGGTAACACCAAAGAACAGCAAAGCTTTCCACAATTTTATTAAATATTTATTGGAAGGATTCACTGGTGTTACACCAATAGTTTCTCTGTCACTAACATGAAATAAAGTGACTAATAATTAAATTTTAAGACCAGGAAAAAAAAATTCTAATCTAAGGATGATAGGCAACTGAGGCACAAATTTAATTGATATTCAGAGATATACAAAACCTGGATGAGTATAGAGATCAAAAATTGTTGAATAAATGAATGATCTCAAAGTAATCTCATTCCATTGTATTTCACTTGCACTGTAGAAAATATATCAGAGTAAATCAAGAGAGAGACAGATTCTTGGTCATTTAATCAATTAGTAGAAAAAAACTACTTTGAGTTTTCTTATTATATCAAAATATTTCCAGCAAATTCACAAAACAGAACTGTCTCTTCTTAATAAATGTCATGGTTAAATATAATAAGATATATTTGATATGACATCTGTGGAAAAAGTACCATTTCATTACTGAAAAATCCAGTAAACACTTAAATATGTTTGTGTCTCAAACATTTCCTATTAGATTAATACATGAAGGTCAAGTAGAAGATGTCATGAATCTTTTTGTATTTAAATTATAATTGATACTACTCTCCGATATGTTGAATTTAACTTATATCTAACACACTATTTGTAACTGAAACATAATTAGACTAAGCTCCATGAAGGCAAGACATACTTTTCATGGCTGTACCTATAGCATCAAACTTGGAGCAACAGTTAATGAATCCTTTTTAGATTTAACTTGAAAAAAAATGTATCATGGAATTTGCCACTAACATTAACAGGTTATGTTCTGTTGTAGTTCTTAATTTTAAATTACATTGTGACCAAATTAAAGTAAGAATAAAAGTTATCTTTTTCCATAAACACACTCTACCTCATCTTAACTGCTTGTGTGTTTCATTTAGTCAGAAGCTATTTCTGTGTTGCTCAAAGCTATATCCCAAGTTTCTAATCTTATGCTAAAGGAACAAGGGGATACACAACAAATGTTTGCTTAATTAAAAAATCTATATATAATATCTTGAGTATAAGTAAAAAACATACATATATTAATATATATAATTCTATGATTAGAGATTTTATAAGCTAAAAGGGTAATAGTTTTTATTATATAAAATGCTTATAGCTGATAATGTACAAAATTATTATAGACAGTACATTTGATATTTATAAGGTATTGTTATCCCCAAATCTATTTTGTGCACCAAACTCAATTATTAGTTACCAGGTGAATAATGATGATTTTGAGCTATCCTTGACAGATGAAATTCCCCCAAACCCATACAAATTATCTAGCATATGCTACACAAAAGCCTAAGAGCATGTTTTTATATTGAACAATGTCTACCTCATATTGCCTTTAAATTATTATTTAGAAAATACCAATGTGACATTTGAAAGAAGACATAAAGTACTTTTGTCTCAGCCTTCCAATCCACAAAGTTTGGCCATCAGACAATTTCTTCCCTTGATTTCCATTTGCATGAGTCCAATAAAGAAGGAAATGTTTGTGTTAGTTAAAGGACTTCTTTTGTACTCTTCATTTCTTGTCAAATGCTAGTTATTATGGTGAATTTGGGGATGAGTGCCCATTAACAGAATCCTTGACATTTTGCAAATATATTCTCTCTCTAAAGAATATGTGGTAAAATACTGAATCATGGCTTTTTTTCTCTGCCCTATGTGAAATAGCCTAATTGTGATGTAACATCCCTGCTGAAAATAGAGATTAATGTGACCTCCTTACAAGGTTTAAGAAGTCCACAAAATTGCTTTGACCCCATGCACAATTTGTAACTATTTCGTAAATAAGATGGAATGTCTTTTTTTCCAAAATAAAGATTATAATTTTAAATACAGTTAGCCATATTTCATAGTCTATATGATTGATATCAATAGTAAACATTTTACTTCTGCTCACAAATCTACCAACCATAATGATATCAGCGAGATCTAATAGGAATGAAATACTTAACCTCAATCCCTGGTTGTATATCTAAATGTCTTGTTTTGCAGGGGTGCCTTTACAGGTCAACCTTAGAATTAAAATGAAAATAAAAAATAAATAAAATTAGAAATATTGTACTTGTCTAATTACAGTGGGGGCATCTAAATAATGCATATATCAGACTTATATTACCTATCTAAGCCAAAGGGCACTATCAAGAAGTCAAAACCTGAAGTGGCAAAGCCAATTAAATGAAGCTATAGGAAAGAGTTACAGGACTTTCTCAGACATAAAGCAATGTATCTTTCTTACTGTCATCACCTTAACCCACACAAGTCTGTTGTCAGATAATGATACAGAAGTAATATAGCTCACATCATCCACCTGTGATACTTAATACATCATCTCTGGTAAGGACTTGGTCCAGAGATTCCTGTATCTTTCTCAAACCCAGACCTTTCAGCTGGGAGCACAATGAATTGCTGCTACCTCACTGGGTCAGCCCTCAAGGTTCATTATTAATAAGCTGAGACTCTAAAGGCTAATGAGAACCGGGTGCTTGAGGAGACAATGGCTCATTCATCATCAATCAAGCTTTGAAGTTTTTATACAGATGATTTAAGGAGAGTTGAAGTGTGCAAAATTGAAATGTCACATTTGTATTGGGAGGGGGTAGAGGGTGATAATGTAAATGAGTGATGTAACCTTCTGTATTTCAGCTCAATGATCAGAGTCAAAAGCTCATGGATGCGGATACCAAATGCTAGGAAGTAAGAGTGGACAGTTTTTCGATCAGAGTAAGGCAATTTCAAGAAGAAATTATCATATCCATTGGCTGAAAATCAGCTTAAGATAGAAAACAATAGCAAAAATATCTTTATTTCAATTGACTGGAGTTCAGTAAGTCTTGTTACACTATTCCAACGTATTAATATATACTTCAGAGTCCACTACAATTCTCAGCTTTCCTTATACTTCAGTTCAAATCCTAGCTCCTCTGAGAGGTCTGCTATGACCACCTGGTTCTTAGAGGTTATTCCTTCCTCTAACTCCCATAACAACGATTATTTGAACCACTCATCTGGCATAGAACAAATGCTACATTACCGGCGCATTTATTCCTTTGTGTATTTGTCCTGTCTCCCCTATCTTACTGTAGGTCCCTCAAGGATAAGAACCATGATGTACATCTTTCTGCATCCCTAGTGCCAAAGAAAAGTGCTAAACACATAGTGGAAATTCAAATGTTTTGATTATTATAATGACAATGATAACATCTGTGGAACATGACCAACATTTGTAAAAAGTTATTAGTTGCTTAACAATAGCATAGCATTAGTCATTTGCACTAGATAATGCTTACATTTTAAATCACATAAAATATTGCATAAATTTATTGTGATCTTAAATGTATTCTTTCTATTAGGGGAGTAGTAACCCATTTAAACTCATCACTCTCCAGAAAATTTTAAAAATAAATAGCAGAAGCCTTTCTCATTTTTTTCTTCCTCACATCACTCTATCAGAATCCTTATTTTGACTTTGAACAAGATCATTTTTGCCTATTTTTGTATTTTACATAAATGGAATCATACCATATGTATTCTTTTGTGCCTGGCTCCTTTTGCTCAACACTATGTTTATGAAATTCATCTACACTGTTCATTTTCATTGCTGTATGGTATTGCATATTTTGTTTGCCAATTCTACATTAATGGACATTCTGATACTTTCCACGTTTGGGCCATTATAAATAATGCTGGTATAAACATCCTAGACTATGTCTTTTGGTGACAATTATGTACACATTTATGTTGTGTGCATACCTAGAAGTAGCATTCATTTTTCCAAAGTAATTTTATCAATTTATATTCCCATTAGTAGTGTGTGAGAAATCCAGTTGCTCTTTACCTTGTCATCTCTGGTTTGTTTTCTATTTCATTGTAGCTATTCTTGCTTAAGTGTAGTGGTATCATTTTAATTTACACTTCCCCAATGACTAATGAAGTTGAGCCTCTTAAATACTATCTTTGAAGTGTAATTTTTAAGGCAGAAGGTTTATTTTTGTTTACTTAACGAAGGGTTTTACTGTATGTAAAACATTTACAAAGCACTGCTAAAAACATGATCTCTATTAGAGGTTATTAGTAAATAATTGAATAAAATAATGTATCAGATGTAACCCTCATAACTTAAAAGAATATATTTTTTGTTAAGGGATCTGGACCAATGTTTTGAAAATGATACTTTAAAATATCTTAGAAAAAACAGTAGAACTATATTAATAATTATAAAATAAAGAGCAACATATGAATTTTGGAAGATGGATGAAAATATTCACATTAGGTGAATATCTCTCTGATAACAGGGATGAACACAATCAAAGGTATATTAAAGAAGAATGAGAAAATTGATTTCTTCTTGCCAGTAAAACAGACTACTCCTTTACATAAAGCTCAAATATTTTTATTCTTTTATCTACCAGAAAGCCCTCATTACAGACAACAATCCTCTTAAATAACTGCTCCAAGTTTCCAGAAAATGTAATTGCTTCAGTGGAACAAATCTGTAGAGTTCAATGTTTTCATTACCAATAAGGGGGAAAGTCATAGGAGTACCCAGAAATGATTTGTCCCTTTTATTTACAGGATTTAATACAATAAGCCTGGGATATACTGCAAGGTCACTTTCAAATATCTCACCTACTATATTAGTTTATATAGTTTTAATAACTCTTCTGACAATGTGTGATTTCTTCACTACTTCCTTTTAGAGTATTTCAAAAATGTATGATTTTTCCTGATGACAGTAATAATAAATAATATTGCTATGTATGTTTGTTGCTGGCAAGTTAAGACTTGCAAATAAAAGATATAGCAAGAGAAAGAATAATGATTTAATCTTGTAAAATGATTATATGATTTTCAAATATATCAAGATTTTTCAAAGGCTATATTTGAGAATGTTGAAAATGTGACTATGTGATTTGGGGGCCTAGATAGCTCAGCTAAAATGCCTTGAATGTTAATTTTAAAAATAATACATAAAAACAACATTTTACAGAATAAGAAATTAAAGAAGTCATAAAATAAGATTGCAAAGAAGCAGGTACTGGAACACTTTTAAAGCCCACAACAAGCAGGTATAAATTAAATATTTAAGATAGAGTAGCAATTTGAAGAAAACCTGGAAGAAATGATTGAATAGGAGTAGTTATCATTTTATAAAGCACTGGTTGTCAAAAGAGGAAATACCAGATACCATGGCAAAGAAGAAGAAATAGCTTTTTAGATTGCTTTGTATACATTTTCAAATGAGTATACATTACATATAGTATAATGAACATATTTTAAGCTCTATATTTTTTACATACACATGTATATTGTGTTTGTGCATCTGTATCATGTAGCCACCACCCAGATAAAGACACATAGTATTTCTATCACTGCAGAAATGTTTCTTTGCTTCGTCTCAGTCGATAAACCTCAAATCCACTATGCTGACTTTTGCCATCACAGATTAGTGTTGCCTGTTAATTAGGTTCGTATAAATGGAATCATACAGTATGTACTCTTTTTTTTTTCTTTCCTTCTTTAATCAAAGTAATGTTGCTGAGATTTATTTATGCTGTTGCCTGAATTAGCAGTTTGTTCATTTTTATTGTTTTGTATTATTGCATTGTATGAACATACCACAACTTGTTTATAAATTATTTAATATTTTAAGTACAGTTTTGCTACTTTTACTATGTGATTACAGGAAAGTTAGTTTAGGTTTCTTTTTTATCATCTATAAAACAGGAAGAATAATATTTACTTTGTTGGGTTAAAGTGAGAATTACAGATTATGTATATAAAATGCCTGGTGCATACTAGGCGTTCAAAACCTGCCAGCTATTTCAAAATAGGTTGTTAATGTTGTACAGGACCCTCCTTTATCCAAACTATTTAAAAATATACGTACATTAGTTGAATTACAGATTTTTGGGGAGAGAAGATGACCAAATGAAAACCCTTGAGAATCAAATGAAATTCTCATTAAATTTGGAGCATAGGATAACAATTTTAGAGCTAGCTATATTAAGCTTAAATATTATTAAATGTCTTTCTAAAGTTAGTTAATACAAAAAATTGGATTTATCTGTATTTCATAAGATAAACTGCTCCGAAGGACAATATTGTAAATCCTGTGGCTTTGTCTCTCTCTCACCCCGAGTTAGCCTGGATATTTAGTTGAGTTAACCCTTTAGTCATTTCTGTAACTACATTCTGTGACAGGACTTAGAGCTGCTAGATTTCCCGCCCTCTGCTCAGTTCAGGTTGGCGTATAGTTCACAAGTCACAAAGCCTCCACTGGCAATCTCCAGGTGACTTTCACTCTGCTGTCACTACCACTGTGTTTCAAAAAAATTAGGGTAAATCCCAAAGGACATGGACAAGTAAGCAGAGCTCTCCTCTTCCATGGCAAGGGTCTGGCATTTCTACTGCAGGAGGATGGATTAATTAGAAAACATAGAGCACAATTAAATACATCCGTGTAGCTTAGGGTTGAGCAGAGTAGTGGGACTGCTCCACACTCTTGTTTAAATTTATTAAAGTTTTTTATTAAATCAATAAAGTGGGTAATAAACTAGATGTGTGAAAAGCATTGCTATAATAATACCTCTGGTTGATAATGGAAACAAAGGCCTTTACTCTTGAGTGACGAGTAGATATAATCAAGTACTATATTTACTCAGAGACATTTAAGACATCAAGCTATATTCTTAAGCTATTTGAAGGACAAAAAATTATTACTCCTGCAGGAATTACTTACATTGTTTTTAATCAATCATTACATTCTATGGCCCTAGTATTACCCCTATTTTCTCCCTTTGTAAAAATTATTTTCATATTGTAACATCTGATGTCATAGCAGGGTAGGCTCCATTATACAAAAGTACAGCTCTGTAACTTCTATTACCGTGTCTTCTAAATTACATACAGAAACACCCTTTATTTTAGACTGCTTCTACTTTCCTAGGGTTAATAAACATGATTTAAAAATCATTAGGGATATGTGGCTGCTTTTCAACGATGGACATGAAGAAAAGATCCGAGCGCTAAGGTGCCTAACAATGCCAGATGGTATAATCAACTACAGATGCCAACACTCAAGAAGGGAAAGCTACTGAGAAGTGGATGTCTGCAGCGGGTGTGGGCTCGGAGTGGATAACCATGACTCCACTATGTCACATTAGGTGTCCTCCCCAAGTCTCAGTTCTCTTATCTATAAAATGGGGATACCAATAGTATCATGCTCACAAGGTAATTGTAAAGAGAAAATAAGTTAACATAGGTAAATGCTCACCACAGTGTCTGCCACACAGCAACTGTCCAATTGATGTATTATTATTATTATTATTATTATTATTAAGGGAAAGATAGGAAGAGTTCTCCGGTAAGCAGATTTGTTCCATCCTGCTTGATCCATTTCTCTGCTCCCTCTCATAAATACCCTTTTGAGAGCGTACTAAAACCTGAGCAGGACTAATTAGGCCAAGTTAGAATATATGGGTTAGTTCATTTTTAAAAGATTATCTTTAACCTACTTATATGAGTTTCAGATGCCCTTTTAGGAGCATATTATGAGTTCTGAACACCCCTAAAATTACTTAAGATCCTTAAATACAGAATTTTCTTTTTTTGTGGTGGGATTCCTATACCCCAAAGGCATAGCAAGTGAGACATCTAATGATCAAGCAAGTCGCCCAGTGCCTCACACATAGTCAGGGATCAAGCTAAGATTCCAATGCCTGCCTATCTGGCTCCAAAGTCCATTGTTGGCCACCTACTGTAATACCTCTTCATAAATGCTGCCATTATTTGAAATGCTACATTTATGATGTAGTATTTCTCTTATTCCTTACAGAAATCCTGTAAGGTAATTATTACTGGTCTCATATGAAAAAACTAAAGTTTAGAGAACGAAATAACTGGTAAAAGTTCTGGAGAACTGTTCTCCCAACTCAGTCTAACTACTGAGTTGGGATCAGACTGAGTTGGGATCCTGCTTTTAAACTTTTTATTCTATACTCCCTCTGTTATGATGGAGAGACTCAAAAATCTGAAGGGAAAAAAACATTTAAGCAGAGCTGAGGCATGATTTTATCTTATGTAATCTACATCTAAGTATAATTAAGAACTCACAGTAATTTCCCTGAAGTCCTTTTTGAAAATATTTTATTAAGTTGAAAGGTAAAATTATGCTTTTAAGGGATCTTTCTACATGAAAAAACCGTGCATTCAAAAAAACAAAAAATCTTGGCTCTGGTAGATGTCTGGACTATATCCCAACCTCATCACTGGAGGAGCATTTCTTTTTCCTCTGTTGAAAGTAGACACAGAGGAAAAAGCAGCACAATAAAACTTTAAGAATTCAGCCTACTTAAGGAAAAGCCCTTCAATTCAGGAAAAAACTAAATTAAAGAAAAGAAAGAAAGGCAATTTTATTATTTTGAAGTACTGTGGGAACTCTATCTATGCTTAGTCCTTGGAAGCTCTACTTTAATGAATAGGGTAAAACGATTTTTAATTACCATATCTGAAACCATAAGCCTGAGAAGAATCGGCCTCTATGTGCTTTGGAACTGCATTCATACAAATATAAAAATGGGTAAGACATTTGGTTCTCCTAACCAAACCTGTGTTCTCCTTATGATGATTTTTCCTATTAATTGTTGTTTAGTAATTAATACAAAGAGTGCAAAAGTGCAAAGCATTAAAATTAGTGAATTCAAATCGATGAAAGTTTATTTTAACATTAAGCTTAGTATTCTAATCACTTTAAAGGCAAATGAGGTAAAGTTCATATGATGGAATAAAGGGAATCCAAAATTAAAATACAAGGTTAAATATAGCCTATCACAGTATCTTTTGTGCAGGTAAACTTACTGGATTACCCACTACTCAATATTATGAAGAACTGAATCATCTTCTTGGAACTTACATTTTTAAAACAATCTTTTTTCCTGTTTGACATAGTTAAATATATCCATCTTTAGACATGCCTATCAGGTAACTTTTATTTAAAATAGTGGAAAAATAGAAAGGTGATTTTATTTGAGAATTTGGGATATATTCTTCATTTTATGTACATTGATTTCATAAAAATACTGAGATAAAAGATAAATACCTTGTACATAGAAAAGTTTTTATTCTACCACTAATAAAGGATATGCTCAATTTTAAAGACATCATTATATTTCAAAGTAGAAAGCTCTAAAATTTTCTCACATATAAAGAATTAGAGAAAATATTTTTAGAAGTTTCATGAAACTAAATATTAAATTGTGAACTCAAAAGGATTTACACTAGACCTTACAAAAGAGAATAGTCTAAAGATTTTCTTGTATATGTTCATATTCTATGCCTAATTTAGTTTTATAGGACGTGTTTGTACAGCTATGTCATATTTGGAAGAATTTTTAAATAGCAAATTAAGCTCTGGTGATAATCTCTACTTCAAGCTACTTAGCTTGGAATGCAAGTGTGGAAAATAGAAGACTAACCAGATTAACATAAAACTCTAAAGTACAAGTAGTAGGAATGTTAATAAGAGTACTAGTAGTGCCCTCAGTTCTAATTTCACCATTATTTCATATTTATCTTTCCTTATAATTAAACAACATCACAAGAACATTATTTACTAAAAAGCTGTAATATTTTGAGAATTGTTCTTAACAATTCTGTTCCTCTATTTTCATTTTATTTTGATGCTAAGAACAATTAGATGGTAACATCTGGCAAGTATTGTTCCAAACTAGATGCTGAACCTAAATACTCTAAAACTGTGTATCTGTTGAGACCAGAAAAACAGAATAATTTAACACCTTAAAATACATTTTTGAAATAAAAATATTTTTAAATATTATCTCCTTTGTATTCATTTAATATTTTATTTTTTCCCCGACCTTCAAGAGTTATAATCTAAATTGCAACTGAAGGAAGCTTAAGGTAGCTGATATGCACCTAGCTATTTCCGTGCTTCAAAGCCTAAGGAACCATCTGCTTGTTGGCAGGTGTAATTAATTAGCTAAGTGGAAGAGACGCTCCCTTTTAGAGAGAATAGGAGGAGAAGAGGGAGAACTCTGTGAAAGCTCAATCCTAGGCAGACCCATCAGCTGGGTGCCTCTGGGCAAATTTCCGATGCTGAAAACTCATTGAATTTAATGGTTCTTAATTTCACAAGATTTCTAATTACAGCTAGGATAATAAGATGCGATCCAAAAGTTGAAAAAAGTTGGCACATTTTCAAGGAAAATCCTTCCACACAATGTAGACATCCTAAAGCGTAGAAGTTCATTCATTTACACATTTTGTCTACTTATTCATTCAACTTTGTTAATAAGCAATTTTGAATCTATTTGGCTGACAGGTGGTAAATGCATATCAGTAATAGGAAAATGTATCGTTAACTTTTGTATCTAATCCAACACTTCTTTTCAGGATAGCCAAAGAAAAGTCCATCCAAAGTATATCATTGCTCATTTAATGGATTTTAAAAGGACTACATTCTAAGAACAGAAAGGGAGGAAAATATAAATACAAAGAAAGATTGCAAAACTTCTTATAATTTTATCTGTATAGCTTAAATTAAGTTATTGCTAAAAAATACAGAAGATAATGAATTCTACAACACCTTCTCTTTTAAATACCCTAATTGACAAAAACAAAATTCTCTCCTACACTCAAACATCTCCTGATGCTTGGCTTTAAATGGGTAAGGTGAGGTGGGTGTAAGGAATAGAGTGCGTAGGACTGTGTCAAACTGGAAAGCACATGTCACAACTAAAAAGGCAGTGGCTGCCCAGCTCCGGAGGAGTGTTACCAAGAGACAGTGTGAGCTCAGGGTTGCCAGAGCTTCTTTGTGTTCAGAGGGACCAGAAATCCAGAATTTATTGGAAAATACCCCAAATTTTTAAACACTCTCTCTGCAAAGCAAAACACATCTAGACTAGTTACAGTCTTTGAGCTAGCAGTTTACCACATCTGATTTATTTTAAAAATCTGTGACTTCCTCAATAATGATCAAGCCCTTACATCAATAACCAGATGAGATAGATTCTCATTGAACTAGCCTTCTCAGCTCCTCTACCTGCTACCGGTAGATAATGGAAAGGGCAAATGAGGCAGTTATATAATTTATGAGAGAATAAAGAACAGTGCAAGAATAGTTACATGAACAGTGGAGTCTAGAGGGCAACAACGAATCCCACAATACTTCCTCTTCATACTTATTGTGATCCTTGTTTGTTGCAGTGGAAGTGAAATAAGCCTCTGGCTATCTAATGATGCTTCGAATGTGTGATGCTGACATATCACCCCAGTATATCACACTCCTACCACTGAAGTTGCATGTGCATTTTAAATAGGTGAAGGCTTACGTGTCACCTGGAAGATAAAAGCCAATAATAGGCTGTCAGGTTAGCACAGACTCGTTTATAGGATTAACATAATAACACAAAGAAAACTAAAGACTAAAAGGACTTGAAAGTTAAATTATAACTTAGAAAAAAGGGGAAAAATTAGGAAAAAGTTGCATTCCCGAATATACTCCCAGACTTTGTTAGTCCTGCATTAGTCAGTCAGGTGAGAACAGACACTTGACCTTTGGGGAGTAGAGGTAGAAAAAGAGAAAAAACACTTTCAATCTGTATATTTCATAATTCTGAATGGGCTTCTGCTAAAAAATATTGATTTTTGTACAACACATACTTGTTCTTTGGAAACAAATGGATTGAATGCCTTTCCGTTCCCACTACCACGGAAACCAACAGGCCAAGATAATTCTGAAAAACTCATTCCATTAGTCAAGTTTCAAAAATAAAAAAAAAAAAAAAAATCTCAGGAATTGACATCAGACAACTAAGATACTGTCAGCCAGGAGCTGGGTACAGGGGAAATTATAGCTACCCATTGTTTTTTCTTCTGCTCTAGAAACATGCCAGCTACTAGCCAGAAAACTTCTGGGAATCAAGTTGTGAATCAAAAGTTGATTTATTTTCTGTACTTAGAACACAAGAATTTTAAGAGACCTGGGCTCACTCCCTTAGATCTATCTCTCAGGCTGTTTAGCATGCTAGCCTCCCTCTCTTAACTGTCCATTTCAGAGGAATTTATTTATAATGAGTCTTTCTGAATCAACTCTTCATCCCTAACATTAATGTTCTCTACTTCTGAACAGAAGTTAGAGTCATTTAAAAGGATTCTTCTCACCCTCTCCATGCCATAGGCTGGAAGTTTGTCTGTGATCCTTAAACCCAATTTTTTTTTTTTTTTTTTTGCTCCTAACTATGGAGAAGAGTTGGGGGAGAACAAAATTCTATCTGATGAAATATTAATACCAGAGGATAACAATTGTTTGTGAACAAAAATTTAATGGAGAAAAATAACATAAAAGGGCATTAAAAGTCAAAGGAAGAAAACATATAGAAGGTATGAGGATAAATATAAATAGAGCAAAGAGAGATATATTTATTTAAAATATTTTGCCTATATATGACTTACATTGATTTGTTCTATGTCTTTCAAGAGATGATGGGCAAACTCCAAACACATCATCTCTTGCCTAGATGACTATACTGTGTCTCCTTGCTCATTCTCTTGCTTCTAACAAATTAATTTACCACAATCTGTGTGATCTTTTCAAAACCAAAACGTAATTGTTATAAAAGGCCAGAATTTTTAAAATGATGAAATGAATACCAAAAAAATATGATTCATAAAATAAGAGAGTGGTCAAAATATATGTGTTAGTATCCTCAGATAATTTAGGAAAAAAATTTATAAAAAGAAAAGAATTCTATAAGAAGTAACAACCAATGAAGAAAAGTAGTTCTTGAAGATGACAAATATCACATATGATAAAATATTTAATACATATAGTATTTAATGAAATTGAGGAACTCTTTTAGAGAGCCGGGAAAAAAAAGAGAAAGAAAAAGGAAAGAAAAAAAATAAAAAAAAATAAAAGAAATAAAGGATACATCTGGGAAGTTCAGCATTAGGAGTTCCAGAGAGAGAGAGAAAAGAACACAAAGGAGAATAAATTATCAAAGAATTAAGATAAATAATTTCCCATTGCTTAAGGAAAAGGCATAAATGCTCAGGAAAAGATATTCTAAAACATAACCAAAAAATAAATACTTACATGCATATATTTGAAATTTCAGAATTCTAAAAAATCACATAAAATACTACTTAAGAATAGGAGTATCAGGGAGGCAGAAAGAGCTAGAGCAAGAGTGACAGAACTAGGGACAGAGAGGAGATCAAAATCACATCACACTTCTCAACAGGGACCCTGTGAGTTAAGAGGAATATTTCAAATATGAGTGAAGTTCTTTTTAGCTTAGTATTCTCAACCTAGTCAAACCATGAATCAAACCATCAATAAATTATGAGAACAGAAGGAGATATTTTCAGGCATTCAAGAACCTAATAAATTTGCTTTTCCTCATTTTTTTCAGGAGTGTTCACGAAGATATCCTTTAGGAAAATAAGGCAGCAAAGCAAGATAGGGAAGATATGTGATGCAGGATTTGGCCCAGAAGTGAGTAAAGACAAGTATCAGAATGCAACAGACAGAAGAGAAAAACTAGTACAGATTGGTGAAATAAAACTGAGAGCCCAAAGAGCGTGGTCTCCAGGAAAAAGGGGGACTGATAGAATGCATGACATTATGAAGTCTGGCATTACTTGGACTATGATAAAAACAAATAGTACAAGAAAATGGAAGCCAAGTAAAAACATCAGGAAAAACAAAACAAAAAACTGCACAAGAAAATAAACATGATCATAGTACATTTTTTCTCTGCCATGATTTTTAAAAGTTACCTTAATGTAAATATTACAGTAATATAAATATAATGTATATTGATTTTGAGCTTTTAGACAAAAGAATACAATATCTTTTATAATTAAAGAACAAAATTGTCTAGATTGATAACATATTCTGTTCAATAGATAATACCTAAAACTGAATACATCAAAAAATAATTATATTCAAGATAATATTCAGATATGTTAATAACCATCAGAAGAAACAGCTTAATGAGTTAGAGAGTAGGCAAAGCAGGAGGTTGTTGATTTTAAGCATGTGAATGTATTATTTGTTTTTAAAATATGTAGAGAAAAAAATCTGAAACAATTCAGTAATAGCTGTGTATAACAGAGATTCTCTGAGGTCAGAGTAATATGCTGCTAAGTGTAGGTGAATCTCAAGTTGCAATGCTTGTGGCCTTGAAACCTCTGACATAATAAATCTTGACAGGTAAAAAATAAAAAGAAAGAAATCCAACAGGACTTAGTTCTATGGCACGTTCTACCTTTACATCAGAAATTGCTACAGGAAGAATTCAATGCTCCTTCTGTTTCATATATCACCCTTCTTCAAAGAACTTCTGTGTGCTTCCTTATGTCATGTATCCCATTTATATTTGCATTCACTGAATGTTTTTAACAACATTAATAGTTTAAATAACATTTTCTCTGGGATTTTTTTCCCTTTGACTCTGTATTACTGTTATTATCCTAAAACTGTGAAATCTGAGACATGTAGAAATTAATTGACTTACTTCAAGAAAGAAAAGACAATGAACTAGTTCTCCTTAATTCCTTTGGGAAACCTTGCCATTTGAGTATCTTATTTTTTAATCTGACATACTTAATCATACTAATGCTAAAACTATGTTTAAACTACTCTCAAAATTAATTCATTAATAAACATCAAAAACCTTAGGCATTCTCCTTCAATCAGAGACTGGGACAAATAAAATCATATAAATGAATATTTGTGGGAGTATATATATAAATGCAAAATATTAGAAACTTGCAAAATGTCTAGTGCTAGTGGACTAATTAAATGTGATACATACATATGCTAAATACTACATAGCTATTATAAACATGTTGTAAAGAGTTTTAAAATATGTGAATAATTTCATGAATACATGAGCAAAAAAAATTGAGAATATGGAAGTCTAAATATAGCATGAATGCAATTTGTTTAAAATATACCTTAGGCACATATATTTATAATGCATACATGTAATACTGGAACAAAATACCTTACTTATCACCTGCATGATGTTAAGAAAATTCTAAACTTCACTTTCCTCATCAAAGTGTAATACCACTTCGCAGTAGGATAAATGAGATGATGCATATGAAGACTTATCACAATTATTATTAAAGAGTGAGATGTATGTGTGTATCTACTATAAACATATGGCATATAACAATATTAATAAATAACTTATGATCACATCATACAATATATTCAGGATGTTGAAGTGAAAACATTAAAATTAAATCTTCAAAATTAGAGATAATTATATAGAAAATAAGTAGAATAACTCAGAGATATTAACCTGAAAAACTGAAATCAACAATGTTTAAATTACAAATACAAAGCCCAAAATATAGTCTTATTAAGGAATTATTTAAACCAATAAAGAGCAAAGCAGGCATCTTAGTGAGATGGATAAGAAACAATCACCAAAGAAAAGTGCAAACGCAAAGCAAATGGTCCTTCCCTGGTCCTTCTTGAAGTTTCAAAACAGGTAGAAACTCATCTGGTGAATCATTGTCTTCACGTAGATAGTTTATACTATCTGATTTAAAAAATAACAAAACCAATCTGAAAGTTTTTAAGTAATGTCCCAGCATTATTGAGAGTTTCAAAGCACAATGACAGGCGGTAGTTTCCAGAGCCTATGCCCATAGTGACTATGTCACAGGCGTTTAATTACATATTACATATTTACTTACATGAATAGAAAATTATAAGCTAATGAACACACCACAGATAGTGTGACCATACATCTGATTTCCAGAACAAGGCTCAACTGATATGTTTGTCCCAGAGTAATTATAAAATTATGCCTCATTTTCTTGTCAATAGGCTTTTAGCATGGACAATAAATTGTATGGTGACCCTATCCTTAAAAAAAAGTGTAAGGTCGTATAAAATTTCTATACAAATAGACTTCACAAATGGAAATGTCAAACTTCCTAAATTTCAAAACAATGCAAATTTCTGGCAAAGAAAGTGACTTTTATAGGATTATTGTGACAATCCTGTAGAATAATAGCAGTGTCCATGGACTTGATTGGACAAAATTAATCATAAAAATATAAAGTGTTATGGTTATTCAAAATAATATTTTTTATAATTCCAAACATATTTTTTATAAACTAATTTTACTATAGAAAGAAAAGTATTTGACTTCCTTCAGGTATTATGTTTTGTTTTGCCAAAAATATCAGCAGTTTGCTTCTTCTCAAGAAAGAAAGGTAAATAGCAATTTATCAAATTTCTAGAGATTATCAAAAAATGTTTAGAAATAATAACAAAATAAAAGGGATATTTTTCTCCCATGGTAATTTTAACACCTCAAATATTCCATTTTCAAAAGATCATTATTGTGAAAAATTCTACCAAATATATTTAATCCATTTCAAATAGCATACAACTAAACATCTGTATTATTGGCTATAGTATATAATGCTGATATAAATGTAAAATTTTATTTAGCTGTTAACAAAATACTGGTAATTATATAAAGATGTCTAAATGAGTACTGTTCATGAATAACACTGATAAATATTTCCAAAAATGAAAAAATAATTATCTTTTGAAAAATTTATTGACCATGTTTAGTGATACTGAGAAAAAGTCACATATCTAAACTAATTTTAAATAAAAGAGTTATATAAATCAACCACCACCACCAACAATAACCACCACTACCACCCAAAAAACACGCAGAACTCTCCTGAACAAATCAGGAAGTGAATTCATAGAAAAAATCCTGTGATTCAGTATTTAACATTCACTTGCCCTGTTTGTAGAAACATCAGTAGTTAGCAAGCAATGGAGCTGGAAATGCTATGCTCCCAGAGGCACTGTTTCCTAGATGACACACAAAACGTCAGGCTTGACCATAAGTGGTCATTAAAAATCCCCAGGCACCTTTCAGGGAAATAGCAGTGTTTGCCTCAATATCCTGGCTTGATTCCAACTAACTAATTACACTCAGCCTGCCTGGATAATTTTAGGTTGTTTTAGAGTGAGAATGAAATTCCTTTGTTTGATTAGAGTGCCTGGGTCTTCCTTTGAAAAGTCCATTCTCACAAAGTTACAGGGGTATTCTTATGGCTGATCATTTATTTTAAACAATCATGAAGAGCTGGGCCTGCCTAGCATTTTCCTCAAAGATAAATAGTGTCCCGACACTGAATTAATACTGAAATTTTGGATACACATATAGATTTAGGCAGGTCTATAGGGAAAAGATGGAAAACCTCTCTAATGTGGAGCCTCAACAAAGCTGAGTACCTTCTCATGTCTTGACAGAGGTAATTCTAATAGCTTTAGCAAACCTCTGTTAGATATAATTGTAATATATCTGATTATTATTATACCCAATATCAAATACAAAATATATACACATAGTTAACCCTGTAAAAATAGATAGCTTTTATATTACAGGACAAAACTTTGGACAGGTATAAATTTAATTTTCATTTTCTGATTCTCTGGCAGGGATTGCTATCTGTCTCCTTAAATCCTCTCTCTTCTTTTTTTTTTTGCTGGATATATGCGCACCAAACTAAAGACAGTATTTCCCAGTATTCCTTGCAGCTAATTTCGAACACATAACTAAGTCTTCACCAATATGAAGTGGACAGAAGCAAGATATGCCACTTCTGGATTGTGCCTTTAAAGGTAAGGGGTGAGCCCTTATCTTTGCTCGTTTCTTCTTCTTCAAAAACACGTGATTGAAAGCCATTTTCAGTTGTACATATGAGAGCAACATTCACGGGGATGGTGGTGCCACAAGATACAATAGAAAGAATCTGGGCCCCCAACATTGCTGAACCATTGAATCAGCTATAGGTTCTTGTAAGTTGAAGGCCTTTAGGCTGCTATAAGAGAGAGAAAAACTTCTATCTTGTTAAAGCTACTGTTGTTAATGTGGTTCATTATTTCTCAGTCTGTATCTTAACTAATACAGATGTCATTTCACATTATTTATTATCTTTCACATCTCTTCCATTAAAAAGTGTTTTATAATAACTAGCTTCTTTGCTTTGCAAAATTCTTTACATCACAACCAAATGAATTGAGATCTTCATAAGTACATACTATTTTTAGTATAAGCCAGGTACTCTGGTGTTTTAGTTCTATCTATCCATTTAATTAACATGACTTTTCCATTAGCAGGATACTATTATTACACCCAATTCATGGATAAAGAAATAGATTAAATGGGCCAAGGTCACACACTCTTAAATGACAGATCTGAGACACAGCCTCAGTTTGTCTGCAGGGCCCTAAATCCACATGCCAACCATAGTTAGGCAGGTAATGCAAATGAGAAAAGTGTGTGCATATGGACTGGGACAAATTGGAGGTCACATTTCTCATCTCAAAGTCGAAGTTGCTTCACAGGTATAGCCATCTTTGCAGAGATGTAGACACAGGATTGAATTATCCTCAGAATTTTTATTTCAAGAGAAACTGGAAATCCCTATGTTTAATCACTAGGGAAAAAAATTCAGATGTTTAGGAGACCCCAAACCAAATGAAGCACCTCTGGGGCCTCTCTGAGTGGAAAAGTTGTAGTGCATTACAGATATAAACACAGTCGCTACCATCTGTCTAATGACAGATCAGATACAATATGGTAAGAGATAAAACAGGGTATCCTGAGAACATGGAGGAGGGCCATCTTTCGGCAGGCAGTTTTCATATACCAGGAGATGTGTCAGCTGAGTTTGGAATTACTAGTATTTGCTAGTTAGATAAATGTGGGTGTTGAAACAGAAGGGTGTTCCAGTAAAAGAAAATACCAATTAACAATGGTCTCCAAATAATGGAAACTCTATCTACTTACATTTACTCTGAAGTGAGCATGAATTAAAAACGATCTTTCATTTAATAAGGGATAATATGTGTAGCTTTTGAAAAAATTAGAATTCAGGCATTAGTTATTGGGATAAATACACTAAAATTCAAGTACCTATTTCCATTAACTTGAATGTCTAACTACTTGTGAAACAAAAACATTCAATATGTTTTTGAAAATTTATTCCATGGGCCCATAATGAAGATAGATTCTGTGAGGAGTGATGTGCTCAGTTCTCTTGAAGGTGGGTGGGGATGTAGGGTCACCATGGAAAGAACAAAGAAGGAAAGAATATAGTTCTTGTCTCAAATTGAACATTTTTTTCAAATGTATTTATAAAATAACTGCTTCAAAATAAGTAAGACAGTTTTAAATTTCTAAAATTAATATTTAAAATTATATTTTCAATTTTCCAAATTGTAAAATGAAGAAATATATCAGCTTATCATAACCTAATTTTCAGTATTTTTTATTTCTACATGCCACAAGATAAAACCCAGATGATATCATTTAAACCTGCCTAAAATCTTCCCTCACCATTATTTCCCTGTGGCCCGGAATACATGCATGGTTGTTTAGATAAAATGGTTTAGTTATTCAATTATTGTTCATTTATTTGCTAATTTAGGAAATATTTTATGATTACTCACTGAGACAGACCTGATACTAAGATCTAGAGATATACAAATGAAATGACATGGTCTCTGGTCACATGGAAAATATTAACCAAATAAAAAGGAAGATATAACAATTTATTACAGGGAAAGACACATGTAATAATGGAGATATGTATAAAGTGCAATGGGAGAATAAAAAGAATACTGGAATCTATCAGGGCAATTAGGGAAAAGTTTGGTCTGAAACTTGTAGAATTAGCAGGCATTTGGCACAAGGACTAGTGGAGACTGAGCATTCTAGGAAGATGGCATTTGTAGAAAATAGAGGTGCCAGAAAGTGGTTATAGCCAACAACCATTAAAAATACTTCTGTATCTTTAGAGTATGCATAGCATGAATGAGGCAAGGGCAGGTGAACATGAGGTAGAGCAGATAGGCAGGGGGACTTTCAAAAAAGGTCTCATTTTTTTTTCTTAGGTGTAATAGGAAATTATACAGTAATTCTGAGAAGATAAGAGGTATGTTCTAATTCCCAGATTACTAAAAGAATTCTGGGAGCAATGCTGAGAATGAATGGAACAAGTTAGAGGCCAAAAGAACACGAAGGAGGGTATTACAGTAGCCTGGAGTGTGGGGAGTGTCTGACCTGGGGAGTAGTGGCAGTGCGAATAAAGAGAGCAGATCTAAAAAGGAATCAAAAAGGTTTTCATAGTTTTTAGATGTGGGTGATAAAGAAAACTAAGCAATATCTTCCATGCTTCTGCCTTCAATAATAAATAAATACCAAAGTTTGGAATAGATGAGACCAAGCAGTTTGACAAGGGAAAAATGATAAGTTGAATATTAGATGAAGTTTAGTTTGAGGTACTTGTGAGAAATATCTTACATTCAAATCATTAGGCATTATTCTAATTGTTAATCGAGTAAGGGACATAAAAAGATAATTTAAAAGCTGATATCTACGGCTCATAAATACATGTGAAAAATATTCAACTTTTTAATAATCAATGGAATACCAAATGGAAAAAGTGCTAATTTGTGCCAACGTAACATTAGCAACAACCAAGTATTAGAGACTGCGTATGTCTGTGCAACTAGAATGAAATAGTGTCATTTATACTATTAAGAGCTATATGCCAATAAATTAAAAAACCTAGAGGAAATGGATAAATTCCTGGACACATACAATCTACCAAGAAGGAACCAAGAAGAAAGAGAAAGTCTGAACAGACCAATAACAAGTAATGAGATTGAATCAGTAATAAAAAGTCTCCCATCAAGAAAAGTCCAGCACCGGATGGTTTCACTGCTGAATTCTACCAAACCTTTAAAGAAGAATATCAATTCTTCTCAAACTATTCCAAAAAATTGAAGCAGGAAGAATTCATCCTAACTCGTTTTACAAGGCCACCATAACTTTGATACCGAAACCAGACAAGGGTACAACAAAAAGAGAAAACTACAAGCCAATATCACTGATGAATATAGACATAAAAATCCTCAAGAAAATACAAGCACACCAAATTCAACAACACATCAAAAAGATAATATATCATGGATCAAGTGGGATTTATCACAAGAATGCAAGGATGGTTCAACATATACAAGTCAATACATAAAATACATCACATAAACAGAATGAAGGACAAAAAGCATATGATCATCTCAATAGATGCAGAAAAAGTATTTGATAAAATTCAACATCACTTCATGATAAAAATTCTCAATAAATTAGATCGAGAAACAAAATACCTCAACACAATAAAGATCATATATGACAAACCCACAGCTAACACCATACTGAACAGGGAAAGGCTGAAAGCTTTTTCTCTAAGAACTGGAAAAAGACAAGAATGCCCACTCTCACCACTCATATTCAAAAGAGTGCTGGAAGTCCTAGTCAGAGAAATTAGAAAGGATAAAAAATAAAGGGCATCTGAATTGGAAAGGAAGAAGTCAAATTATCCCAGTTTGCAGAGGACATGATCTTATATAAACGAAAACCTAAAAACTCTACCAAAAAACTCCTATGACTTATAGACAAATTCAGTAAAGTTGCAGGATACAAAATCAATATGCAAAAATCAGTAGTGTTTCTATATACAAACAATAAACTAGCTGAAAAAGAAATCAAGAAGGCAATTGCATTTATTATATCTAGGAATAAATTTAACCAAGGAGGTGAACAACTTCTACAAGAAAAACTACAAAACACTGATGAAAGAAATTCAACAGGATACAAACAAATGGAAAAAATATCCCATACTCATGGATCAGAAGAATTAATATTGTCAAAATGACCATACTACCCAAAGAAATCTACAGATTCAATGTAATCCCTATCAAAATACCAATGATATTCTTCACAGAAATAGAAAAAAAAATGCTAAAATTTGCATGGAATTACAAAAGAGCCAAAGTAGCCAAAACCATCCTACGCAAAAAGAATAAAACAGGAAACATCACAATATCACACTTCAAAATACACTACAAAGCTATAGTCACTAAAACAGTATGATACTATCATAAAAACAGATAAATAAACTAAGGGAACAGAATATATAACCCAGAAGTTAATCCACATATGTATAGCCAACTGATTTTTGACAAAGGTGTCAAGAACACACACTGGGGAAAGGACAATCTCATCAATAAATGATGCTGGGAAAAAATGGATATCCATATGCAGAAGAATGAAACTAGACTCCCACATGTCATCCTATACAAAAATTAATGAAAAATGAATCAAAGACCTAAATGTAGGATCCCAAACTATAAAACTGCTAGAAAAAAACATAGGAAAAATACTTCAGGATGTGGTCTGGGAAAGGATTTTATGAATAAAACCTGAAAAGCATAGGCAACAAAAATGAAAATAAACAAATGAGATTATATCAAACTAAAAAGCTTATGCACAGGAAAGGAAACAATCAACAGAATGAAAAAACAACCTAGAGAATGGGAGAAAATATAATTATTTATCCAACAGGGGATTAATATCCAGAATATACAAGGAAATCAGACATCTCAACAACAACCACCAAAAAAAAAAAAAGACTTATAAATGGGCCAATGATGTGAACAGACATTTCATAAAAGGCAAAGAAATATACGAAAAAAAAAAACGTTCAATATTACCATCACTAGTTATTAAGGATACACAAATTAAAACCACAATGAGGTATCATCTCATCCCAGTTAGGATGGCTATTATCAAAAAGACAAAAAGTAACAAAGGCTATCAAGGAAGAGGAGAAAAGGAAACATATACACTGTTGGTGAGAATGTAAACTAGTACAGCACTTACAGAACAGCTTGGAGGTTCCTCAAAAAACTATAAACAGAACTAACACATGGTCCAGCAATCCCACTACTAGTCAATTATCCAAAGGAAAAGAAGTCAATATATTGAAGAAACATCTGCACCCCATGATTATTGAAAGACTATTCACAATAGCCAAGATATGGAATCACCTGAGGTATCCAACAACAGATGAACGGATAAAGAATCTGTAGCATTAATATACATGTACAATAGAATACTATTCAGCCATAAAAATAATGAAATCCTGTTATTCATGATAACAGGCATGGAACTGAAGATATTATGTTAAGTGAAATAAGCTAGGGACAGAAAGTTAAACACTGTATATTCTCACTCATATGTGGAAGCTAAAAAAAAAAAAAAGAAAAAAGTTGATCTCATAGAAGTAAAAGGTAGAACAGAGAATAGTAGAGGCTGAGAAGTGCTGGAGGAAGGGAAGGATAAGGAGAGATTTGTTAAAAGATACAAAATTACAGCAAATAGAATAAATAAGTTCTAGTGTTCTTAATATTGTAAAATGACTACAGTTAACATAGTATACTACATAGTTTCAAATAGCTAGGAGGAGGATATTGAAAGTTCACAACACAAAAAAATGATAAATGTTTGAGATGATGGATATGCTAAGTACTCTAATCTGATCATTATACATTATATATATCACAATGTCACTATGTATTCCATAAATATGTATAATTATTATGTGTTGATTTTAAATAAATAAATAAATAAGAAATAATGCCTTTTATTCATAGCTGATGGTGCAGCAATAACTTCAGGAATCAAACATCTATCTATACACTCTGACCAAATAATACATCTTTTAGGAGCTATCCCAATGAAAGAATATGCCATTGAAAGAAAACTATATGCAGAAAGATGTCCATTGCTGTATTGCATAAATAATTAGGAAAAGTTACATAAAATATGGCATGAGTATTTAATGGAATATTATATAACTACTCATTACATAATGATCCATCAATACAACTGTGGTAAATTAAATTATTAGTCCCAATACCCTATGAAACCTTAAACAATCTTATCTAACTTGTGTTATTGTGGTAAATTTAATATCAATTTAAGTCCATATTTTTAAGATGTTATCAAAGTATATTAACTCAAAATAGTTTTCTAATTTGAGAGTATCATTAAGCAAAGATGGAGCTTCTATATTCTGTATGTAATTTTTGACATCTAATAACTTTATATTTTTTAATAACTGATAAATGCTAAACATTTCACTATTTCTTTTATTTAATTTTTGAGGGAACAATTGCCCAATTCAAAGTTAGTCACTCAATGTTTACATTCATACAGAAGTAGAAACAGGAGATATAATAAACAACATGTAAAAATAAAAGTAACAGAAAATGTCTGCTACAGAATGGAGAACATGGATGAGAGTTACTATGACAAAGACTTCATTTGTGCAGAACAGTGATTTAGTATCCTTTGACTCTTTTCTCCAGGCTTGTGTTTTAGAGCATTCTCATCCAATATGTCTACTTTACCTTACATGACAAGTGCCTTCATGTTACTCTCTAGAAGCACTTTACAAGTACTGCTTTAAAATGTTTTCTACTTCATATGTTTCTTTCATCCTTACATTTAAAGTGTAACCTGCCCTGATTCTCACTCCTTCTCAGATAATTGCTTTAGAGAAACAGCGTCTAGTAAACTAAGTCTCCTTAAGAAATTACTTAATGTGATACTTGGTGCAGAAATACTTTTTAGCAAATGGTGCCTGAATATGCCTTATTACTAATGAATGCAATTCTATTATATGGTATCTCTAGCAGTATGGAAGGTCAGGGTGGAAAATAATTTAACAAGCAAAGTTTCACAGAATGCTTTAAATCATAACATTTAGACAATTGTCTATTTCATTTATACATGGTCTGCCCTGCAACCAAATTACTTTTCTTTAAGTTAAATGCAACTCAATACGAACTTATTTTCCTTGAGTAAATGAAACACTACTTCAAACTTTCTCAAAGTTCATAACTTCACAAGTTTTTCCTAAGTAGAATATAGAAATTCTTTAAATTTATTATAATAGAAAGATGGGATTTTAAAATTTATGTTTACAGTGAAAGAAAAGTGAAGACTTGACAATGATTGTTTGATGGGTAAAATTAGATAAGACCTAAGAATCAAAAAGAGGGAAAATGGAGTGCACACTACCTCAAACTATATATATTATTTTTTCTTACTTTCAATGTTTTATGGAAATAAAGCAAAAACATGTTTGTTTTTAAACAAAATTTACAGCAATGCCAACTAATTTCAAATGTTAAATACCAGATAGTAATGATGAATTTCTTTGCAAGACATGCATTTGACTTCATCTTTGTTAATAGCTCTATATTCTACACTAAGGTATAGTAAAACTTCTATGTCTTACTTGCCATATAGTAATGCTTTTGTTTGCATTACTATTATGATTGCATTATGAATGACTGATTTAAATAAAGTTAATAAATCAAAAAAGAAGAATGAAGTCATGCAGGATTCTAGAGAAGATATAAATTTTTTCTAGAAGAGAGGAGAAAGACAGTTATTCTTTCATAAATAAATCAGTATATGTATTTTCTTTAGTAGAACAACCAAACATGTTTTAAGATGTTAAATTTACTGAATAGTTTGAATAAAATTAAAACATGCAGGTTTATTATCATCATAATGATAATACATAGTTAACAGTAATGAACATGTACTTATTTCTAAAGCTTTTATGAAACTACACATTGAGAACACATGCTTATGAGACCTTTTTATTTCTTTAATGCAGCAACTCTGAACAGGCTCAGTGAAAAGAGCAAAAGATGACATTGTATTAATAGCAAAATGAATTCAATCTTTTATTATACTTTTTGTCTCTTCTGGCTTCTATAATTTAGAAACAACAAATTATATCCTGTTTCTCTATAACACTATTATGAAACTTTCTATCTAATAAAATGTTTTCTAGACCCCATCTGATGATCTAATTGTCTTGAGCATTGAGCAATTCATTCAACTTTATTAAATACCCACTAATGCTATGTGCTTTGAAGGATACAGAGATAAATGTGAGTCAGTCCTTGACCTCTAGGAGCTTATAATCTAGTGGAGAAAGCGGATTTTTACAAAATGTTTAGAAAACAAGGCAGAATTAAATATTAATAAAATATTTAAAGTAGTCCAGGTAGAAATATATTTTTCATAATATATTTATATATAGGCATGTATTTATGCGTAAATGTATTTGATGTATATGAAATAATCCTGTTAATTTGGGAGCTTTGATTTAGGGAAAGATCCCTAAGATCTTTCTAGATCAGAACTCCCAAGTCAGACTAATACTATGGATATTAACTGTTTATGTATAACTTTCCTAGAACCAGCTTAACCCCAAGACAACATGGAGATCAATTTATGATGAGCTTTTGGGCTTCCATAGAGAACTAAGAAAACAGATAAACATAATCAACACAAACACTGAACTTTAATATTTCAATATATTTCAAAGATATTTTGAAATGAAGTAGTATGGTATAAGGAGGATTACAAAAAATAGTATTATGAGCAAGAATCATAAAGTGTATAATATTCCCTCATTTCCTTATTTTTTTAATCCAGCATATATGATTGAATATCTACTGTATTTCAGGCATTGTGTTATGGATTGGGGATATAATCATAATCAAATACATATATTGTTCTTCCCTTTATGGAACTTTCCATCTCGAGTAGTAAATGTTCAAAATTTTTGTTAAATAATAAGTTGCGGAGATTAGAAAATAAATGATCTTTCAACACCAACCCCTATTGTTTTTCTTTCTATTGCCTTTATCATCTTCTCATACACTATATAATTTACTAATTTATAATGTTTATTGCTGATTTTCTACCTTCTCCTGCTACAATACTAGCTCACAGCAGCACGGATCTCTATTTGTTTTATTCCCTGGTGCCTTCCAAGCACCTAGAACAGTGTCTAGTATTAAATAAACATTTGTTAAATGAATGAATGGGCCTGATTTTACTAAATATCGATATTATGCAGAATGGGAACTGGAAAACGAAATTTAGTAAACAAATATTACCCTGATAGCCACAAAAAGATGAACCAATATAAAAAAATAAGTGGATTAATTCCATATCAGAACACAAATAAAACATTTGCTATGCTGTATGTGTATTTCTTCATTCATCAAAAAATTTAATAACATATTTTACTTAAGGCAATCCTGATAATTTAAGGAATGAATTAAATTTCCTACCCAACTGTTATTTTTAGAGACATCTTTTGTGAAGGGTTTGTTTTTCCCTTTTGTATGTGTATGTTTAACTGTATGCAAGTACAAGGCATTTGGTTAAGTTTGTGTTGGAATACACACAGAGCATGAATCCTATGGGCTATAAAATATATGTGTGTATATATTATCCAAAGTTTATTATGGAAACACTGACAAGAAAATTGTTCACTTTTAAGTATGGCTAGATTTGGGGACTCAGAATAAAATTTAGAATGTTTGACTCTCACCTCTATCTGTGCCCTATGCAAAAAAATCACTTTCTTCCCATGTGAGTATACCCACTTCTTATGATTCTAAGCTCTCATTTACTCACTTGTTCATTCACATGATAATTTATGAGTGCTTTTCTGAAACCTTAGAGTTACCTAAAAGCACTTCTAATCACTGTTGGGACAGGGTTATTATCCTTTGCAAGATAAGATAGTAAGGTTTTTCATTTGTTTTATATATTTTCCAATTTTGCCATTCACCATTACTGACAATCTATATCCTAATTAGTTTGTGGATATGTTTATATATATACTTTGACATTTGGGGGGAAATAAAAGTCTTCTATTTTTAGTTTATTAGAACTGCAAGTATACATGTTGGGATTTTATTTTTAATTGATCTGTAGGATCAAGTGTTTTATTTTTTTTTCTGATTCCAGTCTGTCAAGTGTTTTTTTGTTTGTTTGTTTTGCTGATACATGTTTTTTTAATGAAAAATTACCAAAACTTAATGAAATTTTATTATCTACTGGATTTGTTCAGTTTAGTTGGAAAGTTTACAAATACCTCCAATCCATCTTCACTTGTTAAAGAATAAATCTACACCTGTCAATGGTCTTCATTTGCACATAATATTTACAAACCTTGCAATCATTTTATTTCATTGTAAACATGAAAAGGAGGAAATTTTAATTTTTTGAAAGTTTCCTCATAGACTTAGCCACTCATGGGTACCATAGGCCTTCATGATCATTCTAGACCAGCCCCTTCATTTTACAGGTGAGGAAACTGAGGCAAAGAAGCAAGTCTTGCCCCAGCAGAGCTATCCTAGAATTCACATCTTTTGATGTTTTGTCTATACTGTGTTCATTCTAGGATTCCATATTCATACCACTCTGTAGGAAAATAGATGAGCTTAAGATTGAAAAAAAATCTCAGGAAATGTGAACAATACAAATCTGACTGAAATAGAATCTTAGTGACTTTATGTAAAGTAGACTGTTATATGTGCAGTTAGGTAGGACATCAGAGTTCTATCAGCATTTCCTCAACATTTTATTCATGGCAGAATATTTTCTTAGAATTTTTGAAACACACTTTGCTATTATGAATTTTGTAGTTAAGTATTAACTAGCATGATTGTGTGGTTATCATTTTCTCAGCAGAACACACACACACACACACACACACGCACACACACACACACACACACACACACACACTTCTCAAATAAGGAAGGTAGAACAGCCTGTTCTACTACTATCAAATTTTCTTTCAGAGCATGTGGCACAACCTCTGGAAGTAAGATTAGAATCCACAGTGTGATCTGTGTCTGGGCCCTAGAATTCTTTTAGGGTCATCATAATCCTGCATACATTGACTCAAATCAGAAGTAAATTTATCAGGTGGACAGCAAGAGACAGCACGCCTAAGACAATCATCTTTATATTTTTGTTGTGTTGTTAAACAATGGGCTTCTGTTAAAACACAAACTTACCAGAAACTAATATGTAAAAGAAAGTTTTCCTGTATTTCTTTTTAACAAGAAACTACGCTAGAAATTCTGTAATCACAGGACAAACGTGGCATCAAGCCAAGGTGACATATTCATTTCTGTTCTTCCCAAGAACATCTTCAGTTGTCTGTACTTGAAAATGACAAAATGTAAAAAAAAATATCTGAATATAAAAATTCATATAGCCACTGTAGCTTTTATACCTATCATGTCATAGCATTCAAATTAGTTTTCAGTAAATATTAACTATTATGTCTTACTCTACAGATAGCATCTCCACAGACTTGAAATATAAGTCATACACCTGGAAGCAGTGTTGATTACCCTAAGTGATGCATATGCCTGGGTATTCTGTCATTACTGAGAACAATTTTTTATATCTTATAAATTCATAAGAAATGCTTGGAACATAACACTCTTCATAAAAACACATTATTAAAACAAAAAAGGACATTTTTCCCTCTAAGAAATGTCATAAATAAAATATGATTCTATTTTGAAATAGCCTCTTTGACTCTGATAATCAGATTTATTTTATAAAATACTTTTAAATATAATGCATTAAAGATAAATTATCAAAAACTGATAATGTAAAAAAACATATAGCTGGCATCTTTATGCATCCAGAAGGAGTTAGATTATAGTGACTGCAATTTCAAAATGGTACTGGGCATATAAAATAAATATGTAAACCATCCTAGATAGACTAAAGATTGGTGAGGTCAGAGAAGAGCTGAAGAGAACATGCCCTGTCTAAAGGCACTGACATTAAGATAGTTTTATACACTGAACTAGCTAAACAATATATATTTGTGGGCCATATAGTGACTTCTGAATGAGAAAAACCTGGGTTCAAATTTCAGTTTGGCAGCCATAAAATCTCTAGAAATTTATTAAATATTTTTCAGGGTCAGATACTTTCTCTGTAAAGTAAGGATAAAACTTCCGTCACAAGTAGATGGAAAATAATATATAAGATTAGATATAAAACTGCCTGGTATAGTGCTTGGCCAACAGTAGATACTCAGTACATCCTAGAATCCTTTCCCCCTCTCTTTTGCAATCTCAATCTACCAGGATGACTTTGGGAGCAAGTGTAGTAAAGAAGTCTCATATGGCATTTCAAATAGGGAGTTTTATCATTGCACATGATAAATCCTCCAAAAATAAGGCAGTTCTATGGTTGGTTAATTCAGTGGTTTAAGGATGTCTTAATTCCTAGGTTCTCTTCATTTTTTTTCTCTACCATTCTCAATGTCTAGCTGAAAAGAAGCTCCCTTATCATTGGTTTCTTAAGAACGAGGAAACCTTTTCCAGAAGCCCCTCATCTGAATTAATTTCACAAATCTTAGGCATAACTACAAAGTATTCCCATACTCTAATCAAGACCTAGCAAGGAGAATGGACCACCATGATTTGTTAAGATTCAGATTTACCTCTGGGATAGGATCATCTTCCCTGAGGGAGGGATAGAAAAAGTAGGGATTGTTCTGTTAAGCAGGAAAAAAACAATGAGTTTGTGTTGGCAAAAAATTGGTATAATGACACTGGGTTCTGTAAATACATTAATTTTCACTTCCAATAGTTTTATGATTAGCATAACTATTCAAGCAGAAGAAGCATTCTTGGCTAACATTGCTCAGGTTTCCATGATGAGTCATTCTAACATCAAGCTAAATGAATATTGACTTGGACTCTAGACTTATTAATTTTTAAACTATATTTCTTCAAAGTACCCTTTTTTAAAATGAAACTTTCTAGAGGAATCCCAGTTCATTTAAGAGATAAAAGTAGATCTGCCTGGTTGTACTGAAGCATGGCATGTGACTGTCCCAGCTCGCCGAAGGCCACACTAAGACACCTGTTCAAAACATTTACTATGAAAACTAGTGTAGTGGATCTTTACCGTCCCTTCTAGCACTTTAATTATATGTCTATGAACTTGTCAATATGTCATCCTGCAGCAATTTGCTAGCGCATCAGTTTGCTCCAAAATGTCTTTGATGGGCCACATATTTTTATGCTAGGAAAAAGGGATGATATGAAGATATCAGAGAAATTACCACACAACACAATTGAAATAGGCTAATTAAAAGGAAAATGCAAAACTGCTTTAAATTTACCCTGAAGCAAAACTGGAGGCAGTGCAGGAAAATTTTAGTCCCCTGGAAAGGCAGGTGGCAAAGTTATCACAACTGCTCAACAACTCACAGACTCTAAGAGCAGATCTCAAAGTAACAATGATGAAAATAGCTGTAGCTGCCCACCACCGGTCAGGGGCAGGACCCACATGGATGGCCTGAGCCATAAGGTCTGCTAAGGCATTTCTGTGTGAATTTTTGTTTTATCAAAAAGTGGGTCACTTTAAAAAAAAGGCAACTGCTCTTAAGAGAAAAAGATATTCTTTAATTAAACCTTATTAGGAAAACAGGAAAAATGTATTACTATAGTTATCTAATTTGATGTCATAAATATGAAAGTGGCCAGTACAAGACCTGGAAAATAGTAAATCTCTGCATAATGGCAGTTGTAAAATAGCTTACTATATATTGTTATACAATATTATAGTCACATTATAAATTGGTAAAAATGATATCATTAAACTACAAGAAAACTTTAGTTTTAGTAAGGAATGGTGTGTAACATAAAAAGGCAAAAAGGGAGCCAAATAGTTAAACATAATAGAAAAGAAAGATAAAAAAAATATTGTTCCCTTTCTAAAAAGGAAGCCAGTTTTAGGCAATACAAGAAAAATGCCATTAAACAACTTTGCTTTTAAAATTTCTATGGTTCCAAAGGTATTTGATTATAAAATGCAGCTAGATCACAAATTTTGGTGGTTAAACTGTAAATGTGACAAGATTATACATAAAATATATTTTAAAATTTTATAATTCTATATCATAGCATATTATACATGATAAATTGTTGATAGGTTAATCCTACTCCAAATGTATTTAATATTGAATCTATTCAATTCACAGCTAAGCAAGATGAAGAAAACCTGAAGAGTTTTCACCAAAGTACCCTAAAAATGCTTACAAAATTCAGACACAATCTAAAGGAAATGGTTAAAAGTACTTGGGTTATTGAACCAGTAGTCAAGTGAATGACTTTAAAACTCCCTTTAAGTACATAAAGGACCCTTATATGGATTCTCTGCACCAAAGAAAGCACCAGAGGCTTACTCTAAAGCATGGAGGATTAAGCTTAGATAAAAGGAAGAATTTACAGACAGTGAGAATTGTTTAACATAGACATGTATCATAGATTCTCTTCTGGAAACATTAAAACTGAAAGGCTTATGTAGCAAAGTATTGAAAATCACAGACTTTGAATCCAAATTACTTAGGTCTGAATCTACCTCTTACTAACTACGTAACCTTGGGCAAGTTATTTAACTTCTTGAGCTGCAGTAGTTTTCTCATCTGTAAAAGTGAAATATTAATCAAGTTTATGTGAATAGCAAATACACACGAAAGCCCTGGAATAGGGCTTTCCATCTCTCTAGGCACTAGGTGCCCATTAATTAATTTTGTCATTTTATGTAAATAAAATATATTTTGTGTCCAGGTGTAACGTGGGTTAGCAAATAAACAAGGATGGTGGAACAATGATATTATAGAGATGAATCAGAAATGGTTCACATTTTTGAAGAAACATATAACCTAGTGGGGAAGGTGTCATAGACACGCCTACAAATCACATGGGAGGGAGTTCTGGGAGCAGATGGTGAGGCTTGGAAGAATGTCCAAGTGGACTGACAGGGGTGCCACCATTTAGATGGTGTGTATCACACACTGCTGTTTCATGTGCAATGGCTTTGAAATCACAGAGTGAAAAAGTAGGAATATCAGAGTGCAGAGAGTCAACACTGAAGCATGCTTCACCCTCACTTAATATGTTTGCTTTCAACATATTGCCACTTGCTGTAATTTATGATGGCCTGCTTGAGTGAGTTTATGAAAGTTTGGCTATATGAGTAAGTTCTGTTTCGTGTCTGTGTATGGGTGGGGGGAGGTGGTATCTGATCTTATCTGAAAGTTATACAAGCTCATGACTTCCAATAATCACTATCAGCTACCACCTCTATATAGCCTCTGCTTTCAGCCACTTTAACTCGGCATTTAACTTAAAGGTAACTTTAAAACAAGTGTTAAATATTACATACGACATAGCTTTGCCCTTAAAATGCAGAACATTTTCTACTTATTACTTAATTTATAATTAATTACTAGAGACAGCTAGAAAATAGCTGTTATAAAAACTAACATGATAAAAGTGAAATATTTTTAACTATTCTCTTCCCATTGTCCTCATTTCAACCCTCAAAAACAAATATAATTCACATAATTTATTAGAGTTTCAGACATTTTCTGGTATGTGGGTATATTTAAAAATGTCAGTATAAAATTAGCATGTCATCATGTGTAAATAAAATTCAATAGTATTAAACCCTTCTTAATGATAAAATTTTATTGTTTAAAAATATAATTAAAAATTAAAACAAATAATTCCAGAGACACACCAATGAATCTGTGACTGGGACTATAATTGAATAGGAGGTCATGGTTCCTGTTTTAAGGTATGGTATAATGTAGTGGCAAACTGGATCACCTTCAAACATGTTGGCTAAAACTAAAGCTAGTGAACTCTGATTTTTCACCCAAGGAAAAGCTATTTTCTAAGCATTCTACTGTGGAAGTTGCTTATATCAAGAAAAAAGAAAAGCAAAAATGATTTACCAACTGAATAAGCCTAGACAATTTTACTGTATGTGCATCCTTGATGCTTGATACAACAATGGATCTCCTCTTTGCTTGGAGTTAAAGATGGCTTTTTACATAACACATCCTCATATACAAACAGGCAAAATATGGAAAGAAAAAAGAAAGAAAACCTAATCATTACTCTTCACTCTCACATATTTTTTCTGTGCCTTCAGCTCCAATGCACTTAAAAAGTAGCTTTTCATGGAGAATAAATATGGAAGATAGAATAAGAAATAAAACTTGACCTTTAGGGGATACATAGCACTTCTGTGATGAATATAGGGAAAACTGTATCATAAGCATTAAGGTGAAAAGGATTCCAAATATATTTCAGTTGATTCCCCCAATGATTCTTAACTAGGTTTCTTTCAGATTCTTAAAACTATTTTCCATAGTATGGTGGATCCATACCACGAAATGACAGTCATGGGTCATCATTCAACATTATCATCATCATAACAATAATAACTGCATGCCCCTGAGTTTTTCTTCTGCAGCAAAATCACTGACGTAAAGTTTCTACAATCCAAATCTCTCTGTAAATACACTGAGACATTTCTATGCATTGGTATTAAAAGATAAAATGCTAAAAACACTGGTGTAAATTAAAATCACATCTTGATTTATTCTTACGTGGTTTTGAATGCTATTTTTGGACATTTATATTCTATGTAGGTCATTAGGTCAATGGTCTCCCAGAGGAATGTGTGTGCTACTGGGAATGTACAAAAAGATTCATTGCGTAAAAGAAATAAACTGCTAGAAGTTGTACTTCTATTCATTGTTTTAATTGAACAATAAGGAGAAAAGATAAGCTTTGCTGCTGGGTAATGTGTGGATTGATGCTAGTTCCCTTTCTTAGTGGGTGTTACACAGTCCTATTTTATGCACAGTATGGAGGAAAACTGAGGAAAAAGTTGAAGTCACGGAGAGTAGAGGGTGACAGTGAAGCTCTGCCTCGCTCTCACTTAACATGTTTCCTCTCAGCAAATCACAACTTGCTGCACTTTACCTGGATGGTCCTGATTGAGTTGATAGATTATATTATCTAGTTTTACTTAAGCTAACCCTTACAAAAGGCATAATAGCTTTAAAAAAGTTATTTAAAACTATTCAGGAAAACACATATAGGGCAAGCAAAGGAAAACAGCAAGAGAATGGCTGAGCTGGTACTTTCCACAGTACAAGTTCTTCATCCACATTATGCAGTGTGAACCCTGATGATCTAATCAAATCTGACAAGAAGTAGACAAAAAATAAAACAATATCAAGCAAACTATGCAATATAGATTTATGTCCAATATCATTAATGACAAACCTTGCCTCAGCAAGGTTTTGTACTTGAAATATTAGCTAATAATAGAAGTATACTTATGTAATATATAAGTAAATACAATATTTTTTCATAACAACGGGGAGTACAATTTAAAGTTTGGAGATCATTGGTTGAGAGGGACACTTGCCAAATGCTTTAGACTAAGTTAAACATTTTAATAAAGTTAAATAATAAAATTAATTTTTCTGCATTCCCTAAACTAATGGCTTATACTAATATTTGTTTACATTGGTCAATTCCATTATAGTGAAGAACGTAATTTAAGTGCAGCGGGCCAAATTTTACAATAATTTGAGCATTGAGAATTTAAAATAAAATAAAACATTAATTTACTTTATGTGGAAAATTTCAGGTAATTCCCTTCTCAAAAAATAAAATTAAGAGTCTTATAATTTCAAGGCTGGCAAGTGAAGTTGCTACTGTGGTTAGACAAATACACTTTTATTAGTTTCTAGTGCAACACTCTTTTGCTTGCAGATAGGGGCACTACTGAGTGATTTTGGTGACTGACTACTGGGCTATTTTAACATTAACATCTATTATAACCAAAATTAACTTTTACAACTGTAACAACGTCAACCAAAGTTCATCAAGTGATGATTCTAATCATGATTTATAAAAAATTGTGCCTGGCAGTCAATAACAATGGTTAACTGTGATAAAATGCTTTGAAGAAAGCAAAATGAGTGCCTTGACATACAGTCTTGTTAGTTAAGAAGGCCACATCTTTTGAAATATTGAAGAAATGCTCAGAAAATAAAATTTAGCATTAAGGTAAGATATACTAGAATGGTTATATACTTGGGTATTTAAAAATGTGTTCTCCATATTTTCATATATTCTCCAATATGTTTCATATATTATTTTATTATTTACTTATTTATTTTCATTTAATCAATTAGGGAACTAGTACAATGTTTAATCATATGAGGCCTTCAGATATGTTTTCCTTGGATGAAATATAGCTTCTTTATAATTTTCAAATGTAAATAATCTTTCACATATGATTTTTAAAGCAGAGTTACCAATTGTATTTGATTGATGGGAATTAAAATTTATCACCTGCTAGGTATTCATCAGTTTAACTGTGGGAACTTGTAGCCTAGTTAATCTGGACAAATATTAAAAAGTTGGCCATGGCTAACTCAGCAGTTAAAATTATACATGGCCATTTCTGCCTGACAATTTATGTTTCAATGATTGTTTCAAATATGTCCCAGAATTACCACCTTCAAGGAAGCATGTATTATTTAGAATCCTGCCCCCAATTTTCAAATACATCTGTTTTTTAGGACAAAAGTGATGGCAGAAAATAGCAATTTATCAATTACTGAATTAAGTTCTTGCTTATAAATTCCTCTTTAATAATAGTATTTTTGAACTTTTGACATATTGGACACATCAAAAAAGGGGACAAGGTTGTCAATATTTTCTTGTGATTTCTGGTAGAAAGTAATAGCATTTATACGAGCAAACATTTTTACTTATTAATTTGAGAATTTGAGATCTCAGATAAATAAATTTTCTAATTTTTCTGATATCAATATGTAAACACATAATATAATACTTCATTCAAAACTCAAGATAAATGTATTCACCAAAATCTTTTCTGGAAAAAAAATCTTTTCAAGAAATAAATTATGTTTGTATGTGATTATAGGTAGTTTCAATTAACAAGGCTTTACACTATTCAACTTGCATATATTGCAAAGATAATGGATACAACACAGAATATCTTCACAGAATGTTTTTCAATGCTATTGTGACATTTAAATTTAAAGGAAATACCATTAAACCTTGTCAAACATCTTATTTTGTTTTTCAAGGAAAATCTTTTAAATTAGGAATACCTTTCCTCCACAATGGGTTTATTTAATTTCCCACTCTGAATAATAAAATTCAAAAGATGCTTAAACCAAAGAAAACATATCTGAATTCTTTTAAAAACAGGAGTCAGATCTGTCCTTTTTTTATTGCTACATCCCTAATGACTAGAACAATGCTTGGCTGGTGGTCAGCACTTAACAGCTATTTGTAGACTAAATAAACAGATTATTCTCATAAACAAATCTGACAGCTACATGATCTTGGAAAATTCACACAGTTTCTGGTCTACCTATCCTTAAAATTGGTTAAAAGTCCTCAATAGAATATTTTATGGTTATAATAGGGATTCATATATGAGAAAGGACTACGTAAAATTTAAAGAGCAAGGAGTGAGTAGGCAACATTATGCTTATCTCTGGTCTTATTTTGAGTTTACATGTTTAATGACTTGCCTCTATATTTACTTTTCCTTTTTGACTTTTACTTTCTTTTCCTTGAATATTTAGGTGTATCCTTATATCAATTAAAACAAAAAGTTGGACTTCCTATTGGCGAAGAAAAATTATGGTTCACAAAAGCCTGTCTAAATCAATAGGTTTGCCCTAAAATGTTGCTTCCTTAGCTGTACAGGCAGACCCACACTCACACATGCATGTGTGCGCATGCGGCCCCCCCTCCCCACAGAGCATCAAAGCAGGATGGTTTTGCATAATGGCTTCAGAGGTCATTGTATACCACCAATTGAGAAAGACTGGTATTAAAAAAATTATATTGCCTTATAAAACTTTGAAGAAAACATATTTAAAAGATAGTCAATGGATGGATGCAAAAAAGATTTTAAGAAATGTTTTTCTAGGCATCGTTAAGCTAGTTTTATGTTTATGATACTTAGTTTAGTTTTCTTCTATGTCCACTTTTAATGTCCACTAGAAAAAAAATTATTTTAATGTGCTTTAATTTTTAACATACTAAGAAAAGACTATACAATCTGTATAAACATTGCCAATGAACAGGCTCACTCCTGTTCCATAGTATATTTCACTGGTATTTGATAAATGCAGTACATGTAAAAATCTAAGCAGGTTTGACAGCATTTCTCAGAAAACTAGTGAAGGTCTTAATAATAATATTTAATGATGATGCCTTCACAATTGAAGAAAATGAGTTTGAGAAGGCTAAAACGAATTGCCAACTTTCCACAGAGAGCAAGAGGTTTTGAATGTCTATTACCAATGCTGCTGTTTTGTTTATTCAAGCCACACTGCCTCACACAAAGTGATACACTTTGTGAAAGAAAACTCCTAATAATAGATAGCTCTGGCTATTTCAAATCTTATGTTCATTTGAGAAATGAAAACACTAATGTTTTGATTTACTAGATGAATGAACATACTTAAAATAATGTTCATTAATCACAATAGTTCTTTTCTTAAAATCATACTAAGGACAAAGTTTTTAAAAGTTGACTTTTCTGATAAGTGATTAAACAGTTCAATCACTTATATTATCAACACCACCACATTCTATTTGGATAGTATTTACATAGCCCCACATATTTTTTCTCATTTATCTTTATAACTCTTTAAATACAATGTTAATTTTAAAATAATAACAAATGAATAAATTAATTTTCTGAGTGATTAAGTTATTTTCCAAATACCTTGAATCTAATAAATATCTGACCTGTGTCTCTTGATCAAGAGCTTTATTTCTCCCCATTGAATTATTGATTATTAACTTGATAGTCTGAGAATCCCTGAAATTGTATGTATAACTCTGTGTATATACTGTTGAGGGAGAGGCTTCATAGCTTTCTCAAAAATCTCAATAGACTTGATAATTCAAAATTCTTAAGAACCAAAAATGATTCTCTTATAAAAAATATAATAGGTTTACATAGTTTCAATCGTTTGTTTATTTTGGTTACATTCACAATAATGAACACTATGTGACTGTAATATTCCTTCAATATTCCAAAGAAATGATGTATTTTAAATACAATCTATTGACATCTAAAGACTAACTTGAGCACCATGTAACTATGGATAATGAATGCCTGAGATTACAAAAGTGATGGACAACCCACTCACTTTTTATAGGCTAGTTTATTCTTAGGGTCCTCTAGCAAAGCCATCTTAGGCATGGTGGGGATAGCTGAAGGGCACTGCATTGGGAGAAAGGGATGGTGCTCTACAGAAGTCATGATGGTGTTCTTCTTCGGCAGTTCTTGTGGCTGGATTGGGACACACTTGGCTGTGAACTAAATGAAGCACGGGGCAGTAGCCTCCTCACTGAGCTCTGTTTTTGTTTCCAGCCCATTTCCTCTTTGTAAGTATCAGGTGGAAATTCTCTCCAAAGCTCTTGCTGTATGCTAGCTCCTGAGTAAGCTAGAGCAATTGTCCTTAAAAATATTAATGCCCTAGACAAATTAAATCAGAATCCACCCTACACCCCTGCCACCAAGAAAAGTCCTACATCAGAATTTGTAAAACTCTTCCCCATCTTATTTTAATGGGCAGTCAAGGTTAAGAACCACTGGTATAGAACTTCTTTGTTCAGTAAAGCCATCCTAGGCGGGTCAAATCTCCTGAGAGGTCATTAACACTTTCAGAGAACTGACTGAGTATTATTCCCAAATAGGAATTTAAAAAGTCTTTGTTTCTTCATCACAGTTTCTGGTACCAGAGGCCAGCTAACACAGTAAACAGTGGCTTCAGGCCTCTCAGGGGACCTATAAATCTCTTACTAGCTCTCCAGATTGCCTTGATCACAGGTTGCCAGGCCTGTGTGGACTGTGATTAGGAATTTAAGAAATATATATAATTTTTAGCCCTTTGTGAATGCGAACCTCAATTTGACTTTAGTACATTTAATTTCTATAAAGGTTTTAGGAACAATTTTCTGAACAAAAAGGGAGACTCCCTATATTTTATGTTGGGCCACTTGTTTAAAAAGTTGAATATTGCACAGAACATACTGATCTATTACAAACTTGTCCTATCTTATCTGTTTTTTGTCAGAGTGACATAAGCCTCTCCTCCTACAAGGTAAAACTGCTATGCTAATTTGTTAGCCCTTTTGTTGTCTGGTTATCAAAAGACATGAATGACACTTAGGATTTGAGAGAATGCAAATTATTTCATAATCTTTATATATTCCCTGAATTGTCAATTAGCCTTAAGAAATGAAAAGGGAGGAGAAGCATTATTCCCAACAAATCAGCATAGCTAGCAAATGCTTTTTCAACTACATTATTGTTTTTTTTTTTTCATTTACAATGAATATCATTTATGTTGTCCACTACAGAAAAAATTATCCCTAGGGCATTTCCCTCTAACTATTCTAGTTTTAGCCGTATCACTCACTGTAACAGATGAGATTAATGCAGCTTTTCAACCATCTTTAAGCAAGAATATTCAGATGCTTTAGCAGCTGCCCAGCTTCTTAAGAACTCACTAATCCTTTAATCTCTAGACACTTTTTTTTCATAAAAGATTCACAAGCAAAACAAATGCAATATGGATCAAAAAATTTAATCAGAATGCTTAAAATGCAATTACATTCATCAGGGTGTTCTGTTAGGCTGGGTATTAAATCTGGGCTTTATTCAATATCCTCCTTTTATTATAAAGCAATATTTTTCCACTCTGTAAACCATCTGATCCCTAGGCTAATGTCCTCTCTGCCTAAATATTAAAAAGGGAGAGCACTATGAAAAATGAGCTAGAGAAATATTCGACTTACTTCAGTGGAGAAAGTTCAAATCAGACTCTTCCTGAAATCTTGTCTTATAAATGACCGGATAATTTGACCACCTGGAATTCTAAAGTTATACTTTCAAACAGTAGCTACAGGATCATTATCCTACTTTAAATGTCAAATGTATATCCTCCTACACACCTCCTCAATCAAGTTAAAAATGTCAACAATTTGAACTTGAAAATAATAGTCTATTGTTCCTAATTCAGCTTTGCAAAGTTTAAAGGCAATGCTCATTTCTTCGTGCAAGCAGAGTAGCCTCACAAGTTAAAAAAAAAAAAATCCATCTTGGTTATATTTCTCCAATTCTCTATTTCACATCTAATAGCATTCAACTGTAACAATAGCTTTGAAATAAAGAGCTGTCCAGCACAGCATGATTTGAAACAGTTGGGTGCTTCTTTTAAGTCTATACCCTAGCTATAAAACAGTGGTTGGAGTTTTGTAAGACATATGGAAGTTAAGTGAAGCAGTGGAAGGAGTTCAGGGATTTCCACTGAAAATTCCATCTTTGGAGTAAGAAAAACTTACTCAAAGATGTAAATGCATTAAGACCTTCAGTTTCACTTAATATTTAATGGATAGTTTGTAAAACTCATAAATGGTCCTATTATGCATTAAGCCAGTGTGCCCTATTTTTTCCTCCCAAAATGAGTTTCTGCAAATGAAAAAAAAAAATTCACTTTTTCAATTCAAATTTTTTCATATTAGATGAAAACAGAACAATTGATCAATGCATTATCTTAGTCCTATATTCAGTTGTCAGGTGGTTTTATAATGATGTAAAATCTATCACATATAATTAACCTGGTTGTCCCTTGTTACACCGCCAGCCAAATCCACATGAAGTTATTGTAAGGACCAGCAAGGAGATTCAAGGTTTCAAGTGGCTCAATGTATACCTGACTGTACATTCTCTCAAGGCTAGAAAATGGGCACAGGCAAAGATACTATACTACCATTGTCCCTATTACTGGTAGTGAAATTGTCGAGGCCTTACATTGTGTCAGGCTCAATATGCATTAACTTATTAGATATTCATAATAGTATTATGAGTATGTATTACAAAATTTTCTCACCTGGGCCCCTTTTGCCTAAACTTGATAGATAAACTATACATATATAGTTATGAAAATTACTTGATAAACTATACATATATGGTTATGAAAATGACTTATGTTACAGATAAGAAAACTAAGAACTAAAAATGTTATATACCTTGATCAAGGCTACCTAACAGATATAAGAGGCAGAGCTGGGCTTCAAACCCAGACTGTCTGATTTAAGACCCCATATTCTTATTCTCCAGACTAATTCTGTCTTCCATATTCAGCCTGTACCCTGAATTTAATTCCCTATTTAGACTTGTTTGTCATAAGGTATTTTGAAGCATGGAGATTGAAATATTTTAATATTATTTCCCTGATATGGGCTCAAAAAGTAGAACATCTAGAAACACTGACCCTGGCTGAAGTTGATCCATTTCTGGGTATAGAGGTTGTACCTCCTTGTGTCACATGTGGGATAGGCCATGGCCAGACAGTGTGCAGCCTGGATGACAAAGGATGAAATGCAACAAAAAAGTTTGCAAGAGATATGGTATAATAAGACTTCTCCACTATATGGAGATTGAGGTTGAACTTTGAATCATGCCCTGGCTTCTAATCTAGCCTAATGGACTAAGATGCCACGAGTCCAGTGCTTTCTGGCCTTGTGGAGTTTCTCAAGTCTCTGCAGGCTGTCTTGACTACCTAACTTAGGGACTGTCTCTTTAGGAACTGGGAAGCAATTAGGGAGCAATATCTATTAATTTTTACCCTTGTATATCATTGCACTGTTTGTAGGTTGGTTCAGAAGTAAACTGAAGGGAGAGCCACCTTGAAACTAGTCAAAGTTGTCAGTCTTGCAATACTATGAACATGCATAGCTCTTTATGGTCAATCCTGGCACACAAAACTACGCAGGGAAGAACCCAGTGGACTAGGGATTAGGTACCTGGAACTTACCCAACAAAGTACAGAATGTGCTCTGAACTCATTCTAGAGATTCCAAATATGAGGAGCAGTGGAGAGTAACGCATGTATATCGAGGTAAAACAGTAGTTTATCAGCTGGTATTCTACTAGCAGATGCTCAGCGGAGCTTGACACACGTCACACTTATTTTTTAGTACATAAATTTACCTCCAAAGAAGTGATTGGTGTGTCATTGAGCAAACTACATACAAAATGTTTTTTCTCATTAAATAATGGTTAAAATTTTCTGCATAACCTAATGATACTCACATTCATCTAATTCAAACCTCTGCTAAGTCTTAGACTATGGAAAACTGTGATTGGTGTGTATGTAACCAATAAGTACACATTTTTTCCCTCTGTGCAGGAATATGGAAGACATTTTTTCCTTATAAATATTAACACAAAAAATGGTATGACTAGATAGTTCTGCTCTATAAATAGTAGGCACATATTATTTATAACCCAATATGGGACAAATACGATAGTGAAAGTATATATTAATAACTAATACTAGGAAAACAGATAGGAGTATTGTAAGCAAACTGGGACATATAGTCACCATATTTATAAAGGACTACAGAAGAATTTACACTATCATTGCATATGATTTCAAGTTTGAAATACAATTTCTACTTCTTCATTACAATGAATTAAAGCAATTTCAATGCAACAATGTAAGTGTTGAATTATTATAGTAATTAAAAAGAATGATTATTTTTCTGTCCAGTGTTTAATTATCAAAATTGATGTCTATTTTAAGCAAGATTCCTTTAACATAGGCACATGGTACCAGTACTTAGATCTTCTAAATACCTCTTTACAGACATATTTAAAGTTACTTCTCACTATTGTTTGAGAGTGTGGAGGAACCCAATCATGACTTTTGTGTTCTATTTTGAAAAACCAAGATTTTAATTTTTATTCTCAATATGCACATTACTGATTATTTATAAAGATAAAAGCTTATTTAGCCACCGCCAAATGGCATTTTTATTAAGGTCATCTTTCTACATTGGCATTCCAAAAAGTATGACCAAAAATATAATATCCTATGGCATCACAAAATATAAATATGAAGAAGGTGAAGAATAGCACATTTTATGCCCAAAGAGCATGTATTGGTTTTAATAAGGACTGCTGGGGAAAGCCATAAAATATTCTAAAAGGATTTTTTCATGGATCTCAGCTTATTTATTAATTTCTTGCTAGGCTGTTTAATAATATATTCAGACTTGAGCAAATTGTCTCCAAGGCCCTGCCTGCAACTGTGACATTTATGCTACGAGCATTTCTATCTTCCATTCCAACTTCTAGGCTTTCATCACAGTTTGGACAGAATGATATATTTGTTCACTGAAAGTTACCAGTTTTTAATTACCTTTCCTTTCCATTTAAGCTACAGTGGTAAGCAGAATTTTGTTATATTGGCAATAATCCCCTGAGAATTTGCAAAACACTTTTTATAACTCTGTGCTGAAACTTTGTTACATGTTGAGGTTGAATTTTGAGTTCTTCCACTTTAAGTTATTGTTCTTTTATTCTCTAAGAAGCAATCAAAAGAATTATTCACCTGACGTTATATATTTATTTATTCAACACAGGTAATAAATTTCACCAAGGACTATAGAGAACACTCATGAATAGGGTTTATTCTTACTCTCAAGAAACACAGTCAAGCAGAGGACAAAGGTAATTAGAGATAACCTCAGATATTAAGCAGTATTTGAAACACCAGGTACAGCTTTCTACAGGCATTCAGAAGTCAGAAAGGATTTCTGGTTGGGATAATCAGAGAAGACTAATCAATGAATTGACAATTGTCAGGGATGATGGAAAGGTTCATCTCAGTTGGTGGAGGTGTCATGGACGAAAATTAGAAAGAGCAAGGTGTTTGGAGAACAGCATTAACTCATGTGGCTGGAAAATATTTTATATGTAGGGTTAGAGTGGCAGATAAGGCTGTGAGGGGCCAGGTCATGGCTCAGTAATCAAGAGTTCAAGATTATCTACAGACAGGTAAGACAGCACTACCTAAAATTATTTTTATTTTCCTTAGAACTGCAGGATATCTAAAACTAAGTAATAATAGCAATTATCTTAAGACACTGAAGAGTTTAGATTTTGATATGTACGCAATTATATGTATTAGGTTTAAGGCAGGACATTTGGACCTTGCCATCTGACTCAAAGGTTGCTCTAACCCTGTTCTTCCTGATAGTCAATACAATTAAAAATCTGCAGCTGATCTTAAATTGTCTCAGAGACCCATATTCAAAATGAATTATTGCTTTTAGAACTAATCAGCCTGCAAAACACCTAATAACAGATAAAGTGGCATACAACAAATTCTGTTTTGAACAAAAATTGACAGATGATGTACAAAATTCGACCGAAGAAAATGGCACTCAGTAAAAAAATAAAAGCTGTAAAAGAAAATTCACAAATGAGAGAACCCATCAGGTAATATGAACTAGTGATTTAAACCATTGTTTTAAGGTCTGCAAGAAAAATAATTCATCTCATTAAAATCAATTTTGTAGAAAAAAATCAAAATGAAAAATTTATATTTCATAAATAGGTCAAGAAATTAAATTGCTTTAATCCAGTTCAGTCCAGAAAATAATTTTTAAATCATCACAAGGTCAAACTAATAGAAGCAAAGTATCTACTGGGTCAAATTGATGCAGTCCAATTATCTTGAATAAATTATAGTTTCCTTCTTTGCTAAACTGAAAGCTCTTGATTCTTGTTCATGTTTATATTACAGAGATTTAGCACAAGCTCTAAAATATGGTAAGTAAAAAAATACATGTGAGTTGAATAACATGGTTTCTATAAACTGAACCTTGTGTATCATCATAAAATGACCACATTTATCAGGATCGCATAGTATATCTTGGGATAAAAGAAGGCATAAAATGGCCCTCACCTTCAAAATGTTTTTGATCTTATTGTGATGAGAGGATAGTGAAAAAGCAAACAAGAGTTATATATATTGAATATTTAGAATACAGCAATTTCAAGACCAATTTCTTGAGAATAGTTTCTTGAGAATTGTTTTTTTTATCAAAAGAAGAAAGCACATGAGCACAGGCTAATTTTACATTTTACTAAGCACTCTGAATAATATCCATCTTAGTAATTGCTTTTATTAAGCCTAGTAAAATCTGAGTTGACATTTTTTGCTATTAGGACATTTTGTGAAATAGCCACACAAAACAATTAAAAATATTAATAAGCTTCAATAAGCATTACGTTACTGTTGTCATTATCTGTAACTGCCATTCATTTTCCACTATTTCCAGTCTAGTCTAGGGCCTCATCATTCCATGTCAGTCTCTTGGATCTTAAATGCTTCCAATATTTTCAAATTTTAATTGATCTATTACTAGCACTAATCATCCATTTGTGCTTCCCTTTTACTGTGATCCCTTTCTCTGCTTGGGGAAACAGAGGCCTCGTTTCTGAAGGTGGTATAAAGGATGGTATTAAGTAGATCAGTCTCTGAGACTCCACAGAGCTTCCTAATGCTTATATGGTTACAGGCTGGAAATGGAGACCAGACTCTTGCATAATTATGCAGTAAGGACTGAATCATGCACAGATCTTGCTCTTTTTTTCTTTCATTTACCTGTGGTCCATCAGTAAGTTGATAGGTTCACAGTGAGCAGTTTATGTTGCCTTACTCTTAACCGGGAGTCTATTCTCTACGCATTTTAGGTCAAGACCTTTTATTCCAAGCTGATACTTCAGTCATATGGTTGTGGAAAACCTTTTAGTTCTACTTGTATGACTTACATTAAAAATTACAACTTCCATAGCTGTTCATAATCTGCTGGTGACCTCTGACAGACTCAGACCATTACTCTACTAGGCACACTCATTAGTTTTTGATGACCCAGGTCTGGAGGTCATTAGCCTCTTTCTTATCAAAAAGAACTATGGAGTTTTCAGTTACATGGGGTTAGCAGTCTGAGCTACCACCTTTACACAAAATTAGTTATTGACTTATAAGCAGAAACAAGTATTCCCAAATTATTCCATTTACTCCACCCCTAAGCATACACTACGAAAACACCCCTATGACTGTCAGAAATATGTTTTTTTTCTATTTAGCATGTAATAGTGTTTATGCTGAATGATAGACAATAATTCCATTAGTTATATTTCACTACAATTTGTTAACAAATATAAAGGACAATGGCTCAATGAAAAATAATCCATTAGTTACAATGACTTAAAAAGGAGTCGTTACTAGATTACACCATGAGTTTGGTTATGTGTGTTTGGAATCAGGGGTTTTAATTCTTTAACTGTCAGATATTTTCTTATTCTTAACAATTTGAACATTTTGAACTACTTGAACTATCTGAACCTTTACCCCTAGGGAAAATGATAGACCTTATCCACCAAAAGAACAATGTTATGGTGTTTCAACTTTCTCAAATTTTTTTTCTTTTTTTTTTTTTTCAGAATATTATAGGGGTACAAATGTTTTGGTTACATAAATTACTTTTGTATAGTTTGAGTCTAAGTTATAAGTGTGTCCATCACCTCAATAGTGTACATTGTACCAGTTAGGTGTGAATTTACCCATCTCCTCCTCTGCCCCCCTTCCTGCCTGATTTCCCTTGAGTTTTACTACCACCTGTACACATGAGTGTTCACCATTTAGTTCCAGTTTAATAGTGAGTTCACGTGGTGTTTGTTTTTCCTATCTTGCCATACTTCACTTTAGAGGATGGTCTCCAATTCCATCCAGGTTGTTAAAAAATGTATTAGTTCCCCATTTTTTTTATGTAAAACTCCATGGTATACACATACCACATTTTATTAATCTACTCATGTATTGATGTCTTCACATCTTTGTGATTGTGAATTGTGCTGCTATAAGCATTTGAGTGCAAGTGTCTTTTTTATAAAATGTCTTTTTTTCCTTTGGGTAAATATCCAGTAGTAGGATCAAATGGTAGGTCTGCTTTTAGTTCTTTGAAGTATCTCCATACTACTTTCCATAGAGTTTAAACTAGTTTGCAGTTCCTCCAACAGTGCATAAGTGTACATTTCACTCCACGTGCATGCTAGCGTTTGCTGTTTTGGGACTTTTTGCACAGTGCTGGCATAAGAACAAAGGCATAGAACAATGAATCAGAACACACAATCCTTTGCTACCCAAAGGAAAAAAAAACATTCTATAAAAAACACATCTGCACTAGAATGTTGGTAGCAGCACAATTCACAATTGCAAAGATGTGGAAACAACCCAAGTGTCCATCAATACATGAGTGGATTAATAAAATGTGGTATATGTATACCATGGAGTACTACTCAGCCAAAAAAAAAAAACCAAAACAATGGTGATCTAGCACCTCTTGTACTATGCTGGATAGAGCTGGAGCCCCTTCTACTAAGTGAAGTATTGCATGAATGGAAAAAAAACCACCACACGTACTCACCATTAAATTGGTACTAATGGATCAACGCTAATGTGCACATATTGGAAGTAAAATTCATAGGGTGTCAGGTAGGTGGGACGGGGAAGGAGGGAATGGGTAAATCCACACCTAACAGATGCAGTGTGAACTGTCTGGGGGATGGGCATGTTTGTCAGGCGGTGCAAAGGCAATTTATATAACCAAAGCGTTTGTACCCCCATAATACTCAGAAATAAAAAAGTAAAAAAAAAAACTAAAAATTTAATTCACAATGGATAACAGACTTAAACCTAGGGCATGAAACTATAAGAATTCTAGAAGAAAATGTTGGAAAAACTCTTATAGACATTGGCCTAGGCAAAGAATTTATGAAGACCCCAAAGGCAATCACAGCAACAACAAAAATAAATAAATGGGACCTGATCAAATTAAAAAGCTTCTGCTCAGCCAAGGAAATAATCAATAGAGTGAATAGACAACCTACAGAATGGGAGAAAATATTTGCATGCTGTACACCCAATAAAGGGCTAATAACCAGAATCTACAAAAAACCCAGAATCGACAAACAACTCAAGCATATCAGCAAGAAAAAATCAAATAACACTATTAAAATATGGGCAAAAGACATGAACTGAAGCTTTTCAAAAGAAGATAGACTATTGGCCAATAAAAGTATGAAAACATTCTCAATGTCTCTAACCATCAGGGAAATGCAAATCAAAACCATAATACGATATGACCTAACTCCAATGAGAATGGCTTTTTTTTTTTTTCCACAAATTCCATTTTTTAAATTTTATTTTCCCTACTAGGCCAAGGCTAAATCATTTCTTTTTTTTTTTTTTTTTTTTATTTCAGCTCTTCATGGGAGTACAAAAGCTCAGGTTATATACATTGTCCGTGTCCCTCTCATCCCCCTGAGTCAGAGCCTCAAGCATGTCCATTCTCCAGACAGTGCACCTTGCATTCACCATGTAGTCATACCTCCATTCCCTCCCCCTCCATCTCCCCAAGTCAGCACCTTCAAGCACGACCATTCCCCAGATGGTGCGCAACGCACTCATCATGTAGGCATACACGCATCCCCTCCCCCCACCACCCGTCTCAGTCTGATATCCAATTTGTATCCTTCCCCGATGTGCATTTAGGTGATGATCAGGGAAACCAATTTTCTGGTGAGTACATGTGATGCTTGTTTTTCCATTCTTTGGATACTTCACTTAATATAATGGGTTCCAACTCTCTCCAGGAGAACCAAAGAGATGTCGTATCATCGTTATTTCTTATAGCTGAGTAATACTCCATGGTATACATAAACCACAGTTTACTAATCCATTCGTGGATTGATGGGCACTTGGGTTGTTTCCACATCTTTGCAATTGTGAATTGTGCTGCTATAAACATTCGGGTACAGGTGTCTTTGTTATAGAATGACTTTTGTTCTTCTGGGTATATGCCCAATAATGGGATTGCTGGATCGAATGGTAGGTCTACTTGAATCTGTTTAAGGTATCTCCATAATGCTTTCCACGGGGGTTGCACTAGTTTGCAGTCCCACCAGCAGTGTATGAGTGTTCCTGTCTCTCCGCATCCACGCCAACATGTGTTGTTTTGGGATTTTTTGATAAAGGCCATTCTCACCGGAGTTAAGTGGTATGAGAATGGCTTTTATTGAAAAGTCCCTGAACTTTCTCAAATTGTAGCTTGAGAATATAAATCATTAAGAACAACCAAAATTAGCCCTAGACCTAGATTTTATGAGACTACAAATCTATACTCAGTGAGAAAATACAGAGATGATTATCAGAGTAGTTTTATTATCTACAAAATCAAGGAGTTGATAGTTAGAAGGCCCTGATTATTTGGGCAGGAAATATAACCCCTGTGTTATTTCTAATAGTATCTTCTGTGTATTTTGAATATTTTATTTTTGAATAAATATTGTATTGAAATACAACATACATGAAAGAATGAACAATCAGAAATACGTACTTCAATAAATTTTCACAAATGATAAAAGGTAGAATACTTGTATACTCACCACCTTGTTCAAGATATAAAACATTATCAGTTCTCAGTTTCCATTGTGTCCCCCTTATAATACCTACACACTCACCTTTCAAAGGCAATGACCATCCTGACCTCTAAAAGCACATATTAGTTTTACCTGATTATAAATGAAGTATACAAATGATATGCATGTTTTAGAGGATGTATACTTTTATCTCTGTTCTCTTTCATTCAACATTCTTTGTGAGACTCAACCATGTTTTACTAAAAGCACTAGTTCATCCACTTTCATAACTGTGAAGTATTCCATTGTATGTCTATACCAAAGTTAATCATTCCTGCCAGCAGGAATTGATTGACATACAGGTTGTCACCAAATAATGCTGTCATAAATATTCTTAAACCTGTCCTTTGGTGTATACACATATAATTTTTGAGTATAAACCTAGGAGTGAATTTCTGGGTCACATGGTAGGCATATTACAGCATCAGTAGCTACTGCTAAACAGTTTCCTAAAGTTGCTCTACCAATTTAAACTCTCACTTATAGTGTATGAGAATTCCAGTTCCTCTATATTTTCATTAGCATTTGTTACTTTAATTTAACCAGGCTAGTGGGTGCATAGGGTATTTCATTGTTACTTTAATTTGCTTTCTTCTGATAATTAATTATGTTGGGAAGCTTTTCATATGTATAGTTGTACATTACATCTCCTTTTGGAAAGTGCTTCCTCAAGATTTTGCATACCTTTTTTTATTGTGTTGTCTTTGTCTTACTAAAATATAGAACTCCTTTATATATTTTGGATATATGTCTTTGCCAGTTATGTTCATTACAAAAATCTACTTCCACTAAATGACTAGTCACTCTTAAAATGATGTCCTTCAATGAATAGAAGTTTTAATTTTAATATAATCAGATTTATCAATCTTTTCCTTCATAATCAGTGGATTGGAGTGTGTACATATATGTATATGTGTCTTTAAGGTAATGAAGATATTCTCCTGCTTTGTCTAGAAGTTTTATTATTTTACCCCCATCTACCTGGAATTGATTTTTTGTGTACAATGCAAGACATGCATCAAGATTTTTTCTTCTGTATGTATACCTAATTGTTCCAGTACCATTTAAAGGAAATGATTGGCCTTCATCTACTATTTTTCTCCAATGCCAACTCTGGCATAAATAGTAACTGACTATGTGAGAATCACTTCACGTTGGCTATTTCTTTGACCTTTTATCAAGAATATGCATTTTTATGTATTGTAGCTTTATGATAAGTCTGGATATCAAGTAGTTTTAGTCCTCCAAATTTGACCTTCTCTCTCAAGAATACTTTGTTTATTCTCAGACCTTTACATCCTCATATTAATTTTAGAATAAATTTTTCCATTTTTTTAAATTAAAAATGAAAAGAATAAACCCTGAATAGATTTTGTTGGGATTGCATTTATGATATAAAATCAGTTTCAGGAAAATTGATATTTTTATACCGTTTTAGTTTTCTAGTCCTTGAAAAGGGACTATCTCCTCATTTATTTAGACCTTCTTCATTGTTTTTCTTTAGAATGTTTTACAGTTTTTCCATGTAGAATACTTTTAGGTAAGAATAGAAATTAATAAAATAAATGTGCAGAACTCAGGATTAACTAAAAGTTTGTTGTTTGAAATAATTAATAACATTAATAAATCCCTAGCAAGAGTAATCAAGAACACATTATCAGTATCTGAAATGAATATGGTGCCAACACTATAGATCTCACAAACATTAAAAAATAAAAGTATATTACAAAGAGTTTCATGCTAAAAATTTTTAAATGAAATAGATGGATTCCTAGAAAGATCCAATCTATTTCTTCTTGACACAGAAGAAACAGAATTGAATTATCCCATATCTATTAAATAAATTGAATCCACAATTAAAATCTTTTCCATAAAGAAAACTGCAGAGCCAGATGGCTTCACCATTGTTTTTTCAAACATCTAAGGAAGAAATAACACCCGTCTTACATGGAGTGTAGAGAAAAAGGAAAATTTTCCTACTCATTTTATGATACTGACACAATCTTGATACTAAAATCTGCCAAAGATATTTCAAGAAAGGAAATTTACAAGCTAATTACTCTCATAAAAATTGATTTAAAAATCCCAAAATATGTATATGGCAAATCAAAGTCAGGGATACATATAAAAGGGATGATATATCATGACTATGTTGGGTTTATTCTGGGAATGCAATGTTAATTTAGCATTCAAAAATCAATCAATGTAACTACCATATTAACAGAATAAATAAGAAAAGCTATTTGGGAACCTAACAAATGTAAAATGAGCATTTGATAAAATACCACAGTTATTCCTGATTAGAATAAACAAACAACCAAACTCTTGGGTAACTTAGAAGGCAAATTCATTAATCCAATGACGGTTATTAACAAAATCTTTACAGCAAATATAATACTTTATGATAAAATACTAAAAGCTTTCTTTCTACTTGAGAAGGAAATAATGATGCTTATTATTACCACCTTCATTCTACATTTTTCAAGGTTCCAGCCAGAGAAATGAGGAAAGAAAAAAAAAATGCAAAGATAGGAAAGGAAGAAGTAAAACTATTATTATAATTTGCAGACGTGTTTGAGTACATATAAAAATCAAAAATTTCACAAATAAATTATTAAAATTAATAGGTAAATTTAGAAAATCTCAGCATACAAAGTCAAAACAGAAAAGCAATTGCATTTCTATCTATAAGTACCAAAAGCTTGGAAATATTTTTTTAAATATACAATTTATAATAGTATGTAAAAAACTGCATACCTAAGAATAATCTAATATAAAATAGATACTTCAATTTTGACCTTCGTTTAAAAAGTACTACGGGAACATCATTCACAATGGCCGACAGTGTGGTGTCAGTCTAGATAGTCTTCATGGGTTAGTCAAACCTCAGATAATATCCTCTCTGGTTTCTGTTAGGCAATTAGAGCCTCAAGCTGTATTTGTGGAATATCATTCACTGGGTCACTTTTCTCAGCCCTAGCTAGTCTTGCAATTTCCTCCTATTCCAAAGGAAAGAAAACAGACTCCTAGAGACACGATGGCTATATTTCCATGGCTTATCTCATTTCTTCCATAATATTTAAATTTAATGTAATTATTAATAGAGCTGTTTCTATTTTTATTAACATGTGAAACTAGATTTTCAACAATGTGATAGAAAACAAAGTAGAGGAAAAAACAATGTAAGAGCACCACTTGGTGTTGCACTATCAATAAATTTAGACGTCAGAGTACTCAAAAGTGTTTAAATAACATATTACATGTAACATAATTTATAACGTTTCAGCATTCAGATTTTAAAAAACATGTATCTTAAAAGTATGCTGATATGTGGTTACCAGGTATCATTTCTAGGAAAATTCTGTATTTCATTCTGAATTTGTGTCTTTCTTACTCTGTATGTGTATATATGTGTGTCCGTGTATATCTTTAGTCTTTAATAAAAGAATGATAGGATTTGCCAACTGATATTTTCCACATCCTTCCTTGGCAAAATAAAGAGCTGAAATCATGCTTCAGTCCCTCCAATTAAAAAAAATACTATTCCATAAAACCTAAAAGTCTAAAAAGTATTACTACAAGGAAGCTTTTTAACCTGTGTTTATATCCTGCACGTCTGCTCCTAAAAAATCCTTTTACCCTAAAACATCCTCACAGCAGACTAGAAGAATAGCTACACTAAATTTTATATGGCATAGCCTCTTGCTCAAATAACTTGAGCAAGAGGCTTGAAGCTTATTTTTTCCTCTCTCCTTCAGTTTTTCTTTAGCATGATTTCTGAATTTTAATTAAAACATAAAAATTAAAAAAGAATAAAAGGAATAACAGAAAAGCCAATGACAATTGTATAAGCCTCAGAATGCTCTGGGAAAATTTAAAAGCATCTTTTCAAATAAATTATTTGCCAAATTTTAATACAATTTATTTACCTGAAACTGTTTCATTCAGGTAAAGTCTATTATAAAAGTATGCATAAGATTATAGGTTAATGTTTTACACATTGCGATGAGTAGCTCAATAGATAAGATGATTGTCTGAAAAGAGTAAATTTGAAGGTACTGAAGTCTTCACTATGGGGAAATGCATGTATTTATTACCATAAAATTAAAGTACATGGGTAAGAATCTCATAACAATAAATTCCTTGTAATCTGCCTGAGAAAGTGGTGAGTACTTCCAGGATCTGAGAAGTTGCCATTAGTGGACAGCACGATAAATGTAAATGTGCTGTTATTTCTGTAATTTGAAGGCATATATATGTTTCTTGATGTAACACACAGATATATTCACCCATAGACACAACTGCAGTTATGTTCACACATATGTCAAGTTCCTAAGGAAATAAGACAGAGGCGGGGAGGAGAAAGAGAGAAAGAGCAAAAGAGGTAGAGAAAGGGAAAGAGAATGTACAGCAATACAGAGACCTAGGGATAGGGGAACAGGGAATGAAGATGAGCTAGCTTATGTATGCAGGGAGGAACAGCAAGGAGCTAACTCAGAGACTAAGTAGTTGCACTTACTCTTCTGATCTCACCGTCAATTGCATAATCAAAGTTATCTTCTTTGATTCTCCAATATTCTTAACATAAGAAAGTAAATTCAGTAAATCAACTTCCTTAAGTGTAAAATTCAGAATTTATGAAATTAAAAGTCAAAATACATTTTTAGAGACCAAAAAACATAAAGTCCTTAGCATAATTTGGTTTAGACCATTTTGTCCTAGCTTACCAAGGTCCTCTATTGAGTTAAATAAGGAACGTAACTAAAACAGGAAATAGAGGGTTAACAAAATTATAGTTCACATAAAGGTAATTTTTTTTCTACCAGAAATAAGAACCTTGGTTAGCATTTTCTCTGTTGGCTACAACAAAAACCTAGCAGTAAATAAGAAATAAAATTTTGAGATAGATGTTAGCTATAACAGAGAAATATACTTTCCATTACAATCTGGTATGTTGTATGGTTTTTCTATTCCAAATAGGCAATGTATCTTTTAATACAATGTGATAATGCTACCCTCTGTAGCCTTCACAGATATGTTGATAAAATTAATTCAATTTCAGTCATCCAAGCTGTAAATGAATTGAGTTATTCAGCAGTCAATGAAACGTAAATGAAAACTCAATGTTGTTTACCCAATTCCTCATGCATTCTCCTGTTTGAGAAAAGGTTGTTGATAAGGGCAGTTAGTTCACAAATATATAGCAACCATAACCTATAATTCAGTATCACCTTGTTGTCTGGTTCACATACATTATTTAACCTTTGCCTAGTTACAGATATATTTGTACTCACATTTTAGGCTTTCCTGAATGCTATAAATATATCTAATTTTTTATTTTATAAGTTTAGTTGATAAAATTATTCAGATAAATGACTATTTTTTTAAATGTTCTGTTTGATGAAGTTTAATATTAAAACTCTCCAAGGTGAATTTTAAATTCACTTCGAAGTTATAGAGCTATGTCTTCCTCTGTAAAAAAAAAAAAATACACAATTAATCCTGACTTGGTTTCATTATAGAAGTACTTTGGGCGTGGTGATTCTGTGATTGCTTTAGAAGTGAATTGCTCATGATCTCACATTTGATGTGAAAGCTGAAGGCAAGAATGATGCAAATGACACTTGTAATTAGCAGATTATATACCCAGAAGTGATCAAGTCTGTGAGAATCATTTCTTCAATATGCAATATGCAGAAATGGTTAGCAGTAATAAATAAGAAATGTAAACTTTTTCTATTAACTTCTTGTCCTATTTCTGGTAGATAAATCACAAATTAGTAATTCATTTTAAACATATTGTCAATGGTAAAGTGAAATGAAGTTGTTATCCCGGTCATTGAATTTCTCTTACAAGCTTCTATATTTGTGTAAAAACATAAATGGTGGCTATCATATGCCAAAAAATCTCTTAGCATTCCTCTTAAATATTTGTCAAAAATCAATTTGATTCAGGAAGCTTATGTGAGAAAAGTCACAAGCCAATTGCTTGACAAGTCACAAACTTGTCTAAAGAGCTTTTTCATAAATAATAAAGGAAGTATACCATGATTGTATGATGTTGGACTCAGAAAAACAAGATACTGCCTTTCACTCTTTGTAGTTTAACTCATTTGTGCTTTTTAATTACTCCAATTATTTTCTAATAGTTCAACATTATTCTGGCTAATTTCTAGCTACTGAGTCTTCAAAAGATTGTTATAAACCTCTCTCTTTCAAATTGCTGTTTTCTTTGTTTTAACAAATATCAAGAAGCTAATAAAACAAGTTTACTCATGTCAAATTTAGATTAAAAACAGATTGCTCCTTTTATGTGATAACAGAGTTGAAGCAGGATGAAGTCACCTCAATTATCATTGTCCCTGGGTTTTATTATGCACTACTCATCTAAGATAAATAATTACTGCTTTCTAGCTTGCAAGCGATTCACACATTTATAAGTCTGTAATTTTCTGCATTTCTGCCCCCTTGCTGGCACAATTAAAGTTTATTGACAGTAAACATTATAAATTTGAATTTTTTCCATAGAAATGCTTAGCACTATGGAAGTTATAGTTCTGTGATTTTCCAAATTATAGAAATCTTAAGCAATGTTTTATTTAAATGCTAAAAATAGGGAATATTCACTCCTACATTAATATTAGCATATTATAACACCACCACGGGTTAGGGTCTATAATCAATAACCACTAAAAATATAATAATTTGACATAAAAATAAACAATTAATGTTACTTCTCCTTGAAATAAAAGAAAATACAACTCAAAAAGAATTAAGGAAAAACCCAAAGATAATATTGATGAAACACAAAAATAATTTGAATATTGCCACTAACAACAATATGAAGAAAAACAATATTAGCTAGAGACTAACAATGAACCGTTTTCACAGTAATAATTTTCTAAATCTCCCACAAGTGATACATGTGCTATACCCACATACACACAAAATAAGTCTTGGATTATCCATAAGAATTAAAAATAGTTATTAAAATATTAAAGAAAACATAATACCCTAGAAGGAATGGGATTTGAGGCTTGGAGACACAAGAAAAATACAACTAAACAAAGAACTCAAAATGATTGTGTGTGATCAGTAAACTGCTGATCAGGATACCAATAAACCAGAACAGAAGATCTGTATTGCTGACTAACAGGGTTATAAAGTGAAATACTAAATTTTTGACTAATACTGAAGCTAACAAATGATGTTTTTTAAAAAGCTTAAAGCATAAATAGATAATAGTATATGATATGAAGGGCAATTCATTTTCTATTTCTGCCTTTAGTATTTTAAATTCCTTACATTGTAACTGAGTCAATATAAAACATAATTATCCAAATTTTTTTCATTGAACTTGCTGTTACTGAAATACTCAAAAACACTGATAAAAGTCATTGGGGATTGGGCAGGTGGGAGGGGGAGGAGGCGATGAGTAATTCACACCTAATGGGTGCTGTACACACGGTCTGGGAGGGGCATGCTTGTAGCTCTGACTTGGGGGTTGCAAATGTACTCCTGTAAAAATTCCATATTAAAAAAAGAAAATAGAAGTTTCACATTTCTCTGAAAAACTTCATTCAAGATTCTGGTTGCATAACATTAGAACAATTAGATCTAGAAAATGTTCATTTTCAAGCAAGAACTCTGAACTTTCCCATGTTGACTTTATTTATTTGCTAAAGGGATAAAATGGTAACTTCATAATTTTACAATAATCATATGATGATATAAATCACAGTTAATAGTTCTTAAAAGCCAAATTAAGACAATAAATTCTGTTTATTAGCAGAAAATAAGAGCTTTCACACTATGTTTTTAATCAATTGAACATGTTTACTTATTTTTTAATGCTTTTTCTTTTCAGGCAGTGGCATCTTCTTTTTTAGATCATAAAAAGCAATTTTGCAGAGATTTCAGTTCAAACATAACTTCTACAGGAAATATTCAGAAGTCAAAAGTAATTAGATCAATTCATGAATACAGCACTGCATACTTGAAACTCTTATCTTTTAAATAACTGATTAATGCTTTTTTCTTGGCCATTTTTGTGTTACACAAAAAAAGGAACTTTTAAAATGCATGAACTTCTAAATGTATAGAACAGACATTTTGCTAAAAGAATTTGAAATAGGATGAACCCTATAAAACTGCTGATATTTGATCATTATTTTACCTAGAAAACAATGCAATTTCATATATAGTCCAACCTAAAAATAAAGTATGAGTAAGATAATGCCATAAAAGGAATTATGTATGAACAAAAATAAGTGACATTCTAACTCAATATATGATCCTATGGAGGTTTTACATCATAGGTTTCTTTACCTTCATTGGAAAAATAGAGAGAATGAATCATTTCAATTATCTTTTTCTTTTCTGAGAATGTGTTAGAAGCATTGGGAGAGAACCCAGGGAGTTCAGTCCTTCTGGCAGTGGCAAGGGGCCAAGACCACCAGGCCTATCTGTGTTCCCACAAGCCCACTATTGCCTCTAGATTTCCTCATCATCCAGCCTTGAAAAATATTAATATATGCCTACATCTTCAGTGTCTCTGCCATTTTTTGATTCCTTTCCAAATCTGTGGGTGCTCTGGCCATGGGCCTTTTTCCCCACCTCTTTTCCTTTTCCAGGCTACTGGTGTTGCTGTCTCCTCCGTCCTTGGCATTGAGCCCTTAACCCTCAGACTTGTCTTCCTCTCTGTCACTACTATCCATGGGCAGCAGAGTCACACTCATGGACCTTTTGGGGTTTTCAAACTCCTGCCCTGAACCCATGTTAAAGGGATTGATTTCCTACACCTAGGGCTTTCCTTGGTACTTCCCAGGAACGCCTCTTCTTGGAGCACCAACTCCAGGCTGCTGCAGGCCATGTAATTGTGCAAAAGCTGGTGGTTCAGGTCCAGGAAGTCCTTGCCCCACTTAAGCTGCCACAACAAAATGACAGCAGGGTCTGAAAAACTCAGGATGCAGAAGGTGGCAGCAAATTGGGAAGTTATTATTTTGAATATCAAATAGCCATTCTAAATGTTTGACATTTATGTATCAATATCAAGAGACTTAGGAAGAAATAATCACACATATGGCAAATTCTTCTGTATCTCTGCCTTCATGTAAAATGATAAAGAATGATGAGAATTTTCCTTGTGGTAGTCTATTATAGAAAGGGTTTGAAATCCTTTTTTTATTTTGGTGTTTCCTTCTAGACTTCTACTGAAAAGTCTCAAGACCTTCCAATATTTTGGCAAACAAACTTCACTAAAGTATATATGTTATAAAGATCTCTCTGTTATTGCTTAGGAGACTTAGAAAAATCTGAAATGACCATAAAATTAAATGTCTCTAGAGAATATAGCATATCTAGTTCTTGTTAACTTATCTTTGGATTGGTATCTTCTCAACTATCTTCCAATTTCTTTCTTGCAGTATCTAGACCTGAAAAGAGGCATTCACTTTAAAATACTCAGATGATGTTCCTCTGACTAGGTAAAATAGGTTGATAATATTTTTATCTACTTTATAAGAAAACATAATTTTGCTTTGATAAGTCATAACAGAAGTGCAATATTGGGACCAGAAAGCAATATACTTAGTGATTTAGTTCAAAATAGAATCTCAAAGAACAAAGAGCACTGTATTTCTGATTACTTGGTTAGCACAACTAAACATCCCACCAGGCCTAACATAGTTCTCTATTAGTCTTTACCATATTAGATAATGGCATTATCAGTCATCCATTTACTCAGATTAAAGAGCAAGAAGTCATCCCTATTTCTAACCCAATTCAACCACAAGTCTTAACCAGTTCTATCTCCAAAACAAGTAATGAAATAACCACATTATTTCCAACTCCATTGATATTATACTACCTAGGAAGAAAGTGAGAGCCCTTCAACTCTTTTTAAAATGTAAAAGAAATAACAATATGCCCCCCTTTAAGTCCTCTAATTGTTTCCTTTTCTGATCAGAATTAAATACACACTCATACTATGACTTATAAAAAGTATTCTATGATCTTATCCCTGGGCTCTTTGCACTTATCTCCTACTACTCTTTCTTTTGTTTATCATTATTTGGACTGTTTTCTCTTTTATAACCATGATTAGTTAATCCTGTCTAAGAACACCTAAGCAATGCTTATCTTAATAAACATTTTATAGAATTTAATATTAGAAATCTAAGCTCTACAATATTATATTATTGTGCAAGTAAGTATATGCACAGGCCTTCAAAGAAATTGTTAGCATGGGACGACAGTCAAAGCAAAGTTTCTCTATAATGTAACCATTGCTCTGATCAGAATTTAAAACTTAAAGGCTATAAATTCTTGTTGTGTTATAATCAAGTGTAATTATATAAATGAAGAACCAAATGGATAGACGTTGATACATATTTAAAAACTGAGGCAATAAAACAGCATTAGTTGATTCTGTGACCAATATTAATCACACTATTTTTAAAAAGTATTATCTAAGCTTGTCTTCCTATAAATATCCTCAATTTGCTAATAAAAGCAAACATAAATTTAAATATATGACAACAGATCTATAACTACAAACACATTGACCTAAAATTACCTAGAGTTTTTATTTTGCTTTTCAAATGTCCTGAAATTTCATGTGATCTGAGGAATACAAGTAATCTGAACTTTCAAAGGATATGAAATGCATAAAAGGGCAACTCATTCTATGCATTTATTTATATATTTGTTTATTTTGTTCAATGTGAATAAAGAATGAGACGAGAACCTTGATGAGGACAGCAGTGGCCAGCCATAGGAATTTGACAATGACCAACTGAGAACAATCATCGAAGCTGATCCTCTTACAAACTACATGAGAAGTTGCCAAAGAACTCAATGTTGACCATTCTACCATAGTTCAACATTTGAAGCAAATTGGAAAGGTGAAAAAGCTCCATAAGTGGGAGCCTCGTGAGCTGACTGAAAATCAAAAAAATTTTCGTTCTGAAGTGGTTGTCTTCTCTTTCTGTAAGCAACAACAAACCATTTCTTGATTGGATTGTGATGTGTGACAAAAAGTGGATTTTATAGACAACTGGTGATGACCAGTTCAGTGGTTGGATGGAGAAGAAGCTCCAAAGCACTTCCCAAAGCCAAACTTGCACCAAAAAAGTCATGGTCACTGTTTGGTGGAATGCTGCTGGTCTGATCCACTACAGCTTTTGGAATCCTGGCAAAACCTTTGCATCTGAGAAGTATGCTCAACAAATTGATGAGATGCACTGAAAACTGCAATGCCTGCAGCTGGCTTTGGTCAACAGAAAGGGCCCAATTCTTCTCCACAACACCCAACTGCACTTGGCACAACCAGCACTTCAAAAGTTGAATGAACTAGGCTAGGAAGTTTTGCCTCATCCGCCATATTCACCTGAGCTCTCACCAACCAACTACCACTTCTTCAAGCATCTTGACAAATTTTTTCAGGGAAAACACTTCCACAACCATCAGGATGCAGAAAATGCTTTCCAAGAGTTCATCATATTCTGAAGCAGGGATTTTTATGCTATAGGAATAAATAAACTTATTTCTCATTGGCAAAAATGTGTTGACTAAAATGGCTCCTATTTTGATTAATAAAGATGTGTTTGAGCCTAGTTATAATGATTTAAAATTCAGGGCCCAAAATCACCATTACTTTTGCATCAACCTAAATAAAATGCAAGCATTAATATGTTGCTCCCTACATAAAAGTGTTTGATGACTTATCATTTCCTGTAAGGTAAAGTCTAAATTTCCCCAGAATATGTAAGTTCCTTTGGAATCTTTATTTCACTCACTCACTCAGAATTTTTAATCACTCTATTACGTGAACTCTATGATCCAGTCACACTGAATCACTTCAATCCCACCAAGAACACACTATGTTATCATGAAACACAGCATAGCATAGTGGTTAAGAGGCCAGACTCTGAAGCCAGATTGCCTGAAGTCACACATATATGTGCTTATAACAGTAGCTGGCACAATTGTGGCTATTATAATATGATTGTTAATCCTTTATACAATTACTCTCACCCCCTCAGTCTACTCAACCTGCCTTCCTCCTGCTCTAGGACATACTTGCTCATTCCTGTAAGATTTACCTTAAATATAACCTTATCTAGCATGGTATCGCTAACCTTCTCTATTGTTATAACAATGATTGTATCTTTATTATAGCATTTTGTCACCTAGTAGAATTATGTTCTGTTTACATTCTTTCTTTACCACTACAAAAGTGAGTTATTAATATTAGGCTGTGTAAGCCAACTTGTTATTTTAGTAACCCTATTACCTACCATATTGTCTGGAATATGGGAGAGTTTTCAATAAATGTTTGTTGAACTAAGTTAGGCAAAATAATACAAAAATTAAATTACATTGCTTAAAATACAACATTGAACCAAAAACTCAGGTCCAACATGTGTCTAAGAAACATTTTCATATTCAGAGTACACTTCTTGTATTTTTCTAAGAGAGTATTATAATTATATAAATTACATTAATATATTTAGTATATCTCTTTCCTTTATGATTTGCTAACTCAACAGGAGTTTATTTTAAAAATAGACCCACAAAATCTGTTTAATTTTACTTTTAAACTGCCATGGATGAAAATGACTTTCTGGGTGGATTGCTGGTTTCAATTCTCTTGAGAACTGTTGAAACTCCTAAGAGTATTTGTGACGCATACCGTCATACTTAGTAAGAGTCCACCATCTTCCTGGAGATCTGATTTTTCCAGCAGTCCTCTCAGTAACCATCATCCTCCTTTTCTTTCTTCAGCTGTTTCCTCTTCCTATAAGCTCTACCACTCTTTTTATTGTTACCTATACAATTCTAATAGGTTTTGCAAAATTTTAACTTAAAAAAATTGTTTCTTTTAGCATGCCATAAGTTTGGAGAATAAAATTCAATATAGACTATCTTAATGCATTTCATCATTCCTGCCAATTATCTATAAAATATTTTGGGGGGTTCTCACGTACCAGTGGCCATAAGTAAAGAAATTCTTTTGTGGTTACATCAAGTTTATAAAATGACTTTCAGTTTTCTATTTAACTTGACATTGTATTTAAATATACTACCGTATCTATTCATATTCCAGATACTTAATAGATTTTTACACTGAAATGATTTTTTCCTATTGTTGTGGCCTATTATTTTAAAACTTGGCCATATTCCTTTATTATCTATATTAAAAATAAGATATGAGATATAGTGCTGAATTGAAAGAGCATGTCTAAAGACTTAGAATATAAGTTACTGTAATATCAAAATTCTAATATCAATCAGTAATATGTCCTAATAGGCCAATTCAAAATCACTAGCACCCTTTGCAATAATATTACAACCTTCACGTAAATAACACATTATACTACATATGAAGCACATAGATTAGAAAACTAAGAATGTTTTCCAAATCAGAATCCAACTTCCATTCTCAAAGGAGCACCTTAATACTTGGTAATTTTTATTATGAATAGTGGTTGCCTTACCAAAACAAAATTAAAAACTTGCATATTCTCAGTGTGTACTTCTGTGAATTTCAGAGGCATCACTGAGAATCCCCATCTATGGACTTGCGAGATAAAGAATATTGAACTTTGATCCAGAATGCCTGCTCTAGGCTAATTTCGCATTGTCAGTATAAGAAAGCTCAGTTGTTCATTCAGTCAACAAGCAACTACTAATATTAAGTTTCTATCATGTAGCCAGCAGACTTGGACTTACTTTTAAGAAGTCACAGCTTAGTATTGAAACATAATTCTAAATATCACACAATAGTGTGATTAGAGCTGTAATCAAGGTGGCATAATATTTTAGTAGTATCAAGCAAGAAGTAAATCACTTCCCTGGAGAAACTGTGGAAAGTCTTATTACCAGGGAACATAAAACCAGAAGAAGAGAAAAAAAAATATATCACTGCACAGGGATGTAGAAGGTGTTAGTCCAGAATTCTTTAAGCTATCAAAAGATATTTGGGTGAGCCTGTACTATCAGCTACTCAGAAGGCTGAGGAAGGAGTATCACTTAATCCCAGGAGTTTAAGTCTAGCCTGGGCAACATAGTGAGACCCCCATCTCTTAAAAAATGTGTTAACTTCTATTTATTAAGACCATGCTTTGTGGTAGTTAATTAAGTAATTTGATCTGTGCCAATAGACTGATTCATTAGATATCGCTCATTTACCATGTGCTTTTAAAGGGCCTTTTCCAAAAGCAGTACCTTGGCATCAAAGAAAAACTCTAATAATGGGGCAATCAGACTTCATTGTAGAAAATTCTTGGAGCATGGAGTCATATTTACACAAATGTACTACATCTACATAAAATGATATTTCTTAGCAGTAAGCATAGGACAATACTTCAAATCTTATATTAAATGTGAATAAGAGGAATCTAACTTAAACAAAAGATCCCTAAGCTGTGTTTTCCTTCATAAACCAAGGATATAGAGTTCCTATTACAAATAGCTTTTTAAATTATATCTAAAGAAGTTACAGTATCGTGGCTATAACTTCAAGTAACAGCTGTGGCTATTAGTTATTCTTCTTACAAGCAGCACTAGACCTAGTAAACACAGTTACATGAGGCTACATGTGTTCACTGTAAATAGAAATGTATGGAGAGAGAGAGGAGGAGGAGGAGGAAGTGGAAAAGAGAGGAAATGTCCAAAGGGGAAGAAGGTACTAAGAGATGCAGAGAGTACAAGGAGTGAATCTGCAAATAAAAATCACCGGATTAAATAAGCACACATTTTAGTATTATGCTTTGTGAAGTTAGACATACATTTTAATAATTGCTTTTAATGATTATTCATGAATGAATTATTAACTTTCTAGACTAAAATATCATTCCATGCTTGCTAAATAACATTTTCTGAAATGAATAAAAAATATATATATTAAAAGGCTAAAGAAAGCTAAAGCCTTTCACATCATTAGTACTCCTGTAAAGTCTTAGTATTTGATCTTGTTATAATTCATGCTCAGTTTGTTAGAACATTTCCACATCACAAATTACAATATTCAGGTTCAAGGGAGGATATAACATACACTGAGAAAATATTGTCAGTGAATTATTTTGCAGTGAGCCTGATAATAGAATTATATGTGCACCTATGCATGGTTTTGCATGGAAGTCTATGCCAATGTCAGCAAAAATAGGGGGATTCTCTTTAATCTCTCTTGAGAACACTAATTTTTCTGACACTCTGGGCCTTTATTAATATGTCCTGAGTCAGAAGTATAAAATCTCCTCAGTTTGTAGAGAAAAACAGATTCCCGAATGATCAGAAAAGCAAATATTTTTCTGGTATTACTTAGTAAAAAATAGAGAGTCATGGTAGAACATGTTAAACCACAGGTCAAAATATTCAAAGCTTAATAATGTTATGGTAATTCTTCTCCCCTCCAAAAAATGTATTCAAACCCAGTTACAAACAATAGTTGTGCATTTCTTTTCTACAGTTTTCCTTTTACAAATTTGCTTTCACTGTGAGTGATACAATTTTGTGTGTGTTAAAGCAGTAGGCTATATTGGTTGTACTGACAAACTTTACAGAGTGGAGGGAAAACTTGATTCACTTTAGTCATAAACCTACAATGTAGAAAATATCTTTAACTAGATAACAATATGAAGAATACAATTTTTTAATGAAGAACTCAAATATGTCACCATGTTTGTGGTTATGTTGTAAAATAGATCATTTAGAAAGTGAAACCTTTAGTGAGTTCCTAATAGTGTTCTTTAAATGTGATGAAATGGTGAGGATGATTCAGTCAGGAAAGAAGGAATGAAAGAAAGAATTCTCCTGAATTCTAGTGGTAGTGCCACAGGTAAGCTAAGCCTTTCTATTTCAACATGGCAAATTTCACCTCTCTCCCATTTCTCGGAATCAAAGACTCCCAGAACTAGAAGGAGACCCCAGAGAAGATCTGCAACCCTCATAGTTGATGTATCAATAACCCCAAGAACATGTTAAACATGTGGTCATCTACTTTTCCAAAAACTTGTGGTGAAGTCACTAACCTCTTTCAATTTCAGGAAATCCATTTAAAATTTTAATAATTATATTGGATAAGATGCCAATAGAAACTTCTCTGTAATATCTCTCTATAATACAAAAATAAACAAATGTAGAATATGAAAAAGATTACTAAAATTCCATTCCTAGATTGTAGAACATGAAGATTGCCAAAATTCCACTCTTAAGAGTTTTTCACTATTTATATATGTCCAAGCATTTGTTTTTCCAAAAGTAGGTTGTATATGTTATATAACTTGCTAGTTTCTATAGCTATATTTTGAAGGAAACCTTTCATTTTCATTCAAAGTAGAGCTAGCTAATTCTGTTGTATAACCGCATAATATATTAATAAAATGTATAAGTATACTTTTATTTATTTAACAATTTATTTGGGGATGAGAGTTTGGTTCTTTCCAAATTTTCACTATATCCAACAATGAAAAATTTTTCATACATATATTTTTCCTCAGGGTGTTAAGCCTTCTGTGTGGCATCAGTTCCTAGAAGTAAAATAATTGAGTAAAAGAATGTGTCTTTAAAAACACAGATATTGATACTCTGCCTCTAAAAATGTATCAGTTACAACTCTTGGCATATATGAAAAGGCATCAAAATTTTCATTCTGATTCTCCAAAAGAGTTATTGAATTAAGACATTAACAATATGGCAAACAAATGTGTAATTCATGATTTGTAAAAAAAATCTCATTTTTTCCATTTTGCAAGTTACATATATTTACAATGATAAATAAATAAATAATAAGATATTTTGATAACAGCCTCTAGTTTCTTTTTACTGAGCCTAAAACCTGTAGTCAGATTATTATTCTTTTAATTCTTTTAATTATTATTCCTTTAATAATCTGACTATAGCATTCAGATTCAGCTTTATTTTCTAGCTATGTGTCTAATTTTGTTCTTCTCCTACCCTATCTACTCTTGATCATCAACTACACTTCTTATTTCCAGAGTTTGTGCTTGTTTTTTAATTGTCTTGGTATGTGCTTATGTAATTGCTTAATGCTAGGTATTCAAATAATGAATTTTAAATGACTTGGTGAAAGTTATATTTCTTCCAACAAACTTGGTAAAATTTAGGATTTGATCATGTATCATCCCTGTGTCTCCACACTCAACACATTGCATCTGTATAGTCCCTTAAGGGACCAGTGCTCTTTTCCATACTAGAGTGATATCATAGGGTAGGTAGAGTTCTTTCCTTCTATGAATAAAAAAATTGACTTTTTGCCACTCAGCAATTTCATGCCCTACCATACAGTAACACAAAGATTCCTCTGGCAGGTTAGCCATCCTTCATTCTGTAAATGAGGCATTTGTTTTTCATTTGAAATCAAAGAAGTTCAGCTATTTCCTTCTGGTCTCAGAATTATGTTTGCTTGAAAATATAAATCACTTTTATACCGTACAAAAACATTTTTGTTAACTTCTAAATATACCAAATTGCCAAAATAATGTTTTGCAAAAAAGATTTTTCAAAGACCACCCAATATATGTGCCGTATTTTAATCTAAGGAGCTTGCAGATCAATTTTTTTTTCCAAAGCAGACATATCTGCATTTCTTTGGTTGTTGGTTATTAATATTTCATTAATTTTCAAGCTACTGCAAATTCCCCTTGAGATATCATTAATAAAATACCATCCAAATCAGCAAGATTATACTCAAAATAGCCAAACTACAGAGCCCATTTAATTACCTAGAAATTTTAAGAGTGCTGAGCACTTGCTTTAATTTAAGGAACTGAATAATCCGATGCTTTGATGATTACAAAGGGTCTTTAGCTTTTTCTGTTTTGTTGGTAATTTTAATTATTTCTCATACTTTCCCCACTTAGACACATTCCTTTATTTGCCTGTTTAGAATAATAATGAGAAAATTTTAAGGAAGAAGAAACCAGTACCTAAATACAGTCATGCACTGTATAATGATGTTTCAATCAATGACGGATAGCATATACACTGGTGGTGTCATAAAATTATAAAGGAGCTGAAAAATTCCTATCACCTAGGATGCTATAGCCATCACAATTTCATTGCACGATTATTTTATCTTTTTATAAATTTAGCATAGCCTAAGTGTACAGTGTTTATAAAGTCTATAGTAGTGTAATGTCCTAAGCCTTCACATTCACTCACCATTCACTCAGACTCACCCAGAGAGACTTCCAATCTAGCAAGCTCCATTCATGGTAAGTGCCCCATACAAGTGTACCATTTTTTTTTAAAATCTTTTGTACTGTATTTTTTACTGTACCATTTCAACGTTTAGATTTGTTTGGATACATAAATACTTACCACTGTGTTACAATTATCTACAGTATTCAGTACAGATACATGCTGTGCAGGTTTGTAGCCTAGGAGCAGCAAGACACTAGATAGACCATATAGCACAGGTGTGTAGTAAGCTACACCAACTAGGTTTGTGTAAGTGCATTCTATGATGTTTGCATGATGATGAAATTGCCTAATTATATATTTCTCAGAACATATCCGCATCAAAAAGAGATGCATGACTGTACTTCTGAAATAAATTTAAGAATGGACAAATATACAGGCACTTAGCATTCGTAGTATCAGCCTTTTTCTCTTCACTTTCCTCACTGACACATATAATTTTTGATACAGAAAAGTAGTCAACAAATTAATAGCATTAAAATTCGCCAAAGTATCCCCTACCCACTCTGAGAATATCAAGTTTGCTGATTCTAAATAATTCCTTGCATATACCAGTAGGAATGTGGGATTTAGGCAGCAAATAAATTTTACTCTCACTCTATGTCACATATGGTCATATACATGATCACACCACTTCCACTTAAAGAATGGCAAGGCAGAAGAGGGAGATGAATCATACTTTTTCAGATGTATGTTCATACTGGGGCCCTGTTTATTTGAAAATTCTACCAGATTACATAGAGCAATTAAATTTTCTTCTTTTTAGTTAATACTTTTCGCTCATAAATATGTTGTTTTCCTTGATAAATCTTAGAGAAGGTGTTTTCAGTGAAAGAAACCAGTCACAAAAGTGTACATATGGTGATTGCATTTATATGAAGTTCAAGAACAGGTAGAATGTGTCTATGTTGATAGAAATTAAATAGTGGCTACTCTCAGGGCAGGTATTGACTGGGAAGAGGCATGAGGGAATCCAGAGGTCATGGAAATACTTTGTATCTTCATGTGTACATACACATATAAAAAATTAAGCTTAATGACTGGCGTGGTGGCTCACGCCTGTAATCCTAGCACTTTGGGAGGCCGAGGCAGGAGAATTGTTTGAGGTCAGGAGTTCAAGACCAGCATAAGCAAGAGTGAGACCCTGTTTCTACAAAAACTAGAAATCACCTGGGCCTGGTGGGGCCACCTGCAGTTCCAGCTACTGATGAGGCCAAGACAGGAGAATCGCTTGAGCTTAGGAGTTTGAGGTTGCAGTGAGCTATGATTATGCCACTACACTCTAGCCCGGGAGATGGAGTGAGATCCTGTCTCATAAAAGGAAAAAAAAACTAATAATAATAATAATAAAATAAGTTTTACAATGAAGATTGGGTATACTTTCTTTTATATAAGTTCTAAATCAGTTTTTTAAGTGTTTTTTCCTATGGTGCCAAAACAAATTTTTTAAAAGCTTAAAATTTTTTAAAAAAAAAAACTTAAATACAAAAAAATTTCAATAAACTTTTATATTTATTTTCTTCTTTTTGGTTTTATGGTTCCAGTTTAAGTCCTACTTATTCCATATCTTAACCATTGAAAGGCCTGCTGAGGCAAAGGCTCATAATTTGTTCTCCCTTTCTTCCTTAATTACAGAACTCCTGCTTTTTACATTTGTTAGCTTTCTTTAAGCTAAATGTGGTTATAAGTGAGTAACTTTGGACAATGGGATGTAGGTGGATGTGGTGTGTTTCACTTCTAGGAAGGGAACATTTAAGGAAAAATATATACTCTTTTTCTCATCCTCCTTTCTGCTGGCTAGAATTATGACATGATGGCTGGAGCTTAAGTAGCCTTATTGGACTATGGCAGAATTTATGTGCTGAGGATGGAGGAGCAATTAGATAGAACTGTGAGATCATAGCATTGAGCCATACAAGATTTAAAATAAGTAACTCTAGATTTGTTTTTTTACTTGAGAAAGAAATATATTTTTATTTTATTTAACTTACAGTTAATTTATTGGCCTTTTTGTCACTAATAGCTGAGCCTAATGTAAGTTGATATACTTCATATAAACCATTTATTTTTTTTTAAAAAAGTCAACTTTTTCTCCCTGTAATCTACCATTTAAGCATATCATTGGAGTTTTTCTAAGAACATATCTGATTATGCCCCTCCTACATTAAAATTTCTTCTTTCCATTTCAGGGATATTACTACTACTACAAGCATAAAAATATGGCTATTATTAAATAATTATGCCACAAAACTGAAAAATATAATTCTTCATTTTTAAATAAAAACAAATTGTTATAGGAAATCAAGACCTGAAGATTCCCACCAAAATGTAAATACTCATTATTTGGAGGTTAGGAAATAATAAATAATATTTTAATTTATATTGCTTTTCTTCAAATTTACTAAATTTATAATAAGAACATATCACTGCAGTAATTAAAACAAATAACTTTTTCAAAACAAATGAAAACCTTCCATAGTTCCATAAAACCCAAACTTCTCTCTAATTTAAAACCAAAAGACAGGTCTCATTAATGTCAGTAACAAAACAAAAACTTGCTACTTCCATTATAATGATTTCCTATTGTTCAGGAGGCTTTAATCAATGAACTAAGAAAAAGAAAATAAAATAACAATATAAAAATTCAAAAGAAAGAAATAATTTTGTTGTTAGTTGTGGATGATATGTTGACATAGAAAACACAATAGTACTAACTGAAAAACTAATAAAATGTAATTGATTCCAGCATGGTGGTGAAATTCACAAATATACGCAGAGAGCATATTACTGGTAGAGAAATAATGAATATCTAATAAATGGCATTGAGAAAATCAGTTATTTATTTTGGAAAAAAATATATATCCTTGCCTCATACAATAATACCACAAGATAAATTAAAATTTTAAACAGTAAGAAGCAAAACAAAAATGATGTTAGAAGAAAATATAGGGCAATAATTCTATAATTTTTGAATGGAGGTATCTATCCAAAAGAAAAAAAGCCTTTTAAAATTGTAAGGCAGCTATGCTCACCACTATACCACCAACACTGGCACAAGAAGCCTTTTAAAATTGACACAAATAATAACAACAATAAAAATTAACATTCATGGGGTGCTTAACACAGAGACTCCTCTAAGTACTTTTACATCTGTTGACTTATGCATGCCTCTAACCCTCTATGGAAAAGGAACCAATGAATGAAATGCACAAAGAGTAGGTCATAGTTAGTAAATGTTAGGGCTGGTATCTTAACCCAAGCTATCTGGTTCAAGATTCTGCATTCTTATCTGCATTCTTTACCCTCAGAAGTCACATACACACAAAATCATAGACAAAAAGGACTATTTAATACCACAAATTTCTATGTGGAAAAAGACAACATTAAACAGGCAAATTCAAATTGAGAAAAAAATATTTGCAACATATATGATAGAGGAGAGATTATAAGAGTCTTAAGGAGTTCTTATAATTCAATAAAAACAAAAAGATGAACAATACCCTATAAATAGGAGGCAAAAGACATAAATAGGCAGTTCACAATGAAAACAATATAAATGAACAATAATAACCAAATAAATGAGGTTTAACCTCACTGATAATCAAATACAAACTTAAGCTAAGATATCCTGTTTTTTCATCTATTATATTAGCAAATGTTAAAGTGGTTGTTATTGCCATTTTGGCCAGGGTGTGGCAACACAGGCACTCTCATGTACTGTGTTAGAAGGACAAATTTACAAAACTTTTTGAAAGGTGATATACAATATGTACCCAAGTTTAAAATGTGCATACCTTTTTCATGGTGAGACTGCCCTTTCAAGAATTTAGCCTAATTGAATACTAGGAAAAATATAGTTGACAAATGAGCCTTGCAACAGTCATACTTGTAATAGTGAAAAATTACAAAGCTTCTGCACAGCCAAAAAACTATCACTAGGGTGAACAGACAACTTACAGAATGGGAGAAAATATTTGCATGCTATACATCTGATAAAGGGCTGATAACTAGAATCTATATAGAACTCAGGAAAATCAGCAAGAAAAAATCAAACAAACCCATTAAAAAGTGGGCAAAGGACATGAACAGAAACTTTTCAAAAGAAGATAGAAGAATGGCCGAGAAACATATGAAAAAATGCTCAACATCTCTAATCATCAGGGAAATGCAAATCAAAACCACAATGAGGTATCACTTAACTCTAGTGAGAATGGCTTTTATCAAAAAGTACTAAAACAACAAATATTGGCATGAATGTGGAGAGACAGGAACACTCATACACTGCTGGTGGGACTGCAAACTAGTACAACCTCTGTAGAAAGGAGTATGGAGATACCTCAAAGAACTAACAGTAGACCTACCATTTGATCCAGAAATCCCACTATGAGGTATCTATCCAAAAGAAAAAAAGACATTCTATAATAAAGACATCTGCACTCGAATGTTTATAGCAGTACAATTCAAATTGCAAAGATGTGGAAACAACCCAAATGCCCATCAATACATGAGTGGATTAATAAAATGTGGTATATGTATACCACAGAGTACTACTCAGCTACAAAAAACAATGGTGAACTGACAACTCTTGTATTATCCTGGATGGAACTGGAGCCCATTCTCCTAAGTCAAGTTATCACAAGAATGGAAAAACAAGCACCATGTATACTCACTATCAAATTGGTACTAATTGATCAATACTTATGTGCACATGAGGAAGTAACATTCATTGGGTGTCAGGCAGGTGGGAGGGGAAAGAAAGAGATAGGTATATTCATACCTAATGGGTGCAGTGCACACTGTCTGGGGAAGGGCACACTTGTAGCTCTGACTCAGGCAGTGCAAAGACAATTTATGTAACCTAAACATTTGCACCCCCATAATATTCTGAAATAAAAAAAAATTAAAAGGAAAATTAGAAAGTAGTTAAACATACATCTGTAAGGGTTTGGTTAAGAATATTATAGCACATTTACATGATTACATAAATTTCAATCATATAAAAGGGGAGCATATGGTCTTATAAGTACTGATATGTGAAGACATCCATGGTATTATATGCAAAAAATTTATGTTACACAGCATTATGGGTTGAATGATATTTTTATATATGTTTACTTTTTAAAGTCAGGAAAGCTTTACAAGAGATACTCAGTGCAGTAGAATGGTAGGGGAGGAGGGTGAGGGTAGGAAAAAATTACAGAGAAGAGTTATATTTCTATTAAATATGACTATATTGTTTTACTTTTACATAAATATACATTACTTATCTACATTAGAGAAAACAAAAAATTTATTTAAAAATTAACTAAAATTCTTTATATTCCCTAAAACTCCTGCCTTCTTCCTGCCATTCATTAAACTCAGCAGCTAAGTCTGATTCTTAGAAAGCTCCTCATCAGAACTGTCATTTTTCTGGATCATAGACTTCATTCTCTAACGAAAGAAAGTGCTTGTTTTCTTCTCTTCCTAAAATGTTCTTCCTTCCAATTCTACCTATCAAAGATTCTTTAATAGTATGTATTGCTCAAAATGCTACCTACACTATAGAACTTACAATCTTATCTTTTCTCTTCTGTTTTTCTATTCATTATTTTTTTTAAAAACTCTATTAGCCGCAGTATGGTATCCATTAGACTACTCCGTGTATACTTCTGTCTTCTCTAGGAGCCTCAGGTTGTTCAGTAGCAGTGTTTCCTCTATCTTTTTATCATCCCACCATGTCTGGTCCTCATGCATGTACATAATAGATGCCCAATAAATGTTCACATCTAATTGCTTAATTGACTATATATAGATAGCTCAATTGATAACTAGAATGAAATAAAAATGAATATGATTGTCAATTACTGAAATATGATTTTTCTATAGTGAGGCTTTCTCTCATTTCTTTGAGAAAATGAATATAAAATTATTCACATAAAAATACAAGCACAGTAATGCTCTTAATATTTAAACAATTTTGAGATAAATAATGCCCTAGAGAAATGTATTCAGTGCTAACACAGCAGTATTCTCATCTTATTAAAAACATATCATTATTAAAATTCTTGTCAAACTAATAAGGTGGAGAATCTGAAGTTCTTAAAACAATTCAGGTGTAGCCACCTTGCTCTAGGCCAAGGCTTGTAATTGCTACTACACTCGGGTACCAGTTCTAACAATTGATGAAATTGACAGAAGACTCTGAATCAACATTAAGTCAATCTTTATGCAATTAATCTTCACTCAATCCACATCCATTACCTACACCTTATATCTGTGTTGGGTTCTAATATGTACTGGTCAGATCCTCTCAACCCTCTCTCTCCCTCTAAGAAAAACACTATTATTTAAAGAGTTGGGAGACTTTGAGAAATAATTTCTTTGTGTCTTATATATATTATAGAAAACCTCAATAAAGATAATTCAGTCTATTTATATAATTCTATCAATGGGGGACTCACTCCCTGGTGAGTCTACTAATTCAAATATTATACAGTATTAAACAGAGGAAATTAGTTTTAAATTAGAACTAAAATATGTCTTACAAATTGTACCTATTGGTCCTAAGTTCTGGCTTCTGAAACAGCAAAATATAATTGCTATTTGCTATTAGAAACTAGCCTATTCCAACTTTCTCAGTTTTCCTTCACTCCATTAATTTTAATCATTTGCATCTAATAGCAGCACACTCTGGACACCTAATCCCTGTAACCTTCCTATTCATCTCTTCTGTTCTCACATTCTTCCTGTTTTAGCTTATTTCTAAGACCGTAAGTTGGTATAATTTTCCCTACTCACCAATTCTCCTCTTTTTTTCTCTAGATTTTTGATATTAACATAGCTATACTAAACTATTTTTTCTGAAATCCTAAACTATGAAAGTGTACCTCAGAATTTATTTTCTTTTTCTTTTGTTTTTTGTTTTGTTTTGTTTTGTTTTGTTTTCTTGAGACAGTTTCCCTCTGGGCTAGAGTGCAGTAGCCTCATCATAGCTTGCTAAAACCTTAAACACCTGCGCTCAAGCGATCTTCCTGAATCAGCCTCCCAAATAGCTGGGACTACTGGCATGAGCCATTGTGCCCAACTAATTTTTTAAATTTTTTGTAGAGATGAGATCTTGCCATGTTGCCCAGGCTGGTCTTGAACACCTGGCCTCAAACGATCCTCCTGTCTTAGCCTTCCAAAGTGCTAAGACTATAGGTATAAGCCACTACACCTGGTCTCAATCCAAGTTTCTAAACCCTAAATCAATATTGTAAACCCAAAGCCTTCTTCCAAAGGGGCCATCTTACCCAGGGAGAACCCTCAGATATTGAATAAAGTCATCTAACCAAAATTCTGTAAAGGTATCCATTTCCAACATGCATCATATTCGCGGGACTTAATTATCCTCTGCCTGTGACAACTGCTTGTCTAGAGGATGGAATTTTACCATGCCCATATCCATATTTCATCTGAGATAACAGTCACTCTTTTTGATCTGTCCAATTTCATCAATGCAGTCTTGATATCAACAGCTAATAGCTACACATGTTACAGTGAAAATTGGAATTTCCCAATTAGATTAAGATGAAAAAATTAACCATAACACTATTTCATTTTTTTCTGCTTTGTAGAGCAAATTCAGAAAAATCTTAATAAAATTATAATAAAATTAGAGTAACACCCTTAGTACTTAGTACTACCCCAGTTTCTTTTTCTTGAAGAATAAAAAATATATTTATTTCTGGAAACAAAAAAATAAAGAAAATACATTGATTCTACTTTATATATATTAATTTGGGTAATGGGTTGGATATACACTTTTAAAATGTACTTATTTATTTTTAATTAATCTTTTAAAAATGATTACTGTATGTATAGCGTTTGTCGAAGAGAGATTTAAAATTAAAACTTCTTCAAAGGTAATGAGGCCTTAAATATCTCTTCAATTTCAATCTGGCCATAATCTTCCAAGGAAGCTGTACCGCAAATTCTAATTTGTTATGACAAATAAAAGAAAAATGAAACTCATGTTTTATACCAGAGAGAGGCCAAAAGGTTAACATTTCCTTTCTTAGGCCTGAAATAAAGTCAATAAATGAATCTCTAAAGCTTTCCCCAGAAAAGCTGGATCTTTAGTGATAGTGAAGAAAATCTATTATAAAATTGTACCTATTAAAGAAAACAGAACAAAGAATAATGGAAGATCTGTAGAGAAAATAAAGAAACAACTGCTATGATTTTGTTTTAACCCAAAGTGAGTTTCATCATCCTCTGTCACCCTTAACACAGGAAAGTAACATTAGCTCGAGAATGATTCTTAATGAAATGAGTCTTTAAGATTCATATTGGTACTTTAATATATGAAATGTATCTTTCAATATTTTAGAGAAAGTTAAAACCAGACAACAAATTACATGCTGATAGAAGAAGCTAATGGTGAGGAGAATTAAATCCTATTAATAAATTCTCCATAAGTTGAATATTTTTACTAATTCAAATTATATAAAGCATAGAGACAAACAGGTGAAAATATGTTTTTAATTTTTAGATTGTATCTTCTTGGGCATTTGCATTTTCTGTTCTTTCTGCCAAGGACACTCATCACACATATATGCTGGGTCCTCTTGCTTGCTTTTTTTCAGGTCTTAATCAGCATTTAGTCAGACTTTTTCTGTCCATCCTATTTAAAATTGTAGAACCCATCCAACCACGAACTGTCCTCCTCCCTGAAATTTCTTGTAGATTTTATATTAATCTTCTACTAACATATTCCACAAGAGCAAATTTTTTTCACTTTTGTTTACTACTACATTCTCAGCAATAAGAATAATGGGCAACACATGGAAGGCACTGAAAAATTATTTGTTGAAATAAAAATGAATGAAGGAGAAAACCTTAAAAATACTTATATGGGATCCCATGATTTCTAACTTAAAATTTAGGAATTTCAGAGTAAATATAACCATGTGCCCACTGGTATTTTAAAGAGACTAAAAGAAATATGAAACACATGGGAATAAAAAATGTCATACCAACAAGAAAAAAATTAGAAGGAATCTGACAAGTTTAACATGGCATCTTGGGGAAGGCTCTGCTATAATTATATTAGGTCATGCAAACAAATGAAAGAAGGGCCACAATATTAAATTTAAAAGGTCTAAATCCCTAATTCTTCTCTTCTTCCCATATCAGCTACTCATTCAGGCTGTCCTATTGCTTTTACAGGCTCAACATCTGTCTCTTTAACTTTACATATGTATCCACATTTTTCTCTATTTCTCTGCTCGTTTTTATAGGACAATTATCTCTAGAATTATCTGTACTCACTGATACGTCTTCTTTGATTGTCTCTTAAATCTATTCTAATCATCTTTTACTTTGCCTTTTTATTTCTTGCTTTTTAGGCTTACTTTTTTTTTTTTTTTTTTGAGAGAGAGTCTTGCTCTCTCACCCTGAGTAGAATGCAGTGACATCATCATAGCTCATTGCAACTTCAAACTCCTCTACGAGGAGATCTCCCTCTTGCGTAGGCTGGTCTTGAACTCCAGAACTTGAGCAATTCTCCCTGCTTGGCCTCCCAGAGTGCTAGGATTGTAGGCATGAGCCACCACGCCCAGCCCTTGGTTTTACTTTTTACTATGGCTTTTTACTCTTGCCATAAAGCAGCTCTTTGTCAGGGTCACAGATGACCTTTTACATTGTTAAGTCCACGGAAATTTTTTCTCTAGCCCTGTCTTATCTAAGTTCTCACAGTTTTTCAGTCTTCATTTGGCTTTCAAACACCACTCTCTGGGTCTCCTTGTACCTACCTCACTAGTCATGCATTTAGTCTCCTTTAGTGTTCCCTACTGTTGGTATGTCCCAAAGTCAGTCATGGTCTCCTTTGTCTTCAGTGCCTACACTCATTACCTGGATGTTCTCACCAAGTTTCATACTTTTAAATGCCAAGTGTACACAGATGACTGACAAAATATATGTCTAGCCCAGAATTTTCACTTGAATATTAGGCCTATATATTCAACTGCTTCCTGAATAATTTTGTTGGTCTAAAAGTCATCTTAAATTTAACAAGTTCAAAATTGAACTCCTGATTCTCTTTACGAATCTGAGCTTCTATACTCTTTTCTATTTGATAATTGATAAATTTATTTTTCCAGGTGTAAGCCAAAACAACTTAGAATCATTTTTCACTACCCTCCTCTTCCACACTTTACACTTAGTCCATCAACAAATCCTTTCCCTTCAAAATATACCCCGAAACTCAAGATTTAAAGGAAGCTCCACTGCTACCAGCCTAGTCCAAGTTGTCCTCATCTCTTATTATTGTAGTAAGTTTCTAATTGGTTTCCTTATTTCAACCTTTTTTCCCAGGAGTCTGTCATCTACACAGCAACTTAAAATGATCTTTTTAAGCATTTGCAGTCATGAAAGGTTGGTATCATAATAATATCCAGAAAAACCCTTTCAAAATGACAATCAGATCATATCACTTTTTTGAACTTCATATATATGCCATTTGATCAACTTTTGAAAATATGAAAAAGACTATTTAACGTGCTACATTAGGTCAAAAGAACTACAGATTGAGTTGTTTTTCAGGAATATTTTGAAAGCTATTTTTCATTATTAATCAATATGCTAGTGATGTTTGTCCTTTACAGTTATAATTTCATCATGATTTCCAATCCTATGTATTTGGCCCTTGCTAACAGAATATGGAGAATTAATTTGTTTAGCCAAATCTGTTAACTTTCTAGAATACTACTTTAAGGGATTAAGCAATAATTTAAACAGTGATCATTCTTCAGCATATATATTACATATCTTATAATTATTACTATTGTATAAGTTATAACATGTATATAAAATATACTTGATATTGTACAAACATTATTCACGTTTAAAGCTCTTGCATCATGAAAAAATATGATTACATACATAAAATGAAAGAAAAATCTAAAGAAAATATAAGCACTTTTAGAGTATGCTTTACTATATTCTTTTATAGAAACATACACACACATGCAATTGTTTTAATTAAAATAGATGTAGTATCATGAAAGTATGCTCTTATTTGTATCATGTTAAAGTGCTCTGAAAATAATCCTAGCTGCTGCTAGGGTTCATGGATATTTAGCAAGGTGGGAATATAAATTGAGCAATAATGTTTTACCTTTATAATGATGTATATGCAGGACTGTTTTTTTTCTGGCTGTAAGATCACAAAGCATAATTTTTTAAAAAAATTCATAACTAATATATTCCCCAAAAATTGAAAAATCAAAAAAGAACATGAAAGTAGACCTGTAAAATCTGATTCATATATCCATTTTTTCCTGCACTAGCTTCTCTGAATTAGACCCAGAGGGACTTCTCTCCTTGTCCCTGCCTCAACCTGGAGATAAATAATGCAAAACATCCTCCTTTAGTTGTCTGACCCAGCCCTGTTCCTAAAAATACCTTTTATCTATGTATTTTTTCCCTAATAAGCATAGTAAACTTTTAAATGAAGAGGTTATATCAATACCTTTTAAGAGTTAGTCAGTAGCTTTTAAAAGGCTAAAAAACATTATAAATTCTATTTCTGGTTTCCTTTAAAACTAAATTATGTCTTTATTTTTTTAATGTGTTATTGCCAATCTTTCCCTATCCTGAGTCTTCTGGATGAAAGTTTTTATCTAAGGTATTTTAATCATTTTAATAAAACACTGAATAAAGACAATGCCTGATGACTGAATTAAACATGTTATTTTATTGACATTTCTTGTAGATTTAATTAGTGCCTTTAGTCACAAGAATTAGAAGTTAGAGTTTATTTCTACAAATGATATTACACAAACATAATAGATTTTCTGCACATGTCTATACATTATAAATGTAAGTTACTGTGTATCTGACAAAAGTAATTTGTACAGGAGTATTTCTAAAACTATTTATCTGACATCTATTCCAAAACCATTTTCTGCACTTAAAGTGAATGACCATAGAAATTTGCTAACCTTTCATGACACAGTGACTTAAAAATCCATTAAATGTTTTTTAAAATGCACTATTTGACCCTCTTGTAATTCTAAGAGCAAACAGCTATCCAACATTTTCAGGATCATTAAATTAAAAAATGATAAAGAAAGAAAATCATTAACTAATTTATATTTCTCATCTAATGGGAATAGAATTAATAATTACTTTTGCTGTTGAAATATCCTGTAGTCAGTCACTTGTGTCGAAATAGCATGCCTATCGTTCAAAGTATAGGACCTACTGACCTTAAGTTATAAAAATTCACAGTTGTATTTATCAGCCAGTATTAAAACAATTGGCATAGAATCTTCATGCTTAACTGTCCAAACTACTATTCTCAAATTTCCTTTTCCTATGTTGCATTTACTTTTTTTTCTTTTTATAGACGTCAACCATGTTTGGCCCAATACTTCATCTATTGTAACACTCAAATTTATTTTCTAAATTAACATGTGAATCACTTTGGGCATTTGGAAAGAAAGGAGAAGCAAGACAAAACTTATATATACATATTCAACAATCATGAGATTCATGGAAGTTTTAATGATCAGCCATAACAATTCGAAGTTTTATCTAATTGATAGGGCAACTTATTAGCACACAAGGAATTAATTCCTTCACCATTTAATTTAATGGCCTTGTTTCAGTGACTATAGAATCAATGGTTTAAAATTTTTGAAGCTATCTTCACTTCATCTATTTCCTCAATGGCATTAGTGAACTATTTGCTTTATTAAAGACACATTTATTTTATTTCAGTTCTAAAATTGTATTTTAAATTCAGACAATACATCTATCAGTAACATTTTGTATGACATTTGTTATATATTTTCTAATAAAAGTTGAAGTGAACAGTAAATTAAACCACTATTACTCTTAAATAGATATGAAAACAATCACAGAGCAGTTTGTTAAAACTTTTAAAGTAATACTTTCTTGTCAAACAGACCAGAAAAATTACACAGTATTGTGTTTTATAATATTTAAATTTGATAAAAATGTTTGTGTCTCCACTGATATAAGTTGTTATAATTTATATGTTGTACAATAAATTTTCAAGAAGGGCCCAAGACCAGAACCCTAGTTTACCCATATGATTCCTTAATAGAAAAAGAAATATCTCTGGTAATTTGAGCTTACCACAAATCATCACTTACTTTTCTTAATTATAGATTGTTATCTCCCTAAGCATAGTAATGAGATACAAAGAAAGTGGCTGTTGTCAAATCTAATATAATTGTCTTCTGTGGCAACTAATCAAATGCTATATTATTGAGGAAAACTAACTCTTTAGAACTGAGGTAAAGAGAAATGTGAACCTAACCAAACTTATATTTTGTTAACTTTAAGTAAGCTACTTGGGCCCATCTCTTGTCACCACCAAGAGTGCAATTTTACCACCACTCTTGCACGAGCAGACGTGTCCTATGCCTAGTCACAAAGAAGGGGCTGCTCTGCACACATTAAGCCAAGGCCTCAGCTTTCCATCATGGGCCATACACCAAATCTAAACACCCAGGGGCATCCTGAACTGTAAAGAGATTCCTAGATACAAGGTGCTTTTAAGAAGAACTTCGAAAAAACTAAGTGGCTCTTGCATTCTCAATTCAAAATTCTCCCCATACTAACTGGGATTTCTCAGTCCATCAACACAGAGAAAGCAGTTGTTCTCATGTCTTAAAATAGCACAGATTGAACATTTAACCTTTCTGCTGCCCAGAGTCTAATTACTATTTTATATTTAAACACACACCCCCCGTTTTGTTTTTCTCATAATGAAATAGAACATAGATGAAGGTAAAACAAACTCATTGCTCTTGAAAAGTATGAACCTAGAGAAAAAGGTGTTTGCAGGAATTTAAAGAAATGATGCCAGACTAGTAAAACTCAATTTTTCTATTAAAAAGCCGGACCTTCAAAGTAACTCTATTTTAAGTAATTACCCTTTATTAAAGAGTTTGGTGACTCTTGATTATTCATGATGAGGGATAATTATATTTTCTAATTCTAGTGTTATATTTAGCAACTGACTAAGGCTCTATAGAGGACATGAACTCTTAGGGCACTTAGAATAACTATGTCTGCCCAATAGTCACATGTCCACTGTTTATAAGTAACCTAGTTTATTTACTAGGTACTGGCAATGCCTCCTCTCAGAAATATAAATGCTCATTAACTGAAGTTTAATCAGCAGGATAGTTTTCCATACAGTGGCATTTTCTCTTTTTCTGTGGAATATTTATAGGACTATCGTCTCCTTCCTTTTGAAGTCATATATTAGGATTTAAGACTATCTTCTAAGCCAACATCTCAAACCTGAATATGAATAACTAAACACTGAATATGTAAGTCTTTGTTTTATGTGATCATATTTACCCCTTCCACTGTGAATGAGGTGAAGAATAAAACAGTTATTAAAAATCAGTTAAACAGCTGAGCTTTGTATGATAAATATTATAAACCATAAAATATTTTTCTGTTCTGGAAGAAATTTGTATTTCTTCCTTATTTTTCTTTCATTTGGGCAAGTAAATGAATGGTGATGGTGAACAATAATAGCACAGGCCGCTCTGACAGAGTGGAAGGATCCAAAAGCCCAGCGTATGTGCTGTAGCTCTGCTTTTTGCTAGCTCTGTGACCTTGGGTAAGTCACTTAGCTATTTTGAAACTCATTTTCTTCACCTGTAATGGCGTTTTATCTCTTTTTAAATAGAGATTACATTCATCAAATGGGCATTTGTATGTGATACCGAAAAGATTGTCTGGTATGTACATGCAACGGATCCCTTCTGGAAGCATGTCAGGCGCATGGTGTTACACTGTGTGTGGGCACCAATCCTGGCAGGAATAGTCAGTGACCTGCTGTCGGAGCCCACAGAGATAACCTAAAGGAGCACTCCAAATGTCCTTCTGCAAGCATTACCCACCTGGGGACATTTCTCATCCAATGACTACCAAAGGATAACTCTGCCATAACTGTGCTCTTCACTGTGGCCACCTCACCACTTGCATATGTTTATCCCATTTCAAGATGCCATGTGTGGCGTTTTCCAACATTATGATCTCAGAGGTTGAGGCATCACATGTAATTGGAGTATTTATTACCACGTACCCATCTGGCATTTTTGGAATTGTGAAAGAAAATTGATAGCCTAATGACTTTTTTCTTACATTTTAACATCCTTGGTATTATTAATAAAACTCCAGTTGGTGTTGGCACTTGATGAATAAAGGATGCTGTATCCCTGGGCATCATTTGTAAAGGCAAAGAAAATGGGAAAGTTTGCTTTTACACAAACATTATAGTTAAAGTACTTAATGTATGACATTTTCTCATTTTTATAAAAATGCCACTCCTTAGACATGATAGTATGGGTACAGATTATTGTGTGGCTCTATAGAAATGATGCTCCACTTTTATGTTCAGTTTTTTTGTATGATTCTTTCTACATCTGGGATTCAAAAAATAGTTTTCTTTCTTATTAGAAAATTTAAAAAAATTCCTAATACATCAAATTTGATGAGATTGAATTAATTCCTGGAAAATGATTTTTGTGGGGGTTGGGAGAAGAAGAAGAATATGAGCAAAATGTAAAAGTCTAAATGAACAAGTTGCAACAGAAATCTCACTTTTAGAGAAAGACAAATTAATGGGAGTCATATACATTAAATTTTAAATTCTTTGTCTTTTGGTTATATATGGAATGGTGGTTGGTTTTCTAAATAGTCTTCATGTACTTGAATAAACAATTTAAGTTTCACACATGGTTCCTATTGAAATGGGTACTCAATAAATATGTAAGTGACTATTTTTCAAAAGAAAAACTCAACAAGAAACCATAATATTTAATCCCTTTCTTGGCACTAATTTATCTTCTAAACAATATATTGATTAGAAAAAGAAGTTTGTATTAAAATGCTTATTTTTGCTCTGTGGCATTGAGTACACAAAATGAAAAAAGAAAGTACCACCTTTACTTAAAGCTCATCTTCTTGGTTGCAGGAATGTACCAGGATTGACAATAAAAGAAACAAAAAACACAACTGCTAATATATCCTAGGGATTTGTTTCTACATATTTTATTTCATTATATCAAACAGATTTTTAAATTGCTAAAAATCAAAACTAGTTGGAAGAAAATTATGACACATGAAATTATTAGCTAAATATAGTGCTATAGGAAGAATATTCTGAAAAGAAGATTGGCTGTTTAAAGACAAAGGAACATTAGGGTCAGTCACTAATGTCAAAAGCAAGCAAATACCGTTTCAAGTATCCCAGATAATATTCACTAATAGCAGGTTTTAGCTGGATTCAGTCTGATGCAGGTGCATGTTTAGCAGCTGCAAAGGCAACACACAAACACACACATTCACACATAGACATGCATACAGAGCATGATATAAACCAGCTCTCTTAAAATGTAGAGAACAGAAAACTGTAAACAGAGAAAACTCAAAAAGTAACGAGCTCATATAAATTCTTGAATACTGTCTCAATCTCTTTGTGATTTTTTAATTCACAACAGTCCAAGATTTTAAAGCATACATGGACACATCTTTAAGCTGAAATTCTAAGGACAAAATTCTTTCTCCAAAATGCTTACTAGCTGTTAGAACTTGAGCAAATTATCTAATTTTTTGTGCCTCATTTTATAAAATACCACAATAGAATTTATCACAAAGGCTTATAACTAGGAGTACACATAAACATAATACATGCATATGAAACAGTACAGTGCCTAGATCATAGATAATGTTAAACAAACATTAATATTACATTATTACTATCCCATAGTTAATTAGTAGTTTAAGTAAAGAAATACAAAGCAAAATTGTGATTTATTTTATCAGAAATCTTACTTGAATGCATAAAAGCTTACTTGTGTTCTAATTTTTCATTTATTCACTATATTCATTTTAGTAGAGTTTTATACATCACTAAACAGGGTGGCTATTCATTTCACTGTGGAATCAGTAAAAGGAGATTAGGTTCTTTTTCTATGTCAGGGTAAAATAACCTGGTTGTCACTAACCAACAGAAAACAATTATACTCCCTCAAAAATACATAATTAGTATTTATGGACAGATGGGTGCTATTTTAGGTTAGACAGGGATGAGATGAGGCAATGATTTTTTTTCAATTTTTAATTTTTGCTTATTGTTAACATCAGTAAACGAAAGTATCCTATAGGTACTGTAAGAATCATTGAATCAGGCAAATACCTTGCCAGAGTTGAGAGAATATCCAAATCACATTAAACTTTAACATATATTGTACCTTGTATTAGTTTTTTTATTGTGGCTGTAACAGCACAAACTGATCACAAACTTAATGGCTTAAAACAACACATATTCATTATCTTATAATTCTGGGGCTTACAAGTCTGAAGTGGGTCTTGCTGGGCTAAAATCAAGATGCCAGCAGTGTTGCATCCCTTCTGGAGGCTCTGGAGAAGAATCTGCTTATTTATCTTTCTGCAGCTTCTAGAGACTCTGCATTTCTTAGCTTGTGGCCCCCTTCCCTCCATCTTCAAAGCCTGTACAACAGGCAGGTCCTTCTCATGTTGCCACTCCTCTGCTCTCACCTTCTGCCTCCCTCTTCCACTTTTAAGGACCCTTGTGATTATACTGGGCCCACCCACATAATCCAGGATAATCTTTTTTATTTTCAGGTCAGTTGATTAGCAAAGAATCTCATCTGAAACTTCACTTCCTCTTTGCCATGTAACCTACCATAGGTTCCAGAAATTAGGATGTGGCTGTTTTGATGGGCCATTATTTTGACTATCATCTATGTCTCTGCTGATGATTTTAGAGCCACTACTACATTCAATGCACTTTAATATCTGAATGTGTTTAGAATATGTATATTCATACTTAAAAACAATATATGCCTATTACATGAAGAGTAACAAAGTAAGGAAAGATAAAACAGAGTGACTGGTATGTATGTGCTATTTTGTACACAATGTACAGGGGCAGAGAAAATCTCTTTGAAAAGCTGGCATTTGAAAAGCAACTTGAGGAAAGTGAAAAATTAAAAGCGGAGATTGGGGGAAATAATTTCAAGCAAAGAAAACAGTAAGGTCAAAGGCCACAAAGAGGAAGGGTGCTTAGTGGGCTTGAAGAACAGTTCAGAGGACAGGACAGTATGGCTGGAACGGAACGAGAGAGAGGGAGAAGGGTAAAGACTGAAGTATGAAGAAAGAAAAAACTAGAAGGCTGAAGCAGGAGGATCACTTGAGACCAGGAGTTCAAGACCAGCCTGGGCAATAGAAACCCCATCTCAAAAAGAAAAAGGAAAAGAAAAAGGAGAAAGAAAAGAAAGGAAGGAAGGAAGCAAGGAAGGAGTGAAATTAATTAAATACTTCTACCATTGTAACCACAAAACTTTTTAAAAAGAAATTAATGTAAAAAAAAAAAGAAAGAAAGAAATAGAACACATAGAGTCTTATGAGTATTTAACCCAGAGAAAGATATTCGAGCACAAGAGTAACACAATTTGAAAAGCAGCATTATGGTTGCTATGTGCAGAACGGTTGCAAAGCAAGGTTGGAAGCAGGAAGACCAGTTGGGAGGCTATGTTAATAATCAAGGTGAGAAATACTAGTGACTTGGACAATAATGGAACTAAGGGAGGTTAAAAAAAAAAAAACAAACATGCAGGATTCCAGATATATTTAGAATAAATAGAGTACTATCATTTATTGATGGAAATAATTTGAGGTCATATAAAAAGGAAAAGAATCCCTTTTTTATTGTGAGCAACTGGAAGAATATAGCTCATATTCACAGAAATGGAACAAACTATGGGGAAGCATGTTTGGAAGGAAAAATCAAGAACTCCATTTTGGGGCACATTAATCTTATAGATACCTGTGGAATATCTGCTGTCAGACAGTACTAGTTATCCATCAATATTCATTCCTTTCTCTTTTAATAAAAGACATTCTAAATTTAAGCCAAGCACATTTCTTAGCCTTTTGATGCTTGGTGTGTCTATGTGACTTAGTTATGGCCACCAGCATGTTTGTCCTTGTAACCTTTTTTCCATTCAGGCTACTGAATAAGATAAAGGGTTGTACCACCAACCTTAATCATCTACATGAGAGAGATAAACTGATACATCGCTTAAGTCAGTATGCTTTGGGGTCTCTTTTTTATAGCAGCTTAGCTTGTGCCTTCACTAACTATAACATCTACGAAAGAGATATTGACTAGGTAGCTGATCACTGCATGAGTCTGTGTTCAGGGGAGAGTCGAAGGACAGATATGCAACAGGGGGTCTTGAGCATCTAGATGGTCTTTGAAGCTAGGGGACTGGATGAACTGCTGATGTCAATGAATTTTCTTCAGACAGAAGTGAATTTTCCCTGCATTCATGGGTCTACTCTGCAATAAGCACTGAATAAGCATGGCTTTTGCTTTGATTTTTTTTCCTTTGATTGCCACTCCACAGATGCATAATACTAGCCAGAATACTAGAGGCCATATAAGCCTGTCAAACCCACAGCAGGAAAGTGATTTTTTGCCAGAAGAAGATCAAGTCATCTTATTTTAGTATTCTTTATTTTCCTATATAGTGGCCAGACTCTTTTCTTTCTACTTGGGTATTTAGGGTTATAGTTTTGGTGCTAAATACTATGGGCTTCTCCCTATCAAAGTCACATAACGAAGAACCCAGAAGTCAGAGATATTTTGTTTGGTCAGATGATACCTATTTTTTTAAAAATTAAATTCAAGTGACTTAGGTGAAGTTTTATATTTCTTGAACCCACAAATGCTCACAACTTCCTATGGTGTTACATATCATTCCAATGTACATATGTATACAATTGACTTGGCACTCACAGATATTTGAGTTTGGGAGTTCAAGTTAAAATAATTCTTTGAGAATTAAACCTTATGAACAAAGTTATACAGCATGTTTTACCTTACAGAGTTTACTTTGTACACATCAGCTTCTGAAACTTTTTTAGTAAAACTTTGTAGCCTAAAATCTACACGCCTTTGTTTCTAAGAGTAGTTTTACTGAAGCACTGGGAAAAAAACCTTTTTTAGGCATCTGCTTCAAATACATGGTATAAGTTTTATACAGACAGTATGAGAGAGAGAGAGATTAGTTTCACCAGACTGGAAGCTAGGATTTAAGCTCTGAAAGTCTCAATGGACCATGAATGCTTAAAGAAAGCTTAGGTATTGATGACTATAGTTGTAAACATTTCAGGAGATCACAGTTATGGTGACATTTTATCTTAGAATTTATGTTATGCAATTAGTTGATTATCCTGATATTGATGTATCTTTCAAAAACACTGTATCTTGGGACTCTAGACAGAGCATAGCATTGGTTCCTTTTCTTCCTCTGACAAAGGACCCTAGAATGAAAAACTATGAAACAGATTTTCTCATTATTATTATACTTGGGATTTCAAATCTATTGAGGAATTCTGGCTCACGAAACCTTACTTAATAAAGTCCTTCAATAATCCACTGTGGAAAAAAATCCATATAATTAAATAAAATCACACATAGCTTATTACATATCAATGTGTGTATACCAAATGTATATGAATAAGTTTTATTGAGCCATGAATCTAAACACCAACTGAATCAGGTTGTTCCCAGATTCTCCCAGAATTTTATGAAACCTATTATTCTTATTTGACATTACTGCAGTATAAAAGACCATAGTGACATTTGATTACATTCCGTTTTATTATTGCTTTGTAGCAAATTGTTTTCACCAATAAGCGATAAAAATGCAGAGGCAATTATGGTACAAACATGAAAATATCTATGCCTCTTTTTGTAGTAAGAGTATCCAGAAGTATATGAATAGCATAGACTGGTTTTCTTTACTTATCCTATCTTGAAATAATTGTATCACAAATAGATAATACATTTTATAAGCTAAATTAGAATACATTTCTAAGCTAATAAAAAACAAAAAGTGCACATTTTTAACTATTTTCTTATATGTAACTTAAAGACTGACTGAAAAATGTAAAATATTAACTAACAAATATAAGTTTATATCCCCTGTAAGAATATTGTAAACAAATAAGCTATTTACCCTGTATACTGAGGTCCACATATGCTTATTTTGATATAATAATAATTTGATATCTTTATAGTATGGGATATTCTCTGCAATAAATATCCACAAGCTATTTAAAAGTGTAGAATATCACAAGCATACTTTTTTCACCACATTTTTTGACAAATATTTCCTGGAAATGAGGAAGTACAACAATGTTGGTTGGATTTGTGTGTTTAATTTCTTTAATATTTTTATTTTTCCATGATTATCATTAGGTTATGATTATATATATTCTTATACAGTTATGTGTTGCTTAATGACAGGTATAAGTTCTGAGAAATACATTGTTGGGTGACTTTGTTGTCATGTGAACATGATAAAGTTTATTGTACTTATACAAACCTAGATGGTATAGCCTACTACACAGCCAGGCTATAGCCTATTGCTCCTTGGCTACAAACCTGTGGAGTATGTTATTGTACTGAATTCTATAAGCAATTATAACATAATGGTAAATATTTGTGTATCTAAACATTTCTAAATATAAAAAGGTACAGTAAAAGTATAGTATAGAAGATTAAAAATGGTACATTTGTATAGGACACTTCCCATAAAGGAAGCTTGTAGTCCATTATAATTTTATGGGACCACTGTAGTATACAAAGTCCACAGTTGACCCAAACATCGTTATGTACTACATAACTGTATGTGTATTTCTGTGTGTGTATGTGTGTGCCCAGTACTTTTCCATTTAAATATCATATATGAGGAGAGGATAACTAAGATAAACTAATAAGAAAGTCTAAAGTTAACTCCTAATGAATGTTTTTTCCAAAGCCTGGACAATCCTTACATATAAATTAACTTTAATAAATGTAAGTGGTCATATCTGCAACTGATTAGCTTATAGTTTCATTTTGCTTTTCCATAAAGTTGTAACACTTTTACCCTGTCCACTATCAACATTATAATGATATTTTTGTTATTCTGTTTAAACCTAGTTCCCGTTATCCAGATGTTAACAGTATTGGACCCATGTAACTAAAATGAATTTAAACTATCTCATAAGGGAACAATAGGTCTATATTATCACACTTCCTGTCCTTCTCAAAGCCAATGCTTTTACTCAAAATAATGTGGCTATATTCTTTTATTTTATTCATACTTGACAAAACAGAATAGTGCCAACCGAATTGAAACATTTCTTGGTAATAACCATCATCCCTGCTTGGGAGTATCACAGCCTGCAACATCAATGTCTATGAGAACAAAATACATTTATTTTGTTATAGATTTCCAACTACATGGTTTCACTAGAAAATGACTCCACAATTTATGTAGGTAAGGAATATTTGCAGTTTGATCTCCATATTTCATAAATATTCTACAATGTGTAGTAAGCTAAAAATTAATGTTAATTTGAAGACCCCCATAGATACTATTTTTTTAAGTTTATTTAATTTCTCTGATGCAAAGATGGACATTTTCATTTGGCCCCTGTACACAATTTAGCATATCAATATCACATTAAATATTCTTGAATGTCAATATTTGTTTAAATGACTTGCAGAAGCCAGTATAACACCAAAATAAGAAATAATGTTGTGGAGAAAATGGACCTAAATGTGGAGTCCAAAACAATTGAACTCATAGAAGCAGAGAGTAGAATGGTGGTTACTTGAGGCTGAGGAATGTGAAGAATGAAGAGATGATTGTCAAAGGGTATAAAATCTCAGACAGGAGGAATATGTTTTTTCTTATTTTGAGTTCTATTGCACAACATAGTAATTAATAGTAGTGTGCATTTCAAAGTTTTAAGAGAAAATTTGAAATGTTCTCACCACAAAAATGTTAAGTATTTGAGGTGACAGCTATGTTAATAAACTTAATTTAATTATACCACATTGCTTTCATGAATTATTATAACATCACCTTGTACCCCATAAATTTATGCAATTATAAATTGTCAATTTACAATAAAACAAAAGAGAAAGAAACTAGGAAAACATTTTGAGATGAAAATTCACCCTCTGACTCTAACTCTCAGTTTCGAAGTCATGAAATTGAGATATAATATGATATCATGAAGCTGTTAGGAAGAACAAATAAGGAAATCTATGTAAAATATTAAACACAGAATGTAGCTTTTTGGGAGTAATTTATACATGGTTTAAAAATATTAAAAGCAAGAAAATATTGCATGGTATAATAAAAGTAGCACCAAATTAGGAACGCATTACCATCTGAACTGGCTATTTAGTATTACGTCTGTCATATATGGGCCTTTTTTCTTATTTGCAAAATGAGGAAATTGAATGCAATGATCTCTAATGTCTATGAGTGTATCAATTAGAAAACAAACAAAATCAACAAATTTTGCTTTGAGATGAGATCATACAAAATGAGAGAAATTATAAATGAGAAAAGCATGCCTCAAACAAAAGAAAAGAAGTAATTTAATAAGATGTTAAAAAGAAAAATTAAAATCAAATAATATATGGAGAAAATAAAGTAGTAAAATACTCAAGGCAAAGATATATACTCTGATAGATGAATGATACAAAAGGTCTTGGAATATTAAGAAACAAGGAGCTGGAGCAGGCCAAATTTAAAGATAAATAATAAAACAAATATTCAAAAACAAAAAAATATGACTAATGTAGCTGAAAGTGAACCAAGGTAGAAATAAAAGAATATATGAAATTATACATTGGGAGGAGGGGGGAATTTATGTGGAATAAGTTTTGTATACAAAGATTACAATATTCTTTTTTTTTTTTTTAAAGAAAAGGACAACTTCTCTTTGGGATATTATTCCCTATGTCCATTTGTAACTGACAATAATGAAAACCTGGAATTAGACTTACAACCCCATGTTAAGATTTATATTTCAATATATTGATTTTTCTATAGCAATCAAAGCTAACACTCTTGATTATTCATGTTGTTTGTTTTAAAATTTTTATTTAAAGTAATTCTTTTATGGTTTTTCATAACTTATTAAATATGTACCAAAAAAACTACAAAACAAGAACAATGTCCATAGATAGAGATAAATTGGACATGTTACCTGTCTTTGAGGAGGTTTTAAACAAGTATAAAGAGATGTAGAAAATTCTTATTGGTAAAATGATAAATGCTAGAATTAAATATGTTTATACAAGTAGAAAAATATGTTAAATATATAATTAAAATTGCACATAAATCTACTTTAAGAGTAACATATACATTTTACACAAACAAATATAATCCAAATATCATGATAATTTGAAACACAAATTTAATTTTCTAAAATTCACATTTTCTTAATGTTAAATATTTATTCTTATCAATTGACTGATAATATTACTATATATATTACATGGAGGGGAAAGAAGGGTAAGTGGCTTTTCAGATCTACAGAATGTTAATATGTACATATATTCTCCTTAAAATCCCAATCATGTTCCTTGGATATTGTCTACCTTTATATTTAAAGTTTCTAAGATTCTTGGTGAAGAGGTGTACAAAAACTTTAGGGGGAAGCAGAGACAAAAATTTCAGGGCTAAAGACAAAGTAATATTGATATCCTCTCTGATTAAAATATATCTGTTCAAATGTGCCAATTTTAATTTGTTTCAGCACTCTGGACTTAGTCCTAAATAGTAATAGTTCTTTCTTATAAATACTTGTGTTCTAATATTACCACCAAGCCTTAAATTCATAGCTTTTGATATTTATATGAAGGTGGTGCTTCCCTAGCATTCCTTGGTCAGTACTGATTTATTTTTCCAACTCAAATTACACTGCTGTCTCCTAACAATCACTCCCTTCAATAATAATCTTAATTAAAATTTCACATCAACATTTTATCCTGGCTGGGCATGGTGGCTCACTCCTGTAATCCTAGCACTTTGGGAGGCCAAGGGGGGAAGACTGCTTGAGTTCAGGAGTTCAAGGCCAAAGCTTGAGCAAGAGCGAGACCCTGTCTCTACTAAAAATAGACAAAAAATTAGCTGGGCAACTGAAAAAATAGAAAAAATTAGCCAGGCATGATAAAATTAATCAGGGACTGGAAAAATAAAAAATAAAAACAAGATATTTTTTATCCAACAAAATGGTTAAAAATGTTAGGGTCTGATCTAAATCAAATATTATCAACAGTATGTGAAAATGTTCTCTCACTCATCGTTTGCAAATACATGAATTTGTGAAGTCATTTTGCAGAGTAATTTGAAACTATTAAAATTTAAAATGCCTCTCTACCATATATGTGCTTAAGGAGACAGGTTTAAGAATGTTTAACAAGAAAGACATAGAAAATATATATTCTGTTTTTGAGAATATTGATAATTTACTCATACCATGGCACATAAATACTACAAAATATAGACTGCTAAAAGGAATGAGGTAGATCTATATGTGCTAACATTTAAGGATTGCCATGACCTGTGTATGAAAATCAAATGAAAAACTTATAGGAGACCTAGCAATTCGATACCAGTGGTTGTACCTGGGGAGGGACCCAGGATTGGATGAGAGTTGGTCAAGGCTGGTATAAGGACCCTAAAGCCAAAACACTCTGCAAACCTTCCACTGGGGGCAGATCAGAATACAAGAACAAGAAAACTGAGCTTAAATGATCTCAGAGGGTTTAGTGTTCATGAAGGCTTTTTAAAATCTACATAGGTTTTATCTCTATCCTCTCTTAGAAGTGAAATTTATTGTCGAATATAATGTGACATAGTTTTCTAGTAAGAACATTATTTCTGTAGAATTACTTCTCTCTGAAAGCATAAACTGATTACATGGAGCCAAGCACTGTGTGATGTGCTACAGGGATATGGAAATAAAGAAAACAATTTTCCTGGTTTTTATGGAGTTTACACAGTGGAGAAGGGAATAAGGTGGGATGAAGTTCTACTACATGTAGTTGATACTTATAGAGTGCAGGAAGCATTATTATAGATTCCCTATATTAATCCATTAAGCTATCGCAACAATAGATGAAAAAACTAAAGTATGGAGACATTAAGTAATTTGGTCAATGTCAAACTGTCAGTGAAAAAACTAGGATTTGAACCGAAGGAAATCTGGTGCCAGAATTGGTCTTCTTAACTATAACCCTACTATAACCCTATACAATGTCTTTTTTTTTTTTTTTTTTTTTGAGACAGAGTCTCATTTTGTTGCCCGGGCTAGAGTGAGTGCCATAACGTCAGCCTAGCTCACAGCAACCTCAAACTCCTGGGCTTAAGTGATCCTACTGCCTCAGCCTCCCGAGTAGCTGGGACTACAGGCATACGCCACCATGCCTAGCTAATTTTTTCTATATATATTTTTAGTTGTCCAGATAATTTTTTTTATTTCTATTTTTAGTAGAGATTGGGTCTCGCTCAGGCTGGTCTCGAACTCCTGACCTCGAGCGATCCACCACCTCAGCCTCCCAGAGGGCTAGGATTACAGGCGTGAGGCACTGCGCCCGGCCAATACAATGTCTTAATCATAACTCATTATATATCTGTAAGGTGTAGTGCAAAAAAAAATGCTAAAAGCAGGTGTAAGACTAGAACAAAGAAGTTTCATTGGATGGGGTGATTTGAAGACCATGAAGAAACAAAAGGAGAGAGGAATCAGAGCTATTTTAGAGTCAGATTTTGGATGACATTTGATTGCACTGATGGGTTTGACCTGATATAGAAGTCGCTAAAATATTTTGAGGAGAGCTGTGCTTTGAACTGACCTGAGTTTTACAATAGTTACCCTGGTGGTGATGTGGTCCAACGGGAAACAATTTAAGGGAGAAAACAAGCCCTTATGAGAATGGAGAGAGAAAAAAAGTGCAAGATAATTTTTCAAGCACCAATCTTATGGAACTTTGGAAGTCAAAATGAGGTCAGTGGATGAATTTTAGATAATTCTGTGCTTTCTAGCTCAGCAGAAGGTTGCACTCTTTAAACAGGTGGAAATACAAGTGGAGCCAATATAGCAAGCACATGAGAAAGGTCTCAGGGTTCAGACATTTTTTTGTTCCTCTATTTAGTAGTTCTTGTTAGAGATCTCTTTTGAAAAGTAATTAATAATTAGTTTATACAATAGAAAGTATTATCTCAAGTATTAGTGAAGAAATGGGCAAAGAACTATAAAATGTAAAACATTTAAAGCTTTTTTTTGTCCATACCCCTATTGCATTCCCATGTACATTAGAAGTCAGAAATTTCTTAGATGTTCAGTTTCCAGGAGAAACTGGTCTGCAACCCCTTGTATGTACTATGTCTTTTAGGGTGAAAAGATCTTTACCTATAATGCAGTGCACCAAGGTTTAAAGTTGGAAGGTTCAATTATATTAAAGTTAACTGTACCCTGTAGATTTTGAGAGACATGCTTTAATATCATGTGGTAGGATTTAATATTAGGTTTGTGGCAGTAATCACTAGTGCCATTCTTCATACATTTCCTTTCAGAAACATAGTAGGATTGTATTTCCCTGCATCTCTGAAGTTAGATTTGGCCAAATGCTATTTTTTAGTGAAATATGAAAGAGATATGTCACTTCTGGGGAAATCCATTAAGAGCTGGTATACAATTTGCAAAATTTCTTTTCTCTGCTCTTAGCTTAGTGATATTCCCAATGGTGGAGAATCCTTCAGCCTACATCCTTGAGAAAGGACAAATGTAGAACAAAGCCTTCATCTGACTTTTATTAGTATTAAGATATATAAAAGAAATATAGTTTTAAACCACTGAGATTTTGGTGATGTTAAACACAGTGTAATCTAACTTATATTAACTGATACACTAACTGCTGTGGCTTATCTCCTTAGATTTGCCCTGGAATTGACAGGTTTTTCTGGATATAGTTATTATTTTTCTCCTTCCCATGGAGGTCTATCTTATTTTCCAATTGCTCCTAAATATACTTCTTTCTCAATCATGTATCAACAAGTAGAAGGAGCTTTAGTTGGTTCTTTGAATTATTGCATCTAAGATTCAGTTTATCATATGGCAATTTCCAAAGTGATTCATATGTTTACAAATTTTCTGACAATGGAGAATAGTAGTAAATCTTCCCTCAAGCTCCTTCCAACTGAGTAAAAAGGTTAAATTTGAGTGAAAGGGGCTAAAGTGATCACCCATGCTGAGATTTCAGGCAACTTTCTACCTAAAACTATCTCCCTCTGTGAAGGAAGAGAGGAAATGAAAGAAACTCCTCTCATTTCCACTTTCCCATGTAATTCTTCTTCCATTCCTATTCTATTGCACAACTCAAAGGTGTGGAATACAAAGATAAAAAACTAATTACTTACAAACAATTTTATTATTCAGATACTCTTACAGTAGCTTAGAGGTTAAGCACATACTCACTCTGGTGCCAGACTGCATGAATTTGAAATCTGAATCAACCACTTGGAACAATGTTAAGCATGTCATTTAACCTCTCTACACCTTGATTTCCTCATGTGTAAAAATGCGAGTACTTAAAATGTCCTAAAGTTTTTATGAGTTTTAAATGAAATAAGATTTGCCATATGCTTGGCACAACGTCTGACACCTACAAAGAGCTATTTTTCTTAACTAAATAAATTTTAAACCTAGGCTTGTAAGATAATTTTCATTTCAAATAGTGGCATGTTATTTTATAAGACTTCATAAGCTTTATATGAAATTCAATACAAATACCATTCCCCACATTATAGAGTTTATATGATATCTTATAAGGAAAAATCCAAAATTAAGCCAAGAAAAAAAAATAGTAGTCACTTAAATATAAACCAAATACAATCAAAGAACGGATGGAAGAAAGAGAAAATAACTCTAGTAAATGTGCATAAATGTGCAGAGTTTTTATCTAATCCCATCAGGTCTCACGGTATTTATCCTTTTGGGCTCATGAAATGGAACAGTTTAAAATGGTCACTGACCACAGGAAGGATTAGCACATTTTTATTTTTGTAATCCAAAACATTTAGTTTTTGGATTTTTATCAGGCATAATATAAAAGTGATTAGTGATATAGCTCCTCAGGAGTAAGAATTTGTTTATGGTTCCATTTCCATGAATGCTCTGTGATAAACAGATCTCAGAAAGTAGGTGGAATAAGGCTGAGGCAGGCAATTCAATAGGTAGACACACTTCGATATGTTACAAAGAAAACTTCCATGGCCGATGCCAAATCCATTGATCACAATCCCCCAAAATAATATCTATCCTGCAAAATTTTCCTATGAAACACATATTATAAACATCTACTAATTTTTTGGAATTACAGAAAACTATTCTATTTCACTTACAACGTCTCATGTGTGCGCATGCAAAAATTATTATTGTTTTAAAAAATTAAATTAATGTAAGCATTGACATAAAAATGTCATTTGATTTGAGGTCACGTTATAGGCAATTAATCAATAAAGAATATAATCAAATATGTCCATCTCCAAAACAGCCCTTTCTGCTTATTGCACATCTGAGAGCATAAGGGGTTTGTTATTAAACTCTTACATTGTACTATAGGATTTCACCTTTAATAAATATGCAAGTCAAGCTTATCTTTGCTAAACACTTTAGTTTGCATTCCTAAAACTGAACCTCTGTGTATTATCTTTCTTCCTATGTTACATGATAGATCTCATGGGTGCTAATAAGAGTGTCTACTCATGCAGGGAAATGCTGAAAGGTGGTACCTTTCACTCTGAGCTGTTTATTACTCCCTACAGTCAATTATTTTTTTGTAATCAAGAATTTTAAAACCTCCAACTCTAACATAAATACATTAGTGTGTCACATTTCAACCTTGACCAGAACACTGCAAGATGAGTTTGCCAATACCCTACACAAAACTCCTCATCCACATGTGGTATGCAATGTGAAATTACTTGGTAAACAAAAAGTCAGTAGCTGCTATTCGCAAGCTGTTGACATTTCTTAGGGAACTGTGACTTCTTTCACAGTGTTCTTGCTATAATTTTGAACTGACTCAAGCCTATGAGCTCTTATATGCCAGCAGAATTGTATTCTGTTTTCTATTTGCCAGGTGATATGTAATTAGAGAGTCTTGTTTATCACCTCATATGGATCCCTTTGAACAACGAAGAACGATACAGTACAGAGCTACTGAAAACACATATTTTGAATTGTTTCTTAACATTGAAATGTTTTATATATGACACACTTCAATCTACCCAAATGCACATTTTTAAGCCCAAATATATAATATACGCAAACATAAATATGCCTATTTTTTTTGCCTGCATTGGAAATAAATAAAACTTTATGCCAACTTTTTTAAAAAATGATCTTGTATCTCTATGCATATTCAATTTCCTGATAAGTACTATCACTGCTCACTACACATTACTAAGATTGGTACTTTTCCTTCCATCAAAACAGGCAAATCTTTCGATTGAGCTCCAGTTATATCAGAAATTGCTTTTACTCAGAACTTTCCTTTTTCCCTCTGTTTTTTTGTCATTAACCAACCTAACATTTATCTTGGAAAACGACCTTTCTTGCTTGCTAGTAAGATCCTCTCATTCTATGAAAGTAACAGTTTAGAGTGCTAGACCTGAGCTGCATCAGGTATCTTGAGAGTATGTGCTGCGTGTAGGGATACGATAAGACTAGTTATTGAGATCAAAAAATAAATAGGAGGATAAAAACCAAAAACAAAGCCAAACATACTGCTCCACTTACATGAAAGTTTAAAAACCAAGTTAGAAAAACCACCCATCTCTCCATCAATCCATCCATTCAACAAATTTACATCTCATCAGTGAATGAGAGAGAAAAGGTTCCTGTTTTCTTCAGACAAATATTCTAGAGGAAAACAAGATAAAAAAACCTGTTTGAAATGTTATTTCTTAATTTAAAAAATATGCCCATAAATAAACAAAAAATAAGATGAAGATAAGGGCTATGAATGATATCAGACAGGATATCCTTACTGATAATGAGTGGTGCAGGGCAGGGGAGGGGATGCTGGATTACTTTAGATAAGGTTATTAGAGAAGGTCCTCTGGAGTCATAGCTTCTGAACCAAGAAGTGAACCATAAGAAGAAATTAGCCATGGAAAAGAGTTGGGAGAAGAAGAAATAGTCATTATCTGCTACTTATTCACCCATTCTAAAGCAAATTTTTTTTATGTATTTTAGTATCCCTGTAATTAGGGTGCATCTTATAATTGTTTGTAGCTGGATGATAGTCATGACTTTGGGTGTAACATGAGGAAGTTTGCTGTAACAGTATTAATGCCTGGATGTTTAAGCAACTAAAACATGGTTAAGGACTGTTTGAAGAAGAAATAGGATAATAGGAGTTTGTTGTATAAAAACCTTGCACTAGCACCATATGTAGGATCAAGAAATCCCCAGCATTAACCTTGTAGAATGATTGTCAACAGTTTGTAAGAATATTGCAAGAACTAGATTGGAGCACCTTTTTAGTAACTGCCCAATCACCAGTGCTCTTGATGGTACAGTGAAAATGAATACCTTTAAAGTTACTATGAGTTAGATTATCACTGTAAGGAAGCTTTAGGAATATGCCAAATAATTTATTTTATACATTTTTTTGTATTTTTATGGATAAACAAGAGTGGCAAGCTAAAACTTCCTGTCTTAATAATTCTAATATTAAAAGACTCTTTGAATACGTAGAAATAGTCCTAAGTAATACAAAAGAATTGTATTATAGTTTTTCAAAATTTGTTTTCTATTTTAATGGTACATGACATAACAGTTAATCTTACAATTGATGGTGTCTTAGATATTAAGAAATCATTGCTCTTTCCAAGGCACTGTTATGTAGTGGTGAGTAAGGAAGACATTGCCCCAACTTTTACCAGGCTTTCCCTCTAGTGGGGAATAGAAATAATATAACTAAGTTAAATTGGTAATTGAAGGTTGTGACAATTACTAAGAAGACAATAATAACAATTATGCACAGTGCACATAGTGCTCATGGGGGCTGGGATGATGAATCCAATTTAGATTATGGGGTGGTGTGGGTTGTCAGAGAAAGCTTGTAAGAAGATATAACCTTTAAAATAGGACTTGAAGGAATTGAAGGAAGAGCAGTCCTGTCATATGAAGGGTAGTGGGAAAGTATTTCAGGGAAAGAAAAAGCATGTGCAAAGTAAAGTGTTTTAGAATATTCTGGGAATGGCAAGATTTGGGAGACTGTGAATATCAAAGGTAAGAAGGAAGAATTATATGGAACAAGGTTGGTTAGGATCAGGGTAAGTTTCATGGGAGGAAGATCATGCAGGACATCATAGACAGCATCAAGGAATCTCTATTTTATTCTAAGTGTAAATGGAAGGTATTAAGGGGCTTTGACTGATGAAGTGACATCATCAGAATCGTGTCTAAAAATTATCACTCTGGATGTCCTAAGGAGACTGAATTATAGGTGGGCAATGGAAACTGCAAAGCTAATTAGAAGGCTATTGCTATAGTCAAGTGAGAGCTAATGATAGTTTAGACTAGGATAGTAACCGTGGAGATGAAGAGATATAAATGGATTCCAGATAAAATTTTCCAGTAAATTGATAGGACTTATTGATGAATTAGATACAGATTGGGGAAAAATCAAGCATGAATTTGAGGTTTCTAATTTAAGCAATCAAATGTAGAACCATAGATGAACTAGTTGGGAGGTAAGAAATGCAGTTCAAGAATTGAGCTTTGGAGACATTAAAATAGAATATATGTTAGTCATCCCAGGTAAATTCTACATTTGGATTTATGAGTCTGGAGTTCAGAGGAGTTCTCTGATATAATACTTAGGATTTTTGTATATAAATAAGTTGCCATAATATTTATATGTCTGGTAGAGGAGGAAGAGCCTGCAAAACACTCAACACAAAACATCTAGAGTAGAGAGAAGAAAATCTAAAGAATGTAGACTCATGAGAAGCTTGGAGAGAAAATCTTCCAAAAAAGGATGGATAACTTGTTGATAGATAATGGGATATGACTTCTGTGTCAGTCTGTTTTGTGTTGCTATAAAGGAATATCTGAAATTGGATAATTTATAAAGAAAAGAGGTCTATTTGGCTCATGGTTCTGCACAACATGGTTCTATACAAGAAACATGGTGCCAGCATCTGCTTCTGGTGAGGGCTTTGGAGAGCTTCCAATCAAGGCAGAAAGTGAAAGGGAAGCAGGAATGTCACATGGGGAAAGACAGATCAAGAGAGAGGGGAGGGGTGTCAGACTTTTTTAAACCACCAGCTCTCACAGGAACTAACAGTGAAAATTCACCCTTTATCACAAGGAGGGCACCAAGCCATTCATGAGGCATCTGCCCTCATGACACAAACCCTCCCACTGGGCCCCAACTCCAACATTGGGGATCAAATTTCAATGTGAGATTTGGAGGGGACAAACATTCAGACATCATCCATTGAATTTGACACATGGAAGTCACTGATATTTTAGAAAGAGTTTGGTTAAATGATGTGAGATGAAAGTTGAATGGAATATGAGAAAATGATAACAAAATGTGCAGATGATTCAGGAGGTTTGGTTATAAAAGAATGGACAGCCATGAGGAAATTGAAAGCAATGGGATATAAATTAGAGATATTAGGCAAGACTTGGAGCAATGGATCTTAATAAAATGGGCGTGGAGAGTATGCCTTGTGCTGCCTGGACTAGCAGCAGAAAATGAAAAGGTTCAAATGGAGGGTAGGAGCTGGCAAATATACCCTTTTCTGAGCTTCCACAAGTAGATCTGGCTTTTTAGAGGTTGTTCATAACCTAACTCTCCATTTGAGTATTGTTCCAGTTAGGAGAGATTGTTTCAAGTTTGCCATTCTCACAGAAATCTCACACTAGGTTCCCGTGTCTGGGCTCTTGGAAGATTTTGGAAGGACTTGCTGATATTAGTCCTCTATAGTCCAGTAGAAATTGGGCATCTTGAGGCTGTTGGCAGGAAGTCTATAGCACACACCAGACCTTGAGGGGATAATATTGCTGCAACGTGGGAGTTTTCTAGGGTCTGGTGTGATAACAGGGAACCTCATGAATTTTTACTCAAAAAAGGTTTTATTACATTCATTTTGTATCTAGTAAAATTTAGATATTAAAAACGGAAAAGTAGATAAAAGATCAAATATAAGTTATCATTTGAATATTCTATATAATTGTTTCATCAAGGGTGCTAGATATATATTATACTAAATTGATCAGATGAGTATAGTGATTGGCTATAGATTATGTTTAAAGAAGAACAAGTATAACCCACCTCATGCTATACAGAAAGTAACAGAAGAGCAAACAAACAAAGAAAACATTGTGGACAGGATCCAGGGGTACAACCAGAAATAAAGTGGTAATTGGTCATGGTCGCATAGCTAAAAGTCACATATTTAGAGTAATACAAAATGACATATTGAAATCCAGCTCTTTTAATGTAAAGGAAATGAAACAAAAATGATCTTAACTAAGGCAGAAAAAGGGCCAAGGATTAAGGACTCATCTTTATCTCCATCCATCCATTTTCTTCTCGAAGCTAATTGTACCACTATTTCTATTAATAAATCTTTGTCTGGATATTTTAGGACATACTTCTTTTCACCTGGAAATAATAAGGTTTCTAAGCTTGAGAGGGTGGTTAAAGAAAATTGATAAATAATAACTGTTTAATGACAGAACAATGAATGTTGTGAAACATTTCCTCTTCAACATATCATCAATAAGTTTCCAAGTCAAAAGTAGTAATAGAACTTTGCAATTCAGGAGTACTGTAGTTGGAGACAATTTGTTAACACACAGGAAGAAAATACCACCTAGTAACAGCCACCCAACTGGTAGAAAAATACTTTTTCTTTATAACATATTTCTGGCTCAAATGGCATTAATATTACTGAAATTTTATCAACAGATAAACCCTAGATTTATTTATCATTTTAATCAAAGATGTAAACATTACAAACTTATTTCTACTTCTATCATTTTTGCAAGATGAAATAAAACCACACTGGAAACAAAAATAAGGCTGCTTTTAAAAATTACAGAAATAAATATATGGTGATATTTAGTATTATCTGAGATTATTACACATTTTGTTTTAACAAGATGTACAATGTTACACAATAAAGAGATGAGTGGAATGGGAAGTCATTTCTATTCCACACTTCTTCATCTTTTTTCCTTTGTACTTTTTTGAGTCTAGAGTGTAATAAATTTATTTTTAATTGGAAGAACTTATCTTGTAATATTCTGCATTTAACCTTAAACTCTATTCCTTGCCCCAGTTAAGTACAGCCAGATAAAACTGAAATGCAACACGAAGAAATTTCAAGCTTCACAGCCAGCTGAAAAGGCAAAGCCCAAAGAAATCCCTGATCTATTGTGGAGGGAAAGACAAAAAAGTGCTGAAGGGAGGTGGTTGTCAGGTGACCATGACTAGGAATGTCTCAGAGCCACAAAAGTGCCAGGCTTGACAAGGCTAATATCATAGCTATGTAGTCAGCAGCAAAGACATAAACACACACATTTTTTTCCTTTCTCTCCCCCTTTTATATTTGTTAACTTTTCAACTCTCTTTTAATGATGGCCATAAGCTGCTAGATATTACCAGAAAGCAGTGTCTGACATAACTGAGTACCTCTAAAATAAAACCCATTTTCACACACAGCACATAAGTATTTATAGAGAAAAATACTATAGTTTGAGTTTAGAATCACTGAAATATAGATTAGAAAATTATTTTTGCTTCATTGAACACCAAATTGCTTTGTACATGGTAAATTCTTGTTCTTTTTCTTATTATGATCTTGCGTAATCCCAACAATCAAATATACATCATTAAATTAATGTTTTTAACTTTGCACATTGATTGCCAATCCTTTTACCACTGCCTTTTTTTTTTTTTTCTTCAAAATGCCCTTGGAGGATGTTTTGGATGGAGCTGCTTTTGTACAAAATAAAATGTATTATGAAAGTGATACAGAGTTGAGCTTGGGGATCAAGAACAATTTTCAATTGGGTTACCAAACAAAATATGCATAATTAGAACTAACTCTAGAAAATTTGTTATCAATCTTATATTCCTTAATAATGGAAGATTTAGGAACTTCAAAAGTTATTAGGGAAATGGTATTAATTGAAAAAAACAGTAGTATGTCCATGCTATAATTGAATATTAGGCATTGCAGAGTACTTGCCTCTTAAATACATTTTTTTCTAAAGCTAATGATTTTGTGGAATGTTTTAGGTAAAGAATTAATAAACATCTATTATACTCTTTTCTAGGCAAAGGAGCAATGTAAAGCTGGCAAATTTATCTAACTCCTTTGGGATCCCAAGTTTACCAACTTCCAGCAAATATTTACAGGTCACCTATTTCATTCCAAGTGATCAGCCAAATGGCTCAGATTATATGTGGTGGAGTGGAAAGAGCAGAGAAGTGTGTTTCAAAGGTGCCATTTATAAGACATTAATGTAACTTATGACATGGTACGCCTTGGAGGCAGCAAGTCTGGAATTCCAATTTCAATTATGCTGAGAGCAAGCTAAATGACTATGCAAACTCTTTTAACTGTAAGCCATGGTCCGCCTAATCCATAACTATGGTTATTATGAAAAATCAAATAATAAGAATATGCAATGGGCACTCAATAAACATTAGCTTCTTCCTCAAATTCCATTTTAGCTCTAAAAGTTGGTAATACTGAAATTAGAGCCACGCTGGAAATTGAGTTATAATTGTTTAGCTACATGTTATATTAATTTTCATATTTCAAAATGACAATACTGGTCAGTATTCAACTGAACATGCTTTTGAATTTACTTTTCCAGTAGTGGTGTTACAGCTACACACACTTTCACCCAGTTCCCTATATAAATAAATGACACAAATGTAGGACGTTACTATTTATACAATTCATTGCAATGGACTATGGGTTCTAGGTATTACAGCTTAATACTTGTCACTATTAATTTTGTACTAGAACTTAAAGACTATATCAAAACGGAAAAAAATATTCTCTATTGCCATGGTATATCTAATGTGTTTGACACCTTGAGCAAACACCTCCTCTATACAAGATTATTTTTGGTAATAATCGTGTAGTAATCATTGTTTACTTGATTGGGTTTTTGGTTTTAAAATAATTGATTTAAAATAAAGAAAACATCTTAATTTTAATACATTATTCAAAATCAATAAAATATTTCATGTATAAACTAAAATTTGCTAGTTAAACAAAAATAGTACACCTGTACTATCATTTTATCATTTTATAAATTTAAATACAAAGACAAGAATCATGCAGAATAACAGACTTCAAATAACTCAAGTTCTATTACTTTGTCACTGCTAAATATTGTTAAATTTGAAACTGCAGGGATATCTAATACCTCATATGCACAGGGATTAAACACAGAGATATATAATACCACAAGGTTATATGAACTGCATCCAGAACAATTTTAAATCACTTTAAACAAATGTACTCTCCAAACCAAAGTGTATAGCTGAGTCTCTATAAAGAGGGACCAACTGTAGGATTAGGAGTTCTCTAACTTAACTTCTATGTAAAATATGCTTATTAAGAGATCTAAATTAATACAATGTACTAATTTGAAGCTTATATTTTTTATATATTTTTTTGCATTCTTTTATTTCAGAATATTATGGGGCTACAAACGTTTTGGTTATATAAATTGCTTTTGTACCATTTGAGTCAGTTATAAGGGTGCCCATCCCCCAGATAGTGTGCATTATACCTGTTAGGTATATATATATTTTTAAAATTCAACAGTAACCACAGAGTTTTGAGGGGACTTGGATTGATAAAACATATTTTCCATCAAGTTATATTTTATAATTGACATTGTTTAACATTAATGGAGCATGGTGATTAAAAAACAAAACAAAACTGGCTTTCATGATTGTTTCACATTCTCTACAGTGTAGCCCCTTGTGCCTGCGTGCAAGGTGGAGGACTGTCACAAGTCCACCACTGGCGCAACACTGCTCTAGTGTCAGAATTTTTACTAAGGTCTTTTCTTTCTTACACAACCACAGAATTACTTGGGGTTGTATTAGCTGCTGTCATTAGAAGACTCAAAATGCATAATGACCAAACATAATGAGTTAGAAATTTCTTGGTCACATAAATCTTTGGAAAAGGGCATGGGAGTGGTACTCCTGATTGACGGGCAAGGGCCTGAGATAATAGATACTCCATATAGTCATCAGGGATCCAGGATGATGGTTGCTCTGTGGCCTTCAACTTGTCATTTTCAAAGGGTGATTTTCATAGGGGTGAAGAACAGGAGAGGACATATTTAAAAATATTTGTGGGCTAGGCTTAAAAATGAGACTTAACATATAAACTCACATTTTATTGCCTAAAGCTTAGTTATATAACCACACTAAACTGCAAACGAGACTGGAAAATTTGTTTTAACTATATCCTCTGGAAGAAGAGAAAACTGGTATTGGTGAGCAACTAGTTGTCTCTACCATGCCCAATTTAGACCCTCTGTATTTGATTTGGCAAGAATTACCCCAGTCTCTGATATTTCCTTAAGTCTCAACACAGTGTCAGCCACCATATACTGTAGTACCTTTCCATTTGCTTCTACCCCATTTGCCCTGGTTAAGATATGCTATAATTGAAAGGAAGTGGGATGTTGAATACAGCTCCTGTTATGAGTCTCTCACCCCATCACTCAACTCACCAAACTCCTAAAAATGGAATTTAAGCTAAATGGGGAACAAAATTTAATAGAGGTGATTTTTGTTTCCATTATATGATTGTAAATGACTACATGAAGGATTTAACTGAATTACATCTCCTAATATAAGTGCTGCAATTATTGATAGGTTTAGGTTTTAGTGGAGGGCAAAGTGAAGATGATTTATTGGCTAAAATGTATTCTGCATAATTTTGAAAGTAAGTTCCTGGCTATAGACATTTCATTACTAATAAATTAAAAGAAAAGGCTGGTTCTAATGTGAAAAGGTAAATATAATGTGGACATATTCTGTTCATTTTACAAACATATGTATTTAGCCTAATTTCATTAATTAAAAGAAATAGGCATTGTTTAAGACATGAAGGTATAACACTACCACCAAGGAATGGGAAGAACATTTGTTTTCATTCTGGCCTCTGAAATAATGAGAAGGTTTCATCTACTGTCCCATTTATGTAAATAATGAGATTCTAAAATAATAGAAAATCATCAGGCTCCCCATTAAGAGAATGCCTTCAAGCAAAAAAGCATGACAGCCATATAAGCTTTAGATTCTGGGAAACACAAATGTAGAGTGAGGAAAATAAAACCAGTAGAGTCAAACAGTCAGATTCATACATGACTCTGAAAGTCCTTTGAAAAGTCATCTTTCCTCTCTGGAGCTCAGTTTGTTGGCTGGTTAGTTGGTTTTCACTGTCTGTAAATTAAGGGACTTGGTCCCTTCCCTCTCTAAAATATTATAAGGAGGATAAATACTACTTAATTATTGTAACTGCAAAAATAAAACAGTAATTAAGGCATTCTTTTCTATGCAATTTCCTCTATTAAAAATAGATTAATCTGCCTTTATAATACATACAAGGGTACATCACTAACACTCATTTTTCATATAACTCTAAGGCACTCAGAGAGGAAAGGGAAATTTAAGTACTGTATTTGCTATCCTCCCCAAATTCAGGAAAAGGTCTGCTTCAGAAACAACACCATTTATCGCAGTTCACACACCTAGAATATTCACATAATCCCAATACCAGAAAGAACAATTCACTAAGGACAGAGGCAGGGCACTGATGATTTGTTAAATTTCACTGAGACCTTTGCATGAGTGAAAAAAATCTTGTTAAATTTCATGCCCTGAACTTCATCTGTATGTAGGCTTATATTTTTGAATTTTCTCTGAGAATAAAAATTATAACCTTTTATTAAGAGTGGGTTTGTTCTCAGCTGAGCCAACAACACTCCACCCCCCAACCCACTCACTGCAGGGAACAAAACTACCATTGTCATGTGGAGAAGCCAGCAATGTGAACATGAGAGGATCGCACCTGTTTGTTCACTGTTACAAATTCCAGCCTGGGGGGCTAGCCCTCGTAAGAGAGCTCTGACTTCTAAACCACAGAGCAACATAAACTCCTCGGAAAAAATCTTTTGTGTGCAAACAGAAGTTTAGCAGCATGCTTTCTTCCTAGAAGGAAAAAGAGCATGCCTCTTACCTTCAAGCCTTCAAGATGCATCCATTCTTTGTAAGCTCAGTATTATGAATAGTTATATTAAGCTTCCCATGGTTGTCCAGCTTTAAAGAGGAAAAAAATGAAGGATTCTTGACAAGAAAATGATATTAATATGGCATCAAATCTGTGCTTGCTCTGTGAAGAAGTAACTAATTGAGTCACTTACAGAATTTGAATGTTTTTGTGAAGTTTTAAAATTATAAATTAGCTTTACATGGTATATTGGAAAGACATTTTGCAGAATAATTTCTCCTAATCTATAGCTCCCAAGGCAATGTCTTAAGTGTAAATTTGGGGCAGCTCAAATCCTGATTTCAATTTTTGATGACAGAGGTTAACAGTATTAGGGAGAGAGCTATTTTAATTAACCCCCTTGAGTAGGAGAAAAATGTAAATTTAATAGGTTTAAATAACACACACACATATACACACACCTATAAACAAACAAAAATAAAACTTCTTAGGTACATGTAATGGCTATTCCCTTCAGCGCCATCTTTTCTTTATTCTTCTCTCAGTACAGTTTGTGATCTCAAATTCTGTGTATGTGATTTCACAGATCCTGGCTGTTGACTGTTGCAGGTACCTCTGTAGTCGGCACATACAGAAGCTGAATATTTTCTTAGGGATAAGTGTGTGTGTGACGAGAGAGAGAGAGACAGAGAGAGAGAGAGAGAGAGAGAGAGAGAGAGAGAGGGAGGGAGGGAGGAAAAGAGAATATGATTGCATCGTTCATTTGTAATTTACTCTCTTATTCTTTCTCTTGGCAAGATGTTTCAAAAGAAAGCCATGTGTTTTAAAATATAAAAAAAAAAAAAGAAAGAAAGCCAAAAGGGTTCTTACAAGACAGACCCTAGAGCAGTTTGAAAACATCAAATAAAACCCCTCCAGCATGTTCTCCCCATGTGATGCCTTTGTACACTCATTTCAGCCTGTGCGCACATTTCCCATGACACTTAAAATGTTTCAGTGCCATGTTGATAGATATAAACACATATGGACTACTTATTTGCCATTCTGTCTACTGAGTTCAACATTGTTTTCTATAAAAATTAATTTTATATAAAAATGAATTCTTGGAAGCCAAGTATCATTTTTAGACTGTGAATAGAAAAGGTGCATTATAACAAGTTGATTATGTTGCTCCTTGGATATGTGTCAATGACACACTATGTGCATGGTTATGCATAATAGTTAGAAATTATACACATACATATATGTATGGAGCTTTGTAAATATATATACGTATGCATCTATATACATATACGTGTACATATATTTATATATAGAGAAATAATATGTGTGTGTGTATATATGTATATATAAATACACACACACACATATATCCTCTTTTTCTATTAAATAGTAATGAGGCTATTTTGCTATGTGCCTCTTTGGTCTTTTTATTTGTCTTTACTTAGATCTAGGTATGTGTCTGTATTTTTCTTTTTGAAACTCTGAAATAGTTATGACCTATTTATCTGCATGGGTTCATTATTACAATTATTTTATAGAAAACGGATTCTGTTTTCTAACATATGAATAATGTTTTATATACTATAACTTTTCTCTAAGTCACAGAATTTAAGGAGTTGAAGCAAGAATAGAGAAATAGTTTTTAAATATTTTTTCATGTCATGTAAACAAGAGAGTCATGGTCATTATTTGCTTTATATTAGAAAAATTTTGGTCTTATATACGAGAATACAAAACCTATTTAAGAACTTTTACAATAGTTCTAAGCAATCACAGAGTCTAACTTGTCAATTACCTTACTTATGGAGTAAAATAATATAAACAAACATGAAGTAAGTCTAAAAGCATGTGCAAAATGCCACTAAGAGGCTCTCCAAAGTCTAGATCTTTAGAGTAAAGATTCTAATTTTAGAATGCAACCCCCAAGCTTCCTGTAGTTACTGAGACTGGAAACCAAACCAAATCTGCAGGTGTCTCACATCACCACTGTTTTGACAGCACATGGTTCATTTCTTTTTTACACACTGACAGAGAGACCCAGCCGTGTTATAGCAATTGAGCTACCAAAAACACTATCAGCACTAGCCTGCCCTTTCTTTAGAAGTTCAAGTTCTCAAGCAAACAGTAAGTGGGTGTTTTAATTATTTTTAAAAGCCCCAGAAAATACCTATTAGCCATTTAAAATAAGTCATCAAAATATTCTTAATGCAAGTTCAGCAAGTAGGGAAGATGAAAAATATACTTTGTGTTATTTCTGCTTATTTAGAACTAAGCATGAAATATTTAGGCACTCAAATCCTATTTTCTTGTGGAATTGAGATTTAAAAGGAAGCAATGATTAATGAGTTTCAAATACATATATAAGTAATCTCTGGAGAAACAAATTCTTAGCTGAATTTGTAGCTCTACCCAGCAGGGACATGTGAATACTTTGAGAGGAACTAAGAAATTAAGAAATGAACAATGAATAGGATTTTCTTGGCACCACTGGGAAGTCTTGGCTTAAACTCAGTATTTAAAACTAACTAAATTGGTTTTGTTGCTCAGTTCATGTTCTTTTTTTCCTGCCTAAAAATCAGCCTAAGTTTTTTGTTTTGTTTTGTCTTGTTTTTTCTTGAGCCTTAGCAGGGAAATAAAATAATTTATTGAAAGAATAATGGGTCTATCTTTAATGACACATAGCTAAATGTAAATGCATTTGGATATTTTACTATAGCATGTTGTTATCCCTATGTAAGGAAATAAACACACTCTGAACAATTAAACCCTAATAGAGGTTCCTAGATATGCACATGGAGTTACATTTTTTAATTAAATGCTTGAACTTCAGTTCCCAAGTGCTCAGAAAGCAAAAATACAGCACCATTCTCTGCTGAATTGGAAGGGGTAATGTAATGTCCTCACTAGTTCTAAGGAGGGAACTTGAGCAGGAAGAAAATGTGACTTATATTTTGCCTTAGAACTTTTCCAAGAAGATAGGTAGCAGGTAGGTATTATCAAATGATAAAGGAAAGAAAGAAAAAAAAAAAACAACTAAGAAATTTCCACTGTCATTTCAGAATTGAAAACTCAGTGCAAGAGGTATTACATGATTTATCTAAGGTACCGGTGGGATGAGAATACGAATCTTGTGATTACTAGTGAGATTAGACTTTACTAAAAATCAACTATCGCTACCAAAGAACCAATGAAGAACAGATCTTAAATAGATGTGGCAAGAACTAAGTAATAAATTAACACTTTTAAATACTGTTACTCCATTGAGAACTGTATAAGGAAGGTGGAAACAGGAAGGGAACTAACATTTATTTTGTTCTAAGCACTATGCTAGGCAATATGTATGCATCTTTTCATTTAATTATCATATTCAAATGAGAAAACTGAGGAACAGAACTTAAGCGATTTTGACTTTCCCTTCTTGGTTGCAGTGCTAGTATCAAATTTCAAATTATCAGATTTCAAAGCTCAGGGTATTTTTACTATCTCATGCTGCTATGACTAGAAGAAAGAATGTTGGAAGTATTGTTTTTATAATCTAGAAGTATACATTCTCATCTAGAACACACAGGCTAGATTTGGGTTGCAATCATAAATCAACATTCTCAGGCAAAATTTATATTTCTGGATTCATAATCTTTCAATCATTCTGTCTCTCAACTCTATTTTTATCACTTTGCTTTCCCCAAACCATTTCTGACTTTAAGCTCAAGGCTTATGTTTCTTGGAAACACAAGAGCTACTTAATACTCTATGATTGTTTTACATTTTTTCCTGGGTAAAGTGATAATCAGAAAACTGTAAATGGCAACAGAGTACAAACATTATAGACATATATGGATTTTCAACTGTGTCCTTTGTATCTCACTAATTTTATTACATTGGTTTTAAAGGACTTTTTCTACTTTACAAACTAGTTGGCTTAAATAGTCATTTGCAATTACAATTAGAAATGATTTTTAGAAAGAAAGCCATTTGAGGGCTATCATTCTATGTTTATCTATGAATGTGACATTCAGAAACATACTATAGCTTAGGAGCTTCAATATCTATTAATTTGAGAATTATATATTACTGTTCATTTCTTACTGAAAAATCTAAGAATTTGCAATTCAGAAAAAAATGTTTCAAAGTCTTCTTTGGCATTGAATATCTCTTACTAAGTCATATTTTAATAGATTAAAATGTAAATGAACTGAAAAGTTATGCTAAATCTCTCCCTGATTAAAATTTAAATTAGATATTAAAATTGACATAAAAGTAGCTCAGCAAATACTATGGTTTTAAGTATTTTTTCAATATTTTATATTTAATAATCAACCAAATGTAACAGAAGTTTCTACTCTAGTAATACTATTAAATAAATAAACAATTAGATAGCTACTTAAATTATGATACTGATGATCTTCAGTAAAATCACAGAGGAGTTGATAACCTATATTGTGGCCTCTGATGTATTTATTTTATATAAGTGATAGTTAGATTTTCTTAATTTTTAAGAGGCACTTGAGCCAAGACACTAGTTCTTAATTCACTCCTTTTCCCTGAGCATGATAGGCCTGTGTTTGAAGCATGATACAATTTTAATTACAAAGATTTATCATTATGACATGTAATTTCTAAGTACATGAAATGACAAAGAAATGCATAGATGTGAAGTTCAGCGACACATTCACTATGTGAACAATGATATCAATGACAGAGTCTGCTCCTTTCTTCATTTCATTTTTCTCCCCATGCTATATAAAAGATATGTCCATAGGTATGTCAAGTACTACTTCATATCTTTTCCACTTTTGGTTTGCAAAACATACTACACACTACTCTGAACAAGAACACAAAGCTCATGTCAAATTAGATAATATTTTATAAATATTTGGGGACTTTAGATTACAATTGGATCATACATGAATTTTAGTACTTATGTTGTTTAATTTTCTTCCCATTGATGAATGAGAATGGATATCTAAATATAGAGAGAGGCAAAAAATTTTTAAAAATATTTTTAATTGTTACCATCATCTTTCTAGTATCTTGAATCAAATCATAATTTTGGAATAATATAGTTGAAAGAGTACTAGACTAAGAGTAAGACAAAAAACTCATCTTGAGGCCGGGCGTGGTGGCTCACACCTGTAATCCTAGCACTCTGGGAGGCCGAGGCGGGTGGATCGCTCGAGGTCAGGAGTTCGAGACCAGCCTCAGCAAGACCCCGTCTCTACTAAAAATAGAAATAAATTATCTGGACAACTAAAAGTATATATAGAAAAAATTAGCCAGGCATGGTGGCGCATGCCTGTAGTACCAGCTACTCGGGAGGCTGAGGCAGAAGGATCGCTTGAGCCCAGGAGTTTGAGGTTGCTGTGAGCTAGGCTGACGCCATGACACTCACTCTAGCCTGGGCAACAAAGTGAGCCTCTACCTTAAAAAAAAAAAAAAGAAAAAAACAAACTCATCTTGAATAAATTATTAATCCCTCTGGGACACATTTTCAAGATGAGAAAAAAAGGGATTAGTCAATCTCTAAATTTCCTCTCAATACTACTCATTCTATTATTCTCTCCAACTTTGCTTTTGTAGAGTAATAGATTAAGAGAATTTTGCTGTTCTTTAATCCCAAAATATGTACTAAATTTAAATGTCGTACATTATTTCTTTATTTATAGGTTTGAAACATACTTGTTTTACTAAAAAAGTGAGCTCAAAATAAAATAATATAAAATATATTTACCTTTAGGAAACACAAACATTCTGGAACTAATTTCAGAGAGTTAGAGAGTTTGTAAACCTAAAAGGAATTACATGCCTTTTAATAATTTTAATGTGTTCTTCATCTTCTTATCAAAAATAAGTCCCAGATACTATTATTCTTCATGAAGGGAATTGAGTCTGATAATTATTAAAACCCAAAGAGATATTTTATAAAATTCTTCTGTACAGATGCACACAAATTATGTATATATTTTAAGGAGGCAAAAATCATCCATTATTACTCCAGCTACAGAAGAAAAGAATCATAAATATTTTATTTAAAATATAAAGTATAGATCAACTTAGCCTGTCTTCTTATACTTAGACATTTCAAAATGGTATACATTCTTTACCAGTCGTCAAAATAAGGAAAGACTTTAGTAGTTAGTATTCTGGTCCTTATATAAAAATTCAAAAAGTAGAAAGGCTATATCTGTAATTAATATATGAGTAAAAATAATTATAGACTCATCTTTTCTAATATCTCCTTCTAATACAATAAAATATTATTTCCAAGAAATCAATAATTAAAGTAATCTCATAGACTTGAGATCTTTCTCGAGTCTACTACTTGTCTTATATTGGTCTTCTTCCCTTTCACCTCATCCACAAAAAAAGCCTTGAAAAATAAAAATGACAGTAATAAGATTTACTGAAGACAACACCCCTCAAGGAACAAAACACACACCAAATATAATTACTCATCTGTTCCTTTGTATTCCAGGGTTAATAAAGAAAAGGCCAGGAAGTCAATGCCTAATTAGGACATTTCAATCCATTTTGTTATTATACTGTACTATTTTAGTCCCCAATATCTGTAGAAATAAACCTAAGTAGCCTGATAAAATACTTTTCAGTCTCATAATAATTTAATATACAATCTTTATCTCTTTTAGAATCATTTTATTTCCTAGATAAAAAAAAATCTACTCTAAGCAAAGTCTCATTAAGATAGAAGAGAAAAACTGCATTGAAGAAGTGACACCTGGACCATATGAATAATGTCATGCATCCTCAACTCATTCACACATAGCAGAGGATGACACAAGTTCAGTGTCACATGACCTCCATTCCCCTCAGAATCTCCACAGCATGTGATAAAGGGAAAATCTGGAATTACACTGCTTGGCTTGAAATTTGAACCCCATAAATTACTACATGCCCTGTGGCATGTTTCTTAATCTTTCAAATCTAATTTAAAGTAGTTTACTTATCTTCAAAATAGAAATAATAACGGTAGCCTACTGCGATGGTGAATTTTAGGTACAGAATACACTCCTCCTCTCCTGTCATTAGATACCAACTGCAGGCTCCTGTTGGACTCCAGCAGCCCCTTGGTTCTCTGGACTTTGGCCTCGGACTGAGAGTTACACCATCAGCTTCCCTAGCTCTGAGGCCTTTGCACTTGAATCAAGTCATGCTACCAGCATCCCAGGGTCTCCAGCTTACAGATGGCCTGTCTCGGTACTTCTCAGCCTCCATACTTGTGTGAACAAATTTTCCTGATAAATCCCCTCTTACCTATCTACCTATCTATCTGTCTATACTACTAGTTCTGTCTCTCTGGAGAACCCTGAGTAATATACTTAGTAATTGGGGTTATTATAAGGATGAAGAGAGATAATGTTTATAAACTACTTCTACATAGTACATGCTTATTAATTATGGATGTGATCATTATTATTTTTAACAATGGTATAATTATCCTGGGTTTTATTATGTCATATATATATTGTGCTTTCTAGGCTTATTATGCTAAAAATGTAACTGAAGTCATTAAAGTCAAAGGCACAAAGCCTAAAAGAATTTTGGTTATTTGAATAACTTAAAAATTAATAGATTTTTTAATTGGATTCTTGTTAGGATATCACCAGATATATAATCCTACCCAATAGCATCCCACTGAACATCAAAGAAGAACGTTTAGACAATTGTGGACACCATTAACATTAAAATGCATTCCTCTTTGTGTCAATAGTTGCTAGAATATTATGAGGCTGTCATTAAAAATAAAAGACCTATTAAAGTTTGAAGTCCCTATATTTCACATATAGGTTGAAAATCAAGAATGCTTTTTTTGATATCAGCTTTTTTCAACTACTAAGTCCACAAAAATCAAACCTTTAATTTTCAACACAAAGCAAATGAAACTGAATAAAGTGAATGGTCTTAGAAGGAAGACAAAGATTATGGATCATCATTTTTCTTTACTTTTTCCTATAAATATTCTTCAAAATGGTTATGGTTATTATGATTCAATAATCAAAACAATTTGACTTGGCTTACAACAAAATTATAGTGGGAAGATATAAAATATATTGTAAAGATGGATCATAAAGTATTAAGGGGAAAAAAGACAAATATTATGAAAGCTAGAGTAATATAGAAATGTGTTATACTTCCAGGTAGACTGATAAAGAAGATAGATCCTTTTTTCACACTGATATATAGTAACAATCCTCAGATCCAGTTGATGCATATTATTAAGAGAACAAAGTTTAAGGGAAATTCCTCAAATAAGTGATTTTTTTTTCTACCTTTAAACTATATCTTCATCTCTTTTGCCAGTAGAGTCAATAAATCAGCTAGATCTCAGAGGAAAAACACAATCATTAAAATTTCCTGGTTAGTAACATTTATTATACCAAAAATTATTGGGACATGAAAATTCTCATTTATCTATTTCCTGATAGATATAGATACATGGAAAATTGCATTAATCACTTATGAAACATTTGCCATTTTTATTTCAACCTGTTTTATATATTTCCACAGTACACAGTTTTACCATTACAATAGCAACTATTATGCTATGATTCTAGGAAAATAAAAAGTTTGCTGAACTTCCATCCTCTTTACATATTATTATATTGTATTAATTCTAAAACATACATTTTTCGTATTTAATATCTTTAAAATTCTGATTCATCTTACAATGTTTTACATTTATGTTGGGACTTTTACTTTTTCTCTTTTTAGTGTGGCCTATTGACAACAAGAATTTGTTTCTTAAAATGGATGGTGACTTAGATTTGTTGAAATGTGGTAGATCTATTTGAGAAAACATTTTATAGAATGGCTTCTTTGGTGTTACCTTGTTGTTAAAAATAAATGTTATTTTATAAAAAGAAACTTTTAACATGAATTGGGAAATCCTAAAGATATAGGCAGTGTCCAAGCGAGAAATAATTCTTAGCAGATTTTTCAGAACAGTTTCTCTGTTATATAATCATATTCTCCTAGTACTTACTTCTTTCAATGAAGCCATTAAAAAAATAGACTTTGGGACCTATTTATAACTACAGTAGATAATTATACTGTGGAAACTGAAGGTAAAAGTAAAAATTCCATTTTTAAAGGGTCATATTTCTGACCAAAGGAAAACCAAAATCATAACAACTAGCAGCTTACAGCATATTTAGAAGCACTGCAAGCCATCCAGAACCCTGCCGACTCGAATATAAAATATAATTCATTCCTAAATCATAAATGACACATTTTATGTTCTACAACTTGATGCTGTAAGTCTAACATGCTTTCAATAATTATAAAAATAGACTGTTCCTATTGTTTTGTATTTTTTTTTACCAAAAGCATATTTCTCCTCAAATAATAATAAAAAACATTTATTTCAGGAACTGCGTTTAATGCTATATATGTAATTTATTATTCAGCTTTCATAACCATCTTACAACTGAGGGTTCTCACTATACTCATTGGAAGGTGAGAAAACCAAGGCTTAGAAAACTGAACAACTTGCCTCAGAACAGGATTTGAATTGAGGGAATCTAGATTCCAGGCCTGTGCTGTGATTCTCCATGTTATTCTGCTTGCAAGTCTTCACCCGCTGCACTGGATTCCATAAAACTTGCCGTCCTTTTAGTGTCGCCCTGTTTAATATGATTGCCACTAGCCAAATAAGGCTATTTAAATTTAAATTAATTTCAATTGGATAAAATTAAAAATTCATTTCCTCAGTCACAGCAGCTGCATTTCAAGTGTTCAATAGCCACATTTGACTACTGGTTATTCTTTTGTGAGGCACAAATTTAATATTTCTATCATCACAAGAAAGTTCAATTGGACACTGCTGTTTTAGAGAATAAAACAGATTAAAATGGAGGTTCTTGATCCCACAGACATGCTTGACTGTAAAAATAATAATAATAATAACTAGGAAAATACTTTTCCATTGCTTTCACACTGCAGCTGAAGGGTAAATATTTGTCAGGAATATAATATTTACTGAGAGAAGACAGGTATGTAAAGATAATTTAGAATAGCTCATATCTCAGCACAATGTCTTGAATACACAAGTAGAACAAAACAAAACTAATAAATATTTGAATTGGTATCACTTCCCAAAAGAATCCTGAACTTTTACCAGTAAAATTGAGTCTATTAATAAATGTTCGTGTATTATGGCTAGGAGTTTAGTAACCTTGATTTTTAAAAAGTCATAGTTGAATGGAAGTGGCTATAGAATGAGTTAATAGATTTGTTGCTTTTAAAGCAAATACAATGTTTACAATATTCTTGGCTAGTGTCTTTGCTTGTATTTCATTGTCACTTTACCATCCTTGATATATTCAAATATTACACAACAATCAAAATTTTCAAAATCCTTTCTAAAATACAACCCTACAACCCATTGCTAATGTTTGGATTGTTTATATCTACAGACAATTTAATATATCTCTGACTATGGTCTTGCCTGGAGAAATTATCTTAAACATTATTTGGAAATGCCACAATATGAAGAAATGGCACCATATGAAGAAATGGGAAGTAGATCTCAATTCAAACACAAGGTATGTCTTATTAGCCATAAGACCTTACGCGTGATTTCCTTAGATGTAAATTACAATAAAGATATTTGCCAGGTCAGCATTGCAGGCTGTGTGTGACACAAATAAAGAAAAGGAAACTGAAGGCATTTTGCAAAGTGTAAAATTCCATAACATATGGGTTACTCTAATTATCATACCTTTGGTAAACATTGAAAGAGAACAACATATAGCCTCATTTCTGAACTCTGACTAACTGAGGGTTTTAGGGTCTGCCAAGCTTGAAGCTGCCTCCTCTAACTAAACTAGATATATTTATGTACTTTTACATTGCAATAGAGGTGACAGATTCCATGTACTTGTCATTCCTTCTAAAATACAGATTCAGTTTCTTCCCAAATATTATTCCTACTCTTTCCAGTCTTCTGTCAGAAAATCAGAAAGTTCAATGACCCAATAATTCTGGCACCAGCATTGGTATTCCTTCCTTGGTAACTGGAAATGGGTGCAGGGAATTTGTCAGTTCTTTACAGTTCAGTGTCTACAAGTCAGACAAAGCTAATGTCCTGGGGTGAGGGTGGGGAGGTAGGTATTTTGATATATTTACTCTTTTCCCCAGGATAAAATTATGGGCCCATGGTGATAACTAATCAGTTTTTCATGCTGTGTTTGGGACCCTGAGAAGCAAAGATTCTCTTTAATTTTCTAAATTCTACAAGCAGACAGGCATGCTTTCTCAGTAAATATCAAATGAGCTTTAATAAATGGGTTTGTGGGCCTTAAAGTTTTTCTTTCCTTAGGATATATATGCTTAATCACTCATGGAAGGGAACGTGCAGATCTTAGTGTATCTTGGGAACAGGAAAGAATGATCACAGGGAGTTAAGGTCCCAAGTAGAGAATTTTCCTGAGAGACTGCATAGTGCTAGGCTTCCCTAATTTTTTCTGAAAGATGCTATAGGGATTAAATAGAATGTCCTTCAAAGAGTGGAGCCTTTTCAGGGTCCCTGAAAGGGATATAAATCAAGGAGACTGCATTTTATGACCCGAGCAGATCATCTTGGCAGTCATGACTGAGGACATGTTAGCAGAGGAGAAAGGCTGATTTTACTCCCTGAAAACCCCACCTTACTACACCTTTAGGTTTAGTTCTCTACAGACAGTCTCCTCTCTGATACATGGTATAGCAGGAGAAGAAATTCTCATTTCCTCTTCATTGAGTTCCATAAGTTCACTCATCATTTCTCTAAAGAATCAGTTCTCTGATCATAAGTCCCAGAAAAGTTTGCTGAAATGGCCATTATAACTCTCTGATCCCATAATTATAACATATCCTCTTTTCAAACATGTTTCTATCTACTCATATTAATACATCATTGTGGTTTTCCTTCTTCTAGTCAATACACACTGTATGACATGACAAACAATATTCTTTAAAAACGATGAGTGTATCATTTCTAGAAATTGTGGACCCAATCTAAAAATTGACTCCTTCATAACAATGTGCCGGTCTTTTCACTGATTCTGTCTGACTCATGCAATCTTCATTATAGATTAGTTTTGATATAATCATTTTCCAAGTAATTTATCCTTAAGCTAGGAGTATTCTTGGAATCTTTTTTTTTTTCTGCAAATATCACAATATGCTGAGTAGTTCTTCTAATGTAAATATTAGTAGTACCTTTGTCAACATTCCATTTAACAACAATCCCTGAACTAGCCCGGTTGAACTCACTCAAACATTAGTGAGACCTTTCACAGAGTAGTTGAAGAATGCTTAGCAACTCTAGTGTCAGAAAAAGAACTCAGAATGAAAATGTCTCTTGTGTAGGTCAAGACAAATGTCAGGGCCAATGAAGGGTGAAACATGATGATGGAGATTTGAAATGAAGGGCCAGGGCAACAGGTGCTTGGCAGGAGACACTGAAAGACAGGAGAGAAGTGCTGTGAGGTGGCGAAGACCACACTCTTCCTGGGAGCAGACAAAGACAAGCCTCAGGCTTCTCACTGCCTGAGAAAAAGATCTTATGCACAAAGTAGTATCAGAAGAAACACTGAAATTTGGAGCTTTTAAATTTATTTATTTATTATTTCGTTTGGTCTAAACAGGTCACACCCAAAGCCCCAGTAAAGTAACAGGAATCTATTTGAATATGCAGTAGAGATATCATAGTTTTCTCAATGTGTAGTAAAGTAAAGGAAAGTAGAAAAGAAAACAAGTAGAGGAAAGAGAACTAAAGTTTCCTGAGCACACCCAGTGAAAAAGGTGCTGTAATTGACAAGTTCCCTGCTTTATTTCTTTAATGCCCACAGTATTATGAGGTAGGATTTTCTTCACAATTTTCAAGATAAAGAATCTGAGTCTCAGAGAGACACCCAGACTATAAGTGGTAGACAAGGCATTTGAACAAAGATTTTTCTGATTTCACATCCATGCTCTTTGACATACATTGAGTCAATGACAGGACGCCTGTCTGTTTTGACATTAAGTTATTTATTTGACCATTACTGAATAAAGCTGAGGAGTTTTGAGGAACTCAAACATGAAAAGGTACTAGATTACTTTGATGTACTATTTTCATTAATAACCTAGGCACATTTGAAGGCAGTCATTCAACTGTAATGTTTAGATGCCACATCTTTTGAATTTTATATCATTCAGACCTGTATCTCCTGGACTAAGCATTTTATTTTATTTTCAGTCTACCAGAATCCAGCAAACTTCATATATTCTTTTCATTGGTATTGAGGACTCCCAAAAATAACTTTAGTAGTTTACTTTTTGTTCAAAATTTTTATTTGTCCATACTTCAAATAATCATCAAGAGGATTCTGTACACAGTTAACTGAACAATTATAATGTTCATAAAATATGAAATAAATGCTAACACACATGAATGTGTTAGTCTGAAAATTAGAGCATTTAGCTAATTTTTAGAAAACCCAAACTGTATATTTGTATCATCCCAAATTTCACCTACTCAAAAGAGATATTCTCATAATTTATAAAGTAAAAATTTAAATATTTAAGGTGAAATTTGGTATAATAAATATATATGTATTAAATTTGTACCTAGGTTATCATACCTATTTATTATAAATGAAATACAAATAGATAGGAACTTAAGTATTTCTCAAAGATTCCTTCATATCTATAGTATAACGTAGAGATGAAATTGTATTGTCCACCATTAGTAACAGATGAAATGATTTAATAAAATATAGAAGGGAGAAAATAATAGTGGTTTTTATGCCCCATATAATTTCTTTTAGAGTTTGGCCAGACTAGTAGGGACTAAATAAGTAGAAGCTTATAGACTTAATTAAAGTTGTAAATATAATATTAAACATTGATTTGAATTTTAAATAGTGAGGTTTGGTTAAGAAAAAGCTGATAAAAAATCAGCAGGACATCATCATCGGGAATTATTAACAGGAAGCACGGCCACATGCAAGTGATCTTAATAGAGAAAGCGATGTACTCCTCTGATGGAGTAGTGACATTCCCAGTGGTCTTGACATACTTGATTACATGATATGCCTCAAGACACACACTGATGCATGTATCCTTTCTCCTCTAGCCAAAAAAGAATGAGCCAATGTTAACAGGACACCTAGAGGATATCAAGATGAGTTCCTCACTTCCTTGCATATTGTGTGGCCTATTCTTAGTCTAGGGACCTGCCTCTTCTCTCTTCTACGTCACTCTACCCATAATGGACCAGGGAAATGTGAGTGGCAGAAATAAAACAAGTTTTTTAGTTTAGCCAGAAAATATGTTTAAGTGTGTTTCTTGTCTTTGGGCACAACCAAAATGAAAGTATCTAGGTAAGGTCTGTAGTAATGTTTTTAGCTATGGAATAGCCTTTGGTCTGCATCAAGATAATAAGAATGTTTAAGGTGGGAGTTAATTTATGCATGTCTATGTAACATCCAACCATTAACCATTGTATATGACAGTCCTCATTGTAAACTGAATATCTCTTTTACACAAAGATAAGAGTTTTCAGGAAGCAAATGTGCTGTTCTAAAGCCATACTGATCTTTGACAAAGCAGACAAAAATATACAGTGGGAAAAAGACACCCTATTCAATAAGTGGTGCTGGGGAAATTGGACAGCTACATGCAAAAGAGTTAAATGGATCCTATCTCTCACTATACACAAAAATTAATTCAAGATGGGTTGAATTACTTAAATATAAGACCCAAAACCATAAAAATTCTAGAAGAAAACTTTAGGAAAAATTCTTCTGGACATTGCCCCAGGCAAAGAATTTATGACTAAGATCCCAAAAGCAAATACAACAAAAACAAAAATAAATACATGGGACTTAAATAAACTAAAAAATTCCTGCACAGCAAAAGAAATAATCAACAGAGTAAATAAACCTACAGAATGGGAGAAAATATGCACACAAACTATATGTCCAACAAAGGACTTATATCCAGAATCTACAAGGAACTCAAACAAATCAGCAAGAAAAAAACAAGTATCTCCATTAAAAAGTAGGCAAAAAAGATGAACAGACATTTTTCAAAAGAAAATATACAAAGTCCAACAAACATATGAAAAAAATGTTCAACTTCCCTAATCTTCATGAAAATGCAAATTAAAACCACAATGAGATACCACCTTACTCCTGTCAGAATGGCCTTTTTATACTTGCATGTTTCCATGCTGGCTCCCAGTGTGCTGTTTTCATTCTCACCTCAACCTAAGGTGTATTTCTTGTCATTCAATCAAAACTTTATACATTCTTATCCCATCCCTTTTCTTTTCTCCACAAGATGATAGTTAACTAAAAATTATTTGCATCAAATAAGTGTGAAGAGGTTAACTAGATATTGTGCTAACAGTCTTGGGAATATATCTTTAATTAATCAGAACAGTGTTTCTCAAACTTTAGTAATCATTAGAATCACTGAAAGGATACTTAAAACACACATTCTGGGCCCCACACCCAGAGTCTCTCATTCAGCAGGTCTCAAGTGAGGCCCAAGAATTTGCATTTCTAACAAGTTCCCAGATGATGCTGATGTTGCTGGTCACTTTAAGAACTAAGATAAAAATTTAATATGTACTATAGTAGGTTAGACAGTGAGATATTTGACTAATCTGCAGAGTTTCTATTTCCCCTCATATTATACCAGGTAAATCTATAATTAAGCCCAACCTGGTAGCATTGCACTTAATAGGACATAATTAAAAAAAAAAATTATCAGCTTGCTTTGCATGACATATGAACAAGCAACATGAAACAAATATCTTTCCGATGCACAAAAACAATCTTATCTGAAGTGAATTATAATGTTGTTGCTTTAATCAGATTACCCAGAACATTTAGCTCTCTAAGATATTACCATAGAGCACATTTTATCCCACATTCCTCTTCATATGAATAATTAGGTATTTACTGTCCTTTCTTACATATTCTTGCACATAAACATAATCATGTTTGCTGTGTAACTTCTGATTCTTACAATTGGAGTTACACTATTGATCGGATTACCTAAAGTAAGTACAATGATCCTAGACTGTCTCTCTTACAGTATAATTCTGGCATATAATTGTCAACCACCTAATAAATAAAATATCTGGAAAATCCCCAAATTATCCCAATTTTCCACCATTTTTATTGTAGTTTGCCTTAATTCGTATTCAAAAAGGAATTAATTCTTGAATAAGTTCTTATTTTTCTAAACAATCAACTCATTATCTTAATCATTTATTAACTACCCATTTCTATTACTGCACAAGAAAATATCAAGGCTTTCTAGCAGAGCAAAAGGAATAATATTTTTGAAATAATAGTGTTATATTTTGGTATCACACAAGTTAAACATCTATCACAATCATAAATAATACATGATATGAACTCCCTCAGTAGATAAGGTATGTTTAAATGTGGTGTGAGGCCGGGTGTGGTGGCTCACGCCTGTAATCCTAGCACTCTGGGAGGCCGAGGCGGGTGGATCGCTCGAGGTCAGGAGTTCGAGACCAGCCTCAGCAAGAGTGAGACCCCGTCTCTACTAAAAATAGAAAGAAATTATCTGGCCAACTAAAATCTATATAGAAGAAATTAGCCGGGCATGGTGGCGCATGCCCTGTAGTCCCAGCTACTTGGGAGGCTGAGGCAGAAGGATCGCTTAAGCCCAGGAGTTTGAGGTTGCTGTGAGCTAGGCTGACACTTCGGCATTCACTCTAGCCAGGGCAACAAAGTGACACTCTGTCTCAAAAAAAAAAAAAAAAAAAATGTGGTGTGATTTTGAGTAAATAACTTTTTGAAAATATTTTAGTAGTACTGATATTATATGTAGAAATAAATAAGAGAATTTTAAAAACTAATGTTCTTTGTGGAAAGATTCTTCAAGTAGCATATGTTATTTAACAATAACAGAATTCAAGTATTATGAAAAGTTTGAAAACAGTTATTCTTTTTTTTCCTTTAATGTAATCAGAGAAAAATCATGAAGAAAACATAATACTTCCTATGCAGGTTTTAACTGGATCAAGTTACAATATTTTTAGATTCCTAATTTCCATTATTCCATTTTTTTCTACCCATTTCATTTCCAAGATTCTTTTTCCAATTATTATTTCCATGTAAGTAGCAATTTAGTCAAAAACCCCATTCTTCAGTAAGAAAACTATGTTAAAAGAAAAAAATAAAAATGTTGCTGAAGGAATCTATAAATTCTGAATAATTTGCATTTACCATCTTTTCAATTCTATGGCAATCATGCCCAAAATAAATAACAATCAGTATTCTTTTTCTCACTCAAAATATCCCAATTTTATCTCACATGTCTGGCTATGGAGCTATTTCTAACTTAGAAGTATAAATTTTATATCCATCATAAATATAAGAAATGAATAATTTCAATAACCTAAAAATATTAATCTTGTTTTTTACTTAAAATTTTAAGATAACACCTCAAAAATGCTTAATTTTTCAATGTCAAGCACAAAAGCAAATCACATAACCAAAATGTTTGTACCCTCCTAATATTCTGAAAAAAGAACAATTAACACTGAGTAAACTCAAAATACATATAAAATCACTGAATATTTGGATGTAAAATACAAAGATTATATTAATTCAGGTTAAATTAATAGCATAAAGTCTGTAAACTCTCTTATCTCACTGTGAAGTAAAATTAATTACAAATCAGCACATTTTGATTACAGGTGTACAAGACAAAATTCATGATTAGAAACCTTATGCCAAAAAGCCTTCCACCAGAGCTTTATGAACTATGAACTATATGTGGAACTGCAAGAATCAGTTGCAGAACATATTCCTACAAAGTGTTTTTGTAGCAAGATGATAATTTTTGGTTGCTAGCATTATGTATCTCCAATCTTAGAATAAATCACTCTAATGATATCAAAGCATTCTGAGAATGAATTACTGATGGCATTTGGTAAGCTACTGAATAAGAGAAATAGAAATTAAATAAATTAGATATGTTTTCCACAAATAAGGTGATTGTGCAGAAAACTAAAGATTAGTGGAACTAGATATATTGGCTTGGGTATTACTAAGCTCTAAAGAGAGTTACTGCATTACTGCAGCAATTTGATGATATGGTCCACTGTTCACCTGAAACCACCAAACATAGCATTCTCAAACGTGCTTCATATCTCAGTTTTCAGTCACTGATCATTTCCTTAGAGTGTACTTCTGTTCAGCTGAGATACAGTATTATGGTATCCTTCACACTATACTTAAAAAAATCTGTAAACAAAGGCAAAAGCATCATAGGGCACCATTTCTCATAAAATGAATAAATAATACATGTTTAAATGCTTTAGAGTATTCCTCAATGTAACACATACTACAGTAACCGCACATACACATGTGTGTGTGTATTATATTATGTTGATGATAAAAGTATATTTGCTATTTTGGACATTTTCCTTACCTGTCAAGTTCTTTAATCCCAGTTCTTGAAGTCCAAAGTTTCCATCTTTTCTGTAATTTAAAAATATTGCCAAGGCATATCGATCCTCATAAAGTTTTGTCCCACGAATAATGCGTAAATTCTCCAGAGGCAGGTAACGAAATTGATTAAGAGCCACTAACACGTAGCCTGTGACTTCTCGAATAGACTGCAAAGAAACAAACAATTGCCTGTGTTAAAAACTTAATCTGTCAGTATGCATATGTAGTCATTTAGATAAAAATGAGGTATTTAACTCGAATTTCCACCTTTTAACTAATTTTCATATCAGATTCTAAATAATTGCCTTGATAATACAAGATCAAAAAGGGTTAGAATCTCATTTGAAGTATAAGTTGTATCTCTTTTAAAGAGTCATAAATGTGCTGATAGTAAAATAATGGACTTTGTTTTATGAGATATTCTTCATATCTGACATAATGCATACAGTTAAAGGAATAAAGACCTTGTTCATTGGCAGACTACAATGAGGTAAGGACACATAACAATCAATCAAATTTTACACAAAAAAGCAAATTGTTAAGCTTATCACAAGTAAAACAAAACTGCATTAGTTTGTAGACCGTGAGGCAGATTTAAAACTGCTATATTGGTATTTAGTGCTACATTTCTCAAAGAACATTTGCCCTGTATATCTCTGGAGAATAGAAATATAAACAACATGTATTAAAAACTGATTATTGTCTCTAAATTCATTACAACCAATTTTTTATTTTTACTGTCTACCATTTAAATTTGGTTCTCTATGAGTTGATTATGTGAAGTTTTGTGATATATTTTAAAACAAAACAATATCATAAAAAGGCTTTGAATTTCATCTAAAGTTATAGTTTTTCAGTAAGATGAACAATATCATTGTGACAGTAATGAATATACATATTAAAATAATAAAAACTAAAATACAAGAGTATGGATGTATTTGATAGTACTTTAATACCAATTTCATGTTATATTAAACCTTTTAATTTCAGATACTCCAAGGTTCAGTCCTTGGCACTTTTTTCCCCTGTCTAGTCTCACTCCCTTGGTGATCTTACCCAGTTTCAAAGTTGATAATCTCTCCCCTCTCCCCTCAACTCCAGACTCACATCTAGCTGGCTACTCAACATCCTCACCCGGATATCTAATACGCTTTTCAGATATACCTGTCAATAGCTGAACTCCTATTTTTCTTCCCTCACCCCTACAGCAGCCTTCCTCATCTCAGTTGAGGTCAATTCATCTTTTCTGATTGTCAGGACAAAATCCTGGAGTCATCTTTGACTTCACTCTCATACGCCAAATGAGATCCATCCTATTCTAGTTTCAAAATGATCAGGAATTCAACCACTTCTTATGTCATTCATTGCTACCATCTGAACCACCACCATTCCTCATCTAGATTATAGCAATAGGTCCCCGTGTGTCTGCTCCTGATCTATTATGGTGGATTCTCAATTGATTCTAGCCCAGATTCTTTTAAAACATGAATCAAATCATGACATTTCAATGCTTAAAGCCCTGAAACATCTCCTAAGTCACTCAGAGTAATAGACAAATCCCTTTTAATGAAGAGTCAAAATCTTTATCCATGCTTCCAGTGAGATAACCCATTGCCATACGTGGCTACTAAGCAATTGAAATGTGGCTAGCATGAATTTAGATGTGGTGTGAGTATAAAAACACACTCTGGATTTTGGAGATTATATGTTGAAATTCTAACACTGAGTTGGGATAAAAATGCATAGTAAAGTTAATGTCATCTGTTTCTTTTTACCTTTTTACTGTGGCTACACTAAAATTTTAAATTACATTGTCATGGAACTCATTATAATTCTTTTAGACAGTACTTCACTATATAATCTGGTCATCAGTTCTCTTTAAACTTCCCTTTTTAACTTTCCACCTTGCTCACTTTGTTCCAGTTATGCTGTTCTCTTTGTTGTTCTTCCAATATGCCAAGTGTAGTTCTACCTTAAGTTGTTCATTATGCCCTTAACGATCCCAGTTGCTCTCCCTCTTGTTATCTTCTTGGCTAACTTCCTCACTGCCTTCAAGTTTTTGCTCAAATCTCACCTTCTTAGTTAAGGCCAATACTAATTGACCTATTTAACACTGCAGCCCCACCCCACTTTTCCCTGCTCTAATTTTCATATTTTTTCAGGACTGATGACCTTCTCACATACTGTATAATTTCTATATTTATCACATTTAGTATTTTAGTCTGTCTGTCTTTCTCTTTCCCAGAATATGGTTCTACAAGGTCAAGCACTTTGGTTTGCTCACTCGTGTGTTCCAGAAAAGTGCCAGGAAAAAACCAACAAGCATTTGTTGAGCACTCTGGCCCTTCTCTGACCACACTCCTCACCATCAGGCAAAGTCTATGGAGTCAAGAAAAACAACCATCTAGAGTCTGCACTCCTCTCTTCTTCAAGAGAGATGCTTCAAACCCTGTGATCTCAGAATTCCCTTCCCAAATAACCCCAAGCTCTCATCCAGGGCCTGTAACATAACGGTTCCCAGTTCTGTTCCCCATACAGCAGATGGTGCCACCAATGTGCATATATCTAGGAAGGATGGGTGGTCCAGGTGCAGATGTGTGAAGGGAAACTATACAGATCCTAGATGTGTGGGTTTCAGTGTTCACTAACTTGTATGCACGATCTCTCATAATACAGGACAGAATGGGGTGGAGGAGAGGCTGCAGACTGGGGCCATGTCTCTCTCTCTCCATGCCACCATATTCTTAAGGACTCCAAACATTCTAATGTTGCCCTTGGCCCTCCATGATGTTATAAAGATATATGTCAAAGTGGAAGATGGAACATATTTTATTATTATAATAAATAATAAGACAAAAAAATGGGGCTTCCATTTATACTTTTGCCCCAGGTCTCACAATTCTTAGGGATGAGCACGATGCCAATAATCACCTAAAAGAGTAGGATCCTAATGTAGCAAAAGTGGAGATGAAGAGGCAAGGCACGTATGAAATTTCTCACGCCCGGCATCAAATTGCGAGCTCTGAGCCACTATGGACGTTTCTGAGACACTGAATGCCTTAAGGTGAGGAGACAAATGCTTAGGACATTAGAAAAGAGTATAAAGGTTAGCAGGATATGCATTGTTTGTACACCACAATTTGTTTGAAATTGCACCTGCCTGGAAGAGTCTAGCTCTAGGGCTCTACAATTTCTTCTTCAGACAGTTCCAGTGGTTGAAACGTTACCTCTTTGAGTTCTTGAAAGAGAGATTATAAACATGTTTTGACATCATGATTTTTATAGTAAAATTCTTTTACTATAAAAATTTGTAATTTAACTTATACCCAATAATTATTAAGTGATCTAAGTCACAATAATGGCACTAAGGTAAATATTGAAGATGGAGAATGTATAGTGAATCATTTGCCCACAGAGTGTCATTACATCCATCAGTCCTCCTAAGAGACTCACCATTAGCTCCAGCCCCACATAGGAAGTGACTGTTCTTAGCAAGAACTGTAAAAATCTATTGGTTTATCTGAGGATGGAGGCAGCTACTAAATGGTGTTAGTGGAGAAAACACAGATGAATCACATTCAGATAAAAAGCAAGAGGTTTATGACAAAAAAAAAAGAGAGAGAAATAAAAAGCAATGCCATTAGTAATTTTGCAGTGTTTATTAGAGGGAAAAAATATTTCTAGCTATTAATTGATAAAGATGTGCCACTTGGCATGGCTTTTGAATCGCTCATTAGCAGAAGCTACAAATAACCTGCAAATAACACAGGCTCTATTATGTGTGATAGATTTGAGCCAAGAACAATGCTGAACACATAGAGAAGGATCAACTAATATGAAAGAGGAAGATCCAAGTGCTTTCATCTATAAGATAAAGTAAGATAACTAAGAACAGCTGTGCACTCACATATTATTTAATATATTTACATTTGAATTGTTCTGTAAAATGTATATACTTCTTATTCCAGAGGGTGTGTTAAATTATTCTTAGAAACATTTTTGTTATCTTCATGGAGGGTTATCTTACTTCTTAAATCCCTTTCTCCTACCTAGAGAAATAACATAAAAAATTGAAAAAAAAAGATGATAGCGAATCTCTCAATCCAAGATTTGTTGTTCTAACCTTTGATGTCTAGAAGGACTCATGGAACTACAACATTTTTTAAAGAGTTATAGGAGATAAATATAAAATTCTTATATCTAAAAGCAACACAATGTATATTGCTTTGGTCTCTGTTGTTCTCTGTTTTCTGGTATTCATAGTCATTCTTTCAGGTACTTTTAAAACCTTTCTGTGAACAAATATCTTGAAACAACTCAAATGAAAACTCCACGCTGGAACATGAGCCACATGTGTGTACTTACTGCAAATAAAATTAGAGGAAACAATTTAATAATGGTAGCATTGCTTAATGCTGAAAAAGAGTCAATAATATGGTTTGAGCCAATATTGGCAGATCTGGGTTAAAAAGTCAAGACATGTCTAGAAGTGTAAATTAAGTGCTACAATGTCTGATAAGGCCACACAAACATATCAGATATCCATTGTTCTTCTCCTTTCAGCCATCAGAAAGAATCTGAGTAGCACAGCATTCCGAAACTTTTTCAGAACATTTTATGAATTAAAAACAACTTTTAAATTTATGGACTTATTCATGAAAAAGTATAATGGTAAGAAATGTGGACTTGTCTGCCAAGCAAAGCTGGGCTCAAAACCTTGCCTTTTTGTACTTACTAATTTTGTGGCCTTTATTATGTTGTTTAACCTCACTGGGCATCAGTCTCTCCATCTTTAAAAAAGACAGCAATACCTCTGTTATAAGCAGTTATAAGGATTAGAAGATATAAGAAAAGAGTCTGGCAAATAATGAGTATTCAATAGATGCTGACTATTACAAAGAGCCAGACAGATGGCTGATGGATAATTTGAACTGAAAATAAAATAATTATAACATCATTACATAACCATTGCTTTTAATCTCTCTATTATATAACCTTTGTGTATGCAATTTGTAATTTATTCCTCAGTTTCAGAAAATAGTACCTTATACTTTTTGTATTAATATTACAGCCCTTAGTACAGACCTTGGCACTGAACATTCAATAATGGCTGTTGAATGCAATGGAATTAGAAAGTGAAAAGCAATGCTCAAGGTCTTTTAGATATTATTGTCCATGGACGATGATATTGTGAACTTGCTACTAATAAAAAACATTTGAACAACACAATCATGATTTATGCCCAAGGATCACAGTAGTAAATAGAAATCATCAAAATGCCCCAGCAAAGAGAAAATCCTGAATCTGGTTATGGCTCAGTAACAGTTTAGTTCCAGAAACTCTATTTTGTCAACCAAAGGGTGAATACCCACACAAAGACATATTTTCCTCCTCCTGGTGTAAGCTTCTGCTCAGTAAAACTGATTGATTTTCATTGTCAATGTACGCTTCCATAGCTGCTTTGTTCAAGCAGTGAGTACAAAAGATTATTAAAGTCTTAAATGCTTCAAAACTCTTCTAACCCAAGGATAATTTGTTTTGCTTATGGCATTTTGATGATGGAAATCAAAAGATATGGAAAACGAAGGAAATTGGTCAACTTCCCATACCATCTTAGCAATAAATATAGAAAAAAATCATGATATATTTTTCTAAATGACAAGAAACCTTATAACCATTTCTCCTATATAATATTTTAGGGAAGATGTGAAATTTGCAGTTATAAACCTCCCAGAATTTTTTTTTGTTTTTTTTTTGGAGCTTGAGTCTATCCTTTGAAGTGAGGTATCACAAGAATGGAAAAACAAGCACCACATGTACTCGCCATCAAATTGGTACTAATTGATCAACACTAAGGTGCTCACATGGTAGTAATATTCATTGGGTGCCGGTCAGGTGGACAGAGAGGGTGGGTAAACTCACACAACTAATGGCTTTGGAGTGCATTGTAGCACTGTATGGGGGAAGGGCGTGCTGGTAGCCCTGGCGTGGGCAAGGCAAAGGCATTATGTTTAACCAAAAGGTTTGTACCCCCATAATATTCTGAAATAAACAAATAAACAAACAAAGCTCCCGGGATTTTCAATGGATGTCATTCAGTCTGATTAGATTAAATTGTACTGGTTCACTGGGTTATCCTTTTGTCTCCAGATCATTTCAGAAAAGTCAGTCTTTATTATTTTTAAATTTCTACTTCATTTCACAACTCTTTTCACAACTATTAATTTTTTATGTTTGGCACAAATCCCTTATTCTTTTCTTTTTAGTTGATTTTCTCTAATTGGTCCTTAGTGGAAAGAGAAAATAGTTCTTTAAATGTTCCTTCATCTACCTTAAGATTTAAGTGATTGCAGTACCGTACAATTCCTGAATATTTAATCAGTGTTTGGAAATGATTTATGCATATTAAACGCAATTATACATTCCAGGCTAAGTACGTAAAAGTTTGTTTGCTAGATTTTTTTTCCTTCTCAAGTTATGCATCAAATCCATGTTTGCTAGTTATTTTTCTTTAATATAACCACCTCTTTAAAATATACCTATTCGCTTTTGTTAAATCCTTTTGTGACAAGTAAAAAAATTTCTGGATTCTTAATTTATACTGCAGAATTTTATAATACCAATTAGATACCATCCACAAATAATACTAATACATTCTATAAATCAAGACATCCACAAACATAATAGTAATTACTTATGGTCAGTAGACTTGAAGTCAAATATTAAATAAATCTGTAGTATCACAGAGAAGAGTAGGAAACAGAGAACTATGGAGAGTGGGAGGGGGAGCGTAGAAAGTTCCCTCTTCTGGTAACGACTGCAGAATTTATGTGTTCTCTGACGGTGACAAATGTGGTAGCACGTTGTAGCCTCTCTATCAGAAAGGCTTTCCGTTAAGTTTCCCTAGGCAATTAATTTCTGTCCCTGCCCTTCATAGCATGTCTGAGAATATCTAAAGCAGAAAACATCCTTAACTATGATATAATATTAAAAAGTTTACTAGAATAAAAACACATTAATAAGTATATAGCTCACATTACATATTCCTACTGCTTGTAAAGATGTAAAGATAGTGTTTTTTGCTTTGGAATTCTGCTTTCAGTTTTCCCACTGCCCTTACAACTCTGATGATTATGTCACCCTGGCAAGCAGGGACACAAAGTCTGATCTAATTAGACTTGGAAAAATAGAGTAATGTAAAATGGCATATAATTGTGTAGAGTAGAAGGCATGTTCATTATACACAGCATGAAATAACACTCCATGGGTAGAAAATCTGATCCAAGTCATCCTAGGAAACTCTTAACTCTCAGCCATTACCAGCCAGTCTCGTAGGTGCTACAATCCCCACTTTCTAAGAATGTGCAGGCCATTTATTCATCACTAGCCTCTTAGCCATCTCTCAACCCATGACTTCTTAGCAGTGAACACCTCTAGTTCCATTGAAAAGAGGACTACTTAACTCATCTCTGTAAAAGTAACCATCTTTTTTTGTCACCTATATTTTCGTGAGCTGGCTGGAGGGTTCTTAATAGTACCCATTCAAGACTACATTCTCAATTGATTCTTCATCTCCTGACCTTATTTAGACTATATCCTTATGTCATAGATTTGTTACAATAAAGTTTGTAAAATTAAATTAAATTTGGCTAAAGCTGCCTCTGTACTTTCTATATAGCAATCTGCAACTTAACTTAAGAGTATATTCTTTTAACAAGTAGCCAAGTCTCAGCCAATCACAGGCTGCAAACTGATCAGACCATGTCCATATAAGGTGAATGTCAAGCTGTAACCAATCAAGCTGTTTCTGTAGGGCATTTCTTTTTCTGTCTATAAATGATGCCTGCCCACATTGCTGGGTGGAGCTTGCTGAATCAACCTTGGTCTGAGTGCTGCCTAATTCATGTATCATTCTGTTCTCAAATAAATTCTGCTAAATTTAATTTGTCTAAAGTTTTTCTTTTAACAGATTATACAAATTAAATTGGGAGCTTTTGTAGATTCATTTGAAGATACACGGAGAAGGCCAGGTGCGGTGGCTCACACCTGTAATCCCAGAATTCTGGGAGGCCGAGGCAGGAGGATCACTCAAGGTCAGGAGTTCAAGACCAGTCTGAGCCAGAGCAAGACCCCATCTCTACTAAAAATAGAAGTGTACTAATTTAATTTAAATTATTACTTGAGACCAGGCATGGTGGTTCATGCCTGTAATCCTAACACTCCGGGAGGCTAAGGTGGGAGGATTGCTTGAGGTCAGGAGTTCAAGACCAGCATCAGCAAGACCAAGACCCTGTCTCTACTAAAAATAGGAAGAAATTAGCTGGACAACTGAAAATATATAGAAAAAATTAGCCAGGCATGATGGCACATGCCTGTAGTCCCAACTGCTTGGGAGGCTGAGGCAGAAGGATCGCTTAAGCCCAGGAGTTTTAGATTGTTGTGAGCTAGGCTGACACCATGACACTCTATAGTCTGGGCAACAGAGCAAGACTCTGTCTCCAACAACGAAAAAAAAAAAAGACACAGGGAGGTGGACAGAGACCTCAGAAGAAACCAACCCCACTCCCACTGACACCTTGATCTCATATTTCTATCCTCTAGGACTGTGAGAAAATATCTGTTGCTTAACAAAAAACCTGGGTGATAGTAGGCCCTCAGTATTAGTTTTTATTATTTTTTCTGAATCCAGAATCTTTACTTTTCTTCAATATGCTACCTGTGTGGCACAATACATATAAAACTGTGATTTTCTATTCCTAAAGGAATAACTACAGATCAACAAAGTTTAGATTAAAAAACTGCTTGGTACCATTTACATGTACAATTGAGAGTGACAGTTTCATGTCTGAGCTCTTTTATAAATATGATTTTTTTCCCCTCTCAAAATTTAAAGGAGGAAAATGGGCCTTCATGAAATACTGTCTGACAACAAATGCCTCTGTTGAAAAGCATGTGGGAAATGGCCTTTGAGGATTCAGAAGTTAGAGGTGACTGCTTTTGTGACTAGTCTGTTGTTATTTTAAAATAAAAAGGATGAGCAATTTCAGAAATAGGAGAGCCAAAGTATCAGGCTTGTATTTGACAAGACTGCCAAGATACACTTTAATATCTGTCTAAATATTTGGTCATAAAAACAAAACAAAAGGCTTAATTAATTTATAAAAAACAAATATTTGTTGTAGTCATCTCCTTCAGTGATAACAAGGTCTGATGTTACTTACGATGCTCTTAATATTCTATTCAAACACATACACTAGACAGTCTATGAACATCTGTGGGTATAATCAGAACAACAACTCTAACATAAATTGAGGCCAGGAACTTAGAGAATAGAAATTAAAATATTATTCACATTTAAATATCCCTGTGCAAGTCACAAGTTTCTAAGTATCTATTTACTGTTCCTAATAATTATATTAACCTATAATTATTTAGTGTTTTCTGTGTACGAGGCATTTTACCTCTTATATTATCTACTGGTCACATCAGTCTGAGTATTACCACTGTTTCATAGATGAAGACACTAAAGTGAAATAACTTGCCCAAAGTCACATAGACAAAAATTAAGGAGGCAATATTAAAACAACAATGACAATTAAGATCTATCTTATTCCCAAGCTCAAAATTCCCATGATTTTGAAGTATTTTCTTTCAAAAAGTGGGAACAATTACTTCTTTGCTTAAATATACATTGCAACACTAAAATTGTGATTTAAGAATAATATTCTCTTTCCAAGGTTTCTTTATGGCAAAGATATTAGCTAAGCAAGAGTATCCCTTAAAAGGAACTGCAGCATGCTTTAGATATTTCTAAATTCAAAATCTGCTAAGAATATATATTTAAAAAAACCCTAAAAGTCTTAAAAGCATCACTCTCTTAGGTGCCAAGTAACTAGGGACCTTTTCAGACAGAATCAAATGAGATTCTGTGTATTAATTCACAATGCAAATGTGACCAAGTAATCCTAATATTAAAGTATTTAATAAATATGCACTTGACTTTCCTTCTTTTAAAAAAGTCCTTGAAGTCTCTGTGGTTTCAGCCTATTCATTCATCCATCTATCCATTCATCCAAATATTTATTCCACAAATATTCATTGTCTACCTACTATGTAAGAAACATTGTTTGAGGTGCTGGAGACACAGTGGTGAGTAAAAGACATGGTTCCCACTCTCATGGTGGTTACTTTCTTCATCATTTCCAATTTTACTCTAATGACAAGGTTGGCACTAAGAAAAAAAGTGTTCAGCTAAGAAAGATTTACAATGATTTGAAAGCTAACTTCTGTATCTTTGGTTTTTAAGCGTAAACCATTATTTTAAAATTTCATGCACTAAACATCTATTTATCTTGTTATGAAGTTATCCCATATTCTGTCACACATTGTCCATCTATTTCTGAGAAAAAAAATTGCATTTTTCTTTTGACATGATTTCTTACTGAGAGATGCACTCGTGTGTGGGTTTGTGTGTGTGTTTTCAGCAGCCTCAAGTAAACAACCACATCATCAAACGCTTCCCTCTACTTTTACCCTTTGTTGGAATTTCACAGTGCAGCAATCATTATTGTATCTTCTGAGACAGCATATAAATTACTTACAAGGTACAAAATATATTGATTTTAAAATATCATCTTAAAATGTTAGCTTTTTGCCTATTTTGGTTTCATTCATTCAACAAATGGTATATATAGTGTATTAGAAGCTATTCTCTGTTCTGAGGATATGAAGATGTATAAGACATGACCTGGGCCCTTAATAGTTCACAAGCACCGTGGAAGACAGACGTGGAACGGAGTGACGGCATTAACATGTTTTAGGTGCAACAATGGAACTATCATAAAGATTCTGAATATTAGAAAGAAATGAAGGCCATAATGAGGGTATCAATAGCATGTTGTGTTTACAGTGGGGTGAAGCAGATAACTTTGCCTGAAGAATATCAATAAAGGAAGTTTACACAGTGAAACAGACAATTGTCTAAGCTCTGAAAGGTTGTTAAGTATTCTCCAGGGATTTAGCACCTAGATTGTGATCCTGAATTACGCTTTCACAGTAAAAGAAACCATGGCTTCTTGAAGAAATTTAAGATTCTGGATCTTGGAAGAAATGTGCAAAATGAGCCTCAAATATCTTATCATACCAGATAGTGAGAAAACTATCACAAATTACTAAGGTCATATCAAAAGGGCTCAAGAACCAATTGGAAGAGACACCAGTCAATGATGAGATTTGAATTTCAAACATGCTAATTACAATTTATTGAAACTCAACAAATATATTTAAATCTATGAGTTCATAATAATATTAAATGACATTAACTGCTCATCTTTGGACAATAATAGAGGAACAATTCATTTTCTTGAAAACTTGTAAGTAAATAAAAATAATCAAGCACTCATCCTTTTCCTTTCTGAGCTATAGCACTAGGTAACCAAATAATAGATTAAAGGCAGCATCTCAGTCTATTTGGACTGCTATACCAAACTACCACTGACCGAGTGGTTTACAAACAGCAGAAATTTGTTTCTCATAGTTCTGGAGGCTGGGAAGTTGAAGATCATGGCATCAGAAAATTGAATGTCTAGTGAAGGCCTGCTTCCTGCTTCACAGAGGCCATCTTTATGCTGTGTCTTCATATGACCGAAGGGGAAAGGGATCTCTCTGGCTTCTCTTTTATAAAAGAGGTAATCCCATTCATGAGGGCTCCACTATCAAGACCTAACCACCTCCCAAAGCCCCACCGCTAAATACCATTGCATTAGGGATTAAGTTTCAACATAAATTTTGTGGGAACACAAGCATTCATTCTATATCAACAATCATGTCTTTATAAAGTATTACAACTAATAAAGTGAAAAATGAATGTTAAAATTAGAGTATCAACCAATATAGATTAATTAATTGCAACACATGCACAATTAATTGTAAGATGTTAGTAATAGGGGAAACTAAGCATGAGCTACATGAGAACTCTCTGTACTTTCTTCACAATTTTCCTATAAACCTAAAATATTCCTAAAAATAACATTTATTCAAAATATTAGCACACTACCATTCTGAAATTCTTTATGAATAAATGGTTCTAGGTATTCAGCACCAATGGCTAGTAATTGCAAATGGTATCACAATAATAGAAAAACAATCTTGAGAGACAACATTCTCTACGGCCTTTCTGCATAGCTTCTGTCTGTCAGTTTTTCTTCTGGACTATTTTTTCAAGAATGTTTGTATAACAGACAACATTAGACTACAGTTTCTTCTTCCTGGACAGAGGGTAGATTTGTTAGCAGTCCCCTCTATAAAAATTGGGTTTCATAAGCTCAGAGTTTCTCAACTGTGACACAAATTCATTTTCTATATACTATCCACCTGTTTGTACTTTCCAATCACTTCCGTGGGACTCGCCCCCAGGGGCAATGGGAACTCATGTAAACATGAACTGCATGCTGACTGTGGTACCACGGAGTCTCAGGTCTTCTGCCAACACAAATGGAAGACCAACTTGTTAGCTTGCAAACAGGCTAAAATCTCAGACACTTGATGTTCTTGACAACAGCAAGATTTTATGTGCCTCCTGCTGAATGAATATACCACCACCTGTGGTTTCATCAAAGGGACTGAATGTGAACGTTATAAAGCATCTGGATCCAACTGCCAATTTGTTGGAAGTATAAAGACAGAGAAACATGGTAAACTCTATCATGAGTATGTGATTACAAAACTCAGGCTTTTTAAATTTCTGCAGAAAAATGTCCCAGGTCTTTCAATAGGTAAATTATAAGAAGCAGCAAAAAGCAAAGAGAAGGAACTTGTAGTTAAAAGTCTTGAAAAATTTTTTAAAAATATTTGAAACCAAATTGTAGTTTTTAGGGATGCAGACTTGGGTGATAAAACTATGAGGAAGCCCAAGAAAGAAATTTCTATACAAGTGAGAATGGTGGTTACTTTGGGGGAGAAAATAATCTGAGATTGAAATGGGGTACCTAGTGGAGTTTCTGGGGTTGCTAGCAAAGTTCTATTTCTTGGTGTAGGTCAGGGGGGGGGAACCTGGGTCTTAAGGCCACATGTGGCCTTCTATGTCCTTAAGTGCAAACTTCTGACTGAATGTAAATTTTATAGAACAAATGTTTTTATTTTTATTAATACATTTTTGTTTGCCTTTTATATTTTTATTTTTTTAAAACAAATGTATTAAAAATACCAAAGAATTAAATTTCAACAAAGTAATACTCTCAGATTGATTGGCACAAGTAGAGCATTCGTAAGCCATAAGGGCTAAATTGACGGCTGCTATGCTCATGATTTATTAATAGTTTTAACTTCCCCCACCTAACTGGTACCACTACAACATGAGGCTGGTTGGCAAAAGTTTATGAGGGTCACGTATGCCAGTCTGTTTCGAGCTTTTGATAGTGGTGCACTGTGTTCCTGGTTGAGGAGGAATCTGTGAATAGTTGAACAGCTTGACAGTATTTTTTAATTCTGTCTGCTTAACTGCCCATCATGTCAAAGAAGACCAAGAGAACTCTGAAGGAAGAAAACAGATTTTTTAAAAATGAGGATTGGGAATTGCTATTTATCTTGTTGCTGCTAAAGATAAGATGATTTGCTTGCTTTGTGATACTGCAATATTAACATTAAAGAAATTCAATGCTTATCAGCATTATAACATTCATAAAGACCACAAATATTTTAAATTAGAGGGAGAGGCATGAAAGGTTGTATTGCAGAAATTAAAAGATGAAAACTAAAAGCAAAGACAGTTTTTTCAAGCAGCAATAAGACCTGGAAATAATGCCACTGAAGCAACTTATGCAGTAGCTTATATAGTTAAGAAAAAATGGAAGCTATTCAGTGATGTAGAAATTGTGAATGAATGCATTGTCAAAGTTGTAGGATGCTTAGACCCCGATAACATTTCAAAGTACAAACATATTCCTCTTTCAAGTAGAATCATAACTGATCTGCAGCATGAATTAGTGTTCAACTTAACAGAACGACTTTATGCAATACTTCAAAAGGAAAATATATATTATTCAATCGCTTTGGATGAGTTATCTGATACTATTGACTCTGTGCAGGTTTTATACTTCATTTGGGTCATAACAGAAAATCTTTACTACGAAGAGTTACTTTGGGCACTCTTGTGAACAGAACACAGGGGATAGCTATTTTCAACAACTTTCAAGATAAATGTCATGAAGTTGGACTGAATTTGGTAAATTTAGTGAGTGTACCTACAGAAGGGGTACCTTCCATGACAGGAAAACATGAAGGAATAGATAAAAAAAAAAAATATATTAACAGATCTAGATGCTCTCATTTCTTTTCATTGTATCTTGTATCAGCAAAATTCCTGTGCTAGCGCTCCTATTTTAAGTGAGACTTTGAACAAGTTATAAGTATTGTTAATTATATTATTGCAAATGCAACATGGCGTCATCAGTTTGGTAACATGCTAAAGATAAGGAATTCATCTTTATGAATTATCATTCTAAAGTTCAGCCATTATCATTCTAAAGTTCATTGGCTATTGCAGGGACGGGTGTTAGCCAAAATCTTATCTCTGCGAGAATAGTTAAATTTTCTGAAGTACAGAATCAGCAATGTGAATTATTGAAGATTTCAATAGGGATGCAGCATTTCTGTGTGATATCATGTCAAATCAAAATGACTTGAATATTTCTTTGCAAGGTAAAACTAAGCCTATATATGATAGATACATGGCAAAAATCCAAGCATTTTGAAATAAACTATCTTTTTTCAAAACACTTCTTTAAAAGGAAATTTCAGATGAACATTTTCCCCAGTTAGCAAAGGTCACTGATGAGCAGGATGATATATGTGAATCGTCTGAAGAATGTGCAGCTGTTACAGACTTATTAATTGGAGAATACAACGAGAGGTTCACTGACTTTGAGAATCATGACATCACACTCAAATTAGCATTTCAGCCTCACCTAGTTGATATCACCTAGGTACCAAAAGAACTACAGATGGAATTGATTGAGCTCTCAGTAGATGACATTTTAAGGTCATTGTTTGATTCAATTAAAATATGAAAAAATGCAGTAGAATACCCATGCCTTCAGCAACATGCCTGAAAAATGCTTTCTTGCTTTTCAAACTACTTATACCTTGGGAATCTACATTCTCCAACCTAACCCAAATCAAGATGTCCTTAAGGTCACAAATGACTGATACCCATCTAGAGGACCAACTAAAACAGTGGATCTCCATGCTGCAACCAAATATTCAAATGCTTTCCAACAAAAAGCTGACACAACAAAGTCATTAAAAGATAGTTAACTTTAAAATTAACAGTTTTCATTTTTTGAAATTATTGAGCATATAGTACTTATATTTCTACAAAATAATGTACATTTTTAAGTATGTCTAATTGAAATTTCTTAAGTGTGGTCTTATTTGATTACAGCTTTTAATAAATTGATGTTGCCTTCCAACATGAAAATGTTCCCCACCCCTGGCATAGATTGATAGTTACAATGGAGTATGCCTTTTGAAACTCCTTAAGTATTTGTTTTGTGAAGTTTTCAATATTTGTGTTATATTTGCAACATAAAGGTATAAAAAGAAGTCATCTAGTAGAAAAACAAGGAAGGACATAAAGATGTCCCTTGCATCTCACTTCTCACCACTTGATACATGAAATTAGGAACCAAACAATTTCAGATTGCATAGTATTCCTTGCTATCAAATTCTCTCTATTCAAACTCAAGAGCTGAATATATTAGTGAGAAACACTTGTGCAATTTAAGCTAAGAGAATAATATGTCTAATGGCAAAGAGTCTTGAGAGAGTCTAGTGTTGTTCACAGGTCTAAGACCCCTGAATGGAAAAGGAGGCAGGGAAAAAAGAGGGGACTCAATTGGAAAAAGGTAATGTAGGAGTTGAGAATTTTATTTCGGGCAATGGGGAATTAGTAGCACTGTACACAGAGAAATTAGGATATGATTTGTTTTGTGGAATTATCTCCTTTGTTGCAGGGTAAGATTGAGGTAGGGTGGTAAGAGGCTGGTGGAGAGAAAAAAATCAGGACTTTTAGGCAAGAGATGATGAAGGCAATGAATACTGAACAGACAGTGCTGACAGTCAAGCCATCTTTCTCAGGTGGAATAATAAATACTTCTATGACTTATTGGATGCGAGATTGAGGAAGAACAAGAAAAAGGAAATGGCTAAAGTTTTTAGCTTGGGAGACTTGGCAGATGGGGCTTTAAAAAACTAGGATAAGGGGCAAGTCCATGTAGATAATTTTCCCAAATACTATATGGACTTTTAATTATGTACATTTCTTTTTTACAAGTTTTTTTTAAATGATGTTAATATCTGGATGTCTGTTAAATCTGGATATTATACACATATACAAGTGTCTAAAATATTTTTCTGTTTGCTTAATATGTTTTTAATTTTAAAGTAAATTGTTGTTAGCACCTGCTATTTCATATATAGTTGTGGATGTCAGGTTATATTATTCTGTACATAGACATAAAACAGTGGTTCTCAACGGTGGTGCTTTGCTCCTCAGGAGACATTTGGCAATGTCTAGAGATGTTTCTGATTGTTGTCCTTGGTAGAGGGGAAGGGCTGCTACTGGCATCTAGTGGATAGACATATGGGATGCTTGTAGACATCATATATGTTTCAAACAACCCTTCCTCCCCACCCCTACCCCCACCACTAGACAAAGAATGATCAGTCCAAAATGCCAAGGTTTATGGACTTACAACTTTGAGGCAACTGTTTAATTTTATTGCTTGTAGAGTTGCCTTTGGGGTTTTCTAGAAGTAGTAAAAATTAACAGTGTCTGCTACTATGCCATTAACATTACATAAAGTATTTATGCATTATGAAGAAAATTTACATTTATATTCTTTATTAATATCCATTTTCTTAACCTGAATTTATTATTATAATATCCAAAAACATAACCAGATAGAAAAATAGCTATATAGACTGACAGAGATAGCTGGATGGAAGGTGGGTGAAGAAATATCTATTCATATGAATAAAACAGGTATTCTGTCTCTCTCTTCTCTTTTTTCTTCTTCTCCTTTTCCTTCTTTGTCCTTCTCTCCCTTCCTCCCTCTCTCTCTCCCCACTTTGTAACCTAATTTTGCAGTAGCAAATAGTTCTACATTGATTTTTTTTTCCTTCACTGTTAAAAAGCTTACCTAACACAACTTAGGGACATTAAAGCTAAGATGTTCTATTTATAAGCAAATTTATAAACAAACAAAGTCAGCCATTTCTTTTATAGACATAATTCTCCTTTATCTCCGAGAGGGTATCTTTTGCTACAAAGATTATGTTTTATGCTCTCCAAGCTGTACCTAGTAACCTAACTAATTTAAATATAAAAAAATAACAATGTCTCCCAGGGAGGAACAAATGAAAAAATGAATAGTTTCTTCCTAACTTGTTACTTGTGCAATAGACAAATGTTTGTGATCATCGTTTTAGTTCTTCTCATTTATTGTATTCCCTTTAAGGCAACCGGACAAACATGCATGGTGTTTCTCTCTCCTGAGTCAACTTCGCCATCTTTCTCTTGGGAAGGAATTTATTAATCACATCAGGCTTCAGCAGTGGTTGACAACATTGGACTACACTCCTGAGGTGGGGTGCTAGGTTCACGATGCGCTCATTAGCACCAGAGATGTTAATATCCTTCTCACCTTCTAGAGAATGAATGTGGATATTGACTTCTCATTCCAATCATCATCTTCATCAGCATCATCACAGCACTAGTGTTTTATATGCACATTAGAGTTTACAAAGCCCTTTCACATAAGTATCCCATTTAACCCTCAATCAGCAACTTCTGAAGCAATTCATTTAAATTTCAACTGATTTTTTTCAGATTTGTGTTAAACTAGAAAATGCATTGAGGTTTTAAGTTCATGAACTATAATAATCTTAGAAAGGAACTGATATTAATAAAATGATGACATAAGTGACATTTGATTTAACAAATCCTTGAATTTCACCATCAGAAAACCTTTCACCTCCCTTTCCTAGAACTTGTTTTCTTAATTCTCCATTAATTTCCTTTAAGCAGGCCCCAACATTAAAATCTGATGCAATCTCTACTAGCTGACACACAGAAATAAAACTTATAATTCATGCTAAGACTGTTTAGCTGACACAGTTACCTCAAATCTCTTTTAGAAAGTGTTAGTGTACAAAAAGATAAAACAAATTAGGTCATGGGGATTAAGTTTCTGCAGAAGGACAGTTTTCTACTGTTCAAATCAATTTCTGCTGCTATAATCACAACGTTAGAAATACTATTATTTTTCTTACTACCATTACTGCCACTGTTATAATTGATTACTTTAATTAGTACTTATTATATAGCTGGCACTGTGCTCAATGTTTTTACATAGAATATCAACTTTAATTATTATTCTGTTACTTTTTTCAAAAAACATGCCTAATTTGATTTGTTCAACTATACTACAATTCCTCCACATAGACTGTTACCTGCACTGCACAGACACAAGGCCATTACTTATACCTGATTCCCTAATTTATATAACCAATTGCTCCTGCATTATCATGAAATAATTTGTTGACAGTGACATCATGAAAAAGGAAAATACAAGAGGAACAGCGTAGGAAAGTACTTTGTGCATCAAATGCTATATACATATATTATTATATTTTCTGACATTAGTCCAATACCCTTCAGTATTTTACTCAATAAATATCTGCTGCAGATGTTAGGAGATATGTAAAAGTAAATATCTTATTTTAAAGAAAGTAATAGTTTAAATCATTGATAATAATTTTAATAAATCATAAATGTAAATGATCAATATAATCTGTATTCATTTTTAGAATTACCATAAACATAATAATATGCCATCTTCAAATAATCTTTGTCTGAAATAATCACATTTGAATAAATGCTCTGATGTTGAAAGATACTTCCCTAAGTAATACCTCCACTCTTTTCTATTTTACTTCAAAGGCTGTAGTACAAATAAAACAGCTAAAATTAACCGAATTGTTACACAGATAAGTTTTTTTTAAGTGATAAGGTAAATCAAAGCAGAAAATTAAAAATTGAAACTATTTCCAGAGGATATTAACAACAGCAAAAATATAGGATTTGAGATTCTGAATAATTGAGGTAACACTGAAATTTGAAAAGAAAATCCTCCTCACAGAATATGTCATGTACTTAAGAAAGCCATCAAAAACACATGTTTATATCAATGTAAAGTTACATAAATTTGTTTACTTTATTTATATATAAACACCATAACATACAGTTATTTAAGGAAGAAAGAGCAAAGTATATTTATCTCTATTATCACATTTGAGAATTTTATCTGAATTTTTAAAAATTGTTCAATATTAAATTTATTTTTAAATGGTAAAATGAAAAAGATAAACCATCTCTCTTAGTGACAGGAAGCTAATGGATTTTTTAAAATATTAGAAAACATACTATTTTATATAGGTACTTAAATACCTTGGAGATTTAAGTGTATATATTTTTAAGTATCATGTTAAATTTTTTTAAAATGCTACCTAAAAAACCAATACCTGTATTTCTCTAAAGGCAGTATAGCCTTTAGAATACATCTTTGCTCAATTTCATCTGAACTGTATTATATCATTATAGAAAAGGCAGCTCAAATGAATATCCACAGAGATAAAGTGAATTTCAGTGTCATTAGTACCTAGTTTTGTATAGTTTTATCTGCTTCATGCAATAGTAGGTCATGAGCTTCAGGTAGCAGATTATGTATCTTTCTTTTTTTGAACAGCAATCTTCTGTACAGTGCCTAACATTATACTTGATATAAAATATGGTAATTATTAAATACTTATTAAATGGAATGAAATGGGTTGAAGATTTAATTTATAACCCTGAACATCTTAAACCAAGGCTACTAAGAGGACTAATCTCTGAATGTTTCTTCTGAATATGTTTTAAACCTAAAGAAAAACAATTGCTCAATATCTTACCTTTGTTGAATTTGTTCAAAATAGACTATTCATTAATTCCTTTACCCCCTCATTCAGTCAGTATTTAATGAAAGCTTGCTAAGTGCCAGGTCTGGGCTTTGCTTGGGGAATATCTGGATGAATAAAATTAAAAATCTCTCTAAAAACTTGGTATGTAATAGGAAACTGCAATTAGTACTTAAGTAGCTGCACTTAAGGTAAAAATGTTATGTAAATGTCATAGAAAGTGGTAAAGATAAACAATTTTGGGAATTTTTAGGTGATACATACTAGCAAATTATGATATAATTAAGGGAAAACTTAAGCATTTTCATCTTCCAATCTTTTAATTATCATTCACAAGCATGATAGATAAAACAGAGAATTACCAAAGAAATAGCAACATTTTGAAAATTTATGAACAATGGTCCCAAGGATGATGGCCCAATTAGGTTTAATAAGAAACCAACAGGAACCACCATCCTAGGAAAGGATCAAAAGTAGATTTCACTGATAAATAAATATACAGAGTATTATGCAGAATATTTTTAAGATGATAATAACCCTACAATACAATGCCATCTAGCATCAAAGTAAAGATTCAAGAGGAACTTAAAAGAGAATAAACTAGAATTCAGTTATATGGTTTTTTCATGGAATTAGGACGTATTATCTTAGTAATTCATTCATTAGCTAAAAATATGCAGGTAATCATTACATATAGCATATATTACTCTACATTCTTGAATAAATAATATGCTGATCAATTATTTAGAATATGAACACGTTTTTCTGTAGCAAGCTTAATTATGTAAAACAAGGTAGAGTCTAGTAAAGTATCAAACAATTTTTTTGAAACTATAATACATTTAGGCTATAAAGATATATTTAAATTACATCAATTATACATTTAAAATTTATATAATCTATACAGGATAAGCGCATGTACTTACACACTAAAATAATGTAATAAAATTGTAAAACTATTTTGCCAAGTCATTTTCTTGTGCTTTCCCTTTCATACTGAAAGTTCTTAATATTTTTCATCTCACAAACTTGTGATTCCAAATTCCTCCAAGCATCATTGGTTTTTCTGATGTACACCACAAGCTTCAATGAAAACATCCTCAGGCTTTAACTATGAATAGTTTGGGGACGCAGATCATGAAAGTAGTTTTTCTAGGGCTTAGTGGTGAAGCAAATGGAACATCACTTCAAGAATTGCTCTTTGCCAGTTCTCAAAACTTTTACAACGAAAAATATTTAGAACGTAAGTTTTTTGTGTGTGTGTGATGCCAATTTTTTCTGAATCTTTCCAATGAGAGCATATGGGTTTTTTTTTTAATTTATTTTATTTTATTATTACTATTTCAGCATATTATGGGGGTACATATGTTTAGGTTATGTATATTGCCCTTGCCCCCGAAACCCTCCCCAGTCAGAGCTTCAAGCATGTCCATCCCCTAGACAGTGTGCATCACACTCATTATGTATGTATACACCCATCCTCTCTCCCACCACATCTGCCGGACACCCGATTAATGTTATTCCTAAATGTGCTCTTAGGTGAAACCAATTTGATGGTGAGTACATGTGGTGCTTATTTTTCCATTCTTGGGATACTTCATTTAGTAGAATGGGTTCCAACTCTATCCAGGAGAACATAAGAGATTCTATATTCCTGTTATTTCTTATAGCTGAGTAACTATCATGAGAGTAAACAGACAACCTACAGAATGGGAAAAAATTTTCACATGCTACACATCCGATAAAGGACTGATAACTAGAATCTATTTAGAACTCAGGAAAATCAGCAAGAAAAAATCAAACAACCCTATCAAAAAGTGGGCAAAGGACATGAACAGAAATTTTTCAAAAGAAGACAGAAGAACGGCCAACAAACATATGAAAAAATGCTCAACATCTCTAATCATCAGGGAAATGCAAATTAAAACCACAATGAGATATCACTTAACTCCAGTGAGAATGGCCCTTATTAAAAAGTCCCATAACAATAAATGTTGGCGTGGATGCGGAGAGACAGGAACACTCATACACTGCTGGTGGGACTGCAAACTAGTGCAACCTCTGTGGAAAGCAATATGGAGATACCTTAAACAGATACAAGTAAACCTACCATTTGATCCAGTAATCCCATTATTGGGCATCTACCCAAAAGAACAAAAGACATTCTATAAAGAAGATGTCTGCACCCGAATGTTTATAGCAGCACAATTCACAATTGCAAAGATGTGGAAACAACCCAAGTGCCCAACAATACATGAGCAGATTAATAAAATATGGTATATGTATACCATGGAGTATTAGAACATAAGTTTTTACGTGGATTTTAGTCATGACCAAAAAGGCCATGATTAAGTTGAAAGCATTTTGTATGAATTAGAGAATATAAAACATACACAATAAAGATTGTCTCAGAATACTTTACCCCATCATTTTCTTCTTGCTTTAACTCAAGTATTCTTTAGTCAAAATGTTGCGGATATATTTTATTTATTGTTCTGCTATACTTTTATCGATACATATTGAACATTTAAAATCATAACTGGAAAATGTCCATTGGCTTGGATAAAGTCAGAAAGTGATAGGGGATTTTCAAGTTTCCAGATCATAGTATCAGACTAAATAAAATTAGTTACTTGCTCTTCTTAAGTTATGCATTTACTTCATTTTTATATCATCAATATTTTTATTTTGGTTGGGAAGGAGGAGTGACATTCATCTATCTGTCACATAAGTAGTTGCCCAATGACTCAATGGCTTATTTTTATTTCCTTTTAATTTTCTATTCTTTCTTTCCTTGCCCTTGCATTTCTACCCAGTGAGGAACCCATTCAAATGGAACCCGAACCCAGATTAGTAATGTACATTTTCTGCCAAACAAAAGAGTTTGAGATCTTTTCTCTCTCTCTCTTTTCTTTCTTTCTTTTCTTTTCTTTTCTTTTTTTTTTTTTTTTGCCACAGTAGAGTACTTAACACACATAGATAAGAAATGAAGGACACAAAATTCTTGAATTACAACAGAGATTCAGGAAAGCTCTACATCACCTAGCCAGATTGAAGATAGGAAGTAAAATAAACATCAAACATCCAAAAGTGTATTAAAGCATGATCTCTTTAGGAAAGCAGTGACAAAAAATCAGACAACTGCAAATGATATCAGTAGCTTCAATAAAAGAAAATAAAGATATTGTATGCAGAGCTCGATGCACAGAACAGTCTGAGCCATATGTTACAAAAGTAGGATCCATTCAGGTTTGAATAGATAATAATTCTTTGCTAAAAAATACTCCAAGTTCTTTAATGAGAAAAGACTGACACCACTGCATTTAATTTATGGTTTATCACATGTAACAATATTTATGTTCGTTTATATATTTCTTCCAAGAATAGCTTAGGTCTTTCTCAATAAAATTTATGATTTACTGTATTTATAAAGTTGAGATTTGTGGAAGCTCTTTAGGTGTGATTGAAGAGGAACATCTAAATTAAATAGTAAGGCAGTTCTTATGCTATTGTCCAGAGTGACTGTAAGGGTGGTAAGGGTGGTAAGCACCCTTACAGGGCACTGTTTAATTAGATTGGAGTCTGGGTGAGTTTCACATTTTTTAGTTGAACTTTTTTTAACCATAAAATTTGAACTTTTATTATCAGTGGCTACAACCAATCAGTCTCTTCATCTTTGTCACACCAGTGCCCAAGACAGTTCCAGGGTAACAGTAAAAACTCCATGAATATGAAAGGAAGGAAGAAAGGAAGGGAAGGGGGGAGTCATAGAAGGAGAAATGGAATAATAAAAAAAAATAGCATGGTGGAACAATCCTGAGCTAGTTTTTGATAGCCCTTAGTTGTGGTCCAAACTGTGCCAGTTAGCTATGTAACCTTGGGTTAATTAAATGAAAGACCTTTTTAGTCTTTCATTTCTAAAGTGAAGGAAGTTTACTATAGGATCTCCAAGATTCCTTCCAGCTTTTATTTTACTATTGTAAGTTATTTATATAAAAGTAAGCATAGTAATTTAATATTTACAATATTTTCATCATTCAAAATATATTCAATTACTATGTTGAAATGCACACATTCATGGGATTTTCCCATAAGAAACTAATATCATCAATGATTTCAAATTTTTAAATATTCTTTATAAGGCCTATAAAACTAAAATCAAGAAATATAATATCTCTTACTCTTAAATAACTCACATTAAGGAAAAAAAAATTATAGCCTCAAAACCTGCTCCAACTTTGTCTAATGAACCCTGACTTAATTGATTAAAAGGTATTAAAATAAATTATAAAGGATACTAAAAAAAATTGTGTAAAAGGTTGAAAGAGACACCCAGCCGCACTTTTAATCATCATTGTTCCATGATTCAAATTTTGGAGTTGCAACCTTCTCTCTTCACAAAACAATCTCACTTGGAAAGACACGGGGTCAAAGAAAAAGTTGGGCACTAGCTCTTTCAGAAAGACAATTTATACAAAAACTACAAGTTTCTACTCTGCTTATTTACTTAATATTATTTGTTTCAAATTATATCTTCTGAAGGATAAGCTAATTATTTTCTACTAAAGAGGATATTCTCTGGTTATTTATCAATATTAGAATGTCTTACTCAAATGTGTGGCTCATTATTTCCATTTCATTTACTTCTTGCACATAATTTTTCAATATGCCGTTAGTAACAAAATTCACAGGAAAAAAATCACCTTGTAAATGCCAATGCATTTATTATCAGTACCCAAGCCAATCTCAAAAAAAAAGTCAGTGTTTGGGATTTATGCATTTTAAAATACTTTATTTTCAGCCAAAAAATATTCTCAAAAAAAAAAAAAAGAAGCATTAACAAAAGTAATCTTTCTCTACTTGGTCAGTTATTCTTTACTAATATTATTCTATTTAAATTTTACTCAGAAAATCTTTTCTATACCTACCTATGGATGTCGAAGAATATTTTATTTAAAATTCTTCTAGCATAAGAAAATAGTCTCGGTAATACAAACTATTGTAGTTTATTTCATTTTCATTATTTTACATTCATTTGTGGAAACAGACAAGTTATGTTTTCTTCTCTTGATGAAATTCGAGTTAACTCATGGGAGGTTTACACATTAACATAATATATCCTTTGCATCAGCTGTTCCACTGGAGTTTTTAGAATTAAGCTGAATCAATTAAAATAGACAAATTTCCAATAAAGTACAACTCTGAACTAGAATTTCATCACTCATTCCCTGGGGAATGAGCACAGATACCTGAGGCCAAATTTACTTAATTGTTCCACAATAAAGCTTTGTGTTTAATCACAGACTGCTTCAAAGAAATTCCCAATGGTTTTAATTAATTAGCTGCATTCATTGTTCATTCACAGAATTGAAAATATTTAACATCTTTTATCTTAGCTGAAAAGGCATTATTTATTTTATTTTGTTATTTTTTAAGCTGCAGGATATCATAGAAACAGAGTTCTTACCATTGGGGATGGAAGGTGAATCAAGATCTGTGGTAGTTACTCATAACTGAGTCAGCCATCTGTAGCTTCACTACAAAAGTTTAATCAAAAGGAAACTAAGACAATTAAATCTGATTCAATTATATATATATGATTCGTGCCTTGAATTTGCTCTTTTCTAGAATTATAAAAATATGTATCTGTTTTCCATCTGGCAGATAGTATCAAATATCATTTACATTATAAAAATTAGTTGTAAAAAAATCACATTCAAAATAAAATCAATGTAACCAACAAGTCAGTGGTAATAAACTAAAATGGTTCAGCTAAAAAAAATTTAAACTTCAGAGCAATTATCTAAAAATCAACTATGTATTTGTAACTTACATATTCCAGAAAAAGAAAATAAAGAGCCTAAAGGGGTTGGAAAAAAAAAAAACACATCAATTTCAGCAGGGCACTTTAGCTCAAAGCCTGTAACTCTGGGAGGCTGAGGCGGGAGGACTGCTTGAAGCCAGGAGTTTGAGACCAGCCCGAGCAAGAGCCAACAGAGAAACCTCTACTCTACCAAAAAAAAAAAAAAAAGTAGAAAAATTAGCCCAGCATGGTGGAATGTGCCTGTAGTCCCAGCTACTGGGGAGACTGAGCCAGAAGAATGGCTTGAGCCCAGGAGTTTGAGGTTTCAGTGAGCTATGAAGATGCCACTGCACTAAACAAAAAACCCCCACAATTTCTACTTGTTTGATCTTAGACAAGTTACGTAATCCTGTTGTAAAATAAAGATGTTAAAGAGTGCCTATGGATTCTAGTGTAACTAAAATATTAAATGGATGTCATTAAAAATTTTATTGACATCTCTATGTAAAGACAATTTAAGATAGTGTATGACTGTAACAAAATGCAATCAAAAACTAAGGGTAGGAAACACAGGAAGGGGTATATTCCCCTATTACACTCAGTTGAGGTAGAAATGACTGACCCATCCCTCTTCCCCTAGGGTTAGTACACCAGTAACTGCCAGCAGCCATCCTGCCTGACAAACGGAGACAATCTTTCTGAGGTGCATAGAGAAATTGAGTCTTCATAACATGATTTGTGCCCCCAGGACAGAGCCAAGTTCGAAGTGTTTCCTTTAAACACTTGTTTAGTTGTAAGAATGAGATAAGGTCATTTTTGTCCTGAAAAAGAATATGAGACTATAAGAGAGAAAGAAGATCATCAAGGAGTCTTTTGCATACATATATTAGGTTTGTGATTTTAAGCCAAGCTCATTGCTAAAACAAATCTATTAAGTTTGCTTTTTGATAACTTTTCTGATTCTTTGCCCTAACATCTCAGAGTATCTTTTCTCCCTCAAGGCACTTTCTCTTCCAGGCCTTACTTTGTTGAGGTATTGCCCTTAGAAAGTAACTTAAAAAGAACATTCAGTGAGAGGTTGACAAAGGCAAAGACAGAAAAATGTATTCACATTTAAATAATTTAGGCTACTCCAAACACATCTATCCATCCTCCATACCTACAATGCACGCATTTCTAAAAAGAGTAAAAAATGCACCTCTCTTCCTCCAAGGTTGTATGATAATTCTTTTCACTCATTTTATTCAATAATTCTAAATTACTAACTGTAGTATGCATTTTGTACAATTGCATTTAGTCTTTATGGCCCCTGGGCACCAGAGCACTTCAATTCCCCTCTCTATTGCAGAATCTCTCCCTTGGCATTTCCTAACCTCCCTTGCAGTTAGATGAGTGCAGAGCAACTGAATGTGGGTAAAAGTGATTTGTGTCACTTTTCCTTTTTGGGATTCCCTGTGCACATACTTTCTCCAGCAAAAAGCCAAACACAGAAGACTTCAAGGTCCTTAAGGAAAGTTGAGCCAGAAAATAGAAGGAGTCTGGGTCTTTAAGGACCATCTTCTAATCAGGAATATCTGTTTTAGACATACAGTAAGAAACACTTGTGCTAAGCCCTTGGGCGAGGTTCATGGGGATCCACATATGTAGTAAGACTCAGGTTATATAACTCCCAACTGTCCACGAAAGTGATTTGAGGGCTATGTCCGAACCCCGAGGAGGGCCCAATCGACACTATAAAATAAGACACCAGACCATAACCAAGGCCTTTTTGCTATGACAAGTGGTCCCTTCATCATCTGCGGCGAATGTATCTTGCTTTTGCTCTGTAAACCTATATCTTGCTGTTGCACTGTAATCCTATCTTTCTCTCTTCAGTAAACCTGTCTCGTGCTTACCTTGCTTTCAGTGCGACTGGTCATTCTTCAGCCAAGAGCACACCCAGAACCAACATTTCAGACTGCTGACCTGACAGTTATATGCAGAGGAATTTTTGGAATTACTAGTGAAGGAGCTCAGGAAATTTTTCCCCTAAATATGACCCCTTGGTATAAACAGTATTTTGAATTAAAACCCTTAGAGATCAACAGGCATTGGAAGGGGCTTTCCCTCTATCTGCATAAAACCAGAGAGACCCATCAAAAAGAACAATTGCCTTTCCTTCCCTTCCCTGTTATCTCAATATATTGCAGGAAAGAAGATCAAGAATGAAACCAGGCCAGGTGCAGTGGCTGTCATCTTAGCACTGTGGGAGGCCAAGGCAGGAGGATCACTTGAGGTCAGGAGCTCAAGACCAGCCTAAGCAACATAGTGAGACCCCCGTCGCTACAAAAAAAGAGAAAAATTATCCATGTGTGGTGGCACATGCCTACATTCCCAGCTATTTGAGAGGCTAAGGCTGGAGGATCTCGAGCCCAGGGGTTTGAGGCTGCAGTAAGCTATGATGATGCCACTGTCTTTATGCTTGGGCAGCATAGGGAGACCTTGTCTCCAAAAAAAAAAAAAAAAATGTAACCAGACCTGGCCCAATCCAGTTTAATCCACTTTGAAGATAATATCTGTCTCTCAGGTTACTTTAATTTCCAAAGAGAACCATTTACAAGTCAATCTATACCCCTCCATCCCATCCATTTATTCTCCCAAGTATCTATTCAACCTCTCTAGTAACCATTTATTGCCCCTAAACAGAATTACCTATATTCCTCATCTCACACTCCCCTCTAAAATGAGGGTGTATATAAACTTCTGGACACCATCAGGATGTTGGGTAATAACTCTGTGATTCTCCCATGTGCACAGAAAATAAATTTGCAATCTCTTTCTCCTATTAATCTGCCTCATTGTGAGTTGATCTTCCAGTGAAACTTTCAGGGGTACAAGGGAAGTTTTCCTTCTCCCCCACACTAGATACACATTCAAGATAGTCTTTAGAAAACTGAAGTGAAGATCTAAAATGATCACCTAAACAATTGACAAGAAATTGTCAGATTTGCTTAGCTAAAATGAGCAAATTTCCTATAGTAATTAGTATATCAAGTATATATATTTTTGTCTATTTTTTAATGACATTATCACTTGAGGTATAGTATAAAATTCATTAACAAATGCTAACTTATATATAATAGGACTGTCACTTCCAAACAATATATTTTATATTCATGTTTTCCTGTGTGTTGACGGACTGATTTTAACTGTGCAAGCCTATATAAATTCCTCTTATATGAATATATCAGCAGAAAAACTTTAGTCATTGAAATAACCTGATAAAACAAGAACAGTTGTTTTTCCAACTACCCACTACATGTGACTTTATCAATTTTTCTCCTAATAAATGAAAGTCTGGATAGAAAATGTGTGGTTTGTGTATTTGGTCTATTTCACCTGTTCATTAAGTTTGCTTTCAGGGAAGAGAGGGTTTTTTAAAATAAATGTCCTACACAAATACATTGCTACCTAAATATACCAAAAGATACAAAGTGCTATCAACCACTTAACAAAAAGTATTCTGATGAATTCCTTTTCTTCGTACTTGTCTCCTTTATCCATTCACTAAACAATGTCCAACTATTTAAAAATTACACACCTCTTCCATGGTATAAAGATTTTTGAGCATACCTCCCTAATGTGTGTTTATGTTGTTATTTATGCATTTTATAGGTATTCTGTTTTCCTAATACAGCAAGACACCTCAAAATAAACTTGTATACATTTACCATTAAGTGTAGTTCAATTGTGAAGAGTTAGATTCAGCATTGCATAGCTTTAAACACCTCCAGAAAAAATGATGTATTTGTCTTTATTTTATTCATGCTTTGTTTGAAAATGTCATGCAAATTTTAAAGGGCATATACTATTACTAGCTCATGTCTCAAGACACTATTTATAGTTTGGTCAAGGTTCATAATTAAAAATAGTATGTGGAAATCCATATTTCATATAGCCTGCTTAATAACTTCAATTTTTCACTGCTTTCTTGTTAAATGTGAGGAGATCATCACTGCTTTTTAACCTTGGAGTACTGCTAAAGAACAGCAAGGAGTAGAAATGTTATCTTGATGCCGCTTTTTTCTCCGCTTGCATTATCATTTCTCTTCAATCCAAGGCTTTCTGAAAGAATATTCTTAAACTCTTTATGAAATATTAGCTTAGTTCAAACTCAGTGAAACTGCCTATAAAAATCACTTAACTAGGAAAGCAACCTGCGATACTCAGCAATATGCTGAAAGAAAGCCAGTAAGGGAGGGGAGGACTGCCCACCCTCTGTATTGTGGGGTTGCCTCTCTTCCCACAGAGCACCCTGTGTTAAGTGCTGTGTATGGTACATTAGACCTACATGCAGATCAAATAAGGCCCCTACTCTCCACCACATATGGGGAAAGCTTACCTTTTTTCTATTATTTTTGATAAAAAGATAAAGAATACAATTCCAACAGACAACCTGGAAGTTAAGAACACTTTGGAAACTGCTGTGCTACATTCTAATAAAGTGAGTTTTAAAAATTGAAACCTACTTAAAACTCTTTAGCAGCTTGTATTTGCCTACAGGTTGTGAACTAAAATAAAATCCTAAACCCCTGTTAACTGAACAGACCCCCTCTTGGCCAAAGGGATCCCAGAAAAACCTTAAAATTGAGTTGCTGGCCTTGAAAGGGAAGGGAGGTCAGATTCTCCTGGGAAAACAAGATACTAAATTATTAACAGGACTTAAGACCATGAAAAGCAAAGGTTAAATCCCCTGCAGGCCATCAATTTGCTTAACAGATCTCTTGAGTTGGTATATTACTGCTTGTCTCTTATTAACAGACTTCCTTAACTTAAAACATTGCAAGCCTTTAGAAAAAGCTTCATTTGTTTAACCAATTACAAATCAAAGAATCTTTGCATCCACCTATAACCTGTAAGCACCCCCACCCTCTTTGAAATGTCCTGCCTTTGGGGACCAAACCAATGTATATCTTCCAGGTATCAATTTATGATTTTATCTGCAATTGCTGTCTCTCTAAAATGTACAAAACCAAACTGTAGCCCAACTACTTCAGGACCACTTGGTTACGAACTCTTGGGCATAGCTCCATGGGCCATAGTCACACATATTTGGTTCAGAATAAACCTCTTTAAATTCAGAGTTTGGGGATTTTTGTTTGTTTGTTTCCATTAACAAAGTGTAAGTGCAACTTCTTTTTTATGGCATTTAAGGCCATTTTGGATCTGCCTCTGGCCTCTACCTTAAATGTACACTATGCTGCAATGACACTGAACTATTTGATTTTTCCAAAACATACCATACCTCCATAGTCTGTTCTTGCCCTTCCCTCAGTATGGAATGGCTTCCCTCAAGTCCTGTTGTGCTTTTGAAACACATCACTTCCAGCATTTTTTCCATATGGATACTTTTATACACACCCAAGGGGAAGTAATCATTTTCTCATGTGCCACAACAGTGTCTATTACTGAGATCTACTACAGAACTCACAAATGTTTGCATTTGCCTCTGTAATCCACACTAGCATGTGCACATGAGCTCTCTTATATTTTGCTGGCTGAATTCCTACTTTCTAACACAGTAGCTATTTGGTAACTCTCACTGAGTGGATGAAAATATGATAGTAGCCCTTTTATTTGCTTGGTGAAAAATGCACCAAATTTTATAAACTCAGCTATTTAGTCAGGTTTATACTGTACTTTGGAATAAATTAATATATAAGATAAACCTTAATATATGCTTACTATTGATGATACAATTAGGAGAAAAGATCATTACTTACCATTATTAAATTTGAAAATGCAGAAATAATATTGATAAAGCAATACAGAAATATAAACCTTTAAAGAGTATTTAGTGAATTTATATTCATAAAATAAATATGTATTGAGTACCTTCTATATGACTTGATAAAAATCATAATAAATGAGACAGTCCTTTCCTTCCTATAATTTTCATACCAATGTACAAGCAGTGATCAGGCAATTACACTTTGGTAACAATTAGTGTTACTAAGATGTCCTGGATGCTCTAATTAAATACCAAAGGAATTCCTAGAGGCTGCCATGAGGAAGTGATCTTTTGAACATAGACCTGCAGGAAAAGGCAGAAAAAAATGAGTATAAAAAAATGTTCCAAGAAAAGGGGAGAACAAGTGTGAGACCTCTGAAAACAGGGAGAGAAAGAAATGTTTGGGAGTCAAACTTCAAAATGGATGGAGTATAGAGAAGGAGGATATTAATAATATCAGATGAAGAGGATGGAGAACAGAGGCCAGAGCAGACTGCCTTGCAAGCCATTGTCAGTAAAAATTGTGAAAGGTTTTGTACAAAAGGAATACTGGAGTCCTTTCAATAGAATGCACTGTGCTTCTTGAAGAGTCTTCCAGGTTTTCTGATTCTACAGGGCTCTGTGCTTTTATGTTTGAACTATTTTGCCACTTTGTAGAGATCTCAGTTAATCCATGGAGAGCTGATGAAGGTGCAAATGATTCCTATTCACAGAAATGCATATAATTTTTTTTCTAGTAACTATAACATTAGTTTCTATCCTATAAAAAAGATGATTCCAAACATTACATTTTTGCTCTGTGTGATAAAGTTTTGCATCTATTTAAAATTCATTTCTGCATTCCTTATTGCCTAGGTCTGTCTATCCTTTAAAATGGTTGTAGTATCTAACAATAGATAAAATCTCTGACATGGCCGGATGCGGTAGCTCACACCTGTAATCATAGCACTCTGGGAGGCCATGGCAGGAGGATTGCTTGAGCTCAGGAATTTGAGACCAGCCTGAACAAGAGGGAGACTCTGTCTTTACTAAAAATAGAAAAAATAGCCAGGTGTTAACGGCATGCAACTTTAGTCCTAGTTACTGGAGAGGCTGAAGCAGAATGGATTGAGCCCAGGAGTTTGAGGCTGTGGTGAGGTATGATGATGCCACTGCACTCTACCTGGGGTAACAGAGCAAGACTTTGCCTCTAAATAAATAAATAAATAAATCTTTGACATCTTTTGATTTTATATTTTGATGATTATCATTTTGCAAATTTTACTTTATACCACATTGAATTTTATCTCAGAAGCAAGAGGAAGCAATTGAAGGGTGTTTAACAAGGAATAAAATGGTCAGTTGCATGGCTTGGAAGGTGGAAAAAGTTTATGTGGGAAGACAACTTCAGAAGCTGTGTTAGGAATTCAAATGAGATGGCAGTGGCATGGATGAAGGCAGAGGCAGTGGGGATAGAAAGAAGGGGAGTGATTTGAGAAATATTAAAGGAGGAAGACTGTAGTATTGGCCGTAGATAAAGGAGAGGGAAGAAAGGAAAAAAAGGTTGATTCTTTGTTTCTGAAATGATAAATTAGGTAGATAATAGTTCCAATTACGGAGAGGAAAGCAGGCTTGGATGAGTAGCAAAATTGTATTTTCAGTGGAATCTTTGTATAGCTGTTGAGTTTATTCAATCAGTATCCAGGGGGTATTTCTTTATTGCTAGCTTATTTTGTCATGTATTTTTAAAATACTCCCATGATTTATCCAGCACACACCACTGAGAATAAAGGCACATACTGAAGATAAACAAAATCAGAGTCTTTTGTACTAGATACCAATCTATAAAGTGACTGAGTCCACAGCACGTCATATTTAGAAAGAAAAGAAAATATTGGCATTTGGTTCAAAGTATTAGAACTGTAGGTTAATTAAACTTGCAAACCCAAGCATTTAGACGTGACAATCATTTACAGTTAACTAACCGCTTCATTTACTTACATGTATTTCAAAAAATCACAAATAAAGATCTTCTACAGAAATGAAATTGTAGAAGTTATCAATAACATTCTTTATATTAATGATAATTTATAAAATGTTTAAAATCCTCTTTTCTATTATAAAGGAATAGTGATATGTTACTGATCTATAATATGCATTATTGTAGTATATGTCGTAGTTCATTTGGGTTGCTGTAACAAAATATCTTAGACTGGATAATTTATAAACAACAGAAATTTCTCGCTTATAGTTCTGGAGGCTTGGAAGTCCAAGATCAAGGCACCAGCAAATTCAGTGTCTGGTGCAGCTTGCTATCTTCCTCAAAAATGGGCCTTCTTGCTGTCTCCCTACATGGAAGAAGGGTAGAGAGCCCTTTCAAGTATCTTTTATATGAGCACTTATCCCATTCCTGAGAGTGGAGCCCTTATGATATAAGCACCCCCCAAAGACCACGCTTCTTAATATTATCACATCAGGCATTAGGTTCTGACATCTGAATTGCAAGGGGGATACCAACAGTGGACCATAGTAGTAGAAGAATTAAAATAATTAAAAATAAAAAGAAGTATCCATAAAATAGGATATTGTGCTCTCCAAAGGTTACAATTTATAATGTCATAATGAGTCATTTTAAAATGTTCAGCAAAATTTTAAGATTCCTTTTTAGTAAGTAACAGTAGTATGAACCCTGTACCTGAGGCCATCATGTGTTTAGGTGTCAGTGTCTTTAACAAGATTATAAATTTTTGAAAGCAGAAAGTCTTAAAGTCAACATTGTGTTCTCAATGCCTAACACTTTGATGGGATACAGAAGGCACCTAATACATGTTAATCAAAAAATGAAGAATAACATACAGCTATTTCTATATTATTGCACAAAACAGCTTCAAGCCATGTTCAAAACTTTAGTATATATTAATAACATTTAAGCTGTTACTGTTCTCATTATAAATGTAATATAATTATATTTCAGGGAACTAAGAAAAAATTATATCCATAATCCAAGACTACTAATACACTCACTGATAAATATGTTAGTTTTAGCAAGAAGACTCCTACCAATGTCTGCATCCTATTTATAATGTTAATCTAGAGTACATCATTTTTTAAATCACCCAGATTTAAGTACTGACAATGATAGTGATAGTCATCTGAATGTGATAGAGTGAAGAGGGAAGCAAAGGAAGAAAGGATGGAAGGAAGGACAGGCAGGAGGGAGCTATTTAAGGAAGGAAGGGAGGGGAGAAAAATCAAAAGTAAGAAAGAAAAGGAACTTATTATAAAAGAATTATTTTTCTTAACTCATAATTTACTATTGAAACATTAGATTTTCAATGTCTATAATACTTTGGTTTAGTACAGTGGATTCAAGCATAAACACTGAAATAGATCTAAAATTCCTTTCTAGAACAACTTCAAAGTCTACCTCATTGACCAAATCAACCAACAGTAACAGGGTTCACAGGTGACAGATATGGAGCTCATAACTGTGAATGGAGCAAACCACTAAGTACTAAAAATTTCTAAATCTTAAGCCAGGAAAGTAACTGCTCCAGTCCCATAAAACCAGAGCCTCTTTTATATTAGAAGGAGGAAAATGGAGAATATAATTTAAAATAAACCATTATAAAATAATTTATTACATGTTTTCCAAAAATATCCAAATGTAAACCAAAATCTCCTAAAAATTGCTCAAATAATTCCAAATCTTAAGGGTAGTCATAACAAAAATCTTGCAGGAGAGAAGAATGAAAATACTACCAAGATCTAAAACCATCATATCTTAACATGTTAGAACTGAAGAGATCTTTGAAATCATCTTGTTTCTACTGGGTTGAATAACGTCTCCCAAGATTCATGTTCCACTCAGAATGTGACTTTATTTGGAAAAAGGGTCTTTGCAGATCTAATTAGTTAAGATCAAGTAGTACTGAATTAGGGTGAGCCCCCATCCAGTGATTTATGTTTTTATATGGAAAGAAAACAGAGACATAGAAACAGACACACACGTGGACCATCACGTGAAGACACAGGGAAAGAGTGCCAAGAGTGCCAAGGAATGCCAAGCAATCATCAGAAGCTAGGAGAAAAGTGTGGAAAAGATTTTTTTTTTTTCAGAGCACCCAGAAGGAGACAATCCTGCTTACTCCTTCATTTTGGACTTCTAGTCTTGAGAAATGAGAGAGAATATATTTCTATTGTTTAAAGCCACTCAGTTCGTAGTGCTTTGTTAAGGCAGCCTTAGGGATCTAACACACTGTCCAGGCCCTTTATTGTGTTAAAGAGGATATTGAGATTTGGAGAGAATAAATGATTTATTAAAGATCTTATAACTAATTATTGTTAGAACCAGTATTAGAAACTATTGTCTACCAAGCAGTTTTTACTAAGTTGCCAATTCATTAGGCCCACTGCAACTGAGATTATATTGAACTGAAAGCACATGTGAGAGGAACCATTACATCAAAATTGATTTCCTTTCACATTCAAGTTAAATAATTTTTAATTTCACACTTGCAAGGTAGCACAGGCTATTGGTCAAGACCATGGACTCTAGGCCTAGATGTCCTGGGTTTGGAACTCTTTACTTCAATTTTCTCTCTGTGATAAAAAGCACACTGACCACAGAGAGTGGCTGTAAGTTTTAAATCAGATAATATTTTCATGTACCTAAAATAGTGCATGTCATCATGTAAAGTTTATATGACTGTTGGCTGTTTTATTTCTGAAAATTTTTACTAATTTCAGTTAAGCATTTAAAATAACTGACCCTGGGTCAAGTTAATCTTATTTAATCATCAAAGACTATGATGAAATCAAAAGCAAATGATACTTTATATTCAAACAAATGTTTTAACAAAAAAACAAACCCAAAGACTATGTCAATAACATTTTATAAAATATAAACATATAAATACTAACACAAGATACTAGTTCCAGTCCTAAATGTGAAGAAATCCATTACTCATGATTATTTTCTTTTATTTATCAAGAGGTTATGTTGCTAGATGCTTTAGGAGGTAAGTTGAGGTCTTTTAAAAATAGACTGAAATTACAACTGAATTCAGGTTAACTAAACTCCTAGTTTATTGAAATCATCAAAATTCAATTTAGATTAAGTCTATTTTACTAATATTTTTAACATTTTTCCTTCCTAATTTTACCTACACATTTTTATCTTCAAATGCTACAGAGAATGATATGGACACAGGCAGAAAATACACAGTTGTTTTTCATTTATTTCCAATTCTTACAATTTATAGTTACAAAATATATTGCCAATTATGTAAATATTTTAATGCCTGAAATGTTTTATTACATATTCAACCAAAACTAACTTCTGAGGTTCAATAAAAGAATTTTTAAAAGGAAGTGCTTACTATCTTGGGCACTTAAAAGAGATTTTACTTAAAATAATTTAACCAGTTTAGAGCCTACCAGTACAGTTCAGAATTTTAAAGGCCCTATCCTTCTGTTACTTCATGTTTCTCAAGTGGCATTACAAATTTCTGGCATTTACGACTTCTAAAATTTGCTTGACATGGAAAATAACAATATAATTATTTATTAATATTTTTGCAAATTTTAATTAGGACTATTATATCATCAGGCTTGATTAAAGAAAGAATTTATTACAGCAGAAAGAAATTTTTAGAGAGCAAATATTTATACTATTAGTGACTATCAGTTAGCCATGAGCTTATAATAAATTGTTAATTTTCAGAGCTATTCTTATTAAAAGCACATTGTTTTAAGTGTAAATTCTAAACTATCACTACTTAAATACTAGCTCACATCACTTACTAGTTTTGTAATTTTGGGCAAGTTGGATTCTCTCCAACTCTCATTCCCCTCATCCATAAAAATAGGGATACAAATCCTAGCTACCTCAAAGTGTGTAGAGAGTAAAATGAAACATTATCAGCAACATAATGTCCATTACATATTAATAGTAAGTGCTCAATCAGGGATATTTACCACTAATACATCAGCAATTTTTTTTCAGTTTGTGACAAGTTAATTATTTGGATGCTGAATTTCAGAGGTTAGATATGCTTTACCTTTGCCCTCATCTAGGCTCTATTTGAGCTACTTGGTCAAGTTTCCAGATTATTCTTTAAAATAGAAGATGGAAATAAGACAAGTGTTAAATAATTTAATTTACTTCAGTTAGTTTTGTTAATTTTATATTATCTACCCAAGCAAAAGATTGCTTTTTATTTGCTTCTCTTCTAACTTCCCTTCTCCCTCCTCCTCCTCTATCCTTTAAATATGACTCTTAAAATTATTTTTATTAATCTTTGCATGTTTTCCAAGCCTAAGGTCATTGGAGCGTAATTTTTCCTGATGTACTTTTTCAAAGGAATCTAAGTCTTTTGCTTATGTACTCCTATGATCATGCATAAAATTGGTCTGGCCCACTGGTCCCCAACCTTTTTGGCACCAGGGACCATTTTCATGGAAGAAAATTTTTCTATACACCAGAGGGGGGTGAGGAAGGTTTTGAGATGATTTAAGCACATTACATTTATTGTGCACTTTATTTCTATTATTATTACAATGAAATATATTGAAATAATTATACCACTCACCATAGGTTGGGGATCCCTGGTCTGGCTATTTGAAATCTACTTTTCGAAAATAAAAATCCATGCATAAATTTGACCAGCATTCTCTTCTCTCATTAATACAAACTCTAAGATATTAATAACACTGCCATTTTTTCCAAGGTTCTTGTTTGTTCTACATTCCCATTTATTTCTTCTTATTTGAATAGAGAACTATGTCCATAATAAAAGTTCATCTAGATTCTTTCTCTTCGTTTTGAATGATGAAAATCACAGGCAGGCAAGACAAATATTTATTTACCAAATGACCTACTTTAATTAGAATGAGTTTCCAAAAAAATGTTTACATTGTTGCAGTCCTATAAGTCTTTACTATGTCTTCTTGCAAGAAAGAACCAGACAACCAGCCAAGTACACAATGTTGCCAAATATTATGCTGTACATTCCCCTGGCAAAGTATTTGTTTTGTGCTTTTTTAACCTTTCCTACTTGCTGCAACTGCAAACGTTTCCTAAAATCCAATACATTCTTCATTTGAATTTTACAACTATCAAGATTTTAGCCACTATTGACCAACAGTGTTATTTCTTTAGATTCATCCTATGTTCCAATAAATTCAATTTGTTCCTTTATAATATTCCTAAAATATATTAGGTTCATACAATATTCCTTCTGTTTAATTAATTTAAACAGTAAGGGAAAAATCATCTTTCTTATCCCCTCTTTCAGTTATGCTATGCATTGAATTTCTTCACCAAGACCACCCCCTTAAGTACCCACTATAAACCCTTAGCAGGGACCAAGAATTAAACTCACCCAGGAGGTGATTCACTATGCTATGCAGCATATTGATTAATACTGGAAGCAGAGCAATTTAATGATATTTCATTCAATGAATAAAAATGAGTCTTTATGTATAAAAAATGAGTCTTCAGTGAATGTTGTTAATAATATTAAAAGAATACTGCACTTTCCTAACTCCACCTGTGTTTTATTTGAATGTCTTCCTAAGAAACAGAGCTCCCATTCATTTTATTAATATGAATTTTGTGTATGAAATTAGGGCAAAATAGAATCATTCATCTTTTAGCTTACATTCACTACCAAATTTATAATACGAATTAATAACATCAATAACAGTAATATCTACAAGTAAAGATAATCTCTGTAAGTAAAGTAAACTAGGAATGGAAAAAAGAGAGAAAATTGGTATGAATGCTCATTAATCCTTTCCCAAATTCTTTACAAAATACAAGAGAGGATTTATCAGATCATTTCCAATTATGAATCTGTCAGCCACTAAACAATTTCTAGGCATTTGAATAAATGTCTGCTAAGGAAATGTTAAAGTGGATTGTTGTGTGGGTGGTGTATCGTATAACACTTTAGAAATTTATATTGCATTATTATAATAAAAAGCCATAAAAATGTCTGTGGGATTAACATAGTTAGGGCTGTAGGAGTTTCTCAGCAACTTCAGTGTATTTGTGTATATTGTAGGCATCCTACTTGTTTTTTAACAAAGCACTATAAATGTTCCACAAAGGTTATCTTAACATTCCTACTATTTGAAATAACTGTGCATTTGTTACAAAATACAACAAGAATATTCTGCATGCTTACTATGTGTATAGCATTGTATCACATTGTGAAGGAAATCGCCAGAATAATAATATAACTTACTAAATCAGAACTATGTAGTTCCCAATGTAGAACACTTCAACTTCTAGCAGGTTGTTAAATTTAAAATACTCAGCCAGTTACACCCGTGTGATTTGAAGCAGGCAGGGCACTAACAAACAAATTTAGAACAAAGCCACCTGTTCTGCTGCTTGGATGTTCGAGTGAAAAGTTCAGCCCGGGACATGCAAATGATATAATGGACCAGCCTCTCTTAAGGATGTCAGATATTGCAAAGTTTAGAAGACAGAAACATATGAAATAACTAATGATGATAAAATAGTGACTCAATAGGATTACAAGTTTAGCAAATCTAGATTTCTTATGTGACTGAAAAATTTATATAATGTTATACTGAAAATATTTTAAATGACAATATTATTTTAATAATCACATAACTCTGGAAAGAACAAAATTCATTGGATATGCACATTCTAGCACATCAAATTTTTAAATTGTTTCAAAAATTCAGTACATAACAAATATGGTCATTATCAAACACTATTTTAAAATAGGTTATTAAAATTCAATTCTAGTGACAGCTATAGCTGACATAGCAGGACTTTCATTGTGGATTTCATGTTAATTTATTCAACCAATATCTATTGAATGCGTCTGTTGTGTCTGTTCCAGATAATATTCCAGAACTAGAGACACAACAGTGAATGAAATATTATAGAAAAAAATCAAATAAACAATTAAAATATACAATACTACAGATGGTATGAATGTTGTAGATAGAAATTAAGCAAATAAAATTACAAACAACAACTGCCTTTGTATTGTATTTGACCAACAATGAAGGCTTTTATATTTTAAAACATAAATGTGATGAGGGGCCTACTAAAGAAAGCAACAAAAAAGATATCCTATCACTCAGCAATATTCCTACAGGTGAAAGTGCATAGTAATAGGAATAGCTTTTATATAAATGTTACAAAAATGGATTTAAATATCCTCTATAAATGTATTGTGGCTTCCTGAATCAAGAGTTTCATTGTCCCAGGAAAGGAGATATGTACTTGATGTTTTTTCCAAGATAACAGACTTAGAAACTAAACCTAGGGGAGAAAGACTGTTGTAGAAACCTTTAATTATCCTTGGCCTATCTAACATAGAAATGATCATTTAGGTGGTCATTAAGGCTTATCCCACAGTCTGAACAGGAATGATAATAAGATAATGAATGCAAAGGAAGCTGGATAAAGGGAAAGTCAGAGACATAAGCAAGAGCTGCCATATGTGCCAGGTGCCTGGATCCGTCCTGCGCTGGTGTCTGTGTTGGGGAATAGAATGGGGTGACAAAGTGAAAATTAAGTTGACAGGCTAGGCTGAGGCCCTGAAAGCAGATTATTTGCTGCAGTCAGGGAAGGAAGGACACAGGACAATGTCCAGCAGAGGCTTAACAAGTTAAAAGGAAAAAAAGGGGGGGTATAGATAGACAGGGATGGGGTAGAGTTTGCAGTGAGTACAAGGTCTTCTTCCTAGGTCCCTAGCTTAGTTAATAAGTAAATGGAAATTCAGTATGCCTGCAACAGTGGGCACAATGTAAGATTCCACCCACTGTGGAAATTCAGTAAGCCTGCAACAGTGGGCACAGTGTGAGATTCTGCAGACACATTCCTTTTAGAGCTTCTAAAATGGACCACCTGGGTCAGGGAGCTAGGTAAGAATGTTGCAGAGTTCCAGCAGTGCACATAGTTGGTGACAGACGAAGAAAGGCCAGATAAAAGGAAGGGGTCCAGGAATCTCCACCAACAAAAAAAACCAAAAGCAAAAACAAAAAAACAAAAAATTTTCTATCTCTTCTCATATATATTAGAGAGAGTGTGAGCGAGAGTGAACATGAGTTTGTCAGAGGCAGAAATCAATGATAAATACCCTCTAAATAGCTTTAGTTCAAGTCTAGGATCGGGCCAAACATTCCTGTGGAGTCAGACCCTGTACCTCTCAGGTGGGACAAGTGAGGATCTGGAGAACACTGTGGATACTATATGCACATCTTCGCTCTCATGAAGTTATTTGAATTTCCTTCATCCAACACCCCAGATACTAGTGTGTTGTTGGGGAGGAGAGAGAGAAAGTATTATCTAATGTAGATGTTTGACTTTATTCCAAATCATTTAATAAAAAAGCAACAAAAGAAAGGCAAACAGAATTATTAGCCTGATCTAATTTTTTTTTTTTTTTTACCTAAAACTCAATGGATGGGAGTTTGAAAAGAAAAGATCAGGAATATTCCAAATAAATCACATTTTCTCTGCTTAGGCATGTGTCAAGTGAGTAAATCTGATAACCCTGCAACAGCTTTAAGTACTGATGCACCAACAGCTCAGTAAAGCAGATTTTGGGTTTTTTGTTTGTTTGGTTTTTATTTATTTTTATTTCAGCATATTACAAGAGTACAAATGTTTAGGTTACATACATTGCCTTTGCCCCACCTGAGTCAGAGTCAGAGCTTCAAGCATGTCCATCCCCCAGAGGGGGCGCACTGTACCAATTAGGTGTGTATATACCCATCCCCTCCTCCCTCCCCCACCTGCCGGACACCCAATAAATGTTACTAGTATATGTGCACTTAAGTGTTCAATTTTTGTGATACTTCTCTTAGTAGAATGGGCTCTAGTTCTAACCAGGATAATACAAGAGGTGCTATATCATCATTGTTTTTTTTGTGGCTGAGTAGAACTCCATGGTACACATAGACTACATTTTATTAATCCACTCATGTATTGACGGGTACTTGGGTTGTTTCCACATCTTTGCAATTGTGAATTGTGTTGCTATAAACACTTGAATGCAGATGTCTTTTTTATAGAATGTCTTTTTTCCTTTGGGTAGATGCCCAGTATGGGATTGCTGGATCAAATTTTAAGGGAAACCTAAAACATTCACATATGGACTCAATTATGTTCCCCCCAAATTCATATACTGAAGTTCTAACCTCTAGAACTTTAGATTGTGACAGTATTTAGAGATAGGGTCTTTAAGGAGGTAATTAATTTAAATAGGGTCATAAGGATGAGGCCCGACTGCAAGAGGACTGGTATCCTTATAAGAAAAAGAGGAGGAAACACTAGGGATTCATGCTCACAGGGAAAAGGCCATGTGAGGACGTGGGGAGAAGGCAGCCATCTGCAAGCCAAGGAGAGAGGCCTTAGGAGAAACTAACTGCTAGCACCTTGCTCTTGGACTTCCAGCCTCCAGAACCGTGAGAAAATTATTTTCTGTTGTTTAAGCCACCCAATTTGTGGTATTTTGTTATTGCAACCCTAGCAAACTAAAGCAACAAACTGATTTATAAGGAAGAAAAGACAGAAAGAAGGAAGGAAGACAATGTTATCACCCCAGATTTCTTTAAAAAGGTTCCACAAATTACCATTATGTTTTTTATCCTGGATAAGATTTCTTTTTCTAATATACTAAAGGAAATACAAAACAGGAATTGTAAAGAACTTTAAGCATGCTATGATTATTAAATAATTTTTATAATTTTATTTTCCCCAAGTAGCTACATATTATATAAGCAGATTTATAGTAGTAACAGATTTGATTAATTAGAATGTTTAAGACCTTTTCTGTAAAAAACAAAAACAAAACAGCATATCCCAGTGAAAAACAGAATATCAGTGTTTCTTTGAAAACAAAAATTGGATTCAGTATGCTATGTTATAAAGTAAGAATATTAAACTTTATGTTTTATAATTATTAGGGGTGTCTTTTCCCATATATTATTTTATGTATTAGCAAGTAATGAAGCAAGCTAAAGAAGCATACATGTGTATATTATTTTAATATTTATGTTCTGGAACATGTCACTGCTTAAAATTTTTATATAGTCACATATATCTATTTTTTAAGTTTTACAATATTTCTATTTAGAAATTCCTTACTATCTAAAAATAGTTAAATATTTATCTGTATTTTCTTCTAGTATATGTTGAGTTTGCTTTTTATCTTTAATTCCTCAATGTATTTGGAGTTGTTATGTTTTGCTTGATGGTATACAGGACACATTTACTTTCTTTTATCCAAACCATAGTTTTTTCCCAGACAATAGTTCTGAACAGCTATTTATAACTTGTCAGTCTAGAAGGTCCCATCTTCTAGACATAAGAATTGTACCCATAAAATCTCTTTAACTTGAAGCACACACAGTTCAATGAGGACTTAGCTATAACAACAAAGAGAAGAACTTAGCTAGAGAGAGCAATGGCAAAAACAGCACAATTAACAGCGAAGGCATTCCCAGGAAACATGAAAATTATTTTACAAAGAATACACTCACTTTCTAATGCTTTATGAAGTTGTGAACAAGAACCTGGATATCCAAAATTATAAAGTCTAGGATCACTGAACTTCAAGCCATTAATCCCTGGCATGCTGAGAATTCTCTGACGTGGGTATTAAAATCTCCTGGATCACAACCATCATTCCAAAACAGAACAGTGTGCAACACAGAATACAGAACAAAAACCCTGAGAAAGTAGGATCCCCAGTCATTTCCCTTAGACACGCTTGTCAAAGGGATTCATTAATTTCTTTTTATTTTCTAGGCAGATAATGTTAGCCCAGAACAAAATAGTTTGTAAACAGCTTTATTCAATAATATTTAAGTGAATCAAATATAATTTCTGTTTCAGCATTTGATTTCTCAGTTAATTTTTCTGTGCTCTACAAAAAACCCTAAATTAAAGAACTGTCCTGATTAATTTTAAAACTATATTTAATATTTTAGGTAGGGTAAACTCTGATGATTGCAATAATTCTTAAGTCTATTAATTGTTTCCCATTCATTGCTTACAGGATTTAAATCCAAGTTCCTCGACATTGTTTCTAAGGCCCTTGCCTTTTTATCCTTATATATGCTCTCTCAAAATTATGCAGAAATTCTGAGTTCCTAAGTTATTAATTATGTTGTGCTTTCCCTAGGCCCCTGCACATTACTGCCTGTGTCTCAGATACAACATCTAATTTCCTGATTTCTCCAGGACTGAGATCAATTCCTTCAGATCTCAGTTGCAATGTGACTTCACCCAGCAAGGCTTTGCAGCTGCCAAAGCTGGACTAAAAGAACCTTCTTTGTATTGTGTTTTCCCATATCCTATCTATGATAGCACATACACACACACACACACACACACGCACACACACACACACACACCGGGCATTTAATAAATCTTGTTTAATAAATTAGCCAGTAATAAGGTAAGCTAAAAAGTCTTTTGATATCCAGAGTGGTCAGATTAGGTCAATAAGCCTCAGGAGAATGGCACCTTAAAGTACCCTTGTTTGGGTCTATTGTATGGTGTACACCGGATACAATATGATCTTTGCCTTGTCATCTTAATAGGCAGGTTAGTTCTATACAAAACTCATTTTTAACTTTGGAGGCTATCAAGGTAGCTATTAGTTAGTATCATTATTTCTTCCCACTATTCTAAAATTAATTATAAAATAATCTCACCATATAAGGATTTTTTAGGTAGAATTTTATCACTTTTTCATTTATATGCAAGACTCCATATCTTATAAAGTTAGGAATTTGCTTGCATTCTTAGTTTCTTCAGGTAGCAGAAACCTCAGATTGAGTTTAAATATTATACTTGTTTTATTTTTCATAAGTCTTAAGTAACTTTTGATAATAGAATATGCTCCTGTATTGGGCAAAATTCAAAGTTCCACAAAAATTTTGGAAACTCTGTGCTCCCACATTTAAAGAATAAATGCTGGTAGAGTATTTATAACAAGAAGTTTCCTATTTTTGCTGGTTATGCCTACAAGGGAGATATTACCATATTAATCAGGAAAATCGCCTTAGAAATTAAACTTTAAAGTCACCTTAGAAATTAGACTTTAAAGTCTAATTAAATGTTTCCCCTCAGTGTCATCATACTTGCTTAGTAAAAAAAGCATTTAAAAATATTTGTTTAAGACTGTGAGTTTTAAAAAAATATTTCCTAGATACTACCATCTTTTATGTGCAAATCCTGATTATTCATGCCTTTTGTTTCTTCCCTCATTTTGCTGTAAAAGTTATTTGCATAGCAAAAAGAAATTTTCACATGGTTGGTTCACCCATCAGTAAGTTTTCTTTAAATGCCAATGCATAAGAGAAGAGTCTCTCTGGAACCACCTTTATGGTCATATATGTTCAATTTTAATCAATCACTATCTAGAACATAAATGCCTTGCGAAAACTAAGATGGATTTTTAGATGCTAGAAAAGACCAAAAGAGGTTTTAACTGCTTTTGTGACATGGACAGTTACACTTGGTTCAGGACAAAGTATCACTATGAGGGCTAAAGGTTTGTGATACCTCCCTGGACTGCCTTTAACTGTGAAGTGAAGGATGACAACAGAAATAGAAACAGAAGGTCTGCAACTTGTAGTCTGACCAACTGAAGAAACAAAGTGAAGAGAGCATTGGCTTAAGTGTCTAGAATCTCGTATGTGAATCCCCAATTTGCTGCAATAACTGCAGATGCAGATCTTTGTCCTCCGAACTATCAAAGAGGTGGTGGATTGTAATTCCTTCCTGTTCAAACATTCTAAAATTCATAGGCAATATTAGGAACGCTGATTCATTCCATATCAGACAAACTTCAACTTCTATTATGATTTCTCTCTTAAACATTCTCTAATCTCTCTGGTAACTTTCACTTGTAAAAAATAAATATGTCTAAACTATTTACTAAAGCAAGTAACCTATCTAATCCTCAGACTTCTCAAAAAATAATTGGTAAAATATTAAATTAAATAATTTGTAAAAATCCAGCCAAATATATTGAAAGATTTAAAATGTCTACAAAAAATCACAAAATGAAACATTTATGTTGATAAACCAAGGGTAAACTGCTAAACTTTAAAATCAAAATGCACTAGTTGTACATTGGGGAGCAATATTCAACCAATTTGCAAATAAGCATGCACTAGTGAGAATTTGTTAAGAATTAGCAGAATTATTTCTGTCTGAAAATCATTTCTTGATAAGTTGGTTTAAAAAAGGCATGCTTATATTTATTTCTTGGCATGAAAACCAAGCATATTTCTTGATGGAATAACACACCTACATGGATTGGACCTATGTGTACAACCTAGACCAATATGTCCCATTAGATTTTCCCAAACTCTCCCTTTTCAAATATTCAGGTCAATATATTATGGAGAGAAGGTTAATTAAAAGTGAATTATGTCAACAAGTATTCATACTATCAGGCAATTAAACATCTTATAACTTCTTGACTGTCCATAATATTCACAGGTCTGGTGGTAGTGGCAGTGGGGGGTGTGTGTGTGTATGTGTGCATACTAATGAACATATTTGTGTGGATATTAAGAATATTTCATGTGTGAGAAATAGTTCTACTTAGTATAATTAATACATATGCTTATGCCAACATAATCTCTAAAATAAGCAAAATAATTTTAATAAGTAATATAATTCACAGTTTAATATACTAACGTAGTTTAATGTCAAATACTGTAATAAAATATGTTGATGCTGTAAAACAATATATTGACATCCATATATCTATAACAAATAAATTCTATAGCATAAATGCTTATAAACAATATCAAACACTCCTTAAAAGATATTATACCATTGGTACAGTGTTGGCAACTTCAGTCATAATTATGTTTATTTAATGTTAATTCATCAGTAATTTCCCCAATCTCTGTCTCTTCATGTACACAAATAAATTGCTTACCATAACTTAAAGCTATCTGTTTCCTTTTTCACTTATTCTCTTTCACTCTTTCCTTTCTCTTTAATGAAGACCAAATGTAACCTAATGCACTACTGAGTGCCAGGAACAACCATATTGTCTGCTATATTACCTTGTTTAATCCTCAGTATAACATAAAATGGCTAAATACTTAATCTATTCATCATTCCATTTCCACCTCAAAATCTAAACATTATGAATTAGTTCACAGATTCTACCATTCATGAGATTAGTGTACACATATACACATGTTGAGTTTAGTTAGAATGCAATATGTGAACCTTAAAAATACCTAAGAATTTCAAATAGGGTTTAGGCTGGGAGAAGTGGCTCATGCCTGTAATCTTAGCACTTTGGGAGGCTGAGGCAGGAGGATCACTTGAAGCCAAGAGTTAGGGACCAGCTTGAGAAAAAGCAAGACTCCCTTCTCTACAAAAAATTAGGAAAATTATCTAGGCATGGTGGTGCCCACCTGTAGTCCCAGCTACTCAGGAAGGTGAGGCAGGAGGATTGCTTGAGCCCAGGAGCTTGAAGCTGCAGTGAGCTATGATGATGCCCCTGCACTCTAGCCCATGCAACAGAGTGAGACCCTGTCTCAAAAAAAAAAAATTAATTAATTAAAAAAAAAAATTAAGGTAAAAATAAAATAAAAAAATAGAAAAAAAATTTCAAATAGGGTTTAAAATGGAAATCGTTTTTGAGTATACACTTTGTTAGATAATTACTTTTTTTGTTTGAAATGTACAAGAGGATTTCATTTTCTTGTTTAAGATATAAAATAACACTAGTTCTTTGAAGTGAGATCTCTGTAATAAATGTTAATGGTCAATCTCTTAGCTTTGTCTTTGTAAACAAATCAGAAGTTCATTTGTATGATTTCTTTGAAAATAATTACATAACCATGATTCCTTGGGGGTGGCTGTAGGGATTGAATGAGCTACAGATATATTTCTTACACTATGACGCACTATATAATCTTTTTTATTACACACAAGAAACCATTATAAGTCACTACTATAATTATCTTTATGTCATTTTTCTTCACATAATAGGGAACAAAATAACAATGATGCCAGTATTATTCAAGTTAATATTTAATCATTTAACAAAAAACTTTTAGAGGGAAAACATTTAGTCATATTCCATATTTTTACTATTTTATTTCTCAGGAAATTTTTATTTTAATCAAACTAGAACAAATCTCTCAATAAAAGCATAATTAGATTCTTGAGGAGTATTTAATAACTGATAGTTTATTCTTTTCTGACCTAGAGCAGACTTTAATAAATAGGAAAATTAGTTTTTCCCATATAACTCTATGTGTAACTTTTATCTGATTTTATTGACTGTCCTAATTAAAGTGACAGAATATATTAGTAATTGATTTTATGATAAAATAAGTAATTATAATTAATTAGTTTTAAAATCATTAGCATAAATCAATTTTATACCAGTTCTCATTTTTACATTTTTGTAACTCCTGCTCTTGGGGAATGAGAGAAAACACAGTAGTGCAACTTCCTTTGATTAGATGGGTACACAGAATATCCTCATTTCTTATTTTTGTTAGTGGTGTCCTGAATAAGTCTTGAAAAGTTCCAAATAGTTTGGACTCCTGAGATATATTTAATTTCAATTAGCTATAGACATCTTGAACTAAGAGTAACATTAAAACATTATCTAACATCAAGCAACTGAATAAAAAATTCTCCCCTATTCAGGCTTTAAAAAAAATAAAAAATAAAGTTAAGTAACTAAATATAGAAGAACTAAGTGAATGAAAATAAATCGGCATATGCACAGAAACTCCAAATGTTTACTGCTTTGTAAATTAATCATGCTCATTTATACTCTAAATTAATTGTAGCTATAAATGGGGTATTTGCTTCAATTTCTTTTGCTACTAATTTTTGTGTGTTTAGAGATTGGTTTCCTTTTTTTTTCAATTTCCTAATATTTTAGGGTTAAAACCTTCTTATATGTTCATTTTACTACAGAATATTTCTTTACGAAGTTTAGTTTGATGGTGACGAATAGGTCAATCAATAATTCATCTGTCTCTCTTTTTTTAAAAACAATCTTATCATTATACCAGTAGTTATTACAAACCTACAAAATTCATTATGTTACAATAGTGTTCTAGTTACAGTACACTAGTAACTAATAGAAGACTTGAGGGAATTAGTAATTCCTTTCTAAAATACATTGTTGCAGTTTCTAAACTTTATGACATTGTTTGAAAAGGAAGACTTTATAACTTGACTTTTTAAAAGTAATAAAGTTATTAACACTACCACTTATCTTTCATATTTTTATGTCAATAAAAAAACAGATGTATCAAATATACATCACTTTGATATCCATCGATATTATCCCTGACAAATTTTGAGTGCTAATACTGATCCTCAGATCATACAGCCTAAGGATTATTACACTGACCTTAAATTTCAATAGCCAGCAACATAACATTGACTTTAGAGAAATGAGGAATTAGCGATCACACAATTTTTCTTATACCAGAGGGATATTCTCAAAGTTTAAGAATGTTTTTGAAATATTAATTGGCTGCTACTTCAGCAGATTTCTGCTATTGGTTGTTATGGAAGCTGGTCTGGCATTGAAACAAGGTAAGACTAGATAGGGGTTGAAGAAAAGGAAGAAGGGGAAGTTATATATTCCTTCTTTTAGTAATCATTCACCCTCCACGTTGTGGCAAATAACAGAGTCAGAATTGAAACACATTCTGAATTAAGAGCCCATAGCAAAATAAAGTGAATGTTAGAGCAAAATTTAGCATAAGGACAGGAAGAATCTTTCTAAGGCTGCAATTTAAATTGACTTAAATGCTAAGTTAAGAACAGTTCATAAAACCATGCCAATATGGTTAACAAGGTCAGGGAAAAAAAATCTACTAAAATTTATATATAGATAGAATTACATTGTATATTTTATTATGTATAAAATAAAATACATTTAGTTATATGAAACTACAAGGAAATAAATTTTATGCAGTATTAACTCTGGACATTACAAAGAACAGAAAATTTATGTTTGTCTTAAATATAAAGAATATATATATATATATATATATATATGCAACACGGAGAATCTATTCACATTTGAAGAAGAAAGAATATTTTGGCATCTCTCATTTTTATATTGTATGTTTCAGTAGAAAATAAATATTGCAAACATTTAAAACTCTTAAAGCTCGCTTATCTAGTATTTTATATGAAATATGGGCTTCAAACATATAAGTTTTGTTTTAAATGTGCCCTAATAGGATTCTTTTTAATATTAGGGCTTTTTTTTTTTTTTTTTTTGAGACAGAGTCTCGCTCTGTTGCCATGGCATCAGCCTAGCTCACAGTACCCTCAAACTCCTGGGCTCAAGCAATCCTCCTACCTCAGCCTCCTGAGTAGCTGGGACTACATGCACATGCCACCATGCCCAGCTTTTATATATATACATATATATATATATTTATTTTTTTTATTTTTTTTTAGCTGTCCATATAATTTCTTTCTATTTTCAGTAGAGATGGGGTCTTGCTCTTGCTCAGGCTGGTCTCAAACTCCTGACCTTGAGCGATCCTCCCTCCTCGGCCTCCCAGATTGCTAGGATTACAGGCGTGAGCCACTGCACTCGGCCTAATATTAGGTTTTTGAATGGTAATTTAAATGTTTACATTTACACTACCTGACTTAAAGAGTTATTAATGTGTTTCCTTAAACAACAGTTGTTTCAGGCTATTATTTAAATTCTAGATACAGCCAGTGATTGTTAAAGAAAAGAATCATTGCTTTACTACATACTATTAGAGTGTATCCCTAAATTTTTAATTCCTTAAAGTTCAGCTATATCTTTTTATTGCCCGATATGTCCTTAGGTTACTATATCATTCCCAAATACATTAGAATCCTTTATTTTCTGTCTTAGATTTGAATGGTTTTATAGGGTATTACATTTGCTCCATGAGAACGATATTTATTTTCTGTGGCCATTAATCTGTGTCACTTGTGCTAAAAGGCTATGCAAGGATTTCTGCCTAATAGCCAAAGAAACTATATTTATTGGTTGGGAAATCTTTAGCTACAGCTACTAAACTGCCATTAGTGGAATCCTTAACAGCTCATTACCACAGTTAGATGTGCTGCGTACAGCATAGCTTGAATGAGAACCACATTTAAAAAGAAAAAGTTATTTGTTTATTCTGCCCTGACAGATCACAGCCCAGGAGAATCAACGCCAAAGTGATCGCAAGAAGAAAAAACTATGACAAGATAAAATAGCATCTCTTTTCTGGAAATAAAGGAAACTTTATGAAGCACTTAAAATAATATGTACAAACTGCTTCATCCAGGAATTATCAATATCTTATGAGGCAACAACCTCTCCCATCCAGCCTCAGAAAGAAATGAACTTAAAGACTTCCAGTAAAGAAGTAAATAAAATAAATTTAGCCTCATTTTAGCAGAATGACCATCAAATAATACATACCTAGTATTGAGAATTTGCCACTTAAAATTTTGTTAACTATTTATATATCAGTTATTTGAGTGTTACTATATAAATAAACAGATCCTAGCAAAATAAAACAAATGTGATCCTGAATAATGGTGCATCAAGATGGCAGACTGAGCACAATGTTCTTCTCTTTCCCACCCCCCGTTCCCATTAAAGGGCCAAAAAATTATGCTAAAATAAATAAAAAATTCAAGATAAGACTGATACTGGCAAAGCAAAATATATCAAAAGGTTCTAGAAACTGGAAAGTAGATGGAATCAACTCTCATTAGTTGAAATGATGCAAAAACTTCAAATTGAAGACTTGAAAAACTCAAGGTACCACTGACATTGGACTTTTTTTCACTTTAAAATCTAATTCTAGTGTGCATCTTTAATTGCCATCATTCTGTGAAAACCTGTAATGACTAAATCCACATCTTATTTCTATCAAATTGCTTAAATCTCAGCAAACAGATACTTAAATTCTTGGTTCATCAGTGAACAGTGACTGGTAGGTATTTTATTGTCTTTTTATTTTTAATCCAGGAATAATTTGTAATGAATAAAGACATTAGAATCAATGAACCATAATTTTCAGCAGATTCATGATACTTGATTTTTTCTCCTCATTTTGTTTCTAAGTTTACTATCCTCATCAGAGGAACTAAATGAAGATGAAGACAAGGAAAGGGAGAGGGATCCTTTGCTATATCTGTGTCAATTTTTAACAACTCAAAACAATTGGCATCAACATATCTGGACTACAGATAGAGCAGTAATAAATTATAAAAATCTGTAATTTTGTTTTATACACCCAAAGAACTGAAGGTAAAAGACTTGAGTATTAATTTTCCTTTTCCACAGCCCAGCCCAGAATGTTCTCATGATAGCGCAAAGTGGTCCAGTATATAGGGAAGGAACCCAAAGTGATAAGGATTCTTATTCCAACTCTGCCACTCCCTGGCCAGGTGACCTTGATCAAGTTGTTCCACCAGTGTAGATGGCAATAAAAGTCTCTACATCCTAGTGTCATTGTGAAAATTAAATGATCTATGTGAAACAGGTAGTGAATGCACTGTATGTTTTCTATAAGTGCTTGACTGATGTTAACTATTACTAGTAGTAAGACTGTGTAAAATTATTAACAATGTTGCTTAGCTATTCAGATATAGATGGACTGTAGGAGTTTTGTTATGATAGTAAAGTTTGGGAGGTGGAAACAATAAGACAAAAATATTTGTAGAGCTAAAAAATTATATTAAGAAGAAACCATTCATAGTATCTTCCATACATTAACAGAGAGCAAATTTTGAATCTTTACCTTTCAGATAGTATTTTGACTTATCAAGTTGACTCCCTTCTTTTTCAAACTTGGGAGCCCACTTTTGATGGGAGCCCCATCAACAAATACGATATCCATAAAATGCTAAAAAGAAATCTCACCTTTGCCTCTCCCAAAGTGGGTAAACATTAATATGTTAGCTTGAACCACACTAGACGTCCTAAGCATCCTGACTCCTATTGACACTTCAAGTTGTTTCAAATCTTAAGCCATAAAATCCTCTCATCTCTGACTAATTCCCTATCCCTGCCAATTAGGTTTTCAGTAAGTCTGCCAACTGATTTCTACAGAACTATGTCTAGGCCAGTCTCCTAACTTTATTCATTAAAAAAAAAAAAAAAAAACTTGACTGATTAATCCCAGGACTTTGAGAGTTCCATTACCTGGCACTGAATTAAAAGAAAGAAACATGAAACTTTTGAGGTAAATTCCTAAAATCTGCTTTAGCCAGACCAAATGAGCCATGGGAGAAAAGCTAGAAAAAGACTCAGCTCCCTCACACTACAGAGAGGTGTTAATCAAAGTTTCCTTGAATGTTACTACAGCCCCAAAAATATGTATTAGAATTTGATTTATATTCTAAAACTGATGCTTTTGAGATTGTGATATTTTATATATATACATACATACTGATATCATATTGATATACTGATTTTATATATGCATGTATAAAATATCAACATATATCAGTATGTATATAACTTTTGGAATTGATTTAATCAAATTACATATTTAATTATTTCAGTCAGGTAGAAATCTGGAACATCTTTTCACTAATTATCTTTTTTCTCTATTTCTCAAAGGTCCTTACTTAATGCTTTATTTGCATATTGGTTAATTGTTGTTTCTCCAACATATGCTATCTCAATATTGGCTATGTGATTGAATTAACTTCAAAAGGTACACATCAAATAATCAACTATAGAGAAATATATTGTTTTCAACTCCATACACACGATAGACATCAATATATATATATTTAAATTTAATATTTAAAAAATATATATATTTAACAGGCAAGAAATCCTTTTGAGTCAAAGTCATACCCTCTGTCTGGAGTTAGCTATAAAGCAGAGTTTGAAACACTACAGCCCTGACCTCTAGAGAGCAGACCTGGAACCTGTAAAGTACCACCTTCCATAGCACAGTGATTGGGAACTGGGTACGTAACATAAACCATTCATATCTATATTGAAACACTTTTTTTGGACAGCTACAAAGTGCTAGGAACAACTCATAAGATTTGAATGCATGCTGTCAAGGACTGCAAACAGTAAGTTACAACATGATACAAGGTTCTGTAATAAGTAGTGGGAGGTTAAGGGGCATATATGCAAGGTTCCTTGGAGGATCGAGAAAGGCTTCCTGGAGGAGGTGATAACTAAACAGAATAAATTAGTAAGATCTGGAATTTCAGGAGAATGTTCCTAAAAGTGAGAGCAGCAAATACATAAGCTACATATGAAAGATATCGTAGGAAAACACTATATGTAGTTCAGAAAAGCTTCCTTAGAGGACAGTAACAACATTTTATAGATTTAAATGGTAAAATGTATAAAAATAACTCTTTACATAAGCATGAAACAAAGTTTTGCCAGTCATTGAACCAACTTTTATATATTTTTATTTTTTTCATATATCTTCAGTAAAGATAATCCAAAAAAATTATACATTAGGACTTCGAAGAAGTGATGCTATAAAACTATGACTTGCCTCTGAAAGAAGAAAACGAAATTTTAAAATCCAACTTAACTTAAACCTGTATAAACATATAAACTGACTCAAATTCTGAAAGGAATGATCAAAAATGATCCACGTACCAAGAGAATATTACCTGAATACGCTGTGACAAAAAAGAGTCTGGAGGTATTTAGAAGATTTTAAGTCCCAAAATCTAATCATTTTTTATTCTAGAAACACTAACTTGAACATTTTGAAAATAAATATATCTCAATATATATTTTAATATATAAAAATAAATATATAAAAATTTATCTGCCTCATTAAATTACACAGGTAAAGGTTTTATGAAATGTTTCTCCTCTATATTATGCCGAATTTTAATAAAGATCCTAAATTAATAAATCTCAAATTAAGGTTTACTTTAAATATCTTAAAGATGAAATAATGTTCAACTATGTAATTATTTTTCTAGTTATAGTCTCCCCTGACAACACTAAAATCATTCCAAATAATACGATACCTATTACGAATATAACTAGGAAAAACAAGCCAAACCAAAAAATCATTAGGGAGACTTGTTACCTAATAACAGAGAATTTGTTCAAAATACATTATTTTGAAAAATTCAGCTTGACACTGCCAAAGGGCATCAAGTTTAAATTGAAAATTTTAAACATATCCTAAAACCCAAAAGGCAGTCAAATAAATTCGGGATCCTAAAACCCAAAAAGCAGTCAAATATCAGAATACTGGTTGGCCCCCCGGCTTTTGGTTTGTGGTTTGTGGTTTGTGGTTTGTGGTTCAGAAGCATTAATATATCAGTTTTCATATCATGATCAGTGTACCCAGTTTCTCTGTTTTGACTGGCAATTTCTCTGCATTGATTCCACAGATAATACATTTCATTGTCAATATATTTATTAAAATAATACAGTATTTCATCAATTCTAAAATGCACGTCCCTTCACATTTTAACTTCACTGGGATTGGGATATGTAGTAAAATTAATAATAAGAAAGCACTGTGTTAGAGTTCAATTAACAGAATCTTTTTATTTACTAAAATAATAATGCAACTTAAAATGAATGGCTTCAGATTTGCTGTAAAATGGTTTTACTATTACAACTGCTAATACAAAAAAATGCTAATGGTAATAAGTAGTTAGTAACTAACACTTCTTGATTGTTCTCAGTGTGCCAGATCCGGTTTGATTACATTACTTGTAGTAAGTAATTTAATCCTCAAAATCTTCAATGAATAGAGAAGTTAACAAAAGTGTGGTGAACTGACAATAAATATATTTGATTACTTCTGCTGGAATTTAGATCCCTTTTTCTATTTGCAAAAGAACAAAATCTTTTTAAATTCAATCAGAAAGATATTTGTGCTATGTATTATTATGTCTTAAAAGTATCAAAAATACCAGAAGAATATTAATCTATATGTGTTCCTTAATTTTAACTCTATCATTCATTACAATATCATTCAATGATTATATACTGTCAGTTCTTATTGTAGTAAACCACCTTCTTAACATTTATATTTGAAAATAATTATATTTCAAAGGAAATATGCACACATCAATTTTTTATTTTTTTAATCAATAGAATAATCTGCTACTTTTTAAAAATATTTACTGCTAGTCATCTCATATCCTTTGCTTCTAGAAACATTTTCCTGTTTGCTAATGATTTTACCTAACTGGGCATAAAGTGAAAGCTTGTTAGAAATCAATATTCTTCATATTCATAATTTATGCTTCTAATCCTTAAGCACTATGCAATTCTAAACAAATTGATCTTTATACTTACATCTGTGATATTTTGAAGTCACCCAAAGAAAGATATCAATGAGTGTCACAAATAATTACTAAAAACAGCCCCTTGATCAATTTTATAGCTATTTAACATTAAATTTCCAAGTTTAAAAAAAAAATAAATGTCATTACAGAAACAAAGTCAAAAGCCTTTTTTATCAAGAAAATTGATGTAATTCCTTAACACAAAATATTTCACAATATGCTCATAACCAACAGTATTAGCAAAGGATATTACATATATTGGACAGTCAGAAAATATTTGATGAATGACTGAACAGATAGATGAATAAGTGAGTGACAAACATAAACACACACATCTATCTTATTTTTAAAAACCTCTCAAATTAATATCTTTTTGTTTGAAAGATTTTGCAGTTACTTGTTGAACTGTATTTTTGCAACTGGGAAAATAACAACACTAACTTTAATTGTATCCATTTATCTTTTAGTGAGCATTATTTTGTTCTACCTGTCTATATGAAGATTTTTTGTTTTGTTTTGTTTCTGAGACAGAGTCTCGCTCTGTTGCCTGGGCTAGAGTGCCGTGGCATTAGCCTAGCTCACAGCAACCTCAAACTCCTGGGCTTAAGCGATCCTCCTGCCTCAGCCTCCTGAATAGCTGGGACTACAGGCATGCGCCACCATGCCTGGCTAATTTTTTTCTATATATATTTTTAACTGTCCATATAATTTCTTTCTATTTTTAGTAGAGACGGGGTCTTGCTCTTGCTCAGGCTGGTCTCGAACTCCTGACTTCAAGCAATCCTCCCGCCTCAGCCTCCCAGAGTGCTAGGATTACAGGCGTGAGCCACCGCACCCAGCCAGGAAGTTTTTTAAAAGTTATAAAATGCAAATTATTATATAGTAAAAGATATTATATTATATATTATTATATATTAAAAGATATTATATTATATATAATATGATATTATATTATATTAAAAGCTGAAATGAGCACCTTGAGTTTAAGGAAATATTATTTAATTTTGTATCCGCCTACCACACAATCAAGATTTATTTATTCATTGAAGCAATCACTCATTGGACAAATGTGTTCTGATTACTATTATGTTGCACATTGAGGACATGAAGATGAATAAAATGTGATAGATCTTACCATTGAGGAGCTTATAGTGGGTGTTTATTGGATATTTGTTGAATAAATGAATGAATAAATACAATAATTTAGAAAGCACTGTGCATTCATTGTATTTAACAACATACAGAAGTGAAAAGGCAGTGGCTGTATTCATTTTAACAGTTTATAACACTGTACTCTAGTCATGAAACCATGTATCTTAAAATTGCTGACAGTCTGACAAACTATGTTGGCTACATTGGATTTATTTCATAGGAGCATAGTTAGTGCCACCTACAATATTAGAATGTTCTTAGGTGGTAAACATGACTTTGAAGTTGTCAAGAGTGTGAACAGAATCCTTACCCAAGAGAAAATTAGGAAACTGACAGCATTCAAAGAACTGTATTTGTTCCTAAAATAAGTCTATTCAGTGATAGCCATGTAAATCAGCAGCTGCTACCACTTACTCAGAAAATGAGATTCATGTTTGACATGACACTTGTCTTAGCCCTTGTGGACAAAACTCACATGATTAGGTCTATACTGATCATAGCTCTTTTTAGAGATTTGGAAGAAAGCATTTATGTAACAAAGTTTAAAATAAAAATTTTTTTCTGAACAAAGATTTTAATTATGTGTGCATAGAAATAATTAAAATTTTCTTATTATAGCTTCTATAGTGTGTTGAATTGGTCCCCCTGCTTTCCCTCAAAAAAAGATTTTTCCACCTAGAAACCGCGAATGTGACTTTATTTGGAAAATGGGTTTTTGCAGATGTAATTAAGTTAAGGATGTTAAGATGATATCATCCTGTATTATTCAGGCCAGTCTTAAATCCAAAAACAAGTGTCCTTCTCAGAGAAAAGCAGAGGAGATCTGAAACTTGTGGAGGAGAACACTATGTGAAGATAGAGAAAGAGATGGGAGTTGAGCAGCTACAAAGCCAAGGAACACCTGGGGCTACTAGATGCTGGAAGTGGCAAGGAAATCGTCTTCCCTAGAGCCTTTAAAGGGAGCAACACCTTAATTTTGGCCTCTGACCACCGAGAATAAGTGCTACATCATTACAGCAGTTTTAAGAGATACACAGTGACTAAACATGATGTTGAGTGTGGAGAATAGCATTTTCTTCACTTCTTTGTAGAACACAACCTGGATTTAATGCCCACGGACTTAAGAATTTGTAACTTCAGAAATATTGGGGGGGGGGCGGAATCTCTCTTGACCCAGACTCAGTATTGTCACTGCGGATGCTGGCCAAAATAGCAGTTGTGAGATGCCATTCTCAAGTGCCTACAAGAGCAGCCAACATTAACAAAAGGAGGCCAAAGTGGAAGATTACATAACAGAATGTTAACATAGCCTATGTGACATTCTCTAGGGTCTTCACAAAATAAGTAGGTAAGATTTTTAAGGGGAGCTGTACATCCTAACTAAAAAGATCAGGGTAAGAACCAAGATTGCATCACAGTCAATAGCACCATATTAGTACTCTTAGCCGTCTGTTATAGTATGTTGCTGGCATTCAATAAATTTTTGTTGCATAAGCAAACACTTCTCATTCACATAATGTAAGATGATGAGATAATTCCCAATGCAAAGTGAATAAATTATTTTTAAATGGAAATTCTCATTTTATGATATAAATGCTATTATTATAACAAATATTTTATGAGAACCTACTATAGGCCATATGTGGGGGGACAGACAGGAAATTATGAAACACAGAAAGTAAGCAAATATGTTCTTTTGCCAGAGGGTTCTCTGTCTAATTTGTGAGGCAGACATGAAAGCAAATAATGTTAAATCAAATATGTTAAGAGATATCTACTAAGGGCTTTGGAAATAGAGGAGACAGTCTATAACTCTGTTGAGAAAGACTTCTCAGAGGTGATTTGTGAACTGCTTCCTGAAAATTAAGTATGTAGGAGTTTTCTCTGAGAAGTGCATTATAGACTTTGCCATATACTAGAAAAAGGGCAAAGTATGGCATATTCAGGGAATTACACTTTTTGGTATTACTGAGGTTTTGGGCTCATGAAAGGACATGGCAGAATGTGAAAGGTCTTCTATGTCATCTTTAGATTTCTGCTTTCTCATGTATCTCAACAGAAGTATGTGTGTGCGGCGGGGTTAAAGGCAGTAGAAAGTTTAAAGGCTATTTTATTATATCAAGGCACAAATATTAAAGACTTGAAGTAAGGTTATTTACTGCTTATTTGTACTTTAAATTTTTTCATCATTTCAAAATTTTAATGTAACAATTATATGTGTGAATGGATCTGTATGTGCTTCTCCTCTAATATTCCTTCTAAATCCTAAATGAAAACACCAGGCAGTTTTAGTTTAATATGGGTGTGGGAACTAATGCAGTATGTCTGTGATGAAGAAATAGTTAACTCCCTAACAAAAGTGAATAGAAAATCAATAAAAGCTTATCTTTCCATGTTTACATCTCTCAAAATAGTATAAGCTTCACTGAAAACCCAGTTAAGCAGTTGTGTACAACAAAAAAATGACTTAGGAGAAGTGATACCGATATAGGTAAGATGCCATGGCCAACCGCCTAAGCTCTAGGAATCAAGATGAAGCAACTGGTTCTGGCAATAGCAGTATAGAAGCCTGACCCTGAAGATAAAGAATCAACAAGGTCCTGAAATATCTCTCTTCAAAGAGATGAGCTGGTTTCTAAGTAGCTTTGGCTAATTGAAAGGGACAATTGTTAGGAAAGAAATGAGTATTTTAAAATTGGAGGAATCAGGGAGACTTCGTGGAGGAGGCATTATTTCATCTGGGTCTTCAATAGGCTCGTTATCCCCAATTTGTAGATAGAAATCCACAAGGACAAGGAAAGTCATTAATGTTGGGCCATCAACCACAGAGTTTAGTCTCGAGAAATGATTCTCACTATAAACAGACTGCTGAATTCTTTACTGAGAATTCATTAGGGAAAAAAAAAAGGTCTAATTCCAATTCTTAGTTAAGGATAGTATTAGAACAAAGATATCATGGTTCTAATTCTAAAGCTCTTTTCCCCACTAGATCAAGAAAAATATAGATATATATTAATTTTTAAAAATGGATATGTGTATATATGATATTTTTAAAATAGCAAAAGTGATTTTTCGTTCATGAAAGATGAAGCATAAATGGTGATGGAAGGCAAGAAAAATTTTTAAAACACAAATGCATCCAATGATAGTAAAGGGCATTGTAGAAATTAAGTAAACTTGCTTTTATATAAAACATTATTTTTTTGAAGTTTTCACCCATGTAAAATCTCCTTTTGTGAAACCAGGTTTTCATCATCTCCCACCAGCAAGCTATTATATAATGCCAAGGAAATGTTTAAAACCATCCAAATGGTTTAAAACCACCAATATGTTTAAAACCAGCAAAATATTGAATATGTACCCAGCCATTCCTGCTACACTGATTTTAAAGAGCTTGAGTTTTCATGTAACACATCTTAAAACCATTACAGTGGCACTAGCTTAGTGCTGCTCAAGTTTTAAGTACAAGTCCATTACAAACTCTACTCAAGTGCTTGCAATGTAACTCCCTTTAAAATGAAATTATTCATGTTAATATCCATCTTGAAATAGAAATGGCCTATGTAAAAATGACTTAAAATGAAACTAGATAATTAAATTTGTATTATTCAAGACGCAACATGGAGATCTGCATGTAGATGTTAAAATGTAATAGTATGGACACTTTATGCTATTACAAACAGCGAGCAAAGACAAACAGATATATGTTATCTTTAGTGTATAATTTGATTAATCAAACTGGGCATTGTTTTTGAAAAGTATTTGTCATTTTGAATTAGAAATTTTCCTTCATCCCTTACCCTGCTCTCCCATATCAAAGAATCTAAAGAGTATGAATATTACATTGTGTGTAGTTCAGAACAATTCAAAGGTGAGAGAAATTAACTGAGGAACTATAACAGCCCTAAGAATCTTATTTATTATTTTTCTCATTAAAATTGACCCTTGTTATAAAAATCACAAAGCAGACATATATAAAGATGATATTTATTTTCCTCATAGTTCTTGAAAATCAGTAATTTTTTCTTTCAAACTCAAGCACAAATTAAACTAATATGTTTTCTTTCAAAATACCTTTGCACATTGTTATTTCCTTACTGAATATTTCTTCCCTCACTTCTTCTTCAGATGAACTAACACTCACTCAATTATCATTCTAGACTAACTCAAAACCTCCTTTTTTTTTGTTAGAGTTTACACTTCTTGTGCAACCTCTTTAAATACTTTGGACATATTTCCATTATGTATGACTAATGAAAACTTTAATTACATGTTCTGTATTAATTATAATGTTAGTAATGTTTAACACAGAATTTTTATGATTTATTGAACACCTATGTGCTAGGCACAACACAAATCTTATATATAATGGATTTACATGTAAACATACAAAATATATATGTTTATATATAATTTGATTTAATCAGATCAAGGAACTGATCTCAGTAGGTAAGTAATGTACCTAAAGTCACACAGCTTGTATGTATTTATTTCTGTATTTTTTGCCTTCATCAAACTGTGAACTCCCAGAACTGAGAGATAGTGTCTTAATCTTCTTTTTAATCCCTGGAAGGTTCTCAATAGATGTACATTAAATAAAACATATTCTATAAATAAAAAATGGGAACCTACACTGTTTAAAAAAATCAACCTACCCGAGTATTTCTTCATGCTTTTTGGATTTTAAATATATGATTTTTTAAAAATTCCCCATGCAAATAAACAATTATTGTTTACTTGCTTTTGCTAAGATTATGGAACATATATAATTAAATAACATCTGTATGTTCATTTTCCAATCACTTTAGAAGCTTATAAAACATCCACAGTGTATCAGGTTTTGAAGGATGCATATGATACCTAATAGTTCTCTATTAATTAAAATGCACAGTTATCCATTTTCAAAAGTAATCATTTATTTGCTATAGTATGGGACCAATGTGAATATTTTAAAGGCAACTTCCTTCTTGCCTACTCAAAAATAATAACTAACATTTTTTATGAAGCAATTAATACAGGTGTATACTTTGAGCTGAGCATTCAATATATTAATAAATTTGATTTTTAAAGCCTTCAAGATAGATAATATTATTATTGCCATTTTACTAATGAGAAAACTGCAGAGAAAAGGCAAGTAATTTGCCCAGGGACTCACAGCTAGTAAGTTATGAAGCCAGGATCACATCTAATTCTAGAGTTCATGTTCCTACCACCATTCCATTCTCTACTGCCTAGCACACTAACCTCTCACATTGTTTCATTAGTGAGAAAAGATTCTCACTAAATAAATCCCATACCCGCCCACAATTCTTCTTGTTTTAAAATATATAATGAACAGTAAATAACTGATCTTAATTCTTAAGCATGTAGCTGGCATTTAATAAAATCATGGCTGAATGTTGAGTAAATAAATGACCACAATATTATTTATTCCTTATCTTTTATTACTATCTAGCTTGTATCTTATGACTTGTTCTCTCCTTTAGATATTTTTCTTATGCCTCCAATTCAATGCCAAGAGAGATCTTTTTCTAAAATGCAAATATATTTCTTGTCTTCAGAGTCTTCAATAATTGGCCATTGTCCTTGGGATACAATTTGAATCCATACCAGGTCTTTTAAGGCAAACAAAAACAGGCTTAGACAATCAGATGAATAAATCCCAGACAAATTTTTCACTCAAAATCTGTGCTTGAGACCCCTTTCTCCAAATTGCCCTTAGCTTCTCCTCTTCTGGCATGTTTCTATTTAGAAGTCTCTCTATCAATCATTTGGCAAGTGATTTAGAAACACTTTTCAAATTGCTTTGTGATTATTTGTTTCTGTTCCCATCCACTCCCACCTCCCAAATGATTTGGAGTTCCCTAAATATCACTCAATCCACCAACTGTAAAAAATGAAAGTAGTACCGATAACCATCAACAGTAAACTCACTCTAACTCATTCCATCTCTCCACCCAGTGTTTAATATTTCTAACAGCCAGATGATCCCACCCCCCCTTATAATGACCTTCCAAGTGCTAACCCCTTTGACCTTGAACAATTCTGGAATGCAAAGTTACAGGGCAGTGAGATAATCCTTTTGCATTCCGCACTCTAATGAGAACACACCCCTTTTTATACAGTTGACTGCCTCTACATGTTTTATACCAAAATAAAACATTCTCTAAATAATGAGAAATATCTATGTGTAATTTTTAAGGCCTAGGACCTATGACCAAAATGAAAAAAAAATTATGCATAACTTCCAGATGCATTAGCTGCCAGGAATAATGTACTAGAAAAAATATAATGTAAACGTCTACAATTGTTAAACACTTCTTTCTTTTCAACAATGGTTTCAGATTTTTTTTAACTTCTTTTTTTCAATTTGTATGCCCCCTACTTGGTTTTCATCAAGTTCACATCAGGGGAACCCTGTGATAATCAGATAGAAAAGGATTCAGCATAGAAAAAGCTTAATAAGCAGTGGGAAGCAGACCCAAATCCATAATAACCAATGAAAAGCTGATTCAAATAAAGGTAAATCAACTACCAAAACATAAAAAAAAAAGAATTAAAAGTAAAAACAAACAAAAAACAAAAAACAAAATAAGGAACAATTAGAGATAATCACTGTTAATTACAGAGAAATAAGTTCACATTAAAAATAGTGTATGATTTCATTATTCTGTAACATATTGATATCTAGTAGCTTTTTAAATTTATAAAGAATAATCTAACAGAATATCATGCTAATTTAAATAGAATCTAGTACCAAATATTAGTTAACCTGTTTGGTTTTGTTCTCTAAACTGGACTGAATAATTTTCAAGTAGAATAGATTTTTGCCTGATTTCAAGATTGTAGTAGGGGGGTAACCAAGTCTATATTTAATATGCATGATTAAATTCTAGAAAAGTAGGGCCTGTGATTTATATTTTTGGCTAATAAGGTTTTTACACAGTGAAGTTGACATATTTTTCATGGAAAAGCTGCTTCATTATATTGTATTCCAGGGCATTGTTCTTAATCTTTTCATACTTGATATTCTCAACATTTTCATTCTAATGTCTTTGCTGGTCAATGGATGAGTCCTGGGTTATGGCTAAAAGAAATTTGGCTAATCCACAAGAAATCGTTGCTGACCCTAGGAATAGTTTTAGGTAAAGGATTTACCACTAACCCAGGAAGAATAGCAAATCCTACCAGATGTTTTATTAAAAGCACAAGCGTATTGGAAAAGGAATATAGTGACTAGAGACCCATAGAGTCACCTGACTAGCCAAAGCATGTTTTGGATGTCACATCTTCAATAATGCTCTCACCTTTGGGTTTACTTCAGATAAACTATACAAGGGTCTAACCAGCTATCCTGTTCTTGATGTGGATCTCCTGTAGTGCTCCATTTTCCAATATTCCTTGGAGATTGTACATTTTAATGACATCAAAACTTTAGGTCACTTACCAAATGTGACCTAAGGATTCTATAGTGAGAAAACATTCTATTAATATCATAATGTATTTGGTAATAACCTAGCATAAGATGAAGACCTTTAAGTGTTATCTTTAAGGAACTAGGCCTTTAAGTCAAGTGCATTGTTTAATTTTTGTTTGTGTCATAGATCCCTTTGAAAGCTACTGAAAGTTATACACACATATATACTAGGTATAGAGAAATGCAAGCACTCCGTGAAATTTGCATGCATTTTTAGAGGGTTCATAGAATCTATTACACGTGACTAGAGACTCTAGTTCAAGACCCTTTAGTTTTGTATTTGTCAGTTCTTCCCCAAATCCCTTTCAATGAATAGATATGTTTTTTCCCTCATTTTCAGTTATTTCACAGCATTCTTAGGCAGTACTTTAAGGGTACTTAAAGGGGACAGGTAGCACACTCAAATGGAGTAATCTGAGGATAGTTTAATAAAATATATTTTTTTAAAAAGATGTGCACAGGTTTTAGTAAAAGCGACAGGAAATAGTTCAAGACCTAATGGTTAGTAACTGTGGGGAATCATTACATAAAAAAAGCAAGGTGAAGCAGTAGTTATGGGAGCCCAGATAGGGCTGACCTCACTCTGTTTCTGTCACCCTGTCTGCTACTGATACATCCACTGGCATACACCAAAGAGAAGCCAGGCGGCAAAAAGCCCAATTGATGCAGTCCATAAAGGTCATCCTGCCAAAGCTCGTGCAGCAAAGAGAAGGTTAGAAGAAGTACATGGAAGGACAATGAAGAATATCCAAGAAATCAACACAGCAGATTTCCTAACAAACAAAATACAATTTCTTTCAGGAAAGTCTTAGAAAAAGTCTGGCCCTTTGATAAATAGTATGCAAGACGCCAGTTTATTATATAGACATCTTTAAATAGCAGCAATGGAATCTTCTAAATCCTCCTGGGAAATAAACCTTATTTTTCCATATATGTGTGTTTATTCATAATCTGCCTTTTTCCAAAAAAAGTACTTAAGATTATTCACAAAAGTGCAAATACAAAATTCATCAAGATAAAATAAAATAGTAAATCGGAACAACAAATCAAACATAATAATAGGAAGATAATATGAGGTCAAGAATAAATCTCTTGTTTTGAAGTCCAAAATCAGCTAGAGATGGGACCATATTTAATTGCTAAGTGTACTAGCAGTCAACAAAAAGAAGGTAATTTAATTACTTACATAGTTCATAAGGTACATTTTTAAAATATAAGGAACAACATCCTTGCTCAGGATAGTATAATATCTGGAAACAGAAAGGTGATTCTTATGGAGAAAATTCTGCATCTAATCAATGAATAACACATTCCACATCATCCTTATTGTATACATATATCTACAGAGCATGAGATACATGTTTGTTGCTTGGGATTTAAGATGAAGTGTTCTTAAAGCAAAGGAGTACTGATTATACTGCGAGTAGGATTTCTTCAAAGTTCAGTAGAAGATTGAACTATAATGATAATAATAATTGTAATAATAATCTTATACTTCATCTTTTCCCTCTAAAAGAAGATTAACCTCAATATGTCAGTACAATCCTAGAACCTAACATACAAATGTTAAAAAAAATTATTTATTAAATGAATGAGTGACCCTTGGAGATTATCAGCCTTCTTACTTGTTCTAATTGATATTTCCAGATTCAGTGAATTCTAGGTTATCTTATAACAAAAATATGCCTCTGTTAAAATTTTGTAATATTTCCCTAAGATTTTTCACCATAGTTTTCTTATGTTTAAGCCAGGTTAATTTATACATTGGCATATACCTATTCTCATCCCTTGTGTTTCTGTAAATTTGACTCAATACCAAAGTGTTACCTCCAGTTGTATTCCCAAACTCTTCCAGGTTTTTAGAATTTTTATAGCCTCTTACAATGAAGGGTAACAACAGCATTCTTCTTAAATGCCACCAATAAATCTTTGGCACAACTTTCTACCTATAATCTCTAGTAGATATTTTATTGATTTTTGTCTTCCATGTTAACTATTTAGATTCGTGCAATATGCAATTGCTGTCACAGAAGCAAAGTCTTCTTTTAAGTTTCCATTGGGTGTCATTTTATTGTCTAGTTTTCAGGAATCATTCTACATCATTTATGACTGAAAACTTAGTTGTTTTAGCTCATATTTTGTACTACTAGATTTTCTGATCTTTTGAAATAATAATGTATTTATGGATTTCTTGGATATTACAGATTCTATACATTTTGAACCTAAGTTTTTGAATCTAGTTTTAGACTATTTTTCATATTCTAATTATATTATATTATCTAATTATATTCATATTCTAATTATGGTCACCATAATTATACAGAACTTTTTAAAATGTTTTAGTAAGATGATCCTTTTATTCCTGATAGATGCTTATCTTACCTTTTTGATATTTTGATCTAGAAATATGATGATAAAAATCATTAGACCTTAGGAGTTCCTACTGAATAGGTGTAATAATTACTGGCATGATACCTAGGCCTTATGGATAAGTGTCACATTAAATATTATTATCAGAGGGAAAATTAGATGGGTTTGTTTGGGTTTTATTTGTATTGTTTTGTCTCAAAATTTTGTCATGACTGAAATGGTCACATAAGAAATAATTCATTTCTTCAAGTTAAGAGTACCCTCTTTGAAAGGCAAATTTCCCTGCCTGTAGAAGAGTTTACTTTAGTGTGGATTTATACAATTAGATGACAGTTCTTCCTGATAATTACTTTATATGGATATTAGGAGGGTTATCTTAATTGGGGGATGGGGTGCAATGCAGAGATATAGAAGTTTTAATCCATGTTATTTTTTCACATTATTTTTTTCATCCACACATAATTTAGTGTTTAGGAAATTTCACTAGAAAGATCTCTGTCATAGAATATCTGCCTAGGCAGTATAGAGAAAAGTATAAAAATCACAGAAAGACTATTTAATCTGGAGATTTCTAGCCTGGACATGAGCCATTATACAACTCAAGCTTTTATGCTTATCTGATGAGTTATATTCATATCTCTGTGTAATTTCTAGACTTTGAGATTCTTTTACTACTTAATTTTTTTTAGTCTATTGTAGCTCACTTTGAAATCTGATCACTAATATCTTTTCCAGTTCTGAAATTCTGTGATCTGTCATCTTCGCGGACTGGTCATTCTTTTTCTTTTTCTCTCTTTCACACACACCTATGAGACAATATTTCCAGACATTTATCTTTTAAAAATGCACTAGCCAAGAAGTCTCAAAGGATAGGTGGAAATTGTTCAAGCACAGAAAACAGTCTGTTAAAGATTAGGTTAATAAAAGTGTTTATACATGTTAATTTGAAAATAAAAAATGGACAAATAAGTCAATCAAAAGCTCTAAAATAATGATTATATCAATGCAATTGTTTTTTCATTCTCAATTAATTAAATGTATGAAGACTTAAACATGCAACATGCAAAAATTTACTGAAATGGATAATATCCATGCATTGAAATGGATAATATCAATGTAAAATTTCTGCTAATTCAACTTCTCCTTTGGAAGAAAGAAAATAATTTTATTGCTCTTATAAGGAGATTCAATTAAATCAAACATCTCCATGGGGTCTTTGAACAGCAGTGATCCTAAATTCGAAAGGAAACCTAGCTTTTAACCAATATCTAGGAAATGAAGATGTGTCTGTGATGATTTTTAGGGCAAAATATAAAATATACAACAAAAACAGACACACAAAAATGCTGGATCTTTTTTATAAAAAAACACTATTTCTGGAAAGTAATCAAATAAAACAGTTGACTCCCTTTTATAGCATGATGAGCTTTCATTTGTCATTTGTCCCCAAAATTCTAATCAGATAGTCTCCTACTCTTTCTTCCCTTCCCCTCTCCCCTTGTCTCTCTCACACATATTCACTCTCCATACCCGAGATATTTAAGGTGTGAGCTACCTTAACTCTGTATTTCAAACTGCATAACAAGCATTAGTGGACACAGAGTGTTTCATTCTTTTTCATGAACATGGTATCTTAGCCCAGATGAAATGATTGCAAGGAGATTCTAAACAAAATATCTGTGGATTACATTTATTGCTCTTTTCTTCCATATCCCTTTTCCCTTTCTTGTCTACCTGTTCTTATTTTCAAAATAGATTATAGTTCTTCAAAAAAACTTTTTGCAAAGTACAAAAAAACAAAAAGCTTTATTAACATTATATTTAGTATTATTGCCAGAAATAATGTCTACCTTATTGATGAGACCCCTAGGAAATCAATCATAATAATTAGTGAATACAAAAAAAATTCTTTACTTCATCATGTCCATGCACGAGTTCTAAGACAGAAACAGGCTCAAGTTGTTCTTTAGATCTTCATACTTCTTAGAATCCCTTGCCAACTTTCTTATAAGTCATTCTGACATTCAAAAAGGAACTAGATCAAAAAGGTTCTGTTTCTGTTTCCACAATCATTTTTCCCTTTTTCTTTTACTGACAGTCTAACAACACCTATCACTTCCTACTCACCTCTCACTCTCTTCATGAACTGTCCTCCAAATCTGTAGATAAATCAAGTGACATATTCAACCACATAAAAAGACAAAAAAAGTCAAGCATTCAGACAGAAAGGATTTACTGAGCAGCTGGCCTAAAACCAATCTTAAGATCTTCACTCTAAAGTGCAAGATGCTAGTTGGAGTCCAATGTAATATGAATACTAAAATGTGTAGAACCAGCAAGTTGTGGCAGTAACCAAGGATAGTGGATCCAGGACAATTTACGTTCAAATTCCATGCCATTCTTTTCTTGATGTGTGACATTAAGAAAATCATTATGATTCCCTGAGCTGTTTCCTCTATAAAAGGGGGCAATTAATGCCTTCTTTAAAGAGATACTGTAAAGCAAACATACAAGCATATAGTAGATACCTAGTAAATGGCAGCAAGTATCATTGTCAGTATTAAAGCTAGCAGTTTAGGGAAAGAAGAGGTCAAAGTAGCTTTTAGACATACTGGCAGATGGTAAGACCTTGAAGAATAAGCAGAATTTATAGAGCAGATGGGGAGGACATTTCTATCAATAAATTCACTTCAGAAATTCTAATCATCCATTTCTAATACAATACCAATTGTGACATGACACTTGAAATGTGTTATGATAATCAATCAATTTATAGGTCAGTACTCAGGTATATCACCAAAACACATTGAAATATTACTATTTAAGAGCCAAGAAATGAAATCATAAAATGATTTCAATTATCGTACTTTGCATGTATCTGTATTTATGGGAGACTTACAAAGAGAAGTAGAAAGTCTTGCCATAAGAGAAATTGTTTTTAAAAATACTGATCCTCAAGAGTACTCCTGATAAATGCTGATAATTTTCCTAGACCATTACACAACTAGAAAATGCAAATAGTTCATTTGAGCCTGTCAGATTGTTTTTCTTTTATCCTTGATGCAATATCATTCAATTATATTCCTAAGTCTGTTGTGTTAATTATATCATAAGCCTTAATATATTAACTTCTCAGGAACTTCTCAATTTAGGTAATGAAAGCTTTCCTGAGAAAAAATATTCAAACTGACAAATAGCAAATATATTCCTCTTTCTTTTCTAGGATGGATCATGGGTCATCTTCAGAAGACTCCCTAAACTAAGTGATGAGCCAAAATTCACATAAACTCTTCCTTCTGTCAAAACGTAATTAGAACTATGCTCTACTGAAAGGACATCCCAGAAATAAAGTGTCCAATTTGCTACATTTTGTGTGACTTGGGGAAAATCTCTGAACCTCGCTGAAGCTTAATCTATTCTCTTATTTGGAAGTGTAGTATAAGAATAACTGTCCTGCCTCTCCAACAATGTCTCAATGGGGATCAAAGTAAATAATAGGTGCACAAATCATTTGAAAACTATATATCATTATAGAATTATTATCAATATCAATACTAAAGGGATATATATATATATATATATGCCAGAGCAAGCAATAGTCCTAAAGTGAAATGTGGTAATGGAAAAATTTTCAAGGACAAGTAATAAAAAGGGGGCCTTTAACAATAGCAACATAATATGTGCTTAATATTTATTGAATAAAAGAATGAATAAATGTTACTAAGTAAATCATTATAAAACATATCTGAGAGAAAATATCACACATATAAATTGTTCCTTCATCTTTAAGGGGTCTTATAGCAAAGTTTATAATTGAACATTACCTTGACATTTTTATTTAATATAATGAACAGAATATTTATCTTTTGGCCCCCAAACATAATATTTTACACATAAATACCTCACCCTCTATAACCATTTGCAGAAAGAATACTGAATGATCAGATGAACAAATTATCTTATTCAAAACAAATCCTAATGTAGGAAAATAAATTACACACCTATTTATTAGAAGCCATATTCATAATGAATTATTGTAAACACACCATTTAAAATGTATCAAAAGCTTTCTAGGTGGCAAATATTAAAAATTGGTATACAAGATCCTCAATGGTGGATACAGTCTTTCAAAACTGAATATTATTTTCCTCTCAGAGTATTAAAATATATTTTTTGATATTGTTGTTTGAGTTATATGTTTGTATTAACTCTTCCTAGAAGCAACATATGATGATGGCTGAAATTCAGTACATTTAATGCAATCTCAGCTAGTATCTTAGAGAATGATTTTCAAGTATAGCCTCTGCTTTGACACATGTAAAAATATGACCAAGTCTTCCTAGTATTTTCCAAGTTAATTTTTCCAAGAAGGTAAAAAAATGCATTCATTAAAATAAGAAAAAAATTGCACTTCCATAAAACTCAACATACTATTTAATAATATTACAATATTTAACTGATGCTAACAATAATTAATTAATACTAAAGATAATTCTTAACATTTGTATTGCAAATTGCTCAACCATACATCAACATTTCATTTAAGTCACAGCAAGGTAATATATGCAGTGTGGGCATTATACCCAGTTTATTCATATGTAAGTGGGAGATTACATCTGTGCTATTTAACATTCTATTAATAAGACTATGTATTCATCTATAAACTGATGTTAATTATGAACAGCATTGGAGATCGATGCCTATAAAGACATATTTTAAACACTTTCATTAAATGTAACCGTGGAAAATATAATGTCCATAAGAAATTGTATGTATTAATACAATAACAATCTTAGGGTTTTTTAGTGGTAGGTCACATGATCAGAAATTCAAAGATGCATAAATCAAATTAGGCGTTTTTTAATACATGTTAGGGAGTTTAGAACTTTAGCTTTTTAAGTATAGATTTTCACTGTATAAAAGAGTGATCCAGAAAACAGATTAATATATTGTTTTTAGTATAAAGGAAAGAGATACAAGCACAGTGCTCATCGTTGATCAGTTTTGTAAATCAATGAGAATGTGGAAAATTAAGGGTCTGGAGAATTTTTGAGAACAAGGAGTGTCATATCTTTATTCTAACTCCTTGGCTTTGGTTTACATCTCTCTTAATCACTGTTTCCATTTAATCAGTTGCCTGAAAAGAGAACATATTTTCATGGCAATAGTTACAGATAAACATTGTCCAGAGTTTGCTCCTTGGCCAGAAGAATTTGGATAGATCTGAAATTTACATAACTGTCTTTAAGATTGGAAGGAATCTCTGTTTCTTAGTGAACATAGTCCACTTTTCAGCTGGATCTTTCTTTCTTTTTTTAATTTTTAAAAAATTTTTCTTGCATCTGAGTCATGTGGGTTGAACAGAAACTTCCATAACTGTACTGCGTCCTGAATAATGTATTCTGAGAGCAGGCTCGGAGACTCAGCACACAACTCATAGCCATCAAACTCTAAGAAAGCTCTGTAGTCCTTCAAACTGTGTGACTGCATGGAGCTTAGGAAAGTTCAGCAACAGGAAATGAAAAAGTCGCTAGTTGTTATCTAGCAACCAGCAAGCAACAACTACAGAATCTCTCTGTGAATACCGTTTCCTTTCACTAATCAGCAATGCCCCAATTTTTTCTTCAGCTTTAAGTCTGTGTATTCTGTGATGCCCTGTCATATCAGTACGAAAAGCACAATCCTGTGACACACCAAGAGCCTGACAAGTTGGTCCATCTGAATTCTTCAATGTCCAGAACTCCTTGAACTGAGGAAGGGGCTAAGAAAAACCCTTCAAAAATACGTCCACAACCTAACCAACTCAATCCATTAAAAGGAATTAAATTGAAATACTAGGTTTCACCTTCTTGTAAATGTCCCCAGCTGGCAATGGTTAGTGGCACAAAGATAATTATAATTTTTTCCTGCTATACTTTGTGGAAAGAGCCCTGACTTTTAAACTTCAGAAACAAAAATCTTCTTATAAATGATGCAATGGAAACTGGATAAAAAAGCCTTCTCAGTTGGTTTTAATAAATGACTGGAAGTATTTTTGTTTTGCTTTTCCAGTCTAGGCAGGGGAACACAGCTGGTTTTAACAAGTTGGCTCCCACTACTTTAAGAGCTACTGTGTACTAAAACTAAGAGAATGCATGCTAGGAAGGCATTAATCAAAACTGTGAAACAGTTTCCCTTTAGTTCCCTCAATTTCCCCAATTTTGTGCCTTTTCTGCCCTTTTCCACCTTTTAAAAGCTCAAAATACTCATTCTCTACACTTTCTTTTTTTCTTTTATGGTGGTGACCACTACTAAGAACATTCACTTTTATATGGGGCAAAGCATAAAGAAATTTATGTCTAAATGTGAAATTTTATTGCAAAAAGTAAGCAGGTGGGAGAGGGACATTCTAGGATAGGATAATACTAGCAGCTTTCTACACTCATAAGTAGAAGTTTTGAGTAAAACCCAAACATAACTAACTCCTACCATTTAAGTTATGGAGCTTGATATTCGTGTAAGTTTTTCTAAGAGAAACATTTAAAAAAATGATTCAAGATTGTGTTTGGAGTTTAACTTCCTAAGGCAACCATCATGTACAAAGAGATGAATTCTGAATATTCATGATATCATGCTTTCTACAATTTGCAATATCTAGGTTATAGATTAAAAAAAAAAACAAGAATGCAGGCTTGATTTAGATGCATTCATCTCATACCACATTCATCAAATACTCTGCAAAGATTGCTTCTAATCTGTTATTTTATCTGTATTCATACTTCTGAGGTTGCCTTAATGTGTCTAAATATTTTTTTAAGTTCACTTATGTGTTTAATGCTCGGGATAATACCCAGTATTTAATCTATACCACAGCTGAAACGATGTGACAAAAATTTAAATCAAATTCTACAATTCCTCCCTCAACGAGCCTTCTTATTTGCCTCCGACATTCCCCAGCTTTACCTGCACTTCTTTGTCACACAGGGTTTTGCAGGTTTTACACTGACTATCAAAGGGTGCCATTCACGTATACCAGATTGTGAATATTTCACATAAATAGCATTTCTCAGGCTTATACGAAGAAACAACCTGTGGCAGGATGATATGTGGTATCCCTGAGTACCAACTACTGAGTTTGCTGAGTTTGTAACTTTGATTTGCTCATGATTTCATACAAATCACTTCCATCTTTTACCTCATAATCCAGTCAATCACTTAATCCTATTGGGTCTAGAATGTGGCCTCATATTTGTTCCCTTACTAGTTCACCACCTTTCTCCAGGCCTCCTCAAACAGAAGCCTGCAACAGCTTTCTAACTAGCTGCCCTGCTTACCACCACTCTCTCCCCTATCTACTCTCCCCTTCCTATTGCTGCTAGTTCTCTTGCTGCAATATAAAGTGCCTCACTCCTGGTTAGAATTGCTGCAATATAAAGTGCCTCACTCCTGGTTAGAATTTCTTTAGTGGACAGTTGCCTTTTTTAGTAAGCAACTAGATAAAGTCCAAATTATTTTCCTAGGAGACAATGCTGTCTTATTTTGGGCTTTTCCAGAAGCCAACCCTCAATCAACAATTCAATCTTTGGTGAGATGATTCCAGGAAACAAGGGTAGGGGAATGGGAAAATCTAAAAGGGATGAGAAAGTAGTAACAAAGGGTATGTTATTTAATTACATTTGTTGAATCCTGCTGGGACTCTCTGGGAGGCCTTAGAATATGTATCTAAAGAGTTATTTAGCACAGTGGGCAGGGTAACTGGGGTATTAATCCACCAAGTTCAGTAATTGGCAGTGGGCTATTCCTTGAGGGATGTTAATTCTCTAGCATTTCTGGCTGCCCTAACTGTGGGCAGAGCAGGTTCCAGAGGGAAAAACTACCAGGCAAGAGTTACAGGAGGGGGCAATTTGAAATTGAGCCAGTGGCCAAAGTATTGTAGGTATAGTACTAAGAAGATAGGGAGGGCATATGGGAGTACACATGGGAGGATCTCTCCCAAAGCATCTGCTAATCTTTTCACATATCACACCAGGCTACCCTTCTAGCCTAATTACCTTTCACACCCTTACCAGCCTTCCAGCTCCCACCACGTGAAACCTCCCCCTTTTCTCAGACATGATAGATATTCTTATGATTACATGATTATACCTCTGCTATTCCTTCTGGCTTTATTATTTGCCCACCAGAATCTTTGATTTTAAGGCCCAACTAAAATGTTATCTCTTCACTAAGAACTTTTCTGTCAAGTTTTTAGTCCTTTTCAAGATCAGAAATTATTGAATCATGGCTGTGTCCTACAAAGTGCAAAAAATGTAGGTAAAATGTAAATTGATGAATCACCCAAAAGTTTTCAAATAGCCACAATTCTGAGGAATGTGCCTTTACATATTTAAATTTCCCATGCATTAATCTATCATTCCATGGTAGTGATTGTGAAGATTTAAGGAGTAACATACATTAGAAATTTGAAGAGTGTCTAGCACATGATAATCATTTTATAATGTCTGCTATTATTATTTGTTCAATACACTTAAGAATCACCTGGAAATCTTGTTAAAAATGCAGATCCCCTGCCACCAACCCAGAAATTCTGATTCAGCAATTTAGCTCCAGGAATTCAGGTTTGTAAATAATCATACTAAATGATTCTTTTGTTGGGCAGTTCACAGTAAGATGACAAGACTTCCAAATATAATGAGGTCGATCTCAATTTACACCTGTTTTCATGGTATAATTATTAATAGTGACTCCTATAACTTTCAAACGTGACCCAGTTTAAACAAAAATAATTAAATGGCAACCCTACTTGTGTACCATATGTTGAGGTCATAGTTCTTTAGAAAAGGCGATAGTTGTATATATCACAAACTTTTCAGATAAGTTATTTTCTGACACTTCATATTAAATCATATAACAGAAAAGACTCAAAGAAAGAAACAGAAGTGATGGCAGAGATTATTATGGCAATTTCCCTAGTCATTAAACTATCTCCTGCTTCACCAGTCTCTGATGGGTGTAGAGTAGGAATTAAGACGGAGCCTGAAGGAAAAGCAACTTTGCTATATCTTAGTGCCTCCTTTGAGCCTGAGCAAGAACGACTCTGCTGAGTATATTACTATTGCTAAATGTTACTTTAGAAAATAGACTGTGAATCAAGATTCAACCCACTAACAAAAGGGTAGAATTTTCAAACATGCCATTTCATATGCAGTGTTGATGCATGCCTTCTCAGATAAAACCAAGAAGACGAAAGTCACGGCTGACTTTTCAGTGAGTTACAACTATTTACAGTAATGTGGTAATTGGAAGTGACACTGCAGATCTGCGTGCTTATTCCGAGTTTCCATGTTGTGGTTACAGTGCAAAACTGAGAAATACTAAAAAACATCAAATGTATGTGTCAAGTTACTTTCTCACTCCTTTTGCCTTAGGCTGACTAGCACAAATTAAATTGCCCACTAATAAACTCAAGATGTTAGGAAGCAATATGGAAATGCCATATATGGATTCTGCTGATTATGATTTTAAAAAAATCCAAGCTCTGTGAACAATTTGTTAATGTACAAAAATTCTTTTATTCCATACTTACTGAGAGTTTGAAAAGAGGAGATAACTGAATATTGCAAGGCAGTGATTTTTTTCTAACTTTAGCACTGGAATGGTTTATTTTGATATGTTATTGTAAAAATTGCAAATAAAATATATTCAGTAGTGCCATAACTTTAAGACATTTTAGCAAGCTGTTTTAATAAGAATTGACAATAGACCAACATATGTTTGAAATCAGCATTAGGTATTGCCAAAAGTGCATAGCTTCACAGTTTTATATTCAAACAAGTATGAACAGATAGAGACCAGTTTACTACAACACCTTCATCACTTTTTATAGGTATGTGTTTAAGCATCAATATTCTACCAGATGGAATATTTTAGACATAGACATAATTTTCATAAAATTGTCTTTAGATAAAATACATTTTTCTTTATTCAAAACAAAGTATGGATATGAAAGAAAGTATTTATTCAGTAGCATACGATTTGGAAGGTAAGGTGTTGGAACTATCCCTATTTCTACAAATTTCCATATGGAGATGATTCTTGACGAATTTAAAGGTAAGAACATAGATGGGTGAGAAAGTGGTTCCTGAAATAAGAAATGCCAGAAAGAAATATTTATATGGGACTGAAGGTATAGAAACAGAAGAGGAAAGTTTAGTTGTTACTCTTGTTTTTCTTGGAAAATGAAAAGAGTAAAAAAAAGGAAGGAAATCTGACCCAAAAACCCAAAAAACAAAAGAAACAAAACACTCAGCAAGAGTTAATAATTTCATTTCCATTTGGGAGTTGATAGGAAACTCAGAAAGGATATTGAGCAACACTGAGTTTATTAATTCGGTGGCCCTATCACAGCTTAAAAATTAAATAAATGGCCAGGAGAAATTATGCTCATAAAAATATAAAAACAAACCATGTTAGTCTATTTGGAAATGTACCACATTGCTAAGGGACTGATTAATATTCCCCAATATTTCATTCATTCTTTGTACATTTTTAGATGGGAATTAAGAAAACAAATTAGTGGTATCAAGATTACTTCTCTAATGAAGGTAGTAAAGGACCCTTGGGATCTTAAAGAGAAGCTGGGTGTATTTCTAATCATTTGTCCTATTAAAACAACATTTTATGAAATTAAGTAATGCAGCTAAAGGCAACCAAAATAATATGTCAGACTATTAAAATTTATGATAATTAAGGACAAAACTCCTTATGTATTTTTCAAAGAGCCAACAAAAAGTACAAACCTTGTGTAAGACTCATATTTAAACACACGAGAAAATTGTATAACCTTCACAATATCCTTCTTAAAATTTATAAGTTAACTATATTTTTAAAATAAATTGAGTCGTTTTAATTTTGGTCCAGGAAATGGTAAATAATTGTGTATACCAAAAGGTAACATTTACAATATGGCTACTGTCAGCAGTAATAACTTAAAACAGTGACATGGAAGACATACAAGGTGGTAGTTAAAAATACAGGCTCTAAGGTCACGAAGACCTTAGTTTATTTAATATCAGCTTTGCCACTTATTAGTTATTTGAGCTTTGGTAAATTATTTAACATCTCTGAGTTTGAGTTTACTCATGTGTAAAATGGAGATATTAATAACAAACGAGGCTGTAAGGATTCTATGATGAAATATTATAAGGAAGTAGTTAATGCCACAAAAATTGTAAAAAGAAATCTCAATAAATCATAATCAATAATGTATCATTGTGTTCCCTCATTTAACTACAGAAGAAAACAAAATCTTTTAAATAATGTAGATTTAATAAAATGTAGACAAAAATACGATTTTTTAAATTTTAAAATCAGTAAGAGTTATGATCAAGGCTGAAGGTATTATGCTCCCTACTGGTTGTATACATCATAAAGATAATTACACACATATTATAAAAAGTCCTTTGTGTCAGGTAATCACTCTTTCTTCTCATTTTACATGCCCCTCCAGAGAGACTTCTCTGTGGGAAATACAAATTATGCACTTTCCCTACCTTTACCCACATGTGTTTTTTACTCTGCTTTCTACTTTATTATGGCTCTGGAGTAGGGCAGAAAACTAGCTCTGCTTTAGACTATTGAACTTGTTAATGGAAAAAATATACAAAAAACAAATAAATATCTAATAAGTCAATATGGCTTCATTAGCTGACATTTTGATAGTTTTCTCTATTTTTGTTATTTTTCAGGTGATTGGAAAGGGGTAATGGTTATGATCCTTAGCTAATTGACAAAACAAAAGCTATTCTTTAAACATAATGATTGACAGGGAAATAAAACCAAAATGATCAGTACAATGAAATTTACTGACTGACTACTTCGGAAAGAAAGTTAATAAGCAAGCAAAACTATAGACATGTATTTCTCTAAAGAAGTAGATAATGGGAATATATCAACTTAATAGTAAACAAAGTTATCTTGAGTATGCAGATTACTAAACAAATTGGGGGAAATCGCTATAGTTTGACAACAATTAGTTTTTTAAATCAATATAGTCAAGATGTTATAGACTTTTTCTCTTATTTCATAATCACAACTGAAACTATATAAACATAAATGATTTATAAAAGATCTATTTATTTTCTCTCATTTCACTTAAGAAATACATGTGAGATGGGTACAAAAATGCTAAGCCAAAGGGATAGTTTTACTTGAACAAAGTGAGCTTCTACCTTTTCAAAATTCAGTTTTGTGCTAAAGTTTTAGGAAGTGACTCCATGAAAATTAGGTTATTTTATATTCCATTCTTGTCCAATATTTCCTGCTGACAAACAGTAGAAAAACATCTTAGATAATAACTTAGATAAAGGCATCATCTCAACATTCATTTAGAGGCTAATAGTTTAATAACAGAGAACATAAATTAGTTCAATTCTCCTCTTTGAGCAATACCATTAAAAGAGAGATTTTTCTAAAATTCAAACATGATCATGTCAATCTTTTGTTTAAAACCATGCATGGCTCTCCAATTCCTACAGAATAAAGTTTATGTTCCTCAGCATAATTTGATTCTACTCATGTATAGGTTCTTATCTGATTCCTCTGTCCCTACTCAACTCCCAGAACTTAACATGTGTTAATGTCAAATAGCTTATAGTTGATTGCACATACCATGCTGCTTTACATGGCTATGACTTTGCATCTGTTAATCCTTCTTTCTGAGATGTCTCCTCCCTCCACACACTCCCAGCTGGTCCCATCCGCCATCCTTTAGGACCCACAGTTCAGGTGTCATCATGTCATTATAGCCTTTTCTGATATCTCCAGATGAGATCAATCTTCTCTCTCTCCTTTGTAATAATGTCATAACATATATATACATACTCCACTCATTGCCTATGTCATACTGTGTTGTTTTTATTTTTATACTTGCCATCCTTCTCTGTTAGATTATAAAATCTTTGAGGGCAGAGAATGTGTCACTGTACTTTCCTCTCACTAATGTGGAGCTACTTGAGAGCAAAAACATTGCTTTGTTACAGCTATATTTTCAGGATCTAATAGTCCCTGTCATGTGGCATGCATTCAGAAAATATAATAAAAACTTCAAAGAATAAGTGAATAAATGAGTTCATCTTATCTCCATTCCTAGCAGAGTACCTGATCCAAACAGGCATATAATAAAAAGTTGCCAAATTGAACTGATCCTAAAAAGAGGTTTGATTATTGTTATGCGTTTAATTTCCTATGAATAGAAAGAGAACAGCATTTTTTAGGGATTATACATATGCACCCTACCTGAGACACATATAGGTAAAGATTTCATAGACATACCCTTATTACTTAGGTAAAATTTTTATCCATTATATATCAACAATTAATTAATATGCTAAATCTTGCTATCAATCAACAAAACTAACATGGATGAGTCCCCTAAATCAATCTCAGCACTATCTACTCAACGTACATATTGAGAAGAAAGTTAGCTTACTGACCTCAACTGTTCCTTTTCAAAGGCTTCTCCTGAACTGTGAGAACGTTCCCAATCACAACTTGATTAAAAAAAAAAACAAAAAAACTGCTAAATACTAGCTCAATTTCTTGTCTTGTTATGGGCAACATAAAAGCTACAGTTGTTTCTGATGAAAAAGTGGCGAGTATAATTTTTTTTTGCCTTGCTTTACTTAGGAAACACATATTAGCAACACATATATGTACAGCATTATACCAGATACTGTTGGACTATGGAGAAACAGTACAAATTTTGGATAAATAAATTTTCTTCTTATGTTTATGTGCCATGTATGTTGAAATCTCTTTAAAAAGTATTAACAAAAGATTATAGTTTTCTAAAAGTCTGGAGATAAGGAACAAAGAAATTCCTATTGTGCATCTAAACTTCCCTGAATTGAAAAATAAATACTAGAGATAGTAGAGATGCAGCTAGATTTTATTAACATGGCAGAACAATTTGGGGGCTATTTTCAGGCAGAAGAAATAGGGACTAAGTAGAGAAAATTACTCAGCTATCATGTTTTTTTTCTTTTCATTTTCACTAACAATTAGTTTTTAATTAGAAACAATCTTGAGGGCTTTTCTTGTTTTTTGTTTTTAGGTTTTGTTTTGTTTGTTTAACAAAAGGACCCATTTCACTTGCAGAAAAATCAGCAAAGCACAAAGGTAGAGTTTGTCACCTGGCCTGGACTTTTTCTGTCTTCAAGTTTCCAAGTTCTAAGAACCGCATGGAGCCCTGCTACATCAGAGAAGGAACATATCTGGGAAATGAGACTGAACCCATGTGGAAGATCACAGACAGAAAGGAGGCTTAGCCTAAGAAAGGCAGCGAATGGATAATGATGGGTAGCAAGAAAACATAATCACATCTCAAAAACAATACCAAAATTATTATTTTTGATAACTTTTATAAAGGCATTATAAATGCATCCCAAACTATTCCAAAAGTATATCATTAATACACAATAAAGATGTAACTAATTCCACAGCTAATAACATTCAAGATTTGTGTGTCCCTTATGTGAGTTAAAGTGGGCACATTGGATTTTCCATTGCAAATGAATACAAAGAAATGGCACAGGCTTAATATCTGGATAAAAATTAGCATTCCCTCGGTGACAACTACGGCTTTGTATTTTGAAATAAACTTCTTACATGCAGATTGATTCTGTGTAAGTTGTAAACTTTGCCAAGTCAGGGGAAGGGAGGAAAAGTAAAATGAAAAACTTCCAAGGAACATGGTAAATCTTATAGAGCTGAAATAACCGCTTGAAATTCCAATCTGTATAAAAATATCTAGCCCAAATAATAAAGTTTAGATGGCCATCAGGGAATTGGATCAAATATTTTCCAAGGTACTGATTCAAAGGGCACTACAACAGAGAATGATTCCTAGAATCTCAGGGATTTTGGAAAAACTTAGCCATTGCATTTCTTTGCATTTAATTATTTTACAAAAAAGTATATTGTTCATTAGTCATGTATATGTTTAAAGTATCCATTCCATTCCATGCATCATTTTCAAAATGGTGATGAAATATATTATTATGGGATAACTTTTCTTTTAAGTATATAGAAATGTGTGATACCTCTTTTGAAAATGTAGAAAATTTTTTTATATTTCTTTTTATAAATAAAATAAAAATTCATTATCCCAGAATATAATCTATTTTCTTCAAGTTATTGGTTTAGTGTGGATTATTTTTCTCTCATGAAATGTATAAGAAGAGAAAAGCTAGATAAAAATATCATTGAATAACTAGTTGTTTGTGATTACTTGGATTAAGTAATCAAAAATCTAACAATTCTATAAGTTTAGTCACATATGGCTCAGAATTTAGGCTTCTTCAAGGCTTTTTACTGTAAGTATGATGTCCAGCTGCACTGTAACTTCACCAAGTCCCCAGCAAAGTGTGTGACTAAAACAAAGAAAATGATGATGACAAAATGTGTCTAAAATATCTCTCCCTGAGACTTTCTTTTCACTTTGTGTGATCCAATTCTCAAAATAATTATGAATTACTCATGAATCTTTTTTTTTTCCTCCTCTGTAAGGAAAAACAAAAAAGAGTTTTCTGACCATTGGATTATTAAAGCTTCTTCTTTTACTATCGCAGGAAACCATAACATTAAACTTACAGAGGAGAAGGTCAATTTTGTTATATTTATGAGTAATATTGGTCAGCCAAGTGCTAGCCTAAGATAAAAAAAAGAGAGCAACAGAGAATACCTTGTGTTCTCAGTTATTTAAGCAAATGTCCACACTTAAGCTTTGCCCTTATTTCACTGGACATAAACATATTCTCTAGGAAATGATCAGGGAAAGAAAATAAAAGTAAAATTAAATGTATAAATATAAATATGTACGTCTGTATGTTTATTATTAACCATTGTGATACAGTTTTGTTTAGACAAAGAAACTTAGGCTTCTGACAAATTGTTGGTTTGTGAATTGGAGTGAATTTAAATGATCAATATCCTTCTTAACCCTGATTCTATGTCCAAATGAAATGAGTTCATTTATTTGCTCATTTATTTAGCAAATATGTATTAAGTACTTATTATGTAGCAAGTGCTGTGCTAGTTTTTGGAGAGCATAATAGTGAAATAAATAATTTGTGCTTTCATAATACTCAGTTTAGCAGAAGAAATAGAAGAGAATCATTGCTCAATCCCAAACACTTAGCACAGAAAATTAGTGAGTGTTCAGTATATATTTGTGGGATTCATAAATGAGCAATTATAATACAATATGTTCTGTAAGTCATTTGTGTTCATATACGTATGTGTATACATATACATACATGTTTTATATGGACTGTAGGTTTCTGAAGAATACAGATTGTATACTTTATATTCATTGCCTTTGAATTATAAAACTTTTTGAACACTTAGAAATAGCATTAGTTTCCTTCTTACATAGTTGAACTAACCTCTGACAACTATAATTCTCTACCTTTTGTAAGAGTCTTAAAGAGAGGATACTTTGCATGACTACATTTGGCTTCTTTAATGCTTAGCACCTCTTTTATTACAGATTGAGGATAACTATAATTAATATTTTAAAAGAAAGTCACAACATAATTTCATAGATTCGTTTTAAACTTTTAAGAACTTCTTGTTAAATAGTGCTAAGCATTATTCAGTAACTCTTATGATGAATAGCAATAATCATAGCCAGCTTTAACTGAACAATTATCATGTGCCAGCTTCTGTGATAACCATTTTATATGCATTTTTAATTTCTCAACAACCCTGCAACACAGACATTATTATAACCTCTCTCATAATAGGGAAATAAAGTTCAGAGAGGTTAATAGAGTCAGCACATGGGATTGTTCCAGCTGCAACGCCTGTGACTCTTCTAGCATAGAGATGCCACCCACAAATCCCCCTCCAAGAATAATCAATGTCATTCCAACCAGTCTCCTGTTTTTAGGTGTACGCTAAACAATAAAACATATCCAACCATCTTCCACCTCTAGCAGAATTACATTGTGGAAACTGTATAAGTATGTATTATAGTTTACCAAATTTAAGTGAACTAATTATTTTTTAATGTTTAGGTTCTTTTTTCTTAATTTCAAGAAGCTAAATAGATTATAAAAATAAGAAAGTAGACACCTTCAAAGTGCATGCCAGTAACATAAATGTTTTAACTTGTAAATACAATATTTAAATCAATTTGCTAGTTTTTTAAGTTAGAACCACCTGGATCATGAGTGTTTTGTTTTAATTTTACTCTGTGTGAAAATGTATGTTAGAGGGTGGCTCAAGATGGTTGACCAGAGACACCAGCTGCCAGAGCATCTCAGTAAGAAGAAGTTTTACATGAAAGAAAGAAAACAAATAAACAGACACACAGAGATCTGGTGTGGATCTGAGGGAAGGGTGCCAGAACCTTCAGGAGACTCCGTGGGGAGAAGCTGCAGAGCAGAACAAGAAGGAGCAAGCTATCAACAGAGATCAACCATGAGAGAATTGGAATCCAGTGAGAAGGGTAGGTATAGCAGTTTGTTTTTCCCTCCCCTGCATCTATGATAGTTGGCAGGTTCCTGAGCTGCTGGAGAGACTTTCTGCCCACATGAGCCCAGAGGCTGCTGCTGCCAGTGAGCTAGGAGCTTCTTGTAGACAGGCCACCAGTCTCCCATGCCCATTGGGCATGTCCCGCTTCCACACACTTGAGCCAGGATGGCGGGTGCCATATTGCTTCTCTACCCACCATGAATCTTTGTCCTGCTAGGGGGCTTCAACTCCTCAGGTTTCATCTTGCTCTTGCTCACACAGATATTTCCAAACCCTAGCCCAGACTGCAGGAGCCACAGGGGTCCAGTGGGTCCCAGGTGATCTGTGTGACTCTAGTTCCTGGATGTTCTGGGCAGGAGCCTCCCAGAGTGAGGGATGGACATGACCAGAGTGCTAGCTTTCATCCATTCAGATTGTTTTTCTCTCCTTCCCCTCCCCCACTTGTGGCTGCTGAGAGAAACAACTGAGCCATCACACTGAGGCTTTCACAGATATTGGGGCTCAGACCTTTCCTCTTGGGGTCCTGTAGTGAACTGACAGGTGCTTGGACTGTGACCTCCCTGCCTGCCTGCCCTCCCTGGTGTTGCTTACCTGGCAAAACCATCAGACTTGGGCGCACCCAGAGGCAGAGGGACATCAAACCTGCTTGGGCACCTCATGGGCAACTCAGGACCAGCAGGCCTTTCGCTTATATGATCAGGGATTGATCTTCTGGGACCTGGGGACAGACCCACAGGCCAGATAACATACCCCCAGGTCTCAACCACTTTGTTGGGGGACAAGGACATGAGATTTGTGAATTAGTCTCAGGAGGTGAGGGAGCCTATATCAGCAAATCAGTGGGGAGAGTGGAGTGTGGGTCCTAGCTGCAGTGTGCTCACAGGGCACCCCTGCCCCCACAGGAGGGCTGCATTCTCACCTCAGGCCAGGATTCTGGCCAGGGAACTTCCCAGCCCACATCACAGTCATGGGGGAGCTCGGCTGGCTTGAGCTCCTGCTTGCAAGCAAATGTCGGGAAGAAACTGAGGAGCAGGGGAGGGTGGAGATGAGAAAGGCCTGCTCCAGACTGCCAGATTGTGAATCTCAGATAGCCCCACTTCCATAAGCAGACTTGTTGGTTGCGTAAGGCTACTGCAGCCACTCTCTGGTGGCTTTGCCCAGAGCTGGGAGCAGATCTTCAATCCCTCAAAAAACAGATATCAGCTTTTGTGGAGCCTGAGGGCAAGCTTACCCAACCCAGCCCCACCCAACCACACTCCTGCATGAGCCTCTGCCAAGTGGCAGAGAATAAGGATTCACTTGAAGTTCCGGGGTCCCACCCACCACCTGGGTCATTCAAGCGCTTTTCTTGGGGACTAGAGGTGGTCACAGGACCAAAAATAACACTGCAGCTTGTTCCTTCAGGCAAGCACCACCTACTTACAGGGAGGTCAATTTTCATTCCCTTTACAACATTTACTGACTCAATCATACAGGATGTGGTTGATTCTCACCGAAAAGCACCACCGATTGCCTCAGAAATTAAACTGGGTATGCCATTACAATTCACACCATTAAGACCATAGGGCTGGGGAAAGAGAAAGGATTTCAAACACCTCCATCCTCCCTCATCAAAGAGAGGCAGGGAATCTGCCCACTCACATAGCTCACCACTCCTACAGACTACAAATAATGAGCAACAGAGAAAACCACCACACCAATGATATCTATAACCAAGGCATCCATCCAGAACTCAGATCACCATCAAAGGACCCAAAGGCAAAGCCAAAGGTTCTTACCCAAAATATGCTACAGACACACCCATACAAGTGAGGGGAGGGAAAAAAGCCGTATCTAAATAAAAGAAAATCCAAAAATAAGAAGTAACAGTTGCTCCAGATGAAAAGGAATCAGCAAAATAACTCCAGAAGTATGAAGAATCAGAGCAAAAGGTCAACCCCAAAAGAGGACATCAGCTCTCCAGCAATGGAAACCAACCAAAACCAGAATACCAAAATGACAGATAAAGAACTTCAAATATAGATTATAAGTAAGCTCAATGAAATACAAGAGAAAACAAAACCAACACAAGGAAATTACAAAAAAAATTCAGGAAATGAATGAATAATTCAGTAATGAAATTGAATTATTTTAAAAAAATAAAATAGTACTTCTGGAAATGAAAAATTCATCTAAGAAAACACAAAACACAGTGGAAAATCTTAAGAATAGACTAGCCCAGGCAGAGGATAGAATCTCAGAGCTTAAAGACAACACCTTCAAATTAAACAAATCAGTTAAAGATAAAGAACAGAAAATTAAACAGAATGAAAAAAGCCTATAAGATTATATAAAAAGGCCAAACATAAGATTACAGGCATCTTGAAGGGTGAATAACAAAACACACAAGGGTTGAAAAACTTACTTGAGGGAAAAGTTGAGGAAAATTCCCCTGTTCCCAGAAATTTAGATGTCCAGGTACAAAAAGTTCAATGAACACCTGAGAGATTCCTCACAAAGGGGCGATCAGCATGACACATAGTCATCAGACTAGCCAAAGTAACTTACAAAGGAAAAATAATCAGGCTAACAAGAGACTTCTCAACTGAGACCTTATAAGCCAGAAGGAATCGGGGCCTCATCTTCAGTCTTCTTAAACAGAACAACTGCCATCCTAGAATTTTATATCCTGCAAAACTAAGTTTCTTATATCAGTGAGAAACAAAGACTTTTTCAGACAATCATTCAGAGAATTTGTGAAGACCAGATCTGCACTGCAGGAAGTACTCAGATCTACATTACACATTGATCAGCACATTAGAAACCCACCAGTGTAAAATCACCCAAAAGCTAAAGTCCAGATCCCATAGAAAATAATGGCTCAAGAGCTTACACAAAGCAATAAGGTTCTATCCAATAGGATAAACGGAAATGAATCCCACTTATCAATACTTTCCATTAACATGAACAGCTTAAATTCCACACTCAAGGACATAGGCTGGCTGAATGGATAAAAAGACACAAGTCAAGTGTCTATTGTCTCCAGGAAACACATCTAACCCATAAAGACTCATTCAGATCAAGGTGAAGGGATGAAAAAAAAAAAAGTATTCCATACAAATGGCAATCAAAATAAGGCAGGCATAGCCATTCTCATATCAGATAACAAGACTTCAAATCAACAATACTAAAGAAAGACAAAGATGGTCACTATATAATGCCAAAAGGAGCAATTCATCAATAAAACATAACAATCCTAAATATGTATGCACCCAACACAGGTGCACCCATATCATAAAGCAAACAGTACTAGATGTAAACAAAGTGATAAACAGCAACATCATAATTGCTGGAGACTTCAATTCCCCACTGACAGAACTGGACAGATCCTCCAAATAAAAAATAAACAAAGAGACACTGGACTTAAATGGGACTCTAGGGCACAGATGCCTAACAGACATTTTCAGAATACTCTACTCAAAAACTACTGAACATATATTCTTTTCATCAGCATATGGAACATTCTCTAAGATATATCACATCTTAGGCCACAAAACATGTCTCAACAAATTCAAAAAACATAGGAATTATCCCATGTATCTTCTCAGACCATAGTGGAATAAAATCAGAAATCAATAGAAACACTCAATTCTACACAAAGTTATGGAAACCAAACAACCTACTGCTGAACAATTATTGGATCAAGGAAGAAATTAAGGTGGAAATCAAAAGATTCCTTGAACTAAATGACAAAGGGTACACAAATTAATCTTGGGGATTCAGCAAAAGCAGTCCTAAGGGGAAAATTCATAGCCTTAAATGCCTACATGAAGACAGAAAGATCACAAATCAACAATCCAATGAATCATCTCAAGGAACTAGAAAAGGAAGAGTAAACCAATCTCAAACGAGAAAAGAAGTAACTAAGGTCAGAGTAGAAGGGAAAACAAAAAAACAAAAAATACAAAAGATTAATGAATTAAAGAGTTGCTTCTTTGAAAATATAAACAAAATCGATAGACCTTTTGCTATATTAACCAGAAATAGGAAAGAAAGGGCTCAAATAAGCTCAACCAGAAATGAGAAAGGAGATATTACAACTGATACCACAGAACTGAAAAATATCATTTGTGAATACTGTTAAAATCTCTATGCACATAAACTCAAAAACATTCAGGAAATGGACAAATTCCTGGAAACACGACCTCTCAAGGCTCAATCAGAAAGAAATAGATCTCCTGAACAGACCAATTATGAGCATCAAAGTGGAAGCAGCAATAAAAAATCTTCCAAGAAAAGAAAATTCCAGACCAGATGGTTTCACAGCTGAATTTTTTCAGAATTACAAAGAAGAATTGATACCCATACTGCAGCAATTATCTCATAGCATCGAGAAGGAAGGAATCCTCCCCAACTCATTCTACAAAGCCAGTATCACCTTGATACCAAATCCAGGAAAGGACACTACAAAAAAAGAAACTGTAGAGCAAAACAATAGGCCAATACCCCTTATGTATATACACACAAAATCCCCAATAAAATTCTAGCAAACTGAATTCAGCAGCACATCAAAATAATAATTCACCACAACCACGTGAGCTTCATCCCAGAGATTCAAGGATGGTTCAAGATATACAAACACATAAATGTGATTCACCACATAAACAGAAATAAAAACAAAGATCATATGATCATCTCAATAGATGAAGAAAAAGCATTTCACAAAATTCAGTACATTTTTATGATAAAAACCCTTAACAAAATACACATAGATGGAACATACCTCAAAATTATAAAAGCCATATATGACAAACCTACAGCCAACATCATAATGAATGGGGAAAAGTTGAAAGCATTCACACAACTGGAACAAGACAAGGATGCCCACTGTCACCACATCTATTCAACACAGTGCTAGAAGTCCTAGCTAGAGGATTAGGCAAGACAAGCAAATTAAGGGTGTCCAATGGGGGAAAAAGGAGGCCAAAATATCACTCTTTCTTAATCTAGAAAACCCAAAATATTCTGCAAAGAGACTCCTGGAATTGATAAATAAATTTAGCAAAGTCTCAGGTTATAAAATTGATGTACACAAATCAGTAGCATTCCTATATACCAATAATAGTCTATCTGAAACTATAATCCAAAACACAATACCATTCATAACAGCTACAAAGAAGATAAAATACCTAGGAATATACTTAACCAAGGAGGTGAAAGATCTGTACAAAGAGAACTATGAAACACTAAGGAAAGGAACTGCAGATGACACAAACAAATGGAAAAATATATCATGCTCATGGATTGACAGAATCAACATTGTTAACATATCCATGCTACCCAAAGTGATTTACAGTTTCAATGCAATTCCCATCAAAATAGCAACATCATTTTCCCTAGATCTAGAAAAAAATAATTCTATGCTTCATTTGGAACCAGAAAATATCTAAATAGCCAAAGCAACCTTAAGCAAAAGGAAATAAATTGGGAGGCATCACTTTACCAGACTTCAAACTATACTACAAGACTATAATAACCAAAACGGCATGGTACTGGCACAAAAATAGAGACATAGACCAATGGAACAGAACAGAGAACCCAGATATAAAACCATCCACATATTGCCATCTAATCTTTGGCAAAGTAGACAGCAATATACACTGGTGAAAAGAATCCCTATTCAATAAATGATGCTGGGAAAATTGGAAAGCCACATGTAGAAGATTGAAACAGGATCCATATCTCTCACTATTCATAAAAATTAATTCAAGATGGATAACAGATTTAAACCTAAGGCATGAAACCATAAGAATTCTAGAAGAAAATGTTGGAAAAACTCTTCTAGATGTTGACACAGGCAAAGAATTTATGAAGAAGACCCCAAGGACAATCACAGCAACAACAGAAATAAATACCTGGGGCTTGATTAAAGAGCTTCTGCACAGCCAAGGAAACAATCAACAGAATAGACAACCTACACAACAGGAGAAAATATTCACATGCTATACATCTGATAAAGGGATAATAACCAGAATCTACAAAGAACTCAAGCAAATCAGCAAGAACAAATCAAACAAGCCCATCAAAATGTGGGCAATAAAATGTAGGCAAAAGTCATGAACAGAAGCTTTTCAAAAGAAGACAGACTGATGGCCAATAAACATATGAAAAAAATGTTCAATGTCACTAATCATCAGAGAAATGCAAATCAAAACCACAATGAAATATCATCTAACTCCAGTAAGAATGGGTTTTATCAAAAAGTCCAAAACAATAGGTGTTGGCATGGATGCGGAGAAAAAGGGACAATTATACACTGTTGGTGGGACTGTAAACTAGTGCAACCTCTATGGAAAATAGTATGGAAATTCCTCAAGGAGGCAAAAGTAGACCTACCATTTGATCCAACAATCCCACTACTGCGTATTTACCCAAAGGAAAAAAAGTCATTTTATCACAAAGACACTTGCACTAGAATATTCTTTGCAGCACAATTCACAATCACAATGATGCATAATCAACCCAAGTGCCCATCAATTCATAAGTGGATTAATAAAATGTGGTATATGTACATCATAGAGTACTACTCAGCCATAAAAATGAATTATTACCTTTTGCAACAATCTGGATGGAATTAGACACCATCCTCCTAAGTGAAGTATTGCAAGAATGAAAAAAAAAATCACATGTACTCACAATTAAATTGGAGCTAACCAGTCAGCATTCATGTGCACAGATGGAAGTAAAACTCAATGGAAATCATGAAGGTGGGAGGGGGGAGAGGGGATGGGTAAAATCATACCTAATGGGTACAATGCACACTACCTGGACGATAAGCACACTTATAACTTTGACTCAACAGTACACAAGCAATCCATGTAACCAAAACATTTATACCCACATAATATTCTAAAATTAAAATACATAAATACATAAATAATGTAGTTAGCATATAGCAAAAAGTTAAAAAAAAAATCTTAGGATTGTTAACGTGAGTTAAAATTGTCTCCAAAAGGTTAAATTTTAAGTAAGAATAAGATTTAATAGTTTATGAGATCTGAGACTTACTTAATCAGAAAGGTATGTTTGATCATATGAGCTTAAGATGCTATGTTTTAGGGAAGAAGTTGGCCAATATTTCTTTTTCTCTAAGAAAAAGACTGCTGTACTACCATAAGAGAGAAGAAATTATCCACTTGAAGAAAAACAGAAATAATTGAGTTGGTCACGAATTGGAATTAAAAGTGCATTTTAAAATTTAAAAAAGGAAATTTAAAATTAGACCAATCAAAATTCTTTTTACTTGAAGGTAATGCATTGGGAAAAGAAAGTGGGTGAGAGCAACCATTATTTGTTAAACAATAATAAAATTTAAATTTGCAATTTGAGATTTTTTTGTTGACACCATGGGTGGTCAATTAAAACTTAGTAATTTAAAAAATGTATGTTATATTTTTAATAGTTTATATTAACACTTAATTTTGCTGATGGAAAGTATTAATAATATACACCATTATTTGGTAAATTGAAACATTATTGTAGTGCTTTTTTCCCCTTCTTTTTCCTCCTCTATTGATTGTAAGAAACAAATTGCTTATATATTTTTCTCAGCTATGTGTTTTATTTTGCCTTATATCAAAATCTGATTTGAACATTCATAAGAACAGAATTTAAAAACACAGTTCACTATAAAGAATATATGGAAATATTAATATTGATGACTTTGCAGCTTGCTATCTCAAGCTAACAATTGAAAGTATTAGGGCATCGCTATTTCTAACTCCTCCGCTAACTGTCCTACATTCACCTCCATAACTAGCATGGTAGCTCCTGTAAGTGTTGATCATAAGCATTTGGGAAATCTGTATTCATTGAGTAGTATAACTTAATGAGCTTCTCTGTGAACTTCTCATTTTGGCCTTTAGGCTGTTTGTGACCTACTCTAATCTAAGACTATAGTCTTTTCTCCCTGGGCTCTGCTTCATGGACCTTCCACTGTAGTCAGATTGATCTTCCCTCTTTGCCACCTTCAACTTTTGCATATTTAATTATCTTCTTTTTCTCTACCTACACAGACCCTATTTACCTTTCACCTATAAGCTCATTAAATCTTCTTTAACTACTCTGTTCTAATCTGAATACAGAAACCTTACAGGAAAGGTCTTCTAACAAGCTCCTGAATGAACAACTGGGAGAAGGAATGTAGAACAGGGTTAGCAGAGTCTGATACCAGACTTATGGATTCAAATTACAGTCCTATCACTACGAGATGCATAATTCTGACTAAGTTACTTAACCTCTCTGCCCCAGTAGGTATTCCCATCTGTAAGATGGATAGGTAACAAGAAAGTAGAAATTGGATGTGTTAATACATGTAAACAGTGTGGCATATAGGTGTGCTATTTAAAAAAAAAAAAAATGGTAAATGGGTTACAACATTGTACCTGCCTACCACTGGCTGCCAGTGTTTAGTTGTTGCTGTTTTTCTTTATAATCTATTCTGAGGGCTTTATAGTAAACAGATATTTCCGAGCTAATGAGTTGGAAAAAATTCAGGTTACCTATTGGTATTAAAAGGGAAACTACTAATCCTCTCTCAGAAAAAACTGTTCAGGTATGTTAAAGAATAGTTACCACCATCTTGAGTTTACAGAATTGTTCACATACATTGTTTAATTTTGAGCGAGTTTAACTTTAAAGTTTTCAGTTCATTTAATGACCTGAAGAATAAAAAAATGAGACAAAACTGAAAAAGAAATAGCAACATGGATCATATTACATAAAAAAGTAACCACCAGTAGCATCTCCTACTCAAATTACTGTGTTCTTTCATAGCATACGTGACTGAAAAATAATAAATTATATAAAAAGGAACCAGAAAATAACAGTATCAATACAGAATATCCTATTCTCTGCAAAAACTCAAAGACATCTCTGGAGTGTCAAAGGCATGTCCTTCAATATTTAACTTTTTCACTCTTTGTTCCCCATCTCAAGTTGAACAATACGTTAATTACCCGATGAAGCGTTATAATTACTCTAACAGCTCCACTCTTACTTATAATTACTGCATCAACACTTTCTTTTTCATATGCTTCAATCTATACCTATTACATTGTCATGATGAAGACACATTAGCATTATAATACCGTATAATTAGCTGATGAGCAATTAAATTATTCCACTGCTCTTGTTCCTCTTTGCCAAGAGGTTGCTTCCAAGCTCTATTATCTCCTCTTTCTGTTCACTTTGCTTTAGTGGTTCTTCCCCCCCCACAAAACCCCTCCCCAAAACAAAGAAGCTCATAAGCTGTATTTAAAACATTTTGATTTCAAATTCAGAATACATAAGTGTTCAAGTTGGTGATGGCTGAAGAAATAAATTATCATTATAGGCAAGTCTAAATTTATTTTCATTTTTGTCTTACGATAAAGAAGAAATGCCTATCTCTGTAACACAGCAAGACATTGCAGGATAATTCTTTCCAAATACCATTCTTTTGTTTTAACAATTAAAATTTTCCATAATTTACAGTGAAATTGTTTAGACCATATTTGATTCTACCTGAAATACAGCCCTCATGAATTATTTTACAAATACTTCAAATGAAGTTTTCACAGATGCTTTGAAGCTTTGGAGATTGGGAACATAAAATAAAATCAGGTATGCTTATATAGCTAACTGTGACAGTATACTGCCCAGTGAAAGCAACCAGGTGTTTCACTTTATTATTTTTTTCCTTTGTTTTTCTTTATGTTACTTATCCAAAGTTTATCCTTTTGTCTGACTTGTCCACTTGGTATGTAATCTAAATAAGATTTCCTTTAAGTGCCCACTATCTTTCTTTGTGATTTTAGTCTCTGGCTTTTTGAAGCTTCCTATAAGAAAATGGATCTCTCTCCTTGGTTAAAGACTTATTTTAGTTCAAATAAACTTTGGAACTAATTGAAATGCAATTTTAATGACTCCAAAATACTTAGCGTACACATGGTTTACCACTGTGATCACTTACTGCATCTAGATTGCAAACTAGTTCAGTTGTTGTTTAGTCCATATTTTATAAGGGAAGTAAATCTTTCTTAGATAATTACTTTGGGTAACATTATGAGCTATGAAAGGAAAGTGGAATTCATTTCACAAGCAAGGTCTATTCCAATAAAATGACTTTTCTTGTCTCAGCTTAGTTTCCTTAGCTGTAAGGCAAAGGAAAATCTATTGAGTACTACAGTTTCATATGCAGAAACTTGCCTCTTCACTGAGAAGAACCAGATGGGCCCTGCCAACTTCAGAAAGCCATTTAGGACTATTAGCATCAATACACTTGGAAAGTAATGATAAACAAGTTACTTCTGACTTGATACAGGAGAATGACTAAATCCTTGCTTAAGTGACAATTACTTCATATATAATCCCATGACTTTCAAAGTCTTTAGCCATAATTTGATATTTTTTTAATATTTCTTTTATTTATTTATTTATTTAGAGACAGAGTCTTGCTCTGTTGCCCAGGCTAGAGTGCTGTGGCATCAGCCTAGCTCACAGTAACCTCAAACTCCTGGGCTCAAGCAATCCTCCTGCCTCAGCCTCCCAAGAGGACTACAGGCACATGCCACCACGTCCAGCTAATTTTTTCTATTTTTAGTTGCCTGGATAATATTTGTTTTTATTTTTTTAGTAGAGATGGGGTCTGGCTCTTGCTGGGGCTGGTCTCTAACTTCTGAGCTCAAGTGATCCTCCCGCCTCGTCCTCCCAGAGTGCTAGCATTACAGGAGTTAGCCACCACACCTGGCCCATAATTTGATATTTTTAAACTGACAACGACAGAACTCTCATGCTTTCACATGGATGCAATGTCTATTTTGTCTCAGGTCAGAAATAATATCCTAACCATTGACAAACTGTGCTAGCACTGACATTCATTTCTGAATTGTGCTAGAAAAATGAAGTTTTTCTAACCATTAATGAATGAGAATTTCTATGTAGAGCAAAGAGGTAAGTTATACTTTGTATTAGATGTAACTTGGTTTCCTAACAGACCTTAAAGTTCAAAAGGTATAAAGATACAATCAAGATTAACATGTAAGGATTTCAGAAAGAATGTTGGCAATAATAACTTGATACTCTCACTCCAAATTCAAATTATTAATACATTGTAGATAAGACTCATATTTTGATATTAATTATTTATATACAGTTAAGATACTTACTATTTTTAGCTTTAATAAGCAGGGCTCCTAGCACACATGTTTAAAGCAAAAGAATAAGTGAATAAGAATTAGGAAGCAAGAGGTTGGCCCTCCAATCAGGCCCTGCTCCAACACTTACTACCTGTGTGACCTTGAACAAGTTATTTAATCTTCCTAAGCCTATTTGTGGCTATAAAATTATAGCAGTACCTATCTTGTAAGGTTACAGGAAAGATAAAATGAGAAATTTAAGGTAAAGCACTTAGCACACTGCCTAGCATAATGTGATCACTCAATAAATCTTAAATATTGTCATTGTTCACTACTATTAGCTTAAAGGTTATTTTATTTCTGTTCTTTGGAAAACACATCATACAAAGTTTATAATCATCAAGTACTATAACTTCTAATAAAATATTTGATCTATAAAAGTTCTTAAATTTTTTATTCCAAGCATTTTATCTGCATTGTCTGGAGTCATAAAATTAATTAGTGTCCAACCTGGTACTACCAGGTAGTGTTCCCACTCCCAGTCATATGTTTTTCCATGACACAATTTTATTTAAGAGAGCTCTGAAATTTGCATAATTTAATTATAATTTTTCAAAAACATGGAGTTTATATATACACATTACAACTTGAATACAAAATTTTAATTTTATAATCACCTCTAGCCCATTTGGATTCTTACCATTAATCAAGATATAAAAATAAGTTTATTTTATTCTATATAAAAAATCCAAATTCATACTTTAGTACTGATATTTCTGCCACCTTTCAGCTGAAGTATCGAGTTTTTGCTAGTCTATCTAATAGTCCCTTTTAAACAGATAGTATGAGAAATTACTGTATTTCTTTCACAATGAATTATTATATCTAATGGTTTCTGAATATTTTTTTTTCTACATCCAGGATGTTGTTGTTATAACACAATGAAATTTAACATCTACCATGTTTGGGGTACTCCATTCCACATTCTGAAGACTGTATACATTCTCAATCCCCAATCATAAGACGTTTGCTGGTAGTATTCAATGCTTTAACAGGATACAACACTATGGTTTGCTAATGCTGTCTGGAGGATCCTGCCTCCACATCCCATAAAACTGATACTATGGTTGAGGGAACTTCTTATATCTCAATGTCCTGGTAATAGAAAAAGGAACCATAGATGACTCTGATTGAAGCTGGGAAAACTTTTCCTTTTTCTTTTCTTTCTTCTCAGTTCCAATTGTTATGTGTTGTTTTGGTGGGAAGCTACAAAGATTAACAAGACTCTCTAAAATAGATAGGAATTCAGTATCATGAATGTCTGGCAGCAATGGAGTCAAAGATCTAATAGGGCCAGGCATGGTGGCTCACACTGGTAATCCTAGCACTCTGGGAGGCTGAGGCAGGAGGATCACTTGAGGCCAAGAGTTTGAGACCAGCCTGAGCAACAGGGAGACCCCATCTCTACTAAAAATAGAAAAATTAGCCAGGTGTTGTCGTGCATGACTATAGTCCCAGCTACTCAAGAGGCTGAGGCAGGAGGATCACTTGGGCCCAGGAGTTTGAGGTTGCTACTACGTTGAGTGAGTTGAGTGAGCTATGCTGATGCCACTATGCTCTAGCTGGGGTGACAGGGCAAGACTCTTGTCTCAAAAAAAAAAAAAAAAAATCTAATGGGCCTTTGATACTTTGTTACCAATCATTATAATTGTAATAACAATTAATGTAATGACCATCAATAGCTTAAAATACTTTATTCTCACTACTGGTTGATTTAATTATTTTATATGAATTTCACATGAAAACATTGATAATTATGTTTTCTCTGGGAGTTGGATTGTCACTTGATGGTTAAACATACTAGATGAAAATAAAACTAACATTTTATTTTTTTACTATATGGTAGTATGACTGTCAATCAGTTTCCAAATCCCATTCCCACGAAAAAGCATCTTCAGAAGATCCAAACTACCATTGAAATTTTGGAAATGAGACTCAACAGTACCAACATGAAAGTTCAATAAGACTTAAGGGTGATAGATAAACATGAAAAGCCTTTCTCCTGTTCTTACAAATGAACAAACTTGTACTGTGTCCAAGAATAGTTTATACAATCAAAGAAGTCTGCTGAAATAACCAAGAGTGACAATCAGCTCTTAACTTCAAAAGGGAACATCACATTTCCTGATGTTTCATTTACAAATGACTGGTAATGTATCTCTGGCAGAGATGAACATTTGTAGCTACATCACTAACAACAAGGAACGAGATATCAAACTCTCCAGCTTTGTATCAGCAATATGTTCTATGGAATAAATAATCTTAGACTCAGCAATATTCAAGGATTCTCTGATTCCAGTTATCATAATTCTCAGATCTATAGTTTGCTTCTGAAGATGACAATTTGGATATATGAATAAAATGGGAAATCCAACCCATATGAACTTTCCCAGACTTGTGAAATGAAGAAGAAAACCCAAGAAGGGTAGTTTTGGATGGAAATATGGAAAATTTAAAAACAGAGAAACTTACGTTTTATGAAACACGAAGAAAAAACAAAAAGAAACAGAATCACAGCAGACTGGCACTGCAAGAGACCTAAGAGAATAAACTAACCCCTCCACTTTACAAATGAGGGAATTGAAGCCCAGAGAGGAGAAGGCCATTAATCAAGTGTGCACATAGGAAATGGTAACATAGTGAGGAGGTCCGTTTTCTTTCAAACCTTCTGCAACAACAAATCTGGTGAGGGGGCATTGTACAGTTTATAATTTAAATGTATCCAGTTTTAAAAAGAACATTAAAGAAAAGTGTAGGATGGTCTAGATCTGATATTACCACTCTGGCATAAATTTCCATTTATACATCTAATACAATATGGCAGTGTTGTTGCTTTATTTATCATTTCATCATATTCATCAATTGATATGGAATTCTTTACAGATGGATTTTGTATTACAGTCCAGTGATTTTTATATTTTTCCACCAAAGTGCCCATTTGCCATTGCAAAAGAGAGGGAAATCCTAAAGCCAGGTGGTTTGGGGACCATGGCACAAATCTGTCAGGTCTAATGAAGAAATTTCTTCCAAGAGTGATATTTTACCTTAAGAGTCCAGTAACATTTTCTATTTGCTTGTTTTCATGGGAAAATATTTTTCCCCCTAAAAGCTTAATATAAATTAATGTTCCAAAAGATATACAAGATTTGCTTTGCCTAAATTTGCAGAATTCTTCATATCCTCAGGAGCTCAAATACTTTGGATATACTGATTATAAACTATTTCCCTTTCCCAATTTGGAAGCCTACTATAGAAATAAGGACAAAGATTGAGTGTAAAAATAATTCTTACAAAAAGTGCTTTTTCTGGTTCTCTATTCCATATGATAGCAATTCTTCTCCATAAAGGAACATAATTTTAAGCAAAGATAAGATTTACACTAAATTTTGACTGAGTATTTTATATTGTTGTCCTAAAACAAAGTAGAAAACATTTTTTAATTTTCTACTTCCAACGCTCTTTACACTACACAAAATACACACTTTCCAAATTATCCAGCAATGTTAAATATTTATTTATTTTGAATAATATATGAATATCAATTGAGTAATTAAAACAAAACTTCCAAATTATTCTCTTTAGTCTCAATGGCTTATCTAAATGTATTTAGATAGGACAAAAATATGTTTTACAAAAAAAAAAATTATATGATTTTTCAAGAATGAAAATAACCTTAACCCCCTTCTAATTCTACCATTTCCCATGCTTGAAGAGTCTCCTTAATATTAATTTTTTTTTTTTTTTTGAGACGGGGTCTCCCTCTGTTACCCAGGCTAGAGTGTAGTAGCATCATCATAGCTCACGGGAACCACAAACTCCTGGGCTCAAGTGATCGTCCTGCTTCAGGCTTCTAGTAGCTGGGGCTACAAGTACATGCCACCATGGCCAGCTAATTTTTCTATTTTTTGTAGAGACTGGGTCTTGCTCTTGCTCAGGCAGATCTCCAACTCCTATATTTAAATCTGGAGTTGCAGGCCTCAAGCTATCCTCCCACCTCGGTCTCCCAAATTGCTAAGATTAATTACAGGCATGAGCTCCCACACCTGGCCTATTAATTCTGTCAATAAATATTTATAGAGCTTTATATTTGTTGATTCTGACAGATATTGTTCCTGTTTTCATGGAATTTAGAGTATAGTGATCAGACAGTAAACAAACATAAGTAACTACAAAGCACATAATGACAGGCTGTCTACAGAGAATTAAAACAAAGTGATACTATGAGATTGATGTGTGTTTGAGGAGGGTTACATTTCATTGGGTACTCATGAATGGCCTGGGAGATAATATTTAAGCATATCCCTATACCGACAAGAAAAACAATGAATGTAAAATTAGGGAAGAAAAATTTCAGAAAGATAAAATGGCTACGGCAAAGGCCTTTAGGCAGAAATAAAAAGAGCGTCTGGCAGCTGGAGCAGCGTGGCTAAGAAGGGTGAGGTGGTGTCAGAAACATGGGCAGAAGTAAATCCTGTAGGATTCTGTCATTTTACAAATGGGTATGGAATTTGACGTCTACTTTAAATATAAAGGGAACACTGGAGTATTTTAGCGGAGTGATGACACTATGTAATTTATTTTAACAGTTTTAATCATACTGGCAGTTGTATAAAATAAGAATTGTAGGGGGTGTGGCTGGAACCAGTGAGGAAGCTATGACAGTAGTTCCTGTGGTCTGGAGTAGGGTGTGAATAGTAGAGATGGAGACAAGTAAATATTTTGGGGCTGTGCTTTGGAGGAAAAAATTCCGTGCAACTGGATGATGGTTTGTCTAGCAGTGAGTGGGGGAAAGAGGGAAATCAAAGGTTTCCCTAGATACTTGGCTTAAGCAACTACTTGAGTGGGCAGCATAATTTGAAACGTCATAATTTGAAAGGGAAACTGGGGAATAATGAGTTGGAGCTGGGGAGAGGGGAGTTGCGAATTCTGTTTTCATTTTGTAAATTGCAAAGTCTATATTATACATTAAAGTGAAGATGTCACACTGGCAGTTTTATATTTAAATCTGGAGTTGCAGGGAGGTGACAGGGCTGGAGAAGTATTATTTAGGAACCATGGACACATACATTTAAAACCATGAGACTGGATGATGTCATCTAAATGTGTTGATAGAAAAAACAATTCCCTTAAGCATTTCAACATGCAAAAAATAAGGAGAGAAAAAAGGCACAATAAAGAGAATAAGACTGTTTTTTAACATCTTTACTTGACACGTACTTGGAAAAATATATTTTAAATGATTCAGCTAAGAGGGGAAATAAAAAACATCCACACATCCATGCATAGTTAAATACATCACATATATAGTATGTGTTAATATATAATAGGTGCTCAATGGATATTTGTAAATAGGTGTATATATAAACTAGATATTATAAGTAGTCACATACCAAATTAACTATTTGAACAAAATAAACTCCACATATGTGTAAACATTCATACACAAAGGACAAAGCATTTCACACTGACCACTACATAATTGTGTTTTTGACCCTGTCCATTAACCTCCCCACCAGAAATTTTATCCCGGCCATTTCATGTCAAGTAGCTCTATGGTTTCCAGCCATCTCACTGTCTCTTGTCTCTCTCTCTCCATCCTCACTATCCCTTTCTAATTTGTCTCTTCATACAACCCTCACTCCTCACCTCTTGAAGATTACACCCTTCTCACTCAGCTCTCTCTACACTTGCTGCTTAAATTAACCTCCATGCCTATGTGTGTGACCAAATTTGTCAATGTTCTTAAAGGAATGAAGGCCCTGTATTTTATCAGTGGGACTGCTCTAGGTATTAAAGGATGAAGAGGGAAGCTTTCAATGAATCTAACAGAAGAGTAATTACCTGATGAATTATGTCTTTCCATCAGCAAGAACTTCTGTCAATCTATTAATATAACTATGCAGGTATATTCCATTCAGACCATTTAAATATGAACATTCATTATAGCAATGTTTTTGCTTTATATTTTAAGGCTTAGAAAAGTTTGAAACAGCCACTCTCCTTTGCCAATTGTACTGAATTAAATATATTTTTGTCAGAACACATTAATGTTGTATTATTTTATATAATTATGTTTTTGATGATGAAATCTGTAATACTTCCTGAACTTCTGAAGATTTTAAATGTGAGAAGAAAAATGAAAATCATTTCAAGAAAACATATTAATAGCTATAGATCTTAAATAACATTGTTACAAAACATATTTGACATTTTTCTTCTTAACTTCCTTAATTCTCTGAATAAAAGGTAAACAGCATAGTAATATAGGATTCTCAATAGACCTGCATATCCCCAAGTCAGACAAAAGCAATAAGAACACAAATCTCTAACTCATTGGTGTATGTGTATGTGTGTGTGTACATGTGTGTATCATACAGATCTCTAGTAAAGAGCACTAAACAGATAATATTCTGTGTTGGTGCTTTTGATGGATATGGAGCATATAGGACCGGGGAATCAATCTATTAGGCCCAATTAATACACAGACCACTCAATCAAGTATGGGATATGCTCTCAAGAAACAATATTTTATAGGTTTTTTCCTCATTGTTCCTCCTCCATTCCCATTTCCTACCAAAGAGTCACAGGGAGAATTGCCCAGGAAAGTTACTTTTTAATCCAATACTTTCTGCCTACTTTGTTGAGGCTTCATACAAACAATCTGGCTTTAAAAGTTCTTCCAAGGATCCTCCTATCATCAAACTTCTCTCTACCTTTCACTCTAAATTATATGATAAAAAAATAACTTGAGCAATTTTTAAAATATGTTCCCTTTTTCCTTTTTTTTTTTTTTTGTTTTTTTTTTTGAGACAGGGTCTCACTCTGTTGCCCAGGCACCAGTGTGGTGGCACAATCATAGCTCACTGCAGCCTTGGACTCCTGAGTTCAAAGGATCCTCGTCTCAGATTCCCAAGTAGCTAAGACTATTGGCACACATAGCCATGCCTGGCTAATTATTATTATTATTATTATTATTTTTAAGTAGAGACGAGTTCTTGCTATGTTGCTCAGACTAGTCTTGAACTCCTGGCCTCAAGTGATCCTCTTGCCTTGGCATCCCAAAGTGCTTGGATTACAGTGTGAGCCACCTCTCCTGGCCTCTTTTTTCTTATTGAAGTAGCAGGTGTTGGTCACACATTTAATAAACATATTTTAGAAAATATCTCACCTTAGCTAAAAAGAAAACTCAAAATAGCCTACATAAAACTTCCATTCCTACATAAAATCTTTGATCATTTTATATATCAAAAGGATGCTGTAGAAAGACTTTTTCCAATTTGTTATATTATCTAAAATTATATTCTAAAAATACATATACAAAAATTAAATGCAAAAAAATGTCAAAGAAAAAAGGAAGTGGTTATATAGAATAGAGCAATGTGAAAAAGATGAAAATGACACTAGATTCCATAATAATCACAAGATTACATTACCACACAGTTGTTTGGGTAGATCATTCTCAGAATTTACTAAACAAACATCTTCTCTCTATAGGCAATCTATATTTAGGAACTTCATTACATTATCTGCAGTTCCCAAACCCCTGCTCGGAACCAGGCCGCACAGCAGGAGGTGAGTGGCAGGTAAGCAAGGGAAGCTTCATCTGCATTTACAGCTGCTCTCCATCACTTGCATCAATGCCTGAGCTCCACCTCCTGTCAGATCGGTGCCAGAATTAGATTCTCACAGGAGTGCAAAGCCTACTGTAAACTGCACACGTGAGGAATCTAGGTTGCGCACTCCTTATGAAAATCTAATGCCTGATGATCTGCGGTGGAGCTGAGGCAGTGATGCTAGCGCTGGGGAGTGGCTGCAAATACAGATCATCATTAGCAGTAAAGTAAACCAAAAACGGCCAGGCACGGTGGCTCATGCCTGTAATGCTAGCACTCTGGAAGGCCGAGGCGGGCGGATTGTTTGAGCCCAGGAGTTTGAGACCAGCCTGAGCAAGAGTGAGACTCCGTCTCTACTAAAAATAGAAAGAAATTATATGTACAACTAAAAATATATATAGAAAAAATGAGCTGGGCATGGTGGTGCATGCCTGTAGTCCCAGCTACTTGGGAGGCTGAGGCAGGAGGATTGCTTGAGCCCAGGAGTTTGAGGTTGCTGTGAGCTAGGCTGACACCATGGCACTCTAACCTGGGCAACAAAGTGAGACTCTGTCGCAAAAAAAAGCCAAAAATGTGTGTGCTTATAATCACAACTTGTGTTTTTGATACAAAAAACAAGCATTTATCTCACTTATTTGAGAAATGTGGGTTGAGGTTGAGGGGCATGGAAAGTAAGAGACATTATAACAGAAGTTCTCATACACAAACAGATTAAATAAATTAGAATTACAGGACAAAACATTATATTTTTGATATAGTATGGAACAACCAATCTGTGAAGCTCTGGATAAATTCATTGCAAATTTCATTTTAGTAAATATAGTTTACAAATTCTACTCATGCTCATAATACTTTGTAGGTGCCATACTGAATGTTTATATACTATTTTCTTTGTGAAAACAAGGGAATCAGTCTACTCGGAACTTATGAGCACCTTGGTTTTAAAGATGATGTCAGAAAAAAGGAAAATATTTAGGTATTTGATCACAAACCATATTCTCCATTTTGAGCATAAACGTAGATAGAGTTAATATGAATAGCATTCCAAAATATGTAAAGATCATGATAAATTCTAAATGATTTTCTACAAACTGGCCTATTTGCCAGTTTCTGGCTTATTTGCCAGAAAGCTATAGTAGGAGCTAAGGGGAAAGTAAATTATTTCAATTTTGTATTAAATTAAACTGAAAACCACAATTAGAGGAGTAGGGTGGGGCAAGAAGAAGAGTGACACTCCAGAAGAGGAGAAGACTTTACCCTTTCATGACAATCAAACTTCCAGATTCACCATTTATCCATAGAAACCAGCAGAGGTGGATTTTTCGTAAGGCTAAATAAAGCATAAGTTCCAGGGCCCCTCACTTTCACAGGCCCATTGGAAGGCCCTAAACCTAATTTTATGTTACAGTTGTATAACTGTATTAATAAAGGACCCATATATACCTCCTGTTATATAGATCTGAAGCCTCTGAAAGCCTGATCTCTCTCTAAAACCAAGTCAGATAAAGAGAGCTGCCATATCTCTGCATTTGAGTTCAGTTGCCATTGGGTTTTGGTACAATGCAGACATCTGATGGCCTGTACCTTTTCAAGGTATGACTATCCATTTCTTAAAGAAATAATCTGGCGTATATATTACTTATAACAAAAGAGTAAGTGAAAAACATAACCAGACATTATAAAGTTTCAATACAACGTAACCGTGCAAGTCAGCCAGTGACATAGTACATATCACGGTTGGCCCTTAAATGGAAAACTCTGAGACCCTAGTTAAAAAGAGAATTAAGATTAATAAAAAAAAAAGAGAGAGAGAATCACTAACACCTATTAACTCAGTGTTGAGCTGACTTTGGGTGGATGAGTGAAAATGGATAAAAGAGGTTGAGTTATCTTTATTAGGCTAGGAAGATTCTCCCCCAAATCTTAGAGGTCGTGTTTTTCTCCCCAAAATAATATGCATACTCTTTTAATAAAGATGGAACACATTTCATGAAATGTATTCTATATTAAAGTCAGTTTCAGTGGGAAATACTTGGAAAGAATTCTGAGGTTACACCATCTAGCAAGAATTTAGCACCATCTTTTGTTGTCTACCTTGATTAAAAATGCAAAGTGCTAGAGCTAATTTTCAGGGGAGCACATTCACATTCAGGAGCATAACACTTTTGTTGAGCAATCACTGTGTGAAGGCACTGGGGTAAAACCTAGAGAAACATACAAATACAAATTAAGACATGGTCCTTGCCTTAGTTTCAATCATATAGATCATAAAGAATTAATAATTGATTCTTTAGTGCAGCAGATTCCTTGGAAAAATAACTGTTTACATGCTGTATGTGACAGAAAAACAAATGATAATTATGAATCCATCAGCTACAGGTTCTGCTGTCACATTCCCTTTCCTTTCAGAATGTGTAACCTAAGGCAGGTGGCAATGACTCCTAGATAACAATATCATAAGATACACTATGCTGTTTCCAATATTTCCTCACAAAGTATAGATTGAAATCCATTTTTTCAGTTTAGCACGTAAAAACATTTTACAATACATGCGCACTTTAACTTTCTTTGAAAACATCCACTTCCTTTCTATTATACTTTACTTGTCTGGCCAGCAGCTAACTCTCCCTCACAACTCTATTTCTTAGCAAATTTGTCCCTTTCATTCCTTTTCTCTAAGTACCCAAACAATATTCATTTTAAGGACTAAATCAAGGACTAGTTTCCATAAGGCCTCTCTTGATCACTACAGCCCCATAATATGCTTCTTTTATTGCTTTTTTTTTTTTTGGTAGATAATTTAGAGCAAAAAAAGAAAGAACTGTTGAACATCTTTGAATTTTCAACTGTGATAAAATACATATAACATAAAATTTACCAGTTTTTAGCATACAGTTTTGTAATATTAAGTACATTTATACTGTTGTGCAACCAATCTCCAGATCTCTATTTATCTTATAAAACTGAAACTCTATAACCATTAATAACAGACAACTCCCCATATCCCCTCCCCCCAGACCCTGGAAAACAATATACTTTTTATCTCTATGGATTTGACTACTCCAGTCATTTCACATAAGTGGAATGGGATAATAGTTGTCTTTTTGTGACTGGCTTATTTCACTCATCATAATGCCCTCAAGGTTCATCCATGTTGCAGCATGTTCAAAATATCTTTCCTTTTTAAGGCTGAACAATATTCCATTGTCTATGCATACCACATTTTGTCTATCCATTCATCTGTCAAGAGACACTTGGGTTGCAGCCACCTTTTGGCTATTGTGAATAATGCTGGTATGAGAGGGATTATCCTTTTAAGATCTAAAACTTAGAGTGACAGAAAAAATTCTAAAATGACCCCAAGATTCCCACCTTCTATACATATACGCTGTATAATTCCCTATCCTTGATTATGAGCAAAACCTGAATATGATAGGATATCTTTTGTGATTATATCACCTTATATGGCAGAAGGAATTTTGCAGATGTAATTCAAATCCCTAATCAGTTGATCAAAATGGAGATTGTTCTGGGTGGGTCTGACCTAATCAAGTGAGTCCTTAAAAGAGAATAGAGTGATCTAAAGTGAGAGAGATTTCCTGCTTTCCTTGAAGAAGCAAAAACCATGCTGTGAACTGCCTGTGGAAGGGGTTATATGGCAAGAACCTCAGAGTGGCCTCTAAAAGCTGAAAGCTGCTGGCAGATAATAGCATGCAAGAAAATGAAGACTTCAGTTCCACAGCCTCAAAGAATTAAATTAAATCAATAACTAGTGGACTTGAAAGAGAACCAAGAGCATGATATGAGAGTGCAGTCTAGGCCAACACCCTGACTTCAGCCTGGTGGGACCCGGAACAGAGGACCCAGAGAACCTGTACCCAGACGCATGACCAAATGGAAACCTTACAGTTTAAATAATAAATTTGTGTTTTAAGTTGCTAAGCGGCAATTTGTTAACTAGCAATAGAAAACTAATACATCTAATTTTGAATTTTGTATATAAATTTTTCTTCATTTCCATTCTTTCTTAAACACAGGCTATAAACCATATTTACAGCATCACTGTTAAACTAAAATCATCTTTAGGAATCATCAAACACATAATATGTAATATCTTTAAGGGTCACTGATATTTGTTCAACATTTTTTTTTTATTTCAAAGTATTACAGGCTACAAATAATTTTGGTTACACGAATCACTTTTAAAATGCTTGAGTCATGATTATAAGAGTGCCTGTCACCCAGATACTGTTCGTTGTACCACTTAGGTAGGTTTTCACCTATCCCATGTTCACCCCTTCCGCCTGCTTGATTTGTGTTGAGTTTTACTTCCCTCCCTTCTGTTCAACTTTTTACTTGTACAAAAATAATCGGACCTATACAGAGGTACTTTTCATATTTTTTAAATCAATTTTCATAGCTTTGTTTCCCCTTTTATTTCTTATCATTGCTATTGGTATACACACCTAATTCTGGTAATCAATTATATATTTGCATGTTCTAATCTGCTATGAGTTGGAAGACTATAGAATCATGTTTATTTATACTGTTTGGTCTATAGCGAGAATAACTAAGCTATAAAATAAGTTATGATAGTGTCTGAACTTAAATTATCCTTTTTGTTTACTGAGTACCTCTCAGTCTTTGAAGTTACCAGAAAAATGGTATTTGTTTAAGTGAGGAGATAATATAAGAATACCAGTTGACTGTTGATATTTTAATGAAATAATCTTTAAAAATTATGATTGCCTGTCGTCTGCATTGAAAGCACTTTGCCAGGCAAAATAGCTGGATACAAGGTGATATCTTTGTCTTCAAATGGCCTTTGTTCTCAAGTGACTAGAGAGTCAGAGAAATGTGTGTGGGCTTCATACAGAACAATTCCAACTCAGTTTGCAAATTAGAACAGTGGGATATGCTAAGTACTATTATACTTTTCAAGTTTACATTTCACATATCATTTTGCTGACCTGTTAATAGAAAATATGTGTTAACATTTTATTTTTCCAGTCATGGCAATATAGTAAAAGGTTGGGAAAACTTGCAGATAATAATGGCAGGAGGAGGAACCAGAAGGCAAAGAAAGATAAGCTAGGCCATATTTTGACAAAAATGGGAGGATCTTGATAAAAGATCACTGTGATGTACTGAGTTTGAAGTATTTAAGTCTTTAAAATGTACTCCTTGCATTTTTATACTGTCTCTTATTTTTCCTTTTTGTCATGTATGCTTTATGTACTTTCTGGACAAAGACAGGGTATGTCCACCTGACTAACTCCATAACTAACTCAAGTTCTCATATATAAAAACTTCCTGGTACAAAGCTTAGATTTAGGAAATCTAGGGAGATTTCTGTATCTATAACCATTTTCTGTTATGTACCTATCTTCATGTACGTATCTACTGTGTTCACCTTATTGTTTTAGCTTTCTTTGTGAATAAGAAAAATTTCATTTCCCCTCATGTTTGCAAACACACAAACTGATAAAAGTGATGGAATGCTTTGTTAATACCCCACCCACATGCAACAGTCCTCTTAATTTGACTCAATTCCCTTCTATTCCCCCATTTTAGAATGTAAGTGATCTTTAGTATAACACTGGGTAGAATATAATTTTTTAAATAAAATAAAGGTAGAATATTTAAAACGGCATTAACACTGTTCTGGTGACAGTACCTCCAGAATAAACAATTAAATGGGAACTAACCCCGCCAAGTTTCACTTTTAAAATTAAGCATTATTGTCTTAATTATCTGTGCTACTATAGAAAATAAATGAACTACATTCCTGGTTAGGGTTATCAGTGATATTGTATCTTTCACAACCACTTTTAGCCTGTTTTTTTCTTTTACGTTTGATAACTAAGAATCCTATGTTTGTTTTCTGTTGCTTTAAACCTGAGATCCTTCAACAATTCAGGCAAAAATAACCACTACTACACTACCAACCCACCTCCAGATAATGGGTATTTCTGCCTTATTAACAACTAGATGAGATACATCTGCAAGCTTCCACAATAATCAACCAGGGAATGTAAAAAAAGAGCAGCCTTTTTGCAGCAAAGCAATACTGTAACTGAAATAGCAATCTGTCTCCAAGAGAACAAAGAAGTCCACATGTTTGCTCTTTGCCAAGATTCTCTCAAATCTACAGACAAGTTTAGAAAGAATGCCTACACCTCCTATTCGGAAATTAAAAGGGAGGTCTCCTCAGCTTTGAAAGGTAATATTTGGGTTGTGTCAGACCATAGTATTTTATTTCTTTGTTCTGCTTCTGATTTCCTGTTAACATACAAATCATTTAATTTCTTTAAGTATTTTAAAATAATTTCTTTAAATCACTCTTTAAGTAATTCCTTAAGTGCTGTAAGTATTAAATGTATGAAAGAACTTTAGATGTAACGATTAAAAGTCAAGCACCAGAGCAAATTGTTATCAACTGAGAAGTTTTATTTATACATCATGAAGTCAGAGTATTCATGAAAACTTTTATTTTTAAGGCTCCCAAATATGCATTTAAAGAATAATTTTCAACAATTTTCATAATGTAATAAAAACTGATATTACTTTTGTCTTATGTATGAGATCATTTCTTACAGAAGCTCAAATGAAAAAGCTATTGGCAACAAAATGCTTTACTTCAATAATCATAGAAGCATAGGGATCTGGTGACTTATTACACACAACTAAAAGAAAATCTAAACATAAAACAACCTTATCTTAAACTACAATGTGGTTACTTTCTTTTCACTTCTTCCCTATTTCTTCCTCTATAGACTTTATTTTCTTTCACTCATCATTTCTTCTTTATTTGCAAGGCTAAATTTTACAGTATTCTATTAACATTTTTAAATATTGTCACCTATTATGGTCATTATATTATTCTAATATTACATGTTTAATAATTACTCAAATATAATGATGTTGGGGTACTACAAAATAATACATAGATTTAAAAATAATAACAACTTGGGAAAAAGAGTCAGACTTAGGTTCATATTCTGACCTTAACACTTATAAAACCCATGCCTTCAGTTTTCTTATATGTAAAATAGGAATAATACCTTACAGAATTATACTGAATGTCTAAAAGTTACTTAACATGCAGCCTTTCTAAAATTGTAGACATCATTTCCATTTCCAAATCTATTTTTTCTCTGAAATTTCTCTTTCAGTAAGAGGCAAAATCATCTATATAGTTTTCCCAATAAGAATTCAGAAATCATGATTAATTCTCCCCACTGGCCCAATTTAAACATCCAGTCTCCCAGGTCTGGTTATGTTCCTCCTGGTACATCTTTTTTTTCCTTTTTTCTTTTTTAATTTCAGCATATTATGGGGGTACAAAAGTTTAGGTTACATATATTGCCCTTGCCTCCCCCCCCCCTTGTACTACAGAGGTGGCAGTGGGAAAAGGAAGAGTGGAATTTTTAAGATGTCCTGGTAACATCTTAAAAGTTCCACTCTTCCCATTCCCACTGCCACCTCTGTAGTACAGGCCGCAGCTATATTTCACACGTATTGCTCTTCATCTCTTTATTGGTCTTACTGCCTCTAGCCTTGCTCCTCTCTTGTGCATTCTCTGTCTACACCATAGTAATTGAAAAAAATATCTATGTTATTGTGTAATCTATCAGTTTAAAACCCTTCAAAGGTTTCCCTTTATTCTTGGAATAGAAATACACTACTTAAAGTGGCTTGCAGGGCATCCTATTAATATGATCTGACCCTTCTTCCCTCTCCAGCTTACCTCTCACATTCTTTGCCTCATAGTTAGTTCCCTAGACTCCCCAAGCTATCTTTCAGGTCTATTCTTTACCCAGAAGATTCTTGTTTCTTCTTTATCTGGCTGTCTCTTACTCGTATTCAGGTTTCAAGTATCACTTCTTCAACAGGCTTTTTATGATGCCAACTTTGACCTGAATCACCCTGCATTCTCAACAAACACTTACTAAATTACTTGTTATTTATTAAAAAACTATTTATTTATTTATTTTTATTTCAGCATCTTATGGGGGTACAAATGTTTAGGTTACATATATTGCCTTTGCCCCACTGGAGTCAGAGGTTCTAGTGTGTCCATCCCCCAGACAAGTGCACCCGGACCCATTAAATGTGAATATGCCCATCCCCTCCTTCCCCTCCCACCTGTGAGACACATGATGAAGGTTACTACTATATGTGCACATAAGTGTTGATCAGTTAATACCAATTTGATGGTGAGTACATGTAGTGCTTGTTTTTCCATTCTTGTGATATTTGACTTAGTAGAATGGGCTCCAGCTCTACCCAGGATAATACAAGAAGTGCTAGATCACCATTGTTTTTCTGGCTGAGTAGAACTCCATGCTATACATATACCACATTTTATTAATCCACTCACAGATTGATGGGCACTTGGGTTGTTTTCACATCTTTAAAATTGTGAATTGCACTGCTATAAACATTTGAGTGCAGATGTGTTTTTTATAGAATGTCTTTTTTTCCTTTGGGTAGACGCCCAGTAATGGAATTGCTGGATCAAATGGTAGTTCTACTTGTATTTCTTTGAGGTATCTCCATATTGCTTTCCACAGAGGTTGTACTAGTTTGCAGTCCCACCAGCAGTATATGAGTGTTCCTATCCCTCCACATCCATGGCCAACATTTATTGTTTTGGGACTTTTTGATAAAAGCCATTCTCACTAGAGATAAGTGAGATCTCATTGTGGTTTTGATTTGCATTGCCCTGATGATTAGGAAGTGACTGCACAGATTTTTCTATAGACAGCATGCCTCAAAATCTTGATTTTTTTCCTCCCCTCTCCTGTTCTCTCTTAGCTTCTGTCCCATCTATTTCTATACTCTATTCAATAAGTAATTTTATAAATAATTTTATAAATAATTATAAAAATAATAATTTTATAAATAATTTCAATAAGTAATTTTTATTTATAAATAAGAGTGACTTATTGAAAGTCATTCTTCCCAACTAGAGTATAGAAATAGATGGGGCAGAAGCTGAGAGAGAAAAGGAGAGGGGAGAAAAAAATCAAGATTTTGAGGCATGATGTCTACAAAAACAGCTGTGTAGTCAGCTCCTTCCCCTCCTCCTCTTACCTCAAGGGGAAGAGAGTGTACACCTGCCCTCATCTCAAATCCAGTGAAGAAGGTTTCTACAGTGTTATTTAAAGACCCATGTAATAGGAGGGAGAAGGAAAAGATAATGTAACTCCTACTCCAGAAATTTAGAGAGCAAGAATAGGCTAACAGCTTTTGTAATGTGAATAGCCTACCTTCTCTTTGTATCTGAAGACAGGATGCAGGGATGTTTTCCTTGAATCAGATGCAGGCCATACAGGATAAAAGGAAGAGGTCTGGGACCATTTTAAGTCCTATTCCAGAGGACAAGCTGGGAGATGGAAGGATTCTCAACAGCAGAAAATTGGGTGGAGTAGGCTGCCAGCAAAACCAAGGCTGGCAGGACTGAACAATCTAGGGAATGGGAAGCAACCCTAACATCTAGAGAGTTTCCACTGGAGGAAAATCTAGTGATAAGAATTTAAGATAACGAAGTTGCTTCTGCTGGCAGGTACCAGGCCATCCCACCAAAGAAACTCTCATGGTTCCACTTTCCTTTCCTCCTTCTCAAGTGCTAGTCCTACAGGAGCAAAAGCTGTAGTGAGCAAGCTGTGGAAGTTGAGTAGTTAGGGTACAGAAACCACCAACCTCTCTTTCTAAAAGACAGTGGCTGTCAAACAGCGGCCTTATCCGAGAGAAGGAAGGGAAATTTTACCTTTAAATGAAGATGAAAGTATTGATTAATACCTTGGAATAGACACTATCAATTGAGACAGTCACCTAAAGGTGACTGTAGAATTGTTTAGTAACTAAGAGAAGTCATGGGTGTGGTGCCCAAGTTCCATACATGGCCAGGAGACAATTACCCCCACCAAATAAATGTTAAAAGAGGCAATGGGAGGCAACAATTGTGTTTTCATTAGGCCATGTTTTGTGTTTTTCATCATTCATTACACTTCAACACAAATTTCAATATCCATCACAACAGTCATAATTAGTCACTGTGGAAGCAACATTGTGAGGAGTGGCTGGTTTTGCATATGGGTGGGAACTGTTAGGTGGACATGCAAAGTGGGTCCTGATTAAGTTTCCTTTATGCTGTTAAAAAAACCTCATCTGTCAAAGTTATGTAACAGTATTCTTTGTGTTAGAAAATGCTCATTATGAGTAGCAATCAGAATCCATTCTAAGTGTTTTAACGTTACAAATTTTGATCTTTTTCTTATATGAGTAGTATATGAGACATAATCTGCCTTTTCACAAAAGTCTATAAGTACGTTAATCAAATAGGACGTAGAAATGACTGCTTTTCTACAGATCTGTATTTACACGTCAACAAATTTGAAAGTGAGACTAAATATGTTAGTTTAAATGGATTCTTAACTCTGCTGACTACAGTCTCCTTCTAGCTTTCCCTTCCTCCTACAGTCTTATCAGTTCTTTAAAAAAGGAAATTCAGCATCTCAGATGGAATCAGTTGACCAGTTTCCTTAATTGTAAAAATCCCAGATCAAGCTGACAAAAAGGACGTAATAAAAATATTTTAAGAGGACACTGGTTTTAGAACTAGACTGGCCTACGTGTGATACGATCTCCATGATTTACTCGATTCACAGGCAAGTTAGTTAACTACGTAAAGTCTCAATGTCTTCATGTGTTAAGAAACAAGATTATCATACCTACCTCATGGAGTTACTGTGAAGATTAAATGAAATAAACTATATAAATTGTTTAGCATGATGCCTAACGCAATGGACGTGCTCACACGTATACACAAGAGACCTATTTTATTATAATAGTAAAATTAAATTAAGAATATACCCTTTATATACTATTTTAGGGAAAAATGGAGTTTTATTTATTTTTTGTATCTAAACCAGGAAGGTAGCTATCAAACAATTTTAACCATTTAACTTTAAAAAGAGTAAAAAATTAGTCTAAAAATAATGTGTTCCATTAGAACCAAAACAGACGTTTTAGAATAAGAAAAAAAATTTTTAAAGAATTTCTATTAACATAGGAATAAATAGTCCTGTGGATTTTTTTAAAAAAGCCTATACATAAACTTAAGTCTATATGATATTTAATATATTATAAATGTTATCTAAAATATTTGAGGGAAAAATATATATTCAATAAATAATTTCGGAATGACTAGCTCAACCACTTGGGGAAAAGTCATGATTTCTACTTCACTAGTTAAACAAAAATAAATTTCAGATGTTAAAATGTAGTATATAAAAGGAAAAACCATTGAAACAGTAGAAAAAATATAAATATATTTTTACTATTTTTACAGTCCTGAGGCTTTATGACCACTAAAAGCATGATATTAAACCCAGCAACCATAGGGGGTAAAAATGACAGAATTGAGAACACAATAATTACACATACATAGGTGGCAAAAACAAACAAAAACATTCAAACAAAACCTAATAAAATCAACCAAATAATGAAAAATGCCATAAATAGGTTAAAGGCAAAAACTATAATGGAAAAATTATATACATTACTTTAGCATAATCCTAGGAACTAGAGGTGTCAGTGGTGGCTTGATTACTATTTGCCAGAGAGAGGATCCCATCTATTGGGTTCCATTGCTTTGAATGGTCCTTGAATGTCCTCCCTCAGGAGCTGCAGCTATTAAACAACATTAAAGCTGGAGGTGACTTTAGAGATCATTCTAGTCCCCTCTTTGCATTTTACAGACATGATAACTAAGACTTGGCAAAGTTAAATCACCAGCTATAATAGAGATATGTATAAGCCACAATAAGAACAGAAAAAACTTTCCCTACCTACAGAACAAGGAGGTCAAAGAAATCTTTGCTGAGGAGGGGACATTCAAGCTGAATTTAGACATAATAATTCCCCAGAAGGGAAGGAGATTCAGGTTAGAGTGAAAAAAAAAAAAATCAAAATGAAAAACTGTTACATGGAAAGGCCTGAGGCACAAAAGAGCTTTATGTCTAGCACATTGTAAATGGTTAGGCATAACTGAAGTATATAGGGTATTAATGGAGTTACATGAAGTTTAAAACATGGGTCATGTACTAAAAAGTCTGTGTATGCCATACTAAATAACTTTGACTCTACCCTATAGGTGATGGGGGCATCTAGAAACCTTTTACAATAGGGAACTAACATCATCAGATTTGTGTCTTAGAAAGGAAATGTGATGTTCCTTGAAGGATGGAAAAGAGGGAAGAATTTGGAGATTTAAAAAAGCCCACCCCCTCCTTCAAAATCCTGCTGAAATATTCCACTAGGCCTTCTAGGTTCTACTTTGGCAGAATGAGTTCCTTCCCTTTTTCCTCTTTGCACATTTTGTAGGATTATATTTTTATGCATTTATTATATCAACATATATGAATTTCTAGATCCCTGAATAAAATCAGATTCCTCAAAAGAGGGGAATATGCTTCACAACAACCCTCCTGACCAAAAAACCCTCCACGTAACCAACACTAAAATATTTATTCAAATAACATAAGGTCCTCTGTGAGATTCAAAAAGGAAAAATGTCCACATCCTATGCCAGTAAGATTCATGTATGAAAAATATAGTATGTGGACAAGTGATTTTAGTCTAAAACTATGTATATGTGTGTATCTATATTTATATCTAAAACTATAGTATAAAACAAAAAGAGGTACAGACAAATGAATGAGTGGGCATGAAGTGTTTATTTCCACAAACTGGAGAATAAAAGAATACTGTGTAGATAAGTTGCTATTTAAAATAGGCCGTGACACAGAGGCAGAATTTGAGCACAAAGTGATTTTGTAGAGAAAGGAAAAAGAGAAGAGGGGATAGTATAAACAAAGGTGTTGAGTCAAAAAAAAGTAACTATAATTTCTTAATATCGAATAGTCTGTCAGTATTAACCTTTCCTGGTTTTTGTTGATTTGTGATTATTGGTAACTGTTTCTTTGAATTTAGATCTATAAAAGGAATCTAAACCTTGTGAATGTCTGATGTGTCTAACTAAGCCTTGTTTAAACTATAGGTTCCACTTCCATAAAATTTTTTGTTTCTCTCTCTCTCTCTCTCTCTCTCTCTCTCTCTGTTTCCCTTTCCTTGACGTGATAGAAGATAGTTCACTCAATCATCTAGATGGTTTTACAATCCCCCCTATTAGACAAAACAATAGAAGGTAGTTTCTTACCAGGACTTTAGATATGAACATTCATTTGTTGAGTATATTCAAAGAGAAATATTCAGATAACCCCTCCCTAACAGATAGTTTGCCACTAATAACTGTCTAGTAGAGATAGAAAATTAGGTAAATTTAGTGAATAATGTTTTCCTTTGTAAATTAAGGAATTTCAGTTTTTGTGCCTAAATCTTTGACTATATTAAGTGAACCATCCAAAATTGCCTACAAAAATAGCAATTTCATTGGTTCAACTCAATAGAAATGAAGGTGATTTCATTTCCTCATAATTATCCTAGTCAATATCATTTACGATTATCTAATACATTAGATATAATATATACCCATACATTAATAAAGCAGATTTATAAATGTCTAAATTAATATTCAGATTACTTCACTTTTCAAAAACAGATTAATGTCTTAGTTTCTATATAATTCCCTAATTCAGTGTCAAATTTGTGCTTACAAGGCAACTGGAAATATTTGGCAAGTTACGAGAAAGGGAGAGGAAATGGAAACTGTGTGAAAACATCTATGATGACTTAAACAGATTACATATTATTAAGATCCCTCTGGGATATCAAGGTCAAAATGAGTGAAGGTATTCACTGCTGATCAGTGAAAGTCAGGGAATATAGTCACTTTCTAAGAACTATTACTCAACCCCATAGAGCTAGGATTAATTTACAGAATTTAATGCTTACTTGAAATAGAAATGAGCTTATTCTCAGTGAAGTGACAATGAAGGTGCCTCTAGCAATTGTAGGTCTGAACTGGAATTATTTAATAAGTAGTTTGGTTGAAAGCAATTGGTCTCTAAGGAATGTTAGATAATTTTCTCTCAATTTGAGTTAAACATCATGCCAGAAAAAAAACCCTAATGACTAGTCACAAAGTGACTGCTGAACAGTCTTCTCTCTACCTTAATAAAAACCACAAAGAAATACTAGATCTGATTAATATTTCTTTCCTCATTTCTTTACTCACTATTACTCATTTGATTAGGTCGTAAAAGACTCTAGGGCGTGGAAAAACAGGAGTAAGTTTGAAGCCCTCTGCTTGGCTCTGACTTGTACCCTACACTCCTTCAAAATAATATTAATATACAGATTAAGAGGGTTTTCAAGAAAGTATAGACTTGACGGCTTTCCATAGCCATTTAACAAACCACAGCCACAAAACCTTACTTAGGAAAAAAAATAGTCTTGCTATAGTAGTCTCAAATATCAAAATTAAGTCTTTCTGATCATATGAATAGATGGTCCATGGCAAGATGGCTGACCAGAGACACCAGTTGCCAGACTGTCAAGGTAAGAAGGAGGAGTTTTCAATAAAGAGAAAAAACAAACAAACATAGATAGGGTATAATTCTGAGGGAAGGGTGCCAGAACCTACAAGAGATTTCATGGGAAGAAGTTGTGGAGCAGAACAAGAAGGAGCAAAATATCAGCAGAGATCAACCCCCAAGAGGCTTGGAGACCAGTGAAAAGGGTAGGTGGAAGGGTTTGTTTCTCCCTCTCTCATATCTCTGATAGTCAGCTGATCCAAGCTGCTGGAGAGACTTTCTTACCCCAGGAGCTCAAAAGCTACTGCCGCCAGTGAACTGGGAACTTCTTGTGGTCAGGGCACCAGGCTTCTAGCCCCCCTGGGGCACTTACCATCACCACAGCCCCAGGCCAGGATGGCAGGTGCCCTCCATATTGTTTCTCTACCCACTGTGCGCCTCTGTCCTCCCCAGGGGCCTTCAACTTGTCAGGTTTTGTCTTGCTCATTCCCACACAAACATTTCCCAACTCTGACCCAGACTGCAGAAGCCACAGGGGGCAGGTGGGTTTCAGAGGATCTGCGTGACTCCCAAGATTGGACACTCCAGGCAGGCTGCCTTCCAGAGGGAGTGACAGAGCTGACCAGACCCTACCCAACCCGCAACTGCCAAGAGAGACAACTGAGCCACCATACTAAGGCTTCCACAGAGAGTGGGGCTCAATCCTTCCTCTTAGGATTCTGCAGCTCCCTGCTCACCGGCTCTCTCTGGTGCTGCTTGCAGGGCACACCCCAAAGTGGAGGGATGTCAAACCTGCTGGAACACCTCATAGACAACTCAGGACCAGGATACTTGTCCCTGGCATGATCATAGATTGATCTTCAGGGACCCAGGGATGGGCCCGCAGACCCGACCCTGTACCCCCAGGTCTCAATTGTGTTGCTTGGGGGCATGGAGAGATTTGTGAACTAATCTCCAGAGGCAAGGGAGCCCACATGGGCAGAACTGAGTGGAGAGTACAGTGCAGGTTCTAGGTCCAGCACAGTCCTGGAGCATCCCTCCCTCCACAGGAAGGCTGCACTCTCTGCCCAGCCTGGGATCCTGGGTGGAGAAGCTCCCTAGTCCATGGTGCAATTGTGGGTGAGTTCAACTAACTTGAGCTCCTACCTCCTGGCAGTTGCCAGAGAGAAACTGAAGAGCAGGGGAGGAGAGAGAAGAGCAAACCCCCAAACTTACTCCTGACAGCCAGATTGTGAATGTCAGATGGCTCCACCTCCACAAGCAGACTTTCTGGTTGGCTGGGACCTCTTTACCCCCTCCCTAGTGGCTTTACTCAGAGGCTAGGAGAAGAACAGCAGAACAGCCAGAAGAAGAGAAGGAAGGAAAGATATGTTAATATTTAAGATGAGCCTTCCTGGGAAACAAACAATTCAGCAATAATAGTTGGAGACTTTAATACTTCACTTTCAATGAAGAATAGACCAACTAGGCAGAAGATCAACAAGGAAATGGAGGACTTGAACAACACTAAAAACAACTAAACTTAACAGGCATCTACAGAATATTCCACCCAGTAACAGAAGAATATACATTCTTCTTAAGTATATATGGCACATTCTTCAGGATAGACCATATGTAAGCCTCAATGAATTGAAACCATACAAAATATGTTTTCTGAAAACAATGGAATAAATTAAATATCAATAATAGAAGGAAATTTGGGAAATTCACAAATATGTGGAAATGAGTAACATGTTCCTAAATAACCAGTGGGTCAAAAAAGAAGAAATCACAAGGAGAAATAGAAAATATTTTGAGATGGATAGAAACAAAAATAGAAAATGCCAAAATTTAAGAGATGCAATTAAAGAACTGCTCAGAGAGAAATTTATAGGTGTGAATATCTATTGTAAAAAAGAAGAAAGATTTCAAATAAATAACCTTACCTACTCCCTTAAGAAACTAGAATACAAAATCCAAACTAAACCCCCAGCAAGCAGAAGAAAGAAAACAATAAATGTAATAGTAGAAAGAAGTAAAATAGAAAAATAAGAGAAAAAAAATGAATGAAAGTTAAAGTTGATTCTTTGATAAGATCAACAAATTTGACAAATCTTTAGCCAGATTGACAGAGAGAGAGACAGACAGAGAGAGAAGACTTAAATTACTAAAGTCTGGAATAAAAGAGGGCATATCACTACTAATCATACATAAATAAAAAAAAAAGTAAAAATGAATTCTATGAACAACTAACAATATGCTCACAATTAGATAAATTAGATGAAAATGACAAAGTCTTAGAAAGATTCAAACAACTAAAACTGACTCATGAAGAAATAAACAATCAGTATAGACCTATAACAAGGAATTGTTAAAATAATTTAAAACTTCCCACAAAGAAAAGCTCAGACCCAGATGGTTTTACTGGTAAATTCTACCAAATATTCATGAAAGAATTAATGCTAATTCTTTATAAACCCTCCCAAAATCTAGATGAGGTGGGAATATTTCCCAGCTATTCTATGAGGCCAATATTAACCAGATGAAGATTTCACAGGAAAAGTAAACTATAGAACAATCTCCCTCATGAATATAGATGCAAAAATCCTAATAAAATATTAGCAAACCAAATACAGAAATTGATAAATATGATTATATACCATTACTAAATGTGACTGATCCCACGAATACAAGATTGGTTTAACATCCAAAAATCAATTAATATAATTCACCATATTGACAGAATAAAGAAAAAAATCCACGTGATCATCTCAATTCATGCAGAAAATGCATTTGATAAAATCCATCACCCTATTATGACAACAAAATGAAATGAACTAGGATTAGAATGGAACTAATTATTAATAATTCAACCTGAAAAGGTCATCAGCTAACATTATTCTTGATCATGAAAGACTGAATGCTTCCCCGCTAAGATCAAAAATAAAGCAAATATCTCCACTCTTACCCCTTCTATTAAATATGGTACTGGAGGTTCTAGGCAGAGCAATTAGGTTTTTTTATTTTATTTTATTTTATTTTAAGAAAGTATTCAGTTTGGACATTCATATTGAAATGAAGAAGAAAAATCTATTTGTAGATGATATGATCTTATATAGACAGAATCTTAAGAAACACACACCACACAACTATTAGAATTAGTAAATAAATTTGGCAAGATTACACAATATAAGAAAATATATCAAAATAAGTTGCATTTCTTTATGCAAGACATGAAACATTCAAAAATGAAATTAAGGAAACAATTCCATTTACAATAGCATCAAAAAGAATTACTTAATAAATTTTTAAAAGAAAGTACAAGACTTCTACACTGAAAAAGAAAGTACAAGACTTCTACACTGTTGAAAGAATTTTAAATATCTAAGTAAACAGAAAGATATCTCACGTTCTCAAATTGGAAGGCTATATTTTTAGACAATACTTCTCAAATCTACAGACTCAATGCAATCCCTATCAAAATTTCAGATGGCTTTCTAGGAAAAATTGACAAGTTAATATTAAAATTCATATAGAATTTCAAGGGACTCAAAATAGTAGTAAAAACAATATTTTAGAAGAAAAAAAATTGGAGGATTTGTATTTCCTGATTTCCTAGCTTGCTATAAAGCTATAATAGTTAAGAAAGTATGACGCTGGCATCAGATAACAGACAAAAAGATCAATTGAATAGATTTGAGAGTTCAAAAATAAACCTATATATTTTGGGTCAATTGACTTTTGGCCAGAGGGCTAAGACAGTCAGTGGGAAAAAACAGTCTTTCCAACAAATGGTGTGAGGACAAGTGTGTATCTACATGCAAAAGAATGAAGTTGGATCTTTCTCTCATACCATACAGAAAAATTAACTCAAAGTAGATCAAAGACATATATATACATGTATATATATATAAAAGAGCTCAAACTATAAAACACAGAAGAAAACATAGGAGTGAATCTTCATGACTGGGTTAGGCTTGCTTTTTTTAATACTTTTTTTAATATTCTTTTTTTAAATACTCTGTTTTATTTGCCTCCTTAGCACAGTAGGCAACGCGTCAGTCTCATAAATACTCTCAGTTTTAAAACTGAATTGTAATATTTTATTTTTTATATTAATATATATATATCAATTATGTCAATAGTTCTGTATTTGGTATTCTTACTCTGCAGTAAAGAGTATTTTATTTTTCAGATTTAAAAATCAGATTGCCATTTCACACTTTTTTATAATGTAAGCATACCCAAAACTTCCCCTTGTTCTCTAATATGAACTAATTACATACAACTTGTTTTCATTTTTATATTTTTAAAATTTTGCTTTCAAAATTATATTTATCTCTGATTTTGATGAGACGATAGACAAAGTAACAACAACAAGAATTCAGTATGTAATTTGACTCTGACATTAATACACTGCACCCTTGAACATGTCACTTACTTCAACTTCTCTGCACACCATTGAAGAAAAGCTGTTAAAAAGAATACCCACCAGATGTAGTTTCTTTGAGAGTCTGTAATTTTGTGTATCATGTTGATCATTTCTTGGCACATATAAAGGCACTTGATATAAAAATATTTGTTTAATAAAGGTCTCTATGATCTGATCCATACCTGTATATTTCTAAGCCACAGCTGACCTTTGAATGTGTGTGAAACAAATTAAAGCAGACAGAAGAAATGAAAAAAAAAAAAGCCACTGAAACACAGTTTAAATCAATATTCATTGATTTCTGTAAGACTATATTCAAAGAGCAATAAACAGAAGCAGATCCTAAAAGAAGTGGCCATACGCAGTAATCAGAGAGATGATACATTTATAAGGTAACGTGGCCTAAAGTGTTTCAGGAACATTTGCATAATCAGGTGGTAGCGACCCCATGAATGCTGCATTTGAGTACAAAAGACAATAATCTTCCGTCACGGTTGAAATCATTAAAAGCTATAAACTACTGCACTAAAGAGTGTAGATTCAGATAATGTTCAATCAAAATATTTATTCATGAGAAAGAATATTTTAACAATAGACACACAAAGTATGTCATTTGTCTTTTTATTTTTTGTCATGACAGCAGTTTGCTGTTGCTATAAGGCTATTATGATGAAACATATGACATCTGAAGTAATTGTCTACATTGGCTAAATATTCTTTTCTCAATAATTTGATTCATAGTTGGAAAGTCACATCTACTTTTCCAGTCTGAGCGAGTCATTTCACTTGGTTGGAGTGTGTTAATGAAGACGATAGACATCTATTGAAGGCTTACTATGTGCCAATCATGGCAGTTGCTTTTTATCAATTGTTACATTTAATTCTTCTAATAACATCATGAAGTAGGTATCGTATTCTACTTTTACAGAAGCAGAAACCTAGGCTCAGGGAAACGAAATACGCTGTCCACAGTCACACAGCTTGCAAAATAGCAAGGCTTAGATTTTAATGATTTCTGACTCCAAATTTTCCTCTGTTCCTAGAACTTTTCTAGGTAGCAAATGTTTGTATTCAGGTCAAGGGCCAATGAATGAATGAGCACAGAAGTTACAATTCCAGTCTAATTCTGCTAAAATTGATGGATAATATCCTCACCTGGGATTAAGAGGATAGTATTATTTCTACTTCTATAATGCTTCTCTTAGACGAATTCTGTATGAATTCATTGAAACAATCCAAGTCACCATGCTCTATCAGGGTAAGTGGCAGGAAATAGAGTTGAATGATAGTAATTTTCCACACTCAAATGTCTAAATTCACAAATTCTCAAAATTTAATCTTTCTGAGTCCACAGTGTTGTCTCTCTCTGACAGTTCCACATGTTATAGCATAGAGTAGAACTCTGAGCATAAAAAGGACAGAGGGGACAGCTCTTCTGGGATGAATTCCCTGCAGAAGGATATAAGCTTGACAAAGCAAACAAGAGGGCTTGGCAATAAGAATTCACTCACTTTATATGAATATTGAAGAATTATTTTAGATCTGCCAGTCAAATATCATTATAACAAACTGCAGAGTTTTTCAGGAACTCCCTCAGCTGCTCAGTTTTAGCCCCCATCCCTAGCTTTGCTTCCCTGATTCATTTATTCCACCATTCAAGTCAACAAACATTTAGTAAGTGCCTACTATGTGCCCAGCCTTGGTTAGGCACTGGAGATACAAAAGTGAGGAAAAAGAAAGTCCTTGTTTTCATAGAGCTTGAGTTTATTAGGAGAAATTGAGTTTAATCACATAATTAAGCAAATGAATATTTAGAAGTTGAGATTAGTGTTAAGAAACAAAGGAATATTGTTTTATGAAAGCACAAATTAAAAACAACAACAACAACAACAACTTGACTGAGGCTTGACAAAAGCTTGCTTTTAGGAACTGAGCTTACGACTGAATAAAGATTGACTAGGCAAAAGGAATAGGAGAATAGGAAATTTTCTAGGCAGTACAGAGGCCTGGTGGTAGAAGGAAGAAGAAAGAATCTTGAGAATGAGGGAGATCAGTTTTGGAAGTGCTGAAAAGGCAAGTTGGGGCCAAACCGTAAAAGGACTTGCAAACCATGTTCAAGTCTATATTAAGGATTTTAATTTTTATCTCAAGAACAACTGGATGTCACTTCAGGATTTTTAAGATGCATTTGTGTCATTGATAGAGGAAGATGATACATTTACATTTAAAAATTTCCAATTATTACTTAAGGAAGGCACAGCTATAGTAGATGCAGGTATTCCAGTTATGAGGCTAATGAGCCCATTGGTGAAAGTTGATTTTATACTAAATCAGGGTCTTGACAGTGATTCTATGAGGTTGTATATATGCAATATTCATAGAACACTGTGGCCAAAACAATACATAACACAAAGTAATACATAAAGCAATCCTTGTCACTTTAAAGATGAGAAAATTGACATCTAGAAAGGGAAAATATCTGCCTCAATTATTCACCACAAAATCAGGACTGTCATTTAGAAGAATTGGTTCTAAGTCCAGCGCTCTTTCCACTGATCCAAGATGATTCAGGATAAGTGTTTTATGTGAGGGAGAATAAAACCTGAAGAGTCAAGCCAAATATACAATAATAATGTATTTTCTAAAGGCATTATATTACATTCATTTGAGATACAAAGTAACAACCAATTAAAATTAAAATTACACTCTGAATGCCTGAAAGAAAACAAAACAAAATTGGATAAACATTGCCCTTTCAGTCAAAGTCCTAAAAGGAAACAGATATCACACACTAGGCAATTGAGGAGAGCTTAATAAAGAGACTATTAAACAAGTTATAGGCAGGATATAAGAAAAACCACAAGAAATAGCAGAGTATCCTGGGGCTAGCAACACCTGGTAGCCATTCACATCCCTTGACCTACCGAGTAAGAAGAGAAAGATTGTTTCTTAAAGAGGGTTGTGAAGCAGCCCCAGGTAGCTAGCCAGAGAATACAGTTCTCATTCAACCTGCTAGTGTCTCCCATTGGCTAAACACAAGTGGAAGTCAGAAAACAAGGAGTCCTCCTGATGCAGCCCAGATAGGAAAATTTCCTGTGCACAGAGCAGGGTGAAGAAGGATGATGAGTGAATCAGGGCTGGACGAGAGTGCAGTGAAGGACAAATAGAAAACATCTAATTTACCTTAAAAGCTATCAGACTTGAACAAGTAAATTAGAAGAGATGGAGGCTGTACTTACACAATCAAAGCATGTTTATTTTTCTACATTCAACAAGATTTATCAATATCTAGAAATAATTTTCTAATCCAGATATATGAGAAAATATGCATAACACACTACTTTGATCAAGATCAGGGATGGCCTATGGCAGCAGGAAAACAAAAAACTGAAATGATGCCCTGGACTTTGAAAATAATTAAGAAAGTATTCCTCACATTTTCAACTTGTGAGCAAAGGTTCATGTGTAAAGCTTGATCTAGCCAAGAAAAACCACATAGGTTGTTCATTGGCCTATGTGTATTCTGCAGAAAGTCAGGTATGAGCAAAATGAAATAGGCAAAAATTCTGATGAAACTTAGCTTAGCCCATTGGTTTTTCTATTCAAGCTTTTAGCTGTAGCCAACACTGGCTCTGTAAAAATGCAAAGAGATGCAAACCACATTCCCTAGAAACAATAAGAAACCTGGGTGGTAAATGCCAATTGTATCCAGACAACTAAGTAGGTAAGTAAAGTGTCAAAATAAGATGCTTAAATTATTGCTTTTAGGAAACACTAAACATAAAGATGCACATATAAGTAAGAACTAATCTAAGGATTGTGGTTTATAATTCATGGAAGAATAAATCACACCATTAAGGGTAATTCTTAATAGGTTAATCCCATATTTATTCAACATATTTAACAGAAGATAAAAATGCTCCAAAACAAATTAAACAGGTTTTGGCTGTTACTATTTCAATGTGTATTTTAAAATTGTAATACTTCCATCTAGCACTTCACAGGTTAGCAGATATTTTGATAAATACCATTTTTGAGAATGTCTCCAACAAGGTGGGAAGGTAACAATTAACTCCATTTTATAGGATGATTATTAATGCTTATAGAATCATAGGGCATTAGATTTGGAAGGGATATTTAAAGATACAGTTGATGCTATGTTTCTCAAATTCATATTCTCTCACAACTAGATAACTAGACACCAGGAGGTGTCTAAGAGGTTCTAAGAATCTGTATTTCTTTTTTTCTTTTTGAGATGAGGTCCTGCTCTGTCACCCAGGTTGAAGTGTAGTGGTGTGATCATAGCTCACTGCAGCGTTGAACTACTGGGCTCAAGTAATCCTCCTGCCTGAGCCTCCTAAGTAGCAAGGACTACAGTCACATGCCACTACACCCAGATTTTTTTTTTATTTTATTATAGAGACAGCGTCTCACTATGTCGCCACCCAGGCTGAATGAAAAATTTGTATTTTTAAGCAGCCCGTAGGTGACTGTAAAAGGCTGTCAGGTTAGGGAATTTGGACCTAGCCCAGCCATCCACCCAGTACCTTAATCTCCTTCCCTCTCACCAAACAATTTTCTATACCTGGTTTGAAATTTGCTGGTCATGGGGTACTGGCAATTTCTAGAAGCAATCCATCTTAGGGCAGTGCTAATTTGTTCAAGGTCATAGCTAAATTGTATAACTAAGATTCAAACCCAAGCTTTAGTTTTAATTATAGGGCTCTTTTCACCATAATATATCTATTCTGTCCTCACATGTAATGAAAATGAGCATAAAACAAGTTAAGCGAGTTTTCTTAAAGCACTTAAGATATAAAAGTGTTATGCCTTAGAAAATTTGTCCATAGAATTTTTTAAAAGTATCAACTAATGCTTTAGATAATTCAATTCTCATACACAAGACAAGCTATATTTATTTTGTAAGAATGCTTTAACTGGTATAGGCTATTGAGGACTTCTACATGAAGTAACTGTCTAGGGACATTGGGATATAATATTTAATACATGTACTGTCATAGTACAGTGAAACTTAGATGAAAAAGGGAATTATATAATCATTGAATTAATTATATGTTAGGCATTTTTATTAAAGAGTCTTAAGTATTTCTCAGAATGGCTGAGTCACCTGAAGTGAACTGTATGTTAGGCTTTATCTCTGTGGGTGTCATATCTTACTGTAGGTAAGATTGGCTCAATTAGAGCCAATAAATAGGTCAGAACACAATCAAAGCAATTAATCTTATACAAAATATGAATTTAAAAAAGAGAAGAAATTGAGTGCTCTATGTCTTAAACAATTATATAGTTTATAAATTCCTTGAATGTAGAGAAACATATCACATTGGTTGGTTTTATACAATGTTTATAAGAATTAATTGGATTGAAGGGCAAAATATTGATGTAGCTGCCATAGAACTTACTAAAAAGACATTTTCAGTGTGATCTCATTTATTTTTGACTTTTATTGCCAGGATTACATATGAAAAGTTCTCTTCACTTGAATATGGGAAATAGCATGAATAAACCTGTTATGGTTAAAAACTAAAAGTTCATTTTTATTTCTTCTATCACTACATTTATGATAATACCTTATCAGGTTGAAATCTAGTAGACAGGAATATCTCTTAATTTGCTCGTAACTTTAACTTGAGAGTTTTAGTTTTATACTGCCTGTTAAGATATTTAAACAAAATTAGAATTTAGAATAAATGACTAAACTGCTAAGAAACAGACACCAAAACAATGGAAATATTTATATAAATATGTCAATTGGCTTATTAATGATGAATTTATTATCTAATTTAGTTAAAATACTTTAAAAATATTTCTGAGGGGCTATATTAACCTAATTGAAACCATGGTTTACATTTGGAATTAAAACATTATTTTAAAATATGCTGTATTTCAGACTTCAACTTTTTATATAATTTATTAATTACTGGACAGATATTTTTCATGTAAAGAGTAATGTGCTAGATCATGAGAGACAGAAAAATTAAATAAGACATTCTCCACTCCCACTGCTCCACTTGACCGGTCTTAAAAAAAATTAAGACAGATGTTTTGTCCTATTTGATTTTATCCTATGATAAAGGAGACCAAATCAAATCAATCCAACCAACAATATTCATTAAGTGCCTATTTTACACAATCACCAAACTAGGCTACAAGTCAGAAAATGAATGAAATAGGATTTCTGACAAGTTACTTTGTGGTTTAATGAGACAGAAAAGTAAACTAATAATTAGAATATAATGTGATAAGTGATCTAGTCGAAATATATACATTTTTAAAAGGAAGTGAAGTAGAGGAAGAAACTGAACTCTTTGCAAGTATTGTGATCGTTCACAGGTTGGTAGGATAGGAGAAAGGAGTAAAGTCAAGCATCAGGTTATACTTGGAAAAAGAGATCCCTATGTTCAAAGCCACAGAAACCAAATTGCTCATTGAAGAATGCCTTATAGAAAAGTTGTTTTTTCCTTAAAAATAAAATTAACAACCACACTTTCAAAATCTTCATTTATCAGAAGTCAGTTTAAGAGAGTATAAATTCAAGTTACAAAGAAGAAACATATATTGCAGCACATATAACCTACAAAGGGCTTGTAGCCCAAGTATTTAAATTAGTTATATAGTTCAATAAAGAAAAAAGAGATCATTCAGCAGAAAAATGAGCAAGAGATCTGAAAGAACATGTCCTAAAATAAGTATAGCTAAATGGTCATTAAATACATGAAAAAGTGTGCAACCTAATTAGAAATGAGAGAAATGCAAAACAAAACCATAATGAGCTACTACTGCATACCTATTATACTGTATAAAATTGGAATTATATATAAAACCAAGTTAGCAAAGATAGGGAGCAATGGGAAGACTTGTGATAGTAAGTATGGGGAGAAAATTATCATTATTTACTAAAGTTTAACTTATGTATACCCTATGACCCAGTAATTCAAGCCTTAGATACATATCTAATCAGACATATGTACCCCAAGTCATATATAAAAATACTTACAGCAGTGTTAGCCATATTACACAAAATCTGGAAACAACTCGGATGTTCATCGACCAGTAGAAATGATAAATATATCATGATATATACACATGTATGTATGTATAATGGAATACTACAAGGCACTAAAAATCCATGAAGAAAGGTAACAAGAAATAATATGCATAAACATCATAAAATATATTGAGCAAAAGAAGGAAGACACAAATGAATACATAAGATCCAATTATGTAAATTTTAACAACAGGAAAAATTTAACTATGGTGTTTAATTTTGGAATGATTTTAATTCAATGGACTAATGCCATCATCGCTGGGGTGGGTTGGTTCATCACCACCCCCTTCCCTCTCTTGCCCTTCTGCCATGTGATTGAAGGCCCTCATCAGATGCAGTACCCGGATACTGGACTTTCCAGCCTCCAGAACTTTGAGCCAATACATTTCTGTTCATTATATTTAAAAAAAGAAGAAGTCAGGGTAGTGGTTACCTTTGGGGAGGAAGGAAGATAGTGATTGACAAAGGCCAGCAGAATACTTATAAAAGCTGGTATTAAGTTTCTTAAATTATGCACTTTGTGATAATTCACAAATTGTACTTTTATGCTTAGTGCATGTCTCTGTGTCTCTCATATCTCACAGTTATGTAAAAAGAAAAAAAGTAACAGACTCATCTTCCCCATACCAATTCTCATCTTTCCATAATGATATTGCTTTTTTATTTTGAAAATATTAAAATGCTGGCTATTCTGTCTTAGAACAAGGCCTATTATTCTGTTGTTACTCAGCAATTAACAAATACTAAAATTATATTGGCATGATTCAATCATCACATTATTGACTAAGGCTCATGTAAGAAATGGTCCAACAAGAAAGAAAGAAATTCCAAAGGAAGTTAAAGATTCTCTCAATTATGAGACAAAATCATATTACAGGTAAATAGTATTATCAATTATTTAATGTTAACTACTTTCAAATTTATTGCAAATATACTACAATTTTCTTCACAGATATAGACTTGGGCTACCTCATTTTCATGAACTAAATTTAACTTCTCTTTATCTCAGTGATCATCACTTTAACCTTGCTTTAAATTTTAATGTTTTTGTTTCAGAAACTTTTTTTGGTTTTTCTTTTAGTTTCAGAAACTTTACGTGAACAGGATTTAGTCACACGTGATTTGAACAATCAACTGTGATTTAAGTATCTCCAATTTTATGTTACTTGAGAATAATGTAATATATACTCAGTGTGATTAGTTATTATGGATTTTAAATATAGTCTTTAAACCTACTGGTAATTCCACATTTCTTTATTATTATTACTTCACTATAAACAAACTTATAAAAACATGATGTTCTTAAAGATATCTCATAACGTGCAAAGTCTAGAGTATTTCACAAATCATAGATACCTAGATTTGTTGTAGTTTGTCCCTCTCACCTTTTTTAAAGTCACGGTTCTGTGTTCTCTGTAATTTTTTCGAGCTATCTCCTTTCATCTCTCCTGCTAAATTGTTTCTTTTCTTTTTTCTTGTTGCTATTCAAGCATCAGAGAATTTCATGACTCCAGAGAGAAATCTTTTCCTCTCTTTTTTCATTTCTCTTGATTTTTATTCTGCTTACTGGGTTTTTTGTTGTAGCTCTTTTCCTAGGTATTTTATAATACTTTCCCATATCTCTTTATAAATAATAGCAATAATAATATTGCAACAATAAAATCATATTAATTCTAGACGAGATATTACGTATTTTTTCTATGTATCTATATATATCTGCATGTATTTTATATTAACATACAAAATATCTCCCCTAGAATAGAATAGTATATGGTATTTTAAAAAGACTCAATAACTATATATATATATTTTTTTTTTTTTTTTTGAGAGAGTCTCACTCTGTCCCCTGGGTTCGAGTACAGTGGCATCAACATAGCACATTGCAACCTCAAACTTCTGGACTTAAGAGATCCTCCTGCCTCAGCCTCCCCAGTAGCTCAGTAGCTAGGACTACAGGCACATACCACCATGTCCAGCTAATTTTTCCATATTTTGTAGAGACTGGGTCTTGTTCTTGCTCAAGCTGGTCTCGAACTCCTGGCCTCAAGTGATCCTTCTGCCTCAGCTCTCAGCCTCCCAGAGTGCTAGGATTACAGGCATGAACCACCAGAAATGTCTCTCTCTCTCTCTCTCTCTCTCTCTCTCTCTCTCTCTCTATATATATATATATATATATATATATATATATATATATATATATGAAATCTTATGCAACTATAATAATTAATATTAATGAATGCTCCCATGTGCCATCTACTATTCTGAGTGTTTTACATGTGCTAATGTCCTAATATTTATACCATCATGAGGTAAGTACAATTCCCATTGTCATTTTTTCCATGTGTGGAACCCAAGGACAGGAGAGATTGATTTGCAGAAATTCTCACTGCTTTTAGGCTACCAAGGTGAATTTCAAATCCAGATTGGTTGTCTCGAATTCTTAGGTACCTTCCTTTGTCCTTCCTAATGGTAGATACGAACAATTTATTCTCTCTAAGAATATTCTATAATTTTGCTAGAAAGGGATAGGCTTCCTGACACTTCAGTAAAGAGAAAAAAACCTCTAATGAAAATCGGTTACTGGAGTGTACACCTGCTCTAACAAACCAGTAGCCCTGCAGACTAGCTTCCTTGAACTTTGTAACCAAAAATATAAAATAAAATAAATAAATCTCAAACCATAATTACTGATTGAAGTTATAATTTTACATTACCAAAAATATGATTTATTAAATTTCTGGTGGCACAAAGTATTTCCCCTCTTGGCTTGGTTCTACTCCCGTAAACTATCTCTCTAGTTCTGACCAGAATTCTTTGTTGTGCACTGGCTTTCAGAATGGGGACAGCTATAAATAACTGAAATGAAACAGTGCAGATCACTCCCTATTACTGGGAAAAAGTAAGCTTAGATGCATATTTTACACTGGATTAATCAAAATGGTGGTAATAAAAGGAAAACAACTATTGAACTAAAAATTATCTTTGCAAGGAATGAAGGACAGAAAGCATATGGAAATACACACATGCAAACATATACGTATGTGTAATTAATTTGATGGTGTTTTATTTTTCTAGTATTAAAATAGTACCATGAGTTCATTGTACACATATCAATCATACCATAATATGGAACATGGAATGTAAAAGTTCACAAGATCTCTATTTCCAAAGATATCCACCATTTGCAGGTAGGTGAATATTAACCCAATTGTATTTTTCATTTGTCAACAAACACTAGTAGATTTACAACTATTAATATACTAAAACTTATATAATTGTTAGTATTAATACAATTATTACTAATACAATTAATAATATTAATCATTACTAATTAGCATTATTATTCTAATACTAATTAATTTTACACAAATGGAGTTATAACATACATATTCTTTTATAGCTTATGTTTTACTTAATATACACTTACCTATCCATGTCAGTGTTTATAGATCTACTTCATTACTTTTCACTGTTTCATTATTCTATTACGTATGTAGAACATAATTTATTTAACCACCTACTGTTGATAAATCTTTCATTCTCTCTTTTCTCATTAGATATAATAATATAATAAATATTTGCATATATATGTCATGCACACAATAATTTTCTGGAACTGGAAATATTAGGTCAAAGAATTTAAAGATCTCATTATTAAGAGAGATTTCCAAATTTGCACCTCCCCTAATTATACTTATTTTTATTCCCTTTACTTGCCAGAAATAGCCATTATTATTTTCATTCTTAATAGCTCTATTTAAAAAATAAAAAGTCTATGGCCTCACTAATACAACTAGAAAATCCAATGAATTAACTGAGACAAAAGGACAAGGATGTATCCTACCAAAACTGTCAGTTGGGTTCCTACAAAGGCCGCTTGAGGTGATCATGTCTTTAACAACTGAGGTCTGTGCTGTACAAAATTTTCTGAATGACCAAGCCTTTATTTTATTTCTCAGTATACCAACTCCCACAATCTTTTAATAACCTCCATTTCAAAAACTTAATTGTAAGGAGATCATGAACAAACTTAGATGGTGCTATTAATCACAAAGCAAATAAATATCATCATAAAAGCTTCGAGTTAAACAATATGTCTTTGTACCTGCTAAGTACCTTTTTACAAATTATATAAACCAGAGAATCAGGCATATACCCACGAACATGAACATAACACTTCTGTTACCCTTTTGTAACTGGGTTCAGATTTCCTGAGTCTTGTTTTCTTGATAGTGCAAAATAATCTATTTTAGATAGATAGATAGATAGATATACAAAGGTAATTACAACTCAATACATACGAATCTAAGGATTACAGTGGACCTCTCCTTAACTATTGTTCTAAATCCTGGAGATTTATAAAACTATAACCACTTTCTATTCAGCTAATTAATTACAAAGAGAACCAGCTTCTCACATAAAAAAAAAATTTTAACACAAATCTAGTATCTTTCAACTTAAACAAAATGGGCAAGACAAAATAATATGTATGAGGAGGATTTTCAATAAATCTTTTTAAAGATAAAATATTTAATAAAGTTTTTCAAGTAGTAGTTATTCAGTCTTCCTTCTATTTACCATACATTATGAATGTGTTTCTAGTGAAAAACACAATTTTGATGTTAATTTGGTCTTTTTTGAAAGACCAAAATTCTCAGAATTAACCCAACTGAAGATATAATAGCAACCTTCCATATATCACAGTTTAGCAGAGGAGTTCTCAACAGGTTTCATCTCATTTTATGATATATGGTAAATAGTAGAAAATCATTTTTTTCCTTAAAAAATATGAAGGATTACATTACAAGCTTTTTAGGAACTACTTTCAATATTTTAATTTGTGAAACTGTTCACAGCCTTTCTACTGGTTCTCTCCCTATCACCTCTGAAATGACAAAAAGGTGAATTGTACCATATGGAAAACATCTCAACCAACATGTTTTGAAGCATCCTCTTAAATTGAATATTATTTCTGGATGCTTGATGATCATTTGATAGGTCACTTAAAGGTGTTTCTAAAAATATTATTTGGGTGCATTCTTCATAGTCTGTCTTTCTTAGTTTAGAGCAAATGTATCAACCCTCAGTCTAATATCAAGTGTTAGACATTATGTGTCTATTCTAACTTCTTTTATTTTCTGTCAGTAGCATAGAAGCTCTCACACAAAGTTAAAAAATGTTTCTGACATTCATGGCTCACAGGGCAGGAGTTTCAAAGAACTGCAGAAGGTTATGTTGATTAAGCAGAGACATTTTCTATAAATCCATTGCTGAAGCAAATAAAAGGGGGACGGTGAGGGAGGGAGGAGCATGCTGTCACAGTGATGAACTAAACTGCACTCAGCATGCAGGTTATGGGAAATAAAATGAAATTAAGCATCTTGTGGCATAATGCTTTTCTAGAATGTTCTAGAACCTTCTGTAATGTTTATACGCCATACCAAAAGGTTGAGAGAGTGTTAACCCATTGAGGCATTAAAGAAATTTCTGGATGACAGTATGGGACTAATCATGTAATGTTATCAGACCAAATCAAGGGTAAAAATCACAATAGTTTTTATTAAAATCACAATGCTCCTTTTGCCTTCTGACTGGTGTGAATGTTAAGAATGTCAATGACAGCTCTTCCTGTGCTTGAGTCTAAACAAATTTACTGATTAAAAAGATGCAAATTCATGGAGAGATGCTTCCAAAAGCCATATTCTTTAAAATTCATTCTCCTGTTTCTAACACAACAGGTTATAGTATTTTGAGTAGTTCTTGTCAGATGGGCATTGAATGTAGCTGACTCCATAAATATTTGCACTCCTTGTATGCTAGAAGCTGAATAGAACATTACATTTCCAGGGAAAATTAAGAATATATAGGCACTTAAGGAGGTGTCAGTTGTGGGTTTTCCATATGTGACATTAATTCTTACACCATCAGACAATTATGAAGCATTTCACCTAGCAAACTTCAGCCTTTGTTAGACTTAAAAAGACATTTTGTCATTCACTTATGAGACTTAATATAGCCAAGAATTGGCTGCATAATTGCTTAGCAAAGGTTCCAAAGAACAACTATAAAACTAAAGGATGAATACCTAGAAAATGCCTAAAAAGCAAAGTGATTTTTCATATTTATGAAATAATTTTTTATCATAGTAAGTGACATTTTACTGGATGAGCCACTGTGAATTCCATGTTCTCTAAAAAGAGAGAATTTGATCATATAAGGAGATCATATTTACATTCATGTAGAAAAATAGATGTTTACAACATCCAGCTTTAGACCTAGATTACATATACAACAGTTATTTCACTTAAGTATAAATTGTTAAATATTTATATATTCATATTTGTATAAAGTACCTACTTCCCTTTAAACATCTTATATGTTTAATTTTTAAGAAACAAGAAGAAAATTCAAGGAGATTTTTATTTGCTTGTTAAGTGTGGCAATATTGTTCAAATGATGTTAAAATTAAAGTAATAAATGCAGATTCTGAGCAAAGAAATTGGGAAATAAAGATGACTATAAAATAATATTTTATGAGAGCATTTGCATACTTTGGCATAGTAAAATGGCATATGTGGATATTAGAATAGGGCTATTTTTTATTAAAGGCTATCATTATGAAAGAAAATAGCTGCAGTTTTTCAAAATACTTCTGACTTTCTATAGAATAGCAATTTTCTACAAGTGGATTCATATGACAGTCTTAAAAACCTGAAAGGAACAACTTTTTTGACAGTGATTTTTAAAATTTCATAAAGAACTTTGGTATCCCTAAAGGGTTAGGAAGAGGTATATGAAGCAGTGTTCCAGGAAACAGTAATAACATGGCAAAGAAATGAAAATATTTAATTAAATAATACATGTATGCATATATATATGTATATATATATATATATGAATTAGTGTTATATAGTTGGTAAAATGATAAGAATACATATCAGGAATTCCCTTCTGTGGTCCTGACCAGCCAACTATGTGTCAATCAGCCTTAAGAGTGCTTATTTGTCACATGAATATTTATATTAGAAACACGTACAATAAGTGCTCAACATCTACTGATGAACAAATGAAGGCGGCTAACACTTCTATGATTCATTGTCTAAGAAGTAACCTAGTATCATTTGCGTTTTCACTAATAGAAGCTGTTAAGATAAAACACTGGTACATGGAGAAAAGATAAGAGAAGGTCCATGAATAATAAATAAGCAGTACGGCTATATAGAGATAATCATGCCAAACAAACCTGATTGCTTTTTCTGATAGAATTACAAAATTAATGGATAAAGGGATGCAGTAGAAGTAGAATATTTGGATTTTCATAAAGTACTTAACTCAATGTTTCATGAAATCTGTCTTTCAATATTAATTCAAATTGGCTTGAAGATGATTATTCTCAGATGGCTTGAGAACCATTTAAAGAGCTATAAACAAGGGTTAATGATAAATGACAACAGACAGAATTGGAGGGAGGAGTAAGCTGCCACGAAGGTTGATTTAGATCTTGAATTTTAGTATCTTTATTACTATATGCAAAATGGAATAAATAACATGCCGATGAAATTAAAACATGACATTAAATTGGAAGGCACTGTAAACACAGGACAGTAAAATAGTCAAGAGGATGTAAGCTGGAACATAACAAGAGACTACACAAGAGACTGTCCACGCTAAAAAGGCAAGTGTATGTTAAAAGATAGTTTGGATTTGTTATAAAAATCAATGCTAGACAAGCCTGCCAAAACAAGTTGACAACATAGGTTAGCACAATCCCATAAGTAAAACATTGTGGAAACTGCTTTAAAATATTTATGCACAGATTTTTATTCCTATCTCAATCTCAACACATCTATAAACAGAAAGGAGTCGAGGGATGACAGTTTAACTCAAATTCTGATTTTCAATTTGGTACCCCAAATAGGACAACACATATCCTTTGGAGTGACTTTATGCATTCAATTCTCTATTTTCTCTATACAGATTGTTTGCAGGAAAAACAAAATCCACTATAACCTGGCTATTCTTTGACCATGAACACACTTATAGTTCTTTTCTTCTCTCATGAGTGCAGTTGAATTGTAGGTAGGGAATATAACCTACACAAAGGATAATCATGAAGGTAAAGCTTCTGTAAATGACTTTTGGATTATCCACGGCACAGTGCTCCCTTTTCATCCATACAAACAATTGAGAGTCGATTGTACACACATATAAGGAAAGATAAATAGGTGGACAAATTACTTCCATGAGAAGATTATTGCTTTACTCCACTTGATCCCCTTCTATCGGGCAACTTGAGAAATTAGAGGGAATTCAGAGCACTGAAACAAAACGATAAAGGCAATAAAGTTATCCACTTATGAGAATGTATTAAATGAGCTAATCCATGGAGTGCATCTGACAGCCATGAGCAAGCTACAATGGGAAATACCTAGTTATAGACTGAAAATCCACAAGATGAAATAGATACTTTTCATGGGATAAGGGCAATTTCCTTCTTACTCAGGCTCTCAGATAAAGAAAATTACAATTTAGAGAAAACACTATTGACTAAATTATTGTGAACAAATTTGATTTAGACTTTTACTGCAGAAATATTTCTGAAGGACTGAAAACCAGATTACTCATGGAGAAAGATGTTAAAAGTTACAAGATACTAGTGAAAATCACAGAGTTTATGAAGTTAGGTAGACCTAGGTTTGAATCTTGGCTTTTCCACTTATACACGGTATATGGGTATGGTCAAATGTCTTCATATGAAAAATGGACATAATAAATTTAACCTAGTTAAATGTGTTAAAAGAGAAAAGAGTCACCCACAGAATGTTAAATAGTTTTCTAAAAGTCATATTCATTTTGAAATATATACAAAATATGTATATTTTCCATATTGTAAGTGTAAACTTTTTTTTTAATTATCATCCCTAGTTGGGAGGAAAGATGGTAGAAAAAGTATGATATTTGGGATCATGAAGTCCTGAATTTGAATACTGTTTCCTCTTTTACAAATTATATGACTCAGTAATTTAGTTAAAATCTGAGCCTTATATTTCTCATTTATAAAACTGCAGGCTGGGCACCGTGGCTCATGCCAGTAGTCCTCGCACTTTGGGAGGCCAAGGGAAGAGGATCATTTGAGACCAGGAGTTTGAGGCTGCAGTAAGCTATGATAATGCCACCAGTCAAATAAAGCCTGTCTCAAATAAAGCAAAAAAAAAAAAAAAAAAAAACCAAAAATATTTCAGAAGTTCTGTGCAGGTCAGCAGATTTTAAGGCAACGTGATTGGCATATAGTGAATATAAAATAAACATTCATTTGCCTTTACCCTCATCTTTATCTTAAAATCTCTACTTATACTAGCTGTTTTTTGTAATGTTCATGGTCTCTTAGTGATATGTGGCATCATTAGTCTCAATATTCAAACTTAATTTGAGATAGGAATACATTCTGCCTATGTTTTCTTTTCCATGTTCTAATAGTTTAAAAAACTTCAAATGGTACAAAAGCAATTTACAAAACATTTGTACCCCTGTAATATTCTGAAATTAAAAAATATATCAAATAAGATAATATATTTGAAATTACTTAAGGCCAGAGTGTAACATTAAAGAAAGATTATATATTATTAGCTTAAGTATTCCTATATGTGTGTGGGGGGGGGGAGGTTGTTGTTGTTTCATGAAATCTCAGAGATAAAAGCCTGCATTAATACAGTTCATTCTGTTCAGCACTGAGTGCAAATGGGTGATAAATAAAAGCTTTTGATAATAGATGAAAATCAGGCGTATATTCACCTCTGTGCTTAATTCTGACCCTTTCAGCTTGGCATTAGTATCTGGAACCTGACACCTGACTGAAGAGTGTGGAAACAGACAGTTGGGCTTAGGTCATCTTCTTTACATATTTATTTTTGACAGTTGTAGGTCATCTTCATAACAAAAACTATAAAGTAATATGAATAGATTAAAGATAAAACTGGGAACATTAAGAGCTGAGACTCCCTGTTCTCAGGAAATTTATTTTATTAATTTCTTTTGAAACAATATCATTAACTAATATTAATTGAACACTTACTTACATGAAAAATAATTATGCCTTCCTCATCAAGTTGTTTTGATATATAAAAGACCTTATACATGGGTAGTATTTAAAACAGTTGTCTAAGATATGCCCCCCCAAAATATAGCTATTATTAGCATTACTGTATTGTCATCAATACCCTTATATCAGGCTTGCCTGATTTCAAAGATAAGAAGGGATATAAAACCATTCTTTAATAAAAAGATACAAAGGTGATCCAGTAGATACCTATTGTGTCTAACCAGAACTACACTTCTGAGAACATCCCCAATCTTCTTTCCTGCATATCCTAATTCATTGATACGGTTATATGGGAAATTGCTATCAACTGGCCTCATTTAACTCATCCAGGGTCAATCAGACTCTTTTTGAAATCAACTATGGGACAGAACCTAAAAAAAGGGTCAGTCTTACTTTGGGCATCTTAACTGAAAGATACAATAATAGAAGTGATTGGCCACCATGTTTTCTATTGTGTGGGGTGGAAAAGCAGATGGCATCAGTGTACAGAGAAAGATAATAAAGTCAATTCTCAGGGAGAAACAGAAGCGAGAGATGGCTACAATATTCAGATGGTCTTCCTATTTCTGATTTAAATTTTAATAAGTCACTATGTGCTCCCCCTACCCACCCAATACAAAAGAAAAAAAAATCAAATCTCATCTTGGGACTCTATGGAATACTTTTATATCACTATCACAGATTTTCTTTTTGTCCTAGCTACTTTTGGTCTAACTACTTAATTTTATGGATGAGGCAACCAGGGTCCAGAGTGGCTACATTTCTTGCCCAGTATCAGACAACTTTCAAGTGGCTTATGTGGAACCAAAAATAAGATTAATCTGAGTACATTAGCAGGGTCTTAATTTCATAAGATTTCTAATAAAGCTGACGCATTTTGAATCAGACCAGGTGGGGAAAGAGGGATGAGGCTGAAAAATTAAAGCAACAACTTCCCCTTCTCTTCCAACCCGAGAAACTTTGAACAGAAGGGAAATCATAGCCAAAAGCAACAGAGGAGATTGTTCAAACCTGATGCAGAGTATACAGGTAGGAGAATATCTTTTCCAAAGGCAAAACTCCTGGATTCCAAAAGCCAAACAAACTGTTCACAGTCTAGATATGGCTACCGGGAGGCTTCTAACAGTCACAAATAGAGCCTGTTAGACATGTTACCTCCTATCTCTAACATCTGTCTCAAGCTAGTAACATCAACTTACATTCTCCAGGAAGGATGTAGATCCACCTGCATCAGTGATACAGATCAATGATACCTTAAAAAGATTATTTGCCAATTGTTACAGCTGCAACCCTTTGTATAAGAAATGTGTCTATAAGCAAGATACTGATCTCTTATGGCATTAACACATACACAAAAACCTCCTCTAGAGGCCATCATCAAAATACACTTCACTAAATAATAAGTATGCAACATTTTTCCTATGTTGCTTAGAGACTAAAGAACATTTTCATAAACAAAGCCAATAAACCCAGAAATACAAATGATTTATACCATCATAAGTAGACTATCTGTATGTATAAATTTATGCAAAGCAATGAACACTATTTATAATAACATTACTAATGTCACCAATTTCTAAACTACATTCTATAGCCATAATTTTGTCATCAGTCTTTGTTTCCATACCACATCATCATGGTTCCTGGCACGTAGTAAGTGCTTAACAAATGTTTGGTGAATTAATAAAATCTATTAACAATCCTCACCCTGCTGGGTTTTTCTGTGACACTTCCAGCCGCTCAGCATTCTACACAGTCCAAACAGCTTGAGAGGTGAAAATTTGCACTCCAGTGAAAAGAGTTCTAAACAGGAGGCCAGGAGTCAGGTTTCTAGTCTTAGATCTATCTAGATATTTGCATTAACTTTCCTCATCTATAAAACATGTTTGGTGCACTCGATATTTCTAAGAGCTAAATTCTAATATTATACATTTTTTAAGGACAAGGAAGAAGTCATGGATGTACTTTAAAAGCAGAAAAGTGTTAGACTTTTAGTTTTACTATTTCCTTGTGACCCTGGGCAATTTATTTAACCTCTCTAAGCTTTAGTTTCTTCTTCTGTTAAATAGAAATAATAATAATACTTCATGGAACTGTTATGAGAGCCAATGGAAATAATGTGTTTATAGTACCAGGTGCAGTGCCTGGCATTAAGCACTCAAAATAATTTTTTGGTATTATTGTTCTTACTATTATTTTTTGTTTTGTCCTTGGCATATATCTGTTCTCTTCTCTAAACCAGGAACAAGTGGAGATTTCTTCATCTAATTAGAATCCAGTGGAAAAAGGCCATGAAGGAAACTAAACTCTGTAGTAACAACACATAACATAAAGGGCAAATCAAGTAACAACATCAGAGAGTTATTGAAATGCATGGTCTTTGAATACTTTAATAAATAGAAGCTTTCTATTAAAGGTACCATCTTATTTTATAGCAGAGCAAGAATGGAATTTTAAATCACATTAAAGGAGGCCTGGAATGATTATGTTTATCAAAGGAAGACATGGGTATTAAAGATTAAATATCATTACTAGAAGAAATATTAGGAGAGGAGGACTGGAGTATATAAAATATATATTAAAATATATACCTTCCTAGCTACTATCCATAACAAGAATTCTGATAATCACACAAAATCATCACACAAGGGAACAAAGGATTGGATGTGCTGCAAACTTGCAAGCATCACAGAACCAGTGGATGGTAGAAATGTGATTCACACCTTGGCTGGCAGTCCCTGAACGAGGGCTAAGAGTCTCAGGGTGCAATTATGTACAACTCTCTGGCTGGTTTAGCTCTACATACAGAAACATCACTGTCAGTGAAAAAACAACAGACATGGGGGTTATGATCAGGGACTTTGGAAGCTAACAAATGAAAGGGCACATAGCTTTAAGTATTTAAATTATTAGTAGGTTGATTTCAAAATAGCTCATCATGGCCCTTTCTTTTAAGCACGCATTTTTGTTAGAAAACATATTGGGGACATACTGCTTTTTTTTTTCTCATAGTCTTTAGGACAGATTCCAGAAAATAACTAATATCATCCAAAAACCTTTGGAGGAAAATAATCTACTCCTGTTCCTTTTATTTTTATTTTTTTAAAGTTCTTATCTTTCCTATTGAATCTCTTTTCAGGTAAATACAACAGTGTAAGATTATTTAAATATGATTCTTAAAACTAAAAATACTGAAAAATATTAATAATTGAAACATATTTTCCAATTGAGTTTAGTGAATTTATTCCATAGACTTTGAATAGCATTCAAATATGTCTATTTTGTACAATCCTCGCCATGAAACAAAAAAACCTAAAACAAAATTTCCAATTGAAACTTATCACTAGAAAAATAACAATATGTCATTGCTGTTAAGTTCAACATATAAAGTGTAGAAATAAATATTTCACCTCTAAAAACTATAAGCTACACTGAAATGTATACTTTGAATAAAGCAATGAAAAGAATTCAATTATTGATAAAGGACTAATGATGGGAAATATAATATTTTGGTGTTTTCAGACTTAATGAAAATATCTAGGTCCTAGAAAAATCTAGTGTGGTAGATTAAAAAAAAGTTTTTGTATGTGTTTGGGAAAATATGCAATTAATAAAATGCATAAGTAAAATTATTCAACTTTTAAAACATTTGTCCTATCCTTTAGGAAGACAGCAGTATTCTGTGCCACCATCTCTCTCCTCCATTATTGCAAGTCTCCTTGTTCCATTCCTACCCCTCTTCAGTCCATTCATAGCAGCCAGAATTATCTTCTTAAAGCACAAATCCAATAGCTTTCCTTTCTTGCCAGAATACCCTAAGATACTCTGTCATGCTTGTTATAAAATGCACACCCAAATCAATTTTGCCCTTGCCTACCTCTCCAGCCCCAAGCCAAGTCTGATCCCAATTCAGAGCTCTCAAGTGAGCTGCTCTTCACACAGCTGGCTCCTTGTCATTCAGGTCGCAGCTTAAATGTCACCTGACAGAGGCCTTTCCTGAACCCTCAATCTAATTAGCTAGACTCATTAAACCTCTATCACTTATATTCTAATTTTTTGCCTAGCAATTATGGATCTAAAAGTTTTTCCATATTTGTTTGCCTTTTTTTCTGTATTTTCTGGTCCCCCTCACCTTCTCCTAAAATTTGAGCTTCCTGTGAGCAGGGAATCTGGCTACTTTTGGTCACTGCTGTAACCTCAGTGTATAATAGCATACCTGATACATAGGAGTGTTTCACAAATATCTGTTGCATGAATCAATGAATAAACCATATTCATTTTTATATATTATAGACACCTGAGTTTAAAACAGAAAGAAAATGATCAGCTATATACTAAATATTATGTTAAATAACAAAAAGACAACAACAATTATAATACCAGGTTAACTCATGTTTTATGGAAACCTTAGAATAAAGGATTTTCTGATAAATCTGTTGCTCTATTTTATATGTAAATGTGCAACTGATTAGAAAGCTCTTGCTTTTAAAAAATCAAATGTGAATATTTCTTTCTAGTAAAATTATTCACTGTCACTATTCATTTAAAAGCAAGGAACTGCATAGGATTGTTGCACGTTTTGATCAATTCTGTACTAACAAATATGTAACAGGCAATTCTCTAACAATAGTGTATTATTGTTTAAGTTAGGATGCTTTTTGTTAGGTTTCTATATTAGTCACAAAGAATCAGAGCAGTTGTTACACGTACTATTAGTGATTTGCGCTCAGGAAAACCAAAAAGCTGCTCATTCAAGTCCTAAATCTGTTTAATTGAAAATAGAATCCTGAAATAATAATAAAACTGGTTTCCATTTGCCGGTACCAGTCTGCATGAATATTAATTTTGGCAACAGTTGGCAAAGAAAAGCAAATAGAAAATAAGTTAAAAGCTAATATAAAACTGTATACAAATACCAAGATGATTTCATATTTTATATAATTAAAATGGCCCCATTTTTGTGAGTGACTCAAATTTAATAGATTCAAAATTTCAAAGTAAAAGTATACTAATAAAATGGCTATTTGGAGATTCCATTTCACATTTTGGGGAAGAAAAGTTCTCATGAACATTTCATTTGAACAACTTTTGGACTGGTGATAGTATCACTGTTAGTCTTCCTAGCTGAATTTCACATTTTAAGTTTGAAGAATATCTTCTTTACTTTTTTGGTTAGTTTGTTTCATCCATATTACATAGCATGTGAATCTTAGGTAGCTTGTGCCTATTGAGTATTTTAATTCTTCAAAATCTCTTTCCTTGACAAGAACAAGTTGCTTAGAACAACCCAGTACAAGGTTTGCTTATCAAACTTTTACCAGGCCTTCATTATTAAAGTCACAGTAAAACGTGATTTCTCAGCCTGTGCATTTTCCTGGTTAGATGTGTTAGCCCTATTTGCAGCTGTCAGTCTTCCAGAAGCTGCATCCAGATGAACAATGATGCTATTAGAACATATGGTCTGGCCACAGACACTCAGTCTAGAAGTTGTAGCACTTTGATTTACTCATCTGAAAATAAACCTTACAAAATCTTCTCTATAGATAATACTCTTCAATAAACTTAAACAAAATGCAATACAATTTAAAAGAAATATTAAAATTATAAGCCTATTATTTGTAATCACTGTTATTATATTAGCTATTCAATGCCTATTGTACTACATTTTTTGAAATTTCTTTGACTTGTGGGAATTTTAATAATTCTCTCTTACACTCAGATTAGGAACTTCCACTGCTCTTTTTCTTCAAAAAGTAAAAACTGTTCTAGATTTCAACAGCCTCTCTACCTCCAAGGAGCTTTAATGACAGGTTGCTCTAGCTGGCCTAGTCTATAGAAGCATCTAATCTGGGACCTTGGTCCCAGTGCCTTCAACTCTTGAAAACTGACACTCTGTCCTTAAAGGACTATAACTGGTTACTCATCCAGACATGTTTCCTCTAAAGTTCTCAATCCTATATGCACATTATAACCATATTCAGAGCTTAAAAACAAAACAAAATACAACACTGATACATGGGCCATACCCTCAGAGATTCCAACTTAATTCACCAGGTGTCTGTCTACCTCAGATGTTTTTTAAAAGTGTCCCCTAAAGGTACAGTGCCTTTACTATCATCTCAACTGATTGATCATTAAAACAATGGTGTACTAACAGGGTAAAACTGACTCCTGGAGTTTTGCTTCCTCTCTTCTTTCTGTCCACAATCTTTGATGATTTGTACCAATTGTTAAAATCTAACTAATGTGACGATGACATGTATAATGTTTCTTTGTTCTGACAAATTAATACTTTGTCTATTTTATGTTGTTCTTGGTTGTCCCCACCCTTCTGGCATCATTACTAACTTGACTATAAAAGCATAACTCAGTTACCAGCAGGAGTTCATAATTAGTATTTTCCCCAAAACTAACAAAGATATCTGTATCCAAAATGTTGTAAATGTCTACAAAGAAAAACAGAATATGAAATTATAAGGAGTTGAGGTGGTGCAAATTTACTTGCAGTATTGCACCCCCCCCCCATACCATTTTACATGTTCCCTGTAGGGTGAGATACTTTCAAAGGTTGAAAACTACTAGACTAGCTGAAATGGACAAGGGGTTTAAGGTTTAAAGAAATATTGGCTCAAAAGTGGTTAAAATTCCAAAAAATAGCATCCAATCTATTTGTATATGCATAGGGAAACAAAGACTGAAAAAATTCAAAACAAATATTAACATTGGCTAATTTTAAATTGGCATATAAGTGATTTTTTAAAAAAATATTTTTGTCTTATTTGTGTTGCCCATATTTTCTAAATAATGTAATTTGTTTTATATAAGAAAACAATCTTAAAGTACATTTTAAGGGTTAATGAGGTAAAGCAAAGTTTATTAAATGATTAATTCAGAACTCCAGACAGTGGTCTTTCTCTTTAGATTAGTAAAAGACTTTAGCTAGCAAGGGCTCATCCCTCTCAGTGTTTTCTCTCTTCCTAATTGTATGAAGGCCCCACATGTGATATTCTTCCCAGTTCCACTTCATTTGAGGAACCTTTGGACCTTGGAAAAATGATTACAACTCTAGGTCACAGGTGGAGAGTTATTAGTTATGTCCTATGGGAAATAAATTTCTTTCCTAAAACTGGCTAATTATGATCATTGTGTGTACATAATTTTCATGTATTTTGTGTGGAACATGTTAAATTGTTCAATTTAAATGCCATTAGAGAATCATACATAGTTATTAGAATTGTAGATCAGTACAGAGAGACTGTACACATAAAATGAAAGAGTCTTATTTACACATCAGATATTGCACTGACTTATTTACTACGGTTCTTGCTTAGTGCTCAGAATTAAAGTTTGGGAACTTGAAAAAGGAACACTTTTTGCTTCCTGGAGAATGGAATTATACTAGTGTTTTTATCTTTATTGTGTTACAATCAAGTTCACATTAACAAAAGCAGATGAGGCAAGGAATTGAAGAATTATTCCAACTTTTCTGATTTTTGTGCCTCTTCACAGATCAAGGAGTAAAGGCTCATGAAGCTAAGAAAAACCATATTGTTTCCAGAAAGAGAATTTTTAAATATATTTAACCATATATAAGTTTAACTAACACCAATGTGGTTTTCTTATTATTGGATCTCTCTATAACTAATATATTAGGTTATACATGTTGATTGAGTGATTGAATAGGTTATATATGTTGAATGAAGCTTTCTCATTAGTGGAAATAATTTTAGGATATTGGTATACAACAAAATTAGTCATTAGAGAATCAAAGGTGAACTCTATTAAGACAAATTTTAAAATGTTACTCAACATGCACTCATCTCAGTTTGCTCAACCACCAAGTGTGGAGCTGGAAAGTATTTCTCCTTTATTCCTTAAGGAAAAATCCCTCCATATTTTATTATGTTTCAGAAAGAAAGAACTATAACTTTAGAATAGACCCTCTCAGAGGATATGAGGGCACAAGCCAATGGAAACTATGTCCAGAGAAGGATTTATATAATAATGAAATAAAGTATAATAATTTGCATTTTGCTTATCACATACTTACTACTGTACTAAATGTTTATTAAATACTTTAGGTCATTTAAACGTAATAGAAATCCTATGAGGTGGATAGTATCACTGTCCTTTTTTAGAAATGAGAAAAATGAGAGAATTATTTTTCTCCATGATTATGGGAAAAGGAAACAAGAAATGGAATTCAGAATATGTAAGATTCTATAACTATAACATCTATAACTCAATGCTGTGAGGGAAGTATATCTCAAAAAAATAGTACTTGGGAGGATAACAGTAAAGAAATTAAGAGTGAAGACAATAAAGCCATTCTGCCTGGGTTTCAATCTTGGCTCTGCCATTAACTAGCTGTGATCTTTCAGTCAAGTTATACAGCTTTGTTGTATTGAAGTCTTTTCATATGTAAAATGGGAAAATTGATAGTTCTCACCTTGTAGTGTTACAGTAATTATGAGTTAACTGTGACACATATTCAGCAGTCAGTAAAACATTATAAAGATATAAGAATTTGCCCTTAGTATCATGCTATTTGATTGCTTTTGTGTAATAAATGAGTTGTCATTAGTGATCACTAAGGAAAAATAGACACTTTAATTCTCTGATACATAAAAATAATACATATTTCCAGAGAAAGAAACTATATGTTATCACTCTGTTACATAACAGTAAGATAACTTGGTACAATTACAAATCAATAGCTGAAAAATAAAACTCCTCAAGCCATAAATAAAACTCTAATAGTGAAATTATAGACATGTGTATACACACATATCTCACAAAGATATCTCATTAAATTTATATGTTTATGAAATAAATTTATTGTGTATGTTTTAATCCCATTATAGCAAATTAGAAAATAGGGTATACAATTATATGAAATTCTTTAGCACTAAGTTTCTGATAGATATCTTGTTTCTTTTGTACATAAACATCAAAAGTAATGTCATTGGGGAAGAGGGACTGCCTTGTCCTGGAGCAACTCCAACATCTTACTGCATATGTCACCTTGATTGCTGGATTATAAAAATTAGTCTGAGAAAAAAGTCACCAGGCATTTTCTGAGTTCTAATTTGAGATATTTTTTAAGGTACTGAAAACAATTGGCATTTAGCTTTGTATTACTCAATGCACCAGAGGCATGTAGTTATCAAAACAACTCTTGTGTGTTATTCCTCCACTTATTAAATTGATTTTATTAAACTTGTTCCTGACTGATTTGCTATATGCCAAGCTTTCTCTTGGGATCCATTTCTAAAGAATTCATAATAGAGGTGATAACTTTCGATGGGTACATTTCAGAAAGTTCTAGGATTCTAATAAAATTCCCAAAGTTTGCACAAAATGCTAGAGAAAACATCCAAGTTGTATAAATGTTTTGGAAGTAAGTGTGGGGGAGATATAAAAAGCAACAGTATATTAATTATTTTGTGATACAAATCAAAGAAGGGAAAATTACTAATGCAGTTTTAATTTGAATCAATATAAGTGTCCGAATATAGAGCATTTATGACTAAATTTCTCAAAAGAAAATAAGCTTTACATACAATGGGCAGAATTTCACAATGAGAAATCAGAGCTGTTCTATATGTACTAGTATTTTGACAAAATTGAAAATATGCAAGGAGAAGGAAAAGAAAAGACAAACTGCAAATGTTGTCATGGTTTTTTTAATTTAGAAAAGGAAAATGAGAGTTGTGCTTCAGAGAGAGAAGTTCAGGTTTGGACATGAATTCAAGAGAAAGTTTAAGAGGTCACTTAACAAAATAGTATAGAGGAGGTAAAATCTGAGAAAGAAGTATTTTGAAAATCCTAGATTTTAAAATGTTGATAGACTGATAACATGCAAATCAAGTTACAAGTTGAAAGCTGAAAAATAGGAAAAAAAAAAAAAGGAAATGTCATAATAACTACAGAACATCCTCAGAAAACTTGGTGAAAATGTTAAATAACATATCCCAAATGTTACTTATTAAGAGGCATGGGATGTTTCTATCTCAGTGACGAAAATAAAGCTTGAGGGGTTATTTTGTTTTTCAAAGTAAAGTAAAAATGGCAGCTTATTGTATGTAGGTTTCAGATATCCTAAAGTTTGTTTAGATGAGCAAGCCATTGAAACTCATACAACATACATTTCATTCATTCTCTAAAATACACTGACCTTTCCAAATTGAACATATTATTGGTGCTAGTTAAAGGCTCATAGTTTAGCATAACAAAAACAAATCTCTGGCTTGAATCATCTGCTCAGACCCTAGGAAATTAGGGCAACTCACAAGCAAGAGAAAGGACAAGGAAATGTGGCATGAAGAAGCCTAGATTGGGGAGCCAGAAAATGGGTATCTGTAGGATTCTATTTAGCTGGAATTTTGAGTATTCTGCTATTTACATCCTTTTGTCTATTAATCCTACTTCCATTCTCAATTATTATTATTATGACCAATATCTACTTATTCTTTCATCTATTAATTTAATGCTCACGGAAAATATAAATAAACCAATATAGAAGAAATTTTTAAAGTTTGGGCAGTTGCATCCCATTTAGACTGAGCTTAATGAAGTAATTTAATAAATGTGTATGTAGTGCCTACTGATAAGGCACAGTGCTAAGCACTGGTGATACAGAGATGAAAGATAAATGTTGTTCCCTGAAGAAAATCAAGGTGTAGAGACCAGGGTTGGGGTACAGGGACAAGCAGCAGAATCAACCAACAGTCATAATTCAATCATTGCTATAACCATATTCACAGGATGCTAAAGAAGGGAGAATGGGAAAGCATATCATTAAAATTTAGGAAGGCATAGAATATCTCTTATGAGGAGGTGACACTTGAGTTGATACTAAAAAGGCACCAGAACTCAAACAAATGAAGAAGGAAGTCACAGATGAAGACTATTTCAGGTAAAGAATACATTGTGAGCAAAGGGCCTGATTTGAACAAGGGCCTGGATCCCTAGATAAATAGTGGTAAATGGTTTGGTGAAAGAAGGTGATTAACTAAATTGTACAGGTTAGCTAAGGCACAGTCAGATAGATATTCAAGAAAGGAATATGGACTTGAGAGACAGGTTTGGGCAGGGATGAATTATACAGAAAGAACATGCACTGTGACAACAGAAGGCAAAGGTGAAATATACTGATTCATCAATACTTAAATGGTGATGCAGAGAAAGGCATAGCCAGTCAAAGATAATAAGAAGGAAGAGTCAGGTAGATAGGACCAAACCAGAAGAGTAGTGTTAGGACATACAAAAGATTAAAAAAAGAAATGATTAGCAGTGTCAAATGTTGCAAAAGATAATAATTCGAGAATGTCCACTGGATTTAGCATACAATATACTTGGTAACCTTGTTAAGAGCAGTTTCATGGAGTTAAAAGAGCACAATCTGCAATATACAGTGAGAGTTAAGGAGCCAAATACGATGCACACAGACTGCACTTTCTAGAAGTTTGACTTGGAAAATATTAGGAGATAGGAGGTAGCCAAAGATATATATGGGGTTGAGGGAAGTTCTCTGGTTTATGTGGTAGCATTGTGGGCTGGTTTAAACACTATATGGAAATAGACAGTAGAGGAAGAAGGTATGGTTGAAATTTTAGAAGACACACACAATGAAGAAAAAAAAAAAAAAGAAGTGCCAAACCTATATCACGAGGTTTGCACAGAGGTAGATGTACCTTGGAACCAATGAAGCTTAATCTTCAGGTTCCCCCTTCCAAAGGTCTGTTCTGAAGCACTGTAATTCATTTAGATTACATTTCTGAAAGAGAAGGCCCCCACTCCCCCCACCAATAGTGTGAATTTCAAGCCCACAAAAGCTCAGATCTATCCTTGACTTTTCATTCAAAGGGAGACTTTTCTTCCAGGTTATGAGAGGAAAGGTTTTAGATACAATTAGTAGTAGGAAAGGCAGTGAGGCCAGATTTGAGAAAAATCTTGCCTTATGGACTCTATTTCCTTTAAAAGGCACCAATGGGAAACTGAATGTTTATCTGGGGCTTGTCAATGTGCTGAAATACAACAGTATAGAGTTCAGTCTCTGACAAGACTGTGATGAAAGGAAAACTCCACTTTGATAAGAGTGAGATGTTTAACAGGCAAGTGGAAATGGGTTATTGGTATTTAAAGAACTGTTATCCCCTTGAGGGAATGCTTTGTAAAAAGAGATTTTTGTTTTCTTTTCTGATTAGAAAATTCCCAGTTAGGGATATTATATAATACTGTTTTATAATGTGATGTTCAAGTGTATATAAAAGCACTCAATATAAATATGCTGTGTCTTAATGTTTAAGAAAATTTATCTTGGAGTTTAAATAAAACTCACTTTTATAAGACTGGTATAAGTGGTTCAAATGTACAATTAATGACTTCTAGATTTATTCAGGAATGAAGCAGAGATAACAGAAAAATTTGGAATGAGGTGGGAAACCACTTTCTAACATCTACTGTATTGCCCATGTAGCTGTCTGCAAAGACTTAAAAGCATTAGCCTATATATATTAAGAAGCTACTACTCAAAGAGATTCGTAGTCATGAAATTCCTCTTGAGATATGAGAATATACTTTATAGTTTATGGCACTAAATAGCAAATCACATGTTATCTAGTTACAAGAAAATTTATAATAAAAAAGTATCTATCAAGATCTCTTAAATAGTGAAATAACAACCATTCTCCATTTACAATAGCTACAGTGCATTGTGATGAATGTGCCTTTTGAACTACGACAGTCAGGTATGTCTTGCCACAGTTTTCCTTTGATGGCCTTGGTAGCAAGGCACAATTAATAACACCTCTCCAATGTGCATGGAACAGCCACAGATATGAAATGATTTCTCCTGAAGCATAAAAACAATCTCCACCTTATCTGAAAGCATTAGTTTTGGCTCTAGGGCAATGCCAATTTAGAATTCTACCATTTCAGAAGTCAGTTCTATGTAGCTTTGTTTTAAGAATTTTTTTTCACCATGACATTATCTAATTACATTTTAAAATTTTCTTTTTTTTTTTTTTCTTTTCCTGTTATCTGTATTGGGGCTGGTGGGGATTAGGGCTATCTACTGTTGGTAAGATACTTGCAGCATTCTAATTCTATTTTAAAGATAACAGTGATCACACAGATAACCACCTCTAGCAAATCTATGCATGCAGGTAAAAAAGATGAATGATAGATATGCTTTAGCTTTAAAACAGCAGTTCCATTGAAATTGAATAATTATTTCCATATTAAAGTGAACTGCAGGCAAGGAATTTTGTATCAATGGTCTCACAGTTACTACTGAATATTAGGACACTGTTTTGTTTTTTGTTTTTTGTAACCCCAGGATAAATTGACCTCCTGCAATAGATCTAATTGACAGGATGGCTGTTTTCAGCTAACGGTTTGTTACATCAATGGACCTTATCCTGGCCTCAATTACAGACATCAGCATTTACTGCAAAAGAAAGCAGCATCTTAAAGTGGAAGGACAAGGTGATGAAGAGTGAGTGCATAAGAGAAAGAGAGCTAAGCAGATTTCTATCCCTAGTACTGGGCCCAAATGCTGCTTTAATATTTGAAGCCAAATTGTTCTCTCTTATACCTATTCCTGATGCAGGAAACAAATACTATTTTTTTCTATTGGTTTTATAAATTGATGAGATGGTTTTGCCTTAATTCTAGTTAATTCTGTCTAGTTAATTCTGTCATTCTTGCTGCTAGTTTACATCCCTACAGTGTGCACCATATAAATATTTATAGGAGTATTCTTTTTTAAACAGTTACAGTAAATCTATTCTACAAACCACAAATGCCCACTATGTGCCAGACACGATGATAAGGAACAAGATACAAAAATAAATAAATCAGTTTGCATTTCTGAACCTCAAAGGAATGGCCAAGTAAATATGTAATTGCAACATGGTATGGTAAAGGAAATAAAAAAGTGAATACTGGAAGCAGAGGGGACCAAAAAAAAAAGCATTCTGCCTGAGTGGATGTGGGAAGGTTTTACAGAAAAGGTAAGTCTTGATCAAATGCAAAGAACCTTTTAAGCATTTAGATAACTAGGTCTTGAGTCCTTTGGAATCATTAAAGCAGAATTCTGGAGGGTTGCTATTCTCAAGAGATTCAGAATTTTGTTTATTCTGCTTGTAAACCATGATAAGTACATAAATTTGCATTGCAAATCATCTTATTTCAAACTCTGCTGACATTTTAGAGTTGTTATATATGAGATGTGTGGGTTAGTCAATTTTTAATGACTATTTATTTATCTAGATTTGGTTAGAGCCAAGGGACCAGTTCTTGATTGGTGAGCCTATTAGGAAATCAGCATTTTTTCCACATATGAAACTTACATATGGAGTGCTAACTTATGATTTTACATTAATGGTATTAATGGGCAGCAATGAAATGTATAAAATGAAATGTTAAAAAAGGAAAAGAAAGAAGCATTCCAGTGTGTGGCACATCGTAGGCACTCAAGATATGATTACTGAATGAATACATTTAAGAATAAAATTACATATGGCTATGCCGAAATGTGTTAGGCATTTGGACCTAGATTCAAATATATATATTTTTGTATATTTATAACAAAGTAAAGCCTGAATCATCAACATGGTCAAACATAGGAGTTGGTGGTGGTTACTCATTTATAAGCGTATTGCAGCCTTAGTGTTCTTTTACTTAAAAAAATAGGAATTCCAAAATTTTCTTTAAAGTAAAAGATTTCCTTTTGGGGGTAGAGGGGGTTCAAAGATTTCCAGTCTCCTTGAAAGGTAAAGTATTAGGTATGTCAAATTAGTGATGAAACATGCATACCACAAAAAATAACCAATATATCCCTAAATAAATAATATTCTAAAAAGCCCAGAGATATAAGAATTAAAATTGAAAAAAGCAAAGAGTTTAAAATGCTCTTATCACCCTGAACTGAAAATAATACATAGCAAGTAAAGGTTAGTTAAGTCAGAAATTTATCATAAAAACCCTCAACACTGCTCATTGCCCATATTTCTTACTTCTTTTGTTCCTTTAAGGAAAAAAAAATTACTCCTACATAATTTTTCATTAATATGTTTGAAACAATCACAAAAGAAGTTATAAAGCACTTCCTCCCTCCTGGAAGCTTATTCATAGACCTTACTTCCCTGTCTACCCCCACAAAAACCTTCATGGTTCCTGTCAACACCCTTTTACTTGGGGGCTAGATTTACATCCTTTTCAGTCACCAATTTGTCTCCTTAATACAGTATTAGTTCTTTTGTAATGTTTCCCAGTTATAGTAATTATCTTGTCAATTAATTGTGTATGTGTTGAATTCTTCTCCTTGAACTTGCCCTTATTTATTGATTTCTTGGAAAAAATAGAGTATATTTTAGCAATAGAATCATTAATATAAGGTCAGATCAACTTATTTTAATAATTCTGTCTTCCTCTAAAAATGTATCTTTACTCTTCACTACTGGTCATTTTCATTATTTTATTTGCTCTATCTCTGATGTTTAAAGCTGTTTTGCTTTTTGACAAATCATTTATCTATTTATTTTCAAGTGTTTTTGTGCTGATTAAAAATTTGATCAATTTTCTTCTAAAATCAAATCATTTTTCTTTTCTTTTTTTTTTCTCTCTTTTTTTTTTTTTTGAGACATAGTTTCACTCTGTTGCCTAGGCTAGAGTGCTGTGGTGTCAGCCTAGCTCACAGCAACCTCAAACTCCTGGGTTCAAGCGATTCTCCTGCCTCACCCTCCCCAATAACTGAGACAATGGGTGTGCACCACCACGCCTGGCTAATTTTTTTGTGTTTTTAGTTGCCTACATAATTTCTTTCTATTTTTAGTAGAGAGAGGGTCTCACTCTTGCTGAAGCTGTTCTCAAACTCCTGGCCTCAAATGATCCTCCCATCTCAGCCTCCCAGAGTGCTAGGATTACAGACGTGAGCCACCACGCCCGGCCTCTAATAATAATTTAAGTTAAATTAGTATACTTCACAATTGACCTGGAATTTACCATATTTGTTTATAGTAAAAATATAATACATGTATATAGAAGCATGTATAAAGAACAATTTTTAGCACTTTAGATACATGATGATTGATCTATGTTTGAGACAAAACTAAACGTGAAAAATTGCCATTTCTTTTAATAAACTGAGAGAACAGTAGAGAGTTGTCTTGACTTTGGTTGGTTGATTTTGCTTTTGTTCAACGTAAATTTTGATCTACATTTTCCTCCCTAAATACTGACAGAATTATATACTGGATGAAATATGTCCTCTGCCATGAAGGTTGAAATTTTTAGCTTATTGAACATGTTTTAATTAGAGATAAAGACTCATGTGCTTTCTTACTATTCTATGACTTCTTAAAGCCAGGAAACACAATTGAAGTTAAGTAACAGCCATAGTTTTACGTTTCAAGTATGAAGATATCAAGCTATTAATCTTAATGAAGGTGACAGCCTGATTCCCAGAAATTGATTCTGACCATCAACCTCCAGAATTATGTCATCCTGCTTTACTCAAAAAAGATAAGGATGCTGGTGCCCAGTTCTTACTCTTTTCTCTCCTCCCCATGCTTTTTCTCAGAAGGAAAGGTCCAAGATAGCCTCATATATGGGCAATTGTTTTGTAGCCCCTGAAGTTTTCAACAAAGCAAAGAGAATTGACACATTCTCAGCTTGTTGCTAAAGACCAGTATGGCTGACTGTGTTGAGGCTCTCACTGTGCACCAAGGTGCTCAACTGAGGCTTGTGCAGACTTATCTTCATTGACTCTGGTTAATGCTGTTGTGGGTGATTGGAGAAGAGTTTCCCTATCATTACCCAGAAGTCTAGCCAACATTAGCTGGAAGCAGCTGACACAGACCTTCAAAGTTTGCAAATTTTAGCTACAGAAATGCCTTTTAAAAATAAAAACTTTATTTAGAAAATTCCAATGTATAAGACAGATAAAAGCAGAACCACACTGGGTAAAGAGCAGGGTGGCATAGCCTGCCACATCTTGATTGCTTCCCACTACCTCCTCCCCTTCGGAGGGATCATGGAGAATCACTGTGGGGCCTTTATTGTCCTGCCTCCCTTCTGTCTGCCTCCTTCTCTCTGTTTTTGTCCCTTTGCCTTCCTCCTTTCTTTCCATTTCCTTCACCTTTTCTTCTTCCATCCTTATTTTTGGCTCTCTTTCTTCCAACTATCTTCCTTTTGTCTTTTCTCCAATAACAAAAGAAAAAAGGACCTATAGAACAAGAGTTTTGGAGACTTGAGCTACTAAAAACCCTGCAAACGGACTAAGCTTTTTGTTCACTTTAAAATATCAGAAAAAAGTTATTAATAAATATTTCAGGGTCACTATGCTGAGAGTTACCTACAAATAATCATCCTCACTCTAGAATTCTTTACAAAGTAACAGCATAAAGTGAGAATTTATCAAATTGTTGATTTGATTTTAGAATTTTTTTAAGTTTATGTTACTTGGTGCCATATATTGATTAGATGACTTTTTTGGTCCCATCACTCACTTGCAGGCAGAAAGGGAATAGGAATATATGAAAGATCTTATGTACAAAATTTAATTTGGAGAAGCAACAGTTTTTAAAACATGTAACCAAACATAAGCAAAATACTGATGATACCAGGGTTCTATTTGCTACAACCCAAAAGTTTAATGGTCCCAATTAAATGATTCACTTGTCTTACACAAGCACATAGATAGAGCTTAAGAGAATGATGGATAAATAATTTTTTAATCTTTATAAAAACAGAAATTGAAAACATGTAAACATTTTTTGTAGTCTATTCTTATATGTCAAAGATTGGTATACAGTGTTTTTTCAGTGCAAAGCTTGTTTAGGGATTTCATTTGTTCATTTTTAATGTGCTGAGATTTTAGTTTTAGAGTAAATTTTGTCTGTCCACTGGAAAGATAATTCAAGAAAATATTTTCTGGAATTTGTCTTCTCTGAAAATTATTTTACTTTTTAAAACATCGTTAAAGGCCTTAATCATTAAGCATGTATGGAATGCTCATTATACAAGAGTTAATGTTCTTAGTACTTTTATTAACTCATTTAAAAGTTACTACAATCCAAAAAGTAGGTGCTATTAATATACCCATTTTGCAGTAAAGAAACTGAGCCACATACAAGTTAAACACCTTGCTCAAATTCATTCATCTTGTGAAGACTCAAACCATTCTCTTGACATTGGAGCTCATTATCCTAACCACAACTCTAAATTCTTACAAAAGCAATTTCACCTTCTTTTTGATAACAAGATTAGTTAAGAACAGAAATCAAGTAGATTTTCACTTTGCTAGCAATATTTTTTATTTCAAAATTGGGAAAAGAAGGATATTGTTGAACTTCTATTATACGTCAGGTACCACGGTAGATCCTCCACATTTTACTATTGCATTTAACCCCTCATGGGTATTGGTATTCTTAACCCAAACAAAAAACTGATACAGAAAAGGGTAAAGAAAATTGTTCGAGGACAAATAAATAGAATTTATCAGACACCAAGTCTTTTTTCTTTCAAAAAGATAAAATTTTTCAAAAACACTGAGATTGACATGCTCCATTAGGAAATTCCCTAAGATAGAAAATTAGATGACTTCTGGAAATGCCACTGGCCTCAAAATATCTCCTTTATTAGAATTCCCCAAAACCTAAAATTCATGCCAAAAAACTAAGATGAAAAGTCAATTGAGTCACCAGCTCCTAGAACCTCATTATAAATTAGTTTTCCAGAGTATGGTCTCTAAGATTAGACACTTTGTGTGAGTTATTGCAGTCAAGTCCAATGTTTCCCAAAGAGTGGTAATCAAAATGAATTCAGATACATATAAAGTATATTAAATAGCACTGAATCACATAGTGTGAAAATTTTCTTTCTCATTATATCAAGGAGAAAAGTCTTAGTGTTGTGTCTCTGTATTTTAAACAACTCTAACTCTTGTCATTCTCCTTTTCTAAAGGAGAAACAAAGAAAGCCTCAGGTTCCCAGTCTTTAGCAACTGTGCTTATTCTTTGCATTGATTTTTTTGTAAATTTTTTTTTAGAGACTGGGATCTCACTATCTGAATAAAGTTACAAAAGAAAATTAGAGGGAAGATTTTTGGTCAAGCAGTGGTTGCAAAAGTATATCCAGCTACTCCCAAACACCTCACTAAACCTATCATTGGAATATTAGAAATGTTATAATGTGTCTTTTTACAAGTCAAAGTATAATTGAATAGCACAGAGAATCTTCTGAGGAAGTAGCATCACTTTTCAAAAAAATGGAAGAGTCAAAAAGAATAAAAGGACTTTAGAATTTTTTAAACAAATTCCTATCAAATACAAGAAGCTCTGTCCCTTCTTTCCTGATCTTCCTTGGCTGAGCATCCACGGTGGTGGGAGAGTGGTTTCTGTGGCAGAGACGGCAGTGCACAGTAGAAGGGATGTGAGGTTTGGGAATAGAGAGATGTAGACTCAAGTCCTAGCTATGCCCTTTCTCTTGCTGTTTGACTTTAGCCAGACTCTTTGCCTTTCTCTGCAAAATGTCGATAATATTGACAATGTCATTGGATTGTTGTGAGAATATATGTAAGAAACACTCAAGGAAGGGAAGAAAACTAACATTAACTGGGTGCTTACAAACGCCAGCCTCTTTAATTTCATCTTTTCTTTTGCTGCTCTATGGTGCCAATAGCCCAGTGCCTGAAAATACAAGATGTTCAATTAAGAGTTCCTATCCATTTTCTCCATGTAACAAGGCCCTCCACTGTATTGTTAGAATGCTCTAATTGTTAGCAAAATCTTATTTTAAGCCAAAATGTGCCTCCTTTTAACTTTTGCCTAATTCTGTCTTCCGGAAGAATTCAAAACTAAGCCACTCCCTTTTTTATGAGAGCTCTTCAAATATCTGAAAACAATTACTATGGTTTCTTTAGTACTCTCCTTACCAGAGTCAACACACCCATTCCTTTCAACTGTTACTTTTGAGACATAGCTTTTTGGAAACATATTGTCCCAATGGCCTATTATAGACTCAAGTCAGTCAATTCTATCCCTAAATATTGGGCCTTTATCTGAACATAATAGTCCAAATGCAGTCTGAGAAGAGCTGTTGAATCTGTGCTGAGAGGTTTACTGACCAATTGATTCCACCATCCCTTTCGCAGCACTGGTGCTAATGGGATATATGATTGTTTTATATGTATATAATGGGGAATAAGAGACTATTAAACATGATATGATCAAAGAATTAAATATTAATAAACAATAAGATATTTCTCTTTGAAAATGCATTGGAACAATTTGTTGTGAGGTTTCCCTTTTTGTAAGCCACAAAGATGGTATAAATTGTATAATGAAGATGCACAGCCTGAGCAAGAGCAAGACCCTGTCTCTACCAAAAATGGAAAAACTTAGCTGGGCATGCTGGCATGCACATGTAGTCCCAGCTACTCGGGAGGTAGCTGAGGCAGAAGGATCCCTTGAATCCAGGAGTCTGAGGTTGCAGTGAGCTATCATGATGCCACTGCACTCTACCCAAGGCAACAGAGCAAGACCCTATTGCAAAAATAAAAAAAAAAAAAAAAAGCAGAGGACATGAATTGAGCTAGTTATCTACAAAGTTAGACTTTGTTATGAGTTCTTAAGCAGGTCTCTTGAGAATGTCCTGAGTTTAAGTTCTGCCAGCTATATACGACCCCATGCAAGTCAGTTAACCTTTCCGTATCTCTGTGCCCTCATCAGAAAAATGAAATAGTCCCATTACTTCACAGGGTTAGTGAGAATCTCTCAATTAAAAAGGAAAAGATGCTGAGGCAAAAGGTGCCTTATAAATCTTGAGTTGAGGAGTCAAAGGTCTGTAAGGTAAAGCAAACACTGTGGAGCCCATTTAACCCATGCTTTAGTTATTACCATATTCCTATACTTGTGGCTTCCTCTTAGTTCATCAAAATCCACCCTGCTCCCAGTATATTTATTGTTTCCTTTCTTCTCTTACAAACCTACTCCTTTCTGAAGGACTCAACTTCTTCCCTGTTACCATATTCCCCTTTATTTGCACCACATGTTAGTTAGCTTGCACCCTCTGCTCCCTTAGGAAGAACGTTGGATTTCTGATTCCATGAGTGTTGGATATTTTTCCAACAGCCTACTTCATGGGGAATAATAAAGCAATTACTGTTGCTATTTCTTCACTGAAAGAGAATGAAAATCGAGGACAAACCACCTAACTAAGGCAAAGCCATTGATATCTGGTAAGTCCTCTAACCAAAATAAAGGAGATTTAAAGGGAACTTTGCCAGAGCAGAGTTATCTGTGAATTTTATCAGCAGGACTGCTTTCAAATTAGTGACTGCAATAAAAAGGATGCTCCTCATCTTGATTCCAAATGTGTTGTAATTATTAATATATTCCAGAAATAAAAGGTTAAGCCAATCTTCACAGGGGACCACATCTCTTATAAAGACAACTAGATTATTGCCCCAAAAACCTTAAGCACAACTTATCATTTGCTGAATTTAACTTCTTATTTGCTGAATCTGATTACGGAGTTTGAAATAAATGCTGTAGTCACCTAGTCTTTGCAAATAAAAGTTATACTGATAAGTGCTTTACTAACATTTTTATTCTCTGACTACCCTCCCACCTGACAGTTGACATTGAGCCCTGGACAGTGTATCATACTTAGATGCAAAGCACATTTGCATTGAGGTGAGTCTTCCTGAAAAACTGACAGAAACTCAAGAAGGCTGCCACCAGATATCTTTGGCAACAATGTACTCTTCTTCTTTTCTCCCTTTGGCTACCAGGATAACACAACTGCCCAACTGCCCAGAATTGAGACCTCTTCTTCACCCACAGTCTCTATATTCAGTTTGTCATTAAGTCTTTATTAAGTCTTTCTTTACAATGATTATTATATACATCCCCTGCTTTCAACTGCCACTGCAAGCAACTGATTCCAGGCTCTCATCAACTGAATTCCTTGTATATGAAATGATACCATATTCACACAATTAAATACCCTCAAGTAATACTTTCTTCCTGCCACTAGGCTTGTTATAATTTATTAATAACTTGTCATAGCTTAACAGCTCACCACAATCTGGCCCTCCCTTTCCAACCTTAATCTCCTACCACTTCCCCATTTTCACTGCATCTCAACTCTGTCCTCCCAATACCACAAATAAATGCTCCCCTCCTTTTTTTTTCTTTTCTAGCCTTCATATCTGTGAGTTGAATAAAAAATAGAGGGGATTTTTCAGGTGGAAGTATACCTATAATACATTCTACATGTTCTCTATTCTTTCATTATCCCTATTCTTTTTTTTACAACTAACTCAAGATTCATTTCCTCTATGGATCTTTTTATTAATCCTCCCCCAAATACATAATATTCAATCATTTATTATTTATCTCACACCTTTTATTTTGTGCCAGGCAAGGTGCTAGACACTGGGGATATAAAGACAGGTAAGATGCAGTTCTCATTTTGAAGAGGATCAGAGTCCATTCCAGGAATGTCTGTGGCATTTACTGTCTATACAATCCCTCTTTTGACATTTACTTAATTTGGGCTAGGGACTGTTAACTAATATAGCTCTGTACTTCTTTATAAAACATAATGCAACAAATTTCAAAGAGTTGGCAGTCAATAAACATCAGCTGAATGAGTGAATGTTTAATTTTTTTGACTATAAAATCTAAATTGTGAAGTAGGTGAATTTGCCTCCAAAGTTCTCTCTGGGGTTTTCCTTATACTCACTGCCCTCTGCACTGAGTAGTCCTGGGTCTACTCAGGGTCCCCAACTGCTGTGGCTTTACCAAGGACTATCTTCCACTACAGGCAACCTAGTTCTGAATTTTTTTTTTTTAATAAATATCTCCTTTCCTTGTATCAACTTTCCTAAGATTCAATTCTCTCTAAGTAGCAGATGGGTCATTGATAAATAGTAGGCAGCAGCAAGGCAAAGTACAAGTGTGTAAAGTTTAAAGTGAAATACTGGGTTAATGCTCACTTTGCCCACTAGCTGTGTGGTCCTGAGAAAGTCACGTAATTTCTCTGAGCCTAAGTTTCATCACTTATAAAGTGTAAAAAGTAACACTTATTCACAGGGTTGTAAAAGGTGTGTGAGGTGGAGTTAGGCATAAAAACAGCACACTGCCTTGAACCCATCTCAACAAACAGTATTTACCAGGTGTTAGTCTACACCAACATAAATGGTGACTACCATTGTGTGTTTCTTATGACAGAGAATATAGTTCCAGTAAAACAAGATTCACTGGAAGAAAACCACTTAACTTAGCTGATTTATCTGTTCAAATAGTAATAGTTTTAAAGAATAAAGGTTGACTGAACATTTACTCTGTGTAATATCTATATAAATTACACAAATGCATAGTACCTCTCATAGTCCAACACATTCCTACACAATGTAACATAGATACGCATTTAGTACTATGGGGAAATGATGGAAGACATTTATTCTGCTTGTCTCCATGGTGAAGGTGGGGATGAGGATACAGATTGAATTTGAGGGAACATGTTAAGGTTGGAGGAATACAGATAACATATTTACACCAAGTTTTTAGAGGATGTGTGATTTTTCAAATAGAGAAGGGTAGAAAAATTTTCCATAGAGGAAGAGAATTGCATGCAAAAGCATGGAGACCTTAGTTTATAAAGAGTAACTGGATATAGGGGATCAAGTTAATGGAAAGATTCACAGGTGCTCAAGGCAGGTCACAGGAGATACTTAAGTTTGTAAAGGTTACATGGCTTTGCTCAAGTCCCACTACTCAGGCAGTAACCTGCATCTGTTAAATTTTTATGTATGAGTGTATGTAAGCTATTTCCCATGTTTTCACTACAGATGGCATATCATTTATTGTTAATCAAATGATTTCATAGAACATGGTGAAAGGTAGCACAGACTCTAAAGACATTGTGAAGAAGAACTTCAATTAGAAAGGTGACCATGAAATAATTCCTGAGCAATTTTTCCTAACTAATAAGTTTAGAATAAAAGAATTCACTCTCATTTTTATAAAATGCATTTATTCATATATTTCACAAATATTTGCTGGGCAGTCACCATATGATAGACACTGTGTTGTATGCTATAATTCTCCAGTGAACTAAAAATGGCCTTTTCCTGGTACTTATTATTTAGGAGAATGGACAGAAAGTATGAATACTTAATTGATACAGTAGAAGTGCTACAAAGAAGCACAGGGTGCTATAGATATATGTAATGGGACGAATTCAGTAAGACATGGGAGTTAACAAAACATCCCCGAAGAACTGATTTATATTAGAGACCTAAACATTGAACAGAACGTAGCCAGGACTAGAATAAGTGTGTGTATCTATGTGCTTGTGGGGGAGAAGCTCTGAGAATGAGAGAAAGGGCAGTAGAGTTAGAGAGAGCTGAATACAGAAAGGAAGCTGGCTACCACTGAAAGATGGCCACTGGTTGTAATGTCATCAGTGACAGTGGGAAGATAGGGGCTATAGGCAGGGGTATAGGAACTTAAGAATTTTGGACTTTATCCTAAAGAGATGAAAAGTTTGAAGTAAAGTAATATAATCCAGGTATAAATAAAATCCATATTCGCTTGTACTTTCCATGGTTTTTCTTACATGAACTATTCCCATTGCTTAATTGTTTGATGCCTTACTGATTTTTTTGATTAATGCTTCCCAGTGCTTCCACGAAATGTCTTTCAGATTGTCAAAACAACCCTTAGAAAGTATGCCGAGTCTTCGTACATTTTTTTTTTTTTTTTCTTTTTGAAACAGAGTCTCGCTGTGTTGCCCGGGCTAGAGTGAGTGCCGTGGCATCAGCCTAGCTCACAGCAACCTCAGACTCCTGGGCTTAAGCGATCCTACTGCCTCGGCCTCCCGAGTAGCTGGGACTACAGGCATGAGCCACCATGCCCGGCTAATTTTTTTTTGTATATATATTTTTAGTTGGCCAGATAATTTCTTTCTATTTTTAGTAGAGACAGGGTCTCACTCTTGCTCAGGCTGGTCTCGAACTCCTGACCTCGAGCGATCCACCCGCCTCGGCCTCCCAGAGCTAGGATTACAGGCGTGAGCCACCGCGCCCGGCCGTACATTTTTAACTATTGACTGCTTCTTAAAAACAACCAAGTGTTTGACTTGAAATTTCACCTCTCTGAAAATACAAAATCACTACCACCCAAAAACTGAACTTCTAAAAAGGCTTTATAAAAGTTTATTGTCAAGTCTTCAGAGCGTGGCTCAATAGTTGCCGACTGGGGTGTCAAGCAAAGGAAAAAGCCCGGTAGAGTTAGATAAAGCTAGCCACCTCTTGCTGAGGGGAAACCAGATGCTAGGCACCATGACAGGCACTTTTAATTTTGGAAATAAATTCAGCACCAAGTTGTTTAAGAGGATTTACTTCAATATTCAATTACATATTCTAATTTTCAGGTAGAGAGTTAATAGGAATGATTTTGAAGAGGCTTATATTTACTAAAACAAATACCTTAATTTTTACCACTTCCATTATATATTTTAATATAATATTTTATAGTAAATGGGTTCAAATGAGAGCTCAGGAGAAATAATTACAGTGTTTCTAAATGCAACAGTTTTCACATTTTATTTTTACACTTTTGATCTTTAAATTACACTCTATGTGATTGAAGAGAGACCTTTAAAAATTGATTTGGTCTCATGCAAAAATTGTGCAAATTTAATTCTGTCTTTTTTTTTTTTTTGAAAGAAAACAAAGTGTTTCATTTTAAGAGTCAGAGAAAAATAAAGCTAATGAAAATGTACATAGTTACAAATTTTGAAAAAAGTTTCATTTGATTTTATTCCAGTGTTGTTTATTAGAGTTAACAGCCCATTGCTAAAATGCTTGTTAGTCTTAAAAGATCACATAAACATTATTTGTTTTCTCTCTCTTTAAACAAAGGTTCTTGCTGCTCACAAATAAAAGAGGTGAAGAAATAATCTTTATACACTTAATTTCCCTGAACAAAGAGTATCAAAGAATCATAGAGTGAAATGACTTTGTTTCTTGGATTCTTCTTTACTTAAAGTTAAGACTAGCCTATAAATTCAGTATATGCACATTTAAGTCAAATTTAAATACCACATCCCCCAGAGGTATTAAGAAACACTTTGCCTCAGCTCAGCATTCTAATAAATTCATTTTTAATTTGAACACATTTACAACAAGGACATTTTTTGTGAAAAGTGTATTGTAATTTAGGGGCTTAGAAAACTTCCTAAAGCAATTTTATTATGAATTATTTTTATTACTAATAAATAAGTTATTTTTAATATTAAATAGTTTTATTTTTAATACTATTCTCTTAGAAACCTTATATAGGATTAATATTTTATAGAAATTTGATTCTCAATCCTAGAAAATGGTTGTTAATTTACATTTACAAATATGTAAATACAAATGGTCACAAATTTATATTTATAATATATGTATTAATATATTTATATACATTAGAATTATAAATACTAGTGTATTTCCTATTTCTATCTTTCCTTCCTATATTCCTTCAAATATTTATTTTTTATTAAATGTACATCTTTATTTTAGGTACTATTTGATTTTGTTTTTAATATTTTTAAGATACAAACTCTTAAATATGTTTTTATTTAATATTTCATTTAAATGGTTAAAAGGAAGTTTTCAAAATATGTTTAAATAAATGCCAAATGAAGAATATAAACATTTTTACCTTTTAATTTATCTTGTAAGATTGCTGAAAGAGCATCAGAATTTTGAGTCAATGTGTATTTTCAGATTAAATAGTACTTAACCTCTGAGCCAAAAAAAAAAAAAGTTTTCCTAAGCCAAGTGTAAATTACATAGCTTTTTCAACTGCAATACAAGTTCTATGATTAGATTTAGTACAAAATCAAGTTTCAATTTAAAAGCCAGCTGTAAATACATACATACAAAATTGCATATGTATTATGTTTAAGAGTTTTAGAAACAGCTTTCAGAAACTATCAAAGCTTTGAAAATTCTATTTAACCCAGAATGTCTGCTTTTGCCCAACTGACATGTTACTATATTATTCTTTTTACTTTCTTTTCAGTACTCTCCATCTCACCCAGCTAAAAGAACATCATCTAAATACAGCAAATATGTTACATTTACCACAAAGGCAGTTTTATATGAAATTCAAACAGAAAGAGAAATTACATAAAAAGTTGGCACGCTCGAAGCTCTGATTTGGGGGTGGAGGGCAAGGGCAATATATGTAACCTAAACTTCTGTACCCCCATAATAGGCTGAAATAAAAAAAAAGTTGGGGCATCCTATCTTATTCTCACACTTGTTTACCTGACCAATAATTTCTTGAAGGGGCAGTTTCTTTGAACGTAATGATGGTGAGTTCTAAGTAATTTGATGATGATCTTGGTAATATTCTCTTGGTCATCTGCCTCAATTAGTGACGTGAAAGAAAAATTTAGACTGCTATCATCAATGAATAAATAGATAAAGAATACAAACACTTGGTCTAGAAATTTCATTTAATTGTCTACCATGTAACATAGTTACAAATATACCACTTTTCTACACAGTTTTTTTTAGTAAAAAAAATTAAGGCTTGTACTATTTTACTATACCATCTGATCAAAATATGTATACAGCTGAAATATACCTGTTGTATTAGAAAATGTTGCACTTGCGTAATCTTTTTGGTAAATGTGAGAATATAACACATGTGGATCCACATTACTATGCCATAGACATTTCATTTGAATAGTGTTTTCCTTTCCAATTTTTAATGTTTTAAAACATAACTACTTTTCCCATCCTGCTTCTAATCAATCTCTCCAACACAATCTCTTCCACATAAGTCATTCTATCTATTATTTAACGAACTAAAAAGAAACATAGATAGTAAATGGTAGCTAGTATTTAAACAAACCATTCGGTAAATTATTTTCTAACCCCCCAAAACAAGTACTTCATAAACTATCTATTTATGTTTAAATATGAACACTTCAATGTAAGGGTTTGCTAAACCATGCATGCCATGCAGTAGATACCTTAGTGCAGGCATAGAGTTAAATGTGTGTGAGGAAGATATGGGAAACAAAAACATACAAATATAAAAAACACCCCCTATACTGTTGGATTTAATTCTAGTCATCTGCTTCAAACTGCTAGAAGACAATAAAAGGTAGACACCAAAGCTAGAAGTAGGCTGAAATGAAAATATTTCAGAATTTTACATTAAGCCTGGTGGGCTGCTCATCTGTTACTGGAAACAGCTAAGGGATGGGCCAAAGCATGGTTGCTTGTTGCAGCTTGAAACTCATTATTGCCAAGCATCACTCCTGACTTTATAGTAATATTGTGCTAATGAAGCCAAGGTCGTAGGTTCCAGTAAGCCAGTCAGCATCTTGAAGTCTGACTTAGAGCTTTCTCTGCCTTTGCACAAATGCTTGCTATTAGTCAGAAGAGAAATATGCATGAGAAAGAGAATGAAATAGCACAGGTCCTTTACCAGCACTGGAAAAGTAATGCAAATATCACATTCGAAGAAGAATGGTTGAAAAACAACACCCTCATATTTGAAGAATCCCACACATATTCTAATAAAAGAGGTTGATAGCCCCACAGTATAATACAAATATTAATTATTAGCTAAAACACCAAGGTTATATTTGAATTTAAAAATAGGACAGTTTCTTTGGTAGAGAAAAATGAACTGCTTACATGATTTCTATCAAGTTTTGTTTTTAAAAATAGAAAATTTTTGATGGCATCATTCCTTATATATTCAAAAATCCATATAGCTCCTCAAAATATATAATAAAAGAAAATTATGTTTTTCAAGATGTGTTACATTCTCATAACATGTTTGTTGATCATTATCTGAGAGAAGATACTGTTTTTAGCTTTTTGCTTTAAAAACTATACTTTTTGACTTTTCCAAAGTCATTGTCTTTTGCTATCAATAAAAGAATATTAATGTTGCTATTTTAAAAGATATCTTAATGTATTACTGTATTTTATTTCTTTTTTAGAAATAAAATACATGTATAATCATTAAGATTTAGGGCTTCTTGAGTATAGCATGCAGAGGTCTAACGGATTACTGATATTGTTAATATTCCAGGTCCATACATCAACTGTTAAATAAATTTATCTCTTCATAATCCTAATATACATTATTTCCCAAACAATTTGCATACAACTAAATTCAAGCCACATATTAAAAATTATTACCTATTATATAATTGGACAAGGGCAGGTGTCAACACTCTATATATATTCTACGTTACACATCACATTGTTTTATACACAGTTGACACCTAATAGTTATTTACTTAAAGTCAATATATAAAACAGAAAATAAATGTAAAATGTAAGTCTGGTGGATTAGGCACCTTTTTAGATGCACTGAGTTATTAAATGCCAGCAGCAGCAAAGAAGACCAATGGGATGACAAAGGAGAAAAAGCTCCCAAGAATTCTAATGAGGGTAAAAGGTCTAATAGTTCATTCCCATTACTTACTACATTTTGCCTTGTGTTAGAGAGTTCACACAGTGTAAGACGGTAACGCAAAATCTGTGATTTTTATGCCTTGCTGCTTTCTATTATATGTCTTAACCTTGTAATGGTGATAAAATACATAGTAAATAAGTTTAAGGGCCTTTTTCTAGCCAACTATGTGATTCCTCAGGGGTTAAATGTTAAACATAGTCAACTGGATTTCTTTTCCCAAAATGAATTGCAAAAACTGGAGGTTAAAAGAACACTGGGTTGAAAGGTGTTTATAGAGATAAGCATCAGGCTTGTAATAATAAAAGCATCTTGAAAAGAATGCATTTAAAAGTATTTCAACAAAATGTTCCTAACAAAAATTAAGGAAAATATTTCCAAAACATAAGGGCCTTTTTTTTAGATTATTTATAAGTGCATCTTCAATCCAATTTCAAAGGCCCACTTTTGCTGTGCTCTTGAAATCTTGTGAGATGTACTAGATGGGGCATTTTAGTTATCGTAAAAGGAAACAATCCTATTCTAGTTCATGAGAGGAAAAAAAGGGAAATTACTATAAAGTTACTATAAATTTGCAGTCGTATGGGCCAAAATGGTTGAAATGCAATTGGTCTTCAGAAACAGACTGGAACCTGGAAATGAATGGTTCACTTATCAATACTTTGGGGTAAATGCTGTTTCTGCTCTTCATATGTTTCAATGTGTCAGTTCCATTCTATCTGCACAGCTTTCTCTGTCATTTGAACCACAAAAGATGACTGTGTTCTGTTACCCAAGTGGTCAAGAAACTAACTCAAACAGAAATTGAATGCTGTTGGTCACAATTCCAAGTCCTCGTGGGAAGGGATTCTGATTGACACAGCTGTGTCTTATTCCCACACATTTGGCCTGTGTGTAGGTCACATTGAAATAACATGATTACAAAGAAAGACTTACATGATTATCTAGAGATCGTGTCATACATGAAATTGGGATCTATCGTTTAAGAAAAATACTTACTCACTTGTCCATCCAACACTTGATGAATACCTACTATATTTTAGGTACTGTTCTAGATACTGACTATGCAGATAGCAAATAAGGTAAATAGGTACTTGGGAAAACTGTTGTCATGAGTCATAGAAATAAGAGTGGTTTCATACAAAACAAAACAAACAACAAAACAAAATACTACTACCTTGCTAGTTAGAGATGAAAATAAGGATGGAAAATCATTTAAAAACAAAAGTAATTTCTAAATTTATAAATTCTAAATACCTGTCTATATTATAAGGCTCTCTACCTTTTCAATGTAATATTTTATTCCATCACAAACTTTTTTTTCATGCACAGTATAATGCAGGTTCCTTGAGGGCAGGAACCAAGTGTGATTCATTTGCATGTAGATGCCTTGTGTCTAAAACAGTACACACTAAGTACACATTTATTAACTCTGACTTAGGGCCTTCCTCTAAGCCGTAACTTATTTTACTCACATTGGAATGCCCTTATCTTCCAATTCACTCACCTTATAAGCTTTTATTCACTTTTTCATTATTCTATTCAAGCATCTTTTTGATGAAACTTTTCCTTAATCCCTCAAAATTAGCCATTCCTTTCTTTGCCCAGCATGTACTTTGACCATTAAAATAAGACCATACCTTCATTTGGTTCTGGCTTCTTATTTTTGTCTTAGTATAGATAATTTATAATATCCAAGTGCACGCACACACATATGTAATATGCCTTATGTACACACATACACATATAGAGTACTTATGTGTTACAAATCTATAATCCTCTTCAAGATAGTTGAAGTCAAGAACAATAGATTATTTGCCACTATATCCTTGGGTTAAGACCATTTGTTGAATGAATGAATATATGTCCTGACAATTATTTTTTCTTAAGGCACAAATGATATGTGAAACAAAAAAGATGTTATCAGTAAACAAAAAACCCTATTAGAGTTGCCTTTAAATACATATATTAAAATACAGATATGCACATGAGTTAGTACAAAGTTTACATGAAATTTTATTTTATTTTATTTTTTTTTTTGAGACAGAGTCTCACTCTGTTGCCCTGGCTAGAGTGAGTGCCGTGGCGTCAGCCTAGCTCACAGCAACCTCAAACTCCTGGGCTCAAGCGATCCTTCTGCCTCAGCCTCCCGAGTAGCTGGGACTACAGGCATGAGCCACCATGCCCGGCTTACATGAAATTTTAGAGATGCTAGTTAGGAACTGATCATTGATTTTTTTTTTAAAGAAACAACATATTTCTTTTTCCAGGCAGAAACCCTGGCTGTCCGTATTATATTCTTCCCCAAATCTGTTTATTCTAATAACATATTAATTTTTAGTTCAAAATAGTTTCTAAAAAAGTAGATATCTAATAATATACACCATGTTACTCAAACATTTGTATGATACTTTCATATATCTAAAGGTTAAAATTTGACTGTAGTCCATTTTTGGACTATATAGTCCATTCTATTTTGTTACCATTATAAGAGCAAATATATTCTAGGATGACATTAGTAATTCTTGCATAAAGAACAGATTCTTAGTTGTGCAAAGACCACATCCCCATTTCACTTTGTCCAATTTCCTTTGAAGTTCTGACTTTCCTAAGTCTATTCCAGTTAAAGCAAAACCAAAGAAACGTAAGCATTAGCACTAATAGCCTGTTTAACAGAGTAAAGATAAATGAAAGCCAAGAGAAAAGTTTCCAAAAGGACTGGTTGGCTCTGGGTAACTTCATATAAAAATAAATGTATTTATGTGCATGTATATATCAGTCTACATATATAAGACTACATTGTAATTTCCTGTGTCTAAAACATTTGTGGATTTTCAAAAACATATGCATTTTTTTTTTGTGACAGTCTTTGTCTCCTTATTGTAACATAAAATAGTCTTAAAAAGTCCAAAGTGACTTTTTAAGGGCAGAAAAGGAGATGACCGGTTAAAAGTTACCAATTCTTATCTGATTGGTCATCTGACTCTCCTAGTTCTCAGCCTTTCAGAAAAAGACAGACTTGCTAGACGTCATGTACTACACGCTGACAGAATCTTTCATCAATCTTAGGGCAACAGCAACTCCTCTAAACTTGGGGTATCAGTCATTATGGCTTTGTTACTGTTGTTCTTTTCCTAGGTATGCTGCTTCTGTATCTCTTATCTTCTGCCTGCAGTCACAGTCCCTGCCAGGCAGAAGAGCACAGATAGCAGGTGCAAGCAAGCATGTCTGCCTTTGTGCATGATGACACCACAATCCAGTCACAAAGAAGACAAGAGAAAGAAACAGACAGCTTTACCCGCAGGAAGGAGAGGTCCCGGTTGTGCTCAATGCTGGTTATCTCCAAGTTGCCCATGACTACCTCACAGTTTTCATAGTATTTGCGCAAGGCTCGGTACTGCTGTTCCAGGTCAGAGAGAGAGCTCAGTTTATTCTCTGTTCCTGCACACACTGCAAAGACATAAGATACACATGAAGTTATATAACCTTTATATGACATGCACAATGATAATATCTTCTTCAAAACTCTTTATTCCATAAGGCTATCCCAATGCTTGGATTAAAATATTTTGAATATCATTAAGAGCCATAGATAGACCCACACAGTAATAAATATCTTCACTTTTATATTCCTAAATTGCCGTGCTAATCACAGGGAATAGGAAGGCAGGGATTCCACTGAAACACACAACAGGGAGATAAACTTAATCCCATTTGTTGTGACCATATAAAGCATGGTAATACATTTAACTTCATTTAAACATGGTTTTCTTTAGGACTTATAATTTACTTTATTTTCTAATACAGTAATTCTACATATGTAAATAAATCAAAATCAAAAGACGGTAAAAGTAACAATTTTATTTTAAAAATGATATTTATTGTCTATTATAAAGTAAGCTGTTCCAGTTTGTATCTGTAAGACCTCAAAAATGCTATCTTTTAAAAAGCAACTGTTAAACAACTTAGCTTGTAATACTTATAAATGTATACTACAAACAAGATATGTAACAAAATATAACTTTTATTGATATAAACTGGGGTCATCACCATGTATATTCATGAGTTTTCTGATGTATAATGGACTGGTAATAAATTACCTCAGTGCGCCATCTTTGATGGGGGGTATTGAATCTGTTTGTATGTGAGAACATAAATGGAAACACATTTTTAAAAATTTTTTTTGTGTGTGTGGATCTCTTTTATATCTTCCAGAACACAGGTTTTTTAGCTATTATTCTCAAGATTTGTAAACCTCCCTGTACACCATCTTTACTATTTAATGCACTGAATCTAATCTTAGATAGACTAAAAAATCATATTATGAATCTTGTAATAATAGTACATAAAGCTAAAGAAAATAGATTGTAAATGAATCTTCTTTGAGTAAGTTACATGATATACACTGAATTTAAGGCAAAATACAAAGTGCAAACTCCAAACACCTGGGAACAGAGCTTAGTAATAAAGTCATATATACACTATGTGTCATGTACACAGAAGTGACAAAGTCACAATGCCTGAAGCTACGGTCAAGGGAATGGATTTCTGTAAAGGGAAAGGGGAAAAAATCTAGATGAGTGTATCTGAAAAGCCTGTTTTTGCCTATGAACACATCAACAATAACAACAATCACAATCCCAAAGTCTTGAAGAATAGTGTAAATCTTTAACCAGAGAGGAAGTTCATTATAAAAACAAAACCAAAATATAAACCGTTAGAGTGTGGATTTCTAAAGTTAACCAAATAGTATATTTTCTAGAAATACCCTGCTATGAGCTGAATTGTGTTCCCATAAAGGATATGTTGAAGTCCTAACCCCCAGTACTTATGAATGTGACCTTATTTGGAAACAAAGTCTTTGTAGATGTAATCAAGTTAAGATGAGGTCATTAAGGTGGGCCCTAAACCAACATGGTGGATGTCCCTATAAGAGAAGGAAAATACCATGTCACCATGTTAACAAAAAGGTACCCAGGGAGAACCACAAAGGCAAAGAATGGAGTGATGTAACTACAAACCCCAAGGTATGCCAAGGATTGGTGGCCACCACCAGGAGCTTGGGAGAGGCAAGGAAGGATTTTATCTAGAATTTCAGCGGGAGTATGACTCTGCTGACACCTTGATTTTGAACTTCTAACCTCCAGAACTGTTAGAGAATAAACTCCTATTGTTTTAAGCCACCTAGTGTGTGGTATTTTTTTTTATAGCAGCACTAACATAATCTTTAGATTATTTTTCTCTAAAATTTCACATTTAAATAAATGTTAAAAATCACTTCCTTTTGGGGTCCTATCAGCTTATCACCTGTAAGCTACTCTCTCCTCCTTCCTCCTGAGTGCCAAGACTCTTATATATCATGCTAGAATTCATTTGTTGCTTTATAGAAGGTAGTTTTTGTAGAGTGATAAGGATGGGCATTATGAAAAAAACTTTTAGAATCTTCAATATCCATTTTCTTCTTCCTTCATAGTAACAGACTGTACAATTTTTAGCTGAGCATGTGGCCACCCAGAGTACAGACTATATCTCTCTCCTCCCCTTGAAGGTAAATTTGGCCAAGGGACTCAGTTTTTACATCTTGTATAACACCTTCCCAGAACTTTATTTAAAACATGGTTGAAGCCTGATTTTGCCTCCTTTCTCCTTCATAATTTTTTCTAGCCTGCTGCCAGTAATGAAGGTGTGATGGCTAAAACTTCAACCACAATCTTGGACCATAAGAACGATTGACACATCTGAGAAAATCAGCTAAAAGGAAGCAGGATTTTCAAACAATTGATATTGTATATTGTCTTATTATCACTAACTCAAGATAATAATAAATATTGTCCCTAACTGCCAAAATATTAGAATAGGAAGGATTGAACTCTAGTTGAGTAATTTGCTTTTGACATTAATTAATTTAAGCTATTATGCCTGGTGGTTTGGCTGAATTTGTTGAATTTATAATGAATCTACAAAATCATTCCTGATCATATCCACTTTTTGCTGGTTCTGTGGAAGATACCTTTATTACTAAAACTAACAAACAAGAAAAAATGAATTTCTGTTGATGACTACAACAACATTCAACATGAGTAAGAGAACAAAAAACAATTGCTTTATGTACATATTCCTTATCAGTCAAGATCAAAGTCCATTTTTTTCATTATATATAGGTTCTTTTGGAAAAAAACCTTAATCCATAATCTTTATTTTATTGCTTCCTGCAAACATATAACAAAATCTTTATCAACTTATAAAACATTTATTGAGAACAGATACTATTATATAGGTTTATGAAATATAGATTTTAATTATTTTAAATTCTGAAGAGAACAAACATTTTAATAAGATTAATTATGGGAGTAATTAAGCATCCATTAATAAGCTTACTTCCCTGTTTCTAAAATATATGCAATGCCACATTTCAACTTGCATACAACTTATATTGTACAGGTACTTTCAACTGGAAACAAAACTTGTACTTTATTATAAATACATAACAATTTAAAATGCAATAATATAAATGAAAATATTTCTAAAATATTTAATATATTCTTACCTTTTCTATAGAAGCTTAAATTTTGAGAGATACTATAGCTGCAATACCTAGGTACTTTTGCATATTTCTCATTCTGCATATATTTAAAAAAGAGGTACATAATATGAAATTATTTGAATCTGGGTAGTTTTAAGTTTGTGGTAAGTTCTCATTTGTGATATTCATTCAAATATTCTGTATAGTCTAAATATTTAGGATTTTGTTTAAACTTATCAGAATGGACATACGCTACACTACATTGCAATAATTCATTTAATTGATAGCAAACCAATTATAACTGCCACTCAGATAATAACCCTCAACTCAGAAAAAAAGTTTCTATTGTTCAATAAATGATCAGCTATGTTTTGTATATAATTTATTAAAATTTATTAAAATATTTATTAAAATATTTTTCAACCAAAAAGAGATCCTCCAAGAAACAGAAAATCTCATTAATCACAATACTCTATTTGCCAAAACATTCTAGTTTTTGCAGTTTTTACTATACACGGTTCAATTTAGGAGATACTTTTGTCTCAATGAGGCTTTCATTTATATTTATGTTTGATTCAAACTATCTAAAATAAATAGTATATTTGTCATACCTTTTATCATGAAAGACAGACTTGATTTTAAGAGAACTAGTCTGGATAGGTGCATAAAAATCATTTGTAGTTCTCCTCATGCAGCCTTCACTAAGTGACTCACATCTTCCATTTGTCAATTGATTTTACAATCAGGCAATGTATACAAGACAATGCTTAAGCCATCAAGTTTCATTGATTTCACAGAGCTGTTTATCAAAACAAATTGAAAAATCGTCTTCACCAGCCAAAACAAGTTTAACAAAATTCAGCCCCCTTACCAATACTATTATAAAGTCCTTAAACTATACGCCTACAATAGTTCAAGCTTCAAAAATCTGAAATTAACATGTGCTCCCTGGAGTTTTCATTCCAAATGTAACTCCAGGAGTAAAACTATATGTGAGGCTTTAACAAAATCACCAATTATTCCATTTAGTATTGATTCTGTTACAAATGTAGCTATAATTACAAACACAGGCCTTTTATTCTTCTAGATTTAAGATTTATATCCAACAGTGGGTAAATTACATAATCCTCATTCAGTAAAAAAATTAAAAATTAGAAGTTTGTAGCAATATAAAAAGGCTGGTTAACAAAATTATTCACTTGATTAATGAGGAAAATGTATGAGAAGCAAAATAAAGAAATGTTAACAACATCCATCTTAAAACCAAAAACCAACTATTGCCTCTAGGTGTGATATGGCTATGAAACCAGCACTCCATTTCCTTATAAACACAAAAGTTTACCTAACTCTCAAATCAAATGCCTATTGTGAGATATCAATTAAGAAATGAATCATTATTTACTTAGCATCTACTCTACTCCTAGTATCACGGAAAAAGATTTATTGATAAAAATTTTCAAGGTGTTTTGGAAGGGCTCATTAAGTTGTACAAGGCAAATAGCATGGAAAGCAGTGAGCAGTCTATATAAGCCATGTATATATATATTGTGTATACATAATTCTGAGACTATCTGCATAGAAAAAAATTTGGTAACCTGACAAAAAATTCCTTGATTTCTCTACATGACTTAACATCAATAAATACTTTCTCATTCAGAAATGTTAACGTAATAAATATGCTTTTAGATTAATGCACATTGTTGGGCATTTAAAAATCTAGTGTTACAGTAGACCTCAAAATATAAAATATTTAAAGAACATGTAAGAAACAGTAAACATTTCTAATGACTATTACTGAATGCTATTATAGTTATGCATAGATGGCAAGATTTGTCAGCTCTATGTTCAAAATATATCCCAAGATGGATCCAAATTTGCCACTTCCACAGCTATAGTCATTTAATTCAAGCCACTGCTATCCCTCCTCTAGACTTAGGCAGCGGCCTCTTGACTAATGTCCACATTTCCAATTTGCCCCCATTAATTCATTCTCCACATAGAGACCAGACTTACCTTTTTATGAACATAAATCGTTCATGTCACTCTCCTACTAAAAACATTCCTTAGCTTCTTTTTTTCTTTTTTTTAAGGTACATTATGGCCTCATGGATTTATTATTTCAGATGAATAGCATTGTAAATCCAAATATCATTAAACGCTGTGATTTTTTTTTGCAATTGTATTTTTTAAATTTTTTTTTATTTCATGAAATTATGGAGGTACAAACATTTTGGTTACATCTTATGACTTTGCCACATCCCAACCATGATTTGAAGTGTGCCCTTCCCCCCCTACAACACTCACCACATTCATTAGTTGTGAGTTTACCCACCCCCAACCCCCCTACCCCCAAAGAATATTACTACTGTGTGAGCACCTTAGTGTTGATCAGTCAGTGACAGTTTGATGGCGAGTATATCTGTTGTCTATTCTTCCATTCTTGTGATACCTCACTTCAGAGGATGGGCTCAAGTTCTATCCAGGAAAATACAAGAGGTGCTAGGTCACCATCGTTTTCTATAATTGAGTAGTATTCTATTGTGTGTGTGTGTGTATATATATATATATATATTATATATATATATATATACATATATACCATATTTTATTAATCCACTCATGGATTGACAGGCACTTGGGTTGTTTCCACATCCTTGCTATAGTAAATTGTGCTGCCATAAACATTTTAGTACAGATGTCTTTATTATAGAATGGCTTTTGTTCCTTTGGGTAGATGCCTAATAGTGCTATTGCTGGATCAAATGGTAGTTCTATTTGTAGGTCTTTGAGGTATCTTCAAATTCTTTTCCACAGAGGTTGCACTAATTTGTAGTCCCACCAGCAGTGTAAGAGTGTTCCTATCTCTCCAGATCCTCGCCAGCATTTGTTGCTTTGGGATTTTTTGATAAAGGCCAGTCTTACTGGAGTTAGGTGGTATCTCATCATGGTTTTGATTTGCATTTCCCTAATGATTAGAGATGTTGAGCATTTTTTTCTGTTTGCTGGCCATTATTCTCCTTAGCTTCTAATTAATTACACTTACTATAAAATCCAAACTGTTTACCCATAGCTTACAGCTTATAAGAATCTATATTCATCTTTTCTCAAATGTCATCCTTTCAGAAAAGCTTTCTCTAAGCACCTTATTTAAATAGGTATTGGACCCCCAAACATTGCACTCCACTAGAAGACACAACAGTTATTCCACTGAACTGGAAGTGACTTTCATGCAGCCACTTCAGGCTCTTCATGCCTCTGAATCAATTGGAAAAGAAGGGAGAGTTACTAAGCTGGCTGGAGCAATTGACGCTGATTCCTAAAGAAAATTGTACTCCCCCTCCACTATGGAGGTAAGGAAGACCATGTCTGTAATACAGGAACTTTCTTAGGGGATCTCTTAGTATTACCATGCCCTGTGATTAAGGTCAGTGAAAAACTGCAACAACCTGATCCAGGCAAGACTAATAATGGTCCATTTCACTCAGGAATGAAGGTTTGGGTCACCCAACAGGTAAAGAACCATGACCAACTGATGTGTTTGCTAAAGTTAGAGGGAATATGATATGCATAGAAAGTATTTATAAATACCAATGGTCTTGTAACCAGTTACAGAAATGAGGACTGTAGTTATTGTGAGTATTTTCCTCCTTATTTTGTTATGAATACATGTATGTGGGTATCTTTCTTTTTCTCTCTTATTCTCTTGTCATGTAACATAATCAAAGTATCTAAGTATTGTTAATTTTACATCATAGTATTTAAGTGATAGGAGATCAAAGAGAAAAGCAAACATCACAAAAAAGACTTCACCTCTAAGGAGTTAGTGCATTTTTGGTTATACTAATGATAGTTGTATCATGTTAGATGAAATTATAAACTTGTTATTGTCTTTAATTGGAGGTTAAATGCAGACTAAGAAGATGCATATGGTTACCAAGACAAGGGATGGGGATGTGATGGTTAATTTTTTGTGTCAATATGACTGGTCCATGGGATGCCCAGATAACTGGTTAAACATTGTTTTTGGGTATGTATCAGGTATTTCCAGAAAAAATTAGCATTGAATTGGTAGACTCAGTAAAGCAGGTGGCCCTCTCCAATGTGGGTGGGTGTGATCCTATCTGTTAAGGGCCTGAATAAAACAAAAAGGCTGAATTTGCTCTCTGCCAGGCTGCTTAAAATAGAACATTGATCTCCAGCCCTTGGCACTCTTGGTTCTTAAGCCTCCAGACCTGACTGGAATGGACATCATTGGCTGTCCAGCTCTCATACCTTCATCCTACACCACCGGCTTTCCAGGGTCTCTAGCTTGCGGAAGACAGATCGTGAGACTTCTTAGCCTCCATAATCGTGTGAGCCAATACTATATAATAATAAACTCTTAATAAATCTCACTCTCTCTCCCTATAAATGTGTACTACCTGGGCATCCTGTGTCCGGTCAAGTTGAAATGTAAAATTAACCATCACAAGCCCATCCTTTGTTAATTTGGCACCCATATACATCTCATTATTCTGTACTTAATCTCCAAATAAACATAACCACAAGGTCATAATTTCACCTAACATGATATAACTATTGTGCATACAACCGAAAACACACTACTCCTATCCCAGAAGTGAAGGTAAAGTCCTTTCATAATGTTTTCTCTTCTTGATATCTTATAACTTAAATTTTCTTGGTTCTATTTCTCTAGAGAACTCTAACACACACATATTCATTCATTCTCCACACAGAGGCCAGAATGATCTTTTTAAAGATGTGAATTGTTCATGTCACTCTCCTACTGAAAACATCCCTTGGCTTCTAATGACACTTAATATAAAATCCAAACTTCTTATCATAGCCTATAAGAATTGTATTTAAGTGTTTGCTCAAGTAGCACATTTTCAGAAAAGCCTTCTCTGACAACCTTATCTAAAAGAAGTATCAGATCCCATACATTGTTCTCTGCCTTCTTTATTTTTGTCTCATTGTTACGTGCAATTACATTATATGTTTGCTTGTTTACTTTTTTTTGTATGTCCTACTTCAGAATGCAAGCTCCATAGGATATTAGGCCCTTTGCTCAGCACCTAGGAGAACAGGCACATGACAGACTTTCAGTCAATATTTGTTGAATAAATAAATGGACTTTAGAGTCATTGAGAACTAGAATGGAGCCAAAAATCAAATGCTGATTTATTTTTTTTTTAATTTCAAAATATTAAGAGGGTACAAATATTTTTGTTACATGAATATCTTTTACAATGAACTTAAGCAAGTCACTTTATCACTCTAAGTCTTAGTTCCCATACCTAAAAAGTGGGGTTTTGTGATGAGTGTAATTAATAAATTCAGTTTAGGTGCTACAAGCACAACACTTCCTGGACAATTTTTTCAATTGATAGGTAGCAGTCATCCCTATCTTTTTTAACCTGCACAGAAATGCTTCCCTTGGCTCAGCATACATTTCATTATATCATGTATTCTAGACTCTTGCTTTAAAACTAGGTTTTTATTTCAGACTTGAATACTGAAATTTATCATGTATTTTCTTTTTCTTTTTGAGATTTTTTTTTTACCTTACTAAGGTCATTGTTTTTTGAGACAGGATCTCACTATGTTGCTTAGGCTGTAATCTCAAATACCCAGGCTCAAGCAATCCTCCTGCCTCAGGCTCCTGAGTAGCTGGGACTATAGGCATGTGCCACCATGCCCAGCTATAGGGTGAATTAGCAATAAATTGCTAATTATTGAACTATTTATTCCTGAATGAACCACATTCAATGATCATACATTACTCCATTAGTATACTTCTGGATTTTATTGCTCTTATTCATTTTTACTGTTGTTTTAATACTAAAAAACATGTATCAATGTTTTAAAATATTTTTATCAGATGCCATTAGGCCTAAAATGATAAAAAAAAATTAAAATAGGCTTATATTTTAGAAATTTCATGTTCTACATAATTAATTTTAAAAGTATTAGAAAAATATTAATACCAAAACAGGAATTATGTTTCATGATTTATATTATATAAAACTAGAAATAAAGTGTTTTTAGTGTAAAAATTGGTATTCCTTTTAAAAAAAGTAACCCTATAATATATTCTGTGAATCTTTATCTTCTGTCACTGTGTTACTCCTAAAGTGATAAAACAGAGACTGTTGAAAATAACTAAAGTACTTTTTAAATAATCCTTGAACCAAACTAAAAATATGTTTGACATTGTAGACCTTCATTAATAGAGCTGCACCTAGAAAAGACATAGGCATTGTATGCCACAGATGGGTTAGATAGGCAAGTCCATAGATTATATACTGCTATGTGCTGATTTATCTAAAATTGAATTGATCTGTATTTTACCTCTTTTGTTTACTTACAATAATCTCTAAATGCCCTCAAAATTGTTAAACTGCTAATATATATTGTGAAGGGAAATAAAATAATTGGAGACTATCACAAAAAAATGATACATATAAAATTTTAATTGGTTGTCTTCTATGAATGATATATTTTTTGAGCAGTCTACTCCAACATAGTCTTTTCAATATAAAAGTTTATCCTTGTAAGATGTCTAATTTTTTTCATTTTATATTTCAAAGACTCAGTAAAATTAAAACAATTGCAAATCATTTTCAATGAATTATATGGAACATCAACAACTGACTTGTAACTTTATATATAATTTTAGTTCCTATTTTCTATTGTTTCCTGTCTTCAAATACTTTATTTTTTCCTGATTTATATCTCATAAAATTCTCATGTTGAAAGTTTAAAAAACATGACACCAAGACTTTACAGATTTAAAATTACATTACTGTCATCTATACTCGGATGAAAATCTTATTTCATCCAAGTACAGATCACAGAAATATAATTCCGTCAGAAATGTAATATTCCCCTTACCACTATCTTGCCACTATTCCCTCCTTTCCCTTTTACCATCCCTCCCCCACAACAAAAAAAGTCCTTCTTATTTACTTAGTGCTATTTCATTTTCTGGTGGAAGTGCTAGGTCCTTAACTTTAATGTAGGTACTGGACTTGACAAGCAATTAAAACAAACAATTTCCACTCGTCAAGGCTTGCCAAATTAGTCATCTGCCATCTGCCCCCTCATCTGGCTCTCCTTGAGGTCTTGCTGTGAATCTGGATGTACTTTCTCAGATTAAGAGGGACAGTGCAGACCTCCAAGCTGGTGAAATGCCAGTGGGAGCTAAGTATGTAAACATTAGCAAACATCTTTCTTCCCTAGATTATCCTGCCTTCAACCATCCCCTTGTGTGTAATAAAAACCAGCCTGATTGCGATGCCTTATCACTGGGAGACCTTTGCCATTCACTGTAATTAAAGTGGCAGTGTGTAGGATTTTTTCCCAGTTAGAAGTATTTACAAGAAGGAATTAAACTAGATGTTCCTAATATAATGCTATGCTCACATATCAAGGCTGCTTTCTCAAGTACTGATAAAGATGTACATTAAGAAATGGACTATGGCCATTCTCTTGCACTGGTTTTAGAGTGAGACTTCCTTTTTCATTGCTTTCATCAGCAAATGTTTACTTGGCTGATAACATCCAATAGGCATATTCTAGGGACATTCAATCAAGCTATACCAGTAATAGGCAAAGTTGAGAAACAGCGAGAGTGAAACACGGTATGGTACTATTGTCACCCATGCTTGCTTTTAAGGTCCCTCCTCCCTTAAGGCATTCCACAACCCAGGTAGGATCTAGTACTTCGGGTGCCTTTGTGCAAATGCACTAAGGTGCTCTTCTGAAAGGAAAAGCATCATGCCAGGGCACATGGCTTGGCCATCAGAATGTGGGCTACATTTCATCCCCATCTGTCTCCTGGTCCACGTGTTTGTTTGCAGTGATGAGCTTGCATAATTATAAACAGAAGCCCTAGTCCACCCCATCATCCTGAGTTATCCATCCAAACTTGCTCATTCACAGTAAAATTATGTCCAAATATTATAAGTAACACCTCATCAGATTAAAAGACAAGTCTGCTAATGTTAGACTTGTGGTGAGAAGAAGGGGTATGGCAAACAACTTTTTGACTGAAGACCCTCTACTGTATCTTCAGATAATAAAGCCTATTCTGAGATCACCTTCTTGTTTTTTAATATTTTTATTTATTTATTTTTTTTTAGAGACAGTGTTTTGCTCTGTCACCCAGGCTGGAGTACAGTGGTGAGATCATAGCTCACTGTAACCTCAAATTCCTGGGCTCAAGCAGTCTTCCTGCCTCAGCCTCCCAAGTAGCCGAGACTACAGGCACGTGTCACCACACACAGCTAATTTTTCTGATTTTTTTTTAGTAGAGACAGGGGTCTCCTATGTTGCTTAGGTTAGTCATGAACACCTGGCCCCAAGCAATCCTCCCACCTTGACATCCCAAAGTGCTGGGATTACAGGCATAAGTCACTGCTCCTGGCCCTGAGATCACCTTCCAGCAAAGTTTTTGGGGATGTTTTAGAAGCTAATTTGTGGTCATGTTACCCTCTTGGATAAGAAACAAAAAGCACCCACCTGACATTAATATAGAATACATCCTAAAATATATTTTATAATTTATTTTAAATTGTTTTCTTATAACCCAAACTCTATTATTCTAGATTCCATAATCTCCAGTAAATTGGTATCTCTGAAACAGATTTAGATTAGTGGGTTGTTATTTTTATAACATAATCATACTTCCAAGTACAATCACAATCAACTCCCAAGTACTGATTGCAATGGTGTGTTTGATAAAAAGATAGCCTTATCAAGCATGCCATTAGTGAGCAATATCTGTCATTCATTCATTTGTTCTGTCATGCATTTATTCATTAAATGTTTATTGGGCAATCATAATACACGGAGATCTAGGCTAAGTAGAAAAAGAATAAGAAATAAGTAAGATCTATGTGTCAAATTTATAACCTTTTACATTCTGAGAGCAATCCTCTGTAAAATGTCTAGAAATAATAATATAAAATGTAGTTAGGCTGCTATTAAACATAAATAATGTTTTTCTGACTTTGATTCATTGCCACTGAACAAGACTCACGGTCAAAGTCAAAATTCATCTGACTCACAAATAAAATATGAAGCAGAGCCCCCTTTCCCACACACATACAACGTATACATCACTCTGTATTATAAAAGTTAGACATCAATTGTGGGAACCACAACAGTAGTCACAGTAGTAAATGGTATTACCAATACATTCAGCAGCATGTACATCTGAAGAAATACCATAACCTATATAATGGTTTGAATGTTTGTTCCCTCCAAAACTCAGGTTGAAACTTAAACCGCAACGTTAGTAAAAGTATTAAGAGGTGCAGCCATTAGGAGGTGATTGGATTATGAGGGCTCTGTATTCATGGATGGATTAATGAATTCATGAATTAATGGACTGATGGGTTAATGAGTTAATGGATTAATAGGTTATCACAGGAGTGGGTTAGTTCTCACGAGAGTGGGTCTCCTATAAAAGCCAGTTTGGCATGTTCTGGCCCTCTTGACACATGATACTCTGTGACACCTCAGGACTCTGCACAGAGTACCCACCAATAAAAGTGCCCTCACCAGATGCTGCCTCCTTGATCTCAGACTTCCTAGCCTCCAGAACTGTAAGAAAATTTATTTTCTTTAGAAGTTACCCAATCTCAGGTATGCAGTTACAGAAACAGAAAATGGACTAAGTTTTAAAATGCTTTATTCAGTTAGGCAGGCTGGTGTATACCTCTTCTTGGGTCCTCACTCAGTTTTCTAAAAGGACAAGGAGAAATTGCTCTGACATAGACAGGATAGATGCATTTTTTAAAACTATTCCACTTTAGGCTGATTTTCAATTAAGCCTCCATTTTAAATTACCTAACAACTATATGATTAAACATATTGCAGGTTTGGTTTTGATTTTTAAACTTTTTTCTTTTATTTTCTTTAATTCAAAACATCTCATTGCTAATATTAATAGCAACTTCCCTACTTACTCTACATCATTATGGGGCATCAGATACAATATGGATACTATGTGGAGAGTCACTTAATTTTGAATGCTTTCCCATGAAAGTTTCACTAATATTTGGATATAAAAATCTGATATCCTACTTGGGGTCTTTATTATAAAAGAACTGCAATTTATAAAATCTATCATAAGAGGTTGAAAGCAAAAGTAGAAACTTTTAATGAAATATGTATTATATGACACATAAAGAAGAGCCAAGGTGACATTTAACAATTGTTTTTATCATTAGACGTGAACTCAGAAATGTTTTCTATATTTAAGAACAATACTTAAAAACACACACACACAGGGGTATGATATTTGCTAGTGATAACACATTTGAACTTTTTTTCCTTGTGGTTTTGTCAAAAATATTTAGGCAAGATAAAAGAATAAATACCAAAATGCATTACAACGTTCTTTAATTTATTTTATCTAAGATGATTTGGCAAAATAGGTATCAAAAACATCCCATTTAGCACTAATATCTCATGTCCTAGTAACAATAGTAGAAGTTCTACTAACAATAGATACCTGTAGTATCAGGTTCAATTTTAAAAGTAGAGAACTATTTATGATTTCCTTTCTTTATATAAAAATGAAACTAGTACCAAAAAAGGCTTGAATTGCAGATTTAAAGCCACTTAATATTGCATTTATTTTTAATTTAATGTGAATCTTTCAGAGCCTATGCAAATAAACATAATTTTTATACTGTATAAATAAAACCAAATTATTTGTATATTTTGTAGCTGACAAGGTTTGTATGTACAAAAATACTTTCTAAAAGGTAAATAAAAATTTTAAACTAAGTCATTTACTGTTTACCTAAAGATACAGGTGGAAATGGAAATATATATTTACTTCTATTTTTAATCCTTTCATAGCATGAATCTGATCGGTTTTTAAAAGTGGAAGTGTACCTTTTCTGAACATGACTAATTTTCAATTCCTGACACAAAAATAATATGTACTTTATGATAATTTATACAAATAAGCATCTTTTTATTACAGAATTCAGGTTTCTACTGACATCTGCCAGAATAAAATAGAATCAATTCTTTGTTACGTTCTTTGTAAGTGTTCACTTTTTCAGATATATTTACCACCTGATTATAACTTATAAAGAAGACTTAATTCAACTCAAACAATGGCTATATAATCTGCTTTCAAAACATATTAAATTTTTGAGGAATAAGTCCCATACAGTTGTATCATTTTTATTGCTATAATTACAAACACTAAAATAAAATAATAACCCTTAATACAACCAATTATTTTTCAGAGATACTTTTTAAGAATACATAGCTGCATGTATGTGCATAGATACATAAAAATATTAGCTGGGAAAGAAAAACAATGATGTGTTAAAATGATTTTCTCCATTGAAATCATAAGAGAAAATATATCCAGGTGATTTTTGTCATTGTTCATCTGTAATTTCTAAATTAATACTAGTTATATGTATTTTTGTATATAAAATTGCATTGTATTTTAAAAAATGATTATTTTTATTTTAGGAAGACGAGATGGAGAACCATTGTATACTATGTCATTTCTTTATAGGAATGTGTATGCTAATCCAAATTACTATCAACACTTTTGATAAACTTGTAATTTTATAACACATTGATATTTTACATAAAAACATGATTTATCTCATTTTTAAATGTAAACTCTTAAGAACTTTATGTTAAAGCATCCAAAAGAAAAGTAGAAAAGAATATATTCTTGTAAAATTAGAGTATAAGACTTACCTACCTATCTATACAGGAAAGTTTGAAAACAAACCAATATCCCACATGAGTAGAATGTGAAACACCATAGTGCATGTGTGTGTGTTGCAGGGGTGGAGGGGCATATTTACATTAGCTTCCCAATTTCTATATATGCTCCAGGTTATTTTCTAGTTTATGCTATTTGATGTCCAAAATTGCTATTGTTTCTAATTTATCAAATAATTTATCTCTTCTAATTTTATATTTTAAATTATATTGCTGTGATTTTTAAACTATTAAATTAAATTATTACTATTAGTTGTTCTTCTCATCTGTATATTAGTAGCGCCAGAAATTCTTCTAAGTGCTTTATGTACACATTGTTGTGAGTCCTCATAGCAATCACATTAAGCACATATTATTATCTTTTTTACAGATGAAGAAACTGTAAGTAAGTAGGAGACTAAGAAAGTTAAATAATATAACAAGAGAATTAACTGGGAGAGGCAGGATTCAAAATAAGTTCTGATTTCATGAGTAGTTGTCATTCACAAGCACAGCACTGGTTAACTGATGTCTACAAATACTTGTTTTGAATTATTTGGGTTCAACAGTAGTATATTTTAATCAAGTAAAAATGCTCATAACCAAGATGAAATATTTATATGCTAAGGATACATTACTTTTTATAAATTTAGAACTACAAAGTTGTATTGTAATAGTTATGCATTATAGTACACATCTATGGCAGGTACTATAGGTGACAGTCATAAGGTTTTAAAAACATAACAAAAGAATTTTATAGTACAATCTTAGCAAGTACCAGTCCATTTGATAAATGAAGAAACTTGGTTCCCTGATCCCTTCCCTTTGTGACTTGCTCCCTTCTCATTTTTATTATACACAGGATTAAGAAAATAGGTGAAAATATAGTCAAGTTTCTAAAAATAATACTTTTTGGAATTGCAAATGGGCCTCAGTCAAGTGAGTTCATGTAAAAAAGCTATCTAACAGTTTTACTTCTAAGACTGAATCATTTTTTTCTTGCTTTCTTTTTTAACTAGAAAGGTTTAGCCACTCCTTCCCTTCAATTTCCTTCAACCTCCAATCTCAGCTTAATAAATGCCACTCCTTTCATTCAGTTACTCAGGTAAAAATCTAGTCAGCCAACTCCTCTGTCTTTTCATAAACCAATCATCAAAGCTACACACAAATCCTGTCTGCTCTCCCTTCAGAATGTCTGTCAGCCCCACCACACTATCTCCATTTCAAGTCACCAGAGTCCCTATCTGAGTATTTCAATATCTTTCCATCTGATGTCTCTGCTTTTCTTCTCTCTCTCTGAAGTCTATTTTATATCATTTAACCTTTAAATCAGATCATTTATCTCCTTTGATCAAACATTGCCAATCATTTCTCAAAACAATCAGAATAAAATAAAAAGTCCTTATCCAGACCTACAAGGCCACGATGCCATCTGTACCTCTGCTACTTTTCTGATATCATTTCCTATGATGTTTCACTTACTCATTAGTATCTAGCCACAGGAGCCATTTTATTCATCTTTGAACATTGTCATAAAAGCTTCTAAATGCTGATTATCAATTTATGGATTTATCTTATGGACCAGTAACAGACTAGCATTGGCTTGTATATGACACTTTGAGTAGCAATTGTTGCAAAACAATACACTTTATATCACTTATCACCACCTGACATATCATATCTTCATTTAGAATGTAAGTTCTATAGGGGCAGGGACTCTATTTTGTTCACTGCTATATTTATAACATTTGGAAGTACCTGACCCATAGTAGGCATTTAATAAATATTTAATAATGGATGGATGGCTACTGAAGTGTTGGAATTCTGGCAAGAATTCCTAGGTCATATATAACAAAAATGTAATTTTTGATACTCAGAATGTTAGAACCACAAAGATCCTATCAAGTCCAGTATACACATACAGATGAGAAAACAGCATTCAAGACAAGATAAAGAACTCAACAAGGGTCAAACAGCTAGTCAGGGACACAAATGGAAGGGAAGTCTTCATTTGGGCTATGTTCACGTGACACAGTGCCTCATGTTCCACTGAAGGCCTTCATAAAACTGTACCACTATATGCAAAGAACTCTCAAGCATAATGTTCTGCTGCCAACAGAAAAACTATATCATAAAACTTGGCATGGGTGTTTAAGAACATTTGGCTAAACAGCACTAGTCGCTTACGTAAGTGGAAAATAGATCTTTAGGAACATCTTTATTATTTTTCAACTCCTGGTTAAAGGAAGTTAAATGTAGCTTGTTAAAGGAAAGTTTTTTGAGTCAGTTTAACAAAAGCATATATCACATGTACCAATATGCTTACTAATATTACACGATAAATACAATCCTCAAAAAATTTTAAAACAAATTATGTATTTCAAGTCATATTTTAACATACTACTAAAACTTGTCTTTTAAAACTTTTGAAGAACCTCATGAGGATCATTTTGTAAATAAATAATCTTTTGGTAATGAAAATAATCACCTTGTAATTTAACTGTTTTATGGATTTCGATTTCAAAGATCATGTTTGCTTAAATATATTCACACCTGCAGTTGCTACTAACAATTGTAAGGCAATTCAATGTCAGTGCATTAGAATATTAAATTATTATAGCTATTATATATATCATAATATATATTTATGAAGTACTGTATAACATACAAAGCAGTTTTATTCATATTAATTTCTTTGATCCTAAATTATCTACTACATAGCTATAAAAACCAAAATTATTAGATTAATTGACAGGAATTCAAACTTTGGATACCCTGGAAAAGAGAAGCTTGTGAGAGATGTTTTTCATAAATTAGCAATGAGGTGATAAAAATTCTTACAAATACTAGGTTACTTTACCTTGGTATTATTCGTGACTCATACAGAAGAGATAGTAGAAATGGGTTAAGTAAAAACAAATTGATTAATTTTTTTCTACATCATAGAAAAACGGGGAATGAATAAGATCTTTGACTGACTCTATTACAAGCCCCTCTTCCTTTCCATTTTGCTCAAATAGAAGTTAATTAGATATAGAAAAGTTAACTAGAAATAGATTACAGACAGAAAATGAATTTGGCCACCTACCATTGAAACTTTGGGGATATTTGAGGTGACTTTTCAGAGGATTCTGTTAGGTGCATGCAAATTATTTTTTTTTCAATATCTGTGATTTTACTTTGAACATGAATTCTCAAATGTTATGTTTCACTCCCATCAGTACTTATATGACTTACTTCATTGAAAACTGTGTTCAATGTTACTAATTCTTCAATAACTGTTGAATCAAACCCTAGTCATTTGTCTAGTATTCAAGATTTTCTGTGAATTAAAAATGTCCATTCACCCATTATACAAAGTTATTTTTTTAAATAATTTTACAAAATAATTTTACTGCCATCCATCATTCAACTGACCCACAACTTTTCACATTATTATTGTTATATATTTTTTATTTCCGCATCTTATTAGGGTACAAATACTTAGGTTATATATGTTGTCTGTGCCCCACCCAAGTCAGAGCTTCAAGCATGTCCATCCCCCAGATAGTGCATACCACACTCATTAGATATGAATATACTCATCCCCTCCTCCCACCTCCCACCTACATGACACCCAGTGAATGTTACTACCATATGTACACTTAAGTGTTCATCAATTATTAACAATTTGATGGTGAATACATGTGGTACTTGTTTTTCCATTCTTCTGATACTGCACTTAGTAGAATGGGCTCCAGCTCTATCCAGGATAATACAAGAGGTGCTAGATCACCATTGTTTTTTGTGGCTGAGTAGAACTCCATGGTATACATATACCATATTTCATTAATCCACTCATGTATTGATAGGCACTTGGGTTGTTTCCACAGCTTTGCAATTGTGAATTGTGCTCCTATAAAAATTCTAGCACAGATGTCTTTTTTATAGAATGTCTTTTGTTCTTTTGGGTAGATGTCAAGTAATGGAATTACTGAATCAAATAGTACTTCTACTTGTAGTTCTCTGATGTATCTCCATATTACTTTCCACAGAGGTTGTAATAGTTTGCAGTCCCACCAGCAGTGTATGAGTGTTCCTGTCTCTCTGTATCCATGCCAACATTTATTGTTTTGGGACTTTTTGATGAAGGCCATTCTCACTGGAGATAAGGGGGATCTCATCATGGTTTTGATTTGCATTTCCCTGATGGTTAGAGATGTTGAGCATTTTTTCATATGCTTTTTGGCCATTAGTCTACTTTCTTTTGAAAAGTTTCTGTTCATGTCATTTGCCCACTTTTTGATAGGGTTGTTTCATTCTTTTCTTGCTGATTTTCATGAGTTCTACATAGATTCTAGTTATCAGCCTTTTATCGCATGTGTAGCATGCAAATATTTTCTCCCATTCTGTAGGTTGTCTGTTTACTCTTGTGATAGTTTCCTTGGCTCTATAGAGCTTTTTAATTTGATCAGGTCCCATTTATTTATTTTTGTTGTTGCTGTGATTGCCTTTAGGATCTTCTTCATAAATTCTTTGGCTAGGCCAATGTCTATAAGTGTTTTTCCAACATTTCCTTCTAGATTTCTCATAGTTTCATGTCTTTGGTTTAACTCTTATACACTGTGAGTTGATTTTTGTGAGAAGTGAAAGGTGAAGATCCTGTTTCAGTCTTCTACACGTGGCTATCTAATTTTCCCAGCACCATTTATTCAATAAGGATTCTTTTCCCCAATGTATGTTTTTGTCTGCTTTGTCAAAGATTAGATGGCTATATGAGGATGATTTTATATCTGGGTTCTCAGTTCTGTTACATTGATCTACGCCTCTGTTCCTTAAGTCTGGTAAATTGATGCCTCTCAATTTCTTCTTTTTGCTTAAGATTCCTTTTGCTATACAGGGTCTTCACTGGTTCCGTACGAAGCATAGAATTATTTTTTCTAGATTTGTGAAAAAAGATGTTGGTATTTTAATAGGGATTACATTGAATCAGTATAACTTTGGGTAGTACATATATTTTAACAAAGTTGATTCTGCTGACCCATGAACATGATATGGTTTTCCACCTGTTTACATCCTCTGCTATTTCCTTCCTCAGTATTTCATAGTTCTCCCTGTAGAAGTCATTCACCTTCTTACTTAAATATATTCCTAGGTATTTTATTTTCTTTGTTGCTATTGTGAAGGGTATTGAGTCTTTGATTTGGTTCTCTGTTTGACTGTTGTTGGCATATAAGAATGCTACTGATTTCTGTACATTGATTTTATAACCTGAAACTTTGCTGAATTTGTTTATCAATTCCAGTAGTCTCATGGCAGAATCTTTGGGGTTTTCTAGATATGAGATCATATCGTCAGCAAAGAGTGATAGTTTGACCTCTTCTGCTCCCATTTGGATGCCCTTGATTTCCTTCTCTTGTCTAATGCTCTGGCTAGGACCTCCAGCACTATGTTGAATAGAAGTGGTGATAGAGGGAAACATTGTCTGGTTCCAGTTCTAAGTGGGAATGCTTTCAATTTTTCCCTATTTAATATGATGTTGGCTGTGGGTTTGTCATATATGGCTTGTATCATTTTCAGGTAAGTCCCGTCTATGCCTATTTTGTTAACCATTCATATCATAAAAGGGTGCTAAATTTTGTTAAATGCTTTTTCTGAGTCTACTGGGAGGATCATATGGTCTTTATTTTTACTTCTATTTAAGTGTTGAATTACGTTTATAGATTTGCATATGTTGAACCATTCCTGCACGTCTGGGATGAAGCCCACTTGGTCGTGATGGATTACTTTTTTGATAAGCACCTGAATTTGATTTGCTAAGATTTTGTTGAGAATATTTGCATCTGTATTCATAAGGGATGTTGGTCTGTAGTTTTTTTGTTTTTGTTTTTATTGCGCCCTTTCCTGGGTTTGGTATCAGGGTTATGTTGGCTTCATAAAATGTGTTGGGGAGGATACCTTCCTTCTCAATGTTGTGAAATAATTCCTGCAGGATAGGTACCAGTTCTTCTTTGTAGGTCTGGTAAAATTCAGGTGTGAAACCATCTGGTCCAGGACTTTTCTCTTTAGGAAGGTTTTTTTTTTTATTGCTGCTTCAATTTCAGTACTTGATATCAGTCTGTTTGGGACTTCTATTTCTTCCTGATTGAGCCTAGGGTGGCTGTGTGTTTCTAAGAATTTTTCCATTTCCTCCACGTTTTCAAGTTTATGTGCACATAGGTTTTTATAGTATTCATCAATGATATTTTGCATTTCCGTGGTATCCCTTATAATTTCTCCTTTTTCATTCCTGACTGAGTTTATCAGAGTCCTTTATTTTCTGCTTCTCATTATTTTAGCAAGAGGCATGTCAATTTTATTTTTTCAAAAGACCAATTTTTTGTTTTATTAATCTTCCATATAGTATTTTTATCTATTTCATTTAGTTCTGCTCTGATCCTTGTTATTTCTTTTCTTCTGCTGGGTTTCGGATTGGTTCACTCATCCTTTTCCAGTTCTTTGAGATGATCCACTAGATTGTTGATTTGTGATTTTTCTGTCTTTTGGATGTAGGCATTTATGGATATAAAATTTCCTTTCAGGACTGCTTTTGCTGTGTCCCACAGATTTTGATAACTTGTGTCTCCTTTATCATTTAGTTCAAAGACTTTTTTAATTTCCATCTTAATTTCTTCCTTAACCCAACAATCATTCAGCAGAAGGTGGTTTAGTTTCCATGACTTTGGGTAGAGATAAGAGTTTCTCTTGATTTCTAATTGTATTCCACTGTGGTCTGCGAAGATGCATGGTATAATTTCTATTTTTTTAAATTTGTTGAGATATGTTTTGTGGCCTAGGATATGGTCAATCTTAGAGAATGTCCCATGAGCTGATGAGAAAAACGTACATTCAGTGGTTTTTGTGTATAATGTTCTGTAAATGTTTGTCAGGCCCATTTGTTCTAGAGTTCTGTTTAAGCACATTGTTTCTTTGTTTATTTTCTGTTTGGAGGATCTGTCCTGTTTTGTCAGAGGGATGTTGAAGTCCCTGGCTATTATGGTGCTGCTGATTATCATTTTGTTTAGATCTAGTAGGATTTGCTTTATGAATCTGGGTGCACTTGAGTTAGAGCTATATATACAGGAATAAGAAGCTCAAAGGACTCCTGGGAGATACACTGCAAACAGGAAGACACCACAACACATAATCATCAGACTAGCCAAAATAAACACGAAAGAGGTCCTCCTACATGCTGTAAGGTCAAAAAAGCAGGTAACCTACAAAGGAAAACCCATCAGACTAACTACAGACTTCTCAACTGAGACCTTACAAGGCAGAAGAGACTGGGGCCCAATTTTCACTCTTCTAAAACAGAATAATTCCCAGGCTAGAATCTTGTACCCTGCAAAATTAAGTTTCTTCCATGAAGGAGAAATAAAGACCTTCTCAGACAAAGACTGAGGGAATTCATCAAGACAAGATCTGCCTTCCAGGAAGTACTCAGAACAGCATTATTCACAGACCAGCACAATAAACACTCAACAGTGTAAAATCATCTAAAAGCTAAAGGTCAAAGGCCAGATACCACAACGGCTCAAGAGAGAAAACAAAGCAACAAAGTTCAACTCAACAGGATGAGCAGAAATCTGCTCCACTTATCAATTCTTTCAATAAATGTGAATGGCTTGAACTGACCACTAAAGAGATATAGACTGGCTGAATGGATGAATATACACAAGTCAAGCATCCGCTGTTTTAGGAAACATACCTAATCCACAAGGATTCATTCAGATTCAAGATGAAGGAATGGAAAACAATATCCCATGCAGATGGAAGCCAAAAGAAATCTAGCATAGCAGTCTGATTTCAGATAACAGTTTTCAAATCAACAAAAGTTATGAAAGACAAAGATGGTCACTATATAATGATGAACGGTACAATTCAACAAGAAGACATAACAGTTCTAAATATTTATGCACCTAACTCCTACTATTTTTTACTTCATTCCATTGATCTCACCAAGAATAGTTCAAAAGTCTTTGAGAAAATTCACATTCATCATTATCTTCAACATTTACCTAAAGAATTTTCTTTTTTCAGAAATGGTTTGAATAATTTACTCAATTTACATTTCCTTAAAATTTATACACAAAGAATCATTATATTCTTATTTGCATGGTTATTTTATTCTTGTTTTCTAGTGTATAGACCTTGATTCTCTCTTAGATGATAAGCTACTTAATGGAGATCTAAGATCCTGGGTTTTTGTTGTTCTTATTGTTTATTTATCGCTTCTGACTGGGGAGGTCTGATACAGTGCTCCTATTACTTAAAAGGTGCTACAGTGATTTGTACTTTTAAACCTAGACTACATTACTGTAACCTAGTCAGAGCAGATAGTAATAATAAAAGAAGCAAAATAACAAAGACACTGTACCTAATATGGCTTAAACCCAGAATTTTTATTTACAATTTCTAGACTTAGCATTTATTTTTAACTGTTTAACAGGTGATATCACACATTCATAAATCACTTTTAAGGAATTAAAAAAGCTTTACATGCACTTTTTTTTTTTTTTTTTTTTTTTTGAGACAGAGTCTCACTCTGTTGTCCTGGCTAGAGAGCCGTGGCGTCAGCCTAGCTCACAGCAACCTCAAACTCCTGGGCTCAAGCAATCCTTCTGTCTCAGCCTCCCGAGTCGCTGGGACTACAGGCATGTGCCACCATGCCCAGCTAATTTTTTCTATGTATATTTTTAGTTGTCCAGATAGTTTCTTTCCATTTTTCAGTGGAGACGGGGGTCTCACTCTTGCTCAGGCTGGTCTCGAACTCCTGACCTCGAGCGATCTCCCTCCTCGGCCTCCAAGAGTGCTAGGATTACAGGCATGAGCCACCACGCCTGGCCTATATGCACTTGAATGTTTGCTCTGGAGCCTTCCATAAATTTAAGGCATTTTGGTTTTGTAAGCATATGTCAAAACTTTTGGAGTGCTTTTAAATAAAAATGTGTACATACATAAGTGTTTCCAGTGTTTATGCAGGTTAAGTTTAAACACTGTAGCAAGAACAACAAGAACAAAAAATCCATTTGGAAACCAGACACTACAGAAAGAGAAAGTTTTTAAAGTTTTTCTCAAACCATAGTCCCCTGAATCACAAAGCTTAGATGGTATTTTTATTTCCCAGATATAGCTAGACTAGTGGTTACATAACTACTGTTCATTCATCTGTGATCACAGCCTCCTTTTACCTCATGATTATACCATCATATTTCTCAATGAATAGTATTTTGGTACCAATTGTTATAAATTTCAGGTTTTCATATGAAATTAGCCCTCTTCCAGTATCAAAAGTATTTCACATGCCATCCTAGAATTGCCTTCCCCTATAAAGAGAAGGGGAGAAGACAGCTGCTCAAAAATGACCCTGAATCTCTTTTCTATATTGCTATACAGACTTCCTGTGATAAAGTAAGAAATTGCTACAGACCCATTAACTTCAGAGCCACCCAGTTCACTCACTCTATGACTTGCTACCTATTGCAGCTTACACCGAAATTCAAAAGCCAAATGTATAGCTGTGGCAGCTCACTCAGCCCTGAGCCATACAGCCAGCACACAATAAAGAAAAGCCACTGGAGCTCTTTCTGTTGTCCTTTCTCATCCTTTTCTTCTTATTTTCTCTTTCAGTCTGTTTCAGAACTTTCTAGTGCATGATTATCTCTCACGTTCCTGCTCATCCTTCAAAAAGTCTCCCCTTTCTCATCACCACTCTGGAAAACCCTGTAATTTGATCCTACCCTAGCTCAGACCTGATAAATTTCCTCCAGTCTATACTTCCTGCCCCTTTTAGACCCCAAGGGACATAGCCCATTTATGCTTCCTGGTCTGTTTCCACTAGGGGGCCTGGTTACTCTTGCCTTTCTCATGAAGGAGGTCTGATAGAAGCCTAAGGTTTCATTTAGCTTCACATTGTCCTGGCATTTTGACATTATTTCTTGACTTTGCTGTGGCTAATATCTCCAGCTCTCAGCCCGAGAATTTAGCTGAGATAATGAATTAATTATTCAGTGTGCCAGTTATATTTTTAGACTGGGCTCTTTAATTACGCTAAAGCCTACTATGTCTGTTATCCTGAATGGTGACAGACTGGGAACTGCCTTGCTGGTTTTTATTCCATCCTTCCTCTTTCGCCGATGTCACCCTGTTTTCAACCTCAATATTAAATAGCCAAATACACGAGTACCATATTGTTGACAATATAACTCTAGAAGCATATGGTGCTAAGTTAGTAGAAAAACAATTCTCAGCTCAGTAAGTGTTCTTCATTTGAAAATATGTACTATTCCTTCTCCTTCTTCTTTGAAAAGTCAGCACACGAGAGGGCCAAGCATCGCCTGGGGACTTTAACTTGCATAAAACACTGTGTTGGCTCCGAAGCACTGAAATTCCACAGCAAGGCCAGCATCACATAAACTCCTCTGGGACTCTTACATTATTTATCTCTGAACAGCCAGGGGCTTTTGCAGAGAGGTCCCTAACTACTACAAGCATTCACTCTATCTAATGCTTATTTAATTAACAGTGCACAAACACCAATTCTGTGTGTGCAGTGAAGTCTGTGCACATCTCTAGATGTGTTTTCTCAATAGATTTGGAAATGCCATAGCAGAATGGTGCCAGAATTCTCTTCCGGACTCTAGTTATTCCTCAAAACCTGAAAATCTCTCCGTCCAAGAAGACGCTGGTCAAAATAGGATAAAACTGATGCTGGAATGAGATAGAGGAAAGGAATATCTAGAAAAAATGTTGGTACAAAAAAGTCCTTTTGCTGTTCTTATACTTTCAAAACAAGAATTATAACTGTGAAATAATTTAATTTTTTCATAATATATGTGAAGACTTAATTCAGAGTTATTTAAGAGTTAGATAAGATCTCTAAGGTCACTGCCAATTCTAAAATTCTAGGTTCAGAATCACCTAGAGAGCCTCTAAGTAGCACTCAGTAATGGGACATCAACTGAAGATTGTTATATCCTAAACCACAGATGATTAAACTCAAAGAATGCAACTCAGTTAAAAATGAAGCACTTGCAAATGGCTCTCTATCTACCATAGTACATAACTCTAAAAATCTCTTTGTAAACATCTAAGAAAGAAAGAAAAGCATCTCCTCAAGCAGAATTTAAAAAATTGAGGGCATATGTATTGAAAATCTCCTTTAGGGTGTAAGACATCTCAGAAATAAAATCAAATCCTCTAAAATAAAATTCTGTTAGTTTGAGAAACATCATTATGTTTTATTTTGCTGTCATCTGTTTGAAGCTCACCGGTAACCCATAATGGAGGAACTGGCTTTCCAAACTGAGGTTGTATAAAGTTTCCTCACATTTGCAATTGTTAGGAGGCAGAATACTTAATCTTTACAGACTTATTGTCTCTTTCTGTGATTTATCTTTCTTTCCCCTTCTTTCCAATTATAAGATAGGATAAATAATCATTGTAATGTTAGAGAACTAAGTTGCAGCAGCACACTTTTTATTGAATTACTTTTATTTTGTAGACTTTATGTTGAAATGTGCATTTACTAATGAATAATGTTTTTAAGGAATTCATTTAAAGGTTCTATTTTCTTATTCCACGCATCACCAGGGGGCAGCACAATTCGCAAAGAGTATTCTTTTAATTCAGGGACAGAAAACTTGACAATGTCATAATTGGTACTACATTCTGTTGCAGTTATAGGCATACAAAACATTATTCAATTTTTTTCCACAATAAATGTAGACTAAAAACTAGCCGGATTTAGAGAATTATACCTATAAAGAGGAATATTCATGTTAGCAGACACCGAGCATAATCCAAAAAGGAAGGAAAAAGTAACCTTAGGCGTCTTTGTTTCTGTATTATCTCTGTGAGGTACAGAAAGAATGAAATTATTATTGTTTTCTGAATTCCTTTACAATATGAAGTTAAATGTGACAGGAAAACATATCAAATAGCATCATTGTCCCTTAATATCAGGGGAAGAAAACAAAAGTAACAAAATATGGACTTTGCAAAGAGCTGGGGATGAAAGAGGGGAATGAAGGAGGTAGAAAGATGGGGGAAAAAGGGACATTTTAAAGATGAATAAGACATGATTGATTTCCTGAAATAATTAGCAGATCAAACATACCACAGTTTAAGAATAGTAAATAAATGATTATATTTTATCTTTAAATTTGATTTACTAAATTCACATAAATAGTGCTTGGAAAAGGTAGTTTATTACAAATTTATCTTTCATGCTCTACCTGTTTATAAAACCTCTAATTGCTTCCTGGAGTACCATCTTCAAAAGTTCACATACATTGACATAGAACATTTAAGCCATCATACTCGCTACCTGCATTCTTTTTTAAAAATATATTTTTTGTTTTTTATAGATCCATAAAATAAAATGATTCATAAAAATTTAAAAGGTGCTGTAAATTTTACAGGAAAATAAACTTTTAAAATCCAATAATATTTGAAGGCAACAAAGTCTACAATATTACCAAAGAAAATAAAATATTTTGGTAACTTACAGGAAGTTAGAAATAAAAACAGCAGCAAAGTAGAATATGTAGTTGAAAATGCTCAAATATGCTCTTATTCTTATTGTGCAAAGATACCAGATGTTCTTATTTCAAAAAATAAAACATACACACACACACGCTTCCATTATCCCTGCTTCTCCATTAAACAATAAAATGTTCTTATTTCACTTCCAAACTGAATTCATTCATTCATTTTTTTTTCCCATTCAGTGAGTTTCTTCTCCTTCTTCTTCTTTTTTTTTTTTTTAAAGAACTTATTTAGCACTCTGGGAGGTCGAGGAGGGAGGATCACTTGAGGTCAGGAGTTCAAGACCAGCCTGAGCAAGAGTTAGACCCCCGTCTCTACTAAAAATAGAAAAAAAAAAATTAGCCAGTCAACTAAAAATAGAAACAAAAAATTAGCCGGGCGTGGTGGCTCGCACCTGTAGTCCCAGCTACTCCAGAGGCTGAGGCAGGAGGATCGCTTGAGCTCAAAAGTTTGAGGTTGCTGTGAGCTAGAATGACACCACGGCACTTATTGTAGCCGGGGCAACAAAGTGAAACTCTGTCTCAAAAAAAAAAAAAAAAAAAAAAAGAACTTATTATGTGCCTGTCCTTAAGATACCACTATTTTGGAGGAGAGACTGACATGGCAACAAACTGTTCTAGCAGAACTGACAGTTGTTTCAAGACAACACAAACTACCATGGGAATAAGAACTTGGAAGTCATAGACTATAAACCCCTTCAGGGAAGGGACTGTGTTTATCTTGTTAGCAATGCTTAACTCCAGTATCTAAAGAAATACTAGGCAAGCAGAAAGCACTCAACAAATAGTGCCTTGGTTGCCCAGGGCTATTGTAATTAAGTGCCCCAAACTGGTGGCTTAGGATGACAGAAATTTATCCTCTCAGAGTTCTGGAGGCAAGAAGTACGAAATTAAGGTGTTGGCAGGGCCATGTTCCCTCTGAATCCTCTAGGGGAGGATCTTTCCTTGCCTCTTCCAGCTTCTTCCTGGTAGCCCCAGGCATTCCTTGGCTGGTAGCAGCACAACTGCACTTTCTACCTTCATCTTCACACGGTCTTCTCCCTGTGTCTCTGTCTTCACATGACCGTCTTCTAATAAGGACACCAATCATATTGCATTAGGAGTCCACCTGCTTCACTATGACCTCATTTAACTATTATAATTACATTTACAACAATGTATTTCCAAATAGGGTCACATTCTGAGATACTAGGGATTAGAACTTCAGCATATCTTTTACAGGGACACAATTCAGTCTATAACCTTAATTTTCTCCTTTTCTACACTTTCAAATTTCCCCCCTTAACTTCTCCTTTGCCTGCCTTCTTTCCCCCCAAATTAGATCATTTTAAGAATCTGACAGATTGAGGGCCACTGTGCAGAGGAACACAGACTCCCTTCTAGCATCTCACCTCCTAAGATTACCCATTATTTTTGTCAGACACATTTCGTTTGTGCTTAGTTTGGCTGTGCTAGAATCATACAAATTACTATCATTTACAAGAATTGCTTACATTCATGCCTAATTATCATGCAGTAGAATAACAATTATGCATATCATTAAATTCATGTGAGATAACCTTCAATGTAAGTTTTATTTGATTACGGCACTAAACTCTGTTCATGCATGCTTGGCCTTCATAGCAGGTTGCTCAGGAAGAATGGTTGTCTCTGCCATTTAAAAAATAATGATAGCAATATTGGCCATAATTCTAACCTTCTCCAAAAGAAATATTGGTTCCATAACTTGGTACCCACCTTGTGAAAGGTTACTGCAATCAAGTCTGGATTAAATATAATCAATATTTCATCTATTACATATGAATAAAAATGGAATATTTTATTTAACATATTTAAGCTTTCTAATTTGCTTAAAAAAAATGCATCTATTTGATTGGTTCTCCTGAGAAGATGCATGTGTTAAGAGTGTAATGCATGTGATATTGTCTTGTAACAAATATATTCTAATCTCTTGATTAAGCATTCTAGGTATAGAATTAAAAAATATATATATATCTCATCAGCATATAACAATGCATAAGTATTCTATGTTTTGCTTTCACACATTTTTGAAGTTATTTTTGTTCATTTTTAAAGCATATAATAAGGCAAGGTGACATCAAACCAGCAATGTCACTGTATTTAACATCTAATAGGTGTACAATACCTTGTCATGCACTCCATATAGACAACTTCATTTAACTCTCCCAGAATTTATTTGGGTGGGCCTTTTAAAATAATATTTAATTTTTAAATTGTAAAAATAATAAACATGAATTTTAGAAAATTTTGGAATTATTGAGGTAAAAATAAGAATGATCCACAAGCATATTACCCAGAAATTGCTATATTTAATATTCAATAGGAATATTAGTGTTAGTTTTGCAAATCCCAATTGCCACTCTTATTCTAGGCTATCTTGGTCACTTCGTTCAAATATACCTAAATGGATATTCTATTTTACAAAATATTTTGTAGTATCATTTTAACTTAATCACAATTTTTTCTATCAATAAGCATCTGTAATAGATCATATGGCTGTATCGCTTTTTGAACATTTATTTTTGTTTAGAATTCTCAATTTTTATAAAACATAGTTAAGAGTTCTAGAATCAGAGTTCCTGTGGGCAAGTTTGTCTCCATTATCTACTACTTTTGTGATCTTGGGCTAATTGCTTAACTTTACTCTTACTCAGTTTCCTTTATAAAAAGGAGCTACTAGTAATGCCTTCTAGAATTACCATGATAATTAAATAAAATAAGCCACATAAAGTAGTTAGGCATATAGAGTGCCTAGCCCATCCTAGGGCTCAAATAAATGTTAACTGTCAATAATCACATTTGCAGAATGTATTATTAATATTTTCTACTGCACTCATTTGTTGATTCTTCTGGTTTTCCTCTTTCTCTCTGGACTTTCCTTCTAGTATTCTTTGCAAGTGACTCTTCCCTTTGCCTGTCATTTAAATATTTGCCTACAGAACTTAGTACCCCCCTTCTCTTATTCTACATTTTCTCCCTGGACAATCTGACCTACTCTAGTGACTTTCATTAGTATCTATATACTGATGATTCTCATATTTCTATCTCCAGCCCACATTATTCTTTCTGAGCTTTCTGCCCATACACCTAACTGCCTATTGCACATCTCCACTCAGAAGTCTTAAGGGCCTTCAAAACTCAACAGGTCTAAAATTAAACTCATCGTTTTCTCAGAATGAACTTCTCTTGTGTTTCCTCATTCCATGAATGATCATTAATAGCACTTAGCTACTCTAGGCAGAATGCTGAGTTATTTTCCGCTCAGCGCTCTCCCTCACCCCACTGTGAGTGGGGTGTGACATCCTCAAGTCGCTGTAATTCTGAATCCAAAACAGCTTTTATATCTTCATTTCTCTGCAACCCCACTGTAACTACTCTAGTCTATACTACCAACATCTTTCGTCTAGATTGCTGTAACATCCATCTAAACACAATTCATTCAAACCATTTTACAAACTGCCATGTGATACTTTAAAACAAACACAAACCTGATCATGTAGAGTCCCCAACTTAAAATCTTTCAATAGTTTCCCTGAGTTTCTATGATGTAAGGCTTTAAAAAGATGCATCATCTAATCCTTTACCTGTCCAGTCTTATTGCTCATCATCACCTACCCTCAGATCCAGTCTTATGCAATTAACACTCTTCATCCCAGCCATCCTAAACCTCTCTCAGTTTCTCTCATCTTAAAGTCTTTACACAAACTCCTTCGTCTGCAAGGCTACTGTAATTTCTGTCCTTTATTGATTAAACTAACTTCTTAACTTCAGGCCTCAGATGATGGTGAAAATATTTTTAGAAAGCAAAATCTGTTCTTATAGTCCCTAAGTTCCACTGTGCTCACTAAATACCGTAGTATGATCAGTTGCACAGAAAAATATTTTTAAGAATATATTTTAAGCCTGATAGAATGTTCTCCAAATTCCAAATTATCCAAATTCCACATGAATTATGTATGTATGTATATATGTGTATATGTGTAATCAAACTCAGAGTTACCTGTCAAGTTACACTTTGTAGAAAGAAGTACCAGATGTGAAAAAAAAAATTCACATATTGATTTTAAAGAGGAGATACAAGACGACATGTTTCAACACATTCCACCACTTTGTAAAAATAAATCGGGCATAAGCTGATGAATGTTTTTAGTCTCCACCACAGAAAGAACTCAAGAAAACAGCTATCTCTGCAATGGGTAAACTTTTTAGTGGAATTTCCCGAATGACTGAATTTTCATCCTAACTTCAGAAAGATTCTTAATTATCATTCCTTCAAACACAAGAAGAGTTTTAAATTATTTTTCTCCACCCCTGGAACATCTTAACATATGCTACACTCGGAAGCTTTATTTATTGCCAGTAATAAGAAATATATAGATCACTAGCAAGTTTATTTTTGTTTCAATTCACTTGAAAGCCCACTGGCAAAAAGTGAACATTAAAACGAAGATTCTAACATTCTAACCCTGATGTTAAGAACCTTAGCTTCTTTTCTTACGGTTCTTGGGCCCAATGAAATCCTGGAATAAAAATCGTTTTTACAGTCCCTAACCTTCCTGCATCTGATCCTGCGAGGTTTTTAGTCACTCTGCTCTCTAGGATATAAAATAAACTACAGCTCAACCAAATATATTCTGCACTTCCCATCTCCAGATTCCTGACTCCTCTTGTCTTGCTAAATTCAGCTATAAACTATTGTGGATTACATTTTGTTTCCAATTCTTACCTCCTACCTACTTCCATTCATGCCCTTTGTCATGTGACTTTTTCTTCTCAGTGAAGGTAAAGTCTATTTCCCCACCCAACTGACATTGGGTCTGGCCTCATGCCATGATCTGGCCAACAGAATGTACACACAAATGAGGGTGTGCTAGTCCTAAGCAGGCATTCGGAGGCATCACACATTCTGCCGTACCCATATTTTGCTGCTACCATCCCCATAAGAACAGGGCCCAACAAGGATGAGAGACACATGGGGCAACCCTGCAACTTGGATCCAAGCCCAGCATAGATCAGCCAATCCAGACATATGATAGAGAATAGAATCATCTCAAGCCACTGAGTTTTGGGATTGTTTATTATGCAGCATTACTGTAGAAAATGTTAAATCATAAAATAGAGCCTACTGGAAATCTTAAGCTTCATTTACCTCTTCTCTAAAAACAAATCTTGGCATTTCTAAAAATAAATTTTGGCAAAATCCCCAACTTTTTCTCTTCCAGATTCCCTATACTTTAAGCCCGTGTTAGCTTTCCATAGCCAAAAATCCTTCTGCCAAAGGTGAAAGCCCTTGCTTCCCAAAGTGAGCGAGAACATAAGGCTTAGGATAGGACAAGGGCTTCCACTTTTACAAACTGGCCAAACAGAAGGCCCAAAAACATCCTTCAGTGATTACCTACTGACCTTAAATAAACTTTTATTCCTTTTAAATTTAATTATTATAACTTACACACATGAATATGGCACAATCATATGACACAGAGCTCTCCTCTCCTTTTTACTATATTTTTTGTGGCACATTCTAGTTCATAAAACATGATCACTTCCATTGTTATATATGAAAACTCACAGGCCATTCTATGCCAGTAAAAAGGCTATTCTAGTAAAATAAGGCAGATTATAAAACTATAACTCTTAACCTCAGATCAAGAGGTTAAAGACATATAGAGAATGGTTCACCTTATTTTTATAGGTTTTTCTTTATTTATATAAATTTATGGGGTACTTGAGAAATTGTTACATGCATATAATGCATAGTGATCAACTCAGGGTATTTAGGGTGTCTATCACTTAAGAAAAATACATTTCTGTTAAGTATAGTCATCCTACTCTGCTATCACACATTGAATTTATTCCATCTTACTGTCATTTACCCTTTAACCCACTTCTCTTCATCCTCTCTCTTACCTCCCACTCATCATTCCTAGTCTGTTATCTATTTTTCCACTCTTAACCTCCATGTGTTCAAATTTTTTAGCTCCCACATATGAGAATATGTGATATTTCACTTTAAAACAGTCACTTAATATTCAAGAATTATCAATGGCCTAGCGTTTTAAACATCTAGTATAATAACCAGTATATGCCCTCTTCCCCATACAATAGCTGGAATGGGATCTTTTTAGGACATATTTCTAGAACACTAACTGGTATTTATTAGGCTCAGAAAAATACCGATGAGTGAATGAATGAATGAATTCCCTCAGCAATGGCAATTCTACCAAGAGTACTCTCCTCTGTCTTAACACTGAGTTAAAAGGAACTAACTTGAAAATAGAGAGGGAGGAAAATGATTTGCATGGCTTGAAGGCCATATTTATACATATATATTTAAGCAGAACCACAAACTATGACCATGCCAGCCCTGCTTTATTGGAGAAAACCACTGATTTCTTCTATAAATTAGGGAAGCTGTGGATTTTATCTACAAGTGCTCTGTGTGTGTGTATATGTATGTGTGCTGGGGGGGACTGTCCCTTGAAATGAAGTTTATTGCAAAAATAAAAGCATGTGTGCGTACCTTTCTGTATATATTACTCACTAGAACCTATGTATCATAGTATTTAATATGCTGGGAGTTAAAAAGCTGACGTGTTAAGACAGCACAAAGGCATGTCTAGGCTAGTTACTGTTGAGTGGCACTTAGTGTGGATTTACTCACTGCAAACCGTCCTTGATATGCTGCCTGTCTCTTCCTGGTAAATGGCAGTGAAGGTCAGTGAATCTAATTTGACAATAATGAGCCTGCTCTGCAATGTGTTATAATATTGTGCCTCTACTTCTTTTTTTTAAAGGTATCAGCCAATCAAAAGGGCTGTTCAATGACACCAGGGAAACCCCAAGAGAGCTGGAAAGAGTCAAAGAACAGTACTCTCTTATTTTTCTTTTCCAATAATGGAGACAGCAGAGGTTATGAACCTGTTCAATATGCATTAAAACAAAACACAGCCTGATAGGAATGTTTTAATTAATAACAATTATCTTCTGCAGCATTGTGATTCAAGCCAGGTCTCTGAGCATGAAGGAGAAACTTGACACTTGTGCTTCTTTGTGGAAAGAGAGATTTTAAGCAAAGTTAATGGAAACTCAGCGGATGAATGGTGCCGCAATTCAAATGTACTGTAAAATTACTGAAATGATTTCAATGTCACAGGACTACACTGCATTGCATTTATGATTATTACTCCTCGCTATGCTTTAGTGATATTTTGTCAAATATCTTAAAGCTTGTCATAAAAAAGTCATGTCTTTGAGATAAGAATGTTGATGCAACTAATAATAATTCATTATTATTTATGTACTTTTTCATATAAAATAATTCTATGCACATTCTAAATAGTGCATTTTATATATACAAAATAGATATATAATTTCTATATTAACATAATTATTACAGGAAAAGTACAAAAGTTGGAATGCTGACACAAGGGTAAGGACCCACCAACAGCCATACCCCACCCCATTTGCAATGTCTTTGCAAATCTTGTTCTATATTCTAAGCTTTTATTTCAAAAAAGATGATTCTGGAACAGGATTTGTGAAAATCATATTTTGGGTATGTGTTTAAAATATATATTCTTTGGCCCCACCCCAGACCTTCTGAGTCAGCATTTCCTGGGAGAGTGCCCATAAATCTGTATCTTAAATTCTCCAGATAATTCTCAGGCACATTAAACTCAGGGAGCATTTTCCTACACTAGAGGTTCTTACACTGAGAACTACAGAATTCGGGGGTCCATAAATTTGGGATGGGAAAAAAAATACACTTTCATTTTCACTGAACTTAAATTAATATTTAGCATTCTCTTCAATTATGAACATAGTCAACAAATCACAGTAGTGTTAGAGTATCTGTGTCATCAATAGAAATCAGAGATATTTTCCTATATTACAATTATAGATATCTCAAAATATTATTGACATTGATCACTGCTCTAAAATTATGTTAGTTATCATAAACTCCCTGCTAGAGTTTTTAATTTAATAAACTACAAAATGAGCACATATGTTACTAAATCAGAAAATTTTAAAATAATATTTTAATAATTATGTTTCAATACAACTGGTTTCCTTTGTAATCCCATGCATTTTATTTAATGTATTTTAAAATGGTTTCTGAATGGAGCCCACAGGCTACACCAGACTAGCATAAGTGTCCATGACACAACAAAAGGCAAGAACCCCTTCCCTAGCTCTCCTGGGCCTTGTATTTAGGCAGAGGGAGAAGCAAAAGGAGGAAGGAGAGAGCTAAACGTAAGCTGTGTTTCTGAAGCAAACAAACTCTCTGGCATTTCCTCTAAACGGACATAGATGTGGGAGCATAAAGGAAGGTAGCTTATAAAATTCCAACGTGTTTAAGAGTGGGAAGAAAAAAAGAAAGGAAAGCAAGAACAGAAACACCTGTCAGTCATGAACAGCTTATTGGCCGAGTTCATCAGCAGGGGAGCTGAATTTGATCAGTTCTGCCATGATTAGTGTCACTACAGTCAAGTGTAATTTCTGTATAAATAGAAGTGGTGGATAGGAAAATAATTCAGACCATCCTTCCAAATTGTATCAGTCAGCACAGACATCAAAAACTGTCAGCCAGAGGAGGGGAAGCATACATACCCAACCAAGCCTATAATTGTATTCAGTATTCAAATATTTCACACTACAGAATATTATCTTCAACATAAGACCAAAGAAAAATCAATGTTGATCGTGTAGCTTATCTAACTGTGAAAACAGCATCTGCATATTTTTCATTGTCTTTGTTGGTAAAAGTAAGCAAATGTTAGGTTTTTGTATTTTGTCACTTTTTCACTAATAGGATATTTTTTATCTCTAAATTTGCTGATCTTTTAATTCCATAGCTTAATAAATGATACCTCCATCCAATCGGTTGTCCAAGACAGAGACCCACAGGCAACGTTCCTCCTTCATCAAATAGATCACTAAGTCCTATTGTTTCTAGCTCCCTGAAAGTAATCTACTTCCTTCAGGCCCTTTGCTGCTAGGTTAGTTCAGACTGTCATTATTTTAGCTAGAATTATAGGAATGGACTCCTAACTGGTCTCCTTGGCTTTAGTCTCCTTGTCTCCAATCTTTCCTACATATTTTCATCAAAATAATATTTCTTAAATGCAAGTCTTAATTCCTCTCTCTTGCAAAAACACATCTCTGGAATCCCATTGCCCTTAGACTACACTCCATACTTCTAAAAATGTCCTATCAGCCCTTCCGGATCTGGCCCAGGCTTACATTTCTAGGCTTAGCCCTCCCTCCTCACACTATAGACTTCACTTACCCTGGCTTTTTCCCAGGCACCTCTGGGCCTTGGCATCTGCTTTCCCTCTGCCTAGAATTGTCCATTTACATGACAAACTTTAGCTGATATCCCAGGGCCCCCACCCCTCTAGAGTGAAATGCCCTTTCCAAGTGCTTACCTTAGTATTGGGTACTTACCCTTTTTATTGTTCTTATTACTTTAGGCTGCACTTGCATGTTTATTGTCAAATTAGCTGAGTTGCCAGGATCAGTGTCAATAGAACATCGTTATGGCATTTGATCAAAGATTAAACATAGGATAGTGCTTTTATAACATATTTTGTATTCACTTATAGCAAAATCATTTTTAGGTATTTTTACCTTTATTACATTTCTGTTCAGAGAGGAAAAAAAAGTATTGTTTTCTTGAAACCAGTAAGAAAATTAATTCTGTATATGACATCTAATAGTTCTAGTTACAGACTCAAACTATGCTTTAGTAAGTTAAGAATAAGAAGTTTGTCCATAAAGTTTACCTAGGGACAAGATGTTTCACATAATAAAATATATTTCCTCCAATTAAAAAATACATATATACCTATGAAATTACATAATTTAAAAATAATTGTCAAGGGCATCCTGCAGGACCCCAGCCTTTCTCCTCAGCCTTTTCTGAGGCTGACGTCAATGGCATCGTAATCTGCTAATGACTGCTGAAGTGCAGAACTGCTTAATTTCTCACACGTCTCCTTCTCAGACTGCTCAACATTCAATTGATAACAAAGTCTTATTAACTAGGGTAAAATCTGTATGTGCAGAAACTTTGGTGGCACAGAAAATATTTGTTTAATGAATGAATGACTACCTTCTACTTAAACCAGAGCTCTACCTAAGTCTTTGTACTAGCAGGCACTTAGACTGGAGTTTGGGAGACCAGAGGAGGGAAGAAGCCTGATCTTAATATTCTTGACACTGTTATTAGTGAAACTACATATACAACTCTCATCGTGTCACCCTGTTGCTTATACAACTGATATAGGCTCCTCCAAACTGCAGAACAGATAGTATAATGATCCTTGAAATGAATTAATAATGATGATGATGAAAACTAATATTTACTGAATCCTTACTGAGTGCAGTCACTGTGCTAAGTGCTTTGCATTTATCTCATTGAATCCTTTAAACAAACTAGGAAGAAAGCAATAATATTATCTCTGTTTTAAAGACAAGAAAACAAAGATTAAGCAACTTGCCAAAGTCACATAAGTTAGCAAATGGCAGAGATGGAAGCAGACAGCAAATTATCGGATTCCTGAGTGCACACTGAACATTTTAGGTATTAAATCATGAAACATTTAGTCCCAACCTATCTTACTAGCTACCAACTTGTGAAACATCCATCTCTGGTTCCATCATCTCCTACTCCACAAATCCCACCACACTGAACTACAGGGAATATTTGAAACGAACAGTGTCCTTATAAAACCTCTGTGAAATGCACATATTATTTCCGTTGCCAAGAATTCTCCACTTCTTCTCCTCTACTCCAAAAGTCCCTATCTATCCATCTTTCAAGTTTCATATTGGATATCCCTACTCTGAAGAGCTTTCTCTGACTCCCTCAAAAAGATTAATCTTTTGGGGTTCTCATTTCACTTTGTAATATATATTAATGACTTTATCAAGTAATCATCTTGCTTTGGGCCGCCCACATCCCCAATGAGACAGACTGTGAGTTGTCTAAGGAGAAAGACAATGTCTAATTTACCTTTGTATCAGCCATTAGCTAGCCCAGGTCCATAACTCAGCACAGGCTCAATAAATATTTATTAATATGAGATAAGAGGTACGTGTGTGTAGCAGGGATGCTTAGCAATGATATAAGGACAAGTATGAAGTGACCATCAAAGAGCTGAGAATGCAAGAGAAAGCAAGATATTCAAAAAGTACCATGCAGAGTAGAATGGGACTATTAATGTAGGGGGGAATAATAGACCAAGACTATATTACTGTATGATCATACAATAATATAAATGATGTTCTTAATGATGACTCTATATGATGAGTGAATCATAAAATTGTGGTCAATATACTATTTTCGAGGAGGTAAGATGAATGCACCTTGGAAGGTTTCCCCTCTCAGGTTTACAAAAGAGTAAAGGTCAGTCATTCAGAAAATTAAGTACCTATTCTACAGAAACACAAACTTAGAATGATTTTGCTAAGCTACTCTCAGATCCTGACCCTCAGAATCTATGAGATGGTAAATGTTTGCTGTTTTAAGGTGCTAAACCTTGGAGTGATTATTTTATGTAGAAACAGAGAATTAATAACAGACCAGAATCATATATGTTATATAATTCTAACACCATTATCTTTCAAGTATTTCTCAATGTCTAATTGTCACTGTAGATTTACTTTTTAACTAAAATTAACAAGGTTGGAAAACAGAATTCACATTTGTACAATGCAGATTTACACATGTATTATTATGCACTTGAAAGGATTAGAGTTAATATATTTTCAATGAAAAGGAACTCATTTAAATGCCAGCCCAAGTTGCATAATGTGGACCACATGCTGTGGGACTTGCAGCTTTCCCAAGTTGTGTATGATAGGCTAGCTGCAATTACATAAATGAATTGTTTTCTATCATCCTCACCGGTGCATTAATGAAAGGCTATACAATTAAAGAAAAGATCAGACTGCTTGAAGAAGGCAAGACAACCAGTTTAAACAAGTAGATGAAATTAAAATCATTTTACCAGCACTATTTTCCAATCCAGTAACTGCTGAAAGTACTCTGAAATGCTATATACATCCATATCCAAGGATCTTACTCAGAGCCAAATTTATCACTAAAAATGTAATGAATGGCTAATATACTTTCTTAATTACTCTATAAAACTAGCAAACTTGAAATTTACACAATAACAAAAAAGGAAAAAGGAAAAACATTGTTTTTAGGGTTGCTCTATGTCCAAAGCTTAACTCAGACTCTTTCTTTTACAACAGGTTTCTCAAAGGCAAATTCATGCTAAGCCCAAATGTGTTGTCTTCATACTACTCCATTTTTCCTGTTTTCATTAATCAACCTAGCTGAACCCGTACTCTTGATTTTAGCCTCACCCTTTCCTCAGTGGGGTGGAGACTTCTTATACACTTCGGATTCAACTAATTCAGATAAGATAAGGACCAGTTAGTATCACACTAAGCATAAGGAACCAGTTAGAAGCTTCAGGTTTGTCCCTATGCTTTCAGGAGACTGTATGATAGCTATAAACTTAGAAAAAGAGCCACTGAGGAAGACAGAGGTGGTCAATTCTTATTAAAAAATAAAAATACATTAAAAATCAATTTATAATCAAGCACCGTGTAATTGTCCCTCTCCCCTACTCACTTTTTTTACTTCCTGGTAGAAGGTAGACTCTATCCACATGAGTCCTCCATAGTCAAATAAAGCCTGATTTTAAAAAAATCTGCATTTATCACACAGAAAAAAAGCCCTACAAACATATATGAATGTGGATGAAATCACTGAAAAATAAAATAACTGTTTTCTATGTTCCATTGGTGTCTATGTCCACAGTTTTATGACATATAATCATAGTGTAGTTACACTTAAGCATTCTATATTTTCCTATTAAGTATGTATCCAATGCTAAATTCTACTGAAAATTCATGGGTCTAGGCCTAAAGGCTTTTCTCTCTTCAGAGAATTGGAGACACTCCTCATGGATTCTCTTAATCAAGTAACTCAGCTATTTCCTAGCGAGGCATAAGGCCTTCTGACACCTGATGACCTCTTCTTAATTGATACCTTGACCTTTATGAGATATCAGCAGGAATTTAGCACTAATGGGAGGAGGATGGGGAAGGATAAACACTCAATTTCAAAAGCAGGTACTATGGGTGTATATTTGAAAGTACAAACTCAAATGATAGGTAACAAAATGCCAAGGAGGTACTGCAAATGTTAACAAAGCCAAGAGTGAAATAAAATTAGACAGAAGAAAAATATGCATTACCGAAAAGTAATATACTATCCCATAAATATTCATAAATATGTCATACCCAGAAGCTTGTGATGCTAGAGATTTAGCGTTAAAGGATTGAAGGTTGCTTAAATAGGAACACAAATAACAATAATAACTCAAAAAATCTTTAATCTTTATCTGCTATATAATTAAGATCACATCAAAATATATCTGTATAGTTTCCACTTATCTATCTTCATATTTAATATTCACTGAGTAAAAGGAACAATTTTTATGTAACTTCCTTTATTAATAGACCCCAGGAAGGGTCTCCATACTAACATAATTAACTTTACTAGAAATCATTATCACACCCATCTGCCTAAATTTTTAATTATCTTTGCCTCTAGATAGGAGTAGATACCTTGTGAAATGATTATCAGGATAATTTCTCCATATTCATAATATCTCCTTTTCTCTTACAGTTTGATACAGATATAATAATTAAAAGAGTAGGAAAAGCGTTCTGCTAAACTCTAAACTCCTTTATTAGAAGTTTGTGTTTTAAATTAAGCATTTCTACCTATAAGGTTTCATATTGCCAAAAACATATAGTTCTCAGAGGATTACCTGCCTAATCTTTTTTCATCAACTGTCTTTTAAATACAAAGAAAAAATCTTATATATTTAAAGTAAATTTTGAATGAAATAAGGGAAATGCTTGTTATTAACCATCTAGACCTAGTACACTATACCTTTGAGTTATATGATCATAAATAGGTTAGGAATTCAAAATACATGAATAAAAGCACCAGTAAACCTTAACATTTGATAAGCAGTACAATCTGGTGATAAAAATTCTATGAACTGGGCCTTGTTTTTGTAGTAACTGATAAATGGTCTATAATCAAGTTTTTGCTTCCCTTTTTTATGACAATACCAAATGTTGGTGAAAATACAGAGCAAGTAGAACTCTTAGACGTTGTGGGAATGTAAAAGTGGTACAATCACCTTTGGAAAAAAAAGTCTAGAAATTTTGTATAAATCCAAATACTATATCTACTCTATGATCCAGCAATTCTACTCGTAGGTATTTAACCAAGAAAGTGAAATCTATGTACATAAAGAAGAATGTTCACAGCAGCTTTATAAATAACAGCCTACGTGTCCATCAAAGGGAAAATTGATAAACAAATTATAGAATATTCATACAATGAAATATGACAGGATGAAAAAGAGCAAATTACTCATACATGCAGCAACATGGATAAATCTCAAAAACATTAGCCTAATAAAAGCCTTAAAAAAGTACATAGTGTATGATTTATGAAATTCTAGAATAGGCAAAATTAATCTGTGGTGGAAAAAAATCAGAACAGTGTTTACCTTGGGATATGGCAGAGGACACACTAAGAAGAGGCATGAGGGAACTTTTTAGGGTGATGGTAAAGTCTATATCTCGAAAGGGGTTTGCATTACACAATTGCACGTATTTGATAAAACATAGTGAACGTGCAATTAAAAGTTAAGATTTGTACAATTTGGTGTATATAAATTTTACATCAAAATAAAATACTGTAAGCAAATACCAAACTCTATTTAATAGTATGCATGTTAATATATTTAGGGGGAAATGTAGTGATTTCTTTAATTCATTTTTAAATGTACAAAAAATAGAATAATGGTTAGAGGAATAAAATAATGAATAGAAATTTGATAATGCAAGTAAAATAAAATGTTAATGGTAAAATCTTGATGTTCTTTCAAATTTGCTCTTTTTAATAAGTTTCATAATAAAATATTAGCAATGTGATTTTCTCTTTCATCATATGAATTAAGGAATTGATCCATTTGAAATTCAGGTAACACAATTTTATAGTAAGAACAACAGAGCAACTCTTTGGTAGTTCCCTTTACCTTCTCTTTTGTTTCCTTTGGGTAGCATTTGAGGGCAGGAATGACAAACATGTTCACCTACATCAGCATTCTTCTGCAAACAGTGTGCAAACTAGGCAATAATTCAGTTTCTCTCCTTTTGTTGGAGTCTCAGAATGAGAGAATCTCTTATCTCTAAGAAAGAACCAAAAACCAATTTAATTGCATGTTTTCTGCTTTGTTGTGTCTTTTCCATCAAATTTAACATCGATATACTGGGAAACGAATGTAGCCTTAAATACACATATTCTAATATTTCATGTTAATTTTCTTTTCCTCTTAGTTTTCCTACCATCCCATAATTGTGTTTTCCAGGTTTTTCTTTTTATGGAATATGACAATCAAAAAGGATAAATGATATAAAGGTACTACTTGTTGAAAAGGAAGGGGAAGCACAACAAAACACTGTTAATTTAACTGAGTCATTGTTGCAAAGCCTAGAGCCTCTTGCTGGTGTTCTAAAGAGGTCTACAACTCAACTCTTGATCTAACGCACTAATAAAGGATTAACTTCTACTTATAAAAATGCTAGAACAGGCAATGAGAATTTTTACTGATCAGTCTACAATAAACTGATAATGGCCCCTAGAATAATGAAGACTTTTAATTGAATCATGTGAGGTCATATAATTTGAGGCGGCACATGGGAAAAACTCCAGCATTTCAGCATTATGCTTGACTTGTCCCTGGAGTTCTACCATTAAAAGCCAGTCACCAAAATGATTTGTTGGTGCTTTTATATAGCTCATGGCTCTTCAGCTCAGTAGTAATGCCATATTTTTAGAAATGACCTTTTGCACATGACAAATTGAACAATTTTTTGACATGAAATAAGCTAATGTTAGCTATACCAAGGGTAAAAGTTGGGCACATACAGAGCTGCACTGTCCAATACAGTAGCCACCAGCTACATGTGAATTTGGCATATGGCTAGCCTGAATTGATAAGTACTATTAAATGTAAAATACACACTAGATTTCGAAGATGTAGGATGGAAACAAAACCACAACAAAAATATAAAATATCAATAACTTTTCATTCTAATATTTTATATATATTTAATTCAGATATATTATTAAATTAATTTTATCTATTATTGTTTTAATGTGGCTACTAGAAAAATTAATATTACATTTGTGGGTCTTGTATTTCTGATGGAAGTGCTAATGTAAAGATTTGGCATTTGGAAGAAATAATTTTACACTTAAATATGATAAGATAATTCCCTGACTTTAAAATACTATACAAACCAAAAAGCGGGGAAGGAAGATATGATTAAACATGATTCATTGAAGTGCCAAAAATCTTGGCTTTCAATTGTATTCAATATTTTATTGCACACGTTTTTTTAGCCTTGTTTTCTAACTCTTGGAAAAGAAGGGTTTTCTTCCCATAGGGGAAAATACATATATACATACATACATAAATCTTCTTCCTGTTTTTAAATTTCTATCCTTCCATCAGATAATTCTGATACAACTCCTGCTCATTTTGGTTTTTAGATAATCCCTCCTTCTCTCATCCTGTAAAACTGGAAAAATGATGATAAAATGGTTTTCTATTATTAACCTCTTGCAATTTCTTTAAAGAAGAATTAAACCTTATAAAATTCCAATTTTCACAAAAAATAATTTTAGCTTGATCATTTTTAATAAATAAAACCTACATCCATTTTGTTTGTGGTTGAGTAAGTGTGTGTGTGTATATTATTATGTAAATAACTCAATCAATCTAGTATTAGGTACTGTTTGTCCTTCTGGACAAACCTGACTTTTAAGAGATTTTTCATTTTCACATTTTCAATGGACAAAGAACTCAAAGGAAACACAATGAAAATAAAGGACCATTTTTGATTAACTGTGGTCAGTCACACATGCAATGGCAGACTTTGTCCATTGCCTCCCCAACATCCATTCCTCCTGTCATGTTCCTTCGTTGCCTCCACATTTCCCTACTTTATTCCTAATAAAAGAATCTTTATTTGATCAGATATTCAGCTGTGATTATGACAAAACAAGTCAAAAGAGTCACGCAAGTTTAGTATCGTTTCCTTATTTAAAATTTTCGTATTTTGTTCATGATGGATTTTTTATATCGCTGTTATTTTTAGAATGGTTTACATTAGAATATTGCTTTTCTGTATTATTGAGATTTTTGGTACTCTCATAAACTCTACATCAGAGGCAAATGTCTCACTCACCTCACTGTAATCCTAGCCCTGCAGGTAATAAAAAAAAATCTCTTATTTGCAGGGAAGGTAAATCCTTTCATATGCCCCAATGTACAAACAGTGACTGGTCTCCACAAATCAGGGTAATGTCATTCCTCTGGACAGTGAGATATTAAATAGAAAAAGTGGACTGATCATTATAACTTCTGAGAAAGCTGTTTTACTTTCTTTTCCTTTTTCCTGACAAAGTTGCCACAGAATTGGCTGGCATACCTTAAACTCCTTTTCATCCCTCCTGCATCTTTATACCATCAGTACGAACATAATATTGAATGTGCAAGGACCATATTTCAACTATGCCAGGGGGAAAGCCAATGAGCTAAGGATGGAGGAACTGAAATATTAAAAGGAAATTTCCTAAAGTCACCCATGAGCAACTGTACCAGCCTTGGACTGCACACGTTTTAAATGTTAGTGGAAAACATAAACTGCTTTGTTTTTTTCTTTTTAAAATTTATTTTTATTTATTTATTTATTTATTTATTTATCTTATTGGTCAAAGCCCTGAAGTAGATGGACTTTTTTCTTTTTCATTGTTTTTCTTTTTCAATCAAAGCACTGAAGTAGAAGGAAACCATAAACTGCTTTTGTCTTGAACCTCTATAGCTGGGTTTCTGTTACTTAAAGCCAAACACAATTCCAACTGACACACACTGACAAACTAAATCTTCAATTATTTTACACTGATTTTTGTTCATAACATTTAAATTTTTGCTTTAATCATAAATTGTGCTTGTAAAATAGGAACTGTTTCACAGCAGTATATGTTTAGAACATGAATCTATCTTTCCCCTTCTAGACTATGTAATTCTTATTTAAATTTTGGAAACTTGCTGTCTGATAAGATCACTCTTACCTTTTTAAAATTCTATTCAATCCTGCCCTAAACTTTAATTTTGTTCAACAAATATTGACTGAGTACATACCCTTTGTTGAACACTAAATTAACCATTTTAAAGAAAACAGACACAGTCCCTGCCATTTGGCATCTTATAGATTAGTCCTGATCACTCTTTGATATTAAGCTCAAAGCCCTATTATAAGGGATCTTATTTTAACAGTCTGGAAATCCTTGAGGAGATTCCTATCACTACAGAAGTAGATGACAGCATCTCAAACCACATGGTTAAAATGTGGTTGGTTGACTGTGCTGGTAAAAGGAATACAACCTCTTTCTACCAATGTTTGTTTGGTACTTTAACAAAACACTTCAACAGAGATTCTCTCAGTTTTCTTTTAAATCTCTACTGATGAAACAACCTGGTGAAAATCAAATCTTTAAAATTCTACTTAAGCAGCAGCCACTCCGTCTGTTTTCTTTTTTATAAATGAAATCCTTCATTTCTGTATTCTCAAATTCCTGAGGAATGCACTGGAATAATTTTAGGCTTGACTTTTTCAAGAGGAAAGGAAAAAAATCCTTCCTTTTTCCAGATTTAAATGAGTTATGTATACAGCATGTTATATGAAATGAATGCCAATTTGTTTTCATTATAATTGTTCTCCTGGCATGGTATCTCTGTTTCCTCAATGATGCTTACGGATGCACTGGGCAGTGTTAGACATGCATTCATGCATTCATTCTTTCAACAGACAGTTTCTAATGGGAGGCACCATGCTAAGAGCTGTGGGAGGGAAAGCCATACATTTCATAATTCCATATTCTTAAGGATCTTAAAATCCAGTAGGAAAAATTAGGTGTGTAGGCAAATAAGGATACAAATGCCATATGAAGGGAGAATAAATGCAACAGAAGAAGGCAAATAGAAAACTAACTCTAACAGGGCTTATGCTAGTAGGCTTGATGTGTAGCACATGCCATGTGAGCCAAGTTTGAAAGGATGGTTAGGATTTCAAAAAGTGGAAAGTGAAGAAGAAATGACATGCAAGTAAGAGAAAACTGCAAAGCCCAGAATTGATCAAGTGGACCTGTGCTGTTAATGAGGTACATTACTGACGCAGAGAATCTCTGTAAAGAATGATGGAGTTGAGGTTAGAATCACTGTAATGCAAATGTTAGACTAAGGATTTTGTATTATAATCAGATGGAAGTAACTAAAGAAAGATTTTATATCTCAACTATAGTCATACCTGAAAAAATAAAACAAGATACACAATTTCACCTATCAAATAGATAAAAGATTAAAACCTTGCTAATACCCAGTGATGGTAAAGATGTGAGGAACAGTACAGTCATTTATACTGGAGAATATGCAAATCATTGCTTCCATTTTGAAGGGAAATTTCTTAGTATCTATAAGACTTTAAATTTACACACTGTTCACCCTAGCATGACCAATTTTTTGAATTTATTTTCTAGAAACACTGGCCTGGGTATGTAAAGATATACGTACCAAAAATTTACTTTAACAAAGATATATTGAGCAAAAAGAAGAATAATCTTGCCTACGCAGCCATAGAAAATTCAGTTAATACAGTATGATACATCCATATAATGATATTCAGATTTTTAAAAAATAAGTCTATAGTTACTAATGCATAAAGAAAGTCAAGGTGTAGTGTTATGTGGGAAAAGGACAGTTGCAGAATTATATGTGGAATATGGATCCATCTTGAGAAATAAAAAACAAAGGTCTCTCTCACTATGTAAATATATATATATATATTCATTTCCTTAAAAAAAACTTAATATATCTCTTATTATATACCAGAAATGGTTCTATATGCCACTGCAACCACAGAGAACAAAACAGACAAATCCCTGAGTTTGTGGATTTTATATTCTAGACAAGGAGGTAAATAAACAAAATAATTACAAATTAGGCTTAATCACCATAAAAAAAAAGAATAGCCGTAGGGAGATACTGCCTTAGATAAGCTATACAAGTAGGCTACTCTGAAAAGGTAACATTTAACAGAGACCAGAATGAAGTGAGTCCTGGAGCTATATCTTTGGGAAGAGTACCCCAGGCTGAGGGAATAGCAACGACAAAGGGAAATGGAAATCCAGTTACTTCCCAGAAATGCATACTGACTGCGGCTATTGCTGCCTAAAACAATAGAAAATACTGTGTATATGTCAATGGCTACTGTGTAACGGGAGACTCCATTCAATGCACATGTGTGCGCATGCACACACACACACACACACACACACATACACACACACACACACAGTATTTTGCTTTACTGTCAGGAAATGAAGCTATAAACCACTTGACCTCTAGTAGACTGCTGATTTTATTCTGACTGACGTAAAGACAAATCATAAAAAGAGGTTCAGGGTTTCCCTGAACTGGATGAAAAGAGGTAGGAGGGGACAGACGGAGAGAACAATGCCGTTTGCACATGGACAAGCCTGTTTGAAATCTCTTCCATAGAGCCAAAGAGATAAAAGAAAAGGACTACAAAGTATTGAGCCAGTGCAGTGAAGGTTAAATATGAGCTCCTACTGCCATGATTTATCCATTGAAACAGCTGGGAAACTTCCGAAGTAGTTCATATATCACAGAAGTGGAGGCAGCAAGTCTGACTGTATAAACACACCTCAGGGCTGCTACTGTTCCCATTAACTGTCTGTCTCAGTAAAGGTCTGCCATTAGACAGATTCCTGCTGTAGCTGAACTGATAGAAACTGCAGGTATGGATAAAAATTAGAGGGAGATGTATGTCAAGAGCACTCACGAATAATTTTTTGGAGGAAAAAAGAAAAAGAAGTTATGTGATTTAACTATTTTAAAATCTGACCATTTTGGATTTTCACTCTCCACATTTAATATTTTGCCGCTTAATGCTATATCCATGGCTCCAGTTAATTATGGCAAATGTTTATTGTTAAGTGTGTGCAATCTTTATTTCTATAACATCCAATGGATATATGATTTCTGTGTATCCAATGAGTGTTTTGAGAACTTTCCTTAAATTCCTCTTACAATCAATGGTCAATAGGACTGATGCATACAAATTAAAATAAATAAGATTTCAGAATAGGGTCAAACTTCCAAGGATGAACTTTGTAAGAAATGGGACCAATCATCCAATGTTGATTTGTATTTACTTGCAGTTGTAAAACACAGAAGTATGACATGCTCAAAAGCCTTATGATACATAGGAAGCTCTTATCTGTTCTAAGTGATATCTCTTTGAAGATTCATGCTCATCATTCTACTTGATTAAAATAAGAACAAAGACCACATTTGAGGGCACATTCCTGCTTGAACCAGTTTATCTTTGCACAAGGACAACTTATCGTTCGAAGTTATCTTTTCCAGTAAGTCCTTTCCAAATGCTGCCCTGAGTGTACTTTTGAACACAAGGTATACCAGTTGGGAAGAGTCAACTGCTCAGGCATTAGGCAGCCCCTTCCGAGGGGGAAACAGTTAAAGATGCTTGCATATTGAAGAATAAGGCTATTAACATATTGTTTCTATTTCATTGAATTATGCTACTTTCCCAATAACTTTAAATCACCTTTAAGAACACTTTTAACTTTCTTTTAATTTTAGTCCACATTATATTAGCATCTATATACCTATTTCTCTTCCGTTAAGATGAATATTTTCTTTCAAAAGCATTTCTATATAATGCATGTGATAATGATAGACATATGTAGGTTTTCATATAATATATGCAATAAAATATTAAAAGTATTTGTTTTAATGAGGATTAGAATTAATCAATTTATTTATTTTTTTTCTAGGCAACCAAAAAAATCATAGTAAATTTATTTAAAGGTGACTTGGATAAGAATTTTTAATGAAACTCACTTCACTTCATTACTCCTTTTACTTTCAAATGCAAATTTTTCTTTCTTAAGTTCAGCATATGAATTAAAATTACTATTTTATAGATATAAAAAGATTTCTCATAAATACATACACAATCTACTTATTTTCCTTCCTAGATATAAGGCAATACTTGTGTGTATATTTTTCTTTACTTTAACACACTCATGGATTAGCCTAACTGTATTCAGCCTCCTTGTCCTTTTTACATGATACTACTGACTATCAATTTTTTCCTAAAATTCCCCATCCTTTTTTTCCCCCCCAGAGAAAATGGTCTCCTAGTTCTCTTCATACTTCTCTATTTCTTCCCCCTCAATCTTATTTCCTGGATGATTTTCCTCACCCCATAAACATCAGTATTTCCCAGTGTTCTGTGGTAAATTCTCTTATCCTCCCCCTGGGTGATCCTATCCCATTCTAGGCCTTAATTTGTACCAATGACTTCCAAGTCTATACCTCCAGCCCCCATATCTAAGTTCAAGAATATATTTTCTACTCCAAATTCATTATGTACTCTCTGCTTCAGCGTGTTCTTTTTCTATATTTTATAGCTTGATTAACAAACTCCCCATCTCTTCAGGACAGGCAGCTTACAAATCAGGTCATCATCTTCACCCGCTTCTACACTAATGCTGCATTTTTCCCATTCCTCTCACATCATCTTTCAATTCTACTACCCAAAAGCCTGTTATATGTATGTACCTCTTCCTCTCTACTCTGACCACTGTGCTCCTAACACAAGGTCTTATTGTCTTTCTGACCCACTGGATTGGTCTCTCCACTTTGTGTATGTTTCTGGCATTCACTCTGTAAATTTCAACACGTCATTTGTTAGGAGGGAGTATCTAATTTCACTGGTCTCATATATCTATGTGGAGACCTCTGAGCAAGAGTTAAATTCTTCCCGCCTTCCCAGCAGGAGTAGAATGATTTAGTGATTCGGAGTTTGGAAGGTAAAAAGTGAGAAAACTCAGACCAGTCTCTTATTCTCTCTCTCTGGAGCCGGCCTTTCTGCAGTATTTGAAATTTCTCTGTGAACTAAGTTTATTTCTGAGGGAAGAGGCCTGTCTTTTGGTGGGGGAACAAAACTAATTCTGAGGTGAAGTATTAGGAAGCTAGTTTGTTCATACATTAAATCCAGTAGTAATTCTGATCTCCATTCTAAGTATATCTTTCAGTTGGTTCTGAACTTGGAGAAAAAGAGTATTATAAATAGGACGTCAATTCTCAATATCACCTTAATGTTAAAAAAATTTTAAATTCTCCTGTTGAAGAAGAATAAATGCCAAAATCCATAGCATTGCATACAAAATTTCACAATCTAGTCCAAATCTATTTTTTCCAGGTCCATCTCTTACCATTCCACTCAAATCATCCCAAACTCCAGTTATATCAAACTGGTCTGGTCTAACATTTCCAAAGACAAACTCCTGATTTTTGCCTATATGGCTTTTCATTTGCTGTTCCTCTGTTAGGAATGCCAGTTCTATTTTCTCTATCTAAACTCTTCTTATTCTTTCTTCAAGATCTAGTGTAAATGTCATCGTATCATGTGTAAAGCTTTCACCTAGTATCACCTAGAGGATTATTCACGTTCTCACTTTCAACCCTAGAAACAATGTCCTTTCACCTTTATGTCAACATATCATTAGCATTTAGAATAGTGCCTGGCAGATTATAAGCAGGAAAGAAATGTTGAATGAGTGAGGCTCACATCATTCAATTGATGAAAAAATTGGCAAAGAATCTAGATTTATACAATACCAGAGGGCTTATTGGTACAGCTAAATCCTCTCTCTCTCTCTCTCTCTCTTTCTATTGGTCCCTCTTTTTCTTTCCTTTCCTTTCTCCCTTCTGTGTATGTTTGTGTGAGTGTGTGTTTGTGTGTGTTTGCATGTGATTTGAGGATAGTTATGGTTAGAAAAAAATGTCTGACTTCATATGATCATGAAGTAGATTTTTTATCATATGAGGGAAAGAACATAGAATTTAAATAACTTTCAAAAATATTTGGGACCCAAAACAGATAATTTCAGCATTATGTCCAATATATTATAATATTGCCTCAACAACCTGAAACGTAACTAAGCTGAATCTTTATTTAAACATTTTTTTTTCAGTAGGAGAGGGTAAATGAAGAGAAAATGACATCATGGATTTACTTTCACTAAGCTTCTAAAATTTCTTCTTAGTTTGGAGGATCTGCAATAAAATCTTTTACCTTCTCCAAGTACACAATGACATAGAATTGAGGTTCACAATAAACATTCTTATCATGTTTCATTGTAAAAGCCTTGAGGCAGTTCCAGGGTAGTTAGAGATTATCTAAAAATAATTCCCCTTCTTTATTTTTCTTGTCAGAATGCTGAGCCTCAGAGAGGTAAAGTGAGGGGTCTACAGCCACCCAGCAGCCAATTCCAGGTCAGGAGACGAAAGTTCCTAATCACCAGTTCTTATCATTTTATAAAGCTGTCTCTATCAACATAATAAATTGCTTTTGTTTGTTTCAGAACATTTCATTTCCCTTCTTAAAATCATGAAGTAGCTTCTAGTCACACTCATTTTAAAGTCCAGGCCAGGCACAGTGGCTCACGCCTGTAATCCCAACACTTTGGGAAGCCTAGGCGGGAGGATCGCTTGAGATCAGGAGTTTGAGACCAGCTTGAGCAACAAAGTGAGACCCCATCTCTACAAAAAATAAAAAAAAATCAGCCATGCATGGTGGCGTACACCTTAGCTATTCATGAGGCTGAGGTGTGAGGATGGCCTAAGCCCAGGAGATCAAGGTTGCAGTGAGTTATGGACTTACCACTGCACTCTAGCCTGGGTGACAGAGTGAGACCCTGTCCCTAAAAAAATAAAATAAAATAAAATAAAAAATGAAGTCCAAACTCCTTAGTAGGATTTCAGGGCATGTTCATGATCTAGTCTCGGATTATAGCTCTAACCTCAGGCTAACTCTTCCCATTTTCTCATTCTATGCTTTAGTTTCTAAAAAGTGACTCTCCTGTCTTAAAACTCTGGCCTGTGAAGATAGAAGCTGTTATGAACTGAATGTTTATATCCCCTCCAAATTCAAATGTTGAAGCCCTAATCTCCAATGCAATGGTATTTGGGGATAGAGACTTTGAGAAGTAAATAGGTTTAGATGAGGTCATGAGAGTGGGGCCCCCATGATGGGATTAGTGTCCTTATAAGAAGAGAAAGAGACCAGAGCTTGCTCTCTCTCCTCTATGTAAAGATACGGCAAGAAAGCCACCGTCTGCAAGCCAGGGAGAGGTCCCTTATTAAGAATCTGACCATGCTATGCCCCTGACCTTGGACTTCTTAGCCTCCAGAACTGTGAGAAATGAATTTATATTGTTTAAGCCACTTGGTCTGTGGTATTTTGTTATAACAGCCTGAGCAGACTAAGACAGAAGCACAACACCGTATTTCTCTTCTTCACATTCCTATTCATCCTTCAGTTTTTATCTTATTTACACTTATCCCAGGAAATCTTCCATAAAGCTACAAGTCTGGAATCAATAAACCTATTATGTCACACCGTAATAATGAACATCCCCTTTCATAACACATATAACAGTGTATTATGATTATCCATCTACATATATGTATCCTTCCACCAAACTACAGCACCATGGAAGAACATCTGTTTGCCCAGCATTCTATTCTAAGCATTATAATAGAGATTGACATATGGCAGGTACTCATGAAGTAATGAATAGATTTTTGAGATAAGAGTGTTTTTTAAATTAAAATAATTGTTTTCTATTTATATATAAATAAAATTTTCTAAAGCAGGGAGACAAAAAAAGAGAGTGGGGGATTCAATATTATCTTATGTGGCAACCCCTTAAATTTTAAATAAAAATACTCATAAGTATTATGATTACTATGACTACTTCTTTTGTAATAATCATATGAAGTGCTCAAGTTTTCAGATTTGCATTATTAGTCTATTTGTAACTATCATTTAAGAACTGTAGGCTTCTTTGTTATATGAAAAATATTTAAAGAAGGAACTTCTAATGGAATGTTAATTATACTATATATACAAAATCCCTATGATGTTTTCACACACACACACAAAAAAAATTGCCGTATCTTTTTTCCCAACAATTTCTCAGTGGTCCTGCCTATCATACTCTAAACCTGCCAGAACTATGCATCAAGTAAAATAATTCAATCAAAAGTTATAATGTTTAGATCCACTTAGCAAATTTAGTACAATGATAATAATTCTTAAATAACTTGAACTTTCACAGTACATTACAGCCTTCTTTTGTTTATTCAATGCTATTTGAGTGGCAACTTGGGGTAATGCAAGAGATGTCAGTCATCCCTCACTCCTTTTTCCCTTAATACAAGCTCATGCTGAAGTTTCATTTAAAAAAAGTGTTCAAGAAGTTTATCAGTCCTTTGGACTTTACAACACACCAACCATTCATTCATTCCTACATTCACAAATGTGTCAGGCACTATGCTGGGTGCTAAGGATACAGTGGTGAGCAAATCAGATATGCTTAAAGGTACAGTCTAGAAGGATGGACACATAATAGTTACAATAATGAAGTTTAATTGCCACTTGAGATAAGCACTCAATGAGTATGTTTAACAAAGAAATCTTTACTCAGTAAGGTCAGAAGAGGGGGTTCTTGAAGATAAAATGCTTGAGCTAAGTACTGAATGATGAAATAAATTTAAAAAGGCAAAGTGTGTTTGTGTTAGAAAGGGGGTTGTGCACAAAGGAATGTTTCAAAGAGAGTAAAATAGTATGTGCAAATGGCCTGTGGCTGAAGAGGGAATGGTAGGGTTCAGAGAAGGGTGAAAGGGTTAGTGGTGATAGATAAGGCTAAAATGTAAGAGGAGGCTTATGTAACATCCAGGTTCTTAGAGACTACATTAAAGATTCAGCCTTACCTTACAAACAATGATAAGCCATCGAAGGCTGTTAAACAGGGGGGAGGAAGGTGATATAATCATATGTCAATTGTGAAAAGATTGCTCTAACTCATATTGGAGAAGGGTTTAGGTTCTATTTTGGAAAACCAGTTAAAAGTATGTCTAAGGATTCCAGACAAGAGATAATGTTAGCAGGATGATGATGCCCTGAAGTGAGTCACAGAGAAGGAGGAAAACAGAGAAATTTAAAAGATACCTTAAAATGTAAAATAGATAAGACCTGATGATGGTTTGAACATATTTGGGGGCATTAGAGTGCGAGGTATCAATAATAACTAGTAGGTTCCTGATTTCAGTAACCTTTATAATTTTCTTCATCCTCTTAAAATTTATAAAAGGGAGTTTTTAAAAACCCTAAACTCAAATAGTCCTGAACTATGTGGATGAAAATAAAATGTATGTCATGAAATTCATTTTAAATAAAGTGGGAATTTAACACCCTAGCATGGTGTAATTACCACTACAATTTAACCTTTCATCTGCTCACCATTTATGTATAAACATTGATAATGGGAGATTTTAAGAGCAAGTATTTTATGTTTATTTGTTGCTTTATGATGAAAGACTCTATTTCATTGCCAAAACATGCCAATAATGTAAAAACATATAAGCAATCCTCTTACTTAGAACAAATTATAGCCTACATAATGGCATTGTTTACTGAATATGACTTTTTTGTAGAAATCTAGTTATAAAAATTAGATTTCTGAACCAAGATTTAATTCTCACCTTTTTATTGAAATGGCCAGAAATACCAAAATCAAATATAAAAAGTAAGCATTAATGCATCTTTTAAGAATAGTGTTTGTTAAATTACATTCAAATGAATGAAACATTTACTAAACATCATATTTGATTTGGCAAGACATAGGATCATATTATAGTATATAAAGCTTCTATATCATTTGAAACAAATCTAAAGATAGGAAAATATCAGGATTGTGACATGCAAAAAGCCTGTTTTGCCATTATTGAGGAAACTTTGGGAGAGATATAGAGCTAGTTGATGACTGTTTGGGGATGAAATTCTTTTAATTTCCTTTTTCTCATTTAAAAATCTCTGTTGCATATATAGTCTAATCCAACAAAAAATAAGAAAGCCTCTTTTTTGTATGAATGCGCTAAGCACTGCAAGTGCTCCAAGCAAGCAAAGAGTAGGCTATAGTTCTTAGGTTTAACAATATTAATTCTAAATCTAGTAAGAGATTAAAAAAAATAAAGACAGACTAAAAAGACAGGGTACATTCTAGGAGAAACGAATAACAACAAACTATAGTAACATGGAAATAGAAAAGATTACCATGGGTTGATGGGATTGGGAATTAGAGATCAAGTTGCTGGCCTATGGGCTGCAGTTGTGCCTAGATTAATTTCCTCAAAAGTGAATGATGACTTGCTGTTTACAGGTGCTAATACGGATGTAAGTGTGAATTATTTTAAGTTGAGTTGCTATAAATCAAAGGCGATAGATATTTGAGCTGTAAAACTCCTCTCCAAGGAAAATGTACCAATTATAAACAAATCTTTTGATGAAATATTTCATTAGGTTGATCCTGTGCATTATTGGGAATGGTCTCCCAATCAACATACACTTCCCAAATAATTTATTTTTCATGATATTGAGAAAACACTTTAAAGAGTGATGCAAATGGCATGAATGTGAGGAGAAAGCAAAGAATAGGAAATAAAAAAATAAATCTCTGTGAACACCACCTAGAAAACTGGCCCTTTGGGCTAAAAGTTATTTGATTCATATCCCCATTAAAAACTTACATCTAAAAATGGTAGTATAAAGTTATGCAGCTTCCCTGGATAGAGAATTGTGGTGATAATTGCTGGTACATGCCAAAAAATTGATTTTGCTGATCAAAAAATTTTTCGTTAGGTACCAAAATGTAACATCTGCCACTGATATAATGGACCAATAATTGAAGCATATAGTATATCCTCACAGGGGCCACACTGCTGTTTTATTTATTCTTGCCCAACTGTGAAGATAAACTTCACTAAATACATGTGATATCCTGTCAATTCACTATAAGCGTATTTTTCCTTGGACAGATGGCTGGCGAGTGAAACACCTGGATCATCCCAGGCTGCAAAATTGCAATCATAGTGGATATATGATGTCAGGAAAAAGTCCACTTAGACTGAAAACATTTTGCTCAAGAATATGCAGGGGCAATACCCCCTCTCCCTTTCCAGCCAGCTGTAAACTAACATCATCCCATTTGCCTTTAAAGCCACTACATTACAAGATGACAGGTTTATATTCATAGGTCACCCCATCACAGATTTCTTACTCTGTGTCTGAAACCTCATTAATCAGAAACAAAACATTATGCTGAATACAGTATTTGCAATGGGACATTCATTTTAAAATACTGGATGAATTCCTATCCTCCAGAATGTTTTCTCTAATGTTACCAATTCTTTAACTCACTATTATAACACTTCAGATTTATCATCTCCTAATCACACACTATTCACTGGGAAATACATATTTCTAATTACGTCATCGTCTGCCTAATTTGCAAACTCAGCTGTAGATTTCCTAAAATCTTCTGACTGCACGCTTGGGGGCGTTTAGTGAATATTTACTGACTGAAGTTTTTATGGCCAGCTAAATAATCATGCCCTCTATAGTCGCACCCCTATAATAACCCCATTACACTAAATACTAGTATTTCTTGAGTGTTCTTATTTTATCATGTGGAGTTTGTCCTAGGTGCCTTCTATATAAGTCATTTAATTGTAACAACTGTTGATGATGTGAGAACTGTTATTAATATTATTTCAATTTTACAGATGTTTAAATTGAGGTTCAAAGTGGTTAAACAACTTGTCTAAAGTCATGTAACCACAAGGTGGTAGAGGCAGAATTGGAACCCTGGGAGTCTTTCTCCAGATCACCTGCCCTTAACCACACTTCACTACTGTTCTCCTATAATCCAACACGATGTATGATAAAGTATAAATATTGGTTTTATATAAATTTGCCTTTCTATTTTTCAAATGTTTAGCTCTGAATACATCAAATAGCTATCACAATGATATTTTTTTTCTGTCTGGCAGATACTGAATATGAGAGATATAAGATATAAATTACATATTTATGTGTGTATACATATTTTTATGAGGTTAACACACATGACACATAAAATTAAATAATATACAGTATTATTCAAAATGCAGATATTTTTATTAGTTGCTCTTAGAAACCTGTAAATAATTTAAATATTGAAATCCTTTTAACTCTGAATAACACAATTGCTACCAATAATATACATTAATTTATCACCTAGATTCTCAACTTTTACTACACAGTCCTGCATTCATTCAGCAGAAATCTGCTTTTGCTCCAATGTGTGGCAGTTATGTTTCATGACTGACAATTATGTCATAATGAAAAATAAGTCACAATTAATAAAAATCAAAACTAATACCAGCTGTATTCATTTAATGATTTAATAAACTAGGAGCAAGTTTTATGAACAAACCAAGACAAACAAGACACTCAGTTTCCCAGTAGAATCAACATTCATGATTCTTCAGGCTCCTAAGGATAAGGAGAAACCTAATGAGCTTTCTTCTCCATATATCCCTCTACCCATAAAGGGGCATTTATTTTCAAAGAAAATTATGGCTAAAACATTTGTTCCCTCTACGTGATTTAGAAATATTTTTGTGAGATAACTGATAAGCTATGAAAAAGACTGCAAGTGTAAGATCAGAAATTATGTGGTAACCTTACTACATTTTGATATTTGGCTTATAATTACAGATTCACATGGAAAATTAAATTTACTTAATAATGAAAATAGTCCTTCAATGAATAGATGTAGCAAAATAACAATAATTGTTAACATTCTCAAGAACTCACTATATGCCAGGGATATTCTAAATTCCTAACACCTATTAACTCATTTAATCCTAATAAGGACACTATGAAGTGGGGACTATTGTTATTCCATTTTAATAATGAGGAGGTAATCACAGAGAAGTTACTTAACTTCCCCCAGGTCATACAGTAACTGCTGGGGATGATATTTGAACCCAGGTGGTGTCCCTCCAGAACCTGCATCCCTAATCACAATTCTAGACTGTTTTTTGATCCATCCTATTGATATTTATAAACAGTTTATTTCCAATTTTGCACTATTACAAATAATGCTATAGTGAGCATGCTAGTACCCACACCTTTTTGAACGTGGTCCTCTTATTTTTAGGGTAAATTTCCTAGAGATGTAAATGCTGGATCAAAGGACATGTACATTCATCTTTGTCAGGTCTGTAGGTGGAAAAATCATGCTTTGAACTGTTATTTTAAGTTGCATTTTCTATTAGTGAAGTTGAGCATGTTTTATATCAGTAGTAATAGAACCAGGTTTTGAGTTTTTGTTCCTATTCCACCTTCAGTGACAGGAAGTTGGCAGTTTGAGATTGAACATAGGTGGGAGTATCTACACTTTGGAAATCTACAGAATAAAAACCAGATTTGCTTTATTTGTTTTGTTTTGGAGAATTGATTAAAAGTACACTCCATATGTAATGATCATTTGTGTTTCTGTTTTGAATAGACTATGTTCTTTGCCTAGGTTAAAGTTTGGTTATGTTTGTTTGTTTTTTATTGATTTATGAGTGTTTTTATCTAGTAAATTATAATAAGGGGGGAAAGCTTTGTTATTAACTCTGGTAACTATGATTTGAAACGTTGGCCATACAACTTAGACATTTGTTCAAAAATGATATAGACCAACCTAAAGTGAAAAAGATCAGCTTCAATTTAAAATCTGCTACAAAATTTATGTAAATTATTAGATATTGTTATGTTAAAATAATATTTTAAGTTTAAGTTGTTTTAAAATAAATGCATGTGTATAATATATGCCTTTTAAAGATGCCATGAGGTAGAAGATGATAAGGAAACTCTAAGGTGCTGCCATAGCATAGATACTTGAAGTTGTAGTAATAAAAAAGGAAAATAAAATATTTTAGATTGTCATAATACTTTATATCATCATAGATTTTATATTTTAATGCTAATGTTACAGTATTAGAAATAGTGGATTGAGCTATAAATAGTATGGATAACTTGCTACGTATTATTCTTTAACTAGCAGTAATATCATAGGTATTGATTTTTGATCAATAGCAATATTCCTTGAAATGCATATATCTAGTAAACACATTTCAGTTACAAAATTAAAAATGAGATATGACTAAATTAGTTGACATAAAACAAATAGGGTTTGAACTTTATTCTTCAAACAAATTTTATCTTGAATTATAAGAGGAACTTAATTATCACCATTTTCATATACCTTTGTATTTTCTATTCAAATACATTGAAATACAATATTATGGAGAAAAATTTTTGCTACATTTTTAGTTAAATTATACGAGTAGACTATACAAGATGTTTAAATTCCATTGTACTAAAATGAAAGGATATTCTTTTAGGACAAAGAAATTAAAATTCTTTCAACAGGAAAATCCACTAAACCAAGTGACCATGAAATTCATTTACACATAATTTTACTATTGCTGGTTAAGAACAATCAGAAAATAAGCTACTTTTCTATTTTTCCAAAGATATTTTTGCAGATTAACTACAGGAGAAAGGCCTATGTTTTTTTTATTCTGAATTTGTGATTTAAGAACCTGACACTTTTGAAAAATGCCTTATTACTGCTTTCAGCATGCTCTGTTCTCATTCTGTTTTCAAAATCATTAAATCATATTTATGAAGTGACCATACACATCACTAGCAATTTTGATAACTGCTTTTCTCCTGCCTTAGGTCATTAGTGGACTGAATGTTTAAAATGAAATAAAACATTTTATGCGTCACAGAGTAAGAAATGGACTGAAACAAGAGGCCATGGTTCTTGGTGTTCTGTGCTACTGCCTGGGGCTATTTCCCATTTTCAAAACTTTGCTTAAATCTTGATCCTTTCCTGAAATGACCTGGTTCTCTTTTCCCCACCAAATCTTAACCTTATCAATTTCTAAGATCCAGCTGAAGACCCTATCTTCTTGACTATTTCAATCTTCATCAATTGTGCCCTTCCCACCCCAAGTCCAAACACTCCACACTTTAATACTTATTCATATAAGGCTCTGAATTGGTTGGTTTTGTCTTAGGATCATTTAACTAACAAATTATGAATTACAGTAGGCAGAGATTACACTTATATATCTTTCTAAATTCCATATTCCTGGACCACCTCCCTGGCACCTTCAACCACAGTATAAATTGCTGGGGAAATGGGAACAGTCGGGATATTAGGTTACTCCGGGGATGGAGGAAAAACAAGCAATGACAGAATTTGGGAGAAATTTGGCTAAAAGAGGACATAAGAGAATCTAAAAATCAATCAAATGTTGTCTCAGCTATAGAGTAGGTATGGGGCACAGGGATGGGGAAAAAGTTTAATTTACAAATTATAAGCCTATTTTGGAAAAGTTTTATTTTTCTTCATGCATATACAGTACATATTTCAATATTTTATAAATTTGTTATTGTTCTAAAAATGCAAATAAATACATAAAATAGACAGTTGTCTAATGAATGTTTAAACAGTAAAGTTAATTATCCTACAACTTAAAGTAATTTGTGCTTGATCAAAACAGCTATGTTAGCATTGAATTCAAATGTTTGCTTACAAGAAATACATCCCTTTTAATTGTCTGTCACCTAACAAAACCCAAGGCATTTTGAAATAAAATAGCTTTCTATTCTCCATATAGACTTAAAAATTACAATTAGATTAAATGAGAAACATAGGACTGGAAAGTGCCTCCAGAGGTCATTTAGTCCATTCCTGCTTCTGGCAAGCTTCACTTAAATCATTTCAAACATATGGCTAACTACCTCGTGCCATCTTTGTTAAGCAATCCCCGCTCTTGGCTGCTCACATTAATGATGTGTGTACCTACAAACTGGTTTAACTGCTCTGTCTGATTTAGCTAGTCAAGAGTGTCAGATAATCTATCTAGTCAGTAAGATATCTCTCGGTTAATTCAGTCAAACTACAAACGTGTTCCTTGAACTTAGCTCACTTTTGGATTTACTTCAGTGGTAAATACAATTAAAACACTCAATCAAGTCTGGGTGTGAAGAGACAACCAATAAATCAGGTTCTTCCTTAATCTGACTAAATTGTTCCTGACCTGATTTTAATCAAATTCTACCCAACCTTCCCACCCCGGAGCAGAGACTATCTAACTATGCTCGTATTCCAAAAGGTCTGCAATAAGTCTTCTTTTCTTCTGTTACTTCTGTAGGCAAAGTAAAATGAAGAGTCAAAGAATAAAAGAGGGATCATAATGAGTTAACAAAATTTTATATCAAAGAGGAATTTTTTTAGTATTTTTTTAAAAATATCAACACACTCAGCAATTATATTCAAAAATAACACTAGAAGAGAGAGATGTGCAACTAAATAACATAGGTCAAAATGTTCGCTACTTCTTCATATTATAGTAGCCCTATCCAAAAATAAAAATTTCAGACTGATGTCTACCTTTATTTCCTCTTCATATTCCCTTGAAAACAATAAAAAGTTTTAAATTTGTCTATTCTTTTTACAATAGTATTTCTCCCTCAAAATTAAATTTAAATATATAATATTAAGAATTGCATTGTTCTGCTTTAGATGAAAATCAGATTTTAGATATTGTTCAGAGGCTGAACTCAAAGGTCAAAAATAGAGTTTACTTGACTCTGTTGTCAAAAGGGGAAGCAGAGGCATAAAAACTCAGACAATAGTCTAAGATGATCTAGATAACAAATGCAGAATCACAACAGTGCCATGCTTTAATATTATATAAGACATTTGATTAGTATTGTTAATATTGGGGCTGTCATTTAAAATATTGCATTACTATTACCAGCATGTGAGATGGTAATTCTCCAATTAAAGATTTCAACCAGAAAAAAATGTTATTCTTTCTTTATAATAGGTATTGTCAATAAATACTCCAAAATATGGAATCAGCAAAGTAGCTTTTGTTAAAAAAAATAAATAAATTTGAAAGCAAGAAAATCAGTTTTAAATCTGTCAATTTTTTTAAAACCAGCATTTTAAAATATTCAATAGTCAGTCTGTTGCTATTTTGTAAAATTAATGGCATGCAACTCCAAAAGAAAAGAGACATTTAAGTGACTGCAATTTGGGATATCATAAATTCCTTTCAGAGGCTGTAGCCAGTGTTGTAAAGGAGAACAAATAATGATGCAAAAGCAGATACAAATTATTCTCAGAGGCATGAGTGATCTTCAAAGTGAAATATTAGAAGTGACATTATGAAATACAAATAATGTGACTGAGAGCTCCTAATGTTCTGATATATGGCAATATGTTCTCGCTCATTAAAGTCTAATTTTAGTGCATTGACAGTTAACAATCTCAAGAAACAAGACATCTAACTTCAATCTTATAATATCCCTTGGTGATATATCCTTGCAATATTTCACAGACACTACAAAAAACACTGTTCAAATCTGAATTTACCATTTTCTTTCCATGGCTCTAGAACTTCTTATCTTGATGAATAGAACCACAATCAACCCCGCTGCTCAAGTCAAAGGTCAGGTAGCCATCCATGTCAAATCCCAAATCTTGTCAGTTCTCCCTTGTTAGTGTCACTGTTTTCCTCTCTTTCAGTGTCTCTCTCTCATTCTCTCTCTCCTTGTCTCTCTACCCACGGCTACAACTCTAGTCTAAGCTGTTACCATCCCTTGCCTGGACGATAATGCTCTCTTACATGGTTAGAATGAACCTCCCCCTCCCAGCCCTCCAATCCTCCCATGCCTCACCCCTTGCTTTCTTCCAGTTTGGGCTCTCCAATGCAGCCAGAAGAATGCTTTTTGTATTGGAAAGCTAAGGATAACAACTCTCCTACGTAAAATTATTCAAGGGCTTCCCATTGTTTTAGTGAATTTACCTTTAACACAGCAACAATTTTGCCTCTGCCTATCTCTGCAGTTTGTTCTAGTGCCACTTTTTCCCTCATTCAAAAGATTTGAATTGTATTTCATCAAGTTGTGTCTTTTACTTGGAACAAGCTTTCTCCCTCTCTTTACCTAGATCCCTCACAACTAAGTTTAAGTACTATTATTTTAAGCAATCTTCCTTCATGATTCCTTAAAGTACGTAAATATTACCTGATACAGTCTTCCATAGACTCATCAGAGTTATAATGTGTTCACTGTCAGAAGTAGCTTATGTTAAAAATAAATAAATTTGAAAGCAAGAATATCAGTCTTAAATCTGTTAAAAGTTTTTTAAAGCCAGCATTTTAAAATATTCAATAGTCAATCTGTAGCTATTTTGTAAAATTAATGGCATGAAACTCCAAAGGAAAAGATGACATTTAAGTGACTCCAGTTAGAGCATACAATGCCTAAGAATAGAGACTTGATGCCTGATGCCTGTCACTGTGCCTGACTTGGGTTCTTATTAAATGCTTGTTGAACATTAGTTGAGAGCTAAAAAGGTATATAAGCAGGTTGTTTTTCTATATATGTTGCCTAATTAGTGCTATTGTTGCTATGCTGATCATTTTATCATTACAAGTTAAATTTCTCTTGTCTGATATGCTTTGGGACTGGAGGTGTTTGAGATTTTGGATTTTTTTTTTTGATTTTGGAATATTTGCATTATATACCAGTTCAGCATCCCTAATATGAAAATCCAAAATGTTCTAATGAGTATTCCCTTTGAACAGTATGTTAGCACTCAAAAAATTTTGGATTTTGGAGCATTTCAGAATCTGGATTTTCAGATTAGGGAAACTCAACCTGTATTGGAAATTATCGGTTACTTATCATTCACCATTCCTTAAATTGGTTGGTTTAACGTAAATGATGGTTCCCTTTTCTTCTACAATATCCAGATCTCTACTCCTGTCATGTCTTCTGCTTATCCTCCCCACCACTAATTATTCCTAGTATCATTTTATTTCAAGACTTCTGTCAGCTTCCTTCCTTCATCATTGCAAATAAAATTGTGAAAACCCTCCGTAAACCCTGCTCCATCTTCAAACTATCATCTCTCTCTCTCTTTTATTTTTTTTTGAGACAGAGTCTCACTCTGTTGCCCCGGCTAGAGTGCCCTGCCATCAGCCTAGCTAACAGCAACTTCAAACTCTTGGGTTCAAGCAATCCTTCTGCCTCAGCCTCCTGAGTAGCTGGGACTACAGGCATGCACCACCATGCCCAGCTAATTTTTTTCTATATATATATTTTTTGTCCAGCTAATTTCTTTCTATTTTTTCAGTAGAGACTGGGGTCTCGCTCTTGCTCAGGCTGGTCTCGAACTCCTGAGCTGAAACGATCCTCCCGCTTCGGCCTCCCAGAGTGCTTCTTTTCTTTGGATTCCTGAAATACTTTCAAGGCTCATTCTTTAGAGTGGCATAACAAAGATTCAGTAATAAGAACTTTTAATGCCCCAAATTATAAACATGACAAAGTGCCTAGCATACTGCACTAAATATGTAATAGGCATATGCTATATACTACAAAAACATTAAGTAAAATAAATGTGTGCAACCCAATTTGAAGAAAAAGATTCCTTCTCTTATTGTAGGTCTTTTACCTCAAATATCTGATTACTGTCCATTAAGATTCACATTGCTTTGTTTATAATACCTTAAATGCTTAGATAAGATATAATTTCTAGCCCTCATATTATACCTGCTAATACTTTAAATCTGACTTTAACAGTTTTAAAAAATTATTCTGACAAGGACCAAAAGATATAAACCAATTATTAAATATATTAAAATGGTTTTAGTAAACCATTAAATATATTTAAAATAGTTTTAGTAAAACCATTTTAGATATGTTATTCATCATATTAGAATATGTCTTTGTCAGGTTAATGAAAGTTTACCTTTCTGATAGTAAAGCCTATTTTACTAGACATAATGGAATAAAATTTCTCCAGGAGTAACTACTTTCCAAGTGAGAGTTCTTCCATTGTTCTTTTTGTAGCCCTTGATAGCTACTGCATTCTAAAAAGTCTTATTTACTGAGTTAGAAAGATTTTAAAATTTTAAATGTAAATTATCTTTATGATCCTGAGTCAGCATTATCATTGAAGATTCCTTTAAATGGTACAATCTGCTTGGATAAGTTCTACCTTTTAAGAACTTGAGGCCTATGATACTTAAGTATATTTAAGTCAAGTTAAATCTTGAAGGTTATTCACATAGCCATCAGTTCCTTTATAGGCAACATTGCAGCCTTTGGAGTCAATATTAACCAATTAAAATTCAAACACCTAGACCTAAGAAAAGAAACCCAATTGACCAATTTCATATCTTTTTTGCTCTGTCACCCAGGCTTGGATTGCAGTGGCCCATAACAGTTCACTATAAACTCAAATTCCTGGCCTCAAGCGATCCTCCCACCCTGGCCTCCCAAAGTACCGGGCCAAATTCCAAATTTTAATAATGAAAACCTTTACCTTAAATGAAGATATTTTGGACAATTAAAATAACTATTTTTAAAAAACATATTTCAGAGCTAGTTATTATTTTAGAAATTAAGAAACCAAATCTTGTTCTCGATCATTTTGAAAGTATTTTCAGCATCGCATTTTTAAAATGTATATAGACTCAATAACATATATTAATATCCTAACACATCTCAATCAGGCTTACTTGGCTAATAGTAAGTTTCCCTAAATTTCACTGCCTCTCCTTGAGCATCATAATACTGATCAGTATAGGAAAAAGGGCATTTTTAAAAATTAAGATATACCCCTATATAACTATAAATATCAAGTTTACTAGTAAGTATATAATTTCACTAATAAATGTAGCTTCATAAACGCAAGGTCTAAGGAACTGATTCTCAAACTTTAGTCTACGTAAGAATCATGTACATGACTTATTATAATACAGATTGCCAGGAGTTACCCCCATTTTCTAATTCTGTAGGTCTGTTTAAGAATTTATATTTCTAACCCACAGATGATGCTGAGGCTATTGGTCTGGGGATCACACTTTGAGAACTACTAGTTTAAGGAATTATCCTGTTTTTCTGTCACTACAAATGAGTTTTGACTTTACTTTTTAAAATATAAAGTATATTAAATAAAACAGTTTACAACCTAGTTGTAGGTACATGTATTCGTTTCCTGCTTGCCACAGTTTCAATTTCCCCTGTAGTCAGTCTTCAAAATCAAGATAGACTATGTGAGGCATTGTTCAAAACTGAAACAGAACTTTGTTAATCTTTCATATTGATTTGGGCATTGGGTATAGAAATTCCTTCATTTTCATGATTATTTATCTTGTCTTTCTTCCGAGTAATGTAATCATACTATTATGCCGTGTGTACTGAGATCATGTTTCAGTCTATATATATATTATGTGATTTTTCCATATACATTTTTCCATTTTATCATTATCTTTCCTCAGAATGACTTGATAAAGGCCACTGAGCAAATGGTGAGAAATATAAGAAAAGAGAACAAATAAAAAAAATAGAACAATGATATCTTTGGTCTTAAGCCTTCCCTTATCTTTCACGGTCTTATCATGGACGGAGGTCACATCTTTAGGAAAAGGATTCATATTGGGATACTCAGGAGGTCTCTCAGGAACCATTCACGATACTCACTAGTAGAATGGCTTTATTTTTATTCCCAGCTAGTCCACCTGATACCTGAAAATTCTGCAGTTACGCTGTAGACCGATCAATAGTGTGATCTGCTATCCATAGGAAGGAGGGGGACACCCTCTGATACTTCCTATTTTTAAACAACTAAAGTTGTTTTGTATTCCCTAAACCATATTGATCCATGAGGCTAATGATAGTTTTTACTAAAGCTCCCTTTTGTAAACTCTATCACAGAGGAAACCTTGGAAAATTACAATTAACAGCAGGGAGAACGTTGGCAGTCTATTTTACGGTATAAGTTTGCCGCCAGCTCCTGCTATGTACATAATAAAGCAAGACCCACATGTTTTTTCCCTCCTGGGTTTGGATATGGCTGGACTGATGCAGTGGCAATGAAGATGGCTTATATTTATACTTCCGGGGTACTTCAACTCTCTCCCAACTAATTCGCGATCTTGTCCATTATGTGAATGAGCTGTAACGGCTGAATTGGCATTGCCCCCACTTTTCCATTTCAGTAGAAATTTAAAAAGGAGGTCGTCACTCTGTAGGCTCAAGTGATGCCATCTGCTTTTCCATTTGGGGGAATGCATATAAAAATGGTGGGGGATACGTTAGGTATTTAATTAGAGGTGGACTATCTGTTTCCCCAATTTTCTCTAGTTTGACACCTGCTGGGTCATACAAAGACTACAAATAAGAAGGCGTAAAACAGTTCATGAGCTCTGGTTGTAGAAATACTAAAATTAGGTTGGCCATTAGGCATAACAAATGCACATGTTCCTAGTACATTAAACCAAATGCAAAGGTTTCTTTCATGTGAAATGTGGGAGAATTCTTAGAATACTATAATTCTAGTTCTCAATAAAGTAATCATATTACTGATACATGAAACTAGATTTCTAGACATATACATTTCTGAGATTATATAATAAAATGCATATTTAAAGTAGAATTTAAGAATTGTCATCAATAACAGATGTCACTTTTATCTACCAGTAAAATCACTTCCCTAGGGATGTATGTGAGTCATTCTTCATTTATAATACTAAAAGATATGTCATTACAATTATAGCCTCAATGGCCCAATAATGTTTACAGTAGACTTTCAAGACTCTTGAGTGTGTAGTTTATCCAAATACTAGAGAGATATTTTTATTCCTTACAATTCTAGATCCACACCATTGTTTTGACTATGGCACAAATATAATGCCTACTTCAATAAAACAGTACAGCTGGGAATTAACAGGCTAATAAAAAGGACTTTAAAGGTGCATTAAATTTGAATTTAAGATGTCTCTTGCATTTGCAGCATAAATGCTAATAAAAATATAAATCTGCTATTAACTTTTTATAGTCATGTAAAATGATAAAAGCTAAAAAATGCTAAAGATTTATCAGCACATATCTGTAAGATAGACAGACTAGAACAAAGGTAGACAAAGAGAGGTGGTAGGAAGAGGGAGAGAGATTTTTAGAGTAGAGATGAAGAAAAATGATTTACATGTATATACTTTCAGTAATATACACACACACATACTTTGTTTCTTTTCTAAAATAATATATTTTTTTAATTTTGATCCCAAAGGAAACCTGGGATTGTTCTTTCACAAACATAAAGATCAAGAAAATATTTTCTTTCCTTTAAATTAAGCTACCAAATTCTGTTCCAGGGGCAACACTATGTAGCATGTTACTGTTTCCCTAATCTAACAATATACCATTTGTGTCAAATGTGTGCTGACAATACAACCAGGATTGTTCATTAAGATCACACAACCTGCTATCTGTTGCTTAATAATACATTAACCTATTCAGAATGTTTATTGCTTAAGTCATAATTGCACAAATATAATTGTTACATGTGGCTGGGAAATAAAAATGGTGATGCTTAGCAACAGTTCTGTTTCAAAATTAATATAATAATTAAAGAAAAATAAATAATATATTCTTGCTGGAATATCTGAAGATTTTTAAGTACTTCTTATGCAGATTGTAAAAGAAAAGTTATGGTTCTCAAAAATTATCAAAATGATATATTTCCACCTGTTAAGCCACATGAAAGAGTAAATTTTTAGGGTTTTAGATTTAAAAAGACTCTAAATTCTTAAGGTGAAAAATATAATAAACAACAGTCATTTATTTACCACAGTAGCTGTGTCTAGTTGGGATATATGGAAATAAAAACCCATTAAAAATATAATATAGGTAGTCCAGGGATTGCCCACAGAGTACTTCGAGAAGCTGAAAAATTACAGCATGTTAAATTGCAGTAAAAACAAATAAAATTTTTAAATTTTCATATAGTACATTAAAATGTTTAGATAACTTTAACATTAACTGCATCAAGTATTATTTCATTGTGGATAGTACTAGAATCCTCACTTGTCAGAACAAATTATAAATTTGGTATTATAACTTTTTTCTCTCTACCTTAAAATATCAGCTTGCCGGTATTTGAAAAGATTCTGAATAGCAATAGTTATCACCTGTAAGTTGCATTGGACAGCTGACAATTACTCAAGGAGCTGCTTTCTAAGAAAACCAAAAAAGGAATATTCTCAGATTCAGAAAAAAATGATTTGTAAAATATTTACTTTTAATCTGCTATTAATGGTTTTACCACACAACAAGTCAGATAGTCTTATTTCTAATACATTTTTAATTAGGCTATTTTAAATTTTAAATTAATTAAGTAAAATATGCACCTTTTAAAGACATAATCGTGTTTCTCATAAGATACGTAAATCAATGTGGGCTTCCTAATTTAGAAAAAATAGAGGCTGTTTTAGTAGGTAATAAATATTCTCTAAGGCATAATTTTTGATATGACACAAGCATAATTCATAACGTAATTATTTCCATCAATATTGTCTTTATATAATAAAAATAAACAACATAAACATGGTCTAACATAGCCCCCTACCTCACTGTATAAATATTAAAAGTATATTTTAAAGAACTCATTTCAGAAATTTTTAAGTCCCATGTTGTAAATAACCAAGGAAACATTAAACAGACCAGAACTAAGGAAACGCATGAGCGAATAGTCCTGATCCCCTTTGGTCACAGTGCTCTTTCCTTTACACTATAACTGAGGAATAGGGGAAAGCCAAGAAAATGGAAAGGTTTTTTATTGCAAGACAGTTCACCATACATGCCAGAAATATTTATCCAATATAAAATTACAAAGAAACAGGTCATATTAAGTAAGACTGATCAAAGTAATTTTAATGTAATACAGTTGACCTTTGAACGATGTGGGGGTTAGGAGTTCTGACCTCCACACAGTTGAAAATCCATAGATAACTTCTGGCTCCCCCAAAACTTAACTACCAATAACCTACTGTTGACTGAAATCCTTACCAATAACATAAACAGTCAATTAACACACAGTTTTTATGTTATATGTATTATATACTATATTCTTACAATACAGTAAGCTAGTGAAAAGAAAATGTTATTAAGAAAATCATAAGGAAGAGAAAATATATTACTATTAAGTGGAAGCAGATCATCATAAAAGGTCTTCAACCTAGTTGTCTTCAGGTTGAGCAAACTGACAAAGAGGAGGGTTCAGACTTGCTCTCTCAAGGGGCTCAGAGGAAGAAGAGGTGCAGGAGGTGGAAGAGGGTGAGCAGGAGAAGCAGGCACACTAGGTGTAACTTTTATTGAAAAAAAAATTCACTTATAAGTGGACCTGCACAGTTCCAATCCATGTTGTTCAAGGGTCAATGGTAATTTATAATAACGAAATAATTTGGCCTGAAAATTTTAAATGATGCAACATTTAAAATTCCATGCAGTTTTATCTTGTATGGAAGGTAAGAAAAGAGGCAGGAATTTCATGAAAGTGCTAAACTTTGTGGAGTAGTACTTGTTTACTGATGTGGCAAAATTTACATCAATTCAAGTGACTCCTTTGACAATATCTAAAATGAAATAGTATGGTTTCTTTTTAACTTCAAGCTTTCACAATTGCAAAAATCAATAATCAGAACACATAAACTAAGTGCTGAATATATATGAAGTATTTTATCAAGTGCATTCTATAAAGAGAAAATTCTTAGAGCTGCCTATGTTTAGGAATTCAGAACTTTTGGATTCAGTGCATATACCATCTGTCACATCTCAACTGGTCTGAGTAGAAACCCATATTCAATCACTTTAATAATTCTATGGTAAAACCTGTGAAGAGTCACAATAAATGGGAACAATATAGACTAAAAAGACTCTCAAGTCAGCTTAGGTCAGGGTTTTTTTGCTAAATGAATTTTGGAGTCAACTTATGAAAAAACAGTTAGTTTTGAGAGCTTTGTAGATTTTGGAATTGTGGACAAGTGACCTGGGTTTCTCATTTAATCCCAACCACACCTATGAGAAAGGTAATGTTATTACCATTCTATATATGAGAAAACTGAAGTTTAACTCTGATAAATATCTTACTCAAAATCATACGGCTAACATCATAATTGCAGAACAGTTTTAACCAAGAATTCTGTCTCTGAGACTTAGAATTTTTTTGAGAACTGTCCATAATAGGATTGATTGTCTTACAGATGCCATTGTGTCTTCACTCCAGATTTTGTATTGTCCTTTTTGTTTAAAGCCATTTCTCATTTTAAAAGGTAGAGTTAAAAGTTTATATTTACTGAAAGCCCTGAAACTATATAGTTAAGTAGTGTTTTCTATGGGTCTATGGAAAGGTGAATTTGGGGACATACTTCATTTCTCTAAATTCTAACTTGAAAATGTTGATTAAACTTATTGCTACAATGAGAGCATTTAAGTAAAGTGGAAAATTTGATGGATAAACAGTTTATTATTTATTTCCACACAGTTAAGACAGCTGCCCCTGGTTGGGTGTGGTGGCTCATGCCTGTAACCCTAGCACTCTGGGAGGCCGAGGTGGGAGAATCACTTGAGGCCAGGAATTTGAGACCATCCTGAGCAAGAGCAAGACCGTGTCTCTAATAAAAATAGAAAAAATTAGCCGGGCATGGTGGTGCACAGCTGTAGTCCCAACTACTCAGGAGGCTGAGGCAGGAGGATTGCTTGAGCCCAAGAGTTTGAGATTGCTGTGAGCTAGGCTGACACCATGGCACTCTAGCCTGGGCAACAGAGCAAGATTCTGTTCTCAGAAAAAAAAGGAAAAAAAAAAGAAAAAGACAGCTACCTTTGGTATCCAAACTATGAGGTTGCTTAATAGGTAAGACAATTCATAAGGGGATTCTTATGAGAGTTGAGCAAATAAATCCAAGTCATAACATGCCATAATTTATAGAAAAAATTCCATCATAAGGAAACAATTATTATACTGCAGAGACTGATCAAAAGTTAACAATTAACTTTTGAAAAATATTGTTTTTTCAACAATTAAATTTTTTTTATTATGGTAAAAATACATATTTAGCATTTTAACCATTTTTAGGTGTACAGTTCAATGGTATAAAGTCCATTCACATTGGTTGTACAACCAGCACCTCCATCCATCTCCAGAATTTTTTCATCTTCCCAAATTGAAACTCTCTACCCATTAAATAATAATTTCCCATTCTCTTCCCACAACCCCATGGCAACCACCATTCTATTTTCTGTCTCTATAAATTTAACTACTCTAGATACTTTATATAAGTGAAATCATATAATATTTACCCTTTTGTGACTGGCTTATTTCACTTAGCAAGTTGTCTTCAAGGTTCATCCATGTTGTAGCGTATGTCAGAATTTCAATCCCTTTTAAGGCTGAATAATATTCTAGTGTATGTACATACCGCATTTTGTTTGTCTATTTATTTGTTGATGTTCTTTGAGTTGTTTCTACCTTTTAACTATTGTGAATAATGTTACTATGAAGACTACTGTACAAATATCTGTTTGAGTCTCTAATTTCACTTATTTTAGTATATATCCAGAAGTAAAATTGTTGTATCATATGGTAATTCTATGTTTAATTTTTTTGAGGAATCATACTTTTTTCCACAGTGGCTTACCATTTCACATTTCCACCAACAATGCATGTATAAGGATTCTAACTAATTTCTCCACATTCTCATTAATACTTATTAGACAATGTTTTTATAATTTTACATTATCCAGAGATCCCAAACTGTTTACAGCTATTAACTCATTACTGATCACAGCTAAATATTTTGATTTCCTGTATACTTTCTTACACATTGCTGTATTTATTTATTTGTTTATTTAGAGACAGGGTCTCGCTTTGTCACCCAGGCTGGAGTGCCATGGTGCAATCATAGCTCACTGCAGCCTCAAACTCCTGGGCTCAAGCGATTCTTCTGCCTCAGCCTCCCATGTCTGTAGGACTATAGGCACATGCCACCAAGCCCAGCTAATATTTTTAAAAAAATTTTTGTAGAGACAGAGTCTTGCTATGTTGCTCAGGCTGGTCTTGAATTCCTGGCCTCAAGCAATCCTCCTGCCTACGCCTCTCAAAGTGTTGGGATTACAGACATGAGTCACCACACCTGACTTCTATTCATCATTTTTTTACTTCTAGTGTATTGCAGTGTCTATTACATTAAGGTAATAGTAGAAACTTCTTAAAATTTGATGAATGAACCTCATTAGAGACTACATATTTTATGGGCAGTCCTAAGTAATTTGCTCGGATTCCCAGAACATAATTATTTATCAGAATTCATAATGGATACATAAATTTTGAAGTCTCTAGTGCTTATGAGCCTAATACTTATGGTCTCAGAGGAGAAAGAAACACCCAAACCAGATTACTAAGGCTAGCTGTCTTTCTTAAGCTACCTGCCAGTACATCATGAATGAATAATTCTTAAGGCCATAAAGCATTATAGAAAGCCTGTTTTACCTTCTCAAGACTAGCTTTATTTGAGTAAACAGCTGTACTTCAGATATCTAGGTTTACTCAACACTTATGGGAATCAACTGCTTACAGAAATACCAACGAGAACATAAAATTTTTAAATTATTAGGGATGAGCAATTAGCAATACTCAACTCATATTTTTTAAAACCACAAAAATTCGGAGTATTTACTGATTCTTTGGTCTGAGAGACTCCACGGAAGTTCAATAAACCAATCAGCATTCATAGACTGCCATTCTGATCTACGTCTCTAGCATGGAGTCAGGCCAGTGAAGTAAGAAAAGATATTAGTTGACATCAGGAACACAGGCAAATAGCAATTCACATAGTTAAATTACATGCAGACATGTTAAGGTAATAGGTGACTGGAACCGAAGAATTTTTTTTTTTATACTAAGACAGATTTACTTTAACTATAAAAACATATCTTAAGAACATTTCTTCAAAATAAAATTTATGCATAATGTAAATTTACAAATATACATAGAAAAGGTACACTTTATACTTTTTAAAATTGCTGAAGTAGTAACTCCCCCCACCCCCTTTCTGGTGGGTGGTTTAAAAAATTATCCTCTTCTCAGCTGGGTTTTACTTGAAGGTGTATTTTAAATGAGAAGGTAGTGCTTGTGTTGTCCTTTTTTTTCCCCCTCATTTTAGTTGAGGTTGATTCTCCCTGTATTAACTTTACTTTTACAGCAGCTTTTGTTACTCTTCCTGTCACCTTTATTCCTCTCTGATTCCCATCCTCCAAGCATTTCCCCAGGAATTAGAGGAGATATGTGGTGATGATAGTTTTTCTTGTTGTCATGAGATTATTTGAACTAAGGTTATTTGTGGTAAGGTTCTCCTGAGTTGGGTGTTGGATAAAAATTGTTTTAATTTTTAAGTTTATTTTAAATTGTACTGCAGCTTTGTTTAACATTTACAGAGTAACATTTTGAGGACTAGGCTTTATCAGTAATTTGTTAAGCCTATAACAAAGGGATACCCTGTGTTAGACAGGGCTTCCCGTGGAGAAGAATGAAATGGTAGAATATACTCAAAACTTTGTGGAGATGAAGTATTTTTGGAAGTTGTCTTCTTCTTATCCTTCTTGAAGAATTTAGAGACTGTCATTTGGCTTCCTCAGTGCCGCTTTTTTTTTTTTTTTTTTTGATCACGTTTACTTAGAACTAACAGGAGGGCTCACTCTGATTTGGCTTATTGACTTGTGGATCATACATACTGTATATAACATAAAGTTTATTGAAAACTCTCAGCTATCTGGATCTTATCCTTTAAAAGTCTATGAGAGGTCTTGGCAGCTGGTAATTATATTAATAGAACATTAATTTCACCTCAGAAATCATTAATGGCCTCAGTTTAACTAAGGCCCCCTTCTTCCAGACAACATAAAATAGTAATGCTCTATTTAATTTTATTCTACCTTGGGGGGATTATCCTACCCAGATACACTCAGGAGCAACCAATCACATTATGGGACATAAGGGAAAAGGAATGTGCAGACAAACAGGAAAAGTTATATATGTAAATTCCAATATCAATAATAAACACTGTATTATAGTCTTTTCTAACGTTTGGTTCTAAATATATCTCTAGAGAAAAGATTAATCTTGTGTAATTTTCCAGAAATTTAAAATGGAAAACTATTAAGATGATTGTTGGTTATTTTTATTTACCATGTGAATAAGCTTCAGTACTGCTACCTACATCAGAGAGTTATGAGGAATAAATAAGGTAGTATTGGTAAAGAGCTAGGAACACTGTCATAAAAGTGTTTGCCATATAAAAATAATAGTAATGCTAACGAGGTCAACTGGATAGCAACTTTGCAATACTCAGTCAAATAGTGTAGCAGAGTTTGCTGGCATTAGAAGCAAATAAAATTCAAAACTGATTGAGTTATTAAAATTCTCTTCCTAATAGAGAGTACCACATTTCCTCTGTAGGAAAATCCAGAAGGAAATATTTTCACTTAAGACAATTGGGGAAAGTGCTAACTAATTAGTATCACACAACTAATTAATTAGCATTCCACATACCTATAATTAGAAAGTGTTAAATATGGTCTGCACTAGAGTGATTTTATAAACCTTGCCTGAGGAATCAATTAGTCACTAGGGTAGTACCTGTTTCTGAGTTGAAAGTAGCACTTGTGAAATATGTTTCCAGGAAGAATGTGCAAGAATGTCAATTCCTTTAAAACCAAGTCAAAAGAAAATCCAAAAAAAATTCAGATGCATACATATTACATTTTTATTTTTTCAGAATTAGTCAATTAGATATTAAGGAAGTGCATTTAAAATTTAATTCTCCAAGTTTTCCTTCTTTTACAACTTACCCTGATGTTTAATTATCCTATATTTGTTGATTATTTTCCATCTTTCTTATGAACGTATTAGCTTGCAACCATAACTATGTTAAATTACCTTTAAAAACACATAAAAATCAGTGGAGCATGATGTTTTTCACTTTACGCTACATGAAATCCACTCTAAATATATTAGAATATTTTAACAGTTTAGGAGTATTTATTTTAGTCCTGATTCTAACACAGCTCAAACGGCTTGACCTATTAAATGAAGCCTATGTATTCTGGACTGTTATAATAAAGTGTATCCTGGGTAGATTTTTTTTCACTCCTCACTTTTGATTAAATCAATAAACATTTTCAGAAATGATGAGAAAAATATAAGACTTTTAACTTGCCAAACTTACATTTTTATGTCTAATGTTCTTACAATAATATTGTTTCATTCAGAAGATAGCTATGTCAAAATATGTCCTTCATTTTAAAAGTACATCAGAATTACTGAAGCACATTCTTTATTTTAAAATCCATCTAATGGGAATTATTTTTCTTATCCATCCTTCATTTTATCCTGTCTGATACCATGCCAAACCAATCTATAGTATCCCCTAACTGGTCTTTCCTCCCTGTGGGCTTGCCTTGCTGTACAGAAAGTGGCGGTTTATTGATATTCATTAGAATATCAAACTTTTGAGTGTTGTCTATTGTTAAACTTTTGAATATCAAAAGCCTATAGTCATATAATCCCCACTATAATGCTTCCTTTGTTGGTACGCACCAGGTATGGGTATGTATGCATATGTATGTATATGAGAGAGAAAAAGTGGGAGGCTGAAAGGATAAAGATCACAGGGGAATGAATGACTCTGCCTTATTCATCCCATGTTCTGATTAGTGATAGCAACACTCAAGAAATATTTGTTAAATGAATACTAATTTGGTTACAAAGCTAGAATTATAGTATAGATTTCATTTGAAATGTGACAAATCCATTTAAACAAATACTTCATTCTACCTCCCTTCATTTAAATGAGTATTTACTTTTATTTTAAATGGTAGTGCTAATTTTTTATCACTGATGTTAATTTTCATCAATTTTATCAATAGACCATATTTTTCATTCCTATGTCAATTTATTGATTTATTCAGTAAATATTTATTGAGGACTTACTATATATTAGGCATATATAGACACCAAGGATATGTTTTGATGCTGAAATATTTAAATATACACATTAAGTTCATCTTAATGATATAATACAAATTAGTGTAATGGGGCAGCATTAATAAACCAGCATCACTAATACAAAGAAATCAAACCTCAATCCAGGGAGTATACATCTGTCAAAAATCTGATTCTGAATCATGGAGCAACCTTATTTTTTTTTAACCAAAATCAATGATTAACTGACAAAAATATCAATATAAACTATTGGTTTTATGTAGACCAATTTCTGGTAAATGTTTTTTACATTAATTATATTTATAGCATTACATTAATAACCAAACAGTAAGAACACTATAAATGTAGGTAATACATATACTTTTCTACAAATTATTTTATTTATAAATATGTATATATTAATTGAGTATCTATAATACGCCAGTCATAGCGGATACAAAAGTGAATGAGTCAGAAATCCCTCATCTTAAGGAGTATATATTTAGGGGGATAGACTAGAAATAAATGTATGGACATTTATTTATACAAATAAATGTATAGAAATAAATAAGTATGGACATTATATGGTATATTAATATGTACTAAAGAGAAAAAAATGAGAGATGAGGATATGGATTGAAATTCTAGAGAAGATAGCACATGGAAGGGTTCCCTGAAAAGTGGCTTTTGTGTCAAAATTAAAGTCAGAGGAGAAATTGGCCTTTCAGGGGTAAGAGGGAAGCACAGTACAGGCAGAGGGAACAGCAAATGAAGACACTAAGGCCTGGCCTGTTCAAGAGACAATGATGAAGCCAATGTGGCTGGAGCTGAGTGAAGGACAGGGGGCAGTAATAGGAGATGAATTCAAGACACAGGGTAGACTCAGGTCATGCAGGAACTTTCACACCTTTATACAGATTTTGGCTTTTACTGTGAGAGACATGAGAAGGCACTGGGAAAGTTTTGAAAAGAATAACATGATCTGTCTGAATAACTCTTTAATGAACCATTCTGTTACTCTAGAAAATAAGATATTTGTGTATATTTTGACATCACAGACTACATCAGTACCCATGAAAACAACACACTAGTAATTAAAATCTTTGCTAAAATCTCTGAGCCTAAGCATATACTGTTAACTCTTCAATCACTGTCCATTTCATGTCTGTTTGGAAGAAGGTAATAAATCACTAATCAATCACTTAGATATTTCTCAAATTTACATGTCCTTCAAGTGGCAAAAAGATAATATCATTGCTTTCATATCCCATCCTGCCTGCTAAGCAGGAGATAGAAAAGTGAGTTTGCAGAAAAGAAGACATCTTTTTTTAACTCCATTTCTAGATAAATGATCACTGACACTCACATAGCAAGTCACATTATTGAAAGATTATCTGCTTTATTATTCATCCTTTGTTATTTTTATACATTATTTGAATTGTCAAAAGTTACCTAAACACATGTATAAATCTTCTAAAATAATAAAGATTATCAATATAAGGCATCAAAGTATTTAATTTTAATAATGTATACAGTAAGCAATCTGTAAAACTATTCAGATCTGTTTATTCTGTATTTATATGATAAGTCAGTAGCTGATCTTTTAAAAAATTAGTATCTGGTCTTTGGAGAATTTTGCCCTCTAATTACTAAGGATCCTATTACTGCTAGAGTAAATTATTTCTCACATTGTTAATTGGAAATTGGCTTTTTCATGAGTCAAAAGACTGCGTTTATTCTTTTTTCCTTTTTAAAATTTTTACAAAATATTTTTGTTTTTAAACAAAATATATGATTTTTTCCATTCTGTCTGTGTATGGATAGAGAACTGAGAACTTCAACTAATGTCTGCCTCAAATATTAGTATTTGTGACTGTCTTCCAGAAATAACATTAACAACCAGTTGGAAAACAATTCTAAATCTGTCTCTCCAAAGATATCATTCGTTTGAAAAATTTTATATAAATCAGGTTTCCCAGTCTCCATATTTTTATCCCTACTTTTATTTCTAGCCCAAGTAGAAAAATCAAAACCAGTAAGTTTTAGAAATTTCTGTATCTTTCTCTGTAAACAACAAAAATCACTTTACAATATATAAACTATTTAAAGCAAATTATATTTTTATTAATCATTTACCCTTCTAGTGAAATTAAAATTGATGCCTACAAACTGACTCCATTCAATTATCAAATATAATATTTTTATTTGCTATAAGCATTATTTAATGTCAACAATAACAGATACAATGTCTTTTCTATATAGTAAGGTCTTACAGAAAGCAGTAGCTAGTAATATCAATCAGAGAGACAAAATAGGAATTTTTAAAATAGGTATTCAAAGGGCTCAGTAATCATTTTTTAAAAGCAAAATATATGGTCAGAAGTTTTTGAAACTGAGTTGGTTATGCAAATTTTAACCTGATATCTGAGCCTCTGCTAAAGAGTTTTCTGAGTAGTAATCCTGAAGTCTAGGAAGAAAGACTATTTTGGTTTCTGCAAACATATGGGAAATAATTTCCTCTTGTGAGTCCTTACTATATCTAGGATAATTTTAATTATGTTTTTATAATGAGTGGTTCTGATTTCTCATAATTGTGTTCATTACAGGACTAAGCCAATAAAGACTTGCAAGTTTACCCAGTTTTCATATGGTTCTGATTCTAACTGATATATTTCAGGGTAACAGACTATCAGCTGTAGCTGTGGCTAGTAATCTCATAGCTATCCTGTATACCACTGTAACCTCAGCACCTAGCACAGGGAGTGACACAGTCCGGAGAGGGTGCTACCTGGAGGCAGTCAAGTTTACAGAAGGGATTATCACCACAGTCCCTTTATCTGGGTTCAAATCTTGGATCACTCTTCTAGTTCTTTGACCTTAAGTAAGTTACCTAGTTACATTTATATTAATATAATGATTTTTTTTTCAGTTTCCAAATGGTTATTTTATCAGATTGTTTGAACATTAAATTTATCCTTGTATATTTTAACGTTGGTAATTTTTATATGAGATTAAATGATATAATATATGTATTTAGCAGTGAGTGCTTTATGTAAAAGCTTATGATTATTATTATAAATTGAAATTTTAGAATGAAACAACTAGAGGTGGCTCACATCTAATGACACTTTTTGTTCACATGCAGTATGAACTATTTGTTCTATTCTTTTTTTTCTTTTTTATTTCAGCATATTATCTCATAGTTTTAAGGAACCATAAGCAGCATGATCATCAATTTTATGCTTTGTAATTCACCACGTTGTTTTCTAAGAAATTTGGGAAAAAAACTCCTTTAATAAGCTTTTTGTAAGTATAATTAAGTGGAGTGATGTTTATAAATGCCTAAAATGCATGAATTTCTAAACTGGAATTGTATTTAAATGTATTCTAGAAAAGTCATCTCTTCAAATTCTTTCTTTTTTTGTATTAAAAGTAGTCATAAATGATCAGTGATGGTACAATAAAACCTTTTTGTCAAGAATAAAAGATATTCATTAAAAAATCCTTTGATAACAGCTAGAATAAGAAATGTAGCCAGCTCAGTCACATTAAAGAGATAAGAAAGTGAAGTCAATATAAGCAGTGATAGTAGATCACAATTTATATTAAAAAGCCTTTTCAACTAATGGAATTATCTGTTTGTTGTCCAGTGAATAATCTTATGTATTTGGAAGCAGTAGCATCTGTTTTTATATGATAATATACGAGAAAAGGAGCATTAATTTGACTTTCACCATGTGCTGTAAAACATATTAATAATGAACTCAAAGAATAGTAAAACTTTATTTCAACTGAAGTAGAATCTAAGTCTGTTAATGTTATTCAAAACTACATGAACTATAGTCTATCAAGAACAAATATAAGAATTGAAAATTTTTTAGGGATTACTTGGGATAGGATTGCTTATATATAATGTCATAAACAAATTGCAAAGTTATAAAACTGCATAGACTGTATAATGTGACAGAATTAGGCTTGTAATTTATTACTTTTCTAATCTTAGGAAAGGTATTTGAACTCCACATCTAATCTCCTCCTCTATAAAATGGATAGAATTTTACCTATTTTATAGTGGAAGAGATAATCTGCTTAAAGAGTTTATAGACCAGGACTTATTTTTTTATTATATAATTAAGCATAAGTTCCTTTCTTTCACGCTGCCATTCTTTTCTAAAAAAGTATATGAGTTCCTGAATATTTTTTTATTTTTGTGAAATTTAAACATTAGACAAAAGATTAAAACAAACTGTACTAAAAGTCATACAATTCTTTAAAATTAACTTTCAGAGTTACAGTATTTTTATAATACTGTAAACAATATTGCATGTGTAATACACAAAAAGCAGCTACTGCACAATGAATTTAAATATTGGCTTTTTTATTTCCATATGATCTCTTTATCTCTGAATTTTTATCTCTTTATTTAAGAAATATCTATGAAGCTTGAAAACATAAAAGAACTGATTAATGATCAGTCTCTTATGCATTCCAGGGGTGTTTCCACTTTAGTGTCTCCACCTTTACCCGGACTATTTCCCTCTTACACCTGCCAGGCTAATTCCTTCTCTTGCTTTTAGGTGTTTATTTATAAGTCACTTTCCCAATGAAGGCTTCTACATGCCAACTTATCTAGCATTTCAACTCACATTCCTTTTCTCATTATTTGTTCTTTTTAATACATAAAGTATTATAACATATAATGTGCTTACTAAAGATTTCACGGAAGGAAAAGAGTCCTTGATAAAGGAGAGACACATTCTGAAATACATAAAAATGACTAAGGCAAGAGATTATTTTGGAATAGGAGCAAATTGAGAATATAGAACCAGAGGGAAAAATTTAAGACAATAAGGAAGAAGCTTCACTAGTCTTGAAATGCAACATAACATGGATTTAATATGAAGATTTTAAGGACATTAGTAGATGGTTGGAGGCGGTTGGGAATTCAAAACATTAAGAAAAGAAGAAGCTTTACTGCTTGCTGAACTTATCAGGGAAGGAGACATCCTAAAATAGAAACTGCCAAAATATGCCAATAACAGTTGTATCACTTTGAACAATCCTGTAACACTTCTGGCCTTAAATAGATACCAGCTCATCTAAGGCAAAACATGTGCCTAACCTATTTCATAGTCTTTCAATTAAATCAAAAATACCTTTATATAAGTAATTAAATATATAATTTAAGGACATTTCTTCTCTTCCATTCTTTTATGCTTTAAGGAAACTATGCAGATTGAGTTTCAAAAAAATACTTTTAAACTAAAAAAAAAAACTCTTGATTTATTGCTTATGTATTTCATTGGGTTAAATTTAAGTCAACTTGTATCTCAGAACATGTAAGAAAAGTTGCAGACTTATCCATTTTCTAAACTTTGATAGAATCTGTGCTATATTATAGACTTCCTGATCCCATAATTTCTTCACATGCAGACTCATAATCCTTTCTACGAAAATGAAATTGGTGTCATGTCCACTTAGATGAATTCTTCATAACTGAATTTTCTGCATATGAAAAATTCTCCTTAATAGCAATACAAAACTGCCTACAAAGATATTAATCATAACCATTTAAAATTGCATGTTATTTTTTTATCTGTGTTTATATGCTATTTCTGATATCAAAAGAAATTAAGTTATAAGGTCATTATAAAAATGGCTAATCTCCCAAATTTTAATATTGTTTTTTTTTGTTCTGCTACTTCAGAGAAAACAATGGTCTTGTAATATATGAACAACATTCCACCGTGGGTACATTTTGCTCATCCACTTTCAGTGAAACAACAGAGACTAGAAGTTTAGAGAGTACCTACTAATATTGTAACCACTTGGGTTAAAATTCTGATTTTCTCACTTATTAGTGATGTTATGAACTGAATTGTGTTCCTCCAAAATTCATAACCCTCAATGACACTATATTTGGAGATAGGGTCTATAAGGAGAGAATTAAGGTTAAATGAGGTCATGAGGGTGAGGCCGTGATCCAATATGATATTATTTTTATAAAAAGACACCAGATCTCTGTCGCTCACTCTCTCCCTCCCACTATGTGAAGACACAGTGAGATGGTCATCCTCTACAGGCTTGAAAGAGAGATCTCGCTGGAAACCAACTATGCTGGCTCCTTTATCTTGGACTTCTACCCTCTAGAACTATGACAAAATAAATTTCTATTGTTTAAGCCACCCAGTCTGAGGTATTTTGTTAAGGCAGCCCAAGCAGACTAATACAAGTGGTATGACCTTCAACACGTTGCTTTAACACATCTATGTTTCAATTTCTGCAACTGTGAAAATTGTAATATTGGTACTTTCACATCATGGGTTACTGTGACATTTATTTGATGTAATACTTCTTAAAAATCTGGTACATAGTATATGTTTAATGAATTTTATTTGTTATAGTTACTTAAAATTGTTGTAAATAAATACATCAAATATTTATGTAAAAAAGTTGTTTTTCATGTAAAGGTCATTATCAAAATATTTTAAGTATATCCCACACAAAGCATATGTAAATTATAGTTTTCTAGATAGAAAATCTGTAAGAGGTGACAAATTTCACCCACTTAAAATGCAGCATTATGTTATGAAAAATTTATATTTTGTACTGGACAATTATTGACATATTGAATAAGATTTTAAAGGAAAGCAATATGGTCCATATTAAATATAAAATTGGTTTTCAATATATATGACTTTTAAAATACTAATAAAATTGTCCCTACTAATTATACAATGTTGTCTTTTAGAGAAACTAAAAGGCAGTGAGAGAATTTTATAGAGCAGTATGTGTGATCTTTCCTATCCAATACTCCAGAGTAGAGAAAAGATACCCTCTGCTAATCCAAACCAGTCAAACAGCCCATTTCCATGTCTCTTGCCCAAGTGACCTGAATTGTTTCTCAGCATCAGACTGTGAGTGTGGAGACAGAATAGGTAAGAAGTTCAGAATAGAAAAGGTAATTTGCTCAGTAAGGTCATTTAGTCTCAGACTAAAAGGACACAGTAGACACTCTTGGAGGCCTGAGATCTAATCTCATCAAAGAACCCATCATAACATCCTGATGTGCACAGATATGCAGAAAGTGATGAAAGATAAAAGAAACAGAATTAGGAAATGAAGAACAAAGAAAAGGGAAAGAACTGCATCACTAGTGCTAAAAATAATTTAGAATCCACTTTGCAAGTATTAATATGAGGAAAAATCTCTGATGTGATCTGACATTATGTAAATTCACAAATAATAAAGGAGTTCTTTGAAAAATGCATTCAGAAGTAATGAAATTAACACAAATAAAGAATATAATAAGTAAGAGAAAGAATGAGGGTAACTACCAGATCCTCATTTGTTAGAGGCTTTGCCTGTGATTCTTAAAATTTTCTAATATCACTTTTGTTGGCTTCAAGAAATCCTCTATCTCCTATAAGATTCTCAGTTTCCCATTTTGTTTTTATTGCTTAAGATTGCTTTTGCTATACGGGGTCTTCTCTGATTCCATACAAAGTGTATAATTATTTTTTCTAAATCTGTGAAAAATGATGTTGGTATTTTAATAGGAATTGCATTGAATCTATAGATTACTTTGGGTAGTATAGACATTTTAACGATGTTAATTCTTCCAATCCATGAGCATGGTATGGATTTCCACTTATTTACGTGTTCTGCAATTTCCTTCCTTAGCGTTTCATAGTTCTCTTTATAGAGGTCCTTTACCTCTTTAGTTAAATATATTCCTAGATATTTTATTTTCTTTGTTGCTATTTTGAAAGGTATTGAGTCCTTAATTTGGTTCTCCGATTGAATGGTATTGGCATATATGAATGCCTCTGATTTGTGTGTATTGACTTTGTAACCTGAGACATTACTGAATTCGTTAATTAATTCCAGGAGTCTCTTGGTTGAGTCCTTGGGGTTTTCCAGATACAACATCATCTCATCAGCGAAGAGTGAGAGTTTGATCTCTTCTGTCCCTATTTGGACACCTTTGATTCTGCTCTCTTGTCTGATAGCTCTCGCAAGGACTTCCAATACTATGTTGAAAAGTAATGGGGACAGTGGGCAGCCTTGTCTGGTTCCAGTTCTGAGTGGGAATGCTTTCAGTTTTTCCCCATTCAGTATGATGTTGGCTGTGGGTTTGTCATATATGGCTTGTATTATTTTTAGGTAGGTCCCATTTATGCCTATGTTGTTAAGTGTTTTTATCATAAAAGGGTGTTGAATTTTGTCAAATGCTTTTTCTGCATCTATTGAGAGGATCATATGGTCTTTATTTTTGCTTCTAGGAGGTATTGATTTGCCAGACTTCAAACTATACTACAAAGCTGTGGTTCTTAAAACTGCTTGGTATTGGCACAAGGGCAGGGACACAGACCAGTGGAACAGAACAGAAAACCCAAATATAAAACCATCCTCATATAACCATCTAATCTTTGACAAAATAGACAAAAACATACTCTGGGGACAAGAGTCCCTATTCAATAAATGGTGCTGGGAAAACTGGATAGCCACATGTAGAAGACTGAAACAGGACCCACAGATTTCACCTCTCACAAAAATCAAATCACGGTGGATAACAGATTTAAACCTTAAATGGGAAACAATTAGAATTCTAGAAGAAAATGTAGGAAAGACTCTTACAGACATTGGTCTAGGCAAAGAATTTATGAAGAAAACCCCTAAGGCAATCGCAGCAACAACAAAAATAAACGACTGGGACCTGATTAAATTAAAAAGCTTCTGCACAGCCAAAGAAACAGTCATGAAAATAAACAGACAGCCTACAGAATGGGAAAAAATTTTCGCATACTACACATCAGATAAAAGACTGATAACAAGAATCTATTTAGAACTCAAGAAAATCAGCAAGAAAAAATCAAACAATCCTATCAAAAAATGGGCAAAGGACATGAATAGAAATTTTTCAAAAGAAGACATAAGAATGGCCAAAAAACGTATCAAAAAATGCTCAACATCCCTAATCATCAGGGAAATGCAAATCAAAACCACAATGAGATACCACTTAACTCCGGTGAGAATGGCCTTTATCAAAAAATCCCAAAACAACACATGTTGGCGTGGATGCAGAGAGACAGGAACACTCATACACTGCTGGTGGGAATGCAAACTAGTGCAACCCCTATGGAAAGCAATATGGAGATACCTTCAACAGATTCAAGTAGACCTACCATTTGATCCAGCAATCCCATTATTGGGCATATACCCAAAAGAACAAAAGTCATTTTTTAACAAAGACACCTGTACCCGAATGTTTATAGCAGCACAATTTACAATCGCAAGGATGTGGAAACAACCCAAGTGCCCATCGATCCACGAATGGATTAGTAAACTGTGGTATATGTATACCATGGAGTACTACTCAGCTATAAGAAATAACGATGATACCACATCTCTTTGGTTCTCCTGGAGAGAGCTGGAACCCATTATACTAAGTGAAGTATCCAAAGAATGGAAAAACAAGCATCACATGTACTCACCAGAAAACTGGTTTCCCTAATCATCACCTAAATGCACATCAGGGAAGGATACCAATTGGATATCAGACTGGGATGGGGGGTGGGGGGAGGGGGTGAGTGTATGCCTACATGATGAGTGCGTTGCACACCCTCTGGGGAATGGTCATGCTTGAAGGTGCAGACCCGGGGAGGTGGGGGGGGAGGGGATGGAGGTATGACTACATGATGAGTGCCAGGTGCACTGTCTGGAGAATGAGAACGGACGCGCTTGGGACTCTGACTCGGGGGGATGGGTGGGACATGGAAAATGTATATAACCTAAACTTATGTACCCCCATGATGAGCTGAAATAAAAAAAAAAAAAAGAAAACATAAAAATAAAAATAAAAAAAAAAAAAGATTCTCAGTTTCATTTTGTAACTGCTTAATATTTTATCTACATTATCTTGTTTACAACATCCATTAGTCAGAGATACAGTTGATCCAAAAGTGGATTCAATGGATAGGGACAGGCAACAAGGTTAACTGGAGTGAGATTTAAAAGCAGGGCAATTATGAATGATTACTAACTAGCAAAGTTGCCACGTCATTATAATGCCTGATTTTCTATGCAACAAGAGAACTGAGAGTCAGATAACAGACACTTAGATATAAAGTTTTCTCTTTATCACCTACTCTCAATTTCTGCTCTAAGTTCTCTTTTCTGTTTATTCTAGAAACACTCCCTGAAGTGATCTCATGGTTTTATTTATTTTCTATTTATTGAAGACTCTCTAGTGTATTAATGTATCTCTGACCTAGACCATACTGCTTAATTCAAAATTTATATTTCCAGTCTATAGAACATGTCTACTTGGCATCTCTATCTCATCATATCCAAACAAAAGTCATTACCTGTCTTCTGTCTTTTAACCTGTTTTGTCTTCTCCTCATGCACTCCTTATGTCAGTGAATGGCATCTCCGTCCTTTTTGTTTTCCAAGCCAGCAAACTGATGGTCATCCTTTACTCTCGATCCCCAAATCTAAATACTCACTACGTGATGTAAACTCTACATTTTAAACATCTCTGCATCTTCACTTTTTTATTTCACTGCCACTATATCACTCCAAGCTACCATCAGCTAATGCTTGCACTACTGTAGCTTCCACAAGTATCTCTGCTTCTCAGTCTTTACCTAACTTCCACTCATCCCTCAAGTATCCATTTAAGCTCTACTTCTACTAAAAACCTCCCCTGGAAAGAGCACACATATGTGCACAGACACACACCAAACACATAATATTCATAGGCCCTGATAATATCCTACAAACATAGTACCTTGTGCTTCAGAAGACTTAATTTGCAAAGTTGCAATTAATATCAATCACCCTTCTTTGAAAGACCATAAGACTATTTTCCTGATCACTGTGCCTTTATTGATTAAGTCAGAGTCAGGCATATAGCTGATACTGTATAATATTTATAATTCAGTTATTTAATGAAATAAAAGAACCGACTTGTGGGAGAGACCTGAAGTTTAATCAGTAGAAGTTCCAGGTTTTATACAGGTGGGCTTAGTGGTCAACTACAGTCTTAGAAATGAGTAGAAGTTTAACAGAAAGTTGTCTAAATTTTGTACTTATAATGAAAGCAGCTTTAAAAGTAGATTTTATGCATTTATAGGGGTGGCTAAAAGATACTGGAACAGGAGAAATGCCCTTCACACCATCCCAAAATACTGAAATAGGACCTATGTATTAGAAAATATTTACACTTTCTTATGCAATTGATATTATGAGTACAGGGCTAGAGTAATTTTGTGAAAAAATACTAATATAAATGCACTCATTCAATTTCTCAGGTAAAAATAATTTTGCTGATCTAACGGCAAGAGCTCTTTAAAGCAGGGTGAAGGGCATAATCACGAGGCTCCAACTTGCCTGATACAGTAACTCCACAACCACATTTAATAAAGTCTATAGGATATTTAATTGCTTTCTATTTTAGGTTTTAGCTGCATTTCTTAGAATTTCAAATAAGGTTCCCAGGCCAAAAGGCAATGGGAGTGGTCCATCAAAATTCAGAGAATTCAGATTTCTTTGCTGTTTGCAGGTTAGTCCCTTTGTTATACAAAGGGTCAGAATAAAGTTGATTGACACTGAAAATTTTCCTTAAGTAACCAAGCCACACAAGGACAGTGCTAGGACTAGAGTGGAGGTGTTCTGACTCCAAGAACAATCTTTCAATCACACTGACTTAAATTTTAATCCTAACAATTGGGTACATAATAAATTTTATCTCATACCAACAGATAATACGGTGTTACAATTAAGTATTCCAATTAACATAGAATTTTTATAGGTGTGAGGAACATTTTTTAAAGCTTTCTAATAGTGCTATTTAATAGATCTTGCTGTGAAAATGGAAATGTTCTATATCTGTGCTGCCCAATATAGTGACTAGTTAGTAGGCACCTGTGGCTACTGAGTAACTGAGAGATGTGCAGTGCAGTTGTGAAACTAAATTTTTGCTTTTATTTAATTTTAACTAAATTACATTTAAATGACCACATGTGGCTAATAGCTACTGTATTGGACAGTACAGTTTTAGAATATAATTAGGGACATAGACTAAATTATCTTGGATAGTTCTTATACTTAGTGGACATCATTATCAGATTGCTAATTTATATTTACATGGTCAATAAATAGAGAATGCTAAATTTTATTAATTACTAGGAAAGTACATTTTAAAATGCATTTAAAACTACAAAGAGATACCAATATATACCTGGCAATCTCAAGCATTGGTCAGAATGCTGAACAAGAACAACTAGAATTTCCATACACTGGTGGTAGAGTATAAATCTACAATCACTTTGGAAAACTCTTTGGCAATATCTACTAAAGCTGAACATATGCAAACTCATGACTCAATAATTCCACTCCTACATATAATCTCAACAGAAATGTTATATACATGTATTAAAAGAAATGTACAAAATGTTCACCACTCTACTATTTTTAGTATTCCCAAATAGTAACCACTCCATGTTTGCCAATAGAATTATAAATAAATTATGGTATATTAATACAAATGATACTATGTTCCAAAGAAAATAATCAAAATACTGGTAATTAATCTCACACACATAAAGTTAATTACATGAAGCCAGAAATAATAGAATGCATAATTTATGAATCCATTTATATAAAGTTCAAAACAGGCAAAATTAACCTATGGTACTAAGAAGTCAGATTATGGTTACTTTGGGGGAGGAGGGAGCAAGCAAAAAAGACTTTTGAGGTAATTGCATGTCCTGTTTCCTGATTTGGGAGGTGATTCCTATATATATAGTGTGTCTCCTCTGTGAAAATTCACAAGGTATATGTTTAGGATTTGAATAATCTTCTGCCTGTATGTGATACCTGAAATAATCAAGATTACCTTAGGAATCCTATTAAATCATATATATTTATGTGTCACTGTTCAAATATTCTTGGAAAAGAAGTCAATAAATAAATATGTGCAGTGAAAAAATTTAGTGAGAGGTGATAAAGGCTGAAAAGACTAAGGGAATTATTTTAACAAATGCTAAAATTGCCATTTTTCATCATAAAACTAATCTTGGTGTATGTACGGCATGTATTTTAGAGAATGTATTTTATAAAGTGAATTATGATTTCTTAATACTTAGTACAAGTCTGGTATATTCTATACAGTATGAAATAGAAATAAGAACATGAGGAGTAATAATTTCAGAAATTCAATTCATGAAACATTTGTTTTTGTGTTTTCATAGTAGTTTTCTACCTTGAAGGTTAAAAGGGAAAACAAGCCTTAGAAATATTACTTATTATCATGCTGTGGAGTCACTAACTAGGACAATACTTGCTAGTTAAAAAAAATTCCTGTGAAATAAATCCCTATTAGCAATTTGATAGGGGTATAGTTTGCATGTATTATAATTACCTAACATTTAAAACCTCTATACTGAATTTTTGCTTTTCCTTTGGCTATATGCCGACTTTTCTTAAATTGATTTATTAATGTCCAAGGTTGCTTTGCAGTTTTATCCTTTTAGCAATAATAGATGCAATATATCACAAAAACAAATTTTTAAGAGAACATCATTAGAGTGATGTAGCACTGGTAATAAACCCCTTCACACTTGGATGAACTTAAATCAGTTTCTCTTTATTGATTTTTGGTCATAACATAATTTTAAAGTTCAACTCAGTTAATAAAAAAAGATTTGCTCTGGTGTTATGGGCAAAATACTTGTGTTGTAAGTTTCCACTTCATTTGTGGAAGAATGTTACAGTTGTATCATATATGGATCTTGGATAGATATAGCAATGAGAATATTATTTTATGATAATCTTCATTTATAATATCTTTTCCTCTCCTTTTATTGATGTGAATCCTTCAACATCCTTATCACAACAGGATCCAATGACACCATAAATGAGCATTTATTTCCTATTACCTCCTATTGTGTGTGTGTGTGTGTGTGTGTGTGTGTGTGAGAGAGAGAGAGGGAGAGATGACAAATTCAGTATGTATCAAAAGTACAGATAGTAAATCTATTTAAAATATTCATTTAATGCATAGCATAAGAACATTTTAATTATTTTTACTAATAATGTAATAAGTTTCTTTAGAATAATTTTATTTCTTTATGCAGGATTGTCAGTCCCATGTGGAGAATAGGTTGATACTTGATTTTGTAATTCCTTCAAATAGTGTCAAAAATCAATTAATTTAACCCATTTTTAACATTATGAAGTACAGAATTCTGAAGGGTCTATACCATCAGGAGAATTAGTATCTTCATCCAGCATTAAGTAATTGAATGTACACGCAAAAAAAAAGCTTGTATATAAACTCAAATAAGGATGTTAAACTTCTATTTACTGCTATTCTTCCTGTGAAGCTGTGTCTACTATAATCGTTCTTACTTTCTCCTCACTGCAACATAACATATTACATACACTGCATGATCCCCTGGGCTCACTCAGATATGGTCCACAGCATTTATAAAATTCTCAGCTCTCTACCAGTAATTTCTGGCTTTAGTTTTTCAGAAGCCAAGAGAACAAGAGTGCACACTAATGTAACCTTATTTCCACTCTATGGTTTAAAAAGTTAACCACTCGCAAATTTTCCTGCTTTAATTTAAACATTTCTTGCAATACCTCCCACATGTATGTATTAAGACTGTGTATCAAAATATCTTGTCTATAACACACTAAGCACACCATAAAGAAGTAGGTAGCATCAGACAATGAGCAATCAATGGCTTGAGGAAAATTAACAGATAATGATGTTATTAGCTTAGATGAAAGAATATAATTTTCATTGACTCCTTATTTTGACAGCAAGAAAGGCTATGGGTACTTGCTTTATTTTGCAGCAGCCTAAAATGTACAAGTTCTAGGTCTTAATTTTATCTAGAGATAAAGAGGTCCTCTATGGAGTTGATTGGAGCCAAAACCAAAAATATACATCTCCAATATTTCTCTGTTACCACCTACCAAAGCTTCTTGATATCTTTGGAAGTCCAAATGTTATATAACCTTTAAAACTAAGGGTTTAAATGTGCTCATTCATTCAACAAATATTAATTGAACAAGGCATCCTATATTAGGGACATAGGTAAAAAAATAAGATGCTAAACTACCTCCCAAAATAAAAGGACATGCAATCTAATGAAACAGACATAGAGATAATTTGTTAGTATAGTAAAATACGACTGCAGAGGGTGGCCAGGGTAAGGCTCCACAGACAACATATGCTTAAGTATGAATTTTCAAACGAAAAAGAAGGAAACTATTCCCTTCCTTACAGTGACAATCATGTCATTGGAACACATCAAGTATGTTTAGAGGTAAGACATCCTTCAGAATCATAAAGAACTAGTTTCATATTCTTTAAATTCAAGATACTTACCATGTTGCTGTTCCTAGATAATTTTCTTAACCTACTTAAGCTTCCATATAGTAATCTATAAAATGAGATTACTAGGATTTTTGTAAAGATTGAATAACATGCACTAAACTCTTAGGCCCTAGAACATAATAAATGATCAATAAAGTGTAGGCTCCTTCTTCTCCACTTTTTTTTTTTAATAGGAGAAGGAAAGAGGAGTTTATTAATTTGCTGGCCAATGAGGAGGTTGGCAGACTCCTATCTCAAAGTACAAACCTCCTGCTTCTGAGCAGAAGTACAGAACTTTTAAAAGTTCTGATTCATCCTGTCTTTGGCTAAGATAATCTTGTGTGTGACCTCTTCCCAGACAATTCCCTTGAGCCACCTCCTATGGAAAAAGAACAAAGGACATTCCCCTGCCCCTCCTGACCACTGGCCTAAGGCAAGGATATAGGTTTTCATCTCAGAAAGGGTAAGGAGTTTTGAAGAAACAGAAAACATTTTTACCCTTTTTCAGGCCATTTTCTCTGTTACATATTCCCCACTGTCAATTTCACTCTTCCATGTCTATCAGAGGAGGGGGAACATAGACATCAAGCTACTTCCTGCTGAATTGTGGTGATGTTTTTGATGGAAGGTGCAGATTATCAGGTGAAAAGGGGCATAAGCAATAACTATTAAATATAACCGTGAGGATTGACAAGGTGAAATAGACTGTTGCCTTGTACACACTGTCTGATACAGGGCTGAGTTAGAAAAGAAACGTGGGACTTCTGAGAGCAGAGCTATTAGTTGTACTGATCTGAGAGACCAACTTCTGCAAATTCAGAAATCCTGTACAGAAATACTTGTACCAAATGAGGTTTAGGATAACACACCCAGCAGTAAGACAGATTAACAGAAGAGGTGATATCCTGGGGGAAATCCTCACTAAGGAGTTGTCCTTCTATCCTATACACAGAACAAATCACCAAACAAAAATTTAAAAATATCAATATTTTCCTTTTTTTTTTTTTAATTCAGATACTTTAGATCACCTAAAGGCTGGCCCCTCCACTGGGGGCTATACCTTTTTACTTTGTATGATGGAACCAAGTTTTCACTTCTGACAATTTTAAAGAGGTGTGAATTGTTAGAGGCACTTTATAAGGTCCCTTCCACTTCTCTGCTTCCAAATGGGGAAGGACCTATGTTGCCTCATGGGCTTAAAAGGGCTCTCCTGCTTACCAGGGGACTTGCATAATCGGAAATTAGACAGGTTTGTAAACTTGTATTAGCTTATCTGGGGTTCCTAGGAATGGCATCTGGATCCCAGACTTTGGACTGATGGTAAAGCCTTTTTACTGAAAAAAACAAGAAATGAGCCTTTGAGTCTTAGTGTAGATGCTGAGAGGCATCCCATGGCCAATGTCATGTCAAAGCCACTGAACAATATTGTGAGCGCCTGGCCTCTTTGCCTCCAGACAGTAACAGTTGTGAGTCGCCTCTGTTCTCAATCCTGCCACCCTTTTGCCAGCCAAAGAAAATGAGCCTTTACAACATGACTGTTTAGAGGTTCTGGATACTGTATATTCTGTCAGGATAGATCTGCCAGATCAGCCAATGCCAGAGCAAGATTGGGATCTTTTTCACTGATGGGAGGAGCTTTATGGACAATGAGGGGCTGGATATGTGGTGATCATGACAGTGGCACTGCCACCTGGCACTTCAGCCCAGGAAGCTGAGTTGCAGTTATCGAGAGGAAAAAGGTAAACATTTATATGGACTTTAAATATGCTTTTATGATTGTGCATGCTTACATTGCCATTTGGAAGAAAAAGGGTCTCCTGATGGTAGAAAATAAGAATATTAGGTATGCCATTGAAATAATGACCTTGAAACAGCCTGTGGCTGGGCCCAAGCAGGTGGCCAGCATGGCAAAAAGACGTCAGGCCGCTGACAGAGCTGCTAAGGAGGCCACTGGAGGTGATCTGTTCCTTGGGGCCTTGGCACCCTGGCTAGATTTAGACTCCCTTAAAAACTAAAGACGAGCTCTGACATCTGGGATGGCCTAGCTAAAGGGAGATAGAATTCTCACAGATTCGTTTCCTACCCAAAGCTTTGGTTCAGCCTCTTATGAGGCACCTACATGAATATACACGTTCAGAACATGATGCCTTAATGGATTTGGTGGGACCTCATTTGAGAGGACCCAATTTACAACTGTTTAGGTGCTTCAGGTGGTCCAAGGACAGAAAAGCAATCTGCTACACAGGGAGCCCAACATTTGGAGACCACTCTTTCAATGATTGGCAGTTTCACTCAGATGCCTAGGCTTGTGTTGGTAGATGCCTTTTCAGGCTGGGTAGAGGGTTGTCCTCTAAGGTTACCAGAATCCTTCTGGAGAAACTCACTCTGAGATGGGCTCCTAACAGGAGCTGACAGGGCCTCCGCCGAGTTCCTGCACACATACAGTAACAGGACTTAGAGAACAATGGGGTGACGTGCATCAACAGTCCAGAGAAAGAGGCCAAGCAAAGGGAGAATAACATGCTGGCGATGGAGGCCATGGACTGACAGCTACAGCTCAGCAGCTCCTCTTGCTACAGCAAGGATGTCAACAGACCCCAACAGGATCCAGGAGCACGCTTGACAGAACCCTGGACATTTTGCAAGAGTGATAGTTGACCCTCCTTTGTAGCAGAGGTAACCCAGCAAGTAAATAAAACCCTACACCTAGAATAGAAATTACATGCATCCTGGAACTGACACAGAAAACTCATCTAAAGTGGGATAAGATGTTGCCACTTGCCCTCCTATAGATAATGCTAGCCCTTTAGAAGCAGGCTTAAGTTAAGCCCCTAAGAAATAGTTTATAAGAACCCTTCCTAGCACCTTGAGGTAAGTATGGTAATATAACCACGAGTAAAAGAAAATAGAGTAAAACAATACATCAGATGAGTGGATCAGGTGCTAACCACTACACATGAGTTTGCACTTAGATCTTAAGACAGAATTTTTAACCAAAATGTATGATAGCTACAAAAACGTCAATATCTATTTGTAATTAGATAAGAAAAAATATAGGCTATTTACTGAATGCTTATTACTGCCAACTTGCTTCTGCAACATCATGTGACATGATTATTATGAAAATTAACATAAGAGGAATAAAGTAGTTGTTTGCTGTAGTCTCAAAGGCTGTGTTGCTAATGAGAGCCTCTTTAGAAATATTGGCATAAAGCCTTCTTTTTTAAGTTGCATATAATTACAGTATCTACTTTGAGTTTCAATTGGTAAGAATGTCAGTTCTGTGTGCTTTAATGAATAATATCTGAAGTACAAATTAAATTTTTTCTATAGGGATGCTTATTCAGAAAATTATAGGCAATTTAATCCTTCCATAATATATGAGAAATTTTTTTTTTCTTTTTGCAAAACCCTAACTTTATTCTTCAAAGAGTAAAGCATTATCCTGGCTATAGCATTCACCCCCTTGTTTTGTCTATTTATTTGCTTATTTATTTTTAAGGACACCTCGATGGCAAGCCAATTAAGAAAACAGAAGACAAAGCTAGGCCATGTTCTCGTGAGATTTAAGTCTGTGAGAGAACATCTAGAATTAATAATGTGTGAACCTGTAGCTAGCCAACCAGCTAATTGCCCCCAACAATGTTCATCATTAATCCAGATATCGCCATTCCATTTTAGTTAAAAAAGGAATTTCACATTGGCAAAAGACAGTCTATAGTAGTCATATCTCACTCAAGGTTGACTGCACAGCTTGCTTCACAGTATGCCAATGGCTCATGCTGACATATGTCAGTATTGTAGGATTTATCCTGGTAATCTAGGTTCATGTGATTCAAAAAGATGAAAGATCCATGCAAATCTCTTAATTTAAACTTAATATATTAGAATGGGGTATTCAAAATTCCCAAAGATAGTCATGTTTACTATTTCAAAATCCCAACAGTTTAAATAAATGTTCATAATATTTTCCAGATCTTTTATTCTGGAATGTCTATGCTGTTTTTTTAATCACTCAAATGTAATGACTTAAAACTCACATGTGTACTCTCTATAGAGCACAGGGAACACACACTGTGATTCCTGTCGGATCCATTCCTTTTTGTGGTACCAAAATATTTTTAAATAGTGTTGTTTTTTTTTTCTTTTTTGATCTTCAGGAAGGAAGGAGGGGAGACTTCACAGAATCATAAAATCATGAAGTGTCAGAGTTTAGAGATTACAGTCTAACCTCCTGATGTTAAAAATAAAAAGAATGAGACCCAAAGAAATTATAAGTTTAAACGATTGGTCAATGGTGGGGCTAAAACCATTTCTTATTTTGTTCTCTACACATTTTCACATTTTGGAAAAGAAAACACATATAAACTACAAATGGCAGGGTAGGGCTTTCATGAAGTCTTTTTCATAACAATCAATAAAGAGGGGACTAAGTCACATTTGTATTGTGATTCTGATGCACTTATAATATGTTAAAACTATTAAACAAGTATGTCAAAAAGATCTACATTATAACCTTCTCCAATATTCTTCAATAGATATTCTTCAATAAAAAAGAAAAAAAAAGATGTTTAAAAGTAATTTTCTCCACTTGTTATTGACAATCTATATTGTGATTCCAAAATGTCCACTTTTAGATCACCTTCTCCCACTTATGTTGGTTCAGTTCAGAATAGCTATGATTGAAGAAAAGGATAAAAAAAATCTATTAATAATTAAATTATTCATACCAGCCCTGCCTGCAGCATTGCTCTACCACTCACTGAGCCTCCCTACAAGCTAGGAAGAGCCAATGGGCAACTATCCCACACACCTCCCACATCCTGATCATTCATCCCTGAAATTATGTATCCTTTGCTCCTATATCTTATAAACAGTACTGTAAATTATATGTATAGCCAAACTGATAACATGAAACACTCTTAGGAACAAAACAGAAACCTTGCACAAACCCCCCAGTTTTATCAATGAAAACACTCTTTTATTATAAAGTGACAGTTTCATAACTTCAAAAATGGGTTTTCAATTTTATAGAATATTTAGTTTAAAAATGAAAAATGTATTTTTATAAACATGCCAAAAAAAATGGAAATTTTCATCAGTATTGCCAGAGGTGAAGGAAACTTCCATGGTAAAAGAAGTAGAAAGCCTATTTTAACTACTGTAGTACCTTAAAGATGAAGAAAATAGTTTTAATTTTGTATAATAAATCACTTCTGTAGCACTTCACAGATCAAGAAACTTGCTTATCAAAACAGAATTTAGTCATCACGATGCAAAGTCCTCAGGCAATGAGGACTGTAGTAAAATCTTTTTCTCCTTTTATAACTGGATCAATATTTTTGAGTATATAAGGATATGTATTCATTGAATTCCTTTCACCTACTATACTTCATATTTGCTACAAATTCTTTAATGTCACAGGAGACTGGAAGATCTATTTTAAATCTAAACACATAAACACACTATCAAGCGGACACAAAGAAACATACGCAAAGAAAAAGCTTTTTATCCACCATTCAAAATGCCCAGCATTGCTTTGCCCTAGTAATAAAACCAGAAATTTGGCTTTGTTTCCCAGCCTAACAGTTAATTCAGAGGTATTTTAGCAGAAGAGAATGAATAGGGATATAGTGCTCCCTGAGACCTCATGTTCTTGGGATAATATGTACCACTTTTTATCTGATTTCCCTGGTATATCCTTAGTTCCTATCTTGTTTGAGATGGCAACAAAAGATGTTTTAACAACAACCAACCCCCTGACCAAAGGTTTTTTCTTTGCACATACTATTCTCTGCCTGGAAGGTCCTTTTCTCCCTGCCTAATTCAATAAATGTTTCCTTATCTCTCAGTTTTCAGTCAAATAGTAGTCTTGGGGTAAGATTTTCTGACCTCCTTGACCAACCTAGGTCTCTCAATTATGTTCTTTAATTTTTCTATGTACCATTTATTCTGTTGTTACTGGTGTAATTGATCAATTAATATCTCACTCCCATACTATGATATCCATTAGGACAAAGATAATGTTTATTTTTTGCCAGTTTTTATATTTCTGGGCTTCTAAGAAAAGGATGTGATACTTAGAAGGTGTTCCACGTTTTTGGAAAAATCTTAATGATCCCATCAAAGACATTTTCTTGTCTGAAACCAGTGTATAGTTGACTTCAACGTTACTTCTCTACTTGGGGACTGAAGGAGCAATTGTATCTCATGCTTCGTTGTATATCGTGGTTCACAAGGATCATGGAATAGGGGTCCATTTTTGAGCGGCAGTCTCCAGTTTGCAACTATATACAACTAAGCATAAAAATGAAACTGTTTAGAGTTGATGGGGTCAAGGGCATAGATCTGTAACAGTAATTCAGATATCAGCTGCTGGAAACAATATAAATGAGCATATGCTCAAGAAACTCAGGTAATTACTGAATATTAAATGAATATGTAACTTCAGTTGATATGCCTGGTATTTCCTTTGCAACAAGGATGGATATTTTTTGTTAAAATATACAAGAAAATGTTATGTTTGCCCTTTGGAAGATCCATAAAGAAAAATGTAAAATCCAAACCATATATAAGGAGTAGAAATCAGTCACCTAAGAGTATGGCAGCCGTCAGGCTTGGGAATACAGATATTTCAATGAGCTTCAGAAAGGTGCATACTTTCCTCCAATAGGTTTATTTATGCCAAAGACACAGACATACATACTATGTCACTTAACATCCTCATTTAAAGGTCTTTCTCATCTTCCATGAATATTTGCTGAACAAAGAGGGAAAAACAGTCTGTAGCTGTCAAAAACACAAAGAACCAGTAAAAATATTTCTTGAAAAATAAATAATCCATTTGAACATCTACCCTAAATGTTCTCATATAATTATCTGCTTGCTTAATTTCCTTTTTCTATAGGCGAGATTCACACTACTATTATTCTTCAGCTATATGTGACCCTCCTCCAAGCATCAACATTGTAACTGTACCACAACTAATGCCTGATCCATTACTTCTCCTTCTTCCCCCAAAATGAGTTTCTATCTCTTAACATCTGTAAAGAATATTATATGACATATAAACTATGGCGGTAAGGAGAGCTTCTTAACTGTCTTGCTTATGGCATCAACATCCACAATATCCATATGCAGAGTGTCCGAAGCATACTATGCCTTCAATACATATTTGATTAGTAAGTTAAATAAACAATTTTTTATTTTTTTTTTCCATTTCAGCATATTACAGGGGTACAAATGTTTAGGTGACATATATTGCCTTTGCCCCACCCAAGTCAGAGCTTCAAGCATGTCCATCCCCCAGACGGTGTGCACTGCACCCATTAGGTATGTATATACCCATCCCCTCTTCCCATTTCCCCTCTCCCATCTCTGCTTGACACCCAATGAATGTCACTACCATTTGTGCACTTAAGTGTTCATCAGTTAATACCAATTTGATGGTGAGTACATGTGGTGCTTTTTTTTTTCCATTCTTGTGGCACTTCACTTAGTAGAATGGGCTCCAGCTCTATCCAGGATAATACAACAGGTGCTAGATCACCATTGTTTTTTGTGGCTAAGTAGAACTCCATGGTATACATATACCACATTTTATTAATCCACTCATGTATTGATGGGCACTTGGGTTGTTTCCACAGCTTTGCAATTGTGAATTGTGCTGCTATAAACATTCGAGTGCAGATGTCTTTTTTATAGAATGTCTTTTGTTCTTTTGGGTAGATGACCAGTAATGGGATTGCTGGATCAAATGGTAGACCTATTTGTAGCTCTTTGAGGTTATCTCCATAATGCTTTCCACAGAGGTTGTACTAGTTTGCAGTCCCACCAGCAGTGTTATGAGTGTTCCCTGCATCCACACCATTTATTGTTTTAGGACTTTTTGATAAAGACCATTCTCACTGAAGATAAGTTATATCTCATTGTGGTTTTGATTTGCATTTCCCTGATGATTAGAGATGTTGAGCATTTTTTCATATGTTTGTTGGCAACAGTAGCTTTTTTACTTAGCAATTTCTATATAAAAGAACCGTATGTTAGGTGCTCAAGGGGAATATTTTGTGGGATTATCATGTATGTCATGATTTCACTATCTGTGTATTTCAGCAGTTCTGAATGACTGTATTATAACTTTTTTTGCTATTGATATTAAGTAATTATTACCAGGGAAATTAACAACTAGGAATGGGAAGTATAGGTTAATGGACAAAATCAGCAGAAAACATTTTCACCATTCTAATTGCTGTCTATATATTCTGCTTCCATAAACTTCTCATTCAAATTTTTTAAAAATTACACAGTATATGAATTTTAATAAATTCCTTAATATGTGGATTAGAAAAAAAATAAGAAGTCAATTTATTCCAGTCTGGTTTTAGCTCCAATACTGATCTTGTTCAAGTTATCAATGACTTTTTTATTGCCAAATCTAATGGAAACTTTTCAACTCTTACTGTATTTAGTTTTTTAACTGCATTTAATATAAATATTTTTCTTAATATACTGTAGTCTCCTGGCTTTCATGACTCCATATTCTCTTGGAATTTTTTTTTAATCCTAATTTTTCCACTCTTCTTCCTTAAGGTGCCAGTTTAAATGTCACATATGAATTTTCCTCTTCAATAAAATCCTGTAGTTTATCTTCACAGTTGTTACTAATATTTTCTAATGTTGTATATTTGGGGGGGAAGGGTTGTCATGTGCTTAATGTCCCCTAGTCCATCCCCACTAGCCTTTGGCATCAATGCATTTAATTATATGGAGAATTCCAGAAGAAATAGTACTATATTTATTTGGCTCAGAAGGGTCTTGCATTTAATTCCAGAATATTTGTTCAGTGATTGTTGGATAAATATTAATAAATAGTCACACTACTGTTATTAACTTCAAAGAAACATATGCTTTTGCTTTAAAAAAAAAATCCCTTAAATGACTCTTATAGGTTTCCCTCCACTTCTTACCCCTGGCCCCCCAACCCTGACCACTGTTTAAAACCACTTTTAAGGGGCTAGGGTTGCAATATGTGGGACATACACACAGACACATACGTGCATATATACAAATACATATATACATCCATTGTTTATCTGAAAAGCAAATTTAACTAGGCATACTGTATTTCTATTTGCTAAATCTGAAAACTCTATAAGGGGCTGATTCCATTTACTAGCCACAGAATATTTCCCTAAAATTGTAAAAATTTGCCTTGTTTACAATTCTAATTTCTGTAACATCTTGCTCTAAATAAGTACAATACTATTCCATAGCTCTGTAATTACCCTGCATTACCCTTTATCTTAGCAATATCCTTATTATATTAAACTTATTTATATCCACATCTTCCTGAACCAAAAGTTCATTACTTTCTATCTTGTTTCACTATGCACACATTCAAATTATATTAATATATAGGCTCAAAATTAGACAAATGTTCATCAGTAATCAAGTCCTTAAAATAGTGAGGAAATGATTTGGCATTTAATTTGGAAGCCACTATAACTTCACGTTTTTAAATGTCATAATTACCTCAAATTTCTCTGTGATGCAATTTTTTTCCAGTTTTTCTCCTTTAACTCAATACTTTTTAGAATTCTATGTTATTTACTCTCTTAAAATGTTTTTTAAAATTACTATTGTACTGGTAAATCACTATTATTTGATATATGAATTTTATCATCCAATGTAACATTATCACACTGAATTAGAATACTTTTCATTCTCTCATTTAACTATTAGCATTTGAATTTACTCAAAGTCAGGAAAATGAATCCTAAGCACTTTCAATGAATGTTGTTCATAGATTACCTTCCAGCCAACCCAACAATCAATAGGCATAAAGTTAGTAGTTACATAAAACATCTGTCAAATTTCTATGTTAAATTAATCGAAAGTATTCAAAATCTTATAAAATATTTATTTCTATTCATATAAGCATTATTTGACATCCATTTCTGAATCAAAAACCTTTAATGGTAAAATCAATAATGTTTATTCTCATACAATTAAATGCATTGATGCCATAATTTTTAAGTTAAATACACATTTACACCAAATTTAGAAAGCCACTTCAAGACTTATATACATTCCTCCTCTTTTCTTAATCTTCATTGTTCCAAGATATGTAAAATAAAGCTGAAGTTAAATGTATCAAGTCGAGCAAAGTCAATGTACTGTGACTTCATATTTATTTACTATCCTGTAGTTCTCAAATAAAGGTATTTTCATTTGGATCATGAGGTTGACATTTAGAAATAACTTGGGTGGGATCAACAGAGCTATATTATATTTACTTGGGGTGGGAAGTGGAGATAATGGAGCCAAGGTTGCACATATAAATAAAAATGAAACCCAATTAACTTCTGTCGCCAGCTGAGCAAAAATGGGAAAGAGGAGGGACAAATGCATTACTCTTTTGCTTTCCCATTTATCCCTCATACAAAAAAAGGAGGGAGATATTAAATATGTCTGTCATACTAATATCTTGGCAATAGCTCTAAGCAAACAATGAAACCCCCCACTGAATGGAAAAAGCAAGCATCATGGCAGGCAGGCAATTTAAAAGAGTATAAAGAAGAGGAGAAGTAATGAATTTAATGTTACTATCCTCCTCTAATGGGAATTTGGATAAGATGCAAGAAATGGGGTAACAAATGAAGTAACTGGAAAATTTACTGGCAGAACAAGCCTTTCTGAAAATTTGAAATGATGTTTTGAATTTGCATTTAAAATTTTAAGAATTTGGGTTATCATGCCCTTGTTCTTTGTAATGTTGAATAAGAATTCTAATTACCTCACTAATCAATGTCAATCCAAATTCAATTTTTTTCCTGAATCATTTTTATTAAGTTCTAAATTTGCTATATGCCAATCGATTCATATTTTAGGTCTCTTTTAGAAGTCATGTGAAAGTTTTTGTGTCCCTTATTTCCTCAAGATTTTAATACATTTTACTATGTAAAAACTTTAAATAATTTTTATGGCTTCTATATTTGGAAAAATTGTAATTGTTTTATTACTAACTCCCATTAATATTCTCAAGTGATAAAATTTAGCTAATTGAAATAATTTTTGTTACTAGGGTTAAGTGCATTAACTCTAAGAATCTATAAAACTAAGTGTATTATAAATAAGAAAAAATACAAAAAAATTTTCTCACTCTTTGGGATGTAATCTCTTCATAAATAATTTGGCTAGAATGTGAAAAGATTCATTCTATCATAACTATTCTTGACCTGTTGAAATATGAAATACTGCATTGTTAGTAAAAATCAGCTTGAATGATCTTACTGTGACAAGAAAAGCAAATAAAAATCACTGCAGTATTTTGTCACAAATATGGAAATACCTTTTATATAAGCAATTAGGGTTTACTTAAAATGCTTAATGTACAGCTATGCAATTTGAATATGTAATATTTATATACTGTATTCTATATAATACTTAATAATTGAAATTAATTCAAATGCATTTCATAATAAATGGAAACTTTGCATTCAATATTTTCCTATGGGATACTTTTCTTTCTCTATTTTTCCCTCACTAAGTCCCTTCTTCTTTCTTTTTAGCCATAAACTATTCCCAAGGTCACATGGTCCTTATAGGAGGCAGAATCCTAAAATGGCCCCCAAGAATCCTGCCCTTGAGTTCAGGATCTGCATAATCCCCTCCCCATGAGTGTGAGTCATACATATGAATACAATATAATTTCACTCCCACAGTTGTTATTATTATTGTTTTGGTGCCTGTAAAGAGACTTTTCAAATGTGATTAATATCTCTAATCAGTTGACTTTGAGTTAATGAAAAGGGAGATTAACCTGTGTGGGCCTGACTTAATTGAGTGATCCCTTTAAAAGTTAGAGAGATTCAAAGCAGCAAACATGCTCTTATGCTGGCCTGGAACAAAGCAAACAGCCCTGTTGTGAACTGTCTATGGAGGAATCTCCATGGCTAGGACCTGAGAGTGGCCTCTAGGTTCCAAGAGCAACCTCAAGCTGATGGCCAGTAAGAAAATGGGGACCAGGGTCCTACAGCTACAAGGAGCTGAATTCTCCCAACAACCTTGATGAACTTTGGAGGAGGACCTCAATCACCAGATGAGAACTCAGTACTGGCTGACATCTTGATTTTGCTGACATTCTGAGCCATACTGTACTGTTCCTCTAATCCACAAGAACTGGCATAATACATGTATGTTGTTTGGAGCCATTGAATTTGTGATAATTCATTACACAGCAATAGAAAACTAATACAGTCCTAGTGGTTTACTGAGTCATGGGAATTTTATTCTCTAGTAAAAAAAACATAATTATATAGTTTCAGGAAACTTTATTAATACCTACTTCTATCTAATGAAAAACATAGTCACTGATAAACTTGTCATTTGCTGAATGACAGTTATAACTTTATACTACTCCTTTATATCAGTCTATCTAAATACCCTCACAATATGCCATATTAATCTATATTCTGCAGAACATAGCTTTTTAGGTCTCCCTTACATTGTGAGTGTTATCAGATTACTGTCATATGCAAAATGAAATGAATAGAACACCAAAAAAATTTAATTCAGAAAAATCAGGCTTGTAAGATCACAGAGGTTGGAATTCCTATCAGGATTCATACGCTTGCAACAATAGCAGGAATTTCATATACCTCCCTTAAGCTACTTTTGGGTCTCCATTACTGTGAGGGAATCTAGTTCCCACATGGAAATTGGAAATAGCTTCTAAGAAATATTTTCATATAGTAAAATGGAGATTATTACAAGCAGCAATAAGCAACAATATGAACTTCAACATAGCCATAGAAGGAATAATCTATACTCATGGAAAGCTGGTTCAAAACCTGGGAAAGTAGTGATTCCCATATCCTTTTTGTTCAAAAAAGAGAATATATGATGAATGCTTCTATATTCTTGAGATGTTAATCTCCCCTGAACAGAGGTTTGCTAAATACATGTCCACCTCAGTATTTCTTTTAGCTTATAGATAATCAATGATTAATTTGAATAGTTACTTTATATATTGAGAATTGATTCCTTTAAAATAATTGCTTTAGCAAACTCACAACTAATGCAGACGAAGTGCACTGCATGGGGGAAGGGCCTAGCTTGGGCAAGGCAAAGGCATTACTTGTAACCAAAATATTTGTACCCCAATAATATTCTGAAAAAAATAATTGCTTTATCTTACTCTTTTTTCCTCATAACCAATGACCATTAATTAGCATCCAGATGCTGCAGAGAACCACAAAAATAGAAATAAAGAAATACATTGTAAGTTAAGTAATCAAGTCTTTGAATGGTTCTATGTGCTAATAACTATTTCCTTACCTTTAGCTGTAAAAAAAAAAAAAAGCTTTTTATCAACCTAGACTCTTATAAGATTAAAGCCTGTGAACAAGGGGGAGTGTTTAAATAAAACCCAATGGATTACTGTCCAGTATACAAAACAAGTCTTAGGGGAACTTGCTCTGAATGAAAATCAATGCACATTCACATAGCATAAATAATAATGAGATTTATAGTGATGAGACAGTATGCTTTGGCATTGTGCTGTCAGAGACAAAGAGAATTCGTGGCTTTCTGCCAATCAAGCTGAGCTTAAAGGGCATGTCACAATGTTCAGATCATGTTACATTAATGAAAAGATTACACAAAAGAAAAACAGATATCCCTAACCTGTTTCAATATTCTATCAAACATTACAAAATAGTCCCTTTCCACTTCCACCTCTTTTGATTTGTATGATCTTCTTTCTGCTGGTTTCTTAACATAAAACTAGAAATCCCCATAAAGATTTTAAAATAAACGATTTTTGTAACTAATCCTATTTAATTAAAATATAAGAAGCTTAGACAAGCATTTAAAAATTTGTGATGTGCAATTTTAGAAGAAGACAACAAAAACACGAAATTTTTGTGAAGATTTACCAAACACTAAACCTGCACTTTAGATGATTTGAGCATTATAAAGTGGTAAGGCCTGAGACAAAACTCATTCTGTATATGCACATTTAGTTATGATGTATGTTAGAGTACAATATAATAGAGGAGAGGAAATAATTTATAATTAAAATCACATACTTCCAATAGACTAATGAGCCTTCAAGATCTTCAATGGATACTTTAATTCACACATCCATTCAGCAAGAACATTTTTATGGGGCTGTTGTATTTATAGCACTGCCCAGAATTCTAATACTGGAGAGAGGAAGAAGCAGAAAACACAATTTTCATTCTGCATAGCCTACCATGTATGTGAGGTGACAGATAAAGAAAATATAAGCAAAGACTCCAATACACTCCATTTAGGTGCTACAGCACAGTGGAAGCAAACAGGGAATGAGAGTTTGTCTATATAGCACCATCTATTTGGACAAATAAACAAAAATTCAAATAATAAACCATATGGCAATACATGCAATGGCAAATTGCCACATATGCAAAGGCATAATTTTTTTCTGTAGAGTTTAGTGTAGTGTAGACAATAAATTTCAGATAACTGCATCACTAGGTGAAAAATTTATCTACACATGAGGTATGCTGGTGAGTTTGTAATGCCTATCTTAAAAGACTTACACTATCTAGACTTGAACAATATTGACAGAATTCCAAAAAGGAAAGGGTAGAATGAGCCCTGTGTATTGGTTTGGAATTGAACATATCAGTATAAATTCCTGGGGAGAGACAAACAGAGAATATAAGTATGTGTGACACATAGATAAATAAGGCACAGTGTTGCAATTGAGAAACACACAGTCTACTGTGGAAAACATAATGAGGAAAACCTCAATAATAATATAGGATGATAAAGTTAGCAGATAGAGGAAAAAAGTTCTATAGAAGCAGATACTTAGACAAATCAAGCCAGAAAAGGGTGAAAGAGAGGCTCAGCAATCTTTTGAAAATAAAAAATGATGGCTCAGGGGAGTCTGGATGTATTAAAGTAAGAGCTGAGAAAGGTCTGGGGGTAATATGTTGGTGATGGGCATGGGCGCCCTAGATAGAAGGAACCACACATGCAAAAGTGCATAGTTAATAGAAGCCATGGCCTGTTCCATTTGGAGCACTACAGAAATGGATGAAAATGTAAGAAGAAATGACAACAGAGACATAGGAAGGGCCAGTAAATCAAGGTCAGTATTTGAAATGTACAGTGACATCAAAGAGGATCATAAGAATACCGTAGCAGGGAAATATCAGAGATTAATTTTACAGAGCTCTCTCTGGCAGCAGTGCCTTAAAAAGAGGTAAGACCGAAAGCAAGAAGGGAAGTTTAGGGATGATACAATTATGCAGGTGATAAATAATGAGGGTCTAAGACATAATGAAAGTTTCTGGAATGGAAGGAGAGACTTATTCCATGTATAAAGTAAATTCATGGGATTTAGTGTTTGATTCTCTGTGGAAATCAGAGTAAAAGAGTTGAAAATAACTCCCATTTTCCTGGCTCAAGCTATTGGTTGGATGGTGGTTCTATTAAAGTACTATAAAATGTAGAGAAAGAAGGAGATTCTAAGCGGGAGATTATGACTGTAAGCCAAATCTCAAGCGAAATATGATAGAAACACACAGAATGAACAGAAATCAGAATATGGGTTACAACATAAAAAGAAGTCTAAGTGTAGATATGCTGCAAAGATATTACTTTATACAAAATAAAACATGCTGTTTTTACTGTCTTAATTGATTTCCAATGGATTTTCTGTTCTAAGATATTAAAAACTTATGATAAATTTAAAATCCAGCTTAATGACTTTCAGAGGCAATTGAGGTAAAATGTTTTTGTTTAAATTACCAAGGCCATTGTTGAACACCATCATACAAATCATCAAAACATTCTATTTTCAGAATAATTACTATTTTAAAATACTTAAAATGTGTACCACATAAATGTAGTATGTTTTAAATGAGCTCTAGTTGAAGCTTCCCTAGTGTATATGGTTTGCTGAACACATTTTGCAAAACTGTCTAAATAATTTGAAATAAACTAATCATTTACATTATCTTTTATCTATCCATCTATCTATTTGCCTAAATATTTAAGATCAGAAATCATTATATAAAAATTTTTCATTAAAGACGAGCATGATCTTCAAGTAGTGGCATCCCAGTGACCACAGGGAAACCATACGCTTATTACAGAATCTTTAAACTATATTATGCACAAATTGATATCATTACATTACTAATGAATGAGTTTAGTTCACTGATACCTTAAAAAGTTCACAAAATACTGCCATATTTACCCAAATTTAAGAGATTGCATCTATTTTTCATCTACTTTGGAACATAATTGGGATATGGATTATCAACAATACTGGAAAAGGTTACTATAATACTTTGTTTCAATGATTTGGTCTTTCAAAGTTCACTTTGCTATTTTTGAAAGTTTTTCATCTAGTGTTATAGAATGTCAGAGATAGCTGAGCATTGGATTATAGACAGGTTTTGAAGGAATGACTTCACACTAAGAATCAAGAAAACAAAAATTCAGTCATCCTAAACAGACAACACCGTAGGGTGTCCCAGAGAAAAAACAAGTTATAAAACTTTTTCACTTTCATCTTCGACATGTTTTAAGTCATTTGTCTGGACTCCTGATGGGCTTAAACCCAGAGAGACTTGGAACTTAAAAAAAGAAGAAGATCTTTTTATTTCCACCTTTCATTATTTCAGACTGAAATGGCAAAGTGCCTAGATACGATCGAGGTAAGTGCCAGAAGCAGCATTAAAAATTTGGCTCTTGTTAAATGCCTTCAAAGAAACCTCTGTTTTCATCAGGAAATGGCAATTACATGGATAATATGGCCTGCCAAGGTTTATTCTAGAGAAAGGGAATGGATGATCCATACTGTGGCTATTTTCCTTATGTTTATTAACACTTCTTACACAATCAGTTCTGATAGAAGCGTCTGATAAAAATTGAGGTAGATACAACCCAGAACTATATATATACTACTGTTTTCTTTTTCTCCTTACAGTTTTCATTCCTCTTGTATTAACAAAACAAATCCTGATATGCATTTATTTATCTAGACAAAATCTTGCAATCAACTAGGATAAAATTGCTTTGGTTCATTTTTTTTTTTCAGCTCATCATGGGGGTACAAAAGCTCAGGTTATATACATTGTCCATGTCCCACCCATCCCTCTGAGTCAGAGCCTCAAGCGTGTCCATTCTCCAGACAGTGCACCTGGCACTCACCATGTAGTCATACTTCCATCCCCTCCCCCCACCCCCCACCTCCCCCGAGTCAGCACCTTCAAGCATGAGCATTCCCCAGACGGTGCACAATGCACTCATCATGTAGGCATACACCCATCCTCCCCCAACCCCCCGTCTCAGTCTGATATCCAATTGGTATCCTTCCCCGATATGCATTTAGGTGATGATCAGGGAAACCATTTTCTGGTGAGTACATGTGATGCTTGTTTTTCCATTCTTTGGATACTTCACTTAATACAATGGGTTCCAACTCTCTCCAGGAGAACCAAAGAGATGTTGTATCACCGTTATTTCTTATAGCTGAGTAATACTCCATGGTATACATATACCACACTTTACTTTTTTATTTACCTTTTTCTTCATTGTTTATTTAACAATTAAATTCATTCTTCAGTCTCCTTTTTAAGAGAATAAACCACCAAATAGGTGAAAATTTTTCTACATTTAATTTCAAATTTTTACTCATTGTTTTTAGCACCCTGAGTGCTCTTAGACGTGTACTTTGCCTCAGATGAAAGGCAGTATAGCACTGTTTAGATTCACATCTCCTTTATTATCTGTGTGACATTGAACAAATTACTTAAATTCTTTATGCATTAGTTTTCTCATCCATCAAGTGGGTTTGATAATAATAGTACTCTTTTTTTCCCCCAAGGGCTGTTATTAGGATGAAATGAATTAATACATGTAATATATTAATGAGTTAATATATGATCATTTCATATGTGGAAGACTATAAAGACTATATAAGTGTTGCATCTTATAATGCTTAAATATTCCAATCTTAAAGGGAAATAATGCTTTTCACTTTCAGATTCCATTTTCAAAGAAGAAATACTATCAGATGAAGGCTTCAAAGTAAAACAATAAATCTGTTGATTGTAGACCTTCCAGAGGCATAAGTAAAGGGATTTTAAATGGAACAGGATAGAATCTCACTTTTCTTTGTCTTCTACTAATGTAGACAGTGTGGTAAAATGAGGCACAGCAATGTCCTTCCTGGGGAATTACCCCCATCCTTCGAAGACCAAAAAGAAAACAAGATGTGATTCCTGAGGTATTATTTGTCCCTTGACCTACAAAAAATGTTAATGTAGTTAATAAGATAAAATTTAAAAGCAACAAAAATTTAAAAATTTGAAATAATTTTTGAAAATTCCATATAGAAATGGAAAAATCTACATGGCAGCACTTGTTGCAAAATGTACTGAAAAGTCCATAAATGTTATAAGAAATCAGAAGAAGAATAGAGGTTAGGTAAGTCCAAAAAGGGATTGGAATATGTAGGACATGCCCTTGTATTTCTTTTCTTTTTAATCATTTTTTTAACATTCTACTTTTAATAATAATATTAATAATGATTATATAGATTATGATTTATATCATATATTCTTTCTAGCAAAGCATTTTACAAACAAATTAGGGCTGAGAGAGTTACTCTACCACAATTCATGAATCTTGACATTCATTCCCTCTCCAACTCATTTAAGGAGCAAGACTTACTTGGTGAGGTAGATGGGAGAAAAATTTCATTTGAAATATCTATATTTGTATGTTTTAATAGCTTTCCTATAATATTTATAAAGCTCATTCTAAGTTACTTTTCACATTATTTTCAAAATTTTAATTCCTAAAATGAATACATAGCCTCCTTAATGGGAATGTTGCTACTGTTTATTATGGAAAGGCAAAAATAAGCACTATGTTGATGTTCAGAAATAGAAGTGTTTGAGTTCTAAAGTAACAACAGCATAAATACCTTAAATACAAAGATCACGTAGACAGATCTGTTTATCATCATACATTTATATTTATGTTTACTGTAAACGCTATTTCTCCAGACCTCTTTACATATTTTGTTAGAAGGCAATTTACATAAGAAAATATGGCTAAGCTGCAGCATCTTGTTTTTAATAAGATACTGGTTTTATATTCCCTCCCAATTTTACAGCTGGTTTGGCTGAATTATGTACAAGTCAAATAATTTGATCAAGGCCAACTTGAGTTGGTGATTCTGTTTACTTACAATAATGTGCACATATTTGTCTTACTTTGGGACTTGTTTCTTTCTACACTTGACTTTTCATTTGTGGAATTAAAAGTTACCCGGAGTTCGTCCTAGGTTATTTTGACAATATTTCTTTAGATGTTTTTGTGTGTTTCTTTGAATTCTTATAAAAATTCCAAACTTAAGTAGTTTTAAAAAGCGAGACTTGATTGTAAACCATATATTATATAAAAATAGATAAATTTATAACTTAGCTATTCCAAAGAGAATATGAGGATATATCTCATATTTTCAAATGAGTATCATAACCATGCATAATAATTTTAAAATTTCACAATTTTTAAGCAAAGATTTTAATAATTTTAATGGTAAATCATATCAGCAAGACTGTTATATCAGCAGCAATTTTTTGTTTGTTTTCCAATCTTCCCATAGCTCATGTAAAATATGATGGCTTAAATAACACAAAATGTAATATTTCTGTTTTGTGTAGAGAGCTAAGTACACTGACTTTCAAAAATCTTCATAAAAAGAATAATGGGAAAAAAATCTGAATTTGGAGTCTAGACTGCAAGTTCTAGCTCAGTTCAAGCATATATTAATTAATGGCCTTTATTAAATCGCTTAACATCCCTGAGATTTAGTGTCTTCATACGTAAATAGGCATAACAACAAATGTCCTACATTTCTGACAGGTTTATATGAGCATTATGTAGTACAATTTGTATCAAAGTATTTTGTAGGGAGTAAATCACTATCCAAAACATTATGAAAATAGTGTTTTCCACCTCAAACAAGGTCCTAAAGCTAATTTTGAAGGCAATTTTCATCATCTTTCTCTTAACTAGTCAGAAATTGTAAATGTCTCTTCCAGACTCTGCTCCTTTTTACTTTCAAGCTATCTGGCTGAGCTAAAACCTATTCAAAGTATTTCCTTGCTGGGGAGGCTTGCTTTTATTCATAATCTCAGGTTTGTCTCCACTTGAAAGCACAATTCAACTTTATTAGGAGGTTTTTGTAATGATAATGTGGTACATTCCTTCAAACATAAAGAGGTATGAAATAGAAAATTATGCTAATATATAAATACAAAAAGCAAGTGAAAGACGAAAATATTTTTATCTGCCAGAACTCTAATCCTAAAGGAATTAAATAACAAGCTTCTCAGAGGAGGAAAATCAAGTTAAATGGAAAATATTATTATACATTAAGAGGCAAACTAATATCCAAAGAAGGGAAATGTGGAAGTAGTAGGATCAACGAACTAGAGGTTCTAAAATCCAAATTTTAGATAAAAATATGCACCTTGTTAGCTTTCTGCCCATGGTCAGATAGCTGAATCATTCTGAATTTCTTAGTATGAAATTTTGAAATGATGCTCTTGGCAAATTAAATAAGTCTTATTTGGTCTTCTATGAGGGTAGAGTAAGATTAAATAGGGCATGAATGTTTGCTTTTGGTGGGGTTCAGAACACACTACCCCAAATATAGTACCTTAGCATTTGAGAAACCAGCAGACGCAAGAGCGTCACTCTCACCTTCCTCTTACCCTTTTTTCCCGAAGCAGGTCATAACACCCTCATCGGAGAGGTGCCCTGTCTGTACTCGAAGGAAAAAAAGAAAGGAACATCCTTATCTCTAAATACACGGGGACAAAGAAATATATGAACAAACAGGCCTTGCTAAGTTCTCCTCTGTTTTTTTGCCATTAGAACATACCTTTTTGTCCTTTAATCATATTTCTCCACAACTGTCCCTTCTTCATCAAATCTAAGCATAAAAATACACAAGTTTATATGCTTCTTTGGGTCTTCATTAATGAAGGCTCCCATATCATGTAAAACTTCTATGTCTCTCATTAATCTGTCTTTTGTTATAGGGGCCTCAGCCATGAACCTAGTAATGTATAAGCAAAGAATATTTTTCCTCCCCTACACTTTGAATTATTACCTACCCATTAAGAAAATTGCCAATGGGCATTTTAATGTTTCCTTGAAATCATATACAAAAATATAAATTTATTTCTAGGAAATTATTAGAAATTAAATTTATTTGCAGATAATTAATAAAATTAAAGCATTCAAATAGTAGGGGACAGAAAACCTTGGTATTTCATATCAATATCAAAGACTAGTAATATGTTTGAAGAAAATATTTACAAAATCTATTTTTCTCTTTTTGACAAATATGCTGTTATAAAATTTTTAGATAGATTCTAGATTTAGTAGGGGAAGGTCATCTATCTAATCTACATATTGCCTAGCAAGAGGTCATCCCACCTTTGCAAAACCATCTTCAATGATGAGGAATTAGCCACTTTTCAAGGAAGCACATTTGGTTTTCAGTCAACTATAATTAATATTAAGTTCTTCCTATCACTAGCAAAAATCTTTTTCTCTGCAATTTCACCCTTGCTACTTCTTAAATTCTTAAAGAACCTGCCTTTCTCTCTTAGGTATTACAGCCTTTAAATTCTTGAAGACATTTTGTTCTCCCTGGATTTTTCTCTCTCAAAGCTAAATATTTTGGGTTGTTTTGAACTATTATTTCTTATGACCCAGTATCAGGTGCCTGCACCATCCCAGATCCTCCCTTTGAACAAAATCCAAAGCCATAACATCTCTTAAAAGTGAATAGAACGTGTCAAGGACTGGCTTAACAGTCCAGAGTGGATTTGAATTATCACTTCTTTAAACACTGAAATTTTCAAATCTTTATATTACACTACTAAAATGTTATCACAGCACAACTTTGTAAAATGGCAGCCCTTCACTGTGCATGCTCAGCAGGTGTAAAACAGATAAAACTGTATATTTGTATCTTTTCATGAAATTATGTATAAATGGGTAACACCATAACCAAAATGATCTTAAATGTTATGGAATATATATAGATATATATTGAAACTATATATAAATAGTTTCAAGATTTTACTAACTTACCCACACTGTACTAAAAAACATTTAACACAGGTAATATATACATATTGTATAATTTTATCTGGTTATTAATATCAGCCATTATCTCAGGAACTGATACTAACATTGCTTCTATCTACAGAAAGATGTAATAAATCCCAGCGCAGGATTTTGTTGCTTTTCCCACACCTGCCTTTGGTGTGGGATGTTTCTCTTTGGTAATTATTTTAGCATTTTCAATATTTACGACCATACCTTTTAGTTATTTGCCATAATGTCTAAAATAAATAAGTGATTTCATTCCATTGGTAAAGTCACCTATTATTTCTATGTTCCATTTAAGTCTAAACAAAGTAAATGTTTGTATGGCCTAGAGCAAAGTAATTTTATTTTATCATGTTTCTATTTAATGTATATACATATATTTTCATGTTCTGTGTATGAATAAACTCAACATACTATTAATAACAAGATAATCTAAAGATAATATATAAACAATAAAGGTCCAAAATTTATCAATACAAATGAGTCTACTAAAGATAGAGGTCATAATTCTATGAATGAATAGAAAAATTATTTGCATATGATTTTTAAGCCATAAACATTTTTATACTAAGAAATTTTATATGCTATAGATTAAAATATAAATTATAATATTGATTTTAAATTTTCTAATTAAACAAAATTTAACCTAAATTTAACAAGATGTTTGGCCCAAAAATTTCTATTTCATGAACCTCATTTAAATCAGATTCAAGGTAGATAATTTTTTCCAATTATATTAAGAAAAACATTTTTTGTTAGAGAATAGAAGGTACTGATAAATAAAAGATGTACATTTTATTGATTTGATCAAGTAGTTGAGTTCTATCTATAATTTTAAAATACTTAAATTTAGTAACTTTATTCTAAAATTCACGTAGCATAGACACATGAAACTATCAATAATTTTATTAAAATATATACAAAGTTATAAGTCTCCACGAAAATAAAGATAATGGTAATAATAGTAATAAGAATGAACATAATTGCTCATCTCAAGAAGTTTCCTTAAATCAGTCAAGACCATTAGCACATAAACTTGCTCTTATTGGTAGAAATTTCCAGGGAGAGGTGGGAAGATAGATTAATCTTAAGCAGGGAAAAATAAGTGAAAGTGTGTTTATAAGTTTTGTCAATTTAAAATAACAAAGAAACAATCTCCATTCAGTTACAAAGTGTTACTATAATTACAAAACCAACAAACAAAAAACAAGTGTTTTACATAGAACTCTCAAATTCCTATTAAAGGTGGCATAGCAGGTTATAAATTTTAACATAAGCTAATATTGCATATTTTGTTTTTTTTTCTCTCTATCATTTACATTGTGGCACTACAATTTGGAAGCTGTGCGGCTTGTTACTCCAAGACAAATCTCACCTAAGAGGATATGGCAGCCTTCCACACTGTGGTCTGATTACATTAGACTGAGTACGGCTAAAGAAAGAAATATTTTGACAGGGGAGATTGCACTTGAACACATCAAAGTGTCAGTTCAGATATGTGGCATCTGAAAAGCACCTTCCCCTTTTCCCCACTGCATGAAATTTGCCACCTCTCATTGTCTCTTCCAGATGGTGTGCTGAGTTCTCTTCAGCTTTATTCCTAGAGAGCTCGAGTAGACATCAATCTGTTATGCCATTTTCTTGTAATACTAATGTGGCTTATTTATCAATGCCAATTAATCAATGGCACAGAACGGGTTCTTCCTTAGCAGCTAATGTAGTTTCATTATTTTTAAAGATTCAAAAAAAAAATTTAAAAGAGCAGTGACCAGATTGGTAAGCCATGCATCTGGCAAACCGTGGCCACTTAGGAGGCATTCAACTGATGTAAAGGTAAAGCCCTTTATTTCAAAATATAAGAACCATAATTTGAAGGTTATTATTTCTAGCAGAAAGGTGAAGGTAATTCTGTGAGAAAAGAGGAAATTTAATTTTTTGTCATAGCAAACTCATCTCTGCCTTAATGACCTTACATCACCATGTAAGGAAGAATAAAATCCTATCATTCTACCATGTTTGTGAGTTTTTAGCTTTTTATTAGTCTTAGGGCATCAGCATCAATACATAAAATATGTAAGAAAGCCACCAAATCTATTACAGTTATTCTTTATGACTGATTTTTTACAGTAAATGTAGAATAGGACTTGTGTGGTAAAGTAACAACCATAATGTCATAATATTGGCAACACTCATGAACAAGAACAACATTTTAAATTTTATTTTGAAAAATGAAAAGAAAAATAAATTGATGGTTAAAATGCAAGTTGAAAGTCAAGTAGATTAAACTGTACCCTTCAGAATCAATTCATAGGATGAACTACAGGAACTTCAGGTTTCTTCAAATCCTACCAGAATGAATATATTTCCAAGATTATTATTTTTCTACTACAGAATATTGTAATTTTCAGGTAATCTGGCATTACCGTGGTAGGCATTCTGAATTTCAGTTCTGTGAGTCATATCTCAATTAATTACCTTCTGGGCCCTGGAATTAGGGCAAAAATCATGTAAGATTTCAAATGATGCTGCTAACTAGGGAATGAAATAATAGCTATTGAACCAGATTCCCCCAGTACAAAGAAGAAAAGCAGAAGAAAGAAGAAGCAGCAAAAACCACAACTTCTCATCAGCAATTGAGATCCAATAAGCAATTATAAAAATGATCTCAATGATCTCTAGTTCCTTCAAGTAGCTTCTTCATCAACCTTATTATAGTTAGCAAAAGCTCTGTATGTGTGAGGAAAGGTACACTTTGAAAACATTAGAATGGAACATGGCATGTAAGTTAATTTAGTATGAGCATTCTAAAATCTATATTTTGTACCATCTACTCAATATTGATTATGTACACAATCATCCAGGGAAGGTGCTAGCAATGGAAAAACCTATGGTTCCAACATGATAAAGGAAAAATAGGAGGAAAAAGAAAATGGTATAGTGTAATTCATGAATAATGAACAATGAGCATATTATTAAAAATATTTTGCATTATGAACAAGAAAGTTGGGAGGTATGTAGAAGAAAATAATTAAATAATAAAATTCCTTTTTCTTTTCAGTGTATATCAACCTCATTTATCCATCTTTTTTTTACTAGTTTCCAAAGGCAACATTGAAGAGGTCTCAGCCAAAACTGTGGGTTTTACTCTAGAATTTGACATAAAATGAAATTCACAGGTCATGCCTGAAGTGTTCTGACAAGACATACAACTGTGATCTTGCCTTTGAAAACTCCAGAAGGCAGAATTTGTGATCAGAATTTACTAAAAAGATAAAAAGTGGAGGGGGTGCACTGAGAAAATAATTTCTGCTTTACAACCACCACACCCATCTTAACCTGTTTTCATTTTCAAGCTCTGAAAAGAAAGCAGATTAGTAGAAAACATATTTTTCTAGAAACCTTGTATTTCACCCTATGTCTTTTATTTAACCCTGGTAATTTCCCACCCTCAAACTTATCATTTCCCTCATGCTTTGCCACTCCTCTCACCTTGAGTTTCTATCAAAGTCAAAGAAAATATCTTTTCATATTGTATCCATCTTTTATAATCTGGTTTAAGTTTTAATTCTTCCAAAACCTTCCCTGACGATCCCAATGATCTTTCCCCATTTTCACCTCCTATACTTTTATATATCACTGTTTATTGGTATTGCTTAATCATTTTCAAACATGCATTATTATATGAATGCTTCAAATATCTGTGTCTGTCTCCCTGCTCTATATGATAACAATATGTTATAGTTAACATTAATTAAGAACTTACCATGTGTCAGACACTCATTTTTATAAGTGACTTACATGTATTTCCTAATTAAATCCTCACAACAATCCAGTTAAGTCAGGTTACTATTATCTCTCTTTTATAGAGGTTAAGGAACTTGTCCAAGATTAAATTATACTAATGTAGAGACAGGATTTAAATCAAGATCATTTGACTCCAGAAACATAATATTATGAAATGTCTGATTTATTTAAGTACTAAGTGTGACAGTTGATATCTCTGACATTTCACTTTGACATTTCTTGTTTTATTTTTATTGTGAAGGTACACCCTCAGTCTTGCCAATGCACAGTTTGGCTTGTGATTATCTTTCAAATTTTTTTAGAGCAATTATTGTAAAACCATGGATAAGTCAAAAATCCATGTCATTTTCGAATATGAGTTCCGTCAGGGAACCAAGGCAGTGCAGACAGCTTGCAATATCAACCAAGTGTTTGGGAAGGATGTGGCTAATGAATGCACAATACGTGGATGGTTTGGGAAGTTCTGTTCCGGTACTTTTAATCTTGAAAATGAACATGGGTGACCTGAGGACCAAGGTAGATAATGATGAGCTGAAAGCTATAGTGGAAGTGAATCCATCTCAAACTACATGTGAATTAGCAGAGAGGTTTGATGTTATTATTCCAACAATATTGGACCATTTGAAACAAATCAGCAAGGTAAAGAAGCTGGATAGATGGGTTGCACATGAATTAAATGAACATCAGAAGAGAAATTGTCTTGAAGTGTGCCTTTCTTTGCTGTCACGACATAAAGGCAAACCATTTCTATACCATATTGTTACGTGTGATGAAAATGGATTCTGTTTCACAATTGCAAGTGTTTGACACAATGGCTGGATAAAGATGAAGTGATGAAACACAGTCCAAAACCAAATATTCATCAAAAAAAATTAACGGTGTCTGTTTGATGGTTCAGAGCTGGTATTATCCACCACAGCTTCATGAAACCTGGTCACTCGATTACAGCGGATAGCTACTCCAACCAGTTGGATGAAATAATGAGGATGCATGTGAGTAAGCAGCCAAGATTGGTCAATAGAGACAGGCCAATCTTCTTTCAAGACATTGCTTGACCACATGTCGCACAAACAACGCTGTTCTAACTACAGAAGCTGGACTTGGAAACTCTCTGCCATCCTTTGTATTCACCAAACCTTGCACCAAGTGATTACCACTTCTTCCAGGCATTGAACCATTTTTTTTCAAGGAAAAATATTCAAATCTCAACAAGCTGTGGAAAATTCCTTTTGCGATTTCATAACCACTTGCTCTCCAGACTTCTTCTCTGCTGGCATAAATGAGCTACTGTTAAGATGGCAAAACTGTGTCGACAGTTTAGGCACATACTTAGATTAATTGTACTGTTTCTTATCTGAGATATAATAAACTACACTTTTGACTTGAAATCAGATATTTCATATTTAATGACCTAATACAACCTTAAAAGTCTATAAATTATTTCAGTACATGTGTGCTTGAAAAACTAGTCATCTTATCTTTTAAAAATAACATTTTCCTAATTATAAAAGAAATATATGCTTATCATAGAAAATTTTTAAAAGTCTGTAAAAGGATTTGGAAAAAATAAAATTTTCCTCCTGACTAGTAATATGTTGGTATATTTTCTTTTGAATATGTTTTCAGTGTAGATGTATATGTGCCAAAAACTTTGTAAAATATTGATCATATTGAATATATAAATTGATAATCTGCATTTCCTTGTAATACTGTATCACAAATATTTCCCTTGTGCTTGAATAGTTTTGAAAAAATATTTTTAATAATTGAATGGAAGTTATCCTTCTATAATGGTAAATGAATAACTCAAAAATCATAAGTAGTCCTTCCCTGTGCTATTGTCATATATTATAAATTATAAGAGGTTATATCAGATATGGACTTTAATATTATTCATGTTGTCAGTGAAATCCTCCAACACATTTCTAAGCAACATTGGAATGAAATTAAGAGGTTTAATTCCACTGTGAAAGGTGAAATTATATCACAGAAAAACAAGTAAGTTTCCTATCATGCAAAAACATCCTGAGAATGGTAGGAAGATCTCACATCAATTGCTGTTTTCAAGAGTTTAAGGAAACAACCACAACTGCTCCTGTCCAGAGACAAATCTGGATTGTGCTGCCAACCTCATAACCTGACCCTCACCTTGCTTATACCAGCTTGTCAAGGAAAAAGAAAGAGCCCAGAAGAGACTTCTGCTCTTTTTCTTGTGCTTTCTGCGATATTTCCCTTCCTTCTATTTACACAAAAGGAGGTAGGAGAAAAATTAAGAGGTAGATAATACATTTTAAATGATTTCCACGGCTGAGCTAAATGTAGGGATGCCACTCACTTTCATAGGACATAGGCACCCTGAGTCAACAGGCTTTGCATCTGCCAGTGATCTTTTGACAACCATAGGAGAGCCTTTACAAGTTAATATGTGATCCTTTATGGGAGCTAGTTTAGATATGAGATGTCTCCAAGAGCTATATCAATGTAGATTAACTGACCTCTCTGAGTTCTTCTTCATGCTCTGAATATGAAAATGACTGTTCATATGTATCTTCAATGCAATAGTCATAGACACTTAACATAAAAGGATTAACTGATGCTACTAAGATCACTTCTGCAAAAATGAGAACTGCAAACTGCTTTGTTTTAAAAGCTCAGATTAACTGGATTAATATTTCATTTTAAGCAGCTTGAATGTGGCTACATGATATACAAGAGGTAAAATATATTCATTGAGTGTACTATTCCTACTGAAGAAAAAAAAGGATATTATCTACATTTTCATGACAGAAATCAACATTTAATTTCATTTATTCAACAAATATGTACTGAACACAATTAAATGAAAGACTCAGTTGAGTTTTTAGGAGATGAAAAGTAAAATAACATAAAATCACTAGCCCTCAAAGAGCTTATGAGTTGGTGTAAAAATATACGGAATATAGATAAAATGTAAGACAGAAAGAGATGTCATAAGAGATGCAACTAAACAGTCAGTGGTGTGCAGAAGATGAGAAATAATCGACAGCTTTAGGACCAAAAAGGAACTTATGAAGAAAGTGATATTCAAGCTGGGTCTTGAAGGGAATTAGAAATGTGAAGATGAGGAATAAGAATGCAAGAAAAGAAAATAATAGGAAGAAAGGCACTAGAGAAGGAAATCTTGAATGTAAATGTAGATAGTAGCACCGTTTCTTTACTTCCTATGTGATTAGATTTCTTCATGTTCACAGTAAGTTAGTTCTTACAGGATTTACCATCTAAAGTAGTTTCTGAAATTTCATTGTCTGTTTTTGGGGATGCCATCCTTATGTCTTGTTTCTTCAACTGAAAGAAACCTGTAGGATTAGATGGCTTAGAAGTTTCTTCTGGTTCAAAAATCTAAAAATGCAAATCATTTTAAAATTACATTGAATAAATTATCAAGAAAATATTTATTTTAAGAATTTTAGATATGGATAAATTCCTGGAACTCAAATTATTCAGTTTGTGAAAAGGCAAAATAGTGACATGAAGTAATTATTGTGTCACTGTTTTTTATTTAAATTCTGAAGAGCTATGATGCCTTATCATATCTTCCAATTACTATCTGATACTTACTACAACTTGTGATTGGTGTCTAAAGTAAAGCATCTAAATAGATATCATTCTGCTATAAAAAATATTTGGAATTGCACTTTTATGCCATCACCTGTTACTTCTAGTGAAATGTTGTTTGTGTTCCCCTAGCAAGATATGATTAAACTATTACCATTTCAAAAATATTTTTTTAAGAATTTCCCCCCATCCTGGGGGTTAAGAAGTCTATGGTTGAAAGTTTCTAATTAATGTTGTCATTATTTCCAGCATATTTTTGATTTAGAAATAGAAATTAATGTGGTGATTTTATATTTTCTTATTCCCCTTAAATCTGTGAAGTAGGAACTGAGCTCTAAAAATATCATGGAAAAAAGTAATGAAAACAAATATAAAACTGTACCAACATTATGTCATTGCAAGGAATGAGGTTAATTAATAAATGTAATAATGTATCTTTTTAAAACCCTAAAGGCCAAGAACAAAATTTGTATTTCTTTTGCTGACATATTTATTTAGCACTTACTACGAAAAGCACAGGGATCGTATAATGAATAAGACAGAGAGGGCTCTGTTCTCATGGGGCTTTCATTCAATTTGGGAAGTGGGCAAAGATAATAAACAAATAAAAAAGAAATATCTGGTAATGATAAGTGAGAAAGAACGAATCTGTATTGAGGGGGAGACATTTAAACGGAAACCTAAATAACCAGAAAGATACAGTTGTGAGAAGATCAGAAGCAAAAGCATCCAAGACAGAGAGTACAGGTTAGTGAGCTGAGACAGGTGGAACTAAGGATAACCTCAGGTTTTCAGCTTAAATAGTAGGTGAATGCTGGTGACATCTGTTGAGGTGGGAAAAACTTGGAAATGGCCAGATTTGGAAAGAATGTTCAAAGCAGCTTTATTTATAATAGCCCCAAGTGGAAACAATCCAAATGTCCATCAAGTGGTAAACAGATTAACAAAGTGTGATATATCTATGCAATGAAATGCTACTCAATAATAAAAAGAGACAAAATAGTAATATATATGTTAAAACATGAATTAAACTCAAAAACAATGTTCTTTTTTTTTTTTGTAGAAAGCCAGACACAAAGGACAAACATTTGTTGTATGATTCCAATTAAAATAATGAAATTTTCAAAACAGGCAAATCTATAGTATATAATATATAGACTACATATAGTATATAACTAGATTGCAAATGCACATAAGCAAAATTTTAGGGTGATAGAAATCCTGTTCTAAAATAAGATTATCTTAATAGTTGCATAACTCTATAACTTTATAAGTTTATTAAAGTTTATTAATTTGAACACTTAAAATGGGTATATTTTATCATATATAAATTATACCTTATTAAAGCTGTTAAAAATACAGCTTTAATTTCCCCAACATAAAGGAAATCTAATGTAAGGACCCCTTTAAATAGTAAGCCTGCCAAGTAAAATTAAAACAGTAGGGTTTAAGATTTAAGTAACACTAGAGGTGTTAATTTGAAATTTCAACAATGTATACTTCTACATGGCTTAGATTTTGTTTTTACTTTTGTGATTAAAAATCCATAACATACATACTTAATTGAGATATTTTAAAGTATAGATCAACAATTCAATAAAATAAATATTCATTTAGTGCCTACTTAATGATCAAAATCAAAGAATTGATTTGGATAAACTTTGAGCCAATGCCCAATTCTTGAATTCATGTACAATACCATCTAAAGGTTCCATGTGATACAGCTTTATAGATCTATATGACTTTTTGTTAATTTGGGCTTTACTAAACACAACTTACTGTGTCCTTCTCTAGAAACAGTATATACTTTGTTTATGTAAGTGCTCTTCTCTAGAAAAATACACACTTTGTATATATCATTGCTATTATAAATGACTGAGATTTTATTCTGTCAACTGTAAAACCTAATCTCACCACATTGTTACAGGTGGCCATGTCATATGTGATTCCTAATTATTATATACTTAAAAAGAAGGATCTACCTATACTGCCTCAAATCAAGAAGTTTTTCCCAAATCTAGAGAATATATTTTTGGGGTTATAGTCCAATTCTTTCCTTCTCTCTCATATTCTACCCAGGTCACCACATTTTCTCTCATCCCTCACAATAATTAATTCAAGATGGATAAGAGACTTAAAACTAAGACATGAAACTATAAGAATTCTGGAAGAAAAAGTTGGAAAAACTCTTCTAGATATTGAACTAGGCAAAGAATTTATGAAGAAGACCCCAAGGGTAATCACAGCAACAACAAAAACAAATAAACGAGACTTGATTAAATTATAAAGCTTCTGCACAACCAAGGAAAAATCAATAGAACAGACAACCTACAGAATGGGAGAAAATGCTTGCATGCTATACATCCAACAAAGGGCTGATAACCAGAATCCACAAAGAACTCAAGCAAATCGACTAGAAAAAAATCAAACCACTCCATTAAAAGGTGGGCAAAAGATATAAGCAGAAGCTTTTCAAAAGAAGACAGATGAATGGCCAATAAACATATGAAGAAATACTCAACATCTCTAGTTATCAGGGAAATGTAAATCAAAACTCCAACGAGATACCACCTAACTCCAGCGAGAATGGCTTTTATCAAAAAGTCACAAAACAACGCATGCTGGTGTGGATGTGGTGAGAAAGGAACACTTATATACTGTTGGTGTGACTGCAAATTAGTACAACCTCTAAGGGAAACAGTATGGAGATTCCTCCAAGAACTACAAGTCGAGCTACCATTTGATCAAGCAATCCCACTACTTTTTCCTTTTTACACAAAGGAAAAAAAGCCATTTTACCAAAAAGGCACTTGCACTCAAATGTTTATTACAGCACAATTCACAATCGCAAAGATGTGGAATCAATCCAAGTACCCATCAATTCGTGAGTGGATTAATAAAATGTGGTATATATATATACCATGGAGTACTACTCAGCCATAAGAAAAAATGATTAATTAATACCTTTTGTAACAACTTGAATATAATTGTCCTAAGTGAAGTATCTAAAGAATGGAAAAACTAACACCACATGTACTCACTATTAAATTAGAACTAACCGATCAGCATGTGTGAACACATACAGAAGTAAAACTCAAGGAAATCAAGTAGGTGGGGAGGGTCTGGAGAGGAGAATCACACCTAATGGGTACAATGTACTCTACTGGGTGATGGGCACACTTACACTTTGACTCAAGCTGTGCAAAACCAATCCACCTAGATAAAACATTTGAGCCCCTGTCATATTCCGAAATTATAAAAAGATTATGTAGAAAGGTTGTAGGTACTCAGTGTAGTGATTCAAATTAGTTAGATTAGTTAGCGGTTTCTTAAAATGCCACTATTTCAGCTTTAGACTGACTAGCTGCTGTTGCTTTTTATTTTTTTTCTTTTTAAACAGCTTTACTGAAATATAATTCTTAATAAGTATCTTTAGATAATTGAATTCTTTCTTGCTGACCAACAGGAGCTGTGGCCTCTGCAGCTCCTGATTAAATACTTTTCTTTTTTTCCAGTGTCTTTAGGACCTATTTATAATTTCTTCAAAGTTAAACAGACTATGGATATAATTTGGGAGTGATGGCATTCCATTATATAGTCAAATACCTGATTGCTACAATGTAATTATATAATTACTAATTTTATTAGGTGCTATTTTTACAGAGACTAACACAGCAACTGACCATCATTCAACTATTAGCACTCACTGACTTGAATAGTTATTGTTTATGATGAAGCATAGTAATTAAGTAAATCTACTATATTCCTGACAATCATAAAAATAGTAGACTTTGATCGCCTACTCAGAAAAGCAAGGTAAGTACAAATATCCCTCATATTACTAAGGAAATTCTGTAAAACATATTATATATCCATACACACATACATATATATGTGTGTGCATGTGTTTATATAATAGAGAATGGAAAGAACTTCAGAACTAGGAGGACTCCTAATTATTAAATTTATGTTTTAAAAGACATCCTGACCATCAAAAGGGAAAATGTTATTCATGACATAGGAAAGAAATGTTGAGACATAAATTAGCTAGAGAGAAAAGCAAACAATTTTTGTCTATCTTTTTAGCTTCATGCCATTTTAGTGGGAGAACAGTAAGGCGATGAACTAAACTGATGATATTGCTAAGGAGAAAACTTGATTTAAAACACCATAGAAATTTAGGTGCAACAAGAATATTTTAATTAGGGAAAAGTTAGTGCTATTGAAAGCTGCTGCCCCCACCTGGGCATTAAACAACAGAAATTTCATGACTTGCCTCTTTCTTTATATTTGTAAAATTCAAGGATTTTTGAACCTATTTATGGGATAACCCACTAATATTTATAGAAAGCAAACATTTTATTATGCTTCTCAATATATATAACCACAGGATCACTTCATATGAAAGGAAATCAGTTTGCTAAGGTGTATTTTTTATTTATAGCAAATTGAATACTGATTTATATGTGTGTATATAGTAAAGAAGTCTGATAATTTCAAAGAGCTTACCTGCAGTTAATGGGTAACCAAAATCAGTTGTACAACATAAAGGTATATGTTGTAGACACTCACCTAGTGGGATACATGTATTCTAAGATAAATATGCATGCAGTTATCAATTTAATAAAAAACCTAAACCTAATCTCTGCTCAATAATGACATACAATAATCAATTTAATTGGTAGGAGCTAAATTCTTTCAATGCCACATCTTTTTTTTAAGAAAAATATTTGAGATGCCCCTTGCCTTTTATTTCATTAGTTGTAATGTTTTAGTTTTCTTTTTTTCCCATTTCCATACATCTGTATTTGTTATGCATTTTCTATTTCATCAATTGCTACCAGTTGACATTTGCCTCAGCTCTCAATGTTCCTACCTATAAAAGATAATTATGAAGATTATCTTTTATAGGTAGACATTTAAATTAAACATCTATTAATTTATACTTCCATCTGGGTAAGGAGTTTGAAAACCTTAGGTAATTAATTATGAACAAACGTATAAATTAACTCTAAGAAAAGTATTGGAATTAAAGTGTTTGAAATTTCTCTCAATGACCTTTTTTTTTTTTTTCTTTTTTTTTTTTTTTTGAGACAGAGTCTCACTCTGTCACCCAGGTTAGAGTACAGTGGCATCATCATAGATCACTGCAACCTCAAACTCCTGGGCTAAGTGATCCTCCTACCTTGGCCTCCCAGAGTGCTAGGATTACAGGCATGAGCCACTGACCAGCCTCAATGACTTTCTTATGTTAATTGTGGCTGCTCAAGAATCTCCTTATTTGCTTCATTATTTATGCTCTGCTCTAGATGGATGAGATTGTCAGATATTTAAATGCAATATATTTGAATTTATTGAGTAATAAAATTATATATCGAATTTGGGACACTATGATTAGTTACAGGAAATATTAGACAAATGTAAAATGTTACAATCTGAATTGAAAATATTCAAATAACATTTTATCTAAATTCATTCATTCATTTCTTTTTCCATGTTAGAAAAACAGTATTTGAATGAATGAATGAAATCATCTTCCTTTCATGTTCTAGCCAAAATACACACAGCCCTGTTGTTTCTGTTTGTTTTATTCAAAAGAATAATAAGCTTGTGGTGCCACACACACACACACACAATCTCGGTTCAGAAAGGTAAAAAGTAAAAGAGGAAAAGCCCTGCTCCCCTGTTCTCTCATTTCCATTTCTCAAAATCACAGAGTATGAACAGAAACATTTTTAAAAAGATGTTGACAAGTAAATAATTGTATAACTTTCAGATACTAAGAGATTTTGCCACAGGAAGTTTTAAAACTCTGGCCCACAATTAAGGAATTAGTTTATTTAGCAAATATGGTCTAGGACTGGCAATACCAGCTCAGCTTTAAGTTGGTGGGTACAAAATTCTTCTTCCAAATTTTCTGAGGTGATAAGTTGTTATTCTGTTGATGGTACTTGTGACCCAATTTAAAATGTCTTTGCATTTTTAATTCCAGTAAGAAACTGAATTCCTATTAAGGAAGAATTACATAGACGGTTTCCTTTTTATTTGAAAAAGTGCTTTCAGCAGAAGTTTATTGAAAACTAGCATACTAGCCTATGAAGCTAAAAGTGTTCAGCACATACAGATTCATTTGTTCATTCATTAATTTATCCATTTGATTACTATTTATTGTGTACTTAATATGTACCAGACATCATTCTAGGCACTTGGAAAACAGCAAGGAATGAACTAAAAATAATCCCTTCCCTCAAATACCTCATATCCTCCTAGGAAGAGGAAACAGACACAATAAGTAAGTAAAATATATAACATGTTTGACAGTAGTAAGGAATAAGGAAAAAATAAGATGCAAAAATGAGGATAGCTAGTGTTAAGGAAGTTATAATTTTTTATTGAATGATCAAGATAAGGCATTGCTTAGAGGACTTTTGAAAAACTACATGAAGAAAGTGAGAAAGGAAGCCACTCACATATATGGGAGACATCCTGAAGCAGGAGTGTGCCCTGATACGTTCTAGGTATAAAAAGAGAGTTAGTGTTGCAGGAGAAAGACAAGCAAGGGGGGCATGGTAGGAGATGAGTTTAGAAAGGTGGTCAGACCATGTAGTTCCTTGTATATCCTTTAGTGGCTTTCTGTCAGAGATAGATAGAGGAAGCCATGGGAAGCTTCGAGCAGGGAAACATCATGGTCAAATATACATTTTAATACTATGGTTTTTATATTACGAATGGACTGCAAGGGTAAAAGCAAGAAGACCAGGCAGTAAGCCATTGCAATAATTGAAGTAAGTGAGAAGAATAACTTTTACAAGGGTAGTTATAATGAAGGTCTTGAAACGTGGTTGGCCTCTAGCTATATTTTAAAGGTAGAACCTCAAAATGTCTGGCATTTGGATGTGGGCTGAGAAAGAAAAATGTCACAGATAACTCCCTGATGGTTGGCTTGAGCAACTGGGAGAATCTAGTTGCTATTTACTGAGATGAGATAATAAATTTGGGAGGCATCAGTATATAGCATTAAATAAATCATGAGGATGGATGTGACTGTAGGTTTTTTAAAAAAGGTGTCTAAACCTAAAGCCTGTGGAACATGCCAACATTTAGAGGTAGAGGAGGTAAAGACAAATGAACAAAAGACACTGAGGAGATCACAAAGGTAGGAGGAATTTTGGTAACATAAAAGACACCTTAAGAAATTGTTTCAAGGAGAAGAGAATGACCCTCTATGTCAAATGCTGCTGACAGATCAAATAAGATGAAAACTAAAATTTGAGTATGCCACAAAGAGGTCATTTTTTTATCTTGATAAGAGTCATTTTGGTAAGATGGTAAGGTCAAATGACTAACTAACTGGAGTGGTTTCAAGAAAAGGTAGAGGAGAAAAGTTGGAGACAGTAGAATTTAGTCAGACTTCTAAGAAGTTCTTTCTTGGCAAGGAAAGAAAACAGGATGGTAGCCAGAGCATGAAGTGGAGTCTGAAGAAAGTTTTTTAAAGCTAGAATAAATAACAAAATGCCTTTTATTCTGCAGATGCATCATAGAGGAGACAATTATGAGGACAATGTCTTTGAGAAGACAGAAGTAGATAACATACTGTTGGAGGGGTTGATCTAAGTCAAAAACATGGAAAGATCATCTGTTATAACAGGAAAGAAGTTAGCATGAAGGGGCACAGAAGTCAATAAGTGAGTGGGTGTGATGGTAGAAGCTTCTATTCCAATGTAGATATATGTATTGTAAAAACTGAATAGCTGAAAAGTGCCATATTTCCTTAAGGCATCCACTACAGACATGAGACATTCAGATACATAATCAAAAATACATTAATACGAGTGAGCATCTTGTGAGAAAATTTGCATAATACATTTACATTTCTTCTAATATCCATGACAGTTTGACATTTACTTCCTATGTTTACATTGGGGAAAGTCTTCAGTTATATATTACATGCTTCATTAGCTTACTTTTCTTAGAATCAAAATGTCTACAGATTTATTCTATTTAATGTGAATAAGCATCAGGAGTAGCGGTTGCCAAAGTGACAGCACATAATTTGTAACAGTTCTGAGGACCATTGACTAACATGTTAAATTAAAACTTGGTGCAAACTTCCCATTAATCCTCTTATTTTGTATCTGGATTCAAGAAAACAATAAAAGTTAGATGAAACTGGAGCTGGAACTTCAAATAAAAATTAACTATTTAATAATGCTCAAGTATTAATAAATTAAAATTGAATGAACATCTCTAAATCCTGTTCAGGTAGCTTTTGTGATATGATTGTATTCTTGTGCATTCTTCTTCATCTTCATCAGTTCTTCCATTACATTACAAAAATTAGATTAAGTAAATTTGCTTCTCTTCTCCATCAAAACCAGTGCTTCTCGTATTTTCTTGTACATAAGAATCACCTGGGATCTTTTTAAAATGTAGATTCTCATTCAGTAGGTCTGCAGTGGGGCCTATAATTCTGCATTTCTAACAAGATCTCAGGTTGTGCCCATGCTTCTGGCTGGCAGAATACACTTGGCAAATCAAGGGTCTAAACAACTCTACCTTTGGCATTTGCACAGCAGTTGAGATAATAAATTAATGATTTCATGCCTAAATTTTGGTTCCCCTTTGGATTTTCTTTTAAAAAAATAGTTAAGTACAGTCGTGTGTAGCTTAACTGGTATATGCTCTGAGAAAGGTACCCTTACGCAATTTCATCATTGTACAAACATCATAGGGTGTACTTACACAAACCTAGATGGTATTGCTTACTACATACCCAGGCTATGTGGTGTAGCCTGTTGTTCCTAGGCTGCAAACCTAGACAGCATGTTCTGTACTGAATATTTTAGGCAACTGTAACACAATGGTTAGTATTTGTGCATCTAAACATATCTACCTAAACAGAAAAGGCATAGTAAAAATATAATATTATAAACTTATGGGGCCAGGGTGGTATGTGAAGTTTGTCATCAAAATATCATCATTACACAGTGCATAACAACAGAATTTTTAAAAAATATTTTAGTTGATTATCAATACATATATTCCTAAAAGAGCATATATGTCCACATATAAATTCAAAGCCTTATTAAAATGTTACAGCCTCTAATTAAAAACAAATGAATACAATTTATAACAATTCCTCAGTGCAAAAGGATTTGCTCATTATTTTATTTACCAGATTGATGTCTGCAGCTCAGAGCCTAATTTCATACCAATCCACTCACTAAATAACAAAACCAAAGGAATGGAGATTAAGTTAAAATGCGGACATCTATGTTGAATGTGACACACTGATCACACCACAGAGGAAACAAATAACCTGAGTAGCGTTATTTAAAATTGCAATCCTGTAAGTGGCAATAAACGTTTTGCTATGACTCTGCTGTGCTGTTTTCCCCACACCTGCTCCCACTTGCCAGGTTAGACTGGTTCAATCTGCTCTATCGTGGGATCACAATCATTTGAACAAACCCCCTCAGGGCAGCAATATCCAGGCAGCCAGTGTTGTCTCAAAGGAGCTCCTGACACGATTCCCCATGAATTTGTAATTTTGTTTATGTATATTAAAAGCAAGGCATAGGAAAAAGACAGCATGCTGCTGATGGGAAAACTTTCGAACCTGCTTTCATAAAGCAACACTATCTCTCTGAAATATTGTGAAAATTCAGGACTCACAGGGTTTATGCTTTAAAAGAGGATAAGGGACGTGTTGTAAAGGTCCAATATCACAAGGGTTGTCGCTCTAGAGGGCTAGTTTCTACAAACCGCTCTTGCAGTTTAAGACTTCAATAACAGATTGTATCATAAATATTTTGCCACATTTTGTTAGTGAGAGAGGTACTCTCTGAGACAGTTCAACTTTATTAGAACATTCAGATGCTACTTAAGAGCCCAGTAAAGAGTAATTCATTCTGCCTTAGATCCATTCATGGTTATAGGGCTATATCTTAATCCACCTTTACACACGCATACACATCCAGCTATTCATCATACACACACACACACACACACACGTTTGATTTGTTTCTGCCATTAAATGAGGTATAATAGTGAAATATTTTATAATAATACTTTATAACAATGCCATCTTTCTCATTGTTTTACATTACAGTGTACTCATGAAAATATTCATACTACTATTTATTATTATTAAGAGGAAAAGAAATAATAATGTTTTACTACAATGACCAGAAAGGCCACTCTTCAGAGATACACACACACACACACACACACACACACACAAAATACATGTATACATATATGAAAGTCAATCAGTGTGCTGGGGGTAGTTCATTTACCTCTTAATTAAGTGGCGAATTCAGCAAATTTTCATTTTCTAACTAATACAATTCCAGCTTTTTAATCCATAATATTATGCTACAAAGGCCACAATTGACCTAATCAGCCAATTATGTTTGTCGTATAAATGAGAAATTCAGGGCAAATATATAAATAAAATAATTTTGTATTTTTAAGCCAAAATAGACTATCTGTTCTTGGTGTAAGAGGTACAGATTGAGTATTCCTAAATGCTTGGGTCCAGAATTGTTTCAGAATTCAGGGATTTTCTGCTTTTTTATTTGTTTATTTTGAAATATTTACATTATACATACTTACTGGTTGAGCATCCCTAATCTGAAGATCTGAAATCAGAAATGCTCCAATGAGTTTTTCCTTTGAATGTCATGTTGTCACTCAAAAAGTTTCAGATTTTGGAGCATTTTGGATTTTGGATTTTCAGATTTGGGATGCTCAATTTATATTTAAGAACTTATTAACTCTTTCAAATCACTGGGCATGTTCACATAGACTTTATGTCATTTAATAAAGATTGTATGTATTTATTCTACCAAGGACAGTATTGATTTCTTTCCCATACACTAATCTCATTTGATTCTCATAACCACCTTCATAAAATAGTAAATGAAAAAATTGCTTTAATAGCAATTTTTATTAACCTATAAAGCATTATTTTTGATTTGCTGAGTCAAATAATTTGCCTCATCATCCTCATCATTTTATTATTTAAGGAATCACATCAATTTCCCCTTGTTGGTCTGTAGTGAGTTAGGTCAAGAGAAAATGAATTTGGTAGTCGGAAACAAAAGATTATAGGTCAGTGTTATTAAAATGGGAATGGGAAAGAGAAGAAAGGTACATGTATTTTTTTTATATCTCTTCCAGAGATAGAAGGGAGATGATGTTATTAAACATTTATTAAGGAACTACACATCTTTAGCACTATGCTATATGCTTCATTTAATTTAGGTAGTTACTGTTATCCTCACATCGTAAGTGAAAACCAAACACAGAGAGGATAAATCAGTAGCCTAGTATCTCTGGGCTAGTTAGGGACAGCACCGAGATTCCAACCTGGTTCCACATGATTCCAAAATCTAAGCATTTTTCACAACTGGGTAAAATGAATGAACTAATAATGTTAGTAAATTTCCCAGATAAAATAATTTTTATTACCATAAAAATGAATATCACAAAATAATATAATATTTGAGTGTGAACAGAGGGAGACCTGTAAGAACCAGTATTCTAGTAACTTAGATCAGAAATTTGTGTATTCCAGAAAGACTAAAACAGGAGGGTTTTTTCCAGTTAACTAAAGATCTGAATCAATTTTTAGTATAATTTTAGATGATATAGAATCCTACATAAGCTTGGATTTCCTGATCACTTTGCCCACAATGTTTCATAATTGTGAAGTAATTAGGGTTCACCCTTTCCTAATCAAGGCCAAGATTTTTCCCTAGTTAATAAAATTCTAACAATCTTTAATAATTAGCAACCCAACTCTTATTATCTAGTATTTCTATTATTTAGTATTTAGTTTCTATAATTTTAGAAACCAAACTTGAACTTCCACCTTCAGGGTCTTCAAATGTATATATTTCTATATCCCTGAAAGACAGCTTTTATACAGGAAATAAAATTTACTAAAATTTCAGTACTATAAGCATTAAGACCAAAAAGTTTAACTACCCTGCTCAATGCTGCATAAATAATCAAGGAATTGTTAAGAATTCACTCTAAATGCAATGTCATGCGTCGAACATAAAATTCAATTTTCTTAACGAAGCAAACAAACAAACTTCCTTGCAGTTTGTAATATGTATATATTATCTACTGTGGTAATCTAAGAAGAAATAAATTAAGTTCACACTTGTAAACAGATTCTCATTAAATGCATGAATATGTGAAAGAAATGTGAAAAAGGCACAGTCTAATGGTAAGTGAATGTGATTGTCAGTCAATAAAAACTGTCTCCAAACTGTCACTGACTCAAGTATTTTTCCATGGGAAAATAACCTCACTATTCCACAAGCTCTCAATTCATCCTGCTTTTAAAAGTTGTTTATGAAGAATTTTGGCATTTGTAATGTGCTTAACAATATTTCAAAACCCCAGTGTATAAATTATTGTGTACAAAATATTTATAGGGGTGCTAGTTTCAACATAATTAAAAATTAAATATACAGTTATAATTCTCCTATTATTAGTAAAGATTCGATTTTTAAAAAATTCAGGGTTCTGAATATCACAAGTCTTGAATAATTTTATATGCTATTTGCAAAATAATATTTTCATGTTTTACTGTTTTTAAAACAGTAAAGACTCATTGAAGACTACTCTTTAATTACATTAGCAAAACCAAAGAAAATGATTTGATTCTATAAATACAGGTTCAAAAATTCAAACTTTGATTACTTAAAACTATATCATAGAATTTTAACCATGATAAAAAATACCACCCATTGTCTTAGCTAGATCTGAGCATCAAATGATAAAGAGCTTACATTTTATTTATTTATTTTTTTAGAAAATCCAACATTTATTAGGGCATACTTTCCCCTTCCTTACTTCTTCTTTATTTTATTTTTAATTATTATGGGTACATAATAGTTGTATATCTTTATAACATACATGTAACATTTTGATGAAGGCACACAATGTGAATTAATCAAATCAGAGTAATTGGAATATCCATCACCTCAGGGTTTAACATTTCTTTGTGTTAGGAACAATCCAATTCCACTATTTCAGTTATTTTAAAGTATACCCGAAATTATTGTTGATTATAGTCACTTTGTTGTGCTACCATATAATAGCTTACATTTTAAAGGAATAAAAATAAATCTTAATTTATCTTCTGAAGTATAATTTTTGAAGATCTTCATATTGTATGTTTGCACATTATTTGGGAACTGAAAAATTGCAGCCTCCAATTCCCTTTGTTTACCCTCAAATCATACCACTTTCTTAAGACTTAAAATAGAATAAACATATAAATATAGCCCCAAATAATAAATAAAACAAATTATTGCCCCCAAAATGCTAAAATACTTTTTCTTTAAAAATATATTGTTAATAAAAGGTAAGTTTGAAAAGATATTGCCTTTCAACAAGCCAGGGAAAATACTTGCCATTTCTCTTTATAAGTAATAAGTTTTAATAGGACATTGAAACCATCTAGTTAAAGCTGCCTAAATAATAAAATCTAGTTCCAGAAATGTGTTTCTGGAAATTTTTTAGCTGATATAAAGATAATACCACAACCTGCATCAGCACCTTTTTGTTCAGTGCATATAGAACTAATGAGTTGGCATATATGATTTTGGTGAATACTAAAAGTTTTTGTATATCCCATTCAATTTATTACACAACTTCCCTATGTCTAAAACAATTATTATCTGAGAGAAAAGTCATAAGGAAAGTCATCAAGAAAATCAAGAAACAAAACAGGACTCAAATGAAGTCTCCTGATCTGTTCACCATACTGTGAAATACATAAAAAAAAAAAAAAAAAAAAAAAACGAACTTATGGATGGATAGTAAAGTGCCAATCAATGGTAGGTATAAAATTCTTTCAACTCTTAAGTTATGCCTGAAAATTTTTATAATAAAAGTTGGAAAAATAGAACCTAGTTAATGTAAATATACAAAAGATAGTATTGATATGCATATACTCTACATGCACTATATGCATGTCAATACTATCTTTTATATTTGTCATTTTCTTTGAACATGAGATATTAAAATGACAAACTAATAAAAGAGTTTAAGAAATCTATTAACCAGCACTTCCTCTTTCTACCTCATAAATTATACTTTAAAATCTATTCTGGGACAACTACTTGAAAAGCCAATGAGTCCCCTCCCTACACACTCACCCACTTAAGTTGAGAAATTCCAGGTAATGCTCATTAAATGCTCTGACCCAAACCTAAGAAAGCAGTACTTGTTTAAACAATGACTACTGTTCCTATCCCTGAAAATTAATGATTCAACCATGTGAATATATTTGTTGGAAAGAAGAAACAAGGACACAAATGTAAATATGTTTAAAAATACAATTTATATTGTATAACAAAATCAAAAGAAATTCATTTAAATGTTTTTGCTGAATAACAATCTAAAAATTTAACGAGTCCCAATTTGTGGAAATCACAAAAAATAAGGGCATACAATATTCCAGGATTCTTAATTTAAGCCCCCTTTGTTCAAGTGCACAAAAATTAATAATACTATTACTCTGTTGTAGAATATTTATTTTTAAAGGGTATGATTTTAATCAATGTAAAAAATAACAGAGAAGACTAAGAAATAGACTTCTTGTACAAATACTTGAAAAAAATGTATCTTATAGAATCTCCACCTTAAAGGAGACAGAAGAAAACAAATTTTTTACTTGTTTCTAAATAAAACTGCCTGGCAAGTGGAGTGTAAAGATATGATATGCTAAAGAGAACTAGAAAATCAGGAGACTAAGAGGGTATTTGTAGAGCAGGAAACAAGAAACAAAAAAGAAGAGAATTAGAGAAAATAAAATAGGCTTAATTTGGTCCTGCTATTTGAAATTAGTGCGGTTTTATACCTGAAAGAATATAGATTATTGGAGTTAGGAAAAAATTATGACCAAAGTTTGAATCAAAGTTTTCTACAAATTCACAGAGAACAAAAATGTGATCTGTAGCATTAGCTTACTTCATCACGTTCATCATGCCATGAGCAGTCTGATAAGTGATGGTGATTCAGACAGTAAGTTGTTTTAACTGTATAATGGCTTTAAGTGGTTATTTGAAGAAAAAAAGGTGACAGAAATGGTAAATTATTATTTTGGAAGAAATGGAAATTGTGCTTGAAGCCCTAGATATGGATATGAGTAAATCTCAAGTATATGTAACAAAAATGACTCAATTTGGATGCAGAGTGAGACAACCTAGGTTCTAATCCTGACTTTGCCTTCAAAGCACATCTCTTTTTTAAGGCCACTTTGACAACTGCAAAATGAGTAGTTCTGAATGTTCCCAAAGATCCTTTCTGCATATAAAATTTCATGTTTCTACAGAATCAAAATACCTGAAACACTTTTAATTTGTGACCAAAGTGCTGTTTGATTATATAGAGAGATTACACTCCTATATATTAATTATATACAGGGGTAAATGGAAAAAATAAAGAATAGGAAATTAGATGGAGAAAAAATAAGGTATTCTCAATGGGTTAAAATTCAGATGATAATGAGCAATATATAGTGGGTTTGAACAGTTGGACCCCTAGACTCATATATTTTAGCATTCTCTCTATTTTCTCACTGTAAGTCTATGAAACACATATAACAAAAAGAAGAATTGTCATTACTCATATGTAAAAGCATGTCTGGAATTAAAACAAGAAATAAATGAATACTCCAGGAATCTCCTGGTACATTCAAGTCTATTTGCAATTACTATTTGTAGTGAGTTGAACAGCAGTCCCTGAAAATTCATGTCACATTATTTGTAATAAAGGTATTTACAGATGTAATTAAGATAAGGATCAAGATAAGACTGTAGTGAATTAGGGTGGGTCCTAAATCCAATAAGATCTCCTTTAAGAAAGAAAGACAAGGACATGGAGAAGGCTATGTGAAGATGGAGGCAGAGATTGCAGTGATGTGTCTACAAGCAAGGGAATGCCAAGGATTACCAGCAACAACCAGAAGCTAGCAGAGAAACATGGGATAATTTCTGCTTGAGAGCTCCCAGAGGAACCAACCCTGCTGACAACTCGATTTGGTACTTCGGGCTTCCAGAACTGGGAGAGAATAATTTTGTTATTTTAAGCTACCCAGTTCATGGAAATGATTACAGCAGCCCCAGGAAACTAATACACCACTAATACACTATCTCTATATAGAAATATATCCAAATTGGTTAGCATGATAGTGGATTTGTGAACTGTATGTTTATATGCATGCCTAAAGACCCACAGAAAAAAGGGGCTCCTGTTGGGATATAGCAAAATTATTTTCAGAGAGGACTTCCCCAAATTATGTCTCTGCAGCCCCCCTAAAACTAAGTATGTTAAAATGTTCAAACATCAGAGATATCAAAACAGGGAAAAGAATGATGCATTATTTCTGGGAAAAGCTAACAATTCTATACATTTCTTTTCTGTGAGCAATATTATTAAGACATTATACTAGAATCTTATGTTTAATATATTTTTCTCAATTTCAGAATTTGTAATGTCCCATAATAAACAAATTCTAAAATTGTCCATACTGAGGGGAGAAACCAACAAAAATACTTGACTACCAGAATCAATTTTCTACTTTTCCTTTTTTTTCATAATTATATTCTCTCGCATTCTGTTTTTACTATGGATTTCAAGATTTTAATAGTAATAGTAAATATTATTTAATAATCTTAGTATGACTTAATAATCACTTCTCAGATGCCACTGTAATTGTTAGACCTTTTCATTATTTCATAAATATTTATGCTTGTCTGTCCTACTAAATCTTCAGGGGCTAGAGTGCAGTGGTCATATTCTGTACAACTTTTTCTGTGCTCTCAAAGCCTGGAATAGTGCTGAAAATCTCTAAGCTATATATTAGGTGCTTATTACCTTGGGTAAATTTGTTACACTGACAATAATGTTGATGTCTCCACAGAAAGGGACTCAGTTTCAGAATCTCTTCAACTGTAACAGACTATGGAGCAATGCTTTTGAGAATATTTGCATTCCTGTTAGTTCAAAATTAAATCCAGATGCAATTTGTTTAGACAGGGCTCTATAGCTGTGCTCGTGGCTTTCCTTTCACGAAGGAAAAGCTCCTGTTGGTCATATTTAACTGTGCTGGTGGAAGGCCAAGGAAAAGCTCTTCATTAACATATACTCAGTAATTACCAAAGGCACATAGACACATCTCATTTCTACCCTGCCATTATGCTCACTGGACTGGAAAATGGGATTGGGCCAAGTGGAACTGTCCCAAGCACATGCACTGTGTATTCCTGGAAGAAGAATCACACACTGTGCTCTATAGACAAGGACTGTCTGTGTACCTTAGCAACCCTCCTGTGGACAGTTTTTACAGAGGTTCTGGTCAAAATGATCAAGACAGGTTTACTACTGTGCATTGTCACTCTGCTTTAAAATGTCATGATTATATTAAGGAGGTTATTTCAATAAAAGAATGCCTTTAAATTGTTAAATCCATATATATTGTGTAATAGGAATTAACTTTCTCTTTCACATATTTTACATATGAATCTGATATTTTTGAAAAGCCTTAAATATTATGTGTAGAAAATATTATGTGTAGAAAAGCCTCAAAATATTTAGTCTATTAAATGAAAAGAGATAAGCAATAGAAGTAGCCTCCGTAAATTACTGCGTGAATGGACACCAAAATGGTGTCTGTGTGCTTATTATAAATTCCTTCTTTCAAACAAACTCTGGGTAGCTACTGGTGGCAATGGTTGTTTCATCATATTTCCACGTATGTAGGAAAGTAGAACTGGACTATATTGCTGGCTGCCTCCGGTGGCTCTATGCTTCCCCTGGAAAATCTGCCATGTGGGGAGGGTACCACTAAGGTCAATTCTAGCACGCTGCAGCAGAGGCACAGGGGGAAATAGGTGCTATCATTTGTTCCTTCTAGCAATAGATAGTGCTCAGCACACTACATTTAGCAAAACAAAGACCTATAGGACCAGGCCCCTGCCCTTGAGAAGCTCACAATCTGTAGAATGAAACCTAGTATATATTATAATTATTTTCTATGGGTCTCAGTGGCACCCTGGGGGCATGATAGAGCTAAACAAACAAAACAAGGCAATCATTTTATGCTGTGTGAAAGGTCAAGAAAGCTCTCATCAAGGAGATGAATTATTACACATGTATATAATAGATATCTGAGTTTGCATCAGGATACCAATGATCAGATTTCTTTTTAGATCTAACTTAATAGTAGAACAGAGAATCAGTTTCCTAAGAAATATATTTATAGGTCTTATCCTAAGCATTTCCAGCCAGAATAAGAGAGAAGTGGAGGCTACCCCATTGACTTTGGGGTCTCTAATATTTCTTTAAAATATTATTATATACTTCAGTTTATCTCTTCACTGCTTAAAGATGACATTTCCCTCTGAGTTCCATTCAGCTAAAATTATAATGAATAGATCCCAAAATTTATTAATGTAACTTAAAAAGACAGGAAAGAGACATCAGAAACTGAATTTGCAAAACATACTCCATGATACAATAAAATGCTTCTCTGCTTAGACCATAAAACAGACTGTATCTAATCCATCAATTACTTTGTCTTTATGAATTAGCTTGAAAGTAGGTGGTAAATGATCAAACACATTTTAAATACAAAGCCAGCAGAGAGTCACATGGGGTCCTTTTATGAATCAAAGTTTTCACTTCTCCATGTCCTATGTGTTACTGGAACCACTGAAGCGGCATATAGTATATAGGACACAGAGAGCCACTGCGCTAATCGGTCCCCACAGACCTGATGGTGCACTCTGCTGCAAAAGCAATTTTCATTTTGAACTCTAATACCCTTTAAGAGAATTCTTTAAAAATAATCATATCATGGTTTGAGTGACTGGAGCCTCCATTTCAATTGCACGCACCCCTCTCCTACTCAGTTTCAATTTCTTCTTCCCCCTTCCTTTGCCTTTAACTTTATGCCTAGAGATGAAATTCCTTTCATTTTTTTTTATGAAAACTAATATTATGAGGAGGGATATTGTTATACCAGACATTAAAGAATATTTCTTTTTTCTCAAATATCTTTTCTTTCAGAATAAGATAGAATCATCCCAAAAGAAGGACTTTTAATCACAGATTTCTATCCTCAGGCAGAAGAGCATTTCTTTTGGAATGGAAACTCATTCTATGAGGAAAGTCTGCATCAACAATCAAACAAGGACTGCTGTTACAAAAGAGAACCCCGCCAGCAGTTTCAGGGTAACTAGCTGGTTCTTTTTTGGGTCTTTCTTAGTGGGTTCTAAAGAGGCTTTCGATTTTTTAAAGCAGGATCTCGAGACAGTTACCTACTGAAACTACTAATCTTTCACTACTGCTGCTGAGAAGAATGCTTCCAAATGGAACTGCACAGCCTCCCTCTCTAGGAGATCATCCTACAGATGAATGAAGTGCTGTAAAGAAAAAGCCTCATATTTCATCTGAAGAGCAAAATTGGTGACAGGATTATTATTATTAGTGGAATATTTTCAGAATATTTCTTCAAGGTGACAAAAGATTTGAAAATAAAGAGAATACTGTCAACTACATTTGAAATTAAAACAGCAGCTAGGGTGAACCTAAGTATAAATTAGGCTTTTAGATTAAATATAAAGGTAAAACAAAATAATGAATGAGAAATTATATTCAGTTTTGGCCACATAATTCCAGATATTATCCATGTAGTATTCTTACTTCTGATTTATTTCAACCAAACATAACAAAAAGAACCTACATTAAGAAAAACTACACTACAAAAAGAATTTCATAGTTTTGTAACTAGTATATACCTGAATTTGGGGGCTTTGAAATCTAGATTTAGCAGATAAGCAAATGCCTAAACATCCAGTGTAGATGATTAAATGCTAGTCATAACTATTCTAAATTACAGCTGTGCACACAGAGTGTAAAAATGCCAAAATATTACACAACACCAAATTCAGTTGCCTCTTGCTCAACAAGCCTTAATCAAATGGGAAAAGCTAAATTGAAGAGCTGCTTTGTGAACATGCATTTCAATAAACCATAATGTTTGTGGAATCAGAACATGGGACAAGAGGATAGCAATAGAATGAAAATAATTCCCCATGGAAATTACCCATTTACCATTTTTCAAGTACAAATTTAGGGAATATTACTACATATTGATACATAATAATAGAAGCAAGCGTAGGTAAAAAGATCCCTGACTTTATATATAAGCTAAAAATAAAACCTAAGTAGCCCATATTTGAATAGGTCTAAGTTGCTAGTTTACCTTAGTTTATTTTAATCTATACATAACATGTGACTGCTTTAGTAGATAAACTCAGCATTTAAATAAGATGTTTTTATTGATTAACTTGAACAAAATACAACTCTTCCCCATTAAAAAAACCCCAACATTCTCACTTCTTTATGAAGGGCCAGACCTCAAATCTTCTATCCCTGGCATCATTAGATCTGGCACTAGGGAATAATTACATAGTCCAATAGCAATCTAATTATTTAATATCGTTTTAGGTAATCCTTAGTACATCCAGGATATTTTGGGGGATGACTATTGCAAAATGCAGGATAATTTTAATTATAATTACATGAATATCCAACAGTGTGCTATGCTCAATACAAGACAAATCTTTTTAGCAGAGGGCTTAAGCATCACCTCTATATCAACTACCTAATGCAATTTCTAATTAGTATGCTCTAAAAGAGGGTGGTAACCATAAATGTTATTTCACAGAAGTTGAGGAGGTGGGAAAGGAGTGCATAAAATCGTGCCTGAGGTTATCATGTAGCCAAGAAATTCTGCAGTAATTCTCTGTACAATATCTTGAAATTTTCAAGAATAGAAATTGTCTTGATTATACTTTCAACTTTGATCTTCTGATTTAATATGAAAGATATATTTTAAGAAGAATGGGATAAAAATTTGATGGCACAAAAATCAAGATTTCAAAGGGAACAAAATCATATAAAGCTCTTTGTAGCTCTTTGAAACATTGATTTTATTATGTGATGTACCAGCATGACTTGGCACATCACAGTTCAATATAAATATATAAATATCCATGTATTAGCATTTCTATCAAATATGCAGGGACATATCTAATGAAAGAGTTGCATTTTTGAAATAATAATGTAATGTTATTATCTGAATTAATTCACATATGCATTTCATTCTCTACTTCAAGGGTCAAGAAACTTCAGCAAAGGGTCAGATAGCAAATATTTTGGGTGTTGCAGTCCATACAGTGTCTGTCATAAGTACTCAACTCTATGTTGCAGCAGGAAAGCAGTTACAGATAATAGATAAACAAATGATTATTGCTGTGTTCCAATAAAACTTTATTTATAAAAACAGGTGGTGGCCAAGTCCTGCTCTATTTCCATAAACTAGAAGAAATGCTGAGTTGAAATTTTTTTCCGTAAATCATTATAAATTATTCACATTGTCACATTCTGATCCTTTTTTTTGAACTCTCATCAGAAACCCTACTACTCAAAACAATTCTAGAGAGCCTAACTTCTGTCTGAAACCTTACATTCATAGAAAGAATTAGTTCGATTTATCTAACATATATTGATCTTCCTATTCTTGAAGGCCTTATGCAAGGTTGAAACATCCATTCAACAAGCCATTAGCACTTTCACTTTTTTGCAATAATAAAACAATTTAAAATATGGGTACAAAAAGAAAAGTATATGGTTTTAAAATCCTTTCAGTTATATAATGCACATGATTAAACGATGGAAAAAAAATCAACACAAATGAGTACTCAAAAAAGAGAGCAGAAACCCTCAGAAAACAATGATGATCTGTCACCTCATCACTGCATAAATTTCTATAGTTCAAAAAGGTCACTTGCCCTTTTATTGTTATTGTGATTCAACTGTACAGATGAGAATTACCCTGACTACCACTCACCTTAATGCCATTTACCCACATCCCCAGGAAACTGGATGCCAGTGAGAAATCAGAAAGACAGGAGAGTAGATCACTAACATGCTTTGTGACAAGTACGCTCGATTCACACCCTAATAAAGTACAAAATCAGGATGTAGCTTTAGCCATGCGTGTTCATACTTGTTTAAGTGTGGAGAAAGCCAGCTGATTTTCATGATCCACATCCATCAAAAGCATGTGGATATACTATCAACTGACATAAATGAGTTTTGTAATACTTACCATCTAGATTTTCTGTCCTTAGGAATTATTTGTGCATGTCATTATATGTGCTCTATTTAATTCAATGTAATCAGGTTAAGTACTTAGAGATAGCTAGGGCCATACAAATAAACATGAGCCCAAGAATTTCAAGTTTTGTTTTTTTTTTTTTTTTTGCCTCAGTGTTGAAATAATGAGATTCGAGTAACCAGAGTTACAAAGTCTAATATTCAAGATCAGCTTCATTCTACTTTATGAATTAATAGTCATGGAGGTTTTGGGAAGAAATATCACATTTTTTACATGCTAAATCCAATTATGATGGTTCTTACGTTAGGCAGGGACCAAATCTGCAGGTGGCAGATATAGGCCAGAAGGATGGCTCCTAGGGGCAGAGAAGCTGGGGACCAATCAGGGAAAGGGAATGCAGGAAAACACAAAACACCTGACAATCAGGTATAGCAATCACCTAGTAACATCCCACAGCACACTCAGCTCTCACCACAAACCCTCCCCTGGATCAGGCCAATAAGAGGAAACCACCTGGGAGTCCTTAATGTCTTTCTTCACTTATGGAGATTGACCCATTCCTTTCCATGGAACGTATGCTCACTTTGTATAACTTCCTTCTTTTCTGCAGTAAAAGCTGTTTGTATGGAATTGCTTCCTGTCTGCGATCACTCCATCTCACCAGCCTGCTTGTATTCTTCCAAGCAAGGAGCCAAAGAACCAGGACAATAGTCCACCAACATGCCAGACCTGACAACCGATTATTGATTCATACTCCACTCCTTGCCTTGTTTTCCTGCTTCTGTGGTGTGTATGCTCCTTTCTTTATCCATAATTGGGTGTCATAACACCAAGTGCCTCTAAGCATCACATCAAAAAAGTTCAATATTTCTTTCTGCTTCCTCTTCAGGTTTTTAGTTTTGTTTTGTTTTTGTGCTTAGTGACTATAGCACAGAGACTACTATTCTGTATCAGAAATTCCATAAGTTTACTGAGGAGTTGTGTTCATTTGCCCCTGTAAGGCTATATTTACCAGACTTTACCTGTGATGGCAAATAAAATAGCATTTGTGTGATATCTGTAGCAGAATTACTACTTTTGATGGCTGAAAGAGTAGAGTTAAGATGAGAAAGTATTGAAAAAGAAAATAAGGATTAAGACATTAGAGAAAAAAATGTTAGTATATGCTAAGAAACTTAAAATGGAGAATTGATGCAATTTGGATGCCTATATTGACACTGTCATTTAGCTTAAGTCACAGGATCTTTGCACATGAACAGCTCTTCCTATAGCTGGTTCTTTTTCATTCTTGAATCCTCAGCTAACATATCCTTTTTTCCCTCAGATTCTTCCATGTTTTCCTCCTCCCATTGTTTACTCTCTATGGCAGATTCAAGATGGTTACGAATTCCTTCCCCCATTGAGAAATATGAAAGAAGTCCATATTTGAACCTGGGCTGTACTGTGACTATCTTGACTAAGAGTAAATTGCCAGAAATGACACTATGCCACTTCTAGACTAACCTTTAAGAAAACTGAAACTTTCCACTTTTGTCTTGAAATATTTGCTCTTGGAGCACTGAACCATCCTGTAAGAAGTCTGATTTCCCTGAAGCTCTCATGTTGTGAGGAAGCTCAACCAACCATTTGGAAAGGCTTGTGCAGGGTGGGAGGGGGAGGGGAAGAAAGAGGGAGAGGGAGATATTCCTCACAATATCTTTAATATTTTTTACTCATTAAAATTAATATTCCAAAATTACAAAGCAAAATCATAGTCTCAGTGATTGAAAAACATTACTATAAACTATACACACCCCCGAAAATGATTTTTTTACACTTGTCAATGCATGTTTCTTACTTTCAGTTCTCTCTTATTCCAATAAGCAGGTGGAAATCAAGGAATCAAGGGGTCACTTCCTAAAAGACTTCTCCTGATAAAAGCCTACTCCTGTATCTCACAAATATGAACTCCACATTTAGAACTGGAATTCCTCCAGGTAGATTTAGTAATAACACCCCAGGAAGTTTAAGGAGAATGCTGCCCCATTGATACATATTTACATTATGCTTTAGAAGGCACAGAAGCCAAGAGAAGAGAGGCAAAGGCCGGTTTTTCTAAAAGTTTAGCAAAGATAAATCTTCTCAGTATTTTTCACATTGTAAAATGAGGTCCTATGGCAAGTTTAAGAGCCCAGTTTCTTTTAATAAGCCTAGACATTAGCTAGTTCACCATTACCATTTTTTTCAAAGACTGATGCCTGAAGCAGAAACTTCAGAATGTGAAAAGCAGAGCCTCACCCAGGTTTTGCCCCACTCAACCTCAGAACCTTTAGATACTCTTGATCTAGCACTACCTGTTTATAAGGCAAATCTACGATTATGGTAATCAGTGATGCCAAAACAAAAAAATAATTCAGCAGTGACCCATTTTCTCAAAAAATACTATTTATAAAGCCTAGTTTCATATTCAGAAAATGTTTCCATGATTGGCTAAAACCAGATTTTGTAACCCATATCTTTTATTGCCATGATTCCTACATCCCATTTTTCTAAAAGTTGAACATATGCAACTGTTCTTGGCACACAGGAAATACTTGTATGCCTTTGAGCCTTTGACCATGGTATTGCTTTATGTCAAATGTTACCTATTATTTGATGTCCATCTTATATGTGTCTTTTCCCATAAATCCTTGTCTCATTATCACGATGAAAAGCATTCTGTTCCTTCTCAGAACTCCAGCAACATTTATCTATGCTAGTAATGATCCCCCTTAACTCTGCTTTTATTATAAGTTGAAAAGCATCTTATTTTGCAATTATATTATAAACCCCTTGAGCAAAGGGTCTTTACCTTTTTCACATCTGTGTTCCACACAATACATAGCACATGATATGCAATGAGAGGTATCCTATCAAGGCTTGGTATGTGAGTAGATGGGGATTTGGTAAGATTTCTCTGCATGCACTAGGCAGTACACTACATATGTTTCTTCAAACAGAGAATAAATTTGCTACTACATTCTTTAAAATAAATTAGATTACCAGGTTGGTTTAAATCATCCAACAAGGACCTAAAACAATAGAATACAGGTCAGATACATTCTTATGGGACTCAGAATAAATCACGCAAGGCCCCAAAATTAGGAAACAGAACTAATTGAGGTGGTATGCATTCATGAGGTTTTCAATAGAAGACACCCAAGTCTTTTTATTTTTTAAACAAGGAATAACATAATAACATCTTTATTTCTTCTGGAAAAAATTTTCAAAGGCAAGTGAGAAAAGGCTTCCAAGAAAGGATTCTTAAAGCAAGATTATATTTGATAAAATTTATGAGGGATAAATATTGTCTATATGTATCAACAGAATTAGGTTTTCTGAACAAAATAGTTTCCATTATCAGCAACACACAGATCAAAATGATTTGGGGTTTTAAATCTGTATTTGTATTTGTAGATATAACTAAATTGTAAGAAAATATAGAAAATAGGTATCAATTGGTAACATAGGTTAAAAGGATATTATCTTTTTGCAATTTTTTTTTTTTTTTTGAGACAAAGTCTTGCTCCATCGCCCAGTACAACAGTGCGATCACAGCTCACTGCAGCTTTGAACTCCTGGGCTCAACCAATCTTCCTGCCTCAGCCTCCCTGGTAGCTGGGATTACAGATGCACACCACCACACCTGGCTAATTTTTTTTTAAATTTTTGTAGAGACAGGGTCTCACTATGTTGCCTAGGCTGGTCTTGAACTCCTAGACTCAAGCAATTCTCCCACACCAGCCTCCCAAAGCGCTGGGATTACATGCATGAGCTACCATACCTGGCTGCAATGTTTGAATATAAATATAAATATAAATACAAATATGTGTGTGCATATATATATACTTTCACACTCACATGTTTTGCCAAAAGTTGTTAAATTTATTTCTAACATATAACCAAATATCTGGATCATTTTAAAATAAAAAAATATAATAATGGACAAAGTTAAAGGTTTCTGAAGTAGACAGACACAAAGCTAATTTCTCAGCAAAGCTCATTTCATTTTCTTCTTTCTGGGCATATAAAAAGACTTGGTGTTTCACTCTTTTCTACAGTCAGGTGGTGGGACCATGTAAGTTAGTTGTGGCCAAAGAATTGTGAGCAGAAGTGATGTAATACTTCTAGGCCCAGAGAATTTTTCTCCCACACTCACACTTTTTCTCTCCTGTGGTGACCTTAGAGTTCTCTGTTCCATATGACATAGCCCCAGGTGGGAATAGAGTCACTTGACTAGCATCAGACCGTAATGTTAGCAAGAGAAAAAAAAATATTGGGTTAAGCCACTAGGATTATATGATATGACTGATGGGCTGGTTTGCAGAAATTACCATCAATCATACTGGTAATACAAGTTTGAAGATTTGATTCAATAATCTATAAAATTATCAGATCAAATAATTTTTTGCTTGGGTAGAAAGATTCTAAAGTTTTTTAGAATTTCAGATGAGTATTTTCTACTTCTGTATATGAAGCTAAGAAAAAAACCCATTGAACTTAGAACTCATGATTTCTTTCAAAAATATTAAATGAAATCATTTTAAAACAATGTTATTGTTTATAACTTAGCTGTCAAATATAATTTTTCTAATTATTAAACAAAGATTCCTACTGTAAAAGCCAGTACATTTGACTTACTTGGCAAGTTAAGAGGGCTAACATATATAAGTGCATACATTGTTTATTGAAATATTGACATATGTTCACTGAATAGCAAGAGCCATTATTACAACTTAAGTACATGGATTTTCTGGCCAACACAGTATTTCTTCTTTCACCATTTCTGGATATAAAAAGAAAAACATGATTTGCCACTCCAGATACATTGCTCAGTGGCTGACTTTACAGAAAAATGAGAAAGATTTCTTTATTATAAATAAATTATAAAAATTGGTTTCATTATAACAAATTAATTTTTACCTTTTGCAAGACTATCATATGAAGTGTTCAGACTGTATTTTGATTATCTAGTTGTGTGTGCTTAAATCATATCTAATTTCACAGTTAGCCCTTGTTCTTTGATAAAATAAATAGCAAGTTGGTAATACTACGTATTTAATACATTGAGGTTTTTTTGTTTTTTTTTTTCTCAATTCTAATTAATAAGGTTAAAAATGCTTACAGAAGCAAACAGCAGTGCATTGTGAACTCATGGCTTAAGAAAAGTCCAGACCGTAACAGCAACCACCCTCTTAGTACTTACTATGAACCTGCCATGGACCGGTGTGCTTTACACCCTTCCAATGTCCTTAAAATTATTTTAGTAGGACAGTAATATTACTTATATTTTAAAGAGAAAGAAATGAGCCACAAAAAGGTTCACTAACTTGTCAGAGGTTACATAGCTAGTAAATGGTGGAGGCAGTATTTAAACCTAAGCACAATTTACCTTTGAACAACTCAGAGGTTGGGGTACTGACCCCCCGTGTGGTCAAAAATCTACATATAACTATTGACTTTGCAAAAACTTATCTAACAGTACACTGTTGACCAGAAGCCTTAATGATGCCATAAACCATAAATTAAACAAATATTTTATATATGTAGTATATACTATATCTTCACAATAAAGCCAAAAAAGTTATTAAGAAAATCATAAAAAGAATACATTTACAGTACTATATTGTGTCTATATCATAAGTTTACATCATCTGCTTACAAGATGAATTATTAATATCTGTCTGAAATAGCTAGCAACAGTAGCTGCAGACCTCAATCTATGGTGCATACCAGGCAATTAAACTTTTTCTTGTAATGTCATGACTTCTTTCTGCTTCTTGGGAGCACTTCCAGCATCACTAGTGGCACTTCATATGGATCCCATGGTGTTATTCAAGGTTTATGGTATTGCACTAAACATGATAAAAAATATGCGAGAACTGCGAGAGATCACTTTTTACCGCGATTCACAATTTACTGGACAGAGGCTCTGCTCACATGGAGATGATTAGTGCCACATGGCGTTTTAAGCAAGTAGTCACAACATTTGAGCTCACCATAACAGCAACAGGAGGTGGCTACAAAATTATTATAGTAATACAGTATGTACTACAGTTAATTTTATGTAGTTATGATTTAATACAGCATCTTTACATTTGTTTACAGTTCCCTCAGCTGCAAAATGCACCATGTATGCTCTGCAAGTGTTTGTGTACATAAGTTTTGATAATTTTTAAATTTTTATAATAGACTTCTGTATATTTTATGTTAATAAATGAAAAAATAGATTAATATCTAAAATATCTTATGTACTCATGACATGCCTAAACTTTTCCTTTCTTTCTTATTTATTTTTTTTTTTTTGCAATATCTCTAGGTGGTTTGTCTGCGAGTCTCCTCAAATTGCTGCAAATCTCCAAAAATTTTTCCAATATATTAATCGAAAAAAATCTGTATATAAGTGGACCCATACAGTTCAAACCCATGTTGTTAAAGGGTCAACTGTAATGTGGTTCCATGGTCCATACAGTTAAAGAAAACATTGTTCTCCCAAATTATTTAATCACAAACAAACATAATATTATCTTTATCGGAAGTGTCTTGAATTTTCTTTTTCTTTTGTCTTCCTGTGGTTGGCCAGAATGCTTAGAGCATAGCAGTCAAAAAGGATTTTTAATCTAATTAAAGAAATTAAGGGAAGATGCCACTTTAGATATCTGTTCCTTCATAAAGAGCCTATTAATATCTGGAGAGTAGAATCAAATCATCAAAAATTTGAAAACCCAGGGCTGTGAACTATTTTTATTTCCAAATTCAAGGGCTATGGACTATTTTTATTCCCAATTCAAGAGACCAAACTGGCATGTTTTTTGGAAAATAGGTTGGCACTCTCAGCACAAATAGATGAGGTAATTAAACACTCACGTAGGATGTATGGCTTGGAAATAGCTTCCCCATGGAAACTAGTCATTCACAAAAGGAAAGAACAATGAGAAAAAGGTTTCTGTGAATGTGCACATGGACCATGCCCAATAGTATACATGAGGAATTTCCATTCCTAAAAGTAAAGAAACTCCATAATTATTCATACTCATACCTGAGATAACCCAGACCCCAAATTTGCCCTGTTACCAGGTAATTCCTAGTTGAGAATAAAATTACTATTATACATGGAAAATTTTTTTCCTAGCTGATTATAATTTAAAATCTTTTCTTTTTCAGGTATTTTACCACTAAGTTTTGTTTTCACTATTTGTTTAATTTAATTTCTTAGAAAAGCTATGTCATAAGCCATCTGATGACTTTGTAAATGCAAGGGGCCAATGTTGTGGAACAGACAATCTAATGACATAGTGTTTAGTGTTCCCTAAAGCAGGAGACAGATGAAGAGAAACGGTGAACCGGCAACCTTAGCATAATTAAGACAAGCCTGAGTGCTTACTATGGTGCCATTACATTAATCTCACATCAGTGGCACCTGGCTAAAATTTATGAGATATGTAAAAGGGGCCTTTCCAACTGACCTTGATAAGGCAGAGTTATTTATCACGTGAGAGAATAGTCAGCAAGCTGGGGGAATGAGGTATATTAGAGATAAGTTGGCAGAGAGATTTAAGGGCAGTGGGCTGCAATACACTTTGAAAAGATCAAGAGAAGTATTTCCAGTACTATGAACCTTAAACATAAAATCATATATCATGTTAATAAACAATAATATGAGAAGGGGAAATAGTGAATATCAAATTTTAAACTGATGCCAGTTCATTCATTGAATATTTTAATGAATGTGTTTATTGAGCAAATATCATGGGACTTTGTGACCTTAATGGATTCCAAATGATTTCATCCCCAAATAAATAAGCAAAACATGTTCACTGAGAGTTCCTTGAGGGCACTGCCTCATTTTACTCATCACTGCATTTCCAGGGCTTAGTGTAAGGCCTGAAATATTTTAGTCCCAATAAATTATCTTTTTATGGCTGGCTGCCTGCTGTTCTTCACGTCTCAAGTCATACCACAGACGGCCTCATACCCACAGAGGAAGACCACAGAGAAGTCTCCCCTGGCCACCCCATCAAATAGACTTACCACTATACGAAACTATCTTCTGTATTGCCTATGTGCTTATTATTTGCTTTTCCTCTCCAGACTCTACAATCACCTGTTTTTCTTGTTCACCTTTATATACTGACATAAACTCAATACTAGAAGAGGATGTGGTAGGTGCCTAATAAACATTTACCAAATGAATGAAAGAAGGAGTGCTTATTAAATAAGTTGTGATAGTTAGTAAACAAAGGAGTAATAAGTATGTTTCAGATTATATTTTGGGAGGTATATGCTTTTTATTTTAAACCACTGCATTCTCATTAGTAACAAATTGAAAGATGTCACAATGGCACTTCACTCAGGACTTCATTATGATAAAATTAGTATCACAATAATCCATTCTTGATTGTTTACTGAAGAAAATCTTAGTTCTTTTCAGCAGTCGCCATTAGTATTATTAAATATCACTAGCTTTTTTAGGATAAAAACAGTCAGTGTGGCACTTCAAACGTTTCAACAAGAAATATGAAGGGAAACAAAGTGGTTTGCTTTTGTTGGAATTTTGTTTGCTTTCCTTCCATACAAAATGTACCATAAAATACTGGTAGCTACAATCTGTAGAAATCACCATAATATGAGTGACATTTTACTTCCATTCATGGACACACTAGTCAGCACAAAGGTCATTTATTTTATTTTTGGGTAATGGACAATTTGATGATTTCCTTTTAACTTTATCAAACATAATTGAATTTATACTTCTGCTAAAACAGAGATGGATGGATAAAATTCTGTCTTTATACAATGAAAGCCTTATGGTCTTTTTAGTGAAGGGGAACAGCAGCACAGCCTTAGAACTTCACATAGAAAAAACACATTGGATCAAGTAGACTTGATGGATTTTAGGCCACACTAGCATGAAAATGGCTTTGTACATTTAAATTCTGCTTCTCTACCATTGCATATTTGATAACTCTTTCATGTAACAGCACATACTAGCTGAAATCAGCAAATCACAAAAAAAAATCCTTCTCATCTTTCATTGTATCTTAAAACTATTGTATTAAACTGAAGTACATTTGGCAGCCGGTATTTTAGAAAGAAAAAAAGCAATCTTTACTTTTAAAAAAAGCCCAAATTAAAAAAATGAATATAGAGATATTTGAAAGAAGATGTTGACTTGCCTCAATTGCTAGTACAATTGGTCACTTTAAAATCTCCATTAACATTCATACTCACACAGAAAATTAATACCAACAACATTTGGTGAGCTCTACTTTGGATCTGTGTCAGAGGTAAAGCATATAATGGTACTTCAGGGATCATAAAAGTTTTGGATGGTTTCCTTTACATGTATGCTGCAGATTATAAACTTCAAAACGTTGTGAGGAAAGGATTTTACAATAAAATCTATCAGAATAATTAAATCGTGTTCATTTAATGTTAATTTTCATATATTTTTAATGCAACAAAATTTTATTAATTTTTAAGTAAATATTTTATAAATAATGAATTATGAGGGTAGAAGAGAATTAATGGAATTTCTCTACACTGTCTCCATTTGAAATGAATTTCTCTTGCTTTATAGAATTTTTGCAGAATTAAGAGGTCAATAAAATATCAAATTTAATGTTTCTTGCTGACCTTACCTAACTCTGTCAGATCTCCATTGAAATTTACTTATTTGAATGATTAGATTCATAAAGAAATATTAAAATTTCATACAAATAATAGAATGTTGCTGATTTCTATTTGTAACAGGAATGTTGAAAAAGAGTAAATGGGGGGATATAGTTCATATTTCATAATTCTGTAACTTAGTGATCCTATTTTGTTTTCAAAAATCTGCCATATATTTATCTCAATTATCATCAGAGAAATAGGTTTTCATTACAATTCAAAGGTTAATTCTACATCTGATAGGGAACCAGCACAGGTACTGCTTAACACAGAGTCAAAAGCCCCTAACCACCCTGATCAAAAACAGATGTGGTGACAGAACAAGTTAAGATCCTTCAAAACCAAGATGGCAAGGAAACTGGCCATTGCTTGACCTTGCAGCTCATTATACCCTAGTTGTAGTACAGCAGCATGCTAAAAGAAATGCCCATTGGACACCATGACTGTTCTGGGATCTTATAAAGTAAAGGTAGAGTTCCCAGTTCTAGGAAAGCACGGCGCTTTCTAAAAATTAACATGAATATCCCTCCCCTGCTTACCTTATGATTAAGCCATTGCTTAAATTTTAAAAATCAAAAGAACCAAAGGGGCTGTTCTCAGCAGGCAGAACTAGCCTTTACTCTCTCTGTGGAATAGATCTCCTACATTCTCTGAATAAAACTTGCTTTTGCCTTACCCTGTTGGATGGCTCTTGAATTCTTTCTCACATGAAGCCAAGGACCCACTTGGACCCCAAGTGTATCCCAGCATTGGGAACCACTTTCCTATAACATGACCATCACATTGTATTTCTTTTCATCCTCATCCTATTAACTTTTTTTCTATCTTTGTCTTCAGATTAATTTCATAAGATAACGTTTGCTTTACTAATTAGTCAAAGGACCTGTGGGATCATACTCCTTTAACAAATATGCCAATGTAAGAGGCTTACTTTTCTTTCAAAAAGTTCGTGAAACTTGATACTTTTTATTGTTTGTGTTGAAATGCAGATTTTTTATTAACAAAATTAAATTGGAACCTCATGAATGTATAGGTCATTAGTTTCTAGAGAGAGTGCTTAAATTATGGACAATGCTTTAATCTAGGAAAGGGAACAAAAAGTCCTTGTGGACAAATGTGATTACATTAGAAAGTTTTAGAAAAGAATTATTTCTCCTAACAACTCATTCATTTTGAACAATGATCAAACAACATTTAGAATATAATTTTGATCTCTGAGACTGAATTACAATGTAAAGAAATTTTCTTCACAAAGAACATGAAAACCTGCTTTGGAAGAGGTAAAATAAATTATTTGAAAAATAAAATAAGATCTTAAATCACAATGTGATGCCAACACAGACTGAGTGAACAAAGAACGGTGGTACCTCATCACCTGTTTCAACAACCAGTCATCCAGTTTGCTCTCACAAATGTAGTAGTAGATACACAGGCAGTTTTTGCTAATAGAACATGTTCATTAATTTTATCCTATAGCAACCAACACATTTTTAAGGTAAGACATGAAAATCAATTCTTTCATTATCTTTCAATGCCTTGGGTCAGGGTACATGATCTTCCCTTGGAATGGTTAATTCACTATAAATGTCTGAGAAAAAGAAACCAAAAATCTTTAACACTTGCTGGAAAGTTAATGAAGAATGAAGTGATTCATAAATAGTTTTCTCCCAAGTCAAGTATGTAAAAAATCAATATTCTACATCTTTAATTTTTTATATATAAATTAGGCCAAAGTTTCACCAATCACGTTTTAAACTTAAAAATAGTTGCTCCCGAACATGCCTCAAATGTCATCTACATATTTTTTTTTCTTAAATGAGTAACATTTTTCATCTGGAATGTTACAGTCAGGTAACTTTATTCATCCTGAAGTAGACTCCAGAACAATGGAATCATTTGGTACAAAGCAGCAAACCACAGTGGAAAAAGATGCAGAACATAGAGTAAAAGTATCCTGAAGATAGACTGAAGTCATAGAAACAGAGACTGTTAGAACCAGGAGGGCCCTGGAAATATTTTCCCTCAAAGCTTTTATTTTAGGTATCAGAAATTGAGGATCAGAGAAAGCATGTGGCTTCCTCATGACCAAAAAAACCAAACCCGGATTAGTGGGCTTGACACACTTGGTTCTGTACTCTCTATACTCTTCATCTTTTAACATTTAAATAATGAAATTAAGGGGAGATAAGGCAAAGAAAAAAAAATTTTAAGTCACATTCCTCTAGAAATTATTTAACTGCAACTGTTCTTCCCAACCCCCCTAGTAGTATTGATAGCCTCTCCTTTTCTGTTGTTCTAAAAACATATTTATAATTTTGAAAATCATCTGAAAGGGTCATAGATCTCAATTTTCTCTTCTCACTATTCTAATTAGTTTACTGATTTCATTAATGTAATTTATAACTGTTTTTCTTTAAAAGATCCTGATGAATTTGCCTCCCTCTTTCCAAAACATTTAAAGCACTATTTGAATTATTTTGTAAAATATAATAATGCGATGTTGTAGGAATTAGTGTATAATTTTAAAGTTTTGCAATGGGTAATATGTTTTCTCTGAAGATATAAAATCTTATCAGATGAAGACTTCCTTCTAACTAAATGCTACCCCCAGTCAAATATAGATCTTTGGGAAATGGAAATCATTCATTTAACAGTTGATTCTTCTGTGAAAATGCACTTTAAAAAATTTTATTTGTAGTAGTCAGGCTTAAGCATTTCACTTCTATCTCTTGCTCTAGCTCTCTGTGTTCCAGCCATCTGGGTCACTCTGGTTTCTTTGAGTTCTTTCCATCTTGTTCTCTTCTTACGAGGCAGGCATTTAAATAGCTGAACTGTATTATTTCTAGAAAATTTCTGCATTTAAAGCCCTGAAGTCTCTATGCCACATTATGTGGTTCATTAAATACCATGGAGCCTAAATTAGTATATTATTTTTTCATCATTTACCAAATGGCATCTTTCTGTTCATTTAAATTCTATGCTTATATGTGTGACATTGTAGAATTTTAGCCCTATTTATCTTTCAAAATAGTAAGGAGGGTAATTTGTACAACTTCGTTTCAATGTGTTGTAAAGGCTATATTTAAATCAATTGTCTAACCCAGACTGCGAAACCTATGCCATTGAGCACACGATGAATTTATAAAATTGTAAGTTAAAAAAAACATATTTTATGCATGGTGTGCCAGAGTATAAAAATATATTTAAAAATCATTTGATGTCACACCCAACATTGTAATGAACAATTTGATCATTTAAAAATTATATTTGAGAGAATGCCAAAACTCTCAAGTTATCATAACGTTCTCTGATGATCACTAAATAACCATGAAGTGGACTATTCTACCATCTGGACTTTGTCACATAACCTGATGCTGCCCATAGAAAAGATTAACCTGGCAGGCACCACAAGAATTTTTTTTTTTCAGTCCGCTCATTTCATAAGCAAGGGACATAAAATTCAGAAAGCTGAGGTGATTGTAAATTTGGTTACAAAGTGACTCCTTGAAAGAGCTGGGAGTAAAACCCAAGCCTCTGAGTTGTTAATAACAATCACGCTATGTTAGTCTTTAAACTCTTGAAAACACTTTCTTTCTTCAATGTTTATCATCACAACATCATTTGAGGTAACTCAGGTGTTATCGTCCTAATTTATTATGGGAGGACACAAGCTATTTGATAATGTGACTAGTATGAAGTAACCCAGTGACCATGAGTCTGTTCACATTTATTTGAAAAACATTTCAAGGCAAGTAAAAGTAAATGATATATTTGTTATTTGTTATAGACGAAAGTAAGGGGATATATTTTATACCACCACTCCACAAGTGTTTTCCAACTTGGCTAACTTCCTTAATCATTAGAGTCACTTGAAATTTTCTGGCTTTGCCCCAGACTGACTGAATCAGAATCTCCAAGGAAAGTGCCTGGGAATTTGTATTTTTAAGTGGCTCCCCCAGGTGATTTTGGTAAATAGCCAAGTTTAAGAAACCCTGATAATACCACTAGAAGTAAGAGGATGCTGCCTTAGAATTTGTTTAGAAAGTTTAGAAGCAAAATGCACCTATTGTAAAATTGACTCAATCCAGTTTCTGTCTTTTACAAACAAGCAAGATAGATGTCTTTGTCACAAGTGGGTAGACAAACTGCCAAATGCCACCTATATTTTTGGGTTAGAGACAGATTGGAACTCCACCAAGAGAAACTGGGCATTCATACCCAGTCTATTTCCATGGCAGGGACAAAACAATTCTAATCTTACTGATCTTTTCATTAAAGAATAAAGTAATCTCAGGGCATTAACTACTGACAGTAATGCAGACCATGGATTTCACGGATTAACCAAACCACAAACAATCTAGAACATGTCCACAGAACAATTCTTTGTATAGTACAGGAGGCAGAAAAGCAATCAGTCTGACTTGAACTGTTGGGTTTCATTACACAATATAACACTTGCCATTTGAAAATCCATATGCCTATCAGCTTAGCAACAGTCTCTCATGGGCTCTGTTATGACATCACATAATGTGTACAATACACCACCATTTTTAAAGCATTTTCCTGTGCATTAGCAAACTTTATCCTTACAATAGCCCTGTGAAGTAGAAATTCTCAATAAATTGAAAGGATTATTATAATTAAAGTATATTCTTAGCATAATGCAAATATCCTAAAGTATACCTGATTTACTTTTGGTTTCATATAAAACAAGATATATATCACCGCTTATAATCTGTGAAAACAATTTTAAACCCTAAAATATTCACTAAATTATTTTTTTAGTGGGAAGTGATTCATGCAATACTAGTTTAAATGCTGAATTTGAGGATTAAAAAAAAGAAAGTGAATCAAGTAATCAGGTTTTACTACTTTGAATATGAAGCACACAGATCCTGATTTATTTCATCAAAATGGTTTCTTAGCCATATCAAAAGCTAGATCTTTTCCCCATACGATGGCTTGGCTGAAAAACAGTCACTGTAGTGAAATACTACAGTGAACAGTTGAAAAAACTGAAGTTTTTAAAAATTAATATTATGTTTGTTCACTTGTTAATTAAAATAAATCCAAAGTTGTTCTTTGTTGTTATTGTTTATTGGCACTTTTTCCCTTTCTCTTTCCTACAGCCCCAAACTCTCTAAATTTTGGCAAAACTACTCAGTGTTATTCTTTCTGTTAGGACTACAAAAATAAACTTCCAAAAAATTTTTCTGGGTACAGTGAAGTCAACTAGAAAAATTATCATGTGAAGAGAACGCTATTAAAGTCAATTACAACAAAGAACCACTTAGAAGGGTACAATAATTTATCAAAGTTTTTATTCAACGTAGTATTATCAACAGGTTCAGATAAGAATATAAGTTTTTCTCATGGGAGAAACTGCATCTGAGTTTCTAATTAAATAACTTTTGTATAGTTCCTTTTCTTTCCTGCACAAAAGGTCTTTTTTCTCTCCATTCTTGCCCTCCTTCTTTCTTTGTTGATACTATTTACTCCCAAGCCTGCCTCTGAACTCTGTCTAATTAGCTCTTGATAGATCTGCTGCCCTGTTTCCACAAACATTTAATTTTGCCGTCAGTCCCATTTACATTACAGCATGTTACATTGTCTTTTACCAGCCTAATTTTGTTTGAGTGAATGTAAATCCCATTAAGCAGTCACCTATTAGGCTGTGGCATATAAACTCCAAAAGCCTCTTTATTACAAGAGTGAACATAAGGCCCAATTGATAAAAGATTTCTGGGGCATTTCAATTTGTGGTTTACTTCAAATATTCTGTCTGCTTTAAACTTAGCTCACATTTTCAAAGTATTTGACAGAGTATTTGAATGTCTTTCGGCGTGCATATTCTATAGCATAACATAAATAAACATCATTTGCTTGCTGTCTTTGGAAAAAAAATGTTTACTTATATCTAAATATATGTTAAATATATTTTTCCCTTTAGTTATTTTATTTTCCCCTTCATGACCTGACCACATTATTTTTGAAAGACTGAATGAAGGTGTTTACACATAACAGGATGGCTGGCAGAATCCTCTGGAAAGAGCTCTTCATGAATACAAAACAACTGGGCAAAAGGCCACTAAGCCTCAGTGTTTTATGATGGATTTTCTGAAGAGAGATGAGACATAGCATCCTGACGTACAGCCCATCAAATGACAAGTAGATATTGGCATCAGAGACCAACAGGTTCCTCTCATAACTTTAATGTAATTTGATAGCCCAAAACAAGAGAAACAAAATGTAAGAGATCATTAGAAGTCTTGGAAAGACAAGGTGGCCAATTATCAGGGCTACTGATATTTATATCAATAAACTCAATCAGATTAGTGCCAGGTGCCAGCTTCAAAGTGATTGCTCAGTATATATAGGCTTTCCCCAGTTCAGTGCGATGGTCATGTAATCATGTGGTTGAAGGTAAAGGTGAGAATGGCTCTCTTTCCATTTCCTCCTGGTAATAAACTCAGAAAGACATCCATGAAGTCCAAACCCTCACATACAAAATTATTTCTCACCCCTATAGGCTTGTCAAAGCCAATATTTCAGAAAAGCACAGGTTGCTGAAGGGGACTGTGATTTTTTTTTTTTTTTTTTTTTTTTTTTTTGCCTGCTGTGAGTCCCTAAGGACAACAAACATTCCAAGAGAGACTGTAGCCAAAATTTTTAATAACTTCTCGTGGCTCTTTTGCCATGAAGACAAAATCCAAGAGAAGACTGAATACAGCAATGGGTTAGGTGTTAAGCCACAGTTATTTGTGTAGGAATGAAAATATGTATGGTCCCAAATACTAGTTATGGAGTAAATCTGCATTAAGAACCTAAACAATCATGGAAAAGATTATGACAAATACATGGAATGTAAAGTGAGTGATTATTAACAGACATTAAGATCACTGTAATTAGCATTTAAAAAAATCAGGTAGCTAAACCAAATAGTTTATGTTAATTTAAGAGAAGGAAAACATTTTGAAACAGTTGAGTATCAGAAATGGATTTATAAAGTAAGAATGTGCATCAGTGGCCACTCATAATTACAAAATGCAGCTTGATTTTCAAACAGATATTATATGACTCTAAACTCTTGAATATTTAGGCTAAAAATTACCCAGAAATACATATAAAAATAATTTGATTGGATGGTAGGCTCCTTATTTTTTACATATATTTTCATTTAGGTCAATGGCATGATTAGCTATTATATGTATGAGTCTGACATGATTGGTTATCTTCCTGCCCTTTACATAGTATTAAGGACATTTTTATTCAGCTTTTATATATTCAACTAAGTCATAATGGCCACCATGAGTTATATGCTGGTTCTCATGTGTGTCCCTTTATGATGACTTCAAATATAATCGAGACCAAGTTTTCAAAGGGAGGGGAGCATGTTAATTTAGGGTTGCCTATTTCCAAAACAGGCAGCTAAGTAGTATCACCTTGGTTCTTGTGGTTTACTAAAGCTTTTCTAAAACATTAACATTATTATTGTGAAATATGACTAACTTCAGAAGGAAATTATTTGTTAAAGCTGTACAAATATTTAAATGGGCCTAGAAGACACCTAAGTGATTCATAATAAATATAATGAAGGAATTTGAAAGTCAGTAAACACATAAAAGTTTCTAGATCCAGTAAGTTTCTTTACTACCTATAACATTTATAAAAGTAACTTCGGTAACATTTAAAAAAAATATCTCTGTGTTATATTGGGTCACAATGTATCATCTATATGACTATAAATGGGTTATATGACCTCTCTGAGCCTCAGTTTTCTCTTTAAAAATGGAGAAAATACCTTGTAAGTTGTCAGGATTAAATGAGATGATTACATAAACAAGTGTTCACTGACTTCTCAATACATATCATCAACTGTAGCTGGCACCGGGTTTTCAGCAATGAACAATCCTGAGTTCTCACAGAGATAGAGTTAGAATGTAGACAAAAACCTACATACAACTTTTGATAGGTCCTGTCGGAAACAGCGATGGCCACAGTTTTGCCTCTTCAACGTGCTTTCTTTTTAACCCTTTTATTAACAGAGTTTTTTTTTTCATTTTTTAAAGTGAATCTATTCCAGGTAATTCTTGTGAACTCATCCCTCTACCTACCTATAACAAGACTAATCCTTAGTCAATGAGATAACCTTATTTCCCTATCTAGAATGATAGAAGCTGACAAGAGGCATGCTTTTTGCAATAAAAACACAACTGTGAGGATAATATTAGAACTGCTTTTATCCCCTTTTATAACAATTCAGGAAAAGTGTGCCTAAGAATAAAGACAAAGGAGGGAAAACCAGAGCTGAGATTTTAAGACAGTGAGACAGTGTCCTGGAAACAAAGACTAGCCCTACATCTACGTGCACTAAAGGCCTACTATGCTCCTGGATGTTCTGTTTTGTAAGCCACCAAAATTCCTTTGCTTATGCTAGTTTAGACTAAGTTTCAATCATCACAATGAAATGGGCTATAATTTAAAGATCCAGGGAATAGTAAAACGGGGATATGCCAGTGCTTCAGGAGAGAAAATATCATGAGGGCTCTGTCTGAGATAGGGAAGATGTTAGCGTGCTTGAGGAACTACAAACATAGTAGTTTTATCATTTTCACTATAACGATAACTCTTTATAGCATTTTCTACATCTTGATTTGAGGCTCTGGCAATGATACTGATACGTAAAAAGGGGCTCCAACCAAGACCACCTTTTCATTTGCAATTTGTATCTCACTTAATCTATTATGCTATCAAACGGACGAACTTTTTTCTAAATGCAGATGTTATACAGGAAGGTAGGAAAAAGAAGTCTTGGATGTGGGAAAGGGTAGAGAGCTGGAAGCCTTAGTGAGCTACTCACTGAGCCGGGAGCCTTGGGCAACCAAAGGACAGCGCAAGAAAAAAGAGTCTCTTGATGGGGCTGAGAAGAATACTAGGAAGGAAAAAAACCGAAGACAAAAACAACATACTCCCCAAGTTTCCCTGCGGCCAACCCTGGCTACATAATTCATCATATACCATAAATGAAATGAGGGCAGTTTGAAATATTGCTTTCCACCAATATTAATTTGAAAGGAACAGGTTTGTTTTTTTTTTTAAATAAATTTAGTGTATTTGAAATCTGCATTCACTTGTTTATTCTAATTGTTTTAGAGTAACTAGTCCTAAGATAGTCTGATAGATGGTTTTCTTTCCAAGTAGAGAATTTCTGGATTCTTAAAACTTGATAACTAGAGTATCTTTTGATACCTGACAGTTACTTTCACTAATAGAAGTAACACAGAGATTTGAAAATATTCATGAGAAATTCTGAGTTAATAAATGTTTGATAGAGATTTTATAACTACCCAAATCTCTTTATAGATTATTTGTTGCAATACCTCAAGATCCTGAGTCAGCCATGCTTATACAAGCAAACTTCCCTTTACTGTCTTTCTTTGTGTATCTATGGTGCCTATTAATATAGTACCTGAGTGAGACTGTTTAAACTCAAAGGGAGTTTTTGCCTGAAGGAGGATAGCAGAATTGGGCCCAATGGGAATTCTATACGGGTATCTGAAGGCAGAATTTAGTCTACTGTAAGGGTAGTTACTAGCTAGAGATTTAACTACTACAACAAAGTTTTAAGGAAGAGACGAACTGACAATATTATAGGAGCTTTTTTGTTCCTTGTTTTCTCAAGTAGAATTATTTTGAAAAAACAAAAAATAAAATATTTAATTGCACAGACTATCCTCAAATTATGTCATCCTGAAGTCTATGTTTTAAATGTTAGATTCTCTATCATATAAATTCATAGAAGATTAAACTGAGACCAAATCTGTCAGCATTACAAAAGGCAGTACAAAAATATGAGGTAAATATCTCCTCTGAAGCATGTCCAAATCCTTTACTACAAAAACGCCACATATAAATTTAAGAGCCAATAATTCATGTAGCAAAATTAATAGTTTTTTTTTAAATTAAAAAAGGAACATAATAAATATCTATTTCTCCAGCATTAAATTATGTTTCAGCATTTTTATTCTTATATTTGTATTTTTTTAAATTACACAAGTCATATGGGTAGTTTTATATATTTAAAAAAGGCAGGAGAGAGGGGAAGAAAACAAAGTCCATTTTGACATCCATATATAGTCCTGTCTCCCTCTTTTTCCATCCACAAAGCTGCCATTGTAAGTCTGACCAGCACCTTTCCAGTTACTCTCAGGTGTACACACACATACATATATGCATTACAGTCCACAGCATTGTTTGATATGTGCGTAGTAGTCTTTACCACATAAAATATTTAGTGAAAGAAATGTAAATTTAAAATGCATAATATAAATTAAAAATTATTAACTTAGACTTCAATGGGAAGGGATCCTAGAAATCACCTCTCTTGTTTAATACCAATAGATTCTGTGCCCCAGGGAAAAGAAGCTCCTTAGGGCACACAGTTCATTAGTGGAAGAGTTCCAATGAGGCAAGATCTCTTATTTTCTAGTGAGATGATTTTTTCATAATAACAGGCCAATAATCATTAACAGTCACATATTATATACTATGCTGTATTTCTTTTCTTGTGTATGCATGTGGATATGTGGAGTGAAGTTATATAATGGACTAATTATATAGAAAAAGAGAAAATATTAGTGATACCCTGTTCAGTGTAATAACTATTGAACGTGTACTATGCAGCAGGCATTATGCCAGGCAGTATAAACTCATATACATACACACACACACACACACACACACTCACACACACACAAAGGAAAAAAAACATCTGTTCTCATGGATCTTACAGTTTACTGGAACAAGACTGAAAAACACAACCACAATAATTGTGTCTGTGTTTTAGTGTGTAAAAAATATTAATCTAATTGAAAGTTATATGAGATCCCAGAGAAAAGGTAACTGTTTCCACACCTATGGGTGTTTTCTATGGATACTTCTTCCAAGTATCACTTCTAGCAACCCACATTACCCAATAAAATAGAAAATTTACCATAGGAAAAAGAGCTGTGCTTCAGTCATTTGGGCATGAGTACATGAAGGCCAAATCATAACACCCATATCTGCTGAAGCATTTTTAGGATTGAAATAGCTTTTACACAGCCCATGGCAACAATACTTCCTGTAGACTATGCTAATTAACAAAAGTGGAACAAAAGATGCTAAGGAACACTTATAAGTTGATAGTCATGAATATATTTTAATCAGCTTTAGCATAATCCTATTATGTATTTTTAAATGGCTTTTTATTGAATTTTTTAATAGAAAGTGGACAATTTGCATTAAGTTAATTTCATTGTTGATGGTAAACTAGGCCGATTTGTGTGAAGATGATAAAATATGCTTTAAATGTATAGTTGCACTACAGGTGCCTTTTAGTTTGTTCTTTCAAACATTATCTCAGTACACATACATGTTTTTTCTTTCTTTTCAATGGAGGACAATTAATTAGATGTAGTCTGCAACACCATTCTGGACACAAAGCAGGTGATCAAAAATAATCACTTAATTAACATTAGGGATTTGTGGTTTTTTTCCCTGAGTTACATAGTCTGAATATTTATAACTATATACTAATTTAACTTGCATACTTAGAGAAATAAAATTTAACAGATTGTATAGCAAATTCCTGATAAGTATTCTCTGTATAACATCCTAAATCTCTGCATGATATTTAACTATTTTTCAAGTGTATTTTGAGTCTCTTTCAGAACAATTATAGTGCAGGGAAAATATCAGGAAAAAAATGAGAATAGTTTCTGGTTTGTGGACTGTTACAATTCATCATAACACTATTCATCATAACAGATTTCATCTATTTTACAGATGAATGAACTGAGGTTAAGTGACTATAATTCTTAATGTCTTTGGCTATAATTCTGGAACTAAATTTCTGAAAAAAACTAATTTTTTCTTTTGTCTGAAAACTGAAACAATTTTTAATTCAGAAAATCCAACTTTCTCAATTACCAAAGGTCTCCTTTGACTTCTACTTAGGATTTCCAGCTGCCAAAAACGCCTCTGTCTTAAAGACTCCTGTATATGTTTTTAAAATATAATTTTAAGTCATACTTTTATTTTATAATTGGAAAGAAATTTTGAAAGGCACTTGTCCAAACTTTTCATTTTGTAAATAAAGAATGAGGTTCAGAAGAGAGAAATAGTTTGCTTAATAACAGAACTTAGTAATGGCAGAAATGTAACTAGAACTTAATTTTTACCACTAGTTTGATGTTCTCTGCCAATTACCAGAATTATTACTAATTATGACATTAATTTCTAGTACAAATATTAGTGATATAATCATAGATAAAAATAGTATTGATATAATCAAGCAAGCCTTAATACCCTGATTCAAATTAGTTTAGACCTAAAATTAACCTATCTGAAAAATTATGACAAAGGCAAAGTCAATTGGGTAATAGGAAAACATTTAGATTTAATTATAAGTACAGAGTAGTAAACGGTTTAGATTGTTGGTGCTTTCAATGACCATTAATGCAACAGGACTTGGGGTTACAGTACTGTATTATGAATAGGGAAAAAGCTATTGAAAAGTTTCATACCCTAGTAGACATTTTGACCCTTTCTGTGTGAAACTAAAAGATAAACCAGAGGACCACTTAAATTTTATGTTTCAATAAAAGTAATAAGTAGATCAAATAAAAAGGTATCTAAAATTCAACAAGAAGTGATTGCCTTCAATTTCATTTTTTTAAATGCAAGATAGTGAACTGAAATCAAATCAAAATAAACATGGTCCCTAGAACTTTTACTATAAGTATACAAATGTGTAACTCACAGGAAATGAAAACATAAGTGGGTATAGATGAGAAGGAGCTATAAAAACAAAGCGATCTAAACCAGAATAAAAATCAATCTACTGACAGTGGCTCCAGACAGTAACCTAGGAAAATTTAAAAAAATAGACTGGGTGTGGTGGTTCACACCTGTAATCCTAGCCCTTTGGGAGGCCGAGGTGAGACCATTGCTTGAGGCCAGGAATTTGAGACCAGCCTGAGCAATATAGTAAGACCCTGTCTCTACAAAAAAATACAAAAATTACCTAGGCATGATAGCACGCACCTATAGTCCCAGCTACTCAGGAGGCTGAGGCAGGCGGATAGCTTAAGCCCAGGTGTTTGAGGTTACAGTGAGCTATGATGATGCCACTGCACTCTCTCTACACTGGACAATGGAGACCTTGTCTCAAAAAAAAAAAAAAAAAAAGGAAGAGAAAGAAGAGGAGAAGGGAGGAGAGGGGAGGGAAGGAAAGGAGAGGAGAGAAGAGAAGAGGAGAGGAGAAGAGAGAAAAATTTAAAAAATAATAATATTTAAGCATTATCTGAAAAAAACATCATGAATAAAGAGCTGAGAAGACTAAAATCTACTTAAATATACTTCCAAGTACATAAGTAATTATTTTTAAACTCATGATATGGAAGCTACACATTATATAAGAATATAAAAATATTTTTCTTTAGAAAAAAATTTACTTTCAAAAATAATAAATATTAAATAAGCACATATATTAAAAATCATATTATTTCATAATAAAAATCTCATCTATCATAAATAAAAATTTAATGTAGCTCTCAATAGCTCCAAATCACATTCTAAAAAACTTACTCAAACTGACACAATGAACTTTACTAAAAATTTATGCAAGACAAGCATTATCATATACAATTTTCTTCACATTTCAAGTAATATTAACCAAATCAGTTGAGGAAAACATCATGCATACAATATATGTATAATAATATGATGTGTATAAGATGATATGTGTGTATGTGTGTATATAATATATATGTATATTATATACACACATACACACATAGAGAGAAAGAGAGAGAGAGAGAGAGAGAATTAATCTATTCTAGATACTGAAAAGTATTTTTCTCTACCAGTTTTCTTAGAAAAATCATGATCAGAATTGACACTGACAGAAAGATTTACCTTTTCTTTAACAGTATTAAATTTACCAAGTAATACAGGGATAAACTCTTGCAGTCACTATTGCTGTAGCATTATGTGACTAAAATAAATACAGTAAAAACTATATTTCTGAGGACATAATTATAGTCTACTTTTTATTTTGCTGTTGCAAATATACAAATATTGAACAAAATACAAGGTTTCATTACTCAAGTCAATCCAATGGAAAACTATGTGGAAGTATCTAACATGAAAAAAACATTTTATGGATTATATAATTTTTTATTTACAATAGAAAACAATTATTAGGGGGAAAACTAAAAGTTCACAAAAGTATAGAATGTGTGTCTATTTTTACCTAAGTAATATGAAATATATTGAAAGACAGACTTTTTTTTTACAGTAAATAATCTTTTTTTGTTGTTTTCCATCTCACTTTCTCTTATATCATTCATAATCTTAAATCTTAAAATACAGTATTATATCCAAATTATATATACAAAAATTTATTTCAACTTGTAAAGTATAATACATACTAGCTATTATCTATCACTCTATTAAAAGTTGTATCACTCTGAAATTTGTCAGAAACATCTCCTTTTATAAATGAGATGTATCAAAACTGTACTTAGGATATTTTTAAAAACTCTTTAAAAACATGCCTTTTAAAATTCCAAAACATTTAATATTGCCTAGAAGTTTAAAATTATTGTTTTAGGCAAAATGATTAAAATATGAGCATTAAAGGTAGTACACTAAAACTAAATTTTAAAACAAGTTACATATAAATAATATAGCTCTACATGCCTGCTCTAAACAGCTTCTAAAAGTCAAGTTAGGAAAGTGAATGACTGTGGGGGGCTTGGTAGAGTGTAAAATCTTGGAAGCATAAATTTCATTCAGGTTCACTTCCATATGCCCTGAGGGCACAGCCAGGCATGAAGCCTTTGCCATGCTACCTACTGAACTGGGTCATACGTGGCAATATTTGCTGTATGGTCCTGTGATGAGGCAGCATGGGGAGAACCAGCTGGCCAAGGCTAATGCACCATCTGGACTGAAAAAATATTGCCAATTCCATTGGCAGAGCAGAAACAGTAAGTTTGTAATCGAGCTATAAATCACAAGCAGGTCTTGCAAGTTGTCAATTAAAAGTCTGATATATTGATGTCCTCAATGCATGGGTGAATTCTTGCTTTTTAAAAATCGCTATTTACATAATAAAACTCTTAAATATCAATGTCTACCTAATAAAAAATTACTCCAAACACCCATATAAAACAAATCAGCACATTAAGAAATGTGACTTAGAACATCACAAGAAAGAAAAAAAATGAAAAGAAGACATATTGGTTGCTCACACAGCTGCAGTGGAATTTCTGAGTGTACAAGTGACAGATTTTAAGTTGAAAATGTAAAACTTAAACTGAGAGAATTTTCACTGACTATATTATACCACACATATCTCTGTTTCAAATCAAGAGAAAATTCATACACATGCATTTACTCTTCCTACACACACACACACACACACACACACACACACACACACATGCACACAAAGTATTGTCCACTACAATATCATGATTTAGTAGAAAGAATATGGGTTTTAGAGTCAGGTACACCTGAGCTCAAGTCCCTGTTCCGTTGCTTACCAGTTCTATGGCACTGTACAAGTCACTTCATCTTTGTGAACACAGTGATGCTGCAGTGATATGGGGAAGGTTAACAATAATATATGTAAAGTAACAGGTACCTAGTAGCTGCACAGTTAATGATAGCTGTATTACTGTGATTTAAATGTTGTGTGTGTTGTTTCTAATCAGAGCAAATATATGAATTTTAACCAGAAAGCAGAGAACATAAAACTTAAACTGATTAGCAATAAAATTTTTGCCAGCCACTCGTGAAAGCCAGATGCATGTAGTCAATTCTTAATATTTTCTTTGTTTTTTAATTTACTTTTTGAGGTTATATCAATTAGGTGACCCTAGGATCAATCAAGATCTATTGTCAATCTATAAGAACGTCTTTGATAATCATGTGACAAGACAACTCAATCACTAGCTACTATTCATTGAGCACTCAATAGGTGAAACAGCCCTTTATCAAGTACTATATAAATTTAAGATATTATGTAGCAATCACAGGGAACACCATGATGGCCAGCATTCAGACTATGGTTAGACTCCATCAAGACTGAAACATCAGAGAAGGCCAGATAGGTATTACAGACCCCTTACAGCCTTCTACCAATTTTTACTCACCAATAAATATGCCTGGGACAATGTAGGAAAATTTAAGAATGGAACAAGGAAAACTAGTCAAGGAGAAAGCAGAGAACTGATGGTTTCCAATAAAGAAATTTCATCTGCTTCTAATCTGAAAAAAGAGACACTGTTATATTCAATTTGAAGTGTCATATATAACAGTTCTTCAGTAATGTGAACAAATATTTCAAGGTCATATAATTTGAAGGAATATCAAAATTAATGTATTCAAAGGAACATAACTAAATTAGCACACCCTTTTCACCGGCTTTTCTCTCTGCCTCTATAGTGGATAATTTGCACACGCCTCCCCCCTTTATCCATTGTGTCTTGCTTTGTACCTCAGGAAGCTGACCCTTTGGACTGCGTCTTGTTTGCCAACTGGCTCCCAACTGAATGTGGAAAATATGAGGAAAGCTTTAGGAGAAGGACAGAGACTTCTAGGTATCCACTAGGGCTGAGGCCAGGGTGAGGCAAACAAGGCACCCAGGGCATGAAATTTAAGGATAAGCTCACTCTTAGATACTAACCACACCCACCCAGCACCAAGTCTTTCCACCCCTCAACAACTGTAGTTTCCTCCCGATGGACACTCCATGTCTCCAACTCTCCTTGGACTTTAATAACACTGGTCAGCCTGAAGGATAATAATGACCCACCAATGTTGCTAATCTTTGCTTCATTATCCCTTATTGATTCCCTTCCTGTCTCATACTTATTGAAGTTAAACTCTCTTTTATGTAGCGGCCCTGCCTGATGAAGCATCATTTCAGAGTTTTAAGTCAACTTACAAGTGTGCTATTATTCACATCTGAGTATACATTTAGGACTACTGTCATTTCTTGAGTACACAAATACCTGTAAAGATTACTATTTTTATATCAGAAGTGCCTGAATTGGTAGCAATATATAAGCCATTTTAGATTCTTGAATGAAACTGTTTTGGCTTTCACTTAAAATTAATACCTATGATGCATATGTGCACAAAAACCATTTTATTGGAACAAAGTCCAATCTTTTGTTGGCTTTGATTTCTCATTCTTTATCCTTACCCAAAATATTTTTAAACATTTATGTAACCTTTGTGATCAAAACAATTCATTATGTAGTACATCTGTGATCCAGTTTTGCCTGTTTCTTAAAGCTAACAATTTATAATGCATTTTTTCATAAATGTTATAATAGTAAAGGATACACAGGCTTTTTATAAAAGTATGATATATCTAAAGTTAATATTTTCATTTTGTAAAAGATAAACCTGAGTGAAAGACAGAAGAGACTTAAAGGAACAATTAAAACATTATATGATCATTAAATATTTAAATAGACATAGCTTTTTGATAAGTGTTTAATATTTTAATAGCTGAAAGGTACATATAATGTTCAAATATAATTTTAAATTAAATGTAATTATATATACTAAATTACCATTAGCAATGAGTCCATTATTTACTTTAAAGATACTTTTGATCAAACTTCCTTAAAACACCTTATGGAAAGCTGAAAAATGTAAACTCAATGTAAAAATATTTGAATTTTGAAATACAGTAGTTTAATTCTATCCATAAAAAATAATGGTTTAGCTAATAGGTAAAAACATATCCTTATTTGAAGATGGAGGACAGTGCTAAAATCTGATGCTTTTATTATATATTTGAAATGTAAAATATTTGGGAAACTATATCATTTTCTTACCATAATTCACTTTTACTAGTAGTTTTTTTTAAGGGAAGATCTTTCAGGAATGGAACATTTCATAAAGAACTTCATTAGAAGACAATTTGATCCAGCTCTACAATATAGATACAGTTTTGAATTTTTACACTGCTCTAGGTGGGACACTGTCAATTTTTATTAATCTTTACCTTTTCTGCTGCTTGAAGATCAATCATGTTCTATGCCACTTGGTAAAAGAGATCAGTTTCTACATAGAGTGAAATATTTTACATAAGCTTCACTTCATGGATAAATACAATCACAGATTTACGTTTCTTTCTGTATAATCTAATTCAGAAGATAAAAATTGGGTATTTGCTACACTCTAACTTTGCTGTCAGAAATTAGAAAGTATTCTATGTCTATGATGATATAATTTTTCTTTTGGTAGAAACCTGAGAGTAGCTTTTCTTATTGGAGAGTAGGTTTCCTTAAGGAACCATCATAACTAGTCCTCAGCCCCTGCCAAGTCCTCAGCAATGGGTCCTTTAAAGAACTTCAGCATAGGTAAGATAAAGGTTTACCTTCTTCCCTATTTTTTTTTAAATTAACCCAGAATTTAGCAATTCTTCTCTATTTCATACTCCCTGAGGAACTCAACTCACGGCCTCTCATGTATACAATACTTCCCTCTTTAACCTTTCCCATTATCCTCACTGAAACCTTTCCATATGCAAGACATTTACTAAGAGCTTCCATAAAGTAATTAAAGAACATACTTTTTAGCAGAGCTACCCTCAAAGATACAACAAAGTCAGACATAATAGCAAAATGGTATTTTTGTTGAGATGGATGTTAGGTGAGGAGCATTTTAATGGCTATAGTATTATATATATCAGAACAACTAAAGTTTAAGAAAATCCTAGCAACTGGGATGAATGATTGCTTCAGAGGGATATATGTCATTTTGTTCATCCTGGAAACAATAGTCTTTATTCTATAGCAAGTTCTCTTTCATTGTAAAATACTTTTCTCTACATAATAATTATTATTATTATAATAGCTAACATTTATTGTGAGCTAAGTTGTCCAGGTGTCAGTCGATGAGTTAAAGGCTTCACATAAATTGTCTCATTTAATCCTCATTACAGTCTGTGAGGTAGATATTATAATTATTGATCCCATTTTACACATCAAGAAAGTGAGGCATATTTAGTAACACATCCCAGATCACAGACAGTTAATAATACAAAAAATTAACAAATTAGACAGACCAACACCACTTCCCTATATTATTATATAAAGAAGGGAGAAAGTCATAACTCACAATGACATCAACTATTTTTGCATACATTTAGAATCACCTATGGGCCATTAAATCCTGATATTGCTATCAATGCTGGCTAACCCCTTTTTGAAGAATGCAATGGTTACCTTTTCAATTTTAAGAAACAGAATTTATGGGAAAAGTCTAAGTTGAAAAAAACAGTGTATAAAATTATCATTATTGTTTTAGAAACTGTATAATAATGCAAACATTCTTATTAAGTGCATTTAATTTTTCCACTAATATTTACTGAGTGTCAGCCACATAAAAGGAACTGTCCTAGGTGCTGTGAAATCCTGCCTAACTCCCCTGAGATCTTACTTTGAGTCTCATTATTGAATATCTATATATAATAATGTCAGGGACACAGAGGTAATGATACAGCATTATTTAGAAATAATAGCCCAAATAATGCCAGCACGGTATCACCATCCCAGGCATCAGAATAAGCAGCAGGCCTCTGGAAACAGATTTCAAGCACTAATGAGCAGTGATAGCCAACCAAACAGCAGCCTGTTGTTTGAAAAGATTGGTGAATCTTTATAATAGTTTTTCACAAACTATATATCTCTTTCAATTCAGTTTGTTTTGTGCATAGTACTGCTGAATAGCATGGCAGAAATTTTGTTTGTTTTTCTAGTTTGACATTTTAACTACCGTGTCTACATTAGATCAGCTGGAGATAGTCTTCAAATGTGACTTGCAGAAAACAGCATATTTTTACACTAACATATAAACTCATAGCCCCACATTTTTGTTTCCCCTCCTTTTTTACCTAAATCATTGGAGCAAAAATGAGAAAAGTCATTACATCAGCGAATTAGTTCACCTAAGCAATAGCCTCAAACCACAGGTTAATTTGAACTGTTCAAATATAATTACTTAAAAAAGGAAAGGATTCATTACTTTTGTGGTGTTTGCTGGTTCATTGCACCATTGCTGGAGATTGTCAATAAACAAATTACATCTAACACTGTGCCCTTCTGCTGAACAGGTCTCCTGAGAATATCTACTTGCACATTATGCTTTGTTTCATTTTGTGTGTGTATGTGACCCATATTCACATGCTCTTGGTTGTAACATTTTAAAACACTGTTAATTTCAAATAACAATTACATAAAACCAATGTAATTAGTCTAATATAAATAGGACTATTAAATAAAACATTTATGGTGTTACACAGAGTTTGTTAATCAAGAGCTTCATGAATTTGCAAATTTTGAGTATAATAGTTTATCTGCATTTTCTTTTGAAAATGTCCCTAAGTTTGGTCAGATTTATAAAGGATCTCAGTCTACAGGAAAAGGTTAAGAAACACTGCTCTAGAATAACTGTCTTGAATAGTGACTAATAACTAAGATAGCAGTACATTGAGATGTGACAAGAGAGGACAGTGGAGAGAACCACTCATTCCTTGCAAACTAGGTACTGAAGTTGAACAATATACCTATTGCATTATCTCATGAGATGCTCAAAACCTAAGGAGATATAATTATCTGTATTTTTCTTATGAACCATTACAAATGGACTCAGAAAACTTTGGTTCTAATCTTAATAATGGTTTTGACTCTTGGGCAAACATACCTCTTTAATGTGAAAATATCACTACTTCTATTTGTTTCAGACATTGTAAACATAAATTTTAGAAAAATATAGTAATACTTCTGGCATGTGCTTCACTCAGGAATCTATGAAGTGAAGACCCTTCATATCTAACATAATAGTTTTGATTAAAAAAGGATGTCTGGAAAGCAAAACAGATTTCTTCACTGATTTCCTTTTGTAAGCCAGGAATATGCTTCCATTAAAACTGTTTCACATAAATTTTGCTAAAAAATTTGGACAATTAAGTAGTTAGTATCTGACTGGATCATTACTATTAGACGGTTTGTGCTAGTATACTTTTATAACACTTTCAAAATATTGGAAACCTTTCCTTTTTTTATTTAAAGATCTGGCCTTTTCTTTCATAGCTTCCTCTATCACAGTCATAGCCTGATGTCTGAAAATCCCCAGATATTACTACTCCTATTTTCCTTTTTCCCTATGTTTTTTATGTGTTAAGTAAATTTAAAAATCACATGCTTTCAAAAAAAATAGATTTAAAAATCACATGCTTTCATTAGGTGCATCCCAATTCCTTAAAATGTGTAAGCTTAAAGCTTGAAATAGGGCAAAATGAATTGATGTAAGTATTAGAGACCAATATAGACCAATATATCCCACCTAAAAAATATAAGCACTCTATATATCTCACAAATTTGCCTTAGTCTATATGATATTATGTGTCTCAAAAATGATACATTTATTCAGCTAACATTGATTAAGCATCCAATTTGACTAAGCACCATGCTAGGCATTGGACATACCTCGGTAAGCATGACAAATTTGGAACTCCTGCCAGTGTAGTAACTTTTGTAATGAAATCTTATATACTCACAGTTGATGCATATGGGTTAATAGATTACACACCACACAATTCCAGGCATTACTATTTTCACAGACAATAATATTAATGATTCTACCTCTAATATTCCCCTCAAAGTTCCTGAGTTTCTATGTTGTCATAATTTTCTGTTTCTCAGATATGAATATGTGACCCAGGAGGCAAGTGACATCACAGGGTAAACAGGAATTGAGGTCTGAAAAATATTACATCTTATTTTTAATATAAAACATAAAATTAAAAATCCTCATATAACTTTTAAAATAAAATATAAAAGTTTAATAATATACAATGCTATTGGCAGGGGTATCCTATGTCACCAAGGATCTAAGAATGGGCACATTGGAGTATCACTGTGCCTTGTTGCTTTTGATAGCACTCTCATTATCACCATTAGCTAATGTGAGGTAGTTGGAGAATCAACTGATTTGAATTTGGATAGACCGATTATGCCATTTACTAGACAAATTATCCTGGGCAAATTACTTAAATGCCATAAACCTCAGTTTCTCCATTTATATTATGAAGCTAATACCACTTACATCAAGAGATTGTTCATCGGAGTATAATGAGAAAAGCCATCAGTTCTTTATTTATTCCCCTAGAGTTATTAGATATGTGCTGGCAAGAAGATAATATATTTAATACAAATATTTAATATATTTGTCTTTAAATTAGACACAAGCTATTTGTACACAATCTCTCTAATTAAGAATACCTAGTTTAGTTATATTTGGTATAACAGAATCAGCCTTGCAGCATAACAGTTTTTATTCCACAACTCCATGTGTTTGAATTTATGAGCCATCAAAATAAGGGGTGAATTAGATTCCATTTTATTATCCCATATAATTGCAGTACAATAAAAGATTAGGAAAATATGAGTTTCCAAATTTTCTAAGCAGTCATCATCTCTATATTTATTAGGAAAGCAGTATCTCAAAAGTCAAATAATTTCTGTAATTGAGGAAAGAGATGAATGGTTCTTGAGGACTTCCAAAAGGATAAAACATTATGACCTCCTATAAAACATGAATAAATATTTTAGATTTGCCTAAGTAATTAGTGGGATTTTATTTTAAGATGGTACTTACTGTGATTGTTAAGAAAACAGACGTGAGTATGTATTTTCTTTTATTTCCATTTAAATGAATTACTGTCTCTTAATTTTGAAGCTATCATCTCTATATAGGTACATAAACAATTATTTATGCCAAAGAATAACAGAGGAGATTCACTCCTGAAAAGGGATTTAGGAAGAAAAAAATGGAAAGAAACAAGGGAGGGAAGAATAAAGGAGGTGGAAGAGGAGTAAGGATGGCTGAGAAAAAAAGGGGGAAAGGAGGGGAGTGGTGGGAGAAAGGGAGACACATTTTCATTTTCCCTTGCTCTCAGGAGGAAGATTTATATTTGCATTCCAGGTGTAAATGGACCAAAAGGAGGCAGAGAACTACCCTGAATTATCCCATCATCACTTAACAGTGACCTCTAGAAAGAGCAGGAAAAGTAGTGCCTTTCAGGCAAAGGTGAGCATTTCTCCATATTGCCATCCCCTCCAGTGCTTAATGGATTACAGAGCTTCAGGCAGGAAGGAAGTTCAGGAGTTCTCCCTATTTCGCCTTATTGACAAATACTCCAATTACACATATTTGATTATACCCTCTGCTTGATCATGTCAGTATAGGAATGGTTCCTTATCCACAGTTATAAAGACATTTATTCCTTTCAACCATGCTTAACTTCACAGATTGGAGAAATTTTGTCCCATTGACATTTGATCCTTGTGAATCCTGCAGACAGGCTCTATTTATCTAGCACATGTTCAATATTGCTTAAGCCCTGACAGTTGTAAAGAAGGGTAGTAGTCTTATGGAAATCTTCCTGAATATTAAATATATCTTAGAATTGCAGTTCAATTTTGTAATAGATTACTTTACAGACTACTATATTTGTCATATGTGACTACATTTACCAAAAGTATCATTAGTTTTTATGAGTTCAAATTAAATATTATGAATCAATAACTCAAAATTAAACTGAGTAGCTTTAAAATAAAGACAAATACTTGAAATTAGAGCCAGTTTTTGCTACTAGCCATGTTCCTGTTTCAGAAAGCCATGTTTTCCTTGAGACATTTAGCTGATCTTATAAATATTTAACACAGGGTAGAAGAAACACAGGAGAGAAGAAATATCTGTTGAAATGCATTCTATAAAAAGATTAACAGTAGAAACAAGGAAATGAGGAAAATAAAGTATAAAAATTATTTTAAAATAAATAACTTTCCTAATTTCCCAACATGAAGAGTAGAAAATACAGTATCATCTTTTTATAGCTACACTTTGGTTTCTATGGAGATTTGATAAGCAATATCAGATACTGGAGATTTCAAACCATATATGTACCACCAATATTGTTGTTGACAATGCGATTTGATCAAAGTTGTTTCTGGCAGATCAAAATATGGAGATGTTTAGAAATTCCAGAACCTTCTATCTGGTATAAACTCAAAATATTTAATAGAGCTACAGAGAAAGGTGTCATAAAGCACAATAAATGGGGAGAGAACAGATTTGAAGATGGTAAAAATTACAGGTTCCTGAGAAGAAATACTAAAATGACTTATTAGAAACAGATAACCTTAAAGAAATATGTGCCTAAAAAAATAAGTGAGAATTAAAGAAAAGTTTGTGCAAATTAAACATTAGTAGCATTGGGTAATCATTTATTAATAATACCACTTAGCAGAATCTGTATATGTAGCATAAACTGAAAAAAATAAGAAAAACAGAAAAATATAAATAGAAAATATTTATACAGATACTATATAGAAGTTCCTTTATAATAGAATCTGGCTGAGTAGTCCCTAAAATGCCCAGGCATTGTTAGAAGATGATATTAAAGACTCCAGGAATGTCTTGAGAGAGATGTGACAAAGGCAGAGAACATAAGGACTAAACTTTAAGAGAAGTTCCTAAGGAAACTACCACTCATTAAAATTAATGAATATTAAACTATTACCTGGGATTAAGGAAAGAGGTAATGCCTAAGAAATGTAAGCCATCCTTCTCAATCTCCATAAAGCTATCTCCAAATTTCTTCACGTTCCACAGACTCTTCAACATCATCATTTCCCTCTCTCAACATGCAGCTTCCTTTACTGAAGAAATAGTAGCCACTAAGGGAGAGCTCCATAAACTTTTAATGCCTGCACTCACCATTCTCTCCTGAGTCACAATGAAAGTCACATTTTCCCATTCAAAGTTCATTCTTTTTCTTACATTTTTGAACCCATCTCCTCACATCCCTTCCAGGATCAAAAACACCTTCACCGGCCGGGCGTGGTGGCTCACGCCTGTAATCCTAGCCCTCTGGGAGGCCGAGGCGGGTGGATCGCTCGAGGTCAGGAGTTCGAGACCAGCCCCAGCAAGAGCGAGACCCCGTCTCTACTAAAAATAGAAAGAAATTATATGGACAACTAAAAAAATATATATAGAAAAAATTAGCCGGGCATGGTGGCGCATGCCTGTAGTCCCAGCTACTCGGGAGGCTGAGGCAGGAGGATCACTTAAGCCCAGGAGTTTGAGGTTGCTGTGAGCTAGGCTCAGGCCACAGCACTCACTCTAGCCTGGGCAACAAAGTGAGACTGTCTCAAAAAAAAAAAAAAAAAAAAAACACCTTCACCATAGGTCTGCCTTACTACCTGTATCTTTCACATCCTGTAAGCATGCTTGAATTTTTCCAATAAAAAATACAAAAACAACTAAAATCAACTTACTCAATACTAAATCTCTCTTAAGCGAACACCTTCATTTTCTATGCCATTCTTTCATATACAATCTTAATAGAATAATCTACACATGTTCTCTGCTGCCAAATCCTATTGTTCTTATATACACACAAACTTTCTGTTCCATCTCTTTGCTGAAGTTTATTTTGCTAAGCACACCAACTGCCTCCAAAGCCAATATTAATACAAGCACTCTTTCAGTCCTTTTCTTCAGAATCACTTTCTCCCTTGAATCATTTGACAGAAAATTTCTCTTGGCAATCCTACTACTCCAATTATTCTTTCTTGGCCTTCTTTCAAGACTGCTCTTCGTTGGCCAACCCTTCAAAATGCTGGGGTTCCAGAATTCTGCCCTTAAGAATCAGAGTTTTCTTCCTGATTCTCAGAGTTCCACCATACCATCTATAAACTGGCAATACTAAAAATCTATATTTTCAGCCTAAACACTTCCTCTGACATCTAGACCTGATTATACAGTATCTGTACCTCATGTTCCAAAGGCAAATAAAACTCTACATGTCCAAAATGCAATCATCATCTTTTATCCCCAAACCTATTCTTCCTCCTATATTCCTTATCTCCATAAATGGCACCTCCATCCACCCCACCTCCAAGTGAGAAAACTGCGCATATTTCTCCCCTGGGATCCTTCTTAGCCTCATTCTCTTTAGATACTGAGGCAAATTCCAGCACCTTGCATACTCTGGTATTAATGACTTATTATGTTCAGCTTTCCAAATTTACTATGCAATTTGAAACATTCATGACCTTGGTTATGTTGGAAAAGATTTTTCTGCATTAAATCTACTGATATTTCAAGTCTCATTTTAAATATAAATTTTTTATTAATTCCTTCTGGAAACATAACCCCAGAAAATACTAACCAATACTTCATAATGCCTCAGTTGGGACACCTAAAAATCTCTATCATAGTACCTATTCCATGCTATTACATTCAATTGCTTACATATCTTTATTTTCATGTAAGATTTTAAGTTTCTTGATAGCAAGGCTTAGTCTGACTCATTAAATTCTCAACATACAACACAATACCAATACATAGAACATGCAAAATAAAAGTCTAAAGGAAAAGAGGGATGTGGAAGAAGAAATTACAAAAGTATTTTGTACAATTGTCGCTGGTGGAAAGGAGGTATTTGGCAATTTACACTTTAACTTTAGAACCCATCATGTAAAGCCAGTAAAACTAATTCTCTCCCAATTCCCCCTGCCATTCTAATCTATACCTGAATTTGGAAACATTCTAATAATTAGTAACAAAAATATTTTGTTCCATGTCCTGGAAAATTTCTTCCACACACTAAAGTCAAGATGCATCTGGACGAGTTTATTCCACATCTGGGCTGGCCTGGGCAAATGGTACTGGCTTTGATCTAAAGAACACACAAATTTTTTTGTTTGTAGCATATGCAGAGACACCAACCATTCTAGGTGTCCAAATGTATTCTAAGCCAGCCTCACAAAAATTACACAAAATGTACCAAATTATTGATAATGCATCAATGATCTATTGGTTCTTATGCTAGATATAAATCAGAACTGGACAAAAATCTTTTCTCAAACCAATGATGCCACAGGAGTAGAAGGTTGAAGCAAAATTCACATGGCTATTTTCCACACTGTAAGGTTTCCACACTCAGTACTTAAGAATCTGAGCCCTCCTAGTAACTAAAAAAGCTAAAATTCCTTAGAACAATTTCAAAAGAAAAGAAATCACTATAGTAACTTAGTATGTTAGGATCACTGGAGTTTATAATAAAACAATAAGTAATATGAAGAACACAAGATTTTTATGAAATCAGACAAAGATTAGAATCTATGAAAATTCCAAATATATAACTTAATTTTAGCGTTGTGCATATATGTTAGTATATATGTGTATATATGTATGTATGTATATATACACAAACATATATGTACATACGGCAATAAACAGAGAGAAAAACAAATTTAACAACAAAACACTAATAAGACCCTTAAAATGTTTTCTTCATATAAAAAACAAAAACATTTATTGAAACTTATGAATGTCCAACTTATGAATACCAAATTAACATGTTTATTTTATAATGGTTAATTTCATTTTCTTTTCTTTTGAAACTAGTTAAAAAAAATTAAGGCTTTTTTTATGTTAGTACATTTAGTGGAACTAAGCCTATTTCCTAAGGCATGACTGTTTCTGAAGAGCCAGCACCTAAAAAATAAAGGAAAACCCATTGGTCTAGTATCAGCATTAATGTATGCTATTTAGTGAGTACCTACTCTAAGCAAGGCACTTTGCCAAACACTTAAATTATCTCAATTAATATGTTTCATGATTTTTATTCCACCAATTGTGATTTTATTTACATTCTTCTAACAACAAAATTTAACTGGCCAAGATTGTATAGAAAAATGAAAACTCATATTTTTGTAATTCTGTTTATACTACCTATAGTACAGTTGGCATAATTCTTCAAATTCATATTACAGCCAAGCATTTTCTCTGGCAAGGGAATCTATCATGAGATGAATCTAAGCAAAATAAACAATGTCCCTTTAATATTTTGATAACCTTTTCAATATGCCTCACTGTAGTAGAAATTAGAATGTAAAATATTATGACCTAATTTGCTGATTTCTATTGATTAAAATATCCCCACAAAATAACTACATGCCAACACCTGACAAAAATTTTAAAAGCAAACAAAAATAAAGTATAAACAATTTAAATATTTATATAATTATAGATTATATTCCTAATCATGTCCCTATACATTAAAGAGAAATGTATCTGTTAACTCATGCATACAAACTTAATGGATATTTAATAAGAAATATATTAAAAAATCAAGTGGTTATTCTGAAAAAAATATATATTTAAATATAGCCTGTATCATCTTTAGACACACTAAAATAATTAAGTGGGACCCAATGATATTTGTATAAATCTGCTAAACTAAACATATGAAATATTTGCTTTGGTTTTTTATGCATAAACAGCTAATTAAGTTGTTACTGTATATTCAGATATTCAGATACAAACATACACATATAAATTGATAAGCATTCCAAACTCAATGCTTTTAAAAGATAATAGCATGAGATTCTCATTTATGTACAATAGTAGATGATATAGAGTGGTATCCTGCTTTTATTTGATTGAAGAATTCTCATATCTGCTTACTAACCACTCCCCCAAAATACAATATTTAACTGTACTTGGCACTTCTAATTCAGAAAGACTACTGTTTTCCTTCCATTTGAGATACAATATTTCAAAGAGAAAAAAGCTGTATAAATAAAAGCCTCTCTGACTATACACAAACTCACAAAGAAACCCCATCTCATGACTGCGAGGCAAGCTCCTGCATGATGGATGGTTGCTTTGCAAGAACAGTCAGCCATGGACACTCCTTTGCCCCTCCACCCCATTTCTTTATTTAATTACATGGCACTGGGAATACCAAGCAATAAAATTGCATTTTCATCCATAGCTGATTTCTATTTAGAGCTTGTCATGTTAATAGTGAAATAAATTGCTCTAATTGCCAGCAAACTTCATCAAATTCACATTTCTTCCTTATTTTATTCAATATTTATTAAACTCCATGTCCTAACTTGCCTGCCTGGTAAAAGCAGTCCAGTTTCTGAATAAATTTATATCCTAATATTCAGTGCTGTCATTTACTTTTTTACTAGAATTCTAATTTAATTCTTAAAGTTTAAATGCATTTATCCATATTGTTTTGGAAGTTCTATTATGAAAATAATTGCTTACAAATTTAATTACCCAATAATTATTTGACACTTAGGAAAATAATAATTTAAATAAAACAAAACTCAATCCAAATCCTTGATATCTTCTGTGAATATAAGATTTAATTGTAAGATTTCTGGATGGCATTTTCAACTGATTAAAAACTATTTTGGTTTATACAATTTATTACTCCTGAAATACACAAAGCATTTGAGATAGTTTAAAATGAAAGATCTAAATATCACTGGACCATTAAAACGAGTATAAGGGAACAGACTTCAAAATTAAAAAACATATCAAACTTGAAGCCAGAAGGGCTACATCCCAATCAGAGCTCATTCATTATCTGTGTATCCTTGGCTCTGTCACTTAGCCTCTCAAAGCCTCAGTTTCCCCTTCTGCTTACCATGCAGTTGTATCAGATGATCTCTCAAGTCCCCTTTAAAGCTCTATTACCTTAACAATAGAAGAAGAGAGATGAGGAGAGCAAAAAGTTAATCTGAGACCAGGGTATCTTGTCTGACTAAATGAAAATATTAGCTCTTGGATTCCTAGGCAAAAAAAGAAACACTAAGTTTCATGGCTCCTAACACTTAATTAAAATATAAATCATTCTGATTACTGGCAGAAAAAGTAAAATTTTAAAAAGTAATTCTTTGAAAACATATTACAATAGTACTTGGAATTACATAAAAAAAATCTATTCGATAATAATTATAAGAATGTAGAAATAGTTAACCATTTTGCTCTTTCTTATGTCCACCAAAAAACAATACTAGATTGTTATTCTGAAAGACATTTCAGCAGGGATTTCACATCAGATACACTAGGTTTATAGATTTCTAGCAATTTTTCTAAATGAAAAGCATAGAGAATTGAGAATAAATGCTTAGTTTGTTTCTAGCACTGGTCCCTTCAAATAAAAATTCTTTGGGATCTTTTACCATTACATACATAATATGAGATTGAAGTCACAGGTTAGTGTCTAGAATACAGGGATTATTATGTGCTTGCTTTAAATAGCAGGTAATGTAAGGCCAATTAAATATTTTCTACTACTCAGACACAAAAAACAATGGTGAACTAGCACCTCTTGTATTATCCTGGATAGAGCTGGAGCCCATTCTACTAAGCGAAGTATCACAAGAATGGAAAAACAAGCACCACATGTACTCATCAGCAAATTGGTATTAATTGATCAACACTTATGTGCATAGTAACATTCCTCAGGTGTCTGGCAGGTGAGAGGAGAAAGGAGGGGATGGGTATGTTCTCACACCTAATGGGTGCAATATGCACTGTCTGGGGGATGGTCACACTTGTAGCTCTGACTCAGGTGGGACAAAGGCAATATATGTAACCTAAACATTTGTACCCCGTAATATTATGAAATAAAAAAATAAAATAAAGCCAAAATTATATATTTTTTCTTGTAAAAATAATAAGACCTTATTTATCTCTTTGCCCCAAAACAGGCCACCACCTTTTAATTCCAAGTGCTCTCAGGGAGGAGCTAAAGGTGGATAAAGACCTTTGAACAGCAACATCACATCTTCTCAAATGTTCAAAGGAATATTAGATTGAGGTCCCTAAATCATGCATCATGACCAAAAAAAGACATAACTTTGTTCTGAATTTTTCAGAAAGGAGTTACTGTCTTGTCTACCTGTACCCTAACTCTTCCCTTCAAAAAACATTCTCCACATTTCTGTTAAAAATTTGATACAGAGATGAAAGCGTTGAGATGAAAGTTGCTTAACACTTGGTTGTTGATTTTGATGTAAATGACAATAGTTAAGAAAACATAAGCCCACTTGCTGGCATAGAATAGGCATTAAATGATAACTGAATCTGAATTCATATGGAACTTCTCTTTCTGAACATTACTGGCCAAATTACAGTATATCTGAAATTATTCTCAGGAATAATGAAATGGTTTCTAAAGCATACAGCAGATATTTCCTTTTCTCATTCATTCATTTATTGCAGAGGAGAGCAAGAATCTTGAATATCTAAAGCTGTATCATATTATTTAGGCACTAGTTATAAATGAATGAGTCTGAGGAAAAAATTTTGTTTATAACATTTAGAACTGGCATTTTCTCTGTCAAACATATCATTCCTACCTGCATTCATTCTTCAAGTGATATTTCTATAAAGGGTTCTGAAGGAGCATTAAAAGGCCAGAAGTTATTTGATGTTATATAGTTTGACCTCTAGACACTGTATTTAAAGTATCAAAAGATGATCAATATATAGTGCTAAAATATTTTGCCCTTAACTCTCCCCCTCCCCGGGCCTCAGTTAAAGAGAAAAAAGTTAGCAATGATAACTACAAATAAAGCTGTGTGCCTAAATCCCGTGAGTTCTCTATACAGAATATCAGATAATGAAACTCATGCATGTATTTCCTTAAGGGTAAAGTTGATTAAATGTGTTGAAGCAACATTCCACAGACTTACAGTTCTATAACTTGACCAAGCTATAGAATCATCCTTTTTATAGTCAAAGTAAATTGCAGGCATACTGACGAAACTATTAGAAGAGTTAATAAGGGCAGATATTTTTGTAGGATTTGGGTCTATAACCCAATATTGGATATAAGTAACCCCAGCAGAAGAAAAAGTAATCTCCCTTGAGGATGTTCTTTTCAATTTACTGTATAAAATTGTAAAAGTTACTTAATCTGAGAAATGACACTCTGGTCCTACTAAATTTAGAATGAGCATCACAGAACATTACATTAGTATAGAGAGCTCACCTAACTATCAGTGTAAATTTTAAATCTGGAACAGCAACAGTTTATGAAAGATATGGAGAAAAAAAACACCTATGACTATTTTAAAAATCCCATGATAACTAAGTTATCATCCTCTGATGAGAGCTATACTATTTATAAGATCCAAGGAAAAATACAACCAATCAACTTTTTTAGTCTATTCTGATTATTCCAATCATTTAAAACTTCAAGTACATCAAAGCTATGATCCCTAAGAAGTTTACAATATACACTGAATAACACATTAATCCAATAAATATTTATTGAATACTTGTGAAATTATTAATATTTGGTTAGGTACTTTAGCAAAGGTGAATAAGACAGTTTTAATTTTAGTTCTTTTTCACCTTTAAAATAAATACAATGAGAATTACCTTGTGAGAATATCATGAGACTAAAAGACTAGAATGAGATGTTTATAAAAGTATCTAACAGGGACTGGTGAACAGCAGGCCCTCAGTCAGTATTTGTTATCATTTCCTTGTATAGGAAGCAAATAAGTACTCTCTAAATAGTAATTTCAAGATGATACAACTTATTCAATACCCAATAGTAATCAAAGGCTCTTAAGGTTATTACTTACATATATTTACAACTCATCTTTTTTATTAAGTGGCAATCTGTGTCACAACTTTTAATGCCATTATAAGCCTTGAGGATATTTTTCAAGCAATCAGAAATCTTTAATTGTCAGAACAAAATTATGACAGTTGTGTTCTTCTTAGTTGTATCACATATTTAATCTCAAAAGATTTTATTATTCTATATAATAAAAAGAAAAAAATTTAAAATACTAAAATTGTATGTTGCCATGTTGGACAATGATTTAGTATTGGACTTCAACACTTCAAGTAGAACTTTAAGGATCTAACCCTCTAAAGTTAAGGCATGATGTAACTGATTCTATAGAAATGAATATATTATACATTTTTCTATGTCAGCAAACTGGTTTCTATAATAAAATTCAGTTAAAAGTCAGTTTATTTTCTTATGCAGGAACTACTATATTTTAATTATTTCATCAAATCCAAAATTAAAAATTCATTGATCTCCATATTATAACCACAATTGTTAATACTGACTCTATTTTAATCTTTCAATTTGCATTTTTATTTATTGAAATAGCACCACATTGAATGCTGTTAATTATATTCTGTAAGACACCACATTTATGTCAGTTTATTATAGCATTGATAGAGACACTGACTTAGGCAATATTCAGTTTGTCTCTGGAAGAGTTTGAGTTACAAGGCTAGAACATGAACTTAACCCAGGTTACTTCTTTGAAGTCTTCAGTGAATATGTTTTTATTTTTCATACAGCCAATATTTTTACTCCTTATGGATTATTATACATAAGCATGTGTTTGAAAGCCATGAGATTTGAATTTATTTACTTTTTCTAGCATCAATTCCCTAAGTAACCTTGGACAAAAAAATTTCTGTGTGGAATTTCTCCATCAAAAATATACTCTGGAAGTTTATAGTTCAAATTAAACTAAAAATTAGGAGGGAATTAAGTGAAAAATACTTCATTTAAAAAAAAAAGAAATTAAGTGATTCACTTTTACCATGAAAATCAGAAAATATTCATTAACTATTCAGATTATAAAGCATTCTATTTCAATAGAAGTAGCATGTGAGCCACATAAGCAATGTAAAATGTTCTAGCAGCCACAGTTAAAAAAGTAAAAAGAAATAGGTTACATTCATTTAAATAATATATTTTATTTAATATACTCAAAATGTTACATTAATACATATAATCAACATAAAATTATTGAGATATTTTATTTCTTTCTATCTATCGATCTTTTAAATCTGCTGTGTATTTAACATGTAAAGCACAAGTAAAGTTTTGGACTAGCCACATTTCCAGTGCTCAATAGTCACATGTGGTTACTGATTACTGTACTAGGCCAGGTGTGGAGAACATAAGTTTCCTTGAGACTAGGACTTCGTTTACCTATCTCTAATGTGTAGGACAGCACCTGACACGTAGCAGAAATCCAATAAATATTAAATGAATTAGCCAAATTAATAATTTAGGTTAGAGGTGGGGATCATCAAATTTCTTGATCCAGTAAAGGGGCTAAAAAAATATGCCTGGATACTACTAGCAGAATAAGGAATAAATGGACAGAAAGAAAAAGAATAGAGAATGAGATAAAAGTGAGAGTGAAGCAAAGGAGGTAAAAAAATGGGCCAGAAAAAAGTAGATATGGAAGGATGAGGCAGAATACCACCAACTGTAAATACACCCATCCTCAGTTTTAAATAACTCATTATCATAGAGTTGCAATTTAGAAAAGAACAGGCTCTCTATTGACTGTCCATTACAGCTTTACAGTGGTAAACATACAGAGATACATCCCAGTAGTTCACTATGTTTACCACTGGTCATTTTTACTACAAACTTGTAAAGACATAGCAGATTTGTTTCTTTAAACTTGAACTTGCCAACTCCTATCTTACCCATACTGCAAATTGCACAGTCTCCTCTTCCACAGTGAGTGGTCTAAATTCATCTACTTCACTTAAACAGTATAATATTCATTTCACAACTAGTTAAAGAAAATTATAATATCAAAATTATAAGCATTCAGCACAGTTACAAAATATAGGTTTTTTAATTTTCTTATGTCTACTTTTTATACAAACTAGTATGGAGTTCTTAGAAAAGAAGGGGGGAGAGTTAAAATTATATGGATAAAGTAGACAGATAACATGCATCCAGTTCTCCTCAAGCACTAAATCTTTTAAAAAGCACAAATAGGACAGTTTTTGCAGAATATATCCATAACAATTTTGGAAACAAAAAGGGTTCTATCAGTTTATCAGAAGCAAGAAGATTCATTGATGGGAGAAATTTGATAAGATCAAACTGACAAATGCAAGGAAAGCCATATCCATAACCTAAACGTATGCAAGAGAAATCTATTAGAGCAAATATAAAGACGCATACGCTTATGATCCGGTGAATAAATACACAAAGGGAGAGTAAGCCCAGGGGGAAAACTGTCAAGATCATGATTTAAAACCTTTCAATCCAACACTGAAAACAGTTCACCTCTTCACCCCATGTATCAGTTGATTTTGCCTTGAGGTAAAACCATCCAATTGCACTCTGAAGAAAGTGAAGATTCTTCTTGAATAGGGATAGAGTCCTGAAGTCCCCTTCAGAATTCTGAGGGTGGCGGGGGAGAACAAAAGAGATGAGTTCTCCTTCAAGGAATTACACTAGAGTGGCCCTGGTCAGACAAAGACCTGTTTACTTTGTGAATCTGGGGAATTACTAACTTGCCTACCTTCTCAATATGAGCATTGTAGAGGGAAACCACTCTCTTTTTGCCGTCATATATCCTTGAATAATTCATTAAATTTAGTGGGAGTCTTTGAGTGGTAAAATGTCCAACACTCACTGAATAAGGAATTATGCATTTATTTGTCCATGAAAATGTCTATTATCCCATCTCCCAACATACAAGTTTCATGAAAATAAGAATGTCTACTTTAGCCTAAAATTAATTAATTTACTGCATAATAAATATTTGTTGGAAAATCTTACTGATACTATTGTTGGCAGGTACCTTTTCCAAATTATATAAGATTAAACTATCAAATTAAAAAGTAAACATATTCAAAATAACCTATTTTTAAGTATGCAGCAGTTCATGTAGTTCTTTATGTAACTTATTCAATAATTATGTGTATATGTAAATATATTAATTGAACAGCTTTAACGTAGAAGACCCTAAATTGCTTTCTTCTTTTTCTGTTCTTTCTTTTCCTTCTCTTCCTTCTCCCCTTCCATATTCTTTAGAAGAAGCAAAAGCAGAAACTGAATATGGAATTTATAAGGAAAAAATATTAAAGTCATTCCAATTATGAAACTTAAGAAAATCAATAAATGGCCTTTTGAAAGTTATTATGAACTAAATAAATATTAAGTCTCTTATAATTTTAAAATCATTCATTAAGGAATAGATAATGACTATTTTTGAATTCTCAAATTACAATGAAGAATACTGGAAACATTTTGGCATGTCTCTTTTCATATGGTAAGGACAATGTACCATCTAGACAATTTAAAACTAAACTAATGGAAATATATTAAAGATATATATCCATGTTAAAGAACACCACATTTTAATCAATTTTATATACCAAAGTGTTCCATTTATAAAACAGTCTATGACATATTTTATATTATGCTTAAATGCTATTACTGATACAAATTAGAAACTGGAAAGAACCAATAAACATTCCTGACTAAACCAATGTAATATTACCTTGCTATCAAATATGGCAAGTGAAAGATATCAAACTGGAGCTCTTACAACCTTTGAAAAATTAATAAGTTTATTCTGCCAATATACACCCATATTGTGTCATGTAGCTTTTTCCTTGTATAATTTGATTGTCATGTATTTTATATACCTCAGAATATGCCAACTGTTCCATTTATGCAAATTAGTATACTGTAAGCCTTCTTTTTTACTGTTAACAATTCCAGTGTACTGAAATCATACAGCATATATATTTCAGTATTAAAATGCCTCTTACTTAAAATAATAAACCAGAAAAGTAATTCAATGCCATGTTCCTCTGTCTCATCTGTGTAGAAGTAAAATTAAACATGCCATTTTATGAATGTCATGAAATCTCTTAGAATGGCATTTTTTCACGATTCCTACAAAACACAATTTAGTTTTGTTGTTGGGATCATTCATTTAGGAAAGTTTCTATCTTTCTTAGTTTCTTCACTTTGAAAAATATCTTTATTCTTAATAAGCTTGGGTAACATCTATCAGTTTGGACCCATTTGCAACTTTCATTAACTACTATTTAATCTCTTCTTCTAAACCATCAAGGTGTTAAATAAGATTGAATCTCAAATTTCTTGAGGTACTTTTCAGAAGAAATGAATTTGCATTTGTGATTATCTCCCCCTACCCCAATTTAAACTATCCACAGGCTTTCAACTCCACTTCCAAATACCTAGCTGAACATTGAAAAAGGTAGTTAAATCAGTTGTAAGACCAGAGGGTCTTCCCCCTAAAAAAACTGAAAGCACTGTAGATAATTTGCCTAAATTGATCTTTTCCTAAAATACTGAATTCACTAAAACACTGAGTTATGAAAGCATTGTTATTAAATTATCTTCAAAGTTAACTGAGATCAGTTTTGCCAAAATATTTTGAAAAGCATTCAACTGAAAATATTATACTCAAGTTTGTATAAAGAATTTTTCAAGCTATCTTTGTCTATCCCTTCCTCAATTGGGTTAACATTTTTATATTATTTTTTTCCAGCACATTTTTTTTTCTCAATACATTCCCAAAAACTCTTGCTTCAAACAATCACCATTGGTGAGTTACAACATTCCAAGTAAATGCCAAGAGGTTTAGAACAAAGTTTATGCATAGTATTATCAATATATTTTTAAAAAAAGAAAAAAAAGTAAATAGTTAAATAAATTAATTCATTCAAAAATCAAGTTATTTATTGTGAAAGTTTACTTATGAAGTCTCAACAAATTTTTAATTCTACTTAACAGTGTAGGAATTTTTTAAAAAGGAATATTAAAATAACCATATTTTGTTGATTTCCTTTCAAGAAGAATCAAATTTTGAAACTTCTGAAGATATTTAGTATAAAACTAATTAGCATACTTAGCATGTGAATTCACTTATTACTTAAGTTACTAAGAGAGAAATCAAAGGAAAATATCAATTAAGAATGGAAAATACTAGAGCCAGCTGCTTAATTGTGATCTCCATCCAGGTCTTTTTATCCAGAAACAGCCTTTTCCTTTCATTTAGTATTTTACCATTGGCAAGTCATGATAAATCATCATCAACATTATTTTTTTCATTATTTTCCATTGTTAACAGATGTAGGGACTAAGTTTAAATTCTAATTATGTAATGGAGTGAGGCTGAAATAATTAAAAATCCCAAGTTTGTGGGAGAATTTAAGCTAATTTATTTGGTTTTAAAATGGCTGGTCACAGCTTGAGGTACCTTTCTGTACTTTGAGATTATTCCTGTCACAAAGAAATAGGAGCTTTATGGCTGGCCACAGTGGCTCATGCTTGTAATCTTAGCACTCTGGGAGGGCAAGGCAGGAGGATCACTTGAGGTCAGAAGTTTGAGACCAGCCTGAGCAAGAGTGAGACCCCCGTCTCTACTAAAAATAGAAAAAAATTAGCCGGGTGTGGTGGCATGTGCCTGTAGTCCCAGCTCCTTGGCAGGGTAAGGCAGGAGATTGCTTCAACCCAGGTTGCTCTGAGTTAGTCTGATGCCATGGCATTCTAGCCCGGGCAACAGAGTGAGACTCTGTCTCAAAAAAAAAAAAAAAAAAAGAAAGAAATAGGAGCTTTGAATACTGCACATTACAGATTATATGTTACATACAAAAATAAATAAATTCTAAGTACTGTAGGCAAAGATTGCAGAAAATGCTTATTAGTTACAAGACTTTTAGTTCTTTTAATATTTGATCCTACTTGACTGCTGTTTTACATAAGACTGCAAAAATAAAAAAGTATAATAGTATTAATGCCCTTCTGATTTTCTCCCACTGCACATTCATGTTGGGGTAAAATAACTCAAGAAATGACAATGAACAAGTCAGACATCATTTTGAGTGTGATTTCTCTTAATTAGATCAGTCTCAGAAAGATTATAGTAATTCAAGAATGGGAACCCAACAGGTGGCTTATAAGGAGATTTCTAAATAAGATACACATAGGTACATACAAACACACAAATATGCAGAGATAAACATACTTACACATGCAATTATCTCTCACTTCTAAATATCTTAAAAATTATTTTAAAAACAGTTATATCACAACAAATAACTGATTTGATACTAATTCTATGGTGGCAAAATAATAATAATATGCAACAAATGAAGAATATGATGTTTACTATAATAGCCATGGTTTCTGCAACTTTTTCAGAGTTATAAAAACATCTTGCCATGTCTGGGTAGAAAGCACAGTTGTTTTCATTTTCCAAATGGTCTGTATCACCTTGCCAGTTCACACAAAATGGTATTTAGCTTGCCTTATTACCAAATAGAATGGTCAGATTTCAAGCATTTTGGTTTTTGAATTTTGATGCCAAAGGACAGAAGCATATTATACAATGTAACAAACTTTCTGACTCACCAAAGAGCTAATTATTTTCTATAGACAATAACTGAATTCACAAAAGATACATGTACATTGCAACATGGAGCTAAATATAAATTCACAGTCACTCAGAATTAGCAGAAGAGTTGCATCATGAGATTCATCTTAATCTTTTAATAAATACATCTTCAAATATTCATTAAAAGAGGAAGTAAAAAGCTAAATATTGATTCCTACCAGAAATTTTAAAGGCAAGTTCTAAAAAGCTACATGAGTGACCAGAAGCAGGAATGACAAACTCATGACTTTAAATAAGAAAATTAACCCTTGGGGAAACTATCAATGCTTCACAGGCCATCTTTTTTCCTGTGTACCTTTTATTATTTTTATTCTAATACTAACTCCATAAATAAAAACCTTTTTGATGATTTTGTCCTATTATCTAGAGTAGGATGATGCACTGTAAGACTCACACTCATGCACACACACTATGAGGGTGCCCCTTTTGGGCACTATAAAAATGCATATTACCTTTTGGGGAGGTGGGAATCACTTGACAATCTAGCATTAAAAAGCATCTGACCCCAACACAAGTCTTTAATCAAATCTGATGGCTGTCCTCTTGCATCAAGTGGATCTGAAGTTCCCTCTCTTTTCCATCATCAATCTTCTTCAGCCTGGCATTCATCAAGCTGCATGACAACTCTCATTCGCACTAAATAAGCTTTCAGGTGAATTTACTTTAGAATCCCAAATGATCCAGTGTAAAGTTCCAAATCATTCTTTCACAGAATTGCACCCAGATAGCCCCTGGCACTCTGATAAAAGTGGTCTGTCAATAAAATGCTGAGTGAAATTGCTTGTTTGGAATGTATGGTGTCAGTTTAGAGACTAGTAGCTGAGCAAGCATCTTCCTAAAAATGGAGAGACTTAAGTGGTTAAAAAACACTTGCTTATGATGGTTGCACAACTATACATATATACTAAAAACCATTAAAGTGTACACTTTAAATGGGTGCATTGTATAGTATGGGAATTATATCTCAATAAAGCTATTTTTAAACCTGCTTGCTTTTATAGTTGCATGGAAAAAATGTTATTTTATTAGTAATCTGACGGGCTCAGCTACAAGTTATAGGAGTTATTTTGAAGCAACTATATTGAAAATAATTATTAATAGATTAAAATCTAGAGTGTTTTTGTCCCCTGGCCAATGTGTAATATCTTCTTTATTAAATATCTTCAAAATTCTGTAGTTAATGCATTTTCCATTAAAAAATGAAATTGTTGAGTTCCTGAGAAAATTTTTCAATGTCCCAATTCATTTTGTAATTATTTTAATGTACAAAAATAACAAAGTATTTCAGTCATCTACTTACTTTTGCTTCTACTTAAGTTCCAATTTTTTTTCTAATCAATGGAAAATCAGTTGGCATAATCAAAATATAGGTTAAAAGAAACCACTGGAAATTCCTCGATCTCATTTTCTTTTCAGAATCTTCATTCAAGTAGCAGAATAAAGGAGCTTTGTGATTAATCAAAAACTTTTACCTCAAGATATTACCTTGATTAAAGAATCATATTTGATCTTTAATTCTAAAACAATAGTTCTTAAATTTTAATAGTTACCTAAACTATGAATCACTTGGACAGCTAGTTAAAAAACATAGGTTCAGGACCACATGGGTAAGACTCTAATGTTTTGGGCTGAGATGGGCACCTTCAAATCAGCATTCTTGTAACCAACTCAAATGATTTTAATTCAAGTGGTCCTTAAGCTGAATTTTGAGAAATTAGTCATTTTTATATCACAATATATGGCCAAAATATGTATTCAGCCTTAAAATCTAAATTTCATAGAATTCTTAGAACTGAAGTTTCTAAACGAAAAGCACTTCAATAAAGTATCTAGTCCAGTCTCACACTTTACAGATGAAGGATTTAACATATAAAGTCTAAATGTCGTGCCTCAAGCATATAGATATAAAGTCATAAGGCTAGGACTCGAACTTAATTCCAATTTTTTTTGTTTGTTTAGTCTCTTCCTGTGCCTTTCTATGAGGAAAAAAATACTTGAATAAAATAACTCATGAAAAAGGAATTTTAACAAATATAAACCACAAAATCACTTTAATACTCAACACATCTTTCAAAATCTACATACAAGGAGCAATAAAAACAAAAGAGAGCAAAACCATAGGTTTTATCCTTCGTTAGATTCATTAAAATAATGGCAAACTTTTATTGAATACTTACACTTGATCCAGGTCACCCTAGGCTAAGTGTTTCATTCTTACAATCCTTTTATTATCTGTAGTTTACAAATTCAGTAAACTGAGGGTCAGAAGAATAATATAAATTGCCCAGAGTCACATAGCCACTAAGAGGTAGAAGTAGCCCTCAAATGAAGGTCAATATGAAAAAGTCTTTGTGCTTAAGGGTTTAGTACATATTGTCTATGAACATACCTGCTTCGTTTAGGTTATACTGTTAAATTGGGGGTATTTAAATTTTTCTGACATCATTACTGTTCTAATGAGGCCTCTTTTACTTGTTTTGCAAAATTAGGAACACAAAATAGCATAACAAGGAAAGAACTTCCTAGTCTACTGTTTTATGCATTTGATTTCTTTCCTCCTCAAAGGGATTGTTTTGAATTATTTCTTTTTCTCAAAATAAATGTTGTTAGAAACAAATTGAGTTAGTCTCCATTGAAAGAGAGGAAAAGACAAAAAAAATCAGGAAAAAAGGGACTGTAACAAGATATCCCCTTGTTGTAAATTTGATTTTACCTAGGACATTTTGATAGCTGGGGACAAGACAATAGTTGCTTTATGTTTGGGGAGAAACTGAAGCTTACTCACTTGATTTGTGTTGAAGAGAGATGCCCAAAACCCAGGTAGATTGTTATTTAGTTATAATAAGTTAATTTACTGAACAGAATTATTTTTCCTAAGGTTTTGCTTAAAAGATGTCTTATTTTTTATCATGTAAGTCTTGCTTGAAGCTGAAACTTCTAGTCTTACTCACAACAACAGAGAATGGAGAAGGAGACAGGTGAGATGAAAGATTCTCACAGCTTTACTGGTCAATGGCATTTTGCCACATGTCACGGCTACGCAGAACCAAAGGGGACCAATTCCTGACATTCTTCAATGTTCTCTTTGCTTCAGGGTCATGGGATCAGAGACATTCCACACTTATTAATACCATCCAATTCAGTGATTCTAGCTACAACATCACTTCAGTCTATGTTATTGCCAGTGCCTCAGGACTGTGAACTCATCACCATTCCAGGCAGCTAATTTTGTAGGACAAGTCTAATCCAGGCAGCTCATAGGGCAAGTGTAATTGCTAAAAATGTCTTCCTCTTGTAGGGTCAAAAATGGGTCAAATTTTAATAATTTCTACCTACTGAGTTTACTTTTCCTTAGACAAAATAAGTCTAACTCACTTTTCAAATATCAAAGCCTGCAAATGTTATATTAGTATTATAGTAAGGAACAAATGCCATTGCTTCTTCAGAAGTCTGCATTTTAAACATCTTCAGACACTTCCATTCACCTTACCTTGGTTTAGCTTGTTCTTTTGTTTTTATAGATGCTGTTATTTTTCTGTTTGCTGTTTGATTTTTGTTTTGGGGTTAAATTTGTTTGTTTTAAAACAAGTACTTGGCCTAGATTTCTCAAAATTTCCAAGTTAGTTTAATATGTAACCTTTTTTGATGATATATACTACTCTCTGTAGTAAGCCTAAGCACGTTTATCCATGTAAAAATGGTATGTAGTTATAACTTAATATAACATGGCCAAATGGTAAAACAACTTTGTGTTAAGTGATATATTATTTGTTACAGGAAGCTGTGAATTTTAAATTTGAAGCATAAATAAGTACATTTTATCCAACTTTTCAGTTTATGATTGAGAAAACTCAAGCTTAAATGCCTGTAAATTATACCTCAAGTCATGTCTCTTGTTTTTTTTCCAAAAGCCGATTTCCAATTTAGTAAGCAGTAAGTTAGAATTTCTCTCTGTGCCCCTGGGTGATGTGATCGAGACCTAGACATCTGCATTCATATGTTTATAGCAGCACAATTCACAACTGCAAATATGTGGACACAACCTAAATGCCCATCAATACATGAGTAGATTAATAAAATGTGGTATATGTATACCATGGAGTACTACTCAGTCATAAAAAACAGTGGCGAACTAACACCTCTTGTATTATCCTGCATGGTGCTGGAGCCCATTTTTATAAGTATCACAAGAACAGAAAAACAAACACCACATGTACTCACTATCAAATTGGTACTAATTGATCAACACCTATGTGCACATACGGAAGTAACATTCATCGGGTGTCAGGCAGGTGGGAGGGAGGTGAAGGGGATGGGTAAATTGACACTTAAGGGAAGCCATGCACGCTGTCTGGGGGATGGGCACGATTGTAGCTCAGACTCGGGTGATGCAAAGACAATATATGTAACCTAAACGTTTGAAGTCCCGTAATATTTTGAAATAGAACAAAGAATTTATCTCCTATATTCAAACAGTGCCAGCCCCTTTCCCAAGCCACATCATTTAACACATACTTGGTCTGTAAGAACACTAACAAACTGCATTACCTGGATAAGTTCATCTGGAGTTCCAAAACTAGGGCCAAAAAACACAATATACTCTCATCTTCTCAAGATCTGATTAGGAATTCCAGCATCTTCAATTCCCCCTTCAGCTAGGTAGAGTGGGATTTTCCTATGTACAGACCCAATGTTGTTTCTCAGCATCTTAAAGTGGCAGATGCACAGATCTAAGCAAGTGAAAGTAATGAGATTGTATTGAGGTGAGGGAGAGTTAGGGATTAGGATTCCAGGTGTGCGGATGGCAAAAGGCTGATATCTTCTAACTGGGTAAATCTGTCAGGCAGATTTCCCAGTCATACCTTTCTTTTTTTTTTCCCATGGTTGCTACAACATAGTCTACTTACCTACTGTTTCGGGGAATGAAATGCAGTCTTTTTTTTTTTTTCCTTAGTAATAGTGAACAAATAAAAAATAAGGCATTTATAGAAAATGTACTCTTGATCCTCCAGTTCCTCACCACTTTCCTTCTTAACACTCCATAGGTAAGGAGAAGGTGAAATAAATTTTAACTGTAGGATTTTCTTACTAAAATGACTGACGGAAAACATATCTACATGTCAGAAAAAAACAACATTCAGGCTGTTATATTCTGAGTCTTAGGAATGGGAGGGAAATAAGGAGTGCAAGTCTCTGAGGGGAGGAGTGAGGACAAAGGAAAAGGCTTGAGGGTGCTACCATGGAGACAAGCACTGGGACAGAGTCAAGGCCAAAGACAAAGAAAGAAGCCATCATTCTTAGACTGTACTCTTCTCTCCAATCTTTTGCCAGGACTGGGGCCAGGTATTTGGTTTTTGTTTTTGTTTTCTTTTTTTAGTAACATGTGGATCATGATTACTTGCCCTACATAACTTCCCTGTGCTGTTGTGAGAATCAAATGAAACAATTACAGTAAAGTACCTTGAAAATTGTAAGGCACAGCACCAATATATTATTATTATTATTACTTGATGGCAAAGTCTTGCTCAGTAAGGAAACAAAACAAAATCAAGCCCGAAAAAAACTCAGTTTGTTTTATTTTTTTTATTATTTTTTTAATTTTTTAATTTTTAATTTTTTTAATTTCAGATTATGGGGGTACAAATGTTTAGGTTATATATATATATATATTGTCTATGCCCCACCTGAGTCAGAGCTATAAGCGTGTCCATCCCCCAGATGGTGCTTTTTATGTTTTTATTTTTTAAGCCCAGATATGAAAAGCAGCAATAGCTTCTGTTACCAGAAATTAAATCAAAAACTCTCATAGTAAAATCTTATATGAGATAATCAGAATGGAAGAAGAACCTGATAGTGATAATCCATGTTTCATAAAGTCTATAGGCTACTATAAACAAGTACTCTTTTATGAATACCATAAATGTGCTATATTATTACAATATCTTAAATTTTATATTTTACTATTGTATAATTGTGACATATTAAGGCCTTACTAAGTTTAAAGTAATTAAAGAACAACTATGTTTATTAACAGATTAATTGAGGAGCTACATATTCACTAAGGTGGTAAAGTCAAACGAATGCCTACCAAAAAAATGTTTCTGTAGAAGTTGACATGGGTTTAACTTCATAGGAATCTAATGAAATTTAAGGCATTAAACTGTTTATAGGGCAGAATTAAAAATAAATAGCAACAACAAAACTAGTATCCTTGCTAACAACTGGACTTAAATTTCAAAATCTTTCAAGCATAATAAGGCATTATACACACCCCAGGAATTATTCATAGTGAATTAAATGTCTTGGTGGTATCATTCATGGAGTACAAACAAGAAATACGTTCTTCATCATTTTTCTGAAGTGCTAATAAGTTGACTTTGTACTTGTTATAAAAAATAATTACAAAGATGGAGGGTTACCTTCGTGCGGTTGACAGTTTAAGAAGGATCTAACAGAAAATAATGTGACTTTTTGGTACAATGCAAGTTTATAGATATCACAGAATAGATACAATATTTATGGTTCTCCTCTATCCCCTTCGGAATCATCTAATATAACTCTGGACTTTGAAATTTGAGCCTTTATACACATATGTAAAATGTGGGAATATAGCCCTAAAAATATAGTTAAGCTTTTCTGATAAGGCAGGACCTGAAGAGTGAACTGCCTTAAAATAAGACAGAATTGACTTGGAGTCTGGGCATGTGAATTTGGAAAAATAACCTCACTAATCTGATCTCCCTTTACTTATCTGCATAACAAAGACAGTAAGGTCTCATACAATGCTGCTGTGAGGATCACCTATGACAACAGGAAAGGCGTCTAGCATAATTTCAGTCACTTGGTGAATGCTCAGAAAATTAATTGCCTTCCTCTTAAAATCCAGACCTCCTAAAAAGCTGAAAAGAAAAAACAAATCCACTATATTAAAACAACTTTTTATATGATTATTAAACATATTCTAGAATATCTAATCTTTATTTCGACAGGTATTTTAATGCACATACGTCTTAGAACTCATATCACATTCATTGCATGCCAGGAACCATCAGAGAAGAGTTTATTAGATGAAAATAAGTCTGTTGTAAAAGATTTCCTTGCAATTACTTCACGGCCATTATCCAGGCCACACGCTCATGCAGCTTTTCAAATTAATATGCTTAGATTACTGAGCGAGTAATCAGAGCAGTGGAATTCCATGAGGAACTCAATTACTAAAGAAAATGATCAAGCATTTGAGAAATTGGGGCTACATCTAATTTTGAATAGTGGGCCATTATTGATATTATGGAAGCATTCAGTACAAACACTTGGACATGCAGCACTAGAACAGTGTTTCACTTTATATACATATGATAAACAGAACTATTTGCTAATTTCTCCATTAAATGTTATTCTGCCTAGCTGAAAAAAAATATCAATCTTGAAATCAGTACTTTAAAAAAATGGGGAGCTGATTGTTTGATTGAATAAAAATTGGATTGTTAACTTACATTGAAATAAACAATTCTAATTTTTCTACTTGAGATAAAGTAATCCTTTATAGACTAGAAATAGCTATCCAATGAAAGCAAATTTAAGAATTCTTTCTGACATATTTCTATATTAGAAAACTGCTTAAATCCTTTCATTATTAAACTTTAATTATTCCATCATCCAAAGACCTTTTTTGTCTAAATGATAATGATTCATGTGCCATGTTTTTACTCATTTAATAATTTGTAATCAGGCCTTTATTTTCTACAAATTAGCTATCATCCTAAGTCCAGTTGCTTTTGATAAAAATTATTTTTCTAATTTTGATTTGGATTAGGAAAGGTGGTATGGGAAATGGGTTGAGCTTGTTATGAGTATTGCTTTCTCTGCTTTCTACTGAGGCAAGCAGTAAAGAAAAATCATTCAATATCATGATAATTTTTAAGGAATCCAGCAATCTTCAACTGTGTGGCCTTGAGGAAGTGCCTTTACCCCTCAAATTGTAATAATATAGCATAATAATGGCAATGATTATGATAACGATGATGATGATGATAGTGGTAGTCATATACATACTGCCAGCCTCCCTAAAATGTTATAAGCACAAAGTAAGAGAGTATAAATGTGCTGCAAGAGATCATTATGATTATTCTCAGTTGCATTTTTTTTAGAACCTTGGAGCCATGTACCACATTGAAAATAAGTTGAAAGATTTGGTCCCTTTCCCCAGAAAAATGAAAAAAAAAAATCCACAGAAAGACCATTAATAAAATTTCAGGAAACCATGGCTTCTCTAAAGCGTCTTCATTGACTGCACTGTTGAAGAACCCCATTGTGGTAGAAGTCAATGGTTGTCTAGTCAGAAGCCACACCCACCACACACCTCATGCCTTAGTTTGTTCCACTTTCATCATGAAATCCTGAAGTGTTCAAATATCCACTAACCCAAATGAATCTCCAGAAGAGCCTAAGTCAGTGAGTGTATGACAGTTTTCAGTGAAGTCGTGAATTGTGACTCTTTTCCGTCTCCTGCTGGATAAGAAAAAGGAAGCATGCCACTACAGTTGCTTTTCGCGCCATCTTATTGACCACAAGAATAACCAGACCCAAGGCAAAGCCAAAAGTGTGAATGGTAGATAATGTGGTCAAGCCTCTGGAAAAATAACCTATATTATTCTGAACTGCCTCTTATATCAAATAAGAAATTCTCTTCACACATCATCGTCCTTGAAGTCTCAGTTAAGACATCATTTCCTTGGTGATGCTATTACAGACTGAATCAAGGAGAAATAGTCTGTCAGCCCCATATTTGCAAAACTTTTAGTGTATACAGAACTTTATTATTTAACTCAACCACTGGGTTTAATATTAGGATTATAACAAAACCATGAACTTAAGGACAGGGGTTTGTTCCCCCCCACCACCCTTGCCTTTGGTTCATTGTATTATTGCATTCACAGAACAGTGCCTGTCATGTAATAAGAATTCTACACGTTTTGGGTGCACTAATGAACCCTAGAATATGAGTGATTTTGAAAGACATAAATGAATTAAAAAAAGGTAGATCTTGATTACCTTTTCAAAATCCTATAGTTAGAATTTTAGTACTAACTCTACTTCCTTGAGTACTAGCTCTATTTCCTTGTTATGAGAAGATTAGGACAGAATTCTTCACAAAAGCACAACAGCAAAGAATGTTCCTATCAGGTTTTCTTAAGTAATATTGGTTATTTGCATATGAAGAGGTAGGGAATAGTATTAATACATTTATTTTTACAAAATCTCTGGAAGATGATCATTGATAATTTGGGGAGATGTCCAATTCCTAACATTCAGTATGGTTCAGGATTTTTTTTTTTCATCTTAAGTTCTGTTATAACATTCATATAGAAAAGTAAACAAGTCATGATTATACAGCTTAAAGAATAAACACAAAGTGAACACATCTATGTAACTACTGCTCAAGCCAGGAAGTAAAATATTACTAACACACCAAAAGACAGTCTTGGGTTCCTACCTTAAGAATATATTTGTAGTCCTTAGACTACTATAGTTCCACAATTACTGAGTGTAATGGATGGAATAATTATGAATCATTGGAATAATGATGGAATAATAAATAATTAATGTATATTCCATGTAAGAAATTTTATTTATTTTGGGAAGCATACATGTTAATTATTCTTAAAGAATTTTCTCCTGTCTAATTCCTTACAGACCATAAACTGTAGTAATTCTTGGTAGAGTGAGTGAATATAAAGCTAGTCCATAAAAAGTGATATGTAGATTTTAAATAGGAAAAATACTCTTATATGCACTATATTTAAACTTCATCACTGATCTTTTTGACTGGCTTTTCTCTACAGTGAATGAATTATTTCTCTGAAAAGGGAAAAAAAAAGTCTTCCCATTTAGAAGGATAAAACTGAGAGAAATGAGAAACATAATAAGAGAGAGAGATTAAAATCTTCTGAAATTGTTTAATTGATTGCCTGACAATTAAAACAGAAATACTTTAAATATGAAGCCCATCAATCCTGGGCTCTGTTTCCCTTTTCTACTTAATTATAAAAAATACAACACAAATGTATTCTTGTTTAGCTAGAACTTTGGGGAAATATGTTGGAAGTTGTAGGCAATAAAGTACCAGCTGCTTCTTTGTTGCTAAGTTTATCAGAGAGTTTAGCAGAAAATGTGTTTTTATAATTTATCATTCCTGTGTGTTAAAGTTTTATGAGCTGCTTAGGAGAGGATGTAAGCAAAAGCCATGTTACCAAGGCCAAGTTAAAATGCAGCACGGAGATAAAGGTGTGAAAAGGAGAATCATCACTAACCAAAGGCACACTTGGGGAAGGGGCGAGATAGATATTGGCAAACACATATAAGAAACTTTTTTTCCATATCATTTCCAAATTATTCTTATCAATCTAATTATTTGGCAACAAACTATACCTATTACCAAGATATGGCAGATGAAGAGTTCTGCCTGTATACCTTACACAAGGTGACAAAGATCCAACAGACCCTTGAGGAGAACAGAACCAGAGGCCCAAACAACCAAGGTTAATATCTTGTTGTATATCATGCACCATAGTATAATCTCGGTACTGTGGACCCCAAATAGGATGCTTTTAGAATCCAAAGTAGTTGTGTATAAGGTAGTTTAAATAAATGTTTCTCTTTCCCCTGGCCAAATATTTAGTGAATTACTTACAAAGATACTTTCAATGATTAGGTTCCTTAGCTTTTAAAAAAAAAAAATCACTTCAATATGCTACATCCTAAGAGCTCCTCATATCATTCTTGCATCATGTAAACGAGACTGACTGAACATCTGATAACACAGTGATTGGTATATTTTGGGATCTGTGTAGGAATGCTGTTTTACAAGACCATAGACACCCTCAGTCCCTAATGCAGAACCCTTTATTGCCAACCTGATCTTTCACTTCTACCCTCTCCCAAAGTTGCAGACATCCTCACAATACAGCTGCATTTGTTCTGCAAGCTTTTATTAAGAAACTAGTATGTAAGATTGGCATTCTAGATCCAAAAGAAGACAGAGAGAGAGAGAGAAAGAAAGAATAGAGTATGGCTGGGAAAACAGAAAAATTCACAGGTTTTTAAATTCTTAGGAATGGGGAATTCTAATAGCTATGACTCAAACAAGACTCTAGTTAATTCTATGCCAAGAAAAACACCTATTCGTTGAGATGTTAATAGCCTTCATACTTTCTGGTTGAAAAAGAGAGATTAAGCAATTCAACCATGAGTACACTGTTTCTCATTTATAAATACTAATACCAACTGCCTCATGACGTTTTCAAGAAGATTAAATGAGTTAATACATGTGAAGTATACTGCTGGCTACACGGTAAACATTCATTAAATAACAGCTACTGTTACTGTTAGTATCATACTGAGCACAGTTCTAAGTACTTTAAATGTATTATTTAATTTTATCTTTATGATAGCCTTATGTGGTAAATAATATCATTTTCATTTTACACATGAGTAAACCATGAATTAGATAGGTTAAGTAACTTATCAAGTGACACACAGTTAATATGTGTTGGGAATGGGATTTGAACAGAAGCAATCCAAGATCCATGCTCTCAAATATCAATTTATGGACTGGAGAACAAGCCAGCGGCTGAGTCTGTTAACAAGAAAATAACCCAGACCCAGTCAGTGTTTAAGGCAGCTCCAGATTTACATGTTTTGCTTGATCTCCTGGGATTCCATAATCAGACCAAAGTCATGCCATCATTTATACAGAAGACAGAATAAAGCAGAACTTAAGTGGCTTTGGAGGAGAGTAAGTGACTATAAGTGGGCACAAGGGATGTGTTTGTGGACAATATCCTGAAATCCCTTTGTAAGGCTCCTTTTCTGGGGGAAAGGGAGAGATGTTCTAAAATTTAATTGTGATGCTAATTGCATGACTCAGTAAATTTACCAAAAATCACTGTATTGTACACTTAAAATGGGTGAATTTTATGGTATGTATTAAATAAATTATGTCTCAAAAAGCTAGTAATCTTTTTTAGTTTTTGAAAACAAACCAAAAATGTAAAGTTATAAATATTATGTTTCTGCTCTAATCATCCCTGTAATTCCCAAGTTGGGCCTAACAATTTGGTATTTGTCAACTAAATCCATAATAGCTTTTCCAGTTAATAAATGACCCTAAATCTAGTATCTTAAAACAACTTTTTAAAAATTAATGCCCAAATTCTGTGGGTCAGGAATTTGTGCAGAGATAAACTGGGCACTTCTTCCATTTCCACGTCATTGAGGAAATTCAGTGGTACCCATCTGGGAGAGGGGTTGGTCTGGTGAATTCAAGATGGCTTCAATCATATGTCTGGAATCTAGGCTCTAACAGTTCAAAGACTAGGACTCCCAACCAGGAGCATCTACATGTGGCCTTTCCATGCAGCTTAGTATTATCACAAAATGATGACATGAGAGTAGCAGAATTTCTAACATGGTGGCTCAAAGCTCTAAGTGTAAATATTTCAGTGAACAAGGTGTAAGCTGCATCATCTTTTATGACCCACTCTTGAAAGTCATACAGCACTACTTGTGCTGTCATCTGCTAGTCAAATAAATCAGTTCTTCTAGATTCAAGAAGTGGGGAATAATATTTCATCTTATAAAGGAATAACAAGATCTCATTGCAGAGTAGCATGTGGGACTGGAGACAGTGTTATTGGACAGTGTATATCATTTGGAAATACAATGTGTCGTAATAGTTTATAAGAACAACCACCATTAATATGGCATTCAGAAAGGTTTGTAATTCTTCAAAACTCAGATATCTGAAACACTGAAGACTTCATACACCATAGTAGTAGACTAGGAGAAATTTGAGGGGGTTCATAGTGATATTCCCACATACTTCAAGAAATTCATGCAAGATACTTCCTTTCTAGACAAACCTCAACTTTCAATCTATGTTAATGCTTATACCCTTAATTTCTCTTGTGCTATTTTATATAAAAACATTTAATTTACATTAAAAGTTGGTTTCCTTTTAGTTTGAGATTCTAATGTGGCAGCTGAATACAGCTGTGAACTGTGTTCTTATAAAACATTTAATGCTGACTATGGCCATTTTTGGACATGTATTTTCTGAATTGAACATGACATTTGATGACTTTTGCCCAAAATAACAAAAATTTAAATTAGAATCACAAATGCCTTACATTTATCATATTTTCGTGAACATTTTAGTGCCTGTGAGATAAACACACTGTACTAAAAACTTGTTTAATTTAAAGTCATTTCAGCTTACTGAGATCTTGTATATTCCTTTTTCACTTTAAATGTACCAGGAAACTTATTAATGAAGGAGTAACTCAGTGTCATGTAAGTATAGATCTTATTCTTCCATCTGCAATGAATAACAAAGTGGTAAAAAGAAAGAAGGAAAACAAAATAAAACCTCTTCCCTGAAGAACAGGGTGATTCATCCTTATTTAAAGTAATGCTATTTATAGGACTTTCTCACAGCAACTTGAGACTATAGAGTTGTTTTCCTAGCTCTTACTCATAGTCTTTAGCAGTTTACAGTGCCAGAGAACACTGTAATGGGAAAGAGTACGATAAAGCATGAAATTCATTGATAACATGGTCATAGCCTACTGAAGCTTGATTTAATTTTTTATAGAAATGATTTCTGTTCTGTTCCCACATGTGGAAAACATTTTCAATTTTTACTCATCTAACCCAGTAGTCCTCAGCCCTGGCTGCATATTAGAATTAACTGAGATTTTTACAAAATAGCAATGCCAACCTCCAGTCCCCGAGAGTAGATTCAACTGATGTGGGGTGCATCCTTACATTTACAAAGCTCCTCGCGTGACAGAAGCAGGTTTTACAACCAGGGTTGTGAAACAGTGGTATAACTCGTTAGCATTTCTGCTGGCTTCATGTCATCTACTTTTAAGAAAAGTTGTCTAAATCTTTACCAAGGAAATTTATAAAATCTTGAATGTAACCCAATCAGAGAAAGGTCCCTGAAGTACCTCAAATCCTTTCAGATAGAGACAAATCCATCAGTCAGTATGCTCAAATCACAACTTTTCAACTACTTTCAAATTCACTAACTTGTCTATCCTCCATTTTGCCATCTTGTTTACTTTTTATATTACTGGAGATGTTCTCAAAGACTATACTGAAATCAAAAAACACTTGGCTATACATCCATCTCTGAAGTTCCAACCTACTAACCTTCTCAAAAAAGTGAGTTAGATGAAAGAAATGAAGAGTGAGAGTGGAAAAAAAAAAGAAAAAGGCAAACCAATAACAGAAACAATTTCAATAAGGGAGAGAAAAGGGAGTTTAAGTTTTGATTTGGCCACTAACAACACTGTGTGACCATGCAACATGTCACTTAAAGCTCCCTGGATTCAGTACTCATGTGCAAAATGAGAGACTGAACTGGATCTGTGTTTTTTTTTTTTTTTTCTTTTGGTGATGGTGAAGGTGTTATGAGTTAAACACTAGAAAACACTTTCCAAACAAAATGCACGAAAACTAAATATACAAGAGATGTTCTGATTGCCAAGTGGGTAAGGTCCTGCGAAGACCCACCTTCCCCATTCACTGGTTCCTTTGTCCCTGTATTCCTACACTAACTGCATTTTTAAAAATTAACTACCATGTAATCTTATCTTCAAAATTTATATTTTAGATAATCTCTAAAGCATAAGATTTGGAAGCTACTAGACTATGTGGTTCCTAATGATCCCTTAAAATGCTAGATTCCAAGGAACTAGAAGAGTACCTGTTGGGTGAATTTTTATGCAAGTGTGATTATGCTAATGGGTAGAATTATGTATATATATTTGTATTCATAAATATGTCCATAATTTTTAATCAATACATGACTTTATGTATTTAATTTTGCATGGGCATATATAATTTTAGGTGTAACTGAGAGACCATCCAATGATGTGTATGCTGTATATAGATTATCTACCATCTCAAAGCAACCTGAAATATAGTTACTAGTTTCCCTCTGTTTACATTAGCAAACATAGACTCAATGAGGCCTAGCAATTTCTCTGAACAAACTGATACAGCTAGCAAGTGTTAGATACAGTATTTTAACCCAGAATGATCTCAAGCCAAAGTATGTGCTTTTTCCCCATAGTAATAAAACATCTCCTAATGTATCAGTAGGTTTTCCATATATCTGTAAGAAACAGAGTGGGTTGGGGCTTTCTCTAAAAGTTAGGCTGGTGATTGCTTCTTCATGCTTAGCTAGAAATGGTGCCAAAACTGAGGATTGAATGCTCCACATTCCAGGGATATGATACAGTGAATAGTGCTCGGAGAAAGTGGGAATGGACAGGTAAAGTTATCCCTAAGGCTACCATCTTGCCTATCTCTCTCTGCCTTCTTTTCTTCTGATTTGAATGAAAATTGCAGAGAGTAGGAAATGTATGTGGGAGAAAATGAAACATATATCTAATCATTTAAAGAGCCTTTGGTTATGGGATATCTGTAACTAATGGTGCACATGAGGTGGGGGGTGTATTTTTCTCCATATAGCAGAAGAAAGGCCAGCATCTTTGTACTCCTAAATTGCCAGATTCTGTGTGTTTTGCTTGTATGTTTTTGCTAATGACATTGCCTTTCCCATCTCCATAACCAATGAGACTAGATAAAGCGTGAAATGACCTTATATAACTCTTACTTGGTCCAATACTTCCATTGACATTACCACAGTCATACAACTATTTGGTGTATGGGATGAACCTAGAATTTCTCAATGCTGACTGGGTTGGAAGAATCTTCTAAACCAAAATTGCACATACACACACACAGTGTGAACACACTGTAGTAGAAACTTTTAAATAAGAAAGCAATTTAGAAAAAACCTATTTCCACTCCTTCATATTTTAAATTATAAAACTTAGAGCCAAAGGAGATAGACAAAGTACAATTTTTAAAAGTAAATACCAAATCCCAATCTAGAGTGTCTTTCCATTATATATTGTGGCTAGAAATAATCTTATTAAACTAAATTAAATTATTGTGTATGATTGATGAGAACTTAACCTTCGCAGAGAAATACAGATCTTAAATACAACTCTCCTTTTGCTAAATATAAACTCTTTGAGGGCAGGGATTAATGTTGCATAAATTTTTGCCATTTTTTTTCATAGTACCTTACCTATAGCTAGTACTAAAAAAGTATTTATTTGGCTAATAACAGAGTCTTAAACCAAAGTATAGACTATAATCTGAATTTTAAGCACAAGTAATTCTATATTCTGTTGAAGAAGAGCTATAGAAGATCCACCCAATCGTACATCCTATTGCTTCCTCTGGTCACTCATATATAAATTAGGATGAAACTACCTATGGCATTTTCAGACAAATTAAATAATAAATATAAGCATAGTTTGTCTCTTCAGAAGTAAAAATTTACATGTTCTGAAAATGCCTCTATAGGCCTGAGGATAATAATCTAGCTACTATTGGGCCTTCACTCTTTCAAATCAAATATAGATTATTTTAAATTTATTTTATCTGTCCTATTTTTTACTTTATAATGAATTAATATCAGTAATGCTTTCATTACTATTTTATTATTCTTAGATAGACCCTTTCCAAGATTTCTGGCATTATTTCTATGATCTACACAGAGAAGGATGAAAAGAATTCAAATTTTCCCTGGGTTGGAACTCAATCCTCCTGCTCAGTTCCAATGATTGGTGGTCTTTTTGATCTTGACACTTAGAGGAATAATTTAAAGTAAAAAAAAAAAAAATTAGGTCAATAAAAAGAATGTCTATTTGGGTTTCTTTGTGGTAAGGTCCAAAAGAAAATTTGAGTTCTTTCTCCCAAAAAATCGCTGGAAGCTGTGTTGGAAACCACTCAAAGGGTGAGTAGTGATTTTTTTTTTCCTTCTCATTAATTCCACAACCACAGAACAGCTGGATGTAGCAGATCTAAAAGAAATGGATACAAAATGTGATTTAATCAAAACCTCCATTTGTAGGTATGGAGAATCTGTTTTGTTTTGTTCTGTTTTGTTTTAGTGAAAACCCTCTAGTCATTTTGATGCAGCCTGTTTGTGGACCAGAATTTCGAAACTACTGATCTTGTGTTCACAATCCGAATTCCAAGAGGAAACCTTGAATAATTCAGCCAAGGTGCCTAATACATAAACCCATTAAAGTTACTGCTCCAAATGGATTCAGATATGCCACCTCCATTTACATTAAAATTATAACCACACCGGACTGGAGGCTCAGTTCAGAGGAAGCTCTTCTTTTTAAATAGCTTAATATCCCACTTACTTAAAATTATACCATCTTTCAATCTATAACTCTTAAAAACCTTAAAATATTGGTAACCGCAGACATTTGGTATATAGAAAAAGATTTATGTATGATTTAGTATTTTGAAGTTCTCTCAATAATTTGATGATAATGTTAGCTAGAGTCTAATTCCATTTATTATTTATTGCTCTTAATTCTCTCTATCTCTCTCTTTGTCTCTTTCTGTCTTCTTTCTCCCAATATTTTGTTTTAACTACTGAATTTCTACTTATTCTTCAATACCCAGGTTACTTACCTGGGATATTTTTCTTCATATCACTAAATTATAATTTCTTTGGCAGAACAAATATTTGAAAATGTATTCACTGATGTATTGACAGAGCAAGGACAGTGCCATGCTCTTTACAAAGTAGGTGCTCAATAATTACTTGTTGAATAAGTGAATAAATGAGTGAATGCATGTAGGCAGATAAAAATAAATCCTATCATTTCTATTCCTATAGCACCAAGGTACTGTTAGTTAAAATGTACTTGGTAGTTATATAGCAGCTAATTGTGGTTAAGATAGCATTTATTTTAACACCCATGATACTGAATTATCATTATTTGTTTCCATGACTGACTCAGGCTACTCCTTGTTTATGTAAGTATCAGTCTTACTCAGTATGTTACACATAGTAGATACCCCAAAATGTTACCTGAATGAATGAAGAGAACAAGCTACCTCTCAAGATCCATATTTAATTTAGTAAAATGTGATACCAATCAATTTAGGTAATTTAGACTTGATTCAGAAACAATAATTTACGTGCTCATTTCAATTCATGACAATATTCTCTACTGGTTGGGAAAACAGAAATTCCAAGGGGACATTATAAATATGTTTTGAGACCATCACTCATTTTAGTGCTCATATTTCATAATCAAACAAGTACACAGTTCCTGAAGTGATCATTTTATCAAGTTTTATATTTGGATAAGTTCTCAGACAATATCTTCAAGAAAATGCTGTCTTTTACTTTACCTTATTCCTTATATTTTTATCACTGCATTTCTGAATCCTGAATAAGAGCTATTCAGTAAAACAGAGAATCTGAATATTGTCTACAAAGATAGCTGTGCCTATGTAACCTTTCTAAAGTATTAATTATCATCAATGGAATAGAAGGTTATGTCTAAATTGTAAAAGTTCTAAAATGTATAAAGAGGAACTACATATTTGAAGGGCCTCAAAATAAGGCACAGAGTAATTTAAAACCCATATTATATAACACATAAGATTTATTTTAATGGTATAAAATTGATATGTTTTCATACATAATACATTTGGAACAGATTGCTAATTTTACTCATGCAAGTAGTATGTGGGTTAAGAACAAATAGAGGCATAAGCACATCAGTGAAACATGTACTTTTCTGACCCATATATACTCATCTTAGTATGTTATGCATAAGTGGATTTAGAGTTTTCTGATTCATTATTGTAAAAATATAAAACATAAAATACAGTAAAATTTTACAAATCGGAAAAAACTTTTCACATATTAGACGATGGCTGTTTGGATCTACTAGTAAATGTTAGATACTATACGTGATTCTTGCTGCACAAAGTTCAAGGAAAAGTGAATTGTGCTTACCATTCAACAAAAATGTGAAGTTTTTGAATACCTGGAGAAAAGAAAATGTGTTATATGACTCCCAGCACAATATATAATAAAGAAACTAATGGTTTGTAACTTAAAGAAGAAAATTAGGGTAAATTAGAAAAAAAAATTGTATCTATATCTTCTTCAAGAAGAGTGAATAGAAATAAAGCATGAATAAACCCTTTTAAGATACACATAATAAGATGAATTTTGGTTTGATTCAGTTAATAACTGTTACAAGGACTATTATTTTATGCATTAATATGGAATAAAGCAGCAAAAAGTTACTTAGAATTGCTTAGGAGGCAAAATAACCAAAGCCGTCAGACTCTTCTTTGGGTTAGGATTAAACACAGCACCTGTGAGACAGCAAATTTGCAACCTGAAAAATGGCAACAACATGAAATACAAGACTGAAAAGAAGAGCAAAGGCTATAGTGAGAGAACAAGAACACTGTGCTTCCTTTTGTTTTTCAGTCTTTCTTTCATGAAAAAGAAGTTCCAAAGTTAATTGAAAACCCCAGATTAAGCAAAATTAAACAAGTATCTCCACTTCAAGTCTACTCATAGTCTTTAATATACACTGCCTAATGTGCAGTTGGCTTTAAGTTACAAATAAGCATTTGTTCAGTGAAAAAGGAATAAAGTTTCCCAAACTTACGGCTCCATAGAATCCCTTTATAAGCAAGCATTTGATGAAACTGGGGGAAGCACAAGAAGTCATCGATTTTCCACAGACAAAAAGTTAAATTATTAAATCCATGTTTCACCATATTTTGACTGGTTTGTTTTCATTGTAATTTTGACTTATCTGTGACCTCTTATCCATCAGCTTCCCTTTAGTTGAGGACTTGACTAGATTTCTTATGTACAGTATTTAAATAATCTTTCTGCCTTCTTTTCATTAAGAAGTCATTGTTATAGATTGAAGACAGCCTTATAAATACCTCACCTTCCTTCAGATTTAAGGAAAGCTATACCCCTGATTTTCTTTATTTGCCCTTTCTTTCAGCAATCATGTGAGTTATATACTTTTCTTCCAGAAACAAAACTTTGCCAATGATATCTTGAAAGCTCACAGACAGACACAAAACGTACTCTCAAACAATATTGGTCTGTAGCCATTTGCTGACAATGATACAATTTTGTTTACTCTACTAAAAACTCATTTATGACTTAGAAGTACATTTCTTTTTTACTTTGATAGCCTGAAATCACAGACAAAATTTTAGTCTACCGTGAGGGCACCACACTGCTCTGAACTCCCTGAACTGCCAGTGAAATGTTTTTTTTGCTTTTGTAAAAGATGTTCTTCCAAGTGCTTCAGAATCATAGCAGGATTGGAATTTGAATAATAACATTTGAATAGACTTATTCTAAATTCCACCTTCTGCTGAGATGAGGCTTCCCAAATAAAAACAACATTTTCATCAGGCCAGACACTTCTACCTGTAGAGCAGTGTTTCTTCTACTGCTTCTTCAACACTAATGCCCCTAAGAATGACTTGAAGCTTGTATTAAAATACAGATTTTGATTAAGCAATTCTGAAGTGAGGTCTGCGATTCTACATTTCTCATAAGTTAGTATTGTTGACCTATGGGCCTCATTTTGAGTAGCAAGGCTGAAGTACGTAAGATGTTAGGGTGGACTTGGATATTAATTCCCACAGTTTCTATGAAGGTTATCGCCTAACATCCAGCATATCATCACTTAACCATTGTGAATATATTTTTCTCCAGTAAATTTGCTAAGATTTCTATAATATTTTTAAGAGTCAGATCTGGTCCAATGCTCTCAGAGGAAACAGAAGGAGCTTGGGGTTACTCTTCTAGAATGCTGTTTTCCCCCAAGGCATCCTTTATATCATTTACTAAGGAAAACTTTTACACTGTAGGATTCAGCAACCCAATAAGCCCTGTTCTTGATCTATCATAATGTTTCTGTTATATTCAGGACACAATAAAAAATGTATAATTTAATGCAAAAATGATTAAAATCACTCAGGACTACTGAAGACAGCTTTCAAGACCTTTAATTATATGTATTTATAATTTCTATGCAACTAATCTACCTTCACAAAATTTTAGAAGGTACCTATTTCTTTCAATGCTGGTCCAGCCCTTCTCTGATTTTTATTATGAGGTTGCCTACACTTTAGGGTGAATAGGAATCCCCAGGGGGCTTATGAAAAATGCTCATTCTATGCCCACCCCAGGAGAGTCTCATTCTTTAGGTCTGTAGTGAGGCCTGAGAATCTGCATTTTAGCCAACACGTCTTGCATTTCTAATGCAATCACAAAGTTGGGGAAACATTGCCCTAAGAGCAATCCAGACCTTCAGTGAGGAATTCCAACATCAAGCCACCCTTGCTGCTTAAGGCCTGATTACCGTTCAATAGCTCTGTACTGGAGTTTTTATGCTGTTTCAAAGGCTCTGCTTTCAAATATACTCCTGACCCACAATTGCTCCTTTTGTTTGAGTTACTAACTTGATAATGTAGCTGGTTTTGCCACTGATTCTTGGACTAAGGACCTTAACTCATAAATCTTCTTTAGGAACCACAGTTTATCTTTCAAGATACTTCTGAGAGTAATAGCGAATGCTCTTAATAATTAAGCCAGGATAATTGACATAAACTAGAACTGCTCGGGGCAGACTTTATGTCAAACTGATGTTGACTCTCAACCCAGGAAAATCTGTAACCACACTTCAGTCTGATGGCAGATTGTTATCTAGCTCTGGATTCTCCATCCCAGTACTATCCTAGGATGCAAAACTCCTGCAGGACTTCATGCTAGACCTATAACACTCGCTACTGTGTTTTACCACCTTTCCTACCACACCCTTCAAATATTCTGTTTTGTAGAAGACATGATATTTTCGTTTCTGGAGGTGAGTCTGTCTCCCAAAACCCAGCCTCACTATAGCAGCAAGCTTTTTCCCCCTAAGTCATCCCACAGTGGTTCCACCTGCTACAGTTAATTGAGACAAGAAGGATCATATGCCCATACGTACAAGGCAATATATTAAACAAATTTGAGGTAGCTGTTTTAATTTAGTCATCCATATTTTTTTTTTTTTTTTTTCTGAGACAGAGTCTCGCTCTGTTGCCCAGGCTAGAGTGCCATGGTGTCAGCCTAGCTCACAACAACCTCAAACTCCTGGGCTCAAGCGAGCCTCCTGCCTCAGCCTCCCAAGTAGCTGGGACTACAGGCATGTACCACCAGGCCTGGCTAATTTTTTCTATATATATTTTTAGTTGTCCATATAATTTCTTTCTATTTTTAGTAGAGACGGGGTCTCACTCTTGCTCAGGCTGGTCTTGAACTCTTGAGCTCAAAGGATCCACCTGCCTCGGCCTCCCAGAGTGCTAGGATTACAGGTGTGAGCCACCGCGCCCGGCCTAGTCATCCGTATTTGAAGGATCCATAACTTTAATGTCTCATTATGATGAAAAATAATAGTTAAAAGTATAAAAACATTTCACCAAATGAGTATTTTTACATATTTCCTTTTTCTCTTAATATTGCCACAGGTGAAATAACTGATGTAATTCAGAGAAAAGAAAGAAGTACCACTAGGATACATAATATTTTTCTAGATACACCCCAAGTCATTGACAAGCAACTGGACGTTTATTTAGGCATTCCATCAACATTGACTCATGTCCCTCTCCTCTAAGTATTGATTTATCTCATCATTCGTGGAGGAAATTCAGAGAAATAATGCTTTTCAACTTTCAAAGGATTAAAGTACATTTAAATGGATGCTCTGAACATTCATATGGAGAAACTGAGGACAACTCATACTGTGCAACATGAGATAAATTATACAAACCATGAAAGAAGTAGTCTAAAGACTACTTTACCCTCCTGCCTATTATATTCAAATGGATTTTTCCAAGAGAATTAAGGTGGAAAATCTTAACCTTCAAGAAATGTTTCTAGTGCATTAGTTTAAAAGAGTACAATAAACTAAATAGAAAGTTTTAAAATATAGTGTAGTATTAGTAAATCATATACTCTAGGCTAACCTTGCAGGTATGTGTTGTTTTTATAAATTAACTAGAACTGGTTTAACCCTAGGGTCAGGTTCAAGTGGTGTACACCAGCAATCAGATTACAACGTGATGCAAATTTGGTCTCATTAAAAAAGTCACACATCCCACCACTTCATTTGCAAAATAATTGTGTACCTGGCCAAGGTCAGAGGATTTTCCCTCTGTTTCTTTCACAGAATGAACTCAGCTTTTTAGAATGCAGCTAAACTGTGGGAAAAATTATCTAACTTTTTTTCATTTGAGGAAATAACAGGAGAGAAAACTTATAAAAAACCTTGGGGATTTTATGCTAATTTTTATTTTCATGATTAAAAAAAGAAATCATATATGTAAATCTACTTCTTTTTATTTTGAGACAGAATATACTGTAATATCCTTCTAGTCAAGAAAATCTCTATTATTCCTAAGGAAAAAGAGAAAATTTTAGTGCCCAAATGCCTGTAATTCCCATGGTTATGATATAAATTAAAAAACTGTGTTCAAATACACAAAATATGATGAATGCCATCCTACTAGAAATAAGAGAAGTAATGGAATTTTTATTCTCCTCACGATGTACTAACACTTTCATTTTCTTTGTTCAAATTTATATTCTAATACTCTGTGGCCTCAAGATATTTTCAGTCACTTCTTTCTTCTGTAACTAAATCCAATGATCTAAATATATATATGTGTGTATATTTTATATATAGTCTATTAAATGTTACAAGTATTTTTCTAGGTGAGTATTTCTTTTTATAGTTTATATCCTTTAATACGCTTAATCACAATTGATTTAACTTATGAGATTTGTCAAAATTTTAAAATATATATATAGGGCTCTTTGCTTTATTTGAAAGAGAAAGAATCACTGCCTCACTATTATGTCTCCAAATGTGTTATTCAATGAGTTATTTATTTATTTTCTTTATGTTTCTTCCCTAAAAAAGACAAATAGCTGATGACAAACATGAAACAGAACTTTTGGGGCATTTTAAATAAAATAAAGGCTAATATTTGCTAAAAGACTTTGAGCAGGCTAAATATTTCATATTACAAAAAATAGAAGTATTACTATACAAGAAATTTCCTTGTTGTCATAAGGGACTATACTACGTATTGTCTTAGAAGTGAAATTGATGATACAAAGGTTATTTTAGCAATCTAACAACTAATTTTGAAAATAATCTAGAAATGTCTCAAATTTTTATTCATAAGTTATATTATTTGCATACATATAACCCCTAAGTGTTGTTTATATTTACAACTTTTTAGCTCCCATTTATTTTTCTTTCTATTTAAAAATACAGTTATACTTCCAGGAACAAATTTCACTCCCTGTGTAATTATTTGCTGATTATGATAGCTGTTGATTATTCAAGAATAAGACATCTCTCACATTATAAAAGTATAGACTGCCTCTATTTGACTCAACAACTAATGAAAAACCAATCAATATATGTCCCATAAAAATATTAAAATAAGGCATTTTGCCCTTTCTTTATCTAGTTATCCTAAATTATATTGTTGGGGAGCATGAATAAATGGAGAAATCAAACTGGTCAGAATCTATTCTCATTGTCATCAGTTTGATCTGTGAGTTTACTTCCAGTTTCAAAGAACCAGCAGGGAGTAACCGAGCAAAGGAACCAGTAGAAATGGATAGTCTAGAAGGTGCTATAAATCCTTCTGCAAGAGCAGATCTAGCACTGTTATTAAATAATCAAGATTCTATATTTTAGAGATAATATTCATACATTGTTCAAATATATAATAGAAAACTAAAGGGGCTTGATTGAAGAGTACTGAGAAAGATAATCAGTAAAGTTCAAGTATCCTATTGCCTAGAGGGATAGAAAGTGGGAGATGAAGTTATTATGGAATCAAGAATGGGTACATTACTATCTGTGACATAGTAAATAAATTCTCCTCCATCAGAAAGACTCTCTCTGGTGGAGCTTAAGTTGAAATATTTTCCCTCCTGTGAAGATTGCAGGTTATACCTATGGTGTGTTCCTATTCCGCATAGTACCAATAGCCCTGAAAAGAACTCAGAACCTGTGTGCAAAGAAAATGTGAAAATGGCACACAAAGAAAGCCCATTCCTAGGGAAAATGGCAGCAGTGGTAGGCATGTTTTTGGAAAGCACTTTTAGTAGAGAAAATTTATTTATAATTCAGTTTGGTGTGTACTTGCTCAAAATTAAAGCAGGAATAACTAGAATTATACCAATAAAACTGTAGTACAAACTTTAAAATATAAACTTTGGGAAATTACAGACAGAGAGATTCAGAATTCTCTGAAACTGATAGACTGAAGTTGGAAAAAAAAAAAAAGTGGTCTTTCAAATCAAAATAGAGAGCAGGACTAACAGACTAATAAGCAGATCCACAGATGCAGAACTTGACCAATATAAGAAGATGATCTATAAAAACAAGACAGAAATATTTTCATGTAAAATTGAGATAATAATGGTACTTATCTCTTTGAATTACTTTAGGAAATATGATGATATTGAGAATTTATTACACACTAGGATTTTACTTTGGGTCATTCAAAAGGCAGATACCAAGACTGCACTAGGATACATTCCTGGGAGGGAAAATGGGGAGTGCATGAAACCATAACACAGGTCTAAACTTTGTGAAGGAGAGAAAGAAGAAAGGACAATTAGGTAGAAGAGTCTTAAAAGTGATGAGAGGGGAATTTTCATGGCCGCTACATAGGTATTAAACTAAGAAATTAATATGCATCTGTTGCTATGATCATTTTTAAAAATTATTTTATGCATTATAAATTTTCATTTTCTAAACTCTATAATGCATATACTGACTTAAACATATAAAAGCTGATAGATAAACATTTCATGTTATTGATTTGTAGAACATCCTAACAGCTGGCAGTTTAATTTCTGGAAGGCCATCATCTTTTTCTGAATAACAGGTATATATTTTGAATATTTTAAATGCAGAAGTTTTTGAACAGAAGAGAATCCTTAAATGTGGGGAGGCCACCTGTCAGTCTTCAAATAGAATGCTCTCTTTTTAACTGTCTTTCATATTGAACATTCAAGTGTAGTCCCAAGAAAGGGTTCCAGGTCTAACAAAATGTTGAAAATCATTGCTTTCTTGCTTTTTGTCATGATTATTTTATGAAAGTTATTGGAAATGTTTTAAAAATGACAGTGCTTCCTCTATTCATAAGAATCAAGAGTCTTATAAATTTAATACAAGCAAGACAAAGACTCTGGAAATGTTGAATTTTTAGTCTCACATTCATGAGAACAAAGTCATATATTTGGGCTTTCAATTATAAAGGGGCAATTAATGCCCCAACAGTAATTGCTCATGCCTTATTGTCCTAAACATTACTGTAACAATCAGTTTACTCTATTTTTTACAAGATTACTAAACTTCCCATCTCTTTAAGAAATTATGAATAGATTATATTGTAGTTCCTAAACAATGATTTCCCATTATACAATACTGGAATTTTATAAACACATTTTAAAAATACTATTCTTATTCATATCTAGCTTCTGATCTATGAATAAAGAAGGCCCAAGCTTTCACATCTTCCATTTGTCGGTTCTCTTTTATTTCTAACTAGTTGAATTGTTCCATTAATCTTTAATCCAAGAATTTCTATTTTTTTTCTACCTGTCAAGTAATCCTCAAATTAAATTATAAATAATAAACCTCACAGTACTTACCTGGAATTATGGTCAGAACAATTTTATAGAATATGTTTTTCATTTCAGTCAGGTCATCAATAAACATGTTTAATACATTTATATGCCTTTAGAACATCATTCAAAATTCCCTTGACCTGTTGCTCAAACCCAGGCTGACACAAAACCACAAATAATGCTTGAAACTATAATACTTTTCTATATGGATCTAAGTCTCAGGTAATTTCAAACATACTTCCAGTAAGAATACATGATGTAAAGATAAAGTAAATGCTGAGAGACAGAAATAAAAAGTATCTATTGCTTTACCTATGCCTGTCATTCTGTCACAGTGCAGAGTATTCAGATGAAATTAAATTGCCATCTTTGTTCATTCATTTTGATCCTAAAGTGATAGCAATAGCACATGATTTCCTTGTTATAGTGAAAAGGATGCTATTAATATAAAACACTATGTATTACCACATACAGATCTAAATTCATTAAATAGAACATAAATTTATAATGGAGTTTTATTGAACAGAAAAGAAGACCAAGGAAGCATAGATTTCTGGCTTTTATAATAAAAGGACCTGTATAAAGAAATCCCTGTCATTTTATTTTAAACACATCAGTGCAGCAAAAATCATCACAAAAATAAGCTATAACATTAGTATTAATACTTAGTTATTGCCAAAGTTTTAGTAAATTAGAGGAATTTCTTTTCTCATAAAAACTGAAAAAGTATCTAACTTGATTCAGTAAATAGCTGCACAAATTTCACTAATCAGACTAGGTTATTTAAATTTAATTTTATATATTAATTTTTCAAGCTTATCTCATATTTTATATTTCTACCTATATTTATATTCATAGTGTTTTTTATATCATATAGAGTTGCTCTTGGAAACTTATTTCTTACAATAAATAATATATAAGGAATAAAATAATTCCAATATAAAATTATTTTCTATTTTTTATATAATTGCTTTATCTTAAAACCAAAGCCTGTATATTTTATTTTCCAGAGTATGAACAATAAAAAATCACGTAAAATCCTTTCATATAACTTGCTGTTACTGGAAAAAATTTAGGAAGGAAACTATGGCAATATAGAGAGGGCCATCAATTTGACTATGTCACAAAACAAAACATTATACACAGGTAGCTATTAATGAAATACAAAGGAATTAATATCTCTAAGCTTAGTGAGCAAAAATAAACGGTTAAAGCAAGTTTCTTAGCCTCTGCTCCATTGACATGTTGGGGTCAGATAATTCTCTGTCATGTGGGCTGTCCTGTGCACTGTAGAATATTTACCAGCATCCCTAGTATCTTACCCATTAGATGCCAGTAGCACCTCCCCTCCCCCCAAGTTGTGACAACCAAAAATGTCTTCAGACATTGCTAAACTTCCCCTGGGGAGCAACACTGCTCTAGGTGAGGACCACAAGTTAAAGAACTGTTAAACACAGAGTAGCTACAAAAACAAGTGAAGTGTACGCAACTGGAAGTAGTCCTAATTGGTATTAATAATTTTGGTATTAATAATTTTGTAAGACAAACAGTTTATTTCCTTTTCTACAAATGGATTGGGTAATAGAAACTACTGTTTAAACTCTAAAAAGTCCTACTTTCCTGCTGGATAATAGGCAGTCAAAGTTTATTGCATAATTTAATTATTTATTGTGTCATGATCAAGTAGCGACAGAATAGTAGAATGTCTAAAAGCCTAAGAGCCTTGGCTTTAGAATTAGAGAGACCTAGAAAAAAATCGGAATTTGACAATTACTAGCTGTAGAATTTGGGTGGGCAAGTAATTAAACTCTGAGGCTATTTTCTCATCTGTAAAATGGAATAATGATAGTATATATTCTATAGGATTGTTGCAAATTTAAATGAAATAATGTTTATTAAAATACTAAATACATTGCTCAGCATGTAGTGAGTAATCAAATTTAGCCATGTTGTTATTATTGTTATTCCTGATAGAGTTTTATGCCTTTATCCTGTGGTTCTCAACCTGGAGCAATTATGCTCCGAAAGGGACATTTGGCAATGCTTGGAGACATTTTTGGTTGTCACACTGGTGGGGAGATGCTAGCTCAGATACCACACATAGCACTCTGATAAAGTGGCTTAATTTGGACAAAGTTTAGAAAAATGGATGAACTGCCCAGACTGTAGCTAATTTGCTATATATATACCATATCTCTCAGATTGTAGGTTTTGGATAGTTTTGATAGTGGCATGAGATTTCAAAAAGATATTCTTGGGTAAATAAGTAGAATACAGTTATTCTACAGTAACAGCTGAAATCTGAAGTTATAAATTAAAACAATCACATATGAGGAGCTAAGAAATTAGGTAAAATAAAAGTTTTCTTCATCAAAATTGAATTTTTAAAAGCCATATTTAAATTGTTTTATGTGAATTTAAAACGTAAATTCCAAAGTAATTATTTTGTCAGTTAGAATGTATTTCAATCAACCTATTAATATGGTTCAAGAGAAATAATTGTTAAGTTCTGAAAGCAATATACCTGGAAAGCAAAAGGACAGAAAATATACTTTCACTCCGAAAAAGATACAGAAGTAGTACAATGTATATTTTCTATTGTTTACCTACCAAGAAGTTTAAGTTTGCAATTGCATTTAAAAATGTATATCCTATCAGAAGTCTATATAGTAGAGAGCTCTTTTAAGGTGATAATCTGTAGACTTTTCTCTAATATTAATTGTCTAGACAATTAAACTTCCATTTTAGAAACACACTCTCAGAAGTAGAGATAATCAGTTCTTTGTCACAGCAGATAAAATAAGCTCACAGCCAAGAATACCAGAACACTATTTTTGTCAGGTGCATATCAACATTGATGTTGTCACTCTATACCAGAACATTTAACAGATCTACTGTATTTATATTTCCTAATTATCTGATACCTATTTTTATATTTCCTCAATGATCTCCCCCAAAAGCCATGAATTGATATATAGAATGTGAAGAATATGCTATCTTAAAAGTCAAATAAAGAATTTCCAGATTGTATGTGTGTATGTATGTGTTTAATCTAGTTTAAGGTGATTAAACTTTCAAATTCAATTCATACTAAACTTTGCTATGTTGATTCATACCAAATACCAAAACATATATTTAAATACATTTAAAAGAAAGTTTACATAAACTTCTCCTGAAAAATTAATACACAACACCAGCAAACCATTATGTGAAAATAAACTGTCAAGTTATATTTTGTGGAAGTTTATTATTCTATGGCATATTGTATGTACCTCTGTTATAACACTATCGCAATGTTTCTCAACTTTTCTATATCTGTCACACAATACATGATGAAACTTTAACACAGGAAGGAGCCTATCATTTGTAATTCTGAGGGCCAAGGTACTTAGGAAATAATGGAAAGTATCAGAGGCAGAGGAAAGAAATAATGAACAGACCCCCAAACAATTATTACTTTTACAGACACCAAACCATTTCTTTCCATTAAAACAAATATTTTTTCCAGGCATCTTTGCAGCAACGTTTTTTTTTATTCACACTTACTGAAAATAAAATCAAGAGCTTTCTAACATATGAATTAGCTTGGCTTTGGAGGTGACAGAACATGAACTTGTCTGGCACTCCCTTATCTAAAAGAGTCATATCAGATAGGCATAAGTGCTAACATTGTAAGTTACAGCGCTGGGAAAAATGGTTTGGCAATCTTTCCAAAAGACCTGACTGTGCTCACAGGAATAATAACAAATTTCACTGTCTTAGAAATATGATATGCAGATCATATATAAATGCCAAAAGAAGAAATTTGTAGTTAGTACTTAGTATTTAATTTACAAGAAACCCTTCAATATATAAATCATGACTTACACAAATGATTATAGTTACTTCAGAAGTATCTGTGTCTTATAAGACTTCCATCATTATTCTCTATGTTTTATTTTTAGTAAATAATTCCAAATTTGATGAATTCTTTCAAATCATTCCCAATTTTGTAATTTGGGGAAAAATGAACATCAGAAATCACTAGTGTATCCAAAATAAACTCTAAGGAAATAACAGATATTGGACAATTGGACGGGATGGAAATAGTGTACCTTTATTTGATTGTTAGACTTCCTTGTACACTTCTATCCTTTCAGATTTAAAAAACTAATACAGGTTGAGTATCCCTTATCTGAAATGCTTGGGACCAGAAGTGTTTCAGATTTTGGATTTATTTTTTTTTTTGAATTTTGGAATATTTGTAGTATACTTACTAATTGAGCATCCCAAATCCAAAAATGGAACAAGCATTTCCTTTGAGCATTATGGTGACACTCAAAAAGTTTTGGAGTTTGAAGCATTTGGGATTTTGAATTTTTGGATTTTGGATTTTCAGCCTATATGCGGGAGAAAGAACTGTCAATTTATTAATTTTAAAATTTTAATTGATTTAGGATACGAAACAAATTTTAGTGGTCTTTTAGGGGGAGAATTTGAGAATCACTCACATTTTATAATACAATATTTTACAATAGAGCTTAAAGGGATCTCCAGTCTATTCAGCTATCTTCAGGCATCTGGCATTCAGTATCCACTCAAAATTTCCTATTTTTAATATTGTTGGGAGATATTTTGTCAATTTCCATATAAACCAAATAACTACAACCTTTCACATCAATAAACAGTTTAGACTTCAGAAAGAAAATTATTTTATTAAATACAATCAAAACTTTCATCATAGAAAAAGAAAGATGGTGAAATCCTGTCATTAAAACTGAGCTCATATCCTGAAGTGAAAGACCTGGGTGTTTCATCACCAAATGTATGTCTTTCTGATACTGAGAACGTGCTCCAAAAAGCTCACCTATTTTGGTAAGGCACCCGCATGGACAGCCAGATAGTCTCATATATCTCTGTTGGAAACTGTGACCACAATACCTCAAATCTTATCACTTTCCATTAGTTAAAAAGCTTCTTCAAAGTCATCATAGTAAGATGAGAGTGAAGTTAAACACACATTCCCTTACAGAAAAGAAAGGGGTCAGTGTTACTACTTACAGCTAATAAGTCATGAGAAGGAGTGAATCTGAGCATCCAAAAAGCAGAAAAACTATTGTTTTAAAATTCAAATTTCTAATAATCCTCACATTCTCACCAACAAAGAACATCTGTTAAAGAATGTGCATAAATTGCTCCTAAAAATAAAAATGTAAAAATAGAAGACAGTAAACCTAAAATTTGGTGGACAGACTTAGTTGGAAATAGTTTCAAAGCCTAAGGCCATGTACAGGGCTGTGGGAATACTGTGAGCCTGTGTTTCTTCTCAGTGTGCCCATTCTGCCATTTTCATCACACAGTAAGTTCTCTCCCATGTCAAACCTGCTTTCAAAAAATGATTCAATACCTGCTCATAATAAAAATTAATGGTAGGCAGTGAAAATTCCATAATGGTAATCCAAGACTTAGGCAAAGAAGTAGAGATTATAATTTGAATATTTAGTAAAGTTTTTAACCAAAACTCTACTAAGTTCGCATTAGAAAGACAGCAGAATCTATGAAGAAGGCCAGCCTTATGTCTGGTTCCATTTGTGGACCTATGCTTCCATAAACAAGGAATGACAAGATTTTATTTAGAAGAGGATATAGTATTCATAATTTGTGTCTCAAAATTAGTGACACAAATATAAGTATTATGAGATGATACGTTACAAGATGTCTTCAAAGGATGGAGACATTAATTTAAATTTTTTGTAATAGAAAAGTTGTAATTATTAACCGTAAGTTTTAGACCTGTGCTATCTAATAGCAAATCACTAGTTATAAGTGCTATCAAATTCAAATTTATGTTAATTAAAATAATATAAAATTAAGAATTCAGTTTCCTAATCACACATATGCACACACACACATACATGTGATCATGCATTTTAAGTGTTTGATAGCCCTGGTGTGGCTAGTGACTACCAAATTAGACAGTACAGACACTGAACATTTCCACATGGCAGAAAGCTTTACGGGATAGCAACTGTTCTACAGTGTATGGAATTTGTCACAGTTAGGAATAAATTATATTTGGCTATAAGTAACAGAAAACCTAACAGAGATTCAAATAGGAGTTAATGCTTGTCATAAATCCAGGGGTTAGTACTTGCTGACATTGATTCAAGTATGAACTGATGATCCCAAAAAAGCAGATTCTTTTTGTATTTCTCCTCTAGTACCACTGGTTTTGCAGGGTTTACCCTTATACTTTTTACCTCTTAAGTGCAAGATGACTGCTGCAGATCCAGACATCCTTCCACATTCAAAACAGGAAGAAAAATAGAAAAGGGAGTAGAGGCTGCAGTTATCCCTTAGCTAAGCAATTGCTTCCCTAATATCCCATAAACTTCCACTTATGTCCCCTTGGTCAAAACTATACCTTATGGCTATACTAACTAGGTCAGGAATCTTTCCAAGAATAAAAGATGCTGGGAAAGTAACCCTAGCAAACTTAATGTTCTTTTGGCAAGGAAGTTGGGGAAAATAGATTTTGAAAAGCAGCCAACCAAGCTCATCACAGGTTTTCATAAGATCTGTTCTTAAGGAAAACAAATTAAAAGATGAAAAAAATGAAGAAAGGTAAATATAATTTCCCCTCCCTGGAAAAAAACAAAGTTTTAAATAGGCAAAACCTACTGTTTTAGAATCAATGCTGAAAAATTAACTTCCTTTTTATCTACCATGTGAAAAAGTAAAGTTTTAAATACAAAGGACTTCCAAGTTATTAGTGTAAGGCATTGCAACAAAAAGTGCTGAAATTTAATCACAGCAGATTAATACTTCTAATATGCTCTCATTTTCATGGTTAATCTTTTGTGATATATTCCTTATGTGGTATTAATATAGAAATGAATTTTCCCAGCTGCCAGCATGAACACTTAGTTAAGCATTTGGGCTAAGACCTTTGACAAAACTATTCTTGTCCAAATGGATAGAGCTGAAGCTCCCAACGTTTACTAATGAATAAATATTGTATGAGATATAGTCTAAGAACATAGGCAAATGCTCTGCTTTTTTTATACTAAAGAGGAAAGACATGACAAATAGATACTCTAGAAAGTTCTGCATAAAAAATAATTTTAAAATCTGACTTAAAAAAGATACTGAATATTTCAAAAGTAATAAGATAAAGAAACTATTCTTCCACATCAGCAATTTTCCCTGGTAATATTAGAAAATTTTGAAAAAATATTAAATAGTGCAAATCTTTCATGTGAGTTCTATGATGAGTAAAAAACAAATATTTATGTCATGAGTTTATAAAATTGCAGACTGTTCTAAGATCATACATTTTCAAGACAATACACATAATAATGAAGATTATTAAACTGTAAATGAAATAAAAAATTCAAAATAAAAACATAATTTATAAAAATACACACTGTCCACTTGCAATGAGGCTGATTTTTTAAAAATCTGCATGGACACCATGTTCTAGTGAATAAAATATGATTCCAGTTTAAAACAAAAAGCAAGTGAAGAGCAAACAGAAAATGTCCTAGATACATATTTCCAAGGAGCAGAGAAGGACTAGTATCATCAGTCAGTGAGTATTATGAGTTTAATTGTATTCCCCCAAAATTCATATTTTGCAACCCTAATCCCCAGTACCTCAGAATCTGATTGTATTTGGAGACAGAGCCTTTAAAGAGGTGATTAGGTTAAAATGAGGCCATTAGGGTAAACCCTAATCCGGTCAGACAGGTGTTCTCATAAGAGGAAATCTGGACATACAGAGACACCAGGGATGTACAGGCACAGAAGAAAGACACAGAGATAAGGCAGCCATCTACCAGCCACAAAAGGGGCCCCAGAAGAAATTAAACCTGCTGATGCTTTGATCTTGGACTTTTAGTCTCCAAAACTGTGACAAAATAAATTTCTGTTGTTTAAGCCCCCAGTCAGTGGTATCGTGTTATGGTAGCCCTAGCAAACTAATATAATGGGAATAAGTAACAAGAGAGTGAATTTCTCAGTTGCCTCAAGTAGTGTGTCTTTTAGGGGATGGTGACGTTAGTTTGATTTTATTTATAATATAGAACTTTGGTTAATTATTCCCCACAAGTTTTTGAGCAGTGTTCGGCAATATTTAGCCATTAGCCACATGGGGCTATTTAAATTTAGATTAATTAAAACTAAAAAAATAGAAAAATCAGTTCTGCAGTCATGCTAGCCACATTTCAAGTGTTTAATAGCCACAATAGCTATTGCCAAGAAAATGCTCAATTTTTTCTTGTCTTCTCATACTTTTTTTAATTGAAAATATAATCAAAGCAAGTATGACATCTTGGCCACTATGGATTATATCAACTGAGACAATCATGTTGCTAAGATCCTACACTAGCAAATGACCCTCCCGTAAATGGATCAGCACACTGTCATATTTTCAAACAAAGACTTTATAAAAAATGGTAATCAATGTACTAGATATATAATAGAAACAGAAATCAAGAAAAAAATCTTGAACAATAGACCAAAGATTCTTCTTTGTTTACTTGGGGAAAAAATTAATAAATTTATTATAAAATACTTATCAAGCTACTTAATTTTAAAAATCTTAATTAAATATTTGTTATACTCTTAAATACATTAAATGAAATATATAAATATATATGTATAAAACCATAAAAATAAAATGAATTTAATAGACTGAATTATATTAATAATTTACTTATAAAACAACACCATCTTTCTGTGTGTGGCAAATCAAATTACCTTAAACCATGAAATGAAATTTAAAATACCCATTATTAATAAAATATTGCTAAAAATGCACTTTTACTGTAGTGAGTTGCCTGGTGTACTGAAAACTTTCCCTGCCCCCACCTCAGAATTTTAATTTAATGTTGATCTGTGTCCAGTGTAACACTCAGGATCAGCTTTGGGAGATAACTGGTTTTGTCAGGCTTTGAATTCTCTGGCAATGAATGCATGTCCTTAAACTTTAACAATCTGGGGCCCACTATAAAATAATGATGTGTTGATACAAATTATTAGGAATTATTTTCTAGACAGATACAATGTACATTTTGCTATTAGTTTCCTCTGTATCCTCTAAAAATTTATGCTCTAAAACTCTATGTGGTGTTTCTGAAACTGCTCACTAGCAAATAGTGCTGATGGATATTGAAAAAAGGGAGGAAGGAATCCACACTCAAATATATTTAGCAGCACAGTGTATAAAAGGGGTAGGGGGAGAGAAATCATGAAACATCAGGTTGTAGAGTTAAGCGGGCACTAGATTATAAGACTTCTGGGGACAGATTCAATAAATGTTCCCCATTATGCTGAGATCATATGACTAATTCTGGCCAATAGACTATGAGTGAAAGTAACTGTTGTAACTTCTGGGGCAATGCAGTTAAGAACCAGTGCACCTCCTTATTCTTCTCTTCTCCTTATATAGCCACTTGGGAGTCCACATGTGCTAGATGGGCAGCCACAAGATGGAGAAGCATAGCTTATCTAACCTTTCTATGGATGAGAAATAATCCAGTGCTGTATTAATCTTGTGTTCCATTTCAGAATATATACATCACTACAGGATTTACCTATTCCCTAACTTATCTTTACCAATGATGGTGGGGTGTTTTTTTATTATTCTACTAGGGTTATTTGTCATTAGTCTTTTCCCATATGCACTTGACTAATCAAAAGAATATAATTATTGCATAAATGAGGTTTAAAACAAATGTCTTTAAGCAACTTCATATAGGTAAATGTCTACAGTTAGGAGATAAGAGCAAGTTTTAATTTAGGTTATGTGATATTTTTGAATAATTGAAGAGCCAAGAGACTTCTGAGGTGCTTTGCAATTATGTATGAATAAGTCCTAAGTAAAGAAGACCAAAGCCTGAGCATGAAGGGACCATGTGAGAGAAGAAAAGTTTATGGAAGTTCCCAGATCATATAAGGAGGCCTACCAATTGGTACTACATAACCTCAGAAATATATATTTGCATGCAATTCAAAGGTGTGCACATAAAGCCCATGTTGACATGATCAGATATACACACAAACATACATCTATACATTGGAAAACAACTTGGATATTCCTAAGCATCTCATTCTTACACCAGCAATGTCAGAAGGACAAATGCTTTTTATCTTTAGACCTGACTCCCAAATGTGTTTACACACAGAGAATGAGCTAGGCAATTGTTCCTGAAAAACAGCATTGCCATTATGAGGTATTTCTGGGATCAAGAGAACCTTTCATGGGAGCTTTAATTTACAGAGAGCAAAGCAAAAAAAAGGTAATTGAAAAGAGAAAGTAGGTATAAATCACTTGATGTTTCCAAGTGGCTTTTACCAACTTGAGTTGGACTTGGAAGCACTTGTATGTCTGCTGGTTTTATTTTATTTTTTCTTTTCCTTTGTTTTGTTTTATTTTCTGGAAGCCCCTATTAACTATATACTAGATACAAATACCTATGCTAGGCTTATGAGTGCTATAACACTGAATAAAGCACAAATCCCTGTCCTCAGGGAACAATCTAATAGAGTACATATGACCTTGATATATAATTTAAACTGTGTATCTTAAGATTATTGTCTATTACAATTACCTTGAATAATTTTACAATAAAAAGTGACTAGTCAGTATTTAAATAATGCAAGTTATATTTTTAACTTCAATTATTTATGGTATCTATGCTTCATAGTACATAAATTCCATTGCATTTGCTCTCTATATCATTTTACTTTGTATTTCATGGACGAAACTATTATATCTTTGATAAAATTCTGAAGAACAGTAATACCTTGTTATTATCTGGGTCCTAAGATTTATTATAGTGTAGGGCTACAAGCAAACTATCAGCACTAATAAATTTTAAAATGGGCTTCTCCATTGTGAGTAGAAAAATGGTCTGAACTAAACTATGAAGTTTGTCCCCTTTGGAAAGAAAAAGGGCCCTGATCTACAAACCTATTGAAGTCCTTAAATAGTCATTGAATGTTGAGTGGCACTTGGCCCAGCTTTAGCTTAACAGCTATGGAAAAATCCAAGGGTGATAAGATATCACCATGCTAAAACTTTACAGCATAGCAAAGCTGCTGGTTATTCTCATAACCAGCAATGTGACCTCACCAATGTGAGGCCATTTTCCCCAGCTTCTCAATAAAAGACATTTTAAAACCTTGCCTATCATTGTAATATACTCATAAATAAACAGGTAGTAATCTTGTCAGTGTGGAGTTTCTTATAGGATTTAACTAAAACCTACTTTTTAAAGGGTACATATTAACTATGATGGGGTTAGAGAGCACAGGATATCAAAATGTTGTATTAATAAGCATGATGAAACACTGCCAACCTACACCATCATCTGTTCCCACCTCACTTCCAACCTTTTCTAAGGAAATTAGCCATGTCAACTGTAAGGATACATTTGAAATGTGTCATTGAGTCCCACTGAAACTAAGGGAAAAGCAGCAAATAAAATTAATTCACCTTTATATATAGTAATACATTTCAAATAAGCTAACAGAGGTAATAAAACAGTTATTGTTTATCCTTACAACTATATTTAACTTTGAACATAAAAGCAAATTGAGCTTTTCTGTAAAAAACTGATGCTATTAGCAAGCCCACACTTTTAAATATTCCTTGCTACTCTAAACTGCTCATTGCACACTGCTTTGGCCAGTTTGTTGAAGGGGGCAATCAGCCACATTACTGTACTGTTCCCCACATAACTATGCAAATTATACATATATTTTCATGGGAGAAGCAAGACCTCATTAATCAAGTTGTACACGCTCCCATCAGCCATGGGCAGAGCCAGCGGGTCTCTCCCAAATGTCCTGCCCTATACTCTGTTTTTGTTTACTTTGTTTACAGAGAATAAAGTATTGGGTGTATGCCTACATGATCAGTGCGTTGCGCACCGTCTGGGGAACGGTCATGCTTGAGGGTGCTGACTCGGGGAGGTGGGGGGTGGGGGGAGGGGAGGGAGGTATGACTACATGGTGAGTGCCAGGCGAACTGTCTGGTGAATGGACACGCTTGAGGCTCTGACTCAGGGGGATGGGCAGGACATGAACATTGTATATAACCTGAACTTATGTACCCCCATGATGAGCTGAAATAAAAAATAAATAAATAAATAAATAAATAATAAAACTGAAGGCTGTACTAATGGTATAATTTATTTTTTTCTACCTACTTCTCCTCCTCCCAAAAGCAAAATTCCATTTAGAACTAAGTATCAAAAATAGGTTTCACAAAAAGCATGCCCTTTACAATTTATCATATAATATTTAGGTCTACTAAAGAGAAGTATTATTTTTTGATATTTTCCATACTTATCTATAACAAATTAACACATTTTAATAAACTCTCGTTCCAACTGCCTATACATGTCTTCTATTTACAAATCGTAATCACTCCTGCTTCGCAGATGGACAAAAAGACCCATATAAAAATCATTTTTGTTTTATAAATTGATCTTTCCAACTTTTATCTTAGTAATATGAATGCTCATGTTAAGGCAAAATTACTTGATTTCTCATGATATTGTTTTTTATGTGGAAATAAAATGAAAATGAATTGTCTGTTTTAACTATCTTAGGAACTTGTTCATAGAAACACTTTATTGCAGCATTCCCCAGCCTTTTTGGTACCAGGTAATGGTTTTATGGAAGACAATTTTTCCACAGACCAGGGGGGTGGAGGAGGGAGGGTTTGGGGATGATTCAAGGACATTACATTTATTGTGCAGTCAAACCTCTCTGCTAATGATAATCTGTATTGCAGCCGCTCCCCAGCACTAGCATCACCACCTCAGCTCCACCTCAGATCATCAGGCATTAGATTCTCATAAGGACCATGCAACCTAGATTCCTTGAATGTACAGCTTACAGCAGGGTTCATGCTCCTATGAGAATCTAATGCCCCTGTTGATCTGACAGGAGACGGAGCTTATGTGGCGATGTGACTGATGAGAAGCAGCTGTAAATACAGAGGAAGCTTCCCTGGCTCACCTGCTGCTCACCTCCTGCTGTGCTGCCCAGTTCCTAATAGGGGATTGAGGACCGCAACCTTATTGATTAAGATGTGTTGTTAAATTCTAGGTCTTATAAATCATACATGAATATACTTTGTTCTACTCTTGTAATTTTTAAAAAGTTTGGTGGCCTAAGAAAAATTTAATTTTAAACATGATCATCTGAATTTTAACATATGTAAATAAAATCGTAAATTTGAGACATAATAGACTATGTCAGTCCATGATCCTTCAAAAATTATATGAGGAAATTCGGTATTCCTGAGGGCATTTGTCTCCCAATTTTTGCTTTTCCTCACTCTTTTCTGTTTTGCTTATATGTCTTTATTATTTCATTCGAAATAATGAATTTTAAAAGGAAAAGGATTCATTTTCTTTAAATATTATATGGTTACTCTTTATTATGATGAATTATAAAGTTCCTTTTGATGGTACCCTAATACTATTAAGACAAATTGGTAAGACCAATTTGTCAAACAAAAAAGGGCACTTATTTCAATCCATCTGCTTCCTGTGAAGCAGGAATGCTCTGAGAGTATGACTTTAAAAATAGAACCCATGTATAACCAGTTGTCCAAGGTTATTAAAATATATTAAATTGTTGTAGACAAGTTGTGGGAAATAGGTAAAAGATAATTTAGCAGAAATTTACAATAAAAATAAGCTTGTTTCATCAAGCTTAATATTTGAGAATACTTCACCTTTTCTTTTTCCCATCTTCATTTCATGAAAATGTACACTTGTCCACAGTGAAGCCCAGACATTTTAAATGTTCTTATAAACACATCTGACATTTTCCTCTTACCAGCCTCCTTTCAATTGTTTAACACTGAATAGTGCAGAAATGTAGCCTTCTGTCAAAGGTACAGTGTGCTGCCCTGTTCTGTGTGGGAGACATGAAATTGTTCAAACCCCTGGTCACTTGGTTACTACAACACACTGCAAGAATATAGTAGGTAAGCACAGTGGGGAGGACAAAGTACCCTTTCTGAGCTGTGAGAGTTTAGATAATGGACAAACAATGATGGATTTCATGGTGATAGATTCATTTGATTTCCACTGGCCTCATCCAGAATCTCCATTAGATTAGTTTTGAATGTAGCGTACTCATTGCTTTCCTATTTGTTAAAGTACATTTTCTAAGCCAAATTTTGCTTTTGAGAGCATTTCTAAATGACTTTCTATAGATGTCTTCAGGTTTCTGAAACAAATTTGCTTGACAGTAATAATATTCAAACATAAAAACTATTATGTATATTTCCATTCCTAAAAGAATAGATGCCTATCTTCCTACACATGAATACATTTTTAAAAAAAGAACTATGTTAATCTTTCCAACAGAAGAATTCATAAAATCCTTAAGTAACCTATGCTGTTCATGTTATCACATTATTATATTTAGCTACTTCTTATGTTTAAATATTTGATTATATTATTTCTTTTTATACACATTCTACATTTGGTAATCAGCAAATAGCATTTTCTGTCAAATAACACAGTCAATCCTTAGCCTGATTTTTTAAAAAAAAAAAACAATATTCTGGTTATCTCACAAAATATAGACAAGGAAAGTATACTGGTATAGCAGACAAATAATTTGTCTGAAAAGTGTGCCATTCAAACAGCTGACAATTATAAATGTTCACATGGGAGTCAGTGCTTATTTCTTGATTAAATCATCTTACGTGACATCTTAGCTAATTTATAACCTAAGTTTTCAATTTGAATCTCTTGGTCAGTGAGGTTATACATATTTTTCACTACTAGAATTCTTTGTACATATAGTTACCCTGTCTAAATTACGAATCACTAAAGTAATATGAAAAATGATACTTAACTGTACTAAGATCACAAAGGCTAAATATTGCCATTATCAATCACTCACTAAAAGTGAATTAAAGAACAGAGATAAAGAAATACTTATGTTTTAATAATTTCTCAGCAGTAACTCGTCAGCATTAAAGACTGGATTCAAAATCTAACTTCTATTATAAACCCTTGGGGGTTAAAAGATATTTACAATACATTAAAAAAATCTTTCACTGAATATAAATTAAGTTTAAAAAGTACATTATCCCAATTTATTGTATGAGCAATTGGTATAAATTATTCTATTTCAGCTATGCCTTTGCAGAATCCATTTAAAACCGTTTATGAGAATTCTTCCTCTGGAGACCCAGAGTTAAGAGAAAATAAACTAACGCAACATAATATTTTGCCACACAATTTCACAGTAATTATAGTTCTAAAAAAACCAAAATCTTCAACAAGCCCATTTTTAAAACTCTTGACTCGGAATACTACGTGCTAACTTATTAAATACTACTGTGCATACTTAAACTAGTTCTAAATTTGATATGTGGCAGCAAATCTGACATATTTAAATTTTGAATAAACTTAGATATATCTATATATATACATAATGTCTATCCATCTATATATTTTGATGGAAACTTTGATAATCTGTATTGAGAGCAGTTTTGTATTCTGCTTGCAGGTTTTGATAGGTTTTTATCAGAAACAAACGGGAAGGGTTAAAGAAGCAACCAATAAAATCTATATCAAATTGCTGAACATGAATTTCTAGGGTTTTTCTTTTGGCTAATGTATCTGTTTTTTCCTAGTTTTCAACCTCACAAAGAAGAGCAGAGGGCTGGCAAACACTGGCTTAATTATCCCCATCAGTCTCAGAGACAAGGCGCTTAAGAGTTTTAGCTGCTGTAAACACTCCCCTGATAGCAGATAAGGAATCTGCTGAAAGGCAGTTTTGTCTGGGGAAACCTCAGGGGCACACCAGTTAATCATTAGTGCAATATTGTATATGCATTACTACATCAAAGGAAACATAACCCAATATTCTATTGTGAACATTTTCTGTGTTTTCTTAAAGGTAAGAAAACTAATGCTAAACCAGAAAAAAGATAATAATTACATTTGCACATTTGCTGCAGAAACAAAGCATGCTCTACATTTCATTCTTCTTTTTTTTCCTTCAAGAAAGAATAAGGCATTATTGCCTTTTCTTTTTCTTTTCTTTCTCTTTTTCTTTTATTTTAAATGTGCTCACCAGGATATACAAAGTAGTTTCCAATCCACTGAAGTCAAAGATGTTACTTTTTTCTAAAGAAGCATTTGCATCTTTTTATCTAGCAGCATTGATCAGAATCAGAGACTATCACATAACCTTATTTTATCACAACACTAGAATTAAAACAATGTTATTATTCCATATCAGTACTGTGTTTGTCTAGAGATCTATTTGTGGAAAACTGACACCTCACAGTCCCTAACAAAGAACCTTTTTATCACTTCAAAATGAAGGCACCTAAAATGACCTCCTTCCTATTCTTTAAAATCTAATAGACTCCTCATAGTCCCATATCAGAGAATCTTAGAGGTTTCTAAAACCTTCCAAATATCTGTCCAGAGTTAACTTCCATTCTCTTTGAGCTCTTTTGCTACTGTATGCAGGCAAAAGAAAACTTTTTAGTGTCAAACACTCCATGCCCTTTCCCACACACTCACCTTAACACACACTGTTTATTTTGATTGGATGCTCATCCTTTAGCCTCCTTCTCTACAGATTTACCTATCCTGGAAGCTCCAAGTCTCATATCCGATTTCCTTCACAACCATCTTTGCCATTGTTTCCCTCATGTAATTTGAAGTAGTCTCTTTCTTTTCCCTTGGAACTCCTTTAGCAACTTTTTATTATAGTAATGTCTAGTCTAACATTTGGCAAATAATGGGCTCTCAGTAAATGTTGCTAAATGATTAAATTTAGCAGAAAATGTCTATTTTTATTAATCATTAGTGAGTCAGTACATGTTTGGCAGGATTTTAAGGGAGTAAGAAATCCTTTGCTACCACAGAAAGTGTGATCACTTTCAATATTTCTAGGTTGCTGGGGTGGAGTTGGGGCATTAGTAACATTTGTGGAGTACTTGCTGTGCAGCAGGCCCTATGCTAAATGTCTTACATCTTCAAAAAATCTACATAAGATTATTAACTCATGATGCTACTCTTTCAGGGTGTATCTAAAATCATCTAAATTGCCCACTTTTCATCTTTAATGAAAGATTCAGTAACCTAGACTGAGTCCTACTTAACTAAAAACTTGTGAATTAAACAGGCTGAAACAGAGATGAGGCATTTATGTATTGATAAGCCCAGATTTTGCTATCATGTCTGATACAGTCCCATTTTGTTAATAGATGTTTCTGAGAACAAATTTTTAATTTACTGTTTATATCATAACCAACTCAACATAGATTCCAAGTAAGTGAGTTCCACTTCTAAACAAATAAAAGTTAATAAAGGGGTTAAGTTGTTGGGTTTTTTAAAACTCTGTTTTACAAATGTTTGGTCTCTGTATTATCCCAACTCCATCCTCAAAGTCTATAAAGAGTTGAGCCTATGCTTTCCTACAGAAAAGTTTCAGTATAAGACAACTTTCGTGTAATAAAATTTACATAGTTTATATGATTTAAATAATAAAGCCCCAATTATTCCGATCTGAGGTTTTCAGGATGATTCTATATTGTTTGAATCAAACCATATGTGTCCCTCGCTTTTCCTTGTCTAGATGCCACCAAATAGGTTAGATTAATATTTCAGACTGATTCGAGTAGTGATGTCTCTCTGAAGGCTGACACCAAGACAAACTGGCTCTTATTGGAGTTGATATATTCAAAAGAGAATGTGTTGGTATGAACCTATAACTATAATTTTGACTTTCAAAAGCACATTATTTTATAAAATGTCACTACAAATTAACTCTTTTGCCAGTACTCTTATTAAATAACCAGTAATTTGGGCTAGACATTCTATGGTAGAAGACAAAATCCACGATGCATGAGAGTACATGGTTAGAACAAAGCTTTTCCTTACCAATGTAGAATAACAGGGTGAGAGGTTTGTAGCTGAACTATTTCAAAATCTATTTCTGGCAAATGCTAGCTATATGGCTTAAGCAAATTATTAAACCTCTACAATCCTCAGTTGATTCATCCACAATAAGAAATAATATTTCTCTGTCAATGTCTGGCATGCAGTTGTCATGTTATTATAATTTGATTGATATGTAAAACAGCAGAAATATTAATATGAAAGTTTCACTCCGTTTTTGAAGAGTATAACAGGATAACCAGATTTTCTAACCTACATGGCATTTTAATAACATTTTGATGAATAAAATATGTAAAGTAGATTATAGCCATTTAAAGAATATAATTTGTATATATATACCATTTAAAAAAGTTTCATTTGGGAAGTTTTTTTCTAGGTCATAAAAATGTTTGAGACAAATAATTTAATTGAAACTTTCAAAGGGTTATAATAAATATCTTCTTTCAAGCTATAAAGATTTTTTTCTACCCTTTCATTAAATGTTTTGAATTCAACAGCCACCATTTGGGTTTTCTCTAATGGCAGATCTGGAAAAATTATAACTTTTAAATATTTAACCGGGTAGTTCCACCAATATGCTAAAATAAAGCTTTAATAACTTGAAATAAAGTAGAAGTAACTTACGAAAGGAACAGCCAAATTAGCTGCTAATTTTAAAGAAAATACCAATAGGGGTTACAGTACACGCTTTTAGATCATCCATTCTCTGCTTTGTTTTTTACATTTATATACATACACACACACACACAAATATCATATTTTCTTAGCAACCACAAATACATTTTGATGTCCTAAAATTTATTCTAGCTCTTTAAAAATTAATACATTCTGTAATTAGTAAAGAGAAAAAATATAACTGTCATATAAGCTATTAAGTGTGTTTTTTCCCTCCTGACACTGATGCTAAATGTGCTTAGATGCTGATGAGTTAGGATATACAAAGAATGTTACTTATTAGTTCTTAAATTAAAATGTGGCTCATAAATAGCCATATTTCTTAAATAGAAAACTTCATTTTACCAAAATAGAGACACAGCCATTGCCAACACTATATTTATGAATAAGAAAATAACTCAACAGAAATATTGAATAAAATTTTGCAATTTTGGTCTCTGAGTAACAAAAATATAATTTAAAACACATATACAACTATATATCTAAATATTTCTTTCATAAACAAAATTTTATTTTTTAAAAGAGCTATAATTTGGCTGGGCACAGTGGCTCACGCCTGTAATCCTAGCACTCTGGGAGGCCAAGGTGGGAGGATGGTTTGAGCTCAGGAGTTCGAGACCAGCCTGAGCAAGAGCGAGTCCTCGTCTCTACTAAAAATAGAAAGAAGTTAGCTGAACAACTAAAAATATATAGAAAAAATTAGCCGGGCATGGTGTCCCATGCCTGTAGTCCCAGCTACTCGGGAGGCTGAGGCAGAAGGATGGCTTGAGCCCAGGAGTTTGAGGTTGCTGTGAGCTAGGCACTCTAGCCCAGGCAACAGAGAACAGAGTGAGATACTGTCTCAAAAAAAAAAAAAAAAAAAAAAAAAAGCTATAATTTGACAGGTTTTATTCTAATAATTCAAATTTAAATATGGTGGGCAATTAATTACCAACTATTACTTACAGTCTATTATGTCTAATTTTTAAGAATTTGTGCCATGATGATAAAAATATGGGTATTTTATCTGCCTATAAAAACATAAATTTAAAACATAAAAGTATATTTACAGATTATATAATCTATACATTGGATAAAAAAGTAAATAACCAATAATAAATTTACCATTTTGGTATATATCCTATTATAATATCAGATATAAGCACCAGATTCATATTTACATGAGGTGATATTACACAATTTTTTTAATTTAAATGTTGTTTGATAGTGTAGTTTTTAAAGTTACACATTATGTTTATGTGTCATTAAATAGCTCCTGTCAACTTTTTTGGCAAAATATACAACATAAAAAGAATTTCTTTCCATCATATCTTGTTAAGACATTATTAAAGAAATGATCATTTTGTATAACTAAAGGTTAGAATATAAAAATAAGCAGACTTTTGACTATTTATTGCACTTCATTGTCATTGAGAACAGAATGATAGATGGATGGATAAATAAATAGATTAATTCACTGAAAGTAAAATATACATGCATTGATAAAAATTAAAGAATATGCTATTATAATCATTATTAAGCAGAATTGTTAACATTTCAAAACATACTGTTTACATTTATGCTAAAAGTATTTCAAGTCCAATTTTGACATTTGTATAAGAATACACTGAAGTCAGTTATCTATGTAAAAAATAAATCAGAACAATTTACACTTGACAGTAAATACACCTAAGGCTCCTGTATTTGCTTTCATAAAAAATAAACTCACATATTTATTTGGAAATCAGTTACATAAAATTTTTGTTAAATAATTTGATTTACATATAGATTTATACTGGAATTTACACTAAAATATAATTTTGCTGCATTTTACAATGCAAGGGACCGAATAAATTATAAGTTTTGTTACTTGACTAAACCAATACATTCAATAAAATAATGTCACCCATTTAGTTGTGCTGAATAAACTTTATTTTAATGCTAAAATGACTATGCTGGTGCCAGGTAAACATAGGCACGACCTCTGAAGTCATTAAAAATATTTAATTTCTCAGTTACAGGATCCATTAATAATAAAACAGATCCCTATATTTGTATTTTATTTTCGTCATCAATCTATTGTTAAGTGGTATCACAGTTACACTGGCCTCTATATATGATTATATATGGATTTATAAAACTTTCAAGAACTATCAATTCATTATTGTCTGTGAATTCTACTATAGATTTGAACTTATGATTCACAGACACAAAATAGGTAATGGGCAGAGAATCAAGGAAAGGAGAAATTGTGCTTCCTGGTGCCAATGTGTTGAATATTACAACAATGAGGAAAACCATCTAGTGCACACTGTGGAATGGGACAATTCTACACATCTTTGATAAGCTGAGAGGTTAATTGAAAAATCTATACTTAGCTAAAATATACTTTAAATGTGGAATATTGTATATCTCAATATTGAGACAAAACTTCTTTGGCTTTCTTAAGTGGTTCTGATTCCTTGTGCAATTAGCCATTCTTTTGAATCAACCTAGCACACAGCTAGTTGATTGTTTAGGGAGATGGGAGGAAAGAGAGATGGGAGAATACTCGGGAAGTGATTCAGAGCATGTATTGCCAAAATTTTCACACTGTGCATGTTCTGCTTTTCCAAGTTGTCCTGTGCCCAATTAGAACCTGAATTTTCTTCTTTCAAAAAAATGAATTTCTATCTAAAGCCCCTTGACTCCTACTACTGCTAATAAAGAATTCTCAGTCAGCAATTTGCAGAGTAGGGAAGCCAGGGATAATGCAACTGGGCAGCCTTTACAAGCAAAACAAAAAACCAAAGAAAGGGAATAAAAAGGCTCTCAAACAATGTAAGCTCTCCCATAAGGCTCATACTTATTTTTCCCCCTTTAAAATATAACATTAAAAAAGCTGAATCAGCTGTGACCATAATGATGCAAAGTTTTGATTATTATGGCAAATTATACCTTTGCTATTCAGGAGAAGGCAAAAAAGTTTTGTGGCTCATCAAAAGAAGCTAGGAATTAGAGCCAAGGCCACTGACATTTGTGGTGGCAGATTAAGCTGTGAGCAGACTCTAAATAAATTCCATTCTCCCCCATCCCCAAAATACACTATTCTAGCTATTAAGACTGACTTGCATTCTCTGCATGCCAGTACACTATCCATTCAGGATCACTTATTTCAGTGGGAGACAGGGAGGGCAGTCTTCTGAGTTAAGAAGCTGTAACAGATTAGGGGTGGGTGGGTGGGTGTGTGTGTGTGTGTGTGTATCAGACTGCTAACTATGAATGAATTAAAGTCTTTGCTAAATAAGTCAAATATTCTGTAAAACAGATAAAATCTGTTTCAGTATGAAAAAATATTTCTGTTCATTTAATTTTTGAACCAGGAACTAGTCTTTCTGTCATCTAGTATACATGACTAACATCATTTCTTTCAGGAACACAGAATAAGGTTTGCAAAGACATATAATTAAATAAGTCAAACTAAAGTTCTCAAAGATGTATAATCTATATAGAAATAAAATGCCCAAATTATCTTGTGAACACTTTGATTTTCTTCATTAAATGAAGTTTTCTTTTCGTGCTAATTAGGGCTTTTTAAAGTAGTTTTGGAATAATGTATTTCCACTTAGAAGAGAAATAAGAATATATGTCATAAGACTTAGGGGAAAAATAGAAAGCAAATAAATTTTAATGAAGAAAAGAATATTATAACAATTCTAAAGTGAAACTATAGATAATGAGACAATATTAAGGACCATAAACCAAATGTCATTAAAAACATGGACAATCTATGGCAAATTCAGCATCACCTCAAACTGAATCAACTGTAAGTACTGAGAAAAATCCTTATAACATTATTTCAAACTTAATTTTAATAAAAGTATTTTCTTAACTACACAGAGCTTTATGAGGTAAAAAAAAAAATAAAAGCAAACAGACAACCTACAGAATGGGAAAAAATTTTCACATGCTACACATCTGATAAAGAACTGATAACTAGAATCTATTTAGAACTCAGGAAAATCAGCATGGAAAAATCAAACAACCCTATCAAAAATTGGGCAAAAGACATGAATAGAAATTTTTCAAAAGAAGACAGAAGAATGGCCAACAAACATATGAAAAAATGCTCAACATCTCTAATCATCAGGGAAATGCAAATCAAAACCACAATGAGATATCACTTAACTCCAGTGAGAATGACTTTCATCAAAAAGTCCCATAACAATAAATGTTGGCGTGGATGCCGAGAGACAGGAATACTCATACACTGCTGGTGGGACTGCAAACTAGTGCAACCTCTGTAGAAAGCAATATGGAGATACCTTAAACAGATACAAGACCTACCATTTGATCCAGCAATCCCATTATTGGACATCTACCCAAAAGAACAAAAGACATTCTATAACAAAGACATCTACACCCGAATGTTTATAGCAGCACAATTCACAATTGCAAAGATGTGGAAACAACCCAAGTGCCCATCAATACATGAGTGGATTAATAAAATGTGGTATATGTATACCATGGAGTACTACTCAGCTATAAGAAATAATGGGGATAAAGCACTTCTTATATTTTCCTGGATAGAGCTGGAACCCATTCTACTAAGTGAAGTAACCCAAGACGGGAAAAATAAGCACCACATGTATTCACCATCAAATTGGTTTCACTGATCATCACCTAAGAGCACATTTAGGAATAACATTAATTGGGTGTCAGGCAGATGTAGGGGGGGATGGGTGTATACGTACATAATGAGTACGATGCGCACTGTCTAGGGGATAGACACGCTTGAAGCTCTGACTCGGGGGGTGGGGAAGGGCAATATACGTAACCTAAACTTTTATACCCCTATAATATGCTGAAATAAAAATATAAAAAAGAATAAATGTATATAGGAAACATACTGTCTGATAAATTAGTAAATCTGTTTATTCTATATTTAATGATATATAACCTGATATCCTTGTTTCATTTTATACATAAGCTTTATATTTTCCTATCTACAATTCAAGATAATATTTTTAAGCTAACTAGCACACAAAGAACAATAACAAGTTCAAATTTATAGAATTCGTAAATAACTATAAGTATATATTGAGAAAAACAGTTTTCTATTAAGGAAAACTGTCTTTACCCAGTTTCAGAAAGTATGCCTTTGAAGGGAAAAGTCTATACAATCAGATCAGACAATCAACAATGGCAATTAAGCATACAGCAGATAAATATCTTTAAATCCAATGAACTGCCCTAACAAATATCATGTGTCATTCAGTGGCAGTGAGGCAAAAAAAACAGACATCACCATCTAAAGGTGCTAACCTCCCAAGAAATATAAATTTGCTTAACAAAATCTGCTCAGAGGCCATTTACGTACTATTCATGGAATAAGAATGAAGTGGAAATAACTATTATAATAGAATATTCTCTCTGATGCTCGGTACTGTATATCTGATATAAACTATGATATAAATTATGATATTAAGAAGCTTGACAGTTTTCATTCTATGGCCTGGTTTGTGCAAGACAAGACTGCAAATATTATTTTCTCTAAAAACAATAATGAATTAAAATGACAACCTGATTATTATCCTAGCTAGCTTCATTGGACTGCTTATATTTAATACATCAAAGAGAATGTGGAAATTATTAAAAAAAAAAAAAGAAGAAGAACATTGACCTTGACCAGCTCCATGTTACAAATTATAAATTACATGTTTTGGTGTTAGGGATACAAAAATTCTTTAAAGGGAAACTTCAGATCCTACAGTATATGGATTCAATCAGAGAGGTCTACAGCTACCTTACACCATATTTTCCAGCCATTGGAAAATGTTATAAAAAGCATGATTGATGATAACATATTGCTGTTAATATTTCCCCCCATATTTATTTCTAAATATCTTCTTGGTAACTATCTAAATTAACAGTCTTCCGTTAATTTGGGCACTGCCTGCTATGGTTGTGCCACAAAGTCAGTCAGTTACTAAAAGGAATTATGTTCCCCAAAATCATATACAATTTTCTTTACTTGTTGGATTCCAAAAGTGAAAGTCAAAGATAAATTAATAGGTACTTTTCTGGGAGTCAGCAATGGAATGGATATCATCCCTGTCATTTATTTCACTTATATTGTGATGTCCCAGCTCTTCCTGTTTACGAATACATGCATGTGTGTTTACATTCACAACATTTTCAGAAAGGCTGACTTGTTAAAAATTGAAGTTTTCTAAAAACCTGGTGACATGTGAAAAATAACTTGGGAAGAAATGAACAGAAGACACACATATACACAGACACACAGACACACACACACAAACACAGGCATCATTTGCCTTTATGCAAGTTCAAGCCTATAAAGTCATAGAAAAATAATAGGAAGAGATGCATATTCACTTTTTAGACTTTGGGAACTTTTATTGTTGTTACTGTGACCATAATGTCTGGGCCTTGAATATTTTTGCTATTTATTATTTCTATATTTTATTTAAAGATTTTTAACATTAATACCTATCACCAACTTCCTTCAAAGTCAAGAGAGTTTCTAATAAGGTCTTAGAAATATTTTAGTCAAAGATGTAATGTAATAAAAATGAATTCACTCATAAACATATTATATACTGTAATACTGCAGTCCCCAACCCCCAGGCTGCAGACCAGTACTGGTCCATGGCCTGTTAGGAACTGGGCCACACGGCAGAAGGTGAGCAGCAAGGGAGTGAAGCTTCATCTGTATTTATAGCCATTCCCCACCGCTGACCATCCCTTCCCCACAAAGTCTGCGGAAAGATTGTCTTCTATGAAACCAGTCCCTGGTGCCAAAAAGGTTGGGGACCACTGCTCTAACAGATAAGAAACTCTTGACAAAATCAAAGCTCAGAATTTTCTTGTGTGTGCTATTTCAATTACCCAGAAGTAACCTATTTTAAATTTGTTTTACATATTATCATTTTATATAATATCATTTTTTCCACTTAAATTTAAAACCAAAATTTCCAATATGATTTTAGCGTCTGTGTGATATTCTATAGACCCTTTTGGCATGGTGTGATCCATAGGCCAAAAGCAACAGCATCACTTGGGAGTCTTTAAAAATACAGAGTTTCAGACCCCTCCCCAGACCTACTGAATCAGAATCTGCATTTCATTATACTATATAATACATATATTATACACATATATAAGTATGCATATATTAAACATACATTTATGCTACACACATGCGGTTGTATGTGTATATACAATATAACTTTTTATACATACATATATAAACACACACATATATATAACTTTATATATACACATGTTCATATACACATATTAAAGTTTGAGCAATATTTTCATGAACCATATGTAAAAATGTATATTTTTTCCTGTAATAAAACAATTTTATAATAAGACAACATGAAGTATATAACTACACATAATTATATACTTCATATTTTTCTATTATAAGTTCAGATTGTTTGTAAATTTTTCTATTATAAAGAACTCTTCAATGAATATGTTAATTTATATGTATCTTTTGCTTACATTTCTGAATGTTTTCTTAAGAATGATTCTTTGAAATGAAAACAGTTGAATAAAGAACTTGACATTGTAATACTTGAGATGCACGCTTCCAAAGTGTTTTCTAGATTATATGAATAGCAGCAGTATTTTATCTGTGCTAACATCTACATTTTTACTTCTTTAATATAGATGTTTAATTAATAGGAGGTTAATTATCTCACATTCAATTTGTATTTATTTTATTGCTAGAAAAGTTAAACTTTTTATTCTATTTTTTTTTCTTTTTTTTTATTCTCTTTTTGCGAAATTTCTGTCCATTTTTCTTTCCTAATATATTGGGGTCTTAGTATTTTACTAATCAGTATCATAAGCCCTTTATATATTAATGGTATTATTATACCTCTTCTGTAAAGCAGTGGTTTTTGTTCTACTTTACTGCTTTTTATATTGGGATATGGTGCTTTTGACTTTTATGTAATTAATAAAAATTATCAAATTTTTCAATTGTTTTCAAGCTTAGAAAGTCTTTACCCATCCAGATACTCAAAAATAATAAATGTTTTTCTTTTTCTATAGTTTGTTATTTTCAATAAGCACAGATTTTCATGTAATTTAAACTATTATATACAATATAATGAAGACCTAACATATATCTTTTTCCCAAATGACTTACCAATTAACCATTGACTAGCCTGACTACCTCCCCCTACAACTAGTTCATGATGAAAAGCTCATAATCATTAAAAGCATAGTGATTAACTCTAAGAATACTGGCACAGATTCTTCTTTTTTCATATTTTGTAGAAGTTTCTACTAATTCAAAGCTGTTTGTGTAAAAGAAAAAAAGAAACAAGGCTATAGAACTCTTCCCTAATTTGTGAAAAATATGAACTGAATCTTTTAGTACAGTCTATAAATTATCAAATCTTTTACATAATTATTTTATGGCTGACACTTTAATGGGTATTGTGGTAGATACAAAGATAATTTCAATATACAGTGCTTAATCTCAGAAAGCCAAAATTCCACTCAAGAGACAAAGCATATCAAACATTTTGATGTTAAGTCTGCTGGCTTTCAGGGATTCAAGGAAAACTAAAAGAAAAAATGAGTAACGGGAAGAAAAAAAATGAAGAAAGCTTTGCAAAAGATTAGAGCTTTTCCAGTAGTTAGGAAGCACATTTCAGGCTGAAGTAATAGAAAGCACCTATTCCGTTATTTGTGTTACCTAAGATAATTATTTCTACATTTACTATGATTACTTAAGCACACGTCATGGCTCCCCAGTTTAAGAACCCTAGTTTACATTTCCAGTGTCCTATAGAGCTCTGAGCATAGTGCTTTGCCAACTGTCATTACTTATTTGACATCTGTTCAATTAAATTGCTTTTGATTTTATGTGCAAGTTCTCTTAAATATTGCTTACTCCCGACAGCCTACTATAGAGTACCCCTATGTTGTAGTTTAGAATAAAGGTGTCCTAAAATTTATGAGAGGTACTACTTTCCAGCCCCAGTGGCTATGAACTCTTAATAAGCACAGAAGCTGCCTTTCCTTCCTCCAAGCGAAATATCATAAAAAGTAAGTGACAGCAATTGTGACCCTATCTGTGGAAGTTTATGAGACCAATTTGAGGACAGATTGAGTTACAATGTTATTGTAACACCTCATCAAAATTCTTGTCCAGACTTTTAGCAGTGACTTAAGACAAGTAGACTGGCCTGTTACTGTTAGGATCACTTCCAGCAACTTACCCAGAGCACCAAATTACCCTTTTCAGTTAACCCCAGTTATTTTTCTCTCTCCTTGTTGTAATGGAGGGAGTATATAAGAAAAGGGGGTCTTGATGGGTCAGGGCAGGGAAGTAGAGAGCTGTGACATCTTCTCTACTATTCTGCTTCCAAAGATACAAGATTCCTGAGACGACTGACATTACATTAGCAGAGAAACTTATGAAAAGGTCATGTCCAAAGACTTCATTTGATTTTCTTCTAACAGCTTGAGTCCATTTAATAGCTACATTTTAATTTTGTAACTATTTCAAATAGCAATATATATGAAAAAAATTAACTATATTTAAGCACAAAATGGCAATAATTTATGCTGGCATAATGACATAATTGTAGCATTCATTTTCACCATTCATTTCCACCTAACATCGGTTTTCTAAAGGTAATGGAAACCAACATGGATTTTCCTAAGAAAAGATCTGCCACTTAAATTTCAAGAGTGAATTTCAGTATGAGAGAGTGTTGTAAATGCAAAGAAAAAACAGAACTGTTCTTAAATTCCATGTTTGTGGAGTGAACATACATATACATTATAAGTACTACACTGCAAGCTGTTCCATAATATATTATTTTTAAAAGAGAGAGAGAAAAAAAATTGTTTGTTTATCTGCAATCTTCATGTTTATGACAGAAAAACTCAACAATGTTTGCAAACTAACTGGAGGATTACACTATAATGCAAATAAACGACTTAAGTAACCTAATTCAGCTGTGATGGATCTAGCGGCTGACAAATTAACTTTAAAAAACTGCAGGCAATGGCTGTAAAAATGCTTTTTCTGCAAGATTTACTTCAGCATATTGAATAAATACATTATACCTGTTAGGCTTAATTCTATATTAAAATAAATCCTAGATGAGGTGGGGAGTTTGATAAAGATATTCAAATACATAGAGTATGGTGCTTTTACCAAAGGACTCACGGAAGGAAATCGATGGGCAATGATGCTAAATACACTCCTCACTCATGGATAAACCACAGTTTCCTTTCTAAATAAACTATGAAAATCTTATTTGTCTATCTGTATCAGTCACCATCCAATTCAAATATTAAAACAAGTCCATACATGATCATCATTATCTATATAAATTAAGCAACTCTCTTCTTGATATAAACAAAACTAGATTTCAAAATCTAGTTTATATTCATGAAATAATTTTGAGGACTGGAATTCTGAGTATTCTTATTTTTATCTTTCTGGTTGCTATTAATAGTAAAGATGCAAATTCCTCAATCATGAGAGAAAAGGTAGTTATGTGGGTTCTTTTGTTTTGTTTTGTTTTTCTTCCAAAAGTCTATAATATTAGCATGAAGTTCAACTAAAAAAAATGGGGAAAAACAAGCAGCCTACATTTGAGGAAAAAACAATTACTAACAGATAAAATTTCCAAACACAATTTATGTATTAAAATTTTTCATTTTAAATTATTCCACATCTAAAATTTGACAGTCTTAGATATAAAACAACCAACTGCCTTATACACATTTTAAAAAATCTCTGGGTTACTTATATGTCTTATTATAAAACTTGCATTTTGCCTAGTATTCCTATTTTTCACATTTGCCAAAATGGTAAGATAGGCAACCACCCTCTCTGCATTTCTTCTTCTCCCTAAGTTTTCCCATCCTGATCCTCAATTTTCTTTCCATGTCTCTTATCCTTTCCAACTTGATACCTTCTATTTGAAAATTTTGATCAACTCCCATGGATTCATCATCTAGGTAAACACTTACTCTCAAACTTTTATATTTGGCCCAATCCTCTCTTAAAATTCAGGTGCCATTTGATATTTATATTGTCTCTCCCCGATGTCTCATAGGCACATCAAATACTAACTGATCACACATACACTAGAATCTCTCTTCCTTCCTATCTCTTGGTTTGGGGTAGGCACAATCATCTACCCATATTCTTAAGACAGACACTAGGAGTGAAGATACCTTGTCAATTAAAACTGCTAAATAGATCTTAAACTCATCTTCCTTTCCCTATATGGGCAATTAGAAAGCCATTTGTTCATTCTCCACACTACTAGGAGAGTTCTTTTTCATAAAATCAATTACACTACTTTTTTACCTAAAAATCCATTAATAAGTTTCATTACCTTCCTCTACAGGACAAATTCCTCAGCATTAAATGAACAGATCTAGGCCCCTATCTACACTTTATCTTTTACCATTCACCCTAACTTGCATTGTTATTGCATACAATACTTCCTCTACCTGGAATAAGCTCACGACTTTCCTTGTTCTTTTAAAATTACCACCCCTTATTCAACTGTGTTTCCTTACTTTGTTTGTATGATATTAATAATAATAATATACTTGGATAAAAGGGTTATAGCATTGTCTTGAAACTGTACATTTCCCAGATTATCTTCCTACTGCTCCTTTAAAGCACTGATTTGGTTTTTTTCTTCTGCGTATTCCTCACATCTTGCATACTGCATGGCTGGTGTAGGTTCAGAATAAATTCTGAATGACTTCTTAAACATTTTATTAAATGAATGATGCTGACCAATCATTATGGAAGAAAGTGAAGTGCTCTAAACATGTATCATAATCTTCTTTTTCCTAGTATCAAAAAATAAGCAAACAAAATAACTTTGAACTCATCATGTTTAGAGATACCTCAGAGAAAGTATATAGTATATGTATTTATCTACAAAAGAGATATAGTTATTTCTATCTCTTTGGCTTGGTATATAGAACAAGGCAGTATAGCTATCTTTTCCAGACACAAAACTAACTGAAAATAAACCCTTACACATTTGCTGAATTTTAGCTAATATCAAGCATAGTTTTAAAGTGCTAAAAGCCACAAAAAGCAGAAAGCAAAAATATACACAACAGTGTTTAAGAATTTTGGCCTCATGTCTAGGATTTGTAATATTGATGAAACTATGAAGTTTTTAATGACCTCAAACCCTTTTTTTCTGCCTAGGATGAGCTCAGAGTATCTATGAAAGATATCCTACATTTACATAAGCTTCATGAAAAATCAGAGTGTAAGCCATATGTAGATTCATTGATTTATAATATTTGTAGAGCATGGCCAGATCCTGAAAACAAAACATAAATGAAAATTTTAATACCAAATAAAAAAAAAAACACCTTCTCTATGGTTTAGAATATACAAGTATATTAAGTAGAGCTTTGGTGCTTTGTATCTCAACTGCAGTTTCATTTTGATAAATCCGCTTCTTGCAGTTGGAAAATATTTGAATTTTTAACATTTTGAATGCACTTTATTCTGAAATTTCTATAAGAGAATAAGTATTATATGCCTTTGTATATGCTTGGATTTCTCAAGAGTACACTTGTGTTGGTTAATGTGAGCAACTCAGCAACAAGAATGATTACCAGCAAACACTGGTTACATATATACTATATTCAGTGCACTGTAATAATTAACTAAGTGTGTACAGATACCAAGCTTAAGACTTATTTTTCTGTTCTCTTGAGGCTCACCAGCTACAGGTAATATCAATATTAAAATGTTCTCAATAATTACAACATATTGCAAGCAAATATCTTCTTGGATATGCCTTTAGAGAGGATATAATGCTGCTATCTAGGTGTCTTGATATATCAATGGGTGTTAAATACTTAGTTGAGGGGTAATTAGTAAGCACATGATTAATCTGATCATACTACCTAGAATTTTATAAAAAGATACAGAGAATTTAGTAAAGAAAGAAGTGAATGATTTTCTAATTCAACTGGACCCAGCTATAACTCAGAATTAATTAGTAATTGGTTTTTGCACTATTTGAAACAGAGAAAGTGTATGTCAGAAAAGACTTTATTTCTAAAGTATTTTATTTAAAGTGGTCAGAATAAGGCAAAGCAAGTCCTTTCAAATAATTAGATTTCAAAAGAAGGAGTGGTTGATAGACAGAAGAATCTTGAAATCAGCATCAAACACATGCAGGTTAAATACCTCCGAAATGGTTCCATTCATCTCAGAACTCTCCCTGATGATATACCGAGAACCAGGTAGGGAGAAATTTTGAGAAGCCAGAACTCAGAAGTAAAAAGGAGAGTTAAATAGGTCATGAACATTTCCTTTCAGAGGGTAGTCAAGGGTAGACTGGAATGGACAAAGTCAAGCATCATAAAAATGGACTGGGCCTAGAACCAGAAGAAATGTCACAATCAACGAGATATTTTCTCACTTTCTATCTTGAGAAATTTTGTCATTGTGGGCATACACATACACATACCCTTAGGCACTATGGAATGTTAAAATACAGTGCCCAAGAATGACTAATCCACAGTTATCGGAGCCAATCTTGTGAGCCACACATATTTGGTAGTAGACATTTGTTGACGGAAAGAATTTTTTTTATGAATTCAAAAAATGAGATGTCTACTGGATTTCTCTAACAAGAAGAATCTGAACCAGAAATGGACCAATGTAAATAATTGGTCAAGGTATCTCTAAATATTATTTAACTTCTAAGCTGCAATGTTTACCTGATTTACAAGCCAGTAAGAAGCTTTTCTGTGAATCTGAGAACTGGTGAGAAGGTGTTTAGACCACAGATCAGGCAGGTTGGTTAGAACCACCCTGGAGCAAAGTCTCAAAGTTTCAGGTGGAAGCTTCATAAGCAAGCGTCTAAATCTGATACTCTAGCATAACATTAGCAAATCTCTCTTACATTTTGGTAAATGTGATATAGTTATATAATTATATATTATCCAATAAATGAAAAGAGGAGGCATAAAGTATGATTAAGAAAATATATACATTGGAAAATGAGTATTCTCTCAAATATTATGCTACATGTAAAAAAAACAACATACTCTGTGGGGGGGGGCAGGTTGTGTCACAAATAGGGATCAGTGATCAAAAGTTGTTGCTTTCACTTTGACTTCAAATTGTATACTGCTAAAGCCTGAAAATATGATTTCAAAAGCAAAACTAAATCTAATGTTTTCCTTATTTTTTTGTTATGCTTACAGTAACCATAAGCAATCCTCAAAAACTCAACTCTCAGGTGGTAATCACCCTAGGGGGTAAAACACTCTCTCACTCTTTTATTCAATCTTTTTCTTTCTTTATTCAATCTTTTAGCAATATATATGAAACATTTTGTATTTGCTAAGCACTCTCTTGGGCACTGGGAATACAATAGCGAGAAAAACTGACAAGTCTCCATGGAGTTTATGTTCTAGTGCACACACAGTATATTCATATTATTAAAATTATCTTAGTAACCATCTATTGGACATATATTATGTTCTTGGCATTGTACTAAAATTCACCTTTTGTGTGTGTGTCACTCTAAATCACATTCAGAGCTTCATGTGATAGCTAACCTTCAAAAACATGCAACAAGAAGTTTAGCTAATGTAATTAAAATGGTCTAATGATTCACGTGCAAAGCTATGGGTGAAACCCAGGTCTGTCTTACTCTAAAAACTGTGCTCTTGACTCTACCTCTAGAAGAAAAGAAATAGCCCTAATTTACCAATGTATAAAAGAGAATCCCAGAGAGATTAAGTGATTTCCTCTTTAGTAATAAAATGATCATGTTGAAGAAGCTAGAAAGAGAAATTTGTTACTTTAAATGAGGAAAACCTGCTAATGCAGAATCTTAAATTACTAATCCATCTGTAAGTTATACTATAATATCTAAGAAATTTTGACTTAAAACATATCTAAAATGTAGTCATACTGTAAAAGGAATTTCCATTGTCATTGAATTTATTAATGATTATTACATTGTAGCTCTTCAGAGAAGGGACTTCATTTATTAATATTTTAAGTACTGTGCAAGAGTATATAAATCCATTTAAATAGGTTAAGAACATTCTAAATATCAAATTTTATTTAATTTTATTTCTGTTGTTCTATAAAAGTAAAATCACTTCCCACCTATTGTTTCTGGGGAAATTTACACACATAAAAAAATCAGCATATAAAGTCTTTCTAAATAGCAATTCTGCCAAACAATATGTCCAGTACACCTATTCTTTTTTCTTTCACTTAATTTATATTGCTCAAATACTACTGCTGACCTAAATGCTAGAAAGGAAAACTATCCTACATCCTTCAATATATAATGAAGGATTACAGAATGTAATTCACTGAAATAGAAGATTACAATATCTAATACATATGCATTTTTCTTCAAATGGATTTATGAACATTTCTCTAAGATACTGCTCAAAAGACTTTATATTTCCTTAATTTCTTTACTGGTGCTGGATGTTTTCTATAAGTCCTTTCATTTTTTCTTCTTTAAGTTAATACTTTCAGATACAAGGAAGGCTTGAACTCAAGAAAGGGACTACGTTAATTGTTTTCATGGTCTAATTTATCTGATCATTTATATTAATACATAAGACAGTTGTGATGTGAATATTCTATTGAGAATTAGTTAGATGAAAATAGTTATTTTCATAGTTTCATAACAAAGTTAAAAATGCTCAACTCCTTTCAAGTATGCATTTAGATCTCTGCTGAGATTCTTTTGTGAAAGTAGGAAACATATAATCTCATCAGTTCTCTGTTATTGCTGAATCCACATCTTAATAAATGACCATCATCCATGAACAAAAGGAGCTAATGTTTCCATTAGGTTAACACAGACAACTTCAAACTCATCAAGACTTTATTATGCATTATCAATAGAAAACAGATATCCTAAAATAAACCAATAAAATTCTTCCACTTGGGCCTTTTACTTAAAATTCCAGTGTGCTACAGGTGGATCAATAATAAATTCTAAAAATATTTCTGATTGGCTATTTGATTAACAGAAGCACGAACCTATACTAATAGAAAATTGTGTCTTTGAGGGTAAGGTTTTTTTTGTTCACCTTTGTGTAGGCAATGCCTAGTACAATTCTTGATTCATAGCTGATGTTTAATATGTTTGTTGAATGAGCAAATTTTAATTAAAATACATGTATGCTCTCATAGAAGCAAAACCTCATCAGCTCCCAAATTGAATTTTAACACCTACATCAAAATATTTAGATGACCTGCATTGTATGCTCTCACAGATATATTACCAAGAGCATTGTTTGTAAAATTATGGATTCATCAAAGTCCCCCCTTTACAGCAGTACTGCTCAAAATAGGTCTTGAAAGATAATATTATGTAGCATTCTACTATAAAAATTTATATATGGCATATATAAATATAAAGCATTTATATATGATATTTGTTCTATTTCATAGAAAGAAAAGAAACTCCCTAAAATTGACAAAATAAATAAGCAACATAAGTTTTTTAATTAAAAAACCATTATAGGTAAATGACATAGTTTCTAGCTATGTAGAATGATTAAATAGAACTTGAAACATTCACCATATTTACACTTTTTATTGGCACATTTTATTGGTTACTACAGGCTCATAACCATCAGAATGAATATAAAAAGAAGGCTTTAAAGAGTGTCTATAAAATATATATCAATAATAAAAAAAGAAAGTCATCCCTGTTTCTGCTAATCTGTAAGACTACTCAGAGTGATTGTGGATCACTCAAACCAATATCCTTAGTTTCTTCCTAGAAATCTCAGCCACTGAATTATTGGGTCATGCCTCAATGACATGATCAGTAAATTGAAAATAATATGTGTTCTATTACATAAAACAAATGAATCTGAAGAAAATGACTCAGGAAAATGGCAAGAGGGGCACGTAATATAGAAAAGAATGGAAGCCAAGATTTATAAACTTAAAATTTACAAATAGAAAAGGCATAGAAGAAAGGAAGACACAAACTTTAGAAATGACTTAGAATTTTTTTTTTACATCTTAACTCATTCAACAAACATTACTGAATACTATCTCTGTGCTGGGACCTGTTAGGTAATGAATTCTGTTAGGTAAGAAAGATATACAAAACTCACAGCACAACAAATAGATGCATTATCTGGGCAAAGAGATACCCAATGTGAAGTAAATAAAAACACTATTTGATATGAACCTAATCTAAAGCAGCACAGAGAATGAGCGCCTGATGATCCTGTAAGAACCAACTCAAATGCTTTATTTTTAATGAATCACTGCTTCTTCCTTTGTACAAATTTTTTTGTGCAATAATCACATATCACTTGTATTATATGTGTTTTATATTCATATTACATTATTAGTCAACATATATATATGTCAATAACCTATGAGCTTGACAGCAGAGATTATATTCTCTTTATCTCCCTGGATCCTAACAAGTTCAGCAACACAATCAATTATTAGTTATTCTAAAAAATGTCTTAATGAAATGGCAACTTGTTCTTTCCCTCTATATGGAAAGACTTCACTACAGAGGTGAACTCTCATCTGGATGGAATTTGAGGTATAATGGGAGTTAACTAGAGAAAATGAAAAGGGTGAGAGCTAGAGCAGAAGTCTGAAGGTAAAGATCTTAGAGTAATGAAGTGGTTATGTTCTGTTTGATGTGAGTTGCAAACACTTCCTCTTTGAACAGCAGATGGAACCACAATTTGAATTGTGATATATCAGAAAAGCCATAAAAGAAACATTGGGGAAATAAATGAATATTTTTAAAGGCCCCAATGGGAGCTGCTTAGATTTAGGCAGAGGGTAACAATTTCGTTTAGGTTTGCCTTAGTAGGTACATTAATGGGATGAAATTGGAAAGGTCCAAGAGGGAGTACTCAAGAAAATCTTGAATTCATTCATGTGACTATCCTTCTCCATTTTTGCCCATTCAGTATGCAGTCATTTGTAACTTTATGTACTGTTAGTGGGAATCACTGCATCAATTTTTAGAATGTTACAACAATCCTATTTCATATAAATATATCAGCCATTAAGACGAATCAGTTAAAAAGCTACTGTACCATATTTGGTTAAAATATTTTCTAATACAAAACTGAACTAAATGATAACATAAAAAGATTTATAAATTTGTGCAAGGACATTCATCATCATATAAATTTGTAATTTTTTTAAACCAAGAAATTAAAAAAAAAAACAAAAGAACCATGAGCTATTAATCCAATGAAGAGATGTGCAGAGAATCTGTTGGTTGTCTTCACCTATTTACAAACAATTGCTAAGGGAAAGAAACCTATAGCTTGTGAAGATACTAAAACCAATACGTAAAAGTTTCAAAATTGAGCTTTTAGCTTATATTAAGTAGGAATTTTCTCACAATTAGAAATATTTGAGAATGGGTGATAGCATAAAGAAATAAGCTTTGTTACTAAAATTGTTCTGGTAAAACATGGATGCCCTCGTGTTTGGATGTTGAAGAAATTTCTGGATTCAATTATCAAAAAATCAGGCAGTAGTTTAGCTCTTTTCCAAAACTAAATTCTTAATTTCTAAAATGTACAACAGTGGAATTATGTTACTTTTGCATAATATTCACAATGGGAAACATACCTGTATTATTAAGGTATTTTAATTCTTCCTTTTAAACAGAAGACAAAAATAAACAGACTTCATAGAGCTAAACAGATGATGACTACAATATTTCTTTTTGAGTTTTTTTTTTTTTGAAATCTATTACTTTCCCAATACTAATATTCCTACATGCAAAATAAGTACCTGTTTATTTACATAATATATTTCAGTTTGTAAATTAATACTTGTAACAGGAACATGCAAGGATGGTCTGACTGTGTTCCTAAACGTGCTAAACGAGATTATGCCTTGACAAAAGACTTTTTTCTCATGTGAGAATGCAAGAATTGAGTAGTAAAATGATCACTGTATAATAATTTATGACAAACTTTTCGTCCAAATAAAATTAATTTTCTCATTTTTTTAAATCTTCAGTTTATAGGAAATTCTACTTTCCTGTTTAAAATTATTCTGAAATGACTTTACCTCCTTTCCTCACTAAAACCTTTTACCTTTACATTTTATTAGTCTAATTTAGATTTTTATCCAACCCATTGCCTTTTACTTAACTATATGAATTCTAAGTCTACTGGGCTTAGAATTCTTGGGTTTATTCACTGTATGCAAACTAAAGCTGGCTTTAGGCAAGAATCTACAGCTTCTTCAAAGAATGTTGCACACAACCAGGGAATATCCCATAAGAAGTTTCCCTTAATAAATGATCTCTTCATGTTTTGTCCAATATCCATCCCCCCCCCCAAAAAAAAAACCCTTAGTCTCTCAGTAGCCCTAAATCATGTTTTTGGAAGAACCTGACATTTAGTGGCTTAACTTTTACTTTACTTTTTATAAAAGCAAAACCAAATGGAAGAAATTTTTAAAAGTATGACTGGGCCTTTCCCTCTGCCTAGGTTCTCTACTGGACTGTAAATTCTTTGTACAATTTGCTATTTACCAAGTTCCACTGAGAAATTCATACACATCAAATGTTTAAGAGTGGAATAGTCTATGAACTGTGTTCAAATAGAAAGATTCGGAAAATTACTTGTCTGGAGGACACTGGAAACAGTGGAATACTCTAAAATATACTCATTTAAAGGCCTCTAATAAACTCCAGAGGTGTCCTACAAGATTTGGGATAAATCTATATTTTTCTGGAGTCTATTAGAAGCCCATTTCCAATCTCAATTTCAGAATAAATCCAGAAATGATTCTGTAGAGTTACTTAAACTACTCAAAGTTTTAAAATTCTGACTTAAGAAGCTATATAATTTAGTGACTCTAATGCTAGGCTGCCTGGATTCAAACCCAAGCTCAGCCACGCACTAACTCTGTGACCAAAGCAAAATACAACATTCTCTCTGGTTTAGTTCCCTCCTCTGAAAAATGTGGATAATCAAGTACCTATATTACAGGGTTATTGTGATGCTTAAGTTAATACACACAATGTTCTTAGAATAGGATTAATGTCTCACACATGTGTAAGAACCCCTAAATGTTATTCATTATTACCTTTATAGCAACTTTAGGGCCTACACATAGCTCTAAAAAAGGTAGTTTTCATTTTTTAATATAGCAGATATTTAGATGGGACTGGTTCATGATATCTACTTAAGCCATAGTAGGCAAACCAATAATTTGAATATGTATTTGTTTTTTTTACCTAATTACATTAGCGGTTTTTAAAAAAAAATATATTTCCTAAAAGAAGTCCTTTAAACATTCTTAATTTGTGATTTTTACTCCTTGGTCCACAGAGAAAGTTTAAGAATTATTTCAAAGTTTTTATAATAATAATCTCCTTATAAATTTTAACCAAATAATGTGTACATAAAAATAAAAAATAAAACCATTCTGGTTTATAATTTATTTTTAAGAACAATAAGTCTATATTAGTCCATTTTAATGATTGCATTATATATTAATGAATTAATGAACTGTATTGGTATAGTATTACTTATTTAACCAATTATCCCATTCTTTGCAGATGTCTGAATATTTTGCTAGAATAATGTGCTAAAAAATTAGAATCGTTTAAGGCCCCTTTTTAAAAAAATGTTACTAAAATATCTTCCAAATGGATTGGATTTTACTAGGTTGCACTCATACCTAGTTATTAGACTGTCCTCTTTCTGATACATCAACAACACAATAAGCCTTTTTGAAATCTGCCAATCTTATGGTCAAAGAATATAGCAAAGTGCTGACTCTATTTGGATATGTTTTATAATGAAATATTAACATTTATCACATTTTTAATTGTTCATTGCTTTTTAATATTCTGTTCATTTCTCTATCAGGGTATCTATTTTTCTTACTGATTTTGGAGAGGTTTTAATCCATTAAGGGTAGTAACCATTTATCAAATATTTCAACTAATTTTTCAAGCCAGTCTTTCTTATTTTAATGTTGTTTACAATGTTTAGTGTTATTTTAAAAAGAGAAAAACTGGTAACACTTTACTTACCAAAACTAGCAATATGAAACATCATATAGCCATTTCAAAAATGTCATTTTTGAAGAATGTGACATGAAAAGTAAAAATGTTCATGGTGATGATATATAAAAAGACTAATTAGGAAGTAATCTATATATTATAACCTCAAAGTTGAAAAAGAGAATGTATATTTAAAACAGTAAAGATATATAGAAAAATATTAGTTGGGTATGGGGTAATAAGGTATGGGTCCTTTTGATTTTTCCCTTTATTCTTTTCTCTGGAGCACATATATGTGGTTTTTAAAATCAGTAGAATGTATTAGTAAAACCAAACTTTGTTCAGTGACAATTTGAACCAAACATCTAACATAAGAAAAGCTGATGTCACTTAAAGATTTCTGCACCTCTCTGTAAACATAATAAAATTTTATGTCTATATAAGATCAATAGTTCATCCTAACAAACATACTCATCCAAAATGCCAACATGATCATTGTAGTGTTAATTAAATTTTATTGTCACAATAAGTTAAGAGTGGCAAGACTGCCAGCTGAGATGTTGATTTAAAGATGCAGCTAAAATATTTTATTGCTAGATTTGCTTATAGATTGAGCTAATTAGTTCAATTACATTTACATGTTTTTGTTACTAAAAAAATAGTATTTTAAAAAGAGTACATTTAAGAGAATTTTACATGCCTCTACAATTTGATCATGTTATGACAAAGGTTCAAGGGGAAAATTTAATAAGGAAACTCATGTAAAAAAAAAAACAGTGGTTACACCAAACTATTGATTCCCATTCAAAATTTGTCAGGGTTTAAAAGACCAAAGTGTACTACACATTAATGCACTAGTGTATGAATATAATGTTTCCTGAAAACAACTTCTATTTCAAGCTATACCTTAAAATATTCATATTGTTCATTCCAAACTTTCTATATAAAGATCTATATTATTTACCTATCATGCATGTAGAAAGAAGAGACATGAGGTAAATACTGAATGGTTCAATTGTTATTGTCTTATAATCAAACCGACGCAGAAGTGTTAAGTTACTTATTTTAATACTTGTTTATGATGAAATGTGATTCTGTATGATGGTGATCAGTGGGAATTTTGTTGATATATTTCACCTTTAATCTAAGGGCTGCTATTAGTAAGCCATGCCTTTTCTAATTTACAACAAAGAAACAGAAAAAATTATGTAAATGCAGATTTTATTCCCTCACTTATTCATTTAATGGATATTTATTGAGCACTGATTATGCTCCAGTCATTGCACTCGAAGCAGTAGCTGCAACACTAACACAGAGCTGGTTCTTGCCAAGGGACCTTGCAGGGCAGGGGGGAAGAGAGAAAAGCCAGTTGACATGACATAACGCAGCATACAGTGTGATGAACATCATGATAGGAGTTCAGGGTGCTTTGAGAGCCCACAGTCTAGGGGTCAAAGAAACACTTTGATGGAATCAAATGATATGTTAGGTAGGCGGAAAGGACTGTAATCCAGCCAGGGGAAGTACCATTGCGAGGACCTCAAAAAAGCCAGTTATGCCCGAATCTCTATAGTGAGAATAAAAGTGGTGAGATGTGTTGTAGAAGGAAAGCAAAAACCTTTAAGTCTGTGCTGGAGCTTGGAATTTACCCCAAGGGCAATGGGAAACCCTTTGAAAGATTGTAAGTAGAGAAGGGACTTCATTATTTTTTGCATTTCAAATCACTCTTGCTGGAGTGTGGAAGGAAATGTGGAAGGAGATCATTGCAGTCCTTTAGCAGCCTACACTGGGAGGTGGTGAAGCCTCTGGAGACACGGCTGACCTTAGGAGTCATTTAGAAAGAAGAATCAATAGGACTTAGTGACTGACCGTGAAAGACAGGAGGTGTCAAGATTAACAGACTGCCAGACTCGGGGCGTCAAATCTTTATTTTTATGAAATATAGATAACTTCAAATCAATGATCACTAAAAGATAACCTAATACCTAAAACAGTTCTCTTAATAAAATGTTACGTAGTTCCCTTTTAGTCAGTAAGGACAAACAGTTTAGATAAACTACGTAAATTTTACATTGAATAGATTTTTCTTCTTATATATTTTAGTATATAGTAATAAAACCATGGGATTGGGTCTCTGGAACTCAAGCTATAGAGGAGAGTAATATTGACCAAACAAAACTGAAATTTTATAAACCTACTTTTCCTGATTATTTATATAAGATATTTTCAACTGACCATTATTTGAACAATAATTATTTACCCACTCTATCTCCAAACTTTAACAAAAAGGTACAATTTTTAAAAGATAAACTGGCTAATAATCTACTTGAGTGTGGAAGTAATTTTTTGTTAAAATTCTTAGCAGAGTCTTTTCAAAATTAATTGACATTTGGATGTATATAGCACAACCTAAAAGAGCACCTCTCATATTAGTGGCTCAATAAATGCTAGCTGAATCTGAAGTAATTGAGTTCCTAGAGAAGACTATGATTTGGATAGTAAAGATATAGCATTTAATGCTCCATTTTAAACTACCTATAAAAGAGCGTTCATAGAGTGAACATTAATCTTAAAAATTAATCATGGACTTTATTATTTGCCCAATGCCTGTGTACTATTTCCTTTTCCCACTAGACACAACACCTTGAGATTAGATGTGAATCCTTGTCCAAGTCCTACCATTATTAACTCTGCAATCTTGAACAAGATATAACCAGCAATTTAGTCACAATTTCTTCATTTGTAAGATACCATGACTTCTCTACAGAGTTATTGTGAAGATCAAGTAAGATAATATATATGAAAAAGGTAAAACCCAATATAAATAGATTAGCTCCCTTCAAGATTAGCTGCTAAGTAAGTGTTTTTATTAGCTATACCCTCCTTATGAAAGCTGTTTTGAAAGCTCATATTAGCTTGAAATACAAGTGCGTTGTAAAAATGTTTGTATTTGCTAATATATTTACACCAATAAAATATATCTGCACAATATGTGGCATAACAGTTTGTTTGCAAGCGTACCATGAAGTGACTGAATGTACACCAAAATAAATAAATGAAATAAGCTTAGATTGTGAATTATTTATAATAATAAAATTTCTCATTTCAGGAAAAGAAAGGAATTGTTATGTTTATTAAGTATGATTATAAAGTTATGATCTTATTTTTGTATAAGAATTGTGTTACTATACAATTGTTTCATTCTCACTGGCAATCTGTTATTGTGTCCCACAGTGTAGAGTAAGGCACTTTCCTTAGTAAAACTAAAAGGCCACAAACATATTTATTAAAAACCAGTGATGCCACTACATACCTATCAGAATGACTAAAATAAAAAAAAATAGTGAAAACACCAAATACTGGCATAAATGTAGAATGACTGGTGGGAATGTGAAATAATACAGTCATTCTGGAAAACAGTTTGGGGATTTCTTATAAAAACTAAGTATGTAATATATAATCCAGTAATGGTACTCTTGGCCATTTATTCCAGAGCTATGAGAATTTATATTACACAAAACCCTGTATACTAGAGTTCATAGTAACTTTATTTGTAATAGAAACTGAAATTGGCCCCACTATCCTTTAGCAGGTGAATGGTTAACCAAACAGTGGTTCATACATACTAAGGAATACTACTCAGCATCAAAAAGGAATGTACTGTTACACGTATAATCTGGATTAAACTCTAGAGAATCATGCTGAGTGAAAACAAGTCAATTCCAAAAGATTCCATAGTTTATGAATCTATATAAAAAATTTAAATGACAACATTTCAGAAATGGAGAACAGATTAGTGATCACCAGGGGTTAGGGCTGGGCTGGGCTTGGGAGGAAGGTGGGTGTAGCTATAAAAGGACTTTGGGGTGGTAGAACTGTTCAGTGTCTTAATAGTTGTGGTAGATACAAGAACCTACTCAGGTGATAAAACTCTACAGAACTCACACACAAGAGTGCAAGTAAAACTGGAGAAACCTGAATAAGACCAGTGGATTTTGCGGATTGAATAAAACCAGCGGAATATTTTGATTATGATATTATGCTATAGTTTTGTAAAGTATTAATATTGGGTTAACTGAGCAAAATGTACAAGGAATTTCTGTGTATTATTTATTACAACTGCATGTAAATCTACAATTATCTCTTAAAATTTTCAGTTAAAAAATCAATAATGTTGCATAAGTAGTCTTAAGAAAACTTAACTGCATGTGTCTAAACATAGGGGTTTATAATCACTCTTCCCTTTGTTCCCATGGTGTCTCTCATTGATTCATTGATTTATCCATTTGCTTTTTCACTCAACAAATACTTTCAAGCAATGATTGTGTTCAACACCTACTGGCACGAAAAGATATCTCTATGTCCCCAATACATAGTGCCACGAATAAACATCTTTGTGAGCCCACCTTGAAAGCCTCAGTAGGAAGAATAATATTTGACTAAAGATCTAAAGGAGGTGAGGATATGTTCCTATAATTAGTTGTGCAAATCTGTTTCCCTCTATAGCTTTCAATTTTCAAGGTTAAGGACCTCATCTTAAATCGTTTTTGTATGTCAAAAGGTAGGGAGCTGCCACAGAGAAGGAACTTAGTAAGTAAATATATGTTCAGTGAAAAATCTTGGGTTTCTTAACTTAAAGTTCAGTTGTCTTTCAACTACACTAGGCTTCCTACTTCAGAAAATTCATAAATTTGAATATGATACTGATATAAATCAGCAGCATACCTAGAACTTGCTAGACCTTCATTGCTCAACAATTGAATTTAATAGGGGTATGATTTTCCAAACGTTGTAGTCCAACACATCCAGAGTACAGGTAAAGAAAATGAATCCTAAGACTATTGAGGAACACGCCTAAGACCACATATATTGTAAACTGATGGACCCCCAAAATCTACATTTTTTACAACATAAAAAAGATAAGGTTCTAAGTAATATATCTGATTAATTTCTGTCTCTCCTAATTCTGATTTTCTTCCAGGTCTTAAGCTTATTATAAGTACTTTTCCCACAAAATTGCCAATTTTATATTTAGCACTACCATCACCAATAGGAAACTGAGAAGTTTTATGCACAACTCCCTCATACCTGTGACTATAGACTAAGTTTAAGACATATTTGTCTTCAAATACCTGCCTGCAGTAATACCTTATGTCTTAGTAAATCAATAACAAAGAACTCCCTGAAATTCTAAAGGTAACTAATACAAAAATAGGTTCACTTTGGACTGAAAATATGACCACAGATATGGAACTAGCATGACCACTCAGTCTGGGAAGATGAAATGGCCAATTTCTTGGTATAAAATGGAAACAGCACATATGGCTAAAAGCCATATTAGAGATGAAATTACTACTACTTATGTGCTGTTACAAATTGCAGATAAAAGATGATTACACATATTATAGTTGTCTAGTTTTCATTATAAGGACTAAATAATTTAAGATTATAGAAAAGCCAGAGTGAATGAGGAGTAAAGGACAGGTACATTAATGAAACATTTACCTTTGTTGCTCACTGTTAAAAACCTTTCAGAGACTCATCATAGACTGTGAACTGACTCTGGTTGCCATTTGGGATAATGTATTTGTGAATGAATTGATCATTGGTTCAAAAAATGCCAATACGTGCATTATGAGTCTGTCAGTGACTCTCCATTACTGTCAAGAAAAAGCCCAAACTTCTTCATAGGAGATACAAAGGTCTTCATGAGCTGGCTCTCCTCTTCCTCTCCATGCATTCCACACCCTCCAATCCTTAGCTCTCCACGGTTTCCTGAACATGCCACACTTTCAACACCTACTTCAGTGTCTTTGAATGTATTCCTCTCTGTGTACCTCCCACCAGCGCAAATTTCCTTAAAATAGTTTAAATGTTATCTTCATTTGGAGGCTTTCCCTGAACCTTACTTCTCATCTTTCCTGAGTTCTAAATACTATTACTTGTTGAGCTTATTACACAATACTAAAATATTATTTATATTTTGTCTCTTTCAGTGGATTAAAACTTCTAAGCAAAGTGTTTTATTCATGTTTCAATAAGCAATCATATAGAATTGAATACCTGATATAAAACTAAAATAATTGTAACTAATTTTATTTGGTGTTTAATAATTGTCAGGCACTCCTCTGAGGTTTTGTTTATTGTCATCACAACTTAATGAACTACATAACTCTCATTATTACAGTTTTACAGATGAGGACACTGAGGCACGTTGAGTTTAAGTAACTTGCCAAGGTTACAAAGCTAGCAAGTGATAAAGCCAAGGTTTTAATTTAAGTACTCTGACTTCAACATGCATGTCTTTCACTATACTATAGCTATTTCACACATGTATGTGTATATATATGTGTGTGTGTGTGTGTGTTCTTAAGTAAGTAGAGACATGTACACACAATTCAAGTGCATGCACATGTATATTTACCTGTGTATACACATGAAAATCACTGGCTTTAAGAATAAACTCTAAACAGTAGTACAAAGTTAGTTACTTCAGTGAATTAGAAATTTTGACAAAAGATCATCTGATGTCCTAGAAATTTCCTTTCCCACAGATATATGGAAATACTCTAGTTAATAATTCTCAAGCATAATATCAATATGCATAGATTTTTAAATGTATTAAGTAGATAAGCTTTGTATCGAAAACATACACTTATTGTTATGAACCATGTAAAATCTACTAGATAGGTTTTAGCAAAATTTAGAAAATTTAGGCATAAGAAATGCATTACAAGATTATATCTGCAGAATACTCTGGCATATATAATTACCTGAATAACTCTTTTCTTTAGGAGAATAAAAATATGTTTATAAATATATTAAGCTTTTTTTCTCAGCAACATTATTTTACATACTAATTTTTTTAATTCAATTTTGTTATACAAGTGGTTCCCAAACTTTGCCATATACTAGAATCATCTGGGAATCTTTTTAAAATACTGATGCCTGAGGCTGGGTGTGGTGGCATGTGCCTATAGTCCCAGCTACTTAGGAAGCTGAGGAAGGAGGATTGATTGAGCCCAGTAGTTTAAGTCTATAGTATGCTATGATAGCACCTGTGAGTAGTCACTGCACTCCACCTTGGGCAACAGAATGAGATCCCATCTGTTAAAAAGAAAATACTGATGCTTAGAGCACCACCACCCTCCAACTGTCCCTAGCCAGACATTCTGATTTAACTGGTTATGGGCTGAGACCTGAGTATTAGGATTGTTTAAAAACTTCCCAAATGATTTCATTATAGGAACCAAAATTCTACTGAACTTTCCACAAATTTTCCTCTAAATTTTTATTGGAATTTCCTCCATATCTCATTTAAAAACAATTCTGACAAACAAAATTATTCCAAGTGATCATCAACAATGCCAGAATTCAGTATGTAGTTTGATATCAAATACACTACCTTGTTACTGCATTCTTCAAATATAATTTCTTTCTTTTTGATTAATTCTCTTTACAGATAATAAAAATCATTTCTTTACTAAACCATCTCTTCAAGGATATAGTCAAATTCACTACCTAATCACCGAACTTAATTATGCAGAATTATACTTCATTTTCATTAAGTATCAATTTCCATATACTTAAAATAGAAAAGTGTATAGTTTGAACAGGGAACAGGTTATTTATAAGAAGGAAGGTTTAAATAAGGGTAAAAGTATAGAGAAACACAAAAGTTCTAGGATAGTATCACACTACACACTCCCCTACATCCTATCCATCCTAATCCCTGTTTATAATCTGATGTACTGCCTCAAGTTAAAAGCAATAAGTAATCCTAATGTTCATGTTGATGTGAAGATATGGTCTTTCAAAAGCCAACTCTCTACCTACTAAAGTATGAATACATTTATACTACAGTTATATCAATATTCATACACTATATTTAATAGTCACTAGGATTGTTCACAAATTTTTGGTTCTCTCTTCTTTGAAAGTCATGGTAGAATTGCATTTCCCCACACCAATCAACTCAGGCACAGCCATTTGACTTGGTTTTATCAATGAAATGTAAGTATCATGAGCAGAAGCTTCAAGAGCCAGAAGAACTTCAACTGGCTTTTCCTTCTTTTCCTTATTCCACAGCAACCGACAAAGTTCTAGATATCAGTTGCTCCACCAGCCTACGTAGATAAGTAAGGACAATGCAATGTGAAGCAAGGAGCTAGCTGCCCCTTAGTGGACCTCTAACATGAGTGAGAAATAAATCTTTGATGTTCTAAAGTCCTTGAGATTTGGGGGGGGGGTGGGGAGAGGCGGTTTCCTGCAGTGAAATCTAGCCAACCCTTAATGAAATTTTATATGTACATATAATTGTATATGTAAATATATACATCTATTTCAGAAAAAAAACGTATCACTTGTATAAATGAATTTGTTAGGTTAAGAACTGGCAGTGTCCTGAACTACTGCAGGCACAATGTGTGTAAAAATATATCCAAGGAAAAACATTGATGCACACATGATGATCAAAGAGTTTTGCTTATCACATGCTCATGCTGAGAATTCATTAGGCATTTTTGCTATTAAATTTATAGAAGGAGTTGTTGGCTTCAATTTGCTGACACCATGAGTCACATTCATCAGTCTCCAACATGATGATAAATCACTGAATGATACAATGAAAATGTTGATGATTACAGTTCAGTCATAACAGATGTACGACTGAATCAGTGCTCTCATAAGACATCACGTCAAACGCAAATTTCCAAGTGGGATAATTCTTCAGACTAAACTAAACAGTGCATCACTCTGAAGTTTAAATTGGTGTATTATGGTTATTGACATAAACAATGAAATAAATCCAATTTCATCTGCAGAAAACAACAAATCTAAAGTAATGGATTCATAAATTGTTAGATATTGAAGAAAACTCCTAGAATGGCTAGTTATAAAACTTGAAAGAAATAACTGTATTTCTCTTTAATCTGTATTTCCAAATATTTTATAGTTATAAAAATTATAACTAAAGGTGAAACATTTTACACAGCTATATAATATAATCACCAAAAGACCATATCCATATCGGAATGACATTTTATTAGAAAATATATGGTAAACATGACTGTCATTAATGATAAAGATTGTGTAATATATTTACTTATGTGTTGGTGTGTATCAGAGTGTGAATTAAGAAGTCAAGAATAATAGTAAACACATTCTACTGCATGACATAATCTATATGAAATTTTATTATTTATGAATCATCACAAGTGGGAAGTTGTTTTATTTTTAAAGATAGTATCATTGAGATAGTAAATTTAAACTAAAAAATGTAGAACATATATATGTATGTGTATAGATTTCTTTTGAGGAATTTCTATTTTTTATTCTCTAATTTGTTTTCTCTATTCAATTTGGAAAATACTGAAAGGCCTTTAATGTTTGTTTTAAATTATGCATAGGCCTATCTACAGCATGAAGTACATGTGTGCTCTCACTGAAAAATAGTCTTCTCTCATTTTCTCATCCAAGAATAACTTGAGGCAACAATTCTGCATACTTTTTTTTGAAATAATAAAATAGTGGTATATATATGCTTAAAAACAAAAAATATTAAATTAAAATAAATATGTGTTCTTAGCAGTCATTACTTCCCACTTCATATTTATTGCATTTAGGAATATTTATAATGCTGTTGAATTAAACTGCATTTGTACTGACGATTCACCATATAAGTTTCTAACATGTACACAAATGTGCATATCCATCCTTATATATATATATATTCATACAATTCCTCAAAGATCATTCACTGTAGAATAATTTGTAGCCTCAAAATAATAAAGTACAGTTACACCCTGTGATGACTGACTTTATAAGAACTAGCTATGGCCAGGCGCAGTGGCCCACGCCTGTAATCCTAGCACTCTGCAAGGCCGAGGCGGGAGGATCGTTTGAGCTCAGGAGTTCGAGACCAGCCTGAGCAAGAGTGAGACCTGGTCTCTACTAAAAATAGAAAGAAATGGTCTGGACAGCTAAAAATATATATAGAAAATAATTAGCCGGGCATGGTGGCATATGCCTGTAGGCCTAGCTACTCGGGAGGCTGAGGCAGAAGGATCGCTTAAGCCCAGGAGTTTGAGGTTGCTGTGAGCTAGGCTGACACCACGGCACTCACTCTAGCCCAGGCAACAGAGCGAGACTCTGTCTCAAAAAAAAAAAAAACTAGCTATGGCAAAAATTATACAACTGCATTGATCAAAATTTTATTTAGACAAGTTAGAACATTTCAGTCTTAAACAAAAGTTATAATATACAAAAAGCTCCTTTTATTTAAATGGTCTGTTTTATTATAATAAAATAAACACATCTAAAATTATTTAATACTTGAAGTAATATTTTTTCTGAATAACTAGAACCCAGACAAAAATGTCATTATGTATATTTTAAAATTAAATCAATGGATCAGATGTAGAGAATTTTGCATTTATATGATACAATTCTTCTGGTTTCAAAGTTACATTTTTCAGTGCCATAACCAATAAACTTAGAGAAGTTAAAAGCAGTCTTTAAATGATGCCTCTTACCAAATTCAACATCATCTTTATAACTTTTTTCTACCCAGAGTCCTCCTATAAATTTTAAAAATTTCCAGAGTATAGATCTGTAAAACCTAACATAAATTTAGAAAAATATATTAACATGTAAAAAAGGAAATTATATCAAAACAGTCAATGCATGGAGGTAAATATTTATTTACTGTGATACTTATTCTGATGAACAAGCACTGCTATTGGGAAGGGGATGTGACAACTTCTTTCCTTCCCCAGCCCATGCTAACCCTTCTCCCTTAGTTGACTAATGCCAATTTGTAAAATTCTCCAACTTTGGACCATAGAAAGAGGAATAGAAAAGTTCTTACTTGATTGGTGAGGATCTAGTGTCGGAGCACTCAGAATGTAACAATTGTCTAAAGTGATTCTTCTCTCCTAGGTACTTTTGTGAACTCTGTGGGAAAAGCACATTTTCTCTCTCCCCTGTACCGTTAGTTGGGATATTGCTCCCTCAGGTTCCCATGACAGGAATGAATGTAACAATCCTGCAATTTCTGTTTGCAAACATCACTTTGACGCTCCAGACCATCCTCTTGGAAGGACCCAGAATAACATCATGCCGCCTCTTTCCTGTAGCTCTCATCTGGTCCTCGGGAAAAACAGTCTTTTTTTTTTTTTTTGGATCAATTCTGGAAGTCCAACACAATCTTGTCTAGGTCACTCCAAAGTCAAGGCAATTAGTCAGCTTGTTTCTCACATACCAGTCCACTATATCGCTCAAACTGATAAAAACTTGTCTTTGATTTTCATAAAGACACACTCCTGGAGAGAATCATACCCACACTCATCTCTCTCTGAAGGGTGTGGGAATGAGAATCACTGCCTACAAGGAATTCTCTTTATAAATCATCTTCAATTTCCCCCTCAATTTTGGTGAAGCATTTAAGAGTCTCAATCCTAGTTTTCCCCTTACTGTCTTCTTTCAAGTTAAGCATGGTAGTCTTGTACTTTGGAATGTGGTTCCTGTTGTCTTTAGATCTCAGCGAAAACTTCTATTCCAAATGTACTCAATTACATAATTGGGACTGAGGAAACTTTTGTTTTACAAAGTAGCTTAAATCCATTTCTGTACAATGTTAGTGCATTTTAAAAACAAATCATAAAGCCCCTAATTACCAAATTCTGTTAATCTATATCAGTCTGATGAACAGAATAATTGCCTCTGCACTGGTTTGTGATATGTAAATACAGACTTAAGTAAATAGTATTTTTATAGTGCTTTACAGAAGGCTATGTCCCTTTACACCTACTCTCTGTTTAACTTGTGATTTCAGATCAGTGGGAAAGCTAAACAGCCACATATACATCTGGCTATATCATTAAAATAACCCAGAATATTAAACTTGTCTCCACTTTTATTTCCCATTTACTTAAGTGGATACGCCATTTTACCCAAGTTTAATTTAATTGTGGTGATCATAATTAATAGTTGTTTGAGGGAAAATAACTATAAAACAGTTCATAGTTTGAATACCTTGTTTGTCTTATGTAGGTTAATAGGAAGCATTTGAGTAATTTTTAAAACCAGCAACACAACGTGGGGATAGCATTGTATAGCAGAAAGGACCCTGGGCTTGAAATCTTTATCCAGTTCAGATCTGTATTCCTATTTCTATTATCATTTAGAGTATTTCATAGGTATTATCAAAATTATGTTGAAAAGCATTTACTCTCATATGAACATGTATACCTGTGCACATTCATAGAAAGCCACACCATGCCTCAGTTATCTTTTGAGGATACATTATTTATAATGATTCTGTTCCAGAAAAAAAACTTCAAAATAATAAAATAAGATACACTTCAGATAATTCATAGCTATAGGAATCAGGTATACTTAGTGTTCAGATTCTCAGTTTTTTTCATCTGTCAAATAGTGATAAATGCCAGTTTACTACTTTCCAGAGTTATTAGGTCTGATAAGTTAATGTAGGTAAAAATGCTCCATAAAGTGATACGTACAGATAAGGCAGCTATACCATATTCCTAAACATACACATACGCACACAAGCATAAAAATTCAAAAATAACCTAGCGTGTCTCTGGGGAATTCATCTCTGAATTTTCTTGACTGCTACCAGAAATCCTTTAAATTTCAATAGTAACATGCTTTCCCACTAAATAGTACCACTTAGAGTATTTTATGTATAGGAATGTTTTGTAAAACTTCTCAATTGGCAGATTCATTGCCCTATTAGTGAAAGGCTATAAAATTTATATTTTTATTCTATATTCTTTTAACTAAGAACTTTAAAAAATCAAAATGATTTAATATTTGCAATTTAGCAGTCTTAATGCCTTTACTAGGTAGAGGTGTCTTGCATACCAGAAGTTCATCTACAATTTAGAAGGTGATCTTTCTCCAAGAATTCAGAAATGCTGTAATAACTTTATATGGCTCTGAACTGCTTCATTCCAAATTCTCAAGGCTTTTCTAATATGACAAGTTTAGCAAATTCCAAGGCTCCAATCTTAGTATTTTAAACCAAAATGATAAATTGGATCCTTAACTGTAAAATTTCTGATCCTAATAAAAATATGAAGTTTAGCAATTCCTTCCTCATCCTGCAATATGCAGAAATTAGAAATGAGTACAGCATTTCTTTTTTTCCCTAGCTTTCTGTTTCACATGAATCTGAACTAGAAAGCATATTGAATTGATTTAAATTGGAACCCACAGAAGGAAGCTGGCTAAAGACATGAGGACTAACTCATAGTCTGTGACCAGACTGGTTTGTCTAATGATGTAGTTGTTGTCACAATAAGTGGCTACATGCACAGATTTCTGTCTGGTTACACATTTGGCTTGAAATAAACATTCAGAGAATTGAATCCAAACATCAGCTAGGCCAAAAGTTGCCTTAAACTCTGCCAACCTGATGCTAATTCAACTAGGAGTAACATGCTTTTTTGTTTCACAACAAATGAGTCTCTGAATCTATTAAACTGAAACTGATGATGATTTCAGGAACATTGCCTGATGAGATCATTATCCCCTTACAGTAGGTCTGGAACCTAATTTTCCTGTCAAATGTCACTTACCTACTTTGGTATCCTAGAAGTGGAAGGAATGATCCAAGAACTGAAAGAGGAAATACTTTGGCTGTGTAATTTGACTCAGAAAAAAGACCCATGCTTAACCACTTATTTTGTGAATGTCTATTTTACAAGTAAGTTTAGAAATTATGCCTTGTCTGAAACTAGTCCTAGCCTACCATCTTTAAATAGGGCTTTATTTTTCTGTGAGTGTCACTTATCTTGCAATGTTGTATACCGGTATTTGGGTATCTTTCATTCCATCCAGCTAAAGGGAATGGCACTTAGAAATTACAGAAAAATACTAGTAAATAAAGGACATAACCCACATAGTTATTTGGATGGAAAAAATATGCCAGACAGGTGACTTTTCCAAATTACTTGAAGGTGAAAGGATATATATGTCTAACCAACATTAAAATGTATTTATTTAGAAGACACTGGTATCTGTAACATTCTATGACAAAATAAAGAGAAAATACCCAGTTAAATACGAATATGAGTATCTAGTTCAATAGCACCATGCCAACATTTTCTAAACTGAGTTTCTAACGTTGTTTATCTTCCTCTTTGAAAAAAAAAACAAAGTGTTAGTTTTCTGTATTGATATCCAAATGTATATCAGTTTTCAATTTGGAAACATGCAACAATTAGAGAGTTCCCTTTTTCCACTCAAATTATATCATTCATGGGACTAGGGTAAGATACAAAATTTGTGGAGCTTAGTACAAAATGAAAATGTGGAGCTTGTTATTCAAAAGTAAGAATTTCAAGATGGCAACAACAAAGCATGGGGCCTTTCTAAACATAGGACCCTGTATAACTAGACAGATTACAGACCCATGAAGCCAGCCATAAATAGGGATATCAACAAAACTTTCTATTGACTCGCATTTGCATTGCTAGTAGGATTGCAAAAGACATAAGGGATAGTTACTAAAGCATCTTTCCTTTCCAACTCAAATCAATAGAAAGTTACCCTCCAAATGGGTCCACCCATACCTATTTATCTGCCACGTCAAAATGAACAGGCTGTTGAAAACATGGCAGCAAGGACAAGAAGTAGGGGAATTAAGATACACATCAAGCCCTCCAGCTTCCTGCCTTTGATAGAAATGCACAATAGTGTACTGTTTGCAACATCCTTTCATTCCTTTGCTTGAGAGTTCTGGCTCACACCCACTGAGCCTTGTGAAAAGATGCAACCCTTACTTAGGAGAGGGGTTCAGAAGTGTTTACTCATTTTCAGGATATTTTCTTGTTATATACAAAAAGGAAGTAAAAATCTGTAATATCTGAATTAAAAATCAAGTTTCAAACTCTCATGTTCTTAAATCATTCAAACTCACATAATACATTCACATAAAATATGAATAAAGCCTTTAAAACCATGACAAGAGTAATTTAACTCATATATACGAATTGCATGAAACACGCAAGTTCAACTCTTACATCATTATTAGCATTACAGTAAATTACTGACATATATACACAGTCTGGGATCACTACAGAAATTGGGCAAGGAAATTATTCTTCCAATGCAGTCTACAGGCACACCTCGATAAAATTACTCCTTTACTATTCACTTATTAGCAGGTTTTCTTCAGTGTTTCAAAGCTTGACTAATCCACAAGATAATATCAGCATATTTAAAACCTTAAGTTTATCAAATCCAACTTTATTTTGTAAATGAGGTTGATTTCCACTTCCTTTCATCCAAACTTTCATGATAAGGGCTTTGATAAGATGGTATCATAAATTGTTTCCCTACAGGGAATATGCATCTAAGAAAAAGTATATTAACTAAAGAAGAGGAAAAAAGATTTATACTTTAAAAGAAGTTTTCAAAAATTAGCATTCAAGATAGAAAGATCAAGAGATGGATTTTATCTTCCTAATTTTTTAATTACATACTATCAATCCAATTTGAAAGTTCATCTGAGATATACCTGGCAAATTTCCAGTTAAAACAAATGTTAGATAAATATTTGTTTTAATTTATTTATTTCATACTTTTTAGCCAAAAGGATTTGTAGCAGATATAGCAATATCTTTCAATTTCTTAAAATAAAAATATCAAGATTTTCCACTTCTTCACTTACTTTTACACCGTCTTAAATTAAAAAAACAAGAACTCAATAGAGATTAGACAGAGAAAAAGCAAGTATAGGTTGAGTATCCCTAATTCAAAAATCCAAAATGCATATTTAATATTATAACATTGTAATAAACATTCTGGAATGAAAAAAAATACTCCAATTTCCTAAATCTTTTGAGCACCAACAGGACACTCAAAAGAAATGTCCACTGAAATATTTCAGACTTCAGATTTCCAGATTAGAAATACTGAACCAATATAGTGCAAATATTCCAAAATCTCAAAAATATCTAAAATTCAAAACACATCTGATTTCAGGCATTTTGGATAATGGATACTAAACCTGTAAGGTTAATCTGAAGTCTAACAATTAACTTGGGTAGTCAAAGCTAAGTTATATTCAAATTTTAATAGTTCTCAGTGAAAACTGTTACTTACCTATATCTTTGAAACCTGATAAACTACTTCACCAGTTAGTACCCACTTATTACAGTACATCTTTCATGAGCAATACTTTGTTTTAATGACACAGAAATGGTATATACTTTAATTTAAATTGGTACTTGTTATCAATGAAATGTTTGTATGCCCCCATGATTCATATGTTGAAGCTCTAACTCCCATGTGAGGTCATTAGGATATGGGGTCTTTGGGAAATAATCAGGTTTAGGTAAGGTCACAGGGTGAAGCTCCCATGATAGGATTAATGCCCTGATAAGAAGAGAAAGAGACACCTGAGCTTCCTCTCTGCCCTGTGAGCCCTCGCCAAGAACTGAATCTGTTGGCAATTTGATCTTGGACTTTGAAGTCTTCAGAACTGTGAGAAATAACTGTCTATTGTTTAAGCCACCCAGTCTGTGGTATTTTGTTATAGCAGCCTGAGCAGTCTAAGATAGTACTTCTCTGAAAAAAATATGAGAAAGCATGCTGACGAATTCCCACCACTTTAATTCTAAATATAAATATCAATGGTATGTGAAGAAATACTTAGTAATGTTATAAAATCTGGTCACTGGTAATTTTCACTTAATTCACTTAGTTAACAACATTTTCTAGTATTCTCCATTATATATTTGGCAATTGCAATATAATGCCTAAATATATCATTTAGAGTAGTTCATTGAGTATTGTTGAGAGTAGTCCAAAAAAGTGTATTCTCCACCAGCTAACAGTCTAAATTTCCACACTAGTTTTATAGTAATTTTCTATTAATAGACTCTGCCTTTGCTAAAAAAAAAACAAAAAAAAAAAAAACACCATATATAATTGAAGTTCATAAAATAAAAAGCTTTAGTTTCCTTCCTTCAATTATTAAAGAATTAAGAAAACAAAAATATAATATTAAGGACAGAAGAGAAATTAAACATTCTTTTGAAAATAGTAAATAACTTAAAAAAATCTTCACAAAAGTAATTATACCTCCCTTAGATTCAGTAACTATAATTGGAAATATTTTCTTCTTCAAAAGGTATAAATAATTTACCACAAAACCTTCATAGAAACAAACTAAAGAGTAAATTTTAATGTAAGACAAATATTATCTGGACAATTGGTGCTTCTGAAGTATTTAACCTTTCGTTAGCTCCATGACTTGGTACTACCAAGTTCATTTTACTATAATTGAGTTTATTAAATACTAAATTTCAGTCCAAATAGGAAAGCTTCAAAGAAGCAGAAGCACTTATACTTTCTTTAAAATATATTTTCATACATGCAAAACAGAAGTGAGATATCCTACACTCTGCCAATATTTTATTCAAATAATATTTACTAACTTCTTACTCTACGCATAGTACTATACCTTTTATTTCTTTTCAGTTAAGGATAAATTCAAAATTTACTCTGCATCCACCCCAAAATGCTATAGAAAAACTGTTGAGCTGAACTTTCAAAATAAAAGTGTCTTTCAGGGAACACAGATAATGTAGTTTTCAAGTCAATTTGCAAGTGACACTAAATGCCATGATATGCAGTCACTAGATTCCAAGGGTGAGGCAAAGAGTTGAATAAGACTTGGCTTGCATTCAAAAGTAATAAAGATAACCATATTAAACAGGAAAATTTTTAGGCATCCACTGAACTGTGTACATATGTGAATTCCCATAGACTGACTTTTCCAGATCTCCACTGAACATGGAAATAAGTCAATAAGAAAAGATGATTTAACTTTGAATAATTCTTCATTCTAAATTAGACATATAACTTGTGCTAAAGTACCATATATGTGTGTTTGTATATATATACATACAAATTTATACACATATATTTGCCTTTAATGCATAGTATTATAATATGCCATGTTTTCAAGAGTTCACGTTTAATGTAGTCATTTAATTGATTCACTTATTTCTTTTCCAATATTTCATTTAATAATTATTTTGAGGACTTACTATGTGTGAGAAGTGAAATGCATCTCATTGACTTTTATATATTTTATGCTTAAGACACCTCAATATATTAGGCAATCAATCCATACCTAGCACTGAATTAATGTCCCACTCTATAGTTAACAGGATCCAAAATATTGTTTATATCTGAGATTCTTTAAAAATTCTTGCATTGAGACACTATTATCAGCTCTGGTAGAAAAATTTTATTATATTTTCTACCTTCAAATATATTGTCTACTTGTCTACACTATTTCTCTCAATGTATTTCTTAAATATCTTGTGCTATACTAAAATGAATTCATTCTATGTACAAAGTTATAAAAATTATATTACTGTGAATATTATGAAACCCAAAACATCTGGTAAGCTTTCAGAAAAGGTGCTGAGAATGTCTACATTTACACCTTTTTTAACACGTAAATAGACTGTTGTGATATATATTTTCATTTTGTAGCATTTATATCTACATCCAAATTTCAGAAATGTTATATATACTATTCAACCAAAAATACAGTCAATTATGTCTTCATATACATTACTGTATTTCTGAAAACTGTTTCAAGAAATAAATTCAGGATTGCACAATTTAATTTTCCACTTAGAAAACTAATGTTTGGTATATAAGAAATCACATGCTATAGCCAGCCCAGAGTTATGCTCTGGAATAATCCCTCTGTATAAATGAAATTGAAATCTTAGGAGTATACTTTAAATTTTTTCTGTAGGTCACATACATTTATTTAAACTATTTGAAACCATGATTGATTTATTTGGGCAGGTCTTATACTTACCCCTTCGAATATATGCATATGTGTTTTAACTCTGAGAGAATGGGATCTGTTCAGGTTTTCCAAATGAACAAATCAAAAGTTTAAATCATAGCCACACAGGACTTTGTCTTTTCAGACCGGGTTTTTGTGCATTTGTTTTAAACATACCTTCTTATAGAAGTTCCTTTCTGCATCCTATTCAAAGGAGCATTCTCATTATTTCTGAAGTCTTGCTCTAGCCTTCCTAATAAACCATCCTTCAGGTGTTAAAAAGCACAGTGTGCTGACACTCAGAATTCCTTCATGGGATGCAACAAACTTATTATTTCCTCAATGGTTCTCTTTCCAGGCAGATGAAGAGCATTATGAGGACAGGGCATGTCCTATTCTTAGCCCATGGCACAATGCCAGGGTCAGTAACGTTCACTGAAAAAATGGATACATAAATTGTATTCATAATGTTTTTCTGTTTGTTTTTAGGAATCTTTTTGGTTTCTGCAAACTTGGGGATTTTACTCTAGGCTCAACTTCTGGATCAAATATTTTTTAAATACTATAAAGATAAGTCATATAATTGGTCACATTTGTCTCTAGTCCATGGCAATGGTTTTTAGTACCCTGTAGTCAGAATGTCAAGTATCCTTAAAGTCTAAGCAAAGTTCACCAACAAAATGATCTTAATAGACAAGACATTTATTTCAAAATATTTCAATGGAAATTTTGGATCAATATATTACAAGAATCTTTACAAAAACAAATTACCTTCTCCATGGCAGGTTACATTTGTTTAACTGGATATTCTACTTTTTTTTTTTTTTTTTTAGAAATTCTACTTACAAGGAATTGAATTGAAACCTATTGGTTTATATTTCACAGTATTCCTCCTGAAAAACCTCTTTAGGGTTTATCTGCCAGTTATCAAACTAAAGGCTCTTTGTGCTAATAAACTGCACACATACATTTAACCAATAATTCCACAATTTCACTTGCCTCAACACTTTTCTTATGTCATCTAGTCTTCTTGTTTTCTATATCTAGTTTGTCAGGTAGTACATGATAGTATATGAGAAACCACGCTCTTTGGGAGCTCTCACTTTGGGATATTGTCATAAAATAAGAATGGGGAATTCTATATCATGCTTGGTTTTCTACACTGTAAAGGTGAAAATCAATGTTTTTCAAAAAATTTCTTTAAGGACAACTAAGTGGAAGAAGATAAGAGATTGTCAAAACTATATATGTCATCACACTAGGAAAATTTGAAGACATGAAAAACGTGGTTTTCTGTAGGGTTCTCTGTTTGAATGCATGCTATTTTGATCTGATCACATAGCTCTGGATAATAATGTATTGGAGTCATCAGTGTAATCATAAGAGATTAAAAACTGACCAATATAGTGAATAAATGTATTTAGAAATACTCTCAGAAAAGTCAGAGGCATTTTAAATTAAAATTATATTATCTGTACAACCTTGATTCAAAGTCTACATTGAAAAACTATCTAAAGCACAAACATGTAGAAAGGATCATGATGTCACTTCAGGGAAGGCAAATATGATAATGTGGTGCCGGTAAATGGAAACACACAGTTTTAAAGAAGTCCACAGTGATAATGTACCATTGAAATTTATCCCAGATTTAGAAACTTCTAATGTGACTAAATATTGGATTTCTAATTGTTCAATGTTCATTTGTGATTAGTAGTTCCTGTATGCTGAATTATCATAAAAGCATTTATGTATTAAGACATATGAAAAAAATCAGTTGCTTTCCAAAGTCATCTGAAACACAAACACAAATTAACAATTTGTCTTAAACCACTTAGACAATACCAACCAACTTTCACCAGGTGTATTCTATATATAACCAAAAACCTTTACTGTGGGAGGAAAGCTCTCATTGAGTTCTACCTCATCAGTGGTACCATCATATAAGAGACTAGTAGACTCTATTCAGAAAAATACTGGTCTTTGCTTTCTATTAATTTTGTTAGAAGATGAGTTAGCAAGTTAAAATATGGAAAAGAATGGCCTAATGCAAATTAAAATATGTAATTTAAAATTGTTAAAACTAATCCCTTCAGATTTTACATCACTTTCAATGGAAGTATCTACCATTGTTAATAGCATGACCATTATCTTAAAAGCCATAGAGAAATAGCTTTAAAGAATTTTTGATACTTAATACATGAAGAATTCTGTAGTAGATGTTTTTACAAGATACCAAAATAATTACTTGAGGTAAGAGAATACAAGCTGAAAAAATTTAAAATAATCTATATAAATAATTATGAGTAGAGTTAGCAACATAACTGTATCCATGACACTTAACTGCACAGGGTTTAGTTATATGAAGAGAGCAAATAAAAGGACAATATAACTATAAGCAAATTCAGAATGATAAGCATAGTTAGAGAAATAGTCATATGGATTGAAAACATGTTATAGTCATCACACACAGCACAAAGCAATGCTTTGTAACTCAGCTGCTATCTTTCTAAAAATGACAGCAGAGGGTATGCAAAGCTGACAGTGACTACTTGAATCAGAGTAGTGTCACCTTTGAAATGAAGGGAGAAAGAGAGGGGTTTATTTAGTAATGTCAACAGTTGGTTACCATTGGCAAAATTACATGCATCTTCAGTGGGAAAATGATATATAGATCATTTCAGTTCATACCACAAATAGAATCAGCAACCAAGTATGACATGTGTATATCTTACATTTATCTACACATAGAATGTCTGCTCTATAAACCTTCTGGTCAGTTTACAAATATATATATGCAAATGATTAAATGCTAATTGGTACCTACACAGCATAATCAAACTAACAATAATTATCATACTGCATACACATCTATTTTTTAAATTCTTTAATTAAAGTCTGTGCATTTGATGCTGTCTCTTGTTGGCTTTGAAACTGTGTTCAAATTTAAGGAAGGTGATGCACCATGCAAAGAGAACCCTTAATTAGGGTAGACTTTCACTAGATAGTGATAGACACTTACTTGACCTTGTGATTTGAAATATTGAACCAATGCTATAAGAAAGTTTGCCTATGGTCCAAATTTGGTCCATGAGCTTTTTTCAAAATTACCAAAAATGTATTATTAAAACCTAAATATCAACATATTTTGGAATTTTGTGTTTAATCATGTAAGAGTAAGCTTTTAAAAATGACAAATTCTAAAATACAAGTTATAATTATTAGTTAGCCATAATTGTTATCAATCATGACTTAATACAAACTATTTTTTCCTCACATATACTGAATGTTGTTTAGCAACTCATCCTAAAATTCATTTTGGTCTCTGAGTCTCCTTGGGACTATTACAGACCTACTATGCATCAGGTCATCCTACAATCAAATGCATACTTAGCTATTAGAACCAAAGAGAAAAATCTTTGTTTTACTTTCAAGCCTGTAGACAAGTTAGTCATTAGATAAATATTTACTGTATGTCTACGTACTCTGTGCCTTGACCCTACAATGTTGACTATCCCTACTGCCAAGGATTCCATGGAATGAGTGAAAGTCTGTGACATTCCTATTGATTCACCTTTAAGCCCTTCTCCATGCAGCTAAACCACATACATTCAAAAGAAATGAGTAAAGTCCATCTATGCACATAAAATCCCACTTATTTTTTCTCCAAAATTAGAAGAGAATAACTTTTCAAGGATATATGAAAAATGGGGCTGTGCCATTTTCCAAAACGTATTTTCACAGATACGCAGTACATAATATGTATATTCAAACTTTGCTAAGCAAGTCAAGTTGGTTTGGTACTAAAACAATGAGTTGCCCTCTCATAATAGCTGTAGCTCGCCTACAGTTAGACATAATACTAGGTTACTTTAGATTAGCTTATAGGATTTTTCATGTCGAAGAGTTGCCATTGTGAAAGGGAAGAGTTCGGAAATTCAAAATATACTTATACAAATCCACAAATAGTTTATGTCCACAAACAAAGAAAAAGCCTTTTATGTATCTTCAGAATGAAAAAGGTAAGCAGAAAGATAATAATTCATCAATTTGTTAATTGCTTTATTTTACTGGAAACTATGACCCATGTTCATTTTAGTTATAACATACAGAAAAGTAATGGTATAGGTGACATCTAAAATTAGTTATGTATCCATGAAGAAAAAATATTGTACAGAAATATAAATACAGCTACTCATGGCCAGATTGATCTTTTATATTAATATATGACATTTTATAGATGCCAGCAGATTCTTCTTACCTTTTTTAAATGTCATCATAAAATAATTAGTTATAATACTAAGTTCAAGAATGTAATTTAGTATCATAGCTCTAGCTCATTAAATCTGTTAAAGTTAAAGAAAATCAGTTTTTAATAAATTCTAGTTTTAGTTTAACACTAATAATTTGCTCATATTAAAAAAGATCTACTTAGAACTATAACATATATATGATACACGTATATTATCTTATACATCCTTATATAGGTATCCAATAATTGGTATATTATTATAAAGTAATTGTATACTTTTCCCAAAATAATAAAGCAGTTGTTATTTAAAACAATAATATCAAAAAGCCTCCATAAAATGAAATACATTTATATTTTAATATAATTGCAATTTGTTCATATCTGTCATAGTATAAAATAAATATTGATTCAAAAGGAAATATTCTTCAGATCTTAGGAAAATTACATGTACTAGAAATTTATCATGCTTCTCTCTCTTTTTCCCTTTCTTGATTACATTCTATATATCTTTATCATTTTACTATGTATAAATTGATCAATGAAGAAAACTTTTTAAAATCATTATCCATGTTTCATTCTATCCTCTCCTAACATGTTCTTGCTAGTTGTTATCCATCATTGTAAACCATAATTTGGGGAACAGGAAAGTTTATGTATTCCTCATTTCTTTGACCCTGTCCACTAAATGCTTTAATAACCAAATTCTTGACATGCAGGATGAGTTATCTAATCATGTGAATTATTAGCTTCTTGGTTCAATTACATTCATAAAGTTTTCTTCTGAATCAATTTTCACAATATTCAACCATTTATCTTCAGAAATGTCTTCTGATATTAAAATTTTAAAGCTGAATGTCTATCTCTCTTTTCATTTATACAATATCTGAACTTCTTTACAAATTATTTTAGACCCTAACAACTTTGGAAATGCATGTCATTGTTCTCTTTTAAGTTGGAATGTGATATCACTTTTTATAGAGGGCTTGAAACAAACCTCGAAATATAATTTTGGATAGTTTTAGTTACTTCTTAAATGCAGTTTACTTCCAAATGTATCCTAAAATAACTATTAGGAAGCCTACGGTTATAACTTGTACAAATTAGCCCTTTTTATAGTACATTTTCTTCTAAACGTGTATTTTAATGTGCCTTAGTAATTTCTTGTGGCTGAAATACAGAATCTATTTTAATTAAAAAGTCTTCTAGACAATCTCAATCTCTCTCTCTCTTTCTGTCTCTCTTTCTCTATCTCACCACTCTGGCTTTCTCCACACATACACACACACAAACACAAATACACAAGCATGCACGTGCATATATATATATATATACGAATATATATATATTCATCATAAATATAAAAGTCCCTCAAAGCTCCTGTATGTAACATCACTGATCTACAAGCCATATTATACTGAACTTCAATGTTTCTCCAGTAATAAAATGATGAGTTTATACTACCTATCCATGTTCTCACATAGTCACCCCTTTGAAGTAAAGCCTATATTTTAAGAATAATTATTGCAGATTGTCCTGAGTGCAGTCTAGCATCACATAGTAAACCTAAAAGCTAACAGGCCCACCCACAAAGTAAAGTTGACAGAGAGGAGTTAGGATTGCCACACTCGTGCCAACTAGTGCTGACAGACACCAGCAGATATAAACAAATATTACACACTTGTGTTTGCACAGGGCTTAAATATTTTTTCTGATATATACTTTTGATGATTCAAGCTGCAGGATAAGGTGTAAAAATCTCTTTTGCACTTGTCTACATTACTTAATAGTATCTTCTTGTAATAGATACCTGTTTTACACCATTTTAGTAGAGAATCGATTTGTCATTTGATTCCATTTTCTAATGCAGTAGTCCAACCCAACCCAGAATGCATTATTGATATGGAAATGAGTGTAATTAGCAGCGTAAATGATCTGTTATTTATGATACAAGTCAGAGTAGTAAATCACCATTGGCTCACTATCATTACTATGCAAATAGAAGAAGGCAGTTAATGGCCCATGTGTTAAAAACAGGCCACTTGCTTGCTCATTTGCAAATGAAAGGCAAGGGTGAAAGTTTAAGGTAGAGATGACAGTTTATCATATTGTCAGTCCTGGTACTTGGACTTAAGAAAACCAAAATACACAAATAGTTATGCTAGTTTTCAAGTTAGTTACCCCCTTTTTCTACTGCATATTCTGCCTTGAACCTATTCTCATAGCACCTTCAAACTTATATTGAGTTCTCTCCGATTTGTACAATAGGAATAGAGAATAATTGTGAGGGTGCCTGTAAGTGTTGTGCAGTATATGAGATACTTTTTTATATTATCTGGGAAAAACACCATAAAATTCCCTATTATAAAATAAAATAGCATCATTGGTCATATAATTCACTTCCTTTTTCTACAAATATACTCTATTTTCCTATAAGGAGAGAAACTAGAGAATAAAAAATATATAAGTGGGCCTTACTGGAAATTATAAACCTAAAAGAAATTGTTCTGCTTTTCCCTAGTTGGTCCCTTTTTGTTTAATATTACAGAGAATGTAAACTTATGGGGGATCTTGAGTGTATTAGCTACAGGCCAGTGCTTGCCTAGTGAAATGGGAACAAAGAAGGTAGGACACATGAAAAGCTAGAGGAAGAAGAGGGATTGAGCGCAACTTCAAATTCTGCTTCACTTGCATAGAGCTCATCATTTTTTAAAGTTATTTGGAAGACTTTCAGAAATATAGAACTTAAAAAGAACTATAATGTCTTTACATTGGAAATGTATATAGTAGATAGGACCTCAATCTCACTTAGATAAATTAGCTCCGTCTTTGCAATTATATAAATATAACTGGAAAATCACTTACAGAATCTTATTTTTGCTTGTTATTTTTTAATTGAGGTATGGAATCAAGAATGACTTATAAACTAGGCAAGAATTTTATATGAAGAAAATGACAGCGATATATTTAAATGGTGGAAGATACTTTTTCCTATACTGAAATTTTAAAAAAAAACATTATATATACAGAGTGGTTAGACGTATGTCTTAGTTCACCTTTTTCAGGTTATCAACTTGGGTTTTATAAATACTATATTTTCTTTAATTCCAAAGAGATAGCTAGTGCCATTGAGTTCCCTTGTGTTCACTGAAAGTTTGCTGAAAAATCAATCTACAAAATGGCAGATTAATTAGAGGAAAACACATACAAATTTATTTAAAGTGTATACACAGGAGCCCCAATCCCTCAATGGGGTACAGAAACATATATATCATCTTGAGGTTACAGAAACAATGGAGGCTTGGAGCCTGGCAAAACAGGTTATGGGAAGGGGTAGAAAAGAATTCTGAGGGACAATAAATGATTACTAGGGAGAATTAAATGGGCTTGAAGAACATATATTGGTCTGGGACAAAGTCTGCTGGGCCCATAGAGTGGACAATGGTTTGTGACAAATGTCTGTCTAGGTTTGTTGACAGATTTTAACCCTTCTTTCTGAGATATGAGTTCAGTTAATGAAAACACAGGGAAAGGAACAGAGGTAATTGTTTTCTTCTTTGGTAGGTCTGGACTTTAGGCAGATAAGGGAACTTCAGCCTATGCTTTGGAAGAGGTAGAGGATTAAAAGGCAGGAGGAAGGGGAGGAAGCAATTGTTCTCCTTGGTGGGTCTGTCTGGTCTTTATGTAGATAAGGGAAAAGTTTCTTCCAGAGCCTGCTGTTCTCTAAGGGCATTTACTTCAAACTAGTCATTACACCAGGGAGCCATATTTTGGGGTGAAATTCCCTGCATTCCTTCATTTGCTTCACTGGATTTTCCAAAGATGATCTTACTCCCTCCCTGGCTTTTGTTTTTAAAACCTTAAACCGGGAAGGAAGATTATATGAGGTAACTAAAATAGTCAAATTCATGGACTCAAAGAGTAGAATGGTGGTTACCAGGAGTTGGACAAGGTACAAGGGGAAATGGGAGTTGCTAATCAATGGACATAAAGTTTCAGTTAAGTAAGATGAATAAGGTCTAGAGATCTGCTGTACAACATTGTACCTACAGCCAACAATAGTGTATTTTACATTAAAAATTTTGTTAAGATGACAGATCTTGTCTTATGTACTATAATAAAATAAAATTTAAATAAATAAATTAAATTAAGTAAAATAAAACCTTAAGACCAGTGAGATGTTTAAGTGAGAGGATAGGTGAAAAGTTCTGGGGTGAGCCTATATTAGTATTAAGAACATGAGAGACAGTTGCATATCCACCAAACCTGGGAGGGGAAGGCAAATCTGCAGGCATAATAGATAGAAGGGTCCAAATCCCAATCCTGGGCAACACTTTTAGGAAATGGCCTAATTCAGGGGAGGCGTTATTTATTCCCCAGTGTATCAGTCAGAGTCCCAATAACCAATTCATGAGACATTCAAATTAGAATAATATAAGGAAGGTTAATATAAAAGTTATTAATTTTAAAGATGTGGGCAGCATAAGAGAATTACAAGGAATAGCACAGGAATGGGAGCAGCTCATTAGAGCTGGCATCAGCCCCAGACCCAACAAGATGAAAGCAGGGAAGAGAAAGATTCTAGACCAAAGAGAGCTCCGTAGAACCCTGATTCCTTAAGAGCAGAAATGACTTTCTGTTGAAAGACATAGATCAAGAGCTCACAGAGAGGGAACCAGGGGAACAAATACCCAGCTTCATTATCCTTTCTCACTCTTATTTCCTGCTTAGGCTTCCCAAATAGGTCACCGGACAAACCTGAACAGAACCCAGATAGCACAGGAGTCTACTGATAATCATCCACACAGGTCGGTCTTCCAACCAGTGGAACAACAAAGCCAAGATTTCTGAGGACATACTGGAGCTTTCTATCTGCAAGGGATTATACAGGTGTAGATATGTGAGCATACCAGAGATGACTGTCAGGGACCAAAATACTAAGGGTCCTCTCTCAGATTTTCACAGGACATTTGTCAACATTTACTAATCACTCAATATGTCCCCTGAATTGTGCTAGGCACTTTATATAAATTATCTTTCTTACCCCTTACAGTCCTATTATTATTTTCACTTTATGGAACAAGAAACTGAGGCACAGAGGTAATTATCTTGCTAAATAACACATGATGAAATCATAGCAGTTAGAGTCAAACCTGTGTGGATCTAGAGCCTGTTCACTTAATAACTCATATTTGGCTATTAATAACTCAACATTTGGCTTAAATATGCTGACAAAATTTTCAGTTGTGGAAAGTAATTAAAATAAAATGCAAAAATACTTTAAACTGTTAAATATAACTTAAATTAATAGGTTATCATAATTAATATTTATTGTAGTTTCCTTCCCTGTAACATTAAGCTGGAGAGGAAGCAAAAATAATAGGATTCATACACATAGGGAAGAATTACACCACTGTGTTAAAATAAAATAAAGATGGGGGAACCACTAAAATAGATATTATACTCATTGCATAGATTATATCATTCACTTTACTAAAATACAACTGGTAAAATAAAAAAGGAAAAGAAAAGAAAAGAAATCATGCCCATAAAAAAACTAAATTCAAGTCTATTTCTTATTTATCTTGACTTTAAATGTTAATTTTTTTATATTAACACTTTTATTTCATTAAATATGGAATGTCCGATTTCAAATCAAAAGTGTAGTTTATTAAATCTCAAATAACAAGCAGTACAATTAATTAAAGTATGTACCTAAACTATCAACAATACAGTTTTGCCATTTTAACAGTGTACCCCAGTAGTGAAGAAGCCTGGAAAGCGAGTGGCTATGAAATCACAAAAGGTGTTTTCCACAGCTTGTTGAAAATTGAATATTTTTCCTTGCAAGAAGTGGTCCAAAGCCTGGAAGTAGTGGTAGTCAGGTGGTATAAGATCTGGTGAATACGGTGGATGACAGAGAGTTTCCAAGTCTGGCTTCCCTAGCTTGAACAACATTGTTTGTACGACATGTGGTAGAGCATTGTCTTGTAAGATGATTGGCCTGTCTCTGTTGACCAATCTCAGCTGCTTAACCGCAAACATCCTCATCATTTAGTCCAACTGGTTGTAACAGACATCTGCCATAATCTATTAACCAGGTTTCATGAAGGTGTAGTCGATAATACCAGCGCTGGACCACCACACAGACACCATTAGCTTTTCTGGGTGAATATTCAGTTTTGGACTGGCACTTCATCTTTATCTAATCATTGTGCTGAATGCTTGCAATTTTGTCAAAAAGAATCCATTTTTCATCACACCTAACAATACAATGTAGAAATGGTTTGCCTTTATGCTGTGACAGCAAAGAAAGGTACACTTGGAGACGATTTCTTTTCTAACACTTTTTTAATTCATGCCAAACCCATCTATCTAGCTTCTTTACCTTGCTAATTTGGTTCAAATGGTCCCATGTTATTGGAATAGTAATGGTCAAACCTTGCTGCTAATTCACGTGTAGAATGATATGGATTTGCTTCCAGTACAGCTTTCAGCCCATCGTTACCCACCTTGGTCTCAGGTTGCCCATATAGCTCATTTTTTGAGCACTGTCTAGGAAATGGACACGCTTGAAACTCAGACTCGGGAGGATAGGGGAACATGGGCAATATATATAACCTGAACTTTTGTACCCCCATAATGAGCTGAAATAAAAAAAAAAGACTGAGGTGAAAAAAAAAAATCACCAGAACAGAACTTCTCAAACCATTGACACACTGTGGGTTCATTAGCCACATCCTTCCCAAACACTTCATATTTCAAGTTGTCTGCACTGCATTGTTTCCACAATGGAACTCATATTTGAAAATAACTTAAATTTTTGACTTATCCATGGTTTCACAAAAATCACTCTAAAAAAGTTTTGCAAAATAATCACAAGCCAAACCATGCGTTTGCCAGACTGAAGACATACCTTCACCATAAAAATAAAACAGGAAGTGTCAAAATGAACTGTCAGAGTTATCAACTGTCAAACTTAGTACTTAAGGAAATCAGACATTTCATCCTAATATTTTATATACAGATTGATAGGGTTTGGATTTTTTTTTATTCTTATTTCAGCATATTGTGGGGGTACAAAAGTTTAGGTTACGTATATTGCCCTTGCCTCCACACCCCCCAGAGTCAGAGCTTCAAACGTGTCCATCCCCTAGACAGTGCGCATGGCACTCATTATGTATGTATGCACCCATCCCCTCCCCCACCCGCATCTGCCCGACACCTGATCAATGTTATTCCTAAATGTGCTCTTAGGTGATGATCAGTGAAACCAATTTGATGGTGAGTACATATGGTACTTATTTTTCCATTCTTGGGATACTTCACTTAGTAGAATGGGTTCCATCTCTTTCCAGGAAAATATAAGAGGTGCTATATCACCATTGTTTCTTATAGCTGAGTAGTACTCCCTGGTATACATATACCGCATTTTATTAATCCACTCATGTATTGATGGGCACTTGGGTTGTTTCCATATCTTCGCAATTGTGAATTGTGCTGCTATAAACATACGGGTGCATATATCTTTGTTATAGAATGTCTTTTGTTCTTTCAGGTAGATGCCCAATAATGGGATTGCTGGATCTTCCAAATATCATGTTGAAATGTGATCCCTGGTGTTGGAGGTGGGTCCTAGTGGGAGCTGTTTGGTTCATGGGAATGGATGCCCCAAGTATGGCTTGATGCCCTCCCTGCCATAATGAGTGAGTTCTCCCTTTATTAGTTTATGCAAGAGCTAGTTGTTTAAAAGAGGCTGTACCCTCCTCTCTCTTTTGCTCCTTCTCTCCCCATGCGACATGCCTGCTCCCCCTTCACCTTTCACCACAATTGGAAGCTTCCTGAAGCCCTCACCAGAAGCAGATGCTGGCGCCATGCTTCTCCTACTGTCGGCAGAACTGTGAGCCAAATATGCCTCTTCTCTTTATAAATTACGTAGTCTCACGTATTCCTTTATAGCAACACAAAATGAACTAACACAGACATAGGATGGGCTTTACTTAAGTGGGAACCACAACTGAAAAAAAAATGCATACGTGAAATATAACTAGTAACCGTATTATTGAAATCTATACTATGTGCACATCAAATATATTGTTTAAGCAGGAGAATTTTTGTTGTTGTTGTTAAGAAACAAGGCCTTACTCTGTCACCCAGGCTGGAGTGTAGTTGTCCGATCACAGGTCACTATAACCTCAAACTCCTGGGCTCAAGCAATCCTCCCACCTCAGCCTCCTAAGTAGCTGGGACTACAGGCACACACCACCATGCATGGCTAATTTTTTTAAAATTTTTTGTAGAGACGAGGTCTCATCATGTTGCTCAGGCTGGTCTCAAACTTCTGGCCTTAAGCTATCCTCCTACCTTGGCCTCCCAGTGTACTGGAAATACAAGTGTGAGCCACTGTATCCAGATAGAATTTTTTTTTAAACATAAAACCTGTTAATAAAGATAACTCCTTAAAATTAAAAATCACTTCTAAAGTCAGTTCTTTCTCTTTGCAAGTTATATTCACTTTACATGCTCTCTTTATATTCAAAGAATTTAATTTTATACCAATAAAACAAGAAAATCGAAACATTTCATTTTGTTACAAATAAAAATCATTTATGCTAGAATCACGAGTTTTGATCAACCAGTAAGTACTGGTTAGCTGGTGCTAACCAGACAAGATTAATTAGCACCTCATAAATACTCTGTTATGTACATTTTGAGATCCTATTCCAAACCTTGTTTAGCATGAGGCAGCTGAGTCACTGACCACAGAGTTATTTTCCAAGTGTTCAATCTCATCTTAAGAAAGCAAAAGGTAAAAAGAGGTAGGGATGGAGCATGAAGAGAGAGGAGAAAGAGTGAGAGCGAGAAACAGACAGAAAGAAAGACAAAGAGAGACAGACAGAGAGATTGAGATTGAGGTATTAAGTTTTAGTGACCTTCTGCTTCTGCCCCCCATATCTGGTCACATCAATGTAAATAATAATGTAGTTGCATACCACATTGCCTCTGTTTGGAAGGAAATATGTACTTGTTCGTGTATCTCTTCTCACATCTCTGATGATATCATCTGAATTTATAGTTGTAAATCTATACACTAAACAACTCCCTCCATGACAGGCCTCTCTCCCATACTTCAGGCTTCTATATACAGCTGCCTACTCAACATCTCTGTATGGATGGCAGGTAGGATATTAAGCATAACATGGCACACTGAGCTCCTGATCTCCTGTTTCATACCCTCTTGTAAACAGCCCCTCTCATGGGATCTTCTTTATATCATCTCAGCAGATGGCAACTCCATCCTTCAAACTGTTCATATCAAATAAATTTGTATTTATTTTTTATTCTCTTTTTCTTTGAAATTCCACATCCTATTTCTCACTAATTCCTGAAGGCCCGCTCTACCTCCAAAATGTATACAGATTCACACTGCCTCTCACCACATCCACAGCTACTACTCTGGATAAAATCAACACAACCTCTCACCTGGATTACTGTACTTGTCCTTGACCCTGTTCAGCATATTCTCAACCAAAAAGCGAGAATAATCCTCATTGAATGTATATAAGATCAGGTCACTTCCACTTCTCAGCACTCCCCAGTGGCTTCTCTTATGCCTGAGAATAAAACCCAAAATCTATTACATACCTTTATTTCCTCTATTATTTCTATGACCACATCTCTTGTAACCGTTGTATTTTCTTTTCCTATCATACATACAGTCATTCTTACTATTTCCTTGAATAGAATTTCTGCTAAAGTGGTTTAGTGACTACCACAGGGCCTTTGCACTTGTTAAATCAGTGTGCACCATTCTTGCACCAGCTTCTTCACTTCCCTCAGATCTTTACTCAAATGTCACTTTTTCACTAGATGTTTCCCTGAGCACCCTATGTGAAAATGTTATTTCTCAACATTCATTGCCTCTTTTCTTGACTTATTATTCTCTACAATACTTACTGTCTAGTATTCCATATATTTTATTTATTCATTTTGTCAACTTCTAAGACAATATAAAACTCTACCAGGTCAAGGATTTTTAACTGGTTTGTCCAAAATCGTTTTCCAATAATTAGAGCAGGTATTGAAATGAATAAAAAGACAGGTAAAAGATAGTTATCTCACTATCTTTTTGTAACTGAAGTAGTCTGTTACTTAAATTGTTCTCTTTTTGTTATTATCACCTTGAGGGACGGCCTTCACTGAAAGGAGGTAGAATCAAAGATGCAATGGTCAGAATAAAATACTAATATTTATGCTTATTAAGAAAGATAAACAGAATTTTATAATTAATAAATATCATTTTAGATAATAATTTTAAATTCATTTTGCCCCAATGTGTAACCTTAAAAAAGCCATAATTTTATATTTCTATGAAATATAGTATTTGTTGCAGTTTGCTTTTAAGTTACTTTTAATATGATCAAATAGCAAGTAATCAGTTTTATGCTGCTGTACAACTTTTGCAGCCAACTGTGAATCATAATCTATCTCTAAAAATTTAATGGGTGCTCTCCATATATAATGTTATTGGAGATACACCCTGCTAAGTGTTAAATAACTCAACTTCTGTAAATATAGACTTAAATTTTCTAATTTAAAGGCAAAATTAGACTTCAATATGTCTAAATGTCACCAATAGCAGTAATTAGCAGTTATATTAGCTCATTGAGAATTAGTTGATAAGGATCAAATTAGATTTTTAAATCTTCATTGCAAATTATTGAGCTCTATTTTCAAGAAACACATTTTATATCATTAACAACCCAAGGAAGTTGTGGAGGGCAACAATTTTTTAAAGAATGACCTCTGAGAGACCTATTTAAGCTTGCCTGTTCACTGAAGAATCACTCATGTAATTAACTTGCTTCATCTCTTCTCTGGGTTATTCAGATGGTTAGTGAGAATGGTAATAGCAGCTACAAACTTCCAGAATCATCTCTCAGTCTGGTATTACAGCATTGCCCTCATGTTACAGAGTTTTGATTATGGGGTAGAAAAGTTATTTATAACACATAAATCCAATAGTATAGTATGGAGAGTTATATGTTGTACATTCTTAAAGCACAGTATTTTAGAAACTTTATACTACATTTAGTTAAATACTTCACTTGTAGATAGAACAGCCTTTATAAGATAATTAATCTTGCCAGGTACAGTGGCTCATACCTGTAATCCTAGCACTCTGGGAGGCCAAGGTAGGAGGATTGCTTGAGGCCAGAAGTTCGAGACCAGCCTGAGCATGAGCAAGACTCTGGTCTCCACAAAAAGTGGAAAAATTAGTTCAGCATGGTGGTGCATGTCTGTAGTCCCAGCTACTTGGGAGGCTGAGGCAGGAGGATTACTTGAGCCCATGAATTTGAGGTTGCGGTGAGCTATGATGATGCCACTGTACTCTAGCCCGGGTGACAGAGTAAGACTCTGTCTCAAAAAAGATAATTAAATTTTTTAAAAATTTACATTAACTGGAATTTTTATGATAGATATTGTTATTCAAGTCCCAGTTTATATTAATTATGAGTATGAGAATTCATGTGGAAGCTATATAAGAAAGAGAAAATTCTCTTTTTACATTTCTATTAGATGTAGAATTCTTTTACTAGGATCCATATAGGTTGTTTTTTATATAAATTGAGAAACCACTGAGTTAAATTTTAAAATTCTCCAGCTAAAAATTCTACATGACTTCTGAAAAGGCTGACAAGTTCAATAACCTATATTTTTATAGACAGAAAAATCTTCACATTTAAAATTGGTAAATTACAATATGTCACAAATGACATCCCCTTAATACAACTTTCATACTTTATTTATCACTCACATACCAGGTTCTCAACAAGAAGGATTGATCCAAGAAAAAAATCAGTCCTTCATAAAAGTCCTTTCCTGGAAGAGCTTTGATCCATGTACAGATCATTGGCAATAAAAAACATATAATATATGCTCAAATGTTAGAAAATATCATCTATTACATCTCGATTATATAGTAAGTCAATAGAAAGACACAAGAATACTCAATATAACAAATCAAACACATTAAACTCTCTGTACTTTGAGATGATGAATGAATTTTACGGGTGGCAGTGTGCATTCTAAACTCAAAACCCATGCTTACTGATGATTTTCTCATGCACTCTGCTAGAGTCATTACATAGAAGAGGGATGCCCAAAGATATACTTCAAATTGAGGAATTATTTTTCTCTGTTCATCTGTTAAACTACCTCTCAGGAAACCAATAATTCACAAAGTGAAACTAGGCAAGGTGACTCAATTATATGACTTTATGTTCCAATTCCTATACATCCTTTAGAAAAGCATGTTAAAAATCAATTTACTCCTTAGGAGTCAGCAAGAGAATAACCAATCCACAATGGCATTTCATAGCATGGATTCATGTCCATGTAATTTGAACTGTGTCTTCCGAAGTCCTAGAGCCCACTTACAGTTAAAGCAGAGTGGTTATGGAGAATTCTGAAATCTCATGAGTGTCTGAATAGAAATGTGATTTCACATGACTGGCTACTGTTTGAATTATAAAGTGATACTAGAAAGCCAGAGATACAGTCAAATGAAAACATTTTTTCCCTAAAATACCTAGCCAATGCTTAGGGGATCTACAAATCTTCTTGCATACCTTAGAACACTGGGGATTGAGTAAAAGTGCTAGAATTCACATTTTGCCTATATTATATATTTGAAACATCAAAGGGTTAAAGGAGAAGACAAAGATTTTTACAACACTGAATCTCTGGGGCCTTGGCATAAGTGCAGAGGGGGTGTGGAAAAAATAACTGCTTTTTTTTTTTTTTTTTTACCATAACTTGGAATCCATGGAGTCAAGAGATGTCACACACATAGACACATTCACCTCAGTAAACTTTTAAATTCTCAAAGGGAATCCTGACTGTCTTGTGGCATGGCTAGTTTTAAGAATCAAACTATGATCCATTCTCCTTTAATGTGCCAGCAGAAACTTCTTTTGCAATCTTACAATATGGAATCAAAACACCAAGGCTTCACATTGTTCTATTATGTAATCATTTTCACTGAAACCTAGAGAAGCAATGAAAAATATGAACGGCTATTCTAACCTGCCTATAGGATAAAAATGTAAAATACTAACAATTTTACGCTCAAGATTTTCCATCTGTCATCCATTTTCAGAAGAAAACTTTTAAGGAAGAAAAAGTGATTCAAAGCCCAGATTTCTCTGATCTAAAACTGAATGCAAACTTTTGCTCTACTTAGAAGATAACTGTAATAACTTTTGACTCACCCATTCATACTTCTTGTAGGAAAGAAATAATGTCATTTCTAGGTCTCATAGGAATTTAAAAAAATCTATGAGTATAAAGGAGAAGATTTGAAATTAAGACATGACCAGAGGAAAGTACATAAAAGATGATGTTGGTATTCCTCCTGGCACCCTTCTATTATCAGTCCCCATCTCTTACCATACCACATAATCTCTGGCAGAAACCTTTTCTAGGCCTATTACCATAGACCCTGATCTCCAAATACTTTTTTTTTCTAGGTAAGAGAATATCAGAGAAGTTTCTGTACCTCTCTGAGTAGTCTCCAAGACTTACTGTCAAAGTTTAGACACCATAATAATTCTAGGTAACACTTAGGAAGAAAAGAAAAACTTTGCAATGTGAACACCTGCTTATTTTGAATACATGATGTTGCCTTTCCCCAGAATTCTAAATTGATGTTATCAAAAGACCTCCTCCACTGAATCTAAAAAACTAACATGAATTCTTATTAATTTTTCTATTACAGGAAAATAGAATAAATAAATAAATGGCATAATTAGAGGAAATCTATATCTGTAGGAATAAAATCATGCATAAGCTAATAATTAAAGCTAACATTTATTGCACATATTAAATTCCACGCTTTAGGTGAAATATTTTCCATATATTTCCTAATTTACTCATAGGGCCCTGAAATAAATGTTAATGTTATTTAGATAAGAAAATATCTTAAAATTATACTTGGCCCAAGTTCCAAACGTAGGACTTGATCCCATGGCTCACTGATCCCAAAGCCCCAGGTTTTAACAATTACACTTAATACTAGGTATATTGCCTTAGCACTTATAAATTTATATTTAAATAATGTGGTAAGAAAAATAAAAGAAATAATTATCCCTTGGTGTGCTCCAGAAAGTTATCAGATATGTCAGGGCCTAGAGATGATTCTCTACTGAGAATCTTGCTCAGTGAATAAGAAACTCAATATATGGCCCAAGACAACAGAGTAATTATAACCATAAAAGCAGGAAGATATGCCATAAAAATTTGTCAATCATTACATATAATATAGAGAAGACCAGAAATTGATGAATAAATTAGGACATGTAATCTCTAGAATAAGTTTCTAGTCAACACTGCCAGCCATATAAACAGGCCATGGTAAATAAAAAACCTCAGAAAAAGCAATCAGTAAGACTTTAAAACCGAAGTGAATCAACTCATTTAGTAACTAAAAAGTTTATATCAGTTATAAATCACATATTAAAAGAAATAAATATGACATCAATCTACAAATGAAAGACAAAAATATTTAGAAGGCCACATTATCTCCAAGAAGCCATAGCTGACATCCACCAAATATGGTAAGAAAATATATTACAGTAATTAAAGGGCTCAGCCAGCTTATATTGATAGGTGATTCTATCTCTAGAAGGAATACACTAACATCCTCTCGAGAAAAAAGAATGAAGATAAATAGCCACTAAGTAGCTATGTGACCTTGTGTCAATCTTTCAGAGATTTCATTTCTTCTTTCTGTGCCTCAGTTTCTCTTCATTCAAGTTTTAAATACCATATATTGTTTTATAAAATATTATCTGCCAGTTTCTACACACGGTGAGGGGGGTAGAGAGGGAGGTGGGTAATGTATAGGTGAATTCTGTATGTATTCAGCCCAAATATTGTAAAAACAGAAGTTAAGGTTGACACAGTAAGATTCAAACTCTATTTGCCAGTAGACCTTAAAATAACAATGATGGCAGGGACATAATTGGAATGACCAAACTTTTCTCAAACAAAAGAGGCTTTAGCAGTTTAAGATTTAAATGTGAATGCTTCATTGTTAGAGGCAAGCCCAGCACACTAGAGTGGATTGGAGGCCAGGCAAAGGAGAGGCTGCAAATATAAGCACTAGAATAAGGCTAGAAAAGAGTGGGTTGGATTCTCAGAAGACCAACAGTTAGAAGTACGAGCACTACACTAAGGCTAGAGATTCCAGGCCCAGGTAAAAACCAGACTGGTTGTAAAGCAAACCATATGATTCTAGGGTAGGTAAATTGTCAACAATAAGGAGATCTACAAAAACTGAGCAATGAGCAAACAAAAGGTAAAGGAAGACTTGCATGGTGCCCATTGTTGGTGGTCTTTATTCTCTATTCACATTATTAAAAACTACTCCTAAATAAATCTGGCCTCAGAATATAAAGAGATTACTAAGCACAGCAGTCTACTGGAACTTATTCCAGCTTCCTGGGACACAGGCGTTTCCCTTACTCTTACCTATTTTCAAGATCAAGGATTACATACCAAAGGTAAAGTTGTTAGCTGGTGCATGACCTTGGTAGTAAAATCATACAGTGGCAATTTCTGAGTTCTAAGAACTCTGACAACTACTAGTCTGCTTTCCTTTATATTATAAATAGAAAGCTCTAAGAAGTGGTAAGGTAAGCCTTTTAACCTGTGCTCCTTATATTCTTTAAGTTCTAAAACACTCCAAAAAAAAAAAAAAAACGGAAAGGTTGGTCAAAAGTATATTTTTAGGAGAAACTCATTCTTCTAGACCTCTCTGCCTAACTATGTGCCACTTCACGCCCTGGTAAAAAGTCTTAAATATTTTCTATTGTATATACTACAGAATAAAATTCAAATCCTTTTGTAGGTCACTCAAGGATTCCCATAATCAGGAGAGTGCCTACTCTTAGGGCTGATACTCTAGCCACTTTTTGCTGTGTTCCTTATGTCTTCAGAACACAACAGTGTGTCCAGAGTAGTTTTTTTTTTTTAATTTCAGCATATTATGGGGGTACAAATGTTTAGGTTACATTATATTGCCTTTGCCTCACCCAAGTCAGAGCTTCAACATGTCCATCCCCTAGATGGTTCATACGGCACCCATTAGGTGTGAATATACCCATCCCATCTTCCCCCTTCCCACATGCTTGACACTCGATGAAGATGAATGTTATTACTATATGTGCACATAAGTGTTCAGTTAAGACCAATTTGATGGTCTTCTGCACACATCATTCTGTTTCTTGCCTCCATGCCTTTTATTCTGTGGTTTCCTCTCATTGTAATACTACTTCATCCTCTTTGTTTGATTACCTTACTTATCTTTTAAAACTTACAAAAAAAAAAAAAAAAAACTCCTCAGGAAACCACTCTGATATTTCATCATCACTCACCAGTTCATTAGGGGACCGACTCATTCACTAGTTCTGCTTACATAATATCCTAGGCATAAATTTAACACTGAATACCATGTTATTTCTTTTTTTTTTTTTGCCTTTTTTTTTTCACATAATATTCTTTTATTTTTAAAAATACTTTAAGACAGGGTCTCACTTTTGTCCAGGGTGGTCTCCTGGGCTCAAGCAGCCCTCCTTTCTCAGCCTCCCGCTGGCTGGGACCACAAGCACACTGACTGCCTGGAAGGCTCAGTAGGGTGCCCGGCAGGGTATAAACCAAAGAAACCCAGGTCAGAGCTGCCTGAGAGCAGCAGGTGGGGCCAGCAGGCTGTGTGGAGAAAGGAAGGTTAGTGAATCCTAAGTGCAAACAAGTTGCTCTTGGAGATGCCTTCCTCCAACAGTGTGAATACCATGTTATTTCTTGAGTATCTGATTGCACCCGTTTAGAGTGAATTTTATGTCTGTGAGGCTAATCCTACAATGAGTGCTTATTTTTTTCTAGACTAGAGCTCACAATTCAGGTAACATCCACTATGTAAATTTAATGCATTTTTATGTCTATAAAAACAGATACGATGTAACATTGTGTAATGGGAAGGAAAAAAATGTGTTTTAGAGCCAAATTTAGATTCTACTCCTAACTTTTAACTATCAATTGCTACAAAAACGTTGGCAAGTTAGTAAACATTTTCAGCTGTTTTTACATCTATAAATACTGGGGAAAATACCATTAAATCTTGATTGTTATAACATGTTTTATGAAAATCAACTGAAAAAGTGCCTGATGAACAAATATGGATCATTTCCTCTAAACCATAAGCTCCTCGAAAGTAAAGGATGATGTTCTGTGTGTATGTTTAATATTTTCAACAATTAACAAGCACATTGAGCGACATATTATTGGTACTTTATAAGTATTTGTTGAATGAATACATGATTATGAATAAACACATACATAACCTATAATTAGTAAATTGTTTCTAACAATCCTAACCTCTTAAAATAAACAATATTCCCCAACTAATATTGACTAGAAAATAATGTTGAGCAGTTCTTGGGAAAATTAATTTGGACATGGCTGAAAGAAAGCACAAAAACATGAAATAAATTAACCACTTTCTTGCCCACACATTATTTCCCAGGACTTTGTCACTTGTATCTTTATTCCCCAACCCTATGTTAATTGCTCTGGCAAAAGAAAGATACTTATTAATATGTCATACCCAAACCAGAACGTCTATAGATCCTCAAATCTATTCATTAAAAAATATAAATAAAATAATTTTATAAAAATAACCTATAATTTCAACACTTTAACATTCTCTCTTCCAGTCTTTGCCCATATGCATACATAATTATATCAGAATGTAATTATCATTTATGTGTTCCTTTTTCACATTAAATATCAGCTTTTCTATATTAATATACAGTTTCTCAAAAGTTCTGTGTTAAAGGCTACAACGTATTACACTGAAGTGATATACCAAATTTATTTCAACATTTCCCTATTGTAGACATCTCAAAAGTAATTATGCAATAAAAATAAATTTTTCACACTAAACCTTCTTTGTATGGAGGACAAAAAAATAACCCTGCTTTCTGTTCCGTGTAGTTTTGTTTAGGAGAAAGAGAATGGTAACTCTGTCATGTTTTAAAGCAAAGTTAAACAACAAAATTATGATGGAAACATGCAATGACTTCCTTATAGGATACAATTGTGAAACTTTTCTGAAAATAGCATATAGATGAATGTAAACTATTCAAATATTTTTTAAAAATGTAATATAGTTAGTAAAATTATAAGTCATACCAAGTACTGTAAAATTTTTAAATAGTTACATGATTGAATTCCTAGCATATGTCAGGTGTTTTATATTGATTATTACCAATGCTTTGCACAGTGCTGCAAGGTGAGAATCACTCCTATTTTATATATAACCAATGAATTCCGATCCCTCCCAATATAAATAAGTGAATACTGGACATAAAACACAAAATCATTATTTGCAGATGTTATGATCATATATATAGGAAATTCTAGAGATTCAAATGATAAATTAGAATATGATTGCTCTGTATATTTGACAAAATTAAGATAAATATTAAAAAACCCAATAGGTTTCCATTTCCAAAGTAAAGGAAAAAAATCATATTCAAAATAATATAAAAGTCATAATTTTCCCAAGCAATAAACTTAATAAAAGATATGAAAGAGTCTTACAAATAAATCTATGCAGTTTATAGAATATATAGAAAATGTGAATAAATGAAATGTCAAAATGTTAGTGACAATATTATAAATACTTCAGCTAGCCTATTAATCTGTACATTTAATGTAAGTACCATCAAAATTACAATTTCATGTGGTGGTGGTTTTGGGGGAGGGATGAAATTTGAGGGACTGATATTATCATTAAACCAGAAGAACTGTATAAGAAGAGCTATTATTTTTTGATAAATTAAATATTATGATATTGGCTCAAAAAAAAAGACAAATAAAATAACAGAGCAGAATAGAGAATTCAGACACTTATTTTAAAAATAAGCTTACTTCACATTTGATGGACCAAGAAAAAGAAGGCTATTATAATAGCATGATAAATTGAGGAATACACTTGAAACGATGTTACCAGAGAAGTATTCAAGTACTGAAATGTGGTGCCCTACAGTGGCTTATCCAAAAGAAATCAAAGGAGGATTTATGTGCATCATATTTAACAGAAACAGGCTGGGCGCGGTGGCTCATGCCTGTAATCCCAGCACTCTAGGAGGCTGAGGCGGGAGGATCCCTTGAGCTCAGGAGTTTGAGGCCAGCCTGAGCAAGAGCGAGACCCCGTCTCTACTAAAAATAGAAAAATTAGCCAGGTGTCTGGTGCGTGCCTGTAGCCCCAGCTACTCGGGAGGCTGAGGCAGGAGGATCACTTGAGCACAAGAGTTTGAGGTTACTGTGAGCTAGGCTGATGCCATGGCACTCTACCCAAGGCAACAGAGTGAGACTCTGCCTCAAAAAATAAAAATAAAAAGACCTATCATATTTAACAGAAATATAGTAACAACACCATCCCTAACTTCTCCAAAGAGAAATGGATGTCCTAAATTAGCCAGGGTATGTGAAAATCTAGCTTACCCTTTATTTTAAATAAAAAGAAAAATTCAGCAGATTTAGGTTCCACATGCTTCATTAGTTTTTCTGAAATCTAGTAATTCTACCATTGGAGTAAAAATAATTTACAGTTAGGTAAATCTGAAGTTCAAATATTGAATGTAATTGATAAATAATAAGTCTAACCCATATGTTTCTATCTAATATTTTTGAAAAGTTTCACTAGGAGTTAATAGAAGGAAATTGCATGATGAATGATTTCGTCTGAACAAAAGTCAATACAAAAGAAAAAGTACTAATTGGTACCAAATTTTTCAAAACATGAAAAAATACATTCCACCTCACATTTCCAGTTAATTCCTCCAATCTGTCCTCCAAAGAGCTATTCTTTCTATTTTTAAAAAATTATGAATTATTAATCTAATTAGGATTGATAATTACATTTTCCCAGAACTATTTTCAAGATGTATCCCCCCTCTTTTATTACTGGCTTTTCTTCATAGTATGAAATATGTTTTCCATAAACATCATCTCTGAGTATCCTTAAAAGTTAACAGTTAGTGTCTACTCCGGACGTCTTATCTTTCATCTGTATGCATTTAATCTCATTTTTAAAGAAGGAGTAAACATAATAAGCACTATGACAAAGGTTTGAGAGTTACAGAAGTAATAAGTAAATGTACAAATATTTTACTACACATTCTAACAATGGGCCAATACAAGTATAAAGCTAGTATTCTGTCACATAGTACACTAAAATCTAACTCTTCATAAAATATACATATATATATTTTCAACATTTATGAATGCATTTTACAATGTTTATGCTAGTTACAAACATTTATTTTTTCAACATTAGCTTTACACTGCCCAAAACCTTACATTGTGTCTTAATTATTCTTACATGCTTATCTGAGATCTTTCACAGAAAAATTAAGCTCTTCAAAAATGGCTATTGAATTGAATTGAATTGAATCACACTATCATTTGTCATGAGGCAGAATTCAATATCATGTAGAATTTGATGTTAAGCTTCCCTGTTTCAGACTCAAATCTAATGTCTTCAGAGGTATTCATAACTGAACTATTCAACAGATTCCACTGTGAGAATGTACAATTAAAATATGGCCTCTTTACTGTGATCTCTAAGACGTTATCATGATGTTTCAGTGTACCTACACACTTTTAGGTATACTTGCAGGCAAAAAGTCATGATAATTTTAATGCCTGTGTCAAATCTAAACCTTTATCTCTATTGCTCTGTTTCCCAACAGAGTTGATTTGCAAGGGAGAAGACTGGAAGAGATATGCATGTAAACTGGGTATCAAAATGTATTCCAAATAAATGCTGATAAAATTAAGAAAATCAAACTATTTCTAACCAACTCTTAAAAGATTCATTTTGACCCAACATTTGATAATCACCCAAGATGTTACAGAATACCACTATTTGTTATCTACAAAGCAAAAGAACAAACGAATAAACTGTATCCAGCCATGTGTATAATCCTCCCTCAGTTGATCCTCAGTGCATTGTACCGTAGTGGGAGTGTGGCTTTCTCTGCCTCTTCTCTGTAACATACAAAAGGTATTAACTTTACTTAAAAGGGAAATAATGAAAGAAAGAAAAAGCAGCTTCTGTTGGTACATAAACACCAGGCATTGAGATTCTACAGTGCATCCTAGGAGAAACCAGGGAACCAAAATAATGAGCTTATAACCTCAAAAATCTGTGTTTATGATTCAATTCTTTGAAAGAAGTTACTAAAAAATCTCTTACATGATACTAGCATATTTTCTTTTGTAATATGTGCTACTTTGTTTATCCACCTCGGAATTTTGTCTTCATTTTAATTGCTGTTAAACTCTTTGCTCAAGGTTTTATAGCTTCATCCTCTGATACTCCCAGATTTCTCTTTCTATTTGTATTTTGCAGCTTATGGTCACTGAGGTTACATTTGCTTTTCTTCTTTTATGCTTAGCTTCATTGCCTCAAACTTTTCTTCCCACTGAATGCATATGAGGTCATTTATCTCTTCATATTTCCATTTAGTCTAAGTACAGATTTTGTGTGTGTGCTGTTGTTTTTTTCTTTTAAAATAGAAGTGTTATTTCTCTCATTTTTCCCTACCTCGTTAAAATGTCCAGATTTCTTTTCCATGTGCTTATTTCTTCTTTATTTCAGAACAGCACAAAACATCACCACTATGTATTACTTTGAAAGAGATTTACCCACCAATTTATTGGGTCTTAGAAATGTATTTCCAGTTTGTCATGAAATCATATGCACATTAATCAACTAAAGTGTTATTAGCATAATTATTTTATTGCCAACAATAAATACTAGCCTACTTCTGAAATTTTGATGATAGGGAGAAGTACAAAATTCATCAGACACTAGCCATTTCTGGTAATTTGTGATTGTAAAAAAACACAATTTCTATAATAAATAACATGTAAAATTTATTGAAAGAAAAAGCTAAGTCAAATGTGCATTTTTGTTAAAAGAATTAAGGTTTTATTTAATTATATATAGCTTTCTCCAATGAAGTGATAATGATATCACCCTAAGTTACAATTGCTACCATATTTTTTTCTAATTTGGTTTGAATATATGTCACAATTTTTATTATTGTTTTATTGTCATTATCATTATTTGTATTTACCTAAGCCTCTTTGTAGACTATTTTAGCTATCCACACTGCTTTGCCAAGGGCAAAAAGTATCAAATTCTGTCTGCTGATATATGACCAACATGAAAAATGATATTCACAGGTATAAAATATTTTCATAAAGGTACCAGGCTTGGATGAACAACCCCCACTATCACAACTTACAATAATTTATAATTATAGCTATTAATATATAATATGTATACAATAGACAGTTATTGTAGGTCTGGGATATGTGTGTTTTTTCCAAGTGTATTACAACATCCACCCCTTTTTCTCCCATTCAAGAGATCATTAGCATAATAAGAAAAAGTTATTGGAATAACTTGCCTATACTCCAATTCATTTAAAGAGGAGTAAATTATTTTTAAAAAACTGGTTACAAATTACTTGCAACACACCTCAGAGGTGATCATGACCTGTTTCATGAGCCTGGGAACTGCAAACCCAGAGTTTAATTTCAAACACAACAGAAGGGGAGCCGTGGCAATAATAAACTAAATGGTAACAGAATAGAAAGAAAGAGTCTGGCTATATCAAACAAAGTCCTTGTGGCAGGCAGAATAACAGCCCCTCAAAATGGCTATGTCTTAATCCTTGGAATGTGTGACTGTAATAATTTACACAGAGAAAGGGATTTTACGGATATGATAACATTAAGGTGCTTGAGATGGAAAATTGTCCTGGATTATCTGGATAGTCCAATGTAATCACCAGGGTCCTTTTATGGGAAAGAGAAAGACAGGAAGGTCAGAGTTAGAGAAGGAGATGTGAGGAGAGAAGCAAGAGACTGGAGTCATGAGATTGCTGGCTGGGGGCTATAAGCCAAGGAACATATATAGGCACCAGAAGTGGGAAAAGAAGAAATGGATTATTTTCTAGAGCCTCCAAAAGAAATACAATTCTGCTAACACCTTGATTTTAGTCTAGTGAAACCCATTTTGGACCTCTTACTTTCAGAATTCTAAGATAATAAATTTGTTTTGTTTCAGTCCACTAAATTTTTAGTAATTTACTACAGCAACAATAAAAAACTCAATCTTTAAACTCTTTAGACCAGTGAAGGTATATTCGTATACACTGAATGTATCTTCTGAATCATCTGAATCACTGCCTAACAAGACCTGAGTTGATAGTGACTCAATTATGGTAGCTAATACAAGGAGATGTCAGGTGAGGAAAAAGAAAAAGTTAAGAAAAAATCTTGTGACAAATAATACACTAGTATTTGTCTCGTACAGATGGAGATTTAATTGACCATTTCCTTCACCAAATCAAAACTAAGAATTTGATTTTTACTTCCTGTTTTCCCCTAACTGCAACATAGAACTGCTACTTCTAATGAATGAGAATATGTGAAAATCTAGGCAGTTTAAAAATGGATAAACAAAGAATATAAATAAATGATATTATTTCCTTTAAGAAAAAAGTTTACTGCAGTCTTAGTTATAATAACTTTACTATTTAGTAAATTTAAATTAATCATATCTATTTCCATTGTGATTATTGCTTTCATAGAAAACTTTATATGCTTAATGAAATTGGCCACTTCCAATTTTTCAGATAAATATCCATCTTATAGTTCCATTCTTCTACTTTAAAAAGTACGGATTCTCCTACTTTACTTCTAAATTATGAATTATAATCATTTGACCAAAATGTACAGCGATAGCACAGAAAGTATTTTCAAACAGAAACTGACATATATAATATACTTTTATGCTTACAAAATATCACATTAATTTCCTGTCATATTTTTCTCCAGGAATTCTTAAAATGAGATACATATTTTTTAAAAGAGAAAATGTTGTTACAGATGATGTCACATACTGGCTGCACATTATTTTATGTAATATAATGTATTTCTTAATACACAAATCTATCCTTTACATATTAAGGGAAACAACTGAGAGGATATTGTTGGCTGTTGTCTGTTCCCCGTTCCGACATACTTAAGGTGGACCAATATAGGCAGGCAATGATTCTTATATATTAGACAAATACCCAGAAGACATTGTAAGACACTTCCAAATGCTGAGGAAATGTTTCTAGACTGAGGCCTGTTTCCCTACAGATTAGCAAAATGCCAGATGAAGTTGAGTATTTAATATTATATAGTTTTACACTTAATATCCATATTTAAAGCATAAGCAAGAAATGTAAATGTATAGTAATCTCCACATAGTTTACGTCTACATTACACTAAGGAAAAGGAAGGTCTATTTGTTTTGATAAAACTATCAGATCTTAATACATTACACTGGTCAGTCAACAAACATTGATTTGAGGGATTACAAGCAATCTAATATTCAGTAGAAATTAAAGGAAGAAGAATATTTTAAGTAAAAAAGACTAAGAGAAGAAAGCCTTTTTATCTCAGTTCAGTTGGGGAGAAGGCCATGAAAATAAATGTATCAATACAATTGTCAAGGACTATGACAAAGACTTGGTATGTTATTACTACAAATTTTCTGTTGTAAAGTTGGAGAGTATTTCAAAGAAAAGTTGATATTTGATTTGTGTTTACAAAAGAAAAGTATAAAAAGGATTTCTAGCCATGTCTCATAATATAAAAAATTCATAAACTACTTGTTTAGAGCATTTGATAGAATACAGGGATTTAAAATATCCTCTAATGGAATTGACTACATTGATAAAAACATGGCCTTGTCCTATGTAACAGCCTCTTTCTCTTCAGCTAAGACCACCCATCATCATACTTTTTGATGCAATAAAAATCAAATTACACAGTGATCAATAATCTGCTGTGGATTAAAACAGAGCAGCTCTTTCATTAGTTAATAAACTGTGATAGTATTAAAATTAACACACACCTTGTTTATCTTCGTGTTTTTTAATACCCCAACAGTGCTAGACAAAGAAGTTAAAGCAAAACTGGAGAACACTTATTCAAGAAACTTCACCAACTTCAAAAATAATTAGCTCTGGTATCTGAAGTAATGTCCCAATATTTTCCAACATTTAAGTACAGCTGAACTTCAACTATGTAGTAAAATACTATACTTCAGATTTAAGCATACATTCCTTTCATTTCTGTCTAGTTGCTACAGGGCACAGCTATTCATATCTACAAAGCCTGTTGGATTTACATGTGAGGGGCGACTGGGTTGAAATGGAGGTTGCATCACAAGAGAAAGCATAGAGCACAATAGACTAGAACAAGAGAAGGATTGTCTGAGGCACCTCTTTCCTACATTGCGTGGCTTGTGAGCGTCCAGTTCTTTTTCAGATATTTATCAGGGGCAGTTACTATCATTCTTTTTGTTGTAGAAAATAAATGGATAGGGGTGGGGAAAGATGTCATGAGTAGGACAGAAAGTTATGTGTGGAATGAGGGGGAGGATGATGGGAGGGAACAACTTACCAAGGTTCTTTAAATCCTGCAAGCTTAATGACCTTGCATATTTTATTAACAAATACACTTGCAAACCTCCAGAGAGACTTACAGACTTCTGACAATGTCAGAGTTTTCTGAAAAGATTAAAATATAATTTCTTTTAAACTCTAAAATTTGAAACAAGTGAAAAATGACATTCCACAGTCTTTTGATACCTTTGTAGAGGAAAAGGAAAACCACTTGTGTCTATAATTTTGATTGGCTTCAAAATTAAAAATGTTTTACAAACCATGCATACTTACAAATGTGTAAGTGAATATGACCTAGAAACCAAGAACAAATTTAGCTTTCCTAGCTAATATATAACTTAGTGAAATTTAACAATATCTTTATAAGAATGCATGAGAGGACATTACTGGGAACATTAGCATTTCATTAGAACAGAATCTGCTATCATTTTATCGCATTCAGACTTATAGGTTTAAAAATAATTTTTAATATATTTTAACATATGTATATATAACAATACATATGAAAATAGAGTTTAGAATCAACGTTTGAAACTGCATCTTAGAATATAAAATTATTCTAACTTTATAGTCATTTGACCAATTAATTCCTCTCTGCAGGACATATCTACATAATGGAAATATTAAAAGAGATAAAAAGTTTAAAATTGTTTAGGATTTAAACAATTTACGACAAATCACAATTCTTTTTAATCAAAAAATGTAAAAAGTAGCATTACTTATATAGTTCTCAAAACTACACAATTTATAATAGAAAAACTTAGTTACAGGCTACATTTGTTAATTTATCTTATTGGAACAGACAGACTCTGAAATGACACAAATCTCTTTTCAAATTTTCACTCCGACATTTTTAGTTGTGTAACTTGGGGTATATCATTTGACTAGTCAGAGTTAATTGTTTTCAGCTAGAAAACAGGGATTATATCTACCGACCTACAGGATTATTTTGAGGATTATGTGACTATAAAAATGTTATATAATGATATCAAGTACCAAGCATAAAACTCTATAGCTGTTAGTTCCTACATCTTCCCCTCACTCCCATCTCCATAGAGACTCTACCCTTTAAGTCTATTTTTACAAAGAAAAATCTATATTGATTTCCCATTTAAGGTCCAGGAAATAAAAAGAGACATGCAAAGGACCTCTGTAAGAAGGACAAACTCCTTCTGCTTTCAGTAATTGAGATATTCAAGGATGCCCACAGGATTATATATATTAATTGTACTCACTGATAGAATAAGCAAGATAATTCCCAAAAGCAAATAACATATAATTAACATTGCAGTTGTTAGGTTTAGTAATTTTTTAATATGGTTCTTATTTAAATATATTTATTTCAGTAATATCTACCAAAATTTTATATTAGACTAATTACTTTTGTTTTTGTGAGATTTGTGATAAGTAATTTGTCACTTCTTTGTATAGAAAACTGGGTATGACTTTTAATGCTTCCATATGATTATTGTACCAGGGATTTTTGTTGTTTCTGTTATTCTTATTTTAAAGTTTAAAAATATTTTTATCTAGTTATCATAGAAACATATTTAAACATTGCCAAAAGAAATCAAGGAATGGGAATATAGAAGGACTATTGACTTTATTCATGTTTAGGATATTTAAACCGAATTTTATCAACCTCTCAGATATCTTTGACACAGAGATAGAGTATCAGAAAAAGTATTTTCCATCTTCTTTCCAGAATCACGAGGTGCATGAATTGCAAATCTTCTGTATGTCAACAGATACAATACTATATTCCTTAACTTCTATAACTTACTGTGGTGAGGCACTAGGAAGTTAGCAATTTGTCTTCTTTTCCACTGAGAAGACAGAGTAATTTAAGATGATTTCTCTTTCACACAAACCAAAACATGCTGTCAGATTGAAAGACTCAATGAATGCTTAGCATGAAAATGTCAATTTGAAAAGCTAGCTATTATATGAGGATTTCCCCCCTACCTTTGATATAATTCATACAGGAATATTTATGCATAAACCACAGATATTGTTAGAATCTGTATGAGATCACGAAAATTTTTGATTTGTGAGCTCCTGTAGGAAGGTGAAAATTATTTCTATAATAAATAATACTTTACCTGTTTCCAAAATAGCTTAATGATTCTCATGAGTCTATTATGAGAACTCTTCATTAATCAAAATTTTCACTTCTAGTAGTTGTATTAACAATGTGTTAATATTAACATTTTTTCCTCCAGCACTAATAATAACAGCAGCAACATAATAAAGTATTTTGGAGAGTACATAACTGTATAACCTTAGTTAAGTCATTTTCACTCTCTAGGTCTGTTTCCATGTCAACAACGTGAAGCATTTGGACTCAATGTTTGTTAAGATCTGTTTTGATTCTACAATTCCCTGAGGGCTTTTCTTCTTCTTTTTTTAAAAATATACAACTTCAAGAAAAATGACCATCATCTCAGAATTCATTTTAGGGAAAAATATTTGACATATATTCTAAAACAGAATGCAAAGTCTCAACATTAAGACACTAAGACATAATATTCATTTAGCATGACAAGTTTGATCCAAGTCAAATGGGTCATGAGAAACTCTTGATTCTTCCTTATTTGGGGGTAAACCCATAAGTTAACGGATCTTGCTGCCATAGTTGACAATGAAGATCTCACTACCTTCTTCTACTCATGAAAAAGTAAGAACGTTTGTTTACATGATGCTATTTTCTCATTCTTCTCCCATTTCTTCTGTAGTCTGATCACCTCAAGGGGTTATTCTCCAACACTCAGTTGCTTCCCAGGATAAGGGGCTTCAATCATTAAATCATCCATTATGCTTTTTTCTATTTTCTCATATGGCTATCTCATGTATTTTCTTGGTTTTAATAATTATTTATGTTCTGATCATTCCCAAACCTTTATCTGAATTTTCCTCTAAATTATAGACTTGCATGCCTACCTGCTTATCCCCTTGCATATCCCTAGGCATTTTAAACTCAGCATAATAGATTTGTACCACCCTCCTCTAATCCTACTCTTACTCCTATTTTCTGAGCATCAATATAAGGCAACAACCTCTAGCCCCAAGCCATCCAGTAGAACTTCCGTTATGATGAAAATATTCTATCCTCTGCATTGTCCAATGTGGTAGTCATTAGCCACATAGCTGTTAAGCATGTAAAGGTGGCAAGTAAAAAACTGAATGAGGAACTGAATATTTAATTTTGGCATTCTAAATTCTTTCACCTTTAAAAAAAAATATGTTTTCCAGTGTATTAAGTTCCTGCTTATTTCCATTCCAAAAGATGGGAGCGAAGAAGAGAGATTATGGATAAAACTTAAACTACAACAATGAGAGAAAATTCTAATCCTCAGATACAAACTGCATTTTTTAAATTTTATTGGATATAAAAAAATGAGGGGAAAAAAGTGTTAATTGTAGAAATCCTAGTTACAAAGCAATAGGCAATACCAGTTTCTATTTTACCCTGTAACAATAAAACAACTATTAAACAATATATTATTAAAAGTATAACACATTCATTTATTTGACAGATATTTATTGAGCACTTGCTATGTTCAAGATATTATACTATTGGTAGACATCCTGCATGAAAATAAATAGTCATCGTCCTTCATTTCACACATCTTTAAATATAGTGGATTCTTTCTTTTTATTAAATCTGATATTTTTATAGCAACCTTTCGCAATGAAAGAAAATGTAATTTTAAAAAACGGCTTCAAATGAATTCTTCTAACTTCCTAATGTACAATGAAATTGATATAAAAATGACAATGATATACATTAAGAAAAACCTGTACTGATGATATATTTTAGTTTCAAAATCACTACAACAAAACTGTATCACCATTGTCAAAAAATATCTTAAATAAGTGTAAAATATTTTTGGAGCACAAAAACTGATGGGATAAATATGGTACAAAATTAAATGACAGGCAGAAGAAATAGAAATCTGTAAGAGCTGATTAATCATTACAGAATTATGCTCTCAACTGATTGTTCTTAAGTATAAAAAGACTGATTCTGCTGTTTATAAATACCATGATGCTTCTTTCATTAGTTATCTTCTTCTCTTAAAAAAAAAAAAAAAAGAATACTGGGTTGATTAATAATGAAGGTTAGGAAACAAATATTGTTCTAGGATTTTTTGAATGTAGAACTAACTGATAATTGAAATAACAATAAAAATCAATAGTGTCATTTATACTTAGGGGATACAATTTTTGTAGGGTTTTAAGGGCAAAAAATGTTTTTTATCAATTTAAGTCAAAACATATGAAAAAATATGTATATAAAATATATGTATCTACCAGAAAATTAAAAGATAATTATTGGCAGTGTGTTCTACGATATATTATCAAGATATAATTGTAAACTGTACTTTTCACATTAAGTAGACAGACAAATGGATTATAATAGTCTCTTTTCTCCTGGAGCTAAATAATCCATGTTTTACTATATATAAGCTAAAGGTTTTTTAAATGTATGTGTAAATAATTCCTGAATCTACTGTTTTAGGTTAATATTATAAAAAGAGATGGCATTTTTTTTCTTTTTCTTCACTCCAAATATATTAGAATTTTTAAAGCCATAAAACAGAAATAATCCAAACAAAATCCTTTAGAATTTTAGAGTCATGAAATCATATCACATTTTTGTTTTCTTCCTTCCCACATGAATGTCTTGTGGTTTAATTTTTCTTTATGCAATCATCTGCACTGTGTTTAAGATATTTCCAACCTCTCCTTTCTGGACTGTCCAAGTTTCGTTAAATATTACTTGACATACCACACAGAGTATCCTCACAGAAAATGGATACCCCCAACCTTTATACAAAGGTGATAATGAGTTTTATTTCATTTTAATTGTTTTCTTGCTGATTGTCCTATGACATCTCCAGAATTAATACCATTAAATCACTACTATGACTCTATTGGCATAATTTGATTTAATTACCTCTAAATCTCTTATTTTTAATACATTAAAATTCATCTAATAATTTTTAAGCAACTTAGACAATTTTCTCCTTGAATTCCTTTTTCTTTGGCCAGAAGTATTTGAAATGATGATTAAAATAGCTTCCTAATGAAGAGTGTAGATTAGAATTGGATCTATATGTGAAATCCAAATACAGTATTCTTTCTAATTTGTACTAATAACCTGAAATTAAAGTTGTGATCAATAGGATAGTGGCATATCCATTTTTCCATTATCCATCCAATATCCATTTGCCCACTATTACTAGACCAGTAGTAATAGTATTGTATTATTTTTTACCATTCAGATTTAATAATATTACTACCTATGAAACACAAAGTATTCACAAATTAACTATCTTCTATTTTATATCATAAGGTAATGGGAACCAATCAGCAATTGTTCTTCCTGCCTTGACTCTCAAAGCCATTTTTTTACAATTCAGTTCAACAAATATGATTGGATATGTGCTATGTGTCATGCACAGTGCCATGTTCTAAGCAAATAAAGTAGAAAAATTCAGAAAGCAAATGCATGTGAGCAGGAAAGAAAAATCACAACAAAGAATTGTAATATCTTAAAGTACCATGCAAAGGCAGCCAAAAGAATAATTTATTTTCTTTAAGGAATGAGGAATCATTCTTTTTTGGAATTTTCTTTTTAGTCAGGCTTTGAGAGATATGTAGGAATCTATAAGATACAGCTGGTGAGCAGTGATGGAGCATGATGTTCAAGCAGAAAGGGTACACATGAGAAAGTGTATCACTTTTTAAAGAAAACTGTGTAATCCAATGTAACAATTATAAGTGAATCAGATGTAGACACAGAAGAAGATGACCCTAACAAAGCAGAATGCAGAAAGGCTATGAAGGACCTTGTCTGTTGTGCTTAGAAGTCAGTTCTGAAATGGAAAATATCACTAAAGCATAGTATAAGACAGATTTAAGGGGAAGAGGCTTGAGGGAACAATTTGCAGACATTATTAAAACAGTTCCAGATAGAAGCTGCTAAGGACAAAAAATAAGGCAGTGGAAGTTAGGAAGAAAAGCAGCTAAACAGAGGAGGAAAAAGTTTAGAAACAAAAATTAATAATCTTTGGAGACATGTTTGAGGAAGACATGAAAAATCAAATATAACTCAAAGCTTTCCAGTTAAATTAATAGGTAACTGGGGTAGGAAAAAGAAGAGAATAATTTTCACAAGTGTGTTAAAGACGGGGAACATATCTTGTTCATTTCTGGACCCATTGTGTAGCACTGGAACATTTTATACATTTATATGGTTGTGAATGAATGAATGAATGAATTATATTCATTCTTAAAGTCAGTCATTTATTATAAACTCCATGTTTTCATTCATTAATCCACTCTGCTAGATAACCAAAGGAGAAAAATATTTTGTGTGTAATCAAATGTTTGACAGGTAAATTTATACAGAGTTTGGGACCATACATCAGAATGCTTTGGGGTCATATATAAGAATACCTTAATTTTCACATATAAAGACATTATTAGTTTGTGTTCTTTGTGTTGCTTTTTCTTGAATGGTACTAGATTTGTATACAACATTTCCATAATCTCAATTCTAGTTAGCTCTTCCCTCATACACAACTGTAAATTCATTAAGCGGAGTCAGGGTGACAGCCTTTGATAATTGAAACATAAAAATATATATAATTTACAATAGCTACCCAAAGATACAAATAAAATAAAATACAAAAAAAGAATAAATTTAAGCAAGGAGGTAAAAAAAATCTCTACAAGGAGAACTATAAAATAGTGGTGAAAGAAATTGAACAGGGCCCCAAAAAGTGGAAAGACATCCCACATTCATGCATTAGAAGGATTAATATTGTGACAATGACCAAAAGCAATCTACACATTCAATGCAATGCCTATCAGCTTACCAATGACATTCAAAAAAATAGGAAAAAATTATAAAATATGAGTGGAACCACAAAAGACTGTGGATAGCTGAAACAATACTGAGCAAAAAGAACAAAGCTAGAAGCATCATACTACCTGACTTCAAAATCTGATACAAAGCTATAGTAATCAAAAGAGCATGGCACTGGCATAAAAACAGACACATAGGCCAATGGAACAGAATAGAGAACACAGAAATATATTCACTATGTTACAGTTAATTGATTTTCAACAAAGGCACCAAGCACACATATTTTGGAATGGACAGTCTCTTCAATAAATGGCACTTGAAAAACTGGACATATATATGCAGATGAAATGAAACCATTACTTTATACAAAAATCAACTCTAAATGGATGAAAGGCTAAAATGTAAGATCTGAAACTATGAAACCACTAGAAGAAAACATAGTAGAAACACTTCAGGGTATTTGTCTGGGCAAAGATTTTATGGATAAGACCTCAAAAGCACAGACAACAAAAGCAAAAATAGATAAATAGAATTCTATCAAACTAGAAGCTTCTGCACAGCAAACAGGAAAAACAAAGGAAACAATCAACCAAATGAAAAGACAACCTGCAGAATGGGAGAAAATATTTTCCACTATTCATCTGACAAGAAACAAATATCCAGACTATATAAGGAACTCAAACAACTCAACAGCAAAAGAATAAATAATCTGATTAGAAAATGGACAAATATCTGAATAAATGTTTCTTAAAGGATGACATACATACAAATGGCCAGCAAGCATATGAAAAAATGCTTAACATCATTAATCATCTGGGAAATGCAAATCAGAACCACAATGATATAATATCACATCCTAGTTAGAATGATTATTATCAAAAAGAAAAAATAATAAATGCTGATAAGGATGCAGAAAAAGGGGAATTCTTATACACTGTCAGTGGGAATGTAAATTAGCATAGCCATTGTGGAAGACAGTATGGAGGTTCCTAAAAAAACTAAAAATAGAACTACCATATACCACTATTGGGTATATCCAAAGGAAAGGAAATCAGTATGCCAAAGAAATATCTGCACTATCATGTTTACTGCTGCACTAGTCACAATAGCCAAGATATGGAATCAAACTAAGTTTCCATCAACAGATGAATGAATAAAGAAAATTTGGTATATATACACCATAGAATACTATTCAATCATAAAAAAAGAGTGAAATCCTATCATTTTTGGCAACATGGAAGAGCCCGAAGGAAAGTATGCTAAGTAAAATAAGCTAGGCACAGAAACATAAATGCCGTATGTTCTCACTCATAAGTGGAAATTAAAAAGTTGATTTCATATAAGTAGAGAGTAGAACAGTGTGGTTCTAGAGGCTGGGAAGAAGAGGGGAGAAGGGTGTATAGGGAGAGGTTGGTTAAGGGATGAAAAATTACAGCTAGGTAGGAAAAATAAGTTCTAGTGTTCAATAGCACTACAGGGTGACTACAGTTAACAATTTATTTTATATTTTCAAATAGCTAGAAGAGAAGATTTGGAATATTTCTAACACAAAGAAATGACAAATGTTTGGGGCAACAGATATGCTAATTAACCTGATTTGATAATCACACATTGTTTACATGTATTCAAATATCACAGTATAACTTCATAAATGTGTACAATTATGTGTCAATTTAAAATAATAATTAAAACATATATATGCATATATGCTTTAGATATAGATATGCAGCTATACATATATTTCACTGGCCCATATACTGATCTCATTATTGACATGCTTTTCTGATTATGAACAGTAAATTTATTTCACCCACTACAGAATTTCTGAATTATTTTTAGGTGTTAAACATGAATAGGCTTACGATAGGGGAAAAACCAAAAGACTTAAGGTATTATTCTGCATTAATATTCTCATACATAGTAAAATGATATATTATAATACCCCAATACTGACACCTTATGAGGCACAAACTAATTATTTTGTGTATGTCCCCAGCCAGTTTCATTCAATTAACTGCATGACTCAGTTCAAAAGGTGATTAATTGGCCCCTGTTTCACATCACCAAATTACCATCTCATTTACAATACATGCAAAGACATTGAGAAATCTTAAATTTAAGCTTAATCACCTTGTCTAAATATTAAACATAAAGAAATAAGAGGAGGGAAGGCATAATGGACATGCAAACAATTCCTAAGGCAGAACAATTTCCTACTTGCTCTTACCCAATGGTACACTGTACACAATACTTGTATATTAGCAATCAATACCTCTGGAGGTGGAATACAGAAACTGCTTCCTCTGCTTAACTGGTTGGAGTGATTCTACAAGGATTAGTTATGCATGAGAGGGTATCAGTAACCCCATGGAGTCTCAAAATGATATCTCTCCTTCTTACTCTGAAATCCAATTATCCTAACTAGGAGTGATTGAAAATGTTTATTACTTTGAAATCAAGTAGCCAATTTGGTTCTACTTTTTTCACTATTGTGTTCCATTTTTAAGTAGAATTTTTATAACCTCCACAAAAAATATTGATATATTTCTACACACATTGTAAATAGATTTATTTCTTAGGTCAAAATCTTTTTTCCTTTTTCATGAGAAAGTGAATATTTGCCTACAAAGTTCCATTCCAGAAGAATCAGTTTGCAATCATTTGTTTTGGGTTTTTTTGTTTGTTTTTATTATTGTCTTGTTGTACACTTATAACCAGATAACAACAGATTTTTTTCATAGCAATTCTGAAATTAACACTTTCACATTTTAACATGGAAGTACCTGTTTAGCTGCCTGAAAATCAATGAAAGAATTTAATGTCCTATACTCATTTTCACATATTAAGGCTCATAGTTTTAAAGGAGTTCTAAATATAAAATCATCAACTTCTATCAATTAGTAATTCAATCTGACATAGTTAGAAGTACAGTATATACTTTAAGCAACTATATCAGTTTCCTAGAACAAAATTTTGAGCCTATTTGCCCAAAATAATTTTTGTTACCTACACAGATTTAAATGTTTCTTTCCACACAAAGCAAGTGGTGGTTAACTAATAATGTCTTTTGCACACAACAACAATTTTTACATATAGCAGGCACTCAAAAATATTTGTTTAAATTAATCAGTAAAAGTTCACCAAGGTTTTGCGATCTATTTAGAAAGGGAAACATACTAAGAAAAAAAAAACTTAGAAAGTAACATTTAAAATAATGCAAATGGAGAGTCAGAAATGATTAGAAATAATATTAGAATGACAGTCAAACCTGGTTCTTGCCTAGTTCTGCCATCCTCTAGCTCTGTGAAATTTTAAAAGCCACACACTTAAAATAGATGTAAAGTGAAGCAGACAGTATTATACTGTTGAAGAATGAACACGTGAGGCTAGGAAATAAGATACCTTGGTTAGCAATCCAGCATTTATATTAACCTCTCTGGATTTGTTTCCCCATTTTAAAATCAGAGTTGAACTAAATGACCTCCTCGTTCTTTTTCACCTCAAGAATGACGTACTTTCATGAAAGGACTAAAAGTAATGGCATGATTAAAATGCTAAATTTAGTCTTGACAACTTCCTAAATTTGGTTTTACTTGAAATTTGTTGGAGAAGGCAAACATGAAAACTAAAGGTAAAGCAAGCAGCAATAGTCATAACACACCTGTTTGTTGAATGAATGGGAAAGCAGAAATATAATTCTAATAATAATCTGTACTTTCATATCTCTTTATAATCTACAAAATGTTTTCCCACAAATTGTGCACATATCCATTTTGTCCTAAAACAAACCCCTGAAAAACTAAGTAAATTACGGAGGATTACTAAAGCATATAAAGGGTGGAGCCAAGTTTCTAAGCCAATTATTTGGAGTCTAGCCTTGCTCTTAACCATAACTGTGTGACCTCATCAGTATCTTTTTCTCCACTTTTAATTTTCTTGCTCCTCCAGGCTTCACCACCTACCTATCTAATATCCTTTTGTGCTTTTCACCACTTAGACCTACATTAGTCATCCCCCGGCTAGGTATCTCAAATATTCATATACATCCATTCTTTCCTCTTCCCCCCAGTCTCTTTTTTAACCTAGTTTGTACAAACATTGTTTTTTCTATTTGAAATTTCATATAGGATTTAAAAAATAATATGATAGCTAATAAATTAAGTTCAGTGCTATACCAACAGCAGAGAAAACAATCAAATTTTAAGTGAGATTAGATGTAAGAACCAGAGCCACCAATTTCAACATCCCTTGAAAATGCTATAATACTCAAAGTTTTCAAAAGTCTTTATTCTGTTTTAGGTAAATGTTTCACACTAATATTCAAGAAATTATAATTTTTCAATTTTAGAAGTTTAGAAACATCATTACAACATCAACAGTAGTGATTTTCTTTGATTGTTCTTTAAAATGTGTACGATTTCATCTGCATTAAATATTAAATTACAGTTCACCCTTGAAAAACATGAGTTTGAACTGCAGGAGTCCACTTATACATGGATTTTTTTCACTTTTTCAATCAAATGCAGAATGAAAATACAATATTCTTGGGACGCGAAACATGCATATATAGAGGGCCAACTTTTTGTACATGCAGATTCTGTGGGACTTGAGTTCATGTGTGAATTTTGGTATCTGTGGGGCCCTGGAACCAATTCCATGAGTATATAGAGAGACCACTGTACTTTTTTGTGGGCAAGACCAAAAACTATCAGTCTACAAAGGAGTTGTAAACATCTAACATAATTAAAAATTCAACCTAACCCTTTTAACATGACAACCATTTCAATAACAACATGGTAATATAGATATCGCCATATTATCAATTTAAAAAATTGTTCAATGTTTACAAATTGTCCCTTCTTAGGAAAAAAAATCGTTTCTCCTATATCAGTAGGTCTATGTTGATTTGTTGACTGCTATTGGTATCAATCAAATCTTACTTTTCTAAAATATTTATTGTTTCGATTTTTAATTTAAAAAAAGAAAAAGTTAAAAGAAACCAAACACCAAAAAAATAGATTTCTTTTTTATATCATTTAATTCACTAAGGAAGTACTTTTAAAAACCTACATAAAATACAGCAATGGTATTTTTCAACTAATAAACATCTCAATATTCTGATTACTAAAAATAGTATCATCATGTTATTTACCAATATAGCATAAAACAAACTTGAATGTTTAGAGTCAGAAATATTTCAAAGTTTTCTCCAAAAATGAAAACATCATGCGATTTCCACATTTGGATCTCTATTTAAAGAACATGATTTCAGAGGATTAGGCACTTGGAAACATTTTGGACAAAATTAAATGGAATTATATTCCACAGTAATTGTAAACTTCCTTTTCAGCATATGTTTGCCCTGATGCTATAATGTCTGCTACATATATATTACCGCTACTCTAAATGCAATTGCAATTTCAAAGCAATGTGACTGTCACTTGTTATTTGCAGTTCTAAAAAGATACTATGTCTTGGGTTCCAACACTGTGATTAGCACCATAAGAAGCTCTTTGGATTTTGTCATTTCCTCAATCACTCCACAGGTAAATCTCTTGCAGCTATTCATAATATATTAATGATATTAATGTTTTTAAGTTTTTTTGGAGAGTACTAACTCAAAGCTGAGACCAAGGTATTGATTTTTATAGTGTATGTGTTTTTAACGATATACACACATTCAGATTCTCCATGCCTTCTAAAATTCTGGTCTCATCATACATATTCAATTTTTTTTTTCTCAACCTTTCCCAGCCCTACAATGGACTAGTCTCATGGCTTTTGGCACATCCTATGCTTATTCCTGTTTGTAATATATTCTCTATGCTCTTCTTTCTAGATGGAACACCTGTTTTATTTCTGCTTATTAATACTGTATGCTTCTAAGTTAAGCCAAACTGAACTTCTCAAAATCTTCAGGAGACTGTAGCACACACTGAAATTCTCTGAAATTCCTACATTATCTGAAATGTTATTGCACATATAGTCTACAATATCACAAATTTACAATAGGTTGTTTTATTTTATTTTAGATCTATTGTACATGTACAAGAAGATTATAACTTTTTTGTGAATGCAGGCCAAATCTATTAATTCAGTTTTTGTTGTTATCCATTCCAGACCAAGATATAACTAGCTTTAAGCCCTATACTGCTCCAAAGAAAGTAGAGGTTATTTTCATATAACACATCTATCTGGGAAACAGTACTAACCTCTTTGTGCTTTATCCAGTCACAGGAGCATCATCATTAGCTCCAGGGTGGAACAATATTGCCTTATTTGGGAAACTTTTGCTTATTTATTCCAAATATGGGATTCAAATAAGGATTGCCTATCATAAGACCAAGTCCTCCTAGAAATGCAATAATCTGTTACAATTAAGAATTTGTTTGAAATGTTCTTGTTATTGCTGTTATTACCAGTACTACAACCAATGAATCAAGATGTCTACAAATACTGAAAATTAATGGTGATCTGCTCTAATGTCCTTTCCTGTCCATCTCCACAAAGAAACAACCTAACTGTGTAAGTGGAAAAGACGAGATTGTTTTTAAAAGCTGTCACTGTAATATGAATGAATCATGTAGCCACTCTCTAAAATAATCTATTCCTCTTCACCTATTACTGTAATTGTTGTAATTTTGCTAGGGCAGAAATCATAAAAGAGATTCAAAGTTCCATTTTGCATACATAGATTCTTTTACTGGTAATTTGTTAATGCTAATAACACTGCTAGAGTATATTTAATAATAATTGTTTTCTGTTTTGATGACAGCCAAAAGCAAATCTAGATCATATTTACCCAATTATTCAGTCAGTTAACAAGGATAAATGAGAGGTTTTAACACCTGTTGTCTGTCACCTCCTTTGACTCAAATTAGAGGCAATGGTACAGGCACTTGAGAATCTCTACTATTTTAAGTGAGTATATTTAGGTAATAAAAAATCAGAAAATTCATTTGTAAGTCAAATATCTATCATTTTATAACTAGCTGTGATTCATTAAATATTTAACCATGAAATATAAAACATATACCAATCAAATTATTCAAAATAAATTACTGGTGTCCATCTTTATCAACTGTAGGTTTGTTTAATAAATAAGTATAGTACATTATAAAAGGTATATCCATGAAAGTTTTTTTATTCAACTCACCTACTGAACGGAAAGGATGAAGAGAGAGAAGAAGCTAAAGTGTACTGAAACCTAAAATATATTGGCACAACACTTTGATGTAGATATTACTATTGCCAGTTTACAGTTAAGGAAACAGAGGCTCAGAAAATGGAAATAAATTGCCCAGGGTTGCACAATGAGAAAGTGGTATAGCTTATTTGAATCCAGATCTACTTGGCTCTAAAGTCTTTCTTTTCCTTTGCACTTCCTGACTTCTTCTACTACTTAAAACAAATAGACTATAAAGAAAATTTACTAAGTAATTTGAGAAGTCTTGAATTCCATTAAAAAAACCTACCTTAAGTAATTTTTAATGAGGGTAAATTCTGAAAGGTAGAAAGTATATCAATGGAAAGAACAGTACTTCTCAAACTACCTACATATAAAGGAATAGTTTGCGTGGTTTGTTTGTTTGTTTGTTTTTTTGAGACAGAGTCTCGCTGTGTTGCTCGGGCTAGAGTGAGTGCTGTGGCATCAGCCTAGCTCACAGCAACCTCAAATTCCTGAGCTTAAGCTATCCCACTGCCTCAGCCTCCCCAGTAGCTGGGACTATAGGCATGCGCCACCATGCCTGGCTAATTTTTTCTATATATATATTTTAGTTGGCCAGATAATTTCTTTCTATTTTTGGTAGAGACGGGGTCTCACTCTTGCTGAGGCTGGTCTCGAACTCCTAACCTCAAGCAATCCACCCGCCTCGGCCTCCCAGAGTGCTAGGATTACAGGCGTGAGCCACTGCGCCCTGCCTTGCGTGTTTTAGTTTAAAACTGCCATTCTATGATACTTTAAAAATATATAATAAAAATAAGTGAATAGAAAAATTTTCATGTGCTTGGATGTCATAGCAATGTCAAATTGGTACAAAAGTTCATAAATGCTTACTTTCAATTTTAGTACTTACATTATAGAAGTAGGTGCTTACGTTATAACACCAGTCTGTGGCCTACACTTTGAGTAATATTGAGCTATAGAACAAGTAAGAGTAAGGCAATAAGTTTAGCAGTATTAACTTATATATTAGAAAATATATTTATGTACCTATATTTTATTGAAGTAAAAAGGATTTCTATCCTCTAAACAATTTGTTGCAAAATTTTTTTACTTCATTAAGCTGCTTTTCATGTTAGTTTAGTATGAAAGAAAGTAAAAGTCTGCATAATATTAAGAAAGCGGAATGAATATAGAATAAAATATATATCATCTTACTGAACCAGGTAGAAAGAAAAAACAAAGGCCTGTCAACTCAGATAGCATACATTTTGGTTCTGATTTCATATATATTATTAAGAAGCATCAACATAGCTAATTACTTTTGAATGTGGTAATTATTATCCTGTAGTTAAAATTATTTCATCTTTCTGACAGGCTCAGGGGATATGAATTGTTCTGACTGAATATATTGATAATCACTGCAATGGGGAAACAAGATGACTAATGTTGTGTTTATCCTTTCTGTCAAAGCTGGCATATAAAAACAGGTTTCCAAACTTGCCATTTTCCAAAATGTGGCAGCAGTTCATAATAGATCCCTAAATGCATTTTGACAAAGTGAAAATTTGTTTTACATCATGAGATCTGGGCATTGATTCTAGAAAAATGTGCTAATTAAATTCAGAAAACAAAAAAACATGAAATAGGTTTTTCCCATAGCTTAGTAAGTAGCTTTGTGTAACATACTACTTTAACAACACTGTTATTCAATTTTTAATTTTCTTTGTTAAATGTTACTAACCAGAGAATATACTTAACAACAATGGATAGAGTAATGAGATCAGTATTTACTGATTAGTCTAAATAATTATCAGGTCTTTTTGTAATTTGGGAATAAAACTATCTTATTAATTTTGGCATATGGATAAAATACAGCTTACTTATATTGGAATTTTTATTTATTTAGCATTTGCTTTTTTCAGTGTATATAAGAACATCTAATAAGAGTTGATGGCAAAGCTTTGAATTAATCAAACAGCATCTATTAAAATCTATGCAGAGCTGTTATTATTGTGAAAAAACAAATCTTTCATTACATTATAAAATTTAACCATTATGTATTTATTGTTCACATTAATCCTGAATAGAAAAAAGGTAGTTTTGATAAGCATTCTGTAATAGCTAATAGAAGTCCATCAATTGTAGAAAATTACTTAAAATAATACTTTGATACTTAATGAAATGCAATAAAAAAGTTTGGAAATCATAAAATATAAAATAAGCATATTTTTCAATTATTTTATAAATGGCACAATTTCCACTTAATTGTCCCAAATAGAGAAGATAATAAATTTAATATGATGATAGAAAAGTTAATAGTTAATATGCCTCAAAAAATACAGGCAAAATAATGATTTAATAAAGTATTTGCTCAGTGATGTCACAAATATGGTACTTTACAAATAGGAGTTCAGTAAATAATCGTTTAACTGAAATATGTATATAGAAAGCATAAAAGAGTAAGAAGGTTCAAAGTAACTAATTTTCTGTTTACTGAAATGACACTGACTGTGCCTGTCTCACATTTAGTATTAACTTCATATTGTGTTTGCAGAGAAAAGCTCTAACTGATGTTAGTATTACTAGAACAGCCACTATGGCATGATATTAGTTATATCTTCCAGCTGCCAAATAAATAATTCGTGGCATGGCAATAATTTGTCCTGAGCCTCAAGGGGATCATGTGCTTTGGACAACCATGCTCTGTATTAAAGATTTCTATGGGTAAACTTTCTGAGAGTCTTGGGGTTCCTGAGGGTTTTGTCCTTACCCTGCTCCTCTTCTCAGTCTTCTAGATCCACTCATCTATTCTCAACATCCTCAAAAGTTTCTCCAGCTTTACTCTCTCCCAAGACAGTTGAGTTCTTATACTCAGTGACCTGCTGGGTTGGCATTTCCAATAGAATACTCTGCAGATATCTTAAATTAAACGTGCCAAAACATAAGCTAATCACCATCCCCTACACCTGGCCATTCTTCTTATAGCCTCTTCTATTGATGGCAACAACATCTCCTAAGCCCTCAAAAAAGACGGCTTGGAAATCTCCTTAATACTTGCTTCTCCTTCATCATCCACATCTCCACTTTCATTGTGCCACCTTTATGAACATGCAACCTGTGCAGTCATACAGGGCCCTTGGCTTAGAAGGGTCTCATGCTTCTCTGCTGCTCTGCTATCACCATCTTCAAATCATAAAAAATTTTTGAACAAAGAGGCCTGCATTTTCTTGCACTGGGCTCTGCAAATTATGTAGCCAGTCCTCCTGTCTCCCATGCCCTTTTTCCTCTGTAAAATCTGTGTGATAGCCTCTAGACATACCATGAAATTTCTCACTTCCCCATCTTTGTTATCATTTTCCCTTTCCTGAGAATAGCATCTGTAATTTTAAAATATCCTCAAATACATATTTCTAGTGGCACTTCCCCCAGTAAGCCTTCCCTGCATAATTAACTAAGCTAGGTTAAGCAATTCCATAATAATATAATTTAAATAATTCTATTATTTCAATTACAAAAGTATATTATTATTACCTGTTTATGTATCTTTTATACTTTATGAGCTCGTAGAAAGGGAAAGACTAGGAATTATTTCACAACTAATATAATGACATACAAAAAACACAATCAAATGTTATTGTATGAATGAATAATACAAAAAAATAGTATAATAAACAACTCTGCTTTTCAGCCTCATGAATTAGTGTGTTTTCAGAACAAAAAGCTATTGGAGTTTATTTTTTATTCAAATGGAAATAATAATAAGACATGTATTATCAATTCTACATCCTAAACAGTTTTTGTATCTACCCACTTCTCCCTAGTTTCTTCTTCACCCCCCTTCAGTCCAATCACTTTTATCTCTGACCTGAACTATTGTAATGGGCTCTCTTGCCTTTCAGTCCATTCCCCATCATGCAGCCAGAGGAATCTTTTGAAATTCAAATCAAACTGAGTATCCATAACAATTATTCTTTAATACATCCTCCAGATTTCAGCTCAAATATTACTTCCTCAGTGATGCCTGCAAAAATTACTTGGTCCTATAAATTAGAATAAGCCCTACAAAACACACACACACACACACACACACACACCCCTTTAATGTCTCTCATTGTGCTTTCTCTTCTTAACACTAAGTTGACTTTGTAATTTATAATTTTTATAACTTGTTAATAACTTGTTTTTATTAATTTATAAATTAATAAAAGTTCATCTCCTTCACTACAGCAAAACCTTTGAGTGAGGGATTATGTCTATTTTGTTCCCCATTCTATCACCAGTATACCTGACAGACAGTAGGTGGCCAAAAAATAATTTGTCAAATTAATGTTGAGGAGCAGTATTTTATAAACATATGGCACAGGGACTTCAAAAACCTCTAAAATGTACACATACTGATGTTAAAATATTATTCTTATTCTGTTCTACCCTTTTAAATATAATGGTTTATATTGGTTATCCTGATTCATGGTTCCTCATATTGCATTTCATGAAACTGCAAGTATTTTAGGTATTTCTAAAGACCTTAAGAGGGATTTTACAGGGGATTTGTTTAGCTTTTAGGTCTGAGTTCTTCCATGAAGACCCTATGGTGCATCTGAGAACTTGAGGGAAATAATGCAGAAGGCCCCAAAACATTATGAAGAATAAATACCACTTTCCTCACATATACATTAACACGAATAAGCAAGTTTTATAACCTTGCAACAGGGAACCAAAAAATTATTTTCTTACCTTAAGCCCACTGGGCTTCAAACACTATTTTAAGTAAATTCCTTGAAAACTGCCACATGCGCATATTGTAATTCTTGAATCTTCATAAAGTAAAACCTAAAGATAATACCACTTCAGAAGTCTACATAGAATTATGAGGATCCTATTTAACTTTTTTTCTGGTTCAGTTCATGCTTTTAGAATGGCTTCTGCAACATTGATTCTTACATGTTTTAACTCCATAAGCCTCAGTTTCCTCATCTACAAAATGACATAGTAATGGTACCCCCATTATAGTGTAATTGTAAAGATTAAATGAAATGAACTATGTAAAACACTTAGTATAATGTTTGCCAACTTGTGAGTTTGCAATAAATCTTAGCTAACAATAATAACTACTCAGCTTTGTTAGGGTCTGGAAATCACAAAGATATGAATAAAAATGACAGTCAAAGCACTATAAAGGTCTAACTGGAAGGCAAAAACCAAAGCTGAACGATTGTGTGTGTCAGTCATGCAGTTTGATTGCTTCTCATTAGCTGCTCTCTGGCACTTGTTTTCCTTCCTATATTTCTGCCACTTTGATAGCTATGCAAAATTACACCTCCAATATAATCAGATAAGGAATGCCAGAGAAACCGTTACAATTAATTTGCCTGAGAAGTAGGCACAGAAGATAAACATGCAGTACGCCCTCAGGACCACAAACACTTTACATTTATCTCTATTTATCCACATGTCAATTAATGAACCAACCGGCTATAAGTCTTTTAGTAAGAAGTAATTATTTTCAACTAAAGTCGCCAAATTCCTATAATTCAAATCTATATTCTGTGGTGACTTTTAAATGAAAAGAAAACATGTTTTTAAAAGTAATGTTCCCTTCTTGAATATTTCCAGCTTATTGCTTTTGAATCACCCAAGTTCAAATGAGACAATTAAATGCTGTATCTTTTTTTGTTCAGAGGCGAGATGAAGGTAATTTGCTGCTTCATGCATCTGTTTCCTCATCAGCACAGTGAGGACTAGGCTAATTAGGGGATGAAAACAATATGGTCATATGGATAGGCCAGATTGCTTGTCACTCAGTTATTCAATATGTGGGCTCTGTTTTGAGGACAGGAAGGAGATAATGATTCTCTGGCATCTCTCTTGAAATGCATGAAAAGAAAGAACTGGGAAGTGTTCAGATGTTTACCTGCTTATTTTTAGCATTCATCCTAGGAATAATCTTACTAGGCTGTGTCATTCATTTTGTCTTTACAAGAATATTATTAGAAAGCTTCAGTGAAGGCTAGTAACTTCCAAAGATAATACAGAAAACCGATCAACTAACTTGAGTTCTGGTAAATTCATTCAAATTCATAATTCTGCAATATTCTAAGGGATAAAAAAGTTTAGTCCTAACACAGGTAAATGTGCCCTCTTTTCATAAAGTCTAATTTAACTAAATAGACTTAGTAAGGAAAAATTAACATCTAAAACTATAATATAAGATTAATTATAGAGTTCATACCAGAGGTGTTTTCTCGTACTGGTCTGTCCTGAGTCACTTACGACAGGTAGAATTCAGACTATGGCTGGCCTTTCACAGTTGTGGCTTGGAAAGGTGAATTAGTACAATTAGATTCTTTCTTTTTGGACCATTGAACTAGGAAATACCAAAGGAAATAGTGGGAAAAAAAGGTGAAAATATGCATTGAAATTTTCACAAGCACAAGCAAAAGTTATGAATAAATATAGAAGATAAGCAAGAGAAAACCAGCAAAGGAAGGAAATGATTCCTATTCCTCTCTAGGTTCTTGTTCTCCCCAAAGTTCCAGGTTCTTAACGCCATAAAGACTGGAAATACTAGTTCCGGTGGAGCCTAACCATTCTGCATGCCTTAACCTTGGGTTTTCCAGAAGACTACTATCTCCCTTATTAATAATGTCATGGACTGAATGTCACTAAAACCTCTAACTGTATTATGTCATCAGTTTCTCAATAGATAATTAAAAATTGGTCGATATACTTTCATCTCAAATATTGTCAGAAACCCAGCATCTATCCCAAAACCTCCAAAGAGCAATTTGGAAGTAGGAATGGTGACTTTGCTTCTCTTCTTAAGCCCTGGCTTTGGGTTCCCAATTCTGCTACATTCTCTATCTCCACCCTTAATGTCACTTTCAGCATTGCTGTGTTTTTGTTGCATCATGATTGCCCCACTAGACACTACCCTAGTCCCTTCACTCCCCAAAGTGCCACACATTCAAGGATTTCTGTATGGACAACTCTGCTTAAATTTGGAACCAGGATAAGTCTTAAATTATAGTAAATAACTTGAACACCAGACATGCCTATTCTTAAAATCCCTCATTCTTATCATAAAGAAACTTCTATTCATTATCTTTTCCTCTTAAGCCCCATCTCCCTGCCATGTTGCTGGACTTCCTTTTTCTCCCAAGAGAGATTCCTGAGAATCTCCCTGATTCTTCCTCAATGCCCCCAAATTCTTGTTAATCTCTTAGAGCTACTTCTTTCCCTTACCTTAGCCACCCAGACTATGGCCAGGGAATCTAATCCTCATAACCCATGAAGCATGCCAATTAAATCATGCTTAGAAAGACAATCCCTTCTCTTCCCAAGAGGAATTCTGAGATTGCAACTTAAGAGAACTTTTTATAAAAACGAAAGTACCCAACATTGAGTACTTACTGTGTGCCAACCACTATGCTTAATAGTCATTAACCCATTAAATTCTTATATCTCTCTTATGTTGAAAATTCTATTAATATTAATATCCCTATTTTAGTGATAAGAAAATTTGCCTAAGGCTCACAATATTATGAAGCAATACAGTCTGAACTAGAATCAGAAGTCCACTCACAACCACTCTGTCTGGTTGCCCCATGCTGTGTGCTGATGAGAGAAAACACATTTAAAATTTATCCAAGATGTATGTTCTGTGGAAACCCTGAACTCTAGAACTGGTAAGAGACTAGAATGGAAACAGGTAGCACCCACAGAGGTTCTGATGAAAGTGAATGTCATTTTAAAAGGGGACTTTATGATGATTGCTGCCAAATTACGGGTCATGGTCTCACACAGAAAATCTTCACTATACATTCCTGCATTTTTATAATTCTCTAATATTTACAAGCCAAATTATAAAGGCATGACTGCATATTTGGACTTCTCAGTTAAATAAAAGCACTATTAAATTCTCACTTTTAACTCTTGTGGGAATTAATTACTACTTAGGTAAAGAACTTATTTTCAACTCTGTCTCTAGGCAAGTGGACAACCTCAAAACAAGTAACACATTTAAAATAACTTCTAATAATTTAGGAAAAATAATGTGTTTCATTTATTCAATAAAATACGACATTTCATTGACTATGTAGAACAAAGACTCCTGGTACTTGTGAAATTAGACCTTATTAATATATGCATACTGTTAATATCAAGTATACTTTACTGGGAAGAAATGGTATGTAAAAAGCTTGGCACATTGGAGGAACCAAAAGGAGAACAGTGTGGCTGGAGCACAGGAAAGAGTAGTAAAAGAAAGATAAGAAGCCTCTGTATTATGCTAGGCTTTCTTAGCTAAGGTGGAGAGTTTGAATTTCATTTAAAAAAAAATAAGAGTTTTAAAAGTAAGTGGATAATATTTCCCATGAGTCTTGAAATAAAAACTAAATAGCTACTCTATTCTTCTCCCAACCATTTAAAGATAGTACTTCATTATATAAAACGTGTGTCATGAAGGATGCATGTAAATAGCGTATCTGTGAATTGAACTGTGGTGTGTTGTTGCTTGTGCCAATAGCGGGGAGACACCACAGAGAGGCAAACAAGCAAGCCATATGTGCTGCTGGCATCGCTGACACACTGTACAGTTATGGCATATGTCTTGAGTGTCTTAAAATTATGTTGTTGGTAGTTTTATTGCTATATTTGATTATATATTTAAATTTATTTGAAGGCTTTTAAAAACAAATGGCTTCATAATACTAATCTTATGATTATACAGTTAGCAACTAATAACAATGTGTTATTTTCTGGAAGGCATTTACTTCTGTAGCCCAGTTTCCTGAATAAGCTTTTGAATTTACATAAACACAATTGTGCTCTCAATTTTTAAGGCTTTAAAAATTTGTACTTTGGGGCAAAATTTAGTATGCTGATGTGAAATCACTTTAAATGTCTATTCTAAAAGCTTGGCTAATTTTGGATTAAGTGAGCATGTGTGCATGCAACATGCCTATACACACATGTACACATGCAAGTTATAGGTGTGTTTTATATCTTTCTATATTTATGATATTATGGCATATATAAGTGGTGTCTATAAACTATATATAAAACATTTAGCATATATAAATTACATATATGTTATATATATATCTTTTAAGTTATAGATATGTGAGATATATTACACATACATATACATAAATGTGTATACACATAAATACTTTTTGAAAGCACCTTTTAATGCATTAGTACATTACACATATTCCAAAGGTACAAATTGCTCATTGTTTATAACGAAAATCATTATATGTAAGTTTTATTCCATACAAATTATAACTCTAACATAGAAAACAAAAACAAGGAGGGATACTTTTTAATCTTAGTATACAGAGGTTCTAGTAGAAGTTTTCTTTCTCTGCCAAAGAGAACCAAAGAAAAATTTTAAAAGAAGTCACTGACCCTTGAATCAAATTCCAGTTTCTCTAATATCAAGTATGTGACCAATGGGAAATTTGTCCCTCTGAGCCCCAATCTTTTCAACTCTAAAACAGCAATAGAGTTGGCAAAGCTGCAGTAAGATTAAAGGAGGTAATAGCTGACACCTAGAAGAAGCTCAACAAATAACTGTTTTCTCCCCAGCTCATTTGGAAAATTACTTCAGTAGTATGCCATGAATGACAGTCTTCACAGCAATGTTTCTCAAAGATGATGTACCCAGAAACAATACCTGGAAACTGTTGGCAGTCATCAAGTACTGAAGGAAAGCTGGAAAAATACCATTTTCATCCAAATGTTTGAGATACTGTATGTCTAAAACTGTTAAGCACTAGCAAATTATATTTAGATATTTAGAGAATTATTGGTTTGTAAGTCTTCTCTATACAACAGGCCTGGTAATGGCAAACAACAATTGAGCTTTGTGAATCCAAAATGCAAACATAAGGTAATGGCACATATCAGACTTCTCAATAAACAGTCTAGAGGTTTACTCTTTATATGCAGTTCTTTGACCATTCAGAATAGAGTTAATTTCAAACTATCTTGACACTGACCACACTACAGAGTTTCAACTCATAAGCTTGTTGGTAAGATGCATCTCACTTGCGAATGGTTGAACACTGGCTAAGTTTAAAAACTAAAAGCAAAAACAAACAAACAAAAAAATCCCACCAAGCCTTTCTGACTGAATATGTTAAGGCATTCAGAAGTAAATCCACACCTGAGTTTTCTTAGGAAACGGAATACTTCTTCAGCTAGCGGAAGATATGAAGGAGGGCTTGAAGGAGGGGGAACGATCAGCCATAACTTCCGTAATTTCGATAGCATTTTAGAATTAAATTATTTTAAAATCCTCCATTTCATTTGATTCTTACCAACATCCTGAGATAAATTTTATTATTTTATAAATGAAAAAAACTGAAACTCCAAAAGGTTTAGTGACATTTGGGGATCACTCAAAACAACCCTTAGAAGAAATTCAGCAAGAGGCTAGTAACTAGAAGGAAGTAAGAATATTTAACTCAACATCTTTGTTATTTTTTGGTAACTTAAAGATTGGATTGGTATCCGATAGTTAGAATGGGACAGGTACTAGACTGAGTATCTTCTACTTCCCAGCCTAGTGTTCTTATCACCACAGAATTCTACCTTACAAGTAGATACACAGAACAGGGTGAGTGGCCAGAGACCAATCATTTTCCTGCTCTCAGTGAGCTTAAAATGAGAAGACAGGCACCCACAGAGTGACCACTTAACCCACTCTGCTCTCAGAGCAAAGGTTGTACCATCTGCTGAGCTTCTATCCCTGTCTTCCTATGTAATTAACTGGAACAGATGACTGACATGACGCTCTCAGTGCTCATGTTTTTTGCAAGAAGAAAATTAAAAAGATAATTAAGTAAAGAGTACTCAGGATTCATAAGGATTGTTGATTACGTTTTAGAGGTGAATCCACATCTATCAGATGTCATCTTCACTGAATTTCCCTTGTTAGAATGCTCCTTTTTCTCTAAAGAAAGATTCTTCTGAGTGTGTTTTTCTAATGTTAGACTTTTTTGAAATTAAGATTTTAAAAACCTCAAGAGTGCTAAAGACACTTTCTAAATTTCTTATGTACTTATATCTAGTAAATCATGTTCTTAGCTAAAATCTGTTCAGACCCAATAGCCAATTCTCTATATTTTCCACAGAAAATTATCTACAGTTCAGATACTAAATGTTTCTTTTCTTTGTTTAAAGATAGTATCTTGGGTTAGCCTCTCATCTCCTTTTCTTGAATTCTTTCAAAAGTCTATCCATTGTCTCTTTCTATATTTGCTATTAATTTCAAGAAGCACAGAATCTAATCTTGTCAAACATTTTCCTTAAACATTTTTTTAGCTGCTTCTGGAGAAGGATTAATGTCCTGTTTCTTGATCTGGGTACTATTTATGCAGGTGTGTTCAATTGGTGAAAATGTGCTAAGACTGTACACTAACAGTCTGTGTATTTTTTTGTATGTGTGTTGTACTTCAACAATTAAAAAAAAAACCTAAAAATAAAAACTCAGTGTTCTAAATCCCAGTTGTGACTTCTGGACTGTCACTTAAAATCTTCAATAAAATAACCGTTAAAACTAAGTAAGGGCACAAGAGTAGACTGGAATTGAAAGTTCACTGTGCCCTACACTCAAAGCAAGACTTGCCTATGGATCGTACAGTTGCATCCTCTCCTTGTATGATTCAAGTTCCTAGTCTTTTCTCTTATCTTTGTATGAGTTATCTATTCACACATATAATAGAATCTAGAAAAGAGACTATATTCATTGTGTGTTAAATATGATTGTCAGAAAGCATTAATACTTTGATGTTATAAATGTTTTAATGAAAGAAATTTATTTTTATTGCTATTTTGATTTTTCAAATCAACTTCTCACCTTTTCTGGTTTTGTAGGGAAAATCATTAAAAAGGTACAGGATTTTTAAAAATAGTCTAGTACATAATAATAACATTTATTTGAATGAAAAAAAAACAACAACAAAGAAAACAAACCTCAGTGTCTCCTTCACCTGGAAGACAAAACAAAATTGCTTTGGCATTGCTTCACAGCCTTTGCAAGATTAGGCCTACCTCCTAACCTTTTCCTTTTGTCTCCTTTCCACTCACACTATCCACACACTTCATGTATTCTGGTCACAATAAACCATTTGCTGTTTCTAAAACTTCATTTTCACCTCTTCCGGGCTCCATTTCTTTCACATATTGCCCCACTGCCTGGAATGGTGTGGAAACCCCTACCTTTTTCCAGGACTGCTTCCACCCACAACTCTTAGAACATAACTATGTGGGACCAAATAATCATAATATCCCATATCTCTGGCCACAGTGACTATCCTAGAAATGGGCATATCACCAAAGTGCAGCCATTTGAGATCCTCTAATATATTTTTTCTGGAGTAAGCAGGGAAGCTATAATATTATGATTTCATTAACAGAAAAACCAGAGAGAATAAAGATGAGCCAGAAAGCCACAGGGACAAGAGAGAGTAAGCATTTCGGTATCAGCAAGACACTGATTCCAATCACTGAAGCTCGAGAAAATACCCTATTTTCTATAGTTCTTTCTTCAATTCTATCAGCTCCAACATCATCTACCCTGGGAAACCCTCTCTCACCATTTCCACCTTCAGTTCTTCACAGAGGTAAAGGTAGTCCCTCCATGTTCTACACCCCCTTGGCGCCTACAATAAATAACACTAGGCTAAAGTTATTTGTTTTACTTGTCTGCATTCCCAACTAGAAATGTAAACTCTTGGAAGGCAAAAATTTATATCAGGCCTAATGCATCCCTTATGCTTAGCACACAAGAGAAAAGTGAATACCTATACAATGCATTATAAAAATAAACTTAAAAAAAGAAAGAAAATATATAAACCAGATGAAAGTAGCAGTAGATAAAGACACCAAGGGAACAATATTAAGTACTCCAAGCTGAATATGTCAGTAACATCACAGTTCCATTAAAAAATTAAGTGTTAGTCCATTCAGGCTACTATAACAAAAATACTATAAACTGTGTGGCTTATAATAACATACATTTATTTCTCACAGTTCTGGAGGCTGGAGAAGTTCAAGATCAAGGTGCCAACAGATTTGGAGTGTGGGGAGGGCATGCTTTCTCATAGGTGACACCTTTTCACTGTGTCCTTACATAGTGGAAGGTGCAAGGCAGCTCTCCAGGGCCTCTTTTATAAGGGCACTAATCCCATTCAGAACCAAACCACCTCCCAAAAGGCCTACTTCCTAACACTATCATCTTGGTAGTTATATTTTCATCATATAAATTGGAAAAGGGGAACACAAACATTCAGACCATAGCATATGTGATGTACAATAACAGGGCAGTAATCACACTACTACTGAAGCAAGATTGGCCCTTAAAATTGCACAACAGTTTGGCAGCCCCCCTAAACTTTATGGAGATGGTGAGAAAATAGAAAAGAATGCACAGAAAAAACAAGAAACATGCAAGCAAAGTAAAGAAAAAACCATAAGGGGATAAAAATAAAAATGAAGAACATCAAAGTAACTGGCAGTACACAACTTGGAAAAATGAGGGAAGAATAAGACATAAAAAGAAATATAAAAGACATAAAGTTAAAACATCTACAGTAAAAAGGAAAATAGCCTTGACGTCACACTTTTAACAGAATGAAAGTACAATTTTTAGGTCACCATGAATATTATATAGATTACCTAAGAGATTATAAAATCAGTACTTATGAAACAAGTGGAGGGCGTCTATGAGTTTTCAATAAGAATAATTTTCTTGTTGTTTTCATGTTCAAGGTAATCTGAATGATGAATAAGAACATCTTTGCTACAGCTTTGAATTAACTTTTGCTCCACACTTCAGGGACAGAATTTGCAGACCCCGTTGCTACCATGTAGTAATTTAATTACTATAATGGATTAACGAGAAAAGAAAATGGGAGGATCTAAGACACAGGTGAATTAAAACCAAATGAAAGCTGAATGATGGAGAAGGTGCAGATTGTTAATATAAAATATGTATAGTATTTTGGATAGAGAAAGTAGTGGGAGAGTTGAGTCATCTTAGGCAGACAGAAACATAAACATGGTAAACCACAACGATTCTGGGCCTACAGCAGTTAGAACCACAATCACACTGTAGGCAGCAGTTTGGTTTAAGAGAAACTACATTATTGCTTTAAAGTAATGATGTTCTTTTAAATTTTATTGTTTTTATTATTTTTTTGTATTAATTAGCTTTTGGTTTTATACTTGGAAAGAGCTATATTATAATGAATTTATAATTAGCATTTAAAGTGACACTATATTAAAAATAATTTTCAAAACATTAGAATTTAAAACAGCATTAGAGAGAGGGAATACCCCCCCACTTTGGCTTTCCCCATTTTTTTGCTTTTAAAGTTTTGCTGTTATTCATATTTGTAAAAAAAAAAACCTACTCTTGAGCATTTTTTTTTTAAATACCATGGGGCTGCAGGCAATTACTAAATTAGATGATCCCTTGATATGTCTTACAATTTTCTGCTCCTACAATGATAAAGATAGTAGTGTACCAGAATACTTGGTTTGCTTTGATTGGGGAAAGGGTGGCCAGGGATTATAACAGCATTAACCATTCTGTTTAAAGCTGTAATTCAGTAATATAAAACATGTCCTAATTATATATTGTAATATTTCTATATACCAAATATCTTTTTCCATTGCTATTTCCCTTAAGTTTAGAATAAATGAAGAATAACTTTTATGTTTTCTCTCATGGAAAAACACTGCACAATCCTTCCAAGGATGTATAATTGACTTTGGCAAACTTTTCTTCAACAGGAAGGAAACCTAAAATGGGGTGGTAAGACAAAAACTAACATTTTAAATGGGGTTTATAAAAAGCTGAGACATTTAGCGAAGAAGAAATTAATATTTACTACATTCTTACCAGGTTAGATATTTATTTACTTATTTACTAAAATTCAACAAACATATGTTAAGAACCTTTTTGTGGGAGCAATATTATAAGAGCTAAAAATGAATTGCGAATATAAGATATATTACATGCCATCAAAGAAATTGGAGTTTATAGAAGAAATAACAAATGTCAATTTGCTTTGATAGCATCAAAGAGGGGCACCAAGAAAGCACAGTCTAAGATATCAAGCACTGAGCTTAGCCTACCTTATCTCTACCCTCACAAACACCCCATAATATTGTTACTGCTGTTCCAATCATACTGATGAGAAAACTATGATTCATTTGTTTCATATCATGACTTTGCTCCACTTACTTTGTTAGCTTCCTTGAATTTTCTGTACTTTGTGTCCCTAAGAGGCGGCTTCTTTTTCAAATTGCTCAATAACATGTGCTTTCTTTTTACCCTCTGAGCCAAGCTTATCAGAAAAGTAACCTACAGTCATTCTGTCAAGTTACTGACCTCCAAATCGTTCCTCTGAAATGTGGCTTCTAACCCTACTATTTAAACCTGCACTGCTCTCAGTTCACTGATAATGTCCAAGCCACCAAACCCCATGGATAATTTCTAATTTTAATTCATCTTGACTTCTTTGTGTTATTTGACACTTTGAATCACTCAGTTTTTCAGGAAACACTTTTTTCCTCTTGGCTTCTAACATACGACTCTGCTTTGCGTTTCTTTCTACCTGTTTTCACTTTTTACTCAATTTCCTGACTGGGATATCTTTTTTTTTTCTTTTTGCCTATAAGCTAAAAGTTATCCAAGGATGACACCTGGAGTACCCCTGAATTCTTTCTGCCTTCTCCCTCCTTACGTTTGAAATAAACCCTAAAGGCTTTGAATTCTTAAATCTCCTATTAACTTTCACTGCCATATGAGTTCAGTTCCTCATTCTCTCCCACCTGAACAATCACAATAACCTTTTAGTTATATTTATCCCTCTATCTTTAACTCACCATTCATACTATTGTGCAAGTAATTTTCTAAATCATAAATCTGAACTGGTCGCTTCTTTACTCATGTCAGGGATAGTTTACAATCTAACCAAAATAATTTATAGACAGTATGGTTCAAATAACCCTAGAAAACTGTGCAATCAGGATTTGGGCTAAAAAGGATAGAAACTGATTCTGGTTAACCTTAGCAGACAATAATTTATTAGAATGTGATCATATAACTCACTGAATCAATAGTAAGTTTGGAGTATCACACTCTAATAAGAATCTAACAAGAAAGGAAGGCCCAGATTCCCACTGCAGCAGTACTCTGCTTATAAATCTGCCATTGTCATAATAGTCACTGGACACTGACTACCTTGTGAACAGATGTTCACTACCTTGTCTCTAAACTCTTGAAGTTATTCCAAATACCTTGAAAATTCTCTATTGAACCTTCCCTTTTGTGTCACTTTTCCAAATTATAAGTACCGGCAAAAGTATCTGACTGGTCACACAGGCCAGCCACAGTGAGAGGGAATAACTCTGGCATTCATACTGATGGCCAGATCTTGCCACTCTTCTTTCTCAAGAGGCTCCCCAAAGACGAACTGTATTTGTATGCTAGGCAATTGATAAAAGTCACTTGCACACTCCCATATGGTTCAAGCAAGTTAAGCTCTGGAAAGCTAAAGAGAAAAGAAAACGACATTCTGAAGTTTGAAGGAATAATTATTGAGCGTAAAATAAGATAGAATTGGCATAAAGAATCTTTTCCCCTTATATCCCTCACATGGATCTGACACTCATGATTAAAGATATTTTTCTGGGGGTAGATGGAATTAGTGGTAGATATCATATTAATAATCCAACATGACTTGTTTTTCCTTGAGAGCCCATTTTCAGTTGTTTTCCTGTCCTCACAGGTGACAAGGCTGCGGTTGAATTAAGACTCTATACATTAATTAACAAGCAGGATACTTACCAGGAGAACTACACTGACCAAGACTCAGTCCCCTTAAAATACTCCCTTATCATCCCCTCCCCTAAACTCTGAGCCATAAACATAAAATCAACAATCAACTGGATATTCTTCCTCTACTGTATTAAATTAGACAATAGGTATGAGGTAGAGGAGGTTTATCTTTCTTTGGCTCAATTTATCTACTTAGGGAAGATTTTCCAATGTAAGAAAACGAAATATTTATCTTGCCAGATCATGATAGCTAATAAACATTAATTCTAATTTATTGTGCATTTAAATAAAAACAATTACCTGAACTTCAAACATCAGTAGAGCTAGGACTTCTCTTTTTCAGGATGGAGGAAAAAATATATTATGCTATTGAGGAATTGCTTTGCATTGTTGTTATCTGTTGCATAATTTTTTTAAGTTAACATTTCCAAGTTTAGCTAAATATAAACAGAACTCTAAGAAACTCCTCTACAATGTACAACTTCCTCTGCAACTGAAAACCAAATGTCCCTGTTGTTTTAAGGTCACAAAGGCCTTCCAGCCTACCTTCCAGAGTCTTCTTTTACCACTTCTCTCATTTTTTTCTTCCAGTGTATTTCTATGAACATTATTTTGTAAGAATATTGAACTACTTATAGTTTCTCAAACCCATTATGCTTTTTCTAGTCACATCACTTTCTGGAATGATTTTGGCTAAGTAGACCTTCTGTCTAACTCAAATATCTTGCAAAAGCATCTTTGTGAAGGCTTTGACCTGTCCCCCAGCTAAAGGCCATAACTAATCATTTTCTCTGTTCTATCTCTGTTTCACAAGCATATTTCTACTAATCTTTATACTGTATTTTGTTATAATAACTGAAGTCTACATCTTATCCATTGTTATATCCCCAGCTCCTAGCACAGTGCCTTGCACATAGTGAACTGTCAAATGCATAACAACAAACAGATCAGAAAACTATTTGACATCATCTCTACTGTTTCTCCTTCCCTCTGCTTTTCATTCCTCTTACAAGTTTCACTTTGATATACTCATGGCCCCAGTGTCTAGTTCTTTTCACCTTCTATTCTACCCACAAAATTACATCTGAAATTTCACATCTCTGTCTCTCATTAATATAAATATTATTTTTTAACTAGACAGAGTGTTCACTATTTAATGACAGTTTTGGAAGGTGGTTTTGAAGCAAATTCAAAATGAATTTTTGAATAAATTATATACTCTATATAATCTGAATAGCATATGAAAGACATTTTCTGTAAGTAAATGTGATTTGTACATTTGGTAGTGTTGTAAAACATAAAAAGTACCCTAAAGGTCTTGGAAATACAGTGAAGTTCAACAATATTCAGCATTTCTATATAAAATCTTTTCTTGTATAATTAACTTTGGGCTTCAAATAGCCCTTACATATTTCATTTTAAGAAATAGTCAAAAAGTAACTTTTGTAGTCTTTAGTAATTGATTTTAATGCCTCCATAAACTAAATGACCTTCTACTACAGTTTAAAACAATTAGAAATCCTTGATTTCTTATTGTGCTAGGATCAGTCTGAATATATTTTCTTCTGGTCCTCTTTTTTTCACAGCTGTTATTGTACTATCTCTCTCCCTTTTAAAAGTAATGTAATCAGATTTTAAAGGGCAATGTTGCAAGGTATTCCAGCACCTAATTGAGGCAGCATCTATAATTAAACCAGATGGACTGGTGAACAAAAGAAAGAATGGAAATGTCTGCATTGTTTTAGCCCTAGAACATGTGAGGTTTGCAAATCAGTTTATTTTCAAGTATTTCTAGAATCTGAATTAATATTATGAACAGAGAATCTATTATGCATGAAGCTTTTTAAAAAGCAATAGTAAGGATTCATTTTAATTCCTAGATTCATTTTATTTCATTAATATTTAACTTCACAGAATCAAAATTGGAGACAACACAAGACCTTTATAACTCAGGATCCCCATCATCTTGAGGGCAATAGGTTCTTCTTCATACAGGTATAATAACATGTTGCTTAATTTGTATTTTTCTCTTTGGAACTGTAAAAGGAAAGGTATTCATTTCACAGAGTTAAAGACTGAGTTTATTTCTTTAAAGGGGGTAAACTTTGAAAAACATTGTTCTTGGAATAGGACTATCTTGGTAGATAATAATTTCAGTGGAGCAATTAAGTTTCTCTAAAGAATATATGGAAACATAGATTACTGCCTTTCATTGATTCACCATCTAGAATTTTCTTCTTTGGAAATTATAGTCTAGAAAGTTATTTTTATTCCTACTATTTAGAATCTATCATTTTTGGCAAACTCATACCTCAGTTTCTATGATTTCTTCTGATTTACAAACTTAGAGGCAATGCTTTATTTATTTAGTCACCCCAGCAATATGAACATTCAAAACCACTGACATTGCAAAGAACACATAAAATCTGGATTTTATGAATTTCCCGACACTGGTCTCCATTTCACAGTGTTCCTGAATACTCTCACTGTCATAAGAACAAATATTCTTTGTTGTACACAAATGTTGCCTACAAAGACATTTTCAAACAGAGTCTTATAGTACTACTTTAAAAAAATACCAATTTAGGCATGCTCTTATAAGCAGAGACAAAATAGACATATATTAGAGACTCAGCAGCAAAGAGCAAAGATAATGTTAATCTTGTGCAATCAAAAATGTATTGTATAAAACAAATATGAAACTCTGAAAAAATAATACAGTTTATTAAGGTAAAATAAGAAATTGGGTAAGAGGTTGAAAGCAGCATACCCAATAAGATTACCTACATCCTCGCTGAAATGTGGATATCTAAACAAGAGGAATACATATCAGATTTTAAAATAATGGATTTTCAAAGAAACAGACCAGAATATAACATAGAGTGTTCGATGAACAAAAAAAGAGATGAATTTTATCGGAATTTTTCAGTTTATTATAGCACTAACTGGGATGTGGTCACTAAACTAATTTTAAAAACATTTAAAACTCCATAACATGTAATTTCATATATCTAGTATTAATTGTTCTGTGTGAAAGAAAGAAAATTAACTGCCTATAATTAATATTAGGCCTGATTCTATAAGTAGGTGTTTATTTAAATGTAATTGAAAACAGTATGGCTTTTGTCTCTGTGTACAAAAATGATAAACCATGAGCAAAAGAAAGAAAGTGTCCTAAACTAACATACCTTTAAAATGGCCACACGATCAGATCTATTATGTTCCAACTTTAAATCCAGGTATAGGGTAAAGGTGTTAAGATTCGAGAAAGAAAATCTATGCTTCAGTCTCTTATCTCTATAGCGATAGTTGTAGAACTTTGAATAAATTATTTAATTTTTCAGGTTTGAGTAATCCATTTACTAAAACAGAATACATGTGTCTTTGGCACAACAAGCTAAAAGCACTTCATACAGTGTATAACACAGAGTAAATATTAGGAAAAAAGCTGTTATTTTAGTATAGAGATGATGAGTAGTTTTTAAAATTCCATACTGTAGTCACTTACTATAAAAGATACTACAAAAGAGCTAGTTCCAATTACAATTACTGAATTTTTTTTAGTGCTTAGAAGTTTGTTAACTTTTGTCGATTTTGATTTCTGTAGTTAAATGCTTTAGTTAATGTATAGTATTTAATACGTTCTGATTATTTGGTTCATGTTTCTTGAAATCTAGGCATAACTACACTCATAAAAAACAAAGAACCGAAGTTATCTAAATAACTCGGTAACAAAGAGACTAGATTTTATGGATAAAATGACTAATTCTTCATTGGAAGCTGCTTTTATAAACATCTATCTACACATACACACATACATCCACATATACCTTATTTTCCTAAGTGCTTTTCACTAATAAAAGCATCTTATGATACATATTTTTTATTATTAACAATTAGTGAAAAGAAATAGACAGGAATAAAAGTGTTATATTCTTTAGAGATAATGTTCATATAAAGTATTTTTTATTAAAAACAAACATATCCAGAACTTCCAAACATATTTATTATAACATGGTAAGTTTTGTTAACATTGTGTATATATAGTCCTCATTAATTTATAAATATATCAATTCTCTCAAACTAAAAATGAGGCTTAATATCATCATATTTAGGATAATTAGGGATTACTTTTCAGATACACAGTTGAAATTTCACATAGCAAAGTTTATGTTAGCATTTTTTAATTTATGTTCTTTGAAGCTAGGCAAGCATTAGCATTAAAATTCACTAAAATCTAATCAATACAATTCTGTCTTGGCAGTAGCAAATTATGTGTTAACATTCATTAAATTAAAACTGTTCTGTAACTATGCTTTTTAGTCTCTTTATGTAATATCTACAAAATGAGATTTTAAGTGGTAATTTTAGAATTTTTGTTAATCAGTTGTCCTCTTTAGTCTGAATAAATAAATCCACTTAATTGTTGACTTTCTAACTAAAATAGAAATTAGTAACACATTAATAAAAACAAAAGAATTGGCATTATTAGTAAAGCATAGTACATCACTAAGAGAGACACAAGGAAAAATTTTATTAAGATTTTAAGGCCGGGCACGGTGGCTCACGCCTGTAATCCTAGCACTCTGGGAGGCCGAGGCGGGTGGATCGCTCGAGGTCAGGAGTTCAAGACCAGCCTGAGCAAGCGAGAGACCTCGTCTCTACTAAAAACAGAAAGAAATTATCTGGCCAACTAAAAATATATATAGAAAAAATTAGCCGGGCATGGTGGCGCATGCCTGTAGTCCTAGCTACTCGGGAGGCTGAGGCAGTAGGATCGCTTAAGCCCAGGAGTCTGAGGTTGCTGTGAGCTAGGCTGACGTCAGGGCACTCACTCTAGCCCGGGCAACAGAGTGAGACTCTGTCTCAAAAAAAAAAAAAAAAAAAGATTTTATTATGCATCACAAAGAATAACAGCCAACAAAACTATTATATATACTAATATATAATAGGATATAAATATATATAGCTCACTGATAACGAAGGCAATCATTTTACAGATTGAACCAAGGAAAAAATATCTTATTTTAATAAATAAAAGAATCAAATAGAAACATATATCTATCAAACATACAGACTGACAAACCCAAGAAAACTAATCCTTTCAAGTATTGATTTTATCATTTGTACATGTCCTTCTCATTAAATAAGCTCTAAGTATCATAGGTAGGTTCTCCACTCATTGAGTGTTTATATTCAAAAAGAGGTAACTTTGAAGTGAACATACAGAAAAATTCCATATATCTTTCCCATTATTGGATATGTTTCAAGAAAACAAAAATGCCCTGGGATTAACATCAAAATAATTGAACACACTTTTCTTCTTCCCACATAATAAAATGACCTCAGTTAGAAGAAATTCCTAGAGATTAGTGACCAACTGAGGTTAATGGCCTGAGACTATACTTTAGGCAATTAACTCCACCCAGCCATTCATTAATCCCCAGGAAATTCCCAGGTCTACAACTCTTACTGCTTAATTATAACCCAAATGGAACCATGAGAGATGAGAGCAGCAATGTGATTGGGTAATGTACAAGAATTAAGTTCTCCATGACTGCCTTATACATATCAATTAAAATTGCATCACCCTTAAAAAAAAATCCATATGCTTGTATTTCTTTTCTATTTTCAGTTCATAACAGCAATAATGACTTCAATGCTGAGCATTTTCTAGAAATTAATGGCAAGCAGATGTTAATGGACCTTGGCTGTACCTTGAGCCATCTACGCCTCCCTGTTAGTCATTAATCCCTATGAAATGCCCAGCTATTGCTTAATTAACTTTACAATGTAGTTAATGCAAATATGACAAATAGAAAGATTTTTACTTATAAGCTTCCCAAAACACTAAACCTTCAACTCTAAGAAAAACACACACACACACACACACACACACACACACACACACGCACGCACACACACAACTTACCAAAATCCAGTTTCAGAATTCTGAAACTTACATTGAAAATTAAGAATGGAAAGGACTGTGGGAGATAATGTATTTCAGACTGCACTTCAGACATGACCTCAACTACCTTCAAGGAAGGAGATTCTAGACCATGGTAAAAGATTATCCTATTTCCTTCAGTTACTTATTCTTATGTTTATTTAACATCATCATGTTTGTTGAGACTATTTTTTCCTCATTAAAACTTTGCTGAAATAAAAAATAGTACTGTTTATATGTAAGAATTGTTAACAAAACCCCCTTCGTCTCACCCATGTGCTTTTTCTAGTGCCCTTTGATTCAGAGTTTGCAAACAATTCCATGAGTCAGAATCACTTGTGCCAAGGTAGTTTAAATTTGATAAGTTTTAGCACCCATTCTTCCTCAAGGGGAAAAAAAAGAAATTGTTTTAAATTGTAAACCTACTATTTTATTAGCCTATTAAAGGGGGCATTTTCAACCCTACTAGCAAATAATTAAAGGAACACAGTATCTATCTCAAACCATCTGGTTCTCTAGATGGTATTGACAAATATCTGTTTTCATGCTGCATATAGTTAAACTTTTTCAGTTAATAAATACTTAGCCATGGTAGAAATCTATCTGACAGAGCACGTGCTATGCCTCACCTGACAGCATTTGTGAGAGCCCCACTGATGCCTAAAATTAGCCCTGGCATGTAATTATAGACTTCAGAAAAGATCAGCTCCAGAATATATTATTTTTTCTACAAAACCAAGATCCCTTAGATTACACAGATGAATGTCTTACAGGTACATAATTGGAAAGTTACGATTCTGGTTTTGCCTATTGCCTAAGTATATGGACTGCAAAGATAACAATGCAACATGTATTATTACTTATGGTGTTTAATAATTTATTCAGATCTCTATGATTTCTTATTTTGTGGATCCTTCCTCACAAAAATAATAACCAGAGATTAAATTTATGATTTTTGCTATTATATAAAGTGTTATTTCCCTGTATTTTGTATTGTTTGTTATAGCATCAAATAGTTATCAAATATTCAGATTGTCTTAGATAAATATTTTTATTTCGATTGAATAATCATTGTCAAATTGTAGTAATGATACAATAGTAATCACCCTTAAAAATAGTCACCAAATTTTCAAAGATAGTCTTAGAGAAATCTTTGTATCTTGGTTAAAAATTACATATGAAATAAATTAATGTGGTTTTAAAAAGTTAAGGTTTCTATGAATATAGGTATCTTGGAAGCATGAGATTCCAACGTTCATTATTGGGATATGGAGAATGTTAAATACTTATGCACAGAAGTAATGTTATTTCACTGTAAACATTTGAGGATAGATAAAAATTTTTCAAGAAGAGAACCAGGATTAAAGGATTACTCTGAAAATGAGAAAGACAAAGTATACTTGGTTGTTGGTTCACTTGGTCAAAAAACATGTACATCATGTAGACTCACTCTATATGCACTCGTGTGCATGCACACAAACACATAATCAATGTAAGTCACTTGTGGATCTTGAATGGATCGTTATCACTACTTGCAAATAGTACTGTTGCTAATTAGTCAAAGTATAAAAAAAGCAGACCCTGATAAAAACTTAAAATGGCATAGTATATTGAACAGAGACATCTAGCAACCCAAAATTTTTGATGAAAATAATGTTTTAACCCTTTGCAACACAAATACTCTAATGGAAGACTAGTAGATATAATTTTGTCCTTGTGTAACCTTTATGATACATACTTTTAAAATGCTGGTAAATAAACATTTAATATACAGGCTTCATTTTCTCAATCTTTAGAAAATTCACCAATCTCCAGAAGTTCTCAAAAAAGGTCCATCTCTATGCTGACTTCATAAAAATTACTTCAATGAAAAATAATAAGGTTTAAATAGTCACTAATATTTTTTCCTAATTTTGCTTAAATTCTATATCCTGCATTCTCATTCTCTCTCTCTTTTTATAAAAAATAACTATATTTAGGTACATATGTTTTAATATTACTTTTTATTTTAAATACTGGTTTTCTTCTGCTTTTATCAAAATCATACTCAATCTAAACTGAGAATTCTTATATTTGAACTCAAATTTTTCTGTCCATTCATTAACTTAGACATGAACTGCTGAAGATATGACAGGTATGAATATTTTAGTGCACCAATATAAATAATGTAAATATTACTGATAGATTAAACATGCATATATTTTTGGGTAAAAACCTTTGACAATGATATAAGTATCTGGGATGGTAGTCTAGAAAGCCAATGACCTTCAGCTTCAATCTGCTTTTGGTACATGCAAGTCCTACATCCTAGTTCCATTTCATGAAGGAAATATTACTCTACCATTCACAACTCACCTAAAGCATCAATCAGTTTTAAAAGGAAAAGAATGACTTCAAGATCTTTGAAAGAAAGACAAAAAGATCCTCACATTTACATAATTCCAAGAATATATAAGAGCACAATATAGCAGGTTGAATTTGGAAGCCAGTGACCATATTCAGCCAGAAAATATGCTGTTTTTCCTGCATAGGGAGCAAAAATTAAGTAAGTTGTGAACATTTTAAAGTTGGGTTTAATATTTCCAAATGTATTTTTTAAAAATTAATATATCTGTTACAGCTTATTGGAACTGTGCAGGGCCCTCCTGTTTATATAGGGCCTGCCCTCTCCAGTCCCTACCACCCCTATTGCTTCCCTAATATATTGTACCTAGCCAATTGTTATTTACATTTCCATCCAAAAGGGAAACAAAAGGCTTCATGATTTTGTGTGTGTATGCACACCCATGTGCACAATAGAAGTTTTTAGTATAAAGCCTTCATAATACCTCCTCCCCAACCCTCTGCATATCCCTTTTTTGAACTTCCAGTCTTTCAAATGAAAATATCCAAGGATCACAGAAGCTAGCTTTACTAAGCAAAGACAGGGGTTAATTTGTCTTGCTCCTTTACATTTGGAGAGTGACTTAACATTTCCCAACTTGACTAATTTGCCATTATAGTTAAGCTATTTAAATCCTAAAATCTATTAGAATACACTAGAGCCAATGTAGAATAAAGAAAAATAAATTCCTTTCAATCTCTAAATGACTCTCCAAAGAATTTGGATACATTCCTATTGCAAAACCAGTTCAAGTATTTTCATTCAATTTCTATTATTTTCATTTATATATATATATTCCACCTAGGGCCTAGAGTTTCACATAATTAATACCCTTAGTCTAAGCAAATATGATTAATTATTTTGTTATTGGAATCACCCAAAATGTAGTGAAATAATATTTTTATGACAGTGCATTAATATTTAGACACTTCTGGAAATTCATCAGGATATTTGAGAATTCTATAAGAAATGCGTTCCATAATCTTTACAGCCCTACCACTCCATTTACTAAAAAAAGAATTTTTCTTTAGCTTGAGAGATCTTAATTGGTAGTAGTAATTAATAGTGGTATAAGGAAGAAGATGAATATGGGGTAGTAGGTCTCTAAACTAGCCGAGCTTCAGAATGCCTGACCTCTTACAAAAATTCACTGTTAGGCCCTCTGTATGGAGATTCTGATCAAGTGGATCTCGGTAAATCAATAAATCAGAATCTCTCAGAGCAGGGCCTTGGTAACAGTATTTTATTTAAGGCTTTCCATATGATTACTATTTTCAGTAGGACTGAGAAACATTGGACTAGATAAAAGCAATAACACACACACAAAATCCCTCTCCTGAATTATTTGGATTGCATTAATAAAAGTGCTTAGTTCAACTAATCAGCTATTAGTTGGCTATGTTGAAACTGTCTTAAATGCCATTGTAGATTCTGAAGAAATGTTCCCCATCCTCGAGAAGTCTACAATCTAATTGGGGAGTGAGGGGACTTATTATGCATGAAATAATATTAAATCTGAAACTATTTAAATCTGTCAATTTCAGAAATTTTGTATTACCTAACACATCCTTCATTGTTTATCTTCTATCAGGGAGTACCAACTTACTGAAGGTCTTGAAACTGATATGGAATATTTTATGTATTTTACACTTGATGTAATAGTCAATGAAATATTTTTTACATACAGAGATCATGCATAAACCCAGTGTTTGCTATTTAAAGAATTATTTAGAGAAATGAGAATATTTGGTCAACAAAGGCTGCTGTGGTAGCTCAGCTGTGAGCCTATGAGAGTCTGGATAGGAATGATAGCCCAAATGAAGACAAAAGCTACTGGCATAAGAAATTTTTCAAAGGATGACTGACAAGAAAAGGAGCATGATAGCACAAAATCAATAACTTTAACCATTCACATCTGAAGTAATTTTAAAGTGGTAGTTCCTTTGGCAGAGGCAAGAACATCAAAATTTGGGAAAGAACCTAGTCTGGGTGGAAAATAGGATTCATTTAGATCTGTTGAAGTTAAAGTGATGGGAGACACTTAATTGGAAATATTCAGAGGATAACTGGAGATGTAGAGAAGGAGCTTGAGTAAAAAAGCTGAAGATATAGACAAGGAGAAAATATCAGGGATTTATTCATGCAATCTTTCTGCCTCTAGTCTCAACCATGTTTCACATGATAGAGGTGACCCAATAAGTGATTTCTCATAATGAGATGATACCATATCAAAACATGTTACACTAAAAACACATTGAACACTGATTGCTAAAATATAATTTCTTTCTCTGAATTTATTTTTTCTTACAAAAACAATAATTTCTAGTTCGCAAATGGCAACTTTAGCATTTTAAATGGACTTTTTATTGATCAAATGAGTGAAAGAACATGGATTGCCTCAGGTACATTATCTACCATTTCATTAAAATGGTTTCTTTGCATGGACTTTCTTTATTTATTTTATAGGCTTGCATAATAAGAATACACACACATAGTTGAGCTCTTCTTTCCTTCGGGCTGGTTACCTAGCTGTCCTAATCACCCGGTAATTAAAATAAAACCCACTCCAGATAATTGGCAGTCTTCTCTAATTGAAAACTGGGTTAGACAATCATTTGGCCCAGGGAAATGCCCTACTCTCATACTGTAATATGAATTACCATCTGTCCATTAAATTAGTCATCATAAAATATTAACATATAAATTACTACTATAGGGCTATTATAAAAGGAGTCCTAGCATTTAATTAATTATTTTTTCATTTTGTTGACTCACCCATTTCTTTCTAGGGAACAATAAGGAACTGTACTCTAGGGTTGATGGGGGGAAGGGGTAATAACTTTTGTTCCACAACACAGACATATTTAGAATCCTTAGAATGTGTAACCTTGCTATACAAAGTATTTTCTCTCCAGTGAATAACATAAGCATTGAACTAAGAAGCTAGAACAAATTACACAAAAATATTCTATCCATCCATACAGCTGAAAGATTCCAAATTCTTCACATAATGCTACAGATTTACTTCCAAGGGAAGTAAAACAGGAAAAGAAAGAGTAAAAAATAAAAGCAACATGCCAATCTTAGAAACTGTCCAGTGGTCCAGAAAATTCTTGGAATACACCTGACATATATTGAAGAAAAATCCTAACTGTTCTCCCTGAAAAGGTAATTTTGTTTGAGAAAATGAGAGAAATTCATAAATATCAAAATACTCTGAAAAGAACATCAATAGATATTATCAAGGGGGCAGCTGATTTTGTTTCTCTGTAGACAGACTGGTAAGCTACACAAAAGTCTTTGCAGATACATTTGTACACAGCAAATAACACCGATAGCAGTGTCTTCAATTAGAGGAGACAAAGATACACAGCCACACATCTAATGACACAAAGTGGACAAAAGTAGCCTGAATACATTTTCCTTTCCCAGTCATAGGTAAACCTAGCATGAAAAGAATGTTCCGTGAAAAGAATGCCCCCTGCCAAAATCCTCTATGTTGACTGTATGCTGACATCTTGGGGTGTGTGATTTGTCTATTTTCTGGCATGAAGCGTGCCTTGTGAAATGTAAAAGTGAATTTGATTGTGGACTGATGATGTTCCAGACAAGGTCAAACCCTGATCCATGTAAATATTCATCAACTGATTAGCCAGAAATTACTTATGACACTGGATACGTCAAACAATAGCTCAGTAGCTACCTAACAAATGCAGAGAAAAACAGAACTGCAGCAAAAGTGAGGAAAACGCTCAACCACATACTTCTTTGACAGTCACAGAAAAGATATTTTCAAGATTTTAGATTTAGAATGCAAGTATCTGTAACAAGGGTATTTACTCTGAAAATCATATCTATCATGAAATATTTGCTCCAAACTAACAATGGGGCCAACTCCTGTCATTTGCTGCCCAGCACAGTGAAAAGATCAAACTTGGTCTTGCTTTTTCTTCACAGAACCTGACATAAATTTCAGTGTACTCTTTAGAGAGTTAGTGATGATCAGATGTTATGTTTAAATACAAAGAGAAACTCCTTAATAATCATTTTATGAATCAAGATGAAGTTAAGTCAATCAAATATAAAACTATAATTAAATGATCTAAATTTACATGTGGCCAAGGACCTAGGATCTCTGAAAGTTAAACAGAAATCTGAATTTTATTTAGTTATTAAAAGCACAATTTTATATCTTTATCCTTAGTTTTAATATGGATTTTCCCCTTTAGGTTATTTTATGTACAAAGACAAGTGACAAGCAAATCGGGCTATTTCTGTTAATTAATAAATTATAAGTGAATTCTCATGGATTATTTACACTATAATCCCATGGCATTAAAGTATACAGCATTTTTCTTCTTTATTAATGTATATGTATACCTGTAATTATATTAGATTTAAAATGACTTGAATAACCAAGATACAGAAATATTAAAATTACAAGAAAGATACATTACAATAGGGTAGACTTTAGAGAAATGACAGGGAATTTCCCTCTTTTTATTTGTCTCTCTCTCTCTCTATATATATATATATATACACACACACACACACAACACACTTTTGCATATGCATGTGTATATGTATATATTATATATGTATGTGTATATATACAACACATATTTTCATATAGAATACATTATATATTATATACAATATATATATTATATACAACATATATATATGCATACATACACACATATATAATTTCATGTTACTTTTTTACTACTCTAAAAGTTTACAACTCCTGTCCTCCAAAAATTCAACCATGAAGCAAATTAAAACCTTCAAAATTAGCATCTGCCGCCTGAAGATAAAGTATATGTCGAGTTTGTGTCCTCTCTGTCCCCAAATTTATGTCTGAATAAATATTTATTTCTTCATTTGTTTTGGACAGCTGCTAAAATGCACAATTTTCTGAAGAGTTATGACTTATCATACATAAAATAATCCCCCTTTTTATAAAGCTGCTTTGGTTTTGAACTAAGCTAGTATCAAATTAGATCACATTTATTATGGAGCATCATAGAATAAACCAGTATAATACTTAACAATAAAAATTAAAACTATCATTTTCAAGTGTTTACAGTTTTCCCTACATTGTGCTAGCTACTTTTACGTATCACTTAATCTTTATATTAATCTTTGAGGGAGGTATTATTTTCCTATTTTATAATTTAGTATACATGGAAAACAAAAGATTAATAATTTTCTCAGTGTTACATGGCTCATAGATAGCTGATCTATATTTTTACCTTAAGACTGCATAACCTCAAATCAAAATCTCTTTCCACTATAACAGAGAACCTGTTCCAATTAGGTTTCCTATAGCAGAGACTGCTGGCTATTTACCAAACCCACTTCTAAGCACACAGCTTGAACATAGTTCCCCTGGAGTTGGGTATGTTAATGAACTAAATTCTAGTCAAGAGACTATGCACAAAAGTAATGTACATCACCTCCAAGCTTAGTTTGTAGAAACTTCTCACATGCAACTTTTGATCCCTTTTCCCCGTCTGGCTGCAGACCAGACCTCTACACCAGGCTACTTTGAGAACCACATGAAGATGGTAGAACCCTAGGCAGCAATTCACCCAGAAACATCTGCACTGAACTGCTATGTAATGGGAAATAAACTCTTATTGGGTTAAGCTACTCTAATATAGCTGGTATTATAGTAACTAATAGAAATTATATCATCTTAGAGTTACCAAATCAAAATATGACTATGACTCATGGTTTTTAAATAAAATCTCTCAATTATAAAAGTTAAAATGTATTTCTCTGACCATCTAAACATTGTCCTCCACATCATCCAGTTATATGACTGCTTCTCCTACTGGCAAACACAGGTGTAAAATAAAAATGCTAACTGAAAATCCAAAGGAGCTGCATTTTTATAGCTTCAAAAGAAAATAGTGTCTAAATGCAGTTTTGAAGTGATATCTTGATACTTCTTCTCACCAAATTTAGGTGTCAAGGATAATAAATGAATCATTTATTTGATGTGTATAATACTTTTTTTTTTTTTTTTTTGACACAGAGTCTCACTTTGTTGCCCGGGCTAGAGTGAGTACCGTGGTGTCAGCCTAGCTCACAGCAACCTCAAACTCCCGGGCTTAAGCGATCCTCCTGCCTCAGCCTCCTGAGTAGCTGGGACTACAGGCATGCGCCACCATGCCCGGCTAATATTTTCTATATATATTTTTAGTTGTCCAGATAATTTATTTCTTTTTTTTTTTTTTTTTTTTTAGTAGAGACGGGGTCTCGCTCAGGCTGGTCTCGAACTCCTGACCTCGAGCGATCCACCTGCCTCGGCCTCCCAGAGGGCTAGGATTACTTTTTTAAAAAATCAGTGTAAGCCCCCAAGGGAAGAAAGCAACAGCATATTCAGAAGCATTTTATCATCTGAAGTTGATACAACAATGCTGACAAGTACAAAAGATAACTACTTTGTTCTGTCATGCTGTGTCATGTTGTAGAAAACACAAAGCATTATGTGACCTTTAGAGAAACAGCCAAAAGTAGCTTGCTTTGTGGTGTTAACAATGGGTGTTTTTGAATTTTTGAAGGTCCTGTCTTTTGTCAATTGTGGCCAGAGTTATATCTCGAGGGCTCTCAAGCATGATGAGAAAAGAATGCTGATGCATTAAACAACTGTAAGAGTAAGGCGAAATACTAGGGAAAAAAATTCACTCTCAATGGAAAACAGAACTAGTTGTGAAGTATCTATGTGTATGTAGACTCCTTGTGTCCTTATAGTAAATATGCAGTTCCAAAACCGGCCTAGATGGATGATGTATATTGGCCATGGTTGGCCTTAGACCATAAAGACACTAACTCCTAGTCCATTTTTTAATACTTTTTTTCCAAGTATTGACTAATTTCATGCTCCTCCATTACTGAGCAGAAATTACTACTGCAACTGCCTTGAATTCCAGTCCCATCAAACTTCAGCATTGTAGAGTCCTCAGGAATTAGAATGTGGTACACATAAGTGATAGGTAGCTATTGAGTCTTCTTTTTAGATATCCATCACCACTTCCAGAAAACATAGCTATATTTTTAGTGGACACCTCTTCCAGGTTTAATTCCTTAACTCAAAGGGATAACTAATAGAGAAAGATTTCAACTGTCTATGTTAGTATTTTTTAAAGTAAATTTTTACATAATTTGCATTGGAATTACCTGAAGATATATATTTTAATCTCTAGAGTCACCACTAAAAAAATAATACAAAAAGTAGAGTGAAAAAGGCTTTAGAGGAGATATAAAAAATAATAATTCTTTCATTAATCTCAAAAGAGGAATAAAAGAATGAACAAAGGAATAAAGGACAGATGGAACAAATAGAAAATAACAAAAGGGAAGGACTAAAACCATATCAACATGCACTAAATGTAAGCAAGACATACTTCCTAATAAAATTGTGGATGCACAGTCTGAAAAAAACCTATAGAATGGAATCTCTTTCTCCTTCTACAGCTGAGGCTAGGAATTTAAAATTCTAACAAATATATCAGATGATTTTTTTATGCACAATAAAGTTTGATCATGATTCACTAATACCTTATGGCTGCCTCATAACACCACCCTCTTCCCACAACATTTGAATAGTGAATAAAGTGAGAATCAATGAAGTTAGTGAATAAGTAAATTACATCTCAGTAGTAGCCAGGTATGGTGATATTTGAATTCAAAACACTGAAATACAGATGTAAAGTTATGGCTGCATTACGGACTTTTTTTGCAATTATATTATAATTAAAATAATAGTAATGTTGATTTTTTTCTTAGAAAAAGGTAATTAAAAACATTTATTGCAGGATAATTGTATTTAACAAATTTATAACTGTTTGTTTCTTACACTTGAAGACAGCAAGTGAAATTAAACATCACCTAAAAATACAATGAGGTTATATAGGTAAGAATTCCTTTCAAGTAGGAAAATGTTATACAATCAAAAAGTACAAACAGAGAGAGTCTTCCAAGGGGTCTCTTATGTACCTACACATCTTGCTGGCTGTACTAAGAATACAAAGCTTCTTTACCTAAGCTATTTCTGAGTTGTGTTTGCAGTGAGAAACCTTGAGGGATAAGGTAATGTCTCCTTCAGGGACAAAGAATAAGCTCGTTTGCTAGCATTGGGTACCCCAAAGTCAGTATTTCTTTCCTATAACACATCCTACTACATATGCAGCTGTCATGTGGGCCATTTACATCATTTTATGGAATTTGAGGGCAAGAAGAATTAATGCAAGCATGCTGATGCTCATCCTGATTGCTTTTAAGATAAGTAATAAAGTCTTTTGTTTCTGAATCAGAAGTCTCTTATCTTCTGACACCATCTATGACACAGTACAAGGCTACTTATTAGTGGGTAACAAAAGTAAAATCAAATCCCAGACCAAAAATGCAGGCATAATTCATTTTATTGCTGTTTGCTTTATTGCACTTCACAGATAATGTAGTTTTAATAAATTGAAGATTTGTGCTAACCCTATATTGAGCAAGTCTACTGGTGCAATTTTTCCAATAGCATGCGCTCACTTTGTGTTCCTTTGTCACATTTTGGTAATTCTCACATTTCAAACTTTTTCATTATTATATCTGTCATAGTGATCTACAATCATTGATCTTTGATGTTACTGTTGTAATTGTTTTGGAGCATCACAAACTTTGCCCATATAAGATGGTAAATTTAATCAATAAAATGTCGTGTGCCAGCCAATTTCCACCAGACGTACAAAGAAGAACTGCTACCAATCCTACTAAAACTATTCCAAAAAATCAAGGAGGAAGGAGTCTTTCCTACCTCATTCTGTGAAGCCAATATTACCAGGATACCAAAGCCAGGCAAGGGTGTAATAAAAAAAGAAAACTACTGACCAATATTGCTGATGAAGATAGATGCAAGTATGCACCTATGTTGAAGAAAATCCTCAACAAAATGGTAGAAAACCGAATCCAACTGCACATCAAAAAGATAATACACTACAATCAAGTGGGTTTTACTGCAGGGATGCAAGCATGGATCAACATATGAAGATTCAATGCAATTCCTATTAAAAACATCATTTTTTACAGAATTAGAAAAAAAAAATCCTAATATTCATGTGTAACCAAAAAGTGCCCAAATAGCTAAAGCAATCCTAAGCAAAAAGAACAAAGCTGGAATCATCACATTACCTGACTTCAAATTATATTACAAGGCTATAGTAAAGAAAACAACATGATACTGGTATAAAAGTAGACACAGAGATCAAGGAAATAGGATAGAGAACCCAGAAATAAGTCACTTACCTACAACCAAGTGATCTTTGACAAAGTAGACAAAAACATTCACTAGGGAAAGGACATCCTAGTCAATAAATGGTGCTCAGAAAATTGGAAAGCCATATGCAGAATAAAACTAAACCCATATCTCTCACCTAACATACACAAATTACTTCAAGATGGACTATTCAAGATGGACTACTTCAAGATGCTTTATTGTGGTCGTCTGTAACTGAACCAGCAATATCTCCAAAGTATGCCTATATGTTACCATTATACAGAAATCAAGCTGGATTAACTTTAATGTCATAAAACTGACCTGTTAATATTCAAGGACAAACTAATAAGCACAAATTACTTATGGGGTTATGTACAGTGGTATAATTTAGGGGTCACACTTTATTATGCTAGAGATAATATAAGACCTGAAACTACAAAATTCTAGAGGAAAATTAGGAAACACTCTTCTGGACATTGACCTAGGCAAAGAATTTATGACTAAGACACCAAAAGCAAATGTAACAAAAACAAAAATCAACAAATGGAAGTTAATTGAACTAAAAAGCTTCTGCAAAGGAAATGAAATAATCAAAAGAGTAAACAGACAACTTACAGAATGGGAGAAAATATTTTCAAACTATTTATCTGTCAAAGGACAAATATCCAGAATCTACAACTCAAACAATTAAACAAGAATAACCCCATAAAAAGTGGACAAACAACATAGACACTTTTCAAAAGAAGACATACAAATGGCCAAAAAACATATGCAAAAATGCTCAATATCACTAATTATCAGAGAAGTGCAAATTAAACCACAATGAGTTACCATCTTACACCAGTAAGCATGGCTGGTATTAGAAAGTAAAAAAACAGCAGCGATGTTGGTAAGGATGTGGGGAAAAGGGAATGCTTATAGATTGTTGGTGGGAATGTAAATTAGTACAATCTCTAAGGAAAGCACTGTGGAGATTTCTCAAAGAACTAAAAAAGGAACTCCATTCAATCCAGCAAACCCACTATCGGGTATCTACCCAAAGGAAAAAAAAATCATTCTATCAAAATGATACCTGCACGCATATATTTATCACAGCACTATGCACAATAGCAAAGATATAGAATTAACCTAAGTGTCCATCAATGGATGACTGGATAAAGAAAATGTGGGGTGGGGGGCGTGTGCGCACACACGCGTGTGTGTATGTATATATGTATGTGTGTGTATATATATATAAAATGAAATACTACTCAGCCATAAAAAGAATGAAATTATGTATTTTGAAGCAACATAGATGGAACTGGAGGTGATTATCTTAAGTGAAATAACTCAAAGCCAGAAAGTCAAATATCACATGTTCTCACTTATAAGTGGGAGCTAAATTATGTGTATGCATGGACATAGAGAACAGAATAATAGACACTGGAGACTCAGAATGGTGGGAGGGTAGGAAGGGAATCAGGGATGAGAAAGCTCTTAATGGCTGCAATGTACACTATTTGGCTAATGGCTACACTAAAAGCCCAGGCTTCACCACTACATAGAATATCCATGTAACGAAACTACACTTGTAAACCCCCTAAATCTATAAAAATAAAAATCAAATTCTGTACTCCTCTGAGAAATTAAAAAACAAAGAAACAAAAAACGAACATTCGTGACCTATGGAAGGAGGTCAAAATATCAACATTAACAGGAATTTGGAAAAAGTTAACTCCAACTCTCCTGGAGGATGTTGAGGGGTTCAAGACTTCTGTGTAGGAAGTAAGTGAAGATAGGGTAGAAATGGCAAAAAAAACTAAATTAGAAGTGCAGCCTAAAGACATGACTAAATTGCTGCAATCTCATGATAAAACCTGAAACATGAGGAGTTGCTTCTTATGAGGGAGCAAACAAAGTGGTATCTTGGGATGGAATCTACTCCTGGTGAAGATGCTAAAAACATTGTTGTGATTATAACAAAGGATTTAGAATATTCCATAAAATTAGTTGAAAAAGCAGCAGCAGGTTTTGAGAGGATTGACTCAACTTTTAAAAAAAGTCCTACTATCGGTAAAAGGCTACCAAACTGCACCACATGCAACAGACAAATATGTCATAAAAGGAAGATTAAATTGATGTGGAAAACTTCATAGTTGTTTTATATTAATAAATTTCCACAGTCACCCAGCTTTCAGCTACTACCAGCCTGATCAGTCAGTAGCCATCAACATTGAGGCAAGACTTTCCACCAGCAAAAGGATTATAACTCAATAAAGGTTCAGATGATTGTGAGCATTTTTTCTAATGAAGTATTTTTCAATTAAGGTAGGCACACTGTGGTCTTTTAGACATAATACTATTGAACAGTACTACAATATAGTGTAAACATAACTTTTATATGCACTTACAAACCAAAAATTGTGTAATTTGCTTTATTGCAATTTCTGCTTTATTGTGGTCGTCTGTAACTGAACCAGCAATATCTCCAAAGTATGCCTATATGTTACCATTATACAGAAATCAAGCTGGATTAACTTTAATGTCATAAAACTGACCTGTTAATATTCAAGGACAAACTAATAAGCACAAATTACTTATGGGGTTATGTACAGTGGTATAATTTAGGGGTCACACTTTATTATGCTAGAGATAATTTTTTAAATTTCTGATTTCTTGGCCAAATGTCTAAAAAAAAAAAATCTAAACTCATATGTAAATGTATAAGTTTCTCAGAAAAGACTCTGCAGAGCCAAAGCAAACTTAAGCAAAAAGAACAAATCCGGAGGCATCACTTTACCAGACTTTAAGCTATACTACACTATCATAACCAAAACAGCATGGTACTGGCACAAGAACAGAGACATTGACTAATGGATCAGAACAAAGAATGCAGATACAAAACCATCCTCATATTGCCATCTGATCTTTGACAAAGCAGACAAAAACATACAATGGGGAAAAGAACCCCTATTCAATAAATGGTTCTGGGAAAATGGATAGCCACATATAGAAGACTGAAGCAGGATCCACACCTCTCACCACTCATAAAAATTAATTCATGATGAATAACAGACTTAACCTAAGGCATGAAACTCTAAGAATTCTAGAAAAATAGTTTGGAAAAACTCTTAAGAGATATCTGCCTAGGCAAAGAATTTATGAAGATGACCCCAAAGACAATCATAGCAACAACAAAAATAAATAAATGGGACCTGATTAAATTAAAATTGCAGTCAAGAAAACAATCAATAGAACGAATAGACAACCTACAAAATGGGACAAAATATTTGCATGCTATATATATGATAAAGGGCTAATAAACTGAATCTACAAAGAACTCAAAGAAATTAGCAAGAAAACATCAAATAACCCTAACAAAAAGTAGGCAAAAGATATAGACAGAAGCTTTTCAAAAGAGGATAGAAGGGTGACCAATAAACATATAAAAAATGCTCAACATCTGTAATCATCAGGGAAATGCCAATCAAAACCACAAGGAGATAACACCTAACTCCAGTGAGAATGGCTTTTATCAAAAAGTCCCAAAACAACAGATGCTGGCATAGATGAAGAGAGAAAGGAACATATATACACTGTTCATAGGACTGCAAATTAGTTGAGCCTTTATGGAAAGTAGTATGGAGATACCTCAAAGAATGAAAAGTAGACTGACCATTTGATCCAGCAATCCCAATACTGGGTATTTACCCAAAGGAAAAAAAAAGACATTTTATAAAAAAGGTACTTGCAGTCACATGTTTATAGCTGCAGAATTCACAATCACAAAGATGTGCAAACAACCAAGTACCCATCAATATATGAGTGGATTAATAAATAAAATGTGGTATATGTACACCATGGAGTATTCGTCAGCCATAAAAAATGGTGAACTAATAATACCTTTTGTAACAACCTGGATGGAACTGGAGATCATCCTCCTAAGTGAAGTATCACAAGAAAGGAAAAATAAACACCACATGTACTCATTATTATATTGGAACTAAATGATCAACACTCATGTGTACATCTGGTGGCAAAATTCAATGGAAATCAAGCAGGTGGTGGGGTAGAAAGGGATGGGTAAATTCACACCTAACAGGAATAATGCATACTATCTGAATACACACTTATAACTTCGACTGAAACTATACAAAATTAATTCATGTAACCAAAATGTTTATACCCCTATAATACTCTGAAATTTTAAAGAAAACAAAATAAATTCGAGTTATAAAAAAGTATAAGGGTATTTATATACTTAACAAAGAAAAAAATCATATAGTTAGGAGAGACAGCTGGAATGCTATTAGAGAACCCAAATCCACCTTAAATTTAATCTCTCAAATGGTGTATGGAACACAGAAGCACCTAAATATATATGTTCAGAATATAAATAGCAATAATGGGTAATTATCCTTAATTTTAGTATTCTAGAACATCTTCTTTGGTAGTATTTATAAAAGACTCCTAATATTCACAATAGCAATTATGCAATCTTCCTTCAAGCATTTCTCTTGAACTTTAAAAAATGAGTATATTTTTGACATTTTTCCAGTATTGCTTTCATTGTGTCTCCAATTTCTTTGTCACCATCATCTGCCAATTGTAATAATCAACTACTTGTACACTTTTGAGTCTGTCAAGAACCTCTGAAAAACTGTAAAGCTTTGAATTAATGTGACAATTATTTATTTTCTAATGTCCTTAGGCTTTGCATCATTTCTTGTAACACTTTTTGATATATGCTGAAATTTTCTTTCATTCTTCCTAAAGTTTCTCTTTCCAGAATATTCCTCTAAAAGTCGAAGCTGGGAGGAGCCTACATAAAACTTTTCTTATAATATTTTGTCAATCCATTTGGAAATGTTGCTGTATAAGTAATTAAAACTCTATTACCCAAGCATGATAAGTTTAAAGCAAACATTTTTCAAAATTTTAAAAATCTCCGAGTGAAAATATATAGGTATAAGTGAGTTTCAGAAGTTTACTAAACCATTTTATAATGTTGTACAATTTCCCTTTTATTATGGCTCTTGTATCCATTTGGTATGTGTTTTTCACAAGATTACTTTCTTATTAATACATAAATAATACTAAGGCCTTAACTAATAGCAATGGGGTCAAATTTTATTGAAGTTGTTACTGAACAACAATCAAATTTCCTCGGTCTGGCATCACAAGAGATTAATAATTTGAAAACATTTATATAATATTATATAAAAGCTGTTACATGGTATTCTGTGATCCTTCACCATGAATTATTACTATTAGAATTACCTGTAAATAATTTACTTTAAATAAGTTTATGTGCCATATGCATAATATAGACTATCAAAATGAGAAGAACTATACCTAGCTTTAGAATCAGACAAACATAAATTTAAATTCTGCCTCTTGCAGAGTGTTGTAGAGATCCAAATGAAATCTTGTGTATAAAGCATCTGTCACAGAGCCTGGCACAGTATGTGCTCTAGAAACAGCAGTGAAAACAACTATTGTTACTGATACTCCTCATTGATTAAACTATTAGGTTGTGTGGTTTCCATGTATTCAGCTATGATATATGAGTTTAATTTTCATTAGTGCTTATCTAATGTCTAATTCTTATAAAATAGTTTATTAAATTTGGAGTCTTTGGACTACTTTCAATGCTTAACAAGCAGTTAACAATGAAATACCCCTAGATTTTGTTACAAAATATCAGCATGTAGCATGTACTTATCAATTAGAAACATCCTAAACCTGAAAAGACTTTCCACAACTATTCCAGTTCACTTTGCCTTCAAATGCATATACTTACATATAAACTTACAGAACGCTTAGCTACTAGACATGATACAACAAGATAATTATTTAGCTATAGGTAAGATGATTATATAACTGCTTTAATCTAATGGATTAATTCAACAATAAATTTGGGTAATTTCCAATATGACTATTATGCAATATAAATAAAACTGAAGTGTACATAAGTCTACACGTTTATATAAACTATAGAAGTAATAAACTGGTTTGACAAGATGCAGAAAAAAGAAAAAAAATCTGTTAGTAGCTCAACCATTTTAAAATATTTTGCAGACTAAGATCTTACTGATTTTGCCACCTCACATGTTACTATCTTGTTTTAAATAGTATTTTTTCAAGAGGTTTTCTATAATCCAATGATACTATTTTATAATACAATACATTGAAAAATTTACAGGAGAAACAATTAAACTTTAAATAAAACTGTATATATGATAGGAACAAAATGAATTATCAGGCTCTGAAATTCCTTAACTAATAGCAGACCACATAATTGCCAGTAAATAGAATAACAGGGCACTTCACTATTTGTACCTTATACTTACCTGATTGAAAAACCTAAAATCATGTCGATCTTCAACATTTTAAGTGAAACATTTGTTAACATGGCATAACAATTTATACCCCACCAGTAAAACATCTGGAACAAAGCAATAGTCATTTTGTAGCTCAAATGTCCATTAAGAAACAGAAAATTGAAGAAAAATTATTTTCAAAGTACATGTGGAATCAACAGGAGTGTCAAATGACATTATTATTTTAATGACTGATTTATAGCCAATAGAAACATAGTAACAAAATACTTAGAAGAAAACTGTAACGTAATAATATGTTAAATGATTAGGCCAGTTTCTTGTGTATAGCAGGGGCTCAAAAAATAGACAGGAAAGAAAAAAGTTAATCTTCCTTCTCTAAATTAAAATGATTTTACCTACAAACATATTTAAAAGTTTGATGTAATATAAATGTAGAGAACCAAAGATACCAAATTAGTTTTCACCTTCTTTTTTGTCTCTTCTTACACCATTTTAGGCTTTCCGCAAACAACACACCTTTTCACTGAAAGCTGATAAACATTCCACACTAGGTTTCCAAAAGCAAAATTGTGTGCTACATAAAAAATACTTTCCATCCTAATCACAGAGCTTTGATAAGAATCAAATAACTTTACCTAAACTTCAAGTATAGTGCTCAGTAAATAATAGATACAATGATATCCAAAGGAAGAGCCATCTAGTTTTATTGTTTCTCTTGCAACTATTACAAAATTTAGAACAAATTTAAAGCACAATAAAATTATGTTATTACCTGTACAACAGAAATTGAAAATTTATAACTGTTCCTTATAACCCTAAGCAATCTAACATTCAGTCTTCAGTCTTTATTGTCACATGCCTTTCAGATATGGGTTCCCCGGCATTAATAGATGCTCAATTTTTTTTCAGACTTACCTACTATTTCTTCCTAATGACCATGAAGAGAGAGTCAACTTAAAGTGAGGAGGAGGAATGCATTTGAATGAATCTGCTACTTAGGTAGCCCAACAAGTAACCCAGGGTATTGTCACCGAACATTTAGGGCTTATATTAGTTATAATAGTTTGGCAATAAATGTGGTTTAAAAGATATTTAATTTCTTGCATAAAGAAAGTCAACAGATAGAGATACTCCAGGGTTGGTTCAGATGCTCAACAATGTCATGGAGATCCACTTTGCCTTTTTGGGGATGGAATCCATGTCTTCACCTAGAACCAAAGGATGGGCTGCCACAGTTCCAGGTGTCCCATGAAGGCATAATGATCTTTAACCCAAAACAAGGAATGCTTCCACCATGTATCTCTTTTCATTAGAAAGGAAACCTTTCTTTTGTAGCCGTATTTCTCCTTTCATTGGCCATAATTCTATACCATTTTCATGACTAAACCAATTACCTGCATGAGAAATAAAACAATAATTGGCTTAGAGCAATTATGATTCTCTCTGCATAGATAAAAGGCAACTAAACTAAATTTTACTCTGCCAGTAAAGAAGTAGTAAAGGAAGGCCCTATTGAAAAACCCACTAATAGTTTCTACCCTATGCCTTTGGAGGCAGGGGAAAGTTGACTTAAATCCCAACTTCATATCTTCAGAACTCTTTATTTAAGTACTTAACCTCTCTAAGTGTCAGCTTCTATTCTGAGAGACAGATATTTTATTTATACATACACATACACACACACACACACACACATGCACATATATATATATATATATATATATATAAAACATATGTATACACACACTCTCAAATATAGACATGACAGAGATATTTCTTAACAGGTCTGTGTTGTCAGAAATATGTAGATAACTTATGCAGAAATACCTAGCATAGAGACTGATACATGGTAGAATCCAATGAGTATTATTTTAGTCTGTTGTCTTTAATTTCTAGGCTCTTCTCATTTCTCTCCTTCCCACAACCACAGCCCAATAACTTTCCAAGGAGTATGGCCAAAATTTGATTCTCTCTGCAAAATTCTCAATTCTAAAAAGTCTTTTGCTTGATACTTTCATATTTTGTTCTACACATACCACTATATCTGAATAGTGGGATTGTCAAAAACCACCTTATTTGAACAATGGATCATGTGCCCTGATTATAACACACATACACATTCTTTATCAGATGATAAATTCTCTAAATCAAATCAGCATATAAAACACCATCAGTTATTTTAAGGAAGAAGAGAAAGAGAAAAAAGGCCCCTAGCAGAACATAAAATTCCTGTGACCTTTCTCTTTTTACATTTCCGTATCATCCTTTGCTTCTCCCTGACATATTTATGCTTTAATCACACTAATTGTCCACTGTAATTTCCAGGATTTTTAAAAAATTCCATTGTTGTAGTTTTCCCTGTCTGGAACACCCTCCTCATCATTCTTCCTCTGACTAATTCTTATCATCTTCATAACTCATTTCAGAACCCATCCCCTCCAGAAAATTTTTCCAAACTTCATTTGGACTAAACGTCCCTCTTTTTGCGTTCAGAGTACCTCTGCCTTTCTATTGATCATAAAGGTCCGAAAGTTTCTATTTTTTCATCTGTCTTACTCACTAGATTCTTTAACATATTCCTGATGTATTTCCTGATATAGAAGCAGCCACTCAATAAATATGTGCTGAATGAAATGAAATAAATTGTTTTATGTATTCTGTACTCTAACATGGAATACTAAAGACAAAACTCCTTAAATAAAGTAATGTGATAATAAAAAAGCATTAAAGTTATCACTTTTATGTAAATATACAGTAACACTGCACAAGTACTTACCATGAGCCAAATGTTATGCTAAGTACCTTATACATATTTTCCCACATAACCATCAGAACAACCTCGGGAAGAAGAAGTATTTCCCTTCATTTTAAACATGAGGACAGTGAGACACAAACAAGTTAATTAAGTTTTCCAAAATCACACAGCTAGTAAGACCCAAACATGAAACTTGAACTCAAGTTTGTTGACCGTGAAGTTTGTTTTAGTTACTATACTCCAGAATAGTAGCTGTTTTCCATATGCTACTTTATTATTTATCCATTCTTAATTGCAAGTGGTTTCAGAAAGCTCCAAGACAACTAAACTTTATAGCAAAACCAAAAATAGCCACTTCTACAGACATGAGAAGACAACAAAGTATTTTATTCTAGCTCATTTTTTTCTCACTTTAAATTCATGCTTTTTCACTATCAATAGCAACTGTGTTAATGTATGGCACTGAAACTGTTAAAAAGGAATGTTTTGTTGCACTTTGATAAGAACTTCTAAAAGAACTACTGAAAACATTCCTTACACAAAATGCCCAATTTTTAATATTGTAAAATTGTACTATTCTCCTCCCCCTTAAAGTAGAATATCAATGATAAGATTTGTTACAAAGAAAGTTAATAAGGTGCTTAAAAGTGATGATGTACACATCTATACAAATTGCACTTTACTGTTTAAATATTATCCTGTGTTTACATAATTTTTCATCATTATTCAAATGCATGAGTTGTCATATACACCCATGAAATATACACATACACCAATTCTAGTAACGTGTGTTAAAATAAATTCATTACTACATTGAGAAGTAACCTGACGCAAAACGAAAAAAACAACAGAACAACAGGGAAAAAGCAACAAAATGAGTTTGGTCACAAATATATATTTTTGTAAATATTTCACTAATTTTGAAAGATAAACAACTTCTAGTAGGAGGGATAAAAACTGTAGTAATTTTTTTAAGGAACATATTATATTTAATTTCTAGACATATTAGTTAACATCCACTGATTTATATAATGGGAAATATAATATGATAAAACAGAAATGACAGCAGGTTCAGAAGTATCAAAATCTGAGTATGAAGAAAAGGAAAGTTGAAATGCTTTTGGATAGGTGTGCGCATGGCTCAGAGGTTTAACTCCATACTGGACTCAGTTTCTTTCATGCTAAAAGTATTAATCAAAGCAAAAACATTTTAATATTAATTCATCACTACTCAGTATCTGATAAATATTAGATACATTTTTGGTTAAATATATTATTAAATTTAGCATTCCTACATGAGAGGAGGTTGAAGGTTGTTAAAAATATTTAAAACCTACCTGGTTTAGAGTGCATAGGTTAACTGAACATTCAAGTTAAATAATTTGGGAAAAAAGGGAAGAAAAAAATCTTTTATATTTCCTTCTGGGTTTTAAATTTTAAAAAGATATTATAAACCTAAGAAATAAAAACATGTATGTTTTAATAGAATCTCAGAATTCATGCTATCACATATAACAATAATATAAAGCAGTTTAAAATTTATTATAATTTAAAAGAATAAATTAAATTACAGGTAACATAGTATATATAATTCTTAAGAATACTCTCAGGAAATAACACTTATATTTTACATAGCTCTACATGAAGATTAAAAATTAACAAGGTTGGCGTCACTGTATGAGCCTGTAGTCCTCACTACTTGGGAAGCTGAGGCAGGAGGATTGCTTGAGCCCAGGAGTTTGAGGTTGCAGTGAGCTATCATGACGCCACTGCACTCTACCAGGGCTACCAAGTGAGAGACTGTCGAAAAAAAGAAAGGGAAGAAAGGGAAGAAAGGGAAGAAACGGAGGGAGGGAGGGAGGGAGGGAGGAAGGGAGGAAGGAAGGAAGGAAGGAAGGAAGGAAGGAAGGAAAGAAGGAAGGAAGGGAGAAAAATTTTTAAGTGGCTGTTGGGAAAGTAAATTTGTGCAAACCTTCTTCAGGGTAATGAAGCAATGGATATCAAAAGATTAAATTTTTCTTAATTTTTGACCTTGCAAAAATGTGCTCTAAGAAAATAATCACAAATATGTGTAAAGATTTAACTAAAGAAAGTTTTACACAGCTTTTTAAACATAAGAGTGCAATTAAAAATAATATATATATACCCAAAAACATAAAGGCCAACATAAGGGAATTGAGAAAATTGCTTCCAAATAAAAAGAAATGTAGCACTAAATAGGTTGATACAAATAAGAATTTCAGAAATGAAAATATGTTCAGGATATAAAATAAATGCAAAACCTTGTTATGAAACTGAACAGAAAGTACGATACCACTTTTTTAAACTTCTACATAGACACACATGCAAACACATACACTCACATGAACAAGAAGGTATTTACCAACTGGTAAAATGTTATTACTACAAAGTGTTAGCACTAGTTATGTCTATCTAACTGGTGAGATTACAAATAATATTTTCCTCATTTTTGCATATATATCATGTATATATTTCTTAATTTTCTATATTATTTTAGTTAATAATATAAAAGTTATCTAATAAATGTACAAGTGAATGCAGCATAAGAACTGTATAGTGATCTATTTCTCCACCATTTGTATGGAGTCATTGCAAGGGCAGTAAAAAAAATGTCAGATGATATGAGTTCCAGTCTCTGCCACTGATTGGCAACCTATTCTTAGGCAAATAACTTTGCCAATCTTCAATTTATTTTCTGTAAAATAAAATAACTGGAAAAGGTGATCATTTTAAGGACTCTTCCAACAAACAATTCCATGTCTCACATTTATTAGAAACAAAGATAATCTGCCACCTCATTAGAGTGTGTAGAATTTATATGTGTTTATTTTTTAAATCACCCAGAGGTTATGAATATTTGAAGTGTTGTTGATGTTCTTTTGTAAATGGCAAATATATCAAATCCTGTAGTCTTGACTCCCTATGTAGATTGAAATAATCAAATTACAGGGCCAGGGCCAAATATCCTTGGTCTTTGTCTTTGTACATCAGGCTGTCTGATCTCACTGCTGTGCAAAGCTTGTTATGTGCTGGACAAATGAATGGCTAGGCAGAATGTGTAAATGAGTGAAATGTACTGAGTTCCACTGAATTATGTTTGCATGGCTTTCACAAATCTCAATGTGAGATAAGTCTAAGTAAAGGCTTTAATTCCAGGGCCCTAGTCACTGCAGAAGTTTTCTACATTCTTTGCACAACATCTGCTGAAAGTCTTAGAATAAAATAAAAGTTTGTGGGTCACAATCGACATTTAAAATTACCAAATAGTTTTAAATTTTCATAGAGAAAGAATTTAAAGGCCTTAGCTTTGCTTTGTTCTATAGCATATGGATTATTTTCCTTTTTATATTAAACATTTCAATGTTTACAATTAATGACATATATTAGGGAATGCAGAGGACAATGTGAAGAAGGTGATTATTGCCTTATCTTGAACTAGAGAAGTTTAAATATACATTGTTCTCCTTATCCAAAAACTGTATTTGTAATGACTGCATCATTATGTTCAAACAGTAAAAAATTTTCAGTACAATATTTGGCCAATCGATGAAAGGTTAACAGAAAAATACATAGAATTCAGAAAAATCACAAAAGATGATTTACTATATTCCCACCACACTGGTATTATCAATGACTACACTAATGGTTAGAGAAAAAGGGGTTTTTTGCAATGTGTTGAGTGGTAAATTCAGTGTATTAAAAGTAGTCAGTGTAAACTTCCCCATGTTAGTCTGAGAGTTACTACAATCCAAGGTCAGTTCTTTTCTTTCATTCTCTTCTTTCTTCTCCTCCCTCTAGCCATGGAAATAGAACTCAGTTATTTCTGCCTGGATGCAAGGTGAATGTGGTTGCTGCTTCTCCTTGCAGTGCTATTTATTACAGGTCACTGGCATAATACAGCTACTTTTTAAATAAAAAAAAAGTTACATAGCATTATCTCACTTACTTAGGTATTTGAAAGGAATGTGTGGTGTGTTATTTATTTATGCAGAAATCTGCCAACCAAGAGGAATCATCTTGCATTGAGGGGCCTCCTACTGGCAAACTGAGCAACCCTGTTATTAAAAGAACTAAAACACCATACATACATCGTACGACAGAAAACACAAGAAAATCCTACAAAGTGGAGCTTTGTCAATTTTCAACCTATAAAAATATTATTATCCTAATATAGCCATAACTTAAAAAAACTTTCAAAGTGCATTATTAATGGGGGCTATCTAGGTAGTTTTCATTGTTCTCAACTAGGAGATATATATTTAATTCATAGTTTCTAGGAAAAATATCATGGATCTATTTAATTTGACCAAAAACCAGTCTAAAACACCAATAACTTAATTGGTAAGGAACTGATTTTCTAGATAAGTATACCTTAGCTTGCAGTTCTAAAGGGACAGAGCAAGTCTGTGCATAGAAAAATAATCTTATAAAGACATAATTCTAATCATTGTCTCATATTTCATTGATATGAGAGGAATTAGTTCTTACTCCATAATGCTCTCATCACAAATTATATTCAAGAATGAATGCTATTTCTCAGTTACAAATTACATAATTTGATCTCAGAATTTCCCAAGATCCACCTAAAATTCTTGGGAAATAAACTGGACACTTAATAGCATCAGGGCTATCAAATATACTTCAACATTTGCATACTTGTAAAAACTACAGAGCATAACAAAATGTGTTAAGTTGCTAAGAGATTTTCCATGACACATGAAACCAAGAAGAATCAAAATGTTTGTATAAAAATAAACCATTTATGGTATTATAAGCCCCTGCTTGGGACAATTTTGATCTTTTTTGTGAAGAAAAACTTTAGCAATCTGCTTATATTTAATAATTTCGAAAATAGAGAGTTCAAGCTGTTAAATGCACTTGTTCAGAGTTGAAATACAGGAAGAAAAGGGAGAACTGGCAAAAGGAATAAGTACTGTGCTGAGGGAATATCTACTAGCACAGCCTCTCCATCCCACATCTAACTCTTGCTGGATACAAAGTGAGTCCAGGGAGAAACAGGGGGTAAATAAATGTGTGGTTTTAGGACATGAATAGCTCCATGTCAGGCAATAATCCTAGAGAAGATTTCTTTCACAAGTTCTGGGACTACTCCAAACAGGGATCACAGTCAAAAAGGACAGCTGTTCTATCATCTCTCCTGAAAAAAAGTTATTTGCGACTACTACTGCTGCCATCCCGTGTATCCCCAGAATCATATGCAATGGTGTTCCTAATCAAGATTTCTAGTTGGGAAGAATGAAAAACTTATGAAACCTAAACTGCTTTTCTACACTCTTTTTTCCTAAGTACAAATAAATCCAGAGAAGCTTACTAGCCTTCTTCTTAGACACATAATATAGAATAGATCATTCATCCTGATTTTTTAAAGTATAAATAATTCTATTTAATTGGAATAATTTAAAAATCTTATTACTATTAAAAAAGAAACATGATTTAAACTATTAGTTACAAATTTTATATAAAATAAATATACTAAAATTTAATCAAATAATGTATACAACTTCCCAGTTCTCTTTTTGGGAAAAATCCAAACATCATGTTCTTTTTCAAGAACATATTGATGGCTACGGTGGTCTCTGTAATATTAAAGCTACTGCATGAAATGATAAAGGGTAAATAAAATGGCTATTGGAAATTGGCCTCACTAAAATCTGAGAAAAATCCATAATTCACTTTAGAGATTAATAATTTTCTGCTTTTAAGCTGCATTCATTTCAGGCAGATATTTCCACAGACAATTCACTTTTGCATATTTTCAAAAACTAAATAAGGGTACAAAAACCAAATTCTGGAAGAATGTTTGTAAAATGTTAGGAGTGTTATAAGCAGCTAATTCCTCTGAGAAATGAAACTCTGAATATGATGTTTTTCCCTTGAGGGCATCAATCTTCTTCAAACTAAAATTCATTCAAGCAAAAATACAGAGAGCTTTCTCTTGTTTTTCAGATTTGAATGTTAGATAGCACCACAGCAACATTATACAACTGAAACTCTGTGCCTTATTCTTCATTCATGTTGTGAGGGTTATGCTCAAACTACCTTCAATATTTAACAGAACCCTGTCCTGATAGGAACAAAAATTAAAAATCCAAAATGGTACACAGAGATTAGAATACGTAGCAAATCATTACCGAAGGAAATCAGGGACACAATTAGAATCACAGCAAACTCCCCCAAACGTACCAATAGAAAAGAGGAAAACTGCTTTGATATTAGATACTATAGGTTGGAGCAGGATGTTAATTCATAAACATATGAAGCACTAACAAATATGATAGTCCTTTAAAGTTACAACAATGTGTTTTAAATTAAAAATCAAAATTGGTAACACAACTGATAAAGACTGCCTTTTGTAATGGAAAGACCCTCCCTAGACTGGTTTTTAAGTAGAATTTTGACTGGCAGTGAAAGATTAAGACTGCTTTGTAAGAGCAGAATGAGTAATTGGTTCCTGATTCATAGATGCAATTGGAACCACTCAAGGATGGAGGACAAGAGAATCTAAAACACAAGCCAGCATGGAGTGAGATAAAAGAAAGAAAGAAAGACTGGCTGAATGTTACACAGTGGTCATTTCATCTCTAGCACTCTAGCTTATCTCCCATTCAATATCCCTGCTGTTCTCATAAACTCTGCTTATCATCTCTCTTTAAACTCAAATCTAGAATGTAAATTACTCTTGTATCCATTACATCACTACCCTCATCATAGAATAGGACTAATCCAAACTATACCACCAAATACCTGGTGAAGAGTTACCACAGTAGCAACTGTTGTCATTTATGGAATGCATTCATGAAGTCCAATTGACTCATAATATCTTCATTTAAAATACATCAGGAAACCAAAATTAGAACTACCATATGATCCAGAGATCCCCCAAAAGATATTTATTGAAAGGAAAAGAAATTAGTATGCTGAAGAGATCACTGCATCCCATGTTTACTGCAGCACTATTAATCCTAGTTAAGGTATGGAATCAACAAGTGTCCATTAACAGATGAATGAGTAAAGAAAATGTGGTATATGTACACAATGGAATACTAATCAGCCATTAAAAAAAGAATGAAATCCTGTCATTTGGGGCAACATGGATGAACCTGGGGAACATTATGTTATGTGAAATGTTAGGCACAGAAAGATATATACTCATATGAAGGAGCTAAAAAAAAAAAGGAAAAAAGAAAAACAGAGCTCACAGAAGTAGAAAGTAGAATTGTGGATACTAGGGGCTGGGAAGAGTAAGAGAGAGGGGAGTAGAAGGAGAGGTTGGTTAATGGATACAAAATTACAGTTAGATAGGAGGAATAAGTCCCATGTTCTATAGCACTATAGCATAAATACAGTTAACAATGATTTATTGTATATTTGTTTAAAGCTAGAAGAGAGAATATTGAATGTTCACAACACATTCAAATGTTAAATGTTTGATAAATGGAAAATGATAAAAGGAAATGATAAATGTTTGAGGTGATAGATGTGTTAATTACCCTGATTTGATCATTATACATTGTGTACAAGTATCAAAATACCACTTTTTATCTCATAAATATGTACAATTATTATGTATCAACTAATAATAAAAGAAAAAAATAGGGACTATCCTAACTGGATAAATATAGTTTTAAATGCCTTTGTGTTGACATATGTATTAAGTTAACACTTAAGTCTTCTAAATTTATGATCACCCATTGGTTAAGGAAAATGTCATAATAATGGTAAATAATAAATCAATGGAAGAAAATCAGTGGTATTGACTTACAGTTTAATATTCCAATTTATTTGATTGCTCATAAGCAAAAAGTGTATTTGAAGCTACATGAAATTTTGATCCCAGTCAAGGTCAATGCCTCCATCTAAATCACATTTAAAATTTAAGAAGGGGCCAGGCGTGGTGGCTTATGCCTGTAATCCTAGCACTCTGGGAGGCTGAGGCAGGAGGATTACTCGAGGTCAGGAGTTTGAGACCAGCCTGAGCAAGAACGAGATCCCATCTCTACTAAAAATAGAAAGAAATGATTTGGACAGCTAAAAATATATATAGAAAAAATTAGCCGGGCATGGTGGCGCATGCCGGTAGTCCCAGCTACTCGGGAGGCTGAGGCAGAAGAATTGCTTGAGCCCAGGAGTTTGAGGTTGCCGTGAGCTGGGCTGACACCATGGCACTCTAGCCCAGGCAACAGAGTGAGACTATGTCTAAAAAAAAAAAAAAAAAAAATTAAAGAAGGTATTAGCATGTGACAATTATGTCATTGGGTTACTATGCTCACACTAAAATTTTTAGTAATTCAACTGCTACATTAAAAGGTTTTTACTGTAACAGTGTAGTTGATGGTTTGTCCCAGAAACTGATAGAAATCTAATCACACATCCCCACTCCCCATATTGTTCTGGAGCACCACCTGTCAGCTGAATAAGATAATGACATGTGGTGGAGCTTGTGTACAAAATTTCTACCTATCTCTCAGTCTAAAGCATTCTTGAAATTTTCTACTTTGGTAAGTAGAAGAAATCACTTTTTTGTCTTTCAGTCTGACTCACTTGTTGCAAAATAGCAAGCAGTCAACTTTAGAAGAGCAGAAATTACCCTTCCCATTAGTAATACTTTTTCTAAGCATGCACAGTTTTGAAGCACGTCAATGTTAGTCAGCAAGTGGGCACTACTGGCATCACTCTTGAATTAAAAACTTAATGATGTCATACACAGATTTTACTTGATTCCTTAATTATCAAAACAAATGTACAAAAACCATGATATAGGAAAAGCATTTAATAATCACAATAATTTACTATCTTCCATGTGACAAATTCTGTACACAGATCTTGAATATTCTGCTCTAGTATGCAGAAATTTTTCCAAAAATACATTCAGTCATACATTATATTAGTTGTGTCCTATCTTGAAAAGTTTAAATGCCTATAAACTATAACATAAAAAGTTATCTCATGAATTTGATTAAAAACCATTTTGTCTTCAAGGCACTTTAAAAAACAATAAGGATGAAAGGACAGAGGATTTGAGTTTGCCAGGTAAACATAAATCTTTGGAACAAAACTGTCTCTCTAAGCTCTTTTTTTTAATACCAAAACTATAAAAACAGAATATGAAGGAAAAATGATTTGAGAAAACTGTCCCTGAGAGAGAGCCAAATTTTTTCCCAAATAGTCTACTTACAGTGTTCATGCCAGTCTATGTACACAATGATTCTGCAAACCATTATGGTATCACCTGTTTATATACATGTGCCATACAAAACTCAAGTTCAAATTATGAGAAAAAGAAAATCCATGGTCTTCTCATATTTAACATTTTGTAACTTTAAATCTGTAATGTTTATTTCTCTGCTTTTAACTGCCTTAGTTATCATACTACTACTACAACAATATACATAATTATCATTTATTGAGTACTCACTATATGCCTGACGCTGTTTTATATGCATTATCTCATTTAATCCTTACAACTATGACTTTGGTATTAGTATTAGATTCCCCTTTTATATGAGAAAATTGAAGCTTAAAAAGATTAAGTAATTGACCCATAGTCATATAGTTAGGATTCCAACCTAGACTGTTTAATTCTGAAGTCCCTTTATTTTACCTCTATTTTATTCTTTGCAATATTTACCAGAATAGTTACTCTATTTGAGGTGTTATAAATGTACTGAAAATATAATAGGAAATAGAAAAGTAGCATGTATTGTTAATATATTTGATCCTATTTCCTGGTTTGGTATATACTCAAATATATCTGGTTATTAATAATGATTATGAACAAATAATTTTTGATGGCCTAAAGCAGTTAAATTCATCTATGTTGCCAGCATACTTCTTGGGAGTTTTAGTTTATTTTCTTATGTAAAATATGGATATTTGGACCATGTGAAATTAATAGTTAGGAGTTTAGGCATTGCTAATCAGCCACTTGCACAGGTATATGCCATTTGGCAAGTTATTTACTTTCTCTTAGCTTCTGTTTCCTTGTCTGTAAAATGAAGACAGTAGTATACACCTTTTTAAGATCAAGTTATCATATGAAAAGTGCTTAGCAGGCTTACTGACTTAAATAAATATTAGATATTATGATTTCTGGGCTTTTTAACAATGAAGAGCTAATCTGCAGTTTATAGAAGTTTATACCAATTAAAATAATAAAAGCATATCAACTGTGAAAAGAGATAAGTATGATATTTAACAGCTTGAATTGCATACACTATGGCATATCCAAGTGCAGATATCCAGCAGGCAGCAGAAACAGGAAGGATTAGAGCTCTGTAAATGGGTAAGAGCTCAGAATAATTTACACAGAGAAGAGACAAGGGTGGGTATCTAGAAACTAAGACAAAGAGATAATGAAGGCTACCAAAGCCAGACAGAAGCTTAGGATGGACTTATTTTTTGTCTAGTGGGTTACCTTCGCCCATTGCCTCTTTAAAGACAGACAGCTAAAATCTAATTCTAATATACACCCAATAATAGCCAAGTGAATCGTTACAATATTGCCTCTGCTGAGAAGTGGCTGTGTGATTTGGCCAATTATGTAATTCTGAAAGAGGGTTAATGCCATCTACCATGCAGGTTTTAGGAGGCACTGGAGATAATGCATAAAAGTACCAGCACAGTCACAGAGGTTGGCATAGAGGAGGCATTAGATGTACACTGCACATGGTGAGGAGAGGTGGTGGATCAGAAAGACTAAGGCAGAAGGTAGTACAGCACAGTCTTCATACAGGAGAACCTAAAACAAGGTTAAAAGAAAGTCCAAAAAAAAAAAAAAAAGCAAAATGTTTTCTTCAGACAGTATTTTACAATGTAGATTCAAAAATGGGGGTAAAAGAGATTGAAATGTTAAAGGCCCTGGAGTAAAATATATCCAAAGCTGACTAATAAAGTTCTACCTTATTTGTAATTAAGTCAGGCATACATATGTACCTTTATCTTTTTATCTCTTTTTGATTTTCAGTTCCCTTAGGAAAGTGTTTCTCTTTTGCTATTATTTCTCAGCACTTTACACTCTATCCACAGCTGCAGACCCACTTTTCCAACTTCCTGCTGCACCTATGTCTCCACCTTCTTCTATATTTCTTCCTCTAGTTTAGTTAGATACAGTTTTATAAATGCCTGCTGGTGCAAACCCAGGAGCACAGTGAAGTACGTATGTTTTAAGGTTATATGCTTATATTCTGTATTGGATTGTTTTGTTTTTACTTTTCTCTTTATCCCACGTGTTTTTACTTATGTTGTTGTTTGTTTGTTTTTTTGGAGATGAGGTCTCACTCTGTCACCCACCTGGAGTGCAGTGGAGTAGTCTATACTCACTGCAGCCTTGAACTACTGGCTCAAGCAATCCTCCTGCCTCAGCCTCCCAAGTAGTTGGGACTACAGGCACATACTACCATGCTCAGCTAATTTCTTTTTTTAGAGATGGGGTCTTGCTATATTGCCCAGGCTGGTCTCAAACTCTTGGCCTCAACCAATTCCCCCACCTCAGCTTCTTGAGTCACTGCAATTATAGGCATGAGCCACTGTGCCCACCTGTATTGTATTTTTTTTAATTGAGAATGATTAATTGGTGGTAGTATGTGGATCAGAATAGTGAATAATATGAAGAATATTGAGAAAAATAAGAGTAAAATATTAGATATTTAAGAAAGACAATTTTTCAAAAAATTCTTCATAAATCCACTAATCTATAAACAGTAGGTAGGATGGTAAGAAGCAGATGGGTGAGAATCCTAGTCATAGAGACTTGAAGTTTGAGTTTCATCTCCTCTATTTTTTAGGGACTGGGAAAGGACGTTTGGGCATGGTGTCCTTGTGACAGATACTCAGAAATCACTGAACCCAATCCCCACCCCCAACCAACATTGCTGACCAGTTGTTCCTCAGCTGCCTCATTCATTCCTCATCATAGGAGAGGTTAGATCAGAGCTTACCACCCCACACATGAAGGGAACTCACTACCTCCCAGGACAGACCATTCCAGCTTTGGGAAGCTCTATGAGAAACTCCTTGATGGTGTTTAACTGAAATCTGATACCTTACAATTTCAAACAGCTGTTAATGTTTCTGTTCTCCAAGGCTACGCAGAACAGTGCTAATTCCTCTTCTATGTAACAGCCCTCCAACTATTGAAGACAGTTATCATGTCCCTTTCCCAAGACCTCTCTTTTCCATTCCTGGCATCTCCTTATTTCTTTAGTCATATTTCAAATGAAACTGTATGCCAATATTCTGTTGTAATATGAATTTTTTTTAAAAAATCCAAATCTAAGTTATCAAAAGTATCGTAATTAAGCTGATATTCACAGTTTATACCAGAGTAATACATTTTGACTTCGTAAAAAAAATTTTAAATTGAACTTTTCTCCTCCTTACCTGCCATAAATTAAAAGAGTAGGTGTAGTGACCTCAAGGGATACTCCCATTTATAGTACACACACCTGTAACAGCTAATACTTTGCCAGATAACCATTCTGATTAATAATATAAGCATGTAATATGGTTATTACTATATAGATTATGGCCACCACAAATTCAAATGGTTGTAAGTATTTAGCAGCCCAATTTATAGACAAATTGACAAATCAGCACCCATATTCACTCTCAGGAGAATTCATAACATCTGTTTTATTTGGGTCTTTTGGCCTGCCTGATTCAAGTGATTTTCTCCTATGCTAATTCAGTCTGTTGATCAGTGACATTCTGTCTATCATGTTTAAGTCATTTCTTTTTTAACTTCATCATATATAATAAAATAGGCATCTATTCTGTGATACACTTAACTGAGAAACAAGCTTTCCTCAGACTGGCTAATACTTAATTGTGGCAAAAATACTATGACAGTATTCATATTTCTATTATTTTAAAACACTTATAGCAAAAATTTTATGTGCAAGGGAAATATTCAAAGTATTTACAGACTGTAACAGCAAAAGCACATCAGAATAGATCACAGCATATGCCAGAGGAGATAATCTGAAGGTCCATTATTGTACCAGGTATTAGATTAACTCTTTAGTCATTTGATTGGGATAAATCAGAGGAAGGGGTTCCAAAGAAGGAATCTGGGAAGCCCAATTAGATAAAAATGTGCTTCAATATTTTAAGAATCAGTAAAATTGTAAGGAACATACTACCTGAGTATTAGTCCTAGTAATGGAATATATTTTTTTCATTGTATCCTACAAAAGAGTTTATGGGATTTTGAAAATGTAAACCAAAGTCTCCACATTTTCAGTAGAAATAAAAAATACACAGTGAATTTTTTTTCCAGATATTTGAGTAGGAAGCATCGGAAAGCATTTGATCTTGACTCACTATAAAATCAAAGATGTCTTCAAGTTTAAAGGCTTCATGTGCTATATCAGCACATATACAATTACTACAAACCTTAATCAAGAGGGAAGCTATCTGAAGAAAATTAACCTTGAAATAACCACTGGAAATATGATGAGATAAACAATTCATGAATATGAGAATTATTCTCTACAGTGAGATTGATTATGGAGAATGTAGTCTTGAGCCATAACAAAGCTCTAGCAGATATATAAATAACATTACAACTCTTTGGATATCCTATCATTCACTGTGCTAGAAAAGACTGTTAGGAATGTGTCCTGGGATATTTCCAAATATGGATATTATTGTACAGATTCCCAGCTTTCTCTAGAATCACATTTCCATCAAGTGTTACAAGTTTTGTTATCATTTTCTCACAGAAGTTAGCCTCATTAAGAAATTTCACTAAGTTTATTCTGTTGGACGATAGCACTTTTTCACACAGGCCAACGTTTTGGGGTCTGTTTGTTTTGTTTGAAGCCACTTCCTGACTGTTACAGTGGATTCTATTCTGTTGGCACATATGGCAGATGAATGACTAGTTCCAAAATATGAGTCTAACCATCTACCAGATTCCAATCACAAAATTTTCATAAAATAATGAGATTTCTGACTCACTTACAAGTAGTAGAAACCCCTGAATACTGAAAGCCCACTACATAGAAACAAAGATATTTTGGATATTTTGACATTACAGGTATTTTATTTTCTGCAGACCCGGAACAATTGAAATGTTCTTGGTTTTCCTTTTTTTCCTCATTAATAAATCCGCCTTCATAGTGCTCATCCTGCCAGTAAGAAATATGGTACTTACAGAAATTTATTTTTATATAGCCTATAAATATTGAGTGAAAGCTGTTAAACTGTGGGAGACAAACTTCATCTGTACCTTTCAAAGAGTGACTGAGTTAGTTTGTAGGAGTGAAATAGCATGTATCAGCTCTAAATTTGCTAAACAAAATTAGCTGCATGCCATTCTGTTTGTCTTATCTTTTTCTCTGGCTCATGGTGTGCTAATTCTGGCCACAAGCAATAGAGTAAGCACAGGAAAAAATAATGAATGCCCCTTTCACCAACAGTTGCATAAAATGTTTTGTCTATTTCAGTTTGTCTCAAAGCTTTTTATACTTTCAATTTTTATCCTGTACTTAAAAGAAAGAAAAGAAAAATGCCACTAAAGAATTATATCTGAATACCAATCACTTCAGTTCCCATTAATTCCAAGTACATTTTTAGAGGTTTCGATATATCACCAGGAACAATGGGCTGCTAAATTTCAAGTTAACAACTGGGAAATATTATTAACTGTTTAGCTGATATTTTTACATAGTAAAAATGTGACTTGAAATACTGATCCTTTTATTGTTTCTTAAATGTGTTAACATATTAGTTAAAAATATTACCAAAGAGCTGCACTCTCTAACTATTGATTTTAATTTAGATGCATTGTTCATTCATTGCTAGTAATAATGTCTATTGTAGTTAAAATGGTCACATTTAACTTAGCCTGCGGGTAAGAGTCAAAGACAGACTTTTATCCATGCTAAATAACAAATGATTAAAAATCCAGCCAGCTGTATTTCAAGGGATAGGGTCTTAATAATATAGCTTTTATATACCCAAACTGGCAAGATTCCTTTACATTATATCCAACCATTATAAACTACAGAATTGTGTAAAAGACAGTATTGCATGACCAATTTTAAAAATATGATGTCAAGAAAAAATACGTATATATCTGGATTAGGCATGTTCACACTTAGAAAATATTCTGAAATTATCTCTGTATAGTACATTATTTCATCCAAAGATATACTAAAGTGCTTTACAATATGATTTTACATTATATAAAAATTTTCTTCTTGAAGTAATGCATTCTTCCACATTAATAATGGACACTAAGCACATGCACTAGGAAAAAAAAAAACCCAAGGAATTATATAATGACACCCAAAATTCACAGATAAAAGAAGGGCCACATTACTTCCTAAAATGTATAATTTTTAAGTACAGGCAGATTTATCACAAAGTTTTAAAAAAGGCTTCAGCTTCAAAACCCCCCTATTGCATTGGTGCTTAGTTTGTATTTCTATTTTTATATTGTTTTTAAAGATGTTTCCTAAATTGCAGAAATTCAGTTCCCAAAATCTTGCATATGCCCCTGATTTGAAATTTTCTCAAGAAGGCAAGGCTTATGTGATGGTTTCCTTAACATACACAGTACAAAGAAAGAAATTTGGAGAATACAATGGAGGAGGGAAACTGCAGAGTAACCAAAAGCAGGACTCCTTAACCGATATATGTATTAGACAAGTTTCTTCATGTGCCTAAAAGGAAAGCAAGAAGAGCTGCTGACATGAAGGCAGAAGGATCTGGAGCGCTAAGCATCCCTTTGTTGCACAGTGGGAAGGTAGAGTGGAGGAACCATGACTTCGAGAGGCATCACTAGCTTCTGTGGCTATGAAGAAGACATGCAAGAGGCTGAGGGGCAGAAGGCAGAGCCAGCCGGCTCTCAGATAGGACAGACATGTAACTGTACCAGACTAACACACCAGTCAGGCTTTACCCTCACATACTACTTTATATCTCCATTTTTTCATCTACAATGTAGGCACAATAATCTCTGACTCAAAGGGGTTCTTCTCTTAAAGTAAAAAAGATCAGGAAAGCGCTACAAAAAAAAAAAAAATTCAGACCAAGTTTCTAATGTCTCCATTCCCAATTCTCTCATTAATAGATTACCCTGCAGACTGTGAGATAATTTTGAAAGTAACATTAACTCTTTTAGGGAATTACAAATTAAGGTACAATTAGTGCACCCTAGTGGCCTAGAAAGGTTGACAGATTTTTTGAATCTGGTAACCTGAGAACAAATGTCTATAAGAGATTTTCCCTGGTAGACTCTAACTCTATAAATACCATAATCATTTTACCAATTTTCAGAATGCAGAGTGAATCATTTAAAAGAGCAGCTAAGAGAATCCCCGTCACCTCTCAGTTCAGTTATACTGCAAGTGCTTCCTTTATAGAATCCTTTTAAAATGGTAAGCATATGTCTAGTTGTCTATTTTAAGACACTGAGAAATCTTAGTTATAACAAAGTTGTATTATCATGTATATCTATGAATAGAAAATGCCAGATTCCATCTGAAACCCTTTTTCATGAAATACTTATTAGCATTTCTCTGGAGACAAATATTCCTCCCAAGAGTTTGCAAAATCACTTAATACAACATATTTTTATATTGTATTTTATTAGTATCATCTATCCTTTAAAAGAAGGGAAAAGTTGTCATCTTGAGCTTTTTATATTTCCTCATCAGTTCCTAACATGGTCCTGAAATACACTGGTGGGTCAGCACATGCTTATTGCTTAAACTGATTAAAAATTTTAAATGTGAGATTAGAAAGAAATAGCAATATAATTACCATAAACACAAAAATAATCCACTATAAAATATTTACATGTTTAAGAATGGTAGTCACATATATTTAACTTGCCAAAAATAAAATCAACAGAAATACTTTGTACCCTATTATGAGAAGACTCTAAAAATGAGCATGGGGATAAATGATAGAGTCTTGGAAACACTCCATTTGAAGAAATACCCCAGGACGCTCAAGAACGCACCAAAGAAATTGCCAGGGTAAACATGACTAATATCTATTATTAAGAATTCTATAATTATGTTTTTAGAACAACTTACTTTGTGCACTATATGTTTAATTACAAATAATAACCATCCATGAATGCACTTAAAATTGCTCCAGCAAATGTATGTTATTCTTTCATTTAAAAAAAAATATTTTTAAAGAGCATACCATATATGTGGCACCATATTAGGCTCTGCAGGGGATAAGAACTCTTGCACTTAAAACATTAAAACTATAGGTTGGTTTAGATTAAACGCCAGATAAGTGATATTGACAAAGACTATAGGCTAGCGTCAGTGAAGTAAGATGAAATGAAGAGGTATAATGTAAAGTAAAACTTAACAGATTCGAAAGTTTGGGCAGGCAGAGGCACCAAGTAAGCCATGAGTTCCAGGGAAAGGGGTCAAAAGTAAAAACAATGACCTCAGCATAGTCATGGAATACTGACTAGGTCAGCCCGGTTTTTAGATATAATACATCTTAAGAAACTCTAAAACAGAAATTAAAAGGAAACTGAAGACTATTTTAGCAGGCTTTAAACTTTACAATGAGGGTCCACTGAAGACTTCAGAATAAAAACTAAGATAATAAAAGTATAATATTAAAAATGGTCACCTGACAGTGACAGGAAGGATGTCTTGGAGGTACAAGGACATGGAAAAAGGAGACCAGGAAAGAGGATCTTGCAATAGCCAAGCTCTGAGGTTTTTAAGGATCATACTATGTTTATGAAAATCTTGAGGAGATTTTAATATGCCACGCAGTCAACTTTACTTAAAAACAAAATTTGCTCAACTGCTCTAGTTCTAGACAAAATGACCAGACAAAAGAACTCCTGAAAATGAAAGTATGTGTCCAAAAGAAATGTTGTTGTTTTATTTTTATTTGGTTTTCATAGGTCCTTATAGAAAGAAACTCATACTCTCATATTCTTTAAAACTACAGGAAAAAATAGGAAATAATAACAAAGAAAGATTTTAGTAAAAGAAGAGTTTGTCACAAAATACACACCACCATCGGTGAACTCTATCAGGCATCCCCTTGCAAATAAATGATGGAGAACCATCCTGAAATAAAAGACTACACAACCGACTGCTCAAGCCACAGCTATACTAGATAGATATAGTCACAGAACCTGGAGAATCTGTTGCCAATTTTTTTTCAATCCTAACCAGCCATGAGATAACCACAGAAATGGACAGAAAACCAACAGATGCATTTTTTGAAAGCAGGTTTACAATCCCTACTTGTATCCAAAAGGCTTAACACTTGGTTATCCACCTATACCAGCTACATGGGACAAGGCATTAAGTAAAGGTCAACAAAGTAATAAAAATTTAGCAAGTTGAAACTGATTGTTTACGAGCCTGATCTCTTTGGAAAATAAAAAAGTGCTTATTGCACTATTCATGTTCTTCTCTTTAAACAACTTTAACTATGTTCCAAATGAAATGTATTATAAATCGTCACACAGTTTTAATTCCTTTTACTTTTAGCTCCCTCAATTCAGAAGCCAAGTCCTGCATATTCTTATTGGTGTTTAGTATACTTCAGTAACCTCTACAATATTGGAAATAATGTGATTAATAGCAATGATCCTGACCTCCTTCTCAGGGGAGAGGTTTAATGATACTACACAAGAAGTTTCATGGTTCCTATGTTAATCTTTTATGGGGGTCCACTTTCATCTCCAATTCCTAACAGGAAGAGACTCTAGACACTCTTCCTGTCAAAACAAATTTCAAACCTCCTTTCAATCACTAGGGCCCATGAGAATGCTGATCATGTCCAAGAAAGTTCAGGTACTTGAGGGAACTCGGCCACAACCAGAGAGAGTTAAGGTTAGATCAACAACATTGCAAGGTCACAAACCCCAGAGGCATTGTTTTGCAGAAGCCAACTAGAAGGAGGCAAATGTGCCATAGAAATAAATTTATAAAGTGTTAGTACTTCAAGCTTTGCATATGTACTTGTTCAAAGAATACAACTAGGTCTTCGCAGGAGCCTAAAGAAAGAAGAGAGCCCAATAAAGACAGTAGAAATAATAAAAGGATGGGCCTGGAACAATCTGAAGTATTCCCATGGATTTGCTGGTTAAGGGTCTCTACCAACTAATTGGTGATGAGTAACCCAATATTTATCCTTTACAATCCATTTTATTTAAGCATACATATTACTTATTACAGAATGGAAAAATTGCCATTCTTTACTTATTGGGCCTGTTCATAAAGTCCCAGGTAAAAGAAACTCTTTAAAGTTCTATTATATACAGATACTAAAGTAGGATCTTTCTAAGTGACTTTTAGGGTCAAAATTCTATGTCCCTGTAGGCCTAACTAGGTAAACAGATCCTCTTACAGAACTATGTCTTAAGAAAGTTGCTTTATTTCCTTAATCTTTGTGTGCAGTAAGTTATAAATGCAATCAGCGATTACTTCCTAAACATAAATTAAGGATGATGATGATCCCACAGTCTTTCCTTTAAAAACAACTACATAGTATAATAAGTAGGCCTGTGGGTCCAATCCCTGGTCTTCATTTGCAATTCTCTTTTAGAACAACATAATCTTTTATTTGTTCACTTTTTCCTAAAAATGCCTATGAGTTTTTAAATACTTCTATGCATGTAATAGAAAATTATATTGGTATTGGGAGCTACCACTAACATATTACCCAACACCCCTGTGCTCTCAGTTCCCTCACTTAAAAAATGAGAAGCCTGGATTAGATCAGTGGTTTGTAAATAATGCTAGACTTCTGTGATGACAGAGCAGGACAGTAGAGGCAACAGTAGAAGAAAAGGGGGGGGAGTGTCAAAGACGGGGCTACAAAGCTGGCTTCTTACTGCATCTTCAACAAAAGCAGCTCTCCATTTACCCTTTGACCTGTTTTTAGGTATCAGGGCTACACATAAGAATTTACTTGAAAAAAACGTGGTCCACATGCAAAAATAATTGAAAACCAATGGATTTTTTTCTAAAAAGTCTAAATATCCTTTCCGTATCTATCTAAGACATTAAGAAACATTCTAGGTGTTAATAGTTTAGGCATGACTCTTTAGCTACACTAATGGAGGTGAGGCAATTGAGAGGAGGCAAGAAGTCTAACCCAAGATCACATAACAAATGATTGTAACAGCAGAACCCAAATCTCCTAACTTTTATTTTAGTGCTTTATTCTCTAGCATCACACAACAGCAGGGCTGTTGCTGCACTACCCATAACTCAGGCATGCACCATTCCTATTAAAGTCTATGTGGCTACTGCCCCCTGGAGTTGTGCAAAGTGATGGGCCAGCAGAGCCATCACTTATTCAAAATGAAAATAACTATATAACAATTACTATATGCTACATAACCTTTTTTAGAATTAGGTCCCCAAACCTCCACATATTTTAACTCTATATCATAAAAGTGAGACAGCTCTGATTTCTCTTGAAAAATTTGTACAAATAGAAAGCATGTGTTTAAGTATGAAATCCAAAAACAAGAAAGCAGCTTTAAAGCTTTAATTAAAGCATTGGAAAATAGGTCATTTATTTAACAAACATTTCAGAATTACCAAAAACTCAGAAAAAACCATATACAATGAAACCTAAAGCGACAACAGAGCAATTCTGAAAAGCAATATTTTTGGTAAATGGCCTTCAAATACAAATGTCTTAGACTCAACAACCTCTTTATTTCTTTGGACAGGTGCTCTTCTGACACAGATGGTCTGCTAGAAGGTTTACACTATGTTTATTAACATACATGTACATGTTTTAAATTCCATGTGCCATTTAAATTACATGTACAAAAAACAATTAACTTGTTACCAGAATGTATCTCAATATCACAGAAGACTTTAAAGTTATTTTCCAGAAAACTGCTATACACTAGAGAAATAAAGAGTGCATCCCCATGCATTTCCACCCCCTAGGCCGACAAGACAAGTCACAAAGAGATGGAGTGAGTTGCTTGAGATATTAAGAAGAGACTGGAGGAACTGTTCATAAAAAGTAGAAATCCTGATTTAAACCATGTGTTTATGTTCTGCAAAATAGGCAGTGAAAGTCTCCTTCAAATTACATACAAGACATACAGTTTTAGTTTCATTGCCCTAGAATATTTTTATTAAAAAACAAAAAGGAAAATCAAGGGATTATTTTTCATTATGAACTGAAAAATCCAGTCAATAGCTGTGTTAGAAATCATAAAAAGTAAGGTTTTACTCTGACTTCCCAATATTTATAATATTTCAGAAAATGAGTATTAGATAAAAGATCCAATTTGGCTCCATATGGTGAAATGTAACATAATAGAAGATCTCTAAAATGATATAACCTAGAGTTGGTAATATGATTAAGTTCTATCTGGCATAGCATACTCAGTAGATCACTGTAAAAGATAACAGTGGAATATGCTTGACAATTTTTGTAGAACAGCTGTGGGCTTGAACCTGTATATGCTAATTTCAATGTAAATATTAACATCTCTATAAAGCAGTATTTCTCAAAAGGGTGAAATTAAACAGAGTACCAACCAGTTTGCAGGTAACAGAAAATCCTTTTTGATCATTTGCTTCATATATATTTTAGGCACTTACACATTATACATGGATATCCAACAGCAGCAGAACACTAAAATAAGGCTAAAACTTAAGGCTGTTTTAAAAATAAATGTTAAGCTTTCTTAATAACTAGCTTGACATAATAAAAAAATGATACCACTTTAAAGCATTGCAATGTTTAAGGCATCCTAATTCTTATTGTCTAAAATGTGCACCACACATAGCCATTAATCTCAAGGTGGCTCTAATCACCAGGCTTCAGCGAATACTTAGAAATAACACAGTTCCTTGCATGACTAGCATTTTTTAAATGGCAGTGGTCCACTTTCCTTCCTTGGTCAAAAAGGGAAAAGAAGGACAGAAAAAGGGTAAGAGGGCCTTCTCTGTGGAAAGATTTGGCCTTGGAGTCAGGGCTTTTGAGATATGCTAGTAATCTTGGATCGATGCCTTTTTATTTTCTTTCAGGGATAAATCTGAGCAATGGAATGGCTTGTGACTGTCCAGCCAACCAGCCATATCAGATTTATCAGAAAGAAAGAATGAAAACTGGCTCAGAGGACTCCTGCAGTGGCTGAGTGGCAGGTTGGGGGAAAGACACAAAAATAGAATATACTTAGTGGTGGAAGGGAAAATATATATTCACATGTGTAAACTCAATAAATAATAAGATGTAAAAGAAAGAATCTATAGAAATAGAGTGAATGCATAAGACAGATGATAAATAGTACTTCCATTTAAGAACAAAAGTGATGAAAGCTCATGAATACTAAATATTTGAATCCACTTTGAGAAGGAAATATGATTTTTCCATCAAATGAATGCAAATTCTAAAAATCAGCCCATGCAAACTTACTGTGTTCAGGTTAGAATAAAAAATGCATAAATCTTCCATGAGGTGAATGCCCTGGTAAATATTCTAATGTAATTTCTTAATTAAGACATATTTCCAGTGACTAAATGAAAATATATATAAAGCAGTAAGTGCCTGATTTTCAACAAAATTTGACTTTCTATGCACACATGATTAAAATACATAAAGACAGTTAAGAGGAAAAAAACACAAAGAATAATGACATAACCAGAGTCATTCCATTTCATCATAACAGTACATAATTATAGTTTTTTCAAGTGATTTTCAGTTATAGTAACACATATTAATTTACTTAGAAGTAATCTGAAGAAAAACTAATACCTTCTACTAAAAAGCCCCCTTTTACATATATAAGAATTTCAAAATTAAAGGAAAAAAAAGAAATAGTGTACCCATGGATGTGCCTACACAGTAAATACTTGTAAGAAAAAGGATTGATGCCTTTTTGAAAATGTATTTTACACCTTTTTTACCACTTAACCAAGTTTTATTAACATTTTTCTTCTCAAAAGAAAAAAATTATAAATTTGGAGATACAATGATATATACTAAATATGTAGGAAAGATACATGTACTTTTATAGAATGAAAAGCAGGAATAAATTACTTGCAAATAAGAAATGGAAACTGAACTTTCCATCACTTATCTAGTAAGGTATATGAGAGTGCCACCTCAATACTACTATATATTTTATTTCAATATAAAGGTAATATTGGTGACTTTCCACTATATGGGGAAGATAGAAATTTTAGAATCATTCCTTTGGGTGGTAAAGGTTTTATAATTGCCATATAAAGGGACTTTGGCTATAATATTTCTAGATAAAATGAATCATTGAAAATGGGGCAAAGTCCTTCAGACTTTCTAAAAAATCATCTTCTCTAAAGCTGATTTTTTTCAAGCAAAAGAAGAAAAAAAATTAAAAAACAAGTCTTCTTCCGTTACGATTATTTTAAGAAATATCTTAAAGATCTATACAATAGAATCCCCACCCTGTATTTTTATTCTGCTCACATAGAGCAGTAAATAAGGTGCATTCCTTCTGCTTCTTAAGAAATTAGCATTTCAAAAATATGCCACTTTCCCCTGAACTCCAAGCGTGTCTAATAATGCGAGAAGCAGATTGTCTTCCCTCGTTTCCTTAATTTGTTTCATCTAAAAGCAATTCACTCAACATCTTGTCGCCCTCTGGCAGCTTAGTTTACTTATCCGCACTTAATTTCTCATTTGGACCAAAACAAACTCCTCCAAACTGCTACTGACTGCTAACCACGAGAGTGAAGACGCGCAATATGTATTTACTTGGGAACGCACAGCCACACACACACACACAGCCACAAACACACAGACGCTCACTCACACCCCAGACAGTAACTTGTTTTTATAATAGCACTACATTAAAGCCAGCTGAACTTTCCCTGCCAGGTGCAGCAGGGTGGAGGTGGGGGAGGATGAAAAAAGAAGTCCCTAGGGGCATTTACAGTTTCCAATGGATCACCTTAGTATGCTTGTTGCAATTATACCAAGGATGCACCCGAGAGCTTTTCTTTGTGCGGCCCTTTCATCTAGATCACTTTGTGTTTTGAACAAGTGAGGCTCGCCTTTGTGCCCCCAGAATTTCAAGTACAGAGTCACACACGGAACAACAATGGCACGCTAATCCTCGCGCTCTAAATGGGCTCACTTGTGGGTCTGACAATTCGCCCAGGGAAAGGAGAAGAGACGAGCGAGGGCGCGAGCTGGTGTCGCCTGAGACGAGGAAGAGGACAGCTGCAGAACTAATTTGGATTACATTCCTTGCAGAAATTCTGAAAAGGGCTTTTCGGCATAGCTCAACCCGCAGCCGCATAGTTAATACCAAATTGCTGCGGACTTGGAGGGGGTCCCCCAGTGGCATGGGCTGAACCAGACAGCCCCCAGTAGGTCGCCTCGTAGAAATTCCTCTCGGCTAAGCCTGCATGTCGGTCGCAACTGCTTTTGAATGGGTCAATGTGCATAATCAACCCATTGAGGGAAAATATGAGGAGATCTGGAATACGGAGGGAGATAAAAAGAGATGTATCTAAGAGGCCGCTTGGAATGTCAAGTCCGTGTTGGTGTGCTTCTGGAGGTGGCCGGAGCGCGGGACCTGGTATGCATGAAGAATTTCGGACTAATTGGGAGGGTGCAAACGGCCAGCACACGCGGCGTACATGTGCCATTCGAAGGTCATTTTGAAAGGCTTGATGATTGTAACTTGTTATTTACTAGGCAAGGAGGAGGAGGCGGTGGCGACGGGGCGGAGCGGGAAAACTACAGCGCGCTGTTTTCTTGGTGAGGTCAGAAGGACACCCTCCAGAGGCCTAGAGCTCTCTCTATCGCCACTCCCGGGATCTTTATCACCTCAAGCAGCCTCCCAAGCTCCAGTCACCAGCCTTGGACAGTTCCGAAAATCTCCCTGGCTCTCCCAAAAGACCCCCCTTGGCCGCGGCAGACACCGCTTCTCCTCAGTCCTTTCCTGTCCCGCTTTCATCCCCAGGAAACTTAAGTGTCAGAAACTTTGAGCTCCCTCGCACTGCAGGTGCTGTCATTAGCCCTGCATGCTGCGACGCGCCATCCCCACTGTGCGGCCTCTAGGGGTCAACTAGCCCTTTGCCTGTCCAGGTATGTGGGGATCAAGTTCTCCAGCAAACAGTGGCCGCGCGCTCAGCGCAGCCGCAGCGCCCGCCTCGGGTTCAATCTATTCGTGCGACCGGCAGGCTCAGCAGCCCGGCCGGGCAGTAAACAGAGAAGTTGGAGGGACTCCGGCCAATAGCAAGTTGAACTACAGGAAGAACTCTTCCCGGAGCCAAACACGGCAACCGACGGGAAGGCTGGGCTTCTGGCTCAAATGTGCCAAGCATTTTTTTTTTTTTTTTTAAGAAGTCAGGCGGGCGAGCAAGCGCCTCTCAAGTCAACGGGGCGAGGGCTCCGGGACGCCGGCCCAGGAGGCCCAGAGTCCCGGGCCCCGGGCCGAGACGCGCCGGCCCGCTGCACTCGCGCTGCCCAGGCTTGGCTCGAGTCGCCTCTGACCCCGCAAGGCTCGCGCGGCTTGGGGCGCTCTGGCCGCCGGCGGCACACACAGGTGCAAAGCGCCCTCGGGCTAGAGGCCCACCGGCACCGCCCGGGACCCCAGCCCCGGTGAACGTTTCCCTGAGGCGTCTCGAATCCTCAAGGGCCCAGACGGGGGGAGACAGGAATCTGCACTAACTAGGGATTTGGCTCTCCCGTGTCCCGAACAGGCGCGACCAGAAGGGATCCCGCTTAGTCTCACAAAAAACGCTCGAGAAAGGAAAATGCGGGGTTAAGTGGAAAAGGGACAGGGGCTCAGAGTAATTTTCATGATAAATAAAACACATGCACACACAGATAAGTTTAGGATGGAAAGAGGGGCGAGCGAGAGCCCAAGAAAGAGGCTCCGGTCGAGTGGTCCCTGCACGCCACGCAGGACGGGCGAGCAGGGCACGGGGGCCACTCCGAGCGGCCAAGCCGGCGGCAGCGGGTTCGACAACTGGAGCGCGCGAGAAGGAACCCACCTGACTGAGAAGCGCTGCGCTGGACGGTCCCCGCCGCCAGGAGAAGGCTCACCCAGACCCAAAGTCCTGTCGCCAGCTTCATTTTTTAGAAGTCTCAGATCCCGTGCTGACAATTACATGTCCAAATGGCATATCCCCCTTTCGGGCACGCGGAGGAGATCCCCCAGCCAGGCGCGCGTGAGGGCGCGAGGGGGGCGGGCGCGGCGAGCGCGGTGCACCGACTCCCACAGCGGGCGACCGAGTCCGCGGCCGCGGGGCCGGGGCCGGGTGCCGGAGGAGGGGGTGCCTGCGAGCGTGGGTGTGAGCGCGTGTGGGAGTGCGCTCGAGCGTGTGCGCGCGGTGCTCCGGGCCGGACCGTGCAGCTATTTCCCCGTGTGCGCCTTCGCTTTCTCGCTCCCTCCTCACTTTCTCTCTCTCACTGGTTGGCCAACAATAAAAAAGGAAAGGGGGAAAAAAAGGTTTCCAAAAAAAGTTGATTGCAAAGCGGGGGTAGGTTTCCGGCCTCTCCCCCCTCAGCCGGGCTATGTTCGGCTCCTTCTTCAGTTTCCTTGCACCTCCAGTCCAAATCGGGAGGGAAGGGGGGCGGGGGGAGCTTCTCGCTTCTCCCCGGATCCCGTCCTTCTTTTTCCTGTCAGCTTTCCTCACACTTGTCCGGCGGCTGCGGTAATTAAAGCTCCGAGCGTCATTTCTAACGCTCCGCGGTCTCCAGCTGCAGCCCCACAGAGAAATTAATAAGACTCCGGAAAAAAAAAGGGCGGGGGGGGCTGGGAATAAAACAACCCTCCACGCAACCAGGCAGGCTCTGCTCAGCCGTGCAAACCCCGCCCCTGCTCTGACCCAACTAGCCACGCCCTTCCCCCCAATGAAAAATCTTATTGGCTCAGCCGCTCCCCAAAATCCTAGGCCTCCGGAGTTGGGAAAACACCTGTCAGAGAGAGGGAACTGAGTGGCGGGGGCGGGGGAAGCGGGATTTAAAGAGCTCACCCGAGGCCACGAACTGAAACACTGCTCTTCCCGCCCTGGCAGAGGCCTGGGACAGCTGGCCCGCCTAGTGGACAGACGACCAGAGAGATGCTTAAAGAAAATAATTTTTTTGAAACAAGAAAGCATTTTCTGTATCGTCCCAGGGTGCCCATCAACAAACAGACAGGACTTTCTCTAGGAATAGAAGGAAAGTCAGCGTTGCTTCTGGCAAACCTCCCCTGCTCCCTGCTCCAACACATACACACACACACACACACACACACACACACACACTGCACACTTAGAAAGTACTTTAACCATGTGTACAGTGACTTCTCCAATTATGCCCTTTCAATATTCCCACACTCCCAAACTGACCGACGTTGAGCTAAACTAAAAATCCATATTTGTAGAGCCACAGACTTTGATTTTTAGATTTTATGAGTCTTTTCACTTTTTTCATAGACTTTAGGACAACTTGATTTCAGGTTCATTCTCATTAAGCAGATTTGGTCCTAAATGACTAGAAATTGTCGCAAACCCTAAAGAATTTAAAGAGGTCATGTCAGAACCTTCTAAAATAACTGACCTTAAATGATTAGGCTTATTCCATAGAAGGCTTTAGGCCCCTTCCTTGTTCTCACTCTGCAAGTGCGTGGTCCCCAGTCTCCAGGTCCTTGCTAGGTATGGGAGTCTCTGACCTTTTCTGAATCTAAAATATTCTGGGACTGGGTCACATCAATGTACATATCCCATGCCTTTTATAGCTGTGAAACTGTATCCGGGCAGGGGCCAGAATCTCCTGAGGGTAGTAGGTTATTGGTTTGCTATTTGCACAGGCATTCTATGTATGAATTGTTTTCCTTTTTTTGGTTTCCCCAGAAGCAGCAAATATACAATTAAAAAGTATCAGGGGAACTTAAAAATCAAATCACTCTACCTCCTCAATGATCGTTTGAGACCTTCCCTTTCCTCTCCTACTCTTTTATCTGTAGCTCTGTCCCTTATGAATTTCCATGGAGCTGGGAACAGATTAGAACAGTAGCAGCCTGAAGCCTGAAGCCTTCCCTTTCTTAGGCCCACAGCAAGTAACAGCCCCCATGAAGAGGCAAACAAGCTGAACATGCTATTTTACCAGAAGCAGCCTAGGGTGGGTAGAAACCAAGCCTCGAGCAGATGATGGTGACTTGATCAGAATAGTCATGATTGCAGCAGAACCATGAATACTGCTCTTTGGGATTATGTTTGTTGTATATTTTTATACCCTACCTTCTGTTTTCTTTTCTTTCATTCAATCTCTTCTCATTTACCTTTCCTTAAATCTTCTTTGGCTTCTTATGATGACTCTCAGGTATCTCTACTCCATAAAAGCTACTTTTTAAAACTTCCATTCTGTCCCTGGAATAAAATTTTAAGTGACAAACACAAACTTCTTGTTTTTGGAAAAGTTTAAGTCTCTGTATTTTTGTAAGTCTTATTTCTGATGTCTATTATATTGCAGGAAGTGAATAAATGAATTGTGTATTTTGCTTTAAATTATGGGGAAAAATTAAATGGTCTTAATACTTTGGATTTTTTCTAGTTATGTCTGTTGTAACAGTTTTACTCCCCCACAAATTTTATAGCTCTCCTATGAAAGTATACCCTAGTCTCACCTATATCTTCTAGAATAATTCTTGGCAAAGGAGGGCTTTCAATTAATATTCATCAGTTTTAAAAAGTCTATATTTTTGTGGTTATTAGCCCACACAAGGTGTCCACCAATTAAATTACCCAACACATCCATGATTTGGCTCTAATTCTCAGTTTGTTCTGCCTTGAGCCCCATTTTCCTAGTTCTAACACTGAAACAATGATTAGTAACTGGCCAACAATGGATATCTGACCTGCAGCCTACAAAATGAATTAACATCAAAGCTCTAACTAACAGAAGCATCCTATATTAGTGGTGATTGGTCTACCCAATCAGATTCTAGCTCAAATAATTTAATTATAAAACCTAGAGATGTAGACAGGAAGGTGGTATCCTGTGTAGGCAAGTCAGAGGATAAGAAAGTAGAAGCCATGAGCTAGAGTCAAGAATTAGCTCTTTCTGTGTCTACTCTCATTTGCTTCCTATCTCAACTGACTCATTATAAGAAATGAACACCAGAGTAGGGCATATTTACTACCTGATGTTGTAAGGGCATGCTAACTAGATTGCTAGAGGCCAAGGTGGATCTCTGTATTTCTTCACTTTCCATATATCATGACAATAAATCTCTATCTGTTGGGTTAACTAAAATGTGTTGCTGTTAGTTGCAACCTGAAAAAAAATCTGAATAACCCATCGTATTACTTAGCAATCCATAGATGAACACGTGGACTTGTCTACTGAGTATCCCTTTTTAGAAACTGCCCTCCCCTCAGTTCTACATTTTCAACTTGGATATATTTCCCTGTTACAACAACCTCCCACTCCATGGCTCTATGTTGGACCACTCACAATACTAAGTTAGACCAATCAAAATGCCTTGGTCACTGTTAAGTTAATTGGATGGGAGATAGTCCCACTAAGTCCCTTATCTGAGATTTTTGTGCATGAAATATAGAGTTCATCTCCAGTCTTTCACTGGTGGCTTTTGAGATCTAAAACTCCAGAGCTGGACTATCTATGTTTCCTTCTATGTAGGGATGGCCATGCTGCATTGAGAAAGAATAAAGTTGCTATTTGAAAGAAGCAAAAGCCCAGATGGGTCTGGAGAGTATGCAAGCTCTTCCTGTGGCTTAGTTGTTCACATCCCCTTTTTTCCTTAAGCTAGTAGAGTTTTCATTTTTATTCCCTGAAGCCAGAACAGTGTGAAATGGGAAAAAAGCTTGTCCAACTTGAGTGAGATCATATAAGCCATCATGCCCCTTGAGAAAAATATTCTGCTATGGCCCATATTCTTCAGTTTCCCTTCCTGGTCTCTCATGATTTGCCTTGGCTGAAGCCATAACCCCAACATAGAGATGCCTTTGTCCTGTACTGCTTTCCCATATACCCTTCTCCACTTTATTTCTTCCATTGCTAATAGAATTCAAGGAGATTCTTGACATAATGAGTGACAAAATGCTGCTGTTGGGGGAAAAGAACACATTGAACTCAGAATTCAGTGTTGAATTCGATCCCTAACTTTGTCACAAAGTCTCATAGTTCACTCCAATCTTCAGCTTGTTTTTATACTTCCCTAAAGGCCAGATTAGACCTTGATGCTTTAAATATTTTACCATTGGCATAAATATAAATTTGGGACATATATCAATTAAGAAAGGGAAATTAGCACTCTATCATAAGTCAATTATCTTCTTTTGAATATTTAAAAATACAGAATTCTCATTTTATTTCTTGTCCATAATCATTTTCCTCCTCATCTAAGTTATCTTGTGATCATGAGCAACTCACTTCACATACCTGTGCCCATTTCTCATCTCTAATGGAAGGAGTTGTTATATCCCAAATCTAAGACTTTATGAGTCTATGATTTGCCCTTCACCTACTAAGTATAAGTCTTAACTGTCACATACTTAATTCTCTCATATGCCTTCTTTTATCTTACTCACCCATACACACCTCTTCATCTGGGCCACCAACACAGACACATCTTAAATTACTGGTCTTAGTCATCTCATGCTGCTATAACAAATACCATATACTGGGTGATTTAAACAACAAACACTTATTTTTCACAGTTCTGGAAGCTGAGAAGTTCAAGATGAAGTTTCTGGTCGATTCTTTTCATGTTGAGGGCCCTCTTCTGGTTTGTAGACAGACTCCTTTTTGCTGTATCTTCACATGGCAGAGAGAGAAATCATCTCTCCTCTGTCTCTTCTGAAAAGGTCATTAATCCCATTCATGAGGGCTCCACCCTCATGGCATAATTCTTAAATACCAAAACCCCATCTCCAAATACAATGAGAATGAGGGCTTCAACATATGAACTTAGCGGCACACAAACATTTAGTCCATAACACTGCCTTAAGAAAATATCCATATAAGCTTACTATTATATTAGTATGAAGTATTCAACACTTTGGGTCTTTACTCTTCTTTCAGCCAAAAATAAATTGTAGTAAATACCAATCAGGTTCAGTATTAATATGAACAAGCAGATGACAGACACAGTGTTGGTGAGTTTTATTGGTTTGTTTGTTGCTTAACTTACCACTTGAAATAACACTTTTCCTCCTAACCCTCTGAGTTCTGGAATTCTCTGATATTTTGGTGACATTCAATATTTCAAGACCAAATTAAAAAAAAACTTTAAAAATTCAAACATTTTTAAATGCTTGGGTAAACATTAACTAAAAACCTGTTTTTGTTACCTTAGTTAATATGCAAGGAGGACCTTCCCAAGAATATTTCACTTTCGGTTAGTAAGTGTTGTTTTCTTTCTATGTGCATGATTAAGCCTTAATTTTTTAAGTGCTAAGGAGGAGTAAGTGAACATAAATCAATCAAATCTGTTTTGCTTTTATCTCCATTCATTGGTGTCTATCCAAGTTCTTATAGACAGTTTTGATTTGCAGCTGAAACTGCAAAACAATTTCAGCCCTGTGGATAAGAGTAGTATTTTCAAAAAAATGTACATAAAAATTATTTTTTCTGGAAAAATATTTCCCTGTTTTGTATTTTTTTATATATTTTCTTAAACCATGGTTTTGTGTTCCATGTAGCTTTTTCATATTGCTTTGTAAGCTTGAAGAAAAAGTAAACCTTCAATAGCTGTTGCCAATTAAAACTTAAAAATGAAAGGGACATTTCTATTTTTGCATGTCTATATGTTTATAAATAAGTTATATTTAGGTTACTTATTGGTTATTTATTGAGGCTATGAAGGTTGAGGTTACTTGTTGAGGCCTGGCCTGAAATCTGTATCAAGATAAAGTGTGGCAGTTTCTTTTTCAGGTAGCATCTTTTATGCTCTACTTTGTTCCTTCTGTATTTTTAACTCCGCAAAGAGCATAATCATGTTATAGTTAATAAATAGATTTCTCAAAGGAAGCTGAAATTACATTTGCCATGCACCCAAAAATGGATGTTAATTTTACTAGGGTCACAAAGAGTTCTTAGAATTTTTCTTGAACTCCTGCCAAATAGTCAACTAAAGTAATCATTTAGAAACCATGTATTTTCTTCCCAGGTTTGTATAGGGATGGATGAATCTCCAAAGCTTCAGCAAAAAGATTCTAAAAGTTCAGAAAGGATCCTAAACTTGTGGAGTCCTCTTCTTTCAACAGTTTAATCGTGTTTCCTCCTTGCCTGATCAATTACTTCTCAGTATAATCCAATTTCCTTTCTTTTACTGTAATTCTCTAATTCTCTTGGTACTTTATCCTTACCAAGCCTATCCTTGCCTCTGAAAAAGCTGTCATTAGGCCCAAGACATTTGGCAGGTTCTCTTTTTGGTCCTGGCCCCAAGTGAATCACAATTTTCTGCATTAACAGGTTATGCATCTCAGAGAATATTTCAGGTTCTTAAACTTTTAACACTGCAATTCACCAGCAGAGAGAGCCCAAAAGAGAATCTGCCAAGATTATTAAATCTCACAAAGTAGAATAAAAAAATTTTTGAAGAAAGGCAAAAGTTACACTGATCATGTTTGATGATAAAAGAGAAAGCAGTTATAAAAGAATGTGTGGTAATATTTATGTATTTTCTTCAGAAGGATGGTTTTTAATTTATGTTAATAAACTGATAAATGTTTTCCCTTTTGGTTTGCCATAAAGGTCCATGTGACTCTAGAAAAACAAATACTAGTTGGCATATCTTTGCTCTGATGTCTTAGCTAATCATTTAAGAAATCCAACCATTAATATAGTTTGATTTCCATCCAGCTTTGAATATTTAAATTGCTAATACAACAAACATTTTAGTAATGTGCTATTGTATGAAAGCAATATGGCAAAAAATACAAATATTCCAATAGCTGATAATATTAAACTCGGTCCAAAAATAGCAGTATCCAATTTAATTTTATTAAAAGAGGGAAAGGCCAGGCTGGACAATATTTTGAATATGAGGGAAGAATATCTACATTTACAAAACAAATTTGAATATGGAAAAAATATTAAGCTATATAAAATTAGAGAAATATTTTTTTTGCTCTATGAACCTAGCTTTAATTGGGGCCATTTACTTAAACAATTTTTAAGCAATACTTTCTCAAATACACAGTCCATTTAAAATCATTGTACTAATAGTATGTAGTACCATATACTGATCATTTCTGGTCTTCCATGACGAGCCTAACTTACTTTCTAAATAAAACCAATTTATAAGCAATTGATATTACCCTGTGTAAAATTGTGGAATAAAGAAATCTTGCACTAGATCCTTCTTTGTAGTATTTGTCTACACTATATAAAATATTTCTATTAACAAACTTGTGCATTTTATGTATATTTCCAAGAAAATTACAATACCTATTTATTATAATATAAGGTATTAATGTTTATCTTAGCTAAAATATGTATACTGACTTTACATTGTATGTAGTCACTTTGGGTACACGTTGATAGAGAAAGAAAAACGTTCTTTGTCTAATCAAATATTGGAAGAAAACAAAACAATTGTGATAATTTATTGTTGTCTATTAGATAGAATGGGAGGGTAGGAGAAGTCTGCTTTATAGAGCTTAATGTGACTTTGCTAAATGAATACTTTTAGACAAATGGAATTACTACATGTCTTACTACATTTACTTATCACTCCATTTAGGAACTCCTCAACACACTGGAGAAGATGTTATGCATTATACTGAAAATATAATGATATTGTAAATGTTTTTTCTCTCTCTAGTATTCTTTTCAGAATATTGTTCTGAATACTTTATGTTCTTTGCACCATAACTCTCACAGAATATTACGAGAAGATGAATCAAGCCGGGCGCAGTGGCTCACGCCTGTAATCCTAGCATTCTGGGAGGCCGAGGCAGGTGGATCACTCGAGGTCAGGAGTTCGAGACCAGCCTCAGCAAGAGCGAGACCCCGTCTCTACTAAAAACAGAAAGAAATTATCTGACCAACTAAAAATACATATAGAAAAAAATTAGCCGGGCATGGTGGCACATGCCTGTAGTCCCAGCTGCTGGGGAGGCTGAGGCAGGAGGATCGCTTGAGCCCAGGAGTTTGAGGTTGCTGTGAGCTAGGCTGACGCCACGGCACTCACTCTAGCCCGGGCAACAAAGTGAGACTCTGTCTCAAAAAAAAAAAAAAGAAGATGAATCAGTGATAGTATTTACCACAAACTACAAAAGGAATTTTAATTATGTCTTCACATGATTGCATTTAAGCACAACCTTATCTTCTAGTATTTTCTGTGAAAAGAATATATGTTAGCTACTAATATATATATATATATATACACATATGTATATATATATATATATATATATAATACATGTTTAATTTCATGGAAGTTTTTGCTACCAAATGGAAAAAATACTCTCTACTTTCTTCTAATTAATTAGTATCCTACTGCCTTTTTCCAGTTTAGTTAGACACTGACATTTTTAAAAATCCCCAAGTAAATATTTCTAGAGGTAATCGGACCTCTTCCCTTTACTTTTTCACACACTTTCTCCCTGACATGTCTATGTTTTTGAAAGAAAATGATTATGGTACATTTTATTTTTAAACGAGGGAAGAAATTAAAAGTACTTTTAAATAAGTATTTAAAGTGAGTATTTTTTTTAAAAGTATTGAACACAGAATTTCACTACACTATGTGAGGCTAGCAAATATCAATAATATAAAAGTGACAATTATAAAACTAGTCAAGAGACAGACTATAAAGGAATTATATTTTAAAACAACAAGAAAAAATAGATGTTTGAGGTAATTGAAACCTTTCATGCATGTATTTGCAAAGGTATTACACATTCAAATTTATGACTTGAAAAAAGTCACCCTGATAAAACTCACCTGCCTGTTTTCTAAATATGGTTAAAATGAAGAATGGAAATTCACAGCTACTGTAAAACTGGCACTTTTATTTTTTTAACCACATAAATAAAATCAACATAGCTAGCAAGATAAAAATAATAATTTCAAATATTTAAATAGGAACTGTGACTCTATCTGCCTTTCAGTAAACAGTGACTAATTGTGCTAGCTAAATCTGTACCTTCAAGATTGGAAGGCACAGATCCTGCAAAGATACTGAAGTTGATTCTCACTCCGATGGCCTTCACTGTATATTAATCAGCAGTGTTTCCTATGCAAATCTTGTCATACAAAGCAATTATGGTCGTTCCTAAACTGACCTCATGTTTATTTATTACTTCAGCATTTTTCTTCCAAACCTTGTCTGATCTCTTCAAACACACACCATTTTTATGTTACTTTTTAAAGGTACACAGTACAGCTATTTTTCATTTATTTGTGCCTGTTACAAATGGCGAAGCTGTGTAACTCTCTCAATCTGCAATGCAGTGCTTAGTGAGTCCAAATAATATTCCAGCGACTGTTCATGCAAACTATTTTCACCCTAGGGTCTTTGTTAGGATGAAGAGGTCCTTCTAATAGCTTGAGGCCATGACACCTCGTTTGGTCTTACTCTGCAACATTAGCTGATAACTAATGGAGACTGTCAGCTACAGTACACTAAGCAGGAAAAAAAAAGTATTTTTATTGCAGGGTAATTGAAAGTAAAATATACCAAAAAATTCATTGCTAATCATTTATATATTTTCTCAACTTTACCTGCCCTCAGCAAGTGCAACTCATCTAGAGAAATTGCATTCATCAAGAAAAACAGCTTGGTGGCATAAATCCACAGTCAATAATAGCAATGATGCTCTTTAATTGGCTAATATTGTATTGCCACAGGAATTCCCATTTTTTGATTTCTGGTTGAGCAACAGTGGCATCCAGTGGCCAGATAATTGTTTTCATGACTAAGGTGTCACTAGAAGTTTGAACTAACAATACTAAATGCTTCAGATGTATTTAACCTAAACAAAGGAATTTACTAGGAAAAGCAAATCAAATGCTCCTGTTTCCAAAGCAACCCTGGATCAAATCTAGGTCAGAGATTTGGCTCTGATAACTACAAAAAACGGGCAATCTCCCCAATACCCCTTAATAACTTCAATTTGGGGTTCCTATTAACTGTCTGTGATGTATATTCATGTTGACTCCATTAACTATATCCTTGCTATACTAGAATGAGCTAGACACCACTTCTGTGAAAAATACCCACAAAATCAAAAGATGTTAAACAACAGCTGATAACATGTACTCAATGCTAATTTTATACAAAAATGTTCTTGTGGCCCCATGTGTTAAATATGACCCCTAATAGTTATAAGTAATCCATGGGTGACATTTGGAAACAGAGTGGTATCATGATATGAAGATCGAAATGGTTTTTGCCCTGGCATTTTAGCTTCCTGACAAGCCCACTAAATCCCCTGAACCTGATGATAGCTATCCCCAGGGTTTTATGAGGCTTAGATATGATAAATAAAAAGCTTTTAGGACAATCCTTTGCCCAGGGTAGGTATTCAACAATGAAGTGGCAAGGAACACAGGTTCTGCACCCAGACTTCCTGAGTTCAGATTCTGGCTGTGGCATTTACAAGCTGTGTGACATGGGTTAATTTATTTTCACAACCTGGGCTTCAGTTTCCTCTTATATAAATAGAGGATAACAATAGTACCTGCCTCCTATGATTATAATAATTTTTTAAAAAAATAGTATATTCAAAATTTTGGAACAGCGCTTGTCATATAGAAAACATTCCATAAATATTAACCTCTGTTCAAAGTTAGTCTTTATATACAAAGAAGAGTTTATTAACAGCAATAATAAAAATGCTCTATAATGTTTTCCTTGGCTCTGATTGTACTTTCCACTGAACTATTCCTTGTTTATATCATCTATATGACTAATGACATATATTTTTCAAGTGGCAAACAATGATGAGAAATATAGTGTATAGAGATGGAACTTGATCAAAGAAAATCAGTACCATCTAAGCAGAGCCTCAAGAAGTGGAGAAAACTCTGATTCAGGAATGAGAGGTGGAAAATAAAAAATTCATCTTGGGAGTAGGTGAGAGATAGGTGAATTCTGAAATTTAAGAGGTAATTGAGCTAATACTTATTTTCTCAAAATGCATTTTGTACTCAACATTGTTAAGTAAGACAAACTTGAGTACTACCCACATTTTCTACTTTGTTTTAGCCTATTTTATCAGATATAGAATTATAGCAATTCAGAATTGATAGAAATTTAGATTTCTAAGTGTTCCATGAAGTATGGTTAATGATTAGGTAATTATTTTTCAGCTAAAATAACTGAATTTTTTTAGAAACAAAAAGTAGACAGTCAAAACCCAAGCAAGCCTAAGCTAGCAGTATGTTTCACTACAATAAAAGCTGCTGACTGGGGAGACCGGTGGAGCTTGGCAAATATTTTTTCCTAGAATAAAGTATAAGAATTAACAAAGTAGAAAATGGTCCAGAAGTAGCCAGGTAGACATAGCTCAGTGGAACAAGGTGCAGGGTCCAAAAAGCTGAGCCAATTCCAGTAAGAGTTATTGGCACAATGGGACTCAGGCTAGAAAGCAGAGAACAGTAATCCTCTAAGCCCCCCAATTCATAAATCAAGGGGCCATCTTGGTCATGTTCAATAGGATATCTAGTAAGAACAGACAGTATGGCTTGGGAGAAATTAAACCAAGGAAGGAGGGTTTCCCAGCAGGGCCAGGAAGCTCCCTTGCCCCTCAAAATATACCACTCTGGAAATTCTACCAATATTAAGACATTCTTTCTGTTACTCATTTCTATATTCTTTCTCTATTAAAATGTAAATCTCATTGAGAAAGGAAAACATTAAATCAATAATTCCTTCATATGAACTTATTTTTCAGATATTTTTCAATATATTAATAAAAAGGAGGGACTAATGACATATAAAAATAACAGGGAGTTGCTGAAAATAAGAAAAATAAGGAATTGGAGATCACTTCAAGCAAACACAATTTTCTTATTCAAAACAAGTTTTCAAAGCTATCAAACTAAGCACATAATCTGACAACTGCCTGAGAACACCTTAAACTCTTGGCCAACATTTTATTTCCTGAAGGCTAGACTCAGTTTTACTCACAAAAGCTCTAGTATAGGTGCATTAAGTACTGATTCTACACTACTAATGCTGTCACTATAGGGCAGAGTGAGAACGTGTGATGATGAAATGGTCCCTGGTATCGTAGAGTTTGCAACTGAAGAAATCTGTTTAATTTATCCATGTCTCCTGTAAAGAAAACAGTCACCAGTAGTGGCTACTTTTAACCTAAAACAGAATAGCCGTATAGAAACCTTCTAAAATTTATGCTGTTATCTTCTATATTTTTCATTCCAACTTCAGTTTTAGGAAACAATGTAAGCTTAAGGCAAAATGTAACAGGCTACAAAGCAAAAAATTCAAAGTAGAAAATGGCTCCATGGCACTAAGTTTTTAAAAACACTGTACAAATCATTTGGAATGGGGGTGCTGCTTCTGCGCCTTTCGTGTACAATGGAACCCTATGCCAGGCAACAAAGAACTAAGTGATCAGCTAAATAAACAGGCACTTCCCTTGTAGTCTCTCTTGAAGGGAAAGTGGTTGTTATTAAGTATGCACTGTATTGAATAGGGCAATTCAATTGGAGAGAGTTTTATGGTAAAGAAATTTAAAAAAAAAACACAAGTTTCTTGACTTTAGAAATAGAACATATTTTCAAGACTGTCTTGATAACAGGTTGTATGTGGGCTGTCAGCTTGCTTTGTCCTATTAAAGCAATCGTGATTCAACATTCTTGGAAGAAAAACTAGGATGTAAAAATCCTCAATAAATATTTTCAAAACATGAGAAACACATTTGTTACACAGGAACAAATTCTGCTGTCTTTTTGTGAAAGAGCTAGGGGAAGGAGACTATGCTTAAAATTATGGGTCTGGATGTTCCTTTTTTGTTCTCATCCAAACAGCACAGCAAAAGGCCTTGATGTATAATTTGTTTCCCTGCACTCTCCAGTTACTACAGAGGATCTACAATGGATACAGTGTTGATATCAGATTTATTTTCAAGATTTAAGAGATGATGTCAGAACAAGTGGCAGAGCCACATGGAGCAACAAGTGTGTTGTGTAGTCAGCTTGTCCTGGTAGCACCTATTGTCACTTTGTTTACAAAACAATGGGTTGTCTATTTCAGGAATAAGAGTATGTGTTTCTGTGTATGTATGTCTGTGTGTTATTTTGTTAGTGTAGGAAATATTTCCAACATAATAGGAGAGTTTCTTAGCTAAGGATGAATATATATTATATGTAAATATTAATATATATGGGAATATACTACAGTATTATTTAGGACTCTTTTAAACTGCTACATTATCATTCATTAATAAAACTGATAAATAACAGAAGGATGGGCCCTTATATTATGGTAGATATCTCAAAAGTTTAGTGTTAGAAACTGATATTCCTTAAAAGTATCTTTTCGGGGGTAATTTTTGTTATTAAGAGGAAAGGTAAAAGGGATGCTGATTTAATGGCAGTAATGTGGTATTTGCCACTGAGGAAGCTGTCATCAGCCAAGGGATATTACATAATATTCCAAAAGTGGCACATCCTAATCAAAGGGATCTTGGATTTAAGATAGTGTCCTGATGCAACTGAAAACCATACTGTCAAGGAATTTGCTTATATCTGAACATGGCATTCAATATTAAACATCAAGGAAGTATACTATTGGGTTTATGTCACACCCATACACAGAATGGATGGATAGGTAGATAGATAGATTGACAGATTGGTAGATGGACAGTATCTTAGCCCATTTAGGCTGCCATAATAAAATACCACAAACTGGGTAGCTTATAAACAACAGAAATTTATTTCTTACAGTTCTGGATGCCGAGAAGTCCAAGATTAAGGTGCCAGTAAATTCAGTGTCTGGTGAAGACCCACTTCCTAATTCATGATGAAAGGGGCAAGGAAGCTCTCTGGAGCCTCTTCTGTAAAGGCACTAATTTCATTCATGAAGGCCTCATGACCTAATCACTTTGCAAAGGCCTCACCTCCTAATACCATCACTTGGTAATTAGGTTTCCACATATGAATTTTAGGGTAATGCAAACATTCAGACCATAGTAGATAGATAGATAGATAGATAGATAGAGAGAGAGAGAGAGAGAGAGAGAGAGAGAGAGAGAGAGAGATAGATAGATAGATAGATAGATAGATAGATAGATAGATAGATGTTAGATAGATAATCTCTGTGGGCAAAGATTGTAATCATTTATCTTGGGTAGCTGCTATGCTAGGTGCTTTATTAAACTGCCCTGTAAGACAGGCATGATAGGGTTAACACCAAAAATTATAGGGCAGAGAAACTTCTCATCTGAAACATAAATTGGGCACTTTACAATCACCTTATGGATTATCATCCCTTTAGATATGAAGTAACCCAAAATAGGTATGTTTTAGTGACTTTTCAGAGGTGGCAGCTAGTAAGGGGTGACTTGAACCCAAGTCTTTAGATAGCAAGATCAATGTTCTTTCAACAGAGGCTTGTTCTTCAGTATTCAACTTCATGGCTCTTTACCCTGTTTTTATATTCTTAGACTCTTAGATGGGTCCCTCGGTAACAAAGCCAGAGCAACTGTCCTAATGTAGGGAAGAGAGAGGAATCAATTTTGCCTTCCAAATTCAATTATAAAAGATGTAAGGACCCTTATCTACAGATATACAGCACAATCAATAAGCAGAGGTGAGGTTATTTATGTAGCTTTCTAAACACATCCTATAAGAGGAAGTTAGTTGCCCAGATATAGATATAATTTGTACTATATTTATAGCCAGTATAGCTATACCTACACAATAGGTCTATGTGGATAGAAAATATGGTCACAGTATGGTTTGTCCTGGTCCATATCCCAGTTAGAATGGACTTAACACTCAGTTGTTTTAGACTTTGCAGAGTCTTCAAAGCCCAAGCAATTGTTTTTGGATGTTAAAACATCACCTATATCAACAGAATCTCTGTACTTGTTTTTAAAATCAATTATCACATGGACTTAATGAAAACATACCACCATAATTTTATGACCCTGGTACTTATGATTAATTGTTACTACTCACGATCATTTATCTTGGGCAGTTGCTATGCCAGGTGCTTTATTAAACTGCTCCATAGGACAGGCATGATAGGGTTAACATCTGGAGCATTGCACAATCATGCACCACTATCATTGCCAATGGATTACTATTTATGACATGGAAATTCTGTGTAATGCCTGATTAACTCAGTTGGCTAATGTAAAGTTTTCAAAAAACCAAGACTATGATTCTGCCAAACACAAATTATTGAAGGCTTACGTGCAATAAGTACCACCACCATCAAGATCAGGCCACTTATTTTCTCATTAAAAAAAACACCTTTCCTCATGGCCAGACATCTTCCAAATGAAAGAGGCCAATCTTAAGAAGAAAGATGCAAGAACTGGTTCAATAAATACTGTCTCTATCCTGATGTGAAACCAGGGGTGAAGGAGAAGATTTGGGGAAGGACTTCCTTTTAGGTATCAACTACATCAAAATTACTTACTTTCAGAACATGCAAATATGTTCATTGCTTGATTTCTTGGTTGAAAACATAGTAAGCTAAATTCATAATGTTGGGAGTGTTTCTGTATATAAACAGCTTAAGACTGAAATGACTTTGCATAACTGAACACTTTATATAACAGCTCTTCTCAGTTGCCCATCTGAAAGGAAAATGGCCATATGAACTTTCTTGTGGTTCCAGGTGTTCCTGTCTTCCTAAATAGTAGAAACAGATGTAGCCTATGGCCCTTTTGGCTATTAAGAGCTGGTCTGTAATGAGTCTGGAGAGGTAGGACATAGAGGAAGGTTGCACACTCAGTAATCACACACCCAGAAAAGGGTGCCTGACCTTAAGCTTTGCATAATGTAAATTATAAAGTCTGTCTTGATTTTGGCTATTTCACAACTATAAGCCATCTAAAAATGCCCAAAGAGAACAATTTCTTTAATGTCTTCAAATAGAAACTCAATTAAGTAAAAAAAAAATTAAGTTATTCAAATTGTTGAAACATTTTCAATTATCTTACTTTATGCTTTTGTACCTTACTTTACAAATCAAAGGGGTTTATTACCATTTAAAGCTATAGTATCTTTAGTTCATTACTATTAAGAGAAGATTTTATGTCTTGCCTGAAGTTATACTGAGCTGGAACAAAGGTCTCACTCAGTCTACTAAAAATGATCCTACCAAATTGTTTTTCAAACCTCTGCTCCAAAGCTACCCCAACCGACATCATATCCTCAAATCAACCAAACAACCCACTGAATATCCTACACACAATACAAAACCATCTCAACTCACATTATATGGCCCCAAACCAACCAACCAATCCACTCAATATCCACACGCACAAAACAAAGCTACAACAATACATATCCAATGTCCCCAAACTAACCAATAAACCAACTCAGTAACCCCTTTTCCACTCCCTAAAGCAACTAAAATACTATTGGGAATGAAAAAAACAAAGAACCAGATGATTTCCCAAGAGTAAAAGTGAATCGAGATGTGAGAATGACCAGTAGCTCAACTATTTTAAATTTAACATTGGATAGGCAACAGAAAAAATTGATTACAAAATCAAAATGTATGCTTTTAGAATCTGTTATCATCTTCATTTAGTTTGATTCTATCACACATAGTCATTAATATAAAATTTATTTTAATTTCATATTAATAACCTGGTAAGAGACTTGATATTTTCATTACGTCTGATTTATTATTGATCCACATAAGGCACTGGGAAACTTTAATATTTCCTGTAAATAAGTTTCCAGAATCTATAAAATCCAAATAGGCTCAACATGAATAAATTAACATTTATAATTTTTGCTTCCTGCTTGAGTAAAAGAGATACATTATAAAATGTAGATATTATAAAGGAAAAACATATAAGAAACATTTTTAGTCCTTATTTAATAAGTTTTATTTCTAATGTATCTCCCATTGTCATTGTCAGCAAATGTCTGAAGTAGACCCCCCAAAAATTAGCAGTACTAGGGACTTGAATCTACACTCTTTCCCATTTAACCACCATACAAAAATCCTGTAGCTCCTCATCCAAACCAACTATGTAAATCTTGAAAAATCCAAAATCTAACAAATTTGTTATTCAAAGCAAAAGCTATACTCACTATACTTAGCGGGTAATTTATTAGTGGTTACCCCAGCTAAAATGTGAAAAACAAGTGAAATTAATAAATGAAATTTATTTTCAATCTGCTGCACATTTTCAAAAACATGCACACCATTGCATGTGTTCTCACATTACACAAGGTCAACGCTGCTACAAGCTTGTACTATATCTTCTTAAATAACAACATTTATGAGAAAAACCCCTGGGAATGCCCACTGAAATATTTCCCCTTTGCCAGACAAAAGCCAAGATATCTTTTTAAAAACTCAACAATGAGTGTTTACTTTGCTAGCCATCAACATGTTATATGTTATTCTTTTGACTTTTCCCCTTTCTTCCTTTTTTATTAAAAAACAGACAAACAAAAAAACTTACCTGTGTCATTGTACAACCACACATTTAAACATTGGTGTACTCCCATGATGCTTCTAAAAAGAACATAGTGGAATAATAATAGAATCACCAGCAGCCATAACAAGACCCTGGTCATTTTCTTTTTTCTTTGAAACTATTCCCTTGGATGTTGAATCCCTCTATAATTTCTGATAGTTTTAGGGGTGGGAATGGTGGCATATCAAGGAGAAATTAAATTTCATCATTTTGGCTTTAACACGTACACTATAAACATGACAGCTTGGTGCACTGTAGCTGACAGTTCCCATTAACTGGAAGCTAATGTTGCAGAGTCAGTCCAAACAGGGAGTCACGGCCTCTGGCTACAGGAAGGTCCCCTTCATACTAGGATTCTCACACCCCTCTGGGGGAAAAAAAAGCTATAAATATTTTCCGCTAGTTTCCTCCTCAAAGCTACATAATGAATATTTACACACTGCGATCCTTTTCCTATTCTTGGAAAAATACTTCCAGTGACACATTTCACTGGTCTGAGCAGGTAATTCAAGCTGGCCCTCTTTACCGTCACAGTAAGGATTAAGTATATTGCTTCAGCTTCAGTTCTTGAGTCACTGCTAAAACAATGGGTAAAAGGGCAGGTAACTTGTTTTGAACATCTTTGTCCTTTTTTTTAAATAATTTATGGTAAAATAAGTAAGTACCAGGAAAAATCAGCCAAAACATGAAAAAAAAAAAAAAAAAAAACCCAAAATGTTAGGAAGTGGATGTGGCCCAAAGAATATTTTGAGTGAGACTTCAAACATAAAATAAATGCTAAATTGACTTGCTGGAAATTTTAGGTCCAGGAGACTACTGAAAGAAACACAAATCCATTTTTTGCACATGGTTATGTTTAATTAACAAAGTTTTTTGTGTAGTTGTGGTTGGCCACAAGTGCTATGGGTGTGTGTGTGTAGAGGGAGAAGGCAGATGGTACAAAGAACTTGACACTGCTTACAAAGTGCTCACATTATAGTTGAGGAAACTTGCAAGTCAAATTTCCCAGAAGAGGTCATCAAACATAGAGATTAAGGACAGGGACACAAGAGCCAGACTGCCTAGGGCCAGTCTGTGCACTGCCACTTACCAAGTACACAACCTTGACGGAGTTAACCTCTCTGTACCTCAGTTTCCTCCTCTGTAAAATGAGAATAATAGTGCCCAGTTGTGTTTGAGAACTAAATGAATTAATATTTTAAAAATGTTTAAAATAGCACCAATAGTGAAATAATAACATTTAATAATACTTTTGGGAAACATACAGGGATATAATGATAAAAGTATAGCCTCTGCCCTCATGGAGCTCATTGCCTATGCAGGAGGACACAGATTAGTAATTTTAAAAATTCCAAAAACGTAGGTAATTGCAATGTCTAGGTACAAAGTACAGATGTGTCCAACTAGAATTAGCTGAGAGGGATGTGGGTGTGTACAAAAAGGCTCGTAAAGCTTAGTAAGAGACTTGAAGGGTGAGTATGAGATCCCAGACAATGATAGATAATAGCCTGAACATTTAAAGCGGAGGGACCAGCATGCGCCACAGCATGTGTGCAATACCTGGCATATTGGAGTCTTGAAAGGGAGTCGTTATATGGGTGGGCTGTAATGTTCTCTGGCCAGCATAAGGATGACAAGGCAGACTGGCACCACGTTATGACTGGCCCTTGCGTGAAGAGTTTGGACTTGATAATGTAGGATGAGGGTGAACTTAAAAGTTTATAAACCAGGAGTGTTATGGTAATATTTACACTTTAAAAATATTATAGGAGTAGCAGAGTTGAGAATGGATTTCAGAGGTGTGAGAATAGAGATCTACAGATCTGTTGGTTATTTCAGTAGTCAAGGGTAATAGCATAATCAAGGGAAGGATTGAAAAGAAATTAAAGAGAATTTGCAGAACCAATTTGAAGTTTAGCCTGGGAGTAGAATTAAGGGAGGGAGAGAGTCCAGGTTGAATCTTCAGGTTCTGGCTTAGGGGACTGGACTGATGAAATATCTTTCTCTAAGATAGAGAATATAGGGAAAAGCAAGAGTTCTACAGAAATATGAATTTGACTTTCATCTGTGATTAATGCTGAGATTTTTGTTTGGAGTCAGGAAAAAAATCCTACTCTGGAATTTGTGTTCAAGACCCAATCCAGGCATCATCCTCTCTAGGAATCTTCCTTGAAATCCCAGATTGTTTTAAATGTTCACTTTCTGTGCAAGATTTCTAGCACCTTTAATTGTATCATTTGTAATATTATAATTTTATGTTCATATATTTATCTCTTTATTCACTTTCCTGGCTTATTTATTCATTTAACAAACATTATGAAAGATATAGGCCGTGCTACACACAGGCTAGATGCTGGGAAAGCCCCGCAAACGGTATCATTGTGATCCTTGCTCTTCTGGAACATTTACTCTGGCAGAAAAAAACAAATCCTCAATACATTCTTATTAAATTGAATGAGATAGATTTAGGGATCATAAGTACAGGTAGTGTTGAAATTTTGAACACAGATAAAATCTTTCTAGTAAGTTAAAGGTAAAAAGAAACTTAGTGAGGATGGGAAACTCCAATATTTAAAATGTGAATGAACTCAGGGAGGGGAGAGTGTAAATGACAGTGAAAAAGTGAGGTAGATCCAGTAGGAGAAACAACATAAAATGACATCTTTTTCTTTTTACCATCAAATATGATTTTCCAAACCTTATTACTCAGTAACCATATTTTCACCTATTATGATATTAATACTTTTGTTATTGGACTCTCTTTCAAAACATGCATTAATAATATCCTAGTCATTCATTCGTTGTTAGTATTAGTCTTATTACTGTTAATGCTTATGTATGATTCCACTTATGTGAGGTATGTAAATAGTGAAATCCATAAAAGCAGAGAAAAGAATGGTGGTTGTCAGGGGGTGCAGGGAGGGAGAAATGAGTTGCTAATCGACAGGCATGAAGTCTCAGTTATGCAAGATGAGAAAGTTCTAGAAATCTGCTATACAACACTGTGTCTACAGTTAACAATACTGTATTATACACTTAAAAATATGCTAAGAGGATAGAGTTTATGATAAGTGTTCATACCACTAAAACAAAAATAAATAAATAAGAAGATTTTTTTTAATCCAAGGAAGTAGGGCTTCAATGAATGAATAATTTAGTGTCAAATGCTGCAGAGAGGTCAGCGAAGATGAAGCCTTAAGGGCAGCAATTAGGTCTGGTGTGGTAGGCAGAATTTGGTCCCCATAAACTTCAACCCCTGGTGTTATTCCTGTGAATTTGTTAGGTTACATGGGAATATAATAAGGTTATTAATAAAAATGACTTTCCAATAGGGATGTTTTCCTGGATTATTTGAGTGGGCGTAATCTAATCATATTATCCCTGAGAAATAGAGATCTTTCTTCAATTGGTAGCAGAAAGAACAGAAGAAATTCCAAGCAAAGGATTACATGTACTGTACGTTTGTTGGCTTGAGATGAAAGGAGACACATGTCAAAAAAAGCAGGGACCTTGGTCCTACAACAAGGGACTGAACTCTTCCAATGACCTGAATGAACTTGGCAGTAGAATATTCTCCAGAACTTCCAGATAAGAGCCCAGCCCAGCTAATTCCTTGGTTCCTTGATTTCAGCAGAGGACCCCATTGAGCTGTGCTGTGCCTAGACTTCCAAACCACAAAACTGTGAGATAATAAATTTGTATTGTTTTAAGCCACTAAGATTGAGACAATTTTTTAGGACCACCAGAGAAAACTAATATACCCGGCAACAATGAGTCAACAGGGGAGTAATGCTGAGAATAACCTCAGTATTATAATGAGGCCCAGAAGCCAACTTGGATGAAGGGGGCATGGGAGATGTGGAAGTAGAAGAGCATTTCCCTTTTATAATTCCTTTTTGTACACTAACTTCCACTGTGCTCCATAAAATTTTTGTGAGATGATTTACTAGGCAATGTTTGAATTTTGCTCCTTCCCCCCCCAAAAAAAATATAACCTAACTCAGTTAGCTTAAAATGATTTGCATATTTGATAAATATTTCCCTACTCCCTCTCTAGATAATGAATAAAAGAACAAATCAAGTAGGACAGGCCCAAGCCCAGCCTTCAAAGGGTCAAGATATAGTTAAAAATCTATTGTATTTACTGTACACTTGCTAAATATCAAAAGCTTCCAAGAGATCTATTCAGAGTCTTTTCCCATACTCAATATATTTAAAAAAACAGATGATTGAAAGGACACTTGATGTGGCACCATGAAATGGATTTCTTTTTACTTGAATTCCCAGCCTTTCCTTTTTCAAAATTATATTTAAATAAATAAAAATTATAATGGCAATTTTTATGAAAAAAACATAAAATGTATAATGAATTTCAATTTATGTTTCAAACTAAAAGTTAACTCCCAAAATTGGAAGAATGACACTAATTCTGAAACATGTTTTCAAGTCTATTTACAGTATCTATGCATATATATATACACACACACATACATATAAAAGAATGTGTATGTGTATAAAAGAAGTTATATATGTATGTTTGTATATAATTCTTTGTTAAAAATATGATAATCATGTTCTAGAAAATGTTTCTGATCTGTATTCGGAGGATTTGATAAAATGCCAGTTTAATAGACATTTATTTAATTACTACTATGTGTGACGCTTGCTCTACTAGGCAATTGTGTTGATACAAAAATAAATAAAAAGCAATTCTTGCACTCCACAAATCTGTATTTTTACATAAAATGAAAACATTTTTTCTTAATATATGCCTTGGAATATCAGATGGAATTAATGTAACTAATCAAATTCATCCCACATTTGTGTTAAGATGGCCCCCAAAAGAGTAGAACTGGTATTTCTAGCTCTTTCACTTGCAGAAATGGGTCATGTATTTCTGTTTCACGTGTTTCACCAACTATTGCAAACCCTGCTGCTGTGAGTTCAACTGAATTCAACAAATGTGCTCTAGGCTAGGTATTGTATTCCGCCCTCAAGTTTAAAAGATTCTTAAGACAAGGGCTTGTCCTCAAGGAGTTGAGTCTCAAATACAAACTTCACTACAGGCCAGTCTTGTAAAACAAGGCATATTTAGGCATTTGTGTGAAATCTTTACATGTCTTTCTTTTTGTGTTTTCTGTTTTTCTCACAATTTTATTCTAACTGATAATTATATCCACATGTTATATAACTTGAAAGATTGGAAGATTTTTGTCATCATTATATCAATTTAGTACATAAAGTGTTCTTTAAAATGTAATTTTTTATAAACTATGAATTCATACTTGTTTATGTTTAAATATGTGCCTACTTGAATAACTTAGAAATACACAGGATTATTGGTATGATGTATTCAAAACTGTGGTATTATAATATTATTATAAAAATACTTAAGGTCTGAAACCTGGTACATAATTTGTACCTATTCAATATATTTTATGAAGTATTTTTTCCCACATGTGTGTTATTATGTAATTTAATCCAATCTAAAGCAATTTATAAAAAATTTCCCAAAACCAATGTGCTAAATTGACACATAGAAGCCATAAGATATTTTCATCTACACATATATAGCTCTAGACAAATCACGTTTTATTTGTTATTGTAGCCTAATATTATGTTTTGCATGCATGCAACTTATTTATGACTATAAAGAAGAATGCCAAATTCAAAATCTGGCAGTCTTAAAAAATAGTTGAGGTTATTGCCTTGTGCCATATAGTTGATAAACTTGATAATTTAAATATTACCATGTGAATCTTTAAAATAAAATGCTACAATTCCTTCCTTTTAAAATTATGTACAAAAATTCCAATAAACAACTTAAAATAAAATAGAAGAAAAAAAAGCTGTTTGGATACTCTGACCTGGTGGATTGTTGAAAATGTCTTTGTGGTGAATCTACTTTGGTTTGGTAATAATCTCTTCCCCCACCCCCCTTCTCTCTGTTTTAAAAGAATTATTGTAGAGAGGCTATAGAATGTACAATGTCTTCAGTTTTCAACTTACATATATATTTTTGTCCTTGAAGGAAAATGGCAAAAATGATACAACATATAAGATAAACACATTGTGTTTTATTAAACCAAACATAATTTTGAGGGAAATGTCTGCCTGTACTCTTGTCTTTATATTCATTTGACTGACTCCTTCTTTGTGTTCCTCTTCATTAAAAATATCTAATACAAAATAAAAGATTAATTTTGTAATATTAGTAAGAATGCTGCCACTATTTGTAAAATATGTAAATTTCAAAGCTTTTTTTTCCTACTTCATCTGTGACATTAAATACATTAGTGTCCCAACACACAGAACACTATAGTCAACACTGAGCTTATTAATGGTCAGCTTGTATTTTTTTAGAGCGTACATATACAAGTCAGAAATAGTCCATTTTAACTAGAAGTCCATCAAAATCACAAATCTGGTCTCATCCTCCTACTAAGAATAAAAATAAAACCTAGCCAACTCATTTGCATCATAATCTAATTTCAAAATTACTTTATCAGTGCAATAACACATTCAATAGAGCTTTTGTCTTATTGATGAAAAGGGAATCCACTTGGTTAGGGAGTACATAACATTTTTTAATTAAATTTGTGTTATTATTGTCTTTACACTCAAAGGGCCAGGTGATGGCAATGTTCCATGGAGGAAAATAATATTGCTATAATAACAGCAATAGCCATGAAAATTTAATAACATTTCACTGAGACATGATGACATAATAATGAATATGTAATCATTATTTAGGCACCTTATAGAGAAGAGTTAATCAATATGAATATTTACTAAACAAAAGATATTGTCCTATAAATTGGAAACACAGAAATGGGATAAATCTATTTCATTCCAGTAACTTAGTTGAAGAGACAGATTTTATGCATACAAAGATAAATAATAACAAGGCGGCCAATGACAAGATGTTTTTGAGTCAGGTTATCGGGTAACTATTTCAAAAGGCCTTTGAAAAGAAGGGAAATGGGACAGAGATTGTAGGCAGGAAAGGATGCAGCTTTGGAAATGTATCTGATGAGATGATGACAAGTAGACCAGAGAAATGGTGTAAACAATTCAAATAGGAGGCCAATGGAACTTAGCCTGGAAAATCGATGTGAGCCAGATTGTGGAAGGTGTTGAGTGTCCAACCAAGGAGGGAGGAGCATGTTGTCTAGGAATTTGGATATGAATACATGATAATTTCAGTTGGAGACCAAGGTCATTTTTCAAGGAAGAATTTACAGAATTTAGTGACTGAAGGAGAGGATAACCAATAAAAAGAGTTAAGAATGACATTAAAGTTTTAAGTGTGAGTGACTTGGGAAAATGAAGTCATCATTTCTCTGTAAAAACAATTTAAGGAATATTTCCCCCAAGGTGTAGCTAGCAGAATTTTCCCAGAGAAAACTCATTGAAAATTCAGTGTAAAAATTACTCTAGTCACACCTGAAATTGTGTGAAAATCACAATTGTTAATTTATAAATGTTGATAAGGACAGGCATCAGGAGCATAGTGACAGAGTACATGAAATACATTTCTGAACATGCATTTACTTAGCCCTCTTGTAGCTAAATTTAGAATTTCTACATGTAATGCCAAACGCATGTACTTATATTGCATTTTTGAAAATCCCTAAAAAGTATAAATTCATAAGAATTCTATGCATTTCTGAGAGTTTACTTAATCACATCATTTTAACTACTTTTAAGCACTTACTCTAAGATTTGAAAGTTTTATAAAGAATAAGATGGCTGAACTATAATTAAAAATTCTGAATAACCTACAAGAAATGCTTACTAAACATTAAAGGAGAAATAAAATAACTCTAGGGCAACAATCAAGAAAAACAGAGACTATTAAAGAAAGGAAAGAACAAATTGAGATTTGAAGAGTGAAATGCCCTAAGATCAATCAAATAGCAATACCAGATGTGAACAATCAGCAAGCTCAAACAAAGGTGAAAGAGCGGAGCTCAGGATATCAGTGTTAAGCCCATGAGCACTGCAAGATAAGGTATTAGGGACAAGAGTTAAGCACATTGAATAAAGGCAATCAGATTTAATTAATAACTATTGATAAGATACTCTAGAAGAACTTATGTTACATTAGTTACATAACTAAGTGTAACCGGTTCAACTTTAGCATGCCATCCAAGCTTGAACGAAGAAATAAAAAAAAAAAAAAAAAGATCTTTCTTTGGGTATAATTTAAAAGATTATACAAGAAAAAATACCATACTAAACATAAGAGTTTCACTTAAATAGGGTCAAAGAATTTTATATTTCTCTTTTTTGTTATGAGCAAGTCTACTATAATTAAAAATTTCTTGTATTGGACTTTCTCAAGGACCAAGTTTACCATGGATTTATGTACAACAGACATGACATGTTCTCTACATACTGCTTGAATACAAAAGTAAATGCCCTGCACTGTTCTAAAGCCCCCAAACATGAATAACAAACCTATATTATATCATGAAATAACTTAGGCACTTGTTGGTTGATATGAGTAAAATATATGCAAAATGACTAGATACCATCCATCTGGAGATAACGTAAATGACTGCAGTTAAGACAGATTTAAAAGCAGACAAATCTGGCTTTTTGATGAGTTTTATTTTACTCAGTACTTCTACTCCTGATCACAAAGTGTCTTCTGGTGTGAAGATATCCAGAAGTAGTGAAGATGGTTATAATCTTAAAAACAAAAAATGAATGAGAAATATTTGCTGTAGCATTAGTATAGAGTGCATTTTCCTGAAGGGGCCAACAACTTGCTAAGCCCTTGTAGGGATCATATGGAAATAAACTTTGTCCTCATTTCTTTTTTTCTGACATATTCTAATTTGAAAGGCTATTATAAGTGAGCTTCATAATTTTATTTCAATTCCCATCCTCATGGCAGCTAATTTTTCTTATGCCAACTGCTCTTGGGTTCTTGTTTTAAGTCTCTACAACTAAAAGCTATCTTCTACTTTATTTTTTTCCTTAAACTTCATCCTTCTAGACTGCCAGGAATTGAAAATCCAATTTCAGTCATCCTCTTTTTTTCATTTTTTTAGCTTTGCAAATATAATGGACAAATTCATCTTTTATATACTTCATTTTACTACAAATTCATTTAGCCTTTTACTAGTTGGAACATGTTTTAAATTCAGAGAAGAGAATGCTAGATGCCCCTTTGGAGCCCCAGAAAATTGAAAATATTTTTAGAAGTGTATACATGTGTGTAATAGCAAGAGGCAGACATCCCCCTAGTTCATAGTACTTCTCACTATAGACATTTATGGAAGTAGAAAATTTGCCATGAGAATCCCACACATTCCAGAGCATGTCAGTGTTACACAGTTAAACACATTTTATTGATCAAATCAACTGAAGGTAATTTTAAATTATATGTTTGGATCTTTCTTGGCTATAATCATAAGGTCAATGTGAAAAGAAAAACAGAGCCAAGACATGGTGGAAGGGCAGCAATAAACTTTCTATGTTTTATCACCAGCATATGGTACTTATTTCTAGTATTGTGATCATTTAAGCACTTATATGCCATTCCTATTTTCAATTTATTTTAAGCAGCATTATGCATAAAGATCTATGCAAGTATTTTTACTGAAAGTTTCCCATATGGAAGTACTACAGAATTGAACCTACAATAACTATTGCCTTCTTCAAGGTCAGTTCTAACAACCATCACAAAAAAAGAAAATTTATATTTTATCTAAGAGAAGAAACTAAGGAGGTATTAGCCTCATTGATTAGTGTGGATGCTGGCATTTCTAATATATACAATGAAGAAGCTATTGCTTAAAGTAAAATTTTGTTTTTAGGTATGTTATTTACCAAATAATTTCGATGACCTAAAAATTGTATTCTAAATTTTCATGATAAAAAATTAAAATCAACTCTAAAAATAATTGTACATATATTTCTTTTGCAAATACTCAAGTACTATTAAGATATAAAAATAATATAGGTAAAGGAAGAGTAACACAAACAAACTATATACCAAATACTGTGAGAAGACTTGAATAAGAAATACAGGAAGGGTGTATTTTCACTTTTTTACCCCATGAAATATTTTTAGAACTTCATATGTTAAGCTGACCAGCTAAAACACAAATACATGTAGCAGCACATGTCAGGAAAATAAAATAAAAGTGCTTATAGAATTTACCAAATTATGTTTTTGCTTGGATGCATGCATAATTATTAAGACTAATTAAAGCCACTGTAAGAACAGCCAAGTATTATATTTATTAATTGTTCATGGAGCAGATTTGTAGTTGTTTTTTGTTTTTACTTTATAAAAATCAGCCTAGGTTTTCTACAGTATTATTTTTCATTAATGAAAATAAAATCAGTCCGTGTAATAAAATTAGTTCTTAACTATTACTGCTTTTGATATAAGAATGATAAATTACATTAACAATTAGTAAGCCCTTTATACAAATTCATTTTATGTGGTAGACAACATAGTAAATGCAATATCTACATATCTTTCTGAGGAAAAAAAATAAGTCTCAAAACATTTTTTAGAAACATAGATTTAAAAAAAAATACAGATTTTAAATTAAATTTATAGTGTGGCATACAGTTAAGAGGAACTCCTTCATCAGGTATTGTTAATTTGTATTTCTATGTAGCCTTTCTATTAAGAGTGATTAAAAACAAACAGTTAATAAATCTTTTTGTAAAGCTGGCCTTAGAAATGATATACAATCCCATTTTCTTTTATCTTAAAAGTCTCTATTGTTTGTCTTTTCATTTCCAAACTTGAGAAAGCTAGTTCTTCTTCCCCTGCCCCCAACATCTAATTTGGAAGCTCTGGGCTTGCCAAAGCTAACTCCTTTCCAAGAAAGGGCAGCACTGTCCCCTAGTGGACATACAATATATCAAAATAACTTGCACAAAAAAGAGAAATACTGGAAAGTTTTAAGTAAAATGATTCAGTAGCAGTTGTTTTAATATATTTGTGTGTCTGCTTTTAGAATTGTGCTTGGATGCCATCCACTTTTCGAATAGTAATGGTAGGCACATGATAAGGGTTGTCTGCCTTGATCTATTAAAGCAAATGAAATCAAAGGGCCAATGAAATTGTTTCAACTTCAGTTCGGATATAAAATACTATGCTACTGTTGCCATTTCAGTGAGCACCAAAAAAGTCACTCAGATTCCCCAGGCCCACTGCTTTATGATGATTATTTAAATGCAAGCTCAAATATCAAATCCCATACTTCCCACTAAATCATGTGTCCTTCTTATATGTTCTTCTAGCATCATTCCTTTTCCTTCATAGCATGTCACAGTTTTTAATTCTGCCATGCCACAATTTGCTTAATATCTGTATCACCCACTAAATGTGTGAGGGAAGAAACTACCTCTTATGTTCAACATTATATCCTTAGGACTTAGCACTGTACTTGGCATAAGAAAGGGACACTGAATATATCTGATGAATTAATAAATAAGCCAGGGAAATTATTTACTAAACATAGAGGTGGAATTGAGGTAAACTCTAATAGTTTCATGCTAATTCCCAATGAATAAGGTGCTCTTCTAGCCACCTGACTAACAATGAAGCACAAAAACAACACACTGTCAGCTCTCTCTTGATCTACCCTTCCAGGTTTGGACTCCTACAATCTGCATCTCCCTGAAGTTCTCAGTATCCTTTTTCTGCAACATGACTGTATCGCTTAGCTTTTGCTTTCTCTGCTTTCTTGAGCCTTGAAATCTTGCTGTGTTTGATAAGGCCCCTAGTTACGGGTGACTTGATTTCTTAAATCATATTCTGCTTATTTTAGAGGGGGTACACTCCCAATTCCTTGCTACTGTGAGTTTCTGGTATCCTTGATTATTTAAGATTCTGCAAGGGCTTCATGATGTTACTTCTTCTTGGAGTATGCATAAGATGATGCCAAAAGTTTAGTTGTCCCCTTCCATGAAATATATTCAGTCCATAATGACTGACTGAGTTATTGTCAATGATAGTAAATTAACAATATCTTGGGACATTTAGATAACCTTACCTTTCCATATGACTCCAAGCTGGCTTTGCTTTAAATTAAAGCACTGCAACACAATTTACTTTTGGTATTAATAATATAATTATAGAATCCACTTAAATGCAATTAAGAAGTAAGGGAGATTGTGCACATTTATAGCACAGAAATCCCCTTGATTCTTATATGACTTTCCCAGCCCATTAATGGTTTGACCTACCAAGTAACAATAACTCAACACAAAATAGACAATACAGCTGAATACAGAAAGCAGCAGTGATATAAAGTATTCTAGGCATGCCATTTCATACAAAATTCTTCTTGGTTCACTTGGGCCACATGCTGTGTGACTACTAGAAGCGTTTATTATGTGGTTTTCCTTGACTTTTGTACATTTTTCTTTGCCTTCATAACTCAGCAACTTCACTCATTCCTCATACCTACTTCCATCAAAGCATATATTTCCCTATCTTGATTTTTAAAGTCCCATATTTAATGTAGTGTGTATTTATTAAAAATTTGATGTCATTTAAGATGGGTTTTGGGGGGATTTTTATATTCTGGTCACTGAATTACATAGGTTTGGGGTTGCCTGTTTCAGTTATATCTTTTTTCTACATGCCATGTTATTTTTAGTGCATAACTTTACAGAACATGAAGGTTTTTTTTAGGAATTCACTATCCTATACAGTAGACCATGATAAGCAGAATAATGGCTCCCCAAAGACATCCACACCCTAACCCCCACAACCTGTGAATATGTTCTCTTATGTGTCAAAAGGGAACTAAGGCTACATATATAATTAATGTTGCTAATCAACTGACCTGGAGATGGGGAGATTATTCTGAATTATCTGAGCGAGTCCAATCCAATTACTGAATCCTTAAAAGCAGAAGAAAGGTCAGGAAGAGAACTCGATCTGCAATTGCTGGCTTGAAAGAGAGAAAAGAGGAGCATCATTCTAAACCACTATGCTTGTGGTAATTTGTTATAGTAGCAATAGAAAATTAACATTATACATACACATCTTTAACATGCTGCTCTTATGCTACTATTAACAAAACATCCAATGTTGCACAATTGCATCTGAAAAAATTTAAGTTACAATTGCGTTTATTAATTTAGCAGAAGGTGGATACTTTTAAATATTCTTTATAGGTTTATGTTGACTCAGAGGTTACCAATAACAATTAGATCTAGACTGTCATTAATTCAATGCCAACACTCTTTTAGAGTGACCAGGACTTTAAGTGAAATGATTGGACATATACATTCACAGCCATATGTTCGTTCACGCGTACACAAACACACACACACACACACACACACACACACACACACACACATTTGGAGATAAACCATGGCTCCCCTACTAAAAAGAAATGAATGTCAGGGCTTATGGCCTTAGTAGTGCTATCACCTCTACCCTGATATTTAAACAGGGGTTCCCACATCATTTCCCATCTAAACTCCCTGTATGGCATCATCTCTTGTGTCAAACTACACTCCATATCTCTCTCTCCTTATAAACTTCCCTGTCTTCTATTGCCTTTCCTCCTACTCTTGATGATAAATTAATTACACTTAATGATTTAATGGGAAATTATATATTTCCCTTAGATTAAATAATTTAATTTTAACTAGATCCTTCGGGGGATAGTCACTTATCCCTTGACTGTAATTGATATGACTTTAAGGAGACAGATATTGAGTAGGTGGGAATTTTCATCTTTCAAATCACATTTGCTCAACCTTAATTGTAAGCCTGGGTCCCATGCTTCTAACAAACTCACTGTTTAACCCCAGCTAATTAGCATTATTTTTTTCTGTCTTTAAAACCGGATTATTAATGCGATGACTGATGAAGTTGTTTCTATAAGAAGATACAAATAGCACAGTTTTTCTTGGATGATAAAAGGCTTAAAGACATATTTCTCTATAATCTCCTTAATCGTAGCTGTTTTACCTGTAAAATAAAAGACTTAGAGGGTAGATATTGTATGTTTTTGATGGGCTATATGATAGATATGTACGTTTTTGATGAAAGAGAATTAGACGTTTTGTTTATCAGGAAGAGGCAGAGACAGGATCCAAGAAAGGGAGGCAACTCTATGTTCAATATAATAAAATTTCTAAATACATTGATGATAAAAATGGCATTGATTTATTTAGGAGATACAATGTTCCTATAGTTTGAGGTGTTTAATTAGATATCAGATGCCAATTGCACAGGAATAACTTTTGCAGAACTTATTCCTGTTTTCAATGGACTTCATGGGTAGAGTCCACAGAGCACTATTAAAGGGCTCAAACAACTTCATCCAAACTTGGTTTCTTTCTACTTCCTGGCAGTGCTTTCCAAGGTGTTGGCTTTATTCAGGTAAACTCTCCTAAACTTAGGTTGTTAAGACAGACACCAATCATATAAGGCTAACGTCGAATCTTTGCAGCTACTCCAGTTGAGATAGAGCTTCATTTTCTCAAGAATTTCAGTTCTGAAATTGAATTTGCTTGGCTTGGTATATGTCATGTGGCCTGAATCAATCATTATTACCAGGAGAAACATTTTGTTTAACTATTCCTAGGTTACATCTCTGGCACCACCCCCAAATAATCATGCTAAACAATTTGGTATTTATCACTAGAGAGTTGTTAATACACCTATAAATACTGCTACAAATTTTAGAAGCCACCATATTCCCTTTAGGCTAATACTCCATAAAGGCAGCATAGTATAGAGATTAAGAGTACAGATTCTGGTACCCAGTTATGAAGGTTCAGATCCCATCTTTACTACCTACCACCTGGCTGAGGATGATAATGGTTGCCACTTAAAAGGAATATCATGAAGATCAAGAAAATATTTATAATAATGTATATCAATAAGTACTACATTCAAAATAATTTATTTGATCTTTCCAATTCTACTTCTGTGGTTTGCAAAGAAATAGAATGCAATCATTTGATCAGCAGCTAGCTCAATTTTGTCACCTTTATTGTCCATTTAACAGATGATTACTCAATATAGGATATGGTGTTTACATAACTGTATGCCTTTCTCTGGGGATTAATTGATAGAATTTGATATATGATATGATCTTATATGACATGACATGACATGATATGTCAGGAAAAGAGTTAAGATCTCTAGGAAGAAAGGTCTTTCTATTTCTTGTACTTTATTGCTTCTTCAAATACATCTGTTTTGCAGATTAGATTATTCACTGAATACATTATACTCAATGCTTTAAAGTGTGAAGTAAAATAATTGATCATATTCATCTTGCTATTTTTTTGGTAACTCTACTTTTATAAATAAGAATTCACTTATAAATAAGAGGTCACTAAAGAATGGAAAAGTCAACAAATGCAATTTCACAGCAAGAAAATATGTTTTTAAAATTAGATGTCATTGTTAAAGGAAGAAAGTATCATGTTAGCCTACTTAAAAAATTAGCTGAGAAAATCTGAAAAGAAAAGAAAGAAATTATATTTTATATGAAGCTTTATCTATTCTTGTGCACATAAAACCGAGTTAGGAGTTACCAGTAGATTTTTTTTTAGCAATTATCTTGAATCTCATCAGTCTAATTGCGTTGCAATCATAGGTCTAGTCTACATGGGTAATTTGGGCATAAAGGTTGGCACACAACTCTGTGAGAAGGGGTAAAACAGATGCTAGTATAGATTCATGAGATGAGCTCTAAAGTTAATTGGCTTCACACTGTTTTATCAATATATGTACACAGAATAATTATACAGAATCCTGGGAATTTGTTATTCATGAAAGCTGTTAATGTCTGCCAATCTTAAAACACAAGATGTCTTGCCCATTCACTTTTAAAAAATAAACTAAGAGAGTAGCCATTGTTTTTTATTTGTCTGTTTTATGGTTGTTTGATTTATACTGATTAGTCAGTCTCCACTTCTAATCTAGTTCTCTTGCTATTTGCATGACATGGGCAGTTCCTTCCTCCACTGAAGTCTTAAACCCCTTAAAGTCTTCCATGAAAGTTGGAATCAACTTCTTCCAAATCCTATATTGTTGATATTTTGAACTTCTTCCATGAATCGTGAGCGATCTTTATGGCATCTAGAATAGTGAATCCTTTCCAGAAGACTTTTAATTTATTTTGCCCAGATCCATCAGAGAAATCACCATGGCAGCTCTAGCCTCATAAAATGTATTTCTTAAATAATAGGACATGAAAATTGAAATTACTCCTTGATCCATGGGCTGTGAATGGATGTTGTGTTAGCAGACATGAAAACATCATTCTCCTTGTACATCTCCATCAGATGTCTTGGGTGACCAGGTACATTGTTAAAGAAAAGTAATATTTTGAAAGCAATCATTTCTCTGAGCAGTAGGTCTCAAAATTGGGCTTAAAATATTCAGTAAACTATGTTGGCAACAGATGTACTTCCACCCAGGCTTTTTTGTTTCATTTATAGAGCACAGGCAGAGTAGATTTAGCATAATTCTTAAAGGACATAGAATTTTCAAAATAATAAATGAGCATTGGCTTCAACTTAAAGATGCCAGATGCATTAGCCTCTAACAGGAGAGTCAGCCTGTCCTTTGAAGCCAGGCATTGACTTCTCCTCTCTAGCTATGAAAATACCTATATGGCATCTTCTCCCAATAGAAGGTTGTTTTGTCTACATTGAAAATTTGTTGTTTCCTGTAGCCACCTTCATCAATAATCTTAGCTAGATCTTCTGGATAATTTGCTACAGCTTCTACATCAGCCCTTGTTCCTTCACCTTGAACTTTTATGTTAACTTTTATGTTAAGGAGATGGCTTCTTTCCTTCAACCTCATGAGCCAACCTCTGCTAGCTTCCACATTTTCTTCTATAGCTTCCTCACCTCTCTTAAACTTCACAGAATTGAAGAGAGTTAGGACCTTGCTCTGGATTATGCTTTGGCTTACAAGAATGTTGTGGTTGGTTTGATCTCTATCCAGACCACTAAAACTTCCTGCATATAAGGAATAAGGCTATTACACTTTCTTATTTTTTGGGTGTTCACTGGAGTAGTACTTTTAATTTCCTTCAAGAACTTTTCTTTTGCATTTACAACGTGGCTACCTGTCTGGCACAAGAGGCCAAGCTTTTGGCCTCTCTTGGATTTTGACATGCCTTTCTCAACCAACTAAATCATCTCTAACTTTTGATTGAGACTGAGAGACATGCAATTCTTCCTTTCACTTGAACACTTAGAGGTCATTATAGGATTACTAATTGATGTAATTTCAATATGGTTGTGTCTCAGGGGATAGGCAGGCCTGAGGAGAGGGAGTGAGATGGGGGAAGAGCTGGTCTGCGGAATGGTCAGAACACACACATTTATTAACTTCACCATCTTACATGAGTGTGGTTTGTGGTGCACCAAGACAATTACAATAATAACATCAAAGATCATTGATTACAGATTACCATAACAGATATGATAATAATTAAAAAGTTTGAAATTTCATGAGAATTGCCAGAATGTGACACAGAGATACTAAGAGAGCACATGCTGTCAAAAAAATGGCATCAGTAGACTTGTGCAACAATGGCACCAGTCATTTGAGGGGTTGCCACAAACCTTCAATTTGTAAAAAGGGCAATGTCTTTGAAGCACAATAAAAAGAGGTATGCTTGTACTATGCGGTTGTCTCAAATATCCCTGCTGCATTTGTAGTTTGTCAAGAGTAGAGCAACTGCTCAGAAAAACAGAGCACAACTAAATAGTCCAGAATTCAGATGCATAAAACATTGCATTTCCTGCCTTGTGATCAACCGATTTAGTATGTGTATTTTGGTCTGTAATTTCTTCTTTTGAAAAATAAGCTGTTTTTTCTGAAATTATTTAACATCTTCCAACACACTGTAAAATAAGCTAAGTTTTGAAAGAGAGATGAAAAGAATTTATCTCAGCTGGCCACCAATATTCAGGAAATAAGGTCTTCAGGAAAAAAAAATTCAACTGACATTTTCATATTGTTGTTAGATGAAGGAAAAATGATTTTGGTTGGAGTGATACGTAGTTTAGAAAAGAATGACTACAGAATAATTCGTGTAACTTAGAAATCATTATTTATTGTATTATTTCTATCTAAGCTTTCTCTTTCCAACTGAGGTGCAAGACTGTAAGACAAACCCACCTTATGTACAGCTTTATTTATAAATTAATAACTGCTGGTGATGATGGCCTTGGTGATAATATTCATTCTGTCAATTTTTTGACATTAATTATAGATAACTTCTATTTGTATTTTTACACTTTCATAATGTCTGTAACAAATTTTGTCATCATTAAAAATAAAATCTTCCTCTTGTTTTTCTAAAGTGGATATATAGGCTCTATTCTCATTATATATGTATCACTTCTAATTTAGATTTCATTGTGATGAGAAAATATTGATTTTCTTCCAACTTTGCATTTCCAGACACAAAGTATGACCTCCTTTGTTTTTCCCCACCTCTGTTCTATATTTGAGGTTTATTGAGAAATCAGATGTAGCAGGAGTAATAGAGAAGAAAATAAATTAAGTATTCTAAATGTAGATTTTTTTAGATTTATGGGAAATGGAAAATGCTATTCTATATTTTATAAATTGAAATTTCATTTCTAGAAAAATTTGTTATATGAAGTCAATTTAATTCTATAAAGTAAATCACGTTGATAGCTAAAAAGCTATCCTGACACCTTTTTTGTAACTTGGAACCAAATATATCTTTCTGAATATTGAATCTTCAAATTGACAGAGGCAAGATTTTTTTTATAGTTTGTATATAAAATGTGTTTTACAGTAAATAGTGAAGTGACTCTTGTCTGGATCATTGTCACTGCAAATTATGCATGGAAACCAAAGAGAAGTCTTCAGTAATAATTACTATTTGATATATAAGAAACAATTTTCCAATAATATTCCATATGACATGTGCCAAGAAAGATTGTCCATCGGTAAATCATAACAATCCTTTGGCATAACAATCTGTTATGTGGATTAAACAACTGTGCCATTTCTCAATTTTGATATTAGTATTTGAATGAGCAAAGGCAATTGAAACAAGATTCTTGTTTAGAGAACAATTATTCAGTGAGACCAGTCATCTTCACTTATAACATGAAAGGACAAAGATGATCTCTAAAATCCTTTGTGGATCTTTAAAAACCTGTAATTCTTACCACTGGGTAACTGCTATATGCTCTTCACTCCTGGCTCTACCAGGAAACCTACTTTTATTGAGTCTTCATCCTGACTTCGGCTTATAAACATAAATCTAGTTGGAATGAGTAACACATATGAACCATTATTGAATAAAATGTCACACTGTTCAGTCTATAAATATCTCCATTCTCATGATATAGCGAGCCAAATTCTTAAATGGATTGCTGTTCATCAGGCATTCCTAAAGCTATATGTGCGTGGATTTGTAGAAATGTATCCTTGAACAGGAAAAAATAGATTTGGAAATGTGTGTCTATTATAATTGTGAGATGGCCCTTTAGCACATTTCCCCCCAGCAGCTATTTAACGCGGAGACTTTAGAAATATAGGAGAGATGAAAGAGTATTTTTCTAAAACTTGAACCATTAATATTTTGTGTTTCATTTTTAACCATAAGGGAACAAGAAGTGCCAGCAACAATGCTTCTAACAACTGGCCCTTTTGAAAAATGTAAACTAAAAATCCTACATATTGTATAATGTTAGGTTGAATATACTTTGTAATTTTCTTTAGGATTTCTCTCTTCCTTGTAGTTTACTTAGGAATAAATTAGGGAAGGAGGGAGATGGAGGAAGAAGGAAGGTGAGGAAGGAAGAAAGGAAGGAAGGTGAGGAAGGAAGGAAGGAAGGAAAGGAGGAAGAAAGGGAGGGAGGCAGGGAGGAAGGATCCACTGGTCAAAGGAGCAAATATGCAAAAGTCATTAATGAACTTAGTTTCAGAGACACACCTTGTAAGAGCAATGGCCGGGCGCGGTGGCTCACGCCTGTAATCCTAGCACTCTGGGAGGCCGAGGCGGGTGGATTGCTCGAGGTCAGGAGTTCGAGACCAGCCTCAGCAAGAGTGAGACCTCATCTCTACTAAAAATAGAAAGAAATTATCTGGCCAACTAAAATATATATATAGAAAAAATTAGCCGGGCATGGTGGCGCATGCCTGTAGTCCCAGCTACTGGGGAGGCTGAGGCAGGAGGATCACTTAAGCCCAGGAGTTTGAGGTTGCTGTGAGCTAGGCTGACGCCACGGCACTCATTCTAGCCGTGGCAACACAGCGAGACTCTGTCTCAAAAAAAAAAAAAAAAAAGAGCAATGTGCTTCCTGACCTGTTTCCATTCCTATCTCTTGCCTATACCTGCACATCGCTGGAAGTTATTTTCACTCTTCTCTCCTAAATCCCCATGAAATAGATTTAAGTTTCATGAGCAGATAGCAAGTGTAGGTTAATATTTCCTTGTTATATTGTGCCTCTTAAAATAAAGAAATAGCTTCTTTACTTATCCATTTCAAAATCCCAGTGTGAATATTTCATTTTAATGTCTCCAAATTTCACTGAATAAAAAAGGCTTTAGTATTCTTCCCAAGATTCTAAATCTATTTTTACCATGTAGCTACTACCTTTTATATCATTGTATATATTTTAAATGGTTATTGTATTTGTCAAACAGTACACTAGGTACTGACAAACCCCATGTGTTTCATATTTGTCTCATGAAGGTCCTTCCTATAAATATGTTTTTCTCTCTAAACCTTCTTTAATTTTCCCTATAAAAATGTTTCTTTTATTACCACATTGGACCATGATGATAATATAAATAATCCACCATGTAGGTGGCACTAACTGAACCATTTCTTTTGGGGCACAGAGAAAGTAGGACAGTGACTAGAATAATTTATCTCTTGTTCTGAAGTCCACAATCCATAATGCCAAACTGCAAAGTGAATCAGAGGTCCCAATGTTCAGAAGTTCTGGAGTTTTGCTGAACATGGGACATGGAATGAGATTAGTCAACAATTACAAACGGAGTCTACCAGGAGCCCAGAGAGGCAGTAATATTCAATAAGTGTATATTAAGTACTTTTATGAGTATAACTGCGTATTCTTGGTGCGGTAAGGGAAACATTAAGAAATATAACATATCCTCTATTCCCAAAATAGGTTATAATCCTGTAGTAGGATAAACAAGTGACTAAAGATAGACAGTGGTAAATACCATAAGGAAGAAACCAGTAATTTAATTAAGGGTTCAAAGGAGAGGGTGAGTGCATCCATTGAAGGCAAAAAGAGCAGGATTAATCGACAGCATTGACCTGGGATGATATTGGCTCCACACTTAACCCTGATCAGACAATTTTACATGAAGGATAAAAATCAGGAATTTTAAGTGGAATGTCCCTTAACAATGTTGGAAATTTGTCTTTAAAAATAAACATGTAGTCAAACAAATATAGTCCAAATTTGGCACACTATCAATGTGCCCTATCTAGGACACAGCAGCAGCATTATATCAGGAAATACCATAACAAGCAGCACAGGTTTGGGATCAGACTGTGGAAAGTTTGCCACATTTAGGATATCCTTAATAGAATAGGAAATGGTGACAATTGAGGGGTTGTTAACAGAGGCATGAAATGAAATGACTAAAACCGTGCTTAAGAAAGTTGAATTTAGCAGTGCTATGTAGATTGGATTGGAAGGCTGAATTGAAAGGAAAGAAGTCAATTTGGAGGCTGTTGCAATAAGCCAACAGGGACGTGACCCAGGGTGGCAGAAGCAACAAGGGAGAGAAGGGAAAGGGATGGTGGCTGGAATGTAGAATACATGCAAAGTTCCTAACATGCTATTCCTGTTAACCCTTCCTTCCTAACATAATGCAATTTCATGGGAAAATTCATGTTTGAAAGGCAGTCTAGACTCTGGAGTTTACATAATACAAATCTGGAGCTTCATTGTCCAAATTCTAATCTTGGCCCTCCCTCCTACTAAATGTGTAACTTTTGGAAATTAACCAAACCTCTCTATATCTCCATTTCTTACCTGAAAATGGGGCTAGCATCCTCCTTATAGGATTGTTAAGATTAAATGGCCATATATATACATATATTAAACTATTCCCTGACACAAAGTAGTCATTATGATCTGTGTTCAACTATTTAAAACAATGCTAACCACTGGCGTAGATAATGACTTTTTATCTATATCTCCCCACTGACTTCATTTACCAATTCTATTCACTTCCCTCTTCAAAATTGTCCTAACAAAAAGTAAGACTTCAAAGTACACACTGCCACGTGTTTGTAATATATGAGAGACACAGTTTCGGAGAAGAGAGACTTTCCATCAACCCTTTGTGAGAATTACTTTTTTCATTGCCCTTGTAACTACTTGTTTGTAGCTAACTTTTAGCCATCCTATAGGCAAAGAGAAATACGGATATATTCTTTCTCTATTAAAAATATATACACACACATTATAAATATACTATAGAAAAATATGGCTACTGCTATAAATTTTAAGTTTTTTTTTTTCATTTCATTGATTCCATAGTACCAGAGTGTGTATTAGTAATCATCACTTAATAAATATTCATTATATTGAGATATATTTCTTATATTCTAAGTTCTCCCTCCCAAGATATTTGACAAAAGGGACCTGACTCAGAAATACAGGGGAGGGAGGCACAAGAAAGCTTTATGCTCTCATCCAGTTCCTTGTATTACCCTTTACATCTGAGGCATCTAACTGCCTCCTCTCTCCAGGTACCCTGAGCCCAACACTAAGGCATCCTGGTTGTTTGCTATGTAACCATCGCCTCCATGGGGATTTACAATCCAAAATTTCCAGTCAAGATAAGAAAATTTTACTTGCTTTTTCATTTAATTTAAATCTGCATTTATTTGGTGTCATCTACCTCCAAGAGAGCCAGGCAACCTGGGCAGACAAAGGAGTAAATCAGACTCATGAAGTTAGTACTGTACCATAAAGAAGACTATTAAAGAAAATTTTAAGGACAGATATTAAGTGTTACCATTGGCAGTTTTAGCCATAAAGAATTGTAGTTATAATAGGTCTTTTGAATTGAGTCAAGAGGATAAAATGGCTGCAAGAAGTAGCTTAAAGTTGATGAAATAATTAACTTGCTGCCCTCTCCACAGAGATTTTTCTTCTGATTTCCATATGAAAGTTAAGATACCTGCCAAAAATCACAACTTTTGCTTTGACATAGTTGCTGTTGAGTTGCTTGAACAGAAACCAGCCAACCAACCAAACAACAGGTTCAGTTGCTTACTTAGCCACTCCTGGTTCCAATAATCCTGACTCGTCCTTTGTGAAACTTGATTCATCTTGGCATTGATATCTGGAGTGTCTCTTATCTCCCAACATGCCACATGAACTTCGAAGGTTCTGTCTTTATACTGAATCAGACACTTTCTTCATATCCTTACTAGTTAAATTTGCTATCTTGCCTTAGAAAATCCACATTTTACAATTCTAATGTAATAACAATGATTGGTCTAGAAGAAAAATCTTCCCATTTTAATTATAGCAAAGATATTTTATTGCATAACCCATCCATTATTTTCACTGAAATTACTAGACCTGTAAAATCACAAATTTTTCAAGTAAATGGTAGCATTTTAACACCTATATTACAAGGAAATTTAAGGGTCAAAAAGTATTGCAATTATTACTTTAAAGGAGGTAGTTCCCTTTTGAATCAAATGCCAAATTTTTAGAATTGTGAAAATTTACTCAAAAAAACTTTCACAATTTATAGAAAGACAAAATTTCAAGAGATTTATAAAAAAATTATTAATCATTGACTAACATGCTCATGCAAAGCGTGTTTAGAAGTATGGGAATTCCCTATAATCAAGGAATTCACAATGGAATTGATGAGATCAAGCCATGCTATGAGAGACAAGAGCAATCAATTCAAGACAGATTATAACTTAACAACAAGGAGTTATAAAGACTCTAAATGCCATAGAAATTTGGATAAGAAGTTCTTTAGAAAGACATCATCAAGAGAATAAAACCTGAAAGATAAATAAAATTTGACAAAAGGCAGTAAGAAGAACTTTCAGGGCAAAAGGAATATAAACCAAGATGTAGAAGTAGAAATCTGATTTGCTTTTGAAAGTGAAGACATCATATCTGACAAAAAATGGAGCATGTGTTTTGGGAAATAATAGAATATAGGAATGGTAAGGGAAAATAGGATATAATAATTCCTTGAAGAATTGTAAACAGAGGAATAATGTATTGGCATATGGTGAGGCCACAGCTAAGGAGAACAGCCATGAGAAGGAGTTGCAGTCACTAATGTGGCACCCATGGGAGTGGGGAACAGACAGTGCAATGGACCATTCTCTGCAGGTGTAACTAATAAACGATCTTCATTCATCTTCAGTCAACGTGAAGGTATGTATATTCTTGCCTTCCTTCAGATCCAGTGACATAATTTTTTAGGCACTAGATGTCACTGTTCTACTTAAGCAAAATAAAATCTAGTCATTCTGGAGTCATAACTGCATCCACCTAATCACATCTCTCTGTACGTAGATCTGAGCCTGATTTAGTTGGTTCAGATAGATTCAAAATCAAGCACTAGGAATTTGTACCTACTGCAGTCTGACAAAAAACCAGCTCTGTAGTTTTCTCCGATACTTTCTTTCCTTTTTTTTTTTTTTTTTGAGACAGTCTCACTGTGTTGCCCGGGCTAGAGTGAGTGCCGTGGCGTCAGCCTAGCTCACAGCAACCTCAAACTCCTGGGCTTAAGCGATCCTACTCCCTCAGCCTCTCCAGTAGCAGGGACTACAGGCATGTGCCACCATGCCTGGCTGATTTTTTCTATGTATATTTTTTAGTTGGCCTGATAATTTCTTTCTATTTTTAGTAAAGACGGGGTCTCACTCTTGCTGAGGCTGGTCTCGAACTCCTGACCTCGAGCGATCCTCCTACCTCAGCCTCCCAGAGTGCTAGGATTACAGGCGTGAGCCACCGCGCCCGGCCTTCTCCAATATTTTCTAAAAGTCTTTTTTTGTAAAGGATGAGTAAAACAAAAATTTTTAGTTCTTCAGAAAAAGAAACAAAACAAAACTAGAATCACCTTTTCAGAATGTGTCCATATGCTATTCTTCTTAAACTATCAATAGAGAATGATATATAATTTTATTTTTGTCTGTCCAGTATCCCATGGTTGGCCCTTTGACAACCTACTCTGTTCTCTCTCTGCCTGGTGAGTTAGGTTTGTTCGATTCTATGATCTTTGGGATTCTGAATCTTAAGGGAGTGGTGCAAAGACATGGGACTTCTGGGGGTGTTTCTTTAGGAGCAGTAGGAATGCCATGCTGAGGCTGGCTAGACTCACTGTTCTTGCTAAGAGACTGTTGGCTGCACTTCTCGTGGCCAGTTGCTCTAGAGCCCCCGTGATTCCTGGGCATTTCCAAACCTGGCCCTCCAGCTTCTTGTTGAGTCCATGAACTTCCCACTCCAACATCACCACAATCCCAGGACACACACAAACACACACACACACACACACACACACAGAATAGCCTTATAAGAAATCTCCTTTTCCTTACAATAACCAGGGTCAGTTTCTGTTGCTTGCAACCACATAAAACAAAAACTTAAATCCACAGCCAGCAAAACCATATGAATATGTTGCTGGTATTAACTATCAGCTTTTCCTTGTCACATTCACACTTGCTGAACCTCTAGGTTGGGAGAAATACAAAGAAAAAAACTTCTCAAGAAAGAACAATTTTATGTACCTGGTCACTAAAGACCCCGATTCTGAACTCTAGCAGCCCTTTTTCCTAGAATTATCCAGACACTTAATTATCCTGACTCTTTAATATTCTAGTTTTTGGAAATCAGTCTTTGGACACCCTACTTTGTATCTCCTTGAGAGATGTAAAGGAAATGAAAGACAACAGTATTGTGTAAATTGCTGGCAATAGAGGCAGCTATCAAAGCATCCACAGAAACCGCAGGGATGAAGCCTGGAATTTTAGAAGAACTGACACAGAGGCCCTCCCAGCAGCACAGAAAATTGGCTTGGGCACAGCTTCCTGCCAGAGTCCTAGCTTTTATGATTTCTTTTTGAGAGGTAATCTGGTGTGGTAGAAAGGTCAAGAATTTTAACCATAGGCATACCAGGTTCTATCTCCCAACTCAGCTAGTTATTAGTCAGAATAACTTAGACAATTTACTAAAACTCTGATTCTCCATTTTCTTCTCTTCAAAATAATACTACTGTTCAGGGTGGTTGTGATGTAGACTCCTTGCAATTCCTTGCAAGAAGTACATAGAAACGCAACTTCATTTCTTCTTTTCTATCTCTTCCCCTGCTCTCACTCACCCCAAAGAACCTTGTCTGGAGGCCTCAGATCTAGTTACCCAAAACAGGTGACTGAAAGTGAATGGACCATGAAAAGGAAACACACATGCAGCACCCTAAAACAGTCATAGAATTGCAGTACTAACTTCAAGAGCTTGAAAGACTCTTATCGATCTCACACATTTGAGGAAAGAACTAATACAGAGAATTTTAGGGTCTTTTCCAAGTTCATGGCTAATTAATAACAAGTGCCTTATTGCATACAAATTTCCAAACAATGTTTTTATATTACTAAAAAACATGATCTGAAAACGTGATGCATTAAAAAGATATTTGCAACATAATGACCCTTTCCCAGAGCATTTGCATTTTAAAGCATTGAGGGAAGATAAATATAGAATATTATTTGGGTAGTGTTTTTTTTTGTTTGTTTGTTTTTTTAACACAGGGGACATTCCCAGCTATCCTCAAATAACATAATGCAGGTGTGTCCACCTATCTGGACAGGTGTAACTACTAGAGTCTGAAAATAGTTCAAAGACAGAAATGTCTGAAGGCTCATTTCTCTTCTACGTTGTTCCAATTTAAAAAATTAGAAAAGTCAGAAAAGTCCTTTCTCATTTGACCAACTAGAAGTAACAGCTGTTAAATTAGTGCTTTTTCTTGGCCTCATGCTCTCTCTTTCTTGTTCTCTCTCTCTTTCTATATGAATATTTCACAAAAATGTGATTATACAATGCATGTGTTTCATAGTCTTGCACACTTAGACCAGATTCAAGGCAGGCTTACTTTGAAGTGAATAATATCCAGGAAATCCACAGTATTTCATAGTTTATAAAGTACTTTCTGATATATTATCACATTTATAATCTGTAACCATAGGTCTTTGAGAGGAAGGGCAGAAGATTATATTTTTTTAAAAGGGTAGATTTATATCAATAAGCACAAATTCTTCTTTCTTACAAAGGGATCATTATGGAGAAGAAAATACTGGCACAATGCAAAGAACGATTGTTTGCACTTTATAAGAAAAAGTAAGATGCTCCTCCCAATAAATGTTGAGTTCTAAACGAAAAAAATATGTATGGTATATGTCAGATAAAAGATTACAAGTATCAAAACAAAATTTATAATGCCATGCAGTTCTGATGTCTCACTATGCTGCAAAAATGTGATATTAAATTTCTAAAGTAATTTTAATATTCTCAAGAAGGTAAAGTAATTTTAAATCTTCCATGTATATTAATTTAAAAATATAGGGAGTAAAAAAATAAAAAGTGAGAGTCAAAGATAAAATAGTGGTAAAATAATGTGTCTGTAAGATCATAGGAGTGGGCACCTCATCAGTTTTGCCTTATTTGTAAATCATTTTTTTAAAAAATGTGTATATTCTCCATAAGGCTAGGAACCATGTCTGTCTTGTATACTGCTGTATCTCTCCTGCAATAAAGGAACTGCTCAATAAATATCTGTTTAATGAATATATTCAGCTCTTCATATTCTCACCAAATAAGAAAAATAGAAGTAACTCAAACAGTCCATATTCCAAAAAAAATCTTTATGACTTTGATATTAATTTTCATTTATTTTAATTATGCATCAATGAATGCATATACAATTACAATATTTATTGAAAACTCTACTTTCTGTAACACATTTTGGTGTGTGCAAAGGAAAAACAGATACTGTTCCTGCCTTAAAAGAGAAGATTCTTCAATTAAGAAATGTGTCTGACATGCTGAGAAATACACATTTGGAGGTTAATAATAAAGCTATTTAGAGAAGACTCAGCTTATAACATTTAGCAGGAAAATTTCTCATTTTGCTTCCCATTAATGGACCCTTCTCTGATCTTAACTTCATGTTGGGATTTCATGACTGTGCTTTCAGGTTCCTTAATGTATAATAGCTTTGAATTTATGTTAAAGAGATAAATCCAGGACTTCAAGAGAATCTGGTTGAACTAGGTATGCTAAATGGGCATTTTAAGTCTATGATGAAGCAAAAGTGGATAAAACACTGGATGCAATGGGGTGGAGATACCCAAGAGTGTGGGAAGTACAAAGAGAGAAGATCAAAGGTTATAAAATCCAAGCTTACCTGATAATTTACCTATGATTTTCCGTGCTACTAAGTGTGGGTTGGCTGACCATGAAGTGAGATAAACTACTCAAGTTTCTTATACGGTGCCTAACAGGAAAAATCTTAAGAAGATATTTGTTGTATTTCTGTGTTATATCATATAAACTTGTTGAAACAATTTTTAAAGTCTATGGCCAGAAATCATTTTGAAAGGATCTTTAAGTCTATACTGTTTCTCTCATTTCACCAAATAAAATTTCTTCTGTTTTATGTGTCCTCACTGTCTATTATACCATTGGAGAACAAACAGTATCTAGCCTTTTTTGATGAATGGTATAGGGCCTAACAGCCACATAAAAAAATCATTTATTAATTGCTGCAGATAGCAAACTCAGTATGGATTTTCAGGTATAGCAGTTTGCTCTAACTCTGCCCACAAGGAAGATAAAGCCTTGGAGGGAAGTTGATGGAACATTTGCAGAAAAAAAAGATCAATGTTAGCAATGTTATGGCATTGCCCAGCACACAGGTGGCAGAAAGGTCATATGGATTCTCAGTCAAGACAAAATATTATAAAACTTTCCTAAAAGGGCAAGGCCAATACTTATTTTAAAAATTAAATATAAGGTAACGCTGAAGACTTTTATATGTTCTGCCAGTGGGTGTATTTGTGTGTCTCTCTAAAGATGAATATAGCTTAATAATTGGTTCTATTTTCTCAAAAGCCTTGTTTAAGCTGTTTTGTTCTCATTTTGTTTGAGGTAGTAGACAGACTCTCTTAAAGTCCAATTTCCTGTCCATGTTCGTAAAAACCCTTGATATTTGTCTATGATCTATTTATTGCAAAGGATAGGAATTTATTACTATACTTTCCATGCATAAAACTAAAATTATTAGAAAAGGATTGAGTTAAAAATAGGCCAAAAAATCTGTTGGGAAATATTTGGCTTTAAATGTATAAAGGATAAAGAACATAATTCTGACATTTTTCTCATGCACAAGCTATAATTTAGAATTAATATTTAAAAGTTTCTAATGAAAAATAAAAATACAATGATTAATCATCTATATTGATTGTGGCGAGGGGAAGGAATAAAAATGTGTATACTTCTTTTTGGCATTACATCATATACATTTTCTCATGTAGGGTTGTAGCCTTTAGTTCCTCAATCATTCTTCCATCTCCAAGTTTCAATCAATGCTATCAAACCCAGCAATACTCATCTTCTGTGATGGGTTTATTGTACTGACTTTTCACGTGGCCCCGATTGCTTCGGCCCACCACTGGAATTACAGATATTCTGCAAATGGGTGAAGATACTTGGTTACAAGCAAATCCCACCTCAAAGCCCAGAAAAGAATGGTCAGGAATACAGCAGGAGAGGACATAATGACAAACAAACAAACAAACAAACAACAAAAAGAAAAAAACAAAAAATAACAACAAAAAAACAAACCTGGGTCCTTGAGAATTACACCCACTACATTTTTTTTATAGGACTCTATTCTTCCTACCCTATGTGAAGTTCTTTATATAACTATATATAAATCCATCCGCATTGGCAAATCCCTGAAAGAGCAGGTAAGATCATCTGGAAGGATAGTGTCGAAAAAGCAAAATTTATTTTAAATCAGTGAGACAGACTTGATATTTACTTCTTTCAAAACATGAAATGGAAGTGAAGCTTCAAGATTTTAAAACAAATTGTGAAATATATTTAGACAACTGTTCGAAGTAGAATGAAAGAAGAAACAACCAGTTGGCATTTCCTGCCTGTAATCTTACTGCTTAATTTACACAGGCACTAGAATACTAAACTATTGCATAAAGTTGGACTACAAAATTATTCAATATGTGTACCTGCATGGATGGTTTCATGTTTCTTAAATATGTTGAACACATCAAACATTCAAACAAGTCCAGGAAATCTTAGAGTTCAAATACTATATGGGGATTTTTTGTCATAAACAAATATTATTTATGAACAGCTGGTGAATGGGTTATTATGAATCATGGCAAAAGAAATACATAGAAGGAATAAGCACTGCCATCCTTTTTCCAGAAAAATCTAAGGAGCATACTCCACTATTTGAACACATGAGTTAATTTATTTTTTTAAAAAAAATTCATTTATTCTTTGTCAGAGTTTGAAGAATAAGCAGAAAGTTTCTTCAGCACTTTAAGTAGTTCTTATTAAGATTATATTAATAATATGTACCATTTAGTGAATACCTAAGTTTTAGAAAGTGCCAATCACTTTTTATATATTTATCTTGTTGTTATCTTGTTAATTCTTACCTTACCACCCTTTAACTAAGTTTACGATGAAATGCTTAATCTAGTTTTCAATTTTCAGTTAGAAGGTCATGAACCAAGAGAAAAAAAAAATACTTGATAATAGTGCTGTACCAATCACTAACTAGTGTCATTTCAGACATGCCCGTGTAGCTACTCTATACCACAGGGGAATGATAAAACCAGGCTATTGCAAACCACTTAATGCTTTGTGGTAGATCAATCCCAAAGTAACAAGGATCTTAGAGATCATCATCAGATGCTTTCATTTCGCAGATTGGGAAACTAAATCCCAAAGAGTGAGTTTGATTTGCCCAAGTTAGACAGTGAGTCAATGGGGTAAAAAAGATTAAGCATTACAGTTAATGAATTAATTCTGAAACACAGACTATTTTCAATGTTAAATTTTTTCTCTAAGGCTAAGAATTATTCAATTTCTTTCAAAAAATAGTTTATATCTTCAGAAATTATATTTTACTTGGTTGATGCTTGCTTATTATATGTGTGTTTTATGTGTCACTAAAGATCAGACATGTCAACAAAAGATCAGAAGAGTCACATATTAGAAAAGATTCTCATTTTAGTTGTACTGACACTGTTAGTTCAAATCTATTTAAATTCTCCTTGAAATCTACATGCATCAGTCTATATACCAGAGACAAATGATGTGCTCTTTCTAGCCTACACAGCAATGAGTTCAACAGCCGTAAAGGAATTGAAAGTGAAGTATGGTTTATTTCCTTTATAGCCAAATGGATAATTTTAAGGCTTATTAAAATGATAATTTCAGTTTAAATGGCTGAATGAGGATGATGGCAGTTTCCCCAGCTGGTTTCTTTCAGTGTCATATTTGTTACCGCAAAAGTGTTATTAATTATTTGCTGAAGTTTTCATCAAGATAATGATAGTCAAGAAATAACAATTTTTTCAGGGAATACAAGCAAGCTATGAATTTGGCCAAATGATTAAAATAAAATCAAGAAAATAGAGTAATATTTATTTATATTATAAATAATTTAAATGGAAGTTATATGACTGATAATCTAAAAAACTTTTTTGTTATTCTCTCACCAATGAAACAATTAAAATATAAACATCAAATTATTATTGCAACTACTTCTTTAATCTTGGAAGCGAATATGGATATTGAGCTTGAGATTTTTCCTCAATATAATTAAATGATGCTATTGGTAATATGATGGTAAGCTCTAGTGTTGAATTACCTAAAATAGTCCCCAGGTCCCACTAGTTACTCACTATGCAACTTTAGGTAAGTTACCTGAACTGCTCATGCATCAGTTTCAATGTAATAACATCAAGTATTTCATTAATTTGGAGTGTGGATTAAATGCAAAGCACTCAGAATGGTGACTGGCACATAGTAAGCACTCATTCCATAAATGCTGGCTGTAATTATTATTATTAGAATATATTCATTGGTACCTACACTAATATATGCAAGCCTTGTACAAATGATTTTACATAGATTATAATAATGAGTGATCCACAGCCTAATGATGTTTGCTTTTAATGCAATTAACACTCAATAAACAAATAAAACCTTTAATAAGTCAAAATCAGTAAATAAATCAATTTGACTAATTTGTGACTAAGTTTGTGTTAATGACAAGGAGGAAGTTTTTTCTTTTGAACTGGACAGAAGTCCCCAAAACATATGATCCTGATTGCTTGTCTTGTCCTTAAAGTAAACTACGGTGCCAACTAGAATGAGATTTTTGTTCCCTTCCCCTAGACTAGATAACCAGTGGCAGCTCTCTTCTGGGTGAAATGATATCTCTGCAGATCTGCTTACTTATTCAAGTGTTAAGAGAACACTTAAAAATAGGTTTTAATCTCACATTTAACCTTTCTAGTAACAGGGCTTTTTTTTCCATTTACTTAATAAAATCATAATTCATTGCTGTCCAAAGGTGCTGTGGTTAGCAGAGAGAAAAAGACTGGGTTTGATGCCTGCAAAGAGCCATCAATAGTTTGAAAAACCTTAAAATCCAAACAATGAATAAGAGTAAAGCTTATTTGCAACAACTCTGAGAAAATATTGAATTCACACTAATTGGTAAGAAAATACTAAAACACTTTCCCGTGTTAGTGACAGGAAAGAGAGGAAAATGGACAACTAAGGTTTTCAGCCTGAACTTTTAGCCTTCTTTGTTATGAACACAGTCCTTGGTATATAAATCCACTGAAAAACTACCCATTCAAGTTTGAATTTTATGACTCAATAGTCAAGTTGATGACTAATAGAAAATTACTCAATAAACTTGAATTTTATAATTAAACCAGTTAAGTTTACATACACAAAAGACTGATAAATTTACTCCAAGGTGTTTTAAAAAACTTGGAGGAGATCATCATAAAAACACATGCAGGGCCTGGGATCAGAGGCTCATGCCTGTAATCCCAACACTTTGGGAGGCTGAGGTAGGAGGATTGCTTGAAGCCAGGAGTTCAAGACCAGCCTGGGCAACACAGCAAGACACCATCTCTAAAAAGTAAAAATAAAAAATTAGCTAGGTGTGGTGGCATGTGCCTGTAGTCCTAGCTGCTCAGGAGAGTGAGGCAGGAAGATTGCTTGAGCCTGGGAGTTAGAGGTTGCAGTGAGCTGTGATTCTCCTACTGCACTTCAGTATGGGTGACAGAGCGAGACCCTGTTTCAAATAAAAGAAAAGAAAACAAAAACCTATTCAGGAATAATATTTAACTCTTATTTTCCCCCTCAGTTTATCTTCCACTCAGCCTTGAAAGGAGGTACAGGAATGGCACAGTACAGTTAATATAATATTTAAATAACAAAATATCATGTCAGCTCCCTTCCCCATACTCTCTCTCTTCCAGAATGGACATGTTACCTTAATATTACACTTAGGAAAGGAAGGAGAGATTAATGCACTGATCTAATGAGTCATTTACTATAAAGGAAAAACATAAATGAGGTTTATTCTATGATTATATCATTTTATTATTTATAATAAAATATATTATTTAATTAGTATATTAAATTTCAAGAGTATATATAATGTGGGTCATTAGACCAGTGACAGATAAGGATTAAAAACAAAGTTCTGGAAGACTCAGATAAGAAAGAAAGCACCTTGAAGGCTATAGCCATGCTTTATACTGCTGTAGTCCTGTAAGTTCTGCTCAAGTGATCCTCCTGCCTCGGTCTCTTGAATAGCTAGGACTACAGACACAAGCCACCATGCCTGGCTAATTTTTTATTTTTAATTTAGAGACGGGGTCTTGCTATATTGTCCAGCTGGTCTTGAACTCCTGGCCTCAAACACAGGATAGCATACATAATACGAGATTAGAAGGTATTTATTGGTAGATTAAATAAGAGATGAATTAATTGAATTTTAAATAATAGCTATATTACAGACTTGACTTCAAGGCCAGATGTGCTCAGAGAGACTAGTAAATCACAAATCTAGAAAACACCTGAAGTCCAGTTTTATTAACATAGATATCTTTTTTGTTAGTCATAGCAATTCTTTTCACAGCATAGCTTACAAAGAGTATTATGTTAATCACAGTCCTAGAAGAAAATACATATTAAAACTTGCTAATTTAAGAGAGCTTAATGAAAAAGACTAAGTATGAAGGTGTGGACAAGGTTTACCGAAGAGATTCTGCAAGAAACAGTGCAGCTCCCCACCGTTAGCAATATTGAAGAGCTGTTATGACCCCTGGACCTGAGAGATCTGAGTAGTTACCGAAACCTAGAGAGAATAATTCTAGGGAGAGGGCTACCTGACAGGAGCTGTGGCAAATTACCTGGAGGAATAAATGCCCTGAATTTTCTCACACAATCCCCTCTCCTACCACCAGTGGCTCCCATTGGCTAAATCCAACTGGAAGCCAAGGGCAAAAAAACTCACTGATGTGGTCTACAGAGGTCCACTTTCCATGGCAAAAAACAGGGAGTAGACAATGAAAGGTCAACTGAATAGGCAAGTGAAAAACATTCAGCACAGATAAGAGTCACTTGTTCCACTAAAGATGGTGAGAAACTGTGTTACAGCAACTCCTAGATCTTTGAGAAAAGCCAAGTAAAATAATGTTTCCTTGGCATATGCAAATGACCATTGACTTCAGTGGGAATTGTATATGTGGAGTTCCTAGAAAACTTTTATATACACATAGCTTACATCAAATTGTTTTTTACAATGATGACAAAAAGAATATAGAAATAGGTCAAAAATAATCAATTAGAAGCCAAATGAATGAACCTTTAAAAACATTTTATACTGGAAATAGATTGTGAAAACCTCCTTCCATGAATTTCTTACCACTTTGCATTTTTATAAAACCTCATTTCCCATTACTATCATATGAATATTTTAGGGCTAATTTCACAATTTTAGTTCCACTAATATGTTGCTTATAATGCTTTACATTAGCAGAATCCACTTTTGTGAAGTACATTAACCCATTTTAATTTTACTTTGTATGCTATAAAACCTTTTTATGTCTTCATAATCATCAGAATTTTATCTATTTGTCAACCTGTTAAGTATCACTTAACTTGTTGATAGTTCTAATTACTCTTCAAAGCAGTTTATTCCATTCATTTTATCACTGCAGAATCCTCATTTTTAAAAGTATGTTGATAAAAAAATATAGTGAGTGCACGTATACTTAAAAATAAAACTGTTTAAATTGTTTTTGGTAACTCATAATTTTCTCCATCTATGGTCTGTATTGCAGGGGCTAAAAGATTGGAACTGAATTTCCAAGAAACCCTACCATTGGAATCCAGCAATGAGAGATTCTTGCATGGTACTTGGAGGGAAAACAGAAGTAAAAGTGATATTATTGGTACTTGAAAGAGATGGCGATTTTGGCAGATGACAGGTTTTCTAGAAGTATTTTCTAGGAACTTATCTACCTTGGCACTGGAGGCAGCCTTGGGCATCATTGGTGTTTCCAGTGTGGTTCCTGCAACTCGGGACTCCTTGAAAACTAGAAATGAACCCAAGATTTAGAAGTGGACTTTCTTACTTTATCCCTGCTCTTCCTATGGACTTATGAGCATCTAAATTGCTGTATTAAATGCTGTCCTATAAATATACTTTCCTACTTGAACACTTCAAGTTGTTTCTGTTTTCCTGACCTGAGCCAATACAAAATTTGGTTTAAAAAGGGCAGGAGGGGGTATTGTCAAACAAAAATCTTAAATACCTGACATTGCTTAATGGTTAGGTGATGGGATGCGATGAAATTGTTATAAGAGAGGCTGCAAACGTGAATGTGCAATAGCAAAGCCTTTGGTGAAACTGTCACATATGAAAACATGGAAGGGATACCTACTGAGCATCACCATAGAGTAGAACATGAGTCTCAGAGAGAAATAGTATGCAAAAAAAGTTAACACAGCAGGGCTGAGACTTCTATCCTTAGCAATTTGTGCCTGCAATGCTAGCCCTTGGCTGCTTTCTGGGTGGGTTCTCATCATTCCCTGATAACAGTGGTTCACTGTGCCTAAAATATTAGTGAAACAATATGGTTTATGCCAAACACCTGCTTCCCTTCTGGGAGACTGAAATTTTGGTATGTGCTAGGCAGAGGATGCCTTCTATGACCAGCCCCTAATAACAACCCTGGCCATTTAGTCTCTAATGAGCTTCCCTACTAGATGACATTTCACATGGGTTGTCACAACTTGCTGTGGGGGATTAAGCACATGTTATGTGAATCTAGTAGGAGAGGACTCTTGAAGCTTGCACCTGGTTTCCTCCAGACTTTGCCCCATGTGCCTTATTTTTTTGTTGTTGTTGTTGTTGTTGCTAATTTTGCTATGCATCCTCTCATGGTAATAAATCATAGCTCTGAGTATAACTATATCTGGGTTGCTGTCAGTTCTCCTAGAAAATCTTCTGCGCTGGGGATAGGTCTTGGAGATCACTGACACAATTGGGCAATCTAGTTCCTCCCAGATTTTCAAATTTGGGTGTAATTAAAGAATTTTACCCACTCCTACAGTAGAAAGTCTTTATTCATCCTTCCCAGCTGAGTCTGAATAACTTTCTCTGGATATAGACAAGTGACTGCTGTGCATCTCACATTCTTCTCTTTTCTGGATGGGAGATTCTATTGCACTTATCCTGTGTTTGGTCCACCTTTGAAAACTGTCAGTGTCTCTATCAGTTTCTAACCCACCCTTCTACATCCTGTTTTGTGATGTTGTCACTGAGACTCTGCAAATTACATTTCTGCTTTGCCAATTGGTCCCCTGTTAAACTATGTCAAAAGGGGGTACTATCAGGAGACCAAAAGGCTTGAAGGAGAAGACGGGACACAATATTTCCTGTTTGTTTCTTGTTTCTGTCTGTGCTGCCTCAGCCTCACTTCTTTACCCTGGAATGGCAGTCCATTCCAGTAGCAGTAGTTGAAACCAGTTTGCAGTTTTTCCAACACTCAATTGGCTTCATTGCAATTCCTCAAAATCAACACCAGCTGAGCAATGTCCTTTCTTCAACAGTCAGGGCCTAGCCCTGCATAGCCCCTTCCTTCTGATTTAGAAGTACCAGCATCAGCTGACAAGCATTTCTTTTTTAAAATTCTGCATTTCAGCATCACAGAGCCATTTTTTCAAGCTTCTAAATTTTAATAATTCAATGTCTTCCCTTTACTTTCTCAGCCCTAGCGGTCATAGCTCCTTCCTGCAGTCGTTCTGTCTGTGACACCTGCAGAGTTGTTTTTTGATCACTTAGTTCTTCAAAGACTAGTTTATTAATACTTTAAATTCTCTCTTTTAAAATGGCCTGTGTGATTTGCCTCCTGGTTGGATCTTGACTGTGTATGAATGGGGAGAGCAAAAAATGGGATGGTGACCTTTGGTCTTAGAGTTCATATTACACGAAAAGCACCTTGCAGACTTAATCAAAGACACTCCATCATCCAGAGATCCTGGGTTATCTGCCTGCTGCTGTGATTGGAAGGGACTCTATTTTATCCCTATGGAGAGTATGTGAACATGTTCCATTTGGGAAGGAAAGGTGAAGTGGGTATTAGGTGACCAGAAGGGCTGACTGTGGAAGAGACTAGATAGATGTTCACCAAACTTGCTTCCCTTTCCTCCTGTAAACTAGATTATAGTCCCCAGATTCCTTACTTTTAGGTGTGGCCACATGGCAGTTCTGGCTGTATCAGACTGTAAGGGCTGCCTTAACAGAGTACCACATACTTTGTGGCTTAAACAACAGAAATTTATTTTCTCCAGTTTTAGAGGCTACAAATCTGAGATAAAGGTGTTAACATGGTATTCCTTCTGAGGGATGTAAGGGAGAAATGTTCCATGCCTCTCTCCTAGTACCTGCTGGTGATCTTTGCCATTTCCCTGGCTTGTAGATGCATCGCCCTGATCTCTGAATTTATCTACACATGGCATTCTCCTCATGTGCCTACCTGTCTCCAACATTGTTCCTTTTTATAAGGGCACCAGTCATATTGGATTAAGGGTCTACCCCCCAGAGTGTGACTTTACCTTAACTAATTACATCTACAGTGAGCCTATTTCCAAATAAGGTCATATTCTGAGGTACTAGGAGTCAGAAAATCATGATATGAATTTTGGGGGAACACAATTCAACCAATAACACTGGCCAAAGTATGTAGTGGCATATATCATATGCCACTTCCAGATCTGGCCCATAAAAGCATCCAAGTTATCAAATGCTCTTTTTTCTCTGTCTTCCTCTTGGATGTCAAGCCCCAAAGACCTTGCACTCTTTGTGAGCAAAACAGAAATATCTATTGTGTTAAGACACTGAGACTTCTGCACCTGTCCTAGCAGTCAGCATTACCTTAACTAATACAATTACTTAGATGAAAATAATGATCATATTCTTTAAAAGGTATCACAATTCCACTTATACTTTTATCTATATTTCTCTGACAGCACTTTAACATGTGCATTATATTTATATATACCTAATCCCCCTCTAAGCAAAGAGCTACCAGAGGGCATGATTTGTATCTTTCATTGCTTATATTTATTTTTATCCTACACTTTCTAGCACAATGTAAGCACTCAAAACTATTTGTTTGATTGAATAAAGTAAAATAATGGTTAAAGCAAACAAGAATGTGATATTAAGACACAGTCTATATGCACTGCTTCATTGTGACTACCTGCTAAAATTCTTAACTAACCAATTTAAATAATTTTCTTTAAACTAAATCTATTAATTATAATTAAAATTTCCATTCAAAAGAGTAAAAATGATACCTGCATAAAAAGTCAAAGGAGCCAACAGGTATATGAAAAGGTGTTCAACATCACTAATCACCAGAAAAGTGCAAATCTAAACCACAAGGAGCTATCACCTCAAAACTGTTAGAATGGCTATAATGAAAAAGACAAAAGATAACAAGTGTTGGGAAAGGGAATCCTTATACACTGTTACTGGGAATGTCAATTGATACAATTATGATGGAAAATAGCATAGAGTTTCCACATAAATTAAAAATAGAACAACCTTATGATCCACAATCCCACTTTGTGGTATATATCTAAAGGCAATGAAATCAGTGTTTTGACGAGATATCTGCACACCCATGTTCATTGCACCGTTATTCACAATAGCCAAGATACGGAAACAACCTAAATGCTCACTGTCAGAGGAATTAATAAAGAAAATATGGTATAATATAATGTGTATACCAGATTTTCTTTATACAGTGGAATATTATTCAGCCTTAAAAAAGACGGAAATCCTGCTATTTGCCACAACATGAATGAAACTGAAAGACATTATGCTAAGTGAAGTAAGCCAGACTCAGAAAAACAAATATTGCATGATCTTACTTACATATGGAATCTAAAATGGTCAAACTCATAGAAACAGAGAATAGAATAGTAGTTACCAGGAACTGGGGGGCGTGGGAAATGGAGAGATATTGGTCAAGGGGTATAAATTTTCAGTTATTCAAGATGAATTAGTTCTGGAGAGCTAATGTACAATAATATGACTACAATTAACAATACTTTATTGTATCCTTGAAATCTGCTAAGATCTTAAGTGTTCTTATCACAAAAAAAAAAAAAAGAAAAAAGGGATAGATTAGAAAAAAAAAGAGTGGTGATAACTAACTGAGGTTATGGATATCTTAATTTGTGGTGATTATTTCACAATATACATGTATATAAAATCATCAGATTGTACACATTAAATATATACAATTTCTAAATATCAAATGTATGTCAATACAATTTTTTAAAAAAGAAAATATAAGGAAAACTACTTTAAAGACTTTCATCTGGCCACCAGGCTACACAGCTGATACATTAATTGGCAATACTTAATACTGAAAGGGGGATCATATACATGCACAGAACCAAAAATCAAAGAACATAGGTCAAGGTATCAAAGGATAAATGTCTTAAGCAAATTAAAAAAAAAAAAAGAAAAGTACTAGAATGGCCATTTGGACATCTGTAGGAAAGCACTGGTGTAATTTCCTGAAGGAAAAAGTAATGTCTAAATTAAGTTGTTTCTGAACTTAAAAATAAACTCTCAGTTGTTAAGGAGAGTTTTATATTGAGAAGCACTTACAAAGTCACTAAAAACACTCTCCTCTATATGAGTTGGATAGGCTTAAATTTTAGGGCCATTTGAAAAACTTTTTAAAAGTCAGAAATTCTAGCAAAGAGAAAAAACATGCTTCTCCCCACAAATTAACCTTTTAGAACTTCCCAGCCTTCTCCATGATAAGAAATGGTTGAAGTGAACACCAGTTTGAATCCTTGTATTTTCTATAGAATGCATGAGCGTTATGCTAATAACACTCATATGGTTAGTTTCTATCAGGTCAGTATACTTCAGCCATTAGTTTTGAATATTCCAGGTTCTTATAAAGAGAAATGTGGTTGAAACTGTCAACAATATTGCTAACCAAAGACTATTTTTCTGTGTTTTCTGGTAAAAAGCAGTATTAATTAGAAGACTCACATTGACCTTGCGCTATGTAATCATAGTTTTCCACACGAATCTAAGAAATCGAGTTTCTGAAAATAGAATGATAACAGAATGACATCTTCTGTTGAGATAGATAATAGTGGCTGGAATGATTTTCCAAGTAGCCATTTTGATGGAAATTATTGAATTGTACTGTAACTAACTTAAAAAACTCCATTTGCCACAATATAAGGTGATACATTATCTGTGATAATAGAAAAATAAGGGATATGGAGTACATAAAAAAGAAAAAATTGTCAGAATGCAAGACATTAATATGAGCCCTTTTCAAAGGTAGGAAATTGAATGCAAATACATGAAAATTACATGTATTTAAATGCACCTGATCTAATTTAGATTTTGGAAAGACAATATTGCATCTGGATGGCAAAATTACTGTTATTTCTCTTAATCTGGGGCAAACCAGGGCCACCACTTTTTTCCCTTTTGAAATAAAAGGGAGTGGAGGGAGTAAACACATAGTAGTCAGCAAATATTTATTCAGTATTCACAAGAAATGAAGTGCTAGGAGAGGATTTAGAGAAGGGAAATTCTTTATGAAAAGGAGTAATGTAGCTGGTTCCATATTCTTAAAATATCAACACAGATTATCCAAATAAATGAATTTTAGAAAAATTAAATAAAAATATTTATTGGCACTTCTAGCATACCAATGACTTTATGCAAGTCACTCAAGCTATCTGAACCTCAAACTTCCTGTCTGTAAAAGGAGGGAAATAATGGCTAATTTCTGGAACTTGTGAATAGTATGTGAGAGAATATAGGCACATTCTCCAAAATAACTTACATTTAACATTTTCCTTTGGAACTGTTTTTGGTTTACAGTGCCCAAACTTCATAGAAATACATACCTCGCAAAATAAAATTTTTTGGCTAATGCTTACAAAGAAAACACTATGTATGAAAAACTCAGTAAAATTTTAACAAAGTCATGTATGGGAAAAAAATCTTAAATTATCTTCCAAACATAACCGTTAGACCATCAGAATTACAAGTAGACATTCTGAAAGGCAGCCAAGTATCAAACAAAGGGAATACATAGTACATTTCCACACACACACACATGTATGAAAACCAATACATTGATTAGTAATCAATAATTGATAGTTTAATCATTTAGCTTCCTGATGTGATTGCATATTACTCACACATAAGGAATTTATTTTGTCTTATTTACCTGAAAGGAAATTGATTAGGTGCTTTGGGTTGACAACACATTAAACTATTACACATTTAAAAGAAGGGAAATAGCCTCCCAGTTAGTATTTTTGTGCAGAGCATCAGATTTTCATGAATCTGTCACTGACATCAAGCAGGTGATGTTTATACATCCAAAATAACTGCCACTTAGTAGGGGATCAAAATATTGTAAAGACTCTTAAAGCAAACCATGATAAGAGAGCACAGGTTCTTCCTTCATCACTACCTATTTCTGAGAATGTTGTTGCTAAGGATAGTATAATAGAATACCTACCTCCCAGAACTGCCATTAACAGAAGTACATGTTCAGAATTATAATATCACTATTTTAAAACAAAATATACATATTTAAAGTCTATATTTGATTATTAAAAGGTGTTATTTTGTCAAAAACATTTTAAACTCTTTTTGATATCATTTTGATGGATGTGTATAAAGCGCAAACATGTGCTCTTCTCATTGTCTGGAAATAGTTTGTGTTCGTGAAGAGCTGTCACATTTTTAAGACTTTGCAATCTGTTGAAAATTTTATTATTCTTGTGTATCCAATGATTTCCAAGCATCATATCAATAAAACAAACTCTCTCTTAGAACCATACAGGACTAAGAATAGCTAAATAAGCTAGAGGCTCCAAGGATACAACTGCATGACAGTGGCTTTCTATTTTTGTTGAGATGTTAAAGATCACCCCATCATTTAGGTTTTAACCCCATTCGCTTATTTGTAATTGCCTTAAGAAATATTTTGTGATATTTAAAACATTTGTCACATTTAATTATATTGGTATTACAGAAATGTTATTGTTTTGATCTATCATATATAAATTTCTGATTATTTTTAATAATTAATAACCACTTATTTTTCCTCATTATAAAAACATTATTTACTTAAAACCCTTATGAAAATAACTTAAAGAAACACAGGTTGAAAGATAATCAATGAAGGGACAATAAAAATGAAAGTATGTTCTCAAGAGATAAAAAAGAGACAGTTATAGTAAGAGCTCCAATATTTTCCTTTACAATTCCCAAGATTATGTAGTTTACACAATCAGTCTTCTCTGCTCCATCCTTTGACATATTTATTTTCTTATGCCAAATTAGCCACTTTGAAGTAATGCAAATACACAATAGAATTTGAGAGATGCTATTCCATTTAGGGACTATCAAGGTATGAGTTTTATTCATCTCTATATTCCCAGGATGTACTCAGATACCCATATTAGGCATCCAAAGCATGTTTGTAGATAGTAACCAGTGAATCTAGTCCAGTGTTTTCCAACCCTTTTCACACAATAGAACACAGGGAAAAATCATTTTATACAAAACTCTTGAGTAAATGGAGGAGGGTACTCATGGCCAGAAATCATTGGTCCAGGCCCTGTCCTGATGCCCTGAGGGCTGAAGCCAATAATATCTTGACACACTTATAACCCATTCTTGTCATGCCAAGTGGGAAATTCACATCTGAAACTTTTCAAAGTTTCCTCATGCATAAAGATACTTCATGCATCAGGTGGAACACTGGAAATGGGGAAATCAGTATCATCTCAATTCATGTTGAAATGAAAGAAGAGTGACTCATCTAGAACAACGATGGCAGATGTCCAGTAAGCATTCCACATTTCTTTTCTGCCAAGTAGTTGACACAAGCCAGATGGAGACCTTGAGGTGGGCAGTGGGCACCCATGGTTGGTTGTGGGTCTCCTAGATGGACCCATGACCACTTCTGTAATCACCTAATAACTATTCCTTTTATAAACTATTGATTTTGTAAATAAAAACAAGATTATCAAGTATTTGTATCACTTCAACATTGCACACTCATTTTATATATGAGAAGACAAGGTAAGAGGGATTGCAGGATTTACTCAACCTCCTCTAGCTACCTAGTGGCAGAAGAGTGACTGGAAGCCAAATATACTGAACCTCAGTTCCAGAGATCCATTGGAAGACAGAAATCCCAGTTAACCAGAAAAGTATAATGCCACTTCCAAAAGAGTTTAAGTTTTTAAAGCCTAGCTCTTAATTTGTTCTGAGAAAACTTAACCCAAAACACTTGAATACAGTATATGTTTTACAAAATAATTAGTATTTTTAAAGTTACATCTTTGCTTTGTTTTCCTGTAGAAAATACTTTTAATTATACCCAAATGTATATGCAGCAATAACATAATATCATAAATATTTTTGGAATTTGCTTGTGGATGAACATTGCCTTTGATATCTCAATATGCTAGTGGTACCTGGCCACTATATGCTTTTGAGCATCTGTTAAAACCCTAGATGCTAACATGAGATTCAGCTCATACCCCAGGGACATTATCAAGAGCTTACATATTTACCCAGGTTAGGTAATTCATTCTGTGCCCCTTGACTTTGTTAGGAATGAATTTTGGATCCTCACTGCCCACATACAGAGGAAAGAAAGCAATAAGTAGGTGGGCAAGAAACACTTTTAGAATTCCAAGCAGCATCAGGGCCTTTTATATTCTATGCCCTTCACTCCATTAAGGATAAAATGCCTTCTTAGGGCCATAATCCTGGGCTGAAATATTTTATGTTCTCCTTGGAATATTATTGTCCAGTTATCAGAAACATTAATTTATCAGCAAAATAAGTCCCCCTGGTTAACATTCACCTAAACTAATTGATAAACAAGTCCTAAGTCATCAGTACCCTAAAATGACTTTTAACATAAGGGTGTTCCCTTATTATCTTAACATTTAAATAACTTACTTCCTTAATATAATCATCAAAGGCAACATCAACACCAGAAATGCTGTCAAGCTTGCTGAACAATTGTGAAATTATGTGTGCATATATGGAGTAGAACACTTACATAAAAGCAGCTAATATATCAACTATAACATCAAAATACTGCAGCAAGGGTGGGAATAAAGGGAATATGAACTAACCTGTGTGTGGAAAATATACTTATTAAGAAGGAGCCAGTGGAACATCTTGAACCAGCAAAGTTCCAATTCTTGTTGCACAAGAAAACTTCCTAATTCTCACACTATGCCCTTCTCCCTGTGTCAGTTATTACACATTTACTAATTTATTAATAATTAGTAATAGATGTTATAAGGAGTTAATAGATTATTTCATGTATTTATTCAATATTTAATTCAGCATTCAATATTTTGGACATCTACTATGGAATTCAGAAACTATAAAAGAAAACAGATAAAGGAATGACATCAGCAAGATGGAAGAACAGGTGCTTTCTACCTCCATCTCCTTAAAGAAACATTAATTTAAGCAACTACTCATGGATAAGAATACCTTTGTGGAAGTCTGGGAGTCCAGTGGAGAAATTCTAGCACAACATTAGATCATAAAATCCAAGAATAGATGCATTGATGAGGGTAATACGAATAGTTTCATTTTACCCACACCACCCCTTCCTCAAGGTGGCACTGCTCAGTACCAAGAGAAGTCCCCTTGGCTAGCAATTTTTCTGATAGGGTAAAGTGAGAACATAGGAAGTGAATACCTGGATCCCCCAGCCATGCAGAATGCTGCCCAAGATTCCCACTTCTTTCTTACCTCGTCAGAATACTGATGTGATTGGCATGGCTAAATGTTTGGGAAAGTTTGGGGGCTAGGAAGAGATGCCACAGAACCTACTAACTACTCCACAGGCATCATTAGAAAGACTGCCCAAAAGCTGATTGGGATGCTTTGCCTGCAGACCCTCCCCAACTGGCCCACTGGCACTCCAAATACTCCCCACCCAGACCACATCCTTGAGTCTACCTCCATGGACAGCAAGTGCAAGCATCTTGTACAGAAGCTGGCTGAACTCTGTGGGATTGGGAGAAGGCACACAAATGAACATATTAGAGCACTGCCTTAGGGAAAACAAACAAGAGGCTCCTAGCACTTGACTTGGCTTTGTGGGATCAAGAGAAAGCATGCAATCTTAAGAATTCCCCTGGAGTGGGCCCATTCACACAAAAAGGTCTAGGAGAGTCTCCAAAATCTCTAGATGGTCTGCTTGGTGAAAGTGTTTCTTTCCTGAAGATAGTCAGTAAAGACTGGAAGAGGTCATTAATTCTTCAAATCTGAAAACAGAAACACAGTACTTCAAAGAACACAAAAATTTAAGGAAACACGATACCACCAAAAAAACACAAAAAACAAAAAAATAAACACAGTAATATTCCAGTAACAAACCCCAAATAAATGGAGATGTATGAACTGCCTGACAAAGAATTCAAAATAATTGTCTTAAGGAAGCTTAGCAACTATGAGAGAACGCAGATAGACAAGTCAACAAAATTAGAAAAACAATAAAACAACAAAACAAGAAGTTCAATGAAGAGATAGAATCATAAACAAAGGACCAATCAGAAATTCTGAGTCTGAAGAATACAATGAATGAAATTTTAAAAAATTCCATGAAGAAGACCAACAGTAGGTTTCATCAACCAGAGAAAATAATTAGTGTATCTGAAGACAAATAATTTGAAAATATTTAGTTAGGTGAGTTAAAAAGAAAAAAAAATGAAGAGAAATGAAGAGAGCCTCTGGGATCAACGGCACACCATCAAGAAAGCTAACTCTTACATTATAGGATATCCAGAAGGATATCTCAAATCTTCCCAAATCTAGGGAGAGATATGAACAGCCAGATACCTGAAAGTATATTCGTAGGTATTTTATTTTCTTTGCAGCAATGATGAATGGTATTTAGTCTTTATTTGGCTCTCAGCTTGACTGTTCCTGGTGTGTAGGAATGCTGCTGATTTGTGTACATTGTTTTTATACCCTGAGACTTACTGAATTTATTTATTAATTCCAGGAGTCTCTTGGAACCTTTTGGGTTTTATAGGTATAACATCATATCATCTGCAGAAAGTGACAGTTTGACTTCTTCTTTCCCTATTTGGATACTCTTAATTCCTTTCCCTTGCCTTATTCCTCTGGCTACAACTTCCAGCCCTATGTTGAATAGAATGGGTGAAAATGGGCATCCTTGTCTTGTACCAGTTCTTAGTGTGAATACTTTCAACTTTTCCCCATTTGGTCTGATGCTGGCTGTGGGTTTGTCATATATGGCTTTTATAATTGTGAGATATATTCCTTCTGTGCCTGTTTTGTTAAGGGTTTTTATCATGAAAGGGAACTGAATTTTTTCCAGTGCTTTTTCTGCATCTATTGACATGATCATATGATCTTCGTTTATGCTTCTGTTTATGTGGTAAATCACATTTATTGATTTGTGTATGTTGAAGCATCCTTGCATCCCTGGAATGAAGTCCACTTGATCATGGTGAATCATCTTTTTGATGAGCTGTTGAATTCAGTTTGTTAGCATTTTGTTGAGAATTTTTACATCTATATTCATAAGGAATATTGGCCTGTAGTTTTCTTTTTTTGTTGTTGTGCACTTTCCTGGCTCAGGTATCAAGGTAATACTGGCTGCGTAGAATGAGTTGGGAAAGATTCCCTCCTTCCTGATGGTATGGAATAATTTCTGTAGAATGGGTACCAATTCTTTTTTGTAGCTATGGTAAAATTTGGATGCGAACCGATCTGGTCTGGGGCATTTATTTATTGGAAACTTTTTTGCTGCTTCAATCTCATTGCTCATTATTGGTCTGTTCAGGAGTTATATTTCCTCCTGATTGAACATTGGGAGGTTGTTTTTTTACAGAAATTTGTCCATCGCCTCTATGTTTTGAGTTTATGTGCATAGAAATTTTCATAGTGTTCTCAGATGATATTTTAAACTTCTGTGATATCAGTTATAATTTCTCCTTTTTCATTTTTGATTGAGCTTATTTAAGTCATTTTTATTCTATTCCTGGTTAATCTAGCAAGAGGTCTATCAATTTTGTTTATCTTTTCAAAGAACCAACTTTTATTTTGTTGATCTTCTGTATAATTTTTTTATTTCTGATTTCTTTAAGTTCTGCTCTGACCTTAGTTATTTCTTTTGTTCAGCTGGGTTTGAGTTTGGTTTGCTCTTTCTTTTCTAGTTCCTTGAGATTTGTCATTAGATTTTTAATTTGTGATATAGGCATTTGAGGCTATGAATTTTCCCCTTAGTAATGCTTTTGCTGTATCCCACAGATTTTGATAGCTTATGTCTCCTTTGTCATTTAGTTCAATTAATTTCAGTTAATTTCCACCTTAATTTCATGACTGATACAATAATCATTCAGCAGAAGGTTGTTTAATTTCCATGATTTTGTGTAGAATGAGTGTTTCTCTTGGAGTTGACTTCTAGTTTTATGCAACTGTGGTCTGAGAAGACACACAGTATGATTTCTATTTTTTTGACTTTGTTGAGCCATGTTTTGTGGCCTGATAGGATCAATATTGGAGAATGTTCCATGTGCTGATGAGTATAGTCAGTAGTTTTGGGGTAAAATGTTCGTAAATGTCTGTTAGTCCCATTTGTCCCATTTAAGTCAAGTGTTTATTTATTTATTTTCTGCTGATATGATCTGCCCAGTTCTGTCAATAGGGTGTTGAAGTGCTCCAGAAATTACAATGTTGCTATTTATCTCCTTGCTTAAATCTATAGGGTTTGCTTTATGAATCTTGATGTTCCTCTATTAGGTGAATAAATATTTAGGATTGTTTTATTTTGTTTTTAAATTGCTCCCTTGACCATTATATGATGACCATTTTTGTCTTTCTTTACTATTGTTGATTTAAAGTCAATTTTACCTGACATGAGAATGGCTACACCTGCTTTCTTTTGGTTTCCATGTGCCTGGAATATTTTTTTCCATCCCTTTACCTTGAGTCTGTATGAATCCTTGTGGGTTAGATGTGTTTCCTGGAGATAGCAGATACTTGGCTTGTATTTTTTTTTTTCCATTTAGCTAGCCTATGTCTCTTGAGTGGGGAATTCAAACCATTCACATTGATTGATAGAATTGATATGTTGGATGATGTTTTGTTCATCCTGTTGGGTATTAATAGTACCTTATTGATTTGTTTTACCTCTTGTACTATTGTTTTATATGAGCTCTGAGATTTAGCCTTTGGGTGGCTTTACTCTGGTGGGTGACTATTGTGGTGATCCACGTATAATGCAGTTCTGAGTATTTCTTGCAGGCCAGGTCGGGTCTTGACAAATTCCCTCAGTGATTGCTTGTCTGGAAAAGTCTTTATTTTTCCTTTATGTATGAAACTTAGTTTTGCAGGACACAAAATTCTAGGCTGGCAGTTGTTCTGTTTAAGAAGACAAGATAGTACCCCAACCTCTTCTGGCTTGTAAAGTCTCAGTTGAGAAGCCTGCAGTTAGCCTGATGAGTTTTCCTTTGTAAGTTACTTGATGTTTTCACCTCATGGCTCACGGGAGTTCCCCCTTCATGTTGATTTTGGCATGTCTGATGACTATCTGTCTTGGTGATTGCCTCTTTGTGATGAATCTCCAGGTGTTCTAAATCCAGGTTGTACCTGGATGTCTAAATCTCTAGCAAGACCATGAAAGTTTTCGTCAATTTTTTCCCTCAAATAGAGTTTCCAGCCCTTGTGCATTTTCTTCTTCACCATCAGGGATGCCTATGATTCTAATATTTGGCCATTTTACATAATCCCATATTTCTTGTAGGCTTTGTTCATTTCTTTTAATTCTGTTTGTCATTTTTGACTGACTTAGTTAATTTCAAAGAGTTATCTTCAAGCTCTGAGATTCTTTCTTCTGCCTGGTCTAATCTATTCTTAAAACTCCACTGTGTTTTGTGTTTCCTTAAATGAATTTTTCATTTCCAGAAGTTCTATCTGTTTTTTTTCTTTTAATATGTTGATCTCTTTAGTGAATTTTTCATTCATTTCCTGAATTGTTTTTCTGGTTTCTTTGAGTTGGTTTTCCACTTTCTCTTGGATTTGGGAATTCTTTATCTGTTATTTTAATATTTTTATTTTGTTTAGGATCCATTGCTAGAGAGCTGGTGTTCCCTTTTGGGGGTGTCCTTTTGCTCTGATTCTTCATACTTCTGGAATTCTTTTGCTGTTTCATCCTTGTCTGAAGCGGCTGCTGCTTCTTATTTTTGTATTTTCTTCTATTTAGATAGGGCTTTTCCTCTGGCCTCACTCATACAGGTGTGTTTGTACCACGTATTGGGTAAGAACCTCTGGCTTTGCTTGTGGGTGCTTTGATGGTGATCTATGTTCTGGAAGGATGCCTTGGTTACAGATATCCCTAGAGTGGTGGTTTTCCTAGTTGCTAGTTGTTTTTAGGGTGTAGGAGTGGGGAGCTATGTGAGAGGGCAGAATTCTGTCTCTCTGTGATGAAGGAGGATGGAGGTCTTTGAAATCCTTTCTCTTTCCCCAGCCCTGTGGTCTTCTTAACAGTGTAAGTTGTATTGGCATGCCCAGTTTATTTTCTGAGACAGTAGGTGGTGCCTGTGGGTGAGAATCAACCACAGTCCTTCTCGCTGGACTACAAGCCTCTTGAGGGTTGATCTCTGCTGATACCTTGCTCCTTCCTGTCCTGCTCCGCAACTTCTTCCCATGCAGTCTCTGAAGGTTCTGGTGCCATTCCCTCAGACCCACACCTGATCTGTGTTTGTCTATCTGTTCATTTTTTCTCTTTCATCTAACACTTTTTCTTTTTACTGTGATGCTCTGGCAGCTGGTGTCTCTGGTCAGCCAACTTCTCATTCCTAGATAGGATATTTCTATCACCATTGAAATGCATGTTAAAAGGAAATTATTATTTCAATGACTTATTTAGAGACATAATAAATGTGCAGTTCTATAGCTCTATTATCAGTAGTTATTGACGAGAAATACAAAGACATATAAATCAAAAATACATCCCTTATCAGTCTCAATAAAGCAGTTCCAGTGTGGGGCTTGTTTGAATGCTATAGAGATTATCTTGACAATATAGAGCATATCGAAGAGTTCTACTGCCATGCACACCTCCCACAGAACAGTATAAGGAAATGCCTCCTTGATTTGGTCAGAAATAAAAAAATAGTGCTTGAAATTACAAAGTTAACAAGGTTTTCCAAAGTCTCACCATTTTGTGATTGCTACAATCTAGTCCTTGTGTCTCTCTCAGTGCCTGATGCTCACTCAGGAATTATTTGCCAAACATTTTAGGGAAGTCATTGTCATCCCAAAAATATATTAAATATTGATTTCTGTACAAAATGAGCAAAAATTATTTTTTTAATCTCCTTGGAATAAAATTAACATGAAGAGTTTTCATTGTATTTTTCTGCATTTTGGTTTACTTTCTTCCTGTGTTCCCTTTCTCTTCTTTGTCTTTGTCCAATTGTTTCTATGGCATTCTAATTTAAGCTAAAGTTTAATCAGGATTACATGATATGATATCTGGAATTTACTATAAAATACTCCAGCAGTGGGTATGGGAAAGGAATGGGAGGACATAAATGAAATAAGATTTGACATTTATTGGTAACTGTTGAAACTGGATTGATGGGTACATGGAGTTTTGTTACTTTTCTATTACTATTGATTATGTTTGAAAATTTTATAATAAAAAGTTAAACCAAAGCTTAATCACATTTAATTTTGTTTGGAAATTAAGAATTTTATTGCAATCCTTGAAATAATTGGAGGCATACTGGAGTGTTAAAAAACAAAGATTCAAAATTAATGATGAAGCTTTTGAAACAAATTTTCACAGTAAGAATTAAAAAATATCTGGTAGTATATAGATAGCATAATAATCTTTCTAGAGATTGATAGAAAAATAGCACCAATTTTCTCATCACTTTCAATTTGTTGTAATTATGAATAATTCCAAAGTCTCTCCAGGGTATTTCTGAGCTGATTTGATATCTGAAATGAACCCAGCCTTAGATACAGCCTGTTACCATGGGCAACAGCTCAGATCTAGCCTGGGTTTTTGCTGTCTTCAAAGGCACTGCATTGGACCACGGTTGTTTGGGTATAAAACCAGTGGAATGAGGCAAATGTTAAGATTTTTGAGAGAGAAATATACCAATGTACTCAAAAACTGAATGAAATCGCAGATATCCTATCAAAGCATAACACACACAGACTTTAGAGTCATCAGGCCTGTGTTTGAATTCCTTGGCTGCTTCTTACTTGCTAGGCCACCAAGAGTAATTTACTTTTCCTCCCATCTCTTGTTTTTGTTTGTTTGTTTTTCTTTTTTTTAATTTGTAAAATGGGAATGATAATACATATCTCAAAGTGGTATTGTAAGTGTTGAATAATATTTGCCGATATAATACTTCTGGAATATACTGGACAATATAGCAGATGGTAATGATTCATCCTAACATTTACTATGTGCCACGATACTTGAAATGAGCTAAGTTCTGATGAGCTAAGTTCTAATTCTAAAACATCACTGGATATAAGTGATAGGAAAAAGGGACATGCTTTTCCAACAATGTGCACAAATTCCAACCATCCCTTTAGTGGTACCTGAGGGAACCAAGTTAACCCAAGGTTCAAAAAGGCAGAGTCAGAGCTAGCCATGATAATGTTATCTGGATATGCATCTTTTAGATAGTTTGGTTAAACAGAAAGAGGAAAAATATTAACATAAATAATGGATATCTCTCTTGATCTATCAGTCTCTGATTTTAACCTATCTAGCCAGATTAAGCAGGAGATATATGGGAGATGATACCTGTCTTGGACTGTCATGGTGCAGTAAGGCAAACGTTTTGTTTTAGGGGTGTAGTGTGTACGTGTGCATTTAATAAAAAGATCCATTTGTTTTAAACGATATGTATGGAGATGACAAAGTTAATGTGAATAATTTTTGCTTACACTTTATGAGTGTTTTATCCTCAACACCTAATACTGACTTTCAGAATTTATCCTTTTATTCATTGAATTAATAATTGTTGAGTGCATACTAAGTTCTAGGCCGTGGGGATAGAGCAGCACATGAAATTCTGCCATAGAGCTCATATTCTAGAAAACAAAGACAGACAACCAATGTTTCCTAAATGAATGGGTACCTCCAGAAGCCTCTCTGCAAACAGGCCCAAAACTTTCCCCATAGAGTAGGTTTGGACTTCCTCAAAACCCAACTTCTTATACTATCAATCATGAAAGAAATAATCTTTGTCTTAAAGATTATTTGCCAAGAGACCTCCCCAAATTCCTAACTGTACAATTTAATTTTGAGTAGAATTCTCAATTGTTTAATCAGCTGAGATAATTTATCCTCAGGTATCTAAATAAGTAAGTAAACCTCACAATTACTACCTTCTTTAGTGTCATTCATCTAAGTGCTAAAAATTCTGCTAAATGGAAATTTAAATTTGTCACTCAATAGAATAGATGGAATCAGACAAATGTGAAGTTAAAATAAACGTTTCTATTTAACTTAAAAGTGATAACTATTTGAAACCAAAATTCACATAGTCACCGATAAATAAAAAGTATAATTCTTCACACATAATATTTAATTACCATTATCCATTAATGTATGTATAGTGGGCATTGTTTTACACACTCTACATACATTAACTCTCTTAATCCCCACAAATCCCTGTGAAGTAAACATTACTATTATTGTGATTTTACAGATGAAGAGACTGAGGCACAAATGGGGTTAAATTACATGCTCAAGTTAAGTAAATACAAGAATCAGAGCTGGAGCCTCAAGTTTGTGCTTATAATCACTACACTATATATATTGTAAGTATTTTTAAATTGTCTTTATATTATGATGTTTTGATAATTTAAAAAGGCTTTTTTGGCTGGGAGAGACTGCCCTTCCCAGATCTAGCCAATTTGTAAAGATAACAAAGGGCCCAGTCAGAAGCATATCTTTGCTATGCAAACTAACCACTCCTGAGCTATACTTCCTTTATCTGGCATTTACACCCCAGGAGGCAATATTTCTCTGCCTTAATCATCCCAGAGCTAGGTGCCAGGCAACCAGGGACCACCCATATAGACCGAAGCAAGCCAAAATTATCCAAACTGGCCAACCCCAGACTGTTCACTCTGCCTTGCCTTGCCTTTCCAAGAAAACTCCAGTAAAGGCAGTGACCTAACCTTTCCCTTTGCCACTGTCCTCTGTCGGCTGACCACCCTGGTGTCTTTTCCACATAGCCACACATGATGAGCCCTGCCTCCTGTCTCTAGAACCTGTGAGTATAATAAACTTTGTTTTCCTGAGCCTTTCCTGTGTCTCTTCTTATGGCTACACCTGACTGATTATCTCATAAAAGAATACAAAACACATTACACATCCTTTGAGAAAATAAACAAATTGATTTTAACTGATAAATCCATAAATCACAAAGAAAGTACATTTTAACTTTAATGTGATAAAAAAACAGAATGAAATGTTGATATTGCCATCTCTCAGACAATGGCCCCTTGCTAGAGGTTGTTTTCCATGGATTCTTAAAGCACTTATTTTAGTGGTTTTAGAATTTGCTTCTTTTAGTAAGAGTTTATTTTGAAAGTTGAGTATGCAATCAAGCCTTGGAAAATGTTTTTTTTTTCCTTCAGAAAAGAGATTTTATTGAGCATGTATTATATAGGCACATTAACTATGTAATCTATAAGATGGCACTGAAGATAGGCATTATTCCTTGCATTTTACAGAAGAGAAAACTGAGACCCAGGAATACCACATAATTTGCTCACACTGCTTGGTGGAGCTCTCTGAACTTCCAGTTCCAAGGAAGAAAAAATTCATGAATTGTTCTTTGCTCAAATAAACTCTGCTAAATTTAATTTGTCTCAAGTTTTTCTTTAAATAACAAGATTGTATTGGAGTACTTAGAATGTGCAAAACAAGAACACTATTTAATTGACTAAGCTATATTTCCTCCCTCCCACTCTGCCTGCCTGCCTTCCTTCCTTCCTTCCATGATAAAATTAAGCATCTACTCAGAAGTAGGCACTGAGAAAACCCTGAAAATTCTTAGGTGGTTAAATCTCATCACATCTTGTGCTTCTATCTGTAGTTCTCTTCTTTCCTGCTAGAATATAAACTCCAGGAAGGCAGGTATCTTTGTTTTGTTCACTAATGATCACCAGTGATGCATTTATGCTATGTTTTAATGACTTGTTTTCTGAAATAAGTGCTATGAACCAGCTTCTGCATTAATCTTTTTGTTTCTGACATTCTGAGGATGCATGACAACAGTAGTTTCAGCGTACCTGGTAATACCCAGAACCAAGAGTCCTTTCCCATGGCTGACTTTCACACAGTGAAAAATTCTTGATTATTTATTTTTTTGTCCTTCTCTTCATGACTGTATCCACAAAATCACTACTTTTCATTAGTAAATGGTCCTAATGTTTAGAAAGTCATTATTCATTTGAATAAAATTTTGGTTCATCTTCCCAGAAAATGCCCACACTCATATACATACACACAAATTGAGTATTTGATTTCAGGATTTCACTGACCCCCTAAAACCTCTGGAACATGAAACCAAGGTTACAAAGTCCTAATTTAAAAGTATGGCATAGTATACATAAAGAGTCCTAAAGACAACAGAAAGAGTTTTATCCACACACACACATAAATACACACCAGAAAATCTATAGTATGTCATTTGCTTTCATCTCATTTTATCAAACTTCTCCGATTTTTTAAGTAATAGAACTAGAACTAAAACTTACTCTTTGAAGAAAGTAAAATCACTCATATTTCAACTTGGGATACTGAAATATGTTAGAAGCAGTATCTGTTAACATTTATTGTTAAAATTTACATTTGCAGCTGCTCTGATTGATGGAAGATTTGTCATTGTCAATTTATTAATATGAAAGTGATATTATATAAGTAGCTATTTCCTGTTATACTGAATCTATTTAGCTTGAAGCTGTTTCCTTCAAAACTCCTTTGCCAGATACCTATAAATTCTTCTGGTATGATTCTAGATTGATACTGCACCTGATATTCTTGATAATAACTAAGTAACAACAGCATGGTTACAATGCAATAGGGCACTCCTGTTTATTCAAAGTGCCCTAAAGTTTCCATATTAACTTTCTCCCCTGTTCCCATGTCCAACCTTCCCCACTGAGTAATGGTAAAGTGAAATTCTTTGACTTATCAATGACATCCTCCTTTTCTTTCTTTATTTATTTTCTTTATTTCTTTCCCATTCTTTTATTCTCTCTCTTCCCTTCCCCCATCTCATTTTCACATATCTCTTTCCCTACTTTGATATGTATTTGATGTATTTGTCTCACTTCTCAGGCTCTAATATTATTTCTTTTGTGCCTTTTTCAAAACAGCAAGCATTCTTCTGAGATATATATATATATATATGTATAATATATATATATCTTCAGTAGATGGCCAATCATCCTAAAACCAGTTTAACTGGCAAAGTAACACCTCTTTCATGAAGTCAGATTGTCATGTTGCCAGGACAACTGCAAATATGATCAAGCTCAAATCCTTCCTCATGGAACACTATTCATGTTGTCATGACAACCTGTAAGACTTGGTTTAACTGTCATTTCTACATGGAAGATCTGCATGTACTTTGGTTAAAATCAGGAACAATTGATAAATTTCTGTAAATTTTCACACTTCAGATTAACTTCATGCCTCCAAACTAAAAGTAATCAAATGTGACAGCATTTTAAAACACGAGCATTTAACCATGAAAAAAAATTATGATTGATAGAGAAGATATGTGGCAGTGGAAGTTATGACTTACTAGGGATATTTTAAAAGCTACCTGGAAACATGTTTATTATTTTTACCCAATCAGTATTTTAAATTTGGATTTATAATGATGAGAACTATAGATCCTTACTAACTGTGGAGACAGTAGTATAATAAGTTCTGAATTAATGGTACTTATTTCTTAAATAAACCCAATAACCCCTCAAATAGTAATATATGATGAACATTAAATGTTAAACAAAAGGAATTTTTGATATTAGTGAAATTTTATTACTTCTCTACTAATTGTATATCTCTCTTCTTAAAGGTTTCAATGATATTGATTCAGAAGGCTTTACATGCTATCTTTTGTGATCTACAAATCTTTTTATTTTATTCATTTTTATATTGCTAATATCTACATTGGATACTGAATTACTGACAGAAAAAATTTTATATTTTAAATTTCTCCTACTAAAAACAATCTCTCTGCTCTTTATCTTCTTTACAATGTATTATACATGGTACCTCTTTATATAATTCTGGTGTGACTTTTGTATTATTTTTCTTTTCTTCTATTTAGAAATCTCAAATGAATCCAACTTCTGATCCCTTGGCATCAATTCTTTGCTACTGATGTGGAAGAATTGTGATTCAAATAATATTCAGTGTGTTCTCTAATGTCAGGCTTGATCTTGTGCTATTAGGATTCCAATTATGTAACTTAAGAGCAGAGCTCTAAGAGAGTTCATGGATCACCTTCAGAGGGTCCAAAAATACACCTGAAATTGCATGCGAAATTTTAAGTGTATGTTTGTATATCATTTTTACCGGGGAAAGAGCTCAAAACTGTCATCACATTAGCAAAGGAGGTATTACCAAAAATGGTCAAGAACCACTACTTTAGGGCATAATATGACATTGCAAACATTCATAGTGAAGTGGAAATTGCTGATTTTGAGTCAGAAGAGCTGGTTTTAAATCCGAAGTTTTCCCTATTAATGAAACACATTTGAAAAAATATACAGGAATTATGTATCCTATTGTAAATATTAGAATATAGTATTGACTGATAATACTAGAAAACAGTGAAGTCTGTTACAGAAAATTAAAAACTAAGTGCAGTCAAAATCATTAACACTGGATTTAGAGCCTATCATTGACATAAATTAATTTCCATGTAATATTCCAGTAAGAACTGACATGAGAGATATTTTTAAAGGGCAGCATTATTTCCAAGAGACAGGAATAGAAGAAAACAATGAATTAAGTTCTAGAAAATATGAAGTGTATAATATAGTTTGTATTATAGATATTTGGGTAAGTCACTGCCTATAGGTTATACCTTCCTTGAAATGGAAAATTTTAACAAACATCTTTTAACTACAATGTGTGATTACCATTGATTTGACTTGGTAAGTTCTCTATAAATCAACGGACATTTCCTAAGGGATATTTGAAATCAAATTAGATGTCTCCCTATAATGAACAACTTCTCTCCTGCATGTGAAGAACAACTTTCCTTTAGGTAAATATAGAAAATGAGTTGTAGGTAGAGAAAACCAAAACAAATGGAAAATATGTAACAAATCCCTACAATCATGTTACAAACAGGTATCAAACCAAAGGAAATAATGTCCCTTAAACTCAGTTGGGCTCTGTGGATAACATAAACATGGAAGAAGCAATAGATTTGCTGAAGGACAAAAAGATATGCCCAAGAAAATGACAAATTAAGAAGAAATCCAAGTAAAAGTAATATTAGTTATATAAAACAAACACTCCTTAGAAAATTTTATTTACTATTGGATTAAGCTAATGTTTAATGTACTTAATTTAGCATTAAACTTAGAAATCTACACAAATAAGCTAGTTTGGGAGGAGAAAATTTTTGTTTCAAGTCACATGGATTCCAGTTAACTATTTAACTATCTTACAAACATGGAGGGGTTTCAAGCACAGGTGAGTGACTAAAATTATGTGGGGTTTTGTGGTAGGAGTTGACGGGGGCTTTCTGAACACCCTTCATACCATTACTGTAAATATCTGCTTTTTGTTTCCAAAATGTATTGGATGCCTAGCATTGCGTTTAGTGCTGAAGATAAGAACAGTTGCCAGATCTGTCACAAAACCAGCATGAGCCAGAGTTGGGGAACACTGAGAATATCATTTACTAAGTAGGGTTAGGCAAGGATATTGACCTTGTGGAAGGCAGCACATATTTATTGGGTGATTGACTCAGGGACTGAGTCAGACTAAATTAGCTGCCAGTCTGGAAAGCCCTGAAGAGGAAGAAACTGAGAAAAACACAGTAATGGTGCCAAAGTGTTCCAGCTCAGGCATTCATGCTAGCCTGGCTGAGAAAGATAAGTACTTGGTCAAGTGGACTGCATTTGGAAAGGGAGAAAATCAGAGCAGAGGAAACCAAGGAATAAGAGCAGAAGGCAGAGGGTCGGAAGCCAAAACAAGGGCAAACAGAGGAGGTAAGTTTCTACAGTAAGGCTTGAGGTTAAACTAATATCCAGAACCACCTTTTTGATGAGAAAAACCATACCAATAGAATACCCCCTTATCTTAAAGGAACAGTTTTGTTAAGGTGAATGGGGCTTTTAGACAAATTTCTAACTGTCACTGCCCTTGCCATCATGAAACTAGTTTTAGAGACAAGATATATTCATAAAATCCAAATAAAAATGCTATTGTGTGTGTGCTGCATGTAAGATATTATGCTAAGCCTTGTAAAGGATGCAAGAAGGAGCCTAACATAGTAATTGCCATTAAAGATTTTATAGTCTAATAAAAAGACAAATATGAGGACTAAGTTCACAGTTTTAAAGGATAAGTGTCAGGTGAGTAGAAGCATGAGGTCAGTTCGAAAATGACAGAGTTGTGAACTGTGAGGGAACTACAGTGGCGCTTAGATCACACTGGCAAACAGTACTTAAACACAGGGTTAATCATTTCAAGGAAATATTTCCTTCTGGGAAAGAAATGTCCTGCCAATAACAAATGAAGACCTGAAAAAATCGCCCATTTAGTTAAGCAGTATGGAAGCTACCGCTGTTGACATAACACTGTAGCCACCCCAGCACCAAGAAAAATGACACCTGGGTATAGTGTGAGTGTATATGTGTGTGAGCACGTTGTGTGTTCTTAAAAATTGACAATGTTTATTAAATACCTACATTCCTATTCACATGATTCAAAAGAGTTTTCTTTAACCTCTAATTTTAACAAGCATATGTCACTTACTGTATATATACTTGCTCCCATTTACTTTAATTCCTTTTTTTCTAGAGTGGAAAAAAACCTTCAATATTCACATATTAGGTTCTTTCTAATTATTTTTCTCTTCCGCCAGGAAACTATCTTTGTGTTCTCAAATAAAGTAACAAATATATTAATAAAATGCCAACGAAACTCCTCTTAATTTTACCTTGGGACATTTTGGCCCAAGTAAAGGCTCATCTATAAATAAAAATGAACTGAATAAAATAACATTTTTGTTTGAATTCTTTCAATGACAGTTTTATTAAGCAATATCAAAAAATAGTTAAATATAACTGAATCATAAATGTTTTCTTTCTGTAGTTCTAAAACAGAAGAAAAGTTGACAAAGTGCCTGACAGAATTAACCACTCTATTTTATATTCTGCCTCAACTCAAACACACACATGCACACACACACACATATACACACACAATCCCACTTCTATACTACTTCAAAGTTATCCTCAAAAAAGACTGTGAACAGTCCAACCTTTCTGTCACTTTAATTCAAAAGATTAGGTTGCTTAAACATAGAAGGTAAGAGTGACACCTTGCAAAGATCAGATCAAACATGAAATATGTTGTCCTGCTTTGGAAAACAAAATTTTGGCAGACATTAACAAAATACACATGGACAAGGAAGGGCTATGTCATATAAGAACTGATTGATCTGACAGGTGTCATTTATCCTAGAGAGGGGATATAATAACCATCCTCAGACATTTGAGAGGCCATAGTATGAAGGGTGACCATCTCCTGCCCCATAGCCAGGTATCCGGGGTAGTGAGGCCAGAGTATACCATTAGAGATATTGGATCCTGGACACATTCACCTTCCGATTGCGGCATTTTCCATAAATGAAAACAAATAAAAACTTGTCAAAACTTGTACTAATGCTGGTGAATCATATAAACAAGTTATTAATCTGAAGAGGCTAAGCCAAAACATAGACAATAAATAACAATGAATTGAACATAAATGTCAGAGATTAAATGAGGTCAAAGATTAAAGATAAAACAGTAGTAGAATCCTGGCTTAAAATAGGCTCATCATTTAGAGCCAATTATCGCTTTGCTGAAATTTCATTTTTATGCTTCCAGAAAGAAGAGGTAAGGAAATCCCCAGGGCCTTAAAGGAATGCTTGAGCTTTGATGGAGGAAATGTAACACTTTTTATAAGCTACTAAGTACCAGGCATTTTACATGTATTACCCCATTTAACCCTCACCACTGTTTTAATGTCATATGCATCATTATGATTGTTATCCTCATTTTATACATGAGGCTTAGTTACTACACTACACTGCCATTCTACAAGGGATTAAATGATTATTTATGATGCCTGTGAGGAGAACCAGGCCCTATCCACAGCAATACAGAGGGAAGTAATTTTTGAATAAATGTAATTCCCTGTAGAGTTTTCTGAAATGGAATAAGCTTCTTTGGGATAAAGTGAAGTTCCTATCATTTAGAGAGTTCAAGAAGATCTAAGAGAGACTGTACAGAGTAGTTATGCATTAGGTTAGGTAAGAAAATCCCTAAGGTCCTTCCAATTTGCAGATTCTAATTCTATATATGGAGTACAATGTGTAAAGTGAAGTATTTAACAGCAAGGGAAGGTAACCTGGATCTAAATCATAGGTTGTCCATCCTATAACAACTGTTTGATTTTGATCAAGTTGCATAATCTTTCTAAGCACCATCTTTACCAGATGGAGAGAATAGTATCAGCCTCACTAGTTTAAGATTGTGAGAGAGAATATAGGCAACATGCTAAACACAGTACCTGATACATATTCAGTATCACTACATAGCAGCTGGTGTCAATGCAATTCAGTTAATTACATATGGCTTAAATTTTGTCCACAAACAGAAAACTTTTATGTCATTTTAGTGATTAAGGAGAGGGAAGCTTCAGAGTTTCTATTTCACCATAAGAGCTGAGCTTGAAAAGAGATTGGGGTAATGAGGGGAAGAGAGAAGAAAATAATAGTAGAAAACAACAAGAAGCCTTCTATGAACTTTTTCATCACTGATCTTGGTCAGATTCTCTGAGTTATATAGGTATTAGTTTTCCTTGACAATGTAATCACATGAAACAAACCAATGTGAAACAATGTAGAAGCACCAAACTAATATTCTTTCAGCCAGAAATTAACTATAAGAACGTGGAGTATACTTACAGCAAGATAATTTTCATTTTTTCACAAAAATCTTGTTGTTCAAGAAAAAAATTTATTGTTCTGTATCAATTTAGATTATCTCTCTTTTTTTCTTCCCTCTATTATTTCTCTTGAGGATATCTGGGATCAAAACTCATCCTCTCCCCAGAATAAATATAATGTAGTACAGTTTAGGGGAGGAGAGATACAGTGACCTGGTGTTCAGGAAATATGAAGGAAAACACACTTTCATTTTTAAACACCATGAAAATAATGTTATAAAGAAGGCAACAAGGCAAGTACTCAATCCACTGATGCTGAAGAACCTTTAAAAAATGCTTACCTTTGGAGACATTTAAACAAAATGAAATATAATAATAAGTAAACCTAAGAGACCAACTGAGAATAATTACTTAATTTGGGAAGATGAGGCAGGTAGTAGCTAGTCTTCAGCTACAGCTGCAATATGGACCCTGAGAGCTATGGGAGAGGTTTAAAGGCACATCCTTGGAATTATACAAAAAAGGGTTAAAATACGGCCTCCATTAAACAAGTTCTACCATCTTAGGTGAAAATTATAGAGAGGTTAACTTTGACTCAATAAGAAACAACTTTTCTAGTTATGGAACTAGATCTTTTAGGTTTTAAGTTACCCCATTCAAGGTTTACAGGCTCTAACGAGCCCAGGGCTCAGCTTCTGAGGCACAGAGAACTTTACTTCTGCCACCTCCTTAAGGTGTCAACTTGATATTTTAGGAGAGGTGAATAGTTTAGAAACTCTCTTTGGGTATTTATAATAGAGTTTGTAACTTCAGAGGCTCCCAGGTAAATCTAGGTACCCTAACAATCCATTATAGTTAGTTGAACCTTCTCTACTCCATATGTACACTTGGTTACTGTTGAATTTTTCAGATATGTATCCTCAGGGATACTAGCTGGCCCTGCAGACTGTTCTCACTGGCCCTGGTCTATAATACAGGTATATTCTGCTACCACTTCTTCTAATTCTCATAATTCTTTCATGTTTGATCATTTTAGACTCATTATTCAGTCAAATTGAAAAATTCAAAACCTTTAGAAAACCCTACAAAAAGTGTGTCAAATGGGAATGTATTCACTGTATCAAAAAAAAAAAAAAAGTACAGGGATTAGAGGAAGAGGGGTATTTATCTCATCAAAAGATCAAACCTAGGTTATCTAGGGCTTGTGCAACAGCTAAAAGACCACATCAGGGACCTATTACTAGCATCCTTAAATCTTTTTATAATTATTTAAAAATGGCTTTTGTCACTGTAGTTTTAAGATGGCAGTTGTACCTCCAGACATCATATCTTCTTTCCAGACAAGAAGAAGGGATAAGAAAAGAAGCCTTGTCAACTTAATTTATTCTTTTTTTCCTCAGGAAAAGAAATATCCTCCCAAGACACCCCAGCCAGAAGTCACCCATTTATATCTCATTGGCCAGAACTGTGTTGCAAGGCTACTCCTCACTGCAAAGGAGGCTGAAAGTTGCATATTTAACTGAGTGTATGACTGCTCTGAAGAAAAATGTGGGATTTTATAACTAAGAAACTAAAGTATCCCAGGAAGCAACTAGCAATGTTCACCAGAGGGAGAAATAAATCTGTAGAAGCGTTCTTTAGGGTCAATTCTTGGTTTTAATTCAAACTTGATTAATTTGATTAAACTCCATGGAGGAGAAAAAGTCTATGGTACAAATATGATTGTGATATATGCAGAGGTAAATTTGCCAAAAGAAAGCATCTAAATTTTCTGCTTAATCCTCTACTCTTGTACTTAAAAGTTGTAGTAATCAACATAAACTAAACATTAGAATCACCAGACGAAATCTAGAAAATATTGATGCTTGGGTTCTACTCACAGGGATTCTGATTTCATTAATCCTGAGAGTTAATCAGGATTATTTTTTTTTCTCAGATTCTCCAGGTGATTCTGTAATACAACTAACATTTAGAGCCATTGATTTAAACCAATCCTGGAAAAATTAGAGGTGCCTTATAGCATATGCTTGCAGAAAGCTGGTCTTTTTCATGGAGTCCTGGGAGACAACAGATTCAGCAAGTGCTTTCAGATGCCGTTCTTCTGAGCCACATGGGTCACTTGCTGCTCTCTGTATGTAGTTCCAAAAGACACTGCAATTTCTGGTGATCCGATAAACATGGAGGAGAGCTGTTTTCCTAGGCCCTGCTTGCCTTTAAGGATAAGAAGGGTATCCCAGTATTCTTCAGCTGCATGCATGGCTACACTTACCACCAGAAAAAAAATATCCCCACTGTCTCTCTCTATCCAAGACACCTCAACAGCTGATCCATACAGGTGTTGGAGTTTCTCCACATATTCTAATAGAAGCAGGCAAAGATAAATTGAAGACATTTAAAGAGAAACCATCTCTGGAAAGAGGAAGACCAGAACTGAGGAACTTATATGGAGGCAGAACTATTCTAACTAGTAATAAACATACACACATAGTCACTTCTCAGCCTTTCAGCTAAGATCAAGTGAAGAAACACACGTTACGTGCATACCAGCACATGTATGTTAAATCTTAGGTGCACAGCAGTGGATTAATCATTACCCTTTGTTCACAAAAACATCGTTATCGGTCAGACATGGCATTTTCATTTAATTTTTTTCTGATATAAAATGTATTGGGGTATGGAATAGTGGCTGGATGGTCACTATAACACTGGAACTCTGAAAGCAAAATAAATAAGGTGAAATCCTTAATATTTTATTTTTCACCAGAAAATTTCTATGATGTGTTTCAATTCAGAAAACCCATGATTTACAGTTAGCCTTGGCAATAGAAGCTTAACTTTTTAATTTAATTTTAAAAATTAATATACATTACTTTTTTTGGGGGGGGGACAGAGTCTTGCTCTGTCACCCTGGGTAAAATGCAGTGGCATCATCATAGCTCACTGCAACCTCCAACTCCTGGGCTCAAGTGATCCTCTTGCCTCAGCCTCCCCAGTAGCTGGGACTACAGGTGCACACCACTACACCTGACTAATTTTTCTATTTTTAGTAAAGACGGGGTCTTGCTCTTGCTGCTCTTGCTCAGGCTGGTCTCCAACTCCTGAGCTCAAGCAATACTCCTGCTTCAGCCTCCCAGAGTGCTAGGATTACAGACATCAGCCACTGTGCCCGGCTCTATTTGTTTTTAATAAATAAAATGAATACTTATGAGTTTACTACCTAACTCAAGATCTAGAATATTACCTATTGCTTACATTTATTTGTGTGTTAGTCCTCCTTTGGTCACTCCTCTTGCACAGAGATAACCACCATTCTAAATTTTGGGCTTCTATTTTACTTATAGATTTATTACTTAAATAGATATGCCTAAATATTGTATAGTTTTTCTTGTCTTGTGAACTTTTAAAATAGAGAATCTGTTACTTGCTTTATGACTCAACCTGGTGTTAATAAGATTGATGCACACAAAGTTGCTATATATTAATTCATTTTAACCTTTATATAATAAAACTGTGTGTACCATAATTTATATATTCATTCATCAATTATTGTGTATTTGGGTTGTTTTCAGTTTTTGCTGTTACCAACAGTGCTGCTATGAACATTCCTTCCCATGTCTCCTAGCACATGTATGTATAGATCCTCTTGGGAATGATGAGTCCAATTCATGGAAATATTCAACTTGGAAACTAATTTCAAATAGTTCTCCAAACTATTAATAGTTATATCTTTACATTCCTACCAGCAATGAATAAAAGATCTCAATGATCTCAAATTTGGGGTCATCCAACATCTTAATTTTTGCCAATCAAAAATGTATAAAATAGTATCTCAGTGAGATCCTGGGGTTCTTAAAAAGATCTGACTAGAGTCTAAAAAGTTTCTGAAATTGATCAAAGAATATGATTTCTGAGTTTAAAATTTAATAGGGGAATTGAAAAAAGAAATGGTCATCACTAAATTATAACACTGAAAAAGTAAATGGAATAATGACCCCAAAACAGAAAAAACATAAAGAAATATTAAAAGATGAGGAAAAATAAAGAGACATGAGAAAGTTAGAATTGGGAGATAATAGCATGTGAACAATAAGAATAAGGAGGAAGAGAAGGGAACAGGTTGAGAAGGAGAAATAATTAATATGCAGAAATCAGAAGTCAATATGATTACACTTTTCCCTTTCTAAATATCTATAGGTGATGAGACCTTAGCTAATGAGGATAAAAATTAATTAAATACCATCACTGTCCTTGATGATCCTAGTACTGCACTGACAAAGATTTCAAGATTACAGCAAGAAATAAATCCAAGATATATACTACTTGTAAGAAATAAACCTTTAAAAAGAAACAAAAAACATTAAAAATAAATAGGGAAAATATATAAAGCAAATGTAGAAAAACCAGTAAAAACACTAGGATATTGATAGTAAATAATAGCAAGAAATTAATAGAACAAAAAAAAATAAATTTGCAATGACAAAATGAATAATCCATGAAGAATCCTCAACAGTCATAAAAGTCTTGCTTCAGATAAGACAAAATGCTATCAATTCAATCTAAACTTTGTAAAACTTCACAGTGAGTTATTTTAATACTTTGTTTCCCAGAATTTGGCAAATAATTAAAAAATAAATTAGGAGACAAAATATTAAAATAATTTAATCTATAATTTCAGTTTAATAGATGTCTCTAAAACTTTGATTTTATAAACAGAATATTAATTATCTCTTTTAATCCATAAAACATGTAATAAATATTCATCAGTATTGATCACAAATTAAATCCAAAGTTAGAGTTTTTATGTTCCATGTTCTATGATAGCCTAAAATTTTAGAAAACAATAAATATATAAGACCTCTCAAAAAATAAAATACTTTAAAATTAAGAAATACTGTTCTAAATAACCCTTAAATTAAAAGGAAATAAAAATAAAAATGGCAACTTGTCTAAAAATTAGTATAAGTAAGAGTACATCATCATAAAACTCTTAAGATTCGTGAATGCTGTGTTCAGAGAAAGAAGTAATAATTTTACTTAATAATTTTAATTATCGATAAAAAATTACAAATAAAACAGTTCTCTGAAAACAAGGAAAAGAAAAAATAAATTTAAAAATTGGAATTTTGTTAAGAAAAAGGGAAATATATATGAAATAGAAAAGTAAAAATCAATAAAAATAATAATTAAAAGCTGGTTCTTTGAAAAGACAAATAAAAGAAGACATAGGCTTGACAACAAAGAAGAGAGAACAACAAAGCATACATTTAGAAATTTAAAAATAGATAAAACCACTAATGAGGAAGAAATTAAAGATTATAAAGCTATATGGAACAACTATTAATATCTAGAGAAAACAGAAGACATTATAGAAAAATATAGGTTACTACAATTATACCAAGAGAAATAGAAAATTGAACATAAATTAACTATGGAAGAAATAGAAAAAGACCTTTGATTATTTAGCATTAAAAAAGATGCTGAGTCTAGATCAATACCATATCTTTCAGAAAACAGATTATTATAGTATTCTATAATACAGAAAAATTTTGAAAGCCTCTCCACACTCAAGTTTACAAAGGTTAGAACTTAAATTTAAAACATGACAAAAAGGGAAGCTGTAGATTGATTTCATTTATGATCACTAATGAAAAATTCTGAATAGCTACTCCAGCAGTAAATTGAATCCAGTGGTGTATTAATATAATCAGGTTCCATGACTGAGGTTTTCCTGGGAATGTAGGCATATTTTACTATTAGGAAATCTATTAAGGTGGTTTATTACATCAGCTGATTAGAAAGAAAAACTAAATGAATACATCAATAGATGCTGAAATTTGATAAATAGAAATAGAATTCAAATGCCAAAACCTAAGATACATTCACACATATGTGTTCGGATATTCTCAAAGGACAATTGAAATATTTGATCATTTTTATCCTCATTAGCCAAGGTCTCATCACCTAGTGGAAACTCAGAGAGGAAAAACAATTTGTATTTCCATTTACTTCCAATTTAACAGAAAATAAAACTATGGGGGAAATAAGATGCTGTATTCATGCAGATTCTGAAGTGCTACACATAAAAAGAAAGATTAATGGAAGCCCGAGAAGTGGGAAAAAACCAATCAAGGTCATATGTACTCTAGTTTTGTGGTTGTTAAGATACAATCCCATGCTAAATAAATAACCTTGTGCATAAATATTCCCATAAATATGTGAGAATAACCTTGAAATCTTTTCTAACATTTCCTTTTCATTAACTTCTACGATGTTCATTGGCATTAATGCAAATATGAAGGACTGTCACACTCCCATGCTTGCTCTGCAGGCATTATACAAGTACATCCAGGAGGTCACAGAACCCTAGAAAGCACTTTATTACACCATATGAAACCCCTCTTGTCAATCCTAATGTAATTTAATGTGCCGCTGCTGGTGCTTAATTTAATTCAATTTTTTTCTTGACTGCTTTTTGTTCTACACTATCTATATTTTTATGAACTTCTGCTATATGAAATAATTTACATCTGAATTCTCAGCAAGCTCACAGTGAACATTTTCTGCTTTTATATCTTTTTTCTTTAGATACTGAACAACAAATTAGCTTCGTCAATTAGTATATCTATGTCAATACACACATACAAATAACACACACACATATTCTAGGGTGGATCATTTAGTGGCATAACCCATCAGAAATTACAGAATTATTTTTCCCTATATTAAACATTTCCAAATCATTCTAGGTCAAATTCTGGGAAGCCAAAACCATGTGACTAAATGACACAAGTAAACTGGTACGAAAAGGGGAATTACTGCTGAGTTTCAAAATATATATTTTCAACAACTGTTAAGAACAAAAGCTAACGTGAATTCAAATGTCAAAGATACAAGAATGATGCCAGGAGAGGAGACAGTAACACTATTTCCATTTCTGACACTCTAAGAAGAAATAAAGTTTAGATGCCTCAATGTTATGTACGACAAAAAAGTGTGCCCTTTGTCACATTAATTTATATCTACCAGTTAGAGATGAAGCATATCAGTTGGGCTTCAGAAAATCACATTTGTTTTCATTAAATGTTTATCTTATTATAAAATGAAATCACTAAAAACCAAACCAAAAACCTTCTACATATTCACTCTTAAACCACAGAATACTTTTGAAACTGAGCTATAAGAAAATCTGATATAAACATTCTGAGAGAATTAAATTACCCAATTATACTTTCAGGTACAAAGTTTCTATTCTTTAATGCTGACATGCAGAAGGCATTCTCTTCTGTTTTCTTAAGGGTCAGTGATCTAGGAATGATTCTTCTTAAGAAGTATACTAAAAGTTAAATACTCTTATGATACTCAGTACTCCTGAAATAAGCCTTGCCGACGAAAAAACAGAAAACATAAAGGAACATAAGTCCTACTACATTTATTAACTTGATTGTGTTTTTCTATAAGTGTACCTCTATATGATTATCTGAAGTAATGTAGAGGCATTGTCTGCCACCTAATAATGACTAAAGTGACAGCTACTATTTATTATCTTTATCATTTATGAATACTTATAATGTGCTACTGTACTACAGTAGCCTGCAAATATTTTACCTTTGTACTTCCAAACACGCCTGTAGAATGAATATTTTAATGCCCTTTTATACAAAACAACAAACTGAGGTTCGGAGAACCTGTCCAAGTCCTAAGAGGATAAATAGAGTCCAAGGTCAGATTAAAAACTCTAGAGCCTTAACACAGAAGAGAATTTAGTACGTTCCCTAAACATATCCATGATCAACTGAAATTAAAATAATTCTAGGTTAGACTATAAAATAATTGTTAGTCCAACCAAGGTCTTAGTTTTTTCAAGATTTTTTTTTTTTACTGAAATATCAACTATTTTATTTGGGAGGTGAGATTAAGAGTGTGGACTCTGGATTGATGGTTTGAATCCAAATTCCTGCTCTGCCACTTACTCTGTGGCTTGAACAATAATTAACCTCTTTGTGCCTTTGTTTTCTGAGGATAATACTGGTAGGACCCTGTGATACTAGTAGAACTAGTACAACTGCTGTGAAGGTTAAAAGAGTCGATCTATATGTCAAGTGCTTAGAGCAGTACAAGGCACATAGTAAGCCTTGAATAAACACTAGTTATCACTATGAATACTTCAGTTTTGTCTTAGGTTTGGGGGACCCTACTTTTCCCATGTCCCTAACCAGGTGCTTGGTCTGTCTGATTATAATCCACCTGGCCTTAGCTGATGACCTAGTACCTGAAGATTCTGAGACAGAAACTCAGGGCCTGTGGAGGAATCATCATCATCAACATATTTCAGGGCACTTCTAAAGGAGAGAGGAGGAAGTGAAAGATGGTAGTTGGGTTGAGGTCAACACTTTATCAGGATGGAAAGAAGCAACAGGTGAGAACACAATAAAGAAAGACTTTCAAGACTTGTCCTTGAATTGGAGTTGAGAGTCCCACATGACTTTTCATACTCATCCCAAAATTTAATTCCTCTGATACCAAACCCTTGATAGGATTCTAGTCGCTCAAGCTGTGGAACAAATTCTCATAAAAATATAAAATTTCATTGGTGGTGAGGGAAAAGGTTAAAATAAACAAGATTAGAGTGAAAGATGCTAACTAGTTCAATTTGTCTGTTTAATCTCTCTGGTAGAATGGTGAACCCCTCTCTATCACCCCCTGCATTTGGATACAAATCAGATATAGACTAGAAAGGAGAAAAGAAGGGAATGAGTAAGAGGCTTCCTTTAGCTTCTCCAAGGTTGAGTTGGCAGATGGTCTTAGGCACTCACGTTTATTTTTCAAATCAGGTCAATGGACCAGTGAGGGTGGAAGGCGGATGAGCAATTAAATTACATAGCTTCTCTACCAACTCCCCCATGCTGACCTCCAACAGTATCCTTCCAAAGCACTCCTCAATGTACATGCTCCAAGTGCCTCTTGCTTCCAAGAGCTCTAACTCACAGAAGTGACGAATCAAAGGGTCCCTGTTGTTTGTATATGCGTTGAAAGATTTGTAAACATCTGTGTATCTTGGGAGGAAACATGTTGATTCTGAGAATGTTTAAGTAAAGCAAGCGTAATTTTCCTGCTATAGAATTGGAACTGTGTGAGGGAATGTGGGGGTACTGGTGCATGGAGTTAGGGTGGTAAAAGCCACTGAGAAAACTAAGAGACCTTTAGAGCTCGTAAGAGTTGCTTTTTGAGCCAAAGAGCAGACAGAGCAGGATGCCTTCTGAAGAAATGAAGCTTTCCTCTGTTATCTGTAAAACCATGTTGCCATTGACATTGTAAGGAGAACATTTTACTTTCAGTGCTGCAGAAATCAGAACATTTATTACCTTCCTATTAAATATTGGCTGACCCACTTGCTATATAGGCTTGTAATTAGAGGAATGTGGATCGACACAAGAGAAATAATTTTCTAGATTATTGGCACAGTTAACCCCAGGAATGATACAGTACAAAATTCTTTTAGGAAGATACTTTTGATTACTGGTATCAAATACTCACTCTGGCAAGCTTATAGAAAAGGGAAGGATTTATTCAGTGAACACAGAAGTGTTTCAGACAATCTACAAATAGGATAAAGGACCAAACTTTAATTAGAGACTGGGATGAGAAACTGGAAAACTTTCAGGAATCCAGAAAATAATTCTCTTCCTTTTTCTGTGTAACTGGTTCATTCTTCTCTCTCTACACCTTGGCTGTCGTTGCCTCTCTAATTAGTTGGCATAATATCTGTACTAAATTTCCAAGTTTTCATGTTCCAGACCCACAGAAAATGAATGGCTCTTAGTCCCAGACAGATTCCTGAGAGAGAATATGGTTATCCCAGCTTGTGTGTGATGTATACTTCTATGTCAATAGGCTATGGACTAAGAAGAGGAAGTGTTGAATTCACACACACATATGGTATCCCTCTGGTTCAGAAAATATTTCAGAGAGAGTAAATATCTGATTGGCATGACAGACTTGCTGAAATTGCCAACAATGATGGTAGTATTGTTGATGAAGATGATGATGATAATGACATGATGTTTAAGAATTCAAGCACTGTTTGAGAATTTCCCAAATCTATACCACATAATCCTGCAATTTAACTCCTAAGTTGTTACCTCAAACCAATAAACATATGTCTACCAAAAGACATAAAACAAGAATGTTTATAGCAGCTATACTTATAAAAGACCATACCTGGAAACAGCCCAAATGTCATTCAACAATAAAATTGGTAAATTGCAATATAATCATACTATGGAACAGGACACAGTAATTGAGAATTAATAGTTTACAACAACATGAGATTAATTTCACAACAAAAAGGATGAGTGAAAGAGGCCAGATACAAAAGATTTCATATTGTTGGACTGAATTTGTATGAGGTTCAAAAAACAGCAAATCTAATCTCTTGTGTTAGAATCTCTAGTGTTAGACTAGTGGTTACGTTGGAAAGGAGAGGGAGAGCATTGGTTAGATGGGTCATGAGGGAGTCTTCTGAAGTGTGATGGAAATAATTCATATCTTCATCTATGATGGTAGTTATAAGAGTTTATATGGATGTAAAAATTATTCAATTTATATTCATAAGATTTGCACATTTTACTACGTAAGCTATACTTAAGCTTAAAAAAGAAGAAGAATTTTACCACTGGAGTTAAATATATCTGAGTTTAAAGTCATGGATGAAGCGTTAAATAAGTAGCTTCACTAATAGTGATAGCATATATCTTATGGATAAGGTTGTTGGGAGGATGTAATAATGAATGTAAAGCTCTAAGAATGGTTCTGGAACATATTATGATACCTATTACATGATGGACACTGTACTCATTATTTTAGGCTTATTTAAGCCTTACAAGAACCCTGAGGAAAAAATATGATTTCCATTTTATTGGTGAGAAGACAGTCTCAGAGAGGTTATATCACTCATAAATTTTGCCTGAGATTATTTAGTTAGTAAAGAAGAAAGCTAAAATTCAGCCCATATTTTAAGGCTCCAAAGTCCATGGTTTTAACTTTTGTGTTATTCTACATCATATGTATAAATTTTCTATTGTTTTTTCTTTTTGAATAAGTAGGGTAGCACAATAACCAGTGTACAGAAAGGATAGGAAGTTTCTGCTACGACTAGGATTAAAGTTTATCTATGATAGTGAAATTTAGGCATGAAGAAAAAATTAAAATGATGTAACAATATATGTGATTTTTATAAAATAAATGAAATGAAAATATAAATGGTTAAATGATTAATAAGCCATTTGGGAAGTATCTCAGGAATGAAAAAACAAACGGCATATATTCTCACTAATAAGTGGGAGCTGAATGATGGGTATACACAGGTACAAAGAAACATAAAGGACATTGGAAACTAAGAAAAGGGAAGGTTGGGAGGGGAGTGTGAGATAACAAACTTACCCATTTGGTACAACGAACACCGTCCTGTTGTCGGGCACACTAAATACCCTGACTTCAGCATTATACAGGGTATCCATGTAACAAAAACATTTGTGCCTCCTAACATTTGTGCCTCTGCAACTAACTAGAAATAGAGGCCTGCAGATGCAGAAAGAAAGGAGGGCTGGTGGATACAGATTTTAGGAGACCTTGAGGTACAGATGATAGCTAAATTTGTGAGAATGAATGAGCTCAAACCAGTTAAATCTTCAGTGAAGGGGAGAAGAATGTCGAGGTGGTAGTCTAGAAAACTGAGAAAAGGAAGAGGAACAAAGGCAAATTGCAGAACACTCAGAGAATTAGGGGGGGATAACAAGTTTGAGAAGAAGAGAGCTATTTGGGTTTCTAATCCTGAACGAAAACTTAGGAAGGAATCTTCATATCTACTCAAATCCAATGTGGCAGAAGAATGATGGCTTCCTGTAGCTATTATTCCATTCATGACAACTCATCACCAAAAGTTGGGATTAATCTATTTCTTGTATTAGAAAACTCATCATATAAGCACTAGGTCATCCTTAGGAGCTTCCTCAGATAAGTTGTTAGATTTTTTTCCCCCCACATGGTAAGTTTGCATGCCTTATGTTAATGCAAAACCCATTTTTAAATGGCCAGAAAATATTGCCTCCCGTAAGGCATTGGTTCTGAGATTTTCATGGAAAGGTAGAAAACAGTATAGTAAAAAGACTGGCCACTTGGCAAATTGATCATAATGATGAGCCTGTGTCCACAGAAACAAGAATATAACTAAGGCAAAGAAACACATTGCCTCCTCCATCATGTTTTAGCTTAACGTTACAGAGTTCAGAGAGTGGGATCTAGCAAAGGGAAGACCCAAGGACAAGGAAGTGCCAGCTAATCTTTAGTCCAAGCCCACCGCAAAGTGCACTGACTCTAATTGCCCATGCTTCTCCTACAGACAGCTGTAGCTTTGAGGCGGGGAGAAGTAATTCATCACTATATCGGCAATTACTCGGAAAAATCTCTCTTGAGATGGTGCAATTTCCTTTATTATTATTTGATGGCTTACAGCCAAGCTCTTTTCCTGTAACTGTTCCTGGAAGGACTTGCCCATGTGTTGGGAGCTACTACACAATCAGCCAGCATCTCCTTCTCTAACATTAACATCTTTCCATAGAAATACACAAATCCAAGAGCAGCCACAGTACACAACTCATATCCTAGTTGAGTCATTTTCTCTCAACATCACTAACCTAAAAAACATTCATTCATCAATTTTATTCACTACTATGGGTTGGGCATTGTGCTGAGTGCTTTGCATATTGGATACAGCAGAGAATAAAACAGAAATCACTCCCCTCTCAAAGATCAATCAAAAAGAGAGACAGGAGAAACAAAAGGATTAATTAATTTTCATATTGTGATTACTGTTGTGACAGAAGCTGAACCCACTCCAAGCCTGTGGGCCCCTCGCTGCTCCTCAAACATGCCAGGTGTGCCCCACTTGGGGCCTTTGCATTTGCTGCTCCCCTGTCTGGAACGATCTTCCCCTGTAACCTGCAGGACCCATTCCTTGCTTCCCTAAGTCTTTGTACAAATGTCACCATCTCAGGGAGGACTTTGCTTACCATACTACTTAAAATTGGAATGTTTACCCTATACTTTCTCGGCTCCATTCCCCACTTTATTTTTCTCCAAAACACTTGCCACCTTCTAGCATACTCTACGGTTTAACTATTTATTTTATTTTCTGTACTAGAACTAAAGCTACTTGAGATTAGAGATATTAATTTATCTTGTGTCTAGAATAGTTTCTGGTACATAGGTGATGTTCTTTCTAAGACAGACAAAAAGGGAGTAAGGAAGGAAATACTCTTAGATTTAGTGTCGGGGGAGGATCAGAGGCCTCACCGAGGAAGTGAGGAAGTGATACAAAGCATGAAAAAGAGCTAGTCGTGCAAAAGGAAGAGGTGTGTGCAAGACAAAGTCCCTGAGGCAGGAAGAGATGAACAGAGCAAGGGCTTGGAAGAAAGCTGATGTGAAAAGGCATAAAGGGACAGGGCACTGGTGGCTTGTAAAAGGGTCCTAGAAGTAAGAAAGGGACAGATCATATATTGCCTTGTAGGTGAGAATAAGGAATAAGGACTTCTTTGTACATGCGAAGAGAAGCCAGAGGAGAATTTTAAGTAGGGGGAGGGAGGAGGGCAAGTACCGAAACCCTGGCTGTTCCATGAGAACACAGGTTGAGGGTGACAGGAATAAAAGGACAGAAGGACAGTTAGGACACCATTTAAATATTCCAGGCTAAAGATGAAGGTGACCTGGACAAGAGCACACAAAAGGAAAAGAGAAAACTCAAAGAATTTCAGAAATGTTTTGGAGATATAATTGACCACATTTGCTTTCTGTTGGGCCGTGAAGAAGAGTTGAAATTGAGGTAGACTCCTAGGTTTCTAGCTTAAGCATTGGAGTACAGAAAAATATCTAGGGCTTCCAAGAAGAATAAATTCTATGACTGTATTATAAAATAAAAGTGACACAAATTAGATAAACAGTACAAGTTAACTTGCATTTCTATTTTAAACTAAAGATTTCATTGAGTTGAAGCTTGTAGCCAATGCTTTCTAGTCTGTCAATGTCTTTTATTCTATTTGAGGGAAAGATTAAATGCTCAATATATGCTGCTTGCTTCCTCTTCTCCTTCCCTTTATACGCATCCTTGTTTTACTGATGCTATTTCATTCATTCTTCTCAGCAGTTCTGTAGTGTCTGTATTGCTATAACTTATAAGAAAAGCCAAGACTGGAAGAGGTTGAGTATTCTGCCAAACTAAGCCAGTAAATGTTGGAGCTAGGATTCAAACCCAGGCCTGCTCCTTCCCAGACTGCTTTTTTAAAAATATCATTTTACTTCTGATGGTTTGAATTATTCAAAATTTAACACACGAGATAGTCCCCACATTCCTGCCATTTTCGCCTTCAGATGCATTATTATTATTTTTATGGTACCTTTATTTTTATGCAGGCTATACTAAAATAGTTTTTGGTTTTCCCTGAGGTGAGGCTGCCTAGACAAGGTAGAGTGAGAGGATGCCTAAGGATAAACCTAGCCTAAGATTAAAGACAGGTCATGAGCATTCTTTATAAAAACAATCCAGAGCTATGATTTATTTATTAATCAAATCACATCAGATAGTACCATCTTATTAAAGAACTTTCTACCATGATCTAATTAAATAAGAACTCTATTGTTATCTAAATAGGGGTACTTTAATTATGAATTATTAATGATGATATTTCATCACCTTATTTTTATCTCTAATGTATAAGTATCTATAAAAAGATATCTGATTGGAATACAATAGCTCTCAGTCTCAGAAGTATTCATTGTTTATAGGAGTTACATATGTAATAGGTTAAAGATAGAAAGGAGAAAAGAGTTCCTTTCTTCATCTGAATTGGGATGTAGTGTGACAGATTTTTATCCCTTTAATCTATAATAATAGGAAAAAAGTTCACATTCAGGCAGGTAGTGTAGTGAAATTGCCTGCATATATAATTCTTTATCTAAACTCTATAAATTTTTCTTCTGACTAAAATGAAGCAAAACTAATGGAAAACTGTGGTTTGGGCAGTCTTTGAATTTGAAAGTTCCATCAATCAGTTGACACTTTGCCTTTTTTTTACATGTCTCTATTGTGAGTAGCATATAACCCACTTAAACATATATTCATGAATTTTTAAAATGCATATTAAAACAAAAAAACTGGAACCCGGGATACTGATCATGATATACATTATTCACTGAATATAAAATAAAAGATTATACATGAAATAATTTTTGTTTGCATTGTCTTCAATTATGCCTGAATTAATATCCTCTATACAGGTGTAAGTTAGGAAGGGAGCGGGGAAAAAAGATTATTTTATTATTACTATTTAAAAAATAACAGGTAATATCTAAATCACCAAAATAGAATAAAGTATATAGGCATATAATATTACTTTTGGGAATCATAAGGGTGCCTTAGTTATAATGTAATAACTAAGGAAAGAGAATAATGGGCATCCAGTTTAAAATTATGTTGCTAATCCTTTAATTCTTTTAAACAAAACTTAAATACTTGAAAGAATTGCATCAGCTTCCAAAAGACGTGCAAATATATATCCTTCCACAAGGTGGCGCAAGCACGCCATGCGTTCTTCTGCGCTAGCTCAAAGTCCGTTTTACTATTTAATCCTCTTTATTCTGTGGTCATAGTGTTGTTTTCTGCCATAAAGAGTTCACACTTCAAAGGGCCATCTTTTTCTTAGGCAGTGCTGGATGGTACACAAGCTATGCACATTACATGCAAAAGTACAATAGAATCAGGACAATCCTAAGCAAATAAAATTTTAAACCTATTCAATAACCTTTCCTGAGAGATTACAGTTATCACTTTGACTTTATTGTTCTGGACTCTCTAAATCCCACTGCAGCAAAGGTTTTTGCATTTCTTAGTTTTAAAACATATTTTAGAAGATGTATTTAGAAAATTCTCCTTCATCTGTGTCCCAGAATAATAGAGATATTTCCTGATAATAACTGCAAACTAGAGGTCTTTAAAGGCTTTGTGATTTGAAGTGACCAGAAGGAAACCACTTTCCTTCACTGTGAAAAAATTCACCCTTGTCCTAGCTCAGGAGGATAAAGTACCTAAAACTCCACATTTGGAGAGTTATTCTTTTGGGCAAAATATTACCTTCTGTACTTAGTCTTCTTTGAAAACACAAACCGTTCTGCGCGGGTAACACTAAATTTGTAGCACCTGACTTTCTGGCTGTGTGATCTTGGGTAAATTACTCAAACTATCTGTGTTTCAATTTTTCCATGTGTGAAACGGAGGACACAGTAGAACCTACCTCAGATAGTTGTTCTGAGAATTCACATAAGTAAGATAATTCACATAAACACCTGGCTCAGAACCTGGCACAAAGCAAGGGTTCAACAAATGGTAGTTATTGTGGTAGTCGTTACAAATGATGGGGCAAGTTTCTTAGGAGATCTTTTGTTTTGTGACAGGAATAGGGCAATGGAAGAAGAGAAAGGGGTAGTGGAGGACTTCAAAACAAATTTTGTGTGACAGTTTTGTTCAGTGGTGACCTGTGGTCCTGCTATGATGTCCCCATACTGCTCTGGCTTCTCAGCAATTCACAGTTAAGACCCTCTGAAACTTGCATTTTCAGGTCTTCTGGGTTTTTTCTCTTTGTCCTACCAGCATCTACTCAACAAGACAGCCTGCCTCTTCCAGAAGAGACTTGTCCTTCTATTCTTTCTATGGCCTCTCTCCCCAGTCAGTGATTTAACCCATAGGTCTCTGAATTCTGTAGGTACTCAGTAATGCCTATCAGCTCAGCATGTATCAATGGCTGAGAATCCTTGTTCTCTCCCAGTCTCTTCCTATAGCCAGACCAGCACACAATGTCAATACAGGCAAGAGTCTGCATTCCTCATCCCAGTAGCAGAGTCTTGTCATGCTGGGTGTTGTTAAGTTTATCTAATTGGTGCCACTGAGTAGCCTGTTTAAGAAGCCATATGAAACCTCCAGAGCTACAATAACTTGGGAATTGAACTTCATATACTGCTATTCTTTTTAAATAAGGACAATGTGTTAAAGTAGCAGAAAAAGTGATTTCATTTTTATGTCTTCATAAGCTATTTCATTCATTAAGCTAACAAAATAAACAGAAAGAAAAAAAGAACCTGTCACACTCAGCTTCCTGATTTTTGAATAAGAAAATATATTCATCACTTTTATATCAAATTCTATTTTGTCCAATAATTTAAAAGATACGTAAAGGCCGGGCGCGGTGGCTCACGCCTGTAATCCTAGCACTCTGGGAGGCCGAGGCGGGTGGATCGCTCGAGGTCAGTTCGAGACCAGCCTGAGCAAGAACGAGACCCCGTCTCTACTAAAAATAGAAACAAATTAGCTGGGCAACTAAAATATATATAGAAAAAATTAGCCGGGCACGGTGGCGCATGCCTGTAGTCCCAGCTACTCGGGAGGCTGAGGCAGTAGGATCGCTTAAGCCCAGGAGTTTGAGGTTGCTGTGAGCTAGGCTGATGCCATGGCACTCACTCTAGCCAGGGCAACAAAGTGACACTCTGTCTCAAAAAAAAAAAAAAAAAAAGATACGTAAGTGCAATAGTAGAAGGAATGTGATGGCTAACATTACATAATTAAGGTGGTAACAATATTTCAATCCTGGGACTAAACCTGCCGAGTGAGATTGGGCTGTTGCGTGTGCTATTTCAGGACTCCAGACTGGAAACTATTGAAAGTTGTGTTGATGCAAGAGAATGGAAAACTCTGGGCCTGCAGTTCTCAAAACCTGATCCAGGGGCCCTGGGAGTCCCCAAGACCTTTTTAGGGGGTCCATGGGATGAAATTATTTTCATAATGATACTAAGACAGTGATTGCCCTTTTCATTCCCACTCTGTCACAAGCACACTGTGGAATTTTCCAGAGGCTACATGACATGTGATGATATCTAGCTAATAGATGTGCTTGTGTATTCTCCTATTTTTAAAAGTTCTTGGTTTTAATTTCTGAAATGGTAAATATCAGTTAACATAATGTATATAAACAAAAGGTCTTTGAGCTCTTTGATAATTTTTTAAATAGTAAAAAATGTTCCTGAGACTAAAATGTTTGAGAGCTGCTACTCTAGACCATGCTAAATTTTTTTTGTATGGCTCAAATGGACTTTGCTTACTCAGTCCATAAAATAAAATACTCAAGAGCTAAAGCTCAGAATTCTGCCTCCTGATTTATCGAAGAAAACAAAATGTCTAAATTTCTAATGACTAAAAATTATACTTTCACAAAGGGCTCTTGGAAAACTGTGTATATAAAGCTTTCTCTCAAGGATTAATTTCAGGATTACATAATGCCAATCTAGCATTTCAGAAAGGTATTTTTCATTAATTTTTTCTGATTATAAAAATAATCCATAGTTTGTAGGTGAAACACTAAGCTGAAGTAAGAAATGGAGGACGAGATGTAAGCACAGCAACATGAATGGATCTTAAAAAGAAAATGCTGAATTTTCTAAAAGTAAGAAACAAAAGAAACCTACAACACATTGTCATTTACCAAAATTAAAAATATATGCACACAAAATACAATTCACATTTAACAAGAAAACAATCACATAAAAGATCATAAACATCATGCCATTAAAGACTGACTATGGGCAAGGGAGGGAGGAGAGAGTAAGGATTTAGGATAAAGGAAATATATAAAATAAGAAAAGACCTTTCAGGGACTAGAAATAATGTGCCATGATCAAGGAGTATCATCTCACATATCTACTGCTAAGCTACAAAAAAAGAACGAACAGAAAAGTAGAAAGAAAAAAATTACCACCATTCAGAGAGTACCAACGTTAGCATTTTGGTGTTCATCATTACAATCTTTCATCTTTTTCCATTTTTTCCTGTTAAATAATACATTTCATTGTATACTTTTTATACTGTAATTAACATTTGCCATGATAAAGTTCCTTTAAAACAGTCCCAATCACTTACAGTATTTTATAAGATACATCATTTTAAACCATACTCAAATTGGCAATTATTTAAGTTGTTTCTAATATTTCCCATTTTAAATAAACAGTAAAGCAAACATGTAATACCTATTTTCATGCTTGTTTCTCTAAGATACATTTCACTACATAGAATTTTTTAGGGTAAAGGGAATGAATTCAGTTAAGTTTCTTTATATAATTTATAAAACTGATGTCCAGAAAAATTGTACCAATTTTACACCCTCACAATCAATATAAGATAATGCTGTCAGAGTACACCCTCACCAACTCTGAGAATCTACTTTTCTTCTTGGCCTTCTAGTTTGACCAGGAAAAACATGGAATCACACTGGTTTTCTTAATTTTTTTCCTTGATTAATTTGTTCTTTAATTACTAATGACTTCAAATATTTTGTCATATTTTTATTAGCCATCTGAGTTTCTTCTCTTGTGAACTATCTGTACACAACTTTGTTCCATGTTACCTTTACTATGTCAAGGCACATATTAAAGAGAAGCATAATTGCTTTCTAATTAGATATACGTAAATTATGAAAAATCAATACAGTTTATCTTACCCAATTTTAGACAAAATATTTATTTCTACATTTAGGAAATAAAGTAAAAAAAGTCTTAAAGTGACTTTTAAAAAGCCGATTATTCTCCATTTTCCTCTAGATCTATTTTCCATTCATTTTGGCTCCACTCTGCTCTGGGAGGCCGACCTCTATAATATGCATTCCCTACTCTCCCTTGCTCTCTGGCTGCTGGTTGGGTTTGCCAATGAGGGTAATCAGTAGGTGGTCATAGTGCAGGATGAGAGAGGTAGAAGTATATAATCCTCTCATTTCTTTCTTGCTTTCACACACTTCTAGCATGCTTACTTAGACTGCAGCTTCTGTTTAGCAGCTCTTTTTTCATGGTTCCAACTCTCAATTGAGTTCAGAAACTCTTGTTTCCTCTCCCAGACTGCCTGATCTCCAGAGCTAACAGCTTTCTTTTCATCCATAAATGCCTCAACAACCCTTTTGGTTTTATTGAATCTGGTCGCACACCTGTAAGTAGTACTGTCCTTAAAACATTTCTTCTCAAGTCCCAATGGAATGCACTTTGTTCTTGCTGAAACTCTGACAGATACACTGATTAAATTCACTTTATACTTAGAACTTTATCATATTGATTTAGCAATAAACATTGTGTTCAACTTTAGCTGACTATTTACTTTGAATCTGGTACAATGGTAGGTTCTGGGGGTAAATAATTCACACGTCCTAACTTAAGCAGATATTCCCTCTTGTTAAAAAACCCCAATATTTTCTGATTTCCACAGCATCAAAAGGGATGACTCACCAGGCATTTAAGTCTTTATAACCTACTTCTTCTTTAGCTATCTGATCTGAATCTCTAACTCCTTAATGTGTATCCTCTGCCTCACAGAGTTCATGTCTATATACTGAATATTCCAAATTTCTTCCCCACTGCCATACAATCATTCATGAAGCTCACTTTTCATTTTCTAGGATAATTTCACAAGTTTATTTTTCCCTGAAATCTGACCTAATGTTGAAAATCCTACTACTCTCTCTCTGCTTCCTCTTTCAAATTTTTAACACACAGTGATGGTTCTTCTCTTGTGCTTTTTATTTTTATCATTAATTTGGGGCTTCAATCAAGTGCAATATCACATTTCATGCTTATATCTTGAGTGCCTGTGAAGTCAGGAAATGGATCTTATGTTTTTTATATTCTTTACCAAATTTGGCATGGTACTGAGCATATATTAGTTTTTACAAATACCTTTATATCTAATATAAGAAAGGATTTATCTAAATATAAAATTATATATGAATAGAAAATGTTAAACTTATAAAAAACAAATCAGCATTTAGAAGAGAAGGTAGGGTGGCAAATTCTGACTTAGTATAGTATATTAAGTACATGATTTAATTTTCAAAGATACGTGAGCTAGTACTTTGTTTAAAACACTTAATTAAGGGATATCTTTCAGTCCTCAAATGCAATTAGAACCACACATGTTACTGATGTGACTATTCACATGGAAATTGACTAACAGATCTGGAGGCTATTTAATAGGGTTATGATTTGAGAGTCAAGTGAGATCCATAATGCAAATCTCTAAAATATCACAAGAGATTTAAGCCTAAGTTGTTTCCTTCAAATTCCAGAGCACATATCAGTGTGAGTTCAGAATATGGAGGTTATAAGAATCTGAAATTCACCACTGAATCCTGACTCAGGTCAGTTTCCAGCAGACCGCTACAACCACCAGCTTCTGCAGCTGCCTCCTAACAATTTCCTAAGCAGCTCTCACAGCTGCATAGTAAAATGTTGGAGGGCTCACGGGAAACACAGCTGTGTTCCCAGACACAGCTGCACACCAGAAAAATTACTGGGTGGCGCTATACTCAGCAAATGCCACCCATTGTTATGGGCCCCAAATAATGGGACCTGGTAACTTGCTTTGCATGAGCACAGTACTTTTGCGGTTAGCAGTAAAGGGCATAAATCCACAAAGTTGTATTATGAGCTGTTGTCCAGTTTCAGAATGGAGAATTGAGTTCATTTTCTCTTTCTCACACAATACACCACACACACACACATACACACACATTTGCTCTATTTTGTTATGTTTCTTTGTGAAGTTAATCTCACTGGATTATCACTTTAAATGACACAAGTTTGAGTTTGCATTGACCCTGAAGGAAGCTTTACGCACTGATCAGCTATACTGAAAAAAAAAAAAAAGCAAGAATAAAGAAAGCTTAATCTTACCATGTATGTAGACAAGAAAGCACAAACTAAAATTGCACAGATAATAACCACTAATTTGGTCTTTAAGTAACAACTAACTTGGATAGCTACTGAATCAACATTCATTCAACAAAATATTTATTACATGTCTGTAATATTCAAGGCAATTAAGCAACAAATCTTAGATTTTGTTCATTGATGAGGAAAAAGGGCATTAAAAAGAAGGCTGGTAAAAGCACTTTTTATATTAGTGAATTTAAAAGCATAGTCATGTAACTTTGTGAAAGATGCCTTCCTGATTCATTTTTATATGCTTTTAACAAAGTGTTTAAGTTAGCAAACTTTCAGTTCATATCTGTGCTACTACTAGTGTGAAAAAATCATACATGCTGTACCTGATGATTTGGAAAGGTTTTTTAAAAAATGTTTACAGGTTTAATTTATTCTGAAGTTTCCGTTTTAAAGAGTAATTAAATCATAGCAGTTTACTTGAGTTTGTTTCTTTCATTAGTGAATCCCAAACACATCACAAATTTCAATTATTTTCCTCAAAATCTATTTGAAGGGATGAATTAATACCTGTTTACTATGTGGGTCAACAATATATATAAATCAAATGATGTAAATGCTGAAAAAGTAAATGGAGATACTGGGTTGGTAAGAGTTAAAAAACACAGTAAGAGCTAAATAATGTTTAGTTTTTCCCTATATAATAACAATTATCCCACTCTTTCTTAGAATGCTGTTTGGCCTTGCCTACAATGGGTGTCATAACAATTACTGGATTTGTCTTTCTGTTCTATGTACTAATTCCTCATTTGGTTTTTGTTTGAGGTGCATAAATAGTACAGGGTAGGAAGCTGGCTGTATCAAACTACAGAAAAGGACTGTGTCAGAATTTATCTATCATTCTCTGTGCAAAGAGTTATGCAGGGAGTCTTGCTTTAAAATCAAATCAATTTAAAAACAGATTGACAGTAACTAGTAAAATATTCAGTTATATATACAGAGAAAACATTCATCTGGCAATGTCCACATTTTATATGTCTCGATTGACATTAGCATTTTTTCTCTATTCTGTACACACATTTATGTAATGTTGTCATTATGAGTTCATCAGTTATTCCATTAACAAAAATATTCTCTTTCCTGCTTTTTCCTGGCATAGGCTTTCTTCCTCCTCCCTTCCCACATATGTACTCTTCCAGTAACTAATCTCTACAACCCTGGCAGTAAGACTATGCAATGTTTAGTGTGAGATTTAAAAGAAAGATGGAAGCATAAGTGCCAGTCCTTTTGCTCTAAAGCACAGAACTAAATCATATATCACTCCTTCCTACAAAAGTCTTTCCTCATTAGGTTTATTTTAAACACAACTATCTGTACTAGAAATAACCACGTTGCTATGCATCAAAATATAGATGAGATTTGAAGAGCAGGCTTGTATGACTTTAGCAATAAACTGTAGACTGCTCTATGAATGGGAGCATTATGGGGATGGATATTTTGATGCAATTGAAATAAAAACCTTGAACTTTTGCCCCCCTTTCAAATTGATGAACATGCAATAGGAGATTATGACGAAGGTCAGAAAGTAAAAGAGATGTTTATAACTGAATCTTCATGTACAGTGAAGTAAAAGAAAACATTTACAACCAACACTGTTCACAGCTTGTAGAACAGTGACTTAATAGAGTTAAGTAAATCCAGTGGGGAATCTGGGAATTGTAGCCACGTTTGGCTCCCAATTTAGTATTAAGTGCTTGCCCAGTATGATCACAGGATGCTCTGGGAATGCTCATGGTGGAAAACTAAGACTTTATTTCAGTAAAATTCTATAATAAACACAAATAGTAATATAACTTTCTGAGAGAAGAAAGGGGATGGCAAAGACATAAAATGTTTAGCAAATGAGGCAAGTGAAGAAAGCTTCAACTGACATGTAGCATTTGGCCTAGAAGACAGAGGCTTAAAAATTTTAATTAATCTTTTCACTTAAATGGAGATTGTGACCATATAGTCTGTACATCTGTTTAGAAATAAAAAACCTTATTCTGTCTCTCTCTCTCTATATATATACACACACACACACACATAGATATATACCATAGTACATGTGTGTGTATATATATATATATATGTACAATCATGTTTTGCTTAACAATGGGAGTATGTTCTGATAAATGCATTGTTAAGCAATTTCCTCCTTGTGTGAACATCAGAGTGCATATATACAAACCTAGATGGTATAGCCTACTACACACCTAGGCTACATAGTATAGCCTACTGCTCTTAGGCTAAAAGCCTGGATAGCATGTTACTCTACAGAATACTGGAGGCAACTGTTACACAGTGGTAAGTATTTGTGTATATAAAAATATCTAAACATATAAAAGGTACAGTAAAATATGGCACTATAATCTTATGAGGTCACCATCATATATGCAATCTGTTGTCAACTGAAACATTATTATGTGGCTCATGACCATAAATACCATTATATATATGTATGTATGTATGTATGTATAGATGTGGTTCATGACTATATACATTCTATATAGAGAAATAGAGACTATGTATGTGTGTACATACACACACATGCCCCAGTATGTATTATGTATGTATGTATATGTACTTTGCTAAAAGTAAACATCCCTAATGGTCATGACTGCTAAACACTTAGAATGGATTACCAGAAGAGGTAAAAATTCATTTTTAGGATTTATTTTTTGATTTCTTCTCTGCCTCAACAGATATATATCCAAAGATAGTGATGAAATAGCTAAACATCAGTATTTCCAGTTTAATTTTTAGGGATATAATAATGTCCTGAATCAAAAGATCCTGGTGGTAGATCTTGCCATGAGCCTCCAGTCAAGAGAGGAAGGTAAATGCTTTTGCTACACCTGGTCCAGAGGACAATTGATCAATAATTCAAATGGCTTGGTCACTTATGAACTTACTTTCCACACTTTTATAAGCAACACAGAATAGACTCAAGTAATGTAATTAGTGCACAGGGACACTTACTGGTCAAAATCAACATATACAAATTTCCCACTGCATTTAAAAAAATAATAACTCTGCTAATGGTTAAGGGTAGCTTATAGGTCTGAAAGTTTCCAGCCAATTCTTTGTGTCTTTCACCCTAATTCATCACTAGTTTGCCAACCACTATTAAAACACTTTCACATCTAAATGTAAGGGCCCATATCCTGACATTGATCCAAGTGCGGAACTCCCATTGAAGTCGATGAGAGTGTTGCATAGAAATCAATGACAGGATATGGACCTCAAAGCTGGACCATCTCTCCCCTGGAACATTTTTTCATTGACACTCAGAAATTTGAGAGTATTACAAGAAACAAGATACATAAAGCAGAGCAATTGCACAATGAACTCCAAGGTTCTCTGTTCCTTCTCTGGCAAAGTTTATAGCGGGTTGGATGTCAATTGTATTTAAGAAAGGGGGTGGTGGGATTGTGAAACTTACAACTTCAGAAGCCATGTGCTTGACTAGAATTTCATCTCTCACTATGCAGGTGAGCATAGCTTCTGTTTTGGCAAAGATACCACCTTACAAACAGAATGAGTTCTTTCTCCAGATCTAATGTCTGAATTGGCAATCTTAAACTATTTTACAAAGTATACTTCCTATTCAAAGCTTGAATAATATTGAATATTTTATAGTCAAATTTCTAATAACAAATTGTGTAAATTGTTCTGCTATGTCATAAATGCTAGAAATAATCCTTTAGATTTAAATTGAGTCTTTCTTCCAGTGAATGCAAAGCATTTCAGGCATATTAAAGGTAATTCTTTCATTTTTGCAAACAGTCTTGAACACAGTTTTCACAGATCTTTAAGAAAATGCAAACATATTAAAATAAAATAAACTTAAATCCATTCCTTCTTTACCACCACTATTATATCCCTGAGCTTTTCACCCACAAATATGAAACAGTTACAATATGTGTTTGGTGTACTTCAAGTTTTAAATAAGTCAGGGATCAGTTTTCTAAAGGACCACTTTGATTTATTTTGTTGCTCATAATATTAACCCCTATTTAAAGTTAATAAGCCAATTATTCACCTTGGCCTTGGTTTCCTTCTAGGGCAAGTGGAAGGGTTGTCTGGAATCAATAGTTCTCAAATTTTAGCTCACTTTAGAATCAACTGAAAGGCTTGTTAAAACACAAGTTACTGCCTCCCCCATCCTGGTTTCTAATTCAGTAGGTCTGAGGTGAGGACTGAGAATTTTCATGTCTAACGAGTTCCCAAGTGATGCTGATTCTGCGGACACAGATTCTAAGAATCACTAGTCAATAGACCTCAAATTTTAGCAAGTATAAAAATCACCTGAGTAGCCTTTTAAATCATGCCACCCATATTCCCACATCCCTAATTTAAATTGAATAGGTCTGGGGAAGGGTCTAGGCATTCTCTTTTTAATAAATACCACAGGTAATTCTGATGCAGTTGGTCACAGAACACTCTCAGAAACCACTACTCCTGAGTCCCTTTCAGCTGTGAAATCCTATGATTCCTTCTTTATAAGTTAAACGAGGATGGCTAAGCCAAACAGCCTAGGTACAGAAAACAGGCACCAGGGACAAAGATATCTCAGGGGTAAGGCCAAGAGCTACCCTAGACAGGTAACTTTTTGGATTCTGGCAAGAACCAACAACCAGATAACCTACCATCCCAGATGTATCCTTTGTACCATTTTATGTATTTGTAGTTCTATAATGCTACTTATTTGTAATAATGTATATAATGTCTATTTTGTCAGTAAGCAATAAGATAACTGGGTTCCCTCATTTTTTAAATTTGCCATTATATCTATCAAAGCTGCAATATTGTAACATGTTTGGGGTGGGGCTCTTGTCTTTGGCACAGAAACAGCAGATTCCCTCCTTCCTCCTATACAGATAATTCCTATAGAGAAGTCAGTAACGTTTATAAAATTAAAGTATTTCAATTAAGCCACTATTTGGCAAGGTATGGTGCAGCTATATACTTCATTAACAAGATTCTATATACATGTTAGGATTATAGAATATAATGCTTTTAATATATTATCCATGACTTTGAGAAAAGTTAATTCACATGAAAATATACTCTTGCCTCACTGAGGACAAGAAAACCACTCAACACCCTTGGCACCTTAGTTCTTCACAAAGGAACCATTTGTGAAGACCACAGTTTTTGACTTAATAGTGAAACAAAGGTCTTCTTCCAAATTCAGAGCACCAGTTCTTCTGGTAAGTCACTGAACACTGAGAAAATAACAAAATTTTCTGTGTTTCAGTTCTTCATTTGCAAAGTGAAAATGTTGTTGGACTAGATGATTTCTAAGGGAAGGCCTCTTCCCACTCCAAATTTTTTTATGATTTATGAGTTAGAACTACACAGTTGACCCAAATGTCTTATCATGTCAAAAATGTCATAATGATACATAGTTTATATTTAATATTTAATTGATATTAACAATGATTTCATTATTTAGTCTTCTCAACTGCCTTCATATTTCTTTTTATCTAAAAATAAAGTATTCTTCTTTTTTGACCATTTATTAGCATTCTTCACATTATGATTACCTAGTAATTAGTTTTCTTCATTAATCAGAAGGGTTGGGTATTGGAAATTAATTTCTCTGATTATTTGTGTATTTTTCATATACTGCATAATTCCCTGTGAGTGCTATAATTGTAACCCTTTATAATTGGCAGACATTAATTACTAAAATTGTACTAGAATTTCCATATAGTTTTATATGAGAGCTACATGAATACTGAATACATTCATCATGTTTAGAATACCAATGAGGGAAATTAATTTCCAGCTATTAAAATATGCAAGACTCATATGAATATGATAAGAATGAGATATGCAGATTCCTGAGTCCTATGTCACAAGTAATATGTCCATGTGTGTTCAAGTACACTAAGTCTAGAGTACTTGTTCTCCATTCACTAAAATTAATCCAGATGTCTCTTAGTAGAGGGTTCAGAAGAGTGAGCGAAGGCAAGAACCAAATCATTACAAGATTCCCTGCCAAGGGTAGAGAGCACAGAGTAACACACTTGTTCTTAACAAGCTCATCTTCCAGACATCCCTTTTTCTGTAGCTCTCCCAAATATCCAGGTTTATAATTTCAGAGGCATTTTCAGCTCCCTACTGCATGGGATACATTCTATGTACCCAACCTCCATAGTCTCTTTTTATTTTTATTTTTAATTTTATTTTATTAATTTTTTTTTACAGATGGGGTTCTCGCTAAGTTGCCCAGGCTGGATTGTGGTGGCTCCTCACCAGTGTGATCCTAGTGTCCTGCAGCCTCCAACTCCTGGACTCAACAGATTCTTCTGCCTCCTACCTGAGTAGCTGGGATTACAGGCATATACCACTGCACCCAGTAATAGTCTCTTTTTAGACAAGGATTACTTAACTTGGGGTCCTTGGATGATCTTACAGGGTCTGTAAACCTACTGAAATTGTGTGTAAAATTGTGTACCTATGTATGGACTCCCTTTCTGAGGAAAGAGTCTATAGTTTTTATCATATTTTCAAAGAGGGCTATCACCCAAAAAGTTTAAAGCCCATGGGGCCAAATTATTCCTTCCTTTTTCAATTCCACTGCCACCAAGCAAGTCCACGTCCAGTGTTCTTTCTGTTAAACATGACTGTTCCCTCCATCCAGTCTTCTGGCTCCAGTTTCTTGTCATCTTAATGTATCCCATATGGTGCTGCCAAAGTAATTTTCCTAAAGCTCATAGTGAAATATGTTCTCACCTGTTCCCACATGCTACATTGTAGTTTCTTCCAATGGATACAGTCCATCCTAAGAGGCATTCTTCATTCAATCCAACACAAAGTTCTAGGCAAAATCTGACATTGCTACTCAGTCAGTTCTGTAATTCCTTATCCCATATAGTTCTTTATTTTAGTAAATCTTATGTGAGACCCTGAATGTTTAAAAAGGCTCCCACTCTTCCCTTGATAATGGATATTTATCATGTGCACAGTCTTCAAAAGAACATGTTTTGCCCTCTTTTAAGGGCAGCATACATTTGAGGGTGCGATACGGTTCGTGTTCCAATAGGAGACTAGCAGAATCTGATAAAGAGAAGTTAGTGGGTGAGGTGAGCATTATAAATAAACAAATTGGCCCACTTATTAGTCAAGAGACCAAGTGAATCCCTTTAAGATCTCTAGATTTTTCAAACAAAACAAAATCCCATGCTTTCTTAATCTGTTTCACAAATTTATTACTTTCCTTAAGGATACATTGATTTTAGGTTCACTTGATATCCAGGTCTTTAAATCAAATCTGACTTATTGTGTTTTTCTGTCATATAGAAATCTGAGTACAACAATAACAGGTGACCATGAGGGAAATTATTCCACAATGTAATTTTAAAATACAAACAGCCATTAGTCGATTTTCTTTTGAAAAGTTTCTATTCATGTCTTTTGGCTACTTTTTAATGGGATTGTTTTATTTTTTTCTTGCTGATTTGCTTGAGATCTGTACAGATTTTAGTTATCAGCCCTTTATCGGATGTATACCATGCAAATATTTGCTCCCATTCTGTAGGTTGTCTATTCAGTTTATTGATTGTTTCCTTGGCTGTGCAGAAGCTTTTTAATTTGATCAGGTCCCATTTATTTTTTTTTGTTGCTGTGATTGCCTTTGGGATCTTCTTCATAAATTCTTTGCCTAGGCTGATGTCTATAAGAGTTTTTCTAACATTTTCTTCTAATGGGCAACAAACACATGAAAAAATGCTCAACATCTCTAATCATCAGGGAAATGCAAATCAAAACCACAATGAGATATCACTTAACTCCAGTGAGAATAGCTTTTATCAAAAAGTCCCAAAACAACAAATGCAGTGTATGCAGGGAGAGAGGAGTACTCATACATTGTTGGTGGGACTACAAACTAGTCCAACCTCTATGGAAAGGAGTATGGAAATACCTCAAAGGACTGAAAGTAGACCTACCATTTGATCCAGCAATCCTACTACGTAGTATTTACCCAAAGGAAAAAAAGACATTCTATTAAAAAGATACTTGCACTCAAATGTTTATAGCAGCACAATTCACAATTGCAAAGATGTGGAAACAATCCAAGTGCCCATCAATACATGAATAGATTAATAAAATGTGGTATATGTATTAATATATCATGGAGTACTACTCAGCCATAAAAAATGGTGAATTAATACCTCTTGTATTAACCTGCATGGAACTACAGACCACTCTTCTAAGTGAAGTATCACAAGAATGGAAAAACAAACACCACATGTACTCACCATTAAATTGGAACTAATCGATCAACATTTATGTGCACATATAGAAATAACACTCATTGGAAATGAAGCAGGTGGGGGGGGAGAGGGGATGGGTAAATTCACACCCAACAGGTAAAATCTGGGGGGATGGGCACACTTACAACTTTGACTCAAACAGTACAAAAGCAACTTAGGTAACCCAAATGTTTGTACTGCCATAGTATTCTGAAATTAAAAAAAAAAAAATACAAACAGCCTATGACTCAAAAAGCTGCCCCATTCAAAGTAGCTATTTGGTATTACAGTCTTCCAGAAAAGCAAATAATGAAGCTAGAGTGATAACTTATTAAGAGAAGATGGTGTACATGCAAACACAGGTAGTTCATGGTTTTCTTCACATATATAGACATATATACACACACATACATATGTATATCTTGGGATATGCATGCTTTATCTTCATTAAAGTATAAATCTATATATGCATGTATATGTGAATATATATGTAATATATTTTATGTGTGTGTGTGTGTGTGTACACATCATGAGCTGAACAGAAAACTAAGTTTTAAACTGTGATAAGCCCTTGGCCAAGTGGTAGTGCTCAATTCTTGCTAAGCTTATAACATATGTTAAATCATTTTCTCTGTTTTACCAGTTGTCTCTGTTTTACATAGTTGTGGTCCTGTCATTCAATTCTAATTGCACTAGAAATTGAGATGTTAGGGCCAGGTGACACGGTGTGTTAAAGATAGTTGTGACAATTGTGTTAAGCAACTACTGGAGTTTGGGGGTGATATGGGTGGGGTATAAGAAATTCAATAAGTCTCATGTGGGCTAAGCAAGACCTAGCAGAACCTCACCCCAGACAGGCAAAATGCCCTGCCCACCACCCCAACCCAGTTCCCCAAGGAAACTTCAGAGACTTTGGATTCCCACTCTCTGAACTCCCCCAGCCTTACAATCTCTGTATTCCTTAAGTTCCTCACAATAACATATAACTTGTTTGAAATGCATGTGTTGGCATGCCCATTTTTTATAAACCCTCTGCAGGACTAATCCAATACTGGGTATAATTAAGATCATGTGGGTAAAAAGGAAAAATAACCAAAGAAACATTAGTTCAATAAATCAGTAAAAAGTATATATGTTATGTCAGCCTTTTTTCCCCAACTTAGGGTAATCAGCTCTGCCCACAGACCAAAGATATTTTTTTAATTGCATACATAACATTATACAAAAATTGGAAATTCAGTTTAACTCTACCAAGATTTCAACTGGGCCCATCACACTGTGGTTTGGGTTTTTTTGTTTGTGTTTTCACTTGTGCAAGGAAATCTGATTCTCCCCTTAGGACTAAAGCAAGTTAGACAGGGAGAATGATAAAACTGTCCAAGTCATCCAATGAATGCAAGGTTTACATAAACTCAGAGAAACAAAAGCTGGAGGGAAACTGCAGCGAGATGTGAGGAACCCAGAGAGGATGGTGCCAAGTCAACTGAGCTCAAGGAGCTAAACAGCTAAACTATTAATATAAGTTCCTTAATCACCAACTAAGTTCAAAGAAGGGAAGGAGTCTTTGAGAGACAGGTGAATCTGAGAGGTAAGTAAAAAGTAAAAGGGAGAGTCTGAGCAAAAATGTAAGGGCATAGACAGCAACAGTATGTAGAAAATTCAAGAATTTCCAGCCTAAAGAGTTTAGATTTTCATAAGTCAGAAACGGGGAGCTCATGAAAGTTTCTAAGCAGAGGGAAAAACATATTTTACTGTAAATTAATTTGTAGAAGATATATAGTGAATAAGCAGGGGCAAGTGTAAACCTGGGAGGCTGTCTTACATGTATCCAAGTATAAATACAGCCTCACCTGAACTGCAGCAATACGAATTGATACTGATCAATGAATAAAAGAATGAAGCAACTTGATTCAGTGTTCATGATTACAACTCAGGAGAATATACTTGATCCTTGCTTACCATTTCATAACTATTAATTGAAAATTCTTATAGGATTTCGGACTGAATGTATTTAATTTGAAGTTTTGACTTCAGGTGATAAGCATGTCTCAAAGAGAGAAATACCTACAACATTTTATGTTATAATGAATTCTGTTTTAATTTCATATTGGAAGAAGTTCTTCCCAGCTCTAGAATTCTGAAACTAGAACTCCACATGGAATCCATACATGAAGAAATAGCCACTAATTGTTTTCAAGTGTCTTCTTTGAAATACAGCCATGGCTTCACATCAGTTGAAGAGCAGGGAGAATTGGAGCCAGTAGACCAAGCAACATTTTCATCCATATTTGCAAATGTTTATTATCTAGATTTTTGTAATATTCTCCATCTTTCTTTTTTTTCTTTCATGTTGGTGCCTCTGCTTAATGGTGCTATAACTCATGCTTAGGTTGACTATGAGATAATCCAGCATGACCTCCTTCAGTATTTTATTTCTTGAGATCACAGATGTGAAACTAGCCCCTAAATATGTCCACTTGTATCCAACTTCACCTTAACGTAGACCATCATTTTCTTTCATCTGAAGTTCTCACCAGTATCCAGAGCAGCCTTTCTACTTCTACTCTTGCCCTTTCTCCTCCATTTTCTCTCCAAGTTGCAATAAAAGTAATTTCCTTATAACAAGCATCCTGGGCATGCCTTGGACTTAGAATAAAAGTCAAACTACTTACCTTGTCTTTCAATGTCCAGCATGGTCTGGCTTCTGCCTCCCCCTCTGACCTCATCTCTTTGACGAAATGACCTATTGGATGAAGCTCTAACTCTTCCTGTGCCTCTCATCTTCCTGCTGTGCTCCAGCCACAATTTTCTTTGAATTGCTGTCACATGGGAAACTCTTACTTCAGAGCCTTTGTTCAGTAAGTTTCTTCCATGCCTCTCTCTGCATGACTGATTCCTCTTTTGGTATGTCTTAGCTAAGGGTCATCTCCTTAGAGAGAGTGTTCTAGAACAGCCAATCTAAACTCCCCTTGCTATAATCTTCCACAACACCATGACAGTAGTGGGGCACGGGGGTGGGGGGTGGGGGAGAAGGAATATTTTTATATCATTGATCATAATTTTTAGTTGAATATTAGAATATATATTTATTTGCTCATAAAAGTTAAATTTAAGATTTTGAGAGTTTGAAAGTATAGGAAAGAGAGACTGTGATGAATTAACCAACTGATGGAGGAAAGTTCCTGAAAGGTAAGAGCACCAGGAGAGTTCTTTGACCTGAATAAAGGAAAATGAAAAATAATGGTTGGGATGTAAATATGCCTGTCGATGGAGGTGTTAGGGAAAGGGGAGAGAATACCGTGAGGGATTCCCTGCTGATAACCTCTATCTCTTCAGTGAAGTAGGAAATAAGAATGAGCATCAAAATAGCAAAGCATGGGGCCTCAGAAGAATAAATAAGTTCAATAAGAGCTGTAGAACAAATGGGAAAGGAAGCTGATTAGGGATATTTAAAATGGATTTATAGTGCCACCAGATCAATTCTTCATTTAGTTATCCAGTCAATAAATATGCACTGGGTTCCAACTCAGTACCAGACACTATATTTATTTTCTAGCATCACCACGACTAATAGGCACCAACTTGTTAAAAATCCCCTGGATTTGGATTAGAGGACCCAACTGCATAGGATCTGTAGTATCCAAGCCCTCAGCCACCTCCCTCTGCCCCCTGTGGCTCTGGGCACTGACCTTTCCTTGCTCAGGGTGGGCTCTTGCAGTTTAAGAAAGTATCGTGCCAGGGCTTTTTATATAGAATACACAAACCCATCATTATATGAGCTTGTGATGTTTGAAGATTTTGCAAAACATCTCCTTCCTCATTTATAGACCTACCTACCACTTCCACCATTTCCACAGGGCACAGGGGCCTCTAAATGCATGTCATTCTAAGATGAGGAACAGCTTAGGTTATCCCATAGTTTCCTAAGATAGATAGCTAAATAAATTATACTAACAATAATCAATTTATAAAAGTAAAACATGATTATGTATATTATACTTCAATATAGTATATATTTTAAATAAATAATACTGATACAAGTCCTTTTATGACCTGACTACCACTTTACCTGTTCAACCAAGCTCAGATTTGCTGTAGCCCAGGTTAACTTCCCCTGGATTTCTGAACAAGCCAAACCCATTCCTATGGCTGAGGCCATATGGCACCAGCCTGGCCTTCCTTTGTCCCTCCTCTTTTCCATTGCAATGCCTATCTATTATTTATGTTTCATCTCAAACTCTGTATTTTTGAGATTCCAAAGAGTTCTAGATTATCCAAAAATTCTAGAATATCTAAAATTGCTCAATATATATTTTGATAATTAAATTTTAAATTGAGGGTCCTGAGCTTAAAAGATAACCCCCAAGCCCCACACAAAATAACCAAAATATACAATGCCTTGGAAATTTAAGGCTTCAGATATTTGGATAAATAGTCTTAGATTGAGATTTTAAAAATAAAAATCATAAGACCAAAAAAAAAAAAAAAAAACCTAAAGTTAAAAGAAAGAGGAAGTGTCTAGATCTTTTGGCTAAAAGTTAAAGAAATGTTAGAATTATGTTATTAAATTTAATTTAAAAACTTATGAAAATTCATCAAAAGGGCTACACCAACACTCACAAATAGCTGGGACTCTGTTGATTTGATTCAGATAGCTTATTCCATCTCTCAGGAATGCAAGTCATTAATGGCAGCAAGAGATGAGGTGATCTACCCATAAACACAGGGCTCTGATTCAGCCTGAATGTTAGTGATTTTAATGCCAGACACATCCACTTTCAGCTGGAGGGTATTTGTTGAGAGCTGCCGTGGAGAATGCCTACACTTGGAAAAAAATTCACACCCTTAGCAACCACTAATGAATAAAATACAAACCCACTGATCAGTATTTTGAAATTGTAGAAAACAATATTATTTGTTGTTTTGAAGTAATTCCAGGCATACAAACAAAAATAGATCTAGCAAAACAGGCTGGATTCTACAGGTATCACCTAAGCTACTCTTCCTTGGTGATCCTTGGGAATTTTGCCCAAATAAGCTCTGAGAGCTCAAATCATATATTTTTTTTTAATTCCTGGACTGTCTTTTTCACAGTGTGTGAACAGCACTTAGCAGTGGGAATTTGTGGGGCTGGTGTATTGAAACCTATGTCATGACAACTGGAATAGGTGTGTGGAAAGAAGATATCCACCCCTGAGAAAGATACAGGAAAATGAGAACCCAGCCATAAGCTGGAGTCTTCCCCAGAACTTCTGATCACTTCCACCTGCCATCCCCCACCCTAGACATTGGCCCAAATAACCCACTATTTCAGAGATAACAGACAGTGAAGTTGATGAAAGGATAAGAGACAGTGCCCTGCCATTAAATTATAAACAGAAGCCCTGGCATTCAATTCCATTCCTACCACTTATAATGCCTGTGACAGATGTGGGCAAATCACATAATCCATTTGGCTCTCGTTTTCCCAACTGGTAAAGCAGGGACTCGAATGCTTGCTTTGCCATAACTCACTCAACATTTGTGGAGCACTTATTATGTGCTAGGACTGTAGTGGATGTTATGTTAGGTACAATCCCTATTTTCAAGCAGCTTATCCTTTATTTGGCAGGGAAACGAACAACCAAACTTACAAACAATATACACTACATTATAAAAATCACCATGAAGAAAAAATTAGGGGAACAAATAAAAAAGAATAATACAAAGATGTAGCTTAATCTGGGAGGTCAAAGAACATCTCCTTAGGGATGACATTTAAGCAAAGGGGGTGAGAAAGTAAAGGGTGGAGAGAACATTCCAAGACACAGGATAACATGCACAAAGGCCCCAAGGCAAGGAGGAGCTTGATGTGGTCCAAGAACAGCAAGAAAACTTATGTGGCTACAAGGAGGGGGAGAGTGGCAGGAGATAAGGCTCATAGTGTTATTACAAGAATTAAAGGAGAAATATGTGTGAACATGCTTTTCAGAGTACAAAGCCCTGTACCACTGTGGGAATTATCACAGTCATTAGGGTTTCAGGCGTCCTGCCCTCAGCAGAAGAAGCAGGTCAAAAGGAAAAAAACCACTTGAACACAGGTTTTGCTTCTTACTCCACCCTTTCTAAATTGACTATTGCTCTCATCTTCGTCATCAACCAAAGTGTAAGAAGATTTTCAATTTGCATTGATGCCAGAATTCTTAAAATAAGACTTTATTATTTCTCCTTTATATACCAAACTAGGCTTCTTTAAAGCCAGAAGACAACATTACTGAAGCTCTTTCACATCTAAGCAACAATAATCAGGGGCCCTTGAGAAGCCAGTATTTATTTATATTTCCATTTGTGACACACAGTGCCACACAGGAAAATGAATGAAGAAGAGCTAGACACTCCCTCTACCCACTGTTTCCTTTCCCTCTGCCACTCATTTTTTTTTTTTTTTTTTTTTTGAGACAGAGTCTCACTTTCTTGCCCGGGCTAGAGTGAGTGCCGTGGCATCAGCCTAGCTCACAGCAACCTCAGACTCCTGGGCTTAAGCGATCCTACTGCCTCAGCCTCCCGAGTAGCTGGGACTACAGGCATGAGCCACCATGCCCGGCTAATTTTTTTTTTTTTTGTATATATATTTTTAGTTGGCCAGATAATTTCTTTCTATTTTTAGTAGAGACGGGGTCTCACTCTTGCTCAGGCTGGTCTCGAACTCCTGACCTCAAGCAATCCACCCGCCTCGGCCTCCCAGAGCTAGGATTACAGGCGTGAGCCACCGCGCCCGGCCTTTGCCACTCATTTTTGAGTGAATTTAAAAAATAGAATGTGAGTGGAAGAATGATGAGACTATCCTCCAACAATTCACTCACTCATTAATTCATTTATTCAACAAGCAAGTATTTATTGAGTACCTATTTAATCCTTCCTAACCTTAAACATGCGGATTCCAGGGACAATGTTTATGATACTAATTCAGTTTCACAATTATCCAGAGGAACCAAGGACCTGGGGCAGATACCCATTTAAGTTAGCTCTTTTTTTATATAAATATATTGTTAACCCATAACGATGATTTGGATTCCAGCTTCCTGGACAAGGGCCCAGAAACTGGCTGTCTGGCATCAAAAACGCTTAAAAGCCAAAGGTCAAGAATGAAGGGATTAGAAAGAGAGAGAGAGAGAAGAGGCAAGAGGGGAGTAACAGGACACTGGAGTGGGGGGACACTGATGTGCACACAGAGTGCACTGATGACAGGTACGTGGACAGCAAATGTGAATGTGAGCTCACTTCTCTTCTCTGAAGAGTGTATCAGGAGACAGCATTGCTTGGAAGAGATTCATAAACCAAAGTCATCAATAAAGCTTGTGCCTACTTCAATAAGTGCTGTCTCCAGACCGTTTTGTCTTCTGTCTCCCAAACACTGAATACCTTGGGAAAACTGAACTGACAGTGATGCATAAGAAGATATTATGCAATTGCTGCAATGAGGAAATGGAATAAAACTAGTGCTTCAGAAAGTTTCACATAAGAAAGGGCACAGAATAAAGGAGAGAGGAGTTACCATTAGTGTGGCTGAGGGAAACGGAGTGGGGTGCTGTTTCTGGGGGATGGATGTGATATCTTTTGTGCATGCTTAGCTGTAAATGGTCAAGCTGACTTTTAAATTCAGCTGTCCAGAAACCAACAAGAAACATAGAGATTTAGATGAGCTAATATATCATGGAAAAACTTTTCAGAGACTTAAAAATATCCTTTCACATAAGGCATCATGGCATTTTATGTAGCAACCAGTCTCTGTACATATATGGCCCCGGAATTAGTGGGGGAAGAAGTGGCTAGATATACAATCAATCACTTGTTGTTTTATTTTTCTAGAAAAAATAACAAATAAGGTGAAGCATGTGAACTAGTAAAAAGTCTCAAAGAGGAATGTCAAGAGCTAAGCTGGTTTGAAGTATGTTCGTAGAAAGGGGATATTTCATATTACATATAATATCAAGGAAAAGAGAGATAACACTGTAGACAGTAAATTTCTAAGAGAGACACCAAAAGTCTATTAAAAATAAACACATCACACATACTCAACAGAACTCCTTTCTTAAACATAGGAATAAAAAATATAATAGAAATTCTAAAAAGAACAATAATTCTTTCCCTGATTTCTCCCTTGATTTGCCATTTTGACATGACAATTATTCATTGCTCTTCTTTTAGTTATACAACCACTATAAATGGTGCTGAGAAGGACTTGATTAGAGTTATTTTACTATTTTCTCCAAATTATAATTTTGACTATTTAAAATTAGCATAAAATTAGATTAAATGTTCTGTGGGAACAGCAACTGCCACCATCATTAGCACCACAACCAACACTTGTGCCAAAAATGCTTTCAGTAAAATGAACCAGGTCAGTGTTAAAAAGATTAAATCAATGTAGAAGGCCCAAAGTCCTTACCACTAGAAAGAAACTGATACTGTCAGTCTCCTTTGGACATATTAAATATTTATCTAATTAGTAAAGTTAATTGTTAGGGAAAAATGTCCATTTGTAAAAGGAGAAAAATTTAAATGGGCAAACTACTTCATATTTAACGTCTCATTTTATCTAATCAGCTAATAATAGACTTAAATAATCACTGTCAGATATGTCTATAAAGCAGTTTTAAGTAATAGTTCCAGATAGCCAGGGGTTATGATAGAAGAAAAATCACTTATGAACATATGTATAAATGATACCCTTATGCAAAGACAGAGATAGGTGCCTTAGTCCATTTTCTGTTGCTATAACAGAATACCACAGACTGCGTAATTTATAAGGAACAGAAATTTATTTCTCATTGTTCTTGAGGCTGGGAAGTTCTTGAGGGACCCAAATCTAGTGAGGGCCTTCGTGCTGCATGTCATGGTGGAAGGGCAAGAGAGCAAGAGAGGAAGGGGGCCAAACTCATCCTTTTTATCAGGTATCCACTACTGCAAAAACTAACCCATTCCCATAAAAATGTCATTAAGTCATTCATGAGGGTGAAGCCCTCTTGGCCTAATCACCTCTTAACTGTCTCACCTTTTAATACCATCATAATGATAATTACATTTCAACACGAGTTCTGGAGGGAACATTCAAACCATAGCAATGGGCATGCAATTTTGCTGAAGGTGTCTACCTATCAACCCAATATCTTTAAAGAACAAAGAGAAATTGTGTGACAATTTCACAATCCTTTGAATCATTCGTTCAACTCAATCTTATAATTAAAATTTTTAAAAATTTTTGTAGTGATTTATGAATGGTGAAATATATCCCTCATCTCTTTTATCAAAATCTGATGTCTCCAATCAAAAAGCCCATTGCCATTTTGCAGTTCCAGGATTTATTCTTTCTGATTTATACAACCTAAATAATTTCTTAATGGGTCTCTCTTTCTCCTCCAATCTCTCTCTCCTTATTCCACACTCCACAGTGTCAGAATATCTGTCTTTCTAAACATCAAATCTAATTTAAGAATTCTTTCCTCTGTATTGATGCTAGAGGATGAAGTCAAGCTCCACAGCATAACCATCACACAACTCCTTGCTACACTACACAGGTGCCCCTACCTGCCTCACCTGCCTCCTCCTCTCACTACTGTTTGTGTCTCTGCCAGTCAACGCACTTGATCACTCCACTTGCTTCTAAATGCTCGAGCCTCTGCTCTTGCATTCCCTTTGCCTGGAATATCCTTCTCCTCACTTGCACCTGTCAAAACCCTATTCCTCCTTCACAAACAAAACCTTTGTACCACACCTCTCTCATCAGCTCCTCTCCTCAGAGCCTTTAACATGTCGTTCTCTTTTGCACATTTTGTCCTTAAATGTTTGGGAGGTTTTGTTGTTGGGGACATGCTAGGCAAACCTTTATTCTCAGTGTGCCACATAACAAGAAGCCACAGAGCCCCCTTCTGGATACCTTACTTAGAGCACATTCTGTTGGTTTTTTACATTATTTCTACCTACCCGTCCCCCACCCCCAGTCTCCCAGGAAGGCTCTCTGCTCTTGAGATTGAATTCATTCTTTCTGTGTTAACCCCAGTGCTTTCACCAGGCTCACTCAAGAGTTTGTTGGATTATATTCATGTGAAAATATCTGCATTGGCAAAATGGCCAATTCATGCTAATTCACAGTCATAGGAGGTTCCCATAGAACAGCTCGTGAAGAGAATCCAGTCTAATGGTTTTCCAACTTCTGTTTTCATTTTTTCTATTGTTAGTGGAACAATCCTGTTTTGAACAAGGAGTTTATTTGAAAGCCCAAGATGTGGTACAGATAAACACCATTCATATTAAATTTAAGGGAGCCCATCTACAACTTTTTCCCCCTCCCCTGCCATCGCAGAGGCTCTGAAGAATGCAGTTTAAAATCCACTTTACAAAAACCAAAAATACAAGGGAAGAAGAGAAAACCCAGACCTTATACTATTAATATTTCTAAGTTTTATCCAAAGAAGACATTGAACACTATGCACAGTCAAGTGAAATGAGTTCTTGGAATATGTGAACTATCTTACATCTTTTTAGGAGCTGTTGAATGGTCTCTAACAACAGCCAGTCCTTAATACGCTTATTTTTGAAATTACTCTGGAGAATGAATTGCTTAAAGGTAATGTATGATAGTGTTTATATGTGCAGCTCTGGAGTCAGGTTGCCTGGCTACATCATTCAGTTTATCACTTAACTAGTTGTGTGACAAGTCACTCAGGCTCTCTTCATCTCAGTTTCCTCATTTAGAAAATGGGGAACTAGTATCTACTTTATATACTTTTGGTAAGTATAAAATAAGGTAATACAAGTATGAGTTCAGAAGAGCTACTACATATAGTAAATGTTCAGTTACTACATCAGGGTTTGTTAAGGTCCATGATAAAAAAGGCAAATGAGAAACTGGCTGTATCCACTGGCTGGATACAATGCTTCTCAAATGAAAAATACAGTGTACCTGTTGAGGTTGTAAATATCTGCGTGCCGTTTACTATTTACTAAATTGTCCACTTTACTAATCTAAGGAATTTGCCAACTGCTTTATTCTGTTTAAAGTAAAATATTTAATAATCCATAGGCTCATATAATGACACCACAGACAAAACTGGGAGCACATAGCTTGGGGATAACACAGTACCTTCTAGATTCTCTTTCCCACATATGTACCTCACCCCCCGTGCCAGCTTTAGTCTCCTATCCTGCTTTATATGGGACATATCTGTAGGCAGCTCAGAACTTATAGCCCAAGAGTTATAAACAGAGAAGATAAGATGTCTTCACCTCTAGCTCTGGGTAGACAAAGTTCAGGGAAGGACCCTGGGCAACTCAGTTTGGGTCACCTACTTATGGCTGGATCAATTGGCATGGTAACTTCTGTATGCAGATCTACCCTGTAGCCAGGGGAAGAGATGATTCTGACTGGCAGCTACCATCAGAACTTCATGGCATGATCAGAGCTGAGCAATTCTGAGAAGGCAAACCAATAAATATCTACTCCCAAAGTATTTACAATTAACAATGCAACTATACCAAATGTGTCCTTTTTTATTTAACTCTGCATACCAGCAAAAAAAATTACACACACACACACACACACAGACATAATCTTTGCAAACAGAGAAAAATATGTAGTTCTGGTAAATAAATAAGAACATATCCTTAAATTCTGCTTTAATAAATAAAACAATTAGATGTTTCTTTAAAAGAGTCTGATTTAAAATATTTTGGAAAAGATGATATTCTATAATATTCCACACTGAATTCTAAGCTGAGGAAATAAAATGAAGGAAAAAAAAAGTGACGGCTCAGTAAATCCCATTTGGACTATGTTGAGAGTTGTCAGATTAAGAGATCCTGCACAGGCAGTCACGAACTTTCAGGTGTGTCAGATTGTTTACAGCAACCACGTGGACTCTGACCAGGCCACACTCTGGAGAGCAAGCCCTGACCTCAGCAGGAAGTGTGTTCTAACTTCAGGCCAGAAGAAGGCAGAAGTGAAATAGTTTTCTAAACCGGGTATACCTTAAAACCAGAGGTCAAGAAAAGGTACTGCATTAGTCAAACAAGATACCTGGAGTTCGGGACAACTCAGACCTTAGAAGTCAAGTGAGAAGGCAGCAGCCAGGAGAGCAGAACAGAACCTGTTACTGAAGAGCAGGAGAAGACAGTGTCTTGCTTAGAATAGCACTCATACAATCCCAGGGAAGACCAAGTTACCATACACAGTAAGCAATCAAAGAGTATTTATTAGACTCAAGCACAAACCTGTTGTAAAATTTCCTTTAGTTGAAAAGTTAAAGTACCTTCTAAGGGTTTTTTGGTTTTTTTTAATATCTTTTCTTCTGTACTGTGATAGAAATCTTCTGTTTGTGTATGGACCAAGGCAACAGGGAAACTGGGAAGGAAGGCAGGGCAACAAATGGCAAAGAGGGATTAAACAACAGCAAAAAAATTTCTGGACTCTAGCCACTTGCACCTGGTAGAAAGTGTCAAGGAAAACCACAGATTTATGCCTGGAGCTTTGCAAATTAAAAAAAAGAATCTATTAATTCTTTTAGCAAATATTTATTGAGTATCCATTACTTGTCAGAGAGTTTGCTAGGAGTTAGGGATGCAAAGATGTAGAAGACAGCCTCTTCCCTTGAGGAGATCACAGTATCAGAGTTAGGCCAGCGAATCAAATTTATATTATGAGTAAAGTTCTAACTCAGGCAATATTACTATGAAAATATAGACAAGAGAACATTTCACTCAACCTGATGAAAATGAGTAGAGGGACAGAACCAAGCTATAAAGAATGATCCAAGATGCATCCAACACTACGTCCAATTCAAAAGACAAAGTTTGAGTTTAGAAACTACCTAGGGGTAAGAAAATCATGTCAAAACAGATTTCTTATAAATGTTGAGTACTTCCTGTTTGAGAATGGGCCAGAAATATCAAGATGACAAGTTTGGAGTAGTCTGCTGAAACCAGGAAGTAAAGAGGACCATGAAAATTGAACCTAAGAAAAATAATGAAAAGAATACTTAAAAGATTTTATGGAGAAAACTGTAGAACTTGGAATGAGACATAGAAAGAGATAGGCATTCTTCATTTTAAAGACATCAGTTCACCAACTCAATTTAATGTTTGTTTCCTTAGATCCGAAAATTTTCCAAAAGAGTGACAAGAGTCCTAAATTGTTATTATCCTGAAAGAATTGCAATACAGAGAACTTTTTAAAAAAAGAAAATTCTTCCAGGCTCCCTCTCTCCTCTTCTTTTCTCCTTCTATGACCTCTTGTAAGTCTTTGATCATTTAAAAGGAATGTGTGGGTGGTGTGTAACCTTTAGAAACGTTTTTCTGCCAATTTACTAGAGGGAAGTTTTCTTTCTCTTTTTCTTTTCCCCCCCTTGCCCTAAGTTTTGCACAAAACCGCGTTTTGCTGCATTGTGCAAAGCTATTCAGAGGCGTCCTTGAAAGACTCAAAAGAAGAGAGAAGGGAGTCAAGTTGTGGCTGTGAAACCAGACAGCACCCCCTCAAAACCAGATTTCTGTGGCCCCAAACAAGCCTATCTCTTTGTGTGGGATGGCTAGTAGCTGGTGAGTCATGTTACCAGGTGTATCTGTAGACAACGTGTTTTTAAAAATAAATAAATAAGAGCAGTTATTGCTTCTTTAGAGTCTCAGAAGGAGCTAAGAGAATAGCTAAAGGAATGTTCAAAAATCAGAAATGTTGCTATTATGAGAGAGTAGGCTAAGTGCAATAAATCAACCTAGTATAAAAGAGTTCATTCAAAAGACAGGGATTCTGGCTCAGTCGTCTGTCTAGTCCACAAGATTCTTCATATGGTGGCTGGCACTTGAAAGAGGATCCATACTGTTGGTTGTGGAATAAGTAGCAGTGATTGTCAATGAACAAGTTGGTTCTCATTTGTTTCATGTCTCTATTTCCCATTTAACTTTGAAATATGCACAGTGAACAGAAATGATATTCCCTTTCACTATTTTTTTAATATTTACTGCATATTAAAGTTATTTTTATAAAATGTAATGATTGGACTTATGATAGCTACTATTGAGTGATATATGGGTAGAGAAGAGCTAGAAGTACTAACTAAATAATGGATCCCCTTCTCCCCGCAAAATCACCTGTTGGTTTGGCAACCTGAGTTACCAACTAGTAACCTGAGTTGGGAAAGTTTTCCTCATTTTACGAGCTCAGAACTGCTCAATCACTTGAGAGCTGCTTCCCAGATTGTGTTCTTCAGGTAGGAAACAGGAGTCTAGTGAGGGACCCAAAAGGCAGTTCAGTTTTGAAACAGGAAAAGTTGGATAGTGGTGGAGAGATGGATACTTCAAGAAAAGATGGTATCAACAATTGAGGTTGATGATATCAAGGTGGTATCAACCACTTGATTTCTGTAGATATTTACTTAAATATGGTCTGCAGAGCAGGATAGACTTACCCAAAGGATGTGCAAGATCATCCACTTGCATGAGGAGAAAAAACAAGAACTTAACATTTATATGTATTTTGCCTTAGAAAAGAATTAAACCTTACTAGTACTTAATATATGGGCTCAAAATAGTACCTATATATTAAATATATACACGTGTGGGTTTTATGTTCAAATATCTTTTGGCTTCTGTTTCTCACTAACTTTGAGGGCTACACCCTCATGACCTTATCACTTCCCAAAAGCCCCACTTCCAAATACCATGACATTGGGGATTAAGTTTCAACATATGAATGGGGGGGCATAAACATTCACTCTATAATACCATCAATGGCTTCTATCAGATGGCACGTCCTTCGGATAAGAGAAGGATTAAGCAAAATGATGTGAGTTCCAAAACAAGCCTTTGTGCAGGACAGAGAGGAAAGCACCTTTTTATCTGGAATTAGACACCAGAGAAGACTGGAAAGGCCACAATGACAGGAAGGTCTGTAAGATCTTGTGGATCTAGAAGACCCAAGACCAGAACAAATCCCAACTACTCTCAGCCAAAAACACATCAAACTACACTGAACTATTAGGTTGGTGCAAAAGTAATTGCGGTTTTGGACCATGAATTTTAAATCATTATAACTAGACTCAAACACATCTTTATTAATCAAAATTGGAACCATTACAATCAACACATTTTTGCCAATGAGAAATAAGTTTGTTTATTCCTGTAGCTTAAAAATCTGTGCTTCGGGATTCCACGAACTCTTGGAAAGCATTTACATCCTGCTGGTTGTGGAAGTGTCCTTCCTGCAAAAAGTTCTCAAGATGCTTGAAAAAGTGGTAGTCAGGTAGTGAGAGATCAGGTGAATATGGTGGATGAGGCAAAACCTTGTAGCCCAATTCGTTCAACTTTTGAAGCATTGGTTGTGCAACCTGTGATCAGGCCTTGTCAGGGAGAATTTGGCCCTTTCTGTTGACCAGTGCAGGCTGCTAGCATTGCAGTTTTTGGTGCATCTCATGGAATTGCTGAGCAGACTTCTCAGACGTAATGGCTTTGCTGGGCTTCAGAAAGCTGTAGTGGATCAGACTGGCAGCAGACCACCAAACAGTGACCATGACCTTTTTTTGGTGCAAGTTTGGCTTTGGGAAGTGCTTTGGAGCTTTTCTCAGTCCAACCCCTGAGCTGGTCATTGCTGGTTGTCATATAAAGTCCACTTTTCGTTGCACGTCACAATCTGATTGAGAAATGGTTCATTGCTGTTGAGTATAATGAGAGAAGATGACACTTCAAAACGATGACTTTTTTTTATTTTCAGCCAGCTCATGTGGCACTCACTTATTGAGCTTTTTCACTTTTCCAATTTACTTCAAATGCCAAATGACCATAGAATGGTCGACGTTGAGTTCTTCAGCAACTTTTCTTGTAGTCATAAGAGGATCAGCTTCAATGATTGTTCTTAATTGGTCATTGTCAACTTCTGATGGCCGGCCACTGTGCTGCTCATCTTCAAGTCTCTCATCTCCTTTGCAAAACTTCTTAAACCAACCCTGCACTATATGTTCGTTAGCAGTTCCTGGGCCAAATGTGTTGTTGATGTTGCGAGTTGTCTTCGCTGCTTTAATGACTCACTTTGAACTTGAATAAGAAAATCACTCAAATTTGCTTTCTGTCTAGCATCATTTCCATGGTCTAAAATAAATATAAAATAACACAGCAAGTAATAAGTCATTAGCAAATAAACATAAACTGAGAAATGTGCATTAAAATGATGTATAACATAACCACATTTATTTAAGAATGTATTCCAATATCAAATGGCAAATTTTACAATGCTAAAACCACAATTACTTTTGTACCAACCTAATTAATACACAGAGTCTACCTTAAACTGGACCAGAAATTTTTCCACTTTTTCTCAATTTAAGAGGAACAGAGAAAATCTTAGACCCTGGCTAAAATAAAAATAAAAATCAGAGCTCCCATTAGGAAAAAAGCATGGATTTGTCACTCATACTAGTACTGAGTTTAAATATCAGTGCACCTATTTATTACCTGGAAATTAAGCAAATTTCTTGACTTTTCCAATGTCAGTCTACTCATTAATTTAAAAAAAAAAAAAGATACTAACATCTCTCCCACAGGTTTCTTATGATTAATGGAGCATTTCAGAAACCTCATTCTTTTTTTCCCCCAGAATATTATGGGTGGTACAAAGGTTTTTTACGTGATTCGCTTTTGTGCAGTTTGAGTTAAGGTTATAAGTGTGCCCGTCACCAAGGGCATTGTACCTGTTAGGTATAAATTTACCTGTCATCTTCTCCCCCCTCTCACCTGCTTGGTTTTGTTGAGTTTTACTACCATATGTGCCCATGGGTGTTGATCAATTAGTTCCAATTTAATAGTAAGTATATGTGGTATTTGTTTTTCCATCTTGTGATACTTTGCTTACAAGAATGGTCTCTAGTTCCATCCTTGTTACAAAAGGTATTAGTTCACCATTTTTTAATGGCTGTGTAGTACTTCATAGTATACACATACCATATTTTATTCCAAACCTCAGTTTTTCTTGTAATGTTTCACAATTTTTATTGAGTCTAGCTAACACCTATTTTATTATTTACTGTTATTTTTCCCCTGAAATACATTTCAAAAGAAAAATTTCCATCATTATCGTAATTATCATTTACCATAAGTAGAAAGTATCACAAAGTTAAATATATATATCCTAAAATTAGGGAAATCACATTTTTAGTTGCCTGGGTAGTTTATTTCTGTTATCTTGTAATTATTAACAATGTTGCTTTTACTCACAAAGTATCCCAGTCTAGACAATCAACGATGTGATCACCCTACCTAAAATTATCTGTATACTCCCAGGGATGCATATACCACTGGGAAACACTGACTCACACGTATGATGGACATGCCTAACAGAGCACCTGGCATGTGGGAAGCTCTCAGCCATAAGTGTTCTTCTTTCCCCGGAGGGCATGTGAGGTGCTGATCGCAATTCTGACAGCTCCAGGGGCTACAGAGAGCCATAGACAGGAGATAAACATTATGCAGGACAAAGAGCAATAGCTATGGTTGTTGACCCTTTCATGTCCTGGTATCCTCACATGCTGGTATCAGAAAAAGATACACATTGGATACTGGGTAATTTTGGTTTAAGTGTATTAATGAATAAGCATGATTTATCAAGTCTGAAAGCGAAAGAGTGGCTAGCTCTTCAACAAAAAGTAGTAACATAATAAAGCAACAGTGTCTGTCTGTCTGTCTCTCTGTGTTTGTGTGTATGTAAAATGTATACGTAACATATGTAACTAGAATCGAGAAAAAAAAAATGACACAACAATTTGTGAAACTCCAGAAACTGTGACCAAAATCCAATTGTTTTGATCTGAGTTTAGATTGAGTTAATTGCTTCGGTGGTGATTGGGGAGGAGGGTTGATCTTAGATTCTCTCTTAGATCTTCTTGAATTTCATGGATATAAATGCACAAGAATCAAATTTATAAAATCAAAGCTTCCAAGCACGTGAATATATTTACCTTCTATAGTCTAGAAAATATTTTCTTAAATGAATAAATTAGCACTGCTGCTATAGTTAAAACAGGAAATATTGTGACAATAATTATTGAAAAAAAATTGAATTGTGAGTAGGGATTTAAACCACTTGAGAGATAGTGTTTGTATAACTCCTATTTTCCAGGAAGAGCTGGAGCCTTTATGAGAAACATTTCCTTCATCTTGGAAATGAGTACTAAGTAGTACCCTTGCTATAGCAAAAAGAATGTTTTCAAGAGTACAGAGTAAAGTAAGTAAATCTTAAAGTCCATATTACCAGATATCGAGTTTAATATCATATATATTTACCTAGCAGGAAAAATGCCATTTTCATTCAGCAATTAATCTCAATTCCATGATGAAAAGCATTCTGAATTCTTCTATTAGTAACAGTTTTGAGTAGCACTTTTCAAAGAATATATGCTATGAATGTTACAAAATTCTGTTCTAAATGAAAAATGTCCACGTGCACATACTAAACACCAAATAAGTAACAGAAATAACTCAGTGATCAACAAACAAAGGCAGATGAAGGAAACTATGAGCCCTTTAAAAGGTCAAACAAAAATTTCAAGTAGCTAGAGTTCTGTGCATTTGTCCTCTGAGGCTTTCTGAAAACTCCTTTAGGGGCAAGTGAGATAGTTTTGAAAGTGGTTTCAACTCTTCTGATGTGTTACTGTCTAAATCATGAAAACACTTCCTTTGTCTGCTTATCAGTAGGTGCTGAAGTAGTGCTGAAGTATGCAGAAAGGATAAGGTTCCAAGTGGAAGGTACTTCCCCAATACCTAGTAACCTCTAGTTCTAAATACTGGGCTGTTTGCACATTGAAACGGTAATTTTTAAAACAAGCACAGGCATTTTGTTTAAAAAGATATCTCGTGTGGTTTTTCTTTAGAATGGAGGAAAAGGTTGCAAAATACACTTCATTATAAGCTGGGATCTTAGGTATAGATAACTTTTTGTTTTTGTTCTCTTAGAGAAAATTTTTGTTCAAGGTTTAATTGAAGCTACCTCTAAGCAAAATTATGGAGATATGGAAGCTGATGACATCCCTGCTAGACCTTTTTCTGCCTTTATTGCTAAGTGTCTCCATCCACATAGTCACTATAATACCAATAATATGTTGTTATCATTTCCAGAAGCATTAAAATTTTAAAGGAGCATCCAAGCTCCAAATTGATCTAAAAATTCAATGTAATCCTGATGAAAATTTCCAAAACGCTTTTTTTGGTCAAAACTGGCAAGCTGATTCTGAAAGTTATATGGAAATGCAAATAAGCTAAAACTGCCAAAGCAATTTTTAAAAAGAACACAGTTGAGAGAATTAACTACTCGATTTTAAGATTTACTGTAAAGCTACATAATCAATGTGTTAGTAACAAAAATTAGAAATACAGAAAAAGATAGAAAGTCCAGAAAGAGTCAAACATATATAGTCATTGTATTTTATTTTTCTTTACAAATTGTATACATTTATGGTATACAATATGGTGTTTTGACATATGCATACCTTGTAGAATGGCTAAATCAAGCTCATTAGCATACACTTTACCTGGCGTAGTTACTTTTTTGTGGTTAAAAACTCATAAAACCTACCTTCTTAGTAATTTTTAAGTATATAATATGTTGTTATTAACTATAGTCACCATGATGTACAATAGATTTCTTGAATTTATTCCTTCTAACTGAAATTTTGCATTCTTTCACCAACATTTCCTCAATCCTTGCACTCCCCAACCTCTGTTAACCACCATTCTTCTCTATGTTTCTATGAGTTTTCTTCTCTGTGTTTCTATGAGTTCAACTATTTTTAGATTTCACATGTAAGTGAGATCGTGAGCTTTTTGCCCTTCTGTGTCTGGCTTACTTCACTTAACATAATGTCACCTGGTTCATCTATATTGTCACAAATGATAGGACTTCCTTTCTTTATTAAAACTGAATAGTATTCCATTGTGTATATATACAACATTTGCTTTATCTATTTATCAGTTCAAAGACACTTAGGTTGATTCCATTTCTTGGCTATTGTGAATAATACTGCAATAAACATGAAAGAGTGGTCATTTGATTTTAAACAAAAGTGCCAAAGCAAATCAATGGGAAAAGTCAAGTCTTTTCAACAAATTAGAACAACAGAATACCTGTGCGAGAAACAAACAAACAAAACCCTTGACCCTGACCTCATACAATAAACAAAAATGAAATGGATAGATCTAAATATAAAATCTAAACTATAAAACTTACAGAAGAAAATATATGAGGCTGGGTGGGGTGGCTCACACCTGTAATCCTAGCACTTTGGGAGGCTGAGGTGGGAGAATCTCTTGAGGCCAAGAGTTTAAGACCAGCCTGGGCAACATAGCAAGACCCCATCTCTACAAAACATTAAAAAATTAGCCAGGCATGGTGGCATGTACCTCAGGAGGCTTATGTGGGAGTATTTCTTGAGTCTAAGAGTTTGAGGCTACAGTGAGCTATCTCTGGTCATGTCACATTACTCCAGTCTCAGTGACAGAGTGAGACCCTCTAGGAAAAAAATAAAAGGAAAAAAATAGAAAATATGTGAGAAAATCCTTGTGAAATTAGTTGAGAAAAATTTTTTTCTCTTTAGATATAACACACATGCATGTGCTCATGAACCATAAAAGAAAACAAAAAGTCAAGCCACAAAAAATATGAATTGTCAATATGATAGCTGAAAAAAGATATTCAACATTATTAGATATCAAAGAAATATAAACTAAAATGACAATGAGATACCACTACTGGCCCACTAAGATGGTTAATTTTAAAAGACTGCTAATACCAAGTGTTGGCAAGGATATGGAGCAACTGAAAATCTCATACACTGTAGGTAGAAATATACAATGGTGCAAATGCTTTGTAAAAACTCTCTCTTATTTTTTTGTTAAACCTCCCATATATTTCCCTTGGTCTGACCCAGCTATATGACTGCTAGTTTTTTACTCAAGAGAAATGAGAGCATATATCCACATAAAAACTTGTATATGAATGTTCATGGCAGTTTTACTCATAATAATGAAAAACTGGAACCAAGACAAAATCTATCATCAGGTGTGTAAATAAACAAAATATAGTATATTCACACAGTGGAATACTCTTAAAGGACATGCTCTTAAAGGACAATAAAGAAGAAAGTTAGATGGAAAGAATTACAAAAGGTAAAAACTATAGGAAAAGTTTGTACAAGACAGGACACAGGCTGGTGTAGAACAGGGGTAGTGGTAATGAGGACGGATAGGAGGAAGGTTTTTGAATGGGAGAAGGGTGGCGAATGAAGAAAGAAAAGTTAGAGATGACTTCTAGGACATTAACTCAGGAAATTATATGAAAGGGAAAGTCATTTGGTTATGAAAACATATTTGAGAGAAGACCTTCTGTAAGTCTTTTAAAAAACATACAATAAATGTGACTATTTACTAGATATGTACAGAAAGTTAGCCCAGAGTCTGATAAAACCTCAAATTTTAAGGCCTATTTTATAAACACAGTTAATAATATTACCACCACAAGGAAACATATATATGTATCTGTTATAATACAACATAGCAGTCCTAATAATACCACAGATGATAAGCAATTGTAAGAAATCCTTTAAAAATCCATATCAGCTTATCCTCCCATCTGCAAAGGTTGACTATCATTTGCCTCTTTCATAGTATTACCCATTTATTAAGTGACCTGGATCCTCTACTTAATTCAACTATCCTACATACTCCAAAATCTGGAACTGACAGGTTGAAAATAGACTATCATATTTCATGGCATGTGAAAACCCATATTCATATAAGAGAGCTACAATAAAGACTTTGTTGAATCCTTTCAAGCTTTCACTCCTTACTTGAGTAAACTGTGAGTTGAAAACCAACTGCTCCTTCATTCTGACTTACCCTGCTCCTTCTTTAATCAGAAGTGATTAAGGAAAACCCAAAATAGTTTTTCAGAGAATGGGAAAATTTCCAAGAAAACTTATTCCAATGAAATTCCGAACCAAGTTCACATTTTAGTTAATATAAGTGTTCTCTTTTGCCTTCACTGTGGATTTTTTGATGCCAAATAATGTTCACCCTAGATATTGATAGGTTTTGATATTGATATTTGATTTGATAACTATTTTACAACTTTCTCTACTCTTGTTCTCATATCTTAGAATTGATATTTGGAAGTGTTGAGATAGATACAAATTTAACAGGTCTGCCGGATTTTCATTTTAAAGAAGCATATTGAGATGAATCTTGGAGTTCAATGCAGAAGTTTGAAAATATCAGCTTTCTATTATATTCTTAACAGATAATAAGCTTTGGACTTGTATTCAAGCCAAGGTATTGGTTATTTTGTTCAAGTTAGAATAAACTATAGTAATATGGCAAGTGTCAAGAAATCCTGACTTAAAAATGGATAGGAAACTGTGGATAGGTCCTTAATTACAAAAATTCAAAGTTGGCATATATGCAAATCAAGTACTATTCCTAAAGAAAGTAATTTACCTATCATTTCCTTTTCTAAAAATTTGTTTTAGTTTCTTATTCACTGATCTATAATATTTTCTTTTTCTGTAGTTATTTTGATTTCTACAAGCCAAGTGAATGACAGTCACAAAAATCTTGGGTTTTTGTTATTGCTGTTATTGTTATATACACATACACACAAACAAGGAATGACCAATATTAGTAACTCTGTATGCATGACTCTTTCCAATCACAATTCCTATACCATTTGAGATTTGTATTTAGGGTAATGAAATGATTTATTAAAATACATTTCAGGTCAACTATTGCTTTGACATATAATCATTTGAATGCAAATAAATTGAGCTTTTGTATTATAAACTTATTTTGACTCATTTTAATCTAACCTTTACTGAACTTTTACTCAGACTTACACTTAGCTAGAAACTATAAGGACTGTTAAAAAAGGAGATTCTTCAATCTGTTAGTTCTGAAAGAATTTATAATCTGACTGAGAAAACCACTGACATATGCACGACAAGTAAAGAACATGGATATATTTAAGATAATGTAGAACAAATGGTACACCTCAGAGAATGTGAGTAAAGAAATGAGCAGTATAGCGGGATCCAGGAAAACAAAGTGCTTAGTTATAGCTTAGGAAGGTCTGTAAGAAGTTCAGGAGTATTTCCTTAATTCACTCCTGGAACTTAGGATACACTTTAAAAAACAAAACACAAAGAAAACCTAAATTAGAGGTCTTAGTAAGGTTGGTGACACAATAATTCTGATATGAGCACTGAGGTTTTAGTTTAGGTTATGAAATAGTTATGGACTCTATCAACCATAAAGGGGAATACACACACAGGGAGTCTTTTAGAAACCTGTTGAGGAAAATTGCAACACTAGCAACTTCTCCCTAGTTCTCATGATATAAGGGAGCCATTCACCAGGGGGAATCCTTTGGAAGTTCTGTCTCATTGACAGGTCCTTTTGTTAAGATTTATTTCCAAGGCTGGCTGATAAATTGCGCGGTGGCGCGCGCGCGCGCACGTGTGTGTGTGTGTGTGTGTGTGTGTGTGTGTGTGTGTGTGTTTGTGTGAGAGAGAGAGTTGATAACTTAATTATGAATTTTAACTTCGTACTATCAAAAAGGTCAAAAATATACCATACCTTTCAAAAATAAAAGCTGCATTATGGGCTCTCCCTGCATAGAATCTACTCTTTCTCAATCAATAGGGCCCACTCTGGTAGTTTGGATGAGATAAGGTGGCTTTATCATTTTGGGTCATGGATTTTGTCATATGGAGCCAGAGTTGTTTTTGAAAATGAGGCGACAGTGTTGCTCTAACAGGGTCCTGAATTGTTCTCTGACTGGGATTATTGCTCCTCCTGGGCAGGAATCATGACATATTGCTAGACTGATTTACCAGAAGCAGTAATTGTTTAATGTGAAGGTTGTTGGGTTTCATTTTCCTGGTGCTGCTGTGCTTGCAGAAATCTGGCTAGAGAAGAAGCCAGTTGGGAGAAGAAATCAATGCTCCTTGAGTGCCACCTCCTCCCCACCCCCAAGACACCCATTAAAATGCTCTGCCCCTGGCCTTTGGCTAGTCTCTTTAACTCCCTTCGTCCTCGGCTGTCTTGTGATCAGCAGTCTTCAATTCAAAATCCTACCTGAATGTCTCCTAAAGGCACAGGTACTTACCTCAACATTTCCTGATTCCTGCTAGATAATTCTACCTGGCTGTCCCACCAGAATCTTGATCTCAATATTTCTAAAATTAAACACATCCCCGAAAAATCAGCCCTTTTTCCTGACTTGAAAGTTTTTGTTAATTGTTGAGCCATACATACAGCCACTCAGACATGAGCCCTCAAAATGACTTTTAACAGGATAAGGGGACACTAATTCAGTGGGAGAGTAAGGAAAAACTCACAAAATGAAATCTGAGTAGAAGTCAATGCAAAATGTAGGAGCCTTCCTATATTTTACTCTGCCCATTAAATATAATGTAAATGTGTTGTTCATACCAGAAAATACCTCAAATTTAGTTATGAAGTTAAAGGTAAGTCAAAAAAATACTTTAGTTTCTCAAATATTTGACTTATTTGCAGTGGTAATAAAGTAGAAGGTGGATAGAATATAGAAACATAAGCATTAAAGAGTAAGAATTTGCTCAAATTTCCCAATAGTGTTATAGAAGAAAGTGTTCTGAGAGTGAATATTTGTTTTAAATATCTTGGCAGACATTCTTTGCTAAAGACAAATGCATTAATCTATCATGATTATTATACTAGAAATTTAGACCATCAAAACTTCTCCTCCAATTAGTTGACTCTCTGCTAAGTCAACTTAATATATAACAGACAGGCATCAATACAAATGGAGATGATGCCATCTACTGCAGGATATTATGAGGGTTAAATCAGGATCCTGGATAAATTGAGACTGAGAGCTGGACATAGCTGATATGTGGTGGAAGCAACATATATGCACCCTCACCACAACCAACATCTTTACCATATCAGTTTGCAAATTCCACTGACTTTTGCGGGGCTTGGAGAACTGTTTAATACCCTCAAGAGGCAAGCAATCCCATGTCTTCATGTTTAATGATAAATCTGTACGAGGTTGAGACTTCATCTACCAGACTGAGAAGAAGTCAATTGGCTGTCTGCTTCCACCATGGATTTGTTTAAGGATTCTGGGACTTACCCAGTACAAACGGTCATCATACTTCCACTTTCAAGAAGGAAGGCATCATGGCATCTCTGTCCATAGCTGCCATTGTACTTTGCAGCAACATGTGACAGGAACTGGACTCTAACTCTCCACTACCTGCCCAGAGCTGCAATTCTGGGTCCAAGAAATGCCCTACCCAAGCAAGCCTGGTCCTTCATGAGAGGACTATTGCCCAGCAGCTCTACTTTCTCTGAGCCAAGCATAGCTATGTACACCCCATGCCCAGACTGCCAAGGCTGCAGCTCCTGGTGACCTGTATTTTCAGCCCATAGACAGCCTTTATCATCTCAGTCCCAGCACTCACCCAGAGTAGGTTCAGACTTCTGCCCTCATGGACCTGAAATGACTATTTCTCTTCTCAAGTTTGTTTTTCCTATCCCACAGCAGTGCCTTTTACTTTTTGTCTCACTCTTCCTCTTTCTATAGCAAATCTTCACTGCCCATCAGAATCTCAAGATCGCACCCTTCAGAAATTCAAAAGAGCCTGTATGTCTGCCTTAGGGACAAAAAGGATCCAGATCTTAGACACACAAATTTCTGTTTACCTTGCCATACTGGATAATTTTTATTCCTTCCAAATATGCAATCCTGTCCCAAGAACAGATTAGAAGTATTCTCCATGCAGCAGAGGAAAAACAATAACACAAAACAAACAAACAAAAAAAATGCAAGGTAATTTCTAAATGGGTCACCCTGCTACAGAGAGGAGTATCTAATGTTAATTTCTAAACAGGTCATGCTGCAGTAGAGATAAAGGTGTGTGACATGATGAATCTGGGGCAGGTAACAGAAGCTAAATTGCAAGGATAGAGGTTAGGCATTTGGAGATAATTCACTATGGATAAAGGAGACTGGAAGGAAGACCTGGACTCTGCAGTAAGGCTAAAGAGACGGAGGAAACTGCGAGTCCCTCTTTATCTGTAAGGGATATTTTCACTCCCAGTGGATGCCTGAAACCTTTGATAGTACCAAACGGGATTGCCATCAATGGGAACATGTTTGTGTTCATGTCTTCCACCCACAAATTTAATACATTTCTCATGGTATCTAAGCACTTTTCACACACTGTGGCCATAACTTTTCCTGTTCGAGGTAGGATGGCAAAATACCATGATTTCTTTTGCCTTCTTCACAATTTCAAGGATAGGAGATTCATACTGACCCTAGACATTAGCAACCTCAGCATATAATTTTTTTACTTTCCTTCTTAAGTCCAGCACTTTCACCTTTTCACTTCAAGAAAGCACTTGATGGATTTTCTTTGGCAGCTCTGAATTGTCAGCCTCACTACTCTTGTGCTTTGGAGCCACCATTAAGTAACATAAAGGTTGCTTGAACACAAGCACTGTGAAACTGTGACAATCCACCCAATAACTAAGAGGGTAGCTCAGTAACAATGGGCAGGTAGCAGATACACTGGACAAAGGAATGATTCATATCCTGGGCAGGACAGAGCCGGGTGGTGTGAGATTTCATCATGCTATTCAGAATGGCATGCAATTTAACAATTATAAAGTGTTTATTTCTGAAATTTTCCACTTAATATTTTCAGACCGCAGGTGACTGTGGGTAACTGAAACCACTGGGGCAAGTGAAACTGAGGAAAGCAAATAAGTAGAAAGTGATAAAGGTGGATTATTGTAGTTTGGAGCCAATCTTGGTCAATATGGTGGCTCTGCACCCTAAGGAAGAAAAAAGTTTGTGTGTGTGTGTGTTGAACATAGCAAATAGAACTAAAAAGAGCTTTTACCCATCAGGCGTAAGAAACTCCAAGATAGGAATAAAACATAGAGTAGGGAATTGCATTTTCCTACATCGGGGGTGAGGATAAGGAGTGGAGCCAAGAACACCTGTGAAGGCTCAGTCATGTACAGCTACTGATGGCAGGGGCAGAAGGGGCAGAGGCAAGCCAAGGCCAGCACACTGATAACCAGTGATCAATGTCTAAGGGAGTCCAAATGATGGCTTAGCAAACTCAGCAGCCACGTGGACAAAGTCAACAGGGCAGGCAAATTGAAGGTGGTAACTTGAGCAAATTCACCTTCACAGCAGCAACCCAAGGGTCTCTCCAAGGTCATGCAATTGAAAACCAGGATGAAGGTACCTGCTGAATGTGCCATTAAATAGGTTATGGGGACCTCTAGAGAGAGCTAGAAAAGAGGAGAAACTAAGTGTTTGAGTTCTTGGTACCATTAAAGTGTGGAATAAGGTTTCAGATTAAACAATAAAGTGATTTTGTTTGAACCCACAAACAGGTGAAGCCTGATGAGATAGTTTGTACCTATTTAAATATCTCTAACATAGCATAAGTTAAGCAAACTTTAATTTCCTTACTTCCCCTGTTATATTTTTCCTTGCAAGTTGTCAAAAAATAAATTGGCCTTCTCATTTCTCTCTGCATGTGTGTATATGTTTGTGTGTGTGGGTTCGGTTGTCAATTTCCCTGAATGGGATTACCTCTGGCTAAACTAGTAAAATCATTGCTTTTTTGGACCTTCCAAGCTGAGGATACATTGTAAACTAAGGGACATTGATAATACAGGCATAAGATATCCAGCGAGTCTTCTTTCACAATTTCCCTTTAACTCACTCCATTTCCTACTGTCATAATCACAATCCAAGCCCTAATTAACTCTCATTTCTCCATCTAATGAATCTTACACACTGCTACCATTACGCCTCTTCTAATTCCATTATTTCTACCTAGAATGCCTCTAAATCTTACCCATATTTCAAGGTCCAGCTCAAATATTACCTTCTTCATGAAAATTTTCCATATCACCCACTCAGAAATTAATTATCCCTTCCAAGAAGTCTTATAGCAGTTTATTCATGTTACACAAATGGGACTCCTTTACCTCCTTGCTTGGCAGTTAGTGTGTGTGTGTGTGTGTGTGTGTGTGTGTGTGTGTGTGAGATCTTATTCGGAATGTTCCTAAGGATACGACCACATCCTAGCATAGTGTCCCTTGCTTACATGAAACCTTTCTCCTAGCCTTTTCACTACACACCTCAGTTTGCCTATTGAATTTTTATTGTCTTTTTTCTATCAGGGTGATTCTTAATGCCCACATAAGATAGATGTCTCATACATAAATATATGGGAAGTTTGAAAGGAGAAAAGGTTACAATGGACTGTTTGATTTGCACCAAACCATATATTCCCTCACTCAGGAATGTACTGGACCCTTCAAATTCCCTAAATTTTAATAACTTTTTTCAACTCTATTCAAATCCCACATATTATCCATAAGCAGACATAAAGGGGTGAAATATAGTAAATATAAATGAGTTTTCTGACTGTTTCCTCACAACATTACCTTCTTTATCTAGAGTTTTCATTATTTGAATATTTTATGAACAGCGTGTGGATGACTCACAAGCAGATAATTCAGCATTAACCAAATGAATAAGTAAAAGATAAATGAGTCGTGCTTCAACTACAATGTTGCAAATTATACTATCACAAAACAATTTCTTTTAGTACCCATTAGTAAACTGAACTGAAAAGTGTAACTTCAGAAGGGGCCAATCTTTAAGGTCTTTCAATAGGCAGGTGCAGCTGTGCCACAAAACATCCCATCATATTTGTACATGTGAGAGTACTGTGAGGCCTCTACAGCCTTGCCAAACTCTATTCTATAAGTATACCAAAAAAAAAAAAAAAAGAAGAAGAAAAGAAAAGAAAAAAATCAAATAAGTGAGACTGATTTCAAAGAAGGAAAATATATCTCATAGATGTGTACTCTGGAATAAAACAACTTCCATTCAAGTTTCACTCACTCAAATTATAACATACCTGATCCTCCAGTTCCTAGTAAGCTCTCATTACTAAGTATGTAACAATAGTCTTAGTATATTCAGCTCTGGTTTCCTCATCTGGAAAATAGAGGTTAAAACAAGTACTTGCTTCAGAGTGCTATTATGAGAATTAAATAAAATGATAAAAACTAAGACAATGCTTAGGCCAGAGTTTGTGCTCAATAAATGTCAGCTATTATTCTTATGTGATAACTATTACATTTTTGCCAATTCTGTGTCTATACAAACCAAAATGAAACTAACAAAAATACAAATATCAACTATGCATTTTACTCGAGATACTGAAATATGAAGTATAAAAATATATATAAACCAACATGGATCTAAAAACCGGCAATGATTTTCTAGGACTCAAACATTTTAAATTTCATATTTACTTATTTTGGTTTAGAACATACAGACCTACTATAAATGCTAATCATTTGTTATCTTGAATAAGATCAGTGCGTAATAGATGCCAGAGATCTTGAATCCTAAGAAAATACTAGAAATTTTCATAGGCAGTAAAGTTTTAGCATGCTATCTCTGTTGTACACCTGTGACAAGTCAAGCTCACGTGTGACAGCAGATTTTAACAGCAACACAAAATCCTATGATCTTGCACTCAGTTCTGTCAGCTACAAACATTGACCCTAGTTCATATCCTCATTTTTGGAAATTTGTGGACCAATGGATGACTCACTGAATTTTTCACTTTCTATCTGAATACCTTGGTGTGTCATTTAAGGTAGGTACCATAAAGCTCCTAATTGACTTACTGATAGGGATAATAAGCATTTAAATAAGCAATTTATATTCCTGTTAGTCATACCAATGCCTCTTTAAAAGAAAGCAAGCAAAAACATTAAAAAACAAAATTTACATTTTCTCTTGTTATTAATTGAAATGCCTTTCATTAAGACTGCTGAGTGTCCATTATCAAGTGCTGATGAGCTGCAAGCAATTGCCCTTCCTACTGTAGTGTAACCTGAATGCTTTCCACACTTTCATCAGCCCAGATAAGATGCACCAAATTATCTTTCCAACTACAGTGTGTCACCTGAACGCAATTAACACCTTATTAAGTGTTAAGGCATTTCTACAGGTAATAAATTAGTCATGCTTCAGTACCTTGCATCACTTCTTTAGTACAATACTTGATACACTCACTGTATGCTATGGAAAATACTGAAAACAAATAAATTTTTTAATGCAATACAATTACAGAGATAATCTTATATTTGTCTTAGTAATGCTGATTGCACAAGTAGTGACTGGGAGGAAGGTAATAAATTGATGAAATCTTTTTATTTTTTATAATAACCACGGGGTTTCTTTTGGATTCAGAAAAAGTTTGGTGTCAGAAGGCTGACAATGTTATTTCTGGAAATTTTTCATTAACTTTAAGTCACTGAATCATTCCTTTATTAATTTTTGTTCCCAGTTTCATCCCTACACTGAAAATTTTAAAATATCAAAAATTAACTATCATCATTTTAATTTAAAAACTTTAAGATATATGAGAAGCCTGTATCTTATATGAAGATATATAAGATTATAAGAACTTTATGTTGTACCTACCCTAAATAACACCAACACAGTCAGAAAGATATATGAGAAGCATATCTTAATAATTAACAAACAAAAGCAATTTAAAATTTTTATAACCAATTTATAATCTAAAACTTTATAGGTTTTTAAAAATCCCTCCTACATTTTTGTTCTACAAGTCAAAATATAAATAGTAATAATTCATCCCATAAATAAGAATGGCTAGATAAAATATCCTTAATTAAAAAGCAAAGTATAAGTATTGATAATTAAATAGGTTTTATGCCCACTGCCCAGTTTGAAAATAAGTTACATTTACATTTCTTTTGAGATTTAAATTTTCTACCTATTTCCTTTCCCTTCTGCTAAAGAATCATAAATGACTAAAGGCAGGCACAGAATTTGTAATTTGTAACAATAACAGTTCTTCCGAGGAAACTGGAGAACCTTTCCTAGGTTCACAGAGAAGTTATAAGATACCTGATTTAGCCACTAATCACCAGCTGTAGTTCGACTACTATGGAAGTGAGTTTGCAGTATATTATGCACATAGTAGTAAAGAATTCAAAAGTTATGTGCAAATAAGCATCTGTTTAGAATTTGCCTGACATATTTTTTAAATGTAAGTGATACGATTTTTTTTCTTCCCTTGTCAGGAAACTAGGTGCTAGTATTAAGTGCCACATAAATAGCTAATTGGGTGGAATGATCAGAAGATTACATAAACCACTTCTCAGGTAGGAACCTCTGAGACAAGCTAGAGAGGAATGTGGGTCAAATGTTTAATCGCCCTCCCCTGTGCCTATAAAATTAATATCTCTTAATGAATTCTGGATTGTCAATTTTCAGTTTTCCCATTAAATTACAAATCAAGCCGTGATCACAAAATCTTTTAGAAGGTTGAGATCACTCTAGTCCACTTCCTCATGTTATAGTTAAGAAACTAAAATCTAAAGAGGTTAAATGACTTGCTCAAGGTCATATAGTGAAGACCTAGATCTTATGATGCCTCATCTGGAGCTTCTATCCCTACGTTATGGGGTATTGGGAGTGTGGGGGGAAAAAGGAAGGGCAGCATATGTAGCTTCCAAAGACCCTTTGGGTGTTATATTTTCTTACTTGTTTCTAGGAATGGTACTTGACTGATTAAAGCATATTCTTATGTTCACACAGTATGTTCTAAATTTAGTACTGATTTTGATTTGGCCCATATTACAGTAGTCTAGCAGTATAAAATACCTTCCCTATATTGTGGAATTTTATTCTACATAAGGTTTCAGAATATTTTCCCCATTTTTAATGACAAGCGTAAGCCAATAGCTTTCTCATGAAGTTTCAGTTTCATTAAAATTATTCTTACAACTTGAAACTTTAGATCAGTTTTGCTTTATATTTTTATTATATGATTTATCAAATCCTAAAATTAAATGAAGTTGAACTCCAAATACAGATGGTTCTCGACTTATGATGGGGTTGTGTTCCAAGAAACCCATCATAAGTTGAAAATATTATAAGTCACAATGCTTTTAATATACCTAACCTATAACAGAGCTTAGCCTAGCCTACCTTAAATGTGCTCAGAACACATATATTAGCCTACGTTGGTGCAAAAACATCTAATACAAAGCCTAATTTATAATAATCTGTTGAATAACTCATGTAACTTCTTGAATACTGTACTTAAAATGAAAAACAGAATGGTTGTACAGAAACTCAAAGTATGGTTTCTACTGAATGCATATTGCTTTTCCACTGTTATAAAGTCAAAAAGTCCTAAGTTAAACCATTATAAGTGGAGGGGCACTGTCTGTACTATGTATGAATTGTTTCTTTTTTTTCCAAAATGTAAAGCCTTCTATAATGTAACATATGCAATAATTGAAAATATCTATGAATAAAAGATATAAAGACATCATTTAAGTTACAGTCATAAAATACTTAGAAAAACTTTTAGGAAAGATTCTATAACTTTTACACAGAAATGCAGTACTTTTACTGCTGTATTATTTTTCCACAATTATCAAATAAAGGGGTTTAAATAGTATTTTTAAAAAGAGCTCTTTAGTTGCATATAGTTCAGTATTAGGTTAAAGGATACTATGCTCAGAATTAGTGTTTAATTATTCCTTTGGACCAGTGCTATTTTTTCCATCTAGCAGTTACTGGTATCTATAGGAATGACTAGTTTTATAGTAATCAGGTGGCTTTATCCAATTCCTATTCTCAAGACTGTTCTTTGACAATAATTCTGAGATTTGATAAGAAAAACAACAACAAATATTACAACTGTTTTTATTGAATATGGAAAATAAGATGCCTATAATAGTGACAATAAATTATTAATCAATTTATGAAAGAAAACATACACTAATAATGGTTGAGGGCTATTTTTCTGTATAATGATTACAAACCCCATTTTAGGGGTAATTGCAGCTCTAAAAATATATATGGTGGAAGTCAAAATATAGTCAAAGATTTATGGAAAAAGTGTTTATTATGGCATTGTCTAAAATAACTGAAAACATTTTAAAAACTTTTAGAAGTTAGAATATTGTCAAGTAAATCATAACACATGGTTCTACTTCGTTACCTTTGCTTGTTTTTGAAAGTTTTCTTAATGACTATCTATTACTTTTACTACTGTAAATACAGGCTTTCAAAATGTTTTTTTAAATGTCCTTTGAAAAATATAAAATTAATTAGTTCAAGTGAACCAAAGGTAAAATTAATTAGTTCAAGTGAACGGCTGTGTCACTTTTGCCATTGCCAGAAAAGCTATGTTGTGAATGTATGCTGAGACATTGTATTTTCCGCAGAGGAACAATGCAATATATCTGATCTCACATGCTCACATGCTCTTCTTATAACATGACACCTAGTGGCGGGGTCTAAGTTCTCTCCCCACCTCGGCTAATATTTGTGAGCACCTGCCTCTTCCAATGGAGTATGTTGAAGTGGTGCTTTATGATTTCCATGGTTAGATCATAAAAATGTCATGTACTTTCACCTTGGTTTTTTGTTTGTTAATTTGTTTGGTTTTGGTGTTGTGTTGGGGTTTTTTGTTTTGTTGGTAGTGGTGGCAGTGTTTTTTGTTGTTGGTGGTGGTGGTGGTGGTAGTGTTGTTGTTTAGCATCTTTCTTTGAACTCTGCCACCACACTGTTAGGAGGTCCAATCTAATTCATGTTGATGGCTCATCTCATTTGGGCCAACAGTTCAGCTAAAATCCCCCAGATAGTCAACTTCAACTATCAGGCATGTGAATAAATGTTGACTATTTGGAGGACTTCAGATATTAATCTGAATACGGACAACAAATTATTAACCCAGCTACTGAATCATCTCTCTTAGAGTATTTCCACTTGAAGCCCCAAACATGCAATTCTCACAGCTATGGTTTATATCTCTCTTCAAAACTCATGTTGAAATTTAATTGGCATTGTAACATTATTAAAAGGGAGAGCCTAGGTGATTAGGACATGAGGGCTTTCCCCTCATGAATGGATTAATTCTGTTATCTCCAGAGTGGGTTAGTTATCTTGGAAGTGGGCTCCTGATAAAAGGTGAGTTCAGCCTGACTTCCTCTCTGTCCCATGTGCTCGCCTGCCCTTCCACCATTTTATTATGCAGCAACAAGGCCCTCATCAGATACAGCACCTCAATCTTGGACTTCCCAGCCTCTAGAATCATAAGCCAAATAAACTTTTTTTTTCTTAGATAAATTACTTAGTTTGTGGTATTCTATTATATAGCAGCATAGAATGAACTAAGATACTTATTGTACCCTTTTCTGAATTCCTGAAATACAAAATCTGTGAGCGTAATAAAATGTACTGTTTTGCACCACTAAGATAGGGGTAGTTTGTTTTGCATCAATAAATACTTGGAACATATGCCTCCTCAAGAGAGAAATAGTCACTTTCTGCCAAAAAATAAAAAATAAGAAATCATAAGACAATCAACTATCCAAATACCCAAGAGCAAATTACAAGTCTGTAAAAATCATTGAGTTAATAAAAAATAAAACTGTGTTTAAATAATAATCAAACTTTCTTGCCTTAAATGCTTAGAATCAAAACTGAATTTTTAGAAAATATATCAAGTATGTAATGAATTACTTACAGCAAAAGGAGTCACCAAATTTCATTCTAGTGGGTGAAGACCCTGCTTTCAGCCTCAGTTATCCAAAACAAAGACTAACTACCAAAATAAGAGAAAAGGAAAATGCTACATTTTTACTTTGTTTATATACAGTAGTACATAAGAAATTGCTACAATGGAATAAAACACAAGAGTTCTTAAGGATGAAAATCAACTTTAAAAAGGAAAACAAAACACTTTTGAATATCAACTTCAGCTACATTTCCAAGAAGTCACCAGAATAACAAGATAACAAGATGAATAAAATGCAATTTTTTTAGTACTATCATAGTGAGAAATTGTTTTAACTAATAATATAGCATCCCTCAGATTAATATAGAACAAGGGATGTTCTTTGCTGTGAATATGTCAATTGATACTCTGATACAATCTGAGTGTAATTTACTTGTTCATTTGGGTTAGTGACTGTTGTCACACTTAGACACTTAAATGTCATAGGAAGTAGATGAGACTAATTAAATAGTTATTGGCTATCTAGAGTTGTAAACTAAAAAGGTCATTGAATCATTCATTCCCACAGTAGGATAGTGTTTACTAAAGAGTAAGAGGTGCTAAGACACATCTAGCAAAGTCTTGACTTGGGAGTAGGAGGTGAAGGTCTAAGTTAGTTTGTCAAAAGAAGTAATATCTATACTGATTCCTGAACAGCAAATAAAACTGCATCAGATTAAGATGAGATGTTCCAGGAAGAATTGAAACCTATACAAATGTTCAGAGGAGAAGAAAAGTATGACATATTTAGGGAACTCCAAGTAATTCTATTTGATTAGAGCTTAGACTTTGGGGTGGAGAATAGCAGTACGTGAGACTATATGGGGAATCAGGGCTGGAAAATGATGTTCAACACACATCATTCTGTATTCCAGTTTCATCCTATGACTTGGATGGTAGTGCCAATCTCTGAAACAAGAAATATAAGCAGAAGGTTTGATTGGAATGGGATTAAGAGAGGCACCATTTTTAGACATCCTAACTTTGAGATGCCTATAGAACATCTAGGTGGAGTTGTTAAGGAGATACTTGGAACTGGAGTTCAGGGAAACAATTCATTTTAGAGCTTCTAATTGCAGAACAATAGCTTATAGATGGTACCTGAAACATCAAAAGTGAGTGCGATTACCTTTAGAGAGTATATCAAGTGAGAGATATAGAGGATTAAGTATGTGGAAACCAATGTTATTTATGGGAAAGGTAAAGAAGGAGAACATTGAGAAGGTAGCTAAAAAGGAGAAATCAAAAAGATAAGAGGAAGTCTATAATATAGTGGGGTCACAGAATTAAATAAAATAAAACTATTTATTAAAGAGTTTGTCAATAGTTCAAATGCTACAGAGAAGTCAGCAAAATGAATACCAGAAAATTTCCACTGAATTTAGCCTTTCTTTTTGTTAGTCCCAGACATTCAATATGGTTTGCCTCATCTATGTCTTTAGGTTTCCCTTAATTTGAGAAGGAGAACCTGTTAAGTTACAGCAATAATATATGCAGGGACATTGGAGATAAGTAGGATTTTTAAAAATTATATTTATGTCATTCAAAATCTTTGTAATAAAAAAGCACTATATAACAGAAATGTTCTTCCTAAACTGGCTGCTGTAGTCATTGTCATAATAAATTTAGTCTAGTAATTATTAATTTGCCACAAGCTTCTATTTTGAAAATAGTTAAACTGAAGCACAGAGACATTTAGTGATTTCCTAAGGTTTCTTAAGGTATAGGAAATGGTCTTTGGACAGGGACTTATGTATTCTGACACAAAGTCCTATGTACAAAACTCTAAAAAACATACAGGCAAAAAAATAATCTTGATTTTCTTTAGAACATTTTTATAATATCATATTATTCAGCCTTTATCATTTTTAAATAGACATAAGCTATAGGATTTCCTATAATTAAAAGTTTTACTCTTAATTTAAAGTCTTCATCAGTTTGTCAATTAACAAACAAACTAAAAACCTCATTTATTCTACTTATGCCTGGAAGCTGATGTTCCTAATAAAATTCTTCTTACATAGATAAAAGTAAATGCCTTAAAGAATTGACTTTCACCAACTTCCAGAATTGTAAACCAGTTATTATTCTTCCTGACTATATTTGGTACTTTCTAAATGCAAAACAGAGAGGGAATTTGTTAATCCCTTCTGCACTATAATATTTCTGTGTTTAACCACACTGATTCATGTACTATTTCAGTGGGTGGAGAGAAATGGGAGACATGCAAATCAAATTGACTCCCACAACTGCTGCAGATATCTGCTCTAAATTGTCAAAAGCTTACTCACCACATCCAGTGGAAGATAAATACAAGTCATGGTCAACAAAATGCACATTTAGGCCTGAGCAAATAGAAGAAATCTGTATAAAAGAGAAGGTAGTTTTCATTGCTTAAAAGTCCAATATGTTTTATTTAAATGAAATATATAAATAAAATAAATCTATCATCCTACCATTAGTATATGAAATGAGTAAATAGATGCCCCAGGTAAGGCCACAGCTAAGGATAACTTTCAAAAATCAACAATCACCACCATAACACAAAAGACAAGATACAATGATTTAAGGAATTGCCCATTGTTCATTATTTCAATGGATATTTACTGAGTGTCTAAACTTAGTGCCAGGCACTAGGATAAATATGTTAAGAAGTCATGATCTGGCCCATGAAAACTTTATAAGAATGCCAAGCAGGGGAACAGAATAAAAAAAAAAGTTGAAATGGATCTTGGTATGATATAGCATGTCAGGAGACATGGCTTGGATATGCACCCGACAGTCATTGCCTTTTAAACCCTCCTACCTTTTCTCCCCACAGAGATCTGCTCTTCTCTTTCCAGTCACAACTTTAAGGGAGATGATGAGACTCAGCCCTGGTTACAAAGTAATTACTGGTAGAAGGCAATCATCATGTACTGATTCCCGTGGCCAGTGATTGGTTTGCACATGGGTACGAAATGCAATTTTATCCATTAAGATAGAAAAATTTTACCAGAGTCTTCTGGAGAATGCTTCCTCAATAATAAAGAGAATTATATAGAAAGAGGAAGTCCCTCTTATTCCCCTGGATATTGTTGTGTCATGATAGGAAATCTGGTTCTGTTGTTGCCTTTTTATGTCCACGAAATCTGCTAGCCTAAGAACTAGTAAACATGCTGAGAATGGAAGGGAAAGGAAACACACACAGACACAGAGAAAGCAGCTCCTGACGATGTCTTCAAACCACTAACTTCTTGTTATGGTAGATAATAAATTGTCTATATTGTTCATATGATTCAAAGTTTTCTGCTTATTATAGCCAAATGCATCCTAACCAATATCACTCTTAGTTTACAGACAAGGTAATAGAGACACTGCAAGTTAAAAAGATCTGTCAGATGTTGGACAACTAGCTATATCTAGTAATCTTTGTAGCCAGCTTCCTGATCAATGGCTATCAGCTTTGAGCAGGCTACTCTTTACCAATGCTAACCTGACTACACTGAGTTAAGGAAGTACCTATAACATCCCCACGAAAAATGCATAAGCTAAATCTAATCATGAGGAGATTGCTTTCAAATGTAGGTTGTATTGTTACAGACATCCCTCATGAACTGTACTTTGCTTTATTGCACTTTATAGATAGATATTGTGTTTTACAAATTGAAGATGTATGACAACAATTTTATTGGTGCCATTTTTCCAACAGCCTGTGCTCACTTCATGTCTTTGTGTCACATTTTGGTAATTCTCTCACATTTCAAACTTTTCCGTTATTAAAGAAGATCAAACCAGCCACAACATTCCCTTAAGCCAAAGCCAAATCCAGAGCCAGCTTCTAACTCTTCAATTCTTTGAAAACTGAGACAGGCGAGGAAGCTGCAGAAGAAAAGTTTGAAGCTGGCAAGGAGCAAGGTGAAAGCATGAGCAGGAGCTTTTATAGTAGTTTCCTTGGAAGAGGCAAGGCAGAGTAAGCAGGTTTACGATTGGCTAATTGAAACAACTTCAGCGGGCTCTGAGGTATATGGTCTATCTCTAGTTTTCTGGTACCTGGGCCTGGGATGGTTAGTAAAAAGGAATACTGCTTCCTGGAGTGTAAGAGGCAGATAGAAGAGGTGGCTCAGGTAAGTGCTCCCGGTAGGCTTCTTTGCATCTGAAAGGCACCCTCTCAGGGAGAATGGCTTGCTCTCTAATTGGCTAGCCCTGAGAGGGGCAGTCTCTTCCCTGTCAGCAAGGTGCCAGATGTCAGAGCATCATGAATGCACAATATAAGAAAATACAGTTCATACAGAGATTGAGATAAACTCAAATTGTGAAACAATCTTAAAAACATTATGATCTTCAAAATGGTTAAGATTATAAAAGTCAAAAGAAGACTTAGAAATTGTTCCAGATTGAAGGAAACTACAGAGACAACTAAATGCAATATGTAAATTGGATCCTTTTTATAAAAGATGTTACTAGGACAATTGATGACATCTGAATGGGGTCTGAGGATTATATGGTAGCAATGTGTCAGTTTCTGATTTTAATGGTTGTGGTTATATAGGAGAATACCCTTGTTTTTAGGAGATGGAATTGTTTGGGGGGAAGTTTTTTGTATTGTACTGGCAACTCCTTGGCAAGGAGTTTTTAAATGTTTCAAAATTTAAAAAAATTATAATAAAAATATAAAAGAGTAAAGAGACGTTAAATCAGCATATTTTAAATTCAGAAAATATTCTTCTAACTCATATCTTGAATCTTGAGTTTTTCTTACAAATTACAGCTGCTTCACACACATTATCACATTTGTTCTACAGCAGGACTGCAGGTGCTTCAATTTCCTGTGTGCAATGACAGGAAAACAAGTTACAGGAGTGTGGATGGGTGGATCTTAGCCAAGCAGAATTGCTAACCCAGGCTCAGGATAAACACCTCAGAAGTTAGTAGGCTAAGATAGGATAAACCACCTGAGTTCCACCTGTAAGTAGGCAAAAGAAAGGGACGACAAAGGATTGGAAGCAGCTACAGACTTCAAGGAAGTTTAGGAATACAGATAAGACCCCACCACTTCCCTGTGGCCATGAGATTCTTCTCTTCTTATGGGGACAGAGCCGAACTCTCTTTGACCATCCCAGCCCTATATTTTCAGAGTTGACAATTGCCTGTGACTACACTCTGGGTGTTACTTTCCCACCAGTCTTCCCACTGCTTCTCCTGAGTTGGAAAATAATAATAATAATAAAACCTTGGAAAAGAACTGCCAGCAGGCTGATTTTTGCTGATTTTTGAACTGAGAGCCTGGCTTTTCTCTGGGCTTTGATCTTTGAGACAAGTCTGCCTTTGGCTTGTTTTCCTCTTGATCTTTATCTGAGCAAGGTAATAGCTCCTGTACTAGTTTTCCAGAATATGTTTCTCTGTATAATCGTCCCTCCCTATACATTGTACTCTGGAAGTTGGCAAAAACGTTAATTTCTTCCGGAGATATCATAGCAGGCCATGCCTTCTACTTCAATGGCCTGGACTTAATTGTCAGAACAGTATGGAATTGTTCAGGGTAAAGGAACTTTCTGTGTATCAATTAATATCACATATTAATTGTGTCAGAGTAATGTCTCCACCCTCACATGCATCCACTTCTTGTAACATGGCACAATCAGTACTTACTCTTAGAGACCACAATATTCGTTTATTCAGCAACAATTTCCTGAGCACCTACTACAACTACACCTACTGGACACTATATGACATAGTGAGTGAAACAGGAATAAATAACTGCCCACTTGGGGTTTATATCTAGCAGAAGAGACAATGAACAATGAGCACAATTAATAAGCAATTATGCTCAAAGATGATAAATGCTATGGCAAAAAAAAGTGTACAGCAAGCTAAGGGCAATTGGAATTATTAGGGTTGAGACGTGCAAACTGCCACTTTAAAAATCAAACTAATGACAAAAAAAGAGAGTTTTACTTTTTCAGGAAAAAAATAGAGACAGATTTTTAAATTATAATGTATACGGTTATGAAAAGAAGTTGTTGATTTTAATAAGAAGCAGCTTTGTTTGTATTGTGGACATTTTGTCCTGAAATCTCCATCCCCAGGGCCCCCCTAGGCCCACAAAGGGAAATGGAAGGAACTGAGTCAGGGCCGGAGCAAAGGAATCAGCAGAACCTTGCAGAAATAGCCAAAAGCAAAGAAGACTGAGGGGACTGTAGAAGAGGAAGAGGTGAGGCAGAGAGACTCTGGAAGAGGAATTTCCTTATGCTATCAAAGATGAACTCAATCACTGATGGGTGGTAAGTCGAGGAAAAAAGTACAGACATCTTTTGTGGTATTCACTAGATTCTATCATTCTTCTTGGTTGGCTATTAGTGGGCTATTTCTGGGAAAGAACCATGACTTCTTTTCCTACCTTACTTGTCAAGGTGACTAATGACCTTCAGGTCACATGTAAAATGGCCAATTCTCAGTCCTCATCTTCCTTGACTTCTCAGTAGCATTTGTGTAGGAGATCGTGTCCTCCCATTAAATGCCCTCTGCTTACTTGATCTCTGAGTCTCTACACACCCTCTGTTGCCCTCCATCTTCTCTGGCACCAATTCTCAGGTTCCTTTGTTGATTCCACTATACACTCTCAGCCTCTACATGTTATAATGATCTAGTCTTCTTCTATATCTATACTTATTCTCAGAGAAGTTATATCCAGGCTCATGGTTTTAAATACCATATCAGTGACGATGGTTGCCAAATTCATGTCTCTAGCTCTGAACTTACACTGCTACTCAACATTGATACTTAGATATCTAACGTATATTTCAAATTTAACATGTCTGAGACTAACTCTTGATTTTTCCCACTCACACCTATCCTCTTCTAGACTTTCCCATCCTAGTAAATGACAACTTCATCCACCTAGTTGCTCAGTCAAACCTTGGAGTCATCCTTGATGCACCTCAATTATACTAAGAATACTCCCTTCTCAGAGTCTTGGCAGATGCTGATCCCTCGCATTAGAACTTCCTTCTTCTTCCCACCCTCATAACTCACTCTTTCCTTCCCTTCAAGTCTCTGCTCAAATGTTGCCTTTTCAGAGAGTTCTTTTCTGATAACCCTTCTAAAACTAGAACCTTCTGTCACAACCTAGCCCCTTGCTTTATTTTTCTTCACAAAAATTCTACTATTGATATGCTATATGCTTGTGTATTTGTTTATTACCTGTATCTGTCATTAGAAAATAAGCTCCATTACAGCATGGATTTTAAGTATGTACATCTCTATCACCAAGAAGAGTACCTATCATATAATAGATATTCAATAAATATTTTTAGAATTAATAAACAAGAGAAATATGGTTATATAATGTAGATATTGGATGTATATGGATTCAGGCTAAAATTTTACTGAGATCAAGATGGTCCCTGTATATTGCTATTGGGAAGCAAAACAACTTGAGACGTTTGGGTGATTTAAACCAAAACCATAAATAAAGCTTAAAGAAAGTCAGTGATCCTCGGGAAGGCTTCTAACTATAGATCTGTGCTGTCCAATATGGTAGCCTTTAGCCATTTGATTAAAATCTTAAAAAATTAAAAATTCAGTTTCTTAATTACACTAGCCACATTTCAAGTGCTCATTTACCACAGATAACTAGTACCAACTGTACGGACATTTTCATCACTGCAGAAAGATCTATAGGTCAGCACTGCTATAGATTAATACCCACTTTGACCATACCTAAGTAATTTCACAATTACTTAGCTCTTTTCCTCTGTCACAATTTGCAAAATATTCAAAAAGTCCACTGTTTAGGTATTTCAGTATTTTATTTCTCAAGCTGTCACTACCTTTCAAGATCTACTTCCATAATAGTGTGTGTAGAAATATACACAATTTTTTTCCTGACGGTTATTTTGCTCACGTCAATCTGTTGCCACTGTGTATTCTATATGATTTAACTGTTTTACATCACTGGACCTACAAATATTTCTTGAATGCCTCCTATATTAAGAACCCCATGTTTGGCCTTAAGGGATAAAGAATATGTAATTTTAATTGAATCTGCAACATGGTTTGGAGAAGGGAGTGAAAGGAGATGGTGAAGTCGATCAAAAGAATGTTACATTATATCTACTATTGAAAAGTGACCTGAACTAAAAAGATGGCTTGGGCAAGAAATGGAAGAACCCTGGCAGAAATTAAAGGTAACATAAAAGAAAAGCCAACAAGACTTACGGACTGATTGGTCATGTGTGACATGGAAGAATAAAAGTCAGCTATAACTCTTGAGTTATGTAATTTCTTACTATAAGTGTACTGCATTTGTAATAGAAGCAGCCAAAGCTTAGGCAATTAAGGTATTACTGATGGAAACAGAGAAATCAGATGGAAAAAGAAAGTTTTTAGAAGATTTAATAATATTGATTTTGAAACAATAATGGTAAGACAGTCAACTGAAAATATACACCCAGCAGCTGGACTGGAGGGCAAAATGTTTGGAAATCATCCCTAAAAATGTGTAAAGATGAATGAAAATGACAAAGACAACAAGGAAAAGGTCAAATGTGAACATTTTCCCTCTCCTTAGGCATCAGCACCTTCAAATATTTTCAGTCTATAATTACATACTCCTGACTGCCACCAGCCCTGCGCCTCAGTCAGTGTTCTGCCGATTTTCACTAGTACTCTCTTCCAAGCTTTCACCGGAATCAACTTTCTATTTATAAGGTTATAGTACTGTACTCCAGTGAATTCTCACATTAATAATTTGTCTACTTCTTTGTACAATCTCCTAATTACCTGATGAACAGAAAAGTATTTTTATACTGTGGAAAGTACATGCAAAGTTTGTATATTTTGGAATGTAGCCCAGTTATACTGTAGTAACATAATCCATTAATGTGTAGATGTTTACATGCATTTTAGGCAATTAAGGGTGTCTTTCAGGTTTAATGAGTATTACAAAAGCAACTGAGACTTTGTAGTATAAACTCTATGGACTGCATGTTTTTGATGTTGAACCTGAGGAACATAGCATTTTAAGAATGATTAAGAAGACTGAAGGGCTCTGTTTTTGCTTAAGGCAAATGATACCTACATATCTGTGAAGTTTTGATAGAACAATTTAAATTATTATATCTCTTTATGCTTAATGCGTATTTATATGTACATTTTTACATATAACTTCATTTAATTAAGTATAACTTCATTTTAATTAAGGACCCAGCTCAACAGGACCATCAGTGAATGAGGATTTAGGTGGCCATGGTATACTTCAAAAAAAGCAAAATAAAACGACATAAAGACAAACAAAAACAAACAAAATGTTAGAAAATTTAGAGGCTACTTGGAAAGACTCTGTGATTAAATGTATTCACTAATTATTAGATAATGAAATATTTTTATAATGAAAGTATAATGTGAAAAGGGACTACAGATAAAGGAAACTTAGCCTTGTCTAGGGACTCAGGGAAGGCTCTCTAGAAAGTCATTTTTTGGCTGTGTCCTGAAGGAAGAATAGAAGTAATGCAGAGAAAGAGGAAGAAGGAAGCAGAATCTAGGTGCAGGCAATAAATCTTCCTACAATCTCCTATCCTTTAAAAAAACAATGTATTACAAGTATGAAATATATGGTTCTATTAATTAAAATAATATTATAAAATTTAAAATCTTCGTATGTTCTTAAATGGTGCGAGACATATGATAAACTAATCATTTAAAGAATGAGGAAAATTATTTCAAAAATGAAAAAACTTTTCTATGGCCCTTTGGAAATGCCACTAATCAATGGGAGAATTTTGTTTTTTATACTTGGTCACATTTCCCAAAGATTAAAATCTTCCCCAGGTGGCAAGAAAAACAATAGGAGAAAACTACCATCTTCACCCAAGGAAAATGTTTCCAATGACTCCTAATATCAATAACCCCTGGCTTGAAGAATGCTATTCCAAAACTCTGGGAAGAATTCAGACGTCATGTCCAAATATTAGCAAAATTAAACAGAAATTCTAAAATTTTGGTGTGATTTCAGTTGCTTTTATATGAATCAGGACATTTTTCTATTGGAATCTTCCTACTGATTCTAGACCATCAAAAGGCATTTTGAACTACTTTTCTGGATGACTGCTATACATGTGTCTCTATCATGTACTGTTTTAAGGCCTTAACTTATGTTACAAATGTGAATCTGATCTTTTTGTCCAAGGAAGGAGACTATTATTAGAAAAAGATATCATTTAAATTTTTGCCACATTAAATAAAACACTTAAAATCATTATAACTACAAATTACTAAAATCATAAAATTAAGTGAAATATAATTTAAAAATATTAAGCCCCTTCTTGTCAATGTAAATTAACAAAATTAATATAAATATAATGTCAACAAGCTTTCCATTTAATGATAAATAAAAATAAATACAATCAACCTAATATAACCAAATCATTTTTTAAAAACACTGGCTATGAATTTAGAGAGAACTGGCTTTGAATTTGTGCCTTACCTAGCTTTGCGACTTTGGGCAAATTTCCTGAATTCTTCGAACTTCCATTTCTTAATCTGTAACATGAAAGAAATAATTTCTAAGCTGCAAGGTTTTCTTTTGGAATTAGACAACAAATTACATAAAGCACCTATATAACTTTGGCCAATAAACATTAATTCCTTTTCCCCTCCCTGTCCCTAAAATGTTAGGTGAATTCCTTTAATGACAATAATATCCACTACTGAGAGAAGGAAATGAACATATTTGTAAAAACCACATTACAAAAACACTTAATCGTTTCATAACTCAATTAATCCTGATTATTAACTTTAAAAATCTTATTCTTTCATACAATATTATCCTTCATTGATACTGTCCCAATTACATTTATTAGGAGATAGTTAATAAACTGAAAGAGTACTTGAGGTTTTTGTGAGCATTTAAATTTTACTTTTTTCAGTTCAGCATATGAAGAATGATGAGTTTTCTAAAGCCAAATTTCAGGATGAAAGCAATAGAGTTATCATATTTTCCTCAAATATTTTCAAAGAATTATAACTTTAAAAGATACTTGCATTTACCTACACAGAAACCCCTTCTTATACACATAGGCTTGGCTGGATTCTGGAACTTCAAAATAATACTTTGCAAAGAGTAACTATTGCCTTCTATTGGTAGATGTTCTTGGCGTCCAGATTACTTAAGGCTACAGTTTTGTTGATATCCACCAAACGTTCAATAGTTGAAAATCTGTAGAAGATTATTATGTATACTGCCAAAGGGTATCAAGATAGTCTACTCAAAAACACTTTGTTAAGATTTTTGACTTTGTTGGAAGTCACAAATATCTGATTTGTTTTTCACAGCAATTTACATTTTCATTTAGATCCAACTTAGAGCTCTGTAGGGTGATTTTAATATAAAAAGGAACCCATAAAATTACTGATGTTTATAAACTTTATGATGATTTTATAGAAGATAAGAAACTAGAGTTTAAATCATAAGGGCACAAGAAAAATAATTTTTATGAAAGTGTTCTTTTTATCGTAAACCTAAAATAAAAATAAATATTTGGATCAAAATTAGAGACCATGAAATATTAGCTATATTCCAAAAGATCTATTGACCTCAAATGGTTACTGTTATTATATTCCTTCTATTACATTATGGAAGATGTTTGAAATATAATTTACTATTAAGTTTACACAACAAGGCTTCAACATGAGAATGCTTATAACATTTTACAAATTAAGAAACTGAAACTCAAGGAGTTTAAGAAATTTGCTGGAGATCACAATGCTAGTAACTAGTGAAATAAAATCTAAATTCAAGTTTTTCTAATTACAATCTCAAGCTCTTTCTGCCTCCAAAATTAGGACCAGAGTAATAATTTTTCCATATTTTAGTCAATAAGATCTTAAGTTATGGCCACAAAAATCACAATTACTAAAGAATTAAGTGTAGTTTGGCATCATGGATACTACACTGTAGTAAAATAAGAAATGGACTCTGAGTCCAGAAACTGGCTCTAATCCAAAATTAATTACAAAATATAATTATTATATTTATTACTGTGTGAATTTCAACAAAGCAATTAACTTGAAAAGAAACTTATTACTGATAATCTAGTCCAATCTAAGTGCCAAAATTCTACTACATACAAGTGATTTCCTACATATTGTTCACAGATTTTAACTTTTTTAATGTTTAAAAGTTGATATATGCTAATCGATAAAAGTCAATATTAAATAAGTTCTAAAATAAAAACTTAAGATTTCTTCTCTTTGAATCTGTAGTCCCACTCAACAAGAAAATAGTAAAGTTTCATATGTTATATATCTAGAAAAGTCAATTTTCTTGATATGTTTAGAAACTTTTTACTCAACTATAACATATATAAACACATACAATTCATAACTAGATTGCTGATGAATTATCATAAAGTGAACAACCCATGTAATTATCACCCAGATTCAGAAATAGAATATGGCAAGCTTCCCAGAAGCGCTTTTCATGCCCTCTTTCAATTACCATCCTCCTACCTCCCCAGAGATAACTGTTATCCTGAATCCTGAAACAATAAACTAGTTTGCCTGGATAATGAGATTGTACAAAATGTGTTATATTCTGTGTCAAGCTACTTACAGTCAACATTATGTTTGCATAATTTATCCGTGGTAGCAGTAGTTTGTTTTCTTACTTTATGATCTTGAAACTTCTAATATACAGAAATATAGATGTGAGATGCATATAGAATATCCTATATTCTAATATATAAAATATCACAATTTATCCATTCTACTGTTAATGAACATTTGTGTTGTTTTCAGTTTGGAGCTATCATGCACAATGTTGCTATGAATACTTGGTTCAAATCTTTTGCTGCACATGTTTGAGTTATTATTGGGTATTTATATAGGGGTGTAATTGCTGGGTCATATTTGTTATGCTCAACTTTAGGAGTTAGTGCTAGTTTTTTGAATCCTGTCTCCCATCAGCTGTGAATGTGAGAGTTCCAGTTCTTCTACATACTCCCTGACAGTATCTTCAGAATTACTTTTTCAAATTTCAGTGGATTTTGGTGGGTGTACAGTGGTATCTCATTGTGATTTTAATGTTAATTTCCCTGAGTAATTTTTTATATGTTTATTGGCCCTGTGGATGTCCTCTTGGGAAATACCTGTTCGTGTATCTTACCCATTTAAAAAATTAGATTGTCATTTTGTTATTGTTTTGTAGCATTGTGTATACATTTTTATTGTTAATTGTAAACATGCTATGGCTTTTCTTATCCTTTTCATAGTGTCTTTTGATGGTCAGAAATTTCTCCATAAATTAATAAAGATTGGCTAATTGAACTACATTAAAATAATACCATTTATAAATTGCATCAAAAACATAAGCTACTTAGGAGTGAGTCTAATGAAAGCTATAAAAGACCTATTCTTAGAAAGTTCTAAAACAGTATTGAGAGAAATTTAAAAAGACCTAAATAAATGGAAGTATATGCCATGGCTATAGTATGGGAGCCTCGGTGTTGTTAAAGTTGTCGACTCCCCCCAATTGACACACCGATTCAATACAATCTAAATTTTAAAATGAGTAGGTTTTATGTGAAGTTAAAATCAACTGATTTTGAAACTGGTATGGAAATACAATTAGCCAAGAATACCCAGGGTAATCTTGAAGAATTAGAGAAAAGTTGAGACTATATAGCAAAACGTATCATAAAGCTAAAGTATTTAAGACAATACAGTATTGGCACAAGGATAGACAAATATACCAATGAACAGAATAGTGAGTTCAGAAACAGAGCCACATACGTACTCAGTCTAGATTCACGACAAAGGTGGCAGTGCAGAGCATTTGGGAAAGGAATGTCTTTTCAATAAACGGTGCTGGGTCAACTGGCAATTCAAATGGGTACACTCTCTTCTGAATTTTCCTTTCTTGCTATTTAACCATGTATTTTAGCAGTCTTTCCATATCAACACGTATAAATCTAACTCATTTTAAATAGCTGCATAATAGCCATAGTATAAATATATCTCAACTCATTCACCCATTCCTGTCTTGATTGATGTTTAACTTTTTTCCAGTTTTTTTTCCTGTGGACACTTTTGGGAGTATATCTATAGTATAACATTCTAGAAATAGAATGCTGAATCAAAGGGCATATTCATTTAAAGTTCTTGGCATTATTTCCCTCCAAAAAGGCCACCGCTAAGTATGCTCTTACCAAGAGTTTATGAAGGTACCCAGAATGTAACATAAGTGACAGATGTTCCATATTTGTTCCACTTTTACTGTTCATGACTCACAAAGAACTTTACGAGCAAATTTAATCACATTAACCACTGATAAATTAGAATGAAAGTAAGCCTGCCTCTGCAGAGATTAAAGTAAGGGCTGACTGAGCAAACGGTGAGCTACTCTATGATGTGCATGCAGAAGTGGTCTTAGAGTAGGAATAGGAAAAGCTCAGAAACATCCTTCTAGAAAAGGAGAAAGCCACAGGACAGAAGCCAGATTTCGGCTCAGTGGAGAAGGCTAACTCAAGAGGCAATGTGCTGACTAGGGGTAAAGTCTTCTCAATTTCTGTGCTGACCAAATTACACCCAATTGCCAGAGATTGACTAAATTGTCAAGTCATCAAGGAATTCTGTAGTATTGAATATTGTGTGGTATTTAAAGAAGTGGGTCATCTGCTGGGGTGTAGAAATCTCATTAAAGCTTTTCACTGGAATGGTATTTTTGTAACTGGATTGGAATTTTCCTACACCCAAGCAATTCAGCTAGCACTGTCTTCCCTGAATAAAATAACTCCCCTTCTCAAACTACACAAATCCTCCTCCTCATCTTTCAAGGTTCATCTCAAGCCCCATTTTCTCTCTGAATACCCCCCTTGAAACTCAGTTCCATTTTGACAGAATTGTTCTTGGCATTCAACATTACACTTTATCAAATGCAGTTTTGTAGTATTCTTTCATTGTTTCGTGTCTGATGGTATCATGCGTGCATATTTAGTTTCTCAAAATTTACTATGAGAGGATAAGATAGAAACCTTGCTTGTACTTTTTATATGCCAGGCACTTTAGTGTCACATTTAATCTTCACAGCCATTCCCTAAGGTATGCATTAATATTTCCACTTTTTAGATGAGAAAATAGAATTTCAGAGATATTATAATATATGCCTTGCTTTATCAGCTAGTTATTTAAGTGGCACTCTGGAATTCAAACTCAAGCTATTTTACTACAAAGTCACTCATCACAATATCTTCCTAAAGAGTGCTCTGTATGTGTTTTGTGTTACAGAAATTATACTTAGGCATCTGAATCTATGATATTAGCACTACCATCACCACTAAAGTGGAAGGAAAAATCATGGGCTTTGAGGACTGGAAATTAGACCTCCAATCCTGGTTTCACTACTCTGAACACCGATCTCTTCCCTTTCTTAAGGAATACATACAAAAATCTATCCAACTACCAAAAAAGGAATCAGTCTTAAGTAGTACATTAATGCTGTTCACTTTTCAGAAGTAGTGTAACACAGTGCTCAAGTTGGGCTTTAGGGTAAAAAGAACCTGGGCTTGAAGATAGGATCTGCCACTCCTGAGCCATGCCAGTATCAGCAAGTTATTTAATTTCTCTAAGCCACATATCCTCATCTGTAAAATATGTTTGATAATCACCATCTCACTGGATCATCAGAAGGATTAAATGAGGTAATATATGTAAAAATTTTAGCATATTGTTGGTCCATAGTAAGTGCTTCATAAAACTATCATTTGTACTCATTCCTACTGGATTAATAAAAAATAGACATCTATGCTGTAAGTACACTAATAATTATACATAAACATAAAAATTGATCAAAACAGAAAGTTGGAAAAAGAGAAAAACATTATTTTAAATTCCTTCAGTGTTAGTGTCTGATACTTAGTAGGTCCAATGCCAGAGTACTATTAGGTGATATTATAATTCACAGCTGTGCAGTCAAAAATATTTTTGAAAGTATAAAAATAAAAAAATCAGCTTTTCCTTAATCAATTCAAAAATAAGTTTATCTTACAAGGTTATCAGTCACTTAGTAAAATTATGAGTAGTAAGAGATATTTGAACTCAAGTCATAAAGACACACACCTTTTAAGATTCCTGTAGATTGGCTGAAATAATGAAAAACATACAATTATCTTGATTTATTTTCTTACTTTTGTCTGTATTTAAGCAATAAAAATAAACCAAGACAGATCTATTAATAGAACCAGTAGAACTGACTTAGGTAAAAATGGTGAACATAGATTTTATTTCTCTTGATGAGAATGTTTAAAAAAAAAACCCTTAAAACACATAACTTTTAGATTACATGTCAACATGTGCTCTAACATTTCTAGAGAGATTTACAACTGAAGTTGGCAGAGCATTTGCATACGACATTATTATATTATGGACTCTTTTATAAGGGGGAAATACATCAATATTTTTTTAAGTTTTCTTAAACAAATTGAAACTATCTAAAGGATGCAGATATGACTGAGTTAAATCTCATCCCCAAAGCTTATATACTTCTTTTCAAGAATCTCATTTGAATGCTAGTTTATCAAGTCAAGCACAGCTATTTCGGGATGGGGGAGGGAGAAGGACAGCAGAAGTTAAATTTGATGTTCATTAACATGAAGGGAAATTTCTTGCCCCATTTAACTAATATCTTACTTGGTACAGTGTGACAAACAAATTTTAGTTGTTAAAATCTATTATACCTGCTTTAAATTGCAACTCCCTGTAGCCAGAGGCTCAATAGTTGCTTAAATTCAATTTGAGTTGCCAGGGGCTATTAATGGGTAGGTTTTCTATTTATTTTCTTAATTGTTCTTTATCTAAATTATCACTGATGATGAAATCTTATGTGTGTTACACTCCCACATAATCAGAAGGTCTAAATAATTTTTCCCCTTCAGGATAATGATATGGAACTAAAGGCCCATAAAAATCTTTAGGAATAGTTTGCATTTTGTTTCAAAATAAACAATTCCACTTGAACTTTGACAGCATTAACAAAATATGGAAATAATAAGCAAACTGAAAGTTATCAATGCTAAGCCCATAGTATTTAGTAGTAAATGTATGTGCTGATTGACTATCACAATTTATCTCTAGCAGTAGAATGCTCTTCAAAACTTTTAAAACTCAAAGTTTTCTGTCTCAAGTACAGCTTTCTAGTTGATGTGTTTCTGTGTATGACATGACATTGACATTTCATTCTTAAATTAATTACTGAGTTTATGATATAACAGCCACAGTAAAATACACACAAGGCATTGGAAAGGAAAATGTAACGTTCATCTATACTTACCATTTCCAGAAGAGGTCTCTAGAGAGCAAGTAAAGTTATGGAAATAAGGGATATATGTTCAGTCATTTAAACATAAAATTTAACTCTTCAGCTTTACGTGAGCTCTTTCTTTTCACCCACGCCCCTTTCTCTTTTGATGTCTGTGCTCCTTCATCAGATAAAAGGCTGTCTAAAAAACTGATCAGAAGTAGACACAAGAGAACAGGTTAATCCCAAGTGCACCGGTGTAATGTGTCACAAAACAGACAATGTAATTATCTCAGCAGCCTGTTTAACCAGCTAATTCGGCAGCTTTGCATACCAGAGGTGAGCTCATCTGTTCACTATATTACCAGCCAGGACATTTTCCACCAAGATCACTACAATTTTACAAAAGCTTGTAAAAGCCTAAGGATTGAGTGTCTCATTGAATGTGGTTTAACAGCTTTTTGCAATCTTTTATTTATAGGGAAGCAACAGACTAACAAAGTGAAGAAAATGCAGATTAGTATTGTACAAGACCCCCAAAATGAAGGCAATGATGTAAATATCCAAATGTGTTCACTGAAAATGAAATACCTCTCTCTTTACTGGAAATCTCTGCAGAAATGTTAACGACTCAATAGAAATGTGATTTTGATAGCAAAGACATATAAGTTCAATTTTGCTTTTCTTAGTAGTAAATTTCTTTGCCATCAAACACATTCTGCATTTTGCTAATACCAACACTATTTGGGGGGAATCATGGGGGCATTAATGTCACACTGACCTGGTTCTTTGACTGTTTTGTTCACTGACCTTGGGCAACTTACCCCAACAGTTTCCTAATCCTTAAAATATGAATAATACTGACATATTGTATGGTTACTGAGGGGCTTAAGTCATATGTCAGTGAAATACCTGGCACAAAGAGATGGCTAAATATATAGTAGCTACTTTATTTCATGAGATACACATACATACCCGTGTATGCATATACACATACATACACAAATACATGTATATATACACACACAGACATACATCTATACCCATTTTCTATATATAACTCAGTAAAAAAGTGTAGGAAATAGTCATGTGTTGTCACAAATCTTTTCTTTAAAATGACTATCCACGACCACAATGACACAACCACATAACATAAAGGTCCAGCAACTAGCAGAGTGCCTCATGTGCTTAATAATACTTGTTGAATGAAATAAACACAACAGACTAGTGGAAGGAAAACACTGCAGAATATATAAAATTAGTCAAGAATATTGGCAATATTTTAAAGTGATGCGTTTTCCTGTTCAGCATTTTCCACAATTAAATTTTTAAGTCAAAGGACAACAAGTTGTATATCTTACAGCTTAAATGTAGGTTATACCTGTGATGTCACGTTTGATCATTTGACATAGTTAAATGACAACTTTGACAGGAGAATCAAAGACTTAGATAATGATAAAAATCATCTTATAGGTGAGGCAGAGAAAAAGGAAGGTTCTGATTTATATATAGTAAATTATGTGGAAAGGCCTGTTCCTATACCAAAGTGATGAGAAAAGCACAAATGAATTATATATATCCAGGGAACAAAATGCCCAAGGCGATGGCAAGGGAGAACTCCACAGCCAGGGTTGTGGCCAGGATATAGACTTAAGAAAGAGCCAATCACCATCTCCTAGTCTCATGGCATGGAAATCTCAGCTTCAACATCAAGTTCAAAGCCAGGGGAAAACAGAAAGTCTCTCTGACTTTGGCTTCCATTCTACTCCCCATACACACTGTCCACACATCAGCCAAAATGAAATTTGGATTATGCTGCTCCCCTCTCTAAACCCTCCTGTAACCCCACTATGATTGACTCATCTACTTCTCCCAATTTATTTCAAACCCCTTCTTCCTTGACCTGGTCCACTAAGACTACATTGGCATCATTGCCATTTTTGTACAATAGCCTAGGGCCTTTCTACCTACCATTAACTGTCAGAAAGTCTCTTCTTCTTCAGACTTTTGCAAGGCTCACTTCCTCACCCGCCTTCATTCAGACCCTGACCAAATATATAACCTCCTTGCAAAGGCCTTTGCTACGCTTTCTAAAACAGCAACTCCAGTCACTGTCTTTTAATGCTGCTTTATTTTTCTTCATAGCACTCACCTGGACCTCAGTTTACATTATTTATTTGATTATGTATTTACTGTCTCTCATCCCCCTGGAATCTTAGCTTAGTGAGGCCAGGAATTTATTTCATTCACTTGTCTATCCCCAGTGCATAGAAAGGTCCCTGGAATATAGTAGAGACTTGGACAGATGGTTATATTCATATTTGTAGAATTAATGGTGGGAAAGGAGGTCATTAACTCAATGTTTGTTCATTCTAGTTTCATATTGTACAGGAATTAAGAATTTCCATGGCCTGGTGCCACCATTAATCTTTCAACTCTTTAAGTAGTAGGGCCACAATCTTATGCATTTTGACATTATGCACAATGTCTGGTACCCTGTGGCACTTGAGAAAACAGTTGTCTAGCAAACAAAAATTTTTTAAATGAACAAAAAGAGAAGGACTCAATGGAGAAGTTTTGAAGGTTTTTTTAAAAACTGAGAATCATAGTGTATTTTTAAAAGTAATTAAACATGTCATGATAATACTTCTGTGGTATAAAAACAGATCCAGTAACAAATATCTCTGTCTCAGCCATTATTGAAAACTACCAGACACTGATTTTATCTTGCACAATTTTTAATTTTGAATATACCCTTGGTAAGGTCCCATTATGATTATTCCTAACTTATAGGTGAAGAAACTGAGGAATATGATTGCTAAGCCTCTGGCCCTGAATCACACAGCTAGTAAGTGCCAGAATTTGAATCTTAGTGAAATTAACAGATCTCTTTTGGAGTCCTTTAAGATCTACCCTTATGATTGACCTGATATTTCAAATATTATTTTCCCAATTGCCTTTTAACATTAATACAATTTCCTACTTCTCTCTTCTAACAATCAAGTTAATACCACCAAATTAAAAACTTCAATGTTGCAAAGTTTAATTTGGATACCAAAGTCTTAAAACATCTTTAATAATAAATGCATATCTCCCCCCAAAGTGGGGTGGGTTAATGAAGGTTAATGTTGTCCTTGGGGTGGTAGAATTTAAATTTCACGAGCCTCCTAGGCTTATTTAACAAGAAAAAAATGTTGCCATACTTTAGTAAAACCTGCATTTCAAGGTACTTCTGTGATTTATGAATTTCTCTCCTGTAGAGAACAAGTGATATATAGCTGGAGTCTAATTCATTCCAACTCATCACATGTATTTTGTAAGTCCACATCACCTTTCTAAATCAATAGGCAGCTAACAATGAGTTGATGTACTTGGGTTTGAAAAGAGACAAAAATTAGACTGTGTACTACTCCTTGTATGGGATTCTGTTAATGTATTGTCATATGGTATCAGGTCAAACACCTTAACTCAATTTTTAGACTCATTGCCCAATATTCCTCAGCTCCTGTATAATTTACTCTTCTACTATGCTTGCAGGCAATATTAATTTTCATGGGTTAAAAAGGGTCATTAGTTTATTACTAAGTCCCTATATGGCCTTTGGCAAAGAAAAAGTGTTACATGAATAATGACTATATATGTCATATTAATAATCTCTTCCTCAAAACCTTTATTTTTAAAGTTTTCTTAATTTTTGCTTTTGTTTTCAGATAATTTATATATAAAACTCATCATTGTGAGGTATCTTTCCTTTATTCACATATTTATTTATTCATTTACTCAAAAATATTTACTGAGAATCTAATATATTCAAGCTTTGTGCTTGCACTGAGAATACAGTGGGAAAAACACAGACACAAAGGCATCTTTAAATGCTATAATTATAAAATTAAAGTTAAAAAAAAAAAAGGAAGTCAAAATTTATTTGCATATAATACATACCAGGCAAGGTCCTAAGGTTGAAGGAAATGATACAGTACTTTGAGGGTTACTCTCTCTCTCCATTAATACAGCGTTATTTAAAAATATATCCAATGTATATACATTAGCTATTTTAATATTTATGTATGTGAATTGTAAATATATGTTGCTCAATATTTTGCTAGATTACTGAGGCAAATTGTAAATTTATTTCTATGGAGTCTTTAAAAAAATTGTTCTTATCTTTTGGTCATGTCTTAGGTGTGCTTGGGATGAAAGGCAGACAGATAGGTTCATTTTGGGGGGGAAAAAAACTCACGGTATTCCAGGCAGAAGAAACCACAGAAGATGAGATAGGGAGTCCCATTTCATTAAGTCATATGGTGAAGAAGAACAGTGAGAGATAATGTTGAAAACACAGCTTGGCAGGGGTGCGGGCAACTGTGCTTGGCAGGTCAAGAAGTTTATAGTTATTTTCTTTAAAAGAAAATTTAACTTTTTTAAACAACTTTATTGAGGTATAATTGATATACAAAAAACTGCGCATATTTAATGTACACAATTTGATGAGTTTGAACAGATGCATACACCTATAAAATCATCACCACAATCAAGCTAATAAATATTAATATAGCCATCACTTCCAAAAGTTTGCTCACGCCCCTTTCGATTTTTGGTTTCTTGTTTTGTATTGTGGTAAGAATATTTAACATGAGATCTACCCTCTTAACAGATGTTTTAAGTACACAATATTATATTCATAATTATAGGCACTATGTTGTACAGCAGATCTCTAGACTTCATCTTACATAACTGAAACTTTATAACTATTGAACATCTCCCAATTTCCCTTCCTCTCAGTCCCTGGAAACTACCATTCTACTCTTCGCTTCTATGAGTTTGACTATTTTATATTCACATATAAGTGAGATCATGCACTATTTTTGTCTTACTGTGCCTGACTTATTTCACTTAGCATAATGTCCTATAGGACTGCAGTTCCCCAATCCCAGAGCCAAATACCAGTACCAGTCTGTAGGCTGTTAGGAACTGGGCCACACGGCAGGAGGTGAGCCGCAGGTGAGCAAGCAAAGCTTCCTCTGTATTTACAGCCACTTGCATCACTGCCTGAGCCCCGCCTCCTGTCAGATCAGCAGTGGCATTACATTCTTATAGGAGAGCAAACCCTACTGTAAACTGCACATGTGAGGCATCTAGGTTGCACGCTCCTTATGAGAATCTAATTCCTGATTATCTGAGGTGGAGCTGAGGCAGCGATGCTAGTGCTGGGGAGTGGCTGCAAATACAGATTATCAATAGTAGAGAGGTCTGCACAGAGACCATAATAAATCAATTGCTTTCAGACTCATATCAAAACCCTATCAGTGAATGGCAAGTGAAAATTAAGCTGCATCTGGTGGCAGGCTTTATAGTGACAAGTGAGTTGATGTACTTCAATTGTATAGCTGCATCTGGTGGCAGACTTTAAGTCAGAATCTGACACTTATTTTAGTCCATGCATGGCCTGCCCATTGTTTTATTTACCACTTACATCAGCGCCTGTTTCTTGCACTGTGCACTTTTCTGTCACAGTTTTGTTAGGCCCATAAGCTAACTCTAGCAAATATGAGTAAAAAACAAATGTCGTTGGAGAGCTTCTTTGAAAAGGGGGAAACACCCAATGATGAGACAGCAGAAGACTCTAAGACTGCCAACAAAATGAAAGCTGCATTTAAAAGAAAATACTAACAGTCCTACTTAATTTACGAGTTCATTGCAACAGGTGATTCACATTCTCCAAGCCCACTTTTTATAGTATGTGGTGACCAGCTATCCAACGAAGCCATGAAACTTAAAAACTGCTTCTCCACATGGGGACCAAGTACCCTGCTTTAAAAGACAAGCCTTTGGAGTTTTTCAAAAGAAAACAATGTCAACATGAAGAACGGAAGCAATTATTGAAGGCCACCACTTCATCAAATGTGTCTGCACTGAGAACATCATTTCTAGTGGCTAACAACATTGTAAAAGCTAACAAGCCCTTTACTGTTGGTGAAGAGTTGATACTGCCTACTGCTAAGGACATTTGCCATGAACTTTTAGGAGGGGCTAAAGTTCAAAAGGTGATACATGTTCCTCTTTCAGCTTGCACCATAACTAGACAAATTGATGAAATAATAGAGGGTAGTGAGGCACATTTCTTAGAGAGGATTAATGAGTCACCATAGTACACAATCCAGGTTGAAGAAACTACTGATGTTGACAACAAAGTAATAATGCTTGTTTTTGTGTGATGTATTTTCAGGAGGATAAACATGAGGACATGTTATGTGCACTTCTGTTGTCAACCAACACCACAGCTGCAAAACTATTCAAGTCTTTGAATGAATACATGTCAGGAAAACTGAATTGGTCATTTGGTGTCAGTATAAGCATGGACGGAGCGGCTGCTATGACTGGACGGCTTTCTGGTTTCACAACTCAGGTCAAGGAGGTCGCTTCTGAATGTGAGTCTGCTAAGTGTCATCCATAGAGAAATGCTGGTTAGCTGAAAAATGTCACCTGAACTAAACAACACTTTTCAGGATGTGATTAAAATTAGCCACCACATTAAAGTACATGCCCTTAACTCACGTCTGTTCACACAACTCTATGAGGAGAAGGACACAGAGCATACACATCTCTTATACACAGAAGTGAGATGGCTTTCTAAATGCAGATCACTGGCCAGAGTTTTTGAGTTATGAGAGCTGCTCCAGAGATTTCTTTTAGAAAAACAGTCACCATTGGCAGCACATTTCAGTGACACAGAATGGGTTGCAAAACTTGCTTACTTGTGTGACATAGTCAACCTGCTCAACGAACTCAATCTGTCACTTCAGGGGAGAATGACAACTGTGTTCAAGTCAGCAGATAAAGTGGCTGCATTCAAGGCCAAACTGGAAATATGGGGGAATTGAGTGAACACTGGGACTTTTGACATGTTTCAAACATTAGCAAAGATTTTGAAAGAGACTGAGCCAGGGCCTTCTTTCTCCCAGCTGGTGCATGATCAGCTATCTCAGCTTTCAAAAGAGTTTGAGCATTACTTCCCAACCACAAAAGACCCCCAAACTGGGAAGGAATAGATCTGTGACCCACTTGTGAATAAGCCAGAATTGACTTTGTCCATGCTAAAAGAGGATCAACTGCAACAGATGATGGTGACCTTCAAAGTGTGTTTGAGACAACTTCAAATCTCCATACGTTCTGGATTAAAGTCAAGGAAGAACATCCTGAGATTGCCACAAAAGCGCTGAAAAGCCTGCTTCCGTTTCTAACATCCTATCTTTGTAAAGAGGGGTTTTCTGCAGTGACAGCAACCAAAACGAGATTATAGAATAGACTGGTCATAAGCAACACACTTCGGGTGTCACTGTCTCCCATCACCCCCAGATGGAACTGTCTAGTTGCAAGAAAACAAGCTCAGGGCTCCCACTGATTATGCATTATAGTGAGTTGTATAATTAAATTATTTCATTATATATTACAATGTAATAATAATAGAAATAAAGTGCACAATAAATGTAATGCACTTGCATCATCCCAAAACCATCCTCCCCCAACCCCTAATCCACAGAAAAATTGTTTTCCATGAAATCAGTCCCTAGTACCTAAAAGGTTGGGGACAACCGCTCTACGTTATCCATATTGTCACAAATGATAGGATTTCCTTCTTTTTAAAGGGTGAATAGTATTTCATTGTATGTACTTATAGCTATAGCACATTTTCTTTATCCATTCATCTGTTGACAAACATTTATTTCTATACACTCACTGTTTTGAATAATGCTACAATGAACATGGAAATAGAAATATCTCTTTGAGATCCTGATTTTAATTCTTTTGGATATATACCCAGAAGTGGTATTGCTGGATCGTATAGTAATTCTATTTTTAATTTTTTGAAAATCCTCCACAATGTTTTCCATAGTGGCTGCACCATTTTACATTCCCACCAACAGTGTACAAGGGGTCCAAATTCTCTATATCCTTGCCAACACTTGTTGATCCAGTATCAACATAAAAAAACAGCTGCATTTCTATATACTAACAATAAACTATCCAAAAAGGAAATAATGAAAACAATCCCATTTATAATAGCATCAAAAAGAATAAAATACTTAGGAATAAACTTAACCAAGGAAGTGAAAGATATATATACTGAAAATTATAAAACATTGATAAAGGAAACTAAAGAAGACACAAATAAATGGAAAGACATCCCATGTTCATGGACTGAAAGACTTATTACTGTTAAAATGTTCATACTATACAAAGTGATCTGCAGATTCAATCCTATCTCCATCAAAATTTCAATGGCATTTTTTACCGAAATACAAATTAACAATCCTAAAATTCATATGGAACCAGAAAATACTCTAAATAGCCAAAGCAATCTTGAGAAGGAAGAACAAAGCTGGAGGTATCACACTTTCTTTTTTATTTATTTCAGCATATTATGGGGGTACAAATGTTTAGGTTATGTGATTGCCTTAGGGGTCTTCTTCATAAATTCTTTGCCTAGGCCAATGTCTATAATAGTATTTTCAATGTTTTCTTCTAAAATTCTTATAGTTTCACACCATAGGTTTAAGTCTGTTATCCACTATGAGTTGATTTTTGTGAGAGGTAACAAGCATGGATCCTGTTTCAGTCTTCTACATCTGGCTATCCAGTTTTCCCAGAACCATTTTTTGAATATGTATTCTGTTCCCCAGTGTATGTTTTTGTCTGCTTTGTCAAAGATTAGATGGCTATATGAGGATGGTTTTATATCTGAGTTCTCAGTTCTGTTCCATTGGTCTGTGTCCCTGTTCTTGTGCCAGTACCATGAGGTTTTAGTTACTATAGCCTTGCAGTATAGTTTGAAGTCTGGTAAATTGATGCCTCCCATTTTGTCCTTTTTGTATAGGATTGCTTTTGCTATACAGGGTCTTCTCTGGTTTCATAGGAAGGATAAAATTATTTTTTCTATATCTGTGAAAAATGATGTTGGTAATTTAAGAGGGATTGCATTGAATATGTAGATTACTTTGGGTAGTATAGACATTTTAACAATGTTGATTCTGCTGATCCATGAGCATGGTATGGTTTTCTACCTGTTTACATCCTCTGCTATTTCCCTCCTCAGTGTTTCGTAGTTTTCCCTGTAGAGGTCTTTTACCTTCTTAGTTAAATATATTCCTAGGTAATTTATTTTCTTTGTTGCTATTGTGAAGGGTATTAAGTCTTTGATTTGGTTCTCAGTTTGACTGTTGTTGGTGTATAGGGTTGCTATTGATTTTTGTACGTTGATTTTGTAACCTGTATCACACTTTCTGATTTCAAAATATATTACAAAGCTACAATAATTAAAAGAATATGATACTAGCATAAAGATAATATATAAACCAAAGGAACAGAATAGGGAGCCCAGGAAAAAAAAAAACATGCTTATACAGTCAACTGATCTTTGGCAAAGGTGCTAAGAATACACAGTGGGGAAGTGATAATCTCTTCAACAAATGGCGTTGGGAAAACTGGATCTCCACAATACAAAAGAATGAAATTGGACCCTCATAAAATTCTAAGAGTTTATAATTCATATGCAGGAGAATAACAACATAAGAACTGGGCTCTTGAAAGATCAATCTGTCAACAAGACAGAGTGTGTTGAGGGAAGGGAAAGCAGAGAAGGAAAGCAGCTAAAGCGGTGAGTAGATGTTAAATACAATGAAGGCTTAAACTAGAGGAATGGAAGTGAGAGTGCAAAGGTCAGAGAAGATGCAAAAACAGAATTAACAGCAGTGGGAAACAGATTGCATTTGGTCTCAAAGACATTTGCTAACAAAATAAGACAATTTTTTTTTTAAGAATTCACCTCACTAAAGATTCTCATGTAAGGAAACAATACAAGGTTTTTTTAAGGTTTCCTCACCTAACAATCTCTAGATAGAGTTGCTTTTCTAGGAAATGTTAATAATAAATAATAATGTTAAAAATAAATTTTATTTATTATTAACAAGGTATTATATAATAATCATATGACAAATACTATATTTATATAATTACATTTATTTAAATAATAAATATTTATTGAGTACTTACCAGATAGTAAATTAAAATGAAGCAGATAGCATGTTAAAGATTTTACCTATTACATTCATTATCTAGTTAAAACCTGTAATAAATCTACACATAGGTACAGTTATTATGCCCTTTACAAGTGAGAAAATTGAAAATTAGAGAACTTAAGCAACATTCAGTCAGGATTTGAACTCAGTTCTACAGCATGTCAGAGTCTGCAGCATAAGCATTTTGCCAACGTTACATGTGAAACAATAATTAGTTCATCCTGAAGACCACAAAACTTACAGAATTTGCCCTACCCATTTACCATCAAAATAAAATCTTCAAATCTTGAATTGAAATATGACAAATGTCTACTGAGCATCTATCATGTGTTACCCTCTCCTTTAGAGACACAGACACTGTATTCTTGGGTATTGAAATCTTACATGGGAGAGATAAAGAAAAAACATAAACATTCAGAGAATTTTTTCATTCCTACTGATTAGCTACTTGGACTCTCTGTGCTGATTAGGGGAAGTAGGTGGAAGAATTGGAGAGCACTAAAAGGCACTTATTGTACCCATGGAGTGACATGGATCAGCCCACTGAAGAAGAAAAAGGCTTCTGAGAGCTGGAATGGAAAAGTAAGGACTAAGAACAGAGTCGGCCCATGCCAGAGGCTTTACAGGAAAAAAAGGAGAGAGTAAGCCATTTATACTTTGGAGAAGAGAAACCTTGGGGAAGGGAAGATGCTCAAAGGAAATTTTTAAAGAAATTTTGCTCTATGATGTGTTGTATAATGCCACCTTTAATGTTCTCAAGAAATATTTAGGGAAGACCCACATTACATTTAAAGACTTTGGGGGAATTCAATTGTTGTAACTCCGGATGTATCACCATACTAATTAGGATATACTTAGACAAATCAGCCTCAACATTTTATATATGTGCTGAAGTATGTGTCATGACCATTCTGAGATATGGTCCAGGTAGTCTGTTTCTATTAATCATTAAAGTGCAAAAGTTTAAGAATGAATTTCCTCTTCTTTGCAAATTATGTCAGATTCAAGGATAATCCCTATAATAATATTGTCACTCATTCAAGTTCTGAAATCCTTTTTTTGTAAGAGGGTGACAATGCAGTGGAGGTATAATTAGCAGGAAGGCAGTTAAATCTTACCTGCATGAAGTATATCATAGCAATTAGAATCATCTACCATGATGGAGTTTAAACAATTAAAATAATCTACTGAGGGGAAAGGGTAGAAGTGGGAAATCAGGGATTGAGAATGGCAGCCTCAGAAAAAGCATCCACTCACAGGTGACGAACACCCAGTTCCCTGCCTCCAAGTTCCATAGTACCAAGTCTATCTGTATGTAGAAGGCCTATAAAAAACTTAAATCTGTAGCTCACTAGGACACAACCAAAATTGCTTCTGGGCCTTCTCTACCTTCATATTTTAGGAACAATTTTTTTCTTTGCATCCCATTTCCCCAGGAACCAGCTTTCTCCTCTATGCTCATGTTTTCCCATAATTACCAATACCCATGGATTCAAATTTGTAAACTAGAACCTATACTCTGACAAAGGTTTAAGAAAAGGTATGCAAGATTAAAACTCTGACAAAGATTACTAAACAGAATCACCTCATGTTTGCCCTTTTCCCATCAATTAATCTGCATCAGACCCATTTTAGATTTGGATTCCTCAGTAATTCCTAAGGTAATCTACCTCTGAAGTTGCTCTCATTTTTGGACACTATCTTGTTTATTAGCCCGAGATTTGTCTGGTTTTGTTCTTCCATCTCTTGGCTAGTTATGGCTCCCTCCCTTTAGACTACAGAACAAATCTTACTCTCTTTCTAACACTCCATTCCCCAAACCAAACCCAACCTCAACTCGCCTGTCATTTTACTGCTGAGTCATCAAGGAAGTGAGAAAGGTGAATAGAGGAAGGCTAGTCTGGCAGGTTGTGAGGGCAAGTGTGGCAAAGGAAATCATGTCTTGAGAGGTTCATATAGATAAGTTCAACAGGTACTATTAATTCATTCAGGAAGAATCTGAATTGGTACCCAGGGCTTTAGAGCCAACCAAAAGAGACCCATAAAACTCAGGGTTTGATTCAGCAGGCTGAGATTAACTATGGACACAGATGCAAATTAGGCATGGTAAAACAGGCTAAACATGGTCAGATATCCAGATTAAAATATTAATATGTCCTGATGGGTAGGATGGGATACTGGATAGAGTGTGAATGAAGAAACCAAAACAATCATTTTGATTTGGTATAAACAAGGAACCCAAATGGGAATAAACTGAAGATGTGAGTGATCCTAGGGCAAGAACTGGGTACCTCCTATTCTGGTTTTAAATGTCCTTGTTGTAAATATCATTGACTGCTTTGGAGAATGAATTAACATTGTAAGGTGTTTTTGTTGATAGTTATAACAGGTAGAGAACTAGAGACTTTTATTTCACACTCACCATTAACTTCCATTATGTTCCCAAATACATAATGTATTTGCCTTATTTCCCTATTTATATTTTCTTCCCATAAAGCATGTGGGCATCTCTGTATACAATGTCTGCTCATTTAGAAATCATCCATAATTGAACATGAACTGAATAGTAATTATTTACTCTATATAACAAATAACTTTTTTTAGTTAATTTTGTATGAATAATTTCTCACACTACAAAATGTTAAATGCTGTCATCTGCCAAATGATACGCATGTTTTATCCTGTATTGGTAGGGTCAAGAATTAGTAGTTAAGAGGGTTAAGGGAAAAGAAATTATTGACTTCAGTTCTTGCACCACAGTTAGAATGAAAAATATAGGTTTTTTTCCTCCCCTCATCTTTGCCAGCATTGTTGCTGTTGAGTATGTTAAATTACCTTATTTCCTCACTCTACCCTAACGTCGACTCTTTAAGTACTACATAACCATAACCATGCAAGAGCTAATCGTGAGGTTGTAGATAAGGTTACATGAGATCCTCTGAAAAACACATCTATGGAAGCACAACATATTATAATTAAGACAACTTCCACAGTTTTGAAATCTAAAGGCCCCAGGGTTGGTTTGGTTTGATGCCAGAATATGTCAGGTTGACAGCCAACAATCCTTGCTTGTTTCTTTCTTTTTTTTTTTTAATAAAGAGAAGCCTTCTGGCATACTACTCCTGCATGTTACATCACCACACTGCCACAGGAGTTTGATGAGTTTCAATTGATTTAAGCCAGCACTCAATATAAAGTGATAGATTCTGGACTGACATCTAAAGACAGGACAGTCATTTTTACCTTGGCTCAAAAGGGGAAAGGCTGGCTTCTCTTCCTTATTGAGTACTATCCCCTTTTCTTGTTCCTATTAACTTCTACCCAGCTAATATGCAGCAATATTAAAAAAAAAAAACAAGGAATATCATGAAGATCTAAAATTACAAATACATATTAATAAGTTATTTTCTCTAACACATTAAACTAAGAAAGATTTTAATTGGATTTAGGGTTAGAAATCTCATAAACTCTAAAATGTATGGGGTAAACTAGGGAAGAGGAGCTCATGAAAGCACAGAGAAAGGTTAGTCAGGGAAGATCAGAGGCAGCCACAGAGAGCCTGGTTATGGGAGCTAAAGGGTTATGGGTTTTTCCCTAGCAAAGTGTATTAAATAAGGTAGAGGGAATGTGCTCAATAAAGTCAAATATTAAAAAAGGCTGAAAGTGACCACTGGCTTTTACTATTATGATGTCATTAATTACTTTATAGAGTAACTTTAGCAGATTTGGGAAGGTAGATAAAGTACATTAGGTAGCAATATGAATAGTGATAATCTGGACTCCAGATGGAAATGAGTGAGGACAGCCAGGAAAATGACAAGTACAGCCAAAGAGAAGAATTCTTCTGAAACAACATAAAGACAGACCTTTTTTTTTAAGAGTTGAAGAAAGGAGTATATTCATTGTCTAAAAGGAAGGAGCCAGTAGAGGAAAACAGATTGGACACATAGTTGAGAGAGATGAATGTTGGGTCCGTTTTGAATTCTACCTATGCGTTCAGTTATCGCCCTACATTCCAGGACTAATTATTTGTCCACAGAGAATGCCACAAGCTGTAGGCTAGCATCAGAGTCTCAAGTCACCCTTGTTGCTTTCTACTACTTTCTTTGTCACAGGTCCTAGTTCTGGGCTCTGGCACTATCCCTTGTGATCAAGCCCTTGACTTAAACCTCAATACATTCCAATTATTTTATTTCAAGTTCCCACCTTGATTTATTTCCAAGAAATCTTGTTCATCTCTCTAGAAATGAGATTTTTGCCTCACACTCCACTTTCTTCTGAGGTATAGTATACACATGATAACTACCTACCTCATACCCATTCCCTCCTCCCTTCCTGGTTAATATAACTCCAAATCTGTTCAGGTCTCAAGTGACAATACATGTTAAGGGATGCTGAACCCCCTCCCACCCCAGTAAGGGAAATTGTACTTAGTCAAAGCTAGTTATGTAAATTCTATTCCCCTGGACAGTTAATTGTTTTTGAGGGGGGGTGGTGAGAGGATGTGTCACAATTCTTATCTGATAATAATATTCAAAGGAGAAGCTCTGGAAGAAAAAATTTCTACTTTTTCTTTTTGAATGGTTGTGTCTACATGGAATACATGGCATGTGAACACATCCAGTAACTATGAAGGAACAAGACAGGACTCCTGAGCAAAAAGAGGCTAAGAACCTGGGTCCATGGAATATTGTTGAACCTCTCTATTGGTTACACCCAGAATTGCCCACCTCCAGTCTTCTTGTTATATGAGGTCATTTGTTTTATTGGATATGGTTTGTTGGATTTTCTGTTTCTTTAAACAGAAAATGATTCTAAGAGACATATTGTAGACTTAAAGGCTGAGAAAAACTGATTTTATTGTGGTCATACTATACAACAGATATTTTTCATCCATTGTTTGATTTAATTTTTACACCAGCCTTTAAGTTTCATATTTGATCCTCATTTAAAGATGGTTCTAACTCAAAAGCCTGCTTTCCCCCATGAAGTATGAAATATTGACCCAAAACTTTAGTATGCATCATTAAATGTTGCTTCTAGTCTACCTTGATACCAGTTCCCTAGACTTCAAACTTTTCTTTTAAGAATATCAAATTTCTGCAGCAGAGCATGGGACTATGAGTGAAGACTGCAAAATAAGACAGACTGTCCAAACCTTAACACAGATTACTGAAATACTAAATCCTGTATTACTATCTGTAAAAGACAGTAATAGTACCTATCTGCAAAGGGTTGTTGTATTAAACTAGATAATGCATGTACAACATTTAGTAAATACCAATACCAATTTAGTCATGTAACAAATGTGCTTCATTCATATTAATACTGCTACTGAAAACTACTTAATTTTCAAAAAATCACATTATAGAATTTTAGGACGATTAGAGACTGCAGAAATGAAAGTTTGTAATATTCCTGCTATTGAGAGGTAAACTTAACCTATAATTCAAACAATAGCTCAGACCATTCAAAGAGCAAAATATATAAATGATCTTCTTATGAGTTATTTTTAAAAAGCTAAATAGAATGAATTTATATCACCATTAAATTTATGGTAACAATCATTTGGAATTAATGACCCTTTAAGTAAACATAGCTACATGGGGAAAGAAAGGAAAACATGTCTAGTTAAAATTTAAGAACATAATAATCTTCACTGCATTTTACCATATCTGGTTGACAACTTTGCAGTGTTGTAAAATTGAAAAAAGACTAAACTTGAAATCAAAAGATATAGCTGGGATCAAGCCCCTTCATTATTCATTAGGTCTGTAACTTTGTGCAAGTCATTTACTGTCTCTAAATCTTTGCCTTTAAAATGGGGTGATGATTTAGTCCTTTGTTTATCTCACAGATTGATTCTATGAATCAGAGTATATGCAAAAACCTTTTATACATGGAAATGTGCAGTACACATGTAAGGAAAATAAAAATTTTAGTGAATACAAATGGTGGAACTTCAGGCTGCATTCTGTAATGTGTTCTTTAAGTTTTTTCCTCAGGATATTTACTCATTACCTATTCTGAAGCATCAGCAGCCTTTCTGAAAGCGTACAGTAGTAACACAGCACAGTGCCACAGACAGCTCAACCTGAGCCTTTTGATGATGATGATCTTTGAAGGTTTCCCATCTCTAGAGCTGCTCTCACTTTGCTCACTGCAGTTGATAGAATCAAGCCACAGGCTTAGCATGTGATAGTTGGTTTGTGAGTCAAGTTTGGAAATCACTCAATCAAGAAACCACTCAATCACTCTGTCTAGAAGACAAATGGATTAGAGAAGAAAAACCAAGATGACTCAGACCCAATTCTAAAAGTGTTTTTAATAGGGCATTGATCCAGCCTCTACTGAATATTTACTAAAAATAAAAAATAATATTTGCAATACTTTGTGAAATCTCTTCCAGACAGCTGTAACATCTGACTTGGAACACTGCATATAAAATTCTACAAATAATGGCATCATCCTTATCTAGGATTCTTTTTCTCATTGCACAAGGCCTTAAATGCAATATATTGTCCAGGAATGTCAGAAAGCTCTAGAATTCAGTAACTTGAGCCCCACTACTAACTATTCTGCTGTTGCAATTGTCAGTTGCTATGAAAGTCCAAAATCTCTTTTTCCCATAGAAACTATACTTTGGATGCTTATCAGATTCTTAGGCTGGCCCGAAAGTTGACTGCAAATTGAATATGAGACAAAAATGGGAAGGGGCTGTTCAGAAAGCTAAGGTAATAATAGACTGCATTGACAGTGAATGATCGATAAGAGTGACAACAAACCAGAAGCAAGAAGGCCATGTAGCAATTGTGGGGGTCCTATCTGAAGAGGAATATTTCCAGAAAATATCAGAGAAACACAAGTAGAAACCACAAGTTACTGTTCTCTTTCCCTTCATATCCAAGAACTTAAAAGGAGCAATCTACATTGGTTGACAATCCTATATTCACTGGAAAATTTATTAAACAATATTTGATAGATAAGAAAAGAAATAACTAGTTTGGAAATATTACAAACTAGAGTATTCATCTAAGATTGCAATTATTTACTTGTAAGAAATACAAATGCCCAATTTTCAAGGAAATGTCAAACTGTTTTCTAAAATTATTGTTTCAATTTATTATCTCTCCAGCAGTGTATAAATTTTAACATAGTTCCCCATCCTTCTCAATAGTGGACATAGCCAGATTTCTTCATTTTTATAAATCTAATGGTTACAAAATTATATGCAATTATGTTCTTAATCTGCATTTTCCTGATTATTAAATAGATTAAGCACCTTTTCATCCCCATTTATTCTTCATTTTGTTTCATGTCTATTCAGGTTATTCATCTATTTTTCCATTTGGCTGCTTTCCTTATTGATTTACAAGGGTTTTTTAAGTGTGTGTGTGTAAAACTAACCCTTTGTTAAATTTGTTGTAAATTTAGTGTATAGTTACTTGAAAACTTTTTATTCTATGCACCTTTTGATGAACAGAAGCTCTTCGATCCAATGTAGCTAAATTTAAGTATTTTCCCCTTAACACTTTTTGTTTATTGTTTAAGGAATCCTTCCTTACCCAGAAGGCATGAGATAGTATCCTATTTTTTTTCTAAAAGTTTTAAAGGTTTCACATTTAAGCCCTTAAACCCATCTGGGTTTGGGGGCATAATGTGGTCCTCCAATCACTTTTCAGTCCATGCATTTTTAGTTGTGTTGCAGTTCTCCTCAAAAATTGTTTTGCTTCAGGTCATGACTGACCTTCATGTTGTCAAATCCAATGTGCAATTTCCTGTCCCTAATTTTTTTGTGTGCATTTGATAATCTTCATAACCCTTTCCTTCTTGAAACTGTCTTTCATTTCATCTGTGAGTCTGCTCTCCTCGTTTTCCTTTTACCTTTTGGTCCAGCCTTTTTTATCCTTCATTGCTTCCTGTATCAACCCATAATGATGATGTGTCCCAGGGCCCCATCTTCAACCACTCCTTTTCTCATCTATTTAGTTGTTCCTTGTGTCCTCCTATACTCTTGTTTAGATAGACACCTATAGTCTAATGACTCATACATCCATTAACTCAAACCCAGATCTCCATCTATTAATATAATACTAGATCTCTTGAGCCAAATGACTACTTGAATGCTATTAGGATTTCTCAATGGCATCTCAAAAGCAACATCTTTAAAAGAGAATCTTTCTTCCACTCCCCCATCTTCAAAAATCTGCTCCTCTTGCTACATGATTTACTCTCCCCTTTTTCTTCTGCAGGTAATGAATCAACTAGTTCTATCTATTCTTTTACCTAAATATATTTCACGTGAGAAGGTTCCTCTCCACTCCCTCTGCTGCTGCCTTGGCCCAAAACCCATCATTTTTCATTTGGGTTTTTGCAGTATCCTTTTAAACTGTCCTCCTGGAGCCAGGCTGGACCTCCAGAATCCATCGTCTGCACCTGTCAGAGTGATCTTTATATAATACAAATCTGATCATGAGACAAGAATGGAGATTCCTATCCTCAGGTATACAAAATTCCTATACTCCCCAACCCTCACACTGCCCTATCACAGAACCAGACACACTGCTCCCCTCAGAAGCAGTCACCAATCCTCCTGCAGTTACCAGAACGTCTTCATCACAGCATGTAAAAAATATTCTTATCTCCTGTTGCCAGAGGGTAAACATGCCCAAAATTTGATTGTAGGGTTGAAAAGTAATGAAGGACACTGAATTCAAGGCCTCCAAAAGTCTCCTATGCTAATGTCAGGGAAGGAATTAGATTCTATGATGTAGGATGAAAACATTTGAGTGAATATGCTTAAGAATTTTGAACCTCCAGATTTCTCTGAGCAGGCAAAAGTGGCTCCCTCTGCTTGTTATAGGAGAGCAGCTTCCTATTGCCTGAAGTCCATGAAAAACTCTCCTCTGCCCTAAGACAAGGAACTTGCAAGAGAATGCTCAACTTCCTCATAACCTGTATACCCCTCAATTCAGGAATTCTGGACCAGTAATTAGGGCCATATCTCAGCATCATCAGAGTAAGGAAGTACTACTGTTCCTTCCATGGGAGCAAGGCAAGTATTCGCCAAAAGAATGGGAGGAAATAGCTAAAGCAGGAAGTAGGAGAACACGCCTGGGGATAGATTTTAAGAGTAATGGATGGGAACTGCAGATAGGACACACTGAGTAGTAGAAACCTCTTCTGTGCCTCTAGTTTAATATCCTGATAAGGATGCCTGGAAATGGTGTTAATATTGTTCCATATGTCCATTTGAAGCTTAGAGACAACAATGGCCTATAGTAAATGAAGTAGAGTTGCCAAAATGACCTTGATAAGTACTGAGGAGAATGTCGGGGTTTTAGAGAAGCACAAATTCTGGGATGAATTTACCACATAAGATGGAATAGCCCAGTAGTTTTCAACGGTCTCCCTGGAGGGTAGAAGTAGAGTAGAAGACACTCTATTCACCAAAACAATAGTGAATCACAAATGCACTAGTGAGTGGGGTATACCAGCATCATTGAGAAGCTCAGGGGTGGCTGTCCTCTACAGGGCAGGGTTGATGATGGAAGGAGATGCTACAATGGAACTGGGCTATGGAATGTCTGTAGGGACGTTAGAATTCTATAACAGCAGAGGCCAATTGGTGACAGTCACAGTAAATAGCAAGGCCAAAATGGCAACCATAGGGTTTGACCTGCAGGCTTGAGGTAATGGCAAATAGATTGTTGGTGTTTCTAGGGAAGATACAGCTGGTGACAATGTGACCACAACAAGAACAAAAAGATCAAAAATAAGTAAGAGAAAAATTAATATCATTTACTGCAATGGAAAACCAAAATCCCTTACCTGGTTTCCTTATTTGAGTCAATTTTCAAACACAGCTTTCCTGAAGTGAAAGACAAGACTGTTGCCTTAAGAAAGACCCCGGAATGTCACTGTAAGTATATACTATAGCCTTTTTCCTATTCTTTTCTCACAGTGACCTAAGGCCATTTACCAAAGTCACTATATACTTGTGAAATAGAAATATTTAAATTTTCTGAAAGCCAGAAAATTTGAATACAATTTTGAATACAAGGCTTGAACTGATACTGATATGAGGGGACCCAACAAGTCATCATGGTCCCTACTTAAAGTAGAAGCATATGGAGGTCAGGCGATAAATAGAATCCTGCTCAAAGTCCATCTCACTGTGGGTCCATTAACCCCATGGTCATTTACTAGAATCTTATCGCACAATCTTATTGAATATATTTGGTTGCTGTCAGAATCCTCACAATGTTTCCCTGACATGTAGAGTTACAGCCATTATTATAATAAAGGCCTAGTAAAAACCCCTAAAACGATTCACTCCCCCCACACAAGATAGTAAATTAAAAGTAATATTATATTCTGGATAGAATGGAAAAACATTCACCATCCTCAAAGATTAAATGATGCATGGGTGGTCGTGCTCATGCTTATCCTCATTTAATTCACTGGCATAACCCTGCACAACCAGATGGATCAAGGCAGGTCTGAAGGTAAGACACAACTGCAGATAGTCATACGTGGTATCTCAAGTAGAGCAGACCAGCACAGGCTCTGGAACCTGACATGAGGCTATTCAACTAGAGATTGAATTCTTTTCAATCTCCATCAAAAAAGAGAGATAAAGAGCAATTTGCTTTTACCTGGGGTGGACAACAGTACATATTTACAGTCTTGCCTTAAGTTAATTGTCCTGCTCTCTATCATAATGTAGTTAAAAAAAATATGAATAACCTTAGAATTTTCACAAACATCACACCCATTATACCGATGTTCCTGGAAAGCAGGAAGTGGTAAATACATATTCCACTGGTAATATATGTATGCACCAGACAGTGACAGGTAAACCCAAAAATGAATCAAAATCTTCTCATACTGGTGAAGTTCTAGAGGTTCATTATCTGGAAGTATGCTTGGATATCCCCTCAAAGTTATAGGACATGTTCACATACATTCCCCCTTATATTACTAAGAAAAAAAGCATAGAACTTAATAGACACCCTTATATTTTACATATAGCATTTACCACATTTGGAACTACTGCTCCTACACATTTATAGGGTAATATGGACAGCTTCCAACTTTGACTGGAGACTAGAGAAAGAGAGGGCTCTGCAGTAGATTAAAGATGCAGTATATGCAGATCTGCCACTTGGTCATGTGACCTACCAAATTCCATTTTGCTAGAGAAATCTAAGGTAGATTAGAATGCTTTGTGGAATCTAAGATTTTTGAGTAAGGACATGTTTTATGCAGAAGAAAATAAATAAAATAGCATCTCTGGAAAACTACCAGTAGAGACTAAATACATGGGCCCTAGTAGAGACTAAATGCAAGAACATAGGAAATCAAGTGACAATGAAACTGAAAATGCCCATCGTGAACTGGTCATCTTCAGACTCTCCTATGTCATAAATATAGTAAAAATTCAGAGTACAGTGGAAATGGGGATTGTGTCCTAAAATGTCCAGACAGTACAAGTTAACATGAAGAGGTAGCCCAGATTCAATGTCACAGACCTTTCTTCTTCAGGTCATACATATGGCCCCATATGGCATTCCCGATGACTTCATAATTCTATTATGTTGGGGCAAACCACAAATTGACTGTGATACACTACAGCCCAACTCAGGGGTGGTCATGAAAGATGACAGTGAAGGCAAATTCAACAATGCATCTGGTCATCAGCTTCATGTGGAGGGAAAAACAAAAGTTCAGACCACTCAGGGATGAAGGGATGAAGTTCTGGGTAATCTCACCAGGCAAGCAATTTAGACAAACGAAAATGTAGATCAAGGTGAGGGGGATCTAGAATGAGGACACAAATGATATATTCCAAATTTGGCCTTGGGACCAGCAGCAGCACCACAGACTACAGCTTGTCTTACTAACTGTTCCATTACAGCCTTTATTTGTTTTATTGTGACCTTAAAGATCCCATTGACAAAACAGAGAGGACTCAGTATGCGACACTGAATACATTTTACTGTAGGCACCGTGACTCTGCATGAGAGCTTTCTCTTGCTGCAGGAACTTCTTCAACCTACACGCTGGCCAATGTAGAAATGTTGGGTAGTTAACATCCCTAGGACCAGCCTTCAATCAATTATGGTGTGGATTTGATAGATAAATATCCAGGCTTCCTCTCCCCTCAGATATAACAACTCTGAGGCATGCTTTACACTATCTTCCAGAGTTCCACTGTGGGACTGATCCCCAGTTGTCCAAAGAGATAACCTGGTCATTACTGCATTCTGCATTGGGTTTCTAACTTTCCCAATCTTTCCTCTCCACTCTTCTCTGACCACCTTCCAAATATACTATTTTTACTCCCTTAGGAAGCATAAAAATTAGATTCTGGAAATGTATGTTCTTACAGCTTTATATCCCTTAACATAGCACCACATTTATTATTGTTGTCTGTCTTTATTTCCCAATTGACTGTTAAGTATTAAGCAGACAGGAATGATGTCTGTCTTGTTCACAAAAAATACCAAATGTCTAGCACAGGGCTTGGTATATAGTAGGAACCTAATAAATATTTGTTGAATGAAGTCACCTACAAACTAAACTTACTACAATGGCTTCCTTCCATCTCAGTTTAGGATAGAAAGTCTTGTTGTCCTCTCATCTCCAGCTATCCCCTTAGATGTATCCTCCCTGCACTCTATGAAATTAAACTGCAGTTCCTTATATACATCATACTCAGTCATATTGCCAAAGCTTTGCCCATTTGTTTCTTCTGCTCATACGGTATTCTACTTCTCTCTACCTAGCTTATTCCTACCCATCTTTGAAGTCTCAAAGTATAACCATTTCTGGAAATCCTTCCCTAATGCCTCAGTAATATTGAGAGCTTCTCTCTGTTTCCAAATAACTTTGAACATAATTCCATTATAATTAGTTAACATATAAAAACCATTTTTAAACTTATTTCTCTTTCCCCTCACACCCATAAGCTGTCCAAAAAATGAATCTACTGGTGTTTCATTTTTATGTGGTGCCTATCACAGTGCCTGGGGGAAAGTAGATGCTCAACAAATATTTTCCGGCTGAAGATGAATATGAATTATTATTAAGAACTAGTGATGTGTAGCCTGGAAAGGTTAAGTCTTAAGGAAAGCAGGGCATCTGTTCTCAAGTATGTGAGGGCTAGCTACATAAGTAAGCATCACAACTTAGGTGCTTTTCTCATTAGTGTATTATGGCTAATTGCTTTCCAGGTTTGCAGAATTAGATGCGGGGCATGTTAAAATATGTTTATTGGTTGCAACAACTGCTGATGTGTATAGTTCCTCATATCAATTACTAAATACTGCTGTTGGCAGTTGTTAGCAGTTTGATATGTATCTGTGTTAGTTAACAGCAAAGGCCTTGGGATCTAGCGCCTGTGTTCAAATACGAAACCTAACTCTTAATAGTTATACAACCTTGGGTAATTCAAAGTAATCTTTCAACACCTCAGTTTCCACAAAAAATAAACGGGTTTAATAAAAGTACCTACACCTCCAGGGTTGTTGAGCAGGTTAAATGAATTAACATGTGTAAAGATTTAAAATAGTAGGTTCTGCAAAGAGGTTTGCTATAATAAAATTATTTGTATTCAATCCACTAGGCAAAAGCAGGTCCAATGAGTGAAAGCGTTAGAAAGCATATTTTGATTCAATATAAAAATAACTTTCTGATAGTTTATGCTATCCAACAGTGGAATTAGCTGTCTCACAATAGTAAACATCATACCACTAGAAATTCAACCATCGAACCAAGCAGTGGATACCTATTCTGGAATATAGTGGAGTTTTGTGGGTTTTTTTAAAGGTAAGATATCCTGATTCTATGACTCCTCTGAACCACATACAACATGCTAGCATGTACCAATTTGTACATAGTATCTTTATTTAGGAACTTCAGATAACTTAAATTTTTAAACTTTCATCCCCCTTTCAGAAGGAGGAAACTAAATATTGATCTAGGTAAGAGAAAGAGAATATTTATCTTTATCTCTTTCTCTAGTGTCTCTTCCAACTAGTTGACAATCATAACTATTTGGCTGAAGAAGATACTACTAAAGGCTGGCTAGAACCACAGCAGTTAGAACACAGGCACAAACTTTCTCACTGCCAATATTATTCCTTAGCTGAGACTGTTCCTGAGCTTCATGATCTAGATAATACTGGAGGGTCATAATATTCTACTTCGGCTTCCATGGGCACAGGTGGAAGGATGCTAGAGAAAGGAAAGTTTAAAAAACACGAGAAGGCATAAGAAAGTTCTAAATTCTCATTTATCTTACAAGAGTCTACCTGCCCCACAAAGGAAAGCTAACCAATAATTCACTGAAGCCAACCCCTGACGTTTGGGCTGGAAATAAGCACTATTTTTTCCAGTTTTTCATGTTATCCAGCATACCCCACCGCACGTGCAGACACATGCTTGCTCACACACACACACACACACACACACACACACACACACAGTACTTTCTTCACTCTCTTCCCCAGATAATAACATATCTAATGCATGGACACACAGGAACTCTCTCAGAAACAATCTCTATTATTTTGACTAACCAAACCATTATATTAGAGTGTATTCCTTGTTTCACCATCACTTTTTATTCCTTCCAGCACTGTTTTACATTGTATAAATCCAAGATTTAGAAAAAGAAATTGATACAGATAGGAATTGAATCACTCAAGCAGAATGGTCACTTTGAAAGTTCTCTAATGATATTAGTGCAAGAACTGGAATTCAGCAATGAAGTTTCTCAAAAAATTGTAGGTCTTATTGCATGTTTCTTGACCATTCTTTAAAGGGGAAATGTGTAGAAAAGTAAAACCTCAATTACCACAGAACTGGTCTTTCCCAAAAGCACAAAGACAAGCTGTAGCCCTAAAAAGACAATTTTACTAATTGTACTTTAATTCTCATCATACTCTCCTCCTCTCTTTTGTCAGGTAGTAATTAATTAAAACCACTTCTTAGAAAATATTATGTAGAATTCCTGTTTGAAACTTTTAAGCAGTATTATTGCTTTCTTGGAAAACTACCCTGAAACTTCCAGGTAAGGAAGCCAAACTCTTGGACATTCCAGCTAACCTACTAGTGGAATGCAGCTGCCTGAACGAGCCAAGGCAAAGCAGCTAAGGAAACACCCTGCTAACCCAGAGAACCATGAGAAATCATAAATTTGTTTTAACAAAGCCCCAGAGTTTTGAGGTGATTTGTCACACAGCTGTAGATAATGGATACACTTACATGACAGCCCCATTTCCTACAGCTTGTTCTGGTTTTCTGGTGTATCTAGCACTGAAGCTTGTTTCTTATTTCTGGAGAAATGAGAACACAAAAGGCCTGGATCGATCGGTACTTTTCAACTTTTACTGGCCTACCCTATGCTACTAAGACATGTACCCTGTATTTAGAGTTTTGCATCTTGAATGGGAATCATTCTAGGTCATTAAAAAAAAGGCCTATTTTGCTTATTCAGGAATAAACTTCTGTCTTCTGATATTTTCACCTGTAATTGTATTCAAAATGCAAGAGGATGAATTCCCATGGGTATAACTAGCAAACTATCTGACACAGGAGGCAGGTTCAGGATTTTTGGATGGTGAGTGCCAGTCTATTGTTTTCATCTAATGATAGCCTTGTGGTCTATTTTCATCTTTCTGGCCCTTGCCTGGGAAGAAGGAGCCATCCTGGCAAAACGCCTTTGCCGCTTTTTGGAAGTGATAGAATCTGAATGTGGCCATAAGTGCAACCAATGAAATGTTAGGGTCTTGGTATTGCTTTAAATATTTTCCCTACCCTTCAATGTCCATGAAGTGTTCAAAAAGAAAGGGGTGAGCCATTACTGCTAGTATTAAGTGACAATTTTATTATTTCTTTGTTCTATCTACCTAGAAACTACCTCAGAACAAAACAGGCAAGGATTTTGTAAGCATAGAAATGCTGTTTTGTTCTAGTCGATTCAAAAAAGAAAGATAACGATGTGGTCTAGTGGTTTCCACACGTATTTCAGTGTCAGCAACTCTGAGTCGTAATCTCATCCAACTGACTTTCTAGCTGACTCAGATTACTTAAGAAAAATTACCTAACTTCTCTCTGTCTCATTTTTCCTACCTATACAATAGAAGAAATCACCCTTATTGCACAGAGAGTATTTTAAAATTTTTTAACTGATATTTTTAAATATCCTGGAAATACACGCTGTGATGATCTCTAATACATACACATATATACATGCGTGTACATATCTCTCTTTTTTTTTTTTTGACTCTCAAATTTCATTTATTTCATTCAAAGTCTCAGGGACAAATTGAGATGGGAACATGGAGGTGTGTGATATTTTTTTCTTTTCCCATTTTAAAGGTATCTCACTCCTAGTTCAGCAGCATGGAGAAAAGACTTGTTGTCAGCTCCTATGCTTGGGCAGTGATTCAAATTCCCAAGGTTAGTGGCAGCATCTCAGAAAGATTCTCAGAGATTTTCAAAGCTCCATTTTCTTTTAATTAGCTCCCTCTCTGCCTCAGGCAACAAGTTCAGGGAATCAATAGGTTAGACTGAGTAGAGACTTTGTAGGTATCAGGAGCAAGAGTATGTTGGGACTTGTCAGACCCTAGATTCAGGTTTCAGGAGGTAAGCATCACTGGCCCAAGAACAGTTACAAAGCAGATTTCAAACAGAAGCAGCTTACCAGCTTTGGGAGACTGGCCATGATTCCCAGACAGTGACTGCCAATACTTTCAAACACATCTTGTCCCTGCACAAGTCATTGACACTCAGGGTCTTGCCCTCGAGGCCTGCAGACCTAGCGAGACACTGGTTAAGACTTAATATCACACTTGAGAAAAGCTGAAAGCATGAATTCAGCCGAGGTGTTAAAATACTCATCGAGGGATTCTCAACCCCACATACTACCTGTTCTCCCAATTTTATTATTTTTTCTGCCATAATAAGGCTTTCTCTGCACCCAGAAGATGTTTTGATTATCACTGGCTATATTTTTACTGTGTGGGACATAAATTTAATTTGTGCCATTAATCGGTAATTCTTTATTTATTACAGATATGAGGGCTGCACACAAGGCTGACAACAGCTTTGCCAAGAGAGGCATGGTGGATTTGTTTTCTAGAGTTTAAATCTCTAGTGAACAGTTCCTGCTGCTTTGGATGTTGCAATAATTGTCCTGGAGCAAACTATACAAAGCCAGGGCAAAGCATTTGGAATTCTTTGTGAGCATTCATTATTTATTCAGAGAATAGAACTCTAAAATTCCTTTCTAAAAAATCAGATTAGGTGACATGGCAAAAATAAAAAAGACAGCCTTAGTAATAAATCAGTCAGTAGGTAGGATTAAGTGACAATAAATATCACTAGGCCCTGTTCTATTTGAAGCTTCAAACAGTATGATCCCAACTGTTTCTCTAGGAGAATCACAAGGTATCTGAAAAGTTGGGAAACACAGGTAAACTTACTTTTTTAATTATATATTAGTTACATTTTCAAAATACTATGCTCAAAATATTTTGGGGTATGGTATCTCTAAACATCAAGTAATAGGTTCAATTTTTAAACTGGTAAAGTATCATGAATATACAATTAAGTGTCCAAAATGTCTGGAAACACAGGAAAAGTAGTGTAATTACTATATATTTTTTTTCAGATTAAGACTTAGGCCCATGGCTTTAAATTTCAAAATATTTCATCTGAAAATGTATCTGGAGGTTGAAGAAAACATACTGAATATATTATTTGAAAATGTAACCAACATGCTGTCTGACAATGATTCCAGACTTTTTTGAATAACCTATATAATGGTAAATGATCCAATGTTGTTCATGCCAAAAACCAAAAGAAAGGACTTAGGTAGAGTCAAACAATTATTTTAAGAAAGCTGGGGAGGAAAGCTGTGTGAAGAGAAAGAAGGTGTGATTGCAGGAGGATAACATAATAATCAAGAAAGTAAAAATTACTATGTGGAGTTTGAGAGAGAAATCTGAAGAGGAGAATTCCGTTCATTTTATGGGTATACTAGGTGAGGTGCATTTTATCAGGAACCCCCATGGCTGAGACAAAACATCCCTCCCTCGAGGCAAGGTGAACCACCTCCCCTTGCTTTAAATCCTTGCCCTTGGAAAACCTTCATGTCTGCTAATTCCAGCTTTCCAGGTATCTCAAGCCTGGGAAAGAGGATACTTTTGTACTTTTGTGCCTCAGGCACAAAAAAGATTTATGTCTCAAAGTCCTTGTTCTGGTTTCAATTTTCCTTCCTAAAATGTGTGAGAACAAAGTAAGCACAGTTGATATTTGGAATCTTAAAGCAAAGCCCCTTTAATTGTGGTGCAGAGATCAAAATATTAAACATGTAAATCCTCCTTATATTCCTTTCCTTCCCTTCATACCTAGACATTAGGCATTTCTTAAATATCAGGGATGAAAAAGAGTGAGTGGGCAGTACACAAACAATCTCTGATGCAAGAAAAATTAGCTACACCAGGTCAAATACTCCACTCCACCCGTCCCAATATACCCAATGGCAATTGCTGAGCCCTTACAGCTTTTTGATACAGTGTTAGCATAGAAAAGCCATATCAGGTCTGCCCTTCGGGTCTCTGTAGTGGTGGAGAGAAGCCAACCAGTAAGGCTTCACTCCTCTGATTGACAGAGGTCTGTACCATCCACTTTCTGATAGCATGGATGAAGGACTGGTCAGGTATGATTAGAAATCCACTGACCTGGTAACTGTATTACAGTTACTTTTCTATTTTTTCTCAGCCTTTCTGTATTTTCCCCCAGTACATGGCACAAATATTCAAATCAGTGAGGTTTATCTATCTAGAAGATAAGCACTTGCTAAGGTCATGTTATCCCATAACATACAGACAGCAAATCAAGCAGACCTGTCGATGTTAGTGATAAATTAACAAGATCCACTCTAACTTATATCAGACATCATTCTATTACACATATGCTTGCAGCATCATTCTGCAGTCAGTCCCCTCTAGAGTATTAACAAGATAGAGTTTTTAGATCTGTAAAATTGAGGATTAAAATTCTATAGTCTGATGAACTCATATATAGGCAAACTCCTATTTGTTTTTTCTTTTGGTGTATGAAGTCCTGGTTTTGCTTTTCCAAGTTTTATCTTTACAACATCATATATCTATGAGCACTTTTAAAATGAGATTTGGACTAAACCCTAAAAAGTATAAAAGCATCACTCATATTACATGTTTTTCCAAAGAAATGAAAATGAACTTAAAATTTTTAAGTAAACAGTGCAGTTTGAGGGAAACCTTGCTTTAATATATGGGGTTTAATAGTTTTTTACTAATCACATTTCTATTTTATTTATTTCATTTTCCTTTAAATTGCTGGGTAAATTTGACAGTCCTGGAAAGTGAGGCGCTAATAGTAGTGTCAGGGGCCAAGGATTGATCAAGCTTTCCTACATTACCCCTGTGTCTCAAACAGGGCTGTACCAAATGTCTAATTTTAGTGTTTGGCTCTACACCAAACACCTGGAAATGGCATTCAGCCAGAGATGAACACAAAGCTAAACAGTGGGTGAGCAAGTACATCTGTCTCCTCTTGTTTTCCCCTTTTCAGCTATTAGGTAAATAAGGTAGTTATTAGGTAAATAAGGTAGTTATTAAATGATGACTTATGCAAAGCCTACAATTTTAGTGTTCCCATTTCATCTTACTAACATTCGTCAGGCTCCTTAGCAAGCCACATTTTGATAATATTTGTATGAAAACCAGTTGTACTCCTTACTCAATGCTATCTTTGAGGATGGATTCCAACCTGTTTTCTCCTTAGACCAGAATGGTTCATGAAGCACGTCAAGTGTTGGATTTGCTGAAATGGGAAATTCAAAACTGTTAAGTTTTCAATCACTGGTTTCTGCATGCGCATGCCCCTCCACACGTGTTCATGTCACAGCACTCAGGATGCCTGACTCCACTTCTTCGCCCACAGAAACCACATTTCCTCTCACTCCTTCTCACTTCACCAATCCACAAACCCTTTAACTACCCCTGAAATATGGAGACATTTCCCGACATCTCCGCAAATATAACAGAAAGCTTTCGCGGTCTCATGTAACCAAACTCATAACCATATGCACGCCTTGTGTGACCAAGAAAATCACTCATCTCTCTAGTATGTCCAATTCAGGATTCTTTGCAATAGACCATGGTACATGGAATTTGAAGGCCAAATCCTGGTGCTATGGATTTCAAGAGAAGCAGGCACATACCCAAAAAGAATGAAAAGAATGCCATATTTTATCTAATGCTTTATCTTTTCAAGTATATTTGTTTACTATTTTATAAAGACTAAATTTTGCTTTCTCTCTGGAGTAAACATGTGGCTATTTCTCTCTGGTCTCAAGAGCTGTACATGAACATGATATAAAACAAAATTTGGTAATGTAATTGTGAGTTCATGAACCAGATACATTTCTAATGAATCTGACATAAATCCATAAAGCAGCAATAAGTAGTTTTCTCCTTGATTATTAATAACAACCTTGCACTTTTAAAATGCTGTTGCATATTATATTAATACCTCTTGTGCACCTTCTGAAGTTTTCTTGGTCTCTCTTGTCCTACTCGAGGCACCCAAGTGAGCATGTGATCTGTAAGGGCTCTGGTGAGCATCCCACGGCTTGCTCCCATTAAGGAGCAGCTCAACAAGCACTTCACTCCCAGATTCCTCCTCTCTTTTCCCACTTGGGGCTATTGTGCTGACACCTCAGCTTGGGGACAGGGATGAAATATACTCTCCATTCACACATATACAACCCAGAGTGTGGGAAAGTTAACACCCTATATCAGTTAGCTAGGGTGCCATAATAAAATACCACAGAATGGGGGGCTTAACCAACAGAAATGTATTTATTTTCTCACAGTTTTGGAGGTGAGAAATTTGAGATCAAGACATCGCCAGGTTTGGTTTCTTCTGTGGCTTCTCTCCTTGGCTTGCAGGTGGCCTCCTTCTCTGTGTGTCCTCATATGGTCTTCCCTCCTTACATACAAACCCCTGGTGTCTTTCTGTGTGTCCAAATTTCCTCTTCTTATAAAGACAACAGTCAGATTGGATTTGGGCCCAACCTAAAGGCCTCATTTTAACTTAGTAACCCCTTTAAAAGGCCCTATATCTAAATATAGTCACATTCTGAGGTTCTGGGTGATAAGGATTTGAACATATAAATTTGGGAGAGAGAGGCATAAAAAATTCAGCCCATAACCACATCCCATAGGTAATCAATAGGGGTGGAAAATGATGAATAAATTCTTTTCCCATTTTTCCCCTAGACAGATGAGCCTGACTCACTTTTCATGTGAAGGCTCTCAGATAGTACTTGTTGATCAAGCAAGTAGGCATTTAATACCATGGCCTATGGGCAACTCATCTTGGTATCCACTCTTCCTCCTTCTTCACCTGGTTTTCCTGTTCCTCAATCCTTCCTGTTCCTAAGATCACATATGCCAATAAAAACCTTGCACTCAGGTTCTGCTTCCTGGAGAGCCTAGGCTAAGGTATCTGATTTCATCTTTACAACCATGCAAGATACGTCTTATTATTGTTGCTTCATAAAGAAACAGGAGAGTCTGAGAAGATAAGTGACTTAAATAAGGTTGCACAGCTAGTAAGTTACAAAGTCAGAACTCTGATTTAAATCTTTTACCTCCCATCCTGCATTATTTCCCAGGTACCACAGTTTTCCAGGTATTTGCAATTTTTATGCATAATTATATAAAATGTAGGCCATTTTCCCTACAACTTTTAAAACTGTTTTAATCAACTAGAGGTAAGACCTACCAAGTAGGAGTGTCTGCACGTGCCTGCCAGCACACTGCATCCAAGGAAAGAAGTGAAAAGTGCAGGCAGCTGCCTATATATGGATAGTTCTTCACCAAAACAACATTGTGAAATCACAAAGAAAAAAACGTAGGCACACAGTATAGAAAAAAAGGTTATGGGGCAATTCATATAGCAAGATCAGAGAATGCATAGGGAAGAACAGGAGGAAAGAGCATTGGGGTGCACCATACACAACCTGCTGGCACAGTGTGAATTGTAAGATGCCCCCTCCACTGCCAAAGACCCCTAGCTGGATGCAATGGGGACCTGCCTGGAGTCTGTGCAGAGCCATTGCACCAGACAACAGGCGAGGTGGGGATTGGGCAGCAGCTAAAGCCATACTGGGCTCTTGGGTGCGCGATGCTAAGTCTGCTCAAGGCTAGTGAGGGAGTGGACTAACTGATGGCTTCCTGGAGCCATACCCAGTGTCCTGAAGTCAAGTGCTTCTCTCCTAGAGCACAATGGGATCTGAGCATGGAAACTGACTGGGGTACAGAGGCTCTTACCATAGAGGCTTTGGGCCACCACTTCAGCAGGTCCTGGGTTGGGCAGGGAGAACTCTGCAGTCCCTGGGCTGCCAGAACTGATATCTGCCTGCCTAACTTGGCATCCGTGGGGTCCCTGAGCCTGCAGAACAGCCTGACACTTGCTCAGCCCTGACTCCACCCTCCAGGCCCCAACTGCCTTCAGCCTGCTCCGCCCTGACACTGCCCTCCATGTGAGATCAGCTCCTCTGTCTGCATGGCCCTGCTTCTGGCTGGGAGGCCCTGCTCAGAAGCTCTGCTTCCAGCTTCTCCCCAGTCCTGGCTTTGAGGCTCTCACACCAGAATCCAAGGCTCCACCTCTGTGCCTCCAAAACTCCTGCCAGGCCGGAGACACCATCCCCATGACTCCAGCATTGCACCTGGACCCCAAGACCCCACCACCACCTCAGGGCTGGAGGAACTGCTCCAAAGTCCAATGTCCCACAAGGGACCCCATCAGCCTTGAGCTGCCAGTACACTGTGTCCTGGCTTGAGCAAATGGCCACAGCCCAGAAACTCATGACAACCTCACCCAGCTTCTGCTGTTACCTCTGTGGAGAGACCCTGGGGAGAGCAATCCCCACAACTCCAGCCTCAGTGAAGAGGATCTCAGCCAGCTCCTAACTGGAACATGCTACAACTGTTTGCTGAACAAGCCAACACCTATAACAAACATCATTCAGCACAGGCTTGAGCAAAGGCAATCACAGGTGAACAGAATAAATTAGAGCAGCGGCATTACAGGCTTCTAGTACACATGCCCCTCCTCTGCCACGTCAACATTCCAGAGGAAGGTGGGGAAAAAAAGTGCCATCTAGGGACCGCCCCTTACTCTAATCAAGCAGGAGAGCTCCCAGCAAGGAACAGGTGCCCTGCAAACCTATTAGCCCTGAGTTGAGAAAAGAGGTTTCAGATGAGAAGAAACCAGCAAAAGAGCCCTGGCAATAAGAAAAATCAAACAGATCAACACCCCCAAGGGATCACAATGAAGCTAAAGCAGTGAACTCTAACTACAAGGAAATTGTCTAAATGGCAGAAATGGAATTCAGAATATGGATGGAAAATAAGATGAATGAAATTGAAGAGAAAGTTGAAAACCAACAAAAAGAAGCCAAAAAAAATTCAGGAAATTAATAAAAAAGTCATTAAAGAACTAGACAAAATTAGGAAGGATATACTAGAACTTAAAGAAATGAAAGAGTTATTTAGGCATTTTCAAACCACAGCAGAAAGTTTCAGCAACACATTAAACCAAGGAAAAGAAAGAATCTCAGCGCTTGAAGACAAGGCTTTCAAGCTAACTCAATCATTTAAAGAGCCAGAGAAGAAAACAACAAAGGTAGAACAATCACTTAGAGAGATATGGAACTATAGGAAGCAAACCAACGTATAAATTGGAAGTATCCCTGAGGGAGAAGAAGAAAGCGCTAAAAGTACGGAAAATCTATTTGAGGGAAATATTGAGGAAAACTTCCCTAGTATGGCCAGAGATCCAGACATCCAGATATAAGATGGTCATCAAACACTGGGAAGATTCAAAGCAAAGATTAATAGGACATCTCCAAGACACGTAGTAATCAACCTAGCCAAAGTCAAAATGAAAGAGAAAATGCTACAAGCAGCTAGATGCAAGCAACAACTGACCTATAAGGGAAAACCCATCAGGCTAACAGCAGACTTATCAGCAGAAACCTTACAAGTCTGAAGGGATTGGGACCCCATCTTCAATCTTCTTAAACAGAACAACTGCCAGCCTAGAATTTTGTATACTGCAAAACTAAGTTTTGTAAACAAAGAAGAAATAAAGACTTTTCCAGACAAGCAAACATTGAGGGAATTTGTCATGACTAGACCTGCTCTGTAGGAATTACTCAGAACTCCATTATACACAAATCAGCACAATAGATACACATCAGTACAAAATCACCCAAAAGCTAAAGCTCTGAGCCCATATAAAATAAAGGTTTAAGAGGTAAAGCAAAGCAATAAGGTTCTACCCAACAGGATAAACAGAACTGCATCCCACTTTTCAATTCTTTCAATAAACATGAACAGCTTGAATTCCCCACTTAAGAGACACAGCCTGGCTGAATGGATAAAAAAATACAAGCCAACTATCTTCTGTCTCCAGGAAACACATCTAAACCACAAGGACTCTTTCAGACTCAAGGTGAAGGGATAGAAAAAAAAAATATTCCATGCAAATGGAAATCAAAAGAAAGCAGGTTTAGCCATTCTCATAACAGATAAAATAGACCTCAAATCAACAATAGTGAAGAAAGGCAAAGATGGTCATTATATAATGGTAAAGGGAGCAATTCAACAAGAAGACATAGCAATCCTAAATATTTATGCACCTAACATAGGTATGCCCAGATTCATAAAGCAAACCCTGCTAGATCTAAGCAAAGTGATAAATGGCATCATAATTGCTGGGAACTTCAACACCCCACTGACAGAACTGGACAGATCCTCCAAACAGAAAATACATTAAAAAAAACTGGACTTAAATTTGACTCTAGAGCAAATGGGCCTAACAGACATTTACAGAACATTCTACACAAAAACTCCTGAATATACATTCTTCTCATCAGCTCATGGAACATTCTCTAAGATTGATCACATCCTAAGCCACAAAACATGTCTCAACAAATTCAAAGAAATAGAAATTATGTCAGGTATCATCTCAGAAAACAATGGAATAAAATTACAAATCAACTCCAACAGAAACACTCAAGTCTACACAAAGTCTTGGAAATTAAACAACCTACTGCTGAATGATTATTGGGTCAAGGAAGAAATTAGGATGGAAATCAAAAGATTCCTCAAACTAAATGACAGAGGGGACACAAGTTATCAAAATCTATGGAACTCAGCAAAAGTAGACCTAAGGAGAAAATTCACACCCTTAAATGCCTACATCAAAAAGATGGAAAGATTACAAATCAATAAAATAATGTATCGTCTCAAGGAACTAGAAAAGGAAGAGCAAACCTATTCCAAACCCAGCAGAAGAAAAGAAATAACGAAGGTCAGAGTAGAAATAAATGAAATCAAAAACAAAAACAAAAAAAAATAATATTACTGAAAGGATGGTTAGAATTTGTGCACCCTATGGGAAAAGCATGTCCCTTTTCCTATCACTTGTATCCAGTGATGTTTTAGAATCAGAACTTAGCTCATTTCAAGTATAGTGGCATACAATACGTTAGGATAAATCATTACCATCTGCTATATTGTCCAGTATATTCCAGAAATGTTATATCCACAAATTTTATATGGACAGAAAGGAACACTTATACACTGTTTGGACTGCAAACTAGTACAACCTCCATACAATACAATGGGGATTCCTCAAAGAACTAAAAGTAGACCTACTATTTGATTCAATCCCACTATTGGGTATTTACCCAAAGGAAAAAAAGTCCTTTTATCAAAAAGACACTTGCACTAGAATGTTTACTGCAGCACAATTTACAATCACAAAGATGTGGAATCAACCCAAGTGCCCATCAATTCATCAGTGGATCAATAAAACATGGCATGTGTATACCACGGAGTACTACTCAGCGATAAAAAATGAATTAATACCTTTTGCAACAATCTGAATGGAATTAGAGACCATTCTCCAAAGTGAAGTATCTCAAGAATGGAAAAACAGACACCACATGTACTCACTAGTAAAATGAAACTAATTGATCAGCACTCAAGTGCACAGATGGAAATAAAACTCAAAGGAAATCAAGCAGGGGGGAGAGTGGAGTAGGGGATGGGTGAAATCATACCTAACGAGTACAATGATCCCTATGTGGGTGATGGGCACACTTATTACTTTGACCCACGCAGTACAAAAACAATCCACATAACCAATCTCTTGTAATATTCTGAAATAAAACACTTTATATAAAAAAAAACTGCCAAGTAAATAATTCATTTCCTTATTGCTTAAATGCTATTCTTTCCCTACTTCCCTAAACCTAGAAGTTTTATAATCCTTTTTCAAAGCTTACATACATCTGAAATTACTTTTTTCTTCAATAGAAATTATATAAATTAAAATCTCTTTATTGGTACTATCATGAACTATACCTTTCCAAGGAAACCACATCTCACAGTCAAATTAAGGAGTTTCTCATATCTTAATTAAAGTTTAACAGTTTAACAATTCATTAAACATGAGAGTAATTTAGTGTCCTACTATGCAATCATTATTGTTTCCTGAAAATCTGATATGATGAGGAACAATAAATGCAAACTGAAATATTGCCTGTGGAAGGTTATTTATTATTTCTTCTAGCTAAAAACATTCATAACTGAAATTTATTGGCCCATACTCCCTTCATTATAAATATTTTATATTCTGCCTCAGGGATCCATGTCTTAGCATTTAAATGTCTCAATCTTGTGTCAGTAACAGGAAGAACAAGTTCACTGGGTGGAATTCTTGCCCTTTACTTCAGAATGTTACAATAATAATAGGCTATAAATATGTTATAATTATGCCTTTGATCACTGCTGTAGTTTCCTAGCCTGAATGAATTAAATTCAAAACTAAAGCTGAGCTGATAGACAAAAAAGACAGTAGTTATCTTAAATGAAGATTTCACTGAAAGCCATATTAATATAGCAAAAATATTTAGGTGGCCAGGAGAGTACATCATTTTTCCTATTACTGCACTTTCACTTTAATGTGAAATAGTACCTCTATACCTATTACTGCCTTTACATATCAATAATGGTTCACTTTATGTAAAGTTTTATGTTTTTTAGTTCTTTTATATCTTAATCACCACAACAACCTTTGAGGTACTATGGGCAGTAGTCATAATCTCCATCACTCAAATGAGAAAACTGAGGTTCAGGTAGTTACAGATGTATAATTTTTGTTTTAATTTTTAAATTTTTTATTATGAGATACAGTAAAATCATTCAACAATGTGAATCAGCCTCCTATTTCCTGCCCATCTCCTCTTGTGTAGGTGGAAAAGAGGCTGCAGTGGAAAAGGCCTTGGCAGAGAGGAGAGGACATGAGCAGGTGACAAAATAGCAGATGACAGGTAGTCCTGTCTGGGGAAATGGGGATATTAAACAGAGGGAATGCCCTATATCAGCTATACTCTTCCAGATCCACCTCCCTGTGTAAAGCCTGCCAAACAGGTTACTGGGAGATCCCTAGAATTATAGGGACCTATAATTCTATATAATTATAGAATCCTTATACATAGGGATATATGATTATAGGGATCTATAATGTAGCTATCCCAGTAGTCCCAGCCAGCTATGAGACCAAGAGATTGGTTAATTTACAAATAACAGAAAATTATTTTTCACAGTTCTGGAGCCTAGGAAGTCCAATATTAAGGTACTGGCAAGTTTAGTGTCTGGTGAAGGCCCGTTCCTCATAGATGACACTGTCTAGGTGCTCTCACATGGCAGAAGGAACAGAAAGAGCAAAAGAGATGAATACTGTGTCCTCACATAGCAGAAGAGTGGAGCAGAATGAACCCACTCTCTCAAGTCCTTTTACAAGGGCCCATCCATGAGGCTCTGCCCTCATGACTTAATTACCTCCTAAAGGCCCTCATGACTTAATCACCTCCTGCGATTCCTTTATGCTATGCAATGCAAAATTAATTTTGTACATATTTTCTCATATTAATCTGCCTTTTGTCAGTTGATTCTCCACAAAACTTCATAGGGCAAAGAAGTTTTTCCATGGCTCATACAATGGTAAATGGCATGTTTAGATAAATAGATTTTCCAGGAATTCCTGAAATGAACATTAAAGTTATTTTCAAGTTTTAATTTCCTGGTCAAGTTTCTCTAATAGTAAAATCATGTAAAATAAGACAACCAAATAGCAAAGTTATGTTAATCAGAGTACAGACAATAAACTTGTAGGTATAAGTGGTTTGGGGAATTCCTTGGTAAAACCAAGTTAAGCAAATGCTTTTATACAGCATATGTTAAGAGTCCTTAATATACGAATGTGCATGTAATCTTCAAGAAATGAGTATATAATAAATAGCATTCTCTAAACATTTATCACAAAATATTTTTATTTTATTCTTTTGAAAATAAAATCAACCAGGACTATTATCTCATGGAATATAGCTGCAGAAATAATGACCCAGATTCTAGGATGTTCCTTTAAAAAAAATAAATAAATAAGTGTGATTTTTATGCCAGGAAATAGTGAGATGGAAGATGATTTCAGAAGTTCACTTAAATGTAATTCTAACTGCAACTGCAAATATTTAATAATGAAATCACAGAGGAAGAAAAGTACCAGATATTTTAAAGAAACCAATGTGGTTGCTGAGCTCAGATTTTGAAGGAACACATATAAAATCCAAACATCACTGGCCCTTCTCCTGGCTTATCTAAGCATGGTGATGTATATTAACACAGCAATCACCCAGAAAGCACTGAAAAGTAATTTGGATTTTTATGGAAGTCTCTTGAACAGACACTATGTAGCAAAACACTATATACCTTCTCTTTACTACTCACCCACCTTCATGGCAGTGGCTTCCCTAACACCAACCATCTTTCTGGATTCTTCCCTACAACTCTTCCCTAAACCCTTTCTGCTTTTTAGTCCAAACTTGAACCCCTATAATCACTTCTTTCTCTAGGCCTTTTCCGTTGAAAATCAATCTAGTCTTTTTCTGTTCTAAGGACCCCAATCAGAATGTCAAAAGCCCAGCCCTAACAATGTGGTAACAATAAAGAACTCTCTCTTCTTACAGAGCTGGAAGGGTGTGGGCGTTGACTTAAGTCTCTGAATTTGTATGTTGTTATCTTTGTCCTGTCCACAGGTTCAAAAGATTTGATGAAAGAAACAGTGAGGGAAGAATTCATATGAGAGGGTAGCACAGAACTGACAGTTTCAGAAAGTCTGTGGCACCAAATAAACAAAAGTTTTTTAAAAATGCCTTTTATTAGTGCAAGTATTACATAAGGAAGGGAATGTTCTCTATATGAGGCCAATAATATATTGACTGATGACAAGGAGAAAACAAAACTCTTTGGACTAAAAAAATACAAAACATATTGGTAAGAGGGAACTGGAGCTCTAACTGAGGAAAGATAGGTAAACTTCTGGTCCTGAATTATCTCTAAATGTCTCTAAATAACTGAAAATTAAATCACAAAATCAAAGATTGCCAATGACTTTGAGCAGATGTCAAAAACAGTAAAGAGGAATAAAACTGGCGATAGGCAAATACCAGCCAATTTTGAAAAACAGAACAAAAGAAGATCTGACAAGTTAGAGACAAGTAAGAGTCATATTGATTTCAGCTAAGAGTTCAGAATCTTTTCACCTAAAGAAGCAATGATCACTAGGAGCCAACAAAGGCTCACAAAAACACATAAGACTCACCTCATTGCTCTGTCTATTACTCAGGGTCCTGGCAGGAAACAGACAGGACACATGACAAAAGAGTATAATTGAGGAGAGTTACAAAAAGGAACTCTAAAAATCATGGGTCAGAGTTAAAGGAAACTTTGACGGACAGTAAAGCAACTGTGGACAACTGGTATCTCCTACAGCAAGACTGGCTACATCATTTGCAGGGCCCCTTATGGAAAAATAATTAAGAACTTTAAGACAAGGACAACAGAGCATTAAACCAAGCATGGGGCTGCACGTGACCACACAGGCTGCAAGCCTATGCAACATGCCCTCACCCTTAGGTCTGAAGGGGCAAGGAGGGAAATATGTATGAGAATCTGGAAAGAGTTGTAGCAGTATCTTCGGCTGAAAGAGAGTCCATTGGAGGGACATTGTGGCCTTTGGTAGAAGAACTAAGACACTTATACTAAACTACTGATTATCTATGGCTGTGAAGAGAGGTATCTGGGGAAATACATACTGTAATCTCATTCACCTCCTGCCCTCCTGCAATCTCCTGCCAGTGCATAACAAAGATACCCAGTTAATGTGGCACATGGAAGACAGCTTCCAGGGACACAAAACAGGGTGGAGAGTGGACTGGGAGAAGCAGGAAGGATGTCCTGCACACTTTTGTGAGGTTATGCTGTTAAATCCATGACACCTGGTAAACTTAATCTATAAGAACTTCAGAAAAATGTTTGACACAATTTCCTGTTAAATCCATGAAACCAGGTAAACCTAATCTATAAGGACTTCAGAAAAATGTTTGACACAATTTCCCAGGAACCCCTTTTCGACAAGATGGAGGAACATGCACTAGAAACTAAAATAATTATGTGGATCACTAATAGGTTAAACAACTATATCCAAAGCCTGCTGAAAACTGGATAAATGTAAACCTGAAGGGAGTTGTGTATGTACCACAGTGCATTTACTCTGTCCTATCTAGTTCAGCATTTTTACTCTTGACTTGCAGATACAGAAGGAATGCTTATCAAAGTACGATTTGCAAATTTTTGAGAAGGATTTTGACTAGCCAGTATGAAAGAATTAGAATCTAAAAAGATGTTGACAGGCCTTAGCAATGGAATAAAAAGATCCTGGCCAACTGGAACAATAGAATAAATCTAGCAGTAATAAATCTTGGGATTTGTTCTCAAATTCAAAAAGCCAGAGGCATAGGTTTGGGACAGGGAAGACAACACTTATCATCTATTAAAATGACTCAGGCAGTTCAGTGGAGGGTAAATTCAATGTGAGTCATGAGTGTGGTGGATCCTCCAGAAGAGCACTTGAGGTTTTAGGCAGCATTAATTAAACAAAGGAGGTGAAGATCTAAACCTGGGATTGTGTTGATCAAATTTCCACACCTGGAAAATTTGGTTTACTTTTAAATATCATATATGACTTGTGATGCATTCTGAGAAGAGAAACTAGGATTTGAGAAGAGACTTAAAAACCAGGACCAACCACAAAAGCTGGTCTAGCTTTAATAATTGATGCAAATGACAATTTGAACATGACAGTGTTGAGATTATTACTCAATCAGCAAGCAAAAAAAGAACAAAAGGCCATAAATGAGATCAAAAACACAAGTGAGTGGATGAGGCAACTCTTGCTTTCCTAGTTCTTCCCCCTAAATTTGCAGAGTTAATAATCCACTAGGACAGAGAACCTTAGAACCCAAAAGCTCACTACCTTATGGAAGGGAAGGGGGGCATTATTCCACAAAGATCCATTTTATTACCATAAAAAGAAATTCTTGCTGGGCCACAATTATATACTTCTGAATTATCTTTCTTATTCTGTAATTATGCCTATTTGAATATAGAGCCATGCATTAACAAAGGGTAGAAATCATGCCTTAGTAGTAATAACTAAAGCAATTTGGGGCCCCTATAAGAGACCACTCAGGAGAGTAATAGTATCCAAATGGTACACAAATATACTAAAGGCTACCATGTATTATAGAAGAATAATTTACATTGTCTTCTATTATCCCAAGTGATAAAATAGGATCTTTTAAAAAAATCAGAATGAGACTTTTAATGGTCTACTTTTCTGAGGACAAATGGACTGCCATGAACAGCAGAGGGTTTCCCATAACTAAATGTGAATGAGTATAGTATCACAGTCTGGATGACTGTTTAGTAGACATGTTATTTAGGCAATTCAAGCCTTAGGCAGGTGTTTAAAGTAGTTTTTAAAGATCTCTTCCAATAATGAGCTCCCATGGTTCATTCTTTCTTTCATTTAACAAGTGTTTATTGAGAACCAGCCACATACCTGACATCATTCTAAGAAGTGAGGATATAGCAATAAACAAAAATAAGCCATTTCCTCACGGAGCTGAAATCTGACAGAATTGGTAGATAATAAACAAATAATTAGTAAAATATCAGGCAGTAGTAAAAGCTGTGAAAAAAATAAAGCAGGGTATAGATCTTGAGTGATGGAGGAAGGAGAAGGCAATATGGATAGGATGGTTAGGAAAGGCCTCTCTGGCAAGTGGGTTCATCTCTTTATCATAATAAATTTCTCTAAATCTTCCATCCTGGTCCCTTTCTAAGACATGTATTTTTCTTCCTTATGTTAATTACCCTCTGGGTGCTTTACTCCTTAACTCCTAAACCCAAAAGAACTTAGTAGTGAAAATATCACAGTAGTATACTATTTCCACAATCAAAAAATTAAATGGATGGCATTCAGTTCAAGATGGCAAAGCAAGCACAATTCTCTACTTTCCTCTTGTTCCTATTTACACGGAAATCACAGAAAAATAATTTTTTGAAATAAAAACTGAAGTTCTGAAAAATAAGGAGATTCTGATGACAGTTTGAGAAAATACTAGAAGCATATAGAATCTAATCACTGGGGCAAACAGATCAGGGAAACTATACCACAAATGCTCTAAGTAGAAAGAAGGTATCTGAATAGCTAAGGATCCTCAAAGGTTCTCCATGGTCAGAGTTAACAAGTACAAAGAGCAAAAGTAGATTGTGAAAAATGACTAGAGTAATTACAGAACCACACTGGAAAAAGCAAGACTTTTTCCTCTTACTCCACTCCCTCATGAATATAGGAGCAAACTGATAAGAGTTGAGATTTTAGACCTCAAGATAAAAGTTAACACCCCTTCACATGTCTGTCCAGGCACATGCCTGAAGTCTCTCACTCCTCTTACTGCTTCCAGACATGGATGAAACACCATATACCAGAAGCTGTAATAGAAATTGTTCTAGATATAAACCTCTAGAATAGAATTTTGGAGTTGGATTCCTCCTGTTTAAAAAAAGCAAGAGGGACAATATTACTGGTGCTAAATAAGATGGTAACAACCCATGGCAAATGATGACAGGATAATTAAGCTTCAGTCAGTGGTTAACTGGTTTAAGATAGAGATAGAAGGAGGCCAACTATTTGTAGTAATAAATATGGGTAAAGTGATAAATAAAAAAGATAGTGGAGTAAGGCAGTTGATTTTGATGGGCCTAGGTAACTCATAAAAAGAAAATGATAGGCTCCAAACAGTTAACCGGTAACTTAAGGTATGCTCAGATTGCCAGAGGGCCTCCACGGCAGCTTTGGTGGAGACTCAGGACAGATTGTGGTGAAAATCAAAACTGGAAGCTGATTATAACAATGTTAGAGATGCAAAAGAAACTAAATACACAGCCCCAAGAGTTCTCCCAAGCCAATGTCAGGAAAGATTGAGATCATTACATCTGGGATAATGGCATTTGGGTGGATGGGCCTAGGAATATTGAATCCCTGAATTCCTCTGATGTTTTCTGGCTGGTACATGCAGCTTCATCCTCCTTGCCAGAGAAGAACAGCTTCTGCTTGTCTAGGGACTCTGTAATGATTACATTGAAACTGTAAATTTGCAAGACCTGAAGGCCTACTCTCATCATGTCTCACTGGTTTTAGTCCAATAACCAGATCAGATCTCAGCACAAAATAGGCCTGGAAGTACAATCCCATGACAAAGGCATTTCAAGACCTAGACAGCACATATCAGCAGGAATTGAAAGAATGCATATGGGATTGGATCTTGAGTGAGTTAGACAGAGACAGGAAATGGAGGTTGGACTTTTGGATGGAAGAATTCATTAATATGATCCTGACGCCAAAACAAAGGCAATGTTTTACATTTTTTCCATTTTTTTCCTGCCTTATTTTCTTTTTCCTTATTATTAAAATGATTGTTGGTAGGTTATTATTTAAATAAACTGTAGTATATCCATTCAATGAAATACTATTCAGCCATTTAAAGAAATGAACTGTATCTGTAAGATGCAGGAAACACAAAAAAGCACGTTTCAATCATCAGAGGTACCACCACCTCAGATCCTGTTGATCGTACCTGTGTCCATGTCATGGGCTACTAGTCTTACCCAGCTGGTATGGTGGCATTTGACTTTTTTCTAGGCCTTATCATACCTCCCACCTTTTGCCTCCTGGGCCTTTCTGTTGCTGCTGAGCTTTCAGTGGCAAGGGGATAACATTTGGTGCTCAAACATTGGCAATCTGGAATTGTAGGGAAAATGAATGCCCTATACAGTGAATATACCTTTGAAATTTGGGAAATATGAACTAAAAGATACATTTTTCTCTCTTCATCCCAGCAATTAACTGCCCCAAAATGAAACAGTTGATATAACCTCTGGGAAGATGATCCCATGAGATCACACAATCAGCTGCAATTGACACCCATAGTAGCCAGGCTAGCAATGCATCCATCACAGTTGTTCTCCTTTCTTCCCTGACTCATTCCTACTTTTCTGGGATTATACTTGCTAATAAGTTAGAACATTAGCTTTTCGTTTAAGCTATTTTCTAGGAAACTTGACCGAAGGTAGATGTTTGTCATATGTGAAAAAGTAAGTTACAGAATGATATGCAGATTAACACATTTTCTGTAAAAAAAGAAAAAAAAAGTATATATATATATTTAAACATATTATTTGTAAAACTGTAAAATGATAGCTGGATGAATACATACACAATTTTTGAGAACAGGTAGGAGTAAGAATAAATATTTATTTATACTTCTCTAGTTAAAATTTTTGAGGTCATCTACTTTTGAGGTCACCATTTTGCAATTTTAAAGAACACTAAAAAAGGAAAATATTATAAAATAAGTTTGTATTACGGCATACCTTAAATTGAACATATTGCAGATTTTTATATCATTAATAAAGAATTTTAGGCATTATAAATAAACACTTGAGAAAATGGTCATATGGGAAAATGAGTTAAATAAAGTAAATGTTCATGTCTTTTTCTATAAGTTTTAACATTCAATGGTCCTAAATTGAAACGTTTCCACACTTAACACAGGGAATATAACACAAAACAATGTCTTTCAAAGTTGTGTTTATACAACACAGAAAAAAACCCCACAAATACGTAAATTAACTGATTTTTTAAAAAAATCAATGTGGATAAATAAGTAGATGAAAACCCTTCTTTAAAAATTAACTGATTAAATGACAGTATTTATTCACTTGCGCCCATGACAGAGATAAAAAAATTTAATTCCCTTACTACTCAGCTATAAGAAACAATGGTGATATAGCACCTCTTGTATTTTCCTGGATAGAGCTGGAACCCATTCTACTAAGTGAAGTATCCCAAGAATGGAAAAATAAGCACCACATTACTCACCATCAAATTGGTTTCACTGATCAACACCTAAGTGCACATATAGGAATAACATTAATCTCATCCAGTGTCGGGCAGATGGAGGGAGGAGGAGGGGATGGGTGTATACACACATAATGAGTGCGATGCACACCAACTGGGGGATGGACATGCTTGAAGCTCTGACTGGGGCAGGGGGCAAGGGCAATATATGTAACCTAAACTTTTGTACCCCCATAATATGCTGAAATTAAAAAAAACTTAGCTCCTTAAGAGAAACTGAAATTGATTTCTTTCCTCTAATTTTGTTAGATTAAAATTCCAACTTCCTGTAACTAGTATTTGAGCATGAAAAAAGCTCTATAATAATATTCTAATAAATATAATGCTTGTTTAGCCATAAATATGCATTTTTAAGTTGTAGTATGAGGCCTCTTTAAGATATCATTATAACTTGTGTTAAAACTTTTTTATCCTGAGAGTAAAAAAATCTCCCCCAGAGAGAGAGCAGCATGTCCATGAAGTAACAGCAGTATCAACAGAAGGTGGTTGTATAAATTATTCTAAATTGACTTTAGTTTTACTCATTATTACCTTTAAAATGTAATTTATAAATAAACCACCTTGTTTTTACAAAATAACAAAATTTCATGTAATTCTTACATATACTATTAAATAATTTCTATTTTCTTTCTTGGCAATGAGGACAAACAATTGATTTTAGGTAAAATCAAAATTGTTAAAAGTAAATTGTTACAACAATATAAACCACGCTTTTGTTTGTAGTAAAGAAAAAAGACTTTGAAGTCCCCAGTAATACAAAATTTGTAAAATGTGAGAAGAAATTACTAAACCAATGGCTTTATAGCTAATATTTTTAATATACTATATAATAAATTAAAAGTATAGAGAAAGTAGGTAAAGGTGAAAACATAAATTCGCTTTAATTTTTAGATAAGCACAATTCTTGATTATATGTATACATGCTCTTTTGTGATTTTTATGATTTTCATGAATTTATATTGTCAACCTAGTTAAAAAACAGAGATGGAGACTCTAAAATAAAATGATGCTTATTCAGGAACAAGCATCAAATGATAATGCATGTGCATGGTAAACTATGAGTATATTCAGGAAGGTAAAGGAAGACAAAGCTTTTTAAAGGAAAAAGGAGGAGGATTACATAATTGTTTTAAGATAACTATCTTTGGCTACAAGGATCAATAACAAGGGTAGTGTCAGTCTGAAGTTGGACAGACAGATGTCCTCTCAGAGGTATTTTTTTTGTATAAGGTTGTGATGGCCTTTGTGAAGGTTGTGGTTTTTGTAGTCTCTTGTGATAAGAATTTGTGCATGAGAACCCTCCATTCGTGGCTTTCCTTTGCTCTATTTGTCAGAGTTTTTAATACAAATGACTCTATTTTGAGTCTGACAACTTTGACAATATTTATGTATTATAACTAAAAATAATTCCAGTGGCTACAAAATTAGCCATTTCACACAAAGGTCATTACTGAAAAACGTAACAATCATAAGGAGCATTTTAAAAGGCAATTGTTATTAACCTTTGTTAAAAGCAGATCCAGGAATTTTGCATTCAGAATTAAGGATAGAGAGAAGGAGGTCAGGATTTACTCAGCAGGAAGCTCACAACCCTAATTAAGGATGAAGAGGCTATGATTATATAGGATGAAGACGCTAGGCTTACACCAGGCCTTGTATCCACACCTAAAGAGGAAGGAGGCCTGCATTACATAGCTATCCAAGGAAGAAGGAGACCAGGATTCACACAACCAGGAAAGTCATATTCATCTTCACACAGAAGGATTCCAGAATTTACATATCCAGGATGTGAGTATCTATAACTCAGAAAGGAAGAAACTGACCACTCATGCATTGCTGGTAGAAATGTGAAATGGTACAGCCACTCTGGAAAATAGTCTGGGCATTTCTTAAAGCACTAAATGCACAACCATCATATCACCCAGGAATCGCAGTTCTGGACTTGTACTAAAACTTGTACAGCAATGCTCCTAGTAGTGTGATTTGTAATAGCCCCAAACTGGAAACAATCCCACAGCTTTCAAAGGGTGACTGGTTTGTATAAGGTTGTGATGGCCTCTGTGCAAGGTTGTGGTTTGTGTAGAGTCTCTTGTGATAAGAATTTGTGCATGAGTACATTTGTACTGTGGTACATCCATGCCATTGAATAGTACTCAGCAATAAAAAGGGAACAAAGTATTGACACATTTGTACCACTGGGAAACTCACTTCCTAGTATGTGAAACAGGTGGTCAGGGTTTACAAAGTGGACATGTAGGACAAATCTCTGGAGAACAATGTTGAGGAAAAAAAGCCAATCCCTCAAGGTTACGTGTTATAAAATTCCATTTATGTGAAATTCTTGAAATGGCAAAATTCTGCGAATGGGTAATAGCTTAGTGGTTGCCAGGCATTAGGGGAATGGAGCTGGAGGGCGGTGGAATGGCAATGAAAGGACAATGGGAGGTACCCGTGCAGAGAGGAAATGGCCTGGTGCTGAGTGTGTCGAGGTACGACAGTTCTCCAAGACGTTACCCAGGGGGGAAGTGGGTACAGGGTACACGCGGATCTCTCTGTATTATTTCTAGTAAGTGCAGGTGAATCTCCCATGCAGTGGCAACAAATAATTTAGCTAAAAGAAATAAACGGAGTTGAGCCCTCCAGGATTTGCACAGGACCCGAGTATTCTGCCCACCACTTCTCGGAAAGCCTAGCAGTCAATTAGTCCCCAAGCTGGGCTCTACCCCTGGGAATGACAGCCCTCCCCCTGTGGCGACATGCCCTGTGGCGACATTTGGATGCCAAGAGTACACGAGTTGGCTCAGAAGGAGAACCAAGCCAGCAATGAAGAAATTCTCCTCAACTAGAGATGGGAACACCGAGGAGAGGCATCCAGACGTGACAACAGGTCCCATTAGTGAGCTATGGGTAAAACAAAGAGAAGGCCGTGGCCCGGCCGCGCCCAGAGTGTAGACTACTAGCAGGTCAAGGCCGTGCTGTTTGAAAGCGAGCCCGGATCCCGACACCCAGAAGGGGCGCCCTGGCCCCCAGCTACGCGGGGCAGGCTCCCCGGGGCTTCCGCGCCTCCCTCCGCCAGGCGGAGTCTGGGCGCACGCACGGCGCCTCCGCGGTTCAGAGGTCACGTCCGGAGCTGACTGAGGTAAATCCAAGCCGAGGAGGGCTTCGCGGTTCCGACCGCCACCACGCCTCTCGGTCGCCGCCCCAGCGCCCGGCGGAGACGACCCCTTGCCCGCCCTCTTCTCCCCCCGCGGTTCTGCCCTCTCCTGAGCTCTGCCCGGTCCCGCTGAGGGGAGGCAGGAGCTCCGCGGCCGCCCAGCCCTCGGCCCCCATGGCCCACCTGCGGGCCTCCGAAGTCCGGCAGCTGCTGCACAACAAGTTCGTGGTCATCATGGGGGACTCGATCCAGCGCGCCGTGTACAAGGACCTGGTGCTCCTGCTCCAGAAGGACTGCCTGCTCTCTTCCCGGCAGCTGAAGGCCAAGGGCGAACTGAGCTTTGAGCACGACGTGCTGCTGGAGGGCGGCAGGAGGGGCCGTATGCACAATGGCACCCACTACCGCGAGGTGCGCCAGTTCCGCTCCGGCCACCACCTGGTGCGTTTCTACTTCCTCACGCGCGCGTACTCGCAGTACGTCGAGGACGTTCTGGAACAGCTGCGGGCCGGGGAGCACACCCCAGACGTGGTGGTCATGAACTCCTGCCTCTGGGACCTCTCCAGGTACGGCCGCGACCGCGACAGCTACCGCGACTTCCGGAGGAGCTACTGCAGGGACCTGGGGAGCCTGTTCGGGCGCCTGGCCCGGGCCCTGCCGGAGAGCTGCCTGCTGGTGTGGAACACCACCATGCCCGTGGCCCAGACCGTCTCGGGGGGCTTCCTTCCGCCCGGGCGCTGGCCCAGCTGCACCCGCCTGCGGGAGGACGTGCTGGAGGCCAACTTCTACAGCGCCACGGAGGCGGGCAGGCATGGCTTCGACGTGCTGGACCTGCATTTCCACTTCCGCCATGCCGGGCAGCACCGGCAGCGAGATGGCGTGCACTGGGACGAATGGGCGCACCGACACCTCTCGATGCTGCTTTTGGCCCACCTGGCGGGCGCTTGGGGCGTGGACCTCCCCTGTCGCGGACCCATCAGGGATGGCCCAGCCGGCAGACGTCCAGACCCCAGGGGCAGGAGGCATCCCGGAGACAGCCGAGGTGACCCGACCTCTTCAGGGTCGCCACCCAGGCTCCCGTGCCCCCGCGCCCCTCGGCAACCTTACGTGCCCTATTCCCATTCTGGGCCGCCGTTTACGCCCCACCGCCAAGACACCTATTTGCCTTCCGACCGGTCTTTACAGGGCCAGCAATTCTCCAGCGACACCTTGGCGCGCCAAATCGGATACAGCAACGAAGCAAACGAGTCACAGCCGGGCCCCATCCGCACAGGCTCTGCTCAGCACCAAGGCAGAGGGTCTTCCCCTTACCCTCCCCGGCGCCCCAGCAGGCCACACAGACACCAGCGAAGGCACACAAGTAGACGGACCTGAGCACACCGAGACAAGACCTCAGTAGCCAGACGTAGACTTAGTCTTTCCCAACACAGTCACTGGGCTGCCTGAGCGCCCTCACTTGGGCGTGACCTACACAGCAACCCAGGCAGGTGAGGCGGGGCCCCTCTAAGCTTCCTGCCCTCACTAATGAACATTTCACACTTTCCCCTTTGCCAGAGCTTCCACACCACTTCTTAGAAAGGGGGCAAGGAACCAGACCACCATACCATGCTCCTCTTAGCATTTGCCCAAAAATGAATTCCCCGTGAAAAAAGTGCTCCTCGTTAAAAAAAAAAAAAAAAAAAAAAAAAAAATTTGTCTTAGCTGACTATAAGTCTTCAACTCGTATTCTCCATTGACATTCTTCCTAAAAACAAACCAAAAAAAGTAAAAATTTTGATCCTTAAAACTTGTCAAAACATTTCAATTAAGACTTCAATTCCACCATTAGGTTTTTGCATACTATGTTGATATAGACCTTAATCTCCAAAACTTTCACCATAAATTGTCCCACTGATTCTGTGTGCTTCAACATAGCATGCCCTTAAGAAAAAAAAAGTATTCCATTCACTAGAAACATACTCTTTACTCTCAAGTTCATCAAATCCCTAGCACATTTTTTTAAATAGACTTTATGTTTTAGAGCAATTTGAGCTTCACAGCAAAATTGAGTGGAAAGTACAGAGAGTTCCTATGTACTCTGATTCCACACAGGTACAGCCTCTCCCGCTATCAACATCCCACATCAGATGATACATTTGTTATCTTTGATGAACCTACATTGATATATCATTACCAGTCCAATGACGTAGTTTATCTTAGAGTTCATTCTTGGTGTACATTCTGTGAGTTTTGACAAATGAATAATGCATATATATCGATCATTATAGTATCATACAGAATAATTTCACTGCCCTAAAATTCCTCTCTGTTCTGAACCTTCATCCCTCCCTCTTCCCAACCTCTGGCTCTGTGGATCTATGACTGCCTCCATAGTTTTGTTTTTTCCAAAATGTTACATAGTTAGAATCATACAGTACTATAGCTTTTTCAGATTGACCTCTTTTGCTTAAAAATACGCATTCAAGTTTCCTGTGTCTTTTCATGGCTTAATAGCTCTTTTATTTTTAGTGATGAATGATATTCCATTGTTGTACTACTGTTTATCTATTCACATACTGAAGGACATCTTAGTTGTTTCCAAGTTCTAGCAGTTATGAATAGAGCTTCTATAAACATTGGTGTGAACATTTTTGTGTGAACTTAAGTTTTCAACTCATTTGAGTAAATACCAAGGGATGTAATTGCTGGATCATGTGGCAAGAGTATGTTTAGTTTTGTAAGAAACTGCCAAACTGCCTTCCAAAGTGGCTGTACAATTTTGCATTCCATCAACAATGAGTGAGAGTTCCTGTTGCTCTGCACCCTTGGGAGCATTTGCTATTATCAGTGTTTTGGAGTTTTTCTGAAGGGTATAATTTCTGTGTCTAGATTTTTTTTTTTTTTTTTGCATGCAGATGTCCAGTTGTACAGCATCATTTGGTGAAAAGACTATCTTTTCTACACTGTATTTCCTTTGTTCCTTTGTCAAAGATCAGTTAACTATGTTTGTGTGTGTCTATTTCTGGGCTCTGTATTCTATTCCATTGACCTATTTGTCTGTTCTTTTGCCTATACTACACTGTCTTGATTACTGTAGCTTTATAGTAAGTCCTGAAGTCATGTAATGTCAATCCTCTGATTTAGTTCTCTTTGCATATTTTGTTGGCTACTCTGGGTCTTTTGCCTCTCACATAAAATTTTAGAATCAGTTTGTCAATGTCCACAAATATTTTGCTGTGATTTCCATTTGGATTACATTGAATCTACAGATCAAATTGGAAAGAAATAACATTTTGACAACATTGTCTTTAAAATATCTCTTGAGATTTTTTGTGACCTGTTATGTATAAATGTGTTGTTTAATCTCTAAGTATTTTGAGATTTTCAAGCTACCTTTCTGTTATTGATTTCTAGTTTAATTTCAGTGTGATCTGAGAGTAGACAATGTATGATTTCCATTCTTTTAAATTTTTAAGATGTGTTTTATGGCTCAGAATGTAGTCTATCTTGGTAAACGTTACATATGAGCTTGAGAAAAATGTGTCATCTGCTGTTGTTGGATGAAGTATTTTATACATGTAATTTATATCCAGTTAATTGATAGTACTGTTGAGTTAAACTATATGTTTACTGATTTTTCTGCCTGCTGAATCTGTCCATTACTGATAGAGGATGTTGAAATTTCCAACTGTAAAGTGGATTCAACTATTTCTCTTTGGAGTTCTATCAGTTTTTACCTCATGTATTAAAAAATACTTTAATGCTCTGTTGTTAGGCACATACGTATTAAGGAGTTAAGTCGTCTTGGAGAATTAACTGCTTTGTCATTATGTAATACTCCTCTTTATCCATGATAATATTCCTTGCTTTGAAGTCTGCTTTATCTGAAATTAATGTAGCTACTCCAGCTTTCTTTTGATTAGTGTTATTATGATATATCTTTCTCAATCCCTTTGTGTTTCATCTAGATGAAAACTTAAAATTGAGTTTGTTATAGTGAGTTATATATATATATATATATATATAGTGAGTTTCTTATAGACACTATATAGCTGGGTCTTTTGATACACTCAGACAATCTCTGTGTTTTAGTTGGTGTGTTTAGACCATTGATGTTTAAAGTAATTATTGATATTGTTGGATTAATATCTACCATATTTATTACTATTTTCCATTCATTGCCTCTGTTCTTTGTCCTCCATATTTTTTTTGCCTTTTGTAATTTTAATTAAGCATTTTGTATAATTCTATTTTTCTCCTTTTTTGGTTTATCAATTACAATATACTCCCTATTTGTTTACTTTTTGAGGGTCTACTTTCAAATAGCATTTTACTATTTCATGGGTAGTGCAAGATAGCCATAAGCTACAGTCACCAAATACATTGTTGCAATTATTATTTTGAATAAATTATTATCTGTTCAACCAATTAAAAATAAAAAAATAAAAGTTTTTATTTTACCTTCACTATTCCTTCTCAAGTAGTCTTCCTTTCTTATATAGAGCCAAATTTCTGACTTGTGTCATTTTCCCTCTCTCCGAAGAACTTGTTTTAACATTTCTTGCAAGGCAGTTGCAACTGAGGCAAAAAAATTCCCTCAATTTTTGTTTGACTGGGAAAATCTTTACAGGCATACCTCAGAGATATTGTAGGTTTGGTTACAGAACACCACATAAAGCAAATATCGCAATAAAGTCAGTCACAAATTTTTTGGCTTTCCAATGCATATAAAAGTTATGATTACACCATACTATATAATCTATTAAGCATACAATATAGCATTAGGTCTAAAAAATGTACATATCTTAATTAAAAAATAATTTATCGCTAAAAATGTTAATGATCATCTGAGCCTTCAGCCAGTTGTAATTTGCTGGTAAAGGGTCTTACCTCAATGTTTATGGCTACTGACTGATTAGGGTAGTGGTTGCTAGAAGTTGGGGTGGCTGTGGTAATTTCTTAAAATAAGTTAACAATGAAGTTTGCTGCATCAATTTACAGTTTCTTTAATGAAATATTTCTCTGTAGCATGCAATACTGTTTGATAGCATCCACAGTAGAACATCTTTCAAAATTGGAATCAGTCCTCCCAAGCCCTGCCACAGCTTTATAAACCAAGTTTATGTAATATTTTAATCTTTTGTTGTCATTTCAATAATGGTAACAACATCTTAACTAGGAATAGATAACATCTCAAGAAACCACTTTCTTTACTCATCCATAAGAAGCCACTTCTCATTCGTTTAAGTTTTATCATGAGATTTCAACAATTTAATCACATCTTTAGGCTCCAGTTTTAAGTCTAGTTCTTTGCTATTTCTACCACATCTGCTGTTACTTCTTCCAGAAGTCTTGAACCTCTCAATGTCATCCATGAGGGTTGGAATCAACTTCTTACAAACTCATGTTAATGTTGATATGTTGATGATCTCCCATGAATCATGAATGCCATCTAGACTGGCAACTCCTTTCCAGAAGGTTTCAATTTACCTTGCCTAGATCCATCAGAGGAATCACTACCTATGGCAGCTCTATCCTTCTTTTTTTTTTTATTTCAGCATATTATGGGGGTACAAAAGTTTAGGTTATGTATATTGCCCTTGCACTCCCTCCCCCCAAATCAGACTTCAAGCATGTCCATCCCCTAGATGGTGTGCATCGCACTCATTATGTATGTATACACCCATCCCCTCCGCCCCCCACATCTGCCCGACACCCGACTGATGTTATTCCTAAATGTGCTCTTAGGTGATGATCAGTGAAACCAATTTGATGGTAAGTACATGTGGGGCTTATTTTTCCGTTCTTGGGATACTTCACTTAGTAGAATGGGTTCCAGCTCTATCCAGGAAAATAACAAGAGGTGCTATATCACCATTGTTTCTTATAGCTGAGTAGTACTCCATGGTATACATATACCAATAATAAGACTTGAAAGTCAAAATTACTCCTTGATCCAGGAGCTGCAGAAGGGATGTTGTGCTAGCAGACATGAAAACAAAATTAATCTGCTTGTGCATTTCCATCAGAGAGCCCTTGAATGACTAGGTGCATTATCAGTGAGCAGTAATATTTTGAAAGGAGTCTTTTTTTCTGAGCACTAGACTTCAACTGTGGGCTTAAAATATTCAGTAAACCATGTTCTGAACAGATGTGCAGTCATCTAGGCTTTGTTATTTCATTTATACAGCACAGGCAGAATTAGCATAATTCTTAAGGGTCCTAGAATTGTCTGAATGATAAACAGTCATTGGCTTCAACTTCAAGTCACCAGCTACCCTAGTCCCTAACTAAAGAGTTTGCCTGCCTTTTGAAGCTTTGAAGCCAGACATTGACTTCACTTCTCTAATCTTGAAAGTCTGAGATGGCAACTTCTTCCAATAGAAGGCTGTTTCATCTACATTAAAAATGTATTGTTTAGTGTGGCACCTTCATTAATTATTTTACTGCATCTTTTCTGGAAAACTTGTTGCAGTTTATGCATCACCACTTGCTGCTTCACCTTGTGCTTATTTTCTTTTTTTTTAAGAGACAGGGTCTTGCTATGTTGCCCAGGCTGTTGTACAGTGGTTATTCACAGGCACAAGCCCACTACTGATCAGCATGAGAGTTTTGATCTGCTTTGATTCTAACCTGGCCAGTTCACTCCTCTTTAGGCAACGTGGTGGTCCCTCACTTTTGGGAGGTCATCATATTGATGCCAACGTCAGTTTGGATACCTAATAGGCATAGCACACTACAGCCCAGAGCTCCTGGACTTGAATGATTTTCTTCCCTCAGCCTCTTGAGTAGCTGGGACTACAGGTATGTGACACCACGCCCAGCCACCTTCCATTTTTGTTATGGAGATGGCTTATTTCCTTAAATCTCATGAATCAACCTCTTGCTAGCTTCCAATTTTTCTTCTGAAGCTTCCTCACGTTTGTAGAATTTAAGAGAGTTAAGGTCTTACCCTGGACTAGGTTTTGGCTTAAGGAAATGTTGTGGCTGGTTTGATCTTCTCTCCAGGCCACTAAAACTTTCTCCATATTAACAATAATGCTATTTTATTTCCTCATCATTTGTGTATTCATTGGAATAACACTTTCAATTTTTTTCAAGAACTTTTCCTTTGTATTCACAACTTGGCTAACTTTCTGGCAGAAGAGGCCTTTGGCCTATCTCACCTTTCAGTATGTCTTCCTCACTGAGCTTAACCATTTCTACCTTTTGATTTCAAGTAAGTCACGTGCAACTCTTCCTTCCAATTGAACACCCGGAGGCCATTGGAGGGTTATTAATTGGCCTAACTTCAATATTATTGTGTCTTAGGGAAGAGAGAGAGCCCCAAGGAGAGAAAGGGAGATGGGAGAATGGCCTGTTTGGTAGAGCAGTCAGAATACAGACAACATTTATCAATTAAGTTTGCCTTCTTATATGGGTGCAGTTCATAGCACCCCAAAACAATTACGATACTGTAGTAACATCAAAGATCACTGATCACAGACCACCATAACAGATATAATAATACATTATGAAATATTGTGAGAATTACCATAATGTGGCACAGAGACATGAAGTGAGCACACACTGTTGGGAAAATGACTCCAATATATTTGCTCAATGCAGGGTTGCCACAAACCTTCAATTTGTAAAAAAAAAAAAAAAAGAAAAAATGCAATATCTGCAAAGTGCAATAAAGGAAGAACAATAAAATGAGGTATGTCTGTATTTCTCTTCCACTTTGAAGAGTAATGTCACAGGTTAAAAAATTTTAGGTTTCTTTTTCTTTTCTCTCAACACTTTAAATTTTTTACCACTGTCTTCTTGCTTGTATGATTTCTGAGGGGAAGTCTGACGTAATTCTTATCTTTACTCTTCAATAGGTAATGTATTCCTTTCCTCTGGCTTACTTAGTTCAAGATTTTTTTCCTTATCTTTGATTTTTTTGGATTTAAATATATGTCTAAAAGTGTAGTTTTTTTGCATTTATCCTGCTTGGTGTTCTCTGAGCTTCCTGGATCTGTGGTTTGGTATCTGACATTAATTTGGGAAAATTCTCCATCACTATTGTTTCAACTATTTCTCTTTTTTTTTTTCTTTCTTTCTTCTCCTCTGATATTCCCTTTATGCCTATGGTACATCTTTTGTAGTTGTCTCACAGTTCTTGGATAGCCTATTATATTTTTTCCATTCTCTCTTTGCATTTTTAGTTTTAGAAGTTTCTATGGACATATCCTCAAGCTCACTGATTCTTTCCTCAGCTATGTCCAGTCTACTAATTAGCCCATCAAAGGCATTCTACATTTCTGTTACAGTGTTTTTGGTTTCTGTAATTCTTTTTTTTTTCTTTTTTAGAATTTTCCTCTCTCTGCTCACATTACCCATCTGTTCTTGCATATTGCCCGCTTTTTCCATTAGAATCTTTAGCATATTAATCATAGTTGTTTAAAATTACTGGTCTGATAATTTCAACATTCCTACCATATATGAGTCTGGTTCTCGTGCTTGCTCTGTCTCTCTAAACTGTGTTTTGCCTTTTAGCATGCCTTGTAATTTTTGTTGAAAGCTGGACAGGATGTACTGGGTAAAAGGAACTTGCAGCAAATAAGCTTTTAGTTATATGGTAGCAAGGAATGGTGGGAAGAGATGCATTTTATAGTCCCTATGATCAGGTCTCAGTCATTTTGTGAGGCTCTGCTCCTGGGCTGTGCTCTTCATAAGTGCTTCTAAGTGTTTCCCCCACTTAGGTGGGATAGGATGGCTACAGGGGGCTGAAGCTGGATATTTCCTTTCTGTGAGATCAATTATGCCCTGATAAAAATATAGTAGATTAGGTTTTAGTAAAACAGTTTCTCTTGAGGGCAGAACTTGTTAAAAAGAACAGAGTGCTCTGAACACATATCAAAATGGCTACTTTTTTCCATTCCCTGCCAGAAGCCTGAGGGAATATTTCTCCTGTTTTCACTGTGCGAACCTGGTAGGGCTCCTGGAAATAACATTTGCAGAAGGGTGGGGGCTCACCTAAGACTGGGCTCCCCTGGAGTTTTTAGAATTCAGATTTGTCCATAGTGAGCCTCCAGCAATTAGTCAATTACAGTTTAGGTTTTCCTCCCTGGAACTGATTCCCACAAAGTTTTCTTCTCCAGTAAGTTGTGATTCTGTCCATCTGCCTGTCTGTCTCCAAGTTTAGGGGCAGTGGTTTGCCCTGTGAGCTCAATTCTCTGACAGAGCTAAGATTTGTTGATTTTCAGTTTGTTCAGCATTCTATTTGTTAGAAGGGGGTGATGACTTCCAAGCTCCTTACATGCCAGACTACAAACTGCAAGTCCCATCTCACACATTTTGAAATGGTCCAGTGAACTCAAGCATATTGCAGCGTAAGTTAGAATTCTCATTAAACAATCTCTCATACTTTTTGTTGTCTATTTTCTATTCCTTAACATTATCTACTTCTTTCACAGTCTATGCATTTTTTTAAACAAATGGTCTACTTCCTCATCAATTATCCTCAGTTAGAATTTTGCATCCATTACCCCTGCTAGAAATACTACCCCCTGTGTGACAAGTCAAAGTATGGGTTTCACTGGGCTTCCCCCCATCTCTCTTTGCATCCTTTCCCTAGTTTAAGTGAAGCATAGTCTTGGGTTAGTAGCCCTTCTGCCAGGCTACATGCAGCAGGATGCACATGCAAAGTAAACAAGACAAAATGAACATCATCACAGTAAGCTTTATTATATGAACAGGAAATTGAAAGCAACATTTCCATCACGTTTTCTCAATAATCAATGCCATGGAATTTTAATAATGAAAGACAGAGATTAGTACATTGTGATGTAGAATATTTTCAGGGAATTAGGATATTGCCTGAAAATAAATATAGTTGAACATTTTCTCACTGTTAAGTTTTTATACTGGATCCCCTTATGTCTCACTTGTCATAATTTTCTTTAGCAGGTTCCTTTGAAAGAGGCTTCATTCTTATCCCACCCTTTGTTAGACTCCCTCCCATGTTTCATAGGCCATAAACCTGCTAATGCATACACATGGCAGGGACAAAGTCTCATCTCAATGCATCTTTTGTCACAATGCACCCATCAATCCACCATGCACTGAGAAAAGACTGCAGCCCTACAACCTTTTTACTGGGGTTTTGTGCAAGGTGCTTAATTTCATTGCATCTGTCAAGCCGTACTTTATCGGAGAGTCTAACAGTCTTTGAGTGCATGGTGCTCTATCACTTATGTAGGGGTTATATTGATCTTTCTGGTGTGTGCTCTAAAGTGGCTGGCATCAAAAGCCAGTGAGGCAGCCAGTTTGAGCAGTATGGGCCATTTACAAACTTCAGGATGAGATGCTGCAGGATGCCAGGGAAAACGTTTTTGTTTTTCCAGAGGGAACCATAGTTCATGAAATGTGGTTAATGTACCATATTTGTATACCCTTAAAATCATTTTATAACCACACTGAGTGCCTCTAAACATTAAATATATTTTATAAGTAGTTGGTTAACTAGCTGTTGTATGCTTTAAATAGTAAATAAAATGGAAAGGCACTAAACAGTGACTATATTTCATAGAGTAAGATGCTTTTCCAGCCACTCAATAATTCTCAATGTTAAGAAAAATTGATTTTAGAGGCTGAGTGCCTCTAAAAATTAGCATCTTATCTTCCTACAGGGGATGATTTTCAGTTAGTCTGCTTTCTTCCAGCTTTTGACTTAATGATCTCTAAGGATCCCTTCTTTCTAAAAAGTTCTATAGGTTCTGTTGGATTGTAATTTTACTTGGGCACATATGTAATTAACTGGAATATAAAATAGGAAATAATTCCATCTTGTTTTTTGAATGTCAATTGAAAAAGAAGTAATTCTTCACTCACTGACTGTTCCTTAACTCCCACCTCCCTCTTCCCTCAAGACTTCATAAAGTCCAAAGACTGCATAGATAGACCAAGAGTAATAATATAGAATTTAAGAGTACTAATTCCCAAGCACTGCCACAGAGCACATTTGAGAAATAAATGTATTTTGCATGTATGGAAACCTAATAGAGGAAAGGAATTCCCTAAGAGATGCTAATAGTCACATTTTTTGTGTGTGTGGAAAATTTAATCATTTTCCTAATTCTTTATCAACTCTGTCTCACCTTTGAGAAAGTCACATTGCCAATGCTGAGACCTTCTAGATAGAATAATAATGGCTCATAACATCATACAAGTTGAGAACTGAAATAATCAGACACTCCACAATTACAGAAAATAGCATTAGAAGAAGATGCAACTCTGAAATCTTTCTAAACCACCACCAGATGAGTGACCCTTGGTATGTCACAAGGTCTCCCTAAGTAATCTGTCACAACCTGGTTAATGTAATCTCAACAGTAAAATACATGGTTTGAGTTAGATTCTAGAAACTGGGAGCTAAGTAATCTCCATGGGTTCCTTTTAGATCTAATAATTTACAAATTTCTTCTAGTCTTTTATCTTATTCTGAAGAACCGTGTGTTTCAAGTGTTCTCACCAGTTCCACAGCAGTAGGTGGCTGGCCTGTTGAAGCCTGAGGAAGAACAGATAAGTATCGAATTTCTTGGGTACATGTGCTTATACTTAGAAAGAATGCAAAGAGTGAACAAGATTCTTCTCAGATACACCCTCAAAATTCCCACTGATGTCACTGGGAACTATGTGGGATTAGATGAGGACAGGGTGCTGGTTTGAGCCAAATCCGGCAATGAGCTGGCACATATTTTTCCAGGTTAGTCTGATGTGGTCTCCTGGTTCACAGACTTGAGAAAGATGTGGACAAAAGCAAAACACCCCAGGATAACTATAAGCTCTCTGAGGTGGGTGTATTTTCTGAGTCACCATTGTATCCCTAGCATCCAGTCCATAGTGGTTGCTCCGTGAACATTTGTGGAGCTAAAAATCCCATAAGCAAATGCAGCCTACCAGAAAGAAAATGTAAACTGTCTAAAATGGAAAATTTGAGAAGACTTGAGACAGCATTCAGTATGAGCCCTCTATTTGATAGTGTTACAAGAAAAATATCATGAAAATCATAATTGCCCAAACAAGGAATTATTTTCGTGCTTGGATTCAATCCAGGAATTGCTTTTCCAGCCATAAAGCAAAGTGGGGGGGGGGGGGGCGTCTCTCTATTCCTCCCAACACACATATATCCCAAAATACAGAGAGAAACAGAGAACCTGGACAATGTCACCTTACTACTAAAGTAAACAATAGTAATTATAATAACATTAATAGATGCTTACTGTGCACTAGCTACTGTTCTAAGCGCTCTATGGGTATTATCTAGTTTAAATCTCACTACAGACCTATTAGGGAGACATTATTATTACCATTTTATAGATAAGGAAAAATGAGCACCAGTGTTTTGAAAAAAACCTCAAAGTCTGGGCAATTTAGAAGACAGGTGACTGATCTACAGCAACAGTCACTATCAATAGCTCTGCATTTGAAATCTGAACTTCTAGCGGTGTGTCATTAAGCAAATATGAATATTCTCCAATGTGAGAAAGCATCATAGGAAAGAACAATATGAAACACAGGAAATGAGTCAGCAAACCAGAAATCAAAAATGATGCGGCCAGGAAAAGAAACAATTACCATAGCCACAACTGGAGAAAGATTTTATCTATCCCATTGGGTATGATCTCAGTATGTATAATCCCAATTATTAAAGTATGTGTATATTTATAACTTTTGATGCATTATAGAAAGAGACAGTTGTGTATACAAAAGGGCATATTTCTTCCATGGCTAGCCCTAGGCAAAATTGTTAACTATGACAGAGTAATGGGTTTATATATCAGGTATGGATATGAATTATAACTCTGTTACCAACTGGTTACATGTCCATGGTTGTCCTGACAGAAGCTTGAGTCCCCTCCCTGAAGAGCAATCATGGCTAACTAGTATATTTTAATTCTTCCTTTTACCTACGGAATGCAAACTTACATTAAAAAGACTTAGAGAAAGCAGATGAGTAGATGGCTCATAAGAGAGGAGTAGACATGACTTTTGAAGCCCTCATCGCCCCCCACCATGATTCCATACACTTTGCCTATGTAGAAGACTAACCCTGATTATTATCTTATTCAATGTTTAGTCAACAGAGGTTTGTTGAAATACACAATGTGACTAGAGTCTGGGGATAAATCAGGGAAAAAGTTCTCTACAAACATTGTTAAGGAGGAAGACAAATAAATATGAGGTCTGTCCGGAAAGTATCCAGCCATGCAAAATGTCCTTGTTATATTAATAATGACTGGATACTTTCTGGACATACCTCAGATAGTGAAGTGCTAATAAGTGCTATGGAGAAATGTAAAGGAGGATAAGTAGCTAGGTGGGAGGGGAGTGGGTGATATCAGATGATCACAGAAGACATGCTTGAATATATATTTAGCACAGAAGCCATGCTGATATTTGGGGGAAAGTATGAAATCCTAAAGTTCCAGGGCAGACGCCTGCTGTCATACTCAATAAGCAGTAAGAAGAAGGATCAAGCTGGGCAGTGGTAGCTCAGATGAATTGGGTTTCAGCCGTAGCCTTGTAGGCCATTATAAGCACTTCAGTTATTATTCTAACATGAAACATGGAAACATGAGGAACATGAAAAAAATGTGTGGTCTCCTTAAGGTTTTACAAGGACCATTCTGGCTGTGGGTTGAGTGAGAATGGGAGGAGGTGGGAAAGAATGAGGGAAACAAGTTAGGAGACCATTGCAAATCCAAACTTTCTTTCAAGGCTTGGGCAAAAGATGTTTTTGATGGAGGTGGTAAGTAAAGCTTGATTTGGGAGATATTTGGGGCTAACGCCTGAGGCTTTGCTGATGAATTGGATGTAAGGTATGAGGAAAAAGAAAGAAGCAAGTACGACTAAGGTTTTTGCCTGAGCACTCAGCATATTAAATAAATGATTACACTATAATCTTAGTTTTCTTTCCTCAAAGTAATCTGTTTAACTTTTCAGAGTAGTTATGACATCACACAATTTATTGGCACATACAAAAAAGAAAAAATATATGTATTGAATTATATCTACCTCCTACTCCCTAAGAGGTGTTGAGGTCATTTGCAATAGTAATAGATTTCCATGCCAGACTGTTGGAATAGAAATAGAAACATGAACAAATACAACTGAAAAAATAGTAGGAAGACATAAGAACCTAGGAAATATTCCCTATTTTGTTTCTAGCTGAAGGGACAAGCTAAATTGCTTGAATTCCAGAACTTCGGATCAAAGAACATGTTTCCCCAGATGCTCCACCCAAACTGTGTTTAGTTACTTAAGCCTCACCCCACAAATCCAGAATCAACACAATTTGCTAAAGTAGGCAGGCACCCACCCAAAGGCACATCAAGGATGAACACTACAGAGAGAGAAGAAGGATCATTTACTAGGTTTGGATCCATAAAGAATACTTAATTATCCACTTCCCTGCCCTCAGAGCCTGCCTCTTTCCAGCCAATTCCCCACACCACTCATCTGCTAAGGCTCAGTTTTCTGGACAAAGTGCCCCTTCCATTTTTCCCAAGGTCTTTCTTGATTCCTGAGAGGTTTAAGTTTTTCTTCCAACCCATTCTCCTCCAAATTAATACCCTCTGTGAGCACAGACTCCTCAGTGTTCTGTGGGACCCCTGTCTGCCTCCCCAGGGACTCTTAGGCATATGGCTAATATGGTATAGAAGGAACCAGACTGTCTTTCTTCTCTTCTCCCTACGTAATGGAATGTGTAAGAGTCATTTCTTTTGAGCCATTGCCCTGACAACAAATATTTTCATAAGCAGTAAACAAACTGCCAGGTTCAATCACTCTCGACATTCCTCATAGGCATCCTCAGAATTTAAAACCACCAGCACTAAGGTTACTCACCTTTTAGAATAGTCTCTAATCCAGGCTCTGAGTTTGGGAGTTGAACCAGGTTGACAGCATTGCGTTAAGCCTTAATTATTTTAGCATAGGGTCTGATGGAAAAGCTCAAAATGTACTATATCATTTCATCTGTCTTATAAGATTTCAGGAACTAAAATCAGAAGAATGGCAATGCTCTAGATTCCAGTGTCAATGTCCAACTTCCCATGGACGTGGTCTAAAAATCTAGATCTGATGAAGGAGTTAAAACACTTTAGATAAGGGAAAGAAGCTAAGCCTTGTAATGAGCAAATCTAGTAAATCTTCCTATCAAGATAAAGGGGAGAAGCAGGGAGAGTCCCCAGAACTCTTTTATAGAACTTAGGATACCAGAACCAGAAGGGTAGGGGAAGGAAGGCAGCCAGACATAACTATTCCTGAAATAAAAGTCAGAAAATGGAAACACAATAATATATTGCCACCTCTCCCACATACAAACTCTGACCTGGCTGTGAGAGTAAGAGGAGCTAACAATCTCAGACTGAGCCACAGACACTGGCATGGGAATATCTGTGAAGGTCATCCCTCATAGCTTTCCTTTGAAAGCTATGCATTATTTTGATGCAGATCTTTCCCTTAATAATATTTTTTATTGATCACTTATTATGTGTTAGGAACTATATAGTTTCTTTATTTATAGGTCATGATAACTTTAGGGAGTAAGTACCCTTATGTCCCTTAAGACACACATTCCTTACCCACAATAGATGTTTCTTCAACTAATTTTAAACCTTGCTTTTCCACATTGTTCTTCAAAACTTTAGAAATAACAACACTTGATGACTGGTGACATTCAAAATTTGCTAGAGGCTAACAAAAATGAATTTGAGACAACATAGTCTGGAGTTTGAGTTCTAATTTCACATCTTAGTCTTACTTAATAATGACTATAGGTCTTTTATTGCCTCCTAAATGGTTAACTTAGTTTAAGTCTCATCTCCATTTTGAAGTTCAGACTGGATTAGAAAAATTGACTTGGTTCCATGAATATGTGCAGTATGGATGTACACAGCAGGCTACAGTCCATACTCAATAGGTCTTATGACTAGGAGACACCATGTGTGGGGCTTAAAGCTATCTAAGAACCTGACGATTGTTGGTGTAACAGAGACAACCCACTCCCTCCAGCTTTCTGATGTTTGAGATATCAGGTGATTCCTGAAGACTGAAATTATGCCTCTCATTTGAGAACAGAAATTGGGCTTCGTTCTTCTTTGTAACCCTCTACCCAGCACAGAGCCTGATGTGTAGAAGATGCCCAGCCATGTTTCGGGAAAAAAGGAGGGTGGTAAAAAAGGAAGGAAGGACATGTATTTAAACACAAGACTAGACCAAGGAATGTTTGCAAATAAACATTGTCCTGTGATACATCTTCCGTTTTTAATCTTAAGTCTTTTATTATTTAACTTTTTATCATTTTAATTTTTTTCCTTTAATAGGAGTAAACTATGAGAACAAAGATTTGTCTTTTTCTTTATTTTTTATGTATACTTCATGGCAGCAAGCACTGGGCTAGCAGAGGCTTTAAAATATTTATGATTTGCCTTACTTGCAACCAATAATTTTCCATAATGAGTTCAATTCCAAATTAAATACAATTTTCATGTAAAAATGTGTTGCTTTTTAAAATCTTCATATTCTACAGTTAAATCTTGTTCCCATTCTGAAATTCAGACTGGATTAAAAAAATTGAGTTGGTTCCATGAAGATGTCATGCATATTGATATATTTTTTCTATTTTCTAACAATTATTTGACATAGATTTCATATGGACCTTTCAAATGATTTATCATATTACCTAAATTATTATCTCAAAATTTCAAGTGCATATACAATGTTATAAAGAAGTTTATAATTTTTCTTTCTGGGGTCCATTATTGTACTTTTACTTATTAGCGAAAGGACAAATCTTTTTGAGTAAGTTCCCTAATTAAAAACTTTACAAAGTTTTTAAGACCCCAAAGACCCTTACACTTTAGTCTGATCTCAAAAAGTTACAGATAAACCCCTATATAGATGACAGAATTGTTTTAATATATTTATTATAAATTCAAGGGACAAGACTGTTCTTGATCTCCTAGCTGCATGGTACTAGATGAAATCATTATTAATAGTGAATGGGACAAGTTACACTTTGTCCCTATTAACATGTGGAGATTAGATAACAGTCAAGATCAAACCAACAAGATTTCTCAAAAATTTGAAGAGGTAGAGAGAAACAACCATGGGAAAACAGTGAAAAAAATTGAGATTTGGTTAAATTCTAAGTCCAATATATTAGCATGATTTATTTGAAGTTGACAGTAATGAGAAGTCCCTTTTTAGCTCTGGTTAATTGTATTTCTGAACCAAAAGTTAGCAAATATTCCTGAGTGTCTACTATCTACATGGCCCTATTTGGTGCTAGTGATGGATACCAAGAACTCTAAAATATGATTGATGATGACCCACATAAAGTTTATAATCATCCTAAGAAGGAAAAAAACATTTATGCATGAAAATGTACAATACAAACTTATATTCTGAAAATTAGTTCATATTGCCCATGTTCTAATTCTTTTATAAAATCCTCAAGAAGCAACACGTAATTTCTAGAAAAAAAATGATAATCCAAACAACATTTAAAATTTGTCAGAAAGATTAGGCTAAAATAAATATTTAAGTTGTAAAACACAAGCAATTGTTAAAATGTATTTTACAGGCAGAATGAACAAGTGAAATTGTATTTATTAAAACTCAGATGATTAGAAAAGTAACTGTAGGAGCTGAATAAAAGAAAGTTCAATATAATACTCCTGGAGGAAAGCAGCCCCACTATTAATACGAAGAAAGGTGTCCAGAACCAAGAGGGCTTCAATCAGAGAGCTTCCTTTCTCTCTGGACTCTGCAGAGTACAAAAACCTCATGGTGCTTCCTTAATCATTTCTTCACATAACACAGAAGCAAGAGCCAGCTTTGAAAGTCTAGCTAAAGAATAGGACCTTAGGTATCAAATGGAGGTACACATAAAGAAGTCCTTTCGTAATTACAAGGGTAGAGACTGAACTACTGTGCAACCTGAAAGGGTAGTGGGCCAGTAGAAGCCCCTGAGTGTACTATTCACGATGTGTGCAGTAATTTGTGCAAGAGGTAGTGACATGGATGTCTGCCCCATAGATTACTCATCTAGAAAGCCTATTTTAATGAAAAAAAGAAAAGTACTAGTAGAGCATAATTCCTTATAAAAATATGATAAGTAAAAAGAAATGCACATTTTATGAGCAAGGTCACAGTGACCTTCAGGAAACAATTATGTTCGGGAGTTGGGTGTGAAGACAGAGCATCTTGTGTCTGGGGTAGACGGAAAAAATTGTAATGCAGGTAAATTATCAAGTGTGAAGCACTTACCTCCTGTTAGAATCCAGGAGATGTTGAAAAATGCTTACTCACTAAACAAGCAAATAAAATGAAGATGAGTAGAGCTCAAATCAGAAAACAAAAACTGCAGAAAAGCATAAAGATCAACAGAGATATTGCTACTAAAAACAAATGGTTTGAGGAATAGATAAGGGGCAGATAACAGAGGTTAAGAAGTATAAGATTTTGGACTTCAATGCATGAACAATGGAGGGTCCATTAAAACTGGAGGGGCCAGGAAGGCTAAAGATGGGGCCAGTGACAGAATATGAATCAAATTCTGATTCAGGAAGATTTATCTGGCAAGGCTGTAACATAACAAAAAATACACATTTGGTCTCTGCCCCTGGTTCCTTGCATAGAGATCCTAAAACCTTTCTGATTCCCCGAGTGATAAGAGTGCTAAGTGCGTATTTTGTTGTAATATTGGATCTTTGCCCCAGTTCCTGACATACATCTCCCATCCCTTAGAATTTCCTGGGTGATAAGGATATCTTTTGTTCTGATGAGGCAACTTTTGGTGAGCCCCTGGATGGGGGCCAGTCACCAGAAAGACCAAGCCATGTTTAGAAGCTTGGGACTTTCAGCCCTCTGAAAAGGAGAGTGGGGCAGGAGATTGAGTTAATAATTGAACATGCATACATGATGAAGTCTCCATAAAAATCCCTGAACCATGGGGTTCACAGAGCTTCCAGTCGGAGAACACATCTACCTGCTGGGAGGGTGGTGCACCCTAATCCATGGGGACTGAAGCTGCTGTACTCAGGCCCCTTCCAGACCTTGCCTTAGGTATCTCCTCATCTGGCTCTTCATTTGTATCCTTTAAAGTAATTTTGCAATAAGTCAGCAGTAGTAAGTAAACTGTTTTCCTGGGTTCTGTGACCTGCTCTAGCAAATTATCAAACCTGGGGAGAGGGTTATGGGAATATCTAATTTATAGCCAAGTCAGACAGAAGTTTTAGGTAACCTGGGGAATTATTAATTATGAGTGGCATCTGAAGTGGGGGTCAGTCGTATGGGACTGAGCACTCACCCCATGGAGTCTGTGTCAACTCTGGTTAGTGTCACAATTGAATTGAATTATAGAATACCCATTTGTTGTCTGAAGAGAATTGGAAAATTGCTTGGTGTAAAAAGAAAAAAAAAAAAATCCCACACATTTGGTCACAGAAGTGTTGAGAGTGAGTATAGAGAATAAGGGTTGGTTTTTCCTATACCAAGATGTATAACTCAAATCAAAGGAACAAAAAACCTAGAATTCAGCAAGTCAATTAAGAAACTACTATAACAACCCAGATATAATGTTATTAGGACATACAAAAATTTTTTAAAAGAGATAAATTTCCTGAGGATTACAATAAATTCTTCTTTTGTGGGAAATATGATGATTCTGTTTTTGAAACACAGAGTTTGAAGTACACAGGGAAGACCCTGTGAAGATTTATAATGGGAAATTGAAAATTTGGGTCTGGAACCAGGACAGCAGTGATGGCTGGAGGCACAGATTTGCAAGTCAGCTGCATATAGGTGACGGTTGAGCCATAAGAGGAGAAATGTCCTCTGAAAAAGACAAAGAGTCCTGATTTTTTTCTTTTCTTTTTATTTATATAAATTTAAAGGGTACAAGTATTGCTTTGTTACATGGATACATTAGGTAATGATGAAGTCTGAGTTTTTAAGTGTAACTATCACCCAAATAATGCACATTGTACCCATTAAGTAATTTCTAATGCCTCACCCATCTACCATCCTCCCAGCCTTCCAAATCTCCAGTGTCTATTAATCCACACTCTCTGTCCATGTGTACACATTGTTTAGCTCCCACTTATAAATAAGAACATGTCTATTTGACTTTCCATTTCTTAGTTATTTTACTTAAGATAATGGCCTCTAATTCCATCCATGTTGCTGCAAAAGACATGATTTCATTCCTTTTTATGGCTGAATAGTGTTCTTGTGTGTGTGTGTGTGTGTGTGTGTGTGTGTGTGCGCGCGTGCCACATTTTCTTTTTCTTTATCCAATCATCCATTGATAGACATGTGTTGATTCCATATCCTTACTATTGTGAATAGTGCTGCAATAAACATATGAATGCAGGTATCATTTTGATTTAGTGATTTCTTGTCCTTTGGGTACATACCTAGTAGTGTGATTGCTAGATTCAATGGTTATTCTATTTTTAGTTCTTTGAGAAATCTCCATAGTGTTTTCCATGTAGAGGTTGTACAAATTTACATTCCCATGAATAGTGTATAACTGTTGTTGCCGTTGCTGAGTTTGAGTTCCTTGTAAATTCTGGATATCAGTCCCCGGTTGGATGCATAGTTTGCAAAATATTTTCTTCCATTCTGTAGGTTGTCTATTCACTCTATTGATTATTTCTTTTGCTGCACCGAAGGTTTTTAGTTTAATTAAGTCCCATTTGTCTATTTTCATTTTTGTTGCTTGTGCTTTTGAGGTCTTAGTCATGAATTTTTTGCCTAGACCAATGTCTAAAAGAGTTTTCCCTAGGTTTTCTTCTAGTATTTTTATAGTTTCAGGTCTTACATTTAAGTCTTGAGTTTATTTTTGTACATGGTGTGACGGGTCCAATTTCATTCTCTACATATGGCAATCCAATTCGCCCAGCAAGAGAGTCAAGACTGGTGTCTGCATTAGAGGGACAAAGGAAGGAAAAGCATAAAAAGTAAAGAAAAAATATAGTCTGATAAATAGGAACAGAAGCAGGATAGATGCCAAGAGAGGAGAAAATTTCAATAGTTGTAGAATGAGACCAAAAGGGCAAATAGAATAAAGTTTGAGAAAAATCTATAATCATAGTGTTGAAAACAGGAACATAAGGTACTGCATAATAATGAGTATGAGAAATGGAAGAGTAAATTATTAGAGAAGCTCAATAGTGAAAACCAAAAAGAAACTTAGGAAATCCACTCTAAAATCTAGATGCATGAGATAGGTAGCTGCCAAATTAACCCTTTTAAAATGCAACTTGCCTGCAACTTTCTGTGATCAAAAGCAAACAGGGGCTCTTCATTACTCATAGGATTCAGTCTAGGTCTAAAGCACTCAAGATTATTCACAATTGGTCTTTGCCTACCTATTTCTTTTTTTCTACACTCATAAATCTTCTACTCCAATCAAACTGATCACTGTTGCCAGCTGAACTGATATGTGTGAGGTTTCAGCAACACTGCCATTCAACTTCTGTTAACACTCTTAATTCTCTTCCTTAAGCCTGCTATTTACCTCTCCCTTCCACTGTGTAATGTTTTCCCAGGAAGACTTTCCCTCTTGCACTAGCTCTGGGAAGACCATTTCTGATATCATTCATATGGTACCTAATATTACAAAGAAGAATGCTGATTGTACTAACCTCTGTCTGTTCTACTTATCCCATAATACACCTACCCCAAATTAATTCATTTATCCAGTATTTGGCTTCTGTATGATGACTTCAGAACTCTATTGAATAAAGTTGCACAATTGGTTCATTTTAGTATCTCTTACCAAAGCAATGTTCTTAATTGCATTCAGCAGGCCTTTGTATCACCCCCTTAACTCAGTCCTATTCTCCCCAACTTCTTTAAATTATCCACTGGTTCTTCAATATCCCTTTCCTCCAACACCTTTTTGGCTTAGTCAGCAAGAATGAGTTCCTTCAGCTTTCCCTCCTGCCCCCAAGATATAAACTTGTTCATATCTACACCCACCTACAAACCTTTTCCTAGAGGAAGACCTTACTTTTCTCCTACTATTGATAATTTCTATGCTCTGGGTCTCGGGTTCTGCTACCTCTACCAATTATTCTTTCTTGACCAACTCTCCATCCTGCTCAAGCTTCCAACCTCTCTCTTCCTATCAAAGTAAGTTTCTTGAAAGAATAATCCATTTTCTGCCCCCACCCTCTGCCACTTTCTCTCCTTCATTCTGTCTTCAATTCGTTGTAATCTGGCTTTTGTCCCACTATCTTTTGAATTGCTCTCCTCAGGGTCACCAGCCACCTTATTATTTTCAATCCAGAGATCATATTGACATTTCTATGACATTTAACAGTTGACCACATCGTCACTCCTTTTTGAGAGACTTCTGTAGTGTTACAATTTGAATTTTTCTTCTATCTCCCCCTAGCTCTAGGGATGCTCTTTCATTTGCATTATTTCTTAGCCTGCTTTTTTGGCTACCCATGTCTCTGCCAATCCTGTAATTCAGTGGTTTTCAATCCTGACTGACCATTAGAATCACCTGGGCAGTGTTTTAAAACTACTAATGCATGAGACCCATCTTCAGGGAATCCAGTTCAACGGGACTGGAACAGAGCTCACCCAGTACTCTTTTCAAGCTCCCAAATCTATGGGTAAAAACCACTGTCCTAACTCATGCTTCCCAAATTTTTCTCTTCAGAGGAATCATCTATGGCAATTGTTAAACATAAGCAGATCCAGATCCCTTCTTCCTGAAATTCTAGTTGAATAGGACAAAACTCAGAAACCAAAAAGTAAGCAGATACTCTCCCTTCCACTCACATTCATTGGGAAGTACTTGCCTTTCTGAGCATTTACTATGTGCCCAATGACTGACATTTATTTTCTCATTGAAGCATGTATGAAGTGACCCTCAAGCTAAGAGCTTTCTTACGATACTTTCCACACATCAATTACTTGTCCGTTTGTGTCTGCTTTACTTAACCATGAGTTCTTGCAGGGCAGGGAATCTATCTTATTCATTTTTATGTCCCACAATGATGAGCAAATTGTCCAGCACATGTTAACTCCTAAATAAATACATACAATATATATTTTTGTGATATAATGAATAAACAAACTATTTTACATACATGGTCTGTTTCTCACCCAAGATACACATGGTGTTCTATGCCTTTTTGTATTCTTGGCACTTATACAAATTAGGTTAGTATTCTTGATGAAGACTGAGAATTTCTTGCCACCTGCATTTTCCTGTAAAATCCTTCTATATTCTTAGTGATTCATCCTTCCTTCCTTCCTTCCTACCTTCCTTCCTTCCTCCCTTCGTCCTTTCCTTCCTTTCTCTTTCTTTCTTTCTTTCTTCTCTCTTGATCTTTCTTTCTTTCTTTCTTTCTTTCTTTCTTTCCTTTCCTTTCTTTCTTTCTTTCTTTTTTTTTTTTAATTTCCCAGCTTCCTCCCTCTTGGTACTGATTCTAACTTGGCCAAATCACTTATATACAATAAGGTAAAATTTTGCAATCCCCTTTGTGGCTGGTATAGAGCACATGGACTTTTGAGTCAAATATATTTGGACCTCTCTTTCCTTCTCATTTGTATAATGGGGATAAGATATGTGATTATTACAGATGAGAGAAACTCAGCACAGTTCTTTTTTTCTTCTTTTTTTCCTTCTCAGAGTCTCTGCTTTTATGAGAAAGACTATACAATTTATATAAATCCAAGGGATAGTTTTGCTTTAGTTAACTTTCTCATTGGCCCCACTCTCATACACATGACTATGTCTTCACTAATCCTTATCCTTTCCCCCATAATCTCAGAAAATATTGGATCCCTCTTCCTATTCAAGCCTAACACTCCACCTGTATCTTTAATCGTGTTGACCCTTTGTCTTTCCAGGAAACCCTGATTGGTCCCTTAAAACCTTCCTGTTACAGGGATAGTCATTTCTTCCTCTGTGCAAACTTTGTCTGGATACAGGTATTTTTATCTTTGTGTGGGTCATAATGGACTATAATTTTGTTGTATTTGTTCTGTCCAGTAGATTTCAAGCTTCTCTAGGGAAATTTTATTTATCTTTCTTATCCCACGGCCTAGTGTAATGCTAAAGTTTGGACACTTGATATTTGTGGAGTTGAATTAGTGCTGGAACCAGACATTCACTTCACCTCTACCCCCAAATCTTATAAAACTCCATACCTCACCACTGTTCAATGTTAACTTTGTAGTCAAAGAGTCATAAGTTCAAATCTTTGCTGACTTGTTTTTCTAATGGTGAAATGGAGATTATTATACCAATTTACAGTATTGTTTGTGAAATTAAATGAAATAATAGATATAAATTGCTTAGCATAATAAGTCTCCAAAATAAGCCCTCAATAGTTGGTAATAATGTGGTGGTTATCATCATTCTGGTGGGTTTATTTGGACAATTTACTCCAGGGTTCTAGTAAACTGTAGTACTGAAAATGTAGCCCTCTGTTAAGTAATCAGGCACATTGAGTAAATCTAAACCTTTCTTGTTTGGCATTTTTTATTACAAACTCTGAAATCCCTCTTCTCACCTTGCCATGTTTTCCTGGATGCTTCCAGAAATGATGAGGAAGCCAAGTAATCTTTTCTGCAGATAGCAAAATCTTGTTTCTGGACTAATCACATCATGCCCAACATTCCTATTTACTTTAATCACCCCTGAGAACCACAAGCTAGCTCCCATCACCTGAACTCTCTCATTTTCATATCGCTTTGATCATCCCCCAACTTGGAACAATCTTCCACCACTCTGCTTCCACCTGGAACAATCATCACCTGGAACAATCTTCCACTGCTCCCTTCTCACATCTTTCCAATGTGCCCTGCGGAATTCCTTACAACTCATCAACATAATCTTAATTCTTCTTTAAATGTTTCCTTTACTTCCCTGCTCTAATTAAAAAGCCTGGTTGCACTTGTGAATAGTGCTTCTCTTTAGTCTCCATAAAAGATTGCTCTTATGTCTCATAAATCTGGAGGTGTTGCAGAAGCTCTCTGTGTTCCTTGTTGGTCATTCCAAACCAGTGCTAACTCTTTCTTTTAAAAAAACAAAACAAAACAAAAGCCCCGGCTCTTTTGAATTTTATGCCATGTGAACACCCTCTATCAATAGCCCCCACCCTTGTTAAAGTCATCCACAGACACTGAATTCCCACCGCCTCCTTCTGTGAAAAAGTAGCAAGTAGCTCACTGACTCACCACCACTACTCTGCAATCATCCTTAGTGATTTCAATATCCACATAGATTCACACTGTGGAAAATCCTTTCAATATCCTCACTCTCCATGCCTTGACCTCCTCATGTCCATTGATCTTGTTTTCACCTCCCTCAGCTAGTGCTCCCGGGTCACATCCTAGATCTTGTTGTTGCCATTAACTGCAGATCTCAATAACCTCCATTTGAAACACCTGCCTCTGTGACCACCTCTTTCTATTTATTTTCAGTTTAATCCCTTTCATACACCATTCGACGATTCTTCATTTCCATGGAGAAATTGATCCTATCAACTTTGCCCTGTCTTTCATCTCTTTGTATCCTTACTTCCCTTGTCACCCAGTGAAAAAGATATGATCTCTCATTATAATCACCTCCCCACAATCCCCTCACAACATTGCTGCCTCTCTTCATTTATTGTATCGTTGCCTGAATAAACTCCACCTTTGTGGAATCCAACTTTTGCCTGTTTTGTACTTGGCTCTGAGAAGCTAGACCGTGCTGAACAGTCTCCCTTGAAATGTATGACCACTACCTAAAGTGGGTTCAGAGTGCTCACAACAATCCTATTATACTTCACAACTCAGTTTACCTCCCCACTCTCCAAAAGGATTATTTCATCCTTTTTCCTTTCTCCTCAGCATCTTTAACACACCTCCCCTTCCCTTTACTCCAGCTGATGTCCTTATTTCAAATTTCACTACTCAAATAACAGCAATCAGAAAAGAATATCCATACATTCCTACCACCCAATGCATACTCCACAGTATCTTTACCTGTTACTTTGCCTTCCTGCTTGTTACGGGTGTGCTCACATGTAAAGTCAACGCTTCCATGCAGCCTTTCCAGGGTCCGTACATTGGGCCCCATTCCCACTCACCTTACTCAAGGGCTTTGTTCCTTCTATCAATGTCCCAACCTCTCTGGAATAGTCAATTATTCGTTATCCACTGGGATAACCAATACATAAGCATGCTGTAAACTGCCACTTTAAAACAAACAAACTAAAATAATCTTTCTTTGATTTCATATCTCTATCCAGTTACTATTCTATTTCTACTTTCCCTTTTCTACTTTTGCTCTTTTACACAACACTGATAAAAAAAAAATTGTCTATACTAATGTCTCCACTTCCTCAAGTCCCAGTCTCTCCTAAAAGCATGACAAGCAGCCTTTCAACCCCCAACTCCATAGAAACTGCTTTTGTCAACATTACTTCTCCACATTGCCAAATCCAATGGACAAACTTACTTGCTCTCGTAGCAGCACTTAACATGCTTAACATGCTTCCTTCTTGAAATATTTTATTAATATATTCTCGGTTTCTAAGAAATCTATTCCCATTCTACTCCCATCTCATTATCCTCCTAAGTTCTGGGTTTTTCCTGTTAATCTGTTGTCAACATAGTAACAAAGTTGATGTGGTTCAAACAGATTATTTTGCTATTCTGCTCAACAAAACACCATGGCCTCCTAAATCACTCAGAAAAACAAAAAAGTTCTTCCAGTGGTTTTGAAGGGCCTGCTTTAACATGCCCATGGCTAACTGAGTCCCCACTCCTCTCTGATCACACTGCACTGGCCACTCTTGCCAGGCGCACTGCTGCCTTAGGGCCTTTGCACTTGCTGGTCTCTCTGCCTGGAAAGGTGTTCCTCTAAATTTCACAGTCAATGGCCCCCTACTACATTTTGGTCTTTTCTCAAATCTCACCTTCTCAGAAGGGACCTTCTTAACAATGGCTACACCCTCTCTCTTCTTTGGCAGTCACTATCTAATTCATTCACCTGCTTTGTTTTTCTTATAATGCCTAATACCGGCTTATGCATAATGTATTGTTTGTTTGTTGTTTTTCTTCCCCACATAAAAGTGAAGCTCCCTGGGACCAGTATCTGTTTTGTTGTTGTTGTCATTTTCTGTTTTCACTACTATTTCACCAGCAGCTGGCAATATTTATTGCTCAATAAATATTTGTCGAATAAATAAGTAAAAAACTTATTTTGAATGTCCACATTCCAATGATCAGCATCTGCATATGCTTTCCTAAAATCACTAAACACTTTTATCCACTACTTAAACCAAAGCCCTAGCACAATAAATTGAGAATTTAGGCAAATAGATTGGCCATGGACCCTCTGTTGAATGTCTTTCCTCTGTCCTAGCACTAAATTTATTGACTCTCTCTGTTAACTCTCTTCATTGGCCACAAAATGCAGGGTGGTTAAAATCCAAAATCAATAAAAATAAGAATGCTTAGAGCAGGAAAGAAGAAAAAAGATATAATAAAAGGAAAAAATATGTTAGAGGAAATTATAAACACCTTGGAACTATATTTGAGAAACAGAGATCATGCATAAGAATAACTTTGGAAGAAAACACCTCCACAAAAGTGTATCCTCTCTCTACCTCCTCTTTCTCTGTAATAGACTCTAATATAATTCTTGCTTAGGCTGGACTGTGCTCTGTCATGCAGAACAAAGGACAAGCCTTTTGGTCTCAACTTGTAGTTATCTGATTCCAGATAAAGACAAACAGGATGGGCCCGAAGGCAAAACTGTCAAGTGGGAAACCTTGACCATGGCTGGACATTCTCCTTTCTCTACTCCCTCCCCCCTTAGAAATACCCTCACCTTCATTGCCCAGTACCCTCCTGCTGGAAGGTCGCCCCTCTATCAAAAAAGAAAAAGAATGTCTTACAAAATTTACGTTTGTAGCTGAGTTGCAATTACACTTTTACTCCATTTAAATAATAAAAATCATTTCAATTTTGAATTTCCTGATCCTATCTTGCACTGGATAGCTAGGAAAAAGAATCCTGTCCAGGAAACTCAGACCAACTCAGTATCTTCAAATAGTATTCTCACATAAATACTTAGTGTCTGCAGGTAAAATGCCCAGTTTCATATTTTCCTCCTTCTTGGCATGTAGGTGTGATCCCACGACAGAAGGGGAGAAGAGGTGCCTGATTCTAGTATTTTTGGCTGCATTTTCATAGGTTTTGGCTTCAGAGTAACTTATTTGTTCTGTTCTTTGGATTGGTGACTGTTGAGTTTTGAAGGTCCATGTGCCTTAGCTGGGGCTGACAGGTGGTATCTACTGCTGGGATCTGTCTCAACTTCCTGTGTCTGCTGCCCCTCTTTGATCTAATATTAGGGCTCTGCAGAGTCATCAGCCTCTCAGTGGCTCCAAGTTTCTTCAGCTGGAAACAGATAAGCAGAAGGGCTGCCCCAGGCTTCTCTCTCCATCCACCTCCTACCACCATTTCAGCTCCCTAGCTTTTGGACCATGCCGGGTATGGGAATTCTCTTAGTTGCTGGCAGCTTCCCCCCATACGCCCCAGAAAACATGCCACTGATTGGTGATGCCAGGCTGCCCCACCTATCTGGATGTTTTGCCAGCCCACTACCTGGACAACGTGAGCCCCAAAGTGGAAGGAAATGAAGGACTCTGACACCTGCCTCCTTTTCCCTGCCCTTTTCTCATTTCCACACTTCATAGGCTGGAGTCATTCTCATCCTATCAAACTTGGCATAGCCTTTTATCAAATAACTCCAAAATAAATATAAAGTCCTAATTGTAATAACAAGAGTGGAAAAAAGCAAAAGTAATTTAAACAAATTGTAAACAAATGCTTGATCATAACTGTAGGGAAAGACATACTTAATTGGCCCAGTGGTTTAACTCGAAAGGCAGAATCACCTGAATGTCACTGTTACGAATTCTCTACTACAGAGGACTATGCATAATTTAGCTGGCAGGAAGTTAAAGATTCAACCTGTTGGGAGAGGTAGGGCCTAAGAATTGAGGCTGAACAGTTGGCAGAAGACATCATTGAGATCCTTGAAGGCCATCTGAAGGTTTTAGGTTTTGTCCTGTAGTTCAGAGCATAGACCTTGAAGAATGTTGAATAGGGAGGTGAAATGCCAAATTTGCAATTGATGACGATCCCACTGGTTACTCTACGGAGGAAAGCCTGGAACACGAGAAGTCAAGAATCAGAGAGGGAGACAATAAAATGCCCCTACAATAGTCCCAGGGATTGATGCTAGGAGCCTGCACCTGCCTCATGGAAGGGAGGGTGTAAAGTTGGGACTATACCCAGAATATTCGTGAGGAAGAATTAACAGGTCTGATGGGATATGAAGGGTGAGAAATAGGGAGTGAGAAAAACCTATTACAGATCCCTCCAATGCTGGGTCTTTTGCTTAAGCAGTACATCAATCAAGACTAATGGAAAATGCACCTTAGAAAGATTACTCTGGCTACTGAACTAAGGATGGATTGGAATGGGGCCACAAGGGGGTGAGAGAATAAAGGGCTGCTTAACAGGGTGTTTTCAGTAAAAGCAGAAACTTCTTTAGGCACCTGCTGCAGCTTTGTAAGTGTTCAAGCTTCAAAAGAACTGGCAGACTAACTCTTCTCGGGAGTAGACTTGGACCTGAGCAGAACTGCAGCAACACAGAGCCCAAGCCCTCTCACCCTCTCCTTCCCCTTCCCGAGGTCTCTGTGGCGATAGGGAAGGGAAAGCTTCCTCTGAGGTCCACTCAGCCCAGACTCATCTACAATTTTCCCATGGAATACACTCAATGTATTATTTACATTAACTTTACTACCTTAGTTCAAGAAAACTGCTTGCACTGGAAAATGCATGATTGAGAAACTCAAAACCTTTAGGGCAAATTAAAGTCAGACAACAAGGTCCTAAGTGAAGTTATGAAAGGTATTATTAATGTTTTTGCTATAATTAAAAAAAACAATATGGAAGGACATTTAAACTCAATATGATATCTAACAATTTTTGAGGACTTTCCCTGGGCCTAGCACTGTGCATTGTCATCTCATTTAATTCTCACAACAGATTTATGAGTTAGCTGCTATTATTACTACTGCCTAATTTTATTCACGTTTTATTGTTCTTTATAAACATTTAAGAATTTTCTTCCCTAGAATTTCTACCAGACACTCATAGGTTAGCTTTTATTGTCTGCTTATGATATGAATGTAAAAATTTAGTCTCTGTACCTATTTTTTCAACTAAATGTTTGACATTATCATTTGTATTTATTTATTCTCATCTCTTACATTTCATCACAGTCCTAGAGACAAAGAGTGACTTTAATGCTTGCCACAGAAAAAGCTTAGGTGAGTTGGTAATTTTTAAAACTCCCTGTTAATAGACAGGGAGGCACAAAATGTTGGTTCTATGCAGGATAAAGTCACCCCAAAGTAGACGTCATCCGTTCTTTTGACACACCACTCTCTTGTAACTGAAGTTGGCAAATCCCTAAGGCAAGGTTTAGCATTTCTTATGTTTCCTAAGTTTATCCTAAATAGTTCTATTCCTGCCCTACAGCCCACTTCGTCTCCATTTTTATGGTGATGTTTAATTATCTCTCCAATTATTGCCAAGAGAAATGATTAGAAATACAGGCTTATGTTGGACCTAAATATGCCCAGGTATGGAAAGGTCAAACTGAAGTAGATTGGTAAACAGTAGAATTTCATGTCAATAAAATGAGATATTGGTGGGAACTTATTGTATTTTTCTGTCACTTGATCAAAAAAAAAAAATTTGAGTATACTAGACTTCTTTTGTTTTGTGTGACCAACACCTGTTGGCCCTTCTTCTAATAACAGGGACAGCACATCTTCCACCTTCCCCACCATGGTGTTTGAGTGGGACTGAATGGAGTTCTTAGCTTCAAGAGTAAAGGCATGTCCTTTAAAGTGAAATTTGGCAAAATTGTAACCTACAAGCAATAGTAGAGCACAATCTATTAAAATGACATTACCCAACCTGCACGGTCAGTCAGAGCACTCCATCACACTGGCCTTGGTAATAACTCAGGGGTGGGTACGTGACACAAAAGCAGCCAATGGCAGCCATTCCAGGAACTTTGGCTGAAGAGACAGAGGCAGAGTCTCCTTTATTCTTATGATGTTACTAAGCTAAATACAAAATAGAGCTAAACTGAGGCCGGTTCCTAACATCATTAGATCATCTGGATACAGACATATGTGGAGGCAAATAACCCCAAACTTTACATTTGCAGGAATCAAAACTTTATTTTTTGCTCCAGCTCTTTTGAACTGCTGTCACTTAAAACCAAGAGTTCTAAAATGCCAAGTACAAGTCATTCTGTAAGCTACAGTTCAGACTACATATTCCCAACCCTAAATTCCTATAAATTTGAGTTGGGTACAGGACTGGGGTATGTGAAGAAAGCATTTTCTTCTAGCTGTGGTTTATACAATGATATTATTGCCTGATTCCAAAATAAGTGAAAGAACTTAGGTAGACTATTTGTGAACATCTTTGGACACAAAAAAGTAGTGTTTTATTGGCATTAAAAAGACCTTTGGAATCTATGTAGTCAGCATTACACATTATGGTTGTTAGACCACTCAAGTCTGGCAATTTCATTTTAATAGATCAATTGTGCCCCACTATTGCTTCTAGGCTATAATGTGGCCAAATTTTACTTTAAAGGGCATTTTATGGCGATGATCCAAACCCTTTCATAACAAAAGCTGAATACTAATGGAATTGTTGAGATTTAAAATTGTGAAACACAATCTATTTTTCAATGGAGGAAACAAAAACCATAACCACAAATATTTCCAGTTTCTTAACTCAACCTTGAAGGATATTTTTGAATTTTTATTCATTATTTAATGACAAGAGATGTCGTAAAGAGTGTTGGATAGTATCAGAGCATTAGGTTAGGAGGCTTGGGTTCAAGTTTTGATGATGGCACCTACGAGCTGAGTGACCAGGGGCAAGTTATTAAAATCTTGTAGCACAAGTATTAAATTATAGCATGGTTATTAAATGAGATGATGCTTGTAAAGTGTTTTATTCTGGGCCTGGAATATAGAAAGTATTCAATAAATGGCTGTTGTTTCTATTATTATAATTGTTAGTAATGCTGCAAAAAGTAGTATTACTACAGGTTGAGCATCCTTAATTTGAAAATCCAAAATCCAAAATTCCCTAAAATCTGAAACTTTCAAAGTGCTGACATAATACCATAAGTGGAGATTTCTGCACCTAACCTCAGGTACAACACAGTGTATTCAGCATCCTCAAGAGAAAAAAAAAGACCCTCCCAACCCCCTTTAGTTGCAATATATCTTTTCCTTGTACGCCCAGATTCTTCCACACACACAAAGGGTAATAAAGTGGCACACGTGTGCAGGCCAGACACACCCATGATGCTCCACCATGAGACAAGACCTATTTGCATCACTCACTGTGGGTTTTTTGCTTATTCTCTGCTCTGTGGTGTAAACATATTGTTGAAAATGTCAAAAAGACCTGCAAATACTCCTATGAATTTCATGTTTAGGCTTGGGTCCCCTCTAGGCTTGGGTCTCCTCCCCAAGATATCTCATTATGCATATGCAAATATTTCAAAATACAAAAAAAATCTAAAATCTGAAACACTTTTGATCCCAAGTATTTCACATAAAGGATGCTCAACCTCTACTAGTAGAATATTAACCATTTACTTTGGTTTCAGTGATGATAAATTTTTGCATGTATTGTATTTTTTCCTTCCTTCCTTTCCTCTCTACCTCCATCCCTTCCTTTTTTTTTTCTTTCCTTCCTTCCTTTCTTTTTATTTCTATTTTCTTTTCTTTCTTTTCAGTTGAAAATACCAAAAGTGAAACTTCTGTAGGAGAGATCTTACTTCTAATGAAAGAAATGACCCTTATTTCACAAAGAACAAAGAAAACTTTTAAATGCCAAAGGGTTTTTCAGAAATATAGTTGTGTACAGTAATTCACACATCTAAGAATCTAAGCTAAATTTCCCAACTCACAGCCATTGATTTATAGGATGCAAAATCTTTAAAATGTCATGAGCAAGTGAAAATGTGTTTTTAAAATACACCTTAAATTTTGAAAATAAGGGTGGAGAAGTTGTTTTTTGGTGTAGAAAAAGACCTGACTAGAAAACAAAGATTTTTGGTTAGATAAGAAGAAATCCAATCTCTAAGATTATCTTCAATTTTTATTGCATATTTATTGAACATTCTAACTTTAAAGAACATCTTATGGCATCATCCAACAAAAATAACACTGGAAAACCTCAGGATTCTCATAAAACCAGGACAAGTTTGCAACAGTGGAAAATTGTTGCAGAGACAATTGTTCTGGTTCTGTAAAGAGCAGACTGCAAAGGGGCAGAGTTAGAGGAAGGGAGATCATTTAGGGAATTCTTGGAGTCATCCAAGCAAGACATGATGATGGCTTGAACCAGGATGGTAGCAGTGAAGAGAACAAAAAGTAATTGCGTTTAGAAGATAGTTTGGAGGGGAACTGATAAAACTCACTGATGGATGACATATGGGGTATGAGGTTAAAAAAAGAAAAGAAGTAGAGGATGACTCCTAGGTTTAGGAGCAAAGTGATTGGAAGGACTGTGGTGTCATTTATTGAAATAGGAAAAGGTTATGTTGCAAATTAAGTAGATATTTGCCTAGTTGGCTGGAGAAAAAAATGGTATTTCACACAAAAGCAACATCATAAGTCAAGGCATAAAGGTTTTAAAGAGCCCGGCATGTCCATAGAGGGAGAAGATGTTTGAAATGGAGGACATGGAGGGTACTGGTGAGCATAGGTCAGGCTGGCAGATGGGGTTGGCAATGTCACCAGGCATTAGACCACTACGATTGGACTTGATGGTGTAGGTTGGAGAGGGATCCTGAGCCATGCAGGGGTTTAAAGAAACCAGCCTTCTATAAAATAAAGCAAAGAACTCAGAAATAAAGAAGCCATGGCAAAAGAATTGGTTATGCCTATTGAATTTACACATACATCTCCAAACTAAATAACAGGTAAAACTGAGTTACAAAACAGGATATAAATATTATACAATGTGATAAACCAAAAATAATGTAATCAACAAGAATCAGATTGAAGGAGTTTGAAGGGGAAGAGTGAATAATAATATCTAACACTTGCAGAGACTCAGTAGTTATTCTTAAGTGTTCTGAGGACTCATGTAATCCTCACAAAGCTCTTTGGAGGTAGCTACTATTATTCTTGCCATTATGCAGATAAGGAAACTGAGGCCTAGAGAGCTTAAGAAATGTGCCCAATTTTTAGCAGCTACTGAGGGATAGAAATAGGATTTGAATATAGCAGTTTGGTTCCAGAGTCCACAACTTTTAACCACTATTCAGAGGGCTAGTCTCTGAACAAGATGGAAATCTTTATAACAGGGAGTCAATTTATACTGAGTGCAATTGAAGCATAAGTATAAAGGGGCTCCATCTTAATGTTTTCTTTCTGTGGTGATGCCATGTTTATCTCAAGCTCAATAGCTAATGCAGTTTTAATCTGATTTCCCTTTTTCTATTAAATTCCTTTCAAGTATAATTCAATAAAATACAATTTATTTAAATATTCCATTGTTATAAAATTATGTTGAAAAAACTCCCTTTCCTCTCTATACATCTCCTTCTTTTTCTACATATGCAAAAAAGATACTTGGAATTATGTTTACAAGATGATAATACAAATTACATTGGTGTTTTTTGGATTTGGAATGATTTATTGCTATTTTTCATACTTTTTTATATTAATTGATTTTTAAATTATAGAATTTGTATCATTTCAATAAAAAATGATAAATTCATTATTATAATAAAAGAAAAAATGATGGAATGGGAAGGAGGATGACAAAATTATGCTAAACATGAGGCTCACTTTTTCTGTTATTATAATTGTTTCAAAAGGAAAACCATTTGTCATCTCCAACCCAGAAACAATTCTGTTCTCTAGGTCACAAATATTAATTCTATATACAAACATAATGACTGTCTACCTGTGTGCCTACTGCACTACTTGTGAAAATTTAAATACTTCACTCACTAGTGTGGCACACATATATATGGGGACACAGTGGAAAAGCACTTTATAAAAACAGTGCCAAAGAATGGATTTGTGGTAATCTTGTGTATATTAAATTATTTAGCAAGGTAGAGGTAAGTTCCTTGAATAAGTATTCAATCATTTGTGTGACAAAGAAGAAAGAATAAAGGCCCATTATGACAGATTACGGTGTAGCCGAAAATTATACTGGAAATCAGGGACAGTCCTGGCTCTACAACTGGACTCTTAATGTTTTGGTCAAACCACTTTCCTAGGATTTTGTGTTTCTACAAAATGAATAGTGAAATTAAATGATCTTAACCCATTTACTGAACACATGCTTCTGCCCCAAAATGAACAATAAATAGGATTTTAAAAGGCATAAGGCTACAAAAGGACAGGAGAAGGAGCAGCAGAAAACAACAGAAGGCAAAATTTTGGAAAGTGGGAAGTGGATGGATGAATGGTAACTGACTTAGCAAAAACAAAGAGGGGTCAGGCAAAGGGATGAGAAAGCAAGCTGATACCTGTTGCAAAACTTTGGAAAGGCTTAGGAATTGCTCACTCCAGAACTTCTAAAACTGCAGGGTATAGTGAAAAATAGGATTAGCTAAAATTCCTAATAATTACACCTCTGGATCCTCTTTCCATATCTGTATCCTTAAACTACTAATCCTTTTTTACTCCAGAGGAAAATTGGAGGCTTGCTGTCTGGAAAAGTTGGACAAGACAGGTTCTGTACTCAAGTAATCAGGCACAAGTGATAGTGGAGGTAAAGTGTCAGTGGGATTAATTAAGAGTCTACATACTAATGATCAAACTCTCAACAACCACCACTTGGCACTTAGTGCTTCAACTTTGCAGGACTTCACTCTTAATTAAACCCTGTAAAATTACCAATATTCAACCATTTTAAATCTACAAAAATATTCATTTCATATGACTCAGCATAACACAAACCAACATCCAAGGATCATTATGTACTTGAGAAAAGTCTCAAACATGAAAAGCAGAGTCCAAAACAAACAGATAAAATAGGATCAAAAGAAAACTTACAAAGAAATCATATATTATATCCATGCAATGAGAACAAGGTACTAAAATGTTTTAAAGCAACAACTGGAGATCATGAAAAATTATCTAAAATGAAAAATACAACAAAAATCAAAAGTTTGTGAAAACTTTTGATTATTTTGAAAATAATGTCAGAGAAAGCTCTAAGAAGATAAAACAAGAAAAGGGAAAAATATAAAAGGAAAAAAGGTAAGAAAATTAGACTAAAAATCTAGGAGATATAATTTTCAAAAATAGAGGTTTTGAAGAGAGAATAAATTTAACCTGTAGAGAACAAATTTCCCAGAACTAAAGAATGTGAATTCCCAGATAGCATACATTGATTTTAAAAGGATTGACACTGAGAACATCCCTGTGAAATGTTAGAACACCTTGGATAATGAGAAAATCCTAAAAGCTTTCAGAGACAGAAAAAAAAAATCAGAGCACACAACACATAAAACTTCTTAACAGCAACACTGGGAGCTAGAAGGTCATGACATCATGCCTTAAAAATTTTTGAAAAAAAATTATTTCCAATCTAAAAATCTATACCAAGCCCAATTATTAATCATGTATGCAAGTATAATAGAAGTATTTTTCAGACATGAACTTGAAACATTTATCTCATATAAACTTTTCTCAAGAAGTTATTGGATGGTATTTTCCACCAAAATGAGGAAGGAAACACACAAAAAGGTTAAGGAAAATTTGGGGATATTAATTAACAGAAGGTTCAGGAAGATAGTGGCATAGAAAGCCTAGTGATAAAAATTCTGGATTGGAACCGGTGAACATAAGGCTCTAGAAGGAATCACTCATAGAACAAAATGATACTTAATTGAACAAATTTCTTAAGTAGAGAAATTCTAACTTTGTTAGAGAGGACATAAATTAATGATTGGTATATAAGAAACATAAAAATGGAAATAGACAATGGATAAATAAAAATGGAAACAAACAAAAAAGAAGGCAAATATAAACTCTAGGGAAAAAAACAGTTCTGTAAGACTGCGGTCTCCAACTCCTGGTCTGCAGCCTGGTACTGGGCCATGGCCTGTTAGGAATCAGACTGTACATCATCACCTGAGCTCTCCCGCCTTCCCCCACCCCCCATCCATGGAAAAATTAAAATTGTCTTCTATGAAACTGGTCTCTGGTGACAACAAGGTTGGGGGCCACTGCTATAAGAAACAAAATGTAATATCATTATATTGATGATCTCTAAATAATACTTATATAATAATGTTAATGCTAATAAAATAAACACAGACTATTTACGTCCAAATGGTGAAATATCTCAGCTGGCAGAATAGGAAGAAGTGAAATGTGTGTGTGTGTGTGTGTGTGTGTGTGTGTGTGTGTGTGTGTGTGTATGTGTGTGTGTGTGTTGGGGGAGGCTAATGAGGGTGACAGGGCAGAGGTGTAAAAAGTTAAATTCTTATCTTTCACTGGAAGTTCATAGGTAGTGTCTAAAACTGAGGAATCAAGAAATAGCAATAAAGCATGTTACTTAGAAGCATAGAATTAAATACCACAATATGTAGCCAAACGTGTTGCAAATGGTTGCCTTAGCATACAGGGAAAGTAGAATGGAAGTAGATGTGTCAGAGCTCTGTTGTTTTTCATTACCAACCCAGCAGTATTGTTTTACTTCTTAAAATATATATACATATGTGTCTTCTAGCATGTATATTTTACTTTTAAGAGATTTTCATTTATCTATGGAAGCAATGATCATACGTACAAATGTGCCACCAAAACTTAATTTTTATCTTTGGATGCATAAAATTACAAACATTTTTATGTTACATCTTAAAATTAGAACAATTTTTTTTTAAGAGATGGGGTCTTTCTATGTTGCCCAGGCTAGACTCAAACTCCTGGGCTCAAGCAATCCTCCTGCCTCTGCCTCTGAGTAGCTGGGACTACAGGCATGCACCATCACACCCAGCTGAGAAATATATTTTTGAAAATAAAGTGAAGTTAGATCAGCAAGCATGCTAGTTTTTTGTCTGTTTGTTTGTTTTAGTGTTTACCAGTTGAAGTCTGAGTGGATAGGAAATCCTGAACCTGGATTTTGAACTACATTATCAACAGCTTTGACTCCTTCCTCCCTCCCTTGCCCAGTAATCCAGTTAGATAAAATCTAAATGGGGTTAGAACCTATCATTTGTTCTAGAGTGATAATGTAATTTACAATTATTGCAGGGCTATGGCCTTATTCACTGTTTGTCCAAGTTGTAAGTGACAGTTTGGGAATAGACAGGTTATTTGGATTTATTTAATCCTTCCATACTTATCCCCATGGTGTGATCTCATGTGACCACTTTAGTGGCCTAAGTGGGCCTTCACTGAGAGGCCCATCAGAGCAGCTACTATTTAATGACACTTGGGTTCTCAAAATTCTTTCCTCTGTCAGAAGGCCATTCTCCCACCCTCCCCATTCCCACTTCCTTGGGATAATATGTTAGAATGACAGCAACTCAAAATGGAGCATGTATGCTCTACATCTTTTTGTTTTGCCCCTATCAACAATAGCTTACTTATGTCATTAATGCTTATAAAACTGTCTAATCCTTTAAGCCTAGTTAAATTATTTGTTATAATTATTTCCTACATGAATGACTTCTCTACACTATTTAATACTACCATACACACATTCACTCTTGTTACTTTTAAATTTATTCATAGGCAGCTTCATAAAACTTTCTTTTGCCCTTTTATTCTATTGAGAAAGATTAAAAATAATGTATCCTAAAAGGGTTTTTTTTTTATTTGTTGTTAGTTTTAACCTCACCCTCTAAATGAGACTTTGGTAATGTAATCATCACCCAGCACAGATTCAGAGTACACTCAAGGTTTGATGATTCCTTCACTAGCCATTGATGCAGCTTAATCTATATTGAGAAGGGGAAGTTCTTACACCACATAAACCATTGCTATACAGGTTACCTTAGAATATTTTGTGACCTTCAAAGATAATGCTTGCTTACAGGAACCACCCCTCCCCTCAAAGGAGGAAAATGATGGAGAAGTTACTGTTTCTTTCACTGTACCTATTTTTTAAATATGGATGCATTTGATAAAAGTTTTTAGGAAAAGAGATGTTCAAATTGATACTTCCTATCTTTTAAAAATTCATAATTCACAGAAATTTGGATTACTACAAACAAAAATTTTATGAAAATGCAGCCACCAGGATAGGGTGTTAGCAGAGTGATTGGGGTGAGGATTGAGGGTATAGCTGATGGAATGTAGGAAGAGAGACAGGAAATGACTATGGATCATCCAGAACACTGGAGCTTTGATGATCCCTTTGCTGGCTATTGCTGCATATTAATCTATGTCAAGCAAAGGAAGTTGTAACATGACCTAGATGTTCTATAAACTTTTGTTTTCTTTCTTTTTTCTTTTTTCTTTTTTTTAGGATTCTTTAAGATCATGAAAGGCAAAGGCAAAAGAAAACTGAGTAATCAGAAAAGCCAGTTATGAGAGGGGGAAATGCAAGAGCTGTGCTTCAGCAGGTATATAGGATCCTTGCTGAGAAAAGAAAGAGAACAAGAGAAGACATAAAGCAAGAAAGGAAAAGGGCTTGTTAAAAGGCTTTTGGATGAAAAAATAGGGAGAGGTGGCTTACTGATCACAACTTTATATGCTTGAGTCAATGGACTGTAACATCAGAAATAAGAATTGGCTTAAAACATCTGCAACCTGTGGTTACTACCCACAATATGTAGCTTTGACAGGGATATTAGAATATTAAACTGCAATAGTTCAGAGACCAAAGTGTCCTTTTATGTAGTACTTTCTATGTACTTTAAGAGAGCCTATATCAAAATCTGATAATTTATTTGGTCTGGAATATTCTCTTTGAAATTTATTAATAAATTAGAAATTTAAAAATTTGGTTTATTTTGTTTAATTTTATTTATAGTATATTTCTCCTAAGGAGTGTGCCCTGTATTCTATGGTGTCAAAAAAAATATTGGTATAATGATTCCTTTAAGAAAGTTTTGATAGCCTTAATAAACTCTGATGTGACATTATCTTATGCACATTTCATTTTTTCATATTCATCCTTAGTAACTGTGGAGGTAGAGATTATCAGAATTCCCACGACATCCAACAAGGTATGAGTTTTAGTTTGGTATCACCTGTTAAATCATAACAGGGTGCAAAAATTAAAGGGGACATATTACAATTTGAAGAAAAATAAGTTGTTTTAATCACAAAGTAATATTTAATAATACATTGAGACAAAATAAGGGAAACTGCTTTAGGGGACTGAGAGAAAAACACCACTACACTGCAAAGAGAGGCATAAATACAGTCAGGCTTATGGGAAATAAAAACCCACCTCTACAAAGTAGCTCTAACTGTGAGTTCTAGTGAGACCACAACTTGTTGACTGCCAGGAGAGGAGAGCTACACATGGAACCAACGTATAGTGCAGCACCATCTGGTGACAGAATGTATAAAAACCATAAACAGGGCTTATTAAATCTCTGAATTCCACACTCAAGACGAGGCAGAAGGAGGCAGGGAACCAAGGTAAAGGCATTTACATTCCCTCATATTTCTATCTTGGTCACATTTAATTCTAACAACCTTCTTCCAAAGTAACTTTCATCTTATCACCAAATTTTTGGAATATTCAGTTGAAAAAAATATCAGATCTGTCTACCTTTTGCAAAAGAAGTAGGCACATTTTGAGTGAGTATTGAAGCTTATAATATTTCCCAAGATGTCTTCACTATCTCCTAGGACTCAAAAAGTCATGACTTCACCTGTTTTAAAAAAAAGAAAATAAAATCTAATATTTTAAAAGATTTTACCACCTGAAGCTAAAACTTGTATAGGAAATTTATTATTTAATTTTAGATTGGCTATATACCCTTAATGTGAAGTATAGAGAAAGATGCTTATAACATCAAAGAAATGTTATGAAACAATATTGGAGAAATTTAGTTATACTAAAGAAACTTCCATACCAATTAACTAAGGCTCAAACTGAGGCAAAGATGCCAAGTGCAGTCATGAGTGGAGTATGGATCACTTCAGCACAAACCATTCCATCACTGTGAAGCAAGGGCAAGAAAAGCCTTTTTGGTCTTGGTTTAGTTTGGTTTGATTTGTTAATGTAAACTGTCCTACTATGTTACTGGGATCTAAATGTTTGTTGTTATGTAAAAAAAAAAATGAATTCTGTGCTTCAAAAGAGGCTTTTTGCCAGTTCTGTCCCTTTAAAGTCAGTAGTTTTTCTAAATTCTCTGGCTGACCCCAAATAAAACATTCTGAAAGAGATGCTCCTGACTCTCCAGAAAACCATTATGCTACAGGTCTGACTGAGCTAATCCCGTAAGTGTTTTACTGCCCAGCAGAGGTGTGGTGGATTATGGTCTCACTGCCCTAATGGAATTCTTCTGAGCCCAGTGGGGAAGAGGGGGAAAAGATTTTCTACTCCCAAGAAATTACTGCACTAAGTCTGGGGAATGTGGTGACTTTTGATTTCCTAAACAAACTCTTTCACCCAATTCAGTTAACCTGTACATTCCCAGAAAAGCATGAGGGAACACAGGGGTAAATAGAACCTGATTTTTTTCCTTCATTCATCCACTTGCTCACTCAACTATTTATTAAACAGATATGAGTGTCAGGTACTTTGCTAGGTAATAGAAAATTAATGGGGGGGAAAAAAAGGGAGGTGGACATGGTCTCCACTGTGATGGAATCCATAACCCAGAGATGGAGGCAGACATTAAACATTAAACAAATATTGTCCAATTCATTATTTCTGCATCAATTTAAGGCCTAAGAAAGTAAAGTGCAGAGAGGAAAGGATATAAAGTGGGATCTGATGTGTTAACACCTTTTGTTTTTATATGGTTTATAAAATGCTTTCTCATATAAAGTTCATTAAGCCCAAAGGACAGCCATGTAAGGAAGGAAATGTGTTATTAATATCATTTTACAGATGAAGGACTGGAGGCTCTGAGGCTAAGTGTATTTTACAAGGTCACATACCTAGTGAGACACAGTGCCAGGAGTGGGGCTCAGGTCTTTCTTTCAGTGCTCTTTGCCTCGTATCACACTGCCTGCCATTTTAATGCAGCCATTTTTGAAAATAAATACTTGAGAAAGTTATCTATTTTTTAAATTTTTACTTATTTATTTTTAAGATGCAGTGTCCCTCTATGTTGTCCAGGCTGGACACAAACTGCTGTGCTCAAGTGATGCTCTGGCCTCTCCTCAGTCTCTGAATAGCTGGGACTATAGACACCTGCCACTGCACCTGGGAAAAGTAGTCTGTTCTATAAAGACAATAGTCTTTAGCAGAGAAACAGCACTGGCACTTGATTAACACAGGTTTTAAAAATTTAAGTCACTTGCCCAGAGTTTCGCAGCTCCTTTCAACCTAAAAATTATGGCAAGCTGGGTATAAATGTTTTCCTGCTTCAAAAGTTTAAAACTAACTAACATTTCAGTAAGAAATAACTCCGGAGTTTTTCTGCTCTTTTCTTTCCCCAGGACTGACACACATGGAAATAATCATATTGGTTAAGTATTATGGGTAGAACTGGAGAATCATTGCCTCAAATTTGGACCAGGAACAAGAAGTTCTGTTTTCTCCTTTTTAATTCTTACATTACAAAAGCAATAACGATGTGCCTGACTTTTTTGGTAATAAATTCAAACAATGGAAAAGAATGTAAGAAAAACATGATTGTCATTCTTCACCTGGCCCACTTCCTTCACCAGGGGTAAACACTTAATACTAGTAAACAAATAAACATTGTTTAGTATAGATTATTCCAGAAGTTTATTTTATGTGTTAATTTTTTAACCAATGGGGATAATTCTATGTATGTTACCAACTTGTCTTTCGATTTTCACCCAACAGTATATGTGAACATCTTTTTATGTTCATACATATAGATTGTCCACATTCTGTTTAACAAATATTAAGTATTTCATAGTATTTATATAGCACAATCTTTATTAACCATTCCCATCAATTTACTTTTAGCACTTTACAATTTCTTGATTTACAATGTCTTAACAAATATCTTTGCTCATATTTTTTGTGCACGTATACAACCATTACTGCATAAAAGATGCATAGGAGTAAAATTACAGGTCAATATTTTTACAAATAGCTTTTTGAGTACTGAAATTGCCCTCCAAAAAGTCTGTATCATCTTATCCTATGAGTAGTCTTGCATGTAACTGTCATCCTTTTTAATGTTTGTAATTTGATGGCAAAAAAAATCTTCATTGTCATTTAATTTGAATCCACCTGATTAGTAGTGACATCAAGTGTCCTATCACATGATTTTTATGATCTGTATTTTTTTCTTCATAACGTTTGCCAACTTTTCTATATTTTTTGTTATTGTAGATGATTTTTCTAATTGATTTGAAGTGAATCTTTATAAATATAGCTACATGTATATTTGTATATGTATGATGTGCTTATTGAGAATATTTTTCCCAATCTGTCAATTGTGTTTTAATTTCATTTATATTGTTTTGCATGATAGAAATGTTTTATACTTTTATGCAGCTGTGATAGATAGATGTTTCTTATTTTTGCTTGGCTCCTTTTCGCTCTCTAACATTCATTTTGCATAGTTTAGAAAAACAGCCTGATTTCCTTTTGGATAATTTTCACTTCCCCATTTGATAACCTGATGAAACTGTTAATCAAGATGCCCCGCCCTCTTATAACCTGTGTGCTGGAATGAGATTTATATTTTCTACTGCACAAAATTCATTTGCTTTGAAATGAACAGGACTCATTTGCTTCACTATGGACAGAAAATATCTGCACCATCATCAGCCTTACACAAGTTAACTTCCATCTCTACAGAGTTGCTAAATAGACTTAACTAACAAAGATAGTCCATTGTGCACACCTGCATAGAATCAGACAATTCCCAGTCTGCTAGACAATATGCAGATTGAGAGGACACTGAGTAATCTTTTTCTTGCCCATTTCATGTGTCTTTCACAATAATAACTGTTGGGTCACTGTACTCAACATCTGTGCTGGCCACCAGTCAGGTAGATTCTCTGACAATACACATTCATTATGGAGATAGTGGAAATAAGTGATTCTTAGACTAGTTTTCACAAGTGCATTAGTTTACAGAATCTACAAATTCAGCCATGTGCAAGACAAAAAGAATACAAATCAATTAGTTTTTATAGCATCCTTGAAAAAATATAAAAGGAAAAATTGTTTTATTTTTATATAAAAATGATCTCAGATAAGTACCTTAATATATTTTTGTCTGTACTATGTTATTTGAAAAATAAATTAATTGCCCTGCTTACCTCAGAGAGTTTTGAAAGAATTAACTAAGATAACATATACGGCACTGTGGAATGTATAAATTACAAAGGCAAGTTATTTTCATTGTAATTAAGTCCTATACTGGAGAAGAGAAAGCACACCTGAATCCTAGTACTTGTTCTTCCACAAACTAGTTTCAATTTGGGTAAGCACCAAATCTTTGTTTATCTGTGAAATAAGAGAATTAAAATCTCCGATTTTTTTTCCAGTCTGAAATTAGCTCAATTCTTAACACATTAATCGAAGTTGATATAAAAAGGGAAAACACACAGGTAATTTTTTTTTTTTTTTAGAAAATCAACAGGCATTTATAGACTACCTGTTTCTGTGATTTAACAATAAATTTAACCTGATTTTGCCCTCAAGGAACTTAGCCTATTCCTAAATCTGTGCCTAGAAATAGAATAGGCATTTGGGAAGAAGAAAGAGACTCAGACGGGGACAAGGTAAGGACAAATTGGAACCTCCTGCCACCTCTGCATCTGTTCTTTATTACCTTTAAACAACAACTTACAGAGTATAATGGCTGCCTTACTTCTGCCTCCCAGATTTCATGCAAAATGACTCTAGTAGCCAACCCTAACCTGAAACAGCTAGAAATGTACTTTCAGTTTAGCTATATTGACAGTATGAAAGCACCATGATTGATCCCTTGCCAATTTAGCATGTTGTGTTAAAAATAATTTAATTTCTAAGTAAAGATAATAGTAATATCATGCTTCCATCTAACATGTTAGATGCAACTATCACTTATATAACCCAAAACTTGCTAACCTCTCTCCAAAGATCCCTAGAAATTTCTTCAAGATGTTCTTCAAGAGCTTTGAGTTTTTGTGGGATTTTCCATCTTCTGGCATATGTGTTTTACCAAAGAGTTTTAAGTAGCTCTTGTTTCATGCTTTCCAGGTCCAAACATTATATCATCAATGTAGTGGATCTGTATGATCCCCCTAGAATGAAAAGGTGGCCTGAGTGCCTGAAGGTGAAATTATAAATAAGAATTTTAGAGTTGATTTAGTCCTGAGATAGGACAATGATGGTATATTATTAGTCATTCCCATTAAATGTAAACTGCTCTGATAATAGTAGAATGTATCTTCAGAGAACAAAGCATTTGCAGAGTCAATATCTACCATTTATCTATTATCTATCTATCTATCTATCTAATCTATGGATGCCAAGGGATGTATCCATTTATTCCAGCAGCAAAAATCACATCTGGAACAGTAGCTACAATTGGAGTCACCAGTTGATTAAATTTATTATAATCTACTGTCATTTCTCAAGATTCCTTTATCTTTTGCACAGGCCAAATAGACACATTAAATGGAAATATGGTAGGAATCACGACCTCTGCCTCTTGCAAATACTTGATGGGGTCCCTATCTCTGCAATCCCTCCAGAGTGTGGTATTACTTTTAATTTATTCTTTCTGTATGCAAAGCCAGTGTTAGTGGTTCTTACATATTATAGCCTTTTCTATCGTAATACCCAATATGAGGATTGTGAAAGTTGCTAAATTTGTCCATTCCAACTATATAATTCTGAAACTGGGGTAAAAAAAAAATCACAGGGAGTATTTGGGAATACTCAGGACCCAAGCCAATACTCCTTCAATCACCTGACCTGAGTAAGTCCCTATTCTGAGTGCTGGAAAACAGTGATGTTTGCATCTCCAGGAATTAATGTCATTTTGGAGACAGTGCCTATTAGTCCTTTGAAAACTTTATTCTGTACACTTTTCCAATGCCTACTCATGCTGGCAAATGACCTCAGGTCCCTTTGGAGAAGGCTGGGAGGGAGAATGCCCTATACATTTTTGGCTACATAATAGGATCCTTTCTCAAGGGAATCTGACCTTCCCTTCACTCAAGGTACTCTGAATCTGTTATGGCTCAAGTCCGGAGATTAGTTGAGGAATTGATCACAACTCTCTATTGTGAAGACTCAAATCAGACTTTTGTTCATAATACCCAGAGCTTTTCCACTTAATTAAGATTTTAGTAGGCTGTCAATCAATTTCAGATCTCAGGACATCATTATCATCTAGCCAATGTCAAAGATCTGTGTTGGTCAAGTCATCCTAATGACTGCCTTGGCTCTGCTGCTTATTATGATCATCATATTCACATTGACTTTGATTATGACCACTTCCATTTGGCTGTTGACATCCAGCAATTCCCATTATCTTCACTGAATTCCAGGTGTTCAGTTTTATAGCAGGAGTTCCCCTATCATTCATAGCCTATAAAAATATCCACCACAGAGCTCTTCAAAGATGCAGGGAGCTCTTGTCATGAATGTATTTCTTACAGCTTTGCACAGCCTTGGTGAAGGGAGTGTTCTCTGGACCTTCTCAAGATTAATAGGTGGGTGAAAAGATCTTACATCATAAATCCACTCTAACATTCCAATCTCCCTAAGCCTTTGGATACCTTTTTCTACAGTACACTAAGAAAGCTCTAGCATTACAGTTTGATTTAGTGTAGGTTACCTTTGGGTCTAGGCTTTAGTCAATCAACCAACCAGATTGTTAGAGCCTGTCTTTGCTGCTCAAGGTGACATCATGAACCCAGAGTTTCTGCATATTGCACCTTTATCAACAAATTCAGCTTGATCTAACATTATTTTCTTACACTCTGATACAATATACTTAGCCAGGAATTTAAAACTTCAGCCATATCATTTTCCTTCTCCAAGTTTTCTAGTACATTTAAAAGCAAAAAATCAATCACATTATGCATCTTATATTCACTAGAATGTTCCACGGCAGACACTTCATCATCCCAAAGCCTTGTCTCCTATAAGCACTTGATTACAGGTGCCAAAGAGTGATTATTTAAATAGCTGTTTTGTCAATGTATTACTGATGTCCCCTTTATTGCTGGCCATAGGAACATTGATGCCTTTAAATTCAATAAGATAAGAACCAATTAGAGATACTGATCTTTAAGGTTCTGTTGTCTTGGAACCTTAAAGCTTCCATTAACAATAACTTTAGCAATTAGTGTTTAATCAGGGAATCAGAATAAATATAATATTATAGAATAAGGAATTTATTGTAGGAATTACACCTTCTACAACTATGGAAGAAGCTGAGAAAGTAAAAGTCTGAAAAGGATCAGAAAGAAGTCGCTAACCAGCCCTGGCATAAGTGAACTAATCGAGTTTTCAGGAAGCTAAGCAAGGTCACCTGCTGGAGTATCTAATGAAGTACACCTGCTGGAGTGTCTAATGAAGTAGGCTAGTGTTGATGTCCATAAGAGGTTTGTGGCCCTTCGGGGTGATTGCCTCTGTGATTTCATAGCAAAGTATCTGGTGGTGAGCCACGCTAGCTCTTGTTCGGAAGGGCCAGGAGTTGGGAAAGAGAACTGGATTCAGAATGTGAAGTGGCAAAAATACAATGAATGAGGTAAAGAAGAGTTTGGCTTATTTGAGACAGTGAAAAAGAGCAGTGTGCAGCTGGAGGTAGGAAAAAAAAGAGTTGAAGATTAACTCAGATAAAATGGAAAAGATAGAAACAAGTCAGATCATGTAAGGCCTTATGGGAATTTACAAGTTATTCTAAATGCATTGGGAAGCCATTTAAAAGGTTATTAAAGTTCCTGAGTGTGAAAATTGTCACTACCATCATATTTGCTTACTATATGTCAGGGCCAATGGTAAGCATTTTACACACTTGTTCACCTAATATTTATTGAGCACCTACCAAGTGCTAGATAGTATCTGGGTAACAGAGATTCAATAGCAAACAAGAGAGTCATGAACATGCTTTTCAAGAAATGTGATCTGGTAAGCATTGTTGCATTTTATCCTCACGATAAGCCCTATGGAATAGGAAACTGAGGCATAGGGGAGTATTAAATTGCATGAGGTCATCTTACTAGAAATTTATAGGGTCAGTATTTGGACCTGCTCAGTCATATTCCCAAGACTTTGATTTTAAGCAGTGTTCTATCTACCTCCCATGCTGTTATGTAAACACCCAGATAAACCCAAGAAATAAATCACTGGTGTATGATTAATTTCTGAATCTCTTCATGGTCCTCAGTTCTCTATGCCTATGTCAATGTGTACATTTTAGGTTATAAATTTCACTTGAGCAAGGAAATGAGACAGCCTTGAGTATGTGAAATGTCCTTTGCAGAATTCAGTGCAATTAAGTTTACCAGCTCACTCAGTTTATCATGTGGATGATGTACGCTGAGCTGGTGCTTGGCTGTCCATCATGAGATTTGAAGTTTTGCATTATATTGGCATACTCACTGGGATGACACATCCGATTTGGTGGCTTCTTATTGAAATCACACCTTTTTGTCATATTGCCTTTCCTGAAACAGGAAGTATAATCGTTAAGTATTTTTAAAAAAGTGTTTTATTTTTAGAAAAGCTTCTTACTGACTCTAAGAAAAAGTCAATTTAATATTGAGTATATCGGACCAACATTGGACAGATAAAAGTCTAAATTTGGTTGTCGTAACTGTCAGGCCATTTAGAAACCAAATAATTCACACCGTACTAATTGTTTTTATGTTCATTTATCCAAGAGACATGAGTCACCTCTCACAGAATCCTCATTATGAATGACTTATACCTTGTTGATGATAGTTGATGACAGAGATCTGTGTTATTCTTGCAGAAACTTTCCAAGACGTATTTCTTTCAAAAATAATTTTAACTTTCTCTGATTTAAGTTTATCTGATAAACTTGTATCTTTTCTCAGAAATATGTGACCTAGGGGCCTAACCTCCCCTATCTTTCTTTTCTAAGCCAAAGGGTTGTTCAGAAGACAGGAAAATTGAGTTTCTGAATGTTTTGCTGCAAAGAGTGTCGATGCCATGATGACAGATTAATCCGGGCACATGATTGCTGAAGCTTTATATTAGAAGCACTGATTCATTTCAGCAGGGAATCCAAAAACACTATGAAAGACAGCAGTGACACAAAAATCCATGTAGTGCATATCTGAGTCTATTAAAACAAGGGTCACCATATTCTGGAGGAGTCAAGAAGTTGATATTATATCATTATGAGGAATCTAGGTATACTTCCCTTAATTGGTTGCTAAATGTGAAGAATTATTCCAAGACTGAGGATGGAGAGTTAACATAAATGTAACTAACAGGATATGCCAGTTTAATTATTTATTGACATAAAAGGTATGCTACTTAAGATTTCAATGTTACCGACACTATTTCAGGTTTTTACACACACACTCATACACACAAGCTTTCAGTCACAAAAAATTTTGATTGGTCCCTGATCCTTCAACATTTTGTGATTACCTTCGATACAGAGGCTCTATTGGAAATGGCAACTTTACTTAACTCCCACCATGCCATTATTTCTTCCTCATCCTCAGGTTTAAGTCAATCTTGGCAAGCAGATGCTTGAAGCCTGAAACAAGTAACATTTGAACCTATTTTTAGTGAGTATTTCTTGGGTCACACTTAGTTTTACTACATCAGCTGTCATCCATTATAGGCGCCATGCTGGGTTGTGCATGTAAAATACCAGGCACAAGAGTGGCTTCCAAGAATTAAGTAATAAGGAAATAAGGACTAATCCTTAACTCCTCTAAAATAACTATCAAAGGCCTTCTATCCTACATATCTGGGAATTTCACATCAAGGAAAGATTGACACATAATTAAAACAGAATTCATGTATTTATTCAGCATAGGGAGTGGTAGTACAAACTGTCTGGAACATTATTCCAAATGGGAGGATCCAGCAATAGGGATCAATCTTTCTGCTGAGTCAAATGCTGGCTTCTCTTCTGAGAATTCTGATATATGCGCATCAACAAGCACTGTGTACAATGATAGCTTTTGTTGCCTATCTTGCCAGTAGACGCTAGTGAAAATGTTAATTTTTTAATTTAAATCAGCAACTTTCCTGGTTTCATTGCTATTAATATTTACAAATTAGCATAAATGTGGTGCTTCAAAAGTACCCCCAAGGTTTTCTAAAAGAAATTACGAGGTTCCTGTTTTTCATAAGTGGAAATCAGAGCACAGATAGATAGCTTAAGGTTATATAGTTTACTGGCAAGCAGAACCAAATAGGAAACAACGCCTACCCATTATTCTAACTGACCACAATAAATTACACCCTCTTGAAAACACTGTCATAAAATAGGACTTGAACTCAAGGTCTTACATGATTTCTTTATCATATTAAGAGTTCTCAAAAGCTTAATCAATTTCTCTCAGTTTAAGCATCTATGCAACAAATGCAAGTTAATTTTTGGTTGATAGTGCATGAAGACCATGTGGAATCAGACCATCTCTACAGGGAGAATACTCAATTATCTAAATAAATTTCTCGATTATATGGCATTTTTGATTAATGCATCTATGGGAAGAGAATGATTTCTTCTTCCTTCCTTCCTTTTTTCTTTTCCTCCTCCTCCTCCTCCTCCTCCTCCTCCTCCTTTTTGGTTCTATTTTTTAGTGAGACAGAGGATCTCATTACATTTGTAAAAAGTGGTTGTTACATTATTTTAAATTGCTTGATACGGAGTAATATAAGTTCCTTCTTTTACATCCTTACTCATACTCTTCCTGCTGTCTCATTCTTAACTAAGAAATAAGCACATTACAACACAGATAATAATTCCTCTAAATGCAGGGATTATCCATGCCAATCTAAGTCACTCTAGGCCAGTGTAAATTCCACATAATAAAGGTGGTAGTGGGGGAGTTATTATAATAAAAGATGTAAGAAACTGTATGTTTTACCCATATGTATATCCATAGCCAAGGAAGAATCCATACTGCAACTCTGGTCAATAGTTTCATTTCTGCATTAATAAGGAAATTAACATATTACTGTTGGGGTCCTCTTATTACAAGAAGTTCACTTCCTACAGCAAAAGCTTATTAGGAATATTTCAAAAACCAGTTTGTAGCCAAGGTCAAGAACCAGGAAGCATGGAGTTAAGTAGACCACAATCAGTAAAGCAGGACCTGATTACCAAGCACTGGGACAGGATCAGACAGGCTGGGAACATGCTGGGCACCCTGCTTCCTGGTTGTGAGAATACAAGTCAATCACAGGAACTCAGAGCTGGGCCCAGAGCAGGATGAAGGAGTGGGAAAGGCAGGGGCCCAGCTGGAAGACAAGTGCATGGGAATAATAGTTTGCTCATCATACTTTAACAAGGCCATAGATCAGATTCAAATTAATTATTGATGATGATGGGCATCAAAATTAATTCTTTTCGTAGATTAAAAAATGTCACAGAATTGGCATAGCAGATTATCTATAGAAGTACAACTTTCGCTGTTTCTAAAGTATAAGGATAAAACTGTAGTGTTTTACTATTGTCAACAAAGTGACAATAATAAGTGAAAAAGAAGATGACATTTCATAATCTTATCAGTAAAGTTGTAACAAGGAAATACTTCCAAAGGTACTAAAATGAGCTTTACATTTAATAATATTATTGTTAGAATAACAAGATGAAATGTGGAAAAGGAAATTAATTCATCCATCCATCCACACCTCCAAGAAATGTCGGGTCTGGACTGGAGAAGTAGACTTAGGGGTCATCAGTCAATCAGAGGAAGTTGAAGCTGTGGATCCTAGAAATAATGCTTGGTAGTTTCAACTTGGATAAATTTTAGATACAATAGTGTCAAATGCTACTAATAGGTTAAATAAAATGAGGATTGAGAATCCGACCTTTGTTTTTAGCAACATGAGGCTCGTTAGTAACTTTGACGAGAATAGTCATTTCTTTGGAGGCAGGAACCTGGCTGGAGTAAGTTTAAGAGACAGTGGCAGAAATTAGAAGCTGCAAGTGTACTCAACACCTCCAAGGACTTTGTCTAAAAAAGGGAATGAAAGAAATGGGGTGGTAGCCTGGGAGAGTCAGGCCAAGAGAGCTTTCTAAGATGGGAGAATACCAGCATGTTTGTATACAGATGAGAAAGATTGAGAAGAAGTGGAAAAATTGACGATGCAGAAGGAGTGATAAAAACTACCAAGGTGATATCCCTGAGTCGGCAGGAGCAGATAGAATCTGGGGTCCAATGATAGCAAAGAAGGCTCCTAATAAATTACTGTGAGTGGATTTTATTGTGAACATACTAATATACATACCTAATATGTTCTTTCTCAGGATTTAATGTCACACTATTCTTTTTCATATACATATTCCTATTTGTTCTTTTGTAGAAGGAGTAATTTAAAATCTACTTCAGAATTGATGTGAGGTAAATGAACAACTTTCATCCATTAATGTTTGTGGGAAATATAGTTAAGATTACATGAAAGTCAAGTTGGTTTTGGACTGATAATGCTGCAAACTACCCTCAAACTAAGCCACAGCCAATGAGACAGCCAACGACACAAGGACACAGAGAACTAATTCTTTCTTGGGATATTCCTCACAGTAGTGCAGGGAATCATAAAGCAAGTAGGAAAAGTGAGGGCTATAGAAAATATTTTTCTCCAAATATTATATTCCTTACGCCTTTTTATCCTGCAGACTGCCTGGCTACATGCAGACTGATAATGTGATGACGATAAACATGCAGTGCATTATTACCAAGAAGATAAGCATCACACAATTTTATGAGAGAAAAGATCTTATATCTTTGAGCTTTTCAATGAGGAGTGCAGGATCAGTTCCTCTCATGTGAATCACTTTGACATTTAAAGAGTTCATGGAACCAAGAGAAAGGTAAGGCCAATTATTGTAAAAGGAAAATATCGTAACCCTCATGGAATGTTCCTGGATTTCTGCCATGCAGAGGAAGGGACTTGTAGTGGATGGCAATAAGGAATAATAGTCACCCAGGTGATGAGTAACCAATCAAGCCACTTAAAGTTTGTGATATCCAAGGCAATGAGGTGTCAGTCTCCTTGCAGGTTGGGCTCCAGTGTCAGTACTCCTGACTACATTCTATCATCATAGTACAATGTGTGACCCAAAAGGATTAAGAGAATCAAGCCCTTCCTTTGCTCCCTCCCTAAAAGCGTAAAACAGACGCAGGTAAATATTTGTTTAAGAAAGATCCTTTCTGATAACCAAACTGGATGCCTTTTCAGAGTAACCACAGAGGTAGGATTAGAATTGTCTGGGTGGACTAGAAGGAGGTGGTTAGAGAAGGGAAGTTGGGTGTTACCATGGAAAGCTGGAATCCAGCTCTACTGGTACGTTAGCCTCTGCCACTTTGGAATCTTTTAATTGCCACAAAGCCCCGTTTCTGGGTAAACACAATGAAACTCATTTTGAAAGAAGGAGGGGGAAAGGGCAAAGAACAGAGAAGCTGCCTCCTTATTCAGGGAAAATGGGAAAATGGTAGGTAACTAGCACTTCATCGACTGAGAAAAAAGGTTTTAAATTCCCCAGGACTTAAGATTTAGCAGAGCCCTTGTACAGTGTCATATGTTCTCTGAGAGAATGAAAATGTCATATCTGAAACCTCACCAAGGCACATAAAAAGACCCAATATATTCAGAATTACCAATTCTAAAGATCATGGCACCACATTAAGAGAAGGAGGGAGGAGCGGATGTCTCAAGTTCCTTAGCTACACATGGCATTTCTGGCTTAAAAAAAATTCAACATTTTTTTTCTATTTTACTAGAAACATCTCGGAGAGGGAAACTAACTGTCCATCTTTTGTCACAGCACTCATAGCCCACAAGCCAGGCTAGACAGCTGGGGCTTAGTTGAGTGCCACTGGCTAAATTTAACACCCTGGTTTCTTGTTCTTGAGTGCGAAGGTGAACAGCAATCAGAGGTGCTATGCTCTAGTTCCTTTTAATCCGTTTTTAATTATACCATAAACACAATACGCACGGCAATGGGGTGACTTCCATGGATTGTTCTGGCAGGTATCAGCTTGTTTCCAACTGAATGACTTGTTTTCTTCCTTTCTTCCCCCCACCCAACCCTTTTTTCCTGAAGGAACATTGTATTTGAAAGGCCATTGTCCATCTTGTTAAATTAAATTAATTACTTTTCCAAGGTGTTAAAGAGGTTTTAAATTTACAGTGTACAAGGCTAAGCAAGAGGTATCTCTGTTTGTAAAAATGATGCAAAGATGGGAAAATAAGTAGAGATTTTTTAACTTATTCAAAATAATTTTTGAAATAATTTACATGTTTTATTTTTATAAATTTGTATTTCACAAGGAGGATGAGAAAGAATTAAGTCTGTAATGTGAAACAAGTAAAATAAGCAAATAACATGGGTTCAAATTCAATTATTTCTGATTTCATTATAGTTAGAGACTATCTCCATTATTTCTATATTATTGTGATTATTATTAATTCACATATATAGTCCTTTTATTTTATAAAATACTTTTACATTAACATCTTACTTTATTATCATAAACTTGTAAGGTTTCCTTATTCCCACTTAAGGGGTGAGAGAATAGAGACTCTAGAGACTCAGAGATCAAGTAACTCACCCAAGGTCATAGAGATAATAAGTAGAAGAGTCAGAATTTGAAGGTAGAACTTCCAGCTCCAAATTTTGTCATCTTTATGCTACAAACACTACAATATTTTCAGTATTCCTTATTTTCATATTTTTTCTTGTCTTGTCCTATTACACAAAAGTAAATAGGTTAAACTTGGCTATTTCCTTAGGGCCAAATTTTTTAGCTATCTCCTTTGTGCCTCCTTCTCATTAAGTATTTCAAACAAAATTTAGCTTATTCAATTAAAATGTGCTTTTCCAGTCTACTTAATCTATGAGGACCTTGATTTCTAAATCTACAAAATGGGAACGACAATTGCAACTCTTAGAAATATTTAGATATGATTGAAGCAAAATCTATCTTCAGTATTATGCTTTATTTTTAATTAGAAAAGAATCACAAGCATTTAATTTTTTTATAAAAAGAGCTGAATAGATTTTATTGCAAATGTCATTAATAGTCTAGGCTCTTCTCCAGCATAATTTGGAGGTAACTGTAGCAAGATAAAGACATAGGCAAAGATTTTTCACATATAAAGAAGGAACAATTAACACTATGACAATAAAGGAATTTCTTAATTTTCTACCATGTGATAATAAGCATGAGGAATTAGCAAACATTTAGTTTTTTTGGGATAATTATATTTTGAGATGCTGTGAAATTTCAAACTTAACCTTTTGGTGTTTGAGTTTGTCTAGTTTTGGCATAAGACAATTTCCTGACTTTAAAGACATCAGGCAGCTCTTACCAATGAATATTTTAATTATTCAAATTGCATAAATGACTTGAAAACATATGGAATCAATTTCCCACACAATGTTCATTGGTTAAAAAATTGTGAGAAAAATGGTTTTGCTATACATGGATTCAATTTTCTTGAACTTCAAATTTCACAGTCTTGGAGATAGCCAGATTCTTATTAGACCTGAAGCAACTCAGTGCTAGTCTGAATCTGAACTGATTCAAGCATTGTTCACATCCATGGCAGTTTGTAGCTATATAATATCTTTAATTTTACCACTACCATTCTTCAACCCCTTAGCACACACTCATATTTGGTATCTTTTACAACTTATTCTCAACCCTACAAGATAAATCAAGCATGCTACAATCCATAGAATATCAGAGAGCCAAAATGTATGATTTGTGGCAATGTTCATTTTCCATGGACTTTTGATGAAAAAACAAGCTCATTAATAATAAAACCATATTGTGAAGGCTACCATTTATCAACTCATTAGTGACTTCTCCATTACATAATTTGTACTACTTATTTTCCAAGTATGAATTCCAAGTCATTGGGTGATATAACCCTGCTGTTCTCTCACTTATTTTCCTGTGACTTCACTTAATAGCACAGAGCATCATGTGGACTGCGTGGGATTATAGCACTTGGTATGAAAAAGTTAGTGGGAGGATATTACAACAACAGTTATGTTGAAATGAAAGTCTGGCATCCATGCAAAACCATCTTCCAATTCTTTCCCCTTTCCAATTTAGGCCCTACTATCATATGTTATTACCAACATTTATTTCACGTTGTTATCCCTCTGAGAAATTTAATTTTACGACACAATAATTTTAAAATTAATTCGAAAATGCAGCATCAGATTTGAAATGGTACTAACTGAAGCAAGGTTGATAAATATGGGGATAACTTGTCAGCAAACTCCCCAGTATAAAGACTAAGTCCATCAATTTCTCAATGTGGATAGGAATGAATGTAAGTGGCCATAGGATTAAAATTCATTTCATACTGTTTCTGTGCATTTATAGTTGATTCTCATTATTTGCAGATTCCGTACTTGTGAAATCTCCTACTCACAAAAATTTAGTTGTAACCCCCAAATCAATACTAGCAGTGGTTTGTGTTCATTCATGGACATGCACAGAGCAGGAGCCAACTTGAGTACGTCCCAGCTGAGGTAGAACAAAGCCATGCTCTGCCTTCTTGCTTCAGCTCTCATACTGTAAACAAGTGGCCTTTTCTCAGGCTGTTTAGTGCCACGTTTTTTTTTTTTTTTTTTTTTTTTGCATTTTTGTGCATGTTGTTGTGATTCATAGTTTAAAATGAACCCCAAGCATAGTGCTAAAAGTGCTTCGTAGAGTTCCTAAGGCTGTGAGGTGCCTTATGGAGAAAGTATGTGTGTTATATAAGTTTTGTTTACCCATGAGTTGTAGTGGTGTTGGCTCTAAGTTCAATGTTAGTGAATCAACAACAATATTAAATAAAGTGTCTTTAAACAGAAACAGATGTACAACAAGGTTATATTTTCATCAGTTAACAAAAAATGGGATGAGGATCATAGGAACTTGATCTTGTATTTCCCCTGGGAGCAATGATTTAGTATTTGCAGCAGTTTTATAGGACATAACTACTACAAATGAAGAGAATTGACTGTATATTTGACATTTTCATCATCTTCAGAAAGGAGCAGGTGGAGAGTTTAGGAAAAGATGTTGTTAATAATATGTAAGGTTTTTTTTAATAAAAGATGCTATATTATTATCATAATATGTATGATGTATCATGCTAAATATCCTTTTCTTTTTGTTATGACTTTTAATTCATTTTTGTAAATAGTCACTCCTAGTTAATCTTTTCTTACTATTGATAAAATGTCGCTGAAGATTATCTTAATGTAAAGCTCAGAGGAGGGTGACTTGTTCAAAATTCCTGGGAAGTGAGTCGGTGGCTGTGCCCACCTGGCCACGTAGGACTGCTCTGCCCTGTCCCACGTGGCCATGGCACCACTTAACTGATGAGAGCACAACTTCATGCTGTGGAGAGAAGAGCATGCCCTTTAAAGGCAAATGCATCCAAATTCGAGCTTTACCAATTCATGCTTATATAACCTAGAACGAGTTGTTTACCTTTCTGAGCTTCTTTCCCTCTTCAGCTGTAAAATGAAGATACTAATACCAACTTACAAAGGCAATTTTTTTGCTTTACTTTAGAAAAATCTAGAAACCTAAGATTTAACCTTAAAAGCAGCAGCGTGGTGGTGAAACAAGCTGCTTTGGCATGTCTCCCAACTTTATCTTTCTGTAGTGCTGTCTCATTTTTACTACCACTGCTAGCATTATGAGGGATCCTCTTGGGCTTGCTGTTCTCTTTAACTGATCCAAAGGTAGTAACAGCCTCTTGATTTTCTTTAGCACAACCAAGGCAGGCAGAAATATCTGAGAGACTTCACTAACTATTAAGGGAAACAAAGTGCCAGGATGTTCTGCAGGGAGCCTCTCTGTGGTGGTAAATTTGATGGCATCTCTCATGTGGAATGAGGCCAGAAACTAGAATGTAGAAAGTCCAGGGAAATAGGGTAGACAAGCAAGGCCTGTACTATAGATTCTTCAAAATAGTATTTGGAATAAGACAGGCAGATCTTATCCGTGCTGACTTCTAGTTAGCAGTAATTGAATCAGAAATCTGCGTGTATAAACTAACCTTCTGTTATTCTTTTTGTTTTTCCTATATTTGTGTCCTTGCTATTTTTCCTTATCATTTAATAAAGTCCCTTTAAAAGCAACAGCCTATAAAAAGCAAGGTTCATTTTTACTAATGAATCCATTTTGGGATTTCTGACTAGTTGTAGCCATAGCTTTAAAAGGAGTATGATTAGAGATGGGGGTAAATAGTATGAAGAGCACCAAAATTATTGAGCACCACCCAGGAAACTTGGGGACAGAGCTGGGTTATTTGGTTAGGCTTAATTCTGCACTACGAAAAGTACCAAAGTGGTTTTCACAAGGATTGAATATGATGATATATTTAAAAGTGTTTAGTACTGTAAGATGGCGCATCTTTCTAAAATATTTTGACAAGTATAAACACAAATGATAAAATTAGATAACATTTTAAAACTTTTTTCAGAAGAAACTTACCAAAGTTCTACTAGAAAAGGAAGGAGGGATATGATGATTTTAAAAAATTGTATTCAATAATTCCATCCATTCAACTCAAAGCATATCATGTAATACAATCACATAACTTTCATATGAAATGTGTAGTAGGAATAATTATCCCTATTTACTAGAGGCAAAGAGATATTATGTGCCTGTTTTCAAATCATGGGTAGATTTTAAATTAGGACCAAAAACTTTCTGCTCCTACACACAATCAATGCTCAGTAAAACTGGTTGCATGAATTAATGTTATTGACTGAATTCTGCTCCCTAAAATATGTCAGATTTCATATCAGACAATTTAAGTCTCAGAAAATCTGTTCAGTGCCTATTGCAAGAAAATAAAGAAAAACACTTCTGTAAATAGTGTGAAACAGCTCTTGCTGGCTGTCAGAATCAGGGAAAAGGGAACCATAGCCATCAATTTATTTCCTGATTCAGAAAATGACTCACCTTGTAATACTGTGAACGTTGCTTAACCTTTTAGCATTCCAGTTTCTACAGCTAAAAAACAGGGATGATATTTGTGTACCTTACAATGGTAAATGCTCTAGAAATACAAAAAAAATTAATCTTGTATCAAGGGACAGTAAAGCTGGTTTTTCATGTACTTGAGATATCACTGACACATTCACAAAACAGTTTCTGCCAAAGTTATATGGTTAATGCTTCCAGATCACCTCCCTAAACACCACATTGTGCACTGAACTCTTTTTATCCTGCCTTGAATCAGAATTGTGATCGCCGTGGGGTGTGTTCAACATGACTGATAGGCCGCATTATGCAGTCCGCATCACCCGCCCATGCCGGAGTGCTTTCTGCATGGTTGTCAAGGAAGACGAGAGTCAACAGAAGGGAAAAGATCCATACAGTGGGAATAAACTTTCTCCTTGAATTTTGATCTTGGAATATATGACTAAAATTATGAAAGAGCTAATTTCATCAGCAGTCTTCCTGCCATAAGATACAACTGTTCTGTTTTCCCTATATTCCAGATACCGTAAGTTAGGGAAAACATCTACATTTCCTCTCATGCTTCACTTATTATCTTCTTACCCTCCTTATACATTTGTTTTAAGAATAATTACTTAAGATGATTGACTCAGGATCTCTCAATATCTGTTGCTTGACATATCAACAGCTTTCCACCTTATTCCCATCACTGAAATAATTACAGCTATTAAACTAAATTCTTCGTGTCACTTTAAATGACTTTCTTCTAAAATCATCTATTGCTGATATGAAGCTTTGCTTTTACGGGGCAAATTCCAATATACCTAAACCAGGCTGGGACAGAATGTTATAGCAAAGCTATAACAAGCAGGCAGTATCAAACTACGTGACCCTCTACCTTGGCTAAAGTCCTCCTTCCATCAGAATAGGTGTGGGGTTGGCACCCAAAAATGTCAGTGGGGGTGACACACAGGACTGGAGAAAAACAGGACTCCAAACTGAGAAGTGGTTAAAGGGAAACAGGGCTAATGGAAACATAATTAAGATTTTGTATTATGAAAACAAAGCATATTTATCCAAATGTAAATACCTTGAGAGGAAAAAAAAAATAATGTGACTTTTCTCAAATGCCATGTGTCCATTTGAACACAAAAAGACATTTTCTAACTTTGTATCCAGCTGTGATTTAATGCTACTGCTTTCAGCACTCAGTGATTGCCCTCCTCCGTAAAACTGTACTTGGATTTTTTTCCTTCGGTTTCACTGCCCACTTCTGCACATCAGAGCACAGACAGTAGTGTTCACACTCATGTTTCAAGAAGTATGGACACTCAGCATAAATATTAAATCAACACATGTCTAGAAGTAAATGAAACGGATAGCCAGTGTGTAGCAAGTATGATATCAAGATGTTCAGTTATTGACATGATATAAACAACCTACCTAGAAAACTTAGAGAAAACTTCAAGTGCAATTTGATTCTATGCCAGCATGTTATAGGCTGCTTTCCTTAAAACATGAGATATTATTTTGTATTGCCAAAATAGTTTTGTGTTTGAGAATTGCGCTTTACTACTTAGATATCCCTCTCTTGGAAATTCACAATATACATTAGCCTATTAAATACCTGAAAAGTTTGCAAAAGGCAATAACTTTCTTTAACTCAGCCTTACCTGGAATTACTTAACTAAGAAACATTTTTTATATGTTTATTTTTGGGGGCAGGTGGAGAATATCTACTAGAACATCTCAGACCCTCAAATACAGCTTGGAAAATACTATTCTATACTTATATTTTAATATCTCTTTAATGTGGCATTGAACTCCTGACTCATTCTTTCATTATTGATTTCTTCCACATATTCTAAAATGTATATTTGTATTTTGTTCTTCTATATTTTTTCTTTTTTTCTATTCAGAGCAAATTGAATATATTTCTATTTTAAATACAACTAACTTCCCTATTAGCAGAGACCCAGTTTTAGGTGTGACCTGGGAAAAGATTAACTGCAATTCCTTTTTTTTTTTTCTGAATCTTCCTTTAGAGAATTTGTGGGCAAGCAGCTTCCTCATTTTGACGGTGAGCAAGCAGAAAGTATTTGTTTAATTGAATCAGAGAGTATACTAACGTCACAAACTTCTATTTCCTACAATGAAAATTATTCAAAAGGGCAAAAAGAGAGAGATGGTTAGATTCTTTTTTTTTTTTTTTACTTTTCTTTTATATATTCTGTTTAAAGAACATCTGCCAAGGATAAAAAGAGGGACAGTGAGATGTTTTATCTGTGTTTAATCATGTTTATCTGTGAGTCTGTGTCCTTTGAAAGCCGAACTGTTCCAACTGCACAGGTGTCTGAAGATGCGAATTAGCAGTGAATTTCGGCAGCAGAAGCTGGAATGCGGTTTAGCAGTTCTCTTGAAAAAACAAAAATGAAAGTACATAAAGTTCATAATACTTTTCTGGATGAATATTGCGGTTTCTTTCCTTTTCTCCACTTCTCCTCCCTGTTCTACTCTCTCCCTGTTTCCATATAACTTGAGTTTCCCTTTTTAGTTTCGCTGTTAAGTATGATTTTGCTTTCACTTTTTCAGATAGCATCATAGTATCATAAAGTTTGAGAAAGTCTTGAAAGGCTCATTTTCACTTGAATTTTCCTTCCCTGAACTCAAATCTTTTCTCCCAAGGATGTATGTGCTTTAGTACATGAGTCTCACGTACCTTGGAGCTGTTCTTTCTTTGAGTGGTGACGTTCTCAAGTGTCCAGTCCCTGTCTCAAAGGTGGAGGATAGAACATGGAGACTAGGTGACTTATACATTGTCACATGGTGAGTCACCAGCGTTCCTGGAAGAGGGAGCCATTTTTCCTACCCGTTCATGAAAACTTTATTCTTTCTGCTTTTTTTTTACTGAACTTTGTACCCACTGTCAAATACATTTAGATGATTTAGGGAAGCACAAGCACACATATACACACACACACACACACACACACATACACACCCCTACCTTGGCATCACCTCCGCATTATCCCTGAATTTTTTAAACATTTAATTAGCATTTGTACCAGGTCAATACTAGTTTCTCTGTTATGCAAACCCACACCCATGCTAAGTGTTTCTAGAGCTCTAGGGTTAGGAACACGGTGATAATATGACTATTTGGTTTCGGTGTTTGTGTGCAAGGAGCCCCAGGTCATTTCCAGAAGAAAGGAAAGATTCTGAGGAAAGTCTTACAAACAATAGTGACAGCTCTTTTTTTTTTTTTTTTTTTTTTTAGCAACCAAGACAAATAGGAACTACCATAAAGAGTGAAGGGAATATGGAATATTAAAAATACACAATGAATCAGCTCTCTCTTCAGTCAAGAAAGTTGCAAAACTAAATTTTGGGTGCACTAAATAAGCAGCTCTCTGAAAACTCTGGGTTCTTAGGGAGAGGGAGTGCAGCCAGAGTAGGAGACATTTCAACTCCATGACAGCTAGGGTCACCCTGCTCCTTGAAATTTAGGTGATGCTTGTGCAAACTCCCCTAATTCCAAGGCTTGAGTGCATCCAGAGGTGCCCCTATGATTTCTGCAAAATTTCCATGTGGCCAAAGCTCCCAGGAGCTCCTCTGCTTCTGGCCTCCTGCCTTCCTGCCCCTCTGGATCTCCTCTAACACCTCTCTCTATCATAACAGGTGTATGGACGGGTCCCAGTGCAGGGGAGGGGTCAGGGGAGTGCTTTAAAAGCACTTATATTGAAGCAACGTAAACACCCTCAAATGAAACTTTAAGAAGCCCCATTCTGAAATACTTAAAATATCCTTTATTGTACGTAGACAACCACTTCTCCCATGCCCCACACTGTCCTGGAAATCAGAGGGGCATTTTCCTTTGCTCTTTCAGCCATGTCATTCCCAGACTGTAACTTTGCTAGTTTCTCATTTTTTGCACCAATCTCATCTCATTCTTGCCCCCTCTCAAAAGCAGTAACAACTACTTTTAACTTTCTCAAGCAGAGAGACAGAGCCCCTTTCCTCTGGGTCTACTAATGGATTTTTCCCTAAACTGTGGGATTCTGGGGCTACTTCTTTACAGATAGAGTTTCATCCATGTCACAATTTTGCCCAGGGCCAGTTGGTGCTGCTTCTCTCTCAGAGGCAATGCCACTTAGAGACTAACTTTGTGAAAAGTTATTCATTAAATCCAGGTGATTGATTAGAATGAGTCTTTCTCTATTCTCCTAAAATTTTGAAACTATTGAATTAGATGAGAGAATTAGAATACGAAAACTTGCCAAATAGGTGCATCTGTTACCCTCCCTGACACCACTCACTGCCTTGGAGCAGTGTAGCAAGGCGGGTAAGAGACCAGAAGCTCTTCCAGCTGTGCAATCCTGGGCAATTCCTCAATCTCTGGATGCCTCAGTTTCCTCACTTGAAAATAGCAGAACCTGCCTTAGAAGGTTATTGGACAGATTAAATGATTTAATATGTATGGAAGCTTTTGGAAAGTGTTTGGCACCTGGAAGTGTTAGCTGTCTTTGTTTTAACTTGGCCAAGGGACAGCAGGCTAGGGAAGGGCTGTGCAGAGCACACACAGGCAGCAAACAGGACTCTTGGCAGAAGTTTTCCCCACGGGAGGCAGAAGAGATGGTTGATGTTGCTATTGTAAGAGCTTGGAAAACTCCACTAAGGAATAGGTCCTCTTGGCAGACCTTTTTGGCTGTAAACCTGTTGGTTGAAATCCTGAAGAAAAGTGAGGGGGTCCCTCTAACCCCCGTATTTCACATCAGGGTTCCCCCACCCCACCCTGGACTCAACGAAGCTTTAATTTGTGACAGAATTTGGGTATTCTCATAATTTCACAGAAATAGACTCCAGTTTAAATGGAAGTGGATTTTTATTCCTCTGATGGAACATTCTTTCATTTTCTGAGCAAAGAGCACTTAAAAATCTCCTGGAAGAAAAAATCAAAAAGCATGAATGCTTATGCTTAGCATAATTCAGTTTCTCTCTGAAGAATGCCTCTCTTATAATCTTATATCTACTCAATGCCTTGAATATAGTACGTGCTCAATAATAATGAGTGGGTTTCATTTTCCATCCTTTAAAAAAAAACATGGAAAGATTGGCAACTTCCACGCAGGTTTAGCAGCAGCAGCTATAACAATAATTTAGATAAGTTTTCCACCCAGTTCTCAAAGGACTTAAACACTTGGGTTCATATGTTAATTTGCTGCACATCTAATCACACAGCAGTCTTAGATCTGGGAAGTAAACTGTGAGAAAAAATATACTTACTCTCATTTTGAAATGTGCTAGGATAAATTGCATTCTGTTAACGTGTACCAGAAGAAATCAACACAGACTATAATAGTAAAAATATTCAGTATTTGTGGAGGATAAAGATGCAAAAAAAAATCACAAAAACCAAAACAACAACAAAAAACCATGATGCTGGGGAACCACAGAGAGAAGCCAACACACACCAAGATCATCCAGTTGCACAACACCAGGTGAACCATTTGCACAGGACAGGTGAAGCCTCTCCCGGAGTTGTTCAAAGGTAGCCTTGAAGAATACTTTTATGTCTAAAATGTTAAGGACTTTCTTTATGATCAGAAGTAGTTCATTCATTCTTCTGTGTCTCTGTGTTCATAGTCACCTAGTTTAGCAGTGTTTAAATTTTTTTTATTTACTATGTGCCCAGCACTAGTCTAAGCACTTTATATATATTAATTCATTTGATTTTTATAAAACCCCCATGAGATAAGTACTCTGATGCCCATTATATAAACGAGAAAACTAAAGCTAGATACAGCTAGTATGTAGTGGAGCAAGAGTTCAAATGCATGTGGTTAGATTCTAGTGTCTCAGGTTCTACAACACTGCCGGATTTATCCGTCCCTAGTGCATGCCAGGTACACAATGGTGTACGTGGCCGTTGTGATTGAGAACAACATTTCCCAGTTAGGTAGACTGAGTATGAGATTTTAGATTAGGATTTTAGAGAGAATAAAGAAAGAGATTCCTCTTTTCCCAAAGACCATGGAGATGTCTGACCGCTACAGAGACCTCCAGAAAACCACTCACTGAGCAAACTCAGAGAAATTAGAATAATTATCATTCAATTGGGCATGCTGGGAAATGAGGTACAAAAAGTCTGGGCTCCCCTGACAGTTATATTCAATCTGGAGCTACAAAGCCTTCCTATTTAAATGCTGAGAGCTCAGGACTCTCTCAGTGACCGGAGTGCCTACTGTCCCCAGCACAGAGAAAGTGAGCCCAAGTCTGCAAGGTTCTCTGCAGGTAAGAGGGGCCAGATGGGTTAAGCCTCATTCACATACCAGATTTTAAGACATCATAGTTTATATCTTGTCTCCTTTGTGGAGCAATTCAAAAATATCACCATAATTGTGAGGTTCTTTGAGATTCTTAGATACTTCCTTGTGAATGTGAAGCAATCATTTTATTTTAAAGTTGTTTGATTATTCCCAGGTCAGCAACTCTGCCCCATTAGAAGAACTTTGACTGTCGCTTGTTTTTCTTTTAAGATAGTAATTACCAGTAGAAAGTAGGTGGGCGTTATTATAAGAGCATATGAAATATTCGGGATTGAGTGATGGTTATTTTTAAGCAAAAGGAATAGAGAAAACAAAGAAGAAAAGAAAAGGAGATTTTAGTTTCCTTAAAGACTACCAGAGTCCCACCTTAGTCAGGGAGTATCAGGTTAGAGTAGTTCTGAAAGGATTACCTGGCCCTCAACCCTTGGGAATTCTCAGCTCTGTGTTTGTTTTTGTCTCCCAAGAGAGGCGTGGTACGAAAGGGTCACTTAGAAGGTGAGCAAGATGTTAAATGCTCCACTTCCTCACTGTGAAGTAACATTCTGCAGTCAAACCAGGTGAGCTGAAATAACTGGATCTGCTTCTCCATGGAGCTAATACATTTTTATCAAACACTTCCTCAACCATTCTTAGTTCCCTCACTGGAGCATTCACTGCTGCTGCCAAGTACAAGAGGACGGAGATAGTCAAAACACTTCCGAAAATGAAAGTGGCCATAAATGGTATTTTATATTGTCTGTAAAAGAGATAATACATAGTGCACTACATTTGGTTCTTTTTAAATCTACTATCTACACTTCTACGTGTTAGAGATTTGCAGCTTAAAGAAATAACATAGACGAGGATTTGTTTTTTAAAATCAGATTGGTTTACCAACCATTGGTGGTATAAACTCAACTACAATATATTTGAGGAAAACAACTGTCCAGGGAATCAGAAAATGTTGAACTGGTCTCTAAGCCAATTTGATTCTCAGTTCTCTAATCCACAAAATAGGGGACTGGACTAGATGTTCTCCAGGAACAATTTTTGCTCTGAAAACTGTTTGATAGTATCTGGGTATTTTTAAATTTATAAATATATGCTATACACTTAATCACTGTGAACAAAAGCAATCAAATGGTGTTATTTATATTTCACTAAAAGCTCTTAATAGTACCTGTCCTTGGCTTATAGACACAGTAATGAAGTATTTCAAACACTAAGTGTATATGGTTAAACTAGAGTAGATTCAATGAGTAATAAAAAATAGACACCAAAACTTTCAGTGAAATTCTCCTGTGTTGCCTATCTGCCTTTGCTGCCTTTCTAAAACTTAATTAATGACTATTCAGCCTTTAAAAAGATCTCATATAAATTAAATACTACTGTAAAAAGGTCACAATGACCATTTATTGATAGTAGAACGCTTTTATTTCCCCTATTTAAGATGAGCCCAGAAACTGAAACAATCTAAAACATGGGGACTACTTGGAGTTGCCAATGTAATCAAACTCCCCTTTGCAAAATAAAAGAACACTTGCCTATTCTGAAAGGATTACATCAGTTGGCTGACAAGTTCTTGAGTATAAGAACCCACTTACATAGACCTAAATAGAGTGGAGTATGTTGCTAAAATGAATTGGTTCACTCAACTATTTCACTTATGCCCAGTTCACTGCCTATGTTTGTCATATCATTTCACCATTTTTAGATAGCTCTTGCAGTTCTAGTTAAATTTCGTTTCCTTTGGGTAGATACCCAGCAGTGGGATTACTAGATTGAATGGTAGGTCTTTCTTTATTTCTTTGAGGACTCTCCAAACTGTTTTCTGTATAGATTATACTAATACACACTACCACCAACAGTGTATAAGCATTACTGTCACTCTGCATCCACTCCAGCACGTATTTTTTTTTGACTTTTTAATAATGGCCATTCTGATAGGGGTAGGGTGGTATGTCATTGTAGTTTTAATTTGCATTTCCCTGATGATTAGTGATGCTGAGCATTTTTTCATATGTTTTTTGGCCGTGTGTCTGGCTTCTTTCAAAAAACTTCTGTTCGTGTCTTTTGTCCACTTTCTGATGGGTTTCTTTTTTTTTTTTCCTTGCTGATTTGAGTTCTTTGACGATTCTGGATATCAGTCCTTTTTAAGATGTATAGTTTGCGAATATTTTCTCCCATTCTGTAGGTTGTCTATTCACTCTGTTGACTATTTCCTTTGCTGTGCAAAAACTTTTTAATTTAATTAAGTTTCATTTATTTATTTTTGTTGTTGCTATATTTGCCTTTGGGATCTTAATCATAAATTCTTTGCCTCAACCAATATCTAAAGAGTTTTTCCTACATTTTCTTCTAGAATTTTTATGGTTTCGTGCCTTACATTTAAGTCTTTAATCCACCTTGAATTAATTTTGGTATATGGTGAGAGATAGGGATCCTGTTTCATTCTTCTGTACGTGGCTATCCAATTTTCCCAGCACCATTTTATTGAAAAGACACCTGCACTCAAATGTTTTTTGCAGCACAATTCACAATTGCAAAGATTTGGAATCAACCTAAGTGCCCCTCAGTTCATGAATGGATAAAGAAAGTATGAGATACACACACACACACACACACACACACACACACACACACCATGGAGTACTACTCAGCCATCAAAAGGAATGAAATAATGTCGTTTACAGCAACGTGGAGGGAACTGAAGACGATTATCCTAAGTGAAGTATCTCAGTAATGGAAAACCAAACACCATACGTTCTCACTAATAAGTGGAGCTAATAGATGGGTACACATGGGCACAAAGAGATATAAAGGACTTGAGAAGCAAAGAAGGAGGGAGGGCGGGAGGATGAGTGTGGGGTAAAAACTTACCTATTGGGTACAATGAACACTATTCTGGAGACGGGCACATCAAAAGCCCTGACTTAATAATTATGCATGCTATCTTAGTAAAAGAGACACTTGGAATCCCTTAATTAATATTTTGAAACTAAAAAAATAAAATAAATTTCAAGTAAATTTTGACATTCTCATCCAACAGCTAATTCTGAACATAATTGGAAGGCAGCCTGGCCCACTGGAAAGAACATGGTCTTTGCTGTAAAATAGATCTCCCTTTGAGTTCTCTACCTCCTACTAGCTAGGTGACTTTGGGCAAATACTTATCCTGAGTTAGTTTTCCATCTACATAATTGGAATACTAATGCCATCTATTTTAAAGGTTATTGTGAGTAATCAGTAATTTATTGTGAGTGAAGTATTTGGCATCATAATGGCATTTGATAACTAATTAATTAAAGCAAGAATTAAGTCACTGTCAATGACAGGATTTTTGATTGAAATTACAATCTGATAGTCACTTTCTACTTTAAATTTTAATGAGTCCTATTTATTGTAAAAATCCCAGTCTTCATGAAGTGGCTTACAAGGTCCTTCCTGCTCTGACCCTGACCTCCCCAGTCACTTTATCCCTGCATGTCTCACTGTACTCCATGCTCCAACCACACTGAGGGCATGTTGTGCTGGTTGTATCATGCTCTGAGAAGCTTCGTGTTATTCCCTCTTCCTGAAACTCACGCTCTCCCTCCTTGGCCTACAGCTAACTCCTAGTCACCTCTCAGCTTTGTTTAGTCACTACCACATTCAATGCCTTCAAAAGACTTCCTGAAACAGCCTAGATTGTGGGTTACCATAACATCCTGTATTTCCTCTGTCATAGTACTTGTCACACTGTTCTATGATTTCCTACTCCAATGTCTGTGTCCCCCTCATAGTTTGTTGACAACTAGATTGTGTCTGTCTTGTTCCCTTACCAGAGGCTAGCACCATGCCTGGCTCATATCATATAACCACTAAATAACTCACAGTAGACAAACAAATGAAGGTGTAGTTTCCATTGTCCATTTATCCACGTAGCCAGTTACATGACTCCATTGAGCCATGAGAAATATGGCTTCTTTCCTGCTTACTGCTCCCTGTTCTCATAGGAAAGGAGCATGTGGACTAGGCAGGATGCTTAGTTGTTGAGAGAAATTTTATAGATTGGCAAAAAAAATGGTTAATATACTCTCTCCCCAGAGGTCAATCTTGCAGAAACAGGCTTGATTAGTAGAAAGAGGTGATTTTTGCAAATTTAATTATTAAAATTATATACTCTTATATCTACTTATACGGAGGAAGAATATCAGAAACAGAAAAATTTGAATAAGTCATCTCTAGATTTTTAAAATTTCTTCATGTTTTCCTGTGTAGCCAAATGTGCTACAATGCCCATGCATTAATGACATAATTTTAAAAAATCAATGAGGATAAAATATTTTTAAAGAAACTCAAGTTTCTATTTGTTGCAGGCACAAGAAGAGAAATTTTGGGTAACCACTGATTTATTTTTTTTTTTAAGCTCTGTTACTTGTTTGAGTTATCATTTCTCACAGATGTTACATTCTCTCAGGCTTTACAATAGTCTCTCTGCTTAGAACCCCTCTCAGCCAATCTACATTTCACTATGTCTTCTGGATTCACTTACTCTACAAAGTCTTCCCAGGTAAGACACTCATCCAATGAGAAAGGTCTTTCCTCACCTTCCAGCGAAGTCCTTTAGCACTTATCTAGTTTGAGGTCTGCTTTCTCTATTCCTTTACTATTGTCTTGGGTTTCTTTGTTTCCTAATTTCCCAATTATATTTCTTGCCCTCAAACTGGACACATGGAAGTTTATTCTAAAATACTATTGATTTAATGAATAATGCATAAGAAGATTCATTCTAGAACAAATTGGAAAGTAAGAATGGAGGTCCGTCATTTCCTGGGATGTAGGCAATCAGTTCCTGACACTGTAGGCCATTATGGAGTTTGTAACTCAAGTATGTCCTTTAACCAGTGCAATAGACAACAAATTCTAAATTAAGAAAACAAGTTTTTCTTTCTTCTAAAAAAATATAAATAGCTTTCCTTTGAAAATCATTAAGGAAAGTTGCATCTCTGAAGTATGTCACCACTAAAGACAAAGAAAAATGCAATCAAATAATAATAATATGTTATTAGATCATCAATGTGTTCTTACCTGTCCACTAACATAAGTTTTGAAAGAATGCACAAATAACTTTGAATGATTCACAGCAAATTTCCTGATCAATATTATGAAAGGAATTTTTTAAAATGGAAAGTCAGTAAAGATTGTTTCCTTTTAAGAAATCCAATATGTTAAAATCTGAAGTTAAGAGAACTTTTATCACTGTTTGAGGTTTAGGATATTAAGATTTTATGCTTCATCAAATGCTGTACATCATCAAATCAATGTGTTTTGCTGATTGGTATTGCGGCTGACAGTTAGTTCCTCTAGTTCATAGCAATTGCTCTTGAAGAGAATAAGAAGCCTCTTAATTTTTGATATTGCCAGGAAGAGAAGGTCTCAGTTTTAGGAGGTCCCACTGGGAAGATAGAAAGCATTGCATGGAGAACTGAAAATGGGCAACCCCTTGGAGATCATCAGCATTCCTTGATTTTGGACCTGGAGGCCTGAACTAGCTTGAAAATAACATGTTCATTTTCTGAGTCTTATAATGCTCCTTTACCTGAGCAAATTTGCAAGGATAGCAGAGGAAGGTAGTGCCCCTCTCTGACCCTTACTCAAACCTGAAGGTTTTAAGAACTCCCAAAGATTCAGAGTAGAAGTGCGGTGTTCCCTGCTCACAGTAGGCACTTTAATGTTTGTTTATGTCATATTTTAATGGAGCCCAACCACAGGCATCCAACTAATGCTTCCCCAAGGCTGTATTCAGCAATTCCGCTCAGAATAACCAGGAGAGATACTTAACACATGTGTTCCCTTGGGAAAAAAAAAAGGCTCAAATTTCTAGATGCAGATGTGATCTGACTTTTTTATGCTTTCTCTTTTCCCTCCGAAAATTGGGAATAACATCCCTTGTCACTGAGCCATTGTAATGTTGAGGAGACAGTAAATCAGCATTTGAAAAGGATTTAGGGTGAAAGGTGCTATGTGAGCTCAAGGTATTTGTTAGTGTTATTACCCAATCCATTCTGGCCCAGTGTGGAAACAAAAGAAACTTTTATTACAAATAACACAAGGTTGCTAAAATAACCTTAGGAAAGAGAGAATGAAGGAGTCTACCAAGACAAATAGGTATCAGCTGGATTATGGAGACTTCAAGTTGAGGTTACAGGCTTTTAACACTGTATGTAATGTTCTTTTAATTTTCAAGTAAGACTTATTTTGAAAATAGAAGTAGGCAACCTATTAGCACCTGTTTATAAAGAAGTGAGGGCTCACATTTCCAAGTGCATACTAACAAATATATTTATAAAGATAGTTTCTACTACAAGACTGTATAAAGCAGAAGTCTCTTTTAACAGATTAAAAGAAAGGGGAGGGTGGAATAGGTAAGGAAAGGTCCATGTGTGAATCAGGATATACTCAGTACTTAACCAGACCTCAGCAGACTCATTTAGGACCTTGGACACTCTCCAAAGTCCAAAGTTTGTATTTGAACTGAGAACAGCTATGATTTTACCATCTACCTTTTAAGTTGTCTTCCACTCAGCTTGTAAAGGTTACACTGTCACTGGTGTTTGTGCCCACAGATAGATATTACTCTTGGTTCATTTGAGATAGGAAACGTTTTATCCCCACTCTTAATATTTCCTTCCATGTGGTGGGATTTCTGCTCACATAGCAGTCCTGACATCTCTGCCCTCAGGGGAAGAAGGAATCATTTAATTTTATTGAATCCCTGTATCTCCCTATTCTCTTGGAACCTATGTGCCTACAGAAAGCATGCATTCTGCTCTGCTATAGCAGATCCTAAGTTTCAGAGGACTATGTTGTTCAATGTTGGAAATAGGGTAGGTAAGTCTCTCTAAATCTGAGGCTCAGTATTAGTTAGCCCATCCTCCAAAATGAACTTCATCAGTGAGAAAAATGATAATCTGTTCTCCATCCATCTTACTCTCTTATTTTTCAGTGATTCAAACTCAGCTAAGGAAGAGAGATGTACCTTCTCTTGAGCTCCCTAAAGACCCCAACAACCTATAATACAATGGGAAGTACACCTGCCTTTTGTAGACCAAGGGAAAGAAAGACAAACCTCGGTCTTCAAAGGCTTGGGATAAATTATTGTAGATATCAAGTTAGCAAAGTTAAACTCAGCCATTGGAAAATGGAATTAGTTTCCTGTGGCTGCTATAACAAATTACCACAAACTTGTGGCTTAAAACAACAGAAGTTTATCCTCTCACAAGTCTAGAAACAGAAGTCCAAAATCGGTTTCACTAGTCCTAAATCAAGGAGTTGGCCAGGCCATGCTCCCTCTGGAGGCTCTAACGGAGACTCTGGTCTTTGCCTTTCCCAGCTTCTGGGACTACCAGCATTCCTTGGCTTGTGGCTTTATCACTCCTGTCTGCCTCCCTGATCATATTGCCCCCTCCACTTCTTTGCCAAATCTCCCTCTGCGTCCCTCTTATAAGGATATATGTGACTGCATTTAGGGCCACTCTAACAATCCAGGATAACCCCCCCATCTCAAGACCCTTAACACACCTACAAAGACCTTTTTTCTATATGAGGTAACATTTATAGATTCTAAGGATTAGGACCTGATATCTTGGGGGGACCATTTTTCCAGCCTACCGCATGAATCTAGTAGTCACAAATGAGTATTATTTATTTCTTTTCCCCTTTTCTCTATGCCCTAAAATTTTACAACTTAAGATACAAAAACATGTAGTCTAATATCACAGCCTTAGAAAATCAAGAAAGTAAATTTATCCTTGAGTTTGGACCAACCAAATGGTATTTAGAGAGAATATATTATAAGGTGATCATTTTGTTTATGTGTATGTGTGTATGTGTGTGAATCACCAGATTTTCAAATATATACCATGTAATTTTTTACCTGAAATGTGGTGAAGCATAGATTTGAAAATGTAAATGATCCTTACATATCGTTAATGATACTATAAATTCAAGACCATAGTTATTTATAAACTTATTTTTAAAATCCTGATTCAAGCATTTACTGAAACCGTTCAAAAATTAAGTCTTTTGTTCTTTCTATATATAGAGCATGTGGTGGAATTATTCATATCACTAATATAAATTTGGCATTTTACTGTTACATTACGGAAAACAACCACCTTTTAGCCAAGAACCATTGCCTTCTTAGACACATTCAATTTCATTTTACTTTTGCTACCAACATTTAGGAGTTAGTTTACTTTGTGTTATCATATTCCACCAATATTGAAACGATTTACCACTTGGCAAGAGTTATTGCTGACACTCAGATGAGTAGGAGACAGCAAGGCATTGCAAAGGCAGGCATTCAGCTTCTGCTAAGCTTCTAACTAGCTAAGGAATTTGTACTACACACCACATGTGCACTGTTTCAGTTAGGACAGGCTATGATGTAGTAACAAATAGACCTACAAATTCAGTGTCTCAGGGAACAATACATTTATTTTCCTCTTTCAGGTCATAGGCTAGGGTGAGGGCTCCAGGTCAGGGGCAGCTCAGCTCTATACAGCCATTCAGTGGTTTAAGATGACAAAGGCTCTACTATCCTTTCAAGGTGGTTGTGGTCAGCTCCATCTCAGGAAGCCAGAAGGTGGAAGGGTATGCAAATGTACCCTAGTGCAAGAACTCTGGCACCTGGCCACACAGAACTGCAAGGAAAACTGAGAAATAGAGTCTAACTGTGTGCTCCAGAAGAAGAGAAGACGGGATTTTAGTAAACAGCTTGCAGTCTTTGTCACATGCACTATTTCTGCCTTAGCAAAATAAAAGTGGACTGTATATAATAGAGTCATGTGCCGTTGGGATATACACAAGTATTCAAAACTGTGAAAAGTGAAGGTTCATTCTACTCAAACAACTGTTTATGCTGAATCTTCAGTGGGGTGGGGGGGGGAGGAAAGAAATGGTTTATTTTCTTTTAATTATCTCATGTATTAATTTATATCAATTTTCTCAAATGATAGCAATGTAGAGGTTAAGTCTTTATTTTTTTAAGTAATTTTATTATTCTATAGTATATGTTAAGATGCTTTTCTCTCTTCCTTTCTTCAATCTGTTGAGGAAAGAAATAGGCAAAGGAAGTAAAACTTCTTTTCTCAAGAGGCCCAACTGTTGGCCCAGGCTGGGTTCCAAGAGCTGAAACAAGGAACTGGTGGGGTTGTCCTTTTGCTGAATGTAGAGAAGAAAAGAAGAATTCCAAGTCTGTTTCCCAGGCACAGGAAGGACCAGGAAGCAAGGAAATCTCCAATTTTCAAGTCCACTGAGCAGAATACAAGAACAGGGTCCAAAACAAAGAGTTCTCCTTGAGAACCGGCAAGATGGAGCAAGCAAGTCCTGCAGGCAGGCTGAGCTTGGAAAGCTGCCAGGTGGCCACGGCACTCTTGGGCGGAGGTTTCTCTGGACTCTTAAGGAGCTGAGACTTTTATATTCCAATGCTGCCTTTAGCTTGAAGTTTGTCCACTCCCTCCATTTGCAGAAGAGTAATCTGAAACTAAATCACTCATAGTATGAGAATGCTGATCCCTGGCACATTGTAAAGGAAAAATAAAACCAAACCAAACTTCGCAAACAAAATTAGTAGAACCACCTATAGGTCCTAATGTTAAAAGAGAAATTAGCTTTCACAGAGAGGAGGTGTTACGGCATGACATAGGGAAAAAGTACAATGAATTGAGATTTAAAAAGAATTTTATTCAATTCCTGCCCCTGCCAGTAAGTAGCCTGTGACCTTGGGCAAGTGACCTATACTCTCTTAATCTTGGTTTCCTTAACTGTAAAATGGAAGATAAAAATAATACCTAACTCTTAGGGTTTTGTTTTTCCCCTCAAGATTTCAATGAAAGAATATTCAAATGTATTTAATAAGATATAGGAAATCCACAAATACTAGTTTAAAAATATTTCAAAGAATAGCCTTTTTTATTTCTCTCTTTCTGGGTAAAACAACTGTCCCTTATACTTCAAAATCAATCGATCAATCAGTCAAACCTTCCCCCATGACCCCTTAGGCTCTACTGAATAAAGGTGGGAGTTAAGTCATGACAACTGACATAGCTAGCAAAGTAATATGCCAATTTAAGAACATGAGTGTTCCCCTGCGAACTTAGGTATAGTTCTAAGATCTTAAGGAAATAAATACCATAAAAAATGACATAATTCAAATAATGTGGAATAAAGGTCTACAGGAATATCTTGATGCTTTCTTTTATATGAGAGGTATCATATGCCAAGAATCCATGATTCTCTATAATTTATTTATTATTTCCCAAACAGGCCATCTTTCCTATCATTACTCTGTCCAGATAAGTATGAATTTCATTTTCAAGGACTCCCAGTCCGTTCTATGGAACCCATCATCACCGGGCATGCCAGTACATCTTCCAGCAAACTGTGAGAACAGTATTCCCTGGCAATCGTGAGAACAAAAGAAGATTTTTCTGAAGGTGATGAGGCAGAAAAGGAAAGCAGATGCCCTTAAGGAACAGGGAGAAATGTCAAAGAAATTGGTCTATCCTCTTGGCACCCTGAGGCCTAGCCATGAGGTGGATGTGCCAGTTCATTGCCTCATGAAAAGCTGAGCGGCAAGGATCCAGCTGATTGCACACTAAAGATGACTTGGAAAAGGAACTTGACCGTCTTAGGGAAGATGAGTTGCAACATAAACTGGGAAGCAGATAAAATCCACTGGTGTGATAAAATTAAAGAGCCTTCCCAAATACGCTGGGAAAATCAGTGGAATCTTTAGATTATTGCAAAATTGTTTCATAATAATTATATTGACTAATACCTATTAAACTCCTGGTAGGTGTCCAGTACTATACCAAGTACTTTATATGTTTTACTTCAGTTAATACTCAAGGTAGCTCTAAGAGGTAGACACTAAAATTGTCTCTATCATACCGACTGGGAAACTGAGATTTACAGTTTCAGTCTTTAGTCTTATGTAATTATATGGAATAAAAAGTACGGAGGAAAGATCACTTACCCAGAACCTAACTAGGAAAAAATGTTTGTTCGTAAATGTACTTTTCAGCGATAATTAAATTCTACGAAAACTTTGCTCATATCCTCTTGGATGAATTGATAACTAGTTTGGTGTCTGGAAAGGGATGTTTCTCTGAGGTCACATTGCAGCCCTTTCAAAAGGGTTTCCCTCAAAGGTGTTTCATCTATTAGTATCAGCAAAAAGATCTCACAGAATGACTAATTTTTAGTAATTGTGACCGGCAAGCCTTTGTTGAGTCATTCCCTTCAGAAATAACACACTGATTCATCAGATCTGTTTTTAACATTAATTATACTTAACATCTGACATCTTCTTTACTCCTTCTCCACATCACTGAATACTAAGGAGAAAATAAGATAAGCCAAACCCTGATTATGATTAAAATAATAATTCAGCACTAGTGAATTAAAGTGAAAATTGAATAAATTCAACATCCCATGAAATAAACACAAATTTTACATTTCATAAGGTAAAAAAGAACATGAAGTACTTTTTCTAAGTGCTTGATGTTAATTTTGTCCACCAGTCACATAATATAAATTGTATGCTTTTATATGCAAAAATGAATGATGTTTATTCTAAGAAGTGAAATGATCATCAAGGCAGTATCTACTTAAAATAAGCTGCTTTTCCAACTCATGGTAAAACTGCAAAATGACTGACAATGAACAGTAAGACTTCTAAAATTGTTACTAATGTTTGTATAATAAGGAGTGTTCTGGCCTTTAATTGAAAATAGTATTTGAATCCCTGATGTAGGTATGCAGAAAGATGTCAGCAACAGATCTGATAGACAAACTTAGCGAGAAACCATTTTTTCCTTCTTTGATAGAACATGTGTTGTTTTTCCAGTCCACTATCGCTTCTCCTTGTTTCTCTGATTTTCTGGGGATCTGCCCATCACCATCATGAACCATCTTGGGGGGACTGTCACACTGCGGATCATGGTGCAAAGGCGTGAGTTGGCACTTCCTCCCCATTCCCACTCTCACTTGCCAAGACAGATCAGATAGAAGTCCCAGGAATTTGGCCCAAGGACAGATCGTGGTTGGAGCTGAATCTTTTGATTCCCAAAGAGATTGTCCCTATTTCTTCACCCAGATCCCTTCCACTGCCCTGCTTCTGTCTGCTTGGAGGTTCTGGTTGTGTTTCCATTTCTTAGGTGTTGGTTGCTACTCCCCAATCTTCCACTAAATTCTACTTTAAGTTAAGTTTCTGTTTCTTGCAAACAAAGAGCATTAACTGGTATAGTACAATATCCTGTCTTTTTTACTGAAAATCTTAAACGCTTTTACCCTCTTTAACATTCTAAATGAGATCAAACCTTTCCTGAGATTGTTTGGTCTTAACAACTGTAACATTTTCAGTGTATGATCAATCCTTCTTGACTAAAAGAATCAATTACCGGAATCTAAACTCTGTGTCATGATAGATACAAGTAACTACATATAGTAAAAACAACAGTTCTCTTTTTCTTTCTTCATTTCTTCTAAACCCTTATTATTCTGAGTTATCATCACTGGAAAAATCAGAATGTTTAACTCTTTTTTATTTGAACTTTTTCAAAATCTGCCTTCTAGTGTGTTGTTAGAGCCAATGAAAGGTTGTTGAAGCCTCCCTTTTCAGGTACTAAAAATAGATACGAAGCTGTTTCTGGGTTAGGCCAAATGTTTGTCCTAAAGATACACTATAGAGAATGAAAGCATTTTTTTAGACCATTCAAGTAAAATTTGCTTAGGTCTCAATTGTTTGGCTACTTGGAGTTGAAATGGTTAAAAGCTTGAAGTTTGAATTGATTAGATCAATTGAACCTAGATGCAGCTATTCACTGAGGAGTGACAGTTACCAGCTGGGTGTTGGGACTGCCTCTTCTACAGCCAACACACTAACCCAGTTGGGACCACCCTAGAGCTCTCGTTATGTTCAAAACAACACTCAGCATAGCTGTTTGTTTGTTTTATGAAGTGTACAGAGACATGCATAAAACACATGTACAGTTTAAGAATGATTATAAAGTAAACACAATCAGGACTGTTTTTAGGCCAGGTGCAGTGGCTCACTCCTGTTATCCCAGCAATTTAGGAGGCCAAGGCAGGGGAATAGCTTGAGGCCGGGAGTTTGAGATCAGCCTGGGCAACATAGTGAGACCCTGGCTTTACACAAAATAAAAATAAAAAATTAGCTGAGCATGGTGGCCTGTGCCTGCAGCCATAGCTACTTGGGAGGCTGAGGTAGGAGGATCACTTGAGCCTGGGAGTTGTAGGTGCTGTGAACTGTGGTTACAACACTACACTCCAGTCTGGGTGACAGAGTGAGATGCTGTTGGATTTTATATCTGCCTCCTGAAAGCTTCCCAAGACCCCCACAGCCAAGGTTCCATGTCCCTCTTGTGAGGACCCTTAGTCCTTGTTCTTATCCTAATCAAAGCACTGACCCCTCTTCCTTGTCTTTGCTCAGGCCTCACCCATTCCCCAGTGCTCACACATAACGCTCATTAAGGATGGGGACTGTGCCTTGCTATCGCTGTATACCCACAGCCAGACATGGAACAGTTCACCTAATATAATAAATACTGTTTGGTGCAAAAGTAATTGCGGTTTTGGCATTATTGAAATTTGCCGTTTGATATTGGAATACATTCTTAAATAAATGTGGCTATGTTATACATCATCTTAATATGCATTTCTCATTTTTTTTTGCTAATGACTTAATACTTGCTGTTTATTTTATATTTATTTTAGACTATGGAAATGATGCTAGACAAAAAGCAAATTCAAGCGATTTCTTATTCAAATTCATAATGGGTTGTAAAGCAGCAGAGACAACTCTCAACATCAACAATGCATTTGCCCCAGGAACTAACAGTGGTGGTTCAAGGAAGTTTTGCAAAGGAGATGAGAGCCTTGAAGATGATGAGTACAGTGGCCGGCCATGGGAAGTTGACAAGGACCAACTGAGAGCAATCATCGAAGCTGATCCTCTTACAACTACAGGAGAAGTTGCAGAAGAACTCAAGGTCGACCATTCTATGGTCATTCAGCATTTGAAGCAAATTGGAAAGGCAGTAAAGCTCGATGTGGGTGCCTCATGAGCTGATCAACAATTTAAAAAATCGTCATTTTGAAGTGTTGTCTTCTCTTATTGTATGCAACAGTGAACCATTTCTCAATCGGATTGTGATGTGTGATGAAAAATGGATTTTCTACCACAACTGGTGATGACCAGCTCCGTGGTTGGACTGAGAAGAAGCTCCAAAGCACTTCCCAAAGCCAAACTTTCACCAAAAAATGTCATAGTCATTGTTTGGTAGGCTGCTGCCAGTATGATCCACTACAGCTTTCTGAATCCCGGTGAAACCATTACATCTGAGAAGTCTGCTCAGCAAATTGATGAGATGTGAAAACTGCAACACCTGCAGCCAGCATTGGTCAACAGAAAGGGCCCAATTCTTCTCCATAGCAACACCCAATTACACGTCGCACAACCAACACTTCAAAAGTTGAACGAATTGGGCTATGAAGTTTTGCCTTATCTGCATGTTCACCTGACCTCTCCCCAATCGACCACCACTCCTTCAAGCATCTTGACAACTTTTTGCAGGGAAAATCGTTTCCACAACCAGCAGGATACAGAAAATGCTTTCCGAGAGTTTATGGAATCTCAAAGCACAGATTTTTAAGCTACAGGAAAAAACAAACATATTTCTCATTGGCAAAAATGTGTTGATTGTAATGGTTCCTATTTTGATTAATAAATATGTGTTTGAATCTAGTTATAATGATTTAAAATTCACAGTCTGAAACCGCAATTACTTTTGTGCCAACCTAATAACTGATAATAATTGAATGAATGAAAATGAATAAATGACTCATAACTGTCTTCAATTGGCTCTGAATATAAGGAAGCACAGTGGAAAAGGGAAACTAGTAAAACAGCAATCTGATACAGTATTGGCTAAGTGTTTTGATACGGGGAGCCCAGTAGGAGGTGAGATTCAGGGGATTGGCGCCCACCTGGACCAAATCTTGGAAATGGTGTGCTGAGCCTTAGCAGAAGAGCAGGAGTCTCTAGTTGAACAAGGTGACAGAAAAGGCATGGAACTCAGAAGGAACAGGAGTCCTGGCAACTTGAGTTGCCATTAAGAGACTAAAATACAGTCTAATTAGGGGTGTTCCATCCAGCTCTTCACTTTGTTCTTTTCCAGTCAGTGTCTTGATAGGAAAACCCCAGCTCTTGCTTTGAAAAGGCATGCCTCCTGGATTCCATGGGGTTTCCACCATCATGCTGCCTCACTCCCCTGAGAAAACTAATTGAAAGGTTCTGGTTGAATCACCTAAATCCCTTGACCTCTTCCTGTCAAGTTTTTACCCGGGGCAATTACAACTAATGTTGTCATTTTGTAAATAATTATGGCAAATGCTTCTCAGAGTTCAAATTTTAAAATGTCATCTCTTTTAATATTAGCAAAATGGCTGTTCAAATTGTGTCTGACACACTCATGATGCTCCCCTCGAATGCTATATTCTGGATGAATATTGATGTTCTCTTTAACTTTTGCAAATGTTTCACAACTCATTCCGGAGACAATATTTGTGAGATAATATGCACTATACAATTTTAAAAAATTCCAGAATGTATTCTCTTTTAGCCAGGTCAGGCCTTACTCCTTCAGAGTTTAGGCAGCATTTTTGCAGCAACTCCCTGACTCAAGCAGCATTAACTAAACAAGGGATGTTCCTTACTCAAACAGTCGTCCTGGGAGCAGCAGCATCTGCATCACTTGGGAATGCAGAATTCAGCCTCCATCCTGGGTCTACTGAATCATAACCTGCATTTTAACTAGAACCCCAAGTGATTTGTGAAATATTTAATCCAGCGTACCCGTTCTAAATGAGTGGTAGGAAGTTTTGAGGGATACAGTATTGAGATGAAATCCTCAAATTCAGGCTCAACAGAAAATAGTGACAAAAGTGATAAGTGAGACAGTGATTATCTTAGGAGTGGGGTATATTCATTGCATCACAAGTCTCAATGCTTCCCAACTCTTCTTCATCTTCCCCTACCTTATCAAATCAACTTCATCTTGAATTTCCTCACAACACAGTCTTTCTAATTTGGTCAAGACAAACTTTGCATTGTCCTGCAAATGTTATATGTCTTTTCTTAGCGTAGGAGTCAGGGATCTCCAGAGGAACAGAACTAATAGAATATGGTCACACATAAATAAAGAGATTTATTATAAGGAATTGGCTCACACAATTATGGAGGCTGGCAAGTCTTAACATTTGCAGGATGAGTCGGCAAACTGGAGACCCAGGAACAGCCCAAGTCCTAAGGAGGCCTGACAACTAGGAGAGTTGATGGTGTAGGTCCAGTCCAAAGGCCAGCAGGCTCAAGGCCCAGGAAGACCTGATGTTTCAGTTTGAGTCTGAAATCAGGAAAAAACGATGTCCCAGTTCAAAGGCTTTTTGTTGTCTTCAGTCCTTACTGATTGGATGAGGCCCACTCACATTAGGGAGGGCAATCTGCTTTACTCAGTGTATCCATACAAATGTTAATCTCTTCCAAAACACCCTCAGACACACCCAGAATAATATCTGACCAAATATCTGGGTGCTCTGTGGCCCAGCCACGGTGATGCATAAAATGAACCATCACACTTGTCATATTCCCATAACCCGGAAACCTTCTCCTTCCACTGCACATCTTTTTAAGGCTCAGCTTAAGGTCTGTTTTTCCAGGAAGCTTTCCTTAACCTCCCTTCATGAATTTCCTCCTTGTCCCAATTGTCTATATCACTCAGAGAGTCAATACCATGTGCTGGTCAAGGGAAATTTATTGTCTTCATTTTCTACTCTTGTTTTTGGTGTTTTAGACTTGTCTCTACCCAACTGGTAACATCCTTTATGATAGCATCCATCCAAAGGCAGGAATCTTGTTATATTTTTACTGTAAACCTCATAGTACTCTGATGCTCCCCAAATCCTAATTTAAGACTTCATATTTCCCAATTAAGTTCACAAAAATGTTTATCTTAGTATTTTTGCTAATTAGAAGATACTAGAATATCCTTCCTGCAAGAAGAATTGCCATTGAAACTTGAGCACTGTTATTATATACGTACTAATTGGGACATTCTTGGAACCATATTATATTTTTATAGTGCCATTTTGTTTAGTACATAAAATGACATCAATCTAGAGTTTGGTGTAACTGGAACTCCCACATTGATATAGATTTTGCTGAGAAAACCTCAGGGAATGGTCTGTTCATACATGTGGCCAACATGATATTAAGTAAAAAGCAATTATATTGTAGTGTCCTAGAGCCACTGTAGCTGGGCAGTTGGGAGAAGGAGGTTAATGACATGACAGAAAGGACCACAGTGCTGCACAACGAGAAGGTTTGTGTTTAGCCGGAAGTCCAAGCAGAAAATGACTCTTCCCACCCAATGGGGTTTAAGATACTCATTGGTTCACTTCAGTAAATCACATACTGATGATGCAAGAGGAGTTGAAACTAAGCTGACACAGCAATAACAGGAGAGTACAGAACTCTAAGGACCCTGTAACACCTCCCCCAGGTCAGTTTTCAGGTTTACTGGGCACACAGGGAGGACAGTGATGGGCATGTAGAGAGAGAGTCTGGGAGTAAGTGAGGAAGAACAAGTAGGTTTCTGTTGAGCCCTGTCTATACTCTTGTCCATGAGACCAGATTGCCACCACTGACCAGTCTTTGTGCTGGTCAGGCCTCAATGCCTCTTAGCAGCTCCTAAGGCTAGAATGACCACATTCCCTCTGGCAATGACACAGAGGCATTACTTTCTACTCTTTGATAAGCCTATTTCCATGCCTATGCCTCTTTCCCTGGAACTTCTCCCTCTTAGAAACCTCATCCTTACTTACCCAGACTGTCTACACTTGAAGGAGAAAATAAAATAGTTTCTTTCTTTAACCTGTGGTTTGAGGAGGCCTGTCCTATTATTTGCAGAGTCTGGAGCAAGAGTATAAATGGAGGCTGATATACTGTATCACTAAATATTTAAAAGTTTAAACTAAGCCAGTAAGATCTTAAATGAAATATATTCCTTTCTACATTCTTGACTGGAAAGCAAGTTTCAAATTTAGGACACTCACAGTCTTCAGAGGTCCACACTGAAATGTGGGGTCAGGTAGGAGAGACCCAGCACTTGACCCCAGGCCTTCTGATTTTGCTGGATCCCTTATCTTCCTACTCTGGGCTCCACATGGTCTGTACAAGTATGAGCACCGTGTGGACATCCATAGTAGCCTTTAAGTATAGTTCCAACACTCTCTCCTCCAAAAAAACCCTATAAACTAGCTAACCTTAATCCAAATCTTGGGAGATGGCCCTGTCTACCCCAGGTAGGCTCTACCCATTGGAGGATGGATAAAGCAAAGAGGCCAGTGAAGGTCCAATAGGCTCAGAACCTTTCGGGCAGGGAATTCTGGAGTCTCTGGAACCCAGACAGTGGTCTTTGAAGAGGGGTACACAGGCTTAGAGGAAAGGGGCACACCTAGTAGATGGTTAGAGTCAAATCTCAAATGCTGGACCCCGGAACAGGGGGTTCTCTTTCCCAGGTCTAAGGGCAGCACTGAGTCTGGGGGTAGGAAGTTGATAGGTGCTATGTACCTTGGTACAAACATTTTGCCTCTGTACAGCAGAGAAAATGCAGAGAATACAGTCCCACAGAAAACTCACACACATACTGCTCGGGTCACAGAGTTAAGACCTGCTGTCTAGGGAAATTTCCACACAGACATCTGGTATTTTCAGCTGATGCTGGAAAGAAGTCAAGTCCTTCACACAGAGCAACTGGGAAAGCCTCCCTATACTTGGAGTCCGTGTGTAAACGAGAATTCAGAACTTCTTGTGATTTTTACTAAGGCCTTTGAAGCAAGAGGCAGATTCCCAGCACAACAAGGATAGAACACAGAGAATAGGGTTACCAAAATCTCGAAAAATCCAGACCATCAGAGGTCAGAGATTACATTCTTGGTCACAAATCCTATGATATATTATTATGGTTTATGGTATAGCAAAATTTTATAGTTCTCCTTTCTGAGTCAGTGTACAATCATTCTGAATACATCCCATTGCCATCTTCATGTGTCTTCTAAGTTGCATTATTTATGGATACTTACATAGGCACTAGTGTGTTGGAGCCAGCTTGGACCAGCTCAAGAGAGTCAATTTTGCACAATGCTTCCCAACCCTGTCTTCATCAACTTCAGGGTGATTGCTTACAACAGGCCTTGGTGGAAGGAACTTTTAACACAATGCAAATCAGCAAACACTACGTATCTTCCTCTGGAGAACTTTTTATTATGAATTTACTAGTGCACCACTATACCTAGGCCCAGAGTGGGTAAAAATATTAGATAAGTAGCTCTTTTACTTAATGATGCTAATTTCTGGGCAGGTTACATATTTATTATACATAAGCACAATTTATATGCTTATTTGAATATATATTTGTCCAAAAACACTTCACATTTTGTTTTCAAAGATTATGAACCCAAATGCTAGTAATTTAAAACTTGTTGATTTTATCTCCCAGGTTATTTTATATAAATATGGTTTTAAAAGAATAATTTAATGCCCAGAAAGGTACTGAAAATTCTGTGTTTGGGGAAAGTATTCGCCTGCACCTGGTCAGACAGTGCTATTTAGCTTGTGAGAATCATTCTGAAGGGCACAAAGGCATTCTCATGTTGATGGTTTTACTCTGGGGTTTGTTTTCTGAAACTGCCTAGAGCACCAAATCCAAAGACATAACAGGTGTGTGTGCATTTCCTATGGGAATCTGTCATCTTTTGGTTCTCCTCTCCTCTAAGAAATAAGAAAAATTCAAATTTCCTCCCCCGAGTCATGCTTTGACATGGCAAGGGCAGACACCACACACCTGTTCGGCTGGGTGTCACTCATCATCAGCGGAAAGGAGGCATTGAGAGCGGCGGCCAGGGGAGGCTCAGCAGCTGCCCAGAGAACTGGGCACGGCCTCGGGTGTTTATGTCTGGTGGCGTAAAGTTACAAAATTTGGAAAAGTCAGAACTGCAGGGCAAACTAGCTCCGTAACTCCTTTACTGGGAATAAAGACAGAACACGGTTTTTATGGGTTGTCAGCTTTCAGCACAGCCGGGAGAATACTAAACGCACGTGCCAGTCTTCCCTGCTCATGCTGATTTATTTGCACCATCTGTGGAGAAAAACCACGGACTAGAAAGAAATCACCTTGACAACTTCTTTTACCCGAAGAGTTGTTGTATTTTTCTCAATGCTCTAGTCTAGACTTGTTCCAAAAACATTTGTGGAGCCGAATTGGAAAGTTTCTCGGTTGAATGTACTTTGAAGAGTTCTGACCTGGCTCAGGTTAATTTGTCTAAAGAAAAGTAAAGACTTTGATTCCTAATCAAGTTTTCAAGGGTAAACATCCCCTTTAGAGTGAGCGTTATACTCTAGACACCCGTTAATTTACTGTGGTGGGCTTAAGAATGGGCCTCCAAAGATGGCCACATCCTAATCCCCGGAACCTGTGAATATGTTACCTGGCTATGGGGGCTTTGCAGGTGTGACTAAGCGAGGGCTCTGGAGATGGGCGACGAGCCTGGGTTATCCAGGTGGGCCCAGAGTAATCACGTAATCACACGGGGCCTTATAAGAGGGAGGCGGGAGGGTCAGAGTGAGAGCAGCAGACAGATTGGAAAATGTTGCCCTGTTGTCTTGAAAGATGGAGCAAGAGGCCTAGCGCCAAGGAGTACAGGATGCAGGTAGCTTCTAAGAGCGGGAAGAGGTACAGGAAGTAGATTTGCCCCTACAGCCTCCAGAGGAACGCAGCCCTGCCAAAACCTTGATTTCCAGCCCAGGGAAAGCCATTTTGGACTTCTGACCTCCAGAACTGTAAGTAAATAAATTTGCGTCGTTTTAAGCCACTGATTTGGTATAGCGTCAGTCGGAAGCTAATATATTTACAAAGCAAAACTTAAAAATCTGTTCCACTTTTATGAGGGAAACTTTACCAAAAGTCCACAAAATCAGAGACCATATAATTACATTTCACCACACACTGTTACAATTATATGCAAATGACTCTTCATGATTTTATACTCAAGGGGCTTGTGTTCCAACAACAGTGTTTTTATTTTAATGCTAACGATCATTTTTTAGAGTTGAAAAACATACGATACCATCAGTTGGCTCAGACATTTTTAAAATACGAACACAGATTCAGCACTGCTGAAGCAGACAGGTTGCCAGTTAATTCTGATAACTTGCCTTTTTGATGAGTAAAATCTCACATTCTGGGGAAACGGAGTTTGTGTGCATGTGTGCAGTTAACTGGAAGGATTGTAGGAGGCAAAAGAATCTATTTTTAGAATGTTATCTAAAACTTCAAGGAAAGTCTAAGTTTGATTCCCACACCCCCACCCCAATCCTCTAAAATAAGACCCAAAATAAGGCAGGGTCTTGTGTAAGGTGCCCAGGTGCATGCGGGAGGGGGATAGCCCAGCAGTCACTGGCATATAAACTGTGGTGGGTGAAGTGATAAGGCACCAGCAGGGCGATTTCTTTAGGAGAAGCAGGCAAATGAGGCATAAACCAAAGAAGACTAGGGTTTTTTTATGTCTTTTTTTTAGAGACAGGATCTCACTCTGTTGCCCAGGCTGGAGTGCTGTGGCACAATCATAGCTCACTGTAACTGCTCACTGTGACCTCGAATTCCTGGGCTCAAGTGATCCTCCTGCCTCAGCCTCCCAAGTAGCTGGGACTACAGGTGCACACCACCATGCCCTGCTAATTTTTAAATTTTTTGTAGAGATGGGCATCGTCTCATTCTGTTACCCAGCTTGGTCTCAAACTCCTGGCCTCAAGTGATCCTCCCGCCTTTGCCCCCCAAAATACAGGGATTATAGGCGTGAGCCACTGCATCCAAGTAAGACTATGAGTTTTTAACCAGCTTATCTCTGATCTAGAAACGATGAAGCCCAATGAGTCCAGAAAAATTAATAAATAAAAATAAAAAGTTCTACGAGGAGGAGGAGGCCTGTCTTGGAGAGAAGTCTGAGCTAGCTGGAGCAAAGCTTCTCTGTGCTGTTTCACATGGTGGATGAATGTGAATGCACCCGGCTTAGTGTGGAAGGGATGGTCAAAGGTGGCAGCCCTGTTTGGAAAAAAATAATCTCTGATATTCATAGGTTGTATTTACCAAAAATAAGGTAATGGAATCTTAAATGTTGGATGGTCGTTTCTTAAGCTGGCTACCTTGATGGAATTTGGGGGAAGTATCTAGATTTGGGGGACAGAGCAGCACAAATGCTGAGTCAGTTTCCCTTTATTTAGCAGTAGAGGGTTATTTAGGGCACTCTGGATGTAAGTCTCAGGACTGTGCAAGGACCCATGTGCAGCAGCAGGTAGGTCCTGACCCGAATATCCACCTGATGTTGAATTGGTGAGTGAAGTTCTTAGAAAAGCAGTAGTTGCTGTCAGTTATTCAAAGAGTACTAAAAGCTGGAAACTTCTGTCTAAATGAAAAAGAGGAGGCTGTCCTGATGCCCTTGCTTGGAGGGGCTGCATTAATTTTCTCTGTCTCCACTCAGTTGCTCCCAACATACTATTCTTACCTGTGTGGCAGTGACCAGGGTTCTCAGTCTCTTAATGTCCATGACTACCTAGCTGGCCGTGCTTCCAAAAATTGTGTATGAGAGGAATTTGCTTCACACTAGCGTCCTCTCTGTCCCCTTCCCCACCCACATTATTAAAGCTGTTCAAGTTGGATCCTGAAGTAGTAGTTTGTAAACTGTATTGTTTTACAGACCCCTTTGAAATTCTAATAAAAGATGTGAACACAGCCTCCTCAGCCAAACAGATTATATGTATGCACATATAATTATGTACATGTATTAGCATATTTGCATAAGTTCATGAATTCCTCCAAAGCGCATTTATGGAAGCCTATGTAAAAAGGCCTTACCCTAAAGGCTTATTTCACCCTGTTTTGGTGTTGCCAAGAGCTTTAAAAAGAGAGGGAGGGAGTGCAATGATGCATGTGCTTTTTAAAAAAGATAGCTTGGATCTCTCCACGAGCTGTTGAAGAGTTGAAAAGCAAATAAACGTCAACAGTTCTGAATCCCAACATTGTTTAATGACAACCTTCCCATATTTGCCAACTTGCTGCTTAACAACAATCCTGTTGACACTGTGTCAAAAGCTTTCCAGGTCCTCCCAGGTAAATAACCCACTCCTACCGGTCACCTGGCCGCCCAACTGAACTTTCATGAATACACACAGAATCCAGGAAGATGAGTCATTCTTTTTGCCAAGTGTACCTTGACATATTATAGATTTTACTACTCCATGCTATATTTTCACACACTAATCTAAGCAAAGACAATTTAGAAGAAGGCATTTTAAGTGAAAGTTTATGACTAAAATGAAATAAAGAATTGTTTCCCTGTTTGTAAAAATCCTAAATGCCTAACTTTTCTGAATCATTCCAGTTTGTAGTTTTCTAATATGTTTAGTACATGCACATGACTTTTTAGATGAAAAGAGACATTTTGGGAGGTAGGTGGATTTTATTGCATTTGCTCTTGAAGTTAAATCTCACCAAATCATGTGAAACTCAGGTGTTACTGGGAAGAAGGAGGTAAAGTTGTCTTATTTCATTAAAAATCATAACAAAATCATGGATTCATCATAAGCAAATGGGAGAAGTATTAGGTTTTCTTAGTAAGAAAAAACATGACTAAGAGTCAAATGGAGCAGAAATTTCAATGGAGAAAAAGACAGTTGTGGGGTGAAAGGTAGATAAACTCTGTACTGTGGCTGTAAAGGTAATTTGATCGCTCAAGGCAGCCTGGCAGGAAGCCTGTAGGAGCAGAGAACTAACCGATGGAGGCAGGAGTTAGGGAGTGGAATTCTTTGGATTCACTTATTAGGCCCTTCCCTAACAGCCAAGAAGGAAATGGATTACCTGTGGCTGTGACTAAGAGCCCTGTAGCCAACAAGCCAAGTTACCTGCACAGAATTCTGCCAAGACGTATGAGAATAATTCCAGCTTTCACAGTAGTCTTACACAAGTTTGGAAACAGGCAGGAATATCTGGAAAAAGTCAAGTGACAGTTTTGACTTTGAACAGCAACTTATGTTAACAGAAAAGATTCCCCAAGTTAAAAGTGATTTAAATTGCTAGAACAAATCTTAAATGCCAGAATTCAGATCAGAGGCAGAAAGATCAACTAGCACAGGATTCTGCTTTACGAGGAGCCTGAATTGGAATCGCAGAATGATGAAATTTTAGAGGACAGAGGCATATTAGATATAATCTCATTTCCCCGTTCTCATATTTTACATATGAGGGAACAGATTCACAAAGCTTCTGTGTCTCTGTAAGACTTACCAAAGAGCCTGTAGTTAATGTCAAACCTAACAGGCCCCAGAGTCCCTGAGGATGAGTTTGGGGAACCTGAAAACAGAGAAATGGATGCACGAGGAAGTACAATGGACAACCAACTGCAGGTTAACGACAATTGAAGTTAGAAAAATGAAAAATGGAAACAAATTGTAATCCAGTTTGGCATGATTTAGAATTGACTTTAGTGCTTTTCCCGCCCATAAGTTCGTTTAGGTTTTTTCTTGGGTTAGAATTTTATTTTTTAAAAGTACATTCTAATCACTCTTTCTGTAGCCATATCTACAGAAAACCAAAAACAATAGATATAGTGAAGGGGTTTTACCACTACAAGTTGTCAAGAAAATGACATAATCTATGTGGTTCCTCTTATTTAAATAGGAAGTTCTTAGAAATGTTATTCAACTATCTTTACAGACCTTACATGACTTAAAATGGAGACTTCTAATTATTTCTAGCTATAAGTTGAGAACAAATTTTAAGCTGGGCAGCATTATTAGATTCTGATACTCTCATAAACTTTAAATCTGTAGTAAAAAGGACACGTTGACTTTATTTTTTATATGTATTTTTTACCTCTAATAGAACATTTTCCAAAACTTTTTACTCTATCACACAAAAGTAGGAAAATGACTTCTGGGAAGTTTTCTGCTGTTTAATAAGGAACTCTATCTATTAGAGTGTGTCATTATTATTATTGAATCAGGAATTGACCTTTCTGGGGTAGCCAACAAGTCTATATTCTATATATTTACAATTCATTTTAAATCATTATCCCAGATGTCACTCTCTTGAAACTTGTGGAAACCTCTTCACTATGACTGTTCTTTTCGGGGTTTTGTGTTCATGAATATGGAAAGAATAATTAAAATGTACTTTTAAAAATATGGACCCTAACCCAAGGAAAAGCTAAAAAAAAAAAAAACATAAAATTAGTTCTAAATCATGCTAACATGTGATCATAATTTGATACTTTTTAAAACTAATTCATAATTTCTTCAATTGTTTACCTACAAGTGGTTTTTCATAGTTTTAGATTACAGCACAATATCCATCTGGCCATCCAATGTAAGGCCATGGTAAAATTTACTGGACCCCAAAATTTAAGCACTGTGTTAAGTGAATCCAAAGACACTAAGTGAACTTTGTCCTTTTTATTTTCATAATTTTTGTTTTATGAGACTATTTTAATTATTTAGCAGTAGGTATTTCAGTAATGAAAATTAGTTGAAAATAAGCCAGTGGTAGTACATGAAAGCATTTTGACATAAAGAAGGAAATGTCTAAAGTATTTTGAACTCCTCTTAAGAGGAATATGATAAATATTAAGTGCCATAAAGATATAATTTGTTTTGCTGTTAGTCACCAAAGCCCATGGGATAAAACCTCACCCAAAACGTAACTTCAAAAGAGATGGAACATACAGAAATACCAATGGAATCCTTATAAACTATAAACTCAAAACAGTAAGGATATATTTCAGGGAAAAGCACAGCATATCACTTATCTTTTAGAAATATCTTATTTATAATGTTCTGTAGAATATGAAGTAGGAAGCATTGAGGAAGAGGAAGCCGTACTGTGGTGTTAAAGATGATGACAGGGGATATTTAAAGACTAGGCCTTATTTCTTAAGCATGAAGAGGCAACAGCAGTGACCAAGCAAATGTTGGATTCATCCTGCCAGGATTTAGGAATAAACTGATGAAGTTCCAAGTAGAGTGACTCTGCATATCACTCCCATCTCCAAGAAACTGCCACAGCAAAGTTTCTCAGTTATGTCTCTAATTGAATGATCAGAAGTGTTACATCAGAGCACTGACTTACCCTTCAGAGAACTTCCATGTTACTGAGGGTATTTGGACAATTCTAATCCCACACAATGCAGGGAAGCATCAGAGTTCACCTTCAGTCACTGGCACTTGGAACTTACTGGAGCCAACCTGCAAATGCCAAATCTTTTTCTTTTGTTCTCCTTTTTTCTTTTTAAAATATATGTTTATATGCACTAATCATTTGATTATAAACAGACTGAGCCTTTTAAAAATAAAAAATATTTAGAATTTTTGTTTAATTTGGTTAATTACCAACTTCCAGCCTATATACTATTTTGGATACATTAGAGTATTATAGAGTATAACACGATAGCCTTTGACTCTTCCTGCCCATGTGACCATTCAAGCTACACCTTCTATACTCTTCTGTTCTGTGTCTGTCCTACTTGATTTTAAATGGTCTAATTGCAGAGATTCTCATTTTACCAATAGTGAAAGAAAAAGGCAGAGCCACTCAGGGTTGACAGTATAAACTTTAACAGAAATCTTAGTAATCTCTGGGTATTAATAACCTTAATAACCTTTTATTTGGGTAACAAAATGAATGCTACCCATTATAATTCCATTAATGCTATGTATAGTATCTTTTTCTAATCACTAAAAGAAATGTTATAAATTCATAGTACTATGTGAATTCCAGATTCGGATGGGATGCTGTAATTGTTTAATCACATAGATCCATGAAGAAATGGTTTGCTGAAGGAGGGAGAGAGAGAGAGAGAGAGAGAGAGAGAAGTTCCATTTGATCCTAAATAATGTGTAAATATAATATTTAATATCACTTCTGTGAGAAAAGGTAATTAAAAGTACATGTTTTATTAAAAATCAAAATCTCTATTTTATGCCATTTATAAAAATCCTTTGGGGTAGTCAAGAGAGCTCAGATGGAAGAGAGTGTGGCATTCACTATTCATTCATTTAACCAATACTCACTTAAGAAAGGACGGTACTTGAAGGGGAAGTTTCTTTCCTTTCCCCAACTTCAACCTTTCAATCTCCTAAGACTAGACCTATAAAATTTTTATATACCCAGTTATCTTGCCAAACAGTTTTATAAACACACTGGTGTCAATGAATGTGTGCTATTGTTCGGGAGGTTTTACAAAGGGTAGACAGAACTGTTACCTATATTAGTGAAGAGCATTTGGCTAATTCTTTTGAAATATGGACAACTCTCCCTTAGTTCATTCATTCATTGGTTCATTCATTGATTTATTCCATCTTTAATTTATTTCTTTTAATGTATTTGCTGAGAATCTACAGTGTTCTAAGCATTGCCCTCAGCACAGCTATTCTCCTTTCAGATAGCTAACTAGCAAGCTAAAATGAGTTGCTGTAATTCTACAGAGAAAATAATTCAAATACCCCTGAGTTTGCTACACTAACATCAAAATGTTTTTTAAAGGAAAAAAAAAAAACACTGAATAGTGCAGCAACAAAAATACTTTCCTAATTAAAGATATCCATCTGTGGGTCTATAAGTCTTAGATTAAGTGATTAAATTGTAGCATAGAAACAAGCTTCTAGGAAGTTAAAAAAATAAAGCAAATTGGAAGAATACAATAGGGTAACTTATCTACCTTCACATTTAAGCTATATCGAAAAGGAAGTGTGTCTCATTACATACCTTTTTTTCTGTCTTCAAGAAATAAGACAAAGTCTTTAATGAAGTTATGAATCTCTGTTCCTATCCGAACTGGGAGCTCAAGTATGAAATACATACCTTAGCAGCTGATAAACACTTTGAAAGGAAATCTTGATGAATTTTCTCTTGTGGAGCCAGTTCCCCTTAAGAAACTAAAAGTATGTTTTATGTGTAAGTACAAAACAAAAAAATTCTATAGAAAAATATCTCTTTTCCAGAGACTTTTGCTAGAAATAGGGTGTATCCCTGCTCTGCTATCCCTGAGTTTTCTCAGGGGAATACCACAGAATCTGAGCTTGCATGAGCACCCTTCCTACTTAATTCCCAGCCCGTTACTAGAGTATCCCAGGCATCAGCTGAAGTGCTCTTCTTCAATTCAATGCAATGGACTTGAGCCTTATCTCACACGTAGTAGGAACCCCCTCATTCATTTTTCAATCTCTCCACAAATTCGGGCAGGGGAGGGGAAGGTGCAGATGGTGTGTGTTTTTCCTGGTCAACTCTGCCTCTGAATTGCTTGCTCTGAGTTTATGTTGTGGATTGTGAGGCTTTCCCACAGAAAGCCTGTGTCTGTACTGTGCCGTGTCACCCCTGAAATACAATAGAGAACTTTCTGCTTGATTTTCATGTGAGTGTGTAGCATTTTTTATTAAAGGCTTAGGGATAATAAGGGAATTTATACTTAGTCCAATAGTGCTGCTGCTTCAAAGCTTTCCTCAAATTTCTATTCCCCCACTTAATTACGTAGAGCAGTTATGTTCTCCACACTTGCATTACCAAAGATACATCGATGGGCTGGCCTAAACAGGGGGCTGTCCATTCCTGTTCTTTCCCTTTAACAGTACCAAAGAGATTCATTGACATTCAGTCTTTGCTTTAGTGTGCCCCATTAGACCCTTCAGGGAAGGGGACAGTATTGATTGATTTCTACCAATAAGAGTTTGGCACTTCCCACATAAGGCAAAGTAGCTATAGTTCCTTTGGATTTTAAATAAGTAGGTCCTTAGCATTGCAGATTTTACTTGTTCCTGCCACAGGATCAAAAGCAAAGCCCTCTTCATACAGATAGGCTTGGAAACTCGCTGTGGGTTGCCCACACTTAATCTCAAGACCTAAACTCTTATTGGTCATGTCAGGATAATCTAATTTGGGAAGGGAAAGAAACCTCCAGTTTCTTGATATTTACTTTGTGCCCAGAGTGGTAGATCTCTATTCACAACAACCAAGTAAAACAGGTGCTAGTGTTCCCTATTTCATAGATAAGGAGACTGAGATCAGGGAAATAACTTGCATGAGATCACATGGGAAAGGGAGCAAGGCCTAGGATGGAACCCAGATCCGCCAGCAAGCAAATCCTGTGCCCTTTCCATCATAGCCCATTCTAGGAGAAAAAGATGTTAAACTGTATTTTCTGAAGTGTTTGACGACTCAACCCTGGGGAACTTTGTTTTTGAGACTTTTTTAAACAGCCTCTCTGATTCTCCCCATAGGTGATGAGGTCCTGTCGTAAGTTACCCAGGAACATACAGTTTGATGACTTCAAAGCTCCTTCCCTAACCCAACCTGGGGCAAATTCAGGCTTTCATTTAAGGGTTCTATAAGTAAGTGCTGAGATAAGAGATATCCTAAAATCAAGTGGTAAATCACATGTTTGAAGTAAACCAAAACCTGAATTTCTGGATTTATGACAGGTTTGGAGGAGGTGGGAAAATCATATATTTGGGGACAAGGGGCACGGTCTGCTGGTAGATGCATGCACACGTGCTTCCACCTGTAAGTGGACAGAGACACCACAACTTTTCCTGCCATATCTTTAGAAAACCTCTTAAACAAGAATGGAGATACGTAGCATTGCAGCTGCCCCACGGGTTGTGTTCATTTTGTTTATTGTGGTAAAATAAAATTAATATCTAAATGTGCCATTCAGTGGCACCACACACATTCAAGTTATTGTGCAGCTGTCACTACTATCCATCTCCAGAGCTTTTTCTTCATCCCAAGCAAATTCCACACTCTTTAAACAACTCCCCACTCCTTCCCTCCAGCCCCTGGTAACCACTGTTCTACTTTATGCCTCTCTGAATTTGACCATTCTAGGTGCCTCGTCTAAGTAGACTCATACAATATTTATGTCAGGCTTATTTCACATAGCATAATGTTTTCAAGGTTTGCCCTCTGGTTTTAAGTGTTCATTTCTTTACAGCTCCTGCTTGCCACCACTGGATGTTGGCAACAACTTCTCTAGGGTAGCATGTTCAATTTGGTCATGTCTAGAGATACCTGGGATGGAGAAATTTTATAAATATGCAGATTACCAAGCATGAATAACATGTTTATTTTCATAAATGTTGCACTTGAGCATATCAAAGTCTAAAGTGACAAAAGGTGAGCTTTAGGTACACATTCTGCATTTGCACACAGTAATATTTTGACATTAGGGATAACTATTCAAATTTAAATGTTTATTTAATAAAGATTTACCAAGTTGCTACTATATTAGAGATAGTAAGAGAATGAGATAAAGATGCTGCCCTCAATAAAAATGTGAAAATGATCCCCCTTTCTTATGCCTACCATCAGCCATCATTATGAAGATCACTGTGAACTGTTACGTACAATAACTGAAAGGTTAAAAAAAGTTTCACTGGTGCTCACAATGAACATTTCTAGAAAAGAAAGTTGTTTCTATTATAGAAGAGGCATTGTGGTGTAATATAATGGAGAGCATATTAAGAACAGTGCATTCCTGGTGAAATAATGCTTACAGACCAGTCAACCAAATAATCAGGCTGCTGAAAAAAACCTTAAAATATCACATTTCATCAATTCTAAGACATATTTTTTTCCCTCTTTTTAGATCTCTAGGATTGAAAGGCATCTTGCAATCTATAGATGAAATCGGGTAAATAGAATAAGATGAAAAGTGTCTTAGTTTCTTTCCTGGGGTTGTTTGCCTTCCTTTTAAGGGAAGGTTTGTTTGATTTTTTTTGTGTTTTGTTTTTAACAACTTGTTTATGAGTCTTCCCTTTTCTAGTGTTAATGACCGTATGAGCCTAGAATTTAAATGGTGCAAAACTCTGACTTTTATTTTTATTCTTTGTTCCAACCATTACTGGGGAGTACAGGGCACTGAAAACAGAAACAAGGTCTGAGAGTGGTGATGTGGTGCCTGAGCCTTCTCTGTGGAAGATTCTGGTACCTGTCTTGTCTGCCTGTGCTTGAATCTTGCCTCTTCCGCTTATCTAGCTTTGTGATCTGGATCAGATTACTGTAACCTATCTGTGCCTCAGTTTCTTCAAGTGGTGAATAATGGTATCTACCTCATAGTGTTGCTATAAGGGTTGAGTGAGTTTAATATAAGTAAAGCACTTACGATAATGCCTGGCACATACTAAACATTCATTCTCACAACTGTTAGCTATTACCATTGCACCTCACTTCCTTGGTGATCTCCCAAAATGCTCTCTTCAGCATGGGCCTTTCCCCTGAATTCCAGATGTCTATATCCAACTTTTTATTCCATTTGCCTATCTAAAGTCTTCTCCAAAAGAACTCAATTTTTTTTAACCTTAATCAAATAGTTTCTCTTCCAATTTTCCCAATCTCCATAAATGGCCCCAGATGATTCTTCAACCACCCTCTTGGTCTATCACAGCCTGTATCTAAGCTCTCAGCAAAGTCTGCCAGCTCTGCTTTCAAAATATATCCCGATCTGACCATTTCTCATGACCACCAAAGGATTTATCCTGCTTCAAAACATCAACTCTTTCCTGAACAACTTCCTACTGAGTAGCTTCCTACTGAGTGGTCCCTTTAAATTGTGAACCATTACCATGTTACTCCTTTGCTCAAGACCCTCCAAGTGCTTTTCATCTGGGCAGAATAAAAACTTAAGTTCTAACAGAGCCTGCATGGTGGTACCTGCCCTGGCTCCACACTACACCCTCCCCACTTTGATTTCTTTCAATGGCACATGCACCATCCTGCTCCTGCTGCTCTTCCCGCAGATAATCAGAATGACTTACCCTTTATTTCCTTCAGGTCTCCTATAAATTGTAGGCCTGCCTTCCCTCACCACCCTGCGGAAACAGCATCCTTTTCTTCCTCACAGTACACTCTACTTCTTTGCTTTATTTTTCTTCCTCGCATTTATCACCACCTGATGTTATCTATTTGTCTTTCTCCTTGAGATCAGGGACTTTTTGTTCAGCCTCCTTGGGGTGTGGAATAGAATCTGACACATAATAGGGGCTCAACAAATATTGAATAAATGAATGAATAAAATAACTGTTTTTCTAAAGATGGGACCATCTTGTGAGTGTCTGAGTTTCCCACTGCAAATAGATGTGCATTTATTTTATGGATCTGTGAAAAATTAAGATTGGCTTAAAAAGGGCTTTTTAAAAAAAAAAAATTCAGAATGCTTTTTTTTTTTTTTTTTTTTTCTTTTTTCTAATAGATTTTCCCCTGGAGATTCGGATGCTGTTTCTCTTACTCAGTTGCTCAGAGCCAATAAATGTTACCCTTTAGTCTGCCAAAGCGGTTGTTGAGTGATGAGGCATTTCATCCCTCAGGGAGCTTAAAATACTGCCTGCACAGCATGTACTGCTGGTGGCTATGAGCAAAAATCTGGGATTGATCAAGCCAGAATGTCCTACTAGGAAATATAGTCAAGGGCCATTCAGACTCTGGGTCAGCTCAGGGGGCCTTTCAAGTCTTCCCTTCAACACTTGTGTGGATTTTTAGTGCTCATGAAAGTAAAGCACCTGAGAGAATTTGCTGCAGCCTAATACACTGAAGGATTCCTGTGGAACTTCAACTAGGGCTCTGCAGAGATCTAGGTCTCTCTGGTGACGAAATTCTTCATATACTTTATAACTTAACTTCTGATAAAATATTATTTGAATCAAGAGAAAAAAAATCCTTGTGAGTTTTACTATTATAGCTGGAGCAGTAAAGAACTCAGCTTTTTTCTCATTAAGTAACTTTTTCACGCTGTAGAACCAACACAATGATTGCCTTGCAGTGGGGTTAAGAGCTTGAAAGTCAGTGATCTGGGTTCAAATATTGTCTGAGGTGATGACTAGCTGAGAGAATTTAGGCAAGTTACTTAGCTTCAGTTATTTAAATCTGTGAAATGAACAGCTGACCACCTCACTGAAATCCTACTGGGAAAGTACTTAATCACCTGGCTTAGATGATAGCTGTCATTTTTATTCTTTAAATGACTTCCTTTACCTTATGTAATCATTAAAAATATTCAGGAAAGTATTCTAGTTATAGTGAAATGTAGCATAATTTTTTATTCCTGATTTATGATGTTTTAAAATGTAAAATACAAAAAAAATATAAAATGCATTACATCCCAATGAAAAATAACTTTATAGGTTCCAAAATTCTTATTTTAAGGTGCCATAATCCATATTTCTTGGGTTTATTAAGTACTATTTTATAAACATAAAAGGAAATAAAGTATTTATGAATTTTATTTCTATTTGCATATAAATATTACAATTTTTTTAAATCAATTTAATGTAAAAGTAGAAAGTGAACATATTCTGACAAATATACATCTTTACTGTGAAGAGCCTAGCTAAGTTCCAGGCACATAGTAGACAAGTAAGAAATGTTAACATCCCCTCACCCCAAAATCTGCATAAACTTTAACATAAACTTTATGTAGTAGTCTATGACAAAGATGTTAGGTTTTAGTTTTCTAAATATTCAAATAGTCTCGATTTTTAACAATTTTAATATCACTTCATTCATCTGTCTGACATCTACAATTCCTAGTGCAGACAAGAGCAATGAGCGGCTATATTATCCAGAGTAGCCCCTTTAAATTATGAATCATCATGTCATTGTTAATGTTTGCTGTCTGCCAAGATTTGGTCATTCATTTATTCATTCAGCCAATATCTATTAAGTGCCTGCTGTGTATCAGGTAGTGGGCATATAAAGGTGAATAAGACAGATAAGGTCTCACTCCCTAAATTCTGTGGAATGACAAGATGATATCAAATTTTCATGTGTGATGGACAAGGCTGAAGAATCATGACAAGGGTAGGATATGTTCCTTTAGATAGCTGGCCAGGGGAGGCCTCCCAGAGATGGTGCCCTCTGAGTCAGAATGGGAAACTTGAACTGAAGTGGGTGGGCAGCCTGGGAAAGAGCTAAGGAGGAGAGTGCTGCATTTAGAGGGGAGAGCAAACCAAGGCTCCCGAAGCAAATAAAAGTTTAGTGTGTTCAAAGGCCAGCGAGTAGACCAGTGTGGCTGAGCACGCAGTGAGGATTACGGAGCGGAGATGGTGGGTGGAGGAAGCAGGGACCAGGACATATAGTGTCATGTAGTCCAAAGAGTGCTTAGATTTTACTCTAAATTCAATCAGAAGCTAAAGGATGATTTTAAGGGGGGCAATAAACATAATTTGACTACCTGTTAAAAACATAAACTTGGCAATTGGGTGCTTAATCCACTGTAGAAAGGAACATCAAGAGAAAGGTAGGAGCTTGCGTTGGTGGTGATTTCAGTATTCTGGGATAGGGATGGTGGAAACTTGGCAGTTTAGACCAAGGTGATGGTTGTAGAGATAAAGAGGCACTGAGGGATTAAATTTGACAGGTGAGAGAGAAAGGGAAAGACCAAAGACTGCTGGATTATCAACTTGAGATAGTAAGGAAAATTGGGGGGAAGGGAGAGTCTTAGCATTGGTTTTGACAAGATGGAGTTATCAGGAGTTCTGTTTTTGATACGTTAAACTTGGCATTTTTATAATACACAAGAAGAATTATCACATTTGCTGTTGATTTGGGTCAAGGCTGAAGAGATACATTTAGGAGCTATTGGCATCTATATGGTACATAAATTCACAGGGCTAGGGGAGAGTATGGCTAGAAAGTGAGCTCCTGATCAAGTTCTGGAACACTCCAACATTTAGAGGCCTCATTTGTAAGAAGGACCTAGCAAAGAAGATAGAGATGGAACAGTTGGGAAGGAGAAAAACCAACAGTCTGTCACTGAATAATGATGATTACTAGCAATTACTGTACTAGATACTCTTCTGCTTGCCTAAAATTCAATCCCTCAATTTCAAAAGGTAGCTGCTATTATCACCCCCATTTTATAGGCAAGGAAACTGAGGCACAGTGTGGTTAAACAGTTGCCCAATAATTCAAAAGGGGCAGATGTAGGATTCAAATCAAAGCTATCTAAATCCAGAGGTCATCTTCTTAACTAGGATCTGATATTGCCTTTCTGAGTTGTGAGTGAAAAGTTTAGTTTGATTTTTTTTTTAAGGGGATGGAAAAACTATATCAAATGTCACTGAGAGCCAAAATAAGATTAGAGGAAAGTACCCGATGGATTTATACTATGGAGGTAACTAGCTGGTGACTTTGATAATATCTTTTTCAGTGGAGCATTGGTAATAGAAGACAGATAGATGGTGGTTACCAAGTGAGCAGGAAGTAGAAGGTAGAAACCATAGCTTTAGACAGTTCTTGTGGGAAATTCTGTCGTAGAGCAGAAAAAGAAATAGGGCTATAACTAGAAAGGGATTTGGGATGTAAGGGAGGTGTGCTGGTTAGATCCTCTGGGAAGCAGACCCCAAGACAGAAGTCAAAGATTCACTAGGATAATGCTTTTGAAAGATAATGGAGAGAAGGGGCAGGAGTAGGTAGGGAAAGACCATGACACCTATGAAAGGCGAGGAGAAAGGACAGAGGACTAAGTAGGAAAATCCTCTATGGTGCAGCTCTGAGAAAGTCTTAGCCCAATCAGGGAACTCTGTCATAAAGATTGCCCACACAGGAGTCCTTCATGAGGCAGAGTGGCCAGGAATTTGGAGCCTTGCTGTGCTCCTGCTCAGTCCTTGGCTAGTGGTTACTTAGAGGAAAGCTTGGCCTTAGCTTAAACGCTGTGGGGGATTCCAAAGGTGCTGTAGCTGGAGGCTGTCACCTAATTGCATTCCTTACAGCTGATCAGCAAGGTTTTTGTTAGCAGGAGACCAGATAGTATACCTCCCTGGCTACCACAGAAGAGTTATGTTTTACAAATGAGGGCTCTGTAATGTTTGCATACTGATGGGAATCAAGGCATAACAGAATATGATCACTTAACAACCATAAAAATTGGCAAAGGACTTTAATTTTGTATTATTGATGCTTCTAACGTCATTTTTTTGACAAACAAAAAACTCTTCCCAATATTTATTTAAATGGTTGCAACAAAAATATTTTAAGTATATAAAAATCATTATCCTAAGAGATATCAAATATCAAATCTGGACACTCAATTTCTTCACCCTAAAGGCAAGAAACAAAACAGCATGATTAAAAATGGGCAAAGGACTTGAATTGATATTTCTCCAAAGAAGATATACAAATGGCCAACAGGTATATGAAAAGATGATCAATATTCCTAATCATCAGGAAAATGCAAATCAAAACCAATCGTACCTGTTGGGATCTGTCATCCCCTCCCCAAAACACAAATGTTGGCAAAGATGTGGAGAAACTGGAACCCTTGTATTCTGTTGGTGGAAAGGATTTTTTTCCTTTTGTTTTTTTAGGGGGTCTCGTTCTGTTACCCAGGCTGTAGTGTAGGAGCATGATCATAGCTCACTGTAACTGAACTCTTGGGCTCAAGCTATCCTCCTGCCTCAGTCTTGCAAGTAGCTAGGACCACAGATGCATGCTACCATGCCTGGCTAACTTAAAAAAATTTTTTTTGTAGAGACAAGGTCTCCCTGTGTTGCCCAGGCTGGTCTCAAACTCCTGGCCTCGACTGATCCTCCTGTCTCTACCTTCCAAAGTGCTGGGATTACAGGTGTGAGCCACTATATCCAATCTGTTTATGGGAATATAAAGTGGTACAGTCACCATGGAAAACAGTATGGAGTTTCCTCAAAGAATTAAAAATAGAATTACTATATGATCCAGCAATCTCAATTCTGGGTATTTATCCAAAAGAATTAAAATCAGGATCTCAAAGAGATGTTTGCACTTCCCTGTTCATTGCAGCGCTATTCACAATAGGCAAGATGTGGCAACAGCCTAAACATCCATCAACAGAAGATTGAATAAAGAAATTGTGGTATATACATAAAATGGAATATGACTCAGCCTTAAAAAAGAAGGAAATCCTGCCATATGTAACAAAATGGTTAAACTTTGAGGACATTATGCTAAGTGAAATAAGCCAATCACAGACGGGCAAATACTATATGATTCCACTCATATGAGTTATCTAAAATAGCCAAAACCATAGAAGCAGAGAATAGAATGGTGGCTGCCAGGGGCTGGGGACAAGGAGAAATGGGTGGTTGCTCAGTGGGCATAACGTTTGTTATGTAAGATGAAAAAGTTCTAGAGGTCTGCTGTACGACATTGTGCCTGTAGTTAACAATAATGTATTGCACACTTTAAAATTTAAGAGGGCAGATCTCACATTGTGTTCTTCTATAATAAAGTATAAAAAAAAATCTGGACATAAGTTTGAGCAAACAAAGTGAAGGTTCACAAAGTGGGATTCCTCAGTTTGGGGCCACCTGAATTAACATGTCCCAACATAGGGTATAAGAAGCAAAATTCTTAAGTAGAGCATGCCCACAAACTTAACTCTGTCACATTTCAAAAGTTTGGCCAAGTCACATAACCAAGTATTAACTTGAAATGCTTCCTTGCAGGTATTTAATTTTATCTAATGAGCTCAAAACAAGTAGATGTCATTAAAGCTATTTTTTTCTTACTGTGTCCCTGAAATGATGATATAAAAATACAACTGAAAGCCTGAGTGACAAGACACCAAGGCAAATTGTGTAAGATCACAGAACTGTTTTTTGTTTTTTTTTTTTAAATCTAGAAACCCTTTTTTGGTACTGAAGTAACATTAAAGCAATCGACAAACCTGGGTCAAAAAGCATTGAGAAACTCCTCTGTGCAAAACAGTATGCTAGTTGTCTACTTAATTGGTTACAAGGTCAATTGCATAGGCTGCATAACAGTTAGGAATTAGTGTTGTGTATGTTTCACTTGGACTGAAAGACCAAATAAATGGCTTGGATTGATAGTTGTCCAAGAAAATCCATATAACCAGCCCCCCATAACACACACACACACACACACACACACACACACACAAAGCAAAAATCCTTACAGATTACCAAAAGAAACATACACAAGATTTTTCTGTACTAGATCAAAGTCTATATGGTTTTGAAACAATACTTCAATATATTCTCAGAGTTAATGGGAGAACAGGAACAATTCCTGAGATGCCAAATGCTTGGAGGATTCTTGGTGAAAATTACTCTAGTAATCTGAGGTAGTATTAAGGCAATAACAGAGACATACAAAAATAATCACAGCTACTCTCTGTTCCCTGGGAATTTGGACAGGTAATCCCATATGGTTAATAGTACTTGTTATGTATGGTAGAGAATGATTCCAAAACAATAGAAATCACCAAGGTATAGTAAAAGGGCGTTTAAAATGCAAGTAACTTTGCTGTTCTGATGAAAATAGGGCTGCTGGTAATTTTGGCCAGTGACTGTCAAAATCATGTCCTCTTCAAACCAACTTAGATGCTAATTTTGGTCAAGAACAAGACTATGGAAGAATTTAGTTTATTCAACTACTTGCTTCAAAACCACACACTATCTCAGGACAGACTACTAACTGTGATGCTTTCCAGAGAGTTCAGCTACTATAAGCTTATCCGTATGGCAGTTATTAGAAGTAATTTTAATGGGAATAGAATGAAAATGCAAAACTTCTGAGTGTCATGGTTATAGGCACAAAATTGCTGCCTCCATACCCCTTAGTGAAAAACAATATTGGACTTACTAGGAATAGCAATCTGTTCCTCTCACTACCTTGTATTTATGAGATTTCTTTTGGGGAAGTGCATGGTGCTGGACATTATGTCATATTCTAGGCAACACCATGAATGCCTCATTTTCATGAAGACCCAAGGAATGAGATAAAATAATTCTCATACTCATAAATCAGGGACAATAATTATACAGAGCAAAACTGATTTTGTGTATTCAGGCAATGGGATTAAGTTAATGCCAAAAGCTCTTCTCTTTGTGAAAGGTAATTTCTCCTGGTTGAGGAGAATGGCAATAATTATTCAAAATTCTTGAAGTAGGCCAACCGTTTGTACAGAGGGCAAAGAAATCATGCTTGACTGGCTTCTGCCCGAAACCAGTGTCAAGTTCCTGCCCTTATGAACTCCCCAGAACAATATTCTGTGGAAAAGGAGGAGCTGTTCTCTTTAGTTCTTTTCTATTTTTTTTTTGTAAAGTAAGAGCAGGCAATGTGGTTATGTTTGTGTTAGCACTCAAGATTATTTCTGAGAGATGAATTGCTATATTTGAAAATAGATTTTTATCCTTTATAAGTTGGGTGATATTTTTCTTAGTTTCCTTTTCTTGAAAAGGTAGTATTCATTAAGAGAATTCTTTCTGAACCAGCCACTATTATGCATGCACTCTAATAGCTTACTTTTATAGGACATTATCCTAGATATCAAGTATATTATATACATATGTCATTTCAAAAAGTTCAAATGCAAAGATAAAAATACATTTAGCAGATAAGATAACAGCACAAATGAGAGGGGAGTCAAGCTTTTGGAAGTGAGAAATAAACTATTTTCTGAGTGGGACTGGTGACAATTGGTCCCAGAATTGGAGAAAAGTGAGAAAGGAGACTTGACTTTTTAAAGCAATGGCTGTTAAAATGTGGGATGTCACAGGTCTCCTTAAAAGTTAGATGAAAGCTAGGATGGCACACCCTCAGGAGAGGGAAAAAAAAGTTCATAAACTTATAACAAAACTTAGAATTTCAGAAATTTCAGAACTCCCCTGAAATGCATCAATAGGTCCCCACCCCAAAGTCTGAGTATCAGGTAAATCCTGTGGGAGGAAGAGATGGACTTTTTAGCTCTAATCTACCAAGTTTTGAAAAACTTTGGCTAACCCACCACCCCCAACCTATCACTGAAGTCTTTAGTTCCTCCTAGTGAGCCCCACTGCGCCGAGCTCTGCTGTTATCAAGAAATTTGGGTGGGTCAGCATTAGAATGACTGGTTCTTCATAAGTGCTGGTTATGAAGCAAAAGCTCCACCCTGTCTTCCTTTAAAAGTTGAGTTCTTCAAACTTCAGTCACACAGAATGCATTGTAAAACTCACTTGGAGAGCTCTGGAGTTCACTTATGAGAAGACACATAGGAGTTCAAGACTGATTCCAGCTGGGTGGTTTTGTAGTTCACTGTATGAAATGATCTGTCAGTTTTAGCTTTGATCTTAGAGGAAGCATAGCCCCATCTTGAAACATTCTTCATAATCAGCTTGGATAATACTCCCACTCCTGAATTCAAAGATTAAAAGTACCTGGAGAAAGAACTAACCTTTCTCTTCTTGAGACATTCCCTCCAGGGCAAGCCAAAGGTATATTGAGAAGAGCAGGGAGGGAAAGCTTATTTTTTTTTTTCTATCCATAGTATCCTGAGCTGTCAACTCAGCAGCTTTCACAAGAACCAAACCTACTTTTAAAAAAAGGAGAGCTTGAAAGTGTTGTACCATTAGCTATTCTGATTCTAGTCTATGCCAGGAAGCAAAGGTTCTTATTATACCATGTTCTATTTTTGATCTAATCCATATCAACAGCCTGAAGTCTCAGCATGGTAATGCTGGGGAAATTCTTTGATGATAATTGGAAACTGTACTGCCTTGCCCCTCAAGTTACACAATCTGACTGTCACTAGGAGTGTCATTTGGACTATGAAGAGCCGGGGATAAGAAATGTGGGCATCTGAAGTCTATGTTGAGGGTATAGTAGCAAGTCAGAGCCTCTGGTGAAAGTTCTGTTGGCTAGGTCGGGATATAGAAAGAAGGGGATATGTGTCCCTACCGTGATACTTTAGAGCCTCAAGACACTCACTATACCATCATTCAAATTACCTGGTAAATACCTGGTAAATACCTTTACTTTTTGTGCAGACAACAAAACACAGGAAGAAAAGTCCTACAACAAACCGGTTATTGCAAATGGTTAAATATAACACCAGGCGTTAAAACCTAGTACCTTCTTGTCATGATAAAGATTGTAACAAGAACAGGAAATGGCACAGCACAAATCCGTTTTCATGATAATGATCTCATGAATGTAAAGAGCATAGGAAATGGAACAAATGTAACCCTATTCCATTACCACCTTCAAACGGTAACCTCCTTTTCCTAGTCACATGCCCTACTTCTGGTCCCGATTAAAGCACAAAGGAAATCATAAGACTGACTGTGACACTGGGGAAACAAAGCAGCCCCCGTTTATTGTGTGTGTGTGTGTGTGTGTGTGTGTGTGTGTGTGTGTGTGTGTGAGTACACAACTTTCTGCCTTTGAACTAGGTTGCACTAGAGAATTCCTTCCAGCTGATACCCTAACTTTGGCCTGAATAAAGCAGGTCAGACATGGGAGGAACAAAGAAAACTAAAAACCAAAAAATCAACTGGGAATAGACATTCTCTTCATCACTCTTTATCAGGATGAGGAAATGCTGACCTTCTCCTAAATAGAAGCAGTAAACAATGAAGATGACTGAATGCTTTTTTTCTGTGTAGCTCTCACAGCTCCTCAGCTTATTGAGGAAAAAGGACCTTCTATCTCTTACTGAGTGTGTTCTCTCTCTCGACATCTAAAGAAGCTGCAACTTGATTAGGGCTCATGTAAAAGTACAAAGGAAAGTCTCAGGAACACAAGGAAGCCAGAAATGGTTGAGGTCAGTCAGTCCAGGTTAGAGTTGGTGCTGCCACATTCTATTCTTCTTTGACCTGGGCATGTTTTCCAGAAGGATCTGTTTCTTTTGGAAAGCTCTTTAAGTAACACTATGTGAAATTTATAATAAGTCATCTCACCCCAAGATGAGTGCTTCAGATACGAGGGGGAGTAGTGAGGAGTGATGGCTGAGTTTGCCAAATAAATACTAGGGAAGATGAAAGCCAGATTGCCTGGAGTACTGTGCCCACACCCCGCCTCAACCAAATGTCACTCACTCTGCCCAGCTGGCTAGTAACTCCTCACATGGCATCCAAGTAGCTGCACTATATACATTTCCTTCTACTGGGGATTTGTCCAGGCAAGCAAGCCTGAATGTACTTTACATTTCAGGCATCTTGGATATCTGTCCCTTCCAGATGATGTCCCAGTTACCAAATGGCCCTGATTGGTTAATGAGGAATGCGTTAGTGTTCCTTGCCCTGGTTATTTGTTACTTGTTAAGTGATGTTAGGAGATTCCCAGGCGATTTCACGTCTTAAGATTGCAGTTGGTTGCCTCCTTATCAGCTACCATCCAAAATGTTTTCTGTGGGGTGCATCAGTTTCCCACGTATCCTGTCTTGATTCCCAAGCTAGATTACACTGGAATTATCTTTTCAAAGAAAGGAAGGAAGCTCTACGTTTCAAACGGTCTAAACTTAAAGTAGGTTACAAGAACTGAAAAATAATTATTTGGGGACAATCTTCACGTGAGAAAAAGAATATATTAGAAAATTGGCTAAGTCCTTTCTAATCTCTAAAGTATTTTAGAGGTTTTAACCATATACGAGGGCTGTCCAGAAAGTGTCCAGCCATTGTTAATATGTAATTTTCATGATTGTAGTGAATCAGAATAATGGACCTGTTTGTACATTTTAAAATATTCTTTAAACAGGTCATCTGATTGTGATAACTAAAATCTAGGTCAGATTATTAAATAGATCTCCATCCTCCAAATTCTTTTTTATTTTACTACATTTACCTTTGGGTTTTGTTCCCAAATGACTAGCTTATATGTATGTGTACCTCTGCAGCACAACTCTTTCTTGCACTATTCTAGGGAAGATATTGTGGTCGATTAGAAAGAGAACTAAACTGAGAGCAGGGTGTGGAGGCAGATCTCACTAGCTGTGTGGTCTGGGGTTAGTCCCTTGGCATTTCTGATCCTCTGTTTTCTCATTTATGAAATGAAGAGATTAATCTAATTGATACTGAAGGTCCCTTCCAGCTCTGAAATCTAAGAGACATTGGGTTTTTATGAAATCTAAACCAATGTTGTAGACATCATTGATATTTGCTATTTTGATGTCATTCTGTGGATTTTTGATAAACATCATACAATGTCTTTTTTAAGAGGATATTATCCTCTCTTTCCATGAATGTTAAAGCTCTATGTCTCTACTTCTTGCCCATAGTTTTTATTTTTACAAATGACAGTTACTTTTCTTCTTCAAAATTTGCTTAATTTCTACTTGTAAGGGGAATAAACTTATCAGAATAGGGAAGAAAGTTATGGAATGAATTATATGGAAAGTGTTTACAGCACAAAATGGAGCTACAGTAGAGATGAGGAGGAGGAAGGATATTTCCATTAGGACATTGTATGTGAATCTCCAGGTAAGAGAATTATATTTAAGAACTGCCACAGACTGAATGAGGGAATAAAAATAATTTGTATACACGAAGTTCTGAATTATATTTGATGAGGAGACTTTTGAATTCTGCTATCAGACCCCAGTTATTAAAGAAATAAACTATTCCCTGGACATAGAATTAAAACATGTTAGAAATAATTTTCCAATTCCGAAGCATGAGTCAGAACCAACTTTCCTACTATAGATTAACACCATCTATACACAATCATGAAATAGCTCTAACTAGAGCTCCTGACAGACCTGCTGCCACTGTCCTCTGGTATCTGTTCTGTTCCAGCACTCTCTTGGGTAACCCGAGTCTGTTTCAAAGGCTTTCACACTGTGGTACCAGAGATAAGAATTGTCTCAGGCTTGCGCAGACAATAAATACTGACCACAGTAAGGTTCCATTTCCCACCTCACAAGTGGTATCAACTGAAAAGGGAACTCTCTTTGATCTTATCCAGGGACTTCATGCCATTTTAAATTACTCCACTTTGGCATCCTATTTCCCAATTCCACAGTCATCTTGGTTGTTTATCCATTTGAGTACCTGCAGTCGCCTTATTTGAAATTATTTTCCACCTAGAAAAATTAAACAGGGATTCAAAGCACTCATAATGTGCAGAAGATATAAAGATGTCCTCACGTACAAAGACAAACTGGTAACAGTGTGATCTCTAGCATGTCTCTCTGTGAATCAAGTGATGTCTTCGAATAAGTCTTTAGATTTGTGGCTTTATTCCAAGTTAGGTTCTGGTGCCAAGATGTCTTTGGCTAAAGTAATAAACAGGTAATCAAGCAGATGTGACTCTGTTACCAAAGATTAGGAGGACTATGGAAAAAGTAAACCAAACACTACAAGCTAGAACACCACCACCTAGTACAGAAATAACAAGTAAAAGGATAAAAAGAACATAGAAAAATAGCTTTCCCAAAGACTGTATTTTTTACTGTTCCCTTTGCCAGTGCAAACTATCAGATTCCTACAATCTGATAATTCTTACCAGTCCTTTAGAAAGATAGGAGACAGAATTAATGTGAGTTGTAGTGATTAGAGAGCTATAGACAAATAGCAGAAGGTAATGTTTGCAATCTCAACTGCAGATCTATGCACCTTGTCATAGATCAACATATGTTTTATTGTGAGCCACATAAAATATGTTTGAGTATATGTTACTTATATCCAAGCATTTGAGCTGTAGGGAGAAATTTAAGGAATATGTAGGGCAGTCTCTATATCTGAGATAATCTGATAAAAACAAAAGCCAAGTTAAATACATGTGATCAAATTCACACAATTGTAGTATATAACATCTAAACACATTTTAGGTAGGGAAAAGGGTACAATGGTCAAGTTGAAACCACGTATGCAATGATATCTCTGAAAATGGCCAAAGGGCTCCATTTGCCTTTACTGTGACGGGAAAGACTTTATGAATAAAGTGGATTTTGAGCTAACTATTGAAGAAACTTTAGAAATGGATGCAGATGAGAGGGCTGGTAAAGGCGTATATCCTGGTCATGGGGAAGCAGGGAGAAATAGAGTAGTAGCCAGGTACAACAACGGGAATGTTGCTAGATGACTCAAAACCCAACTCAGGTACTTGCGGGATTTTCAGAAAACAATTATGTGATTCCAGCAATGAAAACTAGTTGATAGTATTTAGATGAACTTACCCACAGAGAACAGGGTCTTCAATCAAAATGGCGAACCAAGAAATAGTAACTAAGACCAAAGATAATCAGAACCCAGATGAGGAATGTAACTATAACAATATGGAGCAAGAAACACTAGTACTTACTGTCATTCAGGCATTATAAGGGATGGAATTTCCTGGGGCCTATTCTGAGTTTTATGGGAACACGAAAAACTGCTGCTAGGGAAGTCAAAAGTGGACTCTATCTACAGTGAATTGAATGAAGTTTTTCTTTCCCTTTTTTCCTCTCTTCTCTCCTATATCACTGGAAATAGATTTTTTAAAATGACTTTAAATAAATATGACATACACAATTAAATGGTATGCAATATAATCCTATCTTCTGCCTCAAAAAGAACTTCAATTTCTTATGCTTTAAGTTGATTATCACAAGCATTGTCAGGGATGAGTGGGGAGAGTGTAGAGGAATACTACTTAATTATTGGGCATCTTCTACACGTTGGATACTATGCTAAGGGCTTTATGTATGTTTTCCTATATATTATTGGTTCTCTTTATCTATAGGTATTCCAGTGAATATTTTTCTCTGTTTTAAATAATAAACTTTACTGTACATTGTATAGAATGTTCATCAGCATAATTGTTTCAAGGAAGAAATGATTAGGGCAAAACCAGCATGGAATGGCAGCCACATGAGAATAAGTGTGTTAAGACAAAATAAAAACTTTAGGGTTTTTTTTTTTTGATAAGTTTAACATTAGGATATATACATAGATATCCAGACAGAGGTGGCACTGAAAAAAGAAATAGATCCAGCAAAGAAAAAGCCTCATACTGTTAAAACCAGAAAGTTCTACAGATATGCATGGCTAGATTTCAGGAGAAATATTAGGGCAGAAAAGCTAATATTTTGAATCATTTGCTGAATTTCTGTGGCATTATTGCAATGACTTTACTCTTGTTTCCATGGGACTAATGAGCAAATTTTGTGGACAATTAGGAGTCTTGAACAATAATAGCAGATGCAAGACAATCTTGGGCAAGAATCAGATTTCTGTACATCACTGGCACAGATAGGCCTTTTTTTAAGATAGCCTGTTTGGAAGATTCACTAGTTATACAGGAATTTTATTTTGACTCCACAAATACTTATTGAGTATTTACAGTGTGAAGGTCACTATGTATATTCTCAAGGGAGCAGAAAGGTGGAAGCCTTGAAAATGCATTTTCTCTAAGATGCTTCGTATTACACTTGAAGACAGTTGTTCCAGAAGAGAAATGCCAATGTATTAATTATTCTGTGTTTGCGAGCCCTTTATGAGGGGTCTCTCTACGTAGCACTCAGGATTAGATAAGACAGTAATTCCAAGTCCGGCTAAGTGAGTAAGAAATGTTTGCTGTCTTTCAAATTAAATAATAGAACCACTTGCCAAACATTGTCAGCTATTGCAAATGAAAAAAATATAGCATATCTCAATGCCTGTCCAATATTATACTTTATTCTTTCTTAAGTAATAGAGCAAACTGAATTGAAATTTCTGAAATTGCTAGGTATGATTATGAAAAAAATCCTCAACTCTAGGTAGATGATATACTGGTATTATTATTTGTAGAGCAGGTTTTGCAAGTGACCTATTTCATACAGCAAAATAAATAATGTAATACTATGTGTATAGGTAGGAAATTCCCCTAACAGAAGGCTGCAGAGTGATAGATGTTTACCAAAGTATTCTATGTTGTATATTAGAATCAGTGGAACCAAAAATACAAGGAAATTTTGTAGTTATTCCTTGTAGCATTATATGACATATTTTGTTAAGGATGACAGGGCTTATTTATAACAATACAATTTACAGGGATATTCGTAACCAATAAAATCCAGTCAAAAATAATACCCCAGTTTAGGATACTCAGAACTATAAATGGCATCCCAAAGAAGAATGACTAGAGAAGACTTCCGAAAAGTTTGATCTGGTATTATTTATACTTGCCAGTTGGATGAAAAGTTCTTTTTCTTTACAATAATGCATACTATTACCTTTTCAGTGATATTTCCCGTGGTGCCTTCAAGTGTAATTGAGCTTCAATATACAATAAGAGAGCATATAATTCATAAGTTGGAAATGTAGAGAAGCAGAAATTCACAAATTGTGGAGAGAATACTATCCCTTGGCATTTGGATGAAATGTTTTCCCTCACTATACTTTCAGATCCATTAGACTCTTGTTTTATTTTAACAACATTCTTATGATACAGGTAAATTTGGTCTTTAGAATTATTCACATTTTACCATAGGAAATGAGCTTGTTACCTCCCCAAGAAAAGCAGACATGAAATTTATATTCAGGTTACAACTTAATCACCTTGATGTTCTTTCCAAGAAAGTTTGCTGCCTTTCAGAAGTAGAAGCAGAATGGACTTCAACAAAAAGTTAGAAATAATGCTGAACAGAAGAAAATTTTTCTTAAAAAGGCAGGTTGGCAGACGAAGGTGATGTAGCATTATAATCCTTGGAGTTGGTTTGGTCAAAGTTTGTAATCTAACCCCTTGTGCTTTGGAAAAATAACATTTTTGTCTTGCAGTATTTTGTATAGATATTATTTGCTTTTAAAAGTATTCTATACCATATATCTCAAAAAGAAGCTTAAGTATATCTAAATTGCCATAGATTATGATACAAAGTCCTCCTGACCTCCTCATTCTCTTTCCCTAAAATTACAATTTTTACCATTCCAACCTGGATGTGTATAACATCTAACAAATGAAATGTCTATATTTTTAATATCTCCTATGTTTATTTAGAAATATCATCCATAGATGACACAATTTCCATGTGGCTGTGTGTACGAATTTGTACCATCTTTTCTTAAAAAGTGATGGTCTTTATGCCAGTTAAGACAGATACTATATTGTTAAATAGCTGTAGAAATTTTTGCTAAATGGTGAGGCAGTGGTGTATCTTAGCAATTTTTAAGTGATGTATTTTTTGTATGGGTATGTAAGCTCCTGTAGTGAGAGTCAAACTAAAATTTTGGTTGGCAACAATTGTGATTCCTATTCAAAAATTTCAATTCATTGTTTCACATTCCAACAATTATTGCTACTTACATTGTTAAGAAAAAACATTCCTTCACTGGTTATTGACTTCTGAGTATTTCCAAATTTTAAAATAATCCAGGCAAGTTAAATCTAAACAAACGGTGAAGTTTATAGTTCAGGTTCTAAACCTTTTTTCAAAATTGCTTTGCATGGCAAGATTATAAGTACTTTAAGAGTCAGAGATGGTGATATCTTATATTTCTATCCCTCCTCCAATATTACCTATTACAATTCTGGACAAATAATAGATATTCTACAAATGTCTGGTTGTTTAACAAAAAATGTCTCTATCATTGACCTCTCCCTTGCTCTCTTAATGATTTATTTTTGCGTAAGCACACTGATGGGAAGTTATTTCAACGTTTGTCAATTAAAACATTTAATAATTAAACATTGGCCTGAACAGGGAAGGAGGATGCAAGAACTGACCCACAGGAACAAGTGATTAATGCTGAAATAATACTGAAATAATGAAAGACTGAAGCAGCAGCAACAGTAGCAGCAACAGTCAGCTTTATGCTTGCAAGGAAATGATGAGTGGGAAATTTGTGACACCTGACTTAAAATCAATGCTCCTGGAAGGTGACATAATAGCTCTAAGCTGGAAAAAAAAAATAAGTACATGGGGAAATCAAAGCTGACACAGTGAAACTGCATAGAAAGAAATGGGTAGAATAATGACAATGTCAAGCAACTAATGGAACTAATGAGGTATAACATGATGGCACTAAAGATCTCAAGTCTTCTAAGGCAACTAGTTAATTTAGCTGATTAATTTGCTTACCTTTTCTTAATGCTCAGGGAGACCCTGGTGGTCTCCTTATATTATAATTTATATCATTTCTCAGAGAATCTTCAAAATGATACTTAATATTAGATACATTTAGAAAGAGGAAATAAATGTTAAAAAATAAGACCTTTAACTTATTTAATGAAGTGATGATCTTCTGAAAAATCCCAAAGTTGTTTCTCTCAATGAGAAAATATGAAGGAAAGAAAAATGAAACGTGCAACACATTTTTTCTGGCTCTGAGAGAAAAAAATTATAAATACTTATAACTTTTACTTTGTTAAGCCAAAGAAATTTAATATTTCAGATCTAAAAAGTCTGTACTTATACAACACTGTATTTTCTCTGTTGAATTATTCCTGAATTGCTGTTTTGGTTGTAAAGAGACTTGTCAATGGCTTTCTTCACATGTTTCTGTCTTAAAAATAGCAGGAGATAGGTGTCCACGTGGCTAAATAAGACCATTCATAAAAGGTCTTCCAAAGATGTTTAGACCCTTAATGAAAGGGCTCCCAAAGATGTTTGGACCTTCCAAGCAAACTCCATAAAGTTGCAGTAGAATTGTTTTCAAGGTAGTAGTCAGCACCTTTCTCTGAAAGCTGATTTAACTTGGCTAGATAATAGGCATCTCTTTTGGTAAGTTAAAGGGTCTCCAGCAATAAGAGATGTTTTATCTTGGTTAAGCTGATAATTTGTCCTACTTAAGCAAGTAATGCAAATTTCCTTGCAAAGCTCTGAGCTCATTAGCTCATAATTAGGGCAATAAATCTGGAATCACCAAACATATCAGTGAAAACATCACAGTGCTGTAAATGTGGGAGTGAGGTTATCTTATCCTGTAGGAACTAGTAGAGAGTTTGCAGAAATCTACTCAGACTCTGAATGCGACTCTGCATAAGAGGAGGAAAGAAAGGCTAAGGGGGAGAAACACATTTTAATAATCCAGATGAAAACCAAAACTTTTAAAGGCATGTCTTAATATGAAGAATACGTATAATTCTAAAATATAATGTTTATAAATTATCTTTAAGCGGATATTTCACACGAATTTTCACACGTGAACATTTTTGGAAATAAGCACTTACTATGCTGCTGGGGGAGACCAGCGGCCTGAAGATACCGAGCAATTAGTCAGGAATCACAGTCTAAATATCATGTCAGGAAGAAAACCCAGAAGAGGGCTTGGTGAAGTACAAAAGCCTGCACTCCACCCTTAGCATACAGAATTCTGGTGTGGACAGATAACTTGAACTACTTTTGAGAGACAACTGCCAACCCATGAGAAATCAAATAATTCTGCTTTCTTTAAGAAGAAAAAACCCCACAAAATGTTAATTCTACCCAGCTTATTTGTATCACAGTGCACCTTTCATTCTGCTTGCAGACTATGAATTGTTTACAAATATGCCCCTTCCTCTCTCAAAATTCGTATTAACTAATATTGGTCTGAACCATGCCTGTACATGCTATGTATTTTCTGTTTATTTCTGCGCTCCACCCAACTTGCTCATTTTCCTCATCACTCAGGATTTAGAAAAAGTTGATTCATGTCAGTACCACTCCATGCAGATTGACGGAAACTAACTTTAAGATTAGGGCAGACATGCCCTTTCTTTAGAAGAACCTGGAATTGTCCATGTGTTTGTCCTAATACATGTGACACTTAAGCTAACAGAACTGAATTTCTTTGTGGTTTATATCACCAGTGAGAATATATTTCTTCTTGCTCAAAAAGTGATATGTTGAGACTCTAAACCTTTCCAGTCTTAGCAGCAGGGACAGGTTGGACTGCCCAGTGATCTATTTATTCCCATCAAGTTATCACCAATGAAGTGGAAACTTTTCTTCAATTATTTGTTTGGGTCTCATTTGGGTCTAAAATGCAGACTTTCATCTAAGATAAAACTATTTGAGGATACTTACTCTAATAGTTTCATACTTCTAATTTTCTAAATTTTTATCTGAAAAGCAAAGACAATAATAAAGTACTAAATAAAGCAAGTATGACATATATTTATGTAAATTTAATCCCTAGAAGGTAAGACCACAGTGTAATCTTGGTGTATGCTAATAGAGGAAGAGGACGATACTCATCATGTAATATTAGCTAAAAATCCAAATGTGTATAGTGAGCACAAACATCTTTCTTTTGTATTTAACCCTTCAAAGGGCTTCAGTAGTCTGGCTACAATTTAAAATATTTAGAATAATAGAGATAGGTATGAAAACTGAAATAATCTGATTATTGTTAATGAATCATGTTGGGATTTGCATCTTTCCCCAGCTGTTACCTTTAAAAAACTGCATATTTTTTTTGCTCTCTTCCCCTTTCTTTAATTTATCAAAGACATAACCACTCCTATCCATTCCCTATGCAGAGTATTTAGCACTAATTTACATTTTCCCAGTGTATTTATAGTTTGCTTCTTGGCCTTTCAGGGAAGCTGAAAAGTACTATAAAACATAATAAATATGTTCATCCACTACCTAGAAGTCTCCCAGATAAACTCTCTAAGAACAATCATTTTTTCAAACTATGGCACGTGTACCCTGCCATTTTCGGATAAAATAGCTGCAAGCCGCGTTTCACTTGGCAGACCCCTAGGCACCATTTGTAGTAAAGGGCTGAAGTCCAGATTGACATTTGATAAAGTGAAGTGGGGGCAAAAAGTGATTTCCAGAGGTAATACAATGTGAGAGAGTAATTGCCTTTAAATGGGCTTAAATACTGAAGGCAAAATCATACACATAAAAGAAACAAAACTATAAACGTGATAGAAACAGTTTAGAATTTTTGTAGATTGCTAGGGGAGAAGAAATATTATAAAAGGAAAACAGGAAGGAAAAAAGCAAAACGTAAATAGAAAATATCAAGATATTCTGAAGCTTCTTCCATCAGCATTCCATGTTACCACGCTTCAGAAGAGACAGTCCTCTCTCTTTGCCCTTCTCACACCTCAGTAGCACATCTCCAAATTCTCAGGTCACCACATTCCTCTCTCATCCCCGTGTGCTGACAGTGCTGTGGCTTAAACAGAATGAGAGCTAAATCCTGAAAATAAACCCTTCCTATCCCCAAATACCCCCAACTCAAGTTCTCTTTCCTATAGACTTTCATGACACACAATAAACCATAGGAAAACAGAGAAAACGCATTGGATTTTTACTCTAAATTTAGATGCTTCATATTTATTGTGGGGAGCTTGGACAACGGGGTGAAGAATAATCTGTAGGCTTCCTGCAGATTCAATCAGTGGTTCCTTTGAGTGCCTCTTCATTGCCATTTATGACAGAAAATAATGCACAGAATCTTTTTAGTTTAGTAAAGAAAAATAGGTGCACAAAATCTGTGTTTAGACTTTAACCCCAATTCTGTCCTCTTTTTTCCTTTCAGGATCTCAACTAGAAAACTCTTCCCCCCAACCCCCCATTCACACTTTCCTACAAGGGTCCAATGAATGTGCTGCTTTCTTCAGAGGGATTTGGATTTTAACCTTCACATCAAATTCTGGAATGTAACGCTTTGTCCCTAACACATTTCAATTATGACACCACGCTTGCTTATGAGATCAGCTCTGAGAGTAAACATCTTTAAGTTTAATATGGAGAAAGTGGGAGTGTCAGGTGATTTTGGATTCTTCTCTCCTTCTCACCCTCTCTTCTGCATTGGAGGCAGTACAGAGGCTGCCTGACTGGCAGCTGATGCACATACATATCTTGGAGGTGCCAGGTAATAATGGAGTTTGGACCTTGTTTAAAATTCTACTAGTCAAAACGCTGGGATATGGAACAGGCAGGGCTTTATTCTGCCTCTAAATCAGTCCTCACTTCTCTCCTTGTTATGGTGCCCATCATATCTCAGATACTGAAGCCACTGGGGAAGATCTAGAATATGCAGGTGTCCTGCAAGGCTGATGGCGCATATGTCATGAGCTAGTACAATGGAGAGCAATTTTCTTTTGTATTTAGACCAATTCAAGAAAAATAAAATTGTCAGTCTGCTTAAAAATATCCACCATGAGAATAGCTTCATTTGGTCTTTTGTTACAGTAGGTATATTCATTTCAACCTAGATTATCAATTTAATGTCAGTGAAAAAACTGGAGCCACTTCTTAGTCACTAATATACTAAGGTTTGCCATAAAACAGGGCAATTTTCTGTTGCATCCTGAAAATAGATCCTCTGTCACATGGAAAATTTGGGAAGATGGCAAATCTGAGTCAATTATTGCTCATCACTGACCTGGAATCGTATTCCCTTTAAGTCATTTAAAACCCAGAACAATTGTTGTCAGAGTTTCTAGGAGGGACTATTCCTTTGGAAATGAAGACAGAGAGCTCCAAACTTGAGCTATGAAAAAAGAGTAGGAATTGAGAATGTAAATTCAACATTTAATTTTTAACATCAGGTCGAATTTCAAGGTGCATATGTGAGAGAGATGAGGAAAACCTCATCAAGGAATAGAGAATGTTAAGGCTGGATGGATACCTTAGTGATTATCCAACCAGTACTTGCAACTGGCATGCACGCAATATATGGTAAACTTTTTCCTACAGCTCTTTATCTACTCTAAACATTTTAATGTTTCCTCATGACTTTTAAAATAATTTAAAGAATATATAGATATCTTCTATTTACATACCATTCCTGGAACAATAGTGTCCCTATTTTAGGCATTTTAGAATTAAAATATATAAAATATATTCAATTTTAGTTCTTGTCTGATACTTAAGTGGGTCTTTAGTGTGAACTTGGGCCAGACTTGAAAACATGCAGTAGCTCAACATGTTGGACAAGCATTTCAGGTCTCACTAAGCTTTGAAGAATGGGAAAAAAGGAAGTGGAATGGCATCCTCCATTCAGAGATAACACCTCCCTACCCTGCTCATAACTCAGACAGCTCTGTGCTTTGAAGGGAATGGGAGGGGGCACTTACAAGGAATGGATAAGAAAAATAAGACTTTCTTGTAACTCTACTTTTCTCATTAGAATCTCTCTTACAATGAATATCACCCTCTTTCTAGCTCTCTGCTTATCCATTAAGGACAAACTTGTACTAAAAATTTCCCAAGGTTCCCAGCCCACAGCCACCTCTTGGTCCCATAATCTTCTGACACCTGTTGTCTTTGCCGTTCATTTGGATGTTAATCCCAAGCCACACTAACTCTTCTAATGCTTTAAGGTTTTGCTATTCCTTTTACTGTGTTTGTATTTTGTTTTCCAACTAGACTGTAAGTAACTTGAAGTTCCTGAAGTTACCTTTTTTTTTTTAAAAATTGGTTGACCAAAGAAAGAAAAGGAAAAGGTAATGCAGAAAAAGAAAGTAAACACTGTAACTCAGAAGAATTTACCAGAACAACTCAAATAACAGCTTTGCTCCAAAGCCCCACCCAAAAACTAAGCAGGATTGAAACGGCCAAAGCAAAGCTATAACAAAGCTCAGTAAATATTTAGTTTGCCTTGGACTATTGCAATAGATTCCTTACTAGTCTCTTTGCCTCCAATCTCTCCTGTCCAATCTATTCTCCCCACAACTAAGCAAATGATCTTACTCATATATTAGCCATTCAATAAGTTGTTTAACTGAATTTATTAAACATATATTTTGTGCAAGGAAAAATACCTTGATTTAAACAATTTTAGCAGTGCTATGTTGTGAGTGAAAAGGCACAACTTTGGAAATTTAAAGAATAAGAAACTCAGAAAATAAAGTTTAGGTACAATATGTGTAGGTGATTTCTAAATTCATAAGGGTGACCATGCAACCATGGCAAAATAATGATTCTTTATGTATTCTACATACAATTTGCAATTTAATCATTGAGCATCTTACTAGAATATTATTGATTGTAGAAGCTGTAACTCAGAAATATACATTACATAGATTGATTCATTCTTTTAAAAAGTTAGGTATTCAGTGCCTACTACATTCCACAAACCAAGACTGATAAAATACGATGCAAGTAAAACAAGAAATACTGGGATATTATGATAACCTTGCTTTTTGTTAACCACGACAAAATAAATGCTTATGGGTGAAATCATACCTTTTGAATCAGTCAGGGTCCAAGCAGGAAACAAACAGCATATTCATACTAGGAAACTGTGGGAAGCATTGAATGTCCCTATTATGAGATGGGCAGAAGTAAAACTTCAGGTCAGTACAGTGGGAGGAAAGGGCTCTACATAACCCTTAGGCCTTAAGGAGCAATGAGGAAGGGGTGGTTACTGGAACTCAGAGACAGGAAAGGTACTTGGACAGAGCTGAAACCTTTGAAACCCCATGGGGCTGGAGCCTGAAGAATGCATAAGCCTCTCCTCTGCACTCTCGTCTCTGTAGTCGGAAGAGTGAGGAAACTCACCAATGAGGCCCATACATTTTGGCCACCCAGGCCACAGAGAAGTGTGGGGGAGAGTGGAACACAGACCCAGACTCCATAGTGACTTTATTCAGCATCCCTTTAAAACTTTCTAAGTATCTGTGCAGTCAGCATGGGTTGGTTAAACAATACAAACCCATAATGAATGAGTGATTTTGAGTATATTTTTAAAATAGCACAGTAATTTTCTACTGAGATTCCTAAGGCAAGGTTGTCAGAGAAGCTGTTGACATTAATGCTGTTTATAGAAAATAGAAAATTAACGAAGCCAGAAGAAAATGATCAATTAGAACTTGGTTTGGCTGTGTAAAACTTCTAATTTCAACCATATATATTAACTGCTTACCATTTATGCCTAATTACCATGTAGCACAATAATGTGTATCATTAAACATGTGCCAAATTAACTTTACAATACTAACTTTGCAATGTTAACTTTATGCTATTAGCTCAGTTCAAGTTTGGGCAGTTTTTGTAGGTTTTGACTCATGGAGCACGCTCTTCCCTCTTTTAACTCAAAGAAAACATTTGCGTCAATGATATTCTGCCCAATCACGTATTCTACAAAGACCTTGAAAATGAAAAAAAAATAAATTGTGGCATATCCTTCAGAGGTAATATATGACTTAATTTAGTAGTGCCTAGAGCCCAGGATTGGGTTATTAACTAATTCCAGCCATGATATAAAGCAGGGAAAAGCTCATGCCAAACCCTTTATAGCTCTTAAGTCATAGGACTCAGTATGCAGTGAACTGCCACCAGGAGGATCAGATGGGCAAGGGGTGTGCTATTTTTAGCAAATGTATCCTGATCACTAAGACCACATTCCATTTTTGCACTTGAACTAATTCTTGATTATAGCGTAAAACTTGAGACAAGCTGACTTACCATTCAATCGCCAATGATTAGTGTTATCAGGTTGTGTTCATACTATATGTTTGAATTTCCAGTTATGATAAAAAGATCTTATTACTGAGTTCATGCATTCATTCTATGAATTGTCATGAATTTTTCTTTTGCCTCAATAAATGGACAGTTGATGTAATCCACACATTCTAGATACTTTAAATTGCTGGACAGAGAAAGCCTGAAATATATTATAAGTTGGTCCAAAAAGGCTCAGTTTAATTGTATCAGAAAGTCATAATTCAGCACCGGGCCTAAGACTATAATTAAAGTAGGTTCAAGGTATTGTGTGGCATGCATTTTAAAGGACTGATTTACTTAAAAGACATTCTCTTTGGTTTCAGAAAATAGTTATTTTTGTGTCACTTCTGGATAAGAATTTTTATTCACAAATTTAAAAGTATAAGCATATACTAGGATATGGGCCCTACTTCATGGACTTACAAAATATCCAGCCCTCCAGGGATTCCACTGGGGATTTATCTTCTAGGGTCACAGGACCCACGTCAGTTACTGTCTCATCACTGAGGGCCTTCACTGGTGACAGGAGGAGAGAATAGTGGTATTAGGTTATTAAATATGAAATGTCCGATTTCATCAAGTAGTAAGTTTGTCACAGTTAATATCTTTGACGTTTCACTTTGACACTTCTTGTTTTATTTTTATTGTAAATGTACATTCTCAGTCTTTCAAACACATACTTTGGCTTGTAATTATCTTTCAAAATTTTTTAGACCAATTTTTATACAACCATACATAAGTCAAGAATTCATATTATTTTCAAATATGAGTTCCGTAGTAAAACCAACACAACACAGACAGCTCAAAATATCAACAAAGTGTTTGGAAAGGATGTGGCTAATGAACACACAGTATGTAGATGGTTGAAAAAGTTCCATTCTGGTAATTTTAATCTTAAAAATGAGTCACATGTACAACCTGAGACCAAGGTGGATAATGATACACTAAAAACTGCAGTGAAAGTGAATTCATCTCAACCTATGCATAAATTAACAACAAGGCTTGATGTTACCATTTCAACAATATTAGGCCATTTAGAACAAATTAACAAGCTAAAGAAGCTGGATAGATGGGTACTACGTAAATTAAATTAATGTCAAAAGAAAAATCATCTCGAAGCTTGCATTTCTTTGCTGTCATGGCATGAAGGCAAACCACTTCTACACCATATTGTTACATGTGATAAAAAATAGATTCTTTTTGACAATCACAAGTGTTTGGCACAATGAGTGGTAAAGATAAAGTGCTGAAATACAGTCCAAAACCAAATATTCATCAGAAAAACCTAATGATGTCTGTTTGGTGGTCCAGCACTTGTATTATCCACTACAGCTTCATGAATCCTGGTCAATCAATTACAGTAGGTGTCTACTACAAGTAATTGCACAAAATGATGAGGATGCTTGTGATTAAATAGCCAAGATTGGTCAATAGAGACAGGCCAATCCTCTTACACGACAACACTCAATCACATGTTGCATAAACAATGCTGCTCAAATTACAGAGAATGGATTTATTAATAGAAACTCTCTGTCATACACCATATTCACCAGACCTTGCACCAACTAATTACCACTTCTTCCAGACTTTGGACCACTTCTTGCAAGGAAAAATATTCAGTTCTCAACAAGCTGTGGAAAATGCCTTTCGCGATTTCATCACCACTCACTCTCCAGGCTTCTTCGCTGCTGGCATAAACAAGCTACCGCTAAGATGACAAAACTGTGCCAATAGTTTAGGCTTATACTTTGATTAATTGTACTGCTTCTTGTTTGAGATATAATAAACTATACTTTTGATTTGAATTCGGACATTTCATATTTAATAACCTAATATCAAGACTCAGTATGCACCAAAGAGAAAAAGCAACATGCTGACATGGAGAAAGGGCAATTGTTTGCATTTTCACCTCATCCTTGAGTGTTGATGTCGTATCTGACCTTTAGTCAGTTTGCTGCTGTTGTACAGAGAGGACTGCTAAATTAATCACTGAAATGTTAGTAGGCATTAACTGAACATCCATGGTAAACAAATCATGGAATTAAAATACCTTGAGGGTATTTTTTATGGGTTAGGAACACCTACTATACTAACGCTAAAATAGTAAGTATAGCTACCCTATATTGTTTGCCTATGTTCTACTACATACTTAAATCCATTGAGTTATTTAATTGTTTGAACAACCATGTGAAATAAACAGTATACCTACTAGATGGAGGAAGCAAGGGGATGAATGGATATGGCGTGTGGAGGAGGAGGAGGCTGGATTGGAGACTAAGTCTAATGCTAAAGCTCATATCCTTTCCACTATTTTCTAAGCCTTAGCAGTGCCTTCCTGTTATGGTTGTTTTGTTTCTCCATGGAGATTTCCCCCATTACCTTGTACACATAAACCCACAGCTTATCCCTGCCTCTTCTCCTGCCCTCTTTTCCTTCTGAAACGTCTGACTCACAGGAGTCTTCCCAAAGCAGAAAGAAGCGGATCAACAAAGCAGAAGTACTGTTGTGTACTGGGCTTGGGACAGAGACCTCTGAGCTGTGGTCAGTAGATTACAGCAGGGAAAAGTCACATTTTGGAGGTTAGAGAGGATGATGAATATGTCTTTCTTCTATCAAAAATCAGTTTAAAAAATGTCAGAATGTCGTCTTATCCTGGTTTTCCAAGAACTCTGCTGGCAAAAGAACTATTGCTGCTTTTTTCCCCTCAGAGTTTAAAATAATCACCTTAAGTGCTCTGTCACCCATCTTTTTGGGAGGACTGTCAGGAGTTAACAATTACAGATTTCTCCTTTTCAAGGCTCACTCTGGCACCTGTGCCTTAGATCCCATCCCTTGCAAATTCCTCAAGACTCTTGTTCCCACATGTTTTACCTTTATCTCTGGAATCTTCAGTTTCTTTTTCATTCCTCTTTTATTTTTTTCTACTTTCAAACTTCACCAAAAACCTTTAGTGTACTTGGCTGTCGCCTCCAGCTACTGTCTTCTTTCCCTCATTTTCATTTCTGAGCTTTTTAAACGAGTGGTCTAAACTCTCTGCCGTCATTTCCCTGTTTCGTATAGCTTCCCTTCAGCTTCTGACATTCTGGCTTGCACCCCACTGCACCTTCACAGATGTCCAGTGGCTTTCTTTTTGCCAAGCACGTTGGACTTGTCTAGGTCCTTGTTCTCGATATCTCTGTGTCATTTTAACTGCAAGCTCCTGGAAACACTGGCTTCATTCTCAGTTCCCTTTTGTCTCAGCTTTCAGTAGCTTCCTTTACGTTTTTTTCCTTTTTATTTTCCTTTAGGGCATCTATGGGGGGTACTTAATGAATTTAATCTTTTTTTTTTTGACAGCTTTATTCAGATATAATTGACATAAAATAAACTGAATATATTTAAAGTATATACTTTGATATTTTGATCTATTTATATTCCCATGCAACCATCACTACAGTCAAGATAGCATACATACTGATGACCCCCAAAAGTTTCCTCATGACCGTTCGTAATCACTTTTTCTTCCCTCTCCCCAATCCCCTGCTTTCATTCCTAAGCAGTCATTAATTTGGTTTCTGTCACTATAGATTAGTTTTCATTTTCTAGAAATTTGATAAATGAAATGAGAATAGTACTCACTTTTTTTTTTTTTTTTGGTCTAGATTTTTTTCACTCAACATCATAATTTTGAGATTCATCATGCTGTTTTCTGTATCAATAGTTCATTCCTTTTATTGTTGAGTACAGATTTATTTTAGATACTATAATTTGTCTAAACTTTCATTTCTATCTACTCTTTAATGGACCTTTGTGCTACTTCCAATTTGGAGTTATTACATATAAAGTTTCTATGAACATTTGTGTGAAAGTTTTCCTATGAAGGTACGCCTTCATTTCTATGGGGTGGAATGCATAAATCATATGGTAGTATATTTATCATTTAAAAAACTTGCAAACTGATTTCCAAAATGGTGTACATCCTATATTTCCACCAGCAAATGTATGAGAGTTCCAGTCCTCCAAATCCTTGCTAACACTTGGTATGGTCAGTATTTTCATTTTAGCCATTCTAATATACGTATTCAGCGGTCCCCAACCTTTTTGGCACCAGGGACCAGTTTCATAGAGGACAATTTTTTCAGCGGCAGTGAAGCTCTATGGCCTGGCCACAGATTGGTACTGGTCCAAGGCCTGAGGGTTGGGGACCACATGTATATTGATATCTCATTGTGGTTTTAATTTGCATTTTTCTAATGACTAATGATGTTGAATATCTCTTCATATGTTGAGTTGTCATCTGTATACTTTTCTTTGCTAAAGTGCCTTTAAATCTTTTGCCAGTTTTCTTTTTTAATTGGATTATTTGTTGTGTTTGAAAGATCTTTATTTATTCTGGATACAAGTCCATTATCAGAAACATGATTTTCAAATATTTTTCTCCCAATCTGTGACTTTATTCTTAATAATATCTTTCAAAAAAGTTTTAAATTTTGATTAAATCTTATTTATTGGTTATTTTTTCTTTGATGGATCATATTCTTTGTGTTATATCTGAAAAATCTTTACCTAATTCCAAATCAAAAAACTTTTGTGTCTTTTTTTAGAAATTTTAGTTTTGAGATTTATAGTTACATCTGTGATCCATTTTTAGCTAATTTTTATATATGGTATGGGATATGAATCAACATTCATTTTATGGCATATAGAATCCAATTATTCTAACATTATTTGTTAAAAAGACTCTCCTTTCTCCATTGAATTGCTCTTGCAACTATGTCAAAAACCAGTTGTCTGTATGTATATGAATTTCTTTCTGTTCTGTTCATTGGTTTATTTGTCTTTCGTTACACTGATATCACAATCTTCATGACTAGCTTTACAATGAAGTCTTGAAATTAGGTAGTGTTAGCCTTTCAACTTTGTTCCCCAACTGTGGTTATTTCTGTTGTTGACTTGAGCTTGTCTCTCAAAACACGATTGGCCTTAATGAGCTCTGGAAACTTTCTCACAATCCCCATAACCAATTTTATGGTAAAGCCTCTTAAAAAAAAATGCAGAACCACTAGCCCCAGCTTCTCCTTTGAGTTCCAGGCCTATAGCTCTGCTTAAATAGAGACAACTCTACTTGAAAATCGTATTTCTTCAAGCTCCAAACTTTTCTTCTTCTCTGACACTCTGCATCAGCTGTCCCTGCCAGCTTCATGATGTCAGCCCCACCACCATTCTTTTCTCTGTTGCCCAGACTCAAAGCTTCATCTTTGATTTAGATCTTTCCTTCTTTTTCTGATAAAGTAAATCACCATATCCTGGCCATTTTCTTTTTCATTCAAAACATCTTTCATGTATGTTTTCTCCATTTTCCCATTCTCACTATTAAGTTCATATTATCATTTTCTCATGCTTGAATGGATGACTGAAAGTCCAACTGACCAGCCCACTTCCAGACTCTCCCTGCCTCAAGCCATTTCCCAGATTTATCTTCCTAAAGCAAATTTATGCTCAAGTCAAACTCAAGCTGAAAAGTTTTCCTTTCTAGCTTTCTAGCATAAAATTATTTCTTTAAAGGCAAGTATTTATTTTTTTTCCTCCCATCGGTACCTAAGGAAATAACTTACACGTGGTAAGTGTATACTACATATTTACAAATTGAATTCAGTGACACTATTTCCCTAATATTGATAATATTGGCACAGTTAAACAATTGGCTTCAAAGTGTCAATTAGATTCCTAATTTGAAGAAAGAAAATGAAAAATAAAAAGAAGCAATATAATTCCAGGATTCAATCTTTTTTAAGTTAACAAATAAAATGAAAGGCCTGAACTGGAGCAGGGTACCTATGAGATCATTTTCTCATGGGTAATGTAGACTTAGTTTTAACTGCTAACAAATAAAAATTTAAAAAACAAAACAAAACACCTTGTATCAGTAGAATGATTTTCTTCCAAGGAGCTCAAGCATTTTTTGAAAAGACTCTCATATTTTCAAGGCCATGCAGGTTCAGGTACATGAGTGTGTGGGGGGGTAAAAGTGTCATAAACTAGAACATGGTGTTTACAACACCGGGCCCTGTGCAATCTCACACAGTTCAACTTAACAGCTGTCTCAAAATATAGGAGAATTGAGTTTCCTGGGATTCTCATGAATAGAAGGAAACTAGCTTATTTTTCCATTTTCCCACTTCACGTATGAGGAGCAAGGGTCAAAGAAGGGCAACCTCACACAACAAGCTAGTACCAACCTCGGAGTCACACTGCCTCACTGCTCAAAGTCTATATTGCATTAACTTTCACCTGCTCAGGAAAGAGAAGGAAGGTGCAATGCTTTGTTTGGATGAACATATAAGAATTCAGGTATCCAAACCAAACAGCTTAGATGAGAAAAATGATTCAGCTTATTTGGACCTGGGCAGACAAATGGGAAATAAAAGCGGGAAAAACAAAAAACAAAAAACCCTACAAAACCTATTTCTCAGAAAACTGAATTCCTTGCCTCCCCCACAAAAAAAATCAACCTGAAAATTTTGATTTTTAAGAAAAGATATATGTGGTGGTGTAGAGTAGAAAGAGTCAAAGTTGGAAAAGAAAGATTTAGAAATATATCAAATTACATGTAATGCATGCAATGTGATTTCTGATAATTTTGGAAAGATATTTTGAACATGAAAAGATTTCAACCAACTTTAAAAGGAATGAAGAAGGACGTGAGAGAGTGAACTTGTCCACTTAAGCATGTTTTTCCCCCAGTCCTCACTGCTCATCTGAAAACAAGAAGTAGAGCAGGTCAGGAAAGGGGTTATGGTTAACACTGCAAGATGAAAGATAAGCAACCAGGCAGTTAGAAGCCAAGGCATTTTATCTAGAAGAGCAGGTCTGGCCTTGTTTCCATCTTGATAAGAATTAGATTGGAGAGCTTGTTTGTCTATAGCCTAGGATGGGGTGGAGGGGTGGCAGGGCTGAAGAAAGGGGACAGGGAAGCCGGGGGCTGAGTTATGGAGTTGTGGCAAACCACTAATGTAGTGACAATTCCCTCTTTCGTGTTCTGTGTCTACCTGAACTTTGAAATTACTAGACTTGTCTTTTTAAATAACGCGGCTGTGTTTCTTTCAAATGTGGAGACTTAAATATCTAGAAAGTTTAGGTGACCTGAATAGGTTTATTATCCCAGTTTAAAATTGTAAGACAATGCCTAATTGGTTGGGCCATTGATTTAGAACTTGAAACAAATGACCTTTGAATTTAAGTGATTCTTCAAATGGTGTATCTTTATTCTAAAGCATATACACAATATACTGACTTGATCTTTAAAGTCATATTTTCAAGTTTTTTTAAACAGATTACAATTATAAAAGCTCTTTCATACTGTTCTGATTTGATGATACAACTGGTTCAGAAGTGGTGTTTTTATATAATTGTTAAAATTTGCAAAGTTCTAAGGTCACCAAGTTTTGTTCTGATTAGAGCCCTGACAGCAAAAACAGCGGGTTTTCCTGGGAATTTACTTGCTATTACTTTCAGAACTTCAGCCCATAATAGAACCAAGAAATCAAAAATTCAAAATGAAATGGGGCATATACCCAGCAGTAGGATTGCTGAATCATATGGTATTTTTAGTTTTAGTTTTTTGAGGAACCTCCACACTGTTTTCCTATTTTTTAGTACAGCTTTAAAATTATTTGTGGCTAATTAAAATGATTCTTAATTGTGGTGGGTTTATGTTGTTCATGCCATTAGTTATTCAAGTAGAGCTTATTGAATATATAAGATGATTATTAGCACAGGAGGAAGCATTATAGGATGGATGTTATCCATAAACCTTGTTGGGGTTTAAAATCTGTACTACATGAGAGATAAACCAGAACATTTTTAGCTCAAATTATTAGATACTAAAACAAGTTTGTACAAATGGCAGGTAGGAAGAAAGCATCTTAAAAGATCTTATTCTTACTTATCTTGGCTACTTTACAGATTGTCTGGCACCTTGAGTCTTATCTTCTCTGTGGTCCTGAGGCAGTCCCTTTAGATAATCATCTCTGGACACTGCCCTGACCACTAACAGCAGTGTCTAGAATGCTCTACCAGGATAATTCTCTTTCTAGAATGCTTCTCATTTTTAACTTTTCTTCTCTTACCTTGTTGGCTACTCAGCAGAGTTGTGCTAATGCTGAAAGTCTATGAGGCCTGGAGAAATTTTAGTGATATTAATAATAGCAGCCCTCATTTATTGGAAGCTTCCCAGGTAGCAGGATTCTGTATTTCATACATGCTGCTTCTCCATTGGTTATAAATATTCTCTAGCTGCTAAGCCCTCACTTCACTTCCTTTCACAGACAAGTTTTGCCAAAGAATAATCACCACTTGCTTTTCCATATCATGACCTCCAGGATATTTAAAATGTTTTTCTTATATTAAAATAATGTTTTCAATATATAATGTAAAAAGTAAAAAGTAAAACAAAATCACAATCCAGCCACCTAGACACAAGCATCTTAGTATCATTCTAAAAATTGTCATGCATATATAATACAGATATATTGTTTATTCACATATGGAATCACTGTTCATATGACATAACTCTTTTCTAATTAATAATCCATTGATATCTTTCCATGTCGTTCAATAGTTAATGACATAATTTTTCACCGTTGCATAGTATCACAGTGCATGAATATATAAATTCTTTTAATCAGTCTTACTACTGAGTGTTGTGATTATTTGTATCTGTATTAATTTAACAAACACTCAATTCACTCTTATTATGTGCTAGGCACTATTATAAACACTTTATAGTATTTATCCATTTAATTCTTGTAAAACCCAATTAGATCATATAAATATCACGTTTACTGATTGCACAACAGCAAATGCTGGGGAGGATGCAGAGAAAAGGGAACTCTTGTACACTGTTAGTGGGAATGTAAATTAGCACAGGCATTATGGAAAATGGTATGGGGGTTCCTCAAAAAACTAAAACTAAAAATACCATATGATTCAGCAATCCCACTACTGGGTACATACCCCATAATAAGAAAATCAGTATGTTGAAGAGGTATCTGCACCCCCATATTTAAGTGTCCATCAGTGGATAAATAGGTGAAGAAAATGTGGTCTATATACACAATGAAATACTATTCAGCCAATAAAAAGAATGAAATCTGTCATCTGCAGCAACATGGATGAGCCTGGTGGACATTATGTGAAATAAAATAAGCCAGGCAACAGAGGACAAATATTGCACGTTGTCACTCTTACGTGAAAGCTAAAAATGTTGATACCACAGAGGTGGAGAGTAGATTGGTGGTTACCAGAGACTGGGAAGAGTAGAGGGGTAGAGGGGATGAAGAGAGGTTGATTAACGTGTACATATAGTTAGAAGAAATAAGTTCTAGTGTTTGATAGCATAGTAGGATGGCTATAGTTTATCAATAATTTATTGTATATTTCAAAATAGCTAGAAGAGAAAGTTTAGAATATTGCCAGCACAAAGAAATGATAAATATTTGAGGTGATGAACATTCCAGTTACCCTGACTTGATCATTACACATTGTTTGCATGTATCAAAATATCACATATACCCACAAATATGTACAATTATTATGCATCAATAAAAGACCCAATTAGTCTGTAACAACCTTTTTAATAATAGTAATCCTTTTACTGCCTCTATTTTACAGATAAAGAAACCGAGACACAGAAAACATAAGTAACTTTCCCAAGGTAACAGAGCTAGTAAGAGGCTGAACCAAGATTCCAACTCAGGCTGGCTCTGGAGTGGGTGCTCTTAACTACTGTGATGTGGGTGCCATCAGAAACAATGCTGCAATGAATGTCCTCATTTCTTATTTTTCTTTAGAAAAATATCTAGAATGAAAATGCTGGCTTTTTGAGTGCACTAGCAATTACCCTTCAAGAGGTTTATAGTTTTCTTTCTGAAAAACTGTATATTACCAGACCTTAGACAATACTGTTATAATTTACAATTAAATCTCATGCTGTTTTAATTTATATTTCTCATTCACAATCCTCTTAATCTACTGGACTTTTATCAGTCTTTGCCTTCCTTGACCACTCCATTTGCATTTGATGATATTTGATCACTCCCTTGTCTTGCAACTCTCTCCTGCTTTGGTGTGATATCACCCTCTGCTACTTCCTCTAACTTGTATTAACATTCCTCCCTGGCTCTCTCACTGATACTTCTCTCTGACCTTTTTAATTTTGGTGTTTCTTACCTCTTCACTTGATCTGCTTCTCATGTTGCAGTCTCCGTGGGAAATCTCATATATTCCCATGACTGTAGCCACACTTTAAATGCTAATGCCTCACAAATCTTTATCTCCTCCTAGACATCTCCCCTAAATTCTAGACTTATATATGTAACTGTCTATTAGACATCTTTTACTGGAGATATTCTCCATGCTTTTAAAGACAGAGTATGTTTAAAATTGAATTCACCATTTCTCTCTTCAACCTGATCTTCATTTTCTATTTACCATCTGAATTTGATTTTACCATGATACAACCAAACACCTAATGTGAAAATCATTCAATATTTTGGTAATGATGAACAGCAATGGTTTTGAATCTGGAAACTCTGAGTTTGAACTTCAACTATGCTACTTAAAATCTGGATGACCTTTGGAAAGTTGCTTGAACTCTCTAAACTTTAATTGTCTATAAAATGGGGATAAAAATACTTACTTTGCAAGGCTGTTGAGAAGATGAAATGGGATGAAGTATGTTACATGGTATTTGTTCTTCTTGGAGAGCCTCACATACCAAAAGCATTCAATAAAAGAGCACTGCTATTTTGGGGATGATGTCTCACCTCTGACATCCAATCAGTTTCTGAATCCTGTTGTTTCTAACTCTGTAACTTCACTCCAGTAATCCTTTCTCTCTTTACCATCCCTGCCAATAGCACCTAATTAGGATCTTGTCATCTCTGCTTCCATGGTTGCAATTTTCTTTAACTCAACAGTTATCAACCATTTTTTCCTGATACCAACACGCAGAATGGATAAAGTTCCCATTTGTGACTAATGCCCTCAGGTATACTCCATGTTGAGTACAATTCTAGGAGTTTAGGCAATAACTCCACCCCCTTCTTTCTCATTCTACTAGAAAATATACTGGGATAAAAGTAGGAGGGAAAGTAGAAAGATAAACTTGAATCTGCTCCAATTTTTTAAGACGTCTGCAAATTTGGGTACTGTATTTTAGGAGCAAAGTGCTTGCAGCACACCTGTGTGACATTATACCAAGGTTGAGAAGCTTCGTGTTAACTAGCTTCCTCTACTAATTCTCTCACCCTACACTAATTCTATCCTACACACTACTGTCAAAGTGAGTGAGTTTCTATCATACAGACTTTAATATGTGCCCTGCATTTTCTATGGCAGTAGGCCCCAAACTTTTTGGCACCAGGCACCATTTTATGGAAGACAATTTTTCCATGGACCGGGTTGGGGGGTGGTGGTATGGGGATGATTCAAACACATTACATTTATTGTGCAGTCAAACCTCTCAGCTAATAATAATCTGTATTTGCAGCCACTCCCCAGCACTAGCATCACCGCCTCAGCTCCACCTCAGATCATCAGGCATTAGATTCTCATAAGGAGGGTGCAACCTAGATACCTCGCATGCACGGTTTACAGTAGGGTTCGAGCTACTGTGAGAATCTATCTGACAGGTGGAGCTCAGGAAGCGATGCCAGTGATGGGGAGTGGCTGTAAATATAGATGCAGCTTCAGCTTGCACTAGGGGCTCACATCCTGCTGTGCTGCCCAGTTCCTATCCTAACAGGCCACAGACAGGTACTGGTCCGCGGCTGGGGCTTAGGGACTGCAGTTCTATGGGACAAAATTCCACCCCCATTAGCTTGGCATACAAGGCCTTCCAGACCTGCCCTTTTCAGCTTTTTCAGGCTTTTCTCTTTCTATATGTCACCTTGCATATGACCCTTGAAACAACAAAATGACAGCATTTTCCATCTCTTCTTCCTCACCTTCCCTTCACTACTTATCCTACTGTAGTCTGGCTTAGGCTCCAGACACTGCTCTGAATGTGCCCTCAATCCTGGGCACCCATGACCTAAATACTGCTAAAGCCACTGGGCACTTTTCACTTAGCAGCAGTGAACACTTTGACTATTCCCCCATTCCTCCTAATTCTTTGGCTGATCCTTTATTAATCTCCTTTTGGCTATTTTTCTTATATCTGTAGTTTGATATTTTGCCCTGGGGACTCTTTTCTAAGCAGTTTTCTTCTCTTCTCTTTATATTCTACTAACTCTCTTTGAGAGGTCTGCTCTACTCTTTATGGTTTCAATTACTATCTATATGCAGATGCCAAATAATCCTCCACTTTGAAACTTTACCTCCTTCCTGAACTCTATATATACAATTCTCATAGACTCTCTCACTTAATGGTCTTGTAGGTGACATAACCACAGTGTTTTCAGAAGGGGATGCATCATCCCCTAGCCCACCCCAACCAACCTCTTCTTTGTGAAAGTTGCACACTTGCAAAAAAGGTACCATCCACCCAATTTCTTAAAGTCAGAATCTAGGAGATATATTTGACCTCTCCCACCATTTTTGACCCCTACATTTCAACTAGTTACCATATCTTCTTGATTATATCTCACAAGTATCTCTAAAATTCATCATGCAGCTGTAATCCCATTGCAGCCATCTTTCCCTGGGCTGCCATCTCTTACTTAGATTAATTAATCTCCTGACTCCAGTGTTTTTTTTACTAACCCATCCTCCATATTCAACTAGTTATTTTTCTTCAAATCTGACTGTATAACCCCAAACTTAAAACTCTTCAATATAAAGTTCAAAAACGTATCATGATTCATAAAGCTTTCTAAGATCTGGGTGTGGCCCCTACCTGCCAGCCCAGAAGGTTTATCATGTGTACTCTCACACTGTAAGGCCCAGTTACACCAAACTGCTTTCAGTTTCTCTTGTGTCTCTTTTGGTCCCTTTTGCCTGTATTGAATACTCCCCTCTCTCTATTCCTTTGCTTGGCCTGACTCACTCCTACTCCAGAGTTCCTATTCTCTAGAGTTAATTATATCTCCCTTGAATGATAGGTTGCAACTATTGGCTTCCAAGGTTCCAGTACTTTCCATATCATAAGATATATAACGTTTGTTTATCAAAAGCCGTCCTATCCCATATGATTACTAATAATTAAAGTAGGTTTACATCTAAGAACCATAAAATATCTATATTTCATAAACATTTATTTTAACCTAATACATTTAAATTTTATGTAGGAATATGGCCTTTAATTTGGATATGTATCCATGGACTAAAGACCCATGCACTCTCTTTACCATAGGGTACCATCCATAATTTCTAGTTTCACATTTTAAAAGTAGAGTGAAAACTTAAAGATATCTGCAAACCCATCTGAATATAGATTTTTCTGGATTATTAAGACTATTTTTTTTCTGAGTCTTTTCTCATTGTATCTCCTTTGCCTAATTTGATAGAAAAGCAATTCTCCTTTATTGAGTCTGTCCACAATATTCAAGTCAATTTTTAAAAGCAACCCTTTTATTTGACACTCTATTTCATTGAATTAAGTAAGCAATGTTTAATTTATTACATGATTACAATAATAAGTCAAGTAGTATAAACAATTTGGGAATAAACACAACTAATTCTTGGCAAGCATGCAACTGAACCAATGAGAAAAGTGTGTAGGTTTACTGGAGCGTCGCCTACTGGCTGTGAGCTTTCAATGAGCCCTGACTACTAATCAGTTTGCTTTGCAAAGGAAATTGACAATACTGGTTAATTTGTCAATTCAGTTAAATGGAGGTCTGCTAAGAGCAATTCTGCTAATCTAATTGTCTGTCTTTCACACTGGCTGTAGGCACTGTGAAAACAGGGGAAACATGTATGTCTTAGAAAGGAGCCATCTCTTTTATTTATCCTTACGTTTACTATCATGTGCTGGCCATATAGTAAACAGTTGCTGAAGGAATAAAGAAATGAGCAGATGAATATACTAAAAAATATCTAGATACCTATTCCTCATACTCAGTTCTTCCTCCACTGTAGCAGAAGTGTCAACAGCTTAGTATAGTCTGACTTTCCTGAATGATTTCTCCATACTCCAAAGTAAAATGTATAAATCTCCCTTTGCTGCCTCCACTGTACTCTGCACTCACTTTGAACATACTACTTTAAAATATTCTTATTAACATTTGATTTGTTTCTATTTCCCTTTAATTTATCCCATATCTCTTGAAGGCAAGAATTTTTTTAAAAATGTTATATCCTTATATTTTTATACATGCTATTTATATATAAAATTACATATAACATAATTTTATATATAAATTGATAAATGAATAAAATAGCTCTGTCGCATAGATATTCTTGATGCCACTTTAGATAAGAAAACTGAGGCCAGAAAGATTAAATAGCTTAAGTAATATTAACAAAGCAATAACTCGTGGGATCTTCTTGGTCTGTGTATGTCAAAGCTCATGCTCTCTTTCAACTCTTTTATGTCTCCTTCAATCAGCTAGTAAGAGAAAAACCTCTTCTAGCAATGAAAGTAAAGCACTTCCTGGCCCCAATCAATTCTTTTACCTGCTACCTGCTTGTGAATATTAATATTGTCTTTGCTTGATTTTTTAAAATAGAATCATAGATGAACAGTAAATAAGAGTGGCAGGGAATAGAATGGTTAGGAAAAAGGACATAAACCTGAGCAGTAGGGAAGATTATGTGGTCTGATGCAGAAGTATGTGGAATTTGAGGTGGGAAAGAGATTATAAAGCACATCGGACCCAAGGATGTAGGTTTACTCTATGGCATTATTTAACTCATGGAATGAGAACATTTGTATAAATTATCCATGCCATAGAGGATATCCTATTTCCCATATGTCATTTGGGAAGACTTCTTGGAGTTGATTGATTCCAAGTGTATCTTGAATGGTAGGGAAAATGTAGCTTAGTGTTTGGAAAAAGAGATCTAATGTGTAGGCCGAAAGGCCAGTGAGAGTGAAGGAACTGATACAAACAAAATATGCAAATCTCAAAGACAAATAGGAGGAAGAGCTATTGCAATGTTATAGTGAACAGTGAAGAAACTCCATAGAATCATGAAAAGAGGGACAGGACATGTTTTTATTAATCATTTTCCTGGACTTCTAAGTCCATATCATTGAACATTGCATTCATCTTTGATTTCACCCAAATCAGACTTGCCTAATATTTATCTGAGTTCTTCAGACCCATAACTCATACCCTTTTAACTCTCAAAGTAGTAACTTCATATTTTAGAAAATTCAGACCAAAATAAATTCTCTAATTTTCTAAAAATTTTTGTTCCTGATGTTCTTTCCATATACTTAATAATCTATAGGTTCAACAACTTTTTGTGTCGCATCACAATTGATTCTCTTCCATACCATGTCATTAAAATGCATCCAGGGGCCAGGAACAGTAGCTCATGCCTGTAACCCTAGCACTCTGGGAGGCCAAGGCGGAAGGATTACTTGAGGCCAGGAGTTTGGGACCAGCCTGAGCAAGAACAAGGCCCCATCTCCACAAAAATAGAAAAAATTAGCTGGGTGTGCTGGTGCACCTTAGCCCCAGCTACTGAGGAAGCTGAGGCAGGAGGATTGCTTGAGCTCAGGAATTTGAGGTTGCAGTGAGCTATGATGATGCCATTGCACTTTAGCTGAGGTGACAGAACGAGACTGTCTCAAAAAAAAAAAAATCTAGGATATATTCTTCTTCTTCTTCTAATTATTATTTTTTTGTTTTATTTGGCAAAGATACAAAGTCCTGTGGATCCTTCAATATCATTATCTTTGTAATATCATCTCTCTCTTTTTTTTATTTTTTACTATTTATAAATTCTCTTATGTCACAAGCAGGATGGGGCAGTGGTCTCTCTCTTTTCCAAATATTAACTCACTTCAGTCACTTTATCACAAACTTACTTTCCCCTAAAAGCAAATTGAAAATTATAAATAATATAAAAACATAAAACAATCAATTATTATAATATAATTACAGTATATAAATTATAATGCTTTATATATCTCATTTCAATATACTTGTATATTTTGTGTTTGAATCCTTGGTCCATCATTTGTTAATTCTGTAGCTTTAGGAAAGCCACTAAATAATATTAAGTCTCTTGTTATTCTATCTAGAAAATGGGGCTGATGATGGCATCTATATCATAGGATTGCTTTGAAGGTGACATAACAAAAATATGGAAATCAGCATAGTGACTGTCACATAACAAGGACTCAATAAAAGGTAGCTGTGGTCATTATTATAACACAAGAGTATTAATGTAATTGAATTTAATGACTGAGATAGACCATAGATCTGCTGTTGAGCCCTTGAAACGTAGGTAGTTCAAATTGAGATGTGCTATAAATGCAAAACACACACTGTATTCCAGAGACTTAGTATGAAAACCAAAGAAGGTAAAGTATCTAATAAGTCTTCATATGCATACATGTTGAAATGATAGATTAAATGAAATATATTAAAATTTTATTTTTAATATTTTTAATATGGCTACTAGACAAATTTTTAATTGCATATGTAGATTGTATTATGGTACACATTACATTTCTACTGACTAGCACTGCTATAGATGATAATCACAAAATCATAAATGGGGTTAGTTTTACTTAGTCTTGTCATAAACTTTCTCTCATGTGAAATGTTGTCACTCATAATGAACTTGTATTGTTATATAGACATTTAAATATTTTGAAAACTTTAATTATATGATATATAGAAGATGCTCTCTTCGGATTATAAATTTTTAAATGAGCTATATATATATTATAATTTGATATTAGAAGATTCTTTTTATATTTGCAAGATGCCCTCTTTATGTAGCCTATAAAAATAATAAAGATGTACTTGGACATCACATATTTATGTACCCCATTAATTTATATATGTGTGGGTAAATGAAGACCTGTATGATAATGAATGGGAAAACTTAGTTAATTTTATTATAAAGCATGCAGGTTACCAGAAGATCAGTTATAGATTGTGGTTAAAAAGTGGTCCCAGAGAAGCCTACATAAGTAAAGGAGATTGTCTAAAAGCTATGTGGGGATATAGGGTTGTTCTATAACTGTACATCCTGTCTCTTACTGTGACCTTGAGCATCATTTGACTATGATGAAACGCCGGCCCCCAGTCATGTGATTAACTAGTTGTAAAGAAAAAAGGCTTGTATAAATAAATTCACCAAAAGACTCATGAGGGTCTCGGTTTCTATCTCTGTAAATTGAGATGATTGCCAATAACCTCCACCTCAAAAGAAGATAATGATGCATGACACACATTCAAATAAGTAAGTACAAACATATACCTACTTTTTACATTTGCAAATACCACATGTATACACAGAATGATTTCTAAATACTCATCCACCCTATGCATCAACAAAGAAAAACAAACTGCTGAAACATTCATGACAGAAGAGATACATATGCCTAGATTCCCCTGGCCCCCACTGAGGTATAGAGGGACTCTCTGGATCAGGCTGTGCTCTGTGTTTGGGGAGGTTTGAGCTCTCTGGTTCTGCTCTTTCTCTCTCTCAAATACATTCAGATTCACAGGAACTGAACATTGAGGTATATTACCCTTAAAATTTCTCTGTAACATGATTTCTAAAAGAAAAACTTTTTAGTTCTTAAGATGTCCCAATAAAATTTCAGAGTGTCTCTTAAATACCACCCTTTCCATGAGGCTATTCCTAGGCACCCAAAGCTTCTCCTACTATGAGTCCCCAGGTAATTTGTGCCTCTGTTTGACCCTTCATGACAGCTCTTCTTTACAGTAATTTTTATACAGATCTTATTCCTTCTACTGCATTCCTTGATAGAACTCTTCTTATATTAAGACATTATACTTTAACTCCATGAGTTTGACTTTAAACTTTCCTCTTTTACTATACACTCTCCTTAAATGATATCATCAAATCTCTGGCTTCAGTGACCACATATGTATGTATATGTACAGTCATGCACCACATAACAATGTTTCAATCAACAATGGGCCACATACAGGATGGTGGTCTCAAAAGATTATAACAACGCTGAAAATGCCTATTGGTTAGTGATTTATGTTACAATTGCCTATAGTACTCAGTACAGTAATATGCTGTACAAGTTTGTAGCTTAGGAGGAATAGGTGTGTGTAGTAGGCTATATCAGACAGGTTTCTATAAGAACTGTGTACATAATTTTACGATGCATTATGCATATACATGACTGTATATGTATGTGTGTATATAGTATGTGTGTAAATGTGACTTAAGCCCAGATGTCTCCCCTGATATTAACTTGGTATCTTTAATTTCCTACTACACATTTCCACTTGGATGTCACACTGATATATCATACTCAACATGTTCAACGTGTTTGTCATCTTTCTGTCCTTCAAGGGATAGAAAGTTTCTGTTTCTCCCCCTGCCTTTTGATGTCAGTAAGCACTCTAATCCCTTAAATTTTAGATGATTTTTCTAATGGATACTGTAACAGGAAGCAAATATGCAGAAAGGAAGAGAAATTATAGATAGAAAAGAACAGAGCTTATGATTTCCCCAACTTTCAAAGTGGACTCAAATTTAATGTTGGGAACTAAATCATCTGTACATTTTATCCTCTTAAAGTGTCATCCTACAGACTAATTCTGTAGACATTTGCTTAAATTTCCCCAAGGACACAAAGTGCATTTGTCAAAAATCCCAGAATAAATAATGCTCATTGGGCAAGAAACCCAGAATGAAAATGTGACTATGTTGCTCCCTACTTGATTTTTATTCCCCTAGTTGTTTACCAAGTTAACTTTTCAGGGTTCTCAAAAGAAAAAAAGCAAAATACACCTTCAAAGGATCACATTTTACTCTCTTCACCTGAATTTAGGTTTAAATTTAATTTAAAATTATGTTGAATTTAGGTTTAAAAATGTATACATTCTTTCATAACTTCTAGAGCCTCACTGTTTAATATTAATAAAATGGTAAGGATATTTTTCACTCTTCTACCTATTATAGGCTTACTTTACTTACAATAAAATCTCCAAAGGCCTTGCTGTGTCATGAAAGGTGTTTGCTACATATAAATCAAGTCTGCTTTGGTACATAGTGATAAATGAGGTGAGATAAGTCATTCACTCTTACTGTCATTCAGATGAATGTCAGCCAATGAGGTGGCTGTCCTTGCTTCCCCAAATTAGTTTTATTATGGAGTTCTGTAACAACAGTCTGGACAAATGGAATGAATTAGACCTCATAGACCAAAGCAAATTTAGAAAAGTAAAACAGGTCAATTATCACAGACTATTGCATTTGTAATTTACACAGTCTTAAAATATTAAAAATAAGTCTTAAAAACAAAAAAAAAGTAGAAAAAGCGTTTGCTTCTGAGAAATACAAGGGTTATTTATAACCCAGCCTATAGAGAACTAAACAAACAGCAGATAAATAGAAATCAGCAGATAAATAGAAATCAGACAGTCTATGGATTTAAAATGTAATAAGTGAATAAATTATACTAGTTGTCCCCTAACCCTGTGCTGGCATATTGTTGCAGGTGATACTCACTGTCCAGCGGCAGGCTGATAGATTGTCATTACTGATGCGTGATGCTTGGATATACCGAGTTACCACGGGACACTAATATTGCCCAAAGCTACTTATAAACATCTGTGTGATGACTAATAATTGTATTTGGGTTATACATACATTGGAAATGTGCTGGGAAGACCTATTGATGTTAATATGAGCCATGGGATCACAGAAAGGAAAATACATATCCCTCATTATGTCAATTTCAGGGGGTTCTTTTTTTTTTTTTCCAACTGAATTGATCATGTCATGTTTCTATGTTCTATGAGTCAGATACAGGAGTATCATATAACTAACGCAAGCATACAGAGTATCTTAACATACTTATAACAGATTGCTCATTTAAAAAAATGCATCATTTACATAATCTATATTGATGGAATGTTAGTAGACTTTTATATAGCCCCAAAGTTATCAGACCATATCAAGCTCTTTAAAATTTTTACGTTTTCTATAAACCATGAACCAGGATAAATTAAGAATTCAAAATATGTTAGCACAAATGGACATTTTATTAAAGCTGATTCTTAATTCTTAAAAAGTCAAACATATTTTTATAATTAAAGCAGAGAGCATGTTCATCACCATACTGTAGTTGAAATTGCTAGTATTGTGTGCATGTTCTAGAATTTCAACTAAAAACAAAGGAAAAAAGCATAAGGGATATTAATATAGAGCTCATCTTTATTTCAAAAGAATTGGGAATGACTCACTTTATATTTTAAAGATCCATGAAAGCTACTTGAATTCTTCAAGGCGAATTAAGAACAAATTCTTCTCTTTACTCTTGCCTGCAGCAGTTTCTCTCACGCTCGTTATGTGATCAAGTGATCCACTTTCTTAGCTATAATCAGACTTATCAAAACATTAAAGAAGAAAGCAGAAGACTCTGGGCTCATACTTGTAGCTCAGAAAATGTAGCAGGGTTACGGTATAGCCAAACCACCATTAGTTAGGATGAATAAAAATCATTTGGCTAAGAGTTTGGAAAAACATGAGTCATTTGCTGTCCCAGTTTTTTTCCCCCTTGAGTGTTACCAAATGATAGTAACATACATGCACATTACAGTCTGATGCAAATAAATAATAAACAGTGAAGGGAGGTGGGGTGGGGCGGGGAGACAAAGAGTAGACTGTTTGAAGGCCAAAAAATCAGGTTACTTACTTACATTGTAGAAGTAAGACAAGGAGAACATAATGGTAGGCGTAACTACAGCGCAATTGTTCCTTGAAGACTGGGGAAACTTGTCAGGTCAAAGCCAAGAAATTCCAAATGGTGGTGCATGTCTCAGTCCTAAGGCTAAACAACATGACATAGAAATTCATGGTAAATATGTCACTCACCTGAAAATGAAAAGAGTTGGGATTGATGTTGCCTTATGCTATAGAATTAATAGTAAAGGGGTAAATAAGTAGATAGGTTTTAGCACCCAAGAAGAGTAAGCACAATGTTAAGGCTGCTCAGCGAAATTGGAAGATGATATAAAATGACAACTGAAAACACCAGGATATCATTGCCAGAGCTTCCAGTACTGATAAATTCATATATTCATGATGAGTCAGCTCAGGGTTTTTAAATGGAAAGGACCTAGAAAACAAAGTATAAATACTGAAAGTTATATTCAGCAATGAAAGAAGTAAAGAAGATGAGAATGGATAGAGTGATTTAGAAAATGGCAAAGAATCCCAACAACTGTGAAGTAAATTTAGTAAGCAAGCAAAAACCCACATTTATTCAGTATAAAAGAGGTCTTTAGAAGACCAAGTTAGAATAATTTGTCCATTTAAAAAATTTCTGCAACAAAATTTTAATTTCAGGTTATTTTTGCCCTGCTACTTAAAACTGTATTTCTCAGCCCGCCTGACTATGCCAATGAGTTCATTTGGGACAATTCTGTTCAAAAATTAGAATGAGTAAAACATTACTTTTAAAGTATGCCTGCTGATTCTCTTCCCCGGTATTAATGGGGTTTATCAATCAAATGCTTGAATAAACAGGTTTAGAAATAAAATACTGAGCTAAGTATATCTGGAATTAGAGGCTAGTTTTAGCTTTTTCACTGATTTGGAGTGTTTACAGACAAAATCACAATCAACCTGAACCTGTTTCTTTGCTCATAAAGCGTCAGATACCTTACACTTTCATGGACAACTGGAACGTGAATTAGATAGAGCCAAGAATAATTGTGCTAATTTGCAAAGTACTTGTAAAAAAGGGCATGGCTAAAACTTATATATATTCTGGTTCCGTTAAATTGTTCCTAGTGAAAGAGACTGTACATTTTAGAGTAGTTAATCAGAATTGTGACAGGGATAAGGGTAACAGAAAATGGTAAAACAGATTATGTATAGAAGGGAGGGGAAAATGGTTGCTGTGGAGAAACAAAGGTGAGAAGGGAAGAGAAAAAGGAGCTGGAAAGAAATGTAGATAAATTACATGGTATAATGAAAAAAAAACCAAGGAAAGAAGGAAAAAACAGAAAAGGAAAATAATAAAGGAAGAAAAGATGGCCACTCACACCCTGGACAGGGATATTCCTCTTCCAAGGTACAATGTCTACTTTTATTACTCTAATAGCCGAATGCCCTGGATCACCTCAACTGTACTTTTGAATAGGGAATAGTAAAGTTGGAGAGACTATCATTTATGAAAGTCTTTTAAGCTTTTATGTCCACCAAACCAGAACCAATACTTGGGTCCTGTTTGGGCTCCGGGCACTGATACAGTATGGACTCTGTTGCTATTCCTCTTAGTTCAATTCTCCTAATTTCCAATCAAGGGATTTCACTTAGCACTCCCAGTGAAGACAGTTGATTCTGATTCCGACTCCATCTGTTGAGGTGAAACAACAATAGATCGATAATTCCTTCTTTAGTCATAGGCTTATCTAAGGCCACTGAGCCCAACACATACACCCTTACCTTACTTCCTTTTTACCTTTTGTTCTATTTGGAGCACTTAAAAATCTTGCTTCTTCATAGATGTTCCAATTGGTTTGATGATCAGGTTCATACAGCTCTTCCAGGGGTTTCTAGAACAAATAACTCAACACCAATATGGGCAGTATATGTTTTTTACTGTTTTAGGGGAATTTGTCCTTTGCCTGACAAATTTCAAGTTAGAAGCAGTCAGTCTGATCCCGGACATAGTCTAGGATTATAAAACAGCACTAAGGACAAGAAAAAAAAGCTAACACTTTTATTTATCTCAGACTAAGCGTATCTTCATTTTCCAGGATCTTCCCCAACTTTTGCCCATTTTTATATGGGACCATAGATGTCCAAATAACTATCTTCTTTGTCAATTTTTCCCATTTGTTTGTTAGGCTATTTTATAGAAACACCTCTCTGGAGTATTGCCAAACAAGAGAAATGCACCAAAATTCATATTGACCAGTTATTATCCTTGGTGGAACAGCTATTGAGAAGTCAAAAAAAAAAAAAATCACACTGGAAAATTGTAGGGCTATTAAGAAAAAATCGGGTTTTGTTGGAAGTTTAATGAGTCCATTTTAGAACCCTCTAATAGCAGGATATGGAATTTCTAAAATGCTAAATGAAATACTTTCACCATGTGGCTGATACCCCAAGAACAGTACTTTGGCTTGAGCATGTTGATAAAATGTCTTAGAAGCATATCAAGATTTCAACTATTTATCATTTCTCTTACTGTATCGCAGTGGAAAAGTCAAGAGCATATGGCATGTTTTTCAAAAAATCTTTTTCATTTGGCTCTTGATACCATAAACAAAAAAAGATACTATAAAAAAGGAGAATTTGATATTCCTTACTGATCTTGAAGGGATCCTTCATAAACTTAATACCTGAGGGGAATTTGGTAAATTCATCCTTGTTTTTCTATTTCCATCCTTTGCATTGTCCCCTACCCCAAATTGGGTAAGTACTTGGAGTATGATATCATTGAGGAAGGAAAATTTCATTTGTAGTATTTTTCATTCTGTATGATATATGGAAGTGAAATTATTGGGGAATGTGATAAATATCCACGAAATTCTGTAAATATACATCAATGAAGAAAAACTAATAGCTATCTCAAATATTAATATGATGATGGAGTTTAAAATTGGCATGAGGGATAAATGGATAGCTAAAACTAAATAAAATGAGTTTGCAATCACATGTGCCCTTTAATATCTCTGGTTATAAAGATGTTTATAAACAAAACAAACTTCTTATCCACTTTTATCACTCTAATAGCCAAATGCCTTGGATCATCTCAACTCTACTTTTGAATAGGGAATATTAGAATTGGAGACTCTTATCATTTACAGAAGTGTGGTGTTGGCCAAATCTTTTAAGCTTTTGTGTCCACCAAACCAGAATCAATACTTGGGTTCTACTTGGGCCCGGGGCATTGATATAATCTGGAGTTTGTTGCAAAAGATAAACATTCATAAAATCTGAGAAATGAGAAGTTTGTGGCCCACACAGTGTTACTACAACATGAAGCAGAACCGGCAACCAACTTTTTGCCAATGTGATTGAACAATCTCTATGACTTAATCCTTAATTTTATGTTGGTCTGACTTCTAAGAAATGCTGGTTTCTTATATAGTTATTGACCATATTAGATCATTACAAGTGTGTGTAATTCACTGTGCATTTTGGCAAGTCATAGTTTTCTTTCCTAAAGGTCCTACTTTTTTCTTCTACAAAAGGGGACAGGCTCTGACATAGATACAGATTTTTTTCAAAGGTAAAAAAGATATATATGAAAACTGTCTAAAGGGCAGAGATGTCATCCTTAACAAATCACCAAATACTTTGTTCTCTGTGCTGATGGAGTACATAGTAATGATGGAGACGGGTTACTGATTGAGATGGGGATTGCTGAAATCACATGTATCCAAATCTCTGGGATAGGAATCGTGACACATACACAGTGGCAATGATAACTTAAATGAGCCTGGTATTATTCAACAATTTAGTTTTCTGTATTTGGAAGATGTGTTTGTGTACAGAATTTTCGCCAGAAAGTTTTTATAGCAAACTTTTTATGTCAGAAGTTTATTTTATTGGTAAAATATTAAATAATATACAGAATTAAAAACTGCACTTACACTTCTGAGAAGAAATAAATCTTGGACAAATTATATGCTTGTTCCTGAGATTCCCTAAATTTATTCCAGTAGCTGTGCACTCAGACAGTACAAACCTTTATAATATAATCCTTTTCACAAAGTATTACAAAGTTTCTGCAGCTTCTTTAGTTGTACACACGTACAGACACACACTCACACATGCATATACAACACTCATACACATATACACAGTACCCACATACATGCACAGAAACATGTATGTGTGTGCATTAAAAACAAAGAAAATACAAGTCCCACATTTTAGTCTGCAGTGATAAAACTGTTTAGCGGAGGTCTCCAAATCAGTATGTAGTAGAGTGACTTGTCACACAGCTGCAAAGACTGTTTCAGTATTTCCATAGTAAACCTCATTTTCTGAGGTATGGTATTTGAGCCTTAAAAAAACTACATTACACTGAGCAAACCTGACATACAAGGTCTGGAATTTTAGCTTTACATATATATATTTTTATATATATTTCTTTTTTAAACAATAGTTTTTATTTCCCCAAATTAGTTTGAAAAAAAATGAGGTTTACTGGTTTGACCTATTTTTTTTTTTTTTTTTTTGCTTCTAAAACTCAAAATATCCTAGAAACTGTCAAGCAATTAGTCTTTAAAATAGTCTAATTACCTTTGGTATTGTTAAAGAAAAAATATCTAAAAATGGCCAAGACACATACTGTACAAATGCAGTAACTGCCTTTAAAAGAAATGCCAAAGAAATGTTATCTTTTAACAAAACATGTATTTACATTACAGCAGTTTACTACAGGGGCACAGGTATAAAAAAAAGAAAATCAGCACACTACATATAAATACGTATGACACGAAAAATACTTCTTACTTAAATTTGTATGAAAACAGGACTCCAAATATTTTTAAAAAATTTTCTCCAATAGGTGATATGTAAGTGTTTAAAACTGAGCTAAGTGCTTTGCTTTTATTTTAAAGTTCATTTCTAAAAGGAGAGAAATGAAATAAAAAATATTAGGTTCTTAATTTAGAGCATTGGGCAAGGATCTAAGGAAATTCAGTCTGTAAAAATTTCAACTTTAGGACACATTTCCCAGGCAAAAGAATACTAAATTCCATGGAAATTTAGCCTAAATAAAGATACCATGAGATTAGACCAGTGGTTTTCCACATTCTCTAATCTTTTGATTGTGGAGTGTTTTCTTCTTTTCTTGTTGTGTCCTTTAACATACTATGATTTTCAAGGGTTTCTTTTTGTCATTAGCTAAAGAAAGAATAGGTCAGAAAAGACAAAAAAAAAAAAAATCACCATAGTTTTTAAGACTTCAAGGGGATTATTGCACTTGTACAGAAAGAAAAGAATAGTATCTTTTTAACTAATAGCAGAAGCAATCATTCTGGGATTGCAAATAACACATGGTCTAAAAGATCCAACTATTAAGAGCAAATATGGAGCCTGAAGACCCTCCTCCAAACCTGGAATATTATTATAGTAATGTTAAAGCATTTTTCTCTCAACAGGGAGAAAGTTAAGACTCTTTGCTCTACATTTATAAAATCTTTCTAAATATTTGCAAAAAATTGTCTAGTCTTTCATGATACACATTTTCAGAGGAAAGCCAAATCAGAATGTAAAGTCCAACAAAAAAGGAAGGCAAACATGCTATAATACAATTATATAATTTCTGAAGTGATGTTTTAGGTACCCAATATTTGAAAGTGAAAGTAACACGAAAGTTATATAGCTTTCTATTTTTAATCCAACCACTTTTCTTTTTAATATAAAACTACACTTGAGTATAAAAATATGTCAGCAGATTATACAGCCAACAAAAATCACAAACAAAAAAATTAAGGACCAATAAATTGGAAGTAAGAGTTGACCTATCTTCAAACTAGTAGGAGGAAAGAGGCAAAGACATTCAGAGACAATGATGGAAGGGAGATGGACAGATGAGAGAAAGGTTGGGGGAGATAGCACAAAATTTAAGAAGAAATAATGGAACTTTGTTACACAAAAGGGCAAGTGATTTATGTTGAAAATCTGAGAGTACTTGACTGTCAAATTTTATCACAGTTTCAGAATTTGAACTACTTAAAACAAAAAAACCCCTCAAAACCAAAACCCAGATTCCTTCCCTTGTTACAGTGTATTCACTTAAAAAAAAAATCCATTTCCAGTAAATTAAGTAAAATCCTAATAAGTGCATAGTAGGGAATTCAGTGACCTCCACTCATTGAAGAAGCTTTTCTTACTGTGTCACTTGAGGTAATTTGAAAGGCCCAATTCACTGCAAACTGGCTTATTTGTACCTATGTGAAGATATATGCTGTACTTTCTGTGGCTTAACAGAGGGCCTCTAAATTTTATATTTTGTTCACAGAAAGGACATCTTAGAAAACTAGTCATTCATGTACCACTCTTTGTATGGGATAAAGGTTAATTCACAGCAAATTTATACAGAAAATATACAAATGCAATGTTATGGGAGAAAAAGCCCATAAACAGAATTATGAACTTATTCCTAAGAGTGCATGTGAAAAAATATCCACAAACTTACAGTACAGCAAGATAAAACTAAAAAGCTAGAAATAGAATATTACATAAAAACCTTATGGAAATTCCAAAGTTTTAGGTTTTTGCAATAAATGTAAAAATATTCAAGGTGTCATTATTTGGCCTAGCAATACACTATGATAAAAAGAACACTAGCATATCACAGCTTCTTGGTCATATAACATTTGCTTTGTATAACCAGCAGCTCTTTTTTTAAAAAAACCATCACATCCTAACACATCCACTGCAAGTAATACACAACCATGGTATGTAACCATTTGAGATTATGCTTTGGAGAATAGCAATGCAATATGACTGTTCAGTTTTGTTTTGTTCAAGAAGAATTGATTACCTGCTTTTTTACATTATTCCATCAAATATTCACAGATTAGAAAATAGAGGTTCCAAGACTAGAACAATGCTAGTCTGGAGATGAAAATCCAAAACAATACTGTTATTTTGTTGACTAAAAATTCCACTTATGTGATACAGAATTTATTCTTCCTTAAAAACAAAACAAAAACATGATTCAATTCACAGGTAAAATGTCATTCTACCTTATATTTTACCTGCATAATCTTGTAATGATATTCATAAATACTATGAAACTAAGAAGATATTAAAATCTGGTTCCAAAGTTTCCTTTTAACAGCTGAGCTGAAAGTTTCTGTATTGGAAATTGCTCTAAAGTTTTGCCCTAAGAACATAAATATGAATTATATAGTACTCATTTTAAGTGATTTTAAAAAATGCATATTAAAAGTGTTGTAGAGCTACCACAGCTAACCAACACTCTCAATGCATTTTAAAAAGGCACCAATATAAAAATTTTAATAAGTATTTAATACATTAAATTCAGGATTTTAAGAAACCAGTTACTGTATATTTTAATTATTTTGCAGAAACTGGAGGATTAAAAATATTTCTAAGATAACTTTTGTATATACAAACTTCAATTTTACCCCCTCCCACACTTTCTTTTTGGATTTGGGGAATTTTCTGGTTTAGAATAATCTTCATACAGATAGTACTTGTTGAAATAATACATAAATATAACTGAAGATAACCACAAATGTAACATCCCTTTTTTATAAAATGAACAATCCAAAGTTAAAAAAATGTAGCTAGTACCTCTTACAGTATTAGTTCTGTCTTGAAACTAGGGGCATACAGTTTTTTTGTTTATAATTTTACAGTCGCTTCTGCTTTTTTCTACCCTAAGAAGTAATTTTGGAGATAAGATGGAATAAGATTTGGAAAGTAATGAAAATTTAATTTTCCTCTAAATACTCTAATCTGATGTAAATTTTGTTAAATATTGATAAAATATCATAAAGACTTCAGGGTTTTGTGAGGTGTATGACTGAGAAAACTATAAAAAAATCTACAAAGCTCACTAAAATATTCTTTCTTTATTTGCCAATAAGTAAAAGTTGATAATATTTATTTTCTGTATTTTCTTCCTATTCAAAAAGGAATTTATATTTCTTTAAATTTATATCAAATTAGCTTAAAATCTTTTTTGTCATTGTTTCACTTTGTTCTGGAAGTAGATAACAAAGGTCTAAGCTTTAAGTTTAAGAGTTGCCACTAGTCCCAAAGACACACGAGTAACTTCTTTAGAATTTCTTAATACAATCTGGTAAAGTAAACCCACCTAACTACTCAGGTATTAACTATAATTTTAACTGTTTTTACAATACATCTGATTAATTGCTCCTTTGCATGAATTTTCTTTAAAAGAATGTGTGTGATACACACGCACATACACACTATGATTTATACATATAATTGCCTGTATGTATGTAGGAGAGACACTTCCTATTTTGTAGCCAAATCTAAATTCTAATTTCTCATTCTCCCATTTTGTCCCTTTAGAAAATTCTCGATAGAATGTTTCAACTTGAAATCTCTTCCAGTCTGCCTACTGGTCACTTTCACTGTTTTAAAAAGCCCAATTAGAATGGCTCTTAAAATGTGATTCATCACTTTTAGAGAGAGAGGATGGAGATAAAATTCTGGGCAAAATTAGGGCAAAGCAATGTGATGAATTTCTGAATTTTTGCCAAACTGGAAAATATAGAGGATAACCCATTTTCATACCCCTCAAATACTTTCTGTAATGTGATATCTCACCTAAATAAACTGGGCATACAACTGTTATGTAAAACATGATTTATTTGATTTCTGACCCTCATATTTATTTTTAGGTGCTAACACCTTGCATATTTCCTTTTGTGAAAAAGAGGCATGCAAATATAGCCATCTAGAATTTCTCAGAAAGCACTGTCCATAAAAATTCTTTTTAACCTACAAGTTTGAATTGACCTTGTCCTTATTTGTCTATGCCACACCCTGAGCCATCTCTACCTCTTTCTGTTCCTCACACGAAGCTAAGAAAATACAAGTATACACTTGTAGCAAATGCACTCTCACGACTATTAACTACCTTCAATAAAATAAATTCCCAAAAAGATGAAATCAGAAAAGGAAAGTACATTGTTAGTACTGTCTTCATAAGGGAACTATCCAACTCCTTAGGTCCACCTAAATTTAGTTTCATCCCAGGGCATAGGTACATGATTGTTCATGTACTGGGGGAAAAGAAAGTAAGCAGGAAGAAATTTCATAGATAATGCCAGCAGAAATTCACACAGCCAAAACAGCCAAAATTACGAATGTATTGACTGGCATCCAAATGTTTCCTTAAATTGCAGTAAAATACAAAAATCATGAACCTTAAAATTATTTACCTCATCCAAAAGGAAAAAAAATGGCATTCCAATTATTATCTGGGAGTGGTTAGGGTAGGTGGGGAGTAATGGAGTCTCAAAGACATGTTTTACTTTTGAATAAATTGCATGTTCACAATGTAGGAAGGCATGCAGAAAAAAAGGTAACAGTTGACATTCTATACATGTCTGTTTTGATATATTCCCTTAGATTTAAAGGAACAGTTTGGAAATTTTTCCAAAAATAATTATGACAGGGCCCAGTAAAAGAGAGCTGAGTTATAACCATTTTTGTCTAATTCTAGCTGTATTAGTGCTTAGAAGTTGCTTGAAATAAGCAAATGGTAAAGTAGAAAATGAGTTTAGAGCTCTATTCAAGCCAGACTTGCTTATCTGTCCACAGTTCTCTAGTCTTGGTAATTCTCATATCACGCTGTGTTAAGAAATATAGTTTCAGCATCCTATTTAATGACCTTTCAGAGCCATTTATCAGTTACTGCTTAACAGAATTTCAGTATTCACAAATGGTTATCAGATAATCCAGTCACAGGCCTGACCTCCCCAAACAGGAGCAGCAAGTTCTGCCTTCCAAATGTGTCCCTCAATGATTTGAATCAATCTCACTCAGTTCCCCACCTCTAGTTCTGTTGGACTACAAAGAAATAACAGAGCACCCACATAAATGAAATTAAAAGCTGCACGTGAAATATGGTAATGGTACCCTATGTCATATACAGATTAAAGAAGGGAAATTCTGTACTAAGGATTTGATTAATTTTTGATAAGGATTTATAGACATGAATATTTTTGAAACAGAAAAATGTACAGGACCTTTGTTTAGAGGTTCTGTCACATTCTAGACTCCAAGAAGGATACAAGTAAACTTGGTTGGTTGTTTTATCTGTAGTCCAACGTACAGGTTACAAAGAAGTTCCCTTTTCTTTGCAGCAAAAGTGGTAAATATTATTAGTGAAGAAATACTAGAATGAATAGCCCTAGTTCAATAACCTTACAGGGTTCAAGTTACCATATTCAGGTCAAATTAGCAATTGCCCCGAGGAGATTTTGAAAGAAATAGCCTACAGCAAGACTTTTAAGACCTTCTACTGGAAGAGTAAAAGATGAATGAACTGTGGAGAGAACACTGGGTGGTCACAGCTTGAAAAAAAAAAAAAAAAAAAAAAAACAGTGAAAAGAGAAATATCAGAAAAAGGATTTTATAAGTGGGTTTTCTCCCTACTGTTAGCCTAATTATATTTTTCTGCTGACTGGTTAACACTGATTAAATGCTGATTAAAGTGACAATCGTGAGCATACTTTTAGAAACAAATATGTATACCATGCTGCCATCACATTTAAACTTTAAAAGAAAAACCTCTCAAATTTATGAAAAGTAGAAGTCCCTCCTAGAAATTGACTGCCTCTTATCCACTCTTAGACCATATGTTATTCTGAAAACTACATAAAAATACTATTCGTTAAAGGTGTTAAAAGTAAGGCTGCCAGGGTGTCTATAAAATGCCAGTCATCAAAACTATGGAAAAACAGTGCTTAAGTTTAGAAAAATAACATCACAGGACCTCAGATGTATTGTAGGTGGTCCTTAACTACCTGCAGTTTAAAAGTTTTGCTATATGGTACAGTGTAAAACATACTGAATTATAAATTCCATAGGGGAAGTAAACATAGAACCCACAACAACAACTCAACTCATCCTAGGAGTTATTACCAAAAATAACAATGTGTTTGTGTTCCATGATCTCCAAAGAACAAAAAAAAATCAGTTTACATTTTGTAACAAATTCTTTTTTCAAGAGTAAAATTACTTATACCATTTTAAACTGCTGAAGTTCTACCCAGAAAACTCTAAACTTTCCTGCTTTCAATCATAATCCTGAATATCAGTGACAAATTAGAATCTCTTAGGTGAATCTATATGAATCAGGTGATTTTTTTCAAAGCATGATATGCCTTATATCTATGTGTGGCAGAAATGAACTGCTCTTAAATTCCCACAAAATAAACAAGCCAAGTGATCAAGAAACAATATCCCCATCCCTTCTCTTTTCTGTTTCTTCCCTATTAGGCAGAGCAAATGACACTGCGTCCACAAAATAAGAATTATCAACAGTAATATTTAAAAAAAATAAAAGGTATGTCAACATCTGAAGGAAGGTGGGATTGTAAGTGCAGTATTTCTTCATGTGCAGTTCTTTACTTCATAGGGGTCCCCTTTGGAATGAAAAGGCCTAGTGGAATGTGTGCTCCCCTCGGACAATGTGTGATGAAAACTCATAACGGTCTTGGCTTCTATAGCCACAGATGTTGCATTCCAGTGGGTCCCGGTAGCCATGGCAACCCATGTGAATGGTGTACATGACATGGTCTAGAAAAAGGACTCGGCAGTGCTCACACTTGAAGGCCCGAATCTGTTCTCCTTCTCCATTGAAGACCTTGTAGATGTCCTTCAGAGAGCCCTTAGAAGCCTTGGTAGTATCCAAAGCCTTGACATCCTCCTTCATGTAAGCTGGGCTTTGTTTCCTCTTGGGATTTAAGGCAGGGTTTCCTTGGTAGGACTGGTGGTCATCATGGCTGCTTTCTGAGTCAGTAGAATCCAGGCAGCTGTTGCTGGGAGAGGCCTCTCTTTCCTGGGGTCGACTCTTTGGTCTGATAAGAGAGATAGGGCCATCCATGTTGTTATCATGACTATCAGAGGTTTCCCTGCTAATGGGTCTTTCTATCCTATTTGGATGATAGACCTGAGAATAAGCTGAGCTTATAACTGGGGCCACCTCAGCGATTGTGCTTGGCGGGTGCTGCATCAGAGGGTGAAGGGCCTCAGCTCCAAGGTAGGTGATTGCATTGTTGATGGCTTGGTCCATCATATGAGACTGCATCAGCTCAGCCTCTTTCTCATATGTTAAGTTCATATCAAAGTGAATATCTGGGTAGCTGAATCGCATGAGCTTTTCTCCTGAAAGGGAGGGCAAGAAGAAAGGAAAAAGAAAAAAGAATACAAGAAAATTAGTGATTGGGATAACAAATATAAAAGACTATAAAGTTAATCACCTCCATTTTTCACAATTAGGTATATCTTATCCTTTAGAATCAAGTATTTGGGCTCTTTAATCCTGCTGAGACTCACTGATACTCTTAACATGAAAAGAACACAAGCAATAAAAATTTCACAAGCCATTTACACTTGTTCTTATGTTATCATGAGAATGTACCTAACCTGAAATGTATGATTAAGTTTATCTTATTTTCATTTTCTATTAAAATTCTCACTTGAATAGGCCTCAGGAGCTATAGGAGAAAGAATACTAGGTGAAAATAAGTCAGAGACTATGCTTGTTTTGCATATTTCAAACATCAGCAACGAAGCTCCAAGGATCATAAAAGTGAAAGTGATCTGGTTATAATAGGCAACCTCTCTGTTTTTGTGTAGGATTAATTTGGTAGATTTAGCTGCTGTTTTAGAAAAAAATCACAGAGCCCAGTATATGTCAGTCCAGAAAATTCAAAAGTCATTCTTAAGATACTTTTGAAAGCTCTCTCTCTTCATAAAATGAATGATATTTAAAAATAGGAGTTACTTCCAAATGTACTTGTTCATAAACTTGGTAAATATTATGCATGTTTTATTGTTTTACTTCTTGAAATTGATAATTATTCACTTTTACATCATCCCTTTCTTATTTAGACATATGCGTGATGGTGCTGGTATGTACCTATTGTTAGTTTCCCATACTTTTTCTTGATTAAAGTATCCGTAGTTTTTCCCGTAATATTTATGTGAACAAATATAATTTTACTTCAATATTTTATTTCAACATAACATCTGAACATTAACTATAAGAGTTCTGGTGTTTAAAACACAAAAGCAAATTTTAACTTTTCTTCAAATATTACCAGTTTTGGACAGAATATTTCATCTGTAAAAAATTCTGTCCCTAATACCATGTGGTGTCCAACTATTAAATTTATGTGGACTTATTATAAAGGTTTAATACACGGATGGATGTCTAACTTTTAATGTTGATAGGAAATGTTGATCCACAGAATTGTATTCTGGAGAAGCATATTAAGGTAGGTAGTTAGTATTATTTCAGATTTGAACAAATGGCCCCAAAGTGAGATTAATGTAACAAATATATAATAGTAATGAAAGTGGAAGAAAAAAATGATCAGAAATTATCTCACGGCATCTGATTTGAAATACTGCAATGTTAAAAGTTTCAAAGTTAAGCTGGACAAACTAGCTTTATATTGTTAAAGAGCTTACAGTTTAGAGGGAATGACAGCAGTTTAAGGACCACTTATCATACAGTGTGATGTGTGTTATGAGGTTAAATAAGAGGAATACATAACTCATACTAGGGGAGTAAAGGAAGATTTCTTGAAGGAAGTGGCATCAGGGGTAAGAATGTGACGGTAAATATTAGCTAAGTAAAGAGACATGGGGGTGGAACAGCTGGTAGGAAAGATCCAGAGGCAAGAGGGCATGACTTATAAATAAGGAATTACATATACTTCAATACAGCTGAGAGTAGAAACAGATGAGAAAGACAAGTCATAAATACAGGGCTCATTCAACTTCTAAGAAATTTGAATTTATCCTAAAGAAATAAGAATTGAAGGAGTTAAACAGAAAAATGGACTGAAGATACTTATTTAGCAAGAGAAGTTAGGAGGTTGTTGCGGTGGAGATCATGGTGGTCTGAACTGGTGGAGTGGCAGTGAAAATGGAGTCGATGGAATGGAGAGAAATTTGGAAAATACAGTTACTAGGGCTTGGTGATTATCTAGACATGAGAGAATGATAAAGAGAAAGAAGCACGAAGCCCAGGTTTCTCGCCTGGGAAACTCAGATGGAAAAGATGATGAATTCAGTTTGGGGAGGACTATGAGTAATAGTCATGTCCAGCATACTTAGATATAATATCAAATTCAGGAGAGAGATCTGGGCTTGAGATGGAAATACGAGAGTCATCAGCTGACAGAAAGCAACTTCTAAACCCATGGGAATAGACACTATCACCCAGGCATAGGTAGAATGTTAAGAGTGAGGGTCAAAAATAGAACACCAGGATTTTTATGCTTACCTGTACATCAAGGCAAGTGGGATTCTTGCACTGGGCCTCACGTTTAGAGTGCCCTGGGCCTTGCTCCTCATGTAATGAGGAGTCTGTAGGTCTAAGAGAATATGCTGATCTGGAGCCCCCCAGATCCCAGAATTCCTTGCCCAGATGGCTCTGAGCCTGCTTCCACGGTCTACGCAGTCCTCTTTATAGTCTCCATCCTCCTTAGTACCAACTGTATTGCTGGTAAGCAATACACCTAGGCCTGAAGCATGGCCAAGGCACTACTCTTTAGGTGCTATGTATGGGGACCATTGCAAAAAGAACTTGGATGTACAGGCTGGGATGGCTACACGTGTGTGTGAGGCCCCTTTTGGTAATGGACAGAACCAGGAGAGAATCTAAGAGGGGACCCTGGCTGGAAGCCAGGGGGAGGTTGTACTCATGCTGCCAAGGTCTGGTGTCGAGCTACAAGGAATCTGAAAATTCCATATTTATTTGGACTTAATCTTCTAAGCTAGGAGGCTAAATATAAGTTTTTCATATAGATTTTGAATATGAAAATGTTTAGTCATATGAATGGGGGCTTTCATTTGTACTCTGCCCCATTTGCATAGCTGTTAGGGATAAGTCCATAAAGACGACTGAGAAGGAGCAGTCAGAGAAGCTGGAGGAAATACAAGAGACATCAATGTCATAGAAACCAAGGAAAAAGTGTGTTTCCAAATGAAGTATTTAGTAGTGGCAAATGCTCTCTAGGAGTTGTGTAAGATACTGTATAAAAAGGGTCAACTGAATTTGGCACTATGGAAGCTAGTAGTGATCTCAATGAGAATGATTTCAATGGAGTGTGGGGAAGAAAGCCAGGTTACGTGGACTGGGAAATGAGCAGAAAGAAAGAAATCATAGAAAGCAAGCACAGAGAATTCTTTCAACAATCCCATGGTTGAAGAGAAGGAGAATATAGGTAGGTGGTAGCTGAAAGGAGACTTGGGTTTAAGGGAAGATTTTTTTTTTAATTATGAGAGTTTATCGCATTAAATGCTGATAGAAAAATGCCAATAGCGGGGGGAAGTTAAAAATATAAGTGAGAAAGAGGAAAAATAATAGTGTAAGTTACTTGTGGGGAGCAGGATAGAATTCCAGGGCACAAGAGGAAGAATTAAGCTTAATCAGAAAGAGGGGTACTTCTTTCATGGCAATAAGGGGAAAAAAAGTATTTATGTGGATTTACATAATCCTATAGTATTGGTGATATTACACTGAAATCATTTTAACAGATTTTATTCCCTATGAATGTAGATACAATATTGCCAAGGAATGAAATACCATGTTTGCAGAGAGTAGGGAAAGGTTGAAATGGCCACAGTGGAGAGTAGGAGAGAAGACTATTCAAGGATGGATTAAAAAGAGTGCTGCTGCACAGGATGGATGGGCCAACTGATATTTGAGATCTATAGTGACACCAACTCGTAAAGGTGTGGGCAGCTGAAATACAAATATGGAAAAGATGCTCATTCTGCTTTATGAGAGAGTGGGGTTTCACCAGGAGTAGGTGATAGACGGGACAATGCAAGAGAGTGATAAAACTGATAAACCATGGAATCTAAGCTGGATAAGGAGAGAGAGGAAGGGATAAATCGATATGCAGGACGTTCAGGGATCACTGGCCTGGAGAGCTTGATAAGGTCAAAGAATAGGATTTAACTGAGGGACATGGTAAAAGGAATTTGTGGTAAGTGTGGAATGATGAAAACTTTCCTTTTGAGTGCAATCAGAAATGGCTACTGTAGCTATTGTTTATTATATGTTACTAGGCTAGAATCCAAATAAAAATATACTCTCAAATTCTTAATAAAAAAATCTAATGTCATTATTTTAGAGTCACACCATAATTTTCTAAAAATCTCTTTCTCTCCTCAGCAATGTTATCAAATAAAATTGAGAGTAACATCTTTAAGGCATAGGAAACAACAACAAAAATATTATAAAAGGAAGACTATACAGATTCAGAAAACAAATAATAAATTTTATATTTTTCCAACTACAGTAGAGTCTAGTTAGAGATAAGCATTTAATGACATCTATTAAACTAATCAACATTAAAAACAAATAAACAGGCTTTTTCCTTTCCTTTTCTTTCATAGTTACTACTAAAAAGAAAGGAACAGAAGGAAATGTTATCCAGGGCTCAAGGTAGGCCTTTGAGCATAATCTCAAGGGCCTTAAACTGACCTTGTATAAACTATGGCCCTTGGAGTACCTGTTAGCTTTCTTTCAATGAGTTTTCAATAAATCCCTCTAACTAGTCTTAAAGTGCCATTTTTCGGATTTGTTCTTCAATTTTAGATTGAAAAGAAACCTTCTCTGTTTACTGAAGTAACAAAATTTTATTACTCTCGCGCTGAAATAACCAAAGAAAAGATTTTTCTCCCAATCACTACTCAATTAGGATGTCCCACAATGCCAACACTACAATGTAAGAATGTTTGAATATTTTTACCTCTTATTTTCATCCTATACTAATTCTACAAGGATACATTATATATACAATGAATGAAAATTCTTTAACAATTCTATTGAATCTTTATTATTCATACTACTTTAAAAAAATACATTCTTTTTGTATCCTCAGTGACACTGACTTACAGAATGCATTCAGAATCATCCCAACACTGGGTGTATCAAAGAATATCTAAGGGTTTAGAAATGAAAAGGGACAGTCTAAATATATGATATTTAATCTTTTCAGTTCAAAATCATAGGCTGGATAAAAAAACAAAGATCAAAGTATAAAATATAGACCCAAATATAAAACATCTGGAATGTAGGTTGCTGCATTATTTTTCTAATGCAGAATTTTGAAAAATAAATTACTCTTAATTCTAGATCAAATACTAAAACAATATTATATAAAGAAAACAGTTAAAAACCTGGCACTAGTGCAAATTTTAAAACAGATTATAAAACTGGCCAATATGCTAGATCATTTCCCTAACATATTATTTTTTAAATAAATTAACATTTTAGTTTTTACATGCTATTTCACTTTATATAGCATGACAATTTCAGATGGTGACAATTATCAGTCTTTCCTTTATTTCTCTTTCTTCTGCCCACATGCCTAAGGGTGTGTGTGCGTGTGCATGTGTTGTGTGGTGCACATGGCGTTTCCATGGAGTAGAAAAGAGTAATGGAGAAGAGATGGGTATTTATTTCATGAACTGGAACATACCATGTATTTCTATACATGGTAACTTGCCTTTTCCCATTAAAATCACCTTGCAAAGAAACAAAAGCATTTGCAATGCTTACCCACAAACTTTTGTGGCGTGGAGCTTTTACGTTTTCCCATATTCCCCGTGAGCTTCTCTATGACAGCAGGTCTCTCAAAAGGCACCAGAGAAATATTGTTGTCCATAATAGGCTCTTGTTCCTTACAATCTTCCATAGGAGGTACTATATAAAACCATACAAGAGTGCAATCTGATGATTTCTTCAACATTTTGAAAGATAAAAAGCTGGATTTGCCATCTCAATATGTTATAAAAACATAAGCTAGTATGCTTGAATAAAAGCAAGTAGAAAGAACCTCTAGGGTGAAAGTGTACTCTTTAATTTCACACACACACATACACACACACACACACAGGATTTGTTTTTATCTGAGTCTTTCTTAGATCAATGACATAAACTGTTGCCACTATGGATTGGCAAACATGTTCATCTGATTTCTCATCTTATTCCTCTGAAAGTGTTTTTATCATTGATTAAAATCAATACTACTTTAAGACTGCACTATTTTCAAGGCTTTTGGAGTTTATTTTTCTAAAACAATTTAAGTTAGTCAACTTGTTTTGGAGAAAAGCTTAAACAGACACACAGAATAACAGTGCCATATTTAACTTTTTTTTTTTTTTTTAACCCATGTGTTTTCCTGCAGCAGATTTTCTATTTGATGAGCTGCTAGCCTTACTGGCAGTAGCTTAAATACCTGCACAAAGCAGATCTCATGAAGGAGATCCAATTCTGAACACGTCTTATGCATAGTAAACTGTGGCAGCTTTATGATCGTAATTTATTTTAAAAAGAGCTCTTCAGCATGAAGAAGAATCCATTTCCAAACTGGAACATTGGCTTACTAAACTACTGCCCTAATTCATTTGACATACACTCTCCAATGCTGTTCCTTATTCATCCCATGTCTAAGTTGCTATGGGCTAATATGTTAGCCTTAGATATGGACATTAATAGCGTAAAGAACTTATAAAAGTTGTTTTTGAATAGAAATACTGTCCAAGGATGTTTAATTAAGGATAGGGTAACATCTCAGACAGATTAGATCAGTTGATTAAAACCAGTATTCATGGGAAAGAACAAAATTTATTACTTGTTGATTATTGTTGCTTTCTCCAATTGCCCTTGTGCCAGTACTGTATGGAAACAAAGGTTTCATTTCTTAGGGTATCTTTACTTGTTCAGCATTCACTGTAAAATGCTGATTCTTTTATTTGTACAAGATAGCCCCACTGTGTGCAACAAATGCATTCTCATTTATAAGGAGATCCTGCTGGTGAACACTAAAATAAAGTGAAAAAGCAAGAGATGAAGGGAAAATTGAGCGCACAATTTAGGTGACCTACTTAATAACCAATAGAGGTTGCTGATTTCAAAAAAGTGAAAAATAGCATCAAAGTGTTTTCATAATTTGGACATGTTTATAGAATTTCAACATTCCTCCAAGTTTTGATTACTGAACGGGCCATAAAAAACTGAATCTTAAATCTACATTTAATAAGAGGTCCTCTGGCTATGAATAGCAAGGGATTCTACAATTATTGGATGTTAATTTGCAAAAAAAAAAAGAACAAAAATCCAAGATGAGATTCAGGAACAAGAAAACACTTAGGTCATTTTCTATACTGACATAATTCATGATATTATCAAGTGGGAAAAGGTCCAAAATGAAAAAAAATTTGTAAAGCAAAAAGTTGCTGTTGTAAATTTTGCTAAAAAACCCAGCAAAACTGGTTACCAGGGTTTGCCCCCAAGATTGAATATGCTAATTATTTCTGCAACGAGTAGTCTAAAACTTGGCAGTTTTGCTCTAAGTCTCACCCTGAATTTTGATATTTGCACACATTTAATACTCAAAACGAAACCTGGGTGTGGGAACTGTCCCATGCCACATCCACCTCAATTCAGATGATTTGTCCCACGTTCAATGAAGCTCATGTGAACTAAAAATGATGACTTTGGCAGAGTTCTGCTCTAACTTCAACTTTACAAAAGCCCGTTGCATGTCAAAAATTGATCTTGTTTTTACAATATCAGCAATAATAATAAATGACATATAGGCTATGTGGCTAAGTGTTATGTTAAGGTTTTGCATTTAATTCTTTCAACAACCCCATGGAAGAGGTGCTATCACCATCTTCACTCTTTGACTCCAAGAGGTTAAGTAATTTCCTTAGGGTTTACATCTAGTTAGTAGGGAATGTTACCACTAGGAAGTCTGGTTCCAGAGCCTGGGCTCTTAACCACTGTGCTATACTATTCTTTGTAGATGTATTTTGAGCACTGACTTTTTTTTTTTTTTTTGAGACAGAGTCTCGCTTTGCTGCCCGGGCTAGAGTGAGTTGCCGTGGTGTCAGCCTAGCTCACAGCAACCTCAAACTCCTGGGCTTACCGGATCCTACTGCCTCAGCCTCCCCAGTAGCTGGGACTACAGGCATGCGCCACCATGACCGGCTAATTTTTTCTATATAGATTTTTAGCTGTCCAAATCATTTCTTTCTATTTTTGGTAGAGACGGGGTCTCACTCTTGCTCAGGTTGGTCTCGAACTCCTGACCTTGAGCAATCCACCCGCCTCGGCCTCCCGGAGTGCTAGGATTACAGGCGTGAGCCACCGCGCCCAGCCGAGCATTGACTTTTTATAAACCAGTTTGACCTATATGTAAGGTCTGCCATTGGGAAAAGACTTCATACATTTTTCCTTAATAATATAACTAATCTGAATTTTTTGCTTTCATAGATCTGGGTATAACTCAGGTGAAAATGTTTCTGAATATATCAATATATTGCTTGAAACACAAATTCTCTATAGATTTCAATAGTGCATTAATCACATAGCAAGACATTTATCTGGGCTAAAAACATACCAATATGCTACCTTCACTTGTTTGAGCAAACTTTATAAGCAAACATCTTCTTTGATCTTATTTTCTAAGTTATAACCAGGATAAAAATACATTTATACTTGTATTATATCATTGTTTCATTGCATTGATAAACCATAAAGGCAAAACCATAAGAGTATTCCCAATATAGCTTTTTTGTTGTTGTTGTTTAAACCAAGCCACACAAAATTCAAATTCCATGCCTATATTAGGTCACATGTCTACCCACCTGGACTGATAGCCCAGTGGGACCATGGCTGCATATAATGGGAGGAAGTTCTCTAAAGGAAAATGGCAGGCTTGTTAGCAAGTGGAGGAGGAAGGAATGGTGAGCAGGCAAAATAACATGTTTTTTTATATTGTCGCAAACTTTCTCCATGTTGTTGAATCTTAAAAAAAAAAATTATCCGTTTTCTTATTTTCTTGACAGCATTTGACAGTGCTGACACTTGCTTTGGTCTCTGTGAAATCACTCTTTCCATGTTCCTATTCTGCTCTTACTCAGCTTCATGACTTTTTTTTTCCTCCTGGTGTGTTCCTGTCCTTCTAGTTGTCTCAACCTATACTTATCTATAGCACTTTATTAAAACCTACTTCAGGCTACTACATATATAATGATGGTTCGCACACCGTTAATTCCTACCCAGATCTCTCTCAAGAGCTCGAGATCTATACAACTTCCTCCTAGATAGTTTTACCTGGCTAATTCACAGGCATGTAAGAGTTATCAATGTGTTCAAAACTGAAAATCTCCATTTTCCTCCCTAAACTTTCTCCTATTTTCACAATTCCCATCTATTAATAATTATGCATGGCACTACTACCTACTCCATCATCCATGCTAGATATCTATGGTAAATCCTAGATTTTTTCATTTCAACCAGTCCTCTGCCTCTCCTCTTCCCTACCCCATCTTTTCACAAACACACACACAAAAGTACCAGTGTTTTAACTTTTACGTAGGGACGTTGCTCTCAGTTAGCTAACCTTCTATATATTCCAGGCTACTAAGCCCACCTTGACCACTACAACATTCCCCTAACTGATCTCCTTGTTTCTTGACTCCTCCAATCTCTCTCCAACATTTCTAGCACAAAATTCTAAGTATCCTATTTTTTAAGATAAAGTACAAAATTCTTTGCTTAGCACAATAGGCCCTTGATGTTCTATCCAGAGCCTATTTATCTAGCCTCATCACCTTCCAATTTCTCTTGTCCTTACATACTGAGCTCCCATTATACAAAGCTACTTGCAGGTCCTTAACTCTCCTTGCTCTTCTAGACTTCTGTTTCTTCACACATGCTGCTCTCTCTGCATGTTCTACACTTAATAGCTTACTATTTTGCCTTTCAAAACTGAGCTCAAACACAAATTTCCCTGGAAATTCCTCTTAGAATCCCAGTTGATTTAGATATCCATTCTCTATGCCGCCATAATGCTTATCACACAGTGGTCTAATTGTTGGTTTACTGTTCTATTAATAGTTCTTATAGTGGTTGGTAAATAACGTTAGGAATTGGTTATGATACGAGACAAATATATTCAATTGATATTTACTGAATGAATTAATGAAGGAAATGATGCCACTCAATGGAAATAAGTCAAAAAAGCTTACTAGGAAGTTTGCAGGTACACAATTATGCTTCCACACTTACAATAATGAACCTCCCTTTCCTAAATAATTCAAAGCATAAACCTAACGGTATGTAGCTTTAAAGTTGGCTATCTTCCTGGCTCACACTTTCATTTTTTTCTTCAGGCTTTGGGGAAAAGGTAATTACATAGTTTGGTTTTTAAAGCTTTTTCTTCAAGCTGAACAGATTGAAAAATGAGCATAAATATAACATTCAAAAAAGATAAATAATCTGCCATAAAATTCAATTCACTGTTATCTTGATTTCCAAAACTACAAGTCCTGAAAGTCCTTCCCTTTCCTCACACTCAATAAACGTTTCTAAGAACTTTTTATTCTACCCCCTAAATATGTCTTTGGTGTTTCCTCTTGTTTTCTCATCTTGTCGCTGCCTTTTCATTCTTTTCTTGGCATTCTCACTTCCAGTCCCTCCTCACAGGCCACCTCCTACCCGTCAGGTATCTTCCTATATTCTACATTGGTGACATTTTTCTTTCGAAGACACAAATTTGATTATCCTAGTGGCTCGCATCAGTTACACTGTGAAATTCAAACACTAGATTGGCAATAAAAGGCTCTTCCTTTGCATTGCAACTTATTATTTCAGTCTCATTTCCTATCCCTCCTTTAACTCCAGTAATGCTCAACATCAAGGAATCTGTTAACAATATTTTACATTTCCAAGCCTCCTCTCTGCCTAGAATATATATTCTTTGTGTCTGACCAATCTATGCAATTTTTACTCATCCCTGTTGTTTGGATCAAATGCAACCTCTAATGTTTAAGTTAATCCTGGTAAGTAACAACTTTATAGGGGATTGCACATTTACTGTTTTTAGTTATTTAATACCCTTAAATATAATAGTAAAAAGAACCATTTTTTAGGTATTTGTTACCCAATCACGTTTAATTCTCACACAATGCCTATGAGTGACACATTAAGACACCATGTAGCGAGAACAGTTTTGTTGGACCCTGAGACCCACCATTTTACAATCTTTATCCTCTGAATCCTATGCTACCCTCATAAGCCCAGGTAATTAATGCTAGCTTCCAGTATCAAATTCACCAAGAAATGAAACACACAAGTTTGTAGAAATGTTAATGATAACAATATTAAAATAAATGATGAATATAATCAAATCAGATTCTTTAACACGTTGACTGTCACACTAGAGAAAAAAACATTTTTCCCCAGGGGCCATGGTGTTTTATTAAAACAAAATGATCCTTTCTAATTTGTTATTTTTTACTTTCTGTACATGAGTTATATGTAGCACAATCCACGTTTTTAGAATTAAATTGTCAATATTAATTGTAACAACAAGAACACCAACAAGTGAGATTTTCATGAACCAACTGCAGGGTTTTGATTCACGTAGCCCTGGGCTCAAAACTAGTCTGAGTTAAATACAACTCACATGGCAGTCAATGTGTTAAATTATAGAAACTATCATCAATAGAAGGAAATCCTTCAATTATTCAGAATAACAATATTTTAAATTTTAAAAATTTCCAACTCAATAATAAATAATCACTAGCTGTGCAATAAACAGTTCCACAGTTTGTACCATATAAAACAAATCAACAAATAATGCTTGACCTAGCTATATCTAAGTCAATAAGCGGAATTTATATTTTCAAAATGACTACAGCAATCCCAATTACACCATTTAATTGTTGGCCAAATCTTTTCAAAATAAAAGATATAAATATACTAAAAAAGTAAGATATTTGTATTAATAATGAAACTAATCAGTATAAAAAGACGAGTAGTAAGACTATAGATACTACAAATCTAAAGTATTGAAATTCATTACCTTCCTTTGTAAGGCTAATTACTAAAATTAACTTTTCAGGAATAGAGAATTATTAATTGATAAACGTTAGGAACTGCCTTCCTATCTGCCATAGTGTATTGTGGAGATCAAGATGTCTTACTTGGAGGATATTTTATATGGAGAGAAATGGTGTCTACTTTTGGTTTAGATTGTTTCTCACACTTATATAAAGCAAAATCAGTAATTTCTCAGATAAATTATAAGACAGATTGGAGAGGTATCAAGTTATGTCACTGATCACTTACCTAACAGATGAAAACATGCAAAGAACCAATTTATTCTGTTAGGAAACCTATAGGCTGATGTAGGAACATCTCTATTTGGTTAGAGAAATCAAAGAGAAGAGTAAATAATGCCTCCTTTGTTGTTAAAGGTGGTATTATTGGCTGCTGTTTTTATGTTAGTTTAGATGCACGATCAGAAATAATTTGGGAATATCAAAAAAATCTAATATAGATTATTTGCAATGTATCCCAAAGGTCAACTCATTTAAGTCAATGTGATCTAAAATTGTTTTAAACAGAATAAGATTTTTATCTTCATGTTGAAGGGTAGAGGAAACCATTTAATCCATAAAAAGCTACAAAAGCAGTCTAGGGGGAATGAAAATCACAAATGCTATTTCTACCCACCATGGTGACTCATGACCTGCCCAGCAGCCTCCATGCTGACATTCTGGAGATAGTTGTGGCAGCGTTCCTTGTGCTCCTCCAGTGAACTGCGCTGCTTGTAACTTCGTCCACAGTAGTTGCACTTGTGAGGTTTACCCACTGGGAAGAGAACTTGAGATTAGTGTGCTGCCAGTCTCCTTCACATCCAAAACAAAATTAACAGCTAACCTTTGATAGTCTGGAGGAAGCATTTAAATGATTTTCAGACCTAAATCTATTCCTCCTCCACATTCCAATTTAGACAAGAAAAGATAATAAATTTCTAACAAGACTAACAGACAGCAAAAAGACAGATCATACCTCTAGCGACAGAGGAAATACTGAATCAAACTCATGCTCTGACTATATTCCAGACAGTGAGGGGTTGATGATCAACCTTCAAATTATCTGACTCGTAATACATTTACACAATTATCTCAAGTTTGACTCATTCAAAAGACAAAACAGGAGTATCACAGATACATGATGAGATCTTTTTTTTTTTTTTGTGGGGTGGGTAAGGGCAGAGAATTTTACTAAAGAAAACTAAAGCGCAACAACTCGAAATGTCATGGTTTAATAAAAGATTATTCATGAGAAGCAAGTAGATTAAAAAGAATTCAAGTGGTGAGAAAAAGTACAGATAAAAGTTGAGAGTTTCTCTTTTCTTTCCACCTTGGTAATAGCTATTCATACATGTAAGACTTTGTGGCAGATAAGTATATTCTTCCTCATCAGCACTTCGTTTATAATACCAAGAATTAACCTACTAGGTGCTTTGAGTCAGAATCATTACACAATATTTAGTTATACAATAACAGTAATATTTTCCAAAACATCTCACATTCAGGAAACGAATTATTCCCTAACAGCCAGGGAACCATTATCTTAGTGCCCTTATCTCAGTAAATCTGTTGAATACTGTGATGTTCATGTAAAAATTTTAAACAAATGATTTAAAAAAATAAGCTCTATGGAAAGCGGCATGTTTTAATGTATGACTATTCATAAGGATATCACAGAGCACTTTGATTCTTGGTTTTGAATGGATATAGGACAACATAAAACACCAGGTGGTCTGTGCCAAAGTCCTCAGTAGTAAAGCACAGTGTGATTCAGCCTAGTCTCTCTCATTCGACTCCCACAGGAATCATTTAGTTTGCACAGAGAATAGACAGACAACTCTTTTTCATGAATAAAGATAGCATCCCTATCTCCAGTCACCTTACAAACCCCTGCTATGACATTGGTCACAAGAGGAACTGAAATACTGTAACAAGCCAAGGTATTCATGGCTGCCTAAAAGTTTCACTGTACTGGTAAAAACAAAAAAACTAAACCAAATTTTTAGACTGTATTTGAGGTACACATAAATTAAAATCAGTTATTTCATAATCATAATTGTAAACTATCTTAAAAACTATTTAAAGCATGAGGAGTCATTTTTAAAAATAGTAGGCAAAGTGACTACTTCTATATTTTAGAACCAAGAATTTCTGAGAAGTAGCTATAAATATTGTGCAGAATTTATACCACCATGTGAAAGCACAAAATAAGAAAATATTTTTTGTCAAAATCACTTAGTGTAAATAATATAAATATATTTGTGTGTAATTATATTCCAAGACATGCTGCTACATAACAAAAAGTCCTTGTCTGCTACTAGACTTACTCAATTTTGGATTCTCTTGTACTATTATATTTCCCTAGAAATAGTGATGAATTTACACTGAAGAAGTTTATTAACCAATTAACACTTATTAAGCACTGACATCATAGCTAATAGCCCACCGTAAAATAGTTCACTCATTTCCTGGTCTTCCCTAGTGCTTGTCCTTTCACATTCTATCTTATAAAGCCTCTGTTTTACCATGAACATATTCTTCTACACTTTCTTCCCATTATTTCTATAGGCAATCTTTACACCTTCTCAATTTAATTGAAACATGATTTTTCATTCTACTCCCTTTGGCTCACAACCCTCTATAAAATCCCAACTTATCTGCTAAGGAGGAAAAAGACAGAATATTTTTTACTGCTTTTCACTCATTATTTTACTACCTCATTTTTGAAGTCTATCCCATCTGCTTTACTTTAGCTTCTCCCATTTTTTTATCTATTTATTTTAAAACATATCTCCTTCCTCTTCACCCCATGTTTGTTGTCAGTCCAACAGGGATCATAGTAATTGTTCTAAAAGTATAACCTCAATTTTTCCGACTTTCATCTCCATTCTACTCCAGTAATCCAAATACTAGGTGACATGCTGGATTTTGACATTTCTTATAACTATCCTATCTCCAAGAAATTTGTTCTGGGAATACTCAATCTTACCCTTTAACTTCTCGCTTTCATTCAATACATATTTACTAAAAGACTACTATGTGCCAACACTGTGATGAAGTTACATTGTAAAGTGGAAAATAAATTCTCATGGTGCCTATCCTCATGAAACTGACAGTCTGGTGAGGGAGACAGACACTTATTAATATACAGCAATGTATTACCAATTGTGTGAAGCTATATGGAGCAAAAGAATGGTGTGCTAGTATAACATGGAGAAACTGAAGAAGGTTGGACAGGAAGGTCTATCTGAGGTAGGAACATTTAGGGTGATAACTGAAGAAAAAGTAGTAGACAGATAATTGGGGAGTGAAGGTAGAGGGGAGGCAGGATTTATGAGAACTCCTATCATATATTTTCTGTCATATACTCAGCTCCTTCAAAGTCTAACTTTTGCCTTTACTACTTTTTTGAAAGTTGTTTTCAAATATCAATAACAATCCCTGCCAAATCCAATGGCTCTACTATCCCCATAAGACCATTTCCTGTCAGTTCCTGGATATTTTTAAAAATCAAGTGCATAAAAATATTGTTTATATTTACTCCCTGTACATGATCAGTTTATCAGTATGAGTTTACTGTTAATTTATAAGTAAATACATATAAGTATGTGTGACATATATATTCATAGAAGAGGACCAGTATTTTGTTACCTTTGTTTTTATAATATTATTACACATTCTCACCAACTGAAACACTTTTATTCTGATATTATTGAAACATTTTTGAAAAGTTAATAACCTCCGAATCACTAAATCTAGTGTACTTTTATCCTAAATCTTCCTAATCTCTTGATCACTATCAAACCTTCTTGTGTATTGAATCTCCTGTTTTAGGTTTTCGGATCAGATTCTACAATTCTCCCTCAGTGGTTTCTCAACCTTCTCCTACCTTGCAAATATAAGCATTCCTCCAGATTTTGTTCTTAGTTCAGTGTTTTCTCTCTGTGCTCTCTAAGTTCTCATTTTTATGAAACAATCCACATCATGCCTGGAATAATTTCCCACGTTCGTAAGCTCCTACTGGTCACATGAACCTTCTTTCAATGATCTTGGTGAATCCCTTCCACATAATCTAAACAAAGAGGATCAGGACATAGCTTTCTCCTTTGTGCTCTCACAGCACTCTGTTCATACTCTGTTGATATATTACTTATGATAATTGGATTGTAATTATCTATTTGATAGCTACTTATTTCCCTACTCCAAACAACAAGCACCATAAGGACAGAGATCATGTTTTACTCAATTGATAACTGACAATGTTTATGGAGTTATTAAACATCAGAGACACTCAATACGTATTTGCTGAATGACTACACTTCAAATCCATACTTTCAACTGTCTTTTGAGTATTGCCTCATAGATGTTCTCCTGAAACCAAATCTAACATTCAAGATATAAAAAAACTATCTTCCTCTACAAAATTCCCTCTTTGTTCTTACCGTCCTTTTGTGTTATTGTTACCTCTGTTCTAAGAATCTACACTCACAAAAATGCCGTCACTTTTCTTGCCTCCTACCTCTTTTCCTGCTCCCAAATCATTGCTAAATTCTATATAAGACTCCTAAAATGTTTCTCAATTTTATCCCTGTTTTTCATTCCCATAACCAATATCCTACTGCAAGGTTTCGTTATCACTAACCTGGGCTAGCATAATAGACTTCAAATAGGTTTTCTGTTCCCATGTGTAATTATTTCACTCTCCTCTTCAACAACCTTCAATGACTGCTAACTTCTATTGAACAAAGTCCAAATCCCTTTACCTGGCATTCAGCACCCTAATCTGGCCCCAAAGCATACATACCCTCTTCTACCCCAGGCTCCAGCCAAAATTACCTAGGACTTACACTTCTGGGTCTTATTTTTTTCTGAAATGACTTCACACAATTTCTACCTCTTGAAATCCTCTGCATCCTTCTACTTCCAACTTTCTTAACTCTGTTCCATCTAAAAGTAACCTTTCTCACTAAAGAATTATAACTGTATTGTCCCACAGGCTTAGAACATTCTAGCATTCTACCTTGCATCTGCATTATTTGTGGTCTTTACACATGGTATTCATACATTCATGTTATCTCCCATGTTAGATCTTGACTTTCTGGAGAAATTATAACAATATCTTATATATCTTTGTTAGCTCCAAAGAGTTTAGTTTGATGACTTGCTCACAAAAAAGAATAAGTGGTATTTTTATGAATGATATCATTTCCAAACTCTTTAAATAGCTTTCACTCACAGTTTTTCCTAAATCTTTTTCTAATTTCAAAAGCAATAAATCCATATAAATTTCTTAAAGAACCAGAAAATCATAATTATATCATTTAGAAATGACTGTCTTTAATATTTTGTATCATCCTCCTATATTTTTCCTGAGCATGCAAAGATAAATCTTGTTATGAAATTAGGTTATTTTATACACTGCATTTTACTTATATGTGGAATCTAGAAAATTGTACACATAGAAGTGAAAAATGGAATGGTGGTTACCAGGGCTTGAGGTGGGGACTGGGAGGTTGGGGAGATGTTGGTTAATACAAAAATTCAATTAGATAGATGGAATAAGCTCAAGAAATCTATTGTACCACATGAGGAGTATAGCTAATAACAACATTGTGTATTCTTGAAAATTGCTGAGAGTAGATTTTAAGTGTTCTTACCACCAAAAATTAAGTATGTAAGGTGATTAATGTTAACTAGCTCAATTTAGGCATTCCACAATGGTATACACATCAAAACATAATGTTGTACATAATAAATATATACAATGTTTGTCAATTAAAATTAATTAAAGAAATACTTTTGATTTCTTTATATTGACCTTTTATATTGCAGCTTTAATGAAATCACTGTTTTATTTATTTTTTTTGTAGATTCCTTGGTATTTTCTATATAGGTCATCATATCACGTAAAAGTGAAGACAGTTTTACTTACTCCTTTCTAATCTGGATACCTTTAATTTCTTTCTCTTGTATTACTTACTATATTGACTAGCACTCTCAGTATGATGTTGAATAGGAATAGAGAGGGTAGACATTCTTGCCTTGTTTCTGATCTTAAGGGTAAACTTTTCATTATTTTATTAAAAAAAAGATGTTAGCTGAAGGTTTCTCATACATGACCTTTATCATGTTGAGGAAGTTCCTTTCTATGCTATTGCTGAGAATATTCATTGTGCATGAATGCTGAATGATGTCAAATGCTTTTTTTGCAACCTTGAAGATGATTATATGGTTTTTACTTTTTAGTTTGTTAATATGAAGAATTACATAGATTGACTTTTTTCTCCAATGTTAAATCAACTTCAAACTCCTTGGATACACCCCACTTGGTCATGATACATGATCATTTGTTAAAATTTTGTTAAGCATTTTGTGTATCTACATTCAGGAGGGATATGACTATATAGTTGTCTTGTAGAGTCTTTGATTTTGTTATCATGGTAATGCTGAACCCAAGAATTCATTTGGAAGTCTTCCTTCTATTCTCTGAAAGAATTTGCTCCTTAAATGGTAAATTATTTTTTCCTTAAATGTTTGACAGAATTTGCCAGTGAAGTCATCTGGAGTTTTCTTTGTGGGAAGGTTTTAAACTTGTGATTTCAATTTCTGGGATAACTAAAAGGCTATTCAGAATAGCTATTTCTTCTTGAGTGAGCTTCAATAATGTCTGTTTTTCAAGGAGTTTGTTTATTTTATCTAGTTGAATTTACTGACATAAAGCTATATTCCTGTATTATGCTTCTAATGGTTATAGGAGCTTTAGTGATAAATCTATCATTTCATTTTAGATGTTGATAAATTATGTGTTCTATTTTTATATTGATTGGTCTTATTAGAGGGTTATTCCTTTTATTGATCTTTTCATAGAATCAGCCTTTGATTTCATTGATTTTTCTCCATTATTTTGTTTCACTCTTTCATTGCTCTCTGCCTTTATCATTATAATTTCTTTTCTTAACATACTTTGAATTTAACTTGGTCTTTTTAATTTCTTAAGAAAGAAGCTAGATCATTAGTTTGAGACTTTTGTTCTTTTCTAATTACCTAATACTGTAAATTTCCCTCTAAGAACCACTTCTATTCTCATCATATTCCTGTTTTTCTCTATATTCTTGAACATATGGAATATATTTACCATAGCTGTTCAATCAACTTTGCTAATTCCACTATTTTGGTCATTTCTGAGTTTATTTCTATTGATTATTCTTGTGATTATGGATGACAGTTTCTACCTTTTTGCGTATCTGTTAATTTTTTAATGAAATAGCAGATATTGTGAATTCTGGATTTTGTTGCATTCTTTTAAATATGGTTGACTTGGTTTGTTGCGTAGTTACATTCTTGGTATCAGTTTAATTCTTTCGAGATTTACTTTCATACTTTAAGGCAGGTTCACAGCATGCTTTAATTAATCTAAAGCCTAGTTTACCCCAGTATTAAGGCAATACTCTTGTAAGGACTTTCCACAATGCCCTGCATATTACAAGATCTTTTCACTTTGACTGGTAAGAATGAACTATCCCAGCTTTGCATGAGCTCCAGAAATTCTTTGGCCTTCTGCTTTCTAGTGTTTCTTTTCCCAGCTTCAGATAGTTACTTCACACACATAAGTAGATCATTATTTATCCAAAGAATCAAGGGAGCCCTCTGCAAAACTCCAGAGATTTTTCTGTGCAGCTTCCTCCTGTCTGATACTCTGCTTTGCAAACTCTAAGCATACTGGTCTCCCTGGACTCTGATTTCTGTCTCCTCAATTCAGCCTTCTGCCTGGCTCTGTTTGGATTTGCTGTCCCTGAGCTATGGCCTCGAAACTGCCTCCAGGATGCCGAGGCAATCCTGGACTCCCTACCTCTGTTTTTCTTCTCCAGAGATCACAGTACTGCACTGTATGTTGTTATTATCTAAAAATCATTTAATTTATTTTGTCCAATATTCTAGTTGTTTTAAGGTGAGATGATAAATCTGGTTCCTGACACTTCATCATGGTTAGATGGAAAAGTTATATTTTTAATTTGATTAAATACCAACAAGTCAGGCTAACTTTTAAGTTTTAGTAACAATACAACTCAGATGACTGAATAAAAAGTTTATTATGACTGTAATTTTAAGAAGTCATGTTATAATGGTAAGGATTTTACGACACAGAAGGATTGGCATTCCCAGCTACCTCAATAATTAACATACAGTCTCTTCTTTGATGTACTGTCCCTTACAAAAATCCTACACTAACAAAAATGGAAGAATTATTGGTATAATCAGTCAGAAATGCAGATAGAGATTCCTGACTTGAGGAATGAATTACAAATTGAAGATCTAGTAAAGAAAACTTGATGATTCAACTGTTCAATTAGAAAACAATTTGTTGGCCTTTACTAGTATTTTCTCTACCTGTCTTTATGTGGAATTAGAAATAAGAAATATCTGCCCCATATACCTACCCAAGAGTAAATCAAACAGCCTTAAAGAATGTTCAAATAGGAATGTTTTCCATAAATTCATAGGGTGCTATGAAGGTATATAGCACAACCAAGTCTTTTTTTATTTTATTTTATTTTTATTTATTTTTTGACAGAGTCTTGCTTTGTTGCCCGGACTAAAGTGCCATGGTGTCAGCCTAGCTCACAGCAACCTCAGACTCCTGGCTCAAGGGATCCTCCTGCTTCAGCCTCCTGAGTAGCTGGGACTACAGGCATGTGCCACCATGCCCGGCTAATTTTTTCTATTTTTCCATTTCTACGGGGTCTCACTCTTGCTTGGACTGGTCTCGAACTCCTGAGCTCAAGTGATCCTCCTGCCTTGGCCTCCCAGAGTGCTAGGATAACAGGTGTGAGCCACTGCCCCCAGCCCCACACCAAGTCTTGTTCATTTATATTTTGTTGAAATAGGTCATTTCAAGAATTATCCTAGCGAAACCTATAAAACAAATTACAATAGCACTAATAAATGGGACAAATGTTCTTTATATAGATGTATTTATGTTTACACACAGAAACATCCAAAGAAACACATCTATATGTAGAAAACATATTTACCATTTTTCATGACACATAAAATTAGTAACAGAGCATTATGCATATATCACATTCATTTTTTCTTTAATAAAATTGACTATACCTACTTTCCTATAAATACTTCCAGCGTAAAAAATGGGAGTCTGATATCTGATTTTACCTGGTAATAACTTATAGAATTATAAATTAGTCTGAAGAAAAATTAGCACTGACAATATGGCACAACTGACATTTAATTTCTTAGTTACCTGTAAGTTATAGTTTCTTTGAATTAGTGGTCTGTTTCATTGTATGAATTCTGTGTATGAATAATTTTAAGGTTCTTGATCCTTAGTGCTATATTGCTGCCTCTAAAAAGGGGTTTTGCAAATTCATATTCACACAAGTAGTGTATGACAGAGTCATTTCACTATACTGTAACCAAGAATGAATACTCACATTAAAATAATAAATTCTCCACTAATGTGCTAAGCCTATGTACTCAAATTGCAGCCAGCTACTTCAGGGTGCTGAAGCAAACTCTTAGGGATACCACAGGATAGTCTCCATTTTTGAGGGAAATAATAATATGCAACACCTCTCAGATGCCATGCAAATTACTTGCTCACTTTCAACATTATATCACATTATATTCCTTTCAGTGATGTCATATTTTGTGACGCTAAGTTTCAGTGGTTGCTGCAGTACAAAGCAAGTACTACGTGAAAATCAATATGGAACAGGAAATGATTCCGAAGTTTGGGAAGTTGTGCAGAGCCCAAAAAGGCATACAATCCCATTAGTACGTAACTGTGGCTATTTAAGAATGAAATAAAAACACTATTTTGTTTTTCAACTTATATAATTTTTTCAAATGGCCATAAAGTTGTTAGGATTCAAATAATTATAAAGTTGTTTAGAACTTACTACTTATTAATAATAAATGAAACTATTAGGTAATTTCTTTTTGTCCTAATGGCACTTTGAAAAATGACTAAGACACTAAGAACACAGTGAACCGAGAAAGTTTGGGAACCTCTGTACTAGGCAATACAATATAATTTATATTTCTGTTTAATTGGCATTAGTGAAACTAACCATTAAACAAAAAATTTATTCACCATTTGTAGGTCATCCTTTCAAGTTACCTATTCGAAACTTTCACCTATTTATCAGTTATGGTCTTATTGCTATTGCTTTTCTCATCAGTTTGTTCAATCTCTGTATATATTAATGTAAATAACCTTTTAACTAATTTCTTATAAGTATTTAGCTTATGGTTTTTTTGAGGTTTGGAGGTTTTAAATTTTCATGTGGTCAAAACTGGTGGTATTTTTCCCTTTGTGATTTATTTATTTAAAATTCTGCCTGATAGAGAATTTTTGAGAAATATCTACATCTATTTTTTTCTAAATCTTTAGAAGCCTTAATGACTTAAAATTTTTTTTAATAGAACAATTAAGTGGGAAGATAATGCTTTAGAAAGAAAACTGATCCCTCCCTGAAGAGTGAGTTATTTTTCAAAGAGAATCTCTGTTTTATTAAACCATTTCAGTATAATTTGGTGTCTGTCAAAAATTATTTTAGTAAAATAACTTTTATGTCTCTAAGAGTTTACCAATGCAGGTGAATGAGGGTAAGGATGATATAAATTTTTAAACAAGTCTGTGAAACAGAATATTTAAATGTGGCTTTCTTAGAGATTCACAATGTACACGAGCATTATCCAAAGTTCGTTTGGATGTTTAGATTCAATAACAAAATAAGCAAACAAAATAAAATTAGTTTAGCCCAATGTTTTCCTAAATTGTAAATATAGTACTATTTTCTATTTTAGCAACTATTATAAATAATTTTTTTGTGAACATACTTTGAGAAACACCGCACTATGATAATAAAATAGGCAAATACTGCTGGCATTAATGTACTTTACTATTCTTTTATAAGATTTGCCATGTGTTGAGCAAGGACACATAGTTCCTTTAACATTCATTTAATGTATGTTTATTGAGCAGCTTCCGTGTTCCATGTACTATGATCTAGGTGCTGTGGATGCAGTGTTGAACAAGAGGGATATTGCCCCTGCCTTCACAGGGTTAGCATTAGCCGTTCAAATATTTCCATTTGTTTTATTATATAGTAACAATTTTAAAACCAAATTAAAAACCTTATAAGTGACACAAACACCAGGGAAATTATACACGAAAGCGTGTGTGCATCTTTTAAATTAAAAAAATCAGACATTTGGAAGCAAAAGAAATAACTTTTTATTTTTAGTTCATTGTGGGAAAAACAGTCACAATTCAGAAAAGAAAATGTCTCATGTAAGATTATTTTCATAAGAATGTAAACTGTTGGCATCTATTTTTATAGCACTTTAAGTAACAGGTTTCCCCAGATTTCTTGAACTGAACACCTGAAATAAGGAAGCAAAATGTAATTAAACAAAATATACATTGTAACCTATTTTGGCAGTGTAACAATTATGCTTCCTAGGCATTTCTTTATCACATAAAATGTCTTATTTTATAGTTTATTTTTATATTTGCTAACAAAATAATTACTTAAAACAGATAGATGCTTAAATCTCTCAGAATTTTTGCAGCTCTGTTAAAAATATATACATGTCAATTGTTTATCCATACCACACATATTTACCTATTGCCTAAAATGTGGAATGTACAATCATAATAGCCAAAATATTCATAAACCATCAAACTCACAGGGATGACCACTTTAATTGTAACTATAACATAAATTATTTAACTAGCTGACTAGTTAATGAATATTAAAAAAGATCTAGAGAAATTATAAAGGTGAAAATAATGTTAATGTGGCAAGGAGACAGTAAATTCTGAGAAACAAGACAGACAGCAGATATATTTGTTACTCTTTCATTATTACAAATGTGCAAAACATTCACCATGGGGAATAAAAGGTAAACAGCTAAGTAAGAACTTTTTAGGCATATTGAATAAATAAATAATTCCATCACATAAACTCTTTTTTTTTATGTGATTTCTATTCACCAAACTACAAGGATATCTCGGAGATACTGATGGTTCAACTCCAGACCACAGCAATAATGAAAATGTCGTGATAATGCATGTCCCACAGATTTTTTGGTTTCCCAGTGCATATAAAAACTATGCTTACACTATACTGTAGTCTATTAAGTGTGCAAGAGCATTATTCCTAAAAAATAATGTAATGATCTTAATTTAAAGACACTTTATTGCTAAAAAATGCTAACAACCATCTGAGCCTTCAGCCAGTTGTAATCTTTTTGCTGGTAAAAGAAGGTCTTGCTTCAGTGTTGATGGCTACTAACTGATCAGGGTGGTGGTTGCTTAAGGTTGGGGTGGCTGTGACAATTTATTAAAATAAGGCAATAATGAAATTTGCCATTCCAGTGACTCTTATTTTTGTAAAAGATTTTTCTACAGCATGTGGTGTTGTTTGATAGCATTTTACCCACAGCAGAATTTCTTTCAAAACTATAGTCAATCCTCTCAAAACCCACTGCTGGATTTATTAACAAAATTTATATAATATTCTAAATCCTTTGTTGTCATTTCAACAGTGTTCATAGCATCTTCACCAAGTGTAGAGTCCATCTGAAGAAACTATTTTCTTTGCTCACCCATAAGTAGTAATTCCTCATCTATTCAAGTTTTATAATGAAATTGCAGCAATTCTGTCATATCTTCATGTTCCACTTCTAATCCTAGTTTTCTTGCTATTTGCACCACATCTGCAGTTCCTTCCTCCAATAAATTCTTGAACTCCTGAAAGTCATTCATAAGGGTTGGGAATCAACTTCTTCCAAATGCCTGTTAATGTTAATATCTTGACCTCTTCAAATGAATCACAAATATTCTTAATGGCATCTAGAATGCCAAATCCTTTCTGGAAGGTTTTCAATTTACTTTGTCCAGATCCAACAGAGGAATCACTATCTACAGCAGCTATGGCCTTACAAACTATATTTAGTAAATAATAAGACTTGAAAGTTGAAATTATCCTTGAACCCTGTGCTACAGAATGGATGTTGTGTTAGTAGTCATGAAAACAAAATTAATCTGCTTGTACATCTCTATCAGAGGTCTTGGGCGACTAGGTGCATTGCCAATGAGCAGTTATATTTTGCAAGGATTCCGATTTTCTAAATGGTAGGTCTCAACAGTGGGATTAAAATATTCAGTAAACCATGCTGTAAACAAATGTGCTATCATCCAGGCTTTTTTTTCCCATTTACAAAGCACAAGCAGAGTACATTTAGCATAATTTTAAGGGCCCTAGCATTTCTGGAATCCTAAATGAGCATTGGCTTCAAGTCACCAGCTGCATTAGCCCCTAACAACAGAGTCAACCTGTCCTTTGAAGATTTGAAGCCAGGCACTGACTTCTCCTAACCTGAACACTCAGAGGCCCTCGTAGGGTTTTTAACCTACAATGAGACAACCATGCCAAGACTAGGGAAAAAGCTGAAAGTAGCAACTTCTAGGATTATCCATTAGCGCAAAATCTCAAGGGTAGGAAAGAATAATGGAAACTTAGGTGATGAAGGACTCAGAGTGAGGAGTAGAGTGGTATAAGATCAGACAAGAGAGGTGGGCAGAACCTCCAATGTCCACGATAAATATTTTGATTTTATTATAAAAGCAATGGAAAAATCTTTAAAGGATTTTAAGTAGATTTTAAGATTTTATTTTAAAATTGGGTTTTAAAGTAATATTTTGGTTGCTATATGGAGAATAGATTGGAAAGCAGGAGTATAGTGGTTGAGAGCACAGGCTCTGGAGTCAGGCAGACCAGAGTTTATGTCCTATCTTCTCAGTATATCGGAAGTTGTGTAAAAGGTACATATAAAATTATAATGGTAAGATTTTTTTACTATATCAAAGCATAATTTTTAAAAAGTATTTTCACAAAGATTATTTATACTATTCTTAGATTTATTTTGTTCTACGCAGCTATGTGTCTTCCAGCATTATGAGATGTTTTTGTTTATAAGAGCATGATATAATTCTTTAGTTTTATTATGCTGAGCTTGTGTGTGTGTGTTTAAAATCTAATCCAATAATACATTATTGGCAAAATGGGGGGAAAGAGAAATACGGTAAAAGTGTAATCTTAATAAGCTAAACACCCATACATATAATATGTAAAATTACAGAATTTGGAGATATTAGGTTAACATCTGTCTTTACACTTGACTTTCCTTGTTTGTAAAATAAGGCTCTTAAAATGATGCTTGTGACAAAATAAAAACCCATAAAGTATTAGGCATCATTTTTAATTTTATAACAATAATATTTATCATCTACTAGGAAACATACCCAACTACCACTAACCTCCATTAATCGTAAAAATTTTTCTAGTTAATATAAGAATATTCAACTGAAATATTCATTCAATCAATACAGTGTAAACGGGATGGGGATGCAAAATAGAAATAATAAGATCTTTTAAGATGTTGAATTTAGTACCTTTCATTCTTATCTACATGCTTATTATCATCACAGTTCTATCCAATTTAAACGGATTCCACTCAGATGATTTATGATACCTTAAATAAAATTTTAATTATACTCTAAATATATTTTACATACATAAGATGAATGATACTTGGTTTTTATTTTCCTCAGTTGTCTGATTTTCTACAATTTGGGAGTTTTCTTACAAGATTTGGCAAGATAGTACAGGCTGTGGATGAGCAGGTTTCTTTGACTCACACAGATAAAACAGGAAAAATAAAAGGAGAGGATGGAATTTAGCTTATTAAAAAAAAAAACCCTCCAAAGAACCACACACAACAGTGTGACATGGCCTTTTGGACACTGGGTGAGTAATGAAGTTTGCATGCAGCCTCTCCACTTCTGCCATGAAGTTCCAAGCATACCAGGCCGGCAGACTCACGGTGTGGAAGGAAAAATGTGAAATGGCCACAAGACTGTCCACACAAGGTACAAAACTGTGCTAGTAAACTTTGGAATGAGAGCAATATCTGTAGAATATTTAGAATGATGAGAAAGAGGCCCATGAATCTTGCCCATTTCCTTAGAACCCATGAGAATAGAGAAAGGTAGAGAGGAACACTTCCTACAGTAAATTGATCTAATAAATGTCTTTGTAGCAAAAAGAAAAGAGCTACATCAAATGAGTATGCATTACAAAAGAAAGATTTCTCGTTAATAATTCCTTCTAGAAATAAGTGTTTGAAAGAAGGCTGACTGTTAATATTCATAAAAGATGAGAATGTATATACTATTAAATGTATTTCATAAAGAACATACATGGTAGGGTAGATATGCAATGATTATTGGCTGGGCGGTGGTGGGGAAAGAGGTATTCTACTGGATGGAAATCAGATGGACTGTCTTACCACCTGGCCTGACAAAGTTGCTTTTACCTCCTGGTCAAATTTCAGTGGGCAGGGCCATAAGCGAATGTTTTAAGAGTTAAGGATGAAGATATTAGTCCCCTCTCTTCAGGGTTTATTGCAAAGCATACAGAGAGGCAACAAGGGCATTGGTATCAGGACTTGATGGGTGAAATCTGCACAACACAGTTATATAAATCATGTGTGCAACTGACACTGCTTGTGTAATTATCAGCGTAATCCACCGCTATCAACCACGTCCAGATAGAAAAGGAGGGGTTGAGGGTGGGGAAAGTTCACACTTGGGAGATCACCCAGAAAGTGGGCCAGGTGCCAGATCTACAATCAGTTTAAAACGGTTCCTTCTCATGGGAAGCCTGCAGGACAAATTATACTATACTTAATGCACCATCACTGTTATGAATGAGCTGCACTAGATTTAATTTCTGAATGAACATAATTTAATCCAACGTATTTATCATTCTACTGGTCCCTGGATCAGTAATTTTTTTTAAGGGATCTCCTTGGCAAATCTGGTATGAAAACCATGGTGGTCTGGTTTTAATATAAACATGAAAATAACTGATTATAATAATATTTTGGACACGTACCTAATTTTCAGACTTTTTATTCCTCAGTCATTTCACAAAATAATCAGTGCTATTAATATCCAAAGGTCTATAATCTGCAGCAGTCCCATGTTATATAAAACCTTTTGCATGTTATATAAACTGAAGGAAGTGAATTATGTACTTTTTTTCTGGCAGTCACTACAAAAAATAAAGTGAAGAAATGGTAAAGCAAATGGTTGAAGGATGGGAGGAAAAGACTTATGAGAAACACAAGACAGAACAGATAGCAAAATGAGAAGAGAGGAGGAGGGTCATTTAAATAAAACAAAATGGAAACTGTTATATTACAGAAGAAAGTGAGTAACTACAAATGCTGCATCTCCACTAGAATATGTTTTAGCTTATGGTATTGCTGAGCAGTCAGCAATTTAAAGAAACGATGTGGCTGTGATAATGTATTACTTATTAAGAAATGACAATATATTTGAGTGCATACTGCTGTTCTGACAAATGAACATACTGTTTCTTATGAGATTTAAAACTACAGCAGCTGGTAATAAGTTGTTTCTTTAACAATATTGTCAAAGATTAGCTCCATCTCAATCCCAGCCAGATATTACTTTTGGATTTTATTTTTAAGAAATTTGAAGATATGGAAAAAGCCACCTTACCTTACCATTTCTCTGAGAGTATGGAGCTTATGCCTTAAAAATGATTGTTAGTTTGTATAACATTCAATTAAAGGTAAATGTGCAGATATATTCAAAAGCAGGGTGGGTCAATACTTTATAGGGATTTTTCTCATAATAGGTAAAGGCATAACTGAACAAAACAAACTAGGAATTAAAAAAGGTAAATTTTTAAGTGAGCTTTCAGTAATCACTATATATATTTAATTGGCATGATTTTAAAAATCAGTATTAGGATCTATTAATAATATAAGCACTCAAGATTTCTGAGCTATTTTCTGTGGATAAAATATAGTCCTTGGAATTGTAGAGATTTGAAAAACAAAGACAGTCCTTATGTTAACAAAAACTAAAAATGTACAACAGGGAAGAAGTTGTTGTTTTAACATGGTACATCTGGTCCACTTCCTTTGTATAAGACAAAATTGCTTTAAACTGACAATTAGACACAGATAACAAACTTAAGTTGAAAATTGTCAAACACCGAATAGGTCACAAAGTAGTGATGTAAAAATCAATGCTACTGAGGTGTTTGGAAACAAACTAGGTATCTGTTCAGAAAAATTAAGGCACGTTGACCCTAAGTCAAAACAACTTTGACACTGTAAGTTTCTTCAAAACTCTCTTACTCCGAGGTTATGTGATATAGATATATCAAATAAATTAATTTTGCAAATTATTTTTAAGTGATATATACAAATAATTAATAGATCATATAGTAACTAGTGGTTTGACTGAAAGCTAAGGTTTTACTTAGAATTTATAATAATAGCATGCATTATTGAAAACATGAAATCATTCTTTTCTTAAAATGAGGGTGAACAAAAAAATCAGAAACAATTCCTACAGTGATCTGCTTAAGGATATAAAAATTTTTTGAAAAGTAACTTAGTGTTAAGAACTAAAAAGTATCTTAAAAATGTGGTACTATTACAGAATATTTGGCTTTTTTAGAATACAAAAAACAATGAATAGACTTCCTTGGGACATTAGGACTTTTCTTTTTCAAATGTTTTAAAATGATTCCCTTTTTGAGCAATAAATAATTATTCATAGTAATATTAATCTTGGCCCAAACTGAATTTTTGATATGGCATAAAAAACTTGAGACTCTGTGATAAGCATTCTTACTCATTTTTTTCTCTTTATAATTTATAAAAAGAAATGTATAACAAAAATATATTATGTTTTCCATATATTAAAAATATACACTCTTCTGTATTAAATCTTTAATTTGGGTGCAACATTAGAGTACTTGAGAAATATAATTGAAACCTTAATTAGAAAAAACATGCAATTCTAATTCCTCCTAGATTTTTTAAAACAAGTATGTTAAATATTACTTTTACTAATAGGGGTCCAGGGCTTAATTTAAGCACAATTTCTCCCAGAGTTTGGGTATAATACAGATAATTAAAAGGAGTAATATATAATGAACAAAGCACGCTAATCAAATGAAAGAACTATAATCTAGGAATGAAAGAACTATAGTCACTTGTTAAACTGAAAATCTAGGAAACAAACTAATAAAAATCATGTTTGTAGCAGGAGCACTGATTCATCATTAAAATATCACATAAATACTACGTTATGTTATAAATTTATATAAAATAAAATAGAAGATTTGTGTAGTAAATCTCAAGATTATTGAACAGTAATAAAATATAGACTGTACTTTTATTTTCTTACAACTTTATGTAATGTATATCTGGGACATGTTTTTAAAAGCGTAGGTTTATTTTCTCATTGGCCTAAAAATTTGACTATAATCTTCAGCTGATATAGTGTTGATGATACATTTAAATTCTTTCTCTTCCCTTTCCCTCTTCTCCTTCCCCCTCTTAAAATGTCATTTTAATGTCACATGGAGGAAAAGTTTTTTTTTTCTTTCTTAAACACATCAACGCTATCAGATGTAGGATAGCAGAGTAGTAGAGAAGAAATATTGCCACTGTGAAGGCTCAATGAAAACCTTGTTATTAATTCTTTTTCATGAAATTTATTTCAGAAGTTAAAATAACCTAGGGCAAACTATTAGTAGTAGTCTGGAGGGAGTACAGACTACTCCTTAAGGTTAAACAGTAGTGGCTGATTGATTAGCAGCAATGTCGAAAGGAGAAAAGATAACACATTGTATTTAGCATCATATAATAGCAATATAGGGAGACTTTATTAAAGAGCAAACTAAGTGATTTGACCAAGTCCCACAGCTAATTTTGCAGCAAGCCCATTTTAAAACCCAGACATCTTGACCTTTTGACTTCCAGATGGTACTTGTTTTTTCCCTTACCATTAGGAATTACTTTTATAAAGTTTTATAGAATAAACATTTGGGGCTGTATCATTTATCCCATCACATAGTGGTAAAGAGCACAGATTCTAGAGTTTCACTGCCTTGGTTTGAATCCAGGGTCTGCCTCAGTCTCCTAACCCATATAACAGGAATAACCCCAACCAGGAGTTCATGTAACCTCTCTTGATTAACTTCCTTTCCATTCCCTTTGTCAAACATACTGATGGGTAATCCAAAACACTGAATTCTTGGAGTCTGTAGGCCCATCTTTGGTGTACGTCCAAGCACTCCAAGCAGTTGAATTGTACAGTCACTAAGAGGTAGGTATGATTGTAGCCAAACCTATTTATTCCAGTTTTACCTGCTACTATAATTATATAAATTATTTAAATATTCAATTTCTAATGAACTAATTACAAATAGAGCTGTTTCTAGGAAAACAAATTTTACCACTTTGGAAAGATTCAATAAAAATTAGATGATTAAAAATATTGCTAAAGAATTGGATGTGGGCAAAAGTAATTATAAAAATTAGGGAAAGAACCTTAAAAAACTGAATAAAAGTCTGATCACTTCACAAAGGTTTTTAAGTTTTTAAAGAAATTGAAAATGTAATTAAAGATGGTGTATTATGGGTGTAGCATAGGCCAGAAGAATTGCATGGTATTCAAAAACCAAATTCCTCACCTACAGAAAAAGGTCTGGCCTTATATCAAAACATAAATGATTACATGTATATTTTTTTAACATAGGAACTTTTTAAAACATTTTCCAAGTTACTAGACTTACTGCTATTAATCTATAAACTATCTTCTTTTACTTATGTCAGATAAAAATGTTTTTAACTAAGTAATCCATGGAAGGTACTTAGGATAGTGCCTACTGTCTGGGGAGAGCTCAAGAAATTCTAGATATTATGTTACTTGGTGTCTTCTAGAGCAGCGATCCCCAACCTTTTTGGCACCAGTGACGGAAGACAATTTTTCCACAGACAGGGGTGGGGGAGTGAGGGGTGTGGTGCTCAGGGGGTGATGCTAGCGATGGGGAGCAGCTATAAATAAATACAGATGAAGCTTCGCTCACTCAGCCACTGCTCACCTCTGGCTATGAGGCCTGGTTCCTAAGTTTCATGAAAGACAATTTTTCCATGGGTTGAGGGTGGTAGGAGGGAGGGCGGAGCTCAGGCTGTGATGTGAGGCCTGGTTCCTAACAGGCCACCTTCCAGTACTGGGCCCCAGCCCAAGGGTTGGGGTCTGTAGCTCTAGAGGATGCAAGTAGAGTTCCAGATAGAAAATTATCCACCTATATAGAGATCACGTAAGGTAAAAAAAATACACACACACACACACACACTCACACACACACTTACATGTAGCATTTATTGAATGTACTATATTCCAGACATTTTTCAGTATTTTCATTTCCCAACTGTAACATATATCACAGAAACATACATAACAATACTGGGCTCATTGTTACCAACATACTAAATGTAAATCATAATGGAAAATTTTTAATTGTAAAATATAGGAAGCAGAAATGTGGTATAAATAACTACATACAATAAAACTTTTAGCAGTCATGACCAGAGGAAAGGAGGAGGCAAATACTTTCTACCAATAATAATTCATAAAAACAGAAATTATATTTACAATCTTGACATTATACTTAATATTCTATACTAGCAATTTTAAGCACTAGTTCTTAAATTTTAGTTAATCTGTGGCATATTTTCTGTTTGGCTTCCATAGCCATTTTCTACCTTTCTTTGTTCTGCTCTGCTCCTGCAGAAAGCAAATTTCTATCGGTTTTAATCAATGGGCTCCCTTGTCTTCCAGCTTCTGGTTAAGTTTAGTCAACCTGAGACACTAGCGAGAGAATTGAGGGTTGAAATAGTGAGATCCGGGTATTTATTCCCCAAGTCATAGGTTGGCAGCGGCTACTTCTCTCTACTGAAGATGAGTGCTCAAGACCCTTTCCTTTTTCTCTTAATTCCAGTGACCTCTATCTTTCCTTGCTTTTTCAGACTAGGGCTAGTAATGGCTTCCTGCTATTGTTAGTCTCAGAGAGCTTCAATCATCTTTTGTGAGTGTCCCTTATGCCTAACCATTCTCTTGTGAATATTTGCCCTTTCATGAATGTCCCAAACTTGTCTTCATTTGAGTGTTTCACTGCTTTCCTGTCAGATCCTGACTGATAAGAGTTACTGGTAGCAGGAATGGCCTAAGGCTCCAGTCAAGATGGAATTCTGGGATTGGGGTGCTCATATCTGAAGAGAAAAGGATAGCCTCCTCACCAGGGAGTTCATGGGAGAGTGCTATTCCTAGGCATGTGCTGGCAAGGTGATTATTGAAATTGTCACTGTGGTAGCATGGAATCAAGTACAATGCAGGGTAAGTTTTGTGGAGCTGTGGCATTGACTTGCTAAAGTAGCAATGGCAGTGTGTGCAGTGAAGATTATAGTGTGACAGGGCTACTTCTGATGGCACCAAGGAGCACGCAAAGGTAAAGGGACAAATTGAAGCTCTTGAATGCTCAAGTCAGAACACAGGTGAAATACCAGAAAGTTTCTCTTTCAGCTTTAAAAGACTCTCTCATTCACTTAATCCTTGAGGGTAAATAAGGCTAAAGATCAACTACAGAATCTGATTAGAAGGGTTATAGAATTGCAATGTTTAAAATAGGCATTACCAAGACCACCAGTTTTTCGTAACTGGGCAGTGACAGGAAAGGGGTGAAACATGGGATGGGAATGGTAATATCTTTTTCCCTCCAACCCCACTGAGGTATGATTGGTACAACAAAAAACTGCATATAATTCATAAAATTTGGAGATTGGCACATATGTATACACTCATGTGACTATCACTACAATCCAGGTAATAAATGCAACAGTCACCTTCCAAAAGTTTTCTTGTGTCCCTGTTTTTTTTGTTTTGGTAAGAAAACTTAATATGAAATCTACCCTCTTAACAAATTTCTAAGTACACAAAGTACACAATACCTTATTGTTAAGCATTATGTTGTATGGCAGATCTCTGGAACTTACCTATTTTGTATAACTGTAGCTTTATAGCCATTAAACAATAACTCTCCATATCCCCCTCCCTGCATCCTCTGTCATTATATTATCTACATCTACATCTTTAACTGTTTCAGATGCCTCATATAAGAGGGATAATATAGTATTAGTCCTTCTGTGATTGACTTTTTACTAAAAACATAATGTCTTCCAGGTCTATTCATTTTGTCACATATGGAAGAATTTCCTTCCTTTTAAAGGCTGAGTAATATTCTACTGTATGCACATACCAAGTTTTCTTTATCCATCTGTTGATGGACATTTAAACTGTTTCCCTGTCATGGCTATTGTGAATAATATGGCCATGAACATGAGAGTGCAGAATATGTCTTCAAGATCCTAATTTTAATTCTTTTGGATACATGCCCAAAAGTGGGATTTCTGGATCACATGGTAGTTGTATTTTTAATTTTCTGAGGAATGTGTACACTGTTTTACATAGCAGCTGCCCCATTTCACATTCCCACCAATGGTATACAAGGGTTCCAATTTCTCCACAACCTCCAAAGCTTATTTTTTTTAATTATTGTTTTCTCTTTTTTTAAATTTCAGACTATTATAGGGGTAAAAATGTTTTGGTTACATGAATTGCTTTTGTACAGTTTGAGTTAAAGATGGAATTGCACCTGTTAGGTGTGAATTTACCTACGCCCTCCTCTCACCTCCCACCTGCTTGATTTCTGCTGAGTTTTACTTCCATATATGCACTCAAGAGTTGATCAGTTGGTTCCAATTTAATAGTGAGTACAAGTGGGTGTATTTTTCCATTCTTGCCCTACTTCACTTAGAAGAATGGTCTTCAGTTCCATCTATGTTGTTACAAAAGATACTAAAGCACCATTTCTTTGTGGCTACTAGTACTCCATGGTATACATATACCACACTTTATTAATCCACTCATGTACTGATGGGCACTTAGGTTGATTCCACATCATTGTGATTGTGCTCAAGTGTCTTTTTGATATTAATAAAATGACTTTTTTTCCTTTGGGTAAATACCCAATAATAGGATTTCTGGATCAAATGGTAGGTCTACTTTTAGTTATTTGAGGTATTGCCATACTACTTTCCATAGAGGTTGTACTAGTTTGTAGTCCCACCAACAATGTATAAGTGTTCCCTTCTCTCTGCATCCACGCCAGCATCTGTTGTTTGTGTAATTTTTCATAAAAGCTATTCTCACTGGAGTTAGGTGATATCTCATTGTGGTTTTGATTTGCATTTCCCTGATGACTAGAGCCATTGAACATTTTTTTCATGTTTATTGGCTATTAGTCTCTCTTCTTTTGAAAAGTTTCTGTTCATGTCTTTTGCCCACTTTGTAATGGGGTTGTTTATTTTATTTTTGCTGATTTGCTTGAGTTCCTTGTAGATTCTGGTTATCAGCCCTTTATCGGCTATACAGCAGGAAAAATTGAGAGCTTTCCCACTTAGAACTAGAACCAGATAAGGTTGCCCACTGTCACCACTTCTATTCAATATAGTGCTAAAAGTCCTAGCCAGAGCAATCAGGCAAAAGAAGGAAATCAAAGGTATCCAAATGGGGAAAGAAAAGGTCAAACTATCATTCTGTTCTGATGATATGACTTTATATGTAGAAAACCCCAAAGATTTGGCCAAGAGACTCCTGGAATTGATAAATAAATTCAGCAAAGTCTCAGGTTACAAAATCAATGTACACAAATCAGTAGCATTCCTATATGCCAACAAAAGGCAAGCTGAGAATCAAAGACTCAAAACCTTTCACAATAGCAACAAAGAAAATAAAATACCTAGGAATATATTTAACCAAGCAGGTGAAAGACCTCTACAGGGAGAACTACAAAATACTGAAGAAGGAAATTGCAGGGGACATAAACAGATGGAAAAACATATCATGCTCATGCATCGGCAGTATCAACAGTGTTAAAATGTCTACACTACCCAAAGTGATCTACAGATTCAATGCAATTCCCATTAAAATACCATCATTTTTTGCAGATCTAGAAAAAATGAAACTACACTTCGTATGGAATCAGAAAAGACCCTGAATAGCCAAAGCAACCTTAAGCAAAAAGACCAAATCAGGAGGCATCAATTTACCAGACTTCAAGCTATACTACAAGGCTATAGTAACCAAAACAGCATGGTACTGGCACAAGAACAGAGTCACAGACCAATGGATCAAAACAGAAAACCCAGATATAAAACCATCCTCATATTGCCACCTGATCTTTGACAAAGCATACAAGAATGTACACAGGAGAAACGAATTCCTATTCAATAAATGGTGCAGGGAAAATTGGATAGCCACATGTGGAATACTGAAACAGGATCTGCACCTCTCACCACTCACAAAAATTAATTCACAATGGATAACAGACTTAACCCTAAGGCATGAAACCATAAGAATTCTAGAAGAAAATGTTGGAAAAACTCTTCTAGGTATTGGCCTAGGCAAAGAATTTATGAAGTAGCCCCAAAAGCAATCACAGCAACAACAAAAATAAATAAATGTTTTTTATGATAACCATTATAATGGATGCAAAGTAGTATTCTGTGGTTTTGATTTGCATTTCCCTTCTGACTCGTGATGTTGAACATCTTTTCATATACTTGTTGGCCATATGTATGTCATCTTTAGATAAATGTCTACTCAAGTCCTTTGCTTATGTTTAAAATCAGATTTTTTCACTACTAAGTTTTAGGGGTTCCTTATATATTTTGGAAATTAACCCCTTATCAGATATATGACTTGCAAACATTTTCTTTCATTCCATAAGCTGCCTTTTCCATGTTGTTTCCTTTGCTGTGCAGGAGCTTTTTAGTTTAATGCAATCCCATTTGTCTATTTTTTCTTTTGCTGCCTGTGCTTTTGGTGTCATATCCAAAAAAGCATTGCCCAGGTGAATGCCAAGGAGTTTTTCCTCTGTGTTTTCCTCTAGGGGTTTTATCATTTCAAGTCTTATATTTAAGTCTTTAATATATTTTGAGTTGATTTTTATATATGTTGTGAAAAAAAAGGGTCCATTTTCATTCTTCTGCATATATACATCCAGTTTTCCCAACATAATTTATTGAAGAGACTATCCTTTCCCCATTGTGCGTTCTTGGTACCCTTGTGGAATATCAGTTAACTGTAGATCTGTGGATTTATTTCTGGGTTCTGTACTCTATTCCATTGGTCCATGTGCCTGTTTTCGTGCCAGTACCACATTGTTTTGATTGCTGTAGCTTTGTAGTATATTTTAAAATCAGGAAGTTTCAAGCTTTTTTGTTCTCATTCAAAACTGGGGATGGTGTTATCTGATAAAATACTGAGGAGGCTCAGAATGTTGAACTCCCAAACACTCCTAAACCATTCTTGCAAGAAGACACAGTCCTCCTCATTCCTCACCTTTCCGTCTAAGGAAACTGGCAATCCCATATAGTAAAAAAGACTTTCAATTACTTCAGCTAAGGCAGCAACCCCATTAGAGAATAGCAGTTATTTTCATAACTCATTTATATTATCTCTCATTGCCTATGAGTTCGTAAGTTAGATCTTAATATAGCCAAAATCAAGGCTTGATCCAGAAGACAGCCTATACAATGGAAGAATTGCAAAACTTTGGCATTTTTTGTCAGGAGATGTCTAGGTAGCATGTAAGGGAATGTGTTTTAAGAGTTTGATACCAAGAGGATAAACAAAAATGTTAGATTGGGCCAAATTTATCGATATGTCTGCATTCACTTAGGATTTGGAATTTAATGCATTGACTTGAGCAAGTGGAAGTGACTAGTTAATTGAATCATTGATTCAGTGGTGGTTTCTTAATATATAGTAACAACTTGAAATGCCAGATCCTTCTTGGCATACTGAAGTGGAAGAAGTCCAAAAACTCAAGTAAGAATATTAGAACTGACCTATTATGGATCACCTTGTTCAGCCATCTCCTAACCATACCCTTGGAAGGGCCTGTGGGACTTTCCCTTGACCAAAGAATTAGGAAATACATTGGTGAGGAAAGAACCAGCATACTTCAAAAGCTTTATGATATTAATAACTGTCTTCTCTAGGCTGGAGAGAACAATGGTAGATGCTACAATGGATCAATGCATATGATGTCAATCTCAAAACTGCAGAGAACATGTTGTGGTGTTTAAACAATACTTTCAAGTAGGGGCAATTACCTTAATAAGCCATAAGGATGGGGTGATAATTAGAGTGTTTTGTGCCACAGGTTTCTGTGGTGATAGCTAATTCATCATGGAGCCCCCAAGAATGAAACACATGGAGAGAGTACATCAAGCTGCTAAATGACTTACACAGGCAGAAAAAGTTTAGGTCTTGTGGGCCAAAATCCAACCTGACTTGCCCTTGTGAGGATTCATGACCTCTTATACTCCACCTAGACTTAAGCCTATTTGCAGGCCCAGAGTCACTCAGTATTAGGTGGAGACTCACTTAGTCCCTTTCAGGAGGGGTCCTGAAACCTGGTCACAGATGTATATTGTGAATTCTCCTCCAAGCTATTTCAGAATCACGGTGGGTGGCTATTTATGGTAACTGTGCATGGGGAAAAGAGAAATAGTAAGTCCTTCCAGGAGTTATTAGATTGTTCTATTGGATTAGCTATGAATTGACATTAATCCCTGGAACCCCAAATGACACTGTGGCCCACCAGTCAAAGTGGGGGCATATGTAGGTAAAGAAATATGTGGAAATTTGACTCAAGTACATCTTACAGTATTAGAGGAATAAATATATTTAATAATGGGGAAAATCCTTACATTGGTTTCCTAACACATGGAGGAAAAGTTATTAATATTATAAAGAGCCAAGAACAATGATATGCAATAAAAATATGATTGTAATTCAAATATGTAATTTTAAATTTTCTAGTAGTCACCTTTAAAAAAAGTAGAATTAATTATAATACATTTTGTTTAATCAACAATATATCAACATGTGGTACTAGCCATATTTAGGTGCTCAATAGCCACATGTGGCTAGTAGCTACCATATTGGACAGCATACCCCTAACAACTATCACCTCTTCCAAGATACTAAACTAGAAGAAATAATAGATATCTGAGTGAATTACAGATAATAGTGAGACTATCAGAAAACCGAGAAATGTTGGGGTGGTAATTCACCCTATATATCCATTTAAAATGTTTGCTAGGCTAATGGACAATCTTGATGGTCTTGTGGATAAATACATATTTAATAACATAATGCAAACTGCAGATGCAGCTCTAGCTATAGAATCTTTACTGGAGCATATTAACATAGCCCCTGACACCAGGCATGAAGCTACTGATTTGATTTCTTTTTAAAGTAATTCCTATCAACAGAGATAATCAGAAGCAGTTCACCTTTACATTGCAGGGACAGCATACTTTCACTATCTTACCTTAAGGCTAGGTCAACTCTCCTCTCTGTCATTATACAGTCTGGAGAAATCTTGTTCATCTTGACATCCCACAAAACTTCAAGCTGGAATATTACATTCATGACATTACACTGATAGGACTCGGTGAGCAGGAAGTAGTAAACATCCAAGATATATGTCAGAGAATGGAAGATAAACTCCAAGGAAGTTCAGGGACTTTCAACACTGGTGAAATTTTATGGGTCCAGTGGTTTGAGCATGCTGAAATAGATCCTGTATAGTAAATGATAAATTGCTGCACCTTGTACCTTCCATCATGAAGAATGAGGCACAAAAGTGGTGGCCTCTTTAGAATCTGAAAGCAACATAGACCACATGCTCTCATGCATGTGCTAGGTAATCCACAAAGCTGACTATTTTGAGAGGAGCCTGGGGCAAGAAAAAGACCTGTAGCATACCCCTGCCATAATGAAAGCTGCCCTATACCTTTGGCTTTAAGATCCAGCAGCTGTAGTTACTTTTGGTAATGTCTGTGGGAAACAGAGATGCTGTATAATGTCTCTGTCAATGGAAGCCTCAGCATGCAGATCCCTAGTGGTTTTGTAATAAAGACATGCAATCCTCTATCTATAACTATTCTCCAATTGAAAAGTAGCTCTTAATTTGCTATTGGACTATGGTTAAGACTGAGTGCCAGTCACAGGACTCCAAATGACTATTGGCCCAAACTGCACATCATGAGCTAGGTGTTATCTGATTCAACATATGATAAAGCAATATGTGTACAATAACATTTCATTGTTAAATGAAACTGGAGCAAGCAGATTGGGGAAGCATAAATATGCTGTGTGAGCAAGTAGCTCAGGTGTCCCTGGTATCTGTTACTTCTGTTTCACCATCTGGTCCTTCAACTTTCACCTTTGGCTTCACGGGTATTCTTACTGATCAAGTAATGGAGGATGAAACAGTGTGGATCTAGTTTATAAATGGGTTGTGCAGTGCTTGGTTCCAATTGTGACTACTGTGTTTACAGGTCCACTTAAGGGGGCTGGCCCTGATATACAGCGGTAAAATGATATCCCCCAGCAGCCAGAATTTCAGCTAGTACATTTGACTGTACACTTTGCAGGGAAGAAGAGATAACTGAGGTAATGATATATGGTACAGCTGTATGGTCAAGACTTAAAGAACAAAATTGGAAAACCAGTGACAGAAGGTCTAGGAGAGAGTTATGTGGATGTATCTTTCAGAATTGGTACAAAATGTGATGATATGGTATCCTATGTGAATTCCCTCTAGTGGGAATTCCACAGTAGAGAAGACTCTTAGTAATCTGGACAAGGTTATGGATCTTATGGATGGCAGTCAGATTCTTTACTTGGCTAACCTGGAACTTGCTCAACAGGTCAACATACAAAGGTGATAATGGGAGCAGCGATGGAAACTGTGTATGAATTCAACTACACAGACTTCCTCCCCTCCATGACTAATTTAACTACCACCACTGCTGAGCTCACAATTTTCCAATGCTGAAACCCTAACATGGCACCACTGCCCAGGAAGAGCAATCAGGTGGTGGCAGGTAGGTTACATTTGACTCCTTCCCACGCGGAGGAAGCTGAAATTTATCCTAATACAAATTGACAGATTGTCAGAATATGTATGTGCCTTCTCTTCCCCCTGAATACTTTTGCAAGCTCCTTCATACATGAGTTTAAGAGAATGCCTTACCAATTACCAGAGTATTCTTACAACATTGCCTTCAACCAGGATGCTTATCTTAATAGCAAAGAAAATATAGTTGACACAAATGTATAGAATTCACTGGTCCTACCTCATGCTCAGATTGAGCTGGCTAAATGGAGTGGTGAAATGGCCTACCAATGGAGTGGTTCATATATGGTTGTCAGTTGGGAGAAGTTAGGATGTGGTCTACAGGATATAATACATGGCCAGTCATTTCTTCCATAGCAACAATGCATGAGTATGGGAACAAAGAGATTATGGTAGAAGTGGCCACCCTAATATATCAAATAACCCATTTAAAGAATTTTTGATTCATCCTGAAACCTTCAGATTGGTGGTTTGGGAAATCTCTGATACAAAAGGAAGAATGTTTTCACCAGGGTTCAGAGTTCTAATTCTGTTGTATTGGAAGCCAGGAATAGTCACTGGCTATTTTGGCTATCTCAAGCTGCTGAACTTACAGTGACTGGCTGATAATTTTGCCAGACTATCAAGATGACTGTGGGATGTTGTTCTACAATGGGGGCAAGGAGAACTATGTTTTGAACTCAGGAGAATCAATGGGCATCTCTTTAAAAATACCTGTCCAATAATTTTATTAAACAAATGCAGTAATCCAAGAAAGACAGGAACACCAAAGACTTAGAACTTATAGAAATTAAGGTTTGGATAACCTATTAGATGAAAAACTTAATCTAGCCCAGGTGCTAAACAGAGGGTACGAGTAAAGAAAAATGGAACTGAGTGGATGAAGAAAGCTATACTGATCAATTTTGAGCTTTCTGATCAATTAGAGAAGCACGGACTTTAACAGCTCTGTTGCATGTTCTACCTATTTTGAAGAACATTAGTTATGGCTCATATTTTAGATTTCAATTAGAAGTAGGAATGAATTTGATGGGACCCCTTGATGATGCATTAGCCTGATGCCCCTTCCCTAATAGACACTCCATTAAACTCTCTTTAATTACCTAATTTGACTATTATCTGTTTATATAACTGCAAAAATCATGACATGGTAAACTAAGTAGCAAAATCAGCACAAAACAGTTATAAGGACCATATCTTTTTTTATGAAGATAAAGTAATATTTATACACAAAACCATGATATCAAAAGCAACACAATTTTGAAAAGAATGAAGTAGATGTTTAAAGTTATCTATTGCATATAGTTGAGGCAAAAATATATATTCATGAACATCTATGTGTTATATAATCCTTGGACAACTCAATAATACTTTAATAGGCAGAGTATGTGGCTAGCTAAAGGAAATGCCTGTCATATCTTAAAAATATCATTCAATAAAAATAATTTTCATAATAAAATGATACCACTTTAAGACATAATTTTCATAGCATAATTTTAAAATAAAACATAAAATGTTATAGTTGGACATGAGTGGATTACTTTAAGTCAGGGAGGAAAGAAAAATGTATACTTACAATATTTTGTTTAATGTACATTTTGTGTAATTATTCCAAATTTAAGAGTTAATGTTTAAAGTAGTTTTACGTAATTCACATTCATGTTAAAAACTAAGGCCTTAAAGATTAGCCTTAAAGATTAACAGGAAAAATGCAAAGAAAGATAACACAATAAGCATTACCTCACAACCTCAGCACTCTCTAACGCAATTTATCAATGCAGGTGAAAATATTATTTCCATTATATCTTCATAATAAATTAAAATTTAGTACATCATCATGGACAGAAGGAGCAAATAAAACTGGCTTAAGAGTATTATATGTTAATTTTCCACCTTTAACATTTTGGTTATGGCAATTCATGCTAAAAGTCAAATGAGATTCACTTGGATTTCTAATCATTCTTTCTCTTTTATGCACTATATTCTGGCATGTTTGAAAAAAATCAAATTTATTCTAGATTTTTAAATGATTTATGAAACAGAGATAGTGCCCAATGACTATAGTTTGAGAACTAAAGATACAAAGAAGATTAAAATAGAGTATAAAATATTCTAACAGCCAATTTTCTAATGAGTATAATAACTTCAAGTTTAAAAATAACAATATTTGATTTTCTCACCGAGGTCCCAGCCTAAACATTCTATTAGTTAAAAAAACAAACAAAATAACCCTATAGTTTTCATCTTCTCTAGTAAATTCAGAATGTAACTGTAATATTTTACTGGATCTTCAATTATCTTGGATTAATCATCATTGCTGCATTAATAATTGTAAAATTTAAAAATAGAAAATTTATATAACAGCTGTTTCTTATTCTAATATCTTGAGATAAGATACTCTTCAGGTGACGGTGCTCCTTTTTGCCAAGTCTTTAAGTCTAAAAAAGGACCGTGTGCTTCCTGCAGATTCATCAGTTATTTAACATACACAAATAAAAATATTGCCTAGGTCTTTCCTAGGTACACACCAAAGCTGTAAATTACTTAGTATTATTCTATAGCACTCTTCCACATTTTCACATTTTAGCTTTCTTCTCAAAGAGTTGGTGTCACTTACCAGAGTGGGTCCTGAGGTGTCCTGTGAGGGCGTCCCTTCTTCTACAGGCGTAGCTACAGAAAGGACATTTGAACGGCTTCTCTCCAGAGTGTAACTTTATGTGTCTCAGAAGGTTGCCCTTCTGAGTAAAAGAAGCTCCACACTGGTTACAGTGGAAGGGGCGTTCACCTGCAGCAAGGAGCAGAAGTGGAAGAGATCAAGTAGGTTATGTGCATGTGACTAATTTGCCATCCTCTGTTAACCAGAGCTAGTTCTCTATGCTAAGAAAGTTCATCTCCCTCATAAGTCTTCTAAACATTTATCTTCCTGGAATTTGTTTTGCCAATACAGTACCAAAGTGTCAAGCATTAGGCCAAGTGGCTATATCCCCTCTTCATATACATTTGATAAGATTCCTGTCATTGACTCAAAAGAATAAAAACAGCATTTACCATTGGTTGAACTAGGTGCCATCACTTTACAGTCTTACTGGTTGCTTTACATACAATATCTCAATATTCACAATGACACTAATAATTAGGTATTATTAATTTCAATTTACAAATAAAGACATTAAAGTTCACTTGAGAACGTATGTGATTACAGTAACAGCTAGCAAGTACTCAAGCTGAGAACTGAACTGGTTTGTCTGACTATAAAATCTTATTCTCTTTATTTTACCATGCCATCTCTTTAAAAATCACAGGAATGCTGGGTTGAAAGGGATCTTGAGTTTAACTCCCTCGGTTAGCTGATAAGGAAAAGAGGGCCAAAAAAGTTACAGCAAGTGAACCAGCTTACAAAGCTCACTACCACAAGATCTCCAAATATAGGCCTCTTGATTCTCCTGGTTACTAATAGTAAAACCTTAGGCAAAATTTCCTGAGATATCAGGGAAAACCCTAAGAAAATTATTCATCCTGACATTTCCTGTATATTCTCTTTATTTTGTAAAAATTATTTGTTTGATAGGAATCTTTTCTCTCTTTTCTTCTATTACTGAGGTTGCTATAAAATTGGTTAAGCCTCAATTATCAATTCAGTCTGTTGCCATCAACTGGCTGTCACCAATGTCAAACATAAAAACATGTATGTAGGTAATGAAGCAGTAAAATTGGCAAGTAGGGTCAAACTGATAAAATTATTAAACCCGAAGAAAATACTATTATTTTAAGTTGTCTATCTCTAAAGAGAGCTATGAAATAAAATACAAAGCAATGCATAAATACATAGTAAAATGTTACATATTAAAGCTCAATGTTTAGAATAAAAACAAAAAAAATTTCCCTTTACATTGAACTGGACCATTTCTGTACTTAAGGTTAGAGGATTATAATTTTAATAGTTTTTTTAAGAAATTTACATTGAATTGTCATGTTTCATGTGTTTAATTGTAACATTAATATTAATGGTTAATAATAAAACCTCAGTATTTTTTTTGCCCTTTGATATAATGCAAACTCGATGATTCTTTAAAGAAAGCTAGGAGGTATAAAGAAGATAAACTGTAATCACTTTTTGGCAGCAGATCTGCAAATTCTATTATATATATGTTATAAAACCTAGAGAAACTGGAAAATTGATAGATCAGATGTACCTCAAATTCTGTAGTACCTACTCTTTCTGGAACTTAGTGATACCCAAAAAGTATAAACAGCGTGTGTGGTGGGGGGTTAAGGTTTTTTCTTCAGAAATCTGGAGCTCCCATGAACTACATCTACAAGAGGTCCTATATTGATGTAGAGAGTTGAAAAAATTATCTATCAGGTTAAAGTTACCTTAAATTGTATTTTTCCTTAACTAGCTTGATTATTTTGGTAAAACCTAAAAAAAACCCTTATATGAAGTCTTACAAAATAATCAAGACTTTTTAAATAAATCTAATACTGGCAGATATATTTTATTTTTCACATACATATACAACTTAATTTTTGATACTTTAACAGTCTACAAGTTTTTAAACTCATAATATTCTACTGTCCACCCCTGCCATGGAATGGCATAGTAATAAAGGGAAGGACAGCATTTCTTTTACAAGTTGATTTTTTAAAGAAAGAGAAAAATAGAAAATATAAATTATACTTTTCACTCCAAATATTTGATTCTACTTTTAGATCGTTTCTATGTCAAGTTTCCCAGAAAAGTAACAAATTAGAATGCAATAACTTTACAAAGGAATTAAACTAGTGAGTGTAGTGAACAAAAAATTTTGAAATCATGTTTGTCTTTAGAAAATACTCCTATAACATGCTGACTTAGATTTTCTTTAAGCCTCCTACAATCTTTAAAGCTGGGCAACTAAAAATATATAGAAAAAATTAGCCGGGCATGGTGGCACATGCCCGTAGTCCCAGCTACGCTGGAGGCTGAGGCAGTTGGATTGCTTGAGCCCAGGAGTTTGAGGTTGCTGTGAGCTAGGCTGATGCCATGGCACTCTAGCCCGGGCAACAGAGTGAGACTCTGTCTCAAAAAATAAATAAATAAATAAAAAATAATACTACTTTAAAAAAGAAAAAATAATGGGTATAAATCTTTAAAAAAATTTTTTTAATTTACCTAATTAAGTTTAATGAGACTAACAACAGAGTAATTTAGTTTTTAAATTTACAACATACTCCAGACACTTTCAATTTTTTTAAGTAAGAAATTACTTCTGGGTTTACATGATCATCCTCAAATGGAGTAGAAGGAATGGAAGGTGCTCTAGGTATATCTGGAAATATTGCCCTGTTGCTGTATGTTGAAGTTGTAATGCAGAGGCCTTTGGTAAGTAACCATGGCCAAAAGTTAAGAACAAGGCATGATGAAAGTAACCAGTCATGCTCCTCTTTTGGTAAGAGAAAAGGGGTACAGACAATAATGCACTTTCATTTCCACCAGATAAGGCTTTGAGAAATACTGACTTGAATTATGAATAAGTCTTTATAGATGTTTTTTACTTCTGGATACTAATTCTATGGCTTCCCTCATTTTAGGTTGAAATTTGCTTAACTCTGCTTAGTGTCTTGATTATATGAAACAATAATCATTTCAATAATCCAGTTGTCTTATTATGTTCCACATTAATGTTAGTTGGAATTACAGTGAAACCCTCAATAACACTACTGTTGGAAACCAGGATGAAAACAGGGTAACTTAGGAGATTGTTTTGGGGTATACATAATTATATTTCAGGAATTACCCAAATGTGGGAGTCATATCTGTTTAACAACAAATAAAAAGTAAATTAATTCAATTTTTGTAAAAGTCATTTCTGTAAAACATCAGCAAGCCTTTTATTCAATGTTGTGGCGTATTTCCTGGCCTAGGCATCACGGAGACATGTATAAAATCATCTGATAAGTAATCGTTCAGTTAATTACCTTTTGTCTAGGCAAATGTCAGACATGCAAAAAACTCCATATTGTCTATGCAACTTTAAACAAAATATCTCCATTATTTCTTTTTAATAATTTGTTCTTTAAATGGACTGAATCGGCCTTTTGAGAGTCAGTTTAGATTTTGAAAAAATATTAATCATGTTCTTTTTATGTAAATCACACCAAATTTTAAGAAAACCTCACAAATTTACTAACTGTATCAATGATATTATAGAATAATCTAAATTGAAAAAATTAAATAAATTGTTGTGTTTGTAATCATTAAACTTTCTTAACAATTTTGGATCCAGGAGAACAATTATATGGTCATGAAATGCCCCAGACCTTAATTTCATCTGGAAAATCAGGCAAAAACAAGATGTTTTCTCTTGTGCCCTATCTTTTGGAGGAAATGTTCACCACGCTATTTGAAAAATTTACCAATGAAACTTATTTTAAATTAAAAAAAAAAGATATGGTCATGGTATTTTTCATGTCCATTCTCAATCTGTTGTGTATTTTTTTAAACAGTCTACCAATCTTCTGGTTATATATTATTTTTATTATGGAATAAATTATATTTTGATAGTTTTTATAATTTTATAAACACATTTCTAGATCTGTGCTTAAATATTTAGTTGAAATGCAAATGATAGGTACATCAAATTGCTTTGATGAATCAAAGACACAGGGTGCTCCTATGTTGGATGGGACAACCACCTACAAATATGCAAAATCTCAAAGAACTTATTGAGAGAGCCTTGGAGCAAGAGAATGGCTCCACGAGGCTGCAATGTACAAAACATGGTGCTGAAAACAAAGTTACAGAGATGGGAGTACTCTACCCCCAAGGAGGGGCAAAATTAAGGATATGTTTATAATGTTCCCATCGATTCGTGTTCATGCATGAATTGATTGACTATCCTTACTTATTTACTTCTCTCTATGTTCCCAGTGAAGAGTGCCTGGAGTATCCGATGACAATATTACCTGATTACTTACTAAAGTAGGAATACCAAAGAAATAACATCAAGCCATTTATAAGACACTGGAATTGGCACTTTAGTAGAGTATGAAAGAGAGAGAAGAAGAAGTGAATTAGATCCAATACTCCATGTTATTGTAATGAATTGGGTGGTTGTGCATCTTTTTTCACTATCATTTTCATATTAGATATTCTACAAGATAAAAACACTAAAAAATATATTTCCCAAAGGCTTTATAAGGATTTAAGATGGTGCCTTTTATATTAGCTATAAATAAGAGTGGGAAATTCTAAAATGAAGATGGTACATGACGTTAAGGGAAAAAAAAATTTGATTAATGACTTGATTCTGACTACATTTTTCTCAATCTAGTTTAAATTAAAGAAACACAAGTAAACCTTCTATTCTCAAATAGTACTAAAGTGGAGTTGCAAAAAAAAAAATGTTAGGACCCACTCAGATGTATAAACAGGGTCATCATAAATCCATGTTAAAATGGCTAGTTTAAAGATATCATATCCACAATTTTAAAGTCAACAAAGCATGGTAGATATCCCAAGTTCTTCTATGAATAGCTATTAGCTTTAACAAAAATCTTTCAGATCTGAAGAAAGTATAATAGTTGGCACAGTATTCCAATAAACATTGATTAACAAAAAAAGTTCACTGTGTTGCAAGAGTACTTTAAGTTCATACTCCTTGGGCTTTCTTTACTAGTCTTATATTCCTAGGACTTGTGGAAATCTATATAACTATTTCTAAACATTTTTCATGCCAAATATATTATTTTCAGAACTAAAATAATTCAACTCTACCACCACAGTCCATAGCAAATGGACAGTAGAGTAGGTATATAATTATTATTGTATTTACACATTAACAGTCCTCATGAATATCACTGTAGATAAAGTGAAACCTTAATTAACCTAAATTTTCAAGAAAGGATACTCTGGTTCATTGAAATTTCTTAGAACATAAAAGGTTTATTAAAAATCTTCAAAAATTGTTTTTAGCATATTACTCAGTCTTAAAATTAGCACTATATGCAATTTAAGTGAAAAGTCATTAGACTGATTTTGCTTATTTGTATTTTAATAGGTGAAGTTACACATTTGAATGTTAATCTTCCTTAATATAATCACTCTGACACAATGAATATATTACAGCTTTGTGGAACTTGCTTTTCAGAACAGTAGTTAGAATTACTTCATAAGCATAGATGAAAAGTAGATTATTTAATAGTCATTTCCCTTTTGTCTTATCAAATAGATACCAAGCTTGATCTTTTATCCTTTCCTAAGATATTTTTAAAAATATGACACTTTTTAAAAAAAATTTAAAAAATAAACAAAAAGCAAAATGTAACTGACCTTATGGTTGGAATAAGTATATATGTTCTAAAGCTGATGATTTTGATAACACTAATTTTAATGTGTAACTTCTCACTGTAATTTTTAAAATATTAGCCTAGGTGATACATGATAATAAATTGTTGGTATATTGATATACCAAGACTAGTGTATTTGAACAAAACCAGTCTGAGCATCAGAAAACCTTGGTTCCAGCCTAGGTAAAGCCCTTACCTACACATAAGGGATAATGGACAAATCACTTGACTGTTTCTTCAAGTATAAAATGAGAGATTTGGACTAAAAAAGACTTCAATATACCTTGTATCTTTCATGTTTTAAGCACCTAATTATTATAAACTGATTGTTTAGAAATAAAACTTTAAAATAAATTTCTTGCCATAATATGCTGAAATAAAAAAATAAATTTCTTTGTTGTGATTTCTCTTCCAAAAGATCATATTTTAAAACAGAATATTAGTTATTAATATTTTACTGTATACTACTACTTTGCATTGTAATGAAAGCTACCATTTCCTTTAAACTAATTTTTATATGAGCTTGAAACTTTCTTTTAAGAATAAACAATCCTATCTTATCACAATCTCATTTCTGTCATTTTTTTTTTAATTTTGGCAAAGGATTTTAAGAGATTTAAATAAGGCTTCTCATTTGGTTGGTTTTCATGAAGAAGTTTCCACCTCTCAAATGTCTAAAAGTATACATTAAATTAATCTGAGGGCTTTCTCCTAACTCTATTCCATGATTACACATTTCCACCTGCATGCCCGCCACCCTTTTTCATCTTCAACCGCACATGTCTCCTTGCAGGAATTATAGCCAAAAATTACAGGAAGGTAATAACATCCCTGAACTACAAAAACTACCTGCCTACTACCAAGACCTGTGTTAAGCAAAGATTGATTAGAAATTCTATTCCAAGGAGTTAACTTGATAAAGTGAAAATGATTCACCCCTATATAAATGCATGAGTGCCATTTTGTAGTATAAACTCTTAGCTACTAAACTATATTACCTGCCCATGGGTATGGTAAAATATGTATAGAAATACAAAAAGATTAAGTTACACAATGAAATTCTCCTATACCTTGTGAACCCTTATCATATTATTGCTATATTAAGAACTGTGGAAACTGAATCCCAAACTTCTTTTCTGATATGTTATTCAGATTTGAAGGCTGGAAGTCAAGACCCAGGCTACTCTCTGTTTTTCTGCAATCCAATACTAGCAGAATTCTGAAAAGGTAGTTTCACCATTGCCACCCCTGAATAAAAAGGAAAGAGAATAGATGTCAGGTAATATCAACATCAGATGTCACAGGCAGTCATCAGGTTATTCTTTCAGCTGCTTACCAGTGTGACTCCTTTTATGTACCATAAGCACATTGGGCCCAATGCAAACCATGCCACAGACGTCACATTTCAGTTTACCATTCGGAAGCCGGATTCCTCCCTCGCCTTGAAGCTCCTGGACTTTCCTGTTGTCAGTCACTTCGCTGCTCTCAATTAGGGGTTCTTCTAGGCTGCTACCCTCATCATGGCCCCTGATCTCGTCTTCGCGGCTCAGGGGTTTCCTGTCACACTCTTCATCACTCTGCATTTCTACCTTTACTGAATTTGCTGTAATTGCAAAAGAAAAAAGAAATTATTTTAAGTACACATTAGGTGCTCTCACCTACATCTCTTTTCCACCCATTGCTATTCTACTAAATGGGTGAAAGCGATATATTAAGTAGAATATAGTCTATCACCAAACGCCATATTAATACATAGTGTACTCTATGATATTTTAGTGAAAAGGCATGAAAGGATGACTCCAGACAGCTCTAGGTAAACAGAATGACCCTTTATTTCTGTACACATTTATTTCTTTAACTCAGGTAATTACTTTTTAAGCAAGTCTTTAAATAATTCTGGTGTTTGAGTTTGTCTCTAAGGCTACTCCAGCTAAAATAGGATTATGGAAGACACAAGATTAAATATTGCTTAACTCACTGGGTTATGCCTCCTCTTAATTTAACAATCAGTATATATACTTTATACTCTCTGTTTCACATCAGAGTACCTGTGTAAACCTGCTTCTGAACAGAGCAAGAGAAACAACTCAGGATCTTAATCCAGCAAATGTCTTTGACATATGAAGGCACACTGTCATGGCATATGTTCTAAAATCAGACTAAACACATATTTCCAGTTAAGAGCCGTATAAATGTAGGGCAGGGTGCACAGACTTCACATGCTCTTAAGTTATTCTGCTTTTTCCCCCCTATATAAAGAAATTCTCTATGAAACATACTAGTCTGCAAATCAAAGTATTCTAACTCTAATCTATGCAGACCAAACAGCAGCTAATGACAGGAATGGCATAGCATGCAAGTACACACTTGCGACTGTTAAGAAATTTAATGCCTTCTGTTTGCTGTTTTTGGATCATCCCATAGAAAAGTTGGAATTTTGTTAGCATAACCCTCATTCTGGATTGCTGACAGAGTCTTTTCACAAAGCAGCAGCAAGCTTTAACTGAATATCAGTATTTTATCCAGTAATCTTGAAAATTTCTTAAGAAATCATATCAAAGTTACTGAGCAAAACAAGTTATTTGGTACTACTTGAATAAAGGAAATATTTTCATAAAAAGGAAGTAAGTTCTTTTCACTGCCATTGTTTTCTTAGAGAAACCACACATTCAGTGATTTCTCATTAGTACTTATCACTAAAGACAGGGCTTTAAAATGGCTCTTCCCCTGCTCCTCTCCTGAACTAGAGGCAGTGCGGTTCAAGAACTAGCAGTACAATCTTGAACTAATTATTTAATCTCTGAATCTTACATTTTTGGTTTGTAAAGTGGAGATGAATTCAGATTACTGAATAAAGTTTGAGCAGGACAGTATATCTGTTTAGGTGATGATCTTAAGTTCTTAAGCATCTTTAAGAACTTAAGTTCACTATGTTGTCTCTAAAATGTAGATGACACTGGTACCCCTTTCCTAGGGTTCATGTGAGCATTAAATAAGAAAATATAGGAAATATTTTTCCTATAGGAATTATTTTTCTCTGGACATATAGTACTCTATATCATAAGGTTTTCATGAAAATCAATTAACTTGTGGTTTGTAAACTACTCTAAGATCTACCAAAGGTTATACATCCTTCCTGGACCCATCTCTAACAGAGTAGATACTACATTGAGTTTCACACTATTAATGAAGCTGTACTGCCTTACTGATTATGGACAACAGTAGGGACAACTTTTTACCCATTTTTATATCCCCAGCATGCTCAAGAACTTTGTGGTATACAGGAGGTGTTCAAGCAGTATTCACTGAGATGTTTTACTAAGTTGATTAAGAATTTTATTGTTTTAAGCTTGTTTTATATGTCTAAAGAAGCCATGGACATAATAAAGAAGAATCAAACAACATAAAAGATAAAAAATAAAAATTAATGGCCAGCTGCAGCGGCTAACACCTGTAATCCTAGCACTCTGGGAGGCCGAGTCTGGAGGCCAGGAGTTTAAGATCAGCCTGAGCAAGAGTGAGAAGCCTATCTCTACAAAAAAACAGAAAAATTAGCCAAGCATGGTGGTGTATGCCTGTAGTTCCAGCTATTTGGGAGGCTGAGGCAGGAGAATTGCTTGAACCCAGGAGTTTGAGGTTGCAGTGAACTATGATGACAACCACCGCACTCTAGCCGGGGCAATAGAGTGAGACTCTGTCTCAAAAAAACAAAAAAAAGTCCTTTTCTACCTAACATTCACAATCTCTCAGTCCCTATCTCAAAAGCAACCATACTATTACAATTTTCAAATTCCAAAGCATGTCTAAATCCATTTTATAAATGTAACATAATTTGTTCATTCAGACCCTATTGCTGGAAATTTAAGATTATTTCTTGTTTGCTGCTATTACAGACATTATTTTATAATACATAAACTGTCAATCTGATATGTTAATACTGGTATTTTATTAGTTTTTAATATGCATGTTTAAATTATGAATGAAGTTGGGCATCTTTTTCTATGCTTAAATGTTCTTTATTTTTTCTGAGAATTGTTTATCAAAGTGGTTTGCCTATTTTTCTAATAGGTTATTGATTTTTTCTCACTGAATTTTAAATGCACTTTATATGCTAAGGAACTTATAGCACTGTGTTTATGATGTGTTTTGCAAATAGTTTCATTTATCTTTTTAATCAAGGGTATTTTTTGGCATACATGCTAATTTCACAGGTTAAAATTTTTAAGTTTGCAATTATGGCTTCTGGGTTCTATATCTTGCTTCAGAAGGTTTTCCATATTCCAAGAAATTCTTCCATGATATTTTTTGTAGTAAGGAAGACTTTTCTAATCAATGTAAAATGGTATTGGTTACCCTATATAGTTCCATATTTCATTCATAATTGTCATTTAAAATAAAAATTAAAAAAAATGAAAAGTCTAATTTTATACAATATGACTTTACACCAACCTGTGAACAAATTTTTCCACATGTTGATTTCAAGCAATGTACTAAAGACCAGAAGCTTCACAACAATGCCATCATTTATATTCCTGAGTTAGTCAATATTTGATAAAATATACTCAATGAGCATAAGGTCTATTGGAATTCCATTGCAGGAACTGAAGAAATAAATACCTAAAAGTGTAGTTTTTGAGTCTGAAACTATGGGCCTCATAAATTTAAAGATAGCACAGAATTAAAAAGAATACTACTGACATTACAATATTATTTCTCCCGAGTGAGATTATTACAATAGGGACATTAAAACATAGTATCAACCAATGATAAAAATGTCATTTTTAAAAAGCAGTAGATATTACAAATGTAGTTTGGACTTTCTATCCACAGAAGAATATGCATGAAATAAATACAGGAAAAAAATAAATTTTTGCTAAAATGGAAATAGACAAGAAATGGTAACACTATGATAATCTTTTCTCTAACAATACTATAAGGAATTATGTGTTTATCATGTATGAATGTACACCCTTTTGCTGTACTGATATAGTAAATCAAAGTGCAACTCCTTCTAATATACACATCATAGATTAAATTTTGCATAGGTGCCTATGTACAAACAAAATCTCACAGTAATTAATTTTTAACCCATCTCACTAAAATTAGGTTGAAATTCTAGGAAAAGCAATTAATTAAAGTATTATTTAAATCTTAATTATTAAATAGAAAAGTTTTCTCAAACTCTCCCATGATTTATTTTTACTATTTAAGATGTTTCTAATTAACATGGAACACCTAACATTTCAATGATTAAATGCAAGTGTTTGGTAACTTAAGTATATTCTATATTTTATTAATTTATATATTAATAAAAGTTGTATTATGACTAGCTATAATATATGAAGTTATAACTACTGAATTACAACTATTAATCACTGTACAATAATATTAACAGGACCTTAGTTTTCAAATCTTTGAAATTAGATTTTTGATCTTCTTCTTTTCTTTTACAATTTGGTAACAGGAAGACATTATTATAAATGGGCTATGAAGATAAGAACATATTCATTTGAGTGAAATGAAATCTTGCTGTTAGAATTCTTAACACCTAGATTTATTTTTCAAGCTTGTTTCTCTGATACGAAATGAAGAATGTAAAACTCAAGGCTATCTGTGGGAATTTACACAAATTATTACAGACTGACAAATAATAATGGCTTAATTTAAAAAGTATTTTGCCAGAACAAATTATTAGCATGAAGAGGGAATGTGAAATAAGATTTTAGGTTTGATGGTAAAGATGTTTCTTATACTTAAGTTGTAACGGAACTTCTACTTAGAACTTAAGGCTAATTGTTATATCCATTTTTCTAGTAGATTCTGAGGTTTGTGAACACAGAAAGGTTAAAGAAAAGATTTTTATGACCAAGTGGATATAGAAAAAGCTTTGAATATATTTCAGGATAAAAAGTTCCCCATAGTTTTCCAAAAATTACTTTATAATGCAAACACAATTATAAATGCATCTTTTTCCCCCTCTTCTTTACGCTTTCAAAATACTATTAACAAACATGAGAATTTAATCTTACAGATGTGACAAAAACACATAGCTTAATCATTTCCATTTACAAACGATTGTACCAATGACAAGAAGTAAAGAGACTCATTTGGAGCTCTTTTTTAAGTGACTTTCAGGCCAATTTTCAATTATAAAAGTTTCTTCAGTAACCATAGGGAGTTCTCTTCACTCAAAAGCTTCATAATTATCATTGTTTCCAGATACATAATAGCAAGTGAACAGTTACACTAAACTTGCCTTTAACTCACTAATACGGCAAAGAATAAAGGTATAATTGAATACAAGCTTTTACAAAGGTAAGCAGATACAGATCACTGTAAAAAAAAAAAAAAGGTATAATCTAAAACCAAATGGGGCAAAATTATGTTATTTTGTGAAACTATTAAAAACAATTCAATCTATGCTATAATGAGGATTTTCTTTGCTACAACTATTATATTTCAAAAGTTAAATCAAAACCCAAATTTCATTTATATTTGAAATGGGAAATAAAATGTACAATGCTGTTACATACACTTGTAGACCCTATACTTATAGAACCCATCCAATTCAACCAATAAGAAATAAAGACAACACAGAATTCTCTGTAAAAATCACTGAATCAAAATATTAAGTACCTACTACTTGCCTAATACTTTGCTAAAAATGATAGTGAAGGTTTAAGGCTAAAAGCAAAAGAATATTAATTTAAATAAGAAATCCATATTAACAATATAGTATATACTCTGAAATAAGCCATGGAAGAGTTCATGAGTAAGAGTATAGAAAATGTTTTACTAACATATATAATTTGGTTATATAATAAATTTATATAATAAATTTTGTATGCATTATGAAATATATTCAATTAATTTTGAATTGTCAAATTAAGAGAATAAATTCTATCTTCATCATTAGAATTTGGTTTTCATAAATAATCCTATAATTTTTAAATTTCAAGTTCTGTAAATACATAGTAACCAGAACTTAAAATATCAGTATTAAAACATTTTTGGATATCTAAATCAAATTTTCTACAGCTTAAAACTTTATTCTTAGTATGACTTGATTTTTACTAATCCACAAGCAGTTTAGTCAAGTTTCCTAGCCAGGAAAACATTAATAATGCAGATGCATTATGATTTATTTGTTCTATTTAAAAGGATATAATATTTGTTGATCTTATAGAGTAGAAAACAAGTTTTCTAGATTAATTTCTATCAAATTAGTGACTTCTGTTTAGTTTCCCATTATATTTTTTTTAATTTTAATTTTTAAAGGAAGTAAACACTATGGGCATTAAAGAATATTTGTTTCACAGTGTTGAATAAATGATAGCTAAAATACCATTCTTTATTCACCAAATAGTAAAAGAAGAGATCTTTCAGGCTGATGTATAAATAGATTTTCATATGTTTGGTTTCTGTTTTGTGAGAATTTAAGAGGACAACTGAAGGGATTTTATAACTTACAAGCATCAATTTCTCCCAGACTATGCAGATATTGGAAATGGCGTTATACACACTAATTGAATCAATATATCTATCTGTTGACGTTGCTTCTGCACTAACATAACTCTCTTATTTAAACTTTCAAAACAGAAACACCAAACGTGATTAAATCTGTGTTAATAGCTCAGCAGCTGTTTACATGATGTGTCAGAAAAACAAATTGCCTTCAAAACTCTAATGTAAAGCCCAATTATTTACTAAGAATTTACCAACAGTCTACACAATTAAAATTATCACAACAAAAGTTATTTTAAGGTATATGCAAGCATTTTTAATATCCTCAACAAAATGTCACATAATATAAAATCTTTGTTCCTTTTAATTGTAGATAAATAAATGGTTAAGTCTTGCAAAACTGCTCCCTCACAACACCCTTAAAGTATTCATTTTATAAACAGTTGGACAAGTCCAGACACTGGTGTCACTAGACTGCAGCTGAGCCACTTCTGGGTAGCGTTCTAGTCTGTACATCACATCACCTCATTTTTCTCCCCAATATAGCTAGATTGTGAATTTCTTAAACCTATTGGGAGTAGTAACTCCAGATCAAGAAAGTACTGATTTCTGATATACTGTTATTATTCCAAGAATTGTGTAGTAAAAGTTACTCTCCATCTGAAGATAGGCAACCAGGGTCTCTATCTCCCATTCTGCCGCTTAACTAGTTGTGGGACCTTGAGAAATTTGTTTATCCTGACTCATCCACCTGTATCATCTAAAATATGGCGGGAAATAACACTTGATATTCCTGAAAACGGCAGGCTAGAATAAAGTAATCTCTTATAGAGTAAGGATTTAGAATGCTTTTAATAATAGTAATAATAACAGAAAAAATAATAAACATAGTTTTTATAATTTATAAAATACATATTCTGTCTCATTTGATACTCAAAATGACTACATTATAGGTAGGGAAGCTCCAGATGAACACTGAAGCCTGAAGCGTGGGTTGTTAAGTGACTTTTCAAAGAACACAAAGTTAGTAAATGTGAGCCTGTTATCAGCTCAAGATCTTCTGCCTCTTAGTCTACCCATTTTTTATGACATGATATTCCAATTAAACAAGTAAACAGCATTAGTATTACATTTAGGACAAAAATCAGTCATGGGCAAATAGATCTTTTGATAGCTATAAAACTATGTCCATCGGTTGAAGACAGTTGGAATTCAAGTCCAGAATGGTCAGAGAAAAATACTTATAAACCAAATCATTGAATGAATACTTGCTATCCAAACTGGGATGCATGTCTAACTCAAAACAACTACCTCCTAATTTTTAAATTTGTTTTGGTCTTAAGGCAAATTTAGGGTAGGTCCAAGTAGGACAGCTAGTTGCTGAAGAATTTGTTCATATTCAATCTTTTCCCTCTTCCTCTCCCACTTTTTACATTAATTTCTATATTCTTTGTCATGTTATAACTTATCAGTGATGGGAAAAGACAATACTTTGAGGAACAAATCAATATTATCAATTTTATTGTCTAAACCAACAGTTAATGAAGGATAGCATTTCAGGGATTCCTTTGTGGTCAAGTTTTGACAGTCTTCTGTCAATTATTGATATAAAGATAAATCACACCTGTGAGTGGCTCATATAGCATTTCATTTACATTTAAAGGAATCTTTCACAACAAAAACAAAGACCAAAAAAGTATCCTTCCTACTTTCTTGGGGAAAAAAAAATAAAGGAGGGCAAAACATCTAACTCACTGATGATCTCCCACAACGCATGAAACCTTATATAGCATGCACCTCATCAAAACACACACCTTTATTACCCAGCACAGTGGCACCATTGTAGCCCAAGGATGAAGTTTCTATTTTTTGGCAGACAGCTAGTTCATGAGAACTGTACAATGTTAGAAAATGAATTGAGTTTAAATAGAAATGCCACAAGCAAACAGCAATCTATCCCTTTATCCATCCTTTAAATGAATGATTTTATTTGCCAAATCCTAAAGATATAACATCTGCCATGTATTGAATATCCAAGTCTGTTTTTGCACTTTCTTGGCCAATACAACTACTTTAACATCCCCATAACCTCTCACTTGGAACAATATCAATAGCTATCTAACTGGTCTCTTCAATCTTTTGCCACATCCTACTCCCCCAATTCATCCTATATTCAGTTGTTAGATGAGTCTTTCAAATGAACAGCTTGTGTTACTCTCCTAAACCTTTTCAATGACTGCCCCTTGCCTACAAATTAAATGCAAAGGTATTGCTATGGAATTTAAGGATGTCCACAGCATAGTCTCATTATATCTTCACTTTTCTTGGAATACATCCTATGTATCTCTATTTACTATTTTTTCCTGGGTCCTGTTATTGTTTTCTGGAATTCTTCCCCTATTTCTATCAAAATTAACACACGATGCAAGGCTCACTTATTTGCTACCTTTTTCATGAATGTTTTCTGAGCACAAAATTCTTCTCCTATAACACTTATATCACCTTACATTACGATGTTTTCATAAGTATATTTACCTTAACTCTACACTGCCTATAGTGCAAGGTCCTTGAAAGGAAATGCTCTATTCACAGTTGTAAAACCATCCTATCCTTACATACACTAGACACCCAATATGTATTTGTTGAACTGTTGTTGCTGATTTACATATTATACATCCCTTTTTAGGTTACTGAGACCTTGCATAAATTAAATGCAGGTGACAAATAAATATAACAATACAGAGTTAGGTTTTAAACACAAATCATCAACATAATATTAATTAAAGGACCACTATATGACAGGAAAGACTTTAGATGCATGGTATGTATTAACTGATTTAATCACAACAGCCACTCTGTGAAGTATGTAATTTTATTCTTATTTTACAAATGAGGAAACTGAAGCTCACAATAGGTGAAGTAGCATCCAAGTCATAGAGTTTACTCAGAGTCAGAGCTGAGATTGGAACCCAGATCTGATGACCAAATTCTTGCTATTTCCTCTATGTCACCAATAGCAAAGCAACTACTAATAACCGGTAAATAAAGGGATGTCAATATGTTAAAGATAACTTTAAATCACTGTGGACTATTTGATCCATTTTTGCCTCCAGATCTAATACAGGTGTAGTAGTTTGCCAGTTTTGAGTAAAGAGAAATTTGTCTGAGAGCCTGTTTTGGAAGAAGACCAGTTTACACTGCCAAATTTTCTGAGCATGGATTTTATTTCATATAAGAGCAATCTACTTTGAACTGGTGTTTGGCAACCATCTGCTTAACATAAGCGTGGGAGGCTTGTGAAGCAAATTACATTGTGAAATTATCTCTTTAATAAGGGGAGTACAAAATTCTTAACCTAACTTCTGTAAGAAGGAAAATCATAACTATAAAATCCAGCCGAGTGGGCATGTTCCCAAAGGGACCCACAACACAGGATTGCCAGAGGTCACTAAGGACGCTTAAACTAGGTCAGAAGGCAGTGCTGCCTGCACACTAAAGAGAAGATAAGGAGTGGGGCAGGGTTTCTATCACTGGGCAACGGCAACCGAGGGAGGAACCAAAGCAGTGCGACTCACTTCAGCATTACTGAGTCTCCAAAGTGAAGTGACAGGGGAACCTGACAGCTTTCCATACCCTGGGTCAAATATCCTTGGGTCACCCACACTGAGATCAAGGCTACAAAAGTTCTTTCCCTGGTGTCTTCCATAAACACTTCACTATTTGTCTGAGTCAAATAAACAGCCCATATTTGGCCCTGAGATGCAGGGGTTGATCACTTAGAAACATATAAACAATATCTAACATATCAAGTAGTGACAAAGAGAAAACGTGTGGTGATTAAGGGGAATTAATCTGGATAATCACCAAGCAAATTTTAACAAATCAGAGCCACATATTTATTTCCCACAATGTAGCAGCAACAATTTTTTTTCATTGCTCATACCTAGTTTTCTACTCCTAATGAATGAAACTGAAGAAACTTTAAGTAGGCATATAGAAATGCATATATTAAAAGGTAAAACATAATAACAAAAGATATATGCAGTATTGTTAAATAATGGATATGCTGGATTAAAATACCTATTTAAATGTTTAACATGTGTGAATGTTAAGAAGTCATTTAATATGTCCCTTCTTCCTATTATATAAAAGTGAGGACAATATCTTCTACATAAAAATCTTAAGACTGAGAAAGCATGCAATCACTTAGAGGAAGCAATATAGCCCCATGGTTAAGAGGATGGGATCTAGATACAGTGCCTTAGTGTTTAAAGCCAACTTCTTTCATTTTCTCATCACGTGACCTTAGGAAACCTGTGTAGATTTTCTCATCTATAAAATCAAGACAACGACAATACTTGCCTCCTAGGGCTCTTCTCAATATTAAATTTAATTACATATGCAACATGTTTAGAGCTATTTTGCTTCTTAATAGATCTATGTGAAATCATTTTATAAACCTACAAGAAACATACATAACTCTAGAGGTATGTTTACTACACAGAAGTACAGGGAAGACACAGAAGGCTTCATGAAAGAAGTGGTATTTAAGATATTAATAGTATTTCCAGGTTGGATATAATTTATATAAGAAGAAAAGACAATACTCAAGGGATAAGCATGAAGAGAGGAAAACAGCATGAGGACATCTTGGGTTCAAGTCACACCATTTTTTTAGGAATGCATACATTCAATGGGTAACATATAAATAGAGTATATTCTAAAATCAAAGAGGGTTTAAAATAGTGTAAAACATAAGACAATTAATGCTTGAATGGCAGTAATTTCAAAAGACAAGTGTTGTCAACCTATTAGCAGACTTGTGTTGCAACAAACAAAATATGAAGGATGGAACTCTTCAGAAATCATTCAAAACTACTCACTGAGCACATGCTCTGTACCAGGTACCATGATGCAGCAGTGACCAAGACAGATATGGCCCCTGCTTCCATGGTAGGGGTGAAATGGATGCATATTTATCTATTTTTTTTCTTTTATATATGGGCAACCAGGCATTGTAAAATATGGTGATGAAAAATATAAAGATTCAGAAGCACCCCCTGGCCTCAGAATATGCAAATAATATAAAATCTCTGTGCAAAATGTAGAGCTTAAATAACCAAGAAATAAAGATCACTAATTCAAGAAGATAACTTCTGATTGTAAGTAGTTATTTCAAGCATTTCATCTATTTGTGAACTGAAGTTTTGATTATTCATTGAGTTGTCTGCCTCCATTTCTACATCACTCTTTAGCCAGCTTTCTAAAGCTTATAACTAAAGTATATGAAACATATTTATGTGATGACATAGTTCTATGTACTATAGAAAGCAAAGTAGGCAGACATGTCTGATATAGTTCAAGGGCATATAAACAGCTTTCTTGTAAAGTTTGTAAACATATGATGTTACCTTTCTCAGATGTAAGAGAGTTCCTTATCCATTTAAAAAATAATTGTTTTAAAATGTTTTAAAATACTTTAAAATGGTCTACTGGTTAGATAATAAGTAGAGTCACATTTATACAACCTGGGTTTTATTCTTCCTATTGTTTGTGATTTAGCACTGAAGATCATGTCTATACCACCTAGAATTGCACAGGTTACCTTCTAAGAGGTTTAGCTTCCTAATCTGTGAAATGAAGGTAATGCTACTTATTTGTGCAGGTAAAATAATTAACCGCCTACCTGCCTGAAGCCAAGGCTTTTGAGGTTCCTTCAGTCTGTGATACCTATGAATTCAGAATACAACCAGACTATGCTTCAAGTTTTATATAAATAACAATTTGTGTAATTGGTAATAATAATTATTAGTCACTTAGTATCACAATATAAATTTATATAAAATCTGTTCCTAGGTTTGGGGTTTGGATAAAGATCTAACCTTTAGATCATATATTTAAAACCTCTGGCTTAGAAATAGCATACCTAATACTATGTCTTGACATGTTTCTTAAGGTCATAGGTAAGAGCATGTTTAAGTGTGAATGTACATTTATACATATGTATAATATTTATGTGCAGGATGTTCTTCATTAAGCAATAAAAGTTAGCTACTTAAGCAGAAGATAGTGAAATGTGATTAATGTGCCATCCTCATGTGTTTCCTTCAGTTGAATGTTGGCTGACATCCAGGAAAAGGAAAAAAAAAAAAACATGACATACACAAAACTTTAAAAAAGAAAAAAAAAGTGCTACAACCTTCACAAAAAGCATAAAGTCCTTGACTCAAATAATGTTATGAAGACTCTTTTGAATGTTTCCTTTTTTCTTCTCTGTCCCTGTCAGGATGTGAACCCTGCCATTATGTACGGCTTGCGGCTGTTTGCGAGTTTCCTCCCCATCTGGGACTAAGAGGCAAATTGTAGGTTTCCAGGGAGGGGACCAGGGAGGGGAATGGTGTTACAGCAGGGATCACCTCAGCACTTCACATGGATTGTGCCAAGCCCAGTGATACTAGCTACCTTGCTCCCTGTGACAACCCAGCCACCAGGTTTTGTACTTTTAGTTACTGAAAATATATAAGGTGTTAATTTCAGATGCCTAGAGTCTTTCTTTGCTTGAAGATGATCAACACATGAATAATCATTAAAAGTCATTTTAATCATTTTCTTCCTTCAAAATGAATATAATTATTTCAGGAACACAAGAATTCCCAAATCTACCTTTTTTGTAGATTTTTTTGTCACTCTTATCTCATAAAGCCTACTGTCTTCTTTCACATTCCTAGTAGGTTGCCTTTTTTCAAGGCAGCACATGCTTACTAAAAGCACCTCTCATTCTGTGGAAGCTGTCAGCAATTACTGCAATGAACTTTAAATCTTTTTCTTCTAACTACTGTAGTAGTCTAGAAATAATGACACAACTTCTCACTGCTTTAAAATGTCAAGCTGACCACTCAAAAATTCAAGCTATGTTCCTCCAGGAAGGCCCAAATGATAAGACAGTTTGAGCCTTCCATTTTATCTCTCGTTCCGTTACTGCACTGCCTAACACCTCCATAGTAGAGTAACACCTTCTGGGACAAGCTGAAACCTAAATGAAACACAAAGCTGCCACCTGAACAAAGTTAATAATATGTGCCTGGCAAGAGTAAGCTATTATTTTTTCTTTCCTTGATCTGACACTATCATTTGAATTAAAAGTTTATTTTCTTCCTCATAGTGTTATTTCTAAATAGTTTAAACCTATTGTATGACAAAGTAGGCTTCCTTTAATTGTGCAATAATATTTTTAACAATATATAGTCTGTAAACTCTATTATTTTCACCCATTTTGGGATAAAATTCATTTTCAAGTGTCTGGTTCAACTTTTATATTGAGAGAAGAAAAAATTATCTATTGAAAATTTGAACTAACTTCCTTAAACTCTCAAAGCTTTAAACACCAGAGTTTTAGATTTACAAGGTTAATGAGAATATGATAAAATCCTGATATAGTTTTTCAAATAATGTGAAAAGCATAGTGTTAACTATGTTCAATTATGGGAAAGACAGGTACATTTTTAAGAAACAGATCAAGTAAGGCTTAAATGGCGAATCTACAACCATACAAAGGAAAAACAAATTAAGGCATAGGATCCTGAAGAACAGTTTTTACAGATGGAAAACTTAGCTTCTTTCTTCATATATTAAAACTCTTGTTACTAATGACATCAAATATATAAAGAGTGTGTGCTTGGGAAGGCACTGGGTTGTACTCTGGGATCAGGGAATTCACTGGCTTTCATCATGCCCCCTTTATGTCATCCCTTTCTCATAAGAATAGCAAAAAAAAAAAAATAAGCAAATCCATTCATTTATTCAATATGTATTTATAGAGTGCAATCTATACACTAGACACTGTTGAGTGTTGGACATACAATGGTCAACAAGACAGGCATGGCTTATATTCCAATTGCAGATAAAGACAATTGCAGCAATATAAGTAGTTCTCTGAAAGGAACAGAACAGAATGCCATGGAAGCACAGGTCTCATTGACAAAACATACAGAGTTTGAGAAGAAAAAGGAGAAGACAGGACGGCAATGATGGTGTCCAGATCTTCCAAAATAGTACTGTTCAAAAAGAAAGATTTAAGGCTCTTAAAGGTTAAATCCAGTGCCAATGGGACCACAGAAATTTACTCCGTATGTGCGCCAGTTTTGTGAAATAGCTAGCAATGGAAGGAACAAATGAACAGAGAGGGAAAAGTACTAATATTGAATGAAGTCCCATTTAGTTAGATGTCCTTCAACACTAGCCATTTAATTCCCAAATAAATCTTTCTTATGTGTAATAGCTTCATTTTGTAGAAAAAGAAAGTGAAGATCAGGACCACATTATAATGCTGAATAATACTGTGCCTCTGAATCAGCCAAATACCCTTAACATGTGTCTCATTGGCCATAAAGGGAACAAAGTTGGGGAAGAAAAAACATACTTCTACAAATATGGGAATTCAAAGTTCATTCTCCATTAAGGGTGTCATTCATATTTTACTAGGTGCTATACAAATATTTATTAGTAACTGGTATCAGAATATTATAGACTAAATGAAGATATACAACATTAAACAAAACACAGCTCATTTACTAAGAAACATTCATATGAGTGAAATGCAACAAAACAAATATAAAAGTGCAAAGAATTTGCAGAGAAAAGGAACTAAATGCCACGAGTGAGTCTAAGAACTGGACTTTTATGACTGGTTTCAAGGTGGCAAAGTGTGAGTGTTCATTCACTCCACAAATATTTATGGGGTACCAGTTTTGTACCAGACAAATTGCTAAGCACTAAAGATACAGTGACAATAGTCCTGCATTCGAATCCTGCTTATACCAACTGGAGACAAGGGGAGACTGCAATTCCACAAGAGCTTGTGTGGAGGGAGGCGATTAGTATTAAGGCACAGAACTGGGAATCAGAAAGGCTTAGAGCAACTCACTTAAATTTCTGGAATTAAGGACTTGTAGCACTACCATATATTCCTTTATCAGAAATAGCTTCATTTCATCACTATTTTACTGACACGGATTTTTGTTCTTATTATGTAAACAACTAACAAAGCAGAATATTTACTGTTGAAAACATACATGTCAGTATCAACTGGCAGCTCTCATATACACAAAATTATCTAACTGGCTTTTGTTCACTCATTAAGGTAGCCCCACAATGTGGGTAAAACCTAAAAAAAAAAAAAAAGAAAAGAAAATGAAACACACACAAATTTGAATGAAACCTTTTCAACCTATTATATTACATATTCGCCATCATGACAAGTAATAGAGCATTGGTCAAAGAGTAAGTAATAGCTTGGTTAAAATTTCTGCATGCTGATAATAGTTGCAAGCTTTCACTATGCTGCCACATTATCAGTCTTAATTAAATTCACTTGTCAGTTCCATTTCGAAACAGTGAATTCTCCCCCTGCATGACAAAGGTAAAATTAAAATCTCTTCTTTTCCCAATCAAATCAGCTAACAATGAAAAATAAGAAAGGAGTAACTCAGAAATTTCTGCCACTAATTGGTCAAGAATGGATTAGTTTTCAGACTCCTTTGCTTTTTTTTCTCTTTCCACTGGTGATCTCTCCAAATGTTACTCGTCAGCTACTCCTATTCTTTAAACTCACTTTGTCACCAGCAAATACATTGAGTAAAACTAGCTGAAAATATGTGGTACTATATGACAGTAAGTAATAATGCAATAGACAGACTACAATATGCAGATTTTATTATCCTTATCATTCACTGGGTATTAAGCCTGTCCTGTAGTAGAATAAGTCACCAAGCAACTCCTTCTAAAAGAGAAGATGAAGATACTTTTGTAGATATCTTGTCTTTAATTATGAACTTCTATAAGCCTTTCAAAGCTCTTGACAGTAAGCCTGATAAGAGAAGAGACCATATTTATTTATCTTCGGCACCTTGTCAAGCCTAGTATATTAGGCACATTAGATTTTATATTTTCTAGTGCTTTTATTTTAAGCTTTTGCTGAAAACAGTTAAATGTGGCAACTCAAAAACAATTAAATTTGGCCTAAAAGCAAATATGAAAAATTCAACTCAAATGACACATGAACATGAAGTCTAGAGCTCATTCAGTTGGGGCATGAATGTATGCTCTGTTCTACAAATTTTATTTTGTTTAACCTTATTCTATACTCTCAAATGATGGCTAATCGACATTTCATTTTTTCATTCATTTAATAATACATAAATTCAATAAATATTAAGATAGAATACTTATCCAGTGCGAGTATAGTTTTGTTTTGCATGCAAAAAGACAGAAGGTTTAAAGGAATAGACGTAAATACTTAAAAACCTTAAAATCTACTTAGTATCTGTTTAAGTTCATACTCTTCATGATCTGGAGGAAGTAGAAAATGAAGTCTTTTTCCATTCTTTGAGAAACATAACAAATAAAGGTTAACAAAGGAAACTAGGGTAGTTAATGTGGTACTAAGAACTGAGATAAAATAATCCAACCACAGAACTAGAAGTAAGATTCCTAGATTCTACTGCTAGTTAGCTATGGAGTTTAGTGAGTAAAAACAGAGGTAAATATTAGCATCTCAGTTCCCCAATGAGTAAATGGAAATAAACTAATTCTATATTTACCAAAGAGGAACTTGACAAAAGTCAAACAGAAAACATTTCTTGGGAAGTATTATACAAATGATATTAATTCATTATTGACATCACCTATTGTCTCAAAATCATAAAAATGTTTAATTATATGACAGAATTATTGAAATGCTTGTTTGGCAATTGATAGCATGTTAAATCTTTGAAGGATTTACCTCTTATACCACAAGAAAAGCAGCAGAAAATCAACATACTCTTTACATTTCCAAAATGTAATGCACATATTAAATATATAACATGCAAATCAGGGAAGTGAATACCCTGTTAACTTTTAAAGAACCAGGGGTCTATAAAAACTTACAAATAAATCTAAATTTTAAAAATTCAGAATGATTTGAAGAATTATCTCTAAAACAAAATCCAGAGGTTGAAAAAAATGAATTTCAATTTCATAATCCCTGGGGTCCAGAAATTTGTACCTAATTGACCCAATTCCTATAATCATATTTCCCTGGTCCCCTGAATGTATTCTAATAACCTCTGAAACTTACAAAAGTAATAATATTCGTCATCATTTTGTTGCAGACATCCAGAGCATTGGTCTAAATATCAGACCAATGAACAGAAGAGTAAAATAGCAAAAAGCACTTTGAAAAGACATCCATCTCTAACTAAAAACACGAACACAATAGTAGTATTTGTTTGTTATGTTTTGTCTTTTGATTGTAACCCAATATAAAATTAAGTCAAAGAAAATAAATTACTCTGACATGTTTGTAACTATTATATACAATCAAGCATTGCATAACAATGGAAATATTTTCTGAGAAATGTGTTCTTAGGTGATTTCATCCTTGTGGGAATAGCATACTTATACAAATTTAGATAGTATATAGCTTACTACACACCTAGGCTACATGGTGTATATAGCCTATTGCTCCTAGGCTTCAAACCTATACACCATGTTACTATACCAAATACTATAGGCAATTGTAACACAGTGGTAAGTATTTGTGTATCTGAACATAGAAAAGGTACAGTAAAAATATCATACTATAACCTTGTGGGAGCACTGTCATATATGTGGTTCCTCATTGACTGAAACATTATGTGGTGCATGACTATACCAATATTTATGTCAAAGTTTAAAATCCAAGCTGTATATCAGTTAGAATTTACAAGAAGCACAACAAAATTCTTAAATCCAATCAACAAGTTGTGCTTATACACACACACACACACACACACACACATATATATTTTTTAAAGACTGACATAGCATTACTTACCACATAAAAGTCATGATTTAAATTTTACTTAGAATCTAGATTCTGTTCTATGCTTCAGTATTTGCCAAGTTTTGCTACAGTAATAAAATATCAAATTTTCTGGAACTATTCCTGTAAGGGAAAAAAATCTCCCCTTATACATTCTGTAAAAATTTCACCCACCAAGCCTTTTAGCATATTAATATGGTGATATACAAATTATTAAAATTTTATTTAAATACTCATTAAGCATAAGCCTAATTTATTCAGGGCAGAGAGACAAGCATGAATCCTGAAAAAGCAGTTTATTTTCTTAAAACTAACTTGCGTTTATTTCAGATTCGAACTATGTATACTTTTCTAGAAAATAATTCTAAAATGGCAAACAAATTAATTCTTCCTAAGCTATCTAGCTATCTACCATGCTGATACCCTGTTATTAACGATTTAGACAGGCTTACCTAAAGAGAAATGCTGAAGTCTATACTATCTTACTTTGTTCAGTTAAAGTTTTATTTTGTTTTGTTGGCTTAATGTGGCCTTATCAGTATTTCAACATATATGCCATTCCTATTCATTAACATTAAACATAAAATAGTAAATACCATTGGGAAAAGTTTTCTAAAAGTTATTCCATGCATTAGTAAAACAATCTATTGGCACATGCTGTATATGTTTATGTTCATTAGCAAATTGGTCATTTAAATACTTATAATTGGGACTTATAATTAGCAGAAATATTTAAAATTAGCCAAGAAATAAATGAAAAGTTTAAGTACTTCTGAGTTTCACTCAGTAGAAAATACATAACACTTTATGCCATATGAGTTCAAATGTGGATGTTGTCTTATGACATTAGAAGTTCATTTTTCTTTAAAGTGATATAGTTTGCTCCAAATGTCATCTACATACATATGGTTATTTACCAACTCTCATTTGAGAATTCTACAAATACTGCTTTTCTGAGGTAGTATAAAAGTTTTCATGAAAAATGAAACTATGCTTCAAAGGAAATATTTCATTAATTTTTCATTAATTGATACATACTGGCATAATAACCATTAGATAATTTATATTAAATATACTCAATATATTTTAATCATCCTCAGTTGGGTAAAAATGTAGATAAAACAATTTCATGTGACCTCCATCTTGATATAATTCAAGCACTGATATACAAAACTTAAGAATATGAAAGGAAGATTCATAATCTTTCTTCACCTGGGAAAAATATTGTCAAAGGACTCATGGGCATAAAATAATCATTAGCAAATACTAAGAACATGCCATCACCCAGGCACTGGACTTTACCAAATTTAGACTAATGGCACAAAGCAAAGAGTGGAGCAGATGAGGCATCACAGCAATTTACAGACATATTTGAAAACACATAGACATTAAGGACTATATGTTCATCACTATTTATAAAAAATTAAGATTTTCCCCACCCTTTTCTATGTATAAACTCATTTAAACTAAAACTGGATTGTTTTAAACAGGCAGGAAAGAAACTGAATTAAGCCCCATAAAACCCCATTACAAAATATATAATTTTCCCAGGGATGAAAGCTGTCATAGGGATTATCACATAGTTTTTCACTTATATAGAAAAATCTATTTATAGATATTCCATTTATTCCAAAACTCTCATTTTCTAAAATGATAATAACAAAATTCCTAAGTATGTAAATAAAAGATATGAATAAGACAGAGAGCTATTTAAAGATAATGTGTAGTAGGTATATAATCCAAATATGAAAATTAAATATGCTGGTTTGCAATGTAGTTATGCTGACATAACCTCTACCATTCTGTCTTCAGCACCTGTACTTTATTCTTTATTAAAATTAAATGAAATAATGTATGTGAAGTGCTTTTTAATTCTAAAGTCAAATGCATGTGTTAACTATGGTTATTATAATATTTCTGGAATATTTAATATATAAATGAGAATAAATGGGATACTATCATTTCCTTATATTCAACATTATGGAATGGGTTATTTATATTCAATTATTTAGGAAAAATTACATATATTATTTTAAATTAGAAGAAGACTGAGCAATGTCCCACTTCCAATTCTACATCCAAAGTCTACAATTCACTATTAAGAAATCAAACTATATGAATTTAGAAAATCAAGAGGTATACAACTGAGGTAAAAGACATTTCAAGGAAAATTTGGGTTTCCTCATAATAAAAGATTGTTACACCTTGGCACAAATTTACCAAAAGGACTGTGGAATATCTTTATATATGCTGCATAATAATTATAGAAATAACCATCTTATATATGTGAGAGTCACTGAATTTGGTATAGAGAAGGCTTACTTTAATAACTTCCTAGTGACTTAATTATCTATTTCCAGAATTCTACAACCAAATGAATATCATAGTGGAGAACAAATCAGTGTATTAATTTGTTATTTGTTTAAATAAGTAGTTCTTAAAATATATCTTTGAAAAGCACCAGTGTTACGTAACAATAAATTGTAGTACTCCATAGCCCAAGTAAAATAATACTAGTCTTTTCCCATCACAGAAATATTTCTTGAACTTTCTAAATTTAAATTTTCTTTAAAAATTTATAGTAAACCACTGCCATTAACTACCTCTTATCTATAGTGAATGCTGGCAAACAACAAAATGAAGGAAAACAGACAAAGAATATGAATGACAAAAATGGAAAACAATCTACTATCTTTGTCAGTTTGGTCTTTCGGTTTTAACTGAACTTTGGGCTTCTGCTTATAATTTTATTCTATGTATTTATTTTTTAAAAATCATGTTTACACTAGTTTGAATTATGAAATTATATTTTCTGAAATCTAGTTTTGTTTTGTTTAATCTATAACACAAGTGGGCTAGAATAGGAGATTTTATATTCCTTTCCAGCTTTAAAGCTTTATGATCCCACTGAAGATCCCACTGATAAATCGGATAAACTACATATTCTTGTATCCTCAAATCTTCAACTGTGAACAGATTATCCAGGTGTCCTTTAAAAAACAATTCATGAATACATGGATTTATGTTTAGCTATATGAATTTTAGAAGGGTAGAAAAAACTGGCTGAAATTGCTAAGGAAACTTAAAAATGTGGACAGTAATATTTTATCTTATGTTGAAAATTTTAAAAAGTACACTTTTTATTTAAAAAATGTTTTTTCCTCCCTTAACTTAATGTTACATTAGTTCTCTGATCCACAGCAACAATTACTATGTTCTTTCCCAAAATAAAATCTGTATCTTAGAGGTTATGAGATACATTTTGGTTTCTGAGTTTATATTATAATGTAATTCATACTTAGAAAGTTCTATATAGTTGACATAGCATTCTCAAATCTTCCAGCTCATTCATTAGATCTTCACACTACAATATGAAGTAGGTGGTATAATCATCCTCAATAAAGAGATAAGAAAATTGAATTCCTAAAAACTCAACTGACTTGAGCAAAATCATGTAGCTAGTAAGTTAAAGAGGGCTTAGATTTTGGTTTTCGTTTTGTCCTACAAATACTGTGTTTTTTCATCCCTTTGAAAAATGAGTCCAGAAAGGTAATTTTACATTTTGGTAAAATAAAATGGCTCCCTAATTTTAACAGTTATCATTTATCTGTCCCATAAACATGGATGGGCCAAATGGACAACTCATCATCTAGAATGGAACCCTGAAGACATTTCCTGCCACACCAAAGTCATTCTGTTCTTCCATGTCAATCAACTGTGTTCACATCCAAACTGTGCTCCCTAAGTTTTCTATTTCCAGACATATAAAGGATAACAGCTGCATGGTGGGTACTAACTTCTTACAGTCTGATATGTCAGGTTGATATGACAGGACTACCCGATCATTATGAGGTTAATTCCCTTAAAAATTAAATTTCAAATATGGCATTTGTTTTAATTTTTTTTTCCTTTTCTTTCTTTTTTGAAGCAAAAAGCAGAGGAGGGCCTATAAGGAACAGTCTCCATCCATAGCTACCACCATAAATTTCTTGCATGCTGCCAAGACAGGAAGTTTGTATTGTCCTACCACAATTGGGCAGGATACGTTTGCCAGCCCAAGTAAAAATATGAATAAAATAAGCAAAGCTTGTCATCTTTTCCTTTTTACTTTCTCTCTCTTTTTCTTCTGGCAGGCACTTCCATGTTTTCCAAAGTACTAGCCTCCTTAAGACACCTAATTAGTGCCTATTGTTTTTCTGCCCTCCAATATGTTGCCCAGCTCATCCTTTGCATGATATACCCTAAATCTGCAGTCACCCACCCCCTAGCCACCGACCGGTACCATCTGTGGCCTGTTAGGAACCAGGCTGCACAGCAGGAGGTGACCACTGGGTACGTAAGCAAAGCTTCATCTGTATTTACAGCTGCTCCCCACCACTCCCATCACCACATAAGCTTCGCCTCCTGTCAGATCAGTAGCAGCATTAGATTCTCATAGGAGTATGAACCCTACTGTAAACTGCACATGCAAGGGAGCTAATTGTGCGCTGCTCCTTATGAGAATCTAATGTCTGATGATCTGAGGTAGAGCTGAGGCAGTGATGCTAGTTCTGGGGAGCAGCTGCAAATACAGATTATCAGTAGCAGAGAGGTCTGACTGCACAATAAATGTAATGTGCTTGACTCATCCCGAATCTCCCTTCCTCCTATCTGGTGGCAAAATTACCTATCATGAAATCGGTCCCTGGAGCCAAAAAGGTTGGGGACCGTTGCCCTAAATGAACAACACTTTGTATATGATTTCTTATCACTTGCCCCAAACAAAACTCAACTATCATTTCTCCTATTACCTGGAACCCTGCCAAAAGCTTTTCAAGAAACCAATTACTTAAATTTGATAAAGCACTGTGCAATTTCTAGCAAAGAACTTAATTAATACTCAAAAACCATGTTTACTCCAATTCAACTTCCTATATCTATCAACTACAAAGTTCAAAGGAACAAAAGAAGCAAAAGTATTCTCTTAAGAGAAAAAGATATGAGCACCAGGGTTGAGATTCTGCGCACCCTATGAAAAACCCTGTACACACACACACACACACACACACACACACACACACAAACACACATACATGTTTATATACAGAGGGAGAAAGAGATTATAGATATAGATATTTTAAGTTTTGTTTTGATGTGATAATAGGAATGAGACAACTTTTTGCTCACCCAGTAATTTACAAACATTGTATTAGTGAACTTCCAAAGAAGTTGGAGATTTGCTTTAAAATAATCTATGAGGGAAAGCATCTTGGGATATAGCTAGAAAAGATTGGCTCTGAATTGATAACTATTGAAGCTAGGTGACAGATACATGAAGGTTCATTAAACATTTACTTCTCTATATAGTCAAATTCCCCATATTAAAAGCCAAGAGGAAAAAAAGAAGAGCAAATCAATCCATCAATCAATCAGTCCAGAGGCAACAGTTTTGAAAATATGGTAATTATAATTCAGAGAGAACTCTGAAAATGGTTAGAATAGAAAACAAATGATAAAAAAGGGAAAAAAAACCCTCTAACAATCTATGACAATAAAAGACCCGGGTAAAATGCAAGTGACTAAGACTATATGTAAAATAAATGAGAAGAACTAAATGTTTAGAAAATACTTTCAAATAATTTCTCACCTCTAGTAAATTTTCATGTTATTTGGTGAATATTTTTAGAGGAACAGCATTTTAATTTTCAAAACAGTGACAAGTTTAAGATGAAGTATATAGGTTACCCATGGCAAGAAACGGTTTAATGGTAATTAAACTATATGGAACCAAACATATTATTGACTCAAAATCCTAATTCTAATAGCCTTGACAATTGCAACACACCTGGAGAGGAATAAAAAAAGCCCATTTACTAAGTTCTCTCTCTACATAACCCATTTAATAAAAGATAGAATGTTTGGCACTGTCTTGACCTATTCTTAAATTAGCCCTAATTATTAAATATTCTTTTTATAAAGAACATGTTTTATATGTTAGGCTGGGATTTTTTTTTTTAGAATAACTATTAAAACTGTTAAAAAGTAATTAGAATTTCCATTCATTTGTCCAACACTTATTAAGTCAGGCAGAGTCACAGGCCTAGAGGCTAGGAAGACGAACAAGGCAGAACCCTTGCCCACAAAGCTTGAGTGGAGACATACAAGGCCTGGAAAGAGCACAAGAGGTAGTTCAGGAAGACTTACAGCATATAGAGCTGGCCAGAGGTTATCCCAGAAATCAACAAACTGCAGCATGGCCCAAAGGTACACTGAAATCAGGATATTAGCCAGAATACAAGAAAAACAAACAAATAAAAAAACAACAAGTATGTGAGTATGTCATTAGTAGATTCAATTCAACTCCAGTATCTATAATATCCTCAAAATAGATACAGGACAGATGATTGGCAATGATCCAAAATAAAGTGGCAGAAGTCATTCACTCTTTTAAACATTTATTGAACTACAAAAAGCTCAAAGTCCAATATAGAGAGAAAGTCAACAATGAATATGGCATGATGACTGCACTAATAGATGTGTGGACTTTGGTACAAGAGGAGTATGAAAGAGGAGATGACCAAAGAAGTTTGGGTGGGTTGGCAAGGCTTTTCAAAGATGACCAAGCTCCATCTTGAAGCATGAAGAGGAGTTCACCAGTCAAACTGGGTGGGAAGATATCCAGGCAGAGGGAATAACATGTACAAATACAATGGATTATGAAAACATGAAGTGCAAATAATTGGTGCTCAGGAACTAGTCACAGGGAAAGTGGAATTTAAGGGCAAGAAACTCAAAACCCTGGGAGCAAACCACAAACTTAGGCCCTGAGGAACTGAGGTACCAAGGTCAGACCAGGACTGACATCAAATGTAAGCCTGTTCTAAACTAGTGAAGTCACCACACAGCTCCTCAGCTCCTAACATCCGCTATGATTAGGGTCCAGAATCTGAGTCCATCAAGGATAGCCAGTTGTCAAGGTCAGAGGTCAGTCTGCAAAGTCAGGCAGGTCATGAAATATATTTCAATAAGAACTAAACTAGCTATATTTTAATAAGAACTTTATAGGCTTAAGGATGGTCTATAAAGAGCCAGTAGAACACATAATTAAGTTAAAGAGAAGTGAAGCTGACTACAACTTACCCAATAATTATGAGAAATGTAGGATTTTTGGTAACATGTCAAATGGGAATTTGTTCTACTCAGTGTTATGTGCCATTTACTGAAACACTTTTTCATGAAATCTGGAAACAATAAATATATACTGAAGGCTTGCTATATAAAAATTCTTGTGTTAAGCTGGGGGAGTAACAGGAATGATAAAGAATGATCCTTACCCCTCAAGAAGTTTACAGCCAAATTAAGGAAATAAAGCAGCTACCTAAAAATACGTACAAATACACAAAGTAGAGTGTCAGAGAGGACCTTTCTTTTATTCACCAATGTATGTTTGCTAGTTTATCCTGTGTTATATTCATGCAAGATTTATAATAATAAAAATACTAATAAGTAGAGGAAAAGACCATTATGGAATCTGTGCTAATAATGGTGGGAATGAAGCAAATCCTCTGACCAAGTCAATTCTAAAACTCTAAGTCTATAGGGTTTGGATCCTAACACACACAATCAATATCCCATATCATTCAAACTACTCAAAGCCCTCAGTATATGAGATGTGAAGAAATATTTAGACCATGTGAATTTACCTATTATGGAGCAAGAGTTAAAAATACCCTTCTTCAAAATTTGATGAGTGTATGAATAAGAAATACCTACTGTCAATTCTATACAAATACCAACAGGATTCATAAATTTTAGTGACAATTGTTTTGGATGGAGTTTTCAGCTAATTAACTTATTACATCCATAAAAATTGTGGACATTTTCACTACCTTTGACAGTTTAAGTTTTCCTTTTTTTATTCTACAATATGTTTGTAAAAAAAAATTTCAAAGGACAGGTTTTGCTTTGCTGGATTATTACCAGTACATTTAGAGTTTCATAAAAGCATTTTATATTTATTTTCTTTCATGTGTCCTCTTATAAAATGGTAATTTTATACCTTTGATACAAGAAAACTACTTTTTAAACCTTTAGTTAAAATGAGCCACATAGTTGAAAAAACTATTAAAAACTATAGCAAGAAGTTAAGATATAACAAAGTTAAATACACCCTTAAGTAATGAAAATACTCTGCTTTTACAGTGTCTGAGGTTTAAATAGCCTGTATAAGCTCTAGTGGAAAGAACACAGATATTGCAGTAAGTCAGGCCTTGGTTTAAACACGCAAACTGACACTTGTCACTTACCAGTTATTCAAGTGCATATGTCTAAGCTACAATAAAGTGAGCACATGCTGTGGAATCCAACCATCTTGATTTCAAATCCTCAAGCTGTCACTTAACCAGCAATGTACCACAGGGCACATTAGTAAGCCTCAGTTTCCCTCTCCTAGAATGTTTCCCTGGCTTAAAAAATTGAGGTGATAAGAACTACTTTCCAGAGCTGCTTTAAGGAGTAAGTGGTATAAAAGTATAAGCACTCAATAAATTCTAGGTCTATTCCTCACTCCTTCTCCAAAGGATTCTCCTAAACTACAGTTTACTCGTAGCAATATTAATTTAGTTCGTATAGTCAGTGTTAGAAAAGTACTCACTAAGTATTTTTAATACAACTTGGAAGAAGGAAATAAACATATATGAGATCTTACAGAAGTAACAAAGTCTACACAAAATATTTTTGAAAAAATCATAAAATGACAAAATACATGAATGAAAAGATGATGTATGATGCTCTAAAACAGGAATATACTTCAGAAGAAAAATCATGACTTTCCCCTAACCTTAAAGTTCTAGGATGGCAGATATGTCTATTTCAGTCACCTGATGTCTTCGTAACACCTAGCACAGTACTAAGTACATAGTAGATGGTCAATTAATATTATATGTAAAAATGAATGAATGAATGAATGTGCTCTCTCCCCTTCAAAAATTAAGGGGTTTCATTCTCAGGAAATCATCGTTTTTACTCATTTGAAAACCTCTGCAATTTCTATGATTTAAAGAAAAACAAGTTCCCTCAACTGTACCTTTTCTAAGTTGCTACATGGTCCCAAGATCTTGTGATGGGCATTATCTGAAAGCCTTTCATACATGAAAAATATTATCGTGGCTTCTCTAATCCGAAAAATTACAATAACATTAGTTTATGTTCAAGTCATATTATGCAACCTTTGCAGCTCTTCCCTATTTGTGTCATGTACTAGCCCTTTTTATTGGATGTCCTTATTTGTCCTCATTTTCTACCTTTCATGATTCAAGGTCCACCCCCAATCTCACTTCCTGAGAGAATATCCCTTCTGACCAATTTTGGCAAAACTAATGGCTCCTAACAGAGCAGTGAAGCTATACTCCAGTGGTAAAAGGAGTGATATGATTTAGCTGTCTCTTCTATTACACTGTACACTGTGACCCAAGAACAATCTTATTCATCTCTACATTCCAGGCACTTAACACAGTGGTTGGCACACAGTAATATTCAGAAAAGGTTTATTGAATCAAGTTGAATTCTACTCCAAATCATTTTTCTTTTTTGTTATAAAAATACTTAGAAACAGCTAATGGTAAAAGCAATTTTTAGAAAACATGTTTAAAATCAAAAGAAGCTCCTCCTTTTATTAAAAGGTACAAAAGAGCAATTAAATATTTTTCAGATTGCATATATTTTAAATAAAAAGGCTTTTGGACACACGTTCTTGTTACCAGCCAAATTTGCCAGTAAGGTAAGTGACACCATTGGCATCTTAGAGTATGAATGGTACATATATTAATATATCAACATTAAATATTAACATATTTCAGTGTGATTTATTTAAATGGGGCTTTGTTAAAAAATCTGGTTTAGGACTTTTTGCACCATATTTTTTTCCAGAAACTATTTTTAAAGTTTTATTTACAAAAGCAGTAAAACTGGAGTTTATTCATCAACTCATGAGAGTCAGCAGTGCTGGGTTCACCATGGTGTAATAAAAGAATGAGAGAGAGGATATCTACTCGGCAAAGGTGTTGCAGCATTAATGATAGGGAAACTGACCTGAGAAAAACACCCGAAACCCACAACATAATCTGTAGAATGAAGTAGGCAATGTGATGTTGGGTCAGGCTGCCAGACAATACAGTGTACTCTATTTAAGAATTATTATATACTGCTGTATCATTTCTTTATATTTTGCCATACATACAGAAGGGTAAGTCTCCTTTCTCAATTATCCTTAAGGAGGTTGCAGCCTTGTTAACGATAGGTGTCAAGATCTCCAAAAGAGATGGACTTTACTCACTGGAAAATGTTGAGACTTTCCGGGATCACTCTGGCCAAGTTCTTAAACTTGAGAAGGTGGTGATTAAAAGTTAGCAAGTGGCTCTGTAGTAGTGAGATGTGGAGTGAAGAATAATTGCTAACCTAAACTGCAGGCAACACCAAATGCTAACGTCACCAAATTACAGAACGCAAGACTGCTTAGTGTAAGGCTCATTACCTCACTAAGAATAGGAATTACCTGGACTTAGAAAAAACTTTTGAATTTGCACCTAAACACTATACTAGTAAATCTTACGTTCAGCCGTATTTCTTAGTATTTAAATAAAACTCCAAATGTAACCATGTAGAGTCCGGGAAAAGAATTTCTGGAATGCTCTGTCTGAATAGTTCATATCCTGCAAATACCTACATCCAAAAAAAAAAAAAAAGGCTGGAAGAAAGCTGCAAATGTTACTAATTTACCAGTACTAAACTACCCCAAAATATAGTTTTAACAATGCAAAATAATATATGACATGAGGTATGATTCACGAAACACAGACTAAAATATCTCTAAATTTCCTTGGACAAGAACGTCATGTGGCTGAAGGTCAGGTGGTTGAAGGGAAGCAGAAGTGACCCTGATTTTGTGATATTAAGGCAGTTCAGGTGAGTGACAGGAAGACTGTTACATATCACACAAACACTACCAGGGAAAGCTCATCTTTGTTACAAATCCCTAAAGATGGTTGGAAATAGCTGGGCTTCCTCAGCAGCACCTACAGGGACTAACAACTTTCAGAGAGACCCCCACTACCCACCTTGAACAGACAGGCAACATTCCAGCAGCCCCTGGCTGTGCTCAAGCAAAGAATTTTAGGAATGGGGAAAGGAATGGCATATTCCCTAAAGAGGTTAGTGTGGAATGGGAGCGGAGGGGGGAGGAAAAAAGGGCACCCTTCACATCCCTGTCAATCAACTATTATTAACTATTATGCTGATGGAATGGAATCTAACTTTACACTGGCTAAGGCTGGCTTTCCTCCAGGTTCAACACTATTGCCAAAAAAGAGACTGTGGTTTTATTAAGTGATCTAGCCTTAACTTCCAAAAACATCTTTCTGTTAATGCAACAGGGAGAGTCTCAATGTAATATTCTCTGATATACATGTACTCTGTAATGAATAAAACCTTCCACAATATCAGTACACTTAAAGTAGTAATTTCAGGTTTTAAAACAAAGAGTAGGGGAAGTCAAATCAATGGAAAACTTGAGCAAATCAAAGGTCTTGATATGCAATATATGGTTAAGATTAACCTAAATAGAGCAGGGAAAGAAATAGTGATTTAAATACTGCCTGTTGCTGCATTCAACTCATTATTCCTGTGGGAACTCTGATTTGCATGCATAAAGGTATGGCAGATCATATGAGGCAGCAAACACTAACTCACATCACTAATAATATTTATAATTCAGAAAGCCTCCCACGTGTGCTTATAAAATTCTAAATACTGATTTTAATACTTCGTAGTTCTTTCCACAAGGTACAAAAATGTAATGTGCATAAATAAGAAAAAGTCCTTTTTATTTAGATCAGTGTGTATATATGTGTATGTATATATGCATATCGTATATGTAAAATGACTATCCATTACTATTTAATTTATATCCTGTCTCATTCCAAAATACTTAAAATCAGCTTTAAAATAATATTCTTTTTGCCAAAAATAATAACCAACAATAACTGAAGATATTCATTAAGTGCTAGTTACATGCAGACTACTGTGCTAAGAGTTTCACAAACATTACCTAATGTGACCTTTAAAGCAACCCAGTGAAATAAGTAATATGTCCCCACTTATAGATGAGGACACCAAGTCTTAAAAAATGTCTGGCAGCTTTGATCCCCCATTGCACTGTAAGGGGTTTCATACCTGTACTACCCTGCAAGAGTGTTCTGGCTCTTCAATCCTTTGGTTAAGACACTTCGATTAAGACTCATCTACCTATGAGATTATAGTGATGAATCTCAAACTTTACCTGTTCAAAACAGAGCTCTTCATTTCAGTCTTCAAGTCCACTTCTTCCGTTATCAGTAAATGACATCATTGTTCACTGGGTCACTTAGGCCAAAAATGAGGAGTTATTCCTTATACTTCTTTTTCCCTCGTGTGCCACTTCCAATCCATCAGCAAATCCAATAGGCCCTACTTCCAAAAGACACTTGGTCACTTCTCACCACCTCCACTGTTCCTGCTCTAGCTGGCTCCACCACCATCTTTCACACAGATCACTTGCGTGCAGGCCGCCTCATTTTTTTTACAGCAACCCCAGGAAATTAATATAGACCAGATGAGATGTGTTTTAAGGACCTCAAAGGAGGTACAAAATGACCAAGAGACAACAGTAAGAACCTTTTGAAATGCTTCAGAGAAGAGGAATGGCGCCAAAGCACCAGACATGGACTAATTTTATAATTTTTAAAGGCAATGGATATGAATTCTTCAAATCTCAGAAAAGTGAAGTTTACCATGAACCCGTTAAAATTGGAAGGTGAGTGTTTCTGTAACAACTTTAAAAACGGTATGATCCAATATGGGTTTACTAAAAGTAGTATTTTTACTGTTGAGGGAATTATTAGACTGGCAGTTTAAAAAATGCGGACTTTGCTCAGTCTGAACTTAATTACACATTTGAAGAAAACTTTCATAATATTCTTGAGGTAAATATGGAGAAATATGTAAGAAATAATATGAGAGGTACATTCATAACATGTTGAACAACCACACCCAAAGAGTGTTGATTAATGAAAGATGTTAACTTGAAAAGAGGTCTCAAGTTGTTATGTCTGCCACAGGGCTACTTTAACAAGATTGAAGAGAAACATGCAAGGCATGTTTGCCAAACCTGTGGATGACACAGCTAACAAGGATACCTGATCCTCTCAATGGCCAAGTCTGGATTCCAGAAATCATCTATCTGAGGAATCCCTAAATAATTAGAGATGTTTAACCAGAAGAAAAAGGACAGGGGAAGGTAGATATGAAAGATCGAGGCTAGAATTATGGAAGATGTAAGATCAAAGTAGCTTGTGCAGAAAAGATCTAAGATCTTGATAAAATTAAGAAAGCTTCATTTCTCTTCCACCACTGTCACTCTAGTGCTAATACGTTTTACTTAACTTTTGCTGGCCTCCTCCACGTCCACTAGTTTCCCTATTTCTTCTCTTCCATTTACCAACCCATTCTCTAAAAAAGAACATAAACCATCTTTTGTAATCTGTAACCATAATGACCTCCTCTACCATTTCAGCGTACAATTATGGTCATATTTAAATTTTTACTTTAAATAGAGCTGGCTAGAGCTCTCACTTACCCCAGGAATACAGTCTACACACCATCCCACAAGGAGCAGTGATAAGGCTTGATTAGTCTGCTTCCAAGGCTACTGGTCTTTTATCATCCAGCAGTGTAAGTCCCCTCCATGATGGTACCATCGTGGCTCACTGTTCAAGCCACAGTGGTTTGATGATCTTGTTTCCCATCATGCCCAGCTCAGTCAAAGGTGCTCTACCTCTGTGGTTTAAACTACTATTACCAGCCACTCTTTGTTAGGGAACAAACTACACTGATGACAGCATCTACACAATTCTAGCATCAGCCTCATGAGCTCAAAAGCTCTTCTCATGAATATTGGTTCCCAGCTGGGGTTCGCCTTTCTGTCCTCAAGGTAATTTTATTTCAGGGATTTCATTATCCTTTCCTGAGGCTGGGATTCAGTCAGTGCCACATAGCTCTACTCCAGCAAAGACCAAGTATTAGTTCTTTCTTTCCGAGAAGGCTCTGGGCATCTTAGGTAAATGAATCTCCCCCTCCAGGACCAGCACAATACAAGGCATTTGCGGGGAGTGGCAAACTTCTATTAATGAAGTCAGAAGAATTTTCTGCTGTAAGACAACGGCTGTGTACCTGCTCTATATTTGTTTAACTAAGAGAGTTATTAATATTAAAATAAAGAAAATGAGCCTTTCTAGATTTAAAGACCTGCTCTACCCTCCCCAACCCTCAAAAAACTAAAAATCAAATTCTACCAAGTCAGTATTGAAAGTTCTTTAAATAGTTGCTAATTGCATATAAGATAAAAATCCAAACTTCTTCCCATGATCCTCAAGAAAATATGTATCATATGGTTCCCTCCTATCTCTCCAGCCACATCATGTGCCTCCTCTTATCCCCCTCACATACTAGGCCCATCTGCCACCTTTTTTGATGAACACATAACAGAACCCAACTTCTTCCTACCTCAGGGCCTTTGCACACATACACTGGTCTCCTGTGCCCTACTGCTATCTGTAGCCCCCCTCCTTACTCTTCAGCTTAAAATTCACCTCTTCTAAATATTCAATGTAAACTAACACCCTGATGTTCTTTTTAAGCATTATATGTGTGCTTACATTTTTAATGTCTTCTCCCATACTAGACTATAAGCTCTATAAGGACAGAGCCATGTCTGTTTTGTTCATTGCTGAAAAGAAAGCTCAGTGCCTGACACATAATAAGCCTCAAGAAGTATTTTATTAAATAATTAGAGGAATAACTAGAAGCGCCCATCAACTGAACCACCAGCTTTATTGTCTTAGACAAAATCTTCATTGTATACCACATATTTTACAGAAAGGATTCCTAACTTAGGAAGAAACATCAACTACATGACCTTTTCTAGTTCTAAAACTATTATAATACTTTATAAGACATAAGCTGCTATATGGATTCTCAGAAGAAAAGGTTATTATGATCTAGGAAGTTAGTAAAGGAAACGTTTGACTTGAAATGGCACAAGATAGAGAATTTTCGAGATGTGAAAATGCGCAAAGGGGAAGCAAAAAGGCAAATGAGAACATCTTGCATGAGATCAGCCTGACTTCATATGAGAGAAGTATGGATTAACAGGTTAAGCAGACATGGTAGAATCAGTTGATAAAAGGTTACAACTAAGTTCTAATTTCTATCTCTTAGGTATTGGAGTGATAAAATTAGGGCGATTCATCTGGCTATGCTGATATGTTAGAGGGAGAAGTAGCTAGAGGTAAAGGGCCAGTAAGGATTTACTAACCTACCATAGCAACTATGAAGCTTGAAGTAGACACAGCAATGATATTGTACATATTTAACAATTATATAAATTGGCACACTGCAGAGAGGCTGCAGTTCCCACAGGAAACAGCAGAGAGTTGGCAAAGGACAATAGTATCAAGGGCATAGTTTCAGAGGCCCAGATGGGTACTCAGCATTTGCCGGGGTGCCAGAACTGCCAGAAGGGTACCATCTTTCCTGTGGGAGCCTGAGCCCCCACTGGCCTGGGAGAAAAGCTTCACAGGAAGATGGAGGCTGAGATGTATGAGCTAAGACAGGCTGGCTAGCCAGTTGATGGTGCATTAGGCAGCAGGGTATAATGAAGCTGTTAGGATGGATAGAGCATAGTTACTCAGTGGACTTGGGAAAAGGGCCATTTCTCAAACCTGTACAAAAGCATTTTAATATTTTAGCAACCAGTATAATCATGTCTGTAAGTACTGGGTGAATATCAGTCCCAGGTGAAGAAAGGCTAGATGAGATGAAGACCCGTAGGAAGAGAGAGGCCAGGATCAAACCAAGAGAAATCTTAAAGTAAAAAAGTAAGATACCAGAGGACAGACTATGAGCAACGAAGAACATTAATTAATCAATTATTCCAAGATTTCAAGTCTGAAGAACTGAATGAGGGAGAGTGTTTTATTAACAACAGAGATAAGGCATTTTAGAAAGAGAATAAATTTGAGTAAAGTGGTATATGAGAAATATGAGTTTTTAAACCGTTGAGTCGAAAAACATTATTGCTATAGTTATTTGTAAACATTCTTAAAGACAGTTAAAAATACAAATTTTAAGCTCAGACCAGAACTCAAAGTTGCACACATTGGGAAAAATCAAGCAAATATCAGTATATTTGTATAAATGTAATAGCTGTAAATAAGCTCTTTAAGTAAGTAAACACTACAATGAATGCTGGATGAATGTACATACAGACAGCTTTCTTTTAGGAAAAAGTAAATTATCATTAAATTAAAACTTAGGATGTTATATAATATAGTAAATAAATCATTCCAAAAAATCCAAGATTCATTTTAAAGAGTGACCCTCAATCCAAGATACATACCAGGCAAATTGGGGTAACTTTTAAAAATATACTTATGCTTGACCAATTAAATGAGAACCACTGAATTAAAACATAAAATGATCTTGTGGAAGAACAAATATAAAGTCAAAATTCGTAAGCTAAAAAAAATTAAAATTTGAATAACCTTTAATGAAGGGAAGTACAATAAAGATTTATCTAGAAATTTAAAGCAGTTTAAACATAGAAGAGTCAAAACTTAAAAAACTATACATATATTTTAATTATACAATTAACTCTTTAATTGTTCAACAGTATACCATAAACATTTTGATATTAAATCTTTAAAATAAGTTTTTATAAAAATTAAAATGTCTTGGAGATTGTTTTCTATCTAGTTTTACTGAAGTTTCTTATGGTAGAAATATATGTTGATGAAAAGTTGAGGAAAAAATTGACATTTCAGTTTATGCTAAGAAGCACATATCACTATTTCACTAGATCTAAAGAAAAATAAGTTATTGCATGTATTTCAGCAGAAGCAAAACTCAGGAAAAATTCCTAGTTTAATATTTCTAGTTCACCTAAAAATATTGTTTCCATTTACTAAAGATATAATTATAGATATTTGAAATAAAATTTAAACATTATGACTTGGAGTAAAAAAAATCCCATTTGGAGTGTTTTTAACTATAGTTGATATTCATTAATAACCCATCTCTGGGTTATAGTAACTACCAAATATTATACAGCCTGAGAAGGTAATTCAGAAGATATGTCCAGAAGAGCCTAGAAGAAGTATTGGATAAGAAGATGTAGCTGAAATCTCAAAAACAAAAACCAAAATCCAGCACCCATTTACAGAAGATATGCTGCTTGATAAAGAAAACATCATACTCTAAACTTGATATGAATTTCGCATGAAAGAAACTTAACAACCACAGGATCAATATAAAAGACTGGTTCTAAAAATATCTTGGAATGCTAAAAATGTCTAAGGATAGCAAATCAAGCTTGGCCCCTCAAAATGAAGCTGCTAATTATATGTAAACTTTGTTTTCTTTTCTTTTTCTGATTATCAAAGTAACAATACCTTGTTATATAAAACTGGTATATACAAAGATATATAAACCAACACCTAAACCTACCCCTACTTTTAACATTTTAGCTTGTCTCTTTGTGTTGTTCCTTTTCATGGAAAGTTGACATTTTACATATATAATGTACATATAATATTTTATATATAAATAAATATATATAATATTAATATATCTTATATACTATTTACCCCTCTATAATAACCTAAGCATTTTCCATGTCATTAAGAAACTCTTCAACATAATTTTTAAAACTATATAATACTCATCTTATGGAATAACCATAATTTAAGTATTATTTCTAAAAATAATTTCCAATAATACTTTAGAGGACCATATTTGTGCATAAACCTCTATCTGTATTTCTGACTAGTTTGTTATGATTAGAGATTTTAAAAAGGCATTATTAGGTAAAAAACAAAACAAAACAACTGGTATGCACACTATAAAAGTCCTGATATATAAAACTGCCATGCAAAATGAGGTGCTAATTTATACTTCCATGACTACTATGTAGGAAAGCATAAATGTTACCAATGTAATGTTATCAATAAAACTAATACAATGTTATCAATGTAAAACAATCTCAGTAGTTTTAATCTCTTTTAATATTGTGAGTAAAACATGGTATTTTATTGTTTTAATGTGTTATTTCATTGGGATGAACATTTCTTTTTTCTTATTTTTAAAGCATTAAAAAGATAGGTTTGTTGTATAAACTATTAACTCCTGAGATTAAATTTTTTAAAAAATTTATAATCAGTTATTGAAAAATAAAACTATTATTTTATTTATATTTAAAGACCAAGAGGTAAAATCAAGACTGATGGCATGCTGTATAAGATGATTAATTAAGTTATTGTGCCAGTTAATACAACTGGGAATCATTCTAAGTTTTCAAGTTTACTATTGTGGTTCTAAAAAATATTCAGTGGTTGGAAAAATCAGATTTACAATGTAAATTGATATATAATATTTTAAAACATTGTATTAGTTAATAATAATATCTAAAGAATTAAAGTAACATTCTATCTCTGCCATAAGTACCAAATAAATAAAATAAAAATAAACTGTGCACTGTTAAGCAAATGTTATGCTATATAACTTGTATGATATACTACGAAATCTCTCTCTCTGGACTATTTTTGTCCTACATTTACATCTTGCTGACAAATATTTTAAATCCCAAGGTTCATTCCTGATTTCACATTTTTAAAGTGTCCAGAAATCTCCACATTTAGCCTTTGTGTGCAATAGATGAGTTATTAAAATGACTTTTAAGATCAGTTGTGCTCTTGAAATTCTATCACTTAGTAAGATATAATTAAACTTAATTAACAAACTCTAAGTCCTCATTCTTTGATATATGAGGGGGAATCTTGATTCCTACACATTAGAGGTTGTTATGAGTATTATAGAACTTGAGGCCTAACATACAGAGGTGTTCAATAAATGGCATTCCCTTTCTCTTAACTTCCAGCTCTTCCCTTCTTCTCCCTATCAGCATGTACTTGTTGACATACAAAACAATTTATTTGTAATCAAATGCTGATAAATGATATAAATACATATTTACAATATCTACCACCAAATATGGTTGAATGTAATCTGCCAAACTATAGGATCACATCAAAGGACCCTTTTCTAAGTCAATATTTAAAAACAAAAAATTCCAATGAATTACAGAGTGCTTTTTGCAAGAGTGATTAAAATAGTTAATATGCATTAAATAAACCTCAGAAAAATCACAGAAGTTGAGTCAGCTATATCATTCTAAATTCGTGGTTCTAGATCTTCATTATGCATCAGAACTATCTGGGGAAATTAAAAAATTATTATAAATACCTTAGCTCCAACCCTGAAGATTTTTATTAAATAGGTATGGGGGGGGTGGAAGCAATGGTATTTTTTTAACATCTCCAGATGATTCTAATGTGCACCTACAATTGAGAACCATTGATCTATATATTAAGAATAAATGTTACAGAGAGTAGAGTGACTTATAAAAATTTACTAAAGAAGCCAGTGAAGAAGCTAGGATTAGCTTCCATTTTTAGGATTTATGGGAAAATCTCATAGAGTCAAAAGTTGTTTGAATGTCTGATATTTTATAACCTGGAAATATTTAAACACATTATTGAGGCAGCCATCACATTTAATTTGCATTTAACCTTATATAAAATGCTGATAGTTAATAAACGGTCACCCTTACTACTGCCACAAATGGTCCTTTCATCACTTAATTTTATTATAAAACTAACATTTCCTTTGCTTCTTACTCTGAAAAAAAGAAAACAAAAAAACTTCAAAGTCTAATGTAAAAGTAGCAATTACCTTTTGCCATATATAAAAAGAAATATGTCTTCATAACTAATCTATTCTATATAAAAATGAACCGAGTAGAAAAAAAATTGTGAATAAATCACTGCCTTAGGTGGTGGGCAAAGAGTTTCCAAAGCAAAGCACTCTCTCACTCTGTCCTGGTTAAAACCTGTTTGTCTGGGGATTGGCTCAGCTGCTCCAGTTCCAGCTTCCCAGCCTTCCAAGGTGCTGACGTGACCTAGGTCATCTCTTTGCTAGAGCTGGATCCAACTAACAAAATCCAACACATGCAGGCACTTGCTTCTCCATTATCCAGTACCTTCAAGGGCAGCAGAGATTCAGGGATTCAGTTACCTCTTCTAGTCTTGCCCTTGACAGTTTTTATCCTCAATCCCTAAACATTGTCCAGAGGTTATCAGGCACATGGACATCAATGATCAGCAGTTGAACTGGCCAAATGAAGAAAAACAAACTATAAATCCAACTGAATATGAGATAGTCAAATTACAGAATTTTATGAAAAATATCTAGTAAACGAACTGAGTTTACTCACATACTGATGAAGATCTGAAGGCTTAAATTGGAAACCTACATGAGGAAAGTCAGTCTTCTTTCCTTCCTTCCTCCCTTCTTTCTTTTCATTTGCAAAGATAATTAAACAGATGGAAGGAGAAAAATGTCTTAAATATTACTATTAGATGCAAATACTATATACACTCCCTGAAAGTTGATTGTCTCTGTCCACATGAAGAGATGCTATTCAAAAATCACATGTCATCCACTTTGCCCTTATAAGCTGTATCAACTATAACTTGAACACAGTATTCTTAAAATTTTGCACTTATCTATAATTTATTAGAACAAACTCAGATCAAGAGCAACATGGGTGATGAAGCCTCATCTTATACTCTCTTATATTAATTTACCACTGAGGATTTGCAAATACTTAAGCTTTCCTCTTCTACCTCTAATTAGCTCCTGATGTTATAGTATGACACACAACTTAAACTATAAACACAAAACAACACAACATTCTTTACCAAGTACATGTTATTACCTCCTCTATGAAAAGAAAAAATGTAATATACAGGAGGTTTAATCTTATTATGAACAAAAGCATGTTTTAATGTCAGCTTTGCTAGTTAGCTAAGTGACCAACAGCACGTTTTTTAACCTCTCTGACCCTTAGTTCTACATCTCCAAAATGAGGGTAATATGGAACCTAACCCATTGTGCTTTTATAGGATTAAATGAGATTTAAAAAAAAAAAACCTGTTGCACATTGTAAGCACTTAATAAATGATACTTATCATTAGGCATATGAGTAAAGGCTCTACTGCTTCAGATTCAGTAAAGAGTAGGCTTTCATTTCTACTGCCATCTTATTTATAAAATTTATACAGTTATCTACAAAAGTAGGTTAGTAGAATAAGTTAGTTTGAGATATGTTTATATTTTAATGTATAGCATTTAAGCTAATTGACACTGAGCACATAGATAAGTCTTCTTATGTCTTCTAAAGCAGTGTTCCTTAAGTGACCTGTGGGAAGGACCATGTTTTTAAATTTCCAATTTATCACATTTGTACAACACAGTAAAAGTCAAATTTGACAAAAACAAAATATAAGTCCCCAATTTTTATTACTTTGTCAAGTTTTTATAAAAGTTTTAAGCATCTATTCAACTTCTATACTTAAGACAGACTGGTAACAAAGACTTTCCAACCGACAGACCACACATTAAGTAGGACAGTTCTAAAGAATACTTGATTTCAGGAATGATGTATACTGACTGTTGTATAATAAAACAAACTAAAATTTAAAACTAAAAATCCTTATTGATGATATTTCACTTATACAAATCTAATTCAAACCTGATATTAATTTAAAAAATAGCAAAATCATCAATATATCATATGGCCACTTGATGAAAACCACATATTTAATATACTGTCCTAAAAGGCTATTTACAAAATCAACAAGAGTTTAACTTAGTAGTGATTTAACATAGAACAGTAGAGAATACCTTCCATACTGTAGAATAGTCACTAAAACTACGAAAACAGCCCATGAGAATAACCTCACAGGTTACATTTAAATTATTAAACAAAGTTCCTCACACTAAACCACCGTACACTTAGGAACACTTGGCAACTTTAACAGAACATGTTGTAGTATTAAAAAAAAAAAAATGGTGGGGTAGGGGAAGGTACCTGTATAAAGAGAAGTCTCAATAATATAAAGCCAACAAATGTTTAGTTTTTAGGTTTTCTTATGGAATATATAATACATATTAGGTATTTTCTTTTCTCATGTTTAACGGCTTCAATATGACCTCATCAGTTTTGGCATTAATGCAAATTAACGAGGTGGGGAGGGGGGGAAAAGAGAAAGAAAGAAACACACGTGCACACCCCTTTATTGAAACAAAATCTCCTATATTCTCTATCACTATGAGAAAAAAATAATACAATGAAACAAAATGAGGTGCATAGAAACCATTCTTATATCCATAATGATAAGTTTTGGTATATCAGTAAATCATTTCATACGTTTCAAGCCTGCTTTTTAAAAAATCTCATAAACCATGAAAATGCTTTCATTGGTGATTTAAAGCACTATGTAGTGACTGGGATTGGAGAGAAATATAAGAGGCAGTCTCTAAATCAGCATTACTCATTATTTCTCCAACCTTAAAAGATTTTTCTTCTTTCAGATGTCAATTTAAAAGTATCTTTACTTACGTAAGTCCAGAAAAGACATAAGAATCGGAATAGATACCTTCACTCCAATCTACCTTAAGAATGCACTAGGAAAAGGGAATATGATATATATTTCCTTTACATTGAGATTTTTCTGATGACTGACACCACCACTATTAATGTTAAGATGATTCTGAGATTACAAAAACAAATTAGTTCAAATGGAGAAGATCCTTCCCTAGGCTGCAAGTTAAATTTATATTTAATGTTAAAAAGCAGTAATTAAAAATGCTTAAATCCACAAATGAAAATAACTCTAAGACTCTAACATCTAAGACCACAATCAGCTATCAAATACATAATCCAACACCTTTTAGAGTATTTTTAATCAGCCTCTGTATTCCACCATACATGAAATACAGTACAGCTTGTTCCATGTTTGGTCCAAGATGCTAATGATAGTAGCTGTGGCAATCAAGTTAGTAGCAAAAATGATAGTACATTCACACCTAAAGTGCAAAGAAACATTTTTTCTTACCACTGTATTCTCACTTCAATTCTGTTTAAAGGACAGGAAATAATGTCATTCTTCCTTTAACAAATAAACCTGCCATTTCAGATAACTGATCCATGACGGGTTACTAATATTCAAAACTGGCACTTAGCAGTGTCACCATGCAAGCCAACAGGAAGCAATTAGACTTGAATCTGCTACATAGATCTTTTTCACTTCTTTTAGATAAAAACCAGGGGAAAAAAAGCTTTTTAAGTTGTGGTGATTTTCATGTTTTCAATCATATTATATTTTCATTAGAATTCGTGCGTGGCATCTTTCAGATGAGACAGATGTGTAATCCCAGAAATACTAACTACTTTCTTTACCCAGGAAACCAAGGCATGGTGCTGTTAGCAGTTGTCTGGGTATCTGTTTGCCCAACTTTTATCCAGCTGGAGCAAAGGTAGTAAGCTCTTGAAGCATAAAGATAACATGGAAAAAGACAAAATTTGCAAATTGAATTTTCAATACTGAATTAAAATGTAAAATACACGTATAGTACTTGACCATTAAATGCAATACAAACGAAATGGGGGAGAGGGGATAAAAACTTACATATTGGGTGCAATGAACAGTGTCCTAGTGGCAGGCACACTGAAGGCCCTGACTTCAGCATTATATAGTGTATCCACATAATAAAACATTTGTACCTCCTTAATATTTTAAGATTAAAAAAATAAAATAACCAGAGCAGTTCACAATTCACCAAGTTTGGAAGTCGTTTTTACCCCTCCTTCTTTGTTTGTTCCCAATGTACAAGAAACATGAAATTTTTAAAAGAAATAAAATGTCAACCTCATAAAATCTCAATAACTTATCATCATAAATCAACAAAAAATGCATAAAAATCCACAGCATACAGCAAAATGAGTTTTAATAAGACTAAATATAATATTTAAAAGAATAGTCTCAATAATTGAATTTATAGAAAAATATACTGTTGATTTAACTAATAATAAAATATTCCACTCTTCCTGTCACATTTCTAGCTAAGTCAGAAAAAGAAAAATTTTTTTAAAAAGGAATTCTTCCTCACTAATATTCCGCTGCTCTCCAGCAGCAAGCAAAACAGCATGCATGAAGACATGGAGATGGAAGCAAGTGAGAAATGGACAGCCAACAAAGGTTCGTTTTTACTCTAGAATATTGTGGAGTAAGCAGTACTGGAAAAATAAGAGAAGTAAGATGGGCAGGGAGCCAAGGAAATAACTGAAGGCTCAAGTCCATATAGTGGTCAGGATAATGACAATATAAATAACAATAAGTAAGCGGGCTCCTATCATACTCCAAATATTATATAGGGGACTTAAATATACAACTGATCCAACAATATTAACACATATAAGCATTCTCACTTTATATGGGTAAGTCAACTGAGGTTCAGGGACATTAATTTATTCACACAGGTCAGTCAGTAGCTAGTTATTCATTTGGGTGAACAATGATAGACTGTGAAAAATGATGACAGACAAATATCACAGCTGCTGGCAATATTTGGATTTGAAGCTAGTGCTGATTGTCTCCAAAGCCTAGACCAACAGCTTAATAAATAATCATAAAAGGATAGTTTTTAAAAATTGTATTAATGCTTATAAAAGATATCCTGATTTATAAAGTCAACAGTCTGAAAAGGAAAGGATTAATGAAAGTTTAGTGGTCACTAAATGAATGTACATTGAATGAAAGAGTACAAGATGACAAGGATAAATTATTAATAATAGAGTTTGTTTAAGGAAAGGATAGGAAATCACTTGAACCTTTCCTATTGCTACCTCCATTCTCTGAAAATAAGTGTCTTCTTACAATAAAATTATTATAAACTTGATCTTCAAAAAATGTTTGTTTTGTAAACTTTGGATAATTAGGGGAAATAAGAATGTTAAAATTTTAAAGGTAGTTTAAATTAAGGAGCTAGTTAAGGTCCATTGAGATGTGTTAAAGATGATAATTGTTACAACTATCATTAAGAGAAACACAACATTTAAATAGCCTCATTGTAAAATTCCTTCTTAGTTACAAATATAGTGATCAGATTTACAAGGAAATGTTAAAATTACTTTGAATTTGCTAAAAAAGTACTATATTTTGAAATGTACTGAATGAAAGTGATGATAATTGTATTATATATATGTTACATAAATAGCATATTCATAAGATTTTTAGTATTTAAAGGAATGTATTTTCTGGATAAAATTGTGTTTGTTTTGTTTTCTTCATTTCATTAAAATTGTGTTTTAATGCTCACACACCTCAGATTCTATTGCAATATACATAAAATGAAAGGGGAAAAAAGAGTTAACTATTCCACTTCTAGAGGTTTTGCAAACTTTCAGAAAAACATTGCTAGTACAGTTAAAACAAAACCTGGTAACCTGTTTTAGGCTACCACACAGTGTTTTAAAAGTTTTGTTTTCCTGTGGTTTTAAAGCTTAGTGTAGTCTCTCTACCACTGCTTCCAACGGACAAGAAACAAAGAGTTAAAACTCAGATACAACAGTAAACCACAGGGCAGAGACAAGGCGCTCACAGCCCATTCCTTAACAAACTTGTTGCTAGTCCTGTCTGCACCATCCTAACTCTCCTATGTTCCCCTGGTCTTGCGCCAAAAGTATCATTTTACTCTAAGTGAAGAAAAAGACTTTCATTCTTCTAATCTTGTACTACTTTCATCTCAACCTTGTAGTCTTGTTTTCCCACATTTTCTAGCTATTGAAATAAAAGCATTCCCCAAAAAATATTCATAAAGGATTGAGAAAGGAAGAGAATGGGAAGGAGGTGTTCTCTTTAAAGATAGCACTCAGTACAGGACACTATTTTAAACACCGATAAGGGCATGCATGGAAGCAGGTACTCTGCTTGTACCTAGTGAATTCAGGTAATACAACCATTGTTCCACGATGCTATGGTCTGGTGACAGGAACCCCAACTAGAACAAGCTTGCCCTGCATTTTCCTTTGCATTTAGATGCCAACTTTGATAAGGTCACGCCTTAAAAGATCCACATAGCATGCAACACACAGATAGCAATAAAGCCTTCAGCCATTCCCATACTCATTTAAGACTGTAAAAAGAAAAGGAAATCAGAAAGACAGTCACATACACAAATAGATTTAAGAGGGCCAACCCATTTGTAACTATACCTATCTAGATCCTGTCACACACCAGGGAGTTAAGAGGAGCCAACAACAAAGGTAGTTGAGAGATTCCCCCCCCTGCTCCCATCCCAGAATTTTCTCAAAGGAGTTCATTGCTTTTCCTCACTGGCTTCCTTTGAGGAGTATCCAAAAGACTTCTCTCCACACTTTGACTGCTTCTTTCAATTCCAGTGACTCCCTGAAATGTCTAATTACTGACCCTGTATTCCCCTGAACCTCCCAAAAGATTTGATTCCTCCTCTACCGCAAAGCTCTCTCTCATGAGCTACCCATAGAAACCAATTCCCCAGACTGCCTTCCCTCCCAATCATTCCCTGAAGATCCAGTCCTCTTCTCCCTCGCTGTTTTCCTTTCCAATGCTTCCCAAAAGTACCTAACCTGACATCAATATTAGTGCAAATACACCAGAGGTTTGCAAAGGGCGGGGGGAATACCACTAGAGTAAAAGAAAAACACACCACATAAACACACACACACACACACACACACACACGCACACACTCTCTCACAAACACAATGAAGAAATGATATTCCAATTCCTGAACTGGTTTTCCCTAACCTTTGTCTATACACAATACATCATATCATCTCCAATATGCCCAAACATTCCCAAATATTTTGATTAAATGGTTTTATCTAAGACATTTAAAGAAATGTACGTGTTTATGTATACATGTGTATATATATTTTTCCTAGCCAAAACAATAAAACTTACCAACTTATAAAATTGTGACCAAAATCAAAAAAGCTTCCTTTTTACTTCCTGATTATCAAACACTGGAAATCAAAATTCTGCAAAACTAACACATAAAACAATGAAAAAACTTCTCGCTAAAACTATTGATAGGTTGGCCTCTTGCTTAACACTTCTCTTGTGAGAATGGTATGCTCTAGCTCAATGCTTAACCAAACTGTTTCAGAAAACTTCATTTCATTCTAAAGTTTACAAAAAGATTCAAGAGTTTCCAAACAACTGCTTTTACATTAGTTTTAAGTTTTGCCTACTTCAGATAAAAACAAGATATCTAGGGCAAAAGATAAATGTACAATCGGTTTGAAAACATTCTATTCTGTCAATATATTTTTATAACCAGCAGTGACAAGAATGAAGTGATTACATTTTTCCTTTTAATATATAAATATAGCTAAACTGTCTTTAAAATTTTAAACTTAATGACTACTTCTCCAAAAGGCACTGCCATAATGATAATATGAATCAAATAATTAGTATTTGAATATTTTTAAAATCAATCCTGTTTTTTTAATCTCTCCTGTGGTTAAAAAAAAATTACAGAAACAGAGAACCAAACCATTTTTTTCCTGTTGAATTTAAGTGATCCTTTCTTGTATTTAAATGAAAAGATGGTCTAACTACTTTCAAAAAAAATATTTGTTTTTAGTAGCTTTTCTATTTCTGATACCAAATATCTAAATGCCCTTGGCCACTTAGAAAATCTAAAAGTGAAGCATCTCAAGTCTGTCTCTCATCTCTATTGTTCGAGTTTAGCACTATGATGAACATACTAAGTAATCACATATTTAAAATGCAGCTAATATGTAATACTTGGACAGAGATACTAAACAGTCTCTTTCCAATTTAAATAAAAAGTATTTCTACAATTTAGATCTGAAAGACAAAAGAAACTTTTAATGCAATTTTCATTCAAAATATCTCTTATGTCACTCATCAAGCAAGCCATTATATGGTAAAGAACATACATATCATGCTATTGATTGATTATAATACGGAAAATAAGAAATTTAGAAATTAACTGTATCACATATAGGAGGCTGAGGTAAGGAGAATGTTCCCATTTGCCAACAGGTCCATTTGTCAATTATGGGCAATTAGCCTGCCCAGATTCTGAAACACTGAGGGTTTCCTCAGACACACACTGAGAGAAGGCCATCACACAGCACTTGGACTGTTAACAAAAGACAGTCAAATAACAGTCCTCAGAAGATACTTTCTAATCCCTTGCCCATAAGAATTTTAAGGCTCAGCAAGCAAAATGAAGAATTATTTCTTACTTGGGCAATATTTATCACATTTATGTCAAGAAAGAGATGATAATTATAAGGTCTCATGGCTTCATAGTTGCTGTTGTCAAAGAGGACCATGTTTGAACCCCTGACAAACCATATGGCTCATTTTAAGTACATGTGCATACATAGATTTTTCTACCTTCCATTAGAATCTCAAAATTCTAACTGAAGAATTGTCTCCAATGTTTCTCTCACTACAGAAAAAGCAGATTTGCTCATCTGTAGTAAGAACCTAACTGGAACGTAATATTAAATAAGTAAGGTATGAAAATCTTGGTTCAAGTTCAGCCATTGCTAGAACTGTATACCTACCTTCATGTATCTGAGTTTTCGTGATATTTTGGATAACTTATCACAGTAATTCTTAGGAGAGAAAAAATAATTAATCACACAGTGCACATACATACTTCTAAACTCCTTGGAGGGATCACAAAGATCTCGACCTAGACCCTTCTTGACATTTTAGAGAACTACAAAGAATAATGGAACATAGTAGAGCAAAGTACATGGTGAACTGGAAGTCAAATGACTTGAAGTTTATCTATGCATTGTGTAGCCTGGGACAATTCATCAGCTTCTCTGGGTCTCAATTTTCAAATCTCTAAAACAAAAGAGATTGTGGTATGTCTCAAAAGCTGTTATTAATTTTAATTGAAATATAAACAATCAGGCATAATGCTACAGTGACACCACATAGAACAGTCAAAAGAATGAAATGAATACAAATTGGGGAAAAAAATCATTCAATTTACTATATAGCAACCCACAAGGTATTATCCTTTTCAGTATTTAATGAGATCCCCCAAAGTATTCAAAATGGGTGCTTTGTCTAATGTCAACTAGGATAACCTAACTACTAAGAAATGAAATAATAAGGACTATGTGAGATGTAGATTTATTCACTGGAAAGTAGGTGGTTTTTATCGAACAGAAGTATGACCAAGCTTTAGAAATTTTTAAAAATTTTTTCTGCATTTACACAGTATAAAATAACCTTGCTTACATTAGCTTAATGTGCTACTTTTGCCATCCCCAATGACCTGTGGTCATCATGAGCAGATTGAAGTGTATGAAAAGACATAGGGATCAGCTTTTAAAAACCCTTCCTAACGTGGCCCACAATTTCAGAGAGCTGAGCTACATGTTGAGCTACTGAACTGATGTGACCTGAGATCTGATCCCACTGCAGTAGCCTTCGGGCTACAGTGGTAGTGTTACTTTACCAAAATAAACCCCTCCTCAATTGGAAAACGTTCCAAGAGTGCTTCCAGGTGCCAACTTCTACTCTTCTAGAATAAAATTCCACTAACAAAGTTAATACAGCTTTGAACTGTTTTTCTTTAAAAGAAGGTACATATATTTAGATTCTACTCATCCAAATCCAATCTCAAAGAATACATGAAAACACACTGCTTTTTTATATATATAAAAGCAATACATGCTCATTGTAAAAAATTTGGAAGATCTAGAAAAGAGTAGAGATAAAACAAAAATCAGAAAGAACCTAATACTCAAAAATTACCACTATTAACATTTGGTGTATATTCTTCCCATCTTTTCTCTATGCAATATACATGTATTTATACATGACAGGCTTTTATTTATAAATTTAAGATCCTTCTATAAAAACTTTTGTAACCTTTTTAATTTACATATTTTGAAAAATTGTCATGCCATAATTATTTTATTAGCAGATGGTCTTTAATAGCTGCATTTTATTCTATCCAATGCATACACTATTTTTTAAAACAATTAACCATTATTTGAAATATTTAGTTAATTTTCCATATTACTCACTTTGGGGAGATTATTATATTAAAAGTGATTAAACAGTTAAACAGTTGATCCTACCATACTCTCAGTAAGTGAAAAATGTAAGCAGACACAAAAGTATAGCTGTGAACATTTTGTAATCAATCCTCCCCATTAATTTTATCCAAATAAATCAAATATAGGTAGTGGCAAACTGTGCACACTGTCTTGTTAATATTCATCTTGGAATTTTAGGGCTCAAACCATGATCAACACAACCACAGGAATAATAAATGCCTGTACACAAGCTACTATGGTAGGTATTTTAAAGACGTGCTATAATCTTAACCACAACCCTCTAAGGTAAGTATTAATGTCCCTTTTTTACAGATTAAGAAACCAACCTTTTGAAAGATTAAATAATTCACACAGCTAGTAAATGAATCCTACCAAAACTTAAGATGTAGCTCTTGAATCCCATATCTGAACAGATGTTTAATGTTGTCATTTATATATATTTATAAATTGTACTATAACTTTAATGAAAATAAACTAACACTACCGCTATTACCATTATGTTACAGCATGGAAATTTGACAATGTTATATTTCAAGAAGATAAATATAAGCAAGATAAAATACAGAGATTTTAATATTATGGTTTCTAAAGTTGCATCTTATATAAAAATATCTGGTAACTTCTAAAATAAATACCAGTCTTGACTTTGGTACAATCAGTGTTTTAAAACTACCATTTAAACACATTGTTAGATAACAACTGATAGAATTAAAATGTAAGAAACCAAGACATAAAATGCAATTAAAATTATTAAATGCACACATGCACTAAAACCATCAATAAATGGTTTGAGTGTAAGGACTTTACATCTAAATTGAGTTTTGGGGAAACAAATTAATGGTTTATGCTGGTCTCTTATAGTTTCATTGGCAAGGAATTAAAGGGCTAATATTTCAGTCCTACTCCATAGAAATATGCTCTCAACAAACAAACATTTAGTGTGGTTCACTTATTATTTTTAGTGTTGTCAAATAGGTATATATTTGGATGGCTCAATAATCAAAAAGTTTAAAAGGTATTTAGTGAAGAGTCTTATTTCTATCCCAGTCTCTTTTCTGCTCAGCTCTCAACCCTCTACCTACACACCCCCAAACAAGTAATCACTTTGTTATTTTCTTATATATCCTTCCAGATTTTTTAATATAATTACCAGCATATGTTTCTCTTTTTTTGCACAAATGTAGCTTATTTTATTCTGCCCCTTTTTTTTTTTAACTTAGCAATATATTCTGGAAATCTTACCATATTAAAAAGAATCCTCGCTTTTTATACACCAGGATAATATTCCATTACTGGATGTCCTTAATTTATTTAACCAGTCTCCTACAGATGGACATTGTTTGCAAAATGTATCCCATCTTCTGATGTTAAAACCAATACTGCAATGAATTTGTACTGTCAACACGTTACAAACATACTATAAGATAAATTTGTAGAAATAGGAGTATTGCGTCAAACCTTATAAGCGTTTGTTCCAATTCACATTCATATCACCTTATCCTCCCATCAACAATGTATAAGTCTTTGTTTCCTTGCAGTCTTGCCAACACACTATGTCAAAAAACTTTTGGCTTTTTGCTAATATAATGGATTAAAAATGCTATGTCACTATAGTTTTATATTTCTCCTATTTTGAGTGAAGCTAAGAAACTCTTTACATGTAGAAGAGCCAATGGTATTTTTCTGTGAACTGTGTGTTACAATAATTGGGCCTAATTTCTATTAGACAGTTACTCTTCTTTGTCAATTACTAAGAGCTATTATATATTTGGGAGATTAGCTCTTTATTCATGATATGAATTGCAATTTTTACCTCCAGCTTGTCATTTACCTTTTCGTTGCATGTTATTTTTTTTGCTAGGTAAATTTGACAGGTAGAAATTTTAAATTTTTAAAATGTAAAATGTACTAATCTTTTAAAATTGACTTTTAGATATTGAATTTTATTAAAAGGGACTTCCCCATACTAAGACTATAATAACGCATTCATATTTTCTTCTACCACATTTATGGTTTTATCATTCACATATATATCTTTGTTCCAACTCAGAGCTTATCCTGAAGTTCAGTGCATGATATAGATGATATTGCATCTATCTGTCAAAGAATATGTCTTCCCATTTTTAAATATTCTTTTTATATTCTTTAATACAAATATTACACAATTAAATGAAATTTGTATATTTTGAACTTCCCCAGCATTGAAATGTTTTATTGTTTATGAATTATTTGTTTTTCAGCTGACTCTGAAGTTTATGGGTTCTTTACTGTTATCCATAAATAGTAATTACTTTACCTCTACCTTTCAAAGTTTTATACCCCTATTTTCTTCCTTTTATCTACCTGCATTGGCAATTTCCTCCAGCTAATATTAGGAAACAGTGAAGAGAATGAACAAAATCTGTCTTGTTTCTGAAATTAGCATGCCTATGTGTTTTCCTATCAATTATAATGGCTTGTGGAATGATATATTTTGTCACACTGAAGAAGTCTCTCTTTATACTATTTACTGAGTGTAGAGAATGGCTGTTAAATTTTGTCATGTCCTTTCAGTGTCTATAGAGATAATCATATGATTGTTCTTATTCATATTTTAATATAATAAATATTAGATTTCCTACTATTAAAAACCATCCTTGCATTGCTGAAATAAACTCCACTTGTTCATAGCCAAGTATGACTTTAAGGGAATCCAGACTGTCAATTTAATTTTTATTTTTTAGAAATTGCCACTTATTTTTGGACTATGATTATTTGATACAATTAAAGTACAAAAGGCCAATAATTAAAGCAATTTAAAAAATTACTAACCAGAAAGATTTGGAGAGGAAAAGTTGAATTCAGGTTGAGAAGTGGGTATAAATTAACTGATAATGTTTGATTTTTCCAGTTCCATTGGTTAAAAATTGTGGGACCAACATTTTCAGTCCTGCTCCACAGGGAAATCATATGTCCAGCAGAAGCATTTTATCCTAACACTGTATATGGGTTATTTTTTATTTAACAATACATTAATTAAACTTAAAGATTTACTGAACACCTACTATTTTCAAGTCTATATTGTGTAATGCAGTGGCTTGCAAATTTTTTGACCCAGATAGACAATAAAGAATATATTTCTTATTGCAACTCAACATACATTTCTATGTGGTTCTAAATATATATTCATGTTTATGAAGAATGGTTTCATAAGACAATACTACACATGATGATATTTCATATTCTGTTTTCTTTTCCTTATCATTTTTATTAAAATGCTGGTTGTTATACGCTACGCTGATTTTCTAACAAATCATAAATTACAATTTGCAGTTTTAGAAGCATTTTCTTATTAACTAAGAATAAGGATTCTGGAACCAGACAACCTAGGTTCGAATCACAATTTTATTTTTTCATGGCTTTTAATTGTAATTCAGTTTCTCATTTATAAGACAACAGCAATACTAATATTTACCTCATATGGTTTTATGAAGATTATGTGAATTAATACATATAAATACAAGTTTGAAATAATATATTTGATTGGTTTGATAAAACACTTCCCTTGACCCAATAGTTGTTAAAAGAAAAACAGTACTCCCAAAATACAGAAACTGAGGGAAAATCATTAAATATATAGACTTCCTATTATCTAATAAAAATAATTATGAGCATGCCAACATGATCTAAGTGTCTGATTATTTTTAAAACTGGATCTGTTCTGTGTCTTTCCTTCCAAGGCCTTGGAGATAACCAATAAATATCTGCTGAATTAAATAATCATTAAGGTCCCCTTTGATTCCTCCTCCATACAGATACACTTAACTCCTTTCAAGGCCTTCATGAAACCACAAAGCATGCTAAGAAATTATAATCTATCAGTACACTCTGAAGAAGTTAGCAGCAATTGTGAATCTTAACGATATGCTTTTAATAATTACACAGCAACATAAATACCTCTGGTATATGTAGTCTTATCCACCAGATTTTCAAATCTGTAAACTTGATAAAGGAACACTTTTATGCTCCATTTATTGATGATACCTTATGAAAACCTTCAGGCTTATTGCCTATTTCCTACTCCCTAACACTTCTGATTGAGTAGTGAAAGAGTTAATGGTATCATCAACCTAACTGCAGGTATTTCATAAGAAATTTAGTATCCAATTTCTGGAATCCAGGGGTTCAATGTCCCTTACTCCAACTATTACTGGAGAAGGTGGTGACACTAAGAGAGATGATATGAACAAATATCTTCCTAGGGAGTAGAAGAGAGCTTTTCTTCTCCAGATTTATAAGCTAATACTTAAGGGACTGAAAATGGACTAGAGACAAGCACGTGGTAAAAATCTGTATAAAAGGGCACAATTATCCATTGATTATTGCCACAATGATAAAAAAATAAATAAATCCCTATTTTATCCACCAAGACTAGTGCACACCCAGGCTTCCTCTTGGCACAGCTGTAGCAAGGGACTATTTAGGAGATCTATGATGTTACAACTCTAACTCTGTCTGAAATGGTATGCAGAGAGTATACGAACATTTACAGTATTTTAGGGGGTTGAACATCTGAAATCCAGCCTGGAGGAAAGAGGAATCTTATTTCTTTTTTAATTCTCAGTTTTCCAGGGCCTCTTCAATGTGAACTTTAGAGCCCATGGAGCATAGGTTTTTATTAGACATAATTTTACTGTTATATCAACCTGCTGGGATACATCCATTATATCTAGGAAATGGTATTAATATGTAGACTATCTCTGGTAAAATATACTACCTTAACTTGAGGTGCAATCTCAAAAAAATCCCGTAAGTATGCAAATGTCTATTTCTCTAAAAAACAAAGAATCATGTTTGAAAGTTACTTTTTGCAAGTGAGAAGTTTTGGTTCTTTTTTTTCCTTATCTCTTTTTTTCAACTTATTGATATTTGACACTTTTTTCTAATTGTGGTGAGGATGGAGTAGAGGGAGGTATCTGTTTTGTTTTAGCATGTTTCTGAGTCTGATTGAGATTATACTGTTAAAGTTGCATATATTCAGCAAGGAGGGCCAAGCATACACAAGTTTGACAAAAATAAAGGTAAATGGTTGTTTTTATACTTATCATAAGAACAGCAAGTGCTAGCAACTGGCAACTGCAATGGTTACTCTTCTAATATACCTATAATAATCAGTCCTGCCCAATATATCTGTTTGATCCTGGTTCTCTGCTCTTAAATGTCTTCCTGAAGTCCTCCAACATTGAGACCGAACTCCAAATTTTAGGTTGAACTGAAAGTTTTCAGTATATTTTAAGTGCTCATATTTGCTAATGATAACATAAGTTTCTTAGAAAAAATGTTTTCTTCCTCAGAGAAATCTAAAATTTAATCTTCCTCTAAAAATGGGAGGGTGATGTGTGTGTGTGTGTGTGTGTATGTATTATAGGGGCAAAGGATTTTTTTTTTACTTTGACAAGTATTCTGATAGCTTTACTTTGATAGATGCCAAATGTAAATTGTTACAGAAGAATCTAAAAGGGTATTTTTAATTAAATAAAATATTAAGAAAGACTAGGTTTTTTCTTCCTTTCAGGTTTCATTCATTTATTTATTGTCGGACGGATTTAAGAAATGGAATTAATAGTGATCATATTAATAGACTATGTGATATACGACACTGTATGAAGCAAATGCCTTCCCAAAATAAAGTGTAGGAAAGATAATGTGAAACTCGGGTGAGAGATTCCTCCAAAAGTCTTCCAAAAAGTCTGAAAATATGAACTTTATCAGCATCTGAATTAATATGACTTTGATCAATGTATAAATCTCTTAAGAAACAAAAGCATACATCTATTCAGAAAAAGCTTTCTAGAATTGAGGCAAATGAATGTTAACCCTGAAAAGTTACAAAAGAGCAGTTTACGCCTGACTCAAGGCAACACAGCTACATTAGGTAATGCTGGGCCACGGTAGCTGTGAAAAGCTGGATAATAAATATATACCATCACATACATTAAAATAAATAATTTCATGCGGAACATGAAATAGGTCTTAATCCAATTTCATTCATTCAGTATTTAATAAGTTTACTGAACTTTTCCCCAACGCGAGGCACTGGCCTAAGAAAATAAAATTATACATTTTAATTCCTTAAGAATGAAATGGTCCTAATGTGAGCTATTAGGAAGGGGAATAGTGACTAGAGAGGAAAATAACATTGCTAGTCCCCTCCTGAACAAATATGCTTCACTATTAGATGAAATTCTATAGGTGTGAAACAGAAGAATTAAACCTTTTATGGAATATTTATTTTATTCCTTTACTTCTCTGCCACCCTGGGAAAATGTCTTTTCATAGTAGGTCTCTCAAAATGATAGCAGACTAATCAGTACAGGTTCTTGAGATAATGGAAGCTTGCCTGGCTAACCAGGCACCCTGCCCATCAACTCCAGATCCACATTATCTCCCAAATTATAATCAGAGACTGAGGTTCACACCCTGAAACCAATCCATCATTTGATCTTCTGCTTTAAAATAAATTAAAGGGATAGGTAAAGACACTGCAAGACTCAAACCATGTGGATCTCAACAATTATGTCCCATTTACTCTCATGGAGTAGTCATAATTGGTATTAGGCCAAGTTTTTTACATCAAAATCAAAAGATAATAGAAATGCTACATTACCAAATCTCAGTAAACCAAGAAAGTCAAAATATTTACATGGTGTAAAAAATACCTAGATCTTATTTACTTTAAAACATTTTAGGAAAGAAATGACTATCTTAGTATTATATTGTATGGGTGTCTGACAGAAAAAAAATAGCTATGTAATATCAGAGCTTTCATATTTTGTATACAGGTATACAAAAATAGAGTAACACTCTTAGGTATACCAAAGCACTACCTGAGCCTCTTTTAAATGAAAGAATAACAGATAATGCTTTACTGACTTTCTAGTTAATAATACTATTTGTAGAAAAACAAAATCATATTATCAATATCTTAAATGTTAAACTCTCCCTTAGTTACAAAAGCACAAAAATGATACCAGTAGGTTCTTCACCACAGAATGAAATCCTCTGTAGCTGTTAAAAATCATAATGTATCTCTGTGCTTAGTAACATGAAACAGGGTCTAGGATATATGATATTAAGGGAAAATCATAAATATCACAAACAATTTCTATACATAATCCTATCCATTTCAATGTTTACCTGGGCATAGAAAATAACCTAAACAGATATACTTTGATTTAAATAAATTATATCCAAAGTACTTAGAACACTGCCTGACACAAAGTAAGTGCTATATAAGAATTTCTGTTATCACTTTGCACAGTAACTGGCTCTGACTGTAGGATTACGAGTGCCCTACCCCTTACTTTTTTCACTTGTGCATATTTTCTTTTCCTTTAATTAACCTACATTCATTCTATTTAAAATGTCTGAAATAAAATACATATCATTAAAATATAATAGATTAAGTAATATAATAATCATAATTTTCACATCAATAATCACAATTCAGGAAAATTAACTCATATAATAAATACTTCATGTAATTGATGAACCTTATAATTTTTACTCAATAGGATTTAAGGTAAAATTCCATAGGAAAAAAGCTCAGAATTGAATGTATGTAGGGAAGAAAAGAAATAAACACTGAAATTTTAGACAACTGAGTGTTCTGTGCTGAACAATGAAAAATATTAATTTCACAAAAATCCCCTGACCCCAATAAACAAACCAGCATATAAATGAGTGACTGTCATTCAACACCACCTCCCCAACACAACAATCCATAGGAGATAAGGCCATTCATCCAACAGTTATTTAATAATCACACTCACATTTACTGAAACATTTACTATGTGACACTACTATGAGCCCCTTACTCTGCTATCAGCTTTAAATGCTTAGACTCATCTAATCCTCCCAACAGTCTTATGAGAAAGACGCTCATCACACTCTTTAGGGCCAAGAGAAACGAGGTATAGAGAGGTTAAGTAACTTATCCAAGGTCACACAGGTGATAAGTGGAGCCATGATTTGAATGTAGGCCCCAGCTTTTAGTCATTAGTTACTGAACACCTTCGATGGGCAAAATGCTAGGCACATCAAGGAGCTGATGACTGCACAGCAGTCAAACCCCTGCCCCCTGCCCTGCTAAGGTCAGGGTCTCTAACAATTACTCCCTGTCTATCCTCTTCCGATTCTGATTCTGAATCCCTACATCCATCACTGTAGTCCTTGTAACTACATTTATCACTGCTACCGCCAGAATTCTAATTACCACAGTTTTGTTTCCCATGCCTGACTAGGAATGGGGAAAAATGTATTTCCCAAGTCCTGATTTGTGATTTAAAATGTATTTCCTCATAAATAGTGTTAGTTTGCATAACACTATTAATTCTACCATAAATGTCACATTAACTAAGTCTACTCTGGTTTTTCTAGAATTTTAACTACTATTTTTACCACAGTTTCAAATGAGAAGTGCATTCCTTCATTCCATTTTTAAAATTGTCATATAGAAAAAATTGAGCTTTTTTATCCTTTGGGCATTCAATTCTATAGCATGGATAGATTCCTATAACTACTACCATAATCAGGATACAGAACAAAAAGGCATTCTTAATAAAAAAGAAAGGTGGTTTATAAATGGACTTAAAAGACAATCTGTTACCTTAAAGACTTCTCACTCTGTGTCTTCCAACTACCCAGGTTTTCCCTCCCTCCTAGAGCAAGTGCATTGGATAAAAAAATAGAAAGGCTTCCATTTTTGCAAAATATACTTTTATACCTATAGCATTTTCATCTTTAAGGATATTTAGAAGCTGTGGGGACTTTATCAAAATATTTGAAATTCTTTTCCATGGCAGAGTTTCGACAACTGTGGAAATTACTAAATGAGCACACCTTTTCAACACTACACGTGACTGAGCACTGCTTATCCAGAAGAGACTGGCTAGGTGAAGGGCTCTGGTCTGAGATTATCAAGTCCATATTTATGCAGTATTTGAAGACATTTTAAATTTGTTCTGTTTTGTAACACTAAAACTAGAAGTTCCTTATGTTAAAACACAACAAATTAAAAACAAAACAAAACACACTAACTCCAGCAAATTGGAAAAGGTAGTTGCAAATCTTATTAGCTCAAAGCCCTTGTTTGGCTGTATAGATGTCACCTGAGAAATTTCCCTCCATCAAAATTATTTGGAACAGGTTCAAAGAATGGCCAAGGAGTCACATTCAGATCCTAATATTCTCTAACATTTTTGTAACCACAAAGGTAGTCATTAGTGCTAATAATTCTGTACTCCTGGAAAAAAAGTCTCAACTCAGATCTGGTGCTATCTTTGGGCTGGAAAGACAGTAACTTTGATGCTACTAATCTGATAGAAAACAAAATAATAATATTCATGGCCCCAAACTTCTCCTCCATACCCTCCAGCATGATCTTGTACCTGAAATCCCCATTAACAGAGATTTATTACTGTGACTTGAGACATCTCTATTAAAGCATTTACGCTACTATAAAACAACAGTAATCTATTAAACTATGTCACTCTCTAATACCTCAGCCTGAATTAGTTTACCTGAATTGTTCTATAGATGGAAAGCTGAGAAAAGGGTTCCTAGTGCCCACAGACAGGTTTTGGTTTGGATAAAAAAGGACTGTGAAGATATATGTCAGAATCATGCAACCCTGAAAGGAAGGCAGGACTGAGTAGGACAGTGAAGCAGCAAGCAAGTACCACAAGGGAAGTGGGTTTGTAAATGGTGGTGCTAAGAAAGAAGAAAGAATAGTAAAGGGACCCAAAGACAATTCACAGATACTTCTCTAAAGCCAGCCCTATCTACACAACCTTTGTTAGGGTACTGGTGGCATGCCCCTTCCTGAGTTCTAAGTATTCATCCCACCACAACCTCATTTTTTTTTAATGAAATAGGTCATCTTGACAAAGGGCAAATGACTGAGCTGAAACAAATTTCCCTAAGTTTAGTCTGAGGAAGTTTCATCAGAAGTCTAAAGGCATGAGCCAGCACAAACAAGATAGATGAAAGTGTGGGAGAGAAGAAATATGAGAAGGACAAAGAAGAAAGGATGTACCACTATTGTTATTCTGTTACAGATGACACATATAAGGAAGTCCATAGGAATTTAGCTTATTAATACTCTACTACAAGGCACAGCTACAGACATATCCATCTTGGTCAGCTCCAAGTTATGAGAACAAACGTGAAGCATGAATGGACTTGAGTGTTGAGTGCAAGACTCTATCTATGGACACAGGTTCAGAGGTCACATCATCATAAATACATCCCTACTGCATCCAGTGCACATAGGGCAGGTGAAATCATATTAAAATTGTCCTATACTATAATAGCAATCCTGAAGGAGAACAAAATAATAAACTAGTGAATAAGTACCATGCACTTAGAGGAAGGTACATGGCAAAGGAAGAAGCAGTCTCACTTGTCTGACGGTAGTAAGATGGTAGCTCTGGAGTAAGGATTTGCTGTTGAAGGTAAACTACATGTTATACAGCCTAGGTCTCTCCCTCTTTTTATTCCCTCTCTCTTTCCTCAAGGGCAGTCCCTACTCCCATCCACTTCAAGAAAGCTCACTGTCTCTCCCTTAGTCTTTTGTTCATAAAACTTTGGGTAGGGGTGTACCTACTCTCTGTTAAGTGCAGTGGCAGGATTACAGATACAAAGATGAACAAGAAATAATCTCTGCCCCATAGGCTCTCAAAGTCTATTATGGGGACAAAGACATAAAACAGTAACAATACTATGTGGTAAATACTATAATAGAGATACATACATATTTAGTGCTACAGGAATATGGGAAATAGCCAATGCTTCAAAGAAGCAATTGCATTTGATCTTTGAGAAGGACTAGGAGTTTACCTGGTAGAGAAAAGGGACAGAAATTCAAGGAAAAGGGAAGGGTTTATGCAAAGAAAAGGCAATATGAAAGAACATGTTAATCTCAAGACATGGCAAGTGTGCATATGACTGAAGCACAGTGTGTATGAAAGAATTTTAGGAGATGCAGACAAAAACATAGATTGGGTTGTTTAATAAAGGGTGTCATATAAAATACTAAAAAGCTTATTAGATTTCATTCCATAGGTAAGGGGAGTCATTAAGGTTTTCAGAAAATGGAATGGCAAACAGATTTGTATTCCAGAAATAGGTGATGAGATTACAGAAAGAAAATGATTAATTCTATGAATCTAACTGGAAGGCAGACAACCTCTAATTCTTTCTAAGAAATCACTGTATGCTGTACCTTAATTATATGGAAATAACTTGGAAACTCTGTTCTGTTTGCCTGAATGTCTCAAACTTACATCTTAAATATTCAACTGATATTTAAATTTTTTATTTAAGACTTAACTCTGCTAAATGTCATTCTCTTTAAATGAAGAATGCATTCTTCCTCTCTGCTCTATACACAATATTTTTCATAAAGTATTCAATAAACAGTTGCTGATTAAGATACATAATAATTATCCTATAGGATCTTCTCTAGAAATCAGTTTTACGCTTTCTTATTCTATTTCTATCAATTCTATAATGTTCTTTGTTGCTACCTTCTAGTCTATTTCTATAGACTGCTGGAGAAATATAAGGTCAACCAAGTATTTGCACAAGCCCATTTAAAATGTGCAGCTCTCCTTTCCTTTTGGCTCCAGCTCATGGAGATATGGCTTCCTATCTAGAGCAAATCAGTACTTGGGTGCCACACTGATACCATTAGCTATAGTTTTTACATTCAGTAGTAATTCAGTGTGGAAGCTGGAGTCCTGAAACTGTTTAGCAGATCATGCAGGATATTCCTGGAATTCTACAAATATCTTTCTAACATTCATAAAGGACTATAAATGAAAGGACCCTAATGAAATTTTTGTGATTACTCCTGAAATACTACTACTTGTAGAATATTGGTCACTAAATATTTTGACAGCGTCTTTAGAGGTACAATTAAAAAAAACATAACGTTAGCAAAAGCCTTTTATAACCACAGCATTCGTTTAAGATGGTCATTATTACATTTTTGTACAGAAAACTAAATAGAATAATATCTGTTACCATTCTTAAGAGTTCCTTCTCACTTTGGTTAGAACAGAGCACTAATCAGCTACTGAAATCTAAACTGATTATTTCTGAAGTGTCAACAGATGCATAAACTCCCTGGCTAAAACAGGAACATGTGTCTGTTTTGCATAAACAGGCTGAAGGAATACAACTAAGAGAAGTAAAGACAGAAAATGCTTAGTTTAATAAAATGCAGTGTGAAAATATTACACTCATTCTATAAAATATCCCAAACAAAAAGACCTGGAAGGCCAAGAAAAGTGAAAATGACCCAACACAGGCAGAGGAAAGAAAAAAAGAGAGAAGATGAGTAAAGACCTTTGGCATACTATAATAAAACTATGTATGTAATATCTTTACATTTTTAGGTTTTTCTTGAAAAAAAGCTATATCCACCACCACCCTCTATCCCCACCACCCTCCACCCCTACCACCTACCTCTAAAGATGCAGTTCAGTCATATTCTTCTACCATCTGTTGAAAATTAGGGGACATTTTAGAGTATAGTGGTAAAGTGCTGTAATCAGCTAGCTCCTTGGAGTAACCAATATCTTCTTTCCCAATGCAGTCCTTTCCCATCCTCAGCATACATATTATTTGATCATGTTTCCTAAACTTGCCTGACTATCAGAATCACAGAGTCCCAGGCTCCGCCCTTGAAGATTCTGATTCAGTACACCTGGGGTGAGGTCTGGGAATCTATTTTTAAAAGCATCCCAGATGATTCTTATGATCAAGCAAATTTGGGAAAGAGGCCATATGATATAACTATTTTTAAAATAACTCAGTTGTAAGGATTATTATTTACCAAGAATTTCATAATGTCCCTTGTTATGATGGGAGACCTCCAGGGTACTACGCGATCTTGCTGAAGCACCCTTACCAAATCTTCAGTGACATAATTAAATGAGCTAACATATCTTTTAAACTTACAACCAATCATTTCTCAGCCATTGAATCTCCTGGTTAGATAATTCTCCAAAGCAAAGACAAAATCTAGCCTGACTAATCAAGAGAAACTCCAACCCTTCACATGGCTAGGTTTTGTTTGCCACAGGTGACCTGGAACACTGGTGATATCTCTGCAGCTAGGGTCAGCTCCTCCCTAAATATTCACACAAAGATGAAGCCAGCTAATTTCCCTATTAAATGTGAGTGAGTCACCATCCTAACGATTTAGATTGCTAAGGTGCACATATTGAAATATATGCTTCCCGGCACAATTCCATATCCAATTACAATAGTAAATCCAATAAAGACACAGTAAAACTGCCACTCGGGCAAGGGAGAAGTCATAAGCCAATTCAAATAGTGCTAATATCCTCAGAGGAACAAATGTGGATGCCTAGAACCACTTTCAGTAGAATCCCCATTACCTTTTTCACCTGGGAATCTTTCATAAATGTCAGCTGGAAAACTGGTAAATTTCCACACTGTAGGCTAAGTGAACACTGAAACATGATTCCATTTCCTTTATATAAGTTTTGCAACATCTCTATATCCCTCTTCACTTTTAAGTCTCAAAGCACCAGGTTTTATAGTAACAAAGCAACTGCCCACTTTCTATGCACAAACACAAAATTTTGTATTGTATTTGAAATGGAAACATAAGCAATGGATTTCTATGTTCAAAACACTCATAGTTTTCACACAAAGTATCATTTTAACTCTAATTGATCTGAATTGCCAAATAGAAGACTTAAAAATCAAGGTAAAATGCCTAAAAGTAAGGTTAATAAGATGTAAATTTCTGAAAATAAATTCAGGATTCTGTTTTTTTGTTTTTTTTTTTCATTTTTCTTATTCACCATACTTACATGGTTTACTTGCAGCTGTTAGGGCAAAGGTGGAAAGAGACAGAACATATAGGATAAGCATTATTTCTCAAAAGAGAAATGCAAAGGCCAATGCAAAACTCTCTAAAAACCTACAAGAAAACCTAACCTATAAGCACTAATACAGATCAAAGCATCTAAAACTCCTCCGAGATGTTTAGTTTGTATTGTAGTAAAAAAAAAAAAAAGTGACATTCCAGAGAGGCAAATGAGGGCTCAGTTAAGGAAGAACTTTCTAAGAATTAGAGCTAATCAACAGCACAACAGTAAACTAATTTCCTCTAGCATTGGAAGTGATCAGCAAAATCCCAGAGACCACCTGTCATGCATGCTGTCAGACAATCTTCTTGCCTTGTTTAGGAAGTTGTTCTAAATGACCTTTGAGGTCACTTCCAGATAAGTATTTGATTCAAGGGTTATTTTCAGTAAGATGAAAGACATAAATACACACACACACACACATACACACACACAAACACAGTTGTAGCCCCAGAGGAGAACTTGGAAGCCTAATATTTTAAAATATAATTTCTACAGGCAAAAAGCAAAGGAGGATCAACCATCTCTGTCCTCAAACTGCTATTCCGCAAAAGGAGGAAAGGAAAAGAGGCACAGGTTTTCCTATCTCAGGATTCTCTTTGGGACAAAGAACAAATCCAGATGCTTGGTGACCTCTAGCATATTCTTTAACAATCTGCCAATAATCTAGTTCCTGGAAGAGACTGGGAGTTATAAAACTACACAACACACTTGGATGCATAATTGCTCATGTAAAAACACATATGCCATGAAATGAACTTCCTCTGTTCTCAAAAATATTTCAGTTTCCCATATGAAGAAAGCACAGTGGGAGCCCAAACCTGGTAGTTTCCTGAACAAGTATACAAAAAAAAAGTACCAGACTTGGCTTTTCTCAAGAGTAGGCTCAGCCTGTGAGTTTGTCCGCAATTCAGCTTGTTTATCAACTGACAGACTCAGAGATCTCTACCAGTCTTAAAATAGGAAAGGAAAAGACATCAGATCCTTATCCCTTACATCCTAAGGTATCTATCCCCTTATATCTCACCTAGCAACTTAAATCAATTAACCAAATAATTTTTAAGTAAAGCTTTATTTTTCCTCCTACATTCTTTGCTTGCTACTTCTACTACTTAGATACACACTTTCCTCTTAATAGAATTGCTATGTGTATGCTCAGGTTTCTTAGTATAACAATTCAAATTTCGTTAACTGCTGAACTTTATTGAAGTGCTATGTTAACTACCTTGGAAGGGTTTCTTATATGATTTACTAAGATAACCAGTGAAATTAAAGCAGATACAAGAATAAAAGCTACATCTGCTCTAGAGTGTGTAACATTTGGAAGTTTTGATTTAACATCAAATGACCAGTACCCTCCTATTATCCTTTAATAAATATGCCTCAAAACATGAAATCCGGCCGGGCGCGGTGGCTCACGCCTGTAATCCTAGCCCTCTGGGAGGCCGAGGCGGGTGGATCGCTCGAGGTCAGGAGTTCGAGACCAGCCTGAGTGAGACCCCATCTCTACTAAAAATAGAAAGAAATTATCTGGACAACTAAAAATATATATAGAAAAAATTAGCCGGGCATGGTGGCGCATGCCTGTAGTCCCAGCTACTGGGGAGGCTGAGGCAGTAGGATTGCTTAAGCCCAGGAGTTTGAGGTTGCTGTGAGCTAGGCTGACGCCATGGCACTCACTCTAGCCCAGGCAACAAAGTGAGACTGTCTCAAAAAAAAAAAAAAAAAAACAAACACATGAAATCCAAATAAAATCTTTTTTTTCCCCCTTTATCCTAGTTCTTAACAGAATGTTTAATTATAATTTCTCTGGATACTGAAGCAGAAATGTTCTTCAGGGACAAAAATCAAACACAGACTTTCCAACCAACAAATACATGAAACAATGTGTAAGTACCCATAATTAAGAAATGTCAAATACATCTAGATACCATTTTCCCCTTATCAGATTAACCAAAATTGATAAAATGCATTGTTGTCAAGGTAACAAAATAGGTACTCACACAATATTGGTTGTAGTATAAATTGGCAACCTTTTCAAAGAGCAATTTGGCCATACTTTATCTACCAAAACAGTCACTACACAGACTCCTTGACATAGCAAATCCACAGCTAAGTTATCCTAAGGATGTATGCAAAGGTAAATGGACTGGCGAGGATAATCATTGTTACACTGTTTACACATTAGCAAAAACCTAGAAACAACCTAAATGCTTATCGGTGAAGGAACTAGTAAATTAAATCACCATGTATCATCAGTGTATAATAGAATTATATGCAGCCAAGAACAAAGTGTTGATATAAAATTCCTAAATGAAAAATCAAGTCACAAGGCAGTATGCACAGTGTAATCCTGTTTGTATTATTAAAAGGAAAAGAAAAAATATATATGTAGACAGATACCTAATCGTGCTAGTATATACTAGAAAATTATGGAAAGATAATTGAGAAATTGGTAACACAAGAAATTGAAGACTGGGATTACTTTGGGTAGTGGAGCTTTTACTGTTCATTTTATATCTTTCTCTACTGTTTTCACTTTACACCATGTTCCTATATCACTTTTATTTAACATCTCTATTTAGACTGCTCTTCAACCCCAGACCATGGTAGAATTTTGTAATGCTGGCCACATCCCCTGTGGGATGAATTTTACCACCCACATGCCCTCATCCCCAGCACTATCACGCCATAACACCAAAGTTCCAGTTCGGAACTTACGTAATGGATGGTTTCAGAGTTGACAATTTCCCCCACCACTTTTCACCTTTTTTCACATCCTTATGATATTTCTGTTGATTTCTTCCTCATGCTTTCTCTAAAATATAAGCTCCTATGCGAGCAGGGTCAATGTTGACCTAATCCTTGCTTCCCCCAATGGCATCTAGCACAGTGCTTAGCAGGTACTGGTAATAAGTGAATGTTAGATTTCTTACTTATAAGATTATACCTGTAAGGTTAAAATTTTATTTTAAAAAGGAAGAAATTATTACTTCCCTGACCATGTAAATTTGGTAATAAATCACCTCCAGATTAAAGAAAGAAACGTGGAGTTACTTTATGTTTACAAATAATTTGCCATTATTAAACAACAAAGTAAAAGATGGGAGAAAAGGAGATATGAACATTAAAAAGAGGTCTAAATACATTTTTAAAAGGTTAGGAAAATATTCAGACTTTCAGTAGGTATGCTGTATGGTGCAAGAGAGCACAGGCGAAGAAAAAGAAATGTGATGGAAGAAAAAATATTATAATAATTTCCTCATTTCCAATAGTGTCAACTACGATTTCAAACACACACACACACACACACACACACACACACACACACACACACATGCTGGTTTCAGCTCCTGGTACACATTTATAACAGTGAATAGGAACTACACATCAGAATGGAATGATTATTGATTTCTTAATGGATTACTGCTGCACAAATTTACACTCACCAAAAAACCATCAATCTTTGGGTAATAATTATAAACCTATCACAGTGCATACAGCATTCTGACTGAATTGAAACTTACTGCTATCTGCCGGGAAATGACCAATTTTCTATTTCTCCAGCTCCAACCACAATACAGAATGGTGAGCAGCTACTTACATCAAATGCTATTACAGGACATGGTTTGTAACAGCCACAGCATGCACTATCTGTAAATTGCTATTAGAGAGGTAAACAATCAGGTCCTACTGGACTTTTTCCTATTATTCATTAGCTATGAAAACTGTAAATAAAATGGGAATAAGGCAATTACACTTATCAAAGACCTTTCATTACTGGCAGGTTGTGGAGAAGGGGTCAAGGGCAAACAGTACAGTAGCTGAAGTCATGCTGTTCGGACTTCACATCCTACTTTCATACCTCTCCCCAAATCCTGCATCAGAATCTCTGTAAGGATCAAACTACATAGTTTCTAAACCCTGAGTATGTTCTCAGTAAACAGCATTTTTACTAAATACCCAGTGAAACACCGTTACAATTAAGATATTATTTTTTAGAAAGAAAACCTATTATGTCAGTTCTACCTAGCAGTCTTAATCGTTGGATAATGATGTGATACAGTATTAATCAACTAAGTTTTTAATTCTTATATTTTCCAGCTGTAGTGTTGAGATAACACCACTTCCTTTCAGATAGTTAATCCCATTCTGAACACCAAATTTGATCTATATTATGCACAAATAGTCATAGCATGAAAACAGTTAATCCAACCCAAATAAAGGTAATTTGAAATCAATAACATATTTGTTTTCATTTTCTCTTTAGGTCCTAATCTATCATCAAAATTTTGGTTAGATATATCAATTTTCTTTTCTAAAGAATTGTAACATGCAATTTTTCCACCCAATTAACTAACTTAAAAATACATGCATCTCCAAGACATCCTGGGAACTAAAGAAATAAGATTTGATTGTTTTTATAAAACATTCTCTTTCCTAAGTACTAAGAGACTATTCAATTATCATGATAATCAGCCATAATAATTAAAATACTATTAAGTATAACATAAAATCAAATAGAAAAGCTAAATAAAGTTACCATTATATTATAAAATAAAATAGATTTGTGAAACACCATAACAGATTTGTGAAACATCAAATTTGAGGATGGCAAACCTGTTTTTTTTGTTTGTGTAACGGAAAGAATATTCTAAATCTTATAAAATTGAGTTAGAAAAATAAATGTATTCTCTAGAATGCAAGTATTAACTTTAGAATGAGTTGATATTAGGTTAATTTTCAACATTTAGAAGCCCTAATAAGTATAAAAAACTATACACAAATATTTACAGTTTATAAACAATTAACAGCAAATTGTGCCAGAAAATGAACTATGTGCTTTATGCAAGTAGCTGAATTTATTTCTTAAAACTCTATGGTAAGTATTATTATTATACCCATTTTATAGCTGAGGGAACTGAATTTAGAAAATCTAAGGAATGTCCTCAAGGTCACACAGCTCTGAGATTGAAAAACAATGGAATATCAGCAATCCCCTATAGTATAATCTAAAAGTAAGTAGCACAGCCAGAACTTGAACCCAGATCTATGTAACTCGAAAGTCAGTACTCTTAACCACTTCTACAGAGCTCTACCTCAAAAACATATCTACAGCTACATTCATAGGGACTGTTATGGTCTAGAGCATAGAAGAACTCAATATTTGTTATAAATGGAGTAAATAAATAAATGAAAACAAAGAATGAGCATATCATATAAAGCAAGGAACACCTGGCCATGAGCCAGAAGACAAGATTTTTAACCACTGTTCTACTACTCTTTCCCTGTGTGACCTTGGGCCTCAGTGTACAGCTTTCTAAAGTACAAGGTTTAGAATGGACACTACATAAAATACTGTGTATTTTACAGACACATATACACACAGAATTCTATTTATAGAAGAGAAAGGACAAGAATTCATTTAGTCTGTGAATCCACATCTACTGTCTACTACGATCCTGGCACTATTCTGGGTATTGGGGCTACATGAGTGAATACCCCAAAAGTTCCTCAAGTGTGTGGTGTGTGTTGGGAGAAGAGACAAATAAATAAATTAGGTAATTTCAGATATTATTAAGTATAATAGTAAAATGAAATAGGATAATGTCATAGAATGCCTGGAGAGGAGCTTATTTATTTAGGGTGCTCAGGCAAACCCTCTCCAAGGAAGCAAAAGTTAAATTGAGATAAAAGATAGAGGCTTTCATGCAAAGTTATGAAGAAAACGTGTTCCAAACAGAAGGACTACCAAGTGCAAAGGCCTTCAGATGGGAATAAATTTGCCATGTTAAGAAAAAGAAAAGTGGAAGGAGTATTGAAAGTTTAGTGAAGGAGGGAAGAATGGAGGAAGAGGAAGACAGAGATGAAGGCAGAAGCCACATCCTTTAGGATTTTACAGACTTTGGAAAAGAATTTTAATTTTGTTCTAGTTTCAATGGAAAGCTTTTGTGTTTAAAGCGGTGAATTGTTATAATCTGATTTGGGCTTTAGAAAGTCCAGCTCTATCTAGTATGTGGATTACCAGCTATAGCAGAAAGAGAATGGAGGCAGGAAGACCAGTGATGAACTGTTGCAACATGCTAAGCTTAGAGTACTAAGAAACGATGGGAGACTAAAGCTATAGGATGGACATGGTGAGAACTGCTTAAATTCAGGATTTGTTTCAGAAGCAGAGCCAACAATCACTGATGGACTGGATGTGGGGTTTGAGAAAAGTAGTAGTACTAGATCAAAGTTGAAAGTCATCAAAATATTGATGGTATCTAAAGAAATAAATTGAGAGAAGAGCTGCAGATGGAGATATAAGGCTGCTAACAGATGAGGTGAGTGCCAGATATTTTCTCCTCACTAATTGGCAGATATTTATTATAACACTTCTAATGAAGCTACTCCTTTTCTATTTCTTTCTCTTAGATAGGGGCAATAGATCTTACTGTTCTACCAAAAGCTTCTAGTTTTCTGATGTCAACTAACTGGATCATTTCCGTTATCTCAATAGCCAGTAATCTAGAAAATCAAAACACATGGTAAAAACAGAAACTCAGAAACAAATACTAATCATCAAGTGCAGGGTCTCATAGACAGCGAAGAAGTAAAAACACCAAAGTCAAAGCATGAGAGCATTTTAGAGCAATAGATGCTTTGCCATAAATTGAGAAACACAATTAACAGGCACCAATCACCAAAGTTGTGTCCATCAAGATACATGATCCTGAAAACATATTAAGATACAAAATATCCATAAACTCCACATTTGAAAAGAAAGCATTTGTGGAAGTGCAGAAGTTCCCTACCATCCTTAAGGGCCACACAAATAGAGAAAACTGCACATTAATTCTGATTTAAAACAACCTTGCTAGAAGCTGAAGTGTTTTTCAGTAATTCAATTCCAATCACTCACATAATAAAGAAAAAAAATGTTAAACAGAAAATTACAAATTGATTACTGCCACAAAGAGGTCTTTCCAGCAAAAAAAAAAAAAAATGCATATGACCCTGTTATCATTAATTGCTACTAAAGATACACAGATACAAGCTTATACTTTCATTTCAGTTAGGATTAAATACATTGTTTTCCTATATATGCCAGTTAAATATAATGGGCTTAATTCACAGAACCTTATGCCAACCAATTACATTTCATGACTTTCCAGATAATATGCAATTTTGTTGTAACATTAAATAAAAAGTGCAAAGCCAGGGGAAGAGATACAAAAACATTACTTATTAAGAAGATGATCTGTTGCAATGCAAACAATAAGACTTAGTATTTGGTATTCTCCATGCTATTAAATACACTGCCTTATTGCTTGCAGCTATAGGAATGATTACAAACAAATGCTAGATAACAGTTGTTCATCTATCAGATTGTTTGGACATTGTTTAGACACATTTAAACTATATTTCAAGTAAGGATTAAATTGGGGAGAAAAGAACTGCAAATGTTGGGATAAAACTGGAGAAAAAACCTCTTGTAAAGGTTGTGTATCTGATCCCAGGTACTGTTAAAATAATCATATAATGGACAAATGTGGCAATGATCACAACTGCTCTCAGAAAATTGAGGTCTGGCCTCATAACCCGGCATAAACAGAACTAATGGTTTTAAGGAAGAGCCATTTGATTCACAGTTTTCTAAATGATCTTTGGGATTTAGCTACTAGGTAAGAGTTGATTCAAAACAACAATCACATTACATGCCATTTTTATGTACGTCTATTAAGTGACTGATTTATGATTTGAGAGATCTTGGATCATGCAGACTAGAAATATTCATTATTTAAAATAATAATAGCAACAATAATGTTAAAATTGTAGCTTTAAATGCTTCCAGCAATACCTCTGACCACAACTTCTTATCACTAAATAACAAAATTGTCTTGAGGTGAATTTCACTTCTTTTAATTGATATGTATTTATATATATCAAGATTCTCTACATATCATTCAAAGTGTTTTATAAAATTCATCTCTAAATTCCAGAGTGACGTGGGCTGAAAGGATGTATTTTTTGAAGCCATGTGAAGGCTCTAAATACTTGAAGCTTTTTAGTTCAATATAGTATTCTGCTTGAATGAGTGTTGAGAATATAGTTAAAAATCTAAGCTAGAGACAACTTTAAAGCATTTATTTTAAAACAGCCCTACAGGTAAGACTAGCTGGGTGATTTGGTCTCTGGTGTCCTCAGCTATCATAACTGAAGTGTCCAAACCGGTGGGGTTAATCTGAGTAATAACATCTGGAATAACTGAAATATGTCTCTGATGCATTCAGTCAGATAACCAACACATATTAACTCACAATGTGTTAAAAAATGAATAGCCAGTCTTAATTACTATGTATGAGGCACTGTACTAGCTTCTGTGGAAAAGAGAAATTAACATTTCTTGAATTATTTCTTAAAATGTGTTAGGTACTGTGATAAAAGCTTTACTAAAGTAATTTTATTAACCCTTACAACAGTCCCAAGAACAAGCACTAACTTTCCCTGTTTTACAAATGAGGAAATGAAAACTAAGAGCACAGGCAAGACACAAATCCCAGTCTGTACAGCTCTAAAGTCTAGCTCTGCCTGTTGCCCTCAGGCTGCAGAGATTATATCATTTTCCCTGCCCTTAAGGAGTTTCCAGTCACACAGAGGAGATAAACTGCACTCAAGTAATCGAGTAATGGTAAAACAAGATAGGAAGTGATAAAGATGAAACTTTTAGAGAAGAAACTACCCCTGGATAAAAAGGATCATTTGGTTTTAGAGATTGATTGTACTGTGCCTATGCTAACAGTAACTCTGACCCAAGAAAAGATAAACTTCAGACATAAAAATGTCTGTTTATATGTACTCTCCTATGAACTCTTTTTAAAAAGAATGTTCAGTTTTCTCCTTGATTCTTCTCAGGATAAGAAAAAAAAGAGACACTCTGGGGTCTGATACATAGTTCTGAGAATTCCAGATACGCAACACAGCACCATGAATATGGAAATTCATAAAATTTCAGGGCCACCCTGGGAATGCACTCACCAACACATCTAATAGACAAGTAAACAAGTCCATTCTAAAAAAAAAAAAATCAAGTCCATTCTAAAAAAAAAAATCACTCTGGGCAAGGTCAGGAAGGGAGGGTACACTATGAAGCCAAGACCTGCCTCCAAAGACATCTTCTGAATTGCTATCCTCAAATGAAACACATTACTACAACATAATTACCATTTCAATTATACCTCTTACAAACAGAGCAGGTTTATTTGTGATTGGCTTTAATTAGGTAATTTTACTTTCACTTCTTTAGGAATTAATTTAAATACAACAGAATTATTAACTGTCTCATATCTGCACACACATTTCTTTTCAAAAAAGGAGTATGAGTCTATCTACCTGACACTACTCAAGACAGATGAAAAGCAAACATATTCAGTAAGTGATCCAGATATCTTGTGTTTACTAAGCAATACTTTGGACAACTTTTTTTATTATTATTGCTGATGATTAAAAGCAGACTAAAAGCATGTCCTTCCTAGAAGACTATTTGATGTAACATGTTTGTGGAATCTGTTTCTTAGTTATTATTTAATTCAACTTTTTTCTCATATCCTTTTTATCTAACAATAAAATAATAACTGTCATTTTGGTTAACTTACCATGTGCCAGTTACCATTCTGGAAGCTTTACATATATTATCTCTAATGCCTACCACTCCTCTGACAAGGCAGATATTAACGTCCCTGTTTTACAAATAAAGCCAAGATTCTAAGAGATGAAATATCTGTATAGGGGCCACACCTTTGACAAATATTAGGGCACACTTCTTTATATACTACAGAGAGAGAGAGAGGAAAACTCACTCAATTCTGTAATTTTTCAAAATATATATTTATTATTTTCCAGTAATAAATAAAATGCTAAGTACTTCCAGAAAGAATAGACTTCTCTGACATTGTTTAAATAAATATTAAGCTCAAGTTTTAATCAGCACATTTTATGCTAGATGTGAAAGCATTTTGAATAGTATAAAGTACCTTACAAATAAAATGTTACTTTTAATAGGCCTCAAAACAGTTTTCTTAAGCAAATTAAACATATACGCTGATATTGTTTTTATTTTTTATGGGCTTAGTAAACCTTTTCTTCAACAGTAATACACATGTAAACTGCACCTCATGTCTGCAAATTTTTACGGCAGTTATCACAAGGTTAATTTTAGAAAAGTGTTTCAATGGGTAAAAATCAACCTGGGGATTCTGAATCTCTGACAGAGTATGATCTCAACAAAGTCTTTTAGAAGCACTCAGTGCCTATGTCTTCAACACTTCAGGAGGAAAATGGAAAAACAACAGATCAGAGAACAAAAACTGGATGCAAAACCCCATCTCATCTGTTCACTATCAAGTTCCTTCTTCGTTGCCACTTACCAAGAGGAAAAAAAAAAAAACCAGCAGAGAAATTTCTTACTGTTTCTGACAGACTTACGGTCTCCCTAATTCCCCATTCCCACTTCCCACTGAAGAAGGAAAAAGAGCAGCTGGGGGGCAAAACCAAAGTTTACTGAATCTGTGGTAACTTAGAAATATACAGCCAGTTAAGATACTTCACACATACCATATATTACACAGTCATTTTTGAAAAAGATAAAAGCAATAGATTAATTCAGGGTGGCCACTGGTAACAGCAACTGGTTTATTAGAACAATCTATTCCTGGCACTGCTGACTTTTATCCTGCTTTAATTGGCTAGTCCTTCTAGGCCTAAACCCATAGGACCCCAGTTCTAATCCATCTACCTCTGTCTTCCACTCCCTGGCTTTCAGGTATCTGAAGAAGTATGCTTCTTTCTATTGAACCTCAATGCTAATTCACTTAGCTACTAGGAAACATTCTAAGCTTATTGCCATATTCCTCGTCATTCAAGCAGGTAGATTTTGACTGAATTATAAATTCTGATTTGTCTTTATTTATATTTTCTAAAGGAATTAAAAAAGGAAAAAAAGATCCTATTTTTCATTTGATCTATTCCTTTCTATAATAGCTCTGCTAGCTATAGTGGAGTCTGCAGCTTGTCCCTCACTTCGGGATCTGCTATCTTGCTTCTTTCTTCTTGAGCTAGATCTCATCTACGTTCTCTGTACTTCACAGCTCTCCTCTTTCTTTTTACAGACCTCAAGTTATTTTCAGGGGTCCTACTCCATTAGCAATATACCACAACTGTCTTGCTAAAAACAGTTTCTCTTTGAAAGTTTTAATGTAAAAAATTAGCAACACTCAATGCATTGAGTTTTAAATTGATGAATGTGAAAAGAGACAAAGTAAACTTGTTTGTCAAATACAAGATAGAATAGAAAATATAAGTTTTAACTCATTCTGCTCAGATTTCTTTTGCCATCATATGCTACAATGTCTCCTTACCATTGGCAGAAATCATTTTAACATTTATATGTACATTATTTAGCTTACAGCATCTTATGCTATGAATGAATATGATTCAGAAAACAATTCCAAGTATATAACGTTATTTGGAAATTCCACGGTATTATAGCAACTAAGAAAATACCTTATATTCTGACTAAATCTAAAAGAACATTCAATGAATCTGAAGATAGCATTTGTATATGAAAAGACTCCTGACTTCAGTATTTATTAAATCACAGCTAACCATTTTCATAAGTCTATAATTTCACTGAAATTTCAAGATTAAACCTACATGATCAGAGAGCTATCATCAGCTCTCTTGCAAAACAGCTCCATACTTTATTTCTTTGAGAAGATGTCTGACTGAATTCATTTGTCTTCTTTTAAAATTACAAGTAATATATGACTTCATTCCTTGTAAGAGATCCAAAGAATGCAGAACTATTTAGAATAAAAGATAAAAGGCTCTGTTTATTCTCACATATCCAAAGTAAACTATATCAATAGTTTGATGTTTCCTTCTCGTTCTTATTCTTTGCATTCACACACATACACACATGCGTGCACGCATATGCTTTTAACACATTAACTGCCATGTGAATTGTATTTAACTCATACTAGTTTTGAGCCAGGGGCCTCATGAAGCATATGTAACTCACATGTCTCTTCACCTTGGGAGCTACAAGAACTATTTTTCAAGTTGCATATAACTCAAGCACAGAAAACAATAAAAAATAACAATTTTTTCATTAAATTAAAAAGGATCATTTTGTTTCCGAAGTTTTTATTCTATTTTTGTGATTTAACACCGTGGCCCCAAGAAAAAATTTTTTTTTCTAGTGTGGCAGTCGATGTGTTCAAAACGAAATGGTATTATGTTATACATACAGTTGAATGAAATCAATTGTCTAGTTAATTATAGCTTCTCTGATCTCCTTAAAAAAAAATCTCTTCAAAATTGTCACCAGCTATTGTACTTAAACTGTAGAACCAACTAAAACTACTCAAATTCATCAAAAAAATTTTATGCAAACAGACTCACTGTGAAAATTTATGTAAAAATAATTTATTTTAAATTATTTTGTTGGGGTATAGGAGGTGTTTCTTTTTTGTTTGTTTTTGTTTCCAAAAATTGAATCCAAAAACTGTCATTAGGTCATTAATTTGTCCTAATTCAGACAGATGGCACTGTGTAAATTCATGCTTTAAAAGTTTAAAAACATCCCCTCCTCCTCGCTCCCACCTGCTTGATTTCCCATTAAATTCACACCTAATGGGTACAATGCACACTATCTGGGTGATGGGCACACTTACAACTTTGACTCAAACTGTACAAAAACAATTTATGTAACCAAAACGTTTGTACCCCTGTAATACTCTGAAATAAAAAAGCTTAAAAACAGCAGACTCACAGAAAATATCTCATATTTCTTTTTTATAATTTTCAGTTATGCCCAGACAAAATCTATTGCTGCTTTCAAATAGTTTTTTAAAATTTAACAATGTAATAGAATTCATTTTATATTTCCAAATACTATATTGGAGTCAGTGTAATTTTAAAGCAGTACCCAAAAATGATTAGGTACTATCTACCTGTTTCTAGTACCTAAAAATTCTTAAACACCTCAATTTTCAAGCTTCAGATGATATATGGATAATCTGAGCAATCATTTCTAATAGAAATAAACAAACCTTTTACAATGGAATTAAACGTAAATCTTCAGCCCTAATACTATATAAATGTCACTTTTCAGTCTAAATGGTACCAAATGTATTGAAAATAAAGCAATCTACATAAGGCCATCTGAATAATAAAGATACTGACATAAGTCTGATTAAAAGACCCGTAAGACGTATCTCAGGAAAGAAATATATTTCCACATGTGAATATTATTTTTAAGACATGAATGTAACAAGTAAAAAAAGGACCTTTATGAAAATGGCCATAACAGAAAATGTTTTATATAGTTGTAGATGAAGTGAGGCCTTTTTAGAACTCAACCAGAAATTCTCAATGTTAATACAACTGAAACACAGCAATATAGTACCCCAGCACTTTAAAATATGATCAAGCCCTGCATATTGATGTCTTAGTAAGAAGTAGGTTGAGTTGATATAGTCAAGTGTAAGAACTACAGCTTCAATGATAATGAGAGCAATGACAAAAACGTCAAAGGTGTAGACACCCAGAATGTTAATTTATTAGAATGTGACTTTATACTGATTAATTATATGCTCCTCAAAATATCTGGAGTGCATAAGAAAAGTTAATTGAAGCATTCCATCTTGTACACGCTACTAAAAACAGACTCAAGTAAGTGATAGAGAACTGGCTTTAAAATTACAAGTGTATGGAATTCAATCTGTAACTCTACATATGCCATATAAAGATAGTAGTAGTAGTAATGAAGCTGATGATGATTTCGTGCAAATATTTATGTTAACTTGGATTCCAGTGGACATGGCTGTATAAAACCAGAAAACTTAAAAGCTGTTTAGAACTTTAGCGATCATCTTTTGGGGACTGACTTGGAGATTATAAAAATTTTTTTAGAGTGAGACATTATAAAAATTAACTCATACCCAAACAAAGAAAATCACAAGTAAATTAGGATTTCAGGACTATTTCAGTAACTAAGAAATCAAGTTTCTGAATTTCTTCAAATAAATCAGAAGCACATTATTTAAACAGACATGCAATATGCTAACCATAAATAGTTCCTTCATTCAACAAATACTTACTGGGCTCATATAATGTATACTGTATGCTGGGGATGAAGACATAAATAAGGTATGGCTATTGTTCTCAAAGATTCACATTTGGAAAATCTCAGATTAATCAATGTGTGCCCCAAAATAAAGCTGTATTCTTTGAAAACTATTCTTTAATTCACACTCAGTAATTAAGATAGCTTTCCTATTAACTATCATGAAATACTGTAATTTTGCTATGAAATTTCATTTGTTGTGGTCAGATAACTTCAATGATTTAATAAAACTGGTGTGACGTTTTCTTCCTTCTGACTTATAAACTATAAGCTCCTCTAGATCTCCAGGTAACGTAAGGTGTCTTTCTCAGGTGGCAGTGCTATTTTCCATCTTCATCTAAAATAGATATTAAGACCTCTTAAACTGCTGACCACATCACCTGTCAACATTTCTATGAATGGAAGTTTGAATTTATGGCAACAGTAGCTGAGGTATCCTTTATAGGCATTATAAGACTGTCTTCATAATTAAGCTATAAAATCAACATTTTACAAATTAAGGCAGAAATATAATCACATAAAAGAAAATGAATGGATGCCAGGCCAGAAAGAATTGGTTGTAACTTGATTATATGTATTATATAGGTTAAAGACTGAATCTGGGGGATTTAGCCAAGGAGGCCAAGAAGAAAAAAAAATGACTCTCAGAAGTATTTTGGTATCTAGATCTAGGGAATCTAAATCCATGTCCATTCAAGGGAAAAGGAATTACACAAAGGACTTCAACCATAATGATCTGAATGGCAATGCTATCTCTATTGTGATACTGAATATATTAAGTTCTCTTAGTCTGATGCCATTAAACATTTGAATTATATAACTAACTCCCTTTGTTCAGATTCTTTGCTCACTAAATGACCTTTACTGATTACCCATATAGGTCAGTTCACAAAAACAAAATCATCTGGTCAAGCCAACTAGGGTAATCCAGATCCTATGTTCATTGGTAGAGATTTTTTGTTTTATTTTTAATCAAGGTATGGACATAAATTGGTATTCTGATTTTATGTTTTTTATTTTGTTTTTTTTTTTTTTTTTTGAGACAGAGTCTCGCTTTGTTGCTGGGCTAGAGTGAGTGCTGTGGCATCAGCCTAGCTCACAGCAACCTCTAACTCCTGGGCTTAAGGGATCCTACTGCCTCAGCCTCCCCAGTAGCTGGGACTACAGGCATGCGCCACCATGCCCGGCTAATTTTTTCTATATATATTTTAGTTGGCCAGATAATTTCTTTCTATTTTTAGTAGAGACGGGGTCTCGCTCTTGCTCAGGCTGGTCTCGAACTCTTGACCTCGAGCGATCCACCCACCTCGGCCTCCCAGAGTGCTAGGATTACGGGCATGAGCCACCACGCCCGACCCGGTATTCTGATTTTAAATATCAATTTCGTAAACTCATCTAATATGAGACAACCCTGAGATAGGGAATCACTCTAAGTGTGCCACAAATCAAGTTCTGAAACTTGCAAAGATCAGAGCCAAATTCTGCATTATAAAATAATTTGTGGGCCGGGCACAGTGGCTGATGTCTGTAATCCCAGCTCCTTGAGAGGCTGAGGCAGGAGGATTACTTGAGGCCAAGAGTTTGTAGACCGGCTTGGCAACATAATGAGACCCAGACTCTACAAAAAATTAAAATATTAGCCAGGCATAGTGGTGCACACTTGTAGTCCCAGCTATTTGGGAGGCTGAGGCAGGAAGATCACTTGAGCCCAAGAGTTTGGGGCTGCACTGAGCTATGATCATGCCACTGCACTCCAGCCTGGACATCAGAGCAAGATCTTGTCTCAAAAAAAAAAAAAATTTTTTTTTTTGTCAAGAAATGTTATCCTGTGGGAACCTATCTGAGTGGCTGGTTGTTCTGCTCTTTGTTTCTTTGCGCATCTTCAAATTTATACACTTCTGAAAAACTGGAGGTAAAAGGTGAGAAGCAATTCACTCATCAATAATCCATATAAATTGTGGTGAGCACATCACACTCACTTACTTCTAAATGAAATAAGCGGTATTACAATCTCAAACAAAGTATCAATTCATCTGAACCCCGGAAGACAACACTCTTCTCTAAAAAACACCCACACATATTTTTTTGCCCCAGCCCCAGCAGTGCATCACAAAAAGTAAGTGCTTAATAAATGTTTGTTGGATCAATGATTAAAAGATGAAAAATAGCTCTCTAGAGAGTTATGAATTTCCACACATAGGCAATCTCAGAAGAATTATTTCCATCATTAACATTCATTTGGAATTCCATGGTGTCTTGGGTAATCAAAGCTTACAGTTTTAAGAAGGAATTCTATAATAGATATTTTAGAACAATAAGTATGTTAATTAAGATGTTCTCTATGCCACACTTTTGCCTCTAGGTATCTTTACCCCAGGAGGCACAATATTATTTTTTTTTTAAATTTAAAATAATATATATCATGTCTGCACATTTATCTCAAAGTCTTCAAAAAGGCTCTGGATAACATTATCAAATTCCTTAGCTATGAAAGTGTCAGAACTGAGCAGTATTTGGCTAACAAAATGTACATATATTTTAAATTACATATTTATTTATTAAAAAAACAGGTTACAAAATAAAGACGAATCATTAGAGTAGAGGCATTGAGGTATATGGCATATATTAGGCGTAGGATTTTTTAAAAATATGTAACTGTAAAAGTTACAATATTAAATACACCACAAAATGTTAAAGAGAAGGACTAGTATAATTTTTTTAAAAACCAGTGATTCGATCACATTCAACTTCTGAGAAAAACATAAAAGCATTCCATTAAGCAAAGAGTTTATTAAAGCATGCGCTCATACATTTCAGTATAGAATTGTAATTTAATAGGGCATTTGGGGAAATAAGGCCACTGATCAAATGCTGAGAATTACTTAGGGATGAATTTTTTAAAAATATGGTATTACATTATTGTTAAAGTAATATAGGAGCAAAGTAACCAAACCAGAAACTACATATTAGTTTTCACTAATTAGGAAAAGTCACACTTCTGTCTAATCTATCCACTTGTCAGATTGCTATTCCCTTTCAAATGCTACCCTACAGGTGCTTCAAACTCTGTATCTAGAATTAAACTAAAGTAAATGTTTACCTGGAAACCTGCTCCAGTATTTCCCATCTTCAATGATAGAACCTACCACCACCTATACAGTAATTAAGGGATCATCATCCTTAAATCCCTTCTTTCCTTAACTTGACTACCTAAGTCCTGTCCACGTTAAGCTGCTAAATATTACACAAATCCTTCCTTTTTTTTATCCCCACCACTACTAGCTCTCTTGCCTTCTCACTCAATCATTGCAACAGCTTGTTAAAGATTCCCCTGCCTATACAGTCGTCCCCATCCACAATATTTCCCCCACATTGCAGCCAATATGAGCCATGCCAATCGAAAGACTGAAGTCATTTGCTTTGTCAAAACCCTTGGCTCCCTTGAAAATGAAAGCCAAGTTTCCTCTCACACAAGATATTCCATTATCTTGCCCTGATTAACTCTCCAAAGTCATCTCTGGCCTTAAATTTCTAGACTCCAACTTTACATTCTAGAAATAACAATCTGCTTGTATTTCCCAGAATACCGCATGTTATTTCTCACCTCTCATTGGAGGTGCATCATTTACTGAAAACGCCTTCCACTTCTCCCCTAAATCTTATTCATTTAGTAAGTCTCAGCTCAAGCAGCCTCTCCCTTTAGGAAACTTCCCAAACTAGCACCACCTCTCATCCCTCCTAATAATCAAGACAATGAGCTTACTACAGTATAACTTAGTAAGAGTGTGAGCTCCTGGAGGACAAGGATGATAGACTATTTATTCACCTTTGGATTCACCTTACAGTACCCAGCACATAGAAGGTAGCCCACAAATATTTGTTGAATTTGTTGAATTAATCAACTAGAATCATACAGGAAAATGCCAAATGCCTGTAACTAATAATTATATTTTAAGCTTCAAATTTAAAACACCTGGACTATTACCCCCAAAATGCACAATTAACAATTAGGTCTACAATTTGATTAGGTATCATCAAATGAGAATTTATGGTACTACCAGAAGCTTCAAATTAGGTTAAATTATAGATGGGTACTCTCAAAGAAAGAATTGATTTTCTACAGGGATATTTTACTCCAGTAAGAGGACTTTTTCTTTTTCTGTTCCTAACAACTGACATCTTTAGAGCACAAATAATATGTGTGACTTTCTTTACATATAATGAAAAACACAAAACTACTCAGGAACATTAAAACCCAATAAAAAATATTATGACATATATACAAACTTTACTTCTTTCTTACTCAAAATCTTCACAGATTCTTTAAGTAATATATTTTTTTCTTCAATTTTTATCCTACATTATCAGAAAACCCTGTGTCCCATGAACATATATAGTAAACAGGAAAGAGCAAAAGACCCAGATTCCAAACACAACTGGATTTAAAAACAAACCCTTTTTCCTACAAGTCATGGGCCTAAGAAAAAGTAACTTGATTCCTCTAAGTAATAACAGTAATGATTATTTATTAAGTCCTAGCATGTACCAGAAGTTGCCTTATTTAAACCTCACAGCAGCCCACTGAGATTGGCACTGCTTATCCCTATTCCACAGATAAGGAAGCTGGAACTCAGTGATGTGAAGTGACATGCCTAAGGTCACACAGCAAGTTGGTGGCAGAGTAGGAATTCTAACTCAGGCCAGTATAACTCCAAAGCCCTGATTTTTAACCACTTACAATCGACTGCTTCTGAGCCTCAATTTTATATGTTATAAAGTGGAGTGATTACTTACCTACCTCACAGAATTATTGTGGAAACTAAGTGAAATATATGAAAAGCATCTAACATAGTGCTGGGTATCCTGGGTACACTCAATAAATCATGCCCTTCTACCTTCTCTCGCTCCAGTTGTGATTACATTTATAATAAGAGAATGGTTCCTAAATACTGCTTATCTATATCAAAGCAGAGATATATGGAGTCTCAATTAATTCACAAAAGGAAAATCTACCAGATCAATCAATATATTTGATATAAACAGATATAAAGGAAAAAATAAAAACAACATATTCCACCTCATTTTAGGACTGTGACTGCTATTTCCATGTTGGAATATCATAAGATCAAAATATATGAACCTTCAAACATTCAAAATATATCAATTTATCAAAAATTAGAAGATAATAACATGGGACCTAGAGATCTAAATTAATTACGGCTTACATGAAGACTCCCAATAGAACATAATCAATGATGTTACATTTTAAAAATGCACTTCCAGTGAGAAAGATTTGGACAAAGATAGAGGCAATAAGGATAATATTTCTACTATAAATTATTTTATTATTATTTTTTGTTTGTTTGTTTGTTTGAGACAGAGTCTCACTCTGTCACCTGGGCTAGAGTGCACTGTTGTGATCATAGCTCACAGCAACCTCAAACTCCTGGGCTCAAGCCATTCTCCTACCTCAGCCTCCTGAGTAGCTGGGACTATAGGTACTTGCCACCATGCCCGGCTAACTTTTCTATTTTTAGTAGAGACAGGGTCTAGCTCTTGCTCAGGCTGGTCTCCAATTCCTGGCCTCAAGTAATTCTTCCACCTCAGCCTCCCAAAGTGCTAGGATTACAGGTGTGAGCCCGTCCGCCTGGCAAATTGTTTTATTTTTCAAAGACCTTAATTCTCAATACTAAACAGCTTAAAAAGATGCAGGTAGGATAGATTTGGGGATGGAACAAGGTGCAAAAAATAACAGCACCATTGCTGTTAATTGCCTGCAAATATATTAGTTTCTTTTCCTTTTTAAAAAAATTTTGATACATAGACATAACATATACTTCTGATAGCCATAAAGAAATTAAATCAGAATTTAAAATTTTTTTCTAATAAGAACTAAATGTAAATTACATTGTACATATACACAAACCTAAGTACTATGATTCAAAACAGAGCAAGATTTTACATCAAGCCCATCTTGTGTTATAGTGGGTGTGTTCTATGGAAATCCAACCAAGGGTGACTGCCAAACTAAGCTATGGAAGACAACTCAGAAAGCTGGTGAATCCCATATTATAGGCTATATTTCAAAAAGTGCATTGGAACACCCACTTGACAAGATTTCCTGGTATCACTCCACCCTCATAATAATACTCTTCTATTTCTGTAATACTGTTTTTGTCAGCAAAACATGGGTCAATATTGGACATGGCAGACACTCTGAGACGATGACATTGTAGAGACACCAGTTATCTAACTAACCACAAGGTAGTATCACAATTTTATGTCCCAATCCTAATAACTTTGTCTCTCTGCTAAGCAACCCAAGAGGTCAACTGATTCCTTTAACCCTCAATTTCCATGTATGAAAAACAGAAATCACAATATACTTCTGCTTCACTAGGTTCTAAAAATGGAAACTAGCTAACAAAAAAATGAATGTGAAGCACTCTGAAAAGAATAAACTAGATTCCCTGACCTGATTATTAGTCAGAGCCTTGTAAAACTAGACTCACTACTTCTTCCAATTCCATACATGCTACCTGGCTATCAAAACTGACTGATAAATAGTACTGAATACACAGTTGATCCACTTACAGGTTTTAAAGTAATAGAAACAAATTTTGTGTCACCATGTACTGTCATATCATTTAAGTAACTACTTGCAAAGTAAATGTACTTATTGGCATTATAAAAATAGATGAAAAGAAAAATAAGATTAATTACAAATTTTTGAACCTCAGAAAATTTCCAAAATAGTCAGCTGCAGGTGTAGAACAGTTTAAAACTGACACTGAAGGAACTATGCAAGAATTGGGAAATAAGCTAACCCAGAAACAGAAGGAATCATACAGTTTCATCTGATGGGCCGAAATACAATATGAATTATTTTTATATTGTTCTGTCTGAGTTGTCTCTCTCAGATTCTTAACTTCCAGATTCTATTTTAAAAATCACTTAACACGGTGTATTTCCAGTAGCCATCAAGACATATACTGTCATTCCTGACACAGAAGATTGTCAGCAGACTCAATATGTACACTAATGATCTCAGGCAACAATGCCCATCTTCTTATCAAAGAGATCCTTATTCCAGAAGAAAAAGTTTAAAGTTCTCTAAGAAAATTCATTCTAAAACATAGGAAGTAGTCATTATAAAATGTTGGGATCACTAATACCTCTTACTTCTTTTTAAGATTATCTCACATGTTGAATTTTAAAACCAAAATCTGTCAAGCATTATAACATTTTTAGTTCTCTCCTGAGCCGCCAGTACTCTATTCTAGCACTGTCAAATAATGATAGCTGCTGTCATTATTTTTTATGCAATAGCTGGCATCAAGTTGTACAGATACCCTTCATCTTAGAATAGTCACCAAATAACCTAAACAAATGACTAGGATCTTACCGTAGTACTGACCACTTTCCTAAAGCTAAAATAAGTGGGTTATCACACCTTATTGATACTGTTTATGGTCAGAATGTCAGCTATTTTATAAAAATCAAAGGTTTTACTTCTTTTATTTTTTTCTAAACTGTTTAAAAATAACCTTTTTCCCCTTACACATATATTCCCATCCTCTCCTTCCTGCTACTAGAAACTATCTTATTCTATCATGAAGGTTTTCACATTTACTTTTGGCTTTAACACTTTCAATCAAAATTTCAATTCTGTTTTTGGAAGCAGCAGCCCTCCAGGAAGTATATTTGAAAATATAAAAAAATGCAAAAAGTAAATAAGTTATTTTAATTTAACAAAGTCAACAATGCATGTAAAGGGATTTAGGAAAACCAGTGATCTCAGACACAGTGATTTGAACAGGCCACACACACATAAAAATTATTCCAAGTTACAGAAAAACATCTGAGGGACCTAGACCGATTCAAGGTCTCTTGTTCTAATTAATAGACAAGAGTCCCTCTCTATCACTATTTGCTTTGGCAATCTAAAATGCTGATATTCTCCTAGATCTAACAGAGAGGAAAAATGGGTATCTTCTCCATCTAACACCTAAGTGGGTAACCTAGATACCGTAAATAGAGGCTACATAAAGGATGCAACAGACAGCTCTGAAGTAAGAGCCAAAATATTTAACCTGCAACTCTTTGGAAAAGAACCCGAAAACATGTGCAGCTTAGCCAAAAACTGTACTAACATGGAATTTCTATAGGCTAGTAAATGAAAAAAAAAAAAAAATCTCTTTACCAAACATAAGTTTACTATTGTTGGGTGAGAAAAGCTCAAATGTCAACAGCACAGTTCTTATTTGTTCAAACTGATCATGCCTGTACTCTGCACGGTCTATTTAAAAATATGAGTGAACTGCCTTTTTGAAGCAAGTACTTACAAAATCAGAATCAAATTCACAAATAAAGGAGCCAATTAACCAATAAACAAGCATTTCCCTGCTAATATTCTGGTGGTGGCTAGAGGATGACAGTCAAGTCTCCGATTCACCTACCCCATATATTCAGTGTTTCTAAAGCTAACAGCTAAATATTTAACTAACAGAAACTGTATATAATCTATCTTTAATTTCTTTGAGAAATTATGTGAAAGTTATCTGAGAAATAAAAACATATTCTACCAAAGAACAAGTAACATTAAATATTGAAATATAAAAATTCTATTGCCCACACTGCAGTAGTATAATTTTTATCAAATCAACCAATAAAAAATTAAATTAATGCAAAAGATCCATTATAAAAGATTAGCACTATAATCTCATATTCAACTAAACTGTATTAATAAGTTTTCCTTTACACATGATAAAGGGATTTCAAGAAATGCTTCTAGAATGAAATTTTCTTAGGAAGTTCTCCCCATTAATAAAAAGAAATTATTTAAATAAATAAGTTCGAATAGTTCAATCATAATTTCAAGTCAACAGCTAAAATCACAAAGTTAATGACTTGCAAAATACATTCAATGGTATTCTATATATTTTTGTTTACAATGCAGTAGTCTTTACTAATTACAAAGCCTGCAGATTTATAATAAACTTAAGTTTTGACAGATGTTAAGAGAGAAGTGGAAAAAAAAAATTCTCTCTGAATAATAAGAATTAACTTACAAATATGCTCATAATTTAGTAGATGATTCAGTTTCTTTAGTTATTAAATCATTGGGGGAAAAAAGGAAAGAAAATGTCTTTCCTTCAAATATCACCCAGATAGAATACTTGTAAATTAAATTGTAGTTACATATAAATCAGGTGTCCTTTCCACCATACCAGAATATACTACACATCAAAAGTATAAGGGAAACAAGATTTCAAATTATTTTTGAGTAGGAGTACTAAAGCACTTGGACTTGATAACTAAACTGATAAAACATTACAATTAAGAGAAAACCAGACATATTCTTAATAAATACAACTATTTTGTCTTCTGTCACTGACAGCATGTAAGCTTTTTTTATTACACAAAACAATGTATACTATATCAATGAATGATCATTTATCAAAAATAGCAGCAAAAACTGTCTACTCCTGCAAGTTCAAAACATCCTTTCAAATTTTCTCAGTTCTCTGGACATTCTAAAACGAAGTACTTTTAACTTTGTTAGAGAAATGGATGTAAATGAGTTCCATAAATTATCAATTACACTTCACTTCTAATGCTTTGGTGGAGAAACTTTCAGGCTTAAAAATAAACAAAACAAAACAAATAACACTGCAATTCTACCACTCAAGGTTTAACTTGTACCAAGGCAATATAAAATTATTTCAATTTTTTACCATGAAGAGTCCTTCTAAAGTGACATTTCCATATTTTTTATCCAACAACAACAAAAAATCCAGTCACAAACCCGGAAAGTCAAAACAGTAACCAGCAAATTCTAACCTTTCTTACCTGACACAGGTAAGCACCAGTTCCCAAATGCCACCTTGGGATAGTTCAGACTAGTAAGCAGGCTCATGTTTTATGATACTAGAATGAACAGGAATAAATCTGTGTTGTTCTTTCTTTAGCAAAATCTATAGCAGTAGCTATACCACAATGTGAGAGGACCCTACAGACCTAACAAATTCAAGTCTGTCGCTAGAGAAATAGAAAAAAAAAAAATCATAAAATGAAGACTTACTGCTTGTCATGTGACTTGGTGAGGCATGCTGTCCATTGGGTGTGCTTGAAGTGAGGTCAATTGCCATATTGGAGTGTTCCCTTTCAGGTGAAAGCTCATTGTCACCTGTTTTCACAAAATAAAATCTTTTGGTCTCTATTCATTGTCATATAAAAACTAATTACTAACTGCTTCGTACACACACACACACAGTGGTATGCATGCATAGCCTTGAAATTGTAGGATAACAAATTTTTCCTTTAGGAAACTATAAAGAAACATCATTTAGAAATGTAAAGGAATGAAATGATGAAAAGCCACATTAGCCCACAATAAAAAAAATTAACAAAACTTTATTATCCTAATATGTGTAAAATAAGAGGAAATGAAGTAACTAATTTTTAAAGTATCTTTTAGTTGAAAAAATAAGTTTTCTTTTAACATCTAATTTAATTATTAAGCATACAGGATTTATAATAAGCATTTTCCAACATGCTTGCTATCAGGAGTTAGCTATAAGAGACATGTTTGAAAAGAGAGTTGGCTAAAAAAAGTTAACTTAAGAAAGCTAATTCTCTTTCACATTATGTCTGAAAAAATAAGTTACAGACTAGTAAATATTTAATACACACCATATTAGCAGACATATATATAACCTGACCTATTCTAAACTTACAGTAAAGTAAATGAAAAAAAATCAAATAGGAAAGTGTTGATCTGCTAAGCTACTATTGATTTAAATATTGTCCTTCACTTAGTAATAAGTATATTTCTACACTTCCTTCTTATTTCACTTCTGTGCTGATATTTTCTCAAACTCATCTAAAGGTGAAATTGTAAATAAATAAAGAGTACAGAATTCTTAATAAAATCTTATAATTCAGGAATTAAAACACAGGTAATACAAAGGTAACTTTATTATCAATAACAAATTAATGAAAATGAATACTTACATGTTATATAGCCATCAATAGCCTCTGTTTCCATAGTCAAAGTGCAGTGCTGCAAAACAAAAGATTATGCCCTTAACACAATGATTCCTTTCAGTATCTGCCATTAAACTCTTAACTTATTTGAAGCTCCAAGCCGTTAGTCCATGTTGCTACTGCAACCTGTGCCTAAGAAACATACTACAGTGTACTGTATGTGCTCATTTGCAAGCCACTGAACTCTTTCTGCAAATGATCTGATTCCTGCTGGAGATAGGATACGAAAGATGAGTGTGCTGTGAGATGGGCTATAGCAAGAAAGTAATGACTTTCTTAATCAAAATTTACTTTAAAAAAGGGGGGGGTACAAATCAAATGTGCCAGCTTTAACTGGGATTTAAGTATTTTACCATTCACTACTTCCCACAATCACACTGCAGTTTGAGGACTTCCCCAGTATACAGATAGCTCTATTCACAATTGTTGCAAGTTGGTTCATCATGTTCTAATAGGGAGGGGGAGGACAAACAAACATAAGAAAACAAAACAAAACAAAAAACTTAGTGCCTGTGTCTTGAAGATTTCTGCAGCAGTTGGCCAACTCCCGACTTGTATTGACATTTTAGCCTACCCCAAGCTCTGTGTAAGCACCTGTTCAATGTAACCTTAATTTCCTGCCAGACCATGGTTGCATACAAATGCCAAGCCTATTTAATATATTCTGATTTTGAAAATTTCATAAACCTTGGCTGTGCAGGAGGGAATCACTTTTTTTTTAAAAGTTTGGGGAATTAATTTCATGCACCAATGACACAAAACAGAACTTAATTCTCAGAAACAAAAGTAAATTGTATGAGATGACACCCCCTAGCTTTGATTCACATAATGAAAAGATCGATAATCTAACTGTATCCTTTTTGAAAGAAAAAGTTTAAGAATTGACAAGTCCTGAGGAGATTTTTACTTTTTCTTTCTTCTCTGGCCTTGGTCCTTTTTGCCTTTAGTTTCAAAACTCTCACTGCACCAGCAGCTAAATTATTCACAATGAGCCATTTCTGTATTGATCGCCAAGTATATTTAGCCCTGGCTCCTGGAATTTCTCCATTACTTACTGGAAAACAGGCAGCTTCACTTCTTGTCTCCAAAACCACTTCCCTTCTCCCTCCCCTCCCTTTCTTCACCACCACCCTCCCTACTCCCCCCCCCAAAAAAAACTTTTCTTTCTCTCTTTTCTTTATGGAATAATCAGATCAAATTCCCAACTCAGTCACTACATAGCACTTAAATTTCAACCTGCTGTACTGTTATCAAATTCTTTCAAATTATGATTACATAAGGCTTTAAAGAAAGGGTTCCGTAAAGTTTAAAAGGGGAGCAGTTTCTTCGGATATTTTACAAATGAGTTTATCTCTTTAAAAATGTACACATTTAACACACACATATTAGAAAGAAACGTCAGGGAGAAGCGAAAGAAGTCTGCCCCATCAATGAAATGGTTATTAACCCTCTGGGAAGGAAAGAAAGAAAGAAAAAGGAGAAAGAGAAACGAAATGTACATACAAAAGAAATTGTCCTTTGATTAAAAAAGATTCATCACCATTTCCAGCTCTGTCGGGAGATCTCAGCTTCTTCTAACCCCTCAAAGAGGAGGTGACAATGTCGGGCTGAAGATAAACGGAGGGAGAAAGAAAGAAGTTTTTTTGTGTTCCCCCTTCTCTCTTTCCCTCCCTTGCCCCTCCAAGCCAAGCCCCCTGCAGAGTTCAAGGCGAGGAGGAAGGAAAAGCACTTTACAGGTGGGTCATTCCAAGCCCAAATCCAGCAAACAGATCGGCTGATAAACAAAACCAAGAAATGAGAGAGAAGGAACACCCCCCTTCTCCTCCTCCTCCTCCTCCTCCTCCTCCTTCCACCCCTCCCCCTCGTCCCTTTGGGATGGTCTAGTAGGAAAAGTCACTCAGGAATGGCACCACGTACTTTCAGGAAAGAGGAAAAAAAAAAAAGAGAGAGAGAGAGGTCAGTCAGTGCTACAGCAATGCGATTAACAAGAGAAAAAACTTGATCCACCGGTTCCTTAAGAATCGACCAAAAGCTAAGACAAGAAAACTGAAAGAAAAGGGGAGGGGGGCGGGCAAGAGGGGAGGGACAGTCAGGCAGAACCCAGCAAGGAACCTAGGCCAACTTCACAGGACTGTTTTTTGGCCCTTGGCAAAAAAGAAAAAAAAAAATTAAATCTTAATTCCATCTCTTTCGCCCATACTAGAACCTGTCAAAGTGATTTAGCTGCTGCCTTTTTATATGTGTCATACCAGTTTTTATTTTCTTTTTAATTCCAACAGGATCTGGATATTACCTTCTATCTGGACAGCTGGAATTTATTCCACGCTACCCAATCTTTCTTCTTGGAATTCAAGTTAAAACAAAGCAAAACAAGTCCAAATCCATGACAGCTATAGAGATGAGAACTGATTAATCGATTAACATCCCAGAAACAGAATACACGGAGGGGACGATAAATTAAGGCAGAGGACATCATCTTCAACCCGATTCCCTGAGCGTCCTTTACAGAAATCATTACCCTAATCATAACCACAATCCATCTCTCCCGGAGAAAAATACCTATATTATCATCACTGGTTAACAGCAACAAGTCATTTGATCACATCACAGTGCAAAACGAGATGCTATATAATTACACTTAACTTTGAAAACACTCCCCCCTTTGCAAATCATACACATATTTATATATAATCTATGAATCAGAAGACAAATAAAACAAGAGCTGTTCTTCACCACGCAAAAGCCAAGCGGAGATTTACCTCAGCAGTGCATGCAGTAAAATAATCCCATCACCCTTTTGTTTGTGTTTACTGTTAATGTGTCCTCTCTCTTTCTTTCTTTCCTGTGCCTAACGTGTGTTTGTGCACTGCAGTTGGTGGTGGAAACTAAGGCAGTGGATCTGTAGCTAAGGGTAATCCTGTTTTTACTTCCTCCATCTTCAGCGAGGAGCAGGGTTAGCCCGGGACAGCTGGTCAAACCCCGAGAAACCGATCCGGCGGAGCCCGAGCACATCTCCCCCGCCGGCCGGGCTCGCGCAGACGCCCGCGGGCGGAGGGCGGGCTGGCGGCAGCTGCGGGCTGTGGGGCCCCGGGCGCGGGCGGGCGGGCGTGCGTGCGCGCCCGCGGGCGTGCGGATGTGCGGGGACTGAGCGCCTGTTTGCGTGTGTGTGTGTGAGTGAGTGTGTATGCGTGTGTACGCGCGCGCGCGCGCGGGCTGGAGGGCTCGTGTGCGCGTGTCTGCGCGCTCAGCCGCTCGGCGCGCTCGGCAATCGATTACAGGACAAGTGCTGCCCCGGCGGCGCCGAGACGCGCGCACTCCCTCGCGCCCACCCGCGCGCCTGGCCGCGTCGCCCCCGGCCAGTCGGCCCCGGCCGGCGGACCCCGCCCCCAAAGGGGGCCAGGTAACCCGCTTCCGAGCATGCCCCCGAGACCCTCCCGCTCCCCGCCTTTCCCCGTGTCATAATAAATCTCACGTTTTCTGCTGGCCGGGCAGGGAGGATTGGAACGGTGAGGGGAGATTCATTTCGGCCGCGTGAAGTTTTCTTTCAAACTGGGGTTTGTGAGGAGGCCGGCGAAGGGAGCTGGGCGGCGACGCGGCCGCCCGCGCGGAGCTCCGGGATAGGCGTCCGGGCCTGAGTCTGGGTGTGCTCGTGGACCCACCCGCACGCTCAGGCTTCGCAAGGAATCCTGCCGCACGATTTCCGAAAACAGCACGCAGGACCAGGACGCCAGGCAGGCTAGAGGGGTCCTGGGGACTAGACTGAGAAAGCAATTCAGGTCTGAGATGAAGCTCAACTATTACTCTTTTGAAAGTGCTTTACAGGGCAAGTTTAAAATTAGTGTTTACTTGCTTTTTCTCCCCCGGTATGTGCCGCATCCCTCAAAGTCAAAGGAATGGATGAGGATCCAAAAAGTTGTTACCCTTGAAGTGCTGCCTATCAATACCATCCATCACAGCTTCTTGATTGGGGTTACAACGTATGTGAATCGTCATGAGAAAAACAAATGTATATTCTTTCTACAAATAGTAGCATTTAGTATCTTTCTTGACCACATTTGCAAAAAGAGGGAATAGAGACTTCTATAATTAAAGGGAAAAGGAAAATGAAAGGAGCTGAAAATAGTGAACTGTGTAGTCTGGGTGGCTTAAGTTTGAAAACACATGAAATTATCAGGACTGCCAAACAGCATTTCTGAGAAACCATATCACAGATTGTGAAGAAAATCAATGCTGAAAGAGTAGGAGCAGGCACCGTTCTCCTCCTACTCTTTTCAAGAATCCCAGAAATAGTTGCTGAGGTTTTTTTTCTGCTGAGGAAAGAGAAATGATATATTGAAAATTAAATCATCAGCTGTATCTTAAGCACCACTCTGTGTCAGGAAAATTTTGGATAATGTCTTTAGATTTTGGTGTGGGGAAGGAATTTATTCATATTAATACACACTAAATAATGAAACCCATATAATACTATATTAAGATTTTGAAATGAATTATTTTTAAAAAATCTGTTCCGTGCATTGTGTTATTAAACAATTGTAACAATAGGCTCTTTTTTTAATTGTTGAAATTGATAGTTGGTGTCAGACAGCAAACAAGATTAACCAATTTTCATTGGAGAGAAACCATTTGGGCTCAGGCTTGCAACAACTTTCTGATCATTTTAAGAAATTGCAATTCCCGTGAGTTATATATTGGGAAAGCACTTTTTTAACTTATCTGCCAATTACCTAAATAAAATTAGTTTTCCTCAAGTCTTATTTGGGAAAGAATGAACAGAGAACCCATAAATCATTCTAATCATCCCACTGGACAGCAAAGATTTTAATCTTAAATTACCTCAGGAAATTGGGGTGCTGTCCGTAATATCTAAATGTCCAATATATAAAGGGTAGCATAAATTCTCTAAATTGTCATAAATTTTTCCTAGCAACTAAGCCTAAGTGTTTAACTATCTGTAAAGTTATGGGGGACCTTAGAAAAGATGAGTTAAAACATTCAAAATTAAGATGAAATCGCTTCATAGTTCAAACAATTCAATTCTTTGGTAGAAGAGAATCCATTGTGAGTTCTTAAAGATACATCCTCAAGTTCCCCAAAGCTACCACAGTTGATATAGCTCTTGCCCCTGGCTGATTAGAGCTTAATTTAGCTCCCTTGAAGCCTATCCTTAACATGAGTTGACTTTCATTGGCTCCCTAGTCACCAGAGGCACACTTTCTCCCTCTAGTGGCTAAGCCTTCAGACAGTTTACATTCTGTCGCCCTGTCTCCCCATGAATGGGAGATTTGGTCAGGGGACATTGAATCCCAGATTTTAGAATGGCAAAGATCTCATGAACACCTGTGAGAATTAGCCCATCTTGGCAAACGTTTTCTTTCTTTTTAACATCTCATGTCCCTGTCTTATTCGCATATCATGGTGTATCCAACTCACCCAGAGTAGTCAGGATTATGCATTCATACTAAGATCGTATGTTCTATTTCATGCCTGTGGTATCTATAGTCCTGGCACTAAGACTCACAATGAAATCCACTGATGGGAAAGAACTCTTGTATAAACTATATTAATTCACTTTGTTCAAATTTCTGTGGACAGTATTTTGATAGTTGTTAGAGGATGCATTTATTTCTGTCCTTTGCCATAACTACACTATACACATTTTTAAAAGCACGTATGTTATTATACTGTGCATGAAAATATACCACCAGGGAGGTGGAATTCATATTCTTTGGCCAATGTATCCAGTTGGAGAGTTACATTTTCACTTTGGGGAGGAGGTGGTAAGGTCAGGAGAAAACATACTCCACCCCTACCATTTTTCACATAGCTGGTTCTTTCTCATCCTTTCTGTCCCATGCTTTCACAGGTGCTCCTTCCCAGCACCAACTCCTGTGTTAGCACCTTGCATATTTCCTTCATAACGCAATTTGCAATATTTTATTTATGTGTTGAATTTTAAAACAAAATCTTTCCCACTAGAATATGATCTTTTTAAGGGCAGGGATTATGTCTGTCCTGTTAATCATTGTTTTCAGAACTAGCACAGTGCAATGTTTGGTACAAGTTGGTCCTCAATAAACATTTACTGAATGAACACAGAGGAAATTACATACTCACCTACCTTTCCTGTATAAAGCTCTATTTTCAAGGGACAAAAAGGATTGGATTTCAAAGATACATTCTGATTCCATAAAGAATTTTATTAGATCCTGGCTCATAAGTCATATTACAAATATCTGTAACCAGTCAGCTCTGGTCTGTGGTCCAAATGAAGGATGAAAACTTCTTGAGAGATATTATAAAATAAATTTTAGAAATATAAATAGTAAAAGTAGTTAAAACTATATATAAAATGGAGTTTTGAATAAAATGCACTTATGTGACCTCTCTGTTTCATAAACAAATTATTTCATGTTGCTACCTGACAATTCATGAACCAGGGTGACTATCAAAGAATTCAACAAGTTTAATTTTATAAACACTAAGTTCAATTACCAAAAGAAAACTTTTACAAAGCAGTGTAACTAAAAGGTACATTATGGAGTACTGGTTTTATTTTCTTTGGATGGTTTGTTTTATCTATTTTAGATTTAAAAGCCTTAAGTATACTTTTAAGGGAATGGGATAAAAATATCATTTTTGTTTGCTTAAGAAATTAACTCCATATTTTTAAATTTTGGGGGTTTTTTGTTAGCAGAGGGTGAGAAAATTTGGAAAATTGCAATTCTTTCCTACTATCAAAGAATTAAAAAATTTTGGAAACTAATTATATATTTATTTTTTTATTTAAATGGCTTTATTATACTAGACATAGAACATAATCACCCAGAGTAGGTGTCCTAACATAACTTGAATCCCTGAAAAAGTTAAGATTAACAAGAACACATAGGCACAATGTTTTAAAACTGATAACTTGTTTTATTTTTGTCAGGTAGTGGTGTTCTTGTCTTTGAAGTAGTATTCTCTTTTTAAACGGGATATGGAACAATGGTCTCACTTACTCCTCTTGACCTAGATTGGTACTATGGAGAAGCAACAAAGCCAGAAATTGAACCATAGTTTCAAAGAAAACATTGTAAGATACCAAATCCAGTTTATAAGTAAGATATGTTAATACCACCAACTTTGCCTTCCTGAGTACACTAATAGTCTGGGTCTGTTCAGCTGGCATCTAAATCCTACATGGTAAGGGTCTTCTCATTCCATCCACCTTCAACAATAGTTTCTTTTAGCAATTCTTAAGAGTGTCACTTTGCAATTAGAGATAAGGCTCTTGTGCAAATACCCATGTCCCTAGAAAAGGTAACATTATGACTTAAATTCACACTTTGAAAGAATAATATCAGATTTCTTCTTGAGAACATGTTTTGATGTAGAGCAGATGATAAGGTATCTCTATCCCAAAGGAGAATTATAAATTGTGGGAGTTAGACCAATGGGATGAGGGACTAGAGAGGTTTCTGAATAAAAATGAAAGTACACATTTTTAAAGATGTCATTAAAATCCATCATAGTTGCTTATAAAATGCAGATGTGTTCAGTATTTGAGGAAATGAGTTCCATTAATGCAAAAATGAAGGAACTTTGAGCTGGGTCAAATGGTGATGCTCAAAACCCAACTCTAAAAACCATTGGGAAGAACATTCTTCTAAGAAACCCTAAAATTTTAGAGCACAAAAAGTACAGTGAGGTTAGTGGAATTCTCAATAAAGTGTTAATGTAAGAAATGAAAAAGAGATGATTCACTTTGTGAAGACATAGCTTACCAATAGAAGAGAACAAAGGAGAGGACATTGTCTAGTGAGCATTAATTTAGATACATGATAAAAAACACCTTCTATAATGTAGAATATTCTTCAGCAGCTAAGTGCAAGAGATTAAAAAGAAACTTATTTTTCTGCAGACAAGAAAGAAAACCAAAAATGATCATTTGACTCTGGAATTGGGAGGTGAAAATAGAACAAAGTAGCCTAAATATCTGTGATACCAAAGGTTAGATTCTGCAAGAGAGATCCATCCTCTAAAGCAGAGTGATAACAGGCTACATCTCAAGGGAAACATTTGGTGGTTAAACCAGTGCCCATAGCAGTATGATCATGTCTTTTTAGTCCTGTGAAAAGCTTGTGGAAGTACATGCCCAGTGTTTGTGAGAAGCTTCAACTCTTTATAAAACAAAATTCTTGACAGTACAACAAAGTTGAATCACTTGCTTAAACAATCCTATATATACTGAAGAAAATAGAGAAACATATTACCAATAGAAAGTAAAGGAAAGAATCCAGGGATTTTTTACCTTCCCTCTTTTCATAGCCAGATGGTGGCAATCTATGGAATTGAGAATCATGTGGGAATAGAACTGGGGAGCCATTTTCTGTTTGATAACTCTGAAAGAGGGTATGTGCTATGGAAAAATAATTGAATCAAAGAAAGGTCATTTGCAGGTAGTAAAGTCAAATGTCACCTCCCCCAATTCTCATGACTTGTGGTTTAGAGAAAGGTTAGCCTAATATAGAAGTTAGTGTCTGAACTGTCTCAAGACATGATAGATGAAGACGAGAATAACACCACCAGAATCTCTCCCCAGCAGCTGTGCCCAGGCTTCAAAAAGGTACTAAAAACCTGATGTCACAGTCAGGTACTAGACGCCTGGGAAATTCCCACTCAGTAGACCATCACTAAAAGTCCTATAAACTATATTCCAGAAACTGCTAAATTGGAAGGCTGCATTTTTGAAGTATACCATTATTGAGAAATAAATCCATATGCAGAATCTACAGCATTTTAGACTGATATAGCTGATTTCAATGAAGTTGGAGTATCAGTTGGACTAGGAAAGCCATATATATCACTATTATTATATGCATTTATTTTGTGCCAGGCACTATGGTAAGCATGTTACATGCATTATCCCATTTAATACTGACTGCCATGTTAACAGAGGTTATATCATCCCCATTTTTCACATGAAGAAATTGGAACTTGGAGATATTATTAACTTGTCCTGGGTCCCATAATGTCAGAGCTAGACAGTGTCAAACACTTGCTTTAAGTTCTAGAAAGCCCATATTCTTAACCATTCATGCTATACTCTCTCCTAAATACCCAAATGTCTTCATCAATCATGCAGACCTGTTGTTATAGTTAAATCCAGCCCTTTGGATACCAAACTATCTAATATTGAATCTCTACTGAATGTCCAGTATGTTCTTACAAGTTTAATTGAATGTCACATCAACATAGAACTCTCTACCAAACCCAGTGCCTATCTAAGCATAAAACATGATCTGTTTGACATTTAATACCTTAATATCAGATATTCGTTAAGACCTACCTGGAGCTCTTCTGAATAAATGAATGACATGGGAGAATCACTGAGAGTGAATTAAAACATAATGACCCTGTAAAGAATTGAGTAACAACTAATGGTGACAAACAGATACAGACAAGAACATAACTTTAAAGTCTGGGTCACCAAGCATATTTGCACATTTTATTTCAAAGGGGATCATTTCTAATGTATTACTCCCAGAAACGTATGGATCCTGCTTCTGCCTTTTGTAGATTTACTTCATTTAGGTGTGCAAAGAATGAATGAATGACTTTGTGTGGTGAACATTGTGATTTTAAATGATTGTGGCATTCTTAAATGATATTTTGGATTTCTCAGAAAACAGACATTTTTGCAGTGGAGAACAGCTCTCAATTTATACTAAAAGCCAATTTGAACATTTTGCTAGTATCTATTAAGTTAAGCCTATGAGATTAAGATTTTGTCCTCACTTTTAATTTACAAATACAGTGATTATTGAAGTAGAGAAACATAACTATATTATTTTACTTAGGCTTTTCTATTCCTGTTTGCATAGGTGTGGAAGTTGCTATATTTGCTTTCTCATAAAAAGATCTCTTTTTTCTAAAAACAAAAAGAAATAATGCTTTTATTTGATAACAAACATACTATTTATTTGAAAGCTGATCAATGGCTCTGAGGAAAATTTGCTTTAGGGCATTTTGAATAACCTATCCTAACCTAGAAGAGCTTCCTAAAACATCAGGAATTAGCTAACAAATAAAATGAACATAGTATCTGGTATGTTCATAATATATTCTTAAAAAATAGTTTAACATTTTTCAATATTTATGTTAGAGAATGAATGCTTGACATCAGACTGGTTGAATATTTAAGCAGGAATCATCTTACTTCACAATCTAATATGGATGCCAGAGGAGTACCCCACCTCCTAAGTCTTTGGAAATAATTGCCTTCAGAGGTCATTCCTGATGTGGAAATGAATGTTGCAGGCTGCTGGCCTGGTTCCATTAGACAGTCGAATATACATAAAACCCCTTGATCAATTCTAAATCCAACCTTAGCAACTTTCTGATATTTTTGCTTTCCATTGGATATTCCCATGCAAAGAGAATATACTTGACAAGTGTGCTTTTCTTTACAAATAATGATGTTTCTGAGTTTTTTACACCTATTTCTTATGAGCTTAGAAATTTATTGTTTTCCTTTTTCATAACAATACAGTGGTGTACCTATGAACTTCAGTTTTAAAGCTAATGGCCAGACCCTGGACAGTGGATCTCACTAAGGTCATGCCATTCAGCAATGCCCCTGTCATCTGACCAGACTTCTCTACTGACCCTTGAGAATAAATAGTATGGACTCTTCTTTTGCCTGCTTTAGAACTTCTATGGATCCTGTAGCCTCAATCAAGCCAGCTTACTTAAGGAGATTCATGAGAGACAGCAGCATTTTTGAGATAGACTGTCTAAATGGAGCCCCTCAGAGATCTGAGAAAGGAGAGATCAACAACATCTAATGCTGCCTGTAATGATGACAGCAGAAGACAGGTTAGAGTTGTTGAGGAAAGAAGAAGTGAGGGATTGAAGGCTATGAACATAGCCAATAATTTCATAAAGTTTAGCTATAAAAGGAAAAGTAGAAGCTAGTAGCTCAAGAAAGATGCGGGATTAAAGGAAGTTTTGTGTTTGTTTTAATTTTTATCTTTTAAGTAAGACTTCAGCATGTCTCAATGCTGATGAGAAAGTATCAACTGCAATTAAGAGACTGAAGATAGAAGAACATTGGTAAAGTGAGGTCCCTGAGGGGACAGGAAAGAAAAGGATTTATTGTGTAATTGACATGATTTGCTTCAGATAAAAAAGGACCTACTTCTTATACTGAAGATAAGTAAGAAAGGATGGGTACAGATGCAAGTAAATTTGTTATTATAGTTTGTCATGATGGGAAGTTGAGAAAGGGTTTGGAGAAAGTATCGATGTTACTTACAAAGGGTGAAGGGGAAAGCCACTGGATTAAAAGTTTAAGAGGAGTGAATAAGCTTAAAATAGTTGCTATGAAGAATGTGAAGGAGGCTAACTAAAAAGATAAAGGAAAATTGGTGAGCAGAGTAGAGGACCCAGTTGAAGCTGATGACTACTATAAGTCATCAATATGCTCAATGCAGTAACTATAGCTAAGTTCATAGCCTGGATATGATTTTGAAGAGTAAATCACAGGATTGATCCATTGTAAAAAATTTGCCTGTTGGAGAGCTGGAAGACATTGAATCAACAAAGTTGACCTCAATTAAAAGAAATAAATGGGCATAATGGACCACTGAGTAAGCTATATAAAGAATAATAACAGGGTACCGGCAGATAGAAAGAAGTAGAAGGATATAGAGACCTTGGGTCTCAATGAGGTTAAAGAACTTGTGAAAGAGGGAACACTGAGTGAGAGACATGAAAGTATAGAAGATTGTAAAGGGAAAATTCTGATGGGAAAGGTGCCAGGATCCAGAACGGAGGTTGAGAAGTCATGGCCACTTGGAGTTGGATTATCAGAGAAATGATAAGATAGTCAGGACATGTAGTTCTTAGGGAATAGAGGGAGATACTGAACTAGGTACTGAAGTGTGTTAAAAAATGAGGCCCTGGGAGGCTGATAAATAGCAACAAAGAGGAAGTGTTGTGAGGAGGTAGCAGGAAAGAATGAGCAGCAGAGAAACTGGGGTTTTACGTGGAAGTGTAAATATTCTGAAAATATGTTGACATAAGGGATGCTGACCCAATATACTAACCCTGTGCAAAGTGAATCATAGGAAAATGAATAGCCTCCACTTCAGAGGACTGTAGATAGGATGACCATAGGAGCTGGTTTGCCAAGAACAGTTCTGATTTACACCTGTGGCCCTGATATGATAATTAATAAATAGTGCCCCCTTTTACTTTTTAAGTGTCCTGGCTTCTTTGTCAAATTACCTATTCACTCTAGCTTAGAGTGAAGTAATGGCCCCAAGGAAGAGCTCTTTTATTTAGAAAACAAATGTTTTTTAAAAGAAGTGGGAGGATGTAGGTTGGATTTGCTTGTTTACATTTGTTTGTTTTGCTTGAAAACAGAGTTCCACAGACCATAGTAAAAAGGGATTTGAGATGGTAGTGAGCAGTACTGAACCCTGGGAGAGGAGTTACCAAGCGCTCTTGGAATTAGGAGAATAAGAGAAGAGTTGACCTCAGCTGGAGCTCGCATCTTCCATTTCAATCTTCATTCTTTCAGTCTGGAGTCAGACGGACAGCCGAGCCTTCAGAGGTTAAATATGCCTATTATGATTTATATTTTCACATTGTGACCAATGATTGCAGCAGTTAATGTACTACAGGGTGAGTTAAATGTTTACCAGAGTCCAAGTGCTTGCAGATCCTTGCCATACTATGTATGGCTCCTAATTGAGCCAATAACCTCCTACCACTTACTTTCTCTTGCACTTATGTTTTGAGTGTTCTTTATTCTGAGCTTTGGCAGATTCAGCTCTATTTCTGCCAACTCAACTCCATTACTTGCTTTAAAATCAAGGTAAGAAAACAAGGCAGCTTAAGGCCTCTGGAACATATGAAAACTGGTTTATTCATCGAAGTCACTAGATTTTGCCAAGCATTGTACACTGAGAGCTGATGACGAAAGGATTAGAGTACTTAAGTCAGATGACAATGCCAAAAAGGAAGCAAAAATTACCACCCTTGCTAAAAGCAAAATATTCTATGCCTCTAGTCACAGCCATAGACTAAAATGTACCTTCAAAGACCAATATAACATGTAACCGTATTGGAATTGAAGATTCCTTTATAAAAAAAGAAATGATCCTCTCTCACTAAACATAGAAATCCCCATGACAACATCATCATAGGAGACCTTTGAGTCAATGAGGTCATTTGTATTTAAGTCTGCAAATAATATATGTACTGCAATGCAACTGAGACGTAAAGCTTATCAATGTAATTTATGGAAATGTAGGTAAAGCCATTTCCCTGAGTTATGGATATTCTTCGATCACTATGACAAGTAAATATATAAGTTAAAATGAGTGATTTTTATTTGCTTTCTAAAAAAACTTTCATTCCAATTTACAGATAGACTGTCCAGAGGAATCCTTAAAGTAGTAAGCTTGCAGCATCAATTCAAAATATGAATCATTTATTGAAAAATCTATACATGATTTTTCAGAATTTTTTCATAATCAGCCTTACTGCCTAAAACCATGGTTAAAAAACTTACTTGCTGTATCTAAGCAATTTACATGTTTAATATATTCCTGTTTAGTTACATCTTTCATTGCCTGAAAAAATTCTAAGCTGGTCTTACCCCCTGTACTAGCTTCCCACCCCTTTCCACAGGAATATCAAAGTATTAGAAGTGTTACAACAGTCTGAAAAATATCCCCCTACAATAGTATTTTTTAAATGCCTGGTTATAACCCGCTAGTGGGCTGTGTATTTCGTCAGTCATAGCTAGCATCTAAAACAAATAAAATAGAATGGAATAGAGTGCCTCACATATAACAAGGATAAATAAAAAGGTAAACTTTTGTTTTAGAGGTACATGTATATCTACTGGGTCATCATGTAAAATATATTTTTGCCCCCTATGAATTGCATGGTCAAAGAAAAAGATTAAAAGTCACTAGTCAAGAGAATGCATAAACAAAATAAAGTGTATCATGTTATTAAAATGCTATGCATCAGCTATATACTTTAACATATGTCAATACATATATATACACACACATACACCCAGTACATATATTGACAGATACTACTACATAAATCTCTAAAATGTCATGTTGGGTAAAATAAAACAATTATAAAAGATTACTTACATTAACTGTTAATTAAATTCTTAAAAACGTGGAAAACAATATTACATATTATTTACTTACATATGTATATGCTGTAAAATTATGATAAAATGGAAAGAAAGACTCCACTTTTAGAAAAGGAGTAACCTCCAGGGTGAGAGAGAGGAGGATGGGATGCAACTGCAATGTTTGATTTCTTAACACAATTCTATAATAGAAAGCAAGAGATCTTTGTTCTAATGCTGCCTCTGCCATTAACTATTATACTCTGATTTGGTCACTTTATTGCTCTTGTCTTTGTTTCTTCCTCTGTGAAATTAAGGGTTAATACCAGAAAGTAATCAAAGTGTCCAGCTGGAAGAAGCAGTGGAATTGTGTAATGAAAATATGATTTAATCATATAATATTCAATCCATAGAATTTAAATGGTTTCTCAAAGTTAACCAGTTAGTTAGTGGTAGAACTCAGGCTAGATAGGCAAGTCATCTGGAACCATAGTATTTCACTCTCTACCCCTTAACTCAGCCTTTGATGAAAGATAAAAGGACATGGCATCATTTTAACTATGATGGTAAAATCAAGAGATTATCATTATGCTAATCTTCACTATATGAAGTGGGCTTAGTGACCTATGGCTCTTTTAATGCTGCTGAAGGAGAGAATGTTTTGAAAAGATCAAATTTAATCAAATGTCTATATGCTGTTATTGTTAAATATTAGAAGTAGTTAAAATCACTGGTTTCAAGTAAACTTTCAGTTTAGTTTTGCCATGCTTCATCTTAAATGATTGATATTAGCCTCTAGTTATTTGATTTATAAATTGAAAACAGCAAGGAGTTCTGTTCAGCACTGATTTGTGGCTACTTTTTTTTTTTTTTTTTTTTTGAGACAGAGTCTCACTCTGTTGCCCGGGCTAGAGTGCCGTGGCATCAGCCCAGCTCACAGCAACCTCAAACTCCTGGGCTCGAGCAATCCTCCTGCCTCAGCCTCCCGAGTACCTGGGACTACAGGCATGCGCCACCATGCCCGGCTAATTTTTTCTATATATATATATATGTTTTTAGCTGTCCGTCTAATTTCTTTTCTATTTTTAGTAGAGACGGGGTCTCGCTCTTGCTCAGGCTGGTCTCGAACTCCTGAGCTCAAACAATCCTCCCACCTTGGTCTCCCAGAATGCTAGGATTACAGGCGTGAGCCACCATGCCTGGCCTGTGGCTACTTTTTGAAGTTGGTTGATTGATATATCCACCAAAGCTTCCTAAAAGAATTTGAACTCAGGGTAAATTCAGAGAATAAGGTGAAACAATATACATAATAAAACAAACTAAGATGCAAAGGGGAAAGAAAAAATATCAAGAAACCCTGATTATGAAAAAGCCACAACTGAACACAAAGATTACTTCTGAAATCGGAGCGACTAGGCAAAAGCGGAAACACACTATAGGCTTTATAACTAATTGTCTAGGAAGCCTGTGAACTCATCTCCCCAAATTAAAAAAAAAAAAAAAAATTCCGAGCTCAGTGCTCCAAGAGGAATTTGATCCAGGAAATACTGACAAAAGTGTCATTGGTGGTACAATGATCAAGAGCTTTCGAGTCAGAAGGCCTACCATCAAATCCTAGCTCTACTACTTACCATGTAACTGAACAGTTGAACAAGTTTCTTAATCTCTCAGTTTCCTCATCTGTTAAAAGTGGATGGAAATAATAAAATTTATCTTACTTTTTTAAAATAAAGATTAAATGAGTTAATATTTGTAACTGATCAAATCAAGGCTGAGAGCAACATCTGATGCCTGGTGTTATATACATGTTTACTTAATAAATTAAGAAAGCAAGTATTCCAAATAGTTTTACAAAGGACATTCTTGGTGTGGTTGAAGATATTATAATTATTGCAGTGCCATAGAAGCTGACCATTGTTTTGTACTTTAATTTTTATTGATTTCCTTTCTAATATTTTTAAATCTTTCCCCAAATGTCTGATGGTCACTTTTATAAAAAGAAAAATAGACAAATAAAAAACACATTTTCTCCCACATGGATCAGAGTACTCACTTCTTATGCTTTCTCTTCAAAATATAATCCTCCTAATAAAGTATGTCAGATTCAGATTTTTCTATCCAGACCTCAGCCAACTATAAATTAGAGCATTTCTATCAGCCAACTATAAATTAGAGCATGCCTAGAAAATTTTCACATAGCAACAATCAGCTAAACTAACCTATGCTCATGCAGGGAATGCAAGGTTTGACAATTTGACAAGTTGTCTCCCCCTAACATTATAAACTGTCCAGTTTTTGTTTGTTTGCCTTTAGTGAGAGTCTTTAAAATGGAAAATTTTGGTTTAAGCATTTTTTGAATGAAATCAAATCGAAGATACCAAAAAAACTAATTATAAACAAAAACCTTTGTATGTGAAAAGACCACATAGGTCTATCACATTTTATTTATATGAAGTTTTAGTTCTGTTAAATCACTACACCACATTTTTATTTCTGCCCTTGAACTATGCTGATACCATACATTATAAATGAATGTTTTGTAATTCCATTTAAGTTAACTTATTTAGCACCTACTATCTACGTCAATAATGTTATCATTTATCTCACAATAAAATACATATTTTCATGTATGTGTGTCTTATCTACCCTACTATATTAGAGCAATTTTAGAGAAAGATTGGATCATCTTCTTTTTTTATAATGTTCTTATTTCTTAATACAGTGCTTTACACAGATTTGGTACTATCTTGTAATAAAAATTATCATAGAGATAAAATCCTTTGCCAATAAAGTTTTATAAAATATTCCAATGCTGTCTACTCATTCATTCATTATAAAGCACCATTAATGCAATTTTCTTTCCCTTTTTTTCTATATTCAAATACCTATATTATTTTTTAATTTAGGCCTTTGCACTTTGACTAAATCAACCAAGCTATTATTGTCTTCTGCAGTCCTTAAACACACATCTCTTTGGTTTCTTTCAAATCTTTTTGGTGTTTATAAAAAAAGTCTCTCAAGTGTTTTCAGCTCTCTTTTTCAGAAGTTATGTTATCATAGTCTTTTCAGTTCTCAATATACAACTTAAACATCGGTGTTCATTTAGAGTACTGTATTTATATTATGTGCTTTAAAAAAGTGAGCTTATGTCTTAAAATAGTATATGACTTCAATATGATCACAGAACTAACACTAGGATTAAAGTCTAGCGTTCAGAAACACCTGTTAACTTATTCTCAATTTCTTTCAACTCAGGCTGAAGAACATAGTGAACTTTCACTTTTTTATCCTTTGCTTATTTTTACTTGTTTTTATTTTATGTAATTCATGTATTCTTTTTTATTTGTTAATGAAAAACAAAAATTAATTTTGGCATTAAATTGAAAGTAAAATTAAATGTTTATGTGCTTAATAGTAATGCAGAATTCTAGTCTAATGTATATTTAATGTCTTAATCTTTTATGTTTTCATGTTAAAGGTTATTCTATAGTAGATTTCTTTAGGTGCAGAATATCTTAGGAGTTGTCAAAATAGTTAATTTATCTCCTTTCCACTTAGTTCATATCTCTCATTTAGTTATATAAGAACTTAAAATTTTTATTGGTAAATCCATGTTGCAAGTTGGATGTAGAGTTTTTTATTGCAGGAAAGTGAGAACTTATTATAATTAATTCATTTTTATTATTTTAACTCTGATTAATTCTAAGAAATATTTGAAATACTATAAGAGATATTTGAAAATCTGAAGAATTAATTTAGGAGGGCATCAATGACCATGAAGGTATATAGGATTAAATTCAAAGTGATGTAATGAAAACATTCTGACACAACCCATTCATTTGATATATTGTTTATCATATCTATGTATTTCAGCAGATCATAGTCATAAACTTTGAATATCCTTTTTAAAAATCTGATAATTAAGTGAAATTAATTGTGATGTGAAATAATAAAATTATAAAAAATTATTGTAGCTTGCAGGTTATTAATTGCTATTGAATTTTCTGGTTCTTTACTAAAAGTTGATATGTTGCAATCCATTTCCATGGACAGAATAATGTGTGTTTTAGAGAAGTCATCCAATGTATTTTATAATAACAGCCAAAAGATCTTTTCAATAGAATTAATAAATTATTGCTTAGGTTTACTTTTACCAAAGCAATTTTTATCAAGACTTATCTAGCAAAGTACAATAACAACAATGGGGGAAAATCAGAATCTCTCTCATTACCTGCTTCTATAATTGTGCATGCATAAAGTATGCTTGAAGCCTTTGAAAGGAGAGATTCTGCAAGCTGAATACTAATTTTGTGAATACTGTAATTTCACGTCTGCTATCCATGTTCAAGCGGGTTGTGCTTTGAGGAGCAGCTGAGGCTTTATGGAAAACTTTGTAAAACATTCTATTTAGAAGCAATTCTTGTTCTTTGCATTATGTGCTCTGGGTATTTTTCTTCCTTTGTGTTTTATTTTGAGAACATTTGTATGAAAACAAGATCTTTGTTTCTTGCAAGCACATCTGCTCTTGCTGCTTATAGATTACAAGAAGTCATCATCCTCTGTGACATCATAATCATTTCCATGGCAACAAGTTTGGCGTATTTTTTTTTAATACAACAAAAAGTTACAGAATATTAGCAGCAGCAAAGTGTCTATCTTAAAACAGATACATAATAACTTCTCAGTGACCTGCACCTAATATGTGTAGCCATACATTTCAAAGCACCAAAGCCTTAGCCTATTGCATTTCATTCCCTCAAAGTCCATGTGACTGTCAATTCTAATTATCCACAATTTAGAGAAAAAATAGAATACTTGAGAAAACAAATTATGAGGTGACCACGTTTATTCTACCTCAATGCCCTGTCACATGGCTTGACTGGTGTTAGTTCAATAAAGGAAAAAATATATGAGACCTTGATGTTTTATTTCCTACTGTAAATAATGATATAGATTTGAATAACATCTGGAAGGATCTTGAAGCCCTTTACTTGAAATGATTTTATGAGCAGGCACTACATTTGCTCAACCACTTCAGTGCTGTCACTACAGTGATGAAATGTGGCTCTGTGATACCTCAGAACATAATCATTTGGATAGTGAGCCAAGGCTGCTAAAATGGACTGGAACTAGGAATAGACTTTGTGGCATATTTTACTGCATCAATATTTGTAAAATTATGAATTTTTAGACACAATAACCAAGAAATCCATAAAGAAATGTTTACTGAGTACTTGCTATGTGCGTAGTAGTATATTGGGAATCACATCCAAAATAAGGTAGTACAGAGACAATCCTTGACCTCTCAAGCCCTTCCTTGAAATTAATTTCTAAGTATTAGTATCACCTTTTTTTTTCAGTACTACCAAAATATTTTTAATTAAATTCTTATCGCTTTTATTTAAACGTTCCATTTTATTAGAAAAAGTGTACATGTTTGATATGAACCACATTTAGTTCAGGAGGGTTGTTTAACTGAGCCCAAGTAAGCTGTTCTGTGTTAAACACAAAATTTGGAGAGACAGAGCTCAGAGGCAGCTGCTGACTGGGGGCACTTAAATTCAGAATGACTCTTTGAGGTACCTCTATATTACTTTCCATAGAGGCTGCACTAGTTTGCAGTCCCACCAGCAGTGTGAATGTTCCTATTTCACTTATGTGCACATGTAGTAGTAACATTCATCAGGTGTTGGGCAGGTGGGAGGGGGGAAGAGGAGATGGGCATATTCACACCTAATGGGTGCAGTGCGCACCATTTGGGGTATGGATACACCTGTAGCTGTGACTCAGGTGGGGCAAAGACAATATATGTAACCTAAACATTTGTACCCCTGTAATATTCTGAAATAAAAAAATAATAAAAAGGATGAAGGAGAGAGAAAAAAATTCAGAATGGCAGCAATTGGATATATGATCTTGGACCTGGGTATTGAAGCCAGTGTCAGTAATAGTGGTAACAAACACACAGAGTCTGAAGATAGGTCAGAAATGAGAATATGGGAATGAGAACCAAGGACAAAACATCCCAGTGGAGGGAAGAAAGCCCAGTGGATCTAGTTAAGCAAAGGTGGGGCAGGTGCTGGGCAAATGAAAGAGGTCTAAGCTGTGGGGTGGACAGTGCTATAGAGGTCCAATTGCATGACACAGGGATCCAGTCAAGAAAAACTGAGCTCAGGAGCAAGATATCCATTCACTGTTGTGCCAGGGGACAAGGCAGGAACCAATTAAAGAGTCTAAAGTAATAAATGTCCCTATGAATTTATGGGGGATTGGTTCCAGGACTCTCAGCAGATACCAAAATCCATGGATGCTCAAGTCTCTTATATAAAATGGTACAGTATTGTCATATAATCCACACACACATTCTCACATACACTTTAAATCATCTCTAGATTACTTATAAAACCCGATACAATGTAAATGTTATGTAAATAGTCATTATACTGTATTGTTTAGGCAATAATAACAAGAAAAAAGTCTGAATATATTCAGTACAGATGCAACCATTCTTTTTTTTTTGTTTTGGAATATTTTCAATCCACAGTTGGTTGGATCCACAGATGCAAAACCCACAGATATGGAGGGCCAGCTGTATTTTTCCATTATTCAGTAATTCAGTGATAAGCACTCTACTAGACATGCGGTGGGGGGAGTTAATAAAATTGACAAAGTCAACCTTATGATACACATTAAACTGGGTGAAACAGACAATGAAGAGGTAATTCAGCAAATAAATTGTACAATTACGATGTGTATTATATGTTGATGTGTCACAGAACAACCAAGCAAGGTGTCATGATAAGGAATAAAACAGTGGGAGTAGAGGGGTGCTACTAAGGCATGACTAAAGGCCTATTGGAGAATAAAACATTGATTTAAAAATATCTTTACCCTACCTTCCACCCTCAGCCACTGTAGCCCACCAAATTGAAAACTACAGCTATTTAACATACACAGCCAGGGGTAGCCTCACTCCCATGTTTTGGAATCAACCAGTGGCTTTCCTGCACCCAAAGATTCCACCACCAAAATCTCCTTCATTACCCTATATCTGTCCAGTCTCCAAGGTTAGCTGACATCCTTGCCTGATATGTCTTGCTGCCACTTATGCCTTCATGGTGGTAAGTTCTTGAGTTGAAAATTGTGTATTATGAAGATGGAGGTTTCTTCTATTCAACAGAGGCTAGCATTTGACACAAACAGGCCCCAAAATCTCAGTGGCTTAACACATTGCTCAAAACATTTGATGAGATTTAGGACCTTTCTAAACTCTTGCTCAATCATCCCTTTAGGAGATTTGAATGCTCTCCTGACCCCTCTGCCTGTACCTGGCAGATAAAGGAAGGAAGAAAGCAGAGAAGCATGGGGAAAGTTCCTTGGGTCCAGCTTGGAACTGCTATGCATCACTTTTAACCAAATTCCACTGGATAGATCTCAGTCAAATGGCATACCTAACTATAAGGGAGGCTGGGAAATATAGTCTAACCATATGCCCTGCAGGAAAAAATAGGTTCTGGCAAGTCAATAGTCTTATCTTTTCATTTACCCTAAGATCCATTTCACTCTTTTTCCCTCACAAAGAATTTACTTATCCTCAACCCAAGTGAGATCATCCAATGTCCAACTCAGCCAGCAAATCCAGCTCAAAGTTCAGGACCTCCCGGTCATGGTTGTTGTGGCTATCTCAGGTCCAATCAGGACTGGCCTCATGAGTCCCATACTCAGATGGGCCCTTGCAATTGATTTAATACTCAATTATCCCTATCTTAAAATTAATAATAATTGCATCTTTGAACTTGTGTTTTTTTTTCAGTCAAGTCCAATGGGATAACGGAGCATGAGTGTGAGAACAGATACATGCAACATGTGTGTCCTCTGTTTCTTCCTGTCTCGCTCACATATAGCATTTGTGATGACCCACGAGCGAAGAATTCTGGTAGACCTATGACGCTTGATTGTTTAGCAATATTCGAAGTGTGTACAAGGTAACCATGCTACATCTACGACTGACATAGCACTGAGAAGCCACATTTGTCATTTGAACTAAAACGTGCTTTGAACACAAATAGAAAACAATGGTGTTCGAAGAAGCACAAAAGACTAAAGAACCTTATTATATCTTTTTCTCTTGTGCTATATTTGCCTGTATTAGCCAATCACACTAAAATTATGTCATGGAAAGAAAGGGAATGATAGAGTAACCATAATTCCTTCTCTTTTTATCCCTTCCTTATTCGTCAGCAAGCTAAAGGTAGACAGATTTGCTGCAATATGCGTACACTGAGAAGACAAATAAAAACAGTTGAATTAGTTGTGTGCATTATCTCTGCTGTTCTGGGAAGAACAAAAGATGCATGCACGTACAAGTCATGAAACACAAATTGTGTACTTTTGAGTAATTCTACATACAAGTTAAATTGTATTGTATTTGTATTTAAAACTCGCATTGCACAAGATAAGCAGTAACATTAAATTTTTCTTTATTTAGAATGGCATTAAATAGCAAATATAGTACACAGCATGACAAGTCAAAACATACTGTGGAAGAAAAGAAAAAGCTTTATATTTTAGTAGTTTTAATGGCACATTTTCTCTGCTTTTTTGAACCAAGGTTCTCCCATTTTCATTTTATACTGCAAATTATGTAGCTTGCCCTCTGTCTGGTGATGTATGTCATCTTCCCAGTATAACTGCAATAAAAGATTCCATTCAGGGGGAAAAAAAAAAGAATAGGATACACATAGCTGTCAATGACCTATAGAAATTATTAAATCTTTTTGGGTAGGCACCGTGACTATGACTACCCAAGATGTGGGTAGTTTCTTTTCTGTTCCTGATTCCTCTTTCTGTGGCCCTTGGCTACTCTCCCTGAGAGTTCATCTTAACCATTACCCTCCATGACAATATTTGAAATGGTTGTTAAAAAATATTCTCTCTTGGGGGTTGTGCAGCTTTCATAACTCTAATCTGTCTCAAGGGCTGTTTTAAGGCCTTTTTAGCCTTAGCTCACAGTTTCTTTGGCTCTATAATTTATTCAAAAATTTCTTAGTAAGTTTCTGATCTATTTGCTTCCAGTTAATCCCATGTGCTAAAGTTTTTACCAGACATAGTTATTAAACTTACCTTACTCTTTATTTCCTAGTCCTCATATTTTCCCTTCAATTTGATGGTAGGTACCTTTAGGCTATCTGAAACAATATGCTGTGGTGGAAAAGTATCTGTCTTAATCTGATGTTTACTGAAGAGCTGAGTTGTTTGAGAAATCTCACTGGCCCTTTGTCATGCAGGGCCATTTTTTACTCCAGGTCCAAAAGATATCAACTTTTCAACCATGCAAGGCTCTTGCTCCCTGAACTTTCTTCTCTCCTTTCTATGCCTGGAAATCAGCCCAAACTCACCTGAGTGCCTCTCTTTCTTGCTTAACTTGTGGCCAACACACCATCACTCTGACAGTTCCAATTACTTCCCCTAGAGCTACACACTCAGTAGATAAGTGGTTTGCCTTCCAAGTTCCCCATGACAGCTTTACTGAAAATTTGCTGAGGCATAGCAGAACTCTCCAGATATCCAGCCCACTATATTGTATCCTCACCTTCTGCTGGCCAGTCACTAAACCTATGCCACTCATTTTGGGGTATTGTTACAATAGTAGCACGTGTCAAAAAACCAATATCTGTACTTATTGAGGTGGGATAGTTGGTGTAATTAAACACTGAAATCTCAGTGCCTTAATATACTAAAAGTTTATTTCTGCTCACATAACAGATTATTGTGGATTTATGAGTGACATACCACTCACTGATTAAGAGAATCAGGTTCCTTCCATCTTAAATTATTTTATTTTGAATTACCAAAACTTATATTTTTGGAAATCTTGGTTTAAAACTTTTTGTTGAAATAATTAAAATATCTGCTTAGATGTTCAGTTTATCATAATACTTAGATTTGATTGTTTATTGAAAACCCCCAAACAGAGGTAGAACCAAATGGAAGAAATATATATTTGCACTAAAAACATCATGATACTCAGCTTTCAATCTTGTCCACCAATTTATACAAATGTTTTGTTGAAATTTTACTTGTAAATCTTACTTCCCTGATGTTAATTTGTAGTTCTTACAAGGCAATCAAAGGATTGACTATTTTGCTTTTGACAGATGCACTTCAAACATTCTGAAATATTTTAGCATGTCAGAAAATTCTGTTCTTAAATTTCTACCTATCAGGATATGAAAGGTATTTTTAAATATGGAAGGTTTACTTATACTGTTTTAGCTATAAAAGAACATTATAGTAGAAACCATCCCAAAAATCTCTTTTCAAAATATACCCTCTATAGCATGAACTTATTTTTAAAAGTAAATACTATATCACTCATTGAAAAAATATTACCTCAACCATGAAGGACTGATTATTTATATTTTTGCAAGTGTATGTTAGGCAGTATAAGCACTGGCTATCACAGATAATGTCACCAACCAACAGCTGACAGTCAAGGGAGCCCTTGGATATAGCCCATTGAGGTCAGGGCAAAGAAGAAGGTGAAAAGGGGTGAAAATAGGTCTAGAGGAACCAATGAAGATATCTGGCACACTCTTAAAATCACTTGATCACACACACATGAACTATAAGAGATTTAAAGTGAATCAATGAATGAGAGTACCGCTGACAGGCCCTCCAGTTGTGGAATACCTACATTTCCCTCAGAACCTCATATTAACGTATATGACAAAAGACTGTTAGCGTCTCTAATGGGGTCTCTTTTCTAAACAACTTGAGAAATGAAGCAACATGTGGCATATGAAGATAAATGATCTTTTTATTATTAAGAAATGTAGGTTAAAGAATGTAGCTTAATGTGAGACCCAGATTGGCCCACTAAAGGGACCACAGAATTAGCAGACTTACCCCTTCTGTCTAAGTGTTGCTATAGGGGTGCAGGGAGACTGACAGCACTGAGTTGCCTGGCCAAGACTTTGCCTAGGAAAGTCTTCCCAATAGAAACAAGGTTTGTGAAAACAATGTTCTCCTCTACCAAAGATCACTTAAGGAACCAATCTAGTACAGGTACCAGGGTTAACTCATATATTAAATATCGATAAAGTTTAATGTATTTCTTTTTAGATAAAAATAAATATAAGTACAAGTTCCAATGTTTTATTCCTTTAACCGCAAGAGACTTTTCTGTACATACACCACTTTTGAAACCATTGAGCTAAAGAATACACTATTGGACCACTATCAGTAAGTTTCACACCACCTCAGTTAACCATCCTGGCCAAAGGCTGGACAAATCTCATACCATGAGCAAAGTTCACCTCTAAAACTATTTTGACTCTCATCCAGGTTTACCAGAATCAGGTTCAGCCCCAGTCCCACTTCCAGCCAAACTCCAGGCTCATCTTCTACTGAACAGGTTTTGCAGCACTTTGTGAATAGCTCAGCATTAACCTGTCATCATTGCTTGGCTCAAATCAGAGTGCTATTGACAGTGTGTCAGCCTTATGATTATATATGAAGGACAATACATTATGTCAATGCACTTAAGTCTTTTCTTTATTTGGTATGAAGGATAGAATGCTTTTTATATTTTTTTATCTGATTGACTCTCAGCAAATCAAGCAAGAGGTTTTAAAAAGAAAAAGGAGTGACATCTTATAATTTAATTTATACAATGAATAGGATTTTATATTCCTATCCTAATGACATAATAAGAATAGAATTTGAAGTAACAGAAAGACTAAAATGAGGGACAAATGGTATCCATGCTCTCTTCTGTCTTTTGTTTTGGTCAGAAACCATGTCTTAAACTTTTTTAGAATAGTTTTAGATGTTCAGGAAAAAAGTTGCAAAGACTATATAAAAAGTAGACAGCATAATTCACACTCAGTTTCAAAACGATAGTTTAAATTTTTTGTTTGGTTGGTTGGATTGGTTTGCTTTTTATTTTTTGAAATCATGTGCATTGTTACTTCAACATATCAAGGCAATAATTCCAAGATTTACACAAGGAGATACCACTGCCATATTCCATTCCAGGAATTTAGGGTAATAAAAACACTCTGCTTAGTTAGAATAAGAATTCAGAGCCATGACCTCTGGTCTTTTTAAGCAAATATAGAAGAGTTTAAAGCTGCCCTCTGGGCAAATATTTTAAGCACTGATGAGCATTCAGCTTCATTTAAGATACAGCTTGTCATCAATATACCCAAGTGACTGACAATTTCTATTTACTGTTTAATGAAAAGGAACCTGTAGTCCACTGAAATTCCTTCTTAACACCAGGAACAAGAAAGGAGGCATATCTTCAGGAGTAGACCAATATTTGAAAGTCGAGGAAGGTCACCAGTCTTTGGATAAGTCTGTAATAACTTAGAAGCTTGTTGACAAATAATAGCCCAAAGAGGAGAATGAACTCAAAATGAGGAAATTGTGATTGCCCCTTTGACACTCAAACCCCATGTCTTTTAGAATATAAGCCCCCTGGGCACAAAAGTCCTAATTCTCCGTATATAAACTATGTCTGACACATAGTTGGCAATCAGTAAATACCTGTTGACTGATTTGCCTCTGAAGAAACTTAGTGATTTCTACTCCACGTAAGGAGTAAGAAAAGGCCAGTGAGTTGCCAAGAAAAGAGAGAAGGCTTAGCAGGCAGAAATTCATGATCTAGCATTGTATTAGTCAGGGTTCTCTAGAGAAACAGAAACAATAGAATATATATTCATGTATTTATTTATTATGGGAATTGGCTTGCATGATTATAGAGGCAGAGAACTCCCTCCATTTGCTGTCTGCAAGCTGGGGAACCAGGAAAGCCAGTGTTGTACGGTCAGTCCTGTGCATTTGCAGCTTCCATGGATTCAACCAACGATGGATCAAAAATATTTGGGAAAAAGAAAAATAATAAAAAATAACAATACAACAAAAATATAACACAAATAAGAAACCAACATAACAACTATTTACATAGAATTTACATTGTATTAGTTATTATAAGTAATCTGGAGGACGTGCATATGTTATATGCAAATACTACTCCATGTTATATAGGAGACTTGAACATCTGTGGATTTTGGTATTCACAGGGGGTCCTGGAACCAATCCCTTGTGGATACTAAGGGACAAGTATAATTCAGTCTGAGTCTGAAGGCCTGAGAACTGGGGATGGGATGTGGATAAGGCTGGTGTTAAGTCCCAAAGTCCAAAGGCCCCAGCGGCCAAAAGTTCCAATATCCCAGGGCAGAAGATGGATGCTCCAGCTCAAGAAGAGAGAGAGAATTTGCACTTCCTCTGACTTTTTGTTCTTTTTAGGCCCTCAACAGGTTGGTAAAAGTGAGCTTATTTACTCAGTCTACTTATTAACATGCTAATCTCTTCTGGACATACCCCCACAGACACACCAAGAAATAACGTTTTACCAGCTATGTGGGTATCCCTTAGCCTAGTCAAGGTGACACATAAAATTAATGATCACGAGTACCCTAAATTTAAACCTGTGGGTTCTGTAGGGAAAATACATATGTGATCCAAGAAGCAAACAAAAATCTGCCACCTTGAAACCAAGTTTTTCTTTACTCAGTTCATTCAACAGTTCTGTCCTATGACCTTCTCATGTACTTAGCACTGTGTGGAAGATACAAAGAGACTTAAGAAACAGACCCTGCCCTCAAGGATCCTATATTCTAAAAGATGAGAACACATCTATACATATGACAAATCAAAGATCACACACTTTGTATGATAAAGTTCCAAGTGAGTTGTACAGACAAGTGCCAAAGAAGTTCAGAAGAGAAAGGGACCACTGTGTATTTAATGGGCAGGGAAAGTCTTACGGAGGTGGAAGTTGAATGATTCCTTAGAAATTCAGAAGGACTTGGGTAAATACAGAAGTAGGAATAACCTACCTACCCTGATTTCCTCCTTTGGAAAAGAGGGTAAACAAAGAGTACAAGGTGAAATCATCACTGATGTCTCCACAGGATAGTAATTAAACCAACTAGACTAGAATGTATAATTCATTTTGGGAAACAATGAGAGAAAAGTTGAAAAATTAAAAACAGATTAGGGAAAGCCTTGAAGAGCCACTCAAAGCTTTCCCTATGTGGGGCAAGGGAAAAGACATGAGAGTTGGGGAAATAGAGAGAGGAAGGGAAGATTCTTCACAGAATGTAGCAGCCAAAACAACTCTGCCTCTGGGAACAGCTTTCTCTGTCTGAAACTGAATGACTGTCTGGGGGATTTGAATAACTAACATCTCATCATTTCTTCACTTCAGTAAATTGAATATAATGATGCCCTTAACTTAATAAAAGGTCTTGAAGTGCCTCCTGAAATTGAATGATAGCTATGCACGGGCACAAAGAGACCTAAAGGACATTGGAAACTAAGAAGTGGGGGGATGGGTGGGGGATGAAGGATAAAAACTTACCTATGGGGTACAAGGAACACTCTCCAGGTGATGGGCACACTGAAAGCCCTGACTTCAGCATTATACAGTGTATTCATGTAACAAAAACATTTCTACCCCCTTAATATTTTGAAATAAAAATAAATAAATAAATAAATAGTTATATATTTATTTGCTATTTTTCAGCGGTCACTTCAAATGCTACCTCTTCCAAGAAAGTTTTTTTGTATGGGAAGGAGGGTGTGTATGGATGCATGGAATGGACTGTAGTGGTCAGCATCAGCTGCCCTCTAGTATGTTTTCTACATCACCCTCATTGTCTAACAGCCACGTGTTTTGGGTGGAATTAAGCCAGTCCAACTTTCCTAAGATTGACCCCTGATTAGCCGATGCCAATCTGAATGACATAGTCACAAGCCCCCTTACAGCAGAGATTTGTTCATGGACAGATCATGTGAATCAAGGCCTAAGCCAGCTTAATGCATGGAATTCCTGTAGTCAGAGAGATTAGCCAAGGGTCAGCACAGGACTTACGTGGTCCAGATAGAAAGAAGCCCAAGGCTTTAGTTGATGCTTGGGGTCAGAAATTTAATCAATCAACTATCTTTCTCTCGTCTCCACTCTATTACCATGGTTACTGGTAGCCATTTTGTAACCACACAGCCACATTTTGCAACCAACCAAACTTGGAATAAATTTGCCACAATAGAAAAAACTTAGAGAAACAAAACTGTTCCTTGGTGACTACCATAGAACTGTTGAGTCAAGCCTTGCTTGCAACTTCCATTGTAGTGATACTTTGAGTTTGTAAGTTAATAAATTGCCTTTTATTGACTTAAAACCAGTTAGGTATCATAACTGAAACAGCTTTCTGAATTGTATTCATACTCATCTACTAAATATTTTATTTTTTCCCATTTATTTCAATATCACCACATGGTGCCTGGCCCTGAATTTATTTACCTACATTTCTTATCTTTTCTCATAGATTTTGAGCTCCTCAAAGGCAAGGACTGTAATTTACATATTTCCATATTTCTCCTAGCTTTAAGAATATTGCTTTGCATATAGCTGTGCATAAAAAATATTTGTAGGAGTAAATCAAACTTATAAACTTGTGCTTTTGATCTCATTAGCACTATGCCATAGTTAACACATATTAATTATTATAAAACTGCTGCAAAACTGAATGTGAAAACGTTGTTTTACTGTTTGATTTTGTTTGTTTGTTTGCTTGTTTCTCTTCCTGGCCATAGGAAATGCTATAACAGTGATTTCTGGTTTTCACTTTCTTCCCTATGGACCACAGAAATTCCCAAGATGTCATGACAGTTCACCTAAAGTTGTAAAGATTAGCAAAAATTAATCAATGTTATCAGTTCTGTTGATGTAATTCTAGTCAATGCGGAATATCTTGACGTTTTAGTTAGCTAATACAACCATATCATGGGTAAAGTAGAGATTTACATTCGGATTTGTGTACAAGATATTTGAAGGCCAAAGGAAATTTGCTTTGCTTTTAATTCAAGTCTTGACACTATATTTGATCTCAATATACTATCCTATATCTTACTACATTTATCTTATATATCAAATGTACATATCTTATTATATTTGATATTTCATTTTGGTAGAATTTCATTTATCTTGGTCTCAGGTTTCTTATCTATAAAATGGGGATAATTATAATATAAATCTTAGAAGATTATTTTAAGGTTTAAAGGAGTTCTTCTAAGTGAAGTATCACAACAATAGAAAAACAAGCACCACATGTACCCACCATTAAATTAGTACTAATGGGTCAACATTTATGTGCACATATGGAAGCAACATCCATAGGGCATCAGCCAGGTGGGAGGGGGGAGGAGGGGATGGGTAAATTCACACCTAATGGGTATGGTGTGCAATGTTTGGGGGTTGGGCACACTTGCAAGCATTTGTACCCCAGTAACATTCTGAAATTAAAAAAAAATAAAGGTGTTAAAACCAAAACACATATTAGTGTCAGATATAAATACTTAATAAGTGCTAGCAATTTTTCTTGTTCTTATTGTTCTACAATAGTGTTCTGATATTGTTACCATCCAAGTTAGGAAACAATTGTAGTTTTTTTTTTCCCCCATATAAAAATTACTTTTTTTCTACTTTGAGGTACAATAAAACATTACATTTTCTACTTCATAATAAAAAATAATCTTTCCATGTACCTGCTGTAGATTAAACCTGGCTGGTCTCTTTTTCAGTCACATGCCCATGGAACAAATATCTATATATGAGAAAATTAACAAATGAGACTTGCCCTAGAAGAGAGTATGCAAAAAAGTTATCAAAGATGAGATAATTATATAAAGTACATTTAAAATAAGGTACACATTGTGGCATTGTAGGTTTTTAAATTTTAATTTGGTTTTATTTTAATTCACTGTTTAATAAAGTTAATTTAAAATAATACAATTAATTTTTATTGAAATTTTCATTGAGATAATTGTAGACAAACTTCCATGCCATTGTAAGAAATTATATGTAAATATTCCTTGTACACTTTGTTCAGTGTCTTCCAATGATAACATTTTGCAAAACTATTACATAATATTACAACCAAGATGTTGACATTGATCTAATCCAGCAATCTTACTCAGACTTCCAATTTCACTTGAACTCATTTGTGAGAGGGTGTGCACATGTATGTGTGTGAAGTTCCTTACAATTTCATCACTTCATTCTTGTTCATTCCTGTGTCTATCACAGTTAAGATACTCAACAGTTCCAACCCACACCTCCCTCCCTCCTATGCTTCCTATACTTACTTTTTGAACTAAACATTTGTCAAAAGAAATGAACAAACCAAAAAATTCTTATGAATCAAGCATCCCTACCATTTGCTATTTCTGCAACTAGCTTACAAAGGACCCAGGTTCATTTTCTAGTGGTCATACACTTCTGATGTAAATTTCCCTAGGCAACACTCATTAACAGGCACGTCTGAGTATGTGTTTTGATGAATATACACACTTTTCTCTAGCATCTCTACATATTTATCTCTATTTCTAGAATAGAATTGAGAATATAAGGTCTCATTCGTGTATTTACTCCACAATCAATTGTCCTTAACTTGAGTTATAGGAATCTACTTATTATTATTAAAATCAAACCAGTGGCTTTGCTATCTTGTTTAATTAATCCAAGCTCTAATTTCACCATTTATATGGTAGCATTTTACCTCACGTTTATCAGATACACGTGACATTAAAGTCTGCTTATGGAAAATACCAAAATATAAATACATATCATATTTTATTTGTGTTTTAAATACAAAGTGTTAAAATAACATATAAAATGTTAAAAATAAAATTGTACATAGGTTATTAATTTCTTCTAAGAGTAAAATTATAGTGATAAAATGCCTATCAGCCGATAAGCACGTTGATCAATGTGTAAGAAATTACAGAAATCTGGAAATTTATGGCAATAACAGGGATAAATAGCAAGATGAACTCAGAAGGTGTGCTGTGCAAACTTTAAATAATCTCGGGGCAAAGAGTCAAGGCATTCAGGAACTACTTGGGAGAGACTTGACCTAGCTCTGTTCCCTTCCCAGTCATCTTCTCTGTCAGCTGCTAAGGTCTCTCGAGGTTTTCTCACCAGGAAATGGAAATAAGCCCATCATTTGTAAGAGATTAAATATTGATCACAATTTTATATTTATTTCACATTAAAATCTATATGTAAGTGCTTCCCTATTGAGTTCACTTTCAGTATGATTGTTCAATTCAAAAAGCAACACAATAGAATTTGCTTCTACTGTAAATATAAAAAATTAGTACTACATCATATAAAATGACAGAGATAACTCTTTGTTTGAGATTTAACTCTAATCACAAAATAAATGTTGCCAAGTGAAAGGCCAATATGATGAAATGTTGGAAGCAAAATAACTAAAAGGAAAATGACCCTAAGTGCCGGAGTCAGACTACAGGAGCTCTGCTACTGAACGAGTAAAAGTCTCTGGGTCTCAGCTTCTTCATCTGGAAAATGGTGATAATAATAGAATCTGTTTTAATCTGCTTTCTAGGGTCATTGTGTAGGTTAAATTATTTGATGCATGTATCGCACTTAAAAGATTCTCAAGCACATAATAATTGCTCGATAAATGTGAGCTGTTACTAAACAGACATATTTTCAATTGTAATCTCAACTTGTATCCTAAGTATGCAATTATGTAAAATTATATTGAAAAAATTGGCATTTTTGCAATTTATGATTGTTAAAACAGCAATCTAAGAGATCTTGCCATAATATTTGGAGGCAGCCATTGAAAATTAGCTGATTTTTGCCTTTAGAATTGCTACTTCTTTATCCTAAGAGTTAAGAGTAAGCAACATGAGCAGCTGTGTACAACAGAATTATAGTTAAACCCATACAAAAGTCTGCTAATTAAGTGTTTTCTTCATATATTTTCAGAAGGAGCAATCTCTGGTGATTTCAAAGTACTGAAAAATTTTATAAGTAAACATTGAATACAGAGGGAAGATTGAGGTAGAATGGGCCCTGTTCATCTTCTGAGATTTCATTTCTCTTTCTTTTATTTCCTCTGTCATCATTCCTCTACTCAACATTTCCCAGCACCTTGCTATCCGTTATTGCTTATTTATCATATACCATATTTAATACCAAGCATGACATTGTATTGATCAACCCATTATGTCTTTCCAGCTTGTCCATCTACTCTGCTCTGATGGCTTTACACATTAGCTCTTTTGAATGATGTTGTAATTGGATTCAAAGTCTCCTGGTACATACTACTTCTGGAGAATATATTAGGCACTTCAGTAAGCTGCTTTAGTTTATTCTGAGCAAACAACAGTAGATTTTACTTATACCCATTAACCATTTTTTATTCTCCTTTGCAAGGTTTTCTTCCTCTACCTGTCTCTTGCATGTTTCCTTCATGATTCTATCCTAGGTTCTCCTCAACTCCTAATCTTCATGGTCTGCTTGAATGATCTCTTCTTCAATAGCTCCAATTATAAGTTCTTTATTAAATGACTCTAAAACGTAAGCCCCAGGCTAGACCTCAATATTGAGTATATCTGACTGGTCTTATGATACTTCCACATGTATGTCCTACCAACATCTAAATTCAACATGTCCACACTGAACTAATCAACTGCCTAAACCTGCTAGAACCTACAGCAGAGGATGCCACTTGTGAACTACCCTTAACTCCTCACTCCACTTACCCCCCATGGTTAATCAGTCATCAGTTCCTGAGGAATCCGCTTTATAAACAACTTTCTCACTAGTCTTTTTTTCTAACCTCTGTTGCCACAATTCTATTATCCAGGCCACTAACATCTCTTACTTAGATTATTACAAATCTTCCTAAGTCGTTTCCCCCCATCCAAAATATTCTCCTGGATGCTATCAAAGCAATCTTTCTTAAGTGTGACTCTAATTGTGTCACTATTCCATTTAAAACCCTTCAATAGCTGCTTGCCTGGAGAATAAAATTGAAACTCTTTGTTGTAACTCCTAAGACCCTTCCTGACTTAGCACCATTCCAGGAGTCATCCTATTTAGTGGCAAAAACATAAGTTTTGAGATTACATGCATGGATTTAAATCTTAATTCTTCATTCATACAGCCACTCATTTTTGAGCAGCCACTGTGTGCCTTGCGCAGTTCTAGCATCTCTGGATACAGCAGTGAATAACACTGGCAAAACCTCCCTTGTGGAGCTTTCATTCTAAAGTCACTGAATGAGCAATTAACAAGAGTACAAGTATAGCATGTCAGATGATGATAAAGCGCTCTATAGCAGTGGTTGTGATGAAACTGATGAGACTGCGGGCATGGTGGCTCACGCCTGTAAATCTCAGCACTCTGGGAGGCTGAGGTGGGTGGATCCTTTGAGCTCAGGAGTTTGAGACCACCCTGAGCAAGAGCGAGACCCCGTCTCTACTAAAAAAATAGAAAGAAATTAGCTGGACAACTAAAAATATACAGAAAAAATTAGCCGGGCATGGTGGCGTATGCCTGTAGTCCCAGCTTCTTGGGAGGCTGAGGCAGGAGGATTGCTTGAGCCCAGGAGTTTGAGGTTGCTGTGAACTAGGCTGACACCACGGCACTCTAGCCCGGGCAACAGAGTGAGACTCTGTCTCAAAAAAAAGAAAAGAAACTGATGAGCATACTTAGTGATATTCAGAGAGATAGAAAAAAGAGGGCACATCTCCTAGGTAGAGGAGTCTTGATTAGCCCTTTTTTATTTTCCACTAGGATCATCTTGGAGCTAAATGTTTCTGAGGAACTTTATATTTAAAAATTTTATTTATTTTATTGTCTAAAAGAATCTCTAGCTGCTGTGTGGAGAAGAGACTATGAGGAATTATGTCGAAGCAGAGAGACAGTAAAGAGGGCTATTTGCAATTGTTCAGGGCAGAGATAAAAGTGGAGTTGTAGTGCTGGACTGGAGAGGAGTGGTCTGACTCTGAGCCTGTCTCGAACGTAGAGCCCACTGGTCTTCCTGATATATCTGAGGACAGGAAAAACAGAAGCATCAAGGATGACTTTAAAGTTTTGCCTTGAGAAATTGTAGATGGCGAAGCTATCCGCTGAGATGGGAAAGTAATGAGGGCAGATCCTATTTGGATTTCAGAGGAGAGAATCAAGACTGTTGCATTTGAGATGCCTGGTACATGTCCAAGTGAAAATATCAAGTAGAAAGCCAGAAGTGATAGTATGGAGTTCAGGTAAGTATTTTGGTCCGGGATGTGATATTTTCTGTCATTTGCATATAATGGTTTTAAAGCTGTGGGTCTGAAGATACTCAGGAACAAGTGTAGATCAAGGTTATGCTAATAAATATTTAATGAATCGCTCTCTTTTAAAAATTTATATATATATAATTACAGTAGATTAGTCTACCCCTTTAGACAGGACTTGCTCTCTTTAATTTTCCATAGTCCCCTCTACCCACTCTGCTACACATATGTACTTACAAGAGCCCTATTCATTCGTCTATATTACCTGTCTGGCTCTTTCGATAACAGAGTTTGTTAACCATCAGTAGTCCTTCTTTCTGGGTCTTTTCCCTTTACTTTATTTACTCCATGATGTATTACATGTCATTTGTCTCAAATGCCACATGGGTGATGAAATCATGTATCATTAGTCCCAGCTTCCTTAGATCCAGGCCAATGTTAGTTGTGGCAGTGAAAGGACAAGCTAGAAATACTCCACTTTCTAAATATGTTTCTCAATGCAAATGAAGATTCTTCTTCATCATCTTGAAATTCTTTAATTTCTTCTTGTTGAACTGTGGAACTGGCACACTGCCTATAGCTTCTGCGGTGTGGGTGGCTCAGAAGTTGTGTTTAAAAGGGAAATTATCAGGTTACCTTGAATAAGAATATACACGCTTTGGGTATATTCTTGGAGAAGGCAATATTGATATATAATAAGTATTAATATATTAGTTTGGATCAGTCATAGATTTGGGACCAACAGGTCAAAGGAAAATTTTAAAAATCCTTTTCAAAACATGGTAAAGAAGACTCATTTTACTTTAATTTTAAGTACAGCAATAATTTCAGATATCATAAAGAGAGCCACAAAAATAATTCATTACAGAAATGATTCAGTGTAGAAAAATTATATACTGAATAGAAAAAAATCAGATTTGCCAGTAAGTGAACTTAAGGATCCAAGGTTACAACTGGATGCTGAATACCATTTGAATTAATTGCCCTCTCACTGGGGACATAAGGTTATCTTTCTACCATATGCCATCATTTTAAAGTGATTTTTTTCTACTCTAGAAGATTTATGAAGTATAACCAAAAAGCAATGAAAAATATTTCACATTAAAACCAGAATGGTTACTGTATAGTCAAATAGCAGTCATAATTTTCTCTTTTTTTAGATTTTTATCCCTTTCTCTGTTCTCTTCATTCTCTTTTTCTGCTCCTCCTCCTTCCTTTTCATGGGTTTACATGTCTTGTGATAGTTTTCTTTTTCCCACAAAGTGTAGATATAATTTCCTGTGTGGCGTTTAATATTTCCAAGACCTAGGATGCTCCTTGAGAGGTATGGTACTATTTTGAGGTAAGTTATAGCATAAAACTACATTAGCTGCCTCATTTGTGGAAATTATACCAAATTCCCAGATATGTGGTAAGCAGTTGCTGGTAAAACACAATCCTAATGGTTTGCATAATGGATGTTTGCAAAACCAGAAATGATTCTGACCATGTTGCATCCCTCTTATAGGATTCTGGTGATGGATTCTGTATTTTATGAGGTTTAGTAAATATTATATTTAGACGTTTTTACTGCCATATTTCTGTAACAGAAAGAAGACTTAAGAAGTTTTTTCTTATGCTGGTTTGTGGAACATAAATGAAACTTCTATATGTATTTCTACTTTTATTATCATATTAAGAATGATATGGCAGATGATTCCAAGTAGAGTATGAGCATTTTTCAGATAGTACTTTAAAATACCTTTAAAAGAAGACATCATTGCACCATTCTATTTACCTTTTCAATAAGATGGTAAGATTCAATGAGCACTCTCTCAGTTTATTTTTAAATTATTTTGTCATATTTTGGCATAACTTTTGAAATTAAACCTTCTGCAATGCTTATTGGCCTACACATTAATTACAACCCGCTTGACCTTAATCAATTTCTCTTCTATTAGTCCAAAATCATACTTAGTGTTTAAATAACTTAAGGAACATGATCTGACTCATATAAAACTTCCATTGACTTTTACTAGAGTCGGTGAAATTTTGTAAGACATCCAGAATCTAATTCATTCCACATCCCAGAATACAAACTACAAACGAGAAACTGTTGAACTTTGTCCCATATAGCAGGATAATGTTCTTTTACTGTTTTCCTGGTCTCAGTGGGATTTTTTGATAAATATGTAGCATTTATAATGACGTTTATATTCCTGGTAGTTAAGTATTAACTTAAAATATAAACATGTGCTTAATGATTTTATTGTATAAAATATTAACATTACCGCTTATTCTCATTGTTATTTTCCATTAAACTTACTTTGTAGACAACTTAGTTAAATGGCGTCTATGTACAGAAACAATAAAGTTTTGCTGATTGTTCATTACTAAAATATTTAGGCCTACTTTTAATGGTGATTTTGGAGAGCTCAAAAGTTTTCCTCACATAGATGGAATGAATTAAAGATTACCTTGAATCAAAAGGAAGTTAACAGCTCTAGAATGATAGTAGCATAGGTGCATATATTCTATCCGCAAACAAAAAAGTACCTCGTTGATCAAAGTAAATCAATGACAGGTACAGTGGAGCAGAATGACGGGGCAGGGAGGGGAGTAATCCTGACTTTGGGAATGATACCAAACACAGAGCAAAAACATGACAGAATTTCTTCCAAATATAGTAGCGTTTAGAACCAAAGTAAAGGGAGATACTATTTTTTTTAAGAGAGTATAATAGTCTTATAGGAAGTAGAGGAAATTCTGGCAAACCCTGCAAATACTGGAGAGACAAAGGATGGAGCTGCAGGCAGCCTCTGAGGAATGATGGGGCCTTTGAGCCTCTTTCCCACCACAGTTCAACAACATTCCTAGGCAGTGCTGGCATCTCTGGAATGTAAAGTGAGCACCCAGCCCCTCCTCACTTTGTCCCTGTGATCTGGCCTTTTCCTTAGTCACCAAGTTCCCTCAGATGAAGGAGTGGAGCCCCCTCACATGAAGAGGGGTGGTCTGCAGTGGAGAGGAACAGGAATAGGAGACCAGTGGAAGTAGAGGAGAGAATATTTACCATACAGCAAAAAAAAAAAATAAAATAAAAATTGATAAACAGCATAAAGCATGGAAAACTGAAACAGGGGAGGGGGAAAGCTTGCACTCTGCAAGCAGTTAGCCCGGGTTCCAATCCTGGTTCACTGAGTACTAAGTGTGTGCTGCTGAGTGAGATTCCTAACCTGTTTGTGCCTCCATTTCCTCATCTATAAAATGGGGATAATAAACAACCTATATGTGAGGGTTAAATGATAATATGTCATTTACATAAAAAGGCATTATGACAGTACCTGTTCCATGAATGCTGATCACCTTCATTAAATTAAATAATTTAATACATTTAGTTTATATTATTGAATTAAATATTGCTATTCTTAAATCTAAATAAAAATAGGATTAAGTAACTCATTTATTTAATAGATTAACCCTCCAATTAGGTCAAAAAGCAGTCTGTATGGTGTGGAAAACAGACAATTGAAACAATATGACTGAAAACTTAAAAGCAAGGGACATAATGCTAGAAAAGCTAATCACTATTGCCAACATTCGCTCCTTGCGAATGTCCCAACAACAGGAATAAAGGCCATATATTCTTTATCCTGTGACTCCAGCCCACCTCTGGCTGCAGTTGATCAGACCAATGACAGACACAAAACCAAGGACGACCAAGCTGTGCTTTGAGTCCTAGCTGAAAAGGAGAGGATTGGGTTTATTTTTTAAATTTGGAGAATTACATAATGAGCTAAATGGAAGTGCGTTGTTGAAGTGAATTGGTAACTTCCTGTAGCTTTTAATGAAGTACATCACGGAAAGGAACACTTGAATACAAGCTCGCCCTGGGATGTCTGGTAGGAAACAGATAGGGAACCCAAGGGTGTTATACCTTCCTGCTGCAGAAAGCGGTTTCTGCCGGGTTCTGACTTTGTCGGCACTGAATGACACTAGTGGAGTCTTCTCCTAAACTCTGTTTCTATGGGTCAGGTTGGGATCCTGACAGGGAATCGGGTTATTCTGGAGGACGGGAGAGCTGGGAATTCTTGGCACCCTGGCCCATCTGAGGCACTTTCCAGTGCAAGCCTCCTCCCACGTGTGATGAGACATCCCTTTATAAATCCATCCTGTGACCAAAGCTTGGAATGCAGCAGGGGCTTTTGGAAATAAGCAAAGGCAGATTAAGGAAGAAAGGCCCTTTACTGTGAGTTCTAACTGATGTTTCCCTTCAGGGCCCTGAGGCTTAAGCCTTTATTTCTAAAAGAATGGAGAGGGGAGGAGCTAGTCCCATTTGTTGCTAAGCGACCAAAGCTTTCCCGGGTCACGTTTGCAGCTATTGAGAGTCAGTGACAAGGTGGATGTAGCGATGCAGGGAGAAGCCTCTCATTTCAAGATTTCTGGTTCTGTATTTTAAACCACGGAGTTCTCAAGAGAAAAATTGACTGGAAGCCTATCAAAGTTCTTCAAGAATGGTGTTTTTAGAAATAAGCCAGGCTTGAGAAGGAGGGATAAGTTTCAGACTCAAACCAGCACAGCAGGACAGCTTATCTTCCCCTACAAAGTCCAGGTCCAGTACAAAGGATGCTAAGAATAAAAGTAACAGGAAATATATAGAACCTGTATGAAGAAAAAAAAAAAACCCAAAACAAAGTAACCAACTAAATGAAGGACATAAAAGAATCTCAGAATGAATGGAGAGACATTCATGCCCTTGTTGGGAAGATAGATATTGTAAAGATGGGAATTTTCTACAAATTTATTTGTAAATATAACACAGGGATCCCAATATTTTTTGACATGACAACAAAACTCTTATTTATATGAGAGACTAAATATGTAGGAATATATAGAAACATTCTGAGGAAAAAGAGTAATGAGTAGGAATTTACCTATGATATATTTAACCATATTGTTAAGATGTGACAATTGAAATTGCGATAGTGTGTGATACCAGCATCAGAATAAACAGGCAGGTCAGGGGAAGAGATTATGGAGTCCAGAAGCAAACCCAAGTGTAAAAACCCCAGGAGTTTAGCAAACACTATAGATGACATTTCAAATCAAGGGACTGAATTAATTTTCCAAAAAATGTTCTGGAAAAAATGGCTAGTGTTTGCAAAAATGTAACATTGGAACCCTGCCTCCAATTTAATTATATTTTGGAATTTAAAATCAGAGATTTAAGTGCAAAAAATAAGGTCATAAAATAAGAGAAGAAAATGTAAGTTAATTATGTTATAATCTTGAGGTGGGGAAGTGTATTAGTCTGCTGCTATAACAAAATATCTGTAGTTTAAACAATAAACAATGGGAATTTATTTTCTCAGTTCTGGAGGCTGGACAAGGCAGCATCAGAACTGATTCCTGCTGAGGCCTCTGTGTATCCCCACATGGCCTTTTCCCTGTGCGTGCACATCCCCGGATGCCCAGTGGCTCTTCCTCCTTTTATAAGGACACCTGTCATATTGGATTAGGGTCCCACCCTTATGACCTCATTTAACTTTAATTACCTCTTTAAACGCCCTATCTCTAAATGCAGCCAGATTGGGGTTAGGCGTTCAACATATGAATCTTGGGGAATGCCATTCAGTCCACGCTGGGCAATATTTTCTAAGTATTATCTCAAAGGCAGAGTAGTCATTGGTTTCACTAGAAATCAAAGGAATTAAAATAAAATAGCAAAATTCTCATTTTTTATTGATTTGATTTTGTAAGTCTCAGCATTGAAGAGGATGGGGATACAAGTACAGTAGAAGCATTCTCCCACGCTGTTGGTGGATACGAATGCTGTGCAGGGCAAATTGGCTATTTGCAACACTTAAAAGAATGTGTGTGCCTCTCCAGTTCTTAGATTTTTCCCTAAGAAATAGTTTAATGGGTTAGCAAAAATGTACGTACAAGAATGTAAAATAGCAAACATTTGACCTCAGTAAATAGGAGATTGAAATAGCCAATTAAGATACCAGTTATATAATGAAATACTCTTTAATCATTAAGAAATATATAGTAGATCAGCTTTCTGGATATGGACATAGAATTTCTAACATGTAATGTTAAGTGGAAAAAAAGCCAGTTCTAGTATGTTCACATTTGTGTAAAAAGTATAAATAGAAGTATATATGTTAAAAAGTTGTTATATGGTCTGGCTTATTTCCATTGAGGCTATAATATTTTGCTAATCAGAAAATCAAGCTATTTCCATTTAAAAAAACAACGATTTGCAGAAATGAAAAGCATATTCCACATACAGAAAAGCATATTTAAAAAATAACAGAAAATGAAAGTAGATAAAATACTCTTGATAAAGAGGCTCAGAAAATAAAGAAAAAAACTTATAATATCTATGCACTTACAAATTTGGGAAACATGGACTTAGATCTTTCCTGTGAACGTTTTGTGCTGTCTGAACATAGAATATTGTGACTGAGAAGAGCTGCTTGACACTTGGTAGAAAGAGTTTGAGAAATACAGTTGGATAGTGGAAGAGAAGACCTTGCCACCAACCAAGAGTTTGTCCCTAATGTGTATGTCTTAAAGTGGAAGCCTGTCCCTAATGTAGAAGTATGCCTCAGATTTTCAAAAATCAATCACCCACTGTTAAGATTAAAGAAAGTTTTAAGTAATTTCTGTTTTTCTTAATACACAAAATATTGTTTGCTTACTACATGAAATATTGCTTTTGAGTTGTTTAGTTTTTTTTTTTAAAGTGGGCATTTAAATTTTTCATGGACATTTTAAAAAATCAAATATGTCTATAATACTTATAGGAATTTCTTTATTGACAATCTGTATTATACCTAATATGATATGATATTTATCAGTTTTACTTTTTATCTTTTTTATTTTTATTTCCTAACAAGTAAAAAGTATATTCTAAAATACAAAGTTCACTTTTTATGGACTCAATACTCAGTCTGTTGTGTTTACCGTTCATCAAAATGGAATGGTATTTATAGATCAGTTTGGAACATTTGTTAACATAAAAATTTGTCTTTAATTTTAAGTTTCAGGAGATCACAGTCTGAATCCACTTATAAACAGCTTTTTAATGGGTAGCTTAAAAAAACTTTCCACTGCTTGCTCTTTTTTTATGTGATAAGAATATCAGGAACTTTAGACATTTATGATTAGTCTTTCTGACTTTTACTATACTCATTTAATATACCTAACTTGTTATTTAGGATGCATACTTGCCCTTTGAAAGCATTCTGAAGTGAATATAGATAGGAACAGTTTTTAGACTAAAAAAGATATGATTTCATCTTCTGAGGTAATTGATGAAACTTCTTTGTAAAGAAAAAGGTGAAATATAACCTTTTAACAAAGGAAAGTTTTAAAACTTGAGAATGTCACAAATATAAAAGTTAGGTAGGAATAACCATGATTACGTATGAAAAGCACATTTTTAAGTACTGATGAAAAAAATCCCAAATGAAATGTTTAAAAACTGAAAATGATTCTTGAATGTCACTGGGTTAAACAGAATTCAATATGTAAATAGTTACATTTTCTTCTTTAATCTAGGAAGTAACAGCTACTTCACTCTGATCATTTGGGAATATAACTTTATATCTTTGGCTCTCACTTTGTATTTGTATATCAATTTACAGAATTCAAAGCCCTCTCATATATTTATCTAACTTTACCATTATATAATATTCAGTTGAAATATTTTCCTCATTGTTTAGGTGTGGAAACTGAGAGTTATTCATTCTATCATCAGACGTTAACTGACCCTTATATGCCAGACTACAAAGATTTAGAAACAATGACTGTGGAGTATGAGCATTGTAAAGATAGCAGTTATGTATGGGGTGTGCTGGGAATATATAGATAAAAAAAAATTTAAAACTGAGTCAAGAAAGGCATGTTAGAGAAGATAAGGGCTGAGTCGCATATCATGAATAGACATTAGAAAGGTGAAGATGAACAGTAAAAGGATGAGTCAGTTTTTGCAGAGCAGTCTGGGCATAGGCACCAAAGACAGACGATATTGCTCCTTCCAGAATAACTAAAGAACTGCAGAGGCCCACATGGGACTGGGGTGGGAAAGGGCAAAGCAAATGGCAAGGGATGAAGAAGGAGAGACATCTAAAGCCTAGATTGCAAAGGGCCTTGTATGCTCTGTTAAATGGACTTCATATTGAGGGTATGGAGAACAAGGAAAATTCATCAGATTTGATTATTTGAAGAAAACCCTACTAGAATGGTTTGAAGAAAACCCTACTAGAATCTTGGGACAAGATTGTAGATAGTGAGTGTTTTAAGGATAATAAACCAGATATGAAATGGTAAAAGTCCAAACATAAGTAGCAGCCTGGAAGTAGAAAGAGACTGTGTTGGGTTTATTCAAGAGATTAAAATGTTGTTTAATTTGGAAACATATTGCTTTAATTCACAATTCTAATAAATCAAAATGAAAATGACACATGAACACCTAGATTAGATGTCCAGAGTCATTTGTTAAAATTCAATAAACCAATGTGAGTTTGGAAAGAATGACTGTAAAAGAAGAGCCAAGAATATTTTTAAAAATGGACAAAGAAAATGGAAAGTCTGCATTATGTTAAAGTAGCATACAACTGTTATGATAATGTGATTCTCATATAGAAAGAGTCACCTTAATGGGCCAAACCTCCAAAACAACAACAATAAATTTTGTATTTCCAAAAACATAGGCAAAATTAAAAAAAAACAACATGTAAAAAAGATAATGGGTTCATTCATAACCTTAGTAAAAATCTTTGATAAAGAAAGATCTTTTGAAATTACATAAAAATGATACAACAATGACAAAACATATAAACTTCAACTATAGACAAGTGGGTAATAAACATATGGTTACTGAAAAAAGTTCAAATTTATTTTTATGTAGAAGAAAAATAAAAACAAGAATATGCCATTTTACATATTGAATTTCAGAATAGTAAAAAAAAGATGCCAATTATTAATGAGTATGTGGGGAAACAGTCACTTTTTATATTCCTCATAAGGCAAACTCATAAGAGTCAACTGCAAAAAATCTTTCTGGAGAGCAATTTTGGCAATATGCATATAAAGCCTTAAAAACATGCTTTGACTCACTCAGCAATTCCAGATCTAGGAATTTATCCTAAAAAACATAAATTCATGAAGAAATTTAGTGTCTTAGCCTGTGTCCTCCAGAAGCTGACCCTGAAACAAAGCCTTGTGGGTGAGCCCTTTACTGGATTATCATCCTATGGAGCAAGAGTGAGGGCAGAAAGCAAAGTGAGGAAGGATTGGGGGCCAGAAAAAGGACGCATTGTCAATTCAGTCACCATTAAGGGCAAGAGGCTGCTCGTTTTTGCAGAATTATCTGGGAAGCCAGAGGAAATATGTCTCAGGCTCTCCGTCTGAAAGAGAAAGGGGCACTTTTATGCACCTGCTCTCATTTCTCATTGGGCAAAAGTTACCACATTTCCAGGTGACACAGGGACAGCTCCTCTGTATCCCCTACTCTCACAGAATCCCAAGTCTCTGCTTGAGGGTCACTCTTTCTAAGTCTGACCAGAAGTAGCGTTCATATCTGAAGCCGATCAATGCTCTTGAAGTGTCTGAAATACAAGGCTGAGAGGCTCTGAAGTGGTGCATAAGGGATATCAAGGCTTCCAACACAGGTAACAAAAACTAGCCTATACCAAAATCCTTATAAATATAATAACTGTAGTTATAACTGTCCCCATCCATACCATTCAAATGTCTCACCTTCTATCTAGACCTCATCTTAATTTACCAATGGAGAGAGCCTTAGTATTTGTGATGCCATTGTACAACAGGGGTTCTTACCACCTGTAGGGGGAGGGGAGCCTCCTTAGTCATGTCTGACCATTAAGTAATCCAGTTCCAAAATCTTCTCCTGAGGGTCTGCTTTCCAAGGTCTTTGCTAGTATCATCTTTCATGATCTGTCTTATGGAGAACAGAGCCTCAAACAAAGGCTTTATGTATATGTGCTAGATTTGGAGAAGAGGCAATGGACAAGGGAAGGAAAGCAGAAAAAGGGAAACCACTATGGTTGCTGGTTGCTAAATCATGTGGGACCATCTGAGAAACCATATGAAATGCATATCAGGTCTGTCCCTCCATCAGTTTTTACTCTCATTGATCAAAATTTCACTCCATGGGGTGTGGGCATCAAGTGGTTCCCTGGAATCTAATGACTCAGAGTAAATGAAGAATTCCTGGGATGGGAGGTGAGAGGTTCATCCCAGGTGCCTAAGCCGGGAAGCTGGTCAGAGCTTATGCAGTACTGATTGTGACAGAAGTGTCTGAAATAAAGGCAGGTAAGGCTGAGAGCATCTAAAAGAGTGCTTACGAGGTGTCCAATCATGTCACTAAACTAATAAAAACGATGTAGATTTTCATCAATTCAGGATTTGTTAAATAAATTGTGACATGTCTGTTCAATGAAACACTGTGAATCCTTAAACAAAAATAAATTAATAAATAAAAATTAAAGAAGTATATATAATGATATAAAAAATCCACAGCAAGTTATTTTAAACTGGAAAATCTGGTTATCTTGATGATATGTGACTTGATTTTATACATTTATTTTTTTGCATAAATCAATAATTTTCTCATTCTTGGGAATGATTAAACTTTCAAATACCTTTTTGTCTTTTCTCTTTCCCTGTACATCTTGCTATATCCTCCTGGGGTTCTACTCAGGCTATAGAAGACCTTACTTTCTCTCAGAATTATTTATAACTTCCTATCAGTAGAGAACTCCCATTAGGACACTGATTCTTCCTTTCTTTTCTCCTCCCTCTCCTCTCCCCTTCCTCCTCCCTCCTTCTTCTCCTCCTCCTCCTTCATAGGTATTGCATTAGCAGGTTAGAAGATGATGAATTGATGTTTCTTAAACCTCCCTTACCTTACCCATTATAATTGATTTTATCGAGTTTATAGAATTATAGACTCTTAGAAAAGCATGGATTTAGTGGGAATCCAATTCAACCTTTTACTCAAAAGAAGTCCCAGATATAGAATTCCTGAGAAATGATGGTGTTACTTTACATTTGACTTATTCATCTTTAGACATAGGAAGTTTACTACTCCAGAAGAAGCTTTTCAAATAGTATGTTTGTCTCTTAAGAATAATAATAGTGAGCACTTAGATTGCTCTTTCAATGTGCCTGGCGCAGTTCCACGCACTTTTCAATTGTTAGCACATTTATTCCTCACTCTAACCCTACAATGTAGGTGCTATTAGTATCCTTATTTTACAGATGAAGAAACTGAGGCACAGAGGGTTTAAGTAACTCGTTCAAGGTCACACAATTAGTAAGCAGCAGAAATGGGGTTTGAAATCTAGCCATCTGGCTCCGGAGTGTGCCCTCTTAAACATTACATAAAGAGAATAATTTCCAGAGCTTCCACTTTTATTTCTTTTTTTCTCATTTGCCATTGCTCCTTTATTTTTCATAAGGTTTCTATGATCTCTAGGCCAAATGAGATTCCAAAAATAACAATTTTAATTTCCAAATCGAGGGCATGATTTCTAAATGGACCAAGTTATTTTTGTGAACTCTACATAAAATTCAGGAACAGAACTTTGGGAAGGAACTTCCAGATGGCAGTAAATCTTCACAGTTCAGTAATTAAGCCTTTTGAGAATGTTACTCTGTGATGGAGCCACTGCCTGATTAACTGTACAATATCAATTATATCAAACGGCACTACTTTAATTCTGTCAAAATTTAGAGAAATCTGACATGCTGACACGAGACTCTGTGAAGTGTGATAATGAGCTGCCAAGTGTCATAAAGTGCCAGGGGGGGGAAACACCCTTGCTTTCAGACTGAAGATGTTTTTTTTCTTCTTTATTCGTATTAGGGTATGCTTTATTAAACACCATGAATATCCAGACACACACACTTGTACTGTTTGAAGTGGACAGCCTAATCCTTTTTAGTTTTTATGAATGAAGTTCAAGTGCTATCAGTCAAATTTACAGGAGAAAATAGTGTAACATTTATTTTTGGTGGAGAAAGATTGTATGTCTCGAAAATTAGGCCCTTATCCATTTTGTCCCTTCATTCCTGTGAAGCATGGTTCTCAGAAAGTTAACTTTAACTTTCCAAAAGTTAAAAGTTTGACTTGCCTAATTTTACAGTGACAGACACTTGTCTGGTCATTAAGAACAAATCCAGGCTGTTTAAATAGCACAACTGGAGTTATTAAGTGACAGGATCTTTCAATAAAGTTTGGCTTTCTTGAGAAGAAAAGCATGTCCTTTTCATAAAAAGGAGAAGAGACTTTATTATAAATACAATACCTACTGCCAAATGTAAAAATTTAGTGTTTCACTAATGAAGTAATAAATATAGCTAAAAGGCACAGGCCACTCTGTTTTGATTTTTCTGTCATTACTTTAACGTGATATTTAAATATTTTCATTTTCTGTTGTCTCTTAAAGGAGACAAAAGGAACCTGCATTATCACCTAGAGAAATGTCTGAGTGAGCTTAATGAGCATCCTACCATGGAAAATTCATTCCCTTTCATATATCGTGACCATCTCTTTCTGAACGACTACCATATACATTCTCTTTGCCCTCCTTTTTACCTTTCTTCATGCATTTCCAGTTACCTCCTGGATATTTCGATTTGGAAATCTCAGCAACCCCTGAAACTCAAATATCTAAAACCCAACCAGCTAGTTTTTCTGGCCCCCTCCCAAGCAATCCTCTCCCTCCCTTCCCTTTGGTCAGGAGAATCATCATTTTCCAAATCACCCAGATTTGAAACCACAGAGTCTACTTTATTTCTTCTTTGGCTCACTCACTCTCAACATTCTATGGACTTAAAACCTATTCCTTGAACCTTTTGAACTCAATATGGCACAAACATAAAAAAAAATTTTTTTCCCTTGAATCGCTGCTGTCAACCAATGTTCAAACTTTGCCATCTCCTAAAGACATTTGGAGAAGACTTCATTTTCCTAGAGTTCTCTGGATTGACATTGCTCAGGTTTTCCTTTTCCTAGACTCATCAGCCCTTGTGATTATCTCCCATGGCTACTCTCTGCTGTTGTTCCCTCTCTGGTAGGTTTTCTTCCTACGTACCAGCAAAATAGTTAAAACCTGGCTACCATCTATTTGTGTTTATTAACTCACAGGAAATTTAGGCATTCTGTCATGATAAATGGTAGAAAAGCTGGCTGATATATTCCCTCCTTGTCTTTGACCTGTTATTATTTTCCAATTATATTTTTCTTGGCTCTGGTAGGCTCAGGGGAAAACAAAAAATCCATTGGCTAAACTAGATGAAATGTCACTCTCTACTTCTGGCAGGTGCTTCCAAATTTTATGAGTGATTTTTTGTGGTGTCCTCTCTTATTGGTTTCTGCACCCCTCCCATCCCAGTGTCTTCTTCCACCTATGTTTGTGGGGTGGGGAGGTGGGGGGGGAGGGGGCAGTTGTAAATGAAAGCCACAGTACTTCACTTCTCCTCCCGTGTTTTTTGTTTCTACAATCAGTGAGGCAGGGTGCAGCTGGGATGATAGTTGGGAAGGAGAGGATTGCTGGTTGAGCTATGGCTTATTAGGTTGGTGCAAAAGTAATTGCAATTTTGGACCATGAGTTTTAAATCATTATAACTAGGCTCAAACACATCTTTATTAATCAAAATAGGAACCATTACAATCAATGCATTTTTGCCAACACGGAATAGAAATTAGAAATTTGTTGTACTCCATTATAGAAATTCTTAGTGAGATCTTTTTAGCTCATTACACATATCTAAGAGAAAACAAGAAAGAAAGAAATGAGTTAAGCATAGGATTTAGGGATTTAGATTAAGAACAACATATAAAAGCAAGAAAGTAGAAAACAATGAGCAAATTTACAAATTAATGAATTAAAATATAAAAAAAATGAAGATCAACAACAAAAAACTAGTTGAGACTGGCAAATTTATTAAGAACAAAAAGAGATGGTGCAAACAACCAGTGTTAGGGATAATAATGAGCACAGAACTAGAATAAATGAATGATGTGTTTATTGACCTATGTGAAGGTACAGTTGAAAAATGATCCTATGTCTTATTCTAAATTCTGCTATGCTACTTTTTTGATGCATGCTTGTTTTGAAGCTATGAAGATCTGTTAGGTTCTCTTTAAATGGTCCTGCATCGAAACCCCTGAAAAATTATCATAGAAGCTTTTGGGACACACACATTAGTGCTGTATTTTGGTATACCTTCAAATATTTTATTTCAAAACTTTAATTAGTATAGCTGAGATTCTATATTGGAGTAGGGACAATTGTTGCTATGGACTGAATCTTTACAGGTCCCCCCCAATTTATATGGTAAAATCCAAACCCCCAATTTTATGTTAAGAGATGGAGCCTTTGGGAAGTAATTATGTCATCAAGGTAGAGCCCTTATAAATGGGATTAGCACCCTTGTAAGAAGAGACCCAAGAGTGCTGAGAGTGTATTGTCTCTCTATTCTCCACTATGTGAGGCTACAAGGAGAAAACTGCCATCTGCAAACCAGGAAGGGGCCCTCATCAGACATTGGATCTTCCAGTAATTTTATCTTGGACTTTTTAGCCTCTACACCATGAGAAAGAAATTCCTGCTGTTTAAGTCACTCAGTCTATGGTATTGTGTTATGGCAGCCGGAACACTGACTACGACAGTTATGAGAGGGTTGGACTTTGTGTGTGTACGTGTGTGTGCTTGAGATCCTACTTTTCCTTTGGGAGTCTATACCATCTTTCATGATGCCATTTTTCCAGTAATGAAAGACCCATCCATTGAACTACCATTCTCAGACAACTTCCTTTGGTCTCAATCTCTTCCTCCATTGACCAAAGACTTACCTCTATAGATGATTATTTGCATAGAAATAAGACCAAATGGTTTAAGGTCTGATAAGTTATTTTTTAACAAAATCGCAGGCATCAAACATGCTGAAATGGGTGAATATTTTTAGATGGATTTTCTCTAAAAAAATCATGAAAATTCTTTTAACTTGGGGCTGGTTCTACAAAAATGATTTTATAAAGTTCTAATGGAGTGTTTCTAACTCATTCCATTTCAGATTGTATGACTTACAAATATATAGAAGTTGTTCTTGGGAGAAATTGTAGATGAATGAGCACAAATTCATTTACACAACTAAAAAATAACAGGTTTAGTCAACACCAGCTTACTTTGGATCTGGCTGGCTAATGCAGAAAAAGGAACAGCTAGAACCAGTTCGGGCAAGTGCAACTACTAAGTGAGTCACCAGAAGCTACCATGCTAATCATTTTTTTTTTAAATAACTGATTATTTTCCATTCAGGTTTGTTCCAGGGTCAAATAGAGTTTCAGCATTTCAAGAAGCAAGATGTAACTACCTCCTTGTTATAGAACATTTTGTCTTTATGTCATAAATATTGATGCATACATTCAACCAACTGCTATTCCTGACAGGAATTTGTTTCAAGACTATCTTATATTTCACATGAAGAAAACAATGCTATCCCTTGAGAAAGCTGTTTCTTCATTAGGGAATGTTCCATATTTGATCATTTTGTACATGCTGAAGGTAAAGAACAAGACCAAATGTGAATCAATTTTGTGTAGTAAAATAGGCTATCGAAAATTTCATTGGATGTCTGCAACAGAACTGAAATTATAACTCAAGTATATATACATACAGAATATTCCATTTCTTGAGGATCAGATCTCCTAATTTTTTTTCACTCTATACATTGCTGCTGATTTCGTGTTAATTAAGGAATTGCATTGATAGATAACTGTTTAAAATGGAAGAAGAGGCCTTTTTTGTTATGCCAAGAGGTTCGTTTGCCATTCTGTGGTGAATGTATCTTGCTCTTACTCTGTAAACCTAGATCTTGCTCTTGCTCTGTGATCCTATCTTTCTCTCCTCAATAAACCTCATTTTGTGCTTACTTTGAAAAAATAAAAACGTAAAAAAAATAAAATGAAAGAAGACTATAGTTGGGTATTCTTTGTAGTTATATATGACATTTTTTTGAGTATTTAGTAACTCCCAGGCACTGGAAATACATTGTAAGGGAGGAAAAAAAGTTTTCCTCTATTTTCTTATGTTAAATGGCTGGGAGCTGTGAATTAAACTGAAAAAAACATAGACCAACAGGAGAAAAAGCAAATAAATTTTATTTGATGTTAATATTTTAATTTTGATGTGCATGGAGGCCTTCATAGAAAGAAATAAAGAACCATAGAAGCGATTAAACTCAAGGGGATTGTATAATATCTTAACAAAGGACAATAAATTATGGAGAAGTGATAAGACAAAGGAAAAGGAATTTTGGCTACTGTGGCAGTAAATTGTAGGATGGTAAATATATAGCAGAAACCAATGGAAGACAAGGGTTATTTAAAAAGGTTTTGTGTATGCAGACTGCTCTTGATGCTGTTTCTGTCTCTGTTGATAAAGGTTGTACTTTCCTTCCTGGTATGAGAGAGGAGGACAGTTTCACAAGGGAAATGTATACCCTGTATCTGTTTTTCCTTAATTGCCTTCAGCGGAAAATAATGGTTACGCCAAAGTGGGATATTTTGGGGTGGCATATTCTGATCTCCTATAGCATCATCTCAGTTCATCTCATACAATCATTATTATTATCATCTACATATAACAGAAGAGGAAAATGAGGCTTAAAGAGGTTAAATAGAGAATAGGACTTCCAGAACGATGGAGGAAAATCTCCCCTGCAAAACGGCTTAACTGGTAAAAAGTATGAAAAGCATTTATTTAAATCTTTGAAAATTGTCCTACAGGCATACAGAAAATGGAGAAACATTCATTCAAGAAAATGCACTAAATCTGAGTAAGAACAATAAGAGTCTAGCATTTGAACTATGACTTGCTATATTATTTAGTTTGGTGTCGTGGAAGCTCACCTCAGCATGTGCAGCCAAGACAGGGGCTCCCTATCTCCCCAGCTCCCCATCCTGTGAGGAATAGGCTACCAGAGGTTCTAATTCCTTCCAAGTCCATGTTATAGAAGTAGGCATGGCTGAGTGGACTGAGTCCCCTCCCTACGCAGCTTCCATCTGTAGGGCAGGAGCTCTATCCTAGGCAAACCAGACATAGAATCCCAAGGCCTTGACTGCACTTCCCAACACCAGATCACTCAGAGGATTGAAGTTCCATGTTGAGAGGGTAAAGCCCAGAAGATAAGGGCCAGCCACCATGGGCCCCCATTTCCACGTGTAGAGATTTGATTTAAAACAACAAAACAAACAAAAAAAGATCAAATTATATGCTGTATACAGAAGACAGTTTAGATGCAAAGATAAAAAAATAGGTTGAAGGTGAAAGAGTGGAAGATAAAAGGATTAATTCTATCTCAATAATGCTGTTTTAAAGAAAAGATGCAGTCAGAGCAGGAGTGGACAAACTTCAGCATGCGAGTCAAATCTGGCCCATTGTCTCTTTTTGTACAGACTGTGAGTTAAGAATATTTTCGAATTTTTAAATGGTTGAAAAAAATCAAAGGAATAGTATTTTGTGACATGTGCTTATTATATGAAATTCAAATTCCAATGTCCATAAATAAAGTTTTATTGGAACACACAAACATGCACACACACACACACACACACACACAAGAAATTAAGTAAGATTTCTACTATTATTTAAATAATAAGCAGCAGAGTTGGATTTAAATTCAGCCAGACTGAATTTAGTGCCCAGTAATATAACCACAACCACAAGTATTTTATCCATAGTCATAGAAATGAGACAAGATTCAGATACATTGTGAGATTCAGAGCCATCATCATTGAGATACGTGGTGGGAAAGAGGACTACAATTGCAGCAAGCATTGACTAGGAAAAATTTTGTGAGAAGGAGAAGGCAGGAGAGCTCTAATGACTTTATTATCTATGAGAAAGTTTTTGAATTCTTTAACACTAACATACTCTGATGCCGCAAATACAGAGTAGCAGTAACCTTTAATCTGGAAGGTTACCATGTAACTATCTACCATTCGTTTTCAATGCCGCTCCTTCTTATAATAGATTTTTATGTATATGTGAATCCATTATCTACCCAAATACCCTGTTTCTTGTTCTACTTAAGTAGTTCCTTACATGTGAGGATACAGTTTTCAAGAATATGAACAAACTTTTACAAAGTCTAAGTGGAAGAGTTGTGGTTTGAAACTAGGTCTGACAGTCAACAGAGGATGTGCTTCTTTACTGCAGCACACGGATCCTCACAGCATCACAAAATGGGCAATTTAATATTCTATTTTTCCTACTGCAAAGAAGATTATGAATTTTTAGTTTCTGAATGAGTTTTGTCTATCTAAAGATATTTTCTGGTCTTCATGTATGATCATAAGCAATGTATTTTGAGGCCATTTTGACATCTGTTACACATTGCCTACTCATTTTCCGTGAGCAATTACAGTTGTCACTCGGTATACATGAGGGATTGGTTCTAGAACCCCGTGCATATACCAAAATCTGTACATGCTTAAGTCCTGCATTTGATGGGAGGAACCTGAGTATAGGAAAAATCAACCCTTCATACATGTGGGTTTCACAGCCTGCAAATACTGTATTTTTGATACATTTGGTTGAGAAAAATCCACGTGTAAGCGGCACTGTGCAATTCAAACCCATGTTGTTCAAAGGTCAATTGTATTTGTTTCTGTAAGACATCTGATTAGATTTTGGCACTATATCTGAGATTTGTTTCTGCAAGATCCAAGAAGGATGGATGTAAATGCACATTAGTAAGTTTGGTGTGGGACAGTATTGTGGCAGAGAGAGCCAGTGTCTATATAATATCCGTTTTTTCTTTCATGTTCAGCAATATAACCTCAAATTTTACTCTGAGCACATGACTCCTTGGAATAATGCCTTCATTTTGAAGCTTCCCTTCAGCTAGGGATGGCTATATGTTAGAGTTATGGACAGTGGTATGCTGGAGTTGGCCACGCTGGGAGAGCCACTTGTATATATCTCTCCCTGTCTTTGCTCAGTGATGTCAAGTTTGAAATCAGCCGTGGCAGGCATACTTACACAATGAAGATTGGAGGGCTGTTTGTCAAACATTTTCTAGCATGCTATTGGCTCTGGACAACGAGCCAACTATAAGCTGTTATCCTTCTTAAAATACACCTTGCATAAGCCCCTTGAATCTTCTTCCTTGCATCTTCCCCCACACCTGCTGCTTGGAATGAGGAGGTGATGGATGCTGCTAAAGCAGCCTTCTTATACCATGAAGCTGGGAGGAGCCTGGGTCCTTAATGACTCAGAAGAACATTGTACTATCTGTTGACTGCTAGGTGAAGATGATACCGCTGGTCTGGGAACCATACTTTAAGAACTACTGTTACTTTTGATTTTTTGGTATATGCAACTGATACTTTTAGGAGATTCTGGTGAACTAGAAAAAAACATGTCTCATCTGAAAGTGTTCAAGTTTTTAAAATACTGAGCTGGCCAATAATACATATCTACTGGCCTTATTCAACTGTAGAACAGAGTATTAAGGAAGGAGCTATGATCTTGGCCCATATGGTAGCAGTCTTCTGTCAGCAATTGATGTCCCCTGACCACATCTCCACCTCCGGGATGCACATAGAAGAAATAAAGGAGAAGAAAAATATGAGTAGGTAAATGGAAAAAGAATAAAGATAGGTAGTAGGAAAATAAGATTAAATAGTGGCCACTATAGAGACTGAAGCAGTCATGCTCAGTGCACCACTATAACTTGCATAGATCTTTTTAATTCCCAGGCACTCTGGCTCCCCGTTTGTCTTTATTCTTCAGTAGCCAGTACTGTATCTCTTTGTTGGAGGGTTGGTCTCAGACTGCCAGAACCTATTAATACTTTGTTTCACCTCCCCCAGGGGCAGTTCTTAACCAATGACTGACAGGCGCAGGGGTTTCAATATTACAGCCACCTTGGCTTGATCAGGGTAAATCTAAGGTGTGACCTGCACGGTGGTGCAGGTGTGTCTAAGGTGTGTCTCTGTGGGACAGAGGCAAAGTTACCCTCCATGAGACTTTGCTTGATAACATACCCTTGCTTAGCCTCCTTACTGTACCAGTCCTATTTCCCCATTGCCCTACTAGTTTTTCCAGGAAAAATTTCCTATTAATCACGTTCACATGAATTTTCATCTCAGAGCCTGTTTGTGGAGAATCCAACTTAAGACATGCAAATTCATGAAGTGTTCCATATTTTTTTAAGAAGATAGAGATAATAAGAATTTTAATCTTCTTCCCAGGAAGTAGTGGGAAGAATAAAGGCAAGATTGGTCATCCTGTTCTATCTTCCTGAATTTGAGCTTTCCTCACTGATATGTCTCAGATGTGCTTGGGAAGAAAATCAACTCATTTTGGACATCCAGGTTCATTTAGGAAATTGACAGTATAAGTCTGGACTTCAGGAGAGAGGTCAGACCCAGAGATATATTAAATTAAAACAAGCTGGGTTGTAAACTCATAATGTATGAGTTATGCTGATTTACTTTTCTATGAACTACTTGCCCATCCTCAACTAATTTTAAAATTCAGTACAGCTGTGGTTTTCATTAAATGTTTATGATCCTATTATAGGATATATTTTTAGCCTTAATAAAAGGAAGTTGATAAAGCTTCATTATCTGTCGTTTCAGAGGAAGAGTAAAAAATCTAACATCTACCAAGTGAATCTATAATATGTCATCATAAATCTTCCATTTCTCAAGCCTTTGTCTCTCTCTGACATCAAAGATAAATGACTATTACTAGAATTAATATCTCTTAAATATATCATGATTCTTCAACATTATTACCGAAAGGCTGTTATGAAAACTTCACTAAAATAGAATTTGATTTTCTTTCTATGAACTGTAAGGGTGACTAATTTTTTACTACTTGTAGTGGAAATGTCTTCCATATTAACTCAGCAGGTTTTCTTAGAAGAATAAAATTATTTTATATGTGAGAAAGGAAATTATAAGATAGAGTGACAAAATTATCCTAGCCTTTTTTTTTTTTTATCTTTTGAAAACCATGATAATTTAAATCATTTAGCTAGACAAGATTAGTGTTATTTCCAGGCCCTGAATCTTGTTTTACAATAACCAGCTTGGTAGCAAAATAATATAACTTAATTGAGGGAGAATTCTTAAGAAACTTCCTCAAGATCTTTGAAGTACTCCTATTTCTCCTACCAGAGGCAAAAGATAATCTTAGTTTAACTTTCTTTGTACCACTGTGAGTTTCAAACATAATTTCTCTAGAAATGTGTGTCCATGTAAAAGCTCCTGTTATTGTTGCTATGGAACTAGTTTCTGACACTAACATTATTAAGGCTCATTTTGAATTGGAAGGAAATGCATCTGTAAGACCTTGAAAACTGCCTCCATAATTTGAGACTGAGGAAGAAAAAAATTGGAGAGTGGCAAAAAATGAAAGAAAGTATTTTCAAGCGTTAGTAACACATGGAGAGTCTATCTATTTTAGTACTGGCAGTGTAAAAAAACGAATATTTTATAGAATTATTTCCTATGTCAGCATCAATCAAAAGATCTTTTAACTTCTGGAATTATGATATTTTTATTTTAAAAATTATATGATTATTTGGTTACATAGCCAGAGGCAAACAGTACTGGCCATTCTAAAACATAAAGTTTAAGAAAAGTTCTTTCTTTTCAGGTATGTACCAAGGGAGGAAAAACTGTAAAATAATTAAACAATATATGTTTATCCTATGTCCCTGATAAAAATTTAGAAATTTTTATGTTTTCTCTACTTTTTCCACTATCAACATTTTGTCTCTGATAGCTAGGACATCAATTCACACTAAGATGAGAGTCATTGGCTGCAGAGAAATTTACATTCATATATAAAGTCATGCAAACGGTCTACCAACATTTTCCCTGACTTCATTTTATTTTTACTCTCCTTTTTTTCCCCTCTTGTTCTGATTTTACTACTTCATTTTTAATCTAATTTTTTTCTATTTATTTTAGAAGCTGTCTCAGATCTATTATGAGATGAAATTGTGGTATGAATGAATACATAAATAAAACTAAAGGCCAGGCACGGTGGCTCACGCCTGTAATCCTAGCACTCTGGGAGGCCGAGGTGGGAGGATTGCTCGAGGTCAGGAGTTCAAGACTGGCCTGAGCAAGAGCGGGACCCCTGTCTCTACTAAAAATAAAAAGAAATTATCTAGCCAACTAAAAATATATAGAAAAAATTAGCTGGGCATGGTGGCACATGCGCTACTCGGGAGGCTGAGGCAGTAGGATCGCTTAAGCCCAGGAGTTTGAGGTTGCTCTGAGCTAGGCTGATGCCACGGCACTCACTCTAGCCCAGGCAACAGAGTGAGACTCTGTCTCAAAAATAAAATAAAAAATAAAAAAAAAAAACTAAAATAAGTAATGAATGAAGACTGCAACAACTGGCATCATCTCCTTTTCATAGGTGAGAAAGATGTAGAACAGAGAGGTTAAGTGACTTTTCTCAATTTATTAGCAGGTTTTTATTTGCAAATTAGTGCCTAGAGCTCAAATACTTCCGACCTCAGACCCAGGATTCCTTTCAATGGAACCCCCTAGTTTCCTGAGGATGTCTGTGAACCCAGATTGCTTTTAATGACCAGACCACTAAATGTCTTAATTCTTTATTTGAAAAGGTGAGCTATTAACTTTCTGAAACGTATCCCTTCTCAAGTTTGCAACCAGAGGTCTTAAAAGCAGGCGGTGCACTTTAGTAGATGACCAGTTTCTTCCTTGCTGTGAGGATAAGCCCCTCAGAGAATACGAGGATGAAGATGAATCCCACCATATAGGCAGCCTACAAGGAAGAGACACTTGTTAGAGAGGTTGAATACCGCTAAAAACAAACAAACAACAACAAAACTCAGGGGAAAAAAGCTGAAAAGAAACGGACTCCTTTGTGTTGAGATCATTACTTTCCCATTATGTCATGGTCACACCATCCCACAAGCCCCTGTTTGCAAATCTGTATTCTCATAAATGAAGTATATAATAATATTCAAATGAAATTTAGTTTCCACATTACCTTTGAATTGTACTTTTAATTTGAATATCAGATGTATGAAAGGATATGAGTTTGGGTATGATTAAAATATATCACATATGAAACTTCTGAGTTTTTCTACAATTGTTAATTTTCTCAGACTTCCTGGATATCCAGTTTCACCTACTCATGCAGATTTTTATCATCAAATTGTAAATTTTAAAACCTGTTTCTTCATAATGCCCTGATCTTTTTTTTAAGCCAATGCTTATGTTTAAAACCAGAATATTTTTTATAAAGTATGTCATAAGTGAAATTTATGGCAAAATAATGAGTTAAACAACCACAGGTAACTGCTGTATACTCTTGTCAAATGTTGTGTATTAGGATGAAACAAGAAATCTGTTAACTTTCCAAGGAGGGGAAAAGCAAAACTAACAGAGGAAAAGCAGCTATATGTTTCTCCACTAAATGGATATTTTCCTATTGTTTTAGAACCTGTGTACAAATTTTATTAACCTCCTTTTGCCTATATTTGACATTTTTAGAAAGTTTTCATCAGAAATACTATAGAATTTTTTGAGTACGCTGCTATCGTATATGTTTTCCGGAATATGTGTTGCCTAATTAAATTAGAAGTTTTTATGTAACAATATCTAGTCCTCTATCCATTCTGAATCCCCCACTTTGTATATAATTGAAACAACTGTACTCTTAGGAACTCAAAATACAAAGTGATAAAAGGGTACATTTTAAATTTACTACACATTAAATTAGGGCAAAGATGTTAGAGAATGATGAAGTTAATATAAGTAAATTTAAAGTTAAATGTAATTTTAACTAGTGATTATTTACTGAAAGCATTACCATGGAAAAAACAATTTAAGGAACTAGCTGATTTAACTATATGCAGGTCATTTAACTTACCCTAGCAGGATTTTTTCAAGGGTAAAAGAAATTGCTGTATTAGATGAATTCCAAAATCTCTTCCAACTTTAACCTTACAAATAATTCTTCTTGCAGTGTTCTCACTTAAAAAATATCTAAGGTAAGTAATGGAGAATATAAGAATATGCTCCTCTCTGTATTTGTTAAAACCTAATATACTTTTGAGAAAAGTACATTAGATTAATCTGGTCAGGCCATCTGTTGTATATGTATTATTACCTAAAGGCCCGAGTAGTTAAAAAACATGATTAATAAACAAAATGAAACTGAGATTTTGACATAAGGATGTAAATATGACCCGAGAGCCTAGGAAGGAAGAAATTCACTGCTGGAATACGTTATGAAAGGATCTGATGATCCTTGGTTCAAATCAAACAGAACTTTTATTAAGAAAGACAGAGTAGGGCTGTGTGCTAAAATAATATATTCCTTCATGAAAATCTATAAAAGCGTGGAAAGTAGTTGTGTGAAGCTAACAGGAAATTAGAAACTAAATTAGCAGTGTATCACAGTGGTTACCTGGCTGAACTTTGGGGTTGATTGCCTTGGCTCCTATCCTGAAGATGTCACTTATAGCTGGGGGACCCTGGGCAATTTATTTAATCTCTCTGTGCTTTGAATTCCTCATCTGTATTTGTGAGGATTAAATGGGATTAAACATAAATTTCCTGGCATAAAGGAGGTACTCAAAAATATTAACTATTATTATCACTATATTGAGTGTATTAGAGAGGACTTGACAAGAGAAAGTGAATGGATTATATTCACCCGGTGCAGATGACAAAGCTGGACTTTGAGTACACATTAACTGAAAATCTCATTTCTTGAGAGCCAAGCATTCGATAAGCTCTTTTCTTATCTCACTGATAGTTCCATCCAGCAAAAGGTAAAGAAAGTTACCAGGGAAACTCGTAGTATTGACCTATACATTTTCATATTGGCTAGATTAAAAAAAAAAAAAAAAAAAAAAGGACCAACGTACTGAAAGAAACCAGTGTAACTTCCCAGGAAATTACTGACAAGACCAGATTTTAAATTGGTGAGACACAAGAGGAAAGGCCACTTACTTAAATATTACGGTGATACTGACTGTCAGGATAATGTCAGAGGTGCTAAAGTCTAAAATGAACTGTGATGTATGAAAAATGTTAAGGTCAACAAAAATTTTAAAATATGTAAAGGGATTTCTAGGGAAGCAGAATTAATGTAAACCATATATATTCTTTGGCAAAGCCTATTAATTAGTAAAGCTTGAAGCCTGCTGGTGAAGGAGATGATCAAGCCCAATTGCTATTTTGTAGAAAATGGATCAACACCCCTTCCATAGTACAGTCAAAGTTTGTAAAATTTGTTGAGGTGAGCTGGGGTAGCATTAGATGTAGGTCTTGTAGCACATAAAGGCAATTTCTTTCTTTGTAAAAATTATTTATTTATTAACAACAGGTTCTCACTCTGTCTCTTAGGTTGAAGTGCAATGGCACAATCATAGCTATTTTTTTTTTTTTTTTTTTTTTTTAGACATAGGGTCTTGCTGTGTTGCTCGGGCTAGTCTCAAACCCCTGGCCTCAAGAGATCCTCCCACCTCAGCCTCCCAAAATTGTAGGAAAACATGTGTGGGTCACTGTGTCTGGCCCAATTTCTCTTTAAGATAAAGTCATCATAAGAGTAGATTCTAAGAAATGAGGCAGTGGGCTGACCCCTGCACCAGGTCAGGTTGGTGAATCAGAATGATGATTCTGAATCCATGAGGCAATGGAATCAATGAGGGATGGTGAACACATCCTGTCCCTGTTAACCAGGGGACAGGCTATATAGGCTATGTGAGGCAATCCAACAAGCTCAAACACTGGCAACCCAGGTGACGAGAGAAGAGTTTTGACAGCCAAGGTTTAAGAAAACTATAATAGGCAGAAGTGGCATTCATCATGGACAGCCCTGGAAAGGTTGCAGCGGGCAAGGAAAAGATGCTCTAGCATTAGCCACATGGAAGCAAATGGAAGCATATCTGCTACTAGTCAGATTTCACACAAAACACCAGGCCTTTGGGTTTGGTGACAATACCAAGATCATGTGCGCTCTAGTGCAGTTGCCATCAACAAGTGACCATGATTCCTCCAACCTCAATGGGGCCTGCATGAACTTTGGCTTGAATGTGAGAGACTAAAATCAAATCTGATTGAATATAAATAAGCAGATGGGGGAGACTCCAAAACTGGAGGAGAGCAGAAGGTCTCAACTTACTATTGATTGAGGTAGATGTAGCCTGGAACAAGTCCTTGTCTAACTATGTTGAGGGGCCATTTTCCCCCCACTCCATCATGGACAGATACCTTTGTAAAATAATAAGAATGAATTACTTAAAAATGAAATTAAAACAATAACAACAAACCCAGACACATTGCATTACAGACTGTACTGGTTGTTCGTTGAGGGTGTGTGTACAAATGATTAGCACTGAAAAATATCTTAGCTGGTACTTACCAACCTTGAGTCATATGGTACATATTGAAAAGGACAATATATACACAGTGCTGTGGAGTATATAGATGAGCCCACTTAGGCCACTGTAGGCTTTTCCTGGCTGTCCCAGGGCTGAGACATACCTCTAAGCTTGAGGAAAAAAAGGAGGATAAGCCCAGGTATTTACATAAAGAATACACTGAAAACAAGCTTCTCTAGCTTCGTATATGTGTGTGCGTGTGTACATGCCTTCACACTTTGTAAGAAAAAGCACTCAATTTCAATCTTTATTCAGAGAAAGTCTCACTCTCTATGATCAACTAACTGCAGAAGAGATTAGAAGCCTTAGAGAAAAATCTTGTTCTACATAACATGAGTGCCTGGAAGCTTGGATTAACTTGCAGATATGAAGAATTCTTTCATGAAGAACCTGTGCTATGATATCACCAGGATGCCATCATACAACCCAACTAGGAGCCTGACTTTAATGTTGAAATACTTCCATCATATTAAAATACATACAGTGCTCTTAATATATTGCCCTTCATGTGAAAAAGAATTAACACTAAATTTTATTTATGCAAGATTTTCATTTTACATTTAGTTTAATGAGCAGTATCAAATTTTATGGTCAGTGTTTTTCAATTTTTAATGCTCAGAGGACATTGGTAATGTGCTGATGTGACAAAAGGAGCCCATAGCAGCAAATGGTGGGATCAGGTGTGGAACTCTGGAAACGCTATAATCCCAAAGCAAAGGTCCTGTCAGGTAGTAAGAAATCAGAATTTCCTGTATCTTCTTCCATAACTCTGCCTAGATGATGCCTACCCATATTACAAAAGAACTCAAGGTTTTAAAGTGCTGGGAATGGGGGGTAATAAAGAGACTTTATAAATGCCTTCTGTGAAGCAGAGTGATGAGAATAAAATAATCAAATATGTAGCACGGTGAGAAGCACTACAGTAAATGCAAGAGGGTGCACTACATAGCCAGAATGCCTAGATCTGAGTCCTGGCTTCAGCACCTATTATCCATTATTTGTCACATGGTGAAGTTATTTAAATTCCTTATGCATCTATCTATCTTTCCTCACAGGATGATTTTGAAAGTTAAATACATTAATATACTTAAAGCCTGGATAATAGTAAGTTCTCAATAAGTAGAAGGTATTTTAACAACTCCAAACCAAATTAGGCCTAAATAAAATGAACAGAAAATCTCTCTTGTATCACATTAAGTATTAATATACTATTTGAAGAAATATGATCCACCAGAGACTGCTGTGTGATTGGCAATCTGTTGTTACTGATAATGGAGAAGATAATCAACAGCAGTTAGCCCCAGGGCCCTCACCAAGGGCTCAGACAGTGATGATCTTTCTAGAATCGCAGTGGCTGACGTTGAACACTGGTTTTGTGCTACGTGAAAAACTAAACATTTATGTGCATTGTCTCTTTTTAACTTCACAACAGCCCTGTGAGATAGGAACAATGGTATCATTTTGTAAAAAGAGGAAATGAAAACAGATTTAAGTAATTTCCCCAAGGTGAAAAAGGTGATAAATTGCAAAGCTAGTATTTAAACCTGGCTATCTAACCCCAAAGTACCTACTTTTATACTATATTGCTTCTTGATGAATTCCTTAACATTTTCTTCTCTAACGTGTGTACAGTAGTCCCTCCTTATCTGCTGGGGATACGTTCCAAGACCCTCCACGGATGCCTGAAACTGCGGATAGTACTGAATGCAAGCACTTGGATACCACAGCAGTGGTTCTGTTAGTGAGGACTGTTAGCCAAGCCGGCAGCTAAGAGACCCACGGGCAGGTAGTAAATACAGCTCGGATACGCCGAACAAACATGATTCACGTCTCAGGTGGGACGGAAAGGGACCATGCAAGATTTCATCACGCTACTCAGAACGGTATGCAATTTAAAACTTGTGAACTGTTTATTTCTGGAATTTTTCGTTGACTATTTTTGAACTGCGAGTAACCGAAACAGCAGAAAGCAAAACCGTGAATAAGGGGGTAGGGGGGCAGCTGTATTAGGAGTGAAACCAAGAGTCAGCGTTTTGGTCACCGTTGAGTTATCCTCCCAGTTTATCTGGTTGATCACCTGAAGTAACTTGTAGTAAACACAAACAGAAAAAGTTAAAATATCAGTTTCTCATATCCACCCGGAATGTGTGCAAAGAACTCGAGTTTGTACTTGGTAAATCATGGAGCCTCAGTTTCCTGATCTATAAACTGGGAATAATTCCTATTGTGTAGGTTTGTTATGACCATTATATAAAATAATTTGTGTCAAGTATCTAATATGGTGCCTGGAATATAAGAAGTAGCTATTGTCATTATTGCTGTTACGTCCTTGAGTGATATATGTTTCCTTAGAGTAAGGAAAAGTAGAGAGTGGAGCGTGGAGCTTAGGGGAAGAAAAAAAAAGATTTGAAGGAATGCATGTGTGGTTTAAAGAAGACTTCAAATACACTTATGACCATGCCATGCAGATTTTATTCCATGCTAGGGTTATTCAAATTCTTTCTTTCCTGATACTCTCCTTGCTGAAAGCTGTGTCCTTTTAAAGCATATGGGTAAGTATCATATTGTGTGTGAAAATCAAAGAGGCACTAGTCTAAAAATATGTAACCTGGATTCTATTCCTGGCCTAGCTACAGACTCCTGTTAGCTTATTAATATGTGTATGCCTCAATTTCATATATATGTATATACAATTAACTCCTTCTCCTCCACTTGCAGGAATTCTGGAGTGATGATTTAGCATCCACAAACCTCTGAGTTCTTTTAAGTAAGCAATATGTATAACGATAAGTAAGGCTTATATTATTAGGTCGTATTTGGTTAAAAACTGTGCTTTGGTGACAGAAAAGGGAGGATTCTATCTATGTAAGCTTATAAACAGGAAACAGTGTTCACTAATTGGAATTTACTTTTTTGAGGCATTTTTTAGTTTTTTCTAAAAAGTTTCTGATATTTAACTTTTATAAAATTAAAAAGTACTGTACATTGATGAGAGAAATTTAGCAAGTACCCACTTTACTTCACCATGGCAACCTAATACTAAGGCAGACATGAATTAGATTAACATAAGGACACAAATTAAATTGACTGTTATAGTCACTTTATTAAATGCAGGTAAATAATCATAATTCTCAGTTCTCAATTTTGGAATTAGATAAATGGAATATAGACTTTTAAATTAATTTACCACTAGATTCACTTAATTTTTGTTATCCTAGGTTCCTCTACAAATATTTTGTAATCAGGGCATTCTAATCACCTGTGGAGGTTTAAATATGAACATATATTTAATATGCATATACATGATAGGGTTTCACCCCCAGAAATTCTGTTCATTCAATTTTAGCCTTCCTTGAGATCTATAAATTTAAAATAATCCCCAGGTGATTCTAAAATGTGTTCTTAATTAAGCTTTTTGCTTTCACAGACCTTTTAAATCTGAGGATGAGGTTAGCTTTTCCCTGGTATTAGCAGCCACAGCTGTGGAGGGAACACGCTATAGGTTCCCCAGAAATTTTGTTTTCCAATCTTATGTGAGTTTGACTAGAGTGGAAAATAAGGATGTGTGAAAGAATGAATAGAGCATCTAGATTCATGAGGGTCCATCACTATGTCCACCTACATGCAAACTCGAGCTGCTTTTGTGTTCTTTTGTCTTATGTTTATCCCTCTTGAAATTTTCCCAACTACTGAGTGAATTTTTAATACTGCTCAAGTACTAGCTTTTAGGCTTCTTGTTAGAGAATGGTTTGACAGCATTCTATGATATCTCAGTTCAATATAGCAAAAATATTTTCATTGTATGAAATGTTTTCTTGAACTTTGATATTTTCAAGTTTGCTTTTATTATATTACTCCTTATATATAATAATTATTATCATATTTTAATGTAAGTGTAATATCATAAGGGTGATTGTCTACCTTAGATGGCTGTTTTTGCATAATATGTGGGCATGAATATGCAAAGCACTTTGGAATCTGTAAAATGACAAAGAAATATTGAATCTAATTAAAAATTACCTTCATGAATTTAATGATCTATAAGATGTTGACCCTTGAAGGACATTTTGTTTTGTATATTTACTTATACCACATCTTTTACAAAAAGTTAAGGCAGCTTTTTAGAGAACATAATTCACCTTCATCAAAGGAAATTGTTCAGAGTAACTAAAAAAAAGATTGAAAAAATAATAATAAAAGTACTATATAGAGATTTTAAAAAATGCAAGCGATGCAGAAATGTAAAAAATCCTGCACCTCACATTCCAGAGGCAATAACTATTAACATATTTTTGTGTATTATTCCAGGATTTTATTTATATAAAATATAAATATAATTATCCCCCCACACATACTACCCCACTCACTTTCTCTCTCACCAGAAACTTATTTTCTTTTTAATGAAAATTGTCTTTTTTTACATGTTAAAAATGGTCTCAACAAATGTTTTAAGGCACTTCTAAGTTAGATGCTTAACAGTCGGGTAACATTGTGTTTGTGCTACTTTTTGGACTCCGAGGATAGGAAGAGGGAAAATTTTTCTGAATGTCAGGGAAAGGTACACCTGTTTTCATGTCTTTGCAGCTCTGTGACCTCCCAGGGGATAAAGCTTTTACTCAGGGGATTTCTGGTTGGGGGAAGAGGGTCTGCACCACAGTCTCACTCTAAGTGATTATTATCACACCGGTAAGTTTCCACTGTGGCTGCTGCGTGCAGGCTGTGAACACATTTGAAGTCAGCAGGGGACCGTTAGAAACCTCCCCTTTGCTGAGATGGAGCTGTAGAAACCTCTGCTTCACTGAAGCATGCTCGCAACCTGCGGTCGGTCGCTTCTTTTTTCATGCAGTGCTGTTTTAAACTGTCTTCTATCCCACAGAGCAAAAACATACCCAACAAAAAACAGTACAAACAATCCCCATGAGTGTTTTTGAATTTTCCTCTGCTAATCTCATTGTTAATGGTATGAGGTCTTGCCAGGAGCCATTTGTGGTTTAGACACACTAAATAACATAACATTCACACAGTTAAAAACAATTAATATCAAGCATCAAATCAAAGGCTATTTGATGCAAAACCTAGACTAATTGGTTTTTCTACCTGTCTTATGGAAACAGCATTTCATCTTTTTTACAGGTTGCCGATTGCTATATGAGGAGACATATTTAGTAATCTGCAGAAGATATAGGATGCTATGCTTAATAATGACATAATTACATAAATTGCATACTAAGTTTGCATATTAGATTATCAGTAAAAGATTATCCTGTTTAAAATGAAAATACTATCCATTAGTTAGTGGAAAGTGATTCATATCAACATTTCCTTATCTATGCTTGTCCTTAGCTGGCAGTGGATTTAGCAGCACTTAAATCCCTATTTGGTATGAATTGAAAGGATGTTGTCCTTGGTTGGGAGCATTGATTTTTCTATCAAAGGGAGTTTAAGAAGAATTACCATTTATAGTGGAAATTTCAGGAGGAATTCAAAAGTCATATAAATAAAAGGGATCCCACAACCATTATTACCTAAACTACCTAGGACTAATTAATTTTCTATTAAAAAATACTTTAAAGTTCATATTGTATGCAAAACATGATATTGAGAAGTTTGTGTGGTTAGAGGTATCATTTATCATCTTAAGTAGTTAAAAAACTAAGAGTCAAATCCCACTCTCAAATGACTACTAAAACAATGATAGATCATGGTGATGAGGAATTTTCAGCATGATATTGGCTTTATTTGTTTGTTTCTTGTCTTATTAATTAATCATAATATTATTATAAATCATAAACCTTGAAAAACTATTGAAATTGGAAAAAAAGTAACAATCTTGATAATTTTGTCTCTTTCACTAGTTCAAAAGACACTAGAACCACTAGTTAAAGAAAGAGATTATTGATTTGAAAACACACTGAATAAAAGCATTTTTTTAAAATGCTGCGATTGGATTAATTTTATCTTTGGCATTTGTAATTAAAAACAGTGACTTCATTATTTGGAGTGATAAGTTTGATTATGGGAATTCAGAATTTCAAGATCCCTCTTATGTGATTTTCAGTCAAATATTTATCTTTCTGAACTTTGTTGGTCTCTGTCTGAAATACATGTAATTATTTCTACCTCATTGGCTTTTCTTTAAGAATTTCCTTCCCAGAAAACAACTCTGTCTCCATTCTTACTTCTGTTCCCAAAGAGGAGGGACAGTGGTCTGATTGGTCTGGATTTCTCTTCTTTAAATTTATTATTGATATTCTCAATTCTTATTCTCCAGGGATTCTTCCTGTTTCTTTACTGCTTTCCTCTGCTATTCCTTTTGGGTGTCCGGCCCTGCTGGATTACTTTAAATATTTAATACCTGTGAAAAAGGAATACCTAATGTAAGAATAGCAGACAACTCTGACAATCTTAGCAGGCAATTTGTGAATAATATAGCATTTAGATCTTTCTGGTCTGAGGTCCCACGTCTCTGTTGTAGGTGTCTTTGGAGGCGGTGGTGGTGAGTGGGGAGAGAGAAGTCTCTATACCATTGGCTGTTCCTCATCATTTCTCAGTTTATTTCATTCACACTGTACTTAGGAGTAATTCCTTCAAGAGGTACTCAGTTAGCAGACGGAGCTTCTTTACTTTCTGTGCTGATGAGAAATTGTATTGTTTGTTGTGTTTCTATGAATATTTCATTGGGAAATGAAATGCGTCATTGGAGAGACAGAAGGGACTGAATCATACATGGTTAAGTAACTGCCAAAATGTACCTAAGTTATGTAGAATTAAATGAATTTTTTACATAAGTAATATATGTTTATTGTAGGCACATTAGAAGACAAATGATTCAAAGTCATGAATACATTCTTACCATTTTATATGGCTACTATTAAAATTTTATTGCATAGTCCTCTAGAATATGTAGTTTATAGAATAATAGATAAGATTACCTATTTTAATATTATTGATTATTATATACAACATAATATAGTTTATATATTATGTGATATATTACAGAATGTAAAACTGTTTTATAACTTGCTTTTAAAATTTAGCGTAATGTAAACATTTTTCTGTGTCAATAAATGCATAACAACAATACTTTTAGTTATTATAGGACATTCCAATTTCCTATTGGTTTTCCTACCTGAACATGTATTTTTCAATTTATTTAACATTAACACTGCCATTTGATTTAGCAATTGTGATTAAAGTTATAAAGCATAAAGATACTCTTTTCAATATTTGAATTCTGTTCAATCAATACATGTCATTTTCAGTATCACTACTTCATACTTTGTCCAATCATGTTTTTTTCTTAGTGATTTAAATATTTGCTTGTCCAGTTTTGGTAAAGTGTCGGGGGTCAGTCATTTTGTCGCCATGGACCTGCATGTTTCTCTCTGATTTTTCGATTGAACCACTCTGACCTACAGGTTCCTGAAGTCTGAGAGTCTAGTGTTATGTTTGTTTGTGTTTAACTAGAGGACCCATTAAATGAATAGAAATCATATGGATCCTTAAATATACAACAGAGTGGAGAAAAAACATAAATGTTACTTAAAACTAAATTTTTCTTTTACACAGCTTACTGCTAAAGTAATATAATTAGATAGGAAGATATTTTTGCTGGTTCATGCTATTATGAATAGGAATATACATATATATTTCTGTCTCAAATCATTTAACAGTTTTTCACTTAGTTTTTAAGATAAAAGTCAGTAGATTAATCACCTGAAGATAGATGAGACAATTGGTTCTTCTTGCAGTATTTTGAGATACTCAAAGAAAGGGCTCTGTATCCATGAAATGTACAATCTTGATTTATTCTCATTCTGTTTGGTTCACCTCCTTCATATCTCACTGAACCACAAGAGAATGAATTTCCTGACCTGGTAACTTTGGCTTTTAAGAAATCACTTTGTGTCAAATTATTTCATTATTCTGAGACAACTTCTAGTCTTATTTTGCTATTTCTCAGTCCTATTGAGTGGCCGGAACTCCAAGTTTATATTAGTAGGGGCAATTCTGAGTAACTAACCAAAAAATTGGTAGAGTTAAGTGGTTTCTGTTCTTTTGGAATAATTAGGTGCTTTAAAAACCTATGTTTCTTTCTATTGGAAGGAGGAATGTTAACTTGAGGAAAAAGGATCAAGTGTTATTTTTGGTGGGTCATTAATTAGATTTCTTTTCTACATAGGGAAGGTAGCACCATTCCCTGTTCTTTTTTCAAATAAAGGAGTTAGATTGGCTAGAGAGAATCGGGTGGGCACATTTGATAATGGAAAGGAGGGTTCAGTTGGTCCTCCCAGCTCTGTGTTTGTGCATTTAAGTATGAAAATAGACCCATAAACACACAAAATGCCTTTTGTTTCTTTAGTTAATCTAATTTTACTCATGAAGACAGCTTTAAATGCACCGTGATTCCTTTCACATGCTGATTAGTATAATCTCATATTTTAATATTCTCTTTTTTAATGGGGGGAAATAGTGCCTCACTTAAACCCATGATAAGCAAGGCTCTGATACAATTAAAATGAGCCAAACAGCTGTGGAGATATTTCTGTGCCTCGTTGATGAAGAAGTAATCTAGTTTGATGGATGTCTTCATTTCTATCTTAATCACAGCAAGCAAGATTAGCAATACACGTGTTTCACTTCAGTTAATTACTCAGAATGCATGCACAAATGCAGGGCTTTACTTCAATTAATTACTTTGAATTTCAATGAACTTAGGAGAGACCACACTGAAAGTATCTGATAGAGTCCTTAGATAAATTTAATGGATGTTGGATAAACTTTATATAGCCTCATCCAGGTCTAGATTTTCTGCCATCATAGTGAAAAATCTGAAAATATAAACATGTAGAACATATAACAATACATCAGATAATTGGATGACCTAATATCCTGTTTTTAGCTATAGTCATTACCTGAGGGTTCAAGGAACAATGAAAAACTATTAGATTAACAGTGCCGTGGTTATAGGAAAAAAAGGAAAGGCTTAAGTTCTTACTCATGCATTGATCCACCATTTGTGACCCTCGACATAAATTTTATTAGCGACTATTCTGTTGTGGTTGTCTTGAAAACTTTATAGATTTAAGACAAGATTATTTTCTCATTTTCATCAGATGTGCTAAAATGCCGTGTTCTAAACACTTCCTGATTACTGCATACCATACAAATAAGCAGTTGAAATTATTTTATAGTTAGAAATTAGAAATAATACTTTGACTTGAGGTTATGGGAAAAGGTTCAAAATTGAGAAACAATATTAGAATCTAGACTATAAAAAGACTATAAAAAAGGCACAAGTAAAATAAAAGGCAGTTGAAGCCTCAGGTTCATTTATCAGAGACCAAGCTTGGTAGCTGGTTAAGAATACCCTGGAGAGAAGACAGTATGCTATCATGGATATTGCGGTTCACAAGAAAGGTATCGTGTAGAAACATGACACCAAAAATTAGCGTAATTATGTGAAAGTCAAAATGTATTAGAAAGAATGTTTGCAGGGGAAAAAGGAAAAATAACTGGAAAGGTAATAGAAAATGTATATAAAATGAGGCAAAGAAATCTGTTAAAAAATTACAGAAAAGTCGTGACTGAGAGAAAATAATTTTGTGGTTTGGGCAACTATTAATTTACTATAACAACTGAAGTTGAGAATTGTGCACATATAAATCTAGTAAAAATGTGTTCCTAACCAGCTTTTCCATGGGCAGCATTGTATATGTCTCCAGGAGAGAAGGGAGGAAGGACATATTTTTATCTATTTTATTTTAAAATCGATTCCTATATATAGGAGTAGTGCCAAATCTGCATAACTGGGAGGAACCCGCCAAAGGTGCTACACAGAAGTTAGTATCAATGTTCCCATATCTCAACAGTAGGCATTTTGGAGAGAAGTAAAAATGCAATGTAAATAAATAAATAAATAAATAGAGTATCCCATTAGCAAACCTCCATTGAGGTTTACTTCTCACTGAGACTTAATTTCTGCACTTTGATAGCAGATGTATCCTAACTCCATTTGTTTCATGCCTTAATGGCAAAATTATTTATAGAACACAGTACTGGTCAAAGGAATTTTAAGTTTAGGCAAATTTTCCTGAAGAATTGCCTTTCTAGTTCTACTTTGACTCCTTTACAAAATGAACATTTAAAAGCTATTTAAAAAAAAATAAAAGCAAAAAAGAGCAAAACAAAACAAAAACAGACAAGCCCGTACAGCTTTCAAAAACTCTACTAGAAAAAAAAAAGCAACAATGGAAACCCACTGCTGATAACAAACAGGTGAAAACACCAATTTGTTTCAGGAGTTAAGCTTACAATATAACACAAGCTCAAGGGCCCCTTCTAAAAAAACTGAACAAATGAAAATACTGTATGAATTGCTGGTGTATTCTTGAGAAAAAATTGTCTGGTTGAAAGAACAGTTGTTTTCTGACTTCTGCTAAAAAAGCTAAATTCCAACATAGTTTTTAGATGAAACTATACAATCCAAATCTTCTCTTATTGACAATGGAATTTAGTTTTGGGTAGTGACTTCATTACTCATCTGTTAGTTATTCTTTGAACAAAAGCAGTCTTTGTTGCTCAACCTAGGATCTGAACAGATAAACGTGTAACACTCTTGCACTGGGGTTTGGGGTGTTGCCAAAGCCATTTTGAGAATTCAGGAGTAAGTGCCATAATATTAATATTAAAGGACCAGAATATCAGATTCATTCACATTCGATGTCCATGAGTTACAAAAATATACAAATAACTTCTTCTCCTGAGATGACTCAATTTTAAACTTTCTATAGTTACCAAAACCAAGAAGATATCAAATGCCCTATTGACACGAGAACAATCAGAAATAATTCACACTATAAAATCGGAGATTTCAGAATATTATGGAACAAAACAAAATGTAATGGTCATTGTTATTGCCTGAATTATAATGAACTATCCAGATAATAAAGGGAGGCAGTTTGTTTCTTGATTACATTTGGTTGATAAATAAAAGAAACAGTTCTAAACACCAAGTCCTCATGAAGTTATTAATACAAAAACAAGGTAGATTTCCTATACTGTATGTTTAGACATCAGGGACATTATGAAGGCTTATTAAATAATGTTAGTGGCAAGGACTGTAGTTTTGATTTAAGAATAATTATGTATTTAAAAGTGAAATAAAAAAGACAAAAACTATTGCTTAGTCATTGGGTCCATTTTTATATGATTTAATGTTAATACTTAACTTAAAAAAAAGTACCAAACCTGCAAAATAAGTGAATGTTTAGAGGTAAAAATCTCCAGAACATTGCTTAATACTTACGGTCTATTCTTTTTGGACATGTCTACTTAAAACATTGTTATTTTGTAAAGCTCCTGTTCATATATACTGCATAAAATGTGAAGACACAGTCAAGACACTGTAAAATATTTATAATTAGAGAACTCTTTGTTAGGTGAAAATCAATAGTCATTTAAAAGTGAAATGTCTATGTATCTGTGCACATATATATGCACATATATTTAATATATATTTTTATAAGCTCCAGTTAGTCCAAGGGAGATTAGAAATCGCATGCATTTTTCATTTGAATTTGTTGCCACCCTATTTTGGTGATTGAATATCTAAAAAATAGTAAATGTTCAATAAATACTTATTGAATTTTCAAAACTATTTAAGTTTGACACACTTAAAAAAAATAATGCCCAGTATTCTAGAGGGATTTCATTTAGTTTTAGATACCATGGATTAGTTTTAAAAAGTGTTACCTTTATTTTAAAACCACTGTGGCAATGTCTCTTAGTCTATCCATAATTGAAAAGAAAACCTTTCAATTGAAAGATGATCCTTACTCTTAGATTTAAATAACATTAGCTATTGGCCTTTCCATCTTTGTGATGTCTACAGAACAGAAAGAAAAGCAAGCTGAGTTGAACTAAACTATATAAATCACACGGTTCCTTGTCTGCTTTATTTGCTCAGTATCTTTCTGCAACTGGTAATGATAATTTCCTCGGATAACTGAGGTCAAGGGTAGCAAATTACAATGCCTCAGGAGCCAGGCACGTAAGTAACCTCTGAAGTTGCTAAGTTGGTGTGGGAATTGAGATGAGAGGTTGGTATACTCTGTTTAAAGGTATTTAAATTCAGTCCTTATTTTTTAAAACACTGCTCATCAAACAAAACCATTTACTTTCCTAACATTTTAGGCAGAGGGGCTAAATTAAGAAGACAATAGTCATTCTCTAGTGGCCTCTGCGGAAAGGCAGGGATAGAATGACTTGGTTAGCTTGTTAATGTGAATTCTAGTTCATACTTGAATATTCTAACTCTGTAGATCCAGAAACCCGTATTTTTATGCACAGACAAGTTTATATTTCTGTGAACTTATTGTTAAAAATAAATGATCACAAAAATCAGATATGTGATTTAAAAATAATAATCAGAAATGATAATGAGTGACTGGAAACCCAGGGTTTGTTGCAACGAGAGCTACCAGATGTGAAACAATCCTGATGTTTTAATATTGGCTTGTTAGACACATTCCTATCTATTATATTTGTCATATTTGACTTTTGCTTTGGTAAGATACAGGCACAGTACACAGTAGAGATCAAGGAAAGAAAATAATTTGAGCAAGTAGATTAATACAAATAAATCCTGAATGATCAGTGCCAATTTATTTCAGTTCTGTCTTTCAGGGTATTCCCACTTGTTTAAATGAGAGCTTCCTAGAAGAGATGTTGTTATGAACACTTGCACTTAACCGAGAAGCATATGACCTTTGGAAAATAAACTTGTTACCATGATTTCAGGACTGATATTAGCAAGTCGTTGTCTAAGCTATATTTGTTCTCTTAACCTGCTACTTTTCACGACAATTATATTTGATAAAGAAAACGTTCTATTGAAGTGATGCAACACATTCGTCATCTTCACTTTTTTTTCCCCCATCTGTCCTGCCCTCCTTGTTGCATTACTGCCTTCAGTTTGTCACCCTCAGACCGCCATCCCAGGCCTAGCCCTGATATTTCGGGTCAGTGTTATTTCAACACCTATGTTGTTCTCACAGGATAGGTCCTGCGTGGGACCTGGGGACCATGAAAAACAAAGTTAAGCCGGGCTGGGTGATGAGGCGAGGTTGGGCAGCAGGTAGAGCCCAGGCAGATGGGCCAATCTCAGAATCAAGAGGGCTTTGGCAAGAAGCATCAGCCAGAAGTCTAGGCAGTCTAGGAGTAAAGGGAAGAAGGTAGCTATGGGCATGGGGTTTAGAAGAAAATCTCAAGTGTTAGGAAAGTGTTGGGGGAATAAGTCTGCATTTCAGTCCTAGAGCACAGTCCTGGATGAGAACCAAGGCAGAAGCATGGGCAGCAAGGCAGAGACAAGAATCCTTGGCCAGGAGTGGGGACACAGATGTCTAGTCTTAAGAATCAAGCCAGGAACTAGTTTTTAGAAGCTGGGTTTAAGGTCAGAATGAGACTTGATTGTGAGCTTACTCCTGGGATTCCTAAAATCATCCTGTCTAGCATCAAAGATTTGTCCCAGAATCAGACACCAGAAGTCAGAGAATTTAGCTGACCTGTTCAAGATCACAAGCTAATTAGTGCTGGGGCCAAAATTAGATTCCAGGTTTTCAATTCTCAGATCAGGACTCGTTATGCCATGGTCTGAATGAACCAGAAATGCAGACAGACATATTTAATTGTTTTTGACATGTTCACTTGTCACTGTTGTTTCATAACTATAAAGAGAATTAATAATTTGTTTCAGGTTACTGAAGAGATAAGTTGAAGTAATTCATAGACATATCTAGTAAAAATATTCATGAACATATGAATTTGTCTTGGAAGGACCCAAATTGGCTGATTTTTGTGATTATTATTTATACATCTCTATGAGTTTATTATAGATGGATTCATTATAGATTGTCAACAACTGCAAGATTTTTAGATCAGAAAATTCCATTAACAGCAAATTACCGAATGATACATAATTCCAGGTATCCATCTTACAGATAAATTTTTCTTTTTCTTTCTTTCATTCTCCAAATTTGGCATTAAAAAAAATTCTTGAAATTTTATTTTGTCATGGTTTAAGCTTTGTTTTTTTAATTGCCCTAATTGACAAAGTATTTGAATAGTTTACATGAAACTATTCCAAAGCTTATTTCAAAAGCCAAGATTTTGAAAAGTTTATATGGGATAAATTTTTGTACTATTTGAAAATTCAACCATTAATTCAAAGCTATTAATACTTTATTCAGGTATAAGTGCATTAAAGTTAGCATAGACCCCTCTTTTCATTCTTGAAATCATTGACTGTATTCTTTAAATTGTTCCGCCTCAGTCTTGTAGAATTGATATAAAAGGAACTATTGTTTTTACATTAACCAAAACATGAAAACAAGTAATATTTTAAGGTTGAACAAAATTTATCAGATAATGGTACTTGGTGATGAATTGTAGTATTACAGAACAGCTGCCTTGGGTATCTCCAGGTTTTGTTTGTTTTTAAGCAGAACTGATTTTTTAAGGGTTGAATTATTGAGCTTTCTAACCTCCATGGGTCCAGGACATTGATATTACAGTTTTTTTTTTTACTACACAGAATCACACTGAAGAATTAAGGTGGGCATTGGATGGAGCTAGAAACTAACCTCTGAAATCAAAGTGCCTACAGAAGCTGCAGGTGTGGGAGTAGGGGGAGAATGGGCCCAGGCAAGGGAAAGGGAGAGGGTTTTAAGGGAATTTCCACCACTGTCAATAAAGAGTCAGACAATCCACAGTAATGGGAATTTTTTGCTTTTTTTTTTTCTTAACCAGAAAAAAAGGGCCAGAGCAAGGGAAGGTGAAAATGAATGGCATGTTGAGAGACTGAGAAAAATATTTGAAAGAGAAGGATAAAATATTATGTGATGATATCTATATCCAAATTGAAGTCTACATCTTTGCTACTGAAAGTGTGGTATAAGATCTAGCAACATCAGCAGCAACTGGGAACTTGTTATGAATGCAGACTCCTGGGCCCCAGCCTAGACAGAATGAACCAAGATCTGCATTTTGACAGTATCCTCCAAGTGACTAGTATGCACACTAATGCTTGAGATTAAAGTTTGGGGAGCCTATTTTTGACATCATGAATAGAAATATACATTCAAATGTTATCAAAATTACTTAGGAAATTTTTCTTTAAATTTGAATTTTAGATTTTAAAATAACAAAAAAATGTTAGAAATCTTATCAAAATTTGTTTTTTACTTCTTGTTCCTTCTCAATTTTCTTCTTATTAAACAATTATCAAAGTATTTATGAAGTGTGCTCAGTTAAAAACATCTCATTAAGTGTTTTATTATATGATATTAAAACATTTTAATTTTTAATGGATTGAAATGAAATATAAGCTTGCTTTTTAAATTAAAATTGCATTCCTTCCCAAGTGTTCTTGCTGGGTGATGCATTTTCTTTTACAAGATTATTTGTAATAATTATGTGAATGCAAAACATTGAGATTATTTTAAAAACTCTATTAAGTAATAATGTTCTTTTTTGATCTAGGCCCTAGTTACATGGATGTGTTCAGTTTATGAAAATTATTTTCTCTGTATGCTAATGATATATATACAATTCTTTGAGAATGTGTTTAAAACATTTCAATTATAATTGTTTTCCAATTCAATAACAATTTCAATGTAATAAACATTTAATGAACAGTTCAATAAACATTTTAGTGATAAAAGAAACCTATAAACAGAGCACATCCATCACCCTTAAAACAGGTGTCTTGAGAAACTTTATGCATATCCCCCAAGTGCTAAAATTGCTGAAATTATTTGGGAAATGTCTCACTGGTGGTTTAAGGGTAGTTTCAAAATAGCCTTTAATGTAATTTACACCTGTCACAACTCCTCCATCATGCTCAGTACATTATAGCCCTACTCCTTTATTTTATTTTATTTTATTTTTTGTTTTATTTTACTTAATGAAACTGCTATTTGCAGTCTTGGCTGCAAATGCCTTTTAATGCTGTTCAAAGAATTATAATCCACCACCAAAAGCAAAGTTTTGTCATAGAAACAGGTATTCCAAAAATGTACTCCCAGCATAGAAAGCAGCTCCCAAATAAGAGTTCCAAAATATACTTTAGGCAAGGGCAGTATCGGTGAGGTAAATGTCAATTTCCTCAGGTGTCTACTTTCAAAAAGGTACAGTTATTGTGAGACATACGTAATTAGGATATATTTGCTAAAATATTTATTCTATTGTCCTGAAGATGTATGTATGAAATAGCTGAAGTAAGGAAAACAGCTAAGATTGAGATTGTATGATTTTTCCCCCTTGATTTAAGATGAAAAACTAAGTACAGGTAGAAACAGGGTAAAGTAGATCACTATAAAAATGATAGAAAGTTCTAGGTCAAGTTTACTATTGGAAATAAAGCTACTATCATGTTTCATCTAACATTAGGACTCAGTGCCAAGGGTTTTCATTATACACAAGGTATAAAGTACTTTATAAATCACCGTATCTGCTGACATTCAATTACATTCAGTCTTATTAATATGAACTGCAGAGTGTTTTTAGGTGTCTCTTGGCAGTAAAACTAGCCTTTTCATTTAAAAATCTTGGCTTTCACACATGGCTCGCAAGTTCATATAACACCTTTAAACATCCAAGATATAAATGCTGATTATTTTTAAAATGTTTCAAACTACCGACTAATTACCTAGGAACCTTAAAAATAAACACCTGTCCTTATGCCCAGGGACTGACTAAAATATGATAACAGATCTTCTGCAAATCTGGCAGTAATTTTCCCAAGAAAATGTAGTCCTTCCACATCTCTTTCTATAGAGCTCTACTTACTTTGAACACTAATATATTTTTATGAGTGAATCTGGTGCATTTGTAAAATAGTTTTGAAGTCTCTAGGATGGGAAATGCTTGTCTTCATTAATTCCACGATAATAGCTCCTGTGCAGAACCAGGTAGGGTTAAATGACAAGATTCAACATTTCACTCTTCTCTCCTTTTCTCTCCATTTTATATAGTCTCTTCCAACTGAAGAATACTTATGCCCACCTTTTAGATCAGAGGCTTGAGACATTGGGGGTATTCGAGTCACCTTTAAAGCTATAGGTTCCCAGACCTATACTCAGGAATTCTGGTTTAATGCTCTGTGCTAACACCCAGATATAGTATTGTTATCATGATTACCGTAAACATTATTAGTATCCCTCATATTAATAATTCTAATCTGCAGTCAGGGTTGAGAACCACACTTAAGATCATGGCTGTTGAGAGATGAAAATCTTACATATAATTTTTCACGTGGTAGAAGAGAGAGGATAACCTTGAGAGATGTGCTTGAGGCTATCACAAATTTTATGGACGTTTATATGAACCACATGATCTTTTGAGAACTATTTACATATCTATATTGTATAATATATACATGTTTGTGTGTATATATATATATATATGTACATATATACACACACACACACACACACATATACTTGGGGGCATACCCCATATTTACATAGAAATAAATATTTTATTTGAATTCAGTTAAAAATAATCTGTTCAAAACAAAGTACTTCAAACCTTAAACACCTTGAATGGGAAATATTTATATGTGACACTAGGCGGCGCTAATGATCTGTGAATGTAAATGGTATCACTCAGAATTGACATTAAATTGGCAATTATATATACGTACATGTTCAAATCATTAACTATCAACCAATTTTTTTTTCAAGGAAATAAATGTTATGCTTTATAGTGATAGTAACATAAATTGCTTTCTATGCCATATAAATAAGTTCTGCATGCTTGGTTATTGTTACAGCACAGATTGATTAAAGGATAGATAAAAATGTTTCTAATGTCTAACTTTAAAAATATGCCTCATGCCTAATTTATTTTCTATAAAAATATTACAGTTTTAACAGAACAAAAGGTAACATTTGTTATTCTTATAACTGTGAATGATTCTGAGCAAATTTAATTCTTCATTTCTTTCCTAATTTATAAAACTCAAAGCTAGAGTGTGCTGAAAGTTCACAAATATTAAAATACATCTTTTTAGTAATTTTCAGAATTTGAGGAGATACATATTTTACTTGGTTTGGATTTTAAATACTTAATTATTTCCAAAACTTAACTTTGTAATGAAACAGTGTTCTAAAATAAGAACACAGAAATCATCTATGGAATTTAATCCAGTAAACATTATCGGTGCCTTTTATTTGGGGGCAGAAAGTGCTGAGGCTTCATCAATAAAGAAAAAATGTTTCCTATGCTCAAGAAACATGCAATTTAGTGGATTTAAACATATTACTATAGTACAGATTAAGAGAATTTTTATTCCCTCTCCCCCCATTTTATTCCCTGGTACCATCTTGTTGTGCCTCAGGATTAAACTTTCCAAAGGGCAAAAGTCAAAGCATCTTCCCTTTGGAACAATAGAATTTCCATGCAGCATGATGAGCTTCTATGGCAAGCATGAGTTCTGTCTTTCAATAATAGTACTTAAGGGATAGTTGACTATTTTGTAAAATATGTCTGTTAGTGAAGCAGAGAAAAGCCTTTGAGCAAAATCATGAATTCTTGTTTTTTTAGGATTCCAAAAACAGTTTTTGCTTTCTCTGGAACAAATTCCTAGCCCTCCTGTCCTCCAGTGGTATAGCAAGTCGGTATGAGATTACTCACCTACTGCTTCCCTGTTGAAGGCCTTCAAAGACCTTCTCTCCAAGATTTCAAAGCCCTCTGTAACATACTCCCTTTGTGATACCACATTTATCCCCACTACACGCTCTTTCATTTATTATCATGTACAAACTTATGTGCATTTTGATTTATGAGTACCTAGATTGGATTCGCTCTGAGACTAATCTGTGCATCAGGAAGTTAAAATAGTTTAAATTCTTCAAAGACAAGGCTGCATGTAGTTAGTATCGTTTAAATCAGAATTTTCTTGCTGTGGATATTCTCTGACTATTGCAGAATTAGTTGCATAAATGTTGGTCCCTTTGCTGTTCAGACTCTTAATTTGGGCTCAGGATTTCTGTGTGTAGTCTCAACTACCACCAGCATTCCTGAATCATGTATGTTATATGAGGCCTTATCTCAACTTTGTGTGCATTATCTTAATGTGCCTTTAATGTGCCTGCTCTCATCTAATCTCAGCATTTCGTAGCTTGCTGTCTGTAAAAAATATTCTCCATTTAAAAAAATATGGCAGAGTGTTCTTGACTCCACATTTTAAAAACAAGTTTAACGACAGCCAACTAATTTTCTTACCAATTGCTTAGTTGTAAAATTTAGGATATCAATAGCCTCAGCAAGCATATATACCACTTTAGGTCAAATTACATAATTTTTACAAAGTTTTCTTTGCCTATTGTTCTATGCCTGTTTAATTTTTGCCATAGTTTATGAGCCTTTGTGACTTACATAACAAATGCAATTAATCTGTATGCCTTTTAATTAGAATTACATATATTGGCTATTTATTCAGGGACTTCAAACTTTATCTCTTTTACAGGATAGTTAATATATAAAATACATTACAGGAGTCACAATTACCATTTGGAACTCATTATTGGCAATGTTTAGCAACAATACAGTAAAGTTATAAACACATCTGTATGTTTATTTCTCTATCGTGCTTTGTGCAGTTGTCACCAAAAACAAATTCTCCCAATTTAACGAGGAAAATTACATTGCTAATTAGATTTAGAAAACAGTCTGGAAACTAATGAAAAACTAAATTTAGGAAGGGGGGCAATTAGTCCAAAATTATCCATGAAATCTTTACTGCTACCATACATTTTTCAATTTTTTATAATGTTTGTAAAACTGTGCTTTAAATAATATATAAATGGATACAAAAATAACTGGTGGAAAAAAGCACGAAATGGACTTTATTATATACGTGGAAAAAGTCTCCTCATCTCCTTGAATATTTTATAAAAATTATACTTATTATTACATAACATAAAGATTTCTGTTACAGTACTGGATGGAAAAATCTATTTATGAAGTCAATTTGAAATAAGTGATACCATACTTTGACAGTAGATGTCGCCATTGTCATTCTCTACCAATGTGCTGAGTCAGAGTGGGTTGCACTCACAATGATGCGCACATTTATTCATTTAAGGCAAGAGAAAGACTACCATCCAAGGATCAATCTTAAAAGTCATCATTAATTTGAAATGGCACCAAGGTGTCATTCTTTTGCCACTCTCTGTTTTAGAAGAACAAAATTTCCCTCACACCTTTGCTATTAACTGCTCCCTTTGGGTTAATTTTTTTATGTGTAATGATTTTCTTTAAATGATTTCAATGCTTTTGCTGTCCACAGCAGAATAAAGTCTTATGTATATAATGCTAAGGAAAATATATCTTTTCATGATAGGGATAATGATACTCTTTATTCATCTTTGATATTTATTATTCCTCCTCAATAGCATTCTATGTATAACGTGGCAGTGACCAGGAAGGTTAAACTCCATTTTCATGGGGAAGATTATCTGTATTAGCATTTTCTTACAAATTGTCAAAATTACCTCCCCACCAGCTCTTCCGTCAATCCCAAATTCATTTACTGCTACTTTTTATTCTAAAACTAAGTAATAACAGCAACAGCAACAGCAACAAAAACTTTGGTCAACTATTTTTCCCTGCAATAAGTGGGCTGCTTCTATTGTCCAGCTTAATATCAAGTCTGCCATTAGTCACTAATGGTTAGTGACTTGAAAAGGCCCATGTTGTCAACAGGCACAAATGGATTTCTAAGCATTTCTCTAAAATTTCTTACTAATGTTCCTTTCACGGGAGTAGTCAGGCATGTCAATTTCTCGCTGCAATTTTTGCTTTTGGTCCAATCAAAAAGATAGGGTTTGCCATCATAAGATTTTCATAGTTAATTGACGGTGTGAATTAAGGCATTGATGAAAGAATAATTTGGAAACAACTCTAGGGACATTACCTGTTTTTGTTTTATTTGCCATTATATTGTCCTCTAACTCAAAAAACTGACAGATAATTATTATACTTGATTCTGTGTATATGTGATTTTCTTCAACATGCTTAGGGTGTTTTTTATCTGCTACAAAGACATTTTTACTTCAAGTAATTTGGATATGCCCTATGATTCCTTTATTCATTATATCTCATTACTGCTAGAGCCAAGAAAAAGCTAAATTTTAAATAACTGATTTCACAATTTCATATTTAAACAGAAATGATATAAACAAAGGTAAAACATGTTTTATAGGAAGATTCAAAAAGATCAGACATTGAATTTTGTTTATATGCCTGGCATCGTTCAATTATACTACCCTAGAGGTAGTGCTGAATCAGGACCAAATTACTGCTATTTTTTATATATTCTTACATATATTATATATTATATGTGTTATATAATATATACATTATTTCAGAATATTACAGGGGTACAAACATTTTGGTTACATAATTTGCTTTTGTATAGTTTGAATCGAAGTTATTAGTGTGACCATCACCCTGACAGTGTGCATAGTACCCATTAGGTGAAAATTTACCCATCCCTTCCTCCCCCCTCCTGCCTGCTTGATTTACATTAAGTTTTACTTCCATATGAGCACATAAGTGTTGATACATTAGTTCTAATTTAGTAGTGAGTACATGTGGTGTTTGTTTTTCCATACTTGCGATACTTGACTTAGAAAAATGGTCTCTAGTTCCATCCAGGTTGTTACAAAAGATATCATCAGTTCACCACTTTTTTATGGCTGAGTAGTACTCCATAGTATACATATACCACATTTTATTAATCCACTTATGTATAGACAGGCACTTGGGTGATTCCATGTCTTTGCAATTGTGAATTGTGTTGTTATGAACATTGGAATGCAAGCATCTTTTTTTGTAAAATGTCTTTTTTTTGGGGGGGGGGTGTAAAAATACTCAGTAGTGGGATTGCTGGATCAAATGGTAGGTCTGCTTTCAGTTCTTTGAGATATCTCCATACTACTTTCCATAGAGGTTGTACTAGTTTTCAGTCCCACCAACAGTGTATAAGTGTTCCTTTCTCTCCATATCCAGTCCAGCGTCTGTTGTTCTGGGACTTGTTGATAAAAGCCATTCTCACTGGAGTTAGGTGATAATCTCATTGTGGTTTTGATTTGCATTTCCCTGATGATTAGAGATGTTGAGCATTTTTTCGTACATTCTAGTTATAAGCCCTTTATCAGCTGTATAGCATGCAAATATTTTCTCTCATTCTTCAGGTTGTCTTTTCATCCTAATGATTCTTGGCAGTGCAGAAGCTTTTTAATTTGATTAGGTCTCATTTATTTATTTTTGTTGTTGCTGTGATTGCTTTTGGGGTCTTATTCATAAATTCTTTGCCTATGCTGTTGTCTATTGGAGTTTTTACATCATTTTTTTCTAGAATTCTTAGGTTTTGTGCCTTAGGTTTAAATCTGTTATCCATTGTGAGTTGATTTTTGTGAGCAGTGAGAGTTGTGGGTCCTGTTTCAGTCTTTTACATGTGGCTATCCAATTTTTCCCAGGACCATTTATTGAATAGGAATTCTTTTCCCCAGTGTATATTTTTGTCTGCTTTGTCAAATATCAGGTGGCTATATGAGAATGGTCTTATATCTGGGTTCTCTGTTCTAATCCATAGGTCTATGTTTCTGTTTTCATGCCAGTACTATGCTGTTTTGGTTACTATAGCCTTGTAGTAATAGTATAGTTTGAAGTCTGGTAAATTGATGCCTCCTGATTTGTTCTTTTTGCTTAAGGTTGCTCTGGCTATTCAGGGTCTTTTCTGGTTCAATATGAAGCATAGAATTATTTTTTCTAGATTTGCAAAAAATGACATTGGTATTTTAATGGGGATTGCATTGAATATGTAAATCACTTTGGGTAGTATAGACATTTTCACAATGTTGATTCTACTGATCCATGAGCATGATATGTTTTTTCCATTTATTTACGTCCTATATGATTTCCTTCCTCAGTGTTTTGTAGTCCTCCCCGTAGAGGTCTTTTACCTCCTTGCTTAAATATATTCCTAGATATTTCATTTTCTTTGTTGCTATTGTGAAAGGTATTGAGTCTTTGATTTGACTCTCAGCTTGATTTTTGTTGGCATATAGGAATGCTGCTGATTTGTATACATTGATTTTGTGACCTGTAAAACCATTCGGTCCAGGACTTTTTTGTTTTGGTAGATTTTTTATTGTTGTTTCAATTCTGTTACTAGATATTAGACTGTTCAAGAGTTGTATTTCTTCCTGACTGAGCCTAGGGAAATTGTGTGTTTCCAAGAATTTATGCATTTCCTCCATGCTTTCAAGTTTATGTGCATAGAGATTTTTATAGTATTCAGAGATGATATTAATATTTTGTATTTCCATGATATCAGTTATAATATCTCCTTTTTCATTTCTGATTGAGTTTATTAGGGTACTTTCTTTTCTGTTTCTGGTTAATCTAGTGAGAGTCATGTTGATTTTGTTTATCTTTTCAAGCAATCAACTTTTTGTTTTATTAATCTTCTGTATAATTCTTTTGGAATTGATTTCATTTAGTTCTGCTCTGAACTTAGTTATTTCTTTTCTTCTGCTGGGCTTGGGATTGATTTGCTCTTCTTTTTCCAATTCCTTGAGATTATTCATTAGAATGTTGATTTGTGATCTTTCTGACCCTTAAGGGTGTTGCTCTGTTTTGATTTTTCATGTTGCCAGGGTTCTTTTACTGGTTTCTTCTCATCTGATACCTCTATTCTTGACTCAGGGCTATTAGGTTTGTAGGGCTCCTGTTCCTTGCTGGGAGCTCTCCTGCTTGGTTAGAGTAAGGGGAGGTCACTAGATACTGCTCTTCCCCCTCACCCCTACTCTTGAATGTTGATGCAGGTGAGGAGGGGCATGTGTATGAGAAGTCTGTAATGTAGCTGTCCTGATTTGTTCTGTGCACCTGTGATTGCCTCTGCTCAAGTAGCAGCTGGATGCAGTTGTCGTGGTTTCCCCAGCTGTTTGCATTTGCTCAAATCAGGTCCCAGTGTACTGGCGGCTTGAGGCTGGTTGGGGGGATGGTGTCCATAGCAGCGGGTTGAACTTTGGAGCAGTTCTTCCACCGTGCTGTGGTGGTGGAAGCTCTGGGTGTGGTCTTGGGGTCTTGGTGAAGCACTAGAGACTTGGGGATGGTGTCTCAGGCATGGAGGGGTTTCTGGAGGCACAGAGGTGGAACCTCGGACTCTGCCCTGAGAGACTGAAAGCCATGACTGGGGAGGGGCAGAAGCAGAGCTACTGAGCAGGGTCAAGGAGCCAGAAGCAGGGCCTGGTGGACCGCAGGGCTGATCTGACCTGGGGGGTGGGGTCAGGGCCAAGCAGGAAGAAGGTAATGGGGGTCTGGAAGGTGGAGTCAGGGCCAAGCAAGCAGCAGGTTGTTTCACAGGCTCAGGGGCCTGACGGAAGTCAAGTCAGGTGGGCAGATGTCCATTCTGGTAGCTCTGGGACTGTGGAGCTCTCCACTCTCCACCCACAATGTGCTGAAATAGTTGCTTACAGCCTTTCAGGTTGGAACACGCTGCGCCCTGGTCAATTTCTGTGCTCAACTCCGCTTGTGCTCTAGGAGAGAAAAGCTTGGATTCAAGTCATCAGGTATGGCTCAGGGAAGCCACAGGTCAGTCCACTCCCTCCCCAGCCCGGTACACACCTGGTGTGGTACACCTGAGAGCTCTGAATGGCTTCAACTGCTGCCCGACCCCCACCATGCCTGTTGTCTGGTGCAATGGCTCTGCACAGACTCCAGGCAGGTCCTCAGTCTGGCCAAGCAGAGGTCTGTGGGGGTGGTGGGAGCCGACTTGCAGTTCAGTTTGCAGTGCGCCAGCAGGGCAGGTGCAGCATCCCGGTGCTCTATTCTCTTATTATTCCCCTGTGTTCTCTGATCTTATTATATGTATTACCCGCTCACCTTTTTTTCCCGCTCTATGTCCTGCATTGCTTCTCTGTGATTTCACAATGCTGCTTCAGAGAAGAGCAATATGTACGTAGGTAGCTGCCTGCAGCTTTCACTTCTTTCCTGGGGAACAGCATGCTGCCAGGCTGTTTCTAGCCTGCCATTTTACAACATTCCTATTCTTTATATTTATAATTGATATTAGAGGCCAAATAGCCTGCAACTGGTGTCAGGGCTATTGAGACAAAATTATCTCTAATTTCTATTTAAAATTGGTTCAAGTCAATCAGGTTCAAGGCTTTGACCTCTTTGTTTTCATTAGAATCCACATAAGACATGATGTTTTATCCCTATAGATGTTTGAGGTACTATACTGTAAGTCAAATAGGCACGTGTTTGTGCCTTGGAGTCAAGAAATGTTCTTATCCCTCTGTGCCCCATGAGTCTTGTGATGACTTACACAAGCTAGTGTGTTGCTCAGCAAATTATTTGTTAAATCTTTACAGGAGACTTGGGGATGGTGAACTGATAAACTATCTGATAAATCTGACAATTTATTCTTCCAAGTTTAATCTCTCAGGGACTACTCAATCAGCCTGTCTTTTAAGCAGGGTATTGATTCTTCTACCTTCTCTACGGACCATGAAGTTCCCTAAAAACGTTGTTCTGTTCTACTTGTGCCTTTCTTTTAAAAATACTTGGGGATTCTTGTTGCTAGGTTTCATGTATTTTTTAATTTGAGACATCATCAAGACAGTACAAAAGATTAGTTGAGAAGTGCAGAAACCATATATATGCAGTGTGATTTTCACAAGCTGTAAACCCACGTGTGCAATCATATAACTAAACTTAGAAAATGTGATCTAGTTATGCCCAGGTGATTTTAGTTGTTTTGAGCTTTCTCTCAGGCACTTGATGTTTAAACTCACTTAAATTCAGGATTTCATCTCTCCCCTTTCCTTCTGTTTGGATTTGATGTTAAATCATGCGCCTGTGGAAGAGTGCTGAGACTGCCTCGGCTTGTCCAACTGCATCCTGCACCTCATGGAGTCATCTCTGTTCTCCTGCTCCACTGGTATCACATGTGAGGCTACTGTTTCTAGGGGTTCCAAATGAACAGTGGATCATTCTTCTTTCCTCTTAAATCATCTATCTTATTTAGAGGTCTTCTCTCTCCCCTCTCTTGTTCTGTCTTCACCCACTTGACCTGAAGGAGAATAAGACCCAGGACTTCTCATTACGGGGTTCTGTTCTCTCACTTTGACTCCTTTAGTTGTTTTCTTCCACACCAGCTTGGAAGAAGTTCTTATCTGATCTCCAAGGAAGGTGAAAAGCAAAACAAAGCAATACACTTTCCTCTGTAGGCATTCCTATACTTTACACCTAGGCTGGCTTTTTAAAATTAAAAACTAAGAGTTTGCTGTAGGGTTTCTGGTTTTTCCATTGACATATCTCCCTCTGGCAATGTTGGCCTTGGGGTAAAAGTGTGTGGGAGTGTGAGCTGGAAAGGAGACCCTTAAGGCTAATGTCTCTCAGACCACCCTTGTTCCAGGACAGGAAGGGGCACTGGACACTTTTTATATCTTTATGATAACTCTATAAGGGATTATTATCTCTTATTTACAGGTGGGAGACTTGAGATTTAGAAAGATAAAGATGTAGCAACAACAAATTAGAGAGCAAAATGATGGCAGTGTGAATTCAATGTTATCTATCAATGTTCTTTCACTAGGATATTAGTAAAAATTTTAGGCGCAAATTCCAAGAAAATAGATTTGCTAATTCTGGTCTGGTGGCCTCCTGCCTTCATCTCTGCTCTCTATCATCTACTCCTGCAATTTCGGATAACCCAAATCTCATTTTGATCCACATGGGTCCATGTCAGAATGGTTATTTCCTTGTATCAGCACTAATATTTTCTGTTTGGCACTCTTAGAATAGGCTACGGTTTCTTAACCTTGGCGCTACTGACATTTTGGATCAGATAATTCTTTGTCATGAAGCTCTGTCTTGTGTATTTTAGCAGCATCCCTGACCTCTTCCCCTTAAATGCTAGTAGTACTTTCTCTAATCAGGGTAACCAGATCAGATCTCCACACATTGTCAAATGTCCCTTGGAGGGCAAAATTGCCAATTTCGTATGAAGAACTACTGCATAGGTTTTTTTTATCTATAACTTTACTGCATCAGTATTATTTCTACTCTTTACTTGGGAATCTAGTTGTGTAGGACTTCAAATTTATAACATTTTGGGCTCCCTTTTTCAGAAAAAGAATGCTGAATTATAAAAATAATATTAAGCATAAAAGTTAATTATTTTGAATTATAAAAATAAATTATATAAATTATAATAAATTTTTATTTATCACAAATTTTGAAAAACTGACAAAAATATCACAAAACCTAGGAAAAGACAATATTTTAATTAATTAGCTGTTTATAGCACTCCTCTTGTTCTACATTTTTGGCTGTCTGATTTTTGATAACCTCTTCGTTTGATGAATATTTAACATTTTTAATAGAAGAAATAGATAAGTAGGTTTTTTCCTACCATAGTTAAGTGGACATTTTTTTGTTATTACTACTATGTCAGAAAAGTTTATTTCAGCCTCACTACTTGTTATGCTGTGATCCAATATATTGCAATGTATAAAATGTGATTTTACACATAGACATATCTCTGCTTTTAGTGTTGCTATAGGTTGGTGTTCTGTACAGGAATTCTAATAAATTCTATTTCATGATTCCCATCAAAAAAAAGAGATAAAATGTAGAGAGTGTTTATAATAGTAAATGTTGCATTATTGCATTTATTCATGACAGGAGAACACTTCCGTTTGACCCATCAACCATGAGAATGGAATCTTTTTACTTACAGTTTTAGAGGTTTGATTACTAAAAGAATTTTCCAGGGATTAGCTTCTGGATCCACATATTTGAAATCTTTTTCTTCTTCTACTCCACGAATTCTTTCAGTTCTAAGTACTATAGGACATATTCACATAGAAATATAACCTCTACCTTTTCACATTGCTGTCACAACCCTGGGTAAAGGTAGCAAGGGCACAGTACACCAGAAATGCTGGTGGTCACTTCAATATTCCATTTTACAAAAGGGAAATGTGATGAGAGGACAGTAGAGTGGAGAGAGACACATGTATTAATTGACAGCAATTAAAACATCTTATTTTTTGAAAAATTTACAAATCATTGCACTAGGGTCAATACCTTCCTCTGGTATCCAAGACCATGGAAGTGCCATGCATGCAAATGAGGGGCCTTAAAAGGTTAACTTCATTAATTTAAGGTGAACGCATTTAACCATAGGTGCTACTACAGAGGAACATGATGGAGGAGAAGGGAAGACCGAGGCAGGAAATTTATATTGAGTTACAGGAAATAAGCAGAGAATTATGATTCCATATTTTCTAAAATGCAGATGGAAAATTTTCTAGCAATGGTCAATGTAGAAGTTCTACTTTTCCATCTTAAAGCTAATAAAGACCTTCCTCAAAACATGTAGAGAAAAAAAGTATTTTATAGCACATATGACACACAGGGTACATTCTCACTGGATTGAGAGCATTCTTAGTTTTACCAGTTTTAGAATTTCATGTAAATGAAATCATACAGTGTGTATGTCTTAGTGTCTCTTTCCTTGCTCACCATAATGTTTTTGAGATTCATCCATGTTGTTGCAGTGTATCAACTATTTCTTTCTTTCATAGCTAAGTAGTATTTCACTGAATGTAGAACCATGATGTATTTATCCATTTATCTGTTGATGGACATTTGAAGTATTTCCAGTTCTTGGGTGTTATAAATAAAACTGCTATCAATGTTTATATACAAGTCCTTATGTAGCTAAATCTTCTCATTTCACTTGAGTCAGTAACCAAATTGGGTCCTGTGTTAAGCATATGTTAAGCACAGGTAAATTACTTAATTTCTCTATGGCTCCATTTACTAATCTGTAAAATGGAGACATCAGTGTCTAATTTATAGGATATAATGACATTAATCAATACACAGGGTTTAGTACAATGTCTGGCACATAGAAAGCATTGAATTCATGAAACAGTGAGACTTATTATTAGCTGAGGACATTCTTTAGGGCAGAGAAAGATTGAGGCTATAGTCACTGGGGTTGTTGGTTACATCCTACATCACCCTGAATATGCCTTATCTCCTCTAAGTACCATAACTTGGTAGGCTGGTGTCCTTAGGGACATTTTTAACTTCTTGGTGCAGTTTCCTTATGTGTACAATTGCAGAAAACCCCATATTTCATAGGATTTGCTATTAGTAGTACCATTCTCATACTCATATTTTAAGGGAATTCCTTATATTGGGACAGCATGTTGTTCAAACAGATTTTATGTAGCCTGATATTCAAACTGAATAAGGTGAACTGCATTTGGTAATTGACTTGCATAATAAGGGTATTTTATAACTGTAAGGGACTGTCTCTCTTTGTTTCTCATTGCCTTTATGCTGAAGAATAATTTCCCCTATAACCTATAATTTTCGTGCTCTCAATCAAAGCATTCCCTCAAGAGATTTTTCTTTTTTCACAACCTGGTTGGTGTTTATGGCAATAAGTGGATAGTGATCTTTTTATCCTCAGCTGCTCTGTGAGATTTATGTAATTTAGGATTTTGTTGTGAGGTTCTTGACAGCTGGGGGAGGACATGGAATTGTAATGGCACTCTCAGACGCAAAGCCCTCAGGCGCTGTGATGCATCTAGAGTTTTTATAGCCTAATTGCTGTAGAACTTAAAACGCCAAAAGCTCTGCCTCACCTGGTAATGACATTGCCTGAACATAGGTTGTTATGGTATTGGAAGGGACTAGATTGACAGGGACACCAAGGAACTACTATGATTCAGAAAAAAAGGACCTTGCTTATATAGGCTTCTAGGAAAATTAAAGGCAGGAATAAAGACATTACATAAACTGGTTCTAGGAGGCTGTTGGGGAGTAAAATATCCCAAATTTTTGCATGCTAGAGTGTCTCTATCTTCATTTTATTATCCAAGGTACAAGAAATAAATATGGGCCCAATTTTAGTATTAGGTTGGTGCAAAAGTAATTATGGTTTGAGCATTGTTGAAATTTGCCATTTGTTATTGGAATACATTCTTAAATAAATACGGTTACATTATACACCATTTTAATGTGCATTTCTTGCTTTATGTTTTTTGCTAATAACTTATTACTTGCTATTTATTTGATATTTATTTTAGATTATGGAAATGATATCAGACAAAAAGCAAATACAAACGATTTTCTTATTGAAGTTCAAAATGGGTCATAAGGCAGCACAGACAACTCGCAACATCAACAACGCATTTGGCCCAGGAACTGCTAAGGAACGTATAGTGCAGTGGTGGTTCAAGAAGTTTTGCAAAGGAGATGAGAGCCTTGAAGATGAGGAGCGCAGTGGCTGGACATTGGAAGTTGACAACAATCAATTGAGAGGAATCATTGAAGCTGATCCTCTTACAACTACACGAGAAGTTGCAGAAGAACTCAAGGTCAACCATTCTATGGTCATTTGGCATTTGAAGCAAATTGGAAAGGTGAAAGAGGTTGATAAGTGGGTGCCTCATGAGCTGACCAAAAATAAAAAAAAATCGGCATCTTGAAGTGTTGTCTTCTCTTATGTATGCAAAAACAATGAACAATTACTCAATGGGATTGTGATGCATGACAAAAAGTGGATTTTATATGATAAACTCAGTGGTTGGACCAAGAAGAAGCTCCAAAGCACTTCCCAAAGCCAAATTTGCACCACGAAAAGGTCATAGTCACTGTTTGGTGGTCTGCTGCCAGTCTGATCCACTACAGCTTCCTGAATCCCAGAGAATCCATTACATCTGAGAAGTATGCTCAGCAAATCCATGAGATGCACTGAAAACTGCAATGCCCACAGCCAGTTTTGGTCAACAGTAAGGGCCCAATTCTTCTCCACGACAATGCCCCACTGCACATTGCACAACTGACACTTCAAAAGTTGAAGGAATTGGGTGATGAGATTTTACCTCATTGGCTCTATTCACTTGACCTCTCACTAACTGACTACCACTTCTTCAAGCATCCAACAACTTTTTACAGGGAAAATGCTTCCACAACCAGCAGGATGCAGAAAATGCTTTCCAAGAGTTCATTGAATTCCAAAGCACAGATGTTTACACTACAGGAATAATAATATAAATATGATAAATAGTAATAGCATATACCCATAACCTGAATATTTACATAAAGGAAAGTTTCAAGAACAGTAAGTTCATAAAGTGTAATATATATAACTAGATAGATATAGAGTTAAATGGATACGATTTAGAAATCCGGTTGTTGATGACATACCAAGTAACCTTAGAGTAATTTTTTTCTCCAGCTTTATTGAAGTATAAATAAAAATTAAAAGTGTATGTATTTAAGGTATATAACATGATGTTCTGATATACATATACATTATGAAATGATTACTATAATCAAGCTATTTAACATACCATCACTTGACATAGTTACCTTTTTTTTTTTTTTTTGAGACAGAGTGTCACTTTGTTGCCCTGGCTAGAATGAGTGCCGTGGCGTCAGCCTAGCTCACAGCAACCTCAAACTCCTGGGCTCAAGCAATCCTTCTGCCTCAGCCTCCCGAGTAGCTGGGACTACAGGCATGCGCCACCATGCCCGGCTAATTTTTTCTATATGTATTTTAGTTGGCCAGATAATTTTGTTTCTATTTTTAGTAGAGACAGGGTCTTGCTCTTGCTCAGAGCTGGTCTTGAACTCCTGACCTCGAGTGATCCACCCGCCTCGGCCTCCCAGAGTGCTAGGATTACAGGCGTGAGCCACAGTGCCCGGCCGATAGTTACCTTTTTGTAGTGTGAATACTTAAGATATATTGTCTTTGCAATTTTCAAGTATCCAATACATTATTATCAACTACAGTCACTATGCTGTACATTTATATCTCCAGAACTTATTCATCTTAATACTGAAAGTTTGTGCCCTTGGCCAACATCTTCCCATTTCCCCTACTCCCTCATCCCTGGCAATCACCCTTCTACTGTCTGTTTCTATGAGTTCAACACTTTTTAGAGTTCGCATATAAGACAGATCATTCAGTAGTTGTCTTCCTGTGTCTGGCTTTTTATACTTAGCATAATGTTCTCCAGATTCATCCATGCTATGTCAAATGGCAGGATTTCCTTCTTTCTTATGGCTGAATGATAGTCCATTGTGTACATATATCATTTATCCATTTACTTCAGTTTCCATACCTCCCATATTCGGCCATTGTGAATAATGCTGCAATGAACATGGAAATGCAGATATCTTTTTGAGATAGTGATTTTATTTCCTTTGAATATTTACCCAGAAGTGGATTGCTAGATCATATGGTAGTTCTATTTTTAATTTTTTGAGGGCTCACTATACTGTTCTACATTGTGGCTCTACCACTTTACATTCCAACCAACTGTGTACAAGTGTATGTATAATTCCTTCACATCATCGCCAACACTTACCTTTTGGCTTTTTGATAATAGCCATCAAAACAGAGGGGAAGTTATATTTCATTATTAATATCATTAAAATTTAACAGAAACATCATATAAGTTTTAAAAATATAATAGCTAATATGGAGAGGATAAAAAGTAGTCATGACACACCAACTTCTCTGTTTTCACATTTAATGTGGATAATTTTTATAAGAATATGGTAGAAGATTTTGGTACATTGGGGAATATTGATGTTATTGTGTTTTAGAGCTAACAATTTCCGTCAAACATTTTATAATTAAAATTTAGCCACAGAATATTTTCTTAATATGAGGTTGTATCTCAGCAATATTGCTTATTCTTCAATCTATTTTTATCATTTACTCATTAAGTGGGATTAATAGATTACTGTCATTGTCATAAAAGTCAAAAAAAGTGCTTTATCACCAGGTCATAAGTTATGCTAGTAGTATGTCTTGATTATAGGCAGACTGTGGTTATAATAATTTTATATCCTCATCCTTTTTGGGCTGACATTTGAATTTATAACCAAAACCATTTCAATATTGTCTTCTTAAAAATTAATGTAGAACTGTAACTGTGCATAGATAATTTTGAGTTGAATACTTACTTTAATGTGAATTTTAAATAGTTATTTCTTAGTTTATAATTCACTCTGTGCTCATTAGTTTTGCAATAGTAGTTACACCAAAAACATAGTGTTTGCTCATGGGAGCAAAAGGACATTGTAGTTTTGGAAATAGCAATTGAGAGCTTGGAAATAAAGAAGGAACGATGTATCTTGGATAGTGATAGCTCTTTTGGGGCTACTTGAATAATCAAGGGGCACTGGAGTTGTTTTATTTCATAGAGTTATATAAGTTCTGTAAGATTCTTACATATTCATTATAAGCTGATAGATTTATTGGGTACATTTAAGTGATTTAACATAGAAGCAATCTTATATGAAATCAGAATTTCAGTATTTTCTATTTTTCTTGATTGGCCCAATGCCAAAATTTTCATTAGCTTCTAACAGGCCAGAAACTGATTTGTGGGAATGATATAATGAATGATGTGGGGGATAAACTATCCATGTTAATCGTATTTGATGTTTCTATGCCTGCATAGAGGCTTTCTAATTTGCCAAACCATATTGCCTTAGACAATCCCCTCATATCTCTGAGACTGGCTGAACACTAAAGTTAAGTGTTTCTTTCAAAAGATTTGGGAGATTGAATTATTGGGTCCCAATTCTTCAGTCCTTGAGCTGGCCTCATGGCAGGTGATATTTGGGCCTGATTTTTGAATTTTCCTTTGGTCAGTGGGGATTTTAGCAGATGCGACATAATCACAGGCTTAAATACGCTTGAGTGGTTGGATTTGCTCTCTGGTGCTCTTGGTTTTTGCTAAAGAAGAACATGCTTTGTGTAGCTTTTGCCCAAGGATGATGAAAGACACATGGAAAATATATGGATTCAACCCAAAGTTTGGTCAAGCTCAGCTGCCTAGCCTAGATCAGCTGAACCTCAGCTGACTCACATACACATATGCAGGAAATAAAGCCTTATTATTGTTTGCTCTGAATTTTGGAGTGGTTGTAAGGCCGTGTTTTTGTGGCAATAGCTGACTGATAAAGGATGAAAGGTGTTCCGATGGCTTAGTAAGAGGTTTTCCTTCATTTTGCTAATGAGAAAAATGAGACACTAACTGGTTAACTGATTTTCCTGAGGTCAGACCAAACCTGAGAAAACAGCCTGAGACTACCTGTATCAACATTACTTTACCTTGAGCCAGGACATTTTAGATCAGACTCCAAACCAATAAACATCTTAGCTATCTGCTTCAAAAAATTCTTGCACAGCAATCTTCTGGGCAAACAGTTTGCTCAACTGGGCGAATAACTATCTAGTTAGAACATCATTTTCCTCACCTGAGCAAACAACTCACCTATCAGGCATTAATTAATTTATCAAGACTTACTTTAAAATTTTTCTTTCTCTAATCCAAAACTATTAGGACATTAACTTTGGCAATTATAACTAATTCCTCACTTGGAACACTTATCTTAAGCCACTTGAGCATAGACTCTAAAACTCTGTAAATATTCTTTCCTAACCTCTACCTTTGAAGGATTACTAAGACCATGAAGTTAATAGTCTCCCTTACTGAAGTAAATGTAGTGCACTTAGCTTTATGTGATCAACAGGTATTTTTGGTGGTCTTGTTGTAAGAACTGACAGTTGACATACGTTAGAATTATTCTGTTGAGCATTAATAAATAAGAGCATTAATAAGTAAGAGAAGCAAAAACATAGATATGAGTTTATTGGCTTCCAGTTCTCTTTGCTCCACCATGAACTTACACATTGATCTATACATCAGGCTGTCATCTATAAAGGAAAGGCGTTAGGAAGAACATCTTTAAAGTTTCAGGGTCTGAAACTTCATGATTCTAAGATTCTGAGGTTTTCAAATACAAGTGTAAAAAATTTACTGGAACAGTTTTTTGTTTGTTTCTGATCTCTTTTAATAGGAAGTACACAAATTATAGCAATTGAAATAAGGTTAGTTTATTATTGCTTCATTTTTTAATCTATAATACATGCCTTTAAAAACACTGGTATAATTTATTCTTTAAATTAAAGGGTTTTTTATTATACAAATTGGCTTACATTAAGAGTCTGAATCTAAATATATCATTTTTATGATATTAATTTTATTCTCCTCAAATGATAACATTTCACTCATTTAGAATTTACTGGCAAGCTATATTACCAATCCTGAATTGAAGTTATATCTACCATCAGGAGGTAAGCAAAAAAGCCTCCTGCTAAAGAAATACCACCTAGCTTAATGACACTTTGTTTCATTTGGTCTTCTTTCAGAAGATATTTATTATTATTTTGCACAGAATACTAACATGTCTTGTATAGATTAGAAACAACAAAATAAACTCTACAGTGATGCTATATGCAGGCACACTGATAAATGTAGAAGTATGAGAGAGCAGTTTATCACATAATCACATAAGTACTGAAAGCAGCTATATGATCACAAAAGTACAAAGTCTAGAGCCATTTAAAATGGGGCAAACAGTCTTATTTCTCTTTGATTTACAGACAGTGAAATAGATGTTCATAATAATGTTGCTCCATCACCTGGGTGCAGACCGAGTCTCAGCAGAATTCTTTATTTAAGGATTCAGAGAAATATATATTTTAGAAACATTCACATATCAAAATTTTGCTTTTAACTTTGAAGGTAAGACATCATATGTCTATAAAAGCTGACTATCCAAATTATTGTTATTCAAAGAATTTTAGATAGCTGGGGCTTTACAATACTTAGCTTTTTGAAATGTTCATTAATGTTTTATTGGTTTGCTTTATCTTAGTTTTATACTTATTTTTGATACGAGATTTTATTTATTATATATATTTCCCTTTAATATTTTATAAAGAGTTAATATTTTCACATTGGCAAGAATTAAATGTTGTCTTTTATTTTTAGTTCCACTTCCCTTTTATTTCTACCATCCTCTTTCCTTTCCAAAACTCATTATTTCTAATATACCAAGAAGATCTTATACATGGTTCACTGAGCAAAGGTCAACTCTAAATAGGAAAATGTTACAGTTTTGATTTAATCTATTTTTGGAGTGGAAGTAAACTCAATTGAGAAGGATTTTTTTCTTCTAAGTCAAAAACTTTCATTTCTTACAAATAAGATATAGATTAATTACACCTTGCGCTCTAGTTGTGATGATTCCCTAGCTTTCACAGAAAATAGTCTGGTCTCTTTGGAGGGAGGTCACGTTAGAATGACACCTTGAAGCCAGATATTGCCCTCTTCCAATATTTTTGGCAGCTTAACTGCAATGTCTCTCATATGTGAAATAAGTAGGGTACTTAAACAATTTATAAGAAACTTTTAAATAGTAAGAGCTCAAACTTTTTATTGCTTAACTTAGAATCATGGAGGTGAATATTGAAATGGATGATAAGAAGTGGTAAACAAAAAATTTGTACCTCAGATGTTAGAAAGATGGACAAAGAAGGAAAAAGTTATATTTAGAATTTACAAATGGAAATTTCCTAGCACAATAATGATGGTTGTGTTAAAAGGAAAAATTCCTCAACCAGAAAAAGTGTTGATATATTTCTGACATAACACTGATTTATTTCTTGACTGGTTTATTTCAATTAATAATAGTTCAGGCAATTGATTTATTTTTTGAGTTGACTACAATTATTAAATATTTTCTGACAGGGTGAATAATAATAGTACAAACTTATAAGGACCATTACAGTACTTCCATATATATACATTGTTAAATTCACTGGAGAGCAAACGTGTTTTAAAATACATGAAACAGCATATTAACTTCTACAAAACCAAACACTAATTCCTGTTTTTGAGTGATATCATACAATACCTTTTTTCCTGAAGTACATTTTGTCCTTTTTATACCAAATAAATAGTTTGTGCTCACACATGTATTTAAATATCCAAATGAAACGAGGTAGAAATAATACTGTTTTTAAAATTTGACTATCAAAAAAATAAATGGATACTTCCTGTGGTCTCAGAAATTCAAGACTGTAAGTTCATTAACTGCAAATGATAATTCACATTTCTAATTAATGATTAGATAATCAGGTGTTTTCAGTTACTTTGAGTGTGATGAAATCTAGGTTAAATTCAGTGTATTTGCTACTTTGCTGTCAATTTCACTGAATTTGGATATGCTCATTTGAGAAGTGTGGGACTGTCATCTCCCTGGCTGAACTTCTTTTGTTAAGACTATTTCCTAGCTAAGATTTCACCTCTATCGGGGAGGGTTGTCTTCCATTTAAAAATAGATAGAAATATAGGAATGCTTTTAGTGATATTTACTTTACTGATGGCTGGGACAGACTTTGCAAATCCCTGCCCTCAGGCTTCCTGTTGGTGATTGCTCAATTCCTCTCAGAAGTTTAGAGAAACTCTGGGGCAACAGAAACCCAGGTGGAGACATCAGGAGTGCTATAGAGGAAACTATGTTCAACTTTATCAATTATGCCTGTAGCTGAAATTTGGCAGATTTGCTAAGCACAAGGAGGTATCTCAGTCTTAGATTAGTCTATAAAAATAATTACTAATATATGAGATTTGCTGAATTCTTACAGCATTCCAGAAACTTTGCTACCACTCCATATAAATTATTTTATAATCCCATTTTATGGATGAGTAATTGATGCCCGCCAGGGTTAAGTAACTTTTCCAGTGGCACTTTCCTGGTAAATAGTTGCTCAATAGTTTGCACTATTATGACTATGTCGTACTATCGTCACTAATATTCCTTCCTGCTCTGGGATTTGTCCTCAATTTCTTATATATTATAACTCCAACAGGTCTCAAATGCCAGTTCAAAAAGTTGTTTCTGGATTTTCACCTTTGTCCCACTTCACCTGCCAAGTGATGATGAGAAAGCTTATGATTTCATTAAGAGGCATATATGCCTATGATACTTTTATATAAAAATCAGTAGTATTAATAGTAAAACCCTACATGTTTATATTTAAGTATTTTTTTAACCTTAAAGGTTTCATCATTTTACTAGACAAATCTGCAATTCTCACCTAGATAAAATCCATTCAATTACTCCCAGTGCACCTGTGTTATCATTTTGGTAGCAAAAACAGGGTTGTCCTTTTAGTTGTCTAGCTTAGGTTCCCAGCTATCTGGGGAGTGTGGTACAAGGCTACTATACAAATCTATTGTATTTTTTTTTTTTTTGAGACTACTGATTGCTATTTATCTCTTTTACAGATACTCTTCAGGGAACTGTAAATAATAACCATTTTATATGTGGAATTAATGTATAATGTTATTGGCCTCACTTGGTAGGGAATGTCATCTAACCCCTTCTGGGTGGTATTTAAAAGTAACATGTGCATATTTACTGGGAAAAGCTTTTGCAATTAGAAAGTAAAAACTGGACTAGATTACATGGAGATAAAGTTTGTTAACCAGATGGACTGCACATATATTGGTGACTATTTAGTGATTGATCAGAGTCAATCCCAGCATCTGATAATCACTCAGAGAAAGCACTGTACCAAACATCTGTCTACAAGCATTCTTTTTGCATCCTTTATACCCACACTCATCCTGAGGACAAGCATTGGAAAACTAGTAGGAAAAATGTGGTAGGGCAGTGCCCCTCAAACCAGTGTCCATCAAAATTACCTGGAAAACTTGTTAAAACACAGATTACAGGGACCTGCCTCAGAGATTCTGATTCAATAAATCTGTGTTGGACCCTAGAATTTGCATTTCTAACAAGTTGCCAAGTGATGCTGCTGCTGGTCTGAGCACTGCACTTAGAGAACCTTAGAGAGCCACCTGAGAGAAGGATGATTGTTTTATACTCTGAAATTATATGATCAGATTGCAGTTTTAAATAGAAACTCAACTATGACACCATAAAATGTATTTTATGTAGCTGCTTGTATTGTAGAATCCACTTTTCCTCTTTTACTCTTTTGGATTTTTTCCCCCTCTCCTTGTTAGTCTTCATTTTATTCTTAACCCAACCTGTATCTTTCCCCCTTCTCATTGTTTTGCTAACGTTGTCCTGGTTTTATGGCTGTCATATTACTGGAACAGTAATTATTTCTCGAGTAATTTTTTGGATTAGAATGATCTATTAGGTTGTATGCTTCCTGACAAAAGGAACCATGTGCTGTTCATCTTTGAATCCCATTCTCCTCCTATCATGAATGTTTAACACAACATAGTGCACAGAAGAAATAAATAACATGTACTGAATTGAATACTGTTACATTTTTAGCTCTATTTCATTCTTCTGAAGACCAAAAAAATCACATATAGAGTTTTAAATAGTCTGAAATTTAAATATAAAGAAGGCAAAGAAAAAAGGAAGGAAAGAATAGAAGGCTAATAGGGGTCTGTAGAAAGAGAAGGGAGTACGAAATGATTAAACTTGAATCAATTAGGATCTTAAATTATTAATTCCTTTATTTGAATGTACCATCTTTATTTATTTGGTGTTTTATAGTACAGTATATCAAGAGGAAGCAACCAATGTAGGCATATTGATCATAAATGAGTTTTGCCTGAAAATAGTTTTTAGAGGACACTGGCTAAATCCAATCACTATTAAATAAGTCAAATGCAGTGAATTAGTAGAGAGTACTTCACAGGGCAAGATGAAGTGATTTATATCAAGGAATTTGTCATAATAACTGGGAGTTATATATAAAACAGTTTCTCAAATGAGAGGATCCTTCTTTAATCTCTGTAAGAGATATATAGTAAATGATTTTCATTATTCTTATGTGTGCTGGAAATGGATATATTTCATAATGTAAAAATATAAAATCTTATTGAAAGGCATAAAACAAAATTGAATAAATGAAAGGCCTACTATGTCTTAAAAAGAAATACAATATCATTTGGAAGTCAATTCTTCCAAAATTAATAATTTAATGCAGTACCAGTCAGAATCTCAAGGTATTTTATTTTGGAGGGGGCATTTATAAAATAACATTAAAGTTTATTACCTGAAAAGAACTAAGAGAGTATGCAAAATAAACAGGAAAAGTGACTTGACTTTCTAGATATCAGAACATCAAAACTGAAAAACCACTAAACACAAATCAATATAACATTGGTATAGAAACAGAAAAACAAATTGCAGGAATAGAACAAATATTTTGTAAACAAATCTCAGAATGAGGAGAATTCAACATAAAAATAATAATATATTCAATGAGAAAGAAGAAATTATTTTTACAAATGTTCTGGTATTATTGGTTATCCATCTGGAAGAAATAAAATTGGAATCTATTTTATCTCCTACACAACAATAAACTGTAGATGAATTGAAAACTTAAATATGGAAAATAAAAGTTAAGAACCTTGCAAGAATATCTAGGGGAGTGTTTATATATTGTAAGGTTTAAGAAACTATTTATAATCAATACTGTATACCCAGTAGACATTAAAAAAAGCCACAGTTGACTATCGGAAAATTGAAAGTTTTTTCACTTCAAAATATTTTATAAATAAAGTCAGTAACAAGATAGTAGGTGTGGACAAATATTTGTAACAGAATTGATAGATGAAGGCCTAATATCAATATTTAGAGAGAGACAAAAAAGTATAGAAAATAGGAAAAGGACAGAAGTTGCAAATGGCAACAAACGTAAAAAAGACATTGTATAATTCACTATTTGTTGAGGAATGAAAATTAAAGTAATACTGAGATGTTATGTTACCCCCAGTACAGAATCAGAAATTAAAGTGAAAGCTATACATATAAATGTGAGGTTTCATAGGACTTTTGGGAAAGGAATATGGCAACAGCTATTGGAATTAAAAATAAATATATCCTTTGACCCAGGTCTTCCGCAATTCCACAAATCTATACCATAGAAATCAAAGCACTGTTTATTAAGATTATACATAGATAGATTTTATTACAATAGTGCTCATGGTGGCATTAGATGGGAAAAAGTAAATAAATTCTGTTTTATATATACATCAAAGAATAAAATATAGCTACTAAAAATGAACTTTGTTAATGCAAGTTGACTTGGACAATTTTCTATATGGTATTTTTGGATAAGAAAAGCAAGAGGAGAAAAGATAAATATAATGTCATCCCAATTTTGTAAGACATACAACAACCAAAAAAGCCCTTTGTTTATTTATATTAATATTTGAATATGCATAATGGATTATATGAGTGTCAAGAACTACAAAGGGTCTGAGGTTTTACTTGCAAACTAACAAGTTAGCCTGCTTGTGTTTCATAGATACTGGTAGAAGACATGAGACTCCTGGAACAGAAACTGAGAGCTTTGTTACTCATGGCACAGGAAACAGTGTGAGCATTGTCACATTTGTAATAGTTCCTTTTGTCCCTGAGTTTTACAGAGGTGACATGAAAGCCATATGACAGCTGCACAAGCAGATGCGTGCCTTATAAAATGGAAAAACAGAACCAAGACCCCTGAACTTTTTGAGCAAGCAAAAAATATCATGGCATGCAGAAAATAAGCCAGTCCTCCCCTTGGGAGCAAGGAGATCCCCAGTAGGCAGTCAAGTTGTGGTAGGTAGTCACACTGTGGGCTCCTTGACCTACTTTGTTATGTATATAGCTAGACAATCTGCTCAGTATCAGAAAACTGATCAACCTTGCAACTTAGTACACTCAGCAAGAACATGAAGTGATGCCTAGGTGTCACGGTGGGCTGCAAATGAGCATGGAGAAAAATATGGAAGAACATGTATCATATTTTCAAAATAAGTAACCTGGGTGGGAGTGAGCTGATGTGGGGGAAAGGATTAGAAGATGGGGAAGGATGAGGCAAACAAAAAAGAAATGAAAAAGACTGCATGTGATAAACATATAATTACATATATATGTATATACACTTATGTGTAATTATATTTTTAATTAGCGGTGTAAGTTACAAATAGATTTTTAAAAATGTTAAGATCCCCATTATATGGCCATTTTGTTCTCTTATATAAATCCTTTAGTAGACTTCCTATTAATTTTGGGATGAAGCCCATATATAGTATCTAAATATGGCTTGTAGTAATTTCCATGCATATATAATTCCCACTTGACTGTTGATACTCACTTTTAGCTGCACCTACTGATTTAGACCAGACATCTTGCATATTGTGACTGTGAAGTAAGAAAGATTATGAAGCAAGAAAAGTCACAGGTCCATTCATTGACATGCTAACTTTCAGTGATCTAACTCTGGATTTAGAAATGTGATGTCAAAAAGATCTATGTCTTCCCTTATCACAATTTTGCAGTTTCATTATTGTTCCAAAGAACAGTACAAAAAGTGTTCTGCTAAATATGTAAATAATTTTTTCATTTCTGTTAATTAAAGTTGGTCAATCATTACAACCTGACTGTTATCTTTTTAAAAGGTAATGATTATTTGTTGCTTTGAAGAGGAAGCTCGCCCATGAATACTAACAGTAAGAAAACAACAAGAGGACAAATTTTTCTAGAAGAGATTATTTAAGAATTCTCTCTGAACATTTAAATTACATTTAATTTTTTAACATTTTAAAACACAATCTAATTATAAAACTCTACATGTTAAATACTTTATTGTGTGTGCAGGGGAAGATTCCATACAATAGTCAACAATGAATTGGCTTACGGAATTCCAGAGATAGAAAATGAGAGGAGAAGCATTTTCTGAAAAGTATATGGTACATTACTGACCCTTCCACTTGGGTCAGCTTGGGTTAGAAAGAAGGGAAGATGATTGTTCTCACTCCTAGCTTTGGTGGAGTGCCAAGGTTTAAATAAAACCAGAAAAGTGGCCTGAAGTCTGCTTAAATAAATTATAATATATCTACATAAAGGAGTACTATTAATATATAGCCACTAAAAAGCATGTGCCATTTCTCTATACACTAACATGGATCAATGTCTAAAATGCATTTTAAGAAAAAATACAAAAGACTGTACAAACATATGTATTATTTTTCTTTACACAGTTGGTAGCCTACTATACATACTTTATGGCAGAATATCTTTGAAAAGACATTAGCTGTCATTGTTCTTATTCTCAGTATTGGAAAACAAAGAAAGATCATGAAATTTCATGAAATTGCTCCTAATGTAGCTCTCTATCTTGTGCTCAGTTCACCACTCCAAGGAGTAGATGCCTTCATGTGGGTGGTCTCACCAAAGACCAAGGGTAATGGGAAACAGTGGCTGTGAGTACTTTGGGTGGTAGTGAGCAATTGGCTGAGTGGTCTCCACAGTTGTAAAATCATGTAGAAAGATTTTCAGAAATACTTTCCAGATTACTTTTTACTCTCAGAAGCCAAAATTGTGAATAATCTTATTTAAAAGAGTCAGTTTTTTACGACTGAAGCTTTCTTAGAAAATGGAACGTTTATTTCTCCCTAAATTCAAGTTTGCAATCTAGTAGCCATTAGACTTTCTGGAATGTTTATTAAAAATTCTTGACCATCCAGCAATAATTTTGAATTTCCTCAGTCTCAGGGAACAATGATCCCTATTCAAATGTTCTCTGGCTGCTAAATTCACTCATCTGAATATTTTATATTCTATTTCTTTTTTTAATGTTTCAAATGTTTCTATGCAAAAACAATGATTCCAAGGCATTGACTGTTTAAAGTAGGTAAATATGAATAAATGGTAATGAATGAGTAGATTTACATAAGTAAACTTTGTCTGGATATTATAGCTATTAAAGAATTTTAAAATAACATTCTGCTGTAAATGCAAGAGTAATGTTTGGGAATATTGATAGGGTATCGGTTCTCATAGTTTGTTCTTAAAGAATGGAAAATTGGAGACTTCATAATTGTGAACATAACTGTGCCATCCTTGCTTAAGGAAACTTCTCTCCTGCTCTAGTTTGTCATCAGCAATTATTGTCTCTGAAGTTCCTAGGTTATTCTTGTAAACACAGATTATTTTTCTTCTAAAGATTTTACCAAAACTTTAGAGGGATCTTCTTGTGCCCAATTAATGTATAAAATTGTTGATAAGAACTTATAAAATATGCAAGTCCTAAAAATCAGGGTTTCAGGTTGAAGAAGGATGCATCTAGACTTTAACTCAATTGATGAAACACCAAAGAAGTAATTTAGATTGAAAGTGTGACTTAAATCAAGTACAGAAGAAGCAACTGAAGAACTAGCTTATCCTAAAAAGTACAACACTTTTAATTACAGTAATTAAAATCGACTCATATATTTCACTTGGATTTTTGTCTGTTACCCACTACTTCGTCCATTACTCTCCTTTTCCCTGAATCTGTGACTTGTGTGGTTCTGTGCTTTGTCCCTGGACACTCAATTTACGGGCCTCTGACTTCGATAAATTCTTTGAGATACAACCCACTGTCTATCCCAACATTTTCAGGAACTGACCAGCCTGGATACAATGTACTAACTGGCCTATTCACTACCAAATCTGTTTTCCCACTTGGGAAAGGCATGGGACTAAAAAAGTTATTTTTTGAAAAGGGGAAAATTCAAACTTTGCTTCCTGTTATCTCAAAAGAATTGAGTACTGCATTATATGTCTCAGAGAAAAGGTTCTCTTTTCACCCTCCCTTCCTCCCTTCCTTTCTCCCTCCCTGTCTCTTGTTTTCCTTTTCTCTCTTTCGTCTTTCTTTCTGGTGATATGGATAATTGTGGATATGCTAAGAGGTGTCAATCAGGGATTATAAAATACTGTAGATAAATCTGCTCTGCTGCTTCAGATATGGGATGTGACAATGGGGGATTAGGAGAATTTGCAGCGGTTAGAAGGCAGCTCCATCAAAGAAGGCTGTCTTGGAAATTGCTGTGCATGGCACTGTGTATTTATTGACCAGTGGAATATCCATAGGCAAGTCTCCACTGCTTAAAGTGGCCATTAGATGTGTGTTAGATATTCGCTGCCAGAGTTGTCATGATGCTCTCCCAAGTCAGACTTTATTCTTCTATCTAACAAGTAGATCTTTTTTCCAAATCCTACCTCCAACCTGCTACTGCTCTCTGCGCAATTCCTCTCACCTTCCAGTCACTGCTATTGTTGTTCTCTTTACCACTTCTTTTTATCTTTCTTTTCTCAGTCTGTAGATGAGGGAGTCCCTAATTAGCGGACAAGATAGAGGAGGGTGCTGGACTTCTAAAGTAGCCCACTCAGTTTTCTCCAACGAGTGAAAATAAACTGTATTTTTCCCATCTTTGTAGTCAGAAAAACACTTTCAGGTCTAAATGGACAAAGGTATATTATATCAGACTTCTGTGTGTGGGGGAAGAATGCTTAACATGAGGTCTACCCTCCCAACAAATTTTTAAGTGCCAAATACCATGTTACACCCTGTGTCCCAAAGTCTCCAAAGGAAAAAATTTGTAAAATTTTGTAGTGAGTATTTTGTAAATAAAGGTACATTTAGCTACAATTTCCCATTTTCCCTATGTATGGTGACCTTGGGCACACCCTGTATATCAGATATTTTTTAGGAAAAAACCCTTAGCTGTAGAATATATCTTCAGATAGTATGGAAATAATAGAGATTGTATACATAGTCAATTTATCAGGTAGGTCTTGTGGAATTGCAAGTGAAAGAAAGCCTAACAGAAACTAGCTTAAGCAACAGGAATTTATTGTTTCAAAAAAAAAAAAAGAAAGGTCAAGGGATAAGGCAGGCTTGTTTAAGGCAATGCTAGACTCAAGGTTCAAGTAATTTTTTAAAAAATAAATTTTTTATTTTAAAATAGTTTTATATTTACCAAGAAATTGCAAAAGATAGTACAGAAAATTCTCATACACTAATATCTAGTTTTCCCTATTATTAACATCATACATTAATATGGTACATTTGTCACATCTAATGAGGAAGTATTGGCACATTATTACGTAAAGTCCATACTTTATTCACATATCCTTAGTTTTTAGGTAATGTCCATTTTTTCCCTAAGATCACACATTATATTCAGTTAGCATGTCTCTTCAGGCACTTCTTGGCACTTCTCACACTTTCCTTGTTTTGATGACAATGACAGTTTTGAGGAGTACTGGCAATGCGTGTTGTAGAGTATACGTCAACTGAAGTTTGTCTGTTGTTTTCTCATGATTAGTCTGGGGTTATGAGTTTTGGGGAGTAAGACAACAGAGATGAAGTACCATTTTCGTCACATCATACTAAGGGCACTTGCCATCAACACAGTTTATCATTGTTGGTGTTAATCTTGATCACCTGGATGAGCTAGTGTTTACCAACTTTCTCTACTGTAAAGTTGGGATTTCCCCCTCTTCCCACACTGTGCAATTTTGGAAGATGATGGAGGTATGTAAAAGGGACACAGAGCCAACTGAACTAGCTCCCAATGGACAAAGCTAGGATAATTTGAGCAACAAATTAATAAAGTAGTGCTGAATTACAACTCAAAGTATAAAATAAATATCTTTGAATACATGTAGCCCACACTGAAGAAGTGGGCAGCTGTGTTTCATTTCCTGGAATGTGGAATATTTATGTATTTAGAATTATTCTTCACAGATTTGTTCATTCTTCATTTATCTATATCACTATGGACTCATAGATATTTATTTTATACTTTGAGTTATAATTCAGCATTACCTTATTTTGTTGCTCAAATTATCCTAGCTTTGTCCATTGGGAGCTAGTTCAGTTGGCTCTGTGTCCCTTTTATATACCTCCATCATTGTGAGAGTTTTAGTCGGGGGTACTTTTCATTTTATATTTCCTGGCAATGTAAGATTGTCCAGGGTCATCTTGCATATTCCCAGCCCAGCCCTAAATCAGCCATTTCTCCAAAAAGCCACCATTCCCTTTATTGATGGTATTAAAAATCACGATCTAGAGTGTTTATTGTAATGGGGATGTGATTGCTTCTAGGCCCTCTCATATGACAAAGTAAAGAAATATATGTGTGTATACTAGAGGTTTAAGTGATATTATCTGGGGTTAATTTACTTTTTTTTTCCACTCAAGCCTTCCATGTTGACCCAATTCTTAATTAGAAATTTTCCTCATACTGGCAAGGGTGCTGTAGCAACTCCAGATCTTAAGTCCCAAGGGGCAGAGTAAGCGTCTCTTTCCCAAAATTCCCAACAAATTCCTACTAAATCTAATTGGCTTCTTTTAGAACACACGTCAGCTCCAGAACTGATCACTATTGCCAAGAGAAATGAGATGTTCTTTTTGGGTTAAACCTGGGTTATATATTCTTCACCAGAGACAGAGGATTGACCCTGTTTGAACCCCATGGGCTCAGAACACTGGAGAAATGGATTTTCAAATCATAGTGAAAAAGGAAAACTATACTCTGTATGGTTGAAATGATAATTTTCCACTACAGTCAATTACCACTACTTTTATGGATTCAGAAATTCTAAAATTGGCTACCACTTACTGTGAACTTGTGAAAGAAAACAAGATAGCTACTTTTATAAAAAGATGCATCAGTAAGTGGTTTGAGCTCTATCTGTAGCAAATGAATGCTCATAACTTCTTAAAATTGAATAGTACTTTAGTTTTGCATGTGATTATTTTCTGCTTTGAAACTGCAAAAGCAAAGAATACATCCATTATCAGATTCCATTCTGATTTTGCTTTTAAAAATAATTTCACTTTTGCACAAAGGGAGCAATTAGGCTGGGAGGAGATAAAATTTGTTGTCCTTTGTGGTTGTTGCATCATTTTAGGGTCTTCATTGGTTTTCTTTATTTACCTCTTTGAGGAACACATTTAAAGGGAAAGTAGTTTGCTGTTCATTCATCAAAATGTTAAGGCACTTTCTTTTTTTTTCTACTTCAAGGAAATTTATAAAATGCATTAAAAAGGAAATGCCATAGGATGGAAATGCATTATAACTGAAATCACTACTGTGAACTGAAGATTTTGTGTTTTCTCTTCATAAGGCTTCCACACCACTTTTTAATTAAACCAGCAATTAACAGAATACCAATTCTAATGTAACATGTGTATTTTCAAACTTATTCCTTGCAAAGGCATACTAGTTTTAAGATATTAGCAATCCCCATAAAAAGTTGTATCCTGTTTTTATTTGAAGGCAATTGCTGGTTCTGCTTATATTTGTTAAGATTATTTTTGCTTTTATTTCATTGCTTTTAAGAATATTGCTCATCCATTGTAGAGACCAAAAGGTTTACAAAATAAAATGTTAAAGTTGCTTCTAATTTGAATTTTTAAAAGTGCCTCAGCTTAGGTCCCTGTGAAATGTATTTCAAATTGTAGTTGAGCCACAGATATCTTGGGTGACTTCTTAAATTTGAAATTCATGAAATGAATATAATCAAACTGGTAACTGAATTCAAACTGTTTATTTGGAAACTTTATAGAATTAGACTTACAATTTTTTAGTTTTGAGGAGCATAATGATACTTCTTTGAGTTATCAGATTTCTTTTGAGCTCTTTTGACAAGAATCTTTCCCTCTTCTCCTTGACTGTGAGCAGTGGATACTGGCCATAACTTATTCATATTTTTTAGGATTCTATTAAAATCTTTTCCTTTTTAAAGTGTTAAATATTTTAAAAAACATTTAAGTTTTATCTTAAAAATGATACTACATATTGTAAGTTTTTTACAAATATTATATTCAATTTGGGCTTAGCATAGTCACTCAGTATTTTGAGCAAATTTTATTAACAATTACTTACTGAAAACATCTGATAGACTAGACATTATGATAAGTGCTTTTAGGCCAGGCGTGGTGGCTCACGCCTGTAATCCTAGCACTCTGGGAGGCCGAGGCGGGTGGATCGCTCGAGGTCAGGAGTTCAAGACCAGCCTGAGCAAGAGTGAGACCCCATCTCTACTAAAAATAGAAAGAAATTATCTGGCCAACTAAAAAATATATATAGAAAAAATTAGCCGGGCATGGTGGTGCATGCCTGTAGTCCCAACTACTCGGGAGGCTGAGGCAGTAGGATTGCTTGAGCCCAGGAGTTTGAGGTTGCTGTGAGCTAGGCTGACGCCATGACACTCACTCTAGCCCGGGCAACAGAGTGAGACTCTGTCTCAAAAAAAAAAAAAAAAAAGATAAGTGCTTTTTACATGTTTCCTCTCATTTACTCTTTATGCTTTAGTAAGGTAGGTATTAAAATCTCTGGTTTAGAGAGCAGAAAACTATGCTCAGAGAGCTCAAGTTAATTAAGGTCATACAGAGGAGCCAGGAGACAAAACTGTCTGTGAAAGATGGCATACTCCATTATGTCTAAAAATTAAGAAAAAGATGATCCATTGTAACAAACAAAAAACTTGAAGTAAACATTAATTGTTCCAAGACACTCTCCTCCATGATTCTTTCATGCTTACACATGTCTTGCTGAGTACGCCAAAAATGTAAGGACTGGACCATTCCTTACCCAGGTCATTTCTCAAGGCTGGGTTTACAGGAAACAATATCGAGGAATGACGTAAAGCCTTCTTTATGTCAAATTTTTATGTCAGATTTTCTTTAAAAGCAGTGGATTCCCCAACTGCAGAATTATTCTGCATTTTCAGCCTCCTATAATTGTTCCTTGCATTTAGTGAGTACTCAGGATATGTTTGATGTGACAAGTCAAGCACAAAAAGTAAGCTAGTAAAAGAATATATACAAGAAAGAATTCTCCAACTATTATATCTATTTATGACCCTTGCTTATTCTAAAACACAAAACAAAATCAAACAATTAAATTTAATAGAAATAACACCTAATATTTCTTAGTGCCTTCTACGTGTCTGGTAGGTTCTTAAGGTTTTTTGTTGTTTTACCCCCTGTAACACCTTGAGGTAGGTAATATTATTACCTCTATTTACAAATGAGGAAACTGAGGCCTAGAGGCATTAAGTAGTGTGCCCAAGGTTTCATAGCTAGAAAGTGGTGGAACCAGGCTCTGAATGCTACCTCTGGCTCCAGCACCCAGGCTTTCAACCACTTCTTTAGGTTCCCACTACTTTTTGGTAATAAATGAAAGCGTTCATAGAGTCACTGTTTGGCATCCAGTATTCATCAAGAAATGTAGAATGAAAAAGAATTTTCAAGGAAAAGGGCCTTGGTGATGCTTCCGATACATACGAAACATAAATCTGAGGAAGATCCTGTCATGGCAATAGGACTACCCATGATTGGGCAAATATCATCTATATACATTATGTTAAGGCCATTCGTAGCTCACAATTTTTATGAAAGTGGCTTTACCTAGGCAAGAATCAGTGCTACAAATACCATTCCAAGTCCCAGTGTATGAAACCAAAGTCAACAGATGTCCAGATAAATACATTAAAGATCAAAAGAAAGAAAATGACTAAGGTGACCACCCTAGTTCTTTGTTGCTAAGGGTCTGAAAAGCGTCTGATAGCTCCCCTGAGTCAGTCTCTCAATTATGATTTCGAGAACTTTTTTTTCCCCTCCAGGCACCGAGCATATTCCTCTTTTCTAGTAGTTTTCCCTGGGAACAAACACTTGGGGCTTTACGAACATCTAAAATTCAAGGACTGACAATGGGCACGTAAGAACCACGAGAAAGGCAATTTAGGGAAGAATATGAAGTGAGAAAGAAATGATAAGTTCAAAACGAAGGGAAACCAGCCTGCCTCTGTCAGAAGATGTAATCCAAGCCAACTGTTTGTGGCATCCTATGCATTCCAGGAGCTGGGTCCCAAGCTTTTAGGGTAACTAGGCAACGACGTTGTCTGGGTAACCGTGGAAGCGCAGAGGGCACCAGCGCCTAGGACTCGGGGGCAGCTCTTCCGTGTCCGGGACTGGTCCGGAGGGAGGAGGCGAGGAAGCGCCGGGATCTCGCGAGAGCTGCGTGGGGCAGTCGGGAAGCGTCTTCGCGGTTGCCCTGAGGGACTGTGGCGGGCCGCTCAGGGCGGGGGCTCGGAGCGCCACAGATGGCTGCTGGACGAGGGATGCCCAGCTCCGCTCTGCGCGTTCTGGAAGAAGCTCTGGGCATGGGTTTGACGGCAGCGGGGGACGCGGCGGACGCGGTGGCCGCCGAGGGCGCCTACTACCTGGAACGTATCCTTCCCGTGGAGGCGCGGCCTGCAGGCCTGCGGCTGTTGGGGGCGAAGGCGAGGGCTTCCCGCGGGGGGCGCCTTTGAAGGCTCGGGGCCACCGAGCCGGCCTGGAGTCTGTTGGACCTCAAGGTGGCGTCCCTGCCACCGCGGGCCCCCTTGATAGCTGCTCGCCGAATTCCTCTCCTTTTAGAAGTGTGGGGTGCCCCGCACCTGTTAGAAGAGTTAGGAGACCTCCCAGGGCCTCGGACTTAGTAACCACTCGATAAATTTTCGGCGGAAGGTTGCTTTTTATGTTAAGGAGACGCAGCAAATTGATTCAGCCCTCTTTTCGGTTAATAAGATTTCCTAAATAAGCCCTCAAGCTTTAAGAACACCGTCCCAGTAAATTCAGTCGGGGAACTTTAGGAGACTAGGGAAAGGCCGCTGCCACTGGACTTTAAGGGACGTAATCTCAGAATACCCAACTCATGATCCCGTAGATAGTTTCTGTAGCATCACCTTCCTGGATAATTTCAATTTTGGTTATTTAATAATGATAATTAATAATAATTGCTTTTTTTTCTTCAGCAGCTAAATGATCTAATAAGCTGTTAAGGCTCAGAGATGTTAAGAAGAAAGTAGAGTGTTGAGCGATTATTAATGGGAGTACCAGAAAAATTAGGTAACCTTTTGTGGTTAATTAGGTTTACTATTTCTTGTGTAAGGCTTTAGAGCCCCCCCTCCTGTAGGTAAACAGATTGATCTTACTGGAGAGGTGGGGAGGATTCATGAGAAAAAGACACCTAACTGTTTTCTTCCGGCAAGTAACAGAGAGATGGTTATCTGTTTTATTCTTAAAGATAGCAAGGAAACTCCAAATCTACCTTGTCTTATTTTTTTGTCCAACTGTAATCACTCCAACTTTAATTCAAGATTTCAGAGATCCAGAAATGATTCATTTTTGTGAGCTTTGACAAGCTGATTAATCTCTCCTGACCCAGAACAGTACACATCCATGTTACAGAGAGCTTTGACGAATTTAGTTGAAAGATTAAGTAAAATATGTAGTATTTTATTGGGTGCAAAAATGATTTTTATAGGAATATAAATTTGAGTAGATTGAAATCACTTTGAATGTAATATATTTGGTATGTTAGGGTCATAAATGAGGTTTTATACTCTGTTTTCATAGTCTGACAGGCTACTTTTTCCCGTAATATTCCTTTTTAAATTAAAAATGATTTGAGGGCCGGGCGCGGTGGCTCACGCCTGTAATCCTAGCTCTGGGAGGCCGAGGCGGGTGGATCGCTCGAGGTCAGGAGTTCGAGACCAGCCTGAGCAAGAGTGAGACCCCGTCTCTACTAAAAATAGAAAGAAATTATCTGGCCAACTAAAAATATATATACAAAAAAAAAAATTAGCCAGGCATGGTGGCTCATGCCTGTAGTCCCAGCTACTCGGGAGGCTGAGGCAGTAGGATCGCTTAAGCCCAGGAGTCTGAGGTTGCTGTGAGCTAGGCTGATGCCACGGCACTCACTCTAGCCCGGGCAAGAAAGTGAGACTCTGTCTCAAAAAAAAAAAAAAAAAATGATTTGAATAATTCTTTCTGAGATATCTTTATCAAATATTAAGTTATCCAGTGTCCTTACTAGTGAGTGGTAACAAGGCATCTTGTCATTTTTCTCATTAAAATGATTTCTATAATTACATACTTTAATTGTTAACATGAGACTAACCCAATAAGGTAGCTTTTTACAAACATCTTTGTGAAATAAATGATAGGATTCCAACATATGCAACTTTTAGCAATGGAAATTAGGTTTACTTAATTTGCAGGGAGATGACTGAGTCACAACTACCAACAAGTAGCAGTTTGCAAATCTGTCTTACAAAGACTTATAAATAATGATGTTTACAAAGGTACGTAAGTCTAACTTTTTAGAATTTTGTTACCCAGTTTGTGGATTATGTACCCCTTTGCATTTCTTCCATCTCTCTTTGGTTGAGTAACTACTATTTTGTGTTACAACCAAGGGGTAATCAGGGGATGGCAAAGTTAAATATTTCATCAATTTTGCAATATTCAATATTCAGGGAAGAGGTTTAGTCATGGGAGAGGCTTAAACTCTTAGTTAAAATAAAATTTGAGGATTACTTGTGAATGTCAATTATTCCTGTATCCTTGGGGCTCTTTTCACATGCATAATTAAGAGTTGCCTGTATAATGTTATTTGACATTGTTTCTAAAGGCAATTATAATAGTTGCTGAAGTGAGACTTTCTTTGGTTTAAGTTCTTTAGCTTTCAAGTAATTTAATTGAGCTACTGCAGTGGATAAATAAAAGTTATAGAATGCACAAATAAATCAGAAATCTGATGTTTTCTACTTTGCACATACACTTAATCACTTCTACTGCATTTGGCCTTGGGCTTCCCTTATTTATAACTGAACAGATGCTCCTAGTACACTAGACAATAAATTATCAATATCAAACAATCCTTTGAAAGAGGTTGACTTGGATTTTCCAGGAAATCATCCACTTTTCTGTTCTTCAACAGTCAAACATAAAGAATATTCATAGAGTAATGTGGTCCAAACCAGAAACACAAGCCAGTCCACCATGGGGGAAATGCCTTCATTAAAAAAGGCCCCATGTCCTTTATAACGATTTAGAGACTGTCTTCAGGAAAAAGAATTCTTACCCCTGCAACACCCTTTCCCTATAATCTCCTAGCTGTAGCAGTACCACCTATTTCTCTTCTGAGGATCTTCACAGTATCATTGCTTTTTATGTTTTAAATTTCCACAAGGGAGGTACAAACATACATGACGTAGTTCTTAGCTATCACTAGAATTTTGAGAAATCTAATCATAGAGTACGTGAATCCTTTGTAGGACTCTTCGTTAGAAAAGTATTTGCAATTTTAAATAAGGCTAGATTTTAACTATATGATAAGTAAAGGGTCAAGTACATATCTTTAGAACTTGGAAAGAAGGTTGGTTGTCTTTTGTTAATGAATTCTCTATTAGACGTCAACACAACTCGGGTGAGGTTTCCCATTGTAATAGCGAGTAGAGAATGCCTATTAATGTAGGGCAGTGAACATTTGGTAGTTCCCAATTCCAATTGAAAGATGCAGGCTGGAATGAATTTGTACTGAGAAAGCTAAAGGTTAATTGGTTTTGTTGTTTCTTATCTAAAAACTTTGTTGAAGGAAGAGTAATGGAATATGTGGACCCTAGGAAAGTGTAGCACTCAATGTTTTATTTTTGTTACCTGCTTCCTTTTGCCAGACTCTCTGCTCCCTTAATTAACTTTTGATTATTACGTCTTTCTAGGCATTCTAACACTTAAGAATTTGACGTCTTAGATTGAGGATTTAAGTTTTTTGGCCACTGGAAAGGTCTCCCTTGCTCCCAGAAGCACATTCTGAGGGTTTATTAAGTTTAAGTTAGTCATTTGAGGCTCAGCTCTGGATGCAGTCCCAAACTCACCTGTTTCTGAAACCACAAAATTAAGGATTCTACACTCTGAAATAAGGGAATAACATTAGACTTAAGGCCCATCTAAGATGCATGCTTTCTTCTTAAGTACCATATCTTTCCAGTCTTTTGCGGCGGCAATAGTAATTTCACTGATAACTTTAATTAAAATAGAAGTTTTGGCATTTTTGTTATTTTGTTTTTTATTTTCAACATTTAGTTTTTTTGTAAAACTAAATGTAGTTCAGTAAGTGAAAAGGATTATAAAGCTGTATGTATAGATTTCATTTTAAATTTAATCATTCCCTTAGGTAAATGTCTTAGCCTTTTTTTCTTCTGTTATAAAATGATATAATATTTCTCTGGAATATTTATAGTATTAAATAAAAAGACATTTGTAAAATCCTTAATAATCCTTAATTATATAATAAAATAGTATATTTGTTATTATCATTGGAAAACTTAATTTGTCCATGGGTGCTTAGATATTAGAATATATGTATCCCACATATATTCAAATAAAAATGATAGACAATCTGAATGTAGAATCTAGACCAAGAGCCATTTTACTAAAGCCAGAGTAGTAGGTTTTATATGTATGAAAGCCATAGGTTATTTGGAGAGAAAAAAAATTGTTTTGTGTGCTCTAGTCTAGACAAGCTTTAATGTGCATATGAATTATCTGTGGATCTTTAAACGAAAATTCTAATTCAACAAGTCTGAGAGAGGATTGAGATTCTGCATTACTAACTAGCTCCCAGGTGCTGCTGTGATCTAAAGACTACAACTGAAGTAGCAAGTGTGGAGATAAATATCTTGACCTTTAGCCTTTATATTTTCAGATAGAAGTATAACATGTAGAAACCATATTTTTGGATCTCCTGGTTTAGAAGCTGGAAGTACTTGCACCACCACCCACCATGAGAACTATGCGTTTTACAGGCTGAGAAAAGAGTTATTTTCTAGCTTCTGAGGTAGAAGATACACAATAGCTATCTAGGACTGGGGTGGCCAATAAATTTCCACTTTTGTACCAGCTCCCTGGTGTGTGGTATTAATGAGAACTCTGAGACCTCATGAAGACTCAGTGGTATAGACTGCAGGGAGCAAACAGCAATGGGGAAAGTAACCGCAGCATGCCTGTATTTGCCATTGTTGGTTTATATTATTCAGTTGACTTACTTTATTTAAACTGGCATTCCTAAGTAAAGGAACATAACTGTGATATTTGCTATTTATAGTACTTTTATTTTAATTTAATAAGTAAAATGTTGATTATGGAGGATCCAGGCTAGATTTTAGATTGTATTCATTGGCTCTGCAGTGATGGCAAAGATTACAAGTGATTTCTGTCTATAGTAACTTTGAGAAATCATGTAAAATATAATTAGGAATATGTTTCACTCCAGTTCCTTATAAAATTGCTGTTGCTGCTGGCACTGATCACTACCACAAATGCAGCAGTGGAAGAGACCAGTGTGTGAGGAACTTTGCATGCTGCTCACATCTTAAAACTTTTCATTGGCTTCGGGCTGTGGTCCATTTGCAGAACATTGTTTGCCACCCCTTCTCACCAACTGTCACCTCAAGCTCTGCTCCATTAGGCTAGCTGAAATGCTTCTCTGAAGCTTCTGGCGGTTGTGTCTTCCGTAGTACCATGATGGGTCGAGGGCACTCTGTCAGTTTTCGTGTGGGTGTTACATTGGCCTATTTTCTGATAGGATCTACAATGTTAGGATCTGGTACATATTTTACTAGTGCAGAAACTACCAACTGGTTCACTCATGGTGACTAAGTACCAGGGAATTGATTCATACTATGCAAACTCAAAAGAGCTACTGAATTCCTTCCAGAGCAAATAGAGATTTGGGAAGAATGGAGGCCTTAGTCTGTGTCTAGATTATGGCTGTAGAAGACAAAACCTGGCCTGGAATTGGATGTTTCTTTGGGCTGTGGCTTCAGGGCAGGGAGGAAGGGAGCCAAGTACCCTAGGCAAGAGCAAACTGGAAACCCGCACATAGTATTAAGTGTCAAGTCAAGGCCTTGCAGGCAGATGGGCAAGAAACAGATTTGAGGGGAACAGATAGTGTAGAAAAAATGAATTTTGGAACTGGAATTCAGTGATATTCTTTGAAGGACTACTAGGCAGATTGGGGGAGCCGAGTTTTATAAGAGCTTAGAGTCTGCTTGGCATTAAGAAACTGATTTCAAGCCAGAATGCTAGCTATTATTCCAGTGGAAAAATAACTACATGACAACTGTGACCAGCTTAATCGTATGGATGTTTCCTGGAGAGCAGTATTAGCTAATAGATTAAATTACAGATGAAAAAGTTGCTCAGTAAAGGTAGAAATAAGGTAAAGGATTTTATCTCTCAGAGGATTCTTGATGAATTGCCCTTTTCTACTCTGGCAAGATTGCTGTCCAAAACAGTGCTTTCCAAAGTTTTTCACGTAATGGTATTCCATTGGATTCTACTTCACTCTGCCTGTTTGGCTGCCCCAAGGGCCAAGGGAATCAACATCTGTACAGTGTTCTCTTATGAGAATGCAAGAGTATTTCTCTCAGGCTTTGCAACAAGAAATTGCTGTATATCTGCTTGGGTGGATACTGAATTAGCATCTGATTCTATTCTCCCTTTTACCCTGACTGGTGGGAAGCTTAGAGTGAAATTTGTGGTTTATGTTTAACAAAGCTAAGGAGACTTATGGGATATACTGCATCTTTACCTGTACGTTATTTCTACTATTTCCTTTTCTCCTCAATTTATCACATTCATTTATTGTTACATTTTATATGTCATGCATTTTGTAAACTGCTACAGAATCATTTTAAGCTTAGCTTGTGTATTTGTCCATGTCCAGATAAACAGATGCATACAAACAATGTGTCAAAGTACATTTATTTATTTAATAATTACAACATCACATTTAAACTTAGTTGCTTCTGGGAAGATTTTTTTTGTACAAATCATATTGTGAACACTTTAGAATATCAATCAAAGAGGATATCTGTTCCTATTTTGGGTGTTTTGTCCTCTACCTGACCTTTTGTCTCTTTAATCTCCTGTCCTTGGTTAAATTTATTTTTAAGTCTGTAGCCTGTAGTTCTTTTATACTTATCCTTCCTCTGGAGTCTTCAAATTGAGCTATTTATGTGATTTAATTTACCTGTTGGTAGCATAACACTTGAGAGTTTGAAAAAACAAATAGGTGAGTTCATTACACAGGATGTTGGTAAAAAATTGTATATTCCTATTGTGTCATTGTAGAAATAGTAGAAAATTCATGGTGTTTATCCTTAAGAAACTGGTCTTTGTCACTTATAGCTGTGTGATCTTGAGAAAATTTCTTAGCCTTCCTGATTCAGTTTCTTCATTTTCAACTTAAAGATGACTGTATATCTGTACTGTTCAATTTCAAGGATTGTTGTGAGAATAATTATGGTTTTGGTCCATGTGGAAATACTTTTAAGCTTTATAAAATGGCAGTTATTTTTTCTCTTAGATCTTTTTTGATTGTGGGGAAACAATATGTTATTAGCAATGAAAAGCTGTTTGCCTAGAATATTTGCTGAGTAGGAATATACAAATGCTATTTGATATTTCTGACGTTTTGGGGATAAGTGACATCTCTTCTTCGCTATATTGATTGCCATGTTTAACAACCTATTCTGTGACACCTCTTCCTCATATAATACTGTCAGTGGTTGCCTTATTTACAATTTTAAAGTATGTTCAGATGATTTTAGAGTCTTTAAATATTTGAAAATATTATGGTATGAACATAATGAAGGATGGTATTAATTTCTGGAGACTTAATGACAAGTGACTGCTTACAAAATCACCTTCTAATAGCTATCTCTCAGAAGAGGTCATACTTTTTCATAGAAAAGAGGCTAACTTCTAGTTGAATCTCAGTGGATTTTTTCTCATTTAATAAAACTATCAGAAAAATATAAATCTAGAACTTAAGGGAAATTTAGAATATATTTTATTTATCTGTTCATCTTAACATACGGGGGGATTGGGGAATGGTAGACTTAAGAGACTTTTCCATAGATAGACTCGTCTCTTTCCAAAGTGAAGAAAATGATGATAAAAAAACACTTGTATATCATTTACTACAAGCCAGGCACTCTTCTAAATGCTTTACGTATATTAACTCTTTTAATACTTTTTAAACTCTGTCAGATAGTATGGTAGCCATCCTCCAGAAGGACACCCAGTGATCCACACCTTGTGGTGTTCATGCTCTTGTACAGTCCTCACATACTGAATAGGGTTGACTGATTTATGTAACCAACAGGACTTCTGATGCTTGCCCATAAAAGCTATTGTGGCTTCCACCTAGTTCTCTTGGACTGCTTATTCTGAGGGTAGCTAGACACCATATCCTGAGGATGCTCAAGCAGCCTGTGGGGGGACCCACATGGGGAGCCAACAGTTGGTACATCCGTGAGTCATTTTGGAAGTGGATCCTACTGCTTCACTCATCTCAGCCCCCAGATGACTGCAACCCTGCTGTCATCTTGACTGTGACTTCATAAGAGACCCTAAATAAAAACCCTCTAGCTAAACCACTACTGAATTCTTGACCCACAGAAACTATGAGATAGTAAATGTTTATTGTTTGTTTGTTATACTTTATTAAGATATAACTGAAAAATAAAAATTGCATATATTCAAGTTGTACAACATGATGTTTTGATACACATGTACACTGTGAAATTATTACCACAATCAAGCTAATTAAAATGTCTACCTCATATAGTTATCTTTTTATTGTTATTTTTTGGTGGTGAGAATACTTAAGATCCACTCTCTTTGCAAATTTCAAGTACATAATACATTATTATTAGCTATAGTCACTCTGCTATACATTAGGGCTCCAGAACTTATAACTAAAAATTTGTACCCTTTGAGCAACATCTCTCCATGCCCCCAAACCCTGGTAACTACCCTTCTAATGTTGGTTTCTGTGAGTGGGACTTTTTTTAGATTCCAGATATAAGTGAGATCATGCAGTATTTATCTTTATATGTCTGACTTGTTTCACTTGGCACAATGTCCTCCAGGTTCATCCATGTTGTTACAAATGGTAGAATTGGGTTATGCCTTTAACCCCTATGTTTTGGGGACTTTATTATGCAGCAGTAAGTAACATATATATTTTGGTATTTGGAGTGGGATGCTAACATAAATATGTTAAAGTTTCAGAGTGGCTTTGGTACTGGGGATTAGGCAGATGTTAAAAGTACTTTAAGTTGAGTGTTAGTGAAAGATAGAATACCTTGGACAGATTGCTAGTAGAACTTTCTTGGTCTTTTAGGAGGCTGATGACAAGGGATTAGAAGAGAATGAGGTAAATGCTATTAGAAACTGTTCTGCAGCAATAGATACGTCATACAAGTAGGTACTTCACTCCTTGTAATACTTAGTATGGATGAATTAAGATTATGGGATAGACTGCAGGTGTCCAACTTTTCTTGTGTGGTTATTGACTAATCTTTAGTTATTATTGAGCCTAATTACTTTTCACCATATTATTGGGAGAGATGCTCATATTTGATAATAAAATACTGGCCTTTTGACAGGTATCTACTATCTGAGGATTGGTCATAATAGATGATACTTAAGTGTCTCCTGCAAGTGATAGGGATAAAGGAAGGCAGTGAAGATTGATTACTTATGATGGAGCTGAGTAACAACAATACATTTACAGGTTTAGAATTCTGTAGAAGAAAACTGGTAAACACTTCAAGCATTTATATAGCACAAAAACCCCATACAGAATATGGAGAGGCAGTATAACATAGTGAAGCCTGAACTTCTAGGGCTGATTCCCAACTCTGTTAGGTCCCAGCTGTGGAAACTTGTGCCTCTGATTCCTCATTTGTAAAATGGAGATAATAGTTCTAGCCTTGTAGACAGGATGAAAATGAAATTAGTTAATACATGGAAATCCCTTAGAACAGTGCCTGGCTCCTATTATATACTGTATAAGTGTTATCTGTTCTTGTTACAAATAATAGTTGTCATATACACTTTCAGCTACCTCTTGGAAGACAAAATACCAGAGACAATTTTTTTACAACCAGCAGCAAAATGAAAAATAGGCTAATCTCATCTTTGGTTTTCATAACCATTACTGTGCATTAAAGTGTTTAATTCACACCTTTAAACTTGCCATAACCAAGTCAGTGTAATTGAAAAAAATATAAACCTATCCCCACCCCCCCCAGAAAAAACCCATTACTGGTGTGTGTTATGATTTCTTATAATTTAAAATGTTATCTTGAAGTTTTCATTTGTAATTAGAGTAACTTGCAATGTTTGAAAGTCTTACAGCAGTGCTCTTAGAATTTTTTTGTTAAAATCATTTATATTGATATTTAATTCCTTAACCATTTATGAGATAATGAATTATGTTTGATATGTAGTTTATATTTGCTGAAAAATTAGGTTTTCTTTCATATAAAGAGAGGTTAATTTAAAAATTGAGACTATATAAGAAAAAAGTAAGGATTTAAGTGAATTTTATTGATAAAAACATTGAGATATGTTTTTCACTTATTTACTGAGATATAATATTTTACGTATTTATGGGGTACATATGAATTTTTATTACCTTCTTAGAATTTATAATGATAAAGTCAGGGTATTTGGGGTATCCATTACCTTGAGTATTTATCATTTCAATACATTGGTATCATTTCAAGTCTTCTCTTCTGGTTACTTTGAAATATACAAAATATTTTTGATAAGTATACTTACACTAGTCTGCTATCAATCATTAAAAGTTATTTCTTCTATCTAACTATATGTTAGTACCCGTTAACCAATCTCTCTTCATCCTCCCCCTCCCACCTATCCACCCTTCCCAGTCTCTGATATCTATTATGCTATTCTTTATGTCCATGACATCAAGTTTTTAACTCCTACATATATATAAGTAAGAAAATATATTATTTGTCTTTCTGTGCCTGTTATTTCACTTAACATAATGACCTCCAGTTCCATTCGTGGTCCTGCAAATGACAGGATTTCATTCTTTTTATGGCTGAAATAGTATTCCATTGTGTATGTACCACATTTTCTTTATCCACACTTAGGTTGGTTCCATATCTTTGCTATTGTAAATAGTGCTGCAATAAATATGCAAGTATAGGTATCCCTTTGATATGCTGATTTATTTTCCTTTGGATATATACCCAGTAGTGAGATTGCTGGATCATATGGTAGTTCTATTTTGAGTTTTTTGAGAAATCTGTATACCATTTTTCATTGTGATTATACAAGTTACATTCCCACTAACCATGTATAAGAGCTGCCTTTTCTCTGCATCCTCACCAGATCTGTTATTTTATTTTATTTTCAGTAACAGCCATTCTAATTGGAGTGAGATGATATCTCATTATGGTTTTGGTTTGCATTTCCCTGATGATTAGTGATGCTGAGCATTTTTTTTTCATATATGTGTTGGCCATTTCTGTGTCTTCTTTTAAGAAATGTCTATTCATGCCCTTTGCCCATTTTTCAGTGGGATGATTATTATTATTTTTACTGTTATTTAAGTTCCTTGTGTATTCTGGATATTAGTACTCAGTTGAGTAGTTTGCAAATATTTTCTCCCATTCAAGAGGTTGTCTTTTCACTCTATTGAAAAAAAGGCCATTTAGTTTAATGTAGTCCCATTTATCTATTTTTGTTTTTTTTGCCCATGGTTTTGAGGTCTTAGCCATAAACTCTTTGCCTAGACCCATGTCTAGAAGAGTTTTTCCTATGTTTTCTTCTAGTAGTTTTAGTTTTGAGTCTTACACTTAAGTGTTTATCTTGAGTTGATTTTTAAACATGGTGAGAGATAGAGGTCCAGTTTCATTCTTCTGCATATCGTTACTTAGTTTTCCCATCACCATTTATCAAAGAGGGTATCCTTTACCCAATGTATGTTCTTGGTGGCTTTGTTGAAGATCAGTCGGCTGTACCTGTGTGGCTTTGTTTCTGGCTTCTCAGTTCCGTTGGTCTGTGTGTCTATTTTTATACCAATACCATGCTGTTTTGATTACTATAGCCTTGTAATATATTTTAAAGTCAGGTAATGTGATGCCTTTAGCTGTGTTCTTTTGTTCAGGATTGCTTTGGCTATTCTGGTTCTTTTTTGGTACCATACAAATTTTAAGATTGTTTTTACTATTTCTGTTTTCATTTTTAATAATATTTAAATACTGGTAGGCCTTTAGTATTCGTTCACAATACTTTAAATCAAATAAACTCATACTGCATTGTGAATAATTCATTCAGGAGCTCTTGAAAATTCAGTGTGGTTTAAGATGAATTTGAAAAATTTGCTGTTTTTATCTCTTTCTAATTTAGGCTGCCTTATGACACTATGTATGTTCATGAGAGCATTCTTAGAATCAAGTTGGAAATCATTAGATAGTTAATAGTCAGACAGGTAGAAATGTAGTTTTTCATGGATTTGGGTTATGAAAAATAATCAAAATACTAATTAAAATTTTTATTTTAAAATGTCTATATTTATAGGCCATATTGGGGAAAAATTTTAAGCAACTAAATTTACATGTATTTACCAACTACCCAGTGAGATAGTTGAATCAAATACTGTATTTTAAGGTCAATGCAAGTTTTGGTATAATAATTTTATTCTATATTTTTTGAGATTAAAACTTGACAAGATATTCAGAGGTCACCGTAACTGAAACATCTGAAGAGGATTATGAATATGAAGAGGTAATTTATTAATTTTGAGTTAATTTATTCCATAAATTAATTGCAGTCATTCTGATGAAATATTTACTTTATTTTCTGAAAGATATAAGCAATTTTTTTTCCTTGAGAGATGTTAGCCTTTCAGCTAAATTTGTTTAATTATTTGTTTAAAAGTATTATGGGGTACAAATAATTTTGGTATTTTGGTTAAATGAATCACTTTTTTAATGCTTGAGTTATGGTTATAAGAGTGCCTGTCACACTGATACTATTCATTGTACCTGTTTGGTACGTTTTTGCCTGTCTCCTCCTCCACCCTTCCCCAGGTTGATTTCCATTGAATTTTATTCCCTCTATGTATATGTGTGCTCATCAGTTAGTTCCAGTTTAGTAGTGAGTACATGTGGTGTTTGTTTTTCCATTCTTTAGATGCTTCACTTAGGATAATGGTCTCCAGTTCCATCCAAATTGCTGCAAAAGACATTAATTCATCCTTTTTTATGGCTGTGTAGTACTCCATAGTATACATATACCACATTTTGTTAATCCACTTATGAATGGATATGAACTCAGGTTGATTCCATATCTTTACAATTTATTGTGCTACAGTAAACATTTGTGTGCAGGTGTCTTTTTGATAAAATGTCTTTTTTGCCTTTGGGTAAATACCCAGTAGTGGGATTGCTGTATCAAATGGTAGGTTGACATTTCGTTCTTTTAGGAATCTTCATAGTGTTTTTGATAGAGGTTGTACTAATTTGCAGTCCCACCAACAGTACATAAGCATTCCTTTCTGTCTGCATTTACACCAGCATTTTTTTTTCTTTGGACTTTTCAGTAAAGGCCATTCTGACTGGAGTAAGGTGATATTTCATTGTGGTTTTTAATTTACCTTTCCCTGATTATTAGTGACATTGAGAATTTGTTCCTGTTTATTGGCCATTTGTCTGCCTTTTTTTGTAAAGCTTCTGTTCACATCTTTTGCCCACTTTTTAATGGGGTGGTTTGTTTTTTCTTGCTGATTTGCATGAGTTGTTTGTAGATTCTGGTTATTAGTCCTTTATCAGATGTATTGCGTGTGAATATTTTTTCCCATTCTGTAGGTTGTCTGTTTGCTCTGTTAATTATTTCCATGGCTTTGCAGAAGCTTTTTAATTTAATGAATTCCATTAATTTATTTTTGTTGTTGCTGTGATTGCCTCTGGGGACTTCTTCATAAATTCTTTGCCTAGGCCAATATCTAGAAGAGTTTTCCCCATATTTTCTTCTTGAATTCTTACGGTTTCTTGCCTTACATTTAAGTCCTTTATCCATCTTGAATTAATTTAAGTGGTGAGAGATATGGGTCCTGATTCATTCTTCTGCATGTGGCTATCCAAGTTTCCCAGTACCATTTATCGAATAGGGATTCTTTTCCCCAGTGTATATTGTTGACTGCTTTGTCAGCAATCAGTTGGCTGTATGTAGATGGTATTATATCTGAGTTTTCTGTTCTCTTCCATTGGTCTATGTCTCTATTTTTGTGCCAGTACCATGCTGATTTAGTTACTGTCACCTTGTAGTATAAAGTCTGGTAATGTGATGCCTCCCAATTTGTTCCTTTTCCTTAAGGTTGCTTTGGCTCTTTGGCCTTATTTGGTTCCATATGACACGTAGAATTATTTTTTCTAGATCTGTGAAATAGGATATTGGTATTTGGATGGGAATTTCATTGAATCTGTAACTCACTTTAGGTAGTATGGATGTTTTAACAATGTTGTTTCTACTGATCCATGAGCATGATATCTTTTTCCACTTGTTTATATCATATGCAATTTCTTTCCTCAGTGTTTCGTAGTTCTCTTTGTAGAGGTCTTTCACTTCCTTGGTTAAGTATATTCCTAGGTATTTTAGTTTCTTTGTAGCAGTTGTGAATGCTATTGAGTCTTTGATTTGACTCTCATCTTGACTATTATTGGGGCATAGGAATGTAACTGATTTGTGTACCTTGATTCTGTAACCTGAGACTTTGCTGAATTTATTTATCAATTCCAGGAGACTCTTGGCGGAATCTTTTGGGTTTTATAGGTATAACATCATATCATCTGCAAAAAATGATACTTTGACCTCCTCTTTCCTGATTTAGATACCCTTTATTTCTTTCTCTTGCCTAATTGCTTTGGGTAGGACTTCTAGTACTATGTTGGCAAGAAGTGGTGACAGTGGGTATCCTTGTCTTGTTCCAGTTCTCAGTGGGGATGCTTCCAACTTTTACCCATTCAGTATGATGCTGGTTGTGGGTTTGTCATATATGGCTTTTATCATTTTGAGATATGTTCCTTCTGTGCCTAGTTTGTTGAGAATTTCTATCATGAAAGTGTGGTGAATTTTGTCAAATGTTTTTTCTGCATCTATTGAGATCATCGTATGATCTTTGATTTTCCTTCTGTTAATGTGGTAAATCACATTTATTGATTTACATATGTTGAACCATCCCTGCATCCCTGGGATGAAGCCCACTTGGTCATGGTGGATTTTATTTTATTTTTTTGATAATCTGTTGGATTCAGTTTGGCAGTATTTTATTGAAGATTTTTGCATCTATATTCATAAGGGATATTGGTCTGTAGTTTTATTTTTTTGTTGTCCTTTCCTGTCTTTGGTTTCAAGGTGATACTGACTTTTGTATTTCTGTGGTATCAGTGTAATATGTCCTTTTTCATTTCTAATTGAGCTCATTTGAGTCCTTTCTTTTCTATCCCTGGTTGATCTAGCCAGATGTCTGTCAATGTTGTTTATCTTTTCAAAGAACCAACATTTTATTTCATTGATCTTCTTTACAATTTTCTTGTTTTCAATTTTATTTAGTTCTGCTCTGACCTTAGTTATTTCTTTATTCTTCCGCTTTTGGGCGTCATTTGCTCTTCCTGTTGTAGTTCCTTGAGATGTGCCATTATATCGTTAATTTGTAGTCTTTCTATGTTTTGGTTGTGGGCACTTAAGGCTATGAATTTTTCCCTTAGGATGGCTTTTGCTATATCTCATAGATTATGATAGTTTGTGTCCTCTTTGTCATTCAGTTTGAGGAATCTATTTCTATTTCTGTTTTCTATCTTAATTTCTTCTTTGATCTAATAATCATTCATCAGCAGGTTGTTTAGTTTCCATGACTTTGTGTAGAATTGGGAGTGTCTCTTGAAGTTGATTTCTAGTTTTATTCCACTGTGGTCTGAGAAGATACGTGGTGTGATTTCAACATTTTTAAATTTGTTGAGCCATATTTTGTGGCCTAAAATATGACCAGTCTTGGAGAATGTTTCATGTACTAATAAGTACAATGTATGTTCAGTAGTTTTTGGGTGAAATGTTCTTTAAATATCTGTTAGGCCCAATTATTCTATAGTACCATTTAAGTCCAGTGTTTCTTTGTTTATTTTTGCTTGGATAATCTGTCCAGTTTTGTCAGTAGTGTATTGAAGTCCCCAGGAATTACAATGTTGCTGTTTCTCTCTCTACTTAGGTCTAGTAGGGTTTGCTTTATGAATCTGGGTGCTCCTGTGTTAGGTGCATAGATATTTAGGATTGTTATGTTTTCTTGTTGAATTGCTCCCTTTACCATTATATATTGACCATCTTTGTCTTTCTTTACTATTGTTGATTTAAAGTCAATTTTATTGGATATGAGAATGGCTATACCTGCTTTCTTTTGGTTTCCATTTGCATGTAATATTTTTTTCCATCCCTTGACCTAGAGTCTGTAAGAGTCCTGTGGGTTAGATGTGTTTCCTGGAAATAGCAGATACTTGTTTTTTTTTTTTTTTTTTTTTAAATTCATTCAGCCAACCTATGTCTCTTGAGTAGGGAATTTAAACCATTCACACTGATTGATAGAATTGATATGTGGGATTCTGTTCTGTTCATCCTATTGGTTAGTACCTTATTGCTTTGTTTTATTTCTTGTATTATTGCTTTATTTGATCTCTGAACTTTAGCTTTTGGGTGGTTTTACACTGGAGTATGACCATTCTGTTGCTCCATGTATAATACAGTTTTGAGTATTTCCTGCAGGGCAGGTTTGGTCTTGACAAATTCTCTCAGTGTTTGCTTGTCTGAGAAAGTCTTTATGTCTCCCTCATATAAGAATCTTCATTTTGCAGGATTTGAAATTCTAGGCTGGCATTTGTTTTGTTTAAGAAGTCAGAAGATGAGGCCCCAGTCCCTTCTGGCTTATAAGGTCTCAGTTGAGAAGTCTGCAGTTAGCCTGATGGGTTTTCCTGTGTAAATTACTTGATGTTTTTGTCTTGTGGTTCATAGGAGTTCCTCCTTTGTGTTGACTTAGGCTAGTCTGATGACTACGTGTCTTGGTGATTGTCTGTGTGCAATGAATCTCCCAGGTGTTTGTTGAGCTTCTTGTACCTTGATGTCTAAATCTCTAACAAGACTGGGAAATTTTCCTCAATTATTCCCTCAAATAGGTTTTCTAGCCCTTGTGTGTTCTCTTCTTCAACCTCTGGGATGCCTATAAGTCTTATATTTGGGCATTTTACATTATCCCATATTTCTCGTAGGCTGTGTTCATTCCTCCTAATTCTCTGCTTATTATTTTGGTTTACTGATTTAATTTGAAAGAGTCGTCTTCAAGCACTGAGATTCTTTATTCTGTCTGGTGTAGTCTATTCTTAACATTTTCCACTGTGTTTTTTATTTCTCTTAGTGAATTTTTCATTTCAGAAGTTCTATCTGCTTTTTCTTTAATATGTTGATCTCTTTAGTGAATTTTTCATTCATTTCCTCTATTCTTTTTCTGGTTTCTTTGAGTTGGTTTTCCATTTTCTCTTGGGTTTCATTGAGCTTCCTTATGATGCATATTTGGAATTCTTTATCTGTCCTTCCTGTATTTCATTTGGCTAGTATCCATTGCTAGAGGGCTGATGTTCCCTTTTGTGGGAGACCTTTCATTCTAATTTTTCATACTTATGGAATTCTTATGCTTATTCCTTCTCATCTGGAGCAGTTGTTGCTTCTATATTATTGATTTTCTTTTGTTTAGATGGGGATTTCCCCCCAGACTCAGTCATATGGGGGTGTTTTTAGCATATGTTGGGTAAGAACCTTTGGCTTGGTTTGTGGGTGCTTTGATGGTGATTTAGGTTCCTGATAGATGCCTTAGTAATGGATATCCTTAGTGTGATGCTTTTCTCAGTTGCTAGTTGTTTATATACTGTAGCAGTGGTGCGCTATGTGTGTGGGCAGATATCCTATTTCTCTTTGATGAGAGAGGATGGAGGTCTTTGAAATCCTTCTTTATGGTCTTCTTAGCAGTGTGAATTGTAATGGCACACCTAGTGTAATCACTGAGACAGTAGGTGGTGCTTGTAGCTGAGAAACGTCCTCACCCTGTATGATTGAGCCAGTAAATGTTGAAAAGGTCTGTGCAAATTGACTTCCCTGTCAGTAGGTGGCATTTGCCCAAAGGACCAGGCTGCCTTGTTTTTGTGCCTGACTCTCCCTCAGGAGGAGCACTCCAATACCCCAGGTGGTGGGCCATGGAACTTCAAGTGAGTCTTCCTTCTCTGCCTCAGTGGAAAGGGATGGGGGAGTGAGGCTGGGTGGGGCTGGGTTGGGTGGGCTTGCCCTTAGGCTTCACAAAAGTTGGTAAGGAAGCTGTTTGGGCAGGGTTCAAATGTCTGCTCCCAGCTTCTGGGGATAGCCACCTGGGAGAAGCTGAAGTGGCCCCACCCAGCTAGATAGTCTGCTTGTGGAGATTCACAATCTGACTGTCTAGTTCTCACATCTCCCCGCTGGCATACATGTCTGTCCTGCTTGCCTGTGTCTCTGCAAAATGCCAGCATCAGGGAACTCTGAAATTGGGTACCCTGGGTTTACCAGAAGTCCACAGAGGAAGAGGTGTGGGGCCAGCTCTCTGTGGATGCCTCAGCCTGAAGTACACACCCAGTAGAGAGAGGGAGTTGCTCAAGTACTTCTCAGCACAAGCTGTTCTCCTAGCTGGAGTGGGTTGGGGAGGGGCCACCATGTGTGGTCAGCCCAAGTGCCTGAGTGAACTGTACCTGGTTGCTATGATAATGGGGTTGCACCATAGAAGCCACCCTAAACTATTTTCTTGGGGCGGTGGGGCATGGATTGATGAGCTCTCTCCAAGCTCGCTGTGTCTCAGAACCCCACCGTATTCTATTGCCATATCTGTCCACATGGGCTTCTTTGGCACTCAAGACAAACTTAGAGCTCTCCCTTCTGTGTCTCCAGCAACCTGCCCATGTCTAGAGGGGATGGGTGTGGGCTACTTGTCTGACCTGCTGGTGTGGGACTGTGTGTAATGCCCTTGGGCAGGAAGTTTCTGAATCGGACACCTCAGATCCACTGCAGGTGCTCAAAGAGAGAGGTGTGGGTCTCACTTTCTGTAGAAGCCTCAGCCTGTGGTACATCCGGCTTTGGGGAGGCAGCCGCTTGCCTACTTCTCAAACTGCTTTCCTGGCTAGAATGGGTGGGGGAGGGGCCACCACTCACAGTCAGCCCTAATACCTGAATGAAGTACACCTGGTGGTTATGGCACCCAGGGCTGTGCTCTAGGCTCTTCCTCACCATAGACTCTGCCCAAATTAAACAGGGATGTTTTCCTGGGGGTGGAAGGTGAGTGTTCTCTCAGCTGGCCAAGTCTCACAAACCCAGAGTATTCTATCAGATCTGTTGGTGTGGGCTTCCTCGCCACCCAAATCCAACTCAACAGACCTCCCCGCTGTGTCCCCAGCAACCCACTCCTGTCCAGGGCCTGAGGCCTGGAGTCCAGCCTGTTTGACCTGCTGGTGTGTAACTCTGCAAAATGCCCTCGGGCAGTAAGTTTCCGAATCAGGCACCCCAGGATCTTCTGCAGGGAATGAAAGGGAAAGGCATGGGTCCCACTTTCTGTGGATTCCTCAGCCTGTAGCACACTGCCCCGGGGGTCGGAGGGTGGCTGCTTGCCAAATTCTCAGTCCAAACTGCTTTCCGTGTTGCAGTGGTTGGGGTGGGGTTGGGAAGGAAGCATCTGAATAGAGAAAAGCTGGGTCTCCAACCTCTTGTGACACTTTCCCTGGTGGGGAGATTTGCACAGAATGTCCAAGCTCTGGGATCATGAAAGTTCTCCTGCTATATTGTCCATGTCTGGGCTCATGGAGGTGGAAAAGCTTCCAAGAAACTCAGTAGCCTGCTGGCTGCCTAATTCCTGTGGATGGGTGAGAGTTATCCCCTCTTACCCTTTCACCATGTTTGGAGCTTCTCTGGGTTTGATCTTTGTCAATATCTTTTTTTATTTATCTTCTACCTTCTCTGCTTCACAGATTTTCTCCGGGAGATCCCCAGCAGGCTCTAGCACCTATCTCTATGATCCACACCCACTCTACTTCTCTTCTCTTCTTTCCTTTGTCAGAATTCTTATCTTCTAACCACACGGTCTGGCAAGCACTGTCTCCAGTCGGCCATCTTGCTTAACATATCTAAATTTAGCTGATATCAGCTGGTTAAGAGTGAGATGTAAAACTTCCATTTAAACATTTAGATTGGATAAAATATCTGTTTTTTTAGGTTTTCCTATTCATTGTCCTTCAGATTCAGCTCTTTATCACTTGGCTCATGGATCCATACCATAGACTGTCATCTCTGTTAGGAGGCATTTCCCATCATTCAGTCTGCTCTTGGCAAGGATTCCCAGATTCCCACTACTCAATTGGAGCCCAGGCCTCATGCTTCCTTCCAGCTTCACTGTACTTCTGTCTAATGTAGTTCCTATCTCAAAGCTTTCCTTTGTACGATTATAATCCATGATATTCTTTCAAGATTTTAACACTAAGAGAGTTTTTTTTTTTTTCAATAAACTAGAGTTTGCAGTTGCTAGTTGTGAAAAAGTAATAGTGGAGAAAACCTGGGATGGGGAGACAATGATGGCATTTAGAGGAGCCTAACATATTTTTTCACCAGAATTGTAAGATGACATTTGCCATTACACATAAAAACAGTAGCCCACGTGCTGATCTTGCCTTTATTGTAAGTGACATTGAGTGATGTTTACAAGGAAGTCAGAAAGCTGCTTGTTACTTATCCATTTTTCATAGATCTTCAGAATGTTATGGCATCTTACATAAGGTGTATTTTTTGATTTTTTGCTATGTGAAGAAAAATTATTTCTGAAATGAAATAAGGTACTTTATATTTCTGCTCTGCTCACTCTTTCTGTCCTTCTGTTTGTCTGTGATCCAGATACCAGATGACAATTTTAGCATTCCAGAAGGCGAAGAAGATCTGGCAAAAGCAATTCAGATGGCCCAAGAACAAGTTACAGATACTCAAATTTTGGTGAGAATTTTGAACACTATTGTAGCCTATAGTTTAGCAGTAATACTTTTTATATGAAGTTTTGAAAGTCATTTAAACTTTAAATATTTACCTTACCTATTAAATGAAATCCTATTGCCTGCCATGTCTTTTTCACTTCTATTTCTTTTGTCATCAAACCTTCACTTGAGGTAAGTAGTCATATTTATTCTTCTGTGGGTTGTCATTCACCACATCATAGTCACTCTGGCTTGACTTTGCAGAAAGTGACACCTTCTATCAGGACTCTGCCTGATTAATCTCACCGGAGATTAAACCAACACTTGTATTCAGAATTCGCTATCATATACAGATTCTGTAGTCTGTTTTGTAAGCATTCTGTATCTTTTTTTATGGATGTATTTAGCAATGCTTAATATATTATGACTTTTCTTCTGAGGCTTACGAACTAAATTAAGGAATATGGTGGGGGATGTTTTTTGATTATAATATCACCAATTAAAAGTACATAAAACTGATGGCATTCCTATAACATTGAATACAAATTTAAAAATTGAAAATAATGATAGCAAAAATGTTTTTAAATGTCCCGGCCCGCAGGACTGTCAACGCGGACCCTGGAAGAGGGAGTGGGAATTGGGGGGACAAGAGACGCGAGAAATGGAGACAAGACAGGAGTCTGATCAAGTCTCGTTTATTGTACGCTGAATGGCAGGTTATATAGGTCAGCAAGGCGGGAGAGGAGAAGGAGTAAAGACAAAAAGCAACCGTTAAGCAAGGCGGGAAGCATCAGTCCCTCCCACGGTGGAGATAACTGTGCTGCTGCTTGTGGAGTGGAAAACTACTGAGCTCAAGGTCAGAGGCAATGCTGTAGCCCGGCCTCAAGGCTCCGGACATTTAAAATCATGTTTTCATATCTACATAAAGAAGGATGCTTTTTTTCAATGATCAAACCTTTTCATGCTGAGAGTTTGAAGGAAATTGTGGCACTCTTATTTAATTGCAGATTTGACTTCCTTAATACAAAATAATTAGACTTTACCCCATATCATACCCTGTGTCAGTCTTCCATATTCTGTAGACTTCCTCCATCTAGAAACCCAATAACTTCTTTCTAAAATATCTGTCTTCTCAAAATTGAAAAAAAAAAAACTCAAAAGGAATATTTCATGAAGAATTGATTACATTCTGTTATAAATGGAGGGCTCCAGCTCATAGTAAATGGCATTCTTTAATGCATTCTATGGATATAGTTCCTTCATTGTAGACACAGAGTGAAATCCACTGCATAGATTTACTAGTCTGTTGGATATCTCAATGAAATAATTTATAGGAATAGTTTTAAAATACAGCATTTTGAATGAAGTAAAACTAATACGTTTATTGACTGCTCATTATTTTCTTGCTTTGCAACATTAACTAAAGAAGGGTTTTTAAAAGTGCCTATGTACCACTTATTTGTATTGATATTTGGTAGACATACCTAACATAGTGCTTAGCACATAGTAGGCAATAAATAAATAGCAGTTGAGTAAATGAATCCTCTGCTTTTTTTCTTCCCAGGCTCTTAGTACCATCTGCTATACTATATATTTTTTATTCAGTTATTCATATTCTGTCTTCATCCTCTTGACTATTAGATATGAAGGCAGAAACTTGTTTGTTTTCCTCTGCTTTATCCCTAGTGATTAAAATGGTTCCTGGCACATAACACCCAAGAAAAATTGTTGATAAAATGAATGAATGAATGAATGAATCAAAGGCCTGTCATTAATTAAAGCTTTGATGTTTCAGAATGAATAACTGTACATTTAAATTTCAGGAACAGAAGACAGTTTTTCCTTCAAAGCATATAGTACCCGAAGTAATAGAAGACTTTCTCTGCAATTTCCTGATCAAAATGGGAATGACCAGAACTCTTGATTGCTTTCAGTCTGAATGGTAAACAATTAATGTGGATAAGTAGTTCTCTAGAAATGTTAATAACATTTAACGTGTACACTTTTAACTATCTTAACAGATTTTGAAATGACTCAGCTTACACAAAATGGATGGCACCCTTTCCCATCTCCACCCTTGAAACTACAACACACACACACACACACACACACACACAAAAAAAATCAGAATATCAGTTGCAAAGAAAGTTTTATTAAACATCTTTCTCAAATATTAAAGTTTAAGTGATTTTTTTCAAAAATCAAGAAAATGGAATATCTTCTGGAGTTAAAAGACACAAAGTTATTTTATGAAATACTTTCCTAATATTTTTGTCTAATTATCAAGAGTATTATTTCCTGCATTTAGACTCCTACTAATAGTACTACTTTACTTGTTTTATTTATAGTATAATGGCTTGCCTTTTTATACTCATACAACTGATTCTTTTTCTGTAAATATTATTTCATTTAGAAGTGGAATTGTATTTTCAAACATTACCTAAACACAAGATTTTCTTGTCATAATTTAAAATTTTAATAACTTATTGGTTATGAAAATCAGCAGACATGCTATCTTTATTCCTTTCCTCTAGTAATAATGTTATCAGCCATGTTTACAGAGTCCTAACATTCTTTAAAGAAATACTATTAAATGACTGGATATGAAAATTTTTGATCTTTGATTACCTTTGCATATTATATAAGAAGGGATTAATATGAAATATAAAGATGTTTATAGTGCTTTTGAACTAAATCTTAATTTTAAATAGGTAATTTGCAATTATGACTAATACAGCTGTGGTATAATTTTTATGTTTTGCTTTTTTGTATTTCTCATACAGTGAGAACATGAACATAGGAGTGATCAGTTTTATTATTTGAGATTGCACATCTAATATTAATAAATTTAATGAAGAGAACCATTTTTTATTAATACAGACTAAGAAAAACACCACGTTTGGTGGTAGAAAAATAATACTGCTTTTTTTAAATCTGGAAATTGTGTGAATGATTTAAAAAATTATTTTTATAAAAATGTCCCTATGAAATAATTACAAATAGAGTAGAAAATATATTTTTTTGAAAGTAGGTAAATGATTAACTTCTAGTACTGATAAAATGAAAGATTAGTGTGAGTCAATTATCTTTTTGTCTTCTAAGAATGTGTGTTAAGACATGTAGTGCTTGTATGTTAGGCCAGTCCAAAATGTGAAATGATTCCCTTAGAGAAATCTGGATTTTAGTATACTCGTAACAATTAGTTGATTGTTTTCATATGAGATGAGATGAAATTTCAGGGTACTATGATAGTATATGAGGATTTAAAGAATCCCCAAGTAAGCATACCATTTAATATAATGTTACAATTATAGGGTAAAATTTGTTAAAGTATCTCTTTATAATATGGGTTTAGTAATACTGTGGTTCAGATAATTTTATCCTTATCCCTAACTGCCAGGTTTCAATGAGATTATACTGTATTGAATACTTCATTTCATGTGAAACATTTTTTATTTTGATCAGAAACCTTTACCAAGTCAACAGAGTATAATTATAGGAATATCAAATATATTATTTTTATAATTTTTATTAGAGAAAAAAATGCTTAGAATATATCATTGCTGTGAATTCACTTAATCTTATAAAAGGTGACCAAACCAGGTTTTTCCATTGTTAGTTTGTTAAAAACAAACAAACAAAACACTGGGCAGTAAAATTTGACTTACATTCTTTCAATCCTCAAACAGAAAATATAATACATTCTTTAAATCCAGGGTCAGAAAATTCTTAAAACCCTTGGGTCAAATTTGGCCTGCCTCCTATTTTTGTCAGTAAAATTTTATTGAAACACAGACATGACCTTTCTTTTAGGTATTGCCTATGGCTACTTGCACACTATAAAAGCAAAGTTAGTCAGGACAGACACGATATGGCCCACAAAGATTTTTTTTTTTTCAAATTCTAAAATGTTTATGACCCTTTACAAAAAAGATTGGCAAGCCCTGCTTTATGTAATATATATATAGGTGAATGTAGTAGGAATTTGTTCTATGAACCAATAAGAAGTTACTACTGGGGATTTAGTCAATGCTGTTTTTATGTCTGAGAAATACTCTGTGGACAATGGTAATTTCCATGGGGGAAAAATTAAAGAAGGGGTTAAAAGAAGGGGTTAAAATGAAGAAAATATGGGCATGTAATTTAAATACCCTTACCTGAGTATATGTCATCCATCTCTCTCCTTATACTGGATTATTCTCCTGGCTGTTAACATGGTCAGAACTACTCACCCTACATGTACATTCTTACTCTTCTTGCCTCTTATTACCACCTTCTTTCTCAAACTCTTCTTCCCCTGCCAGCCAATATTTTGAAAACAGAGTTTTTACTTTTTTCTTTCTTTACTTTTTTACTTCCTATTCAATCACTGACTGTCTCTACTTTGGCATGAGCCTACCATTTTGTGGAAGGTAGGGTGGTAATAAAAATGCCATCAAAGGTAATAGTGCAATTATTTATAGCATTTAATTATCAATTTAATTTTTTTATTATCAGAGATTATAAACTAGGAGTATATTTCTTTAATTTGCAAAAAAGATAAATATTGCAGCTTTTAGTCAATAAAATTTGGTATAGTATATAATTACTACAATGTCGGCAGTGTAGTCACAACTTCCTGGGAATGGTTAGATTTTTTTTTTAATTTGATATTTATGGTTCATTGCTTTCCTTTGTAATGCTATTTATTTTACTCCATACATTTAAAAACATTATTCTGAGACAAAGTCCATGACACAAATGATTAGGAGCCTCTCCTTTGGTAGATGCCCTGGTGCTTGCCAGGCCACCAACAGATTCCTTTTTTTTAACCCTTTTCTTTCTTTTCCTTACTCTTCAGCACTGTTTATGATGTTCTTCATAGAGGTGTAACTTGCCTGCCTGCTTGCTCTACATATGAGCATACCCCTTCTACAGTCCTGATTCACTACTGCAAATTTCAAATTTGCAACTGTCATTTGGAATAGGAAAAGTAAGCAAATAAAAAATATAGGTCCAAGAAGCTTAGAGTGACGTTTCTTAGGTCGACAACATGCTAAATAACCATGGCCAAATCAGAATGCAGTTCAAAATATCTGGTGTATATGTTCAATTATAGACATATTTTAAATTTACAGCTATTTATGAATTTTGCATGCCCTTCTAGGAGAGAGTTACTTGAGGATGAGAAACAAGATTTGTTCAACATCATATTCCTTGCAAAAATCCTGGAATTTAGTAGACATTTTTTTATATCAGCATATTATGGGGGTACAAATATTTAGGTTACATATATTACCTATGCCTCACCTGAGTCAGAGCCTCAAATGTGTCCATCCCCCAGACGGTGTGCATTGCACTCATTAGGTGTGACTATACTCATCCTGTTCTCCCCCTCCACCTGCCTGATACCCATGAATGTTGCTATGAGATGTGCATATAAGTATAGATCAATTAATACCAATTTGATGGTGAGTACCTGTGGTGCTCATTTTTCCATTCTTGTGATACTTCACTTAGTAGAATGGGCTCCAACTCTGTCTGGGGTAATTCAAGAAGTGCTAGATCACCATTGTTTTTTGTGGCTGAGTAGTATTCCATGGTATACATATACCAAATTTTATTAATCCACTCATGTATTGATGGGCACTTGGGTTGTTTCCATATCTTTCCATTGTGAATTGTGCTACTATAAACATTCTAGTGCAGATTTATTTTTTTATAGAATGTCTTTTTTTCCTTTGAATAGATGCTCAGTAGTGGGATTGCTGTATCAGATGGTAGTTCTACTTGTAGCTCTTTGAGGTATCTCCTTATTATTTTCCATAGAGATGTACTAGTTTGCAGTCCCACCAACAGTGAATGAGTGTTCCTATCTCGCCACATCCATGCCAACATGTATTATTTTGGGACTTTTTGATATAGGCCATTTGCACTGCAGTTAAGTGATAATCTCTTTGTGGTTTTGATTTGCATTTCCCTGATGATTAGAGATGTTGATCATTTTTTCATGTGTTTGCTGGCCATTAGTCTGTCTTCTTTTGAAAATTTTCTGTTCATGTCCTTTGCCCACCTTTTAATGGGGTTGTTTGTTTTTTTTCTTGTTGATTTTCTTGAGTTCTATATAGATTCAAGTTATCAGCCCTTTATTGGATGTGTAGCATGTGAATATTTTCTCCCATTCTGTAGGTTATCTGTTTGCTCTCATGATTGTTTCCTTGGCTGTGCAGAAGCTTTTTAATTTGATCAGGTCCCATTTATTTATTTTTGTTGTTGCTGTGATTACCTTTGGGGTCTTCTTTATAAATTCTTTCCCTAGGCCAATGTCTATAAGAGTTGCAAAAATTCTCAATAAAATCCTAGCAAACCAAATTCAGGTGCTTATCAAAAAAAACAATCCATCATAATCCATGAAGTGGGCTTCATCTCAGAGTTGCAGGGATGGTTCAGCATACACAAATCAATAAATGTAATTCACCACATAAGTAGAAATAAAAACAAAGACCATATGATCGTCTCAATAGACACAGAAAAAGCATTTGACAAAATTCAGCACCCTCTTATGATAAGAATGCTTAACAAAATAGGCATAGACAGGACTTACCTAAAAATGATAAAAGCCATATATGACAAACCCACAGCCAAAATTATACTAACAGGGAACAATTGAAAGCATTTCCACTTAGAACTGGAACCAGACAAGGTTGCCCTCTATCACCACTTCTGTTCAACATAGTGCTGGAAGTCCTAGCCAGAGCAATCAGACAAGAGAAAGAAATTGAGAACATCCAAGGAGAGAGTAGAAGAGGTCAAACTATTGCTCTTTGCTGACTATATGATCTTATATGTAGAAAACTTCAAAGATTCTGCCATGAGACTACTGGAATTGATAAACAAACTTAGCAAAGTCTCAGGTTACAAAATCAGTGTATGTAAATCAGTAGCATTTCTATATGCAAAAACAGTCAAACTGAGAAGCAAATCAAAGACTCAATACCCTTCACAATAGCAACAAGGAAAATAAAATACCTAGGAATATATTTAACTAAGGAGGTGAAAGAACTCTGAAAGGAGAATTATGAAACACTGAGTAAGGAAATAGCAGAGGATGTAAACAGGTTGAAAACCATACCATACTCATGGATTGGCAAAATCAACATTGTTAGAATGCCTATACTACCCAAAGTGATCTACAGATTCAATGCAATCCCTATTAAAATACCAACATCATTTTTCACAGATCTAGAAATAATAATTCTGTGCTTTGTATGGGACCAGAGAAAACCCTTTATAGCAAAATGAACAAATTGGGAGGCATCAATTTACCAGACTTTAAGCTATACTACAAAGCTGTAGTAACTAAAACAGCATGGTATTGACACAAGAACAGAGACATAGACCAATGCTACAGAACTGAGAACCTAGATATAAAACCATGCTAATATAGCCATCTAATCTTCAACAAAGCAGACAAAAACATACGCTGAGGAAAAGAATCTATTGAATAAATAAATGGTGCTGGGAAAATTGGATAGCCACATGTAGACGTCTGAAACAGGATTATATCTCTCACTTCTCACAGAAATCAACCATGGTGGATAATAGAATTAAACCTAAGGCATGAAACTATAAGAATTGTAGAAGAAAATGTTGTGATGGTTAGATTTTAACACTATAGCCTAGAATTAAAATTATCTTTGAAAAGCCCTAATGTTGCCCAGTGTGTGTAGGAAGTATGTGTGGTGGTGTGTATGTAGTAATGACTCCCAATGACTATGGCACAACTAGTTGTTCCTTCATCTTTAAACTTACTGTCATTTCTTTACTTGGTGAAGACTTGGCTTCCAGTTATGGTTCATGTGAGAAATTTTTTCCCTAATCATTAGTAAGTTAAACACAGAAATGTAGTGACTCTTCTATAATGCTAATTTTTACTGTGCTACAGTATGATAAAGTTGAGCACTATAAATATTTATGTAGTATGAGATCAAAAAGACAGCTGTGTAGGTGGGTATTTAACTTGAGTTTTTTGAACAAACTTAATACAGTGTTTGTTAAATGTGAAGGATTTAAAAATATTCAAGAATATAAAGGCTTAGGCTTATCACTCAGAAATTTACTTTGTATCATTTTTAGTGGTACAGTATATTCTTATGTAGTATTTCATTTACTTCTCCTAACAACCGTAGGTAGTAGCAGGTAGCCACAGTTATATTTCCATTTTATTGATGAAGAATGGGTTTAGAGAGGTTAGGAAATCTGCCCCAGAAAGTGTTAGCAAGTCATAGCCAGTAAGTGGCAGAGTCAACCAAGGCCAGACTTATCTTAAAGACCAATGTCCCAACCAAAGTGCTATATTTTGGAATTATATAGAGGGAACCTTGAAAAAATATTAATAAAGAAACCTTTTGGTTTGGCTGAAATCTAAAAGAACTTAAGCAATATCTTGATTTAGAGTCCTAATTTGTACGTATTTTCCATATTGGCTTGAGGAATCATGGGATCAGTACTAAACTTTTCCATCAACTTTCCCAGTACTGTATTTTTCCTAAGAAGGACTCTCTGCTTCTATAGTAATAGTCATCATGACACTGGGTATTCTAACGTCTTCAGTTTGGACAGTAAAAAGACAATTTTGTTTTTTTTGGTAAAATATTTCCCTAATTCTTTCTGAAAACATGGCAGAAAAATTCTCATTTGATGCCTCTTATTAATTGGATGATCTTTCCCCTTTTACATTCTATGCCTTGGGTGCCATCATAAAGGAAAAATAATCCTTACTCTTCTGATACTATTGTATGCTTAATGGAATTCTATTATACTTTTCATTTATGGCAGTTGGTCTTTTATTCCTTTGGTATATAGACAAATCTTATGAAAGCTCTATGTACTTTCTCCCTGAAATGCATACATATTCTCTATTTCTACATAATTTTAAATAGTTCATGGAGATTATGGTAAGTATTAAGGACATTAATTTTATTAGCATTAATTTTATTGGAAATTTTGTTGGGAATAAGTTATATTTCAAATTCCTAATAGTTATGGCAATCTTTTTTTCCTACCTGAACACTTTTTAGTCTTATTTTAAGGGTGAGGGAATAAGAAGGAAGAAATAAAAAGGCCAGGGGATTTCTTAAAACTAAAGAGAACAAAACAACATATACATACAAGTGAAAAAAACCCAAAAAATCTCACGTAGGTGGATGCAAATTGTACTGAGAAATGTATTTCTGGAGTTTATAGATTAAGATTCCCAATTACTTATACTATTATCTAATAGTGAATTTAAAGTCATCTTTCATATTTTTGCATGGATTGCAGGAAGTTTGCATGATAAATGATTTTTGAACTCTGTAAGATAGATGTTATATAATAGATGTTAAGTTTTGATTTGTTCTTCTTTTACCACATACTATTTTATCTACAGTATTTAATTTAGAGAAAAACATCAAATCACTTTTTTCCTTATAGAAATAATTTTTTAGTGGTTTTTCTGCATTAAAAAAGCAAGTTGCTGAAAACCAATGTATGGTCAGAAAAACTTTATGGTCCAATATTTCAATCAATCCCTATGTCTTTTCTTCTGAGATAAGTATAAATCACATTCCAAATTCAGATAAAATACTGAATTGATGATTTAATGGTTGTCTACTTGCTGTTTTACAAATTGTGACAAATATCATATAATATTGATTCAGTTATCTTAACCTTCAGGATATTCTACAGGTGTCCTCTTGCTGATAGTTTAAATATCTGATAAGATATATAACACAAAAATATATGACTATTACTGTGTAATACATTAATAAAATTATGTATAATATGAAAATACTGATAATTTATTTTTAGCTCTAATATATAGTTCATCTAGAACAAGCTTTGTAGGGATTTCTTTGTTAATAACTTTATTACTTGAAATGTTTTTTTCTCTGCTCAGATTGTTTAGCTTTATTGATTGCTACATACAGTGATTAAAATTTTAATTATTTACAATTTATAAATGATTCTCTAATGTTCCTTCTTATTTCACTGAGAATATAGAAGTTCCATGACTCCTGTCTCTCTCTTTACCAGCCTGCTGCCTTTGTTCTCAGATTTCCACCTTCTCTCCTGTCAGCACACTAAACCATGCTATAATCTGAGGCCAACTCTCTTGTCTACTTGATCCCAGGTGCTCTCACCTACTCAAGGACATTGCTTCTGTAATTGTCCCTCCTTTTCCTTCATTGTCAGTTTTTTCCCTCTTTGCTGGATCATTCCCATAAGCATACAGATGTGTAATAATATCTCACGTTTAAAAATAAGAAAAAAAAACACCCTGGACTCCATGTCCTCTTATAAGTTCATTTTGATTTCCTGCACTCTGCTTTATAGGAAAGCTCCTTAAAAAAATTTGTTGCCACTTTTTCATATCTTACTCTCTCATTCCCACTGTAGTTTGGCTTTTACCCCTGTGTCTATACTGAATTTTTTTCTCATTGACATTCACATTGTCAAATTCAGTGATTGATTCTTAGTATTCTTTTTCAATCTCCTGGCAGGCAGCATTTGTTATTGTTGCTCATTTCTTTTTGGAAGACTTTATTCACTTGGCCCTTGGGCACAGCTCTCATATTCTCCCATTGCTTCACTGGACTCTTTCTTAGTCTCTTTTGGTACTATTTCCTTTTTTCCCTGAACTTTGAAACAATGGAGTGTTTCATGGCTCAGTCTGAGGGTGCCTTCATTTTTTTCTTTATATTCACTACCTAGCTGGTCTCTTCCAGTCTTACAACTTTAAATAGTGTGTATATACTGATGAGTCTCACGTTTAAATTGCCTACTCAAACTTTTTCCCTGAACTCTGAACATGTATACCCAACATTCATCTTCACTTGAATGTCTGCTAGACATACACATGTAACATGAATGGAAATAATTCCTTGATTCCTCCAACCCCCCAGCTCCTACTGCATTTGTCCCCACCTAGTTAATGGCTGTCTATTGCTCAGATCAAAATTTTGGAGTAATCCTTGACTTCTCTCTTTTACCAACACCTTATAGTTGATTCATCAGAGAATCCTGTTGACTCTACCTTACTTTCTATCTAGAAAGTACCCACTTCTCACAACCTCCACTGCTACCAATTTGTCCAAGCCACCATTTTCTCTCCTGAACTATCACAGAGGCCTGCTAACTAGTCTCTCTGATTCTGTGCTTGTCTCTTTAGAGTCTTTTTTCAAACAGACAGATTCATCCCTTTAAAATATAAATCTGCTAAGGGTGACTTGTCTCAAAACCTTCCCATGGCTTCATTCTGATTCAGAGTAAAATCACTTTCCTTACTCCCTGCTGTCTTCATGACTTACGTCTCACCACTTTCTCCTTTACTTACTTACTTGGCTTTACCTCCAGATACTCCAAATATATAGGCTCTTTGCTCTTTCTTGTAGATGGTAAATACTTATTTGTTTCAGGGTCTTTGCATTTACTTTTCTCGCAGCCCCAGATACTCCTCTCCCAGATACATACATGGCACAGTCCTCATTTCCTTCAGGTCTCTGCTCAGATATCACTTTGTTAGTCATGACCATCCTTTGTTAGTCATAACACAAACAGCCCTACAAATCTCCCACCTCACCCTCTCTATTGCTTTTTTCATGCTTATTTTACTTTATAGAACTTATCACCATCCCCGCTAGAATAGAAACTCCATGAGATAGAGACTTAGTTTTGTCAACTTCTAGACCAGTGCTTGGAATATAGGAAATGTTCAGTTATATTTTATATACCACGACAATATTAGTTTCTAGCAATTTATTAATATTTTATTTTAAAAATATATTATGAATGTTGACATTTTAATTTATAAATGTAATATAGCAACTAATTATTATAAAATTCCCTGTGACTTAACTTCTTGAATTACATATAAATTAAACCAAATTAGTAGAATGAAACAACATACAGACTTTTGTTTGATTTTTATCCTAGGTATGAATTAATACAGAAGGGAGTAAATGAACTTAGAGCTGTTGGGAATGTTCCAGATGTCTACACCCAGATTATGCTTTTAGAAAATGAGAACAAAAATTTAAAGAAAGACTTGAAGCACTACAAACAGGCAGCTGAGTATGTTATTTTTTAAATTACTTTTTTTTTCTTTTGGACTAAACAAAAGAGATCAGTGATGCTGATATGTGTAATGTATGAGAGCCTTAATTTTGGAGAATTAAATTATATTTAAGTTCTAGTCATAAAGAATGTGAAAGGCTTCACTAGCAAATTAATTAAACAGATGACCAGAACTCTCACAACTACAACTCACCAATAAGAGTAGAATGCAGGGGGATGGGTAGGAGATTGTTAATTTGTTATATTATAGTCACTTCCTTGTGTATTTAATACTCTTTTCATGGTTTATGAAATTTTTGAAGGCCTGGGATTACAGGCGTGAGCCACCACACCCAGCCCACATTTTCTTTACACATTCAACCATGGATGGACACTTAGGTTGATTCCTTATCTTAGCTATTGTGAATAGTGCCGCAATTAAGTTTTGTAGAAAGTTCTCCAAACTACTCTTTTGTGCTACAAGCTTGCCTCAAATTGTAATATTTCATCACACAGGTTTTTCAGTGTGACTTGTGAGTTTATTTTTCCAATAGCAATTAGTGATAAACATGAAATCTCCTTTATGGAATTTGACCTAATGTTTATCCTTTTAGGATTTGGCTATTTCTTAAAGCAAGACAATTGTAAATTAAAAATACTTCTCTGATAATAATATTTAATTTGCAAAAAGAGCCAGGCTATAGATATATGTTCTTAATTATACTGGTAGCACTTAATGATACATCTAGAAAAATTAGAGAAATTATAGAGCCATTAAATTAATATTTATCTGAAGGAGAGTTCTCATGGAAGGAGTACTGAACTTAAAGTTCAAATACCTGGCTTCCAATATTCTACCACTTACTAAATTGGTTTACTGAGTTACTCCCAGTTTTCTTATTGTTAAACTGGGAATAATTATGCATAATATTATTAACTCCTAGGGAGTGATGTGATAATTAAATGAGGCAATCTGTGTTAAAGAGCTGTGTAAATCACAAGGTGCTTTGAAATGTCAGCTATTATTATCAATATCTCTAAACGCTTTCATCCCTAGGTTTTTTTCATCATCACATTGTTAATAATTTTAAAATTCAGCAATGATGAAGCATGAAGGAAGAAATGAAAGGGGAAAATATTTCGTGCTAAAATAATATTTGCTAGAATTAAATCAAAGAATTGTCTTTTTCTCTGTTGTAAGCATTGCCAGTTTTTGACAACAGAGGTTTTCCCTGTACTTGTTACAAATACAGATTTTCTTCCAAAATATAAAGTTTGGGAAATAGTTACTGGGAAAATTTCGTTACAGATTTTTTTTTCCCTTTTTTGAGACAGAGTCTCACTCTGTTGCCTTAGCTAGAGTGCCATGGCATCAGCCCAGCTCACAGCAACGTCAAACTCCTGGTCTCAAGCGATCCTTCTGTCTCAGCCTACCGAGTAGCTGGGACTACCCTTATAGATGTTTTTAAGGAGAAAATGTATTAGTACAAAAAGATTTATAGTTACATTGGAAGTAAAAATATATAATGGAAACTGGGTAGGAATGGTATAATAGGTTGACATCTTTCTTGGAAAAGGAGAACATACTTTAGGTTTCTATTGAAATGTAGACTCATTGTTATTTTAAATGCAGAGGACTAGAATTTAAGTGATCTACCCAACATTTTCAGAGAATTGATGGTTGAATGAAAACTAGAAAACATTACTTAGAATTGTAATATCTTCGACAGTTAAGACACTATTTCAATAACCTTGTTTTATTTGGTAGTTGACCTGCTAAAAGATTTGCCTTGGTGTAACGTCCATAAATAACTCTTATGAATTTTATTAATTAGAAACCTGTTTGCTTGCTCTTGTTTCCTATTTTGACTGGCATTTTGTATTCTAATACTGTAAACAGTGCAAATAAACTCGATTAGATGGTTTACTGCTAAAAGCACCAGTGTACTTGTACTTTAACATCCTACATCCTGTAGCCTGGCTTTCACCTCACTTTTTTTCAGTTGGTCTTCTTAGACACTGAAAAACTCTTTGCTGTCAAATTTAGCAGTCTTGTTTTCCATTTCTATATCCTATTTTTCCAGGTCCTGTGACAATATGCTGTTCTGCCCCTCCTCTACCTTATTGACAATACTCTTTTCTCTTCTCACCTTCAAATTATTGACACTCTCTAAGTCCATCAGGGTAACCACTGACCGCATGTGAATATTGACAAACATGACATGTAGGTCAGAAAGTGCTGTGAAGAAAAATACCATGGGCAAAGGAGACAGAAATGGGATGTTGTTTTATACAGGATGAGGGGGCAGAGACCTCAGATACCTTAAAAGAATGAGGGAAAAAGGCTATATTTACACTTGGGAAATGGAATTCCATGCAGAGGAAAAAGAGCCTATGGTTGGAGATAGCTTGGCTTGCTAGGGGATTAGGAAGGAGGCTATGGTGGCTGCAACCAGTGGGTTAGTGATGGAGAACTTTGTTAGAACTTTGCTTTTTCCCCTGTGTAGTGTGTGAAGCTAATGGACAGTTTTGAACAGAAGCATAATGTGAGATGGCTCCTGCATGGAAAATGACTGGGTAGAGGGACATGATAGAAACGGGGAGAACAGTATATTCTCCATAACTTTTTTGCGAGTTGACTTAGCTGGTAACTACAGAGTAATAAGTCAGACAAGCTCTTTATGGGACAATTAAGTTTTTGCAAGGATAGTATCTGCTATTATCAAATTCTCCATTACTAATTCCACTTAAACTTTGGTTCAGAACAGATAATTGATCAGGTATTGTGTCCAAAATAACACAAGCACATGATGCTTTGCCATTTATTACATGCAAGAATGTAATTATCACACAGTTTCCTCATATGTAAATGGGATAATATCTATTCATTGTTTAGTGCAATTTCTGACACATAGTAAGTGCTTTATAAAAATCAAACCAATATTCTGTATTATAGCACCCTTTTTTTCTTTCATAACACTCAGTACAGTTTTAAATTATATAATGTATTTTATTTACTTGTTCATTTTCTCTAGAGCCCTGCAAACTGATGAGGCCAAAGATTATGATTGTTTTACTCATACTAGTATAATGAACATAGTGCCTGGTAGATAATATATATTGAGTAGATAGAATGGCATCACTGTCATCATTGTTATCTTCATCAACTTCATTATTGTCAGTGGCAGCAACTGAATAAGTAAGCAAGAGTGGACTTTCTTACAGAAGACAAGTCCATTATTTATTTATTTACACATATTAACTTTTAAATTTTGAAAAATATATACCAATGGAGCAGAATAGAGAACCCAGAAATAAATTCACACATATATGGCCAGCTGATCTTCAACAAGGGTGCTAAAAATATACAGTGGGGAAAAGAGAGTCTGTTCAAGAAATGGCATTGGGAAAACTATATGTCCATATGCGAAAGAATGAAATTGGATTCTTATCTCACACCACACACAAAAATCAACTTAAAATGTATTAAATGTTTCAATGTAAGAACCAAAAGTGTAAAATGTCTTAGAAGAAAACAGGTTAAAAGCTTTATGACATTGGTATTGGCAGTGATTTCATAGGTATGACACCAAAGCACAGGCAACAAAGACACTAAACAAGTGGGAATACATCAAACTAAAGAGCATCTATACTGTACTATACTGTAAAGGAAACAAAATGAAAAGGCAACCTATAGAATAGAAAGAAATATATGCAAATCATATAGCTGTTAAGGGATTAAGAGTGATTGTGTACTATTAACATTTTGGCTCTTTAGTTAAGCTTTTTATGATTTTTAGAGCAGTTAATTGATGGTTTTTGCATTTCATACCATTTATTTGAAGTAGGCAACATTTTCTTTTCATCATGGGAATTTCAACAACTTTCTCAAAATAAGTCTTGCCTCATTTTGAGTATTGTCTTCTTTTGCTGGGCTTTTGCAGTGAGGAAATATAATGCAGACCAGAAAGTGTTGAGAGCCCTAAAGATCTGGTAGAAAATAATACTGACTGGGATTACTAACTGAAAGATGAAGAACTTCCATTGTAAAAATGATGAAATACTTATTCTACCATCTGCCAGCAAATATAAACATAAGTAAAACTAAAATTAAATGGCAATTAATATTGAAGAAAATTAAGGTGCTATTTACTAAGAGGCCTGGATTTCACTTACGAAATTCACTTCTATAAAAGGTCAAAGAGTGCCCAACTTTTGTGAAGACCCATTTAATTTTATGACTTTCAGAAACAAACACTGTGAAAATAAAGATAATAATGAGGCTCATAAAATTTCATGCTTTAGTGTTTAGATAATTGCTTGTTAAATTAAGAAGGTATTTTTCATGGACATGGGTTTATCCATTTCTTTTTTGGTCAAGAATATAATGAAATTTTTCCTCTAATCTGATTGAATTCTGTTTTAACCATCCAATAATTATTCTACTATGAATTTTAGTGGGTTAAATTATTTTATTTATAACTAATTCAAAGAAATTAAATATTTAATAATTATATAGTTACAGTTACCAGAAATTACTTTGATTCAAGTTTGCACATGAGAAAAATATGTGACAAAGATGGCTTAGTTTGATGCAGGTAAAAAAGAATATATTTATATGTTTATTTTGCCAAATTATGATAAAATAATCCAATAAATTCATTATTAAATCATCATTCCAAAATACTTAAAACTATTCAGTTAAAATTACTTACCATGGGCATGCACTTAAAAATAGATTTTTTACAGCATACTCTTAAATACCATTCATATCGTATTGAAAAATGGAGTTTGATGGCAATATTTTTATGATAAGAACATGTATATCGTAATACTGCACATATTACATACTTCAATTATAGAATTAACATGCTGATATCCTAAAATGGGAAGGTTAGATGGTAATTGTACCATTTCATTAAGATGAAGCACATGCTAATTGTGTTCTTTATGATATACAAGTTTAAATAGAATGTTTCATTAACTCTTACTGCATTGCACTTGAAACAGAATCTCTGTGTTTACTCTCTGTTAATAAAAGTTTTTTTTTGACTCAAAGATGCTCTACAAATTTGATGAGAAGATGCTACAAAGTTTATATGTTGCTTATATGAATACTTTAAACTTTATTCTTTAGTATAACTTTTGTTTTCCTTTTATTAAGCAGATGGATAGCAGGAAAGTCATAATAGAGAAGCATCACCATGAAATGAATTTAAATTGTTTTACTGAGTAGACTTCATTGTGCAAACAGAAAGCGAGTCCCTGAAAACCAATTTAATGGTCAGAAAAACTTTAAGGTCTAACACTTCAATCAATTCCTATGCTTTCTTTCCTGGGATGAGCACAAATAGGCTTCTAAATGTATATTAAAAAAGTGAGTTGATGCAGGGCTGCACATTTGTGGTTCTGCTTAAGAAACTTTGTAGCATCATTTTTTAAAGTATTTTTAACCTATTGTGGGTTTACTTTTCAGGTAAGATAAATATGACATAAGCTCATTTATAGAATTTATCAAGTTATTGAAAATAAAACAAATTTAGTAGACTCAAAATAGATGTTCATAAAAGTTTAAATTCTTTTTTAAAAAGATTCACAGTGTTACTAATAATCATGTATCCTAATATTTTTAGTTCATTAGAGGAAATTTAACTACTTATTGGCACATCCCCTATTTTGGGACAATTAATCTAGCTGTCAGAGCAATTGAATATATCTCTTCTGCTATACTAAATAATAATAGTAATATGGTGATAATGATGGTTATAATTATGATTACAGTAACATTCTGTATAATAATCTAACATGATTACAGTAACATGTTACTTTCTATGTGCAAGACAGTACATAAGCCACTTTACTAAAATATTTCATTGAATACACTTTGAAGCCCATTGTATGTCCATTTTTCAGGCGCTAAATCTGATGTTTACAGAGATTATATAGTTTGTCAAGATCACAATGCTATGAAGAGTTTCCTATATTAAATATGATCTTATTATCATACTAGAATTGTTCTAATGAAGCAACTGGATCTGTTAGCTGATTATTTATAGAGAGCTAATATTGGATTTTTGTCTACTGTTCTAAAACAAATGATATTATTATTGAGATAAACTCTCATTCAACTTGATATATTTTAGAGCTAAATTGTTTTGATAGGCATATCAGGATATTCTGTTGAACTCCTTAAAAATATGGGCTTAAAAATCAATGTGCTAAGATTTTATTCATTATTTTTTGGCAAGGTGTTCTTATAGATTTATTGTTCCTTTTTGAGAACGATTTACATATTCTATAGACACCTTTCCCCACACTTCTAATTGCGAATAGGATCATTTTCTAAATGAATGAGAATTCAGGTGAGGTTCTTGTGTTTTCATAACAAAACATCAACTCAACCATTTACTTTTTCCATTCACTGTATTTAGACTCTCTCCTCCCCTTTGCTTACTACTTGACTAGGTTCATGGAAGTGGTAGAGAAGTTCTCTCTTTTTGGTCTGTGTTCACTCCTAGGGAGGCCTTATGTACCTGAGTCTTGAGGGTTAGGACTTTGTCAGTGTTCCTGACTCTTCTTACCTCCTCAGTGTTGTGACCAAACTCTGCCTTGTATCTGCAGTTGCTCTTTGTAGAAGTTTCACACCTCTACCTCAGGTGTAGGAGACCTATACTCAAATGGGTTTACCTGTCCATACACTAGGGGCAGGGAGTTTTTCTTCTATTCTTCCCTCACCTGCAAAGTGTCTTTACCTGTGCCTTATGTATTACCCTTTCCCTAGGGGTGCAGGACGTAGGCTATGCTTTATGTCTTTTCCCCAGCACCTACTGGTTATCTCCTGCATGCCAGCACTCTCAGGGAGCTCTCTCTGGTCTCCTCCAATATTTCTTCTGAACACTTAGTGGACACCTGTGGGAAAAAGCTTGTTAAATGAGTTTAAGCTCCTGTTTTGTCAAGTACTCTCAGCTATTTCAAACTGCCAGGCTAACCTTCACTTAACCTTACTCAGTTTGTTAAAATTTTAGCCGATTTCTGACATTCTTTCTCTTCCGCTTGGCCACAGTTTGTATTCCTGTCTCTACTTGAAATGGCTTGTCCCTATTTTGATTTCATGCTACTTGGTTGCCTTGTCACTTCTGTTCTCTGATGAGTTCAAGAAAAATGTTACATTTTGTAGTTTATCTAGATTTATATTGTTGTTAATGTGGAACAGTGTTCTTCGCAGATTTCTACATCCTAGTTAGAAGCAGGACTTCCTATTTAAATTTTAACCTAATAATTAAAAACCTATATTTTCAATTAGCAATATAGACTATTGTGAAAACTAGAAGTTTGAAGTATTTCTGAATAGGTGAAAATATGCAAATAATAAGAAACTCAAAATCATCTGATGGCAAAAAGAGTTGTAACAAACATAACGGACTATTCTGAAGAATCTCATAATGAACTGGACAAGAAAGAGTATATCCTTGGTCTATCTACACTCTAAAAATTGGAAGATGTACATATATTCTTATTTTGAATAAAGGCTTTATTGTTGTTAAGATGCAAAACAATCCTAAATTCTGCTATATTGTTTTGTTACCAGTGAATATATGAAACTCTTGCACCAACATTGAAAAATAAACTATGTGTATTTGAATGAAAATAATCATTAATTTCATTTTGACAGTGGAGACATCTTGGCCAGAAGTAATACAATAAGAAACAAATTTTAAAATATGAAAATACTTGAATTTTCATTCAATATCAATGTCAAAATTATTTGTCAATTTATATTTATATTATTTGTCAAATTATATTGTCAATATATACACATGGATTAGAACCTGGAAAGAGTAAATTTTTATTTATCTAATCATTGGCATATTCCTCAGATGATTTTTTAAGACTGAACATTTGAATAAACAATTTCTTACACTTACAAGATTGTTGGCATAAAAATGAAGTTGGGGGTCAGGTCATCCAAAACAAAGTATTGGTGGGGGAGAAAGAAACTTGGAAGAATGGATCAAAGACACTTTCAGCATAAGCGACATGTAATTTGATCTTGAAGCAAGAAGTCATACTGATCAACATATATGGCATCAGGAGCCTGCAAACCTAACCTCATCCCATAAACTTCTTTGGTATTATCCCACACACTGCTCCTCAGTGATTGCTCTGACATAGCTTAAAACAGAAATCTATTTGTGTGCATTTATTTTATGTGAATCTGAATTTTTAAATATTGTGACAGAAACAGATTTCTTCCATTTTGATCCTAATGTGAGGTGTCAGTGCTTTAATTCAGTCCATTTTTCAGAATGTGAATCTCAGTTCAATAGAACTTGCATTGAGTTAGTAATTCTTTAACAGTCTAACAGTGATTTGAGACTATTAGAGAACTACTTTTTCATTATAAATTACATTTTACATTATTATATTGAAACTAATATATTATGGAGGTGAGGGAAATATTCTCATTAATTTTTCACATAGAATCTGGGCTTAGAAAGAATTTTCTTGCTTACTTTATCCCAGGGGTTTGCAGAAGATATATCATGTTGAAGAATTCTTCTGTATTGCAACACTGACATTGAAGACCTTTCTCATCAAGCTACCAATTATTTGTAGTAATCTAATCCACTGCTGGTATACATTTCTCACACAAATTAAGAGAATAAAATCTTGGGTTTCCAGAATTTATATATGCTTTTCTTCCCATTTATCAAAGCTAACCGAACAATCCAATATATTCTCTTTTAACCTTATACTCTAGGAAGTTAAGAGTTAAATTCTATAAAGTCTTCTCCTTCATTTGTAATTATTTTGAATTATCCTGTTCTATATGTATTTCAGTTTTGTAAGCCAAACAAATTCTCTTTGGAAGTAGATGGATTTTACTTTGGGCATATTCTGGCAGCACACCTTTAATTTTCATTTACTTAAGTGAAATGTGGATGAATCATATTTTTGAAACTGCAATTTTTGTACTTTTATCCCTCACCCCCATACACATTATGGGTCCCATACAAATTATGTCAGACAAGATCCTTCAATGAGAATTATAGCAAAATCTTTGTTTTCCTATTATATTCTGAATTACTCAATACTGGATTTGAACTGAAAACTAAATAATTTTTCAGAAAGGAATTAGCAGTGATTTTTAAAGTTGTTGTTATTTTTCAGTAAGGCTAGAGAAGACCTGCTGAAAACTCAGAAAGAACGTGATTTTCATCGAATGCATCACAAGCGAATAGACCAGGAAAAGAACAAATTAATTAATGACCTCAAAGGGTAAGTTGCTCATATTTGTTGGCATATTTATTAAAGAGTTATTTAATTAGTATTAAGTAATTTGTGTATGGAAGGTTTCAGATAAAGTTATCCATTCAACATTTATTTAGCATCTATTGTGTGCCAGATGGTACCCTCTGTGTTCGAAATACAAAGATGAGTGAGTTGAGGCCCTTGCTGTCAAGAGTTCCAGGAACTATTGTGCTGTGTGATGTGGGAGGAGTTAAGCAAAAATGTAGCAAAATATGTTGCTTACTTGCTATGCCAGACAAAAGGGCAGTCATCCCAACCAGATTGGAATGTGAAAGGGTTCAAAGACATATTTCCAGAGGAATTGAATTCTAGAGTATAAGTAAGAGCAAACAGAGTGAGGAAGTGGGTTCAGCAGGCTGCTTTTGGCAGATAGTACATCCTGTGCAAAGGCACCAAGTCATGTAGGAGCGTGGCATGTTCACCAGATTGTAAGTATAGAGAGCAAAATGCAGATGAGGCTTTGCAGGGGTAGAGGGCATATCCCAAATGACCCTGAATTTATGATAAGGCTTTTAGAAATTATTTTGAAGACAGTATTGAGATTTTATTTTCCCTCCCTCCTTACCTTTCTCCCCTAAAAAAGCAAGAAAAGAATTTTACAATCTTTAACTAAAATTCTCTTTTGCTTGCTCTAGGGAAGTGTTGCCCAATAGAAGTTTATGTGATGATATAAATATTCTATATCTATACTGCCTAATACAGTAGCTACTGGCCATTTATACTTAAAAATCTATCATACTTGTTAAATTTCCTAATGTGTTTAAAGGGAATACTTTATAATTCATTTCATATAAAAATTCATCATTTCATATTATACTTTTTCGTATTATATTATCTTAGGAGCCCTCTTGAAGAAATTCACATTGCCTTGTAACACAGCCACACATTGTGTATCAGATAGATTTATTTCTTCATATAATTGTTAAGAATATTGTCTCCATTAACCATCTGGATGAATCCCTAATGTACATTTTCTAAGGACCTACAACAAAACTTCAGTAATGCCATCAGAGTCCCCCAAAAAACTGGTCATCAAGTTAATCAAGCAAACATAGTGAACACCTTGCCATTGCATCATAAATCAGCTATAGGGTAGAGTGTTTTTGATGCCATGCTGTTAGGGTCTGAGTTCTCTGTGTCATATTTTACCCAAATATTTCAATTGTGTATTCGTATTTCCTTTCATTATAAACCATTAAAAGTTGACCTTATTTTTTTCTATAAATTGTTCAACTAATTTGATAATAAATTTTACAGTATTTCCTATTTAACATGAGTATTTTATTAATAATATACTTATTTTCAGAATTATCAATACCAAATATTAGAACTTGAAAACAGATGAGTTATAAAGTACTTATGGACCTTTTAAAACAGAAATACTCTTTCAAACTGATTAACCAGAGAGTTTCTCTGAATGTTATTTCCTTGTTATAGGCCAGTAATGTTCTATGTGTTACTAATTCTTTGAACAAAGGATAATAAAGCCATATCTCATGAATAAGTTAATGCCAAAGTTAGTAAATAAAGGGAAATTGTGTTATCAATATTTTCCTTAAAAGTCCTTCAACTGTCCAAAAATTATAGCTTACATGGTTTTGTATATATAAATCTGTACCTGAATATGTGTTTGTAAATATATGTTTATGGAAGTGTATAGTATACAGCAAAGTATATATATGCTAAGCATATTAAGCAAAATGGAGGATGGAATTAGACATACTACTTATATTTTATTTTTATTACCTTTTCTGAATATAGTTGAATTAATATACATTAAATGTATATGTAATGTCATTGTATTTTAATGCTTAAGATTTATTGCTATCAATGAAGTATAATATGATTTCCAAATAAATGACTTTGATAAATATTTTATGAAAACATTTATTGTACAAAATGAAGACTACTGTTTTAATTTTTAATATAAAAAATAATATTAGTTTGGGGAACTTCTGCTTTGGGCCATGTCAGTGTAACTGATATAGAACTAGCTCTCCACTGGTACCAGATTACCTTTCCAAGTGTAAAGAACTACAAAACTTGACAAAATAATATAAGGCAGTTGTTTTTTAAGATGTTGGAAGATTGGCAGAGCAGGACTGTGATACCTCAGAGAAGGGAAACATAGAAAGTGAGCAGCATGATCACACCAGATTTCTTCCTGAAGGTACATTTCAGGCCACGGTTTGACAAGATACAATCTAAGCAGGACACAGTGGTCTTACCAAGCTGAGGAATCAGAGATCAGAGAGTGCAGGCCTACAGAAGTAACTGGAATTTGCAGAACAATGTATACAAAAGGAAGTAGGTGCATGAAAAGTAACTTAAGAAATGTCTATAGTGGTTCTCTTTAGTTTTTGACCAAGTAGCTAACTTGTGGAAGGATAGGATGAGAGAACACAAAGAACAGCTCCTGGGAAGCTGTGAGCAAAGTACAGATTCCAGAGGTTTTACAATGCTGGAAGATGCAGGAGTTCTGACCAGCTTATATGGGAGGAACCTCATTGAATACTCTGAACAGTCTGTTAAAAGCCTTCGTAAACCATGCCATAAGAGCAAGGCTAGTGTAGTCCTAGAGAAGGAGTTACTTCAGACTTGCCCTAAAAAAATCTTAAAAGTAAGCTTTGAAAAGCTCAAGCTTATCTACCAGCAAATTAACTGTCTATCAGGAAATAACTCTTTAAAGAAAGATAACAAAATTCAGATAAGTGTATGTATGTCTAATATACAATAAATAAAAAGGTTTATGTGTACATATCTATATCTATATATATATATAAATATATAGAAGCAGAAAACATGTCTCATAATTAAGAAAAAATAGAAACAGATCCAGAAATGACAGAAATAATAGAATTAGCAGATGAGGACTCTAAAGCAGCTCTTATGAAACGCTTAGAGTTTTAAAGAAAATGATGACTATAATAAGTGAACAAATAGGAAATTTCAGAAATGAAATGAAAATTATAGACAAAGAACCAGATGGAAATTCTAGAACTGAAAATGTAATATTTTCAATGAAAAATTCAATAATTGGTCTTCACAGATTAGACATTGCCAGTGAAAAGATTAGTGAACACAAAGACAAGAATATAGAAAATAATCAAACTGGAGCACAAAGAGAAAAAAGCTGAAAAGAAGTTTTTAGAACTAGAGAGAAAAAAGGCTAGAAAAAAAATATAAACAGAACCTCTGGAACAATATCAAGTACTCTATCATGCATGTATTTGAAATCCAAGAAGAGGCTGAGGAATGCCTTCCCTATTCTGCTAGCTTATTCCAACTGTCAAATATGCCTGTTCAAATTATTCACTCAGAATCACTGGAATTGATCATTGGGTGGGTACATGGACAAAATAAGCTAAGTGTGAGCCAGACTTTAGCCCATACCCTACTCATTTTCTGGCCTCTATAGACTCCCATTCTAACAGAAACCTCATGATATGCTTTAGGTTTCTGGATTTCAATGTCAAATACTTAAAATATCTTTCCCCAGTGTATAGTCACTCAAGTAAATGACCATAGGTAATTTTGTGCAAGAACAGATGTGATCATAAGTTTATAATTACTGTGGTGTTATGGAGTGCTGTCTTCCAGGGCAGCTCTGGCATTTCCATTTTGCTGAATGTTGGCTATAACTTTTTCCAGATTTTTAAGAGCCACCCTGCTAGTGTGTTAAATCCATTGTCTCAAGGTCAATGAAATATTGTTTATCCAGTCTTATATTGCAGCCCCTTTATCAAGTACTTCAAGATTTAATCTCTGGGTCACTCTTTTGGTTCCTGCCAGTACATGCTGACTAATTCTTATAGCAGTTTATTTATATAGTTTCTTTCTTCTCTTAACATACCATTGTTTTGGCAATCCGGAGAGGTGGTGGGGTACTTCCAGGAGGGCATCTATTACCTTGTGGGGAAGAAGCCTCTGTAGCATTTTGCAGCACATCTAGTGTTAGCTCTTTCTGTGAAAAGGGGACCACATTTGGAAGGCCATAGTGCCTGGGGAGTCAGGCTACGGAACCAATATTCTCAGGGCATCCTGAGAAGCAGAGAAAAAGAGGGGCCACTTTACATTAATAAAAGGGTCAATTCGTTGGGATGATATAACATTAAATATGCATGACTCTAATATAAGAGTTTCAAAATACATGAAGCAAAACCTGGTAAAATTGAAAGGAAAAATAGATACTTCCAAGTTACAATTGAGATTTTTAGCGTTCTTTATTTTTAATAATTATTAGAAAATGTAGGCAGAAATTCTCTATGTCTATAGAGCAATATTATCAATCAAATGAACATAATTAACATTTCTTGAATTCTACTTTGTACTTTTCAGGTGCACATGGAATGTTCACCAAAATAGATCATATACTGAACTATAAAACAAGTCTCTATAAATTTCAAAGGATTGATGTCATAGAGAGAATGTTTTCTGACCACAACCAAATTAAATTAGAAATCAATAACAAAAAGATCTCTGGAAGTTTCCCAAATATTTGGAAATTAAGTAACATTTCAAATAACGCATGAGTCAAAGAAGGAAATTAGAAAATGTTTTGAACTAAAGGATTGAAAATATAGCATATCAAAATGTGTGGAATGCAGCCAAGGCAGCTTACAGTGAAACTGATAACTTTAAATGCTTATATTAGAAAAGAAAGTTTTAAAACCAATGATGTGATCTTTCATTTTAGAAGCTTAAAAAGGAAAAAATTACGTACAAAGAAAGAAAAAGAAACAAAAAGAGCTTATAAATCAATAAAATAGCAAATGGGCAAACATAAAAAATCAACAAAGTCAGATGTTGGTTATTGGAAAATATAATAAGATTGGTAATAAAAATTGATAAACCCTGGCTAGATTGATTACCAGCAAATGCTGGCAAGGATATAGAGTAACCAGCTGTCATATATAGTTGTTACAACACAGCAATTCAACTCCTATTTTTTATCTAAAAGAAATGAAGATACATGATGAAAAAATATCTTATACAACTTGTATAAAAATGTTCATAGCAGTCTTATTAATCATAGCCCAAAGTGAAAACAACTCAAATTTTTATCAGCAGGATATCAGATGAGCACATAGTAGAATATGCAGATAAAGGAAAACTGCTCACAATAACAGGAGTTAAGTATTAATAGTTAAAGACAAGACAACATGGAATAGCCTAAAAACATTATGCTGAGTGAAAGAAACCAGTTTGAAATGAGAACATATTCTGTGATACCAAATACAGTTCTAGGATCATTTGGGATGCTATTAATGCTCTATATTTTGATAACAGTGTGTACTGTATGGGTGTGCATACTTCTCAAAACTCTGAACTGTAATGCTTAAGGTCTGTATATTCTACTCCATGTAAATTACACTTTAATAAAAAAGTAAAAAAAATTTTGAAGGCATTTTCAAATAAAACAGGTTTTTAAAGGTATTTATATCATATACTGAGTTGAATTATTTCTTTCATGAGATATAAAAATATTTTTATACTTAATTTTATTAATATAAGGTTAACCAAACTTATTTTCAATACCATCCTTTTTTTATACTTGAATGACACTTTCTGTTTAATCATTCGTTGTTTGTGGCCCTTGTCTTTTTGAAAATTGTTTCAGAATTGGTTAAAGTAACCACGTTTTTTTTTAATATCGAAGAACAGAAGCATTCACCTGAGTACATACTTCAACACAGCAAAAGGTGCTAGTAGGAAATACAGAACTAGTTAATACAAAAGTGACTTTCCCCTGTACCGCACACCCCACCTCAGGATGCAGTGAAGTTGCATGCTAAACGACACTTCCTATGCTTCTTGGCTGTAGTGTGTTGACCTTTATATGGTTATTCATTTTTATTCCAAACAAAAAAACAGAAAAAGAAAAAAAGGTTTAAATGTTACTTGGAAATCACTGATTTAGCTCAATTACCCGTTAAGATGATATTGGCCTTTTATTTTTCATAGGTTGAAGTTACATTATGCATCTTATGAACCAACTATAAGGGTGTTACATGAGAAGCACCACACTTTACTGAAGGAGAAAATGCTGACCTCCTTGGAAAGAGACAGAGCAATTGGGAAGGTAAAGATACAGTCAGAAATACCTCAAAATGATTTTTAATCATTATTTTTATAATGTAAGTAGAATTATTGGTTTTATTTCTGAGATAAATTTTAAAATATTTTCTTCCAATATTCATATAAAAAAGTCATTTGGAAACATTCAGAAAAAGTATTTTTCCATTTTCAAACCTATAAAGATTATTATCAAATTAAATATTATTCAATTGAGATTTAAATTTATAGGAGATTATTAAATTGTAGTTAGAAGAAAAAACTCAGTGATTGTGGTCAGACAAACCTGGGTTTAAATGCCAGCTTGCCAGCTTCGTTAGCTATAAACATTGACCTTTGAAAAGTTACTTAAACAATTAAAGCTCAGATTTCTCATATATAAAGTATAGCCACAAAGAACTACCTTTTAAGATTACTGTGAAACTTGTATAATAAATAAAAACTCTCTGCAATTTCTCCCTAAATGATTATTTGACAAGCCTAATTACTGACTCAAGTTTTCTTTTCTTTCTTTCTTTCTTTTTTTTTTTTTGCCATTTTTGCTGATGGGTGACATCCTGTTCTATTCTTTCTGTAGGATTTTTGCATAGGCCTAGGGCTAGGGCAGTGGGTGCAGAACCTTTCGCATAAAATTCGAGAAAAAGAAAACAAAATGTTACATATTTATGTCATATCATAAATATGTAACAGTTTGTTAGACAATGTAAAACTGCAACTATGCTTAATGTTCTTTTATTGTTTTCTGGAGATTTTCATTTTTGGTCAAACTTTCAGAAGCTACAAAAGCTTGCATGATGGTAATGCTCTTCCTTGAATAATTTTATTGTTAAGATATGCTTTAATCAAGTTTATTTTGTCTTTTGAGTATAATTATTAGCTTCTAAAATACAAAACATAACTGTCTCTATGCTTGTTTTGTTTGAATTTTAATTTTGTGTCTTGGAATGTTCATTTGAATTGTATTATAAGTAATGTTGAACACAATGAGTTTAACAATAATTTAAATTTTTATGGCATTATGTGTCAGACCTTCAGAATTTCATCCCTTTTCTCCTTTTCATCTAACCTGTCTGTCTAGCTTCCCAAGAAAAGGCATAATTCTATATCCTGGGGTATTGGGAGCTAGATTAAGATCTACTCCTATTTTTTATTCCTGCCCCCAGGTTTAGCTTAGATTTTTGCTACCCCTGGTCTTATGGTCTCATCTCCTTTTTATTTTTCTTCAAGATAATGTATCTGTGATCTGGCCATAAGTTCCCCAGTGACCACATATGCTTTGTGACAGACTACTCATACTTTATACTGATCTCTCCCTCTTCAAGAATACCAGGGCCTTCCAGACATCCATGCTGGCAAGTGTCTATACTCCCCTCCAGACTGTTCATTTTTACTTTTGCAACCTGTCCAGCATTGGATCTACTACTCAACTGCTGTGTGATTAGGGATAAGTTATCTTCTTGGAAAGGTCATCAGTTCCCCTATCTCTAAAATGAGGGAGTTTCCTGAAGCCATACTGAAAACATATTTAGGCATACAGTCTTTGGGTTTCAGTTTGCTTCTCACTGGTTTAGTGGGAAGAGCTAAGGATTGGGAGTGGTGGGTATAAATCTCAATTGTGCTATAAAGTAGCCATGTGAACATTCAGGTCATTTACGTATAATTCTGTTTTCTTACCTATTAAACAGGGATAAATTATTCTCCTTATGATTGATATGTATCTAAAATGAAAACATGTTTAAAAAGTTAAAGTTAAAATCACTCACTCTATGAGTTAGGGTGAGTTAGGGTTGAATTTTCCATACTACTGTTCATATGCACAAAGAGGTGTTATCTCTGTTATCTGCAACTGATTTTATTTTGTCCTTGAACTTCTAGTCCTGCTTAAGGCAAAAGAAAAGATAACTTGCCTATGAAAGACTTTTCAGATCTTTCCGGGTTAAAACAGCCTCTGGGTTTAACATAGATTTTTTTTGAATATTATATTAACTGACTGTTTAGCTAAAACATAATTATCAATGTTAATTTTCTTCCTTCAGATAGCACCCTCTTCTTATTCTTCCCAGATAGTTCCTAGTAAAAAAAGGCACTAATATATCTATATGGCCTGAAGTCTATATGCTATCTTATGTCTTCACTTTACAATGTAGTGTGACTGGTTTTACTGGTTTTATTATATTAAAAAATAAATATATATATTTTCTAGGTCTGTCTGCTGAGAGGGTCTAGAAGTAAGGACACTCCAGCAGCAACAAGCATACCCAGGGCTCAGCACTTTGTTTCTAGTATCACTCACTAATAAAAGGAAAAGAAATAAGGGCTCCTTGGAGAAGTGGCTGATTCTAGGGCTGAGCAGGGACAATATCATACAAGATGAGCCTGGAGAACTTGGAGCACCTTGTTATGCTAGAAAGTAAGGAAATGCTCAAAGAGTGGAAAAGAAAAGAAAAATAAATAAAAAGTCCCCAACAAAATATTGGGTTATGTCAAAGGACAAAGGAACTATAGTGGGCACTACAGTACAGAGGTAGATGGATCCCCAACCAAAAATGATTTGGATGTTTAGACTGATAATGCCATATATACACCAAAAGGGTATGAAAAAGTTACTGGATGCATAATTGAGTTCTCTGCAGAGAGCAGTACATGCCTCCCAAGCATTTCTGAAATCTCTTGATAGAGAGAGGAAGGAAAGGAGACTGGCTTCGGGTTTTTATTGTGGTTGGGGGTTAGGGCCAAGGTGAGAATTCTTATGTGTGAGGTGGGGCTTGTGTGATTGGAATGTTCCACCAGTACCAGGATTTCTTATCAGGTTGCCCAGATGTAGGGTACCAGGGGAAGAGGGAGAGGGTAAGGCTTAAAAGCTGTTAGCAGTCAAACATCAAAAAAAAAAAAACAAAGAGTCAGATTCCTCATTATAGGAATCCACCCTGAAAGAGCTCCCAGTAATCAAACCTGCCGAAACAATTTGAGCTGCAAAATAATATAGTATTGGATTATAACCCAAAGTATGAAGTAAATACCTATAATTCCATAATGGTATAAATAAATGATTGCGTAAATAAATGTGGGAGAGCAGACAAATGTCCCATATAGAGGAATCCCAAATAACATATGTAGACAATCTTTCTCTCAAGGAGGTAGAGCTTAACAACTCAGCTGTTAAGTAGTGGCTGCACTTAATGACTTGCATCCAAAAATACAGTTGAAACAGTAGAAAAGTAACTGTACAGTGGGGAAACCTGGCAACCTCCCCAGCTAAGTGATCAAGGTTAGCACCATCAGTTTTAAGTCATTGATAGCAAGTACCTGTGATGTGATCTGCTAATAATGGAACTTCTCTTCTGTGGTCTTCCTCCCCCAAATCTATAACTTTAGTCTAAATATAGGAAAAACATGAGACAAATGCAAATTTAGGGCCAGTCTGCAAAATACTACCTGACTAGTACTCTTCAAAATTAGAGAAAATCTGAGTCCAGAGGAGTCTAGGAGTTATAATGACAGAATGTAAGGTAGTATTCTGAATAGCATACTGAACATAAAAAGGATATTATGGAAAAATTGATGAAACTCAAACAATATAGACTGTAATTCATAATAATATACCATATTGGTTTATTATTTGTGACAAATGTACCATCATAATGTATAATGTTAATAGGGGAAACATAAAGGAACTTTCAGTACTGTATTAGCAACTATTCAATAAATCTTATTCTAAGTAAGAAATTTATTTAAAAAAATGATAACCGTTTTGGCGTCTAAGAATAGATATTAATCTGCCACTTTTTTTAAAACCTAGGCAGTTCATGAACACTAATCCATAGGTTACAATTTATTATATGCTATTTTCTATTAACTTTCCAGTGATAGTAGAAAAATATGTGTATCTATATAATTAAACAGTTGGTGTATTGTGTTGGTATAATCATTTGCAGTGAGGGATGAGATAGTTTTTAAGGTTGAATTTTAAATTTAAATCTATTGTTCAGGAAATATAGGTAAATGGTGCCATCAAACTAACAAATGTTCTTAATTATAAGACATGTTTAATAAAACAAAGAATATCTGTGGGTGGAAAATGAGCTAAGAGTTTTGAGAACAAAAACAGCCTCTTCATATTTTACTTTCCAAATAGTAATTACCTCATATTTTATAAATATAAAGATGGTAAGTTGTTGGGAAGCAATTTGAACACAGGAAAAAACCTTTCTCAAAATAGAGAACTGAATAATTATCAAACTGGGCAATGAGTATTCTTGATTCAGGAAACTGTGCTGTGAAATACATTTTAGATGCTTACCTATAACAGATAATTGATAATTGCCTGTGGGATTAAATTTTAACTTAAAATTGTATTTTCTTTTTGTTAAAAATCATGTTTGATTAAAATTTAAAGGCATTAATTCAAGAGATTAATATTTTTGATATTTTACTATCAGTGTTTAAATATTGCATTTTATGTAACCCTTTTAAAGTCACTTAACCTCATATCTTTCAATTTTATTTTTTAGATTAATGAGCTTCAAGCAACATTTAAAAACGTAGCAATAGGATATAATTACTATGTTCCCAAAATTAAAGGTATTAATATGTGCACAAGATGAAGAAATTCTAATTTAATACTGGTTTGGTGATTTCTCATCCCTATCAGTGATTAACATTCTAGAGATATTTAACAGTGAGAAGTGATGTGTAACTATTTCTCAAATTAAAATTGTAATATAAAGATTAAGAGGAAATATAGGTAGGATACTATATGATTAATTTTAGAGAAAAATGAGTCAACCACAATGGAATGACTTATGCTTCTGGCCATAATGGAGTACCTGGTACCAGACTAGTCTTCTCTCTATAAATAACTCTAAAACTAAACTCTACAGATAAGGCAGCTATTTTTAGGCATTAGAAAACAGACAATACAAGTCACAGAAGGCAAATGAGAGAAGGAAAATTTACAAGATGAGCTCTAACATCACAATGGCTTTGTGGCTAGGCAATTTCCAAACCAAGCTTCATGGAAATGGATGCTAAGAAGAGCACGGCAGTCCTGATGAATTGAAATGGCAGAGACTATAGTTGACAGCTTTTGAAGCAACTAAAATCTGTAGGAAAAGTCACCAGAGAAGAGGGAGGTGTAATGAGGAACAGCCCAGTTTGTGAGGGAATTTACTGAGTTCTTAGCTGATGTCTGTGCTACACATGCATGATTACCTGAGACTTACAAGAGGATTAAAATTCTGGAGGACTAAGAGGAGACCAGAGATTCTAGAAGTCAAGCAGTGATGGGAGACATTGCAGATCGCTTCCTGGGTGGAAGGACCTCTTTCATACCTTATTAACAACAAATTAATGGTCAGCATCCTGTACCCACCTTATTAGGCAGAAACAAAGCTTACACAGGATTCTTAAGGGAGACAAGAGTTTGGAGTTTGAGTCTGCCAAGTTAGAGGGCCTTGGGAAACAGAGCTTTTCATGGATCCATCTTAACAAAGCATAAAATTAAACCTAGACTTTTAAGATGATCAGCCAAAAACTGAACTGCCTTTTAGAACAAAAATTAATATTCTTTAGAGGAAGACAATCATCCAGAGTCTTTACAATCTGTCATCTACACTACGAAGTATATAATTAAAATTTTCTAGATATGTATAGGAACAGAAAAATGTGACCCTCAATCAAGACAACAAACAATAAGTAGAAACCTACCTTGAGATGGCTGAGGTGTTGGATTCAGCAAATAAAAAAATGCTAAAACAGCTAGTTTAATATGTTCAAGGACTTAGGGGAAAATACGATAGTAAACGAACAGATAGGGAATCTCAGGAGAGAAATGAAAAACTGCACACAAACACCCCTCACCCCCGCCAAAGGAAATTGAAGTTCTAGAACTGAAAAATAGAATAAATGAAATGAAAAATTTATTGAATATACTTCACAAGAAATTAGAGATGACAAAAGTGTCAGTAAATTGAAGAGACATGAATAGAAATTTTTCAAAAGAAGATATAAGAATGGCTAACAAACATATGAAAAAATGCTCAACATCCCTAATCATCAGGGAAATGCAAATCAAAACCACAATGAGATATCACTTAACTCCGGTGAGAATGGCCTTTATCAAAAAGTCCCAAAACAACACATGTTGGCGTGGATGTGGAGAGACAGGAACACTCATACACTGCTGGTGGGACTGCAAACTAGTGCAACCCCTGTGGAAAGCATTATGGAGATACCTTAAACAGATTCAAGTAGACCTAACATTCGATCCAGCAATCCCATTATTGGGCATCTACCCAAAGGAACAAAAGTCATTCTATAACAAAGACACCTGTACCCGAATGTTTATAGCAGCACAATTCACAAGTGCAAAGATGTGGAAACAACCCAAATGCCCATCAATCCACGAATGGATTAATAAACTGTGGTATATGTATACCATGGAGTATTACTCAGCTATAAGAAATAACGGTGATACGACATCTCTTTGGTTCTCCTGGAGAGAGTTGGAACCCATTATATTAAGTGAAGTATCCCAAGAATGGAAAAACAAGCATCACATGTACTCACCAGAAAACTGGTTTCCCTGATCATCACCTAAATGCACATCGGGGAAGGATATCAATTGGATATCAGACTGAGACGGGGGGTGGGGGGAGTGATGGGTGTATGCCTACATGATGAGTGTGTTGCGCACCGTCTGGGGAATGGTCATGCTTGAAGGTGCTGACTCGGGGAGGTGGGGTGTAGGGGGAGGGGATGGAGGTATGACTACATGGTGAGTGCCAGGCGCACTGTCTGGAGAATGGACACACTTGAGGCTCTGACTCAGGGGGATGGGCTGGACATGGACAATGTATATAACGTGAGCTTTTGTACCCCAGTGATGAGCTGAAATAAAACAAACAAACAAAACAAAAAACAAAAAAAAAATCCCAACTGTATGCTTGCAATGTATGTATTTTATTGTATATAAATTATACTTCAATAAAATTGATTTAAAAAAGAATGATGGGAAGCTTTAAAATATAGAAAAACTGTAAACTGTAAAATGGTGAATTTCCTTAATAAAGGTAACATCCTATTATTTCCAGATGACTATTCTTTGTTTTCTGTGATTAAGGCTTAAAATTGGCATTCTCATATTTAATTTTTTCTCTTCCTTGACTCTGTAGTCCTTTTTCATATTTGTTTAAAATATATTAATATATAGATTAAAATATATTAATATGTACATCTCCATTAAAATAAACTGATGCTTTACAGATAACTCCTTTATGAAATTATATCCTGGTATTTAATCTAATTCATAAAAGAATAGGTTGCATTTTTTTCTAGACTGATATTTACAAGTCATGTTAAAATTAAGTTTGAAAGAGTATTTTGATCTGTGATATTTTTAAGTGGCTTTTAGTTAAAAGAAATAAATTCTGACCCAACATGAAAAATAGTTTCTTTGAGTTACACATCCTAATTATCTGAATAAAATTAATTCCTTAAATTCTGTACTGAATAACTTTATTGTCCTTATAAACATGCACTCTAGTTTTAGATATAGAACTTGCATTACTAAGCTGCAGATTAATTTTGAAAAGGTTATGAAATCTGCTGGTTTTGATTGTTACACTTATGTTAGTTATTAATTTATATTACTTTGGTTTGCTGTAAGGTTGCAACTTAAATGCAATAATGCCTATATTCAAACCATATTATAATAATACATATGATTGTATTTTTAGTTTATCCTAGGAAATTGTAAATTCAGATGAACTGCTAGAAATTGGAAATGTTTGGTGAAGTGAAAGATTATGAAAGCTGACTTCAGAGCTTTAAAGAAGAAATAAATGTCATATATGATAAAGCAAAGTACCCCTTAATTTAGTTCTTTAAAATTAACAGTAAAGCAATGTACTCCTTACTATATTCCATATGCAGTAGACCGAAGTACTCCTTATAGTTAAATTAAGTGTTGCTTTTTAAGTTTAGTATTTTTTTTCTGCTCTGAATTGTATTAATATTAGGAGATGCCAGATTCATGTGATTATATAGACTATATAGTCTAAGAAAGAGATATTATTTTTTCAAATATGGCATCTTTCACTTTAACTCTTGACTTTTTCAGAATTCCTATGAGATGTGTGCTTACTCCCCATTTTAGTTTACATGTGTCTTAATCACTTAGATATTTTCTATTTATTTCTCTGGGCTAAATTATAGATAATTTCTTCAAAACATTTTTTTAGTTAAATAATTCTCCTTTCCATTGTGTTTGCTCTATAAGGGAGTTAGGGACTGGCACAGAAATGAAAGTAATCATGTTTCTGATAGTTAGCCAGGGGCTTGAGCATTTTAACACTGGTTGAATGTGTGCATACATGAAGGAACGATTGAATAGGTAAAATTTAGCACTTGAAGGTACAATAAATAAAATTCTATAAATGAAGATGTGCTTGTGTATTTCATGTTAGTTTTGTATCTCTTAAGGAATTATGCATTCATGAAATTTTTGAATATACTCAAGTAAAATCTAGGAATTTTATTAAATTGTGTATTTTTAATTTCATTTTGCTTGTGGAAAAATAATATGTACTCATAAGCCAAGCCCTTTTGGATTTTCCACTTTCATTTTTTATTCTTATGATACTTGTTTCTTACTTTTTAATTTTATTTCTCTTACAAACTTGTGCTTAGTAATGTCTTGCATGCTACATAAAATATGCTCATACTTCTGAAATTATCTGTTGGAGACCTGGATTTGTCTTCCTACTGCTTTCTCCTTTCTTTCCTCTGGATATTGCTGTGTGAATTTCCTTCTTATATACAAAAGGGAGCAAAAAGTAGTGGCATTCACAGGGTTATTGACACAGTTGTATAAAATAACACATACAAAATTGTTTAGAACAGTGGATGTTATATAGTAGAAGATCAATGAGGCATAAGTGCTACTTATTATTTTTAACTATTATTGCTATCAGGTTGACACCCCTGGTCTGTGAAGAGGAAAAAAAAGAGAATTATTAACAGAAGTGAAAATTTTCCCTTACTCTAAACAAGCTGTAATTGTTGCCTTTCTTCTAGACTTTGGCTTTGGAGATGCTGTGGGACTCTAACTCTGTGGTCTTCAACCCCTGGGCCATGGGGTGGTGGTAGTCAGTCCATGGCCTGTTAGGAACCAGGCCACACAGCAGGAGGAGAGCAGCAGGCAAGCAGCAAAGCTTCATCTGTATTTACAGTTGCTCCCATTACTGCCTGAACTCTGCCTCCTGTCAGATCAGCGGGGGCATTAGATTCTCATAGGAGCACAACCCCTACTGTAAACTGTGCATGCAAGGGATCTAGGTTGCAGCCTCCTTATGAGAATCTAATGCCTGATGATCTGAGATGGAGCTGAGGCTGTGATGCTAGAACTAGGGAGCAGCTGCAAATACAGATTATCATTAGCAGAGAGGTTTGACTGCACACAGACCATAATAAATTGCTTGCAGACTCATATCAAAACCCTATCAGATAGGCTGGGCGTGGTGGCTCACGCCTGTAATCCTAGCACTCTGGGAGGCTGAGGTGGGTGGATTGCTCAAGACCAGCCTGAGCAAGAGCGAGACCCCGTCTACTAAAAATAGAAAGAAATTATCTGGCCAACTAAAAATATATATAGAAAAAATTAGCTGGGCATGGTGGTACATGCCTGTAGTCCTAGCTACTCGGGAGGCTGACGCAGTAGGATCGCTTAAGCCCAGGAGTTTGAGGTTGCTGTGAGCTAGGCTGACGCCACGGCACTCACTCTAGCCTGGGCAACAAAGTGAGACTCTGTCTCAAAAAAAAAAAAAAACCCTATCAGGCAGTGGCAAATGACAATTAAGCTGCATCTAGTGGCAGACTGTATAGTAGCAAGTGAGCATCTTACTTTAATTGAACAGCTACATCTGGTGGCAGGCTTACAGTAAATATCTGACACTTATTTTAGTCTTCACGTGGCCCACCTATTATTTTATTTACCATTTCTGTCCATGCCTCTTTCCTGAGTGGACACTTGTCTCAGTCACAGTTTTGGTAAGTATGTAAGCTAACCCTACCAAAAATGAGTAAAAAACAAATGTCACCAAAGAGCTTCTTTGAAAATGGGGAAAGACCCAATGATGAGACAGCAGAAGACTCTAAGACTACCAACAAAATGAAAGCTGCATTTAAAAAGAAAATACCAAGAGTCCTCCTTAAATTATGGCTTCATTGCAACAGGTGTTTCACATTCTCCAAACCTGCTTTGTATAATGTGTGGCAATTGGCTATCCAGTGTAGCCACGAAACCTTCAAAACTGCTTCGCCACATGGGGACCAAGCACCCTGCATTAAAAGATTTTGAGTTTTTGAAAAGGAAAAAGACGTGAACATGAAGAACAGAAGCAATTATTGAAGGGCACCATTTCATCAAATATGACTGCACTGAGAGCATAATTCTTAGTGGCTAACCGCATTGCTAAGGCTAAGAAGTCCTTTACTATCAGTGAAGAGTTGATTCTGCCTGCTGCTAAGGACATTTGCCATGAACTTTTAGGAGAGGCTGCAGTTCAAAAGGTGGCACATGTTCCTCTTTCAGCTCACACCATAACTAGATGAATTGATGAAATAGCAGAGGATATTGAGGCACAATTGTTAGAGAGGATTAATAAGTCACTGTGGGACACAATCCAGGTTGACAAGTCTATGGATGTTGACAACAAGGCAACATGCTGTTTTTGTGTGATATATTTTTCAGGAAGATGTGCATGATAATGTGTTATGTGCACTTTTGTTGCTGACCAACACCACAGCTGCAGAACTATTCAAGTCTTTAAATGATTACATGTCAGGAAAACTGAATCGGTCATTTTGTGTCAGTATAAGCATGGATGGATCGGCTGCTTTCTGGTTTCACCACTCATGTCAAGGAGGTTGCTTCTGAATGTGATTCTACGTGGTGTCACCCATAGAGAAATGCTGGCTAGCCTAAAAATGTCACCAGAACTAAACAATGTTTTGTAGGATGTGATTAAAATTATCAAACTCATTAAAGTACATGCCCTTCATGTCTGTTCATGTAGCTCCATGAGGAGATGGATGGAGAGCACACATGTCTTATATACAGAAGTGAGGTGGCTTTCTAAACGCAGATCAATGGGCAGAGTTTTTGTGTTATGAGAGCCACTCCAGAGATTTTTTTTTTTAGAAAAACTGTCACTACTGGCAGCATATTTCAGTGACCCAGAATGGGTCACAAAACTTGCTTACTTGTGTGACATATTCAACATGCTTAATGAACTCAATCTGTTACTTCAAGGGAGAACAGCAACTCTGTTCAAGTAGGCCAATAAAGTGGCCAAACTGGAATTATGGGGGCAATGAATGAACATTGAGATTTTTGACATGATTCTAACATTAGCAGAGATTTTGAAAGAGACTGAGCCAGGGTCTTCTTTCTCCCAGCTGGTGGATGATAACCTATCTCAGCTTTCAAAAGAATTTGATCATTACTTCCCAATCACAAAAGACTCTTGAACTGGGAAGGAATGGATCTGTGACCCATTTGTGAATAAGCCAGATGAATCGACTTTGTCCAAGCTAGAAGAGGATTGACTGCTTGAGATTGCAGATGATGGAGGCTGAAAAGTATGTTTGCAGCAGCTTCAACTCTCCATATGTTCTGGGTTAAAGTAAAGGCAGAACATCCTGAGATTGCCACAAAAACACTGAAAAACCTGCTTCCATTTCCAACATCCTATGTTTGTGAAGCAGGGTTTTCTACAGTGACAGCAACCAAAAGGAGATTACAGAGTAGCCTGGATGTAAGAGACATACTTTGGGTGTCACTGTCTCCCATCACCTGCAGATAGGACTGTCTAGTTGCAGGAAAACAAGCTCAGGGCTCCCACTAATTCTGCATTCTGGTGAGTTGTATAGTTATTTCTTTGTATATCACAATGTAATAATAATAGAAATAAAGTACACAATAAATGTAATGTGCTTGCATCATCCCAAAACCATCCCTACACCCACACCAGTCCGTGGAAAAACTATCTTCAATGAAACCAGTCCCTGGTACCAAAAAGGTTGGGGACCACTGCTCTAACTTTTAGCACCATTCAGGGAGGACAGGCAGTCTGGATACCCAAGTCTTTCAAGTAGTTTCATAAAGCAATGAGTTATGGAACATTCTCCCTTCCAAGTACCAACCAGACCCTACCCTGCTTAGCTTCCAAAATCAGACAAGATTGGGCACATTCAGGGTGGTATGGACACAGACAGAACATTCTGTTTTTATGTTATTGTAGGGATTATTTTGAAGATTTTCTTCTTTGTCTATAACTGGTACTGAATAGAAAAAAATAGTCAGATAAGGAAAGAAAGTAAATGCCAGGCATCTGCTCCCCAGCCTTTATGGATTCTTTAAGAGAGCCCTGACATTGAAATTATCAGGCATTTTTATGTTTATCATCTTTATTATAAATCTAGTGTTATAATTTGCAACATTGAATTATTTCTTTTCTGTGTTAGTGATTATAACCTTATTAGTTTTTTGAAAGCAGCTTGCTCTTTACAAATACAGGTGGAAATATGTGTACCTAAATATGTTTTTGTACTGTATATGGAAAGAGGTGAAAGAGAAAGACTTTTGCTGTCACTCCCCCTGCCCCGAAGTGATTCCATTAGGACTGCTCTTTATGCCCAGGAGAGTTAGGAGACCAATATTACAACTGTAGTGGAATATTATCCTGTGTTTTTCCCTTTTGTTGTTCTCAACTTTGAGAAACATAGATAATATTTTATTAATATAATATCATCTTTTTAAAAATCTCTTATTATCCAGTTTCATTTGGAAAATTTTGTCATTTCTTACCATTTTTTCCTTTGGCTCTCCTTAACTTTGTTTATAAACACGCAAAACCTCACAACTACGAGTATTTGGATATAAGATGATTATGCTCTGTAACTGGCTCACCATGCCTTTTCATTAACCCTGTAGTCATGCCACCTGCGTTTTTGGGAAATGAACTTTGATACTCTGCTTAAAGCATTTGTCATGACTTGAATACCATTAGCTTAACAGTTGAAAAATATATACATCATTAAGATCCTGGTTTTGTATTTTAGGTTATAACTATATTTTATACAGATTAGTGGTACAAATATTAAGAATAAATTGTATTGTCTTGTAGTTGCTCAAAATTGTGAAAAAGAAAATACTTCAGAAGGTCCTACTCAGAAAGGTGTCTGTGAAGCCAGGGAACAAATCAAACATAAAACAAAGATGAAAGACAATACAAAGGTATGATATTTATTTTTTTTCCATTAATTCATACTTAACTCTCAGATCTTAAGATCTATACAGTCATACACTATCATTATTTTACTGGAAAAGGAAATTAGAGATTATATATTCCAAGCTTCTTGGTTTATACATGGACAATGGAGGTCCCCAAATGTTACTAGTAAGTAATTCATGGACGCATGCTTATTAGTGGCAGAGACAGCTCAATTAATCACTCTCCCACCTACTCTAATGAAATCATGACCATCTTTGTTCACCTGCTCACTTTTCTGCTTGAAATTACCTCTGCACAAAAGAAATCACTCCCAGATCATCTCTTGTTTTCTTTTCTCATAATATAATTTCAGACTTTTCTTAGTTTTCTTTAAAAGTAGATTGAACTAGCATTATGCCCCATTTGAGAATCTCATTATTTCTTGAAACCTTTGCTTTGTAATGAAACTGATAGTTAAAATCTTCCATAATGATTTAAAGGAAATGGTATTAAAATGTCTAGTCAAAGAGATAAAAATGAAGGAAGAAAATTACATAAAACCTGTGAGGGGTTTAGTTTATTGTTATGAAAATTGCATAAAAGTCTAGCTTAGATAATGAAATTTCTTAAAGGTAGTTGTTACTTTAGAGTTCTAAAATATCTGGCATATATTTTAAAATGAAAATATTTACAATTATAATAATAGCTTTTAGTAATAGTAATTCTAGAAGAAAAATCGATTTTTTATGAATTCAAATAATAGCATTTACCTAACTAATATCAGTAACATTTCTTCCTCTAAGGTATGCATTGTCATCTGGTATTGTATAAAATACTTGCATAAAATAAAGACTAAACACTTTTAGGTTATACTAAGGTTTTGATTATTATATGTTTTGTGATTTTCAGATTAGTGTTTTACTGTGCCTTTATCATCACTATTAATTTATGGATTATGGTATTTGAAGTAGATAACACATCAGAGTTAAGGATTTTAGGGGTGACAATTGTGATGATGATAAGCATTCTTTTCAGGTAGTATGCCATGTTTATAAATCGTTTATTGATTTATTCACTAAGTCCTTATGGCTTGTAAGAGTTTACATTAGCAATGTAAGATTAACATTTTAGTGTGACAAAAAGCTACTAAAATATAGGACAAGTACATGACATATTTATGCATAGTACATTCTTTTACAGTGTTACATTAAAATATTTAATGTAATATCTACAACTAGAAAACTGTGGCCTTACAAAAGGGCTGAAGTGTAGAATTAAGTGAATCCTTTTCATCATCACTGACTAATCATTTTTACTAATATTTCTCTCTTAATTTTCTTACAGTTATTATTATAACAAATGGCTAGGTTCTATTTCTATTTATTTTATTATTCACTTTAGATGATACTTATTGACACCCCTCTGAAAAAAAAGGCATTTAGAGCACTTTCACTGATTTGATTTGAGTTATATTATTATTCATGTTATCATAATTGATAAAATTTACATTTGTTCTGCCATCCTAATTCTATTTCCCGTATAATCTAATACTAAAATTTAATCCCATAAAACAGCATTTAAATGCATTATGTTTAAGTAAATGTGATTTATTATTAACTAATGTAACTCAAACCATACAGAAGGAAAGAGAATATCCAAAGTACATGGGCCCAGAGACTTCTTTTAAATATAGTCACTTTTTCTACTTCCTTGGTTTACACTCAGCTCTGCCCCTGTGAATTTATTTCTCACATTGTCCTTCATGGATTGCTCTTTCTATTTTCCTGGAGTATCTCCTTGAGTAATTTTCAAAAAGGGCCCATGGAGATAAATTATCTCAGTATTTGCGCAGCTGAAATGTTATTATTTTGCCTTATATTGAATTAGTATTTGGCTGGATACAGAGTTCTAGGTTTAAATTATTTTTTCACCAGAATTTTGAAGGCATTGTTTTAATGTCTTAGAGAATAACAACACTTGCTGTTGGTCTGATTCTTATTCTTTTATAGGGAAATACAAAATACCATGTGTAGTACAATGTACGAGAATACCATTATTTTGGAAAATTAAGTATAATTGTAAAACATATAAATCATAAAAATAACATTATTTATGCAACCTACTGACCCTTAAAGCTGCTTAGTTGAAGTATTTCAACCCTTATCCTTGGATGAAAATTTATTTCAGGCTTTCAGGCTTTGTTAAAATTGTTAATCAGTCTGTGTACACTTTAGATTACAAAACACAATCTCAAATTAGTAACTAAATGTATCCAGCTTTACATAATGTCAAAGCTCCACATTTGATATAAAGTTAAATCTTTACTCGACCCTCAGCTGGGACATTCTTTGGGCTAGACACTTTCAGGCGCGATAGAAGTAGTGCATGGTTCTTCCTATTTCTCTTCCTCTAGCTTGTTAACTGACAAGGTTGAATTTGGAAGAAGGGGGACATTTAAGAGGAATAGCAAAGCATTATTTGGCTTGAACTACCTCATAATGGCTTGGAGTTTTTTGAACCTAGCAGATACTGAAAGCTATTGTCCTCACGTGCACTATCATGAACAATTTTGGGCTCCTTTATGAACTTCTCTAAGGAACTCCTTTTCCTGGACCAGTGCTTCCTGGTGGACTAGCCTCTCCATATTCCCCCTAGTGGTATGCCTTATAGCTGCTTTTTACTTGGGTCTCTTTTCCCTTTTAGGCCACTGTGATAGCTTGATGTTTGTTTTCTGTAAATCTCATGTTGAAATTTGATCCCCAGTGTTGGAAATGAGGCCTAAAACGGGAGATGTTTTGGTTATGCAGGCAGATCCCTCATGCATAGATTAATGCCCTCTGATTGAGGGGGTGATTGAGTTCTTACTCCATTAGTTCCCATGAGACCTGCTTATCAAAAACAGCCTGGCACCTCACCCCTTTCTCTTTTGCTTCCCCTCTCACCATGTGATCTCTGCACATGCTGGCTGCACTTTACCTTCTGCCATGAGTGGATGCAGCCTGAAGCACTTACCAGGTGCACAGTCTTGAACATTCCAGCCAGCAGCATCATGAGCCAAATAAACCTTTTTGCTTTATAAATTATCCAGCCTCAAACATTTCTTCATGCCAACAGCCACTCTTGGATAATTTTAAAACAACTTTAGGCCAATATTCCTACTGGTATCACATTCCAGTCCCTGGATCCATTGCTAGAAGAGTACAATTTTTCCGCTTGTAAGCTCTTTACCTTGCTGTTATAGACTGCAAGCTAGGCACTGATCCACTGTGCTTTATAGCTGCAAAGAGCAAACTTCAGGCTCCCAAGGAGATTCTGTCATAGGCCATACTGGGTTTTGGACTGTGAATCTCCTCCTCAAGCCTTGGAAGTGTAAGACTCACATGAGGGCTTTCTCTAAAGAAATATTCCTCACACACCCTCTCCATTTCCATCCTCTTTACCCCTCTTATATGTTTGAAATGTGTGAAAAGTTTGAAAGAATTAAATAATTGTTTTTAGTTACTCCTTTAAAATTTTTTTTGCAAATAGCTTAGTACTTTTTTGTAATACTAAAGGTGTTGAATCCTAGTGCTTCTGTGAAACTTCTAATTTAATACCTTTAATAAGACAGAATATCTTATATCACCCCCTGGACCTGTTGCAAACCTTTTCTTGGTCCAAATATCATTTAAACTATATTCTTTCTTCAATATGGAGGATATAAAGTGTAGAAACTTGCATTTTATTTAGAAGTATTATCTCACCATGCTCCAAGCCTCAGAATTTCCTTGGTGTGTATTTCTTCTCTGGCACACATGTGTCTTACTAAGACACCTACGGTATTTGCCACAACTTGCTCGCCAGAGCAAGCTATTTTATCAATATAGCGGAATATAAAGATGATAAAGATTACTGTATTTCAGTAGAGAGTGATGGCATTTATATGGCTCTGAGGCAAAGGATTTAATTTGTACTGCTGTCTTTGCCATGTAAAGATAGCTTGTTTTAACTACCTTCGCAAATGGAAATAGAGAATAAAACAATAACCAAATCTGTAGTCTCAGAACAAGTACTGGAGGGTCCTTTGATCTGCTCTAGTAAAGATATCACATATGGCACAGTCCATATGTTCCAGATACTTAGATGATACTCTCAATCTTGTACCCATTACTTTCTGTGTACTTGGTTGAATTCTTTTTTTTTTTTTTTTTGAGACAGAGTGTCGCTTTGTTGCCCAGGCTAGAGTGAGTGCTGTGGCATCAGCCTAGCTCACAGCAACCTCAAACTCCTGGGCTTAAGCGATCCTACTGCCTCAGTCTCCCGAGTAGCTGTGACTACAGGCATGTGCCACCATGCCCGGCTAATTTTTTCTATATACATTTTAGTTGGCCAGATAATTTCTCTCTATTTTTAGTAGAGACGGGGTCCCGCTCTTGCTCAGGCTAGTCTCAAACTCCTGACCTCGAGTGATCCACCCACCTCGGCCTCCCAGAGTACTAGGATTACAGGCGCAAGCCACCGCGCCCAGCCTTGGTTGAATTCTTGAATAATGATTGTACAGTAAGATTTCACTCCTGTTTCTCTTGCATTTGGCAATCTCCTTTCATATAAGCTTATGGACATACTGGATAATACATGTATATAGGTGTTTTAGAAATTGTGAAAGCATTAAGTAAATACAAAGCTATATGACTAATGTGGTTGATAGTATTCCTATTATCATATAATGAAAATGTGTCTCCTCCCATGATGCTAAGGTTGCAAAGTATTTAGTATCTTACCGACCCTTCTTTACTTAGCTTTTGCTCTGCTTGTCCCTAGTCTTCTCCTATTGAATTGAAAAAAAAATTAAGGGTCTGTGGGTTGACTCTAAATAAGTTTCTCATTTTTTTAGAAGATTATAGATTTTAATTAGTCTACAATGATTACATTAATCACCCTGAATAGTGGTATACATTCATGAGTGGATAAAAGCCTTGAATGAGTTGCACCACAGGTAGCAGTGGTTTCCTGTTACAAGTTAATAGGACCTTAAATTCTCCTGACATTCCAAAACTATATCTTTTCTTAAGCATATCTGTAAATACTCAAAAAATATGGGCCATGAATTATTGTCCTTCAGTTTGCATCAACCAGCTTATTTTGCATTTTAAGCATGAAATCCAAAGTTTAAAGTATCAGTAAACATTTTATTTATCCATTTGATTAACATTATGATTGGTGATGTTCTGTAATATTTCTAGATAATAAAATTATGAACTCATCTTTAATCTTATTCTTTCCAATGTCTCTCAAGCTCTCTTTAATGACTTTTTCACATTATTTGGCAGGTTCTAAATTTCTATATGGGAGTTGAGGGGGTGGAGGGGTTATCAGTTCAAATCTTTTTGAAAAGGACCTAAGCGATTTATTTTGAAATGTCATTTCCAAAAAAAATTTACTTAGGTTAGATGTTTATTTTGGTTGGATTGGTGGGGGAAGGGGTTTCTGGTGGAGATTATGGAAGGCTTTCTAAAACCATTACAAACCTATTGCAGTTCCTCTATTTCCTTTTAATTCTCATTCTCACCCTTCTACATCTGGTCTCCATGGACTATATTAGCAGTCTCCTGGGCTGCCCCTTGGTAGTTTATTATGTGTGGTGTGGAATGATACCTTTTTTTAATACATGCTTCTATAAACTGGTCTAATCTTCCTTTGACTATTGTATATTTTTCTACTCAAGTCAGTTAGGTATCTGGATTCCTGATATGCCATGATAATTCCTATATATGTTTTCATAACATCACAAAATCTCATTTTAATTTTCCCTCTGTAAATTTGAGTTAATAATGAGATGGTACTTTAAAGTCAATTCTCATTGTTTAAATTATTTTGTCTTGAATTTGGGAAACAATTTGTGTGAACATTGGGAAAGCAATTTTCTTCTGAAAGTTTTTCAGCAATTCAGTAGGTTACCAAAATAGTCAATGGATTAGTATTTATGAAGATAACTATATATTACAATGTAATTTCATTCTACTTGTGAAATATATTTTATCCTAGAGGAAATAAGAGCCATTATGCAATTAATTGGATACTTTTACAATTGTATAAGTCACAATTAAGAGAAAAAAAGTTACTGCTTTATTGAGACTAAGATGGTGATTATAAATGTGAAACTTTCTGTATGCCAACATATTTTAAGGAGCAGCAGCATGGAAGAGTTCCATATAGATGTGAATAGTTTTAAAAGGTAATATTTATGTATAGAATTTCTTTTTCATTGTAGAAAGTAAAAAAGATTCATGGCATGTACTGTAGCTCAAATCCATTGCTTTAATGACTTCTTGTAGAGTTAAATTTGGAGCTAGATTATAATTTTAATAGTATATTAAAAATCTACTGCTCACCTTGCGTCTTGACCTATGTACTCAATGATAACACAGGAAAGGTGAAAAAAACAATGTCGTTGAAAGTATTTTAAGAAAGTAGGGAGAAAATTAGGGAAGATAAGGGCCTGCTAACTTGTTCCTTCCATCCTTTTGCTGCCTAAATTACTTCTTAGTCTTTTTTGGGTTCAAGTGTAGATATGCTCTTTTAAATGAAAATTCTACCCTAATGAAAAAACTTTATCTATTTTGTTATGTTCCTATCTGTAAACAGATTTATCTTCCTAATATCCCTTGTTGGTTTCTACTAGAAACTATGTTTTAAAGTATTGTAAAGATGTTACCAAGAAAACAGAGAGAGGAGGATTCTGGGAAGATGGCAGAATAGGAAGAACCAAGAATATCTCCTCATCTAGACAGCAATGGCACTAGCAGGATATGTCTGATATAAGTATTTTGGAACTCTGGGGTCTTTTGAAGTCTTAACAACTTTCACAGTAAATTAAAGTTAATTCCAGTCAATTTCAGCTCTAAACACAGTAGCAGTTACCCTTTGCCCACTCCAGGCCTGTGGCAGGCAGCTTTGCACATGTTCCAGGAGCACCTTGTAGGAACCAGGGTGGACAAAAAGACTCCTATTCTCCAAATATCAGGGATGTGTGCTCCATTCTCTGATTGCTGCTTCCTATCACAGAGGTACAAAGAGACTTGCAGCCATTATTGTTTCACTTTCCCCCATTGTTTGCCAGTGCCTCCTTCTCCAGCTGAAATGAATTTCAATGGGGGGTTTAAAGGGCCAAAGGTGTTATCTCCCCTTCATTTTTCTCTTTTTCCCTTTAGGGACCAGACATTAAAGTGTATAATATGCAAAAACCACTGCACATATGGGGAAAATTAAAAAGTGACCACACAAGCCCAGGTATAGGTACAGGCTCACAAAAGACCTAAGAAAACAGTAAGATTATGCCTTAGGCTGATCCTTGGCATAGATGCAGTCCACAATGATCTAAAATCCAAAAATAATAAATAAAACCAATAAAAAAATAGCAAACTTTGAGGAAGGGGATAATCTGATTTCCAGACTCAAGAATCCAACACAAACTCATTTACATTTCTATACACTAACAGTGACCAATTTGAAAAGAAAATTATCAAAACATTTCCACTTACCATAGTATCAAAAAGAATGAAGTACTTGGGAATTAACCAGAGTGGTGAAAAACTTGTACGATGAAAATTACAAAACACTGCTGAAAGAAATTAAAGAAGACATGAATGACTCTAAACATATCCCATGTTCATGGATTGGAAGACTTAATATTGTTAAGATGTTGTTACTACCCAAGGCAATGCATAGATTGAATGCAATACCTATTAAAATCCCAATGATTCCTTTTTCCAAAAAAAACACCCATATAATATTTCATATGAAATTTTAAGGGATACTGAATAGCCAAAAACAATCTTGAAAAAGAAAATAAAGCTGAAAGACTCACACTGCCTGATTTCCAAACTAACTACAAAGCTACAGTACTGAAGACACTGTAGTACTTGTATAAAGACAGATTTATAGAGCAATGGAATAGAATAGACAGTTCAGAAATAAACCCTTGCATATATGGTCAAATGATTTTGACAAGGGTGCCAAGACCATTAAATGGGGAAAGGACAGTCTTTTCAACAAATGGTGAAGTGAAAACTGGGTATCCACATGCAAAAGAATGAAGTTAGACCCTTATTTAACACCATATATGGAAATTAACTCAAAATGATCAAAGACCTGCATATACATATGGTAAAACTATAAAACTCATAGAAGAAAACATAGGACAAAAGCTTCATAACATTGGATTTGACAATGATTTTGTAGCTATGACACCAAAGGCATAGGCAACAAAAGAAAAAATAGACAAATTAGACTTTATGAAATTTAGAAGTTTTGGATGTCAAAAGTTAAATTATTAAATTAACTAGTTAATTATTTTTTAAATATTTGGTAGAATTCTCCAATGAAACTATTTGTGCATGGGGTTTATTTTTGAGGTGGAGTTTTTTAATTACAAATTTAATTTCTTTAATGCTTATGAGGATATTCATTAAATCTTTCATTATATATTATTTCATTTTAGTGTAGTTTTGGTAGTTTGTGGTTTTTTGAGGAATTGTTCCATTACTTTTAAGTTGTTAAATTTATGAGCATAAAATTAGTTATAATATTTCCTTATTATCCTTTTAATGATGGTAGGATATGTAGAGATAAAATCCCTGTTTCCCTTCTTGATATTTGTGATTTGTGTCTTCTGCCATTTTTTAATTTTTTGTCAGTCTTATTAGATAGATGTTAATTAATTTTATGGACTTTTTCCCAAAGACGCAGCAGCTTTTCGTTTCATCGAATTTTTGTATTATTTTATTTCGAATTTTGAATTTTTCATTTTGAATTTTTTATTTCATTGATTTCTGCTTTTATCTTTATTTCCTTTCTTCTTCTAGCTTTGGGTATATTTTCTCTTCCTTTTATACTTTCTTGAGGTAAGAACTTAGGTTATTGATTTGAGACACTTTCTATTCGGTAATATAGCACTTAGTGCTCTATATGTTTTCCTCTCAGCATTGCTTTAGCTGAATGCCCAATTATTTTGATATATTATATTTTTGTTTTCATTCAATTCTATATATTTTTCTTTTTACTTCCATTGAGTCTTCCTGTTTGACTCATAGATTATTTAGAAATATACTGTTTAGTTTCCAAGTGTTCAGAGATTTTTCTTGTTTGATTTATAGTTTGATTCCATTATGGTCAGAGAACACATTATCTTTTGTTGCTAGGTTGGGGATCAGGTCTGGATCACCTTCTTTTGTTGGATAGGGAATGGTAAATTGCCTTGCCATTGTGCTATTTGTCCAGTCCTGGCAACTCTAACCATTTTACCTTCCGATTTCCATCTTTTTAAGTTTCCCTTAGGTTGTCTCTCACATTATTTTCAGACTTCATAGTTATACTTAGCAGAGAAGAGCAGGGGAGAGAAGAATCTGCACCATTTTGTCTGAACAGGACATCTCTTCATAAAATTTTACTTTCCAATTTTAAATATTTAATTAACTTGAAAATGAGTTTTAATTGGAATGTAGTAGAAATCAAGTTTCACTTAGTTTTATTCAGATAATTGCTTATCCCAGCACAATTTACTGTATAGTTCTTCATGGTCTGCAGTATCAGCTTAATTAGTTTCGATGTATACATGAGTTGTTTCTGGACTTTTCTTAATGTTCCATTGGTGAGTTTGTTTAGTCCTGTGGTAGTATCACACTTTTTAATTGTTATAGTTTTGAGGACAATTCCCTCAATCTTGTTTTTATTCTTGAGAAGTGTTTTTAGCTATTCTTTCACCTTTCTTTTTCTCTATAAATTTTAAAATAGTCCTTCTAAGTTCCTAAAACATTTTTTTGCAACTGTTATCGAACTATCTTTGGTTTTATAGATCGATGTGGAGATTCTGTCATTTTTATGATATTGGGTCTTTCAATGCATGGGTGAACATAATTTATCTCCTCATATATTTGGACTTTATTTAGTGTCTTTCAATGACATTTTAATAATTTTCCCCATGCAGATCTTATACATGTTTTTGTTAAACGTAATTCTACATAACTTACAATTTTGCTTTTGTAAATGGTGTCTTTTAAAATAAATAACTTGTTCCTTTGTTGGCTTTGAGGCCCTCTTCAACAGAAATCAAGAGGGAGCTTATGAACTTAGTGCAAGATCAGCCCTCTATCCAACTCCATGCCTCCATCGGCAGGATTGGGGAGGGAACTCTGGAACTTGGAATAAGACCACACTTCTGCAGGACACCATTGGCATGAGACAACAGAGTGCAGGAGCACTTCAGATAAGACCACCCATCTATAGGACTTCATGCCTCTGTCAGCAGGAGCCAAATGGGAGATTCTGAGTAAAACGTGTTCTTAGCTTGTCCTCTCCTAATCCTTTCTTTAGTCAATACCCACACCCTATATCCATGTTCTTTTCAGTCTTCATAAGGAGCCCAAGACTCCCAGTTTGTCATTTATCCCAGAACTCTAATCCTCCCTGAGGCTGCTTGTATCACATTTTCTGACCCAATCTTTTTTACCCTTTCCTAACTTCCAAAACTCTTTCTCTGTACTCTCTGGAATTCAAGGTCAGTGAACAACAAAATACTCTATATCTTAATCTTCTACTGTGAATGTACCCTTCACCTTCTGGGCTAATGATAATCTATCTTTCCCTTAGTGATTTTTCTCCCCCGCAGCCAGTGTGGTTCTGGTAAATGTTTAACAATAAGCTGTTTGGAAAAAGAAAAAAAAAAGCCCCAATTTGTAGTGTTTTTCAGTTTCTATGCTGTAAATACTCACACCATAGCCATTCAAATTATCATCTCACTTGACTGAATGAGGAGTTGGGAACCGATGTTCACAATCAGCTCTCCTGAGCAGGTAGGAGCTAGCTCTAACACATCATGTCTTACAGCACCCTTAAGGGTAACTGTTTTCTGTACTCTACACTCAGTCATAATGTTAGATCTGGAAGTCAGATAAGTATCCTCTTTGCTTCTCATTGCTACTTTAAGTCCCTTCTCCCTCCCTCCTTCATGAACACATCTTTCCTGGAATCTCATATCATCAGATTATCCCTCTCACTATACCTTTTTATTATAGACACCTCTTCTAAGGTCATTTTTGGGTCAATTTAAAAATATCAATCCTAGAATTACTACCTTCTCAAAAATGATTTTTGATGCAATTCTTCAAGATTTAAATATTTACAGGGATGATCCTTGTAACACCCTGAACTCTCAGTTCCTCGCCAGCCTCTCCTCCAAAGATCCAGTTCTTTATTCCATTCTTAGCCACTCACTTTCACGGTCATTTCCTAGGCCTCGTTATTGCCAACAACTACCATAATTTTTCATTTCCTTTACTGTTTGCTCCTCATCTGCTGAACCTCTGCACGCTGAGGTGTTTAGGGCTCAGTTCTTGAATCTCTTTCCTTTGTTGTTGTCACTCCCTAGGTGATCTCATCCAGTCTCAGGCTTTAAATTCTGCCTATATGTTAATGACTCCTTAATGTACATATTCAACTGATATCTCTTCTCCAAACTCTGGTTTAATATATCCAACTCCTACTTAACACCTGCAGTTAGATGTTGATTCCTCATTACAAGTATGTCTCCTGCAATTTTATCCATCTTAATTAATGGAAACCCCATCCTTCCTTTTTACTTAGACAAAAAAAAAAAAACAAAAAAAACCCTTGAGTCTTTTCTCTTTCTCACACCTCACATCTGATATGAAAAAAAAATTTGGTTCTATCTTTAAAAAATTTCTACGTTTTCACGCTTTCATCTTTTCTTACCACCAGCACTGTCTCCCAGGTTTTTTTTTTTTCTGCAGTTATCTCTAGCTTGTATTATTGTAAAAGCCTCCTAACCAATGTCTGCTTTTGTTGTTTGTTTTCCTTTAGTCTCTTTTGAACACAGTAGCCAGAGTGATCTTTTTAAAACATAAGTCTGTGACATTTCTCTGGTGAAAGCTTTCCAGTGCCTTCCTATCTTACTTAGAGTTGCAGGTAAAATTGTTATAACCTTTTTACCTCTCTGACCTTATGCCTACTACTCTTCCATCTTTTGCTTAATTGCAGCTACACTAGACTCCTAAGTGTTTAGAGCACACTGTAGGCATGCACTTGTCTTGAGGATTTTGCACTTGAGTCTTCTGGCTGAGTTGTCTTTCCTAAGAGATCTGGAATGGCTCAACCCCTCACTTCCTTTAAAGCTTTCCTCAAATGTCCCATTTTCAAAGAAACCTTCCATAGTTAACCAATCTAAATTTTTATAATGCCTCTAATTCTCTGACACTTCCTGGGCCTGCTTTCTGCTTTATTTTTTCTCCTTATGTGTCTTACATAATATTTTTCTTATATGCTATATTGTACTTACTAACTTGCTTATTGCATCTCTTTCCACCAGAATGTAAGCTCCATGAAAGCAGGGATATTTATCTTTTTTATTCACCACTATACTCCCAGTACCAAAAATATGTCTGGCAAATAAGTATCCCACAAATATTTGTATCTGAATGAATGCATAAGTGAAAAAAAAATGTGTTTTTGTTGTGGTTGTATAGATATGCATTTAATTACTATCAGTCGATTGAAATACAGTGACTTTGCTGAACTTCCTATTACAATAACTTGTCTGTAGATTTTTTGGGGGGGTTTCCTTGTAAATAATATCATCCGTGAACAATGATAGTTATGATTTTCCTTTACCAATCATGGAAAATTTTATTTGTATTTCTTGTATTTGTGCATTGTTTATATCCCTCCAGAAAGTAGTTAAATAGAAAGTCAGTTAAATAGAAGTGGTTATCCTGTTTATGATTTGTTTTTAAAGGGAATGCTTCTGATGTTTCAGCATAAGGAATGTTATTTGTTGTCATTGGTGGATATTCTTTATGCTTCTGAGATTATTTTCTTCATTAATATTTTAAAGTAGTAAATAACCCTATGGATCTCCTAATGTAAGCATTCTTTTCCATTCCTAGGACAAAACTTATTCATCATGCATTATTTGACTTATGTATCACTGTATCTAGCTTATTATTTTTTTCTTAGGATATTTATATTTTATGGATAAAATCAGTCTTTAATTTTACTTCTTAGTCCCTGTCTTTTTATAATTTTGTTATCATTTAATAAGTTGAGGGTATTTCAACTTATTTTTGTTGCAGCAAAAGTTCTGTGTCTACATTTAAACTATACTATCAACATTTGATATATTATTCTATTAGCATTTTATACACTGTTCTATTAACATTTTATAAGATTTCTCAGTACATAAATTAGTGCCTTTTAATGATTTAAAATTTTATTTCACACACTAACCATATCTGTGTTTTACTGTGTTCAAAATGCTGACATCATTCTCTAATAAAAGGAAATAGGACTCCTGGGAAACATGGCTGACTGGGGATGGGTTAGAGAATATACATGATGAGCCTCAAGTATTTTGTAGTATCAGGAAGCATTTTCTCATTTTCCCATGCATATACTTACTAATACTTTTTTTTTTTTTCTGATACAGTGTCTCTCTCTGTTGCCTGGGCTAGAGTGCTATGGCGTCAGCCCAGCTCACAGCAACCTCAAACTCCTGGGATCAAGCAATCTTTCTTCCTCAGCTTACTGAGTAGCTGGGACTACAGACATGCCCGGCTAATTTTTTTCTATATATTTTTAGTTGTCCAGCTAATTTCTTTCTATGTTTAGTAGAGATGGGGTCTCGCTCTTGCTCAGGCTGGTCTCGAATTCCTGCAGTCAAACAATCCTCCTGCCTCAGCCTCCCAGAGTGCTAGGATTACAGGCGTGAGCCACTGCACCTGGCCCATACTTAGTAATATGTGTTATCATATCTGCAAATAGGTGAAAACTATTTGTTATTATTATTTTATTAGTATTTCTTCAATTGTTATCAAATTAAAACACTTTAATATGTATTGCCCACTTGTAGTTCCCATTTTATGAAATGTCTGCACATGCCCTTTGTTTATTTTCTATTTAGTACCTATATGTTTTATGAATGTTCTTTATTGAATAAGGACACTAACTCCCTATCTTCCATGTACATTGAAAATTTTTTTGGTAGTTTTCTATTATTCTTTTAAATTGGTTTATGATAATGTTTACCACAGAAGCTTTTAGTTTTTAGTTTGTCAAATTTATCACTCTTTTTACTTTATTGGCTTTCCTTTGTATTTTTATAAAAAAGTTCTTTCTCATCCAAGATTATTGAAATGATGGCCAAAATTTTCTTCTAGTACTTTTATGGTTTTATATTTTACATTTATATCTTTAATTTGTCTGGAATTTAGTTTGGCATATTTCATGTGAGGTTGAAATCCAATGGTTTTTTTTTTTATGGCTAACAAATGGTTCATCTTTCATCAATCCATACAAATTTGAGAAAATCTGCAGTCTATATAGATCAAAAATATTCTTAACATTTGTGTTATGTATTAATGCTACTGACTAGTTTTTATAATGATGATGTTTTCATTCTTATTTTTGCTTCTCTGGCCAGAAAGTAGATACTATAACCTTCTATTATATTACTATCATCTCTATAAATGTTTTTCATGAACTATTCATTAAAGGTTAAATCTGGTATATATATATGGATACACACACACACACATCCTACTTTTTAAAAATAGATTTAGGGGGCACAAGTATAGTTTTGTTACATGGATATATTGTGTAGTAGTGGAGTCTGTACTTTTAGTGCCTCCATTCCTTGAATAGTGTACATTATACCCAATAGGAAAATTTTCATCCCTCACCCCCTTCCCATCCTTTCACCTTTGGAGTATCCAAAGTCTCTTATTGCACTCTCTATGATCATGTGTACCCATAGTTTAGCTCTCACTAATAAGTGAGAACATGCAGCATTTGATTTGCCATTATGGAGTTAATTCACTTAAGATAATGTCCTCCAGTTCCATCGAAGTTGCTACAAAAGATATTCATTATTTTTTTATGACTGAATAGTATTCCATGGCATATATAGTCCAAATTTTCTTTTTCTGTCCATCAATTGATGGACACTTAGGTTGATCCAGTATCTTTGCTATTGTGAATAGTGCTATGATAAACACATATGTGTAGGTATCTTTTTGATAGAATGATTTCTTTTCCTTTGGGTAGATATCCAATAGTGAGATTGCTGTATTGAATGGTGGAGCTATTTTTAATCCTTTGAGAAATCTCCTCTCCATAGAGGTTGTACTAACTTATATTCTCACCAACAATGTATAAGCACTCTCTCATCTGAAGTCAGATGGCATCTCATTGTGGTTTTAATTTGCATTTCTCTGATGATTAGTAATGTTGAGCACCTACTTTAAAGGTCCACACTCTATGACATCTAATATCTTTTCTTTGATATTTTGCTCCCTGAAGGAATAACCAAAGTTATTTTTCTTATATAAATGGAGTTTAATATTAAATTTCAAATTATTCTTATTGGATTTATGGATTTATTATCAATTATTATGTAGTTAAACAAATCATCAAAATCTAATATTAAAAAAGCAAAGGTATAAAAAGAATTTAAAGGTAATGATTATTTAATTATTTGGCCATTTTCATCCATATGCTCAAAATAATTTAGTTTGATATTTATTATATCTGAAAAAACTGATAGAATTATATCACATTGCACCAATTATACAGACAGAAAACAAATCTAAACTCACTTTACTACATCAATTTTTTTTTATTTTGTTCCAGTAAATAACATAGACATAAAATATATATTTAGGGCCAGGGTTATATATGTCAAGGCTCTCTTTATAATCTTAGTGCTACTTGCTAGCTATATAATTTTGAACAGGTAACATAAGTCTGGTCTTTGGCACCAGCTCACCTTCACTTAGTTTTACTGTCTTCCCCAGATATGTTTTTTTCCCCTCCCAGTATCCTTTGTGTCATTTAATTCCTATATGCTGACTGACTTAGATAGCTGAGAACTAACTTACATCATTCTCAAATCTCCAGTCAGATGTAGCTGAAAGTACATTGGGCTTGGAGTCAGAAGCCCTGACTTTTAGTCATTTATCAGCTGTTTAATGTTAAATAAATCACTTAATCACATTTTTTGGATCTTCTTCATCAATGATATGTAGGTTGTGAGTAAAAATAAATTGGGCAATATAAAATAATTTTTCAGGGATTTAAAACTTGAGGGAGTAAGGAGAAATATCTGTGCCTAGTAGAGGCATTGGGTAGGGAGTGGGATGACACAAAAGATCATCCTTGCTTTCTTCTAAAAAAAGTTAAATTTATTTATACCCCATATAGCAAGCAATGAAGCTTTGGGGCATTTAGAAAAATGTGTAATAGTGTAGACTTGATGCCATATCATTAAATCTACATAATTTAACACAAATAAAATTGCTTTTCATATAATTATATTGTTGGATTATTTTACTTGTATCATGCCATTAAACTTGTTTTAATGTCTTGTCCAGTCAAGTAGCTTATGAGTTATTGAAGGGTTGAGAATACTGATTTTATTGTATTACATATTGAACTTCATATTACTCACAACCTATAATGGTATACATTTAATAAATCTTGAGAAATTAAATTCCATGAACTCATTTTCACTTTACTTAAAAATATGTAGATTATTAATGGAAAATCTTTATCTGAAATGATAGTCCTTTCCAAATACCATTTAATTCCTTTTCAAATAACATTAATTCCTTTTCCTTTATGGGAACATTTCCATGAACTGTCACTAGTGGTACTTCTGGACTAAATCTTTACATTATTTTCTTTCTAATCTTTTCATTGTCAGTATTGCATTTAATACTATGCAAAAATGAGAATGCTTTTAGTCTTTAAGCATTGTTATGAAAAGTATGAAATTTAGAATCATGTTGTACATGTTTTGTCTTTTACCAACTTTGGGATCTTGGACAAATTAATTTTTTGACCTTCAATGTTCTCAAAGTCAGGATTATATTACCGAGTTTTTTGAAAATAACTTTTATGAGGTTTAAGTAATAAAATATCTGAAAAGTCTTTAGTCAGGTGCTCAGTACATGGCAAGCCTAGGTGTTTTTACTACTAATAAAAATCTTTCAACTTTTAAGTATTGTTTCCTAAAAATAATTTTGTCTCTTCATTTTGCAATCTTGGTGTTCTCACTTATTCTACTAAAAATCTTGCCATTATAAGAGTGACTTCAATGCCCCCATAAATGATCCTTTAATACCTCAGTCTTACAGATGCTTGACTTTTTCTGGTTCAGTTAGTTTTCCTTTGTACCCCAATCCCACAATAATATTCCAGTGTTTTATTTTATTTTGTATGCTCAGAGAAAAATGGGTGCTTGAGTTAGGAGAACACTTGGTAAATCTTAATTTACTTTACTTTGATATCAAAGAGCTCTCTGTGTCTGTTTATGTATTTTCTCCTGCTATTCCTCTTCTATAGGTAAGCAGAATGTGTAGATAGTTTTCATTGTTTAATGCGGTAAGTAGTTGGGCCCCTCTGTCACTCTTAATTCAGGTTCTTTTGGCTGGAAGTTACACAAACCCATCTCAAATCAGCAATTCAAAACTCATCTCATGGTAGCTTAGTTTTAGCTAAAAGGTGGAAAATCACTGATTACTGCAACAGAGAAGCCCATGTGCCAATTCTGGATTTAGGGATGATTGGATCTGAATTCTTTAGGAAATTTTATGTTCTCTTTGTCTTTCTTCCACTCTTTGTGTCTCTCTCTGTGTCTTCCTGTCTCTCTTTGCCTGTCAATCCACCTTATTCTTTTGGATTTTATACATGTTCCAGAAATAAGCCTACTGCTGGCCATCGTCACCCTATAGTAATGAATGAATAATAGAAAAAGTGAAAAAATATTTTCTGATAGCTGTGCCAAATGTTTTGGTGAAAACCTTGATTGTCTCTGCTTAGGTCATGTGCCCACCTTTGAAATAGTCAATAATGGCCAGGAGTAGGGAATACTCTGATAGGCCATGCCTGGTTCATGTGTCCAGTTCAAGGCCTGAGGATGTGAACTTTATTTCAACCTGTGGCTGGAAAACTAGAGCCTGTGAGCCAAATTTGGCCCACTGCTTATTTTTGTATATACAGTTTTACTGGAATGTAGATATACCTATTCATTTATGTATTGTCTATGGCCGCTTTCACACTAAAGTGACCGAGTGAAACAGTTACAACAGAGTCTGTATGGCCCATAAAGCCTAAAATATTTGCTAACTGTTCTGGGTAGAATTCAAATATGACCCCCAGTGACTCACACCCTTGTATAATCCCCTCCCCATGATTGTGAGCAAGACGTGTAAATATGATGAGATGCCCCTCCTGGGATTATATTACTGTATATGGCAAAAGGGATTTTTACAGATGTAATTAATGTCCCTAATCAATTAAGTTAATCAAAAGAGGCTATCCTGCATAGGCCCGACCTAATTAGATGCTAAGAGTCTAGAAATTAGAGATGGAGGAAATAAGAGAGACTTTCTCCTGCTGGCCTGGAAGAAAGCAAACATTTATTTTGTTAACTTTCTATTGATGCCATAAGACAATGGTCTATGGGTAACCACAGCTGAAAGAAAATTAATTTAACCAACAACCAATGACCTTGGAAGGAGACTCAGAGTCTCGGGTGAGAATTGTAGCCTGGCCAGCAGTGCCTTGATTTCAGCCCTGGGAGAAAATGAGCAGAGGGCCCAGTTAACTCCTACCCAGACTCTTCACCCCTGGTAACTGTAAGGTGATAAATTTGTGTTATTTTAAGCCAATAATTTTGTGGTAATTTGTTACTCAGTAACATACAACTCATACAGATTTTTGTATCTCAAATTGGAGTGCTTCTGTAACAAACACCTAAAAATGGAGTGGCTTTGGATCCAGGCAGTTGTGGAGGCTTTGGAATTGTAAGAAGTGTGATAGAGAATATCTAAATTGCCTCAAACAGACTATTAGTAGAAATAAGTATGTTGAGGATACTGACGATACGGGCTCAGAAAGAAGCAAGGAAATTATTATTGAAAACTGGAAGAAGGAGTATTTTTGCTATGTAGTGGCAGAAAGCTTAGTGGAACTATGTCCTGTAGTTATGTGGAAGCAGAACTTGTAAGTCATGAACTTGGATGTAAGGAAATTTCCAAGCAAAGTGTTAAAGGTGTGATCTGGTTTATTACCACGGCTTATAGTAAAATGGAAGAGGAGAAAGATAATTGAGGGCAGAACTGTTAAACAAAAAGGAATGAAGGTTGGATGATTTTGAAACTTCTAAGCTTCTCCAGATAACAAAAGATGCTAAAATTCAGAAATGGCTACCAGAAGTGTAGCATAGGTTAAAGAGAGTATAGATATACTATTAGAATTAATAAGTGAATTTAGCCAAGTTAGCAAAGAACACTAGGTAAATAAAAAGCCAATTATACTCTTACATATGTGTCATAATAATTAGAGAAAATGAAATAAAAATTGATCCCATTTACAATTTTAAAATGTTTAATAAGTATACAATATTGCTTCAGAAAATTCTATAAATATTTATTGAGGAGACATAAAATTTTCTGAATAAATGGGGAAATCCACCATAATCAGGGGATTAGAAACCTGAATATTGCACAGTTGTTGATTTTCCCAGACTAATCTATGTATTTAATCTGAATTGAAGTTCCAACAGGTTTCCTTGTGTTGTTGGCAAGCTTACCCTACAATTTAATGCAAAGGGCCATGAATAAGGTCAAATCAAAGAAGGACAAGTTGGGAGGCATTTCTCTACTGGATATTACTTATTACTTATTCATGACAATAATTAAGACAGCAAGAATACAGAAAAATAGGCAATGTAACAGAATAGAAAGACAAGAAAGAGATCTGTGTATATATGCTTTATTCATGACAAAGGTGGTACTTCATAGTAGTGGTAAAATGGCAGTACTTTTAATAAATGATTCCAGGCCAAATATACAATTGTATATTCATATGGAAAAAAGGAAACTTTCCTCCTACCTTATACTGTAGACAACCTATTTTAAATAGCTCCACACTAGAAACACCTCAAAAGTCTTATCAGTGGTAGAATGATATATTATGCATCTATGGAAATATAGAAATCACTATTATATGGAACAAAATGGATGATTTTTATAATCATAGCATGGAATGAAAGCAGCTAAAAGCAACAACATATCTATATCTATCTATCTATCTATCCATCTATCTATCTATCTATCTATAGAGTGCAAAACAAATCTGTGCTGAGAGAGTAAAGGAGTAGTGACAAGAACGAGGAAGGAGGTAGGCTTCCAGAATGTCAGTAATGTTCTGTTTCTTCACCTGGGTGGTGATTAAAGAGATATGTTCTTTTTGTGAAAATTAATTGAGCTGCATATGTGTATTTGTACACTTTTTTGCGTGTGTGTTAGAATTCAATAAAATGTTGAATTTACAAAGCAAAAAACATTGTGAAAGAAGAAATAAAACTATCTTTGTAGATGACATGGTCATCTATGTAGAAAATCCAAAATAATTGACAAAAAATTATTGGAACTAATAAGCAATTATAGCAACCAGATACAAAGTTAATATACAAGAGTTAATCACTTTTTTATATATGACAATGAACAAGTAGAATTTGAAATTAAAAACACAGATAATGCCATTTACATTAGCAACCCCAAGATGAAATACTTAGGTATAAATCTAAAAAAATATGCACAAGATCTGTATGATAAAAACTATAAAACTCTGGTGAAAGAAATCAAAGAACTAAGTAAGTGGAGGTATATTTTATGTTCATGAATAGGAAGACTCAATATTGTCACTATGTCAGCTCTTCTCAACTTGACCAATAGATTCAATGCAATGTCAGTCAAAATCCCTGAAAGTTATTTTGTAGACATCAACAAGCTGATTCAAAAGTTTATATGGAGAGGCAAAAGACTGAGAATAGCCAGCACGGTATTGAAGGAGAATGATGTTGGAAGACTGACACACTCTCTGCTTATTTGTTTTCACTTACATTTGCATTTCTCATTTCTATAATCTGTCTGTCTCTAAATATACCTGCAGTACCAGAATTTGATTCTCCTAGAGTACAATTTTTTTTTAGATTAATGCTTATTGTTTGCTACCATCTTCTTCAAATACCATTTTCTGCCTGCAACACTGTGATTCCTTTGAGCTTGCAATTAATTGATCTATATCCCTAGAATAAGCCTAATGTTATTGGATCAGGATAGATACATATTAGGGTTTCTGTTCCTTCCCAGTTGTCTTACTCTACTGAAAATTTCCTGGTTATAGAAAAATGTACTTTACTTCCTAGTATGTGCCTGCTGATGTTGCACATACAGGGACCCTCAAACAGGAATGAAGCAACATTTTGGCAAAGTGGTTAAGCTAATTTTGACAATAAGGCAAATGTTTGCTACCATTTAAACACAGATTATCTTGAATTATCACCATATAATCTTTGATTTTGTTATAAATGCATATTAAATTTGGCATACATGTGCATGGCTAGAAGTCAAAAGAACTTGAATCAGAATCGCTGAAAGGTATTACTGAAATATAAATGTGTAATGGTTTAAAAATCATATTTACATAGTACTGTAGTTGGTCATATTAAATCAGCAAATGCATTTTTTAGAGCCACTAAATCTTTAACACTCAGTATCATCCTATAATGCAAAAATGAGTAATGTCTTCAGCCAGTCTCTTATAGGATTTACCACCTAGTGATTGAATTAGGGAAATAAAATTCCTACGTAAGTCCATGAACAAAAATATAAATTATATTGTTATTTTTATGCCATTTCTACCTCAGAAGAATAGGTTGACTCTATTCCATGAGTGAAATATAAATAACACATCGACTTGTGGGAGGGCCATTTGTTCACTAAATAGGCATTTATAGAGTACCTATTATGTGGAAGATAACTATGCTAAAAAGACAAAAATGAATAATATGTCATCCTTTTTTTCCTAGTAGCTCATAGTTGAATGAAGGACTGTGCAATGACACAATTGCAGTGTTTTATAATCAATACAGTTCTACATTAATAACAGAAGTAGCATAAAGAAATAGGTGATGTGTCATGGCTTAGGGTATATATTTAAGGAAGCAGTGGAAGATAATGTTGATAATGTTAGAGAGGTAGGCTTGGGTTATCCCTATGGATGGCCTTGCATACCAATCTTAGAAGTTTAAACTTTACCCTGTAGATAGTAGAGAATCATTTGATGATAATACATAGAGGAATGATATATAATTTTACATATATATTTTAATAAAGTCATTTTCTATGAGATATTCATTAAATAAGGGAGACATGTTAGAGGCTGCAGCAACTTCTTGTGGAAAACAATGGAAACCTACGATAAGAAAGCAGCAAGTGAATGCAGCGGCAGGAGGAACATTAAAAATGTGGCTTGGGAAAGATTAGAGTAATTAGAATGATGGCACATTTCAGGTTGGCAAGTGCCATTAATCATGATCATGAATACAGAAAGTGGAACTGATTTGGGTGAAAGGTAAAAAATATGTTTAGTGTTAGACAGTGATGTACCTATGGAACATCTAGGTAGAGTTAGATGAAACCAGCAAATTATACATTAGGGTAAGCCTTGGACATGGAGAAAAATACCACAGGAGTAAAAGTAGAATGAGAAAAGAGAAGGGCAATTATGGACTCTGGAGAAGCTCAATATTTAAGGGGCATGTATGTATATGTATTTATGTATATGTATATATGTATGGATATGTAGCCTTCTGATGAGTAAACTAAATACAGTGACAATGCCTGGACAGGCCAGAGAAATTGTTAGTTAATATTAGGTCATCTGTCATAATTCAGACATTGAAAAAATGTTAAAAACATTGGATTCTGATTATTAAAGTGTTGACAGTAATGTATTCACAACAAATGAATAAGAGGCAAAGACATTTTGTAGTACAAATTTTAAGAGATTGGTTTGTTATCTTACCCCGTGCTACCACTTTAGAAGTGGTTTTCCACTTTTGGGGTAGTTATATGAAATTCCTACAGTCAAAGGCAATATTTTATATCAGAGACTACTTAGCTATGCAGATAGTATATGGAGTCAATTTCAGCTGGATAAATTATATTCAAGCATTCCTAATTGGCACCATCAACTATAAAAGAACTTCAGTGCAATCCCTGGAAATTGGATGGCATCCATTCTAAGCCCTTTGGAGAACTTGTATACAAAATAAATCCCCAGTTGTATTTGGAGGTGATAACCTGTTAAGTGGGGTTGTATACCAGCAGCCATGTAAAGATTAAAGAATAACAAACCAGTAAATTCACAATTTTTATTAGGTTATGTCAAGTCATTCTGATTCAAATAAGCAAACCATTTAACATGTACTGTTACCTTAAGTATAGCCATATAGCAAAATAAAGCACTAGCTATGTCAATGCAGCAGTCTGTGTGAAAGGGTATTGAAAATTTTGTAATGTCATAAATATGAGTACTGTTTTTACTAATAGAAAATTTGTAAGTGTGGATTATTGTCGGGGCCTGTGAACAAGAAAGTGATGGTACTTACAGTGTTTCCAAAAATACTCATGCCCTCTTCTCTATTCTGATGGATAATAATTCACTAGCAACAGTGTCTTTTTAGATACTTTGAGATTAGGGAATACCTTCAGGTATCAGGGAATAATATCTCTGTATTTCCAGGTATCTAGTATGCACTTACACATTAATACATTTTTAAATGAATTAATGGGAACCATATGACTGGAAGTTTGTGCTTTATTCCTATTCTGTGAGTGGTGGGAAGAGGAAACTAAGATTAAGAAGGATTAATTTAATTATTCTTATCCATTCATCTCAGTACTCTTAGGAATCTTCAGTTAAACCAATAGTCTTAAATAATCCCACTAAAGATTTAAAGTTTAATGAATTATGAATCTGGGATAAGGATAGAAAATTGGTAGTGCGCATATGTATCTTGTTTCGTGCTGTCAATGTTGACGTTTCTCAGGGTTAAATAATTACAATAAAAATTTGTTGTCAACATATAAAACTCATTCTAATTCACCATTATTATTCTCTTTTTTTATTCTCCAATCACACTGGCCTCTATTTTGTTGGATCATGCCACATTCACTCCTTCCTTTTGGTCTTTGAACTGGCTTCTCCCTATGCCTGGAGCGTTCTTCACCTAAATATTGTTATAGTCAACTCCATCACTGCCTGAAAGTCTTTGCACAAATGTTACCTTCTCTATGAGATGTAGTCAGACCACTATATGTAAAATTTCACACACCCTCCCCCACAATACACTCTCCTCACTTCACTCCCAGTCCTTCTTACCCTGCTTTCTTTTTTTTTTCTTTCCACAGCAGTTTTTGTCTTCTAACAGTTTATGTGATTTACTTGTATATGTTTACTGTTTATATTATGTCTCTCCAATATATTGCAAGCCACAAGAGAACTTGGATATTTTTCTGTTTCTTTGCTAGTATATTTCAGGCAGTTGGAATAGTGCCTGATAAATTAGGACTATCAATAAATATTTGTTGAATGACTCAATGAAAACCTCAAATATCTGGCTTCTTTTGTAAAACAAAAACAAACAAACAAAAGCACTATCTCTTAACATTGGGGTTATATCCTTTAGTTGGAACTCAGTGGCAATTGGTGCTTTAGGGAAGTCTTGAATGCCTAAAGTGTCACTCAGTCTTCTACAGTCATCAACACCCCACTAGTCTTCCCAGTACTGGGGCTTATATGCATTGGTATTAATCTTCATATTTCTTCTTTTCTTTTTCCTCACAGTAGTGTTAAGAGGAACATAAGCGTTAACTATGTCATGTACTCATGTCTATATCAAAAGGGATAATATGGGACCAAGAAAGAGCAAGAAAGTTATAAGTTTACTGAAAAAAGGGGGAGAACATGTTTCTATGTTGAAGGGAAGAATTTATCTATGTATTAAATATATAAAAGGTATATCTTCATATACCCATGTTTTTAATTCATTTGAATTGTTTTTCTGATGCCTGGCTTTTGGATGTCTCATCTCTGTTCTAAAGAGTCACAACTGCAACCTTATTTAAAATTCAATGGTAAGAAGGATCATTGAAGCATGCATTAGTAGAAGAAAGATAAATTTGTGGAAGATTATATTAATAGCAAGTACCTTGAGTAGTTTAGAGTGATAGTTACTTTACTGTGGAGCTTCATAACATTATAAGTCTTCAAGCCACAAGCACATAATCCTTGCAGACGTTCACAAAGAATGAAAACTTCAGCTACATAAGATGGTATTTTAGACATAAACTTGCATTTATAGCTGAGCATGTAAAGCAAACAGGTGCTAATCAGTTGGAGCAGAAGTATTAGGCATGTCGCCTTAGCCACTGATGCAAATATGTTAACCTGGCTACAGCAAAGTTTTGCATTGCCTTTGAGGGATGGAAGCAGATGAAACCAGTGAGGAGAGGTGTCAATAATCATCCATCCTTTCTCTCTACAAAATTAATCAGAAAATATTTGACATTTACTTAGAGTAATGCCATAACACAAATAGATGAAAATATGAATTCTTAATTTAGTAAATTTGTTGAAAATGGGGTCACCATTTTCCAAAGCTGTTCCATTTATTGACTTTTGTATAAAGCATTGTCTAGCACTGCTTCAGTACCTGACACTGAGAGAAATGGTGACTTGTGTCAACATTATGGTGCATTCTTTTCTGAACATTCATATGCTTTTTGTTATTTGTCTTTCCATTTTGTTCACCTTATCTCTGAATATTTTTAGATTTCCAACACTTTTGTGTGATTATGATAGTGTTAAACAAAAGTTATAATTTATTGTCTAGGATTATTTTACATGTAACATATAACTGACATATTTTATTTGCATTATTACGTAAAACAACCTTTACCAAAGTGAAAAATTGAATGACTTAAAAATAATTTTTATTAAATTATAATTACTAATTTAACAACATTTAAGTCAGGATATGATAGCTGAGCTGTGTTGCAATTTCAATTACAAAAATACATTTTTATTCTTCATTTTGGAAGTCTGCCAACTAAAGAATAGATTAGGCAGTGAATGCAATGAGATAAGTCATCCAATTCAGCAATTTCTAGCTGTCAGATACATCTTCAGGCAAATTTAACCTTTATAAGTCTTATTCTTGGTCTCTGCTCTGTATAGTTTACACAATTGTTTATTTTAAATGTCAGTTATAGTGAGAGGGATATAATCTAAAAGTCATTGAAATTCCCACTTCTATCAATTTTAGTTTACATGCTGCTTGGTGAAAGGAATTAATAAAGGCTTAAAAAGTCCTCATTCATTTTCAAAATAAACTGCTAGTGCAGAATTGTTCTACTTTCCAAACCTAAATCATGTTCTTTACTGGCAAATGTCCAATTCATTGATTTTTGTCATCTTCCAATTAATAGCTTACATTTTTTGTTTTCAAATAAAGTGTTATAACCAGTTTTTATAATAGTAAATGAAGACCTATATTATAATAGCTACCCATAAGTAATAACTAGATATTATATGAGTGACCCTTGAACATCCCTGAATCCTGCTTCAATATTGTTTAGCCTCTGTTTAGACTTCTTGGGCTCATGGGAGCCACCAGATGGCTTCCAAAGAAATAGAAGAATAAGCAACCCAGCTGAGTACTCTCTGTGCCAGTAACAGGAACTATGCCAGCTGGCTGCCCTCTGGAAATGCACATGGTGAACAGAAAAGTCATTGAATATATCTTGCATTCCCACAATGGAAATTTTAGGTAAGGGAACACAAATGAATTAGATCATTATTCCCATTTCTCAGAAAAGGTCTGTGCAAGAGAAGGGCATAGACTTTGTTCTTTGCTTTATAACACAAGTTTATTAAGGCTGCCATTGTAGTATTTTTTTAAATGAAGGAAGCATCAGAACCTTACTGAAGTGCATACTTTACCTGGGGAGTACAAACAGTAATAGGATAATTTGACTTGGTAATGAGAATAGCAAATGAGACCTTCTCAAACTTCTTCTCATTATGTAAGGTCTTGTCTACACCAGTTTAAAATTTTGGTGTCTCTACAAAAACCCAACTCAATATCTCAATGGCTTAAAACAGCAAAACATCTCTCTCTCATATGAACATCGTGGGTCAGCAAAGGAGCTCTGCTCATCATAATCACTCAGGAACACGGGCTGATAGGAGTCCTTGACACATACTTCCATATTATTAGAGGCAGGGAATGAAGGAGTGGCAAAACACATGCTGGCACTTCAAGCTCACTCCCAGAATTGCCACATCTTGCTTTTGCTCACATTTCATTGGTCAGGTAAATCACATGACCACACCTGTGTTCAAGAGGGCAGAGCACTAACATTTGTAAATAGCCCTAATATTGCTAAACTTCTCAATGCTGAATTGGTCTCAATTTAAGGAAATATCAGGAGCTGAAATCAGTGCCATTTGCTGGGTTTTGACACTAGTAAGATTATAAAATATTCTTATTTAATAAAGAGGAGGTTTATAAAATCAAATGGTATTATGATTCTTTTAGTATATATTTTTATTTTTATTAATTAATAAAATTGGAATTTATGTATAATTGTGTTCTAAGGTAATTATGAATCATCAGTGGAACATGCAATTTGAAATATCTGATTACTCTTCCACACGGATTTTAGCAACATATGATAAAAAGATTATCTGAAATAGGGTTCTGAAAAGAGTGTGCAATTATGTAGCCAAGAAACAGATTGGTAATAAAGTGGCAAAGCCCATTTATGCTAAAAGAAAAAGTGTATTAAATAGATAAACCATTGAGTTAATTTGCTTATCTTATTTAAAATATTTTATGTATATATTATAACCATACTAAATACTATGCTTTTCTAAATATAAAAAGTAATATTAATTTCTTATTGAAAGATTTGAAAATGCAGAAATGAATACAAAATAAAATAAAAAGCATGTGGAGTTAGTTACTATAATATGAATATTCTGACACATTTTCTTTTAGTTGTACACACATATATATGTAAATACATCATACATATGTCCTCTATATTATGTGGATACTTTTATATGTCCATAAGTATTCTTCATGAATATAATTATTAATAGCTAAATATTGTCCTATCATCTGGAGGCATGGTATTCTCTAACTGTATAAAACTCCCTTTGCTTGAAATTTAGGTGTTTTTAGTCCTTCAGTATAATAACTGGTCCATTGAAAATTTATATCTATATCTTAGTATATTAGTATGAATATTTTCTTACAATACATTTGAATGGACTTACTGATAGAAGGTATTTGGTCAATATTAATTTATATTACTACCAGCAGTGTATGAGAGCACCTCTCTAATTTTCTCATCTAAAAATATGATTTACCAATTTGTAATGAATAACATCTCACTTGTTATTTTAATTTGTACGCATTTAATTATTTGCGAGACTGAAGCTTTTTACATGTTTACTGACTACTTTGTGGACTTTTTATCTATATTCCTTGTACTATTTTTATTATAAAGAATTTAATTTTTTATGATTGATTTTAAAATCTTTATGTGTAGTTATATTATGATTACTACACATCAACATTTTCCATGAAGTTTTTCTTTGATTTTTTTTAACTTAAGAAGTTTAAAAAATTATGTAGTCAAATATATTTGTCTTTCAGTTCATGATTTCTTCCTTAATGTTATACTTAGAAAGGCTTTCAATAATCCAAAATCATATAAAAATTTACTTATATGTCCTTTCTGGCTCTTTTATAATTTTTTTTAAACATTGGATTCTAATCTGTCTAGGATTAATGTGGGAGCAGGATAAGATGCAATATTCTACCTTTTCTTCCTAAATGGTTAAACCAGTTTTCATAACAACCTTAATTGAACAATCCATATTGCATCTTCTACAGATGTCGATTATTAGAAATATAGTCTTATACCCCAAAGGAAGCAATGTGGGAATCTCACCGAGACAAAGCACTGCATTAAAAATCAATGTGCTTCTGTATAGAAGATCCTAATACAGAACCTTATCTGCATAGTTAAGATAATGTTCTTAACATATTGGTTTGTGTTATTTTGTGGCTTATAGCAGATTAGAAACAACAGGAAAGAAGGATAAAGAAACAGGCAGAAATAGCCATAACTATTATAATTTGAAGGAGAAAGAAAAACTACAAAGTAGGCAAAGATGTATTACTCAGTGGTAGTTTTGTATGTTACCAAGCCATTGAGAAAAAATGTTTCATCATCTCTAATTTTTTTCTGTTAAGAAGCTCATTAAAAATATTATAAAAAGGTTTAAAACAACAGGTCTTGATAAAATAGCTGGGAAATATATGGTATAATGAAAGGGTTTCAAAGTCAAACAAACTTTGATTTTAATTTGAAGTTCTTAACAAATCCATGACGTTGGGAAACAGATTAAATTATGTTAGCTGTAAAATGGAGGCGATAAATGATTCTTATATGGCAGTATTGTAATGAAAGTGACTCAGTCTTATTTTGTTCATCCTTCTTCCACTTCCTCCTCACTCCCAAGCCCTCTCCAAGGTGTTCCCCAGTTTCTATAAATTCCAAATGGACGTGGCATTCTTTTGTGCAGTACCAGGACCTCTTTAATGTTTGTATTATCAGTTAAAGAACCCAAATGATTCTTTTAAGCTGGGAGAAAAGGGAAGTCATAGGTATAATATGTATTTCATCAATCCATCTTAGTTAACAGGGTCCATTTGGAGACACAAAAATGCTAACACATTTACTGGAGCTGCAGAGCAAAGAAGAAAGAATTCAGGCTTTGGAGTCAGGAAGATGGAATCTGAATCCAGGTCCCATAACTGACTGACCAGTAGTACAGCTTTGAGAAAGTCTTTTTCCTATTGAGTTCCTCTTTTTTTAAATTTTTTTCATCTATAAAAGAGGAAAGCTAATATACAGAACTGTTATGAGGATTTGAGATGGTGTATATCTAGATTACTAAATAGACATTAACTATGATTTTCAATATTAATCTTAACTATACAAATTTCCACTGATCTTGTTTGTTCTTTTCCCAAGTTTAATGATAAATTGACTATTTAAAATGAGGATAGTTATATGAAGAAAAAGTATTATGTATGATAAATGAAAGAGGTGAGAAGTCTTTTTTCTCTAAAAATATTAAGAATTTTTCAGTTGAATTCCTGACTAGCTAGTGTTTTATTATGTTCTTTTGATGACACTTCACTGGCCATTTACATTAATTTTTAAAAATACAAGGTTAAAAGATAAATGTTTTAAGATAGATTTTTAAAAAATAAACACCACATTAAAACATTTTAATATGGGTTTTCTTTCTCTGACTTAATTCACCATGTAGAGAGGAATTTACCAGAAATGGAGAAGTTTTTTTCAGGCTTCTGTGCCCTCAATATTTCATTCATCACTCCAGTGGTCCATTACCTGCTGACAAATTTCACACTTCGCTACCTAAGAATGACTGACAGCTGACATTATCAGCAAGACTTGATTGAGCTAATTGACATTCACAATCTAAGTATGAAAATGAATGTGAATCAGGGAAAGTCTTCCTAACTCATGTATTCATTCAATTTCTTGACCTTTATGTTTGTTTGCATTATTGGGGCCTTAGATAACAGGGAGAAGGATTATATTTGCAAAATGCTGTTTCCCAAATGTATTTAAGCATTTTCATTTAGTACTTCTAAGTATCTAATTATTCTTTAGAGTTTCAACTCTATATGATTATATGAAAACTAAGTAGTTTTAAGGTATTTTAAAGGAATCCTGAGCCATTCTTTATGTTGACCCATATCAAATTAGGTTGAAACAAAAAGACTAACAAACATAAAATGTACAACCATAAATTATCATCACTTGGACACTTCCCAACTTTTATCGCATTTTTAAAGTATATTTCTAGGCTAAACTGCTAATGTGTCATAATTAATAGAACAGAGACCAAAGATTTGCTTGATTAAAACACAGGGGATGTGGCTGAGTAGAACTCCATGGTATGCATATACCACGTTTTATTAATACACTCATGTATTGATGGGCACTTGAGTTGTTTCCACATCTTTGCAATTTTGAATTGCACTGCTATAAACATTCTAGTGCAGATGTCTTTTTTTATAGAATGTCTTTAGACTTCATGAACTTCCAGTGAGCTGGTAGGATTCAAAAAGGAGTGTTTTTCAGTAATTTTAAACATGTAGCATTCAGCTTAGAATTAAAATTGGTTATGCAAATAGATATGTGCCTTATTTAAAATTTTATCTTTTTGGCTTATTTTCTCAAAACTAAAATAGGAAATGAAGGATTTAAGGTTAGTCCTAGGGGAATATAATAATAATGTTTGTGTTGTAAGTTAGTATTAAGTCAAACAGAGTATCAACATGCACAGTGTTTCAGATATTTAACACAGAGTTCTTGCTTTATTTTTTTCATCCAGGATTCAGAATTTCCCATAGATATACAACCAAATCCAAACCTGAATTTGTTTAAAGAAAATCTTTGTCCAGCAAAATTTGACTACAAGCTGCATAACATCTTTAGACTTCATGAACTTCCAGTGAGCTGGTAGGATTCTCGATGTTTTATTAATGCCTTTGAGATTTTATTGTCATGTCTAAATTGTGGTGCTCTTATAGTGGTTTGGTTAAAGTGGTTTGCTCTTAGCCGATTTCAAAATTGCCTTTCAGAGCAGGGAAAGAGTCTGCTTATAGCTGCTGCAAGAATCTTAAATTGGTTTAGGCACTTGGTGGCAGTACAGACTAAGTGCACTATTGTGTATTTTTATTTTAGAGGTTGAAGTTCTGGCTTAAAATAATGCATAAATCATTTTTAGAGAGGTTTCTAGGATTATTTCAAAGATATGATGTCAGCAACTATGCATTTCATTTGTTTATTTTACTTATCAATTTTACCAATGTATTTTCCCCATTAATAAATCTTTTTTTACTTGTTTTGAGGACCATAGTTTTGAGATCTGTAATCACATTGGTTTAAAGCCAAAACTTATTATTACTTGGCAGTTATTAAAATAAATTATTTTATGAATCTGCTTATTTATATTCATGAAAAATTTATTTAAAATCTTATAAAATTTATGGTACTATTCAGTTTTTTGAGAAATTTATTTTTCAATTTCAATTTATTTTTGCAGGGAATATGCATATATAAACCTTATAATGAATTATGTGGTACATTAAAATTTTAGTAAGTGGTCAGCTTTTGTTGATAATCATGAATACATTATTTTGATTATGGTTTATGTAAGTAACATTGTTTTCTTGTATTTGGTCATATAATCCTGGGTTTATATGACTGTTCTTCAAGAAACATAAGATTTGTCCAAAAATATATGGCAAACATTTTGTAATTGCTCCTATTATCCTTAAGCAGGACTAATGACTCAGAACAGATATTAACCTGCTTTAATAACTTATATGCATTTTACCTGTGGTTAGTATTTTATTTTTCCTTTGCAAAGTTTCCTCTGATCTTGATAATTGTATGGTATGTGTAATCTACTTCCTTAACCTTATTTGTTTGATTATTTCCTGGTAGCAAATATATTGCTTATTGTATATTACTTGAAAACATAGCAGATATCTTACCTGTCATGACCCAAACCAGTAAGTTAATGAATTGAAAAGATCTATTAGTAGAGGGAATCTTAAAAATGATACATTCATACCTTAGTGTTCTATTTCAACTTAAAACAAGTGCTTGTGCATTTCCTATGCCAGTCTTTTGATGTAAGGTCATGACATTTTCTTTAAGTGTCTATTGATTGCAATTCTACATGATTTTTTTTTGCGTAAGGTATGCCAATAATGCAGTATCTATAATTTCAATTTGTGATTTCTTTGATCTGAAATAAGAACTTCAGACACTTGGAGGATGATCTTCCCACATTTTTATAACAGTTATTTTCATTGACAGCAATTCTGTTTGTCACACTCTTATTTCATCATATTAATTGATCTTTAATTACATCACAACAACAAATACAACTGGCTTATAGAGGTTTAGGAACAAATTCCTTTGACTGTCATCATGGACCTTGGCTCATAGGAGTAGGTCTACTTGGGTGTGATCAGAGAGCTCTGAGCAGTTGAGGGGCTCAATGAGCATAACTTGTGGATTTTACAGAGAGAATGGGAAGTGTTGGCCAATCTATCAATTAAGTGGGGGTTAAGAGAAAAGCTTAAATGAAAATGTGGAGAAGAGAAAGAGCGAAACACTTAACTGCTTAGTCAAAGACAAAATTTGGATGTCAGCTTAATTTATTTTCAGCCTTTGGAAAGACAGCTGCCATGATAACTATTACTGAAACTCAGGGAATAATTTCTCTGTCACAATCTTCACTAGTTAGCCTATTAGGAGAAGGCTCTAGCATTCTGAGTTAGGCAGTAGAATCGGTAGTAGAAAATATAATCACTTATCTTTTAGGATTGCATACCTCAAAGGAAGATTAAGTTATGACTGTGAGACAACTCACTTACCTGGGACATATTTTTTGCCTGTCTACTTTGTTTCTAATTTGTCTCAGTTCCTGCTTCCTTATGCCACCGTTTCTTTTTTGCCTTGTGTTCATGTCTTTCCTACCTATTTTATTCTACTTATTTCTCTATACTCTTCATTCTATCTACCAATCCTTAGTGATCCATAATATAGAATACAATTTAAAATTTTTAGTGTTTCTCAAGTAGTTCCATAATCTTCATTCTTAATTTTAAGAATAGAGATGCCACACCCCCCAACAGAGTTTTGGTACTTAATAGATCTTTAATGAAATGTTTATTGACTCCATTTTATACTTCTTTAAAGAAGAAAAAAAGTGTTTTTCTTTTGTATTTTTTACCATGAATATATTATTTATTTTGATTGTTAATTGCCATCAGTGGAAAGTTCTTCAGTTACTATGTATAGGTTCCTTTACTTATAACAATAATAGTCATGACAGTGATAATGGAAAGAATATCAATAATATTTTACTAAGCATCTATAAATGCCAGGATTCAGTTGCTTCATAAACACTATCTCTGCTTTCATATTTTTATAAGGCAGTTATTATTTCTCTCTCTCTCTCTCTTCATACACACACAGACACACATGTACATGAGGCTCAGATACCTTGAGAATCACAGAGAAAGAATTCCTATCAGATCTGGTTAACTCAAAGGCAAACTACAAAATAGTGAATAAGCCACACATTATTTTAAAGAACCATAGTGAGGAAATAATCTCTATTTTTACAGTTGGACATACAATTTTTCCAGTAATACACAACCATATGACCTATGATTTGGGCCAAAATCCTTTTTTTCCCTGACAAACATGGCCTAAGATAATTGCTTTAAACTCAAATATTAAAGTAATTAATTAGATTGTGTTTAAGTGCAGTATTTTTTAATAATATATTTTTCTCTGGTAAAACAGATTTGTCAAAATGTATTTTACTACGTTTTTCTAACGAGGTCATAATAAAATAAATGCATATGAATATCCAGATAATTTTAAAATTCTTAATGTCTTACTAATTTGCATTTTTATAGAGTGCAATTTCATCGGTCAAAGAATCAAAATGATTTTAAATGAGATTAGTTAAGAGATTTTTTAAGTTCTCATTTAGGTAGATGTCTTTCTACTACTTTTACAGGATGCTTCCCATCAGCCTAGAAAACGTCCTTCAGTAACTCCCACTAGTTTAAAAAAAATTCCATTCTTCTTCAGAGAACTCCCCATCAAACCTATGCTATTTCCTCATACCCTGTTCATTGTCACTAAAGGGGTTAGCAAAAGTGTGGACTGAGCTAACAGCCTCCACTTGCTCTTCCTATTTTCCCCTGCAGTAGGGGTACGCTTCCTTTCCTCTCCTCTGAAACTGCTGTTGCCAGAGTCATTAGCCATTTCCTGTGTCCACTACTAGTCGTCACTTATCTATAAATTCTCATTTTCTTTACTTCTTGGCTGCAGTCAATACAACTGACAACTCCTGCTTTCTCCTCTCCTGATTCCCATAATTTGCACCATCCTGGTTGTCCTGCTGACTCCCTGGCTCATACCCCTCAGAATCTTCAGTGAGCTGCTTCTTTTCCACCAGGTTTCTGGTTCATAGAGTGCTCCTAGACTCAATCTAACAGCTTTATCTTTTCACTATTTAGGCTTCCTCAGGTGACCTCTTCCGTTCTCAGGCTTTAAATACTCTCCATATAATGGTATTTCTACCCTCAACATATCCCCGAGCTTCAATACCGAATAGGCTTCTCAAAATTATGTTCAAAAAGAACTCTTTTTCCCCCCCGTCCCTGAATATACCCGGTCGCCTCCTAATCTTACCAATTTTTGCAAAAGCACCACCCAGTGAGAACTTACTCAAGCTAAAAGCCTAGGAGTCATTTTGATTCCTCATTCTCTCACTCTGTAATTCCCACCATTAAATCTACTGGTAAGTCTGATACATCCTTCCTCCAGAATATACTTAATGATTTTCCACTTCTCTCTATCTGTATTACTACGGTCATCTCTCAATTCATGCAAAAGCCTCTGAATTTACCCCACCTTACTCCATAATAATTCACTGATGTCACAATAGCCAAACAAATGTTTTAAAAATGTAAATCTGATCATGAGTTTTTCTGCTTTAAATACAATGATGTCTTCCTGTTGTTTTAAAATAAATTCAAACTTCTTTATAATTTTTATTTTAAAATATTAGGGGGTACAAGTGTTGTTGCATGAATGGATTGTATAACGCTGAAGTCAGGACTTTAGTGTGCCCATCACCAGAATAGTGTACATTGTACCCAATAGGTAAGTTTTTATCCATCCCACCCTCCCTGCTTCTTAGTTTCCAATGTCATTTATACCACTTTATAATCATGTGTACCCATCATTTAGCTCCCACTTATTACTGAGAACATGTGTGGTGTTTGTTTTTCCATTCCTGATATACTTCACTTAGGATAATGTTCTCCAGTTCCATCCAAGTTGCTACAAATAACATTATTTCATTCCTTTTCATAACTGAGTAGTACTTCATGGTGCTACACACACTATATTTTCTTTATCCGCTCTTCAATTGATGGACACTTAGGTTGATTCCATGTCTTTGTAATTGTGAATTATGCTGTGAAAAACATTCGGGTACAGGCATCTTTTTTATGTAATGACTTCCTTGCCTTTGGGTAGATACCCTGTTGTGGGATTGCTGGATCGATTGAATGGTAGGTCTACTTTTAGTTCTTTGAAGAATCTCCATAATGATTTCCATAGAGGTTGTAATGATTTCCATAGAGGTTTACAGTCGCACAGGTGTATAAGGATTTGCCATATTCACACCAACATCTATTATTTTTTGATTTTTTTAATAGTGACCATTCTGAGAGGGGTAAGGTCATATCTCATTGTAATTTTAGTGTGGCTTTATAAGACTCTGCAAGGTGAGACTCCTGCCTACCTTTTTGATCATATGCTCTCCCACCCTCACTTGCCCAGTACCATAAATCACACCAGTCTTCTCACTCTTCTGAAACATGCCACACTAATTCCCGCTTTAGCATCATCCCACTAGCTCTTCTTTGGACTTGATGTGTTAGTTAGCAATTTCTGCATGTCAGGCTCATTCTTGTTTTTATTTTTTTAAATTTTATTTACCAATATTGATTCTTCCAACCCAGGAGTAGGGAATATCTTTACATGTTTTTGTGTTCTCTTCAACTTCTTTTATTAATGTTTTATAAACATTTGTAAATATGTAGAGATCTATTACTTCTTTGATTAAGTTTATTCCTAGGTATTTTATTTGTAGCTATTATAAATGGAACAATTTTCTTGGTTTCCTTTTCAGATTGTTTACTGTTGGCATATAGAAATGCTGCTGATTTTTGTGTGTTGATTTTGTATCCTGCAAATTTTCTGAATTTGTTTATGAGTTCTAATCTTTTTTTTGTGGAGTCTTTAGGTTTCTGTAGATAAAAGATCATATTATTTGCAAACAAGGATAATTTGACTTCTTCCTTTCCAGTTTGGATGCTCTTTATTTCTTCCTCTTGTCTGATTTTTCTAGCTAGAACTTTCAGTATTATGTTGAATAATAGTGTTAAAAGTGGGCATCCTTTTCTTGTTCCAGATCTTAGAGGAAAGGCTTTCATCTTTTCCCCATTCAGTATGATACTAGCTGTGGGTCTTTCATATATGGCTTCTATTGTGTTGAGATAAGTTCCTTCTATACCCAATTTTTGGGGTATATCATGAAGAGATGTTGAGTTTTATCAAATGCTTTTTCAGCATCAATTGAAATGATCATATGGTTTTTGTTCTTTGTCCTGTTGATATGATGTGTCACATTGATTGACTTGCCTATGTTGAACCATTCTTGAATCCCTAGGATGAATCTGACTTGATCATGATGAATAATCTTTTTAATGTATTATTGAGTTAGATTTGCTAGTATTTTGTTGAGGTTTTTTGCCTGTGTGTTCATCAGAGATATTGGCCTATAGTTTTCGTTTTTTGTTACGTCTTTGTCTGGCTTTGGTGTCAGCATGCTACAGGCCTTGTAGGATGAATTCAGGAAGATTCTCTGCTCCTTGACTTTTTGGAATAGTTTCAGTAGGATTAGTATTGGTTCTTCTTTGAATGCTTGGTGGAATTCACCAGTGTTGCCATTTGATCCTGGGTTTTTCTTTGATGATGAGAGACTTTTAATTACAGCTTCTATCTTCTTACTTGTTATTAGTTTATTCAGGTTTTAGATTTCTGGTTCAATTTTGGTAGTTTGTATGTGTCTAGAAATTTATCCATTTCTTCTAGGTTTCCCAATTTACTGGCATATAGTTGCTCACAGTAGTGCCTTTATACACTCTTGAATTTCTGCAGTATCAGTTGTAATGTGTTATTTTTCATATTTGATTTTATTTATTTGGGTTATCTCTTTTTTTTTTTCTTAGTCTGGTTGATTGTGTGGCCATTTTGTTTGTCTTTTTAAAAAAACAACTTTCGTTTTATTGATCTTTTGTTTTTCTATTTCAATTTCATTTATTTCTGCTCTGATCCTTATTATTTCTTTTATTCTACTAATTTTAAATTTAGTTGTCTCTTGTTTCTCTAGTTCTTCATGATGCATTGTTAAGTTGTTTATTTGAAGCTTTTCTACTTTTTTGATATAGGTACTTATTGCTATAAACTTTTAGTACTGCTTTTGCTGTATCTCACAGGTTTTGTTATGTTGTTTTCACTTTTATTTGTTTTAAGAAATTTTTTAATTTCTTTCTTAATCTCTTCCTTGACCCACTGATCATTCAGGTGCATATTATTTAATTTCCATATGTTTGTATTATTTTCTTTGTTCCTCTTGTTACTGATTTCTAGTTTATTCCATTGTGGTCAGATACTTGATATGATTTCAGTTTTTTTGAATTTTTTAAGACTTGCTTTCGAGCCTAACATATGGCCTATCCTTCAGAATAATCCATGTACTGAGGAGAAGAATGTGTATTTTGCCAGTATTGGATGAAATGTTCTGTAAATATCTATTAGGTCCATTCAGTCTATAGTGCTGATTAAGTCCAAATATTTCTTTGTTGATTTTTTTGTCTGTGGATTTGTCCAGTGCTGAAAGTGGAGTGTTAAAGTTCCAACAATTATTATATTGGGGTCTATCTCTCGCATTAGCTCTGATAATATTTGCTTCATATGTCTGGGTGCTCCAGTGTTGGGTGCATATATATTTAGAATTGTTGTATCTTCTTGATGAATTGACCCCTTTATCATTATATACTGACCTCTGTCTGTTTTTAAAGTTTTTGTCTTGAAATCTGTTTTATCTAATAAAAATATAGCTACTCCTGCTTTCTTTTGGTTTCCATTTATATGCAGTATCTTTTTCCTCTCATTTACTTTCAGTCTATATGTGTCTTTATAGGTGAAGTGAGTTTCTTGTAGACAGGAAATCTTGTTTTTTAGCCATTCAGCCATTCTGTGTCTTTTATTGTAGAGTTTAATTCATTCACATTCAATGTTATTACTGATAGGTAAGGACTTGATACTACTGTGTTGTTATTTGAATTGTAGTTGTTTTGTGGTTCTCTCTTCCTTCTTTCCTCTTTTCCTTCCCTCCTTTTTTCCTTCCTTCCGTCCTTCTTCCTTCCTTCCTGTCTTCCATTGTTAAAAGTGATTTTCTCTGGTAGTGTGTTTTAATTTTTTGCTTTTATTTTTTGTGTATCTATTGTAGGTTTTATGATGTGAGGTTACCATGAAGCTTGCAAAAAACATTTTATAACAAATTATTTTAAGGATATGATGACTTAACTCTGCTAACAAACAAATATGCAAAAAGAAATCTAAAGGAAATTCTACACTTTAACTTAGTCCACCCTCTGATATTTACTCAAAGCCCAAGGGCTCCTTAGTCAGAAGGTGGTGAATTCTGCCAGGACTGGGTTCTTTCTTTCAGGGCAGCATGTTTTCTTCTGGCCCAGGGTAGGTCAATAATGCCATCTAGGAACTAAGTCCAGGAATCAGGAGCTTCAGGAGTCTACTTGGTACTTTATTTTACTATGATTGAGGTGGTACCCAACTTGCAAAACAAAGTCCTTTCCTTTCTCCAAGTGGAGAAAGACTCTCTTAGCTATATGCCCGGAGTTGGGGGTGAGGTGACACAGACATGGGCTTGGCCATTGCTGCTTGTTTTTAACTGGATCATGTACATCCCAAGTCCACTGTCTCCGAGCTGGAACAGCCACAGTAATTTGCCCAAAGACTGCAGCCTTTATGGCCTGACTGATTTCTGAATTTATTCCAGTCTCCAGGCTGTTTTTTGTCAGGTGATGGTGGGGCTAATAGGAACTCAGGTTTTGAGGCAGATGATTTCCTTTTTCTGGGCTGGTTTAAATGCTCCCTTCATTGGTGCTGGCAAAATTCTATCCTGTGCTGTGTCCCCCTGTGAGAGGGTGGCCCTGAGTTTCAATGCAAAGTCCACAATCACTTCACTGTCCCTCCCCCAGGCACACAGATTCTCTCTCCACTAGGCTAGCTAGTGTGGCATTGCCAGGATATGGAGGAGGGGTGGCATAGGCAACACAAGACTGTCTTTTCTTTTCTTTTCAGTGCCTGCTTTCTTGATATAATGTTAAAACGAGTTTCTGTGATTGCTTACCTGATTTTTGGTTCTTCTGAAGGTGCTTCCTTGCATTGATAGTTGTTGAATTGCGTATTTGTATGGAGGGATGATCACTGGAGGTTTCTATTCAGCCATCTTGCTCCTTGTCTGGCTCATTCTTATCTTTCTTAGCTCAAATGTTACCTTCTCAGAGAGGCACTGCCCCAAAACTGTAGCTAATATTTTATTCCTCATTACTCTAGTCACTTTCAATCCTGCCATTCTACTTTCTTTCTTTCATGGCTCTCAGTAAGCATTTGGCATAAATTTTAAGGGTTTTTTTTTTTATGAAAAAACCATGGAATAGTAGCATTTTTCTAGTTTGTGTGTGGCAGAGACGTAGATACTCACCAACCCCATTTCCTCTTCTCTGAGTCCTTTGGAAGATTATATCTCTCTGCCTTCTACAGTGAATCTAGCCATATGACTCCAAATGGTCAAAGGCAGTGCATACCTAAGCCTTAAAACTTCAGTGGATTCTCTTGTAACTGAGATCAGAGAACTTTGAAAGTTCTGAACCAAATGCTAGAAGGAGTGTAGATCTCTGAATCATCTGTTGCTTGAAGAGTTTCTGAACTTTTTCCAAGTTTTAATTTTCCAGACGAATGTGCTATATTTTTTTGAAATTATATGAGTTAAGCTACATAAGATGAATGATTTTTTTAAGTGACTTTCATATTCACTCATTCAACAAAAAGTTCAACAAAAATTTACTAAGCACTTCTCAGGCACTACTCTGGGCAATTAACTAAACTAGACAGAAATGTGTTCTGAAAAGGCTTACATTTATTTCAGGGAAGTTAGTATACCAATAATAAACACATATTTGCAATGGCCATAAGTGTTGTAGAGAAACATAAAGCAGGACAGAGGACAACAGAGTGCAGGATAGCTTCAGGTTTAAAAAGAGTGGTCTGAGCTTTTTTGAGAAGGTGGCATGCAATAAAAACCTGAAGTAGTTGAGGAAATGAGACTGCAGAGAACTAGAAAGAAAATGAGAATCAGAGGGAATAACAAATGCAAAGCCCTTGAGGTGAGAGCATGTCCAGAATGTTCCAGGAATAGCAAGGGATCCACTATAAGCAGAATAAGTTAGCTTGGAGAAGAGGGGAATATGAAGTTAGGTACTTAGGGGTCAAAGAGGGTGTGACTTAGGACCTTATAGATCATAGTGAAGAGGACATGAAATGTTGGCAAACTATTAGAGGATTTTGAGCAGAAGAGTTACAGGATTTGACTTATGTAAAAACAAGATCTTTAACTGCTATGTGGAAATTAGAGTTTTACAGAGGTTAAAGAAAGAAGCTAGCAAACTAGTTAAGAACTATTTCAGTAATCCAAGTGAGTTATAAAGATTTCCTGGAGTAAGATGACAGTGATAGAGAGGCTGATAAGTAGTGAGATTTTTATTATTATTTTTATTTTTTTGTAGGAGAGTCAACAGGATTTTCTGATGGGCTAGATGTAGAGTGAGAGAGAGAAGATTTAAGAATGACTCCAAGGTGTTTGGCCAGAGCATATGAAGAATAGAGTGAGCACTAACTTAAATGGGGAAGACTAAGGGAGGGACAGGTTTCAAATTTAGAGTTTGGCATGTTAAGTTTATGATGGCTATTAAACTTCCAAGTGGACTTAGATGTAGTAGGACACATTAGACTATGCTGTGAACAAGGCTGTTGACTTTATGTGCTTCCAGACAAATAGTTAGGTTCATATTAATACTATTTTATGTATTTCCATTGAAACAGACATGAGAAATAAAGTGAATAAGTAGCTTTTAGTGTAAAAAATTATGTATGTTTCAAGAGATTATTAGTTATATTTTAAATGTTTTGAAACTAAATATTATAACTATAGATATTTATAATGATATTAAATTATGTTATAATTATTATGATGTTTATATCCCCCCAAACAAACAAGCAATATATTAGAGCAAAATATGTATTTAAAGTTTGGATTTCTGAAGGAAAAAACTTACAGTTCCTTGAAGCTTCAAAAAAATTCTCCTTAGGAAAATAGTAATTATAGGCAATTAAAATATTTGTAATCATTTTTTATAAGTACTGTACAGGATAATTTAAAATATATTTCTGGTTTTATAGTTTAATATCAAAGTTTTAAGGGATTCAGTTAGCTTCCACTAAATAATGATATTTATGCCATTAATTTTTAAGAAGGAAGACGTACATGAAGTTACAGTAAATTTAAACATACATTTTAATGAGATATTTATGTTTTGGGGTGTGTTCCATGAATAAATATATCATCTAATTAGCAGACTAGATTTTCAATTTATTTTAGATTGTCTTCAGTACCCTTGCATATGTCTCTCTTCAATGTTAAAGTTTATTTAGACATTTTGGGTTTGTTGAGCAGCTGTCATTTTCCAGAAAGTATTCTCGTCTTTTTTTTTTTTTTTCAGTCAATTCACAGCTAAAATTATGGAAAGGCTTTTTCATTGGTCACAGATGATGCACATAGCATTTTCAATTCCAGTGTTTCATAGACTCAGTGAGAGACCGACAGTTGCCCTTCTGGGGCTATAACCATTTTTCATTCTTTTTTAATTATCTAGATCTATAGTAATAACCACAGTGACCTACAAGAAGACATTGTTGGTCATATAATTATATATACCAATTATGTATAGTGCCAACAATGCATAAAAATCCTACCTATTAACTAAGGTTGGTAAAAAATGAAACTATGCTTGTCTCCCTTAGGACATAGTTTCAGTTTTTGAAAAATCAAGACATTTAGTTTTCATATAAAACTTTTTCTGGAGTATATTATTATGATAAGGTAGTCTATTTTCATAGAATCATAATACATTAATATTCCAAATAATTATAGAAATATTTCTTACTCCAACTTCTTCTTTAGCTAGATACTGGTATTTCCTATTACCTATTATGTAATAGAAAGGAAAATGGAAATTCAAAGCAAATGTTAATCTTTGTAATGCAGAATATCAGAGAAGATGGTTTAGGACAAGTACCAATATACCTCTTGTTCTCTTTAATAATTTATTTGGTATTTCAGACTACATTATGTCTATACATATATTCATTATTATGGTTGAGTAAGCAGAGGTAGCAAGACTTGGTGAAGTATAGGTAATCAAGATTTCTAGTAATTTCTGGCATTACTTGATTGAGTGCTTCACCCAAACTTAGGAAGACGTTGTCTTTAGTCAAGTCAATGCATGTGGAATGGTATCCCATAATTTATTTTTTTATGGTAAATGCATTATAAACATCAGTGCTTGTGCTGATCTTAAACCAATTTTGGCAGTTTCTTATAGGGCCTTGATTAGAATGATGTTGTCATGTTGGTTTTATGTCATTAATTTTTTCATCTTAATAGTGCTTTTATAATCTAATAGAAAGTAATAAAAATTTTTATTAGACTTATACACCTAATATGTATAACAATATTTATGCTCTGACTTCAACTTTAATTTAATGTTACTGACATTATCCCAAGGCAATAACTATTAATTCAGAGTACCTCATAAAATAGGACATTTCAAGTTGCATATCTTGTGAGCACCTCAGATTTAGCAGGTTGAAAGCCAATTCTCTTTTTCTACCATCCCCTTTCTCTTCACCCTCACGCTCTTTCTCCCATTTTAGAGAATGTCATTTTAGAGAATATCATCCTTGTAGTCACCTAAGATGACTCGTGATTCTTTAGAAGTTTTCCTTACCACTTATTTATCACATCAATCAATCACTGAAGCCTGTGTATTCTATATCCAAATTGAGTTGTTTTCACTTCTGTCAAAGTCCATCATCTGTTATATAGGCTTCTCCAACAGCTTCCAACTATTCTACCTGCCTCTAGTCATTCCTCCACCTAGAATTTATCCTCCCTACTGCTTTCATAGTAATCTTTCTAAAATTAAGATTCAATATCTTATTTCTGCTTTAAAATCTTTGATTATTTCCTAAGCCCTCAAGGCATATTTGGCTCTTCCCAACCTACCTTTCCAGTTCTGTTGTGCCCTTTGCCTCTGTACTATTATTCTCTAGATTCAGTGAAATCTGTTCACAAATTCCTGTATTGGCTCATGTTCCTTTGACTGGAATGCATTTAATCTCCTTTTTCACTTGCAAACACTTAAGCAAACTAAAGTATATGCCCATTGCTCAACCAGAGCTCCTTTGTGTTCTCTTGGTACAAGGTACATATATAGAGAATGCATAATATAGGGGCACGTAGAACAGATCGTACTGAATCCTGATGATCTATTTATATGTTTCCCAAACCCCCAACAAGGACTTTTGAGGGCAGAGATCTTTTCTCATCATTATCAATAGTCTCTGGCAGAGAGGTAGTGCCTAGTATGTGCCGAAGGGTCCAGTGCATGAGTTGAATAAAAATATTATGTGTAATATCACCCCGTCCTTTAAAATTAACTTAGCTTGAATGTCCAAAGATGTATATAAATTCCTACTGTCTAATTTTTCTGCTCATAGTTGTAGCCATAACAGGCATTCCAAATAGTATAGCTACGACTCTCACAATAACTCTCAAAGTTACTTTTGTCATGTGCTAAAGGTTCAGTTCTCTCACATCCATGGGGATGTATAAAAGAGGCCCCTTTAACACAGCCTGCCTTATTTGTGTGACTTTCTAAGTTTCTTACTCTTGTTTGTCTGTACCTGAACAGTCACTCCCCTATTCTCATATGGACTTTCTCTTCCCAGTTTCCAGACATCTATTTTTTTTAAGTATATATATGACTGTTTCTGGATTCCTGACTCTTCTGCTTTTTCCTCTCCCATTTGGCCTTCTCAACTTGATTCTGAATTTTCACAACCAATTAACGTTTAACCATGAACTTGCTAACCTGACACCTGGGTTTGTATTCCATTATCTGCCAGTTCTATTTACTACCTGCCCAACCAGATTTTCTTGGCAATTATATTCCATATTGTTCTCCATTTGGAGAGTAAGGATACACCTGATAAACATGAAGAATGCTTTTGTGGAGAAACTCAATGACAAATATAAACTTAGAATATGTTGTCTATTCTGGAATGAATCAGTAGGCTTCATAGGACTTTTCAATTGATGAATAACATTTGAGAAGGAAAATTAGGCATTCCAGGGTACTTTGGCATATGAATTTCATGAATATGGAGCATGGAATGGTAAAATGTAGTCAAAATTGCCTCCCTTTTCCAATCAGATCACCAATGAAAAGTAAGATCATTGATTTAGTGAAGGCCATGAATATGATTGGACCATATTATTAATACTTGCAACTTTATGTGAGAGGACAGTGAGTGCTCTTGAATTTTGAAAAACAGATTTTCTCCTTGATTTTATTCATTCATTCAATTATTTTGTATTAAATTCCTACCATATTTTATAAATATTGAGGATAAAATTGGGAAGAGAGAGAAAGAGAAAGAGAGAGAGTTTATTTCCACGCTTCTTTGACTAGCACAACCTGAAGAACCAATTACTGATTGTGGACCTCGGAGAAACGGATGGAGGAGGACTAATGTTATTTTAGTCCTTAGGGTGGAATTGGAGGGAACAGGGCAAAGGAGTTTAGCTGTCACATCTGAGATTGAAGATTCAATAGTTCACATTTACACAGAGTGTTCCTTCTCCATATTTTCTTCAGGAAAAAAGTAACAGGTGTCTGAGCGAGGATTTAGACCTCCTAGTTTCAAAACAGCTCTAGCTCCTAATCACATCATAGCATTATCAGGAAAGGGGGATGTATGTTTAAACAGTGTGTATGTCAAGTGGAATGAGACTATATTTATGATATAGAATTTAGGTTCTTTTTATACAAATACATGGATAATTCCAGGGGAGGGGCGAAACCTTTCCCACAGGAAAAAAGGTAACTACATTTCTGGTCTCAATATGAGGGTCTACCAAACCTTTCCAAGGTAACTTGTATCTGTGGCAGTTCTTGCAGATGCCATGGACAAGTTTCATGGCTTTCACTCTGTTATATTAAATCAGGCTAATATCAATGATTTTTTAAGGAGGAAGCCTAACAAGTTGAAGTGATACTAGGTAACACTTAGCTTGTTTTATTAATAATAGTATTGAACATTTCTTCAACTGATAATATTCACTACCTGAGAAATTGTGATCTAGGAATAGAAAGAATTTACCTGCATTTGTTTTACATTTATGCTTAAGGAAACCCAAACAACCAACATATCACTTGGTGAAAAAAAATTACATCTGTATCTAAATTTCCTAGCTTTTCTTCCTAATATTTTCTTATTGTAATGTTATGATATACATACATACAAAAATATACATATATATTTTTTTTCATGGTTTTCATCCACAGTTCCTAGCTTATAACTCCCGTAGCATTTTTTACAGTCTTTTATTATAATGTTTGGTGCTTTAGGCCTCAGGAACAGGCCACAGGAAGCAGAATCTCTCAGACCTTGTCATGCCTTCCTTTCACTTACCCGAAGGTAGGAAGGACTCTAATCTTTTCCAGCCTTTCTAATTGTGGGTCATAAGACCCCCATTCCAGAGAGGGTCCCACTCCATACCCTGGAAAAGGGAATCCTGACATATTGAAGCTTCCATAAAAAAAGGAGCCTATAGACCAGCCTGGGCAATACAAGGAGACCCCATCTCTTAAAAAAAAAAAAAAAAGGACAATGGTTGGATTTGGCATTTGGAGAGAGCTTCTAGATAGCTGAACATGTCATGTGGAGGTTCCTGGAGGATGGCACACCCAGGGAGGGCATGAAAACTCTCTGCCCCTTCCTCATACCTTGCCTTGTACATCTCTTTTCCTGTATCTTTTGTATACCCTTTGCAATAAATCAATAAATGTAAGAAAGTGCTTCCCTGAGTTCTGTGAGCTGCTCTAGCAAATTAACCAAACCTTTCAAGGAGGAGGTTGTGGGAAACCCAACTTGAAACCAGTTGGTCATAAGTTCCCAGGCCTGGATTTTGACTGGTGAGAAGGACGGAGCAATCTTATGTGACTGAGTCCTCACCCTGTAGGATCTGATGCTATCTCTGGGTAGATAGTGTCATAACTGAATTGGAAAACACCCAGCTAGTGGCTACTACAGAATCAATTGCTTGCTTGCTGGTGGGGAGAAACTCCCACCCCATTTTGGGGTTACAGAAGTCTTCTTTGTTGATTGTTGTTGTGTTGGTATAAGAGCAGAGGAAAACAGAATTTGAGTTTTTCCTCTGAACACTTATTTAAACATTGTCAGGGAAATGTGATGATAATGCCACATGTTCTCTTCAGAGGGAGCTGAATGTAGTATGTCTTAAAACCTGCTCTGTATATTTAAACAGGGTGATTGAAAGAAGACTCTATCACAATTTATTAGTGATAATTTTGAGACTTTTTTCTTTTGTGCAAAGTGTACCACAGTACATTTGAATCTAGTTGTTTAGTACTGTGGTCCCCAACCCCCAGGCTGCGGACTGGTACCAGTCCAGTCCATGGCCTGTTAGGAACCCGGTCACACAGCAGGAGGTGAGTGGCAGGCAAACCAGTGACGCTTCATCTGTATTTACAACTTCTCCCCATCTCTCGCATTGCTGCCTGATCTCCGCCTCCTGTCAGATCAACGGGGGCATTAGATTCTCATAGGAGCACGAACCCTACTGTAAACTGTGCATGCGAGGGATCTAGGTTGTAGGCTCCTTGTGAGAATCTAATGCCTGATGATCTGAGGTGGAGCTGAGGTAGTGATGATAGCACTGGGGAGTGGTCAATCAATACAGATTATCATTAGCAGAGACGTTTGACTACACAATAAATGTAATGTCCTTGAATCATTCTGAAACCATTCCTCCTGCTTCCAGTCTCCGTCTCCGTCTCTGTCTGGACAAATTGTCTTACATGAAACCGATCCCTGGTGTCAAAAAGGTTGGGGACCCCTAGCTTAGCACTTTTCCTTTTTGTGGTAGCTGAAGAATGTATATTTATTGTAATATTTTTCTAGATATTGAAAATAGATGTTAGTCTATATTTCAAATCTTAGTTATTCTAAAGAAGTAATTTTATTGATTTTAATCTTTGCTGCTAGTTATTTTGCTATTTACCTATTTTTCATTTTAAAAACGAAACGAGAGAAGTCCTGAAAATTGTTAATTGACAGATTTAGGTACTGGATTAGTCCAAACCAAATGAAGCGTTAGGTCGTTACCAAAGTGATTTAAGAATTACATAAATTTATTTCTGTTTAGCTATTTACAAAGTGATTATTTTTTATTTAAATAGTGGCATTTACCCTGGAATAGGGCATAGTAAGTAAAACTCCTTTTTTTAATTTCAAAAGTCGTACCTTTTATACAAAGGTCCACACTTGAGAATTTATATTTTATTGGTTTACCTTATTACAAAGTCATGTAGATGAAACTTTGAAGTAGTAGGCTGAATAAAAATGTAATTTATGAATTAGCTTATTCATTTTTCTTAAGAGATCAACTAACATTTGTGCTTAAATCTTGGATGTGATGCTACTGTAATTATCACCATGAACATTTATTGAAAAATTGAGCCAATCACAATGTTAAAGGCCTCTCATATATTGTCTTATTTAATCCTTATGGAAAATTCTTTAATATGGTACTATAATTTACCCATTTTACGAGGAGGATTCTGAGATTTTGGAATGTATGGCACCTTATTCTTTATTAATTGTCATGTTTGCTTTATATGTTTTTTCCCATTAATGTAATTTTTTAATTAAAAGGAATAACTTTAGGGAAACTTTATGGTGGTTAAGATTATAAATGTTGGTCATAAGCAGACTGTGTTCAAATCCTGGATCTACTATATACTGACCCTGTGACTCTGGGAAAGTTACTTAACCTATTTATCTCTATTTGTTTACATTAGCCCTGTGATCTTGGTTATTTAATATCTATTTCTTCACCTATAAAAATAGAATTATTATTATACCTACACCAAAGGCTGTTACAATGTCTTAATAAGTTAATATTTTAAATAATATCAATACATTTTGAGTATTATATGCAAGTGGTTGTATAATATCAATTACATTAATGGTCTAAGTAGAATGGCTAAATAATATCACTTTGATTAGGAAATTACTACTTGTAAAAAATGATCATTTAAGGAATATTTTGCATATCTAGATGGCAGAATTATATATTTATACGTTTTCAGGGATTGCCTAGAAATGTAGTCATATGAATGGGTTTAAAATTTAAAAAGGATTTTTAAAGATTATTTTACTTCTATAAGTTTAAATTAGGGAATTAAGAAATGGTATGATTTTACTCTAACCTAGAGGAATAAAAGTGTACATGAATTTATATTCTGCATTCTCAAAAATATTTAAAGGTGTTAAAATATATCTGTAATAAAGTAGAATAAAATAAAATTTAAATAATTAGCTGAGAAAAAACATGACAAAAGAAAAATAAATAAAAAATTATGACAGTTTATTATGCAAAATTTGTATCAAGTGATACTATCCATTTGCCAGAGACAAACCATAATTTTGAAGTGGTGCTTTTAGTAGCCAACTATTTTTAAAAATTTCACCACCTTTAACAGTCTTACCTTTAGAATCTTAGGAAAGAAGACATCAAGTGGGTAATTCAGCCTTTGTCCCACACCTGCTCTCATTAGAAGCATCTTGTCTTAGATCTGACAAACCTGGTTCCTTGTATGGGGAAGATCCCACCTGCCTGTCTAATTTGATTCTGACTGCGTTGCTCTGCTCCAAAGGGCTTTCAAAAATTGCCCATTGTCCACAGGTAAAGAGTTTAAACTCCTTCGCAAGGCTCATCAAACCTTTTTTGTCTGGTTCTTGCTTACCTCTCCAATTCTATGTCCCTACACTGTATGCTACAGATATTTCAGCAGTCAGACCTCTTCAAAACTTAGTGGCTTAAACCAAAAGCATTAGATTATTTCTTACAATTTTGTGCATTCAGCTGCATGGTTCTGCTCCATGTGGCTCAGCTTATGTCACTCACTCAGCTACACTCAACTGGTGAATGTAAAGTTTCATAAAACCTACTGACATGTTTGATGTCTCAGTCTCCTTTTCTTTTCCTTCTCTCCATGTGATGTCTTAGTCTCTAGAATTTTTTCATGATTTCCTCTCTTTCCTTCTATTCCTCCCTCCTTTGCTCCCTCTCTCCCCACCTCTCCAGCATGATTTCCTGCATTTTTCTGCAGTATGGTAGATGGCTTCCAAAGTTAGAAAGCAGAGTTGCTACTCCTTTTATTACCTGGGCCTGTAAGTCCCAGAATGTGAATTTTGTGGCATTCTGTTAGTGAAAGCAAGTCACAAAGCCAGCCAAAATTCAAGGCGGGGTAGGGAGGAATTGACACATTTTGATGAGTGGAATGGCATGTGCATACAGTGAGAGATGGAACTTTTGGACCACTTTTGAATATTATTCCACCAACCATACTAAATTTGATCAACTGCATTCAGTTTCTGAAGCTTTCCTTTTCTTTCTTTCAAGAGCTGCATAATCTGCTTCAACTGCCTGAAGCACCTGTGTTCTTAGTTATCATGCTCTTCACAGAGTCTTGACCCAATAAATTTAAATTATCTTCCCCTTCCATGGGATCCCAAACAGTGATAGTTATATTTTATCAAATCATATATTGCAGTTGCCCACTTACACATCTGAATATCTGAATCTCCTATTAGCTGTCAGCTTCTTTGGGAAAAGAACCAGGTCTCCTTTACCATAGTATTCTAGCATGGTATATCTTATAACAATGTATTAATGGTTGGCACTAAGCATAGTTGTTTTATGAATGAATGAGCAAATTCCTAGAAAAAAGGTGAGTCTGTGGGTTTTCTAGTACTTGAAAGGGCCAAATTTGGAGGATTTTTAAAGACTTCTCTGACTAATATGAGCTAGCCAGTTTTTCAGCCTTAGACATTTTTCCTTTGGTTGCCACCCATGCCTCATGTACCTTGGAATTTTGGAAGGTCACAAATCATTGTAATATCTAATATTGTTTCGTTCTCCTCCATGAACCAATTTTGGCTTCTGTGGGGGGCAATTTTGCTCTCATTCAGAATACATGAGTTAGGCAATGTGTGAAGACATTGAGTGTTGATGCCCTCAGAAAGGAGAGAGCTAGGGTTTTACTCTTTGCTTACCTTCTCTATGTACCTCACTGTCTTGTTTTCACAATGCTTCCTTTTATAGCTCTTCATTACATTAATTGAAAATATCATGTTGCCATATTACTTTAAAATGTACTTAAAAGGCACCACTTTAGAAGAATGCTTGACAGTGAAGTGAAGCAATCATTCCCATTTCTTCTCACCATCCCTCATCCCCCTCCGGTCTGGTTAAGCCCATGATGCTACTTAAATATTCTGAGGTGAGATCAACTTGTTCTTTTTGGGGAAGCCTTCATAAAAAGGCTGAGGATCCCTTTGTGGAAGCCTTAGGGAATGATGCAGGAAAATCTGGGGGACAAAGGCTTCCAACTTCCTTTGTTTGAAGGAAATTTTCCCTTAGCTTAGTGTTACTCTACCCTAAAAAATAGATCATTAAATAAGAATGCTTTTGTGACAAGGAATAAAAAGAAATTGGTAACAAAAAAGAGAGAAGTAGTAAAATATGGAATTTTAAGCGTTTAAAATTAAATAAATTAAAATGTGGTAATAAAAACATAAAACATCTTTAAATTTCAATAAAGGAAAAACTTTAAGAAATAAAGATGAGAGGCATTAAGATAAAAGAAATCAGTAGGTTAAAAACCTGAAAGTAGAAGTCAACAAATAAAAAAGTTAAACTTGAGGGTTAAAAAAAACCCCTAATTTTCAGTGTAAAAATAAAGATAATTACAGATTTCTTTATATGCCTAATAAAGATATATGTAGGAGAAGATAAAAAGGGTTAGGTGGAAATAAAGACACTAAAAGTAAGGATATAGTGATACAACTGAAGATTGAAATGGGTGCAATTTAAAACAACCAGCAAAAATCAAAGAAATACTAAATTCTAAATACTAAAATTATGGCAAGCTGCTGGGCTATAAAATTTTATGTTCTATAAAATATAAGAAAAGAGTATGTTTTATAAAGGTATAAGAAAGAAAACATGGTAGAAAAATTGGAAAAAATGGGGAATATGTAAAAACTCGTAGCTGTAGGCCAATGAGGTTAAATTCTGGCTAAATGTCCCTTTGGAGTTGCTCACAATGCATATATTTATAGGAGCCTCTGAGCAAACAGCACATTTACTTTCACCTGGATCTTATGCCCTATCTGTCCGTGTGACAGAGATTTGCCCATGTTGGGAAAATTCATACCCTTCGGAATTGTCCAAGGTAATAAGCTCTGTGTCTCACAATCTTTTCCCTTCAGACTAGCTCCACAGCCTAGATAAACACCTTTTTCTGTTCAAGGAAGAACATTTAAGCACTGGCATGTGTTCAGAATATCATTTGTATCATCGACATTTCAGTATTCATTATCATTTATAACAGGAAATGTTTTGTATAAACATAAGTAGATCTTTCTACTTGACAACTGTGACCTTTAATTTCACCTGGACTGAACATATTATATATAATGGAGATTTAAAGAGTGTTGTTACAGAAATGGATAAAGGGTATCAGTTTCAAATGTACAACAGCAAAGCTACTAGCTACAGTTGAAATGAGATTTATGTGTAAGCTATTTTTTTACATAGAGGTTTTTTTTAGTTTTCTTTTTAATTAAAAAAAATGTTTGGAGATCATGAGTAAAATTCTACTACACTATATCCTGGTAGTATCTGCAAGATTTACTGTACTATACAAATATATTTTTATTGGACTGTCTTCTATTTTGAAAGGTTGTATAGTTATAATATTAGTATTGATATTGCTTTGTGAACAATGTTGCAAAACATGAATTAGTATTTAGTTAGGATGAGGAATCAATTTTTAATTGCAGGAGAAATTACTAAGTATTACATAATTACATACAACTTTTTGCAACTTTGTAAGTTTAGAGATAATGATGTTTAATTGGGTTATTTTAAAAATGAAAATAATTTTATTATTCTGTTTTTTTAATAAAGGAATAATACATGCCTCCCCTCTTTGCCTCACCTTGCATATACCGAAACAGATAAATACTATTAACACTTTGGCTATTTTTTTTTCAGAAATTCTTTAAAAGCCTTCCTGTCTCTCATTCCCCCTCCCCACCCAGTTAGGATCATATCATAAAGACTTTTCTAAAACTAGCTTTATGCTGTTGAAACATTGTGAATATCTTTTTGTGTTAACTATTCCATTTTTGTTTATGTATCTGATTAGTATTAATATATCAATAATAACAATTCATTTAATCATTTTATCATTTTATAAATAACAGCTATGATTATATTTTATGTAGAACTTTATGTACTTATTTCTTTTGTTTGAATTTCTTTGTAATTTAGGACAGTTTTTGCTTTTTCTATTTGTATTAGATATTTATTAATGAAATATATTTCTGGGGTTAAATTACCTTATAGAATTAAATTACAACCTATTTGTATGAATTTTTCTTTTTAACTCATGCTTAATTTAAAGAAATAAGGGTATTAGATGAGAAGATAGCTCATGATGTAGTGATAAATATTTTTATTTTTACATTATATAGAAAGACCTTAATTATTATTTTAACCACTGACGTGTAGTGAATTTATTTTCTTCTATAGAATACATGTTGGATTAAATATTGAATATTAAATAATAAATTAATCTTTATAAATACATACATCATATAATTTCATATTTATAAGATTTTACATAATGTATATAAATGCTTTCACTTAATAAATTTTATCCCAAGTATATGAAGATATATTTTTATTATCTTAAAGTAAAAATATATTGTTGCCTACCTAATTTCATCCTATACTTTTTTCACATATAGACCTACTGATCTCCCTGCAAGGTGACTCACACCCATGGTGATTAGAAACCCTTCCTCATTGTACCTCCAACCCTTATCTTCATTGCACTGGGGTTTATTGAATAATTTTCCTGATGGCCACTTTGAAGACTATCACCTGAGCCATGCTGCAATCCCATCTGCTTTCAGTATAGGTTGGGATGCTTACTGTCAAGAGTGACAGGAAATAGAACAAAAATTGGTTAAAAGATTTGGTTAAAAGATTAATTGGTAAAAATTGGTTAAAAGATTAATTGAAAAGATCAGAAGCAGCTTCAGGTCAGGCTTGCTTCACTGTCTTAAAGATACCATCTACTACCTAATTTTACTGTTTCCTTTCTTTTTAAAAATTTCTTTTTTTTTAATTGATGCATAATATACGTAGTGATGGGGAACATGTGATAATTTAATACATTTAAATAATTTATAAAGATCAAATTAGTGTAGTTAGGGTATCCATCACCTTAAATATCCATCTTTGTCTTTTATTTCTGCCTTTTGTATTAGCATTATTGTCAGGTTCCCAGTTCATCTTTTGTGGTAGCAAAATGGCTGAAGCAGTTCTAGATTTCATATGCTTTCACAACACTGTCCAGGTAAAGAGAGGGTCTCTTTCCCATAACTCTCAAAGAAAGAATGGAAGTTCTTTTTCCTGCAAGTTTAGTCAAAAGCCTCCCTGTGTTTCATTGACTCATCAGATTAAGTGCCATCCCAGAATTGAAAATTGTGACCAGGGAGAATGACAGGGCTACCCTAGAGGTGGGGATGGTATCAGTCTACCTGCATGGCTGAAAATAGAAGGGGGAAAGGGGGAATATTCCTTAAAAAACAAAAAAAGCTTGGGTGTTATTACCAAAGTGAAAAAGAAGCTCAACAATTAGTCCCTGTACTGGACAAGTTTCCCTCGTTGTTAGACTTACCTGATAATAAGACAGTGCTAACTCTTTTGTTCTCCCAAGTTTTAGTATATCCCCATGTGTTCCAACTGGTATCTCTGAGTGTTGATGATATTATTTATTTTGAAGATCCTGTTCTTGTAATATTTAGCATTGTGTAGTACAAAGAAAATTACCACTGATATCAGGCATTCAGACATTTATTTGGCAACATTTATCAAGTGTACTCAGGACATTGCTCCACATCCGGGGCAGACCAAGCAAAAGAAAGCACTTCCCAGGAGGGTTTAATTATTAAATAAAATGACCCACATAATAGTACAGGACATGATTCCTGGAGCATGAGATGTACTCAGGAGATGTTAGTCTTTTCTTTCTACATATTCACATATTCCTCCTCCTCAGCAATGTAATAACTTGAGACAAGGCCTCTATTATCTATGAATATATCTTTAAGACATTCTTTACTTACTAAACTGGACCTCTAAGTTTTACTACACCTCTTGAAACTCCTCTTTAATTTCTGGTGCCTTTTGACTGGAGATTGGGTTAATCTGTGGACAGGATGACTTGATCTTCTCACTGAATCTTTACTGCCATCTGTTTTCTGTCTCTTCAGGCTCTAACCTATGTGATTCTAGAAGGCAGGTCTGTTTTCAGCTCTGACCATTCTCTATCCTGTTATTTTGTTCTAAGTAAACAGCTATTAATCAATAGTACATTGTAAGAGATGGCAGTTTTAGAGAAGTAGATTACTCATTTGGCTGGAACAAGAGCTTCAGCTAAAATAAATGATTCACATGTTTAATATTATTAAATGGAAACAATATTCATCACATCATGTGCTTTGCTTTGGTAGTTTCAATAATAAGTAAGACTAATACTTAGAAGTCCTACAGCCTTTGACTGACTGATGTTGGTATTTTCTATAAATATTTCCAAATAGAGTAGACCAAAATAATTTACCACATCATAAACATGTTTAAAAATGTCTTTGAGAGATTCACTATTACTTATTAAACCTTTGCCTGAAATCTTTAGTGCACTATTAGAAAGAATTAAGGTCAAAAACAAGCAAGAAAAGTAAATAAGAAGTTTTATATATCCATCTATCCATCCATCCATCCATCCATCCATCTATACTCCATCTACTCACCTATTAATAGATTAGAAGGATAAATACTGAAATGTTAACAATGGCTCTCTTGATGGTAGAACATGTATTTGTCATTTATGTGTCAATTTTATTATAATCTTGAAGCCAATAGAGTATTAATTTATTTGTTACTTTCATGTGTTTTGACCAAAAAACAAATTAAAACAAAAAAATAAGATATTTTTTAGAAACTGTGAAAAGCAGTATGTTTGTTGACTTGATGAATTATTAATGTTGTGAATATATTTAACTAAGGAGGTGAAAGACCTCTACAGGGAGATCTACAAAACCCTGAGGAAGGAAATAGCAGTGGATATAAACAGGTGGAAAAACTGTACCATGCTCATGGGTCAGCAGAATCAACATTGTTAAAATATCTATACTACCCAAAGTGATCTACAGATTCAATGCAATCCCTATTAAAATACCAAACACAACATTCTTTGCAGATCTAGATTGTTCTATTGCATAATTATTTTTTAAAAATTCTTATTTAACTCTCAAGCACGTTGGAAAGGATTGTTGCTGCTTAAAAAGGGTCTTTGTGGTTTTTGAGTGTATCATGCTAAGTTTTTCTCTGATATTTCTTATCCTTGATATAACAATACTTTTAGCATTATATTTCAAATTTGAATGTTTCTACCATCAAACTTAAATTGTTCCAGTGATTCTTCTTACCTTTCAAAATTACAGTATTGTGTTGCATTTACTTTAGGGTCTCATGCTCATTCTATTCTCATCCTTGATATATGTAAAGTCATATTTAGAGCTATGTAAAGCAGGGAAACTAATAAATAATAAAATATAGAGGCATAATTTTTTTAAAAAACTCTTATTTTTTGTTAAAACATTTGTACTCATAGTATGTCTATTTTAAGCTTTGTTTTCCTTATGAAGTCCAGGAAAATGTTATAGATGAGTAATTTTTCTCCCTTGAGAGAAAAATGAAATAAAACATTACATTCTTATTATAGAGAAGTGCAGATTGTATTTTAACTTGATTAGCTCAAATGGCAACAATCCATGGTTATCAGTATATAAAAGTGATACATAGAGTATGTTATTGCAATGGTGAAACAAATTTTCAATGGCATGGAAAAGTCAATGATAGGTAGAATTATATGCAAAGAGGAAGGAAGATAACTTAAACAACAAACAGACTAGACTTTTTGACAAGGTGGTATATAAATTTACTGATTTATATGTAGTATGATGAATGAAGTTAGAGAGAGAAAAGTGTCTTGAAACAAGGTAAATTATTACTTGTCAAATAATATTACAAGAACAAATTGTTCTCTCCATCAAGCTGCAGTCCTAAACCTATCAGCCCATGTGAGGGAACTGCTTCATATATTAATATAATTACTGAAAAAAATGATAAAGAATTGAGAGCTATTGATTAACATAATGTGGAATAAACTTTGTATGACCTAGCATTTTAATTTATAACGCTGACATTTCTGGTGGAAGGAAACTGGAGCTATCATTGGACATTCTTACAGGAGTGGGGTATGGCTGGATAAGCTAAGGGGATAAGAGCCCAGTGCCCTGCAGGCCAGGTTGACTCCAGCTTGTCCCTAGCAGTTTTACCAAACATTACCAGGATTTTCCAAAAGTAAGTATGTCCCATCATATATCATTCTTTCCTGCCGAACAGAATATGAGGCACTCTTTCCAGGCATTTCCTGTGTTTGGTGGGACCTAGAAGTTTTGAATCCCCATGGGTTTTAAAGGAACTATCAACATTCAAACCTAGTCTTTAGGGCTACCTCTGCACTGCCAACCAAGGTTTGAAATAGCCCCAAACTGCTGGTCATAATTCCCAATATCTAAGCTTTCTTCTCTTCCATAGGTACTAATTTTATCAATAGGAGTAGTTCTTTAGGGCTTGAGAGTGCTATTACTGGAACTTGCTAAGATTGGTTAGTGGAGTCTGGTTATAATGACTTCTGTTAACTACTTTTAAAGCTATGCATGGTTTAAAGCTATCTATTCTATGATCCTCCTCTTCTCTATCATGTATGTATGTTTTGTTTTGTCCTAGTTTTATTACCTAATTGCTTATCTTTTTGTTCTTGACTTTTTGTTTGGTAAAGAACTTAGGATATACATCCTCTGTGCTTTTCTATGTTCTATATCTTCAAAGACTCATGCCAAAGCTAACAGATCATGTACTTTAGATGAAACATATTTTACTTTCAATGAATGTATCACTTTGCAAATAGGGACCTACAAGTTCTCAAGAAGTCTCTTTTGTATCTTTGTTTCCAATATTCCATTCCTATGCATGTCCTGAGGCAATTTGAGGTTCACAGAGTTATACAATAAAAGTGTATTTCTCACTCAAACCTGGGCAATGGAGGGTTTTCTATTTGGATAGCTTTTCTGAACATCCTTTCTCCAAGTGGTGACCCAAGATATCAGAGGGATTTAGAATCTTTCTATTTTTATAACACTGGTATCTTTAACACATGACCTTCAGGATTCTGAGAAGGGTGAAAAGAGAGTAAAATATCTCTCTGGGGGGTTTTATGGTTATCCCTATGAGTTTTGCATATTACCAGAACCATTAGTCACATGATACTGAGTTAGATGCAAGGAAGACTGGGTAAAGTGTGCTGAAGTTAGTAAGCCCATAGCAGAATCTCTGTTACATCATCTTTCCGTTTTATACTTAGGCAAGTCCTCTTCATGTTTATGAGATGGCAATAGTAGCAAATGCTATGTCCAGTGGGAGAAAGGAAGAAAACCTCTCTTCTAATCATGGAATGTAAGTCTTTTCTTACAGCTTTGGTCACAGGAAATTACTGTATAGAGGAAATTTGAACACCTTGGCAAAATTAGGATTCTGTGAGGAAGAGTAGGAGCAGTGAATACAGACCACACAGTTAATCTACTGTGAGTATGACAAAAAGTCAGGGCAGAATGGTATGACAAAACCAAGAGAGAAGAGAGTTTTGAAAAGATGGAGTGCTGATGAGGATTACAGTGATGCTAATTTTGGAAATTAGATGGTCCTTGATAGATTCAGTATAAATAGTCCCAAAGAAATCATGAGATTATTTCACATATTGTGGTTTATTGAGGAGTACATGGGAGCTGAGAAATGGGCCCATGGCATTCATTCATAATGTTGTGCTCCATGAAATTGATTTTATTTCCTAAATAAATGTTTTATTCTCAATGAAAGTTTAGGCTAAATACAAAGAGCATTGAACTGTAAAGATAAAATAAAAATATTATCATTATAGCACTTTACTTCATTGAAAAGTATAGTTTATTTCATTAAAAACTACTATTAGAAATTTAGCATAATATCTGTATGTATTATAATTTTTAACTTTTTCAATTCTCATAGATCTAAAGTAAAATATAATTTATAACATTGAAATTATTTGCTTGTGAAGATACAAATCTATGCTAATTGCTCTAATAACCTAGATAATTAATTACTATGCATGCCCAAAATGGAATCCCATTAAGTTATTTTACTATGATGGATGTAATCATTTTGATAATATAAGTAATCTACACATTTTTCTAGATTAATCACAGATGCTCTTCTAAAGCTGTCTTAATGTGATGAATTATGATAGTTCACTTATCAGCATCAAGGGTCTTTAAACTCTCAATAATCATATTCAAATTTTATCACTTAGAAACAGATGGATTTTTTTATTCAAAAATCACATAACCAGTGATATGTGACTTATTTTCTACAAAACAGGAACTTGTATATAATTATGAAATGAACTAAATAGTCAAAATATTAAATAAATAATTTAGTATTTGTAAAAACCCATGCTATCTGAATCAGTGTACAGGTTACTTAAATTAAGTCCTCCTGATTTCTTTCTCAGACTCAATAGCCTGTACTGATATTTCATAACTCCAATTCATCCTCCAAAGTCACTCAATTGTTTCAAAACAGGAAAGCTCATCATGTAATCACTCTGTTTAAACTTCACATTGATAACTTCATGTTACCTAAGGATAAAAACCAAATTTCTCTATACTTCGGCCCCTACTCCCCTAGCTAGCCTCTTGTCCTATTGCTCTCAATTGAAGTGTCACCTGAGCCATGCTTGTGCATCTCCTGTGTCCCCTGATGCAAGCATAAGATATATGAGTCAAAAATGCTTTTGAAATATTATCCTTTTTTTAACCCTGTAATTCCTTTTTTCCATTGCCTTTATCCCAGTTGAATCAGTTTGGTTCTATATTTTTGCCTGGGGGAAGAAATATGACAGAAAAAAGAGACAAGGAGATTTGGGGGGAAGGGCTGCTAAAAAGGTTATCTTTCTTACTCTTGTGTTTTAAAGCCCTTAGGAGAGCAGCAAAGGATCGTGGAATAGCTAAAACACAGCAGAGCAACCATAATGAATTAAGAGCTGGGCTTACTCCTTTTCCCTTTACCTCCAGATAATTTTGTGGGATCCGGGAGTGCAAGGGATCTGTTTCTCATTGCCTATGTACAGCCCTTGGTATGACAAGACCCCAGAAAAGAAATTGTTGTAATTGTGTCTAAGCAGATAGCATCATAGTTTCAGCTCTCCAGTGTGGAATAGGAATTGCCAAATGATTCCTATGTTCCAAGAATGGAACAGAAGTAGCAGAAAGTGAACTACTGAATAAAAACGGATCACAGGTACAGGAACCATAAGTTTCCATTGAGACTTTTCTGAACTATTAATAAATAATTCTAGAGATGCCTATAAAGTCAGAGGATATTTAGGCATTTATGGTTTTAACTCTATTGTTGATATAGAATGGAAAACCCTAAGATACTATGCTCAAAGGAGAAATTCTGTTAATACAGAGAAAGCTAAAGAAGCTACATGTCTTGCACCTGTGAAATTATACTCTGAAATTCACATCAGCTATGCACATTTTAATACCTCGTTCTTTGTGTGTATTTAAGTAAAGATAAAATAAAAATAATCAGTTCACCACTGAGGTCCAATCATTTTTTCCTTTAATAGGTGACATACAATACTAACATTTGATAACAAAATGAAGTCCAAGTTCTTTTGTAACATTTCATTTTTTTTCTTGAAAAATGAACTTATCTTAGTGCTTTCTTACTTTTAAAGGGAATTACTTATATTTCTTACTTTCCTTGTAAGATATGACTCTAGGTTAAAGGTTGATCTATACACTGTTTTAATGATGGATTTATGCATTCATTTTTTCATTCATTGTAGAATATATATTTAGCTATTAATATGTGTCAGGGACTATTATAGGTGGTGGAATTACAGAAGTAAAGACAGTTCCTGTCTTCAAAGAACTCAAAATCTAGCTATATGACATTCTCATAAAAACTATGATAACCACGTAGGCACCACCTAAGGCAAACTATGAGGTAGAGTGGAATATCAAAAAAGCTCCTAACTCCAGTGAGAATGGCCTTTATCAAAAAGTCCCAAAACAACAAATGCTGGCGTGGATGTGGAGAGATTGGAACACTCTTACACTGCTGGTGGGACTGCAAATTAGTACAACCCTGTGGAAAGTAATTTGGAGATATCTCAAAGAGCTAACAATAGATCCAGCAATCCCACTACTAGGCATCTACCCAAAGGAAAAAAAGACATTCTGTAATAAAGACATCTGCACTCGAATGTTTATGGCAGCACAATTCACAATTGCAAAGATGTGGAAACAACCCAAGTGCCCATAAATACATGAGTGGATTAATAAAATGTGGTATATGTATACCATAGAATATTACTCAACTATGAAAAACAATGGTGAACTAGAACCTCTTATATTATCCTGGATAGAGCTTGCGCCCATCCTTTGAAGTGAGGTATCACAAGAATAGAAAATCAAGCACCACAGGTCATGTACTTGCCATCAAATTGGTACTAACTGATCAACACTAACTGATCAACACTAATTTTTCTTTTATTAAGAAATCTCCATAGAAGAAAAGGAATGCTTAATAGCCTTTTGCATCCCAGAAAATAGTCCAGGACATAATAAAGTATTTTGGATATGGAGGGTCATAAAAAATAGTGGAATGTTTCTTATTTGGGGAAAAATAAAGCTAGAACCTATGGTTAAAAAGTTTCTAACTCCTTGAACTGACAAAACACTCAATGTGTCATTTTTTCCTTCATAGGAAAAAATTCCACATACATTTCATGCAATTCTAGCATGATGAAGAGAATGCGCTGAGCTATAACGTAATATTAATGGAATAAGTTTCAACAAACCTCAAGAATATAATTTTACAATTTTAATGTATGGGCGTAGACATAAAAATTCAAACAATACTGAAGAAGAAAACAAATAATAAAAGACTCTCTTTTAATCCATATTCCCAATTCCCTTTCTTACACATAGCTATTTTTGACCATTTATATTTTAGTTATTCTTGTGATGTGGGTTGTATATTTGTGTATTTCTAGGTAGGTCACCTCTAATAAAAATCTACTGTTTCTTCACAATGGAACATAAGAACAAGTTCTCTTTACTCCTTCCACTTCTTACTCCTTAAGAGCTTATTTTTTATTATAAATTTAATCAATAAAAGTTAAGCTTTATTTTTGTATCCAACTGTTTTGAACTGTTATCTTTCATTTTCACACAATGAATGATGAAGGTAGCATCTGTTCACTTTCTTCCAATCTCCCTGAGTATCCCAAATTCTGTCTGATATGCTAATACTTCAGTAATTTCAGGTATTAAAATATATTAGCTATAATTACCTCAAATTTTCTACTATAGATTATCTGAATTTGATTTAAATAAATATAATTTATAATATTATGATATTATGACTACATAACTATTTGACTAGATATTTTGGTTGAGTTTGTGTACAAAAATATAATTCTTTACCTCTAGCAAAATTTTGCTGCCTAAAGGGGTATATTTAATCTCTTGTTTAGAAACATGTTATGTTTTCATTCGCTTTATTTCAACAAATACTTTTTAAGCAATAATGTTTTTCCAAGAATTTCAAACTGCCTCCATTTTTACAAAAAATAAATTGCCTTCTGTCGTATTACTAATATACTCTGGCTCTTTTATCACAGTGTGTCTTAAATGTGCATATATGTAATGATTTCTTACTGGGTCCTTTGGTCAGCTGTCACTCTGAAGTTTATGTTTGTTGTATTCCATCTTTTATGCAGTGTTTCTTAAATTCCAGTATATGCCCATCAATTCCTCTTTCTTGAATCTCTTTCATTTTGCTCTAGTAAAAATGTCTTTCAGTAATTTTTTTTTTTTTTTTTTTTTTTTGAGACAGAGTCTCACTTTTTTGCCCAGGCTAGAATGAGTGCCATGGCGTCAGCCTAGCTCACAGCAACCTCAGACTCCTGGGCTTGAGCAATCCTACTGCCTCAGCCTCCTGAGTATCTGGGACTATAGGCATGCGCCACCATGCCTGGCTAATTTTTTTCTATATATAATTTTAGTTGGCCAGATAATTTATTTCTATTTTTAGTAGAGACGGGGTCTCGCTCTTGCTCAGGCTGGGCTCGAATTCCTGACCTCAAGCGATCCACCCGGCTCGGGCTCCCAGAGTGCTAGGATTACAGGCGTGAGCCACCGTGCCTGGCCTCTTTCAGTAATTTAAAAGAAAAGGCACGGAGGTACATTTTCTGAACTTAAATGTCTGAAATGTCTTCATTTTGCTTTCATATTTGATTGATAATATCATTGGCCAGAGAATTCAGTACTCAAAATCATTTTCCACAAATTTTGAAGACATTTTCCCATTGTCTTTCAGAATTTGGAGTTGCTAAATTCTGGGGAGAGGAAAGTTCTATATGTTTTTTGGATCTCCTCTTAATTCTTCTTCTGAAATTTAACCAGAAGTATCTAAGTATGTGAAGTTTCTTTTGCCGTTTGTGATATCTTTCATTCTGAAGACTCCTATCTTTATTTAGCCATGGAACACATTATGCTATCTCTTTAATTATTCCCTCTCCTCTCTTATCTCTCTTCTCTTTTTCTGGAAAGTTTGGAGATGGATTCTGGCTGTCTTAGTCCATTCAGATGTGCCATAAGAAAATACCATAAACTGGGTAGCTTATAAACAATTGGAATTTATTTCTTACAATTCTGGAGACTGGAAAGTCCAAAATCAAGGTGTGGCAGATTTGGTGCCTGGTGAGGACCAATTTATTATTTATAGATGGTTCCGCCTTCTCCTTGTCGCCTCACATGGTAGAAGTGGGGCTAGCTAGCTCTCTGCAGTCTCTTTTATAAGCCCACTAATTCCAGTCACAAGAACTCTGCCCTCATGATCTAGTCCCACCACCCAAAGTCCTCACCTCCTAATAGTATCACTTGGGCGTTAGGATTTCAACATAGGAATTTGGGGGAAGGAGGCACAAACATTCAAACCATAGCAGTGCCCTTCTTGAATTGATTTTCTATGTTTCTATTTTTCTCCTTTTATATGTTCCATTGTTTTAGTCTTTCCTCTACATTGGGGGAGATATCTTCATTTTTCTCTCTCAGTATTTATATTAATTTTGTTTTCATATTCACAGTTATAGTTTTAATTTCTATGACTTTTCTTTCTTTTCTTTTTTTTTTTTTTTTGAGACAGAGTCTCACTTTGTTGCCTGGGCTAGAGTGAGAGCCGTGGCGTCAGCCTAGCTCACAGCAACCTCAAACTCCTGGGCTTAAGCGATCCTACTGCCTCAGCCTCCCCAGTAGCTGGGACTACAGGCATGCACTACCATGCCTGGCTAATTTTTTCTATATATATTTTTAGTTGTCCAGATAATTTTTATTTCTATTTTTAGTAGAGATGGGGTCTCACTCAGGCTGGTCTCGAACTCCTGACCTTGAGTGATCCACCCACCTCGGCCTCCCAGAGGGCTAAGATTACAGGCGTGAGCCACTGCGCCCAGCCTTCTATGACTTTTCTTATTCTTTTCTTCTTTTAAATGACAGATATTTTATGTATGCAGTATGTCTTTTTGAGTATCTCTGAGAATTCCAATTATAATTCATTGCTGAACCTGGAGTTATTTTTGTTTTCTCTGTTATCAGTATGTATGTTAGTTAGCTTGGGATGCTATAACAAAATACTATAGACTGAGTGCCTTAAACAATAGAAATTTATTTTCTCATAGTTCTGGAGGTTGAAAGCCCTAGATCAGGGTCCTAATATGGCCAGGTTCTGGTGAGGGCTCTCTTTCTGGCTTGTAGACAGACTTATCATGGGGTATCACACAACAGAGAGAGAGAAAGTACTCTCTCCCTCAGTTTTCTTATAAGACCACTAATCCTATTGGATCAAGACCCTACCCTTATGACCTCATTTAACTTTAATTACTTTCTAAAAGTCTTGTCTCCAGATATAGTCACATTGGCAGTTAGAGCTTCGACATGAGTTTTGCAGGGAACACAGTTTAGTCTATAGCCATATGTAATCTTTGTCTTTCTTTTTTCTCTTGCTTTTTGTTCTATTCATATTCCTCATTGTTTATTGTTTGTATATATTTATTAATGAAGGACTAAATGGAATCATATAGGAGGCTTGTTTTGTTTTTTTCTACCATAACATTATTACCTCCTGAATGATTGTCCTGATTGAAGGTGTCATGTATGCAGAAGGACATGTAAATTGTAGATTGGTCAACCAGCTCTCCCTGCCAATTAGGGAGAGAGAAGCAGAAAGCAAGATTTGTCAGTAAAAAGTAACTAGTGTCTACCTACATTAAACCTTCTCTTGTGCTGACCTGAGCTATAACTCCCTCTATTTGGGTTAATCTGCTTTTGCTTTCCCGTCTACCTTTGCTGTATTTCTATGGATGTAAGTCTTTTGTTCTTGCTGTTATTTCAATAATTGACTGAAAGATAGGAGGAGGGAGCTGAAGACAATATGTGTGCCTAGTGCATCATCTTGAATCAGTAATTTAAAAACAACAGCAAAACATTTGAGAATATTGTTAACTTGTAACTCATAAACAGCTGTGAAGTAAAATTAATATATGTGTGTAATATTTTAAATGTAATTGCTTGTAAATTACTATGACGACAACTTATAGTACATGCCTTGCAGCACACGAACAATTAGAGAAGTAGTTCTCTACCACCACTACCCCCTAATGTTTATGGAACATGTCTCGTGTCAGGCACTGTTTTGAGTACTTCACATTTATTAATTTCATTAATATGCACAAGAATACTGTGCATTTTACAACACTATTAACTCTATTAGCTACATGTTACAGATTAGGGAACTGAATCTAGAACAATTAAGAGACTTGCCCAGGGTGAAGCAACTACTAAATGACAGGGCCAAGATTCAATCCTGTAGTCTAGCCCTTGAGCCTACATATTTAATTTCATTACTACTATCATGAAAATGTTATAATCACAAAAATAAAGCTATATATGAAAATTCAAAAATTTACTGGTTGTTTTATGGTCACTAACAATAAAATATTTATTTTGGGGCAGGCATGATGGCTTACGACTATCATCCTAGCACTTCTGGAGGCCCAGGTGGGAGGATCTCTTGTGGCCAGGAGTTTGAGACTAGCCTGAGCAAAAATGAGATCCTGTCTATATAAAAAAATAGAAAAATTAGCTAGGCAAGGTGGCTTGCACCTGTAGTGCTAGCTACTCAGGAAGCTGAGGCAGGAGGATTGCTCAAACCCAGGAGGAGTTTGAGCAGTGAGTTATGATGACATCACTGCACTCTAGCCTGGGGGACAGAATGAGACCCTGTCTTAAAAAATAATAAAATAAAATTTTAAACAAATTTATCAATAATATACATATATATATATATATTTTTTGAGACAGAGTCTCGCTTCATTGCCCAGGCTAGAGTGCCATGGCGTCAGCCTAGCTCACAGCAACCTCAAACTCCTGGGCTCAAGCAATCCTTCTGCCTCAGCCTCCTGAGTAGCTGGGACTACAGGCATGTGTCACCATGCCCGGCTAATTTTTTTCTATGTATTTTTAGCTGTCCAGATCATTTCTTTCTATTTTTAGTAGAGACGGGGTCTTGCTCTTGCTCAGGCTGGAAATTTATCAATAATATTTTTGAGAGGAGTTGCTCAAATAAGATGTGTCAGTATTACTTTCTTTTGTAAGAACAGTAAACCTAGATCTACTGCCAGTACTACCACCTACAACTTCTGCAACTATTGATTTATCTTCTCTGCTCTTTAGTTTTCTGTTACATGTTCACTTCATTCCTCATGGAATATTTATTGAATGCTACATCCCAGGCTCTATTCTAAAAGTGTAGGGGACACAGCAATGAACAGAAGACAAAGTTATTTTCTTCAGGGGACTTATATTCTAGTGGGAGACATAGTCCATGAGTAAATAGAAACTAAATATAGACTTCTGTTTTAAACAATGAAACTTGCTTGTTTCTGAGTCATTCTTGCATTGAGAACTAGAAACCCGGGTGAAACATAAAATAGCATCTGTTAGAAAGCATAGGAGAGTGACTGAAGTAGTAAGATTCATAAGACTCAAAATCTGGGGTGAAGGGAAACCTAAATAGGTGAACCTTCCAAATGAAGGTGCTTTTCCCCTCGTTATTTTTAATTCCAAAGCAGCTGTTGAAAGGCTGAGTGGCTGATTAGGAAGTGGTAGTTGAGAGTCTGAGAAACATACCAGGGTTTTTAGCAATCAAAACTTAGAAATAAGACCTACAAAGAAACAAACTCTCTGGCTTTCCATTGAGACCTCGAAGGGCTATAGCCTAGGAGTACTAAGCAACCATTAGTAGTTTAGGTCCCAAAAGGACTGAAGAACAGTTTTGAATCTGGTCAAGGCCTTTAACGTAATTTGTCCCTAGCCCAACTGAATGTCAGAAGCAAAAGAACATATTGATGGTTTGAAGAAATGATAGGGATTTTTAGAGACATTTTGGTATAATACAGAGCAGGGGAGGAAAATGCTGGTCCTGCTGAGAGTGTGTTGTATGAAATGATTATGGGGTCCATACTGAGTTGGGAAGCTAGTGAAAGCAAAAGAGGATTAATAGCCTAGGAGAGTGGGAGTGGCTTTAAACATAGAAGTCATGGTGACTGGATGCAGGAAGATATGATCAAAAAGCTAGTTTTACCAGTAGAACAGTTTAAAGATAGATAATGACAAACTTGGCAAAGTCAGGGGTTTGCTGGAGTGAAAGAGAAGGTGATTAAACAAGAAGAAACCAAGAAACTATGTTGGAGGAATTATCCAACTTAGTTGGTGATATTGCAAAGGATTCTTGGCAGGAATTAAAATTGAGAGGAAGTCAAAGCCTCTCTGAATCAGAGGAATTAGAAAACTTATATAATTAGTATTTCTTTAACAAGATTTTTAACTTTAAAAGGAGAAACATTTAGAAGGAAAAAAGTAGCCATTTATCCTTTGTCTGAGGGTCATTATGTTCTTTTAACCCCTTCAATGTATTTATTCTCTAATCCTTAATTTAAGAAAAAAATATAATTTGAGGAAAAGGGATTTGTCAATTACTTTAAGAATTCGGGTAAGTATTGAGAGGATACAACCTTAAATTTTATAGCCATTATTTTATTATAATTATAAGTAAACTGCTATTTTTCATTTTGACAATGGGGTAATGACCAAAGCTTACTGTGTAACATCTGGTATACCCTATGTTGACAAAAAATCAATTAGAATTTTTAATTATTTTTGTGCAACATCTGCATAACAATCTAATTCAAAGCCAAATTAAAGGGATCTTCTTGTGATGGTGTAGAATGATCCATTCATAACTTAAGAAACTGCCCTTTCCCAGAGTATAGGATTTGAAAATATTTGGCTTTCCTTTCCTGATTTGGTTACCAGTTTTGATTTATATAGTTAATATTACTTGTTGTTATAGCTTAATAGATCGTGAGACTGAAATGAGAATCAGTTTTCCAAAAAACCTCTGAATGCTTCTTTTTACTCTAGCACTTAATTTTCTTATCAAATTATTTTTTATAGCTGGCCAACACTTTTGAATAATCCCCATATAATTAGTTGCTGATGATATGATTTTCATCCTTCTGGGTAATCTTGAGCCATTGCCAGTCCTCTTTAAATCTTCTCATTAGGAAAATAAGATGCAAACAGAAATAAAATAGAGTGACCAGAAACTCTGGAGACAAAGTTGGATGCTCATTTTTAATCAACACAGATTCCAATCAACCCAGATTTCAGTTTTTAATCCTTATTAATTCTAATTACACATAACAGTCATTTTTACTTCTCTGTGATAATTTTTGACATATCTCTGTCCTTCAACAGGATGCTATTTAGAACTCTTTCACCAGAATTACATTAATCTGTAGATGATTGGTACATGTGCTTGATCTCTATTGTTTTCATACTAAATATAATTGCATTTTGGCAAAAAGTAGCCATTTTTCAATGCTAAAAGCTCAGCCATTAATATTCTTTTTTAATTTCAATAGATTTAAGGGGAACAAGTGTACCTATAACCAGAATACTGTACACTGTACCCAATAGGTAGATTTTTATCCCTCACCCCCCTCCCACCCTCTCTCTTTCTTAGTTTTCAATGTCCATTACACCATTTTATGACCATATATACTCCTTGTTCAGCTCCAACTTATAAGTAAGAACATGTGGTATTTGTTTTTCCATTTCTGAGATACTTCACTTAGGATAATGGTCTTCAGTTCCATCCAAGTAGCTGCAAAAGGCATTATTTCATTCCATTTTATGATTCTATAAGTTTTAATTCATTAATATGGGGACAGAAGAAAAAGACAATTATTTTTCTACTGATATTACCATAAAGATTTAATTTAAAAAAATTAAGGTAATAAATATCAGCTTTGTTTTTCTTCCTTGTAAATGTGTGTAGTTTTTTTTACATAGATGCCCAGAGTTTCACCCCATTCCTTTAATATGCACAATTAATATAGCTCAGGGAAAATTACAACAGTTGCCCAGGTAATTTCGTGTGTGTTTTATTATAAAAGCCAATTTAAATGTTTTTCAGTGTAAAGCAATTTTAAGAACCTGCATTGTTTTGAGGTAACAGAATAACTGAATAAGTGTTCTGTTGTGCAAATTTTAGAGTATTATCTTCAAAATATTTTGAATGTGTGTCTTGAATTGGCTATTTAACATTGTGCTTCTTTCTCCTACAATACCTTCTCTAGATCATTTTCACTTGAACACGCTTTGAGTTTGCTGTGTTGTATAAATTCATCTCTTCGTTACTTTTATATTATAGAAAGGGATTCTTTGGCTTTAGGAGAAACTGAGCAGGGTTGATGCAGAATATAGGGGCTTGGTTCCAAAGAGTGACTGCAGCCATTTTGCTGCTTTCTTTACAGAAAGCCCACTGCCCTGGGGTTTATACACAGGGTGTGTGTCTGTCAGGTCTCAGTAGCTTGATAACAAGATATTTTCTATTTTGTCCATTAACAATAGTCATTTCTACTCTATACTTTGATGTTGGCCTCATTAAAATTTTTCTAAAAAGAAAATTTAATACATGGAAATTCTCATTAGTATTCATTTGATCTGAAATAAATGCACTCTCCTTGATATTTTATGCCAGCTAAGCAAAACAAGTTATAAATAGGATCTATTAAAAATAGACTCTTCATATAGATATCTAAATTAAGAGGGAATAATTCTCGTTTGTGCTTCCTTTATAAATGATTCATCTTTACTATTCTTTTTTTATCATCAATTTCTATGTGCATTAAAATTTTTATTTTTTTTTAATTTCAGCAAATTATGGGGTATAAAAGTTTAGGTTAGGTATATTGCTCTGCCCCCCACCCAGTCAGAGCTTCAAGCGTGTCCATCCCCTAGACGGTGCACATCGCACTCATTATGCATGCATACACCCATCCCCTTCCCACCCACACATCTGCCCGAAACCCGATTAATGTTATTCCTAAATGTGCTCTTAGGTGATGATCAGTGAAACATATTTTATGATGAGTACATGTGGTACTTATTTTTCCATTCTTGGGATACTTCACTTAGTAGAATGGGTTCCAGCTCTGTCCAGGAAAATATAATAGGTGCTATATCACCATTTTTTCTTATAGCTGAGTAGTACTCCATGGTATACATATATCACATTTTATTAATCCACTCATGTATTGATGAGCACTTGGGTGGTTTCCACATCTTTGCAATTGTGAATTGTGCTGCTATAAACATAGGAGTGCAGATGTCTTTTTTATAGAATGTCTTTTATTCTTTTGGGTAGATGCCCACTAATGGGATTGCTGATCAGATGGTAGGTCTACTTGTAGCTCTTTGAGGTATCTCCATTTTGCTTTCCACAGAGGTTGCACTAGTTTGCAGTCCCACCAGCAGTGTATGAGTGTTCCTATCTCTCCACATCTACGCCAACATTTATTGTTTTGGGACTTTTTGATAAAGGCCATTCTCACTGGAGTTAAGTGATATCTCATTGTGATTTTGGTTTGCATCTCCCTGATGATTAGAGATGTTGAGCATTTTTTCATGATTGTTGGCCATTCTCTGTCTTCTTTTGAAAAGTTTCTATTCATGTTCTTTGCCCACTTTTTGATAGGGTTGTTTAATTTTTTCTTGCTGATTTTCCTGAATTCTGTATAGATTCTAGTTATCAGCCCTTTATTGGATGTGTAGCATGCAAAAATTTTTTTCCCATTCTGTAAGTTGTCTGTTTGCTCTCATGACAATTTCTTTGGCTGTGCAGAAGCTTTTTAATTTAATCAGGTCCCATTTATTTATTTTTGTTGTTGCTGTGATTGCCTTTGGGGTCTTCTTCATAAATTCTTTGCTTAGACCAATGTCTATAAAAGTTTTTTCCACATTTTCTTCTAGAATTCTAATAGTTTCACACCTTAGGTTTAAGTCTGTTATCCACTGTGATTTGATTTTTGTGAGAGGTGAATGGTGTGTGTCTTGTTTCAGTCTTCTACATGTAGCTATCCAGTTTTCCCAGCACCATTTATTGAATAAGGAATATTTTCCCCAGTGTATGTTTTTGTAAGGTTTGTCAAAGATTAGATGACTATATGAGGATGGTTTTATATCTGGATTCTCAGTTCTGTTCCACTAGTCTGTGTCTCTGTTGTTGTGCCAATACCAAGCTGATTTAATAACCACAGCCTTGTAGTATAGTTTGAAGTCTGGTAAATTAATACCTCCCATTTTGTTCTGATTGCCTAAAATTGGTTTAGCTAAATGGGGTCTTCTCTGGTTCCATACAAAGTGTAAAATTATTTTTTCTATATCTGTGCAAAATGATGTTGGTAATTTAATGGGGATTTCATTGAATCTGTAGATCACTTTGGGTAATATAGACATTTTAACAATGTTGATTCTTCCGATCCATGAACATGGTATGGTTTTCCACCTGTTTACATGCTCTGCGATTTCTTTCCTCAATGTTTCATAGTTCTCCCTGTAGAGATCTTTTACCTCCTTAGTTAAATATATCCCTATGTACTTTATTTTCTTTGTTGCTATTGTGAAGGGTATTGAGTCTTTGATTTGGTTCTCAGTTTGACTGTCATTGGCATATATGAATGCCTCTGATTTGTGTGCATTGATTTTGTATCCTGAGACTTTACTGAATTCATTTGTCAGTTCTAGGAGTCTCTTGGTTGAATCCTTGGGGTTTTCTAGATATAATACCATACGATCAACAAAGAGTGAGAGTTTAATCTCTTCTGTCCCCATTTGGATGCCCTTGTTTCTGCTCTCTTGCCTGATTGCTGTCTCAAGGACTTCCAGCACTATGTTGAATAGCAGTGGGGAAAGTGGGCAACCTTGTCTAGTTCCAGTTCCAAGTGGGAATTCTTTCAATTTTTCCCCATTCAGTATGAGGTTGGCTGTGAGTTTGTCATATATGGCTTGTATCATTTTTAGGTAGGCCCCGTCTATGCCTATTTTGTTAAGTGTTCTTATCATAAAAGGGTGTTGAATTTTGTCAAATGCTTTTTCTGCATCTATTGAGAGGATTGTATGGTCTTTGTTTTTGCTTCTATTTATGTGGTGAATTACATTTATAGATTTTCATATCTTGAACCATCCCTGCATCTCTTGGATGAAGCCCACTTGGTCGTGATGGATTATTTTCTTGATAAGCACCTGGATTTGGTTTGCTAGGATTTTGTGGAGAATTTTTGCATCTATATTGGTCTGTAGTTTTCTTTTTTGGTTGCATCCTTCCCTGGTTTTGGTATCAGGGTTATGTTGGCTTCATAAAATGTGTTGGGGAGGATTGTATCCTTCTAGATATTGTGGAATAACTTTTGCAGGATAGGCACCAGTTCTTCTTTGTAGATGTGGTAAAATTCGGGTATGAAACCAACTGGTCTGGGATTTTTCTTTTTGGGAAGGTTTTTTATTGCTGTTTCAATTTCAGTTCTTGATATTGGTCTGTTCAGGAATTCTGTTTCTTCCTGGTTGAGCCTAGGGAGGCTGTGTATGTCTAAAAATTTGTCCATTTCCTCCACATTTTCCAGTTTGTGTGCATAAAGGGTTTTGTATTATTCATAGATGATATCTTGTATCTCTGTGACATCAGTTGTAATTTCTCCTTTCATGTTCCTGATAGAGCTTATTAGAGATTTTTCTTTTCTGCTCTTACTTAGTCTAGCCAAAGGAGTGTGAATCTTTTTTATCTTTTCAAAGAACCAACTTTTTGTTTTATTAATCTTTGATATAGTTTTCCTGTTGTCAATTTTATTTAGTTCTGATTTGATCTTATTAATTTCACTTCTGCTGGGTTTGGAGTTGGTCTGTTCTTCTTTCTCCAGCTCTTTGAGTTGATTCATTAGGTTGTCTATTTGTGAATTTTCTGTCTTTTGGTTATAGGCATTTATGGAAATAAACTTTCTTCTCAGGACTGCTTTAGCTGTGTCCCACAGATTTTGATAACTTGTGTCTCCTTTGTCATTTACTTCAAAGAATCTTTTGATTTCTGTCTTGATTTCCTCATTTATAAAATAATTGTTCAGGAGAAGGTTGTTTAGCTTCCATGACTTTGAGTAGAAATGAGAATTTCTGTTAAGGTTGATTTCTACTTTTATTCCACTATGATCTGAGAAGATGTATGGCATAATTTCTATTTCTTTTTTAATTTTTTAAGACATGCTTTGTGTCCTAGGATATGGTCAATCTTAGAGAATGTCCCGTGAGCTGATGAGAAGAATGTATATTCAGTGGATTTTGGATAGAATGTCCTGTAAATGTCAGTCAGGCCCATGTGTTCTAGTGTTCTGTTTAAGTCCATTAATTCTTTGTTTATTTTCTGTTTGGAGGATCTGTCCTGTGCTGTCAGTGGGGTGTTGAAGTCTGCGGATATTATGGTGTTGCTGTTTATCATTTGGTTTAGATCAAGTAGTGTTTGCTTTATGAATCTGGGTGCACCTAAGTTGGATGCATACATATTAAGTATGGTTATGTCTTCTTGTTGAACTGTACCTTTCACCATTATATAGTGACCATCTTGTCTTTCATTACTTTTGTTGATTTAAAAACTAAATTATCTGAAATTAAAACCACCATGCCAGCCTTCTTTTGGCTTCCATTTGCTTGAAATATCGATTTCCACCCTTTTATTTTCAGTCTAAATGCATCCTTGCAGGTTAGATGAGTTTCCTGGAGACAGCAGATAGTTGGCTTGTATTTTTTTTATCCATTGGGCCAGCTTATGTCTCTTGAGTGGGGAGTTCAAGCCATTCACATTTATTGAGAGAACTGATAGGTGGGGCAGATTTCTGTTCATCCTGTTGGGTAGAACTTCATTGCTATGTTTTCTCTCTTGAGCCATTGTGGTATCTGGCCTTTTATCTTTAGCTTTTGAGTAGTTTTACATTTGTGAATGTTTCTTGTGCTGGTTCATGTGCAACTCTGTTTTGAGTACTTCTTGGAGTGCTGGTCTTGTCTTGGTGAATTCCCTCAGTCTTTGTTTATCTGAGAATGTCTTAATTTCTCCTTCATATACAAAACTTAGCTTTTCTGGGTACAAGATTCTAGGCTGGTCATTATTCTGTTTCAGAAGAGTGACAATGGGGCCTCAGTCTCTTCTTGCTTGTAAGGTTTCAGTTGAGAAATCTGGCATTGTGCGGATGGGCTTTCCTTTGTATGTTACTTGTTTCTTTCATCTTATAGCTTGAAGAAGGGCCTCTTTAGTGGATATTTTGGTCACTCTGACAACTGCATGACATGGTGTCTTCCTATTTGCAATGAATCTCCCAGGGGTCCTTTGGGCTTCTTATACCTGTGTATCTAGATTTTTAGAAGCCTGGGAAATTTTCCTCAATTATATCTTTAAATAGCTTATTCAACCCTTGGGGATTATCTTCTTCACCATCAGGAATGCTCATAACTCTCACATTAGGCTTCTTTACATAACCCCACATTTCTTGCAGACTTTGGTCTTTTCTCTTATTTCTTTGCTCTATCTCTGTGACTGACTTATTTAATTAGAAGGTGTTATCTTTTATCTCTGAGATTCTTTCTTCTGCTTGATCTACCCTGCTTTTGAGGCTTTCCACTGTGCTTTGTAGTTCCCTGAATAAATTCTTCATTTCCAGGAGTTCAGTTTGATTTTTCTTTAATATTTCAATTTCTTTAGTGAATTTTTCTTCCAAGTCCTGGATTTTTTTTGTTTGTCTTTATGTTGGTTATCCATTTTTTCTTGCATACCATTGAATTTTCTTACAATCCATGTTTGAAATTCTTTTGTCATTTTAGTGTTCTTAATTTGGTTAGTGTCCATTGCTAGCGAGCTGATGTTCCTCTTTCAGGGTATGTTTCCCATTTGATTCTTCATACTTTCAGAGGTCTTTTGCTGAGTCCTTCCCATCTGGATCAGTCATTGCTTCCCACCTTTCAGTTTTCATTTGGAAAGTAACACACCATGTGCAGGCTCTGTTCTAGTAGAGGCTGTAGGGGCAAGGCCTTTCACAGGTGCTGCCTAACAGCCTGGATGTGTGTGCTTCTATGCTTGCTTGCTCTGTCACTAGAGGGAGCCACTTATGTGTTGTTCAGGGTTCTTCTACCACAGTTGGGAGGCTGCTCCTGGTGGGAGGGGTTAGTGGGGAGCCTGTTTTGGCCTTTTGCCAGAGTTTTTGTTCCCTGGCCGTGGATCCCACTGTTTGCAGCCAACCAGAGGCAAGAGTCCAGCCCCAGGGCTTTGATCTGAGTGGATGACCAAACCCAGTCTGATGAGTAAAGTCACTGGGCTGTCAACTTGTAATCTGTACCAGGGCCCCGCGGATTCATGCTAGTTGCAGAGAGAGAGTGGCTTTTCTTGTCTCCCCTTACCTCCAGAGGTGGTCCCTACCACTTTAGGCATGAAAGATGCTGGCTAGTGGGAGGGGGTGGTGCCACAGTCTGCCCAGCACTCCAGCGCCTGCAAGTCTGGGGTGGGGAAGGCATTAGTTTCTCACGACTGGGGAAGCACTCAGAGTTCACATATCAAAATGGGTCTGGCTAGTTGACCCTAGGTCATGTAAAGGCAGAGCTTGTTGTGAGAGTCCCTGGGCTAGAGGAAGGGAGCTGCCAGACACTGTATCACACCACAGCGGCTGGGTTGTGGACCTCAGAAATGGTGACCACCCGCCCGCAGAGTGCTAGCACTGGGGGCAACTGTTCAGGGGTTGGCAGGTGCTGGGTTGGGGGTGCTGAGTCATCGGGATGCCCCCTTGTCTCTTTTATGTCACCCTCCCACAATCTCATGCCTGTCCAGCAGAAGCTCTTGCTCTTTCTGATTCACTCTGTGTGGGGCTATTAGCCTATGGCAGTTTCTAGGTTAGAGTCCTCTACTTAGTGTTCACCTCCATCAATCTGGACCCACTAAGTGGTAGAGGCAATTTACCTGTCTCCTAACTGCCTTGAGCAGTAGCCCAGACCAGTCCTTCCCCCACCTGGCACAGAGCTCAGGGAGTTCAAGATGCTTCCTGCTAATATCTCCTCTCCACAGAGTACCACATCTCCCATGGTGATTTTGCATCAACTTCAGGCAGATCCCTGTCTGAGTGGGTGTGGAGGTCAGTGGGGAAGCAAGTCCTGTGGGACTGATCCCACCTCACTTACTGGCGAGGTGGGTGCAGCCATCCCAGGCTCTGCTCTCTATTGTTTGTCTAGCACTCTCCAGATTTAGCAATCTTATCTCCCGTTCACCTTTTCTTTTTCCTGCTTTTTGTGTCCCATGCTGACTCTCTGTAGATTCACAATGCTGTTCTTGCTGGGGAGCAATCCACTCATGTGTAGCAGATCAAGATCTATGCCTCTCTCTCTGGGAGCAGGAATCCAGAAGGGTACCTCCACTCCACCATTTTTTTCTCTCCTATGTGCATTTAAATTGATTTGTCTTAAAAATCTATAATTGATAACTTTTCAATAACATGTTTATTTTGTTAGTCAAAGCAATAAGATTAGAGATGAAGTAATCCTATCTGATTCTCCTCTGGCATTCCTCACCAACAATTTTGTAACTCTGATTGAATATTAATTGAGATGCTATTGTGGTCAATTATGATATCAAAATAAAAAGCATAATTGTTATACTGATGGTGATTATACATAAATATCAGGAGAGTCATGTTGTTTTTCTGAATACTGATGGGGTTCAGAACGTATTGAAATATGGCACCTTGTCATTTGAGAAAACAGCAGAAGGAGAAAGTTCACTCTCACCTTTCCCTCACCCCTTCCCTGCTGAAGCAAGCTGTAAAATCTAGCTGACCTTTCCTGAAGTAGGTTATAAGACCCTTGTTCCAAAGGTGCCCATACCTATATGTCCTTATCGCTGAAGACACAGACACAGAGAAGAATGTACATTGTGAAGCCCTGCCGACCCCGGCCACCATTTATTACCATTAGATCATACCCGCTTTGTCCAATCATACTTCTCTGCAAATATCCACATCTTCAGCAAATTAAGCATAAAAATACATAGGTTTCCATGTTTCTGTGGATCTTCATTTCTGAAGCCTCCCATGTCATATAAAGCCTGTATTAAATTCATTTGTATGTTTTTCTGTTAATTTGTCTTTTGTTATAGGGGCTTAAGCTATGAACCTAGTGATGTGTGAGGAAAAGATACTTTTTCTCCACACGATACCATTAAATATTCTATTACATAATTCCATTGGAAAGTGTATCTAAGATTTAATTTTAATTGCTGCTGTTAGGTTATTTCCCCAAAGATTGTAATGATTCACAACCCCAACAATGGGTAGAGTGCTAATTTTTTAATCCTTACCTGAATGCATGTTATTATTCTTCATAACTTTTTTCCACTCAGAAGAATGAAAAAGTCATTCCATAATTACTTTAACTTGTTTTCCCCTTATGAGTAGAGAGGTAGATTATATTTAGACAAGTATATCAATGGTGTACATTTTCTCTTTTGTGAAAAATTTATTCTATTTTTTTGTAATTTTTTTATTAGTTTGTGATTTTTGTATAAATTACAGGTACTTCTTATCATACATTTATTTTCATGCCAGAGGTTTTACAAATATATCTCTTAGGCTGTCATTGCTTTGTTTCTTTTTTTATCCTCCCAGGAAATAGACTTTTTATAATTAAATAAGCCCATTTTCCTTTATGTATTTTTTCCTGTTTTGCTTAATAAGGTCCCTTCTAATTCACATTGACTTTTTGTAATTTTTCACATTGAAATGTAAAGATATGACCCAGTTTTACAAATTAAGACCCAGAGACACAGAGAGCTTAATAACTTTGTTGTATAACTTTATAGCTTCTTTCAGTTACTAGTAAAGTTTTCTATAATTATCATAATTATTAATAATGTATGGCATCTGCTCTACTGAACATCTGTTATCAGGTACCTTTTCTAATCTTGCTATTTAAATGCCCTAAATGTTCTTTAGCAAACCATTCTTTCTAGCCATGTATTGTTGCTACCACTCCCAGGTTGAAGTTGATTTTATTTGGAGTAAGCTAGTCATCACATCTAATTTCTTGTGCAGTTAGAGGGAGTAGATCTCAAGGGGATATTTGGGTACAGGGGTAACTAAAAAGGAGTCTTTCAGTTTTCCTCTTGATTTGGTAATGCTAAGACATAATACTTAGAATGACTGATGGTGTCTGACTATGACGTTGGAACCCAACTGAAGATGAAACTCACACTTGGAAAAAGCATAGCCCAGACAGAGATGCTGTGATACATGACATGTGAATGAGCCCCACCTCAAGCTAGCCCTTTCAGTTAAAAGAGCCAAAAGATTCCTTTTACATTAAGCCATTTTCAAATAATTCCTCTTCCTCCCTGTACATCATAAAAAGTCATCAGAGACATTCACTAATTATGAAACATAAACTATGGAATGAAGGAAGAATTTCATACTTAAATGTTCTAATGCAATCTCCTATTTGAATTTCCTTAATCTAAATTAAATTATATTTAATTTATAACATAAAAGCTAGTAGTTTACTCTTTAAATAATTTTAAAGAAAGAATAAGTACTATGTAGAATCTATATATGGTACCTTTGATACTATCCAGAACTTTCTCTATTCTTTCAACTTTATAGTTTAGATCATATAACTTTTCATCCTATATTGTATCATTTCTAAATTATTTTTAACAACATCATGGATCTGATGAATATACCTTATTTTTATACATAGCCTTTAGTTTTTAATAGCCAAGCGTGGTGGGAATAAAAAAAGTTATTTTTAACAGCTGGCCCCAGATTCTTCCTTACACAAAAGAATTCTGTAATTGGAAGGTGGCTGAGTACAAAGCTTTAGGCCATGAAATGTGAGGCCTTGAGGTCATGGACTGAAAGAAATACCTGAACTGTGTGGTATGAGAAAGTATAGCGATTGGAGATTGGGGCAAGAACCAAGATAGAGGTGGAAAATAGGGGACTTTGAAAACAGGAGTTTTTGAAATTCAGTTTAAGGTATTTTCTCTGATAGAGAAATGTGTGTAGAAAGGGCACTGTGGACATAGGATGGCATGTTGTTCAACATATGGAAGCAGATTTAACTGCAGTAGGTAATAGGTGATTCCTGATAATGGTTGAAACTTACTTTTTTTAGTAGAAGAGAAGGGACTTAGGTTACTTTCTTTGATTCAATCTGCTTACATTTTGGTAGTGAAGAATATTGTTGTGCAATAAATAGAATTTTCATTTTTATTTAAAAGCTGTTTATGCACTAGTGACTAATTACATAAATAACTATAACTTCACTTTCTGGAAGCAGTACTGTGCATATTATATCATTTAAAAATTTTAAAGATGTTATAAAACTATAAGACAAATGTAAAAATGGACGAGACACATTAACATTTATTGAATGTTATGTCATTTTTTATTTAATGGCAAATTAATAGTGACAGACATTTCAACAAATTTGGCCATTGTTTCTATGTATTTTTTTCTTTTGCTTCAGGTATGAGTGCTATATATGCAACACAGCTTGTGATTTAAAAGTAAAACCCAATATACTATATTGATATATAAATTTAATTTACTACTTTATTTCAGATTTTTTGTGGCCAATAATACATTTTTCCCTTAAAAACAGGCTCCTTTCCAAATGGAAAGAAATGTATATCAACTTGCTAGTGCATGAACAGTCTATATCTAGTTTTGAAAATAATTAGTTACACCGGATCCAAAATTAAACTGTTAGATATAATATTTAATATTTTCTCATTTTTTAGATACTAGTCTGCAATTTTCATTTAAGTGTTTATTATAACTGCTTTTGGAAATTTATCAGTTGTGATACTTTTGTGACTTGCTTTAGAAATGACAGAAGATAGAAAATCATGTTGCATTTTTACCCTCAGATGTATGTGTAATGCTTTATATATTGTTAAATCTTTATGGAAGACTGAACATAAAGGAGTTGTGTCAGAGGCAAATAACAAAGAATAGAAATTTGCATTTTTTTGGTAACTGAGTTAGAAAAATTCCATCTTGTCTGAGGTTTCAGTAAGTAAATGTTGAAGCAACTTCCCTACTGCCTTTTGCAAGTAAAAAAAAAAAAAAACAAACAAAGAAAAGAAAAGGTTTTCCCTATAAATTAACCCCCAAGTTATCTTCATTATGATCTCTTGGTTACTTTTTTAAATAATTTAATTAGACAATGAAAGAAAATTTTGTTGGAAAATCTGGATATCTGTGATTTTTTTAAAACAACTTAGGATAGTTTGTAGTAACTGTGAAAATATTAAAATTAATTTTAGGTTTCAAAAGTAGCACTAAATTACAAACAAGATGAATACAGATTCTTCCACCCACCATTTAGCTAATTAAAGAAAAAATACCTGACACACAGAATCATAGACTAACCTAATTGTAGAAATGTAAATTTTAATAAAAAATCTTTGAAGCTAGGAATTATGTGACAGCCAAGTTCTGATGCCCTAGATCACTCAGCAGAGTGCCTCTCTCCCTAACATACAGTATTGGCCAAACCTGTTTAAATTGTTTTTATCCTGGTAACACTTCATTGGAGGTTTATATGATCAGCATTTGAAGCCAACTTTTGGTAAATGCAGTTGGGTTACTGACATTGGAACCCTCTAATTCCAATGGGGACATACTATGACTTGAATATAAAATAGGAAAACAATTGTGAGGTGCAAAAGGAAATTAAGGTTGGGATTCAGTGTTGCCCACGAAATTATTATTCTAATACATAGAAAAAAAGGGAGAGATCAAAGAGTCTCAGTGAAAAAATTGCAGAATTTTGTCCTCATTATTTGGTCAAGGTAGTATTTTCTATATAAGAGAAAGTGTCCCAGACTAGATAGCAAAGAAAAAAAAGAAAAGAAAGGAGTTAACTAGACATACGTGAATCTAGATGATATATCTTTAAAAAAAGGAACCTAGCCATTCAACAGTGTATTCATCAGTAACGTTCACTGATGTCTTCACTTTAAGGATTTCTTGGCAGGCAAGATATATATTTTAATAATAATAAATCTAAATAGCATATGTGGTGGTGTGTTGGAGGAAGCATGGCTAAAAGGTGCTCTTATCTTTTTTTAATGTCTTGACTGATTAACAATAGCCTTTAAAGGACCCTTAAGTTAAAATTTCCTGACTTTGACATGTGAATGATGAAAGATTTTTTCAGACGTATAAAGGCTTCTAAGACAGCCAAAGGGTCATATCTCCTGCTAAATATATTAATTTCATCTGTACAGGCCATAGCAAGTTTTGTTTTATTTTGTTTTTTGTTTTTGAGTTTGATTTCACTTACTCTAAAATATAGCAAAGTTCCTGTTCTTGGAGAGGTAAAATATAAGCTCTGTCAAATCAATAAATTAATTTGCAAACATTTATATTTGCATAAGTTAACCTTAACAAATCACTTTTGGAAATGACAGAATTGTCAGAATTGGTTTGAGTTATGACTTGTCCATGACAAGTAAGTAGTACCAAAAAGATTAAAAGGGGCTGCTTCTGAAACATTTATTACCCACCGTTTTTTTAAAAAATGAAAGCATTTAATCAAATCATCTCCATAACATATCATGATGTATATAGTGGTAAATGTGCTAAAGTATACTATACATTCAGATTCCTATTTTTAGGGATTACATAAGAAAGAAATAGTATATTCAGCTCAAATCACTAAGTTATTTGCAATCTTATCCATAGAATGTTTTTCAGTAGAAAATTGGCTATTTGAAATTAAAAAATTACCTTTTAAACAGTTTCTGTGATTAGCCAATGTCTTAGTCCATTCAGGTGGCTATAACAAAATACCATAAACTGGATAGCTTATAAACAACAGAAATTTATTTCTCAGAGTTCTGGAGGGTGGGTCCATGATCAAGGTACTGAGAGATTCTGTGTCTAGTGAGGGCCTGCTTGCATTTTCATAGATGGTACATTTTTGTATGGTGGAAGGGAACAAGGCAGTTCTCTGGTGCTCTTTTATAAGGGCTCTAATCCCATTCATGAGGCTCCACCCTTGTGACCTAATCACCTCCCAAAGACTCCACTTTCTAATACAATCACCTTGAGGATTAGGATTTCAACATATAAATTTTGGGTAGGACACAAACATTTAGACCATCGCATTCTACCCCTAACCACCCCCTGCCATATTCATGTCCTTCTCACATACAAAATATATTCATTCCATCCCAATAGCCCCCAAAGTCATGACTCATTCCAGCATCAACTTTAAAATCCAAGTATAATGTCTCATCTAAATATAACTAAACTAGATACGAATGAGACTCAAGGTACAATTTATTCTGAGACAAATTATTCTTTAGCTGTGAACCTATGAAATCAAACATGTTATGTGCTTCCAAATTACAGTGGTGGGGCAGACACACAACAGTCATTACCATTCCAAAAGGGAAACATAATAAAGAATAAAGGGGTAACAGGTCTCATGTATGTCCCAAACATTACAGCTTAAGAATAATCTTGTTTGATTTGAGGATTTTCCCTCAAGGATGTCTGGGGTGATGTCCCTGTCCTCACAGCTTTGGATAGCCCCACACCTGTGGTGGCTCTGTGCCTGGGCCTCACCACCATCGAGGTTCTCTGTGGTAGCCCCACCTCTGCAGCAGCTCTGTGCCTGGGGCTTGTGGCTCACCTGGGGTAGAATCTTGCACTTGTGGCTCTACTGGTCTGGAGTCTCAGGAGTACCTTACCTCCATGGTTCCTCTAGGCATTGACCTAGTGGGATCTCTCTGTAATGACTCTACCTATGGGGTGGTTTTCCTCCTGGGCCCCATGGCTCTCCAGGTTACCCTTTGAAATCTAGATAGGGGCAGCCCATAGCTTTGCTGGGTACACTGCATGCCGCACCAGGGTCAGCTGGTGTCCCCTGTGGTACAGCTGAGGAACAGGACAATAGCATGAGTGGGGAGCAGAGCCTGTGATGTGAGGTGGCACTTGGCAGCAGCAGCTTTTCCTTTGAAATTGTTCTGTGCCCAAGACCCTTGCACTCTGGGTTTGTGATGGAGGGGCAGCTCCTGATGATCTTTGAAATGCTATAGGGATCATTCTTTCATTGTCTTGATGAATGGCTCCTGGCTTTCACAGAGATGGCCTATCCAAACTAATCTTATCAGTCACTTGGCCACAGCCTTAGTATTCTCTCTCCCAAGCACACTTTCTCATTCCTTATAATATAGATAAACTGAGAATTTTCCAAATTTTTAAGTTCTATTTCCTTTTATTTTAATAATTTTGTCTTTAAATTATTTCTCTCTTCTCACATTTTACCAAAAACACTCAAGAGAAACCAAACTGTATCTTTTAACACCTTAGAAATTTATTCAGCTCAATATCCCATTTTTCACTTTCAAGTTCTACCTTCTACAAAATACTAAAACAGGAACATAATTCAGCCAAGTACTTTGTCACTTTTTAACAATGTTGGGGGGATACAAACATTTAGACCTAGCAGCCAGAGTATGATTAAAACTAAAATTTTCTTTTAAATATATGCCTCTTAAAATCTTTAAAGGGACATAGGGGTAGAAAGTTTAGAATGACTGATCAAGAGGAACCTAGATTACAATAAGATAAACTCATACTATTTCAGTACCTATATTGTAAATGTATTTATTCTTCTTAGTGGTTTGTTACTCAATCACAAAATGATCTTTTTCTAAATATAGTCAATATATAAAATGTAACATTCAATCTGAGTCTTGATTAAACTAAAATTAGCAGTTATCTCATATTTTCTTAAGATTAGAGAATACTCTCCCATCCTAGAGTATAACACCTGAATACTTTTCTTTTGTAGCTCAAGATGAGTCTTAAAGGTGAAAAGAATGACTATAGGTCATCATAATTTGCAAAGTGTGTTTAAATTTCTAACCTTCACAGGTATACTTTGTTTTTGCAAAACTACTAAAGCATGCATAAGTAGATATTTTTTTCAATTAGAATTACAAAATTTAGGCCATAATGCTATTAATTCAAAATAATTTCATATTTCTCTAACTTAAAATGTATCTTGACAAATGACATGTACTCTATTGATCTAACATATAAGTCCCAATAGAAATGTACAAAGAGCAAATATTTTTGTTTTGTTAATAGAAAACTTAAGAGTTTAAAAGAAGGAAATAGATTAATAACAGATAAAGGTAAAAATATATTCATATAAGAAATCTTTCAGCCACTTGATCAGCCAGTATATATAATTATAACTCTAAAACAAAGCCAACTAAATTATTTATATTGCTGTGTTTATTTGAAAAAAAATGGTATGTACAATTAAACCTTTCAAAGGCCTCCAATTGTTTTAGGCATTTTGCCCTCTCACATTCATTCTCATTTGTTTTTCTTTACCTTCGCTGTGGGATAATGGCAAAACATCTACTCTGGAGCCAAAAAAATTGGACGGATTACAATTTGTCAGATACTTAAACTGTTGGTGTTAGGTCATTTCATTCATAACATGTGATCATATAAATTGTACAGTATAGATCACTTTAAATGACATGAGTGTTTAGCAAAAGCTGTTTCTGATGTTACTTAACGAGAATATCCTATATTTGTTCTGTAAACATCTCTTTAAGCAATGAGTAAAATGTTATGTTCTTTTAATTAAACCAGTATTTATCTTTATTTTATGTAAGGATCTTTATAGCTATTCTGTTTATAATACTACTATTATAAAATTATCAAGTTTTATGTATAGAGAGGATATTTATAGATATTGGAGAAAGACAGAAACTTAAGGAACTGGAATCATTGATGATGTTAGGAGCCATTTTATGTTCCCTAACTTTTAACAAATTCAATAATTTCCTAAAGAAGTTTCAGAATTTTTAAGATTCTGCATGTAGGAAAATTGAGAATTCTGTTGGGTAAGTCATTCACTTAATGAAAATCATTTTGAAATCATTCAAATTTACATGTGTTTGGTCAGTCTGTCACCTCTTTAACAATTTGTAATGATGATGCTCGGTTTTGTGTTTGGGGTATAGCTGACCTCACTGCAGGCAATGACATGTGTCCTAGGACAGGCCAATCACTATTTTCCTAGGAACTTCACTAGAGCTACTAGAAAGTTACCTGAGTATTTCTCTATAATTACAAGCTCCAAATACTAGGTCAGTCCAGACCTTCTGGGACTATTTGGTGTCAAGTGAAGAGAGCCTGTCTGAGAATGTTCAGTGAAGAGGCAAACAGGATTGATAGGCAGAGACAGAGAGCAGAGATACTATAATATCATGGGATCTCTGGTCCATTAGAATCTATAGCCAGCACCTTGACTGGACTTTCAGATTATGATAACTAATAAATTATCATTTTGCTTGAGCTAGTTTCTGATACTTGCAAAATGGTCCCAATAGAGAATGAAATATGTTTCTTAATTAATTATTTAATTAATTCACAATTATTTACTAAGGTGTATTATAATCTAAGTCCTGTGCTAGCATCTAGGTATTCAGACATCAAAACCTTGGTCCCTGACCTCCAGGAGCTCATAGTAGGTGAAGAAACTGACAACTGAATGCAATTAAAATTCTAAATATTAAAGGCTATAACTGCAAATAACAGGGTGGGAATCCCTAAGTCAGCCTGAGAGTGGAGTTAATCAGAGGTAACGTTATGATGGAGATGATTATTGAATTTATTATTTTATAATTTAGTCCAGAGTTTGAGGGTGGGTTGGGTGGTAGGAAAAAAGTGGATGATGATGAGGGAAGAGGCTATGTTTCAGAAAGATCTAGAAATATAGAAAATCATATGTATATAGAGAGAACTGTAAGAGACTGAATATGTTGCAACAAAGCTTATTTGTGAACAAGACCTGCAAGAAATTGAATATTGTTGGAGCAAATGATAAATGTGAGAGATGAGAAAAAAGTGCTGGGGAGAGGCCAAATCATAATTGATGTTGTATGTTATCCATTAAAAGGAGTTTGAACCTTGTTTTTTAGTTAATTTAGAGACATTGATAGATTTTAAGCAAGGGAATGATGTGAATTTATACATTTTTAAAAAAGAGTGGGTTAGAAATGATTAATATTGGAGGGTGAGAGACAAGATATAATTAAAATTCTGGTGAGCAGCAAAGAGGACCTACACTAAGCCAAGAGGACCTACACTAAGCCAACTGCTTTTGGGATGGAAGAGCCTAGAGAAATTAAAAAGGATTTTGGAAGTTGAATCTAGTTAAATGAGTGGAGAGGAGGGAGAAGTCTTAATATCCAGCTTGGGTCATTGAGTGTATGGTAGTAAAATTCCTTAAAAGTAGGAGCACAAGAAGAAGACTAGACAGTAGGGCTGGAGGGAGAAAATAAGTTTAAAGCACCCACGAAAAATGAAGATTACTAGTAGGAAATTGATATATATCTGAAGTGCAGGGAAAATGTCTGAGCTTTGAAGATGTAAATTTTGGAGTCACCAAATATTCTTATGTTTATTCTTGTTATTAGATAGGAAAAATTATTCTCCTGTGGGGTAAAAAATTGTCACCTGGGTAGTATGTAAAAGGGATATTTTTCTTTATTTAATATTAAACATCAAAGGCACTTGAATAATTATGAAGAGTTTTAGTTAATTTCCTCCTTTTTATCTTTTTTAATAGAGCATTTATGTATTTTCCATTACTTATTATTCAAAAGAACACATCATCATATCCTTATATTAACAGGAAATTGAAGATGGACCATTACAGTGAAGGCTTATATAACAATGACTTAGACTATTAGAAAGCTTTAAAATTATTTTTAAACAAAACACTAACCACCTCATATATCTGTGATATTGTTTTGTAAGAGAATCCAAAAGTAAAATATAGTGACATTGTGATAAGACTTCCTATCTATTTTGAGAAACTACAATTGAATAGGAAGATATCAGAAAGTACAATCAGTTCTTATATTAAGATTCTCACATGTTAGAAAATTGCTGGTTTAGAAAAATTAGTTCAAATTTAAATGATAATCTGATCAACTGTTTTCTTGGAAAAGAAAATCTTATTCATAATGTTTTCTTCATTTATTATATTAGTCAATCATTTATTAGGTTTTGTAGAAAAATAAAAAGTATAGTAAACTGTTTCTTATATTCTATAATACTCTTGTGTGAATAAAAAAGAAATAATAATATAGAATTCTTACTTGATTGTGTCCATATGTAAAGTTTTGTCAGTTCTGTTGGGCTAATGTAGATTGCCTGAATTTCTTCTAGATGGCTGAAAATTAGGTATACTATGAATGAACAAACATAACTATCTCCCTGCAGTATTACTTTATATAACCAGAAGCATAAACATACCCTCCTATTTGAAATATTTGATCAACAATTTACTTTACTAAATATGTAAAGGTATTTTATTGATAAACAATTGGAAAGTGCTTACTTTTTAAGGCAATTAAAATATTTCTATGTTATAATCAACAATCATAGTTTACTTCCAGTTTCTCCCAATATTATACCTAGTAAAGTGCTCCAGATTTTACAATCCAAATTGGAACAGATGGAACTGTGGTTCTGACTGTGCCAAATCAAGTTTCTTCAGACATCTCCTGTGCCAGGGTAGTCCACATTCCTCATGATCCCTTCCTCAAATATCTCCACCACAGCTTCACCTTGCTTTGAAAGAATAATTTCCCTTCAACATTGGAGACTCTGTACTTTTTCAGTTTATAAGTTTTGTTATATAACCTCAGGAATAATAATATTCCCTCCCATTTTTATTCAGATTTGCATAGTTATGAATCTTTTGAAGTGTATTAATGTTCCTATCCTAATCCTCAACCAACTTGATTGTCACAAAAGACACATTAACATATGAAAGACCAGAGTGTTTGCTTTGAAAATCATGCTAGAAAATGGCTAGTTTCCTACAAAACCTATAATACCTAAATTCCAACTGTTTTTGCATATAATTGTACATTTTTGTTCAATATTCGGGCCATCTTTGTCTTCTAGGAAGCAATGTGATCTTTCACTTAAGCTGTGTTAGATTCTGGAGTACATGTTTTAAAATCAGTTTAAGTATCTATGTATGTTAAGGAAAGATAATCTAATTTTGACTCATAAAAAGACCTGTTTTGAAAATTTTTTAATAGTCATTCACACATCTAGGAGCACATTTCCACAAAATTTCTAGTTTCTGTGTCTTTTCCAACATCAATATAGTAGTAGGAATTATGTAATTTTTTAGCAATATGTTCTAAAAGAAGACAATGCCTCCAAGATAAGAAGGCCAAGTGGCTCAAAATTAGGGATGAAATTCCAATATATATTATAAAATTTAATAATTAATCAATAGTGATAGTTTTATGTTGATTATATGATTTTAAAATATTACCACTGTTAAAAAGATTGTTCAGTGATACTTGTTAAAGAACAGTAAGTCAGACTTTATTCAGGATAATCATGATAGGTGTAGGGACAACTGCCATGGGGTTTTGGGGTAGGGAAGAGAGATTGGACTCAACTCTGAATATAACAAGGAAAATGGGAATTTATAGCAAGGAGCAGGGTGAGGGTCAGTGGATGGAAAACTACTAAGAGGAAACATTAGGGGTGGGGATGGGGATTCTGGCCAAACCAACCTAACAGGGTTCTTGCTGAAGACAGGCCTGGGTGATCAGACATCACCTGAGGGATGGTGGAGGATGAGGAACCCAATTAGATATGGAGGGTGATCAGATATCTAGGATGGGGGATTCTGGCTAACCAGACTTAGCAAGATCCTTGATAGACTTGGACAATGCCAAGGTGAATATGGAAGTGCAAAAGTCAGAGCCTAGTTGAGCAGAGGGTTCAGGGGAGCCTGAGTAGATTTGGGTCAAGGAGAAAATCTTGTTACCACATTTAAGATTTCTTGTTCCATATATCTCAATTATGTTTGTAATTTTGTTTACATTAAAGAAAAGGTAATTCAAAGAAAAAGTTTTCACTATTACAACACTAGGATTTTAGCATATAAAAGGACCTCTAATTCCAGCAGAACTCTGATAACAACACTGTGCTTTCTCTCAATATTGAAGTTAACTATGTAAAATCTAAAAACAATGACATGCCATGTACACATATACATAATAATAAAAATGGGTCTACCTGCTTTACAATGAATATCTTTACAAGGTATCACTGATTGAATCAATCTAGTGTCTATTTGATCAGTCTTGTATTTTATTTTATTAGGAAAAATTGAATAAAGAATTTATAATTCTATGTACCAATATTTTTCTGAAGTATTTGCTTAAAATTAAATACTTTATAAAAGCTGTACAGTCAGTAAGTCAAACTATTGGTTGAAAAATGCAAATACATTTAACAAACTAAATATATTTGTTTAGCTTGCTCTACCCCCTGATGTACAATATCTGAAAAGCATCTGGCAATCTTAACAATGAAGGTAATAGACTGGATGACTCTTTGGTCCGTTTTAGCCATTAAATATTTTGGAGACCTGTGGGAAGTCCCTGTTCACAGGAACATCTTCATTGGAGGATAAGAACTATTATCCATGTCTGCTCTCCATGAAGGGAGGAAGTTCAGAGTTTCAATGGCTCTAATGAAATTCCTTCCTGTGCAACACAGAGCATACAATTTGAGGTTGTTGATGTGAACGAATCTCTAAATGGATAACCACTTTGTCAGGCTGAATATACTGTTTTTGTACCAGTTGGCACTCAGACCATTTCAACTTTTTCTTCCCATTTGAAAGCAGCTCTTCTAACAGACAAGTATAATATATTGTAATATATTTTAATGATTTAAAAAATTACATCAATCTCCACTTTAATAAATATCCTCAAACCCCCACCCTACCAACACCACCACGTTTGCCTGAGCTTTCTGTATTCTTGCTTTTACCTGACGAGGGAAAAGAGACTCAGTCCAATTCTTTTTGTATAGAAAAATAACATATTGACCCCATTTCACATTCAAAGATTAGACAATGTCTTCCTGGAAGCTGCCTCAGAAGTAAGAAAAACTATGATGCAATGCATTGGAGTTCTCCTTCAACATGTGTCTTGCTATTTTCATGTTTAACTTCTAATACCCCTATCAGATCTACCACTGTATTTTCCTATAAGCCTGTGTCCTCTGGAATTTGACCAAATCCTGCATACGAAGATTCTGTATAGACCTTGTGAAATTTCATAGAATTATAATCACAACTTTGATTATATGGAAAAATGCCTTCCTTCTTCTCCCTTTTTTTCCTGTCCCATAATCTGTATCTCATTTCTGCTCATGAGCTCTTGATATGACTTATATGTTAACAATATACTTTTTAAAGATATTTTTGTTTGAAAAAGTTTAGATATTCTTACTTTTAAAATTCAATAATATGATATTTGTATTGTTTATATTTGGATATCTTCTGAAGATTTGTGTCAATCTTGTAAGGCGTCTTGTTTTCTAGTTTAATTGCTAATATTATCTATGAAATTCTTCAGAATGTTTCCTACGAGTTAGTGATTATACTCTAACCAGAGAATCAAAGTAGACTTTTTATACTCCATCACTCTCCTCACATCTTATTAAACACCAATTCCTGTAGCTTTGATTCATAAAAATTTTTAAATATGTCACATTCTTTTCATCTCTTTTGGCACTGCTATAAGTCAGACCCTCGTATCTAGCACAGATTATTTCAGGAGTCTTTTATCTCCCTATCTTCAACTCTTCTCCTTCCTCTTCAATCTAACCTTTGCTTTCTACCCAGTAGTAGTTCTCTCAAAGAACTTTCTTCTAAATAAAATCTCACGGAGGTCCCCATCATCTACACATTTGAATCCAAATTCCTCAGCATGGTGTATAAAGCCTTCTGTGACCTTGAGTTGGGCTAATACGATAGCTCCTCCTTGTACTTTACCTTTTCATTACAAGCCTCATGTTTTATTACAAGAAAACTACTTGATATTTTTCCATATGACCGTGCTGTTTCATGGTTTTGTGATTTTTTTTTCTCACTCTTTCACCTCTTCCATACTTGGCAAGTCCCTATTCATCCTTTAAATCTCAAGTATTATCGTCTCCTGAAAATTTTCTCATTTCCCTTTGGGTTCCACTAAGTGATTGCTCCTCTGGGTTCCCAGTAAATGTTATTGCAATTAATTATTTACATTGCTGACTGCTTCAGTTCTTGAAACAGGAACTTGGCAGATGTATATCCAGGACCTGATAGAGGCCAGACACATGTTCATTTAACTGAATCAAATGTTTCCTTTCTATTTAAAACCTTCATCTTGAGTATATACTATTTTAAAATCTATTCTTCAGTGTTTTAATGTATATTTTTTGTGTCTGAATAGCATAAGGATTATAATGATTTCAGAATTCACTTACTATTATAATATCCATATCCATGTCTGTCTGTCTGTCTATATATATAAATTAGCTCAAGGTTTTAGAATTATTTTAGAGGGCTTCCTTGACCTTCTACAATCACTGTTTGAAATATTATAAATGTAACTGTAGTATTAAATATGTATAATAGATGAGTTTTCTGAGGGAGAAAACATCATACTCAAATTTTAGATGATAATCTAGATATAATTTAACTTTTGAAGTATGCAAATGATAGGCTGCTAGTCCATCAAAAATATGAACAAACTCAAAAGAATTCACATTCTAGCATATAAACTTTTCCTTTTATTTCCAATGTAACTTTCATGCAGCTAATTAAAATGCACTGTGATGTTGTGATGAAAAATTTTAAATCATGTGGTTACTTTCATTAATAATACCATTTTTTTTGGTCAAGTTTAATAACAGTTGAGTTTATCCAGCTGAAAAAAGTTAGACAAAGACACATAGGCAGGTAACTATTGTCAATTAGCTTCAGAAGAAATGCAGCTTTTCTTTTAACATCTATCAAATGTCGCACATTTTGCACTTTCTAGGATTACTTTAAAATGTTTTATATGGTAACTGTCAGAAGTTTAGATGATTTAAGTTTTTAGGTAGTTACAGAGCTAACAATTTTTAGAAGTTTCTTGTTATGTGACATAAATATCTTTGTACCACCTATAAAATCATAAAACAATAGAAGTATGTACTTTTAGACATCAACTAAATAAAATTGCTACTTTAAGTAACATATTGGAGTTTAAATTCCAAGTAGGTCAACAATTAAGGATTGTTTTACTTGGAAATATTAATGATGTAATCCTTATATTTAAATGGCAGAAATCACTATTATGCAAATTACATGCCAATTTTTATTAAAATTAAATATATTCTGCATGTTATTGCATTCATTATCGGGTAACATATTAAAATGTTCTTTGATCACCATTGTGTACTTCATCAGTGTGCTATTTTGCTTCATTAATTAGTAACTGACTGAAAGGTAATGTTCATCCTGTATCAGTCTCCTCTAGATATATCATTTTGCTATTTAATGCCAAATCACAACATGATTATAAATTACCAGCAATATTTATTTGTTTTACTTCTTATTATAATGATTCAAAGGTCAAATTGATAGCATATCAAACAAATAAAATAGTACAGTCTAATTTAATAAGCAAGAGGACAGACACATTTCTCTATGGGTAATAATAATGAATGGATTGAAAGCAGAAGGTGTTTGTAAGATTTTGAGGAATTGTGCAGAGCTTTCACATGCTTATTTGAATCTTGAATACATGTATACTATCTTTGTCTCTTATGAAATATGATTTATTTTAAAATTTTGGTTTCTTTGGGACACTTAAGGGTTAACTGTCATTAAAATATCATTTATTTAGGCCTTTAGGTTTGTATTGTTTATAATCTTCATTCAGATCACTCTGATATTACTTCAAACCATAGTCACTTTTGATTGTGAAACCTGAACATATAAGGTTGAAAATCCTTAAAATCTGAGACCTCTCACTGACCTAAATTTCAGATAATATTTTTAGAACTGACATCTAAGAATATGCTTAAACAAATTTTCAAAAGAAAACAAATTTTCAAAAGAAAACAACTGGAGTTGAAATTTTGGGTACTTATTTGCTTATTTTTGCCATTAGGGAAATTATGGTAAATTAAGATTAACTATTCTAAGTGGTACCCAATAATCCTAGTGAATTGTTTGGTATTAGAAGGTAAAGAAAAGAAGATTTATGAAAGCCATAGATACAGAGTGAGCTCTCAGATAGGACCAGTTATAAAGACAATGCTGCACACTATCAAGTTAATGTTATCAGACCATTGAAATTAAACATACTACCCTCAATCTGATTCCATAGTCACCAAAGTTCTGATTATTTGGGCCCCTCTCAGCTTATTTTCTTGCAAAAAGAGAAAATCTGGTCAGCTGAACAACCACCTATAATTACTTCCCTCTTTATGAAGAAGCTGTAGGTTACAAAAGCATTTTGCTAAGCCTTATGAAAATATTATAAAACAGTGAGAATGCAAATACAGAAGATGTTACATTTCAAGATACCAAAGACTGGTCTTTTTAATGGGCACAGTCTGAAATAAAATTGGTGTGAGAATTTGCCTCAGTAGTAAGTGATGTTGTAACAAAGTTTTCCACACTGAATTTGGCAATTCAGTAGAGCTTATTCATTGTAGAAGATTTTTGGTGCCTAATGTCTGATTTATTTTGAAAGGAATTCATTCATTCATATTAATTCAACATATATTTACTACATACATTTTTGTTCAAAGCACTTTGCTGGTCACTGGGGATACAGTATGAGCCATACATTCCAGAACCTTCTCCTCATGGATTTTATAGTCTACCTACAACATATGTAGAATATAGTTAATATACATTTTTATGACTTCTTTGCATCCTTAATTTACTAAAAATCCTTGTTCTTGCCAACTATAGTTCTACAAACATCAGAAATTTTTAAGATTTTATTTCACATAGTTATCAGAAGTATACTGAATCACATATGCTTAAAACATACACTCAGTAATTTCTAAATTTTAGAAATATACTAAAAATTAACATTTTAATTAAAAATTTTATTTTGATCTATTATAATTATTTTTCTAAAGTTCATTTACTTCAGTGTCACTTTGGGCCAATTAAATATAGTAACTAAAGCTCATGAGTCTGTTTCTCTGAAATCCTGACAAATGCAGCTATTTCATTTAATAAACAAAAGAAATTGTTATTACATATCATGCAAATAATTTTTAAGGAAATCAAAATATTTCACCCCTAAATACACTTCTTTGTTGTACTTTGAGATTTCTGTTAAGAAGGCCTACAAATAGAAGTAGCCCTGAAAAACTGTACTTTATGGGGGAAATTTTCATCTGAAGGGAAAATCTGCACTGATGCATACTGGCTTTCTCTGAAGCTCTTCCTTATCTGAGCTAGGAAAGATTAATTGGGAATCTAATACCTACGAAGGTCTGAAAGAAGCATTTATCATCTATTCTCTCTTAGGGCTTCTACCTTTGAGGTTCCATCTATATCACAAGACCGCCTTTGCTAGCTAGGCCTCCTTTTCTCTCCTTCCCAGAAAATCCCTATATTAGAAGGATTTGTTCTGTAAAATTTGGATTCTGTCAAAAGGCTGCATTCAAGGATCCAGAAGGCCACACGTGGCCCCAAGGCTACGGATTCCCCTCCCCTGTGGGTCTTGCCACCATGACCTGATTTACCCTCATAACCTGTTTTTGGCCATGCTCTGAGCTCCCTATTCTTTCTGTAACCTCAGGACGGTATATAAGCTTCTGTACCTCCTTGGAGGGTTGGATAGTAACCACTCTGTGGTTAACCCCCATGCATGTTAATAAATTTAAATGATATTTCTCTTATTAATCTGTCCTTTGTAAGTTGATTTTTCAGTGAACATTCAGAGGGTAAAGGGAAAGTTTTTCCTTGGTCCTGGAAGTTCCATCAAATAGTTTACAGATATAAGAACTACTAACAATATTTAACTTATACATTAAGTAGTTTTAAGATGAGTTTTGAGGTAATCAAATTAATCTTTATTTTAATAATGTATCAAGCAATATGGTCTTAATTGCAAAGGCAAGACTGCCAGATGCCAGCTTCTTCACTGGAGTATAAAACTCAGAATACTAAGCACTGGTGATCACTGGGAAGAATTCCAGATGATTGAAGATTATGAACCCAATTGAGTTTTGTGGATTAAATGAAGTATATCACCTACTCTAATGTGTCTTATATGTTCTATATTGTAATTTGTGTTCAATGGAAATTAAAGTCATTGAGGTCTCAAATGAAATAATAAAATTAGAATTGCATATATTTTCTCTTTTGGGGAAGAACAGAGTACTAGCATATTTTGGTAATGAGTCCTAGAGATGAAACAACTAATTTTAGTATGTTTCAGGTGTTATATAAGCTTTGGTAGGAAAACAAACTGTAGACAAGCTAGTTACTCATTGCCTTTGAATATGAAATATTTGACTTAGAAAGTTGACCTTTAGAAAGTGTTAACTTTATGTCATCTAAATTGAGCAAATGTGTGTAGGAAAGGTTATGGTTCTTCAGTGTTATTATGTTATTTTATTAAATGCTTATGATCTATTTATTTGTTCTCTCGGAATAAACATTCACAAGTAAAATATTCTTTCCAGAATTTAAAGACTCCATAAACAAATGTAGTTTTATAACTAAATTAACATGTAATAAACTAAAAATGTAAATACCCCCATGATTACAAAGTGAGGAAGAGGAAGGACAATTCTTAAGGAAATATTTCTGGAGACCTATATGAGAATTGTATGCTTCTCCTTGAGCGCTTTCTTAAATATTAACTATGGATTACTCATAGTTCCAAACTATCTTCAAGCTCACTGAAATAAATTACAGTTGACCCTTGAACAACATGAGTTTGAACTGCATGGGTCTGCTTATATGTGGATTGTCTTCTGCCTCTGCCACCCCTGAGACAGCAAGATCAACCTCTCCTCTGCCTCCTCCTCCTAGCCTACTTAGCATAAAGATGCGTATGAAGATCTTTATGACTATCTACTTCCACTTCATGAATGGTAAATATATTTTCTCTTCCTTATGATTTTCTGAATAAAATTTCTTTTCTCTAGTTTATTTTATTGTAAGAATACAGTATAATATGTATAATATGTAAAATATGTCTTAACTCACTGTTTATATTATTGGTAAGGCTTCTAGTCCATAGTAGGCTATTGGTAGTTAAGTTTTGGGGGAGTCAAAAGTTTTATTTGGCTGCATTGAGGTCAGCCCTCCTAACCCCAATATCACTCAAGAATCAACTATATTGGCTAAAAATTCATGTTTAAAAATTGTTTTCTCTTTACATTTTTAAAAATTTAATTCGGTCTTATATAATACATTGAGATAAGCTTTGCCTTTCTAAGGCAACCCCTTTTCCCCAGTTCTCCATTCCAAGAATCCTATGCACACACACACACACACACACACACACACCCTATGCAGTTCAGATTTACAAAATTGTAGTTTATTCTTCCCCTCTGAGGAGGGCTATATAATCCTGAGGATTTTTCACATTTTCAGCTATGGATTCTCTGTATCTTCTTTTAATTCTTCCCTTTTTCTAAGTGGCCCAAAATCACCAATTTTAGGATTAATTTTACCTTGTTTTTACAAAGCCTTTGGACTTCTGAATAAGCCCTAAGGAGGCATTTCTCATATATTTTCTTAATAAATATTTATTGAGCCCTTCTATGTTCCAGCCACTGTGGTAGGTACTAAATCTGCCTCACCTAGCTAAATAGAACTAAGTTGTTTTTCCAAAGCTACATATCTTTCAGTTATCAACTTTTTATACCCAATTCTTGCTATAATTTAATTGTTGGTGACAATGTGGGAAATGAGAACAATAATGTACTTGTTGGTAGAAGTGTAAATTGACTGGAGAGCAATTTTGGTAGTACTTAATGAAATTAAGCATGCATAATTGGACTCCAGCTATTGAATTTTCACCCCAGAGACATTTTTGCACAACTCTAAAGACTATCTCTCTTTTCCTCTGTGTGTGTATGTGTGTGTTTGTGTTCATCATGGATTAGAAGCTAGATACAACTTTAAATGTGCAACACTAGGATGTGTGCATACGATGAACTATTGTGGAGCAATGAGAACTAGATATTCATAAAGCAGCATGGATGGTTCTAGTAACATAGTTTAAAGTAAAAAAGTATGGTCAATTCAATTCTGAGCCCCTTAAATCTGAAATGAATACAGTCCATGAACTGAATACATGTATATGTTGGTGGTCCCAAAAGATTATACCATATTTTTACTGTGCCTTTTCTATATTTAGATATGTTTAAATAAACAAATACTTACACTGTGTTACAATTGCCTGCACTATTCAGTGCAATAACAGGCTGTGCAGGTTTATAGCCTAGGTGTTCAGTAGACTATACCATTTACGTTTGTGTAAGTACACCCATGATGCCCACATGACAGAATCACGTAACAATGCATTTCTTAGAACCTGTCTCTGTTAAGTAACCCATGACTGTAATTTTAAATAACAGTAGAAAACTAAGCCACTATTAGATATATGTTTCTCACCCAAAAATAGGCAGAAAATAATTTATAATAATTACTTGCATATTATTAATCTATTGTTGGTTTTAAATGTATATTTCTCTCTAATGGTTTTCTATTTTTTAGTTTTGTATATGGCATTCTTTATTGAATAAAACCTTTAACTTTGATTTTTTTTCCCCCTAGTTGGGTACTTGATAAGAATTCCTTCTCCTCTGCTTGGTTACAAAAATACAATAATATTCTGCACATTCTCTTAACTTCTTAACTTTATACATTTAGGTCTCTTTATTTTTTTAGGATTATTATTATTTTTTTAGAGACAGCATTCTCTGTCTCTCACCCAGGGTGGACTGCAGTGGTGCAATCATAATTCACGGCAGCCTCAAACTCCTGGGCTCAAGTGATCCTCATGTGATCCTCCTGCCTCAGCCTCCTGAGTCGCTGGCACCCATCACACCCACCTGATTTTTAAAAATTTTTGTAGAGACTGGGTCTTGCTGTGTTGCCCATACTTGTCTCAAATTCCTGGCCTCAGGCAATCCTTCCACCTCAGCCTCCCAAAGTGCTAGATTACAAGCATGAATCGGGGCACCCAGCTATATTTAAGTCTTTAATTCACTTAGAGTGCATATTTGCATATGGTTCAAGTTGTGTTATCTTTTTTTGCAATAACAAATAACTGCAAAATCACATAGACTTAAAACAGCAAAAATTTATTTTTTGTTCACATATATGAAGAATATAGGTCAGCCTCGATGAGTTCTGCTATGATCTTTTCATGTTGGGACTCAATTGAATAAGTAGCCTGGTGGTTGTTTTATTAAAATCTGTCTACCTCTAGTCTTTGAACTTCATGAGATCAGGAACAGAGTATTTATTCTCATTGCTGTGAAATTCTTATTTATATCTTTTGCTCATTTTTCTACTGGATTGTTTGTATTTTTATTACTGATTTGAAAGGAAATTTTAAAAACATGTTTTTATGCTAATTGTCACATGCATATTGCCTCTCTTCTCTCCATCTGTGGCTTTCTTCTCACTTTGATTATGCCATATTTTGATGAAGTCATTTATTTTTTGATGTAGTTGAATTTTTAATTATTTCCTTTTTAAATTATAATCTTTGTCCCCTTGAAGGGATTCTTGCAACAAAGATATTCTCCAATATTCTAAGAGATTTAAAACTTTGCTTTTCACACTTAGGTCTTATATCCATCCATAACCATTTATTGTTTAGCTGTTTTTTGTTTGTTTTGGGTATGTTTGTGTGTGGAATGAGGTAGAAATCAAGTAAACTATTTTAAGGACTAAATGGATGAAATCCATTCTTAAAATGATTCAGTGTCATCCTATTGTACTTAGAATAAAATCCAAAGTCTTTTCCTTGCCCTATAAATCTCTGAATCTTCTGGTCTACTGTTCACACTCCATTTCACCATTCATTCCCTTGCTCATTCAGTCAGTATTGCTGGCTTTAATTTGATTTTTTAAATATTAACAGCTTTCCTTTTTCTTTCTGCATTACCCATCTCTTACCCCATAAGATTCCCTGTTCATTCTTTGTGTCTTAGCTTAAATGTTATATTTTTTGGAAGGTTTTTTTCTGCCCAATCTATTTATTTATTTATTTATTTGAGGCAGAGTCTTTCTCTGTCACCCTGGCTAGAGTGCCATGGCATCAGCCTAGCTCACAGCAGCCTCAAACTCCTGGGCTCAAGCAATCCTTCTGCCTCAGCCTCCCGAGTAGCTGGGACTACGGGCATGGTGGCACATGTGCCACCATGCCCGGCTAATTTTTTTCTATATATTTTTAGTTGTCCAGCTAATTTCTTTTTATTTTTTAGTAGAGACGGGGTCTCGCTCTTGCTCAGGCTGGTTTCAAACTCCTGAGCTCAAAGGATCCACCTGCCTCAGCCTCCCAGAGTGCTAGGATTACAGGCGTGAGCCACCGCGCCCAACCTGCCCAATCTATTTAAATTGCCATTTTCATTCAATCTCTGTAACATAATCCTATTTTTAACATAAATTTATTCTTTCATCTTTTATTAATTTGATTATGATTAATTTCTCCTCACTGTACTCAAGCCTCATGAGGCAGAGATTATATCTATTTTATTTACTATTAATCCTTGAAGTCCATCAAATTCCTGGCATTTATCGGTGTTGAATGAATGATTGAATTATTGTCACCATTTATATTTTATTTTCATCTAATCAATCACCATATTATCTAGATCCAGTATCTTCCATATTCTCACACTAGTACATTTTTATTACAAATTTATTGCTACTGCCATGTTATATACATCTACATCATTTTTTAACTTGTTAGCTGTTTTTTCCTCTGTCATTTTTCTCTCCTACAATCCTCTCTCAACACAACAAATCTTCCTAAAATTCTAACCATAGAGGTTTTCTGGTTTAATAGTTCTTCACAACTCCTCCTCAATGGCTTGAAGAAAAAAACCCCAAATTTATAAAGTGCATACAATGGTCCTTTGATCCCACATTCTCTTCCAGTTATGATCTCATTTTTTCTACTGAACTGCATAATTTCTCAAGAGATTTTTTTGTACATGTTGAGTTCTATTATCTTCCCTTCCTCATCAGCAAATCTCTTTCTCTCTTTATCTCTTTCACTCTGTGTGTGTGTGTGTATAGTCTTTATTGATTGATTGATGGATGGAAGATCTCAAACATATATGAAAACATAAACAAAAATATAAAGAACTTCATGTACCCATCAAGAATTATTGAAACATGGTCAATCTCACCTCATATATGTCCATCCAACTACCCCAACTGGATAATTTTGAAGCAAATATCAGATATATTATTTAATCTATACACATTCTATAATACATTTCTAAGAGACAATGACATTTTTGTCATTTACATATACATAGTAAAGTACATAAACTTTAAGTATGCAGCCAGATGCATTTTTGCATGTGAATATTAATACAATCATATAAATACAAATTATATCAGAATATAGAATATTTACACCATGTAGAAGTTTTCTTTATGTCTCTTCCAAGATGGTATTCTCCAGAGGTAACAGCAATTCTGACTTCAATGAACATAGGTTAATTTTTCCTTTATTAACCTTAAATGAATGCAATCTAATAGTATCTCTATGGTATCTAGTGTCTTCCACTTTACTTTTCTGAGATTTATCCATGTTGTTGTGGGTTTAGCAATTTATTCTTTTATTGGTGTTAAGTAGCATTCCATTACATAAATATACCACCATTATGTTGAAAGGCATTTGTGTTCTTTCTAGTTTTGGGTTTTTATGAAAAAAGCTGCTCTGAACATTCATGTGTCTTTTGGTGAACATATGAGTGACAAAGGAGACACAAATTTTCAGTTACAATAGATATTACAAAACTGTTTTCCAGAATGGTTGAACTAATTCATACTCACTCTCACAGTGTTTCAGGGTTCCAGTTGCTTCACATCTTTGCCAATATTTGATATTGTTAGTCCCCTTGATTATAGTGATTATGCTGATATCTATTGATATCTTGTGTTTTTATTTATACTTTTCTGATAACAAATTCAGCACATTTCATATGCTTCTTTGACATTATTTCCAGATTTTTGCTAATTATAATACATTATAATATAATGTGGCCATGAACATTCTTGTACATGTCTCCTTACTTGGTCAAGTTACTGAATATTTACCTGATCCTAGTCATTGATTTGCAGCTGCACCTATTACAGATCGTGTTTCCTACTCTTACCTTCAACCTGGATTTCATTATCTGTATCTAATCCTAAGCCTCTGATCTTTAACTTACTGATTTCAGCTGATTTTGCTCTGATTCTGTGTTTACCAATGTACCCTTCACTAATTCTGGAATCACCCATACCTTCAGTGATATACTAACAAAGTTCATCTGCCCTATAGTCCTACCATTCTTACCATCTTGGGATTAGAGACAATGGTGAATAATTAATCCACAGAATGTTACGGGAATCATCTGATAAAAATAGAAGGACCAAGAAGATATGGATAGAGAAGGGTAAATATTCTCAGAGAAGAAAAGAGCACAGGCATGTAACAGAGTAGGAATCAGCTGGACAGTTTATAGTATGTGTATTGGACTTATAAAAACGAAAGTATATTTGGTTAGATGAAGGAAGACACAAGTTGGTAAAATGCTTTGTGGATTTGTCAAAGAGCTTCCTTTTCATTTAATAGAGACTAGGTACCAACCAGCCACGAGAGTTCTCAAATTAAATTTCTTCCATGACCATATTTTACATGATAGTTTTTTTTTCTATTTTTAAAAGAGCATAATCAATTGTTAAAATTTAAATACAACTATTTATATATATATATATACATATTCTAGTAAAATATTTGTTTACTTGTGTTAAGCATATCAATATGTTTTTTGGAATTAAATATTTTCTATTGAACTTTTCTAAAAAGAAAAAGGAAAAGGCTTGCACCATATTTTCTCAGTGCCTAAGTAATAAATTAGTGTGTGCGTTAACTTTCTAGATTAATATTGGTGGATGCTTTGCACCTGCCCCTGTAAAATTTAGGAAGATTAAGACCATTCACTGATAGCATCTGTGTTAATAAAAGCATCTCCAAATTTTCTCATTCAATGTTTAATTTAATCATTTACCTTTTATAAAAGAGGGTGCTAATAGATATTATTGTCATTTTATACCTGGTAAAGAAATTACTTAAACTGAGCCGTTAAGGGCAGAGTTTAAATGTACACATGAATCTACTGATTTGAAGCTAATGCCTCTGTCCAATATGAATTGTCTGCTCTATTTATGGCAAAATCTACACTCACGTGCACTTAAAAATACATCTAAGATACAATTGGGGTCCTCACTGAGAAGCTCTCATTTTTTTTTATCCCACAGATTGCAGGGAATACTTATATTTTTCTCTGGAGAAAGTTGATAATTTATCAGGTGCAACTGCCTCCGATTTTAGGAAGTCATTTAAGTAATTTCCCTTCCATTAAGGCTAATAAGAACCTTTCCTAGTTTAATTTTGTACCTTCCGGACCACAATCCATTTTTAATACTTTAGAAAGTACTAAATTTAGTATGGTCCTTTATAGGGTGAAGTATAATTTTTTTTTCCAATGAGAAGTTATCTCTATTAGCTGGGCCCAGTGGCAAGCACCTGTAGTCCCAGCTGACGGAAGGCTGACGCAGGAGGATTGCTTGAGTCCAGGAGTGTGAGGTTGCAGTGAGCTATGATCACACCATTGCACTCTATCCCAGGCAACAGAGTGAGACACTGTCTTAAAAAAAATCAAAACAAACAAAAAAAAGTTATTTCTACTAAAAATTCTTGAGACCACAGGTTCATAACTATGCCCATCAACTCTTCCTGGTTTTGTTTTCTCTAAGTGAGTGTGTGTTAGAAGGGGAGCAAGGAGGTAGAGTTCACAATCACAATATATATTACGCTTCCAAAGAGTAAACAAAATCTACGAGAAAAATAAAAGCAGGCGACTTTTTAAAAGAATGGCCCTTTAAAAAAATTACATATTATAAGTCATTTTGGAGAAGTGATAATAAATCTGGTTATTCATCTCAGAGGCTTGACTTCACAGCGAAAATCAAGTAAGAGCCTGAACAGTATCCAGTGAATTTGTCCATTCTGAAAATTAAATCTAGAAAAATACCAGACCCTTGGAATCCTCCCGGAAGTGTTTTTGCAGCTATCAGTTTGATGCTTTCTGTTTGTTCTAAATTACTCAGTGATTTATAGGGACCATTTCTAACTGTTTCACTTACTTTTGGCTAAATTCCCTTTACTTTAGAGAAATGGTAACCTCTTTTACTCTACATTTATAAATTTTGTATATGCCAGTTCCTCTGTGCCTCTGTTGCCATCTTAGTTTCCCAGGCTTTTGTTTCCTTCCCCTGCTTTCCTCTGTGTGGCCTTTTAAATTTATTCTGAATGCTACATTTTCTGGATGCCAAGTTAGTTTTCCTCCATGCCATAGGGACTAGCCAATCTCCCTCTTGCAATCATGAACAACAACAATCTATTGAATTCCATATCTCACTAACCATCTTTCCAAGTTCTACTTCAATCAAATTCAAGTTATGTTGCCTCTTCCTTCTATTATTTAGGGACCTGTCCTTTCAGGACGTTTTTCTGTTCATTCCCCTATCATTTGCTTTTGATTCCAGACTGCCACTTAACATAATACTCATCATTAAAAGTGTAGATCAATCCTTGTCTTCTTTCAGATTTTCTGGATTTAGCAAATAGAACATTGATCTTTAATTCAGCTTTTAATGATGGTAGTGGTGGTGGTGTTCTGGTGATGTGTGTGCAGCTGTATTTTTATTAATAGCTTTCTCAGGTTCCAATTCTCCAGACAAAACTTCCTCTGCCTATTCATAGCCCATCCAATGTAACCACCAATGGCACAGAGAAAGCAGTCTTCAATTAGTGCTTAAGCCACGTCATGGTTGGCCCAGGCTCCTGGCTAGAGCTTCCATTAGATCTCTCTGTCATTGTCTCAGTGTTGTAATTATGGCCACTTTAATTTAAATATCTCTGTCATTTTATTGCAAAGATTGTTTACTAATTTATCTTTGTCTTTCCTTTTTCATATTTTAATAATAATATTCTTGAATATTTTACCATTAAGTATATTTTTGGTTGAAATAATCATAAACATTGGTTAAGATGATTGTCAATCAGTAAGCATATATTAATAGCATGTCCTTTTTTCTATATGATTTTATATTTAGGATCTGGACTAATATTAGCTATATGGAAAAGGAATCCATATTAAAGAATGAAAAACATTTAAATATCTTGATAAGCTATATAAGATACAGTATAGAAGATCTCAATCCATGTTTATGACTTTTTTTGGTTTAAATGAAGTATTTAATAATGCTTTGAATTGTGTCTTCTATTTTATTTACTTTGCAGATAGCTACACCATTAACTGCTCCATTTTTAAGAGATTTGCTATGTGTACTAATAATAGAATTCCTAGGAGAAATGGCGTTTTTTTCACTAGGAAACACATTTTGTCACTTACACATGTGTTAACTAAAAATAAATTAATGAGGTTTAGGCTTTGGAAAAGGAGAGCTTTATTTCTCATAAAGGGTAGCAGCCTGTTGGGTGTCCAGTACAGCAGACTGGAAAGTGGAGCCCCGGGCAGAAGCCAGGCACATGTGCTTCAAAATGACAAACAAAAGAAACAAGATTTATACTAAGTAAGGTGGTCAAATATATATATTCAGCAAGGTATAGGAGGAGTCACGAATATTTATGAAAAAGGGAAATCATGTGTGTTTGTAATTGTGCTTTATCTCTCCCATCTTGTCATGGCTGGGAACTCAGTTTTAATATATTTCTGGGGCCCCGATGGCCAAGAGGGGTCCATTCAGTTAGCAGAAGGCTTAGAGTTTTATTTTTAGTTCACACATGTCATTTATTATGTTAGGTAATGATAGTAAGTATGTAAAGTAAGCATGTATGTATGTAAATTAGGAAACACTAGGTATCATTTTAGAGATGCAAAGAGATCTTTTGTTTCATATTGTTGTATAATTGAAACTAGGATTTCTTTACTTTTTTTTTCATGTTTAAAGGCAAGTTTCCCAACTTCGGTTCACAAAAAGTTACCCATTTTTAATACTGCTTTTAGAATGTTCTCCATAATCAATACTTTGTGTGCTGTACTAAGAAAACCAAAAAGCAATAGTTGATATAATAATAATGACATTGGTAATATAAATTGTAGTGCCATATATATATATATAATAATGACATTGGTAATATAAATTGTAGTGCCATATATATATATATATAAACATAGTGACTTTTTTGTTGATCTCAGAACTCTGTGTGTGTGTGTATAGATTATAATTTAGGAGTTTTGACTGGGGTTTTGTTGTTTGTTTTGTGTTTTTGTATTTTTTAAAGTATAAGTCTAAAATGGAATTTAGGAAAAGAAATGCAATCTATAGCTTTCACTGTTGATGCATCAGTTTAAAGCATTTGTTAAGATTTATCTGTTAGTTGCGCACATGTGGAATGTGTGTGAAGAATAATGAAGACTTCAATGTGTTTTTCACTAATCTGTAAATATTTTTCCTTTATTCTTTTCATTTTGAAAAATTAAATCATTCTCATGACCTTCATTTGCTGTGTGTAGATATTCAAATTTAGAAACCTCTGTACCTCATGCTTGATGGGTATAAGGCTGTCATGGAAATTGCCATGTGAAGTTAAATGCAGACATTTTTTCTCTAGTAATTGATTGCTTATGTAAAATCAGTTTTTACTGTTGCTAGTATTTAATACATAGGCCCACCACTTACTTTTTTTTTTCAAATGAAAAAGGTACTGGTTTATCATGTGTATGAAAATTATTCTTTTTCACTGTTGCCACTTAATAGAAGGTAAATTTATGGTTTTCCCTGAACTCTGAATTCCATGCTTCCTTTGTATTAGTGAAAATATAGACAAGTAAGGTAATAGAATCTGGAATATTCATAAAGCATTCATCTCTAGGTTTATCTGAATGAGTCAGGATTTTCTTTTTAGTATTCTATTTTTACATGATATGACCATTTTATATCATCCTTGTTTGTGCCATTGTTGACATCTAAACAAATAGGAGCTTTCTCCTTTGCAATTAAACTAGTCGCCATTTTTTATGGATAATGTGCATCTATTTGATTTACTTTGACAAATAATAATTTAAATGGATGAAGAGGCAGATTGTTCTAGTAATAAATATTTAAGTAGGAGTAGGTTAGTCACTTTAAAAAGCTGTTGTAATACTTGCAAGTCATTTTGGTTAATATTCTAAAACTGACTTATGAAAATCATAAAATGACATGTTAACTAGTTCAAGACATAACATAGTAAACATCAATGAATCCCCCCTATTTGTACCTTAACTTGTCTCTCAATATCCAAATCCTGAAACAAAAAATATGTTTTTCAAATTGAATTGTAGACATTTATCAGTTTATCTCCTAGAAGATTACATGACACTATCCCATCATGGTTCATATTTAACAATATAATAAATTCATAAAATTAAAGGCAATTTATTAGATTAATTAAATAGGGCTTTAATTAGTAATTACATAAACCTATGGTATAACATATTTTCACTAATTTAAGGAAAATGCTTTCATCTGTATTTTTATTATTTTTATGCCTGACAACCTTGTAGAAGTTAAACTAGAAGAAAAATATCTGCATTCTAGGTTTTGATTATCACTATTCTAAATTACAAATGCTTGTATTTGAACAAATTATATTATGATAATTTTTTCCTTTAAATGCAGAATATCAATGGTTGAATAATAATTCAGGCTATTTATCAATATCTTTGAAAAAGTAAAATAACAGTAAAGCTCATTTAGGAGACACATTAATCTCCTGTATGACTCTGGAAGCAAGCAAAATGTTGAAAAGCATCTTCAGAAATTATTTGAAATAGAGAACAGAACAGAATATTCTGTTCTCTAAGAATATAACTCTACCATCCATCCATTTACAAATTTAACACTTAAGGGCAATAGCAGATGCTGATGCTTCAGGAAGTGTCAAAGTAGGAAGTTTTGATGACATTTATAGCCCTGGATCCTTGGAAGGAAAGGCTGAAAACCATAAGTAAGGTAGTAGTAGTTAATTACAATAACAAAAAAATAACTGTCTTCCTTTTGGCTATTAAGTTATGTTAGAACACTGACTAGGAAGTGAGAGAGCTGAGATTTGAACCCAGGTTTGTCTGAATCAAGTCTTCACACCTTTGATCACAATACGTTGATAAGTGGTTAAGAAGGTATTTTGTTGAAGCAGATGATAGCAGGATTCAAATACCTTCTTTATACTTGTCAGCTGTATGATCTTAGATAAGTTAACTTAAGGCCTATGTCTCAGTTTTTCACTTCTAAATGGAGATGATAATATAAATCCTTATAAGGTAGTTATGTGGATTAAATGAATTGATACATTTAAAGCACTCAGAATGGTCAGTGGAATGTAACAATGAGTGCTCAAGTAATTTAGCAGGTAGACTAATATAGTCAGCAAGAAGTATGTTTACCATCAATCTTAGAGTATTTTTTCTAGGAGTATATACAACTACATATTCTGTGGTTTGTTTTAAAATTAATTTAGTGCCACTTGAATATAAGATCAAGGTGGAGGGTGTTGGTACTTTTTTGGTACTTTTTGCCACTTGAGGAACTAACAAGTACAAGTTTCAGATGCAGAAACAAGTTTCTATTACTAGTTCTCAAAATTTGCCAAATTTGTTCCACTTTTGGCCTTGGCATTTGCTTTGCTAAGTATCATTTTCCCTGGATCATTCAGGATTTGGCTCCATGGCACCTCCTTAGAGCAGCCTTCCCTGATTATTTGATCTAATCTACCACCACCACAGCAACCCACATCTCAAATCACTCTCTTTCACATTGTTATGTATTGTTTTCTTCTGATGATATTCTCATTCATTTATTAAATTTGTTCATTACTTGTTTATTGTCTAATTTCATTGCTGGAATGTAAGCTCCTTGAGGGCAGACATTTTGTCCTGGGTAGGCCATTTATTGCAAATCTGACCTTAAATTCAGCCAACCCTTGAGATTATGTTAGTGCTCTTAATTAGTCTTCTAGGTACTAGTCAGAAACAAGTACTCTCTGCTCCTTACTCCTTAACTAAAAGTTGGTTGTGAGTAAAAAATACGTGTTGGAGGTCTCTGCATCATTTGTAATTCTATTCATTCTTCTAGATATTTTCAGTTTTAGTCTCACTTGTTAACCAGCCATCAATAAGCTCATATTTGGCATTCATCATTTTGCTACTCTTAAAATTGTAGAATTTCTTTTATGGAACTCTGTTTACACAGTATGTCCTAGCCCACAATCATGAATGCTAAAAGAAACATTACTTACAAAACTTATAGTTATTTCAGAAGTGGTATAATTGATGATTTAACATATGCTCTCAATATCAGTTAGTCTAGGAAAACAGAAATACCTTTAAGTAGTTGAAATGGAGGGAATTTGATACAGGGCAATGGTCATATGGATGATGAGAACACTGAAAAGTCAAATGAGACAATGAGACGAATGAGAAAATAGTGACAGATTAGTTACCACCCCTAGGCTGAAGGGAAAACGTAAGAAGGCAGGGTTTCTGAAAATAGGGGTCAGGGCTCCCCAAAGAGAAGAAGCTGTGCCTGTGCCTTGAGAGCCAGAGCCAGACCCAGGCCCATGAAGGAGACACAGCAGCTTCTAGAGGTGTCACATTAGACAGAGAGGTGGGTGGAGAATGCCCTGGCTGCATTCCAGTCACCCTTTCCGTTAGCACTCCCCTTGACTGAACCCAGCTAGAAGTTAACTGACAGGGAACCCTGAAAGAAAGTAGCTTTGTTATCAGCCTCCTGCAACGTTGAGCAGACTAGGAGAGGCATGAGAAGATCTGTAGACAAACTGACTAGGACTGGCATACCATTCCCATGAGGAAGCATAAGTGCAAATTGTATTCAGTCCTCAGAATGGGAAATAAAAGTGACTCTCCACAGCAATTGATTTGTTTATATATAACCAACTCTAAATTGTGCCACCAATCATGATTCTGTCCTTGTGTTGGATTCTAAAGAACATAAAGTCAATTTTGTGGTTCTCTTTTGACATCATGCACAGGAGTCTTATAGAATGTATTTTGAGTTCTACTCTTCCATATTAATCCTAAATGTTTTTGGTCACTTGGCTAGGTGCTGCAGCTGCAGCTGTGGATTAATAACACATAAAGTCCTTGGCTGCAACTGCTCCGAAGAAGTGACCACTGTGATTCTTGGTGCTATCAGCCTGACCAATCTGTTTATTCCCCTCATAAATGAGACTGTTAAAGGGACATGTCATCAATTGTCACATACTAACTAAGGCTGTGTTAGGAGTCTTGGTTTCTTACCCTCAAACCTATGCTCTTTCAGCTATGCTGATGTTTTAACACCCGTTTCTACTTTTCCTCCAATACTTAGCTTTATGTCTTAACTTCCTCTTGGAGCGTTGTTGCCTTACCCCTGTCATGGCAGCTGCAACACTGTAGGACATTCACCTGGATTTTTCTTTTTTCTTTCTCCTAGGTACTTTGAAGGTAGGTTCAATGCTCTTTATGTCTTTATTTTTCAACACCTACTATAGTGTTTGTTACATATAACATACTCAACAGACACAGTTTGAATGAATAAATAAGGGAATGAATGAGTACATAAAATGAATACCTTGGTTAGGTCATTCCTACACTTATTGGTGAGGTAGACAATATATTTAATACTTTGAACATTGGTATTAATTTAAAATGGATATTAACAAAACTCAAAGTGACCCAGATCATTTGAAGAAAGGTAATATCGCAGAAAAAAAGTAATTTAATTAAAACTAGTTATGGATGTAAACTTTTCAAAGCAATCAAGTCCAGAAACAGAAGATGGATATTACAAGTAAAACACAAGTTGTACAGATCTATGTTGTGATGATATGCAAAATAGATGGGTCCATTGTGCAGCATACTATGATCAGGCATTAGGCATTTATACTACCTTGTCAAATTTTCTAAATCTGGCACATACCTCTTCTTTGGTTGAAATTGTGCAGTGCTTTGAATAATGGTCATGTAGATGGGCAATAGACTCTTCATAGCTTTAAGTATAGGGATAATAAAGAGACTAAACACCCTCAACATAAAAATTGCAAAAGACCAGCTGTATTTTTAGTGCACAGAAGGGTCATAAATAGATAGAATTTGCTTTGCGCTTTACTAGACTCGTGGGAGGAATTAGGAGCCCCATTTAAGTCTTGGTACTATTTGTGAAACTGGAAACATGTGCATCCTGGAAAATGCTCAAGATTTCCCTGACCTCTTAAGAAAAGCCTGAAAACCTAGTTGTTGAAAAAACTTGATCTCACAATTGAACCATAACTGTATATTTACACATTTTGAAAACTTGGCTGTGACAACACTGAGAGATGAAATTTCAAATTAGTGTTAAAAGAACACAGCTTTGTTCACTGGCTTGTTAAACAATGCAGAGCATAAGAATGTGAGTGAGACAGTGCTAAAGTTAATATCTTATTTTCTCTTGGAATAGAATGAAAAATGCTATAGGTTTTTAATAGTGACATATCTGGACTGAAGGAAAGAGAAATACTACTTTGAATGTTGGTGATTGAAGAACTAGAGGAAAGAATAGTATCAGTGATGCTGTGAAACTCTCGTGCTATTAATATCTTGTTGTATGATAGATGTACCAGAGACCTTGACTTCAATGTAAAGATGATATATGCCATTTGTGACATGTAAGTTATTTAAAGTATGGGAAAATGTAATGCTGGAATATCCCATTAACATACTTTTGTTTATATATGAGATCTTAGGACTGTTTGATAATTTAAGCATTCATTTATTTGTCAATGTATTCATTCCTTCTCATTCTTTCAACAGTCAGTTACTGAGTTCCCTTTATTTTTAGACACTAGAAACATAGTGACATGATGCTTCAAAAGTTCATAGTATGGTAAAGGAGGGAGACAAACAACTAAAATAATACACACTGAAATTTCTAACACAGTGACTAAAATTGCTTTGACAGCAAAAAGGATGAAGTGATAAATTTTGTGATGGGAATATGAGAAGGTAAAAAGAGAAGTTTTATTAGAGATGATTCTATTTGAGCAGAGGCTTAAATGGCACCATTCCTCCAGTTATTTAAAGAAGAAAGCCCTGTTAGTCAAGAAGAAAGTATTTATTACTCTGTAGTTTAGAATAATAATCAGTATGTCTTAGAGTTTAGATCCTTAGCAATTCTTACTTTTGAGAACACTGAGTCACATAGGCTGATTTTAATTTAATGGCTCTTTTGCTCCATTGTAACCTTTTCCCTAATCATGGGAGGAATACTCTCTACCGTTCATGACCTTATGTCACTTGCAGTTCCTTCAGTAATGTGGATCTCTCATCTGTTATATTCTAAGTCATATTACTATACTGATGTACTAAATTACACATTCCTGTGTTATCTTTTCCCCCATTGCATTGCACAGTGAGTACCTGCTACATACCAGTTTGCTGAGTAAAAAAGTCTGGCTGTAACTTCATAGGAAATGAAGAGGATAGGAGTTGGAATGCAGAAATCAGTGTAACTTTTGTGTGTCCCTGTCTATAGTACTTTGGTCTAAAATGGAAAAATTGAGCCCAGTAATAATATCTATTAATATTAATAGTATATTATGCAGTCTTATACTTGTCAAAGCACATAGATTAACACAGTAATGATTCTAGAGCAAGATTGTCTAAATTTAAATTTGTAAATATTTGTCAAGTTCAACTGTTAAACTAAAATGAACAAACTATACTTAGAAAATACAGAGCCTATATTGGCAAAGATCTATGCAGTTTTTAATGCCTCTCATATTTTTGCCTTTAAGAGACAAAATTAGTTCAATTATAGCAATTATAGCACTGAATTATTTTAAAAGTAAGTAGACTAACCCATTTGACCTTTATGACATTGTATTGGAAAAGGAGGACTATATAGATATATAGATGTGTGTATTTAAATATCTAAGTAATTGTTCTAGGTTTCTAGAATGGAGATCAGTTATGATTTTTGGTACATGTATATTCTGTAGAAGAACATTATGTATGATTCTATTAATTCTAGTAGTTTATGGGAATATAACAAGATTTTCAAACTATAAAATCATATTAACACAAAAACACTTTTATGTTGATTATTTAATTTTCTTATTGCTTTCTCAAAACTTCAATGATAAATAATAATATTGATAGTTATAATTATAAACTTTCTGATTTTAATTGAAATGATGTTAAAGTTTGTTATTTAAGATGTTTTGATTATGGTAGATATTTATCATATTTGTTTTTTCCTATTCCTATTTTTATAAAGTTTATATGAGGAATGAATCTATTAACATGAGTATTGATTTTTTTTAGTAGTTAATTCTTTTGTTAGATGTTTTTTCTTGCTTTATCTGCTCTGCTGGAAACTTGTGAGATTTTTTAAATATTTGTTTAAATTCTTGGAGTTCAAGAATTTGATAAGAATATAATGTTATGATTTTTCTCATTATTTATACCTTCATTGATGAACCTTTCAATCTAGAAACTCATTCTTTTTAAGTGAAGTTTTCTTCCTTGTTTAATTATTGTCTTTTCTACAACTATTTTATTTTTCTAAAAATCCAGTTATTCACAGTTTAGTTTTTTTGAGTTTAACTCTTGAGCCTCGTATCTTTTTCTTTATGATGTCCGTCTGTTAAAATCGTTGCTTTATGCTTTCAGATATTCCTTCCAATTAATATGCCAGATTGCTAATATGATTCTTTACCATGACCATCCTTCAATTCATTTTCAGAAATTTCTCGCTTCTGATTTTTTTTTTGGTTTTTAGTTTCATAAAAACTTCTTTTTTTGTGTGGGCCTTCTGTCTCACTAATAAGACAAAAAAATGTTTTTCCCTATAAACAATGACAACAAAAAATTTGAAATTTGGCTTCTTCTCACCCTATATACATAGACCAACTCCATCCAGATGGTCTTAGGAATGAAATGTCAATAACAAAATTTTAATACTTTTAGTAGAGTTTTAAAGGTAAATGTCTTAGGAAGGGTAAGATTTCCTAAATAATACATAAAACACTATAAAATAAAAGGTTGGTAAATTTGATTATGTTGATATTAGTAACTTTTGATCTGTAAAAGATACCTTAAAAATCAGTTACAGATTGGGATAAGGCATTTTTATTATATATAACCAATAAAATATTAAGTATCAAAGATATGTAAATAAATCCTACAAATCAATAAAAAGCACCAGCAATTCAATAGAAAACTGCTCATACATCATAAATAACACTTTACAGAAGAGGAAATATATATTGCCAATAAACATATGAAGAGATGTTTTAGAATCAATAGTGATCAAGAATTACATATACTATAATGAGCTCTATTTTATATTCATTTGATTGAAAAAATAAAAAGCTCATTATAGCAAGTGATTAAGAGGATGGGAGTCCTCTGGGTCTTTTATATATTGTTTCTATGAATATAAATTGGTAAAAATGTTTTGGAAAGCAGTTTGATATTATTGTGTATAATTTTGCGTACCATATGGTGAAATAATTCTGACTATAGATCCACGAGAAGATCTTTCCTGTGTACACTGGAGACACTCACAAGGATGTTCAGAGCGGCTTTCTTCACAATAGCAAATATGTGGAAGCAAATCAAATGCTTCCACAGTAGTAGGGTGGTTGAATATCATGTCATAGGCTGTTATAAAACTGTAAAGTGAATAAAAAACAATGACATACAACAGTATGGATGAATTTTAGCAATACATACATTAATCTTTAGCGATTTAAACATAAAACAATTAAAATTAAAATAAAATTTTAGAAAGAAATATAGATAAGTCAAAGATATATAAAAGGAAAGATAAACACCAGCTTCAGAAGGTTTCTTCTCTTGAGAGAGGAAACAGAGGGCATGGAATGAAGAAAGATAACATAAATAGATATGAAAGATTGGCAAGATCCTACTTTTTGCATCATGTGGTGGAGTTTCAGTTGCTTATTACACTTCTCGAAAAGGATGAACAAATAAATAAAAATAGAAAGGCATGCATGGATCAGTTATGACAATATCACATACCAGGCCTATGACTGAGCAAATTCTACACACCAAGGTTTGCAACAAAAAGTTGCCATTTGTCTACTCCAGAAGTCAGCAGAAGAGTTCTGACTCTTCTACTTCTTTCTTCTTTGTTTTGAGCCCTCATTAGGAGTATGCTATTATTTTGTTTTGCCCATTTCTTTAGGACTCAGGTCCCATTGCTGGCATACTTTACATGATGGTGATCCATAGAGTAGTGGATGATGTGTTTGCTCTGCTTCTTTGGGTCTTCGATTTACCAACAGGCAGATTGGGAGTTTCTTGTTGAAGCCTCAGAAGGAAACCATCTCTGCTCAGCAGTGTCCTTGTAGTCTCCAGTCGCAGGCATGTAGAAGGCTAGCCAAACCAGTTACACTGTCACATATGGTGCCCTTTTCCAACTTTGCAGATCTTTCTAGGCCAAGCTCTAGCCAGGATCTGTCTCAGCCTTCTGTAAACCAAGGGTCTCTCTATTACTAATCCCCAGATACTGTCTTCCCAGAAGGATAAAATCATGCCCCAAATATGTTCTTCAGAACCAAAGGAGACCTGATGGCTCAGTTGCCTCCTTCCATGTATTGCCTCCCTTCTGGCCATAGTAGATTCTTGGCTGATAGGAGGCAGATGTGTCAGACTTGAGAGTAAAGGGGAGCCATGATGTTTAAAAACTGCTATTTCCCCAGGAATGTCTACTCTCTGAAAAGCTTCTTTTAATTTAACTAAAATTTTCATTTTCATCATCAGCTCAGAATTATGGGAGTTTTCTATTTTATTTATTTGTCTATACATTAATTCATTTATTAATAATTTTTATTTTCCTTTATTTGAAAGACCTGAATATTTTTCAAATTTTACATTGCAAAATAAAGAAAAGATTTAGTTCCAGGAATAGCAAGCGAAGTTTTAACATTTACTACTGGCAGAGCAGGTTTGAGAATAATCTAACTTTGGGAATGACTACAAAGGGTGTTAATTAAGTAGCAGGTGTTTTATCACCTATGACTATTTGAAAAAATTTAGCACAGATGTAGAAAGCTTAAGTACATCTATAGTTTGTATAACAAAACTATATTCATTGGGTTCCATCTGCCACACTAACCTCAAATCACATTTAGTGCCAGCCAATTAACACCTTGACTAAACTATAGACCACCTGCAGCTTCAGTAATGTAATGAATTCACTAACTTTTATATAAACTCATTGTAAAACCTAGACTAAAATAGCCTACTGAAAAGGGAAAAAAATATTCATGCATCAGTCATGGTGTGCACACACACACAAACACACAACACACACACACACACTTACTAAGGCATGCACATCTGCTGTCTCATCTCTGCTTCTCTCTTCATCTCTTCATTCTCTCTAACATATGAGACTTGTCTGAAGACCTTCCAGGCTCATAAACTCACAAACTGCAAGCAGAAAAGAATATTCTATTCTATTCCCTCAACTCAAACTTTTAAACCCAAGGAAGCACTCCAAAGTATAACCTTCTTTTGGATCCTTCTCCAATTTCTGGGCTAAGTGTGTGTTTACCTCCAAGCCAAAGGGTGCCAGCTTCTTTTGCAGGACATCCACATCATCATGGGGCAACTGACACATTTATTCCATCTTTGTGGGTTTCAGCTCCTGTCTATGGATTCCATCTTTTCTTTGCTCTCCCTCACTTTACATACATCTTCTTTTCCTGTCTGTCCTGAAAACTTCAAGTTCTAGCATCAGATACAAAGACAACAGACTTATAGAAATTATATAATCAGCTCCCCAAATTGTTTGGGCAAGTCCCTGTCAGAAATCCTTTATTTGGAGCTGGGTGCCTATAATCCCAGCAACTCGGGAGGCTCAGGCAAGAAAATCACTTAATGCCAGGAGTGCAAGAACAGCCTGGGCGACATAGCAAGTCCTGTTCTATTAAAAAATAATAAAAAATAATAAAATAATTTAAAAAATTAGCAGGGTGTCAATGCACCTGTAGTCCCAGCTATGGATCCCTTGAGCCCAGATATTCTAGGCTGTAGTGAGCTATGATCATACCACTGTCCTCTAGCCTGGGTGACAGACCAAGACCCTGTCCCTAAAATAAGAAAATAAGTGAAAATTAATACATAAATCCTTTATTCTTTTACATTTCAGGGATTGTTTATTGATCTTTTACATTTATCCAAATACCATTTCAAGAAAGTAAAGTATTTTTAAGTTTATGTTTACTAGACATGTAATCATTTAAACTGAAAACTGCCCTTCTTCCCCTTCAGAGTAGAATATAGCAAAAATTCAGGAAATTCTTTTTCTTCCTTTTATAAAAGGATCAGTATGGAACAACACTTAAAGTCATGACAGTCTCTGGGCCCTTTTATTAAGAATGTACTCTGATGCTTAGTCCTAAATAATTGGAGGACTCTCTTCTCATAGTTTTGGATAACTAAATCGACAGTAAGCTTTTTAATACAATAAGCTATACAAAATTACATATATTTTTAGTTTATTTTGCTGCTCCTGTGTTTTCTGTCTTTCTAGCATTCTGTTTGCTTTTTTTTATTATGAGGGGAAATTTTAGCCATGATGAGTTGAGAAAAAGTTCATAACTTTTTCCATAACTACTGCAACCATTGGGGCTGAATAGAATAGTCATCACCCACCTCGGTCCTCACTGTGTAAACTTTCTCCAGAAACACAGACCTATCCTTTCACTCTAACTCTCCTTCCTTCACAAGGTTACATCTGGATGATAATACGAGTCTCTGTTCTTTTCCATCTCTCTCCCCTCCAATCAATTCGGTAAGTTTCTAGTAGGCCAGGTATCATAAAACTCATTATTCAAAATGTCACTTTTCTTCTTAAAAATATTTTAACTGATATCTTAGGATACTTTGAAATTGAGGAGCATAGTAAAATATTTAATAGTCATAGTGATTATCTTGAGTCATTAGAAAATATGTGTTCTGATATTTTTTAAAAAGCAATGAAAATACTCCATATGATACTTTAATGGTAGATACATGTCATCATATATTTGTCCAGAACCAGACCCATATAATGCACAACACCAAAAGTGAACCCTCATGTAAAAGTGTAGATTTGGGGAGATAATAATGTGTTGATGTAGTTTCCTCAGTTGTAACAAATGTATATTCTAATGAGGGATGTTGACAATGGGAAAGGCTATACATGTGTAGGGGAGGGGATATGTAGGAAATCTCCGTACCTTCTGCTCAATTTTTCTGTGAACCTAAAACTGATCTAAAAAATAAAGGCTATTAATAAAAACTGAGCTAGATATCAGAAGAAGAAGAAAAATAAAATTATTTATCCTGAAACCTTGTGCCTCCAACCCTAGATCACACACATCTAAAAACAAAATGAAACTTTAGCTTCTCAGGCTGAAATATATGCCTTCAAAGTACTACACTGTTTTAACCTAGTAACATTGGATGATAACTTGATTTACATGTGTATAATGAAATGACATGTTGGCATGGTATGACATGCTGTGCTATTGGAAGTTAGGATGATGGTTACCCTTGCAATGTTAGTAACCGAAAGGTGGGCTTGTAGGATGGTGGTAATATTGTTCTTTGGGTCCTGGGGCTGGTCACATAGGTGTATTCAGTTTTGGGATGAGCCTTACCTCAAAATTTCTACTTGAATAAATTTCTTGTTGGCTCCCTTTGGTTAATCAAATCCCATCAGCTGTTTCATAATAATATAGTTAATGATTAAAATTTAAATGCACCTAATCCCTAATCATATATAAGAAAAGTGAATAGGACTTAATTGCATCTGAGCCAAGTTCCAATTTCTTAAGTGAAGAGGAAATTGCTTCATATTAAAAAATATACAATTATTTGGAGGCTCCTGTGGAATTTCATAGTCATTTCTGTGAACTATTTCTTGCAGGTTTTGAAATTAATTTTGGTTATATGTCTTTTTTTTTTACTATGTAATCCTTTATTTCTAATAGCTAGTAGTCTTCATTCAAGGTAAAATATCTTAGATATTGTAAATTTTCTCTGCATCCCTACTATGCTACCATAGACTGAAGTGAATATCTTTAGGAAAAAACACTGTTTCAAAAGCACATCCTGCTATTGTATGGAACTATTAGTTGTTTGGGTATATGCTATTTTTATTATGACTAGAATCACTCGTTGGATAGATTTGCACTGCATCATTGCCTAAATTATCGTCAAAGAAGTTAGCCTTTCTGTTGTGTGTGTTCACACGTGTTCATTTATGCCGTGTTCATTTTGTTTGCCCAATGAGCAAGGCAAAAAACTGACCATCAGATTTGTGGTTTTATTCAACAAGCAAGAAGAGCCTATGTGAATTAATTATACAGAAACTTATTTGATTACAGTTCATTTACAACTTGGTGAGAAAATTCTATCTCTAGTAATAAAAATATTCTATAATTTGAAGAATCTCAATATCTTATATGCTTGAAAATTGACAGTTTAATTTTGAAGTATATAATAATTTGTATTTTAAATATATGTATTAGAAAGAACTTTGAATAGTACATGGAGAATCTCTGAAATCTCAGAAAGTGTCTGTTCCATATCACACAAAAGAAGTAGCAGCTACAGATTAAAATTGAATTTAAATAAGACCTTTTCCTACCTTTCTGAACTTTTCACTTCTTTAGATCTTTCTCCAACTTCATCGTTTCACTGAAATTCCCAAGTACTTGAAATGATAAAATTCTTCTTTTTCAAATCTTTAAAAGATTTTGATCACCTATGTTCTTTCTTTTTATTTTTATTAAAGCAGAGTTTGTTAGGTTTATGTTTTCTATTTCTATACCATGTTTTATTCATGTTAAAAAATTAATGTATTCTATAAAGTAAGTATAAGTACATTAATGGGTATGTTATATAACTGGTTGGATTTGTAAATGTACACAAATATGTATTTTTTAAATCAACATTGTAAAATCCTAACAATATTGAGTTTTTTAAAATTCTAACTCTACAGTCATAGTGAAAAGATTCAAATATCAGTTCAGCAACTTACAAGTGACGGCCTTTATCTAGTTTCTTAAATTTTTCTCCCTCAGTTTCCTTGACTATAAAGTGGAGATATAATAGTATCCATCTTACTGGGGATTGAATGAAGTAATATATTTAAAAGCTTTGCACACTGTTTGACACCTAATGAGTGCTCATTGATCATTAACTCTAACAGTGACATTGCATATGTGGTGATATGTGTGATAGTTTTTAAAAATATGACTTTTTTCAAATAACCAGAAAATCAGGCTAAGGTGAACCGTATATACAAAAAGAAGATTTGGAGGATAATTTGAAATAAAGTGTGTACTTTTAATTTTTATGAAAGCTTTGGGGGCTTTTGGCAATTTTCCAAGTTATTTCAGCAGCATGTTCCTACAAAGTTACTAGTTTCAGGGTCCTGAATCTCTTCCTTGGGAAAAATCTTTACAGAAAGGAAAGTAATGATCATTAGAATCTTGTGATTCTAAATATCCTCTTAAAAGTAAAGTTCCCCTTTTTAATGGTTAACTGTTACAATCTAATTTCTATAAAAAGAGAAAAGATATAGTCTACATTTATACTAGCTTCTTTTTAAACATTTTAGAAGAGGAAAGAAACAGAAGGACTAGTAGAGGTTTCAGTTTTCTTTCTATCTATTGATAAAAATTAAGAATGAGTATTTCTACCTATAATTTCCCCTAAGATTTTCGTTATAAAAGAAAAATATGTTATACCGTGTGAATTAGCTACTGAAAATCCATTCACAATTTCTTTCTCTTTTGTCTTACATTACTTTTCAGTGTGTTAAGCTTAAATTATTGAATTCTTAGGCTTCCTTGGATGTAAGATTATTCATGAAACAAAATTCTGCTCATGAGGGGGGATTTCCTTCCTCAATAGAATGGCCCTAAATCACCAGGAGAAAATCCTTTGCCCTTCCTCTTTCCCATGAATTAAAATCTTACAAGAGCACTTCTTCTCCAGTGTCATCTTGAGCCCTCTTCTTCTCTCACTGGGTCATACCCTACTTTTTTTCACTTGTAAAAATTCACCTTGTGCCCAAAGCATCCGCCTCAGCAATCATCTCCTTTTTGTATCAGCATATTATTTCTTCCTCAAGTTGTAACTCCCCTTTCCCCCAACTCCTCCAGACTAGATCAGGTTCCCTTCTCTCATGTAGTATTCCTATGTTTCCCTCGTCACATGTTTATGTATATGATGAAATATATACTATAAACTGGTTGCCGAATGTATTTCTATATAAAGTCAGAAATGTATTAATATACTCCAAAATCCCTTGCCTGTTAGGATGAGGATTATGATTGAGAAAGGCAATGGAGATAAGTTTAATTGATCTCTCATCATCATGTTCTTCTCATTCTCGAGCATCTAGTTTAAATTTCTTGTGAAAAAACAGTTTCAAAAGAATAAAACATGGACATGAATCTGGATAGAGAATATATTTGTGTCAGTAACAGGGTTGAACCACAGGAACACATGATATGAGCCAGACAGTGGAGGTAAAATAAAATAATTCATATAATGTAATGTAAAATAGATCACTAGGGAATTCAGGAGGAGACATTTTTGATGCACTATTGTAAGAGAGAGGTGCCCTGGGAATCAGAAAGTCTGGAATATGCAAAATCCAAACCAGGTTCTTGCACCCCCTCTGGAACATTAGACAAGTCAGCTTGTTGGCATTTCAGGCTCCTCAGTTGTAAAATGGCCTACGTAAACTAAGTGATCTCTAAGACAGTCCTCATATCTAGTATTCAATAAATCCGTAGACAGAGGTGGGAAAACTGTGTTTTAGGTGTCTATCTTAGCTGTAAAGAAGAAAATGGTGCTACTATTTAATACAAAGTCAAAGGGATTGATGTTAGATGCTCTTTCAATTTGGCAATGGTGTCGTTCTTGGCCACCTTGGATGTAATCTTATTAAAACTAAGTTATAGAACATTGAAGTGTGGAGGATAAAGAAAAGTAAAAATCTTTATGTGGTCAGTATAACAGTAACTAAAAAATATTGGCAAGCCATATGTTACGTACATAAAGATGAAAAGAAATGTGGTCACTGGACATTGTTTCTTTTCTATTTTCACAAAATGCTTTCTTTAATGATTTTCCAGAGGGTAGTGAGGTACATAAATAGGGTGGAGTACATAATTAATTTTATGTAATTGTACATTAGTGTATGTAAACAAAAATTCCATTTTAAAGAAGTATATTTTATCCATATTTATTTATTTATTTATTTTGAGACAGAGTCTCGCTTTGTTGCCCAGGCTAGAATGAGTGTCGTGGCGTCAGCCTAGCTCACAGCAACCTCAGACTCCTCCGCTTAAGCGATCCTACTGCCTCAGCCTCCCGAGTAGCTGGGACTACAGGCATGTGCCACTATGCCCCCGGTTAATTTTTTCTATATAGATTTTTAGTTGGCCAGATAATTTCTTTCTATTTTTAGTAGAGACATGGTCTCGCTCTTGCTCAGGCTGGTCTCGAACTCCTGACCTCGAGCAATCCACCTGCCTTGGCCTCCCAGAGTGCTAGGATTACAGGCGTGAGCCACCGCACCCGGCCTTTATCCACATTTAGATAATTTTTCTAATGTGTTAGTACTTATATGAGTGTTTTTTATTTTTAATACATAGACTATCACCCTTAGATACACCAGGATACACACTATATTTTATTAAAACAATTCAAGTACTTAGGCATGTATACAATAATTGTGATTATGAACATCTAAAGAAAATTAATGTGTAAATGTCTTAATTAAAGCTATATGATATAATTTGATTTACAGATTGAATTCTCTTACACCTTTAGAGTAGTACATTTTCATTTCACTCTCATTTAGTTAATATTTAGCAAAGCTCTTGGCATAGCACATTGTACTATTAATGCACATTTTTTTGAGAAATCTTACAGTATTTTTTAAAAGTCTCTGGAAGATAGATCATAAATTTTGTTATTGTATTGAAGTGCAAAATTTGCCTCTTGCTTACCAATTTAGAATACTTGTGGATTTCATATTTACTTATTTACAGATACTGAGAAAAATTGTTAAAATCAGTTTGATTTTGTTTGAATAGGGGTTTATTTTCACATTTTGAAACTGAAGTTGAGAACCTTTCCCAGTGGCATTCTTTACTCATAGATATGATGTGAATATTGTGTTTGCCTTAGTCCTCCTGATCTTATTTTCTTTAGGAAAACTGTGATTCATATTAGTAGCATATTACCAAAGTTACACGGATATTAAAGTTTGAGCCTTGGGATAAAAGAGTAAAAATTTCACATTCTTGTTACTACTCTTGTCACTAGATATTGTTGTTTTGGTTATGGTATTCCCTCTAGGGCACCCTCTAAGAAAAACATCATTTATCTTACTTTAGCTATGAGAAGTCTACAGAAATATTTTCTTCATTTTTTAAAATGAGTTTTCAGAAATATCCACAAATAGAAAGCAAATAGTTAAGCATTAAACTCTATAATGTTTAGTTTGCTCAGTCTTTTTTATTTTACATACATAAAGAAGAAGAAAATTAGAAACTCCAAAATCTTTATTTTTTTAAGGGTAAAATAGGACAATAAGAATCCTCAATTAGTACTGTGGTTTCCATAGTGGGAGTGAAAGACCCCTGAATTTTATGAGATGTATTCTGTTGGAATGAAATGCAGTAGCTGCTTGTTAGCACAGTATTGTTCCCATCCTTTCACTTGCTTCCACTCCTGCATTCTCACCTCCTGCAGTAGAAACTGTGTGTCTTTGTTCTCTGTGTTCCTAGGTGAAACTGGGGAAAAGCAGCCTTTACTTAGCAACATCTGATCTTTTGCTCCTTCTTCCTGGGTGATTAGATTCAGAAATATATGAAAATGGAAGCTTTTTAATTCTACTTTTTATTTAGCAAACATGTTCTAATTCTTAAAATTTATCTGAAAATGATTATTCAAAAGATAATCATTTGTTGTATAGAGTATTATTATTGATACTTCTAAAAATTAATACTAATAATAAGCCCCATATCACAAAAGTAATGTTTCTCATAAGCTGTTATATCATAATATAATCTAGAATTTGGGGAGATTATTTTATTTTTTTGAAATCACTTCTTTGTGATGTTTTTTCCTAAAAGGATGATTTTAAAATGATCTTCAGACTTTTTAAAATCAAACTTTTTCTCCTTGAGTTTAAATATTTAGTATGCTTTATATGTCCTAGGAAAAATAAAAGAGATTTTTTTTTCACATGCTGATAGTATATACATTAATATTCCGAAGCTTGCTCTAACTACTGCAGATTGATCACCAGAGCGCTAATTTGTTCACCCTATGCATGCAAATATAAAACTTCTCTCTCGTCAGTTTTATTTCTGGCTTTTAAATGTGTTTGTAATGTTTTAGAACTTTAAGGTTAGTTTTTGAATTTTTCAAATGCCATATATATTAGCAAGCAAAATAAAGGCCATTAGAAAATCACAGTAGAATTAGAATTTCAGTACAGCAATATAAGTAATTCTCACATGATAAACAAAAGGAGGTCAGAGTTGTCTCTCCAATTATTTCCAGAAACCTGCCCTACAAATCAGGGATCATCACACGGTTACTTAAAAGTCTTTAATTACAAAAGCAACTATGAAAATGGTTCACTACTATCATCCATTATTAATTCCCAGATTCTTTTTAAATTGAAAGAGGCCACAAATGACATAAAGTAATTTTAAGGAGGTTATATGGAATGATCATTTTGATAATTGTGCATTTTTTACCATACTAGAAAAATATGATATATTAAAATAAAGCTTTGACTGATATTGTTTAGGATAAATAAAGCTCAAGAGAATTTATATGTAAAAAAGTAAATCAATTTAAAGAAAATAATAAGGAAAAAATTAGATCCCATTTTAGGAGCTTGACCATGGCAGCCATCCTGAAGGTGGTATGTGACTGTTTGAGAAGCAATAAAGGGTGGTTCAAAGCAGCCCTTTCATTTCTGTAGCTATTACTTGATTGTAGGATCCAAGATTTCTCAGAGAACTCTTGGAACAAGGACCCTAGTTGTGCAGAATACACACATGACTGGGTTGGAGATCAGAGTTTTAACAAAGATAAACACTTCAGAGCTGCTGCTGTCATGACCTCTCTCCTTGAAGTATGGTCTCTCTTTCTCTGCTCTGGATGGTTCTGCTATCTCCCATTCCCCATCTGCTCCACGAATTTTCTATCTCTATCCATCCTTACCACTTCAACTTTTGCTATAAATAACTTAATTACTATGGTATTTCTTGTTTATGTTCTTGAAAGTTATTTTCCAGACCTCACCCTCTACCTCACTGTGGCCTTGAGTTTAGCACCCTACCATTGGTATAATCAGTTATGGCCAGGGTGCTGTGGGGATGCCAGATTTACATATAGCTGTGATAAGGGCATGTTCATTTAGACAGTCTGTGAGCTGAAGGTAACAGTTTGATGTCGTCTCTAGTACATCAATAATGTCCCACATGAGGGAATTGAGACCTGAGGATGATCACACAGCAAATGACTACAGATCAAAGACCAGAGCCCAGTTTTGATCAAGTTCATTGATAATCAAATATTATCCCCATTTATCCAGAAATATTTATTATAGATTAGCACCACATATTATTATTAAGTGACTAAATATGATTTAGACATAGAAAGCCTTTTTCCTTTAGGAAACAAATATATAAAATAGACCCCAGTAAGGTGGAGGGGCCATTAAAGCACTGTAGACAGGAATGGGTTTAGACTGTTAGAAAGTTGTGAAGTGTTTAAGATTTAATTTCTGAATCCACTGAATTACTTTGACTCTTTTTCATTTCCCTTTGTGGTATTCATTTCCCTTCCAGGAGCCCAGCACTATCATGATATGTCCTGGTCTAGAGTTCCCTTTTCTTCACTCAGTTAGGACTTTAGATATATTTCTTCCCAATAGAACATGTTTCTCTCAGGGATTTTTTTTTTTTTTAACATTGCCAGTTGACAATTAACCTTTCTTGGATTAATTGAGTTAGATTTCTTACAAGGAAGAATCTCTAGCACTACATTTCTTTTTCTTGTATTACTGATTACATTTTTGGTCTCATTTTTCAGATTCCTTATGTCATCTTTTTGACTGCCTACCCTTATTCTCCCAGAGAGTATTTGCACCTCTTTGCTTTTCTATCCTATTAAGTCTATTGCCATAGCATGTATTTTTGCATCTCTTTACCTTATAATTATCTATTCCTAATCATATTTCCAATTACTTTAAAAATATTTATATTTTTATGCACTATTGTCTCATCTCAATGCATATGAAAATTAAAGCATCTGCTCCACCTCCTAATAGGCATCTTTTCAAATAACTAATTTTTATCATTGATCAGATCTCTAGCTTGCTCCCTAGTCTTCTCTTTCTTGAATTTCAGGGTTTTACAACTTTTGCCTTTATTAATAATTTTCACATTTGTTCATGAAAATTTTAAATATCTTTTCCTCTATATTCAAATCTTTCCTGTCCTTCAAGTACCCAAATAACACCACACTCATGATACTACCATACTCTGTAGTCTCTGATAATCTCTGTAACTGTATTTTCCTAACAATACCTGAGTTAACCATCATTAAGGTAAAGAGATATTTTAAAATAGAAAGTGATATTTCTAGAAATGAAACATTTTTCTGAAAGAAGTTTTACAAAAAGTCACATTTTAGGCTAATTAAACCTAATACAGTTATTATAACGTTACTGTGAGCAAAGAAGCTTATACTGCTGATACATAGTACTAATTTTAGGTTCATTTCAGCATGTAGTTATTGGGTCTAGATATTATATTCATAATATAGTGGAAAAAATACAAGTGTCCATTAATAAGAGACTGGAAACAATTATGGTACTTCCATACAATGGAACATTACAGAGCTTTGAAGAAGAAGTATGTGCCCATATTGGCATATGTCCTGCAAGATTGTTGAGTTAGGGGAAAAAGCACATTGCAGAGGAGAGCACATAGTCTAGTATCATATGTATACAAAACTATGTTCATACATAGACATAGTTATTTTATATATGTACAGAGCAGGTCTTGAAAATTATGCAACAAATTGTCAACAGTGGTTACTACTAAGGGAGTGCAATAGTTACTTTATACATTTTATTATATTTTGAAATTTTGCAATGAGCCTGAATTAATATCATAATATAACTAATTTATTACATAATAACAAAATAAGTAAAGAACAGTGGAGAAATACATATAACTTTAAAGGACAGACTCATTCCATCTATAGTTGAATTATTGTGAAAATTTAAGAAATCTCTTATGTTAGAATACATTCTATATGAAATATTAACAGCTTTAATACTTAATACTTGCAGGTATCATTTATAAGTAGAATATATTTTGAAATTATTTTATTATGTTGGCCCTGTTCTTAAGATTTGAAAAGTTATTCATATTACTTGTGAAATGTATATTACTTATCTTTACTTGGGAGGTGTTATAAACTTTAAACAAATTTACAATATGTATTTTAGTTGAATATGGAGACTTACTCAAATAATAAAAGTAGTAGTAATAATAATATCAACTCTATCCATATCAGTCAAAAATGGGATGCTGTTATAGTTTTATAGTTACATTTATAATATATATATTTTTTGAGATAGAGTCTTGCTATGTCACCTGAGCTGGAGTGCCATGGCGTCAGCCTAACTCACAGCAACCTCAAACTCCTGGGCTTAAGCCATTCTCCTGCCTCAGTCTCCTGAGTAGCTGAGACTACAGGTGTGCCACCATGCCTGGCTAATTTTTCTATTTTTAGTAGAAATGGGGTCTTGCTCTTCCTCAGGCTAGTCTCAAACTCCTGACCTCAAGCAATCCTCCTGCCTTGGCCTCCCAGAGTGCTAGTATTACAGGTATGAGCCACAGTGCCTGGCCTATAATATTTTATAGTTTGTAATTTCATCCAGTTCTCTAAGACAACATACTTGATTCTTTTGTGATTAGACTTTGGAGCACATAAGATGTAATAATTATTCTTAAAGTCATTGTAGTCTAAAATTTCCCAGGCCTCACAGATAGTCACTATCTGTATACTTTAGAATGGCAGTCTCTTCTTGTTTCATGCTAGAAACTCTTCTTTGTTTACGTTGCAAGTTCCTTTGGTGGTTCACTTTCACTCATTATCAATTCTTTCTTGCTTTCGTGCCCTACCTTCCTGTTGCAGAAAAGCTCACTTGAGGGCAGTGCCCAGTCACTGCTCTCAGATTAACCCTTGGAGATTGCTGTTTTCTACCTAAGGTGCTGTCTCCCAAAGCTGAACAATGGAAAGGTTGTAAATGGGCAGCATTTCCTTTCAGTTTTATCTTATCAGAGCCATTGTTATTTGTAACACAGAAATATATGAGGGCACCCTACTCTTCAACTCTGCATCGTTTTGCCCCCATAGCATACTGGCAGTGCTTGTGCTGTAGTTCCTTGACCTATAACCACCTCCTACTGGGCTTGCAGGAAGTTTAGGCAGAGGATGCAATGGGGAATAGGCCCCTTTCTGCCTGCTGCTTCCTTGTCCTGGTTCCTGACTCCCCACTCTCAGGCATGCACCAAACATTCTCCTTAGACTTCCTTAATCAAGGACATCTTCCCTGCATGCAAATCAGCTCTTTAAAAATGGACACCTGGGGGTGACTCCAATTTCTAACATAGATCTAAATATCAATTTAGGCTTAGAGTGAAGTTCTGTGACATGAAACAGATTTTGTAAGTTTTCTTAACATTATCTATATTATGCTATAATCATCTAAAGTTGCTTTTACTGGAAACTTGAGAAGAAATATTTTTAGTTACAATTTTATTTGTTTGTTTTTTGTTTTCCCCCAGAATTTGAATTGCTACTTCCAAGAGCCAGATAATAATTGGCTCTTGCTCCTTCCCGTAAGTTTGATACTCCAGAAAGTAGAACTAACTGAACAAAAGTACAATTTGATTTAAAATTGTACAGCTGGTCCTGATAGTAAGAACAATTGTTATTTTGCCTTAACTTCCTTTTTTCACACCAGACGTCACTGAAACTGTAAAATACATTTAAAAAACATCTGTGGAGAAACTTTTTAAATCACTTCCTCTTTCTTTTGTCCTAACTTTATTTCACAATTCACTTTTGCTCCAGTGATTTATATGTTTGCCATTTTTATCTGTGACGAAAATATTTGTAAGGTATTAATGGAAAAAGACCCAAACTCTGTAAAATAATTTAAAGAGGTTTATTCTGAGCTAAGTATGTGTGACAAGCCTGGAGCATATGACCTCAAGAGGCCCTGAGAAAATGTGCCCATAGCAGCTGGGTTACAGTTTGGCTTTATACATTCATGGAGACATAAATTACATGCAAGACTCTAAGTCAATATGTGGAGGTCATATATTGGTTTGGGGAGCTTATAGGTTATAGGTGGATTTAAAGATTCTTTGATTTGTAATTGGTTAAAGAAATAAAGTTTTGTCTGAAGGCTTGAAATGTTTTAACCTGAGATAAGGATGTCTGTCAATCAGAGACAAGCCACTGGACATTTATCGAAACTCAAGTCATCTGTTGATTAAATTGATGGTTTGCACATGTGGTATAAGCTTTGTTTTGCATAGCCTTAGGCCTGTTAATGAGTTTCAGAGGATATCTCCAAGAAGGGAGCGGGGCATGAAGAGGCATGTCTGACCACCCTTCTCATGGCCAGCAACTCAGGTTTAGGGTATTTCTGGGGTCCTGTTGGCCAAGAGGGGGTTGTTCCATTCAGTCATCTAAGGGGGCTTTTAAGGTTTTACTTTAGTTCACAAAAGCTACCTTGGAAGACTGTATCCATTAATTTTATTTTGGTATTTTGGCTGATATGATACTTAAAACTAAAATTTTTAAATGAATGTGATAGGGAATTATTTTAGAGAAGTAGAGGCTGTTTTTGTTTGATTTTTTATTTGTTTATTTTCCAATAAGTAGGTAAGATATTACAGGTAAGATGTATGGAATGGAAGACTAGATGAGAAAGCCAATACTTATGGTCTTCAGATACATACACAAAAGGGTTTAATCATCTCCTGTTCACCACTTTGGTGTGGGAAAGATTCTTGCTTTAGGGTTGTGGGTGTGGCCTAATATACAATATTAACCCTACACTGGACAGATGAGATTGACAGCAGATTATAACATATACATACTCATAGACCAGGGGAGGAGGCCCAGGCCACACTGGGGTTGCATTCAGAAAAAGAGTGAATGAGCAGGGGCTGCGGGAGGCAGGCTTTGTCATATCAAGAGGGCAGGGTGACTCCTGGTTTCCACAGGAGGATGTGGTAGATAATTGGAAGCTGCCACTCAGGTGCAAGCAGGAACTATGCCTACTACCTTTGATAAGGAGGTTTGTTTGACTGGAGGAACCTTAATCATGGGAGCAGAGTGGGGAAGGGAGCTTGTGATTAGGCCATTTGAGGCCTTACTGGTTTCACTAGTGGGCAGCACATATTAGGCCTTAGTTTTGGCCTTACAACACAAAATGACTCCTTTGTTGTCTTTTGGTTATGAAGAACAAATATCTTCTCTGGTAGTTAAAAAAAATGACGTTTTATTATGAAGGTAAAAATAAGGACTCTTATGGAAATCCAAGGCCCAGAATCATGGGAAGTCTTCAAGACCCAAATCTGTATTATGCGTTCTAAAAGAATGGTTTCTCTTTCCCCATTTCATGGATGATGTGCTTAAATATGTGTACTGGATCCTTCCTCTCTCTGTTAGGTACATAGCAAGGGGCCTCCGGCTCTCCTAGGGACAAAGGTGGGCACCCTGTCTTGCCCATCTTGGTGCTGCCCCACCTTGATCCTGCAGTGAACAGTTGCCACACCTGGGGGAAGGAGGAATGCCCTGCCAATCTGCAAAAGAATGCAGGGAATTCCCTGGGGTGGGGTGAGGGGCAGACATCACAGGCACAGGAGGGTCTCTGAAAAATGACCTAGAGTAACCTAAGGCTAATTATCACATGAAGTTTCTACTTCAATTATCATATGAAGTTTGCGCTTCTTTATTTAATCATGTGTTGTCATATATTATATATGTAATATATACATATAATATCTCCACTTCTATATTATTAATAGGTAAGGGTAAGTATAATAAGAGTAGATGCGTGTCTCAGAAGCAGCTCATTCATAAGCTGGCCATAAATGTATGACTTGGCCTGGTGGACATAACTGTCCATCAAAGTGGTTCAATAGTGACATTTGAACCAGGAGGAGGGCCCAATCCAGACAATATAAAACAGGACCCCAGACCATAACCAGGGCCTCTTGTTACAACAGGGGGTCCATTTGTCCTCTGTGGCAAATGTATCTTGCTCTTGTTCTGTAGACCTATCTTGCTCTTCCTTAATAAACTTCATTTCATGCTGGCTTTGCTATCAGTGTGTCTGGTCATTCTTTGGCGAAGAGCACACCAAGAACCGAGAACAAACTGCCAATCTGACATCTCTACTGACACTTCCTCTTCCTAATATCCTTGGATGTTTCTCTTAAGACGTACCCTCCAAAGCCTTAGAACTAGTTGATTTTCTAGCTCCAGTGCCTGCTAACAACTGTCAACTTCATTCTATGCTTTCAGGTTCAAATTCCAAAGAAATTACCTGCTATCTCTTTTACATTATTGCAGAGGCATCAACAACAGGTCAAATCATACATTGAATGAGCTGCTTCTGAGACAGGCATCCACTCTTATTATACTTACCCTTAGCTATTAATAATATAGAGGTATAAATTTTATATGTATATATCATGTATATAATATATGGCAAAACATGATTAAATAAAGAAGCAGAACTTCATATTTAATCATATTTAAATGATTAAATAAAGGGCATAGATTTTCCCAGCAAGAAAAGATATGGGAAGCAGGACCTTCTGAAATGTACACAGCAAAATACTTCAGAGCATCAAATCAGTTCCTGTTTGCACTTTTTCAGAAAATAAAACCATAATTTCTCAGACACCTAGTCAAATTAGTGAACTAGCCTTGTCTTTTTATTCTGCCTACTCCCCCCTCCCCTTTTCTAATTTTGGTACACTAAGTATCTCAAATTTTCTCTCTTAATATTTCTCTCTTCCTTTGAAATATACAGCCATTACCCTGATCCAGGCCCCTTTCCTTCAGCTTGGGTCTGCTATAGCTGTCCTCTGACACCTTTATGGGCCCTGTGCCTCCAGACTCTCCCTTGCTAGCTGCTTCTATACCCAGCCCCACTGATCCTAATGAAACACCAGTTTTAATAAGTAGCCTTATATATCTCCTTATCCTTCCAGAATTGTCCTCAAGGCAACACCTTGAATTGATTCCTATCTTTCTATGTGTTTGCCCTACTTGACAAAAGGGAGCTGGCTCTAGGGAATTTTACATTTATATAGAAGACTAGAATTATAGGGTAGGAGATCAAGATTGAAAGAATAATAATAACCCTCAGGGTATATATATATTTTTTGCATTTGTTGTATCCCAAACCATATTATAACTCCCTGGATGATAGGAATTAAGTCTCATGGTTCTTTTTACCCCAGCATCCGTTTAATCATATACATGTTTGATGATGGTGTTGATGGTGATTTCTTTATTCTTTGAAAGCATTTATAGCAAGTTATTTGTATTGGTTATGTGATTCAACTGCTTAGAAGAAATTAAGGATGGCTATTTTGTTTTTATCTAATGAGATCACAGAGTAGAAAAACATACTGGCTTAAATATGACATAATGACATCTTAAAACTGAGTGTTGAGTCTCAACAATGAATTCATGTTAATGATCTTTTTAGTGGTATTACAAAGAACTCCCTTATTGATTATACAGAGGTTTTGATTTTACAAGCATGTAAGTTAAACTCATAGAATTACAACAATGTTGTTCTTGGGCAGAAAATTACCCAATAAGGATATCTGATATAAAATGCAAGCTTGCATTAAATAAGTAATTACTATTAACTCATATAAAGTATGCAGTTAAAGATATATATATATATATATATATACACACACCATTAGCTATGTGATTTGTTGAAATTAATTATTTTCTATGTATTTATGTTTTTCACACTGAAATTATTTTATTCTTGTATCATCAATTTTTTTTCCAAATAATGGGTGAAGGCCACACATGTGCAAATCACATTTTACTCCTCACCTGTAGAATCTAGTGCCCTTTATCTTTCTTATACCATATTACTAATCCTATATACATGTAAACATAATTTGGTAGACATTTAACAGTGCTACATTTTGAAAAACTAGGGCAATGGACTGTTATCAGCTTTGGAAAAGTTGTTCTCGTTTGAAATTTTCCTTAAAATTTGAACAAAAGACCCTTTAATATTTTACTCCTTTCCTAAGTATATGGGTTAAGATTTAGCTTGTAAAAATTTCAGAGTATTCTAACTTCAAATCTAGGAAAGGATTTTGTGTTGTTCTAACCATAACTTCTTTCTTCAATTTTGTGGATTTGTAAGTACAGAAATAGAATTCATTCAGACTCCAGACTGACAACATTGGATTGACAGCTAAATAAATTTGTCAGCATATTCTGTCAGGTTGAAATTCAGTAGTGTATGAGAAGGCTTGTAAAGCTTGAAGCTACCCTGTCAATACTGGCATTTCATTAAGGATTAATTAAACCAAATTTGCTTGCTAATAAAGATCAAAATAGCAGTCAGTTCTATCACAAAAACATATGACTAACTTGTAGGTTATGTATTGTGTATGTGCATATTCATAGTTAAGAAATGAAATGTTATAGGTCTCAGTTTATACTAAAAGCAAAGGAATATGGAAGGTTTCAATTAAATTAGCTCAGAGCACTCACATAGCCAAGACTAATTTCAGTATCTGGCACAACCAGGAAAATAGGGGACATGATATCTCTTTTCCTTGAAGACTATTCCAGAATTGATTTTACACTTAACTTTTCATATTGATTCATGTATTAGAAAAAAATTAATTTCATTTAAAAAGTAAAAATAAATCACTTCATATGTCCAACTTACTACAATATAATATAGTGAAAAACTTGTTAAAGTTCTATTTAAAGTACATATATTAAATCAGTAAATAAATAAGGAAAATTACTAGACCTTCATGACTCATCTGCTCTTATCGCAGTAATAAAAATATCTTTTAAAGCTTTTGTGTTTCTTGAAGTCATTAATGAAAAACTTATTTAGTTAAAAATAAGCTTATTCATTATGCAATGCATATTTATTGATAATGTACTGTGTTCCTTGAACTCTGCAAAGTGATGGGGATAAAATGGTAAGCAAAGCAGACATATTACCAGTACTCATGAATACAGATTATTGAGGAACATCTACATATTTAAATAATCCAACAGTGCAAAATTGCACCTCTACAAGTGCTGTGAAGGAGTGGTTTCCAAGGCTATGAGAGCCTGTGATAAAGAGATTTGACTTAATGAAGCAGGTCAAGGAAGTTGTCTTGAAGAGGTGACCCTTGAGTTTAGATCTGAAGGATTTGGTAGGAATTATCAGTTGAAAGAGTAAGGGAAGCATCTCCCCAGACAGGAAAGCTGCATAAAAGTTCCATTGGCAAGATAGAGTGCAACAAACATGGAGACTGTTATAAATTGAATTGTGTCACCCCAGAAAGATATGCTGAAGTCCTAACCTCCTGCACCTCAGAATGTGACTTTATTTGATAAAAGCGTTTGTGCAAATTTTACAAAGTTAAAATGAAGTCAATAGGGTAAGCCTCAATCCAGTATGACTACTGTCTTTATAAGAAGGAGAAATGTGGACGCAGACATGCGCAGAGGAAAGAATCCTTAAAGGATGCAGGGAGAAGATAGCCATTTTTAATACAGGAGATGCCTAAGGCTACCAGAGCTGGGAAAGAAACCTGAAATGATCCTTCCATAACCCCTTTAGAGGGAGCAGGCCTCTGCTGACACCTTGGTTTTAGGCTTCTAGCCTTCAGAAATGTCATAAAATAAATTTAGGTTGTTCTAAGCCACTCAGTTTGTGGTACTTTGTTACAGAAGCCCAGGGAAACTAACATACGAACTAAAAATGCATCAGTGTAAACTGAAAAGGGAGAATAAGAGCAATGTGGTCTGAAGAGAAGATGAAGGAATAGGCAGGGGAGGGGCCCATTATAGATAGTTCTAAAGGCCATTTTTAGGAGTTTTGTTTGTATTCTAAGAACAAAGGATTTAAGCAGTTCAAGCTTTCTTGAATGATATGATAGTAGCTTGGACTAGAGTAGCAGTAATGGTTGTGGAGAAAAGTCAATGGAAACAGGGAATTGGATGGACAATTATAAATAAATTGCAAAAATTCAAGCTTACTCAAGGACATCACTCCAGCATTGGTTTTTCTTTTATCATCAATTTTTCAGTCTATACTGGATAATTCCCATCAGCCTCAAAGCATACTGTTTTATTCTATCTTTTTCTCTTTTGGTTTTTGTGAACAGATTAATTGAATATATAATTAACATATAGTTAACAGATTTATTGAATATAATGCATATATTAAAAGTGTGAAATTTAACAAATTTTAACTTTTTTATATAAACATAAACCTATCATCACAATCAAGATAATTAACATCCAGTTATCCAACATCCAATAATTCATATCTAGGCTCAAAAGTTTCCTACTGCCCCTGTGTAATGACTTTATCTCTAATAATATTTCTTACTCTGAAATCTGTTCTGTCTGATATTGTTACCTCAGTTTTCTTTTGATCATTGTTAGCATGACAAATAATTTCTCATCATTTTTCTTTTATTCATAGCTTTGTATTAAAGTGCATTCCTTGCAAACAGATAATTAGGTCTTGCTTGCTTATGTAATTTGATAATTTCTGCCTTTCAATAGAATATTTAGTTCATTTACATTTAATTGACTATTGGTATGGTTCCATATTAATATATCATTTTCTATTAACACTTGTTTTTTATGTATCTCATTTGTTCTTTGAATTTCTCCTTTTTTCTCTGCCTTCTTTTGGATTGGATATTTTTATTGCATTTTATGTCTATTATTGCCTTATCAGATGGAATCCTTTGATTACTTTAGTGATTGTTTCCACCTTCAAGTAATATTAAGTGACCTACCACTTCACATATAGTATAAGAATATACTTCCTTTTTTTTCCTCCTGGTCTTTCTGTTATTATTGTTATGCATATTATTTTACATGTTATAAAACTCACAATACAATTCAGTTATTGGAATATATAAAAATATTTTTAAAAATCATGTGTATTTACCCAAAAAGTTAATTTTACTTGTGATCTTCATTTCCTCCTGGAAATTAATTTTTATGATATCAGTTTCCTAAAGGACTTCTTTGAACCTTTCTTGTATTGTGAGTTTGCTGGTAAAGAATTGGTTTGCCTTCATTTGTCTGAAAGTACTTATTTTGGCTTTATTTTTGAAGGATATTTTCATGGTTATAAAATTCTAGGTTGACAGTTTCTTTTAATATTTAAAGATGTTACTCCACAACTTCTCATTTACATTGTTTTCTACTAGAAATTGATTGTCATCCTGATATTTGTCCTCTGTAGTGATCTTTTTTCTCTGACCACTTTCAAGATTTTCTCTTTATCACTGGTTTTGAGCTACGCGAAAATGATGTGTCTTGCCATAGTTTTCTTCATGTTTCTTGTGCTTGGGGTTTGGTAACATTCTTGGAACTGAGAGTTTATACTTTTCCTCAAATTGCAAAATTTTGGCAGCTATTTCTTCATATATTTTCTATCCCTTTTAATCTTTCCTGTCCTTTGGGGACTCCCATTGCATTTATATTAGCCCATGTCAAGCATTCCACAGTTTATGAATGCTCTGTTAATTTTTTTAGCTTATGTTTCAATGTGTATTGTTTTGCTTTCTGTGTCTCCAAATTTATTATTATTTTTTCTGAAGTCTCTATCTGCTGTTAATCAATCTGGTAAATTTTTCATCTCAGATATTATTGTTCTACTTGTAGACATTGTATTTAACTTTTGTAACTTCCCTTCTTTTTCTTAACCTGTTTTGTTAACTTCCCTTTTTCTTCTTACCTTCTTCCAATCTTTCCTCTCTTTTTTTTGAACATATGGAATACAACATAAAATGCTCTTTCCTACTAATTTTATCATCTGTGTCAGTTATAGATAGGTTTTGATTGATTGGCTTTTCTCCTCATATGGTTCAGATTTTCTTACTTGTTTGCATGTCTGGTAATTTTTGATTAGATGTCAGGCATTGTGGTTTTTATCTTTTCGATGCTGGATATTTTTGTTATCCTATATTCTTCAGTTTTCTTCTAAGAATCAGTTAAGTGACTTAGAAGTAGTTTGATCCTTTTTGAGCCTGATTTTTAAACTTAGGGAGAAACAGAACAAAATTTAGTCTTGGGCTTTTTTTGTTCTACTACCAAGGCATGACCTTTCTGAGAACTCTACCCAATAGCCCCACAAATTAATGAGTTTTCCTAGTATGAAAAATACTCATTATTTCCAGTCCTATTGAGTTCTGAATATTGTTCCTTCTAATGCTTTCAGGTGGCTTTTTTTTTCACCCTTGGGTAGTTTCCTCATAAATATTCACTAATCAGTACTAAGATGAATATTCAAGAGAATTGTTTGCAAATCTCTGGATTTTTCTATCTGCTGCTTTCTTTTCTCTTTAGTATGCTGCTATATAGAGCCTAGCCACCTTTGCCTCTTTAGACTCCTAGCTCTGTCTGCTCCTGAAAATACTTATTTATACTTTCTTCATACCACTCATTTATTCATTTTCTGCTTTAGATCTCTTCCAATTTGACTTTCTCTTCCTCATAAATTCTTATCAAGTCACCAGACCATCATTTTGATAAATCTAGTGCTTTATTTTTGGTCTAAATTATCTAGTCTCCATGATGTTTGACCTTATCTTTTATTAATTTTCCCTTTATTCCATTTTTTAAAAGTCCTCAATCACAGTGGGCATAGTTTTGTCTTAGAACATTTATACTGTTTTCCCCTCTTGAAATGTTCTTTCTTCAGATATTTGCCTGGCTAACATACTCCCCTATTTCAAGATTTAACTCCTAGTCTTAGCCCATTTATGCTGTCATGACAATATACCACAGACTGGATAATTTATAAATAACAGAAATTTATTCTTCACAGTTCTTGAGGCTGGGAAGTCCAAGATCAAGACACCAGGAGGTTTGGTTGTCTGGTGAGGGCTACATCCTCCAGAGGGGAGGAACACTGTGTCCTTACATAGTAGAGTCAGAAGGGCAAGAGAAATTAACTCCCTTTGTCAAGCCCTGTAGGAACTCTCATGGCCTAATCATGTCTTAAAGCTCCCCCATCTTAATAGTATCGTATAGGCAACACCTGAATTTTGAGGGGGACACATTCAAACCACAGTGGTCATCAATAAGCCTGATCGCTCTACTTAAAATTGCAACAATTTCCCATGATAGCCAGTCTCTAAAGATAAACCTCAGTGAACCTTGTGTAACTCTTTCCTCTTGAATCTGGATTAGGTGTAACTTGATTGTAGCCAATAGAATGAACCAGATGTGACAATCTAGAACTTTTGAGGTGAGGTTAGAAGAAGACTTGTAGCTTCTGACTTGGTCTCTTGAAATGCTAGCTGTCAGGATGGTCACTGTCAGTACACATGGAGAAGCCACAAGTAGGCACTTTGGTCAATAAGCTTAGCTGAGCTTCCATCTGACAATCAACATCAACTGCTGGCCACTAAGTTTTAAAGTGGTTTTGTAGGCAAGAATAACTAGAAAACTCCTTTGCCCTGCACTTCAATTTCCAATTGCTTGCTCTACTTTTTTTGTTAGTATTTATTATCTTTTAATACACTATATGATTTGCTAATTTATTATGTTCATTATTTATTTTTATATGGATGTCTCCCACTAGATTAAAACCTCTAAGAAGATAGCAATCATTGCCTATTTTTTCCCTGCTATATCTTAATCATCTAAAGCAGTTTGCCCAGTACATAGTAGGATTACAATAAATATTTGTAAAAATAATGAATGTAAAAAGGAAATAGTTTATTGTAAAAAATTAAACAAAAGTCATTCTAGAGATGATCACAAATTTACCTTAAATGTGACACATTCCCAAAACCAAAATACTAAATTAAGACATTAAGAAATATCTATGGAGTGCCTTCTAAATTAGCAACTAATAATTAGCAAACTGGAAGGTAACTGTTAGGAAAAATGAAGCTATTTGAAATTACTTTCAAATACTAAACCATTGTAAGCCTTTTGATGGTGATATTAGGTTAATATAAAATTTTATGAAATGAGTCATAATGAAAAAAGGATCTAAATATTTTCACTTACAAGTAACAATTAAAACAAAATTTAGGGGCATATAGCCACAATTTTCAATACTAGGATTTGTTGCAGTACCTTTTTTGAGTAAAGAGTTAACATAATTTGAATTATTCATGTTTATTAATATCAGTTTCCCATTATATAATGGAATGCCTGCTGGAGATTGACTTCCATTTGTGCTAAAAATACGTAAAATGTATTTTTAAAAAAACCTGTTTCCTTAAAGATGTTTTATCTTGAAAACTATATTTTAGTTCTTAGATAGTTAAGTAAGTAATATGAAGAATGGCCACAACTTTTTAAGGAAAAAATAAATTTTAGGAATGTTTACTGCAAACCCTTTTAAGACTGACTATAGGTTCTGAATTTTTAAAACATTCACATAGATTTATTTTTTTAATATATAACTGGAATATTTATTATAAGAGAATCATTGAGGTTTGACTTTTAATTCACATGCTACATGCATTTCTAAGCAAACTATTACAAAGAAAAATTCTAAGCACACTCTGTAAGCTTAGAATGTATATGAATTTTATATTAATTCTCTTTGACTCCTTCTGAACTTGAATGTCTTACAGGTTTGACTGGGCAATTTATCAATTCTCATGCTCAATGAATTCAGTTGTGGAGCACATGCAACTTAAAGCAATGAGGCCTAACTGTTGGTGGTACTTAGAAACATGAGTAAGGATAGATAGCAGAGAATCAGCATACAAATAGAGATGTCATAATGTGAGTGAAGAGCAAAGGCTAAAATTTGCCTGAATTTGAGGCAAAACCAAAATTAAGACCAAGCCCTAGTGCAGCATACTGAAACTCAAGTTGTATATGTTTGCTTCATAGACAGGACTATTTCACATTATTTACTTTTCCACTACGCAATCTGCATATTAAAAACAAAACAAAACTACAATGACATTATACAAGAAAACATGATGTAGTTTGCTAAATAATTTATGTTTTTTTAAAGTGTTGCTAACAGATTCTAACCTAACATTATCCCTAATTTATAATCTTTTTCTTATAGAATGGAGCGTCATGATAACTAGGTACTAGTCATATCAATAATGTACCAAGTTGCTTATAAAGGGAGACTTAAGTGTATTCAGTGTTGGGTAGAACTCTTTGGTGTAAAGCTAAGTAGTTGTTTTTGCAGTCTTGATTCAGGGAAAGCAAAATCAAATGCTATAGGGCTTGGAACGGGTGAAAATGAGTGAAGTGGACATAATGGGGACTGTAGCTTGTAAGCCCTATCTTAAGGAAGCAGCCACCACTTAGTTCTACCAATAGTTGCCATGCTGGAATGTGGGACCAGGATGCTTGGTATTTTCTTTCTGCAAAAAAACCCAGAAATGTGGATTTATTATGACAAATATACTAACTGATAAATTCTGAAATTTACTTCATTATCTTGTGCTCTATGTAAAACAAACAACGAAAAAAAAAAAAGAAACAGAAAAGAAGCACACATACATATATAAATTCTGTAGATTGAATTTAGTCCACAATTTACCAGCTTGAGATCTGTAAGAATAAACTGAGGAGGTAAGAAGAAGCCGGGCATATCAATTAGGTAAAAACTACTTATAAAATATATTACAAGCATTTATTAGCACAGATAAATTTATGGACAGAAAAGAAAATTTCTGTTCAAACTATATAAAGCTTTCTGCAATGCAGCTATATCACCTTCTATTTCTTCTCATTGCTATCATCTACTCCTTCCCCCATATTAACAGAAGTTTTGGCTATTTGTTCACAGTCTTCCTATGCATAACCATTCCATTATACTTATTTATTCATTAATTCTATCATTCATTTATTTAATGAATAAATATTTTCAAGTTCTATATGCCTGGCTTTCAAGTATATGTTGGGATATGGTATAGGAAAAAAAATCACAGTCATCAATCACATGGATGGCATTCCTAATAACTTAGACTCTCAGTACATTGATTTCCCTGAATTTCAGAAGGCATTATCTTTATTTTACTTCAGCTAAACACTTCTAAGGTCACAATCCAAACATTGCTGTTACCAGGAAATCCTCCACATCTAAAAATCACAAATTCAGATTTTTGACTCATTGACTCACCCTCCCTTCCTCCTTTCCCCCACCCTCGAGTCTATCAATATTACTGCACTGAATCTATTTTTTGCCCTCATTGAATTCTTTGAATCTTGTAATTCTTTCCTATAATAACATTTTCTAGCTTGTTTTAATCAAGCAAATCTCAGGCTTCTTGATATTAGTGAATCTATGTCAAAATCTGTAGTCTTTAGATCTTGACTTTCTATAAATTTGACATGTAAAATTTCACCCTTGTGTTTATCTAATTCCCAGTCACCTGTACTTTTATACTCCTAGAGTTTATCACACAATTTTTTATAATGATACTGCTACAAATTTATGGTCATAAAATTTCATTGGACCTCACAATTCTCTAGATTTCTAGATCTTTTTTTACATATATTTTTGCTTTTCAAAATATTAAGAGGGTACAAGTGTTTTTGTTACATGGATGAATTGTGTAATGGTGAAGTCAGGACTTTTAGTGTGTCTGTCACCACAGTAGTATTCATTGTACCCGATGAGTAAGTTTTCATCCCTCACCTCTCTCCTACCCACCTTCTTGGTTTTCAATGTCCTTTACACCTCTTTGTGCCCACATGTGCCCATCATTTTTCTCCTACTTATTAGTGAAAACATGCAATGTTTTTTTTCCATTCCTAAGATATTTCACTTAGGGTAATCGTCTCCACTGCCGTCCAACTTGCTGCAAACGACACTATTTCATTCCTTTTTATGGCTAAGTAGTACTTCATAGTATATGTTTCCCACATTTTCTTTATCTGCTCATCAATTGAAGGGCACTTAGGTTGATAACATGTCTTTGCAATTGTGCTGCAATAAACATTCAGATGCATGTATGTTTTTGATATAATGACTTCTTTTCCTTTGGATAGATACCCAGTAGTGAGATTGCTAGATTGAGTGGCAGGTCTAGTTTTACTAACCACATTTTTTTCTTATTCTTCACAATGGCTATTTCAAACCTTTTTTTATTCTACCCAAGCTCCTACTGCAGCTTTTTCTTCTTTAACACATGACTATCAGGGGAACTTCTGTTAAAATTGCTTTACTTCCCTCATCTACCAATTTACCAATACTAAGAAGTTAGCATGCTAAAAAAAATTCTATATTTCTAGCTTAGGCTAGTTCCTTCAACCATGCTCAGTATACTGGCTGCCAAAGCCCCATCATGTTTCGTTTATTCATTTTATAAAATATACATTCTTTACTTTGTGGTAAGCATGGTTCTAGGCTCTTGAGCCACAGCAATGAATAACACACATTAGAACCCTGTTTTCAGAAAAACATTCCATTAAGAGGAGATGAACAGCTGTTAGAAAAAAATATTAGTTTCAGCTAGTAATAAGAGCTCTGAGGAATAAGACATGGTGATACATCAGATATATCAAATACTGGGTATCTGGGTATGTACTTTTATATCAAGTGGGCAAAGAGGCTTTCTTGAGGAAGTGAAATTTGGTCAGAGATTTGAATGATGAGAGAGAAGACAAAGAGGAGGACCATGTGAATTCACAGGAGAGAATGAGCACAGGAATCCTAACTTGGGAAATAAATTGATGTTTCTCATCAGTGAGGATGTAGTTGCATGATCATGGGAAGAAACAGTGGGAGATGAGGTCAGAGAGTCAATCAGGAGACAGATGTGAGTTTTAAATGAAGATTTTAGTGGTTGATAAGCATGTGAGTGACATGATGTGACTTAGATTTTTAACAAAAACCTAAACCACACTGACTCTTAGTGGAGCTAGGTAAGAGTAGAAGAAGAGATATCATCTGGTAAGTAATTCAAGTAATATAGGTGAGAGATAATGGGGGCTTGATTTTAGGGTGATTGTAGGAAAAGAAAGAATGATTGACAGATTAAGGATATAATTACTGGTAGAGTGAGAAAGATTTACTTGATGTAGGAGGTAAGTAGAAGAAAGTAACAAGAATAACTCCTAGGTTTTTTTTGTTGTTGTTTACTTGAGTAATTTTGTTATATCATTCACTAAATTGAGGAAAATGAAAGAGCAGTACTTTTAAGATGAAGGTAAAGTTGCAATCCAAAGTTAAGTTTTAGGCATGCTAAATTTGAGATGCTTTATTAGGCATGTATGTGGTATGTGAGGATGTCTAATTGGTAGTTGGGTATATGAGTTTGGAGTTCAGAAGAGAGATCAGCAGTGACCCTTAATATTCAGTGCCCAGTAGCATATAGATGGTAAAGCCATGGGACTAGGTGAGATGATCCAGGGAGAAATTGTAGAAGAGAAGAAAAAAAAATTCAGGGCACACCCCTGCTTCACTCTAATATTTAGATAATAATCAGAAAAAGAGGAACCAAGAAAAGGGACTGAGAAATAGCTAGTGAGATAGAGGAAAACACAAGGAAGAATGATGCCACAGAAGCTAAGAAAAGAAAGTACTTCAAGAAGAGGCAAATGACCAATTGTTTAACTGAGAGGTCTAGTAAAATTAAAACAGTGAAATAGCTGTTGAAGTTAGCATGGACAGGTGTCATTTGTTATAAGAGCTATTTCAGTTGAATGAAGGAATCATCTGAGGACAGAATGGGAAGTGAAGGGCAGGAGACAATGGACAACTCTCCCCATAAGTTTTATCAATAAAGGGTACCAAGAAGAGGAATAATAGCTGTAAGAAAATGTAAGCTAAAATAGGTTTTTATAAAGTGGGAAAATTCTAGAATTTGTATGCTGCTATGATTGATTCAATAGAAAGAAACTGGTGACACAGGATAGGGGATAATTACAGATGCCAAGTTAGTTAGAAGTTGAGCATCAGGGGGAGCTAAAGCACAAATGGAAGGGTTGAACACTGATATGAGCAGTGAAGGAAAGGGAGGGGATTCACAGAAGCTTAGTTTCAGGTAGGTAGGTAAATTCTATGAGGAAGCCCCAGACTGAATTTTTTTTATCAGGGTCTTCATCTGAGAGGGAGGACTAGGTGGAAAGTAGGTGGGCTGGAGGTGAGGGCACCACTAGACAAAGGGAGAAGGGTATGAAATGTTGGACAATGTTGAAGTAAATATACGGCATAGTGGGGTTTCAGAGCATTAGGGAATACCATTTGTCATATATGGTCATGTATGTAGAGTGAGGTACAGCATTGATGTGGATCTTTAAGCTTGCACCATGTGGTAGGTTGACTAATGGTCCCCAAAGATATCCAGGTTCAAATCTCTAGAACCTGTGAATGTTACCTTATCTGACAAAAGCAACTTTGCAGATGTGATAAAGGATCTTGAGGTGGTGAGATTATCCTAGATTATACAGATTTGTTCTAAATGTAGTCACAAATGAGGGAGGGAGACAAAGATTTGAAGAGGAGAGGGAGGCAGACAAAGATTTGAAGAGGAGAAGGTAGCATGACCACAGAAGCGGAATTTGGGATGATGTGGTCCCAAGCCTAGGAATACTGACAACAACTGGAAGTAAGAAGAGGTAAGGAATATATTCTCCCTTGGAGACTCCAGAAGAAACCAGCACCATGATTTTTTTAAATTTTGTTTTATTTCAGCATATTACAGGGGTACAAATGTTTAGGTTACATATATTGCCTTTCCCCACCAGAGTCAGAGTGTCCATTCCCCAGTGTGCACCGCACCCATTAGGTGTGTATATACCCATCTCCTTCTCCCCCCTCCCATCTTCCCAACAACCGATGAATGTCACAACTATATGTGCACTTGTGTTGATAAGTTAATACCAACTTGATGGTGAGTACATGTGGTGCTTGTTTTTCCATTCTTGTGATACTTCACTTCAGAGAATGGGCTCCAGCTCTATCCAGGATAATACAAGAGGTGCTAGATCACCATTTTTTTTATCTTTTTCATAGGATGTCTCTTGTTCCTTTGGGTAGATGCCCAGTAACGGGATTGCTGTATCATATGGTGGTTCTACCTGTAGCTCTTTGAGGTATCTCCATATTGCTTTCCACAGAAGTTGCACTAGTTTGCAGTACCATCAGCAGTGTATGAGTGTTCCTATCTCTCCACGTCCATGCCAACATTTATTGTTTTGGGACTTTTTGATGAAGGCCATTCTCACTGGAGATAAGTGATATCTCATTGTGGTTTTGATTTGCATTTCCCTGATGATTAGAGATGTTGAACATCTTTTAATATGTTTGTTGGCCATTAGTCTATCTTCTTTTGAAAAGTTTCTGTTCATGTCCTTTGCCCACTTTTTATGGGATTGTTTGATTTTTTCTAGCTAATTTTCCTGAGTTCTGTATAGATTCTAGTTATCAGCCATTTATTGGATGTGTAACATGTGAATATTTTTAGTCAGACTCATTTTGGATTTTTGACCTGCATAACTGTAAGACAAAAAATTTCTGTTGCTTTCTGCCACTAAGTTTGTAGTAATTTGTTGCAGAAGCAATAGGAAACTAATACAGTCCACTAATTAATTGCTCTCCTTAGTGTCTTTAACTTCTCCCTTCTTTCGGGTTATTTCCTATTAGCATAAGAGTATCCTTTAAAAAACGTTATAAACAAAACACAAAATAATGCAAACAAAATTTCTTACCCTCACTTGCTCAGCTCTAGCTACCATCTCCTTCTATATAGTCCATTTTACAACTAAATGTTGTTTTCTGTTTGTTTTAGACAGGGTCTTGCCCTGTTGCCCAGTGGGGCAATCATAACTCAGTGCAGCTTCAAACTCCTGAGCTCAAAGGATCCTCTCACCTTGGGCTCCCAACGTGATAGGCAACTGGCCCATGAAAGATATTAGTTTGGTGCAAAAGTAATTGCGGTTTTAGTATTGTTGAAATTTGCCATTTGCTATTGGAATACATTCTTAAATGTGGTTATGTTATACATCATTTTAACGTGCATTTCTCACTTTATGTTTTTTTGCTAATGACTTATTACTTGCTATTTATTTTATATTTATTTTAGACTATGGAAATGACATTAGACAAAAAGCAAATGTGAGTGATTTTCTTATTTGAGTTAAAAATAGGTCGTTAAAGCAGCAGAGACAATTGACAACATCAACAATGCATTTGGCCCAGAAACTGCTAATGAACTTAGAGTTCAGTGATGGTTCAAGAAGTTTTGCAAAGGAGATGAGAGCCTTGAAGATGGGGAATATAGTGGCCGGCCATCAGAAATTGACAGCAACCGATTGGGAGCAATCATCAAAGCTGGTCTTCTTAAAACTACATGAGAAGTTGCCAAAGAACTCAAGGTTGACAATTCTACAGTCATTTGGCATTTGAAGCAAATTGGAAAGGTGAAAAATCTTGATAAGTGGGTACCTCATGAGCTGACAAAAATAAAAAAAATTGTTGTTTTGAAGTGTCATCTTCCGTTCTTGTATGCAACAACAACATATGAACCATTTCTTGATGGGATTGTTACCTGCAACAAAAAGTGGATTTTATATGACAACCAATGATGACCAGCTCAGTTATTGGACTGACAAGAAGCTCTGAAGCACTTCCCAAAGCCAAACTTGCACCAAAAAAAGGTCATAGTCACTGTTTGGTGTTCTGATCCACTACAGCTTTCTAAATCCTGGCAAAACCACTACATCTGAGAAGTATGCTCAGCAAATTGATGAGATGCACTGAAAACTGCAATGCCTGCAGCCAGCATTGGTCAACAGAAAGGGCTCAGTTCTTCTCCACGACAATGACTGACTGCACATAGCACAACCAACATTTCAAAAGGTGAACGAATTGGGCTACAAAGTTTTGCCTCATCTGCCATATTCACCTGACCTCTTGCCAACTGAGTACCACTTTTTCAAGCATCTTGACAACTTTTTGCAGGGAAGAATCTTCCACAACCAGCAGGATGCAGAAAATGCTTTCCAAGACTTGCTTGAATCCCAAAGCATGGATTTTTATGCTACAGGAATAAACAAACTTATCGCTCATTGGCAAAAATGTGTTGATTATAGTGGTTCCTATTTTCATCAATAAAGATGTGTGAGCCTCGTTATAATGATTTAAAATTCATGATCCAAAACCACAATTACTTTCGCACCAACCTAATAGTTATTTTTATCACCTCTTCCTCACCATTCATCCACTTTTTAGTCCACTGTCAATGGGCTTTAACTCTTTTTGCTCTAGTTAACTGCTCTCATATTTAGCAAGGTGTTCTTAGTTCTAGTGTATTCTTTCCAAATCTACTTTTTCAAACCCTTTGTTAATCAATTGATTCCCCCATTCTGATGGTATTCTTTCTGCTTGGGCTCTATGACACTACATTTGTTTTGATTACTTTTTTCCTCTCTGTTCATTTTTATTATTTATGGGCTGCTCTTTTTCATTTTTTTGTTAGTATTCTTATCAGTGCTCTAATCAATCTTATCTATTTTCAGAACTTCAATTACAATCTATATACTGGCCATTCTAGGTTTTCTTTTTGACACTCAGAGTACTCACCTGGTCAAATACATTCTGTTCTTCATACCTTATTTATTGTCACACTGAGAAGTCCTGAGTTGGAGTGATAGCCTCTGTTTTTGTCCTATTCCTACAGCACACTCATTTCAGACTCTGGTGATTAAGTATATTGGATCTGGCGTTGCTGAACTGAATTTGAATTCTGGTTTTGCCCCCTTCCAACCTGCAATAGCAAGTGATTTACCATATGAATCTGTAAAATAGTGAAACCTTCTGAACTATGGTGAATAACTGAGACGATACACATCAAGTAGAAGGCATAATACTTGGCATGTAGTACATGGTTAGTAAATGCGTGCAATTATTATTACTGCTAGTTTTCTTCTTTTCCTAAGTACTATATCTGCTGATAATTATTAATACTACCATTGTACTTCTGTTTTCATTACTATTGCTGTAGTAGTTTCTAATCTCTTCTACAATGTTTGAAGTTCGGAGGCTACCATTGCCACACCACTCCTCTTTTTATTTTTCTAGTTCATTTTTTTCTGTCACTCCTGTATTCATCTTCTCTCTTCTTCCATTTTCCCTGTTACTCCCATACTTTTTGTTTTCATTAAATTACTCTTTTCCTCCTCCTTATTTTCCCCTCATCAATAAATTTGTGATTCTCAACAGACCAGACCACTCTTTGCAAACATCTTCACTGCCAGGGTCTGCCTCTTAGCTTTCATAATTGCTATTTATTTTCTCATTATTATTTACAGTAAAGATGGGAAGGGAATGGTTAGTGGCAGGCCTGCAGGCCTCCAGTAACTGGGGACAGCCTTAGAAAAAAATTTTCATGAAATACATTAATGACAGATGACCACCTGGCAAACACTAATGGTATGTACTAGTGGAAGAGTCCTTGTCTATGGACTGCTGTAGCAGGATGTCTAGAGTGTTTACAGAAAACAAACCTAGTGCAAAATTTTAAAAACTGGGTCTTTGCCAGAGAATTTGAGAAAAAATTCCATAAACAATGTACATATACATGCGTGAACTCTGGGTAAAAGTTATTTGCAACGTAGCTGACAGTGTAATAAAATCCCTAGTATACAAGAACTGTACAAATTGACGTCACGGCCCCCTGGGAATGTCATGTACCATAAGTCACTGTTCTACTGTAAAATGGAAATGCTTTATGCCAAAATAGCTCTCTTTTGTGTAAGTGATGTGACTGTACACATCCCTTAGAAGATTCTTTTGCTAAATCTGGATCAGTGTGTCCTAATGTGATAAGGAAGGCCTTGGAAGTTGTGTTAGTCATTCTGGATTTTCCCTTCTTTGTCTGTACTATTTGATTACATGTGCCCTTAAAATCATCTTTAAAGTTTGATATTGGGTAAGGTTTATGATTTGTATAAGTCTGTTAGGACAGTTTGAACCCTTGTATTTTCTCAGTGGATATGGTGGCTTCCCAGATGATTAAAATGGCTTAGAATATGTCCCTCTAGATATCTGAGGCAGTACTAGGCTATGATTCCAATACAATTATCTGTAATGGTTGCAGTACCCTTTGGGACAATATGTTACCATATGTAATTTAGTGAAGAAATGTGTACACATGTGTGTAATGCAATGCATCATCAATATCTATATCTGTGGGTCTACATAATGCTATAAGAGTAAACATCAATCTGACCATTGATTTTGTGTCATAGAATCTCTAAAATGTTTGACTGTTAGAAAATAAAAATAAATAATTTATTCATTTAGCTTCTAATTATTTAAGAAACCATTTTATAGAAATATATGCATTTATTCTCTGAATTATATTAGAGCCAAATTTATAAATAAGATTAGCTTACTTTAAAAACATCTCACCTCTTTTTGAAATTTATGGCCTAAACTATTTAAGCATTATATATGAGAGGTAGAAATAGTGGGTTCTTTTTTTTTTTTTGGCTGATACAATGAATATTACATCTTCTCGGGTGCTATTTTCCAGACAAATGTGTATTCCATCATATTGTAATTAAGACCAGAACATTTCCTAGAATGTTACTCACATCTTAATGAAAGGCTAATTATGCTATGAAGCTTTATATTTTATATAATTTACATTTATATAAATTATATATTATATAATTCACGTTTATTTCTCAGTAATTCTTTCACTTTGAAAAAACAATTTTCATTCTTTTACATTTTTTAATGTATCATGTACCAAATGGAAAATAAAGATAATCCCAAATGAAAGTGAGTGTTGTCCATTGATAAGAATTCAATTAATCTATGGAGGCCCTTTTCTTTACTTCTTTTACAGATTTTTAAAATTCTGTATTTCTTTTTATTCAGGGTTCCTTGGATATTCTCTAACATTGCTTTTCTTTCACCCCTTTTTAAAGATGACCCATATGTAGAAAGAATTACAGTCTGCAAGGATTTGGGAATCTAAAACACCATCTGGGTTTGAAAGAAAGGGTGGTCATTAGTAATTACAATGTAATAACAATGTTAATAGTTCATTTTTGTACAGTCCTTTTAACTTTTCAAAATTATTTCATTCATTATACAATGATATTTCTGATAGGTAGCTATTCATAATCCATAGCACACAGATGCTAAGATCTCAATATGTTCTAGCATACTGAATTATAAGAAAGTGTAATTTGAAAAATTAAAATCTCAAAATGAAGTTTCTTTTGACAATTCTTTGAAAAGGCCTGTTTCTGTAGTTGATATAAATCAAGAAATTTTAAGATTGGCCCCAAATAAAACAATCTCCGCATGGAAGGTGAAGCCTGACAAAAGTGCTGGCACCCAGGCCCAAAGAGGTGGGCTCCTCCTTGGGTTTTGTCACACACTATGATCTTGTTCACCAATATGTTCCCCGCTTCTATGTGAGAGGATTATACCTTTTCATAATGTGGAACTCACGTGTCCCCATGTGATGTGTTGTGGTAATGAAATGTCAACACATGTGAAGGGTGTTACTTCCTGGCGGAAACTTGAAGAGTCAGCACATGCTTTGCCCTTCTCTCTTTTTCCCTCTCCTATGATGACAGATATATTGTGTTCTAAAAGAGGATGACATGACAAAGCTGCAGGAAACTTTCAAAAAGAGATGAGATGTCTGAAAGCAGTGGACATGTACGAAAAGTGAGAAATAAACCTGAGTGTTATAAGTCACTGATATTTGAGAATTGTTCATTACGAAGGACAACCTAGACTGTCTTGACTGATAAGAGTTTGCTCAAAGGTTATTAAGGACTTGCCTATCCAATTGTTCTCCAGTACTGTGGCTTCCTTCTTAATATTCTCACCTAAATAAGGTCCTAACCTATTCTTGTTAATTCTCCAGTGCTGAAAGACCACCAACATTTGAAAGACTTTATTAAAACTAGGTGTCAGAAAACTGTAAAGCAAACTTAGAGTCTAGTATAATTCCCCATATTTTTACTGATTCTCCAATTCCATATGGAATCCCAGGATAAAAACATCTTGGTAGAAGTCTAGTCTTTCTTTCCTGTTCCTGGCTAGGAATCAAGTAGCTCTTACCATATGTGGCAGACACCACAGAGATGCACAGATAAGCTCCCCTTTCAAGAAAGGATTCATTACCCATCTGTCAGGACCATCTGTGAACTCCTTCAGGTCCATCTCAGCTTGAGCTGAAGTCTTCCTCTCCTTAGAGTAGCCTTCATCAATGACTAAGTAAGAATGTTGTGCAAGTACCTAGCCATTTCCTTTCAATGGGGGACTTCTATAATAGGTAATCTTTGAGGTTCTCTGTTGGGCTGGCAGAGACTTTATCAGATCTGCATTGCAGTCTGGCAGTCCCTCCTACCCAATCCTTCATCCTTCTGTTTCTTCTCAGATACTACTTTCCAAGATATTTTGTACTCCTAACTTCTGTTTAGCATCTGCTTCCTGGAGAAGAGAACTTACATAATATCTACCTTATTTTTTGGAATGCTCTCCTAGATATAAAGTAAGGACCAAGAAAGAGAGTGTCCCATCCCCTTCTTATTCTTAATGCCTGCCTCTTGTCTGTGTTTATTCACTGGGCAGCTTTACCATCAGCAGGATAATCGTGCACTATCACAGAACAATAACATATAGCAGCCATATAACTGTATAAACAAGCATACATCCTTGGTTCTGTCAAGATTTTGAAATGAAATCTTCTTGATAATTTTTTCAAGTGTAAAGTGGGGATAATAAAAGTAAGTTCCTCACAGAGTTGTGAGAAAAATTAATAGCTAAAGTTTATCAAGTGCTCACTCTATGTCAGGCTTAGAGGCACTAATTTATTTCATTCCCTTCACCAGGAGATGCTACTGGGGCAAAGAGAGGATAAGTAACACACAGCTAATAATAGGCTTAGCAAGGAGTGGGGTCTACACAGACTGACATCATAGCCCACTCATTTAACCACTCTCCTCTACTCCATCTCAATGATATCTATAAAGACCTCAGCAATGTGCCTGCTATGCGTTTAGCTCATTTGTTGGAGCAGGTACTCCATAAATGTTAACCACTATGATTATTTATTCATTTTCAAAGTAGAGGAAGAAAAAAACTGAATAATTTAAATATAAAGAAATAAAGGACCTTTTAAAGCCAAGTCAGTGAATTTGGACTTTATCTTGAGGGCATTGAGGAATTAATTGGAAAGTATTAAAAGTGGAATGACATTCAGATTTATATGTTGAAAGGTAACTCTTTTTGTAGTAGTGTCAATGAATTGAACTGGGTCATAAGTGTGGTAATGAAATGGTGAAATTTATCCGGACTAGGTGGGATGGCTGCATGAACTATGGTAGGGGAAACCAGAATTGGAAAAAAAAAAAAAAAAAGACTTGAAAATAGGTTTAGGAAACTCTTAATTATAGACTCTTAATTATAGCATTGCCACCAAGTGGTGTCACATTGGTCTGGACTCTTAATCCATCTGGGACTCAGTTTACCCATTTGTGAAAATGAGTCATTTGGATGAGGTAATTGCTATAGTTTATTTTCAATTGTATAGTATCTATTAAGAGGGAGGTGGGAAAGGAAAAGGGATTAGAAAGAAGGGAACAGAGTAGGTAGAATTTTATGAATGAATATAGTGAAGGACATTTGGAATAACTTTGGAAACTGCATTTCTGACATTATTAAGAAAGTCTTTTTAAAGGCAAAAATCTAAGTAAAGGGGATTTAACATTTCAGTTTACTTCTAAACTCCCTTAATACAATAAAGATATTCTCTAGTCTTTTGATAGAGAATATATAACACCTTGGAACTGTCACTTAAATATGAAGAAGAGGGCCAAGCATCGGGCAGGTGTTTGGTAAGTTTGTAAAGAGCATTAAGCAAGCTCCCAATAAAACTAACTTTTCTTTTTTAAAAAAAACCGCAATTTATGCAAATCTCATATGGGATTTATGCAAATTACATATGCTTTGGTAGTCAGGGAAAATAGGTATTTGCCATAAAAAAGAGTGAACTGAGTCTGTCTCTCAAACAATACAGATAATTGTAGAGAAAGTAAGGAAAAAAGCTGTACTTTACTCTTCTGTGCTTTGGCAAATTGTGTTGCATTGCTACATACCTGACAAAGTAAAGTGTATCATTTTGAAAATTGCTGCTGAGTATGGTTAAAACACACTACCACAGCAGAGATTTTGAAGTCCTCATGGAGCTGAGGTGGCAGGGTCACTGCATGTTACCACTGTCAGGGATGTTTGTTAGAGTATGCTGAATAGCAGACATAAGTTTCAGGAGGCAGAAAAGTGCTGGACTTCATTTTCATTTGGCAAAGCTTAGAGAGATAATAGTTGAGTGAATAAAACTTCTAAATTACTTCTGGAACTCCATATTGTGTTTTCAGTGTTGAATTATTATAAATGAGGCTAAAAATAATTGATTTTAAAGTTACATTTGTCATTCTAAAATTTTTCTGGAAAGAATTTTTATTTTAAATAAATAGCAGTAAATGTAAATGTAACAATGAAGATTAATGCAATACTAAATTTTTAACCCTGGTTGAGGTACACTTCACTTCTTGCCTGAAATATTGAAATAGTCTACTTACCTGCCATTTTGGTTTACTGCAGTCTTTCTACACAATGTTGTCAAAGAGATTTTTTTTTTTTAAATAAAAATCTGATATCACTCCCTGTTTAAATATCCTATTATCTCACCTATTTAAAAATCTTAGTAGGTTAATTCATTAACAAATGATATATATACCCACATCAAAACTTAGTTGCTCAAAACAACAAAAAACATTTTTTTCCTCACAGTTTCTGTGGGCCCACAGTTCCCTAGTGGCTTGGCTGGGTGGTTATGGCTTAAAGTATCTCATGAAGTTATACTGACTTATTGGTTGGAACAACACTTATATGAAGTCTTGAATGAGGCTGGAGGATCCACTTCTTTTTTTTAATTTTAAATGTTTTATTTATGCAGCAGCTCTCTCTCTCTCTCTTTCTCTCTGTCTATATAAACACACACACATATATGTATATTCATTTAGAAAAGGACAGATAACATACTGTTTATGTGGAAATATTACTAGTTCAAACTTGAGGCAATTATCACTGTGTGGGTGGATTCAAGGACTCCTTGCAGCAAACCTAAGGCTCCTTGGGGACTTGTGACCCACAAGTTAGGGAACGACTGACCTAAGATATGAGATGAGAAGGGTAACAATAACCTTTCTGTGTTTTGTGGATACAGTGCATTATAGTAATCTCTACATGGCAGCATGTTGTTAATTCAAAATTGCCTAATGTGAAAACAAACATAGAGACAAACAAACAAAAATGTGATAGAATAACATTTCTTTTTCAAAGAAAAAGCCCTAAGGTTCAATGTTCCAATATCTGTCCCCCGAAAATATGTCTAAATTTCACTGTATCATCAGGAGACTTTTACAGATAAGACTGATTTTAGAGATGAGTACATGGCAAATTTCATATCTAACATTCCAGGTTGAGAGGAAGTTTAATGCTGATGACGAGCCAAGACTTTTTCTGGAAAACTTACAAAAGGTTTTGGCTGTTATCATCTTTTTTGTCATTGTCATTCCAACCAAGACACTGGTTTCCACAACCATTCCCTCTGCTGCTCCACAGAGGTCCCCTTCTTTTACTCTGGTCACTCATCCTGTCCTTGCCATCAGAGCAACAGGACTTATTTTATTATTTCTCATAATTAATTTGGGAAAACAATAAGTTTTGGCTTGAAATTTTATACTGGCTTGAAATTTTCTAATACTACTCAGAAAAAGTATTTAGAAGCCTGTTTTTTTAATGTTGCTGTTTGGGGTTTTTTTTTTAGATTTTTAGGGAATGCTTTGTTCCTTTATTTTCTTTTTTGAAAAATTTTGTATTTTTTATTTCAGCATATTACAGGGGTACAAAATTTTGGTTGCATGAATTGCTTTTGTACAGTTTTAGTCAAAGTTGTAAGTGTGCCCATCACCCAGATATTGTACATTGTACCCTTTAGGTGTGAATTTGTGAATTTACCCATCCTGTCCTCCCCATTTCCCACCTGCTTGATTTCCATTGAGTTTTACTTGCATAAGTGCATGTGAGTGTTGATGGATTAGTTCCAGTTTAATAGTGAGTACATGTAGTGTTTGTTTTTAAATTCTTGTGATTCTTAGAAGAATGGTCTCCAGTTCCAACAAGGTTGCTACAAAAGGTATTATTTCACCACTTTTTTATGGCTAAGTAGTACTCCATGGTATACATATACCACATTTTATTAATCCACTCATGTATCTATGGGCACTTGGGTTCATTCCATATCTTTGCAATTGTGAATTGTTCTGCAATAAACATTCAAAAGCTCACTTACATGGCTATCAAGCTGCTGACGACAAGTTGTTTTTCTCTACAGGACTGCTTGAGTGTCCTTACAACATGGTGGCTAACTTACTCCAGAGTAACTGATTAAAGAAATGGAAGGCAGAATTCCCCACTGATTTGTATGACCTAATCTCAAAACTTAATTTATCAATTCTGCCATATACTATTGGTCACATAAACCAGTGTTGATTCATTGAGGTAGGAAACTACACAAAGGTGTCAGTAATGGGAGGCAAAGATCATTGGGCACCATCTTGAAGGCTTGCTATAACAGGTGGTTTTCATTTACTTTAGGATAAAGTCCAAATTCTTAGACATCACTTACAAAATCCTTCATGATATGACCATTCCTTACCTCTCCAACTTCATCCTGCCACTCCATGGATCATGCTCAAGCCTTAAAGAAAACTTTTCTTCTGTTCTTCTAATGTACCATATTGTTCTCATGCTCTTCTTGTATCTCATTTTCCTGTCCTTTTAATTAATTCACTCTTACTCATTCTTCAGGTCAGGTTATTAGATATTCTCTTTTCTGAAAGTTTCCTCTTGACTTCCAAATCATGGATCAGTTACTTGGTTCTCTGTCCTCAGACCATCTGGTCTTCCTTAATTATAGCATTTATCACACTTACATTTTTATAATTACTTTATCCCCATTGTGTACCCTGGTACACTGATATTTATGAAGGAAAGGGCCTTGAATATTGGTTTATCATTCTGCCTCATTGCTTATCATGTGTCTAATATATAGGAATATTTGTTGAATGAATGGATGATTATATAAATGAATGAGAGAATGTCTTGGCTCTCAGTAAGTAATATTTACCATAATTATTTAAGGAAATGGAAACAATATAATAGCTAAACTCACCTATAATTATTTTTAACTTATTTCTCTTTATAAACCTTAAAAACATAAAAGACATATCTGATATATCAATACTATGGTTTGATTCTCTGTTGGATACACTAGCAATTTGTTGAGTACAGAGATATTAATTCTATATTTTTCTTTCAATGATCAGTGATAGACTAATGAAAATGATTTTTACCTTTCTAGGTTACAAATCAATCATGCAACATCTGAGAATTAGTAAAAGTCAATAAAGATTTTCTACCTAATTAAATTTTTTCTTTCAAAGCTGTGAAATTACCATGCTGTGGTTAAAATAGACTGAGCCAAATTGTTCATATCTTTAAATTTAGTATCACCTACATATTATTTTCCATAGCCCAGTATTAAAGATGAACAAAATATCATTTCACAAAATATATTAATAGTGATACTACTAAGTGTACAAACCAAAGATCATTTGAAGACATTTAAATGAATTTCAAATGTCCCTATTAAGTATGTCACTTTTCCCCCTCATTAAACATGCCACCAAGTATAACCAAATCACTATTCTCAATGAAATACTCTATGCTACATAATAGCATTTATAGAAATAGTAGCACTTAAGAAGAGTACTTCAGTGCTAAAATTTTAGTCAATGTTTTCAATATTTTAAAAGTGTTAGGATATCTATTTCTCATGAAATGATAAATTACAAGTAAATTGAGAGAAGCAAGGAAGAGGAGATAGTTCACATCCTATCTTACCGATTTAATGTTGGAGTCTACAAGTAAGCTCTTTATGTAGGTTGATGTGATATCTGTATATATCAGCAGACTGAACAGAACCTTCTTGTTGGTTACCTATCCTAAGGCCTATCCTGATTAGACTACCATTCTGGTATTGGGGGCTCACATCTATTCTCTGACCACCTCCTAGCTAAACTCTTGGGGAAGACACTTTGGTAAAAGGTCCCAAACTACAATGATTGACTTGTATTTTGTCAGTGCACCATTTACACAGAGCAAACAGTACATTATTTGATAACCAGTTCATGGTAATTCGTGGCTCTCTTTTATATTGGCATTGTTTATGTATCATGCAACATGCAATTTTTTTCTTGTCCTTTGATCCTTTCTTGTTTGAGATACAGGATGTGAACCTTCTTTCTGTCTATGATGTTTATATTAAATCTGTAAGAAGGACAGACCATTCACCTCCAGGTTTGTGTTATTTGGACATATTCTTGCAAATTCATATATAGGTTATAAAATAAAAAATTAAGAAATACTTATCTAATATTTAGAACTATAACTCAGTTAATTAAAGTTTTGGACTGTTTCATGTACCCATGATTAAAAGAGCTTCAGGTGATTAAACAGTGGTTCATTTTACTCTTGCCAATTTTACACATATTAGGAAGGAAGCAAGATGCTAGGAAGGAAAAAATAAACACTATCAAAAGCTCATGTTAAATACCTAACTCTATGGTTTTTCATGTTAAAGGTGGAATTTTATTAACCAATAAAGAAAAGTTATAAAAACCATGGAGAATGTATTTCTTTTTATATACCCAATTCCTCATCTTCCAGTCTCTCTTAAAGTGGTAAGAGTAAAAACACACATTTGCTTCAAACTCTGACAATATATATTTGATTTTACAATGTTTAAGGTCATTTCTTGTAATGCACGAGTTTAAGTATTGCCTAAATGCAAATTTTAATTAAAACAAAAAATTTAGTTTTAAAATAAAGTTTACTATGTTTTGTGTGTTTTGATGTTGAAACTACCAGTGTGCATGTGCAAGTCACTGTACAAAAATTCAGAAGTTATAAGGGGATGACATAAATCTTAAGGAAAATTACAGAATTATATATAATTCATAAGCAACTATGTCATGATTTTTTAAAATTCAGTTTCTTATATATAAACCTATCTATCTTAGGTCTCTAGAACCAAAATGTAAATATGTATGTCTTATGTATGTATTAAATAGTAATGAAGCATTTGCTACAAACACATAGTTCGATATCATATTAAAAAATATACAACTTTGGGATGTGAACCACAATGAATGGATGTGTCATATTGGTGTATTAGTGTGAGGATACTGACAAATTACTGTTACAATTAAGCATAAATAAACATGACATAATTCTCTCAATAGGTTTAAGTCTGTTATCCATTTTGAGTTGTTTTTTTGTGAGAGGTGAGAGGTGGGGATCCAGTTTCAATCTTCTGCATGTGGTTATCCAGTTTTCCTAGCACCATTTATTGAATAGAGATTCTTTTCGCCAATGTATATTTTTGTCTGCTTTGTCAAAGATTAGATGACAGTATGCAGATGGTCTCATATCTGGGTTCTCAGTCCTGTTCCAAAGGTTTATATCTCTGTTCTTGTGCCAGTACCATGCTGTTTTGGTTACTATAGCCTTGTAGTAATGCTTGAAGTCTGGGAGACTGATACCTCCCAGTTTGTACTTTTTGCTTAAGATTGCTTTGGCTATACAAGGTCTTCTCTGGTTCCATAAAAACCATAGAATTATTTTTTCTACATCTGTAAAAAATGATGAGGGTACCTTGATAGGGATTGCATTAATTCTGTAGATCACTTTGGGTATTATGGACATTTTAACAATATTGATTCTGACAAACCATGAGCAAGGTAGATTTTTCCATCTGTTTACATATTTTACTTTTCTCAGTGTTTCATAGTTCTCCCTGTATAAGTCTCTCACCTCCTTCATTAAATATATTCCTAGATATTTAATTTTCTTTGAAGCTATTGTGAAAGGTGTTACATCTTTGATTTGATTTTCAGTTTGACTGTTATTGGCATATATGAATGTGACTGATTTGTGTGCATTAATTTTGTATCCTGAGACTTTACTGAATTCATTTATAAATTCCAGGCATCTCTTGGTTGAATCCTTGGACTTAAACCTAAGGCATGAAACCTTAAGAATTTTAGAAGAACATGTTGTGAAAACTCTTATAGACATTGGCCTAGGCAAAGAATTTATGAGGAAGACCCCCAAAGCAATGACAGCAGCAACAAAAATAAATAAATGGGACCTGATCAAATTAAAAAGTTTCTGCACAGTGAAGGAAACTATCATTAGAGTGAATACACAACCTACAGAATGGGAGAAAAATATGTGCTATCTACACATCTGATAAAGGGTTGATAACAAGAATCTGTATAGAACTTCAGAAAATCAACAAGAAAAAAATCAAACAACCCCATCAATAAATGGGCAAAGGACATGAACAGAAACTTTTCAAAAGAAGACAGAATAATGGCCAGGAAACATATAAAAAAATGCTCAACATCTCTAATCATTAGGGAAATGCAAATCAAACCACAGTGAGATATCACCTAACTCCAGTGAGAATGGCCTTTATCAAAATGTTCCAAAACAACAAATGTTGGCATGGATGTGGAAAGATAGGACACTGCTGGTAGGACTGCAAATTAGTACAGTCCCTGTGGAAAATAATTTGGAGATACCTCAAAGAGCTAAAAATAGAAATACCATTTGATCCAGCAATCCCACTACTAGGCATCTACCAAAAGAAAAAAAGACATTCTGTAATAAAGACATCTGCACTCAAATGTTTATGGCAGCACAATTCACAATTGCAAAGACATGAAAACAGCTCAAGTGCCCATCAATACATGAGTGGACAAATAAAATGTGGTATATGTATACTATGGAATACTACTCAATTACAAAAAACAATGGTGATATAGCACCTCTTACATTATCCTGGATAGAGCTTGAGCCCATCCTTCGAAGTGAGATCTCACAAAAATGGAAAAATAAGCACTACATGTACTCTCCATCAAATTGTTACTAACTGATCAACACTAAGGTGCTCGCATGGTAGTAATATTCATTGAGTGTTGGTCAGGTGGGGGTGGGAGTGGGTAAACTCACAACAAATGGATGCTGCGTGCACTGTATGGGGGAATGGCATGCCTCTAGCCCTGGCTTGGGTGAGGTAAAGGCATTACTTGTAACCAAATGTTTGTATCCCCATAATATCCTGAAATAAAAAAAAAATTCTCTCAGTGAACTTTAATAAAATGGCTTTCCTCCTAATGTCCAAAATAAAATAGTTCTCCTCTGAGGTGTTCCTAATTTCATGGCAAAACTTCAGTGGCCAGTAAATCTAAAACTCAAGAAATCAATACCATTGGTGTTAGGAGTCTATATTAAGGGCTTATGCTGGTAGCAAAGTAATTCAAGATGTTGACAGTATGGTCAATTTTCTCTTCTCCCATCTTGGTGTAGGATGTGATTTGGAACTGGCCATTTAATAAGTTTTAAATCATTTACAAATGAGGAAACAATTTATTGTTTCCTCATCACATGCCAGGCAAAGAGAACATAAACAAATAGCTTCTTAAAACGACTTTTTTGGTAATGATTCTGGTGATTTTTAAAAATTATAATAATATAAGTATAATAAAAAGAAATCTATAGCAGTGGCAAAAAAAGTTTCAGTGCATTTGTAATATGGTAATTATTCCAGGTATTCTTTGTAAAAGGCTACTTAAAGTAATCTTCAGCTATATATTCAGTCAACAATTGTAGTTGTTGATGTTTGATTGCTGGTACAGAATCATAAACAATTAGTATTTTTAAATCAGCATGGTCCAGTCTTCCAATTTATTGCCTCAATTACTCAATTTTCAAGTTGATGTATTTTTCTCTCAGGTATCAGAAGGTGATTTTTTTTTTCTTTTCTTTTTTCTTTTTTCTTTTTTTTTTTTGAGACAGGGTCAGACAGGGTCTCACTCTGTTGCCCAGGCTAGAGTACAGAGCATGATAGTTCACTGCAATCTCAAACTCCTTAGCTCAAGTGATCCTCCTATCTCAACCTCCTGAGTAGCTGGGACCACAGGCTCACACCACCATGCCTGGTGGCTATTTTTTTTAATTTTTTTATAGAGATGGTATATCACTGTGTTGCTCAGTCCAGTCTCAAAATCCTGATCTCAAGTGATCCTCCTGTCTCGGCCTCCCAAAAGGTTAGGATTACAGGCATGAGTCACTGTACTCAGCCAAATGATGATTTTTGGATAAATTTTTTTGGCAAAAATTATTTTTAAATATTGGGTGGTGAATACATGTTGATTTTATCTGAAAACTTAAAATATCTGAAGATCATTTAGAATGTGCTTATTATTATTATGAAATTCATGCATGCTTCTATAAAAAAATTTACAAGTAAACAGAAAAGTGAAAAAACTCATTTCCAGTGACCTTAACAAAATATTAGCATTTTATTAAAATTTATTCTAATCATACTTCTATGTTTATATGTATGTATGTATATATACATACACACACACACACACACACACACACACATATTTGGCCTATACTTGTAATCATTTTGTTTACAGCTCTAGGATGCTTAATATCTCTGAGACTACAGAGAGTAGTCAAGAAGTACCCTTGCATTCCAAATCAGGGTGTCACACCATCTATGACAGTCTTGTAAAAGGTGAAAAGAGAAATGGTTCTGCCAGTAGTATCCACCCTCTACCATTAATAATACAAGGCTGAGAATTCATATGAATTTGAGATTTGGAAGAGAGAATTTTGTTGAGAGAAGTCAATGTCCTGTGGCATTTGCCTTCCTTTTCCTCTAGGGACAAAGAAAGGTTTTTTTTTTCCTCCTATTTCAAGTGAGGATGTCTCCAAAAACCCATTCTCAGAATTTGCTTGAGTCCCCTGGAATTTGAAGAGTATCAAGGCTGGTCATGATTTCATAAAAGAAAAGAAAAGTATCTTTTATTTTTATTTGCCTTTTAAAAGGCAAGAGAATTGACAGCTTCCCTGCTTACCTGGTGACAGGGCAAGAAGATACTGTCCTAGGTATGATGGAGCACTTTTTGTGATACCAAAGGATGGGTCATATTTCTTATAGATCTGATGTGGGTGTCACACAAGAAAGAGAATTGAGAGATGTCTTGAAAAGAGCTGTGTCCATGGTGGCCTTCTGAAGAGATATAAAAAGCAAAAAGAGGCTGGAAACAAAGTAGCAAGGGGCATTATAAATGTCCTGATTTGGTAGGCTTCGAATTCTTAGGAATAACAAATTAAGGTCTCTAGTGGAGGGTTCTCTGAAGAAGTCACAAGTACCCTACAGAAGAATAAACAAACAGGTTTTGGACATTAGGCCCTATAGAGGTTGTCAATGATGTATGGTAACTGTGCCAGTCATTTAAACCTTTCTCTGCACCTCACCTCTTCTCCATCCCAAGTGGAGGAGTCAGAGGCAGTGTGGAATAAAAATTCAAGGAAGGTAAAGAGAAAAAGCAATAACTGTCTTGTCTATTTCAAGCTATACTGGAAGAGAGAAGATGAAAGTGGATGAGATCTCATGGTTTTTATAATATATAAAACTGGACTGGGATTTTTAATACCATGAAGTAACTTTAAAAGCAGTGAAATTTGGTTGAAAGATCATTCATCACAGGGAAAAAGTTGTTTAAAGGGGAAAATGTGCAAAGTATAAAGTCACCTTCTTCTTGCACTTTATCCAGCTTAAGCAAAAAGCAATGGTAAGTTTTATAATATGAGAAATGAATGATGTTATGGGAACCCAAGAAGAGAACTTTGCTTCTAGCTACTTGAGCTCCTCTACTAGCAACTGATGGTAGATGTGAAGAGAGAGTGATCTTGGATCCATAGTAAATTCTGCCTAAGATATTGACTATAGAGGTGAGTTGTCTCCAAGAGATGAGTAGAAAGCCAGAAAACTAGGGGCTCAGTGAGGACAAACAACTAGAGGAACATACATTGCCTGTGCCTCAGGCTATTCAGTAAAATATTCTCAGTGTACTCAACTTTCTCTTGTGATGTCTGCCAAGAACTCACAATAGCATTTCATAAGAGAAAGAAAAGTTTTAACACCTGTCAGGCTCAGAAATTGCTGAACCACCTTATAATAATTCCAGTCAAGTAAGAACTTTGGTATTCTTCTCACCTTTCCTTTCTTCCTCCTCTTTGGCCCCAGAGGAGAAATAGAAAGAACAGCCAACGGGTGGTAGGAAAGAGAAGTAAAAGAGATTTTACAGTTGAACAAAATTGGAAACCTAGATTAACCACATAGGGTAGGTATTTATAATTACTAAATTAAACTGTGTCTTTGAACACAGTTACCCAAAATTTTAAAGTCACCAAATTTTCCCATTCCCTAATAACAGTATAACTCAGACATGTAGCCCCTACTATGTGCCAGGCATGGTTCCAAAAGCTTTTATGTATCTTACCTCCTTTAATTCTCACAGTAACCCTAAAATGTAGGAATTGATAACATTCTGAACTTTATAAAGGGGAAAACTGAGTAACACAGTTAAATGATTTGCCCAAGTTTATTGAGAATTAAACCCAAAGAATATGGTTCCAGAGTACATGAGCCTAATCACTACTTTACACGCTAAAAGTGAAGATAAATGTTGTATTTTTCATCAAATGCCAGACATAGGGAACCCACCCCGCACTAAGCAGATTTAAATGTAGAGGGAGACAATAACAAAGTTGCTTCTACAACTATAATTCTTTGTTCAATGTACTGATGGCTTACTTTGTCCTTCAGCTGGCTGTTAGAAGCTATTGAAGAGTTTTAAAATGATTTTTTCCTATAATGGAATTTGCTTTTTGGTGTGAGCACTCTGACTTCTGTGTAGAGATTGGTTTGGAGAAGCATAAGAATGGAAGAAAATAGGTAGATTAGAAAGACTATTGTGAGCTCATGGTTGTCTATCTGTCTACCTACCTATCTATCTATGACAGACTAAATAGGACCTAAAGATTGATTGGATGTGAGGGTGAGAAAAAATTATGTTGTATCATTAATTTCTCTGTGTGAAACTACAAGATTACATCATAAAGTTAGAGTAAGGATTAAATTAGATAACTCATGATAAATACTTGGCACCATGTACTATATGGCTAAGAAAATTTGCTACAAGGAGAATAGTTTGGGTTTTAGCACCCTGTGTATATCCTGGGAAAGGTGATAGAAACCGTCTGCTCCTTCTGTGCCTTATCTGTAAGTTATCTGTACTTTACTCAAGGTGTATTGAGTGGATTACATTAAATGATTCTTGTAAGGAGATTAGCTCAGTTGCTGACACACAAAAGACCCCAGTAAATGCTACCCATCTTTTACCAGACTATTTTCTTTTCATCTACCTGACATCAGTGATACAGCTCTTTGAGGCTGATTTCTACACATCACAAAAGATACATGGCATATGCAAAAGAAATCCACTTCTTTAAAAATATAACTTTCTATCTAGCTATATATTTTTAATTCATAGGAATAATCTGCAAATCTATACAACAAGCTATTGGCATTTATTAGTTCTGGGAATGAAATGTTGAGGAACATTTATTTTTTTAGCATAAGTTTCTGTAATGTTTGAACTGTTTACATAAGTATCTATTTTGCATCTGTGAAAATACATATTTATAGATAGAAGAATTAAAACACATGGATATAAGCCTGGAAATAGAACAATAAAATGTTATTGAGGGGAAAAAAAAAAAGATACATGGCTCCCCTCAGAGGAAGCTAATATTTCATGAAGCTAGTGTATTGCTCTTGTGTAAATAAGGAAGATCTTTAAGACTTTGTTAACTACTGACAAACTTTATTTTGGCATGATACAAGTGGGCAAGGTACTGGGACACCACCCACTCCACATGGGTGAGATAATTAGGTAAGTGGGAAAAAAGTTGCAATCTATGGAGTGCAATATTGTATCAAGTAGGAATTGATAAAACTATGTCAAGGATTAAGGCTTGTAACAAAGCTGTAACATTCTGAGAAATTTTCAACATTTTATTTTCTGTATTCCACAATAACCTCTAATTTGGTTCTCATTACTTTGTATTAAACATATGGTAAGTCTGTTGAAGTAAAATCAACTTCTCTTTTAGTTCTATTTTATTTTTATCTCAAATGCATTACATTTTTGAGACATGCTTGTTAACAAAACTTTGATTTTTCAAATTAATAAACAGTTAAGAGGCAATAAAATATGCCATTTGCTACACGAACACTGCTCTGCATATCAAAATGATGACAGAAATAAAGTGACATATAGATTGATACACAGCTCTGTCATATCATAGCTGTTACCAATGTTAAATAGCTACAAGGTTATTTGGGTATGTCAGTAAATAACATACAGAAGTACATACTGTATACAAATAAAACATTTCTAAATTGAGAACTACATAGATCTAATAGCGAACTCAAAATTTGGATTTAAGAAAAGATTATGGGCGGAAAATAGAGTAACATTGATGTTTTTGTTTAACCAAGATAGAGAATAAGAATCTTCCCCAACTAGGAAGTTGCTATATTAAACTGCTACTGTTTTGGCATATTTTAAAATCATTTATCAACTAGCTTTTTGAAATTAAATGAGCTTATCCTTTGTTTGTAATTCTTCTGAAGGCAACTTAACTTTTCTTTAATCAATCATTTCTAATAACCTTCAAGACTAACTCTATACGAATTAAATCACATTTTGTTACACTTTTTAGATCCTGAGTTTGTGTTGTCACTACTTTGTCATCCGTATAATTCTAAAAATTCTCTTTGCCATCTGTAGGACCTGGAGTCGTAAACACAGCCAGAATTAAAATGTATTGACAAGTGAAAATAAGTTCTTTGATCTCAATGGGAAAAAGAGAAATGCAGTTATGCATCTCTGAATTCCACCACTTTCATATTCTAAGCTTTTGAAGTTTTTCTTTCCTTTGCTTTGCATCCTTTGGTTCTTAGTTTGTGCTTTTATTTTTTTCCTGATAAACTTACTTGCTAGGGTTAAACTTGCAAAGATAGGGATGTTGTTAGATAGGTAAAGATAGATGATTATTTAATTGTTTCTACAAGGCCAAATACAAAAGGCATAGAGAGTTCCACTCTGTTCTACCCATCTCCTACATATCCCTACTGCATAAAACAGTGCTTTCCTATCTTTGCTGTACATTGGAACTAGCTGACAATCTTAATAAAATGCAGATTCTGACTCAGTAGGTCTGGAGGCCTAAATTCTGTTTTTCTGGTCAGGCCTGGTGGCTCACGCTTGTAATTCTAACATTCTGGGAGGCAGAGGCAGGAGGATCGCTTGAGGTCAGGAGCTTGAGACCAGCCTCAGCAAGAGTGAGACCCCGTCCCTTCTAAAAACAGAAACAAATTAGCTGGGCAACTAAAAATAGAAAAAAGTAGAGTGCCTGTAGTCCCAGCTACTTGGGAGGCTGAGGCAGGAGGATCACTTGAGCCAGCAGTTTGAAGTTGCTGTGAGCTAGGCTGTCACCACAGCACTCTAGCCCAGGTAACAGAGTGAGACTCTGTCTCAATCAGTAAATAAATAAATAAATAAAATTCTATTTTTCTAACAAGTATCCAGGTGGTGCTCTGGGGACCACATTTTGAGCAGTGAGCATAAACAGGACTAAGAATGCCAGGAGTATCATAAATATATTACTTCAATACTTTTACGACGTGAGACATCTTAACATCCATTTTCTTCTGTTAACTCCCATAATACCTCTAGAAAGTATGTAGTATTATCTCTAAAATGTGGGAAAATAAATAAACAGACACAGATTTAGCAATACATAGCAACAAACTGATTTCTCTGCAAAATATGGATTATGAAATTACCTAACCTCTGAGAGTCTTAGCTTCTATTTTGTAAAATGGGGATAAAGATATTTACCTCAGACGGATGTTAGAAGGGTTTGAGAAACATGCAAATCATCTAGCCGAATGCCTGGCCCAAGTAAGTCCTTAAAACATTTTATATTGTTATTGTTGTTATAACTCCAATTTTAGCAATATATCTTGCTAATCAACCAAGAAGAAAACTTAAGTGCTTATAATTCATATTTAGTGTTGGTCATTAAGAGATGATATAATTTGAATTATAGATGTAATTGACAAATTTGTACTTCCACTGACCTGACTGGTTAAGATACTTAATCATATACCACTTTTCCTCTTTAAATAATGAGTCTTGGTAATAACCATTCATTGCAAATTATGAATGTACTGACTTACTCATAGTTTTCATTCGTCAGCACCGAGGCATACTGAGTGTGTGTTTTGTTCTCAGCATGGAAAAGGACATGTCAAGCAGTGAACCCTAGTATGCCAATCATTTAGTAATTTCAAGATTACTAATTAGCATCATGTTGAAGTGGTAAGATATGAGGGTCTAATGCATTCATTATGTTAATGATTATTTTATCTTATACAAAATCATGCATTTTCCCTTGAAGCAAAAAGAATGAAAGAACTAACTGGAGGTTTTTAATAAAGGGTTTATGCATTTAAACATGTGATTACCCTACAATCTTATTACGAGCACTTTATTTTAAAGGAAATAATAAAAAGACAAAACAGTGTGTATAAAAGGTAAGATTTTCTTTCTAAATGCAGTTGACATTTCAGTAACTGAAATGAGAATTAACAAAGAAGTGTAAGGCATGTCCTCTGCCTCAAGGAGGAAAAAATGTTACATACAAATAGTAAGAGACTAATTATAATCCAAATTCATTGAAAAAACTACATACAAACAATTAAAAATGGGAGAAATAAGGTTAGATAGGAATAAGCATAGAAGTGATGAGTGAGACTTGAGCTTGAATTTGAAAGATAAGTGCAGGTGGATGGAGAATAGAAGTGAAAACAACCACTTAGAAGATAGCATCTCTTTTCCCTTTTTTGCAAGAGCATGATACTAAGGGATCAGAAATCCTGATTTTAAAGTTGGTGCTAGTTTGAGCAACTGACTATATGTCTCTTGAACCACATTTTCTCATTTGTGAAATTAGAGATTTAGAAAAGATGTTTTCCTAACTACTCTACACTTCTTCAACTTTAAAATTTGGGACCAAGCCATACCTGGCAGGAAACATAAAGTTATGTACAGAGACATATGTTAGGAGCTAGAGGGAAACATGGTTGTGCACAGAGCATGAGTCAAACTATGGCAGCCTTCAGAACCTAGTGCTTGAGATGGAATCACTACTTGCTGCTGAGGGTGGTGATAAGAGAAGTCATCTCAAAAGAGGTCAGGATTAAGATTCTTTTAGGACAAGAGATCCAATGGATATCAAAAAATGAAGATACAATATAAATATATGACAATACTGGAAGGGATATGTAATATGCAGATTCACTCTGGATTGTTAGATAAAAGTGGTATGACATCAACATCCAAACAGTGGAAATAGGCTTTGTGTGGAAATATAAGAGTGGTACAGGAAAAATCAAGTGTACAAAGTTCAGTCCAGGAAATTCAACACAGTGAGGATCAGTACATATGAGATAAGGGAGCATAAACCAAGGACTCATGCAATGAGTCTGGAGTTGAGAACTGTGGGAATCCAACATGAAACCAATGATCAGAGTACTGACCAGCATTTTTTTTTTTTTTTTTTTGGTCAACCCCTTGGTCAATTTGCACTGATCCAGTATTAATCTACTAAAAAACTGGTGACAGGTAGGATTAGCAACAAAACTAATCTTGGTTTTGAGCTAAATTCTTCTGAATTAGGACTCTTTCTGTAAATCTTTTTTCAGATCTTGAACTGGAAAAGGGAGATTTTGAAATAAGCTCAGCTTATTTCAAACACAGCTGAGTCTTTTGGGAGGGGACTGTCTTAGTCCATTCAGCCTGCTAAAACAAAATACCATAAACTAGGTAGTTTATAAACAACAGAAATTTAGTTCTTACAGTTCTAGAGGCTGAGAAGTCCAAGATCAATGCGCTGGCAGATTTAGATATGGTGAGAGCTTGCTTTCTGGTTCATAGATGGTGCCTTTTTGCTGTATTCTCACATGGTGAAAGGGACAAACAAGCTCCCATGGGCTCCTTTTTAAGGACACTAATCCCATTTATGAAGGCTCTACTCTCATCATCTAATTGCCTCCCAAAAGCCCCACCTCTTAATACCATCACTTTGGGGATTAGGTTTCAACTTATGGATTTTGAGGGGACACAAACATTCAGAACATAGCAGGGACTTCCATTTGGAGAGATTCTGAAGAGTAGCACTCTTGGCCTTTCCTCCAGCTGACACTTTTTCTTCTCCTATGGAGGAAGAATGACTTATCTGATTGGTAATTTGAGCTCCCCTCTTGCTTTTTTCTTTTATAATCAGATAAGTATTTGGAACTACTCACTAATCAAGTAAGTAGCCTGTCCCTATAGGGATGGCCAATGGCTGTCCAGCTCAGCCACTCTGGTATTTACATACTAATTCCAGGCTAAAGTATTAGGAAACCCACTGCATATACGTATAAAAGCCAGGTTTTATAATCCATCCTACTCCTTCTATGTCTCATTTGCCTCTGAATTGTGAGGGAAAGATGGGTGTTAATATTGTGCCCTGAGCTAACACAAAAGATCAGATTGTCAGATCAGATGTATTAGATCAGAGAACCTACCCAGTCTTAACTTTTACCAAGAGTTTGAAATAGACAAGCAATCAAGAAATATGGACAAAAAAAGGAGAGGTCTAGGATATTCTATATGGCTCCCCAGGTCTTTCTTTGCTGAAAGAGACATGCATTCCAACCCAGAGGACTAAAAGGTTTGTAGAATACCTCAGCTACTGAGTATTTTTAGGTTATGAAACATCTGTATTTTATATCCAAATTGTTATAGGGCTTATGTGACAATATCCAGGGAGCTATGCTTCAAAAATCCACAGATTCTAGGTTTGTCTACCATAGACAATTCCAAGCCAGGGTCATCCTGCTAAGAGCATTCTATAGATAAGCATTCTCTTTCCAGTAAATATCATTAGTTTATTTACCAGGAAGTGCCTTATCAGCATGTTTGTAAAGATTACTTAGGTCACTTGCTTCTTTACCTGGGTATGTCTTTTGTTAATCAGAGTGAGAAAAAGAGAAAGATAAACCACAGACAAACTACTTTAACTTCTTCCTTCCCAGGCCCACTAAATTTCCACAGACTGGGGTAGGGAAGTATGGGAGTGAGAACAGATATAGTTCAACTTTGGCATTAAGCCAAATAACTATTGTTGCTTGACATGAACAGAAATAATATAATAAAAATATCTTCTTGGAAAAATAGCCCACGAAGACATTATAGAAGATATTAGGGGTGAGTAAATGGAGATATACTAACCAATCAGAAGGCATGATTTGGTGAATCTGAGTATTACTGTGTTAGCAATGACAATGGGGAGAAAGGAGTGAAACCCAGAAGTGTTTTAAAGAAAGAAAGGGCAGAAACTGGTAACTTTAACATTAAGTATAGAAGAAATATGAGAGTAAAATGTTCCCCTACAACTTCTAGTGAGGGAGACAAAACTGAAAATGGTAAAATTAAAATGCATGTTTCCAGAGTAGGTTGAAGTCATGGAAAAAGAAATAAACTGAATATTAATTGATGAGCAGGAAAATATGACAGTCATCCAAAAGAAAGTAAGCCAGATATATTGGGAAAAAACAGTGTTGGGGGAATATGTGAAAATTTGGGAATTAGTTGGAGAAATCATTCATTCAGTTAATAAATATGCCAATATGCAAAATGTAAATTTTAGGCATCAGGGGCATAATGTGAATAAACAGCCATAAAAAACAAAAATAAAAACAAAAACAAAATAAAACTCCCTGCCCTTTATTATTTAATTGCTTGATGCCTCTCTAATATGATCTCTTTCTACTCCCAAACTCTGACCTTAATGATACAACCATATTCTGAATTTCATCATCAGGGAATGTCCAAGGAGGGGCTGGTTGGGATTCAAAGAAAGAAGCACTTAATGCCAAGATAATCAATCCAAAGCATTTATTAGGGGAACTTACAAACAGAGGAGGCTGTAGTGTGTCTTTGCAACAGACAGGAAGAAAAGAAATGTTTACCTAGATATGTCTGTAATTTAGGGGGTGGAGTTAAGGAGTTTATATGCTTGTTTAAGGAATTTGGCTCAGGTCTGAAGCTAGTTTCTATTTAGCAACATGGCTGATCTTTCAGTGTTTACCAATAACAACCTAAATAACTTTATCAGTGACTAAGAATATCCAAGGTCTGCAAAGGTCACAGAGCTGTCAAGGCAATCTATTTCTGGGTCAGGATAAAGAAAGAAAACAGAGGGAACTAGAGAATCTTACAATTCCTCATCTGAAGCTCATGTCAAGAGCTATCATTTCTTGAACACTTCTCAACATCTGTAGCAGTTACAGTCAGTGTTCTGCCTTTATTGCTTCACACTTACCCCTACATGCATGCTGACCTGATTTCCAACTGCCAACATTATGGGCAAAGAAATGCCTGAGGACTTCCTCTCACTCCTGAAGTCCACTTTGCCCACCCATTTGGCAGTCTAGAACTGATGTGTCATCAAGCCTGCTAGGAACAACCTTCAATCAGTGACTGGCAGTAGTTGGTGTATAAATATCCTGCTTCCCTCTCCCATAAAGTTGAATATCTCTCAGGGATATGTCCTATACTTCAGAAGTTCTCCAAGAGAGTTAGGATCCACTCCCCCACTATGAGCTGGCTTGATAAGCACCTTTCATTGGATACCTTTCCTTTCTTGTCTTAGTTGGTATTATGCTAGGCAGGGATAATTGAATATAACCTTTCCCATCCAGAATATCTTTTACTGAACATGTTTAACTTTGGGAATACAGTTGGAGATTATCAGTTGCCAATCCTTGCTTTGAAAAAAAGTTAAGAATTTTAGCTTCTGAAAGCCATTGCAATCAAATGTTTGGCAATATGAAAATAAATTGGGAGCTTCCCAGTCTCTATCAGAAATGTGCCCCATAGGCATCACACTACACTAGTCACTAGTTGGTATTTGGCATTTACTTTGAAAGTTTCAGGAGCTAGAATAACGAAAGCATGCATGTCAAAAAATGAGTGTCTACTTGGTTTCATTAGTATGATCACACTCATATGGATTGTTTTGAAACATCCAATATGCTGAAGGTCCTGAAGAATCTGAGAAGATAGCACACTTTGTGGGGAAATTAGGAGTCTTAATATCAGAGGCAAATGTCAGATTATTTTGTTCCAATTTACTCCTTTTAGTTTAAGGATTCTCAAAAGATAGTGAACAAATATATTCATGCACTAGACATTCTACTCCACAAGTTTAATTCTGAGCATATAATCAAGATAGAATTTTATCTTTGGAAAAGTTTACAGACATTTTCATGCACTCAATCTTGATATCAATCATAGTCTTTATGGTTGTTTTGATAGTAATCTAGCATTATCAAATCACCATCTAAAACTTCTCAGGACATAATGAGCATATACTGAAATTTAAAGTAAATGTGTTTACCAGATATGCCTAGAGGAAATAAATCATTCGATTTCACATAATCTAGAAATGTCAGTTTTCTAACCAATTGCATTCACGGATTCATTCAATTAATCATTTGTGCTAGACACTAGAAATTAAGCAGAGACTGGAATATACAATGCAAAAGCAACTGCCTTCATGGAGATTAATTCTGGAGGAAAGACTGGCAGTTTTAAAAAAGTTAAAAGATAATTTAGATGGTGATAAGTCCTGGGGAGAAAAATATATAAATCCAGGGAGTGTGACAAGATGTACTGAGGTGAGTTTGGGGGCTTGAGCAGCAATTTTAAATAAGTTGGTCAAGAAAAAAGTCACAGAGAAGAGGATTGAGCAAAGATAGAAAGTGGGTGAGAGAGTGAGCCATGACAGTATCTGCAGTAAGAGTATACCAGGCAGAAAGGACAACTGATGCAAAGGCACTGATGTGGTAATGTTTCCACACTAAAAGTTAGTGTGACATGGAGAGGAACAAATGAGAAAAGGAGTAGTAGGAGACAAGGTAAGAGAGGTAGCAACAGGCCTGATCATATAGGGCTCTGATAGCCATTCTGAGCACTTTGGTTTTTATCTGAGTGATGTGGGAAACCCTTTAAGGATGCCAGTCAAGGGAATGACATGAATTGACTTATATTTAGTATCATCAATCTGGCTAACATGTAAAGAATAAAAAAGGGGGGTGTGTTAGTCAAATTAGGTGAATGTTAAAAAAAACACCTTAAATATCAGTGGCATAACACAATAATCATTTGGTTTTTACCTTGTTCTATAACTAAATGAACATGAGTGTGTGGCAGAGAGGGATTCTGTTCCAAGTAGTTGATAAGGGACTCAGGCTTGTTTATCTTGTGGCTCCCTAAGTTTCAGCCCCAGAGTGTCTGCTGCCTCCTTCTACCTCTTTGGTAGCCAGAAGAAGAGAGGAGAGCCCTTGAGAAGCAGTGTGTATTATTTCCACCATAATTCACTGGCCAGAATTCAATCACATGCTGTACCTAACAGCAGAGGAACCTGGGACATGCTGTCTAAATCTGTGTTCAGGAGGAAAAGGAAATGGGTTTTGGAGAGCACAATATACTCTCTGCCACAGGGAATAAAGGCAGAAACAAAGAACTGTTAATAGTTAGAAGATTGTTACTTTTGTCAAGAAAGAGATGATGGCAGCTTCCACCTCAGTGGTTGCAGTGGATGTAGTGAGAATCATGCACTGAAAAATTTCCAAGTGTATTCTTTTTGTTTTTTCGTTTTGGTGGGGGGAGCAATATAAGTAGATGTATGTGAAAAGTTGTTTCAGAAATCAAATATGATTGAGAAATTCTGTTATTTCTCTGCAGAAGATTTCTGGCAACCTTTATTAGTCTTGAGGATTTTTGTTTTTTATTGTTAAATGATAAAAGTAATATGCACCTTCACTCTCTTATTTCCTGTGAAGGTGCATATTACTTTTATCATTTAACAATAAAAAACAAAAATGATGGGTGCATACCTACGTAATGAGTGCAATGAGCACTGTCTAGGGAAGGGACATGCATGAAGCTCAGACTCGGGGGAGTGGGGGGTATGGGCAATATATATAACCTGAACTTTTGTACCCTGATAATGAGCTGAAATTAAAAAAAAGTAATATGCAGTTTTTTAAAAAATATGATTAGGAATTTTTAAATAGATAATATCACATAGCTAACACTCCAAAGAATATTCTTTGAGAAGATAAATGGATTACTGAATAAAAGACAGGGTTTGGGTTTTGACACATATATCCTGCATGACTTTGGATGACTGTTTACCCACTTTGAGGTTTACTTTCCTTGCTTCTAAAATGGACATACTACCTCTTAGCCTGCTCACCTTATAGGGCTATGCACATCAAATAAAATATTGTACATGAAAGCACTGTAAGCATAAATGAGTATTATTATAAGGCTGGCTGTGGCTTAAGAAAGAGGAGAGCAAACAGAGATGCTGAGTTCTTTGCCAGGAGGAGGCTGAATGTCTGACCTTCAAGGATTCATAACAGGACAATACTATCTTGACAATTGTCCAGTGGGCCTCAACCTTTTACACCCTGGAACTGGTTAAATTATATTTATGAATATGTACCTGTCAACTCATAAACTACATTGTATATGAACAGGACTTCCAACCAATTAATTCAAAATTCTCTAGGGACCACTGTGCTTATCTCCCCCATTCATAACATCTTCTTTCCAAAATAAGGATATTTAGGAATGCCAAGGAGTCAGACATTTGTTTAGTGAACACAGAGTATCAGAGAGCAAAAATGTAAGACTTTGTGAAAGATATTCTCTTTAGGTCTTGGTGAGAACATTCACTTCAGTCCTCAGCTCCACAGTGACTAAGCCCCCTACATGCAGTATCTATATGAACTGTCCAGAATTGGACTGAGAGGGTGCCCTTTTTATAAATTACACAAACTGAGCAACTCTTTAAGTTCGGACATTTTTGCTTCAAATTAGACAGAGAACGAATGATTTGATTTTCATTTAATAAATCACAGTCTTTTTCCATTTGTGTTTTCCTGTGATTACATTGGGTCATTCAGAAATATCCAGTGATCTAAATTACTCATTCATAGTTGATAAGTCTTATCCACTGTGGCAGATTTTAGCAGTTTAACCATCACGGGAGTCTTGTTTCTAATGTGAAAGACCTGGGGTGAACCTTACTCATTGTAACACCAACAGTGAAAGAAAGACTCAGCTAAGGGAGAAATGGTAGTTGCTATTGTTGATGACAAAGTTTATGAAACATATCAGAAGTATTGTAGACTGGATAAAGGGGGAGTTTGGAATAAAAATACAATTATAGAGCAGTCAGCAGCATATTTTAACCACAAGAGCGGCTGCCTGCTTTTCGTGGAGTATAAAGCTGAATAATTAGAATGAGTTGTCTGTTTTTATTCCGTCTCTTCCACTTTATTTTTTCCTTCACTTTTGAAGAATAATTTTGCTAAATATAAAACTATACTGGTGGGTTTTTCTTACAATACTTTCAGTATTTCATTTCACTTTCTCCTTGCTTGCATAGCCTCTGACAAGAAAACTACTGTAATTCGTATTATTTTTCCCCTATAGGTAAGGCATTTTCCCCCACTCTGGCTTCTTTCAAGATTTTATTTTTGTCTTCAGTTTTCTGCAGTTTAAATATGATGTATTTATCCTGCTTGGTCTTCCCTGAGCTTCCTGGATGTTGGGTTCAGTGTTTATCATTACTTTGGGAAATTCTAAGCCATTATTGTTTCAAATGTTTTTCTGCTCTGTTCTCTCTTTCTTCTCTTTCTGGTATTTCAGTTATGATTGTCTCTTGGTTCTTTAATGTTCTGCTATTTTATTTGTTTGCTTGTTTGTTTCATTTGTTTTTCTTCTTGCATTTCAAGTTGGGAAGTTTCTGTTGAGCAATTTTCAAGCTCACTGATTCTTTCCTTTGCTGTACTGAGTGTACTGATGAGGCCATCGAAGGCATTCTTCATTTTGGTTAAAATGTTTTTGAATTCTATTTTTTATTTTTTATGATTTCTTATAGTTTCCATCTCTCTGATTACATTATGCAACTGTGGTTGCATAGTTTCTACTTTTTCCAGTAAAGCCCTTAATAGATTAACAAAGCTAAATTCCCTGTCTGATCATTCTAACATTTGTGTTATATCTAAATTCAGAATTCTTTTTTTCAAAATATTAAGAGGGTACAAACATTTTTGGTTACACGGATCACTTTTGTAATGATTGAATCATGGCTATAGGTGTTCCTGTGACCCAAATAGTGTTCATTGTGTCCATCAGGTAGGTTTTTGTTTTCCCATCCTCCCCCATCCCTGCTGCTGGATTTCCACTGGGTTTTATTTCCCTCTGTGTACATATGTGCTCATCGGTTAGTTCCAATTTAATAATGAGTACATGTGATATTTGTTTTTCCATTCTTGAGATACTTCACTTAGGAGAATGCCCTCCAGTTCTATCCAAATTGTTGCAAAAGACATTAAGTCATCCTTATTCTTGGCTGAGTAGTATTCCATGGTATGCCTATACCACATTTTATTAATCCACTCATGAACTGATGGGCACTTGGGTTGATTCCACATCTTTGCAACTGTGAATTGAGCTGCTATAAACATTCAAGTGTAGGTGTCTTTTTGACAGAAAGACTTCTTTTCCTTTGGGTAGATGCCCAGTAGTGGGATTGCTGGATCGAATAGTAGGTCTACTTTTACTTCTTTGAGGAATCTCCATACTGTTTTCTGTAGAGGTTGTACTAATTTGCAGTCCCACTAACAGTACATAAGGATTCCTTTCTGTCTGCATCTACATGAGCATCTATTGTCTTGGGACTTTTTGCTAAATGCCATTCTACCTGGGGTAAGGTGATATCATGTTGTGGTTTTAATTTCCATTTCCCTGATGGTTAGTGATGTTAAACATTTTTTTATATATTTATTGGCGATTTGTCTCTCTTCTTTTGAAAAGCTTCTGTTAATGTCTTTTGCCCACTTTTTAGTGGGGTTGTTTGTTGTTTGGGTTTGTTTTTGTTTTTGTTTTTGCTGATTTGCTTGAGTTATTTGTAGATTCTGGTTACTAGTCCTATATCAGATATATAGCTTGTGAATATTTTCTCCCATTCTGTAGGTTGTCTATTTGCTCTGTTTATTGTTTCCCAATAGCTATTGGATATCAAATTTTAGAAGTGAGAAACTAATACTCTCCTGTTCCCCATCACCAAACCCAGAGCATTGAGAATTAAAACATTTCTTTTAACTGAATCACTAACAAAATAATAGATAGAATAGAGATAAACTAAACAAAATTAAATGTTTTTCTCCTTCAAAAAATAAAACCAATATTACAAAATAGTACAAAATATGCTTGCTAAATGTGTACATGCTCTTTGATAATATTAGAAATCATATGCTTGCAGTAGATTTATAAAATCAGATTTTCAGAATTAAAAGGGATCTTGGTCAGTGTTTTTTATAAATTTAAATAATTAGTTTTCATACAAGTTTCAATAAAAGGGTTGTATGCAAATACATCAGTCTGTTGCTGATTCTTCTTTATCATTCTTTCATTGTATTTGGATTTGTATACACCTTTTTGGTGTGAATATGCATCTCTTCAGTTTTCAGTGCCATTCATTCTAGGGCAGATAATGTGCTATTGATTTATTTGAATTATTGTTAAATTCTGCAAAAGTGGCATATCCAGTAAATTCTGTAGTAATAAAATAAAAGGATGGATTTGTGTTACATATGATGCGCCAATTGTGAATTTCCATCTCCTGTTTCAGTAGGTCTCAACCTTTTTTTCATTATTGTCCCCTAAAGTGCCATTCTAGGTATTCTTTTCCTGATTACTTCCATTCCCAGGAAATTTTATTACTACTACAAATATACTCTATATCTACTTATATACTACAGCCCTTGGGAAGTCTAAAAACCATCTTACGTTTTCATCCCTTCCCCAAGAACCTATTTTCATTGCTTTGACATGCTATTGTCCTAGTTGAGAATGCATGCCCTATTTGATTAATAATAATTGTTATAATTTATCAAGCACCTAAGAAAATGTGTATGTTCAGGTTCTAGAGTTGCAGTATTTGGGTTAATATTCTTGCTCAACTATTTACAAGATGTGTGATAAATTATTTACTAAACTCAGTATTTCTCAATTTTCTCAATTTAACATACAAATAATAGCACATAAATTGGTTAAAGTAATGCTGGCTGCTGTAATAAAAGCCTCAAATGCAGAATGTTTTAAATATGACAGAAGTATATTTCTCACTAATGTAAATCTGTAAAGGAGTGTTACTGAGTGGCAAGTTAGCTCTACTCCAGGTGCTGACTTCTTTTATCCTGTGCTTCATCAACTTTAAACTTAGACAATAGTGTTCAAGGCTGCCCTGAAAGTTGATATCCAGCCATCAATCAAGACAAGATAATGAAGAATTATACATGGAAAGCCTTTATGAGCCAGTGTAGAAGTGATACATATTACTTCTATTCACATTCCACTGACCAGAACTTAGGTCAGTCTTATGACTACACATAACTACAAGAAAGGGGGTAGGATGGAAAATATGCTCCATCTCTGTGTTCAGAAAAAATATGAGATAAATTTTATTAACAGCTAGTCAATCTTTGCCATGGCAGTTGTTTTACAGCATTGTGGAGGTTATTAAACTATTTGAAAGATGCATAATTATTTGAGTAGTCTAGCACTGTAACTGGGATGTACTGAGAATTATGGATCAGGTATAAAAAGTAAGTTTGGATACCATCCTTATACAAATGAAGGAATTGAGATTTATGAGATTAAGTAACTTCCTCAACATTGCTAAGGTAGAATTTTAACCCAGGTTAATCAAAATTTGAAATTGTTTGTTTTTTCTCACTTCACTATGCTTGCTCCACCCAATAATATAATTCATTACATTTGTTTTCTAAAAAGCACTCTCGTTCTTATACTTTTAATGATAAATTAAAGATTCCTTAACAGAATGACATAAATAATTAGACCACTTTATAAAATGCTTTTGGATTATCATAACAAAGATAATGACGATTACACCAATTTTTGAGTTTTTAATTGCTGTAGTTTCAGTTTTTAATAAGATGACAATTGCAGAAAGTGTGTTTCAGAGGAGTAATAAATAAAAATTTGTCATTTTAAAAAATGGAGATTATACTACCGAATTAACAAATAAATTTCTTTAGGTATATATTATAGAAATTAATCTGAGGTAGACATCTTTAAAAATGTTGTTGACCTTTTTAATAACCTCAATATTAGGAACCCTATTAACATAGCCAACATTTTATCAGTTTCAAGTTTTTTCACCATGTCACCAAATGATGTCTAATTATAGATTTATTTTTATTCATTATTTTTATAGAAATTCTGTGAATTACAATTATAATTTTATAAACAATAACTTTTTAGAAAAAATTATGATAAAACAAAACTTAAAGAATATAAGCAGAAAATGAATAAACACACCTCAACACTACTCTATTCATGTTTGTTCTTTCTTCTACCAGATTTCTTCATGTATACATGTTTTACATGTTTGCAATTATAGCATACTTGCCTCTTTATATTCTTTGTTGTTTCCTAATGTAATTCTATATTTCTATGGAGTCTTCAAAATTATCATTTTTAATGGCTTCAGAACATTCCCAAAGCTGTTGTACAATGGGTCACATTTAACCATTTAACCCATATGAACTTTTACACTCTTATTAGTTAGTCCCACATGTATATTAATACTTTCTTCTTAGCATTAGTATATGTAGGTTGAGAAGTTATTTTCAATTTTTGTCAGCATGACATTTTGCCTTACTTCCATCTTTGTTTCTCTCTATAGTTGCTGCCTGTCCATTTTTAAAAAGCTTTTCTCCTCCTGTCTCTTTTGAGCATATGAGTTTCTTGAATGCCTCTCCCCACTGTAGTTTTGTGCATTCTCTTTCCAAACACACTGCATCAATTTTAGTATTCAAATAATATCCTAGTTTTTGCCTTACAGTGAAAGATCAGTATTGCTAGTTATGATTTTACTGTCTGCAAATTGATCGCATTTCAGTCTCATTATTGGACATTTTATAGAGCCATTACAGTTAAGTACAGTAGTCCTCCCTTATCCATGGGGGATATGTTCCAAGATCTAGTAGATGCCTGAAACTGCAGATAGTACCAAACCCTATATATATACACTATGTTTTTTTCTATGCATACATAACTATGATAAAGTTTAATTTATAAATTAAGCAAAGTAAGAGATTAACAATAACTAATCATATAGAACAATTATAACAATATATTATAATAAAAGTTATGTGAATGTAGTCTCTCTTTGGCTCTCAAAATATCTTATTGTACTATAGTCATCTATTTTTGGACTGTGGTTGACTGCAGGTAACTGAAACCATGGAAAGAAAAACCACAGATAAGGGGAGACTACCATATAACATTCTCGAGTGGTGATAAAAATTGTTCAGAAGATAAAAAGATAAGAACTGATAAACCTGTAAAAGATTTTTCACATTATTAAAGATGTAAAATTAACTTATTTTTAGAGGTAATTTCATAAAATTGGTTAAATTAATATTTTTGTCATTTTGTCATTTGAAAAATCTAATGTTGGAAATTACCACTATGAAGTTTCAAAAATTAGAAGGTATGGGATATACATAAATATATATCAGAACCTTATTACTTATATCAACATAGAGATGCCATAAAACATTGATCTTAAAGCTTTAAAATTTTCATCGTTGATTTATGGTATTAGTTTGCTATTATTTAATAATAATTATTATTAGTAGTAGTATAACATTTAAAAATGTACTCTATGAAAAATATGATAGTTATAATGGTGTTTGCCAATTATTTCTAACTCCATTTTGTGGACACACAGTAGAATTATACTTTTTTTGTCCCCTTATTGGTGGGATAGGGCTTTTAGGCAGATTCTGACTAGTGAATTTTGATCAGAAGTATTTTCTGCTCAGATTTCATTGCCACTGTGAGATCCTCTGGAACTCATTTTCTCTCTGCCACCACAACTAGCCGTGTTATAGATAGATAATGGCTGCTCTGCCAACATTAGTCATGATGTGCATATAGGACAAGCAAGAAATAAGACTTTGTTTATTTAAACAACTGTGATTTTGGAATTGTTACTGCAGCATAACCAATCATTTTCTGCTCATAACAAGAAGGTCAGTTCCTCTTTTATTATACTTGGAAATGATAGTGAAGAATTCTGATTTCAAATTATTAATTTCTTTCCCTGTAACCTCAGTAGAAAAGGTGATTTGGTTAATTTGGCCCCATATTACTTATTCTCTGACAAGTTAATTTTATAACTTAGGTTTCTTTCATACAATTAATTCAGAACTAAAATGTGTCCTTTGCATAGTAATATTTCATCTGCAGAATAAATGTTGGTTGAATAAATTGATGACTGCACATCTGTTGCCTTATTTTTTAAATTCTTTCTTCCCTAGGTGCCACTTATTTTAGTTTTATTATATTATATAATATATATATATAATTATATGTTATAATATATAATTATATCACTTTATTAGGAATTCTTGGTAAACAAACCTTTTAATAACTCATCCATGAGAATATTCTGGGCATGTATTATTTAATAGCATATACTCTGGTATATCATTCATGGAAAATTTGTTTTGATATATTACAGGGTGCACCGATTTAAAATATCTGCATATTTCTTATAATATTAAGTATAATTAGAATTTATATTAATATATTTAAATTTTAAATACACTTGGAAGCTCTTACTTTTTAAGGAAATAATACTATGAACTCTTTAGGACAGCCAAGATTTATGGTATTCTTATTAATAATTAAGATTTTATAAAATGACTTTCCTTACAGTGAAAACCAACATCATAATTACCTAAAAATAACATTAGATTTAATATTGCATTAAATCAGGGTTGTGGCTGTAAGGTAATTTATTATTAAAAATTATTTGCAATAATTTCTCCTGAATTAGAGCTAATAGTGGTAAAATAATCAATATAATCTCTATTTTGAGCTTTAAACATTTGATTCCAGGAATATAAAATCTAAGGTAGACAATATATCAGTTGAGTGAAGTTTCTCTAACAAAGTAGCTGAAAACAGGGATTGATACCTTATGAAATGTGAACGCTCTATTACAGAAACAGACATGAAAGGAACAGCAGGCCATTACCAAAAAGAAGTGAGTCAAGGCTATGCCTATGAATAGGGTCAAGTTTCTTTTCAACAAGTCAATTTTAAGTCTTCTGTCAAAGATTGTGATGTAAGCTCAGGCCTGCAACATTTGCTTCCCTCTCATCAGACTGACTGAAACAAGCAAATGAAAGTAAGAAAACTCAGGAGGAAAAACCCATGTTAACATGGAGTAGTATGTCACAGACTTCTGCTAGAGATAGGGGATATTTATATAGGCTGTTTAAAATGAATAACAAGGGTAACTCACTAACCTCCTTAATGAGAAAATGTGGAAAAGTCAGTAAGACAAAAAGAAACAGTAACTGTTGGCTGATCATCTGAGTGTCAGGTAAAAGAAGGGAACTCTCAAAGGTGAGGCTGGCCTGTGGACGAAACAAGGGCCAATCGCTTGAAACCCATTTCACCATGATGTATTTACAACATGCTAATCATCCCCATGAGTGATTACTGAGGCAATAGAAAACACTTTCCAAAAATTGAAACAGAAAGTAACTATTCCTTCAATCTTATCAGTTTCCTTAAAGTATATCATACCATCTGAGTTCTAAAAGTTTGGGAAATATTAGGGGTAAACCAACAGGTACTGAGCATTAAGTCATTCAAATATTGATTTAATGCCTCATAACTTATTGGGGGTTCACAACATCCCCGATAAAGATAGGATCCCCTGGCAGAATGTGTGGCAAGAGATGAAAGAAACAGAGACACAGACACAGAAATAGTATTTAAAAGAGGAGAGAGATCAGGGACCACCAGCACTCTGGTGCCAAGGTGGCACTGACTGAAATCCAGCATTTGCTTTTTATTCTCTGCCATGTTGCAAAATACAATGATCTCATGGGATACAATGATTAAAAGTCTCAGGGATCCCCCCAAAATCACAAGATATCCTAGCTAATTTCCTTCTCCTTTCTAGAAGGGAAAAACACATAGTTCTTCAGTAGGTACAACACTTTTGATCAAGGTAAACTAATTTTATCCTAAGCTCAAGCTATGTACATGGATATCAATCTTCTAACTTCAGTAGCTGTGACCCCTTTGATCAAGGAACAAAGAAACTACATGCTTTCCACTGGGAAACTGGTTTTACATTAACTGAGGCATTGTGGAGAGAAAGGGAGAGAAGGAACTTGGCCCAGTTGTCTAACAATGGAAGCCTTAAGACCCTTCTACTGGACTGACATATTGCAATCTACCTCTACAGCGATGAGAAATTTTCATGTCAGGCCTCTCCGTGGCTTTTCATGCATGAGATCCCTTAGGCTCTGAGGTTGGAGCATGCTTTGCTGTACTCCCAGATGGCTGATATATGTCCCCCAACTAGGCAGTTAACATCTGCCCTTATTTCAGGCTTCTGCTCAGGCAATTCCTTCACCTCCTTTCCTCTCACAGCCTCAGACATAGCATCCCTAAGTCCCAGTGGTCTTAATCCCATCAATAACTTTACTTAATTTGGGAACCTAAAGAAATAAAAATACAATATATATTTATTAAGGAGAAATCTTATGAATCTTTATTACAGATAAGGATGAAGTAAGAACAAAGTAATAATCTGAACAAAATCAAAATAAAATAATGATCGTTAACTCTGTATCTACAGGCACTATTTTAAACATGTAATATATGTAAGTATTTATCATCACATTTCTATTATTATTATTTCCATTTTTAAAATGAAGAAACGTAGGCATAGAGAGATTGAGTGATATTCCCTCTAATATATGTTGGAACTTGAATGGAATCTGATCAGTTTTACCCACCCTCAAATTCCAAGTGTACTCTGTTGTCTCCAAAAACAGAAGTAAATTCAAGCATATCTGTTAGGGCCATAATTCTATATGGATTAACGTCACCTATTCAAAGATTCAGAAAAAAAAATAAACTATTGACTAAAACAAAATGGTGCAGAGAGATTATAAATTAAAGGTTAGACAAAGATGTATTAATCAAATGCAAATAAAATAAAGTAGAGATTATAATATTGAATTCAGCTTTAAAAAAAATTCAAAGCAAAATAAAATTGAATCTTTCCAAGGTTATTTTTATTGAGATGTAAAATGCCTAAATATTAAATTAGTCATTTTATATGTATGCCAAATTTTGATAAACATATCTTAAATTCTGCTTTATTAATTTAGAGATTATATTCAAATTTGCAATTGTTATATCTTTTATGTGAATTAAATTTTTATCATTTTGAAGTTATTCTCTTCAAGGCTTTTTCCTGAAAATCTCTTTTGCCTGATATTTATATAATTATACTAGATTTTTTTGGTTTTGTATTTGCATGTTTATCTTTTTTTATCCTTTTTACAATCTTTCTGTATAATTATGCTTTAGAAGTCTTTTGTAAGTGGTTTATAGTTTAGGTTTTTTAATCTAGTTCTTATTTGTTTTTAATTGAAGCACTAAATCAATTTATAGTTCATGTACTAGTAATGTGTTTGGGTTTAAATCTGCCATCTGGTTTTGTACTTGCAGTTTGTTGTGAGCGCTTAGTATTTCTTTTACTCTCCTTTCTTGGCTTTCTTTTTATTATAAAAGCATTTTTGAAAATTAAATTTTTTACTGAGTTTGAAATTTATAAATTTTTCACCACTTTTTAGGGGGATTACTCTAAAGATCATGTTTTATATACTTACAGGCTTTTATCTTCCCTCTCAAAAATGCAAGGGCATTAGTGTATTTTAGCTCCATTTCACTTCTCCTGACTGACATTACTATTGTATGTTTTAATTTCAGTCTATCATTATGATGACCTAACAAGATATTATTCTTATTGTTTTATTCAATTAATAATTTTTAGATTTACTCATATATTTACCACTTCCACTGATCACCTCATATAAAGTTGCAAATACCTCTACATATACACTCTTGATCCCCCCTTATTTTGCTTTACTTCTTAATTCTATGATACTTGTCAATTTCTAACATGCTGTATAATTGCCTTTTTAAAAATTATTTTCATGTTTGTTGTATCTCCACTCTCAACTATAGTAAAATATAGGTTCTTAATGCAGTGATTTTTGTCAATTGCATCATGGATTTTTTTTCCCCAAGTGCCTAAAGCAGTGCCTGGCCAGTCTAGGAAGCACTAATCATATATTAATATTTACTGAAAGAATAGATTTGTTCTTACAGCCCTTATGCTCCATATTAAGATCAGCTTTCTTCTAGCCAAAATGCAACTTTTAGAAGCTCTCTTTTACAGATTTGGTCATGTGCCCCTGATTTTCTCCCTAAAAGTATCTTTAGTTTCATTCTTAAAAGATATTTTGCAGCATACAGAATCCAATGTTTTTTGTTATTTTATATTAAGATCTTTATGATATCAGTTCTTTGACACCTGGCTGCCGTTATCATCGCTGAGCAGTCAGCTCTCAGGCAGACTAGACTGTCCCTCCTTTGTGGTAATCCATCTGTTTTCTCTGGCTACTATTAAGAACTTCTTTTTACATTTGATAATCTGCATTTTCACAGTATTGTGTTTGTGGTGAATTTCTTTTCAATTAACTTTTTTGGGGTTCATTAGATTTCTTGAAGCTATGAATTGTCTTTCATCGCTTCTAGAAAATTCTCAGCCATAGCATCTTTAAATACTTGTTTCTATCTCATTTTTCTTCTATTCTCCTCTAAAATTTTGATTAAACATGTGTTAGGTTTTGCCCTATTTTTTAAGTATTTTAACTTCCTTTTCAGATTTTTTATCTCTGCTGATTCTTATTCTTGCTTGTTCTGCCTCATGGTGCATTGCTTCTTGCATGCTTAGTTATGTTTTATTGTGAGATAATCTTTTTCTTTGGAAAATTATCTGTGGGGATTTTTTAGGCTAGAATAAAGATGTATTCCTTCAGAGAGGATTTTACTTTTGGCATCTGCCAGGGTACTCCGTGTCTGAGAGTAGTTTATACTAAATTCCTGGCTGGAGCATTTTTGTCTGCTAAGTTGATATGTGTTTGGACAGCTCAAGGATTTTTTTGCCTACCTGTTCTACTCTAAGCCAAGGCAGCATTTTTCTAGCCCCTTTGGGGTGTTAGTGAAGTTATATTTCTGGGTCACATGTGCCCTCCAAGGATACAGCTCTATAATTGAGAATCTCCTCCTGGATTTTCCTTCTTGGCTGAATTTTTGATTTTTGATTTCTTTCTCTATCACCACCCCACATTCATTCCCAATCGCTCTGACCAGGTTGCCTGTGATAATGGAAGCTCGAGTTCCCCAAGTTTGGCAAATATCTAAGACAGAATAAGCTTCAGTGCTTTACTGATTTCTCTGGATTTCTGCCTTTACTCTTTTTTTTTTTGCCAGGTCTTTGGTGAGCTATTTATAGATACAAACACAAAATAATATATTATTATTGTCATGTTTTTAATAGTTTTTGGATAGAAACTCTGACAGTGCAGTATCTCTGCTTTACTCTTCTCTACAAATAATAATTTTAAGTCAATAGAGGGGGTATTAGGGATTGTTTAATAATAAAAATCTGGGAGAGGTGGTTAACCATGAGGGGTATGGAGGAAGACTTTGGGAGAGGAGGAGAAAAACTGACAGCTATGTGATTTGAATCTAGTTCATTTTCATGCTGCAAGTAGATACACCTTTTACCATGCACATTAACGTTTTTGGTGACTCACAATAACATCTGCAATAAAATTCTGGCATTCATAGGTTTTCAGGCACAAATGTATGTTTACTTGTAATGCCATTTTTACCTATTTTAAAAATTTTATACTCATTTATGGATTTTGTTATCGTATGGCACAAATAGATCTTTCCTCACCCAGAGATCAAACATAATAAATTCACCTATACATTTTTTTCTGGAACTCTTATGATTTCACTTTTTTAACCTCTGTTTTTTAATTCATCAGGAGTTTATTTTTTGTGCATTAACGAGTTATACAATGCAATTAACTAAATGCAAGTATGTCTACAATTTGAAAATTTTACCTATAATGTAAATTAATTTGGTCTATTTCTGGACCATTCATATTTTAAATATATAACTATTTCTTGCTTATTATTAAACATCCTTCTAATTTTGTATTTAAGTTATAGATATATTTATACCTTTAAGAAAAATATTATCATCTTCATTTTCCATAATTATCATATTTACAAATACCTTTGAATTCACCAAATGTTTCACTTTATAATGGGAATTTTTTAGTGTAGTTTATTCAAATGCCATGGTTATAAAAATATCTTACAGTAATAAACTTTAAAGGGAGACATCTATTTGGTTAGAGAAGTAATTTCTTGACATAAAATACCAGAACAGGATAATAAAAAAGATTATCTGAAATGGTGAACTGAGCAAAACTCAGTAAACTGAGTACCTAAAATTTGAAAGTATAATGTTATAGAGTTTTCTCTGGTTTATGTTTAACTTATGTAGAGGCAGTATGTTTGATCTTTTAATGTTTTGATTTCTCATACAATTGATTCATGCTTTGATGCTAAGATCAGTTTAGATATTTCCTGGCTGAAAATGAATTATGAACATTAAATTCACTCATAATATAAGTTGCTTTGACCTGTGAACATCAGGCCCAAAGAAACTGATTTACTAAGATTCTGAGCCCTGGTATATTTTCCCTTATAGACATATAGACGTTACTTGAAAATAATATGTATTCATCAACACACTTTATCTATTAAGATACTGAAGGTTTCTGGAATATTAATTCTTTTATGCAAATGCCATACATACTATCTGAAGTTGAAGAGTTCTGCAATTATTGAGAGTGACACTATCTGAAAAACTATCCTAATATAGTCATGTACCATATAACAACATTTGGTCAATGATAGATTACATATACAATGGTAGTCCCATAAGATTATGATGAATCTGAAACAGTCCTATTGCCTAGTGACATCACAGATGTCATAATGTCAGCACAAAGCAATACTCACGTTAGTAGCTATGCTGGTGTAAACCAATTACTGCACTGCCAGTCATATAAAAGTATAGCACATACAGTGGTATACAATACTTGACACTTGATAATAAATGGCTATGTTACTGGTTTATGTATTTACTATACTATACTTCTCATGATTATGTTAGCATGTACTCCTCCTACAGATAAAATGATTAATTGTCAAGCATCCTCAAACAGGTCCTTCAAAAAGTATTCCATAAAAAGGCATTGTTACTATAGGAGATGACAACATTATGCATGTTATTGCCCCCGAAGACCTTCCAGTGGGACAAAATGTAGAGGTGGAAGACAATGATATTGATAATCCTGCCTCTGTGTAGGCTTAGGCTACTGTGTGCATTTATGTCTTAGATTTTATCAAAAAAGTCTAAAAAGTAAAAAATATAAAAAATAAAAATTTCAAAGAGTAGAATAAAACAGAATAAGACTATAAAAAGAGAAAATATTTTGTATAGCTGTACAATGTGTTTGTATCTTAAGCCAAGTATTATTACAAAAAAGTCAAATAGTTAAAAACATTAAAAAGTTTATAAAGTAAAAAAGTTACAGTAAGCTGAGGCTAATTTATTATTGAAGAAAAAAAATTTATAAATTTTGTGTAGCCTGAGTGTATAGTATTTATAATGTCTACAGTAGTGCACAGTAATGTCCTAGGCCTTTGTGTTCACTCACTACTCACTCATTGACTCATCCAGAGCAACTTCCAGTCCTACAAGCTGCATTCATGCATGGTAAGTGCAGAATCTGTTTGCACCATTTTTTATTTTTTATACATTATCCTTAATGTACCTTTGCTATGTTTATATATGTTTAGATATACAAATACTTCCCATTGTGTTACAGTTACCTACAATATTCAGTACAGTTACATGGTGTACAGGTTTGTAGCCTAGGAACAATAGGCTATACCATATAGGTTTGTGTAAGTACACTTTCTGATGTTCTCACAATGACAGAATCTCAGAATGCATACCCAACATTGAGGGACACACGACTGTAATTTGGTATAAAGATTCTTTGTCTGTAGCATATGAGTCAACTTATCTTATGTTCTAAACTCTAAACTCTTACCACAGTAAAGCATATTTTATCATTCAGAACTATACTGTCCTTGAGATAGCTGAACTTTGAACTTTGCTGTCTATATAAAATTCAATCTTTTATAGCAATTAACTAATTTAAATTGGCAGATTATCATTAAAAATACCCTTGTTTTTTTAAAAAAATATTGCTTTAATTCTTTTGGATATTTTAAAATGTATCAATTCATTTTTGTTCTTCCATAATCAATCATAAACTTACAGCATGGTCCATGTATATCAAGTTACAAAAAAAAGACATGGGGGTAGAGTTGTTTTCCTCAAGAATATTTCATGAAATATTTTTAAAAACAACATATCCCTAAATGAAAAACTACTTTCTTATGCATGTTTCAGAAACACTTTTATTCAAGTATGCTTAATAAATAGAACTTGAGTATCTGTTTACACTTTCTCAGATAAAACACAAATGGATTTTACTTTCCTTGAGAACATAAACATGTCTTAAAAAAAAACTAAGTAAAATGTCACTAACAGTTTGTTTCTTTCCCTCTTAAGTCTCTATTTTCTGTTTTTATAAAAATTGAAAAATATGAAGCAATCAGTAAGGTTAGTGGCTATTTTATTCTTTGTAAAATATAACCAGAATATGTAAAAATAGCTTATGCATCTAAAAGTTATTAATTGGATACATTAACTATGTTTAGTTATTTTTATCTATATCCTCTATTAACACATAACATAAATTAGGAAGATAATCTAAAAGTAAGTATAAGGTCTGTTATACATAATTTTGTGTAGTTTTCCATATTCGGAAATCAATACATATGCTAAAATTACTGATACCTGGATGATCAATTTAATTATTTTTTAGATATATAATATAAATAGAAAATTTCTTACTCAGGGATTAACTGGAAACAACAGTATACTTACATTTTTGTTTGTGTGTGTAAAAATAATTTGACATGCACTTTTTATAAAAACATTGAGAAGATCTTTAATTGCTACCATTATCTACTTTTTCTCCTTTTTTTTCTATTATATTTATTATATTAGTGGTCATTTTATATTTTTCTAAATTCTCCCACTACTATCTCCTAGCAGCATAAGTGGACTTTGATGATCTCATTGTCAGTTATCCAAACAAGTTTTCCTGTCCCTGATGTGTGAATCTGTGCAAGGGATGGTAGAAGCTCCAGGACCTGGTAGGGGTGATATGAGAGGGCAGGTAACTAATGGTCCTGATAGCACCCAGATTAAAGCAGCAGTAAAGAAGCTCTGTCCTCCATATATCTGAACTAGTGTCCAATATATGTTATGATTCTTCTTTTCTTAAAATAAGAACATAATTACATTGTATATTATAGATTTAAATAAAATAATATACTAGACTTATTTTTCTTAAATTGAAGATCATTTTTAGGGAAAATATCCTAGTTCATTGAATCTTAAATTGATATTCTATTTCTTTTCCTCCTTTCCTCTTTCTATTTTCTATACTTAGGCTACAAATTTATTTTCAAGCCTGAGTTTTCTCTTGGCCAATTCCCTTCCTGACTAATTTCACCTCTTTTGTACACCTTGTGCTGTAGGAACGTATGTAGAATAAATGTGTTTTATTCTGTAGCAAAATCCATGACTTATTATCAGTGAAATCCTGGTTGAGACACTTTTAATCTTATTTTTGACTTATCAACCCTTCTAGTCCCCTTGGATTTCAAGGCCCAACTTTATTCTATATTTAGTGGATTTGTGGCAAGCCAAGTAGAATATCTATTGTATCCTAGAAACAATAATTATATTGACTTAGAGGGATCAAATTAATAGTTAATTTTTGTTTTGTTATGTACTGGCAGGACAAATACTCCAACAAACCTGAGTTGTTAAGGTGGTAAACACAGAAAATACTATAGAAAGTCTTTGTAAAGGTTAACATTGCTACAGTTATGCAAGTGCATATTTTCCCTAACAAGATTAGTAATGCCAGCTGCCTGCATTCAAAGAGACAATTTAACTTCAGTTTCAATTATGAATGAGTAAAATGACAGTAATAGTTAATTTGAAATATGTATCACAATCACAAATGAAGAAATTAAAGCATACCTTCATATTACCTGCTGCGATTGTTATAAATGAACAAGAGGAAATATTTGAAATTTTATTATGGAGTGCTAGTTACAAAAATTAAAATATCTTGTTATAATGTAAAATTTTTACAGATGTTTTGCACTTACTGAATCCTCTTTTATGTTATGTTCTCTTGGAAATTTGAAGAGATTAAAAATTCACATCCCTTTATTTAGGTGGTGACTACAGTGGATAGTAAATTGGCTCACTTCCTCACTTCTCTCTATCCAACCTTTCTGTGCTGCAAAGGCTGGGAAGTTAAAAAGCTGTGGTTTTCAGAACTGCTTGAAGCTTGAGTTCTGTTTGTAATTTGGGTTCTGCCAATTAGATATACTGGAGTAAAATTTGGAAAGTAGAATGCAATCTAGGCTATGCTTCTATTTTCTGCTAATAAACACCTGGAGGAATAATCTAATATCTGTAGGGTGCTTTACCAGGATCATGGTTCACATGACACAGGCTGCATCCTCCACATAAACAGCTTCCTAATCACCACCAGCTTCTGTGTCATTGATGATTCCTGGGTGATCTGGTGCTGTAGTTCTCATGGTGGGTCTGTTAAGTGCATTGTAGAGTCTGTGTTTTCAGCTTTCAAGATGATTCAGAAAGTCGTTTAAGATTTCATAATGCATTTTTTTCTGTTTATGCTACAAAAATAGTGTGTCTTCTGTATTTCTACCAATATAATTAACAATATATTTTAAATTTTATTTACTTATTTCAATTGTTAATATTTTATACCAGAAAAAATGTATTCTTATAGCAAATGCCATAATTTTGTTTAACATAGTTTAACAGTTGCTGCCTCAACTTTCATTTTTAGGCCTGACATAAGTTATTCGAAGCCTTGTGATACAATGTCACCTCGTTAAATCTTCCGTGTGCTATATTGCCTGCTTGTTCCTCACCCCACCAACCCAAAACGCAGCACACCCCACAGCTGTTGACCATGAGGAAACCTAATATTCAGCAGAGTTATGTAAATAAGTTGCCCTTCACAGGTGTTTTCTTTAAACTAGCTAATGCACAACCCCTGAGGGAAAGCCTAAGGTATAACACCCGTGTATGCTAATGACCAAACCACCGGTCCAGTCTCTTGCTCCTCACCCACTGGTTGAGCTACCTGCCACTTCCAGACTTTCTGTCAGCCTCCTGTCAGCACCACTAACCTCTCTGAGACCCGTGAGTAATGAATTTGTTCTGTTTCATGCATTTTGGCTTCACTTCCTCATCGTGTCTCACCTGATACACACCCCCCTGAACCTCTGAACCTAAACTTCTTTCCAGTCAGGGCTCTTTTACAGAGCGGCTATTTTGGTGAGAATAAACTGGATACAGGTCAGATAAGAGCCACAAGGGTATCTGCCAGTATACATAAGTCTCCTGTGAGAGGGACACCTGGTCACAATCAGATATGTAGGCATTAGGGCATCTACCAGGATAAAGAAGTATCCCACACAAGGCATACTGTGAACATTCATGCCCAAATCCCTTGGATTCCAAGGTCAGGACAGGGCTGGAGCTTATGGCCACTCTTAAGAGAGAGACCTCAAGGTGAAATTAGAAAGAAACCATAACAAATTAAATCAAAATACTAAAATAAACCAAAAAATAAAGCTGGTTGTATAATTAAAGGTAGCAATTTATGGCCCCACTACTCCTACTCTCAATTGCTGTAGTTAGAGACAATCACTTTTAAGTATTTTTCGGTTTTGTTCTTTGGTGGTTAATTCAAATCTCTGAATAACATGAATATTCCAACAGTCTTGATTTTTCTCATGTCAGACGTTCTGCTGATTTTCTGCTAGGCTAGGACAGTACTTGGCTCTCTTATCCTCTTTCCCATCTCTTCTCTCCACAACCACCCAATATAGTTATATCACCATTTTTATTCCTTTATTGATTATGTTTTTAACTTTAAATAATATATTCTTTTATCACCTTTCCATCAACTCTAGAAATGCTATTTTGACCCCCCTTTTGTAAGATTATAGTATTATCACCCTTAACATTTCCTGATCTCTCTGTCCTCTGCTACTCTTTCCTCCACTTGTTTTTTACCATAGTTATAACAACCATAGTAATATATACATTTCACATAGTAAATATACATTTCTTTCTCTTGAAAATTTCTAAGGAATTGAAAAGGGTTTCAAGCTTTCTTTAAACATTGAGATTTGATAATGAAGGTCTTGTTTTTCCCATAAGATTGTTCATGATTTTATGAACCTTTCTCATGATCAGTTACTGCCTGATCTTTCAAATCAGAAGTTTCACATTAGTGTATTCTCATACTGAAGTTTCCCTATTGCCTTGGTTTTTGTATTTGCTGTTCTTTTAATCTTTTCCTCTGCTTTGTATTTTATGAAGCACCAGAAGCTACACAGTACACTAAAACATATCTAATTATACTTTGTAATAAGGAGTAGATTAATGCTCTATTTTGAGTTTCCAAAACCTAGATTAGGAAAGCCGTCAATTTGTTAACCTTATTTAGTTAGCAGTAGAATAACAATACAGAAACTCCTGTTCCCTTTTTTGGCCAATGATTGAAAGCTTACAAGCCATCATTTATGTCCATATATTATTAGTATTTTCACTAATTATTTTACTGTGTACTTGTTTATATTGAAGCTCATGATTCCATTCTATGTGAACTCACAAAGTTATGAGTTTTTTTCCATCATATGTCATTTAGCTTAGTATTTTTTTTCTAATAAGTGCTTAGGGAAATTTGAAACTACTGAAATTTCACTGAATTTTTGTTTGTGATTCCTCCAGATTATTTATGATTATGCAAGATATTTTTCAGGTCCTTTGCAAGGTGATTTTAATATTTAGGAATTATTATATATTGGTATATAGATATTACTATAGTAAAACATTATATTAATAATATACATTCAGGTAAAGCATATTAGTTTCTTATAGTGTTAACTTTCAGACATGCTGAAGTTCCAATAGTTACAGATAGGGAAGGGGTAGGAAACTGAAAACAGGTGGATCCAGAGTCAAGTACCTCACATAACTCCAGCTCTAGTCCTTTAGGTAGTGACAGTAGTACAGATGACACTGTCCAGTGTATATGTAATATAGCAGCAGGTTCCTCCAAGGGCAAGGCAGGATATTTCTAGGTTGCCTCATGCCATCGTTGTAATTGTAGGTGGTGTGGATGACTTATATTTGACTAGGGACATGAAGACTTGTATGGTCTTAGGAAGAAGGAGTTGGCAAGATATGGCCAGGTTATCAGGAACCAGGAAAATGCTCCACCTTCCTAAGGGAGACAGACTACGATCAAGAAATAAAAGCATAATTACAGTTGTATATTCAGAAGGCCATGGCATAGGTTAGAGGAAGTCTGCAGCCCACTGGGCACAGAGGTAACAGGGCACAGAATTAACTCTTGAGAGTTAATTCTAACCTAGTGTTTAGCAAAATGTGACCTATTATAACTCTCTGGAATTCTGGTTAAAAATTTAGATCGTTAGACCTATTCCAGTTATTAGGCTTCGGATAAGATCTAATAATCTGTATTAACCGCCCTGAGTGATCCTTATGAATCTTAAAATTTGGGAACCACATCTTTAGACATACCAGATACTGAGTTTAGGACAGGGAGACAAATGTTCGGCATTTTATTGCACTTGCTCACTATTCTTCACCCAAATATTGAGGCCATTCTTTAAGTTATTGTGAGCCTTGTCAATGTAGACAAAGGCCTAGAAAGACTGTGCCTATAATTTGAAAGCATTTATGCTTGCAGTGAAATAGAGCTAGAAAAGAATGGAACTGAGAAGGGATTGCTCATCTTTACTTTTTTTTATCGATACTAGTTGAATGTGGCAATAAAATATGAAGAATCATTTTAGCTTCATTATATTCCACTGTACATTTCATAAGAAGTACTTATAGATTATGTCTAGTCAGGGTAGCTTCATAATCAATGTAAAACAATGCACAAACATATTAAACATATTACACCTTATGAGATCAAACTTTGTAACATTCATGGATTTGAAAAATCTGTTTTTTCTTTAACAAATATGAAAACTAGGATGGTCTTAGAATAGTCAAAATTAAATCCTAAATATGATGTTGAAATACAATAAAGTAGCACAGCCCAGTGACAAGTTTCTTTTCATTCACCTTATAATACAAGAAGGCCTTGTATTGAAGTAAAATCATCTGGAGTGTAGTCAGCTACATGAAAGTGCAACAGCTTGTTGTAAGGACTTGTTAAGGAATGTGATTTTGATTTCACCTGCTGACTTTTTGAAGGCAATTTATAAGAAGCAGTTGAGTAATGATATCACACTGTTGGCACTTGAGCTTTCTGCTGGAGGTTGAAATAAAATCTTTGCAAACCTGTAATTACTATATAGTAAGTAATTCTATGTTTTCATTATTGAATCTGGGTATGTCTAAAAGGTACTAAGAAGTAACATACAAACAGGCATCAAATGATAACAGATTATTTTTGTCAATAATATTCGATTTTGACATGTTACTAATAATATTTAGTGGAATTAGCAGGTTACATTTTATTTTATTTTTTATGTTATTGTTATTTTTATAGTTACCAAGCCTATAAGCCTTTCAAATGGAAAGATATTTTGTTTCAGTGTTATCAGTCTGTACACCACAGCTTTGAGAAAGAAGTAAAAGATAGTTAAATTTTACATTGAAGTTTAACTATCTGTCCCTGGTTATTCAAATTAAATAATTTAAAATCATTTTTCTTGTTGATACCATACTGTATAGAAAATATGGAAGCCATAAGTGTCTGTGTAATGGAATGTGAAAATAATATATTTTTGTTTGTTTATGTAAAAACAAAATCCTGATAGAGTCATCATTTCTCCTTTGAAATATATAGATAATATAAGTGATCCACTAAGCAGGTACACACTCCAAATATAAAGTTCAGTACTGCATATGAGAATATACCATACATAGTACATTTTTGTTTGTAAAAGAGAAAGAAACCACTGTTTTTAAATCATTTTATTTTAATGTGTTTCATGTAGTATCCTAGACACAGGGAATAGATTGTAAAGAGAAAAAGGGGTTTGCTTCCATTAAAGCATAAATTCTGATGGGGGAGATAGAAAGGGAACAAGTGAACAGCAATTTCAGGCTGATGATGATGACAAATGAGATGATAGCTGTCACAGTGGAGACGATATGCAGCAGGCTTTAATAGATATTTTAAAAGTATGCCCAACAGCATTGCATGTTGTATACAATTAATAAAGAGAAATCTGTAATAACTCGTAAATTTTGAGCCCGAGGAACTGAAGTTCTATGACCAAATTATGCAGATATGTAAGATGAAATAACAGAAAAGAACAGAAAATTACCTTCATTGTCCATGTGGCTCTATCAATCTATATAGATATCTATATATCAAAATTGATATCTAATGAAGTAGTTTAAAAATGTGCCCAAAATCATACAACTAACTAGCTGAGCAAGTTAGGACTAGAGGTGAGGACCCCTGATACCAGTCTCACATATCAGTAAGAGTGAACATGACAAATCAAAAGGTCAGGGATCATCCAGGGAGCAGTTAAAATATTTAAATATAAGTAATTTCAGCAATTTGACAGATGTAGAAAATATAATTTATGCCCAGATAAATCTCTACAGTAATTGAATAAAGCCTTTTGGACATGATAGGTTTGGATTTATAGTTGTAGATTATAACTTTTGTTAGTCTATAGCCACTGTATTACAAAAATGTGATACCGATCTTTTCCAAAGATGCCAGTAGATTATAGGATCTCTAGAAATGGAAACCCCTAAATGGTTAATGTACACTACGTTGATTGAAATTTAATGGCTTAGGTTATGTGTGTGTATGCATGTGCACTTATGAAAAAAGGCACACTATTTTTTCTAAAGGGGGAATGTAAAGTTTTGACACTAAAATTAAATGATGTAATGACTTATGTTCAGCCAATGTCTCAGTAATGGCTTCAAGTCAGTTGATAGTAGCACTTCTCTTAATAAGTGTTAGCTCTTGTTATTGTTTTTGCTTGTTTGCTTATTTTACGGATGTGACAAATTGATAATATACTTGTATGGCTTCTTCATAATAAGGTGATAAATCATTTCTTAATTTCTATAGATAGACCCTTTCCATTTATAGTAATTCTAAGTAACATAATTTCTTCCCTCTTCCTTTTTAGTATTCAGTATAAGGATAGATGAGTATCAGAAGTCTGAATATTTTTCCTATTTGTTCCATTACTGAAAGAAGAATGTTCATTTACTTAAAGATAAACAATTGAATGCAGATACTTTGGAAGGGCCATTTTAGTCACTATGATTGTAGTGGAGCACTTAAAAATGCACATACTAGAATCTAAAACTAGATTGGAATTCCTTCAATAAATTCATTCATTTGATTACTTCGAAGTTGCAAGAACAACCATCCTTTTTATAGGCTATAGTATTTCATTTTAGGTTAATAACTGAGCGAGATCAATACCATTTTTGATATTTAGTATGGGCCTTGATGTTTTATCAAACATTTTAATAAATTTGACTTCAGTCACTTATATGGTTTCTCATATCATAGTAACCAGTAAAAATGACTAATCATTAGTTATGCTAATTTAATAAGTAAAACCACAATGCTGAGCCTTATCATTGCCTTTATATTCAGAAGTGTCTGAGAGGATATTCAGCATCTTTCCTGAAAAATACACACAAAGTTATTATTTTTTGAAGCCATTGTTTGCAGACCAATTTATTTGTCATTCTATCTTTTGTTTCACTAGCAGCTTAAAAAAGACACACCATTCCCATAAACTACATTCAACATTTGACAGTTCTGTTCAGTGATAGTCTTATTCATTCACATGATGTAATTGTTCTTTTGTTTCAAAGGAACTCTCCTTAATTTTCTCATGTTTTCATTATACTTTGCCCATAGGCTCTATGATACTTCAAATTCCAAATAGATTGATTTTTCAACTAAAATTGAATTTACCTACCTGTATACTTTCAAACCCCAAATATATGGATCTTTTGTTGCCTCAAATCCTTTTTAAGAGTAGGGAAGTTAAAAATAATTTGTGAATCCTTCATGTTTCCAATTTTTGATAATGACATTATTATCATCCAATCTATTTTGAGTCAAAACCTTGGTATTATTTTTACTTTTCATTTCTCTAGCTCTTTCTTAACCATTCATATTAAAATCTGCCCTTCAAAAATGACCCTTAGCTTTTTGTCTCTCATCTTTTCTGCCCTTTCCATCTACTTGTTGCTGCTGTATCATTTAATGTGATTCTTGCTGTTTTAGTTACCTTCTAATTCTGTGACACCATCCACTTCCTTATCCTTCCCAATACACTATGTTTTTCTTATAGTCAAAATTACTTTTATAAATCATGGATTTTATTATTTTAAATTAATTATTAAATATCATTGATGACTCTCACTGCCTATAAAATAAGATGCAATTATTTTTTGGCAAACAAAACTCTCAACAATAATTTCCCAAACTATCTTTTCAACTTTATAATTGTCTTCTATACGCTTTCAACTCTTCACCCCCAACTCTCAACTATCAACATGTTTATCTCGGGTTCAACTCCCACGACTCGTTTTCTATTCTCTGAACATGCCCTTTCTAAAGCACTATTCTCACCAGCTTAAATGTTCTCCACAACTCAGACCTTTATAACTGAAAATATATTTTTGGTTTAACTTTAATATTTGTATAATTCTGTTTTATATTGTGGGTAAAAATATATTGATTATATAAAATGTATATATAACAAGGAGTATGTGTATATGTGTATGTATAGTGCTCATGCATGTACTTGTGTGTATGTGTGTGTGTGTATACACAAAAGTAAAAGAATGAAGGTAGCCTAAGGTATAGCAGGTAACTTTTACCTGTTAAAAAATTTTGTCATGTTTCAACTCTGCCCTATTTCATGTCAGTTGAAGATGTATAATGTCTGAAAGAACTTTCTTCTGCCTGTTCTAACCTTTGTTGTCTCACTTTAAGCTGTTTTCCAGCAGATGCCTGAATATTTTGCTTTAATCTATTCTGTACTCAACTAAATTAGAAATACTATTTTAGATGAAAATAGCACATAAGTATCCACTGAGAAATCCCTGGTGGTTTAATTATCACTCATTTTTTTTAGAAGCAATTTGAAATGATCTCCAATTGTGGTTAATTTAGCAATAAGTTTTCAGTGGTGTGGACATGGTAATAAGTGTTAAAATATTAAACAAATCTTCATTTTGATTGCCAAGTTTCTTTCAGAACAAAATTAATATAGGAGTCTTTATAATCAAGGCTTCTTTACAAATTACAAACCTTTGAGTGTTTGTTTGTTTTTTAAGTTTACAATAGAAAGATAATTCCTCACTGAAGAAAAGTAAAGTTTGAAAAAACTTAAATCTTTTCTATATATTCCTCGTTTTTGAGTCATGAAACGTTTTTGGTAAAAGTGTAAAGCAAATACTATCACTGATCTTTAATACATCTCCTGTTTGTTTATACAAAGAAAGTAGATTTGAAGAATAAAATGGTACATCAGGTTCAACTCCTGACTAGATAATCACAATTTTTAGGGGAGACTATTTGACAACAGCTTAAGGAATGCACAAAATAAGAGCATTAAACCATGTAAAAGGGATTAGACTAATGTTCTCTCAGTAATGGGCTGAATTGTATAAATCTGGAAATTGAATGGGAGAAATGTGTGCATTCTAATCCTAAACAGGAAAAACATGCTCATTCTTAAATATATGTTAAATATTTTAAATAAATTTTTTTTTATAATATCCATATGGATTTTCTAAATCTATTCTTTTAAAATGTAAGTCAAGCATGATAAGACAGGTCCTTATCATTTAATGGAAAGGATTAGGAGTGAGTGTAAAAATGTTTTAAGTCACATTTTTCAAAGTGTGCTCTGTGGAAAGTTCTACAAAGATGTTCAATGAAAAAAGTGTTCATGAATAAATGTTTTTAAAATATTGTACACATTATATCATCCTATATTAAAGTCAAATCATCATTAACATATTAAAGAATCGGAGAATTTTATGACACATTGGAAGCCAAATTTTTTCAGAACAAGATACCTTCCCAAACCAAGCACATCTTTTTTTTTTTTTCAAAACAAACCAGTATTGATTAAGGCAAATTCTCAGAAATGTTGTTTTAAAATGTCACCAATTAAAAACAAAACAAAACTTTACAGGTAGAGAACAGAGTTGAAGTGAGAACTGCTTTACAATGGCCCACAGTATTTAGCACATAAAACGAAACTGCAAAGGAATCCCATGGCTGTTGCTAGGTGGAAGCAAATTGTATTCCTAGTACTGGCTATGGTATATTCCATTTGACCCCATGGAACTTTTGTTTTCTCATCTATAAAGGAGCAACAATTGTTCCTCTCTCAATGTATTGTTGTAAGGATTAGACATAGATACTTATTTTAACAGCCCTAAAGTGCTACAAAAATTCCCAAACTTTCCAACTTCCTCATACTGCCTGATAAGCTCAATTTTTCAAGTCAGTTCAAATTTCCCCAGTCTGAAATGACTGGGTTAAACATGTTCTCCTCTCCTTACTTCTCTGAGGACACTCCTACAACAGCATTGCTCATCAAATTTCATTGTTTCCTACTTCTCAGTGAAAATGTTAATCTTTCAGGAAGTCCTCATTGTCCGGCTGTCACATTTCTAAAACTGACATGCATCTTGCCAGTGCTTCTTTTCCTAGTGAAATGGTGGTGTCCTTCCTTCAATCACAGGAGATGTGAATCCTACCTCTCTATCATTCTCAGAATTTTAAGCAATTTTTCCTTCTCTAATATTTTTATTGAGTTTGTCTTCTTTATATTTTTGACATCAATATTTAAAAACTTGTTTTTGTTATTCCTAGCAAACCAAGACAAACAGTATCAAAAAGATACAAAACAACAGAACATGAAACCTTTATTTTAAACACTTCAGCTACCATCATACCTCTTTCCTCCCATTGAGAGTCAAAATTTTTTGAAAGATCTATACATGTTAACTCTTCCCCTCACCTTTCAGTCATTCAGAACAAAAAAATCACCAATTTTATTTCTGCACACATAATTTAATCTCAAATTTATTTTCAAATACCTAGCCATCATTTGTTTGTATGTTACAACTTGAATATCATTTGAAAAAGACTTTAGGAAAACTAACTTCAAGTTTTTAAGTTTCTGGGATTTACGTCAGATGTATAGTCTACCTATACGGAGGATTACTATAAGGACTAGTAACAATTCCAAATGGAATTCTCTAAAAGTTGTTAAATAAATAAAGCAAGATTTTATTCCTCAAATAAAAAGTAAAGAGACAAGATAACATTCATGTTTTCTTCTTAAAATGCTAGTTCTTTCCCCTATGGTCCAGTTTGTATATCCCAGAAGTCATAAAGTATAACTTCTTAACACCTCCATGTATCTGTCATCTACCTATGTAATTTATTAATGAGCCATGAATAAAAGACGTTTCTCAGTGGATTATGAATATGCATTGCTTCTCAAATGTATCAGGTTCTTTTAAATTAACTTATACCTTTGAATTTAACAAGGTCTTTTGTTCATAAATATCATCCATCATTTTTTTTTTATTTCAAAATATTAAGGGAGTACAAATGTTTTTGTTACATGGATAGCTTTTGTAATACTTGAGTCAGGGCTATTAGCAAGCCCATCACCCAAATAGTGTTCATTGGACCTGTAAGGTATGTTTTTGTCCCTCCCATCCTCCCCACTCCCCCCTTTTGATTTCCAATGACTTTTACATCTGTCTGTGCCTATGTGTGCCCGTTGGTTAGTTCCAAATTATTAGAGAGTACATGTGGTGTTTGTCCATACTTGAGAAAGTTCACTTAGAATAATGGTCTCCAGTTACATCCAAATTGCTACAAAAGACATTAATTCACTTCTTTTTATGGCTGAGTAGTACTCCATGGTATACATACAATATCATTTGTGAACACTACAAAAATCTCTATGCACATAAATAGAAAACGTAGAGGAAGTGGAAAAATTCCTGGAAACATACAGTCTCCCAAGGCTCAATCAAGAAGAAATAGAACTCCTGAACAGACCAATAATGAGCAGTGAGATTGAAGCAGTAATAAAAAATCCCCCATCCATAAAAGCCCCAGACCAGATGGATTCATAGCACAAGTCTACAGGACCTACAAGGGAAAGCTGGTACCCGTACTACAGAAATTATTCCATAACATTGAGAAGGAAGGAACCCTCCCAACTTATTCTATGAAGCCAGTATCAAAGCCAGGAAAGGACACAACAACAACAAAAAAAGAAAACTATAGTCCAGTACCCCTTTTGAATATAGATCCAAAGATCCTCAATAAAATACTAGCAAACTGAATTCAACAGCACATCAAATAAATAATCCACCAGGGCCAAGTGGGCTTCATCCCAGGGATGCAAGGATGGTACAATGTACTTAAATCAATAAATGTAATTCACCACATAAACAGAAGCAAAACCAAGGTCATATGATCATCTCAATAAATGTAGAAAAAGCATTCAACAAAATCCAGCACCTTTTCATGATAAAAACTCTCAACCAATTTGGCATAGAAGGAACATACCTCAAAATTATAGAAGCCATATATGATAAGCCCATAGTCAACATCATACTGAATGGAGAAAACTTAAAAGCATTCTGCATAAGAACTGGAACAAGGCAAGGGTACCCACTGTCACCACTTCTATTTAACTTGGAACTAGAAGTCCTAGTCAGAGCAATCAGACAAGAGAAAGGAATAAAAGTTACCCAAATTAGGAAAGAGAGTCAGACTATCACTTTTCACTGACAATATGATCTTGTATCTAGAAAATCCAACAGACTCCACCAAAAGACTCCTGGAATTAATAAATAAATTCATCAAAGTCTCAGCTTACAAAATAGATATACACAAATGAGTAGCATTTCTATATACTAATAACAGTCAAGCTGAGAGTCAAATCAAAGACCTAATACAATTCACAATAGCTAAAATAAAAGAAGATACTGAGAATTATACTTTTTTTTTTTTTTTTTTTTGAGACAGAGTGTCACTTTGTTGCCCGGGCTAGAGTGAGTGCCGTGGCATCAGCCTAGCTCACAGCAACCTCAGACTCCTGGGCTTAAGCGATCCTACTGCCTCAGCCTCCCTAGTAGCTGGGACTACAGGCATGAGCCACCATGCCCGGCTAATTTTTTTTTTTTTTTTTTGTATATATATTTTTAGTTGGCCAGATAATTTCTTTCTATTTTTAGTAGAGACGGGGTCTCACTCTTGCTCAGGCTGGTCTCGAACTCCTGACCTCGAGCGATCCACCCGCCTCGGCCTCCCAGAGCTAGGATTACAGGCGTGAGCCACCGCGCCCGGGCTGAGAATTATACTTAATAAAGGAGGTTAAAGATCTGTACAAGGAGAACTATGAAACATTGAGGAAATAAATTGCAGATGACACAAATAAATGTAAAAACATGTCATGCTCATGGATCAGTATAATCAACATTGTTAAAATGTCCATGTTGTCCAAAGAGACTTACAGACCCATCAGATTCTTAACCCTTATATTCAAATCAAAATTTGAGAAACACTTCAGCCTTTTACAAAGTATAATAAAGATTGCTCCCTGCATCAAAGAGGTGTGTTTAAAGGCAAGGATGTTTTGAATTAAGGTTCAAACTTAAACTGTTCATTTTGTTCCTATTTAGAACACTCAATATCAGAGAATAATTCTTCTATTCTAAAAAGACTTGCTGAATTTGAAATGAAAATTATTTTAATTGCAGTGACAAAAAAGTCTATGTGATATTTCTTCCCTGCAATTTATTCCATATAAGTTCATTCAAGAAGTGAAATTGTATTGGGCATAACATATGTGCACATTATATAGTGTAGTATGTAAATGATAGCTTAAATCATAACAGTAGCCCATGTTTATAAGCAGTATTTTAAAACAAAGTATTTAGGCTCTGCAAAACGGAAGGGCTACTAAAAATAGATTCTTTTTCTGCTTGTTTCCTTTACTAGTCTTTTTGCTATATTGTTTTGACTTTGTGCATTCCCTTTTGTTGATTATATCATTCTCTTTTAAACTTTTATTCCCAATATACTTATTTCCAAAGGCAGCTGTTAAGATGGAAGCAATGAAATTCTTGGAATGGTAGCTAAAGAACAAACTGTATTTTAGAAAATATATCTGATATCTCACAAGTAAGATACGTAAATTTTATTTAGCACCTTTAAAGCATTAGCCCATTTAATCCTAACAATAACTTTATGAAAATGACACTAAAATTATGCCCTGCATTTAATAAATAAACAGACTTACATAAGACAAGTAACATCTAAGATTGTAGTCAATAGTTACTAATTTATGATTCTAGGAATCAGCTGTCTTTAAGGTAATAATGCATTCCTTGGCAATACAAATCTGAAAGTTGTCACTAAATTCAGTCATTTAGTCCCACTGTTTTCATCATATACTAAAAGATAAAAAATATAAGACTATATTTTAGGAGACTGACAGATTGTCCAGGCATATGCCATATTAGATCCACAGTCAAATTTATGTTTTGCAAAAAGCACAATCTTTTAAGGGCTAAAAACTGAGGCACAAATCTTTACATACTGTCCAAACAAATTTTTTACAAGCCAAGAAAACAGATGAACTGAGGGTGAATTCCAGGGTAAAGAGAATGAGCCCAGGTATGAGATACCAGGAGTAAATGGAGGTTGAAAAATAAAGCAAGGGGGTAGGAACAGAGAATCTGAGATGGAACTTGAGAACAGTGAATTGTCAATTTCAAAATCATTTACTTATGGTTGTAAACCACTGAATTTAGGCATAAATGTGAGAGGAGATGAAAGTCTTCTAAGCTTCAGAATAATTGAGTTCCTGACAGTTATTGTAGGAACCAAATGTATAATATGAATGATAAGTAGTTTATTTGACAAGATTGAGTCTGCTCTGTTAATTTATAAAATCAGAATGAAATACTTTATAAATGCCAAGTCACATTGTTATAAATTCCATGTAAAATACAGGCATTTACATACTATCATTTGTGGCAAATTATCTCTAACATTTTCAGGTCACCTACACACAAATAATGTCTGAAAAGAAGAGCATGAGAAAAGGCCACTTTTTTGTTTGAATTTTTCTAATGTTGTAAAGAGAAGTTTGAAATATTTACCAAGTCCTCTTCTCATACAGTTGCTTTTAACCTATCTGAGATTGTTTTGAAGAAATGGACTTGATGAGAGATGATAAGGGAGGAATGTTTTAGATCTTGGCATATTCCTGATTAGCTCTTCAGTGATGAGAAGACAGGGATCAGGAGAGGAAGAGGTTGGTCAGACAAAAAGGAAGATGTAAAGGCATCAGAGACTCATTCCCTTTCTTACCCATTTTTCCTATGACCAGCCCTTGTCTGATTTACAGAATTTCTGAGAAATCAAATTTTCACTTAAAAAAAAAACACTCAAATCATTCTTGTCTTCTTACATATATGAGCTTGGAGTTCAGTTTCTTATCATGATCTGATTGTATAACTCATTAATTTTCTGAGATAGACAATTATTATTCTTTTTCCAAAGACAATGTAAGAACAGTTTCTTTTGAGAAAAGTTAAACACCTACCTTTACGTTTAAGACAAAGGCAATAATGAATACGTTTAATATTGTACCAAAAGAACTAATATGTGATTCCCTAAGAGGAATAATATTAAGAATACTCATGATTTTACAAAACAAGCAAAGGTGTTAAGAAGAATAAAATATATAAATTGATTATTCAGAGTTTAATTTGTACACTTCTTATTTGGTGAATTATTCAGACTCTTTGCCTCTCTCTCTTTTTTAAACTTAATGCTTTCCTTTCACCACTTGTTATTACTTCCAGAAAAAAATGAATTAAAAATACAAAACAGAAGGAAATCTAAGAATCATCAGGAGCTAAAGTTACTATGCAAGAAGATGAAAAAACTCTGGCAGCTATATTAAATGAATTGGTAGTCTTTTTCTCATATGAATTATACTCCAGGGTACTGTAAATAGGAATATTTTGTTTTCTGTATTAAACCTATCTCTGTCTATAAAGTAGATATATCTGTGTAATATCTAAGTAGAAACAAATAATAGAAAATTTGAGTAAGCTAGATAATTACAGAAAAAGTATATATCCTACAAGTAGGACAATGGACAGATCACCTTTAATGGCCAACTATAGCAACGAGGTAGAAGCTTCCTTGGAATATGGCAAGATAATAGATTGGACACCAATTATAGGAGACAGAGTAGATCTCCCATCTCCTGAGAGTTGATAACTCAAGATAACTCTGCTAAAATGTCATGAGATAGTAATGAGAGACGATAATGAGAAAAGTGAGACAAAATATCTTATGACAAAGATTTTATGGTTGATGCTAAGGAGAAAGGTGCAAAGATAGATTTTACTTGTGCATTGTATCAGAAGCTGGACTTCCCACCGTGTTTCAGTCTCTTCTGAGAGACTACAGGTAGCCTCAAGAAACGACACCTCAATGTAGATTAAAAAAACAAATAGTTCTAGGGGTCACAACTGAGAGCCTGAGATACTCACTAGGTTCCTACCTCCCAATTTTTGTCATCTGGCACTGCAAGACTACTAAAAATTCTGTTTTTCGGTGGCTTTCTCCCTAACATTTTCCTTTCTGATCTTCTGCATCTTAGAATCAAAAAGTTCCTTGAAGGCAGAACCACTGGACTCATATCCCATTCTTTTCATCTTTACAGAATGTCTCCCTCTCAATTTTTCGTTTATTTGGCAGCCCTGAACTTCAATTTATTATATATAAATATTTATTGATGACGTATTATAGGTGCTAAGGAAAAATTGAGTGCAAAAACAAGCGTAGTCTTTGCTCAAATACAATTGAAAATCTACTAAAGACTCAGACATAATCAAGTATTTACAAAAGCACAAGTAAAACTGAAGTTGGATGAGGGGAAGGATGTGCATGATGATGTGAAACCACATATTAGGTTAGGAGAAGATTCTCTCAGAAAATTATGTTTTATCTCCAATTAAGGAAGGTAAGAGGAAGTTAAGGAAAGAGGGCACTAAAGAACATTCCTGAAAAAGGGAGCACAGATATAAAAATCCTGTACAGAATGTTGAGAATAAGAAATGGAGAAAAGACCAATATGTGCCTGAAATGAGAGAGGTTTGGGAAATATAACACATGATAAGGCCAGATATGATGCGGAAGGCCAATTCTTGTAGCGCCTTTTAAGCCAAACTATGAAGATTTATCTTCATCCTCAAAGCAATGGGAACCCATTCAGAGACTATAAGCAGGGAAATAACTTAGTGAGAAATCCTTATTGGAATTATTAGCTGGCTGCAATGTGACTAATGGCCTGCATTTCATTAAATATTGCAATACCAGTGTTACTGTTGAGGAGTCTAAAATTCAAAGAGATTATCAAACATATTTATGGTCATAGAGCTAATAAGGGATAGAGTTAGAACTCAAATTCACAATTCTGTTTCCTGGCCTGGTGCTGTCTTCTTTAATCCAAGTTGTCTAATGTGACAAAGGAAGAACACACAGAGAGGACTTTCAGCTGAACACCAACAGTTTGATTTGCTTGTCATATGATACCAGGAGAGGAGAGGCCAGTCCTGGGCTCTACATTTTCAAACTGGAAGTAAAAAGAGAGAAAGATCAGAGTAGTGAAGAAGTTGATATTGTGGCATGTGAGGAATAGTTGAAGAATCTAGGTATGTCTGTCCTAAAGAAGAGAAAATGTAGGCAGTTGGAGCATTACAACTGTCTTCAAATATTGAAGAGTATGAATTTATTCTGTAGGGCTCCAGAGAATCAACCAAGGCCAAAAGGGGTGAGTTGCAGGGAGGTATATTTTAGGTTTTTAGAATTCTCTGAGGATGGGTGTTGTCAAAACTGTAGCTGGATTTTTCTATTATTGAAAGTACATAAGCAGGGCTGGGTAACCACTTGTTAGTGATATTGTGAAAAACATTTATTTTATCCTTTGGGCAGAGAAATGAACTTTGTGATGTCTAAGAGCTCTTACAATTTTTCCATTTTGTGATTCTCTGATATATAATTACATGTAAACTTTCACATTTTTTAAATGAAGAAAAGGCTACAAATATGAAATTACAGTAAAATGCCTATAACACAAATAAACTTGTAGTTCAAATTATTTTTTTAGATTTTATGATATCTTCACATGACAATGGTGGTTGTAATGCCTAAGGCACAGTAAAAAGTCAGGTTCTAGGCAGTGTAGCAAATCACAAAAACCAGATGCTTATTTGGAAGTGTTTGTTGCAAAATAAAGAAAAAAAAATGGGTTATGTAACAAAACATCAATCCCTTTAAAAAGCTTTCTTGAAATATAGTGATTGTAAATTTAAAAACACTTTAGACATGATAGAAATTGCTGTATATATAAAAGGAGAATTATTATCAGGTTTTATGTCTAATTTGATTGTTGATATAAAATTGATGGTTCCTTTGTTAGCATGAGGCATTATTAATGTGCTCAGCATGCAGATATCAATGTTCCAAACAACTACAGAGAGCATTTTCCTATTAAAAAAAAAAAAAAAAAAGCTGTAAATGTTGAAGTTTTTCAAGTGAAAGATGATACTTGCAATTTGGGAGATTAATTTAGAATTGCTCAGTGAGTGAGGCTTCCTTATGGCCTTGATACCAACATATTAATACCTTTTGATTCTGCCACCAGGTGGCAGAGGTAGCCATTTCTTCGGTAAAGTTTACAGTTAAAGTGCTTTAATATTTTTACATAATTATATTAAATTATAATAAACAATTTGAACATTTTTTTAATAGCTCTTGTAACAAGTTTGGTAATGGTAAAGGTAGAAAATATTAGCTAACGTGAGATTTGGGAATTAAATTCATTATAATTTTTTAAAACATTCCCTTAGAATACTATTTTTCCTTATAAAATAAAAAAGTCTTGCAAGAAGTTCCCATGAACATGTTTTAATGAATGAGGTAAATATTTTAATTAATCTTTTCTAAATTAATAATTGTTACATCTTCCTAAAGGTGGTCATTGGACTCATAAATAGGGGTAAATTTAAAGGCATCATGTGCATGTTAAGTACAAACCAAAGATGAAATGTATAATATAGCTATTGAGTTAAGACACATGATTTAAGAAAGGATTACATACCAAGATACAAACAGTCACATGTTTATTAATATAAAATTACCCAACTGGCTTTAATAAGTTTTAAGAAACTAAAATTCATTCATCTAGATCTTAGGCATTTTTAAAAAGTCATTCCAAAGGGATACACATTTATCTTTAATAAATAGTAAATGCTATAGTTAAGAAGTTTTTTTTAATAAATCAAGGATGCATTCACTGTTTTCCGTATCAATTCACATTTTTGTTGTGATGTTTTGTTCAATCCTTTAAAAATTCTGCTTTCTTATATCCCACTGACTCTTCAACCCTAAACATCTGACTTATGCTATCTATGACAAAGGAAATGGTCATACATAGTAAATTTGTATGGTTAGAGGCATTTGTTATGGACAACCTCTTCTTTGCCAATTAACAGACTAATTAGGTGTTAAACTCTCAGCGGCATGTGACAAAACTGTTTTTTTTTTTTTCTTAAAACAGGATCTTTTTTTGACTTCTATGATACCATACTCATCTGTGTTCCTCTTTGCATTCCTTTCAGTCTATTTGGATGGTCCTTTAACCCACCTGCAGGTGTCAGAGATAATAGGACCACTTGGTTTCTCCCTCAGTATTTCCCTACATGGTGCCATTTGTGCTGTTGCCTCCAAATGTTACCTCTGTGATGAAGACTATCACAGCCCACTTCTCTCCATTGACCTCCAGACTTGTACTTCCAACAGCCTTCTTGAACAAAGTCTCTCTTATTCTAGTATGTTCCCTTTCTTTATGGCACTGACTTGATGAAGGAGCCCAGGCTAGTTTTTCTGTATAATGTTTCAATTTCTGGTAAAAGTACCAAAAATGTGCTAAAGTAAAAACCACACAACCTACATTGTTATCATAAGAAAAAGTAACTGTGCAAGAGAGGGGCCAAACTATCATCACTCTCATCCAGAAGTAGAATATTTATAAAGGTTTTTGAAAATTGATTTCTGCTTAGGGCACTAATAGCTATACAAGTGAGGTATGCCTTAATATACAGAATAGACTTCTTGGGGCTAAAGATAAATTTGAGCCAATATATGTTAACATTAACTCATAAATGTGTTAGTTCATAAATTTGTTTAAAGTGAGGGTTCTTGGTTTATACTGAATGGTTGTTTTATGTTGAAATACCTGTCACCTTGAATATGCCTGTGATATCTATTTATATTTATTGTTACACCTGGCCTAGAATAGGAAACTACTCGAGTCACCTCCCCATAAGGCTAGCTGGTGGCCTATGATATATCTTGGTGCCAAATATTCTGCCCAGATGAAAACAAGTTGCAGCACAGACTCACTTTTAATTTGAATCAGGAAACATGGGAAGAATAAGACAATAAGCAGTGGAATCTGCAGCTGTAAAGTTATGGATTAGTTTACTGAAGAGGCCATGAGTGAGGCCAGTAATGAGTGAGGTTGTCCCTAAGAGAATGAACAGTCTTAAAATGAATAGCTACTGTGTGCCAACTATTGTTCAGAGTACTTGTTTACAAGTAAACAAGATAGACAAAGCCCCTGCACACATGAAATGTACTGATGGGGATTTAGAGACAAATAAATAAATCAATATGCAAGATAACTTCAAGAGCATATACGTGTTATTGAATTATGGAGTTAATTAAATAGGTCTTGTTCTAGATTGAGGTGAATTGAAGAGGTCTTGGAGAGCCACTTTAAGATGGTAGTAACTGAGTTGAGATTGTGAATACTAAAAATATGTCAGCCTGACAAAAAATCTTAGGCAGCCTGAACAACAAATGCAAAGGCCCTAAGACAGAAACTAAAAAACAAGCAAAGAACAGTGTAGCTAGAGTACAGTGAGTAAGAGATGGTCAGAAATGTGAGAAGAGACCAGATGATGAGGATGAGCTTAATTTCCAAAGAAAACCCAGTAAAGACTTTTAAGAAAAAGGTAATGCAGTTTGATATATGATTACTCTGGCTGTTGTATGGACCATGGACAAGCCTAAAGCTAGGAGGATATTTCAGTGAGAAATAAGAGAGAACAATAGATTTTTTTTTCCAGTGCTCAAATGGGGCATATAGAGATTATGAGTAATTTGCGATGACAGGGCCCAAGTGGTGCCGTTTTTCTTTCATTTTTATTTTTTAGGTTTGAGAAATCTTACACATATATGTCAGCTAAAGTAATAGAGAATACAGAGAAAGAGAGGTAAAAGACACAGGTACAGAAAAGAGACTAATGATGTAAGATGCTAGTTCAGGTGTCAATAGTTAAATCCAGGAAGTGTTAGCTCTTTTACACCAGATGTGTTCTATCAGAGCTATCTTAAGTTGTGCAAGAAATCATAAAAAATTTTACAATATCATGTGTTAATGGTAGAGCCTTTATTGGAAAAAGGAGAAATTTGCATGACTGGGATCAGCAAGATAAAGACGTAAAAGGGCTCCTATCTCATCATGTTATGGGCATCTTTTTCATTTTAGTGGAAGAATCCCTCACTTCTGTGTATCTCCCTAGTAACCAAGTAAACATGGGAAGTGGCCCTGTTGGTAGGAGAATACATTGGGTTTTGGCATTAGACAGTCTGGATTTGGTGTGCTAGCCAATTACTAGGAATTCTCTGGGAAAGCCTGCTACTCTATGCCTAGGGAAATAGGAATCTAAGGGGTCTGGGGGATTCTTCAATCCACCCTGGCTAAAGAAGGAAGTTATTGGTTCTACAGGAAACTGGACTTGGGTATGTACCTTGAGAAGGGAGAAGGAAGAGCCCACCCAGGTCCTAGCAAGCTCATTGTCCACGCAACTCAGAGGAAGTAACAAAGGTCATTTTTAAATATTTCTGCTAATAATATAACAGCTTTTAATGAGAGAAGAGGTACTTCATTCAAAACTATAGAAAAGAATTGATTATATAAAAGTTAAAGTATTTGAGGTGGGAAGGGGTCAGGGAAAGAGGAATTTAAGTAACTGATGTTCTCAATTTTCTCAATGAAGCAGGCAGCAAGGTTGTTAGCTGATACAGTGAAAGTTTAAAATTATCAAAAAGGAAATGAGAGAAGCTAAAAAAAGTGAAAAGACTGATAAATAATGCTAAGGGCCTAGGTAAAGGGTTTTTATTTAGAGGGAGACAGGGTTAATCAATTTTAATGGTATTGATATTCATGTGTGTGTGTGTGTGTACATGTTTTCCTTTGGCAACATTTAGCTTTTGTTTATAGAAATCAGATGGGTGTGTATAGAATTGATTTTTATTTGAGATTTTTGTAGGTGTATATGATAGAAGGATGAGATTCACGGTATTAAGGAAGCTGATGAGAGATTAATTCATATAGTAAATCATATACCATAGCATCCACACTTAGTGAGGAAAGGATAGAAGTCATCAGGGCCTGACAGGTCAAGAGAGAAGGATTCATTGAGAGGCCAATATTCTTTCTATTTAAGAGGTCCCGTGGATTTCACTCTTACGACTAACAACATGAGGCTAGGATAGTTAGAAGCTTTTGTCTGACTTTTGAGTGCTGTTATTTACGTGGTTTTAGATAGACTTATTTAAGGGGAGAGCTAGAATATAACATCAAGATTTTGTTGCTAAAGAGGACTGGGAATAGCATGGGCATTAAGAGGTCTAGGATTTCTGAGTTGAGGGGAATTAGATAATTTATGTGAATTCTGAGGCCTTCTAATATTATAATGGGAGTTCTTATAGAAAGAAAGAATGTGAAGTCTCTCAACTTTTGGCAAATTTGAATAATTTATTGAAAATTCAGTTGATTGTAGTGACAAGGAAAAAGTAGAGTCCATATGACAGTATGGCATGAGCCTTCGGAGAAGATAAGATAGTAATTATCCAAGAGAATGTTGTCATTCCCTCTCCCACCATATCCAAATGGTACAGATGTGAGGGCATATGTCACTTAAAAAAAAGAAAAATATGTTCAGCTAATAGATGAAGGGAGAATTTGAAGATACAGAGGATACATCAGAAGAGCTTGAGAGAAGGAAGTCATTATAGCAGGAAGAACAAGGAACAAAACACATGAAAAGAATGAGAGTTTTAGAGAAATACTGGCCTTCAGTTTGGTGGTGCAGGATTATTAGAATGGAGGCATAACTGACTGTACTTAGCCTCAAATATTCTGATATTGGTCTAAGTTGTTTGGTTGCAGAACTGGCTGAGGCCGCCAGGCAATATCTGGCTTTGTGTTAAAAATGTGGAGGCGACAATATTTTAAAGTTGTGGCAAGAGTCTTGTTTTGCAGAAAAACAATTCTGATTTGAAACAGTGACTAGGCCCCTACTGAAGCGAGGACTACTGTGAGGATTGTCGAGCAGCTGTTTGGCCCTCCTTCTTGGCCCAGGTTGTATATAATGTGGAGAACATAGGGGGTAGTAGTGATGAAGACAGGGCCTTCTGGAAATCTTGTGTTCATATTGATGTTTATTATATTTAAAAAGGAAGCAATAGTAAATGTATACACTTTTAAGAATAATTAAAGCATGCATCAATATTCAATTTTTAAACTTCTTATTTTTAAACAAAGAGTTCTCTCTTGGTTGAACAGTGTGAACATTAAGGCTTGTGTCACTAATTTAGCTCTCAGAAATACAAACTCTCTTTCATTTCCTAATAACTATAATTAAGACACACGTTTGCTAAGACCAATAATTAGGTTCCATAATAAATATACCATAGTAATCGTTAACTGTGACAGATAAAACATGGTAAGATGAGGATTTGCTTCCCTTTCTCTTTACTTCCAGTTTACACTCTTTCTTATAAAACTCTTAAATTCCATGCCTCCACGCATGTGTGCATTTTACACATAATGTGGAAGAGATTGGTGGGCTTGCAGGATAGTGAGGAGAGCCAGTCATCTCATTTAATGACAAGCTGGGAGTTTCCCTCTTCTTTTGTTTATCTTCACTATCCCTTACCATCCTTCTTGTATACCCCTGCACATTTAAATGCCAACGGACAAGGAAATAAGACACAAAGTATGAAAGAGGCCAGCTAGAGAGAGAACAAGGGGCAGAGATGCCCCGACTCTCTGCTGTAAAGGAAATGTAGTCTTCCAGCTACAGCATTTAGTCAGGTCAGCGGCTAAGAACTGAAAGTATTTTTCCCTGATAACATATACCTTTTCTTTATGCTCCTAACATAAAATAAAGGCTAACAGTAAGATTGCCGAGAGAGAGCTTTAATGTGGTAGGCAATAGAGGGCAAGTCAAGAGTGAGGGCCCAGTCTTGAACACTACACAGAGGTGGCTGGATAGCATGGGCAGACTCAATTGCACACTAGTGGGAGAAGTCCAGGCTCCAAAGAGTACAGAATGAGATTATACATAATCATTGCAGGTTTGGGGAAGGTTCAACCAGAGCTAAGAAGTGGGCATAACAGCAGGAGTCAGAATCACAATAAAGGAGAGATGGAGAACAGAGATGGAGAGATTCAGGCTGCTAGACAGACAGTTTGCACTGTTTCAGGAACCCAGTCAATGGACTCTGGTCTTTGAGAAAACTGTCAGGACAGAGCAGAGTTACAAAACGAGAGAAACTGTACTTGACATTATATCAAGGCAAGGCACCAGGCAAGAAGAGAAGGACCAAGAGATTAGAACAAGTATGCAATAACTTGGAAAGATGCCCATTTGGTAGAACTGGGACTCAGGAGTAAAGTTCTAAGGCCCATATTATACTGAGTAGTCTGTGGAAATGAAACTAGAGCTTTGCTAAGGGGGAAATTTATCTCTGACCTGATACAGGACTAAGTCTGCAGTTGGGGGCTAAGAGACTTGGCTTTAGATTAATGGACAAAAATAAGTACAGGAAACCTAGTAGGTTGTTACAACAAAAACATCTTTTTAAAAAGTAACTAGAATTGAATTTGAGAGAAAGGGGATTGGATGATTACCTGGTAGCAGATGTGTGTTTATTTGAGGGAAAAGGGTAAAGGGCAGTGCATCTGTTCAGGTGAAAGAAGACTGCAACTTAATAGTGCATTTTGGCCCCAGAACAAGCCAGACTTTTTTCTGGTTTTGTAATTAGCCCACTATCACATAACTAGTAAGAGGAAAGCAATCTTGCTACAAACCCTGTGCTATTGGCCACTGGACTTTACTGCCTCTGAAGTGCAAGTTGTGCTTTTAACCATTGGTGGGGCTCAGAACATGACCCCAAAGTTTGCCACCTTGGCATGCTATGCCTTTGAATTGAGCAGTATCAGATGGCCTCAAATGCACGGTCTTTCTGACCTTCTTCTATCCCCGTTTCTTGCCTCTCTTTCTCCCCCAAAATAAGTCACAAAAACCAGAATTCCTCTTCCTCAAGATGGGTCATAGCAAGTAGAACCCCCTTCTCCTAAAGCAAGCCATACAATCCAGATATGTCACTCTCTTCTTTCTCCCTTCTTCCTTGAAAAGCCTCATTCCAGAGAGGTTCAGGAGAAGGAAATGCTACACAGAGAGGCCAAGAAGAATCTGGACAGGGCTTGCTGAGTTTCTCCCTCAGTCTGTTGGCATTAGATCATATCCTTTTATCCAATAGCATCTCTCCATGACTGTCCATTCTTCATCAAACCTAAGCATAAAAATAGACAGTTCCTGGGTCTTTGAGTCTTCATTTTGGAAGTCCCCCATATCACATAAAACTTGCATTAAATATATTTGTCATGCTTTTCTCTAGTTAGCCTGTCTTTTCTTATAGGAGAGTCAGTGAGACCCTTGTGATGGGTAAGGAAAAGTATTACACCTTTCTGTCCCTACATTATCTACAATGCAAATTTTAATTATGGTATGAAAGTTGTATGTATGTTTCATATAATCTTTTTTTATTAAGGTTCTTATTGAATTTCACTCTATTATTATGCTGCCTTTTCTTTTTCATCTTGATGTTTTCTCTTTCCTGTCTTTGGAAACCACATCATTAATACATTCTTATATCCTAAGTATTACTCTAATTCCTATAATATATTAATATTCTCCCCACTCTGGCCCTCAGTTTTTCCTTCCTCACCACAAATATTCCATTTCCTTTGTATTACAGTATTTCTCAGAGATCTTAGGCTATTGGTGCTCTTGTTCTCTTTATTCATTTTCTAATGAGACAGATGAGATCCACCAGACTGTTTTCTAACATACAGAGTACGTGAATTGTTTTAACCAAATTCTCTAGCTTCCTGTGTCCTGGTATAACCCCATTTCATACCTACAAATGGAAGGCAGAGGCATGTGTGTATGTAAAGCTCCCAGACCTAACTTGTTCAGATGTCATTTAATATGCCTTGGCTGTACTGATATGGGATCTTCTACTCACACGACTTGTTTCTCAGAAATTTGAACCAATAGACCACATGAAAAACTACCACATTTTTCTTGTCTCCCAGTCTAAATACACTTCTATAGACATCTCCCAAGATGAACCTATCCCATGCATTTCCTCTTTCTCTTCATAGTGATTCAGAACCATTAGTTATGTAGGGCAGAAAAGGCAATACCTTTTCCTCTCCCATCACAAGAGTCATAGCTGAAACTCCTATAACAAAAGACAGGTTAGCAACAGAAAAACATAACAAATTTATTTAACAAGGTTTTTTCCTTGACACAAGAGCCTTCAGAAATGAAGACCTGAAGACCTAGAGAAAACTGTATTTGTGTTGTCTGATGGAAAAATTGTACAGTTGTGAAGCAACAAAGTATGAGGCAGGACTGGTCTAGGATGAGGATCTCGTGATCCAGTTTCAGTAGAGGTAGGTCAGAGTGACCTTTCTAGGTTTCATGGCTTGCTTTGGAGAAGAGAAGTTCTACTTTCTATGATTCCCCTCAGGCCAGAGGAATTCTGATTTCTACGACACATCGTGAGGAAGAAAGGGGTGTAGGAGAAGGTAAGAGAGCCCTTGCTTCAGAGGCCTTCCCCGTCTCAGGCACCATACTTTGGGATGCCATTTTCTGAGCCCCAAATTAGTTACAGAATCTGAACTAATGTAGGCAAGAGTGGTAGTCAAATAAAAAACCCATCATAATCTCTTTGCCTACAGAAATAGTACTCTTTCAGAGGAAAGAGGACTGATAGCTTTTATGGTCTGTTTATATTCTTGTGTCTGACGTAGGGGGCAGATGGTTAGAGATTGAAATATCTTCCTAGATTCTTTTGGTCCTAGATTATTTTACTGGATACTATTTCAAGTTGCAAAAGACATTTGAACCCTGCTCCACTTTCCTGGTCTCTGGTTATATGTTGTTGTTAGATTTATAATAGAATATTTTAGGGAGTTTCTTTTTCTCTGCTTTGATAGGCATTTTAGTGAGAACTTAAGAAAAATATTAACAATTGCAAAAAACTTTTATCAATACCCAGAAACAAAGTTTAGAGTTATTAAATAACTTGCTGCCAGTCTTAATGTTGAACCAGAACTGGAACCCAGAAATATGTTTCTGGTGTCATGCTCTTCCACTACTACGTCCATGTTTGTTTTCCCATTTATAACTTGAAAGTCATTAAAAAAAAAAGTCCATGTAAACCAGGGAGAATTCTGTTCCTGTTTTATAATCCAGTGTGAAAAAAATGTTAAACCACAATCCTACACAGCCAGCTTGTTTCATAATTATTCTTTTTGAATGGGACAAATCTTAAAGAACTCCATGAACTACTCAAATCATTGCTTTTCAACCTAAAGCTCGTTGTGAACTTTACCTCTCATTCATGTTTCTCTAGAACCCATGCTAACATATGGTCTCCCTGGTTGGGTGTCCTGCTTAACCCCCATCCCAAGGTTTTATTGTATACTGCAATCATTTTCCCTTTTCTCATAATTGTTAAGTGATTACAAAATGAAAATCATCCCAATGGGAGGTTTCTGCTCTAAAATTTTAATCTCCGTATGTTATAAAATGTACTAATTTGGCATGTCAATATTTTACATGCTCATTGGAAAAATACTGTCCAATTTGGAGTTTATAGAATAACAACCTCAAACCATGGGAGCCATGTATTTACCAATATGCACTTTATTTTAATATCAAAAGGTTATGATTTCTCACTTGAAGCAGAATAAAAATGGATACGTTGGAGTGTTGGTGACATTTTGATAGATTCCATTGTTTGTTCTGTTGTTTTAAAAAAAGAAAAACTGAACCTACAGCCATTTTTACTACATGCTTTGAGAATAACTGTGTTTATATATGTTGATAAGTGGATTTCTTTATGTGGAACAAATTCAGTGAAAATTGGGTTACCAGATGATAGCATTATTTGTTAGTTATCTGAGTCCAACAGTCTCTAAAAGCTTGAATGGACACAATGAATTGGTAATACTTATTTTATCTCTCAGAGCAAGTCCGAACTAAAAACTTAAGGAATTTAAAGTATTCTCTCCCCTTTTCTATGTCTGAGAAAATAAAAAGAGTTTTGAGGCCATCAGGTGTTATAATTACACCTTACATTTTTTTTTTTCCTTTAAGGCACACTCAGGAATATAGTAGCTAAAGAGAAAAGTAAATTTTCCAAATTTTTATTAACTTTAGTGGAAATTCTTAGTTTTATGTCTAAGTTAAAAAATATTCCTAAATTTTTAATTAATATATTTAATATTGGACTCAACAATTCAAAACATTGCTGTTATTATTTTGCATTTACATTGGGTGTTATGTTGCTTCAGAATTACTTTTTATTAGTATTTTATGGTGGCAAGCAGCTATCCAAATGCTCTTTTTGAAATTTCTCTGTGCCTTCCAGGAACTCTGATTTTTTTAATGAAGACTTTTACTAAATCTTAATATTTTTATTCTTCAAACAATGTCTTCTCTCTGTAAAATGAAGAAATTGATATTAATTCCCCTGAATGTTTATTTTGTCTCCTCTTTCTCAAAAAACAAAAACAAAAATCCCAAAACAAACATTTATTGTTTCTCCAGGTCACCCTCTGGGATCTCCCTGATATCTTTGAATTTATTAGATTTCTCATTTTAATTCTCCTTGCTCTTGTTGCCACCATCAGTTCTTTTCTTTTATCATTCTACAGATTCTTAGCTGCTTTTTCTTCTTTGTGAATTCTATATTCACAAAGGAGTGAACCATGAAATATATTTGTGTATTCATACAGTACTCTTATCTTCCTGAGGATCATTATATTAGATAACCATTTAGTATTATGCTAGGTTACTAAACAAGTGCAAATTTGAATCTATTCATTGTATAGACTTAATACCAAGTAGAAAAGGAGTACTTTTTGTTATGTTTCAACACATGTTAAAGTAATCATTTATAGCCTGGCAACCTCTATGCTTTTCCTAAATTAAAATTATAAATGAATCCTAATTATGCCAAATTGTGTTTGTGCTATGCAAAAGTCACTTCTACCTCTTAGAATGTTTTATAGATTTTTTAAGAACACTTTTCCTTAGAAACCCCATAGAACATTGCTATTTTATAGCTAAGAACATTGGGTTATTTTCATGGCAGTGTTTAAATTACTAGCATTTAATTTTGTATTTTTGCTGAAAGTAAAAATGAATATTATGTTTGGCAGAATAGTGTTCCCCCCACAAACGTCTATGTCCTAAACCCCAGAATCTCTAAATGTTATCTTGTATAGGAAAAGAGATTTTGCAGATGTAATAAAGTTGAGGATATTGAGATGAGGAGATTTATATTGGATTATCTGGGTGAGCCCAGTATAATCACAAGGGTCCATATAAGAGAAACAAGGGAGGAAAGTCCAAGATATGTGATAACAGAAGCAGGGTCAGGGTCAAAGAGGAATTTGAATATGCAGTGCTGCTGGCTTTGAAAGTGGAAAAAGGGACCATGAGCCAAGGAATGTGGTTCAAAATAATTAATATACCAAAGAGGTACATTCTGGAGTAGAGTATTCTGGTCTCCTATTGTCAGGTTTTAGTGTGAAAATGTCAGTTCTTGGTGCACTCAGGGTGGAAGAATGACCAGACGCACCAAAGTAAGGCAAACATAGGTGAAATTTATTGAGGGGGTAGCAAGATAGGATTACAATAGGATTGTAGCGCAAGAGCAAGAAGGGTTTACAGAGCAAGATGCACACTCCACAGATGACAACTGGACACTTTGCCACAGCAGGAAAAGAGGGTTTGGTTATGTTCTGCAATTTGTTTTATAGTACTGGATTGGGACCTCTCTAGTGGCTCAGACGTCACCATGGCACCACTTTGATTGGACAGTTGTCAGTTGCATTACTATGCATGCGGGTTGTTCTAGGTCAATTTCTGGACTCTGTGATAACTATGCTCCTTGGCCTGTGGGCTAGAGAGTCCTCTGCATGCTTTTGCAGCTGGCATGCCAAGTTCTGTTTGGCAGATTCATAGGGTGTTCCCTCCTACCCCAGGTATGGCAGTTGCTCCAGACAGGATTAAGGTGGGACAGGACTAAGATGGAGACCCGGGGCCCACCCTTGACCTTCCTCCTAGGTGGGGCAATTGCCCCAAGGCAACAGCACCCACTTTTGTCCCTGGGAGACCCAGAATCCCTTGCTATCTACCTAACACTGTGTCATATTTTGGGGTGGTATGTCCTGTGCACCATGGGTGTCTTGCTTTTGTCCTTATGTTTACCAGATGTGTTATGGTACTTCCAGACCTTATGACTGACACACAAATAAATAAATAATAAATAAAGGCAAAGGGTAAAAATAAAAGCTCAAAGAGCTTTGTGCTTCCTCATTTATATGCAGAAAAAATATATACTTCCCGAGAATTTTAGCCTATATCTCACTGAGAAAAATTATTGTATCAAGAAACAAAATTTCAACAAATTTAGTTTAATGATATTAATTAGCTTTTCTTTGTGATTCTAGAATCAGGCAACATCTCGTTCTATAAGAACATCTCATTCTATAAAATAGACTGAGTGTTCCAATGAGCTGAAAAGAGGAGGTGGGTTTTATAGACAGAAAAGGCTGAGGAAAGCAGAAACAGAGAACAAAAAGCCAATTGGTTGTTTTAAAGTTATTTTCTTTGCAAAGGTTAAAGCAGACGAAATTTTCTTATCATGCCAGCTAAAACTGGCTTGTTTGGGGATTTGGTCATTATCTCTCACTGTCCTGATCTTTCTGAAGGTCAGATAAACAACTTAGTTTCAGCTTGGTATTATGGAACTTCAGCATGAATGATCCATTTTGGTTTGACCAGTTGGGCCTAATACAGGAGCTCAGTCCAAACCAATGGCCTCCTGTAAATTTTATTTAATAGTCACATGGTTACTATTACTATCAAGACAGTCTAGGAAGGTATTTTAGCTTTCCAAGACCTGTCATGGGAAAAAAGAAAGGGTAATAAGATTGGAATGATTGGAAAAGCCAACACTCACAGACTATGAAGTACAAATTTAAAGGAATGGTTTCTGTAAGATGGATTGGTTAATTCTTTTATAGGTATCACAGTTCTTCAACTGCCAATACTGTTTAAAATATTGAGCTGCATAGTGCTTCTATGGAGAAAGACATAATGAAGGATCACCATATTTATTAATTATTAAATATTAGTTGAGTGTTGTGCTGTTTATATTGCATTTTGATTCAAAAAGAAACACTTGCATTGCCAAATTTTAATGAAGTTGTTAAAAATGTATTTTTTTTCTGTTGATATGTATGAGGAAATATTTTTTATGATTTCTTTCTATCCCTTACAAAAAAATAGTATTAGAGCCACAAATAATTCCTATGAAAATATCTATAGACATCTCTTCACTACCAAGATCTTAGGTGAGGCAATGATTTAAAATAAATGATCCTTCCACTTATGCAGGCTAAACAAGTTGCAAAATTCTAAAACATTTTGCAAACTCACTCATGTTTGTTATCTAGCCAAAACCAACAATTCTAAAATGAGATTTTTTTTTTATGTGATGCAAGTTTCCTTAAAAGTGAACATATTTCACAACCTAGAATGTGCCATTATTTTTGTGCAGCAGTAAAGTTGGTATGTACAGTGTGTGGCATGCATCCAACTGTGTAATCCATCAGTGAAATTTCAGGGGTTGATTATGCTATAGTACAATCCGATAAGTGGAGAATTACCCACTTGCTCATGAGCTACCATTTAAAACATCTTTTTGAAATGAATTTTGTGACTTCCTGCCCATAGCTATAGAAAGAAGATGAGGAGGGTGGAATGGAGGGGAAAACTCTTCCTATTATGAAAAGGAAGAAACATAAAAAAGTAGGAAAAGAACATTTAAATTGGCACTATCTATAAAGGGAAAGCCATGTGCCCAGCAAGCTTTCCATGTTCCAGTTTTATAATTAGTCTTGAGGTTCCTGAGGGCATCTAAGCAAGGTCTTTTCTGAAAGAAAACATATCTTTTTGTTGTTGTTTCAAATTTGGATAATCTTTTCATACTTGGAAATTGAGAATGTACATTAAAATGTTGATAGCAAATGAAGTGGGTAGAGAAGGAACTTAAATTGTTAATCATTTAACTTTAATAATAACTGTATTTAGGCCAGGTCTCTATTACCCTAGTGAAGAAAAGAATTGTGGAAATTACTTTGATAATTGAGACAAAACCATCCAGAGGACATTATCCTGTTTAGTTAGCTGGATAAGAGCACTGAAATTGATGGTACCTGCTCAAGGAGGCACTCAGCTACTCAAAATGGAATAGAAACTTCTTTTCCCCCACTCTGTGACAAGCACTGGCATTGTTTTCCCTTTAATCATTTAAAAGACAAATAAGAAATAAAACATGTGATTGTTCAACTTTGGAAAATCACCTTGAATTTTAGAAAGTTTGATCACTGCTCACCAATTTGGGAAGGAAAACAATCCATTAGAGGCAAAATAAGGTTAATTCTTTAACTGTCTACAGTAAACATCCTGGAGGTTCAAACCTGGGAGACAACCAGTTAAAGGAAATCATTAAAGGCTTTTTGGAAGAAGTCAGCTTTGAGATAGGATTTCTAAATCTCAAATAGGAATAGGATTGGGATGGGGAGTGGCATGTATCTCACGAAGGCTTCAAGATGCAGCCCTAGTGACAGCAGAAGAGAACAAAATGTGGAAAAGTACAGTGTATGTTACTTAATGTCCTTATTTATGGGAATGGGGAATAGTGAAGTGTGATAGAAGAATAGTAGAAACTAAGATCAGAAACTATAATAATAATCCTTACAAATGAATAAAAAAGATGTGCTAAGGCCTAAGTACACAGTTGGTCCTGAAAAGTTCCGCGGCCTGAAAACATAACCCCTGCTAGTATTTCAAATAGACTTCATGGCTTTGGAGAAGTTCATTTACTGACAACTAATTTATCTAGGTATATAACATTTCTATTAAATCCTGAAGTAGAAAAAAAAGGAATTTCATTGTTGTTTTTGTTGTGCTTTTTTGTTGTTTTTTTGATTGATTGCCCTTAGAAAGATGAATAGGGGAGAGAAAGAGTGTGCCTATTTATCATGTCCCATCACACTCTTAAGAAATAGTGAACATGATAGTTGGAGACTTATGCTGGCAAGATTGTTTCTTCACGGGGGAAAACTGATGCAGGACAGCTTAAGGGTAGTTTGGTCTTAGCACATGGTGGTGCTAGAAAAATAAGGAATTCATATTCATTTTGGATCCTTAGTCTATTTAGCTGCTTGCCTATTTGCCTAATAGATGTTAGTGTCATTCTTTTTCCAGAAGAAATCTCCTTCTTACAAAAATGAGTAAAATAATCACATTAATGGAAATAGAGTTAAAATTTGAAAGTCACTTAACTGTAACAATAATTTATGTGGTCTTATTCTTTTAATGCTTATAGTTTTGACTTAATTGTTGATATATTTTCAATGTTTCATTATTTTTCTGGTTTAAAGTAGAGTTATATTGTTAAGGTAATGTAATACAATGTAGTGTATTTGGTAATAGAGTACTTATTTTTTAAGTACAGGGAATACTCTTTCTTGTAGACTGTAATTATAGCTATGTTTATGGCTCAAATTATTAATACATGTGCATTATTAGAACTTCAAAACCCATAATAAATTCAGTACATTACTGTTTTGGGGCATTAGCTTAGTGACACAAATATTTATTAATATATAACTAAAATCTAAATTATATTTATAAGAAAAAAATTTCTCTGAATCTCTACATACTTTAGGGTCTACTTCTCCCTTAATGGTAAGAAACAGAATATTTTAATGACAAAATGGGATGGCATATAATTACTAAATGATTTTTAAATTCATAATTAAGCATTCATGTTCATTTCTATGGTCTTGTGAAATAGCTGTGCATCATATAACCTTTTTTTTAGGGTTGATGAAATATGAAAGCATTATAGTACTTCATATATTAAATGAGGTCAGAATTGTGAATTTCGAATAATTTTGTTCTAAAGACTATAATTTTATTTCTTTCCTGAATTCACAAAGCTTTAGAACCTTACTCAATTTAATCATTTATATAGAAAAGCATCTAGTGGCTTAGAAACACAGGCAAAGGACTAAGAACTTAATCTGAGTAACATATTATTGTAGTATATATAGTGTACACTTTTATTTGTATGTTTTGAAAGTAAACTTATTTTCTTGGCAGTCTTCTCAGAACAATTTGTTGTTTGTCTTTCGTTTTTGTTTATTTTCATGATTCATTTAATAGTAAAAAATAGGGTATGTATAAGTTTTATTTAAAAAATTTATATATATATATATACACACACACACAATTTATATACAAGCATTTGATTCTATTGCATGTGTCTTGGAACTTAGATAAGTTTCCTAAGAAATGAACTGTTTGTTAAAAATATGAGATGAATATATTATGTTTAATTTATTGTTTGCCAAACTCTCATTTTGTTTGTTTTGTTAATATCATCCAAAACTAGATATTGTAGATGTCAGTCCATTGAAAAATGAATTGTTAATGGTATATGTTCATCTCCTTCTGCATATGAATTGCCCTTGGATAGGGAAGTATATATTTTCCTAAGAATAACAAGTAAGTTTTCTGTATTTCTAGGTAAAGCTGAAAGGCAAAACTAATTTATCTGTAAAAAATATATTTTTAGGTGCCATTATTGTAGAAATCTTTTAAAAATTATAGAGAGGAAAGCTGTATTCTTATATATCTCAAGCAAGTTTTTTTTTTAATATAAGTAGTACTAGGGAAAAGCTGAATCTTTTAGAGTTTAATGTTTCATATTGTTCGAGAAATTGTTTCATGAAGCCAGTCATAAAGAACTATGCAGTCCATGGTTATTAATCCATGTTCTTGGCCCACATTACTCAGGACCTTGTACAATCCTATAAAAGCAGCAGCAAACCCAAAAGCACAAGGCACATTAGTAGCCACCCAAAACTGCCATGATCAAATCCAGCATGCACCAAGATTATGAAAACCGTGTTATTTTAGTCTTGAAAATGCCAACGTTTATCTTTTTCTCAAAATTTTGAATTCAGAGAGCCAAATAGATACCCTCCTTCTTTGAACAAGCCATGATCTCATTCATTAAGATGTATATTATGAACATGATTATGGTAATATCATTTTAATACAATATGAAAATTATAACAATTTTAATTATTTAGGACCATCTGAAAATGCTATAGATTGTTTATAGTTCAGACTAGCAAGTTTGGGTGGAAGTAATATTAAAAATAAGAAAGCTAAAACCTAAAGGTCAAGAAACTAGTTGCCTTTTAATTGCTGTCCTCATATCTTCAGACTGTCAGAGAACAGAGGGTTAGAGCAGGGAACACTCATCTTGCATAAAGGTTTTCTACTTTTCTTGACATTTTCACTAACTCAGTAGCATGACCAAATGAAACCTAAAATAATAGATGAAAGTTAGGTGGGAGGAGTATACAACACAAGAGTTCTGTCTCAGCCTAATTAACATTCAACGATCCAGTGGAAAAGACAAAGTCAAAAAGAAAGAACAAAAATTACAGGGAAATTATGGTAATTGATGAAAAGGGACTATAATTGATAGAAAGGAATGAATACTGTGATTTCAGTTATCTTTGATTTCTAACAAGACTGAAAGGGCTTATAAAAAATGTTTTGGAATTTCTAACAGGTAAAAGATTATTAAGTCAAAGAAAATTAATTCACATGAAATTTAAAAAATATAACATTTCTTTTAAAATATACATATATATATAAAAATAGAGTTTTGTAGGGGAACAAATTTCAGGACTGGTACCCAAGAGACACACATTCAAGTTGCCCTGAATATATATATTCTCCTATTGGCAACAGTTGCAAGTCGGCTTTAAAAATTTTTTCATATGTATTTTTTATGGACATATAATATCTGCACATATTTATGGGGTACATGTGTTATTTGAGATAAGCATACAATGTGTAATGATCAAATTAGTGTAATTGGGTTATCCATCACCTTAAACATTTACCATTTGTTTGTGTTATGAAAATTCCAATTTCACTATTCTAGTTATTTCAAAATATACAATAAGTTATTGTTAACTATAGTTGCCCTGTTGTACCACCAAACACTAGCTCTTATTCTTTCTAACTGTATTTTCGTACCTATTAACCAACCCCTCATTATTCCCCCTCCCTACTTCATATAATATTCAGTGTGAACCAGCTTTCAAGAGGCAAAATTAAATACCTCAGATATATATACAATAATGCAGACAAGATAATTTATATTCTCCTTGTTTTGTTGATTTGTGAGATCTTGAACTTAAAGTAGCCAATTAATGTTCATTGATTATGGATGAGGTGTAGCATCTAAAAAGCATAAATTATTTTAAAATTAGTTTTAAATATTCAAAGCTATAGCCAAGTATTTATTATGTTTACCAATGAAAGAAAGCAATGTCATAAATAGTTAATATTTTTCAAATGTTTTTAGTTATTCATCTATATATATTACTTTTTAAAATTGATTTACCTTCCAAATTACATGTTGTCATAGGATAATAGTAAAATAGTTTTGCATACATAGCAATACAGATAAATTATAAGTGGAGGATTAGCTCCAATAATATACTAAGTGAGAGTGGAGAATGAATCTGGAACTCAATGTTTTTCATAACGCATATATAACACAGTATATATCTAAATGGGTAATCCCTTCTGGCTCCAATGTCCAATGACTACAATTCTAAAATCTGTAATTTCTAGGATAGTTTAAACACTCTCTTATGCAAAGCATCATTAAAAACAATGTATCTAATGTTAAATGAAAAAAGTTTTAAAATCAGTAATATTTTATATATCTAATTAGATCCTTAATCAAAATGAACATAAAGTATATTAATAAATTTAAATAAATATATACACAAGAAATATTTTGTTGTTTCAATAGCAATAAATAGGCAAAATATGAAAAGAGCAACTTTTCTCTGATTCTAAAAGAGGAATATTTCATGTGATACAAAGCATTATAAAAGAATGCATCTGTATCAGTTAGCTTTCATCACCTTAATTCTGTGTCTAAAACAAAAAATCAAAAGCAAAAAAGACAAAGCCATAATATCTCAGTGGTATACAATAGTAAGCATTTAAAGCTCAAGCATCTGGAATAGTCAGCTAGGGAGCTCTGCTGTTTATAGCTGGGCTCTACTGGATTGTTCTTCTGGTCTTAACTGAACTCACTCACCTGTGTGGGTCAGCTGATCCAGTTTGAGGTGCAAATCAGGTCAGGACATTTTGGCTCTGTTCCATGTCTATCATCTTCCATCAGTCTAGGGTAGATAGGTCTTTCTCATGATGATGCTAGAGGGCAAAAATGGGGGCTAGCCTGATCATGCAAACACTTTTCAAGCCTCTTTAGTGTGGCACAATTACTAGCATCTCATTGACTAGCACAAGTCATGTGGTCAGTCCCATGTTCGGAGTTTAGGAAGATACTACAAAGTTACATTGCAAAGGGGTTGAATACAGGAATGGGTGGTAGAGAAAATAGCAGTGGTCCCAAGAGCTGATGGTTTTCTATTTTATATAGAATTAAACACATTTCAGAAGAGAAATATAAATTTTGACTAAAACTATTATATTACTGCAAGTTTGCAAATATATGAAAGTACCCAATTTATTCTTATGGATAGTCTAACTTTTATCAATAGTACTTAAAATTTAAAATAAAATACATTTTAACAATTATTCCTAATTATTTATATTTTTATGTGGGAGCCATATATTTTGGTCATAATGAGATTTACCAAAGGTTATTTAGGGAAAAATCTACACATAGCAAAACATTGTCATTAATCAGATTATTTAAGTGAGATAAATTCATGTGCCTTAATTATTTTTCATAAGTTAAAACATATCAACAATTATAATAAATGTATAAAAAACCTGATGTGGTTCTTAAAAAGGTTGAAAATTATTGTTTTGAAATTAGTTTTGCATCTACTTTATAGGGAAAGAGAACTTATCATTGATAATCAAAAAATCTGATTAAAAACATCACCTGGAGATTGGACAGAAGATTTAGAACATATAAATGCATATTTAAATACATATGATACAGTATAAAACAATATATGATGTAATATTTTATTTACATATATATACATATATTATATATATATATACACACACACATCCCTGCTGAAATTACCTGCCAAAAGTTCTGGAAAAAAATCCTCTTAGAACAAAATATATTTTAACATTTTATTACATTAACATTTCATTGGAATGGAAGTTAAAGTAGCTTATTTGTCATACTTTTGACTACAGTTTTTCTGACTTAATTACAATGTTCCTGTGTGGTTCAAAACTGATAAAAATATTAATAACACCAGTCCATGACAAAATTATGTTCCATCTAGGATTATTTAGTTAATTTGACACAAAATAATATAATTATAAATAAGGCAATAATGATTTGTCTTTATTGGAAACAACTGATCTAATATAATGAGACCCCATTATATTAGATTTAAAATATTAGAAACTATAATTTCATATTCCATGAAATAAGACTATATATATTTTGAATTGAACTTAATTTCCTTTGTTACTTACTGTAAGGTTGTGTTTGTTTTCTATTGCTGCCATAAGAAATTACCACAAATTTAGTGAGTTAAACACAAGTTTATTATCTCCCAGTTGTATAGGTCAGAGAACTGGGCAGGCTTAAATGGGTCCTCTGCTTAGGATCTCACTGAGTTAAAATCAAAGGGTGAACAGGGGTGGCTCTCTCTCAAAGGGAGATTGTGCCAGACTCATTCAAGTTGTGGGCAGAATTCAGTTCCAGTTGGTTGTAGAACTGAGGTTTATATTTCCTTACTGGCTGTCATGTAGGGCTTTTCTCATCTTCTGGAGGATACCCCATTCCATGACTCTTGTTACCCCTCCATCTTCAAAGCCAGAAAGGTAGATAAAGTTCCCTCATGCTTTGAATCTCTCTTACCTACTCTCTGCCTCATTTCTCCTGCTTTTAAGGACTCCTGTGATTAGATTAGACCCACCCCTAAAGATAGTTTTCCTATTTTAAACATATTCACAGCTTCCAGGGATTTGGGCATAGACATCTTTCGGAGATAACTCTGCCTACCATAAGGACTCATTAGACATCCACTATGTAAGAAAGAACTCTCAAATAATTATTTAAAATAATAATTGAGATAGTTAAACTTTATGGAATACCAGGCATTATGCACTGTTTATGAATTATCTCAACTAATCTCCTATGTGAGATAAATACTCTTATTATCTCCATTTTACATAAGAGGAAACCGAAGCTTAGGTGTCTTTTCCAAGTGCCAGGTCCAGTGTACACAAACACAGACTCTTTAGTGTAACAACTACATAGTGTTCTCTTGCTTAAACTATTGTGAATTTTTTAATCAAAAATGTTTGGGCCGGGCGCGGTGGCTCACGCCTGTAATCCTAGCACTCTGGGAGGCCGAGGCGGGTGGATTGCTCAAGGTCAGGAGTTTGAGACCAGCCTGAGCAAGAGTGAGACCCCGTCTCTACTAAAAATAGAAAGAAATTATATGGACAACTAAAAATATATATAGAAAAAATTAGCCGGGCATGGTGGTGCACGCCTGTAGTCCCAGCTACTCGGGAGGCTGAGGCAGGAGGATCGCTTAAGCCGAGGAGTCTGAGGTTGCTGTGAGCTAGACTGATGCCACGGCACTCACTCTAGCCTGGGCAACAGAGCAAGACTCTGTCTCAAAAAAAAAAAAAATGTTTGACCATTACATCTGAAACTTTTCTATTTTTCTGAAACTAATAATATATTTATGTTATAACAAAATACAGTAGTTTCCCCTTATCTGCGATTTCGCTTTCTGTGGTTGCAGTTACCCACAGTCAATTGCTGTCTGAAAATATTAATTGGAAAATTCCAGAAATAAACAGTTCATAAATTTTAAATTGTGTGACATTCTGAGTAGCATGATGAAATTGCACCATCTAGCTCTGTCCTACCCTAAACATGAATCATCCCTTAGTGTTTCCAGTGCCACCCACCCATTGGTCATTAAATAGCCATCTTGGTTATCAATTGAGGATTACAAGAAGCATCAGTCAGTATGGTACAAGATACTTTGAGAGAGAGAGAGACCCCACATTCATGTAACTTCTATTATATTGTTATAGTTTTTGTATTTTGTTATTAGTTATTGTTACTAATTTCTTACTGTGCTTAATTTAGAAATTAAACTTTATCACAGGTATGTATGTATAGGAAAAAGCACAATATCTATAGGGTTAGGTACCATCCAAGCATTCAGTCATCCACTGAGGGTCTTGGAACGTATTCCCTGTGGGTATGGGGGCACTACTGTAATTCCTTTGGCAAAAATGTTCTACTTTATTAATGCATATAAAATTTTGTGTTCAGAATTGTCAGTGTCTCAGTTCACCCAAAATGTACTGAAGAAGTATTTCCTGTGATGAACTGCCCCCAGCATTCTTTTTCTCCCCCTACAGTTTGAACATTGCTTTAATGAATGCAATATTAAATGTGCAATGTTAATAAGGGGGTTTGTAAGGGAGGAAGGGAGAAGCTGATCTATTGAACAAAACGCTAGAAAGATATCAAGTTGAGTTAAAATAAGTGAGGTTAGTAAATCGGGAAATTTTCTAGGTCATTGAAACCTTATATTGAGAAAATATAAAGCAGGGCGAGGATGCACCCAGAAGTAGAGACTCTTGTGCATTCTTATACCTGCATGAATGAGATAGGTAGAGGACAACAGGAACCAGGTGGAGTTTAAGCAAGCAGGATTAAGGGGACAATAAACACTATAGCAAACACGGACCTCTCTTGGTTGCCCTTGCGGTAAGATTCCCTATACTTGCTAAAGACAACAAAATGTTAAAATATAAAAAAACTACACACACACATACACACCCCTCACACACACAGAGGTATATAGTGCAAAAAGTAATTCAAGGCAGTGCCATATGTTATACGGGAAGCTTTGGATAATTTTGAGAGGAGTCTGCGCTGCAGACATTGAGTGCTGCAATAAGGAAAGTAATTGGAGTTCTTTATAAAAGGAGGGTTGATTAAGCTGTGTGCTTTAGAGAATTGGGGATGGTAAATGCCTTTTATTTGGTAGAACTCAGTGTAGATAATAAATTGTGTAACTGAATATCTGAGGAGTCACTCCTGTTCCAACTGATTGTAAAATGGGGCTGGGTAAAAGTGGAAGCTAAGTGCTTGCCTGGGATTGTTGCAAGTTACTGCTTGGATGTTCCCTCTGGCTCTTTTCTTACCCAGAGTGGGTAGATGGGAATAAACAGGAGTCAATAGACATCTCTTCATTTTTGCTTCTTTCACACGAGTCAGAAGAAAGTTGTCTTCAGCATTTAAGATGCAGAGATGAGTCCATAGAAATGAAAGACAGATGAAGCAGCATCCTACTTCATGAGAGTGTCTCAGGACCCATTTCATGTCTGTTCCTTGCTTTTCTTAATTTTTCATTGTTTAGACCCATTCCTGGCTACCTAGCTTCCTTTTCTGGAACATTATCCTAGGTGTTTATCAATTCTCACCTTGGCTCAACCTAATTCTGTCCCTGCTACTTAAACTTGTACTTTTTATTCCATTAACCAATTCTAGTTATATCCATCTGGTTGCCAGCCCTGAATTCAACTTAGTTGTGTTTGTGGGTTTTTTTTAACAGCTTTATCGAGGTGTTTTTATAGTCTCAGTTCTTACTCCTGTTCCCTTTATCCCACCCATTTCCTCTCTCCCATCCCCTGGAAACTATCAGGTGCTTACCCACTGCAGCTCTCCACCTTCCCCTTACCAACATCCCCAGGTACATACAGTGAGTGCCAAACCAGAGATTAGTTCCCTTCCTCTTGTCTCCATCAGTCCTTGCACATGGCCTATGACACAAGTGAAGTATGATGATAGAAATTTATTCACACTTAGGGAATTTTATTTACTTAGTGTAGAAATTGAGGCTCAAAATTATATACATATATACATGAATATATATATTAAACTTATGTTAATATCAATATATGTTTCTTAAATTCCAAACCTTATGTCTTAGTCTGTTTTGTGTTGCTATAAAGCAACTCATGGCAGAAAGTGAAGGAGAGCTAGCATGTGCAGTAATCACATGTGATAGAGAAAACAAGAGAGATGGGTGGGGTTGGGGGGCAAGTACCAGGCTCTTTTTATAACAACCAGCTTCTGCAGGAATGAAAAGAGTGAGAACTCACTACCATGAGAATAGCACCAAGCCATTCATGAGACCCCCCCTTCCCCCGGGGATCAGATTTCAACATGAGATTTGATGGGTGCAAACAAACCATACCCAAACCACAGTACCTTATTTTGTGAAAAAGTGCTGAATTTTACTGAGTATACTTCAAGGATAAAACAACCATAAGTAATTAATTTTGGCTTGCTAATTTATTTGTCAAATAGATACCAAAAAGTTGTCAATATTTAGATGTCATTATCGTCATCACCCTGGCTTGGTGGTATCTAATAAATTAAGGCCATGTTCAGAACAATTCTGGACTATACTTCAACATGTAAATTTACCTCAATTTTATATCTTAAGTAGTAATTTTCCCAATTATTCCTAGATCAAATGTAGTTTATATTTCAGATTATTCTCTTAGAAAAGAGGTATTTCATGATAAAGCCCTTTCCATAGGAATTTGACCAGCTTAAAATAAGTCTACCCTCTGTCACTAACACACTGAAGAATGTGAAATGGAAAATTTTATCTTCATAACAACACAAAATTCTTGTAAATTGCTGAAACATGAAACAACCAAATAAACTTTATTATTGAAATGGATTTCTTAAGGATATAAATATGTCATGTAACTTCTCAAACTTGTTAAACCATAAAGAACAACTACAGTGATTTCATAACATGAAACACAGTGTGTATAAAACTGTGTAGCATAAAATGTTCAGCTGCTCAGGTAGTGGGAAGGTTCCAGGATATGTTTCCATTAATCTGGAAGTGGTAGCCTATTTCATTGATCTTCCTATTCTACTTCTCAAAATAGTGGAGTCTGACTTCCCCTGTCTTTGGAGATTATAAATTTCCTTTAGTTGACTCTCTGCTTTTTGAAATGGTATTTCTTTTACATTTTAGAAAGTTTAACAACTTCTGGAGAAAATGGAAATGATATTGTACAGATTGTAGGGTCAGAAAGGTGTAATATCTTTCCTCATAAGGGTCATGGCTAACACTCCTATAACAAAAGGTTAACAAGAGAAATGCATAACAAATTATTTAATCCACATTTTATATGACATAGGAGCCTTCAGAAATGACAACCCAGAGACTCAGGGAAAACTGTCTATTTTTATTCTTAGGTTTGATGAAGAATAGACAGCTGTGTAGATGTGTGATTAGACAGAGGGATATGATCTAATGGTAATAGACTGAAGGGGAAAACCCAGCAAGGCCTGACTATTCAGATTCTTCTTGGCCTTTCCAAGTAGCATTTCTTCCTTCTGGATATGGAGCAGGACCCCTCTGGAAGGAGGGTCTTCAAGTGAGAAGGGAGAGAGTGACCTCTCCAGGTTTTATGACATGCTTTGGGGGAGAGGGACCCTGGTGTCTATGACCCACTCTGGGTCTGGTTTTTATGGGTCTGATTTTTATGACTCACTTCTGGGGAAAAAAGGGGTGGGAGATAGGAGGGCAGGAGAAGGTCAAAGAGACCTTGCTTCTGAGGCCTTCCAATCTCCTTCAGTTCAAAGTACTCAGCATGCCAAAGTGCCATACTTTGGGGTATCAGGTTCTGAGCCTCAACAAAATTAAGAGTGCCCTTTCCTAAATTCTGTTTTATTTGATTCCTACAAGAATGAAGTGAAGGAGAAAGGATAAAGAATATCATATATTTTATGCAATGAAACAGAAACAGAAAAAAGTGACTATTCATAACCACCAGTCCCAGGTCTTAGGAATTTTTACTTAGGAGATAATTGAGAAATGGCCTGTTTTTTTGACTCACCAAAGTGAAAGCTGCCCCACCCCCAACCCATATGAAACAAAGATATCTTGCTGTGCAACAGAGTTAGGGGGAAATGGGTACTGATCAGGTTTGGGTGATGGTGCCTTAGGGAAGATGATTAGGATACATATTTGCATATATGACTTTTCATAAATGACTGTTGAGTTGAATGTTATAAAATGTAAATCTTTACATTTGTATTTGTATTTTAGTATTTTTATAAAAATACAAGTCTACAAATTTCAGAGGAACATTTATATTAGTATATGAAAAAAATATTATTTAATAGTTAATATAAATAAGGTTAACTAAAACCTGACTTTATCTAACCTAAGGACTTTTCCTAGAGAACTGATTATATTTAAAGTTAAACTAAAACTTTAGTTTACAAGTATAACATTTTGCAATCTAATTAATGAATAAAACAGGTTTTTGGAGAGTTGTGTGGAACTGGTCCATTAAATGAGAGGAGAAAGACCAAACAATTTATATCATGTGTAAAAGGATGGGGTTGAGTCTATAAACTGATAATATGGATGGATGTTATGTTACATCATATGGGTGAATTTCAATCACAGTATCTATTGAGTATCTGTTAGGTTTAAATCACTGCTTAAATTGCTTCCCTTTACATGCAGTCTCAGCTGCCTCTCATCTTGCCAATGATTGATTAGCACTACCAACCAAATGGCAAGGTAAAAGGAGGACTGTCTTACTCCCATCAGCCTGAATTTACTATACATCTAAGGTTGGAAGAACACTGGACAAGAAAAAGGAAAAGAAGGCTTTAGCTTTTATGACTACTCTCTAGGGTATTACTAGCTTTTATGACTACCCTCTAGGATAATATTAGTAAGTACATGAACTGTGAAAATGTCCCACTCTTTGGTAAAAATGAAAGTGCTACTTTCTAAATCCCAAAAATGAAAATCCTGCTCTGCTTTGAATAAAATTCATATTACCATAATTTTGAAAACTTAAAGTGTTAGGGAAGTATTAAGATTTCATTTTTTCACATTTTCTTAGCTGTCTTCTAAAAATAAATGAAATCTGATATCTTATTTTGACACATGTCTAATTATTGTGTTTTATACACACATATGTTTTATGACTTTTATTGCATTTTACCTTGGCACTTTTTAAGTACACTTAATTATTTAATATTCTTTAATGGTAAGCACAACCATGAGTTGACTTTTCCTGAAGGTAGTGGTGAAAATGTTAGTATACTAAAATGAAATCTGTCATAATAATGAAGTGTCATCATTTAAATAGATCTTGGATTTAAATAGACCTACTGTATACTTCTAGCTAATGTCCTGGTTTCTTCTCTAGCTCCCCACTTTCTATTTCTATCCAACAAGTAGAGAGATCTTTTTAAAAAAAAAAAATTAATCATATATTCTTCTCCTGCTTAAAACCATGAAATGATCTTAAGAGAAATTTCAGTCTTCTTTTCTCAATTTAAGAGCCCTTCCCTATCTGGTATTTGCCTTCTTCTCAGCATTGTCCTCCTTGCTCTCGTCAGTCACCCTGGCCTTCTTTCTGTCCCTTGAATGCATCATGCCTTGCAGCCTTAGCACTTTTGTACTTGCCTGTGCCTGAAACTGTCTACCCCTAGATAGTCCTAAAGATGCTTCTTCCTTGCTATTCCAGTCTCAGCTAGAAGGTCATGTCTTCAATGAGGACTTCTCTGACCACCCCATTGAAAATAGCATTCTCCCCCAAATTATTGTCATATCACTTTGTTGTTTTTTTTTACAGCTGGGTTATTTTGTTTGGGTGTTTTGTTGCTGTTTGTTTGCTCCCACTCATATGTAAGCTCCCAGAAGGCAATGCCCCTGTCTGTTTTACATATTACATCATAGGCTCTAAATACATATTTGTTGAAATAATAAAAAAAAAAAAGATGCATGCTAGAGTACTTTACAAATCCTAAGATACATTCAAATATAAGATGCAGTTAGTAGCCGAGCAACAGTCAGATGACTCTTTTATATATATTTGTCCTGGCAAGCCAGATAAAAGTATACGTAATCTATGAGTGTGTGTTGTCTTTAAGGACAAATAGATAAGTGGTCACCTAATGTTCATGAGGCACACATTTTGATATTGATTTATTTTCAACTGACTCCGCATTTTCTGTTTTGGCAATAATTACAGCCTATGAACTGAAGTGAAGGAAACATTTACAATGCTGAATAACCTAAAGTGAAGACAAGGGTATCTAATTAGTCTTTCTTGTGACAATCTTTTTTTGGATTAATATTCTTCTCTTTTGAAAAGTCTAGCAGTAGTGCTGATGTCACTGACTGTGCTGATAATTAATAGTGTTCGCCATACACCTACGTGTATTCCCTCCAAAATATCCTTGTGTAATGCCACTATTGGAAAGAACAATTTCAATTAGAGAAAAGAGCATTTGAAGTATATATCATGTGGTCTATTAAAAAAATTGTGCCCCATTATAAAAGACAAAAAAATCTCTGTTAGAACATAATATTTTATGTAACATGCTTGGTATATTGTTTAAAAAACATTTCATGGATACTTCAACAGGACAGGACTTGATTAAGAAGCAGCACTAACATTCACCCACATTTTCTTTTTTTAAATTTCAAAGATGTTTTCCTGCACTATTTTCCTAGCTTATTAACTTGGGAATGAGGTGACAGGGCCTTTGTCTGTGAATCTTGTAATTATAATTAATAGTAAGTTAAAGGGAAGCAGAAAGCTTATATTCAAAGTTTAAAGTAAAATGACTTTGTGGCACTTAGGGCAGGTGCCAAGAAGAAAATAAGTAAGAGCTTATTATTCTTATTAATTAGGACTTTTGGATGACAACTTTGAGGATGAAAGTCAGTTTATAGTTACTAGAGGGACACCTATTTGTGGACAGAGCTTGAGAAGAGGAATTGTGCTGTCTTCATCTTGGCATGCCTAAGGCCTAACAGAGGACTTTCCCCCATGACCAGCAACTACTTAGTGCCAGTTGTATACTTGAAGGCAGGGATAGGAATAAATAAGTACATATTCTCCACTGTGTTCCTCAGTACTTTCCTGAAAAATATATTATGAAAGAAATAACCGTAAAAATTACTTATGTTCACTTGTGAAAGTGTTATTTGTGGGGGCTACATTTTTTATCAGAGGACTTAAATAAAACACAGCAATGTCCAGTGTCTATCAAAACTACAAGGAAACATAATTTATCTATAAATATCTATAATTTAAGTAGTAAATTTCCCACCAATGATCTTTAAAAGAAGCATACATGGATTATAGAAGTGAACAATATGAAAGGTCAGGTTATAATGAAATGCAGTAATGTTGAAAAATAATAATAACAGTTAACGTTTGTGGAGAGCTCACCATGTTCAGATAATTGTTCTAACCCGTATATCAACTTATTTCACTCTCAAAACACCACTATGAAAGTGTAGGCCTGAATAAACTGGGGAAATTTTCAGTGAATTAAAAGGCTATGGAATCAATGCTTATTAAACATTCTTCTATGTTTATTTTTACAGATACTTATATGAAAGTAGGTGAATAAAAAGTCAATTCCTTTTTACAACTCGATGTACAATACAAAGCTCATAATATTAACACAGGAGAACAAATTAAAAATCTTACGTACAATATGTAGCACATCTGCTCAAAAGCTCATGTAAGCAGGTTGTAGGAGATGTGCTACTCTCCTGGTTTCTCCTACAGCACCAGAGCATCTTAACCGTAAGGGGTAGGGGCTTCTAGCTCCTTTAACACTATTTTATCTGGTGATACCCAGCTCCAATAAAATGAAATGACAATTCCTGGATTTGTTCTTTAACACAGGGTTTATTAACGACTAAATGACTTCAGCATTTACTGGGAATGATAATAATTATACCCAAGTTCTATCATAAGAATTATTGATATTTATAGGACACATATAAATAATAAATCATGGAAGATTCATATAAGTAGAAGTAGCTAAAATCATGAACCTCAAAGCCAGACCATCCCAGATTCAAAGTTGACCTCCATCCATTACAAAACATGAGCTTGAGAAATTTACATAATATTTCTACCCAGTTTACTAAGCATAAAATAGCAATACTAATAGCACTAACATCAATCACTAAGTCATATATTTGACAAGCATTTATTGGATAGCTACTGTGTGCCAACTACTGTTGGGATTGAGCATACAGCAAACAAAACGGATATAAACCTTCGTTCTTATGGGCTTTCATTTCACTTGTGAGATTTAAGTATTTAGTACAAGATATGGAGGACATTAAGATTTCAAACAATGTTAGATATTACTCTTAATTGATGATGATTATGATGGTTTCAGACAACGTCTCTTTATGGACTTGGTAATAACACAACTTCTGTATGCGGGAAAATATTTCTGGTCTATGGCCCTTAAATCCTGTTTCCATCCTGGTCATATCCCGTAGGAGTGATATGAACTGGGATTTGCAACTCTTGATTGAGGGTCTTTATCTCCATGGGCCAGTTTTTACTGATGCATTTAGTGAATAATTAAAAACCAAGTATTAATTAACTAGTTCTTATGAAACCATGCAATTCCTTCCTATATATGCTGAAAGTATTTCTATTCGCTTATAGAACATATCATCGATGAAGTAAAATGTTCTTTGAGGAATAGAATATCAGTGTATCGGTGCCAGGCTGAAACTGAAATGGGTGCCAAGTTATCAAATAAAGGTCATTTATAGATTATGTGTATATGTATATATATATATATATATATATATATATATATAGTGCCACTGTTGGAAAAGGAATGCATGGACCAAGAAACCAGAGATTGTGAGTAGGAGGATCAGTCCGTGTGGAATGGAAGAATGGAAGTAGAAATTGCCAGTGGTATAAAGGAAGCTCCAGAGTGGAAGGGATGAGGAGAGTCAGAAAAAAGTAATGCCAAAGCTGATTAGCCACCAATGGGTTTGTGTTTATATTTTTTCCTTAACTTCTACATATAGCTCCTCTCACAAAAGTCATTTTGGAAAGTTATCTTTCAAAGTTTGTAAAGACATCAATGATTTTAGTTATCTTCACTTAAAGAGGGTAATTTATCATCTAGTCAAGTGTGCATGTGTCTGCCAGGAAAGCTGTGAGCCAACATACATCATACTGAGTAGCTTCAAGGATTTGGTTTGCCTTCTTGTATGTATTTGAATACAGAATTCATTTCAATCTGACATTTTTTACCTCTCATCATATTTTTCTTCTAATTAAGTTCTATAAATGTATCCTACATCCAGTTTGAGCTGTAATAAATTCCTTTCTTGAATTGGCCTTCTGAAAGTCACAAACCAACATTATGATGAATCACAAAGTGAATAATTTGCCTTCCACTGTGTTTATTTTGAGTAGCAAAATGCTACAGAAAAATGAAATAATGTTTCACTAGAAAAAAGGCCCTGCCCATAGTGGTTAAGTGGCTGTGAATTGAATGCTGCTAACACTGGCCACAGCAGATTTCTAAAACTGTATAGGTCTAATGTAAGGAAATGATTTCTCAGTTTATAATTTTTGAGTTTAATGGTATTAATGGAAGGAATAAATAAGAAGAAAAGTTTTGCTCTCATGTAAGCCCTGGAGTTATCCATGTAGATATGAGCTAGAGCCTTGATTTCTTTGGGAAATTGATTTCTTAAAGTCCGTATTGCAGAAACAAGGAACAAGGCCATTTATAGAATGGAGCATGAAAGAAATGAATATGTGATTGCTGTTTTTTAAGTCATTATTTGTTTCACTGTACTACATAGACAAGTAAATGTATTGTGTCTTTGTGTTGAGATGGCCAAATTAAAATTGAACAATTTTTGCTAATATTTAGCTGGTATTTTAATAGGGATACTTAACATTGAACACTTTTGTTCCCTTACATTGTAAGGCATAGATGAAACTCTATATAAATAAGATTAAAGCATTGCCATAGATAAAATATCAGACATTAACCTTGTAGACTCTTGATTTTAGAATAGTTTAGCTCCAATATTTAAATAGCCACAATCATCAGAGTCTGGTTCAAATAATAGTGTTTAATGTGTTAATCATTAATTTTACATACTTCTTTCTCATTTCCCTCTATGCCTTTATAGAGTGGGAATTGCCTTATGCATCTTGAGTTCATTACTGTAATTTGTATACTGTTCATTGACTGAAGCCAATTTAAGTGGTATATTAGCATAGAATTTTAGTTCCTTCACTTTGTATAGATGGAATTAATGTTTCATTTATAGTATTTATTATAGAACTATGATAATGTGGTTATGATTCATGATCATTTCCTGGATAATGCCTAATTTAAGACACACTGTAGTATAAAAAGAATTTTGATATGTTCTATAATAAACATGGCCACTGGTCCAAATATCCTAACACAAAAATACCATTGACATAGCTTTTCTTCTGTAAAAGATAAACCAGAATTATTATTTTCAAACCAGAGTTAAACATGTATAATCACCTAAACCAACCTCCCATTTTGCTAATGAGGCATCTGAGATGCAGTGAAGTTGATTAGATAGATGGAGATCAGAAAGCTATTATTTTTAGAGCTATAGCCAGAATGCAGAGCCTACTTCCTCTGATTTTTGGGCCACCAATCTGTGAACTATCCCTGCCTTACTGAAATAGGATAATCAGTGCTATTTCATTTATTCACATTCTGAAAACATTTGCTGTTACCTCCCCATAACTTTTCTTCTCTTTCCGTTTGCAGCATTGCCATGCACCCCGAAAAGGACACCTTAGTCTCCTGTGGTGAAGACCGCCTCTGGAAGTTGGTGGCCCTCCCAAAAGGCAACGTGCTTGTCACAGGATTTGGCCACACTGACTGGCTTTCAGACTGCTGCTTCCATCCCAGGTCAGTGCACACAACCCCAGAACCACTCTAATCCCTCCAGGAATGGGCTTGTTGACCCTGTTTCCTCACCCTGCTGTCTTTGTGATGTTTTTCTCTCTGTAGCCTCACAACCTCCACTGAATTTCAAAATTTGTAGATAAATATTCCTCTGGCTCTCATTATATTGACTTTGAATTGATTGCTTTTGATATTTGGTACATGTAAAACTTAATCTACATGTTGATGCATTTAACAAGAGTAATAAGCTTCTCAGGACAAGCATTATTAATGCTCCTTGTGTTCACAAGCCCTGGCAGGGCACAGGGATTCCTAGTCAATAATGCATGCCAGTGTTTACTTTGCCTCTGTTAGTCTTGCAGGTTTTCCTTTTAGGATTAAGTTATCTAACAAAAAGGACCAGAAAGCAGTGATCAGTTTCTTTAAAAATTCAGTGACACCCAAGATATTAAAGAGAACACAGCAGTACTGAAAGATTGAGACCTGTAATTTTCAGAATTCATTGAATTTTTGTACCCAAAAGACGAAGGGCACAGAAAGAAGGATGTTAGTAAACACACAGATACACTGCTTTTGGTGGGTGGAAAGCTCCTTGGGGTCTACTGGTGCTTCAATACTGACTGTTCTCTGTTATTCATTATTATTCTTAGCATTTTTAAATACTCTTGGGTCTGCCTCTTTCTAACAGGTCTAGCCTAATCATTTTTGGAAACTCAAAGTTCTTGGTGCGGTTTCTAAATTATTCCATTTGGAAATTTTGTTCTTAAGATCTCTTATTTATTTTCATCTTTTTACTAAACTCCTTTTTCTTTAACAATCTTTGTTTTATCTTTGGTATGAATATCAATTAAATTAGATTGAAAAAAATTTTAAAGTATGCAGAAATTTAAAAGTTAATAAAAACAGTGAACTAAATTTGTTTTTAATTTCAAGTTTTGAAAATCTTCCCAAAGTATAATTTATCTTTACTACTAGATGCTTGACGTTATGAACATGTAGTGCATTCTGTATCTGGTATGTAGATCAACAGAGCCTTGCCACCCTCTCACCTCTTAGGAACATAAAGCCCATCTTACAAGCAGAGGCAATACAATTAGAAGTGTAGCCTATCACTTATGTAGCTACTGGGCATACTAATCAGATTTTGATAATGCCCTGTAACCATGACAGCCAGTGACTCAGAGATTTTCTCATTAGTACTTGACCAGCAATGGTCCTTTTAATAGATCTTCCTGTTTTCCCACTCAATTACTGAAATTAAAATGAGGTGAGATACATCATTTGCTCATAATATAAATTTACATTCTGTACTTTCTTATGGCAGAATTGTAGTAAAATGATGCTACACTGTTTGCTTTTTTTCAGTGCATGAGATAAAAATTATCATAGAAAATACATTTAACCATAAGTATTTTTTTATTTCAGCATATTATGGGGGTACAAATGTTTAGATTGCATATATTGCCTTTGGCCCACCTGAGTAGAGCTTCAAGCATGTCCATCTCCCAGATGGTGCACATCGCACCCGTTAGGTGTGAATATACCCATCCTCTCCTACCCCCTCCCACCTGCCTGACATCCAATTATTGTCACTACTATATGTGCACATAAGTGTTGCTCAGTTAATACCAATTTGATGGTGCAGTGGTTCTACAAAAATAACTCTTGCTTAAGCAAGTGATATTGAATAGCAAATATCCTTTTTGTAGGACTAATAAAAAGAATACATGATTATCAGAAACAACAAAACTCTCTTTTTGGTTTATTTGGGATATAGATGAATTCTGGAAGAGTTTCTATTTCAGACCTCAAATCCTTAATGTACATAAATCAATACTGAATATTATATACATATAAAATATATATGTACATACATAATGTTGATGTCTTAAAAGTTGTTGAGAATCATGCTTTCTGAAATTTAAATTTGTGACATTTGAGTTTTATTTTGGCTTATTTAATTTGGTCAGTAAAAATATAGTTCATTATTGAAGATAATATTTTTTCTATCATACTATATATACTTCATCTATGATTAAAAATCAAACACAAAATAAGTTTGATTTAAATCTGATATTGTAACATGTAATTTAATCTTTATTTAATGAATGTGACCATAGTCATCTTCTGTGGGATCAGGTTGATTCTGCTTTCTTGGAAGAGGCTTAGGGTAGTCACAGTATATACTGATACTTGCTTACCACAGAAAAAATAAACAAACTCGTACATTTTCTTTATTTTTAATTTCAGTTGCTTCTAGTTGAGTATTTTTTGTAACTTCCAGCGGAATGTATTCCTAAATACAATGGTAGCCAACTTTAGAGTTGCTATCTCTTCTGTGATGATGACATATTCAAATTGTATTTGGGGTCAAACTCTACTTGACATGTCTGTGGTTCACCTTGATTGGTCCAATCAGCCTGCTTCCTTTGTCATAGCAGACATCTCAAATACCTTAGCAATAAATATAACAGGCATAGCAATATTCATATCAGGAAAAATAGGATTAACAGGTAAAAACTGACAGGATAACCTGAGGATTCAGTTAATATGATATTGAAATGTATAAAAGAAAAGATCTTATAAAAAATGATAGTGGCAAAAATCATAAACATCAGAGTCAGAGACTTTCAATTATCTTTCTCAACCTTTAATCTGTCAAGTAAACAAAATTACACTGGAATTAGAGAAATTGATAAAATATTAAGTGTATTTAATAGCATATATTGAACTCTGCACTTCACATAGAATACAGATTCTTTTAGATCTTTCATTGCTCAATTTTTAAAAAGGCATAAATCCTGAACCCAAAATATAGCATAAATGAAGTCTTTAGAGTATAAATTATAAAAATCATAATTTCTGACCAAGATTCAATAATAGGAAGTGATAAGAAATTAATTAATAATATGATAAACCACAGATTATTAAAAATTATATAAATGAATATTGAGTCAAGGAGGAACTATAAACTTTTATTATCTAGTTGGGATACAATCACTTACCAAATTTATGAGATGTATCCAAAGCTGTATTCAGAGTAAAATTCATTGCTCTAAATTCTTTATTATTAAACAACAAAAAAGAAAATAAGTGAATAATGAATTCAAATTAAAAAGTAAAACTGATCAATAAAATGTATGTTTATAGCAAAATAATAAATCAATGAAAGGTAAAAATAAATTAGAATAAAAAGAGAAAAAAATATATATGTGTGTGTGTGCACACATATGTCTCTCCAGCTTTTGTGTGCCAAGGGGAAAAGTAATAAAAGAAAGAACTACAATAAAATGAATATCTTAGGAAACTTCTGAAGAAATGGAAGTGAGGAAGCAGAAATATAAGCCTTAGCAATTTGGAAGGAGTTACTACATATACAGACACTAAAATGTATATATATATACATTTGGCATTTTTGATAAAATAATAGATTTCTATGAAAATATTACTGAACCAAGATGGAACAAACACTCAGGCTACATTAAAAACGGTGGAAGAAGCTGAGTTTTAAACTTCTACCTTACATGCCCATCTTTAGCAGTTTTATAACTGAGATTTTAGAACCTTCCCACAAATAGGAAAGAAAGAAAGAAAGAAAGAATAAAACAGTTAATTTTTAGATTCATTAAATTTCCCACGGACAGGGAAAATAAAAAGGAAATTTTATTGTTGGTTTTAAAAATAAAGCATAAACATAATTTCAAACTTAACAAATATAATACTCATACAACCAGAGAACCATTACGTGATTATGGATGTAAAACTTTTGAAGAGAGTGTAAAACATGAAATTCAGTTGTATGTTTAAAAGGAGCAATATACAATGACCAAGTAAGTTTTGAACTTGGAAAGCATGAAATACATAAATGATCCAACTATGACAACATCACCTAACGAATTATATTAATAGATATTGAAATTTACTTTAAAATAGTTGCATAAAACCTGATATCTATACCTGTTAAGATATATTTGCTTGCCTATATTGTTAAGCCTCATGTGTTGGAATTGATTAGGGGAATGGATTTTGAAATATCTAGGAACTAAGATCTGACAGGTGAATGTGAAACCTGGATGCCATGGAGCTTAATGTGTCAAAAGAGGAATGAGTGCTTACAGGAAATAGATCAAAATGGGAACATAAAGGCGAACAGGCAAAAATGTAGACAATAACCCAAATCAAACAGGTCTATGGAAGCCTTGTTACTTCTCCAGTTAGTGTTTAGTTTCATTAAATGTTGACTACAGTTGTTTTTTATTTTCCTTAATAACAGCTATTAATTTTTGTTGTAACACTAACATTTTTAACATATTTATAACTCAAAAAATAAATGTGGAAAACTTTTTTTATTTTTATTTTTATTTTTTTTTTATTTCAGCTCATCATGGGGGTACATAACTTTAGGTCATATACATTGCCCATGTCCCGCCCATCCCCCCGAGTCAGAGTCCCAAGTGCGTCCGTTTGGAAAACTTTTAATTATAAATTTTATATGAATATTATGTAGACTTTATACAAACTGAAGGCATTTAAAACCCCTATTACAAGTCTCCCAAACGCTGTATTGTTTCAAAAATTTTATTATATGCGCAACTGATCATTGTAATCTATTCTTTACAGTGGAATTGGTTCTGTTTGCATCTAAGTTTTTAAGTTCCTTGGTAGGATTTGTGTATCCAGACCCTTTTTAGAAATGACACGGATAAACCACTTACATCCCTGTATAACCTGCTGTTATTACATATTTACCACTAGATGGCGATCATACATTGGTATGGTAAAGCACCCTTTGAGTTTACTTGATAGACTGATGCATTAGCTGTTGAAAGTGATTCATCAGTAGTTGAAAAAGATGAATGAGTGGAACAATGCAAGGAATGTGCATTGGCGCTATCTTCACACTACTGAAAGAGAAAAATGTGCCATGCAAAAAGTAGGAACATAAACATACTTCAGTGCAATGTAGAGGTTGTACTCTAAACTGCTAACACACAGAGTAAGTTTCAAGCGGCCCGTGTTAGAATCCTAACTTCACTTTTGCTAGTCTTTTCCGTTTTTCATCTGTGAAATGGGAACAATAATTATAACTACTTTGTAGGTTGGTTGTGAAGGGTAAAAGTTATAATATCTGAAAAAAAATACTGTTACCAGGTAAATATATGCTCGATAAATATTAGCTATCAGTATTTTTTATTCACTGATAGGAATTTTGAGAACTTAAAGAGATAACTCAAAAATTGTTATAAAATTGGTACCACAATGGGCTAAAAAGGGAAGAGTCAATTTTGATGTCTGGATTACACCAAACTCCATTAGAAAAATGTTACAAAAGTATCAATATTAGTTGGTAAGATCATGTCCCAAGTTCCTATCAAGTTAAAGATAAAAATAGTTATAAATCAAAAAAATAAATGCATACAATTAATGTGAAAAGATGTATGTTATCTAGCTATTTGTGGCCCATAAGAATGTAACTGTTTATTTATTTTTTATTTTTTATTGAGACAGAGTCTCGCTCTGTTGCCCTGGGTAGATTGCAGTGGCGTCATCATAGCTCACTGCAACCTCAAATTCCTGGGCTCAAGGGATCCTCCTGCCTCAGCCTCCCAAGTAGCTGGGACTACAGGCACATGCCACGGTGCCCAGCTAATTTTTTTTTTTTCAATCTCTTTTTAGTAGAGACTGGATCTCACTCTTGCTCAGGCTGATCTTAAACTCCTGAGCTCAAGTGTTCCTCCTGCCTCAGCCTCCCGAGTAGCTGGTTCCATAGGCATGTATCACCACACCCAGCTAATTTTTCTATTTTTAGTAGAGATGGGGTCTCACTCTTGCTCAGGCTGGTCTCAAGCTCCTGAGCTCAAACGATCCACCCGCTTTGGCCTCCCAGAGTGCTAGAATTACAGGCGTGAGCCACTGTGCCCAGCCTGTTTCTTTAAGAATTATGCTAAAATCATCCATTTTAATATTAATAGAAGAGAGTAAGGATTCTGCCTATTTCCTTTTTTTAAGCTTATGTTTTAGAAGGAAAAAAAATTGGTCAGGAACATCAATAAAATTGCATTTTAAAGTAGTCTTTTTGTTTTATTTATTTTTTTCACAATGTAAAGGATGCAGTGTTTGACCTCCTTAGTCCACACATATGTTCTATCATTCCTGGCCCATTTAGACTAGCTTTGGGCAACCAAAACAGTTGCATATCAATATCTGGGTTAATATTATTAGACCAATAAAAACTCACACTATACTACCTTAACAATATATTAGTTTCCTATACCAGAGAACTGCTTCATAACAGTAACATTGACTTGGAATGTAAATGCAATGTCCAGTTCATCAATGGGGTTGATGGAGTTGCATTTTCTTCCGTACGACCATAGCTTATTATGTAAAACAGCGTGTATCTCCCTACATATCTCTATAAATGAAAGCAGTGGGATTAGTGGTTAAACAATTTCACAGTGCTTCATTTTATCCTGAGTTCATTGCCTTAAGCAGAAATAGAGCTGACAGCATCCTGTTAAACATAACTTCTACCCTTAGGAACTGATTTATGAATTGTGAATAAATGGACCTCTCCAAAATACCTCATACTCTCTCCTCCTTGTGCAAGCTACCCATTCATGTATTTATGTAGTGCCTAAAATAATAGTATGAAAACTCCTTGACAAGTATATTATTTAGTCATTTTAAAAAAAGAGGCATGAATGAACTTTTTGTTTGGTATAAGCACAAAACTGTAATAAGAGTTCAGATTTCAAAGCATAATGTAGATAGCAACGTGTTGTCTCCCTAAGGATTGTCATGTCCTGCTTCTTCCTGAGTTGCAGAAGTAGATGCTTTCATAATCTGGAAACCTCAGTAGATTTTTAGTAAGACAATTTTGACATGAACCTATTAAGTAATAATATTCTACTTTATATTCTTCGAAGAGGTGTATGTCATATTTCTTAATACAGTTGTCACCTTTATGTGAAGGGGCAAAGCATTGAAAGTAATAGCATACTTCTTTACATAGGTTTTTTTTTTTTTGTCTAATTCTAAAAGTAACACATGATCACCATAGAGAAAATTGTTAAGAAGAAAATAAATATTTCTCATGGTTCCATCGGTTAGTGAAAAATACATTTTCATTGTAAAACTAAACTTGCGAGTATCAATTCTAGATTCACACATATTTGCAAATAGTTTAGCTCCTCTAGAATTATCTAATTATATTTTGAGGAACTATACCTTAATCGTCTTTGTTTTCCTTATTGCAATGTCTATAGATATAGTAATTACTTGCTTAATATTTGATCAGTTGATGTTGTAGAAGGAAATTTGAAAAGGTGAGGATCTTTAGATATATCTGTTTTAGGGAAGGGCTGGTTTGAATGTTGATGGCAGTTATCATTTGAAGAGCATCTAGTATGTGTCAAGTATAGCAATTATAGGTGCCGATGATGATGCTATGTATTTACCATGCTGCTTCCTTTTCCTCAGTACATAGGAATACTATGTTCCTCTGTCTCCTTTGTAGTTGAATTGAGCCCATATGACTGAATTCTGGCCAATAAAATATGAATGAAAGTGACATTTCCAGCTGTGGCAGATTGGAGAACAAAGTTTTCCTCCTCGTGCTCTCTTCCCCTGCCTTCAGGACCACATGGTACAATCATATAACTTTATGATGAAGTATGGGCGCTCCTTTTTCATTGAAATATGATATTATCAAGAAAAAATCAAGATATTTTTTGTTATATTAAGTCTTTAAGATTGGCTTGTCTGTTGGGGCTGCTAATGTAATTACCATCTAAAGTAAAAATTTATGTGTCAGAGATAAAGCAATGAAGTTGGAGTGACTGCCCAAGAGCTTTCCTCCAGCAAGGAGAAGAATATGATTTTACAAAAGGTGCAACTTTTAAAGTCAGTCCTGTTTTTGAGTATAGGTGTAGCAAAATACCTATTCTGTCACATTATCTAAACCCTGACAGCCTGATTTGCTCATTTGAAACTGGCCATAACCTACTTTATAAGGTTTCATGAAGGTTGCATGAGAAAATATATGTAAAGCATTTAGCATAGTTCTGGACTCAGAGCGAGCATTTGGTAAAAGTAGCATTATCATTGTTGTTATTTGGCAGAAGTAAGATTTTAACCTAGGTCTAGTTTGCTCTGAAACCAGTATTGTCTCCAGGTCTACTGGCCTGTCTCCTTTTTTCTAGCAAGAAAATAAATAAAAAAAAATCTAAGAAATACTGTAAGCTCATTAGGGGCAAGATCTATATCTTACCCATCCTTGTATCCCTGGGACACAGTAGGTCAATTGAAACATTCTAGGGTATGAATAAATATTTGTCTAATTAGAATGAATAGAGTTGAAGATGCTAGACCAGGAATGTGGCCTCTTTCCCTAATACTCCTAGTACGTATTATTTAATTAAAGGGACATACACAGATACATATATATGCACACTCACACATACCATGTTATTTCTGAAATCACTTTATCAAAGGAAACTACAACTTAATATTAGTTCTTCATTTGACATAAAACCCTAAAATGCAACATCTTTTATGAATAATATTACACCAAGAATAAATTTCAGTCAAAACCCTATAATAGAGAGAGACACCTCCAGAATGGCAGATAAGAACATTGAAAAATATGCTCCTCAATAAAAGCAGAGAGAACACTGGGAAAAAATGTCAAAACCAACTTTTTCTCTAGAACTGAACCAAAGACTTGCACCAGTCCAAGGAGCATCTATTCAAGAAAAATTGCCAAATCTGAGTAAGAGCAGTAAACTTTTTATCTTTCAACTTTCCCCATTCCAAACAGAAAAGCTGTAGAATGAAACATCCATAGGAGATTTTGAAACACTCTGACATATTTCTAGGAATATAGGACACATGCATGTGGAGGGCTGTGAGTGTACCCAGGAAAGACTTAGAAGGGTCTATCTCTCACCTCTGTCTAACCTTGAGGACTTTCACAAGCAGGAAATAAAAGCTAAAGCTGGTTGTGAACTTAGCCTTTACAATTTAGAGTGTTGAAGTTATGCCCCAATATACACACAGAGTCACTCACCAAAGACTGGATGACTTATTGGTTCAAACTGTTAATTACTAGCTGTCTAATCATTAGCTGGCCATTAAGCTAACCTACCAGAAACTTCTGTGGCCACACAAAGTATGGAATACAGACTTTACTGAATTACTTCACGGAAGTCACTAAAAAAAAAACCAAACAGCAGCAACAACAAACCCTAGAGAGAAGGAAATCTGATTTCCAGATTTCTATGTTATATTATTTTAAAAGTCAATGACAAAAAATAGAAAACGGGACAGCATACAAAATTTGTGAATATTGTATGTCATTATATGACAAGGTGGCACTAGAGTTGCAGATGGAATTACATTTTCTAATCAGCTGACTTTAAGGAGATTATCCTGGGTTGTCAAGGTAGGCCTATTGTAATCACAAGGCTCCTTTAAGTGTGGAAGATGAAGGCAGAATGGTCAGAGTAAAAGTGATGTGATGCAAGGAAGGTATTCTCCCCTAGAGATAACAGGAGGAACCAGCACTTCTAACACCTTGACTTCAACTCAGTGAAACTTATTGTGGCTGCTGGCCTCCAGAACTATAAAATAATACATTCATCTTATTTTATGCCACTAAGTTTATGGCAATTTGTTACAGCAGAAAAAAGAAAACTAATACACTATTCTTGAACAACTATTATTAAATTCATTCCTAACTATTTTATTCTTTTTAGTGCTATTGTATATGAAATTGCTTCCTTAATTTAATTTTCAGATAATTCAGTGCTTGGGTACAGGAACATCTTGTACCTATATACAGCCTTGATGAGCTCATTTATTAATTTTAATATTTTTGGAAGATTTCTTAGACTTTTCTATATACAAGATCATGTCATGTCTAAAGAAAGATAATTTTACATTTCCTTTTCCAGTCTGGATATGTTTGATTTCTTTTTCTTGTCTAACTATTCTGGCCATAACCTCCAGTACAATGTTGAATAGAAGTGGCAAGAGCAGACATCCTTGTCTTATTTCTGTTTTTAGAGAGAAAGTGATCAGTCTTTCACCATTATGTATAATGTTATCTGTGGGGCTTTTTTGTAGATGCCTTTATAAGGTTAAAGAAATTTACTTCTGTTCCTGACTGAATGTATTGATTATGAGAGGATGTTGGATTTTGCTAAATGTTTCTTCCGTATCTATTGAAATGATCATGTAGTTTTCATTTTTTATTCTATCAATGTAGTTTATTACATTAACTTTTATATGTTGAACCAACCTTGCATTCCTGAAATAAATGCTAGTTTGTTGTAATGTATAGTCATTTTTAATATGTTGCTGGATTCAGTTTGATAGTGTTTTGTTGAGGATATTTGCATTTTTATTCATAAGAGATATGGGTCTATAGTGTGTGTGCGTGCGTGTGTGTGTGTGTGTGTGTGTGTGTCTCTATCTGGTTTTGGTATCGGGGCAGTACTGGCCTCGCAGAATAGGCTGGGAAGTATTCCTTCCTCCTCTATTTTTGCAAGGATTTGTGAATGATTAGTGTTAATTCTCCTTTAAATATTTGGCAAAATTTCTCAGTGAAGCCATCTGGTCCTGGGCTTTTCTTTGTGGAAATGTTTTGGTTGCTGTTCAGTTATAGGAATCTGTCTATTTTATCTAGGTTATCTAATCTGTTGCCATTTTATTGCCGTATTTGTTGTCATGTTGTTCACAGTTTCCCTTATGATACTTTATAATGATGTAAATTTGGTGGTGATGCCCATGATTTCATCCTTGATTTTGAGACAATCAAAGAAAAGAGAAAAGATTTTGAGTCTTTTCTCTTTCTTGTTGATTAGCTAAAAGTTTATCATTTTTTTTTTTTTACCACTTTTAACCTTTATTTTGGGCCAAGCACTGTGCTGTTAACAATGCATTGTCTCATTTAGCATCACAACAGTCCTTGAAATCACATATAATTATCTTCCTTTTATAAGAGAGGAAACATCTTGTCCAGCGTCTCTTACTTAGTACGTGGCACAGGCAGGATGTAAATAATGGATCTTCCACTTCAGCTCACTTCCACCCCACCTTTACAGAACTCAACATAGCATTTAAAGTCTCAGCTTGGGAACATTTGATAGTCATTTCCAAGGGTAGACCTTCCTGACTTCAGCTAAGCAGTCAGATTCCCCTGTTAGGTATTCTCATTACACTTTAAGTTTTTCTTCTTTTTTTTTAAGCTTTCCATTTTTATTTCAAAATATTAAGGGAGTACAAATGTTTTTGTTACATAGATATACTGTATAATGCTGAGGTCAGGGATTTCAGTGTGCCCACCACCAGGAGAGTTTTTTGGAACAGATAGGTAAGTTTTTATCCCTCATCCCCCACACTCTTCCCCCATCTTAGTTTCCAATGTCCTTTACATCTCTTTGTGCCCATGCATACCCATTATTTAGCTCCCTCTTATTAGTGAGAATATATGATGTTTGTTTTTCCATTCCTGAAATATTTCACTTAGGACAATGTTCTACAGTCTCATATGAGTTGCTACAAAAGACATTATCATACCTTATTATGGCTGAATAGTATATCATGATATATAGATACCAGATTTTCTTTATCTACTCATGAATTGATCGGCACTTAGGTTTATTCCATATCTCTGCATTGTGAATTCTGCTAGATAAACATTTGAGTGCAGGTATCTTTTTGATAAAATGACTTCTTTTCCTTTAGGTAGATACCCAGTAGTAGGATTGCTGGATCGAATGGTAGGTCTATTTATAGCTCTTTGGGGAATATCCATACTGTTTTCCACAGAGTTTATAGTTTTCAGTCCCACCAACAGTGTATAAGTATTCCTTTTTCTTTGTATATGCCAACATTTGTTGCTTTTTGACTTTTTAATAATGGACATTCTGATAGGGATAATCTCATTGTGGTTTTAATTTGTATTTCCCTGGTGTTTAATGATGTTGAACATTTTTTCATATGTTTATTGTCCATTTATTTATCTTTTGAGAACCTTCTGTTCATGTCTTTTGCCCACTTATTGATGGGAGTATCTGTTTTTTTCTTGCACATCATACACAAAAATTAACTCAAAATATATCATAAACTTAGTAACAACAAAAACCCTAAAACTATTAGAAGAAAACATAATACAAATATTTAATAAATCTTTGTGATATTGGAATAAGGAATTTTTTATATATGTCCCAAAACTCAAGTGACAAAGAAATAACTTCATCAATATTAAAAATTGATTTCAAAAGACACTGTCAAAAATGTGAAAAGACAACCCATGTGGACAGAGAAATTACTTGCAAATCATGTATCTGGTGAAGGACTTATATCCAGAATATAAAAACAACTCTTACAGCTCAACAGTGAAAAAGGACAACAGTATTAAAAATGATTAAAATTTGAATAGACATTTCCATGAAGAAATTATACAAAAGGTCAATAAACATATGAAAGATGCTCAACATCATTTTTCATCAGAGGAATGCAAATAGAAAACACAGTAAGATACTACTGCACAGCCATTTTTTAAATATGGCTATAAAAAAACAAACAGATAAATGTTGGAGAGGATATGGAGAAATCAGAACTCTTATGCATTGCTGGAAGGCTTATAAAATGCTGCAGCCACTTTGGAAAAGAGTTTGGCACTTCCTAAAAATGGTAAACATAGCATTGCCATAGGATCTAGGAATTCCACACCTAGATATATCCAAGAGACTCAGGAGCATATATGTGCACAAAAACTTATATTCAAATGCATTATTATAGCAGCATTATTAATGAGAGCTAAAAAGTGGAAATAACCCATGTGTCCATTAACTGATGAGCAAATAATGACTTATGCCACTAATGTTTAGAACTGCAGTTAGTGAAATTAATCTTTTCTTGTGTATGAGCTATTTGTATTTCTTCTTTTGGAAATAGCTTACTTGACATTTTTTTCTATTTTTTAAAAACTCTATTTATAAGAACTCTTTATTTGTTAAATAGAACCATTTTATATTATGTAATATATAAAGATTTCCCAGACTTATTTTACAAAAATTCTTTGCTTGTAGAGGTGTTGTTTAATAATTTGCTTGTGTTTCTTTTGTTGTTATTGTTTGATAATATATCTATTCAGAAGTTTATATAGTATAATCTAGCAATCAATCATTTTATAGTTCTCTCTTTGCCCTAATTTACATAAAAGTCTTTACCTCACCACTTATTCTTCTGTGTTATTGTTCTAATTTTTTAAAATTTTACTATTTAAGCAATTAATTTTATTGAGACTGTAAAGAAGGAATATAACTATTTTTATTTCCATTAATTAAAACATGAGCTTTAGGTTTAAAGTAAACTTCTTTTTTATTGTTTATCTTTGGTGATTTATTTTAATATCAGATGTTTAACCAACTCGATGATTAGTTGGTAACATTACTTACTGCTGGTATTTTTATACTAAGATTTTCCTATTTTTGAGTTCTTGTTGTTTATTTCCTCTTGATAATTACTGGATTCTCTTCAAGCATGGATCCATGATATTTCTTAATTCAGTGATTCTTGATAAACACAAATTTTCTCCTTTTGAATAAAAAAATATTGAATCTTCAACTCACAGTATTTTATTCACATTATTCTGGCATTTCCCTGAACATATATTTTTATTCCAAAATCTATCATCTATTTTTATCAAACTCATCTAATTCCTCTCTCTCTTTGCCCCTCTCTCAGTTAGGGGTAAAGTTAAAAAATAATTTTTTACTTTAGTAAAATAACTTATTTATGTTTATAACTCCCTTGCAGATTTTAATTTGATAATTATGTCTTCCATTACTACATAGAAGAGACCTATGGTTGTGGTTCTTTTAATTGTCTGTTAACAATTACATACCACATATGGAACCCGGCTGGAGGTTGCACATCATCTTCCCCTGGAGAGCCAGGAAGCAGCCTCAGCTGTCCTCTTCTTTCTCTAGGTCGCCAGTTCATACTCATGCCTGCTATTTGCCACTTCCAATGTTGGGGCCCACCCTCAGAGAGCAATAATTAAGCCCACATGAAAATAGCTTATTTCACTTCCACAGAGCTGTCATTGTATGCTGTTTCTACCAGACATCAAGATCTGGTTCCAGTCTGACTTATTGCATAGCAGACAAATATTTGGTTTTTACATATATAATACATTTAGATTATAGTCATACTCAATAGACTTGACAGGATATCATATTTCACTTCCACATTCTTTTTCCAACCTGGGATACAAGAGTGAGGGAGCTTGGAAGGGACATTCTTGGTGTAGCCACTCTGAGCTCCTTTGGGTCTTTAGGTAGCTGCTGCTGCATGTTCAGGAAAGTGGGACACTATCTTTACCTGATCAACCTATGAAGTTTCCCATGGCCTTATTTGTGGGGACTGGGCCTAGAAGAAAGGATCGATGGATGAAGAATGTGAGCAGAGTGATTGAAGGGACAGACAAAAACACCTGCCCGAAGCTGCTTGTTTGCTGTGTGCAAAGGTTAGCTGAAAACAGCTGACGTGTACAGATGTTAAAGAAGTTAGCAAAGGGCCCAGACCTTTGTCCTCCAGCTAAATTCTTTGTTCTAAGAATTATTAGCTGATATCTACACATCTTGTTCCTTATCTGCAAAGAGCTATGCTTTCTTAAGTTTCCGTCTCCTTGTTTACTCCTTGACTTCCGATACGTAACCTTGGTAATAAATACAAGAAGACCTTAGCTGAGGAGCCCATTTTCTCCTTCAGACTTTGATCTCTCCCCTTCTCTCTAAACACTAAATGTTTTGAGTAATTATTCTTTCGCTAATGAGCACTGGAGCAAAAAGCTGCCATTACATTACCCTTATAAAACATTTCTGAATAGGTGAACCCCAAGTGGTACTTATCAAATTAGCAGAAAAATTTGGACACATATAACTGATACATTCAACTTGATAAAATATGTATTCAACATATATAGAAATTATTTACAGTTTTCAATGCCTTCCCTAAGTGGAATTTATCATCCTGTGTCCCATTTTTACAAATATATCTCTCCTCTACTACATTACACTATCCTCATCTCAGATTTTTACTGCCTCACTACTACTTGCTCTAACTTTATAGGTACTAAGTTGTTTGATGTTAAGCTCTCTTGAACCTCTTAGAAACATGATTTGGCAGTTTTCTAATTTTTTCTCCTTTCTGTTTTAGTGAATAGGTTTGAGAGAGAGCTATTTTCTCCAATTCTTTAAAATTGTTCCCTTCTGCTGATTTTAGCATCATTTCAAAGATCTTATGGTTGGGGATTGGAGAAGAAATAACTCAATTGGAAATTGGCCTAAGTATGCTGGCTTTCTGTTTTTTGTATCTTCCCCTTCCAAAAAGAGGCCTCTGGCTTCATGATCATTCTTTTTCTGTTAGTCCTTTACCCAAAAGGAAGGCCTGCTTTTGAGGTCCTGTGACCCTTTAGACTCTTCATTCAAATCTAAAGGGAGCTCCCACTGGGTATTCTGTTTGTGTCTTAGCCACTTGTTCCAGAAAAATACCCCTTGCTGCAGTGATTTTCTGTTTTTTCTGACAACTAGCCTCATAAATTTCCCCCTCTTCTCTAAGAATATTTTAATTGGGTTTTCCATCCTTTTTGTATAGTTATTTCTTAATGCTGCTATTGTTTTATAGGATGGGGAACTGAAAACTAAACATTTGTACATTATTTCAACCTAATTTGGTCTGTAGCATAGTTAGTAGACCTACCTTGAAATCTTGGACATTTGATGACAGATTTCCCAGTTTCCAGGCTTAGAGCATATTGTTCCTTTATTTTGATGTTTTCCTGGCCATTCTTATGAACACTGTGTGGGACAAGTTAGAAGACTGGTTTCATGTCCTGGATCATCTTATTCTGAAGCCCATACTTACTTTTAATAGATGATTAAAATTGACCTTTAAGGTCATTTTCACTCTTGAGTTTTAATATAAGCAAATTTTTCCCTAACACTATTTCCGTAGGGAAGAAGTTTCCCAGATCAAATAGATGCTGTCAAAATAATGACTCCAGGAACTGTTAAATGTCATGAGGAACTAACATTTTGCCTCTAGTTAAACCAAGAATCATTCAACTGTATCTAAGCTGTAAAGAAATATTAACTTGTGTGACCTAAACTTGCTGATTGATGGCCTGATTAAATTACAGAGGAAATCTTGGCAAGTTACTGCAGTTTGTAGAAAATTTTGTTGCTGCACAAATATCAGTAAAGCTCACAGTTCTGACTTAGGAAGGCATGATAATATATCTGCAGGCATTCTAATTGAGAGGATGTAACACCTTGAAAGACATTAAACTCTCAGGTCAGGAGTTGCCATTCTGGGTCTGTGTGTGTTTTGATATAAATGTGCATTAGAGCCATGTCCCTATGGGTAAACTGGCTCAAGACATGGAATTCTGTTTATTTTCAACTCTCTCCAAAGGCTATATCAAATACTCAGCACAGTCTATCATACAGTGATCAATAGCCATTATAAAGATAGTGACATGACTTCAGTATAATTACTGATAGATAGCCAGGTAAGAAATAGCCAGGTACTAGTAATATTTTAAATATATCATTGTTTTAATTTTATTATCACCCTTGTCAGAGAGGACAAAATGTTTTCTTAAAGACAATTTACCCACAGGTGAAAAACAATGGCAAAGGCTGAAACAAATCATAAACTTTATGTAGGACCAATTAGAAGAAGGTGAGGCAAAAGGTAGAACAACCAAGCAAAAACTAGTACACTAGTTGAGGTGATAAATGTGCAATTAATATCAATCCTTTCAACCATGATTCTTCAACAGAATTAAACCTAGAGAATTATTTGGGCAACATTCTCAATTCTCCAATTCTGGATGTATAGGAGACAAGTTAATGTATTACATTCAATGGGTGCCTTAGGATATTGCAGCTTAATTCTCTTGCTAGAACCCTGATTGAGAAGGTCCAGTCAACAGTGATAGAATAAAACAATTTTTTATAAAGATATATGAAAGATAGACTCAATAAGAACAGCTCTCAGAATTGAAATTGAGAGTGAGAATTTAATATGGTCCTGGGTTTTTAAATGGATTTTAACTTGATCCCCTGGATTTCTGAGATAAGAAATATAGGTGAAGGAGTAGATTTGTGGAAAATTTTATGATTTTATTTTGGGTTTACTGAGTTTGAAATACCTGCAGGACATTCAGGTAAAGATATTTAGCATATGAATCTGAATCTCAGGACAGAGATTTGAGTTTGTGTATGAGTTATCTACCAATACAATAATTTTGCATAATAAACCACCTCAAAAATGTTAGCTTAATACAAGAATTATTTATTTAGTTCGTGATTCTATAGGTCAACAGTACAGATTTGACTTATCTGGGAAGATCTTCTGGTCTCATCTGGGCTCCTTTATATATCTGTTTTCAGGCCAAGTCAGTTGAGTGGCTCAGTTTCTGTTGGTGACAGCTAGCATGCCTCCAAACTCTTCCACATGTCTCAATCCATACACACTTTTCACATCCCTCCCACAGCCTAGGATGGGTGTGTTCTCACAGAGAGGCTCAGGTGCAAGCATAATCAAGTTCGGCTATGTCAGAGAACAAGCAGAAGTATGTACATTCTCTTGAGGACTAGGCTTGGAACTGGTGCATTACTTTCCCCTTGTTCTATTGGCCAAAGCCCAGAAGGACAGAGTGTAGGAACTACAAAGCCATAAGGTTAACGGCTTGTATAAAGGAAGAAATGGAGAATTAAAACCATTTTTGAATTCTATCATTTTGTATGGAGGGGGTAACCATTCATCTAGATTTGCCCAGAAAAGTCCCAGTTTATTCTCATCATCCTTATCGAAATATCAATATCACTCCCCATCTTTCCCAAAAGTATCCCAATTTGAGTGACAAATTATAAGGGAGCTCTATATTTAGGGGGATTTTAAATGGAAATGGATGATCTATTGAAACAGAATTTGTAAAGGGAGCAGAAGAGTTAGGTTAAGATTAGAGTCCATGAAAGAGGTGCCAGGAGCAAGAGATGAGCCAGGACAGAATGATTCTATAGAAGCCAGGAGAGCGAAGCTGTGTGAAAGAGGGCTAAATGACAATGTCAACATCATCAAGGTGTGACATAAGATAGGAATGAATGTGTCTACTGTGTGTGTCAACTAGAAAGGTCTTTGGTGAACATAGTGAGAGGTTTCAGAGGAGTGGTTGCAGTGAGTTAAAGCGTTGACTCTAATTTTTAGTCTCACACAGATTTAACATTGAAACTTTAATTTGACTATTCATGGTCTTGTATTTAAAATAAAAGGGACTGGACTCTGAGGAATTGAGATCTTCTGAGTATGAACAGTTTCAGGATCTGAATACTAAATATAGATGCCAGATTAAAACCAAATGTATAAGAACCAAGACCTATAGCTTATATTTCCTCCTTACCTATCATTTTTGACACTAGATAAAAATGGTCTGATGTGTGTTCATTAGGAATTATCCTAATTTTACTTTATTATGACTTTGAATTCATTTTTGTCCATGTATTTGATGTCTTCAAATGACATAAAACTCAGTAAGACCTACTGTAGTTATATTAAATATTAACCAGAACATTATTTTGAAATATTTGGGAAGCTATGATATCTTAGCCTAATCCAAAACTTTACTGAGCATATTAAACACAACAGCTTTAAGGCTTGCCAAGATATTTTTGACAATTGTCCTAACTTTGATGAAGCAAATAAGAAAATATCATATTCTGTAGAATATGTAAAAGGCTTTGCAGATTTGACATTGTGTTAAAATTTCCAGCTTCAAGAAGGTGCAGAGTTAATGGCAGTAAATGACATTAAATTTTTTGAAAAACAAAACCCACATTTGAAATGTAGGAACATAGTTTTTAATTTGAAACATCACAACTAATGGAAGTGGAGCGTACTGTATGGGGGAGGGACATGCTTGTAGCCCTGGTTTGGGCGGAGCTAATACATTACATGTAAGCAAAATGTTTGTACCCCCATAATATCCTGAATAAAAAAAATAATTTGAAACTTTAAGGATAACTAATTGGCTAACATATAAAAGGACAGAAAATCTGACTAGTATTGACTCTGCAACAGAAAAAAAGAAAAGAAAAAAGAAAACAAATGCACTATCTTCATGCAGTTGAATCCTTTTCTTGGCTGCTACTTACACTTTGAAAATACATTTTGTGTGAGTGGACATCAAATTCCCTTTGGGATTCTCAATTTCATTTATTTTATCAATAAAAAGAGCCTTCTTGTGTAGAAATGAATAAATCACATATAAATGAAATACAAGAGATTACACCAGTAGCTGTGCTTTTACTTTGACTAATCCAATAGCTTTAGCCAAATATCTCAATGTCAAAAGCATTATAAGTATTCTACAAGGTAAGTCTGGCAAAAAGAAATCAATAACGATGTACTGAATTTGATTAAAATGTTTATTTTTCTGCTCTATTTTACCTTTCTAAAACTAAATGGTTTTTTCCTGTACCAATCTGATCTTTGTCATAGTTATTGGCTGGCCTGGTTTCTTGTCATAATGCCACATATCTTAGTACTCATTTCTGAATCATATACTTTTCTGCCTCTCCATAATTGCAGTGTTAGTGTTCTTGATCTGATTGATGTCATGTCAAGTGTCACAGAACTTGTTAACAGAGTTTGAAGAGATCTCACAAACCCCATTTACACAAATTATTTATTTTTGACTTTACCAACTTTAAAATGCATTATATAGGTTTTACAGAAGAGAAAATGCGCTTAGCAAGATAATTCAGCCCAAGATTACTCAGCTCAGCAATTTTTTAAAATTTTTTATTATTTCAGCCTATTACAGGGGAACAAATGTTTAGGTTATATATATTGCCTTTGCCACACCTGAGTCAGAGCTTCAAGTGTGCCCATCCCAAGACGGTGCACATCGCACCCATTATGTGTGAATATACCCATCCCTTGCTCCAGCCTCCCATCTGCCTGACACCCAATGAATATAATTACTGTATGTGTACTTAAGTGGTGATAAGTTAATACCAATTTGATGGTGAGTACATGTGGTGCTTGTTTTTTCATTCTTGTGATACTTCACTTAGTAGAATGGGTTCCAGCTCTGTCAAGGATAATACAAGAGGTATTATATCACCATTTTTTTTGTGGCTGAATAGAAATCCATGGTATACATATATCACATCTTATTAATCCACTCATGTATTGATGGGAACTTGGGTTGTTTCCACATCTTTACAATTGTGAATTGTGCTGCTATAAACATTCTAGTGCAGATGTCTTTTTTATAGAATGTCTTTTGTTCTTTTGGGTAGATGCTCAGTAATGAGATTGCTGGATCAAATGGTAGTTCTCCTTGTATCTCTTTGAGGTGTCTCCATATTACTTTCCACAGAGGTTATACTAGTTTGCAGTCCCACCAGCAGTGTAAGAGGGTTCCTATTTCTCCACATCCACGCCAACATTTATTGTTTTGGGACTTTTTGATGAAGGCCATTCTCACAGGAGATAAGTGATATTGCATTGTGGTTTTCATTTGCGTTTCCCTGATGATTAGAGATGTTGAGCATTTTTTTCATATGTTCGTTGGCCATTAGTCTATCTTCTTTTGAAAAGTTTCTGTTCATTTCCTTGGCCCACTTTTTATAGGATTGTTTGATTTTTTCTTGCTGATTTTCCTGAGTTCTTTGTAGATTCTAGTCATCAGCCCTTTGTCATATGTGTAAGCATGCGAATATTTTCTCCCATTTTGTAGGTTGTCTGTTTGCTCCTGTGATAGTTCCCTTGGCTGTGCAGAAGCTTTTTAATTTGATTAGGTCCCATTTATTTATTTTTGTTGTTGCTGTGATTGTCTTTGGGGTCTTCTTCATAAATTCTTTTCCTAGGCCAATGTCTGTAAGAGTTTTTCCAACATTTTCTTCTAGAATCTTATAGTTTCATGCCCTAAGTTTAAGTCTGTTATCCACCATGAGTTGATTTTTGTGAGAGGTGAAAGGTGCAGATCCTGTTTCAGTCTTCTACATGTGGCTATCCAATTTTCCCAGCACCATTTATTGAATAAGGATTCTTTTCCCCAGTGTCTGTTTTTGTCTGGTTTGTCAAAGATTATATGGCTATATGAGAATGGTTTTATATCTGGGTTCTCAGTTCTGTTCCATTGGTCTATGTCTCTGTTTTCGTGCCAGTACCACACTGTTTTGGTTACTCTATATTCTTGTAGTATAGCTTGAAGTCTGGTAAATTGATGCCTCCCAATTTGGTATTTTTGCTTAAGATTTCTTTTGCTATACGGAGTCTTCTCTGGTTCCATATGAAGCATAGAATTATTTTTTCTAGATCTGTGAAAAATGATATTGGTATTCTAATAGGGATTGCATTGAATCTGTAGATCACTTTGAGTAGTGTAGACATTTTAACAATGTTGGATTCTGCTGACCCATGAGCATGGTATGGTTTATGAAGCCAAAATCACCCTGATACCAAAACCAGGAAAGAATGCAACAAAAAAAGAAAACTGCAGACCAATATCCCTTATGAATAAGATGCAAAAATTCTCAATAAAATCCTAGCAAACCGAATTCAGGTGTTCTCCAAAAAATATTCCAGCATGACCAAGTGGGCTTCATCCCAGACATGCAGGGATGGTTAAACATTCACAAATCTATAAATGTAATTCACCACACAAATAGAAGCAAAAATAGAGACCACATGATCCTCTCAATAGACGCAGAAAAAGCATTTGACAAAATTCAACACCCTTTTATGATAAGAATGTTTAACAAAATAGGCATAGATGGGATTTACCTAAAAATGATTCAAGCTATATATAACCCACAGCTAACATCATACTGAATGGGGAAAAATTGAAAGCATTTCTGCTTAGAACTGGAACCAGACAAGGTTGCCCTGTATCACCACTTGTATTCAATATAGTGCTGTAAGTCCTAGCCAGAGCAATCACACAAGAGAAGGAAATCAAGGGCATCCATATGGGGGCAGAAGAGGTCAAACTATCACTCTTTGCTTATGATATGATCTCTAGAAAACCCCAAAGATTTTGACATGAGACTACTGGAACTGATAAACAAATTTGGCAAAGTGTCAGGTTACAAAATCAATATACAGAAATCAGTAGCATTCTTATACGCCAACAATAGTCAAACTGAGAACCAAATCAAAGACTCAATACCCTTCACAATAGCAATAAATAAAATAAAATACCTAGGAATATATTTAACTAAGGAGGTAAAAGACCTGTACACAGAGAACTATGAATCACTGATGAAAGAAATAGCAGAAGTTGTAATCAGCTATTATTAATTAAGTCTTTTCAGCCATTCTACTCATCAAAGACTCTTAGATATCATTGTAGATTCCAGAAAACTCATCTTGATGTTTATCTTACATCTTAATTCCTTTACATGTTCTATTTTTTTCTGCTTGAAATATTCTCCAGACTCTACTCCCCTTACCTTATTTTTCATATAGTTAATTATTAATCAGTTTTCAGGGCTGAGTTTTCAATTCATATCATAAGGACATCTTTCCTCAATATTCCAAGATTAGGATGATTTCCCAGATAACTTTTTCACTTTACATCTCTTTATCAGCATTTATGACACAGGTATTTTTTATGAATGCTTGTGTTCTTTGCTGGGATACCATAATGTTCACTTCTATATTCCCAACACCTTATGGCACCTAAAACATCTAAAAAATATTTGTCATCTGACCAATGTTCTAGTTGCTGTTTTAGGGCTCTGTGATCTCAGTCATGGATCATGACACAAACTGCCTTACTTTTCGGCTTGCCTCTCTCAAGCCCATATTGTCCAGACCTGACTCATTGATATCCTAAAACACTGCTTTTGGCATGTTACATTCCACAACCACTCTGTCACCATCTGTTTTTTATGGAAACAAAAATTACATTCCTTACAGTATCATTCGAGAGCCTCCATACATTGATCCAGATCAACTTTCTGACCTTGTCACACTCCCTCTTCTCCAATACAAGCAATTAGTCCTGGACCAGGTAACCTAGAGACTGTATTCAGAATACTGCTTCCTGCTCTTGGACTTTATTTTGATTTTCTATAATACCTATTTTCTCACTTACTTTGGGTACTGTTCATATTCTCCTTTGTTGATTCAGTACATTCCCCATTTTGAGTTCTAGGCATATTTCATACCGTCTACAGGCATTCTATAATGGGTCCAGTCTTCAGTGCTTTCTCCTTCCTTTCAATTTCTATTAAATGCCCCTATTTTAATTATGGTTCTATTAAGTTTTACCATTTACCATGAAGGAACATTTTATTTTTGCTCTGTAATCTTCATATTTCAAAAGTTTGAAAAATCAAACAATAACCAATGCAGAAACTATATATTTTAACAATGAATAATTTCCCTTACAAAAATCAATTGATAATTTAAGATGGTGAATGCATAGTTTTGACCAACATGGTATTGACATAGTATAACATTTGATTGATATAATTTAGGAAAAAGAAGACACTGGAAACATTGTAGAAGGGAAGGGAATGCCTCTAATCCTCACTTGGGTGAGGCAAAGACATAAAATGTAACCAAAATGTTTGTACCCTCATAATATCCTGAAATAAAAATAAAAAAAAATAAAGGAGGAACGATCATGGACATTCTCATCTGGTGCTGACAGCCAGGGACAGTGTTCAATATTTCAACTGTAAGTATATTTTTAGCTGTAGGTTTTTGGATCTACCTTTTATGAGAGTGAGGAAGTTTCCTTCTAGTTATAGTTTGTTGAGGATTTTTTATTATGAATATGTATAGAATTTTATCAAACACCTTTCTGAATCTGTTGAGATGACTATATATTTGTCCATTATGCTGTTAATGTGGTGACTTGCATTGATTGAATTTTGAGTGTGAAATCAATTGTACATTCCCTAGATAAACCACACTTGCTGGACTTTATTTGTTATGATTTTGTTTTTCATGCTTGCATCTTAGTCTGACAGAAGTTGGCCTATAATTCTACTTTCTTGTAATATTCTCGACAGATTATGGTATCAAGACCTCATAAAACAAGTTGGAAAGTAAAAAAATAAATAAATAAAGTGCAAAAAAAAAAAGACACTAGACAGCCAATTAGGGATATTATAGATTAAGATGGATAAACAGCATTTCTGACCTTTTGCTGGTTAAAATAAATAGCCAAAAATGGTAATACATGACAAAACAATTCACCAGCAGCCAATTGAAAAATGAAATACATATAACGCTGTGACATAAATTTATAAAAAGGTAGCTAAATAAAAAAAACATATTACAAAGTATTAAGACTTCTCAACAATAATCCACAATTTGGGGGATGTATTAATATAAATTAAGGAAGAGATTAGGCAGCCAGGGAAAAATAAAGGATAAACCTTAAAAGCAGAAGAAACTTCTTACCACCATAGTTATCTTTAAGTGTAGAAGGAACAACTAGAGCTTCTCATCTTCCAGAATTCCAAATAAATTAGTAAAAAATTCCCAGGTCCTCAGGTTATCCTTAGAGTAAAATAATACTCCAGATTAACAATAATAAATACTAGTAAGAAATATTTTTAAAAATCTGAAAAAAATAACAGTTCTCATGACATCTCACCTCTCTACCTCCTCAAACAAAAATTCACACGATCTAGTTAAGCCATTCTTCCCCTATACACACACATACCCCTACACACACGCACACACACACATTTTAGTGGTATAAAAATGAAAACTATAAAATTTGTGACTATTAAACTTTAGAGAGAAAGACAAACAGATCTGAGGTAAATGAGGAAGTTAAGAAAAATTTAGCCTCATCATATCAAAGCAAAACAATTTATAAGAAAACAGATATACAGAACTAAAAAAAAATTTAATTATGAAACAGAGCAGAGATGATATAAAATGAGTTGTATCCTATGAAAGCTTATAATAATCACTATAACTACAAAGAAAATATGAAAATAATTATAAAAATATGGGAAAAGATGACAGATATGGAAGATATAAGCATATGTCCCAATAGAAGAATAATTGGTGTCATTGACATGAGATAGAAAGCATATTCAAAGATATAAAAAAATTCTCTGAAGTAAAGGAAGAGTTAAACCTATAAAACAAAATGGAAAATTATTCTAGTATACACTGATATACCAAGATATATCCTTGTCAATTATTGAGTTTCAAGAATAAAGAAAGAAATGTTCAAACAAGCACATAGAAAAAGAAATTACCTACAAAGAAAAAAGGAAAACAAAAAAAAAGGCTGTCTTCAGACTTTTCCACAGGAACCATGAAGGCCAGAAAATAATAGAATAATATTTACAAAGTGTTAAGGGGAAGACAACTGTAATCCATGTTTACCCAAACATTGTAAATCATTCCCAAGAATTAAAGAACTCAGAAAATATAGAAAGAAAATATAGAATCCCTGAGCCTGGTGTAGGAGTGAGGGAAACCTTCCCCTTTCTCCTCTGAAGGTTTGCTGAAAATCAGCTGACGAAAGGCAGATTAATAGTACAATAATACAAATTTGTTTGATTATAGTTTTACATGACATGAGAGCCTTTAGAATCAAGACCCAAAGATATAGGGGAAACTGTTTATTTTTATCGTTAGATTCAACAAAGTATGGATAGCCAGCTAGAAATATGACTGGACAAAAAGAGTAAGATCTAATGCTAATAGATTGGGTGGGGAAACCCAGCAAGGCCTATCAGTTTAGATTCTTCTTGGCCTTTTTATGCAGCATTCCTTCCCGCTGGGTTTGGGGCAAGGCCCTCTTGGGAAAGGGAGTCTTATGACCTACAGTCTAACAAGGTAGGTCAGATAATTTCTTATGGCCAGTTTTTACACAGAAAGGTAAAGAGAAAGTTAGAGAATATTCTTAGGGTTTATGGCTGGCTTTAGGGAAAAAGGATTAAGTTTCTATGACCTGCCTTGGAACAGAGGGATTATCGTTTCTATGGCTGGTTTCAGGGAAGAATGAGGGTTTAGAGATAGGAGGACAGAAGGTCAGAAAGAAATTTTTGCTCTGAGGCTGCTTCTGAGGCCTGCATTTTTGGTATCATTTTCTGAGCCTCAACTCTGGCCATGGTAAAGAAAACAAACAAAAACAACCACAGCAGCAGCAGCAAAACATGAGAATCATATCCACCCAAGCAAATGATGAATGAAGATGCAGTGACAAAAGAACTAGCATAATACTCAATGCCAGAAAAATACTGGAGCAGTGCCAACAAACTTCTCAGGGAAAACAAGCAAGACCATTACAACAACAAATAGATCTTCTTAAATATGTTAGAATTTGAGGGCTTAGGAGTTGTAAGCCCTTCTTAAAAAAAAATACTTGGCAAAAAATTTATCTAACCAAAAAAAGAATCAAAATAAACACAGAAAAAAGAAACTGTGGATAAAGGACTTGTGAAGATCACTGAAGCCATTTAAAACTAGAACTGTGGACATTATGGTGGTATATATCATAACACTTGGAAAGAAATATTATAGCTATCAAAATCTAGTAAGGAGTAGAAGTTTAACAATTCTAATTTCTGTGTGCTTAAGAGCTGGGAGTTGGCAGAAATGGTATAAAAGTGAAATATAGCTTTTTTTCTATTTTTAAAAACTTTAAAATTTTGATACAATTGTAGACCTACAGAAGAGTTGTAAATATAATACAGAGAGTTTCCATATTGTCTTCATTCTAGTTTACCTTAATGTTAGCACTTTACTTAACCATGATACAATTAGCAGAACAAGAAATTAACATTGGTGCAATGCTCTTAATTAAACTATGTACTTTAATCAGAATTCTCCAGTTTTTCCACTGATGTCCTTTCTCTATTCCAGAATCCAATCCAGGATTCATTGTTGCATTCAGTTGTCATGTCCCTTTTGTTTCCACTCTGTGACAATTCCTTCATTTTTCCTTGTGTTTCACAATCTTGACATTTTTGTAGAGTACTACTTATGTATTTTGTAAAATAACCCTCAAATTGCATTTGTTTGATGTTGTCTCTGACTAAAATTAGGGATTTCTGAGAAGAATAACCTACAGTTGATGTGTCCTCAATATATAATACAGTTGATGAAACATATAATTTTAAAAATATTAACTACTGAAAGTTTTTATTTTTTCTATAATCTGGAGTAGAAGAAAAATATACTTGAAGTTCAAAAGTTCTTATAATTGGTTGCATTTTTTTTTCAGGTGAATTCAGATAAGGGTAATTTTTAGCAAAAATCTTATTTTAAAGTCATGTAGATTATGAATCTAATTTTAATAGAATTTATTAATAATAAAATTATATTTAATAAAATCATATTTTCATTCTCCATCGCTGCCTCCTTCTCTATATGTACATCTATTTATAACTGCAAACATATAAAGAAAGAATTTAAAAATGAATTTTGGGAAATATTGACTATAGGTATTCACAGATGGTGCTGTTTTGGTGTATATTATTGAACTATACTTTTTTTTACTTTTCTTTCTTTCTTTCTTTCTTTTTTTTTTTTTTTTCTGAAACAGAATCTCCCTCTGTTGCCCGGGCTGGAGTGCCACAGCATGAGCCTAGCTCACAGCAACCTCAAACTCCTGGGTTTAAGCAATCCTCCTGCCTCAGCCTCTCGAGTAGCTGGGACTACAGGCGTGCGCCACCATGCCTGGCTAATTTTTTCTATTTTTAGTAGAGGTGGGGTCTCGCTCTTGCTCAGGCTGGTCTTGAACTCCTGAACTCAAGTGATCCTCCCACCTTGGGGTCCCAGAGCGCTAGAATTAGAGGCATAAGCCACTGCACCCGACCTTCACTTTTCTATGTACTTTGTGGTTTTTATTTTAATTTGCTCTTATAATGATATATAATTTTATTAAAATATTCAATATTTTTAAGCATTTTTTGCACTTTTTAGTTTATATCTCTCAGAAAAATAATTCTGAAAAGATACAACAGGGTTTATCTTTAGGGTACAAGAGTTGTGGATGTTTGAATAGATCTCTATTTTCTTATCTATGGTTCTAAATTTCTACAAGGGACTTATATTACCTTACAAATAAATTATGTTAGAGCCAAGAAAAAAGTTCCCCTTGACCCTCTGAAAGTTCACTGAAAAATCAACTCCATAGGCAGATTAATTGGAGAAAAGGCATACAAATGTATTTAACATGTACAAAGGAGCCTTCAGAATGAAGACCCAAAAATACGGGTGATATTATCCATTTTTATGGTTAGTTTCAACAAAATATGGACAGCCATGTAGAAATATGATTGGACAAAAAGGGTATGATCTAATGCTAATAGACTGAATGTAGAAACCCAGCAAGGCCTGTCTGTCTAGATTCTTTTTGACCTAAGCATGCATTCCTTCCTTTTGAGTTAGGGGCAGGATTCTGAAATGAGGGTCTTATGACAAACAAAGTAGCTCAGATAATTTTTTATGACCAGTTTTTACACAGAAAGGCAGAGGGAAAGTTAAAGTAATATTTTTAGGTTTTATGGCTGGCATTGGGGTAAAGGTGTTCTGATTTCTATGACCTGCACTGGGGTAGAGGGTTTCTAGTTTCTATTGTTAGCTTCCAGGGAGAATGGGACTGAGAGGCAGGAGGGCAGGAGAAAGTCAGAGAGAAACTTTAGCTTCCAAGGCTGCTTCTGAAGCTTTCATTTTGGGGTATTGTTTGCTGAGTCCCAACAGTTACACAGATTACTGTTCCATGATTTCTTTATTTTTCCATGGAAATTATTCAACAATGCTTTCATTTTCTGTCAAAGCTCCTGCTGAGAATGCTGTTTTAAACCTAATTCTTTTTCATGCATTTAGGTATTTTTAGTGTAGTAATTTAAATTTTAGTACCACTATTATATATTTATTTGTGAGAGATAGTCTTTTATCTTAGGAATGATGTTAGTATATTAGTGTTTTATCTTTTCCTTATGTTAGATCCTTCAGAAATTTCCTTAGAACTGTCCTTAGCTTGGCCACTTCTATATGCTTTTGAGAAGAGTTATGTAAGTGATTGTCATAATAAAAAATTAATTTAGACTACAAGCTAGTTTTGAAAATTGCATTCAACTGAGGTTATTCTTTGATGACTGGACATGCAAGAGGATGGTCATACTGTCAGTTGTTAGTTCTTTAGACAAATGTTTAATGCATATTGTATGTTATATATTGTATATATAATATAAGTTTTACTCTGTTGTTAGTTTGTATCTATTCATATATAAATAAAATTTAAATAATAAACATCAATGCATGTATTCCTATATATAAATAAATGCATTGATATGTTTATTATTTATGTATGTATATATATCAAGATCTAATTATTACTGGTATGTATGCTAAGTTCTTGCTCTGAATTCTGTATTTGGGAAATAGTTTATTTCAGACAGACATTTTAAGAGAATTTCAAACATTCTATAAACTATATAATCTAAAAATGGAATAACAGGTTTAAAGGAAGGCCGTAATTGAGAATTAAATATTCTGTTCTTAGAAAATGCTATCACACTGGATTTTCACACTTTATCATGCATCATAATCACTTGGAGGGGCTTGTTAAAACACAAATTGATGGGCCCAAGCCCCAGTGTGTCTGACTTAGTAAACTTGGGGTAGGGTCCAAGAGTCTGTATTACTCACAAGTCCCTGTGTGATAATAATGCTGCTTGCTGGGACCACACATTGAGAAGTATTTGTCTGGAGGAATAGATTATCTTCTAGAAGATGAGAGAGTGATCTGCAAAATTAGCTTTCCTAAATGTTTGATGTATAGCACTAATTCATAATTCTGGGACACTGTGTTGAACCCTCTTATCCCTTGGTTATTTGTATGATCTCTGTTATTCATAATTCCATAGGACCAGTGGTTCTTCTGGACTATTTTGGATTATTTATAGTCCCTTGTGCTTATTCTCTTATTAAACTGTTAGATTCATAATTACTCTTTAAAAACAGATATATATTAATAATTAAAAGAAGACAAAATGGCCATCTTATTACTGAAATAATTAATGATTAAATATTTCCTATTGTTTTATCCTATTTATTCACAACTAATCATTTTGAAGTCATGGCTCATCATAGATTCAACCTTTTCAATTTGCCAAAATTTGTTCAAATTGACACCTTTTTCTTAGTTGCAATCCTGCATATTGGTTCCTTTAACCTTTCAACACTGCACCAAATATTTTTGAAAGTATCTCTCTTTGTTTTATGGATACAAAAGGATATTGCTGTCTCATCTTTTTTTTTTTTTTCACTGTCCAAAGACATGAAATGAGCTACCCTATAAGGAGTCTTGATCCTTTTTTATTGAAAAATCACACTGAATACAGAAGCCTGGGCACTATGAATACACATGAGAGTTGATGGTGGGGAAAATTGTTATTGTCACTAATAGTGTCTCATGTTTGATAGTGATAGAGTTGGAAAGCAGATGTTTTTCTAAGGCAAATAGTTTTCAGAATACTGTATTTATTCTTTGTATTTTCCTTTTATATTGACAACACATTGCCATTATTTATCAGGTAGCTGAGTAGCAAAAGAGAAGAAAGCTGAGGGTAGGGACAATTCATTACTAATGATTCTAGTGAGATACTCACTAGACTAGAAAATGAAAGCGCATTTGGAGGAAAACATTTCTTCCCTCATTCCTACAAGGGGCAAATGCTAGTAGAGGTCCTGAATGTACACAATAAAATCAAATCCACTTGATAGCATTGAAATACTGCTGATATAAATGACTTGTGATGAAATACTGTATTTCTGCTTTGATATTTATTTTTTTATTCTTAACTAATTTTAAAGCACTATAAAATATTTATAAGAATTGTAAGGTTTTTTTTTTTAAAAAACATATCTTAAATGTCTTTGCATTATACATTTCATAAGGTATATTTCCAAGTCTTGAACCATTTTGCAGTTTGATTGCGATATCAGTTGTACTTTGCAAAGATAAAAAATTTGTATCCAAAATATGAATTAAAATTACCTATGAAAATAAATAAAACATTTTAACTTTATTTATAAAGTAACAACGTAAATTAACTTCTCACAGCTGTATAGGACATATCACATAAAAGATGCCTAAACTTCCATGTAAAACATTTTCTCAATATATTTTACCACACAGAGAAAATGCCACAAGAATTATCTAGATATATAATTATTACACTAAACTAGCAAGAGAATCTTGGTCTTATGGTTATGATATTTCCTTCAACAGCAAAATAGATATTTTTTTCCATCTAAGTATCTTTCAGTGTTGGGGGAAGCAGTAGTGCTGAGAACAAAAAATTGCAATGAAATATACCTTTTATTCTTTTTAAGCATTTAACCACTTACCCATGTAAAGTACTTTACTAAATCTGACAGGTTGAGAAAAATAATGACATAGAAACTTCCCATGGGAAGCTTCTAATTTGTTAAATATTTAGACTTCAATACCCAAGCACACTACTACGGCATAGTAAAGTATTTGATATCTTCTGATATAATAATATAAAAATTTTCTACACTATCATTTGGAAAAACAAACTATAAGGAATAATTTTATAATATGAAAGGTAGTAGTTGCAGATGGAATAATGTAATATGAAAACATAGAGATCATTAATAATTTGCTTTGTAGTTATCTTCATGAAAGTTGTACAATCTGAGTTTCATTTCAATAAACCAACATCAGCCATAATTTGAAATTCTTTAAGCCAATTAAGCAATTTCAAGCCTTATAAACATTGTTAAGTTTAGTGAGAAGGACACTTTATAGAAAATTTCTAAGCTAATGACTTCAGTAGCATTGTTAAATACTCTCAGGTTATGTGAGGGAAAACCCTGAATATAGGACTGTAAAATCTAAAAAAAACATCATGTTAAATCTGAAAGGTCATATTAGTTAGTGACATTGTCCTTTTAGTAATGTTATTGTATATCTCAGTGACTTTCAATTATTTATTTGGACCAAGGAAATATTGTTTAGGATCTGATGACTGAGTAAATGTGCATGAGCTGCACAAAACACAGTTATTAGTACACATTCTACTGAGGAGTCTCAAAAGTAGGTAATGGAAACAAAAGTGTTTCCATTGTTCTTTTTATTATTTCTTATCTTTATGGAGAAAAATCAACAATTTTTAATCATAAATGGGCAATAATTAAAATGACTTTTGTTATTTTGGTAGAAACAAAAAAGGATTTCATTTATATTTCTTCAATTATTTCCTTAACCATGATTCTATGTGTAGACCAATTGTATTTTCTCATTTGTTAATTACCTGCTTATTCATTTTTCTTGTGTAAAAATTTTCAATTTCATGAACCAGTTATAATTCAAATGTTTCTTTTTTTATTAAGTATTGGTAATGTGTTGCTCATCTATTTTTTCTTTAGATTTTGATGTATTAATATTGAAGTTTGGAGTTTGATGTAATTTAATTGTCATCATTTGGGGGAGGTAGGGAGTGGAGGGATTTTTTTCCATGAATACAGAGTTTAGAAAGTCATCCCTCCCACCTATAATTTGATTCACATTCACTTTTTTTTCTTGTTTTTCAGTTTATTTTTAAATAATGTTTTCTCTGGAGTCTTTCTGAACTTTGAATCTTTAATTTTGATATTGTTGGTATTTTATTTTCTGGTTTAACTTTTTACCTTGTTAAATATAATATTATATATGGAGAAATATAAAAAGCATAATAATGTCATTTTACTGTGCTTATTTGTGATATTAATGGGGTACAATTAAGAGTATCAAATAGTGCTAAAATAAATATAAATAAAATTTTAAAATTTATTTATGGAAAGTTTGAATAGAGGTTGCAATGAAGAAGCTCATTACTGTTATGTATGCTGTATGCTCCCAAATATGCCAATACTCTTATAAGTCAGAGATGAATATTACATTTGGGGAATATTTTAACAGTTTTCAAAGTGCTTTTTGTTACTTTTTGAAATACCAACTGTAACACCTTGATAGAGTTGTAGGTAGAACCATTCTAGGATGATTTGACCCTAAACTGACAAAGTCAAGATGGCAGTTGATCAAAAGAGATCACTCAAATTCATATTCTTCTACTTTAGATGAACCATATTTAGAGTTTCATAGTTGGTATTTAAAGGAAAAGGAGTCTGGACGTGGCTGCTTATGCCTGTAATCCCAGTACTTTGGGAGGCTGAGGCAGGAGTATCGCTTGAGGACAACAATTTGATACCAGCCTGGGCAACATTGCAAGACCCCATCTGTACAAAAGATAAGAAAAAAATTAGCCAGGCGTGGTGGCACATGCCTATACTCCTAGCTACTCAGAGGTGGGAGGATAGTTTAAGCTCAGGAGTTCTAGGCTGCAGTGAGCTATGATTGCATCACTTCACTCTAGCCTGCACGATAGAGCAAGACCCCATTTCAAATAAGTAAATAAATAGGTGATTAAAAGTAATACAATCATATATAATTTGATACTTTGAACAGAAAATTAACATTGCTGTGTCTTTGGCTTTGATTTACAAATATAAGTTGATTTTTGAACACCATTATCCTCTTAGTAAATGTATTATGGTAACTCTGTAATCAGGTATCATTCTGTCTTTGTGCTGCTTATTGTACATACTGGCTTCTTCAGTCTTCAAATGTTGCAGTAGTATTTTAAACTTCCTTATTACTTTTTTCACACTCAGTTTTTTGATAGGTATGACTTTATTGATTTCTTGAATATTTTTGAAAATGTGGTGTCCCTTCCATTATGTTTCTATACCTACCCACATGTATTTCCTTAGGCTTTCATCTTTATATCATCTTATTTTCTAGAGATTGCACCCTCCTAGAGTCATCTGCCTGTTGCTAGTCTTGGGGCAAATCTTGTATGTAGCTCTAGTGTGTGGCATTCTCTGTCACTGAACTCATCACACTGCTAATCCACATCTTCAGATGATGTACATCTCATTTCTAATTCCGGCTTCTCCTGTAGCTAACTGTTCCATAGCCAGTAATTTAGTCCTTTCATGAAGTGATTGCACAGTGGGGATCCACATTTATTCTGCTCATAAAATTCCATCTTTTCTGAAAGAAAGGACTGACTTCCTAGAAGATGAAAACAAGAACAATCATCCTCCTAAAAAATAATATTTTTCCTGTCTTTGGGTTACTTCCTTTTTTTTCAATTTCCTCAAGGCAGTGTGCTCCATACAAGGACAATTCCCTAAAGACTATTATATGGAGATCCACAAATTGTGCTTCTTCATTCCCACAACTGTGTTGTGGGTTATATTTTGGCATATAGCCTTAGTTTGATCTGCACTACAGAATCACAGTGGAGAGGTATCATTTCTCCCTTTTATAATGAGAATATTCAAAATCTGTGTTTCACAAGCAACAGAAAGGTCTAGAAAGAGTAAATGTGTTTCAAAAACAACAAGGTTTTTAAATGGCAAAGATGTGACTAGAACATGAGTTCTGACATCTGCTAATGCTCTAGTTTATCTTATTTCCAGGAAAACTAAGAGCTACTGAGTACCAAATTTAGTGTGCCTAAAGGATATTATTTTCTTATACAGCTTGAGATGAAGAATTCACACAGTTAGAAAATAAACTAAATGCCCATCCTGATGATTATCAATTCTTTGATGAATGATACAGCCCTAGTGAGGGATATCTGATCTACCAAGATTTGGCAAATTCAGGTGAAATCTGTGCTGTTTTTCTAGAGTTTATTAGAAATGTGATAGAGAAACTGTTGGGGACCCATCTGTTGTTCCCTCAGCTACTCTACCGAATTTATGGAAGAACAGATAGTGCTCCCAGAAATACCAGCAAAGTGTTTTAATGATTGTAAAACTTATGTCAGAAAATTCAAAGACTTAGTTATACATGTGTTGTTACTATTATTTCTTTCTTTTATCTGTACTTGCAGGGATAGAGGGATAGAAGAGGTGAACAACTAACTAGATTTAAATATAATTTAAAATAAGGAAATTTGGATTTCTGAAAAGTGATGTCATAAACTAAAATACTCTGTTGGATTCTCTGGTAGGAATATAATATAGCTCAGAATATTAGAGATAGCCTTAATTGTCCAAAAACAAACTGATCTTATCAAGAAAACTTCAACCTGAATGTGAGTCTGTTTATTAGAGAAATAGTATCTGTCATGAAAGGAAAATAACAATTTGGAGATGAAACATAAGAAGTAATTAGTCAACGGATAAGAAAGAGTATCTAATAACTCAGGAAATGGAAACTAAACAGAGTGAATCTCATATTTTAATGTTTGGAAATGCATATAATCATATTATCAAGATTTGAAGAGATAGGATATAAGACTAGAATAGAATACTAGAAAAATATGCCAGAAATAGACCAGTTATGAGTTGGGATAGAGTGGATATATAACTTCTTAGGACTCTGTGGACTTGTAAGGTGGAAGGAGCATAGAGAAGAATATTTGCATGATAACGGAGATGAATGGAATGTGTCTTTCTAGGACATGATGACTTTCCTCCTGTATTCTACAGTGAAAGAGGGATTATTTGAATCCTGAATAATGCCAAGTATTTTATCACTTCAAAGAGGGGAAATTTTAGATAGAAGAAAATAATCTCAATAAAAAGAAGACTTTCCAACAGAACTACCCAAAACCAAATGAAGTGAGTTTGCTCTTTTTAGAAACTGGGTGATGAAATTGTAGAATATATAGAATGTTGGTAGAAATCACTAAACTGAGGGATGTATGATTAGGTTAAATGTATTTGAAGGCTCTGCCAGGCTTGAGATTCTAGAATTCTGTGACACATACATTTACTTTTACCAAGCTACTTTTAAATGTATTCAAATTGTCATTATAATATTGTCAATTATGAAAAACATCTAATTTTACACTAGAAACAAGGACATTATTGCTTCTGGAACCGTAGAGATATCCTGTTCTTATCTATCTTAGAGCATTCAGGTAGTATGGCTTTGGTAGATGTGAATCATGAAGAAATATGAGCCCTACATTGAGATATCCTTCCCAAACATGCAATAAAAAGATTTTTCTATTCTCGCCTTCCAGATGGGGTGCAGAGAATAACTATTTGGAATTTATTGTCCTCAGTTACACTTAGAACTTTCACAAGTTTATGAAAAACAATTTTCTTCACTATCCTTGTTTTGATGCAGCTTTGTGCAACAACACTTGGTACCAAAAGCAGAGGCTGGCAAGAAAGTATTTCATTCCATATTTAGTCAGAGGCTGCAGGTGATGAAAAATGTATCATGCTTCTGTTGACCTAGAATATATTTTCAAATCAATCCTCCTAAGAGTTGAACTCAGCATCACACTCACGTATTTTGGTTACCATGTACTCCTGAAATTCAGAAAAGTTGAAAAATTTTGCAATTCAGGATTTTTACTAACTCAGCTCAGAATTCAAAAGAAGGTAGAGAAGCAGAAGTATCAGGGCGGCTTTTCCCTGAAAGAAGGGCATGTCCCCATTCATTACAATTTAGAGTTGAAAAAATCCGTAGCTAAGTGGAAAAGACAAGTGTGAGAATGAGACCTTATCTTAGGAATTATTTATTAACATCTGGGAATGACTGTGATTATATAAACCACAGATATCAAAATAATTAAGTTCAACAATTAAGTGAAAGCCTATAATATAATAGAAATTGTTATCAATTCTCTAACACAGTTTCTGGCCTCTCCTTGCAACAAACCTGGTCTTCATCATGCCCTAGAGTTATCATTCTAAAATTAATATTTGATTATCTTACCAACTCCTCTTAAAACTCTTAATCTCACTTCATAGCCTATCAATTAAAACTCCTTAGGACTTTAGGAAAGGCTTTTTATTGTTTGACTATTGCTTACCTATTTAGACTAATTTCTCCCTTATTCTTCTCTTTTGGAATGAAAAACATTTGGAACTCTCTGAATATACCACAATTTTTACACTGTGAATACCTGCTTGTATGTATAGATTTTGTTCAGATGTGTTCATCTCTTTGTAGCCTTCATGACCACCTTTTAAGCCTAGAAAATTGATTACCCCCTTCCCTATCATATCACTATATCCTTTATGTTCATCTATTAAAATACTTATGAAAATACTATAGTTTATTGGTTATATATTTGCATAACCTGTTAGAACACGAAGATCTTGAAGGCAGAGTTTGTTTCCATCATCTTCATATCCATAGAACATAGTATTTTCCGGTAGAATTTCGAGGACATACAAATATAAGTGTTTCTTTAAGAAATAATTAAAGTGAAAGATAGGATAGGTAAAAATACGATAAAACCAGGAGTTAATATATAAAATATATATAATCTGCCTTAAATATTTTCTGTTAAATGTTGTCTATGTAGATATTAATTAGTAAAAAATATAGCATATATTTTTTGAAATTGCTAGAGGAGAGCTTCAACTTTAGGCCTAAGTATTATAGCACCAATAAAAAAGAAGGAGACCTAGTCAGCTATGTGATTCACATTGTCAATAAGAAAAATCATCTCAAGCTGGTGAGCAGTTGCACAATGACTCCTGCTAGGAAGACCTGAAAGTATTTCACCACTGGGTTCATACTGAGAGTATACGATATTCTTATGTAATGTATAATCTATTGAGCAATAGCCTCAACAACAACCTGTCAATAATAAGATTGTGCCTTATAACTCTCCTCATTGTAGGACAATGGGACGATACCATGGAGTCTTTAGGTTTTTCTAGATATAAGACCATATCATCTGCAAACAAGGATGATTTGACTTCTTCCTTTCCAATTTGGATGCCCTTTATTTCTTTCTCTTGTCTAATTGCTGTAGCTAGAACTTACAGTACTATGTTGAAGAACAGTGGTGAAAGTGGGCATCCTTGTCTTTTTCCAGATCTTAGAGGAAAGGCTTTCAGTTTTTCCTCATTCAGTAGGGTACTTGCTATGGGTCTGTCATATATAGCTTTATTGTGTTGAGGTAGGTTCCTTCTATTCCCAGATTTTTTACAGTTTCTGTCATGAAAGGATATTGATTAAATGATTTTTCAGCATCCAATGAAATGATCATATGGTTTTTGTCCTTTGTTCTGTTCTGTTAATATGATGTATCACATTGATCTGTGTATGGTACACCATTCTTGCATGCTGGGATGGATTCCACTTGATCATGATGAAAAATCTTTTTAGTTGTTGTTGAATTCAGTGTGCTAGTATTTAGTTGTGGATTTTTGCATGTATGTTCATCAGAGATATTGGCATATAGTTTTTTTTGTGTGTGTGTGTCTGTCTGGTTTTAGTATCAGGGTGATACAGGACTTGTAGAATGAGTTTAGGAGTATTCCCTCTTCCGTGATTATTTGGAATATTTTAGAAAGGATTGATATTCGTTCTTCCTTGAATGCCTGGTTGAATTCAGCAGATAAGCCATTGGGTCCTGGGCTTCTCTTTTATGGGAGACTTTTTATTACTGCTTTTATCTCATTACTTGTTATTGGTTTATTTAGGTTTTGGATTTCCTCCTGGTTCAGTCTTGGTAAGTTATATTTGTCTAAGAATTTTTCCATTTCTTCTGGGTTTTCCAATGTGTTGACATATAGCTGCTCATAGTAGTCTCCAATAATCTTTTGTTCTTCTGCAGTGTCAGTTTTAATGTCTCCTTTTTCATCTCTGATTTCATATATTTGCATCTTTTCTCTTTTTTTCTTAGTCTGGCTAAAAGTGTGTCAATTTTGCTTATCTTTCAAAAACCTGACTTTCTCTTTTCTTTGATCTTTTATATATATTTTGGTTTCAATTCATTTATTTCTTGTCTGATATTTATTATTTCTTTTCTTTTACTAGTTTTGGGTTTGGTTTGTTCTCATTTTTGCAGTTCTTTGAGATGCATTGTTAGGTTATTTACTTGAAACTTTTCTTTTTCGATGTAGGCACTTACTGCTATAAACTTTTCTCTTATTACTGCTTTTGCTAAATCCCAAAGTTTTGATGTGTTATGTTTTCATTTTCATTTGTTTTGAGAAATTTTTAAATTTCCTTCTTGAGCTCTCCATTGACCCACTGGCCATTCAGGTGCATACTGTTTAATATCCACGTATTTATATATTTTCCAATCTTCCTCCTGTTATTGATTTCTAGTTTTATTCCATTGTTGTCAGAAAAAATATTATATATGATTTCAAGTTTTTGAATTTGTTAAGCCTTGTTTTATGGCCTAACACATGGTCTATCCTTGAAAAGGATCCATGAGCTGAAGATAAGAACATATATTCTGCAGCTGTTGGTGGTAACGTTCTGTAAATATCTATTAGGTCCATTGGTCTTTAGTGCAGATTAAGTTCATTGTTTATTTGTTGATTTTCTGTCTGGATGATCTGTTCAATGCTGAAAGTTTAATGTTGAAGTCTCTGATGATTATTGTATCATCTTTCTACTCAAGATAAAGGGGTTTATAAACTATAATTAGAGCAATAGAGTGTTCTGTATTTGTGTACTTACCAGTGAGTTGTATACCTTTAGATAATTTCATGTTCTTTAATGTCCTTTTCTTTCAGATTGAAGAACTCCTTTTAGTATTTCTTGTAGGATAGATCTCGTGTTGATGAAATCTCTCAACTTTTGTTTGTCTGGGAAAGTCTTTATTTCTCCTTCGTGTTTGATGGATATTTTTGCTGGGTATATTATTCTAGGGTTAAAAAGACTTTTAATATGTCATGCCACTCATTCCTGGCCTGTAAGGTTTCCACTGCGAAATCTGCTGCCAGATGTAATAGAGCTCTTTCATATGTTATCATTTTCTTTTTTCTTGCTTCCCTTAGGATCGTTTCTTTATCCGTGACTTTTAGGAGCTTGATTATTAAATGCCTTGAAGTAGTCTTATTTGCGTTAAATATTCTTGGCATTCTATGACCTTCTTGTACCTGAATATTGATATCTTTCTCTAGGTTTGGAACATTTTCTGTTATTATTTCTTTAAATAAACATTCTACCCCAATCTCTCTACCACCTCTTTAAGGCAAATAACTCTTAGATTTGCCCTTTTGAAGCTATTTTCTAGGTCTTATAATTGTGCTTCCTTCTTTTATATTCTTTTATTTTTTTTCTTCTTCTTACTGTACATTTTTAAATAGGCTATCTTTATGCTCACTATTCTCTTTCAGTTTGGTCAATTCTGTTGATGAGAGACTTTCATGCATTTCTCAGTTTTTCAATTAAATTCTTTAGCTCCAGAAATTCTGCTAGATTTTTTTTTATTATTTCAACCTTTTTGTTAAATATCTCTGATAAGCTTCCGAATTCCTTCTCTGTGTTGTCTTGACATTCATTGTGCTTCTTCAGGACTACTATTTTTAATTCTTTGTCTGAAAGATTACATATCTCCATACTCCAGGATTGGTAATTGGTACCTTATGTAGATCATTTGGTGAGGTCTTGTTTTCCTGGATATGCTTGATGTTTGTGGGTGCTCATCAATGTTTGGGCATTTTAGAGTTAGGCATTTATTTTAAAGAAGAAGGCTTTAGAGAAGGCTTTCCATATATCCATAGGTAATTAAATGTTGTGATCTAAGTCTTTGGTCACTGCCGCTATGTTAGCAATAGGGGTTCCCCAAGCCCAGTAATGCTATGACTCTTGCAGACTCCCAGTGTTACTGCCTTGGTAGACTTGGGGAAAATATCAGAGGATTTTCTGAGTTACCAAGCAATGTCTTTCACTCTCTTCCTATATTCTCTATGCTAGGCTTCTAGAGTTGGGCAAGGAGTGATGCAGGTACTCCCTCATGGACACCAGTGCCAGGGCACACCTGAAACCAGCTCAGTCTCCTCCAAAGCTGTGGTGACTGCTGCCTGGCTACCCCTGATGTTTATTCAAATCCCAAGGGCTCTTTATTCAGCAGCTGGTGAATTCTGCCAGGACTGGGTCCTTCCCTTCAAGGCAGGATGTATCCTTCTGGCCCAGGGTGGGCCCAGAAATGTCATCTAGGAACTACGGCCTGGACTCAGGGTCTTCAGGAGTCTGCTTGGTACTTTTTTTTTTTACTATGCCTGAAGTGGTATCCAAGTTTCAAAACAAAGTCCTCTGAATTCTTTTCTTTCCTTTTCCCAAATAGAAGATAATTCTCATTGAGCTGTACTGGCTAGTATTGGGGAAGGGTGACACAGGCACTGGCTTGGTCATAGTAGCTGGTGTCTCGCTGTGTCATGTGCACCCGATGTCTACTCTGACCCAGCATAGCAACATGAATTGCCCAGGGACTGGAGCCTCTATGTCCTGACTGCTGTACAAATTTAGTACAGGCTCTAGGCTGCTTTTTCTCAGCCTGTAGTATAGCTAGCCAGAACCTGGGTTTCAAGCCAGATGACTTCCCTTTGGACAGGCTGGTCTAAATTCTCCTTTCATGGGCTCTGGCAGAATTCTGCCCTGTGCTATGTTCCCCCGTACCAGGGTGGCTCTGAATTTCAATGCAAAGTCCCACAATCACTTAACTCTCCCTCCTCTGTGTACACAGACTCTGTCTTTAATTGGTGTGCTGGCATGGCCCTCCTGGGGGATGGGGGAGGGGTGTAGGTAATGCAAGATTGTCTTTTCTGCCCTCGTCAGCACCGCTTTCCTTGGTATAATTAATGTTAAACAAAGTAGTATAATTGCTCACCTGATTTTTGGTTCTTCTGAAGGCACCTGCTTATGTCAATTGTTGTTGAATTTGATATTCCTGCAGAGGGATGATGGCTAAAGGTTTCTATTTAGCCATCTTGCTCTACCCTTCTCTCTCCATCTGTTATTTCTTTACACATTTTATTCATAGCTATATTATATTTTGAACCTCATAATTACAGCAACTGGAGTCCATTAGGGTATAAGTGTTTGTCAATTTTATCAGCTCATCCTCAGTCATGGCCTTTTATTTCCCATTTTGTCTTTGGTATTTTTTTTGAAAGCTTATATTTGGTTGAATTTTATCTGTAGAATATTGAGGGTCTAAATTGGAATGATTTGGGCTATAGACCAACAACTTGAATCCACTGTATTAGTCAGGTCAGGCTGTCATAACAAAATATCATAGATTGGATGGCTTGAACAAGAGAAATAAATATCTCACAGTTCTGGAGGATAGAAATCTAATATCAGAGTGCCAGCATCATCAGTTTTGGTGCAGACCCTCTTCTTGGCTTGCAGCCGACTGCCTTCTCTCTGCATCCTCACAATGCAGGGAGAATAAGCCAGACTCTTCCTTTTCTTATAAGGATACTAATCCTGTTATGGGGTCAGCATATTCATAACCTCATCTATACCTAATTATCTCCCAAAGGCCTTACCTCCAGATACAATCACATTGGGAATTAGGGTTCAACCTATGAATTTAGGGGAAGGGTGGCACAAACATTCAGCTCATAGCATCCACTTTTGCTCTTTTTAAGGGTTTTGGCTCCTTCCATTTGCGTGTAGCTCAGGGAAACCCTGACCTTTGCATCACTTAAAGCTCACTTTCACACACTTTTTCTCTCTTTCTCACTATCTCTCTGAATCCTAAGAAATATCCTTTATTTTCTCGTGAACCAAAAATATTTTTCCATATGTCAAACTGAATCTTTTGAAAGGCAAAAGAATTTCAAAATACTATTCAGAAATTGATATTTTATATATTTTGGATTTAGTTGAGATCATACATATGAGCTATAATCACAATATGTTAAAAATTTATGAGAATATTTCTTATATTTATTGTTGACAAAATATCAGTTTATGGCACTTACAAAGAAATAATACTGCTTCATTCTAGTTGTAATTATTCCAGTTGTGGTTTTTGTTTTTCCAGGCACACATGGTTTAAACCAAGAGAGAAGCATATAAAAGTTATATGAGAGGGTTTTTGAGCCATAGGCAGAAATATGCCACAGTAATTCTTATCTAATACCAAGATTTTGGTCCATAACAGCATGCTACCCCATAGGAAAGATAGATTTGAGAAAGAGACATGCTTAAAAAATGTTTTATTTTTTGTTTCCTTGGATTTTTTTAGAAACATGTATTAGTCTTTAATATTAAAAACTAAAATTCTGAATTCAAATATATGTACTAATAAACAATTGCTGCAAAGCAAAAGGCAGATTTTATTGTCTATCTATTGGTGATGGGACTACCTGCCATATAGTACTTTTTTAACTATGCTAACTTAAAAAATAAAATAGATATCCTTTTCTAACTTTAATAAGAATATCCTCTCTCTATAATCCACCTTCTCTGTAGAACCTTCAAGCTCTTCCTCTCTAATGGTGGCTGTTCTCCTCTGCAGATAAAAATTTCATTTCTCTTAGCATAAAAATACCCAAACTATTAGCAAGCAAACAGAACACTTTTTCTTGATCTTGCCATTCCTTCTGTTAGAGATATCAGGCACTTCTTCAATTATAGCATAACTTCATTTATATGTTCATTTATTCATATACTTATTTATTCTAAAGCATTTATTAAGCACTTTAGTTGGTCAGTCATAATGCTTGATGCTGTAGAAACAGAGAGAAGAAACACTTCTCCATCATAAATCACAGTTTGTCAAGGGAGGAGGGCAAATAAGCAATTTGTTACAATTCAGTGAGAGAAAGTTACTAAGGGAACCCATAGAAAGAGATGCAATACAGAAGGATGTGGAAAAGATGAAAGTTTCTTGGGGCTGATATTTCATCAACCTCCTCTCCCAAAACTAGATGTTTCTGCTCACGTCATTGATCCTCACTCATTTCTTAGACTAGCTTTTGTGTCCACCACTTGACAACCACTGCTTTTTCACATCTACTGATTACCTAAATGGAAAATCCAATGACTCATCCTCAATTACCCAGCACTTAAAATCTCTTTCATCTCTCATGATCTAGTGCAAAGCCATCTCATTTGTGATTCTTCCTTCATCCAAACTGCACTCATGGAGCATTTAATTAATCCAAACATAAGCAATTCTGACTTACTGTTTAATATTGTATATTATGTTTTTGAAATTGATTTAGCTCATATCCAAATTTTTATTGTTCTGAAGCCTAACACAAACCCTCAACCAAACATACACTAACAAAAACACTAATTTAGTGAATTAATCTAGGAGAATCTAAAAGAATTGATCTTGAAACTGCACACCAAAAGGTTCTCTCTTTAGCTTGAATTACTAAACAATCCAAGTTGGTAATTGTGTAGACCCAAATAAGATAAGATTTACTCATTTAGCTATGCCACTAAAAGTAAAAATAACTCAGATACACACATAAACCCAAATTACTCACAGAATGCAATCATTCATAAAATAAATTAATTATGAATTAGTTTGTAAACAAAATATCTTTTTATGTTTTTGCAAATAGTGGCAACAAATTGGCTACGTCAAGTGGTGACACTACAGTTAAATTATGGGACCTATATAAAGGCGATTGCATTTTGACCTTTGAAGGACACAACCATGCAGTATGGTCCTGCACGTGGCATTCCTGTGGCAGTTTTGTGGCTTCATCCTCATTGGACACAACTAGTAAAATCTGGGATGTTAATAGGTAAGAAGTACTTTACACATTATTAACCCTCTATGATGATATATATAAATGGATAAAATTTTTTTTTCCTTGATGTTATCTCTGGGAAACATTAAAAGAAACTGTTAGTTGATAAGATTACAGAGAGCTACTTAAATAATCTTTGTGAAATCCATTTATAACTCCATTAATCTTTCTTAATATAATTTCTTTCTAAATGTAAGTATCAATATCAAGCCTGTGTAATAAGATTAGAATTGTTTCATTGGGAAACTGTTTGTTTTAATCAGGATAGAAAAAATACTTATTTTAAAGAGTTAGATATTTAGTTTGGCCTTCCACAGGTTTGCTATCTGTCTGTACTATCAGACTTAACAGTTTAATAGATATGAATATAATGGAAATAATTATTTGTTGTATGGTTAATTTTGATACATTGTAGTGTTTTCCCTAATTAAATGCTTCTTGGCAATTCACAAATTGTAAGGAATAAGGCAATTTATTGTATGCAAAGTCCTATACAATATCATGTGGATGTGGAAGTTTTATGTTTTGATCTTAATTTAAAACAGACAAATCTATTATGTTTGCGTTATCAAAATTCCTGTCATCTGTATATTTTTTGGATGTTTATTACATTCTGCTAGGTATGCAAATATGATACAAAGAGATAAATTTAGCTACTATCACATATGCTAATTGCTCCAGCTAAGAAATTACAAATTATTCATGGGACTTGTGATCACTTTCATCATAGAAACAATACCTAGATCCTGAAATACTTGACAGTGGTGGCTGAAAAGTTAGGAAAACAATTGTCAAAGATCCACTGTAATTTATTTTGTAAGAGAAAGATGGACTCACTCTAAAGGTGGAGATTATTGATTTAGGGTCATGTGTAGGTGTTTTGAACACCTTTCTCCTCTCTTCCTTGAATCATGAACAACATATTAATATTAAAAAGAGAGGGCAGGCGGCTGCTTGCAAATTGTCAACAGGTTTTCTGAGAGGTTTCATGGAGAGGATAAGCTAAGTTCTGTGTATAAGTTGATTACTTCCTAAGGCCATGTGCCAATTGTTAAGCTCTTTTCTCCCAGCACCAAACTCTCCCTTCTATATTCTGCTGTTGTGATGCTGGAGCTGGAATTCTGCAAGCCACATTTTTGCTTTGCCAGCTGGCTGTCTGGTAGGGGCTCCCTTCAGGAGACTACCAGTATGGGTGGGGAAGAAAATAACTTGTTTCTTCCTGTCTCCTTCCTATATGCTTCTTGTGGACTTGCAGTTCCACTGAGTATCACTTCAGCTATGCTTCACCTCAGAACAGCAGTTCATTCTAATCACAGCAGCAGAATCTAGTTGGTAGATTTTTCCAACACTTGCAGAAATGCCCTCATTAAGCTGTCACCAGAGACATTAGCCCAACAAACAGGTGCCCCATTCTCAGCAGTCTGTGTTCCCGGCCCTGCAATGGGACAGCCCTGCTGTTCCAAGCAGAGGAACACAAATACCAGCAGACAAGCACCTCCCCCCTCAGAGGGCTGTTTTAGTTTTGAAGGCTCCCCTTTTCAAGGGTCTAAGTTTTAATAATTCTACCTTATTCCCTGTGTTTGCTCAGTGCTAAGGGTAGAACTCTTACCTGAAGTTGTTTTCTCCATGATACCTTCATGTTCTCATTTCCTCTTTTTAGTTACCTAGTTAACAACTTTATACATGGTTGACAATACTGTATACTAAAATTTAATTGTTAAAATGATAGGTGCAAATTCTTTTTTATGACTAGTCCTTGACAGATTCAGGGTATTAGTGAATAAGTAGCATAATCCACCTAAGTTACAAAGCTACAGCTAAATAAAATTTAATATGCTCTGTATGAGAAGACATGGCTGTGAATAATACAGTTTAGACCTATTTCTATCTAAAATAGTGACAAATTAAAATAGGTTTCTCAGATGGGTAACATTTCTTTATCTGGAATAATCAATCATATATAATTCTTAATTTCATTAAGTTTTTATATTATGTGACCAGATTTCATAAATACTTGTTATAATAGATTACTTGAATTTTAACACTAGTATCTAATTTTAATTTTTTATCAATGTTGTCTTAGTTGAGGATCCTAATAGAAAACTGTGTCCCATTATAAAATAAAACACATTTTCAAATCTCTTAACCATTCAGAGTGTTTAAACCAAACTATAGTTAAAAAGCTGATACCCAATAGACTCAGCCTCATTCACAGTGATTTGAAGCACTTTGACTTGACATCTTTTCTCTATGACCCTGACACCTAAATGCTCTCTTCCGTTTGGTGAGCAGTAGGTATTGACATGACAAATCAAAATTGCTCTTAATTGATGTCAAAATTCTTTAAATTTTAAGTTTCATATCAGTGTCAAGAGCTCACCATCATCGACAAAACAAAATTATACCAATTTTGAAGCTGAGGTAGTGGACAAATTTTGACTAATAATTTAGAAATTGTTTCTTTTCTGTTTCAAAATATTAAGGGGGTACAAATGTTTTTTGTTACATGAATACTTGTATAATGCTTAAATCAGGGCTTTTTGATGCGTCTGTCACCAGAATAGTATCCATTGTACTCCACAGCTAAGTTTTCATCCCTCCCTTCCCCCTCCCCTCCCACCTTCCTTCTTGGTTTCCAACATCCTTTATCTTTCTTTGTGCCCATGTGTACTCATTGTTTAGCTCCCACTTCTTATTGAGAACATAATAGTATTTGGTTTTCCATTCTTGAGATATGTCACTTAGGTTAATGGTCTCTAGTTCCATCTCAATTGCTGCAAATGACATTATTTCTTTCCTTTTTATGGCTGAGTAGTACTCCATGGTGTGTGTGTGTGTGTGTGTGTGTGTGTGTGTGTGTGTGTGTGTATACACACATCATATTTTCTTTATTCACTTGTGAATTGATGAGTATTTAGGTTGGTTCCACATCTTTTCAATTGTGGATTGTGCTACAATAAACATTTGAGTGCAGGTGTCTTTTTGATAAAATTCTTTCTTTTCTTTTTTTTTTTTTGGTGGAGGATGTAGATACCCAGAAGAGGGATTGCCAGATTGAATGATAGTTCTACATTTATTTCTTTGAGGAATCTCTGTACTGTTTTCCATAGAGGTTGTACTAATTTGCAGTCCCACCAACAGTGTATAAGTGTTCCTTTCTCTCTGTATCCATACCAGCATCTATTATTTTTTGACTTTTTAATAATGGCCATTCTGATATGGGTAAGGTGGTATCTCATTTGAAACTGATTGTTTCTATAGCAGCTACTGATATGTCTTTCAGAGTTATAATCAAAGCATTGAGCTCTAATTTTCAATTACTCGTGGATCAATACTGTGTAGATATGTCTAAACTAGTGTCTTGCGTTAAAATTTCATATGTTATGGGAACTTGCTTAGTGACTTTACCTTGGTAAGATGGGTGCTGGTGGAAGCCATGCTATGCTGGGTCATATATTCTTAGTTTGATGCCATATAATTCTTAATAAAAAATAATTTATATTGGTAGATGCTATTGTCACCAGAGAAGGAAGAGTTTAGAATATATTTTTCTTTTTTACCATTCACCCTTCCCTTTGAGCCCCTGGCTTGGTCTTGCATCTCCTTTAGTTGATGTTATATCTCTACCCCTGCGATTGTGTCTGAATTAGACAATACTTGGTAAGACCTTCCATTTAGACCTCAATAAAAAATTGGATCACTGTGAAGCATAATAAGTGTAAAAAATTCAGATTGAGATTTATATTTACTATGTGCTAATCAGAATCTATGAGCAATATCTGTGGCACTCAGTCTGGATGAGTTCGCACTCTACAGGGTTTCTGTGAATAGTTAATAGTGGCACTTTGATGATCTTCTGAATGATCATACATGTAAAGTAGAAATTTTAATATGTTATAGTTAGTGATCATTGATTTCTACTTCAATTTTTAATTTTCAAATGCATTCTTTAAAAATCAGTCCTAAAGCACACATGCACACTTGAACACACACATGTACACAAACACTCTCCAATGTAGGCTAAGTGGAGAGTACTTGCTATATGGTGGTTTATGTATATAAACAAATAAAGAGTGAATCAACACACACATACGAAAAAAGTATTTTAGGTGTTCTCCCTGCCTCATCCAATCCAAACTATAATATAATCATGCTGTCTTATCCTACATGAATCTATAAAATGATGAAAATTGGATTGAAAAATCAGAAAAGATCTCAGTCAGCTATAAAAAATAATTTGTGTTTCTTCAGAGGCATTTGTGCATAGTATAAATCAATAAGTATTCATGAAATGACTTAACAGTGTTGGGCTGTGTATAGACAAGAAAATTCTCAGACTCAATCTCTGCCCTCGATGAGATTACAAATAATTTAAAACTGCAGCAATTTTGAAGCAATTAGAGAATATACAACGCATTTGCTTGTTTATAATATCAGATCAGGTATTCTGGTTGGCTCCTGGTTTCTTTTCTTCCTAGGTAGCTGGGTATTTGGCTGAGCAGTTATGTCGCACTGTCACTCTTATATTTGGAAGTCAGGCCATGTGCCTGCTTAGCTTGTAGCTTGAGAGAAAAGGGTTTGGAAATAGCCAAAATGTTACTGAGTATAGCTTTCCCAGCTGCGTTAACAAAGTATGACACAGGTAAGAATTGAGTGGTTTGTAACAAGGATGGAAGGAAACAGAGTGACTTGTAAAATTCAATAGCTTCTGGACCCAGTGGTGGGAGATAAATCTGATATCCTTACATCGAATTGTATTGTTTTAGATGCCCTTGAGAATATAAAGAGAGAGAAAAATAAAGCAGGTTTAATAACCATGCTTACTTTAATTTGTGATTATTGCTGCATCACATTGCCTGGAAGCAAATATATCAAAAACCTAGTAAGTTTTTGAAAAAATTGGATTGACAAAGGCACCGTGAGCCTATCCTTAATAACCCCCTGACTCATCAAACTGTAAAGCAGTCCTTGAGGCCCCAAACTTCCACCGAAAGTGGACTTGTGTTGTTGCACAGTTCACAAAGAAAGTGTAGACCACAGCATGGATTTCAGATGTGGCCACAGAGAGTAATGGAGAAGAAAGAACCTGCCATGGAACAAAGCCAAAAGACACAAAGAACAAGGGGCAAAGAAGCTCCTATTGTAGAGAGAGCCATGGTCCAATCAAGGAACTTTCTTCAGTACCTTGGCAAAGTTCCTCATGATGCCTGGCTGGGACTCTATCATCATTTGGACTAGTGATGCTTGTACATTTCCTACATGTCTATTTTCTTTATTACAGTTTATATTGCAGTTATTCTGTCCTACCTTCACCATGTGTGAATTGCGTTTGTGTTGGTGGTGGTAAGGAGCAGAAAACTTGTATTTTATTTAGTTGACCACCTAAACACAAGTGACATCTCTGAACCCAGTGGAGCAGATTGTACATCATCCAGAGATCATGAACTATGAGATACATGCAGTAATGAGACTTGGGTTTGTCTCTGTTTTTGGGTGGTGGGAGGGAGAAAGTCAGTGGATACTCTACATGTGGAAGAAAGGATGGCATAGATGTTTGGTGGGCAAAAAGCCATACTGTGGCAGACTGTTAGCTGTTCACCAGAATCTGCTTCTGTTTCTTCCATATCAGTTGGTCACCTGGCTATCTATCTAAATAGTATTTCTCAGCCTACCTGTTAGTTAAGTGTGACTGTGTCACTAAGTTCTATACAATAGAATATTAGTCAAAGTGTAGGTGCAATTTGTATGTTCTTTCCCCTTCGTGGTGGGATGGGATATCAAGGACAATGACCACAGTAGTCTTAGAAGCCCATTATTGAAAATGACAGAGCAATTGTCAATCTGCTTGGAGCAAAGTCACCCCATTTTGTACCTCCAGTTAGCCTGCAACATTTTCTAGAGTCTTGAGCAATAAGAAAATTCACTTCTATTTTGTCTGAGATGTTATATTTCCAGTCTATTTGTCACAGCATTTTAGCCTACCCAGTCCAATAAAGGCACCAGTGAATATTTTTCAGGTGATATGTTTTTCCCTTATGACATATTATTAAGGCTATAAAGATAATCCCTGAAGTGTTCTCAAAATTATATGGATGGAGAGTAGTAATAGAAATTCTGTGCTAATAACAGATGGATAGTCAACTCTCTCTACTTTTTCTTGCCTTGCCCCTTCTCACTCCCTACCTCTACTATCTGCTGCAATACTGTTGGAGTCTATGAAGTCCCGTTTGCCAATAGCAACATCTTAAGTTGAATGATTGGTTTGCATGGAGGTTAATTAATGCTTGTAAGAGAAGTTGTAAATTATGAAGAAACATGCACTATAAGTGTCTCATTAGTAGAACATTGATTCAATGATGATGATTTCATTTAAATATTTAAAAACACCAAATATTTAAATTTTACAGTAACATTGACCATATTTACTGCTAAGAATTAGTTTTACTGCTTGCAGTTAAACTAATGAAATACAAATAATACCTTCCATATGGTTGATCTCACAGGTTTATTTATTTACAGATCCAACAAATATGCATTGAGCACTTACTTTGTCTATGCATTATTATAGTCACTAAGCTATATCAGTGAGTGAAACAGACAAAACTCTTGCAGTCATATAAATGGTATTCTATTGGAAGGCAGAAAATAAGCCAAATGAAAATTAATAATAAAAATAAATACTTGTATATAGTATTTAGAAATAATACATTTTGTAGAGAAATATGAAACACAGAAGATGGAAAGGAATGGTGGGCATTCAAGAAGATTGCAACAATATTTAAACAGGAAGGTCAGGAAAATTCTCACTATAAAGTTGTCATTTAGATAACCTGAATAAGGTGAGGCAGCAAGCCAAGAAGATATCTAGGAGAATTCTATTCCAAGCTCTCCTGAGTAGGGAGCTTTCCTACAGAGGTAGCAGGACTCATGTGACCGATGAACAACAAGAAGCCACTGTAACTAGAATAAAGTGAGATGAGTGAACAGTAGAGGTCAGTGGTTATATGAGTGTGTGCATATAACATAGGGCCTTGAAACCCATTTCAATGACTTTTACCTTTATTTTCAATGAAATGGGAAATCACTGGAGAGTTTTGAGCAGAAGAGTCTCCTTCTATTTTATACTCTAATAAGATGACTGGTTACTGTTTTGAGATCAGACTGCAGCAGAGAAGTGGTAGAGGGTAAAAGCAGGTAAAAGCAGGAAGACCAGCTGGAAAGCTATTGCAACAATCCTGGCAAAAGATGAAGAAGATTTGAACCATGATGGGAACAGTGAAGGTAATCATTGTTGATACTCTGAATGGATTTGCAAGATAAAGCCAACAGGAGTTTCTGCATTATTGTGAATTGTGAGAGAAAGAGAAAACAAATGACCTGTTACATTTCAGACACCTGAAAGGCAAAAGGCTCATTTACTTTATACTAGAACATTAATATAAACTTTATAAAAGGCTTTTTCAACCAGATGCATCAACTGGCATTCTAGAATGAGCTGTAGAGTGAGGAATGTGTTCTCATCATTCATCTAAAATTTCCATTCAAAAGAATTGAATGTTCCCTTCTGCTCACTAGCATCACTGCCTTCTTAATTTAATAAATCATTAGCCAATCATAACCCCTGGGCTGGATGAGATGAGAGAAACAGAAGGCTGTTGGTAAAGGTAACAGTTAAAATTTAAGAACAGGGAATGTGAAATATTAAGATTCTGTTATGGTGAGCTATCTTCTATTAATGATATATTCTATTACTTTCTTTTGGGCAAATAGTACACCAAGGTGAAAACTAAAATGAAAAAAAATTACTTATTACAAAACCAGTAATAATAAGATAACACAAAAAATAAAATGGAGTTTTATACGCATAATATAAAATATGTCATTAATATATTTCATGTTCTTTAGGATTCATTTGCAAATTTGGTTATGCTAGCAAAGAAGGACATATTGTATAATATTAATAGTGTTAAAACATGGTAATGTAAGAAGTATTAAGATTCAAGGGCATGGATTATTGGTACATTAATACCTGTCTTGTATTATAAAGATTTCCAGTTTGCCTTCTTACACTTGAAAAGGCACCCAAGGTATATATTAATAGACTGCCAAGGTAATACTTGAAACATAATTATGTTACATTTTAAGAAGTGGTAAGATACTTAAATTGACCTCTTGTGATCAATTTATCTTGTTCTACCAGGATAATCAATTATTACATCTTCTTAGATTTTCATTTATATTCAAATGAATAGTTCTCCCTTGACATATAGGCTTGAAATGATATCTAAGTATTATTAGGCATAAACATATAGATAGGCTTAAAAAATAAAGGAAAAGAGAATAGCATGTGTTTTTCACTTTCATCTCCCCCAAAAGTGCATAATTAGTGAGTACTATTCAAGAAATATATATTTTATGAAGAAAAATATATTAAAGCTAAAGTTCAGATTTCATTTTGCAAGTCATAGCATGATTAAAAAATTGAGAAGTCCTCTCACAACCAATGTTGCTTTGTGTGTATGTATGAAGAATGCCTCAAGCAAGTGTCTGCTGCAATAAATCTGATGTGAATGTTCTTTTATACAAATCTACATGGCTCAATAAATAAAAAAGATAAATTTCATTAAGATTTTAAAATTTATTTCTATTCGTTTCTACAACAAATACTATTTCATATATATGAGTTGGATAATTTGTATCTAACTTGTGTTAAAGTACACTTGCTACGTGTTATCTCATAAACCAATAAACTATGTAAGTAATTAGGATGCCTATAAATGAAACTAAATATATTCCAATAACAGTGAATATATGTGTTTTATAACATGATTTATTTTTACTTTATTAACCACCAATCAAAGCAAACACTTTACCATATGAGAGATGCGATCCCACTTTTCCACCCCCCACCAAAATAATCTGGTCAAGGTAAGTCTAATTCTTCCTCAGTGCTAATTATTAAAAGAGTTTAATGTATTTCTTCACTAATATATGTTAAAATAAAATGATATATAGCCATAGTCTACATGAGGTTAAAAAAAATCACATTTGTTTTATATTTAAGATTTAATTGTATATGTATGTATGTGTGTATACCCACATATTTATATGTGTACGTTTCTTGGTGCTAATGAAGTGAATTTAAATATGCACCTCAAAATTAATTTTAGAGTGACAAATACTGTAATTATTTGACTATCTTAAATATCCTAAGTATCTAATCAAAATGATATTTTATTTATTTATATATGCTTTATTTATGACTCCAAAATGCAACTTGTTTCAAAACAGTTTATTTGAGACAGCAGACACTAAGTGTTATCATATTCCTACAACATTGTTTTGGAATTATTAAAATGGTTTTCATTTAAAGAAAATTTAAGATTTGATTCAACTACTCTTGAAATAAATTGAACGCCCAAGTGCATCAAATCAAAATAAAAGAAAGAAACTGGTTGACATAAAAGCATCAAACAATACAATTTTGGGTGGAATGAAACTAAATACTTCCTCATGTAAAACCATATTTGAAGATAGAAAATCCTTTCTATTTAGATAATAAAGATGAATCTGTTCTCTTAAAGAACTAGGAAATATAATTTCCATAGAAATTTTAATTAATGTTACCTCATATTGTCTGACATGAGTTTGTGCAAAATCCTAACATTTACCAATAAAAGCAGAGCTTGTTAACCAGACCATCTTCAGTCAACGTGGAATGATCTTTGGTTGCCTCTCAATCTAGGATGAGCTCTGTAGTAAGTAATATCTCTAGCAGAATTTTACCTACTAAAGAGTCATCCCTTCTGACTTCATGTGTTTTTGTATTTTTGACTAGCTTTGACCACATAATTACTAAAAATCTTTCTTACTTAGAAATTGAGTATTCATTCATTTATTCAGTATTTACCAACTATGTGACAAGTCATATTTCTGGAGCTAGGGATATAGCACTGAAAGGACAGTTAATAACCCTTTCCCCTGTGGAGCTTACATTATAGACAAAAGTGTCACTGGTTATCCATACCTTATAAGTCATTAGACAAGATCTCTGACTTGGCCGTCAATCAAAAGATTCATTCCTTACCTCTAGAGAGGAAAAGTGATAAGAGAGTTGACTAGCTTTCTGAGATGACATGAATGAGTCTGGGTTCTCTACTGTTGGAAAAAAAATTAAGAATCTTAGGGGAAATAATCCATCAATGAAGGAGACATTAAAAATGCTGTCGTCTTCCCATCATTCCAAAGATTATTTTTTTAATTGGCATTTTAATTTTATTAGGAGCCTGTAGGTACCTGTCACACATAAAACATTGAATTAAGTTAGTTTGAATCAGTTTTCACATAAAAAGTAAACTTCCTCATGATCTGTTTCAATGTGTCTTGGGGTTTTTAATGCTAGTGTGCTATTTATTTTGAATAAGGAAGAAAATGATGAATTTTAGAATAATATACGTTAGCAAGAATCACTCTAAAATGCTATAATAACTAGAGATAATTATACTAAGATGTGCTGTATCCTAACTTATTTATGTTTAAAATTCTTACCTCTGGCTAGTAAAATGTATACTTAAATTATGTCTTAAATTTACAGACAAATTCAGGGGATACAAAAATTGATTTTTCTTATTTAATGCTGAAGATGTAGAATGAGTTAATAATAGTTATTTTAGGTATTATTGTTTCAATACATTTCCAAGTAAAACTTCTTATCCACAAATTCAAGATTTAAACTTAATGTTGGAAATTCATGGTAATTATCTAAATATGCATTTTAATAAGTGCAACATTTTAGCCTAGAAACACAAAACATATCTTTATATAAAAGCCATAACTGCTATAAAAGAAAGTGGGCATTTAACATTTTTCTTGATTAGCTTTACCCAGATATCTGACAAGTTTATAAAAGCATTTGATGCTTCCAATTTTAGAGGTGACATATAATGTATTTCATTGTCTATTTTTCTAGCTATTGTGAAAAATTAAGTGTACTTTTTAGAAAATGTTAATGCCAGCATATCCAGAATAAATTTAATCTTACTATCTTACACATATTAATTAATATATCGAAGCTATATGCAAAACTATATGCCCATACCCCCAAAATACTACCTATGTTCTTAATATTCTTTGAGTTATAAATCTCTTACACAAATATCATTTTAATTAACAAAGATATGTTAATTATATATGCAATCACTTCTTAACTCCTTGCTCTTATTTCCTCTTAACTCATTTATAGCAGGCTATAGCATCTTAGACTTGAGGCTTTCAGTGATATCTTCAACAATAAATTGTCTCTTCATTATCTGAATTATAATGGCTCTCATTATCTATGTATCTATGTTCATATTCTTGCAACTAAAAACTACCTAAGGACTCAACCCCAAATTGGAAATCATTGTTCACATATTCCTAAGAGACCACTGGGATTAATCCCATCAGACTGACAGCCTTGTTTATCTGGGTCACCACAAAAATGCCAGCCATTGTATTCTACATATTGTTCAAATATGTGCACCAATCAGACCATCCCTCGCTCAGCTCTGATCTTCCTTCCACAGTATTCAATACCTGTCATCAGCAAAATGTTCTATATCCTCAATCTTTTTGATGTACAATTTATCTTCTTGCTTTTACTGGCTATCCCTTGAGGATATTGATTCCTTTTTCTAATTGAGCCTGTAACTCCCTCTTTTTAATCCTTCTCAAGAGATTTACAACTCATAATGAATATTAAACATGTAGATACTGTCACTGAAGTGTATACATATAATTTATTTTAGAGTTTTGCATACATCTATCATATGTTAATTTCATATATCTATCATATATTAAATTTTATTCTTGTTATATACACACAAATTTCTCCTACCACTGGATCCGCAGGTTTGTTCATTAATGGGTTCTTAATAGCCAAAACAGAGCTTGGAACATACTTGTAAAGTAATAAACATTTTTTGGATTAATATATTAATTAATTATGTTCTCTTTTTGCTCTTCACTGTTGCTTCTAGACTCTTCCTTTTTCCTCTCGAAAAGTCACAGCTTCTCATAAGCACATGCTTTGAAACTATGCCATTAGTCACTCCTCCATTTTATAGTCATATACTGACATCTTGGACATCTTGGACATTGCCATCATATTTAGAATAATTTAGCATTTGACTTACTGTTTTCAGTGATTGCAACAACAATATCCAAGCAGAAAATACACGTAGCACTCTAGCCTCTCAGTTTTTTTCCTGCCTTCCAACAACTATCAAATCTCAATTTTAGGTTTTCCACTCCATAAGCACCATTTCCTCTCCCACCAGCTTGCATATTCTAAAATATTACTGACTGCAATAGTTCTTTGGTTTCAGGAGTATTGATAATTAATTGTATCTGCTATTTGTTTTTATCCTCAGTAACAACTTTCCTCTTCTTTCCTTCTTACCTCGAGTGGATTCCAAGATCTATCACTGTGATCTCTCTTTCTCACACAGTTTCAATTCCCTCCTCTCTTCTTCCATTTTTTACCTGTCAAAACCCCAAATATGCTTAAACCAAATTCTTTACTTACTCTATGTCCATACCTGGTCAGCTGAACATAGCTAAGGAAGAAAAAAAATCACAGAATAATGCTGACCTCCCTCACTTTATTTTTATAACCTCAACTCACAAGGTAAACTCTGCTGAATTTTCTTTTGTCAATTAACATTCTACCATGGAGATTAGTATTTCACACCTTTCCCCTCTATCTTCAAATCCCTAAACACCTCCCCACTCCTTTTCCCTCTGAGTTGATGACCTGGATTTTTATTTCACTGAGCAAATAGAAGGAATCAGAATAGAATTTTTTAATCTTTCCACCACTAAATCCATCGATTATTTATATATTTTTCTTTCTCTCTCTGGATGTTGGCTAGTGATTCTGTTCTGGACTGGCTTACCTGGAGCAGTCTGGAATGGCCTCATTCATGTATCTTAAGCTCAGCTGGGACAACTGGGCCCACTTTCCATGTAATATCTCATCCTCCAGCAAACATGCCGATGCTTCTCCGTAGTGGTGGAAATGGTTCAGCAGCAAAAGAGAGGAAGCGCCAATGAAAAAGAACTTATTCAAGCCTCTACTTGCTGTTGTATCATTGACCAAAGCAAGTCACATGGCTAAGATTAGCGTTCATGTGGGAAGGGAATACCCAAGGGTGTACATATAGGAAAAGAAATAATGGCAACCACTATGAAGTAAATGTTTGTGTCCCTCCAAAATTTATATGTTAAAGTCTAAATTCCCAATGTGATGATATTTGGAAGTGGGCCATTGGTAATTAGGTCATGAAGGAAAAGCCCTCATGAATGGGATTAGTGCCCTTGAAAGAAGAGACACTAGAGACCTTGTTTCTTCTCTTTGCTCTCTACCATGTGAGGGAACAATGAGAACACAGCCATTTGCAAACCAGGAAGTGGGCCCTCACCAAACACCAGATCTGCTGGCATCTTGATCTTGGATTTCCCAGCCTGTAGAATTATGAGAAATAAATGTTTGTTGTTTAAGCCACCCAGTCTATAGTACTTTTCTTATAATGGCCCTAACTGACTAAAATAGAAATTGGTACCTAGAAATGGGGTGCTGCTATAAAAATATCTAAAAATGTGGGAGCTACCTTGAAACTGGATAATACATAGAGGCTGGAAGGATTTTGAGGTACATGCTAGGAGAAGCTGATATTGACTGCCATGAAGGGACATTCAAATGTGATTCTGGTGAGGGTTCAGAAAGTAAAGAAGAGAGTTAAAAAGAAGGCCTCTATCTTATTAGGGAATACGTAAGTGATTATGTAAGAATGTTGGTAAAAATATGGACAGTAAAGGTCATTCTGATGATGTCTCAGACGGAAATGAGGCACATGTTATTGGACAATGAAAGAAAAACAGTGTTTATTATAAAGTGAAATATAACTTGGCTGAATTGTATTCATGTTCTAGTGTTTTTGGAAGGTAGAACTTACAAGTAATGAACGTGGCTATTTAGCTGAGGAGATTTCTAAGCAAAGTTTTGAAGAAGCTTGATCCATCCTGACTACTTATAGTAAAATGTGATAAGAGAGAAAGAAATTGTTAAGGAAAAAGAAACCATAACTTAAGGATCTAGAAAATTCTCAGTCTATACATATTGCAGAAAACCCCAAGGGTGTGATCAAGCTACTATTTGATAAGGACATTAGTATGAGTGTGAATGAAAGACCTAATCAGCCATATCAGTAGAAGCCAGGAATATAGATGGGATTATACCACAGAAATACTGCCACCTGAGAATAAAATTGGAAGTGAAAACAGGTTGTTGGACTTCTTAGCCTGTATAGGACTAGACCATACAGTTATTCAGCTACAAATACATGTTATTCTTCCAGACAAGAGAAGAATGACTGCAAAGACAATTCAGAGTTTATCAGCGATGCCACTCCCATCAAAGGCCCAGAATGCATTGGTCTGTGAGACAGGAATGCTTCTATCTTAATGTCAAAGGGCAGGGCCAATGTGTAGCAGAGAAATGTGGGTGGGGCCATTGCTTTAGTTCTAATAGGCCATGTAGGGGCTTCCCTGAGACATGGAGGCATGACCCCCACTTGGCAGAGCCACTAGGTTCTGGGATCTTCAACTAATGGTGCTACAGAGGAAGGAGCACCATTCCTGTGGGTCTAGAGGCAGAGCATCACGCCAAAGAGGACTATTCTTGAGGAGTAAGACCTCATGGAGATCACCTTGCTAGGTTTTAGATTTGTTTGAGACCTGTCACTTTTTTCTTTCTTCTGATTTCTCTATTTTGGAATGGGAATGTCTATCCTATGCCTAATCCACCACTGTTTCTTGGGAAGTGCACAGTTATCTGGTTTCACAGGTTTATAGCAGGAGATAAATTTTGGCTCAGAATGAATCAGACCACAGGTATCACCCATATCTGATTTAGTAGATGATACTTAGATAAGGCTTTGGACTTTCTACTTAATACTTTATAGTTGATGCTAGACAAATTGACTTTTATGACTGTTGGCATGGAATGATATATTTAGCTTGTGAGAAGGACATGAATTTTGGGAGGCCGGGAATGAGATGCTGTGGACTAAATGTTTATGTCCCTCCAAAATTCAAATGTTAGAACTTAAATCTCCAGTATGATGGTATTTGCAGGTGGGGTCTTTGGGAGGAAATTAGGTCATGAAGATGAAGCCCCCTTGCATAGGATTAGTGCCCTTAAAGGAATAGATATGAAAGACCTTTCTTCTCTCTTTGCTCTCTACCATGTGAGGATACAAGGAGAAGACAGCCATTTTCAAACCAGGAAGTGGGCCCTCACCAAACACCAGATCTGCTGGCACCTTGATTTTGAATTTCCCAGCCTGCAGAATTGTGAGAAATAAATGTTTGCTGTTTTAGCCAATCAGACTATGGTACAGTTTGTTACAGTAGCCCCCACTGACTGAAATAGCAACCATTTTGTAAATAGTACACCTTTTTCTAACTCTTTATTCCTCTTATAATAACTCTTTGCAAAGGTAAATATGATATTGTAGTTATATTTTATGTTACAGAATTGATGCTTCTTCAGTTGATCTATGTACTTAAATACAACTTTAACATCATTCCTAGGAGAAAATGGGGTTTGACTTATTGTCCCAATTCTTACACATAGATTGTTGGAGAAAATCTTACAAATTGATTGTTGGAGTAATTTGAGGCTATCTGTATTTCTCTGCTCAGTAAATTTTAGATGATTCCTATTACTTCTTTATAGCTTTTTATTTTGAACTAGTTTAGTATTCACAGTAAGTTGAAATGGTATAGTTTCCATGTTCCCAGATTCTCCCAATGATAATATTTTATATAACAAAGGCATATTGTCAAAACTAGGAAATTGACATTGGCACAATATCATTAACTCAAGCTCAGACCTCAATCAAATTTTACTAGTTTCTACATGCGTGTTTTTTGGTATGTGTTTGTATGGTTCTATGAAATTTTATCACATGTATAGATTAGAGTAACTATTGCCACAATCAGGATACAGACTGGTCCATCACCATTAAAAAAAAACTCCTTCATGTTACCTCTTAATCCACCACACTCTTCCCCAACCTTAACTCCTTTGTCTTGCCAGTCCTATTTTTTTCCCTGATCTAAAAATCACTTCAGCCTGGTTTCCTGAGCATCAGTAAATTGCAATATTTCTTTTTTAATTATTTTCCACAATTTTTTTCTTTCTAATTCTCAGCAGTGTTCAATTTATCCCTCTTACTTGCTTATGCTATTCCTCAGAATTGATTTCTCTCTAGGCTCTTTTCCAGAAATCTACCTATACTTTTTTTTTTCACCCAAATTTGAGTTGAAGACCTTTCTTTTCTAAGAAACCTTCCTGTCTAACCTCAATCTCTGATGGCTACCATTTTCTTTCCTATTACCTTTTCCTTATTAGGGTCAAACTGTGAGTTGTTAAGACGTTAAGTATGCACGTGTGCATGTGAGCGCGCGCATGCGTGCACACACACACACATACACACACACAAATGCACTCTTCCCACATATAATTTAAAGTTTAAAAATTAAAATAAACAATAAAGGATGTGTGTAAGAAAGCCCATCAAAAATTGATATTTTTTTCTCCATGAAGACCTCTTTAATGCTACTCTATTTACTTATATTTGGAATATTAAATTCTTTAAAAATTTTTCTCTTTTTATTGCTCACTAATTCTTTTTCTTTTTATCTTTTCCTTCATCCACCTCCCCAATCTGGTACAGATGTTTTGCTGGTGCCTTAGGCATATGCATTGTCTTTCTATTGAGTAATCCAACACTGGCTTTTATGAATAATTTGTTCTATGTCATTAAGCATTCATGTTTCTGCTCTAATTCTCTTTATTTTTGGTGTCTTTCTGCCATATTACAATCACCTGGTTTGTCTCTCTTTTGAAATATTCTATGGAGTCCCTAACAGTTAACTAATACCATATTATCTCATCCTCTGCCTCACATTTTCCTTTAGAATTTATTCTTAAATTTATACTCCTTTTCAAAATAAGCTTATTTTATACATTTTCTCATATACTAATATATTTCTGTTACAGTTGTTCCAAAGATTGGGGTCAGTTAAATTACTCCTTCATAACTCCTCTCTCCTTAGGAAAGTATATATCCTCCAGTGCCTGAACTTAATAAAACAAATGGTCTCTATAATTTCCTTTTGTCATTATCTTCTGCAGTAGAGTATCTTTGATCTTGTCTTTGCACACCCATACTGAATGTGAACTAAAGAAATCAGAGTACTTTTTGAAAACTTTTTCTCTTCAGATAGTTTACTAACATATTATTTACAAGATAGAATAATGAGTGTTCATCTTATATGAAAACTATAATTATTTACATTTTATGGGATGGGGCACCACTCAACTACAACAGTCCTTTTTAATGTCCAATGTGTACTCATCCAACATGGCAAATCTTGAATGAATTAAAAACATTTTGCCACAAAGATCACTCCTCTTCATTTTCAAATATATTTGCACTAGGAGGTCTTTGGTACTCAACCTTGTTCATCAAACCAAATAAGTTTTAACTATAAGATTGAAAGAATATTCTCACTGAATATTTAACTTCAAATAATATTTACCATGCCCACATGTGTGTTTATTTTGATTGCATAATGAGGTGTATGAAAGCAGGTTTGAGTCTGACAACGTTAAATCCACACAAAATCTATGTACAGAGATGCTTGTGATCCTACATGCAGGTGAGGAATTTTGAAGCAGCAGATTCAGGTTATTTTCTAAAACTAACATTAATTGAAATGACTTCTTTCTGCCCCTTTAACAAATCTTTGCTGTATAACTGTACTTCACTGAGTACAATCCTTACATGTGTGAACAAAATGTAGCCTTTATTCAGATGACACCAAAGTTGATAATGTTGGATCAGAAGTAACTGCGCTTCCTTCATTGCATACATCTGTAGTGAGATGACATGAACTGGCACATATTTCTTATTCATGAGTTCTACTGCATGAGAAGGAGGATTCACCTGAATCTTAAATTGTTATGAACTGTTAATATATTCTAGTTTAGAATTAATTAAGCTTGTCATATTATTTCAAAGAAAATATTCATGCAATGGTTGCTTCATACATGTCAGTGCTTCTCATTTGGATTCTAGTTCCTGCAGCCTGTGGCAATCTTTGCAAATACATCTTCATTTTCCTTTATTCTTCTAAGAGTTAAGAAAAATGAATATTTTTAAAAAGCCTCAAACTTTCAAGTTACTTTTTTCTCTTCACATATTCTTAGATTTTTTTGTTCTGACAATTACGTGCTTTTTCACATGAGCCACATGTACAGTCACACTCATCTCATGGGTTAGCCCTTTAAAAAGGGAAATTCTGATACATGCTACAATATGGATAAACCTTGAAGATGTAATGCCACATTAAATAAGCCAGTTACAGAAAGACAAATACTAGATGATTATACTTATGTGGGGTAGTCACATTCATAGAAGCAGAAAATAGAATGGTGGCTATAGGGTCTGGGAAGAGGAGGGAAAATTTGGAGAGTGTAGAGTTTTCCTTTCTTGTTTTGGTCTGTTTCAGTTGGAATGGGAACACAGGTCATATAGCCCTTTAATAATGGCTTCTCCTTTTGAAAGGTCTATGCAGCATGTACTAACATCTGTGGCTTCTAAATTACCTTTGTACTTCCTCAGGATATCTTACAAGTATTATTTAGGGCAAGATCTCTTTTGTCATAGTTTTCTTTATGATATATTTGACATAAATTGATTAGTGTTTATCCTCTGAATCATTTTTAGTTGATAAGCAAGATTTTAAAAATATTATCCTTATATTCCAACATACAAGGCAATAGTGGTCAAATTCTCCTATTTGATTCAAGATTTCATAATTTGGGGATGACTAAAATCTCTGAATATATAAGGAAATTGAGGAAAAGTTTAGAAAGTATAAAATCTACTTTAATATATGTTTATAAAAATGTACTATTTAAAATTTGGTACTATAATGACATAAAATAAATTTAAATAGAAATATTAATTATAATAAAATGAATTTTAAAATCCATCTAAGTATATCAGAAGTTATAGAGTATACATTAATTCAAGCTCACAATAGTAACAGATCTCTTTAAGGTAGAGAAATGTTCGAGATCGAAGTAATATAGCCGAGCCTGCCATGATTTCTCCAGTTCCCAATTTAAAAACTTTTACAATATATAAAAGGTAAAAACACATAAAAAACAGAAAATATGAATAAGGGGCAAAAGAACGCCTGAACCAGGCTTAATTTTCACCTAATTTGATTTATTTATATTCTCATCTCTTCCAGAAAAGATTTAAATCAGTTTACAAGCATAAAAAAAATATGACAAAAGAGTATAAATTAAAGTTGGAAGAAATAGAAGAAATAAGAAGGGTAAACATTGAGGAGATAAATGATTCCAGAAATAACAACAAAATACGTGCTGTAATAACTCACCCGATAATGTTGAGTCACACATTCAGATTTAAGCTTTCAAATAGCCAAGCAAAGGACACGTTTCATTCGTATAACTGGGAATGTCTTGATATGCCCTAAAACCAGGTATTTAAGGCAAAGACACAACTGTATTGGTACTAAGGAAGGATTTTAACTGATGAAGATCATTAGAGAACATAGGTACATTAAATGATGCTCTCTAAAAATATCCTTATTATGGATGTAATGATGAGTTTCATAGAGTGGCTTCACATAATAAATAAGTATACTCTAAGAATATCACTGATGGCCAATTAATCATTCAGGGATGACCCAAAGGATTACCAATGGGAAGTACCAGGATTCTCTTCAGAAAATTATTTTAAATTAACTTTAGATATAGATAATTTAAGGAAACCTGAATATGAAAGAATACAAAAATACTTTGAGAGTAAATTAAGAACATAACTAATATTGAGGAATATTGAAATAATGTTGTAGACCAGCAGTCCCCAATCTTTTTGGCACCAGGTGTGGGTTTCATGGAAGACAATTTTTCCCAGGCTGGAGTTGGGGGGTGTTGGAGCTCAGGCGGTGATTGATGCTGCCGGTGATGATGAATGGCATAAAGGCTGTAAACACAGATTAAGCTCCACCACTCATCTCCTGTTGTTTGGGCCCCCACTCCGTCCTAAGTTTCATGGAAGACAATTTTTCCATGGGCAGGGCAGGGGGGCACGCAATGGAGCTCTGCAGTCCCATCCCTAACAGGCCACAGATTGGTACTGGAGCTTGGGAACTGCAGTTATAGAAGACACATAATAAAGGGCATAATAGAATTCAGGAAAAAATTAAAAAGGATATAAACTGTTTCATTATTATAAAAAGGATTATAATAAATAAGGAAAATAGAGGCTGGAGCACCAAACTTCAGAAAACAGATATTCTTAAGGAGGGTTCATAGATATTTCTGATAGTAAAAGACAATTGTGAGCCACACATAGAACTCTGTACTCTCCAAATTTTTCTTCCTCTTCCCAGAACCTAGAGCCACCATTCTATTTTCTGCTTCTAAGAATTGGACTACTCTAAGTACTTCACATAAGTATAATCATATAGTATTTGTCTTTCTATATCTGGCTTATTTCACATGGCATAATATCCTCAAGATTTATCCATGTTGTAGTGTGTGTCAGAATTTCCTTCCTTTTGAAGGCTGAATAGTATTTTATTGTATGTACAGTTGACCCTTGAACAACATGAGTTTGAACTGCATGGGTCCACTTATATGCAGAGTTTTTTCAGTAAATATAGTCAGCTCTTCATATCTGTGAGTTCCACATCCACAACCAAACATGGATCAAAAATACAGTGTCCAAGGGATGCAAAACCTCAATATGAACAGCCGATTTTTTATATATGAGTTCCCCAGAGCTGACTGTGGGACTTGAATATGCATGAATTTTGATATCCATGCGGTGAGGAGTACTGAAACTAATCCCCCATGGATACCAAGGGACAGCTGTATGTACATTTTACTTATCCATTTATTCATTGATGGACACTTGGGTTGCTTCCATGTTTTAGCTATTGTAAATAATACTGCTATGAACATGGGTGTCAAATACCTTTTTGAGATCCTGCTGTCAATTTGAAGGGTTATATACCCTGAAATGGAATTGATGGATCATAGATCATGTGGTGAGTCTATTTTTAATTTTTTAAGCAACTGCCATACCATTTTCCACAATTTCTGTACAATTTTACATTGCCACCAACAGCGCCTCTGAACTTAATTGTTTCAGATGAGAAGTCAGCTGCTAATTTTATTTCCCCTGTACATGATAAGTTGGTTGTTCTTGCTGCTTTCAAGGTTTTCTCTGTGTTATTGACTTTGGACATTTTGACTATGATGGGTTTATATGTGAATCCCTTTGTTTTATTCTACTTTGAGTCCTTTGGATGTATAGATTAATGGTTTAAATCAAATTAGATGTTTTCAGCCATTCTTTCTTCAAATATCTTTCTGTATCCTTTCTTCTTTATGATACTCCTATTGTTTGTATTTTGATGTCCCATGTTTCTCCAGATATATTTATTTTTCTTAATACTATTTTCTCTGTGTTTTTCAAATTGAATTATCTCTATCTGCAAGCTTGCTGATTCATTTTTCTACCAACAAAAATCCACTGTTAAAGCCTTCTATTTAATATTTTTTATTTTTGTTATTATACTCTTAACTCCAGAATTTCCATTAAGTTTTTTTTTTAATAATGTCTAGCTCTTTATGGATGTTCACCATTTAATGAGACATTGCCATCATACTTTAATTATTAAGTATGGTTTTCTTTAGTTCTTATTTATGATGATAGCTTTGAAGTCTTTGGTTGATAAGTATGATATGTGAGCCCTCTCAAAGGTAGTTTCTGTTACCTTTTTCTTTTCCTGTGTATGGGTCGCATTTTCCTGTATCTTTGCATGTCTCATATTTTATGTTGCAAATCAGACATTTTCGATAATATAATGCAACTCTTGGTAGTGATTACCATCCTCCTACCCAATGCCTTTTGTTTGTTGTTTGCTTGTTTATTTGTTTAGTGACTTGGCTGACTATTTCAGTAGAGTCTATTTTCTCCACAGTGTGTAGCCTCTTAAGTCACTCAGCTGAGGATGCAGTGTTGGGCATGGGGTACACTAAACCTGACACTCCCTTTTCTAAATGACAGTGGTTTCAGCCTAGCTCTGTTACTGTGTACAGATGGTCCTTGACTTAATGGTTTGACTCATGATTTTTTTTACTTTACAATGTGTTTATTGGGATGTAACCCTATCCTAAGTTGAGAAGCATCTGTATTTCTCTGATCTTCCTTTTAAATTTTTGGTCAGTTTGTCTGTTTGGTATCATACTCAGCTATTAGCCTCCATTAATTGGTACCTGATTGCTCTATTGTTTTAGAGAATGCCTCAGGGCATAAATTGCTCCATAGTTAGATCCAACTAATATCTCATTCCTTTTATAGATGTAGTCTTTGAACCTTGCTTTGACCAAGATGTTCTCATTTTAGCAACCTCTATCCCTGATTTTCCATGTTAAATATTTTCTTGTTACTAGCTTGTGTCTACAAGCCTCCTCTTAATTGCTCACCACCCAAATCCCCATTGTTTCTATAGCACCCTTATGCTTTGCTCTCCATACTTTGTTCTAAACATCTCCATGCTTTTTCCAAATAACAAAGTCAATCAGTCAGCCTCCTTAGGGAGAGCTAGAGAACTCTCTGTTCTTATGGCCTGCTTCTTTTCCTGGGTAGAATATCTGTGCTACTGTTCCAAAGAACAGCTGCCACTTCTTTTGGAGTATCATACCTGCTTCAAGAGTGGGGTGCTGGGCTGGGATGGCAGCTCCTGGTCTTCTCAACTTACCTCTCCTCTTTTGGTACCTTGATCCTGTATGTGACCTAGGTCAAAAGTTACTGGAGCTCAGAATTCTAAACCTATTATATTCGGGATATAGCTTCTGCCCTACAACTAAGGTCTAGATGGAGGAAGAAAGCCTGAGACCCCTCAGTATTGCATGCCTGAAATTGAGTTTCTGCAACATAGAGCTAGGATAGAGGAAAAACTCTGGTAGGTGACCTTCCCCTTCTGGGAAAAAAAACATTTCTAGACTGGGATCTGGGAAGAGATGGAGCACAATCTTCTTTGTTGCACCTGCACAGAGTGGAGCTTCTTTCATACTGAGCCTAAGAGGTCTGAAAACAAGTTGTAGCTTAAATGCCACAGTCTCATTGTGCCTACTGAGATTTAGCATATTTCCTTAAATAAATGTTTCTTAATCTGGAGTATTCACTTTGGACAATTTTCTAACTTTACTGTATAAGCCAAAAATTTTAGTGAATTGAAGAGTTAAAGTATATATCATAAAACATTAGTATAATTCATAAGAAGAACATGTTCCTAGTATCAGATTAGATAGAATAGCAGAATAAAAGTTTTTATACTGTATAATACTTTTTAAAAATATTAATACAAATATAACTGAGAGAATGAGTAGGAAAAAAATTTTTCTTAAATCTGCCAGTGTTAAAAATAATTCTTTCTGAATGATGTGATTGAGGGTGACTTTTTAAATTTTGACACATCTTTACATTTTTTCTCAAATCTTGTACAATATACATTTATTTCATTAATAATTGGAGAAATATGCATTATTAAAAATAGTAATGCCTTTTTTAGACCCTATGCAATGTTTAAATGAATTTCATTAATTGCTTATTGAGTGTTGCTATGATCAATTTCCCCTAGTCTTCTGACTCTACCTTTGCTGACTGTGCCTTGATATTTTGTCTTGATTGATATGGTATGTGACCTGCTCCAGTCACCTCTGTTCCTATATTCATTAAGGGAAGCATGAGAGAAAGATGAAATTCACACCTGGGCAGTTATTTTCTTCTGCTTCCTTCTGGCTCCAAGCTGGTACAGCTCTTGCAGGTCATATGAAGCTCTGACAGATTCAATCAGAGCTCACCTTTTGAGCCCAGAGTTTAACTGGACTCAGCAAGAGGTTCTCAGGCTGTTTCAACTTTTGAATAAGTTAGTTCAATTTACTTTTCCTATTTTTGGCTGAAAATTCAAGTAGCCTCCATTAATCCTGTGATTTTTACATTAGAACTTGTTGTATTCAATATACCTAACATAGCTATTCTTATTTACACTCCACTGTAAGAACATAAAAATTATACTAGGTCCTACCACTATTTGACCTCAAACTATTCTGTCTGACAAAATCTCCCATCAACACCTTCTTTGTGTTAAACTCATAAAATATGGCAGTCTACAAATCTATTTATCTCTCCTTAGGTATCCATTAGGGAATTGGTTTTCTGTCATTTTGAATTTTAACCAATAAAGCTCCTTAGATCCAACAAAGCTAAATCTTGAGGGTAAATAAAAAGATCAAAGTAAAGAGAGACAAAAAGAGAGACATGTCTAACTTACAGATGAAATAATTCATAAGATTCAGATACTACTGTAAGTATTTAGGGGGAAAAGGAATAGAACCTCTTTATTTGTGATTATAAAGTCAATTTTAAATAGTTTAATACAGAAAAATGTGTAAAAGTATAATAGACATACAATATTTAAACATATTTTGTAAATGAACTGAGATGAAAATTCTACCCTAACCCCTCCTTATGATTACTAAAAAGTGAAGTAAGATAATTATCAATGAAGTTGTCATCTTTTTTTATGTTTTTAGAGCTAACATTATAATTTTAGGTTAAATATATATTATAGGACTTTATGTACATTTTATTAAATTGTGAGGCTCTTTGTATAATCACTGTGCATACTACATTTAAGCCAGTTTTATGGGACTGAAAGGACAATAACACTATTTTAAATAACACTAGGGGTTTATAGTGATTATGCTTCCTTTTATGACAGCAGTCCCTACCTTTTTGGCATCAGGGAACAGTTTCATGGAAGACAATTTTTCCACAGACCAGAGGGGCATTAGATTCTTATAAGGAGCGTGCAACCTAGATCCCTCACATGTGGAGTTTACAGTAGGGTTTGTACTCCTGTGAGAATCTAATGCCACCACTGATCTGAAAGAAGGCAGAGCTCAGGTGGTGGTGTGAGTGATGGGGAGCAGCTGTAAACACAGATCAAGCTTTGTATGCTCGCCTGCTGCTCACCTCCTCCTGTGTGGCCCGGTTCCTAACAGTCCATGGACCCGTACTGGTTCGCAGCCCAAGAGTTGGATACCACAGTTTTATGACATCAATGAGTGATTTATTTAATGGCCAATTATTAGTATATTTCAATGTGTAAAGGTAGTCTACTTCTATGATGTTCAACATTATATGGAGTTGTACACATAGCTGTCTCAATCTGTTGATTTATCTACAAATTTAAAATATCAGCTACTTTCTTTTAAGATTTTATTTTTAATGTCAGGCTTTTACTGATGGAATAGAAACTTCACTGGGCTTAGATTCGGAAGAACTAAATTCACATCTTGGATCCTTGGGCAATGATTAACTTTTTGACTTCAGTTCCCTTCTCTAATCTAAAGAAAGCTGCAAACTTGAAATCAAAAGTCTTGATTTAAATCCTGGCTCCATCAGGTGTTAGTGTATATTTGACATTGGACACATTTCTTAATTTTTATGAACTTCAGGTCCAGTTTGTGAAATGGGAGTCACAATACATATTGCCTTAAAAGAAACATGAAATAATGAAATAAAAGTATTTTTGTTAACTGCAAAACTTTTGTACATACTCTAATTTTTGTACATAGCATATCTATATTTAGTGCTCATTTTTATGCTGAGTCCCTGTTCTCTTTAAGTGCTCTTATCTTATTGGGGAGGCAAATACAAATAATGTTCATACCAAGAGTGAGATAGTGTATAGATGTGCAAGTATTACAGAAGGCTTGCAGAGGAACAACTGTCTAAATAAACATAAAAGACTGTTAAAGTAGTGGTGTTTGAAGTGGGATTTAAAGAGAGAAGAAAAGTGGGAGCAAGAACTACCACAGTTGCAGAGTTGTACAAAATTGACTTTGGCTAGGGTAGATATAGTAGGATATAGGAGGAGGCACGATAGGAACTAAGGTTTGTAAAATATTTTGAGGCAGAGTGAAAAGAGCCTTGGAAGCCAAGTGAGGAGTTTGGATCTTTTCCTTGGTTTAGTAAGGAGCCATTGGAGCTCTTTAATAATTCTTAATCCAGATTATGGCCAATTAATACTTATGCCTTACATGTTTGACTTAAAATCAGGTAGCAGTAAAAGATGCCAGGTAGTGTTTGTTGATATGATTTGAATGGTTGTGTCCCCTCCAAAATTCATGTTGAAAATTAATCCCAAGTTTAAGAGGTGGGGCCTTTAGGAGTTGATTAGGTCATGAGGGAGAAGGCCTAATGAATGAGATTAAGGCTTTTATAAACAGGAATTTCACATGGTGTTGGGCCTTTTCTCCCCTTCCATCCTTTCTGCCAAGTAGGGACACAGTCGAGGTGCCATCTTTAGAAGTAGAGACTGGGTCCTCACCAGACACTGAACCTGCCAGTGCCCTGATCTTGTATAATACTTCCCATGCTCTAGAACTGTGAGAAATAAATTTGTATTTTCTATAAATTACCCAGTCCAAGGTATTTTGTTATAGTCGCACAGACTAACACAGTTTCCAAGCCTGACACCATGTACTCAAATGTCACAGTTTAATAAATGAGTGCAGGTAAAATGTGGGGAAAAAACACTCTTTAACCATTATGATTATAATTATTTAACAGTGAAAAGAATGGCACAGTAGTTTTCTCTGTCTATTTGGGCTGCTATAACAAAATACCTCAGACTGAGTAACTTATAAAAAGAAGAAAATTATTTTTCGCAGTTCTAGAGTCTAGAAAAATCCTAGATCAAGGCACTAACAGATTCAGTGTCTGGTGAGGGCTTGCTGTCTCCTTCAAAGATGGTCTTCTTGCTGTGTGTTCACATGGCAGAAGGCACAATAAAGCTCCCTCGGGCTTTTTTTTTTTTCAATAAGGGCACCAATCCCATTCATGAGGGTTTTTCCTTCATGACCTAATCACCTGTTAGAGGCCATATTGTAATACTCTTGCATTGGAGATTAATTTTCAACATATGTATTTTAGGAGAACACAAATATTACACCATAGCAATAGTGAAATGTCAGTCAACTAATGCTAAAAATTTATAACAGCATACTATTGATGAAAATGGCTGGGCATAGGTTCTGCAGGCATAGTACTTTAGGAATAATTGCATCCTGGCCTCATTGGAATATTTTGTAGATGTCCTTCTTCCAAAGATATGTTTGGACATAGACAAGTCACATAATTTATACATGCATATTTTTATCATACAGAGTAAATGCTCAAAAATATGTGTACTGAATATTTGGTAGAGAGTACATTTACCCATTTAGTTTACATAATTACACCTTTTGCTCATAACACTGACAGAACTGGCCTAATTTTCATTAAGCATGACTACAGTTTTCCTATACTAATCATATTAATGCCATAATTGTTTTGATACCAAAGCGAGTAATTAGGTTGTTTTTGATGATAGGGAATATAATATGTATATTAACAAATTGATATATGTTTCATTTCATTTTTCCTTTCAAGATAAATGTCATCAACCAATAGTGATCCTAGCTAACAATTAAGATAAGCATTTGTTTTCTAAGGTTATATAGTTTATTATTTGAAAATTCAATTTTAATAGTTTTTAAAATGTGTTAGAATTTTTTTAAAAAATTGATATTTTAAATCAGTTGTTGATATTCTAAGAGTGTATATAAGAGCACTTTTTTCAGTCATAACTACTGCATTATTAGTGCAAAGCTACATATTGCCAATTATTTACTTTCACATTGACTATGTTAAACCCTTTCTAAAACACTGATAAATTATGAAATGTTTATGTATTGAACTGAAGCATACACGTTTTTAGAAATTATATTTACCATCTTCTGATAATATAAACATCAAATATACTACTTGAATGTAAAATTAATGTACTATATTTTTTATTACAATAGAATATGTATAACATAAAATTTGCCATTTTAACCATTTTATGTGTAGAATTTTCAGTGACATTACTTATATTCACAATATCATGCAACCATCACCAGAATCTATTTCAAAAATTTTATCACCCCAAACAAACTCTGTACCTTAAAAAGTTAAGCATAGAATTGCTATATGATCCAGCAATTCCTCTTCTAGGAATATACCAAAAAATTTTGACAGCAGGTACTCAAACAGATGCTGGTACACATACGTATGTTTAACTTCTTGAGGAACGGTAAAAGTGCTTTCCACAGGGGCTACATCATTTTAAGTTCCTGACAGCAATGTAGGAGGATTCCAATTTCTCCACATCCATGCAAATCTGTGATATTTTCTTTTATTTTTTGTTTTTTGATACAGTCATTCTAGTAGATATGAAGTGGTATCTTATTGTGGTTTTTAACTGCATCTTCCTAATAACCAATGATGTTGAGCTATTTTTCATGTGCTTATTGGTTATTTGTATATCTTCTTTGGAGAAATGTCTATTAAAGTCTGTATTAATCAGAGAAAAAGAACCAATAGAGAGAGAGAGAGTGTGTGTGTGTGTGTGTGTGTGTATACACACAAAATTATGAGGGATTGGCTCATATGCTTATGGAGGCTGAGACTCCCCATGATCTTTTGTCTGTAAGTTTTAGGCACAGGAAAGAGGGTAGTGTAGTTGCATTCCACACCTGAAGGCCTGAGAACCAGGAGCACTGATGTCTGAGGGCAGGAGGAGATGGATGCCCAAGATCAAACAGAAAGTAAATTCATCTTTTCTCATTTTTGTTCTGTTTGCACTGTCAATGACTTAGATGATGCTTACCTGCATTGGTGAAGATGGTCTTCTTTGTTCAGTCTACCAATTAAAATGCCAATCTCTTCAGGAAACCCCCTCACAGGCACACCTCCATAATGTTTTTTTAATCAGCTATCTGGGCATCTCATAGTGCAGTCAAGTTTACACATAAAATTAACCATCACAAAATCCTTGTGGTGTTTTTAAATTGGGTTGTTTGTCTTATTGTTGCTGAGTTGTAGGAATTCTTTATATATTCTGGATATGTATTCTGGATATAACCATATAATCCCTCATGAGATATGTAATTAACAAATATTTTCTTCCACTCTGTGGGTTGTGTTTTTACTTTCTTAATGGCATCCATTTTGATTTCTTTCCTTTCGCTTGTGTTCAGCCAGCATTTTGACAGAGATTTCCTTAAATTCTAGGAGCTTGGGAAAAAATACCCTAAAACCAAAAACACCTCCCTAAGTGTTTGAAAATTGGTTTGTGCCTGGTCACTGCTTTAAGATTTAGCCAGCCCATTTAAAGTGCTGCCCCAGCCTTCAGATACTAGTTCTCCTGAACCTATAGAGCAGTCATTGATTTAGGGTTTTCTCAGGTCTTTTTTGAGCATGCATCCTATTCTGGACATGTACTTGGTTTCCAAACTCTCCAGCACACACAGACACTTTTGAATGCTCTGAATTGCCAAAGAAATTCTCTCCTTGGCTGGCTTTTTCCTCCCAAATTTTAGCCAGTGTATTGTATATGTTAATGGTAATCTTTTTTCCCCAGGTGGCTGCAGGTTATTAATTTGCCTTACCCTTTTGAGCAGTACCTGCTGCTTCTCTGCCCTCAGTAGGATCCAAGATAGGTGAAACAGAAACAAGTGCCTTGTATCAGTTCTCAGGTAGCACCCAAATAAATTAGAACAGACAAACACAATAATTTTTTGATAAACCCCATGCTACTCCCTCCAGAACCAGGGGCCAGGGTCCAACACTAGGACTTTGGGCTGCCATCTTCAGGACTCAGCCAAGCCATGGAAGGAGTTGTGTAAGGGCAAGTAAGAATGCTACAACTTTTTCCTACCATCGTTAAGTTATGTTTTTCTTGATTCAGCATTTACTCAGTCACTGTATACTTCTGACTGTGTCCTAGAGTTCTGACAAAGTTGGTTCTGAGGGTTCCTGCTTGTTTTTCAATGTTTTTGTGAAGGGACAGGTGTTTGGAGCTGCCTAATCTGTCATTTTGCTGATGTCACTCTCCTGTATGGTAATTTTATATTCTAACTTGAGTCAATGAAATTAACTTGCAAATTATAAGTAACCTACAAATTATAAGACCAGCATTGTACTAAGTACTGTGGGAAGTATACAGGCAGCAGACTGGCCCTCGAGGACTTTAGAGACTGATATGACATACATATAAATATCTACTATACAAGGCAGTTTGTGACCTGCAGTAAACCAAAGGAGTCAGGAAAGGATTAATAGTGATCATTTTTAAGGTTTTGTGGTTAAGTAGGCTTTTTATAGTTGGTGATAATGAGGAGAAAAAGTTTAGCTGAAAGTGATACCATAGTATATTACAAAGGATGAGAAACAGAATAGAGTTCTGTTTTATGAGTATGTAGGCTATTTGTAGAGTTTTAGTGGAAGATAGAGCCAGATGATAATAATTACTTCTATATTTTATTCAGAAGGCAATGAAAATAAAAGCTTTTAAGCAAATAAATGCTACGAATGAAGATATTGCTTCAGAAGATTATCTTGGCAGTGACGTGTAGAATTGACTAAGAACACAAATATGTATGTTGAGATGACTATACTTTTCTTCGTAGCTAAATTCTTGTATTTTATGTATGAGTACTTAAAAATTACTTCTAATTTGGAAAATCTAAATAAATTAATAACTTTAAAAATCCACTATAGTTTAAAAGTATAAAACAAATAAAAGCATTCTCTGATGTTTAGTTATCAATCTATAGCCAAATTTACATTTACAAAATTGAACACAACATAATATGTAAAGACTATATTTTACAATAAAGATTTAGATTCTCTGTTAATGAATAAAGATTGCTCATAACAATAATAGGCTTATTTGTCCCAGAGTGAAATAATTTTTCATCTAATAAATGCCATTAAATTGACTTTAAAAGCTAACAGTGAGGTGCCTGTAAAATCTCAGTACGAGTGACTTCTATAGTATTTTTGTTCCCAATTTAGAAATAGCTAGTATTTTCTATTTAAGATATTCTGAAATATTTATTAATTCTATTATGTATGTCTATGCCCATTAACAACATGCATTATTTATAGCCCACTTCTAATTTCTTTTTTGTCATGCTTTACATGCATTAATTACTTAATAAATATATTTTATGACAATCAAACATTAAGCAACTTTGTTACTAAAAGAATTCCCATATTATAGTGAATATAATTTTTTGTGCTTCAATCCTTAAATATTTATTAATTCCAGTACCCTCTAAACTGGCTCTGTTTTTTGCCCCAAACCTTTATAGGACTAGGCAACCCAGTACAACAAAAATGCTGAGTATCTCTTTGGATATTTAGGGGTAATTTTGTCCTGTATTTTGTGGCAACCTTTTATCTCCAACAGTTTGTTCTAATACCAAATGAACACTAAAATGGATTAATGTGTCCCTGAACAGATTGAAATAAAAAAATTTTTAAGTAGTATAGAGTCAGCAAGACTCTCTAACCTGGGCAGCCATTCAGAACTGGGAGAATAAATGTCTGCTTTTGTGTGTCTCCAAAAGTTAATTCAGCTAAAATACACTATACAGAATGACACTTAGACCTGACTAGAGATAACCTGTATCAATATGTGAAATCAATACATCAGGACCTTATCTAGCAGAACCTCAGGAATCACATGTGAGTTACTTCCAGTGCAAGATATTGATCTGGCCTATGAATTTTACTCTTTGGTTAAAATTTATCATTACAATGGCAAAGGATGAGGAAAAGAGAAAATATATATATCACCATCCTAAATTAGAAAATGCATTGTTCCAAGCTAGAAACATTGAGGAATTTTTGTAAAACGTAGCTCATCTAAAATCAGAGTGAAAGAGGAGTAACTGCGTGAGCTTACACAACATATTAATAATACATACATGCATACATACATAGATAAGGCAATGAAAACAAAAGAGTTTGGGTCATAGGAATTCTATAGCCACTCTGTCTCTGTCTAAAATTTAACCTTTACTTCTTAAAAACATTTCTAAAAATATTCCAGCTATCTTACAAATTAATTAAAATTAAGAAGTAAAGAAATATACAAATGAAACTACAGGGGTGATGGAAACAAGAGAATATGGTACTAAGTTCATATTTATTATTAACATGGATATCATATTTCAAATATTCTATAAGAGAATAAAATGTGATTAAAATAATAATGTAGAGCAAATGTCCAAGATTATTTCTATAAAAACCTGGAAGAATTTGAAGAGTTAGGAGAAAAAGATGAAAAACATAATATATTTATCATATTCCACACAGAGAAATCAATAGATAATGTTTCATTCTTAACCTCAAGTTAGAAAAAAGTATTATTTATAACAACTGTTACAGAAAAAAGAAATGAAACTAGAGTCAATATATTAATAGTAAGTCTTTGAAAAGATTAATAATAATAAAATAAAAGCATGAAATAAAATGACAATAACATTAGCTGTTACAATAAATGTGATTATGTTAAGCTCTTTTAAAATTCAGAGTCTCTTAGGTGATATTAATAAATAATAGATTTACTTATTTAAAAACCTATCTAACCATCATGACATCTAAGGTTTCAAAATAGTAAGTAAATACAATTAAAAACAAATTATGTTATGAAATCAGTATCAAAGTATGTTTTAATACATTAACTGCCATGAGAGTTGTATTTAACTCACACTAATTTTGAGCCTGGGGCCTCACTGAAGCATATGTAACTCACACGTCTCTTTACCTTAGGAGCCACGTGAACTATTTTTCAAGTTGCATATAACTTATGCACAGAAAACAATACGAAATAACAAAGTTTTCATTAAATTAGAAAGGGTCATTTTGTTTTCAAAGTTTTTATTCTATTTTCGTAATAAAACACCGTGGCCCCACGGAAAAAAATTTTTTTTTCTAGTGTGGCAGTCAATGTGTTAAAGAAATATAATAAATAGTATAAGAAAGATGCTTATTTAAATACGATCTTTACCATTTAAAATCCACAATACAGATAATCATGCTATGAGCCAATGCTTATTGAAAGTTTCCTATATGCCAGGAAATATATAGGATTAATTCCTATATGCTTCCTATAAGTACGTTAGTCTCAGTGCTTTAGAAATGACTGCTTATGTAACTGTCACAGTAGCCTATTAGTTAGTATCATTTTTATGATGCCCATTTTATGAATGAGGAATCTGAGACTTAGAAAAATTAATTAATTTGCCTTGCCCCATATCTAGCAAATGGTAGAAATGGGATTTGAATCCATTCACTCAGGCTCTACAGACTTTGACCTTAACTGTTATTTGACACGGTCTCCCTTTGTAACAGTTATCAAGCATCCAGTACCAAAATAAGACATCGTTAAAACAAAAAAAGCAAAATCTGTACAAAGAGACATTGAAAAAATTACCATTGTTATGAGAAATAGAAAAGTTTATTCTCTAAGTCCTCAGCAGACTAAAGAGATAAATAAAAGTTCATAGACTTTATGACAAATACTAACAAGGTATTCATATATGTCTAAATAGAAAAAGACTTTAAATATGATAAATACTAACAAGGTATTCATATATATCTAAATAGGTAAATACTAAAAATATATTCATATATATCTGTATCTATCGCTCTGTATCTATCTTATATGCTAGATAGATAGATAGATATATATGATTCCCAAATTTCTATCCTAAAAACAAATAATATATATTCTTTTCAAATACATATAGAACATTTACAAGGTGATAAAGTGATAATATCCTAGGGCAAAAAGTTAATATCAAAAATTTTCAAATATTAGCAATATACATGCCACATTCTCAGCTCTCACTGACAAAAAGTAGAAATTAATAGCAAAATGTTAACCAAAATATTTAACCATGACAACTCAATAACATATTCCTAAAATATATGTAAGAGAATTTTAACATGCAATTATATAATTTTTGATTAGTTAAGGGCAGTGACAATATTACATTACAAGCCACAATGATGATGAGAAAAGTGTTCTCAAATAAATACCTTAAAGGATTTTATGATTAAGTAAACAGGAATAGAAATAAATAAATAGAATCTCATGCTCAATAATGTAGAGGACAAAAGAAGAAAATTAACCTTCTAATACATTAGAAAAGAAAAAAAAACTTATGAATGCAAGAATGGATATTTGATAGAGGAAAATTCTATCACAATAGATGAAAATTGGGATGTCTAATAAAAAAATACAGAGAGAAAAACAAAACAACACTGTATTAGTTATCTATTGCTTTCATATCAGTTTACTCCAAAATTTAGCAGCTTGAAATAACAGCTGCATTTTCTTCCACATAGTTTCTGAGGTAAGGAATCTGGAAGCAGCTCGGCTGGGTGGTTCTGAATAAGGGTCTCTCATGAGGGTTTAGTCGAAATTGTTTGTGAGTGCACACCTGAAAGCTTGACTGGAGATTGAAGATCTGCTTCCAGATTCACATGGGTGTTTACAGGCTTCTTTAGTATCTCACCACGTGGATCACTTCATACAGCTGTTCATGATATGGCATCTGTCTTCCCCTAGAGTGAGGATCTGAGATAGTGAGGGAGGGAATAAAGGCGGGGGAGAGAGTAAGGAAGGTGGAGAGAGAGAAAGAGAGATCAAGATGAAAGCTACATTATTTTTGGTAATTGTCATAAACAGAATGGTTGCCTGTGATGGTTAATTTTAGGTGTCAATTTGACTAGATTAAGGAATATCTGGAGAATTGGTAAAATATTATTTTGGGGTATGTCTGTAAGGGTTTTCCCAAAGGAGATAAGCCAGTGAATCTGAGTGGACTAAGTGGGGAAGAACTGCCTTCAATGTGTGCAAGCACCATCCAGTTGTCTGGGGGTCCAGATACTTAAGAAAAAACAAAAACAACAAAACAAAACAAAATGAGGAAAGGCAAATTGGTCTCTCTCTTCTGTAGCTTGGATACACTCTCCGTCTCCTGATGTTGGACATCAGAACTCCAGGCTCTCTAGCCCTTGTACTCCAGGACTTATACCAGTGGCTTACTGGGTTCTCAGGCCACCGGACTTGAACAGAGCCATGCTCCCAACATCCCAGGATCTCTAGTTTGTGGATGACCTGTTGTGGGACTTCTTAGCTTCCATAATTGTGTAAGCCAATTCTCCTAATAAATCCCCTCTCATCTCTCTCTCTCTCTCTCTCTCTCTCTCTCTCTCCCCCCCTCTCTCACCCCCACTCACATGCACACACACACAGACACACACACATGCTCACACACATATCTCCTATTGGTTCTGTCTCTTTGGAGAACCCTAACTAATGCATTCCCAAGAGATGTTCATGCCGTAATTCCTGGACCTTCTGAATATATTATTTCACACAGCAAAAAGGATTTGCAGATGTAATTAAGGTTACTAATCAATGACTATAAAATTGAGGGATTATCCTGAATTACCAAGATTATTGGGGGGGATAGAATATGATCACATGAGCAGAAAGACATTTTCTTCTGTTTGAGTCAAAAGAGGTATAGCAGAAGGAGAAGTTAGACAAAAATTTGATGTGCCATTTCTGGCTCTAAGATGTAGAGACCTACATGAAAGGACCGAAGAGAGACTGAGAGTTCAGGGTGGCCTCCAGCTGACAGACAGGAAGGAGATGAATACCTTCATTCTTTGGTCACAAAAAGCAGCATCCTTTCCACAAGCTAAATGAACTTGGAAGTGGTTTCTTCCCAAAACTTCATTATAAAAACCCAGCTGGCCACCGCCTTAATTTCAGCCTTTAGAAACCCAGAGAAGAGAAGCAAACTAGCTCAGCCCAGCAGGACTTCTGACCCATAAAACTTAGATAATAAGTATTTTTTAATCTGCTAAATTTGTGGGAATTTGTTGTGATAGCAATAGAAATCAAATATAACAACATACACGTACTCTCAAAGTGATATGCCCTCTCTTTTGCTGAATTCTGTTGGTCACAGAAACCAACTCTGAGACATGGGAGGTCACTATACAGTGTGTGAGTAAAAATGAGGCAGACTCATCAGGGACAATACTGAAGGTTAGCTACATACCCTACCTCTGGGCCCCCCAAATACAGACCCTTCACATACAAAAAACACACTCACCACCTTCCAGGGCCCCCCAGAGTCTTATGTCACTATAGCATCAACCTGAGGTCCACATCTTGTTATCTAACCTCGTCCAGGCATGGATGAGATTCATGGAGCGTGGTTACTTAAGAACAGCTCCTTAGGTGAAATTATTTAAATGCAACTGCTTGAGTATATTTCCTCTCTATTAATAGAACTGAAGAGACTGTTTGTCCTTATGGTTCCTTATACCCAACATACAGTGGTTAGACTGACAGAGGGTAACTGTTGTAGACATTCCTGTTCAAAATGAGAGAAAATAGAAGGCACAAAAGAAACATGGATCCATAACAATTTTAAAATCCAGCTGGGCAAGTGTTGGCAGTTCTTAATTATTACTAATTCCTGTTCCTACCCCCAAATACACTCTGTGCTTTTTGGTTTTGGCCTCTGGGCCCAACATACCTATCCTTTGTGGTTTCTTCCTCAGTTATACTTTCTTGTCATGAAAGGTAGCACATATTCACACTGAGTAGGTTTAATACATGTCTTGTGATTTTATAAGTTGGAGACTCGAAAGGCCTCTTTGTTTTGTCTCTGTCCTTTTCAGTTCAAACTGGTGATTCTGGTGATATGATCTACATACAACTTTGTAGATCTTTTGTGGGTCTTGTTGAGGATCACTCCATTGACAAATGCATACTCACATGTCTTTTCTAGAAAAGTCCCTTCTCCACCTTCTTCCAGTGAGATGGCTGAGGATATTACATCCTTTATCTTCTTAAATACTCTTTCTTTTTTTTTATTGAGTGGTTTTATGAAACACATACTTAAATTCTTTATAGGGCTTTATTTTTTCTCTGACCTAGGAATACTATTAGACACCACTTTTTACCTCTCTGAAGTCTGTAATAAAGGATTTTAGAGTCATACAATTGGCTTCTTCTGGTTTTAGCCCTGTTTTCCATCTTGGGACACAGGAAGTCTTCAAAACCAGTCTTTAGCTTATAACTCTCCTCTCACATTTTACTCTAGGCAGCAAGAAAAAACTAGGGATTAAATTTAACATTCTGACTGGAAATCTCCTTAACTAGATCACTCAATTTGTTAGGTACATTTTCTAACTTCCACATTTCTGCAGGTAATGGGTTGTTGAACATTCTGTCACTAAATAAGAAGGATCATCTTTCTTCCAGTTTCCAATACAATTTTCCTTAAGTCTTCTCAGGCAGTCTTCTTAAAGTCTAAAATTTTGCTCATAGTCTGCTCAAGATTTTCACTAAAACTCTCGTTAAAACCTTTCCAGCTACTTCCCACTGCCTGGTTCCAAGATGATTCTGCATATTAGGTATTTATTATGGCACCACACTACTTCCAGGTTCCAAAATCTGTATCATTTATCTATTGCTGCATAGCAAATCACTAAATCAAAATTTACTGGATTTGAACAGCAAACATTTACTATCTCACATAGTTTTTGAGTGCCAGGAATCTGTGAGTAGCTTAGCTACATGCTGCTGGCCCAGAATAAATCGGAATGCTATAGGCAAATTGTTGTCTGGTGCGGCAGTATTCTGAAAGTGTAATTGGGGCAGGAAGATCTGTTTCCAAGCTCAGTCACGTGGCTGTTGGCAGGAGGTTTTTTACTATGTGAGATTCTCCACAGTGCTTTTTATGACAGGGCAGATGGCTTTTTCCAGGAAGTGATGAGAGAGGGAGAAAGAGAGGGAATCCTAAAGATGGAAACTGCAGTATCCTTTATAAGCTATCTCAGAACTGATAATACCATCAATTCTGACATGTTCTGTTGGTCATATACACCAACTCTGGTACAATGTGGGTGGGAACTACAGAAAGGTATGACTATCAGGAGGTAGGGATCATTGGGAACCTCTTCTCGGAGGGTGACTACTGTAGTACCTCCTCTGGCCTCCAATGAGTCATGTCCCTCTTTTTAAATTTTTAAAATATTTTTGGTATAGGATTATATTTTATAATGTAGGAAAGTTTGTCTCAGGTAAGGTAAGATATTTATCCAAGATACTAAGACAATTGAAACTGAATCCACCTAAACCTCATACCTGACCTAAAACCTCATACCTCTTCTCCTGCAATAAAATAGGGATACCTTAGAGGTCTGCTGCTGTGAGTAGTATTGTTTTCTAGCATACATAGTAGTCCTATACTGCTGAGCTTTTGAAATGTTGTGACCATCTCGTATAGTTTTGCTTTATCCTAGTCTTTAATTTACCTTCTATCTTATCTCACTGAAATAAGTGTTCTAGGCTGACAAATTTTCTCTCTACCTTTCTAGATTACTATGTTTTGTTTGCCATAAATGTGTATCCTATAAAACCAGACTTTTTTGAATCACATGAAAAGTGGGAGTAAATACATTCCAAGTGCAAATCTATGTGGGTTTTCTTATATTAGTCTGCGCAGGCTGCCGTAACAAAAATATCACAAACTGAGTGGCTTAAACAACAGAAATTTATTTCTCACAATTCTAAAGGCTGGGAAGTTCAACATCAAGATGCTAGCTAATTTAGTTCCTGGTGATGGCTCTCTTCCTGGCTTGTAGATGGCTGCCTGCTCTCTGGGTCCTCATATGGTCCTCATATGGAGAGAATGAGGGAGCTGTCTGGTGTCACTTATAAGAACACTGTTCCTATCAGATCACTGCCCCACCCTATGAACTCATTTAACTATAATTAATTTCTTACTCCAAATAGTCACATGGAGGTTAGTGTTTCAACTTATGAATTTTGGGAGTACAAAATTCAATTCATAGCACTTCTCATGAGGAAAAAATGTAGTGTTTGGATTTTGGAATATTGTAGCTTTCAAGGGGCTCTTTTTTCCAAAGGGGCTTATGTTTATTACATTATTTTTCTCAGTATTAGTCCAGACGGTGAGCTTTTCATATGTTTGTATTACCAGTAAGTAAGTTACTGATAATATATGGGGTTTCATCATTGCTGTTATTTTAGAAATATGTATTTCTTGAGATGGAGGTTCTAAAACAATTCCTTGTTTAGGTTTAATATTATATATAGCAGTTCAAAACATTTTTCTCTTAAAGAAAATTATACAAAGTACACTTTTATAATAGACTAATACTAATGAAGTAAAATGAAAATAACATAGCTGTAGGTAGACTTGAATTTGTTTTCATTGACTTAAATAGCTCCTTATAGTGGGTCAGATTGATTTTATATTAGTATAAAGAAGACAACAAAGCCATTATGTATAATAGATTCATATTCTACAAAGCCATTGATATAGTAGATTATATGAAGCTATTCTCATCATTCTCCTTCTAGATATACATACACACAGGTTCACAATAATCAAATGGGCTAGTTGACAAAAAGTTTTGAAGTAAACAAATTTAATTCATGAAGGTATTTATTTTCTCAGATTGAAATTTGAGTTTCTATTTTCTTTCACATTTCATTTCAAAAGTGCAAGACCAGCTGGGCACAGTGGCTCACGCCTGTAATCCTAGCACTTTGGGAGGCCGAGGTGGGAGGATTGCTCGAGGTCAGGAGTTCGCGACCAGCCTGAGCAAGAGCAAGACCCCGTCTCTACTAAAAAATAGAAAGAAATTAGCCGGACAACTAAAAATGTATAGAAAAAATTAGCCGGGCATGGTGGCCCATGCCTGTAGTCCCAGCTACTTGGGAGGCTGAGGTAGGAGGATCACTTGAGCCCAGGAGTTTAAAGTTGCTGTGAGCTAGGCTGCTGCCATGGCACTCTAGCCTGGGCAACAGAGTGAGACTCTGTCTCAAAAAAAAGAAAACAAAAACAAAAAACAAACAAAAAAAAAGTATAAGACCTTTTTCTTAGGTACATATTTTTTCTGTTTTAAGGAAAATGTAAAGCTTACAACAGAGACATAGACAAAATACTGGATATACTAAAGTTAGCAACTAATATGTGTTATATACAAACTGTAAGAAATATGTTCTTAGTAAAATATAAAATGATATCATACTTTAGAGCTCTAGCCAGTATTATATTCAATTTGTACCAAATTAAGTTAAAGTTATCAACTGATATTCTGAAGTCAGTAAATTACTTTGAGAGTTATTTCAAGAATACAGTAAGAGACTACCATGTATCCATATGTTTTGATCCATTTGCCTGAAATCATTTTTGTTGCAATAAAAGACCCACAAAATACCTTCTAATTTTTTTTCTCAGAACAACTCTGAGAAGCCAATTGTTTAAGTATCTTAATTACATTCTAATTTTTATCATTCTTGCTAATGAATTGTTATGTTATTTAGGAAGTGAAAGTAAGATAGAAGATGCTTTGTATTTTATACTTACGTACAAGTTTGGAAGTACTTTTTAGCTCTGAAAAGGAATAATAACAATAACTATTTGGAAATAAAACATATCTTCCTTTATAGAAAACAAACACAAACAAACAAGAAAAACATGTTATGAAGGTGTAGTTTTTTTGCAGGGGCAGTGTAACACACAGTGAGAGAGAGAGAGAGACAGAGAGCTGGTGTATATGGACATGGCATGGTTCATTTACACTTATAAAAATAACAAAGTATTAAACTCAAAGACTTTTAACAGTATAAGAGCAAATGATAATCGAGCAAAATACTACAGTTGGAAATTTAACCTCTAAGCAGTTTGGAAAAATCACATTCTTTTCTTTGTTTTTGATTTGTTAATTGAGACCAACGCAAATTTTCTATGAAAGAGTAAGTCATAAAAAAGTTGTAAAAATATATCAATATAATAAGGTTGAATGTAAAGGCTTAAGCTTATAACTTTTTGCTTATGATTTTAAAAATCTGTTGTACCCTCTTTCACAGATTTAAGATTGATAAAATTAGTTGAACATGCTAAATATACCGATTATTTTAAGGTCACTTAAAGGTTTGGTATTTTGCCTTGAAGATAAGGTAATAAGTTTGGAGTGAGCTAGGTCAAGCTCTATTAATAAAAAGTTTGAGGTAGATTGTTTTCCAGAAGTAATAATGATAACTTGTAATCTCAGATGCCCCTTTGGACCAAACTTTGCTACTCTCATCCTAGGTTTTACCCATGCCTTAGGTGGCTATACCCAAAAGAACTGCTTAACATACTCAAATTTAACATAATTGTGAAGATACTTCAAAAGGCCTATGATGTTCCATGAAAGAATAATTTGTGGGCACTAATTACTCTACCATCTACCAACAGTATGAGTTTTTAAATCAATATTTTCACTTTTCCCAAATAAAGTTGATTTCCCTGAGCATCGACAAAACTTTATTATGTTGCTCATTTAACTTGTCATTGGTGAACAGTTTTTACTATGTGCCATGACAACAGGGGGAGTGGCGGAAGCCTGTGAACTACTGTTTTTACTCTTCTGTGTTTCGAACATAATGTAGATAGCAAATGATAAAGACAATACTTTATGGTTCCTAAGCATAGGGCATGATAGTAACATTATAGTAGTGACATTGGAGCAAGCATGCATATTATTATAAACTCCTGCCCACATCACATACATCAAAATAGAAGAGATAATGAATGGAAGTAAACTGGTGTAACTGAGTGGGAGTATCCTCAGGATTGAGAGGTTTTGTGAACTGTTATAGCTTTCTTTCCATGTGCTAGCTGAAATGCCTAATGGCAAATTGAATGCTGCTTATATCATTATTCACATGAATGAATATGATTGAAATAATGGATATGTTATTCTATCAAATCCAATTACACAAATATCAACTGACTAAAAAAATCTAATTGCTGATTAGAGAACTTATTACTGTGGTTCTTCTCGATATGTTTCAAATTGACATTGTATATAGGATGATACTTCATTTGTGATTTATGGGAAGAAAATGTTTGGCAGTGTATACACACACAGAGAGCCATGAGTACACACACACACACACACACACACACACACACACACACACATATATATGTAATGCAATATATCAAAGCCTTCTCTGTGCTCTTTAAACTTGAATGACTAGACAGCAAAACTTACTATAACTCTCCAGCACCATCAATTTCCTCACTTCCTCTAGCCTAGTAGAACAGCTCCACAAGTGGCCGTTGCCTCTCTTGTACACTGTTACATCTCCAAAAGCTAGCACAGCACATGGGACGTGGGAAGCAGGCAGTGGAGCACCCTAGTTTGAGCATCTTCTGCTTTGATTATGCTTCATGGGGCCACAGGTATTTTGAGGAGGTACCTTAATTACATACATTAAGTGTATGTATACATGTATACAGTTATACATGGAATTATACATGTAATCACACACATAAACATTTAAGTATACATACATTTGGTGAAGCAAATGAGGTGGGGGAAAAGAAAAGCCAAAAGCCAACATCCTTACCGTGGTTCTAAGGCCCTATACGAGGTGGCCTTCCACTCTTTCTCCAACCCCATCTGCCACCACTCTTCTCAGTCCAGATGCCACTGTCCTCTCTGCTGCTCCCCCAAATAAGCCTATGCCTCAGCAACCTTGCCCCACCTGCAAATCACTTACTCAGTTATTCATATGGCTTATTTCCTCACTTCATGCAAATTTCTGTTTATGAATCACCTTATTAGAGAGAACTTCTGCTACTTTTATTTTTCTCTATTAAACTTATCACAATAGGATGCCTTAAATATTTATTTGCTTATTGTCTCACATATACACAAACACAATAATGAAAGCTATATGAGAGAAATGGTTTATCAGAATTGTACTATTTCCCGCTGCTTAGAATTGAGTGTAGAAAATAGAAGGCCCTCAAAAAGTATCTGTTGAATGAATGAATGAATCAAGAAGTGGATCCTTCACCTCCATGTTAACCAGTTTTTCTTATTTGTTTGTTTGTTTAACATAATTGGCCTGTAGGTAAAATTTCTTTTGTAATAAGTTATCTGTGTCTGAAAATAGTTTGATAACAAAATCTGATTTACTATGTTGTTAGGTAGCACAAATTCTAAGTATTTTTGGTGCTACTAAAAATATTATAATTCTGTAATTTGTTAAATCACCTTATGAAAACAAAATAGAAATAGTTTATAAAACCATTCCCATGTTCAAGGATTGACAAATCTATTCACAAAGATGAACCTAACTTTTTTACTGTCAGTAGGGTTTTGATAAACTTTTTAATTATTTTGCTAGAAGGCTCATATAAACTTCAAATCCTGTATTTTGAATTCCCTTCTCCCAGTACAATTCCCAACAGAGATGTGCATAAAAGCGCAAAGTCAAGTGGACAAAATCTAGAAACTAGAACAATGTAAACTTCTGTCTGGACACAAACTGGAATAATAACCAGCACTCTCAGGCTGTGTGTGAATAGAGGGGAGACGAAAGGATAGAGTACTCAAATGGATAATGGTTCTAATCAATTCCATCATATGAAGAACAGAAAGCCAGACAAATAAATGACAGAGGCTGGCTAAGGCAAGCCGTGTTGTCATGAGCTCAGGGAAAGAGCAGTTATGCAGAGAATGACGCTCCAACATGTGATGGCCTGCACACTAGTGAATCACTATATTTTGTGTCATGGATGCTAATAAATCAAATTGGCAACTCTTCTTTATATATGGAGGAATGCGAAAAAGGAGTTATTTTTTGCATTGCAAGAAATATGGACTCAATATGTAAATTTTCTGTAGTGATTAACGTAAGGCCAGTAGTAGTAAATGCTAAAAGAATAGTGAGGCTTAGCACTCCTGTGGGGATATAGATAAAAGGCTTTTGCCTCTTCTGGATTTATAAGGGAAGACTTCATAAAGAAAGTGAGATTTGAGGTAGGCATTGAAAGTTGGGCACAGTTTGGACTGCCCAGGGTCTAGAAAGGTATTCTAAGATAAGCAAATATTTAATATTATGAGCTCTGGAGTAAAATTATTCAAAGAACCAATGCATAAATAAGGTTGGTTGGAATATATTTTTCTCACTCTTTTAGTATTTTCTTTGCCATGTTTTATATTAATTTAGTTATTAATAAACTGTTCATTCTATCTTATGTATTTTTCAAGATACATATATTTTGTTTAACATACATATAAATATAATGATTTTAAGAGGCTGTGTTTTAAATTGAGTTTGTCTTTATATCTTAACTTAAATATACACTGAAATCCACAAAAAAGTATAGTATTTTAAGTAAAAGGTGAAGTTAAAACATTATAAAATGCCTTATTTTTGAACCTAGGAGATACTAGAGTGTTTATAAAGAAACAATTAAAATGATTTGTTAGAAAACTTCAGCAACAGAAATACTATACACTTTAAGAAACTTTACCTCCAAATAGCTATTTTCATATTACTATTAAATTAAGGAATCCTCTGATTTTCATATTTCTTTAGGAGATATAGCAGGTTTTAAACTATGCCTTATTACTAACTTGAGAAGTTAGGAAAAAAGAAATTAGACTATGTATGTAATTATTGCACTTTAATAAAACATAGTATAAGCCTTTGTCTTTCTTAAAATAAAAATACCAGTTAACTAAAGAAAATTTTTAGTCAATTTTTCTGCCTCTGGCTTTGAAAAAAAATATCTAAGAAAGTACCAGAAGTATTTTTAAGATAAAGTTTATTTTATGTTAAAAGAGAGACAAAAAATGTTACAAAGCATTTATTTTTTGATCTTGAGATCTGAGCATATTTATACTCTTTGGAAATCCTAGTGGGGGAAATAGGACATCTAAAGTTCATTTGCTCAATGTCATGGTAGTCTTCATAACTGGTCATGGATTATATTTATTCTTACATTCATCATCCAATTATTAATCCATACATTTATTTATTCATTCATACTATTTAGTCTGAACTCCTACCATATGCTAGACATTGCAGCTTGATATTCAAATTCTTTTTTACCTGGTCCTGAACCCTGTCATTATTCCAAGTCAGGCACTGATATTTCCTAACTTTTCTGCCATACCCATTGCCTGCTTACCTCATTCCATCTGGATTAGGACCTCAGAGGCTCACTAACCTGCAAGAGATAGACAGGAGGAATTTTGGATCTAGTAATTGTATAATCCACATCTTTTTCACTGGTTCGTGCTATGTATGCCTTTAATCTTAGACTGATTTTGTGATAAATCAAGTTAACTTTAAAAAATAGGTTTGATAAATCAGTTCGTACCTTCTATTTCTGCATTAAGCTCACTAAATACTCATTCATAGACTAATACCACTATTCCTATTCCCACTTTTAGCTCTCTGGCTTTTGCCTGAGTCTAGAATCCTAATCCTGGGCAATTATAGCTTTGCCTATTTGGCTGGTATTTAATTTCTCAAATAAGCATATATTTGGCACTGTGATGAAGGGACTATATTGAACTCTGCACACAATAAAAAAGGATATTCATGCTTTTAACTACCAAGGGATTAAATTCTAATAAATGATATTAAAAACAATACATAAGAGAGTAAGTATGTATAATTGAAATGTATTGTAAAAAACTTTCTAGAGTGGAGGGAAACATTGTATTTTAAGTATATAAATCTTACACTTCTAAGAGTTAGCCAACTGAAGAAAGAAAGGGATTGAGAACCTGGGAGTTTGAAATGTATGAATAGATAATTAGCGGCATAAGTGCCTAAGCTGTTCTGAGGGGTTGTTATAGCCCCTTTTAATAAACCAAGATTATTCATACAAATGCATGCTATGAGTGCTTGATAAAACAAATACAAAAAAAAATCGGTAAAGATATAGAAAACCTGAGCAACACTATCAAGTTTCCCTAATTGAGATTTATAGAGCACTCCACCCAACAACCGCAGAATATACCTTCTTTTAAGTACATGGAACATCACCAAGATAGTGTATGTTGGGCCATAAAACAAGATCAATAAATTTAAAATGATTTAAATCTTAGAGAGTATGTTTCCTGAATAAAACCAAATTAAATTAGAAATCAATAACAGAAAGATATCTGGAAAATCTCCAAGTACTTTAAAATTAAACAACACATTTTAAATAACTCAAGGGTCAAAGAAGAAATCACAGGATAATTAGAAATAATCTGACTAGAATGAAAGCACAACATATTAAAATTTGTAGGACAGTGTTCAGCAAGGTTGCAGGATACAACGTCAACACACAAAAATCAATCTCATTTCTACATACTAGCAATGTGCAATTGTACCAACATTTTAAAAGATAGCATTTATAATAGCTCCAAAAATAGAAATTCTTAGGTGTAAATATAACAAAACATGTACAGAATCCATATGCTAGAAATTACAAACCACTTATGAAAGAAATCTGAGAAGACCTCAATAAATGAGAGACTTACAGTATATGTAGTTTGGAAGACTCAATATGGTAAAGATGTGCATTCTTCAAAAATTGATATACAGGTTTAATGCAATTCCTATCAAAATCCCAGCAACATTTTTTTAGAGACAAATAATTCAATTGTGTAAAATACACAGTTGTATTATTGCAGTTATTGAAATAAGCAGGACAAAGCTGCTCAGCTAACAGGCCAGGAGTTTTAGAGTTTTGACTGCTGGATCCAAACTCAGGCTGGACCAACTTGTTGGATGGTGTCCTATGATGGAATTCTTCTTTTTTTTTTTTTTTTTTTTTTTTTTTTTTTTTTTTATTTTTTATTTTTTTTTTTTTTTTATATATTTTTTTTATTTCAGCTCATCATGGGGGTACATAAGTTTAGGTTATATACATTTTCCATGTCCCACCCATCCCCCCGAGTCAGAGTCCCAAGCGCGTCCGTTCTCATTCTCCCGACAGTGCACCTGGCACTCATCATGTAGTCATACCTCCATCCCCTCCCCCCCCCACCTCCCCGGGTCTGCACCTTCAAGCATGACCATTCCCCAGAGGGTGTGCAACGCACTCATCATGTAGGCATACACCCATCCCCTCCCCCCACCCCCCCATCCCAGTCTGATATCCAATTGGTATCCTTCCCTGATGTACATTTAGGTGATGATCAGGGAAACCAGTTTTCTGGTGAGTACATGTGATGCTTGTTTTTCCATTCTTTGGATACTTCACTTAGTATAATGGGTTCCAGCTCTCTCCAGGAGAACCAAAGAGATGTCGTATCATTGTTATTTCTTATAGCTGAGTAGTACTCCATGGTATACATATACCACAGTTTACTAATCCATTCGTGGATTGATGGGCACTTGGGTTGTTTCCACATCCTTGCGATTGTAAATTGTGCTGCTATAAACATTCGGGTACAGGTGTTTTTGTTAAAGAATGACTTTTGTTCTTCTGGGTATATGCCCAATAATGGGATTGCTGGATCAAATGGTAGGTCTACTTGAATCTGTTTAAGGTATCTCCATATTGCTTTCCATAGGGGTTGCACTAGTTTGCATTCCCACCAGCAGTGTATGAGTGTTCCTGTCTCTCCGCATCCACGCCAACATGTGTTGTTTTGGGATTTTTTGATAAAGGCCATTCTCACCGGAGTTAAGTGGTATCTCATTGTGGTTTTGATTTGCATTTCCCTGATGATTAGGGATGTTGAGCATTTTTTGATATGTTTTTTGGCCATTCTTATGTCTTCTTTTGAAAAATTTCTATTCATGTCCTTTGCCCATTTTTTGATAGGATTGTTTGATTTTTTCCTGCTGATTTTCCTGAGTTCTAAATAGATTCTTGTTATCAGTCTTTTATCTGATGTGTAGTATGCGAAAATTTTTTCCCATTCTGTAGGCTGTCTGTTTATTTTCATGACTATTTCTTTGGCTGTGCAGAAGCTTTTTAATTTAATCAGGTCCCAGTCGTTTATTTTTGTTGTTGCTGCGATTGCCTTAGGGGTTTTCTTCATAAATTCTTTGCCTAGACCAATGTCTGTAAGAGTCTTTCCTACATTTTCTTCTAGAATTCTAATTGTTTCCCATTTAAGGTTTAAATCTGTTATCCACCGTGATTTAATTTTTGTGAGAGGTGAAATCTGTGGGTCCTGTTTCAGTCTTCTACATGTGGCTATCCAGTTTTCCCAGCACCATTTATTGAATAGGGACTCTTGTCCCCAGAGTATGTTTTTGTCTATTTTGTCAAAGATTAGATAGTTATATGAGGATGATTTTATATTTGGGTTTTCTGTTCTGTTCCACTGGTCTGTGTCCCTGCCCTTGTGCCAATACCAAGCAGTTTTAAGAACCACAGCTTTGTAGTATAGTTTGAAGTCTGGCAAATCAATACCTCCCATTTTGTTTTTATTGCTTAAGATTGCTTTTGCTATACGGGGTCTTCTCTGATTCCATACAAAGTGTATAATTATTTTTTCTAAATCTGTGAAAAATGATGTTGGTATTTTAATAGGAATTGCATTGAATCTATAGATTACTTTGGGTAGTATAGACATTTTAACGATGTTAATTCTTCCAATCCATGAGCATGGTATGGATTTCCACTTATTTACGTGTTCTGCAATTTCCTTCCTTAGCGTTTCATAGTTCTCTTTATAGAGGTCCTTTACCTCTTTAGTTAAATATATTCCTAGATATTTTATTTTCTTTGTTGCTATTTTGAAAGGTATTGAGTCCTTAATTTGGTTCTCCGATTGAATGGTATTGGCATATATGAATGCCTCTGATTTGTGTGTATTGACTTTGTAACCTGAGACATTACTGAATTCGTTAATTAATTCCAGGAGTCTCTTGGTTGAGTCCTTGGGGTTTTCCAGATACAACATCATGTCATCAGCAAAGAGTGAGAGTTTGATCTCTTCTGTCCCTATTTGGACACCTTTGATTCTGCTCTCTTGTCTGATAGCTCTCGCAAGGACTTCCAATACTATGTTGAAAAGTAATGGGGACAGTGGGCAGCCTTGTCTGGTTCCAGTTCTGAGTGGGAATGCTTTCAGTTTTTCCCCATTCAGTATGATGTTGGCTGTGGGTTTGTCATATATGGCTTGTATTATTTTTAGGTAGGTCCCATTTATGCCTATGTTGTTAAGTGTTTTTATCATAAAAGGGTGTTGAATTTTGTCAAATGCTTTTTCTGCATCTATTGAGAGGATCATATGGTCTTTATTTTTGCTTCTATTTACGTGGTTAATTACATTTATAGATTTTCGTATGTTAAACCACCCCTGCATCTCTGGGATGAAGCCTACTTGGTCATGATGAATTATTTTTTTAATCAGCACTTGGATACGATTTGCTAGGATTTTATTGAGGATTTTTGCGTCTACGTTCATGAGAGAAATTGGTCTGTAGTTTTCTTTTTTTGTTGCATCCTTTCCTGGTTTTGGTATTAATGTAATATTGGCGTGGTAGAATGTGTTGGGGAGAATTCCATCCTTCTCAATATTGAAGAATAGTTTATGTAGGATGGGCACCAGTTCATCTTTGTATGTATGGTAAAATTCAGGTGTGAACCCATCTGGACCAGGGCTTTTCTTTTTGGGAAGGTTTTTTATTGCTGTTTCAATTTCAGTTGTTGATATTGGTCTATTCAGGAATTCTATTTCTTCCTGATTGAGCTTGGGAAGGCTGTGTGATTCTAAAAATTTGTCCATTTCCTCCTCATTCTCCAATTTGTGTGCATAAAGATTTTTGTAATATTCATAGATAATGTCACGTATCTCTGTGGCTTCGGTTGTGATTTCTCCTTTCATGTTCCTGATGGAAGTTATTAAAGATTTTTCTTTTCTGCTCTTGGTTAGTCTAGCCAGTGGTGTGTCTATTTTATTTATCTTTTCAAAGAACCAACTTTTTGTTTTATTAATTTCCCTTATAGTATTTTTGTTGTCTTTTTCATTTAATTCTGATTTGATCTTAATAATTTCTCGCCTTCTGCTGGGTTTGGGGTCAGTCTGTTCTTCTTTCTCCAGCTCTTTGAGTCTATTCATTAAGTTGTCTAGTTGTAAATTGTCTGTCTTTTTGAAATAGGCATTTATGGAAATGAATTTTCCCCTCAGGACTGCTTTAGCTGCATCCCATAGATTTTGATAAGTTGTGTCACCTTTGTCATTTAATTCAAAGAATGTTTTGATTTCTGACTTAATTTCTTCCTTTACAAAATTGTTATTCAGGAGAAGGTTGTTTAGCTTCCATGACTTTGCGTAGGAATGAGAGTTCCTGTTAAGGTTCATTATTATTTTTATTCCATTGTGATCTGAGAAGATGCAGGGTATGATTTCTATTTTTTTAATTTTTTTAAGACTTGCTTTATGACCTAGGATATGGTCAATCTTAGAGAATGTCCCGTGAGCTGATGAGAAGAATGTATATTCAGTGGTTTTCGGGTAGAATGTCCTGTAGATGTCAGTCAGGCCCATTTGTTCTAGCATTCTGTTTAAGTCTACTATGTCTTTACTTATTTTCTGCTTGGAGGATCTGTCCTGTGCTGTCAGTGGGGTATTAAAATCTCCAACTATTAAAGTGTTGTTGCCTATGATTTGATTTAGATCGAGTAGGATTTGCTTTATGAATCTGGGTGCACCTAGATTGGGTGCATATATATTAAGTATGGTTATGTCTTCTTGTTGAATTGTGCCTTTCACCAGTATGTAGTAACCGTCTTTGTCTTTTATTACTTTTGTTGGTTTGAAGACTAAGTTATTGGAAATTAAAACTGCCACACCAGCTTTCTTTTGGCTACCATTTGCTTGAAATATCAGGTTCCATCCTTTTATTTTCAGTCTAAATGCATCTTTGCCGGTTAAGTGAGTTTCCTGAAGGCAGCAGACACTTGGTTTGTGTTTTTTTATCCATTGGCCCAGTCTATGTCTCTTGAGTGGGGAATTCAGGCCATTGACATTTAGTGAGAGAACTGATAATTGGGATAGATTTCTGTTTATCTTATTGGGTAGAACTTCATTGCTATGTTTTCTCTCTTGAGCCATTGTGGTGGCTAGAATTTGATCTTTAGCTCTTGGGTGGTTTTACATTCGTGGGTCTTTGTTGTGATGATCCATGTGTAACTCTCTTTTGAGTACTTCTTGGAGGGGTGGCCTTGTCTTGGTGAATTCCCTCAGTCCTTGTTTATCTGAGAATGTCTTAATTTCTCCTTCATATAGAAAGCTTAGCTTAGCTGGGTACAAGATTCTAGGCTGGGCATTATTCTGTTTCAGAAGAGTGAGAATGGGGCCCCAACTTCTTCTTGCTTGTAAAGTTTCAGTTGAGAAATCTGGCGTAATTCTAATGGGCCTCCCTTTGTATGTTACTTGTTTCTTTCTCCTTACAGCTCGAAGAAGGGTCTCTTTAGTGGATATTTTGGTCAGTCTGACGACTACGTGGCGTGGTGTTTTCCTATTTGCTATGAATCTACCAGGGGTTCTTTGAGCTTCTTGAACCTGTATATCTAAAGTTTTAGCAAGGCCTGGGAAATTTTCTTCTATTATGTCTTCAAATAGTTTATCCAGCCCTTGCTTATTATCTTCTTCACCTTCAGGGATGCCTATAACTCTCACGTTAGGTTTCTTCACATAATCCCACATTTCTTGAAGACTCTGGTCTTTTTTCTTATTTCTTTGCTCTATCTCTGTGACTGTCTTATTTAATTGGAAAGAGTTATCTTCGATTTCTGAGATTCTGTCTTCTATTTGATCTACCCTGTTCTTGAGACTTTCCACTGTGTTTTGTAGCTCCCTGAATAAATCCCTCATTTCTAGGAGTTCAGTTTGGTTTTTTTTCAATACGTCTATTTCTTTAGTGAATTTTTCTTCCAAATCCTGGAATTTTTTTGCGGTTTCTTTGCGGTGGATATCAATTTTTTCTTGTATATCATTCAGCTTATTCATAACCCAAGACTGAAATTCTTCTGGTAACATATTGGTATTCTGAAACTGGCTTGTGCCAATTGGAGGAGAGTTGGTATTTCTCTTTGGGGGCGAGGTTTCCGTTTGGTTTTTTGTGCTCCCCATATTTTTCCGCTGAGCCCTTCCCATCTGGCTCTATCGTTAGATCTTTTCTCACAGCTTTAGTCTAGTTAACAGCACGTCTTGTACTCTGTTCTTAGGCTATGGAACAGTCTAGGAATGTTGCTTCCTTTATCTATAGGGGGAGACTGTTGTGTGCTGTTTAGAGTTTCTTTTTTCTATCTCAGTTGGGGGACTGCTTCTGATGGGTCCACCCCCAGAGGGTTGGCTTGACCTAAGACCAGTTTGGCAAGTTAAATCATTGTGTTGCGGACTTTCAGTTAGTAGGCAGGATTCACACGATTTGCAAGCAGAAAGCCTCTTCTCCCTCTCTCTTTTTTTTTTTTTTTTTTCCCTCCCCCTGGCTTTTTGGTTCTTCCTCTGGATGTGTGGTTTCTGTCTCCTTCAGCAGGAAAGACACTGGCTCGGCGGAGGAGGCGGTGCCCTCACTCCCTCAGTGCCCCAGCTGCTGCAGCTCCCACGGGCAAAGGTCTACACTGTCCCAGTGTTCCCAAGGTCCAGGCTCCACACTCTTGCGTCTGGGGAAGCACTCAGTGTTCGCACCTGGGAAGGGGACCTGGAGAGGGTCTATGGATCAGGGGATGGAGCCTCCTGAGGAGTCGCCTGGCACCCTATGGCTCTGCAGCAATTAGACCTTGGCCCGCACAATTGTTCCTGCCCCCCCGCAGATCACTGGCACTGGGGGGTAATTTTCAGGGTCCGATAGGAATCACAGCTGGGGGTCTGGAGCACTCAGGAGTTTACAGTAGCTCCTGGGCTGGAGGGACACCGGAAAGAAGAAAAGAAAAAGAAAGGAAAAAAGAAAAGAAAAAAAAAAAGGAGAGAAACAATATGAATAACAAGAAGAGGAAAGAGAAAACAAGAAAGAAAAGAGAAAGAAAGAAAGAAAGAAAGAGAGAGATAAAAAGAAAAAAAAGAAAAAAAAAAAAAAAAAAAAAATCCCACTTTAATATTTCAGGCTCGGGGCCCCTCGCCTCGGTGCAGGTCCGCGTCTGTTCCTTTAAGAGATAGGGCTCCGGCACCGCGGAGGCCTGCCAGAGTTCAAGGTCCTTTCCGCTTAGCTGTGGGAACCGAGATGGCCACCGCGCGTCTGTCGGTCGCCGGCGCCAGGGGAAAGTGTTCAGAGCTCGGCAGGCGCCAGGGCCCACAGCGGCTCCCCAGCCAGAGAGCTGCCGTACGGGAAGAGGAAAGCAAAAATGTCCCGCTTTAATATTTCACGCTCGCGGCCCCTCGCCTCGGTGCCGGTCCGCGTCTGTCCCTTTAAGAGATAGGGTACTGGCACCGCAGAGGCCTGCCAGAGTCCAAGGTCCTTTCCGCTTAGCTGTGGGAACCGAGATGGCGACCACGCGAGAGCGTTCAGAGCTCGGCAGGCGCCAGGGCCCGCAGCGGCTCCCCAGCCGGAGAGCTGCCGTACGGGAAAGAAAAAAAAAAAAAAAAAAAAAAGCAAAAATGTCCCGCTTTAATATTTCACGCTCGCGGCCCCTCGCCTCGGTGCAGGTCCGCGTCTGTCCCTTTCAGAGATAGGGCACCACGGAGACCCGCCCGAGTCCAAGCTCTCTCCCGCCTATGTCACCTGTCCTCGGAGCTCCACGTCTCCCGCGGTGATTCTGCACCAATTTCAGCCAGATCCCTGACCGAGTGGATGTGGGGGTCAGTGGGGAGATCAAGCCGCTCTGCTGTGGGGCCGAACCCGCCCCACTCGCCGGTGAGGCAGGCACGGCCGTCCCGCACTCCGCTGTCTGTTTTCCGTCCCGCACTCTCCAAATTATCTCGGTCTGATTTCTCACTCGCCTCTGTTTTTTCCTGTTCCCCGTGTCCCACGGTGATTCTCCGTGGGTTCACACCGCCGTTCCTGTGGAGAAGCAATTCTCTAGCGTTGTGGCAGGTGGAGATCCACGCCTTCCTCTCTGGGAGCACAAATCCAGGAGGTCACCTCCACTCCGCCATCTTCCTCCCCTCGATGGAATTCTTCTGTAATAAATTAAGTACCAACAGAGTTGATCTGGATTCTATTATGGGCTAAGACTACTCATACAGTAGGGCTAATTCTCCAGTTAGTTACTGCATGTTTTGTGGGCCCTAACTCTGTAGATTGGGGATGGGGAATACTGAGGACACAGTATCTACTTTTCTGCCTTCTTATTCTCCAAGAGTGAGTTCCCTAATGTTCAATTGACTACCCTTTTCTCCATATCCCCATAATCCATCATACAAAAGATGAGATCACTCTAGTTTACAGGAAGCAAGAGCAAATGCAAACTGTATTATGTCTACATTTGTATTATCACATAGTGCATTATCATGGAGTTTTCCTGTTCTTATATTAAAAAAATGATTGTTTCTAAAACTCCAACTTAATAAATTCATTTGAGCATGCCTTTAGTACAAATACCTACTCCTCATGAACCAACGAATCCTCATAGCTTTAGAATTGACCACAGCTGAAAAGAATCATACCTGGAGCACTATATTTAAGTAAGATATGACCTCTAGTGGAAACCATTTCTGATGAATAATCAAAATCCTACCTCCTTGATATGTAGATAAACGGAGTTAATTATATTGATTAATATTTAGCCAGCATTTTATAGTTTTCAAATTACTTTCTGACATTTTTCTTTTTTTTTGACATTTTTAATATCACTTTGATTATACATAAATGTAGGGAGTATATGTGATTTGCCTATAGTCATGTAAATGTCAGAATTAGTTTATGAGCCCCCAAAATTAATAAATTACTTTCTATTTCTTTTTATATTATAGTTAGGCTAATATATTCATTTTAAAAATGATTATTAATTTCATTTTAATATAATAGATGGAATGTTAAATATATTTATTTTTCAAAGCGACCATTAAATCCCATAGAATTAAGAATTACTGTATGAAGAAATTAAGCAGACTAGCACCAACTAATAGGTACAAAAACTGCATTATAAGTTATTTAGCTGAACAAAAGAATTGCTAATTACATAAGCCTGAAGATTTGTTTAGAATAATTGACACACTTATATGCATCAGTTGATATTTCTATCATGTATAAATGGTGATATATACAAATGATAAAACAAAGTCATATAAAAGTTGGTTTTATAATACAGATGTCTAATGGCATATAAGTCATCCTTACCAACTTTCAACCATGCTGACCAGTCATGTAATGAAAATGGATGGCACCTGAATGAGAAAACAATTATGTGACTATCCGAAGAAGGGTGGTCATACCCCAAGGATGAACAAAATACTTCAAGCAAAACTAACAGCAACATAATGAGCTAAGAAGTGACAGGCACAAACAGGAGCAGATCATGTTGACTTGAAGCAAGCAGAATTTGAGCTGCTTCACTGCCTCACTGCTTCATTTAAATAGAAGAGTATGCTCAGCATGAAACTAAGAGACAGCTTACAGAGAATGACACCCTGCAAGTACAGCTGCTGCTAACACCCAAAGGACAGAATATATAGAAGGTATATTTGTTTATTTATGCAATTTGTGAGGAAGTCATTGCCTGAAATGATTCAGCTTTTTCACCCCACTCTTATGACCAGGAAGCATCAAGGTCGATAGCTCAATCACACAATGCAAAAGATATTGCCACATAGATATTATTTAATGGAATAGCTGAAGTCATTTCAGCAGGACTACTGCCCATATGTCATTTGTATATGTATAAATAATTTGCTGATTGTGGGTTTTCTTAGGAAAAATAGATACTCAAAATTAAATACTCTAAGCATAATTGTAATGGCACTGCCCATTCAATCCCAATTTCTGTTTTGGAAATTTTACCCACATTGAGACAAGTTCCAGATTCTGGCCAAAAAAACAGTAGATATGTAACTTTAAGGGAAAGAAATACTGGCTCCATAAATGTCCATATAGCTTTGTAAAAAAGATTTGTTTAATAGAAAAACAATGTTTTCTCACATAAAATCCAGGCTTTATTTAAGAAACATATTGAATTCAAAGATAAAGTGTAGTAAAAAATAATAGGATGTGCTTCTTTATGGAAATACTGGTAGTTTTAAATTCTTGACATGAATAATTGGATATGTCATATGTAAATCTACCAAGGCATAAAACAGAGGTCATAAAATATAAAGACATGATAGGACATATTTATAACCTCATAAAACAAACTGACATGTTAATATCTTAAGCTGACCACTTTGCTGTATTTGTGTATAGGCCTTCACTACAAAGTTCTGTCTCTGATTTGAACACATCACACATGAGAGGTATAATAAAAAGCACATGGTAGATGAAGGATACAAATGCCATTATATTTATGATATGAACAAATCAATTTGTGAAGTAGGTAGAAGTTAAGCAGGTAGAAGTTAAGAAAAATTAGTACAATATGATGCTATAAATATAAAGAAAAGCATGTGGTTTTTTTTTTCAAACTTGGTTTTATATTTCTTACAGAAATAGTTTTCTTTAAAGGCATTAATTAGTTTTCTGTTTGTGTGATTTTATGGGGCAGAGTATCCATTGTGGTGGCAGTAAAATGCATTGTGCCCTAGTATAATTCACAGTAATGATGGTGAGGAACACATGCCAGGTGACATATTTTAATGGACTATTAAATGAATGACCAAGAAAAGAGAGAACTTCATTTTCAATATGAAAGGAACAGGACATTGAATAAATGAAGTGGAGGCGAGATAACATATTCTTTAAAGATTCTTAAAAATCTGCTGTTATATTATTATAGTCAACAGAATGATCATATTTCATTCACTAGTTACAGATCAAATATGAGATCCTGTTACAAGTTATTTGTCTTATAGTTCAATTATTATTTAGATAGATATTTCAGAAAGGGAAATGCTTTTCCATATTTTTAAAGAAAATTAGGGAGCAAGTAGAAAATAACTACTATTATTACCATTAGAGCTTCTGTTTCCATTCATTAGATCTGAGATCTGACTGATTTTCTTACATATTTATGACTGCTTTGGTTAAGTACTCTCCATTCTGAATTTTGCTATCTGTATTACTGCTATAATAAAAATGAAATAAAATGGATATACTTTATTTAAACATATCAATGCAGCAAAATTATTTTCATGATCAAGAACAAATTCAAACACAGGCAATCCAACTAAATCATATATTTTAAGGGTCATTACAAGGTCCTGCATGACTCTGAATATTTATTTTTCCACCAATTCACTATCTTACTTGTGTCTTTTCTTATACGCACTAAGATCCCTGCAATCAGAATAACTTCTCTTGAAAAAAAAAAAAGGGCTTTATTATGGCATTTATTTAGTATTTATTATCATATTTAGAAAGTAAATATTTAAAATATGCTCTGGTGGAATGACATGTTGTCCCTATCAAAACATCACATATACCCTATAAATATATACAATAAGTATGTACCCATAATAATTAAAATTTTTTTAATAGAAGAGTAGGAGGGAGGATGCTAGTTGAAAAGAAGCATTCTCAGGTGTCCTCATTTCATCAGCATGGATTGATTAATTAATTAAATTAGTTGTTCAACAAAGCCTGACCTAAGAATAATGAGGTGGAGAAGCCACTAAGTTTAAATACGTGTTAGAAACAGTAGCAAAAGTTGTCAGGGGATTAGTGAACAACACGGACTATGATTAGGTAGATTTCCATGAAGGAGGAGCTCAAGGAAGCTTAAAGAAAGTATAAGGGGTCAGGGAAAGTAGATCCAAAGTTTGAGAACACCATAGCAGTGTTGCTTTTGTAGCAAGGACTGATTTTAACTTTTCTCTATCCTCTCTCATCCTGCTGTTAAAAACAAATATAAAATTACTTTTAATTATTTTTTGAATATATTCATATTCACCACACATAAATCTCTGCCTACAAATCGGGTTTGTAAGAAATATTGCATTTGTGTTTTCTAGAAGTGAAGCTAATTTAGACTTGAGTCTCTTTCTTATAAGTCTAGGTAGAAATTCTACCTTTATCACTCTTAGGGCATCCCTTCCCTAGAATGGTACCAAGGTTCTAGGGCCTTATTCAACACTAGTTATCAGGAGCCTACGCTAGTCATTGGTTGTCTGCACATTGCTGAGATATCCAGTGCCCCAGTTTCTTGGTGATGTCTGTTACTTAGGTATGACATGTGGAGCGTCTTTGGACGCAGGGTAAGACTTGGGTCTAAGACTGAAGCTCTCTGATGAATCTTGTGGCCTTTCCCTGTGAGATCTGGCTACCTTCTCTAGGCAATGCAATGGAGTGATACTAAATTCTTTCCTTTTCACAGGGCCTGACAAACATACATATCCCCTTCCCACTCCAAGGAAATCTTTCTCATTCTTTCTCCTGGTCCTTAAACGCTTCATGCAGCTTCTTACAGATGTAACCAGTGTGAGCTTAAAGTTTCACAAAAGTAAAACCTTTGACTTCAGGTAGTTTCTGCTCTCTGTCCATCCAAAATCCCAGAAATGAGGAATTACAAAATCTGTTTCCCTGCTTCAGTGGAAAAATTAGGGGGAAATAACCAGTATAAATACAAACTAATATTTCCATAAATTACCCTGCCATAGAGGAATAACCTCATATTGACATCACTAGGAACACTGGTGATAAAGAAATTAATTCCAAAATACAATTTTAAAAGAAGTACCTAATGGTTAAGTTCTGACGAGTTTAGTCTGATTTGTACATTATGGATGTAACTATTTTAAAGACATGGAATTAAATCATTTTAATACATTATTTGATGTATTATATTTATTTAAAATAATAAAATTATACACAATCTGGACTGTCAGGAAAATCAAGAATGGCCACTATATTCAGTATAAAGAGATATTGAATAAAGACAGGGATATCTTGGCCATTGAATCACAGGTACTTAAAATAAGATAGAGTAAAATAATAAGGAAGCTCTCCTACCAATGCTGTTTGCCCTTTCTAGTTTTGTCTGCCTGGTTTTTGTGCATTTGTGTGTGTGTGTGTGTGTGTGTGTTTTCGCATATTTTATATTCTTGTTAAGTAGATTGAAAGTTCTGGGGTCCAGAAAGAAGGAAGAAATCCTTTGAGTAAATGGAAAAGTTTGACTAATTGAGAAATGAACTCTGTGTTTAATTTGTGCCTACCATTTCCAGTATTTTCATTTCTAGGGAGGATATTCATAAAGAAATATATCCTGACTTAAAGTTCAAGTCGGGTTTAATTTCTTCCTTTTAGAGTTTCACAGCACTTCAGTACTTTCCTGCCAAACTTCCCCATCTTTCACCCTTGCCTATAGTTGTTACAGAATTTCTTGAAGAGTAAGAAGAAAAGAAAATAGTAGACACACCAGGGACTCAGAAATGAGACTGTACAGATAATTCTATACTGTCTGGCTTTTAGATGTTGAAAATAACTCAATGTAAAGTGTTACCATAAGACTTTTATTCAATCCAGAAGGGTAAGGACTATATAGCAGAAAGAGGGAGACAATTGTGAACTAACGTTCCAAAAACAAACCTCTTGTTTTACCATTTTGTATAAAGTTATTTCTGACAGACTCCGATAGTAAAACCAAATAAAGTCAAGAGAAACCTTGTGTACTTGGCATGTGCCAAAAGTGAAGGTCCTCTGATAGTCTTAAAATATTTTCTCACATTTTCTTTACCAATAGCTCATATCATCATTCAAACATTTAAAAATGCTCACTTTTGCTGACATTTTAAATTAACACAATGGAGAGATAAAACCCTCAGACTGATACCATCCAGGATGATAATAAAGGATTTATCAATTTAATACTCTTAAGGAACTTTCATTCCTAAGAAAAAGAGTGTAAATTATGTCAGAAATTTAAGTTGACAACTATACTTTTATATGAGAAAATAAAAACTAAAATACTGGCTCTTTCTATAGTTCCTACAGTGAAATTAATTATTGTACCCTTTTTGTTGATTATGTAACCCTTTCTCTTTATAGGTAATTGAAATCCACCTAAATCTTATAAATAATAGATTCAGAATTTTAAGATGAAGTTCAAAGGGAAGGATAGTAGTTTGAGGTTTAGATATGGGGAAGTAATCGTGTCTCTTCAGAGATCATGAAGATTTGTAGTTTCATTAAAAATCACAAATATTTTATTGAGTACCTATTCTGAGCTACTACTGTTTGGTCATGGAATATGGCAGATAAGGCGAGAGTCCTCATGGAGTGTATAACTTTAGGCATGGCTGGCAAGTGCAAGAGGGAACAAGAACATAAATAATCAACCTACATTCAGCTGGTGATTACTGCTATGAGTGAAATAAACAGGATGATGTGACAGTGATGGATGTTATGGGTCCATTTGGCTTCCTACCCCTTTACTGTCAGAAGATACTGAGCTTTGAAGGAAAGCTCTGAGCATGAAGCAACAGCTGGGTTGAAATATCTTTTCTCCAGCAATCCAGTCCCTGGATAATCTAAGGATTCCCACCCCCCTCATTTCAGCCATGCTTTCTCTTATTTGTGCTATGCTTGCTGAGCTCCCTACTCTGCTAGAGCCAAGCTGTTCTGGCTAGAGATCTTGCCTTTTGCCATGAACTTTTCCCATTCCCGATTTTCTGACTATGATCTCTTTCAAAGGGTTGACATGAAAAGGAAAAGAGACATAAGATTTGAATGTTTCAAGTGTGGCTACGTGTGAGAGTATTGTATTAAACTACCTGGTAGAAAGAAGTTTGAATAAAAGATTTCAGAAGTGGTTTTTGGACTTACTATATGTAAGGTTATATCTCTTTATCAACTTACAGATAACAATGAAGTTGATCACAACTATCTTTAAAGCTAATTTATTTCCTTTTATGTTTAAAGCTTTTTTATCTTAGAAAGATATGCTTCAAAACAACCCTGTTGACCTTTTTTATATATATATATGTAAAACAAAACATTAAATGTTACTTGATGATTTTAAATCACAGAATTTTTACAAGCTAAAGTTCCTTTTAAAAAATGTTCTAACTGTAGAACATAAAAAAAGCAACATCACATGATTGAAGCTATGAGCTTTCATTCCTTCTTACTCAGGTCTGAGGTTCAGGCACATGAAGGATTGACTTTCATAGTTCCACATCATAAGACACAGGTTCTAAAGCATAAGTAACCATTTTACTTAGTCTATTAACTTTTAGAAAGCCAAACCAAGTGAATGAACTCAGCAATGTGACATTTTACTTCTGGCTCTTTCTGTCCTTCATAATATTTAGGGAAAATAGTATTTTAAACCAATTTAGACTATGGCATACACAGTACATACTCAGATTGTATAGAAGGCAGGCAACAAGCCTAAACTCTGAAAGTAAAAGAAGAGTTTGGGTATTATGAAAGAAATAGGCCAGGTGTGGTGGCTCATGCCTGTAATCCTAGCACTCTGGCAGGCTGAGGCAGGAGGATAGGTTGAGCTCAGGAGTTCGAGACCAGCCTGAGCAAGAGCCAGACCCAGTCTCTACTAAAAATAGAAAAAATTAGCCAGGTACGGTGGTGCAAGCCCATAGTCCCAGCTAATCGGGAGGCTGAGGCAGGAGGATTATGAGGCAGGAGGATTATTTGAGCCCAGGAATTAGAGGTTGCAGTGAGCTGCAATGATGCCACTGAATAGATTTTATTTCAATATCATACCCTTCACTATATGTTCAACTAAATGCCATGGTCACAAAGAAACTATAGTATGATAAGTATTTTATATTATTTTAGGTAATATAAAACAAATACATGCTTTCATTATAAAAATGTTTACTTTTGAAGACAAAATTTGGATGTTACTTGAGGACTTTGCCTGGCTAAGGTGCAGAATTCTCATTGGTTTTAAAAGTAACTTCTATATAAACTTTTATAAAAAAACTAGGAATTGAGGGAAATTCCTCACTGAACTTGGATGTTATGAATTGCAGTATGGGAGTTAAAATAGGTTTCACTTATGTGCATGTTGAATTTTTAGATTTAAGTATTAATATTTCATAAAGAATTTTTATTTAAGATAAGCTCATAAATTTTATTATATATTGCCTCAATTATATAAATATTATTTAAAATCTAGATCTTACTAAGGGTTAAAATGTTAATAAATTCCACTATTCTCCTTCAAATGTAGAAGATAGATAGATCAAAAAAGATAGATATTTTTTGACTCTTTTCATATTCACTCAAAAAATATCTTACCGCTGCCTTTCTCTAAATGTTCTATAATTCCATTAACCACATTTTACTGACCTGCATGTTCATACAAGCCTAAGGTTTGGAGGTGAAATTTCATATTCAATATCAATAGTATTAAATAAAACACATCAAAGGAAATAAACACCCAAAAATGGCTCACCAAAAGGAAAACTATGTGTTAAAACACTGTCCTCTTAGAGTTAGCATACATATGGAAAATATATTTTAAATGAAAATGTATCTGGCCTAGGAGAGTAGATAAGTCTGTTTTACCGCAAGTTGAAAGTTTAGAGAAATACCCATTTTTCAGTTACTAGAATAATAAATTAAATCAAAGGAGCAAGGAAAGAGAAGAGAGGAAACAAATGGAAATAAAGGAAAACAAGAGGTAAGTTAAGAAAGAGCTATTGCTTGTGAACTAACTTCTTCCTACAAAATGACAGGGAAACAGAAAATTGCATCAGGCTTCAGTGTTTATATTTTTGATGGAAATGTACAAATCATTTTCATCCTTTGCAGTGTTGTCATGCTCCATCACTTTAGTCCATTTTCACCTTGCAAAGAAATTCTGAATGGGCCTTCCTTCTCTGGCAGCCAATTAATCTCTCAAAAGCCTGCACTTTCAGTCTATCTGCCAGGGATGTCCCACACCTTAAGCCAGTGACTTGTGAGCAGATTTCTTCCCCTCTTGAGCAGTTCTTTCTTCCCTTAAGCTATGTGAAGACCTGGCTTTTCTATTTTGTTTGGGAAACTGCGTGAGCTATAATATATCATTGAAGAATTGCTCCCTCTACCCCACTACCATAAAGGAATATAAAGTACTCCCAAATAATTGAATTGGGCTTTAATGACAATGGACAAAGCCTGAATATAAATTATGAAAGTGTATAATATTTTGCCAATATTTAATATAATATGTATTTAAAGACACATTACTAGATTATATGTTCTCTATGTATATTGTTAGATTATTATTGTGATAACAAAGATAATACTCATAATACTGGAAATTTGCCTAAAAATACTAAAATTGCAAATAAAATAAATTTTAGTTTAATTAATGGCATATTCTATATGTGAATTTTTTAAAGGTGAGAGTATAATTATTTAAAGGTTGAAATGCATCAATTAAAGAAAGTAAAAATCCTATTCAGGTTTACTTCTATTTAATAAATTCAATCTTTTAAAAAGTCACTACTAGTGAACTATTTACATGTGGTGATGCTTATGTTAGTCACCAGTGAATGTCTATTTTAGTAACAGCCCAAAGGAGTTACAAATATTAGTTATATCCTCATATTTGATGATGCTGTTCACAGATCATCTTTCTTCCCCTCTTGTTATCTTTGTTGCTTTTATCTATTTTCACTTATTTTTCTATGAAATCTTTGGTGGAATTTTATTTTTTTTTTTACCATATTTAACAATTTTTTGATGTTGGCTTTCCTTTTTATTTTCTTTTTAATTAAAAATAAAAGACCTCCCAGCAACTATGTAATGTATGTCTTTAGAAAGCAGAAGGCATAAGAGAAAATATCACAATTATTCTGTGAATAATTGAATGTATATTCCAAAGTATTTTTTGTGTTCCAAATATCAGGAGAGTGAAAAGAGAAGGAAAAAACATTCTGACAAGCTATATTTATTTTTGTTTAATTAAGACAAAATATATTAGATCATTTCAGATGCTTTCATTCGTTTCTGTATACAGATGTTTGTTTCCATTTGGTGTCATTTCTACTCTATTTGAATAACTTTCAGCATTTCTTGTAGGATAGATCTGCTGGTAATGAATTTTATCAGGTTTTATATATCTGAAAATTTGTCTTGTCCTCATGATTGAAGGTATTTTTAGCTGAATATTGAATTTTCATCCCTCAAAAATGTTATTCTGCCTTCATAATTTCTATTAAGGAGGCTGCCATTTGTATCATTGTTTCCTGTGTGTTATGTTTCTTTTATCTATAGCTACTTAGGATTTTTGTTTTAAGTTTTGCTTTTGACAGGTTGATATACTTTGGTGCATTCTGTTTGTTATTAACCATGTTTAGATTTTGCTGAGCTTTTTGGATCAGCAAACTATATGTTGATTTTTTCATTAAATTGGGAAATATCTTGCCCATTATTTCCTCAAAAATGTTTCTGCCTCTTTTCTCCCTCTTTCCTTCTCTCTGACTTCTTGAAACCTAATTATACATATGTTAGACTTAGTGAAATCTTTCTACCATGACTGATACTGTATCCATGGTTTTCAATATTTTTTTCTGTTCTTCATATTAGATAATTTCTATTGTTCTGTCTTCTATACTGCTACTCCTTTTTTCTGCAGTATCCAATCTGATATTTTGCTCACCCAGTGAAATTTTTATTTCACATGTTATACTTACTCATTCTTCCATGGGCCTCTTTTTTATGGTTTGCATTTACCATATGAAATTCTCTATTTGTGCACCCATTATAACTCTCTGTTCCTTTAAATTTTGAACATACTTATAATAAATCATTTGAAGTCTTGGTCTTTGCTTTCCAATATTTGATTCAGGATTTTTTTTTCTATTACTGTTTTTCTTTTCTTCTGTATGGCTTGCATTTTTCTACATCTTCATATATGTAGCAATTTAAAAAAATTATTTGCTGGATGTTGTTAATGACAAATTTTAAGGAATGTCATCTTCCTATAAAAGGTAGTGAGTTCTGTTCTAGTGAACAGTTCAATTATAGGCAGATCATTTTTACCCTTTCATGCTTGGTTTTATTCCTTGGTAAGGCAACTCTACTTTTTGTTTTGAATTTAATTCGTGAAGATGACCTTTACTTCTATGATGGGGACTTTCCAGAATTACCAACTGAAAGTCTAAGGTACTCAGTGAGTTCTTTCCACTTCAGCTAGGATTAAACTCCAGTGTTTTATAGCAATGACTAACCTCTGATATCATTGTTCAGCTCTCAACTATAGAATAGGAAATCTCTGTTAGGCCTGGTGGAATCTTACTCTGTGGAAATGCAGTCTAGAAGTTGGCCAAAAATGCATGGTGACTTCTCACCCAAACTATTTTCATTCCCAGCTTAGCTCCCCTTTATCAGGTATCCTATACTGCAAATTCCAAACAACTCAGCAACCCAGGCCTTTCTCACTGCTTCTTAGCTCGATGAGACTTCAGTTATACTGGGTTCTCCTTCTGATTTAATAGCAGGAAAATGCTTCCAAGTAGAAAGTCATGGAGCTACAAGTAGAACTACCATTTGACCCAGCAATCCCATTACTGGGCATCTACCCAAGGGAACAAAAGACATTCTATGAAAAGGACATCTACACTAGAATGTTTATAGCGGCACAATTAACATTTGCTAAGATGTGGAAACAACCCAAGTGCCCATCAATACATGAGTGAATTAATAAAATGTGGTCTATGTATACCATGCAGTTCTACTCAGCCACAAAAAACAATGGTGATCAACCACCTCTTGTATTATCCTGGATAGAACTGGAGCACATTCAACTAAGTGAACTATCACAAGAATGGAAAAACAAGCACCGCATGTATCCACCATCAAATTGGTATTAACTGATCAATACTTATGTGTACATATAGTAATTACATTCATAGGGTGTTGGGCAGGTGGGAGTGGGGAGGAGAGGATGGATGTATTCACACCTAATGGGTATGGTGTGCACCATCTGGGGAATGGACACACTTGAAGCTCTGACTCAGATGGGGCAAAGGCAATATATGTAACCTAAACATTTGTACCCCCATAATATGCTGAAATAAAAAATAAAAAATAGAAGAAAGTCTGGGAGGTCACAGAGTTCATGTTGAGCTTTCCTTCTCTTAAGGATTACCATCCTGTGTTGTGTTTTGTTCAGTGCCAATAAACAGCTGCTTTATATAATGTGTGTATTAATAATTTTATAGTTGCTTTTTGTGAGAGGAGAAGTTCAGAACTGGTTACTGTATCCCATGGTTGGAAGAATGAATCCTAATAAGCCACTTTTTTTGCTAGATAAAGGAGATAAAGCAAACTGCCATAGATGAAGCAGATTGAGGATGATAAGGGAGGCAGGAGCATTTAGAGTTAACACAGAGCCTGTGACTCAAGGGGTTTTGCAGCAAGATACATCTATGCTTTAAAGTGAAAAAAAAAATAGAGAAGTGTTGAACTTCAAGGATCAAATCAGTAACACCTGGTGAGAAGTTTTTGTGGAACACAACAAATCTAAATAGAAGTTAAACATTACCTTTCCCTCCTCTGCCAATTAATCCTCCTAATTTCCCTCCTTTTGCCATTAATCTTTGGCAAATAGCTGACCCCATGCAAAGATAAGTCATAATAAAAAGGAACAAACCCAGAGCTTAAGAAGAATTGCAAAAATTGAAGAATAAATGAATATAAACCAAATTCCAGTGAAAAACATACAATTCATAAAGAATCACATAAGTGAAGATATCAAATCAAGAATTCAGATAAAAAGTACTCTATATTTTCAAAGAAATTACTAAAATGCTATATTTTAAATTGCTTTTATATAATAAAACAAAACATCAAAAGAGCTAAAGCATTTGGTTATGATTTTATAAAACAATAGATGCAGATGAAAAGCAGACTGAGGAAGATCAAGAAAGAAGTGAAATACAAAGCTGAGTTAAAAGGTTTTGATTGCTCTCCCCCTACCCAACACACAAATAGAATAAACATACTTGAGAGTTATAAAGAACAGGTATGAGAAAATGAAAAAAAGAATGCAAGGATCATAGAAAAAAACATTAAACTTAGAGGCAAATGGGACAAAATAGAACATAATGTTCCTAAACAAAATAAATGGAATAAATAGAGGAGAAAAAACAAAAATATAGGGGAAGAAAGTTTCCTGGAATAGCAAAAGTCTGGGAATAATAGCTGGAAATTTCTATCAAGGCATGCTTGTGCTAGAATTTCTGAACTTCAATGTTTGTGAAAGAACTAAAAGGGCTTGTGGGCATAAAAAGCAAATCATCCACAAAGGAGGTTGTGAGGGAAGGGGAGGAGAGATGAGGGTGGCCTTGGACTTTGCCAGTGGTACAAGACAATGAGACGTTTCCCTACAAACACTTGAGGAGAAAAACATATGACCCAAAATATTATAACCAGTCAAAATTACTGGTGAAGCACTGAATAATCATGAAACTACTTAACATACTAAATTATGGGTGCAAAGGATTAATTTAAATATATGTTAAGTAAATACTAGGAGTCTAGGGGAGGGAGAACACTGAACAAGTATAGGATTTGTGATTACGATTTTCACATTCTAAAATTAACAAGATTTTTAAAAATTCAGAAATGAGTAAAAGGAAAATGGGAGGAAATATAAATATGTTCATTTTTTCCATGATACTTTCTATAAATGAAAATGTTATTAAAAATAACATACTTAATTTTAACATTTTTCATAATACAAGAGTATCTTTTAGAGAGTGAAAGCTCTTGCAGTAGGAAAGTATTTACTTGACACTCAGCAATGCCTTTAATTATATTTGTTTTGCTTTATGATTAACTTCCATATAATTTAATGTCATAATTTACTATTTTTATAAATGAGAATACAATTCTCATCTATTTGTCTTCCTCTAACTCAATCTCTCTCTAAATATCTATCTATTTCTATCTCTTTTCCGCTCTCTCTCTCTCCACCCCCCGCCTGCCACCTCCATGTCTCTCCATAAAGCTATAACTGGAACAATTACACTAATATTTAAAGATGATTATTTCAAGATAGTAGGCTTTGGAATATAAACTTTTAAAGAAAATTTTTGTACTTATATTTTTAGAATCATTAAAAAAGATTTCTACATAAAACATTTAAGAAGAAAATAATTTTGTTCTGTAAGTTTTAGTAGTTCCCTCAAAAAATTGAATATCATAAGTAAAACCTAAGCATATCTGTAAATTTTCACATATGTTGGTATATATCATGGGTCAGCAAACTTTTTCTTAAAGGACCACATATTAAATATTTTAGGCTGTGGACCATATGATCTCTGTTGTAACTAAGCAACTCTGCTACTGTAGTAGGAAAGCAGAATAGACAACATGTAAACAAATTGGCATATTCTAATAAAACTTTATTTACAAAAATAAGTTTGTCCATAGGCCATTGTTGACTCCTAGTATATAAATTATATTGATACATCATTGGCTTTAGTTATCAAATACTTAGATATTAAATTTTCCAATATTTCTTTATCAAAAACAGAAATATGAAGGTAAAGAAATTATTACAAAATATACCTATTTAATAAATTTATCAATTTTATGTTCTTGTTCCAGATATTAATTACTATAATACTTAACCTTGATAGGAAAGGAGTGTATTGTTGAGTAACATACATACTTATTTACGTACACACAAATTTTAATACCTCTTGACTTCTCAAAAATGTCAAAATTTAAGAAGGAAAGAATAAAATTTGCTTCTAAGAGTTCTTCTACTCTCTGCTCAAGCTGATTTCTCCCCTACCACGTTACATTTACAACCTTGGTTAAAGAATCAGAATATAGGAGCTGGACTAGATCTCTGACTGTATCAAATTAAATAATTTTATTCACACAAGAAGGAAATCTACTAACACTGAGATTAAATGATTTATTTATGGGTACGCTACTAGTTCATGTCAAAGTCAGGACTGACATGCAGTCTCCTGGCTACCATTGCAGAGTTTTGTCATTACACCATGCTATTGAATACAGCATGGTTCAAGCCAGAGAGGAACCAGTTAATCAGAGATTAACTAACTGATTATCATATTAGGAATGTACTTACACTGAGTCCTCTGTTCTCAGCACTTAATACTTATCCTACTTCTATTCTTTCCCTATTTTTATAACAGTTTTATACATAAAGTTACTTAAAGGCAATCAGTCGTTACACAGAGAGAAGTAATACTGCTCTATGTATACCTGGTTTCATTAAGAAGCAGCCCCTTTGGTAAAATAGCAAAAGCCACAGATGCAGCTGTCTTCCTTTCTCAGTCATTTCTATTAGTTTACATCAGTGCTTCTCAAACTTTAACATGTATCAGAATCCCTTGGCTAAAACACAGATTATTGGGCCCAACTCCAGAGTGTCTGATTCTGTGGGTTTGAGATGAGGCATGAGAATTTGCATTTCAGACACATATCCATGTGGTGCTGATGCTAGTAGTCTGGGTAAAACACTTTGAAACCTACTAGTTTAGATTCTCAGTCCTAAAGGCAAATTATAATTACCAGGGGAGTTGTTAATACACTAATGCCAGGGCTCTGTTATCCATTAAAATAGAATGTCTGGGGCTTGGGACCACGTCTCAGTATTTTGTTTCTTTTTTTCTTTTTGGTTTAGTTAATTATTTAATTCACATATTGTAATTGTACATATTTACAGGGTGCAATTTGATGTTTCAATGCATGTCTGTTATATAATGATCTAATCAGGTTGACAGCATATTCATCACCTTACACGCTTACTGTTTCTTTGTGGTGAGAACCTTCAGAAGCCTCTCTTCTAGCTATTTTGTAATACACAATATTTTACTGCTAACAGTAGTCATTCTATTATGCAATAGAAACCAGAATTTATTCCTTCTAATCGTAACTTTCTGTCCATTGACCAACTTTCCCCTCATTCCCCACTCTCTTCCCCAGTCTCTAATAAGTGTTGTTCTACTCTCTGCTTCTATGTGGATATTATTACAGTAGTTTCGAAAAGTGTCTCAGGTGATTTCAAAATACAGCCAAGGCTGAGAAAAAATTAAGAAAAATAATGATCTAAAAAGTTTATTTGGTCTTTTGAATTAGTGCAATATTTCCTTTTCTTAACATATTCCTTTATTAAATGGGGACAATTTTTATGCAGTCATTTCATGATAAGGAATAAATGAAATAGTATAAAGATGACTTTACCAAGTGATTCTACAAATTTAGGGTAATTTAAATTTAGTAAATTTTATGCTACAAACTACTTAGAACATAAGGTGGTTAAGAATTTTCCTTTCAAAATGTTTTTGTAAAATTTTTGCCATTTATAAAATTACTTTATGCCTCAGACCTTTAAATTATCTTTATTAGCATGTATAGACAAAATTTAGATACTAACTCCTAAAACTTTAACTCTTAATTTTTCTCCATACAGTGAAATATGCAAATGTACTTTGTATGGACATACAGACTCCGTGAACAGCATTGAGTTTTTTCCTTTCTCCAATACTCTTCTCACGGGTTCTGCAGACAAGTCCTTGTCTCTATGGGATGCAAGAACGGTAAGCAAATTATCCACCGTTTTCCTAGGATTTGATATGTCTAATCACTCTTACTCTCAGGCATTGGGCACAACTTAAAAAGTGATTGTGTAAGGGTATGCAAGATAAAAGGATGGTAATAAGTTCCTACTTATAAGATCCTTTCTATGTATTCCTATCTATTCTGCCTCCTAAGTGCTAGTCTGTCAAAATAATAAAATTACCACATTCAACATTAATTCAATTGTTTATTGAGCTAGAAACTCTGCTGGTTCATGGGAAACAAAAGGGAAACACATTGTACCTTCCCTTAAGCAACTTGGAGTTTGGTAAAGAAAAGAGAATTGATTATTTTAATGAAATGGGATATGTTTTAAAATGGAAGATCAACGAGAACCCACATCTGCTGGAAGAGTGTGGATGGTCTCCAAGGGAGGCTATTCTTGAGCAGAGATTTGGAGGGTAAGTAGGATATGCAGGTAACCTGGAGAAGAATGGATTCTAGGAAAAGGCAATACATGTACAAAGCCCCATAGAAGCATGAGGCCACAATGGCATATTCTGAGAATAACAATATACATGGATAGAGCTTAAGGAAAAAGAGAAAAATGACAGGCAAGAATGTACAGATAGACAAGGACAAGATCATGAATTATTTAAGCTTTAAACTATTTCAGAGGGACTCTATTAAAGAGTGTTAAGCAAACAAGGCAACATAATCAGATTGATAGTAGAGTAAGAGAACCAGTTTCATGAGGAATGTGATGTACCAGGTTCGAGGAGATGAGAATTTGAGCTAGAATATTGTCTGTGAGGATGAAAAGGAGAAAATGGATTAAAGATAGGAAGTTTACCAGAATTTTGAGAGTAATTGGTGATGGAGATTATGGCAGGAGGTGGAGTTTAGGGTGACCAACTCTTTCGATTTATATAGGACTGAGATTTTTCCTAAGTCATAGAAAAATCTCAGTTTCAGAGCTAAAATTGGACAGTCCTGGACAACTGTGGGTTCAAGAGTGAATTTAATGTAAAGAAACGGAAAAAAAAAATGTAGGGACTACCCTTTCAGTTTGACTGCGAATATGAATAGGAGAAAAGATTGTATCTCTAGGGTCAAAGGAAGGATCCTCCTTTATTCAGATAGTAGACAGCATGTTTATTTGTTTAGGGGCAAGAGCAGGGTGAGAGAAAGGAACTGAAGGTGCAAGTAAGACAAGAGATAACACAAGTTTATTGAGCACAGATTTGCATAACTTGAAGAATGCCAAAATGTACAGAACAAGGTCCCTGTAGCCTAGTTAGCAATATTGGATAAAGATTACAAGGAAAACAAGGACTCCAGAAAAGACAAAATATCTGTAGTTTCTGGTACCTAGGTCAATGAAAAAGAGTACTTGTAATTTCTTCCCATTTATCTTCCCATATGCAAAACTTGATTGGCATAAATAAAGGAATATGATGATGGATGGTGTGAACAGGGGTAGAAGTTCAGTATGTGAGGCCCTATTTAGTCCTCTGAGGCAAATTTATTTAGGATGAATGGAGAACAATACATCCTCAGCCTCACATATTATAGGAAAAAAGCTAATGGTAGAGCTGCACATTTCTTAGTCACATATTGCAAAGATTCAGACTTCTGAGGAAGCAGAAGTCAAGGGGGCATTGTGGGAAGAGTATATCAAACATGACTTTAGAATAAGATCAGAATGATTTGTTGTTGGGTACAAAGGTCCCACAACCCCCTCCTTGCTTTAAAATAGCTTAGACACTGATGCAGTGGACTTCACTCCTGCTAATGGAGAATCAATGGAAAAGAAAGATTTTCAACACATTTAGCCCTAAAAACTTAGATGTGAAGTGTGTATAAAAACAATTGGTAAAGGAATACCCATAGAAAAAAATATTAATTTAGCAGTGACCTAAATCTTATGTTCATTTTCTATTGACTTCAGGTTCTCTCTCTCTCTCTGTCTCTCTCTCTCTCAAATACCATAATTGAATGTTCTAAGAAAGTATATTTCTTATTTACTTTCCCTCATGTGAAAAACTGAAGTACTAATGCTTGGAAGTAAAACTACTCTAATTAAAAAAGAAAAAGGCTCTCATATATCTGCCTTAAGTATATATAGTTGTTTGTTGATGGTGACTTTCCTCCCTGATGTTGTAAGCTCTTTCTGTACTATTCTTATTCCCCAGAGTGTCAGGAAAAAAAGGAAGATTCAGCACAGCACAGTGCCTTTAGCATAGTAGTAGTAACAGAACTGCATTTAGAATAAATGTAAGAGTGTAGAAGAGTCTGTGAATCCCAATGGTATCACTTTAATCAATATAAATATTCTTAAATTGACTCAATGGCAAATTAATATTTATATTACTAATATTATCATTGTAATTTTATTATACATGCTAGCTTTATATTAATTAATACTAGAAAAAGGGCTCTAAAATATTTGGTATAAATGAAATGTTATTCATAAGTATATAGTAAATGCATCATTGATTAGAAATAAAGTTCATTTAATGAGTTTATTTTCTGAAAATATTCTCAAACCAAGTAGTTGCAAAAATTAAATTGATATCTATGTACTGTAGAAAACTAGCATGGAAAGCACAGAGAATTCACTTAATTTAGTTATAAATAATTATATGAGGCAAATTGTTAACTAAAATATTAAAATACTAAATTATACAAATAAAATATGAGAGCAATACTAAAATTAAACAGAATCATATCACTAAAGCTGCATTAGGCAATTTTGATGACTTTGTTTCAGATGTACCTTATTTATTTAAAAAACAAAACAAAACAAACCTTGAATCACCCAGATCTTTAAAAATTCATATTATATGCGTAGCTTTTAAAGGTACATGTTATATGTGGCCCATATAATATGGAATTATTAGTTGTTTTTTATCCAAATGGTTCATAAGGAAGTTAAAATAAATTTATATTTATAGTTAAATATTATGAGGTGCTTAAAAGGGCAGCCAGGATAGCTATAGTTTTTTTTCTGTGCAATAGTAATAACTATATAGCATATTGATATGGATGACATTATCTGACTTACAACATAAATTGCATCCCTGGTATACTGGCGTGCTTCTTCTTGATAATTTTTAGACTATATTAATTCCTTGATCAATGATAAATTGTCAGGTTATACTGAAGTTCTGGACCTAAAAGGAGATGAATGACTTCCTTCTATTATTAACAAAGCAGTAACAGTATATTTTGTCACCTCACTGTGATCAATTACTATTGAGACACCCTCTAAAATATTTTTTGATGAAACATGAAAGTGACCAGTGGATTATATTCCTATAAATTCGTTTTAAACCTCCTTCTCCCACTCTCAAACATATTAGTTTTAAATCATTAATCTAATCTAACAGCTTATTATCAAAGATATGATTGTGGAGACCTCTAAGTCAAACTCTAAGTCAACTGGACATATCAGCTCTGAATTTGTGGGGGATAAGGAGAGGGATATAAATCTTTATAATTACCAAACTGAGGCTATAAAATAACTTGCAGTTTGGGAACTCGTGAAATTGCTCTGTTTTACAGGGCTGTGTATATTTTTCTTCAAGTTATGAAACAGTAAAACTATTTTATTAAAATTAAAAAATAAGATTGTCAGAAAATGTTATAACATATAGTAAATTTAATGAAAAATAATAATGCCCTTCCAAATAGCAACATGCAACATCCTAATGTACATCAGTGATTTGGAAGCCTGTTTAAAATAAATGCAATGTGATGAGTAGTCATTCACAAGCCCAGTGAAAATAAGGCTTTTGATTTATTTTTAAAGGAAAGAATGTGGTCACTGTACAGTAAAACATAGAATGAGAATGAGCTGAGTAATGCATCTATGAGTTGCATCAGGGCTGGGCTGGCTACAAAGTTGCTGACCTTTTATCTCTCAATGAATAGGACACAGAGGGTTTGTGACCTGGACTGCCTTTGGTGGCTGTGGCTTGCTCTTTATACTAACTAACTGCAGGCATCCATTCAGCATACAGCATCCTCCTGATTTAGCTTTAGCCAAAAGATCTAGCAAGTGGTCACTGTGAGTTCCTATAAAGTGGAAAAACTGCAAACTCACAAAAAGTGTTAACCTTTTTGGTGTCTGCCTCATGTCTACTCAAAAGTTCAGCTTGCACATTGCACTGTTGGTTTCTTGAGATGGGCTCTGGTAAACTCTTAGAGAAGCCTAAGTTATTCAGAAGGCTGAAGTTGGAAATGAAGGTAAAGCTGGTACCTTTGCTCCTTTATTCCTCCGCCATATTCAGCTTAGTAATATATTGGAGATCTATGTGCCAAGCAACATCCTAGGTTCTAGAGAAATGATGTGACAGAGTCCCTGACCTCAGTGAACACACAGACATTTAGGAAGCAGGGATAAAGATTAAGATAAAGCTTTGGCTTTTTTTATGTACCAAAGCTCACTATCACAAGAGCTGATTTTATGGTTAACCTTTACTGAATATGTACTATGCACCATCACTATACCTGCAACATCTATAGAATGCTTCCAGGAATCTGATCTGGTGGGTATCATGTTATCTTTATTTTCCAGTTGAGAAAACGGAAGCTTCGGTAGGAAAAATAAGTTAGCCCAGCTAAGCCAACTGCTCAGTGGCAGAGTCAGGAATAGGCTACCTCTCCAACTTCAGTCTGCCCTCTTCTTGCCCGTTGGCCATTTCCATGCCTTTTAAAATCTACTTACTTAACCTCTTCAGATTTCTAACACAGTAGTCTCCAAACGTTTTTGGTAAAAATGTTTTAAGCATTTACTGCTATTATGATATTTTATATATGTAATAATATATATATACATACCTGAAATAAAAAGAATGACAGCAAGATATAATTAGCAATATTTAAAAATTCTGTATTGTTATTTTATGTCCTCTGATTTTGATTGGTTCTGACCAAACAATAACAATAGTATTACAGTGTTATCTCAGTGACAAAAGATAATTCATATTTATATTTTCAAAAAATACTGTTTTAATGATTGCAACTAATGACTATAATTCAACAATTCACAAATCCATTCTATGATTGGATTTAGCAGCTATGAGAGTTGAAAATGATCCCCTAAAAAACATACAAAACTCTAAAAGGAAAAAAAAGCATCATTGTCTGTACCTACCAATATGCAGACTCGACTTTCAAATTCATCCACTAATTATGCAAAGGTATTTTTGTTAAAATTTTGCTAAGCTTTTTTCTTATCCTGAGGTCAACGAGTTGGTCTTATAAATTGATCAGAAGTTATCAAATATTTTAAAACAAGGTTAGAAAATTCTGCTTCTACATTTTTAAAACAGTTAGATGGAAGCACTTTTAAAGGTTACTGTCCTTACATAGATCTCGCAGGGGAAACGGTGTCAAATATCTGTTATCAAATGTTCTGTAGCACAAGTTTCTTTTGAAAGTGGTTCCTTTTTTTTTCTGCTCACTGTAAAAATGTCACCTTTACTTTGATAGAATGATTAATTGTATTATTACTTTCAAAAATGTCTGCTTATAGCACACTGTTGGCAAATGCTTGTCATGACAAGAAGGTCAACAAATTGGGAATACTTGTGTTTTGGGGAAAAAAGCATAACTCATCTTTAAGGTCAACTTTCTTTTAAATGCTTTGCTGAAAAATAATTATGAAATTTTATGGGGGTAGGAAACATCTTTTTGATCACTCCCTGGCTCAACACAAAAGACTATGAAGATTCTAACCATCAAAGGACTAGTTTACATAAAATTAATCAACTTAAAAATATCCAAAATGCTCCAAACTACAAAAATATTCAACATAAAAGAAGCTTCATTGCATTGTTTTTACATATTGTGATGCACCTTGCCTTGGAAACCTTGATTCAAAGGCCTTCATATTACACATATCCTATGCAAAAGCAAGGACTTTCTTCCTAAATAAATAGCATTAGCTACCATCAGTTTTTTTAAAACACATTATATCCTAAATAAATAGCGTTAGCTACCTAAATAGAGTTAACTGCCATCAGTTTTCTCCCTAAATAAATAGCATTAGCTAATAGCAATTACCTACTGTTAGTTTTTTAAAATACACTAACCACATGAAATACAATGCTCTTTCCTTTGAAAAGCTTTGCCTTTGTTATTTCATCTGCCCAGCATATCTTTTCCCCTTGTCAACAGGAGAATTTGCATGTATCCTTAAGGTTTACTTTGCCTTCTCTCAAAAGCTCTCCAGGCTTGTTCCTGTATATTAGGTGTCCCAAGAGACAAAGAAGAAAACTTTGTACCACATAGAATTTTGCTAATTATTTCTTTGTAAAGTACTTAAAATGTTAAACTTGGTAAGTGAGGCCTTTTTTTCCACAATAAGATGAGCCTTACCAATTTGCTAACATTTTACGTAATTGCTAATGGCTTTAGAGATGTGCTACAAGTAGCTATATTTGAAAAAATAAATGTACTTAAATGTGTGTCTATAGAACCTGCCATGTTTGTCAGATATAGTGTATTTCATTTTAATTTCTTTTCCTTTCTTCCATTTCTATTGATGCCAAAGCATAGCACAAAATTGCCACTAAATAAATATTTAAGAAATATATAAATTATGCAATTTTGTGTCCCCAGGTTTATGCACCTCTTTCTTTTCCAATAACAATATAGTCCACCTCTTCTGCTTCTATAATTTGATGACACGGACTTTATCAGACTTCTGAAGTTATCTGTCCATCAGTTCCCAATATTGCCTCTGAAAGAATGTAGTTTTCCATTTCCTCAAAGTTATCTTCATTTTATTATAACTTTTATTTCAGACTAATAAACCTCTTCTTTTCCCCTCATTTTTCTCTGGCTACCTGTGTAGCTTCCAGTATGTTATCACTTTAATGCTCAACAGTCTCTGTTTTCCAAATAATTTCTCTTACTTCATTAAAAATATGGTAGAAACTGTGTTCTAAGGCAAGTTACACTGATTAAGATGGACATTATGTTTTTTTTTCCAGAGTATCATTAGTATCAAAAGTAAAAAATGCTGATTTTCCACAAACATAACTAACTGGCTTATTCTTAATATCTTTCCCAAGAGGAGTAACATTTGGATAGGTATCAATTGCTTCTTAAAGCATTCATTTAAAAAATTCACTTATTGTATGTGTTTTATAAAATGCATAAGATTTTCATAACTTACATTAGCATCATTTAAATTTGCCATTGGGTTTAGGTGTAAGTACATAGATTGTAAGTTATTATAGACTGTGAATCAAATGTTTTGCTTTTTAGGTAGAACAGAATTTTACCAATAATCTACTTTTTATTAAAAATAAGTATTTTTAATACATAGTAAAACCATTTTTATATTAAAGAGATCAATTTAATATGCTACAAGATTTTGAAAAATTGTTATTTAACTCTGCTAAAATTGTTGTATACCTCATACCCTCCACATAAAACATTTGCATACATATCACAAATACCATCATTCTTTCCCTCATTTCCTTCGCAGTTAATATAAATAGCATTACAGTGGCCAGCAGCGGGAAGACTAGATTTTTGTATATGGGTATCAGCCTTTAAAAAAAGGCTTTCAGTAATGGAAACAATGATTCATAATGACTGTGTATTTCCAACTGATATGCATAGATTAGTTTTATGAGATTATTTCAGTTCTGTAAGAGTTAGAAATAATTCCTTCATACTTTATGAAGTTCATTTAAATTTCATCCAGTAAAATGTAATATAAAGATATGGTATAGTAGGATGAGATAAGAATAAGTAAAATCTCTAATTCATTGTTTAGAATAACTTGAATATTCTCAATACTCCTGTCATAGTTAATATATCCTATTGTAATATCTTTTATGTTGATTTGTATGGTTTGGATCAAATTCTATGATTGGAAGTAACAAGCCAAAAGAAAATACCAGGAACTAAAAAGTCATCCTTTGAATAAAAGTAACATGAGCTAAATCTTCTCAGAAATTTTCCCCATATGTTTGCCCAATTGATTTTTATTTCATTAGTGAAAAGCCTTATTTTTTAAATCAATTTTAGGGTATTTATATTATTGTCTAAGAGGGTATGAAATTTAGACAGAGCAAAATAGACAATTTAGTTCCTCATATTTTTAATATCTGTAATGAAAATAGCATTTATTCTGTCAGGCACTTTAGACACATGATTATATTTAATCATAACAAACAACGTTGCAAGTTAGAGAATATTTTCACCATATTTTAGATGAAGTAACTGAGGATCAGAGATGTTAAATAACTTTTTCAAAGTCTACAACTGTAAGTGTTAACCTTGAGATTGCAACTCTGTTCCTTCTAGTGTCAAAGTCCAGGTCTCCTTAGCGCAACATGTTATCTCTGTTTTAACATGATGTTAAGTACGACCTGATTATCAAAAGGCATTTGAAAGCATCTGCTTCTGACACTGGGTTTGATGCTGTTCCAGATAAAATTAAAGCCCTTTGAGTCTAATTCAAGTTCATCACTTTGTCCCCTTTGCCACCAAGTAGGTTCTTAAGGAAGAGTAAAGATTAATATATTATAAAACATAGTTATTTAATTCAATATTTTATAAAATTATACAACACATTCTAAAGTTAAAGATATTTGTTTACCCCCTCTTTGAATAATATTAATGACTATTTCTTCCTTTTATTCAGATTGCCAGTGGAATTATAGGGATAGATGATTGATAGGGAGTTAAGACCAAAGAAGAGGCATGTATCTACCTTTTTATCTATTTGAAATGAATAAGAAATAGGATTATCACATATAAATATTGAAGGTACTTTAATCATAAAATGTGTTTGACCAACAGGAAACTCCAGTGCATTGCCTTCAGCCTTTTCTGCCTTGAGTATAGTGTAGAGAAAATATATTAATCGATTTTGAAGTCAGATAGAATGGACTTTGAGACCAACTTCTATTACTTCCTGGTTGTGTGTGGTGAGGCATAATATGTAATACCTGTAAAATTCAACATTCTCTGTTTCTTCTCAGGTGTCAGGCAGATGTGGGTGGGGGAGGGGATGGGTGTATACATAGATGAAGAGTGCCATGCACACTGTCTGGGGGATGGACAGTTTCAAAGCTCTGACTCAGGGGGGCGGGGGGGACAAGGGCAATATACGGAACCTAAACTTTTGTACCCTCACAATATGCTGAAATAAGAATTAAAAAAAATTCAACATTCTCTTTTAAAATGAGAATATTAATTAATTAAATCACAGTTAGCACTGGGAGTATTTATTTGGATGTTAAAAAGGGTCAGTATTTTTCCCTTTGTTGGGAGCTGAGAATACTGGTGACAAGTCTTCTCATGATTTGTGGTTCTGTCTCTTTGGTTGATGGGTTAAATGATGCTTAATGAAATTAAATAATTCCATTGCAGATTGCTTCACACAGTGTTTTGTCTGTTGCTGTCACTTTCAAGAACTCAGTGACTGTAATTCATTGCATCAATTTGTAATTCCACAGCCTGTTTAGTGTTTATTTGACCTATCTTACTGTGGTCTCTTAATTTCAGTTCAACATCTAGGAATTCTTAGGAATAATCTTGTCATTGTTATTTATTCTTTTATACATTCAACCCATTAAAACTTCAATAGTGATGGCTTGGATATACATCAAGATACTCTTAACTTTGAATTCATTGTAGCACTACATGTTAATTATAATTTTAGGTGCCATGGATGAAACTATTATAGAAATTAAATACAGCATTTTTGGCAAGAATTGCTGGCATCCTGCTGTGGTTGTGATTGTGATCAGTGTAAGAGAAAACAAAACCTCTTATTATATAGATCTACAGCACCAGAAAATTATTAACAGTTAATTAAAGTACATTTCTAATGAATAATCACGAATGTTCCTTGTAATCATGTTTTTTTTGACCATTTATTATATACTAAAGCATTTCATTCAATAAAGAAAATACTGAAAAAGAAAACAAGCTGCCTTGTGTGCTGCCTCGTGTATCCTCCCATTTGTGGCAGTTGTGCATTCTATATATAAAGACAGAAACTCTTAAATTTAATCACACATCAAACTTAAATCATAACCTTCTGTAAAAGATATACTTGAAATGGCCATTTGTTGCTTATCTGACTAACCAGCATCCAAGAAACAGTCTCATTTGAGGGGAAATTGACAATGTATGAAATTTGGAGGGAGGCAGGGCTGAAGAGATGTCAGCAAAAGACAACAAAGATTAAAGCATAATTTATTGACGGAAGAGAAGCTAGAAGTTGTTTATCCATAAGCAGTTTCTTTGGAAAGCCAATAACAACCATACTTAGACCTACTTTGCTTTATTATATTTATCACCTTATAATTTCTACTATTTCAATAACCATATATATTTACAGAAACAATAAATATGTAGTTTTAGAATTAATAAAAATATCATAAAGTTAGACCAGTAAAATTAAATGGAAAAAATCAGTAACTTTCTTCTCTGTTGACAAATAAAAACAAAAGTTAGTAATGCAAATTAACATAAAAACTATATGAAAATGTTTATGTAATGTAGAAGAATATTTATTCTTCTACATTCTTCTAATGTAGTAGAATATTTATCTACATAATAATGAAATGTGTAAGTAAATATTGACCCACATATAAGGAAATGCTAGGTCCTTTTTTTTTGAAACATTAATCAGGATTTTATTAACAAGTGACCTTTTTAATACTCTATTGTCAGAAGAATATGTCTTTTTTATTTTTTTTGTTATATTAATTTTATTTTATTTTATTTTTTATATTGTTTATTTCAGCTTATTATGGGGGTACAAAAGTTCAGGTTATATATATTGCCCATGTCCCACCCATCCCCCCAAGTCAGAGCCTCAAGCATGTCCATTCCCCAGACAGTGCGCATCGCATTCATCATGGAGGTATACACCCATCCTGTCCCCCCACCCCCCACCTCAGTCCGATACTCAATTGGAGTTATTCCCAAATGTGCACTTAGGTGATGATCAGGAAAACCAATTTGCTGGTGAGCTCATGTGGTGCTTATTGGGATACTTCACTTAATAGAATGAGTTCCAACTCTCTCCAGGAGAACAAAAGGGATTCTATATCACCGTTATTTCTTATAGCTGAGTAATACTCCATGGTATACATATACCACATTTTATTAATACACTCGTGTATTGATGGACACTTGGGTTGTTTCCACATCTGCAACTGTGCATTGTGCTGCTATAAACATTCTAGTGCAGATGTCTTTTTTATAGAATGTCTTTTTTTCCTTTGGGTAGATGCCCAGTAATGGGATTGCTGGATCAAATGATAATTCTACTTGTAGCTCTTTGAAGTATCTCCGTATTACTTTCCACAGAGGTTGTACTAGTTTGCAGTCCCACCAGGAGTGTATGAGTATTCCTATCTCTCTGCATCCACAACAACCTTTATTGGTTGAAAGAGATAAACATGTCACTTCTTTAAAAGTAATATGTAGGTTTAATGAAATTCCACGGAAGATCCTAATATTTTTGCTTTTGGTGTTTTGGGAAAACAAAGTGATTCAAGCCTTATGTCTTATTAAATAAGAGCAATTTATAAAATAAAACTGTAAAAAAAAGACTGATAAGACTATCCTGGCAGATATTAATCTATAAAGTTACTATAGAGTAAAACATTGTAGAACTAAAGAAAGACTGATAACCCAATCAATGAAATAGAAGATAGAGCTGTGAAACAGATCCTAATTGTGTAGTATATAATATATGCCCTTTATTTCAAAAGAGAAGTCTCCTTGAGATTTCTTAAAGGAATCAGGCTGATTGTCTTTTTTCCCCTTCATCCTTTTTCCATTTTGGTCTGTTGTTGCTGATTCCCAAATCCCTGTCTGTCTGAATCTTTTATATCTCTTGACTTTGGATATCTGGTTAAAATTTCATCTACTTCAAAGAGTCTTTATTCCACTGTTCAACAAGTTTTTTTTTTAATATTTTTAATTTCTTTATTACACAAGTAAGACACTGTTTGATGTAGGAAAAGTGGGCTTTTCAAAGATACTAAAAAAAAACTCTCTAAAGATAATTAATGATAGAATTTTAGTGTTATAACCTGTCAGATGTTTATATGCTATAGATAGTATTTACCTTAAAACCCTTCTATTCATAATAGTAGCATTGTGCTATACCTAGTATTAGGGAAGCTAATTTTTCTTTAATAACATCTTGAAAATTATTTTAAATATTATTATATATAGAGTCTTATTATCAATGTATCATGGATACTTTATAGTTAATTATATAGATGTATCACTGTTTACTTGGACAAATCTCTTACTACTGGATATTTGGATTATTTCTAAATATGTGATCCTCTAAATAAGACTGCAGAAAACATCCTTGCAGGTTTATTTTTGTCACATTTGTCAATTCATCTTACTGAGGTACATTTGCAGATAGTATAATCTGAATTTTAAAAAGTATTTAAATAATATTGACAAAGGCTCTATAAAATGTTGGCCATTCCTAGTTATGTACTCCAACAGTCCATGAGTTTGCCTACTTTTCTGCACTCTTGTCACTTTAGTTTAGCAGTTAGAAAAGATAAAATTATCTTGTTAATGTTTTTTTATTTTTTATTTTTTTTTATTTCAGCTCTTCATGGGAGTACAAAAGCTCAGGTTATATACATTGTCCGTGTCCCGCCCATCCCCCTGAGTCAGAGCCTCAAGTGTGTCCATTCTCCAGACAGTGCGCCTGGCACTCACCATGTAGTCATACCTCCATCCCTTCCCCCCACCCCCCACCTCCCCGAGTCAGCACCTTCAAGCATGACCATTCCCCAGATGGTGCGCAACACACTCATCATGTAGGCATACACCCATCTCCTCCCCCCACCCCCCGTCTCAGTCTGATATCCAATTGGTATCCTTCCCCGATGTGCATTTAGGTGATGATCAGGGAAACCAATTTTCTGGTGAGTACATGTGATGCTTGTTTTTCCATTCTTTGGATACTTGACTTAATGTAATGGGTTCCAACTCTCTCCAGGAGAACCAAAGAGATGTCGTATACTGTTATTTCTTATGGCTGAGTAATACTCCATGGTATACATATACCACAGTTTACTAATCCATTCGTGGATTGATGGGCACTAGGATTGTTTCCACATCTTTGCGATTATGAATTGTGCTGCTATAAACATTTGGGTACAGGTGTCTTTGTTATAGAATGACTTTTGTTCTTCTGGGTAGATGCCCAATCATGGGATTGCTGGATCGAATGGTAGGTCTACTTGAATCTGTTTAAGGTATCTCCATAATGCTTTCCACAGGGGTTGCACTAGTTTGCAGTCCCACCAGCAGTGTATGAGTGTTCCTGTCTCTCCGCATCCACGCCAACATGTGTTGTTTTGGGATTTTTTGATAAAGGCCATTGTCACCGGAGTTAAGTGGTATCTCATTGTGGTTTTGATTTGCATTTCCTTGATGATTAGGGATGTTGAGCATTTTTTCGTATGTTTGTTAGCCATTCTTACATCTTCTTTTGAAAAATTTCTATTCATGTCATTTGCCCACTTTTTGATAGGGTTGTTTGATTTTTTCTTGGTGATTTTTCTGAGTTCTGAATAGATTCTTGTTATCAGTCTTTTATCTGATGTGTAGTATGTGAAAATTTTTTCCCATTCTGTAGGTTGTCTGTTTATTCTCGTGACTGTTTCTTTGGCTGTGCAGAAGCTTTTTAATTTAATCAGGTCCCATTCATTTATTTTTGTTGTTGCTGTGATTGCCTTAGGGGTCTTCTTCATAAATTCTTTGCCTAGACCAATGTCTGTAAGAGTCTTTTCTACATTTTCTTCTAGAATTGTTAATGTTTTAATATATAATTATTAGGACTCTTGAAATGTTTTATATATTCATTAAGCATTAAGTTTGAAATGCAGGCTACCATGGATATTAACTTCTATATAATCTGTAATTCATGTTTGAATTGACACAGAATTTTGGAAAGTCTTTTTTAAATTTAGTATGACTGTCTGGTTTATTTGTTTTTAAATTCATACTAGTTATATTTTTTGCATAAATTTCAGTTTAATTTTTTTCTCTCTTTGTGTTGGTAAATATGAAGTACTTCTTGGAATTTATTGCGATTGTCTTAAGGGTATAATATATAACTAAGTGTGTTCTGCTTGTTAACTAGTTAGAATATATACTTGTAGCATCACTTTTCAATTTCTCTCCTTTCTTCTCATGTGTTTCCTGGGATTTGCAGCATCTGGGATTTGTAGCGCAGGTTTGTATGATGTGTGAGATTGTGGGGAACTAGCAACTACTACTGTCCCTAAATTTTTCTACTTCAGTTCTCAGATTATATTGAACTGGTCATGCCTTTTCTATATTTTCTGTATTCTCTAAGATTTGCAGTACCTGTTTGTTGGAAAATAGTGGTGAGTTTGTGAGGAAATGGCATAGAACGTCAAGGAGCAGGAGTAGTGTATTGTATACCTTGCATGGGCTCATGGAATTAGAACCACTCTGCTATCAATGTCTTAGTTCAAAAAAGCCACAGGACTTCAGGGCACTGGACAGACAGATGGTGGAGCCTTTTCACAATCAGTCACTACTTCATAAAGGGAAGCTGCAGCTTGACATGTGCTAAAAGCCTGACTAGGATTTTCAACTAGCCAAATTAGGAATTAGGTTGTCTATTAGTATTTTTTAAATATGTTTGTATGCTCTAGTTTCTTTCTGTATCTTTGTGGATACTATGTACATCCTGATACCTAGTTATAGTTTCATAACAAGTGCTTCAAACCAATATTTTAATTGTAAAGTGCATTTGATAAAAGTTTAATGTGTAATTAATAGTATTCTTAAATAAGGATCCTCTATATCTCTAACAGAGTGAAATTGAAATTACTTGATCTGAAGTCCTGAGAAATTTTACTGTGTACTATGTTATTAAGGTAAAAATATTTATTTTTGAATTAAAAGTGCACATATATATTCACATATATTTGTGAATACCCAAATCTCTACTACTGAATGTAATACAATCAATCATGCTACATTTAAGTACTGAATGCCTAACATCTAGCTGACACTATTCTAAGTTCTATGAATAAAACAACTAAAAAAAATGTCTTTGCCTTTCAGGACATTTTTCGTGGAGGTAGGAATAAAAAAAATAAGAAAAATAACTAGTATGTTAGATGAAAATACATTTTATGGAAAATATAAATAAAAAGTCTTTGGCTGGTGTTGAAGAAGGATACTGCAATGCTAATTAAAATACACTTAGAAGGAAAGCCTAAAGAAGGTTTGTTAGGCAGCCCTTGGATATATTGGGAAAGAGTGTTCCAGAGAGAGGAAACTACAAATACAAAAATCCTTGGGTAGAGGGGTGCCTGGTGTGTGTTTGAGGAACAAGGAAGGAGTAGATGGAATGAATGAGGGGAATAGTGGTTGGAAGATATAAAATGAGGCCAGAGAATGTTGATGGGTAGAAAGAGTGGGGCAAATTCCATAGTCTTGTAGGCCATTTTGATGACTAGCCTTTTCTGTGGTGTGGGAAGATATTAGAGGGTCTTTTATCAGACTAGAGTTCAGGGAGAGGGAAACGCAATGGGGGAAGCAGAAAAATCACTTGTAGCTATTGTGATCCATCTGTGCAAAAAGATGACAATGGCTGGACCAGAATGGTAGCAAAAAGGAAGGTGTGGTTGAAGAAAATTAAATACACACACAGAAAAATAATGTGTAGAAGAGGAGATGAACAAGGGCTTGGAAAATGTGAAATTGCCCCACAGACAAGTCTCATTCAAACTTAACTCTAAGCCTTTCCCTACTAATCCAACCTTCAAAGAAAAAATAGATTACTCAGTCACTCAAAAGAGGAAGATAAGAGGAAAACATACACAATTTTTCATGCACTTGTTTTTTAACAGCTTTATTGAGGTATAATTGATATATAAAAATGAACCTGTATAATATATATAATTTGAGGAGTTTGAACATATATGTATACCTATACATACTGTCACCACAGTCAAGGTCATAAATGTATCCATCACCACCAGAAGTTTCTGTGTGTGTGTGTATGTGTGTGTTTCTTTTAGTGCTAAGAACTCTTAGTATGAGATATACCCCCGTAACAAAATTTTAAGTACACAATACTGTATTATTAATTTCTGTCACTCTTTTATGTAGCAGATCTCTAGAACTTACTCAAATTACATAACTAAATCTTTATACTCACTGACCAACTCCCTATTTCCTCCTTCTCCCAGCCCACGGCTGCCACCATTGTCTTTTCTGTTTCTATGAGTTTGACCATCTTAGATAGCTCATGTAAGTGGAATAATACAGTATTTGTCTTTCTGAAACTGGATTATTGCACTTAGCATGATGTCTTCCAGGTTCATCCATGTTGTCCCAAATGTTAGGATTTCCTTCCTTCTATGGGTGAATACTGTTGCATTGTATATGCCATATGATTCAGCAATTACACTTCTAGGCACATATCCAAAAGAATTGAAATCAGGATCTCTAAGAGATATCTACACTCCCATGTTCATTGCAGCATTATTCACAATAGGAAACAACATGAATGTCCATTAACAGATGAATGGATAAACACATTTATTTTTATTCATTACTTTGGCATTATATATTGACCTTGTAAATAACCATAGCTAATTTATGTATTCTTTTATATATTATATAAAGAAGTTCTGGGTTTTATTGCCATAATTAGGTACTTGAGGTCTATCTGAAACCAATACTAAAAATGCAAAAATTTCTGTCAATCACAGATATTTCAAGTTAATTCAATCCTATAAGTCTTCACTAAACAACTGTGTTCAGAGATAATATATTTATACTGGATCAGCCTCCAAAGTAAACCTAGGAGACTGTAGCAGATGCTGTTGATACCTCTACCCTACTCATAACCTCACATTAATCTGAAGCTGTGCTAGCTAGTTCCTGGGGCTATTAACTACTTCCCACCTCAACTGGCTTTTCATCTGCATCTTTCTGTTCCCTGCCTGAGGGTTTTTCTCCAATGCCACAGATTACTAGGCTCAAGTGTGAGGAAGCCAATACCCCTGGGAACAGATAGAAGTCACTTGATACATACCACAACACTGCTGTCCCTTAGTGGCACAATTATGAAGCATGTTTTATATGATTCCTCATAGAGCCTTCAATAAGTCCAAGTCTCTGTTACTCATAGTGTTTCCAAAAAACACCCTTTATTGGCTTTTGTCTTTCTTTCTTTTCCTTTTCCTACTCCCTTGCATGTGTTTCCTGGTTTACCTCCCAAAGAAATGAACTTCAAAGTATTTGTCTTAGTGTATACTTAGGAGAACCATCACCAAGCCAGTCAGAGATCCTTTGATGAAGTTGCTCATGTCTGACTGACATAAGAAAAGGTCCTGGAATGTTCCTCAAGGAATTAAGCAAAGGTGATGGGTGGCCCTTTCGCTTTACTTTACCCCTGTTTGCCCTTATTGGTCTCATTGTGCTAGTATTACAGAAACAGAGGGGCTTAAAGAGCTAGTCGAGCTCTCTAGGTTCCCTTACCTAATACGGTTAACGTTTGCATATGTTTTACAAATGGTGCTATTTCTGTGATTAATCATTTTTGTCAATAGTTAGACGTGAACATATCCTTGAAATGCAGAATGAAAAAGAGGAAACTGATAAGTTATAGACATAGTGAGGAGATCAAAGAGTTACCTATATCAGTAACCGAAGAACAGGAATACAGCTTCTTGGAGTTAGACCAGTTTAGAGTAAAAAAGGAAACTTTGCCAGAAGAGAATGTGTTTCTGCAATCTAGAATAAAGCCAGGGAGACTTTAAAGTGGCAACGTAACTTAGAAGGCACAACTGGAATCACAGTTTGGCTGAATTCTAGGGAAATCACATGTTGTAAGCCCTTGGTAAAGATCAGATCCAGAAATTATAAGAAAATGAAGACTTTGGGAAAGATAAAAATAAAATAAAACCCCTAATTTTATATTAATTTTAGATATAGATGTACTTTGGAGGCATAACAAGGGTTTCTGGTTTGGAAAAGTTGAGATATAAGGACTGTGGATGAGCAGATATTCAATGGTCTTTTTCTTTCTCTCTTCTGACAATTCAATCTAAGCCTCAGGAACAGAAATATCCATGATGCAAGAAACATTTTTTTTTCTGTTATACAAAGAATCAGAGAGACATTACTTGTTTAGATATCTGAAAAACTGTTAATAGAGAACACATCTCCTGTGCCACAAAAACATTTTTAGATAAATCAGGCATCAGAGAAAGATACAAAGTGGTACTCCAAAGTAAGAAATCCTGTATCATTTTCCTGCAATGATAGGAAAAGTGAAATATTTTCAGTCTAAGCAGAGAGAACCAAATTAAGGTACTATTATGTAATAACTAATACATTTGTAAAATAGGTGAAAACTGCAGCAAATACATGATCACATATTTTCCCCCAAGAGTAGTGTCAGTACCCTGATGGGTGTGTGGCTGTGGGCAAGGGGAAATGAGGCCAGCATAAATAAAATGTAATTCTTTGCTTGAGGAATTTATACTTTAGTAGTTGAAAAAGGTATATAAGCAAGTTATTTTAGTACAGTGTGAAAAGGGCAGTGAGTCCTCAACAGAGATAGATGTAGAGAAGTGGCATGTTCTGATTATCTTATTTTCAAAGAATGAATCTGGCTGTCCTGCTGAAAAGAGACTGAAAGGGGCCTGAGTGACAACAATCCAGGCAGAAGACTGGTGGGCTTGGGACAAGAGGGTAGCAGTGGAGGTGATGAGAAGGTGATGAGAAAAGATTTTATTTATTCATTCATTCACTTAGACACAGATCCAGTTTTACCAAAAAGTTACAGGTATGACACAATCCACACTTCACTCAGGTTCCCCAAGCGTCAACATTTTACTACATTTGTTTTATCTTTCCCTTTCTCTCTGTGTGAATATACACAAACATATGTTTCTCCAAAACATTTGAGGATAAATTTTAGGCACAATACCCCTTTACCCCTAAATTACCAGTGTATAATATCTAAAAACAATGACATTCTCTTAAAACAACCACAGGAAAATTATCCAAATCAGTAAATTAGCACTGATGTAATGGTATAATCAACAGACCTTATTCATACTTGTTCAACTGTCCCAATAATCCCTTTATAAGAAAAGAAAATCCAGGATCATGTGCTGCATTCAGTTAATTGTGTCTTTAGTTCCCTTTAATCTGGAATAGTTCCTCAGTCTTTCATTGTCATGTTATTGACATTTTGGAAGAGTACAGGCTAGTTATTTATAGAATGTCCCTCAATTTGTGCTTGTCTAATATTTCCTCTTGGTTACAGTCAGCTTATGTAATTTTAACAGGAATACCTCAGAAGTGATGATCTTTTCGGGGAATTGTATCAGGAGGCATATGCTATTGACCTGTCTCATTACTAGTGATCCTAACTTTGATCACTTGCTTATGGTAGATGCTGCTAAGTCTCTCCACTGTAAAGCTGAATATTTCACTTTATAATAAATATCTCATTACTTTAAAACTGTGTAAATATCCCATGTCTTCTCAAACTTTCACCTACAGTTTTAGCATCAATTAGTGATTCTTACCTTCCTTGGTTATTTCAATGGTTGTCTATGGCAGCAGTCCCCAGCCTTTTTGGCACCAGGAACCATTTCAGAGAAGACAATTTTTCCATGAACAGGGTTGCAGAGCTCAAGCAGTGATGCCAGCGATGGGGAAGGGAGCGGCTGTAAATACAGTTGAAGCTTCCCTTTGCTTCAGTACTGGTCTATGGCCTGGGGGTTAGGGACTGCAGATCTAGGGTGATTTTCTGAGCCCATCATTTCCTTTGTTGTTTTTCTACTGAATGGAAGAGCTTTTCCTTTTCCCTAATGTTTTATTTACATCAGAGTGAATTAATGTATTTCTATTTTATGTACTAGTTTATAATCCTTTATTGTCATTATTTATTTGAATGCTCAAATTGACCCATTCACAGCCGATGGATGTTCCTTCAAGGGGGACACAGTGCCCTTTTGACATGAACCGTAATTCTTTGAGCACTCCTCTCACTTTTGGCACAAGATGTTTCAAGGTCCTCTTGAACTTTCCTTGCCCTAGCATTGAAATCAGCCATTTCTTCAAAATGCCCTGGTTCCTTTTAGTGTGGAGAATAGTATTTGAGATCCAAATCTGGGGTTTACCTGTTCTCATCACCACAGGAACATCATTGCTCTTAGGCATTCTTAGCAGACAGAGTTAGAAATAGATATAAAGAATAATGTATACACATAAACACATACATGCATACCACATATTATACAGCAAACAGCTGTATAAATAGTTGTAGCTATTTTAACTAGCTATATTAAAAACTGTAGTTAACACTAATATCGCTGATTCCAATCCAACATATCAGAGTTCATTCTATTTTTCCCCTTTCCACATTTGTAACTCTTCTCTTTGCCAGTGACAAACATAACTCCCATTATCTGCAATATATTTGCTAATATGTTCAGTTTTCTAATGTGTAAGAATTAGTTTCAGTAGTAATACAAGCATCTAAGAAAGAATGCCTATTAACTAGCACTCAATATTTAGAGTTATTTTTGTCTTTAGCCTGAAATCTTGTAGTCCAACTACTATATTCAACAGTTATTTGGGTTATATCTCCTCCCACTCCCTTTTAGTGTTCTTTATTCAAAATATTATTTATTTGAAATGTGTTAGATCATTTTTTTCTGTTTGTATTCAATTTTAGGATTTTCCACTCTTCTTTTTATATATATATATATTTTTTTAGTTTGTGAAACATTAATATTCTAAAAGTGAGACCTACATTAAATCCTGCTTTCATCTGTTATAAATTATTTCCTTCTTAGTATTTTCTTTTAGTTTAGTTTCTTTGTATATTTCTATATTTTTAAGCAGGTAATTTCATTTAGATATATTCTTTTATTTTTAAGGCTATACAGTTTCCTTTGATCACTATTTTATGTCCCACAGATGCTAATTTTTATATATATATACACACACACACATACACATACACTGTATATACTCTGATGCACACACATGTATATGTATATGTTAGTGTTTTTATTATCATTCCTTATGTACAAATGCTATAATTTTGTTTAGTATTTCCACCATTTATCAAAGTCGTTTAATAAATTTTTTTATGTTTTGTTATTCCAGTCAAATGACTTTTTATCTTTTTCTATTTTAAATAATTCCTAGTTTTTAAAGTTATTAAATTTTTAACTATAATATTTATAAATATGAAACTCCAGTATGTAAACTTCTGTATAAATTCATATCTACTTTATTTATTAGGTTTTGTAGGACTTCTATGTCCTGTCCTGCGTCCACTTGATTGATTGCATACCAGTCTGATGCATTAACATCTCCTATGATTAGTATATTTCTCTCCATGACTTTGAATCTTTTGTACTTTTTGCTTTTTTGGTGCATAGATTTTTGACAGTTGTTATATTTTTATTGTGAATTTAGGATTTTAGCATTAGAAACAATTCTTTGCCACATTTAATGCTTTCAGTTTGAAATTTACTTTGTTTGATATCACTATTGCCTTTACTTTATTATTATTCCCAGAAGCCTGGTATTTTTATACCTATCACTTTCTATTTAGCCTTTCTGAATTATTTTATGTGTGTTTTGTATACAGAATACATTTTAGTTTTGCTTTGTGAGCCAGATTGAAAATTATTTCCTTTTAATAGATGAGATATACCTATCCATTCTCATTTATTGATGTGTTAAATGTTTGATTGCAACTCTATCATATTATGTGATAATTATTATGTGTATTCTGTTATGTTATATTTGCTGTGTTTCTCTATACAAAGTAGGTGTGTGTTTTTTTGCCTCTATGTTTTAAAAATTTCTTTTGGTGTTTACGAAAGACTGTGTTTTTGTTCCAGGAGTTAGATTTTTATTTCTTTTTAAATTTCTTATTCCCCTGCTTTTTAAAAACATATTACTGTGTTGTTTATAGTTTTGAATGACATACTTTAACTCCAACCTATTGCCTACACAGCAACTTTCCTCTTTCCTCCCTTCTTCTATTATTTTTGATTGCATTATTTCTCCTTTGTCAGAACATAAAACACATACTATGTGGCATATATCATAAAACATTACTCCAGCCTCAACCTCATCTTTGTTTTAGTCTTAGATCTGTAATTAAATATGCTAAAAGCTCATCATCAATCCTGTTGCTGAAATTTCCCAATTCATCTCTTGGTCAGATTCTATGAGCACTTAAAATTGTTTTTCCATAGCATTGATCCTTAAATAATAACCGGCTATAAAATTTTGTGTTCATACCCAGCTTCCTTGAATTATTTTAAAATGCGACTCCACTTGTACCTTATTTTGTATGTAGACTTTTAGAAGTCTGATGTCAACAATTATCTTGCCCTTGTATGTACGTCAGATGTATGTACATATGCATGTGTGTATCTGTATATATATGTAGTGGCTAAAGTCTGCAGATTTTTCTTCTTCATCTGTAAAATTTAGTATTTTTACATTAACATCACTTTGAACTGATCATTACTGATCAACCTTCCCTGCTATTCAGTGAACACTTTCAGTGTGTAGATTCAGGGTTTCTTTTATTTCTAAAAGGTTATTTTGGATTATCCTTTAAAATTAGTTCTTCCCATGTTTTACTTATCTTCTTTAGAGACTCCAATTATAGTCAATTGGATCTTTTTTGCCTGTGTTCCATTTTAAGTACTTTCATTCTGACCTTTTTGTTTCTTATCTCATTTTCATTTTCTTTGTTGTTCTATTATTTTTAAATGAACCTTATTATATTTTTATTTGAATTTATTCTCCTTTGGGCACCTTGTTATTTAGTCTTTATTTTTGATGTGATTATATCCTTTTCAACTTTTTTTTTTGTTTTTTGTTTGTCTCCTTAGTATTTGAATTTCTGGTTCAAATTTTTTGTTTTTTCCCTCATATCTCAAAATGCTCGTTAGTTCATTTAGTTTGAAGTTTAGTTGTGTTAGTTTTCTTCTTTTTCACTACTGGTTTTGGTGGTTTATGGAGAGAGGGCTTTTTCAACTAAATTGGTTGTATTCTTATTCTCTGATTTATTTTTATAGCAGTTGTTAATAAATGAAGACTCTTTGTACTTCTGCATTTTAATGGCCTGGACTAGAGATTTGTGTGGTTTTTGAGATTCGTGGTTCAAAAATACTCTATGTTATCACTGTGAAAAAACATAGTTTCATTACTAGGTGGATTTTTTTTTTTTTGAGGGGAAGATGTTATCAGGGAATGGGTTATTATCCCTTCAATTGTGTTTTATTTTCTTTTATCTTATGGAGTCTAAATTTCTATCCTTTGCTTCTTTTTCTCTTTACCACACAATTTCCAAATGGCACTTATTTCTTCCTTTTTATTCTCTTCTTGAAGATTGACTCTTTGCATACTATATGTATTTTCTATTCCCTATAATTATTGCTCTGATATAGACTTTTTCAGTGTTTTCACACATAGGAAGGACATTTTCTGAAATATTTTTAGATAAAAATATTAGGCTTTATTATGGGATGTGTCATTTAATCCCACTTTTTTCCAAGTAATATATACAAACAAATTTATCAAAACCTATCAGCTGGAAGTTTTCTAAACTTTGAAAACTAATTAAACTTGCCCCAAATACAAAATTTTTTTACACGATGAAGTAAAAAAAAAAAAAGAAAAAAATTCTTACCGCTATTTTGTACATTTGGGGGCTTCATATTCTTTTCTGTGCCTGAGAAAAATTTATCTTTTTTTCCCCTGTCTCATCACAGGAAAGAAAATTATTATTTGAATGAGATTCCATAAGAAATACACATAGTTCAACAATTTCCTGAGATTTAGTAGACTATGTTGAAGACTTGAACACTAGAAGAATGGTCTAAGTTCACACTCTTTTTTCCTTATTTCTGTGCTTCTCATTCTTTATCTCTTGCTTTATGTTGAAAAATCTAAAAATCTTCTTTTTCTAGTATGTGGGGCAATGCAACTCTCCTAAGTTTCTTCTCCAAATTTATCTACTTTATGATCAAAGTGCTCAGCACTAAAATGGACCTTCTATATCCACCTTTGTTAGAAGGAAGTTTTGATGAAATATAGGACATTTTTACTTTGTTAATATAGTAGGTAAAAAAAAAAAAAGTCTTATGGTCTATATACTTGGTACCAGAAAAATCTCTTGAGGGTAGTGAGCTAACAAAAAGGAATGGATTTTCAAATCAGGCTCATAAGAATTTTAGATCTTACCTGATATTGAAGCTTTACTAAATAATGTGAAAAAAGCTCAAAGTATAGAGAAGGGTCTAGTACACCAAAGGTAGCACATCAGAACCTGTTTTTTCACATTAAGCATATATTAATATTTCTGGAAAAGAATATTAGAATATTATATCATATCTCTATATGAGGACCTTGAGATCACCTCATGCAGTGGAAACATTTAAATTATGAAACAACTCCATTTAATGATTCTAATTCTTGTATAGTCTATATCACATTTTCCAAGAAGCTGAGCCTTATTGATCCTGTTAGCCAAGACATCTTGTGAAGTATATTTCAGAGATAAATTCTCTTCCTCCTAGTAAGTATCAATAGTCTATTTAACCAGAAGTCCAGTTAACAAGGACACTTAACAAGGTCACCTGCCAACATTCCTTTCCTCAGGAGCACTCAACCCCCTAAAAGGAGTTAATGGATTACAAGCTAGCTGTTTTAATACCTTTCTTCTGGTGATTTGATGAATTTTCTTTCTTGTATTTTTCTATTTTTTCTAAAATATTAGCATTGAATGGATAATTGGAAGAAAAATTAGTGTAATGGATGTGGGAAGAAAATACTAATAATTACATCATGAAGTTAAAACCATTCATTTACCTAGTTTCAGCTATGACCTATGTCCATAAAGAAGCAGACTTTATTTCTCAAGATTCATTCATGTGAAGAAACAGTGCAGTAGCCTGTTTGCTTAGGTAATATTATTCATGGTATCTGAGACAGAATTGAGATTTTTATTAAATCTCTTGGAAAATTAGAAAACAGTGTAGGTAGCTTATATGTATAATGTTATATATGTTTATATTATATATATTATTTATATTACATATATAGTCATATAAACACATATATGCTCACATGCACATACCCATATAGGTATCCTTATTCTTATTTCAGTAAATCAAAGTCCTAGATCTACATACTGCTTACCTAAACTTAAACTCATATTATTCTCACCTGATGTTTAGTCCCTAATTCCATATAAAATAAGAATTAGGATATATTATTGTCCTGTTTTCTGAGCAGAAGATGTGGTGGATTCTCCCTCAGGGTCTTGTCTTCTCTGTCTCTTCTATTTCATGTCAACATTTTCTTGATGTTTCTAATTTCTTCTAGAAAAATATAATATCAAGAAAATAATAGAATAAGATTTCTTACATATGTATGATTTTTAATTTATAAATCACTAGAAAAACTCTAGAAACTGCTCTAAATACTCTATGATTCTGTAAATAATAAAATAATTTGGGAGAATGCTGCAAACAGCATCTTAGTCTTTTCAGTTCATAGAATACCATTGACTTTTCTCTCTGCTACCATGCTATAGTTTCCCCTAATCAATAGCAATTGCTTACAGAGGATCTGTAGTCACAACCACCCCTGGGCAACTTGGTACATAGCCTTTAAGAAAAAAACAAATAATTCTTATTCATTATTCCCTATTAGTGAAATATAAGGAGAATTTAGCAGTTTATTTTCTAAAATGAAAATATAGTGATTTGAAAAATCTTGTCTCTATCAACTAGAAAAGAACAGTTAAGAAATTAAACAGGATCTTGTTGTATTGAAGGTAGTCTTGATCTTGATCATGTGAGCAGAAGTATCTCCCTTTTTCCTTCAATATTTGGCTTTTTTGTTCTGAATTATATAAATAACAGCCTCACTTCCTTACCCAGTCTATATGTGTTAGAGCTTTTTAAAAAACAAACAAACAAAATTCCTCTTATGCTCTCTGACTTGCAATAATCTCTTGAGTTTTGTTTCATAAATGAGAGTGCTAGCCAGGCATGGTGGTATGTGCCTGTGATCCCAGCTACTCAGGAGGCTGAGCGGGATTATCACTCAAACTCAGGGGTTTAAGACTACAGGGAGCTATGCTCATGCCACTGCATTTCCACCTAGGTGACAGAGGAGACCTTGTCTCTAAAAAAACAAAACAAAGAATAACAAAAAAGAAATGACAGTGCTATTTCAGAGAAAATTTTATAAATATATATATATGTAAAGTTCTATGTATAATTATATATATATATATTAGCAAAATAAAGAGATTATTTTGGTTACATATATTTCATTGCAGATATATTCCTGTGCTAGTTGATGGTGGGAATTTATATTGATATAAATTTTGAACTTTAAAATACATGTTTATAAATAAATATTTTCCATTCACATAGTATAATTTTCTAAGATGTCTCAAAGCCATATTTGCTGTTGTACCTTCAATGGGTTCCATGTCAGGTAGCCAGGGACCAGCAGGCTGCCCCACAGCCATTGTAAGTTTACTGCGAGAGCTGGAGGCAACCATGGGGACTCCTGAGGGCAGAATCACAGGAGGGTAGGACCGTACCAAACTGGAACTAATTTTTAAAGAAATGTTACATAACATACCTCAAATTAAAAGGAACTTTTTTTTAAAAAAATCATACTTTGTTAACTTATACATTTTATAGAAATATTATTTGAAAAATACAAAGGAGATACAAGATATGTTTTATATTAAGAAACAGTTTCTGAAAAAAGAAAAATATATAAAAATTAGAATTTATTTGTATATGTTTCAGACAGAATTCTTTATTCTGGAAGGGAATTGGCAAAGTAACCATACTTCATATTTTTCACATTCCATATTTTCAAAATTTCTACCAATTACAATATTTTATTCTTTTATTCCTTTCATTAAGAGCTTTTATTTTAAATTTGGCTTGGTTTCTATACCTTTGGAGACAATCAACATGGCTGGCATAGTCCCTTTAGATAGCATGTTAAGAACACCCAGCAGTGAGCTCCAGATGGTAGAAAGAGGTAAGAACTAAACCCAGACAGAAAGGCCTGCATTCTCCAGGGACAGGTGGCAGTCTTAATTACAAAGATCAAGAGGTAAAGGAAAGTCTAGTCCAATTGTTCTATAGCTTCAGAATTATCTGATGAGATCGTGTTTATTTTTTCTTTATTCTTTTTCTATTTCTTCTTATTTTTTAAAATTTTTTTTATTTCAGCATATTATGGGGGTACAATTGTTTAGGTTATGTATATTGCCTTTACCCCACCCGAGTCAGAGCTGAGATTGTGTTTAAATGCAGAATCCTGTGCCCCAGCTCAAGAAATTCTAATTAAGTTTATCTTGAAATTCCAGGAACATATATTTTAGCAAGTGTCCCAATTAGCTCTGATTAGGGTGATTCTCAGAGCATACTTTGAGAAGCACTGAGCTGGCCCTTTCTGGGTCAGCACAGAAAGTGGTTTAATTTGAGGAATTGAGATAGAACACAGCAGTAGAGTTTCAAGTTACCATTTTCTTGTCTAAGTACTTAATGTAATTCATATTACTTAAGTAATTTATGTTATTCATGAAATCAGAGGACACAATTGAGACTCATTGAGTTCAGCAGAAAACAGTCTGTTTACTCTATATATATATGTAAAAATGTTATTTATATATATATAAACTATATATGTATATAGTTTACCCCATTCTCATTACAACAAATCAAAATTCCAGATCTATGTACAGTCGGCCTCTGTGTCTATGGGTTCCACATCCTCCCATCTTCTCTTTCTTTCTCTCTGTTACCAGAGTATTTCTTCTCCTGAGTTATTAGAATCACTGTGGTCATTGAAGAAACATTCTACCTGTGAAAGAAATTATATGGTACAGACCAAACTGTGATGGTTCCTGGTAGAACAGCATTGCTCACTTTTGCTCTCAAATGTTTTTGTTGAATAGACCCAGACTGCAAAAGGATGAGCCATGCCAGGATAGTGGAGTTGCTCGTTTCCCTGAGGACTAGTTATGACCGTACTTTTTGAAATATACAATCATTGCAGTGTCTTAACCTTTAATATTGATGATGCAATGGTTTGTTATGTTTTAATTTAGCTATAAGAATATCTCTGGCAATTTAGCATTTCCTCTCCTGTGGTCTCTACCCAGAAGTTATCCTTTCAAGGATGACATAAAATTGATTCTGCTAATGCTAGTGTTTTACATGCCAGTAGCTTATTCAGCTCATGGTATTTTTTTCCTCTTTGAAAATATAGCAAAGGAATAATATCCCAGAAAGAAAAGACATTTATTAAACTAGGAGTAGAAATAAGGAAACCAAGAAGAATTGCCAAGAAAAGCTTTTACTAGTGTTGTCCATGAGGAGTGTTTGCAGAAGACCATCCTGTGAATGATGAAATGACCAGATTTCGGGAACTTTTAGCACCTTTTCAAAGAGCAAAGTTGTATCAAGCTCATTTGCTTTTTTATTTGCTATTTTCTTCCCCATCTCATTCACTGAAAAATTTTTATTTTCTTTTCCCATGAAAGTGCTTTAATTTTGCTTTTCTAAATTAATGTACCATATCTGCTGTCATATTATTTAATTATACCTTTTCCAGTTATAATAGAGTAAAATCTTACGATACAACTTTTCTTGCACCTACAGTAGGTGACCCATGATAGTGAAGTTCAAATAGATGCAGTTTAACAGAGTCAGCAAGAATACTGACATACCCATGAGGAATGTGCTTTCTAGAGTCTGACAGATGACATCCCTGCATTGATCAGCCCTAAGGGCTGATATGCATTACTATCATTTTCTTTAATAATCGGATACCAAGCTGCAAGCAGCTGCATATCATAGGGTTTTTATCCTACATCATTAGATGTACTTAAATTTTTCCCAAGAGGTAGATGAATTTTAACATAGGTCAGTTTATTTAATGAAAAATAGATTCCCCCATTTTCCTTTATGATTTGTAATATGGCATATTAACAGATATTGAATGGAACACACTTGTATATTACTTTCAAACATGTGAACATGCACTATAACCTCAATTAATATTAATAAAACAATAATTTTCATTTACTTTTTTAATGCAAAATCATTTTTATTGGTGGGACTATTTTTGCATGGAGTAGATAAGGGTGGCCAATTTGAAAAGCTTCTTAAAATATAAAGCTTCTTAAAATATAAAACTTAAAATTTTATATGAAATATAAAAGAAATAATTCTTCCTGAAGTAAATTGAACTAATTGGATGAGAAGCTTGGTGACCTGAAGTTTACTTCATCTATCAGATGACCTTCTTTGAAGCAAAAATGGATCGTCTAGAAGTCTATGACCTTTGTTGTAGTCATCCCGCTTTCTGAAGTTTTCTGGTTTAACTTGAGTGTAGCAGAGAATCACAAAGGAAAGGAGACACCTTGCCCCTGAGGCACAACCAATTCATTCCCAGATAATTCATACCTGGAAAAATCTGACTTGCCTGCACCTGCCACAGAGCCCAACGCTGATTGCAGTGTTGCAGATAAATTGTCTGGAGTCAAGGTCTAGTCTATTTTTTTCCAGACATAGTTTTGGAGATATTTTTCCTCTTTGTATTATATATTATAAAACAAGAGTATGAATTCAATCTGGCAGGGGGCTACTTTTTAAATCCTAAACTGAAAAAAACCCTCTGTGCCAATTTTAACTATACTTTGGTTCCACCTGTATATGCTGATATCCAATCTCCACACAAGACTGATTTTTTTTCTCATACTTCCCCTCTGCTTTCTACTTGGAGTTAAGTTTCATTAAAAAAAAATAATAAGCATGAAATGAACTAGAAGTGGAATAAAAAATTCTAGTAAGTGAAGTATCCCAAGAATGGAAAAATAAGCACCACATGTACTCACCATCAAATTGGTTTCACTGATCATCATCTAAGAGCACATGTAGGAATAACATTGATTGGGTGTCGGGCAGATGTAGGTGGGGGTGGGGATGGGTGCATACATACATAATGAGCACGATGCTCCCTGTCTAGGTGATGGACATGTTTGAAGCTCTGACTGGGGTGGGTGGGGCGGTGGGGGGCAAGGGCAATATACATAACCTAAAATTTGTACCCCCACAATATGCTGAAATAAGAATTTTAAAAAAGGGGGAAACTTCATAAATTAGCTGATTTCCTATAAAATTTATTTCATACCCTAGCAATGTGGTTGAGGCCTGCTGGAGAAAGGCAAACAGACAAAAACTGAAAGTATCTTCTCTAAAAATGACAGAAGCTTCCCTGCCAACATTCAAGTTGAATAGGCCTTAATGATTTTCTTGTTTGAGACCATGACTAAAATGTTCCATGGAGTTCAGATGGGACCAAAAACTGATTTAAGACATGAAAATCAGACCTTTTGAAGAATAGCTAAAGAAAATGAGATTATTTTACCTGGAGGAGAAAGACTAAGGAGGAATATCATTCAAACATGGTTAGGATACAGCATGAAATGTGGATGACAGCTATTGTATTTCAACTGGGATTCATGTTTAGTTCTATTTGAGCTAAAATTAAATTCAGTTTTAATTTATATGAGGAGAAATTTAGAATTGTATTGAATATTCTTAACTAGACCACAACAAAGAGAAATGAAAACTAGATAATCTATAGTAATAATCAAGAACTGACCAAAAATTTTCTTTGCTTAATGCTGCCTATAGATGAGAATGGGTATGACTATATTCAGTACTTACCAAATGTGTCAGACCCTTTGAATCAGTCAGCCCTCTAGAAAAGTATTATGACCCCTGTGTAGTCTCATCGATTTCCCCTTAATGTAACTCAGACCCCTGGAACACAACCAATTCCAGAAATTCATTTACATATAATGCATACCTGGAAAACTGACCTGGTGGCACCAGTAACCCCCATGATGATTTTTCAGTGTTGCACACAAATTATCAGGAGTCAGGGTCTAGACTGTCAGGTTCACCTGTGTAATGATCACAAAAGTACAAGTGATGAACAGAAGCCCAGAAAAGTAACTTGACCAGACTCAGATGGCCAGTAAATGACAAACTTAGATGAGAATCTATTAATGCCAAAGCTTATATTCTTTCTATTATTTCACACTGTATACCTAGGTGAAGTTTAATGTTTCTTTGCAAACTTTGGATCCTATGAATACATGTTACTACTGATAGAGATGAATATTTTAGTTTTATGTCCTAAGTGGAATTCAAAGGTTAATAATGAAACAACAAAATAACTTTTTCTCATTTCCCCTTTTGAAATCCCAAAACCCTTTTTCTCTTATGACTAAATATAAATTAATGATTAAAAATTCATAGAGAACTCATAGTTCAGGGTTTTACTTTTATAATTGTTCTTATCAGAAATTCTTAAAGTATTTTATAGAGTATTAAAGAGCATAAAAGAGAAAAATATTAGAATAACATATTTCCTTTGCAAAGCTTAATGTATTTTGAGGTATAATAGACCCCAATCAAGAAAATATCCACCAACTTATTATAATATTAATAACTAAACCCATGGGAAAGAGAGGTGAAGCATATAGTATACTATTTCCATAACTTTTTGCCAGACATGTCCTGCTTTGATGAACAATAATAGCCTTGAACTCCTCACAGAGAATCCCCATCTCTAAATCAGAATGTATTTGTGTTTATCTCTGCTTATATAGCTACATATATCATTTCAGTCCAAAGAGAATTTTCTTGTTGCAAATTTAAGGTGATTAAGATGGTTTTTAATGGAAGTAATTTTGCAGTTCTAATTACAGTGTTTATTATCATGAAGAATTTCATATGAATATATGACTATTAGCAGTATTCTATTGGGAAAGCTGAAAATAATTTGTCCTAATCTGGAGATTTGTTAAGATCCATAATATGCATACACTAATCCTTTTGCCCTAACAACACCATTGTATGAAATATATCTAGGGATTTAAAAATGTTAACCTGGTAATCACAGCAGGAGAGTGACAGAGCATGTAAGGGATACCTAAATCGTACAGACATTTAGCAGAATTTGCCCTCATTAAATCACAGTAGCATAAAATTAGATATGTAAAATCAATTCATAACATTTATTTTGCAACTAGGGTTTATATGTTTTAAAAGTGCCAGGAAAAACTCTCCAATTTCCTCTTCCCATAGTAAACTCTATTTGAGATCCTATGAGAATTTCCAACTACATATTGATGATTTCCATTTTGGATGGACAATTTAGGTATCAAACTTTAAAAATATAAATCCTATAAAATAATCCTACTGAATGAGCAAGGATTCATCATTAATTAGCTCATCCTGCATTACTAAATGGATTACTTTTCTTAATTAACTTGGCACTTCTCAGTATGTAAAGAAGAAAACAATAATGATTTTTTAAAAATATTTCCAATTTTCAAGACTTTATTCCACTTCTTCCAATTTTAACCTGCCAAAAATGAAACAAATGCTTATGGAAAAAGTAATTACTTTTCTCCTTCTTTAACTTCTTCTTAATTAACTTTTAATCTATGCTGTTAAACAGAGAGCATTTCTTAATACTAAATGTGTCTAAAATGTAAGAGACAGAGATTTAAATGATTTAGATAAACATCTGCCTAGCACAGAGGCATAAAAATTACAAATTTAGGATATGAGTGGCTGAGTGCCAACAGTAGCTGCCAGCAAAAGCAAGATATTGCCTTCATTTTTTTAATCTTTTGCTTACAAACAAACCAACTTAATAAATGCCTTCTAACCATACACCCTTATATTGGAGCATGTTTCTTGGTTTATCCTACATAAAATTCTAAAAAGTTTTGAATGAGAAATTGCAGGAACACAACCATGTAACCATTTATGAAAGACATGTTTTAATAGAGGCAAATCAATAAATTGGAAAATTTCAGTATGAAATGAAGCTCTGTTGTTTTGTTTAGTTGGAGTGGATTCTGTCAACAGTAATTTAAAATAATCAATCCAATGATATGATCCCTGGTTGGTGTTCAGATAATTACTATACTTATGTCTAGTAATTTTCAGCTATTAAATGGAGTATAGAGTGGCAAGTAAAGACACGAAGCTTTGACCCTTAATACCACTCTTACTATATGTGTGTAATTTGTCTTTTAATAACTGAAATAACATGACAATAAACTCCTTACATGCAAACTAGATATGATCCTGCATTCTTTATGAATGCCCAGTGAATCAAAATGTCTTGAGGTTGTTTTTTTGCACAAGATACAGTGGAAACACAAACACAGGATGGGGTAGGGTGGACAGAGAGAGAGAGAGAGAAAGAGAGGGAGAAAGTGTAAGCATTTACAGGTATACCTTGAAGGCATTGCAGATTCCATTCCAGACCACTACAATAAAGTGAATATTGTGATAAAGCAAATCACATGAATTTTTTTGATTTCCCAGTGCATGTAAAAGTTATGTTTACATTATACTATAGTCTATTAAGTGTACAATAGGATTATGTCTAAAAAATGTATATACCTTACTTAATTAAAAAATGTCTTATTTCTAAAAATTGCTAACAATTTTATGAGCTTTTATCTATCTATAATCATTTTACTGGTGGAAAGTCTTACTTCCATGTTGATGGCTACTGACTGATCACAGTGGTGGTTGCTGAAAATTAGAGTGGCTGTGCAAATTTTTAAAAATAAGACAAAAATGACATTTGCCACGTTGATCAACTCTTCCTTTCATAAAAAATTTCCTCATAGCATGTGATGCTGTTTGAGAACATCTTACATACAGTCGGACTTCTTTCAAAATTGGAGTCAATCTTCTCAAACACTGCCACTGCTTTATCCACTAAGTTTATGTAATATTCTAAATCCTTTGTTGTCATTTCAACAACATTTACAGCATCTTCACCAGGAATGGAATCCATCTCAAGAAACCACTTTCTTTTCTCATCCATAAGAAGCAACTCCTCATCTATTAAAGTTTGTCTGTCATAAGATTGTAGCAATTCAGTCACATCTTCAGGTTCCAGTTCTAGTTCTATTTCTCTTTCTATTTTTACTGCATCTGCAGTTACTTCCTCCACTGAAATCTTGAACTTTTCCAAGTCATCCATGAGGGTTGGAATCAACTTCTTCCAAACTCCTGTTCATGTTGATAGTTTGACTTCCTCTCATGAATTATGAATGTTCTTAATGGCATCTAGAATGGTGAATCATTTCCAAAATGGTTCCAATTTACTTTTCCCAGTTCCATCAGAGGAATCACAATCTAAGGCAGCTATGCCTTATTAAATGTTTTCTTAAATAATGAGACTTGAAATTCAAATTACTCCTTGATCCATTGGCTTCAGAATGGGTGTTATGTTAGCAGACATGAAAACAACATTAATCCCCTTGTACATCTCCATCATAGCTCTTGGGTGACCAGAGCTATATTGGGTGTATTGTCACTGAAGAGTAATATTACCAAAGGAATCTTTTTTTTCTGAGCAGTGGCTTTCAACAGTGGGATTAAAATATTCAGTAAAGTATGCTGTAAATAGCTGCAGTTTCTATATCGGCACTTGCTGCTTCACCTTGTGTTTTTATGTTATGAAGATGGCTTCTTTACTTAAAACTCATGAACCAACCTCTGATGGCTTCAGACTTTTCTTCTGCAGCTTCCTCACCTCTTTGAACCTTCATAAAATTTAAGAGTTATGAGTTTACCCTGGATTAGGCTTTGGCTTACGGGAATGTTGTGGCTGTTTTGCTTTTCTATCCAGGCCATCAAAACTTTCTCCCTATCAGCAATAAGGCTGTTTCTCTTATCATTCATGTATTCACTGGAGTACCACATTTAATTTCCTTCAAGAATTTTTTTTTTTGCATTCACAACTTGGCTGTTTGGCCCAAGAGGCTTAGCTTTTGGCCTATCTTGGCTTTTGACATGCCTTCCTCACTAAGCTTAATGATTTATAGCTTTTGATTTAAAGTGATAGATGTGTGACTCTTCCTCACACTTGAACACTTAGAGGCCATTGTAGGGTTATTAAGTGAGCTAATTTCAATATTGTTGTGTCCCAGGGAATACAGAGGCCTAAGGAGAGGGAAAAGATATGAGGGAATGGTTGGTTAGTGGAGTAGTCAGTGGAATCAGTAAACACACACATTTATTGATTAAGTTCGCTGCCTTATTTGTGTGCAGTTCATAATGCCTCCAAACAATTCCAATAGTAACATCAAAGGACACTGATGACAGAATACTATAACAGATATAATAATAATGAAAAATTTAAAATATTGCAAAAATTACCAAAATGTGACATGGAGACACAAAGTATAACACATTAGCACATGCTGATGGTAAAATGATGTCAATAGACTTGTTTGACACAGGGTTGCCACTAACCTTTAATTTATATAAAACACAATATCTAGGAAGCACAAGAAAGCAAAGTGAAATAAAACAGAATATGGTTGTATTTCCCTTCCCTCACCAAATCCTGTTGAGGTAAACGAAGAAAAACAAGCAAAAGGAACATATTCATGAAAATACTGTACTGAGAAAAGTAGATGAGGATATGACAGTCAAGAGATTTCCATGAGGTTCTGAAATGCAAACAGTGAATAGTTCCTATTAAATGTATAACCCCAGTTAAGGGAACCCCAGGAGACTACTCCAGTGATGTTGGGAGATTAATGAGTTCTTGGCTTGTTAACAAGCTTCGGGGATCACAGTCCTTTTCTCTCAGTGGTTTATGTGTTCCATCATCTTCTTGCTTCTAGTAGCATATGCAAAAGCTTATCAGTCAGTATAATTTTCTTACCTTTTAAAATATCTTACTATTTATGTTAACTTATTCTTGGAATATTATCAAGATTTTTTTAAATGTCTCTCAAACTGGGACTTCTGAATGGTCTTTTTTTTTAGTTTATTGATTAATCTATTTAATTATTATTTTACCTTGATTTGTCCTCTTTCTGAAACAGTTACCATTGGCATATTAAATCTCTGGGATCTGTCCTCCAGTTCTTTTATCTTTTCCTTATGATTCTCATATTCTTGTGTTTTTTCTCTATGTTCTAAGTTATTTCTTCCACTTAATAATATCACTACAAATATAGGTTTGAGCCATATCTGGCTTTTCCTTTTTTATACCACTATTTTATTTTATAATTTATGAATCCTGGTTGTTAGAGAAGATTTACTATATTCCTTTGATGGTCCTCGTTCATTTTATGTCAATGCTTTCTGTGACTCCTTCAGTTCTGCTTTACTGGGAAATATCACTTATAGAATTTTGGTTCACTCACCATGCCTCAGGTTACTAATACCCTTTAAATGATTTTTTCTTTGCCATATTTTCATTATATGTTCCCTTTTCCTTCATATACATGGGGGTATTACATGTTTTGAGCCGTGGAAAACTTTCAGTGGTAGGGATGGATAAAATAGAAGAAACAGTCATTTTTGCTCTTGTGATCAGGTTACATTATCTGTCAAATGTGTTATTCTCTTTTGAAGCACGGGAGTACCACATGCCTAGTCCTTGTTTTTCCTAGGTATAAGTAAGAGCCCTCCATCAGTTACAGGAAATTTAAGACAATGCAGCCCACTAACGCAGGTATGTGCAGGATGACTGGATTTCCTCCGAGTCTAAGAGAGAAATTGGGATCAAGCAAATCTTTGAAAGATCACAAAAAGCCAGTGTATCCCCTCATCAGGGGGATTTGTAGGCTTCCCTCAAGTGATTCTCCTTAGGAAGAATTTTGTTCCCTACTCCATTCACAGAATATTAAATTTATCCTCCAACTCTGTCAGGTTCTTTCAGCTTGTATGCCTTAGGTTCTCATTTATTCCAAAGAGAGGAAAAGGAGCCAGGGATGAGAACTTAAATTCTCAAAGATTCTTTAGTTTTGAAAAGAAGGACACAAAAATATTGTTTACTATGAACAATGTGAGTATATACCTCTAAAACCCAGGAGACTAAATTATAATGATGCTCTTTGAAAATAAGAAGAGGCTGGGTATGGTGGCATAAGCCTGTAGTTCCAGCTGCTCAGGAGGCTGAAGTAGGAGATGAGGGAAAAATACAAGTTGCCCACCATGCAGGGAGGAACACTGTGTTATGTTACAGTGCTCAAAATTGTTACAAAATAAATTAAGCAAAGATAACTACAAGGCACAAAAGATATGCTTCAATAATTCCTTGAGACAACTGGCTTATGCCAGCCCCAACTGCTTTAACTGTTGTATAGTACCCTTTAGCTAATTGTAATACTAAAATCTCCACCTAATAGAAAATTATAATATTATTAACATAGCATGGGGTATATGAAGGCACATGATAATTGTACTGTGCATGCTTAATCTATTTTACATCTGAAAATGCAGTGACACAACACTAAGAGCTCTCTATCATTCACTGGAAAGGGATTTAAGGTGACACAATGGGGAGGCTGTGTGGATTTTACTCTCCAGGGAGATCTTGTGCCACCCAGCAGTAAGGACTCTGTGTAAGTAACCTCTAGTAAATTCACTTAACTCACCAAGCTGGACTTGTCTGAGTTATTCTTTGGTCTCTGGGCACCATCTCAGTTCAGAGGGCAGTTTTTCTATATCATCCTGGGATTTTCCCAAAACAGGAGGATTGCTTGAATCTAGGAGTTTTGAGTCCAACCTGGGCAACATAGTGAAGTGAGGCCCCATCTCTAAAAAATAATAATAATAATAAGAGATTCAGTAAGAAGATGAGTTACTAAATGTCCAAATATTATACAGAAAACAAACGAAGGATCATTTATAATAACAATGGAGCCATAAAACTCTTAGAAGGGAATCAGTAAACAATGCATAATATTTATAATAATTGAATATAAACTCTCTTGAGAAACAAAAAAGACTTGTAAAGGGAAAGATTTTCTTTGTGCTATATTTAAAACTGTAAAGAGGTCAAATCTCTCAAAAATATCTTTGGGAAATCACCACACATGTTCAAAGTTTCAATAAGATTGCTTTCCTTGGGAGGGAGGTGGGACTGAGTTGGAATGCCTCGATAAAAAATGCACCTCAAGTATCTAACATATGTAAAAAGTCAGAAAATTCTATACAAAAATAAAATGTATCATAAAACTACAATTAAAATGTGATACAAATAAAGAAATATGTGACAGAAACAGTGCTGTTGAAGACACTGAACACCAGGCAGTGAAGAACCTGATACCTGAGTGATGGGAACAATTTAGGAGAACCATATGAGGAGTCCTCAGCTTAAACCTTGTGAGAGTTTTCAGGAATTGGCATATGGCAGATTCCCTGAGTTGAGGAGGAGGAGTTGAAACGTTCCTAGTTTGTAGGATAGAGTTTTGGAAAGGTGAGTGTTGCATAGAGAAGCTTGAAGACCTTAAAGGCACCTCTTTAAGCATTTAGCAGAGTACTAATCAACACGTGTGTATGAGGTAAACACCTAAGGCTGGAGAAAGAACCATATGAAAGGATAGGAGCAAACAATATCTAAAGCTCATGTGGTGCTGGCAGTAGTGCTTGTTCTAACCAGACAGATTGGAAAAACTCAATTCAATTGAGTTGAGTACTCACAAAAGTCTGACTATTTTACTCAGTATATTAATAAATGTTCTCTAGAGAAACAGAACAAATAATATGTGTATGTGTGTATACAAATATATTTTAAGAAATTGGGCTGGCGAGTCCAAAATCTGCAGGGCAGTCCAGCAGGCTGGAGACCCAGGGAATAGTTGATAGTGCAGCTCCAGTCAGAAGGAAGTCTAGAGGCAGAATTTACTCTTCCATGGGGGACCTCAGTCTTTTTCTTTTAATGCCTTGAGTTGATTGGATGAGGCCCATGCACACTATGGAGAGTGATATATGCTTTACCTGAAGTCTATTGATTTAAGTGTTAATCCCATATAAAATATACCTTCACAAAAACATCTAGACTGATGTTTGACCAAAAACCAGACACCATAGTCTAATCAAGTTGACACATAAAATTCACCACCACACTTGGTATTTTCTGGTACTTAGGAATTGCCTCAGTAGTGGGGAATAAGCAGCCATAAATTGAGAACTGATCTGAGCCCATTTAACAAACTATGAAACAAAACCCAAAAGGATAAAGCTTTTATAAATAACTTCACTGCATCCCAGAAAAAAAGTACAAGGGATTAATGGGAATAAAAAAAAAATCCAACACTAAACAAGGTAAAGTTCTCAGTTTGTTATCTAATCAAAAATTATGTAATTTAAAGGAGCCAAAAAAAGAAAAAGCACAAATAATAATCGGAAAAAGCACATACACACACAGTGTGTAGAATTCAGAGGAAGGAATTGTACACTGACATATCCAAATGTCTCCTCAGCATTTCCATTTCAATATGTATTAGGCATCTCAAACTTGACATTGAAAACCAAGCTCCTGGTCTGCTCCACCACGTTCCCAAACCTGCCCATTTCAATTGATGGCAACACCATCCTTTTAGGTGGTCAGACCAAAAACCTTGAAGTTATCTTTTTACTCCTCTCTTCCTCTCCAATTCCACATCCAATTCATCACAAAATCTTGTTTGCACCACCCCTCCTATTGTAATAGACTCCTTACTGTTCTTCTTGTTTTAGTGTCTGCTCCCTTATAGCTCTTTCTCAACGTGATAACCAGAGTGATTCCTGCAACACGTGACTTTGATCAGTCACTTCCATGTCCAGTCTTACCAAAGGCTTTTCATTTCATTCAAATAGAAGCTAGTGTCCTTTTAATGATATTTCCCTTCCCTTCCTCTCTGACAACATCTCCTACCATTTTTCTAGCTCAGCGTTATCCAACAGAAATGTGAGTCACATACGCAATTTAAAAGTTTTTATTAAATAGTAGCACATTATATTAATAAAAGTCAAAAATAAGTGAAATTAATTTAATAACATATGTTTAACTCAACATATCATAAACATCATTTCAACATGTACCAGTATAAAAATTCAACATACAATCAATACAAAAACATTTTTAATATTTTTTTATACACAGCTTTCCAAATCAGGAGCTCATCTTACACTTACAGCACATCTCAAATTGGATTAGCTCGGTAGCCCCATGTGATTAGAAAGTATCAACTGGACAGCACAGCACCAGCTCATTCCTTTCCATTCACACTGGTTTCTTTTATATTCCTGGAACATGCCCATCACACTCTTGCTTCACAACCTGTCTTAGTCTATTTGTGCTGCCATAGCAAAATACTACAGGCTGGGCAATTTATTTAAAAAAATAGAAATTTTATTTCTTATGGTTCCAGAAACTGGAAGATTAGTGAGGGCTGCACTCTCTGCTTCCAAGATGGTGCCTTGTTGCTACATTCTTTGGAGGGGAGAAGCAGTATCCTCCCATGGCAGAAGGACAGAGGACAAAAGATGCAATTTCTAGTCTCTCCACCTTTTGTATCAGGTCACTAATTCCATTCATAAAGGCTCCACTATAATGCCTTAGTCACCTCCCAAAATCCCTACCTCTTAATACTATCACATTAGTGACTAACTTTCAATACATGAATTTGGGGGTTACATTCATACCACAACACAGCCTTTGCATCAGCTGTTTCCTTTTCCTGGAACCGCTTCCTGCATATATATACATGGCTTGTTTCCTCACCTCCTTCTAGTCTTTTTTCAGATGTCACCATCTCAGGGAGGCCATGCAGATTACTTTATTTAATGTACCCTCTATCTCCCTCCACCCTTGCATTTCCTATTCCTCTTACCCCAATCTAATTTTAATATATTATTTATTACCCTTTAAAAATATATAAATTACTTATCTATCATGTTTATTATCTCTCTCTCCCCTCAATAGAAGCTCTCCTATGAGGGCAAGGATTTTGGATTATTTTGTTCATTTATGTATCCCCAGCTTCTCAAGTAATGCCTAATCTATAGTAGTTCAATAAATACTTGTTAAATGAATAAAAAGAATAAATGCAATATGATACTATGCAATCATTTGACAATGTAGAGTCATATGAATTCACTTTGGAAGAACTGTCTGGGGGATGGGCATGCTTGTAGCTCTGGCTTGGGCAATGCAAAGGCAATATATGGAACCAAAATGTTTATATCCCCATAGTATTCTTAAATTTAAATAAATAAATAATAAAAATAAATAAATGAGAAAAAATATTTTGGTAAAGGAAAAATATGCTGCATAACTGTGTAAACATACATCCTTTTACTGTTTCAAAGTATGTCTTTGGATATGAGTGTAGCTGTGTTTAAGATGGCATATAATATCTATAGAGAAAGAATACATATCTATTGCTATGACTAATTGCATTTATCTAGAGAGTGGAATTGGCAGACAGAGAAAGACACTTTCATAGTTTTTATTATACTTATATGTCTCATTTGAGGCTTTTAAAATAATAAACATGATATTTGTGATAGTATTAAAATATTTACAGTTTTAAAAATTGGTAATGACAAAAAATTATGAACATGAGCACTTCTTGTTCTGAACGTTTATTCATTTAGGGTGCAAAAATCTATTTCTTAGAAGTCACCTTTGCATAGTCCTATAGGTATTTCTCCAGAAATATTCTGAGACCTCTACATTGTACATTGTATTATTCTGACATTTTTTGATTGTATATATAGGAACATGTGTGTTTCATATTTTAATTCGTAGAAGTGATTTTATAAACTGTTCCTCAGTTCATAGTCTTTGCAATTAAATTCTAAGTTAACCTACTAACTGAATTACAGAAATCAGATATAAACAAATGAACAGATTTCAGCTGTCCATTTGATATACTGATTTGAATTAGTTTTAATGGTTCCCATGGCAGTTTTCTAGCCTGTAACTGCTATTAAACAGAATTCTGTAGATTCACTGTTGATGTTTAAATACTCCGTGTGGTAATACAACTGATTTGTGTTTTATACAAGTAATAACTATGGATTGAATTAAAAAGAAAATATAACCTAAAGAAAAAAGGAACTATTTAATGCAGTTTTTAGTACTCTGGAAGATTCACGTTTTTATTTAATTTTTTCTCTTGAAAAATCAAAATACTAATTATAACAGTACCTAGTATTGCTACTCTATTAAGAGTTTTGAATATTTTATCTCATGTGAGTCTTACACTATACCTATAAAGTTGATACCAATGTTATCCCTGTTTTTACAGATGAGAAAGTTGAGGTTTAAAGGGAAGGAAGTAAATTGCCCAGGTCCACATTGGTAGTAAGATTAGAATTAGTACTTATATATTATATTTAGTTTCACATTAAAGCCATGTTCTTTAGCACTATGTCACTAATATATTTATACTAGTGAAACCAAATACTTGTAATTATCTTTAAAAATAAATAGTTCTAAAATTACAAAGAGATGTTGACCTAAAATCTAGTATAAATCTGCTATGTGAAACTCTGTAATATGTAGTATTATATCACAACACTTAGAATAGTGACTAGAACATAGTAGGTACACAATAAATAACTTTGAATTAATGAAATCAGGAAAGTTTTTGTCTACTTGCACATTCTAAATTTTTACAGTGAAGTAAAAAAATACCTTATAAAGGGGAAAGAGCAGAAGCAAATGGCATGAGACCTGTTAGTATTTGAAAATGGAACAGTCAAATAAATGGGATTAAAAATCATTTGGCTGGAATCAGAGATGACAGATAGAAAGCTATAACACTTTGGGATATTCCATAGTGTGCCTACTTTATCTATTTTAAAAAATAGGAGATTACCTGAGTTTATATAACTGACAGGGAAATATTTATTTCGTCTATTAATTTTACGCATATTGAAATATATGAGAGCCTAGTTAAAGTATGAAACCCTCTCTGAAGGCCAGATATAATGAGTCCCCCACTTTTCCCCATTAACACAGGAGACTTTGCTTAGCCTTTGAAATATTACTCTGGCCTGGTCAAGCAAACTAATAATACTTCAATTTCTCTTTGATCATCTCTTCTCCCCAAACCTTGTCAACCACAAAATATTGTATGACACGTTAGAGTCTATGTATATAATGATTCTCAAAAGCACTTCATCTTTTCATTCTTCTGCCGCTTTGCTAGTACAGATCATCATCTGTTGCTAGAACTAATGAAATCACATTCAAATTATCCTGCTTGAGTCCACCTTACTGATTCCTCCTTCCCACTATCAACAAATTTATCTTCCCAGAACATGTATCTGCCGTTACACCTTAATTCCATGTCACCTATTAAATGAAGGCCTAAAGCTTCCTCATGAAATTAAAGCACCTTGCTTCAGCCCCCTTTCCTCACCTTCCAATTACAATTATAAAAAGCACTTTTTAGGGTGCCCCAAATCGCCAAGCACCGTCTTATGCTCAACCCTGTTTCTAAAGTGTTGTGGCCCTTCCTTTGTTACCAGTCACCTTCCTCAAGCCTCAAGGCTCAGAAGAAGTGCCATCTCCTTCAGGAGGCTTTTCCTAGGCTCTCCCAATTCACTCCTAATTTAGAATTAAGCATTTCCATCAAACTTTATTTGTACCTCTATTTATTGCATAGCTCCTTTCCCATATTTACTATAGTGTCACTATTCTTTCCTTATTTATATTGACCTCTTTATGGACAAGTACTCATTTAAGTTTTTCTCTTCCAGTGCCTAGAATAGGGCAGTATTTACAGCCACCCCAAACTTCAATACAATAAAAATATTGCTCACTGAAAAAATATCAAACTCAAAAATATGTTTAAATATACAGTGTAAGGATAGCACAGGGATGAAAACATCTGTATTATAGAAATGGAGCACGGTAACACTTGTATTGATAACTGGATGAATTTAGATGGATGTCTTATTGGGAAAGGGAAATAGAAGAGCAGAAAGGAAAATAAATCAAAATTATTCTTTGATTTCAAGTTTTCAGGGAAAAATTATTTTCAGGTACTAAGTTTGTCTGCATTGGGAAGGAGTGATTTTGTAATTTCCAGAACTGTCATCCTTTGTTACACTGTTGTCCTTCACTCACTATGCTATCTGGGGATGTTCAGGAGACTGCACACCTGGAGCATTGGACACAATGGCACTGAAGTCTCGCAGTGCAGGAAGGCTCAGTAATCAATTCCCCACTTTCCAGGTGGTGCTACTTGGCTCCATTCACATTAACTTTTCAGCGTTCTGTGTACAGAAAGCCTCCAGACAGTGCACAGGGAGGGAGAGCAATAAGACCTCTGATTACAAATCAATCACTTTTATTGCTGCCAGAGCCAGTAGCACAACACAGCTGATAGACAAAGCAATGGTTTTGTTTAATAATTGAGCTGTTTCTTAGGGTGGGAATGAAGCCTTTTCAATATTCCACTCTTCTTAAAAAATATGTATATTGTTTTGAACAACTAGTGGCACACAATAGATGTAGGTTTTAGCAGTGGTTCCTATTATGAACGTTGAATGTTATAGGCAGCTTTGATTAGATTTGCAGGATGTGGGGCAGGGATCAGCTCTATTGCATGTATACAGCCAAAATATCTGGCACACCTGTCCACATGAGAAATAGAAGGTAGACATTTCCTAAATTAGGGGTGATTCAGGAAAGGTATTACTGTTGAGTAAATTTATAAAATGCACTCAAAATTTGGACAAAAATAAGAAAACGGATTTTTAAGCACAAGGTGTGTGTACTTCTTTCTGGAAAAAAAACACTAAAATTATTAAAATGCTATCATAATGATATACAGTAAAATAAGGTGGATTTGAACACATCAGGGTCTCTTCAAGATGGTCTGTGCCAGGATTTTGTTGACATAGCCTTTTATGCTATCACCTGTCCTAAACAAATGCCACTGTGGGGCTTTGTTGTTGTTGTTTGCTTTTTGGGTCCCTACCATGTCCCTCATTCTCTCACACTATTACAACAAATATAAAATCCACATTAGCTCTAAGTGGGGCAAAGAGACATAAAACATTATTCAGTGATTAGAGAGACAGTACTTGGAGATGAGGATGGAAAACTATAACAAATAATGTGCTCCTTTGTAAATAGAATTCAAATGAGAGTTTAACCCTCATTTTCTTTTTCTGGAAAGTCATGAGAAAACACTGAATTTGTACAGAAGCCATGCATATAACAGAAAAAGTCCTACAAGGAATTTATCCTACATGGAATTTATCCCCATCATTGGCTCCTGTGACATTAAAGCTAGTCACTTAATTTCTGGTGTCTTCCAGTCATACTCATAAAAATGAAAACAATGACACAGATTCCTAAAAGGAAAGCCTAAAAATATTAGGATGATAAATAACATATGACTTTATTTTAGTTGCTCATAATGCCATTTTTGTGATTATTTTTTGAAAAAGATCCACTCCTGAAAGGAAATTACATAAAATAAGCACTAGTGTTATGCACTGTGCTATTAGATATTTTCACACAAACCATTATACTGACCTCAAAAAAAGCATATTTTAACTGGACACAAAGCCTTAATTTGTTCTAATAAAACACAAATTTGCCCAAGTTCTACCAGTAACCATGGTTTCCACCTAGTACTCATGGAAGTGGCCATAGTTTTTATTTCATGATAAAGTTCACTGTGGGATCAGGTCTGACTCAGAGCTTTTCCTAAAAATACAAAAGGGATAAATAAAAATGTAACAGAAAAATTACTAAACTGTCCCTTGATAACTAAATGGTTGATCATAAATTGGAGTGTCTATGCAAATGAAGTAAATAATTAAAAACTCCAAGAACAGCATTGACTAGGTGGTTGATGACTGGCAATTATAAAAGCTGAATTTTTAATATGCATACATCTAAGGAGCCAATAAAAATTAGCTCCCAGACTAATGGACTTGCCTTTCTTCCAAAGCAGAATTTTAATGAGAGCATTATTTATAACAGAGAACCCAAGAACCAGGGTATTCTTGCTTAGTCTCATTTATTTTTTTATTCCCTGACACCTTATCCATTAAACTATGAACTTCTTTACAGAAGAATAATACTTTATGTGCTGGGAAGTAAAGGTCAAAATGACCTCGGAAATTAGTCACACTATTAATATGTATACTTTAAAGATATGCCACTTAGGACAAAAGAAATTGTAAAGCCTGTGTTTCTAAATACCTATGTTTATGCTTCTTTTATACATTCCACATGATCAAATTATATTTTACATAATTTAGCTTTTGATGCTACATAAATTGTTACTTTTCCACAAATATGTGATTATTTCCTACGTGAGATAAAATGTTAAATCCTTGAGGATATTTAAATCTTTTTGTACATTTATAATGCTTAAGAATGGTTTTAGTCATTCTAATGCACGTATATTGTTTAGCTGCTAATTTCTTTAAGACTGCTGAAAGAGTTTCATTTTTCCCTTGGCACAGCATTTGCTTATTGGCAATCATATTATAAGCATCACAGAGTCCTCTGTTGCTCTTCTTAAGGTTAGATTGCTACTTTCCTTTTTGAGATTTCAGCCAGAGCTGTCTCTGGTTTTGCTTCCATGACTCCTCCCCCCATGGTTGTGACTAAGCAAGGACTGTTTGGCAGACAGCATCTAAGGAGCTTTAATCAGCTGGGTGACGTCCCCCATAAACTATGAGTCAGGCAAAGGTCTCGTCCAAGGATGAGTCAGAGAGTGGTTTACTTAGAGCTGCTTTAAACAGAAATTCATCAGTCCCTTTCCAACTCCATCCCTTTACTCTCACCCTAGTGCTGAACTGAAATCATATGACCAACGAATAGCGGTGGAGGAAGGGTTTTCAGGAGAAACATGATAAATGAGTTCTCATTTGTCCAGGCTTGACCCCTTCTGCCATCTTCTTCTTCTTCTTTTTTTTTTTTTTTTTTTTTTGGCTCTCAACATTTTATAAACTTCTGCATCCACTCATAAATACTGAAGAATTTAGACTTTCTAAGAAATCACAGCTTATTAAAAATCTAAGGACTCAGGTCCCTCTTCGATGTCCAGTATTGGATAGACAACAGGCAAATGCCCAGAATAACTAGGTTCTTTATACTAACCAGGGTAAAGAGAGTATCTTCTCACTAGGAGTCTTTGTTTAATAAACTGGAGATTATAATGTTGCTTAATAACATTGAATTATGAGTATAGTTCTTTTAATATACGTTTTGGCAATTTTGTGTTTCTTCTCTTTTTTAATTACTTGTTTTTGTCCTTTCATGTTTTATTGTTAGAGACTTTTTTTTTTCCTGATTGGTTTGAAAGAACTCCTTATACATTACAACCGTTAGTTCTTTCCTTGCTGCAAATCTTTTTCTCCAGTTTATCATTTGGCTTTTAATGTTTATACTTTAAAGCGTAGGTGTATTTACTCTTGTGTGTGATCAAATATACCTGTATTTTCTTTAATCTTTTCTTTTTTATTTTTATGTTTAGAAAAGCTGTCCTTACTCTGATATATAAGATATTTACTTATATTTTCCCATAATTGTGGTTTGTTTTTAAAAACTAATACAGTCCATTTTGGTATATAATATAGGGCAGTTCTTTATTATTTTCCAAATGCTAAACCAATTGTTCAAAGGCTGTTTATGAAATGACATTCTTTCTCTACTGCTTTGAATTATGTAATTTATAGCATAGTAAATAATTATATATACAAGCAAGTTTTCCTAGTCTGTTCTAGCCATTTATTTACTTTATTCCCATATTACAAATATTCTATTTCCAGAATACTGTAACATTTTCTAAGATATTAAGTATTCAGTATTTTAAAATTATGTTTTCAGCATCAATTCAGCTGATCATATAGTTTCTATCTTTTGATATATCAATATAATGATGTAAATAATTCTATTATTTTATTAGTAGTGTTTCTAACGTATAACTATCCTTGCTTTCCTAGAATAAGTACTACTTGTTTATGATTTTGTTATACTAATACATTGCTAATATTCTTCAGATTACTGCATATACAGTATAACCAGGAATATTCTGTAATTTTGTTTTTGGTCTGTCATTGTCCAGGGATAAATTTTTTCTTCTTAATTCATAAAGTGAATTGGAAAATATAATAGAGAAAGTTATAAAAATATGGCTAACTAAGAAATTCAATGATTCCCCTTCATCTGCCCTACCCATAAACTACAGAAATAACCAAAGCTTTATAAAGATAGGGAAAAACATCTAAAAGCCCACACCATTACTGGAAACTAGGAAAGGAGCCTGTCCACGTAAACAATATTGAGTGGTTTCTGTCATAGGTGGTGCTTATGAGAACAAATGAAGAATTTGGTGATAGATAACTTACAATTTCACATCCCGAGAGAATCATGGGATATCTCTGAGAGAAAGTAAAAAAAAAAAGCTAGGCAGATTTCCAGTAACATCCCCTGATTTGAATTGTCAAGGGCTCAAAGGAAGGACAGGTCTATAGATAGCTAACATTTGAAACTTTTACCACTACCCAAAGAGAAAGTCTATGCCTAGCACATAAATGTAAGTGTAGTTATATTAGATCAAAAGCCTACAGGCAGTTGGACTTCTTGATATGGCATTAAAAGCTATAAAGAATAAAATAATGCAGTAAACCATGTAAGGGATGTGGAGGATAAGCTTGAGATGATCATCCAGAATACAGGGGGAAAAGTAAAAATAATGAAACCAACCAGAGGGAAACCACTTACACAGATGACTTACCTTGGAAAGCTAAGGTATAGATTTTTCTATAGTGACCCAATGTGAACTCCAATATGAAGTTGAGAGTTATTAGTGGATGTCTCCAAGTTTATTGCACTAATTACACAGGAGATGCATCTGCCAGTCAGCCTTTCCAATCCTTCAATTGGTCCTGTGGATTGCTGACATTCCCTAGGTACTTTGGTGTGTATGAGTAGCACCTTTCCTTCATTATCAGCTCCCATTTTTTATATGTATTTCTTTGGTCATGCAATCAGTATCTAGGATAAAGAACTCAATTTTTGCCTTATCTTTTTATTTCTCCTTTTTTAAAGCAACCACAGTGTAATTTAGTTACAAATTTAGCTCATTAAATCAAAAGAGAAATTATAAATAATTAATGTTAAGATCTCTTTTAGGTTAAGTTTGTAAAGTGAGATTTTTCTTTGACTTTTAAGTTAGCTCATCAAAAATATGTGCAAACCATTTTTTAAGAAACAACCTCCTAACCACAAAAAACACAAATTGTTTTAAAAAATATTATTTACAATAAGTTACTTTTTATCCTTACTGTACTTTTCTAAAGATAAATACATGAACCTTAACATTTCCAGTTTTCCAGTTGTCATACATCCTTAAAATGGCAAGCACAAAATTTGTACCTTTTATATGAGAAAAGTAAATATCCCTTGAAATACCTTAACAGAGTAAAATTTTTAATTTTTATATAAAAAGGGAAATGGAAGTATCTAATGAAGGATATGAGGAAAGTTGTTGCTATGTCTGATCTGTCCTTTTAGTGCTCAAAGAAATATTCTATTTTTTCAGAGTCTCAAATTCTATTAAAGAAAACTGCTGGCAGATATGTTCTTATTAAACATATCACATCACACCACACCTACACTCACAACAATCCCACTCACCTCGAATACAAATCTTTCCAAAAATATTATTTGTCAGGAATTTTTCTTCAGTTATAGCATTTAAAACTGACGTTAAAGGGAAATGCTGGACTAGGAAATCTGTTTAGGGAAATCATCTGTTGAATAAAATTGTCACAAATTTAATAATATGAGTTTGAAGAGAGAAATGTAGGTGTTTGATAGAAATTTAGGTAACAAAATGAAAGTATTTGAAGATACACATTAAAAAATAGAATCCAAGGTAATGTTATAAAAACTGTCATTCCCAGAAAAAATAGAAAATATTTTAATTAGGAAGGCTAGAATTTTTCTTAATATTTTAAAAAATTCAAATGTAATGCATTTCAGCAATAAGACAGGGAAAAAGCCATATTTTTAATAATAACCCAATTTGGTTTTTTTTTATTTTTTAAATTAATTTTATTATGTATATTTGAGGTTTACAACATGATGTTATGGGATACATATAGATGGTAAAATGGTTACTAAAGTGAAGCACATTAATATATTCATCACCTCACATAATTGCTTTTTTGGTATGTCTGTGACAATAGCAGCTAACATCTATGTATTTTTAAAAGATCCATAATACAGTGCAAATTTAGCTATAGTCCTCATGTTGTACCTTAGATCTCTAGACTTTTTTATCCTACATATCTGCTACTTTGTATCTGTTGAACTATATCCCCTTTCCCCTTTCCCACATCTGACCATGGCAACCACAGTTTTATTCTCTATCTCTGTGTATTTGCCTTTATTTTTAAAAATTCCACATATAAGAGAGATAATGTGGTATTTTTCTTTCTGTGTCTGATTTATTTCACTTAGCATAATGTCCTCCTGGTCTATGCATGTTGTGGCAAATGGCAGGATTATCTTATTTACAGCTGAATAACATTCCATTGTATATATACCACTTTTTTTTTTATCCATTTGTCTTTTGATGGATACTGTGGTGGTTTCTGTATCTCAGGTATTGTGAACAATGTTTCAGTGACAATGGTAATGCAGATATCTTTAATAAGTGGTAACTGCGGCTCCTTTGGTTATATACCAAGATGAGGCATTAGTGGGTCATGTGAAAAAAAAAAATGACCCAGTTTGGATTTAGTTTCTATAAGCATTTTATATATTTGTATTTCACAAATAGTCATATACAATTAGTTAGCATATATGTGAATATGGACATACACAAACATATTAGGCCATTTCAACTTTTCATTACAAAGTTAAAAATTCTAAAGAGAATAACTGACCTTTTATGCCTTTTAGAAAAGCTGCTGGATATAAGATTAATATGGAAACAGAAATTGTAGTCCCATATATTTTCAACAAACAACTAGAAAATTGAATTTAAAGTAAGATATCACTTAAAATATTATTAATACTTATAATACTTAAAGTAAGCATTAAAAATAGCAAATACCTAGCAAATAATTTAGTGAAAGATGTGGAAGTCCTCTATACTAAAAACTAAAAACAATATTATTCATAGAAATTTAAAAAGATCTAAATATACATAGGAATATGTATATGCAAACTCAATACCATAAAGATATCAATTCTTCCCAAATTGATTTATGAATTCAGTTCAACACCAATTAAAACATTCCAGCAGTTTCTTTTATGGAAAGACAAGTAGATTCTAAAATTCATTTGAAAATTCAAAAGGTCAGGGATAGTCAAGACAATCTTAAAGAACAGAATTGGAAAGCTTACGCTACCAGATACCTAGACTTACTTCTAAGTCTTACTTTAATAGTGACAGTGTGGTATTGACTCAGAAATAGACAAATAGAGCAATGGAGCAAAGTAGAAGGCATAAAACATAGAATCATGTAAATGTCACCAATTTTTCAACAAAATTGTCATGTAATTGCAATGGATTGAATATTTGAGTCCTTCCTAAAATCGGTATGTTGAAGTCCTAACCACCAATGTGATGGTATTAGGAGGTGAGGCCTGGGAGGTAATTAGGTCACAAAGTTGGACCTATACAATCAAAAATGGGATTAATTCCCTTAAAAAGGAACCCCAGGGAGCTTTCTCACTCTTTTTCTGCTATGTGAGGATACAAAGAGAAAATGGCCTTCTGCAAACCAGAAGAGAGCCCTCACTAGAACCTGACCATGCTGGCACCCTGATCTCAGACTTTCAGACTCTAGAACTGTGAGAAATAAATTTCTATTGTTTATAACGCTGAGTCTATGGTATCATGTCATAGAAATCTGAAATAAAACAGAAATACAATGGAAGAAAGGATGTTTTTATGAATTATATGGTATCAGTTTCATATTTACATGAAAAATAATAAACCATTACTCCAAACTTATACAATATATAGAAATCAATTCCAGATAAACTATATACCTAAAAGTGAAATTTAAATCAATAACTTATTTGAACATAATAGAAGAGAATAGTTTAATCATTTTTGACCTTTAGGTAGATAAGGATTTATTAAACAAGCAACAAAATGTATTAGTACCAAAGGACAAGATTGATAAATTGGATATTATCAAAATCAAGAAATTCCGTTCATTAAAAATACCATTATGAAACTAAAAGGACAAACAGAGTAGAAGAAAATATCTGAAAAAAAACACTAGGTATAGAAATATAAAGCATTCCTATTTGTCTTAATAAAGACAATTTGAAGTTTAAAAATAGGCAAGAGATTTGAAAAGGACATATGCAAAAAAAGATATTCAAAAGACTAATAAATATATGAAGAGGTATTTAACATCATTAGGCACCAGGAAAATGTCAAAAACACAATGAGATACCACTGTATCCCCACTAAAATGCCCAAAAGTAAAAATATGGAAAATACCAACTGTTGGTAAGGATGTAGAGTATGTGGGAAAAGAACATTCATAATAGCATTATTTGTAATAGCCAAAACCTAGAATAACATTAAATGTCCATCTATTGTAGAATTAATAAATAAATAAGGTAGCTTCATACATCAAAATACCTTTAAACAATGAAAAATAATGAAATACTGCTACACAAAACATCGATGAATTTTACAAGCATAAATTTAAACATAAAATAGTATATAATTAATTTATGTAAAATTCAAAACCATAAAAACTAATCTGTATTGATAAAAATCAAAATATGGTTAATTTGTGGGAAGATAGTGATTGAGAGGAACATGAAGAAAGCTTCTAGATTCTGTAATAATCTGTAAGTCGACATAAGTGTTTTCACATGGCATAAACTTGTCTATTTAAACATGTATGATTTCAGCACTTTGCTGTATGTATGTTATACTAACCAAAATGCTTTCTTACAAAATAAAATAGAAATATACAGGGAAAAACTGTATGCCATCAGGAAAAAATAAAACATATATCCTTAAGACAGAGGCAGCATTCAAAGGCAACCCCACTTATTAAATCAAAGACAGGGAAATATAGACATGATGATAACTAAGTGAAATTGATTTATTTTTATCTCAGTATGCATCATCATAGCTTTTTATGTCTTCATGTGTTGTGCTTAAGGGAAAATACATTCTGATGTCTGCAGTGAAAAAAAAAAAAAGAACAGATTGTAAATTCAAGAACTGTGCTTGAGTGTAAGACTTTTCAATAGTAATTGTTAATTTTCTTAAGTATAGATTTCTGCCTTGATTACAACTGATTAGCAAAAGAAATTTTCTTTCAGTCATATCTTTTTATATAGAATCAAAACTTTATTAAAATAAGTTAAGAATATGTCTGAATGCATTTTTATATGTGCACATCTATTTTATATATTTAAATGTATATTGTATATAGTAGAAAATATATTTAAATGCAGATATACACAAATACATATATATTGAAGTTTTAAATGAATGATAAACAGTAGTATGGATAACCCAAGAATCATTTCTATTTGAATTTAGAATGCATGCATGATTTTTGAGGAATATTTATCTTCTTGATTACAGCTTGTTTAGACTGATATTAAAATTAGTCTGCACTACTTGAAGACACAACACCTGATCTTGAGGAATTATATCTAAAACATATTGGTTAACAGAAAGAAGCTATCTGGGGGATTAAGTATTTTACATCAATATTCATCCAAAAATATCAGCAACATACTGATAAATGAGAATTAGCTGTAAATTAAAATCAATCCATAAAATAAGGACATGCCTGCAAGTTAAACAAAATTAAGAAATTGGCCTAAAGTGAAAATTAGGCTATCTCAATTAATTTTAATACTTCTTATTCTGTTCCTCTGTTTGTGTGTTTGTGTTTTGAGAAAGAGTATATCCTACAATAAAAAGAGCATAGTCTTCAGATTCTCGCAAACAAGTGTTTGAATACTGAGTTCATTATTTTTAAGATATATTAACAAGTTACTTGACTTCTTGCAGTTCTTGTAATAGCATGTGTCTTCGACTGTGATTGTGAGAATTTAACCACAATGGCATGTAAGTTAATAGTTTGCTTTTGGCTGGGCAGGGGCCAGATCATAAGTTAGAGAGGTCTGTGCTGAAAGATGATGAATTCACTTTGGGATATAGCCAGTGGGAACCATCCACTTGTACCCTGATCAATAGCAAGTTGAATTTAAAGAGATATGGGCTAGAGATGTAGTTTCAGAATCATCATATATATGTGATAATGGAAGTTATGGGTATGAACTCAGGATCCCAAGATGAGTGTACAGTATGAGAATAGAGGAGACCTTGGAATCTAGAAGCCTAAGAAAAACAACTTTTAAGGGAGGGCAAGAATAGATGTATTTTGGGTCTTACAAATGTAATCTGATGATATGGATATTAGTTTGACTCTGTGTACCAATAAACAGAGCAAGTAGAGAAAAATTATTTAATAATAATAATAATAATAATAACAGGCCACCAAAACCTCTGCATACATAAGGGCAAGACTAGAATTCTACCTTGTAAGGGACTGGAACCAAGAATAAGAAGCCTTCAGGGATCCTGAGAGTATGTTGTCTTACTCTTGTTTCTGCTTCAACCTATATGTCTTTTTTATTATCCTACAGGCAGACATTATTTGTTCCTCTGAACATGTATTAAAAAATGTTTATACCAAGCAGACTTTAACTGAATCTTGCTCCTCTTCCCTCCCATGGATTATTCAGAATCATAGCTTTTCCTACATTCTGTACACAGAAATCCTATATACCAAAGGATATAACTGTGGAGCAATTTGCTTTTCTTTTTGTGTAATAGCCAATGCTATAGTGCCTCATTTCCCATCTGTCCCTGCCTTACTTCTCTCTTTTCTCACCTAAACTGCTCTGAGTTTGGATGTCCTAAATAAAGCATTTGGGCATTAATCCTTGCTTCAGTCTCTGTTTCCTAGGGAGTCCAGGCTATGAGAGGTAGTTTATTACTTAGATGGGCTCCAACGGCCCCTCTGGCTCTCTCTGCAAGTGGGAGAAAGGCAAAGTATTCCCCAAGAAATGATCCACCCACATGATTCTGTGGCTTAGAAGGCACAGGGGAGCTTGTTTCCAAAAGAGAAGAAACCATTGCCATCAGGAGAGACACTCCAGAAGACATCTCATAAAGATTAAAAGGTGTAGTTATCAAAAATTATTCTTTCAGTATCCTTTCCTGTGGGTCTGACAATTGCAATTGTTAGGGCTTCCATTTTACTTTTTTTCTCTTTAAATAGTTGAATGAATCTGACCAGATGAGGTATTACTATAAATTTGCTTTGTGAAAAATAGCCCTTTTGGGAAATTTTTTTATGACTGATCATTTCTGTAGATTGAGACAATGATGGAATAAACATTAGGTTATTTTTTAGGATATTTCTCTATGGAATTAAAAAAAAAAAACTTCAAATGTAACTCTCTGCCCTTATCAAAATGGTTTCCTTACAAGCAGTATCTTTTGGATTTCCAGAAACCATGAAACTACTAATTCAGTTCAGTTCACTAAGGTGAGGTAGGGAAGATACTGACACAGTTGCCCTCTCTGCAATAGAGGAAGACAGCAACGACCAGCGAGAAGATGGGTTAGGGCTTGGTAATCAGTCTTTGCGTGACGTATAGGATGGATATTTAGGTTTTCCAGAGCACCTCAAATCTCTGCCCTTCCATTGCTTCTTATAAGCCTAAGGCACATCTAAGATAGTCAAGAGAAAAGATAGCTGCAAGATAGAAAAACATGAAATACTTCAAAATTAGATCTTCCAACCACAGAGGAAAAAGAAAAATCACTAACTTTTCTCCACTTCCCACCTCACCATCATAAGGCAGTATTTAGTTTTCTTTCTTTCCTTTTCATGCATTCAGCAAATTGTATGGAACTTGCAAAATGTAGGCCACCATGGAATAGCTAAAAATATGAACTAAATTATATATCACTGCCCCTGAGGATAATAATTTCCCAATCTGGTGGGAAAATCACTTTGTTTAAATAATTTGTTGTGTTCTGAATTCATGATGTTTAAAAAGTTAAGTTTTACTATAATTAAAATGCTTTCTTAATCAACAATTCTTAAATAAACCAAGTTAGAATGTTAGAATTCCAGACAAGGCATTAATGCAAAAACTTATTCATTGTGTTAAAATCCCCACTGAATTTCAAGCAATACCTAGAATCTGGCAATTCTTATTGAAATGTCAGTGTTTAGGGCAAATTGGAAAAAGAACTAAGAAGTTTTCTATTGACTAGATGAAACATAATATAGAACCTTATGTAAATCACAGGCTTTTGCTACCTATTTTATCAGTGGCCTTATTTTAGGAGCCAGATTTTTGTCTCAGAAGGATATAGGAGCTGGAGACCAGAGAGAAGACACTGACTTTTTTCTGCCCCTTTCCAACCCCATATTTTTGTTCTTGTTTTAGGTGAGAAAATAGAATTTAGAAAAACAAATTAAAACAGTGTAGTTAGAACATGGACTTTGCAGTCAATCAAATTGTATTTGATATCTCTTTTTTTGCCATTCCTTGCTGTGTAAGTGTGGGCAATTTACTTAACCTCTTGCTGGCTCTATTTCTTCATTCTTAAAAGGGTGATGATGACATTTATGTTAAGATTTTTGTAAGAATTCAATTATACCACTTAATATATGACATATATAGGGAGGCTAGTGTATAGTAAACAAAAGTGAGACCAAGGATTTATTGGCAGCAGAAATATCTAAAGACTTGAAGCATTAAAACCATCAACAGATCTCAGTGAGGGATCCTAGTCCCAGAACTTTCTCAAATGACAAGTTCTGCAGAACTATCAAGAAGTGTAAATTTCAGAAAGAAAAAGCCAAGAAGCAGGAGAGCTCTATATTCAAAAGTTAATTTAGTTAAAACTGATATTTAGGCTATATATGTATATACATGTTTATTTTGGGCCTCTCTTCTCTCTGTAAAAGCTTCTAATCCCCATTACTTGTATCTCTGTTTCCAGTGGTACTAGATTGGGAATAGTGGTATTGAATTAGGTGTTTGGGGATGTAATTAGTTAAGATGAGGTCATACCGGAGTAGGGTGGACCCTAATTCAATATGACTGATGTCCTCATAAAAAGAAGAAAAGACAGGGACAGAGAGAGAATGCCATGTGAAGACAGAGGCAGAAACTGGGGTGCTGCACCTATAGCCCAAGGAGCATCAAGGATTGCTAACCATCAACAGAAGCTAAAAGAGTGACATAACAGAGTCTCCCTCAAAGGCCTCACAACATTGCAGACACTTTGAGCTCAGACTTCTAGTCTTCACTACCTTGAGAAAAAAATCTCGTTTTATATCATGTTTTGTTATGGAAGCCCTAGGAAACTCTTTTTAATAATAAACCCCTCTTCCCTCAGTATCTCAGGTTTCTTAGTCTGCTTCTCAAATATGTCTCACATTGTACTACTTTTTAGTGCTTTGTCCCATCCATTTTATTTTTTTTATCATTAGAAGGGTTGCCCTAAAGAAAGAGAGTAAGCATGGAAAGAGGGTATGGCAAAGCGTTACCATCTCAACCTGCTATCATTGGAATTCAAAAAAGCCATACCACTATGGAAACACTCTGCTGACCAATTCCTTCTAGTTCCACATCAGGTTCCTCAAACTCTGGGCCCTGTTTTAATTGTCCACTCTTGGCTTCAACCTCCTGGCTCAATTATTTATTTCTGGCTCTGATCCTTCACTTTCCTCCTGGCTCTCCGTGCCCCTTGCTCTTGGCTCTGATACCCCTGCAGTGCCCTGAAGCTGGATCTGGTGAAACTTTCCAGTTGCCCTTCATTTTTGGTTCTTGCCACTCTAATTTATCCAGTTCTTCTTTGTCTATCTTAACAATATAGATAACAATATACAATATTGTCCACTCTTAACAGTATACAATAACAACCTCTTCACCTAAGAGGGCCACTCAACCTTGTTTTTCCATAAATAAATTTCCCTTCATCAATGAAATATGTCTGTATCCTGAAGACACAAGATCTTTTACATCCTTCTCCACTTCTTTTTCATCTCCTTCTCCCTGTCCCCTGACTTTCAGGGCCCTGATAGGTTGACTCTTAATAGTACTTTAGTTCTACTGCCATTTTCAAGCTATTGTTCTGCTTCCACCATTCAGTAATCTTCCTTATTTTTGTTGTCTACTTTTGCCCTTTTCTATTTTTGTCCTATCTTTTGCCTTCAGGACACCATCCCACATTCATCACTGTCACCTTGTTCTTCCTTTCATCATTGTCAACTATAGTGGTTCTCAACTCTGGGTGCATATTAGAATCACCTGAAAAGCTTTTAAAAAAAAAAACTGATTCTCCAATGGCCTTACCTTCAAAGATTCCAATTTAATGGGAGAGTGCCTGAGTATCATATTTCTTAAAATCATTTTCCAGGTAATAATCACTGGCCTACCATTATGCTCAGCAGTGTCAACATCTATAATAAAGATTTTCCTTCCTTCCTAGCCTCCTAGTTCCTCACTTCCAATTTTAAGTATTGTCACTTTGTTTCTCCCAATCCATCACTCAGAAATGCCTTACAACTCATCATGACTTGAAATAACTCTACCATCCACCAGCATAATCTTAAACTCTGACATTGAAATAATTGCAACCTTTTTTTCTCACCTTTCCTACTTCAAGTTGAATAAGCTCTAAACTTTTATTATGACCCTATTTTGTTCCTTGACTTTTTCCAATTCATCATACCTGACGAGTTGACTTTACTTTCGTCAGTCAGGTCTACCCATCCAGATGTGTGTTCAACTATGGTCAATAACAGCACCATCTTTTAGGAAGGAATGTTTATTCTGCATTTATCACTTTTCAACTGCGGGGAAGAAATTTATCCTTCTTAGAGGAGGAAAGTATTGGAAGAATACTTGAGGCCTCTTTTCAAGAGCCTCTCATAGACACATACCCAAAGGATGATGCAATCAGTTTACCATCTGATTGGTAAACTAGGGAGAAGAACCTGTGCATGTATGAGTCAGCCTTTTTTACCTCTCATGAGTGAAGGATGGAGTTTTTCCTTCCTTACCAGGCAATGAGGTCAGGTTTTCAGTTCTGTCAAGGGCTATGTGGAAAGTTTAATTCAGTGAGGAAAATACTTAGATATGAATTTTCAATCCACATTCTCTAAATCAGCTATATCAGTAACAAATCCTTTGTTCTGATCTCTATCTGTGGGTTCCAGTGACTTTCTTACCGTTGGTTCTGGTAAGAAGAACCTCAACCACAGATTCAACTAATTAACCTCCCTTCATTCTCATTTTGCTGCATATCTGATCTGGGAACCCATAAAATAGGATTATGTCCCCCAACCACTCTTTTACCTGCACATTGTTAGAGAAATGCATGAAGTCACACTTATTGGATATTATTGTGATAACTTATTGTAATTATTTACTTTTATTTTATTTACTTTTAAATCCAGCTAGAACCTCATTATTGCATCTGTTTTTAAGTTCCTTTTATGTGCTTACTATTTATCTCCTTCTCCATAGCTATTCCTACTCCTACCTTCTCTATTCTACTAAAGCTCTAATACTAAATCTACCCTACCCCACCCCCAATTTTTCAGTGAATAACCTCAGCTAATACAGTTTGGAGGCAACTATACAACATTTACACTCTTTATGTTCTACCTCACTTTAAAATTTCTCTTTATTTCCATCCATCTCTTCTTCTGTGCTTCTTCCTTAGGGGTAACCATACTTTTCCCCCCAGAAATCCTTCACAACATTCTCAGTCTCTCCCCTCTCTAACACTTCATTCCATCAAGTTCTCTCATTTGTTTACATCAGTAATTTTTCCCTCTCTGCAAAATAATTTCTCTCTGCCTGAGGATATGGGCATAACAAACAGGCCATGAGCTGAAACCAAAATCCTTAATCCTATTACTCCTTGAAATGACTTTTTTGTTTTCCTTCCTTCAGCATATAATTCTTGAAAAAAAATCATCTAGATTTTCTGATTTCACTTTTTCCTTTCTTTATCACACCTCACAACATTATTTAACTCCCCTTAAATCAATGGAAATGCCTTATTTATAATTCATCAATATAATCACAACCATCCTATCAACAGCTCTTTCTTTCCAGTCTTCACCTTGTCTTTCTCCTTTTTTTCCCTTATCCAATCTACCCATATCCCTGGCCTCAGCTCCTTGTATAGATGATAATATAAAGTTGCTGTCCCTGCCCTACTTTATTTACATTCATAATTATTCACCTGGACCTAAACTCAACAGGTCTCTCCCCCCGATTTCTCAGTTTACTCTTAATTCCCTATTTTAATAGATGACATACTTTATTTCCTAATAACTCAGGCTCAAAATGTCGATGTCATTTCATACATTCATTTTTTAATTTCTCTCTCATTCACTATATACCTCATTCTTGCCATGGAGTACATTATGCCCCAGGGTTTACGAAGGAGAATAAAATAATGTCTCTCCTCAATGATCTTATACTGTGTTGGAGAAGAAGACTGACAAGTAAACAAATAAAGTATGTGATAAGTGCTGTTCTAGAGGTACCACTGAAAGGCTGTCAGAACACAGAGTGGAGAGTGATTCATGTTGTGTGAAGGAGCTGGAAAAAATGCTTCACGGGAAGCAAGTACGTCTCTTCCATCTTTAGTAAGAACTGGTAGTTTAAAAATAGAGAAGGTAACTCCAAGAAGCTACTAGCAAAGCATTTATAAAGTCAAAGATTTGTAAAGCCATTAGAAATTTGGTTTGACTGGAGTATAAAATCAAAAGAGAGTAGGACAAGGAGGACTGAGTCTAAAGAGTTATTATGAAGGTCTCCATATGCTGGTCTACTGAGCCCAGTGATCAAAATTGCTTTTAGGGCAACTGTCCTAGCAACAATATGGTGCAGGGAAAATAGTCACCTTTGATTCTACTTCTACAATTTTCCAAGCATTTCCAACATTTGTTCGATGATTACAAATGTGCCCTTCACATTTGCCTTTTACATTTTCCGCCTATTGTTTATATTCCACTGCCCCCATACTGGTTCAGAAGATCAGTACCTTTCTCTTAAATATCCAGACTACCAAGAGAACAATTCTAATCATGCCATTCAAATTATTGCAAATTTTCCAGGACATTCCCCCATCTACTACATTGAAGGTAAATTCTTCATCATGACATTCAAGGCTTTCCACAGTGAACTATCTATCTGCTGATATCAAGTGGATGTGTCCAGTGTCACAAGCAAGCAGCACTTTACCTGATAGTAATATGTGACAGAAGTTTTTCTTCCCCTATGCCTTTGATTTGTGTTTCTTTTACCTTGAACATCACTTTCCCCCTCTGCTTTTTGAATGCCTGTCCAACCTTAAAAATTTATTTTAAAATGCCCCTCCTGTCAAGATTAAAATTTTAAATTACTCCAAACATGTGTGATTATCTCTCTTTGGTTTTGTTTTCATGAAACATTCTACCACTTTTATAATTTCATGTAAAAATTTATCTGATGCACCTGTCCCCCAACCCATTCCCATACAATGTACACTTTTGACAGTGACATTACATGTCACTAGCTTCCATTTTCTTTCATTTCATTTCAACATACTGCCTTACACAAAGTACACGTCAATTAGGGTAGTTACTTTCAACACAATTTCGGAAGTCACTACCTGTCTTTTTCTTTGAAACATCATAGTTCAAGATAGCTATGTGTTCAGTCATGGTAATTTATTGTGTGCCAACCAAGAAGTAAGGACCTTAAAAACTATCCTTCGTTGCCTATATGTTTGATGTCTCCTCCCTACTCTTCTGGCCCCAAAGGTAAAAAAATATAAGCAAACTGGATCAATCATGTTTCAAATTCTGTTCTCAGAAAGTGTCTTCAGGCACTATTATACTGTATGAGAAAAAAGAAAGTTAAATTCAGTGAAAGAACTGGTATTTTTAACTTTGCAAAGCCAAATAAATATGAATTAGTTCTCTTTTTTACTATTCAATTCGTTGATGTCAAGTAGTTACTACCAGATCCAAAGAGAAACACTTTACTGGAAACTCTGATGTTCAGGTTCTCTTGTCATTTCCCTTTCTTAGACTCTATTATGTCTTTTTTTAACTCCTTTATTCAGTTTTGTCTTGAAATGGTTGAGCTGTGGGCACTTTACTTATATGTATTCTAAATATTTTTCCTGGTTCCATTATGAAAGCTCCCAATCTTGAGATAAAATGGGAATGATGATAAATAAAACAGTTAAATGCAGGTTTTTCCTACCCTAACTTTATCTAAGGAAGCAATATAATAATGAAGAAAAAATGTACAGACATGCATATAGGAACCAAATAGAAGATGTTATTATATAAAAACGTGATGGAAACTATTCCTTTTCCTCCTACTTAACATGACAGTAAACTATTAGCAATTATTGCAAATTGATTATGAGAGTATATTTATGTTAACTCAGTCATTCACCAAATATTTATTAAGTATGTACCACGTCTGTGGCAACTATACAAGTTATTATTAGTATGTTGATAAGAATATGCACTACAATAAGTGTAAATCAGCAAACGAAACGGTGGTGTTAAAAAGAAATAGAGAAATAATGCCTGATAGGAATTATAGGCAACTATTCAAAGTACCAAAGAGAGACATAAAGAGGGCCCAAGGAGATGGGAACCTAATTGCTACTCAGGAGCAGGAATTAACCAGGGAATAAAAACAAACCTCCAGTTTTAAATTTGAAAATGGGAATCAACCATTTCAGCACAAGTGAAATTTAGTGTGCCATCTAGACTTTGGATGCAATAGGCAAAAACAATGTCTAGACAAATATTGTCCTTTTATTCTAGTTTGAATAAAAATAAAACACACATAGAGTGAACAGTAAGGACATTTAAAAGACCCTGAAAAAAAAATACCCCCTGGGAAATGATTTTCTTCACAAATTAGAAACATACATTTTTAAAAAAGATACCATCAAGAAAATCCTATAGAACATTATATTTACTGAAAAAGAGCTGAGAGATAAATAGAAATGGATGAAAAAATTACACTATGAAAAAGAAGAGGAATATATTAAAAATACATCAAAATGATATTAATTATGCAATAGCAGATTTGATACCACAGAAAATTGAATTAGGATGTGGAAGATAACATTTAAAACTTTTTCCAGGGGCTGGGCGCGGTGGCTCACACCTGTAATCCTAGCCCTCTGGGAGGCCGAGGCGGGTGGATCGCTCGAGGTCAGGAGTTCGAGACTAGCCTGAGCGAGACCCCATCTCTACTAAAAATAGAAATAAAAATTATCTGGACAACTAAAAACATATATAGAAAAAATTAACTAGGCATGGTGGCGCATGCCTGTAGTCCCAGCTACTCGGGAGGCTGAGGCAGGAGGATTGCTTGAGCCCAGTAGTTTGAGGTTGCTGTGAGCTAGGCTGATGCCACGGCACTCACTCTAGCCTAGGCAACAAAGTGAGACTCTGTCTCAAAAAAAAAAAAAAAAAAAAAACTTTTTCCAGAGAGTGGAGGAAAAGAATGGATGCATTCACAGTACGCCAAGGAACAAAAAGTTGGAAAAAATGACATAGAAGATGACAGGTGTAAAAGTATGAAAATAAAGAGCTGTCACACAGATGAATGGTATTTCATAAGAAAATACCAGAACACATGTAACCAAATCTATTTCCAACCATACTAGACGTCTGTATATACAGTTTGAAAGAGCTTGCCAGATGTAAATGAGAAAACCACATCCAAGCCTATTGTACAAAGTTGGGCATCCACCCCCAGGACTCACAGCACTATGTTCATTCTTTCTAGTAGACACATTCTAGATAGCCAATTTAATTGGAAAAATACAGAAAAATCTACACATTTATAGGAAGAAAAATATATTAGCTGTACTAAACAATGAACAATTCACCTACAAAACCAAGAGGCCAGCACATAACAAAGATAGATGTCTAGGAAAGTAGCATTCGCTTAGTATTTGTTGAAAGAATAACGATTTAGACAATCATAAATTAACAAAATTGAAAAGATAAAAAAAAAAAGCAGTAGATAACCTGAGTGGCACCATAGATATCCTGGGAAGAAATGGAAAAAGCTGAAGAGATCTAACCTCTAAAACAGGTGCTGGGACCAGATGGTTTTATAAATTAATCCTCTCAACCTTCAAGGGACCTGATAATGCCAATGATGTTTAAATTATTTCAAGATGTGAAAAACAGAAAGATAGCTTGATTGTTTTATAAAGCTAGTATAACAACAATACTAAAACATGGCAAAGAAAATAAAAGAAATAAAAATGGAAAATCAATTTTGCTGTTGAATATAGATATAAAAAGTAATATATTTGCAAACTGAAATCCCACACTGTATTGGCATAATGTGAGAATCAAGCATATCATAGAATAACAATAATAGATTCTTAACAGGAAACATATTAATATGTTCTCTATATATCCCATTCCCACCTTCCCAAATACTTTAACTGTTCATCTCTTTATGGCAAAGTAGGACTGGAGTTAGGTCTGTCTTGTCCATTGCTATATCCTCTATGCCTATCCCAATACCTTGCCAGAGCAATCAATAAATCTTTCTCAATATCTGAAAAATTGAATGGAGAAGTTGTTGCAGAGTGAGGGGAGATATTTACAATAGATAAAAATAAAATTTAGCAGATGAAAAACAATGAGTCAATTATTAGTTGGGAGGAGCATAGTATGAGAAAATAAACATAATTTTGATATATCACTTTGGTTCAGAAATGAACATTAGAAAATTAATCCCAATAATGTAAACACAGAGTATTGATTTAACTACAAATGCAATTTTAGGAATATGGGGTGAGGAGTATGAGATGCTATTTTAAGAAAGTATAATTTTCCATAATAAATGAGAAATCAAAACATAATCTAATATGTATGCATCAATTGATAGTAGTTTAAGCATATCATTTAGGTACTGTATATAGAGGTAGTTACTTAGATTGTATAAAACAAAACAACTGGAGGAGTTTCAATCTGGTTGTTTCTAGGGAGTAGAATTACAGAGGCCTGGGCAGGGGACTGTGTTTTTTTAGTATTACAATCATCCTTAAGTATTATAAGCAAGATCATAAATTCTTAAATGACTTTAAAAGTATTGTTTGAACTTTTAATATTTTCAGCATATATTTGGTAAAATAAGAACATAAATATATTAAGCCTGAATATAACCACATTAATTTTAAATGATAGTCTCTATTTGAGATAAGGATAGAGCAAGACTGGTCTTCAAATAAACTTTTTGTAGGATTCAAATTCATAAACTTAATCAACAGGGCATTTTTGCATTATTTATTAGCCTTAGGAATCTATAACTTCTGATCTAGTAACCTGTTTTCTTAGAGTTTATTCTCAAGAAATAGTAAAGATCATATCCATTTACACCATTGACTTTGCTTGTGGTCTGTCATTCTCCTCTCACTTCCCTTTAAATGTTGGAGGTTTTTAAAGTGCATGCTTAGGCCCTTTTTCTATAGTGTTTCTAAACATCCTTATCCAGGCCCACAGTTTAAGTTACCATCTACTCACCAATGATCTACAAACTTTGTTTCTATCTCTAACTTCTCTTCTGAATCTAGAATCCCTTATCTAATGACATTTTAGAATCTTCTCCTTGGTTGTTTCAAAAACACCTTAAGCACAATACTTACAAAGTTGAACTTACGATCTTCTTCCATAAAGTTTGCCATTCTCTGAAGTTCTCTAAAAAAATCCATCCAGTTTCTCAACTCCAAATTTAGGAGTCATCACTAAAATTTCAAGCCATGACCAGCCATTTACCAGATCATATTGATATAATCTTCTAAATGTTTGCCAAATCTCTACTTTTCCTTAAGACCTACACTACTTCTATCCAATGTCAAGATATAAGTATCTGCTTCCTGGGCAACTAACTGTTCTCTCTACATATGTGCTTGCCTTTGCAATATACTCTTTACATGGCTATAAGAGAGATTCAATTTTTTAATGTGGAATATGTTTCACTGATAACATATCCATACACAGGCATCAGTTTTTTGTCAATAATAAAGTATGAGTCTATATTCAAATCAATAACTTCTGCAAAAGAGCTATAAGATATGAAGTTAGAGGATGATGAAGGAGGATGAATGAAGAAGGAGAATGAAGAAAGAGAAATAAGTTGAAGAGAAAGAGGGAGATGAAAAAGAAATAAGAAGAACAACAAGAATAATAAGAACAAGAACAGGGAGATTGAAACACGTTCAAATTAATTCTCTATAGATAATTTTAAACACTAAAAAAAAAAAATGATGAAAGGACAACCATACTCAATTTCTTCCCAAATTCAGAGAAGCTCAACAAATTTTTCAAAAGCAACCACTACCAGAAAACAGACTCTGTGATTATCAATCAGATCTAGTCCAATTGCCTCAGAGAGAGGCACCTTCTCATTATTTGATTAATATCTCTTACACTGTTAAGAGTCAAAGAAAAAAAGGAGTGGCATATAAACTGATCGAAGCAAAAGACAGAACCAAGCAACTAACCAAATAAAAGAATGGATTTGTGCAACATGGCTTCAGCTCCAGCTATTGTTTGTGCCCAAAATGCTCCCCTAACCTGCTATTTCCTTTATTCCCCCTTCTTATTCAGATTTCAGCTCAAATATAATTTCCTTACTGAAGCTTTGCCTAATTTCCAAAACCCATGTAGTATTGTTTCTAACATCCTGATTTTACTTTCTTGTGTTTATTACGGTGGTTATTTGTAGAGATTTTATGAAAGTATGCCTCTTCTTCATTAGTCTGTGAGTCCTTTGAGAGTAAAAACACATCCTGATATAGCACCAGAGCCTACATTGAAGCCTTGAAGGCACTCTATAAGTTTTTTTGAAGAAATGTGTAAACAAAAAATGAGAATAAGTAAATGAACAATCTAAAATCTCACAATACTTGATTGTGACTTTTGTTTTGCTTTCTGAGTTTAAGTCTGTCTTTAGGTCATAAAAATGTTGACTACAATTAAATTTGTTTTATGTGTAATAAAAAGTAGAAAAAGGAAATCACTTGATACATAGAAAGAAAGTCAAAGTATCTCTCTCACTTCCCTAATTTCAATCCCACTGCCCTAAGCAGTGTTAATTAACAACCTATATATAAAGTCTTCCATGCCTTTATCTTTGCTCATAATAATAGCTAAGGTTTATTGAGTGTATACTATATGTGAAAAAATTTTCTAAGCATTTTACATTATGATTTCATTTATTTCTCAAAAAGCTATACAACTAATGGACGTGGAGTGCACTGTATGGGCGAAGAGCACACTTGTAGCCCTGGCTTCTAACCAAAATGTTTGTACCCTCATACTACCATACCTCCGTAATATTCTGAAATTAAAAAAAAGCTACAATAAAAGTACAATACTACCCTATTTACAGATAGAAAAACTGAAGTACAGAGAGATTAAGCAACTCCTCCAAGATGGGAAGGTCACATGGCTAGTCAGAAGCAGAGCCAGCATTCGAACAAAAGCTCAGATGATCTGGCACCAGAGTCTTCTATGACCTCGTATTGCATCTTTCTCAACATATACACTAACTTACTATATATACCTACCTACCATGTATAGAGAGGCATTCAGTAATGTGTTTACAAAGCTGTTAGAAGTATGCCTGGCGTATAGTAAACACTCACTCAATGTATGCTGTTGTTGCTGTAATGTTTGTTTTAACAAAATAGAATCTTACTATACATATTAATCTATAACTTGCTTTTATTATTTAACAATATAGCATAAATATCTAGCATCATCTCTTCTAATTTATTTATGTATATGAACCTATCTATCCATATATACAAACCATTTTACAGAAATGGATTCCTTTATGCTTGGAATTTTTCTCCCAATTCCTATCTTCTTCCCTTTATCCAGTCACTCTCTGCATTCTAAGGAACATATTAACAACTTGATTAAAATGTGTTTTGTAAAATATTATGATTAATCCGACTGTACCTCCAAGTTCAACAGAAAAGAAGAAAGCATTTCAAAGAACAACAACAAAAACTCCACAAACACACTCACAGACAAAGCCCTTTGGTCATTACTTGTACTATACAGTATCATATTATATCTACTTCTATGTATTTTTCTTTTCTCATTTAGATTTATCTGGTAGAAATAATTCAAAATCAACTAATAGAATTCTATTTTATTATTTTATTGACTATATAGTAGGCTCAAGAATAAGAGTTTATGTCAAAATTCTTTTCTTGATGTGCACTTTATTTCTAGGTTTTTGCTGCCACAAACAATGCTGCAAAAAAACATACTCAGATATAAATTTACACATGCTGTTTTAATTGCAAAGTTAAGAAACACACCATTTTAAATTTTAATAGATATTATCAAATTGCTTTCCACATTTCTACCACAAGTAAATGAAAGTACCCTTTTCCCCACATGCCCGCCAACAGTAGATGAATTTGTAGTTGTCACTTTATTTTGCATTTCACCGACTAGTGAGTTTGAAAAATCTCTTCATAGATTTATATTTCCTCTTATGTGAATGGTCTGTTCATATTCTTTGTCCATATTTCTGTGGAAGTATTTTCTTTTTATTTTATATATATACATATTATATATGCCTTTTATCATCTGCATTGCAATTTTTTATCAAATCACATTTTTCCTTTTACCTTATTTATTAGGATCTTTTGCCATTGAAAATTTTTTTAAGTTTTGTCAATTAACATATTCATATTTTATACTTATGCAAATTACTAACTTATTACCTATCAGCTTCACACCCACCCTTCTAAACTCGGCTCTATGATCCTGAGGCCGACACTCTGCAATCCCCATTTCTACATACCAGTGGTGCCCATGTTGAGCTCTGCCCAAGGTGGAGCTAAGGGAGATGGTGAAGTTGCAGGAGGATGCCAGGACTTGGTTCTTTCTGTTTGCGTATCTACTTCCTGGGGGCTTTTTGTGGATGCAAGTGGCTTGCTGCTTCATCCCCACAGCAGCAGGCCCTTCCTACAGCAGCAGCTGAATCAATATTCAATTTTTTTCCAAACTCATAGAATCAGCCTCATTGCACCCTCTTCAAAGACACTAACACCAGTTGAGCCGTACCCCATTTTAGAATTCTATCTTTAAGCACTTCCTCTAATGTTGAAGTTGTAATATTCAAACTTTTCTTCGGTTCCTCAGCCCTAGGGACGGTAGCTGCCCCCTGCATTTACTACCTCTATGATATTTTGGAGTCCTCTTTTAACCCTTTTAGCTACCTCTTTAGCAACATTATACTTAGTTATAACATTTTTTTCTTTGAAATTCTCGATTAGACTAAATGGGTGGTTCCTAAATCTCACTTCAATATTTATATAATAATTCATAAACTAATTTGGATTATTTATATTTTCTTAAATACAAATAATTTATTGGTCCTAGATTTTCAAATTTATTACCATAGTAATGCTTGTATTTTTTATTTCTTCAATATTGATGATTAAATCTTCTTTATCATTCTAATGTGTATTATATTTTTTCACTTAATTAAAATAACTAGATTATCTATATTACTGGTTTTGTGTGTGCATCTGTGTATATGCATGTGTGTGCATGTATATATGTGTTTTTAGGTCCATATATGTGTATATGTGCTTATGTATATTACATGCTTGCTCATGTGTGTCTGTGAGTTATTTCTGTATATATATATGTGTGTGTTTTATAGCCATATAGCACAGCCTAGTGATAAGAACATTGTGTAATTGTTAAGAGAGTGTAGTTATTAACTTAAAGCTCTAGTGCAGGATTCAGCAAACTTTTTCTATAAAAGGCTGGATTTGAAGGCCGGAGATCTGTGTCTTAACAACTTAACTCTGTCATCATAACACCAAAGCATTCATAAACAATGTAAAAATAAACAGGCTTGCTCTGATAATTTTTTCCTTTATCCTATGACTTGCCCAAGAAACTTACCTTTTATTGTCTATATCTCATTAAATATTACTTTCCCCAGGAGTCTTTCTGTGATTCTCTACTGGATCCTTATTATTTAAGGTGTCACCTGTACTAGGAACATCCATATCACCTGGGAGCTTATTAGAAATTCAGAATCTTGGGCTCCAGGCAGTGGTGTGCTGGAGTTGGCTCACTGGCCCACATTGGCTCACATAGGTTCATGAGAGCTGCATATTCACAACTCTTCCCAAATCTGAGTTCAATGACATCAGGTTGGTAGCTTGCAATTGTCCATGGAGGGAATATGTGCACTATGGAACTTGGCAAATGCTACAAATGAGTGTTTCAGAAAACAAGTTTTCCAGCACACCATTGGCCTAATGAATCAGAATCTGCATTTTAATAAGATCTCTAGGGCATTTGTATAAACATTAAAATTTGACAAGCACTAAACCAGATCTTTTATTTGCTCAAAGTACATGTTAGAATCACATTGTATGCTAATTAAAATACATATTCCTGAACCTCATGAGTACATACTGATTTGGAAACTTTAAGTAGAGCCTCAAAAGAAGAAATATTTTTATGTAAAAATATGCATCTAAGCTTTCTGCTTAGTTCTTATGCACCCAAAAGGTTGACAATTACTGCTCTAAAATGTCTGTTCCCAGAGCATGCTTTACTTTCTAATTTATAATAGAGCAGAACTGAGAGTCATGAAAAATTATTCCCATGCGTTGAGACCTAATCACAGAGCTTATAAAACTTGTATGACTGAATTTCAGAATTGTTATGGACTGCTGACTCCTTTGTGCCTTCATTTTCCACCTTTTAAAACAGGAATGTGTGTGGTGGTCATCTTGTGCCAACAATGTATACTGGGTATATGGGGGTAGATAATTTGTCTCTTTTAGTTTCACAGGTCTATAAATTTAGACGAACTAAACTCAAGGAGTTATAGTTAAGAAACTAGACTTCAGGCACATCATCAACGCCTGGATCTAATTTAGATGAATTTCTGGCCTTCCAGCCAATGCTGTGATTGGATGAAACTTCTGAGAGGACTTAGGAAGGGATCACATGTAGGAGGACATGAATCATTGGGAGCCAGAGGAGGACTGTTTCAGGACTTTCTAGTATCCCTCATTTGCCTAATGTTGGTTTCAAAATCATTAGGGTTATTGGAATGTAGGGAGGATGATGAGGTAGAAAGAACTTGAAAGTTCTTAGTACATTGGAGATTGAGTTCAGCACTTCCTGGAGCAATCAGATGTGTAAAGCTAACCTCCTTCATGGGTTTGCTGAAGTTCCCACACTGCTAAGGATCTCACCAGTGAAATTCACCTCTTGACAATTATATCTCTCTCTGGCAGGTTGTGTTTTTCCTTAGTTCTGAGGCATCCAGCAGAGAAAGCTCAGACACACAGAAACCATCTTTCTCTAGTTCAGTTACTAACCCTTTTATATCCTCCACCTGGACAAGGAACTTCAAATTCATCATACGTGTCTTTCATCCATGGTGATGGTTACTCACTTTGGAATGTGGATTCTATTGTCTTCAGGCTTAGCTCAAACTTCCAATTTAAACATCCTATTATTCTAGTAGAGTACTTGGCACATCGTGGATTTTAAATAAATATTTCTGGAGTGTAAGAAAGCCACCCATTATAAAACCGAGACTATCTTATATTTGAGGGTTTTTCTTTTCTGAATATATCTTTTTATCTTATTTCACCAATGAGCTTAAAAATTCATATGAGTATTATAGAAAAAATTGAAAACTCATACTGTCTTCTTAATTTGAGAAGCAAATACTGTCATAAAAATTATAGCCCCTTAATTTGTATAAAGTTTCAGTTATGCAAGATGAAAAAATGTTGGAGATCTGCTTTATAGCATTATATTTATAGTTAACAATAATAAACTAGTTAAAAAATTGTTAAGGTGGTAGATCTGTGTTTTTATAAGCACAATAAAAACATAGATATACCCTCAGAAACCTTGAAAACAGGATATGTTTTTCAATAGAAAAAAAATCTTTATTAAAAATAATAACAGTATACATTTAAGCAGGCAATAAAATCAGTAATAATGTGAAATAATTTTTTGTATTTGGGAAATTTGAATTGTGGGATAATTAATAATGGGAAGAATTATTTGAATAGATAGCAGAAAGAGACGTGATGAAATTTAGAATCTATTTGCCCTGAGATGTGATTTTTTTGCCCCTTTTGCTTATCAAGAGCTAGTGAGATTGACTTTGAACTTGAATATTTGTTTTTATTAGTGTTTCCCTCTGATGATTATATTATATTTTCTTTGCATTATTTCCAATAACTATGTTCCTTGTAAGGCCTGACTTGATGTTTTCCACATGAATTATATGAGGACGGTGATTTTACAGAGAGGTTAATTTTTTTAATGTAAGAAAATGTAGATATTTTCTGAAGGAAAAGGCACTTCTACAGACAACTTTGGTTCATTTGATGCTGCCTGCTCTACCCTGTTCTACTCAATCACTGCGTTAGACATATTGTGACAAAAGGCTCATTTTCATCAAAAGAAATTCCCAAAGGGTTTGCAATGCAGATGAAATGGAATTAATTAAATATAGTCTAACATAAGGTGATTGGGAAAATATATATATGTATGTGTGTGTATGTGTGTATATATATATATATGTATATACATATATATATATATATATAAATTGCATTTTAGTCAGTTTTTATGATACTGGGAGCATTTTTTTTAAATCTTTGTTTCTGAGTGGCATGAAGAATCCTACATAGAAGCTTTTCTACTTTCTGAAAAACAGCTAGTTTCTTTGGCAATTCAACATAGAACAAAGAAATCAAAAATGCTGTGTGCTAAAACAGATCCACAGTAGATATTTGGTAGAGGCAAGGCAGACTAACATTAATAAATGAAGCTAATTAGGCTTGATTTGCATATTTAACTCATCTTAATTACACATGGATTCAGCAAACATTTTAAAAGCTGTAATCAATCTTTCACAGACATGGTTAGTTATTTACATGAAATAACAAAAACTAAGAGTCTTCTTAATGATTACTCTGTTTCCAATTTATTTGCCAGTGAGATCATTCTAGTAATAATAATGGGAATTTATTATTTTGACAGTTTATAAACCCATAAGGCTAAAATTCTTTGGTTTCATAAAGATATTTTTTAAATTTTGCAGAAAATATGAAATATAAATTATTCTATTATATTAAAACATTTAACCTTGTTCAATTAAAAAAGAATCTTCATAAATTTCTTTTGAAATTAATTTTTAAACTTGATAACTAAGGTAATAACTATAACAGAAACAACTGCTCCTAGCTGAGAAGGAATAGGGAAATATTTCCCTCACAGCTGGATAAACTTTAGTTCCACCCAGGCTTAGACACTGTTTGCTTTCTCTTCTTTAGTAGTACTTTTAATTGGTTATAAAATTTGTAATAAATATATATAAAGCACAATTATACATTATAATTCTCCTTTAACTTCAATATATTTTACTCAGAGAATTTTTCTTAGATGTTCTTAAATATTATACTATAAGAAATTATTTTCTAAAAATATACAGGAGTGATCTTAGGAGGAGATGGTGCCTCTATTGTGATGTGAAGGGCTAGCAGGTATATTAGGAGTGGCTAAGAACAGGAGGTGCTGTGAACAGGAAAAAAACCTTATTACAAAAATTTAGTGCAAAAAACTTTATTTTGTGCAACTGTCAAATTGTTGTGAATTTCCATTATTAGGGCTCCATTTCTTAGAGTTCCTTCCCATAGGGGTTCTTTTATAAAATCAAAAATCCTAAGAGGTTATCCCATTTGCCTGAATTGCCTTGAAAAGGCAGAGACCCTATGGTAAAGAAAGGAAAGTTGGTGAAGGGGAAGCTTACTATACTTATATAATATGTTTCCTAGGATCAGCCTATGTGTATTAATTTAAAAATATTTATTAAATGTCTTTCATGTGCCAGTTCATCATTGTGGTTATAATTATAAATTATATACCCTGTTCTACTCAATCACTGTGTTAGATATATTGTGATGTGAAGAAAATAGATGTTATCTTTGCTATCATAGAGCTTGCAATCTGCATATTCTCATTATGTAATAATTAACATTTATTGAGCACTTGCTGTGTCCCAGGCAGAAATCTAAGTACTTTAGATGAATTGACTTAATTCTCAAAATGGCACTATGTTGTAGATACTATTACTATATTATTCCTATTTCACAGACAAAAATACTGAGGCTTAGAATGTTACAAGGACCAAGTAAGAAGCAAAGCCCAAATTCAAACCCAAATAGTTTCACTCCAGACACTGTGCTCTTAATCATTACATTATGCGCATGAATAATATTCAAGTCTGTTTAGATATATACTCAGATATGACATAAAATATGCAACTTTTCATTTTGAGACTGCTTGTACATAAGCTCAATGTACATTTATACAATATTTGTAATTTCTATCTATAATGCAATAAATACTGTAATGTCACAGTTTAACTTTTTGAAACAAGCTAAATCCCCAATGACTATTACATTCCTAATATATTTTATGAGTAGTAGAATAAGGATATCTCTATCCCTTTGTTATGGGTTGAATTATGTCCCCTCAAATCCGTGTGTTGATGTCCTAATCCCCAATACTTCAGAAGGTGATTGTATTTGGAGATAGAGTCTTTAAAGAGGTAATTAAGGTTAAAGGACATCATTGGGATATGCCCTAATCCACTGGTGACTGGTGTCCTATAAGAAGACATTAGAACACAGATACAGAGAAAAAAACATATAAAGATATAGAGAGATGGCAGCCATCTACAAGCCAAGAAGAAAGGCTTCATAATGAAACCAGCCCTACCTAGACCTTGATCTTGGACTTCTAGACTACAGAACTGTGAAAAAATAAATTTGTGTTGTTTAAGCCACCTGGTCTGTGGCACTTTGTTATGGTAGCCCTAGCAAACTAAATTCCCTTAATTGTGTCGAAGGATGAGAACACCACTCAGTATCTGAAACCAAAAGCTAAGTGTATAGTATACTTAAGTGTGGGAGAATTATACTAGTCAGTTACACATTAAGTAAATCCAGTTGCTGGTCTTAGGTCGTTTTTGTGAAGATTACTTTGGGTTGTTTTGGTCACAGAGGGCGAAATGGGTTCTAGTTTTAGAATAGTAGCTTGAGTTGGTCAATGAGACTTGTTTTTGCCAGTTACAGAAGTAGAAGAAAGTTGATAACAGGCTTAGAAACATGTTCACTGCAGTGAATCTTAAGCCAATTGGCTGACTTTCAAATCATGAATCTATTGCTATTTGGCTTTTAGAGGAGTGCTGGCTGTAGTTGTCATTGATTAATTAGATCGTTTTCAAACAAGTTGTCATTGTTTATTTGTAAGCAGGGCTACAGAATTGTTACTAATTGATTAGATGAGTTTAAAACTAGTTCTGGTGTTTGTTACCATGGGTATAGAACAATGAGTCTTTTCCTGGGAGAATGGTAACTTTTTAAATTTAGCCAACAAAAATTAATAAGTAGAACAACGAACAGAAAAAAACCCTACAAATTATTCTATAAATGCTAATTTCCTAACTTGTGTAGGCATTAGCTAATCATTTTATATGAATTTCTCCAACTGTAAATGGGGATTTAAAATATTACTAATTTTATATGGTAGAGATTAAAAGTGTTACTATGTGTAAAGTATTTAGCATAGTGTTTATACGAATAAGAGATATTATCAATAACTTTCCAACGAGCTGAATTCTAAACCTTGCAATTTCACTCCCGTATCACATTCTTCATCACCACCATATATTACCTCTCGTAATAAAATGCACATATAGTGCATGATTTAACTTATGCAAGAACTGAGGTAGACACATGAGATGGTGAGGAAAAGGAATTGGACACAGACTTGTCCATAATACACAAAAAACATATTTACAGTGGTTGCATCTGGGGTGACCTGAGATGTGAAACTAACTTTTCATTGAATAGTCATTTGTAATACTTGATTTTACAGCCATATTCTTGTTTCTTTTCTTAATAAAATATAATTAATTTAAAAATTGGATTCTTTTAACTAAGAAGATATGAGGGAACTTTCTGGAGTGATGGAAATGTTCTGTATCTTAATCTGAGTTGCAGCTACACCGATATACACAGAGATAAAAATTCATTGAGCTAAACTGCTAAGATATCTTTTACTACACGTAAATTATGTCACTAAGATAAAAATTGCTTTACTATGTCAAAAAGGCATTTTAAAAGGTATCCTTCAGGGGAAAAAGCTGAATTCAGTGGGCTCACTTTATGATTTTAAGACTTAAATTTTTTTCAAAAGAATATTGAATTCATTGATTAAATAAGTAAGTCATTATAATGAGAAAGGAAATTTTTGAGCATTAGCTCTTTAATGATTTTAGTGATAATATGTTTGACTGCTTGGTTTGTGATTTAATTTAGACCTAATTTTTAAGAGTTTTTAAGGTTTTTTGTCTTCAGTATTAGACTTTTGATAAGTATTATTTTAATATTTTTTCAACTTTTCACATGGCACTATTGACAGTAAAAAGGCTTTTAATATTCTAGAGGAGACAAGATTAATCTTTATTCATAGGGTTTATGTCAATCAGGCTAGGCTAGATTGTATTATAGTAACAAACAACTTCCAAATCTCATGACATCTATATTTTGCTCCTGCTCTGCGTCCTTCATAGATTGGAAGTGGGGGGGCTGGGGGAGATTTTGGCTTATCTTACTTACTCAGGGCTCCAGAATTATCTAGCAGCCACTAACTTGAATTCTGTTGGTTTCTGCTGGAGAGAAAAGGGGCCTCTGGAGGGATTGCACCTGTAATTAAAGGCTAGAAAGGTAGGGTTAGGGGAACACGAGGGGGGTATTACATCTTATTTCCCCTCACAGCTCTTGAGCCAGAATTTATTACATGTCCTCACACAACCACATGGGGGCCAGGAGGTGCATACATACCCAGAAAGGAGGGAATTGGAAAAATTTGGCAAATGGGCCCACTCCCTTCATCTCTTTGCACATAAAGGGTTAAGTGACTTTCGAATTAGACAAAATAAGGCCACTGTCTTGGCCCTGGCACTTTGTAATCTGTGGATTAAGTGCCTTTGTTTTCTCCTCTCTGAAAGGGAAATTATTAATACAATAGTAGCTGTCGCATAGAGTTGTTGTGAGGATTAAGTATGATCATGACACTAAAACACTTAGTAGGATGCTTTAGGTACATAATAAGTACTCAATAAATGTAAAGCTGCTGCCTCCACCTAGAATCATCATTTCCCTATAGTTGTTTCAAATGTAATAGGCAATGGAAAAGCCAATGGGTGAATATGCTCCTCAGCTAGAACCATGTTATGGGAAAGACATTGAGGGAATAAGACAGTGCACACATTTCACGTCATGACTGATCAAGATTAAATGTCAAGAAGACCACACTATTTGTGCACCAATAACCATATCTGGTGAGGGCGGGTTTTTTCTAATTTCATTTATAATCTCCATGTCACCCTGTTTACTTTTTCACTCGACAACTATTTATCAAATCTTATCAGCTGTTTTAGGCCTTGGGGAAAATAAGATGGTGGAAAAGGCAAACAAGTTTCTCATGTGGAGCTGAATTCTGGTGGCGAGAGACTTACGATAAACAACGAAACACATTCATTAAGTAATTTTAGTTAATAATTAGTGATATGGAGGAAACAAAACACAGTGACTTGTTTGTAGGGTATTGATACCTGTGAATACAGTTGAACGCAGAAATCTCAGGGACTTGACACAGTAGAAGCTTGGTTCTCATTAATGGGATATCCAGTTGGAAAGTCCTGATTGGTGGCTTTTCTCCTTGGGGAGAAACCTTTGCTCTGAAATGTAAACAAATCTTCCCTGAAGAGGCTCCTTCCATTTTATGTAACCTCATAATCTAGAGCCCTCTGCCTATAGCCTGCAAAGAGGGGAAGATAAAGCATTTAGGAGGGTATGGGGGATCATTTTTTACGGGCCACACCTACACGGGACTTACGCATTTCACTGGCAGGACGTTATACTTAACCTCAAGTCTGCCGTGTGCCCAATAGGAAAAAGAAGGGAGTTTCGTAAAACAGTTTCTGCTACTGTAATGACTGGTTGTAAGACAGGGGTCAAGAATATTAGATCTCAGACACCACTGAAAAGGTTGTGTTTGAGTTGAAAGCAGAATGGGAAGAACAAGGGCATGTATATATCTACATGAGAGCACGCAAGGTAGAGAAAACAGAAAGTACAAAGGCAGGAGCATGCGAGGCCTGTAAGAAAACAGGAAGACCAGTGTGACAGCTTTATGATTTTTTGTTTACATTTACTTATTTATTATCCTGACAGGAAGAAGGGGGTTTCTGTATCAGAGAGCAAATCATTTCCTTACTCACAGAACAGCTTGTGTTTATTTTCCATTCCATTCCCAAGTTCCCCGTGGGGGCAGGAGGTAAGCAGTGATGCCCAGGTGTACCCTGCGGGTATAGTGAGACTATGTACCACAGAAACTATGAAACCCTCCTTTCCTCCAGGAGTGGATAGGGACAGGGGAGAGAGAGAGAGAAATTTTTGTTTCTGACATGTAAACAAACCTTTCTTGAACAGGTGGAAAGGCCTCTAGGCTTACAACTCCTGGGCTGTAAGCAAATGCCTCTGGGGGTTCAGGGGTGGGCGGATGTTCCCAAATCTCTCCAGAGGTCTCTACCTTTAGGGTTGCTGCTATTGAATCATTGCGGGTCCCAGAACTCTTTGCTGAGAAATCCCTGACCGTGAAGAAACATGAACATATTCAAGGAGCACAGTGAATGAGAAGGAAGAGTGGTAAAGGTTAAGCTCAGGTATGTAGACAGGAGCTGAACAATGTAGAGCTTTAGGATTTAGGCAAAGAGTGTGGGATTTATTCTGAGTATAATGGTAGTGTTTTGGATGGCTTCAAGAGAGAAAGTCATGATCTGATTCAGTTTTGTTGATTGCTGTAGTGTCTGTGAAAGGAATGGCTGGGGTGTGGGGTAAGAGTGGGAGCCAGGAGCCCCCTAAGGAAGTCCCTGCTACAGTCAGGCTCTGTAGGAACATGTCCTGCCCTGGAGTGGCATGAGTGGAGAGGGACAGAGTAGGCAGAGTACGGCACATTTTGAAGAAAGAGTTATACTGTATGAGAGGTGGGGCGGGGATGGGGGAAGAAAGAGAGGCATTCTGATTTTCAGGTTTTTGATTGTCTTGTTTTTTTGTTTGTTTGAGCAGCTGATGATGTCGTTTACATGTTGTATAAGGGAAAAATTTGGTGAAGATCAAGATAGGTAGCTGAGAAGTAGTCAATCAAAAAGTCTCCTTTTGCATATCATGTCTGACGTGCTGTGTCAGAGAGGTCACCAGCAGCAAACAGGTGATACACGTGGTAAACTCAAGTTTAATATTATAGAGGTGTGGGCAGGTTAAGGGAGCCAGCGCAGCACACAGGGACTCACCACGATGGGAAGCCACCACTCTCCTAGGCAAAGGAAGGAGAACATTATCAGATGCAGTGGTGAGCTGCTGCCGTGGGAGAGGTTAGAGGAGCTGTAGAATTTGGTGGAGGATAGGATGATTGAAAAAATCACAGCTGAACAGAAAGGGAGCAAAAGTGGCATTCTATCCATCCTCTCTCTTTTTCTGCTTGTTCATATCCAGGTGCTTCCCCCTGTTTGAATCCAACCAGAGCCCAGAGGGCCTGAGAGCCGGGGTGATATAGTTAGTAGAGCAGGGGGCAGGGCAGCGCCACTTGGGAAGTCAATCTGAGGGCAACAGAGAAAACAGCACCTCTGCCTCCAAGACCTCATTAGGGAGGCAGATATATGTATTCAGATTTGGAGTTCATTGAAGAGGTTTGGGTGGAGATGTTGATTTGGAAATTCTCAACGTGTCAATAGTATTAATATATATCTCTAGTATTAAGAGCTGATATTTGCCAAGCTCTTACTTTATGCTAGGCAATACACCAACATTTCCCATGCGTTATTATCTCAATTCTCCTTACAAAACTATAGGTTAAATACCATTGCCTCATTGTACACAGTAGGCAACTGCAGCACAGTGGAGTGAAGCGATTTGGATTTTGTTTTGTTTTGTTTTGTTTTGTTTGTTAGACACAAGGTGTTGCTTTTTGGCCAGGCTGATCACAGCTCACTGCAATCTTGAACTCCTGTGCTCGAGTGATCCTCCTGCCTCACCTTCCCAAGTAGCTAGGACTACAAGTGTGTGCCAACACACTTGGCTAAATTGTTTTTTGTTTGTTTGTTTGTAGAGACTGGGTCTCACTATGTTGCCCAGAGTGGGCTAGAACTCCTGCCTCTGCCTCCCAAAGTGCTGAGATTACAGGCTTGAGCCACTGTGCCCGGCAATAACTAGGGTCACATAGTTATGAGGTGGCAGATCTGAGAATTAAGCGCCAGGCATTTCCATCCCCAAGGCAAGCAGTAGAAAGCATTATTGCACATAGCTTCTCTGTCTGAGAGAATCAAATGCTGGAGCAATGCATATTGGGTCACATGATAATTTTTTTGTAAATTCTTCTCTTTTTTTAAAAATTTTTTCTACTCCTTTGAAAGCAAAAATTCTGACAAGAATTCATCAAAGAGGATATTCCAAATTTTAATGTCCCAGTTTGGGTATTGCTTTTGATTAAGGCTATTTGCAGACTAGAATATTAGTAGCCCAAATATTCCCTATACCACAAAAGAATAGATTCATTTTTATCTTAGGAACAAAGCTGGATAGAAAAGCTTTTTTAACTTTTCGTAATTCATGAAACATTTATCTTCGAGTCAGGTTTTGTTATAGCAGCACAAATGTGGTCCGTCAGCATTTCCTTTATAACCCTATATTTCTAGGGCTTTTCAAAAATGCCTTAGAGATTCTACTTTGAATTAAAACTTGGCATTCAGAATTTGAATCAAAAAATTACATTTTCCTTACCAATTAATCAAATAGTTTAGAGATTCTCAAGTTAGAAGAACACTAAATGTAACACTTTTATTAATGCAAAAAATATTTTAAGACAAATATGCTAATTTAAATCTTTGTAAAAGTATTAACATTCACTGTACATGTATAATATTATATCATTATATATTAGTTCTCAAAGAAAATTAACCATAAAAGTTTCTAAGATAATATAAAAAAACTAATTATAACATTTTATACTTTGCCTTTTTGGCTTTGTAAGTAATTTATTTCTACTTTGGGAATTTGGATGATTTGAAGTTCTCAGCATAATTGGTTTGAAGTTATAGCAGTATCGAGATACTAAACCAGAATAACAAGGGATAGGGGGAAGATCCTGAGAGAGTGCCAACATGTTTCAGTGTATTTTTGTGAAATTTAAATTTATGTGGGGAAGTTTTTCACTCTAGGAGCAGGAATTAGTAGTAAGCACTAATTCTGTAAATAGATATTTGAAATTTAACTTGCTGAATACAATGGCAATAGTGAAAATTAAATGGAGTTTAATTATAAAGCCTTTCCAACTTTGTTTAGTTCAAAAATATTCCATGAATGACCGACAACACAATGAGGGATATTATTTTGATGATCTATCTTTAGTATCTTATTTTGTAGTCTTTCTGTAATCTCTCACCCAGCTTTAAAAGCTTTAAGGCTAAATTAATACAAGGTAGCGAATGAGAATAGATGAAGCCTTTTGAGTAAATCTGCTTTTCTCCTGACTGATTTCCCTGCAGCCACACTGGCTTCCTTTTTCCAGAAATAAGTGAGACAAACTCCTACCTGGGGACGTTTGCTCTAGCTTTTCTTTCCACATGAAACATTTTTCCTCCAAATGTCTTCTTGGCCAATTCCCTTACTAACTTCAGTCTTCGCTCAAACCGTACCTTCTGAGTGAGGCCAAACTGGATCACTGGATCTGATAATATGCTTTGTCTTTAGCCTCTCAATCCCAAAACTCATGATATCCCTAACCTTGCTTGACATTTTCTTCTTTTCACATTTATTATCTTCTAACACACTTTATGCCTTTTTAATAAAATGTCTATCTTCCCCCAGTAGAATTTAGGCCCATAAGAATAAGGTTCTTTGTCTATTTTGTTGCTATATCCTAAGCACCTAGAATTTTGACTGCCATATATTAATTGCTCAAAAATATTTCTTGGATGAACAAATTATCAAATGAGATCTGAATTTCAAAGGCAGTAGCAAGAATCTCCAAACAGTAGTCTAGATATAACTTTCCCTGGTTCTTCTATAGAATTTGTATTTCTCTATAATAGTCAAGAATGTCCTTTGAACATTGATATCAAAATAAAAGCCCCCACATTTAGATCCCCATTGTAACGTGTTTTGGATCTATCTTTCTTAGAAACATATAAACTGAAGCTTTAAAATTTTGTAGTTAATTTTAATTTTAACTATTATTTGGAAAAGATAAGCTGTATGGATAGATACAAGGTATAGTTTTAACAAAACAATGTATAACATTTTATATACATGTAATGATATTAATGCTGAACTGTGAAAATTTAGGGATTAAAATGTAATTCTAAAGTCAAAAAAAAAAAAAAGACTACTGCTCCCCTCCCCTAGCAGTGGTGGAATGCTGTGATGAAAACGAGAGCTTTGACCCCAGGACTTGAAAACTATATTAATTGTGAAATGGAGGCACTTATTGAGAGTTCACCACCAGCCCAACTGTGTAAAAGCAAGAACAATAGAATTTCAGTATAGATACGAGCACTGTGGTACATTCACCAGCATAGCTTTGTATGATTCTGAATGGTAGTCAAGCTAGTATTTTCTATTGTGAAGATGTATTAATTTTTTATTGGGATAAAAAATTGTTTTAAAGCTTACATAAATGTATTTTTCAATTTCTTTTCATGTATCAAATGGAATTTATTTGATTTTATTTCTGCTTTGTCTTCCTAGGGTAAATGTGAGCAGTCACTTTATGGTCACATGCATTCTGTCAACGATGCCACCTTTGCTCCAAGGGTAAGTTCAAGTTGCCCAATAAATTATTTTAATGTTTCATGTATAGAAATTCTTCTTATGAAACAAATTACCAAGGTATAATGGTAACTTAATTGGGTGAGAAGGAGAACAAATTTAGGAATTAATTATAAACAATTAAAAACATATAGATGGTATAGGGTTACAGAATATTGAAGCAACTTCATGTACACACACACACAATAAGTAGTAGCAGGAGTGAAGAGGAATTCTATTGTACTCAGCTCTACTTAAACACATTTTTAAGAACATTTTGTCTAATTTGGGCTTCAAAAAAGTAAGTATGATATAGACTGCATTAGATTTTAATGCAGAATCATAAGAACAACTAAAGTTCTTGAAAAGAAACCTGAAGAATAAAAAAAAAACAGTTAAAGAAACAAACATTTTATTCAGCTTAGAACAGAACAACTGTGATTTGACAGCTTTTCAATTACTCATGGAAAAGTTTCAAATATCTTTCTTCGTATATACTAATGACAAAACAAAAGTGTTTTATTTGCAACTGCAGATATCCATTCAAATGTAAAGATGATTTCACCAATGAAAATTGTTAAAACATTGCTTTGAGTTTGCTGTGGTTTGAATGCTGCTCCAAAGTTCATGTGTCAGAAGCTTATTCCCCAATGCAACAGTGTTTGGAGGTGGGGCCTAATGAGAAGTATTTAGGTCATGAGGGCTCCACCCTCACAAACAAATTAATGTCTATTAAAAAGCGCTTAAGGTCGTGAGTTCTATCTCTTTCACTATTGTGGTCTCCTGCCCTTCTGCCTTCCATTATGGGATGACACAGCATGAAGGCCCTCATGAGATACCCGTGCCATGCTCTTGTACTTCCCAGTCTCCAGAACTATAAGAAATAAATTTCTTTTTTTATTTATAAATTACCCAGTCTGTGGTATTCTAATATAGCAACACAAAATGAACTGAGACAGTTGCTAAGCTAATTGAGGGTGTGTTTAAAAGGGTTCAGATAGTAATCATGGAAGGATGATTTAAGTTTTTTTCTTCTTGGATGAAAGTTATTTGTCTAAATAGATGACCTCTCAAGGCTGTTCAAACTCTACAATTTAATTATACCTAACATTTTAATTTGTCTCTAAGTTCCCAGTAGAGTGAGAATCTTAATTCCATATTCTAATTCTTTTCCAATTAGCTGAAAAAGAAATCTGATAGATTACTTACATCTAACTTCAAAATGATAGCATAGTCAAAATTCTGTTTCTATCATGCTATTATTATTCTTTTAAAAATAGGAAAAATGCTCACTAAAAATTATATCTAACAAGGGAATGTTGATTGCTCAAAGTAAAATTGTGCTGGTGTCATTGTTAGGCTTGGGACTTTTAATGATGGGCTCAACCACAATTATATTTTAATAGATTTGTCTTTTTAAGGAATATTCCATTTAATTGACTGTAGTGAACTGATTAGTTCAAAATTATTATATTATGGTTTGGTTCTAGATACCAAGCAAAATTTTATTTCTAGAAGAATATAGAGATATTTAAGCACTGTGGTCTCATGTGATATAGGATATAGTTTTATGCTAAAACTCTATTAAGTGTCTTATAGCTTTATATGTCCCGAGAAAATTAAATGAAGCTGAAATGAAGTAAACTAAAATTTTATAAACCAGGCATTTTATTTTGGCAAGGAATATCATAGCTGAAAAAGACACACTGTTTGGCATTATAAATAGTAAAATTAATAAATATGGAAATAGCCAAATTAGATTTATAGAATCAGCAATCAAGGAAGACATACATTAATTATAAATATTTTAAAGGGCAAGATGATAAATATGAGGTCCATGTATCCAATGTCAAAGTAGCTAACCTGTTTTCATGCACACACTTTGTTCAACCAAACAGTGTTCCAAATAAATATCCCCAAGCCTCATTAGAATTTTCCATTAATTGCTTTCTTCTTGACACAAATATTTATTAATTATTAAGAAAACGGTGCTTTGTTATGATGACTGATGTTTTTAAGTGAAATTTTCATCACTTATATGAACTGTTTTAAAAATATTTTATGTCCCATACCTGCTAAGGAATGTCAGGAAGGTGGGAGGCAGCAGTGTCTGCAAAGCACAAAAAATTTGTGTATTTCTTGAGAACATGGCATTATGACACAGTTCACATTCAAGCAATCAAAGTTGTGATAAGAAATGTATTATATGGTGCATATATAACAGACAATGATTTTAATTAGTTAGATTAGCCTTGCTAATTGTTTGATGCCTTTAGGGATGGGGATTCATGTTACATTACTAGTTAAAGTTACATTTAGCTATTTACATAAAACACAGTCTTAGGAAAATTCTACAAATTCAGCTTTGGAAACAGAAATCACTTATATGAAATTTAATATTATCAAGCTAGAAATCTAGATTTATAGAAACAGGAGTGATGTTAACAAGATGGCAGAATAGGATGTAGACCCCTCATAACCCTCCACAACAACAAAAATTCTGCACCCATACACAGACAAAAATATATCCACAGGAATCCCAGAATTCAGGTAGGAGGCTATAAAGCTCCAGTGGTGCTCAAGATCTAGGAGGGTCATTTGAGAGTACAATCCAGCACCTGGGTGGCTGATCCACTGGTTGTACTCCCAGGTTCAAGTCCTAAAATGGCCCCATTCCCCAAGGGAGTTGGCTATATCCCCATTTGGCCTTGAACCTATACCAAAACCATCTTCCCAGGGGTCCAAGAAGAATTTGCACACATTAGTGCCTCAGAGGAAAGGTTCATCAGCCTACAGACAATGGTCTGTGTAGTAAACCTAAAAGTTGCCCTGTGGCTTGGTGTTAGCCCCCCACCCCGTCCCCCTCCAGTAGAGGTTCCAGCTCAAAGCTGCTTATACAAGGACACAGAAGGAGGCTCACCCTTATCTCGTACCCAGTGAGTCTAAGCCCCATGATAAGCTTGCCAACATCCATCCCACAGAAGATCCTGGAGGAGTCCAGTCTCAGCACATCCCCTTCTATTTCAGTCGAGGAAATATACCACATCTCTGCTGGAGCCTACTAGGAGGTGTACACCTGTCTGAGTCAATGAGGCAGGTTCACCAACTGCTGTCTCACAACAGATCCTGAGGTGGCTTAGTCACAGTTCCACCTCCTCTCATTACACCTAAGGACCTGTCGCACTTAACAGAGAGACCTGACAGGAGATGCACCTATCTGGGCCACTGGAACAGTCTTCCAGCCTTGGGTCCCAGACCAGCTTTTCTAATCAACACAGGACCCTCCTTAGGTCTTTCCCAGGTCTGTGTAGGCCAGAAAGCCATGCCCACTTTGGAGCCCTTGTGAAAATTACAGCAAACCTGGACTGAAAGGCCCTTTAGTGCTGAGACAGCTATAATGGTCACAAGCTTAGGGAACACAAAAATCAGTTTGGTTAGATCTCTGGAAGACCCTCTGAAGAAGGATGGGCACAAACAAAGCAAGACTGTGAAGACTAGAATAAATATCCAATCCTTCAGTGTGCAAGCATTGTCACACATCTACTCGCATCAAGAACATTCAGGGAAATATGGCCTCACCAAACAGAGAAAATAAGGCACCAGAGATCAACTCTAAAATGATGGAGATGTGTGATCTCTCAAAGAATTCAAAATAGCTATTTTAAGGAAGCTCAACAAACTTCAAAACAAAACAGAGAAACAATTTAGAAATTTATCAGAAATATTTAATAAAATGATTCAAATAATTTTACAAAATCAAATGGAGATCATGAGGCTGAAAAATACAATGAATGAAATGAAAAAATGCAATAGAAAGCATCAACAGCAGAATTGATCAAACAGAAGAAAGAATCAGTGAGCTCAAAAATAGGTAATTTGAATATATAGTCAGAGGAGAAAAAAAGATAATAAAAAGAAATGTGGAAAGCTTATGGGATCTATGGGACAACATCAAAAGAACAAATATGTGGGTCATTGGAGTTAAAAAATGAGATGAGAAAGACAAAGGGGAGAAGGATTATTCAAATAAATAACAGAAAACTTTCCAAACTTTAACAAAGATATAAAAGTCAAGGTATAGGAATGTCAGAGGTCACAAGTTAGATTCAACCCAAATAAGAATAACCCAAGACATATTATAATCAGAGTCTCAAAGATGAAACACAAAGAGAGGATCCTGAAAGCAGTGAAAGAAAAGAAGCAAATAACATATAAGGGAGATCCAATATGCCTGGCAGGAGATATATCAGCATAAATCTTTCACTCCAGGAGGGAATGGAACAATATAGTCAGAAAAACTGCCAAAGAAGAATGCTGTCACCAGCTAATCTATACTTCAGAAATGAAGGAGAGATAAAGACTTTCCCAGACAAATAAAACCTGAGGGAATCGTGGCTACCAGAGATGTCCTACAAGAAATGCTAAAGTTCTTCAAACAAACAAACAAAAAAGGATGCTAACATGATTTTTATTCTTGTACTATAATTGTGTATAAACCAATTATATGTTTAATAATAAGGCTAAAAGACAAAAATATTAAAAATAACTGAAATAAGTTGTTAAGAGAAAGGTAATATAAAAATGTCAATTGTAACATCAAAAATTCAAATTGTGGGTGGAGAAAGGAGTTAAAGTGTACAGTGTTATTTTTGTTTCTTTTCTTGTCTTTGTAATCAAAGTTAAGTTGTTATCAATTTAAAATAACTAACTATAATTATAGGATTTTTGTAAGTTTCATGGTAACTATAAAGGAAAAACCTGTAATGGATACTCTAAGGAATCAAAACATACTACTAGAGAAAACCACTTCGTTATAGAGAACACTGCAAGAGAAAAAGAAAGGAAAGGTCTATAAAACAACTAGAAAATAAGTAACAAAATGAGAGTAATAACTCCTTACCTGTCAATGATTACCTTGAATGTAAATAGAATAAATTCTTAAATTAAGACATAGAGTGGCTGAATGAATATGAAAACAGGACCCATCCATATACTGCCTAAAGAAACTCACTTTATCTGTAAAGATACACATAGACTGAAAGTCAAGGGTTGAAAAAGGATATTCCATGCAAATGGAAACCAAAAAGAGCAGGCATAGCTACACTTAGATCAGATAAAATAGACTTTAAGCCAAAAACTGTGAAAAGAGACAAAGAAGTCCATTGTATAATGATAACTACTACTGGGTATCTACTCAAAGGGAAAATGCTAAATATTAAACTGTATCAGGGCTCAATCTTAAATCCTATTATCTAGCAAATTCTCTTCTTAATTCATCCCATTCAAACTTGTGACTTTTAGTTTTGATATGTTGATATGCTGATGATTTTCAAGTAAATCCCACTCTGACCCCCAGATTTACCATTAGCTATTTGGCAATTCAGCCTAAATATCTATGACATCGCATTAAAATACGTTGAAAATGAAACTCTTGCTTTCCCATCATCCCAGCTGATTCCTTTCCCCATTGTAGCATCTTAATAAATATCATCCTGTTCATTCCTATGCAGAGCAGGAGGATGAGTCATAGTTAGCAGTTGTCTTGGGGCTTTTTAGCCCGTTTACTTCTTTCAAAAATCTCTCTACCCTGAGATTCAGTGAAAAGAAAAAGAAAAGGGAATTTTCAATTTTGTTTTACTCAATATCTTTAGCGTCTGTCACAGTTTATTTTACATATATAATATTCAAAAAGGTGATGAATAAGTGAATGAATGAATGCAGAGTTCTGAACAAATATAAGTACAAGGCTTTCATCATAACATTATATTGTTGTATCTTATTTATTTCAACTTTATTGGGCTTTCAAACTCTGTGGATGCTGAGGTACAAGCTAAACTCATTCATTAGGATAGATTAGCTGCTCCTTAGAAAGCTTCTATGGCATCATAATGTCCCATGCCTTCAGAGTATATTAGTTTCCTCTTAGTACTTTTTTTGATTCTGGCTTTGCCATTCACAAGATACATTATCTTAAGGAAATTATTTAGCTCTCCTCTAAAATGGATGAGAAAACAGTGAGTGTAAGTTAATATATGTAATGTGTTTAACATAGTGCCTAATAACTATAAGATGGTATTACTCCTATTCCTATTATTATTACTACAGTTTGAGTATCCATAATCCAAAGATCTAAAATCCAAAATGTTCCAAAATCTGAAACTTTTTGAGCACTGTCACAACACGACAAGTGGAAAACTCCTTACCTGATGCCTTTGCTTTCTGATGATTTATTGTACACAACTTCGTTTCATGAACAAAATTATTAAAAATATTGTGTAAAATTACCTTCAGGCTACATGTTCAAGGTACATATGAAACATAAATGAATTTTCTGTTTAGACTTGGGTTCCACCCTCAATATATCTCATTATATATATGCAAATATTCCTAAATCCAAAAAAAATCCAAAATCTGAGATGCTTCTGGTCCCACTCACTTTGGATAAGGATATTAATCCAGTACTGTTATTAGTGGACCTAACATTCCTTTCTAGACATTTGATTTTAAATAGAAGTAAATAAAGAACATACACAAACATATATATATACATACACATACCATATGTATAACAAATTCCTTATATTCGATAACTTAGTTTCCTATAACATAATATCAATTGCGTAAGAATAAAGCTGTAGTATTTATTTTGCACCTAAATAAGAAATATAAGAAAATATAATCCTAGGCTATTCTATAAATGAAAGTATTAATATGTAACTCTATTAAGCAAGTTAAATCCTAGTAAAAATGTATATATGCTTCAGTGAGAGTATTTTGTCTCTTTCACATCAGAATATGTTATATAATAATTAGGCAATTAAAATTTTTAAATTTTATCTGAGATAGGTTAATTGCTTTTCCTAAGTCCACATATGTCAGTATGTGGACATAAATGCTTAATTTGCATTATCTTTTCTTTAAATCATCAATAAACAAAAACCTGCAATTGTATACCTAAAAAAGTTATCCTCACTCCATATTAGCAAAGAAAGCTGAATTTCTGGTTTCTGAATTTTGTTTGTTTTCCAAGCTCAAACAGAAAGTACTTAATATCAATCTCTGGCCATTTTATATGAAGAAATACAAACAATATTTAGGTCATGCAACCATTGATCCTCTGAAGGACAAATGATACCAGGCGGTATTTATACACCAAAAAAATTTCAATTTTGTTTACTTCTTCAATGGTCCACCTTGATGTCAGCTACCATTTAGCTAGGCCAATAATATTGATATTTGATGTCACTTTTTATTCATTACTGCACCTAGATGATGCATAAGTCAAAACTTTTAGATATGTGCTGAAAAACACTAAAGCAGGTTCTGTCTATCTAGGGAAATTGGAAATAACAACAGAATAGAAAATCAAGGGACATGTAACATGCCATTTTTATTTTATATAATATTTGAATTATTTCAATGTTCTTACCTATTCACAAATTCATTTTATATCTTTCAAACTCATCTCATAGTATATATTTTTAAATTAAATCTCTTATGAAATAAACTATTGCCTTAGTATTTTTTGTACTTTGCAAAGAAAATAATTTTTGGTAGATATTTTAAGAAAGATAAAGCAAAAGAAAAGAGTTTGTATCGCCAGATTTTCAAAACTTACTTAGAAAATTATGAAAGAAATATGATACATTTTATTTATTTGTTTATTTATTTATTTATTTTTTTAGAGACAGGGTCTCACTCTGTCACCCAGGCTGGAGTATAGTGGTGCAGTCATACCTCACTGCAGCCTCAAACTCATAGGCTCAAGTATCCTCCCACCTCATCCCCCAGATAGCTAGGCACCACCATGCCTGACTAATTTTTAAAAATTTTTTGTAGAGAGAGGGTCTCCCTATGCTGCCCAGGCTGGTCTTGAACTCTTGGCCTCAAACAGTCCTCCTGCATTGGTCTCACAAAGTGTTGATTACAGGCATGAGCCATCATGCCCAGCCAGAAATATAATAAATTGATAGAGGTCTTCTTTCTTTATTTTTACTTTATTTTGGTCTTATAAATTTAACATCATCAATGACTAGAAGAAGAAATGGTGCATTTAAGATTATATCACTCTGCCCCAAATTTTAACTTTCAATAAGTTCTCAGTCAAATAGAGTTGATTTCATGTATTTGTCATTTTCTTGATGGGTCCATGAAAATTAGAAGCAACATGATTATGTCATATTTCCTGATACTTCCTCTTTGACTACAAAATTAATAATTTATTTTCTATATAAATATATTTTGGATGATTTAAAACTTTTTAACATATATGAAATAAGTTCAATAATGTAGTTTCTACTTAGCCTCCCTTCACTGAGCGCTTACTATGACCTGGGCACTGAGGGTTTGGCAATGAAAAATACCAAGTCCTGTCCTTACATATCTTATATTCTGGTAAGAATCAGAGACAATAAGCAAGTAAACAAATGAATAATCTCAAGAATAAGTGCTATGTATAAAGCATCAAGGTAAAAAAGAATAATAAGGTGAGAGTTGGAATTTATACTGCAATGATTAGAGAGAGAGAGGGTCTGTGAGAGAATGGCATGCAAAGATCTGAAGAAAGAAAACCATGCATACATCTAAAGGAAGAGAACTCAAGCACAGGCAACAACAAAAGCCAAGTTCCTAAAGTAGTAACATCATGGTGTCAGGGAGGAGTAGCAAGACCAGTGCACACGAGGTGGACCAGGATTACATAAAGCAGGTGGACTATCTTGCATCAAATAGATAACTGATTGGTAACTTAGGTTGTTCTTATTGGTTAAATGCAGTATATAGTTGAGGCTATTTTTGAATAACCCCCTAGCATTACCTGTGATTACCAAAATATTTATACAAAGGTACCCCAGCTATGAGAAGTGTAGTAGATATTTTTATGTGAATAATACTTTAACTTTTTTTTACCCCATAATTCTTAGCATAATTCTTCATACAGAGACACTGATAAATAAATATTCATTGATTAAGAAATGTCAGAAAGTCACCACAGGTCATAACTGAAGGGATATTTAAGAGGACATAGTTAAGTCAATGTTTTCTGTAACACAATTAAATTTAATTTCTGCTATTGATTTTAAATTTTACTTTAAAATTTAATATACCTTGCAGGCTCCCCAAGATTGTTTTGATCATATTCCTATGCTACCAAAAATAGATCAAGATATTTTATTATTTTTAATAAGAAATAATATCACTACTCAGAATATTTGACCATTTAGTTATCTGGTGTTCCAATACAGTGAAATTTCAGTTAAACAGGTTTCACAGTACAAAAATGTTCTAAATAACATCAAAATATAAAATGATATACTTCTCTCTAGTTTTCATTAATTGTAGCCAATCTTAACTTGCATGTAATTTAAAAAGGGTAAAAAACTAGATGTATAATAAGCAGCATGAATTTTTAAGAGATTATTTTATGCATAGGTAATGTCTAATGCATCATACATTGTCTTTAAAACACATAATTAGAGCAAAAAGAATTGTCACACCATTTACTGTTAAGCATAATTGAAAAAAAAACTTGATTATCCCCTTTAATGTAATTTTCCACATTTAATTGTGTATTCTCTGGTGAATGTGACCCTATAAATCCATACTTCAAGAAGTGACTGCTAGTTAACATGCAAAACAACAGGCAGAGCGAGTCTGCCCTTCCTCTAGAAGAGATTTAATTTGTATTCTGATTGGCACTGCAGGGAAAATGTTTTAAAAGTTACATCTTGCAGCAGGATGGGCTAGACTTTCCTGGGGCAGGTTTCACCTTGGTCTTGGAGCCCCTGCATGTCCGTCACCACCATGCTCACCTCTCACCCACCCCATTTCAATAGCTGGATTAAAACACTCAACAGTTCATTATTCCCTATAATTATTGTTTTGGTCTAAATTTTTAATTATTATGGGTATATAATAGTTGTATATCTTTATAGGGTACATGTGATGTTTTAGTACAGGCATATAATGTGGGTTAATCAAATCAGGGTAATTAGGGTATCCATCTCCTCAGGCATTTATCATTTCTTTGTGTTAGGAACATTCCAATTCCACTCTTTAGTTACTTTAAACTATACCCTAACTTGTTGTTGATTATATTCACTTTGTTTTGCTATCAAATATTGTTCATTCTATCTAACTAACTATATTTTTGCACCCATTGACCATCCCCATTTTTTCCTCCACTCCCTGCTACCCTTCCCAGCGTCTGGTAATGATCATTCTACTCTCTGTATCCATCAGATCGATTGTTTTTAATATTCAGCTCTCACATATGAGTGAGACTATGCAAGATTTGTCTTTCTGTGCTTGGCTTATTTCACTTAACATAATATTCTCCAGTTCCATTCATGTTGTTGCAAATGCCAGGATTTCATTCTTGTGGCTATATGATATTCCATTGTATATATGTACCACAATTTCTTTCCCCGTTCATGTATTGATGGGAACTTAGGTTGGTTACAACTATTGGCTGTAGTGAATAGTGCTGCAATAAACATAGGAGTGCAGATATCTTTTCATTATAATGATTTCTCCCCTTTGGATACATACCAAGCAGTGGGATTGCTAGATCTTATGGCAGTTCTATTTTCAGTTTTTTGAGGAATCTCCAAACTGTTCTCCATAGTAGTTGCACTAATTTACATTCCCGCCAATAGTGTACAGGGTTCCCCTTTCTCCCCATCCTCACCACATTCGTTATTGCCTGTCTTTTTGATAAAAAGCCTTTTTAACTACAGTCAGATGATATCCCCTTAGAGTTTTAATTTGCATTTCTCTGATGACTAATGATGTTGAGCATTTTCTTCATATACCTGTTGGTCATTTTTATACCTTCTTTTGAGAAATGTCTATTCAGATCCTTTGCCTATTTTTTAAATTGGGTTATTTGATTTTTTCCTATTGAGTTCTTAGAGTTCTTTATAAGTTCTGGTTATTAGTCCCTTGTCAGTTGGGTAGCTTGCAAATATTTTATCCCATTCTGTGGGTTGTCTCTTCATTTTGTTGATTGTTTCCTTTGCTGTACAGAAACTTTTTAGGTTTATGTGATCCCATTTGTCCAGTTTTGCTTTCATTGCTTGCGTGTTGGAGGTATTACTTAAGAAGTCCTTACCCAGACCAGTGTCCTGAAGTATTTCCCTAATGTTTTCTTTTAGTAGTTTCATAGTTTTGTATCTTATATTTAAGTCTTTAATCCACTTTGATTTTATTTTTGTATATGGAAAGAGATAAGGGTCCAGTATGATTGTTCTGCACATGGATATCCTGTTTTCCCAGCACTATTATAGAAGAGACTGCCTTTTCCCCACTGTGTGTTCTTGCCAGCTTTGTCAAAGACAAATTCACTATAGATGTGTGGATTTATTTCTGGGTTATCTATTCTGTTCCACTGTTCTATGTGTCTGTTTTTATGCCAGTGCCATGCTGTTTTGGTTATCATAGCTCTGTAGTATAATTTGAAGTCAGGCAATGTGATTTCTCTGCTTTTATTAATATTCTTTTTGCTCAGGACGGCTATGGCTATTCGGGGTCTTTTGTGGTTTTATATAAATTTGGGGATTTTTTTCCTATCTGTGAGGAATGTCCTTGATATTTTGATGGAAATTGTATTGACTATGTAGATTGCTTTGGGTAGTATGGGCATTTTAACAATATTGATTCTTCTAATCTATGAGCAGGAGGTATATCTCCATTTTATTGTGTCCTCTTCAATTTCTTTAATCAATATTTTATAGTTTTCATTAGAGAAATCTTTCATTTCTTTGATTAAGTTTATTCGTAGATAATTTATTTTATTTGTAGTTACTGTAAATGTGATTATTTTCTTGTTTTTTTTTTCAGATTGTTTACTGTTGGCATATAGAATTGCTACTGATTTTTATATGTTGATTTTGTATCCTGCAACTTTACTGAATTTGTTCATCAGTTCTAATAGGTTTTCTGTGGAGTCTTTAGGTTTCTCTAGGTATAAGATCATATCATCTGCCAATAACAATAATTTGACTTCTTCCTTTCAAATTTTGATGACCTTTATTTCATTCTGTTGTCTGGTTGCTGTAGCTAGAACTTCTAGTACTATGTTGAATAACAGTGGTGAAAGTGGGCATCCTTGTCTTGTTCTAGATCTTAGAGGAAAGACGTTAGTTTTTCCCCATTCAGGATGATACTCGCTATGGGTCTGTCATATATGGCTTTTATTACATCATGTTGAGGTAAGTTCCTTTATACCCAGTTTTTTCAGAGTTTTTATCATGACGGGGTGTTGACTTATATCAATGATTTTCAACATCGATTGAAATGATTATATGGTTTTTGTCCTTCCTACTGTTGATATGATGCATGACATTGATTGATTTGCATATGTTGAATCATTCTAGCATCACTGGGATGAATCCCACTTGATCATGATGAATAATCATTATAATGTGTTGTTGAATTCAGTTTGTTAGCATTTTGTTGAAGATTTTTGCATCTACGTCTTCAGAGATATTAGCCTATAGTTTTCTCTCTTTGTTTTTTTTTTTTGGGGGGGGGTTGTGTCTTTCGAAGGTTTTGGTATCAGGATGATGTAGGCCTTATACAATAAATTTGGGAATATTCCCTAGTCCTCAATATTTTGGAATACCTTAAATAGGGTTGGTATTAGTTCTTCTTGGAATGCTTGGTAGAATTCAGCAGTGAAGACATCAGGTCCTGGGCTTTTCTTTGATGGCAGTTTTTGTTACTGCTTCTATCTCATTTCTTGTTATTGGCTAATTGAAGTTTTAGATTTCCTTCTGGTTCAATCATGACAGGTTGTATGTTTCTAGGAATTTATACATTTCTTCTAGGTTTTCCAGTTAATTGGCATATAATTGCTCATAGTAGTCTCTAATGATCCCTGGACTTCTGCAGTAACAGTAATGTCTCTTTTTTCATCTCTGATTTTATTCATTTGGGCATTCTCTCTTTTTTTCTTAGTCTGGCTAAAGATGTGGCCATTTTATTTATCTTTTCAAAAATCTAACTTTTCATTTATTGATTTTTATATTTTGTTTTGGTTCAAATTCTTATTCTGCTCTGATCTTTATTATTTCTTTTCTTTTACTAATTTTGGGTTTGTTTTGCTCTTTTTCTCTTCTAGTTCTTTGAGGTATATCTTTAGGGTGTTTATTTGAAGTTTTCTACTTTTTTGATGTATGCACTTATTGCTATAAACTTTCCTCTTATTAGATCTTTTCCTGTATCCCAGAGGTTTTGATACATTGTGTTTTCATTTTCATTTGTTTCAAGAAATTTTTAAAATTTCCTTCTTAACCTCTTCATTGACCTACTGGTCATTGAGGAGTATACTGTTTAATTTCCATGTGTTTACATATTTTTCAATGTTCCTCTTATTATTGATTTCTAGTTTTATTCCATTGTGGTCAAAGAAAATATTTGATGTAATTTCATTTTTTTTACATTTTTTAGACTTGTTTTGTGGCATAACATATTGTCCATCTGTGCTTGAGAATGACCCATGAGCTGGGAAGAAGAATGTGCATTCTGTAGCTGTTGGGTAAAATGTTCTATAAATTATCTATTAGGTTCATTTGGTCTACAGTGCAGGTTCAGCCTAATGTTTCTTTGTTTATTTTCTATCTGGATGATCTGTCCAATGCTGAAAGTGGAGTGCTGATGTCTCCAAGTATTATTATATTGTGATCTTTCTCTCTTTTTAACTCTGATAGTATTTGCTTTATATATCTAGGTGCTCCAGTGTTGGGTACATATATATTTAGAATTGTTATATCCTTTTTCTGAATTGACCCCTTTATCATTATATAATGACCTTCTTTGTCTCTTTTTACAGTTTTTGTCTTGAAATCTATTTTATCTGATAGAAGTATAGGTATTCCTGCTCTTTTATGATTTCCATTTGCATGGAATAGCTTTTCCCATCCCTTTATTTTCAGTATACATGTGCCTTTATAGGTGAAGTATGTTTCTTGTAGGCAACATACAGTTGGCTCTTGTATTTTTATCCATTCAACCACTCTGTGTTTTGATTGGAGAGGTTAGTCCATTCACATTCAATATTATATAGTATTATTATTAATGATAGGTAAGGACAGCATTATTATTTGATTTCTGGTTGTTTTGTGGTCCTCTCTGTCATTCTTATTTTCAATCTTTCTTTGTTAAAAGTGATTTTCTCTGGTATCATATCCTAATCTCTTGGATTTTATTTTTTGTATATCTGTTGTAGATTTTTTTATTTGAGTTTGCCAGGAGGTTTGCAAAAAAACATTTTATAACCAATTATTTTAAACATATGACAACTGTGCTTACAAAGTAAAGACAAATATAACAGAAATTCTCCCCTTTAACTCCATCTCCCCCACCACTTTTAAACTTTTTATTGTTTCCATCCATATCTTTTTTACTGTCTCTCAAAAAGTATCATAGTTATTTTTGATAAGTTTGTCTTTGAGTCTTCCTACTCAAGATGTAAGTGGTTTATACCCTATGATTACAGCAATAGAGTATTCAGTATTTGTGTACTCACTATTACCAGTGAGTTGTATACCTTCACATGATTTCTTATTGTTCATTAACATCCTTTTCTTTCAGATTGAAGAACTCCTTTTAGTATGTCTTGTAGGACAGGTCTAGTGTTTATGAAATCCCTCTGCTTTTGTTTGTCTGGGAAAGTCTTTACTTCTCCTTCATGTTTGAAGGATATTTTTGCAGGATATAACATTCTAGGGTTAAGGTATTTTTCCTTCAGCACTTTGAATATGTCATGCCAATTTCTCCTGGCCTGTAGGGTTTTCACTGAGAAGTTGGCTGCCAGATGTATTGGATTTCCTTTACATGTTATTTTTTTCTGTTTTCTTGATTCCCTTAGGACCTTTATCCATGACCTTTGGGAACTTGATAATTAAATGCCTTGAAGTAGTCTTGTGTGGGTTAAATCTGCTTGATCTTCTATGGCCTTCTTGTATCTAAATGTTGATATCGTTCTTTAGGTTTAGAAAGTTCTCTGTTATTATTTCTTTGAATAAATTTTCTACTCCATCTCTTTCTCTACCTCCTCTTTAAGGCCAATAACTCTCAAATTTGGCCTTTTGAGGCTATTTTCTAAGTGTTGTAGGTGAGCTTCATTCTTTTTTTTTTCTTTCTTTTTTTCCCTTCTGATTGTGTATTTGCAAACAGCCTGTCTTCAAGCTCACTAATTTTTCCTTCTGCTTAATCAGTTCTGCTGTTGAAAGACTCCAGTGCATTTCTGTTTATCAACTGAATTCTTAGCTCTAGAATATCTGCTTAATTTTTTATTATTTCTATCTCTTTGTTAAATTTCTTTGATAGGCTTCTGAATTCTTTCTCTGTATTGTCTTGAAGTTCATTGAGCTTCTTCAGTGCAGTTCTTTTGAATTTGCTGTCTGAAAGGTCATATGTTTCAATAACTCCATGATTGGTCACTGGTACCTAATTTAGTTTGTTTGGTGAGGTCATGTTTTCCTGGGTTTTCTTGATGCTTGTGCATGTTCTTCGATGTCTGAGCATCGAAGAGTTAGGTATTTATTTTATTCTTCACGGTCTGGGCTTGTTTGAACCCATTCTTCTTGAGAAGGCTTTCCACCTATTCAAAGGGAATTGGATGTTGTGATCTAAGTCTGCTCACTGCAGCCATATCAGCACTGGGGGTCCACTAAGCCTAGCTGTGGCTCTTGCAGATTCGTGGTAATACTGCCTTGGTGGACTTCAGGAATTGCCCAAGGACTGAAGCTTTTGTGGTCCAACTGTTTTACAAATTTAGTTCTGTTCCCAGGCTGCTTTTTGTTAGCTGGTGTTGGGGGTAGTCTGACTTGGATTTCAGGGTGGAGGATTTCTCTGGGGCTGGTCTAAATGCTCGCTCTGTGGGCACTGGCAGAATTCTGCCCTGTGCTGTGTTCCCCTGTGCCAGGGTGGGCTTGGGTTTCAATGCTATGTCCTACAATCACTTCACTCTCTCTCCCCCTGGGAGACACAGATTCTCTCTCCACTGGGTGTGCTAGCAGAGCTCTCTGGGGAAGTGGGGGAGGGGTGGTATAGGCAATGCTAGATTGTCTTTTCTGCCCTCTACAGTGCCTGTTTCCTTTATATAATGTTAAAACCATGTAGTATGATTACTCACCTGATTTTTTGGTTCTTCTGAAGGTCCTTGCCTGAATGAATAAATAGTTGAATTTGGTGTTCCTATGCAGGGACAATGGCTGGAGGTTTCTATTCAGCCTTCTTGTTCTCCCTCCAAATACTCAACGTTTTTCTAACTAAAGACATTTAAGCTGCTATATCCAGATTCCACCCAGAAACATAAATTCATTGCATTTTTCCTAAATCATTTAAGTTTTCACTTTTTCTTTTCTCTTTTATTTTTAAGATTTAGCAAATATTCCCTAACTTGCTACTAGGGTGATAGTGAAGCAGAAGAATTTTTTGTTTCTAATATAAATACCTAGTTGCATTTAGATCTTTTACTCTACCTGAGTTAGAGAAAATTAGTACCACAAAGGCTGTTAAATATAGACTCTGTTTCCTTTTGATGAGGTTTGCTATTAGAATTGGCCAAAAGCATTCAAAATTTTCTCTTCTTAGGTTTAGTGACAGATTTTTTCTCAGAAATATTAATAGTTGGTTTTCAATTTGCATTCTGAAATGCAAACTTACAAAAGAAACAAGGTCGTAAAATTAGGATTGCTTCCTTGTCATGTTCTCTTTTGTATACCTAAAATGTTAAAAACAAACTTTTCTGCCTTTGTTAAGGTCATAGCTTGGTTTCTCCAAAGAGCATTCTATGAGACAATTCCATATCTTCAAAGTATGATTGTTTCACTAGTAAAAGATTAGTGTTTAGATTCTTCTTGGCCTCTCTGTGTAGCATCCCTTCCTTATTGGTATGGGACAGGATCCGTCTGGAAGAAGGGTCTTCAAGGGAGAAGGGAGAACAGAGCAAGTAACTTTGCTAGGTTTTATGGCTTGCTTTGAGGGAGAGAAGGTCCAGCTTCTATAACCCACCTTTGGGAAGAGGAATTCTGGTTTCTATGTCTTACTTGAGGGGAGAAACAGGGTCGAGAGACAGGAGGGCAGGAGAAGGTCAGAGAGACTTTGTTTCTGAGGACTTCCAGGCTTCTTCAATTCAGCATGCCAAGGTGCCGTACTTTGGAGTATCATGTTCTGAGCCCCAACGGTGGCAATAGCCAGGTATAGCCTATAGTCATAAACATGAATCTTAGTGATGTAAACATTATGATGACACAAACCTATTTATAAATTATTATCTTTATATATATAATGGAACTTGTCTGAATTTATGTGACTGTACTTATGTACATATTAAGAGAAAATAAATTCATTGCAGATTATTCCAGCAATGTTATTGCAGTGAACACTATATTAATCAATAATAATTGGCTACTTTAAAAGAGACTTTTGCCAAATATAGTAACACCTTAGGTTACTACCACAATAAATAAAACAGATCTAACAGAATTTGTGTGTTTGCATCATGTAATGTCTTTTGCAATGATTAAAGAGCAAAAGCATGTTGTTATTAACAAGTTATTAACACATTGCTGCCATCTTTGCTAGATTAGTTTTATTTCTCCATGAGGTATAAAAATACATATTTTTTAAAAGCTGTGTATCTAAACATTTAAGAAATTATTATTTTGAAATTATTAGAAATATGACGTACATTTTTTATAGTAAGCTCTCTATAAATGTTTGTGGAACTGAATTAGGTGAAACAAAAATCATCTTTTTTCAACAAAAGAAATAGATTTGACTGGAATTTTGCGATTTGTGGCTAAGTCAGCCTCTGATGTGAACATCCAGAATTCCAAGTCCCTCTTTGACCTCTAATCACTGCCACAGAAGTCTAGTACTCCTCTAATTTTTATTCCTTGCCCTTTGCCTTTCATTACTCTGGGAATATGAAAGCACTGACTTCCTCCCTTGATAAAGGACAACAGACTAATGAATTTAAGTGCCTGCATTATTAAAATTGTCATCGCTGGTATACTATTTCAAGTGCAGTATCAAGTATGGCTAGCTTTTTACTCTTCAGGGGGTCCAGTGATCTTCAGTTTCTTATGTAAATTTATGCAAGAACTGCTCCAACAGTATCACATGCTGTTCATTTCAAACCCCCAAAGGAATGCTGTATTTCTTGATTTGGTAAATGGAAAGAGCAGAGTGGAAGTGAGTTGAGTTACAGGCTAACAAACAGAATATTGGCCCATCTAGGGATAGAGTTTGGGAAGAAAACACTATATATATGTTCAATTATGTTAAATCAAAGATTCATCTATTTTGTTCTTATCTATAAATATTTCTAAAATGTAAAATTACAGGGCAGTACATTTTATTTTTTTTTTAGGAGGGTTACAAATTTGCTTCTCCAAAATGATTCCATAGCTCATTAAGGTCTAGGACCATGTGTTATCTCTTGTCCTTTTTGTTACCACACTCCATCACCTGGCACCAGGCCATTCTAACAGGGAATGCTTGCCTGGTCGATACTTAATGAATGACTAATTATTTTATCAAAACCTTTTTTAAAAATTTCATCTTCTTAAAGTATGTACAAATTTCTTTGGTCAGGTCATCATAACAAAAGAAAATAGACTAGTGGTGAAATAGAAATGGACTATTCTAGAAAAAAAGATGCATAAGAACAGCTTGATTAAATGGATCAAAGAGTAGTAGAAATTTAGTGCTGGTAAATTTGTATTTAAAAATATTTGTTCTTTAATTCTCAAGTTGGATCACCTATCATCATGGGTTATTTTAAGAAGTAAAATTATCAGTGAAGGCTTCATTGAAATGTAAATAAATATGGCGTAAGGGCTTTATTTAAAGATAGTTGTTTAGAAGAAAATAAATTGATGGACAGAAGAAAAATTCCTCAAGTTATAGTCATTACAGGAAAATATATGTCATATATGTATATATCTCTGTGTGTGTGAATTACCTAGTAGGTTGCCACATTAATTGTTTACATGTGTCATATTATGGTTGCTTTAAATTGGGTGGGAAAGCCATTGGCATGTTTTAGTTAAATCTTACAAATCCTACTTTAGTAGGGAAAGTGACAAGAAAATTATAAAACTCTAAGCTCTACTCAGGCTTTTCTTTCACTAGTTATGTTACTAATGAGCTATACCTCCATCCCTTCCCACCAATACCTCTTATTTTACCCTCAACTTCTGCTAGTTCCAAGGTCACTGTGCCAAAATCAATTAATAATATGAATCAAAATTAAATCAAAAGCTCTGAATAAAGACCTTCTATTTGATTTAGATATGAATTTATTCCTGACTTCTTATCTAATGGATTTGAATTCAGTCAGATTGTGTTTCAGATCCAACTTACCACTTACCAGCTGCGTGAATCAAAAGTAGCCTCAATTTTCTCATATATAAAATGGAGCTATTATCCTGCCCCTCATAAATTCATCAAGTCAATCTTGTTGGATGCTAGAAATATTTGAATTTCTATAAGTTTTCTTGAGCTTTGTTCTGGGATGCTGTTAAGTTACTTAGATACTATTTGGTACTTTCAGGTTTACTCTACCCTACACACTTGAGCTACTTTGGCCTCCCTAGACTCAGCTTTATCTCTTTATTTTAGTGAGTTTTCCATGTTCTGTCCAGGTTCCCTCTCTCTGTGCTGTGTGCTAGAAATTGTTAAGGCAATGTGTCACAGCAGTCTTCTATGGCTCACCTCATTAGTTTCTATCTCTCAGTGGTTATTGACTTTTCTATCCTGATATACAGTGTCCTATAAAACACTGTTTCCTATATTTTGTCCATTTTTTGGTTGTTTCAAGCAGGAAGGTAAAACTGGTCCCTTTTACTCCATTGTGACTGGAAATGAAAGTCTTTTTTAGCATCTGTTTTTAAATGTCAACAGATTTAACCCGAAGATATGTGATTGTAATGATACTAGCATTCTTTTTAAATCTATAGTTAGCCCTTCTTCCCTATGAAAAATAGAGGTTGACGATGTGTTTTCAGGAGACGTGAATTATGTTTCCTATTGGACCATTAATTTCACATGAAAGCTTAGAGAAGTCCCTAAATTTCTCAAGCCTTCACTCTTCTAATCTGTGGAAGACTTTGATCCGGACAACCTCATATTCTCTTCCAGAAATGTATCCATGATCATTAACATTTTCTTTGGAAATTAAGAAAAAATATAGAATATGAATGTATCACTTAGAAGCCTTTTAGGGAAACAAGAATTTATTTTCAACATCTGATCTTTCTGAAATCTGAGTCCTTGTGCCTCCATACTTACTAGCAAACCCAACAGCAAAACTGAAATCTCTCTTTTGACATACATAGCAATGCCAAACTGTAAAAATTTAACACCACTCTGCCTTCAGATATTGAGTACTAAGCTTTAGTTTTTGCTTCATATCTCTTTGATTTGTTCCTTCATATTCCAGAAATCCTACTGCTCTACTTTGACATTACAGTATGTTACTATGTAAATATATCTTCAAAGATTGCTGCAATGTGACAAGCCACATCAGAAGAAAATACCAAGGGCCTATAAGACAAAGACCTCATACATGAATATCTGAAATGATGCCAATAATGACACTGAAAATGAAATAAACTCACATGAGAGTCAGAAAATTTTTCTTTAGTGCTTTTAGAAGAGACTCATTGCCAGAGGGAGAATGCATTAATTTCATATGCCATGTAAGGAATTTCCATTTCTCCTTGAATAAAATGTTAGTTTCACAAATTTCCCTTAGAATAGAAAGACTCTCAGTGATTTATTAAAACTTCTTCTCCCTGTTACTTTCAGAAATCCACTAATTGTGCACAATATTTGGCAGCCAGGTAGTAGATCCAGTCTACCCTCAATTCTATCAGAACTGTGTGTTCAATTTATTTACTATCTATAAAATGCACAGCATTATGCTAGGTATTGTGGCAGAGTCAAACAATCAAAGTCTTTAGTCCTTTTCCTTAATGAACTAGATTGTAATTAAAGAATCACAATCTATATATAAAATAGGTAACTATTTGTGTAAAGTGACAGATTATAGGGACTAAAGATGGCTTACTAAAAATCAATGGGGAAAACATGTCCACACAAAAACCTGCACACAGATATTTACAGTAGCTTTATTCATAATTTCAAAAACTTGGAAGCAACCAAAATGTCCTTCAGTAGGTTAAAGAATAGATAGATTGTGGTACATCCAGATGATAGAATATTATTATTCAGCACTAAAATGAAGTAAGTTATCAAGCCATGAAAAGATGTGGAGAAACCTTGAATGCAGATTACTAAGTTCAAGAAGCCAGTCTGAAATGGCTACATACTATATGATTCCAAATATATGACATTCTGCAAAAGGCAAAATTATAGAGGCAATAAAAAGATCGGCGGTTGCCAGAGGTTAGAGGAAAGGAGGGATGGATAAGTGGAGCATAGAGAATTTTTAGGGTAGTGAAAATATTCTGTATGATACTATAATGATGGCTACATGTCATCATACACTTGTCTAAACTCATAGAATGTTTAACATTAACACTGAGAGTGAACCCTAATGTAAACTGCAGACTTTGGGTGACTATGATGTGTCAGTGTAGGTTCACTAACGATAACAAATGCACCACTCTGGTGGGGGGTGTTGATAGTGAGGGAGGTTGTTCATGTGCAGGGGGCTGGGGATATATGGGAAATATTTGTGCCTTTTGCTGTGAACCTAAAACTGCTCTAAAAGAATAAAGTCTAAGAAAAATCAATGGGAATATTTGGTATAATTCTTGAGAGAGTTCTATCACAAACACTAAAAGAAATTTAGCTTTGACTGTGTAGCTATGGAAATAATAATTCATTCATTCATTTATTCAAATATTTACTGTGTGTATAATGTAAACCATAACCTGAGTGCACATGATCTAGAGCAGTACTGTCCAATAGAACTTTCTGCAATAATAAAAAGATTTTTTATTTAAAACATCCAATGTGATAGTCACTAGCTACATGAAGAAATTTTAACTAATTAAAATTAAATAAAACTAAAAATCAGTTCCTCAGTTGTCATAGTTACATTTAAAATACTCAATAGCCACATTTATTAAACAATATCTAGGAGGAAAAGTCAGGCATATATATAAAAAATTACAATTTAGTATGTAAGTTTTCTGACATAGCTCTATGGGAACAAGAGAAGGAATACATTATGTTGCCTAGGACTTTAGAAGAAGTTGTGTTTGAAGCAAGCTTTAAGAATATTTAATATTTACCAAAGATATAAATAGGGAATAATCATCCCAGTCAGTGGAAAGAGGAAGAAGAAAAGCATAAAGGCATGGTATATTTGAGGAAAAGCAAATAGAACATATGGGGAAGTTTGGGGAAGATGATAGGCAAGAAGGAAGCAGGTCAAGGATGAAGTCAAGTTTGCATTTAAAAAAACCACTCTGCCATCAGTGTAGAGCAGGGTTTGGCAATATTAATATCACGGATGGGTGATTCCCTGTTGTGGGTGGGGTGCTGTCCTGTGCTGTGTAAGACTCTATCAGTATCCCAGGCCTCTACCAACTGAATCCCAGTTGTGAAATCAAAGATGTCTCTAGACATTGCCAAATATCCTCTAGGAGGAAAAATTACCCTCATCTGAGAACCATGGCTGTAAGAATGTCTGCAAAGACAGAGAGTTGAAGTCAGGGAGTTCAACACGTGTGTCCCTGTGTGAGATGAAGAGAGCCTGAAATAAGGGATTGTGGAGAGTGGAAGTGACTTCAACTGAACAGGATTTGGAGAGGAGAGAGATGGAGAATGGGATAACCAGCTCTGGTGGCTGCATGGAGAATGGAGCCTTTTAGTGAAATGTAAAATACAGCAGAAGGATCAAGTTTGAGAAGAAGATTAATTTGGCTTTGAACATGATGACTTTGAGATATTTGTAGAATGTCAAAATGAAGATGTCCTGTGAGTAGTTGGAAATAAAGATGTGGAAATCAAGAGAGAAGTGTAAAGGAAATGTATTATATATTTAGGAATCATAAACATCTTAATAATAGTTAAAGTCATGGGAATGTCTCTTTTTGCCCCCAGAAATCTAGACTTAATGACAACTGTCATAATTTCTGACTGGTATCCAAATATAAGCCTTTTGAATGAATTCAACACATAGAATCAATTTTGTTTTGTTTTTCTTGATTTTGTATAAAATCAAAAACTTTTAAATCCAGCTACACTGGCCTACTTACTTTCTGTACTTCTGCCTCAGGACCCTTGATTGTGCTTTCCCTCTTCACCCTTCTTCCCCTGTAGCACAGCTTGGCCCCACAAATCCTTTAGCTCTTAACTCAACTGTCATATTCCTAGTGAGACCCTCTCTGAATAGGCTATTTATATTTCAACACTCTTCTGCCAAACATTCCTTGTCTACGTTTTTTTAAATTCTCCACAACTGTTATTAACATTTAACATACCACCTATTTTACTGATTTAATTTATTGTATGGTTCTACCTGGAAGCATACAATTTTTGCGAGGCTGGGACTTCTGTCTGTTCTGTTCACTCCTGTATATCTTATGCTTAAGACAGTGCCTGACACCTAGTAGGCTTAATAATATTTGTTTGATGAATGAGATAATATGTTTTCTACTGGTCGAGACAAACTTGCCTGGATTCAGTCAACCTCTTCCTTATACTTATGACAAACTAGAACACCACAAGAAAGCAATGTTTACTTGTTTTTTAGGGTCTCAGACACAATTTTGCACTTGCTTAGTTATCTGCTTAACTGACTCAGACCACTGGACTTCAACATTGTCTTTAACATATCAATATTTATGTTTAAAACACATAATTTTTATATACATATATAAAATTCACATCCCTCAGTGTGAGTTCCAAAAAACCCTTTAGAATTTCTACACATTGTTAGTGTCATCATAAATTCACTACATTCCCCATGAAATAATATATTAATTTCTGCTTTTGTGCTCTGACATCATGTCATTTTCAGTACAAATGATGCCTTCCTGCCTTCTTTTCCCTAATGTTTGTCCATAATCTTAATGTATCTAAAATATTATCATTTCCAGAAAGCTCTATTCACTTGATGGACCTATCCTAGGGCTACACTCCTAGAATATCCCTTCTTTGATCCCACAGTTTTGAATTAGGTTGTTCAATTTGTGCTCTAAACAGCACTTTATCTAATTCTAGCATTTAATTCTTGTATCGTAATTGCCTTATTACTTCTGTCTTTCTAACAATCAACCATAAGCTTTGTTGAGGGCTTATGTTCATTGTTTGTCTTCTGCTTGGCCCCAAGCCAAGGATATAGCAGAGCTCAGTAAATATTTGTTCCTTTGTATACATTGTCTCTATGTATTTCTAATTACTCTTCTACCTTATAGACTTAAACACTTGTTTGATCAATTTGTTCTTGTTAATACGTATAGTACTTGTTGATATTCTCTTACAGTTCTATTAGCTGTTGCAGTGTGTTTTACCTGCTAACAGAGTATGCTTTTAAGCACTTATGTAGTACTTCATGGGGTTCCATTTCCCAAAAGATCTGAGTGAAGGTATACAAAATGTTTTAATTTTTAAGAGCTTAAGAACTTGAACACTTGAGTTAGATTTGCAGGGTATAAATCATGGGTCTATGTTTTACTAACTAAATGACTTCGGGCAAGTTGTATAACGTTATAAGCCTTGGTTTTCTCATCTATAAAATTGAGTAGTGTATGTAATTACCTAACAAAAGAGATGAAAGACTAAATGAGATAATACATCTAAATCACTTTGTACAAATTATTGTGATTAGGTAGTTCTGTGTTGTGTACTTCAGCTGCTAAGCAATTATTTTTGAGATTTCCACCTCCCATATCCATGATGATACAATAGTTATGAGTAGACTGATAATGGCATAGGGAAGAAGTATATACCAAAAGTAGCAAGCTAATCCACAAATTTCCAATGTTTCATATTTCCTCTCTCTTCATCCTTGAATTTTTTGAGCATTCCCAAATTTTACCTTCTCTTTCCATTCTAATTCCATAATTTCTTTGCTTTATTTGTGTCATTAGGGTACTGAGGAAATGGTGTAATGAGCTATTTCTTAATGCTGCACAGGCCTGTCCTAAGAGACATGCTAATGTATCAGTACTAAAAATGTTTGAAATACTAATTTTCCTTCTAATGAGCCTAAACATTTTATTATAGTTATACCTTAATACCAAGCTGCAGGTCATTACCTTCACATATTGAAAGCAGCTGATGTTTCCCGGGCTTAATGTTTCTGCCATTTGCTTGATGACCCCTCTTTCTTGCCCATTTTACATAGTAGAATTTTAAGAAATGAAAATTAGATTGCTTGACAGGTACTGTGTGTGATGTTTTGATTTCATTATTTATTTATTCAAAAATATTTTTCTGATTATAAAAATTAATGCATGCTAATTCCATGGAATCTGAATTTTTAAAATGGAAAAGAATAAATAAAATTAAAATGAACTACTAAAGATAATCATTTCTGATTTAGTTCCTACCAATCTTATTTTCAATATATGCTTTGTGTACATGTATTATACAGTACAATTTCATTTGCTGCCACTTTCATTGAACTACATATGTATGTTTTTCCTTTTCATTAATAATCTTTGACAATGCTGTTATAATAGCTGTAATAATAGTTCAGTTATATAATTATATATGTTACAGTTTTATATATGTATGTATAATATATATGTATATATCTATAATTATTTTCTTATGTTTCTACAGTACCATCTTATAAAGAATAGTGAGAGGAATATCTATGTGACAAATATTTATCTGAGTTTTTGACTATTCAAGTATATCCTAATGAGATCATATTCTCAATATTTTTAAATATTTGTGATGTACTATATTAGTTTTAAGGAACAAAATATAGTACTGTAGATAAAATCTTAGAGTCTGAAGTCAGCAAGACATGTGGTTGAATCTTTACTCCAAGTCATGCTAACTAGGTAATTTTAGGGAAGGTAACTAGGTAATTTTACCTCTTTAACCTTTGTTTTCTTCATCTATAAACTGGGATTATTGCACATAAATAAATAATCCTATAGATAGTATTGAGCATATGTGATGTCAATAAAAATTGTTAATTTTAGCTATTAATTAGTACACCCACCAGGAATGCAAGTCTGCTCATATTGCAGCTTTATGAATATCAATATTGTCATTAAAAATATATTGAATTTGATAGAAAAAATAGGTCATGTTTTAATTGAAAAACCCAAAGTAAAACAAACTTAGGCAAAATTAGGGTGTTCATTGGCTCTGTAGGAAAGGAAAGACCACCACCACCCTCTTTTTGTTCTTTTGTGGGCTCTTTGGCTGGGTCTAGGACCTAAACTGATGATACAACACAGATTAACAAGAAAAGCATACATATTTTATTAATTTTACATTTACATAAGAATCTTCACATGAGAGCAAAGAAATGGCCACACCAAGATACATTTAAATTTTTAAGATGAACAATGAATTTGTAAAGAAACGACAGGAGAAAGGAATCTGGCTAGCAGTAATATATTCTAGGGGAGTCACTAGGAGATATATGGATGAAAAGCAAGAGGAAGATAAGAATCACTTCCAGGAAGATTATTTATTCAGGCCTGTTGCAGCACTGAGTCCCGGTCTCTGGGGCTAAGAACTGTGATCTTGTCCTGGTACTGGGAAGGCACCCTTCCCAAAGGAACATTTAACGCTTGCTGCATGCAGGAAAAGATAGGTCAGCTAGCCTTTTTCTGAAACTACAAGTTCTCCAGTGTTTTATGCTTGAAATAATCAATATGCCAATTTGCCATATTTGAGGATGACACATCCTGCACTCATTCAGATCACAAAACCAAACTTCAGACATGACAGCTGGCAGCTGACATTTATATTTGGTTGGAGCCAAAACTCAAATGCCACCAGACTTCCTGAAGGGTCTTAATGTTATTAGCTTCTTTACTGTTCTGGATGTGAACATCAGAAGTAAAATTACACATGTATGTCATGTATATATATGTACATTACACATTTTCTGAAACCTTTTAATCAGGGAAGAAAGAGCATTATCTCTCTCAACATAAGTTTGAAAAATATGGGGAAGTATTCTTATTGCTCTTACTCAACTCAGATGCCTACTCCTTAAACAATTAAATCTATCCAGGGAGATGGGTTTCTATGAGGAGACCATCTACAATGTAGAGAATAAGAGGCAGTTCTTCAAAAGAAGAAAGATGTCAAATATTTGACCACTAGAGTGATCTTAAGAAGGGTAGCCAAGCTAACTGGATCCACTCCAAAGAAACGACTGATATTCGAACTTTCTTAATTAAATTATGTTAATTAGGATTGGTGAAAAGATTTTCAGGTATTTGTTAGGACTTTCTTCTGTCTAGTGCTCACTTACAGAGAAATTTTTATATTGGTTTAGTGTTTTTCCTCTTTTTCATTGCTCTTTGTCATACTTATGACAATGTTTTCCAAGTTTGTAGTTAGTTGATTTTTAGATTTATTTGGTTCTGGAAACTCCATTTTGCTGAAGAATTCACAATTAACATCAAGTCCTTCATAGCTTTTTTGATGTGGTTTCTTTAATAGCTATCATAGTTTTAATCGTCCTTTCATTTCTTATGTTGCTTAATTATTATTTCTTTTTTCATTGTAACTATTTTCTTTTGTCTCTTTTTTGCAAACCTTTCAATTTGTCTATCTATATACTCCTTTCAAAGACCAGCTTTTGACTTTGTTGATCTTATCTCTTTGTTTCACAGCTTTATTTAATTTTGTCTCTATAAATTTTCTTCATATTTCAATTATTTCTACCTTTTGTATTTCTTCTATAGAAAAGAACATCTTCAATGGAATATTTAATATGTTTATTTTAAATATCTCTTTTTTGAAAATCCACATGGAATTATAAATGTCTATGTATGATGGCTTCAGCTTCATTTAAAAAATATGTAAATTCCTTCATTTGTATTATTTCTAAACTTGTAATTTACATTATGAATTTTTCTTTTAATTTTTCGAACTTTTTTTAAACTTTAGTATAATTTTTAGTTTCTAATTTAATTGTACCATTATAAGAAAATGTGTTCTGTTGGACATTTCTTCTTTGTCATTTGTTGAGATTTATTTTGTGGCTTACCATATATTACACACATACACTTGATGATAACATATGTTATAAATACTGGTTTATGTTTTAGATCTAGCCTTTTATTTGTTTGGTTAAATCTTGTATATCTTTGTGTATGAGTGTGTTTGTGTTTGTGTGTGTTTTGCATCTCTCATTCTCTAATGGACATGTATTAAAATCTTCCTCGTTATTTGGGAAAGGATAACTTATCTTTATAGTTATGCTAACTTTTTTATATTTTGAGACTTTGTTTTTAGTGATATAAAACTTTATTAGTTACATCCTATTGATAGAGTGTTCCTTTTATTATTCTCTAGTAATTAGCTCTAATAATGATTTTTTTCACTTAACTTATTTTTTATGATATGGATATTCTATCAACTTATTAATTAATTTTTAATAATTCAATTCTTTTATTTTCACTCTTTGTAAATATTTTGGTTATTTTGTTGTTGATTTTTTAATTGTTTCTTTTTTAAGTTGCATGTAGTTGTATTCTTTATTTTTAAAACAATTTTAGTTGTCTTTTATTTTTAATTGTTAAGTATATCACATTTGTGTGTGTGTGTGTGTGAGAGAGAGAGAGAGAGAGAGATTATTTATATATTGGCAGTTATTGCCATGATTGTTTTTGTAGTGCTTGAGTCCTGGCTATAGGTATGCCCATCACCCAAATAGTGTTCATAGTCCCCTTTGGGTTGGTTTATTCTCCTCCCCTCCATCCCACTCATCCCTGGTTGCTTTCCACTGAGTTTTACTTCGCTCTGTGCACTTGTGGTCTCATCAGTTAATTCCAATTTAATAGTGAGTGAGTACATGTGGTGTTTGCTTTTCCATTCTTGCAATACTTCACTTAGAAGAATGGTCTCCAGTTCCATCCAGATTGTTGCAAAGGTATTAATTCATCATTTTTATGGCTGAGTAGTACTCCATGATGTACGTATACCACATTTTATTAATCCACTCATAAATTGATGGGCCCTTGGGTTGTGTTTTCTGTTAACCTTCACTTTTTTTATTTGCTGAGTTTTATTTAATTAATAATAAGATTAGGTTAGGTTAGGGTTAGAGTTAGGGTTTGGGTTGAACATTTTTTCTCTTACAGTCAACAGTTACCTAACCTTGATTAAAATTTTTTTGATTTTTCAATATTTGTGCTTATCATTATACCCTCTTACTATACTGTCTTTAGGATTTTGCTCCCTTTGTGGTAACATACAACCATTAATAATACCTTCCATAGATATTTATATTTGAAAATATTTAGTCATTAAATGTCTGAAAATGCATTAAGTCCAAAGTGATATTTAACTAATTATACAATTTTAGATTGAGGGTTTTTTCCCCCCACACAATGAAGGCATTATTATTCCACTGGTTCTAATGTCTAATTTTTGTTATCAATCTAAATGTATTTTTTAAAATAGATTATCATTTTTCACTTGTAGGTAAATTTTCATTCATAATATTCCCTATTTTCCATTACACTGTGTCTAGGTGTGGTTTTATTTTTATGCATCATGGAGTTTTTATGCATGCTTGTAGTTCAATTTTATTCTTAATATTATATCTACCTTTATTTCTGGAAAAGTTTCAGTCATTACACCTTCAAATATTGCTCTTTTATCTGTCTTTACTTTATCTTCTTTCATAATGCTTATTAGACATATACTGGAATACACAGCTACACCCCCACCCTCAACTCTCAATGGCTTGTTTTTATTTTTTCATATCTATATCTGAAATCTACCTAATTTCCCAAATTGTAATCTTTCTATTGACTAATTTTCTTTTCAACTTTGTCTAGTCTAGAGTACATTCTATCTACTGAGGCTTTTTTCTTCAATGACTAACATTTAGTTCTTTTTGTTTTTCTTTTGTCATTTCAGACTGTTTTAATTTCATTTTTTTCTTTAGTGAATTTTAGCTCTTCTTTAAAATCCTTTTCAGTCTGTCATAATGTTAATCTATACATATTTATTTCATCTTCCAGTTATTGACTGTCTTTATTAACTTTAGATATCTTTATATGTTATGAAAAAATTTTGCAGCTTCTTTTAAGTAAAAGGACTAATTCTCTCTTTTCCCTTTCTTTATCTCTCTCGCTTTCTCTTTGTGCTTACCCTTCCATAGATTTCGGTATTGTAGTCATTTCCTTTGTTCCAAGTCTCCCATTCCAATAGCCCCAGGGTCTTCTAGGATAAGTTTACATCTGTGATAGAGGAAACTTGCCCTCTGATATTGAAACCACAGCTCTAGTCATTCAGTGTATTACTTGGTTCAGGTCCCAGTTTTAAGGATGTATATTAACTCTAGGTACCTTAACTGTATAAGTTCACAAAAATTGTAGCTTCCAGCAGCATTAGCCAACAACTTTTGTGAGCTTCATCTTGTCAGGAAATCTTACAGAAGCCATGGTTTTAGCAATAAGTTAGCTTTTATCTCACATCTGACGCAAACCTCTTTTAGTTTCTGTTACTCTACAGAATCTGAACGACCAGGGTGTGTGTGCTTCTAAACCCAGAGCTTGAGGCCCATGGTTTCCTGCTATTCTTTACTTTGTGTTTCTGTTTTCTTTAGTGAGTATAATTTCTATTATCCTTTTACCAAACTCTTCAAGCTTTTACATTTTTAAAAATCATTTTTAGCCCAACTCTGTGTTTGAGACATAGTACAGCTTAGTGTCTAACTTAGACTCTGGAGCAAAGTAGGTTTAAATCCTGGCTAGTCCTCTTTTAACTGTGTGGACAATATACAAGTTAATTAAGCTTTCTGTGGCACAATTTCTTTCTCCATAAAATGGAGGTGATTCCCTAGTTTTTGGGGTTTTTTTAGGTTTACCTGACATTTGTACATATGTGCATACAAATGCTTAGAACTCTGATTGGCACATAGTAATTACCTGATGAGTGTTAGCTATGACCATTTTTTTAATTGTCTCATTTTGTAGCTATATTTTAGACCATTTTGACCAGATTTCTTCAATAAATTCCTTTATTCTTCTAGAATATATTTAGTTGTATGTTATGAGATACAATTAAGCCTTGACTCATTATGTAGTTATGAGAATCAGCTGTGACATTGTTCATGGTTACATAAGGTATTGTGCAAATATACAATTTTGAGCCTTGTGATCACAAAATTTTTGTTTCTGAGCTTCAGCTCATTTAACATTTCTATATATTTTTTTTAAATCGTTTTAAATTACGTACAGTCAACATTAATTGGTCTCTATTTCTTTTATATTTATTCAATCAAATATTTATTTAAGGTCAAATGCCTAACATGTAGCAGGAACTATGCTGGGTGCTAGAGATTCAGTGTTACAAAAATAGTCCTAGATCTGAATCTGACCATCTCTGAGAGCTTTCTATGCACCTTTTATACCTTCCCCTCCTCAGAATCAATACAGGTACCAATTATATATTTTAAATTGTCATGAAATGCATAGAAATATATCTGGCAATGATATCTGAGTTATATATAGTGTTATCTTTCAGGAATTTATTTGTAGTTATTATTTACATTTAAAGTATTAAAGACACAGTTTTTTATAAAGATATTTCCCTATTTAGTCATTGTATATGCGTATTGTATACTTTTAACCACAGTTTATTATAAATTTTTCCATGTTTTACAGTGGTTCTATAATTGTTATTTTAATGGCTTTATAATTATTCATCTAGGATAGTCATTCATTCATCCTACAACTATTTATTAAGCATCTACTATATGTTATTCTAGCTCATGGGAATGCACTGCTAAAAAAATCCGCAAAGTTCTTGTACTTATGAAGTCTACAATATTCTCACATATGTGTAGTTGATATAATCATTCATTTAATTTTTCTATTATGCAGTATAACGTTTTCAGGAGAGAACATTATATATATCTTGTTCAGTCTTGAAGAACACTTGCAGAAAGAAAGCAATTAGTTATAGACCTAAAACTAAAAATGTTTTATTTATTTAAATGTTGTTCAGTAAATTGACTTTTAAAACAAAGATAGAGACAAAAAGTTTTATATATAAAACCTAGTGAGTTGAACCAAGAAGCTACTTAAAGACTCATCTGAATAAACAATTAAATTGGACCTGTGCTTTCCATAATAAATTAATATCTTCCCTATTTCTTGTTGAGATCCAATGTAAAGACATAAGGACTTTCATATGGAAAATTGTGTTACTATATGACATTTCTTCACCTATCTGAAAAATAGTACCTTAATCCCAAAATTTATGTGGATGCCCAAGTTTGTAAAATCTATTTTAAAAAATTATACAAAGCCATAGATATGTTTATATTAAAGAATACTATTGGTTTATGAAAATATTCTTTTAATTATTCACTTAAATTGTAAATGACCTCATTAGCATGCCAATTTTCTTCTTTTCTTTCTTTGTTTTACAATATATAAATGTGCTTGGAACCTCTGTGCAGAGAGATAGCAATTCAGTCTACTTGTCTCCCTGCAGCTGTTGGTATCAAGTTTGCATAAAAGTTGCTTCCAGCATTTTTCTGAATCTATAACAGCACAAGGTTTATTTCTTCCATATTAGATTATTATTATAAATTTCACTTATTTTCATTTTTTAAGTGATGCTACATTAATTTTTGATCATAACTTTTTATTTAATTTGTAATAAAGTTCAGAAGTAATATGAAAATATGAATATAGAAGTAATATGAAAAGTTTCAAAAATATGTGCACTTTTGTGATCTTTAATATTGCTAAAGTTTCTCCTATATATTTTCAGCAGCCTAGATAAAATTAGTTTGATCTTATGTTCCTCTACTCTAACTTGTACATAACTTCATGTCTATATGGCATTTCTCATTATAGGATCTTTTATTTGGTGGTGGGAGGCTTAACAGAGGCAATTAGGAGTGGTGACTGTTCATTTTCTTCTCAAATGTACTCTTTGTCCACTTTGCTAACTTCTACTTGCATTATTTAACTCACTTGAGTCCTATAATCAAAAAATATTTTTTCTGAGATTCAGCTCATTTAATTTTTTATATTTTTGAAAAAAATCTTTAAATCACGTATAGTCAACACTGATTACTCTATATTCTCTTTACATTCATCCATTCAATTTTTTATTCCAAGACCAAATGCCTAACATATATTATAGTAGAAATGATGCTGGGTGCTGGAGATTCAGTGTTACAAAAACAACCGTGGATCTGAATTTGAATTTCTTTGAGAGCTTTCTGTGCAATCACCTTTAGTATCTTCCCCTCCTCAGTATCAGTACTGCTACCAATGACATAACTAGAATTGTATTTTGGAGATTTCCAAATCCTTTGAGTCTTGACTCTCATTAAGATTGTCATATAATCCAACCTATCTTTAAAAAACATTCTCTTGCAATCTTTCTTAGTTTAGGTTAAGTGCTTAACTATAGCTAGTCTTTATTTTCCTACATGCCATAAATTCTAGATTAAATGATTTTTCCCCACGTTGTCAATTAATGCCTTTCCCACATCTCTCTCTCTCCAGGTCTCTCAAAGCTCACAGAATGCAGTTTGAATTAGCACTATTCTAGTTTCTTCTTACTGGTGTACCTCAGGGAATGAGATTGGCAGATGGTTCTCCAGTTTGCCTGAGATGGGAGGAGAAGGGATACAGGGTCATGGGAATATTTCAAATTTGGGGTTCTCTATTCTTTGCCTCTTCTATCGCTTCCTCTTTTTGTAAGTGATTCAGAACCATCAGGGTTGGAATTAATATTTACAAGACTGCCATGGAGGATTTGGAGAAAGGTAAAATTTTGTGGTAAGCTTTGAGGAGGCATATTCATCTGTCAGTTTAACAAATATTTTTTTGAGCTCTATTATGCTCCAAACACTCCAATAGTGACCACATCTGCTTCACCTGCTAACTGAAAGTATAGCTAAGTTCTTTCATTACCAAGTATCTTTCAGTTATCAAATCTAAACACAAACATTTCTATCATGGAATAAGTCACCATATTCATTTTACCAAATTGCATACTTTGTCATGGCTTCTAATTTTCTAAGACAAGGGAAAAATCTGGCTAAAGATTGCTAGTTTTTCAAAAGTGTTTAAAATTAGGATCACTGTTTTATTAATGAAGCATTTAGCATAATACCTGGCCCTTTAAAAGCATTTAATAAATATTGACTCATTTTAATGTTATCAAACTATTAAACTTAATCATTTGACAGCAATAAAAGTTTCAAGTATTAAATGTAAAAACATTAAAACTATTTAAATACTCATTTTCACCTGATAAAAATAAACTATTTTTTATTTTTAGTGTATTTCCTCAAATTTTAATATTGAGTAGAATAAAGAATACTTTAGCATTGTCTTTAATTCATAGACTACAGACAAGAAAAGTACATCAAGTCCATAACCTGCCTTTGGTGAGAGGTACATCAAAGTTAAATTCTGATTAAAACCTATCTACTCTGTTTTCAAAATTGAAAAATAATTCCATCTGTGAGTTCTGTAAGATAATTGAAAGCCCTTATATTTGGAAAGAGTTCTTTCTAATTTCTAACATTAATATTCCCTGCTAATACTGAGAAGTGTTCTTTCCTTTTTTGAAATGAAATTTACTGATTCCTCACAATTCTTATAATACATGTTTACATATTTGAGAACAATCCAAGTTCTCCATGTTCCTTTTAAATCATAAAAAAGATTAAGCATTTCACTTATTAGATTGGGGACAAGGCTGTTGTATTATTCTGCCTATGACAACAGTTATAGAATTTTAAAACTAATGGCATTCATTGCATTACTGGTGTGTTTAGGTAAAAACAAAGAGTCCACTTGAACTGTAATACAGGATGCACATATTTTACAGAAAGGGAAGAAATCAAAGGGTAGAAATCAAAGAGTAAATGAGAAAAAATGTGAGAATTAGTTGCAAATGATACGGAAAATCCTGCAATAATAATATTATTACCTTTAACATTTCAGAAAATTTAGGGAGAAAATGAGAGAACAATTTTTGACTTGACATTAAAAAATTAACCTACAGCTAAAAGGAAAACTGTATATCAAATTGGAAACAGTATATTGACTTATTATGAACATTACTGATGATTCTTACATGGCCAATACTCATTCAATTTGTGAGTGGAGAAAGAAATTAAATGATGGAATGATGCAAATGAGTGTAGATTACAGGTTGTTGGAGAGCAGAAACCCCTCTTACTCATCAGTATATCCCCAGTTCCTAACACAAGGTAGATTCTCAATAAACATTTCCTGAGAGGCCAGCAGGAGGAGTGTAGATATGACCTTGAGCTCCAAACTGATAAGCCTGGAAGCTACTACTATGCTGGAAAAATATCCTCCTGTTTGCATAACACTTGAATCCATCCACCCTTCCTTTGGTTTTCCATCCCTTTTGTATCCAGTTACCTTCTGCCTTGTCCCACTACATGTTACCAAAGCAGGCCCAGCTATTTCTACTGAGAATCTTGACTGGTACTATTTGACAGACTGCAATAGGCATCATTTCATTGCAATAAATTTCACCTGGTCCCAGTGATGATGCCCGCTGTGACAAAACTCTTCTCTCACTGTGTCCATTTGTCTTCCTACCTCTGTTTTTATTTTTACTCTATTTTATGTATAAATTATCAATGCTAAATAATTATAAGCATGTAAAGTGAGATGTCCTTATGGTGTAATTTTTTCATGTTCATAGTTTCTGTGTGTCACCTATATCATACGTATGATATGTGATATGTGTATATATAGAAAACTTACGTGAGTATATATATTTTAACTGTGTTACATCTTCTCATATAATTAAAATAATAAAAATACTTTCCTAAAACATTATCTTCCAAAATTTAGTATAGGATTTCATATATTAAAAATATTATTTTATAATAATTTTATGTCCAAGATGAAGATATAATGAAAATTTTTTGGTTTAGAGAAGTGTATTCTTGCAGGTTTAATAGAATTGTAGCATAAATCTTTTGTCTGTAGGTTACCATATATATTTGTATATACTTAATATATTTATATACATTTTTTTTTGGTTTATGTTTTGAAGGGTCACATGATAGCATCCTGCGATGCCTGTGGAGTTATAAAACTATGGGACTTTCGGAAGCTCTTACCAATTGTGTCCATTGATGTAGGTCCAAGTCCTGGCAACGAGGTGAATTTTGATTCATCAGGTAGGATACCTTTTGCTTCTCATTTGTGACCAAGCTAAGAACATTAATATTTGTTCTGAAATAATTTTGTTTCCACTTAAATTTATGTATTTCCTCCTATTTAAATGTCTGTTCTCATTATATTATATTACATTATGTTATATTTTATCAGATTATATATCATATTATGCCATATCATGAAAGAATTATATTCACCACATATTTAAAGACAGGAGTAATAGAGGAGATAAGTGTGTGCTAATATAGATAACGTAAGTTTGCCAGCAGTGCCATACAAAACCTTAGAGCCTACATTCCTTATTATCACTATCCAAGATAATCAAATTGTATTTTCTGAAGACAAAGTAGCTAAGGGTAGAAAAGAACAAAAATTTGACAAAAATGAACTTGAAATATTTTTAATGGAATATTTTAGTCTTAAAATAATTTAACAAGTTACCCTGTAATGTTTAGATTTTACAATTAATTTGAAATTTATCTTATTGTTGCAATTATGTGCTCTGTATTCCATAACATTATTATTTAATTATCTTTAGCTTTTCTCCCATAATGATATAAACATTATCAATCAGATGAAATATTTTATCCTTGCTTATGAGCAAGAGTGTAGTAACTGATGTGAACAACCACAAAATGATTCCAGTTGTCCATATAAAAGGTTAAGAATACAGTTTCATCTGCATCTTTAATGATAGGCTTTCCTAAAGAATGTATACCTGTTACTGGACAATATATATTTCCTTTGCTAGTGTAATACATGTTTCAACGTTCTTTAAGTTTTGAGAATTTTTAAAATCACTGAGCATTATTTATCATAAAGAAAAGTTGTGGAGATATCAAAAGCTTTGATTTTAGATGAGGAAATAAAGCATATATGTGAAGAAGATTTTTAATTTTTAAATAATCCATATTAATTTTGTAGTCCAGAAAGTATGAATATAGCAGGAGTAATTCTATGGCTATAAGATATTTATTACAAGAAATAAGGGTCAAATCTCATTTTCATGTAATATTAAAAATAATTTTCATGGAATATTAAAATAATTTAAATGGTTCAAAAGTAAAGTTATATGTAATATTATATATACATATGTACATAAAATCAAAAGACTTAAAGATGTGTGAATCAACATCTAGAGTTAGCTTTTATGTTGCTGTAAGAAATCAGCCTGTCACACATTTAAAAGAGGAATTATATGTGGCATAGCATTATTTACATGTTTTATTTGCAAATACATTGCTTGTGACAAACACAGATTATCTGCACTTATAGATATATACATATATTTGTATATATTTATAACCCATGTATTTATAAAGAGATAAGTGTTCCTTTCTCATTAAACAGAGAGCCTCCTGGTAACATAATGCTACAAATTTTTGTCAGTGTTCACTATCTAAATAATACTGCTCACTTGGCATAGTCAAAATGCCATATGTTTTATCATTCAAAAATTTATTGTTATTTCAGAAAATGTTAAATGGAATTGCATAATGAAAGTAATAAAAATAGGCTGAGAATTTATACATATACTTTTTCCCATCTCTCATTTTACCATGTTTATGTAGTTTAGCAATATCTTTCCCTCCTTTGTAAAAGGTAATTCCAGTAAATTTGCAAAGAAGTCACATCCCTAGAAAATGCAGAATCTGAAGTTTGAGCCAGATGGGGACTTTACAGTAGAAAGCTTATCAGTATTAGATGATTAAAATGGGCAAAGTTACCCACCATTTGGAGAAAATCCTAAATATTCTCCATAGACAGAACCACAATAGAAATACTAAAATGGGAGGATAAAAGTGACTCTATTAAAAAATAGAAAAAGTATTGAATCCTTCCATATTTTTCCAAAACATAACAAGATAGCCTCAAAATCTTTGATTCAAATTTGATTTATCAGTTTGTTTTTATAAAGAATACAGTTTATTGTTTTTAATTTTATTTATTTATTTATTGCCATATATGGATTCCTAATAGTTTATTGTTTTGTACTTAAAAGGCAGATTGTGGTTAATCCCCTCTGAAGGAAGCAGTGTAGTGTAAAGGAGAGAGCACTCATTTAGAGGTTAGAAGCTAAGGTTTTGCATTTTCTTTCTACTACTTACTAGCTGAATGATCTTGATGAAATTTCCTGGCAGTTTCCTTGTATTTAAAACCTTAAAAATCTATATGGACTTCTACTTCCAGCCAAGCTGGAGTAACAGAGACCAACTGGATTTAACCCCCACCTAAAACAATAAAGGGAAAAAAAGACAATATATATGAACAAGAGTTTTCAGACATTTAATATTGGCCAATAAAAAACAATAGTACCTGACAGAGGGGAAGTAAATAAGTTGAGCCCTAACAGTGCCCCAGAATACTGCCTAGAGAAATTTTCTAGGTCTCAACTCGGGATGGATGGACTCTTGGCAGACTCCTGGAGTTGAGGAGCCAGAATGGGCAGTCCAGGGAGGCCAAAGCTGCTCGAGTTTGCAAGGCAGAGTCCAGAAGAGGCAAGAGCTGCACGCAGAGAAACCCTGGAGATCTGCAGAGTCATTTTCAGTCTTTAGCTGACTTAGGATCAGTCTTTAGTTGACATGAAAGCCTGAGGCCAAGAAAAAGATCTGTCTTAAGATTTAGAGGGAAAAATCCCGGAAGCTGACACAGACCTAGAAATAGTTGTGTTTCCACCAACCATGGAAACCAGAGCAGGAAGACCTTGCAATTCAAAGGGACTGTAGGTAAAGCAGGGGTTAGTGAACTACTGCCCATGGGCCAACCTGGCCTCTTTTCGTACATGAAGTTTTATTGGATCACAGCCTCACCCATTTATTTATATATTGTCTAAGGTTGTTTTCACACTACAACAGCAAAGTTGAGTATTTGCAACAGAGACCATATGGCCTGCAAATCCTGAAATATTTACTATCTGGCTATTTATAGAAAAAAAACTGCTGAGGTAGAGTGCTCAGAAGGATATTGTCTCCATAGTAAGACAACATTAGCCCATACCTCTGTACCTTGTTCCTTTACTAATGTCTTTAGAGCCGTATGATTTGGTCTATGCATTAATATTCACCTATTTAATCCTCAGTACAACTCAATGAGATTATTACTCCTGTCCCCTTTCTACAGTTGAGGAAACTGAGATACAAAGACATTAGAAAGCTCAATGCCTCCCAGCTGATCAAATGTGGAGTTGGAATTCAGAGCAAGCAGTCTAAATCCAGAGACTAAAACCTTAAAGTATATATTATTATGATTCTTATTCTAATAATATTATTTGGTTTTATATTGATATATGACATCTGTTAGGTAAAATGATTGATTCACTGTGAATATTGAAATAGTCCCATAAATGACCATTTGGCAATATTTGACCCAAAGCTAAGACACAGAATCCTGTTGTAATAATAACATTAGTTGTCAATTAGTTGTCTCTGGAAGAAAAAAGGAAAAGAGAATCTCCCCGGTATTATCTGCGAGGTTTCTGATATGTTTTATGTACACGAGGCATCCTAGGTACCTGTATGTTCCCACTGGGAGCTAGAACTCCAATCCTTCACTCCAGTATAAAATGCTACCCCAGTAAACTGGGATGCATTATGATAGCACCTCCAGGGACCTTCTTTTTGTCTTTCATTTAAGGTCTATTCTGACTAAAAATGAAAATTAAAAACTGAAATAAGAAAGGACAAAAGAAGCCAACTTCTTTTATCTCTAAAATATAAGGCAGAGCCAAACTAAGTTGTTTCTCTTAAGAACAAACCCATTCTACACATCAACTTCTTGGGACAGAGAGCCATAAGAAGAGTGGATAAAATAAAGTATAAGGGAAAAAATCCCATTATTTCCTTCCCTGTTGAGTGACTGACTGTGTATGAAAATCCATTTTGTTCTAAAGTAGAATATGAGCCCCTCAGATACTGGAGAAAGGAATTGGAGAAACTGAAGGAGATTAAATTATGTAGCTGTTTGGATACACAGGTCTGTGACTAATACCTAGAATAAACTGGGCTTTCTTTTTCAATTATCATAGCACTATTTGTTGGGTTTCATTTCTCCCATTTTAAAGAGTTTAAAGTACTTTAATTACATATGTACATTAATAAATATACCTGTCCTTATAGTTCTATGAAAGTCTGAATTGCATTTGATTTAATTACTATAAATTAGGAATTATAAAAAAACGGAGATTTATAGGGACTGGTTTTATGCTTCATCTGTAAAATTGACTATTTTTTCTCTTTGATTTTGTCTTACTATTCCCTGGGCTAGAAGCAATTTAATTTACCCGCCATCTTATAGAAAAATAACATACTAATAATAATGGGTATACCTGGAAAACATTAATTAAAGACATTTTAACTAAATATATGTTAATTCAGGGATCAAAGTCATAGTTGTGCATAGTATTATGGCCATGAACCTATTCTGATTATTCTAATATCTATTCTGATTGTTTGGTGACCATATCATATCAGTTGTTAAGTATTTAGATTATCATCCCAATGATGGATTGTAAATTCTGAGAAGTGAAATGCATTTAAATTGCATAATATATGATGTATTAATATAAATGAAAGTTACTGACTTCTACAGAATATAATAGAATTTATACATGTAACTATCTTGTTCCTTTCAGATACTATGTTTCAAAAGTTGTGTTCTTCATCTAATGATAACGTCATTGTTGTAACTCTAACATAAACTATAACACTTGTTTTTTGGAATTATCCTCAAAACTTTAGGATGATGATTTAAGATCCCCAGTACCCACAAATTTTTGAGGGATTTGGATGGAATTTTTAGAAACATCTAAAAATTGTTCACATTTCATGAGTCAGAAAAGGACATTTCAGTCAAGAACAAGATGAGGCTCTAAGGCATAGAATTGTTGTCCATCTACGATTTGTAATATGAAATTGAGCAGGACACTTAGCCTCTCCTGGCTTCAACTTTATCATCTGTAAAATGAAAGATTTGTATTGAACCTTTTGGCAACTTTATCAATTGGGTTCACAGTGTAAGTTTTAGAAAAGTTACTGCGTTTTTCCCTGTGTTTAGTATAATTAGGACTTAGTATCCTGAGATGAAAATAATATTATAAAATAAGACATAAATACTCTTATATAAAACTTGAAAATGAAACATAAAAAATGGAAGTAAAATATTCCACTTTTCCTTTACTCAAAAAAGAAATAAAATTTGATACAAAAATCTAGATTATTTAAAAATTGAGCCTCAAATTTGAATGGCAGCTGTATTGTTGAGCAAGACTAAACCATTATTCTTGCATACCTGGAAACACATTCAATATCTGTAGCAGAAGCATTTTTGGCAAAAAAAAAAAGCATAAATTCCAACATTCTAATGAATTAAATTAATGACTATATCAAAGTCTTCTTATAGGACTATATGAGATAGTAAGAATCTTACCCATTCTGGTTAAATCAGGGCAGAAAATAATTTACCTTACAAACTGATTGCAGCATTATTCAGGTCAATCAAAGAAGTTGCATTTGTGTTAATTCCTCAAATTTGTGTAGTATTTTTAAAACAAGTATAGTTATAATTGTTACTTAGCTCCCTGATAATAGTTGCACTACAGAAAAATATAACTGTAACATTATAGGCATAGATAATCTAAAGGTATTGGGAAAAGATTTCTTATGGAAATGTCTCCTTAGAAGTGTTTACAAAGCTTATGTACATAACTATTTATAAAAACAATTTAAATCTAGCACATGCCCAAATAATGATGGACTCTAAATTAGTGTTAACAGATTTAACAAATATTTATTTTGTGATATTTAAGAAATATTTCATAGGCATTTACAGTAGTTATATGCATATAAATAATGTGTTAATGTCAAATTATTTTCAATACATTTAAGAAATTAAAAACACTTGTATCTATGTAGCAAGTATGAGAAATTAGTTACATAACTAGCTATATCTTAATATCATCCAGGCAATAAAATGTCCAAATGCATATAGTTAGCTGTGTTGGTATGTTTACAGATATAATAAAAATTACATGTGTATGCTAGCATAGATCATTTTGAAATATGAAAGTGACATTTTTGCACATATCATAATTAATGAAAATACATATAAAGAAGTAAGGCATAATCAGACCTTTGATTTTTTTTCTAGGAGGCACATAGTTTTATATCTAAGAGGAATGTATAATTTTACTCTAATATCATATATAATACTATTTATTAGGTTAAAAATTTATAGTTAAAATTTGTAGTGCATGTATACTACATGGCCCAAAGTCAAGTAGCCTGAGAATTTGTCTTCCTTTTAATAGACTCTGTATACAAAAGTGAATAGATAATCATCTTTAATCTGCCACGCTGATACTTTTTAATAGGATAATGCTTTAAGGGAAGTTGCAGTTCAACACATGTGCAAATCAACTCAGAATGAATAGCACACTACTCTTGGAGATGGAGCCTGCACGGTTGGCACTTGTGATAACTTGCAGTTATGTTTATCTAAAATTGAATTTCAAACAATATTCAAATATGATTTACTCAAATCTGATTGAGCTCAGAAGTATCTTTTCTCACTTGTGGTATAAGAGGAGTGTAAATAAAAATTGTTTAAAATCATCTCCATGTAACATCTACTATACACTCTACCACCAAAAGAAAAAATAATTGAAAAGAAGAAATAATGTGCTGTTATAATTAAAATCAACATTCTGTAAATGTTTTGAAATAATGAGTTTGATAAACATCTTGGAATAATAGCATGCCTTTTATCCTAGAATTTTATTCCTTCTCTTGTATTTGTTGGTCTAATGGTGAAAAATATGTTAATTCAGCTGACAGATATTTAATGTAAACCTACTATATGCCAGAGACTGTTCTAAATTCTAGAATTTGATGATAAAGTGATATATAAGATTCTATTTGAAAGTAAATTGAAATAATAGACAAGAATTTGCAGATAATAACTGAGAGTGTTGCAGACTATGAGTTAAACTGCTCCACGTGTAATATGCTGTATGTGTCATCTGAGTGTTATTTATAAAGAAGAGTATCCTGTAGCTGTATATCAAGGTGAAAAAATAAGATGGGCACTTCTATAATGTTAACTATATAATCACCTATTTCTCTTCTAATGGAATTATTTTAATTAATGGACTCAGTAATCAGTTTAAGTTGATTATTGCTGCTTTCCTCTGTTATCTTTTCACTATGTCTTCCACAATTTTGATTTGTTCCTATATTCATACTACTTTAGGAACCACCTATCCTTATCCAAATTAAGTTATAACTTATCCAAATTGTCATAACAATGGATGCTTCTGCTACTTCTCCTTCTCCTTCTCCTTTCTTTTCCTTCTCTTTCAAATTCTCCCCCATAGCTCTTTTCTCTTTATTCATCTTATCCTCCTTTTTTTTCTTTCTCCTGAGGTACAAAGAACTGACATAAACATACTTCTTAGTATATGATAGAAAAGTATCACAAGATTTTATTATTTTTCTTCTTTCCTGTCCCATCCCTACTCTCATTCATTCCCATCCTCCATGCAGGTTTTTAGATGTCTTTAGATATATTTCCTTAGATTTGCAGGTATCCTTGAAGAATATACATATGGAATTATTTTGTATATGTACATATCTAAAATTTCTAAAAACTGTATTTTGCTATACATGCCATTCAATGTCTTGCTTTTTAATTCTATACCATATTTTTAAAGTTTATTTATATTAATTTATGCCTATCAATTTTATCAATATTGTCTACTAGATAGTATTCCATTTTATTTATCTTATAATTTTATGTATCCATTGCACTAGTGATGGGGATACTACTTCAAGATATTCTGTGCTAAACATACTTGTACATATGCCTGTAATGAGTTTCTGTGAGATGTTTTTGTGGCATATCCCCAGGGGTGGAATTGTTACACCATGGAATGTACATTAGTTAATTTCACTAAGCACTATCACATTGCTCTTCAGAATCACTATACTAGTTTACAGCCCTTCAGGAGATCTCATTGTCAACATCTGGTAGTGATATGGACTAAATTGTGTCCCTTGCCCTCAAATTCCTATGTTAAAGCCTTCACCCCCAATGTGACTACGTTTGGAGATAGGGCTTTTAGGAGGTAATTACCATTAAATAAAGACACAAGGATGGGGTCCTAATCCAATTGGATGGTAGTTTTATAAGCGCTCCCTCACAAACACAGAGGAAAGGCCATGTGAGAGCACAGCAGGCGGCTGTCTGCAAGCCAGGAAAAGAGCCCTTCCTTACCCAGAATGTGACCATTTTGGCATTCTAATCTCAGACCTCATGGCCATAGCACCCTGAATGCGCCTGATCTCATTGTCTAATCTCAGACCTCCGGTCTCCAGAACTAAATAAAATACAATAAATTTCTGTTGTTTAAGCTACCCAGTCTATGGTATTTTGATAAGGCAGCTGAGCAGACTAGTACAGGTAGTATTTGATTTTCTAATTCTAGCAGCATAGGGGGCACTGAATGTATTTACATTTCTCTAATTTCTAGTGATATTGAGCATCTTTGTATGTACTTGCCAGTCTTTGAATCTTCCTCATTGTGAATTGCCTTTGCTTATTTTTGCTATGGATTTCCTGTCTCTTGGGACTTACTGATTTTGTAGTAATTATGTATGCATTAATCTATTATTGGTTTCAAATGTCATAGATTTCTCTCAAACAGTTGACTGTTGGCTGATTTCATCTATGGTATCTTTTATTAAATTGAAATCTTTATATTTCATAGAGCAAAAATTATTTTATTGTTGTCTTAGTATTTTTTGGAGGGGGAAAATTGCTTAAGACTGTCATCCCTCCTGTTAGGCCACAAAGATATTCTCCTGTATTTTCCTCTTTTAGCTTTGTATTAGTAACTTTTACATTTTAGGAATTTGATTCAAAGTGCAAAGGGTAGTTATCAGTCCATGTTTCCTGAAATAACAAACAAACCCAGGATCCTCGTTCATGACTTATAGAATCACTTATTTGTTTCTTATTCACTTACAGGAGTGCTCCAGGACAGTTCAGGCCTTATGTGCTTTCCTGGGCTCAGCAAAACTCCACAAGTCTTCTCATTCATTCTTAGAGACTTTTATAATAAATTATCTTAATTTTAAAAATGCATGTACATTTGATGGGGCATAGGTAAATTAAAATCTTGTCAAAAGGTTAACTCATGGAACTTAAAAGAGAGCCAGTATATTTGATCAAATCAAAGAGTAATCAATGAATTGGTTTGCTATTGGTTATGGATGATTAGTCCACAGCAATCCATTCTTATTTATGTTTAAAGACGTGGTGTGACTTAAGTCACAGACTCAACTATATGAAATCCAAATGTTCCTATCACTGCTGATAGACAGCAAATGATAGCATCATAATAATGAAAAATTTCACAAATTATAGCTATCTTTGCAATGCTTTCTTCTGCTTCTAAAAGCTAACATGATATTCCTTTATGAGTGTTGCCGGATGTTCTGTTGATGAGGAGATAGCTCATGAATTTGCTAGTTTCTAGTCTCACATCAATGGATAATTTCTTCTTCATTACTGTATGGAAATTTATATTTAGACATTTTGATATAGATAACATTTAGAAGCACTTGATTTTCACTATTGTCAGCCTGACAGAGACATTTATGATTAAATTAGTTTAAGAATCTACTTGAAGATATTTGCATCTGCATGGGCTTACATGAAGAAAGTGTTTTCGTTTTAGGGGGGAAATTTTATATTAGTGAGAATTTTGGAATATTTTGCTTATGCATTCTGGAACTATGAAGCAATGGGAAATAGTGCTTAGAAATCTCACCTCAACATGGGAGGCCTCTTACATAGTATATCTGTATAACTTTTCATAGGTTTTAATATCCTTCATTCCACCAGCGTATCTTCTAATGCTTACTCTGGTGGTTTTTTTTTAATTATCAAAAATGACTTGTCTTTTAAAATGTTTTACACCACTGCTTTGTTTCCTGTTTTGGGTTTTTTTGTTTGTTTATTGTATTTTTTTTTTTTTTTTTTTGCCAAAACTGTTATCTGGTTTGTTTTGAGACAGTTGAACTAGGTCATATTTTTTACCTCTACCTGGAACCAAACTATGCTGTAACATTTCTTTGCATCCTTGCACTTCTCTCACGCCAGAAATTTCAGTCCCAATTAAGTGCTGTTACTTATCAGAAAGCCTTGATCTGACTTTGGAGTTTGAGACAGCCAATTGATCATGATGTGATGAATATCATGTTACCAGTAGTACTTAACAACCCCATCATGTGTCAGTCAAATTAAAATATTGCTCTTCTGTCTTCAGTAATGAAGGCAGAACTTACGTTAACAAAGCCATATTTGCTATAATTCAGAGTCAGTTAGCTTTATCATGTGATAAAATTATTAGGGATTCTCATTTAGATGTTTAATGTGAAAACAAAGAGAGGATTATTCATATTAATTATAAAACAATCTTCAAAAATAATTCAAAAGGACATCTTTGGACATCAATTATGAAAAGATAATCACTGAAGATCTGAAAATAATTAGATATCTAAGTATAAGGGTAGTTCAAATACAGTATCTCAAATCCATACAATGGCATACCATGTGACCATTAAAATATCATAAATGTATATATAATGAAATACAAAGTTAGATTTTCATGGTACATAGTGAAAATAAAGGCAGTGGGAAAATAAAGCATAGGATATAATTTCATGCTAAGTATCTAGATAGACTGGCTGACACAAGGGATATTGTGCTGCTTGTTCTTTATTGGCACTAACCCTCTGCTCATCCATTCTATGTTGTTCTCCACCTTCCTCTGTTTTCTAGGAGGCTGACTTGCCCATTGGTTTGTGTTTGGAATTGACCAACAGGAAGCACTGACAGGAAAATGGGCAGGAGGAAAGGGACATTGGAGCATTTACTGCTTCCGTGCCGTCTGTTCATGTGCATTTGTGCAGTGATGCATTGCTCCACAGCTACAGCTCATGGCAGGCAGCCTTTCTTCTTGGGACTCTAGTTCTCAGCCAGGCTCTAGTTAGGTCATTTCACTCTCCATTCCCCTTCAAACCTACTCTGTCACAACTTCCCACTGCTCTTCATTTATTTATTTCATTAATTTATTGATCTATTTTTGCCCCCTCAGTAAATATTTAGTCTCTTCATTAATAAGTCTCTTCAAAACTTCCATCTGAGTATATGCTCTTTGTTTCCTGCCAGGATGCCAACTAACACAGATGCACATAAAGAACCTGGCCTGCCATCCACCAAAATGAGTGCAGGCATTCTCTGTGAGGTATTTTCTCTCATGTGCTAAGTTTTCAAATGTAAATAGTAATAATTTTTTAATATTAAGAAAATAAAGTAAAAATGTTTCTATACATGAAAGAGAAAAAAATAACATGAAAATAAATAATGCTGGTATGAAACCAAGAAGAGCTGGTATCTTTTCAACTTCTTGTTGTAATTAGCCATATTGATCCTGATGATCTCCCGCATCCAACCCTCAGTCCTACCCATCTCCTCCCAAATGAGCTAGAAAGAGAGGAGGAGAAGGGCAGATGAAGATGCATCTGAAGCCAAATGAAAGTTGAGATTTATACCTATTAGAGGTTAATTCTTAATTTCTCTAGTCTTCACATATGTCTGGAAGGAAGAGACTTCCCACTCTACTGTCTTGGGGTTAAAAAGTTTAAATAGAATTCCTAGCCCCTTTCAACTCCATTCCCTTTCTCTGTGAAAGGGGGATCTTGCTAACTGAAGAGGTCTTAGCAAACTAAGCAAGTCCTACTGAGTAGCTTCTTCTGCTGGCCCTCTCCTTGGAAAAGAAAAGCCTTTCCTCTAGCCACACAAGTTCTTCCATCCATTGCTGCCAATAGCAGATGCCTGAGCTATTGCAACTCTGCCAATAATTGAGTGGGGAGGGTTAATTCATTGTGAGAAGTGTTAGGACACCCATGAGGCTGCAAATTTGTGTTTTTAGTTTAGCCTTATCACATTATAGTTGATATTTTGGTCACCATCCCTATAATTCCTATGTCTATTCCTCAGGTGCTTCCAAACTGGAGCGGAAAGGAAAGAGTATTTTACTCATGCTCTCAAACAATAATATTCAGATTCCTTTAATATACTCAAAGGAGGCATTATTTTTTAAAATGTATTTTTGTTATTCTAAATGTTTTATGAATAGTGCATCCATTTTTGAAAAATAACTATGGAAATATATAAAAGAAAAGTCAATCACGTGAAACCACACAAATCGGAGTTAATAATTTGAATATTTCTTATGAAACTATGTAAAATTACTATGTAATATATATTTAATAATACAGTATTTTAATTTTAGCTATATACCTATACATTTTCTCCACTGTAATTATGTACAGAGGGAGAGGAACACTTAGGAAAAAAAGCCTCCAGAAGGAGAGATACTCACTGGTTTTGAATCCAGATTCTACCACTTACGAGTTTTCTAACCTTGGGGAGGTTCCTTAATCTTTCTATGCCTAAATTTCCCCTCTGTAAAATCAGGATAACACAATATTACCTGTTATGAGTTTTGTGAGCATTAATGAGATAATCCATATAAACACGGTAAACAAGACATATGTCTCTGCCCTCATCGTTTACATTCCAGTGAGAGAAACAGAAAATAACACTTTCTGTCTTTCTCTCTCTGTCTCTGTCTTTGTCTCTCTGTCTCTCTCTCTCTCTCTCACACACACACGGACACATGTATGTACAAACATACACTCATAAATGGTATCAACAAGATAAAGCCATGTTAAGTGTATAGAGTGAAAGGGTGGAGTACTGATACTTCAAGTAAGATGTTTAGGAAAGGCTTATGAGAAAAAGCAACCTGCATGAAGCGAGGAAACAAGTCAAGCACAGGTCTTGGCAAAGAGCATTCTAGGCGGAGGGTTCCAAGGAGACAGATCCTGAGTTAGAATAGGACTGAGGAGTTCATGTGATTAGAGTACAATGAATAAAGTAATTAAAGTATGCTGGGTGAATTACCTGAGAGCAAAGGGGAACAAGCCCCCCAGATAGATTCCAGACTCTAAGGTGTTGTACTGCTTCCCAATGGGAAACTATGGCAAGGCAGCCTGAGCAAGTGCTGTTACCTCCAATGCAGCTATTTCACCAGTCGGAATTTGGCTATGGAATACTATAATTAACATTGAATTAAACATTTTATGTCATTTTTAGAACTAAATCATTGTGATTTTGTATGATGTGTTCCAATTTCTTCTATTAGTGTTTTCTAGAAACACCAGTCTTTCTTTTGTAGGTTAGAACATTGAGTAAATTCTCATATGAAGTAAGATGCCCAGAAAGGAACTTTTTATACCATGTAACACATAATTTGATAATGCTGGGTATTTATAATTATACTGTAGACATCATTATTTCTTTGACTATAATAGTATCTGAGATGCAAATTAATGTATTTATTTGATACCAACCAACATAGTTTAATTTTGTGCCACTTTAACTCCTCATTTATGTTAAGAAAAAATATGATCTTAATTTGACTCATTTTTACTAAGGAAGTAAATTAAAATTCAAAGTGTTGAGCTTAGAAGTGAGTTGATGAATGTTTATTCTAACTTTCTTTTGAGCATTTCTGTCCCAAAAGCCAGTCAGTATTTTGCATTTTGGTCATTTTTCTTTTGCTGAGATAATGAGGGTGGGGACTCTACAACTGCAGGCAATTGCTTTGAGCTCTAAGCACTTTGAAGAGATTAGCCCCATTGATATTCTCTTCATTTTTTGGAGAGAAATGCTGCCTTCCCTTGAGTATAGGACAGACAGCTATTGAATAGAAACTGCTTTTGTCTAGCAGATAGTATAGTATTAAATATTCTCGCCTCAAAGACATATATGCTACATTGGAAAGTTCTCTAAAATTATTCGGAGCCTCATTACACTGACTTGTTAATTTTGTTTAAGTCTGCAAAGTTAAGTTTGCCTGAAAAATATTTTTAATGGATTAGACCCTGGATTGTATTGTTATTAAGCCAGCCAACTTGGTGATAAAAAAGTTAATTATCCTGGGGATAAAATGGGGAAAAAAGTGTCATGATTTCTGCCAGCAATACAGTGAAAAATATATGAGTGAACTATTTGAAGCCCTGCCCATCTAGTAGGACTTAGCTGGCCAGTGACCTGTCTCCCGTGTGTGAGTTCATCAAAGACTTTTCTTTGATTTAAAAATGATACAGATTGCTAGAATTCTGATGAAGCCATATAAATAAGCTTTATATCAACAGACTGCACATGCATTATGTTGTTTCAGAAAGGTTCAATTAGCGAAAATCTCAATTCAAATAACTTTTCTGACATTAAAAAAATCCTCTGGGGGATAGAATATATATGTACATATATACACATATACACACACATACATATACATATATTTAATTTTAGTGCTGCAGCTCTATCTGGTGTCTGGCTTAAATACAAGAGTTTCATTTACTGATTAGCTTGCTCCTGCAGACAATCGAATAGATACTAAAACCTTTTGAAGGTCATTATATCCTTCATTTTCTGAAAATATCCCTTCAAGTTCAACAGCTTAGCAAGTTTCTGTTGCTTTTGTGTTCCTTGCTGTGTTATACATACATAAAAAAGAATATTGCTCTCATTCAGAGAATGAAATAAAATCCTTTGACTTGGGAAACAAGGTTATCATCAAATAAGCCTTTTACTTATGCTATTGAGACTTCCTATCTTCAGGATATCACAAGTATTGATCAATTTCAGGTCACTTGGATTTGTGAAATAGAAGTGACCTGTGGTTTAAAATAGTGAATTTGATTACATGACATATTGCTGTACCCTCTTTGGTCTTACTGCCTGTACATTTGAAATAATGTACCTGAGGCAACTCTAAGAGCCAGTTCCCTGGAAAATAACCTTGATTTAATTCTAGTCATTTCTTCAGAGTGTTACACATTATAAAATCACACCACCTTCATCCCTAGAACTTCTTAATTCTAGTCCCAATATTATCATCAAAGATCCTGGGCAGGCTCCCATATGGCACTAGGATGGAGAAATAGGAATGGGTGTAGGATTTGCTGAAAGATGTCTATGGTCAGAAAATTGTTATTTTGCCTTTATATACAAGAGCACCTCATAGGATTCCAATATTTTGTAACTCCTTAGTCCTAGAAACTAGGGTCAATGAGATTTTTTTCAAGTTTATCACAACTTTCAGGAAATGAGATAAGGTTAGAAAATTCTAATCTACAGATCTGGCCATTTTTACTTGGGGCCACCGCTTAAGTTATCTTGGACCTTAATTCTGATGGCAGAACTTGAAAGACCAATTTTTGACTCCTTAACATTGAGACAGATTATTTATAGGTACTTAGAATGTCAAAGCTCTCCTTTTTCAGTGTTCTTTTCTTTAACTTACAAAACGTATTTTGTTCTTTTGCTGCACTTTGCTGAGTTATTTATATTCCCTTTGTATAGATGTTAGCATATCAATAAATATTTGTTAATTGATAACCACAGAAAACATGTATTGAAGGCCTTTGGCTCTAGTCATTATCACTGTTTCACAAACTTTCTAGATTATTTCTGAGAAGTTCTTATTAAACTCTTTTAAAGTTTAAATTGAACATTTTTTTAGCAACTTTGCTACACTTTTAAAAGAGAATTTTGGCTCTTTGCACTAATAGAATATAGCAACAAATTAGCTCTACTCCTATGTAATAAAACAGATTTTATCTTGTTCCATAGATTGAATGGTTTCATAAATTGCTAGTTGAAAAAGCAAACTTGAAGATAGATACTGATTTGCAACTGATAGAACAATAAATAAGTAAATATATATTGTAAGTGAAATATTAGTGTTGAAAAAGTTCAGTTAATGTTATCTGCAGGTATTAGTGTAATGATAAGTACTGAAAAAAAATCAATTCAAAAATCAATAACTCAACACAATCGATATTCACTTCTCATCACATCAATCCAATGTGAAGAGGACTCTATTCCATACAGTCTTTCAGTGGCCCAGGCCGGCAAAGCAGTTCCATTTTCAACATCCAGTTTCAAAGTCCACTCTGAGACGGCCTTTGATGGGAGACGGGAAGGAAGAAAAGAAAAGCCTTCTCCTTCATCACCTTTGCACACATATAAAATAAGTATTTTCTCCTACCAGGGGCTAAAGACCCCATATAAACATTCACTTCGTTCAGTTGGCAAGTGCTAGTTCCACAGCCCTACCTAGGTACAAGGGGGACTGGGAACTGTGTTCCCTCATGTAGCAGCCATTTCCCAGCAACAACTCTGTTCTGCAGAAGGGGGTCTGAATCTTTGGCAAAGAGCCAATACTGTTTATCTGCACCTGTAAATTTTAACTGTATCAGTTACAATTCATGAGCTGCAATCAATGGAAACTAACTCTGCTATCTCAGCTAAAAGAGGAACAGATTAGAATATGATGCAATTTGCAAAATCCAAAAGAAGATTAAACTGAGGAGCCAGGCATGAGAATATATTGGAATCACAGAAGTTCTAGGTATAAAAAGAATTGGATTAATGAACATAATCTTCAGGTTACTGTCAACAAGATGAGATGGCTCCAGCTACTTTCAACCCATTCAAGATTTGGATTAAAGGAAAGGATCTAATTAGCAGGGCACTTTCCCTCCTCTTGGCTGGTGGAAACTGGGGTACATTGACAGTCCTACAAGGTTTTATCCAATTGAGCAGGGGAAGACCCCCAAAATTTTCAAACACAGACAATGTCAGTATGATAGAGGTTGGCTGATTGAACAATATATATGCTTTTTTAAAAAAATCAGAAATCCCAGACTACTTTTGTTTTAATAAATTCAAAAGCAAGGAAAGAGTTTCTGTTCTGAACAGCAAGGAGAAAGAACCAATAAATCAATATCATTAGTTACAAAGTCCTTCTCCCTTATTGTAATTTGATGCCCTTGGATAAAATCTCTTAGTAGCTAAGTTTCTTTCTGTATAAAAGTGCAGATGAGAATACTTTCTGTCAGGTGAAGCAATGGTGTTAGGGTGCGGGGAGTGATAGGAAAACAGCAATGAGAACTAATGTTTTCATCATTTTACCTTTTGTGATTTCCTTGGAACAGTCCATAACAAAAAAAAAATTTACTGCTAATAAATAGAATTATACTTAATCAAGGATGTATTAGAATATACTCATTTTTAGTCCACTGAAAAATACATTTTTAACCTATGTTTCTAGGATACTTTCAGATTATATATAAGTTTTATTAAAGACTTTTGTCTATGACAATGTACTCAAATATGACATTTACCACCATTCCCTGCCAAAGAATTATGGGGTGAAATAGATCCAGATGAACGATATTTCAGTAGATAAACTTTAAGATATTATAAAGGAATAGGAAGTTGTTCTTAAAAAAACCACAATATTATTACTAGAGTTAGAGGTGCTATACATAGTCATCCCTAAAACTGAATACCAGGTTTGAAAATTACAGGATAGACCAGTAGGAAATTGTAAAAATTACAATAAAAAAAAATCCTCCAAATAGATCTTAATATGACCCTCTTTTCTGTTCACTCTATCCTGTAGTTGTAGTTTTCTAAGTAGGCTCCTAAGTTGTCTTTCTAAGGTTTATTTTAGCAAATGGCTGCTCCATCTATGCACAAAGAAAGTGAAATAACCCATAATTTTGTGGATTTTTTAAAGGTAAGTGAATGAAAAGATTCCTTTTCCTTTGATTCCAAAGAATTTATAGTTGTGTATCTTTTAACCTTGGGAGCTCAATAAAACAATCTTCCCCTGAATCTTTCTTCATGTGTTTCATATATCCATAAAAGTATAGGAATGGTCATTTTTTTTAAAAAAGTTTACCAGGCGTGCTCACTCTCTGAATAAAGACTCTAGTGGGATTTATTGTGTGTGTATGTGTGTTTGTTTATCCATATATATTTTTAAAACAGTTTTAAAAATGTGTTATATATTTGTACCTTTCTGTGAAGTTATAAATGGTTTCAAGACATTATTAATAGATCCCTAGAGCCAGAATTTTATGCTAGATTTTTAAAAATTTCTATTTGTGCAATATCTATATTTGTTTATAATTAATGTTAAACCCTAACTTCAGGAATGCTGCTCATAGATATGGAAGAATTATTAGAAAATTAATTAAGGTTATCTCAAGGATTATGTTTGGAATGACACTCTTAATAGCAGCTCTCAGTATGCTTATTATATTTATATAAAAATGAAAATGTTTTTTCTTGCATCATTCACACCGTTACCTAAACTCAAAACCTCAAATTTTCTTTTAACTTTTACTTCACATGTGAACCATTACCAAGTGCTATCTATTTTGCTTGCAAAAGAGGTTCAAAATCTTACCCCCTAGATTAATTTTTTTTAAAAAGATTGAACTGACCATGACAGTTCAATTCTTTGAAATGCTTAATGGAACCTACAGCTCTACCGGCCATTTCTCTAGTATTGCATGTACTGTCAGGATTCTATATCTTTGCTGCGACTTTCCCTTTTCTGCCTGGCAAATCCTTATGCATTCTTTTATTTTTTTCATTTCATTTTATTTTATTTTTTATTTTTTTTATTTCAGCATATTACAGGGGTACAAATGTTTAGGTTACGAATATTGCCTTTGCCCCACCCAAGTCAAAGCTTCAAACATGTCCATCCCACCAACTGTGTGCACCACACCCATTAGGTGTGTATATACCCATCTCCTCCTCCCTCCTCCCATCTGTCCATGCATTCTTTATTGTTCTATTCAAATAGTGCTTTTGCTAATATCACTCCTTCACTTTTCCTCCAAATTCCATCCCTTGAGCAAAGTAAGCTCCTTTCTAATCTGTGTAAGAATTATGCCAGAAGGTAGACTTTTGTCCCAAAAAAGCTCCTAATGCAAGATATTACATTTGCTTTCCAGTTTGTGTTGATGTGTTTATAACATGACTGACTACTTAGCACTGTGATTTGTTGAGTATTAATAATACTTCTGCTAGTATCAAATTAACAACATGTCAAATTAACATAATGATGAAGTTTCACAATAATTAAGAAGAACTGTAAGTTTGTTCCTGTAAGTAGATATTTCAAATGTCTTTTAATTATGGAAAAGTACTCAAGGTAAATTTTAAGTTAGAAAAGCAGGATATAGATATGTATTTATATATTTGGCCAAAATTAACATATCCAATTTTGTAAAGTATATATATTTATACTTTTTTATTTGTATTATATAAACTCAAGTATGTAAAAGTATTAAGTATATACATTTGTATATACACATATACAGAAGAAGAAACTGAGAAAAAATATAGGTGTTTATTTTTATTAACAAAAATAATCTTATTTTTTAAATGTTATTAAATCTAATTAGACTAATTAGGATATTTTTGGAATAAAAGGTTCTTGTTTGTCTGAATTATCTTTCTTTAGACAGGAGATATTAGATTTTTGCAAACACTGTGGCATATTTTTATAATAAACCAATCTAGGAAATTGGAATGTAGGCGTCTAATGGTTGCTACATTATGTAGTTTGTAAAATAATGAAAGTGATGGTAATCAATGTGAAAAACTGCATATGTAAAATTGGAAACAGATGCTAATAAACAGGTGGTTGAACAAAAAATAATATGGCACTGGTTCAGCACTCTTGTGCTAAAGGAACATCTGGATGTGTGTGTTATCCCAAAGCTAGAACTTGCTAACAAGAAGTAAAAACAAGAAATTTCTTCAGTGAATAGAGTTGAATAAAAAAAAAGAATTTCCAGATGATCTTTCAGTCTATATTGCCTTTAAATGGCTATAAAGTAATGAAGATGAGTCACATGAATGAAAATATGTTGGTAATAAATATCTTACAGATATATCACATGTGCACATACAACTCAGTTTGTTTTATAGCACACAGTTTTTGAAAAATATTATAATAATATTTTAATTTCTAATACCTAGTATCTGAAGTTAAATTCTTTACAAAAATATCTGATTTTTATGAACAAGAAATATTTTATGGAAATGTATTCTCCTTAAAGTCCTTCTTTTAGAAGTGCTGTTTATTATACACAGTATGTAAATGAAAACACAGCTGTAACTTTCATCTAGTAGAATGCTTATAACATTTTCTTTTGACTTATGAACATTTCTTTTGCAAACTAATATGACTCACTATCCAATCTTAAGTCTCCACCAAAACAAATAATATGTGTGCCCAGAACAACAAGACTTTACAACTGTGGTACCTGACTAATGAAAATATTGCCAAACTCCAACCACTTGCCTACTTCTAGGAATACAAAATTTAAGTGTATGAGACAAAAACAAAAACATCTAGTCCCTAGGAGTTTATTTTAATGGTATTAGGTATTCACCATTTGCCAAATTAAAACAGCTAGATCTGTCTTCTGAAAGAACCAGTTATCCGGCAATGTTTTTATAGCCTACATCGTTTTCACTGGGTTTTATCCTACCAGTTGATATAATTATTTTCTCTATTTGGCCATAATATTGTGAGCATATGAAATGGGCAATATGTCAGAAATAATTAGCCTCTATAGTACTGAAACCCCAGTGGATAAACTGCCTCTTTTATAGAAAAAACCAGTTACCTGTAGTCCTGTCAGTTTTATTTAGCAAAGACCATATGTTTGTAGCTACTTTTCCCAGAGAAGCAATTCCTCTTCCACAAAGAACTGCTCCATGACATCAAAACACCTTTCTCCACAAAATAGTCTCTCTTGTCTTCACTTCTTTCTGTTCCTTCTAAACTGGGTTACTTATTATAGAATCAGCAAAGGTAGCATAGATAACCCAAGAGGTGATATAAAATGAACCTGATAGACAATGCCCTCAACAGAATAGATATAAATGTGCTTACATGGATTTATTGCTACAGGAATCTTTCTTGTGGACAATAACTATAAAAAAAATTTACATGTACTTCTGACTCTAGATTTATTGGCAACAGTTAGCCAAACAGTATTTCTCAACCACATAAAACTGGCATGTTTAAATTTAAATATAATTTGAAATCATAAGGAACATTATGAGTGGGGAAAAGTGGTTTCATGTACCTATAATTTAATGGTTTATATTTAGTATTATTTTTCAAAAAAACACATAATTGGTGTTAAAATAGTTTAGATATTACTAAGCCATTATGGGTTAGTTATTCAGGAAGAGACTGTCAATTTTACATAAATTTCCTTAGATAAATAGTATGATTTTAAGCAAAACTGTATAGAAAATGTTCTGTATCCTTCACTCCTCCTCTCCATGTCATGACAAACTAATATCTGTTTTACTAATATGAGAATATATTTTTTAACCACCAGAAATTAATATTAATAGTACCTACATTTCCTACAATTTGGGAGTAATTCAGAAAAAAATTGGGAAATTACTCAGTGGTTTGTGTTGGAGTTTGTATATTTTATACATGTGTTGAGGGAAGAATGAAGCAAGCCTGACATTTCTGCATATTTCATGATATTTAGTGGATTTATCCAGAGCTGAGTGGCAATTTTTTGTTCTAATCCACTTTGCTTATATGATGCTACAGTGGTCTGTCTACAGTGAGTTAACAAGTAATAGCTATGGTATCTCAGTGTATAAGGACAGTTGACCATCAAAATTATTCAGAACTCAGAAGTAGTATTTAGTTCTGTTATAATCCCTAGAATAGTAGTCAGTGTGCAAGTGTTCCCAAGATAAGTTTCCGTAAACTATAAATAGGTTATAATGTCCATGTAATTTAATTACCAACAAACTTTTTCTAAGAAGTCAGCATTCACTCTCCTTTTAAACAACCAGTTAGTGCAGTAAGAACAAGGCAGCATTCAGGAAAGAAACATGTACACTAGTAATATAGAATAATGACCAAAAAGTAAGGAAAAGAATGGATACTTGGGGTTGGGCCAAAAAGATAAGTATTATTATAATTAAGTACAAATTCTGAATAGTGTCTTTTCAGTGTGGGCTCTGCTAGCGCTTCCAAGATTAGATTTTTCTCACAGCTAGAGAACTTTTCCAGAATAATTAACAACTTAGGCTCAATGGGAACATTAGGCCCAATGCAACATGCCTTTAACCTTTGCCTAGTTTGAACTCACACCAAACCAACCTTGGGTCATTTTTGGCCTTGAGTGGATTTCATTACAAATTTGTGTTCTCTCTCAGATAAAACTGATTGGTTTAGTTATCGGTTTTATTAAGGATATAGGTATTATATACAATTCAAAAATAAAGAAGACATGGGAAATTTCACTTATTTAGCATTAGTTTAAGTTCTCCAACTAAATTTAGAAATAACCTTATTAAAAATGACATAAATATTGCTTGAGCATTAAATTAGCAATAGTCAGAACATAGGTTAACAGAAAACATCTGAGAAGGAAAAGCAGTATATGTGAGCAGATGTAAAAAAGGAATATCTAAAATGAGAAGTAGGATTTTTGTATTTTAAATTTGGGTATTCATAATACATCTCTCTTTGTAGTACTAAGCTGACAGAAATAAGTCATCTGAACATGATATAATGAGCAGAGAGAAGGGAGGTCATATTTATTGGCTAAAAGTAGTGGTACAAAATAGAGGCCTCTGACTTGATATGGCAAGAATATAATGGGCTTTTCTTTATCAAGACATCCCAAGTAGGTTTTGGACACAGCTTCCTGTCTTATAAGCAGTCTTTTTTCTCACTTCCTGCTTCTGCTGGCCACCAATACTGCTATATGAACACAATGAAGGAACATGATGGAGAAAGATGTAAAATCTGCTCCACGCACAGACATTCTCTGTAAAGGAAGCAAGCATTGCTAGGGGCTAGCTCTAACTCCACGTCCTATTTCATCTTTCCTTTCTCTACTTTTACTGCCTTCTTTACACAGCTAGGTTTAAATTTTATAAAGCAAAAAATCTTGCAATTCTCTGCCATTGTCACTTTCATAAGATACAAAATTATATATTTTAGTGCAAGCAGATGGGTTTATTTTTTGCATTAAAATGTAAACAACAGGAATAAGATGGTCTGACCTAGTCAAGGTAATGGTTGAAAGCCTAACTGCCATGTCTCCTGCATCACCGTGACTTGAAGTACATTTTTGGATGACCCCTAAGCATCACAACTGCATGCTGTTAAGTTTCATCCACCACCAACACACACACACACACACAAATTCCCCCTCACACACAAACTCATTGAGAAAAGAAAATGCAACAATGATTTAAAACCCTATGTTATCTAAGAAGTTTCACAGTCTTTAATCTTTTATATGTATTTTCTACTAGATTGGTCATTAGGTAAAATGAACTGACGGTTTATCTCTTTCTCCTCTCTACGTTTTGCTGGAGATAAAAATTAAAATACAAAGACAACAACAAAAAATGTGTAACAAAATAAGGGGAAAAAATAAAACCAAAGATTCTAGATACACTGTACACTAGATAATAAGCTCTGATGTTATCAGGAATTCATTCATTTTATTATTCTTATGTTTTTGAGACTATAGGTAATTAGTTTCTTCATTTTAAAAGTAAATATACCAAAGCCCCCAGTAACATATTCTACATTCATAAATATGGCCTATACCTTTTCAGAATGCATAATTTAAAATAGACGTGAATGATTAACAGGTAAACTATTTAACAGATAGACAGTGTTGTTCGTTATACAACCATGATTAAAAGATAATAAGCTGTTCTTGCAATTCTTCTGTCCAGTATAAGTGCCACAAAAATGGTAGACATTTGCATTAGATATACATATTTCATGATAAGGAGGAAAAGGACTGCAAAACTTTGAGTCAAAATGTTAGGGGTTTTTTTTAACTTTCAATGTTTTCATATCTGCTACATGATGGGAAAGCTGTAAGGATAGAGATTTACAATATATAAAGTATTAATGTAATAAATTGGGACCAAGAGTCAAGCGCCCCAGTAGATTCTGTAATTTTTATACTTACTCTGTACTTTAGCAATTTTAGGAAACTGATCTTCTTACAAGGTGCCAGGTTCATGTCACTTTATTGTACATAAATATCAGATCCCTTTGCCCAGATCCTTTCTGAACTTCGCCACAAAAATTTTGAAAAAATGCATATAACATATACTTGAAATTTTAATTTATTTTGTTATTGTAATCATCAGTTGTGTATTTCTTATATCTCCAATTATAAGGAAGTCTAGAAGAGATCATAGGAATGAAGTCCCTAGTGTATGGTAAATACTCATATACTTGGAGGAATAAATGACTCTAACCTTTGTGTATTTTCCTAATATAGCAGGTTAGCAGTAATCTCCAGTTTCATTATTCCTCCTCTTTTAAAAATATTCCTTTGTGCTTCTAAATGGTTCATCCTTGTTTGCTTCCCTCACTTTGACAATCTACACATCTGCTACATATTTTTCTGTTTGTGGTTATCTGAACTCAGGCTTTACCACAAGGAGATCAATTTTCATCCCCAAATCTTACCTAAATTTGCTTCTTGAGATTACCATGCCCTATTATCAGATATGAATTCACTCAGTGACAAATAGTAAACTATCTGATGAAAATAAGCAAAAAAAATAGGGGTTATTTTTCTTAGTTAACAAAGATTCTGAAGACAAGAAGCTATTAAACTCCAGTTGGTGTAGATGCTCAGAGATGCCGGGGTGTTCACTGCTGCAGGACTCTCAGCCCTTTCTCTCTTGGCTAAAAGGTGGCTGCTACAGCTCAAAGCTTCTTCAAGTCAGGAAGAAGAGGGCAGTAGCTTCTTTCTCTTCAGTAAGGAAAGCAAGAGCTCTCCCCAAAAAACCCTAGCAGCCTTCTGTTACACCGCACTTAACTGAAACCTTGTTACATGGCAAGCCTTGCTAAAAGGAGACAGGGAAAACAGTGTAGGGTGTAGGTCAGGCCTATCACTCTTCTCTCATTTACCTCAGAAAACTGTCCTGGCTGTATTCTCTTTATCCATGTAGTGTAAACGTGCATTGCCAGCTTTCAATGCTTAATGTATTTGACTCTGAGGAATAGCACCTTCTTGTCTCTTCCAAAGACACTTTTATGAAAACCAAAGGCTTTATTGACACCTCCATGGACAGAGTACCCCATCTGAGATTACGAAGAAACAATCACAATTGGCTGAGGTAAATTTAAGCCACATACCTGAGAAGCACATCTCTTAAAATATTTGGGAGTTGTGACAAAAAAGCTACCACATTATACCAATATAGTTTAGGTCCAGGCTGTTGTAAATGTGGTATTTACTATACATTTATTTAAGGTATACATTCTTATATTCTTGCTTTCAATTTCTTTATCTCATCATGAACCAGTAACAAAGAATCGACATATCAGAACCAGTTTGCCAACCACATGTCACATGAGATAAATATGCTAGTAGTCTGATATTTTGTTCCTTTATATTTCTTTTATTTTGATGATAAAATGTATAATTCTTCATATACCATTTAACTTAAGTTAGATCATAATTACTTGATATTAAAACCCACCAAGGATTATGTGTGTCATATAAAGTTAGTTGAAACTTTTTCAAGATTTATTGATAATACTAACAGCCACTCATCCCAACCATAGTCTCCAATTGCTAGTTTACTTTTAGTATAATTGGGTTAGCTGGGCTAACCCATTAATGATTAATGACTAATTTCCTTTTGCCTTACATGACAGCAAAAAAGATAAGCATTTCTTTTTTCACCCCATAGTATTCTCAGGGAGAACTTTGGTACATTATAAGGCCAGCTATTGTTTGAATATATTACCTGTGCATTTCTTAAGGGTGAATCTGCAACCAGCTTCAGAGCCAAAAACAAAAGGGCATAATTTGATAAAAAATCTTATTGCCTGATAGCTTGCAGACATCTGTCAGCAGTTTTGGTTTCTTTTAAAGGGCAGCACATGGCTGACTGATCTCATAGTCGGATTTGTAAGTATAATTATTGCCATATAATTCAACAAATCACTTTTATCACTGAAAACCTAAAGCTTTCAAATTTCTGCTTTTTAGTCATTGAGATTTTAGGGATTCAACCTTCTATACAATATATTTTAATTTCAGTAGAAAGCCTTCATTAAAATTTAAGTAATTTAATGACAAAATAGAAATGATGATTTCAAGTCTTTAGGAAAATTATTTTTTGCTTTTGCATGTGGAATATTCCATAAATATGAAAAATACAGCAGCTGGACCTTTTAGGATCACATGGTTATTAAAATCAATAATTAGTTATTTTTATTAACATTAATAATTAACATTCATAGCCGATTGACAAGGTAAATTTGCACAAAAAACAGGCTTATTAGCAGAGGTTGAAAAATGCTTCCGAAAGTGCTCATTCTAGAGGAAGCACTGCTTTCTAAGCACATTCCACTGTAATCTAACATACAGACAATTCAAGAAAATAACCTTTCTGAGCTCGGGTCTGCCCATCTCATAAGGTTATTATATGCATAAAATGAGACATTTTATGTAAATTAGTGAGCACAATTCCTGCCACATAATATGCACCTGGTAACTTATGGTTATTGTACAGAAGCTTATTTTTTAGTCACTGGATGGAAGCACTTTGTGTTTTGGAAATGAGAATACTAATTTGGAGCAAAATAAGAAACAGAACAAAACATACTAGCATAAATAGATATACCTATTTTAAATGTCCATGAATGAGTATCTATGTGATAAAAGGAATTTATAGAATGATAATGAAATGAATCCCATATCAAGAAAACTAGAGAAATTACAAAGAGGTATTTCTTTAAACATTAAACAAGTACACAAAAAGCACTTTTTTTTTAAACTTCAAAGAATGGAGAACTGTACATGAACTGATTTGAAGAGTTTTCACAGAGCAGGCAAAACTTTCAGCATAGAAGGAGACTAGATTAGTGGAGACCTCTCCAAGTGTGCCTGTGTTGCCCTGACAAAGGGGCAAAAGGCTGAGCAGAACAGACATATAGTCACATGGAAATCAGAGAGCAGAGGAGCATGACCACTACATTTAGAGCAGCCCCACCACACACCCAACACAAGATCACCCTTGTATCCCTTTATTCTTTTTGTTTCCTTCATTTCACTTTTCACAATCTATAATTATCTTTTTCTATTTATTTAATTGTTTGCATTCCATCTCCCCCACTAAAATGTAAATTCTGTTGGGCAGAGTCCTTGTCTGTCTTCTTCAGCACTCTATTCAGAGATACCCAGGTGTGGACGAGGCATGAAATAAAATAATGTCCAAAAATTTTTTAAAAAGAATTGATAACAATGAATATGAGCTGCAAATTAAAAAAAGTTTCTTCCCACAAACTTTATTGTACAAATTGTTGAATGGTATTATCAAGCATTCATCGAACAATTTCATGCCACCTTCATCCCAACACCTTGTCTTTGACCACAGAACTGTTCTCAGTAAGCTCTTTACTGCCACAAGGAGTCATTGTCATAACTCATAGTGAAGTCAGAGTATAAAGCATCAGATTTTTACATTTCAAATTTAAATCCATGTCCCAGGGATAAGAAAGAAATCTAATTATTTGAGATTTTTCCCTTTTCTAAGCTAAAGAATCCATGCATGGAGAGTGAGGTGGGAAGAAGAGAGCATACAAAAGAAAGAAGTTCTTGGTGGTTGAGACTACTGGAGAGTGATGATGATGAAATTATTTTGTAAACTTTAGTATTGATTATATGTCCAGGGAATTAAAAGACTTTCAGATGAACTGTAGAATCTGGAGGAATGACAGTGGCCAAGACCCATACAGCTTTTCTCTCCTCCCACTGTAATGACATTACACAAGTGCTCTGGAACATATAAGTCATCTGGAAGAGAAAGTATGAATGGAGGGAATAGATGCTAAGCCGACTAAGTGAACCATGAATTATCAAATGGGAATTCTCTCCTGAGGAATTGAAAAGAACTCAATAAAAAACATGCAATTTTCAAGTATAATACTTTCAATAGAAGGGACAAATAGAAGTTTTCAAAGTTTACATTTGGGGAATTACTATAGGCAACCTGTTATTTACAAAAATAGTTATACTTTAAATATATGTATATAAATCAATATACACCTCCCCACATACACAAAGTTCCAGTATATTCCTGTTTTAATTCATAAGAATCTCTTGTTTTAAAACGTCTCAATTATTCTTTTACTTTGATCAAGGTGCTTAGCAGATGAGAAGTATTATATTGTGTATTATCTAGCAATATTTTATATAGGCATGTTAGTGTTTGTTGTAAATCACTCCAAAATGAAAAATAAAATCTTGTCAAACAAATTTCACCATTTGTTGTGATTATAAAATCTAAGCACCTATCCATCCATCTATTCATTCATTCAACAAATATTTTTCCCTTTTATCAGAAAGCAAGAATTTTTCTAGAATTTATTTGCAATTTAAGCTTACATCTCGTTGGCCCATATGAACAATATCACCTCCCATAGCTGGAATAGAAACTGGGAAAGGACTCTCTCATCCTCTATTGCAGAAGACAGTAAAGAATAAAAGAGTTGAGAATTAGTCATGTAAACAATAATGTCTGCTGTAATAAATAATGGAAAGCACTTCAGGTTATGACAAATCTGCCCAAACAAATCTTAGCTGTCTAGTTCTTCCAGGTTATTCTTTGTGACTCCATATCTCTTAACCTCACCATTTTCCTGCTGGTCAGAGGAAAGAATGAAATGAGAAAAAAAAAAAAGAAAAACTGACGAGAATGAAATGACATCCAAATGTTTGTACCAAGCACACTGTACTTTGAGCTATAAAGGAGAGGAGCTCTATCCACAGCTATTCATTACTATTTAAGAAATTTTCTTATTGGATAGATCTTGAGAACATATGACCTCGAAAGCTGAGGCTTTATTCCAGCAACTCCATCCAGAGCTGAAAGCAGCCCAAGTTATGGGAAACTGAATAGGTCAGAGTGTCTGTCCCTAATGCTGCTCATATCACTCCCTTTTTGTGTGTCTCCACTTCTCCCTGAATATCTACCTCTCACATAGTGACATCTCTGACTTGACCATGTGACATTGGTTCACCAAGGCTAGAATGAAAGTCTACGGTGGAAATCTGAGAGGCCTTGCCAATGAAGCACTAGTTAGACAAACATACCATTAAGTACATTTGAAAGTGTAATGAGGATCTTTATAGGGAGACTTTTCTTGTTCCATACAGTCCCTCAAAGATGTTGTATAATATATTCATTCAACACGTTTATAAAGCATTTACCATGTGCTAAGCACTATATAACAAAATATGTATTCCTTACACTTAGTCTTTGTTTAGGCACAATCATAGTGCAGTGTTTGAAAATTAAGTCTGGATGCAGTTATTTTAACTATCTCTGATTCTTCAAACCATAAATTTAAATAATTGAAATCCCATATTTTAGAATTAAAGGGTCTTATTAAACTAAATATCTGGATTTATTTCTTTATATTTCAAAACCAAACATTCTTTGGTACCTAATCCATATAGAATATTTCTTCATAATCCATAAAAATTGCACATGTAATTGCTCAGTCCTCATAGGCAAGATAGCTTTACTTCTAACTCTCTCCCTACCTTATAATTACCTGATATGGTCCTGAATGCTAATTGTAGGGGTTCTTTTTATATTATATTAAACTCCTATTTCTCAAATGTGAAAATCTCCATTAATGCAATTAATCCCATATTTTTCAAACAACACATCTAGCTAGCCTTGTAACTCGTCCTCTACTCATACCAGTCATCAGCTGATTTCATGACAATTACTAATTAATGCAAGTGTGGATGCCTCATCCCTTTCTGTGCTTCATTTATAGCAAGTTGTGAAAGTCTAGGTGTGATTTAGGAGAAAACAAGTCACATTTTATACTTTGAAACTTCTTTTGACCAGGAAAGAGCTCAACTCTTCACATAGAAATCATAGTGTTTTTATCCTTTAGTCATGTGAATGTTCACTTTCAGAACTAACAAGTCCAATTCATATAATTACCTTGTATTGCATAGATTTGTGCAGTACTTCTCAAAATGCTTCTCTGTGACTCCTCTAAGCTTTTGGTCAGGGAATGACAGACTCACAGCAAATCTGCTGGTAAAATTAACATCAGAAAGCAGAATTTGCATCTGGCCACCAGGCTTTTAGTCATCAAATCAGCAAATGGAACTAATGTGGAATAATAATGGGAGAGCTGGCTTTTGAGAACAGAAAACTACAAGGGATTTTTACAAAACATGCAGTTCACATTAAAAAAAAAATCACAAAAGCCATTAAACACTGAATACATCTTATTTTTTATGTCATCTAGGGTTATCATTGTCTCTGCCAGGACATTTATGATTTTCATGCCACAAGTAATATTTTTGAGAAGTTTGTGATAACCATTTTAAATTCCAATCATGTAAACAGTGTTCTTTTCTTTGCATAAAGCCCCATACTCTACTTGTGCATTTTGCCCATTTTAAAATATGGGCTTGAATTGGAGAACACTTAAAAAATAGACAGCAGTGAAATATGATCCTTGGAGACTATCACAGAACCAGTGAAGACTAAACGTGATTTTTCTCTATTGAACGCATAAACACCTTTTTTGCATTTTTCTCCATGCTGTTTTGGTAGAGTGATTTCACATACTTCAGGGAAAAGAGAGGTTTCTAAGAGGTTCTTTTAAAAAATCAACTTAATTATACAGTTAACTCCTTTACATGTAAATTAATTTATGGAACTAGTTAAAGTAGATATATGTGCTTCTCTTTCTATCAAAAACGGAGCTCATACAGATTATATTTTGCTTTATCAAAACTACTAGCAATCCCATTTATCAATAAGTATTAATAAATACCACCTAGAATTTTCCCAAATTAGGATTTTATAGTTGGAAATAATAGAATGATTAAAAATTTTAATTGAGTTAACCAGTCTTCAAAATGACCATCCTACCCTGAAATTATGTTCTTTCCGTGGTTTTCATTACCTTACACTTCCTGACCTCTTTTCTTTCTCTTTTTCTACCTAGATTCATGCCTATATATGCAATTAGATACCGATTACTCTTTAAAAATTCATGCTACAATGTTACTGGAATTTTCTCCAGGTGTCTTTCCTCTGTGTCTGCCTCAATCCAGACCGTCTCTTCTATCCCTCTGCTAATCCTCTTAGAGTGAAAGGTAGTTAAAGATTGAAAGAAAATATGAGTGGGACCTTTACAAGCTTCCTCTCTTCCTCACTTGCTAGATTGTGTTATTTGCTGTGGAATTTATCTAGAAAGTATAATTTGAAAAATTTTGAGCAGTGCACTTCAATTTTTTCCTCATGTGTGCCCTAAAGTTTTGAAAAAGAATATATATACCCTCACACAAAGTTGATAACCATTTTCATAAATTTAAATGGTCATGAACAATATTAAGTCCAGCCTGTTATATATTGTTATAAACCAAATGTTTGTATCACCCCAAAATTCATATGTTGAAGCCCTGACTCCAAATGTGATGGTTTTTCGAGGTGGGGCCTTTCAGAGGTAATTAGGTTTAGAGAAGTTGTAAGGATGGGCCCCCATGATGGGATTAATGTCCTCATAGGAAGAGGAAGAGATTAAAGCTCCCTCTCTGACCTTCATGAGAGGACACAGCAAGAAGGCAGCCATGTGCAAGCCAGAAGGAAGGTCCTTATCAGAACCTATCCTGGCACCCTGATCTCAGACTTGCAGCCTCTAGAACTATGAGAAATAAATTTCTGTTGTTTATTAGCCACCCAGTTTATGACTTTTGTTATAGCAGTGTGGGCTGCCTAAGATAGAAATGTACTACAAATACATTTTTTGCCAAAGGTTTGTAGCTGCAGATTTAGATTATTCAATTTATAGTAAATGATAAAAAGCCAGTCCTCATTATCAAACCAATCAGCTTAATCAGACTATCTGTCAGAAAAGTTTAACTTAATTATTAATTCAAATTAAAATGTTGATTTATAGTCTCCAGATGACCCATTCTTCTAAATTCTAGACAGAATCATAGGATGATAGAACTGTGGCACAGTATAGCAATAATGGATGGATAGGTAAGAGACCACCTAGCAGAAGCATGACCCTGGCCCTGAGATTTTTTGGTTTGTTGGGAAACAAGGCACAGCCACCATCAATATGTCTTACCAAAGCTCTCTTTGTTTCTCCTGCTAGACTCTTCCAGTGGGAGCTATGCATTTTCAAATTGCGCCTTGGTTGGTACAGTAATTAAGGTTATATCCAGAGCAGTAATATATTTTTCTTTTAAAAAGTAGGAAAAATGTGATTAAGAAAAAGGAAGTTGGAAGGGAAAACCAGGATGCTATGGACTAATTTTAGAAAAGAGTTCACGTATAATTTAAGGTTCTAGAAAATGAATTCCATATAGCTATGTGTTCACACACTCATAGGAAATTCTCTGTGATCCCAAGGGAACATATACACCAATTTAAAAACCTTTGCTTAAAGTGATTTTAATATGTGGATTTCTGAGCTTCAATTTTAATAGTTTCTTATTCAAGCAGTCTGAATGAATCCTTGGACATTACTTTGGGAAGAAAAAACATAAACATGACTAGGGCAAAAGAATGGATTTGAATGGAAGAAAATCAGTATTGCTCTAAGAAACACTAAAGTGAACAGTTTAGCACAAAGGTAGAAACTCTGCGAAGGCATGCCAGTCCATAATTCCTTTCTAGGTAGGAATTTATGATAATTTGAACAAAAATGAGAGGGTTCCAAGAAACCAAGCAATTCTACCTTTCCAGTGATGGTGTTCATGTTGGTGACAAGTTCACAAAATATTAAGAAAGGTACATGAATGATTGATATAGAGCAGTGTAGTCATTTTCTCCTTCACTGCTCTACTCTCTTCAATGTTTCTTTTTTCCTGACACTTTAAGAAAATAGTGCCTGTGTGAAATAATTAATGAATAATGTTAAATTTGCCACTAACTAACTTTACAATACTGGTAAAACAATCTATTTTCTATTTCTTAAGAAGAAAATCAAGGATAAAATATTTTGTTTGTACAGTTTATTTAGCTACATTTAGCTATGTTTTTGTAATATATTTTACCCAAAGCTGTTTTCTTTTCTCTTAAATATATAGTGTAATTTGTTCTATTTATTGAATTTAGTGATATTGTATAATCCTTTATATCATTTTTCTTTTTTCACTTTTCCAAAAAGACAGTTCTAATATTTTATGGCTTTTGGGATGGTTTTGTTTTTCTTAAGTGTCTTTCATACAATATTTCTTCTGGTTAACAGAAACCCATGGGTAAGAAAAATACTCTGCAAAATTGTGCCTATATATGATTGTTGCTTTGCTGCTGTAATGCCTTTTTAGAAATAAGTAGTGAAACTGCTTTGAGCTTCTGTCTTACATCAGGTTCCCCTAGAAGAAGAGCTTGAGGCTTTGCAATGAGGATTCTTAGGTAAGAGAGAGCTCTTAGTAGAAACCTGTACTGGAATGAGAAAAGCAGATCAGGGAAGGGTTAGAAGCCAAGCAGGGATGAAGTTTTAGCTCAAGTCAACCATCAGTCTGGTCTCTTGGGGAGCTCTGGAGCATAATTGATACTATACAGTTGTCTCACCTTGAGGCAAAGGGGACAAGGTTTTACCCTCATGTCAATTAGATGAGAGGACCACTGTGGGTGGAGGGTGGGGCATAATTCCTCAGGCATTTCCAGGAAAAATGGATTCTAGCAAAAGATAATTTTTAAGAAATGCATCTATGAGCAATTAGCAGCCAACTTTTCCAGCAGCTGGGGGGACGGTGCTGCACTGGCCAGAGAAAAGGGACCAGCGAGGAGCTCCGATAGCCTCCACCACAGCTGCTGCAATGTACATATCCAATTAAAATGTTAAGAGCTTTTATTAAAATTCATTAACATTAATCCAAAGATCTCTCTCTCTCTCTGTCTCTGTGTGTGTGTGTGAGAGAGAGAAAGAGAGAGAGAGAGAGAGATCTGAGTATTGATGTTAAGAGAGAGAGAGGGAGAGCACACTAGTTCATTTGGTAGAGCTCAGAGCTAATTCTGCCAAAGTTTCAGGCAGAATAGTTCAGAAAAAAAAAAATAATAGTAACTCTGGCAGTAACAGATCTGTGAGATTTACTTGTTGTGTAATCTTAGGTAGTTATTTAACTTTTCTGGATCCAGTTCATCATCTCTGCAACTGCTGTCATAATACCTACCTGTGGATTATCATGAGAACATGTGTGTTAGGTTGCCGACAAGAGGGAGATACTCATTAAATGATAGTTCCTTCTGTACATTTAGTACAAGATATTGTCCTCCATTTCATGACATCAGACACTTAGTTTGAAAACAAAAAAACAGACCAAATGAGAAAATGTGGCTATGTCAGTGCAAATGTCATCTCTACTGGAAAATAATGCTCAACAGTGAGTATCATCTCTGTGTAAAAAAGCAGAACATTTAGTTTCTTATTTTTACTTTAAAGGATGAAGTTCTCAGATGCTACCAATGTTAATAAAGTAATGCACTATTCAGATGCATCATTGCATCAGCAAAATTGGTTGGCATTCTTTAGAGATTTCTAAAGAGAATTACTGTTTATATAATGCTCAAATATTATAGTCAGCAAATGGTAAACACAACTTGGACAAATACTACATTATTTTAAATGGCTACTGACAGATTCTAAAGTAGTACATTATATGACCAATAGGCTCAAATAGATGGCAGGCCCTCATGGGGCTTTTTACTTTTTGTTGTGGTCACCACGAGATAGTAATATATGAAAGTTCACTTCAGGCTTGTTTAAAGATAAAAGTATGCCTTGAATCTCCAAAATCTGCTATAGGCAAATCCCTGTGCTTGGATCATAATGATCATAAAGTATTAATATATGCACTAGTACACATATATTTACTTGCAAACTATATCCCCTCCCTCACACTTATTCAAAGACATTGTACTTTTACCTCACAAAATGTTCTAGTAAGTTTTGGCTATTTGATATCTGAAACTATAGGAAAATTAGAATCAGGAAAATGAGATAGAAGAAGGGTACCCACAATAAAACTGCACATTGTCAAATTGACACCTAACAGACTCAGAGCAATAATTCTTCAAATTTGTGTATATTTTACTAGTACAAGACACATTTATGCACATTATTACTTTAGATCTTTATAACACACTAGAGGTTTGCTGTCAAATAAATATTCTCATTTTACATGTGCAGAATGATTCAGAATATTTTTGATACTTTCAAAGTCATAAAGAGTAAATGGCAAAAAAATGGATCTCAGAGGCATATTAGTAGATCTCTAAGTCTCTAAGTTTGCATGTTTATCATGTTGCTAGAATTTAAGAAAGGATACTTCTTTTTCAGAAGCAGAAAACACTGTTTTTGAGTCCATTTGGTAAAGGAAAAAATTCTGCACATTTGCTATTAGATCTGGAATACATGACCATGTCTTTTAGTTAATATGTATTTATTACACAACATCTACATGTGGTAGCCATTGAACTAGACACTGTGGATTCAGTGGTGAATTAAACGAACATAACCCTGCCCTCATAAAGCTTATAGTCTAATGAAATGGCAAGATACAAGTAAATACAAAAATAACCAGATTATAACAAATTTTGAATGACATGAAATTTTAAAAAAGAGAATGAGAGAGAATAAGCAGTGGAACATACAGAGATGGTCTCTTGAAGAAGTAATATTTGAGATGAAAACTATAATATGAGAAATAGTTAGCAAAGAGAACAGGTAACATTTCCAGGCACAAGGAATGATTTGTATGAAAACCCTAAGGGTAGAAAATCCTTTGAAAGCTCTAAGAAGAGTCAGAAAGCAAGTGTAAGAGGAGTAGAGTTACCAGTGATGGATGATAAAGTGGAGCGATGAAGATGGGAATATAGACAGGTGCCACATGAAAGTCTTGGGATTTTATTCAAAGTTCAAATATATAAATAGATTTGACAGGTTTCAAGCAGAGGAGAATGTTATGATTCAATTTATATTTTAAAAAGACCACTCTAGCAACTGTAGGAAAAGAATTGGAGGAGGTTAGCAGGAAAAGTGAGACCACTGAATAGACTGTGATAGAATTGCAAGATTAAACTAGAAAGGAGGCAACAGAGATGGAATTGGAGAGAAGTGATATATTTAATCAAGCCTTGTACATAAAACTGAAAGTATATGGTGAGGGATTATAGATGGGAGTGGGAAAGTGAGTAAGGAAAATGGCCTGACCCCTAGATTTTTGGCTTGACCCAGTGACTTAATAGTGTGCCATGTCATTACTGAAATGAAAAAGATTGGAAAAATGTAGAAGACAGATTCAGGAGATAAATCAGCAGTTCATGTTTATACTTGGCAAGTTTGAGATTCCTATGAGACCTAAATGAAGATTCAAGTAGAAAAGTAGGTATGCATGTCTAGATTCTGAAGGGAAATTCAAGCTGGAGTTATGAATTTGAAGTCACCAACATTATGATTTTATTTAAAGTCAAGTAAACAACTGGTATCTTCTAGGATAGTGGCAAGAGAGATTAGCGAAAAATGCCCAGGGATAAGCCTGAAGAGTATTAATACTTAGTGTTTTTTTCCTGCTATGTCTCACTGCTTTCTATAAAAATTTTCAAAATAAGTTCAAAAAGTTACTAGGAGCAGAATCACTCATATTTAATAATAATGAAAAATTCAGTGGCCGGGCGTGGTGGCTTGTAATCCTAGCACTCTGGGAGGCCGAGGCGGGAGGATTGCTCCAGGTCAGGAGTTCAAGACCAGCCTGAGCAAGAGTGAGACCCCGTCACTACTAAAAATAGAAAGAAATGATCTGGACAGCTAAAAATATATATAGAAAAAAAAATTAGCTGGGCATGGTGGCGCATACCTGTAGTCCCAGCTACTCAGGAGACTGAGGCAGAAGGATTGCTTGAGCCCAGGAGTTTGAGGTTGCTGTGAGCTAGGCTGATGCCACGGCACTCTAGCCAAGGCAACAGAGCAAGACTCTGTCTTAAAAAGAAAATAAGAAAGAAAGAAGAGAAAAGAAAAGAAAAGAAAACGAAAAGTTCAGGCTCTGAAAGAAAGATTTTCACTATGTTTTCCTAATTTAACCCCATGTTGAGTGCCATAATCATTAACATTATATATACTGGGAAGGTGGAGGTATAAGAAGGTTAAAGGCAAGAAGCTATATCAGAGAGACAGAAATTAACATGCCATTGCCGTCTTTTCCCCTTGTTCTATGAATTCCACTCTTTTCTCCTTGTGAGGCCTTGGCATCTTATGATCTTTAGCATCAAAATTTAAGCATGAAAGGATTTGACATCTTGATGTGATGCCATGTCTATTCCACATCCAGACATGCTGCTTGATTGTTTAGATACAACTTAACAATTAGGATAAAAAGGAAAACTACGTTAAGATAGTGGATCCAGAGTCTATCCCTAGTGACTGTTTAATAGTTCAGGAAATTCAGGAAATGCCGAATAGAGGCAACAATCATTGCTAAACTTAGAATGGAAGAGTGATAAAATGCCATTTAGTCCCAGAATATTCTCCTAATTCCAAGTGAAATGCACTCTACAAACCAAGAGAAATGCAGAAGATGCTCAGAAATTATAAAGAAAATCATTAGAGAGGAAAGATGAAAAGATACAACCAATCTTGTGCCTATTACATTATTAGGGATTGAATAAAAAACACAATGCATCATATTCAAACTAGGTAAATTTCTTGATTTAATTGGATTTAACATGTAAACATCAAAACTAGAACACTAATTTAGGCTTGAGCTAAAAATAATGTAAGAGAGAAATGAAGGATAGTATAATGCAGTGAATCATATGGCACAACATAATCAATCAAAACCACAGAGCCTATAATTTTTTTGCTTTATATTAGATTGAAAAATGACTTGAGAGTATGTGCTTGTAAGAATAAGTAAAGCGAAATCTAAGTTAAGGGAAAACCATTTGATACTAGCTTTATATGATAATGTATAAATCTAAGCCAGAATTAATAATAGTTAAAGGCTTACCTGGCCCTGGGATATATAGTTAACAGAAGACAGGTACACCTGTCAATATGAAGATTTGGAACATTATTTGGAAAAAATCAGGGCAGTTAATGTGACTACATTCCACTCCATTATGAGCACAAATGAATGTTATAACAATAATGTAGGTCAGAGATTGACTTACAGTATTATTTAGAGTTCTGACACAACATATTGTAACGTAAGCATTATTCAGTCATAACTTTGAAATCAATGAATAAATCTGAATATGCAATTTATAAGGGCAAAATAAATGGGAAAAATCCTTACCAAATTTATATTCACATTTTGGCATTAATATCATTTTAAAGGGGTGTTAGTCCTGTTTGAAAATCACAGAATTTCTGAATTAATAAAGTTCAGTTTAAAATAAAAGATCATTCTTTTGGACAGAGTCTACAATACAAACGGATCAAAAGGTAAATCTCCGTAGTGAATATTCCCAAATTTCATACACATTTACTTAAAAGTTAAAATATCATTGTCACTGCAAATAAAATATTATTGGCATGACTAATAAAATTGTTTTGGGTGCCCTGTGTAACTCAGTATATAAAACTTTTCTCAGTTTTCTGTTTCATTAGAGCTCTACTTCTGTTGTTTATATTTTAGTACTTATTATAATTTATGTGACAGCTATATGTGGTAATATCAGTTTACTTGACAATCCTATATGTTTTTTGTGTGTTTCTTCCATTGAATTAACCCATTAATTGATAAAGTGTTTATGAAAATATTGAAGACCAAGATTTTAAAAAACTATATATTATGAAATAAGTATTAACATATCTATCCTCACTTCTTTTGTATGTAAAGGGTGATGTTTAAGCCAAATTTGTTATTTATATTTACCTGGCCATTGGCTAAAAGTGGCCCATGGTTTTTACATTCTATGATTCCATGCATAAATCATGTATAATCTTATACATAACTTGCTTCTACTTCACTTCAAATATGGTAGTGGAATTGATCTATTATTTAATTATTTAGAATGTATAATTAAGCCAACTACACAAGTAAAAGTGTAGATCCATATGCTGAGTAAAAATCTATAAAAGCAAAATTCAATTTCTAAATCACTCAAATCTTATATTTTTTAAATATTATGAAATATTTTACTGTTTTACTTTAAATTGTAAGTGAAACAAAAATTAGATTGATTAAAAACAAAGTTAATTATGCATTTTGTTATAAGTCTTAGACCTTATAAAATATAATGTTATAAAAATTATAATCTGATAAAAATACAAAGTTTATAAATTCAAGTTTTTTGAAAAAATAGGATTAATTTAAGGCTTCTAAAACAAATATAGAATACTTATACACAACCAATATAATTTAATCCCAAATGCCTGTCTCTTTCTCCCCTAACCCATTATTAGCTTTTGATTTAAGGAAATAAATCAAATTTAACATATTTGGCAAATAATCACTGCACAAGAAAAGACAGAGTCTGAAACACAGAGTAACTCTAAAGATAGTTGTTCTTTCTAACCAATTAACAGGTGATCCATTGGATCAATTCAGCTTTTGTGTTGGCCCAGATACTAGAAAAAACTTCTGACAAAATAGTGTCAGTATCACATGATATAGACTGGCACCATTTTGTGAATCAATTAGCAAAATAACTCTTTTTCTAAAAATGGAGCCAAATTTATCTACAGGGCCACAATTAAGTAAAATAAGTTCTTCAGAGATTGTTGCTTCAGCATCAGGGTATCAGTAAAACATGAAATAAATAGAGACTCCTGACTCACTTTCAATTAGTTCCTTAAAATCCAGCTGCTAGTTTACTCAGTTGGCAGGGGAAGAAAAAAAATCTAGCTGCTAGCTAGGTTAAATGTTTAAATAATAATTTTTTTCATTTTAATGGGGAAAATTACGATGTATTCCAATCCAACTAGTTAGTTCTCTATACATCGAATGCATGAGAGACACCTGCACCCTCCTCTATGCTTCTATGTGAGTGAATGCAGATCTCATTTATGCACAGTGTGTGACAAGATGGACCTATATGTGGTCTAGAAATTATATTTATGAAGATAGCTACTGGAAAGAATAAGTAATGCTATAAGAAGAATGGTTAAAGCTCCTAAAAAGATCAAACTTTTCATATCTTTAGAAGCATCTATTTTCATACTGTTAACTGTTATGCTATTAAGGACATGTACTAGTTAGGTCCCTTCAGCATGTCCTCTACAGTGTGTGATAGGCTGCATTTTATTTACACAACACCAACCAAAGTTCTAGAATAGTTCATATGATATTCTCTCAAAATAAACTTTTGGGCCAAGTAAATTGAGTATGTTGTTACCTGAACTGTAATATCAAAATGTCTTATTTACTGATTGTGCCCTGTATGTGCACACAGCTGAGGATCATTATTTGTATAGTGAATTAGATCCCCACTGTATGGACTGTCCTTCAGGCTGCAGAAGGACAAACTGAAGCTACCAGGCCGAGGGTGAGAACTGGTAGAGCTGCTCTTCTTCCCACACTCATCCCAGTTAGCTCTATCCTTTCCCTTTTTCAGCCCTTGATTAGGTGAACAAAAACAAAAGTCCTCCTTTTCTCTTTAGTTAGTTTGAAGACGATTTCCGTCACTTGAAGCTCCACACAGCATGGACTTTCCACCGTCCCACCTCCGGATGCACCGTGGGCCACCGTTATTGTCAATATAATCAAAGACCTTTCCCTCCCCTGTTGAGTACTTTGTTCATTGTGTGATCGGGTATTCCCCTCATCTGCTGCCTGAACAACTCAGCCTCAGCTGCTTCTTACCCTTCGTGACCTTTCCCTTACCCTTCCAGATTTGCAGATCATTTCTGAGTTGTGAAGGAAATTCTAATCTTTCAGAATTGATTTTTTCCCAGTTTCTATCTCTCATACACTAAGCAAATAATGTATGAACCACATTCTGTACTAATAACTTTAATCCTTATGCAATCTTAAAGCAGGCTCCGATCCACTTATACCTACCCCTGAATTTGTTTATTCAAATGTTCACTTGAAGCTGCCACTTATTCCTGAATTCCAAGCAAAGATGATGACTTCACAGAACTCCCTATACATTGAGCACGTGAAACCACCCCTGTGACAACATAAGGCAGCATCAACAGGCAGGGAGCTGTGTCAGTGTTAGGTCTGGGTGGAGGGAAAACAGGTCGTAAGGCAGGTAGAGCAAGTGGCTAAAGGTGGAGAGTGGGAACCAATCAGAATGCAGAAAAGAAACCGCAGTATCAGATATGCGTGACCAAGACTTTTTCTTGGAGGGAGCATGTGCAACAAGGAGTTCCTGGTGACCTTAACTGACCTGGAACTCATTACCATCTAATTAGCACTATGGTTTTGACCCTCCACCCCAGTAGGTTTTTCGTGAAGGAATCTGGGAAGATGCATGCATAGAAAGAAAACTCTTATGTAACCTGTTATATAACCCCCAACCTGTCAATCACCCAAAGGCGGGAAAAGACAACCAATCCCACCCAGGAGAGAAGCGGGACAAACTAGTGAGCATATAAAAGAGCATATAAAAGACAGCTAAGACTTCGGGGTTTTCTCCACTTGTGAAGAATGACCCGTCTCTCCCTCTGAGGCATACTTCTGCTTTGTAATAAACACTATGTGTGGGATTGCTTTGTATTTAGGATTGCTCCCTCATGAGTTTGACTTGGTACCAGTACTCATTCCTGACACTGGGAACCGAGGACCAGGGAACATTGATAAAGACCTAACATCAGAGACCAGCTGACAGAATTCTTCCCCAAACCCAAGGGAGCAAGCAGATTTAATGGCAGGTTTCTCAACTAAAGCACAATTATTGTCATTTTGAGTTGAATATTCAATATACAGGAACTGACCTGTGCATTGTATGATGTTTAGCAGCATTCCTGGCCTCTATCCACTAGAAGCCTATAGTGCCACCCAGAGTGACAGCCAAAAATATCTCCAGATTTTGACAACTGAACCGCTGGAATGTGTGTGTTGAAAGAAGTATTGAACCCAGTTGAGAATCACTGTTGTTCAGAAAAATAACTTCTCTGATAACTCAAAAAATCAGTTCTTTTCAGTGGATATACTATTATCTCCTCAAAATAGGCAGGAGGAGGTCCTGAGTAGGTGAGGATACTACCTCTTCCTTAGAGTTGGAGCAGTCTTAACAGGTCCTGGCCTTTATGGCCCAGTAAGGGTCTATTAGGAGTAAAACTGGTAGGTGAATATGATCTCTTCATAGATTTGAATTTTAAAAAGATATCTTATTTTCTTTAGAGCCCATTACTTTTACAGGTAAGGTTAAACTCTACTTACAATGGCTTTTGTGATAGAACTCAGTCTCCCCTCTCAAAGCTAAATTCCCGCTATTCCCTGACATGTGTCCTATACCTAACCACATCATATTTTTATTCTACGGAAAAAAATTCTTTATATCTTCATTTCATTCATACATGCAATTCACTCTGCCTAAAATACTTTTCCCAACCTTCCATATTTCCTTTGACATATTACTTCTTATACAATTGAAAAACTTCCCTTAATTCCTATTCCTCTATGACACTCCCCCTTCCAGGCCTGTAGGTTTGTCTCCTCTCTGATTCACCTATCCATTAATGCTTATTCTGTCTTATAAATGTCAGTGGGTTTCTTACCCACCTTCCATGAGGTACTCGAGGGCCATATCTTTTTACTTAGGTGTACCTAAGTTTTGTGGGTCCTGAAGTTTATATAATCTGGAATGTCCTCTTCATAAAAATAATATAAAATTACTAATATTAATATAACATTATGTATATTTATTTTGAATTAAGAAAGAAATCATAACAAATGCCTGGAACTTGAAAGATTCAGACTCCTTTTTTTCCTAAGACCTCTTTAGTCAATTTGCCAGAAATGCTTACATAGAAATATTTCCTAATAGTAACCTGACTTTCTCTACCATCTAGAATATTCTGCATCTATAGTCTCTCACAGCAACTTGTGCAATTGAGGATCCCCAGAGCTTAAGATTCATTACCTTTATGGCAAATCTGCCTTTTAAAAATTTATCTCTGTATCTTAAATCCCTAATACAATGATTGGACTGTAGAAAGTGCTTAGCAAGTGTTAATGATAACAATATTGAATTTTATCTGAAGGTTAAGAAATTCTGTCACTATTTTGTGTTCCAGAAAAAGACTTATTGCAAAGAACCACCTTTCCCCATATGACTTAGGTAAGACTCATGAATATCTCTCTTGTTTACCTTTGGCAAGGCCAGACACAGACCCTCCAAATCACCATTCTTTGCCTCAGAAATTACTAACTGAGCTCCTTGTCCCCACTGACCAATTGGAACAAAATGACTGTTAAGCAAACTTTGGTTAAGCTTTTGTCCTTCCTCCAGACCCCTGAACCTTGGCTCACCTCTGATCAGTGCCGGAATACAGCCCCTCCTAAGAGTAGAATAGACTGGCCTCAGGATAAGACATCCTCTACCTACTATCCTATCACACCACCCTTTCATCCTTCTTCCCCACACCTGCTTCTTTCTAGCTTTGTTTACTCCTTTCTTCAGAAGTCTGCAGATCTTATGGTCACATCCTTCTTCCTTTCCCCAGCCTTGGAGGAAGTCTCTTGCCACAGAATTTCAAATAAAGTCTCTCCTTACTAAGTCTGGATTTGCTTTTTATTTGACAGTGGAAATATTGAAAAAAATAAATGACAATGAATGAGTGTGAACTCCTACCAGACAACAAGCTTTCTTTGAAACTCTTTGTCATGAGGTTGCAACGATAATGTTATCGCTCTCTTCCTGAGCCTATGTGTGGACTGTTTTTTGACCTCTGTTCCTTTTGCCTGCTGCAATCCACTTCTCTGTCACCCATTACTATAAACTTAATCTGTCAATATTGTCAAACACTTCTGACCTCTTCCTTCATTTTGGCTTAAATCCCTCCTTTGTCATGATTCAGTCTAGATCCTAATCCATTCAGACTTTTTCCTGGCTTAGTTCCCAAGAAAACCTGACCCTGGTTCTGCAATTAAAATTGAAGATGCAAGTTATCTTTGAAAAGGCCTAATAGATACCAATTGCAAAAAGTTAAGGAAAGGCCATTCCAGACATAAACAATTGCATGAAAAGTCTTAGAGGCAGCAGTTGGAAATTCATGCCTTAGGACAATAAAATTAGCTTAGTTTTAAATTGGTAGAATAATGAGAGAAGGTTGGATTTATTTAAGTGTTAGCCTTAATGGTAGACAGAAGTTATTAACCTGATATAAAAGACTAAAATAGTGAAATGGTGAAGATGCTTGAGCATGATAGTGACATGATGAAACTGTTTAGGATATTAGGTTTAATGGAAGTAAGAAGAAATTGAAAAGCAGGGGTGTGAGGTGGGAGACAAAATATAGACTGAGGAAATAATGCTGCCAGTAGGTGATAAGGGTTCTGATTTACAGCGTTGCAGTAAAAAAGAAGCATTTTAGGAATGGGTATTGATTGGGATGAAGATTATAAGCACCGTTTTTTATGTGTGAAATTTTACATATTGGCAAAATGCATAAACAGAACTATCCTATGGTGAATGAAAAAGTGTTAGAACTCTAATTTGGGAGACATTTGTGTTTTTTCATTCAAAATCTTTGAAGGATTCCTGTGATTCTTAAAAAGAAATTCTGGAGCACAGTATACTTTTGCAGTACAATGTATCTTCTAAATTTCGAGTAAAAATTGTAATATTTTCTCACCTTTATAAGATATGTTAATTTATGTTAATGGTAGAATGCAGACAGGCATATTTAAAATTTTAACTGTTTTGAACGTTTAAGTATGGTTAACATTTAAGAATATTAAGTACAGTTTTGAACTTTTTCTTTCATTTGTTGTAAGTATTATGTTAAGAGAAATGGGCAGATAATGAAAATTCTGTATTGGCACCCGACATAGGCACAGGGAATATAAAAATGTGATTAGAATAATGTTAAATTATAGGGTCATTTTTACAATCATTATTTTATAGATTAACAAATACAAACTTCATCAGGCATTAAAATCCATTATTTCAGATAAGGAACAATGATTTATAAGAGCCAAGTGGCAAATTTAATACAACCTCACATTTTAATAAAAGTGTTACAAAGTTTTAGTTATTAAAAATTCAAAAAGGTTAACATTTTAGATATAAAAAGAGCAAGGCACCAATCGATTTAATGGGAGATAAAGGGTAAAGCATGCAATGCTCAGACTTTAAAAATCCAATTATTCCTATTACTCCGCATACATTAGGCAGTCATATTTTAGTGCTATCCCATGCCTCACTTGTCTTGCTGCCCCTTATCAAATCTCCTGTTTGCATTTTAATTGACTTGGGGAAAAGCAAAGAGAAAAAGAAAAGAAAGTTGTAAAATTAAAGAAAAGGCTCTGCATATTTGAAAGCACATATGTGACCCTTTCTATATTATGCCAATGTATTAAACACCATTCTGCTCCAAAAGTCAGATCACCATCTCTCTTGCTAGTTTTAAATTGTCACTCCAAAGCTAAATACATTATTTTATGAAAGTTTATGTTACCACTCTTACAAGTACTTAGTAAACATAAGAATCATAGTAGACTTAGTTGAAAACTCCCATTAGGCCACACACGCTTTCCACATGCTAAAAGAATAGGCCACAGTTTTGTTGGGGTATGTTTCACAACTATTTAATGTCCATAAACTTCTGTTTTCTCATCGGAAAATGGAGGTGGTCAGAGCTACTTTATAAGGAGACTGTGAGAATGAAGGGAAAGTTAATGCCTGGGCGTGCCCGGTGAAGGGACAAGTAGCTTCTCTGGTGTTTGATTCTGCGGCAGTGATTCTCAAGCTTCTGTCTCCATGTCTTTTTATACTCAAAAATTTTATTGGGGACCCCAAAGAGTTAGCTTATTTCAATTATATCTTTTGATACTATATTTTATGTTAAAGTATATATATATTTATTTATTTATTTAAAATAAGTATAATACACTCATATCTTAGCATAAACATTTTATTTTATGAAAATATATATTACAAAACAAAAAGCAAATAAGGGAGAATATTAGCATTGTTTTAGATTTTTCAAATCTCTTTAATGTACAGCATGAGATACCTAAATTCTTATATCTGCTTCTGTAGTCAGTTTTTTGTGATATATTGTTTTGGTTGAAGAGTACAAAGAAAATCCAGCTTCATTAAGATCTATGATAGGAAAAGGGAAGACCAAGATGTCTCCCTTAAAGGGTCCAGGGAACCCCCAGAGGTCCTGAAACCACTCTTTGAGAATTGCTGTTCTGGGGAATAGAAGTAATAGGGAGAAGAGCAAAGACTATTTCCAGCATTGGCTTCACGCCAAATCTGGGGAAAATTGACAGGAAAATACCGGAGACCTAGGGACCTACATTTTGCCTTCAGCCTGTCTTTAATCTGTTTGTCCATTGCTCTGTTCCGCTCTGCCTTAACCTCCCCCTGGCAACCTCCCATTCTTGCCAAGATCAGAACTCTGTCTTTCACTTATTGGATAAAGAAGCTGGGAAGAAAGGATAAGAGCTATTTGTATAGTAACACTTTCATACTGTGGAGGTTTTACTATACTACATTTGGGGGTGGGGAATGTGGTCTGATTTATTAATAAATACTGTGGATCCTTGATATATACAAATATAACATTTGCAGTTTCACAAGTGACAATGAGATGCATGACATGCAATCATGTGTAACTTTGTTAAGGCATGAGTTTGGAACAGGCTGCAAGGCTAGTGTGTAAGGATGAGTGAGTCGTTGACAAGTGGGCTTAGCTGATCCCCAGGACTTCCATCACAATGTAATAATATATCAGTGGCCACTCTTCCTGTGTGATTTTTTTCCAATAGTAATTAAAATCATTGTTGGAAGTCTTGGGATTTGAGATAGTGTTTTTTGTGAAAAATGGCTCTGCGAAATTAAAACTCCAACTACCAGTCTTGGTAATGGAAACAAAGAGAAAGTGCAGCTGTGGTGCTTGCTAAAAAATAACCACATTTTATTTTGGTCTAATATTTATGAAATAATTAAGGATCCAAAGATATCACTTAAATTTAAGCTTTATTAGCTTTTATGAAGGTAATTAGATTTAATTATGGTATTCACAAATTTTGGCATTTGGAAATGTCAGGAGTCTCCTATATTTAATCAATATTTAAATTCGACATTAGAATAATCAGTGCTGTTAATTCTCAGTTTTGTATGAAAAGTATTGATTACTATTTATAATGGGTAGTATTTATAAAAACTTTATAAAGTAAAACAGAAACAACTTATCAAATAGGGATTGCTTTTTCTGCTTATGTGAAATTTTATGTACTATGTATATGTTAAGATGATCTATGAAGGGCTGTATTTAAAAGACATAAAACAATTGCCTAGCATATATAAAGTGCTATATGTTTGTTATTTTTATATTTCCTTACAAATACCAATCAAAAAGAAAAAAACATGATAATTTATTGAGTACCTGTTCTGTGCCAGTTACCTTTTTAGGCATTAGGGACAGAGTACCTAGAATAGAACTGGATAACGTATGTTACACAGCACAGTATTTTATTCCATGAAAGTCTTCAAATCCTTAGAAAATTTCCCTTCTAGTTTCCCTCTGTCTGTAACTTACATGAAGTTGCTTTCACTGAAATAAATTATTATATGTGGCAAGCTCTGAGATGTTTATTTTCATCTGAAATGCTAAGCCATCTATTCCTTTAGTTGCTATTAATTGATGACGGAAACTTAGATAGTATAAACTTTATTAATAAATATAATAGACAAGAAAAAAGATGATTTATCAAAACCTATTGACAGTTTCATCCTCTAAAGACACATATTTAATTTTTTTGCTTATTGATACTCTTTCATTTCTGATAGTTGATTTTTGTAAATTTTACCTATATAGATGAAAACACTAAATACATCAATATATTAACATTAATAGAATATAAGATATAGAATATTATATTTAAAAATAGAAGACTGTAAATATATTATACCAAGTTTAGCTTAAACTTTATTGTTATCAGTAACTATTTAAACTATCTTATAAAAAAGTTTAACATTTTAGAAAGCCTTGACTCCTTGGTCCAGATGGTCTTATATTGAAGCTGCTTAAAATATTTACTGAGAAAATCAGCCTGATCTCTTCCCCCATCCATAGCCAACTAAAAACTATTTTGGAGATTATAAAGGTACTGTCTGCTCAAAGCATGGAAATGCTTAATGTTTGGCTAATTTCAGTTGCATTTAAGTTTCTTAATTTTTAATCAGGTTTATTATGTAACCTGAAATTCATCACTACTTTTCTCAGACTCTCCCTTACACCTCTTATATCCAGTCAGAAGTAAACACTCCTATGTTATGATAATACTTTGTACATACTACTATTATGGAATTTGTTATAGCTGAATATGCTAAAACTGGATGGCAAGTTCCAGGGAACCAAAGGCTTCTTCTGTTAGGTATCTTTAATGCTTCAGGTAGTGCAAGGGAAATAATAAACCCTCAACAAATGTTTGTAGGGATCAATGAATTAGTCTTCAAGTGGCCTTTTTACTTAAAAACATAATAAAATTAACATGGGTAAAAAAGATGTCATATGGCATGTGGTGGAAGTATTTTATTTTCTATCCTTTATCTTCTTCATTTTTGGGGAGAATACTCCTACTGCATTCTTTTCCCATATGGTTAAAAGAGAATGACTCCAACTCACTGCTTTAGGAGTGGGCCTGCCTATGATTTGGGACTTTTGGAGTTTCTTCTTCACCCAATTCCCCAATTATGAGAGCCAATATATTCCTTTATTTTGCTTTAGTTAATTCTAGCTGGATGTCACATACATTCAATAGCATGCTGGCTAAAATAGTCTGCATTTTAGAATTTCCCCATCAGAAATATTCATCAAGTTTAGCACTTTCTTAAAAACTATAGCTTGATGTGCATGTGAAAATCTATTTTATCACATCCCTTCCTATGGAAAGTTTTTAACTCTCACAACCAGTTTTATTTATTTTTCTTTTCACAATGTATCAAAAATTTTGAGCAGAACCAGTTATTTCTAAACATGGTTTTACAGAATGATACTTTCTTTGTAACTTGTCTCGTTTCTTCCTTGAGTGTCTAGTATTTGAGGATATTTTCTCCTCCATTCTTTTTTCATGCTTGGCATTTGTCTCAATTTTTTCCAGTGACTGTTTTCAGCCTATTTTTCTTACTCAAGATAAATAAAGACAAAGGTACATCCATATCATATTTTGGCAATATTTATCTTTAAAAAAACCCCACACAATGGTTAAAAGTAAGATATCCTACTCTATGTCGTGGATATTAGTAATGGTTTATCTTTCTCTTTTAACTATTTTTATTAAAAGAGAGAAACTGCTAAAGAGTAGATATTTGTTCCTTTTGAATGTATTTCTTTAGCTTTTGATTCCTCCCTTATTCCTCAAAAAAGGAATAAAGTGACATTTTGATATTCCAGAGCATACAATGTGCATCCAAAAGTGACTTTAGAACTCTTTATGCAGCAGAAGAGTGCTAAAGAAAGAAAAATATTTCATATTTTCTTTTCTCTTTTCACTTTTAAATTACATGCTTATTAGTGTACATTCTTCTTATGTTTTGGTTTGTTTTTGATGAGTGTAGTACTATGATTTTTTTTTTTTAGGATGTTAGTTTGATTATAAAATCAGCCAACACTATTTAAGAATTACTTTAGAATTAGTAAAGTGCCACTTGAAGAAAAAAATATATTAAAAGAATTGGGACGTAACTGAATAATCATTTTAAAAATAAAATATATGTTTGTACCTTATGACATCTATTCTCATTGAGAAGTGATATTGAATATGACATGATACATCTATCTCTAACAGCTAATAGTTTTGATTATTTACTAGCTAAGACATTAATATGTGTTGAGGAATTAGTTTCCTTGCAATCTTTAACATGATGTTGTAAAATGGCCTATTTGGAGCCAGAAATAGTCTAGTCATCTATACAAACCCTAGTTAATCTTTTTCAGTCAAATTATAACCTGAAATTGTAATCTCAAAAGGAAATTTTTACCACTCAATCTGTGAAACACAGGATCCAAGTAGAAGTGTTTTGTTTTAAATAAACATTTCTTTTGGTTTACATTTCATGACATAGTTGCTTACCATGTAGAATACTTATTGTTATTAATGTAATTATCACAAAAATTATCAGAAATACTCATTTTTAGTTGAGTCCTGTGACTAACCCAGCTAAAACATATATTTTCAGAGATCTACTTGGGATTGTCTATCCAGGGATTTTATCTATCCCACTTACTTTATTTTTTTTAATTTTTAATTTTTTTTATTTCAGCATATTATAGGGGTACAAATGTTTAGGTTACATATATTGCCTTTTTCCCACCTGAATCAGAGCTTCAAGCATGTCCATCCCCCAGATGGTGCACACTGTACCCATTAGGTGTGAATATGCCCATCCTCTGTTCCTCCCTCCCACCTGCCTGACATCCAATAAATGTTACTATTATATGTGCCCTTAAGTGTTGGTCAGTTAAGTCAGTTAATACCAATTTGTGGTGAGTACATATGGTGCTTGTTTTTCCATTCTTGTAATACTTCCCACTGCACTTTAGAATTGACTGGGAATTCTGTAATAAGCCAACTATACGTGCCTCATAACAATTAAATACTAATTCTTGGAAGGTGGGTCCTTGGATTATGTTTTTTCAAAATCTCTAGAAAATTCTAAGGTAAAACCCAGGGGACATAGTATTTATTTAAACCAAATGAATGTTCAGAATCATATTGTTTAATTTTTAGTCATTTGCCAAGAGCTAGTTCCTTGGTAAAGAAGATATTCACTTTGTATTGATGGATAATGTCAAACCTTTCATATTTTAATATAAAATATGTTACAGAGTCCCTTAATAATCACAAATATCTGCATTTTCAAAAATTTCCATTATTATGAACTATTTTTAATCATTTGGATCTTCCTGGGGAGACTTTATCTCACTGGAGAGTACTCTATGTTTAGCCTAACAAAAAACACAGCTCTTGAGAAAGGCTTAAGGCATATAGGTCATTAGCAAAGAGCTGAAACAGAAGTATTCACAGAAGTATCCATTATAATAATAAATAATACATTAATGGATTTATTTTCCTAGAAGAGTAATTTTTCCACATGAACACTCTGAAATATTTTATTATGGTAGGTTCACTTCTACATTTATTTCTGAATACATATAGTATATGAACAAAATCAAATTGGTAAAAATAAACATAGAAGAGAAGGATTAAAGAAAAACTTAAAAGTTAGGTCCAACCTTTTGCTTCAGAACAATAAAATGCAATCTACTAATATCAAATGTTTGATTTACTTAATTTAAGAGGTAATTATATAATAGCAAAATTCAAAGCAACAAAAATAGTTTTGGCAAGAGTATTTAAAAATAACCTAAGGTTAGATATTTCTTTTATTTAAAAAAAAATAGATTTACGGGGTACAAGTGCAGTTTTGTTACATGGATATATTTCATATTGGTGAAGTCTGGGCTTTTTGTGTAACCATCACCCAAATAGTATGCATTGTAACCGTTGGGTAATTTCTCACACTTCAGCCCCTTCTCTGCCTCCCTTTGGAATCTCCAATGTCTATTATTCTACCTCCCTATGTCCATGTGTAAATATTATTTAACTCCCAGTGATAAGTGAGAACATGCAGTATTTGACTTTCTGTTCTGTTTGTATGTCATTTAAGATAAATGGCCTCTAGTTCCATCCATGTTGCTGCATAAGATATGACATAATGTTATTTTATGGATGAATAGTATTCTAGCTATATATGGAATTGGAATTGCTGGATCAAATGGTATTAATAGTTTGATTTTCAGTTCTTTGAGAAATCTCCATATTGTTTTCCATAGAGGTTGTGCTAACTTACATACCACCAACAGTATATAAGCATTCCCTTTTCTCTGCACCCTCACCGACATCTACCACTTTCTGAATTTTTAATAATAGCCATTCTGACTGGTATAAGATAGTATCTCATTGTGGTATTAATTTGCATTTCTCTAATGATTAGTGATGTTGCGCATTTTTTTTAAGTTTTTTTGTCATTTGTATGTCTTCTTTTGAAAAATGTCTGTTCATGTCCTTTGCCACCTTTTTAATGGGGTTGTTTTTTCTTGTTGAGTTCCTTGTAGATTCTAGACATTAGTTTTTTATTGGATGCATAGTTTGTAAATATTTTCTCTCATTCTACAGGTTGTTTATTTACTCTGTTGATTATTTCTTTTGCTGTGCAGAAGCTTTTTAGTTTCATTAAGTCACATTTGTCTATTTTGGGGGTTTTTTGTATTTGCTTTTGAGATCTTGGTCATAAATTCTTTGCTGAGGCCAATGTCCTTATTTGAATCTTCTCTCTTCCTTTTTTGGTTAATCTAACAAACAGTCTATCAATTCAAATAACCAGCTTTTCATTCCTTTGATCCTTTGTATTGTTTTTTTGGTCTCAATTTTATTTAGTTCTTCTCTGATCTTTGTTATTTTTTCTGCTGTTAGCTTTATGTTTGCTTTTCCTTATTTTATCTAGCTCCATATCACATTGTTAATTTGTGATCTTTCTATCTTTTTGACATAGGCATTTAAAACTATAAAATTCCCTCTTAGTATTGCATTTGCTGTATCCCAGAGGCTTGGGTATGTTGTGTCTCTATTTTCATTTGTTACAAAGTTTTTTAATTTTTCCATTGATTTCACCATTGATCCAAAAATCATTCAGGACCAGGTTGATTAATTTCCAAGAAGAATCCCATTCTTCTTGAAGTCTTTGTTCATATCTTTTTATTCTTTTTCTATTTATTTTTGTCTGACTGTGTTAATTCAAGACATGTCTTCAGTCTCTGAGATCCTTTTTTCTGTTTGGTCTCATCTATTGTTAAAGCTTGTAACGATATTTTGTAATTCTTTAAATTAAATTTTTATTTCTGGAAGTTCTGTTTGTTTTTTTTTTTCAAAATATCTTTTTAGTAAATTTTTCATTCATATGCTGAATTGTTTTTCTTATTTCTTTGTGTTGGTTTTCAATTTTCTCTTGGATCTCATTGAGTTTCTTTAAATTCAATATTTTAAATTCCTTTTCTGACATATCAAAGATTTCATTTTGGTTAGCAGGTACTGCTGGAGAGTTAGTGTGATCCTTTGAAGGTGCTCTAATGATCTGTTTTTCCAACCAGAATTGTTTCTCTGGTTCCTTCTAGTCTGGATAAACTCTTCTTCTCATTTTTTAATTAATTTTCATTTGGATGGGATTCCCCCACCCCTTTGAGGATGTGACTGTAATGTATTTTGTGTAAGGTCATTTGGCTTTGGTTCTGGGTGCTTTCAGTTGCAAAGACTTTGTATGAGCTCCTTGGATATAAAAAGCCTTTGTGTGGTGGCTTTCTCAAATGCTAATTGTAGTAAAAATGTGCTGGGAATGTGAGTAGGCTCACTGCCTCCTTCAAGGCTGGGAATGCAGAAGTCTCAGGAATTCTCACTGCCTAGCACTGTGTACTTCTTTTTTTTTTTTTATTTCAGCTTATTATGGGGGTACAAAAGTTTAGGTTATGTATATTGCCCATCTCCCCCTTCCCCAGTCAGAGCTTCAAGCGTGTCCATTCCCCAGACAGTGTGCATTGCACTCATTATGTAGGTATATACCCATCCCCTCCTGGAGAGAGCACTGTGTACTTCTGCCAGCAGATTTTTTGTGCAGTTCAACATCCAGGCCAGTAGGTGCTCCTTATGGATAAGAGCTGGCTGCAGGAGAAGCAGATTAGTATATACTCCAATTTTGTTTGCTGAGAGAAGCTGTTTCTTGCCAGGCAATGGGCTGGTCTCTCGAATGCACAGTGGCCTGAACTCCCTGTTCAACCTTTGAGGAGAGACAAAGCTGGGTGGAGCTGAACTGTCAAGCTGGCCCTTGGACATCCTAATTCTGGACACAATCTCGAGCCCTGGGAGGGGTGGTAAGGGGAGCTCCTGGTGTAATGCACTGAAGTCCCCATGGGACGAGGCAGTTGCTCCTGCTCCATGGCCTGGGCAAACAGAAACACAGCCTACTTCCCTGTTGCACCCCTGTCCTGGCACTCGGGACACTCAGATGTGACAGACACTGCTTTCTATCTCCAAGCTTCAATTTAGCCAAGAGCCATGAAAGACACCTGCTCCATAGCTCACTACAAAAATGTCTTCAGTGCAGAAACTCCTCCCTCAGCCTAAAACACACAGCTCTGCAGCTCTCCTGCTCTCCTGCAGGAATGTTGCTGCTCTATCTAGAGAGGGGAGGAGCACCAACTTTTGTGAAGCTCAGGCCCAGTGGACGTACCATCAAGTGAGGATGCGGTTGTCCCTAATGGCCTCAGAATGGCTGTCCTCAGACACACCTGCACCAGCCTCCCTCAGGAGCAGCCATAGCTGTGAGGAGATATCCCTCTCTCCACATCCATGGTCAAGCAGTGAGGCCACCTGGCTACTGGGATAGAACCACACACCTCCCTTGCAGAGCCAAGCAAAATGCCTGCATCTCTACTGGAAGCCGTACAATCACTCTCTGCTCACAAGCAGGGAGCTCTCAGGCACAGCAAAGCACATACACTTGTCTCCTTTGTCCCAAGCGGTGTTGTCTCTGTGTGCTACATTCATCCTTCCCTTAGGAGAAGCACTCTCTAAGGGCTAGACCAATGGGAACCCTGATGCTCCCCAGGGTCTAGCTAGCCCTGTGTCTGCCACAATCTGAGCAGGTGCCTGTGAATATCTGCGGGGAGTCTAGTGATGTGGAAACACAAAGGCTGGGGTTCCTTGGGCAAAACGCCATCTCGCAATGGATATACCCCTAGTATGGTGCCCTCTATGGCAGCTTTAGTCTGAGGGGAGGGTGAGTGGCCATGTGCAAGCTGGTGACATGGTGGAATCCCTTTAAGAAGTCCCCCAAATTGCCACCCACACCAGTGTTTGGGTTTGCAAAAGCAAAGGAACTTTCTGATAGTCAGATACTGGCAGTCTGCCTCAGGGTTGAGGGGAGCCCCAAATACTCCCACCTACCCTTTAGACAAAATACCAAGTTTCTCAAATTTCTAGTTGATAGCTGCCAGCCTGCTACTTCCTTCTTTTTCTGTGCCCTAGCTTCTTCCCATGAGTTATCCACTAGCCTCCAGCATTCTTCCCTTGATATTCTATTTGAGTTATGATTATTAACATTTAACTTTTCTTCTTAATGAGGAGAAACATATTCTGTTCAAGTTATGATTATTCACGTATAACTTTGGTTCTTCTTTCTGAGAACTGGCATCCAATGTCTCTATTCAGCCATCTTGAAAAAAAAGATTAGGTATTTCTTCTCATCAAAAGATACTTCTATTATAGTATGTATTTCCAATTACAGTTTTTAAAATATTAAGTGCAATGTTTATCCTAATACTGTACTGTTAATATAAATATGAGTAAGAGATTTTTCCCATCTTTAAATAGTTAACCGTATCATGGATGGCACAGGCATATGTATAAAAATTGCAACATAGCAAGGGCTATATATAAAGTGTGGAGATCAGAAGAGGGCCTATTTCAACTCTGAGACATTGAGCAAAGCTTCCCAAAGGAAGAGGCATTTGAAATGGGTTTCAAAGGATAAGGAGAAGTTTTCCACAGGGATCAGAATGAGTAAAGTGAATCAATAAAACTTAGAGCATTCTGCAGAAAGGCAAGCTGTTCAATATGGCCACAACCAGGAGTATAAGTGCAAAGACCAGCTCTTAGTGGGGCTGCAGTCTCCTTGGCCCAGATCATACAGAACCTTGAATGTCAAGCTAAGGTTTCTGGTCTTCCCAGGGTCAGTGAAAAACCTTCCGTGCAATGTAATTTTGAGTTTCTTAAGAATTCTAATTCCTTGGCCACTTCCCTTATCCTAACCACCAAGCTGTCTCCTCATAGCCACACTTGAGTTTTCTTTCACATTGGTCACTTTGCTAACTAATTAAGATGTTTCACAAACAATGACTTGATTTGTTCACAAATAAAACGAAAACAGTGAATGTTCATATATATATTTTTATATATAAGCACACATTTATTATTTCTATTAAAGATGAGTCATCATAATTGAGGTTTATGATTTCATTGATATGTACTAGTACTAAAATTTTGATATGTCTAAAATGTAATCATGTGTCAAATACAAATTTATTTTATAATTAAGATTCTCAAAAAGCTTTGCAATTTCCCAACCAATAAATAATATATACTTCATCTGAAAAACCTGAGAGTTAAATCAGAGGAAAGAGTTGCAAAACTAAGGGATTTCTGAAGAAAGGCTGTACAAGTAATTAACTACCCAGAGAACAGAGCTTTGTTTGCTTGTTTGTTGGATAAGACAAATGGCTTTAGTTTTAATAATCCTGAGAAATTTTAAGTTTTCAAAATGTTTTACTTTTGAACAAGAGTGAACAAGTTACTGTTACAAACATTCATTCATTCAACAAATATTTATGAAGTACTGCATATAAGTAAGGCAACCTTCTAGGAACAGAGCATGTACCAATGAAACAGAGTAGAACTGACCCTGATCTCCTGGGGCTTACATTCTAGTGAGGGTTGTCATAATGGGGGCATCAGCAGAGTCTAACAATAGGTAAATAAACTAACCAATGCATATGATTATGGATGCTGTAGAAACAAGAAGGGGTATGGATTACTGACAGAGGGAGGAATTTGCTAATTTTTAAGAAATGGTCGGGGAAGGGCTCACTAATAAGGTAATATTTAAGTCATGCAGACAGAGAGGACAGCAAAAACAAAAATTAGGATTAAAGAATGTTCCCCACTGTTCAAGAGGAAGCAAGAGGTCCAATGTAGCTGCAAGACGATGAGCTCACGATAGGATACATAACAGGATATGTGGAAAAAGTGTGGGGATGGGCAGGGTAAAAGAGATGGGGCCAAATTTTGTAGGGCCTTGCAGGCTATTTCAGGACTTTGTTTTTTTTACTGTGAGTAAGGTGAGAATTCATTGGATGGTCTTACAGGACCATCCAGCAGAATTGATCTGGCTTCTCTTAACACTACACTATGGAGAAAGAAGACATAAGGAATCTATTGTGATAACCCAGGGGAGAGATGATATGGCCTTGAACCAGAGTGGAAGCAGAGAAGGCAGGGACCTATTGTTGCATTCTGGATATATTTTGAAGCCATGAGATACATGAGTATCAATATGTAAAATATTGAATTACTATCAACTTATGTATTAAAAGTATCTTCATATATGTAAAATAGTTTTATTATTACTAAAATTACAAGAATCACAAAGGATTCTTCACCCCTAGAACAGACTAGGCAATATATCATACATTTTTCATTGACCTCAAACATCAAAAAGAAGAGAGGTAAAACTACTTTTATAATTGTTCTGTGTGCAATCTATGTGCTGACACATAAATACATTCTATTTGTTTATATAGGTCATTGAATATGAAATGTCTGATTTCAAATCAAAAGTGTAATTTATTATACCTCAAACAAGCAGTACAATTCATCAAAGTGTACACCTAAACTATTGACACAGTTTCGCCATTTTAACGGTAGCTTGCTTATGCCAGCACCGAGGAAGTCTAGAGAGCAAGTGGCAGTGAAATCGCAAAAGGCGTTTTCCACAGCTTGTTGAAAATTGAATATTTTTCCTTGCCAGAAGTGGTCCAAAGCCTGGAAGAAGTGGTAGTCAGTTGGCATAAGGTCTGGTAAATATGGTGGATGACAGAGAGTTTCCAAGTCCAGCCTCTGTACTTTTAGCAGCATTGTTTTTTGTGACATGTGGTCTTGCAAGAGGATTAGCCTGTCTCTATTGACCAATCTCAGCTGCTTAATCGCAAGCATCCTCATCGTTTTGTCCACCTGGTTGTAGTAGACATCCACTGTAATAGATTGACCAGGTTTCATGAAGCTGTAGTGGATGATATCAGTGTTGGACCACCAAATAGGCACCATTAGCTTTTTTTCATGAATATTCGGTTTTGGACTGTGTTTTGGAGCTTCATCTTTGCCCAACCATTGTGCTGAATGCTTGAAATTTTCAAGAAGAATCTGTTTTTCATCACACATAACAATACGGTGTAGAAATGGTTTGTCTTTATGTCATGACAGCAAAGAAAGGCAGGGTTTGAGACGATTTCTCTGCTGACACTCGTTTAATCCATGCAGTACCCATCTGTCCGGCTTCTTTACCTTGCCAATTTGTTTCAATGGTCCAATATTATTGGAATAATAACATCAAACCTTGCTAATTCACACATAGATTGAGATAGATTTGCTTCCACTACAGCTTTCAGCTCATCATTACCCACCTTGGTCTCAGGTCACCCACATGGCTCACTTTCAAAATTAAAATCACCAGATTGGAACTTTTCAAACCACCGACATACTGTGCTTTCATTAGCCACATCCTTCCCAAACACTTCAATGATATTTCGAGCTGTCTGAACTGCATTGGTTCCATGATAGAATTCATATTCAAAAATAGCACTATTTTTGACATGGTTGCACAAAAATTTCTCTAAAAAAAATGTGAAAGATAATCACAAGCCAAAACGTGTTTGAAAGACTGAGGATGTACCTTCACAATAGAAAAAATAAAAACAAAAAACAAGAACTGTCAAAGTGAAATGTCAGAGATACCAACTGTCAAACTTAGTATTTAAGAAAATCGGACATTTCATGCTTAATGACCTAATAGTATCTGATTAAAAATAGAAATAGTTAATGAGATTAAACGTGGGGATTTTTTTTCCTTCCAATAATTTAAACTGGCTATGTTATTGAAATCAAATTTATCGACAACATGCCTATGTAGATACTGAGAAGCAATTACAATAGGCTATTATAATAACCGGATTCCTTACATTAGGGCCCTACACAGTCTAGTAGAACTTGTACTCTTTTCTTCCTGGCTAGGTAGTCACTCATTTCTTCCAGACTCTGACTACTTCTGGTAGAAAACTAGCAGTAGGACTTCAATCCTTATTAAATGTAGGCTGGAGACAGAATCTAAAAAGGATTTGATTTGCAAATTGCTGCATACCATACTACTCCAAACTTACTGGCTTAAAGCATGAAACACTTATTACTTTGCACAAGTGTCCATGGATCTCAGCTATGCTTGTTTATTTGTCTGCAGTTTGCTGGTGGATTGGCAGAGGCTGCCTGGTCTCAGATAGTCTTAGCTAAGATGACTCAGCTCTGTGCCTTGGTTCTCTCATCCTGTGGCAGTTTGTCTTGAGTTTCTTCTCCTGCTGATTGTGGAAGTCCCAGAGAGAAAGTAAAAAAATGCATATATTTAAAAGTCTCCACTGGGCGCGGTGGCTCATGCCTGTAATCCTAGCACTCTGGGAGACCAAGGCAGGTGGATCATTTGTGCTCAGGAGTTCGAGACCAGCCTGAGCAAGAGTGAGACCCCGTCTCTACTAAAAATAGAAGGAAATTAGCCGGACAACTAAAAATAGAAAAAATTAGCCGGGCATGGTGGCGCATGCCTGTAGTCCCAGCTACCCGGGAGGCTGAGGCAGAAGGATTGTTTGAGCCCAGGAGTTTGAGGTTGCTGTGAGCTAGACTTACACCACAGCACTCTAGCCCGGGCAACAGAGTGAGACCCTGTCTCAAAAAAAAAAAAAAAAAAAAAAAAGTCTCTGCTTGTGTCAAGTTTGATAACTAAATCAGACTTTGATTTAGTCCTGTTGACTAAATCAAATCACAGAGCCAAGTCCAGATGCAGGAGGAGGGAAAGAAGTCTCTGATCCTTAAATGAGAACTTCAAAATCACAAGTACCATACAGGGCAAAGAAAACAAAGAGCCACAAACACAAAAAGCGTTACAACCACCATTTCTCTTTCATGTTAAATACTATTTAAAACACTTGCAAATACTCCCCCCAAACTTTACCCTGGTAAACACTTTAATTAATAGAATCACATAAGTTCCTATTTGGGGCACTTAGTTGAAGAATAAAAGATTGCAAAACGTGAAATTCAAGGATTATTCAGGTTAGTGTCAGGAAAAAGAAAAGGCAATTTCTGGCTGGGACTTATTCCCTGACTCTTAAAATGTATTTGATTTCTTTAAATTTAAGTAATCAGATCTTTGAAAGTTTCACTCTGGGTACTCTGATATCTTATATTTTTTATCTTTTATAGATATCAGATAACAAAATTGTCAATAAAGTATGAACAAAAATAATTCAGAGATAATTAAAATATAAAGGATATCTCAAAGGCATAACAATGCACCAGCTTAGAGAATTAGTCCAGAAAATATAAATAAGCCTAATATAGTGTTTTCCAGAAAGGTTTTTTAATATAAATTATTTTTTAAAAATTCATAATAAAAATCATATGAACTTTTTGCCTAAAAGTTCTTCAATTCTTTCTTCCTCCTGATAATTATTCCAATTAATTTATAGTAAAATAATACTGATTATGGAAATTTTAGAGATTCCACATCTGCTTAATCTGGCTATAAACCATTATCTGAGTAATTTTCTGCACCAATAATGTCCAAATTAATAAGCTAAAGTCAATACAGTAATAGGAGCAGTTTCAATATTTACTGCCAAATATACCTAAAATATGTTTTAGGACAAGATAGGAATAAATAAAAGCCAATAATATTAATAATTTATTTCATTATTCCCAAAATCTCCTACCATTCTCACTTCAATTCCCTTTCTAGTCAGGGCTGCAATATGTACTCACCTGTCTCCAAAAGACAAACATGTCAACTTTGCATAGCCCCTCTTTTTCTATATTAACTCTAGTAGTTGCTGTAACAGCAGTAGATGCTCTCTGTGGTTCTGTCCTTTCTGCTACCGATGGCCACCATTTTGAAAATTCCACATTCCCATTGAGTCACCAGGAATTTGTGCTATTAATAAAATTTGTTTCTTGTGGAGGCTAACTGTGTGTGTGTGTGTGTGTGTGTATGTGTGTGTATTTAAATGTATATGCCTAAAACATTTAATTTTCCTAACTTATTATCTTCTTTTCCTATAGGCCAATCTTATTTATTATTATTTTATCCAGACTAGGAGCTAAGAATAACAACTCATTTAGAGATGGAAGTCTGGAAAATTCCTGCATTTAAGCTGTTAACCTTATTTCTACATGCCTCTTGATGAGATTCTGTACTGTGACTATTTGTAAATATAAAAGCTGCTCCTTGAGACAGATGGTTATTTACAGTGTTTTCTCTATTATGCAGGATAAATTATTAACAAGAAAATAATTGAATATTGAATATGCCCTGGCAAAGAAATAATCTTTCACCAAGTCTGTCACACAGTATGCTGCAAGCATGCATTCCAATTAGTAGAGTGGGCCAGGTATATTAATGTATCAAATTGTTTAAATTCATGATCCGAACCTATTTTTCTTAAGAACTTAGTATAATTGTGAATCAATTACTATTCAAGTTTGTTAACTTTCTGCAAATTTCAACTATATTTTATGACCCGTGGATTTGAATAAAATTCAATATGCATTTTCACAAAAGCATTTTTATTTTTTTCATTTTTATAATATTATATCACAGCTGATAAAATAATTTATCATGTTAACATATTAAAATATATGAGTATAAAATATTTTACCTCATTTTTATAAGTAATTTTTTTAAACAGTAAAAAAGAACGTAGCTGGGAGAGTAGAATTATTAAAATATTTGAATAGTATTGGATTATAATATCAGTAATAGAACAAGCAAAACTGCTTAGCCATCATATAACAACAGTGCTCTATATCAGTGGTTCTCACTGTGTGGTCCCTGCATTGGCAGCATCTGCAGTACCTGAAAACATGTGAGAAATGCAAACTCTTAGGCCCCCAGCCCTCTTAGGCCTAGCCATCAGTGTTCTAACCTCAAAGTGATTCTGATAAACACTAAAATTGACCAACCACTTTCCTATAGAGTTCTTTATCTTTTCAAGCACTCTTACAATCATAATATCATTTAATCTACAATAAAGGAGCAAAGTATTATAAACATTTAACAAATGAGGAAATAAAACTCTAGAAGATTAAGGTTGACTTTTTCAAAGTTCCACAGCTAAATTGATGGCAGAACCAGTATCTGCTTTGACTTTCACTAACACTTGTCTCCCTTGTCTCCATTAACAAACTTTCATAATTTTCACCTTATTTGGACAGATAAATTAAAGAAAAGGAGAGTCTGAGTCAGGTATGACATTAACTTTGGCATGATGTTGAAAGGAGGACAATCAGTGTACTAGAATTCATTGATCACATACTACATAAGAATTCCCTGGTAGAATGAAGGCTGCAAAGAATTATGTTCCATAGTTCCTGCCATGGAACTTTCTTTCATTCTTCTAACAAATATTATGTCACCCACTGTGGTAGGTATGAGGGATACAACCATAAGCAAAAGAGTCCTGGCCCTTAAGGATCTTGTAGTCTACTGGGAGAAACTGACCAAAAAAATGGGTAATTTCAATATAGAAAAAAAAATCTGAAATATATAAAGGATGCTATGATGAGCCATAGGAGAAACACTTCTGGCTCTGAGTTTGAGGTAAGTGGAGGCGGGTAGTTCAAAGACCACTTCCTAAAACATGTGATACCTAATCTTACAACAGAGTAGGAGAGAAAAAAATCTTAACCTATAATAAAGCTAAAGACATGAGAAAGAATAAATGGGCATGAATCTTTATTATCCTGTCATTTGTTATCTAAAGAAGGGTGTAAACAGTTTTAAGTTTCATCATTTTGAAGTACTGTTGTTGATAGACGTATTTGAAATACCGAAAAAGTTTTGAATTGAGGTTTTTTCCTTGGAATACAGTTTAAATATTTTACAGCATAAACATTAAGCATAATTTCATTCTCTTTTAAAAACACTCTATAACTTAGAATATTAATAACAAAAATTACTGTGCTTATTTTATATTTAAAGGAATAAGATACAAAAGGTGATGATGTGACTAGAAAATATTTACACAGTCAATATAAAAGTTGGAGACCACATTGAACATATGTGGAATAAAATATAGTAAAAACTCTATAATCTATATAACCTTCTGGTCTGCTACTGGGTTTGCAAAATTTCTTAATTTCATTAAGAAATTAATGAAAATATATCTTTTCATAGCAATTTTAGTTAAGTGCAGCATAGTAATGTTGAACAATTTCATTTTTGCAGATTCAACCTCATATTGAGTTTTCTCTTACCTTCAAGCATTATGTTTGATAAATATAAAAAAAAAAAACAGGCAAACGTTTATTTAATGTATTGGAGCAGATGGAGAAAAACTAGCTGAATCAGGATAACTTCCCTAAATTTTTAGTATATGAGGCAATGAAAATGAAGATTTAACATGCAATAGCCTTTTCATTTTAATTATTCCACAACAGTGAACCTATGGTGATTACAGTATTTTGTATATTAAATTATATTGTTTGGCATTATTGTTACCTGATTCTGGATAATATTTATATCAGCTAACTAATTTCTACATTAACCAAAATATGCAGCTAATAGACCAATAAACATGACGAGGGAAAAGAGGCCTTCCTTACCCTTTGTTAGCTCACAAAAAACTGAGTTGTAGACTGTCCAAAGGATACATTAATTTCACTACTAGTCAAATAATATCAATGTTATATGCAGTTCTGACTGATTATGCCTCAAATTATTTTTACAAAAAGGTGAGGTATAAATAAATATGTTGGCAGTGATATTAAATATTTATTACATTAAACTTTTAAGTGTTGAAAACAACAGTTAATCTCGGGAAGAAATATTATGATAGTTTAAAACTGGTTCATAAATAATTGGATATTTATAAATACAGTAGTTTATTCTCAGAGTTTGCTTTCAACAGAGAATTAAAATGCACCTCTCTGCACATGCTGGTATAGAAGGGATGAAATGCAGAATCAAGAACTCTCCAGAGGACACCAACATTCTTGGACTAAATCCAAATGGAGGCAGGAAAGTAAAGGCCAGTTCTAATTTGGTATTTGATATCCAAGAGGGAAGACCACTGTGTGGAGATGACCAATGGGGAGGCAATGAGCAGGGGTACATTACAGAAATAGCAGATGTGGCAGTTGTTCTGGGTTAAGCTTTATAAGAACATTTTAAAAGCAGGATGAGCTAAGCAGACCCAAACCATCTCTCTACTATCTTGGGACTCAATGCCATTGGGGCATAGACAGTTACTGAGAAAATGGATTCCTCCAATTGGCCTTAAACTGGAGGCATAGTCAAGGGGTTATAATGCCTTCTTTGACTGGCTAGTTCCAACCCACTTGAGCCTATCACAGTGTCCAATGTTGCCTGTAATACTTCTTGGCGTCCTCTGTCATTGGATCTAGACATAGTTGGAGTAGCCAACCATGTCACAGAACAGTGCTTAATGGAAGCAACTAAAATAAATCTAGAATTAGGTCACAGCTTGCTATTGCCAATGTTATTTATTGACAAAAATGTTTCAAATATAATCTAGCCTGGAAAAATGTGGACAAATCTATCTAGATTAGAGATAAAAAATATTAAAATTAATTTTACAAGTAGATCTTTTGAATGCAACAGTGTACTATGACACGTTTTCTAGGTTAAATAAGGAACTCTCTTAGATATGAAGTCATATTTATTTGACTTCAGAATGGACTGAGGAAGCCCACGGTTTAGAAAGGAGGCAAAATTTTATCTATTTAAAAAAGAGTGTGGTCAAATAAACAATACTTATATTTATAAGTTTATAAGTATTATATAACAATACTCATGCGTATAAGAAGCCATAGTATTCCTCCATTTACAATTTGAAATTCCTATTTAAATAGGGCTAGTAGTCCTATTTAATTATTATTTCTTCTATTAAAGAAAAATATACCATCTATGCTGAAGGACTGAAAGTAGCCAGGTGGTATTACCCTACTATTGAACTTCAAAAGAGAGAAAGAAGGTGATGGGGTGAAAAATGGCAAAAAGAAACTTAACATAAACCACACATACTTTTGTTTTTCAAGAGACATTGCATTTTACTTAAGCCCATTGTCAGGTTTCCTTGGGGATCATCTTCAGTTGCTTTCCTTTTTTATTTTTTTTCCCACGTGTGGAAGAAATGGTTTCCTTTAGAGAATGTGGAAATGTACACATGTATTTTGACTGCTAAACTAAATGTTAAGAATTCTACAAGATTTTTATTTTTTTAATGAATGAAATTAAAATTTAAAATGATTTCTTTTGTAAAGAAAATATAGTATATACACCTTTATTCAAAATTTTTTGTTTGTTTAATTACTATATATAATCAATTAAACATATTATATAGTTTTTATGTAATCGTATATTTGCTTCTGAAAATTTAACTGATATATTTTAGGATAAATAGAAGAAACATTTGATATCACATAAGACTGGTATTAGAGTATACTAGCCTGTACTAGCAACTATTTTTGTTACATAAGTCTTTCAATATATTTTCTTGTTTTTGTAGTAATAATTAAGGAAGAAGTTGTAGGAAAAGTAAACATATGGTAGATACTACTCTATTTTCTGAGAACACAGAAAGTCAAATTTAGAATTTTAATCTAGAATTATCTCAGAAAGTGTAGTATCTTTTACCTTAAATATATTCTAAATCAATATGAAATATTTCAGTTTTCATCCAAAATTGAAATAAGGTTCACTTTTATTATTTTCATTCTCCTGTTTAATATTCTTTTCTGATAACTGCAACATTAATGGTGAATTTGATTTAGAGTTTTCAGCATCTGTGGAAAATTCAGTTAGTCATAGAATTGATAACTATGGAAGAATTTCTGATAACATTACAGATTGTTAAATTATGTTGAGAAGCATAAATTAGAGGGATGCACTCAAATATTAACTAAATCACCACTCATCTCTGACTATAGAGAAAGGAGGTTCCAATTGTATTGAATTTGCTCAACTATTCTAAAAATGCTAAATGCAAATTTGAACAGTAGTTTATCTTAAACTTCTTTATATATATTGTATCTCATATATATAACAATTAATTTTAATTTATATTCAATGACTATTTTAGTATCATCTTGCTTTTCCTTCTTTAGTAATTTTAAAAGATTACCTTAAATACAAATAGCAGCAGAAAATTATGATGTATTATGTTTTTCTCTATTGAATAGATATTACAAAGAACTAGGGCCATTAAGAGTAGCACCAAGAAAACAACCCAAATATTCATTAACAATATAATGGATAAATAAAATGTAATATATCTATGCAATGGAATACATGCAATGATGAAAATGATGAGCACATAGCAAAATATAATGTTGAGTGAAAGAAGCCAAACAAGAATACATGCTCTTTAATTCTTTTTATTAAAAGCTCAAAATCAGGCAAAACTATTTTATATCCTTAAGGATTACATATTGTACTGAATTTTACAGCAAGTAAAGGAAAGGGTGACCATAAATGTTAGCATAGAGGTTGCCTCCAGGAGAGAGAGCAGTGGTTAGAAATAGGAAGTAGAACAAGGGGGACACTTCTAGGGTGCTGGCAATATTCTATTTCTTTCTTTTTTCTAATCAATTAATTAATTATTTTTAAAGAAGGGGGTCTTGCTGTGTTACCTGGGCTGATCTTGAACTACTGTCATCAAGTGATCCTCCCACCTCAATATTCTCTTTGTTGATCTGGGTGACAGTTACCCAGGTGTTTGTTTTACAGTAATTCATTAATCCCTACAGTCTTCTCTATGTATGTCCTAATTCTCAGTAAAAATAGATGATGATGATAGATAGCTAAAGATAGATATAAAAGAAAAGGAAAGAATGAAAATTAAGAAAATCAGAGTATTGGATGTAATGCTGTCTATTTCATCTAAGGTGTACAGTTAGATTGTCTTAGAAAATAAATCACAAAAGGTCATGGGAGATATTTTGGAAAGAAGACTGGAAAAGAGACCGAAAACTTGGGTCCAGCATCCAGATCCATACTTACACACTTACATTCTGTGTATCATAGAATTGTTCACTTCATTTCTCTGAGTCTTAGCGTTCTTATCTGCCAATTGGGGTAATAATCATTTACAGAAAAGCATGTGATAATTTCAGTGAGATTATACATAATTATTTAAATAATAATTCCTCATCTCTGTCCTTCTCACCCCAAATCCTCAATCCTATGCATGAAGACGTAGAAAAAAATGTCAGAGGTATAACTGCCAAAACGTACCAGGTACTTTTATATATTTCATGCATTCATTCAGTTTTTTGTTCAATAAGCCTTCATTGAGCAAGGCACTGTGGTCATGAATAATGAAACGGACTCTATTATTTTTCTTGTGCATGTACACAATCACACATACTCACATGCACACATTTAATAAATTCAGTTTACATTTTATTTCAGTTGTAAAAATTTCCTCTCATCAAATTTGCTGTTGAACCACACGTGTGTGCACACATACACACACAAATGCAAGGGCAATTTTTCATTTTTAAATTTTTTTATGGGTTGCTATCTCTAACATGCCAAAGGAAGAAAAGAATCACCTAATGACCTTGTACCACTTTTCAGAAATATTGATGTTATCCTGAAAATTATGAACAATTCTTTCAAATAATGATCCTTTTGAAAGTCATTTGGAAATAAATTAATTTTGCACTTAAGTGTCACCGATGGATTAAAAGTTAATGTATACCTAGATTTTGTGATATTTATAAAAAGACTGTACCTGAATGTTTATGTAGTACTGATTTTAGGTGTCTTTAATTAATAGCCAGCTATGAGTTCAATAGCATATTTGACAAAAGCAAATTTATACAACTGAAATAAAATATAAATTGAATTTATGAAATGAAAGTCCAAACCTAACATTCCAATGATTTAAAAATATTTTCCCAAATAAATATTGCACTATACCTTTCTCAAATAAATATTTATTCCTGAAATAAATATTGTACCATATCTTTCTCAAATAAATATTGAACTAATCCTTTGAACATTGAGTTGTCTTGCACCAAACACCTAAGGTTCTAAAGATACCTCCTGGACCCCTACATGGAACTGATTCAATAAATGCATATTGAAAGGAATTTTAAACAGTGTCTCTGCCTCCCCCTTTGCTCCACTTAAGATCTTACCACTAGTAGAACAGAAGAGTGGTTTGTGGTCACCAAGGTTTTCTTAGCAATTGCTAAAAATTCACATTTTTTTCATCCTCCTGCCTATTGGCAAAGTAATACCAAATTGCAATGTTTAAATTATACAGGTTTTGTTTTATTTTATCATAGCAATAACATTTATTTCCAATAATGCAATTAAATTGTTTATTTGTTGTCTTTATGTATTATAGCTACCAGAGCAGTGCAATATATACCCAACCCTATCATTCCATTCTACAACCACTAGTACAATTAGATTTTTGTCTATTTCTTAACTTTTTTATTTTGAACTAATTTTAATGACACAGAAGTATAACATGTAGAATGAAGTGGGGTGGAAATCAGTTGTTATTCTTCTGAAGAATATACACATTAAATTCTTTGTCTTCTACTAAAGAAACACGATAGGGATATAAATATACTTATTTCATTCAAGACTTTGATAACTAGGGCCTAACCATCTGCAAGACTATATTATTGTGTAAATAATTCCCATCAGGTGTCCTGCTAGCAAACTCAGATCAATTCGTACTTGTAATGAAGCTCAATAATAATTACAGCTACATCTAGTGAGCATTTATTTCCTGTGTCCCAGGCGTGTGACAGATACAGTTTACAGTGTTCAAGTTTAACACAATGAAAATTATAGGAGTATAGGTGCTTATAAAGAATTACTTATATAAGGGAACTGGGTATGAATACAATTTTTAAAGATATAATTTTGAGTTTACTTCCTATATCCGATTGTTCAGTATTTATCATTATGACTCACCAAATAAGGCTAAAATCATACATAGGGATTTTTAGATCATGAAGCTTTAGGCATTCTCTGGATTCAGATGCGTCCCCTGAATACATCCTGCATCCTGCAAGTGACTGTGGAATGAGAAATAACCATAAGGCTTATGGCTAAGCTGAGATTGACAAAGAGCTTGCACCACTTTCCTTAAGAAAACTTCTTAATGTCTATTTTGAATCCTCTACCTGGCATTTCCTCATTTTATCATGGAACTCATTCTCCCCAGAGTGATCCTTTTTTTCCATATCCATATCTATAAATGTGTAATTCAGATTCTTTGACCTCATAAAAGGACAGGTGGAATATTATTTTAAGAACCAGGATATTTTTTCAAAAAAAATCAAGAGTAGAGTATTGTGAGCTCTTACAGTATCAGCAACAACGTAGCAATAGGGAAGCACAATTTTATCACTTGTACAACCATAGTGTTATTCTCTTTATGCTCTGGATTTAGGGTCTATTCTTATATTAGGTAATATTTCTAAAGATAAAGAAAGCACTTCTTAAGAGAATTCTGGGACATGGTCCATAAGGGACCTGGAACATATTTTGAGTTAATAGTATTTGATGAGCTGGCCAAACGTTAAAAAATGTAATCTCAATTCATTAATTGCAGTTGGTATTTTATTTATAAGATAATTAGCATACATGTAATCATTAATGATCTACTCTCCTGGGGAATGTCTTCAGGATGGTATTTCCGAGATGTTTTCAGAATTCTACATTACTTGATTTCTGAAGAGAACTATGAATTTTTTCAAATTATTAATAATAAATTTACTTAAATGTTTAATACATATAATCTTCCTGAAAAATAGGAAAAATTAAATTGCAAATGATGTTTATGTCTTTCTTTATTGTAAAATGTAGTAATGGTCTAGGGACCAGTGTTTTGTTGATTCAACTTTTGTCACTTACTAAATCAAATAATAGTATGCATAACAATTCCATTTCTATGATTTTATAGTTCCCTTCTTGGGAGTGACTTCACCATTATTTCACCTGATTTTCTTTATGAAAAAGCCATCTGGATATAAATGCATACATATAAAGTAAAATGTAAAGTATGTTTTTTAAAGAACTAGAGAAAGGAAGAAGTTAATAGGGCTTATGGTAGGTTCCATATAGGCATATTAAAACTGATAATTACAGTAGTTTTAATTCCTGTTTCACACTTAGACACCACAGTATCATTGTTCTAAATCTATAGGCTTATTGCTATAGATTTAAAGATTAAAGCAATATATATGGCTCTAAAACAAACATTTGAATTATGAACAAGTTCTTATGCTGCAGAAATTTATTTTAATTTAGACTTGCATTAATATCAATATTTCTTATTGCATTAATAACTTTTAATAGTTAATCATACAATTTGCTTTTATTTTAGAAAATATAACATTTCCATATAGACTAGCAATGCAAATATATTATTTCTAGATTTTTTGATGCTACCCTAAATTCAAGTTGCCAATGTTAGGACTGCACAAATCTGAATAGATATGATAATGAGACACTTTATGCCTCACTTTCCATCTGCTTGGGTTATCACTCTTTCACCATTGTTTCATACTGCCCAAATTCCATGGAATTTGCCCCTCTAACCCTGTCAATCTCTTGAAATGAAACTATGCTTTATTCAGGAATTATTTTCATGCCCAGGATCATCTTGTGAATTATTTTATACCATTATAAACAAACCTACTATTACCTTTTCAATGTTCTAAGATTTAGATTTCCCTACATTAATGGGTTCCATCAGTGGCAGTGCCAAGCTCAGATGGTAAAACTATAATTGCATTTTAAATAGAAAAATTAGTTAAGTATATGCTGAAGATAATTAAATTAACATTATAACTGCTATTAACAAGGCATCATTAAGGGAATATTGCATAAATTAAATTACATACTAGTCACTTAGATCGTTTAGGATTTCATGTGCTACTGAGTTTCCTCTTGCCACAAAACTCATGTCCTTATGTGGTTTACTTACAAAAATTCATAAGGCTAATAAGCGTTACTACTTAAATTAACACTTTTGTCAATAGAAATATATTTGTTCCTAATAAGAAACATATATTCAGCTAACATTTTTTAGGAATAAATGAGATTTTTTATTTGCAAATTGCCATTCAATTACCATATGTGGCTATTCACCGTAAAACTCCACTTAGCAATCTAACATGGAGGTCTTCTTTGAGACTACTAGAATCACAGCTCTAACGTAGTTACTCAGCTCACTGAAATGTTATTTATTTATATAAATTGAGGTTAAGAAAAGCAACATAACATTCACAATCTTAATCATTTTAAGTGTACAGTTTAGTGGTCTTAACTATATTCACATTGTTGTGCAACAGATCTCTAGAACTTTTTCATCTTGCAAAACCGAAACTCTATACCCATTGAACAATGAATCCCCACTTTAAAACTATATAGCCTCTCTAGATTTAGTAAAGCTCTCTCCCTGTATATTATTTCCCTTTTCTTCCATGAAAGGGGATTTTAGATTTATTTAGAGAAAACAAATATAAGTACTTATTTTAATGGATTTGTATTAAGACTATTTTAATAACAAAGCAAACTTTAATTCATTAGGCTGTTTTCAGTTTGTAGGGTACTGTGACAAACATTACTTCATTGTTCTTCCCTGCAAGCCCTTTGACAAAGATGGAGCAGTGTTAGAGCTGCTCTGGGAACTGGGCTAGAGGACACTCGGGATGGCATGTCCCAATTCAGAATCCCTCAAAGGGGAAAGTTGTTATTGTTGGAAACATAATGGATCCAGTTATTATTAAAGTACCTAAAATCAGCTACATAAATTGGGAAGCATATGTACACATCTGCTTTACTGTGACAGTTTAAAAGTTTAAAATTCATGGAAGTCTCATTGAGAAAAAACAGCAACAAAACAAAAAATAGAAGTGCTACCCAAAGTTACATCCTCCACCACCAAGTCCAAGTAACAAGTGTCCACCCCAGATAAGCACTGTGTGCCTATGTGAGAAAAGGATGAAGAAACTGAGCCACAGAAAAGCCTTTCCATATCACTCCCAACCCAGTGTTCTCAAAGAGGCACAAAATTGTCCTCAGAAGGCTGAATTACTGTTTCTGATTTCCTTCATAGTAATTCCAGAGAAAGAATTCCAAAGCCAAATAATTCAAATGCTAAGTGTGTTTGTCTTTGGTTTTAGGCACACTCCAAAGAGAATGTAAACTCTTTTAGGATGGGGTCTATACCTTATTTATCATTGTATTGCTCAGGCTTTCTCATTATCTGACATATGGTGAATGGATAAGCAAGTTTTCTAAATAAGTGAACAATTGGCCTTCAGATAGAATCCCCAGAAAACTGATTTCCATTCCAACTATACAGGCTTCTATCTAGTACACACAACCACCAAAACAATGTTTAGAAAGTGAGTCCCAGAATGAAAAGCAAGCTAGAAGTCTTAAAATAAGAAAGATGTTTTCCATTTTATTTCTTCTGTATGTTCTTTAAGTATTTATAAAATTTACCTATACAATCTACCTCAGATAATGACTGTTAGCTGCTATTTAGAAATTGGCCAGTTGTGCCAGATGAAAATCATCTGAGATTAGAATATAAATCAGTCATCATCAGAAATGTCTAGTAAAGACCTAGAATTTATATAAATTCTACTAAGCATTTATTTTATGTGAAAGCAGAATATATTCCACAGCACATACATAATTAAATGTAAATGTATGCTGAAAAAGCTCATAATCATGAAAAATACATATCCTGATGGACTACTTTTATTTGGCAACCTTTCCCTTCCAATATCTGTCTTAATATTCAAGAGTAGATTAGAAATTATATCTATAGTCTCAACTCTTTTTATGAAATATGAATAAGAGTAGGTATAGATAATTTATTTTCCTTCAGCTATACATAGAAATGGATAATTATATCTTTCTGAAAAAGGGAAGCCATTAGGTCTTTTCTAACCTTTAACTTTACCTTTGTAGAATTTTGTATTGTTAGCTAATACCACATAGTTCTAAACTATTATGTGAAGATGCTCACCCCATTTTCCTAAAATATTTTATGTTGTTGTTACATTCACAAGCAGTGTCAGTACATATGGCTTTACTGTTTGAGTTAACATAAGTTCTTTAGTGACATTTTCAAAAGAATAAGAATTTTTACCATTTAGTTAAGTAGAAATAAATTGATGATGGGAACTCTCTCTACTCTGTGTTCAATTTTTTGTGAATCTAAAACTGCTCTAAAAATAAAATCAATTAATTAAAGAAATAAAATAAATTGATGAAGAAAAGATTTAAAACAATTTACTCTTTACTTAAACTAGAAGAGAAAGGGGAGGAAAATAGTTTAATAAACTTGTAGTTAGTTATTTCACAGGGCATGCTAACTGCCTTTCGTCTTTCCTAAGTATAGGTCAAGGAAACAGATACAAACTGTCATAAGAGAAATGTAAGTTGTGTAAAAGAAACATTCTGATGGTCTGAGTCAGTTAACAGTACTGAAACATATTCCTAGATGGAAATTCTGGAATTTCATATCCTAAAGATTTTAAAGAAAGATTCAAGTAATCAATTGTCTGGTATAGCTTAACTTTCTCATGTCTAGAGGCAAGTTGGTAAATACCTGACAGGAGGAAAACCAAGCCAACCTCCTGTGCCTATAAATTCTATATTTCCCAGACTGGTTCACTGGGCCAGTTAAAAAATGAGGGCTTTTAAGAATTTAAGGTCATAGGTCTAATTCTTATTTCAACCTGTTATCTTCCCTTTCTTCTGAGGTCAGAGACTGTACTCCAAGCATTAGCCAATTAACTTGTAACTTTCATCTAGTCATAAGACTCACAAGACAGGATACATGGAGTGCACAGACCCCTTCCCACAAGTCTCTTGAAGATACTTTAGTAGGGGTTGGACTCTCTATACCAAAGGAAGATACACGCTTATCAAAATTATAGAAAGACTAAGATTAGCCTATCAAAGTCTGATTGACTTATATCAGGGAGGAAACTTGGGAGGGTTGTTTTTTTTCCTTCTTCATAGACTTACACAGAATTATTTTGAATTTTACTTCGTTTTCAATCTGTAATTCCTGACTAGTAAGAAGCCTCTCAACTCTAATCACTGAATCTACCAAAATATTTTATTTTGAAATATAAACAATCAATAAAGAAATGAATACATTTTCCTATATTTATGAATAGTAGAATCTCATTAACCACTGGCTATAAGAAAATGAAAATATATTACATGAACCACTTAATATTACAAATAATAAAATAAATCCCCAATGTGTAAAAATAATGACCAATTCCGTATTTCACAAAGTTACCATAATTTAAGTATATAGGTCTCTTAAAGTCAAAAAATTCACAAAATGTGTGATGTCTTCTGTCAGGACATGTTTGCCATCTTCTAATCAGATACTGAATGTGATCTATTAACCATCATTTGGGTAGCTGCAGCCCCACATCGATTGTTTTATCTTGTTGATAAAATAAAACTTACCTCAGGAATGACTCACTGATTAGTAAAACTGGATTCTCTTAAGCTTAGGACTTGGAAAATCAATAATTGGAAAGATAAATGTTTCGGATTATAATGAAAAGCATGTATAATAAGATCCTCTATAAGAGCCCGAGGCATCACCCAGATTTATAGAAGTGGTAACTAAGTGTTCAGACATTAAGGATGGAGGAAGGAGCCTAGAAACCTGGTTCAATGTCTTGAAATATTTGTCTTTTTATAGCAATAAATGAGTTTTAATCAATTTGACTGTAGAAATGGAACCAAAAGGAGCACTATTCTAAGTGGTATCAATAATCAAGGAAGAAAAGCCTGGTATTAAGAGCTTACCATCTTTTCAGTGGTCCCTTGAGATGAACTGAAGATTTGAACAAAAAGAACTTGATTATAACATGCAAGTTTGCCTATAATTATTTCTAAAATATTATCAAAGTATATTTTATTTTTGAATAAACTTATTTCTCGAGTAAGGATTCATAAAATTTAGCTACAAAAACTGGCTTAATGTTTTTTGGCATCATATGTTAATGTGAATCACTAATTAATTAATCTCCTATATTGACAAATACAATAAATCATCTTTTTATGATATATTTGATATGTAACGGCATAAAAGATTATAATTTCTCTAAACAATTTCAGCCTATACATTATATGTCACAAGTGTCTAAAATATATATTTATACATACCACTTTTTATTTGTGAGTTTATATTTAAATGTCAATAAGTACCTTCAAGAGCTTACCAATTACATGCAATCAATGTTTACAGGCAAATAATTTCCTGTGAATTTGAATAAAAGGATTTTTTAAATTGTATCTTATAAAATATTAAACAATGTGAAGTTTGGATTGGCACCATTAAATAGCACAGAGGGTCTCCTTGTTCCCATCCATAGCCTTTCTCTGAAGATTATCTGATTGGACTCATGATTGTAGTTTAGGGTCCCAGTCTACTGACTCCTCTAGACAGCCTGGGAATAGGAACAAATGAATTTCTCAGATCTTCAGAGACACCTTAGGGCCTCGGTCAGGTTACCCCCAAGACACATATCTGACCGAAAGATGGGAACTTAAAATGAGATCACCAGTAATGTTCCTAAAGTTCAAATTTTGAAATTTCACAGCCATTTATAAATTCTTTATAAGTATAATTTTAATCATAATGTTTTGTGTATCACAAAAAGTCCTACTGTAATGGCATTCTGGGGAATCCACTCAATCAGTTACATATGTACAAGAAATAATGGAATGTCTTAAGATTATAAAAAATAAATACTAAAAATATTTAAATTGGATATATTTAAAATAATTACTTTTTTATATATAGCACCATGGATCAGAATCCATATGAAAATTGGAGACATGACCTATTATTTATCAGCCCCCAATGCAATTATAAATAGATTTAATTGGCATTGGGATTTAAGGCTTACTTACTAGTGTGTAACTAATTAATAGAATTTTCAGCTACTCAGCATGTGACTTCTTCAACAATAAGCTGAAGTCCTAAAAAAAAAATGAAGACTTAAAATGACTATGCATATGATTTTTAAATAACTCTCTGTGTTTATGGAGAATCTGAAAAGCTAAACTTAGTAGTTTCTGAGGCTCTGATGTGAAGAAAAGGATAGAATATTATCTTAAAAAACCACAAGGATCATAGATTAAAATACTGGTAAGACAAACAATTGTTATAAGTAAACTGTTATATTATTAAAACTTTTTGTAATGTAATTAAAAAATAATTTTAGAGAATTTTTTAAAAAGCTACATAAGAATCTATTGCTATTTTGAAGTGTGTTATAACTACCAATGATCTATTGGCTTTCACTAAATAACAACACTGAAATTCTATCTTGTGTCATAATAATCTTCTCTTCTGACTAATATAGCTAATTATTACACTTTCATTAATATCTCTTATTCAGCATATATTTTTCTTATACTAAATAAAAATTTATATTTAGAAATTTGCATAATTTTATCCACTCTCCTCTTGGGAATAAGCCTTATTCCTTAGCCACAGAAGTGAAAGATCTCTATAATGAAAACTATAAAATATTGATGAAAGAAATTGAAGAGGACGCAAAAAAATGGAAAGATATTCCATGTTCATGGATTAGCAGAATCAATATTGTTAAGCTGTCCATACTACCCAAAACAATCTACGGATTCAATGCAATCCCCATCAAAATACCAATGGCATTCTTCACAGAAATATGAAAAATAATCCTAAAACTTGTATGGAATCACAAAAGACCTAGAATAGCCAAAGCCATCCTGACCAAAAAGAGAAACGAACTGGAGGTATCACAATTACCTGACTTCAAATTATACTACAGAGCTGTAGTAACCAAAATATCATGGTACTGGCATAAAAACAGACACATAGACCAATGGAACAGAATAGAGAACCCAGAAATAAATCCGTACATCTATAGTGAACTTATCTTTGACAAAGCTGCCAAGAACATATAATGGAGAAAGGGCAGTCTCTTCAATAAGTGGTGCTGGGAAAGCTGGATATCCATATGCAGAAGAATGGAACTAGATCCTTAGTTCTCACCATATATAAAAATCAAATCAAAATGGATTAAAGACTTAAAACTGTGATAACTCTTTATTTCAAATATCTCTTTATGACTCTAAGCTTTCTTCACTGTATTTCCAAGCCTTACAGAATGCCTAGACATCCTTCAGTTTCCTAGCACCATTGGTTACTGTTCTTGTGTTCCAATATCCTTGAATTACTATTGCCTGCATCTGCATTCTAACTATAAATTATATATGTCCCTTAAACACCACCTATAAACTTCTACTTCTGCATGCTGTTCCATAATTGCCAAACTACTGTACATGAATATTATTCTGACTATACAGTAGCATTCTGAAATCATGGATTTAGGATGTATGTAGATTTATGTAGATGCCTTTAATAGCTACCCTATTTCCATCACATGTCCTTTCTATATCCTACAGTTCCCTGATTACCTTGCATTTCTCTACCAACATCTCTTCTCCTTAGTCCCCCAAAATAACTCAGTTATCTTCAGTTAAACAGCCTTATGTACCACCTTTTGTATGGACTAAGAAACCCTGTGTCTTAATGATACATTATTATAATTTGAAAAATTCCCAATGTTGAAAAAAAGAATTAAAGAAAATAGAAGTTATTGACATTTTCCTCTATATAATCAAACGAGTTAATAATATATTGGCTGAAGGCTTTAGAGAGAAACCTGGGCATTACCTGAAGCACTTTTTTAATTTAAAAAGTCACCTATTTTGAATTTAAAAAGAACCTATTCCTCACACATAAAGAAGATATCCTTTTGTTTTACAGATTATCCTGAGCATAAGTTTTAGTGTATACCCTAAAGTGGCATCTGACCATGTACTGGTAAAATCTGAGGGTATTTCAGGTCAACTCAATGAAACAATTTTCAGTTATTCAAATTAGGTATTATTGTCAATATTATATTTGACATTTGCAAATTTTTATTGGGTTAAAACCATAAGGGGAGGACATTTTTAAAAATTTACCTGATAGTATGTTCAAATGTCCCCTTGAATACAAAAGGCCTAAAACATAATTTTGAATGAATAATCATATGCATGAATTAGCCTTATGAAATTCATATGCTCCGTTAGGACATTCCATGCATAGATTTCTACTATATGTCCCTATTATATGTGTATTTTAGTTTTTCAATGCCTGGTAGGCATTTTTATGCCTTAGAAATACCCAAGGATACAACATACATCAACTATGTGTCTAGGTCCTGATTTTTTTTCTAGCACCCTCTAAGAGGCACTCTATTGACAAAAGAAAAAAATGAGAGTTCGGATTAGCAGATATATGTTCAGTTTCTACCTCTGACTAACCTCTGTTAGGGACTTTGGACAAATCACTGGACCCTATAGTTTATAAATTTGTAATTTATCAGGACACTTTATCTCTTAGTGGTTATGGTGGATTGTATTTTCCAAGGATGGTAGCAACAGTATCTCTCATACAACCTGCTCTTCCACAATGTGATCATGACACTCCACTCACCAAGAAATGAGGTTTATGATCTTGCTCTTGAACCTGAGTTGGCTTGAAACTCCCTTGTTACTAATAGAAGTGGAAGAAGTAACATTGGGTAACTTTTGAGGCTTGGTCAGAAAAGCCCATGCAATTCAGGCCATGTTTATTGAAGTGCTTATGCTGGAGCCCTGGGCTGCTTTATAAGCCCTTGACTGTTCTGAGTCCACCATACCATGAAGAAGCCCAAACTAGATCCCAGAGGAAAGCCACGTGGAGAAGCCCTGCCAACCCTCAGCTGCCCCAGACACTCACCATTTCTGCTTCAGCTAATCTCTGGCTGCAGCCACATGAGATGTTCTAAATTAAAACCACCCAGCTACAAGGCCTTTCTGAATTCCATAGCCATGAACAATGTGAAATATAATAGAATACTTTTTGGTTTTAGCTGCTATATTTTAGGATAATTTGTTATGCACCACATGGTAGCATTCCTGAAGTAAAGAAAAATGATTTCATGCCACAAATTGCTTATTTTTTGAAAAACAAATAAAATCTTACCTTTTAAATTAACTATGTAAATGTTTTTGACACAGATATACTAAGTAAGTGCTTTGAATTATTTCAGGACAACATCTGTAACAATAATTTTGTTTATTACATAGTAGGCTCATTAAAAATAGAATATGTCATTTAGTTTAATTAGATGCAAGACCCAAGACAATATCATGGGAGTAAATTACATGTAAATTATAACTGAAAATATAGTTTCTGAAGTCTATAGACTGGATGTGTATATCCCTTTTCCTACTCCTTTATTGATCAATCCTAGTCTCCTTGAATCTTCACCAGTGAAATCTCTATTAAGAATTTCATTATGTATCTCAAAAGAATCATGTAAGTAAGACTGAGATAATATATGCCATCATGGCCAAAAAAAGAAAGAATCTTAAATAGATTCGTCTGAGGTCTGATAGTTTTTGTTTTATATTCTATTTTTAAATATTGCATTAGTGTGATCTCCAGTATATTAAGAGCCTCTTGAGGAACATAACTGTCATATTTATGAATGATTCTTCATGCTTGCTAAATATCTTCCCTATAGTAGTAGATGCTCAATAAATGTTTGAAGACTGAATAAAAATTTATAAGCCACAATGATTAATTAGAGGGTGACTTTAAAAACTAATCATACTGAATATGTAGTTGTTACATTTTGGTCAAGAAGATAAAAAAGTTTATAGTTTGAGAAACTCTTTCTACTTCAACTAATGCTGGCCCACTGTCTGCAACTGTAGCTTTATAGCAAACATTGGACTAGGGATGAGGGAAGATGGATGCCTTTTCACAAACCAGAGCTGAAACAAGACAGCATCTGAGATAAATTCAATATCACCTCAGCACAACAGGTCCGAAGTGCCATTTTAAGACCCAGGTTTGAACAATAAGGCTTAGAGGGCCAGGCATCTGCACAATAACTAGAAGGGGAAGGGTGAGCAGAGGAGAAAAAGAGAAAGGATGGATGCAGGATGGGGGAATCATATTAAAATCGAATCTAAAAACTAAAATTCAAAACTATTTGAAGAAATCTAATATTAGGGAAGATAGCAAATAAATACATGCAGATATTAAACAAGAAATGCTGATATAAAATCAATGAGAAATCATAGAAATGAAATTTATAGTCATTAAAATAAAAAAAAATACACAAAACAAAGCAAATAGAGCATGCTCTAAATCAGATATAAAAGGGTATTAGGAAATCCATCCAGAACATGGCAAAAATGGTAGAGAAATGTAAAAGTATTGAGAGGTGCAGTATGTATCTAACAAGAGTACCAGCACTAAGAGGCTGGAGCAAATATCATTTACTCTGAAAACATTTATTAAATATCTACTATGTGTCAGGTACCATTCTAAGCATTTAATATAGCAATGAAAATGATGAAAATTTCTCATTGGATTTAAATTTTAGTAGTGCTGGTATAAGATAATGAACAAAGGAACAAATAAATATATAAGATGTAGAAGTAATTAATATTATGAAAAAAATTGAAACAGTGTAAGAAAATAGAAAGTGACAGAGAAAAAACGGTATTTGAGATAAGATGGTCAGGGAAAGACTCTCTGATACAGTGAAATTTATGGAAAGACCAGTACAACCTGGTCCAAAAACAGGAAAGCAACAGTCAAAAATCTGAGGCAAGAAAAGTTTTGGCATACTTGAAGAACAATAAAAGGGACACTGTGGCAGAGAAAGGTAAGAATTTCCAGAATTGGAGAAATTGAAGCAAGCCATGAGACCACAGATCATTAGGACCCACTGAAGGCAAATAAATATAATTTTACATCTAGACATGCTGTGTGGAATCAAAGAACTGGGACAATAAAGAGAAAAATCCTAAAAGGTATCAGAGAGAAAATTCAGACAGATTGCTCACAATCAAGTGTCATATAAAGGTCAGAACACAGAGCAGAATTATTTTCAAAGTGATGATGAAATAAACTGTAATCTAGATCTTTATAAATTTTCATAAAGGTAAATATGCATTTTTATTAAAAAGTGAAGACAAAGTAAAGACATTTTCCAGCATAAAAGCTGATTGTTTACCACCCACAAGATATACAATAAAAGGAAGGAAAAAGATGAGGAGAAGGAAGAGGAGGAGGAGGAGGGGAGGGGAGGAGAAAGAGGGGAAGGGGAAATCAGAAGCAAAACCCACAGAAATATATAACATGCAAATAAATTCAATTAACTAGTAACTGCAAAAAAACACTTTTATGTAAAAAAGACAAACTATTGAGAATAACAGGATGGAAAGTTAAATTACACTGATTAGCATATTTAGCAGGAAAATAAAAATAATGGAAAAGCACTTAAACATTTAAAAAAGTGTTTAGACTAACACACATGAAATATACAAGTATAAAAGTATTTTCTAATAGTAGTAGCAGTAAGAAGTCTGATTCAAAGATTTACATTTTAAAAGTTTTAAATATTGCTGATTGGGGCCTCCTAAAAAACATAATATTTTGAGAGAAGTAGCGTTAGGGATTGTACTAGTTGGAAGAAGGGTGGCTATGTTACAGTAACAAGTAAACTAATCTTAGTGGTTTAACCAATTTAAAGTCTATTGTTCACTCATGTAATGTCTTATGACTAGCTGGCTTTTCTTGGTAGTTTTCTTCCAACGAAGACTCAACAATTCAGTAGACATTCACTTTGCAGCACAATTTTGAATTTTCTTTCAGCCATAAGGTTAGGAAAGCATGGAAAACTTAACCTTTCTTGAGTGCCTTCGACCAGCAATTATTTCGCTCACATTGTCGTTGACAAGACTTATTCGTGTGGCCACAACTCAACTGCAAGAAAGTCTGTAAAGATAGGAGCGCATATAGATGTTTGGTCAGCACTCTCTGTCACATTTATTGACAGTTGTTTATCCTTTCACATTAAAAAGTTACATATGTTTTTGAAAAATAAATTTCAAAAAAGTGTTAAAAGGAAATGAGCCCCTTAAATGTAGAAAGAAATGGACAGCATTCAGAGGGGAATCTTATGGATTTTTATATATAATTTTACTTTAAATATATTTTGTTAGATAAATAGAAAGAATAGATATTAGTAAAATGAATGAATTCAAAAGTTCTCTACTTGATTATTCAGTTTCCTAATCCTAATCACACTTAGCACTTTAATATCTGTAAGAGGAAGAAAAAAAGTTGAAAGCTATTTATAATAATTGTTATTAATTCATTAATCTTCTGCATAATAGAAAACAGTACCATTTAAGTTTGCAGTATAAGATAGATTTAAAGTTCCTTTGGAAAGAAATATATATAAATTGCCAAACACTTAGGTTTAGAAAAGAAAAGCAGATTTTAGACCAAAGGTATTTTTCCATGTTTTCTCTTAAATACATTATCTAATTCCCCCAGATTTTGATTCATCATTTTGATGATTGCCCCAGTTTACTATGTCAGAAAAATATGCTACATCATATTAAAAAAACAGAAGTTTGACTTCAAACTACCTATAACATTAAAAAAGTCATTTTTCTTTTGTCCAGTGCATACATAAAGCACTATTACTTTAGCATATCAAATGAGTACAGTTTAACAAAAATATTTAAATATTCCCTTATCCCTTACCTGGATTATGTTTTGCTTTAAATGCATATTCCTATGACAAGTTTCAGGGTAGATTGTAACATTGTGAATAAATACTTCCCAAGTGAGGATTTGGATGAATATATTTTGATACACACACACACACTCTTAAATTTCTTAGGCTTTGGGGGCCTAAGTAAATTTAAGGCCACTATGTTGTAGAAAGAAAGAAAAAAAATTCATTGCAAAGCTGTGGACAAAGGACTATGAGTTTAATTTCAAAATTAAAAAATAACAATAAGCAAAAGTGAACAAAGAAGAGAAGAACCGAGGGTTTGCTGTTCTTCTCACGTTTATTTCCATGACACAAATATGAGCTTATCCTAAAACTCTTAAATAACCTTAATGACTGAGTACTATTAATAAAGATTATTGGTAACTGAGTACAACGGATAAAGATTATTGGCAAACATTGTGTGGCTATACTTCATTGTGTTAAAACTCAATATATGTAAGATATGACTTACAAAATTATCAATTAGAAAATTCATTTCATATATTGTGACTAAGATGCACATTAATGAATTTTGTGGTTTCATCATTCGTGTATTTCAAGAGCAGTGTCATTCCATGGAGCTTGCTCTGTGTCCAACAAATGTACTCCTGTAACTTGCTTGTTTTGACTCATTGCCTCAGACGTTTTCCACTGTATCTGTTTATGTCTGTTTTTTAGTTCAAGGTTAAATTATTCATACCTGAAAGACAGCACAAATTGCTAAAAGGTAGGGTCTTAGTAGGGAAGGAGATGTTTATTTCTGCCTGCTGAAAATTTTAAGAATAAAACACTGATAAAGTAGCCTAATGCCTTTAGTTTATTGTTTCCTTTTAAATTCTGAGGAATTGTATCTGAATAACAATAATCTTAAATGAATTGATTTGATATTTTGAATATTGTTTTGCTTTTACATGGGCAATTTTAAAAGATTTCTACTCTGTAAGTAAGATTTTATCATGTCTGTTCATAAAAACATTCTCAGAGGAATGTCTTTTCCATTTTATAGGCTAAGTGTATAAAAAAAGAAATTCTTTGTAATTTTGGGAACCATATCTGTTCCCCAAGGGACAATGGCTTAAAGAACACTAGATTTGGAGTGAAGAAAACGGTTTTCAGTGATGGTTTTGACACTTGATAGACTGGGGGGATAATCACTTAACCTTCTGCACTTATAAAGTGTGAGGATAATGCACGTTAATGTACATAATAAACTAATACATCCTTCCATTATTAATGATTCTTATTATGGTTGCTTTAATGTGACATAGTATTTTCATTACATCAAAGTTACTACCATGGAATAAATCATCAGTGAATCCGTTATCAATATAATCAGTGGCTATCTGGCATCTTTGTCTCACCAGTGCACTCACTTCCTTCTTTTGGTAATGTACCTGACTGGCTCTTTCTTGTAGTGAATACATTCTGTGGCTTGGGAAGGTTTGACTTCTTCTTCTCTTGCCAATTGCATATGAATCAATTAGAATGCTGCTCTGGCCTCAATGTTAATCTAACATAAAGAAATATTTAAAGATTTTAATACTAAACACCCACATCCTACCACCTTCAATCCACAGTTAACATTTTATTTTGCCTAATTTATCCTTTTATCTATCTTCCTATCTTTGCATCAATGCCTCTTATTTTTTGATGCATTTAAATTTAAGTTGGAGATATCAATGTAGTTACTCCAAACACTTCAACATATATATTATTGACTAGAGTTCAATATTTCCATAAAGCCGTGCAACTCAAACCTCTATTAAATATGGAATGTTATTATCCTAGAAAACTGTTCTCTTGTGCCCCTTCCCACTCAATATAGCAGCAACTACTACCTGGCTGTTTTTCAGCCATAGGTTAGTTTTTGACTATTGTAGAAATGCAAATAAATGGAATCTTTCATGTAAGATTTCTTTGTATGTGCTCTTGTATGTATCAGTATTTCATCCCTTTTTATTTCTTAGTAGTATTCTATTGGATGAATATATTAGTTTGTTTATCAATTTCCCTATTGGTAGGTATGGCTGTTTTTACTTTTCAGCTATTATGAATAAAGTTGTCATGAACATTCTTGTACATAATCTCTTATGAACATGTATTTTCATTTCTTATGGGTAAATACTGAGAAGTTTAATGGCTGAGTCATAAGCAGGTATAGGCTTAAAACAATCCAGACTTTTTCCATAGTAGGGGTATAATTTTACATACCCAGTAGTAATATATAAAAGTTTCAATTGTTCCACATCCTCATCATCATTTGGTGTGTCAATCTTTTTAAATTTAGTTATTCTAGAGGGTGCATATTCGTATGTAATAGTAGTTTTAGTTTCCCTTTCTCTGATGTCTAATGAAGTTGAGCACCTTTTCATATGCTTGTTGGCCATTAATATATTTCCTTTAGTGAAGAATCTGTTTGAATATTTGGTCCATTTTTGATTGGGCTATTTGTCTTTTTATTGCTGAGCAGTAGAAATTTTTTATATATTCTGACATATATTCAGGCATTTGAGGATATATGTTTTATATATGTTTTCTTCTGGTTTATGGCTTATTCATTTCCTAAACAATCTATTTTGATGAGCTAAAGTTTTTACATTTGATTAAGTCAAAATTATCATTTCTTATCTTTTATGGTTAGTGCCTCTTGGGGCCTGTGATAGAAACTTCTGTCTACTTCTAATATGAAAAGATATTCTTTGCTTTTTCTCAAAAAGCTTTACAGTTTTAATATATAGGTCTGTGATCCATCTCAAACTAATTTTTCAGTATGGTGTGAATTTGGGTGAGGAGTCTGCCTTGTGCATGCCTGATTCAGGGGTGAGCCAGATATTTGGGCAAAATTACGCACACACACACACACACACACACACACACACACACACACACATACAAACAAATACACACAAGGTCTTTCAATTTCTGGCTCTCTCCTTTCTTGGATTGCCACATACACACACACACTTTTCAGCAGATACATTTGCCCCAAATTCTATCATTTAGCTTCATTGGATTCTTTAATAAGTGTACACATTTTTGAATTTTTTTTTTTTTTTTAACCCATCCCCATCTTGTAGAATGGGAAGTCTGTTTGGCTAAAAGCCAAAATACACAATTTACCTTGAGGATTTCCTTCTTCCAAGCATTCACTCTCCTTCACTCTCTGTCTGCCTATTTGGTTTTTTGGTTCGTTTGGTTGGTTGGATGTTTTTTGTTTTGTTTTGTTTTGCTCTCTGGGCTTCTTCACTATTGGCGTAAACAAGCTACCATTAAGATGACAAAACTGTGTCAATAGTGTAGGCGCATACTTTGATTAATTGTATTGCTTCTTGTTTGAGATATAATAAATGACACTTTTGATTTGAAATCGAACAAACCATATCTAATGACTTAAGTATATAAGAAGCACTTTTCTCAAACTGTCCTTATCAGGGGAAAAATATAATGTACCAAGGAAGCAAGAAGGAATTTCAGAAATGTGGATAGGTTAATTAAAACTTTTGGAATCAATTTCTTGAATCAATTTTTATGTTTAACCCATTAACTGCCTTGTGAGTTGTGGTCAACTCGGGCTAGTTTTGAGACTGGGCCCTTGTGAACCACATGTAACTCACAGAGCTCTTCACCTTGGGAGCCGTGAGAACTATTTTTCAAGTTGCATATAACTCATGCAGAGAAAACAATAACAAATAACAAATTTTTCATTAAATTAGAAAAGATCATTTTGTTTCCAAATTTTTTGTTCTATTTTCATAATAAATCACCATATCCCCAAGGAAAATTTTTTTTCTAGCATGGCAGTCAGTGTTAAAAATGGGCCAAGTTTGGAAAATCTCTTAAATTACCTATTATATACTATAATTAATTTCAGCTTGATATGCACTTAACTTTTAAAAAAAAAGTTTCAAGTACTTTGAAGTAAGTAGTCTTCATCATTATATTAATAATATGATATTTCTGTTTTGGTCACCAAGGAATAGCAGCTACCACAGACTCACCGAAATAAACTTTCTATGGTTTCTAGGCTGTACACAAACTGATCACTAAAAATTTTCTTAGGATGATGAAATTATAAAAGAGTATGTAAAATTAACCAAAATTTTAGTAATGATGCATGTCAAAGTAGCTATATAGTTTTTCTCTATCTTCAGTCTTCTTATGTATAAAATGAGGACAGTTTTGACTATATGATCTCAAGATCTTACCTGGCTCCCAAAGTGTTTGATTCTAATATACAAATAATAACAATATTATTAAGTATCATTAACGAGTATTGAATGACTAATGATGCAGTACTCCACTATATGAACAATGTTTCTTTACTATAATTATTCCTAACCTACTATTGTGAATAAGCAGAGTTTTGGTATTAAATTGTGCTTCTTTTTCTTTAAATAAACCAGCATTTTATTTCATTTTACTTTTTTCAGCTTTATTGAGGTGTAATAACCAAATAAAATTGTATATATTTAAGGTATACAATGTGATGTTTTGATATGTGCATACATTATGATTACCACAATCAAGCTAATTAATATTTCCATCACCTCACATAGTTACCATTTTTTTCCTGCAGTCAGAACAATTAAGATCTACTCTTTTAGCAAATTTAATTGTAGTCACCATGATGTACATTAGATCTCCAGAACTTATTCATCTTATAACTGAAAGTTTGCTCTGGATTGGATGGTTCACTGAAGGCACAGGTGCAATGGCCCCATATGTACATAAATTTCACATTTGCATTTTAGCCCCTTGACTCAGCATAATTCTCCCATCCATCCTCTCCAGTGAATTCTTAATTACTGGTTATTTATGTCTTTACCTGCTTTGCATTGTTTACAAGGTTTGCAAGAAATTTTGCATATCATTGTATGTGTGTGAATGTGTGGGTAGGTAGCAATGAAATCATTTATGTTCTAAGCACTTGATAGAAGCATATGTTTTTATATCAACCTTACAATTTCAGGGTAGTTTTGCATATATGGGAGATCCTGCTTAATTATATTGCATCACATTGCAAAATATTGCAAAATAACCTTGGCTGTTATACTTCAAGGTCTCAGGTGTTGAGTCATTAGCAGCTATGAAATAGATGAGAATTACATTACAGCTGCACAACTACAAACAAGGGTAATCCAAGATCTTTCAGGCTTAACATCAGCATATGGACAACTCCTCGGCACTTGCCTGGAAAGAGAGTTAATTTGGGAATTTTGAGCTAAATTCCCTCAGGATGACTCCTCAAAATGATTTTTAACTTCTGCAATGCAAATAGAAAGGCCTGTGAAAATAAGCAGTGTGCAATTAAAACAGAGGGCAATAACATGGAAATTTGTGCCTACATCTTCCAAAATTGATCATTTTATAAAGAATTATATTTTAGCATATTCAGTTTATACTTACATGCACTTGGCGAATATTTAGTTCACTGACATCCTAGATATAATTAAATTAGTAATAAAAACAGATCTATGAACAATTTATCAAAATTATTGAGACTGCAATTTAAAATTAAGCACAACATAGTATCTATCAGAATTATACACAAGAAACTGAGTTGCAGAACCTTTAAACTACATAAATGTGCATAGCTGTCTGCATTATTGAAACTACCTTCTGTTCTTTCTGTTTAAACCTTCTCCTTGCCTGTGTTCCCACCCATATTCCCTAAATCCCAGTAGCTAATAGCCTACTCCTCCCAATAGCCAAATTCATCTTGAGGAAATCAGATCAAATTTCCTACATAAGACCCTAGAATACTTTTCAGTTGGACCTCAAATAAATTTAAAACATCTCTGTGGACTATGAGAGCAGTCATGACTGCATCTACATTTCAAATCTCATCTTCCTTTCACTCTTCTCATTTCTGCATTCCAGCCACACTGGCATGGACATGCCAATTCCATTTCTGGTGTGTTCACTAATCCTTTTGCCTACAATGCCTTGCCCCTGCCCATGGATCTTCTAATGATTTTTTTTAATTAATAGACTTTATTTTTAGAGCAATTTTACTTTTATAGAACATTGGAGAGAAAGTATATAGAGAGAGTTCTCTTATACTCCCTCTCCCTCCCCACCCTCATATCTTCCTATTTGCTATCCACTATTACTAACATCTTGCATTAGTATGGTATAGTTGGTATCATTGGTGAAGGAATATTGACACATTATTATTAACCAAAGCCCATAGTTTGCATTAGAGTTCACTCTTTGTGCTGTACAGTTCGGTGCATTTTGACAAATATATGACATCATGTATCCATCATTATAGTATCATACAGAATAGTTTTACTGCCCTAAATTTCCTCTATTCTCCACCTCTTTATTCTCCCCCTGCCCCTAAACTCTTGGCAGCCACCAGTCGTTTTACTGTCTCTATATTTTTGCCTTTTCCAGAAGGTCATATAGTTGAAATTATACAGTATGTAGCTTTTTTAAATTTCAGAATATTACAAGGGGTACCAATGTTCAGGTTACATATATTGCCTTTGCCCTGCCTGAGTCAGAGCTACAAGTGTGTCCATCCCCCAAACGGTACACACCACACCCATTAAGTGTGAATATACCCATCTCCTCTGCCCCTCTCCCACCTGCGCAGTAACATTCATCGGGGTTTGGTCAGTATGTAGCTTTTGCAGACTGGCTTCTTTCACTAAGCAATATGCTAGGGTTCCTTCATGGCTTGATAAATCATTTATTTTTAGTACTGAATAAGATTTCATTGTATGAATGTACTGAAGTTTGTTTATTCACCTATTGAAAGACATCTTGGTTGCTTCCATATTTTTGCAATTATGAAAAAGATTGCTATAAACATTCATGTGCATTTTTTGTGTGGACATAAGTTTTAACTACTTTGGGTGAACACTAAGAGTACTATTGAATGAATCTTATGGTAAGACTATGTTTAGTTTTGTGAGAAAATGCCAAACCGTTTTCCAAAGTGGCTGTACCAATTTAAAGTCCCGCCAGCAATGAATGTGAGCTTCTCTTATCTCTGTAACCTCACCAGCATTTGCTATTGCCTATGTTATAGATTTTGGCCATTCTAATATCTGTATGATAATATCTCATTGTTGTTTTAATTTATAATTTCCTAGTGACATATGATGTTGAGGATTTTTTCATATACTTATTTGCCATCTGTATATCTTCTTTGATGGAATGTCTGTGCAGATCTTTTGCCTATTTTTTAATTGAGTTCTTTATTTTCTTATCATTGAGGTTTCAGAGTTCTTTGTGTATTTTGGATATGAGCCCTTTATCTGATACCTGTTTTGCAAATATTTTCTCCCAGTCTATAGCTTATCTTTCTATTCTTTTAACATGTCATTCAAAAGCAGAAGTTTTTTAATTTTAATGAGGTACAATCTATCAGATTTTTTCTTCATGGATCATGTTTTTGGTATTGTTTTTAAAAAGTCATAGCCAAACCCAGGGTCACCTAGATTCCTATTTATATTCTTGAAGTTCTACAGTTTTGCCTTTTACATTTAGGTCTATGATTCATTTTGAGTTAATTTTTGTGAGTTCTAGTAGCTTTTTATTACTCTTTCTCATTTGTATTCTGATTTTAATGTTACCTTCTCAAAGAGGCCTTTCCTGATCATCCTAGCTAAAGCAGTCCCTCCCAACCAATCACTATCCAATACATTATTCTCCTTTCCCCTAGCATTCCTATTATCTAAAATCATATTTTCATTTATTTATTTGCATGCTTACTTTTTCTTTGTCTAGAATTTAAGTTCCATGGGAGCTGAAACTCAATCTATGCTGTCTACTGCTCTATCCCAGTGTCTAACACAGGAATTAGGCATGTATTACGTACTTGGCAAATATTTATTGAATAAATGAATGAACAAGAAATATGTAACAAAACACTAAAGCACATAATGATATATGTTAAAGTCCTTGTCTACTAATGTCTTTATAAGAAACAAACCTGAAAATTTATAGGAATGAAAAACTAGGGTATGGAAGATGAAGCAAGGTTAGAACAAAAGTATAGCTATTTTGTGTGTTCTGTCTGTATCACACATTAATCTCAGATAAATCTAGAATATGATGGCACAAGAATATTAGGAATTATTCTTGGGAGTATTAAAATATTTGCATGACTGTTTTTAGAGTCCCTGGTCTCTTGCCAATAGAGTTTATTTTTGGAGGAAATCTATTCAATCATTTTGAACAGTCAATAGATTTCAACAAATTAGGTTAAAAAAAAAAAAAGAATGTTCCTCAACAAAATAAAGCCATATATGACAAGCCTACAGCTAACTAAGATCAGGAACAAGACAAAGATGCCCACTCTCACCACTTCTGCTGGAAATAATAATGGAAATCCTAGCCAGAGCAATTAGGCAATAGAAAGAAATAAAAACCATCTCAACAACAAAGGGTAAAGTGAAATTGTCTCTGTTTGATGACAACATGATCTTATATATAGAAAATCCTACAGAGTTCACCTGAAAACTGTTAGAACAAACTCAGTAAAGTTTTAAGATACAAAATCGACTTAGAAAAAAATCGGCAACATTTCTATACACTAACAAGGAGCTGTTTTTAGAAACAAATTAAGAAAACAATCTTATTTACAATAGCATCAAAAATAATAAAATACTTAGAAGTAAATTTAACCAAGGAAGTGAAACATCTGTATACTAAAAACTATAATATATTGATGAAAGAAATTGGAGATGACACAAATAAATACAAAGATATCCAATATGTATGGATGTGAGGAATTAATATTGTTAGAACATCCATACTACCCAAAGCATTCTACAGATTCATTGTAATATCTATCAAAATTCCAATGTCATTCTTCACAGAAATTCTTAAAAATCCCAGAATATGTGTGAAACCACAAAAGACGCTGAATAGCTAAAGCAATCTTGATCAAAAGGAACAAAACTACAGGCATCACACTACTAGATTTCAAAATATATTACAAACCTATAGTAATCAAAACAACATGGCACTGGCACAAGACAGGCACATTGACCGATGGAAAAAGACAGAGATCCTGTAAAAAAAACCCATACATATACAATGAATTGATTTCAATTTTTTTTTGTACAAAATGCCCATCATATAGTAGGTCTTTTTATTTTTATTTTTTTATTTCAACACATGTAGAGGGTACATGTGTTTTTTGTTACATGGATGAATGGTATAATGCTGAAGTCAGGGCTTTTAGTGTATCCACTATCAGAATAGTGTACATTGTACTTGACAGGTAGATTTTTATCCTTCACTGTCCTCCCACCCTCCCCCCTTCTTGGTTTTCATTGCCTATTTCACCACTTTCTGAGCATGTATAACCTTCATTTAGCTCCCACATATAAGTGAAAGTATGTTGTATTTGTTTTTCCATTCCCGAAATACTTCACTTGGGATAATGGTCTTGGCCTCTAGTCCCATCTGAATTGCTCCAAAAAAGCATTATTTCATTCTTTTTTATGGCTGAGCAGTACTCCATTATATATACATATATATATGTATACCACATTTTTTATCCACTTATCAGTTGATGGGCACTTAGGTTGATTCCATATCTTTGCAATTGTGAATTGTGCTGTGATAAACATTTGGGTGCAGGTGTCTTTTTAATAAAATGACTTCTTTTCTTTTGGGTAAATACCCAGTAGTGGAATTGCTGGATCAAATGGTAGATCTACTTTTAGTTCTCTGAGGAATATGCATACCGCTTTCCACATCAGTTATACCAGTTTACATTCTTGCCAACAGTGCATAAGTGTTCCCTTTTCGCTGCATCTGCACCAACATCTATTGCTTTTTTAGCTTTTCATTAATAGCCATTTTGACAGGAGCAAGGTGGTATCTCACTGTGGTTTTAAATGTTCTTATCACAAAGAAATAATAAATATTTGAGATGATATATTTACTAATTACCCTGATTTGATCATAACACAATGTATACATGTATCAAAATATCACATTGTACCCCATAAATATACAATTATTATTTGTCAATTAAAATAAAATAAAACTTTAAAAAAGTCAGTAGAAGACTCAGATAGATTGCGTCTCCTTTTCACAAAGGCAAATTAGCTTCAATTAATTTGAGTTGAATTTCTATTAAGCAAATAATAGGAAAGAATGTATTTGCAATCAAGGTTAGATTAAATGACAAATTATCCTATCTTTCCCCTAGACATAAAAGTTATCATGTAACCCAAACTTTTTATAGCTTCTACTGAATCTTAGAACAAATCAAACCAAAGGAGATTTCAAAATTGATTCCTCGGCTGCTAACGGGCCATTATGTAAATATTCTTGAATTTTGAATTATCTCTGAAGACTTGGCTACCACAGACAAGAGATAAGTTGCCTGGTTTAATCTATAGTTATCATCAGGGTATTAATATATCTGTTGGGACCAACTAGTTATCTGTCACTTAGATCTTTTTGGTCATTTTTTATAGGGCAACCCATAAAAAAGGAAGACTGGAATCATTTTGGATTTTTCTCTGGAGTTACGTTATCAGTCAGTTCTGGACATGTTTAGGAGGGAAGTGAAGTCGAAATATTTATCTTTCTCTGGTTTCTTAAAGAAACTTTGATTGAACAATACATGTTGGGCAAACTACTATATGACTAAAACTGCTGAAAACACTGTGATGTCTTAGCAAGAAATATGTGAAAGTTTCTGCATTCAAGAACTTTCCTGTTTTTATGAAGTAATAAAATTAAGATACTTAAACATTGGACGGAAAACACCAAAAACTATAAAAATAACTGCCGGTATTTTAACTCTTTAAAATTAACTAGTTAACTTTCTTATCCATTATTTTATTCAATTCTCACAATAACTTTTGAAGGTATCATTACAGTGATTTTTAAAATGGGGAAACTGAGATACACAGAGGCTAAACTGTATTTTCCCAAAGTCATTCAGAAGTGGAGGCAGGACTGGACCTAAAGATAGATTGTAACCCTTAGAAAGGCAGAAAATTACGTTTATTTGTATACTAAGTTCATAGATCAGAGGTTAATCTATGTGTTTAGTATATACTTACTATAATCCCTACTGAGTGTGTGTGTCTATATGTATTTATATATATACTATATATATATATATGCTATACATATAATATATATGTCTATATAGTATACATATATATGTCTATATGTAAGCCTGGTGCATCATGACCACTGAATAAACATTTGCTGACTACATAAGCCAGAACTTGAACTTCATCCAATGCCATGCTGTCTAATTGATTATGCAGCTCCCGGATGTATACAGATTGTGTTGTCTTTGTTTTAGTTTCCTCTACACTTGGCATTAGTGGTTGACCCATAGAAGGTGCACAATAATGTGAGATCATGTGCAAAATAGTATGGGTTCAAACCATGCATCAGAATAAAAGACAGGACAGATTTTACTAGAATTGTCTATAGGCTTTATAAAGAAAAAAAATTGCTTGAATAGAGTTTTAGGGAATGGATGGAAAATGGAAAGTGGGGGAAGAGCATTCCTAGAACGATTTAGGACTAACCATATCATCCCAAGACTTAATGTTTTATCTTCCAGAGTGATTGAAAATAAACAGATGGCATTTGTATTTATGATAAAAGTAAATAATGGAGAAATTATGCCTTAAGGAATATAACAAAACGCAGCAAGGGTCTGAAGGGTATGTATGTGTGTGTGTGTGTGTGTTTGTTCTTCATTGTATATTTGTGTACTGTTCCATATACCATTAGCTTTGGGTTTCTGCATTGATACATACCATGCATGTAAGAATAGTATAGAACTTTTTCCCTATGCTATTCAGCAGTAATTTTTTTTTAAGTAAGAGATTACTACATGTAAATGTTACTAATTTCTTTGAGAGAAGCTTGTGATTTAAACAAATTAACTACTCTTAGTTATCTTAGTACCTAGAATTTGATGTCTTGTCATTAAAATAATAGTACCATGCCCCAAAAATTATATTAACCATTTGCCAGATTTTTTTATTTGTAGAAAGAAATGAAGTGATTTTATAGATATAACTGACAGCCATTTTAATAAGATACCTTCTGGGGACAATTTGGAAAATTTAAATTTAAATTATAATAGTAGACATTTATGTTCTTAGGGTATCCATGCAATATAGGGATAGTAAAATATATTTGTTTCAATTTAAACATGAAAATATGAAATTAGCTTATCATAATCAAGGGACCAACCTATTGTGGTCTTCCTGAAGAGAAATGAAATTTTTTAAAAAATGTTTATTATAAAACATGATAAAATTAATGGGATTTATAGAGAAGAAAATAAATTATCCAGTCTAATCCTACCTCCCAAATGCAGCAATTAATTTCTATTTTAGATTTTTCCCTTTGATCTTTGGACATACACTTCTTATTACTGGTTGGAATTAGTAAGCATAGACGTGTGTGTGTGTGTGTGTGTGTGTGTGTGTGTTGCTTAACTATATCACATTATTTATTATTTAATGAGTTAAATGTCGATGTTTTCTGAAGTATGTATCTTTTCCTTGATGCAGTAAATTTGGTGTACTTTCAATTTTGCAACACTATTTCCATCCACTTCACACCAAACTACAAATTTTAATGCCATAAGAATTTTATTCCCTGTATTTTATAACCCCAGTCTACTTATTAGAAGGAGAGGGTGGTAAAACCTATGTCATATAGCCATTAAAGGAGATTTTCCCCAGGTATTTCTAAATGTGATTTTAATTCGGAAGAAAATAATTACAAAACAGAGAAAGTCTGTGAGAAGAATCAACCTCAAGAACTTAAGCTGAAACGAGAAATTTAAATAATGACCTCTGAATCATAAGGGGTTCTTTTATCCTCTATTTATCTTTAAAATTAAGCTTATCCTAAAATGTTTGCTTAAGGGCAAATGTTATTTCCTGATCAAGATTCTATAATGAATTAGTACCAGAGATGGAACTTGGATAAGAGAAAAGAAAATGTCTTTGGACTTTCAGGCCCACTATTATCTATATGTTTCATTTCATAGCTTGTCTCCCCCCACTGGACTCTAAATACCTTTAAAGTGGGAACTTTATTATATCCATCTTTATATCCCTTAGAACACCAGATGCACTATCATACACTCAAAAATATAGTGAATTGAATAACTTTCCAATGGACTTATCTACATAAATATTCAATTGGCAGATTAGACATGAAATGGTAGCATTATTGAATGTTGGCTGCTTCTTAACAACTGCTCTATTAATTCCATATACATAGCCTTTGTTCAAGTATTTTACAGTTCAGAGCTTTCTTTTGTACTATAATCCAAAGATATTTAAAAAGTAAAAATGAAGTCCTCTGTGGGTATTTTTGACTTTCATAAAAGAAAACATGATATTAAACTTATTGGTTGATAAAATTAAATAAGTATCTTGGGATCTAAATTTTCTTTCTGGATGCCAATCTGACCATTTTGTCACTTTCTGCTTACAGTATATCACACTTATAAAACCGAACTCCTCAAAATGGCACATATGAGCCCTGTGATATGGTGTCTGACTACATGTCCAACTTTATCTCCAGTCAATCTATGTCTTTCATCTTATCATAGTTCAACAATATTAGCTGGCTTTCTGTTCCTACAATATCTCAACTCTCTGCCATTTTAAGACTTTTCCTTTGCTTTCCCATATACCCAAAATGCTTATGCTCTAATTAGTCCCATGGTTGACTCCATAATCCTACGGGAATTGGATTAAATATCCTCTTCTAAAGGAAGTGTTATTAATACTTACCATCACATCACCTTTTTTGTTTCTTTCATAGGATGTATCACAATAATCACATTCACTGGATATCTTCAACAAAGTATAAGTTCCATGAGTACAGTACCCTTATCCTGCCTTTTCCCTAACATACCCACTGTACAGAAATAGTGCCCAATAGACATAAGACCCTAGCAAATGCTTGCTGAATGAATAAACAAATATTTGCTGAAAAAAATGTAACATTTGATATCTTTTTTTAAGGAATAAATTAATTTGCAGGGTGAGGTATAATTCTGATGCATTTTTACATTTTGCTCTGAAACCAATGACTAAATACTATCCATGTTGTCAGCCAGAAAAAACTGCATTATTATTTCAACAATTGAGACTGTGAGACATATGAAGTTAGGGGATTTTCCAAAGCTAGTAATAGGGGTGAAGAAAAGGAATACATTAGCCTTTTTTAATGTGGAGAAGAAATAACTGTTTGGTTTGAAATTTTCTCAGTATAGATAGGTGCCTCATGATAATGAGTATTCTAAATTTTATATCTATATATATTTTAATAATTAACTTGAGCAAAAGTTCATAAATTTTGAAGTTTGTTGAAAAGTTGTTACTTCTAATCTCCTAATGAGTTGAAAGAAAAAAAATGACTTCAAACAATATATTTGAAACCTCTTTAAGATTTCAGTCTAAAAGACTAAAAAATAAAATAGAAAGAAAAAGGAAGAATAGCAGGATTTTGTTTTATATGAACTTCATTGAGCTCAAGCCTAAAAGTTGAACTCTGAAGGGTTTTCACTATATACATGATTCTCATTGTATCTATCTCATTTCTGAGGAAATCAATGAAAATAATTTCATATATAATAAGGAAATTTGTGATCTTAATACATAATGCCATGATATTGATAATATTTCATAAAATGGTGAATATTTATTGATTTCCTTTGAAAATTTTATGTCATACTATACCATTTCTGTCTATATAGCTTTTAAAATCATAATTGATCTTTATCAATTTGCCTTTTTAACATTGGCCTTAATATGCTTAGGTAGAATATCCTTGAACTACTGTAGTACTGATATAGCCCTTCTATATGTGGTTAAAATATAAAGAGAGTCTCTAAATGCCTTATAGTTCTTGAAAACCTATGAAGCCCCATGTTTGAGAAAAAGACATTTTCTGATAAATAAAATGAGGAAATATGAGGGGCAAAGATGAGAATTTTCAGCTTTCAATTATTCCCTTTAAAACACATATTTGATTTGGGGTTTTGGTACAGTACATGCACATAAATCCTACTTTTCAAAGACAATAATTTATTTTCTTAATGTTTATATTTCAGTCTAAAGGAATTGTTTTTATAGCTGCATTTCAAACTTCAGAAAACAGGTTTTATTGAATAATGACAAACAACTACATTTCAACCTAAATGTGAAACTGTAATTACAGACATTACTGCAAGGAAGTCATTCAAACACTGCATTTTCCTGTGTCATCTTTTAAGCACCATTGCAGATTTTTTGTTCTGAACATGGTAATTGACTTCTGCTTCCATCCAAGATAGAGGAATAGTGACTGAATCTACCCTCCTGCCTGAAACAATAATAAGGAGCAGCAACAACAACAATAAAAAAGACAAAACAAGTGTTTGCAAAACACTGAATATCATGCAATGAAGAACAATGATCCCAGGAGATGATAAACAAATAAAGTGAGCCCTACATTTGCATCAGCTTACTGTGTTGAAAGAACTTCTAGGTCACAACTCAAGGAAGAAAAAGCCCAGATGGAACTTGGTGAACTCTATAAGATGAAAAATGAAAATGAGAGTACAGAGATAATAAGTCTTCTGTAATTCATAAATAGAGATCTGGAGAGGAGATAGATACACAAAGAACCCAGAGATTTTCATAAGGTACCCCTCAAGTATTTACAGAGTACTGATCAGGACATACGTATGAGGAAACTATGTAAGGCAAGAGAAAGAATCATTTGAGAGGATGAAAGAAAAGTTTTCAACACTTGCTCAGGTTAGGAAAAATTACAGCTAGACTGGAACATATCAACATTTATGGATCATTAAGTAGAGTCTTTAGAGGGATTTTGTCTCGATAGTGGTGAATAATTAGAACTAGATGAAATGTGGCTCTGATTAAGATTAATAAATATTAAAATCAAGACCAAAAGCATCAAACCATTTCCGAGTAACTTAATTGTATTCTAGAACAAAGCTCAAGAATTTTCATAGATTTTTTTAAAAGCCCAGCACTTAATATTCACAATGTCTAGCATTATGATCAAAGATAGCCAGATATGCAAAGAAACACAAAAACACAAGCCATAATTAGGTTGGAAAAAATCACTTGAAACCAACACAGAACTAACACAGATGTTAGAATTAACAGAGGATTTTAAAACATTTATTATGACTATATTCCATATATACAAAATATTAAGTATATACATGGAAATTTCAAGAGAGACCCAATTCAAAATCTAAATATAAAAAATATGATGTTTGATATAAGAAATAAACAGAATGGGATCAATGGCAATTTTTATATGGCAACAGAAAAGTGGTTTAAATTTGAAGACATTGCAATAGAGACTATCTAAAATGACACAGTCAGAAAAGAGAATCTGATGACCAGAGCGTCAGTGAAATCTGGGACAACTTCCAAGTGGCCTAATATATATGTATTTTGAGTCCTTAAAATGGAGATGGGGGAACAGAAAATAAAATTTGAAGAAATAATGTCCAAAAGTTTTCAAGATGTGATGAAAACTATAGCCTACAAATCCAAGATGCTCAAAAAAAAAAAAAAAAAAAAACCGGAAGAAATATGAAGGAAACTATACCAATATATATCAGAATGAAATAGTTCAAAATCACTGATAAAGAGAAAAGTCTTAAAAGTAGCCAGAAAAAGACACATTATGTACAGAAGAAGAAAATTAATTAATAATTATAGCAAATTTCTTATTAGAAACAGTATGAAAAGACATTAGAGCACGTTTTAAAGTATTAAAAAATTTAAAAATCACCCTAGAATTCTACGCCCAGCAAAAATATCTTAAAAATGAAGGAAAAATAATGAATTTCAGACATAAAAAAACCAAAAGAATGTATCTCTAGTTGACCACACTACAAGAAATATTAAAGGAACTTATTTAATGAAAAAGAAATGACAGAGAATAGGATATAAATACATAAAGAAATGAATAGCACCAGAAATAGTAACTACACAAGTATATACATAATATTTTTTTCTTACTATTTAAATTATTTCAATAGGCAATGGACAAAGTAAAACAATGTATTGTGGGATTTATAGCATACATATATGCAAAATGTGTGACAATAGCACAATGGCCAGGAAAAGAGAAATAGAAGTTGACTATTGTAAGGTTCTCATACTGTATGTGAATTGGCATAATATCACTTGAAGATAGAGTATGTTAAATTACAGATGTATACTATAAATTCTAAGGCATCCACAAAACTAACAAAGCAAAATTAGAGTTTTAGCTAATAAGCCAACAAAGAAAATAAAATAGAAACATAAAAATTTTCAGTTAATTTAGAATAAGAGAAAAAAGATGAAAGGGGGTACAAAGAACAGATGGTACAGATAAAAAATAAATAAGATTACAGATTTAAAATTAACCATATTATCACATTAAATAAAAATGGTATAATTACAATTAAAAATCAATGGTTATAAGATTGAATTTTTAAAAAGCAAGACCAAACTATATTCAATTATGAGAAACACACTTTAAATATAAAGATACAAATAAATATGAATAAATGAAAATGATGTACTATAAAGATATTAATTAAAAGAAAGCCGGATTGGGTATATTAATATTAAACAAAGTAGGTTTCAGAGCAAAGAACAATGTCATTTCATAATAAGAATACTATTATTAACAAAATTTTAGTAATAAGTTATTAAAAAGACATGATTCTAAATGTTTATGTGCCTAATAACAGAGCTTCAAAGTACATGAAGCAAAAACTGATAGATATAAATCTATAATTATATTTGGAAATGTAAATATGCCTTTTAAAATAATTTATAGAGTCATATCTGGTAAACAGAAACTCAGATTATTGACTTTTTCTAGATGCAGAGGAAGTTCTACATTGGAATTGTGTAATTTCCTAGTGATTCTGGCTAACTGTTCTATCAGGACATGATTTTCCAGATATATTCTTGATATTTTCTAAGGATTTAAAGAGATACAGTTGTTTAATTTTTAAATTTATTTTTTCTGCATTCTTAGGATAAAAATTTGGGGGCTAAAGAAGATCACAGAAATCCTGTAGTGTACCACCTCAATAAACAAAGCCCAATTAAAATGACAACCTTAGGACCTAAAGAATAATTACTGACAGGGTTAGAACCAAATTTGAAGTCTCAGAATATCCACTCCAAAACTGTGATATTATGCAGGTTACTTATATTTGATATATTATGTATGGTAACATAATGGATTTTCTAAACAAGTGAAACAAGCCTTTACCTTGGACTGACAGTTGAGTTGAAAAAAACAAACAAAAAGGATCACAGCAAGTTCAGATGAAAAATTGATAGGAGCCATCACTTAAATCTGATACTGAATCAGTGTGAGATATAAAAAACGGCAGCAACCAGTACTCTAAAACATTTTTATATGTGAAAACAAATGTGGCCTAACCAAAGCACAAAAGTATATGACTGTGGTAATTATTAATAATTATTAGTAATTCCAGGGCTCACCAGTCTTCTATCAGTAAATTGAGCGTACACAGGTTTCCTGACTAATTTGTTTGTCTTGCCTACATAAGTTATTTTGCTTAATCTTTACCATCATAATCTGTGTGAAACAGTATTCTTAAAAGTGTAAAGACTTTGGTTTCTTCTTTTTAATTTTGGTTTAGTAATAATAGCAGCACCAGAAACAACAAACATAATAGCAAATACTAATAGGGTGTTAAATATATGCTGTATAATACTTCACATATTTGCACTCTTTTTTTAAATATTTTAGGTATTTCTAAATATATTACATATTTTAATTCTTTTAATTGCCAAAAAACCTGTAAGTTTGATGCTATTGTTACCCCTAATTTACAATGTGGAAACCAAGGAGCATACATTACGTGTGGAGCAGGAAAAACTCCGGAGATAGAGTTTTTTTTATCTGCTTCTTAACCACTTTTTAAAAGTGTAAAATTAGCTTTACAAAAAGAAAAAAAAAAAAAAACTTACCACTTCAGCCAAAATTGAGAAGAAAGGTTGTATTCCAAACTAATACTTTCTGCTGATATTGGCAGAATTTTTGCTGCTCTAATAGTTTCTGTTTAATGAGCAAATTGCCTTAAGTACACATACAACACTATGGCACTGAGGATAGAGATATTTAGCCAATTTCTTTCTAATTTGTGATAATTTCAACTCTGCTTTTTTGTACAATAGCACTTTAAATTTAACCTTAAAAAATTTAAGAAATTAACATTATAAACTTTTTAAAGTTATCAGTGAATAAAAGGGGGCAATAAAATCAGTAATTTATTAAACAAAACACAATGGAAGCATTCATTAAGATGTTGTCATGAAACCACTGGTTAATAATCAGAACTTATCCTATTGATTTGAGAGCTCTTCAGTAAGGACTTCCAGACAACATTTAGCAATAAGCACTATACATACTTAAGTAGGGATTTCATGAAAAGTTCATAGCCTCTTACGGTGCTTCTCTTTTTTGGGGAGAGGAGATACCTGGTAGTGAATGTCCTCTGAAAGATACAGCTCCATAAGAAAAAACACAAAATAAATAGTCTCTTTAAAGTCACTAACAAAGCCTTATTATTTTATGTCATATTGCTCTTTCTTCTCCCCTGTATCTTGATAAATTTTATCAGTTCTCCAAAACCCAGCTTAATTACTTCATCCCTTTAGGTCTTCCTTTAGTTTCATTTTTTTCTTCTTTGACTTTCCACAGCATTGAGGTCTACACACTGCATCCAGAACTCAGTTACATAGTATTTGTGCTGTTGGCTATTGATTCCAATTGCTAGGCTGTATATTAATACGGTAATATACACCTTGCTGGTGGTGCATCTGGCTCATGTTTCTCTAATTTCACAGCACCTGTCACAGAGCCACAGGTAGGAGACTCTCACAAACATTTTGGTCCCTTTCTCCACTGAAAAAAGTGCATATTCTTTTGGAGATTGTTGTAGTACTAATTCCCATAAGGAAGCAGCAACCAAAGAGTTTTCTCCCTTCAAAGTCTTTGTATAGTTCTCTGTTGAGATCTACAGAGGCAGAAAGTTAAAACTCCAGATAAATACTGCCTTCATTGGGTGAGAAAGTCTTTTAGTTCTTCCAACCTAGTTATCAGTCTTCATTACCAAATTACCCTTTATCAAAGAATCTCTTTTTTAAGGCTGAATAATATTTCAGTTTGTGTGTGTGTGTGTACATATTCTTTATCTGTTCATCTATTGATGGTCAGTTAGGTTGTGTCCATGTCTTGGCTACTGTGAATAACTGCAATGGGAAAAGGGTGTAGATACCTCTTGAACATACTATTTTTATTTCCTTTGGATATATACCCAGAAGTGGAATTGCTGGATCATGTGATAGGTCTACTTTTAATATTTGGGGAATCTCCATATTGTTTTCCATAATGGCTATAGCAATTTACTTTCCCACCAACAGTGTACAAGGGTTCTCTTTTCTCCACATTCTCACCATTTGTTTTATCTTGTCTTTCTAAGAATAGCCATTTTAAAAAATGTTAGGTGATATCTCATTGTGGTTTTGAGATGCATTTCCCTTATGATTCATGATGTTGAGCATCTTTTCATATACCCGTTGGCCATTTTCATGCCTTCCTTGGAAAGGATCTATTCAGGTCCTTTACCATTCTTAAATTGAGTTATTACTTCTTCTTCTTCCTCCTTCTCCTCCTCCCCATCTTCTTCTTCTTCTTCTTTCTTCTTTCTTCTTTTTGCTATTGATTTGTAAAAGCTTTATATACATTTTGGATATTAACCCCTTAGCAGATATATAGCTTGCAAATATTTTCTCCCAAACCATAGGTTGCAGTTTTATTCCATTGGTTATTTCCTGTACTGTGTAGAAGCTTTTTAGTTTGATCCCACTTGCCTATTTTTGTTTTTGTTGCCTATGCTTTTGGTGTCACCTCCAAAAATTCATTACCCAACCAATGTCAAGAAGCCTTTTCTCTATACTTTATTCTAGTAGTTTTGTGCTTTCTGGTCTTACATTTAGATTTTTCATGCACTTTGAGCTGATTTTTGTATATCATTTGACATTATGCTAAGTGAAGTAAGCTAGACACAGAAAGGCAAATACTGCATGATCTTATTTACATATGGAATCTAAAATAGTCAACTTCATAGAAGCCAAGAGTAGAATGGTGGTTGCTGGGGACTGGTGGAGGAAATGAAGAAGAGATGTTAGTCAAGGGTCGGTCATAAAGTTTCAGTTATACAAGATGAATAGGTTATGGAGATATAATGTGCAATAGTGTGACTATATAGTTGATAGTATTGTATTATGTATTTGAAATTTGCTAAAAGGGTGGGGTGGGGAACAAGTGCTGAAGCTACTATTTTAAGTGACACTTTGCAACATGCTATAAGCATTGTTAGCTATATTTGTACAAATGCAACATGGCATCATCAGTTTTGTAACACACAAAAGTTGAAGGATGAGGTATTCAGTGTGGATTTGCCATAATCTAAAGTGTGTTGGCTATTGCAGGGACAGGTGTTAGCCAAAATTTTATCTCTTCAAGGACAGATAGTTAAATTTTATGAAGAACAGAATCAGCAATGTGAATTATTGAAAGAAGGTTTGTATAGGAATACAGTATTTCTGTATGATATCATGTCAAATCAAAACAACCTGAATATTTTCTTGCAAGGTAAAACTAAGTCTATATATGCTATGTGGCAAAAAATCCAACATTTGGAAAAAGATATATGTTTTCAAAACACTTCTTCAAAAGGAAATTTCAGATGAACATTTTCCCTAGTTAGCAAAGGTCGTTGATGAACAGGATGATATATGCGAATCATTTAAAGAATACCTAGCTGTTATAGACCTATTAATTGGAGAAGACAATGAAAGGTTCACTAACTTTGAGAATCATCACATCACACTCAAATTAGCACTTCAGCCTAACCTAGTTGATATTACCAAGGCATCTAAAGAACTACAGATGGAATTGATTAAGCTCTCAATAAATGACATTTTAAAGTCATTCTTTGATACTAAGAAAGATCGAATTGAAATATGGTAAAATACAGTGCAGTAGAATACCCATGCTTTCAGCAACATGCCCCAAAAATGCTTTCTTGCTTTTCAACCACTTATTGCTGCAAATCTACATTCTCCTACCTAACCCAAATGATGATGCCTTTAAGGATAAGTGACTGATACCTCTCTAGATGATCAACTGAAACTGTGGACCTCCCCGCTGCAACCAAATATTCAAATGCTTTCCAACAAAAACCAGACACAACAAAGTCATTAAAAGGTTAGTTAGCTTTAAAATTAACAAATAGTTGTTATTTTTTGAAATTATTAAGTACAAAGTAGTTAGGTTTTTACAAAGTAGCATGCATTTTTTAAAATATTTCATCTTGTTTATTAGAAATTGTTTTTATGTTAAACATTTTTATTGATACATAATAATTGTACATATTCATGGAGTACATGTTATATTTTGATACAAGCATATAACGTATAATGATCAAATCAGGGTAATTGGGACATGATTCACCTGAAACATTTATCATTGCTTTATATTGGGAACATTTGAAAACGTCTAGCTATTCTGAAATATAATAAATTATTGTTAACTATAGTTGCTCTATTGCACTATTGAACACTAGAACTTTTTCCTTCTATTTAACAGAATTACCCCTTCACCAACACCTCTCATTACCCTTCCCATGACCCTTACCTATCTCTAGTAGATAACATGCATTTTTAAGTATATCTTATTGAAGTTTCTTGAATATGGCTTTATTTGCTTACACCTAAACTAATGTGCCTTCCAACCTGAAAAGTTTCCCTAGCCCTAACTATTCTCATCACACACAGACCCACACACACACAGACACACACACACACACAGAGCATCTCCATGGATCCCAAAAAGTTTATGTGAATGCTACAAATTCATTTCTCCAAAATCCATGTAAAACCTCAAATAACAATATAGAGGACTAAATACTGTTTTAAAAAATAACAGTGGTAAATTGTTCCGATGTTCTTTGACTGCATTAGAATCATTAAAAATGATTGATAGACCCATGAAAGTATTAATGTTCCCCATAACGGTGGATCAATTTCATGAATCCCATCTTCCTTATCTCTCATGTTGAATTACAATTGTCGTGTAAGACTATGTTATCTAATCATTTTAGAGTTACTGAATTAGCTAGGAATTAAGATTTAAAAAAGAATTTAGAGATGAATAAAGTAGTCCTTTGGAAAAGGTGTTTTTAATCACATATTCACTTTGGTATAAGATTCCCTAAATCTTATGTTTATATCATCAAAAATACAAACATTACTTATCTTTCTTCCTTGCATGGTTTGCTACCTTCTAAACCACTTCCTATGGATTATATTCATCGAAATGCTGACTTTGAATGATTGCTGAACTCTATCTGTATAAGCACTGAAAGTATTTGATAGCAGAATTACTCTTCAAATTTCATTTCTTTTATCTCTTCTCTCTTATAAGAACTTATCAGTGACTTATTTTGTATCCCATTATAGGAATGGCATCATGAAATAAAATATAAGCCGACACGTCAGATTTATTATTGTATTTGATATATTCACATTTTTAAGAGCGGTATCTTATAGTTAAATGAATCCAAAGAGATTAAATCTCTTTAAAAGAAATCAATGCTCTCAGAGTGGAATTTTCTTGCCAGTGTGGCTTGATCAGATCATAATTTGGTGTGGGCTTTTAGAGATTGCAACACTTTTTATCTGCTCATCTACTTGAGGTAGATTCTTTTTGGTCTCAATATCTTAAAATATTGATTTGTGTGTCTAATCATTACAGTCAAATGCATTCACATTAGTGCATTTCAATGAAAGTATCAACAGCAATAGAAAATTATATTTTAGAAATGGATTTGATTTATGTTTTTGAGAAATCAGTGTGTGTGGAAATTAAAATGTCCAATTTTCATGAATATTTTTTTAAACTGTTGACTGAAATGCCAATCATACTTATGGGGAGAGCCTAGATCTAAGAGGGGCAATGAGCACCTACCCATTTGATTTAATGGTTTACCACTATGCACTTGCCATCTATCAACCTTGACTGTGGGTAATAACCAGCCTGTGTCAATAGCAAGTCATGGACTTAGTCACAGGGACTCCAATGAGAGCCTGATGTTTGGCTGTGTATATTCCCTCTTACCTGTCTCTAAACAGTCTACTTTATGCCTATACCTGTCTCTCTCTTTCCCAAAGAAGGGAATTTATCAAACAAGACATAATAATGCTAATGATCTTAATGCCTGTCCAAGATGTTTGTCTGTTGCCAAACTACAGATTTAGCTGGACTAGACTCCTGAGAATGAAACCAATATTAATGACCAGTTAACCAATGTTAATACACACTTAATTTTTATTACCTTACAGAATGGAGAATACTTGAATTACTGGAGAATAATGATTATGCCCATATCTCTGGGGATTGGTCATGGTCACAGTGCTATCTGCCCAGGTCCATTAACCATTTGGTGAGGTTGAGAACTGAAATAAATTGCACCCATCTTTAGCATCAAGAGTTAGGTCTTGGACATGGTGGGCAGTGTTTAGGTCCACCACTTCACTCTGTGTTTGGAATAAGAATAACCACTTTCATCATCATTTGCTGACAAGTCAGGCAATTGGCAACTAAGGAGCAAAAGTGGGAGGCACATTCTTTAGCTGATGAATCCATGTGATAACTTTTTGATCAGTGCATGCTCCATTATACAGCCAACTCTCTACTCACACTCACACCATGACGAATGATTTTAACAAAATTCTAAACTTACTCTACACTCTAACGAAATAGCTGCTGCTAACTAGCATTTATTAAGCATATTTTTTGCATCTTACCCACAATAGACAACTTATGCAACAATGGATACTTAAGGGATTTTGAATATCCTTCCTCCCTAAGCTCTCCTTAATTGGAATAGAAGGGATATGCGATCAAACCAGTTGATGAATCTTATACATATTCTCAAACCATTTTCTTGGCCACCTTCAGTAAATTTATCTTTCTAAATGTTTGCATTTTAATTGGGTAAGTTTAAAATGTGTTGTTCTCCAGGAAATAATGATATTCTCACTCTTTTGTGGCTGAAGTGAATAACTTCTCAGTCTTTACTGTATACTTAGAGACAGTGTGGATCCTCACCTTCATACATTCTTACACTTTTCAAATTAGAAATAATAAAATAGAAAGTATTATTACATGGAAGAGATTAATACTGACAGTATACATTTAAAAAGGAAAAATTATAAATTTATAGGCATAAAAGTATTTCTATGCTAATAGATAATTATGTAGAGAAAAAAATAAAATATTTTACATGAGTTTTAGTATGTGAATCATTTCCTTTGTGATGAAAATGATCATGTTTAATGATGTGAATCATATCTTTTTACAGTTATGATAAATCTCCTAAATCCAAACTGAAAATTATATGTCAAAATTTTCCAAATTAAAAACAAAAGAAAAACTTTCCCAGGGTGAGTTAGTAATTTTTAGAGATGTATTATCTCTCAGTTTATGTACTTGAATACTACTTGGTAAATGTACCTGCAGCACTAGAGTGTACTTTAGTTTCATGCAGAAATAAAGATAACTCATCATATCCTTTTAATAATTTGAACTCCCATGGCTATGGAGAGAATAATTTTCATCCTGGGCAAATTTGGTCGTAATCTCAAGGTGTACTTGGACATACCTATGCTATGATAGCAAGAACTCTTTGTGTAGGGTTCTTGCTATCATAGTATAGCTCTAGCACATTCCAGAGCAGATTAATTCTCTTCTACATGCTCATTTCTCATGAAGAGAAACCAGTGTATTGACCTCCATAAGCCCTGACCTGCTGGGCTATGCTGATTTGATTTCTGGAAAGTGATCATTCACAGTAATGATCTCTTATCACCTTATGTAGTGGAGCCCAAGGCGTTGGTTTACTGTTTGGTTTTAAAAGCAGTCTATCCTTAGAATAACAGTAATTTATACTTATTTTTCTGAGGTATCATTTAGTTATTCTAAGCAAAAGTCTTTTACAATGTAATACAATTAGTACTCTATTTCTGGATATCCTTTCTATTTCTTGCTTTCTTTGAAGCAGATTATCTCAGTTCATTTCTGTTGAGACAGATCCTGCTGAGAAAGCATTCAAGTTCAGGTCAACACTGTCAAAGTGAAGTGGAAAATGGAAGCATCTCCTTTTTTTATTAACAACCCAAAAAACAAAAATTCACTTAGTATAAAATAAAAACCATGACTACAGGAAAAAAACCAATAAAACTACTTGTAAATATTTCATTACATAATTTTAAATGAATTAACTATAGTTGAAATTACTTCAATTAAACAAAATACATTTTTAATAAAATCAAATAAGTTCCAGGGCCCTGGAACTTCAGGTAAGTCCTTATTCTCTGCCACAGCATAAGTGGATGGGGGAGTGTGGCTGAGTGGGGCTGATTGGGTGAGCTTGCTGTCAGGCCCACAAAGACTGGAAAGGTGTCTGTTTCAGCATGGGTGGAAGGTCTGCTCCCAGCTTCTGGGCAAAGCCACCAGGGAGGGGCTGAAGTGGCCCCACCCAACCAGCAGGTCTGTTTTTGGGGTGGGGCTGTCTGAGACCCACAGTCTGGCTGTCTGGAGCAGGCCTCACTCCTCTCTGACCTGCCTTATTCCACAGTTTCCCCTGGCATCTTCTGGCAGGCAGGACCTCAAGCCAGCCGAGCTCCCCATGACTGTAATGAAGGCTGGGAAGTTCTATGCCCAGGATCCTGGCCTGAGCTGAGAGGACGGCCCTCCTGCAGGGAGACAGGTGCCCCGTGAGCAAATTGCCACTAGGACCCACACTGCACTCTCCCCCCTGATCCGCCCATGTGGGCTCCCTCACCTCCTGAGACTAGTTCATAAATCACCCCTCCTTGCCCATGAGCAACTCAATTGAGACCTAGGAGGAGTACAGGATCTGGCCTATGGGCCCATCTCTGGGTCCCCAAAGATCAATCCCTGACCATGCCAGAGAGAAGCGTGTTGGTTCCAAGTTGCCCACGGGGTGCCCAAGCAGGTTCGATGTCCCTCTGCCTTGGGGAATGCCCTGCTCTGATGGAATTGCGGCACCAGGGAGGTCCAGTGGGCAGGGAGCTCACTGTCCGAGCACCCCTCAGTCCACTGCAGTATCCCAGGAGGAGAGGTCTGAGCCCCACTCTCTGTGGAAGCCTTGGCATGAAGGCTTAATTGTCTCTCTCAGCAGCCCTGGGTAGGGGAGGGAAAGGAGAGACAAATAGTCTGAATGGAGGAAAGCTAGCACTCTGGTCATGTCCGTTCCACATTCTGGGAGGCCACCTGCCCAGAATATCTAGGCATTGGAGACATGCAGATCAGCTAGGACCCGCTGGACTCCTGTGGCTCCTGCAGTCTGGGTCAGAGCTGAGATATGTCTCTGTGGGAGCAGGCAAGATGAAACCTGAGGAGTTGGAGCCCTCTGGGGAAGACAGAGATGCATGGTATGTAGAGAAACAATATGGCACCTGTCATCCCAGCTCAGGTCTATGGAGATGGAATGTGCACTGGAGGGTGGGGGGAGCCTAGTGCCCTGTCCACAAGAATCTTCCAGTTCACTGGCAGCAGCAGCCTCTGGGTTCATGTGGGCAGAAAGTCTCTCTAGTAGCTCTGGAACCCGCCAACTCTCAGAGATGCAAGGGAGGGAGAAACAAACTGCTCCACCTACAATTCTCACTGGACTCCAAGCCTCTGGGAGTTCATCCCTGCTGATACCTTGCTCCTTCCTGTTCTGCTCTGCAACTTCTTCCTATGGAGTCTCCTGAAGCTTCTGGCACCCTTCCCTCAAATCCACACTCCATCTCTGTTTGTCGGTTTGTTCTTTTTTCTCTTTCTCTAAAACTTCTCTTTCTTACTGAGACACTCTGGCAGCTGGTGTCTCTGGTCACACATCTTCCCAAGGTATTGCATTTGTTTCTAGGACTAATAGTTTTATATTTATTCCCAATTTTCCTGTAGTTTACTGACTAACATTGCATTATTACTGCAAATAGATGGATAATTTGAAAATCAGCAAATATGTGGTCAGTTGATCTATTTCACTTCTGAAAATAAGTACACAACTTTAATTTTTGCCTTGAATTATGCTTTCTTAGAAATGGAATCATTACTATTCCATAAATAACAATTTTTCATATATTTAAAATATTTTTCTAGGTTAGTTCCATTTCTATAATTATGATTCTAGCTGCATAGTGTTAAAACTTATGGATGACAATTAGCACTAATGTTGAGTTATACTTATTTACATAGGATTTCTAACATTGATTTGGGAAGCCCCAAGTTTATGCTAAGTGCTGACTTTAATCAGTGTCTCCAAATTCTAAAATGGAAATGAAATCATTAAGTCCCATTTTGAATTTTTAGTTTTAATATTTGTCTTACAACAGTCAAGAGCAAAGATCCTAGAGTCTATCTCTCAGTTTGAATCTCAGTTCTACCACTTACTACAGAAAGCTTGAGCAAGTCACTTAATATCTTCTTAAGTATCTTACTGAATTTGGGATGATTGCTTTTAGAATAAGTGGAGGTAAGAAGAGAGGGAATTCCAATAAAGTGGAACAGCATAATAAAAACATGGGCAAGAAGTGATCAGGAGATACAGATAAGTAATTGACTAAGCTAGTGGATGCACATGTTGTGATAAGTTATAAATGTTAGGAAACAGTAGTTAGGCTAAATGGGTTCACATTATGGAAGACCTTGAACCTCCAGAAAAATAACAGTTGGGCAAAGGATGTCATGATGAAAGCTATTCTAAAAAAATTCCAAAATTAATTCATGCAGGAAGAAGAATAAAAGTTGAATGCTACTAAAAAAAGTGATCTTGTTTTTTTTTTTTTTTCACTGTTGTTCAATAGCAGGAGAGGAATTAACAGCTAAGTGAGGCAGCATCAGTAGAGGGCAGGGAGCATTAGGAGCAGAGCAGGCAGGGGCGGGAGAGCAGCAGTGCATCTTGAGTGGCACTAGAGAATGCAGCCCCAAATCACCTACTTTCTCCACCTGTTAACATTTCTGAAAACCAAGGCTACTGTTGAATTTATGAATAGAATAGATGTTAGTTATTACTAAATGTATTTAACTGATTTAGAGACTTTTGTTTCCTATTGTTGGTTTAGTTGTCATAACCTCAGTTTAAAAAATTAAAAAGGTTCTCTGTTGGCATTCAGATGGAAGTAAAAGCATTAGGAATTTCATCTTGAATATTTTTCCTTTATGTAGGGAGACAATGTGGTTAGCTTGAGATGAATACATTCTTTTTTTTCTTTTCATCACATTATGCATAAGTATTTCCCTGATTGGCTTTGGCTGTTCAGATCTAGTTTAATATGGGCATGTATGTTTTAAGGTAGTGGTACATTTAAGGAAATGTCTTAAGGTAGCCCTCTTGCTTCTAATCCAGTGATAGTGGTGAATGAAATGAAATTTGGAACTATCTTGTCATTTATCTGCGCTAATTTGTTTTGTTCATGGAGCATTAATGATGAAGATGTGACTGTACTGATTTTACAGTCTCTGGATAACCAGCTTCTTTATTCCTATAATATTACAGGAGCCTCGGTCACCTTGGTGACCATGTGCCCTTTGACCTTTTTCTTTTTTTAAAAAGATTTTTTTTTCAGCTTATGGATCTCAAGTGTCTTAATGAGTGCCTCTGTAGGTTGCCTATTGTGCAGAGTTGTAGTAAAGGAAAACAGTGTTCTAGAAATGCAACATAACCATAATCCCATTAACAAATGCAGCCAGTGTCTGAGATACCATGAAAAGCAGTTTGAGTGAGATGGGAGGACATTCCAGCCCATCCATGGGCTGCTGAACAAGAGACTCTCCTAACCTGGTCGGCAGGTAAAATGAATGCGAATCCTTGTTTTTCATTAGGGACAGAGCTCCTTGCTTATAATGCTATTGCTCAATGGCAAGCAGTTTTTACTCATAGCTGCTGTGTTGCTAAGCATCTTATTTGGGGATTTTTTTGTAAAAGGACCAGTAATGAAAGTTGTAGAAATTAACTGTAAAGAAATATCCTCCCTCTCTCTCCCAACCTTTGCAGGCTCTGAGATTTGAATAAAATAAATTTTTATGTAGTAAATATTTCCTGTATCAACTTCTACAACTCTAATCCAGATTTTTAGATCCTCAGTCTTAAACAAATAAATAAACATAATTTTCTTCAATTTTTTTATGTTGGATATTTTATCTCAAGATTCTATTAGTGTTACATTATATAAATCCTCATATGTTCACCCTTACCCAATAACTTCACAAGCAGCTGATATACTGCTTCCATCTTGGCCATTTTCAATTCCCCAACCTTCACACACACACACACACACACACACACACACACACACACACACATACATACATACATACATACATACATATCTGCTGTATCTAGCACTTTACCAAATGGTCAACAGGCCTGTTTTTGCCAGACCCTGGGCACAAAACACTATGATCTAAATCAGTTAATAAGAAAGCTCTAAGTATTGGATTAATAACAAAACTTCATGAAATAGGCATGGGTTGATAACGTAACAAAAGTAGAAAGAACATCCATTCATTATAAACACCCCAGGTTGTAGTGCCTGCTGCTGATTCTGGTATGCCAATTGTGGGTGTGGTTGGGCTCTAAAAAATTAAAGCCAGAACCCCATTAGAGATTGTCAGGTGTAGACTCCTGATTTAGCAGTTGAGAGTACAACATCTCAGAGTGTTCAATTGTCTGACCAAGGTCACTCAGAGACTTCGTGTCGACGTAAAGCCAAGAACCTAAGTATTCTGACTTCCAGTGTAATGCTCTTTCCACTTCACTTTACTTCCACAAAGTCCAAGTCATTAACATTGAACATAAAAAATAATTTGAGTACATGCTACACTGAAAACAGACCATATTATAATATCAAAAATGTGAACTGAAACATGGGCCTCCCAAATGGATTGAGTGCAATCTTGAATCAGTCTCCCTTTTGAGAGATGCCTGTCAGTCACTTAAGATTCTCAAACCGATGTTAGTAAATTTCTAGAAGAATTTAGGTGCCTTAGAGTACAAGTATACTAGTGGTTACTGCTAAAAGTGATACAAACAAAAGGGTTTATTATCACAAAACAAGTAGACCAGAGGCAGTTATGGTCCAGAGTTAGTTAATTCATCCATTTAACAATGTCAGGATTCTAGTTCTCTAGGATCATATTGGCTTTGCTTTCCCAATACCACTGTTTCCAGGAATTATGTAGAACCACAGGCAGGAAAAAAGGTAGCTAATCCCTATGTGGCCCCTGTTTTCAGAGTTGAGGAAAACTATCCCCAATCACCCTCTCTAGTAGATTATAGTTTATCATTATTAGTGAGAATTGCATCATATGCCCTTGCCTAAACCAATTACTGTCAAGAAAATGGAATTACCACAATTGGTTTAGAGTAATCAACATTCACTTCCTGTGAAGCACAAAGTCTTCAAGTGTCTGGAAAAAATCAGAGTTTTGTTGGCAAAAATAGAGGAAGAATTAAGAAGTGGCTTGAGGGAGGATGATGATTGATTCATACAACTGAGGTATGTTTCTTAATTACTAGGCACATGTATGTTTCTTTTAAAAGATATTTAGCATGTAAGACATCAGAACTCAGGTTTCATCAGTGTCTGACAAGTTACTACTACTTGCCACAAATCTGGAAGCATCTGTTGCAGTCAATAATATGGCATCTGGGAATATGTACTTTTGTACAAATTATGACTGATATACCATGCTTGGAAGAATCCTTATACTCACAGAAGCAGGAAAGCCAGGAGACATTAGAGGACAAGACTTATAACTTATGCAGTAATGGAAGATTTGATTCAATCACCCCTGCCCCTATTCCTCCCCTTGAAGGGGAGAGTGGACTCTTCAACAATCAGGCTTCATAGTTCCTCAAAATTTACACCAGGCCTAATGTAGCAGGATGGTGTTTTAAGGTCAGCAAGTGGGGCAGGCAGAGGTAAAAACAAGGCATCTTGTCTTCATAGAGCACCGAATAGACTAACTTGGCTCTAGCAGAGAGTTCCTGAGAGAGGTGTTACCAGAACTTAATCCCAAGGAAAACTAAGCCTCTGGTGAGGATCTAGATAATTTGTGAGCAACTAAAAAGATGCCACTCTTCTCAGCTTCCTTTTCTCTGAATCTTACTTTTTACATTGCTTCTTCTAAAGCTTTCTCAGTATGTTGCTAGAAACCTTTCAAAGGCCGTATCACCTTAATACACTCTTGAAACAGTGCCAGTTTTGAGAGTGTATTCAGAATGAGCAGTCCCTTCTCCCACTCCCAGTTAGGCTGCAAAGAAGTGGGAAAAGATCTGAAAGGCCAGGCTGGGTTTAGAGTTTGAAGGGTTTTCTAATGTTAGTCTAAATTATTCGGAACTAAGAGAAGCAGAAGGAGGTGTTTACAGAGTAGTGAAAGAGTGAAACCAGGGTTGCAGAGAGATTGATGTGGGTTGGGCTGTGTGGGATGGGAGAGTGGAACAGGAGGAGAGACTATTGCACAGAATCAGTAAAATACAGAAGTAACAAAATCCTAAACCAAGGAAATAACTGGGGCAGAAAGAGCCATTACAAAAGAATAATAGTAGGAATTAATGGAGCACTATCTATGGAAAACTAGGTGGAAGTAGTGGCAGACTTGCCTCTACTGGCTGGTGACGGAAACAATGATAGAAATTGAGATTTTTTTTTTTAAAAGGAGAATCAGTGGTTATGTTTTTCCTGACCTCAATATTTTCTTGAAAAAAAAATGGCATTCTTATCTTTACTTCTTCTCATATTTGTAACCTCAGAATATTTCACACAATACCTGGAACATATGATAGTATATGTTCATTGATATTATTGAGTAAATGGGAGCTTTAGTCATCATTCCATTGCTATTAATATATCTCTGAAACTATAATACAGCAATGGCAAATTAACAATAAAATGTAATTGTGTCAAGCATTTTTTTCAGGATATGCTTTTTAAATAGCTATCATCACCTATTGCCTCACACCTTAAAATGTTTCTCTAGTGCCATGAAATTATACACAGGTGCACGCCCAGGTGAAGTTGTTCTGTGTATTTCAATGGGCCAATAGTTAACATTGCTTTCAAGACCTCCCTGTGATCCAACCCCTGCCAAACTATCCATCTTCATCTCTTACTACTTCTCCTTACTCCAATCCTAAATCCCTCTGTCCAGCCATAGTGACTCTTCCTCCTGATTTCTCAGTGCCATGCTCTTTCCTTTGGGTCCTTACTTATAGGTAGGCACCTTTGCCTGAAAATTTTTACTCCACTTTTATCTTTACCTGGCCCAGTCTTACCCTTAAGCTTTCAGCTTAGTTACTTCCTTCCAGAACTCTCTGTACTCCCACGTGTTGGGTAAGGGCCCCTCTCTGCTCCCATGACATTCTGGCCTTTCTTCATCTGGCATACACCACACAATTTAATTGCCTGTGTGTTTTTCTATATTCCTTTTTTGTGGATCATACTCTCACAAACCCCTTAATAGTTGCTCACTAAACATTGTTAAATTAATGTATGCATTAACTAATGAAGAAAAAGAATATAAAGTGTATTGGTTGGCAGACTTAGAAATGCTTGTTAAAAAGTCCCTGAACCTTCTTATAGAATCACATAAGCTTGTTGATATGTTAGTAAATATATTACCTACAGATTGGAATACAGTATGATGAAAGCACTATGGTAAGCAATATTTCATCTATTTTGTGCTCTTTGTTTCTTACCAGGAAATAAGAAAGAATAAGATAATGGCTATCAGAGAAAGAATAATTAGAACACCTTAATTTTAAATAGGTTTCTGTGATAAGAGTATGATTAAAAGAACTTCACATATAGGGTTTAATAAAGCAATGCAAAGGAATGATAGGTATCATCACAGAGTTAAAGGGAAGAAACAATTTGCAAAATTCATGAATAGACATGAATAGATGTGCATAAAGGATGATTGAATATTTAACTATTTAGACCACTGAAGATATTAGTAGGCATTTGCATAGAAGATAGAACAAGCATTCTTTGTTAATGTTAATATTTGGATTTGCAGGTTACTGTGGTAGGCATAGTTCTGCCCAGGGACACCAAGTGTGCTGCTCAATCTACACAGTTGACTTTTTTTTTTATTTAGAGTAACCTGTCCAAGTCAGTTGATTCATGACAGTCAGGATTAATTGAACTCAGAATCCTTTTCCTCCAAACAAAACCCTTCCCTACGGTAATTTCTTTGGACTAGAATGTAGTCATTCCTTGTAAGATTATTTCTATAAGGAAATGTAGGTCAAAGTCTTGCCTTACAAATAAAATTCTGAAACAGAACCTGTTTCTTTAAAAAAAAATCCACGCAGTTGAAGTCCGTGGCTCTGATTCTGCTCTGCTAAATTGATCTATTATCCAAATTGTTTTAGTTTACTTAAAGCTACTATCAAGTCAAAAATGTGAATGTCATGAATTATAACATTTACCCTAATTATTTTAGACCATCATTTTTTTTAGTGTACAGACATACTACCATAGATTCCAATAATAATCCTGGGACATAATTTCTCTTGTTTATTAGACAATAATTGTTTGATCATTAGAGTAGTATATTATTGGAAATCAAAGAAATGCTGCAAATGAACTCTCTATATTTGTATAAATAATATTTTATTGATAAAATTTAAAATAGTTTCAAATTGATTAATAGGTAAATGGCCCAAATAACCCCACTTATCCTTAAGGCTAAGCTTGTGTTTTCTTGAGAAAGCCTGCTGTGCCCTCAACCTAAATTAGCTGCTTTTTTCTATGCTTCTACAATACTTTGTACATGCATTATTGTTGCTTTAGTCTTCCTAATTTATTGCTGGCTTTTAAGTTTCAAAAGTAACACCTGTATTTTTGAAACCAAATGAAAATTTAATTGTACTAAGAGACAATTTTGTGGATTTTCCTCCACACCTTTCTCTATCTTGTACATACTTTTGTCAATGCTGTTTCCACATTGACTTATAATTATTTGTTTTTGGTCTATCATCTCTTCCAGTGATTCTCACCCCTGGCTGCATGTTAGAATCACCTAGAGCATTTTTTAAGAAATTCAAATATGCAGAAATTCCCTCCCTATTCTGATTTCAATGGTCTGGCTGAGGTGAAAATCACGTTGCATTTTTTAAAACCAACCCAAGTGTTCATGCTGTCAGGTTTAGCTTTTTATTCCTCATCTTTCCTTCTTCCTCATCTTGAACTCTCATAAGAAAATGTTACCTATTGTTGTTGAATAAATTGATTAATTTGTCTTTAAAGAGACAAATTGCCTTGATTAACTGGAATAGAGAAGACCTAAATCTTCTATTTCTAATTTGCATATAGAAATGCCTTATTTTAGGGAGAAAATGCATCAGAAAAATTGATAGCAAAACATATTTCCAAAAAATAAATGACATTTTCCTATAGAGTTTTATATAAAGTTGGAATATATTTTGGATAGAGAAACATTTGACTAAGAAGTTAAATTATAAATTGACTATTTCAAATGTAATTAAAATGTGGTTAAAATATTAACCTACCTATTCATCTCCCACGAGAAAATTACCAGCCATTATTTGTAAAAATTAAAATTATGCAGTGAGTGTTACTTCTCCAGGGAAGGTGGGTAGGTAATAAGTCATGCCTCCCTGGAACCTTACTATCACACTGTGAAAGCAGCCTGTAGGCAAACTGTTTCATAGTGGCACTGACTGATCCTTGTGAAGACCCAGCCTGTGACCCTAGTTTTGTTTCAAACTTAAACACAAAAGATCCCTGCAAATCCAGGTACTCACTGATGTAAGAATTCATTCTTTTCAAATAAACTAAAAACTATGTAGTCTTTCTTGAGCACTCTCATCTATAATTTTTAGCTCTTTCATCTAAAGGAATTTATCCTGCACTTTGTTGCTTATTCTCTACTGCTGTTTCTTGATTATTTGCTGAAGGGTACCTGTCCTGTTGAGAGCGGCTGTTGATATTGTTTATTTAGTATCCACCCAATGGTTTTTATCCTGATATAAAAATCCTGTTCTTCCTCCTGTGCTCTGCCCCCTCGCTCTACCCCACTGGGTTTCAGATTGCTTTTAAAGGGTGCAGTTATTACAAAACAACTTTCCTCGTTTATTTGTCAGATGTTATTTAAAGAATATTACTCAAATCCATGCTTCAGAAGAGAATTTATTTCTATATAAAGTGATACTCGTATGAAATATTAGGTCATATTTATCCCAAGCTGGGAATTGGGGCATATTTTAACTACTTGGATGAGTAGAGAAATAAGTAGTTCAGACTGCCGTTATTTTGATCTCCCATGCTGGCCACCCCTAAATGTATTAAATCAAGAATTTTTCTCAGCCAGGGAAGTTAAATAGCAGGTGTATTACTTAATGAACTGCAACAACTTGGACTTATTGGTGTGGCAAATACATTGTGATATTCATTTCCAATTAAAGTTCTTTTGCAAAGATCAATGAAGCACATTTTCACAAATTGAATCACAGTAAACTAATAAACAAATCCTCACATCCCCATTGATGGCAAATTATTATTTCCTTAACATTTAAAATCCCATCACACTATTAATTATAAGATGCAAGGGATGGGAAAGATCAAATGTTTATTTACTCATGTGTTTGTGTTTTACTTCCAATTTTATAAGAAAAATAAGGACCATTAACTCTTTGTAAGGAAGCTGCATAAGAATAACTTTCCAAACTTGAATTTTTTGGTCTTTGCTCCATAAGCATTTTTTATTTACTAAATAACATACTTGTCCTAATGATTTAATGGTCTGATACTTAGTAAATCACAAAAGAATCTGTTATAGAGTAACCTTTAATTTATGAATGCATGGTATACATTTACATCAGAAACAGTGAGGTTTGTAGAAAAAGGAAAATAGCTTAGGACTTTGCCTCTAGAGTCATTGAGCTGCTTCAGAAAAATTAAAATGTTAATTTAGCAACGTTAAATGTCACTACTTTATTCAAAGAAAACATAAATGTTATGATATTCATTTTCTAGGACCTCCTCACCTTTCACCTCCTCTTGATATTTCTTTAGGAAGTACACTTTTAAAGAAAGATTATACATTTGCGTAGTTTCATTTTAAAGTTTTTAATATTTTGATACTGATGCAGGATGACCAAAATGGAGTCACCTCTGAACCAAAGGGTAAGGTTCTAAAAGGAACGTTCCATTTTCAAACAGTAAAGGGGGATATGTGGTGGAGGTGCACAGGCAAAATTTCTCCTCTAAGAAAATCTTAAGACTTAAGAAGGCTTTTCCACATTATGGTCTAGTATTTTAAAAGCAGTTTACCAGTAGCTCATGGGATGATCTGTATTGTGTGAGCATTTCTACATGAAGAAGAGCTTATCAGATAGTACTCCCAAACCGGGCAGCATCATGGTGATTTGCCAAAGCCATGTCTGTGTGCTCTCTCCACAGAGGTCCAGCCTAAGGGGGAAAAATGTAAAGAAATTGTAAAGAAACATAAGGAAAAATTCCTCTCTGACATTCCATCCCACCCCCGCCTTTCTCCTCTTCTATTAACTCCACCTTTCTCTTCAGTGGTTCACCTGTCCAGGCTACTTTTGGATTTTATGGCCCAGTAATATAAATGGAAAAAATATTGTAGGTGTTTATCAACTTTATTTCGCACGTAAATGATTAAACACAAACACAAATGCATACATGTTACACATAATAGTCTGCTATCATCATCATTTCATAAAAGAAAAGAGATTTTAATATCAAAGATAGTAGAAAACCCATAATACAGAAAAAAAAATGTTTAAATTGAATAATTTTAGCTTTACAAACTCACTGAATGAGCTTATTTTTCTCATTTCCTCACACACTGGTGACCCTTGTAATAAATCAACATAAGCCTGTGGTCCAACTACTATATAGTTTGAGAACTACTATGCCAAATGCCTTGGTTCAACCCGTTTTACTAGTTCGAAAGGATCCTACCGATTTGTCAAAATATAATGTGCCTGCTATTTACTAGGGATCTTGTTAAATGGACATGCTGGTTTGGTAGCTCTAGGTGGTGCCTGAGAGTTTGCATTTCTAACAAGCTACCAGGCAACATAATGCTGCTGGTCTGTGGACCAAACTTTCAGTGTCAAAGAACAAAACTATTTTCTCCCAAGTGTTAACAGCTAACCTGTAAGGCATTATTCTTTCTAGAACTTTTAATCAGGAGGTGTATTATAATGAAAATCCATAAAGAACGAAATAAATCTGTAAAAATGATGTGATTGGGGCATCATTTGTAGGGATGTTACCTTCTTAATCTGGCAGCCTGGACCAGACCAAACTTAATTCATTTACAAATTATTTTGTCCTTGAGTCAAATCATGCCACATTAAGTATCATTACTCTCATTCTACTTGGAAATATCCTCACCAACCTATGTTTCTGATTGATACTTCCTTCAATTATTTACAGGCAATTCTTTATTATTGATCAGCTTCCTTTTACATGTATTCTAGACACAAATGAAGAGTAGCATTAGTGTGATGTCCAATTCCTCTTCTCTTATTATCATACTGATATAAGAAGCAGAAAGGGAAATATATATTAATTTTAAAAGGATAATAACTTCCATTTTTGTAGTATTTATAATTTCCAAGGTGCTCACAGCAATTAGACTACCCTCCATGAGTTTACAAATCATGCCTGTTTCTCTGAAAGTAGTCCCCAGCGTATAAGCCCAGTCCCTGGCAAATAATAGGTGCTGTGGATTGAATGGCCCCTCCCCCCCTAGAACCTGTCAATGTTATTTTACTGGGAAAAGGGGATTTTTTTTTAAATGTAATTAAGTTAAGAATCTTGAGATGAGATCATTTTGGATTACCTAGTTGGGCTCTAAATCTAATAACAGCTGACCTTGTAAAAGAGACAAAAGGAGACAACACAGACACACAGAGAAGGAGGAAATGTGAAAAAGACACAAGCAGAGATTGGAGTGATGTAGCCACAAACCCAAGAAGGCTGACGACAGCCACCAGGGGATGGAAGAGGCTAGGGATAGAATCTCCTCTAGAGCCTCTAGAGGGCGCACAGCCCTGATGACACCTTGATTTTGGACTTCTGGCTTCCAGAACTGTGAAAGAATCAATTTGTGTTGATTTAAGTCACCAAGTTTGTGGAAATTTGTTATGGCAGCCACGGGTAACTAATACAGTAAGCAAAAAGCCATTATTTATGGAATGACTGAATTACTGAAGGAGGACAGATAGTAGAAATCTAATCTTAATGATGAGGACAGAGAAGTTCAGAGCAAACTTGCCCAAGTTTGCTCAGCCCCAGCATGATAGAAGTGTGTGTCAAATACGACATCACTTCTATATACAAATGTTGGTCTACTAGGACTTAAAAAATTTGACTAGTTTTTAAACTGTTACAACCCATACATAGAAGATAAAATGTTAGGTGAAAATATTGAATATTGTATAGCAATAAGAATTGAATATCTTCTCTAGAATAATATTAAGCATTTTTATAAATATCTTTGTAACCTTCAGTTTTCAAAAATTGTACAAATTATAAAATGTCCATATTATAATTGAACTGGACCGTGTTTGTGAGACATCACTGCCCCTGATCCATTCAGTTAAACCATCAGTCCAATTGCATGATAAAGGAGGAAGCAGTTAAAAATAAAGGTTAAGCAGGCAATTTCTATCAGAAGATAGACAAGGATTTGAATCATTGTTCTATCATCTAGGTACACTAAGACTTTGGCCAAGTTACTTAACTTCGCTGTGCCTTAGTTTCCCAGGGAAAAAAAATTGTACTTCTTTCAAGAAATGTGAGGATTAAATGAGATCCTATTTTTAAGACCCAGAGCACAAACTCTGGCACATTGTGGCCATTACTATCTAGTGTCTGGCACACAACAGAAATTAAATCCGTATTTGTCGAATGTATTTACTCAAACCTAAAATTGGATAAAATAAGAAGATATTTTAACTGTCTTTTGATTGCTCAAGTAGCCCCATGGCCATTGTATACTTTTTAAGTGCAATTCAAACTATTAATTTAGCTATGTGAAGTCATATAAAGTACAGATTCTAGATATCAAAGAAGTTATCTTTTTCTTTGCATCTCCTTTTGGGTCATGAGACTCTTAAAGGACTATTAGGAGATCCTGCATTTTTTTGAGACTAAGAAAGAAAAATCTGGTACAGTTTCTCTTTTCTTAATGCCCATTTTTCTGAAACCGATTTCTCCTTCCTGATTGAAACATCTGGAATTTGTTGGCCTGCAGGGAACTTTGCAAAAGGCCCATCTGGTAAACAGTAACTTGTTTGATTGACACTAGAGTATCAGCAGGGTCTGTCATAGATCATGGAACAAATGATCTGACAGTCAATTAATTCTGTGTCATCTGTGTGTATGTTCCTGGAGGCTTTTTGATAGAAGCAAGCTTATAAATAAAAAATAAAGAGATGCTATTTGTCCAGGTTAAATTTAGTTTCATTGTGAACTCATGTTGTATAGTAGTTCATGAGCATAAGTTAACTGATGCTTAGTAGTCTTTAAGAAAATTTAGGTTGAAGGACATCATGTTGGATTCCAATATATTTTGGACCACAGAGCTCTCACAATTTTCTTGCATGAGCTACTGAAAGATGGGAATTACACATTGTGCAGTTGGATACAAATGTGTTTAGATATGATATCTCAAATAATATATTTAAATCTTGGTCGAGTGCAGTGGCTCATACTGTAACCCTACCACTCTGGGAGGCTGAGGCAGAAGGATAGTTTTGAGCCCAGGAGTTTGAGGTTACTGTTAGCTAGGCTGACGTCACTGCACTCTAGCCTGAGCAATGGAGTGAGACTCTGTCTCAAAAAATACATACATACATACATAAATCTATTATTTCATAAAATTCTACAGTTCAAAATTCCCTTAATAAAAAAATCTGTATAACTCTGAGAATTTTCAGTTTATGTTTGAATGATGTCATTGTAATTGTTCAAATGCACTTTTAGTTGATATATTCTCTTAAGCTTCTTCATGAAAGTTTCAATTCATGTAAATGTAATAATAACAATATTAAAATTTAACATTTATTGACTACTTATTAGGTTACAGTGACTAGGGAAACCACTTTATGTATCTTTCCTTATGTAGTTTTTTTTTTTTTTAAGCTTTAAGTGACTGTTCAGGGAACTAGACTAAATTTTTCATTATATAGATAACAAAACTGAGGCACAGTGAAGCTAAGTTACTTGAACAGCCAAGGACATAAAGATGGTTAGAAATGTATCTTTGTAGCATCACATCTTTGTGACAAAAAGAACAATAGCAAATCTGTATTGCAGATACAAAGGTGGTTTCTCATTCTATTCTGTGTAAGTTAGAGCTTCTCAGAGAACAAAGCTGCCTTTGAAGCCAGGGATTGCTCCAACTCAAATCAACTCTGCAGGGTGCAGAGTATGACATGATGGGGCCAACACAGCAGAAAATAAAGTTCAAAACACTCTAAAATTATCTATAGTCTTTTGGTGCCAATCTTTTAAAAATCATTATTATTTTTTATGTATGTTTCTAACTTGTCTACCTTAGCTTCTCTTCGATATTTTTGACAAATCAGTTTAGCCTTCAACATTCTTCATTTATTCTAATTGATTAAATCAAACAAATGAATGGATAACAGATTCAAATAGCAGTATTATCTGTGCTGAAAAAGCAGCAACCTAAGGAGGTAAAAAGAATGTAAATTGTAATATTGAAGATACTAGATGTTTGTATATATTATTTGAATTATTTATATATATTATTGAATGTCTAAAATCAACTCAAAAAGTTTCTAGAATAGACAGATATTTTACCTGCTATGCATGGAAGGTTAAAAAAAAGTAGTTAAAAAAGATTGAAAAGGAAGTTTCAGATTGTGGCATTTTTGTCTTTTTTTGTTGGTTTCTACTGAAACCCTACCTTCCGGATTTTCTTCCTAAGTACTTCCCCTAGAGTATATAAATCAATGCAACAGTATCCTGTAATAGTATCCTAACCTGGTGAAATATCACAAGACTATAAAAGAATGCTTTTAGCAAAGGTGTCAACTTTGCTCCTACATCATCAGTGAGATGTCAACTTGAAAGTCTAGGTATGTTGGAACCATTAGAGAGAAAAGGAAGGGAAGAAAGATGAAAGAGGCCAGAAAGTGGACAATTTAAAATGAAAAGTTTATGGAGCAAGCACAACTAGATCTTTTACCTCCATGGGAATAGAGTTGAAGATAAATTGGGAAAATGGAAATGTTACAAGAAAATGAAAGGGCACTGCCTTACATCAGGTTCTCCAAGAAATACTCTGAGATGAAGATCTGTGTGGAGGAGTGTTTTTAGAAAGTGCTCTTGGGAACACCTGTAAGGGAATGAGAGAAACAGTATTGGACAGAAGGAGAAGTAGCAATGCAGTGACAGCAGAAACTCAATTGATCCTACAGAAAGGTTTGGAGCTGGGGTGGTCCTTCAGAGCTGTCCCAAATCAAACCAAAGTGCTGGGACCTTTGACCCTTGCATCAACCAGTCATTCAGTCTAGATGACCTTAGGGTGGAGGCAGAATCTTGAGCAAAGCAGCTTCTTTTAGCTGAGGGCTATTCCTAAAGATGGACCCAGCTGTGGTCCAAAAGAAGCCAACATTCCACATGACCATGTATGGAGGATGCAAGTAGGATATCACAGCATCCACAGGGGTTGAACCCTGGGCTTCTGGAACCTCCTTGCTTCATTTAATGAACTCACCCCATCTGGGACAGCACCTCAAAGATTCTTATTGGTCTCTTTCCTGGAGAAACTTATAAAAGGAAGTTTCTTCAAGACAGACTGTAGGCCCACCACTGCAGTTGTTCCTGAGGCAACTTATTGATTTCCTTCTTTACTACCATTCTATATTTCCATCACCTTTGTCTAATATCTCTGTAAGTCTGGTGGGGTGACTTGAACCCTCATTCCTAAGAGGTCTGAGCACCTAGTCACCATGCCCTTTTCAGACTTCAGTAGCTGTGCTTGTCCATTTACTGTCAAAATTGCACAGAGGGAGAACCATGGAATGACAAAGTGGATGACTTGAGTCCCAACCATACTTTTTACTGGTCCCTTCTATAATAGATCCCTACCTCTTCCTGATCACCAAGGTCAATCACTCCAGCCAGGGTGGTGACTCCTCTGCTTATATCCTGGGTTCTTGGCACAAAAAGCCTGAAGTGCCCAGGTAGCAATCATAGCTTAAAGTTTAGTGGAACTCTTACTGTGCCCCTCATTGAGGAGTTTTCTCCTGAGAATCACACCCACATTGCTTAAAATTACAGGACAAATTCTTGCAAAAATTCTACAAGTGGGTCTGTTTGAGTAATAGTGGGTAAAGCTACTCCTACTCCTACTTCTATTATTTGGTTTCTGGACTATGTATTCCTACCCACTAGAAACACAGCACCAAGTAATAATGATTGGTTTAAAACTTCATCCCAGAGGAAGGTCCCCCATTCATGCAGACTATCCTCTCCAAGCTGGCCTCTCAAGCTGCAACTTCAAAAGGCCATTCCATAACTTTTGGGTTGACAACTTTTGAGTGGTGGGGTATATGTTAGGACCAGTGGACCTCACAATTTTGAGCCCATTTTTACACCTGCTTTTTCTTGAAGAAATTTCCTAGGTCAAAGATGACTTTATGTGTTAAACTATGCCATTTTAACAAACACTCTATAAGCCCTCAGACAGGAGAGCTGGCTAAATCTTTGTGGGAAGAAAATGCAGACCTGTACATGGAAAATGTATTCATTCCAGTCAAGAAGAAAGGGTACCTCTTTCAGGATAGACAGTATCTAATGAAAACATTTTATAGCTTTGTGGGATTCTTTAAGGGATTTTGTGCTATCAAACCTAACGTTGGTTTCTTTTGATGGTAGGTTGTGCTGTTTTGCTCACACATGGCTCCCTTCCTGACACTGTGGCTACTGGGTTGGTTGGTGACAGATACTAGCTCATGTCAAATGGCCAAGTCAATCTATTTGGCTTTTTGGTACTTTGTTGATGACACATGCTCTCTTCAGGGCTTTATGTTATTTACAACATAGTGGTTGCATACCAGTTACATGAGGCTGTGTTTATCTGCTCTATCAGAGATATTACATTTGACACCTCAGATGCATTAGGAAAAATATTTGAGTTTTCAGTAGTCCACTGTAATTCAATATCTGTGCATAACTTTGAGCAAGGAAGCTATCTTTGGGCAAATAAAATTTCCAGAGACAGAGTCTGGTACCAGCTGTCAGTAGCCAATACTCCTAGCGACTGGAAACATAAGTTTGCTATTCCCAAAGAAGTATCTCTGTGATGCCCCACAGCATCCACTACACACACTCAACATAGAATAGTTGAAAGCAAAGAAATCACCTGGGTGAATAAGAAATAACTATGAGTGATTGTTTCAAATAAGCTTTTCAACTTAACACTATAGGGGAAGATATATAATTTCTACTTTTCCACATCTAAACAAAAGCTGTACTTGGTTATTTAAGTGACAATTTAGGCTCGTGTACATATTCAGGTTCCAGTTGTTTATTTCTAATAGCCTTCTTGGCCTATAGTCAGGCCAATGGTAAGCACTAACGTTAGATTTACATAGCTATACCACCCCCTTAATGGTGTCATATAAATTTTTTCTCATGATATATTTAGATATCTACCATATGTATATTATTATTAGGATTCATTTTACATAAAGTACTCATTAGTAGCTGAACACATGGATTTAATTATATTATTGCAATATGAATTGACAATTAGATGGAAGGAAATATTCAAAGTATAGTTAAAATTGTCTTTATGATGAGCTTTGAGGCATATTATTTGAAGTTCTTCAATGCCTTTTTATGCTTTATTGTTTTATTTAATGTATTTGGGCAAATAAGATCATATATTTGTTATATTTTCCTTTGAAATCAATTTGGGTGGGGTCTCAATCACCCTTCTGAATATAATCCAATTAAAATTTAAAATGATCTGATGGATTAGAGAGATGACTGGAGTTAAGATAAAATTAAATAAGATACAAGATAATTCAATGAGGAAGAATAAGTGGTACAAGTATAGGAGTGGCAGGCCCTAATGTCAACTTCTCTGGAGATTAGAAAAATAGTTCAAAGAACATCAATGACATCAGTTTAGAACCAAGATAATTGATCCAAATTTTCAAACATGAATATAAGTGTATTAATGATAGCAATCTAAGATATATTTGAATCTTGTTGAGAAAGTTCATTAAATATGACATGAAAGTGGGAAAATATACTGTAGACAAGACTATTTGATATTAGAAATATTGAGTTAAGCAGAGAATGAGGTGGAAATTATAGTTTGGATTATATAACTGTATAATTTCAGTTACATAACCAGATATCAAGTGCATAGAAATAAAGTGGTTTTTTTACTGTAATTTTCTACTTAAATAAATGATGTAATCACTACCAGTAAGATTAAAGGTAAGAGCAAATGTTTATGAATAACCTAAAAGGATTAATGTTAGATGCTAATAATTTTTTTTTATTTTCAGAATATTACAGGAGTACAAATGTTTAGGTTACATATATTGCCTTTGCCCTGCCTGAATCAGAGCTACAAGCATGTCCATCCCCCAGACAGTGTGCGCTGCACCCATTGGGTGTGAATATACTCATCCCTTCCCCACCACCTGCCCAACACCTGATAAATGTTACTACTATATGTACACATAAGTGTTGATCAATTAATACAAATTTGATGATGAGTACATGTGGTGCTTGTTTTTCCATTCTTGTGATACTTCACTTAGTAGAATGGGCTCCAACTCTATCCAGGATAATAGAAGAGATGCTAGATCACTATTGTTTTTTGTGGCTGAGTGGTACTCCATGGTATACAAATACCACATTTTATTAATCCACTCATGTATTGATGGCACTTGGGTTGTTTCCACATCTTTGCAAGATGCTAATAATTTTCTAACAGTAAAGACTATGAGACAGAGGCATTCTCCTCTACTGCTGAATGAGTCTCCTAGGCTGCCTCACTTCTTCCAACATAACTAAGCACAGGCAAGTCTAAGGAGACAGAAAATTGAAACAAGGCAGACACTTGCCTGTAGGTTCTTGACCCTAGTTCCCCACTCCTGAAAGAACAACCTTATAGCGTTTTGTCCCTATTGGAACTTCTAAGAAATCATGGCACCGACCCCATCTATTATATATAAATCACTGGGAGTTTCTAAGGTTATTCCTGTGTCTAAACTAATTTTTTTCTTTTTCATAGTAAAGTTCTCTCACTTCAAATAGGTAAAAGATACCACAGTATTTAAAGAAAAAAAAGAATGCTTAAGAAGCTTATTGTAAAAATACTGAAATCATAAAGTTATTAAGAAATCCATATCTAAAATCTTAACCCTGACTAAGCCATTTGACTTCTCTTGGACACAGTTTTCTTCTGTCAAATGAAGGAGTCAAAGACATGACTTTGAAGACCTCCACAAGTATATTTTATTATTTTTGCAGATACCAGGGACATGGATTTCTGTCTCTGATTCACATTTGTAGAACAGCCACATGGCAACGGCAACCATATCCATTTAATTTTCAAATTAACTTAGGAGTACCTTTAGGGTATAATGTTATTTGGGCCCTGTTAAAACCAGCTCTACCGTTCTGATGTTATGGGGATTGGGGAGTGGACAATAGATCTCCTATGGATATTTTTAATAAGGAAGCACATGGCTATAGAGAATGATACAATGCTGATTCACACTGCCTCATGAAAAACAAATGAGCACATTCAATTTTGCATTAATTGATGTTATGTTGGTAGCTTGATTTTGGCTATAGTGGGAATATTTACACTTTGGTAATTAAAAAAAAACCACTATAATTCAGGGCTTTTGCTTTTTTATTTTTTCTTCTTTTCCTTTCCTTTCTTATCTCTCTCTTTCTCAGCTGGGTGTTAGAAAATTTCTACTTAAAAACAAGAGGGTAAACCGGATGACTAAAGAATTACTTGAGACCTTAAAATAAATTTTCTTTCTAGCACAGAACTTGGATTGCTGCTAGAAATTAAAAGGCTATTTATTCCAAAGGAACATGACTAGTGGTAGAGATGGTAAGATATTTATCTAAACAGTTGCAAATACGACATTCATTTTTTTTTTTACAGTTTGAAGATACTATCCACTTTAAAAAGTATATGTAGGTGAAACCCAAAATTATATAATTCTGTTTGTAAGGTGTTCAATTTAGCTTATGTACTCTAAAAAGGGAGGAAATGAAATTGAGATTATGCAGAAAATCAATAGAATCCATTATGAATTGATAGTATATTTCCTGTAACCTCTAACGAAAAAAAAAATTCCTGCAGCAGGATTCCTACAGTTAAGATATTAGATTGTTGGCCCTTCTATCTTTTGTTTCTTTCTCTTCTGTTGATTGGGAACTTTATTATCAATTTAACTTCTAAATAAGGATGGCCAGGAATAGGATGAAAAGGCAAACCTCAATGCTGGCAGCCCTTTCTATCTATAATGGGTTCCTAAAATTGGTAGGAATAAAGTAAAATATTTTCAAGTATGTTTGTAATTATTTAAAATCTCAACTATTTTTGATTCTCCTACACCTCCATCCCCATACATAATATTATTATTACAAAATAGTTGCTGTTCTTGTTGTTCTTAATGATTTCCTTGGACGACTATTAATAGAAGTTCTTATGTGGACGATGCATTTTGACACTTGACAGTATCCAAGTCAATGTTTTATTAACCCTACTTAGTATTTTCTGCATTTTTTGTTATGAATAAATGATGTTTCTTCCAGCAGAGAACATTTTTGATACAACCATGGCAACCAGAAATTGTAAGACTAAGAATTTAATAAATACCCAATCAAATTAAGCAAGGGTGATTACTTCTGCTCAAAGACAGTTAGTTTTATGTAAGGTTTTATGTAAGGTGTTATTTAGAGGTTGATTATATTATTAAACAACTGCCTGAAGTTTGGGTTAATAGCTAAGAAGTGCTATTGGCTAAGAGGCTATAAGTTGCCTCTTTTGGTAACATAAGGAAGGGCAGCTACTGCTTCTCTATCACAGAAAACTGAAAAGCCAAGTTAACCCAAAACAGTTGTTTATACTATAAAGATATAAATTAATTGATTTGTTCACTCCTCAAATATTGGTCTATAATAAATAAAACACTATATAAAAATATGACAGTAAGGTAAAAATGACTGAGGTGACAAATTTTAAAATCTGTTATAAAATAAAATAAGTATAGGACTTAGGCTAGATGGGCCACCTGTTAAGTCAGAATAATGTTGTAATTTCATTTTACATTATTATTGCATCTCTCCTCAAGATAGTCAAACCATTGTAGGGAATGTTTGATAGGAAATTTGTTGTAAGGGATCTTCTCAGGGCTTGGACATCTCGATTTCAGGCAAACAAAATACTCTGCTCAGCTTGAAGGATCCGAAAAACATGCTTATTGGTTACTTACACCTAACTTACCTATCATTTTCTGCAAAATAAACTTCTAAATATAAATTCCTCCTTTTTAGGGGCTGACATTCCATTATTAAAATACCACTCTGTCATTTAAAAAAAAAAATTCATTTAGTTCTATGTGGTAGACAGAATTATAAAATGACCCACAATGATACTTGCCTTCTATAATTCCCTTCCATCCAATGAGGACAGAAGTTGTGATTATGGTGAAATATCATTCCCTTGATTATGTTACTTGCCAAAAGGGATTTTGTAGATGTAGTTTAGTTTATCAGTTGCGACATTGAGTTAATCTTAAAGGAGATTATCTGGGTTGGCCTGACTTAATCACATGAGCCTTTTATATCTGGGTTTAATGTCAAAGACAGGAAGTCAGAGATCCAAAATACAGATATGTACTCCTGCTGGTGGAGAGAGCCATGTGGCTCTCTAGGAGCTGCTAAGGTCCCTGATTGACAGCTGGCAAAAATCAGGACATCAGTCCTGCAATCTCAAGGAAGAAAAATTCTGCTCAACAAACTGAATGAGCTTGAAAGAGGACCCCAAACCTTAGATGAGGTAGCAGCCTCAGCCAACACCTTAACTGCACCCATATAGGTCCCTAAGCAAAGAATCCAGCCATACCATGATAGACTCCTGACCACAGAAACTGCAAGATAATACATATGCGTTATCTGAAACTGCTAAATATGGGACAATTTGTTAAATAGTAATAGAAAACCAATACATTTTATATAAAAGGTAAGGAAGTACTGAATAAAGAACCAGGAGGCAAGAGAGTAAGAAACATGGGTAACTAGTTATTTATGGGTGTCTTCTCCAGGTCCCTGTTCTTTAATTTTTCTTGAAGACAGACCCATATTTCTCATTCTTCTGCTTAAATCTCTTTCTCCCCATTCACAGCATATGGGAAGGGTACACACCTATACATCCTTTATTTTTTATTTTTTATTTTTTTATTTATTTAATTTTTGTTTTTTTTTTTTTTTGAGACAGTCTTACTCTGTTGCCCGAGCTAGAGTGCTGTGGTGTCAGCCTAGCTCACAGCAACCTCAAACTCCTGGGCTCAAGCAATCCTTCTGCCTCAGCCTCTAGAGTAGCTAGGACTACAGGCATGAGCCACCATGCCAGGCTAATTTTTTCCTATATATTTTTAGTTGTCTGGCTAATTTCTTTCTATTTTTAGTAGAGATGGGGTCTCACTCTTGCTCAGGCTGGTCTCAAACTCTTGACCTTGAGTAATCCTCCCGCCTTGGCGTCTCAAAGTGCTAGGATTACAGGCGTGAGCCATCGTGCCCAGCCTGTACATTCTTTCTTTATACATTCTGCACATCCTTTTACCTGTCCCAACATTATCCATTTTTGTTTTAGTAGCTTTTACATAGTTAACACAGAATTCCTAGAGAGAAGCACATTTCATTTTTAAAGAATTTATGACAGTTTAAATGGATTTGAACATAAACTATAGCAGTTTCCAAAAATTTATAGAATATTGCAACATTGTTAGAAGAAGAGAAATTCAAATATGAGTATTTGAGTTTTCTCTACTAGATTGCAGTGCACTGTCCCAGACCATGACGGGCAACGAGGGAACTGCACGTTTACTGTTGCTGCAGCAGGACTGCTGTGTGTTGCCTGGTCTTTCCTCCTGTTCACTCCACACCCACCCTGCTCTGCCCTACTGGGTCTTCGTCTTCACTCACAGTCTTTCTTAGAGAAACCCTTGACACTGTTGCTGGAAATATAAATTAGTGCAACCACTATGAAGAACAGTATGGAGGTTCCTCAAAGAACTAAAAATATAACTACCATATGACCCAGCAATCCCACTGCTGGGTATTCCAAAAGAAAGGAATTCAGTGTATCAAGAAGATATCTGCACTCCCATATTTATTGCAGCACTATTCACAATAGCCAAGCTTTGGAATCAACCTAAGTGTCCATGAACAGATGAATGGATAAAGAAATTGTGGTACATATATGCAATGGACTATTATGTAGCCACAAAAGAATGATATCCTGCCATTTGCAACAACATGGATGGAACTGGAGAACATTATGTTAAGTGAAATGAGCCAAGCACAGAAAGACAAATCTCACATGTTCTCACTCATATGTGGAAGCTAAATATTAAATACAGTTGAGGTCAATGGAGACAGAGAGTAGAATGATGATTACTAGAGGCTGGGAATGGTAGTGGGGAGTGGGGGATAAAGTGAGGATGGTTAATGCATGCAAAAATATAGTTAGAATGAACAATATTTGATAGCACAACAAAGTGATTCTTAATATAATCAACAATAAGTTCACATTTGACAGTGTTTTAAAACAGATATTATATGTCAGTAATTACATTATTATCCCTAGTAGGTATGGAGCTGACACACATTTAAACCAACAAAGACAAGCTTAGCTATGATGGGGTCATATATTTAAAAATTAATTCAAAGACCCTTCTGTTTTATTAATCTGATTTCTACCCCAGAATGTCTTCTAACTGAACTTTCAAACTTCAAATAGGCCATAACTGAAATAACTGAATAAATCCTAGCACAGTAAATAATTTTACTGAGTATAATTAATAAAACTGAATATCTGGCTTATTGAGCCTAGAGTAAGGAGAAAAAAAAATGGGATAGAAAGAACCCAGCAACCATACTGAGGTGAGAGTACATATTCAGAATGCAGTTCTGAGTGTCAAACTCAACCATATGCAAAGGAACTTGTAAAGAACAAATGGATTTGTTTTTCTTTTACCTTAATATTCGTGGGTTTCCATTTCTACCATATAAATGTTCTTTTTTTTTTTAGCCCACCTACTGTCACTAAAAGCACATTTATCATCAAGTACCATTTATTGAAAATACTGTTCTATATTCAAGAGAGAGTATCAGCATGTATTGAAAAAAGGAGATATGTGTAGATGCTATGCATTTGAATGACCACTCAAAACCTTACTTTCTTGTGTAGAGGAGATAACGCTTAATAAAGTCAAAGTCCTCTCGATTGTTTAACTTTAAAAAATCAGAATGTCATAACTTTGAAGTATTTGAAATAAAAACTGGCTTTCTTAGTACTGTATAAGCTTTCACTTGACTCTGCTTTTAAAACTTTTAAAAAAAATCAAAAGACTTTAGATTGGGTATAGAATTCCTTGCTTTTTATAAATATGAAATTGCTTGGATAAATTATCATTTTTACTACTATAGTATGAACTTTTGACAGGTTCTTTTGAAAGTCTTCTTTATTGAATATGATTCTATCACTTTCTTTAATATTAGCCAGAAGCAAGGTCAATATTTTTAAAGTTCAGTGTTTCTCTTATTTTTAATAAATAATGGAAGTCAGGGTTAAACTTGGAATTTTTTAACATGATCTTATCTGAAGTGTCATCCAAATCATAATTCATATATAACTCGTAACTTGGGAATTTAATATCAGCATTTCTATATGCATAACTCTCTGCTCTTGCAGCTAAATAGCATTCAAAACTGGAACCACTTAAATCTTTCTTACAGTTTCAGCCCAAGACTATACTCTGACATCATCTCTGTCAGCAAAGAATAAAATAGGCACAATCCTGAGCTACCAGCTCCAGATAATACCGCTCCTCATCTCATATAGTTTTCTTTTGTTCTAGTACCTGGGATCTTCAATAGTGCATATTTAAGTAATCCCTCCGCTTATACCTAAGTTCAAATGAATGAGTTCTTTTTTCTTATTCTCAGTCATTTATTTATTCATTGACCTATTTTTCAATTTTTTATTGCATGCCTATTATATTCTAGGCCACTCTTGTTAATAGAATATCATGGGGAACAATAATCCTTACACTTAGTAAATTTAAAGTCTAATGGGAGAATGAAATAGGTCAGGAGTCTTATTTGACAACAGAACCCAGTATCCCAGTTTTGCTTCCTGAAACCAGTCTTTTTAATGCTTCTAGGGCTGGAGTCCTACCCAGACTCCTGTCCCACTATAGTTGGATTTCAACAGCTTTCTGGCAGTTTTTGTTGAAGTTGACTTGCCTTGTGCCTTCACTTGACATTTGTCTATTATCTGCTGTTGGTCACTGTCTTGATCACAAAGAAATATGGATATTTCTGATTTCTTGGATGTGATAATTCCCATCTGTCCGTCTTAATGATAAATAATTAAGCCAGCTTCCATCACACTCTCATCTCTCCCTTTGCCTCCTTCTCCACTGTCTTTACCTTAATGCAAACTCTTTATGTCTTGCCTAAGCAAAATTTTTTCCTAAAACAGTTTTGCAGTCTTGTTTTTTCTGCTGCAATATATAATTTATCTTTTGTGTTAAAAAGGCTTACTGTAACTTGCATCAAAAAATGCATAAATCCTAGTGTAAAGGGTTCTCTGGATTATCATAAAGTGAATATACCCCTGAAAACACTACTCAAGTCTGAGAATATAACATTATTAGCATCTCAAAAGCCACCCACAATCCCACTCCCAATCACTTTCTGTTCCCTAGAGATCTAGAGGCAACCACTATCCTGACTACCAACACAATACATTAATATTGCGTTAGATAATAATAATAGGCCACTGTTATTGAACTGAAAACAAATAGAAGCACTTCATATATATCCTATTCCCAGATTCTTACGTTCAACATCACCATCTGAAAGATTCATCCATGTTTTCACACATAGGTGTAGTTCATTCAGTTTCATTACTATGTAGGATTCCATTGTATGAATATACCATGAATTATTTATTCATTGTATTGTTGGCTAACATTTGAATTGTTTCCAGCTTAGCCTATTACAAATAATGCTGCTATGATTATTTATGTGCAAACTTTTGGAGATCGTGTGCATGCATATATGTTGGGTCATAATTGAGTGTGAAATAGTTTACCATAGGTTATGTTTGTGTTCAACTTTAATGGTGCCAAATAGTTATCCAAAGTGGTGTGCCAAATATAGTCCCACCAGAAGTGTATGAAAATACCTACATGCTTTCTAACATTTAGTCTTGTAAATCTTTTAAATCTCAGCCATTCCAGTGGGTGTGTTGAAGTGTTTTATTATGGTTTTAATTATCATTTCTCCAGTGACTAACAAGGTTTTCAAAAGTTTCTTGGCCATCTTCATTTCCTCTTTTATAAGGAGTGCCTGGTTTAAGTCTCTTATTTGTATTCATTTTGGATTTTGTAATGGTTTTATATCATGGCCATAAATTCTTTCACATTCCTCCTATTGGAAGAAGTGGGTCTAGTTCCTTCCTCTTGAATCTGTACAGGCTTGTGATTTCTTTGATGATATAAAACTGATGCAAAAAAATAATAATATCAGAGCTTCAGGGACTTGTAGGGACAATATCAAAGGGTCTATGATATTTGCAATTGGAGTCCCACAATAAAGGAAAAATAAAGTGAGGCAAAAATAGTAGTCAAAGAAATGTTTGACATTTTTCCAAATTTATTGGGAGATATAAATTACAGAGTCAAAAAAACCAGTAAACCTCAAATAGGACAAATAAAAAAGAAACCTCATTGAGGCACATTATAGTCAAACTGCTGATATTCAAAGTTAGGGAGAAAAATCCTCTAAGTAGGATTTTTCCTAAATGACTAATTACCTATAGGAAAATAGCAATTTTCATAAAGTCTCTTACAGGAAAATAAGGAGAATATCACCTTGAGGATAAGCAAAGTTTTCTTGGACAATAATCAAAATTGAAAGCATTGATAAATTAGACTTGTTAAGGAATGAATAAGCAAACCAAAGTTATCAAGACATCATTAAATTATAATAATTAAGATAATGTTGAATTTATGCAAGATAAACAGATAAGGTGGATTGTAAATCTACTAATAATTATAAAGGTAAAATAGTAAAGCTTCTGGAAGATAACATAGGAAAATGTTTTCATAACCTCGGAGTAAAACACTTCTAAAAAAGAAACAGAAATCTAACTAAAAAGCTAAACTAAATATGATTGATAAATTAAACTATACTAAAATTTAAACATATCTTTTCACCCAAGACATATCAAGAAAATTTAAAAAATAAAACACAAAATAGAATATTATAAAACATTGTTGACAAAGGGTTTGTAGCCAGAATATATAAAGAATTCCTACAGATGTTATATTATACACACATAGATAGTATTATTTATTTGCATATATGTAAAACACTGAAATATTGACAGTGATAAATCACAAAATTTTATCCATTTTTTTAGTTTTTGTTTTAAAACATTTTCTACAATTAATATGTATTTTGTTAAAATCAGGAAAAAAGCAATAAAATTTATTTTATATGAGTATTTGAGTGTCTTAGTCTGTTAGGACTGCTATAACGAAATACCATAAACTTGGTAGTGTATGAAAAACAGAAATTTATTTCTCATAGTTTGGAGGCTGGGAAGTCTGAAATCAGGGCACTGGCAGATTTGGTGTCTGCTGAGGGCCCATTTCCTGATTTATAGATGGCACCTTCTTGCTGTGTCCTCACATGGTAGAAGGGGCAAACAAGCTCCCTTACACCTCTTTTATAAGCTCCCTAATCCCATTCATGAGGACTAACCTTTCAGGATCTTACTACCTTCCAAAGTCCCACCTCTTAATACCATCACATTAGGAGTTACAATTTCAACATATGAATTTGGAGGAGACACAGTCAGAGTATAGCAGTAAGTTAGCATTTTTCTGTTAACAAACAAGTACCCCAGATATTCTAATCAGGTCCTCAGGGTTATCATTTTAAAAGTTTTAATTTTTATAATTTGACCCATTAGAGAGACTGAGTATTTTATCATCCTATATTTGAAGGATAAATCACATTTTCATTCCCATTATTAAGTGATACAGTTGAAAATTTCCAAACGCTATCATAACATTCTTCTTAAAGAGGCTTTTTCTTTATTCAGACTTTTTCCAGTCTTTAAATTCTGTCACGGTACTCAGGCCTCAGAATTGTAATATTTGTCACACAAGAGAATTAACACTTTTTTCCCCCTATTTCTCTGTGTGTGTGTGCGTGTGTGTGTCACTTAGTCCTTCCTAAAAATCTTTTCTTCTCTTCTCTGGATATTGCTTAAAATATTTTAGTGTCCTCCTAAGTTTTTTGGTGTTTTTTTTCCTTTTTGCGGGCAGTTTGACATTTCAAAGTATACTTTTAAAAACCTGGTAAATGCATGTACTTTGCTTATCCTTTTTTATTTATATTTTTGCCCTTTTACTACTGGCTATATAAACTATTTACACTCCCTCAGTTTTTATGCTGCCATAGACTAATCATTTAACTCTAACATACATTTTATTTTGTCATTGTATTTGCTTTCAATTATTTTCTCATAACATTTACAGAGAGCCTTTAAAGATACACATAGTTACTGCACTTCTATGTTAGTAGCTCTCTCCTATGGTTCTAGACATAAATGTGTGTTAGTATTCCTCACTTCTTTTTCCCCCTTTACAAATCCTTTAATAGATTTAATATGTAATTCATTGCCCTTTCTACTTGCATCTTCCCTGATTCTTTATTTGAGGACTATAGAATTCTTTTATATCATCTTTTTATAAATGGAACATAATCTAAATATTGATTTGATCTAACTTTCACTGTTTCTTTATTGCATAAAATTGACACTAAACCATGGAAAACTGCAGGCAAAGAAAGAGGGTGGTAACTTTACCAAAAGGCTAAAAACCAAACTAATTAATTCACCATTTCTTAAATTTACCACTAATTATATATGAAATTACTGAGGAAAAAAATCAACTGTGATTTCATTTTCAAAATTCTGTGATAATACTGTGCATAGAGATCAGTATAATAAATTTTCTAAGCCTAACTATGATGCTGAAAAGATAATCAAGGCTAAAAAAAATGTCACATTTTCAAACCTACAATTTAGTTTAGATTGATTTAAATTGTAGAATGTTCCAATACCCAGAATCAATCTGTAATGTCGGTAATCCTTGATGAAGGTCTCAGTAAATTCTTTCTTTTCTTCAAGAGGGAGGTTAACAGATCAGATACTCCCTTTACAAATTAAGCCCTTTATTTCATATATAACAAAATACTAAGTCAAGGATCAAATGCTAATAGATAAAATTGAATCACTCGGGAATAAAAGATGCCATTGCACAAAGATATGACTCCTCCCTTAGGTTTCTAAGATATTTAAACTTTCCCTGAATCTCAGTTCCCCTTTAATCACATGTAAATCAACATGTTATTTATATGGTCACTGATAACCTGTAACTGCAATTATTATCATATAAAATATATCAAAGCCACTAATTTACAACCTGCTTTTATTACATTTGTGTCTTAAGTTTGGCAGCATGTCTGTGCTGTGATTGAATTATGCTAATGAGAAGTATACATCTGAAAATACAGATGGAGAAACCAATTACCTCCATTGATGTCACTCTCTTCCCATTCATGCTCTTCAAAAAAGATATACATTTTTTCTTCTGGAGCAAATGTGTTAAATAAACACATTCCCTGTCCTTTTGAACAGAGTCAGAAAAAAATCAGAAAAACGTGTGTTGTTTTGTTTTATTTTGTTTCCTGGCTACCCTAGATCTTTGTGTCTTAGGCTCTCTACATTTACACCATGATGTGCTTAGTAAAAATTTCTTTAAGTTTATTATTCTTAGGATTGGTGATTTCCATTAATTCTGGAAAATTATTATTCATTTTCTTCTGGAATATTTTCTCTCCATATTCTATTCTCCCCTACTGGAATATCAATAAGAAATATGTTATACCACTTCACTCTATTCTCCTTTTCTTATCATCTCTCTTGTATTTTCATCTGCTTGTCTGTCTGTGCTGCATTCTATTCAATTTCTTTTGATCCTTATTCTAGTTTATTTAGTCTCTCTTTAGCTATGTCTAGTCTGCTCTTTACCTCATCTACTGTGTTTTAATCTCAATTATCCACTTTTTCCATTTATGTAAATTCTATTGGTTATTTTTAAAATATGCCTAGAAGTTTTATGCCAGAACCTAGGCTCTTGTTTCTTCCTCATATTCTGATTTTTTAAAAAAATATATTCAACATGTTTATTTTATATTCTATATTGAAAATATCATTATCTACAATCTTTGTAGGTCTGATTTGCAGTCCATTACTCTCCCTCATGTGGCTTGTTACTTTAATTGTTTTGTGATTTTATTTATTGTGACCTCTGTTTCATAAAATTTCTTTGAGAACTGGATTTAAAGAGGTTTCTCTAAGGGGGATCTATCCATGCCTCTGGCAAGTATCTGGAAATGTTTCTACCCTGGGAATATGTCAGACTGTTGGATTCAGGGCTTTTCAGGTCACATAGCTTATATGAATTCTGGATCCAAACTCTGAGGAATGTGAGCTTATGATTAGAAATTGTCCAGGAGTAATTAAAACAAACAAACAAAAAAAAACAAGAACCGTGGCTAGAACATGCACATATCCCTGGTATATCTTTCTGAAGTACAGGTTTTCTTTAATTCACTCAATGTTGATGTCTTCCAGAGATGCCATGTATACCTTCAGTGGATAGATTTTCTAACATAATTTATATAGTATTGTTATATATTTTGTACTAGAAGGGGTTCTCTAGACATTTGATCTATCATATTGTTAAAAACAGAATCTATAGAACCTACCTCTGAAGTCAGAGACCTAGCCACTATTCTCACTGCTGATCACACCATCTCTGTGGGCAGAAGCCTCACTAGCCATGGCTCTAGATGTAGGATCTCTGGTTGTTGAGTTCTTCTGAACTCTGGTAGCTTTATTTCATTGTGGAGAGCCTGCAAAGATTCTAATAATATTGGAATTTGGGACTGGGGAGGCAGTTAGAAAGAGAGAACAGGAGGAAGCCTGTACTTCTAACTTGTCAGGTTGGTTAGTTAATTCTACATTAGGAATTTTCAGTTTCTCCTTGTCATGCACTTGGTTATTTCATACTATACAATAGTTTTTTCCTACTGAGTTTAGAATCTATGACTTCATAACAAGGAACCCACTGATAGCAACTTGCTGCCTTTTTTTCTCATAAAGAATGACTGACTTTTTCACAGCTTCACAGAGGTGAGAGAGGAAAGGGAGGATCAATTATTGAAGGCATATTATATGCTTCTGCTATGTACTTTGCGTAAGTTACTTTTATTATTCCTATTTTATAGATAACAACAATAGTTATAGTAATAAGAGCTTTTATTCATTGTCAGGAACTGCTCCATTTTATATGTATTAACTTGTATAATTCTCACAACAACCTGTGAGGTAAGTATCTTTTCTGTACCCATTTTATAGATGAAGAAATAATCTCAGAGAAGGTAATTTCCCAAGTTTGTATAACTAGTGAGTATCGATGCAGGGTTTAAACTCAGAACTGCCTGACTACAGACTATATGCCCTTTCTATGTACAACAAATAGGCTACTCTCCTAAAGTCATATTGGGCATTTGAAGAGGCATTGTTTTTATTTGACAAAACAACAACAAAATGGCATTTGGGTGATGCTAAAGAGTTAATACAACTTTAGAGCCACAGAGAGACTATTTATAACAACTAAAAAAAATTAATGCTCTAGCTTTTCAAAGAGCATTTAATTCTCATGGCTATGCCTATCCTGTATTTCTACATCAATTGCAGATGAACTATTAACTTTTAAATTGATCACTCCAGGGTTCTATTTACATTTTTAATAGAGGAAATATCAGAGGAACATAAAGCTTAAGTTAAATTCAGGAGAATTTTCAAGAGAAATAAGTGATGAGAGCAACAGAATGTATCCCAATGCCCTATATATCATTAAAGAATTAATTAATTGTATTAAGGAAAATGTAGTGTCAATTTGCTCTAATTGAGGAAAATTTCAAGAGAAATTATTAAAACCACACTTAAATGAAGAAGGCTTGGTCTCATAATCTGCGGGAAACTTGTTTGGCCACCAAGGACTCTTTGCTAATGAGCTCTGACTTGGTTAAAGTCCCTCAGAGAGGCAGTATTTAGTCTACAATTGGCTTCCTAATGAGCACTGTCAAAATGTAGATTGGTCTCAGATGCTCTTCTCTGAAACAAGCAGCAAGTTATCCTCTCAAGTCAACTTGTTGAGCAGAACTTGGTGAACAATTTTATCTACTACCTTTGGTCAGCTACAAATCACCACAGTTATGTCATTTCTCTGGACAAGATACAAAGGATAATTATTATAAGATGAGATAAGTTGTAATTTTTGGAGCATCAGTAGTTTTGCCTTAATGGCTCTCCCAACCAAATAACTGGTGGATTATGAATTTTTAAAAATCAATATGAGTTGATATTTTATAGCTTTATAGTATATTGGAATATTCTTTTGAGCCAGAGAAACAAAGCTTTTAGATATTTAAGCGTGTTTCTTTAACTGTTCAACAGCTGCAGAGAGAAAAGTCACTAAAAATGAACTCACTCTGCAGTGTTGAAATGTCATTTTAACCAGAGCAAACAAATGGAAAAGCTTAGGTGTTATATCACTTTCCAACTTCATCTTTATAAACAAGTTCTAAGAAAATTTGAAATAATTTTCGAAAACTCTAAAATTTTCACAGAAGCAAAATTCTATAGCCACTTCATCATATTGTTAAGCAAAATTTTGATTACCACTTACAGGATTTTCTGAAATCCATTTATCCTAAAAGTCTATCACTATTCAGTTTTATACTTAAATTAGTCTACTAGGGGCAAAACTTTCCAAACAGGTGAAACTATTTCAGTATATTACAGTTGTTAAAGTTTAAAATTGTCTTTTGCTCTGTACTAGTTTAGGGAAATTTAAACTTTTCCTCTGAAGGTTCCATAATCTGCTGAAATAAACTGACAATACACAGATCACCAGGAAAAAAGACATCCAAATTTATTACGTGCACGCATATGGGAGTCCCACAAAACATAAGACTCAAAGAAGGGCCAGATGTGAGGCTTAAATACCTTCTTCACAGGGAAGAGGGAAGCAAAGGATGTAGGCATTTTAGAGAAAGAGTAAATGATTTTTAGGGGAGATGAATGGGCCCAAAGAACCTATAGCCTGGAGCAAAGTTAATCTGGGCTATGGGTATAGCATCAATTTCCTCTGATTGATGAGGTATCCGGGGAAGGGATTCACAACAATTGAATATCTTCTGGAGGGTCAGTCCTTTAGGCAGACTGAGGAACTTTAGAGAAAGCCCTTCCCTTCATTTGCTATTCCCCAGCTCCTCTCAGTGTGAAGTCCAAAATGGCATATTTTGGGGTATTGTTTTCTGAGCCCCAATACTAGTCAGAAGCTGCTAACAATTCAGTATTGATCAGCAAATTGAAACCCTTTAGTTCTGATGTATGCTTTCTTGATTTGCTGAAATCTTATGTTGCTCAGGTGGTTGTGACACTAATGATTATATTATTTGGAAATGTAGATATCAAGTAAAGAAATGCCTAGGCTACTCTGTACACATTCACTATATACATACACACATTTATTTATGTTTTTGCCTTTTTTACTAAGCTTATCTATTATTATAGAGTCACATTGAATGTGAATTCTCAGTCCAACTGTGCGATGAGTCCTTAATCTAACCTTAGGTCTCTCTGCAAATATCTTTAGCAAGAGGAACTCAAATGATTCATCCAAGTTGTTTTGTTTAAGCAGAGAAGCAATTTGAAAGATTATTTTAGTAGAAATGGTTGGACTTATAAATTTTATGTTGCTTAACTGTAAATTTGGAAGGCTCTAAAAATTCTGGACAACATCCTCTTTCTTGTATTTAGCTTCTGTCTTTTACATCTTTTAAAACTCAACTGTGAATATACTTTCTTCTTCGAAGCCTTTTACTTTTTTACCTGACCTGTTTTCAATCTTTTTGCACAGCATTCAAACATTTGCTTCAAATTATATTATATTCCACTTAGAGATAATTGCCTTGTGTCATTCTTAAATTGTTTTATTTGTTCATATCTTATCTGCAGCTAGATTGAATGTATGCTGGGCAATAGGCCCCTTATCTTTATATTGAAGATATGATTGATGAAAAGAATGTATCAGTCAGGATTGCTTGCTGTGGTAACAAACAATATCAAAATTTCAGTAACTCACAGGAACAAAATGTTACTTCTTAGTCACAAAAATGTCCATGTAGAGGCTCCATGTCATCTTCAGCACTAGACAGACTGAGGGAGTAGCTACTATTCTGGGATATTGTCAGTTTCATCATTGGGAAAGGGAAGAGGAAATTGATAATATATGTCTCTTCCACACTTTATTGGTCAAAGTCAGTCACAAAGCCATTCCTGAGTTCATCAGAACATGGATGTATACTTCTTACACATGGAGGAACCAAAGCCAGTCTTACAGCCAAGCCAGACTTTAGTGTGTAGTGAAGAGGTAATACATAAAACTGTGAACTTTGAATAATGCAGTCTATCATAGAGGGAAAGTATAGAAAAACAATAAGATATATCAGTATAGCTTTGCCTAGCTGGTTGTCCTACCTGGATAGATTCACTCAATATCCCATTTTTCACAATTTATTTTTCTTAATTCAAAGAATCCTGACAATCTCACACCCTTCTCCAGCTTCATAGCCTAGTATTTTGCCTATTGTTTTCTCTTCACTGTGGCTACATAATAAAGGATTACATAACAAATATATGTTTAACAATTACTATTTAATGAGATAGCTACAAAAATACCTTATATTGGCTCCCCCCAAAATTGTAATTTATCAAGCACTGTCCTAAGTGCATTGAGGAAACATAAAAAAACTCAACATGGTACTTGATCTTAAGCATCTTATAATTTTTTTGAAAGTTAAAGTATAAATACAAGTAGCTATAATTCAGGGTAGAATATGATAAATGCTTAACAAGAAATACAAAAATGCCATAAAAACACAAAATAGGAACCATTCACATACACACACACACACACACACAATTGGAACCCTCAATTTTCCTTGTTTCTACCTCTAAACATAACTACGGTGCCATTGATTCATTTTTATCTTCCTTCAGTTTTCCTAAACCACTCTTTTTATTAAGACTCTTAATTTTATTCCTTTGCTCTTCTCCAGATCAAGTCCATCATTTCTTCCCTCTGTCATATAACTCTCCACATTTTCATTACTTGTTTTCTTCAGTGTACCACTTTTCCTGAATTTTCTCTCCCATCAAAACTAACTCTTCCTCTGACCATATCTATATTTTACTTTCCTTCTATTTCTAAAGCTCCTTGAGCTGGAAATGTCTACTTACTACCGGTACTTCTTCAATTCTCATTTACAACTCAAAACACTGTAATCTGCCTCTGCCACAATCCTTTTAAAATTGTGATCTCAAGGACCAAAAATAAAAGGAGCTTCTTAATGGCTGAATTTGCATTACTGCTCTTCACTATCTAAAACTGTTGACCACTTCCTATTTCTTTAAATAAAGTTTTGTCTTAGCTTCTGAGACATCTCATGTAGTCTCATTGTACATATTTTATTTTTTTAATAAATCCATTCCCATACTTTTAAATATTATAATATTTAAATGTTAATGAATCCTATGGACCCATATTTCCATTCATTCACCACATGGATATCTTACATGTAATTAAAATGCAATAGTTTGAAAATGACCCTGTCAACCTAGAAACAAACTCAGAAAGACAACGTTCTCCAGAAAAAAATGACTTTTATTGGGAATAGCAGAGAATTTCAGTCAGGGTACACAACCTATGGCAGGTCACAGGGATATCCAAGGGGGTCAAAGAAAAGGGGAATCTTTTAAAGACAAAGAGTCTGAGTGGTGGATCATGCCTATAATCCTACCACTCTGGGAGGCCAAGGTGGGAGGATCTCTTGAGCTTAGGAGTTCAAGATCAGCCTGAGCAAGAGTGAAACTCCATCTCTACTAAAAATAGAAAAAATTAGCCGGGTGACTAAAAATAGAAAAAAAAAATTACCCAGGCGTGATGTCGTGTTGCCTGTAGTATTTATTCCTTGACTCCCTGACAAAGAGATATTTACTCTTCTGTGTTCCTGTTGTAATTTGTTAAAAACTCTATTATAGTAATTTGTTAATTATTATTATTATTTTTCACAATATTTTCATATTTGAACAGGGCTACTTTAGAAATGGATTCTATTTTGGCATAATTAGAATGGCATTCTGATTAAACTGAAAGTATAGAATATACTTTAAAAGTGCCCAGAAAGCTAACTCAGCTAAAATATGGGGGACACTTTGGAGGAAGAATTCATGGCAAAACTAAGGTTGGGTGGCAAAACTAAGGTGGATCAGAGACGATTGTGGAGTTCCTTAAATGACAAACAAATGTATTTATATTTTTTCATTGGGCAGAGATGAGCTATATATGGTTTGTGAACAGAAAGGGGTAGCTTATTCAAATTTATAACTTCAGGAAGATTATTCTGAAGTCAGTATGTCATATGAAATGGCATGTAGGCTGCAAAAGCTATTGGAAAAATATTGCAACAGTCCAGAAAGGAAGAAATGTGTAAATGAGAAATAAAAAAGAGAATGGTAGCAAGACACAATGTAAAGGTACCATCCAAAGAACTAAGGAATGTGGCTGCCAGAGGATAAGGGAGAGAGAAGATAACTGAGGTTTCAAGCCTGAGTGATGGAAGGCACACTCCCGCTTTTAACAAGAGGTAGGAAATACAAGAGCAAGCATGAGTTAATAGGAGAAGATTATGAGTTCAATTTTGGATATAGTGAGTTTAAAGAGCAAATGTGAATTTGAACTTGAATATCAGCATCTTCTTAAACTCTTCATTGCTTTCCTTTTCCTATTAAGTGACTTGGGGAACTGTCACTTGGTCAGATATTCAAGATCAAATTCTGCTAACAGCAGCTTTCAATAAATGACTGCCATTTTGACTGATTGGAAGTTGCCATCCAAATATGTTCTAACAACTGAAGCATAAAGCACCACTATCAATGAAGTAGATAGCAAAATTAAAACAATACATAAGAAATGTAGGCTTATAAATTTTAAGTAGAAGAAAATCCATACTTCAAGATTATTCCTTGTTTGATTTGGGGGTAGTATTAGGAACTGAAAAAAAACTTAGTTTCCCCAAATTTATTAAAATTATGATTTTTCACAATATTTTCATTAACAATATGAAAGTGACTGATGCCTGTTCTTTATATTTCATATCTTCTGAAATATTTCCCTGCTGTGAAAAATGACATTCAAAAAACAGGGCTGTAGGGAGAGATGACATCTTTATTATTCTGTCTTATAAAACTAGTTCTTCACTCTCTTCAAGGTCTGTTTCTTTCTAAAAGTGACAGCCTGGTGTATTCTATTATCAAATTCTAAGTAGTCTTGATAAAGTACCGATAAATTTATACTTAAAAACTAAAAATAAGAAAGAATTCTATAAATGCATACCTAAGAACAATGTGAGAGGCTGGTCAACTACATTTGTCAGATGTCTTTAAAAGACCCTTACACTTATAACAGAGTAGGTATATAGTTTCTACTAAAAGACATTTCCACTATTAAGAATGGTTTTGGTATGACCTGTTTTTTTAAAGCATTACTGAGACTGGAAATATTTTAAATACTTAAATATATTTAATGTTTACAGACAATGTATATTTATATATTAATACATACATAATCCATAAATGAGAATTCTAATGGACAACTCAGAGGATTTTGGAATTTACTGAATATGTATTAAATTAAGATTTGTGCATTGAATATATTAGAGTTACTATAAAATCAATCAAACCATGGTTTGATTGCTGCCTCAATGAGCTTCCAATCATTGGAAGGAAATGATTAGAACACTGAGGGGAAAGGTGAATACACAAAAAAATCAGTAATACAAATAAATGCCAACTGCTTCAGCTCCCACCATCTGTGTAACTTAGACTACATGTAGTACCTAAACACCCAAAAAATATTGTAAAGATTGTTTTCACATTCAAAGCCTTAAACTCCCAAGTCCAACTAAACAGAAATGGAAAGGAAAAGATATCTACTATTGCTCTTAGCCACTCTCCAACTGTTCCTCTTTTGTCTGCCTAAAGAGGAGGGTTTCTGTTGGGAATCAGGAAGAGAAAGGATTGGAAAGCTGACAGAGACAAAATTCTTGTTGCCTTAAAATATCAGTTCAGGAAATTTAGCCTGTGATATCTTAATTCTTTGGTACAGGAAAAGTTAAGAGTAAGGTAAAAATAATTTTTTAAAAAACTGGCTACACTCTTTCAAGAGTAGAAAGATTGGAACTTGATTAAACAATTCATGTGACCAAGTGACCAGTAAACTTTACATCTATTAGTATTATATAACAAGGCAAACAATTCATAGTTAGCTGCACTTATATTGACTTATTCTCTGTAAAAGCATACTTTGATTATCCTTCATGCATGTTTGAAACCACATATACTAGGATGGGAGGGGGAGGAATAGTTTCATGAAATTAATGAAACTCTACATCAAACTTAACTGATCCTAATTAGCCTAATAGATTAATGACATTTTAGTACTTATGATTCTCTTTTAGTAAAAGCTAAAAGCAGAAAAGCCTTCTATGATGTATGATTGGAAGTAGTAGTTCTACAGGGAAAAGATGAAATCTCTCTGAACTCAAAGAAGCTTCTTCAGGAAACACAAACAGACTTAACTCTAGGGCATGTAAATAAAACAATATCTTTACTCTCATCATTCTTTTTTTGACTGTGTAGACAAAATAATAGTATTATCTCACATGAATATACTTCAAACTCTCTCATGCCCCTTTTCCTCTATATGTGTCCCAATATGACACATTGTCTCCTTATTATAATCTTGCTGTATCAACCAGCTGCAATTTTTTTTCAGCAGAAAATTCTGTTACTGGATAGTTACTCTAAATATTTTAATTATAAAAATTTCCACTCTCCTGACAACAAATGTCATTCTCACAATTCCTAGACATTTTCCCCTATTTCTCTGACCTATATCTTGAGTGACAAAATTGTATAAATGCACAGTGAAAAGCTATAAAAGCTTTTTGTGGACATGGTAGATGGAAAAATGTTCTCCTTCTAAATATGGGATCTCAATATTGAATTTTTCTATTATAACTTTAACTTTTCATAAAGCATACAGAGCCTCCCTTTTAGTTATTAACACATAAGTATACTGTAAGAATGCACCCGAATGTTTATAGCAGCACAATTCACAATTGCAAAGATGTGGAAACAACCCAAGTGTCCATCAATACATGAGTACATTAATAAAATGTGGTATATGTATACTATGGAGTTCTACTCAGCCACAAAAAGCAATGGTGATCTAGCACCTCTTGTATTATCTTGGATAGTACTAGAACCCATTCTACTAAGTGAAGTATCACAAGAATGGAAAAACAAGCACCACATGTACTCACCATCAAGTTGGTATTAACTGATTAACATGTATGTGCACTTATAGTAGTAACATTCATTGGGTATCACCCAGGTGGGAGGGAGGAGGAGGGAATGGGTATATTCACACCTATTGGGTGTAGCGTGCACCGGCTCAGGGATGGACATGCTTGAAGCTCTGACTCAGGTGGGGTAAAGGCAATATTTGTAACATAAGCATTTCTACCCTTGTAATATGCTGAAATAAAAAAAAATAAAATTTTAAAAAGAATGCTCTTTATCAATCCTTTGTCATTAACATATTTTTGAAATTACTTTTTTCTTCCTCTCACTAGCCCTATTTTTCTTTCTTAAACTGTCATGTTTAGATATCTCATGTTGTTCTCTACTCACACCTACAAACCACATTTCATTTTGCTTCCAATCCTATCTTTTTCGTTCTTTTCCTAATATTATCAAACTTTTCTATTATAGCTTCTCTGATTGCCTCGTCTGTGATTAAGAAACATCTGAATATTTTATTCCTCTGTTGAGAATACTCCATCTATCTTTTTGGTCAATTGAAACTTGGTGTTTACACATAATAATGCCCAACAGGTCATTTTCACAGGTAAAGGCTATTCATTTTTCTTTCTTCTTCATGAAGAGAAATTACATTATTTTTGTTCCACTTCATCCTACCCCAGACCACTTGTCTCAAATTAGCATGAAGCAGTCCAGCAGTCTTTGAAGCAAAGCATCTATTCATTTTAAGTTAATCCTACCCTAATCAACAAACTCTGGGTCATCTCTCTCCATTTTTGGAACAGAGTACCTAGGTCATAGTTACCTTCTCTCCACTATTACCATCAACCTGAGAAAATTTCAAAGATGGTCCATCTAATTAATTAACTTCACAGTCTCTGATTCCATGTACTCCAGTGACAAAATTCAAATCACTTTAGAAACCAATTGATCATACCATGGACTTTTGTCATTACCTGAAATACTTATACCTCTTAGCACCTCTTAGAATTTAAGTCTGAAGTTCCCATCTCTACCTACAATATCTTAGTTTTCCAATTCTCCATCACTCCTACTCTCCTTAATCTGTTCTTAATCAGAAATCTTCAATCTTCACTAGAATTTTTCAATACTCATGTAGTTCAGCTTCCACCTTTTGGATATTCTTCTCACCTTCCACAACAGAACCCCATAATCAATTATTTCATGTTCTATTGCATGGACCCTCAGTCATGTTGTGTTCCCTTACCTCTGGCACACCTCTCCTCAATCTCCAAACTTCTGTCAACCTAAGAACTATCTCAATGTAAAGATTTTATGTGAAAAAGAAGAAAAAGAATATGTTTGGAGTTTAACTTGGTCCAGAGTCCTGTTCTACTATCCGCTAGTTTTGTAATGCTGAGAGCTTCCATTTTCTTATCTGTAAAATGAAAATAACTTTTCTTATCATATTGTAAGGTCTTTTAAAAAAGATACATGATGCAAACATCCTGGCTCAGAGCAGACACTTAATAAATGATGATTCTGCTTTCTTCTATGTCCTTCTCCACTTACAGTCATATGACTTACTCACTTTTCAACTTTATCTCAATATTTTTCCTTGGCTAACTCTTTTTATCATTCTCTACAATAATCTATTTCAATTTTTTCCCAAGACATACACCATATACCTGGTTCCTGAATCTCAACAAATGGCATTCTCTTTTTTTTTTTCCTTTTTCTAACCAAAAGGGTATAAATCATGAAGTTGTGAATTCCCTCAATTTTCTTTCCAAACTTATCTAAGTATTCATCCATGCTATCTTAGGGGAAGAACTAACTCCTTTCCAAAGCCAAACTCTATCATTAGTATCAATCTTATCATCTTTTGCCTCCTCTAAGATGATTTTCTATCAAGGATTTTTTCTCTAGTATCAGTAATCTCTGATCTCTGGATCATGTTCCCACTCTACCATCCACTTAATCATTTAAAAAAAGGAAAATACACATTTCCACCCTCACCTCAGTATTGAAACTCTTTTTTCAAAGGTCAAAATGATTTGATAATTGGCAAACCCTGACCCTTCACTTGGTCTTTATCTGTGTAGTTTCTGACATTATTGTCCAGAACCTACTTTTAAATAGTTTTCTGTGATATCTGTAATACTTACTTTCCATGTTTTTTTCTTCTAGTTTTCTGAATAATCTTTTTTTTAATTCTTAATTCAGCATATTGTGGGGGTACAAAAGTTTAGGTTACGTATATTGCCCTTACCACCCCCCCAAATCAGAGCTTCAAACGTGTCCATCCCCTAGACAGTGCACATTGCACTCATTATGTATATACACTCATCCCCTCCCCCACCCATATCTGCCTGACACCCAATCAATGTTATTCCTAAATGAGCTCTTAGGTGATGATCAGTGAAACCAATTTGATGGTGAGTACATGTGGTGCTTATTTTTCCATTCTTGGGATACTTCACTTAGTAGAATGGGTTCCAGCTCTATCCAGGAAAATACAAGAGGTGCTATATCACCATTGTTTGTTATAGCTGAGTAGTACTCCATGGTATACATATACCACATTACCCACCTTTACCAGTTGCTCTTCTGTGATTCCACCATAAATCTCTCCAAATTGCACTGATATTATGTAGATAAATGGCGTAATTCTGATTATTTTTAGGAGAAATGGTCTTTAGAAAAATAAGTCACAATGCACTTTTTAAGCCATTTCTATTTGACCACTCCCATTCATGCCTGGAACCCAGTGGCTTTTCGTCCCCATCCACTATGTTCCAGGTCATTTAAGAGCTCAGAGGGGCTTTCACTTTAGTGGCATCATTGTCAGTTCCACAGGTTAAGGTGGGCTGTTAGTGGGATAATTCACCATGTCTGATTAAAGGCCTCTAAAATGTAGGATATCTCTAAGGATGTTCTTCACTGAGTTTGCTGTAATATATGTATTTTACATGGAAAATTGTTTCTGTATAATAATAACCTATTATTTTAACAAGCATATGTTTCCCATTAGTATCTGCTCTGCGCCAGGAAAATAAATTTATATAAGTGAGCCATTTAAATTATTAGTTATATAAATATATATCTCTCATATATAGTTCATTAGCAGACCTTCCCTTGCCTTCTCTTGACTTTGAGATATAGCAATGTCTCAGTTTCATAGATCTCTCCTATTGGGTATCTCCTATTTTGAGTAAAATCGAGAAACCATGTGCAGATTCATGTCACAATGGCAATCAAGTAGTAGTAATTCTTTGCATACTGGATTTGAATTTTGAGCATCATATATAAAGCTCATCAGAGACCTAAACTCCATGTTGTTTTATGCTTTGTCTCTATAATAGAAATAATATAAACAGTCTATAGTGTGTTCTATTTTCTCTCCATAGCCAAATGGGACAAATAGTGATTTTAGCTTTCCTTAAAGCATCAGAACAATGTAAGAAACTAGTCTTACCATTTAAGCTGCAAAGTTAAGCAAGATCAGACTTCCTTTCCTAAAACAAACAAAAAAAGTAAACTGCATGTAGTCAAGGATATAACAAAAGCTTGAAGAAAGAAAGTAAATAACAAACAATTTTCCTGTTTCACATTATTTGAAACATACCTCTAGGAATTGTTTTAAACCAATAAAAAAAATCCAATTTTTTTGTTGATAATGCAAAGGGAGGTGTCAAGGTCAGCATATAAACCCTTCCTCTGTGTTATTTCTCCACATGCCCAGAGAGAATTACATGAATTTCAAGAGACTTGATCCCAAGAAGTTTACAATTTAGGGCAAAAGTATATGTCATTTTTCTATTTATAGTTTTTTAATGATATTATAACTCCTAGATAAAACAGGTAAGAAAAATGAGATATATTTTTTGCCAAAATGTAGTAGAAAAATCCCATCTCTTCCTCTGTTATCACTGTCCACCTCTTCTGAATAAATGTCATAAGATTCTGTTACCCATCCTGCTATTTTTAAGATTGGAAATAAAACTTTTATTGAAATTGAAATATTCAAATATATGTACCGGTAAATGGTGCTCCCTGCATTTCCTGATGCTCTGGAATGACAAAGCGATATTCAAGGGGGAAGGAAAATCATGACGAATATTTTAGGTAGCTCCAAGTCTATGAGAAAATCAGTGATTATATCAAGAATACAGTAAAATTATGTTTTTCAGATTTATGAAATCCTAGTGAGGTTAAATATGCCTCCAGACTGGAATTTTCTTAATAAAGAGAAATAACTGCTTCAGAAAAAATTGCTTTCAGAATAAACTAATAATACTGATGAATTTATTTGAGCCATTTATAATACCTTTGATAAAATATCACTTTCTCACAATGAACAGATATTATGAAGATGATAGAGAAGTGCTATATGCCAAAGCAAAAATATAGGATTACATTTCCTTTTCATGATACTATTGACTACATGAGACATGACTAAAAAGCAATGAAACTGATTACAAGAGCCATTCATTGTAAGTATGCTTAAACCTTATAATGCAGATCATCCACTCAGAACAATATCAAAGCTAGTGTATTTGTATGGCATCAAAATTAATAAATTACTTATTAACTTGAAAAATAGAAATACCTTAAATTGTTATACACACAGTCCATGACTTAAAATAATCAACATATTAATTATTTATGTATACAAGTATAACTAGAGACAGAAAAATCCTAGAGCAAAGACCACACTGTACCAGAACAATGGCTCTTACTTTCTAGTTCAAAAACTGGTAGGTCTTTTAACGTGAGAGAAAGAGATGATTTTGCTGATGGGAGTGGAAACTGGGAAGGAGAGGCCTTCTTTAATGAAGAGGCAGAAGTAGAGAAAGTGAGTGATTTACTTTTGCTGCACATCTTTTTTATCTCCTGGCAATGATGAATGGAAATAGAAGAATTTCAGATTTCACTTTCTCATAGCAACAGAATCATAAATTGTGGTTATAACTGAAAGAATATGAAATTGTTTCTTCATTTAGCAACAATCCAAGCACCCACTATGTGCACAAAACTGAACTATGTTTCTGGGACATGGAGGCAAATAAAACAGACACGGTTTTTATCCTTGATCTTGTCAGTCTAGTGAGAGCCAAAGCAAGTAAAATTAGAATGTAGTAGGATAAAATGCTATAACAGAACAATACAAAGTTGGTGAGGAGCAGTGGCTGGAAATGGGGCCAGAAAGAAAGGTTGAGGCCAGCTTTACAAAGAACCATACCTGAATCATATGCTAAAGAATTTGGATTTTATCTTCTGGACAACTTATAAACACTGACTTTATGCTAATTATTTTAAATGAACTTCCAAAAGTATCTGCTTGGCAGCAATATACCAGAAAGGGAATCTAGAGATGACTCTAAAAATATCCAGAATGATTTTCAGATCAAATTCCCAAGTAAGCAAATTCATCCAAAATCTATTTGGCAGAGGTTAAAATTAATCCTTACAATGAAATATATCTGAAACAGGACAGAAAATTTTAGGGACCACCTACTAGCTTAAGAACACTACCCTCTCTAGATATTTAGGAAAAATTAAAAGTAGGTCTGCCCACATTTAAATCCTTTACCAGCTGATTCCTCTAGCTCTTGTTGCCTGACAAACTTATTTTCCTAAAATATTTGGTATCATAACTCTTTTATCAAATAGAATAGAGCCAAGCAGAACATCAAAAACTCTAAATTTCTCAAAAATGTGCAAAATGCTGGAGAGGCAGCCTGCACCTGCAGCTCCAGAAGCAAATGTGTTAAATAATCAGGGATCTCAAACAGAACTGCACTAGAGTAATTTACTCAGCTAATCATTGTATGAGATAGAACATTTGATTTCTATACCAAAGTTGCATCAAAGTAGATGCATACCTCATTCAATTAAATAAAGCACCGCAAACAAAATCATTTAGCTGAGCAGATGATTCTTAGTGAACACTCCTTCCTTGGAAAGGGTGCTGCTTTTTATTTTTTTGTGCCTATACTTCCTGGCACATAGAAATGAGGTCTGCATGATTTGCAATCTTCAACTGTTGCATATCACCCAAGTATTTAATAATTGTGAAAAGATATACTATACTTTTAAATATTTAAGTTTAATATACTCTCAAGATAAGCATGTTATTAGTTCGTCAGTATAAATTTAAATCTGAGTCTTGAGCACATGTGTCAGAACAGGGCGTCTCCCCTTTAATCAGCCACGATATTAATCTTCAGCCACCTGGGTGTTAAAGATTAGGTAAGGATAGCAGACTCAGCTCCCTTCCTTTCTCTCACTTGCTGACCTTTCCAGATCTCAACCAATTTTGAAACAGAACTTTAATTTAAATGGTTTTCTAGTGTAAATAAAAGGCTTTAGGTTCCTAAGAAAATATGTGGAATTGTTAGAAAATGTAAAAGATGTAGTGTCTCTAAAATGAGTTATTTGGGTTTTTCAAAAACATTAGGAAACAGTTGCCAAAAACCAGTTTTGGAAATGGGGCCAAGATTTTTCTCCTTTATTTTTTTCATGCCTTAGCCTTTACATTCTCTCTTCATTCTGACACAAGAATATAGCTTTTCGTGACATAGCACTTTCTACACCAAGTAGTCTCTCAACCATTACGTGAACGCATGCTGGACACTTATACACATCCCCTGCAATACACACATGCACACAAACACATACACATTGCACACAAGAAAAATATTATTCTACAACACTATTCCTGATTACCATGGATTTGTATGGTCAAGTTATAGTAACTTAGTGAAGAAATGAAAGAGTAAACCTGGTATGCTTTGTTGACTGTCAATGTATCTGTAAATTTTAGGTTATAGATTCTTAGCCATGGAGAGTTGAGAAAATACATCATACAGCCTGTGGTTTTTTTCCCACATATCTAAAGTTGGTATTGAACTAAGCACAGTAGTTAACTCTGGAATGAGAGAAATGGAGAGGGGAGATTTCACTGTGTTATACTATATTTCCTCAATTTCACAAGTTAACATCTCTACAATTGGAAATTGTTTTACGACTGATAGTGTATTGGGTAAATTAGAAGTGTTTTTTTTTCTTAGTGGCACATAAAATAACAGTGCATCATACAATTTATGTATTTGAGATTCTGCAAAATATGCTGTTTTTAAAACAGTTGTACTATGGGTGATTTTTGCTTTCTCATGATCTTGAGAGTTTTTAAATTTTTTAGATAACAAAGGGGAAAGAATAAAAAATAGTAAAAAAATGTGACAAATTGCTGAAAAACAAAATAGAAGTTGATAATGGAACAATTCATGGCAGAATTAAATAATATAAGATGCATTAAAAGTATGTGAGTTATTTGTATACCTAAGAGACTATGACATCTTAATCACCTTTGAATTATCTCTGGAATGTATCACACTACCTGGTAACAGCATAGTAACTTAGTAAACATTGGTTGAATAAATAGATTGTGAAGTAAATTGGCTTTTTAATATATTGTGCAAATCATCTGGATTACATTTCGTATTCCTCAGATTTATTAAGCATTTTCTCAAACTGTGCCTGTCTGATCTAAGGAGACAAACCTGTGTAAATCTAAAAAAAAAAAAAAATCAAAATAGTATGACCAAATTAGAAATTGTTTAGTTTTACGCTATATTTTCTTTATAATAATCTTGTGTTGTAGTGGAGTTATCTTTTATATCTTCTATATCTACCAGCCTCACCCAGTGGATAAAGCAACAGTTCTTCTCTGTGTTCACATAGCTTCCACTCTAGCACTGAACAGTCTCTAATCAGATCTCTTAACTACTTGTATGCCTGCCCTTTTTGAAGAGGGAAAGGACTCATTCATCTTTGTAACTGAGATGCTTAGTACGATGCCTAGCATCCGGTGTTCTATAAACATTGAGTAAATCACAAAACTGAATGACAAATTTTTAAAATGTAATACAGTTAATCCTTAAACTTGACAGGTTTGAACTGTTTGGGTCAACTTACATATGGACTTTTTTCAATAAATACATTGGAAAATTTTTTGAGACTTGTGACAATTTGAGAAAACCCACAGAAGAAACTTATAGCCTAGAAATATTGAAAAAATTAGAAAAAGTTGGGTATGTCATGAATTCATAAAATATATGTAGATACTAGTATATTATACTAGTCTATTTTATCATTTATTACCATAACATACACACAAATCTAGTCTAAAAAGTTAAAATTTGTCAAAATGCACATGTACAGATTGTACATAGTGCCATTTGCAGTGCAGAGAAATGTAAACAAACATATAGTATTAAATTAAAACTACATAAAATTAACTACAGTAATACTATGCTACTGCAGTAATTTTGTAGCCACCTCCTGTTGCTATTGCAGTGTACTCAAGTGTTGCAGTGTTGCAAGTATATGCTTAAAATGCCATGTGATGCTAATCATCTTTGCATGAGCCGTTCCGCTCTCCCATAAATTGGGTGTTGCAGTAAAAAGTGATCTCTCTCAGTTCTTGTATATTTTTCATCATGTTTAGCACAAAACCATAAACTTTGAATAACACCATGGGACCCATACAAAGTGCCACTAGTGATGCTGGAAGTGCTCCCAAGAAGCAAAGTCATGACATTATAAGAAAAAGTAGAATTGCTTGATACGTACCATAGATTGAGGTCTGCAGCTGCAGTCACCCACCGTTTCAGACAGACAATTCATCTTGTAAACGCATGACACGAAGGTATTGATAAATACAGTACAGTAACTGTGTTTTCTCTTCCTTATGATTTTCTTAATAACATTTTCTTTTCTCTAACTTACTTTATTATAATAATACAGTATATAATACAGATAATATACAAAATATATATTAATTAACAGTTTATGTTATTGGTAAGGCTTCTGGGCAACAGTGTGCTATTGCTGTTAAGATTTGGCGAGTCAAAAGTTCTAATACAAATTTTCAGCTGTGCAGGGGTTGGCAACCTTATTATCCCCTGAGTTGTTCAAGGATCAACTGTACTTGATATAAGTAGTGCTTATTGGAAGCAGACCACAAAGATCCCCCTTAGGAATGTGACCATGCTGCGATGTGTCAACTAAAGGAAAAAAAAGTCAAGCTTTTAAAGAATTAAAGTTAGCTTTATTCAGAAGTCTTACTGAGGCCTACAGCCCGGGAGCAGTCCTTTAGAGAGGTTCTATCAGATTACTCCAACACAGTATTTCAGTTCACAGTTTATACACAGATGGTGAAGATCCAGTATGTGCAAAATCGCGTCTCAGTTTGGCTGCAAGTGTACTTCTGGCTATAGATTACAGAGGCATAATCACTGACCCTGTCAGAAGTTATCCCATGTGTAGGAAAAGGCAAGGACTAGGGTCATTTATCTTTTAAGAAATATAATGATTCAGTCAAGAGACATGGGAGGCGTATGCTCTATCCCCTTTTGTCTTCAAAGCATCTTTCCGAAGAGCTGCACATCATCGCAGTCAAGGGTTTTTTGAAATTATGCTGGCAAGCAGAAATGAGCAAACACAGTTTATTACATGTGCCACTTTGTCTCACACATGTTAAGCAAGTGTGGCAAGCAGAACAGTGGCCCCTCATAGATGTCCATGTCCTAATCCCAAGAATTTAAGAATATTACCTTATATGAAACAGAGATGTTTGTGGATGTGATTAAATTAGGGCTCTCGAGATGAGAGGTTATTTTAGATTATCCAGGTTGGTCCAGTATGGTCACAAAGGTCCTGGTAAGAAGGAGCAAAAGTCCTGGTAAGAAGGTCCTGGCGTGAAGGAGATGTGATGACAGTGGCAGAGCTTGGAGTGATGCATGGCTACAAGCCAAGAAATGCAGGCCACCTGTAGGAGCTGGAGAAGGCACAAGAATTGATTCTTCTCTAGAACTTCCACATGGAACACAGCCCTGCTGATCTATTTTAGATTTCTGATCTCCAGACTGTAAAATAAGAAATTTGTGTGTTTTAAGCCAGCGATCCCCAACCTTTTTGGCACCAGGGACCAGTGTCATGGAAGACAGATTTTCCAGGGACCAGGGAGGTGGGGTGGGGATGGTTTCAGGATGATTCAAGCACATTAAATTTATTGTGCACTTTGTTTCTATTATTATTACATTGTAATATATAAGGAAATAATTATACAACTCACCATAATGCAGAATTAGTAGGAGCCCTGAGCTTGTTTTCCTGCAGCTAGATGGTCCCATTTGGGGGTGATAGGAGACAGTGATACTCGAAGTGTGTTGCTTATGTCCAGTCTACTCTGTAATCTCATTTTGGTTGCTGTCACTGTAGAAAACTCTGCTTCACAAAGATAAGACGTTGAAAATGGAAGCAGGATTTTCAGTGCTTTTGTGGCAATCTCAGGATATTCCACCTTGACTTTTATCCAGAACATATGGAGATTTGAAGTTGTCTCAAACATACTTTTCAGGCCACTGCCATTTGTAATCTTAAGCAGTTAATCCTCTTCTAGCATGGTCAAAGTCAATTCACCCGGCTTATTCACAAATGGGTTGTAGATCCATTCCTTCCCAGTTGGTCTTTTGTGGTTGGGAAGAAATGCTCAAACTCTTTTGAAAGCTGAGATAGGTGATCATGTGCCATCTGGGAGAAAGAATGCCCTGGCTCAGTCTCTTTCAAAATCTCTGCTAATGTTTGAAACATGTCAAAAATCCCAATGTTCACTCGTCACCCCCATGATTCCAGTTTGGCTGTGAATGTAGCCCCTTTATCTGTGGACTTGAACACAGTTGTTCTTCTCCCCTGAAGTGACAGATTGAGTTCATTGAGCAGGTTGAATATGTCACACGAGTAAGCAAGTTTTGTGACCCATTCTGTGTCACTGAAATGTGCTGCCAGTGATGACTGTTTTCTAATAGAAATCCCTGGAGTGACTGTCATAACTCAAAAACTCTGGCCTGTGATCTACCTTTAGAAAGCCACCGCACTTCCGTGTATAAGAGCAGACCTATGTGCTCTGTGTCCGTCTCCTCACAGAGGTGCACAAACAGATGTGAGACAAAGGCTTGTAATTTAATGTGGTTGATAATTTTAATCACATCCTGCAAAAATTGTTTAGTTCAGGTGACATTTTTCAGCTAGCCAGCATTTCTTTATGGATGACACAGTACATAGACTCACATTCAGAAGTGACCTACTTGACCCAAGTAGTGAAACCAGAAAGCCATCCAGTCATGGCGGCCACTCTGTCCGTGCATGTACCTACACAAAATGACCAATTCAGTTTTCCTCATATGTAATCATTCAAGGACTCGAATAGTTCTGCTACTGTGGTGTTGGTTGGCAACAAAAGTGCACATAACAACATATCCTCATGTACTTTCTCCTTAAAAATATATCGCACAAAAACAGCATTGTTGCCTTGTCGACATCAGTAGACTCGTCAACCTGGATTTGTGTACCACAGTAACTCATTAATCCTCCCTAACAAATGTGCCACAGTATCCTCTGCTATTTCATCAATTTGTCTAATAATGGTGCTAGCTGAAAGAGGAACACATACACCTTTCAAACTGCAGCCTCTCCTAAAAGTTCATGGCAAATGTCCTTAGCAATAGGCAGGATCAACTCTTCACCAATAGTAAAGGGCTTCTTAGCTTTAGCAATGCAGTTAGCCACTAAGAATGATGCTCTCAGTGCAGACACGTTTGATGAATGTGGCTTTCAATAATTGCTTCTGTTCTTTGTGTTCACATTTTTTTCTTTCAAAAAACTCCAAAGGCTTGTCTTTTAATTCAGGGTGCTTGGTCACCATGTGGCAAAGCAGTTTTGAAGGTTTCATGGTTTCATCGGATACCTGGTCACCATATACTATACAAAGCAGGCTTGGAGAACGCGAATCACCTGTTGCAATGAACCCGTAATTTAAGTAGGACTGTTTGTATTTTCTTTTAAATGCAGCTTTCATTTTGTTGGTAGTCTTAGAGTCTTCTGCTGTCTCATCATTGGGTCTTTCCCCCTTTTCAAAGAAGCTCTCCAGTGACATTTGTTTTTTACTCATTTTTGCTAGAGTTAGTTTGTGGGCCTAACAAAACTGTGACTGAGACAAGTGCTCAGTGTGGGAAAGAGACACAGATGGAAGTGGTAAATAAAATAAGGGACGGGCCACGTGTGGACTAAAATTAGTATCAGACTCTGACTTAAAGCCTGCCACCAGATGCAGCTGTACAATTGAAGTAAGATGCTCACTTGCCACTATAAAGCCTGCCACCAGATGCTGCTTAATTGTCACTTGCCACTCACTGATAGAGTTTTGACATGAGTCTTCAAGCAACTGATTTATTATGATCTCTTTGCAGTCAATCCTCTCTGCTACTGATAATCTGTATTTGTAGATGCTCCCTAATGCTAGTATCAGCCCCTCAGCTCCACCTCAGATCATCAGGCATTAGGTTCTCATAAGGAGCATACAACCTAGATCCCTCTCATGTGCAGTAGAGTTCACACTCTTATGACAATCTAATGCCACCGCTAATCTGACAGGAGGTGGAGCTCAGGCAGTGGTGCGAGTGACGGGGAGCAGCTGCAAATACAGATGAAGCTCCACTTGCTCATCCGCTGCTCACCTCCTGCTGTGCATCCCGGTTCCTAATAGGCCACAGACCGGTACCAGTCCATGGCCTGGGGATTGGGGATTTCAGTTTGAAGCCGCTAAATTTGTGTGTGCTGTAATGTGGTACAGCAGCAATAGAAAACTATTATGGCAAGTAAACCAGTTAGGGATAATTTTTGCCTCTAAACAGCGGGAAACTCAAACTGGTTTTCATATTAGGAAGTCTGACACGGGCAGAGTGAGTTGCTCCGTTGGCTCAATGATATCAGCAGTGATGCCACTTAATTTCTTTCTCTATCTCTACTTTGTATTTCTGTTCTATAGGCATCATTCTAAGACCAGTTCTCTTATAAATTTGGGAAAGCTGCCAGTAGCAATTGGAGTGAAATTCATCCTTGTTTACTTTTAACAGGAAAGAGCCTGGCTTCGATTACCTACCTTGATAGACTTGGACTAATCAGGGCCCATGCCTGGAACTCCCCTCATGGGCACCTGAGATAGGGCAGATGCTTGAACAAAGCCAGGGCTCTATTAGAAAAGGGGAAAAGGGGATGCATGCCAGACAGGATACTAGCCATGCCCCACAAAGAACATCACAGAATTCTGTGATTAGGAGAGGATAGAGATAGAAGTGATGAGACAAATTCCAGGGACACTGTGCCCTCAGTCCCACGTCCAGGAAACATGCTCCAGCTTTTTCTTGGCAATGTTTTCCTTTGCTCTATAAGGACAGTTGTATAATAAAAGGAGCAGCAGCAGTTAGTAAAAACTCATGACTCATTCTGCCAGGCTCAGACTGGCAGTTAGTCTGGACTTTTTTCCACCTGGGGAATGGCAATGTGCCCAGCACCTTGGCTTATCATACCACCGTCTGGCATACCTGCTGTAGGTCACTGAACTCTGGATTAGATTGACACCAGATAGCCTCTTGTGAATCATCCCTAAAATGGTGCATTCCCTTTGAGAACATAACTATTCATACATTTCTACTTATACATTACTGCCTTCTTCTTTGATTGAAATCTGCTTCTTAATATATGTTTTATAAATATCTGATATGACAGTTCTGAAGTATTTTCTACCCAACTAACTCTGTAGCCAGGCATAGTAATACAGGGAGAAAAAAGGAGATAGAAGGGACATTAATTGGATAGTTATATGGTATATACTGAGCTATATATTTTATTTATAAGATATTTTATTTAATCTCCAACTTTCAATGCATTATTTTCTGTAATTTTACAGAAGAGGAAATTTGAGAACTAAGTTGAAGAGCTGTTTATTAACCTTAGGGCAGTATGATCCCCAAGCTCATGCTCTTCCTTTTGTACTCCTAGAGGTCACTCCAAGAGTCGAATATCTGGATAGAGTTGACCTATGAGAATTGCCCCCTCCAAGCACTATCCCTGTGATTTAAGGTTTAGTCTAAGACTGGTTCTGATGTCCGACAGGAAGTCTAAGAAATATGAGATCAAACATTCTGAAAGTTTGCTTGAATTGAAGATAGAGATAAAGAAAAATTCCTCTAGACAAGTTCCAGATTTAAGCTAGAGTGGATCTAGTGGCTCAGGGATTCCTTTAGGTCTGCTCTACTCCAAATTAATTGTAAGGGAAACATGAATGCAATAACATTCATCATTTTAATGTATTATGATAATTTGGCTTGCCAGGTGGGCATACCCCTCCTTGACCATGGTCCTAAGCATTTGCAGAGGAATAATATCAAAGACAGAGAAGACTTACCCTTCAGTATCTTCTGTTTCTGGGAATCCTTTCAGAAACAACCCACAAATTGCCCCAGCCCATATACACAGCTCAGGATAGCCCAGGCCTCCAGAAAACAGCTTTAATGGTCATAAATAAGCTGAGCTCTAAGTTTCATGAAGGCAGAGACGGTGTCTTATAAATATTGCATCCTTAGTTCCAAGCATAGTGCCTGACCAACAGCAAATCATTGTTACGTGAAGGAATAAATTAATCAAAGAACTGGCAACTTAGAAAACAAATATTTTGTAAACAAAGAGGAAAGTAAGGATAGAGTAAGAGGGTGAGATGGTGATGAAGGGAACAAGATTTGTGATATTATTCAACGAAACTTATGAAATATTTTGCCTTGAACAAGGCAGAGCAAACCTAGAGTGATGACCTTTAAAACAGCACAAATTCCACTTTTGGTGTTCATGGGTTAGAAACGAAAGGCTTTTTTACCCAATAAGCATCACATGACTTTTCAGGCTTTGCAAAATGTTAGTGTTTGAAAAGCATTTCTAGTTACTGGCAATCTTCAAGAAAATGCCTAAAACAATTTTCAGAAATGCTTCTATTGAACTCTACTGAAATTACATTTTATGTAGTCCTGTGCGATTGCTTCTGCGTTATTGTTCATGAACTGTTAATAATGAGTGAGAGTTTTAATATGCAGAAGATGAGCAACAGAATGGGACCCAAGGTTCTTTTATTTTTTAATAAAAAAAGTAAAGACCCTGTTGGAATCAGTTTCCAGAGATAATTTACTGGTGTGTACATTGTTTAATTTATTTCTAATTTGAAGACAAATCAGTACACAAAAAAGTTAAAACAGAGTATGTCTTAAAAATGAGATAGCTCAGAGGCTCTCAGGATTCTTAAAACAATTTTTCATAGCAGTTATGAATTGAAATCACAGAACAAAAATGATAAGCACCACAGCACTGTCAGGTAGCAGCAGTGAGTGGAACACAGTGACTGCTGTTTGCGTCACTATTTCCAGTGGACGTTTTCCACGATGTGAAGTCAATTATTACTTCCACTTCTACATTAGTATAATTGGTTCTTGCTCTCCAGAGGAGAATTTATTAAGGCAATTTCAGTAAACAAGGCGAAAGGGGTCCCGATTTGCTACTGAATCCAGTGGGTATGGATAATCACTTTGATCTTCCTCCAAATCCTAAGGGAATTCTTGGTAAAGCTGGGTATATAAAACTCCTTTTCCTTTTTGTAAGGGAAAATAGAATAGCACCTTTGTTTTCAAGAAAATTAAGAAGCAGTACCTTTCAAAGTATTGATTATCAAGTGTTTTAAAGAACCTTCAAGATATATTCAGAGGACAGTTCAAAGGAATGTACAAAGCATGTACCTTTTCTAAATAGTTTTAAATTCTCAGTTCCTATGAAGAGAATGCATGCTAAAGCTAAATTTCCAACAGTTCCTACATCGAACAAGATCCTTAGTAACTGTATAATCAAAAGATGCTTTTCTTTCAATAAAGTTATTCCAAGTATGAAAGAGCAATGATGCCTTTCCATGTAGGCAAGTTTTTACTGCATAGAGTGTGAGATATGAGGAGGTATAATTCCCCAAAACTGTCACCTCTTTTCTGCCAATATTTTTCAGTTAGAGTAAAAGATTTTCAGAATGCCCAAGAAATCTCATTATTTGAATAGGGAGCTGGAACATTACATTTACAGCATATTTGGCAAACTTTGGAATATAATGTAGAAGTCAGAACCATCTACAAAATTACTGATGCATTCCCCACAATTCTTTTTTTTTTTTATTTCAGCTCTTCATGGGGGTACAAAAGCTCAGGTTATATACGTTGTCCATGTCCCACCCATCCCCTGAGTCAGAGCCTCAAGCATGTCCATTCCCCAGACAGTGCGCCTGGCACTCACCATGTAGTCTTGATACTGAGTACAGCCAGATTCTATGAGTGCACCTAGATCAGGGTCTCCAGATGAGGGACAATATCAACGTCTATGCCATGTCCAGGGGGACACTGGTGACTATAGTTTTTCTGGCCCTGGAGAACTCCAAGTCAAAGTGGTAGGCAATTTGTTACTTAATCCAAGCTAAATAAAACAAAGCTAAACAAAACAAAAACAGTCTATTACATGTCTGTGCAAATATACCAAGGGCTGGAACAACATTTATTTCAGGTGAGGACAAGCAGTTCTGCCTCTATTATCTGGAATGTTGCCTTAACCCTCAGCTTTGATTTGGAAACCAGGTCTCGCTTTGCATCCTCGGAGCAATATTAATTCAGAACTGACTTGGATTTGTTCCTTGGGCAAAAGGTTAAGTGATCCATAAATTTATTTCCCTGTAGATTTGGAAAAAGAAAAGTAAATATCACAGTGATTTGTTAGCCAAGTTTTGCAGCAACAGAATCATTGAATATCCCTCCAGTAACCAGAGTCAATGCCGTGTGGTGAATAGAAAATAATTAAAATATTTATGGCTCACCCACAGGAATGATGCCAATGACCAGAAAGATCAAATCCTCAAAGAAATCTGATTAATAAGAAATGGCTCTAACCTGCTTCATGTTTGACTAAGAACTAAATTCCATCACAAATGTGCAAAGCAGCATAATTTATCCCTGCAAAATGGCTTTTTGTTAATATAACTTCACTGTGAAGAAATGTTTGGTATCTCTACACTAAAACATATTTGTTGCAAAATAGAACCTACATTTTTCATGACCTAACCTTAGATTTCCTGGGTCCCTATCCAGTGACTCAACATTAGTGTAATGAATACCTTTATAACTCATGGCAGATGGTACTGTGTGCAGCAGATTTTGTAACTGCAAGTAATAGCCTTCAGACTTAAAACTCTTTCATGGAGGAGGGTGTTCTTGAAAAGATAATAGTGGTGGAGAGATTCCTAGAGATGGCAATCCTCTCTCAGCAACAATAGCTCAGTTATTGAGTATCTATCAAGCACATGACATTGGTCTATGCTCACTGAGAGTTTCCTCATTGAATCCTTGCTTCTTTTTCTAAATGAAGAGCACTGCCTTCATGTTCTTTTGTGTCTCCAAATAGTTGTTCAATATGCAGCCAGAGACTAGGGCTTTTTTCTCTGAAAGTTGTGAAAAGATGTGCCATATACAGAAAATCATGGAGTAGAAGGAGCCCCATGAGATCAGCTTGTTTGGGCTTCTGCCTCTCTAAGCATGACTATTGCTAAAGCTTTTCATAAAGGAGCGCAGAGTGTTGTACAACTGAGGGCTTCCCATGCCCATCCCCATGCCTGAGCCTTTGCTCACATTGAAGCCCCACCCCACTTTAGTCCCCGCTCCTTACTCTCCTATCCCATGAGATACAGCTCCATTCAGACAAAAAAAAAAACTTCCTAATGAGCACAACGTACCATGCAAGTCCCTGGGAATAGAGAAATGAACAAAACAGACATGATCCAACTTTCACTGAACTTATGATCTAGTGGGGAAGGCAGGCATTATGTACGATTATCACAAATAATTATTTAAGTGATTACATGTTGCATGGCACTAGAAAGAGGTTCAGATACTAGGAAGGCATATAATAAGGGGTCCTAGGCATGGTCTGAGAGATCAAAGGAAGCACCCAAAACAGGACATTTAGGCTAGAACTTGAAGGGAGCATATTTAATAACGAAAAGAAAATGCTTGGGGGGAAGACCATCCCAGCCAGAGATACCTTGTCAAGGCTGGGAGGTGGGAGTGGGATAGGGACAAGCAGTATGAAAAGTATATGGAAGAGAGAATATGGAAACCACAAACAAATGGGAAGTCATCAAAGGACAGGGAGTGACATGATCATATGATCAGATTTAGATTTCTTAAAACTCACTCTGACTATTGTGTAGAATTCAGGGATCCCCAACCTATCATGAGTTGTATAATTATTTCATTATATATTACAATGTAATAGTAATAGAAATAAAGTGCACAATAAAAGTAATGAGCTTGAATCATGCCCAAACCAACACCCCTGCCCAGTACGTGGAAAAATTCTCTCCCATGAAAACAGTCCCTGGTGACACAAAGGTTGGGGACTGCTGGATAGTTGTTTAATGAGAAATAAGAGAAGATTCTGGAGTAGAGCAGAGGCTGTTGTAACAGTTCATGCACAAGGCAAACCCTCTATAAATCTCTGTTGATAAAAGAACTTTGCCCATCAGCCCGTTATCACTGACATATTACTTTTATCCTCCAGGTAATTAACACATATTTAAGACACTCAACACAGAACTCCTAAGATTGCATCATTCCTTTGAATATGAGCTACTAACCTGTCCAAGACCATCTCAGAGCATTTCAATTTAAAACTAAGTTTCTGTTCCTTAATGAATATGCCAATTAAAAGTATATTAAAATAAAATAGATTTTACTTCCCCTTGATCTTGGCCACCGAAGATATTTGAGTTGTCTGAAAGGATTTGCTGTTCACAAAGGCATTACAATTATCACCTGGACTATATTTATTATAATACTTTTCCCCCAATAACTTTTCCTTTATATATGGAATTCTCTTTTTCTACTTAAATAATATCGGTACTTGCTAGCACTCATTTTTTTTTCCAGAATGATTCTGTGATACACGAGGTTATGGAAGATAAATAAAACAATTAATATAAATGTACTACTAACAGAGAGAGGCATAGTTGGTAGTACATTTGTATTAATTGTTTGATTAATCTATGATCTTATACTCAGGAAACTGTGCTAGGTTTCAGAATGGTACCATATATCATACTAGAGAGGAAGGTTTGACTAATTTTCCTCTCCACAACTGATATCTCTACTTTCCCCCTCCCTATCCCATTTAAAATATATAAGAATGTCTTTATTAAGTATCTTGGATGCTTTCCTGATAAATACTCTTGCATCCCTCTCCAGGTATATACTTACATGCCAGTGGCAGAACATGTTTTCCAGGCAGGAATACTTTTTAATTTCCCCAATTTCTGCAATAGGTCATCAAACGTGCCATCTGCTGATCTGTTTTCCAAAGCATATGGCTGCTTCTTTAAGCAGCAGTACAGAACATTAACTAAAAGAAGTCGTATTTAGGAAAGAGTAACTAAAGCACATACAACTGAGTTACTCTTCTCTTTGTTCTTAATTCCATCCCTGGCTTGACTTGGAATTCCTAAAGTCTTCATACTTGGAACACATTTGATTTTCCCCTTTGCATATTTGTTGTTGCTGAGTTCCACTTTGATGTTATACTTTTAACATTGACAACAAGAGACAACCACAGAAAATCCATGGCTATATTTACTATGAAATAATATTGAAAAAGTTCTCTGTCCTCTGTTGTAACACTAATAGTCATAAGATATGAACCACTCATGATGTGCCAGGCACTGTTTCACAGCTTTCATTGTTTCAGATGGGCAGCGTTGTTGGCATCTCAGAGCACAGCTCTAGAGCCAGGCCACCTGGGTTCAGATTCTGGCTCTATCACTCATTAGTTGTATGCCCTTGGGAGAGTTATTTGACTTTTTAATTCCTCATTTGTAAAATGGGGAAGAAGATAACCACCTTTGTGTTGGTGTGATGATTAAATGATTTCATATACATAAAGTACTTAGATCAGTTTCCAGCACACAGTCAACATTACATAAATGTTACTATTAGTATCTCATTCAAATTACATAAAATCTCCATTTGATATATGAAGAAACTGAGGCACAGCGAGCTTAACTATAACTACCATCAAGACATTCTGACTCTATAGTTCATAATCTTAACTTTTTGTTCTTTATGTAAAGACTTGTGAGAGAATATTTTTATTTTTAGAGTTATATATTTTTAGAGTTTAATGTTTTTTAAAGGAACATTTTCCTCTGTAGAGTCAGTTAAATATGAAAATCAAAGTTCATCCAATAGAGAAATTTTGTTCTAACAGGGACCATTGAGGAATGAAAATAAGAATACTATATAACAATACAAAATGGGCGGATCACTAGCCTTTTGGCAACTGCATAACTTTTCTATCCCAGCTCCTACCAATCATATACAGGTACCCTGCACTCTAAACCCAGTTAATTTAACTCCTCCAAACAAGTCAAACTCCTTGAAACACCTATATCTTTTTATATACCAATTCCTTCTACCCAAAATGTTCTCTTTTCACTCCTTTTCTCTTCAACTTCTTTTTATTTTTTAAGATTTATCTCAAATGCCATATCCTCAGTGAAGTAAGCATTGCCTGACACCCATAGACGTTTAATATCTTTACCTCTTTTGTGCCCTTATGATGCCATATGCATAATACTGTTAAGGCCTTTTATTGATTTACTTGTTTATTCTTTTAAAGAATATTCATTTGAGTTCCTGCTGTCTGACACTAGGATCATCATATACATGCCATTTCCAGTTTAAAAACTGGAGTCATATTTTATCCATCAAGAACCTGAAACAAAGCAGTCTCTCTCACTATATGATAGTCAAAGGAAGGAATCAACTAAACAAGATAACTTTATAATTTATAGTGGCATTTTAATTTTTAACCAAAGGTAATACAATTCCAGTTACTCCTCTACTTTACATCAGACTGTGAATGCCTTTTGGTGGTTTCAAAAAATCAGATCCATCCTTAGAAATGTTCCAAAGTGTGATTGTAACAGTTTTTTTTTTTAACTTCTTTCCAAGTGATGAAAAGAAGACATATTGTTGCTATATTTTTAATATCTTAAAATGCTACAGTTATCCTTGTACATATTTCTTTACATATGTGGTACCTTTTTCCTGTTGGAGAGATTCACATTTTGGGAAATGCTAGAACAAAACGAATGTTCATATTACAGATCTACTGGCCTAGAAAAATGTCCAAGCTCAGAAATAGATCTGGGTTTGGTGGAGCCTGGCACATAAAACGTCAGGGACCCTCTTGAAGAAAAAAAAAATTATGAACAGAAAATTACTAGGTCATCTCCTTCCCAAGAAGGGTCCAACATTGGAGGGGCCCTAAAGTTCATGGTTCATTAATTTTATGGTAAACATGCCTGTGTCCATGATCTATTGTTAAAGGGAAAAGAACAACTTAAAGAATATATATAATCTTCACATTCTCCTAAAAAAAATTGAAGCCACTATATGCTGTGTATTTTTTTTTTGTCAGCAAATGAAAACTATGGAATGATAAACACCAAATTACTAAAATCTGCTTCATCAAGAGGCAGTTAGGCCAGGGATGTGGGGTGGGTACAAAGGGTGTGTGTATGTGTGTGTGTGTGTAATCATCATTTTTATTTTAGGCACTTTTGTTTATTTTCATTATTGTAGGGATAATGGTCTACTTTTTAATTTCAAATACTAAAATAAACTTTACTGAATGGGGAATAAAAGCATGTGCATGTGAAGGAATTCCAAAAAAGGAATTCTTTGGATAAGTCTACATCTTCCCAAGGTGACTATATGCATATACCACATACTGGTTTCAGAAGTTCTGCTATATTTGATACAAAATTAGCCACATTCTTTTCTGAGAACATCCTCTATATTAATAGACTGTTTCCCAGGCCTCTCATAAACACATGCCACAAGAGAACCAGATAAGAATAGAGAACATAAAAGCCCAATGACCTACCAGTGGGGTGCCAAGAAAACCAGCCCTGGTAAATAAGACTGCCCAGTATATCACCCTGAAATCACCTAAATCAATCACATTTTGAAATCAAGGGGAACATTTATCTTTAGATAAGACAAACTTCAGATGAATATTGAAGCATATGTAACCCACAAGAATAAAATATAATCAAGACAAGTCAAGTCAAAAATATTTCTATAGACATCCATGCACGTACCACTTAATTGTGGCAGAGGAAAATCCAATACACATTTCAATACAACTTATCATAAAAAGAAATTAAAGCAGATTCACAACAGAAAAAAATGCTTTTAGAAATAACTAGTACTACCAAAATTTGTGCAATCTAACCTGCATGATAGATTTATGACAACAGCATTTTCCAGCAGGAGACTCTATGGTTCCAAAAGGCAGAATTTCATAGCAGTGTAAGGCTAATGATTACATTGTGTGTGATGGTAGTCCCAGCCTCAGCTCCAAGCATGAAAGCAGATGCCTTTCTCTTAGGTGTTCTGACAGGCTGATATTAAAGAGCAGCATGTGTCAGAAGATGTAGGAAATCAACTGGCCTCTTTGACAGATTTTACAGTGGAATGTTTGTAACGTCAGAGCGGTAGGTATGACAAACCTGAGAAATGACAGTAATAGGAGTGTTTAGGTAAGAGAACAAGCTTAATAGAGATGCCACTGTTGACAATAACATGCTTATGTTAAAAGAAGAGTTCTTGCTTTCATTTCCACTGGAAATCCCAAATCCAATTTTTGAATCTGTTTTTTCTAAATCTTACAAAAACACCTTTTAGCTGTTTGTGGAGACAGGAGACTAAACTACCAGTTATATAATCTCATCTGCTTTTCAAGATATTTCAGACCATCATATCATTGGCATTCTTCAGTTAGAGCATTAGTCTGGACTAAAGAAGAATTTTCATAAAATTTTGAAGTGACTATGAAATGATTGCCTGTTTTTTTTGAGTGCACTTCAAATTAACCTTGGAGCCCAAGCCCAGGAATGGTTATTACCCAACATTTATATTGAAGCCCAACACTATGTGCAGGGTACCTTGTAATTACTTTAAATCAAGTACAATTATTATGTAACACAAATAAAATGTGGGAAACAATATAATCTTTCTCTCTACATGTACATATAAATTTTATATTTCTTACATTTCTATAGATATTCAAGTTAATTACAGTGTGTATATTACACCTCCAACAATGACCTACTTCCTAGGTATTTGAACTTCTCCAGAACTATTTTACTCTAACTATGTATGCATGCTCAGTGGTAGAGCATTTGGGAGGATGAACTGCCAGTTGTGAATTGATGCTAAATGAATGGGTATGCTTTAAAAAAAAAAAAAAAAAGAAAAAAAGTCCTTTTCACTTGTGGGCTTTAATACTCATCTAATTATAATGATTTCAAAATCTCTCAAGGCTAAAATTAAACTTGGCTTCCTGGGTAGCCAAACGAATGACTATTCTTCTACACCACCCAGCTACCATTTTATCTCAGGCTCACTTTGAGCATAAATTGGTTAAAAACAGTCATATTCTGAATGCTGAATTAAATATCACTAAAAATATATAAATTGAAGGAGCAGTTAAAATCCACTATCATCCAATTAGATGACAGCAGAACATTGTCATCTCCCTCCCTAGTGAAGTGGGAGAGGCAGGTGGTGGTCAGAGGAGGCAGCATTGGTTCTAGAGGGGAATGTTTGTCATAATACTAATGTCCAACTGGATGGAATATGTGGAGCCAAGGGGAAAGTTACTAGAAGCACAGTTCCAGTGGATAGCCAGATCAAAGTAAAAAAGATAGTCCAAAATTGAGCTGCCAATCTATAGGAAGCTTGGCAAAAGAGACGAGCCCATGTATGAAACCAATAGGCAGAAACAAGGAGTTGTTATGAGAAAGGGAACTTAAAGCCAGTGTAGAGCAAAGTCCAGAGATATTACTGCTGTAATGATTAGGCAGCTAGGGAGGGCAACTGGATTATATATATACCTGTGACTTTGAATGTAACAGTTTTTGGGAGATCTTAAGGGATACAGAGGATGCTATTATTACATTGGAGATCACAAAACCATGAACTGAACTTAGACAGGCTATATTCACATCGTTTTGAGCAGAGACTTTGCACCCCAAATTATTGAGTGTGAATCTGGGCCCTTCTACTTACTAGCTGTATGATATTAATACAAGGCAATTTCCTTAAGCTTTGTAACTTTAATTTCCTCTTTTATAAAATTGGGATAATCATTAGGATGATTTTGAGGAGTAAATTGGTTAATACATGCAAAACACTCAGGGAGAGTCAATGTTAAGTAAGGGAAAAATAAAAATTTGGGGGGCTTCATCTTATTCATTCAAAATTAGTATTTCTTAGGATCTTGTGAAATAATTTTAAAAATATATTCTTAAAACTTAGCTCACTTAATTTATTAAATAGACTATAGATGGGAAAATTAATACTACTTTTTATCTACCAAAATGTAAATATCATATTGAAGAATGGGTTAAATATAGTAGACTAAATGCCAAAGCATTAATATCTGTAAAGAAGGAAATGGGTATAAACACACAAGGGCATAGAGAACAAAGAGGACACCACAATGGGCTAGAAATCTCAAAGGAAAACAGGTCCTGGAGTGGTAACTGACTTAGCCAAGTGGAAAAAGCCAGGACCTAGGAGCCTGAAGGGGAAAACTTCAATACGAATGAGCTCATTTCCTCCACAGAGCTACCTATTAATAGCAATTCTGGAATTGATGTCATCTGCTACAAAGAATTTAAGGAAGCGGCATGGATCTGACACTGTGTAAAGAGCATTTTAGACCCCTAGATCCTCTCTCCAACCCTGCTCAACCAGGCAACACACCCTCTGAACCACAATCTTCAAGAGAAAGGAGGTTTATTCTCCAGAAAAATTGAATCAAAAGAGGCTCTGGACTCAGGAACACAAGGCAAAAATTTGAACACAAAACACAGATTTTGACTAAGAGGATTCTCTCCACCTTTCCCCTCATCCAATTCCTGAAACATAGTCCGCCAGTCAGGAAGACTCAAGTTTCATTGCTGGAGAAACTGAATAGGAAGCAAAGAAAATGCCTACGGATATCGACATTTGAAGGTCACACAATAAAAATGTCAGCTTGTCTCCCAGTCTCCAAATTTTATCCTTATATACACACACTTCCTCAGGAACCCTCAGATGTGCTTATCCTTTTCAACTATGCTCCTGTTCTGGAGGTATAGTCATTAGGAAATAAGAATCCAAAAAACAAACTTGTTGCATTTGACCCTGAGAAGAATAGTATTGAAAGGTTTTCCATAATTCTGGAAAAGAGTTTAGGTGTAATTGGGAAAACAACATCTGGAAAGTAAGTTTGTACAAGAAGGGGTATATAACAGAGCACTCCAACTGGCTCAGCAGTGAACCATGTGTGCATAGTTATAATACTGTAATTGCTTAATTTGTTAATACTGAACCTGGAATTGTGATCTAAACTAGTTGGACAGGTAGAGAGATGATAACTGGGTATAACTACATTAAGAGTCTAATATTCTCCCTTAATAGGAAGTACATAGAAAATGTTTGAAATTGATACATTAAGAAATAACAGTGGAATGTATTATTGCCCCATATGGAAGCAAATATCAAAAGAAGCAGCTCAAAATATTTAAAGTAGGGATTTCTGAGAATGGACCTTTGTGGTGGGAACGGGTTTAGAACAGAAATTATTTTTCACTATAGGCCTATCAGACTTGATTTCTTAAACCATGTCATATGTTTCCTCAAAAAAAATTACAATTGATTTAAAATGCAAATGTCTTATATGGAAGCAGTCTTCTAATCTCTCTTCTTAAAATTAGATTAAGCTCATCTGGTGTCAGGTAGGTGGGAGCGGGGAGGAGGGGATGGGTATATTCACACCTAATGGGTGAGGCATGTACCGTCTGGGGGATGGACATGCTTGAAGCTCTGACTCAGGTAGGGCAAAGGCAATATATGTAATCTAAACATTTGTACCCCTGTAATATGCTGAAATTAAAAACATTAATTAGATTAAGCTTATTTTCATGAATCTCAGATAATTTATGGGTAGCTTATTCCTATTTTGGTTGACTATTACAATTCAGGTTCTCTAAAGTTATGCCCTGCTCTTTGGCTGTCAGCCTCTGAGGGAAATAGGCAAGATTTGCTTTTGTCTTGCCATGTCTTGTCTATAACCAGGTGGAGAAACTTGGTTCAATAATATTTAGAATTGAGTTTAAAAAGTAATTTTTTTTCTCTTAGAATAGTTCATTGAATAGTAAATATCAAAGGTAAGATATTATTTGAGTTAAGTATGTAGTAGATGAAAATTTGTATTTTCAGGTTTAAGAAAAAAATAAAATATTTTATAAATATTTTTTTCCAAAACAGCAAAATAATTACCTAGTAATATAACTTGTCATACACATCAATTAAGATCACTTAAGTCAAAATGTACATGTGTCAGGCCGGGCGCGGTGGCTCATGCCTGTAATCCTAGCACTCTGGGAGGCCGAGGCAGGTGGATCGGTGGATCGCTCAAGGTCAGGAGTTCGAGACCAGCCTGAGCAAGAGCGAGACCCTGTCTGTACTAAAAATAGAAAGAAATTATCTGGCCAACTAAAATATATATAGAAAAAAATTAACTGGACATGGTGGTGCATGCCTGTAGTCCCAGCTACTCGGGAGGCTGAGGCAGTAGGATCCCTTAAGCCCAGGAGTTTGAGGTTTCTGTGAGCTAGGCTGATGCCACGGCACTCACTCTGGCCTGGACAACAAAGCAAAACTCTGTCTCAAAAAAAAAAAAAAAAGTACATGTGTCATATGTGCAGGATTAAACATACCCTATATATCTTTTGTGGTACATATGCATTTGATTGAAACTAAGAATACTTTAGACCCTTAATGCTTTATAACATTCATAATGTGAAACTGAAAAAAAAGAAAGCAACAGGAAAATGTTATACATGGGAAATACTGAAGCCATTGATTAATTGCTAGGAAAAGAAATATATCAAAGCTTTCGATTTGCTCAAAAAAGTTTTAAAGGTCTAATAGTGTGCTATTTTAGAGACTCCTAATTTAGAAAGCTCAAATAATGTCTATTTTTTAAAAAATGGAATCTCTCTCCAGTCATAGGAAATGTACCACCAGAACTATGTAATCAATGTGGAGCAGATGGTGGAGTAATTACCTGCTGTATTTGGGCACTACCATTGGCCAATTCATAGAATATGGGCCAGGAAATTCATTCTGTGTTTTCAGCCTGTTTTCTGGTTATGATTGATAGTGTTGCTTAATGAAAATCTTTGTATTAATTTAGTTTACATTCTACAAGCCTGATCTAAATAAACATGTGTCTCTGTCTTTCTTTGTCTATATGTGGGTATGTGTGTTTGTATCTTTCTCTAAGTCCAGTTGGAGCTATACAGTGATAATTTTAGGAAGCTAGTAGTTTGAGCTGTGATTTATTTTTAAATATCAGCATGGCTTGTTAATACTAATTCTTTGAGAAAATAGCTATTCCCTATACCAGTGTACAAATTTGACTGTCTCATTTATTTAAAATTATATGGCATAGTTCACAAGTTAGAGAAGTCACAATTTTCTGAGCGCTGATTCCGAATTATGTACAAGAGTAAAATATATCATCCTAAGTGATGTGTATTTTATTTTTTAATTACAATTGAAATGAGCTATTAATTTCATATTGATTTCAAGATTTTTTTTTTGGTTTTAAAGACTTCATCTTTTTAAAGTAGTTTCCAGTTCACAGCAAAATTGAGAAGGTATAGAGATTTCCTGTATCCTCTCTGTCTCCACACATCCATAGCCTTCTCCATTATCAATATTCCCCCATCATAGTGTTACATTTATTATAATTGATAAACCTACATTGACATATCATTATCATCTAAAGTCCATAGTTTACATTAGGGTTCACTATTGATTTTATACATTTTATGGATTTGAACATAATGACATGTATACACCATTATTGTATCATATTTTTACTGCCCTAAAAATCCTCTGTACTCTACCTATTCATCCTTCTCTCCCCACAGTTCTTGCAAATGCTGATGTTTTTACTATCTCCATAGTTTAACCTTTTCCAGAATGTCACATAGTTGAAATCATACAGTATGTAGCCTTTTCAGATTGGCTTCTTTCCTTTAGTAATATGCATTTAAGTTTCCTTCATGTCTTCTTATGGCTTCACAGCTCATTTGTTTTTAGCACTAAAAAATATTCCATTGTCTGGATGTACCATAGTTTATTTATCCATTCACTTACTACAAGACATCTTGGTTGCTTCCAGGTTTTGGCAATTATAAGTAAAGCTGCTATAAAACATCCTTCTACAGGTTGTTATGTGAACATAAGTTTTCACCCCTTTTGGGTAAATAGCAAGGAGCATGATTGCTGGATCACTGGTAAGACCATGTTTACTTTTCCAAGATACCTCCAAACTGTTTTCCAAAGTAACCATACCGTTACCATTCTGCATTGTATCCAACAATGAATGAGAGTTCCTGTTGCTCCTCATCCTCACCAGCATTTGGTGTTATAAATTTTCTGGTGTGTAGTATTATCTCATTGTTTTAATTTGCATTTTTTTATGACATACAATAGTTAGAATCTTTCATATGCTTATTTACCACCTGTACATCTTCTTTGGTGAGGTGTTTGTTAAGGCCCATTTTTCAATCAAGTTGTTTGTTTTCTTATGATTGAGTTTTAAGAGGTCTTTGTATATTTGGAGTAATAGTCTTTTATCATATATGTCTTTTGCAAATATTTTCTCCAGGCTGTGGCTTATCTTTTCATTCACTTTTTAACTTTAATTAAGTCCTTTAGTTTGTTTTTCCAACACATTATCACATTTGGTATCTTCATTTATCACTGTTTGGTTCTATAGGTGCTAACAGAATTACTTAGACACATCATGCGTGTGTGTGTGTGTGTGTGTGTGTGTGTGTGTGTGTGTATGTATATAGTTTTAGAACATTTTGTACTTCTCTGATAATAATCGCTTTTAGTTCTAAATATTAGAAATGACTATGACTACACAGTAATAATGCTGATCTTATTATGTGATTAATATTTTTAAACATATTTAAAGTTTAAAACATAAAAAATGTATACAAGTATAAAAAATAGTATAAGATACCCTATTTACACATCACCTAGGTTCAACAACTATTAACATTTTGTCAGTTTTGTTTCAATGTTCCCTCCTCTCACATTTTTATGTGTTTTATTCTTAAGATTCTGAAAGAATTTCCAAAGAGAAATATATTTTTAAGTTTAAATATTGACTACAGCAAAAATGGTATAGTTTCTCAAGATAATGACTTCACCAGATAACTTTATTTGATTGTATATATTTTTATATTTTGTTTTCTAAAATGGTTTATTTATTTTATAAATAGCTGACATAAATGTTTTAGTATTCAGAACACTTTATAGAATCACATCAAGGTCTTTTGAACATGTGGAAGATTGTCACTCAAAGTTAAAATATATCAATCTAGAGATAATAGCCCTTAAAAAAAAGCAGTTTCCTAAGTTTTTTTTTTCCTAAAGATACTAGGATTATTAGGAAAGCCTTATAAAACTGTGATATATGCTTCTAATTTTATAGATTATAAAAATTTTATTCTGTTTAATAAAGAAAATTCAATGTAACTTGCTGGGATGGTATTTTCTGGGAGGATACACTCCAGTATATGAATGCCACTTAGACATTAATAGTAATCATAGTATCTAGTTAATGCAAAAGAGGCCTGGGTTTATGTAAATTTTCCATTTCCTGTTGCATATTGCTTGTCACATACGTATCCATACTCTTCCTGTTCCTTTGCAACTGTAATCCCCACTGTACCCCCCCATCCTGCCTACATTTTGTCCTTGGAATTTTTTGCATTTTATAGCTCCACTGTAAATCAAAGGACCTCATACATTGACAGTCTGTTTGACAAAATAATTATACCGATTTCTTGATAAAATCAGATGCAGTTTATTTGTATAGTCTTTTAGAAAGAAGACAAAAGGATAGAATAAGATGGATTGCCAAATGGAAAGACAATAAAAAGTAAAACATTGTTTTCATAGCCTAAAATGTGGCTTTTGTTTGTTTATTTTCTTGTCTAATGCAAAAATTGGCTCTGAATTGCACATCTGGAATGTCTCTATAAAGCAGATTTTTTAATGCCAAGTGTCCATTCCTCCGCAAATAACAGCATCTTAATGTCCATTTGGGTACTTCTCCTTGTGCACTCTCCACTGTTGTGGTGGGCACTCAGTACCTGATCAATCACACCCTTCCATCTGCAGCCACAGTAATTGCTTCAGGAATAAGTATATGATCCAAGTTATCCAATGAGGTACAATTTTTACCCAATATGAAACTGTGGGGCAAGAGGTACTCTTTCTATGGACCTCGAATTTGGGAGGCTCTGAGCCTGGATCTGATGAGACTACTAAGCAGAGAGAGCCTACCTGAGTGTGATTTCACACTTCAGAAAGAAGAATTGAGAGACAATGAGAGAGGGCACCCTAGTAACATCATTCTAACCTCCTGGTCTGTATCATTTTTAGAGTCAGTCTACCTGTACTTCTGTGTTATAAATATATTTTTAACTATTTTTTTCTCTTTGCCACATTGAGTTGACTTTTCTTCACTTGCAACTGAAAATATCCTAATGTTTCATCTACTTAGAAGACAAGTCAAACTCCATATTTTCTAATAATTGCAATGCCAATTTTGCCATTCTTATGCCTCATGTACATAGCTAAATCGTGTGAACCTTATTACTTTAACCCCAATACTCATCAGTACATTTAGTGTCAAAATGTCTACTAGCCTTTTAGCAAAAGCCCATTTGATCCAAGTGGAATGAATGTTGCTTTATATTTCCATAAATATGACTTCACAAAGTTATGAGTTAATATAAATTTATGTAGCACTTCACATAGTAGCCAAATTAGCATAACTTTCTGGCATAAATACTTTTGTTTGCCCTCAGGCCATAGGATAGAGAAGATTATATATACAATCTTGAGTTGGCATCCTTGTTCTAACACAAACTTTGTTATCTTGAAGTAGTTTCTTCATTTCTCCAGAATCCAATGTCTTCTTCTGTAAAATGAAAATGTTTCCTTCACATGTGATTGTAAGGGTTACATGATACAACAGATGTAAAATATTCAAGAAAAAGCTAGATAATAAATGAAAGCTAGTGGTTTCATCTTTTATTATCAACTATTTCAAATCATTTTGAAGGAAACATATCCATTAACTATTAGGTCTGTGGGTGTTGTGTAATGAATTGTGAAAGATTTAGAACTTTAGAACTAATCTTTCTATGATTTTGAAGAGTTTAATGATTTTTTTAAAAAATCAGCAGATTATACATAAACTGCTTAATTTAGCCACTCCAAATTTATACAGAGCTTTCCCATTTGATATTCCAGCTATTTTTTTCCTCTTGTGGGGGAGGGTATCCATCTTGGCTATAATTATTCTATCACATATTTGCATCTTTTCTATGATAACTATTAATGGTGTAGTGATGTTTATTTTTCACTTAACCACTTTTACCCAACAGATGATGTTGCCCTGGAGTAGGAAATGTTGAAGTTCTAAAAATAAGGATGCAATTATTAATAATTCACCACCTCAACATTAACTAACAGAAGCTGACAGTATTTTCTTTCCCAAAGACAAACCTCCACATTCAGGAGCAAGAATTACTTTGTAATGAAGTCAATTCTGACACTAATGCACATTAAGAGAAAAACCCCCAAAATATTATAGCTGTGACTTTTGGAGTCTTCAAATGTAGTAAATGTTATGGTTTAAATAGTAAAAACTGAGAAATAATAAGGGTGGTTTTATTACTTTATAATAAAATAAAAATGATTAAATTTTTAATTACATTTTTGGTATAAAATATAAGCCTTTTGTTCCTTTCTCTACTCATGAACAATGGGGAAGAATATATCACAGTCTGTGATTTGCTCTGAACTATACTTGGCCATAGCTTATCTGATCCTTAGAACTTAACTGAAACTTGAGTTTCCTCTGACATAAGCAAAACCTTTTCTGAAATGTTTTTAAAGCTCCAGATGTATGGGGTGCCTGAATAAATATTATTCCAACACTGATCAGCTGCATAGGTGAAGACCAAGTTAGCAAACAGGTCTACAAGGATTTCTTAATGAAAGCAGGTGGCTGTTGATATTCTAAATAGATTCAATAATTAGTTGGAACATTTTTAGGACTTTAGGTACATCTCACAAGGGATTTCTATAATATTCAGAAGACAGCTCATGTAGGAAAGCACCTGTTCAAGAAGATATTCAGTCATGCTCTCCTAATAGGGGGAAAATATTTCAAAATCTACACATGGTAAGGCCAAAAGTTCTGTTCCTAGCAAGGAAGACTCAAGTTTTTAGATTTATTCACCTGCTACAGTTTAGGAATTTCTTGACTATCAAAGAACTGCCTTCCTAAGCAAGACATGGATTTCATGTGAAAGACAAAAAAGGATTACAGTCAGCCCTGCCTAGCAGGTTCCACAACTGCAAATTCAATCAACGGTGGATTGAGAAAATTTAACAAATGAAAAAATAAAAGTACAACAATAAAAATTAATACAAACGAAAAAATAGTATAACAACTATTTACATAGCATTTACATTGTATTGGTTATTATAAGTAATCTAGAGATGATTTAAAATATACAGGAGGACATGCATAGGTTATATGCAAATACTATGCATTTTATAGAAGGAACTTGAGCATCTACAGATTTTGGTATCCACAGGTGGGAGTGGACCTGGAACCAATCACCCCTTAGATAGTGAGGGATGACTCATGTTTGTTTAAAACTATTTAGGGAAATTTTATAAAACATACTCTGTGGAGAAAAATTCATTTGCTTAATAAATAACATCCCATACTGAGTTTAAGTAATGATATATTTTAACCTCAACCTCCCAGTTTGCTCTATCCATTAAGCATATTATGCATTCTAAGTAAGGTAAACATATTGACTAAAGTTCTAAAGTAAGATATTGAAGCTTTCTCTGCTCTTTGTTATCATTTTTATGACAGGAGCTTCTACCAAGAGAAATTTTAAATGCATCTATTTTATAGTCTATATTTATACTTTGACATCAACTAATCTTTGTTCAAGGAGTATTACCTACAAAAAAAAAGGTAGGATGTTTTAGGAAGAGTATGCATAGTAAAAACTACTGGAAAAGTTTATAAGTTGTTACTAGCACTTAGGCAAGTTAAACCCCAAGTCATTTTTTTTTCCTGAAATGTATTGATCAGCAGTAGGGTGCAAAATAAACTAAATCACATTTCACATCTCCTTCAATGGTGTTTTTGAAATTCTGAGTAATGACCCAGGTTGAGCCATTAATGCAAATCCTCAAAACTTAAGTAGTTTCTTGATACTTTTCATTTTGAGACATCTTTTAAAGAAACAACAGATGCCTCTCCACATGCATTCAAAAAAAATCAATAAAATTAATCAATAACACTCTCTACAGGTAATAAATGCTCAGAAGCATTTCTGCCTATCATCTATATTGATCGAGAGAATTGCTTCAAATCGGTTCTGATGTGTATAAAAATCATTTCCTTATTGATCAAAGCTTCTCTTCCTCTCTCTGATATGTTATTTCATATATGGCTTACAATTGTTTTAGTCTCCATTCTTATATATGTGTGATAAATAAATTCTTCTGGTCTGTGTATGAGACTTATATGAATGAAATATAAAATGGGGTTTTGTTTCTTTGGGGGAACATAATGCTCAAAATTTAATCAAAGCATGAATAATCATGAGGAATTACTGAAATTATTTTAATGAGAAGTGTAATGATATATTTCCTTCACATTTTCGTTATTTATAATAGGCTTAAAAATTTTGAGTTTGCTTCTCTATCGTATGACAGAAATCTGTTCATGCAGACACATACATGTAATCTAGAATGACACTATTACTGAAGAAATAAATAATAGAAAAGTAAATAGTTTTTGTCAACTGCTGACTCATAATATTGCTGGAGAATTATATTTTTGTAACATTTTCAAACATATAAGTGAATTTTGTGACATTTTTGCTAATATATGTGTCCAATATATAGATATAAAGCATGAAGAAAAGTATGTATTCTACATTTTCTAAATTAAAAGTTTCAAATTTCAAGATACAGCATAAGTCTCACTGAAAAGGATTGAATTCATTTGAACCAACTAATGTATATATCCACAGTTACCTTCACTAACAGTACCTGATAACTAGTGCCTCATTGGGGAAATTTTATTAAATCAATTAAGGAGTTCTCCAAGGATACTCAGTTCCTAACTCTTGACACATTAACTACTGTTGTGAATTAATCCTCTAATTGAAAAAAACTCAGATTCTTGTCAGCATGATTGAGTAAATTTCATAACCAACACTGCCTATTTTCCTTATCTGAGTGTTCCATTACAAAATAACATCATTTTGGGCAGTAAATATACCACCCTGGTAAGTGTTTCTGAACCAGTATCTTCTTAAAACTTGGATTTATTAAAAAGTTTCATGCATCTCTGTGATTTTTACTTAGAAGTTCATGGAAATTGTCATATTGACAACTGAGATCTAATACCTCTACCTCAGATAATTTTACTTTATCAATCTATCAAATTAATTTTGTCTTTTCTTAATTCTGAAGAAATATTTTCACAAAAACAAATTAAGTTGAACTATTTCAACAAAACAAGAACCGTTTCTTTTTTCAGGAATAATCAGTGTAAAGAATTTAATAAAATATGTTCATGGTATTCAAAAATATTATTTGGGTACAGCTAAGGGGATGTTTGTCAATGTTGAAAGCATAAGCATCAGAGGGATAATAGATTCTGGTTTATTTCCCCTACATCAAAAATGAAATGGTAATTTTTATAACATCTTAATCTGAAATACTCACCTGGATGTGTGGAAGTATCTTTTCTGTTCACTAAGGCACACTATTGGATCCTGGGCACATTGGATGGGCTTCTAGAGCTCTGAAAGATTAAGGCACTCATTCCCAACAAACTAGTTGGACAATCAGATTCACGATTCATGGATTCAATATAAGCCATTAGTTGACCACAGAAATGAAATTTTTGAAATATTTCTTATACTTAAATACAGATTAATTTTAAATATTCCTAGAAATAAGAATACGTTCAACTGGAAACTGGAGCTGCACAGCCAAGAGATGTTTACTCTGAGTCATGTTGCATTTTAGTAAGGGCAGCTTACTCAAAGTGGAAGAAATGACATTGAGCCAATCAAAACAAGTTCATCCAGAGGCATTAGGACTGTCATAGAGGATAAGAGCATGAGTCATACAGACCCCAAATCCAGACTTCACTGCTTACAAGCTGTGTGGCCTTGAAGAAGTTGCTTTTCTTTCTCTAAACCTCACTTTCCTCCTCTGTAGAGCAGTGTATATGCGAGCTGTGTTTGAGAAAAATATATAATGTGAACCACGTATATAATTTTAAATTTTCTAGTAGCCACACTTTTAAGGAACAGGTAAAATTAATATATTTATGTGAATATATACATTTAAAACATGTTAAAATCTATTTTATTTAATATATCAAAAAGAGTATCATCTCAGCATATAATCAGCATAAAAATTATTAATGTATTTGAAATCTATGAATATTTTACAATTACAGCACATTTCAATTTGTACTAGCTGCATTTGAAGTGCTCAATAGCCACGTCAGTCATGGCTGCTATAATGTATGTGACATGTATATACCCCACTCTATAAGGTTGTTGTACGGAAAAAATGAGATAATGCATATAAAGGACTTAGAACAGTGCTTGACAAATAATAAGCACTAAAAATGGCAGTGTGAAAATTGTTACTCTTATCCAGTGAATATTGACTATAATAGCCTGTTTGCTAAGGTGGAGGAATACAAAATATATGTTACAGCTCCTGTCCCTGAGTAATTACAAAGGTAAAAATGTAAGCCAAATACAAACATATAGTAAACCATAATTTTTGGCATCTTATTACCACATGAATGGTATGAATGAAGTGCGATAAATGCTCAGAAGGGAAAGATCTACTAGGGATGCCTTGTACTAACTCAGTGAAGAAAATAATTTTGAACTGGGACTTAATAGATAGGTTGACTTTTTAATGGTCAGGGACCATGGAGACAGCTAAGGAAAATATTCCACCAGACAGAATAACAGAAGCAACAATCAAAGGTGGGGAAGTGAAACATATATTCAGTAAGTGATGGCAGATTTTTTGGTGGAGAACACAGGGTTCATGTAAGACTATACTTGAGTGAGTAAATGCAGATCTGTATTAGGGTTAGAAGAAATAAATTTAGGAGGCAAAGACCTGATTTCAGCCAGGTTCTGCAACTGCCAGGAATACATTTTCTTACTTTGGCCAAGTCCCTTCACCTCAGCTATTTCATTCCTAAAATAAGATGGTTGGATCTAAAACAAAACAACCTGAGAATGTCAGAGATGTGAAGGGCTTCTTTGTTGTTGTTACTGTGGCTTTTTGTTGTTCTGTTTACATTTATAGTATTTTAGGATGGGAGTAGCATAAATGAAGAAATGCATTAGGAATTAATATAGATAGATTTAAAAGTAAAGAAATTGTAACAAAAGATAATTTTGGAAGTCATTTCAGTGGTCCTGATATTTAAAATAAAGACTTTAACTGACATATTGTGGATATAACAGTTGGAAATAAATGAGTGGATTATAAAAAATTAATTTAAAAAATGGATAGAACTTGGGTTGAGAGTGGGACAGGAGACAAAGTGAGAAATAAATGTTACTACAGTTTGGAATCTCGAGAACAGAGAGAATTAGTATTCATAACAGAAATGGGAGATCCAGGGAGGTAATTTGATTTGAGATGTGGGAAGGGATGTAAAATGAGTATTTTTAGTTATCAGTTAGGTACAGTTTTCAGTATTTACAATGGTATGCATTATAATGTATGTATTAAGGATTAATAGATATAAAGAATGGCTTCTGCAAGAACATGAATGTTTTAGTTTCAGAGATTCAGAAAGTAGTAGAATCAACACTGAATAAAACAATTATAAGATTAACATGACCATTAAATTTAAATGTCTATTTACATTGAGAATTCAGTGACATTCATAGAGAAGCCCCCAAGTGTGACACTTACCTGAGTCTTAATTTATGAAAGCAATTCTAAAGCCAGTAAAAAGAAGCAAGACTTTTTGAATAATAAAGATTTTGATTCAAATCCCAGCTTGACCTTCTCTGAGTCTCATTCTTCATTTACTAAAAGGTGAGAATATCTATTTCAGAGTTGAGTGAAGAACATGTGACATAATATGTAAAGCTCTAGACATTCAATAAATGGTGGCTACTATTATCTCTTTCCAGTAGACCTGGATTGTTAGGTAGGGATAAGGAGGAAGAGAGAGGAACAGATGTTTTGTCTACAATAAGAACTAACCAACCAGAAAGAGGTAAAGAAATGTCAAACTGGGGATATGGTCAAGGCCACAAAATGGGATAAACGGGTCTGTGCATTAAGAGGTTTTGATTGGCTTAATGGACATGACATTTTGGTGTCTGAACGGAGTTTATGATGTCTTCCAACCCTGCAGCCTCCCGGAAAGGGAGTTGGTGTACAGGCAGGGAGGCAGTTTGGAATAGCGGGCCTGGGTGAATGCCCCTGGGCGAGAGTGGTGGGGACGGAGCAGGAGGAGGAGGAGGAGGGAGAGCAGGGGAAAGTGTACAGATGGAGAGAGGCAAAAGAGAAACCTCATCTGGACAGTGAGATAGATGCAGGGGTAAGAAGTAACATGTGGCAGGCAGAGTGAACATCAGGATGTGTCTAGCAAGTTTAAAGAAAGTCTGAGATTCATTCTCACACAGGTTCTGTCATCTTACCTTACTGGCAGATGTGAATATTGCTCTCAGGTTTTGGCACCAAATGTCAAGTTCATGAGTTTCCTGGTTCTTCTCTCAGTACCTAAGGGTTACTGAGACTGAGTAGACAGAACAAATGAGCAGGGCAAACAGATGCAAGCAAGCCAAGCACCAAGATTTATTAAGCACAGTACATTCCAGAGAAAGGACAGGTCTATCTCTGCGAGTGGAGACGACCCTGGATTTCTAGCATACACTTGTATTTACAACATAAGTGGACTGCCTCTCCTCTCTCTAGGTGTAGTTCCTATTTTCCGCCCTTGGTTGATTGACAACGTGGGGTTATATAACTAAATACTTTCCGTGCATGCAGAATTCCCAGAATTCCTTTTGAATGCAGGCAGAGGGGTATTGATTTATGTTAATTAGATGGTAATGAACCCCGGGTCAGTTAAGGACACTAAAATTCCCACAATGCTCATGCTTCAGTCTACTCCATTTGTGGCCTTGACCATATCCCCACTTTGCAGTTTCTCTACCTGTTTCTGGTTGGTCAATTCTTGTTATAGATAAAACATCTGTTCCTCTCCCTTCCTCCTTATCCATGGGTAGAATGACAAAAAAATGGGCTCATATCCTATGTAAAAATATCATAAGGGTCTTTGAACTCCTACTTACAATGCACCCTAACTCTTCATGCAACAAGTATGTATTAAGCACTGATTATCTCAAGTTCCATGATTGTAAAAAATATTGAAAAACCACTGTAGGATGACTATAGTTAATAAAAATATATCATATACTTTCAAATAACTGGAAGGGGGTTGTTGAACATTTCCAACACAAAAAAATGATAAATATTTGAGATGATGGTTATGCTAATTATCCTGATACACTATACGTTGTATTAAAACATCACTATGTACCCCATTAATATGTGCAATTATTGTCAATTAAAAAATTAAAATATTTTAAAAATATTACAATAATAAAGTGGACGCAAAACTCCTAACCTTAAAGAAGATTTGCCCAACTGGAAAGGCAAGTGAGTATTGAAAAGTTTGGGTAACTCTTGGCTGTTCTAGGGATATTATTTCAAAATTGAATTTTCACACCTGTATGTACCCAAATTTACTTTAAAATTGTCTAGTTTGAAAAAAGTGCCAATATTTTATTTGGACATTTTGTTAGCATGGGATTAAGAGTTTCCAATTCATGTTAGTTTATCCAAAGTGATTATTACACACAAAAAAAATTTCCAACTTGATTTACATGGGTTAATTTATTCTATAAACCTCTTAAAGGGATTCTATTGATAATAATGCTTAAATTAGTAAGTACATTCAAATATTCAAATTTTTATACCAAATCAAATTGAAATTGCTTTGCCCAAGATATTAATAAAACAATTTTTTCTTACAAAAACAACATAGAAAGAAGCTATGTTGTTTTAAGAAAGTTATAGATTTATTTGGAACTAAAATGTGAGAGGCTCACTAATTTATAAAGGGTGATTGGCTCATTTAATAGCAGAGCAGTTATTTGAGGTTAGGAGAAATTTAGTTTTTGTCTTCTAAACAAAAAGGAGTTGGCAGATTCAACCAGTAGAGTAAAATGGGTAGCAACACATGTTCCTCATTGAATCCTATTAGTCAACAAAAAAGATATTTATAACTTAATAGGAAAATATTCTAAAGTGTTGGCAAATAAAAATAAGTATTGATTATATTTTTAGAGACATATGAATGAAGAGGTAATCATAATCACTAGCTGCTAGTATATACTGAGTTATTTACATAAAAGAATAGCAATTACAAAATTAAATCAATCATCTCTCCAGACTGTTTATTTTCTTCTCATTCTGTGAAAAGTTTGGGCATCTAATAACCTGAATGTTAACAAAAAAAGAAAGAGAAATAGAGAGAAGCAAATCATTTTTTACATGAAAGATGTTTAAATATTTATTTGTATTATATAAAAAAATACCTTTATAAATCAATTTTGACTATTTTTAATCAATGTTGATAAACTTTACTCCTGTATGTTTTTAATCATATATTTCAATCTAGTGATTTTTATGGAATGTGTGCATTCATAAATTGGTATGATTATTCTTGTTAACATACTACACTAAATAAAATTTTAAGTAATCTATTCAAAAATTTAACTTTACAAGAAAATTATTTTGGTTATATTTTGTTTTTAACATTTTAATAAAATAATTAAGGTAAAAATAAACATAATTTATAATTTACTTTTTATTTCACGTTTTTTAAAGACAAACATGAGCATCATTAGTGCAAGTTTCACATAAATTCTCAGTATGTAAAATTTTACTCCTACCATATTTTCATTCCATTGACCAAGTTCAAATAGAGATGAATCTTCAATTCTTCCTAACATTATCATTAAGAACCTAACATTCAAATGCCAAGTGATTTAAATTGTGGCTTGTTTTCATTGCCAATCCCCAGAATGTGTAGAAAGATACTTATGCACTTCTCCATAAATTCTTCATTTTCTCTGCAAATACTCCACTTTCTAGTGATGCTGCCAGTAATCAGACTGTGATGTTTTTGGTTTTGAGAGTGCTACCTATCTTGTAAACTAACTAGATACTAATGTATTAATGTAGCAATTGGCACATCCTGGTCAGCAATTTTTAAAATCTTCTAACCTAGAAAGAGTTCAGCATCCCTGTTCTCAGCAAAACTAATTTTTAAGTCACACATTATATGCCATGTAATAATCTAATATACTTTAAATAAAGTTGAACATTATTATAAATTTATACTCATTTTAGGAATTAGTTATGATATATATTCAGTCTTGCAATTTTCTGAAAATGAGTTCGGGTAAACCTGAAAAATCTCACCATAAACTTGCTGACTCACATCTGTTCTAGCAACGACAAATTTTTGAAACACCTGAGGCATGGTGCTGCTGAATCATATAATCCTATCATTAGGTTTCAATATTACCATTTTCATTATTTTAGAGAACAAACTTCCAGAAATTACCAAGAGCCTTCATAAATATTTTCAATTATGAGTTTTACAAATTTGAATAATGATTTAAGCTAAATCTTTCATTTTTCTTTATGGGTTTTGATTCTGTTTGATTTCATTTGGTTTCAAACATAGAAAATGATATTTACCCCCTTCCCAGCTGTTGTAAAAAGACTATAAGAAAAAAGTTATTTCTTTGATTCCTAGGAAATTCACAAACAGCAATTGCCTATAGAGTGAGGCTGGAAGTGAAATCCATATGTAATGCCTCTGTCAGCAAAGACTTAGTAGAAGAGAGTTTATAATAAATATTCACATCTGCTGCTTTGGACACTCTAATCCATCCTAAGGATCTTTGCTGTGTCAGGCTTTGTTCTAGATGAAGAAGCTCAGTAGTTATAAAGGTTTGCAAATAGGCCATATTTATCATGGTTAGCTTTAGTTTTATAACTTTTCTCTGTTTTAGAGATATTCATGATAATTTGGGGTAAAATTTGTGATTAAATATTTCATTGTGGCATTTATGATGATATCATTCTAGAATTCTTATTATGAAATGGACCAATTCTATTTCACAATATATCACCTACCTAAAAATCTGTCAAGAAGGCATCATTGATAACAATGCTATGCTGGATGAAGAAAACATAATGGCTAAAAGCCCAGGCTCTAGATTCAAAATGTTTATGATTAAATGCTAGCTCCGTCTATACCTAGGGTGTCATTGTAAGCAAGTTACCCTTTCCAACCCTCTATTTCTTCATCTTAACGGAGTTAATACTATTTTCTTTATCATTAGATCATTGTAAGGATTATATGGAATTATCCACATCAAGGACTAAATATGGTATCTGGCACTTGAAAAAGTTTAATAAATTTTAAATATTATTATTGGAATAGTAATATGCCTTCTAAATGTGATTAGATAATCCCATGCATAGTACCAATGTCATACATATTTACCCTAAATACTGACATTATGTAAACATATTCCATTGCTTTTACTTGCTTTCAAGTCCCCTGATAGTTTGTTACTGGGCTTCTTTAATGAAGTATTAATTAAATTTGGATTCCTGATTTGCTTTCACTTTGAGGAAATGATTCACTAAAAGATATATGGTATAAAAATCATGAGAATACTCTGTTCTGTATTTAGCTATCTTATGTAACAAAAATTTAGTTTAACAGAATTTTGAATTTTAGGTTAGAGTAAAAAAGCCCAAGTCCTTTTGAAATGGAGGTATTTATTTTCACTTCAACTCCAAAGAAAATTTATTAAGTGCATGAGTATCACAATTTTTAGGCAAATGTATATTATTATAGTTTTAAGGAATGATTTAGCATAATTATAATAAACAAGTTTAAAGTATAATACAAGTTTTAAAACATAAGTTATCCATGAGATATATTTCTCTATAGGTATAGATATGTATAGATTGAAAACTATGCCTTTTAAAACTTTTTCACATATAATTCATTTGGAAAAAAGTTGCATCACTTAGTTGCTTTCAATCTCATCTTCTCAAAATGATTTATTAATCACAAATATAAGGAGAATAGTAGAGCATTTGACAACCTCTGCATATATAATAGAGCATTAGGCTTTATTTCCCCTTTTTATAATCTATTCTATGATGTGTCTTAATTTTGACCCAAATTATTCCCTTTACCAAGAGGAGCTAGTTTATATTTAATGACTGGCATCTAACATAAAATGATAGTCTGTTGAATCACAGCTGAAGCAAAACAGAATGTTCCATTGCCTATAAACTGTGAATGCTTGAAATAAGACTTTGATCTCTCTCTCTCTCCCTCTCTCTTTCCACCGTCCTCTCCCCCAACCCCCTCTCCCTCCCTCCATCTCTCTATCTCCCTTAGGTCGAGTTTTAGCTCAGGCGAGTGGCACTGGAGTTATCCATTTGCTAGATCTTAAATCTGGGCAGATTCACAAACTGATGGGCCATGATACTGAGGCACACACGGTTGTGTTTTCTCGCAACGCGGAGAGAGTGTTTTCTGGAGGCTCTGACGGCACAGTTCGAGAGTGGTCTTGATTGTGAGCATATCCCACTGCGGAGGGCATTCCCTTTAAGGCTTGAAAATGCCTTCTGTATCCCAGACCAGTAAATAACTGGTTAAATATGCCATCAGGTAACATTTACAATTTGCTTTGAAACAGGCTTTGGACACATATTTTAGCGCTCATACTGTTACTAATAAAAAAATAATAACTTTCTGCTCATTCATTTGTGTATGGGTCTTTTTTTCTCTCTCAGTTTGATAAGGATTTAGAGACATAGCATCTTTGCTAGAGGTTTAGAAGAAACAGCTTTACAATGACGCCTAATGACAGACTAGATGAATTACAGGAGATTGATTTTTAATGTTAGAGAACAAACTGCAGGAAAACCCGGCTACTTTTTTTTTTTTTTAATCGAATCCAAGCTGCATGAAGACCTGAAGTTTAATCATGCGGCACAGGGAAAGTCTTTCTGCAACCAAAGGGTCAAATAGAATCGATGAGCATACATTTTCACAGACTCTTTGACAATGATTGTGCTTTATCTATTAATAATGGTCGGGGTCTGCAGATGGCTTAAATCTATATGCAAGTCTCTTCCGGAACTTTCATCTCTGCAGCCCATCCAAGGATGCATTAGGTATAATTACATTCTTTTAACATTTTTGATTGTAATTTCAATGCAAATAAGTATCTCGCATGTGGAATGTCTTTCCCCCTCCTAATGCACGCATCCGCTGTATAAAGTGCGACTGCTTAGAGAACACTCTAGCCTGGTCTAAAGCAGCAGCTCCGGGATTTCGACGAAGCTGGGCTCTGAAGCCAGTTGTTGGCGCTGTCCGTGGTGCTGAGGAATTCCCGGCTGCCGGCAGAATGAGCTCCACACCAGCAGTCTGCGAACTGCTCTCAGTGATGCAGAAACCCAGCTAAAGTTGTTCCTTTCCTTCACGTCCACAGTTAGTATTTTCCGGTGTGTGAGAGGGGATTCAAGCAACATACTGTGGACGATGGTGATGGTATTGCCAACGGAGCGGGCTCTAAGCTACAGCATGCTGTTGCTGTTTGTGATACTCAGAGCCTAGCCAAATCACCTCTACTGCCATAGCAAACACTGTGTAAGTGAACTCATGTGTGGAGGAGGTGTAATCAGCCGGGAAATTTCACAGAAGGATCTAAGAAAATGCTAAAAATAAGTTCAACATGATTCTGCTCCTGGGGTCTGGATTTCTACAGGACCAGCATTGCTTCTTGTTTTGAATTCTGAAGACAGGTCCAAAGCAAATTTCTTATGTGTGTCTGCTGTGTTTCTTTCTGGAAGGGCGGGAGACTGCTTCTTGACTGTGTTTTGAAATGGGAGGTAGAGAGAATGGATTGCCTTTAATTCATGCCTGAAAATGTATTCTTTGAGTAATTAAAGAGGAGCTGCTTTCCTAAAACATAATTGACCTTTTAGTTCATATTGGGCTGTGACCCCTACCACCACCATTAACCTCCAGAGTGATTAGGTAAGTGTATCTTATGACATGAGTTATGTTTGTTTGCTCAAAAAAAATAGATGCAGTCATTTTAAATCATATGTAGCAATAAGAGGAGGGGGGAAAGTTTAGCAGGGAAGTGGTTCTCAGTTTAGCATTGTTTGCTTTCTTATTTAAAATCTTCAGATAAACATTTTATTTGATTTGTCTAATGTTTCTTCTCTTAAATAAATAGTGTCTTAAATTGCACTAGAGCAGCTCAATTATGAAGAAAGCTGTTTGTTAAAAAATAGCCTAAGAACTTTGTTGTATTACAGAGAAAATCTTGTTTTCTCCATGCAGATTTTAAAATGTGTTTCATATAATAAAATCATGTTTAATGTTTATATAAAGTAGATATTACATTCCTATTTTTACCTTAAAGTTTACATTTACCATAACCTGACACATTAATGCCTACCTGTAGCTACAAAGAGATAATTTTCTGTCGATGTCTTTCTGAAGCAGAGTCATATGTGTATTTTATATGGCTTATCTTGCATGTTTTTACAGATATTGCTGGAATATTGTAAGGTAGCACAGTAGCTCCCTTTCCTTCCAAATAAACTTTCTAAATATAAAAGAGATATATAAATACATGCTTTAATTAGCAAATTATATTTATGTTTTTTGAGAAGCTTCTGTTATGTTTGTGGGCTCTGTAGTAATTTGAGAGAAAAAAAAAATGCTTTGTCAAAGGGAGCTTCCAGCTTCCCAAGTAGAATTATAGATTTGCATTTTCTTGTTCTGTCATGACTCATTATTTTTGACATATTTTAAAAGAAATCCATCTCCTTTATCATTACCAACCCAAAAGGAATTCTAATATCAGAGAATATCAGAGGAATTCTAATATCAGTTTTCTCTGTAAAGAGGGCATACTACCTTCCATTTTACTATTACTAGAATTTGCATATTTTCCTTAGAATGCAAATATAACATAATGGTTTATGAAGTTTCCTAATGTCATCTTTATCTTATTTAAAATTATCATCTGTTTATATTGTACTAAAAGGAGATGATTTATCATTGCTCTTAATATAAGCTGAAAATAAAGCAATGAATGACATTCATAAATGAATCTGAAAATGTCCTATATGTAATCTTAGTGATATTGGCATAAAGCCAATAGCATTTAAATAAACAAATGAACTATTTGACAACACTTTCCCTCATCTATTAGTCCCTAAAGTCACAGTTTCCCCAGAGCCTTTGTGTAAATTAGTTACTTTAAATATTTAAACAAGAGCCCACTACCAACACTTCATACCAAGCACTAAGTGAAGTTTACAAGAGTCAATGTCACCAAATTAATAAGGCATATTTTCTATGAATGGTAATACCCCATTGCTATTCCAAGAAACTCACATAAACAGTTTTACACAGGCACCTTTGTGCAAATTGCCTAAATGCAAATATTTTTGGCATTTCAAGAGTTAGATTTTCAAGACCTTGTGAATGGTATTTATATTATATTGAAATATTTAATTCATATAACATTACATGAATACTAAGTTCAAGTTGCTGTAAAAAAATTCACACATAGATCTTTCTTGCCCACTAGGAGCTTACTTCCTGAGTAAAATAAAGAAGTAGACAATAACATAAGTAAATTTGTTTGTTAAACAAATTCTTTTCAATACACGGAGTTCTCCTATATTGCCTATTATTTTAAATTTTCTTTCTCTTAATCACTATGGAACTGTTGTGCTGTTTTTATTATTAGCTATGTTCTAAAATCCAGATCCATGTTCACTGATACAAGTAATTCTTTGAGAGATCATTGTTGTTCTCCAATTCTGAGCATAAATAAGTAGGAAAACCTTTATGCTGTCTCCATCCCAATCATAATTTATGTTCAACTATTGGTTTATTCTCTTTCTTTTAGAGTTATAATTTTTCCACTAGTCCTTTGAGTTTTGATTATAACATATGTTCTATCACTGACGAGTCTAGTTTAAAGAATAATAGAGAATGTGAGTTCAAATATTCTTGAGTTATTTGTAAGTAACTACTTGTAATCACCTTTAGGGGCTCAAGAAAACCACTCTTTACGATTTAGACAAAGATAGACCTTTGAAATTCAAAAGGTAAATTCAAGCTGAAGGTTCCTATATAAAATAACTCCATAAAGGACAGATCGGAATGCATATATTCCCGAGTATCAGCTCTCCAAACTTCACAATAAAATATAGTTTCATGAACTTACTTCTTAATCTTCTTAATCAATCCCAAACAGTTTATGAGCATGGGCTTAAATGGATCTATATTATCTTTATATATGTCAAATTATTCTTTTTAAATATTTATTTTCAGCCTACCCCTCTTGTATTCCCATGGAAGGAGCTGAGTATATTTAATATTAGGAGCACATCCAGAAGTCTTTGAGGAGGGGCATGGCTCTTCATATTCATGAAGCTTGCATACTTCTGTTGGTCATCCCTGGATTGGTCACCTCTGCTGCCATCAGTCATGAAGACTATCCTGCTGATGAAGGTGACCAGATCTCCAGTAATGACAATCTGATTTTTGATGACTATCGAGGGAAAGGGTGTGTGGATGACAGCGGCTTTGTATACAAGTTGGGAGAACGATTTTTCCCAGGGCATTCCAACTGTCCATGTGTCTGTGCTCTAGATGGACCTGTTTGCGACCAGCCGGAATGCCCTAAAATTCACCCAAAGTGTACTAAAGTGGAACACAATGGATGCTGTCCTGAGTGCAAAGAAGTGAAAAACTTTTGTGAATATCATGGGAAAAATTACAAAATCTTGGAGGAATTTAAGGTATGAGTTACCCTCCATATTTATTGATACTAACTTTTCACACTACATGCTTAGTAGATTGCTACATTAAAATCAGAGTTGGAAAAATGTATATTTAAATTTCCTTTTAATTTATAACAATATGATTCTAGTTAGATGGGTCACACTGTGGTCAACAAATCACCAATTGGTTTGTTGATCTGTATCTGTAGAGTATCACAATAACCTTTTTCTTAAGAAGTATTTGAGGCATGATTAACATCTTTTAGTTTTTGCCCTTAGACATTTCTTCTGTGTTACTACAAAATTTGTTTTCTTAGGAAAACAATTTTGTTTGTAAGGTATGTGTCCCTTAAATTAATTTTTAAATTTTGTTAGGTTTTGTGTGTGTGTGTGTGTGTGTGTGTGTGTGTGTGTGTGTGTGTGTGTGTTTCTGGCTTATTTGTCTGTGTTTGGAGCCATTTAACCACTATTTGTTCAGTGTATAAAAATGTAAGTGCTACAGAGACATATCTCTTGGTTGTGGTCTTCATATTTTAAAAATCCATTGAGCCTACTTGTTGTAGAGCAGTGTCCTCATTCTGTTTTCTGCTCATTAAATTTTTGTTCATAGGACTCCACAGAGAAATGAATTTTTGTTCTTGTCCATTGTAAAGGCTAGTAAAAAAAAGACTATAATTTTTTAGCCTACGTGGTATTTCTTAGTTTTTCTTTTATCTTGCATCATGTTTTCAAGTGACTTGGAGTTCATTTTTTTATCTCCAATGGCTAGTTTTAATTAGGATGTCCTACAAGCTAGATCTGAACCCTGAAGGTATGAATACATGAAAAATATCTTCCTTAAGTGTAATGGCAGTTTGTGCCTTGGAGTGTCTGTCATGCTGATGGCTTGATATAAAAGTTTCCCATTTTATCTAACCAAGTTTTGTGACAAGGTGCTCAGAACTTTGCAGGCAAAAGAAGATGTAGCTAGTTTTTAGTGTGGCTCTCTATGTTTGAGAGAAGATTCAGTTATTAGCACTGACCTAACTTCTCTCTCCACAAAAGTCAAGTGATGCCAGAAGTCAATATATGAGAAAAAGGGTTCAACTGATCATCATTGGAGTATTCTGTGTATTGACATTTCATTATATTTAGTTCATTAGAGATTATGGGTTAAAATCAGTTCTAATGTACCTAAGAATATCCAATCATTTAAACTAGATTCTTTAGGACATGGGGGAAATTTTAATTATAATTATTACATTCAACTTTATTAGACATATTATTTCAGACTCTTCTCTTTCATATATTGTAATACATGAAATGTATTGTCATTGTTGAAACATTTATTAATGGCTTTATGGTCTCTAAAATACATATACTTTGACATTATTTATTCATAATTTCAGGTTAGTGAAAGTAAATACAAGTACTTAACACATTATTTGATTCTAGACATGGTTCTAGAATCATATCACTCTTTTCTAACATGCATATATATCTGGAGTAAAATACAAAAATGAGTTGTAGGAATAGCATTCATAACCTAGCCTAAACAAAAACATCAAAGTTTCTGAGCTTTATATAATTCAGTAATCAGTATTTAATAAAGAAGAAAAGAGATTATTTGAATTTAGTCAACTCGCCACTAAAAATGCTATAGTTTCCCTCTATTTATTAGATTTATTTTATTGCAAGGTAATAATTATGTTACCATGTCAAAGAATACAGAGATATATAAATAAAAAGTTTATAATTTCTGTACCCCCTAATTATAGCCCTACTATAATCTAATTAACCCTTACTAATCCCTTCCTAATATATAACCCATTGATATATATAGCTTTTTCACCTGACTCTGTGCCATGAGACTTTTTAATATGATTTTTAAAGTAATAGATGTCACTTTTTCTCGAGAATTTAGAGTCATAATGAACTTTAGAGATTATATAGCGCAAATTTATAAGTATGAGAAACTGAGACCAAGATAGCTTAAATTACATGTCCAAAATTGTCAAATTACTTAACTTATTTCTAAATGCTGCCATTCTAACAATAAAGGCTGTGCAACCTCTCAAAGCACTTTGGTCCTAAGGTCAGATAGACTGGAATTCAAATCCCAAATTCATCATCTGGATATAAGATTTTGGATGCAGTTCTTAAACTTTTTGATCTACAGTAGTATTGACTATAAAATAACCATTGTAATAAGTACTTCCCATGTGAAGATGTTGGGAATATTTAATGAGAAATAATTTATGTGAAGTCACTAACCTTGTGATGACTGGTATGCAATAGATATTGAATGAATGGTTGTTCCTCCTTCTTCCAAACTCTAATATCCAGAAATTTACTCTAAGTTCTAAATTCCTCTATGGTTTTGCCTACATTTTATAATGGAAGCTCAACTTTAAAAGTCTTTCAAATGAAAGAATTCTAATATCTTTTTAAAATGCTGTGTTTATCCATATGAACTATATAACCTGAAAATAGCCAAAACCTATCATCTTGATTTTCTTCCAACTCAGCTTACAAGGAACAAATAATTAATTTTTAGAGATGTATGGAACTTTCAAATAATAATCTTAATATGTTGTTAAGGAGGTTGTATTATGAAATATTCTTTACATATATATATTCATCCAACAAGCATTTATCAGACTGTTTGGTATACAAGATACTATAGATATACTTACATTGAAAAGTAGGATATCTAGAAGGCAAAATCTCTGCTTACAAGGAAGGCATGATTGAGGTGGAAAGAGAAGGGGAAAAATCCAGTCAAAAGTTAAGTGTATGATTATAAAGTCCCAACATAATTCCCAAGAGATTTTGGTATCAGAAGTTCATCAACATGGTATGAGGCTTGGTTAAGCAAGACTTTTGTCTTTAGGATGGTCAAAGTTGAGCCTGTTCTATGAGAAGTAGTTGAAATTGATCTGGGGAGATTAAAATTCCAAAGAGGAAACTGCTGGAGCGAAATCAGAGATTGATATGTATAAAATCTGCAAAGAGAGGAGGGAGATGGGAATAACTGGAAGCTGGATCTGACTAAAATACAATCCTAATAAGAGAGAGGTAAATTTGGATATGTGTTGGTGGACAGTAGATGGAAGGGACTTGAATACTGGGTCAAAATATTTAGATTCAGTCTGAAGAAAAACAGGGAATAAAAAGCAGGTGCATGTTAAATATGATTTTTAAACAAGATTATCTTGTATTCAAGTACAGATTTGAATAGAGATGAAGAGAAATTAAAAGCATGGGGAGTAGGGGATATTGCAAACACACAAAGAACAAACACATTCAGGATGGTTTTCAGGGTAAAATCTCAATTCCTTAGTATAGTCTAATCTAGATTCTACTCATTGACCTTTCCAAATACCTCAAATTCCAGGTGACTTTTCTTCCTAGCAGTGTTTATACTGCCGTCCTACAGTGTAGAACACTTTTTCAACATTGCTCCCTGTATAGTGGGGCCCCTACTGGACTACTTCAAGACTCCATTTAAATTTCATCTCTACTGGAAACCCTGCTCTCTCTGTCCTACCACTGTCTCTCAAGCCAGATCTCACTCCTCTTCTATATGTTCCTACAGTGTACTGTGCAAACCATTATAACAAGAACAGTAATTGTAGTTAGACACTGTTGAGAGTTTTATGTGTATTATAACACATTTCATTTTGTAATGATACTGTGAGAATTATACTTTTATTAGCACTGTTTTACAGATAAGAAAACTGAAGCACCAGAGTGTAAGTAACTTGCCCAAGATCATACAGCTGGAAAATGGAAGAACTAAGATCCTAGCCCAGGCAGCCTGACTGCAGAAACTAAGCTATTCACCACCTCTACTGCCTCTATCAGTAACAATAATATATGGCACTGCAATAATTTAAAATCATATAAAATATTATGTGAAATAATATAATGTAAAACCACTTGTCTCTCCCACTGGACAGTGAACTCTGAGGCTAGGGACACTGTTTTCTTTTTACCTTCTATTGCCAACCCTCAGCACCATGTGAGCTACACAGCAGGGATTTAGTGCATTTTTGGTGAATGGTATACAGGGTCAGATTATGTGGGATAAAAAAGTTTTAGAGTCCCTTTAAAATGTCTTAGTTTCTGTTTGTGTGTTGATCTCTTCATTTTAAAGAAACACTCAAAGTTCAGATAAAGAGCGCTCCTTGGGCAGCTAATGACACACATTGTTCCCTGATGGAGTGCCTATTTCCCATTCTGCTTCTACTTTGTTCTCCCTGTCCCAGCCCCTTCCTAACCAAGGCTGGTCTTGGATTCTGTCTTCATCCCTGTGTTGCAGTTACCACCCAGTATTGTAGTTGTGTTGTCTCACCCCATATGCAAAACATATGTCACACTTCAATCTATTCTGATCACCAAATTCAAATGTATATTTGATCTATATATGTCACTTGATGGGAAGAATAATGTCATTTATAAAGGTTGTGAAGTTTTCATTCCATTTACTGATGCAAGCTTTGAAAATGAATTTCTCTCTACTCTTTTTGAAAACTCTAAATTCTCCAGTGTTCTGATAATATTGTATTAAGATAAAGGTCACTATATAGTAGGTTCTCTCATCTTTCTTTTATGTGTACCCAGGCAACATGACACTGGAACCTACTTTTTAAGAAATAAAGCATATAAATAATAAATTATAATAGCATTTCCTACAAAAGAAGTTGATTGGAACTGTAGGCTCTATCAGCTTTGGCTCTGTGCTTAATTATCTTATATTGAGTTTCCCAAAGGCAGAAATAATTTATTTTTCTCAGTGTTTTTACAACTCTGACTCTGCTAGAATTAGCCTTTTTGAATATTTCTTTATACTTTAAAACTTTTACTGATTTAGTTTTAGGTCATACACTGAAGGTTATACTACATGCAGCTGAAAGAGATCTTTTTTCAGCTCTTGCATAGCCTGTTTTATTTTAAAGTAATTTTCTTCAGTCAATTCCCAGTGTTCCTAATTTGCCCAAGATCTGCCCTTCCCTGCACACTGACCTTTGTGCTTTTCCCACTACAGGCCAAAGACAGTTAATCAGGTCTCTGAATTTTATATTTGAAAAGTTCAGTGGGAATATTTTTTCATGTCACACATTTTGTATGTACATTGTTGCTTTTTAAAAATAAATAAAAGAACATGTTTTCATACTGTGGTAAGCTGCCTAGTTTTTGCCCTGAATTTTGTATTTAATATTTAAATCTTAAGGCAAGAAACAAAGAGGACAGAAAATTAAATACTTGGAGTATTTTGCCAAATCATCACACCCATAAAAAATGTTGATGCCAGTTTAGGTTAAGAATTGGCATGCTCTTTAGTGGGTATATTCACACAGAGACAGGTTTTTCAACTCTCTCATTAATCTGTGCCCCCATCATTAATGCCTAATATTATAACATCAAATATGTAAAAATATTTGAGCATATAGGATTTTTGAATTCAAGATTGGGAGATTTGTTTGATGTCTGGTTGTTTTTTTTATTATGGAGAAAAAAATGGAAGGTTCTAGGAGCTGAGGAAAGATTTATGAAAGAACAGGAAAAAAATGGAGGCTGTAGAGAAATCTCAGTTGGGGGGACTAATAGGTAACACCTTGAAAAACAATTCACTGGCCCCTACCCACCCACCCACCTGGCATTACACCAGTTTTTATGAAAAGCACAGGAATAAGTAAGATGCTTATACAAGGCAAAGGAATGCAAAAAGGGTCTTTCCAGAGGTGGGAATGTTATAGTTATTTTAATAGCAGAGAGATAGATGGATTTTGAGAATATGGGTGGGTTTTTTAAGAATTTTATCCAACGGAGGGTTTGCAAGTTCTCACCAAATGAGTAGTGGAGTCACCAGGGGCATTTTTAAGATACTAGTCAAAGAAAGTCCTGGGCAACATCATAATTTCATGCAACAAAGGTAACTGAGGATCTTTGTTGAGAGATTGAAAAGATTAATTCCATAATTGTTGGCTCTGCAAAATACAGTTCCTATTTTGCAGAGCATGTTGTGGCTTTTGACATTAAAATGGCCTTTGAATGAATTAAGGAATGGCTTCTTCTTTCAAGTTGCTACAAAATAACAGTGATTGAGTCATTACTGCTGCTCAGGGGAGGTTCAGCTCAGCATGCCAAATGAATGGGCTCAAAGTGGACATTGTCAATGAGGCATTCCCATCATTGTAAATAACTGGGGAACCTCTACTTAATTTTTATAATCTCTGATCAATTTCAGAGATTAAAAGTCAATTTTATTAAATTTAAATATATAATGTTCAGTACACACTTTTTTATTATCAAATTGTACTCCTGGCATTTTTTTAACATCACAAAAGTACACTAAAGTTAGGAAAGAGATCAAATTTTAAAAATTATTTTTTCCAAAAACTCCATTGATAATTGAGAATGATCCTTTTCATATTTAATACTTTCTAAAATGAAGGAGTAGAATTATAAGAATAAATGGCTTTTAAGTTAATCCCCAAATGGGTGAAATAGCCCGTTTTTAGTCAGAATTAGTCTCTTGCTTTAAATTTTAAGAGAGCTGATGATCACTTGGCCCTTTGGCTAGTTATTTGTAGGAGTAGTTTTTCATACTCACTCACCAATATTTATTGCTGTCCTTCATACTGGAAGATGCTGCTGTTAATGGTGCTAACTACATGATAAGTATGACTGCAGAGATTTGTGACTGGGCTTCTGTGACCTGTGTACATGAGAAGATCAGTGTTTGATTTGCAGCCATGTCTGAGATTTGCAGAGCTTGTCGCTGTTAGTGACTACCCAGCCATCAGCAGTTTACAGACATCGTTGCCCATTCCTTACTGACTCACCAATAGTGTGAGAAGATGAAACTGAAAAGAGGATGACTTGGTAACCACCCTTCCAAATTTAAACTGCAATTAAACAAGGTTTTGGATATGTTAAAATTTGCCTAGTTTTAATTGTGTTCTTACTCACTCAAATACAGAATTGGTCAATGGTGTGGTATTAACAAGAGTAATATTTTTCTATTTCCTATATCTTAGTTCATAACTCAGGTCTATGCCTTTTGTGTAAATTTTGCAGATTAATCTATATATAACCTAGATTCTAATTGTTCCATACTTGCATTGATGTGTGTGTGTGTGTGCGTGCGTGTGTGTGTGCGTGTGTGTGTGTGTGTGTGTGTGTGTGTGTGTATGCTAAATTGGAGGGAACAAGTGTTCTTACTTTAAGAAAGTCTTACTTTAAGAGTAGGTAAACCTTTTGTTTCACTTCTTAATTGCCTTAACCATATTTTTTTGTTTTATTATCCTACAGCTTGATGTGTACATCAAGCAATGTTTTTTATGAAGGACAACCCAAGAAAAACCTATCAGTGTATTGTTTAGTTGTGCTTTGCCAGGCTTTCAAGGAAGAGCTTGACACAAATAACTAAGAGGAGATTTGAAATGATCAATGGGTTTTCTTTCTCAAACAATAGACATTATTAAATTAGGACTGGCTTATTTAGAGTCCGTACTTTGGACTTTTATTATCACTACTGATTAGCATCAGTAATTTCAGTCTAACACACCTCCGTTGTTGATTTCCTTGCCTCTACTCTAGCCTGCCATATAGCACATCACAATAAAATCATCTTTGGCAAGGATTTAATGACATCATGGAAAGAGTGAATAAAGTACTGAAGTGACAAGAAAAGTCATTCATCTCCTGAAAATGTTTTCAGATAATATTATTCTATGGCTGTATAAAGTTGACTTAAGTACATAAAAGTAAACTGAATACAACTCTTAATTTTCTCCCTGTTATGTCACGTCACCATAAACAAACCTCAGTATACTCTTAATCTCTCTATCCATAGAATTGATACAAGAATGTCATCACATATGTCTTATGAAGAATAAATAGTACGGAGAATTTGGAAATTATAATATTACATATAAATTTAAAACAATCATAACTACTCAAAAGTTTTATTTTAATTAAACATTATTTGGTTAGGATTTTGAAATCATTTTTGTTTTAATATTGTATTAATATTTAATATTTCACTAACCTTGTTAATTCTTGTCTTGGGATTATATTTCTAGCATCTGAGTTTACATAAATTGGTCTGTTTATAAATGGCAAGCATTGTGGTTTTGGTTTTTATAGTCTAGGTCCTTCCTACTTTTAAGAGCTGACCATAGAATTTTAATCTGGAAAACACTTTGAAATTATTTTGTCTAATTCCCTTATCTTAGGGATGATAAAACAAAAACTAACAGAAACTTAGTGATAATAGCACAATGATATAGCTCATTATTTGCAAAAGCAATTATTAATACATCACATTCCTGTGGTCTTTTTTCTATATTTTACTACCTTTGGGTTTAACAGGAAAATGCCAGCTCATTTGCATCTTCTTTTCCAATAAATATGTTGGATGCAATGATTTATCTCAGCCAATTGTCTATAGAAATGAGATTTCAGGACATATCACCATGACAACCCAGAGTTACAAGTAGACAAGAACAATAATGTATTGGCACATCTAAAATCAGTCTTTGATACAGATTGAGTACAATTTGTGACACTAGCCTAAGTTTTCAAAGGCTCTGATAACAAGGGAGTCCTTTGTCTAAAAATGAAAAATTATATAATTAAGCTAAACAATATAGTCCAAAATAAGATAAAATATATTACATTAAACACTATTTTTACTGAGACTACTTTATATTAAGAAGTAACAAAGGATCAAAATTAGCTGTGCTTGCTCATGTATTTTGATGATTTTAGGAAATGAAGACCCTTGTTTTTTATTTTTTCACTCAGCAAACTCCTACCTCTCACTAGATGGCAGGAATGAAGTGTGCAAAATGGATGGGGTGTGCAAAAATCTCTAGTTCCATGGCATTAGAACAAAGGAATATCCCTAAACCAGCCGATGATCAGTCTCACCTAGGGAAGGAATGTTGTAAAAAATCAGATTCGTTGACTCTCCCTCTTTAGTTCTGATTTAAATTATTTAACTTTATACTATTCTAAAATTTCTCAGATTATTCTGATGATCAGCTGGATTGGGGAATCATTGCCATAATGTTGCCTTTTCTGGATTGTTTTCTAGGGAACACTAGCATCCCGTGAGATTCTTGGTAAGGATTTCCAATTTTTTTCATGGTCAAGTAAGTTTTGAGTAATGATGCATCCTTTAACCTCTCTTGAAAATGTCAGTACACATTAGTATACTGAGACCAAGTATATTTAAAGGTTTGTTTGAGAGTTGGTATATATAGTTCAACAGCTAAAAGCTCAAAAGTGTGGTAAAAATTGGATTTTAAAGCAGGCTCTACTGCTTACCAGCAAAGAGACCCGGGCACACATTACTTTACCTCTTTATGTCTCAGTGTACACATCTCTAAAATACAGATAATAGTAGATACTCCTTGGCACACAATAAGTGGTTCATAAGAGCTATCTGACATTTTTACTACTATTACTACTAACCTGTATTTAATCCAGGATTTCACAAATTTATGTGACAGTAGAAGACTTTTTTTTTTCCTCAGAACATTTATTAACATCTTAAAGTTCACAAGAGTTCAATGAAACACAGTTTAAGAAATATTTTGCTAATGATTCAAGGTAGCCTAATTCCCTTATTTGAATTTTATGGGCAGTTAATGATAAAAGTCTATTTGTCTCAGCTTATCTTTTATTGTCTTGTTCTTTTGAAAGTTCCCAAAATTGCATCCAATGTGATTGTTTGTAGCAACTTATTAATTTGTGTTACATGAAACAATTTAGTTGGAACATGACTTTTTGAATATGATGACAATAATAATAATATCAGTTACATATTAACAATAATTTAAGACAAAGGTCAACACACTACAGCCCATGAACAAATCCAGTCCACAATCTGTTTTATAAATAAAGTTTGATTGGGAGACAGCCATACTCATTTATTCTTATTTGTCTATAGTTGTTTTTAAAGTGTTTCAGATACCACATGACCCACAAAATCTAAAATATTTACTATCTGGCCCTCTATAGAAAAAGATTGCTGATCCCTAACTGATCTAGAATCAAGTTATTTTTCCCTTTCTATTTCCCTCAAGCTGTGCTGTCATTTTTCAGTATGGCTAGATATGGGTTCTGTTTCACCTGTGGGCTCTTTTGTCACACATGTAAATTTAAAAAGGCATGTAGATTTACCTGTTTTAAATGTGTTGTACCTACTTAACAGCACTCATGTTAAGTCATATTTCTTTGCATATTTGACTCCAAAGAGTATAGCTTTGCTTATTGCATTGATGTATAATAACTTAATAACTTTCCATTTACTGAAAACTCTCAACTGAAATAGATTAGCAAAGACTATAACATATTTATCCTTTTTGTATACCATGTGCTCTTTTTTGATAGTATGAAAAGTCAAAAGGTATATTTATGTTAATGTAATATAATAGACACATTTAGTTTATACTAATAAGTGAAAACATGTATACAATATGCTTACTTAGGTATTCAGTCCATTATTACATCTTTTCAAATCAATTTACATACACAATCCATAATTTGATTCTGTTAAATAAATATCTCTTAATGTGGAGATATAGAAGATATCAATCTGATCCTCAAGGTGCTCCTAGTTTATCAAAAAGAATAATACAGGTACCACTAATGGCATGTGGCTTGTGATGGTTGCTCTAGGAACTCACAAAGAAAGGAGTAACTCAGTCTGAAGGAAGGAAGATAATCTAAGAGCAGGGATTTCAATGCATTGAAAGCATGACAGACAAAATTAGAAAACTGGCAAAGGTAAAGGCAAAACTTGTTCAGAGAAAAGTAAGTCAACCCAAGTGGCCAGGGCATAGGATATAGAGAATGAGAGAGAATGAGAGAGAGAGATAAAAGTGAGAAGGGAGCTTGGGCCAGTTCACACCCTGAATGCCTGGCTAAGAAGCTTGGGTCAAAGTCTGGACTGAGCAGTGAGAGTCACCAAAGGGCTTGGATCAGGGAAGTGACAAAACCAGTTCTATGCCTGAGACAAATACAAATAATCGTTGAAAATTTTATGAAATGTTTTGCACATGCATTCCCTTACTGAATTATTTAATTCTAAGATATTTTTACTCCCATTTCATAAATGAGAAAACTGAGATTCAGAGAGATTTATGCTTTTGTCTTTGTCATATAAATGGAGAATATCGGACCTGACAAACCAAAGAAAGTCTTCGGACTCTAACTCTAGTACTATCTCCATTATCATACCTTATCAGCTTTGATGAGTTCACTGTAGAAATTATGCAAATCATGTAAAAGATAGTTTGTTTTTCATTTGGATGTATGTATTTCCCATGTTGCTAAATGAGTGTTCAATTATAAGTCTATTTCATGTTTAGTCCCCCATCTCCTTCACAAAAACGTAGTACGTTACTCACATGACAATTCTTTCCCTGCTCCACATGTGACAGGGCTTGATGGGTTTCATTTTAAAAACTCTCATTACCAAAAGTATGTATCTAAGGCACATTTCTATTCATTAAGAAACAAACTACATTCTGAATGCAGTGAGGACTAACTAGGATTATTTTTGCAAATTTAGGGATTTTTTAAAATTTTCTAAATTAGTGAAAGAGTCTGGGAAGGATAGCAGGGAAGGGGGATTAAGTGGGGATGGTTAATGAGTGCAAAAATATAGTTAGATAGGATGAACAATACTTGATAGCACAACAAAGTGACTATAATCAACAATAAGTTAGGGCATACTTAAAAATAACTAAAATAATAGAACTAGAATGTTCCTAACACAAAGAAATGCTAAATGCCTGAGGTGATGGATACCCCAATTATCCTGATTTGATTAATTCACATTGTATGTCTGTATCTAAACATTACATCTACCCTATAAAAACACACACTATTATATAACCATAATAATTTTAAAAATAAATTTAAAAAAGAAAGTATAGAACTTGTTAATGATTTTTGTAGTCTTAGAAATGCAAAGACTTCTACCATAGTCACTGTAAAGACTTCCAATGATTAGCAAATGAAGTCATTTTTGTTTATAGCAAGAGAACAGCCACACTTCTCCGAGACTCCACTCATTTTCACTGCATGTTAGCTTTATTGCTCTCTCCCAAATATGACAAGAAAAAAATTAAAATTGTTCAATCTAACTTTAATTTTCCCCCAACATTAAAAATAAAATCTTGCTAAAATAGCAAACCTTTGACTGCTGAGATTTAGAAAGCTTCATTAGGGAGAAAAAGGACAATCACAGAGAATTTTCCTTTTGTTAATGAGACTCTAGGACATTCACATTGAAAGTGGAAGATACTTAAATCAAGACTCCAGAAACTGTGAGCTAAAGTTATCCTGTTAAAAATCTGTTTCGGGCAAGAATCTGATTAAAGATTGATGTTTCATCTCTGTAAATAAGAATCTAATTAACTACCTAAAAATGTTGTCCAGTGTCATTCTCAATTGAACCACAATTTGATGCAAACATTGCTGCATATTAGAGATGTAACAGATTGTTTTCAAAACTCTAAAAGACATACAGTCGTCCCTCAGTATATGCAGCGGATTGGTTCCAGACCCCTCCCCCATACCCAAATCCGTAGATATTCAAGTCCCTTATGTAAAATGGGGTAGTATTTGCACATAACCTATTCACATCCTCCCATAAATCATCTCTAGATTACTTATAATCCCTAATAAAATGTAAATGATATGTAAATAGTTGTTATACTGTATTGTTTAGAAAATAATGACAAGGAAAAAAGTCTGTACATGTTTAATACAGACAATCATCCATCCTCCCCACCCCCAATACTGTGTTTTGGATCCAGGATTGGTTAAATCCATGGATGTGGAAGCCATGGATACAGAGGGCAGACAGAATTCTTCATCAATTCAATATTTCAAATAATTCACAGTGAAAATAATCATGCCATAATTTAATAAAAATAATTATGAGAACTATACTCCTTTGAAAAATACACAGCCATCGCAAATGAACAAAGGGAGGAAAAGGAAACACTGATCAAGTTGAAAGCTATGAGGACAGTCATAGTCATGTAACAAATTCCACATAGCTTACATGCTCTTTCATGTATTACATTATTTCCTTTTAGTCTCAGAACAAGCCAGTAAGAAAATTGGAGCACTACTAATATTATATTATTATTAACTCCATTTTACAAAGGCTAAAGTGGTTTAAGTAACCTGTCCAAGGTAAAACCAGCACCATTTGATGGCAGGACTTAAGCTCCAAACATGCTTATTCCACATTATCATACAGCCAAATTCCACTAGGCGATAGCACTAAGGATTTTGATACCTGGTTACAAAATTGTCACTCCTTCTGCTGTACCTTGCCCCCAAATTACACATGAAAGTAGAAAGGTTTATCAAGAAATTATTCAGTCAAGATTTTTTTAATTAAAATATACTTTCATGTTATTGCCCATAAGCCATCTCAATATATTTTTGTAGAATGAGATGAGCTATGAACGCGCATCAAATAATGAACTATAAAATTCAGTAGAAAATTACTGTTTGGCTTTAAAATTGGAAATATATATTTTCATTTTAGCAGTTGTAAAGCACTTAATACTATTACTTTTAATTACTTTCTCTTCATAACATGTCAAAGTACAATGTTACCAGCCAATGGAAAATGAAGAAAAAATTTCAACTTTTAGAAAACTTTTGCCCAGAGACAGTGGCAAAGAAGGAGTTCTTGAAAAACAATCTAATTGGCATGTCTAATGTAAATGGGTTTGGTTGTTTCAGGCTGATAACTCCTACCTGTGGGACCCTGAAAGACCATGAATTCAGTGTCATCCATGCAATGTTAGCAGGCTGAGTTATGGCTATCTCTCCTTTCTGTTATCACTTCCTTTCAATGTTTCCAGTAGAATAAGACTGGTTGTATTTGTCTTGTACACAATTCTTTCAGGCTGTAGAATTTTCACGGTGCTATATTCTCCTCCAATCATACATAGCCTTGATTCAATGCTGTTGTAGATGACTGGTTCTTTAATTGTTATCAACAACTATCTTTGCCAGTGTTAACAGAAAAGCTTTGAAGTTATATACAGTTGCTCACTTTTTCCCTGTTGCACAAATGCGTGATAAATGGAGCAGCTTCAGCATGGAGATACATAGGTTCTGCTGAAAATGCTCAGTTCCATTGTCAAGGACTTTTCTTGTACCAAAGCCAACTGTCAATCCAGCTTGTCAGTGAAGGACTAAGGGCTGTTGCTTTTCTAGGCTTCTTCACAAGTGTGGGTGTGATACTTTATCAAAATCTTTATACAGAATCCTCTAGTTTTTGTTTACACCTTTAGGTTCTCCTCTAATCTTAAAAGCAGCTAAAATTATCCTTTTTTTCCTTTCTTGAATATACCCTGATATTTCCTTGATAAGTGTACTTTGCCTGCTTAAAAAAATACATCTGTAATTGCCACTAAAGAAAGATGTTTTTGCTTATATTCTCCTTACCTATATTTTTTATTTATATTTATATTCTTTCTTCATATTTCAGAAAAAGCTACATCTTATTGTCAGAGGAGTCTTTAAAAACATTGAAGGAAAAAATTAGTTCTTTACACCATCAGTTTATTGGAATAGGCAATATATAATTGTAGAATTGCCTGCTCCTAAAACATATGCCAAAATATATTTTTAAAATTTTATTTAGGAAAATATAATTTCAGGAAAAAAATAAGCCATTGGTTTAATATCACTGTTGTCTTGCAAATATAATGATAAAATTTTAAAAATGAGTGAACTTTTTTATATTTGATAATTAATAACTTTTGGGATTGAATATCTCATCAACTATTTTCTAATCTCATATTTTACTTTAGCTCAGAGTACCTACAAATAAAAATAGGATGATTAACCCCAATAATTCAGTTTTTCATTATAATAGTACCATCATTTATTAAAAAAGGCATTTGTTTTAAAAATATCAAAACTTATTTTTATAGATATCTTAACTCCTCTTCTAGTTTGTCATTTATTGAGAGTAGGACAGATAAATAGGTCATTTTGGCATACCTTATATACACTACGTTGTATATAATATACATTTAATAAATATGTTGAATAATTATTAAAATTTATCTATGTTTCTGAATTTTAGTTTCTTACTTGCCTAGTTTACTATATCTACACAGCAAGGCTAAGTGCACCTTTTGTAATCATTTCACTAAAATGCTTATGTTTTCAACAAAAATGAAAGACATACTGTAAATAATATTGCAGAATATATTATCAAAATACCAAATCCACCAAAAAAAGCCAGAACAGCTACTACTTAACTTGTAGTGTAAAATGATACCACAATATACATTTGCTGACTGAGGAGGTTATAAAAAAATCTATGCATCAAGTTTTTTATATTTGTTTCAGCAGTACTAAAATTCTTAAAGAAGTTGCAGCCTTATGTCCAAAATTTGATAAGACTTAACTTCAATGTTCCAAATATGTTCCAATCAATAGGGCAGATCCCTGAAGAGGCCATCACCATCTCATTAGACCACGAACACAGAGGAGCATTTTAATCAGTGATGCTATGGGTCATCTTTCAGATGATTGTGAATTTTGGTTAAAACCCATTGGATCCATTGATTGTTAGGTGACATCTGCCGCATGCAAATTACTGGCTATGGGAGTGGCAATGGATGCTAAATACTCTTGCACTTTGTAATTTAACGTATATTTTAATGAAGTGAACAGTGAGATTCCTGACAGGCATCAGCAACTTTGAAATAGAGTCTTCCAAATTTCTCATATGGTTTGAAAGTAATGAGATTTATTCCATAAAGTGGTAAAATTTATGCCATAAATTATCTCTAAAAGAAGAGCACTTCTTAAAGCCATATCCTTTTGCTCTGCTAGAAGATTAGATTTTAAATAGTTGTTTTGGGAAATTTTTTTGAAAAGCAAACTGGGCTATACTCTGTTTGATAATTTTTGCTCATTATCAGAGAAATGAAGGACCCCATGATATCTAAAGCCTAGTATCGCTTGGTCAGAAGGAATGCCATCAGTACAGATAGTATGCTTAAACTTAGCAGTTAGAATATATCCAATCCATTTATGCCTCCATCCCTTCAGCTTTCAACAATATAATCAGAGGGCTTTCTAGGAATCAAATTTTGTTTCTCAGAATATACATATGTGTTTTGTTGGGCTTTGTACTCTAACTCATCCTTTAGGAAAATGGACGTGCTTAAAATCAGGGCTTTTTCCTGAAAAAATATTTTATAATATACTAAAATCATGTGCTTAATAAGCAACCATCAAAATTGATACACATTATATTTTAGGTTATTAAATATGAAATGTCTGATTTCCTTCAGTACTAAGTTTGACAGTTGATATCTCTAATATTTCACTTTGACACTTCTTGTTTTATTTTTATTGTGAAAGTACATCCTCAGTCTTTCAAACACATGGTTTGGCTTGTGATTATCTTTCAATTTTTTTTAGAGAAAGTTTTGTGAAACCATGGATATGTCAAAAATTGGGGTTATTTTCAAATATGAGTTCCATCATGGAACCAATGCAGTGCAGACAGCTCAAAATATCAACGAAGTGTTTGGGAAAGATGTTTGCACAGTATGTTGATGGTTTGAGATGTCTCCTCCTGGTGATTTTAATCTTGAAAATGAGCCACGTGGGTGACCTGAGACAAAGGTGGATAATGATGAGCTGAAACCTGTAGTGGAAGCGAATCCGTCTCAACCTATGTATGAATTAGCAGCAAGATTTGACATTACTATTCCAATGATATTGGACCATTTGAGACAAACCAGCAAGGTAAAGAAGCTGGATAGATGGGTTCCTCATGAATTAAACAACTGTCAGAAGAGAAATTGTCTCAAAGCTTGCCTTTCTTTGCTGTCACGACAAAAAGGCAAAGCATTTCTACAACGTATTGTTACCTGTGATGAAAAACAGATTCTTTTTCACAATTGCAAGCATTCAGTACAATGGCTGGATAAAGATGAAGTGCCGAAATACAGTCCAAAACCGAATATTCATCAAAAAAAGCTAATAGTTCTGTTTGGTGGTCCAGCACTGGTATTATCCACTACCGCTTTATCAAACCTCATCAAGCCATTACAGAGGATGTCTTCTGCAACCAATTGGATGAAAGAATAAGGATGCTTCTGATTAAGCAGCCAAGATTGGTCAATAGAGACAGGCCAATCCTCTTGCAAGACATCACTTGACCACAAACAACACTGCTCAAACTACAGAGGCTGGACTTGAAACTCTCTGTCATCCACCGTTTTCACCAGACCTTGTACCAACTGACTACTGCTTCTTTCAGGCTTTGGACCACTTGTTTCAAGGAAAAATATTCAATTCTCAACAAGCTGTGAAAGATGCCTTTCATGATTTCATTACCACTCGCTCTCTAGGCTTCTTCACTGCTGGGGTAAACCAGCTACTGTTTAGATGGCGGCGCTGTGTCAATAGTGTAGTGGCATTCTTTGATTAATTGTACTGCTTCTTGTTTGAGATATAATAAACTAGACTTTTGATTTGAACTCGGACATTTCATATTTAATGAACTAATAGCTCAGTGGTTCTCCAAGTATGGTCCCTGGCCTAGCAGAATCATCATCATCTGGAATTTGTTAGAAATGCAAATTCTCAGGCCTGCCCCACACTTGCAGCATCAGAAATTCTGGGAATGGGGCTGAAATGAGACTTTTACTCAGACTCTTTAGCAATTATCTGCATGTATTCTTGCCCTACATTTAGTTAACACAGTATTTTCTAGTGCAATAAAAGTCTGTAATCATCTACTGCTAGATAGTCTAGTCAATGGAGTGCTTGAAGGTTGACTTACCTGTGAGGCACATGATGAAAATTATGTATTTAAAATTACGTTTAGAGGGTGAGTTTATGTTCATTGCCATAATATTGGAACCCAAGTAATTATTTCATGATTCACAGTCAGAAAACTTTTCCCCCAAAGTGCCCTTTATAATATTTAAATAAAAGGCAAACATCTTACTGAATCAAAATCCTTTTCATGTATGGCCAACACAGATGAAGCTGCCCAGAGGTATGACTTCATAAATGAGAAAACACAGATTATGAGTAAAAGATGATATATTTTAGTTAACAAATATTTCTTATCTATCATGTGATAAGATGTCTTCTAGGTGCTGAGAATACAGCAGTGAACAATATATTACAAGGAACTTAGAATCTATGAGATTCTAAAACAAACAGAAACAAATAAAAAGAAAATGTAAACAAATCCATAAGATAATTTCATGAACTGATGAGAGAGCTCTGAATGGGTGATATATGGAAAGAGAAGATCAAGGGGCTGGGTGAACTGGGTCATCAGGGAAGACCTCCCTAGAGAGACGGCATTTTAGTTGACATCTAGATGATGAAACTTCAGGAAAAGAAAATGGGTTTGTTGCTTTTTTTCCTTGTTTCTTCCTGAATGATTTATAATAATTAGTTTAACCATTCCCACTACTCTTTATCTGAAGCTTCTATAGTCACCTAAACCAATATTTAAGAAAGAGTCTAATTTTGCTCTACTAATTATGTATATAGATATATATAGCAGGAAACCCCTTTGTAATCTAGGGGCAACATTTGAATTTGCCATACAAGGTATTTATTCAGAGATAGGAGGAATTACAGATAAAATACACAGTCTCTGTTTAAATGGAGTTCCACATTAGATATTCAAAAACACTGAGCTGAAGTTATAACATTTTTATAACAGACATAGAATACTCTGACACCATCTAATATATATATTAACAAATAAATTTGACCTATAATCCCAATTTCAACTAAAATTTATGCAAAGGTATAGATAGTGAATGTTACTTTATTTTCCAAAGATTGCATAGAAATAAAGTGTTCTAAAAGATTTCTTAGAAAAAGATTTTTCTTGTATAAAATTTTAGGATATTGTCATTTAATCGTCTTACCTACTAAATCTCTAGCTGACAAAACCCATGTACTAGGCATAATTTCACATGTTCTTCTAAAAAAAAAAAAGCTAGTAAGAATAGTTTTTTCCAAGTACTTGTTCCAGCATTTTCTGTTCCTCTAAGGATAGCTTTATTCTTTAATCTTTGGTTTTACAGGGATATTTTCAGGTTTAATCCATAGTTTTCACATTGAAGAACCCAATAAAAGGAAATTTATAACCAGCTCAGTGCTTAAGATGTAAAGATTTATCCAAAGCACCAAACCTTTCAGAGTTTTACACTGTAAGATGGGAAAGATTTTTAAAGTCTGAACTTAATGTCAAAGCAGCATACTGCATATTCCTAAGAACTTATCGCCGTTCAAGCGGTATCTTTTCAAAAATGCAGGGGCAGGCAGGGGCAATAGAGAAAGTCAAGTTGAGCAAGAGAACAGTGGTGTCAGAACTGGTAAGATTATGAAAGGGAAGAGGGTTGCCAAGTCTGGAGAAGAAGGAAAGGGACTTTAGCCTGGGGTCAATTGGTTACATTTGATTGAGTGTTTAGAGCGGGAGCGGAGGGGCACATGGAGGCTTGAGATGAGAAGAAATGGCCTGAAAAAGAGACATTATTTGGGGAAAAAATTTAAGGAAAATAAAAGAGGAAATAACATACTTGTGATAAGAGATTCTGGGCTAGGGACAGAGTTTAGCATATGAATAAAGCCAGGTTCAGGGCAGGATTAAAAGCTACCAGTGTTTAGGATGATATTTTTATTTTTCTAATTTATATTTCTCATTTTTCAAAATCCCTTTGAAAATTTAAATATACTTTTATCACTCAGCCTTGTGATCTTAGCTATTCCTCAGAGTGTTTCTCAGCATTCCGATGCTGGTCTGTGTACACACATCCACCCTCTACTGATTTCTGTCTTTATTGAACTATTACCTGTTAGTGCTTCTCTCAGATACCTGCAAGTGCAGTTTCCAGGCATCTGCAAGCCTCATGGCAACCTAACTTTGGCCATCATAATTTTCTAATTCACATTTGCAGAGGTTAGAAAACTCTTAAGTTTTCAGAATAATCTCTTTATGCACTAAACACCCAAGTTAATAAAATTCTCTTTCGTAGCAGGAAATACCTATCCTGTCTTAATCAATTGTTCAGTTGTTCTTGTGAATCTGCTCTGCATGGAGAGGTGTCAAAACCACTGGGAAATCAACTACTCAGATGGGAGTACACAGAATGGTGATTCTTGTCATCAGGTAGCAATACAGTTTAGCAGTTAGGTTGCCTGGATTCCAATCCTGCCTGTGCCGCTTACTACTGATAGGATCTGGGAAAGCTGTTGACCCTTTCTCAGCCTATTTTCTCATCTGTGAGACGAGCATTAAAAAAATCTTCCTTCCTAGGATTATTACAAGAAATAGATAAATAGATACAGGTAGATTTCTTAGCTCAATGCCCAGCACTGATAAGTTTCAACCACATTGTTTAAATTAGAAGGGTGTTCTAGGTCAGTCTGTACTGGGGACTCTAATAGTTCAATAAATCTTTCTCAAAGACAATAATTACTGTGAAGTAAACATTTTGCATTTAAAAACTTGGGGTTTTCTTCAGCATTTTTATTCCCAGAATTAGTCCCTGAGACTTGCACAGACCAGCCCTTCCTTCAGCAAGAAGGGAACCAGCAAAAACAAACAACCCCAGCTGTGAGAAAGAGATTGTGTTAGCAGCTCCTTTTTTCTCTCACACTGGCAATAAATACAGTCCAAGTCTTTGCTGCACTTCAGGAGGCTGTGTGAAAATAGCTCTTTGCAATTAACCAAGGAAAAAGGGAAACTTCTGACAAGTTTACCTTGCAATCTTAGTGAAGCTTATAAAATAAGCAGTACAGTATCAAGCATTTACATCTCTTACACTGTTTCTAATTCAAAATTTCTCCATCAAATAGTGTGCTGTAGGATTAAATCTTTCCTTAATTTACTGAGATTATTCAGTAGAGGAGCTTCAGGAAAATCTCAGCCCGTGAGATAATGCAACAGATGCCAGTGGGATGTTTAACCAATGACTGTACCCATCAAAAATTTTTTGATCACATTTTTAGAAAGCAATACTTTACCACAGATTCTATGACTCTTTCTCTTGTTCATACTAAGTTTGAAAGTAAAATAGTTAATGTAGACTATCATTCTTCAAGTAAAAATCAAAGACAAAATGAATTTAAAAAATAATTAGTTGAAAGGTTTCCACCTCCACATACTGCCTGAGTCAAGGAGCATTGATATGACACAAATTGTTAGATCCAGGAAGAAAAAAGAGCTGACAGGAGTTACGGACAGTAGCAAGGGAAGAGCACTTTAGTTAACACAATTTGCAGGTGAGGAACAGTAGGGTCAGGTTGGCGGCAGAACTTTTGAAGAGCGAATGACTTGGTTTGAGAAGTGTAGACATTGCATGACTTCTGAGACCCCCACATTTTTCATTCCAGAATTCTAAACCTCAGTTCTGTGAGAAAGTAGAGCTAGAATTTATTTGTAAGGAATGAGAAAGTCAGAGAGTGGCCACTGTTTTAGATTATTTGCTGTATAGGCAGTTTCTAGCAAGCAAGCAGAAAATCCCAAACTTACTCTTGGTCGGTAAGTACTGTGAGTATAAAAATTCTTTCCTGATTTTTAATTTTTTTCTCTTAATCACTTTTCAATTCCATTTTTAGAGTCTTTGACTCTTACTTAAATAGTGGCTTTTTAAGCCAATCGACGTTAGTTTGCTCATAAAAGCAAGCAGGCAAGATGAAAGGTATTCACTGAATGCTTCAAGAGACAGTACCTGGATGTTTGGATCCCAAATGCAGTCTCCTCTAAAATTCACATTGAAAAACTGCCATTTAGAGTCTAGGTTAGCTTGAAAAGGAGTTCCTACAAAGGGTAAGGATGTTTGCTTGCCATTTTCTTGTTTCTCAGTAATCCTCCTCTTTTCTCGGGAAGAAAAAAAAATATTTGACATGTTCCAGTATCATTTCTGTTTACCAGAGGAAGTCAGAGCAATCAGTGTATCTGGAAATCAAACCAGGAGATGACGTATTAGTTGTCCAAACATTTCTCTGGAAAGTAGGAACATAAGATGTGGGAAAAGTTATACGTGGGTGCTCTAGTTGTTCACAGCAACCTGAGCTGCACATTGCAACCTCCTTGGCTTGGACGTGTAGGTGGCCTTCCATGAGGGGAGAATGATCATCCACATGGTAAATGGAGTTAATACAGTAAAGCCAATATAAGCACTGATGTTTTGTCTTCTGACAGCATATGAATGTGCAAGCATTAAGTTATAGGAGAAAAGGGGCTAATTTTAGATTTGTTCCTAGCCCTCTCCATGTGAATGGTGTCGCTGTGAGCCCAGCAATGAAGTTCACTGTGTTGTAGCAGACTGCGCGGTTCCTGAGTGTGTCAACCCAGTCTATGAACCAGAACAATGTTGTCCTGTCTGCAAAAATGGTAAGAGCATACTGCATTAGCTTTCAAAGAGGGGTTAGTGCGAAATACAAATATTTCACTACTGCACACCATTCAGTGCAAGAGCCCTCTAAGATCTGCCTGTGGCTTTCGATACAGGCATGGCAGATTTATATTTTTATTCCACCTTAAAGTGAAAATAAACCAGCAATGGGGAAATTGTGCAGCCTTCTATCTGGGGAATTAAAGCTCTTATAAGCTGACTTTGTTGTGATCCCTATTATTTATTGTTGATTTATAAGGAGGCTATTGGAAAGAACATAGTACCATCTTTTTGTAGTGACTGCATTTCTCTCTCTTTGTGGAACCTATGAAGCAGTTCACCCCATTTCATAGTGCACAACCCAGGATAGAGAGTAGGGTGAACGCCAGGTATTTTGCTTTGGGCATAGATAAGACTTTAGGTTTAAAGTTAAGTTATCAAAGAAATGTAAAATTCAATCATCAGTGCACTTAAATTGAAGTAATAAAGACAAAAGTTTAGGGCTTTCATTTTAGGTTTTTATTACAGTGGAACTTTGCTCTCGTAGTAAATGCTGTAGAGGGTAACTTGGTTTATTTATAAGGTTATATGTTCCTTGTTGTCCTTCATGGAATGAGGAGGTTGATACAACTATAATATCCTAATCACCCAAATCAATGGGATGCTGCAGAAAAGACAATTCAATGCCATGAACCCAGGAGAGCATATCAACAAAGTGAATAGCATGCTTTTCCTAGTGGTCGTGTACTACCAAAAAAGAGAAAAGTAATAATTCTCTGCTAGGTCACACTCCACAAATGCTCTCTCTGGCATTAATATCTGCTTGAAAAAAAGTGGTTCTAGCCCTCAATTAAGCTAAGTTCACTAACTCTAAGGCTGAATCCCTATCCCCTTTTTTGACTTAGCAGTAGTCATTTTCCTCTATTAAATATTCTTTGTCCTGAATTTGGAATTATGTTAGTTTACCTACCAATCTTTTCCTTCACAGAAATATAATTAGAGAAAAAAAAATGCATCAGGTCATTTAAACCGAAAAAGAACAGAAGCATTTCTGTTTACTTTTATAACTTTTGTCCCAAAGGACTTATAAAAAAGCTCTGTGACATTTTTCCAGGCACAGGTTTGACTATTTCTGATCATATAAATCCATTACATTGAATACTTAAATTCACTTCTCTTTTCCTTCTTATCCCCCTAACTCAGCCTGTTATTGTGACCATCTCTCTGACTTAGAGGGTGAAAATAAATATCCTCCTGAAGTTCTGTCCTATCTTAAATATGCAAAGATATCAAATCTAAGAGTTTATATTTTAAAAAGGATTTTGAAGAAACTGGAAAAGATACAGGAATGAACAACAGGATGATTTAATGGTTGAAAAATGGGACCTATGAGGACAGACTGATAGAGTTAGCATAATTTGTCCTGGAGAAGAGAAGGCTCGGGGGAGACCAAACTGTCATAAGGTATATGAATGGCTAGTCTAAAATAGAGGAAGAACTGTTATTTTTCATTTTCTCCAAGGATAAAAGGAAGAAAAACTTGGCTACCTAATCAATCTTTAAAAAATAGGATTGACAAGTCTTTGAAGAGTGTTCCTTTTTTTTCTAGAAGCAACTGTCTAAACAGGTCCTTGAAGATCTCTTCTTCTCTAGGTGGCCCCAGCTAACTTTGTCTCACTTTTAGGGTAAACACCATCATACTTACAGTTAAAAATTCTTATCTGGACACATTCAGCATACTCATATAATTACATCATCTAGAGCAGCGGTCCCCAACCTTTTTGGCACCAGGGACCGGTTTCATGGGAGACAATTTTTCCATGGATGGGGTGGGGGAGGTGCTGCTCACCTCCTGCTGTGCACCCGCCCCGACCCTGTTCCTAAGTTTCATGGAACACAACTTTTCAATGAACAGTGACGGGGCAACTCTGCCACCTAGTCCCTAACATGCTGTACACCAGTACCGGTCTGTGCCTGGGAGTTGGGGACCGCAGATCTAGAACATATATTACACATGCATCTATCACATCCTTCTAACAACCCTACACCAAAGCCCATAATATATCCACAGTTAAAGTCTATGTCATATGTTAAATCAGCCATACAAATTAGTCATCCTTAATTTTATGTCACCCAAGATTATCCTGTTTCTGTTACATGTCAGAGTAGAAATCTGTCTTCAAAAGAAACTCTCTTTACACAAAATGTATAACAAATGGATTTTGCTTGCTCAATTAATTAGTTAATTAATTAGTAATCCCTTAGTGTCCCTGATAAACAGATGCTGAGTGTACAGGTATATTAGTTAAGTTTTTTGACTCTTTTTTTGTCCATGAAACACTACAAAATGATCATTTCTGTTCCTTTCCTCTTGTTACTTTCAAACAAAATTTTTCTTTTTTTCAATAGGAGAAATGAATAGGAATTAAAACTAGTAGGAAGACTAATTGTAATATAACATCATGAGATGCTATCTTTTTGTTATATAAAATGTCACTAATTAGTCACTTATGCTCAAAAAGTGAAGTATAATCATTGTCAAAGAAAGGCACATCATGGCAGTAGCATGGCCGAGAGGTCTAAGGGGTTGGATTAAGAAAGGCACATCGGGGACCACTGAGGACTCCACTAGTGGTGCCAATATTTTTGGTGAGAAAATAGGTTGAGCCCAGGCCTTCCTTGCTCTCACTCTGTGCTTGGCCCAGAAAACAGAAACAGATGACCCATATATAGAAGAGCTGGAGGGAAAATAAATGTTTATTATGACAGAGTATAACTAGAATAGTTTCTTAAATTTCCAACAGTAAGTCTATCTCATTACATATAAGAAGATAAATTTGCCCATTATACTATAAACTATTTTTTAAAGTATGCTATGTTCTTAGGTATGAAAAAAGCAACAAGATAAAAGTATACCCTATGGATTCAAGGTAGAGGCAATGGATTTTAACTTGTAAACAGCCTTATAATATTTTTTACATTTTCTTAAATCTTCATAAAGGTTGATGATTTTGGCAGGCAGGTAATTTTCAGTTTGCATAAATGCTGATTATCCTGGCTGTCAAATAATTTCCTTTTGCATACCAAGACTGATTTTTCCTGCCTTCCTGAATTATAACTTGCCAAGAGCAAGAGGCATTAAAGATATAAAGCTTTAAAAATAAGATATGAACTTTATATTAAATATATAAACTTTTAAAAAGTTTAAAGCGATAGAATCTACCACACCTAATCTTAAAATTCAATATTCAGCTAATAGTGAAATCCTTGTTTTGAGATTATTTAAGAGCAAATAAAACAAGAAAGTATAACATAGTTTTCCCATAAAACAGTAGTTTACCAATGAAAATATAACAATTATCTTTAGAAATATTTTAATTTTGTAAAGCACAAACTAATTTGTTCCCTAGATAAACAGTGGTAACCTCTGTTTATTTTCAGTAACATAATTTTTAAGAATAAATTTAAGGACATATGTTTCTAGGAATTTTCTCTAATTGTGTAAAGAAGAAAGAGAATTTCAAATTTCCTGGTATCAATGATTACCTCAAATAAGATTTCCAGTGGTTATCAATGAATATAGCCAAGCCATCAAGTATACATACTGTATTTATGTTCAAGTTAGTTCAGCACCAAGAAAAGACTATCAATTCAACCTAAATAAAATAAAAACATTAAGGAAATACATGAGGGACTGAACAGAGTCTATGTAACACATAGCAAGGGGAAAAGATGAGAGTAATTTTTTATGTGGGAAAATTGAGGGGATTGATGTAGGATTTATTGTTTCTAAAAATATAATTAAGCATTTCTTTTTCCTTCCTTTACACAGTTTTAAGAGCTAGAAATACAAATGACTTAAGATTGTGTTTCTTTGACTTATCTTTCTGCCCTGGGCCTTTCCATGTGAATTAATGAGAATTCTTTACAGTTTTCTGTTTTATAATATGAAAAAACACAAATTAGCACAGCATCTGCTTAAAGAATATATTCTAATTTGGAGTGTCATATAAATATTTCAAATATTTGGAAAATGACCATACATTTGACTAGTAACATGGCTATTTGTATATATTATATAAATATATACATATATAGTACTGAGAATGACTTATTTATTCTTGTATGTGAATTAATATTAATTTTAACTTCTTGTACTGTAGCCACTCATTCCATTCTTCAATTGTCCATACATGCTGATATATTTGTCCCAAGTCATTATACTGAATATCTGGATGAAAAAATAAAATATGTGGCCAGTTATCAAAATATTTGATTATTGGAGCATTCAAATAACTAGCTGTATTTTCTATATGCATCAGCTAGTATGTCAGTGAGTTCTATGTTTTCACTGGAATATACAGTCAATAATTATTCATGGTTCAGAAGGAAAAGTTACCTAATGAAAAACTGAAATAGACAGGAAAGCCCCACAAAATCCTCTACACATTGAGTTTTCATCTCCTTTCTAACTAAAGTTGTCATATGCCCTGTTTAAATATGAAATTCCACATCACTTACTATCTACTAGCTCATTAGTGATACAAATAAGACAGGAGATACATTAGCCAAAAGGACAAGTAGAAAAGAAGAGGACAGCAAAGGGGATGGGCCATGCTCAATCAAGAAAGAGAAAGGAATTTATAGGTGTGAAGACCTTCTAAAGATACTTGGGAGAACATGTTTGCCAGATACAATTGTTAATATTCCTAATATACAAAGAGCTCCTTGAAATAAATAAGAGAAAGAAAATTCAACAGAGAATATGGGCAAAGGACATATAAAGGAAATTCACAGAAGAAGAAAACCAAATGTCTAATAAATATAATAAAAATATGCCTAACCTCAAAGGGGATCAAGGAGGTAGAAATCAAAACAATGGGATATCAGTTTTCTATTGATAATAATTTGGGATTGATAGTACCTCATATTGGCAAAGGTATTGAGAAAAGAGTGAAGAAATAGTTGATGAAATGTTGGACAACTTTTAAGAAAGCACTCTCCATCAAAATTTTGATGTAACTTAAAGTCAGCAATTGCACCATTTGTATTTTGTCCCACATTCACATACAAAATTTTCACTGCATTTTAAGAAAACTTAATAGTCTTTCAGTAGAGTAATGAAATGTATTGCAGTCTTTAAAATGATCTCTGATATTTTTTACTGTCATGTAAAATAAGCAAGAATTGTGTAGTAGACTAAACATTATTTTATATACAATATAGTAATAATGTATACTATATTAAGAGTATATATATTTTATGTGATATACATTTAAAATTTATTTTATTTTATTTTATTTTATTTTATTTTTGAGACAGAGTCTCACTCTGTTGCCCAGGCTAGAGTGCCGTGGCATCAGCCTAGCTCACAGCAACCTCAAACACCTGGCTCAAGCAATCCTCCTGCCTCAGCCTCCCAAGTAGCTGGAACTACAGGCATGCGCCACCATGCCCGGCAAATTTTTTTCTATATATATTTTTAGTTGTCCATATAATTTCTTTTTATTTTTAGTAGAGATGGGGGTCTCGCTGTTGCTCAGGCTGGTCTCGAACTCCTGAGCTCAAATGATCCACCGGCCTTGGCCTCCCAGAGTGCTAGGATTACAGGCGTGAGCCGTGCCCAGCCTAAAATGTTTTTATTTTTAAATGAAATACAATTTTAAGTAGATACTAATTTGTGCGTAGGAAAAGAGATAAGTGGATACACAATAGAATGTTAGCAGTAACTCAATGATTATTATTAAGAGTGAGAAGGTAAAGGGAGAAGAGAAAAAAGCTAAAATCTTTACATATTAAACATTTACAAATTAATAATAAAAACAACAGAAAAGTACGTGAACAAGTAGTTCACATACAAAATACAAACGTTCAAAAAGTATGTAAATCATTGCCCCCCTAAAAATCAAATTAAATTATTTTTAAACACATTTTTGTCTTTTGTATGTTGGATAGAGAAAGTTCTGGGACGTCATTTTGTATTGATAATACAAATTTTTAACAGTGAGCCAGTGATCAGAAGAGGAAGTACAGAGTAGAAGTAAGAACATACAAATGGGGACCTTTGACTTTTTATATCATCAGCCTCTTATTAAATGAATTTTTATAATTTAAAATATTTTATCAAACCTTAAAGAAAAGATGATCCTAATGTTATTTAAACTTTTCTAGAAAATAAACAAGAAAGAAACTTTCTTTTTTTATTAAATAGTATACAATATTGTAACAAACCAAAGATTACAAACTAAAAAATGAAGTTAAAAAGCAACCTTACTTATGGATATTAATGAGGAAATCTTAAATAAAATACAGTCACAAAATCCTCGATGTAAAACCCTTCAGTTGTAGATTTTACAGAGGAAATGCATTCATATATTGTATAATATATTGCATCTCCAGTGATCTAGGGCACCATTCTTCAATCAATTATGTGAACATTTCTGCAATAAAACATGTAATACTCATACTAAGGAGACTGAATAAATATAATGAAAAGCCTCACATCATCTCAGGTCAGGGTTTAATTCCAATTGAGTTTTTGTCTCAAAGTCATGAGAAAACTTTGGATTTTCAGAGATTGTGGGAAAGGGATTTTACATTTTGTTAGCAAAGAGAAAATAGCAGCAGGTTAAAATAATTATGCATCCTGACCAAGTGGGATTTACTATGGGTTTGCATAGTTCAACATTAGGAACTCTATTAATATAATTTATCTTATTATTAAATTGAAGAGAGACATCATTTCTATATACACTTAAAGACATTAGACATAAATCACCAAACCAGTGACAAAAACTCTTGATATGATAAAACTGACATGGATAATTCTTACATGATAAAATATACCTGCCTCATCCAAAAGGCCAGAATCATGCTTAACAGGCATAAGACATGCTTAACACTAAAGACTTTCCCAATAAAGTCAGATATAAGACAAGGATGCCCACTATTATTTAACATTTCAGATAGGTAGACAGACAGATATATACACACATACATGCATATATATATATATATATACACACACACACATACAGACATATACATATATGTTTATATAATAACATATACATATTACTAAAATAAAATTGTGCCATTGGTTCATGATGCAGAGATATCAATAAAATATGATAGAAAGTTCATTAATAGACCTAGCTACATATGAAAATTTGGTATATGATAAATTCATATGTCAAATCAATAGGAAAAGAGTTTATAGAAGAAATGGTGTTGGGACAACTGGATAGTTATCCAAAAATTTTTAAATACCTACTTTATCCCATAACTCTCATATATAAAAAGGTCTTAGAAACTGATAAGAAAAAAAGACCAATGATTCTATTTTTAAAATGGGCAAAGAACTTCAAAAGGCATTCCACATAAAATGAAACAAAAATGGCCCTTAAACATGAAAAATTTCTCAAATCCACTTTTAGGAAGGAAAATGCAAATACAAAAATTGATATCATTTTTTTTACGTAGTAAATTGGCAAAATCCTAGAGTTTAATAATCCACCTTGTTGATAATATTGTGGTGAAGCAGATACTCTTCCCAGTGGATATATAAATTGGTGCAACCCCATTAAGGGAAATTTGATGATATATATAAAAATTAAAGTACATATACTTTTTGTTTTAGCAATTTCACATCTATTTACAGATATGTGAAATGACATGAGAAATGTTGCTCATTTTCTTCATTGTACTTTGGGTTTTCTGATTAATGAGAGATAATCAGAAAATTTGTAGAAACAACTACAGATTTAAATTTTTTTATAACATGTTATAAGTTGATAGTCAAAATATAGCAGATTTTTTCTTTTAAATACTCAGTGAAATATTTTTATTTCATTATAATTTGTGTAGCTTCCACTTTTATTTTTTTATCTTATATAATAAATTTTAAAATTTTAATTTAAATGGTTCAATATTATGAAAGTAATAGAAATCTCAATAATAGATGTTAAAATACTTTTTGAAAAAATAGAATTACATTAAAATAAATATTAATGTTCGGGATATATATATTTTATAAAAGTCATGAAGTTTACTAAAAACTATCTTAAAAAATAATAATTAAAAAGACATACCAGGTTTCTAAATGTGAAAACTCAAATTTCTTGGGTTAGCCAATAATAAATTAATTGGAAGTTCTATAAGAATTTTCTATGTGATATAATTTTTTATAAATTGACAAAATAATTATTTCCTGTGGAAAATTTAAATACATGAAAAAATGCATTTGGTGGGGTTGGTAAATTCAACCTACCAGCTATACTAAAATATTATATAAAGATATAATCTTAAACAGTGTGGTGTTGAAACAGAAATAAACACAAGTAAGTAGAAAGTCAAAAAGTAACCCACATATGTATTATAACTTAGTATATACAATTAAGGTGACATCCAAGTATCTGATGAAAGAATGTATTATTCTAGAAATGTATTAGAAAAGTTCATAATTTTTTACAAAAGTGAAATTACATTCCTACCTTTCCCATTATATAAAAATAAATTTAAGTTGCATTAAATCTAAAAAAAATTATAAAGGAATTTTTAAAATAATGTAAATATTAACTTGTTCTCAGGATAGGGACAGTCTTTCTAATCATAAAGGCAAATAAAGAATTTCTAAAAGAAAAACTTGAAATGAAAATTAAGTAATATATAATTTTTTTACACCTGTGCTGTAAGATGTAACATATAATTTTATCTATAAATTTCTTCATATATTAAAAGAAGATAGTTGCTAGTTTTGGAAAGGTAAAATGTAACAGGCATTCTCACACTGCTGATAGGATTGTGTGTCATCCTTTCTGAAGGGCAAAAAAAAAAAAAAGGTATGGACCTTTGATCCAGCAATGACACTTCTAGAAATTAATCAAAAGAAAATAATAAGAGAATATAAAAAGGTGTGTACAGAGATATTTATTACAGAGTTGTTTTATAATAGCAAAAACTTGGAAAAACTGAAACCTAAATATTCAAGAATAAAGTGGTTGTTTTAAAACTCCATACTATATTTACATGGCCTACTAAGAATGCATTGTCAATATTATAGTAAAGAATTAAGGACATCCCCTCCACAAAATATGGATGTTCACAATATATTATTAAATTAAACTAATGGGCCAAAGGCAATACATACCTGACCCTATTTTTATTAAAAAGAAAATATATCATTTGTATAGAAAAAAAGGCTATAAGGAAATACTTCAAAATGTTAGTAGTGCTTAACACTATACAGTAGGCTAATAGATAATTTTTACTTTCTTTCTTTTGCTAGCTTATATTTTCTAAATTTCCTGCAACAAACATACTATCCTGTGATTTAAAATTACTATTTAAAAGAGATAGAAAAACTCATAACCACGATGTAAATTCTTTCTTTTATAATTTACTAATTAATCAACGGAATATCCCTTATTAGAAATTGCACTATGATTCCTTGTTAAAATTTGTATGTTAAAATAAATTAATTAACCAAATAATAATTTCTACCACTTGACTTTTCAGCTTCAACTTTGGGATTCTTTTCAAAGCATTTGGAAAGCCTCATTGCCCATTTTATGCACTTATTAGGGAAATTGCTGAAATATTCACTTAAGTATACCATTTACATTTTCATGAAACTATTTTGAAAACTCCGCCAAGTTTGAGAATTGGGAACAAGTCTTTCACCTTAATTTTATATGTTCTCACTTCCTCTTAGGTAGACAATTAGTGACAAGCATAACAGATATAAAACAAACTCACTGCACATGAAAAATTTGCTGGCAGCTGCACACATCCATTGGCTACAGAGCCCCTGAAGCGGTTCATGATGAAAGCATGTCCTATAAAAGGCAGTTTCAAAGTGTGCATTTCATTGACTCTGTAACTGAAGGTCAGAATTACCATATTCTTCTGAAGTAGATGTCATAACAGAGTCATTATAAATAGCTATTTTAATGAACCACAAACAACAATTTCCTATTTCTTTCATAAAGCTTCCCCCAAAATATGAAAGGAAATATTTATATTTATATTATCTTAGACCAACAGGGATTCCCTCTTAATTCATCAGCAAATTAGATTTCAAAAGCATTATTTTACAATGTTGACACAAAAGAAATTAATGCCACATTTATTTCCTGTGATTTCCTAATCAGATCACTTCTGTAATTATCAGGGCTACCTGATCTTTAGAAAATGTAGAAAGGAAGACCAACACATGGAAAAATTTGAACTTTTTTCCAGTGCTTCTCCCTTAACATACGGAAAATGCTTAGGAACTGTTTTTTTCCCTACGTAAATATTGGGACTGTTGAGTCTGGTCTTCCCACAAAGTACACACCTTCTCCCTTGAGAACCAGACACATGAGAAATTGCACTCACTCCTTCGAGTGCCATATAGTACTTTAATGTTTAGTATAATCATTCTACAGGGCACTTGAGGGACCAGAGTAAGGGAACTGAACACATATATACTGAATGTCTTGCTCCTAACATTCATATAATCTTGAAGATAATCTGACTCAAAAATAGTAGCTAGGCATACTGTTGAGTGTAGCACCAAGAACTATTCTTAAACCCACTTTCTGTCTTATTCTTGAGCCTCTAAGTATCTTTTTTTAAATAGAATATTGCTGTCTTCTAGGATTGTAGACAGTAATCTCTAAAACTACCTTTGTGTGCTGTAGATGGTAGAAAATAGGCAACTGGGATCACCAGCCAGGTTCCTTGGGGGTTGGATATATTAAATAGTTTCAGAAGTAATTAAATGGGGTGGGGTCTGACTGGGAAGCCAAGGCATTCAATACTGCCAGGATTCAAGAACACCTAGAACTAATCCCATCTCTCCAGGGAGTCTCAAATCTTTAGCTACCGGAGAGCCTCACTGCAGGTGCAATGCTACTGCTCAGTCTCAGGCATGGTCAGCCTCCAGTCCATAATGACCCTCAAGCTCTTCCTCACACAGCCCAGACATCCATAGATGTCTCAGAGACCAAGTGGTCACTGCTCACACTGAAGGCACAAAAGCACGGAGTCTCACTTCATCCAAACCGACTTTCTGATGTAGACTCGCCTGGGAGTTACATCCACTCTTTCATGTCACATCAGCATTACCAATCAGGAGCCAAAGCTTTTCAGAGAGGTGGGGTCCCAAAGCGAGATTTGCCCCACCACCCCACCATGATTCCCCACACTATTTTGTGTAAACCCCAGAATTCTAGGTGCTCCCAAAAAGATAACCTTTCCTTTCTCAAGAGACACTGTGTGTCTTACCCTCACCGCCTAGCTTGGGACTCCTAGTACTAATCTCCAGGATACTTGTTCTCCCTGCTCATCTCAGACCCCATCCCCAGAAGCCCAGGACCACCAGGGAACTCTGCAGCCCCTGGACTTGATCCCCATACGGTTCTATGCGCTGTGAGCTAACACCCCAAATGATCAATTTCTATTCCCTTTCCCTTTTTGTTCTCTATCACACCTACTGCCACATAAATATTAATAAGTATGTATTTTACTGATTTAGTTGCTTGTCTCTCCTCCTCACACAAGTGTAAACTCCAAGAAGGCAAGGATTTTTATGTTTTGTTCAGAGTTTATTCCCACTATCTATAACATGTTATAGATGCAAATATATGGGTTTGAATAAATTAATGACTAAACATCCATATTGTGCCTTCGGAAGAGCTGTAATTAAATAAGAAGTTTGATTCTTTGAGTTATTTTAAATTACCTTTTGAAAAATATTCATCTATTTCACACAGAGGAGCTTTCACACAGAGAGCCTAGGGTGCATTGTGTGGTCAGAAGGAAGATACTTCTCAGAAGATTTCTTTCCTAATTAAGTTTGGTTTAGTTTCCTACTAAGAGTAGCCAGCACACATTAACTTATGGGAGGCATAGCATGGGGACCTAAAAGAGACAGGCTGATTGCCACGGGAAACTGAGTCTAGCTTGAAATTTTTAGTGCTTCATAATTTCACCATGGATACTTAAAGCTTCTGTTTATTAAGAACAGACTTCATGTAATGTCTGGGTTCCTTCAGTGCAAAATTAATGTTAGACTTTGGCTGTATCATTCTTTATGATATATAATCTTTTATCAAATTATAAAGATTAAGTCTGTTAACACCTGCAAAGCACCTAGAACATATAAGAAGGATTAATAAATGAGAGCTAGTTAACTCTTATAGTTAGATTAATCATAATCATTAGACCAATCATTGAGAAAACATGTGAAAGGGCAACTATTCCTCTCAGTAGATGCCATCACCAGACACCCCTTTCCATCCCAGTCTCCCAGCATTCAGTGACCCCCGACGCATCCTGCAAGCACTTATCCCCGGAGCCCTCTCTTCTCTGGCTGGGACCTCCTGCTGACTCCCTGTCATCCAGGGTTTGCCCTTCCTCACATTTCAGGTAAGTGGGCCTGTATTTTATGACTTATCATCTGATAAGCCCAGGAATGCTCACATTGGGAAAATATATGTAACTTAACTGGTGTCTTTAATACCTGATATCCCAGCTATATCCCTCAACATTTTAGTAATGTTCTTTATGAAAATTTTAGAGGTGAAAGAAATCGTGACTGTGAGAGTATTTACAAATGTGTGTGGGGATGCAGACTTGTGTTGCAGCAGGCTAGAAGGGTCACCATTTTGATGGATTGTGCAGCTTTTCTGTCCTCCAGTGATATTGTGTAGGGGCTGATCGAACTTTTTAAGAGATACGAAAGCCATGAATGTTGACCACACATGTGATTTGAAAGTTTTTGGTAAAATTGACTGAACTTAATGTGAAGACAAGGAACAAATTCAAAAAATGTGCCTTGATATCAGGGTGTAGGGAGAAAAACTGATGGTAGCAGATAATACTTAATTCTAGAAATCAAACTGTGTGACTGAAACATAAGTCAGAAACATGGCATGAAATGGGGACAAAGGAAACTTGCTAACCAATCCCTCTTCTGGCATATAGTGATTGGAAAACCCTACATGAATTGCTGTGGCTGAGGAAGGAAGCCCTTGCAGCGAGACATCTGATATTTAAATGTAGCTCTGAGCTGCTTCAAATCAATCTATCAGAAATGTTAAACCTCTTTTGAGACATATTTATGGTTAGATGCCCCTGAATTGAGAAAAGGGAAACAGGAAGTTCCTGCATACATGCTTATTTTGCTTACATGTGCTTCATTTGTACAAGGTGATTGCTCGGAGCAGCTGCAGCCATAAATGCCACTGCTTGTCAGAGTAGATAACTAGCTAACCCTGAGTCTTTCCTTCCTCTTACCCAGAAATTCTGTGTGTTTTGCAGAAAGGTCCATAAAACAATACACCTGCCTTCTGGTGGACTAAGCTCAGTTAGTTTCCAATATCATTAAATAATAAGATACTCAGCAGTATTGTATCCAAATCTTGAAAGTCTCCTGCTCCAATTTTCTGTGTTGGGATTTGAAATAGGGGCAAGACAAAGGGCACTAGGGACTGATGTCATGTGCTTAAGGTGTGGGGGTTCTCAGTGTGTATGTTTGCTTTGTCTAATTGGTTTGGATTTGATTTGATGACTTCTTTGGGGATGGAAACAGATGTCAATGAAAAACAACCCAAGAGGAACACTCAGTGAAGAGGAAAGCACATAAGCCTTTCAAGCCATAATTCCTGCAGGTTGATGGTAAAAACTTAATTGGCTTCTGTTTTAACTCTCAGTAAATACAAGAGTCAGGTCTGTGAGCTGAGTGACGTAATCAGCCCCTATGCAATGTCAGTGGAGATGGACAGAAAAGCTGCACAATCCATTAAAATGGTGACCCTTCTAGCCCACCGCAGTACGTCTGCGTCCCCACACGCATTCATACTCTCACACTAATGCTCTCTTGAACTTCTAAAATTTTCAAAATGATTGTCACTTAAAATTTGAGGGAAATATCTGAAACATCAGGTATTAAAGACATCACTCAAGCTACATACATTTTCCCAGTGTGGAGCATTCTTAGGCTTATCAGATGACTGAGTCATAAGATACAGGCCTAATTACAATAGTTGTAATGTGGGGAAGAGCAAACCCTGGATGACAGGGAGACAGCAGGAGGGTCCTGGCCCTGAGAAGAGAGGGCACCTGGGATAGGTGCCTGCAGGACGCGTCGGGGGTCAATGAGTGCTGGGAGACTGGGATGGAAGGGGTGTCTGCTGACGGCACCTACTGAAAGGAGTAGTCGCCCTTTTCACATATTTTCTCAATGTCTGGTCTAATGATGACAACTAATCTGTCGAACTCCTAAGAGTAACACTAGCTCTCATTCATTAAACCCTTACATGTTCTAGGTGCTTTGGAGGCATTAACGTACTTGACCTTTACAACAATCCTATAAAGAGAAAACAATTATAATCACTACTTTGCTAGGGAGGAAGCAGAAGCTCAGCCAAAGCAAATAAATTGCCCTCAGATATATGCTGAGACTTCAAGCCTGCCCTGTCAAACTTCAAAGCCTGTGTTTGTAACTAGTAGTTCCCAAAGTGTAGCCCCAGGCCAGCAGCAGCATCTGGACGCCAGTTAAAAATGCAGATTTCTGAACCCATCCCATTTCTACTGAATCAGAAATTCTGGGCTTGGAAGCCACATTCTTTGTCTTAACAAGCTCTCCAGGTGATTCTGATGCTCCACATTTAAGAATCATATATCTTTTCAGCTGCTTTTTAGGGAATTCACTCTCTTTCAAATGAAGGATAAGTGTACCTGGGCTGGAGGTGGGGGAGGTGGGGGGGTGGGATGCTGAAATTGTCGTCCATGACTACCTGAGAGAATGTTATACGAGGACAAGAAGCGAGACCAAGGCTGGAAAGGAAGGGTCAGACCACAAAATGCCCTGGAGTAGAAGCAAGGCCACTTGGGTTGGAGAGGATCTATGAACGGTAAATCTCAACCCCGGCAAAGGCAGGTTTCCCAGTGCCTAAGGGTGGAAACAGCTGGGAGATACCAGGGGGATGGTATTCAGGTAAAGCAGACAAGAATAGTCATTCTTAACGGTCTTGACATTTCTTAGTAACAAAGTCATGATCATTGAGAAGTAAATTCAACTCATTTTTAAAGGCAGCAAAAGCACTCGAGAAGGCACAATAATGCAGGGAAAGCAATGTGAGATGAACAGGATGATTGTGAATTCCTTCATCGTTCATCATAGTCCTCTTTACTGATCTACTGTAATGGAGTGATCGTTCCCAGTGATATTCTTTCTGGATTTGAGTCATGGTAACTATTACTAACATTTTATAAGTCATAATTATATTAAAGAATATTTTTATTTTTAAAAGTTTTATTGAGATATAATGACATAAAATGAACTGCATAATTTTACAGTGTAAAATTTTCTATTTTGATATATGTATACCTGTGAAACCATTAACATAAGGCAGTACCCATATTCGTCACTCCCAAAACTTTCTTCAAGCTCCTTTGTAATTTCACCCCCAGTCCCTCTCTGCCCCATCCCATCCCAGGTAACCTCTGTTCTGCTTTCAGTGCTTATACATCAATTTGCATTTCCTAGAACTTTGTATAAATGGAATCATTCAATATGTACTCTTTTGTGTAGCTTCTTTCTCTTAACATAATTAGAGATTCATATATACTGTAGCTTATATCAACATATCATTCCTTTTTAGTTGCTGAATAATACTCCATTGTATAGCTATGCCACAGTAAAATATACCTATTCACTAGTTGATGGAGCTTAGGTTTTTTCTAGTTTTTTTATTATTATTACAAATAAAGCTACTAAAAATATTACTACATAAGTCTTTGTATGGATATATGCTTTACTTTCAATTTTGAAAAAACCTAGGAGTAGAATGTTAGATCATATGGTAGTGTACATTTAACTTTTTTTTTAATTGCCAAACTGCTTCAAAGTAGCTGTACCATTTCAAATTCCCATCAGAAATGTATGTGACTGCCAGTTCCTCTATATCCTCATCAACGCTTGGGATCATCAGTACTGTTTAATTTTAGCGATTCTAGTAAAAATATATTGTTATATCATTGTGGTGTTAAATTGCATTTTCCTAATGACTGTTGAGGGTAAGCATCTTTTATTATGCTAATTTTCCTTCTTCTATAGTGAAATGTCCATTCAAATCATTTTCTCATTTTTTATTGGGTTCTTATTATTGAATTTGGAAAGTTCTTTATATATCCTAGAGGCAAGTCCTTTATTAGATCTATGCTTTGCAACTATTTTTCACTAGTCTATGGTGTGTTTTTCATCCCATTAACAATGTCTATTGAAGAGCAGAAGGTTTTGATTATGATGAAGCCCAATTTATCAATGTTTCCTTTTATGAATTTTGCTTTTGGTTGTTACCAAGAAATCTTGGTCTAACCCTAGATCAAAAAATATTTTTCCTATGATTTCTTCTAGAAGTGTTTGAGTTTTGGATTTTCATTTATGTCTATGATTCATTTTGAGTTAATTTGTGTATATGATACTAGAAATTAATTGAAGTTTTTTCTTTTTTTTTAAATATGGATATCCAATTGTTTAAGTGCCATTTGCTAAGAACACTATTATTTCTCTACTGAATTGCATTTGTAACCTTTGTTAAAAATTAGTTGTCCATGTATGCTCATATATAATTGCAATTATTTCTTAACTTTCCTGTTCACTGAAGTTGTTTTGGCTATTCTAAGTCTTTTACATTTCTATCTGAATTTTAGAATCAACTTATCAGTTTCTACCTGCCCATCCCTGTAAAAGTCTATTGGGATTTTGATTGGCATTGCATTAAATCTGTATACCCATTTGGGGAAATTTAGCATCTTAACAATATTCAGTCAATTCATGCACATTATAAGTTTCTCCATTTATTTAGTTCTTTAATTTCTCTCAGCAATATTTTGTAGATTTCAGCGTATAGGCCTTTCACATCTTTTGGTCAGTTTTATCCAAAAGTATTTCATTTACTAAATGATATTTTAGTTAATATGCATTTTTAAATTTATGATTATCTATTGCTAGCATGTAGAAATACAATTGATATTTATATATTGATCTTGGGTCTCGAAACATTGCTAAACTTAATTATTAGACCTAGTTGCTTTTTATTTTGTGTAAATTCCATTGGATTCTCTATGTAGACAATCATGTTGTCTGTGAATAAATCTATTGCTTCCTTACCAATTTGAATGCCTTTTAGTTTTTTTCTTATTACACTTTCTAGAATATCCCACACAATGTTGAATAGAAATGATAAAACTGCACATCCTTATGTTGTTCTAATTAGGGAAAAAATCATGTAGTCTTTCCAAATTAAATATAATTTTACTCATAGATTTTCATAGATATTTGTTATTAGTTTGAAAAAGTCCAATTCTATTCCTACTTTGTTAAAAGGTTTTTATTGCTGTTGTTTTTCAATCAGAAATTGATGTTGGATTTTGTTAAAGGATTTTTCTGTGTCTATTGAGTTGATTATATGGGTTTTTTTTTAGTTTGTTAATGTAGTGAATTACATTGATTAATTTTCAAATTTTAAGTCAACTTTTCATTCATAGCATAAACTGTACTTGGTCATAAGGTACTCGTTTTATATACTGTTGAATTTGCTAAAATTTTATTTAAAATTTTTTCATCTAAGTTTATGAGACATATTGGTCTGTAGTTTTCTTTTTCTTTAATGCCTTTATCAGGTATGAAGGTATTGCTGGCCATATAGAATGAGTTAAGGAAGTATTCCCTCCTTTTCAATTTTCTGCAAGAGTTTGTATAGATTCTTTTCCTTAAATGTTTGGCAAAATTTACCAGTGAGCTATGATGCTGTTTGAACTTCAGTTTTCTCTGAAGTAAAAAAGTTAAAAGAAGTTTAATTTATTTAATAGCTATAAGGCTATTTCTGAATTATTTCTTCTTGAGCTAGCTTTGGAAGTTTGTCTCTTCGAGGAATTACACCATTTCATATAAGTTGCCAAATTTATGGTCAAAAGTTATTAATAATATTCCCTTAGCACCTGTTTAATATTTTCAAATTCTGTAGTTATTTCAGATTTTTTGAGGTTTTTTTTATTGACCCATAGTATTTGTACATATTTATGGGCTACATGTGATATACTGTTATATACATGGGATATGTAATGATCAAGTCAGGATATTTAGAATATTTATCACCTACAGCATTTATCATTTCTATGTGTTGGGAACATTTCCAAACCTCTCTTCTAGCTATTTTGAAATACACAATACCTTATTGTTAATTATAGTCACACTACTCTGTAATTGAACATTAGAACGTATTCTTTCTATCTTTGTGTTTGTACCCATTAACCAAACTCTCTTTACCCACCCCCAACACACATACCCTACCCAGCTTCTGAAAACTATCATTCTACTCTCTACCTCCATGAGGTTAACTTTTATTGTTCCCACATATGTGTGAGAACATGCAATATTTTTCTTTCTGTGCTTGGTTTTTTTAGTTAACATAATGGCCTCCAGTTCCATCCATGTTGTTGCAAATGACAAGATTTCATTCTTTTTTTGTAGCCAAATACTATTTTATTGGGTACATATACCACATTTTCTTTACCCATTCATCTACTGATGAACACTTTCATTGATTTCATATCTTGGCTATTGTGAACAGTGCTGCAATAGACATGAGGGTACAGGTATCCCTTCAGTACACTAATTTTCTTTTATTTGTATAAATACCCAATAGTGGGATTACTGGGTCATACGGTAGAGCTAATTTTAGTTGTTTGAGAACTCTCCACCCTGTTTTCCCCAATGGCCATACTATTAATAATTTACGTTCCCACCAACAGTGTGTAAAATTCCCTTTCTCCACATCCTCATCAGCATCTGTTTTTTTCTGTTGTTGTTGTTTTGACTTTTTCATTATAGGTATTCTAATTGGGGTGGATGATATTTCATTATGGTTTTGAGTCACATTAACCTGATGCTTACTGATCTCATATACCTGTTGGCCATTTGTATGTCCTCTTTTGAAAAATATCTATTCAGATCCTTTATCTCCTTTTTAGTAGGATCCTTTGGTTTTTCTGTCTTGAGTTGTTTGAGTTCTTTGTACATTCTGGATATTAGTTTGTTGTCACTTGAATAGTTTGCAAATATTGTCTGTCGTCCAACAGGTTGTCCCTTCACTCTGTTGATCATTTTCTTTCCTATGTAGAAGTTTTTTAGTTTAATATAGTCCAATTTGTCTATTCTTTTTTTTTTTTGTTGCCTGTGCTTTTAGGGCCTTAGTCATAAAATCTTTCCCTAGACCAATGTCTTCGAGCATTTCCCCTGTGTTTTCTTGTAGTAGTTTTATAGTTTCAGATCTTACATTTAATATTTAATCAACTTGAGTTGGTTTTATATATGGTGAGAGAGAGGAGTACAGTTTCTTCTGCATAGGGGTATCCAGTTTTCCCAGCATCATTTATTGAAGAGGGTGTCCTTTCCCAATATATGTTCTGGGTGCCTTAGTAAAAATTGTTAGCTGTAAATATGTGGATTTCTGGGTTCTCTAGTCTGTTCCATTGGTCTATGTATCTGTTTTTATATAAACAAAATGCTGTTTGGGTTACTATAGCCTTGTAATTTATTAATTTTTTCTTTCAATAGATTTAGTGAGTACAAGCTGAATTATGTTACATGTATCTATTGTATAATGGTGAAGTCTGGGATTTTAGTGTATCCGTCACCCAAATGGTGTACATTGTACCCAAAAGGTAATATTTCATTCCTCATCTCTTTCCACCCTCCCCCCTTTTAAGTCTCCAGTGTGTGCCCACGTGTAACCATAGCTTAGCTCCCATTTATAAGTGAGAATATGTGGCATTTATTTTTCTGCTCCAGAATTACTGTACTTAGGATAATGGCTTCCAGTTTTATGCCAGTACCATGCTGTTTTGGTTACTATAGCGTTGTAGTATAATTTGAAGTCAGCTAATGTGATGCCACCGGTTTTGCTCTTTTTGCTTAAGATCGCTTTGGGTATTCAGTCTCATTTTGGTTCCATATGACTATTAGGGTTTTTTCTAATTCTGTGAAAAATGACATGGCATTTTTATAGGAATTGCAGTAAATCAGTAGATTGTTTTGGGCAGTATGGTCATTTTAATAATATTAATTCTTCCAATCCATGAGCATGGGATTTTTTCCATTTTTTTGTATCATCTAGAATTTCTTTCATCAGTGATTTGTGGTTCTCTTTGTAGAAATCTTTCATTCCTTGGTTAAATATATTCGAATTTTTTTTTCAGCTTTCATAACTGGGATTGAGTTCTTGATTTGGTTCCCAACTTTGTCATTGGTATATAGAAATGCTATTAATTTTTGTACATTGATTTTATAACCTGAGACTTTGTGAATTCATTTATATTAATAAGATCTAGGAGTCTTTTGAGGCATCCTTAGGGTTTTCTAGTTATAAAATCATATCATCAGTAAACAGAGACAATTTGACTTCCTCTTTTCTCATTTGGATGCCCTTTATTTATTACTCTTGCATGATTGCTATGGCTAAGATTCCCACTACTATGTTGAACAGAAGCAGTGAAAGTGAGTATTCTTATCTTGTTCCAGTTCTCAGGGGGAATAATTTCAATTTGTCTCCATTCCATATGATGTTGACTGTGGGTTTGTCAAATATGGTTTTATTATTTTGAGGTATGTTCCTTCTATGCTGAGGTTTTTGAGGGTTTTTATCAGGATGAGGTACTGGATTTTATTGAATATTTTGGATTTATTGAGATGATCATATGGTTTTGTTTATCATTCTGTTCATGCAGTGAATTAAGTTTATCAACTTGCATAGCTGAACCATCCTTGGATCCCTGTGTGAGAACCACTTGATCATAATGAATTATTCTTTTGATATTCTGTTGGATTTGGTTTGCTAGCATTTTTTGAGTATTTTTGCATCTATATTAACCAGGGATATTAGCCTGTAGTTTTCTTTTTTTGTTTTATCCTTTTCTAACTTTGGTTTCAGAGTGATAGTGGTTTCGTAGAATGAGTGAAGTAGGATTGCCTCCTACTTGATGCTTTGGAACAGTTTAAGTAGAATTGACAACAGTTGTTCTTTGTACATCTGGTAGAATTCAGCTGTGAATCCGTCTGGTCCTGGAGGGTGTTTTTGTTGTTTCTGTTTGGAGATTTTTTTCATTATTGATTCAATCTCACTAACTCATTATTTGTCGGTTCAGGGTTTTTATTTCTTCCTGGTTCAGACTTGGAAGGTTGTATATTTCCAGGAATTTATCCATTTCCTCTAAGTCTCCTAGTTTGTGGGGATAGAGATGTTTATAGTCTTCTCTGATGATCTTTTGTACGTCTGTGGTATCAGTGATAATGTCTCCTTTTTCATTTCTGATTGAGCTTGTTTGAATTCTCTGCCTTCTTTTCTTGGTTAATCTAGCTAGTGGTCTAACACATTTGTTTATCTTTTCATAGAACCAACTTTTCATTGACCCTTTGTATTTCTTTTTCTGGTTTCAATTTAATTTACTTTTGCTCTGATCTTTGTTATTTATTTTCTTCTGCTAGCTTTGAGTTTGGTTTATTGTTTTTCTAGTTCCTTGAGGTGTGATCTTAGGTTGTTAATTTTTGATCTTTTGGTTTTTTTGTGGTAGGCATTTATTGCTATAAACATCTCTCTTAGCACTGCTGTTGTAGCACAGATATTTTGGTAAATTGTGTCAATATTATTCATTTTGAAAAGTTGTTTAATTTTTATCTTGATTTCTTCATTAATCCAAAGATCATTGAGGAAAAGGTTTTTAAATATCCATGTAATTGAATAGTTTTGAGAGTTCCTTTTGAAGTTCATTTCTATTTAATAGCTTTATTCCACTGTATCTGAGAAGGTACTTAATATTATTTCTACTTTGTTTAATTTATTGAGACTTGTTTTGGGGCCTAACATAAGATCAATCTTGGAAAGTGTTCCATGTGCTGATGAGAAGAATGTACATTTTGCAGTTTGGGGGTAGAATGTTTTATAAATGTCTATTAGGTCCATTTGTTCTAAAGTCTAGTTTAAGTTTAGTGTTTCTTTGTGAATTTTTTGCCCTGATGATCTGTCTAGAGCTGCCAGTGGAGTGTTGAAGTACCCTACTAGTAATATATTGTTGTATATCTCTTAGGTATAGTAGTATTTGTTTTATGAATCTGGGAGCTCTGGTGTTAAGTGCATATATATTCAGGGTTATTATATCTTCTTGTTAAATTGATCCCTTTATCATTATGTCATGATCGTCTTTGTTTTGTTTTACTGCTGTTGACTTAAAGTCTGTTTTATCTGATGTAAGAATAGCTAATCCTGTTCACTTTGGGTGCATCAAATATTTTTCTTCATTCCTTTGCCTTGAATTTATAAAAGTCTTTATGAGTTAATTGGGTCTCTTGAAGATGTAAGATATTTGGATTTTGTTTTTGTATCCATTCTGCCAACCCATACCTTTTAAGTGGGGCATTTAGACAATTTACATTAAAAGTTAATATTGATATTAATATATGAGACACTGTTCCTGTTATCATGTTGATTGCTGCCTAGTTGCTTTGTATTCTTAATTATATTACTATTTTATAGGCCCTGTGAGTTTTATACTTTCAAATGTTTTTATATTGGCATGTATTGACCTTTCATTTTGATGTCTTTCATTTCTGAGCCTTTTTTATAGGGCTGATCTAGTGACAAATTCCCTTATCATTTGCTTCTACAAAAGACTATATTTTCCTTCATTTATGAAACTTAGTTTTGTAAGATACAAAATTCTTCATTGACAGTCTGTTTAAGAAGGCTAAAAATAGGACCCCAATCCCTTCTGGCTTGTAAAATTTCTGCTGAGAAGTCTGCTGTTAGTCTCATGAGATTTCTTTTACAAGTTAGTTGACACTTTTGTCTTATTGCTCTTAAGCTTTTTTCCTTTGAATTGACTTTAGATAATCTGACAACTATGTGCCTTGGTTAAGTCCTTTTTCCAATGAATCTCCCAGGAATTCTATTGAGCCTCTTGTAACTGGATATCTAAATCTCTAGTAAAACCAGGGAAGTTTTTCTCAATTATTCCCTCAAACAGGTTCTCTAAAATGTTTGCTTTTTCTTCTTCTACATCAAGAATACCTATGATTCATATGCTTTATATGTTTTACATAATCCCATATTTCTTGGAGATTTTTTTCATTTCTTTTAATTCTTTCTTCTTTATTTTTGTCTGAATGGGTTAATTTGAAAGCCTTATCTTCAAGCTCTGAAATTCTTCTGCTTTGTCTTGGCATATTGTTAAAACTTTCCACTGTATTTTGTATTAGGTTATTAAGTATGAAATGTCCTATTCCTTAAGTACTGTTTGACAGTTGATATCTCTGACATTTCACTTTGACACTTCTTGTGTTATGTTTATTGTGAAAGTACATCCTCAGTCTTCCAAATGCATGTTTTGGCTTGTGATTATCTTCCAAATTTTTTTAGAGTAATTTTTGTAAAACCATAGATAAGTCATAAGTTCATGTTATTTTCTAATATGAGTTCTGTCATGGAACCAATGCAGTGCAGACAGCTCAAAATATCATTGAAGTGTTTGGGAAGGATGTGGCTAATGAATACACAGTACATCAATGGTTTGAGAGCTTTAATTCTAGTGATTTTAATCTTGAAAGTGAGCCTCGTGGGTGACCTGAGACCAAGGTGAATATTGATGAGCCGAGACCTGTAGTAGAAGTGAATCCATATCAACCTCCATATGAATTAGTAGCAAGGTTTGATGTTACTATTCTAGCAATATTGGACCATTTGAAACAAATAGGCAAGGTAAATAAGCTGGAAAGATGGTTTCCGCATGAATTAAACAAGCTTCAGCAAAGAAATAATCTTGAAGTTTGCCTTTCTTTGCTGTCACAACATAAAGGCAAACCATATCTACACCATATTGAAAAATGGATTCTTTATGACAATAACAAGCATTCAGCACAATTGTTGGATAAAAGTGAAGTGCCAAAACACAGTCCAACACCAAATATCCATCAAAAAAAGCTAATGGTGTCTGGTTGGCCAGTGCTGGTATTATCCACTACAGCTTCATAAAACCTGGTCAGTTGATTACATTGGATGTCTACTGCAACCAATTGGATGAAATGATGAGGATGCTTGTGATTAAGCAGCCAAGATTGGTCAATACAGACAGGCCAATCCTCTTGCAAGACACCGGTTGACCACATGTTACACAAACAACACTGCTCTAACTACAGAGGCTGGATTTAGAAACTCTCTGTCATCCACCATACTCACCAGACCTTGTACCAACTGTCTACCACTTCTTCCAGGCTTTGGAACACTTATTGCAAGGAAAAATATTCAATTCTTAACAAGCTGTGGAAAACATCTTTCATGGTTTCATCACCACTCACTCTCTAGGCTTCTTCATTGCTGGCATAAATAAGCTACCATTAACATGGCAAAGCTGGCAATAGTTGAGGCACATACTTTGACTAATTGTATTGCTTCTTATTTCAGATTTAATAAACTACACGTTTGATTCAAAATCAGATAGTTCATATTTAATGACTTATTCCCTGAGTCTTTCATTTTCAGAAGTTCTGTTATTTTTTTAATATCTATCTCTTTAGTGAATTTTTCATTCATGTCCTAAATTATTATTTTGGTTTCCTTGTGTTCATATTCAAATTTCTCTGTAATCTCATTGAGCTTACTTGGTATCCATATTTTGAATTCTTCACCTGTCATTTCAAAATTTTCCTTTTGGTTGGGATCCATTGCTAGCGAGCTAGTGTGATCCTTTGGGGGTGTTAAAACAGTCTGTTTTTTCATACCGTCAGAGTTCTTATGCTGGTTATTTCTTATCCAGAGAAGTTGTCACCTCTTATTTTTAATTTACCTTCATTTGGATGGAACATTTTTTATTTTTTTGGTTTATTTTATTTTCCCCTTCAAGGTGTGAGTATATTGTATGTTGTGTTTTGTTGTTTGGCTTCTATTTTGAGTGCTTTCAGGGGGTCAAAGCTTTGTGTGAATTCCTTGATTATAAATAGCCTTTGTGCAGTGGCTTTCTCATTTTCTGATTATAGTATAGATGTACTGGGTGCTACCTTCTGCAATACTGGAATTACAGCGATCTCAGGAAGCTTAGCTCTTTCTCCAGCACTATGTCCTCTGATAATAGGTATTAAATTGGATTGTGCTTTTAACCTCCAGGGTCAGTCCATGGCACTTATGGGTAAGAGACAGCTGTAGCAGAAGCCAGTGGGTAGGTGTTTGAACTTTGTTTACCATGAGGGGTTCTCTGTCGTTTCAGGAAATAGATTAGCGAGTGTATGGGAGGAAAAATCTGTTTCCCTATCATGCCCCTGTATTGAGGTTTGTGACTTTGAATTCAGTCAGTTCCTGATTCCTGTTATCTATCTCCAGGCCACATCACTGAAAACTGCAGAAAATGCCTTCCCCACAGTTCTCTGCCTAAATGATTTCAGAATAGAACCTCTTTCCTCATCTCAAAACAGATAGCTGTACAGCTCACCTATTCTCCTCTGTGAGGAACACTGCTGCTCCGTGTAGAGCAGCAGTTGTCCCCAACCTTTCTGGTACCAGGGACTGGTTTCATGGAAGATGATTTTTCCATGGACTGGGGGTCAGGGTTGGGGTGTTGTGAGTGGGGTGGTGGTGGTGCAGAGCTCAGGCAGTGATGGACAGCCCATTTTCTATCAAGCCACAGACTGGTACTAAGTGATGGCCCAGGGGTTGGAGACTGCAGGTGTAGTGGGGGAGAGATGCACTGCCTTTCAGCATGTGCAGGTAAGTACCTACTGTGGTGTTGCTGGCAACTTGGTTCAGCTGGACCTAGGATAGTGTTCAGGTGCCAGAGGTGGTGGACTAGGTTAGGTATTCCCCCAGTTCCCATAGTCCCCATAGCTTTGTAATATATTTTGAAGTCAGTTTGCCTTTGCTTTGTTAAAGAAATTTATCTCTCTCTCTCTCTCTCTCTCTCTCTCTCTCTCTCTCTCTCTCTATATATATATATATATATATATATATATATAATTTTTTATTAAGTCAGATAATGTGATACCTCCAGCTTTGTTTTTCTTGCTCAGGATTTCTTTGACTATTCAGGCTCTCTTTTTGTTCCATACAAATTTTAGGATTTTTTTTCTATTTCTGTAAACAATATTATTCGTATTTAAATAGAGACTACATTTAATCTATAGATTGCTTTGGGTAGAATGATCATTTTAACCATATTTATTCTTATGATCCATGAGCATAAGATTTCTTCCCATTTGTGTCATATTCAATTTCTTTCACGAGTATTTTTCTTGTAGAGATATTTCACCTCCTTGGTTAAATTTATTCCTTGATAGTTAATTTTGTTATAGCTATTGTAAATGGATTTGCTCTCTTTATTTCTTTTCAGCTAGTTTTTGTTGGTGTATAGAAACACTACTAATTTTTGCATGTTGATTTTGTATCCTGAAACTTTACTGAATTTGTTTATCAGATATAAGAGTTTTTTTGGTGGAGTCTGTGGGTTCATCTAAATATAAGATTATGATATTTGCAAAGGGGAATGGTTTGGCAATCTCTTCTCCAATTTGGAAGCATTTTATTTCTCTCTCTTGTATGATTGATCTGGCTAGGACTTCCAGTACTATGCTGAATAGAAGTGGTTACAGTGGACATCATTGTCCTGTTCCAGTTCTTAAAGTAAAGGCTTTCAGCTTTTCCCCACTCAGTATTATGTTGGCTCTGGGTTTGTCATATATGGCCTATATTATGTTGAGGTATGTTTCTTTTATGCCTAGAATGTTGAGAGTTTTTAGCATAAAGGTAACATTTTATTAAATGTTTTTTATACATCCTTTGATATGATTATATGTTTTTTGTCCTTTGTTCTTTTCATGTGATATATTATGTTTATTGATTTGCATATGTTGAACCATCCTTACATCCCTGGGGTAAATCCCACTTGATCACATTTTATTATCCTTTTGATGTGCTGTGAGATTCAGTTTGGTAGTATTTTGTTGAGGATTTTTGCATGTATGTTCATCAGGGATATTGGCCTTTTGAGTCCTTCTCTGGTTTTGGTACTGGGGTAATGCTAGCCTTGAAGAATGGTTTAGGGAGACTTCTGCCCTCGCCGCCTTCAATTTTTTGGAATAGTCTGAAAAGAATTGGTGTTAGTTCTTCTTTATAAGTTTGGTAGAATTTAGTAGTAAACCCATCCTGTCCCAAACTTTTCTTTTGGGGGAGACTTTTTATTACTGATTCAATCTTGTTACTCATTATTGGTCTGTTCAGGTTTTCTATTTCTTCTTGATCTATTTCTTCTTTCTATTTCTTCTATTTCTTCTTTCTATTTCTTCCTGATTTAATCTTTGTAGGTTGTATGTGCCCAGGAGTTTATCCATTTCCTCTAGATTTTACAGTTTGTTAGCATACAGTTGTCCATAATAGTCTCTGATGATCTTTTCTAATTTCCGTGGTATCAGTTATAATGTCTCCTTTTTCATTCTGATTTTGTTTATGTGAGTCTCTTCTCTATTTTTCTTGGTTAGTCTAGCTAATAGTTTATCAATTTGTTTACCTTTTCAAAAAACAACTTTGTTTTGTTGCTCTTCCGTATTTTTTGGCTTTATGTTTATTCTGCCCTGATCTTTATTCTTTCTTCTACCAATTTTGGGTTTGGTTTGTTCTTGCTTTTCTTGTTTCTTGAGGTGCATCATTAGCTTGTTTACTTAAAGTACGTCTAGTTTTTTGACTTAGATATTTAATGCTATAAATTTTCCTCTTAGCGCTGCTTTTGCTGTATCTCACGTGTTTTGGTATGTTGTGTTTAGATTTTCTTTTGTTTCAAGAAATTTTGTTATACTCTTAATTCTTTCTTGACTATTCCCAAATGTCCTTTTGTGATTGATTTCTCATTTTATTCCATTGTAGTCTGAAAAGACACTTGATATGATTTAGATTTTTAAAAATTTGTTGAGACTTGTTTTGTACCCTAATATATGGTCTGTCCTGGAGAATGTTCCATGTGTTGATGAGAAGAATGTGTATTCTGCAGCTGTTGGATTAAATGTTCTATAAGTATCTATTAGGTCCATTTGGTATAAAGTATAGTTTCAATCCAATATTTCTTTGTTGATTTTCTTTCTAGATGAACTGCCTAATGCTGAGAGTGAGCTTTTGAAATACCTATCTATTTTTGTATTGGAGTCTAGCTCTCCCTTTAGATACAAAAATACTTACTTTATATATCTGGGTACTCCAGTTTTGGGTGAATGTACGTTTAGAATTGTTGTATCCTCTTATGGAAATCATAAAATGATCTTTGTCTGGTTTTTAATCTTCTTGACTTAAAGTCTGTTTTATCTGATATGAGTATAACTTCTCCTGCTTCCTTTTTGTTTTTATTTGTGTGTAATGTCTTTTTACATTCCTTTACTTTCATATGTGGATGCCAGCAGTGGCAGCGGTGGTGCCTGGGTGGGCCTGTCCTCAGGCCCCGGGGAGGAGTGCACAAATGTCAGCAGTGTAAGGGTCAGGGCAATCCCCAGGCCTCTGTACAGCATGCTTTGTCACTAGTGGCAGGTGTCCTGGGCCTCTTGTTAGGCCCACTAGCAGTGTGCACACAAAACCAGGATTACCAATGGGGCAGAGTGATCCCCAACCCCCTGCTTGGGCATTGGGGTGAGGGGCAGGGACAGGCTGGCAGGGCTGACTGGACCGGTCTTCAGGACCTCTGCTGGTGTGGGGTCAGGCTATCGTGGGCATGGTGGGGCAATCCTCAGGCCCCTGGGCAATATGCTGTTGTGGTGATAGCAAAGGCAGCAGTGAACAAAGAAGGCCCATCTCTAAGGCACATGCAAGTGTATGGCAGCCCTGTTACTGGTAGGGGAAAAGTTGTTGTCAGTAGCACTGTCTCCAGGCAGGCAGCTTTCAGACTCTGAAGAGCACACACTTCAGCTCCCTTTGTCCTTTGTCCCTTTGGTGGTATAGTGCAGCTTCTTCAGTGCTCTTTATCACTCTTTTCCTGTCATGCAGGACAGATGTGGGCTAGAGTGCTGGGAACTCTGTTGCACTGCCGGGTTTAACCAGCATTGTACCACTACAGCTTTCCAAGTAGATGTAGGGGGATGTTAGCGGAGCTCCAGGGATGTGGAGATGGGGTGTTGGGCTCCAGGAGAGGATGCAGTCTGGGAGCGGGGGGCTAGGCTCACAAAATGGCACAGTGCCACAGCTGCTTTGGTCTCAGAGAGTGTGTGAGACCCACTGTGAGCTCCTTCTCTGGAGCAATGCTGTTGTATAGACTCCAAGCATCTCCCTACATGAGACTCAGTGCCTACTAAGGTTGAAAGGCTTTCTCATGGCTAGGATTACAGGAGTTCTCAATGGGAATATGGACCACTGGGGATCAACCAATTACCCTTTTGCTGCACTGGAGAACCTCACTGGGCTTCCAACCAATCCCCAGTCTGGCCAGCTACCTCATTTCCCTATCCTTCCATGCCTCAGGAGGCTTCTTTCACTTCGATGCTGAATTCTAGGTTCTCTGAGATGCAGTATTTGAAGTGTGATTATCTACTCAGTATTTTGGTTCTTTGTGGAGGAGGTAAGTGTTGGATGCCTCTAGTCAGCCATCTTGAAGACCCCTCCCATTCTTGGTACTGGTAACTTATCTCATGTATGTTTCATCCTGATTAGTCTGACTATAGATTTATCAGTTTTATTTTCTCAAAGAACTAACTTTTAGGCTTATTAATTTTCTCTAACATTTTCTGTTTTCTTTTTCATTGAGTCTGCTCTGGTCTTTATTTTCTTTCTTCCACTAACTTTGGGTTTAATTTGCTGTTCTTTTTCCAGTTTCTTAATGTAGGATATGGAGTAATCAATCTGAGACCTTTCTTCTTTTTTAATACTATAGGTGTTTCTATAAATTTTCCGTAAGTTCTGAATTAGCATCATCTTGCCAATTTTGATATGTTGAGTTTACATCTTTATTAAATTTAAAATACATTCTAATTTCTTCTTTAATTTCTTCTTTTAGCCATGGGTTATTTAAGTGTATTAATTAGTTTCCCAATATTGGATATTTTCCAGGTATCCATTTGTTATCGATTGTAGATTTAATTCCACAAATGGGAAAGAGCTTTATTACTCAAGTCCTTTTATATTAATTGAGACTTGTTTTATGACCATGAAAATATTCTATCTTGGTAAATGGTCCATGTCCTGAAAAGAACATGTATTCAGCTATTCTAGGGTGTGGTACTTCATAAATGTCAATTAAGTCAAGATGATGAATAATATTGTTCAAAATCTTAATATTCTTATTGATATTCCATCTGTTTTTGAGAGGGTGGCATTGAAACCAACTACTAAACCTGGATTAGACGAGATCAGGTGCATTCAGGATGTATTCCATGGAGTACTACTCAGCCACGAAAAAAAAAAAGGGTGAACTAACATATCTTGTATTATCCTAGATGGAGCTGGAACCCATTCTTCTAAGTGAAGTATCACAAGAAAGGAAAACCAGCACCACATGTACTCACCATTAAATTGGTACTAATTGATCAACACTTATGTGCACATATGGAAGTAGCATTCATATGGCATCAGGCAGGTGGGAGGGGAGGAAGGGATGGGTAAATTCATGCCTAATGGGTATAGTGCGTGGGGGTTGGGCACACTTGTAGCTCTGACTGGGGTGATGCAAAGGCAATGTATGTAACCAAAATGTTTGTAACTCCATAATATTCTGAAATTTTAAAAAAAGGCCAAAAAAACCCACAAACTTCCAACAGTTAAAAGAGTGCAGTTGTGGCACAGGCCCTAACAATTAGATCAATAAATAGAAATAAAGATTCCATAAAAAAATAAAAAAATAAAGACATGTAGCAACTTAAAAAAAAAACCTGGATGTGTCTATTTCTTCTAACAGTTGTATTAGCTTTTGCTATATGTACTTTGAAGTTTTTTTATTATGGTCATAAATATTTACAATTTTTATGACTTCTTCACAGATTGACCCTTTTATAATTATGAAATGACATTCTTCATCCTTTTATATTCTTTGCTCAGTAATCTTTGTCCTGACATTAATCTAGCTATCCCAGCTTTCTTTTGATTAGTGTTAGTATTCTATGCCTTATTCCCTCATTCTACTTTTGTTTATTTCTGTTTGAATATTTAAAGTCCTTTTCTTGTAGAAAGCATATAGTTGGGTCTTGCTTTTTAATCCAATCTGATAATCTCTGCCTTATAATTGAGATAGTTAATCCACTTATATTTAATGTGACTATTGATATGTGGTTAGGATTTAAATCTATCATCTTAAGTTTTTTTCTATTTGTCCCTTCTCTTCTTTGTTCTTTCTATCTTTTTCTGCCTTTTTAAAAATTAATATTTTATGATTCTGTTTTGTTGTTTTTTGGTTTTTTAAGCTATGATTCTTTATTTTGTTATTTTAGTGGTTGCTTTGGGGTTTATAGTATACATCATTAAGTTATCATACCTGACCTTCATATAATATTATACCATTTCATTCATGTATAGTTCAATAATCTTTTTTTTATTTCAGGATATTATGGGGCTATAATTTTATAATATTGTATTTGAATTTCAACCCTCCTGACCTTCGTAAGATTGTTGTCATACATTTTACTTTTACATGTTATATACCTTACAAACTTGATTTTATTTTTGTTTAAACAGTTATTATCTCTTAAGTAGAATTAAATACTGAGAAAAAAATCTTATATATATTTACCCATGGGTAAATTTTTAGTGTTTTCCATTTCCTCTCTGTAGGTCAATATTTCCATCTAGTATAGCTCTTTCTCAGTCTGAATTACTTCTTTTATTAGTTCTGGCAGTGCAGGTGTGCTGGTGAATCCTTTAAGTTTTTTTCATGTCTAAAAAAAATTAAATCTTCAGTTTTGAAAGATATTTTGACTAGTATAGAATTCTTGGTTGGCAAGGTTGTTTTTTTTTTTTTTTCTTTCATTACTTTGAAGAATTTGCTCCACTTCTCACTTGCATTTTTTTCTCTGACAAAATACCTGCTGTCATCCTTGTCTTTGTCCCTATGAATGTAAAATGTGCCTCTCCCCAGCTGCTTTTAAAAGTTTCTATTTATCACTGCATTTGTGTAATGTGTGTGTCTTAATGTTGTTTTCTTAGATGTTTCTTTTGCTTGTACTTCATTAAGCTTCTTTGACCTGTGGGTTTATTGTTTCTATCAAATTTGGAATTTTCCCATATTTATTTCTTTAAATATTGTTTGTCTCCTCACTCCAATTACATATGTACCAGGCTGCTTAAAATTGTTCCATGGTTCATGATTTTTTTTTTTTATGCTTTTCACTTTGTATAACTCCTACCTTTATGTTTTTAAGCTTACTAATCTTTTCTTCTGCAATATCTAATCTGTCGGTAATCATATCCAGTGTATTCACACTTTGTAGTTTTCATCTCTAGAAGTTAGATTTTTTAAACATTTCATCTCCTTAAATTTTTTTAATATATTGAATGCAGTTATAACTATTTTAATGTTTTTCCTTGCTTATTCTGATATATGTGTTATCACCAGATCTTTTTTTATTGATTGCTTTATCTCATTATGGGTAGTATTTTCATGCTTCATTGCGTGACTGGTAATTTTTAATTGAATGTCAGACATTATAAATTTTACCTTGTTGTGTGCTGGCCATTTTGTTTTTTCATAAATATTTCTGAGCTTTTCTGTAGATCAAAGTTAAGTTACCTGGAAATACTTTGATCTTTTTATGACTGGCTTTTAAGATTTGTTCAGCCAGTCCAGAACAGTGCTTAGCCTAGGGCTAATTGTTTCCCATTACTAAGGCAAGAAATTTTAAGTACTATATCCAGTACTTTGTTAACCATAAGGCTTTCTAATCTGGCTGGGAAAATTGTCTATTTTCCCAGCCCTATTCCCTGGTGATTCTTTCCCTGTCCTTGAGTAGTTTCCTCACATGTATTTGCTGATCAATACTCAGCTAAATACTTGAGAGAAAACCTCTGCAGGTCTCTGGAGTTTTCTCTCTGAGAGCAGATCCTCACCAGTACTTTATGCTGCAAACTCAATTTGCCTTGGTCTCCCTGAAATCCCAACACTATTTCCTCAAATTTGAGGGTTGCCTGGTTTTCTCTACCTAGCACTAGACCATAGTGCTAGCGTCTAATACTCAGTATCTTAAAAACTATTGTTTCATATATTCTGTTTATTTTTCATGATTTCTAGTACATGTATAAATCTGATCACTATTACTCTGTCACGACCATAAGTAGAAGAGCACACCTTAATTTTACAACTTATAGTTTTTAACAAAGACCCAGCTCCATTCAATCTCTGTCTGTCACAACAATACAACAATGCCTAGCAATTCATAGCTAATCATATCAAAATATAATATTCACTGCCCCCACAATAATTACCAAATGGTGGTCACTAAATAAATATTTAGTACCTACTAAGTCTTGGTCATTCTAATAGTTAGTTTACATAAATTATTTCTATTCTTTAATAACATATTATGAAGTTTTACCTCTTTTCTATTTTATCTTTTATGTAAATGAGGGAAATTAAGATTCAAGATGTGAAATGCTGTGTCAAATACCTAGTAAATTATGAATCTTTCAAATTCAGATTTTTATGATTTCAAAGACCTGTGTTTTCCATAGCACTATGGTTATTATTTACCATTTAATAGTGAATTTTCAAATTATGCTTTCCAGCTGAGGACATTAAAACATTTCTAATTTACCACCTTAACGAATTTAGCTGACTAGTAGAATTTTAAAAGAGATTTTCTGTGGATCAGCAGGGAAAAATTTTATATTGCAAGAACAAAAGTGATAAAATGAGAAGAATATAAAGTTATTAACTTTATAACTCCATTTCCTGCCAAATACCAAGAATAAGAACTTGCAGTTATGAGAGAAGGGAGGCCCAGAGATGCAGACATCCAAAGGAAGACTCAGAAGAGGAAATGGTTCACTTGACAAACCAGCAAACACAGCACATGATCATTGCCTTAACAACAAAACTGTGGATGTTTTAGAAGCTATATTATCTTGATGGCTTACAAACCACATCTAAGATGTAGAAAATACAAGCCTTGTAAAAATCAACATTACCAATTTAATATTCATTAAAGATATCAAATAATTTTTGACTTAAAATATTACTAAAAGCTTATTGAAAGCCACTTAATCTCAGATCTTGGTTTAAATATTTTAAATATATAAACAAACACTTAATAGATATTTTCAGTACAAAAATAACCATTTTTAAAACTTCTGTGTTCTTGCAACTGTCACAAAAATCAAATCATTATATCTGATTTCTGAATTAAACCAATGATGAAAAATACATAAATAACAATAAAGGTAAAAGAACGTTTCATACATGTTGTGCCAATAACTCTATCAAATGGTTAGGAAAGACCAGTTATCTCCAGTGTAACCCATGCAGTTACCCACAACCTTATATGAAAAGTTGATTTGCTTTAAATCTGTACCTTCTCACTAAAAGCTCTTTAAAATATCATGAGTACACTATATATAAGAAGATAAAAAGAAAATCTATACAGCATTTAATATTTCTGTATTCCCCTGGGGATAACTAGAAGTAAAATATCACCTTGAAAGGCATTAGGACAAAATAATAAATTTTCCAGAACTACTTTCCATTCATTTCAGCTATTTAAAGATTCCTGCACTGAAGCAAAGTGTAAACTTTAAGACTATTTCACTCCCATTGAAGAGAGGACTAAGAAAGAATCTTGGCTGTACAAACGAATACTCATGATATGATTATTTTTCTTTATGGCATGGTTGTAAAGAATGGAAATGGAAATGATTTTCCCTATGTATCAGGATTCTTCAAGCATCCAAAGAAATTAGAGCCAGCTCTGTTAGAGGGAGAAGATACCTTGATAATTTAAACAGGGGGTGACTTTTTAAAAAAAAAAAAAAAAAAGGGGAAGGGGCAAAATGGTATTACACCTAAGTCATCAGATGAACTATTAACATATGCAAAACATTATGGTGGGCCGGGCGCGGTGGCTTATGCCTGTAATCCTAGCACTCTGGGAGGCTGAGGCAGGAGGATCACTCGAGGTCAGGAGTTCGAGACCAGCCTGAGCAAGAGCGAGACCCCGTCTCTGCTAAAAATAGAAAGAAATTATCTGGACAACTAAAAATATATATAGAAAATATTAGCTGGGCATGGTGGAGCATGCCTGTAGTTCCAGCTACTCAGAAGGCTGAGGCAGGAGGATCATTTGAGCCCAGGAGTTTGAGGTTTCTGTGAGCTAGGCTGACACCATGGCACTCACTCTAGCCTGGGCAACAAAGCAAGACTCTGCCTCAAAAAAAAAAAAAAAAAAACACTATGGTGCTAACATGGATACAGGTATAGACCCATTACAGAATAGGTGTAGTTCTGAAAGGAAGGCTGGACTGCATACTCTATAAATGAATTATTTTCCCAATAACTTTCTAGATAAAATTGTAAATCATAAAAGAATGGTATTGTAAAGCTAAAAGGGACCTTGGAAGTCATTTGTTATAAGTCCCTTAGTGTGCACATGATGAAAGAAAAAACCCAAAGATGGAAGGTGAAGGTAAATCATTCGAACAATTACTGTAGGCAGAGCTAGAATTAGAATCCACCTCTGCTCACTCTCAGAGACCTGTGTTTTAAATGAAATAAATACATACTCTGTGTGATACCCCATAGGTACTTATTGGTTTGTTTTTATTTAACAGGAATGCTTATACATTTTATGACAAGTATTTTATAGAATTTAATTTGTTTTTACATGCTGCTGGGTGTTGAGTGCCAATCAAATGATTCTTAAGGTTATTTTTGATTTTGTAAGTACTTGTACACTTACAAGTAAAAATGTGTGGTTAGAATATTAATGGCTACATTTGGTAAAGAAGAATGAAGCCTCGGTTTGAAGCCCCCTATTGAGACAGATAGGTGATCATGTCATGGGCAGATTAAGACTGGGTCAAAATTAGGTTCAAGGTCATATTTTAATGATATTTTTCCTCCTGAATACAAAGCATCTTTTCCCACAAGACTTTAAATTGATTTCTAAATGCTATCTTAATAATTACTCCATAACTTTTATTATTTGTAAGATTGTCTCAGTAATCTTTTCAGCATGAGGAAGATGATGCTATCCAAGTTTGCCATGCTCTGAGCAACATGACATTTCCAGAAACCTATTAGAAGAAAAATTTCAAAGCCCAAATCATGACATTCCCTAGAGCTTGCAGACCCCTTACATTGCATCTTATGGTTCCATGATTATGTGTAATTTAGATAGAAAACTAAAGTTATTCATAAAAACTTATTAGAGATTAAAATTGAATGAATCAATCAATTAATCAATGGGCCAAGGCAGGAATGGATAAAGCAGAATTGTTTTATGCACTGTAGGATGAATAGGTTGAATGGAAGTAAAGATGTAAAAGATATTTGTCTGTAAAATAGACATTTATTAGGCAGCTGTAGCAGTTACTATACACATATAATCTCATTTAGTCTATTTACACTATCCCTTTTACAGATGATACTGAGGCTTATAAACTTACTTATCATTGAGTTACATGGTTGGACATTTTTAGTACCTGTATTCACCACTATTTCCTGTCCAAAGCTTGTGCTCTTTCCACTAAAACGTACAACCAATGTGTGTTCTATGAGCAGACAACCTGGGTAAAACACTGTCATTAATGTACTCCATTAACAAAAGGCAAAATTGAATGGGGGTTTGGGACTCTAGAACATACTCATAGGATTCTATTGGTTTTGTAACTACAGATGTGCCTCCTATACTAGTTTTAGCTTACTTGTTCTCTCTGTTTGCATTGGTAAGCACTAACTCAGTTGCAAATGACAGAAAACCCAGCTTCAATTGGCTTAAGCCAACAAGTTTCACCTATATGAAAAACCAAGGATAGGCTTTAGGCCTAGATGAATCAAGGGACTCAGACAATACAAGAGGACCTGAATTTTTGTCATTTCTTTCTTGTGCATGTCTCCTATTGGTTTGATTTTGAGGAACTTCCTGGTGACACAATGGCTGCCAGCAGGTCCTGGCTTTCTTCATCATATGTCTAATCTAGTAGGGTAAGGGGAAGGGATAGATCTTCTTCTCTAATATGAGTATTGGGTGTGGTGCACATTGGCTTGAATTGAGAATAAACAGATTCCAGAAACTATCTCTCTGAACAGAAGGATCTGATGCTCAGTTGGCCAGGCTGGAGCCACCACACTCCCATTACTGAAGAAAGGGATGGAGATATCACTAGAGTCACATGGTAGTGTGGTTATGTGATTCACCCAGGGAAAAATACATGCTGTATTCAGAAAAAGAAGAGTAATGTTTGCTAAGTGTCAAAAAACAAGACATTTTCACTACAGTCTGGAATTAGGAAGAAAGTAGAAATATCTGTTATAAAAAAATCTCTGTGTACATGTACCAAAACAATAGGTATTTGCCAATAACAATGACAAACATGTCATAGGTAGTTTAAAACCAAGTAAACTTTTGATAAAAAATAGATCATGGTCATGCTTCTGAATGTTCAGCTCATATATGATGAGACAGAAACACTTTGAATATAAGGAATCTCGATACAGAACATCACCCAAAGACAGGCAACAGGTTAAAGAGACCTAGAGCACAAGTCCTGTCTCCAATAGATTGACATTCATTGTCACTATGGTGATAATATAGAGATTGGCACCAATACTAGCTGGCCTCACCTGGTTGCCATGGAAATGGAATTTTCTGGTACTACCTTTTAGAAAATGTATTCAGAACTTAGAGCCAACAAGTCCCTCACCATGGGTTTTGAAGGTAGGCTTGCCTTTCTGTGTGAAAGTATGTATGTAACACTCCATAATGAGACATCTACTTGGGCTCTGTAACCAAAGTGATATGTCTTATACATAATCACCATTTTTAATGATAATGCTTTTTATTTTCTCCCAACAATATCTTAAAGATATATTTTGAAACCATTTTTCAGAAATTTCTGTTTAAAATTATTTTTTGTAAACAATCTAATAAAACTTAACACCACCCAGTAGTCAAAAGTAAGCAAAAGCAAAGATTAAACAAAAAGTCTGGAATAGTCCTAAGTTTACTTGAAATTAAGCAAATTGCTTAAAACTAATGAAAAGTGAGTCCATTTCAATTATGCCTTAGTGAATAATAATAATGACAAAAAAGATGATGATGATGATGGTGATAATAATCATTAATACATGCCTATTATGTCATGAAATGTGCTGAAATCTTCCATGTATTAATTCTGAACTAAGGTACAGTTAAGCTGCTATAACAGATAAACCCCTAATTCTCAGTGGTTTAAGACAAGAGTAGTTTATTATTGCTTATGTAACGACCTAAACGGGTGACTTATTGGTGGGTGGCTGTCTTACAAGCTAAGATTCAAAGACCCAGGCTCCTTATTTCTCAAGCGTTCACCATATTGAACTTGTATTAGTGGTATAGAAGTCTCCTGAGTCATCAAGCCCAAATGAGAAAAGCATGGATGGTTGCCTGAGGGAGATATTTAATGGACCAGGTCTGGAAGTGGGACATTTTATCTCCATTCAACATCACATGGTCACACCTAACTGCAAGGGAGGCAGAGATTTGGGATCTCACTGTATGTCCAGTTTGGGGAAATGCACACAGCTGACTCACCCAAACCCAGAAAGGTTTCAATCTATACAACAACCTTAGTCCCAAGATGGGTTTTTATATTATCTCTTGGTGTTCTCAAGTACAGAACAACTTCATGATAACAACTCTCTAACCAACATGTATAATAAAAATGTTTCATAGGGGAACATATTGCTTGGACTTAAAAAAATTTTTTTCAAAACATCTATTAGCATTTCATGGAACACAGTTTGAAAAATGTTGCATTTTTATGCCTCTTCCTCAGTAAATATTCATGTAGAAATATAAGTGTATGTGTGCGTGTGTATATATATATTCTGATGTCTGGTGTCCTGAGTTTGGGAAGGAAAGCACTAACTAAGCTTGGAGTGGTGTCAAAAAAATTAGTCCAAATCTATACACAGCCACTTTTCTTATCTTTCCTATAAATCTTTGTGACATGTAGTCAAGGTCAGAGGGGCAATCTGTATCTATGGACATGAGCAAAGCTAAATGATCGTCTTGGTCTTGTTAGCACAGGTGTAGGTGAGCTGATCAATTACAAACAGGTTCCCCGATACTGTGAGGAAAGAAGTTAATCATCATAGACACTTCTTAAAGATGTCAGGCCAGTCTGACAATTTTATCCATGAAAAATAGGAGAATATGTAGGCTTAAAATGAACAGATTGCTAAATTATTGTACCCTGATTTCCAATAAAATTCTTTTTTATTACCATCTTCATGGCAACACTGAAAAAGGAAAGAGAAGGAAGAAAATATTTTACTGTTTACATTGAAGGCATATTATTTTTTCTCACTTTATAAGAGAAGAGTCTATGTCCCTACATAGAAGCTTCCCAACCAAAGTCAGCCTAAAAGAAAAGAGGCAGTATCGCATAATAGGAAGTAGCATAAATATGGCATCAGAAGACTGTGGGTCAATTCTATTAGCAGTACGACCTTGGGCAAGTCACTTCATCTCTCTGAGACCCCCATCTTCTCAACTGCAAAATGAAGTCAAAAAGATCTCTGCCTGTCTCCCAGGTCTGGTGTGAGAGTTAAACGTGTATGAAAGTATTTTGTCAAATATGAACTGTAAGAAGACAAAAATGCTTATATGCAGAAAAATATTTCAACATTCAAGGGGAAAAATACTGTCTATCATTTCATAAGTAAGCCATTCATTTTATTCCCTGATCTTTCTTTTTCAAAACTATTAAGCCACTATATAAGACAGTGAAGTGGCAGAGCAGAGCCTGTGGCAATAGAGAAACGAGCTCCCCAATGCTACTTGTGTGACCTTCCTTGAACCAGCTTTTTATCCTCCCAGCAACTTAGACTCCCCATGTGAACTGAGGAAAATAATACATTTCTCATAAAGTAATTATGAGGATTAAATGAGATAACATATGTAAAATGCTTCACATAGTGCCTGGCACATAATAAATACTGGCAGTTTATTGTGTCTATTATCAGGGAAGGGTATTAGATGCCATTTACCTACGGCTTGCTTCTCCCAGCTTCCCACCCTGCAGAGTTTTCTATGATTATCAAAAAGGCAATACCAAGCAGGACAGAAATCTTTGGTTCACTGTGGAAATAAAGGATTTCAGGGAGAAATAGGAATCTGGTTTGGGAGAATTGGTCTCTCTGGCACACAGTGGTCTCACCAAGGCCCCTGACTTGATACAAATTGCTCATAACTGCTCAGCATGATACTTACCTGACCCCCAGAGCCCTTCTTTTGAAATCTTTACAATGCATGTGTAAAAGCCCCTCTTTTAGCTATTAGACCAAGACATCTTCTGAAAGAAATTCTCTTTGTTGCAAATCAATGGAACATTAAAAATAAGGCATCTCTTGAGAAGTTTCTGCATGATGTTACAGAATTGTAGCATCTTTTGCCCAAGTGGACCAGGGATAACAAATCCAAATGCTAGATGGCCCGGGAAATTAATATGACTAAGTGAAGTAGGGGTCATATTCTTTGAAACATGTATGTTCTTTTTTAGCAAATTATAACCAAAGGGATATTCTTCATTTTAAAAAGAAATGTGCTCTTCCCATTTATTTTCGAAACTTGTGCATGTCTTGGGTGTTTCTTTTCTCTCACTTTAGATAGAGATGTAGGTACTGAAAACTATACCTATATTATAAGAAAATCAACAATAAACATAGGCAAGTAGAACTAGCATCTAGTCCCAATGTTGGGGGGAGATTATGATGGAGACTGTGACAAATGGAAGAAAAGACATGACTTCTTCAATGGAGAGACCATTTTGCTCTGGTCAATGGTTGTCATATAAGAATGTGAGACTGAGATTAAGTCTTCCAATTTTTGAACAGAAGCCAGAATCTGATTTTTAAGTGAAATCTCCCAATTTTTTAATATCGGCTCAAAAAAAAATGTAAAATCATAATGCAGGTCAACAAAAATACCTGCAGGTCAAATATGGCTTTGTGATTGCCAACAATTACAAGAACGCCATGTTGCAGAAGTAACTGATTGCAAAGGAGCTAAATAACTCAGCCAAGGTCATGATGATACTGTCAAAGCCAAAAACTGAATGTAGATCTCCTGACCCCCGCCCAGCCTAAGAAAATCAGTCTCTCTTCTCACATCCAAAGCAGCCGCAGTACTGTTGACAATAGAATGCATGAAAATAGAATCGAGCAGTTAAATATATGTGTTCTTATTATTTCTGCCCTTTTTTGGTCTCAGGAGATTTCTCCATTTTCTCATGTATCATCCAGGATATTATAAGACCTCCTTTCTCCTTTCTTTATGTGATAATAATTTTCACACTCATGGGAAGCAATCTTCTGCTTGATTTAAGGAAATATACTACAGTCAATATGCATAAGGGTTTGGAACAACAAGCACATATTGTAACATTTAAATCAATATTTCAATGATATATATTAATAACAAAATCATGCACATTCCAACTGCTAGCTTACATAGTTTTTAATACACAGTATGAAGTTTATGGACCACATATTGACATTCTGGTCAAAATTCTAGTTTCCATTTAGTATAGTAATTACAGAAATACCTATTGGATTACAGATCAGGGCATCAAATGCCAAATACTAATGAAAATAATTTCCTTTTTATATAGTGCACCTACTTTGCCCAGCCTCTCATGGTCTGATATACTACAGGCTTAAACTAAAAAGATTACTTATGGTTACCTGGCGAGCTAATGCCACCCAACCCAAAATCTATATGACAGCAGGCACTGAATAGCAAATTATTAGGTAGTGGGGAAACAGTGATTAAAACCTGAAGTTGGCCTTGTTATATTCATAATTAGATTTACTCAGTGAATTTGGAAGAGAAACCACAATTTCCCCTGCCTTTCTCATGCTCTCACTCTCTTTCCCTTTCTCTTTCTCCCTCCCTCCCTTTTTCCTTTGAAGCTATTAAAGTATTTTGATATTTCATTTACTTATTAATAGTGTGGAAACTCAGGAAGAAAAGCTGAGCTTCAAACATTGATTTTGGCAATTGGTTATGTAGCTGAAACCAAGGTGTTCTCTCCCCATCCAAGGGCACCGATTAACTTGTTAGGAGTCTGAGCCCCTCATAGATCCCTATCCTCAGGAAAACCGACTTTTATGTTGTGATAAAATCCAAAGTTCTGAAGAGAAAAAAGAAAAGAAAAGAAAAGAAAAAGGTTTTCCAGTGTTAATTTATCTCCCACTTGCTAAAGGTATGTGACACCTCCAGCTATTACTAGCTCTTCAGGAGAACTGAAACATCAGCAATGTATTAATATTTGCTGTTTTGGACATAGTGCTCTTACTTGGCACTCAGTCCACAGCCAGACGGGAGCAAGGTAGGGTTGGAAGCTCAGGCTCTCTCACCAGAAATGACATTGCAAACTGAAGCACTTAGGTTTTGTTCACATGGTACAAAAACAGCCAGTCAATCAGAACTTTACATTTCAAGCACCCTTATTCTTATGACGGGGAGCTAGGAAGGGACAGTGTATTGATTTCAAACCCACTACTTAGGTACTACTGCTTGTGATCAAGGGAGAAGAGAGGAAGGGGTAGGTGCTTTGCTGCAGGGAGTGGGATGTGAGGACTGCACACAAGTACTTTTAGTGCGAATGGTCTTTTGATACTTCTCCCTGCCCCTAGAGCAGACAGATGCTCAGAATTCAGCCAGGACAAAAGATCAGAGAGAAATAGGGCACTAAAATCAATGTTAAATGAACATTTAAAAAAATTACTTTATTTTTCTGCTAATTTGGAACAACATGTACACTGAGCTATTGCTTTTTTGAGTACAATAGTAGGGGGAGAGAGAGAGAGAGAATTTTTCCAAACTGGTACTGGGGTCAGTGAGGGAGGGGATGTTTCACATGCTCAAGAAAGAGTCGTGAGGAAGGAGGAATTGAGCGGTGTGTTTTAGGAAGAAGTTGGTTTGCTTTACATCTCCACTGGGGTCCTTTATTTAGCTCTAGTAGAATTATTAAAAGTACTTTTTATACACAGTATCAAATGCTGTTGGAGAGCGTTGAGGATGATGAAGGCCTAAGGCCAACAGCACGTTTCTTAAGGTTGTGTGTGTATAAACTACCCTTTTGGTATTTAGCCTTACTTGACTATTCATTTTAGTTATTCTGCCATGTTTGGTATGTCTACATAAATTTTCTTTTATTTTTACCAATGTTTCAGTCATCAGTATTCCAGATCCCAGTATTACCTGCCTTTTTGCTATATGCACTATAAAATAAGAAGCTAGTTTGCTTTTAGCTATATTTTATTTTCTCCATTTATTGCATTATTTTCCTTGCATTGAACATTTCTTTACCTTGTTAATAAAGAGCAATAGTTTAAGTCATACTAGGCACCAGAATATGGGAAGTGGTATCTTGTACAAACATGGTAATGAGGCTTTCTGTTATTTTTATTTTTCAAGAATCCAGTAAGGTATTTTTGATGCCTTTCCAAAAGGGTAAACTCGATAGTACCAATTCTATCATATTATGATATTAGAATTCAAGTCAATATTTTTAATATTTGTAATGGGGTTTGTTTAACATTATGAAAAATTTAAAAGCCAACATTTTGAGGTATATCAGATGTCAAACTGTTATTGGTGGTGATTTTCAAATATACCGGAGTATCAGTTGTCTATTGCTGCATAACAAACTACCCCAAAGCTTAGTGGCTTAAAACAGCAATGATTTCTTATTTCTCATGATTCTGGGGGTTGGCTGGGCAGCAATTCTGCTGGTCTTTTTTGAGCTCACTCACAAGGCCTCAGTCAGCTGTCAGCTCAGATCTAAAGAGCTCATATCCAAAGAAGGTCTAAAAATAGCCTCATTCACAAGTCTGAGATCCCAGTGCTAGCTGTCAGCTGAGCCTTTTTCTCTACGTATTCTTTTATAATTCAGTAGTCTAACCTAGACTTCCTTACAAAGTGCTAGGAATGTTGCAAGATGATGAAAACAAAAGTTGCAAGGTCTCTTAAAGCTTAGCCTCAGAAGTCTCCCAACATCACTTCTGCTACATTCTATTTGTCAAGGCAATTCATAGCCAGCCCAGATCCAGGAGTTGGAGAAATACATTCCACCTCTATTTGATGGGAAAAGCAGAGTCACATTGAAAAGGATATAGACAGAGAAGGACATTGAGGTTATTATTGTGAATTCCTATCATCCCTTTCTAAGCTGATTCCTTCTTTGGAAGTTTGCATGTCTATGTCCTATAGTCTCCTTGTCCCTTAGCTCAGTACTTTAGCTTGGTTTGCCTTTTTGTTATAATAGCAAACAAAACATTTATCTTCTTGTGGCAGAGACTGCTAATTGTCTTTCAAAATCCATTCTTTTCTTCTTCATCAGAAGATGAAGATTTTTTTTTTTTATCTTGGCACATGGACCTCTGGAATAAAGATGACTTTTTTTTAGCCTTCCATTCTGCTATAGTCATGGAACTAATGTCTATCCAATGGGAAAGAGTGTACTTTAAGGGAGAGAGCATGTCTATTTGTGTTGCTTCCTTCTTCCTCAGGTATGGAGTGCAGACATAATGACTTACGATCCAACAGTTATGTTGGATCATGAAGTGACCCCAGGAATGGAAACCATGTCTAGTATACCCATAAGATGGAAGGAACCTGGGTCCCTGACTCTAAGAAATGCTATACAAGCCCTGGACTAATTTTTTCCAGACTTCTTGAATGTGAAAGAGATACACATTTCTAAATTGAGCACGATTCTTTGCAGATGAACTTGAATGCTAACATATCTCCTTTCATTTTATAATTAGAGAGCATTCTGAATATACTGAATCCATCATCAAGTACTTGTCTATTCTTCTTTAGATATTATACAGGGATGATAACTTATTATCTTCTTCCTTGCATTTAGTAAGCCGTAACTTTAAAACATATTGTCAATTCCAAAGACTTGGATTTTTCTAGTTTTGTTAATTCAAGCTGTCTATCTCTATTATTAGCACACAAAATCAGGAGCTAGTCATTGTTTTTAAAAATGTTGTCAGTCATCCCTTGGTATCCACAGGGGATTGGTTCTAGGACCACCATGGGTAACAAAATCCACAGATGCTCAAGTGCCTTATATAATGGCGTACGTGATATTTGCATCCTATGCACATCCTCCCATATACTTTAAATCATCTCTGTATTACTTCTAATATCTAATACAATGTAAATGCTATATAAATAGTTGTTATACTATATTGTTTAGGGAGTAATGACAAGAAAAAAGTCTGTACATGCTCAGTACAGACACTATCATCATAAGCCTAACTACACATTTAATCTGCAGTTGGTTGAATATTTGGATGCAGAACCATGGATACAGAGGGCTGACTGCAGTAAAATATAAGAACTAATACAATTTAATTGAATCTAATGCTCTTACTACTTGCTCTATTTCCAGATTATAAAAAAAATTAATTTAGAAGCATTCAATTCCTTGAGAAAGTGGACCCTTTAATAGGTTTTATATTTTGATTGCTTTTTTTTTGGTGGATATGAAAAAGATGAAAATTCAGCTTTGCAGTCCAAATATCCAACAATAGGGCATAAATAGGGAAATATGGGAAAATAAATAATGTGAAATATTATGCAGTCATTAAAGTGATTAATACAATGACTGCAAGATAAGAAATTTTTATGGAAAAGACTTTTGTGGAAATAGCTGTTCTGTCTGAATCCTCATGTACTTTGGAGGAGGAATGCGTGGTAGTACTAGTTCCTGTTTACAAGCCTAATGCGAGGACCTAAGTGAGAACTTTGAAATATGTTTCCTGTGTTTGAGAGACAGAGTAGACTGATGGCTGGCCTCTACCTGGGAAAGCTAAGGCAGCATATGGACTAGGGACCAGGGAATAATGAGAGCGTGCAAATGGCTGACTGACTCCTCTGGCAGAACCAGGAAGGATCTTGCTTGGGGGTGTTTGTCAAGGCAGGAGGGGATTGGGTATTTCTTCCTTGCACAGCTATTGGCTGTATGACCGAGGGAACCAGTGTGGGGTTGTTCTAGATTCTGCCCAGTGGTGTTACCTGAAGGATGAGGAAACCCCAGTGAAAACAGTAGTTTGGGAGCCAGCGGGGGAGCTGAGCATCGGGGAAAACAAGGACTTTTGGGTTTTTCCAGTTGCATTAATTGAAGTTATCTATCTCCTTTATTACTGTACAAAATCAGAAGCTAGTCATTATTTTTTAAGATACTAAAATATAAAAACTAACACAATATGATTGAATTAAATTAAAAAAGGACCACACCCTCTCACATGTTCTTGGCTTTCAGACTGAAGCTGGAGGAGGGAACTTTTGACATTAAATCAGCTTTGGAGTTTTGATTAATATCTTGGACTAGACGTTCTAACTAATAAGTTGAGATGGTATTTGTGATTTAAAGTGCCGAAAGGCCTGTCTGAGTTTTAATCTAAGAGCTAAGAAAGATTATTTCCACTAAAGAAGTTTAAAGGGAAGGTAAGAGTCAAAAAGACAGGTTGATTTTATTCATATTCTATATTAGCCTTGGTCAATAAGCTATTAATTACATGCAGAACATCATCTGAACAAAAGTAACATTTTAGAACAGCTGTTTCCCCTTCTAAACAGTTCCCTTAACATTGTAATAGCATTATCTAAAATCAAACTCAAAAAATGATGAGGACTTTCATTATATTAATTACATTCATCATAACACAGGGATCAAATCAGCCTGCCTAGGTTCAAATCCTCCCATATCATTTACTAGTTAATATTTTTAAGGCTTTTGTGTCCTCAATTGTAAAATGGGAATAATGCTAATCATAGCTGCTTCACAAGATTGTTGTGAGGATTAACTGAGCTCCTCAGTAAAGCACTAAGTGCTCTACACATGTTAACTGTTGTTTTTGTTATGGTTCCAGGGACAGTAATGAAATTAGGTAGAACTGGCCGCTTTCCAGCAGTTGTGGTCCCAGGAGCAAAAGAGATATTCCTATAAATCAAGAGAGGGTTGCAAATCTCTCACTACAGATTGGAACCAAAGAAACAAATCCCTATTAGAGTTGAACCAAGGATAACCTCTGCATATTTTTAAAGCTTACCTGCAATATGAATGCACAGCTACAGCTCCCGAGAACACAATGGGTTGAAGGAGAATTGGGGGATTTCTCAGCATGGTTACAGGATAGTAAAAACTCAGTACAAAGCCTCATTAGGGAGTGAGTGTTCATGGTAATGGCATTTTCTAATTAATTGAGATCTATTCCTTTTCACCTAACATATATTAATAGATAGAGAGCAGGAGATGAGTTTAGACTCTTCTTAGCCATAATAATATGAGTTAATGGCTCAAGTATTTTTTTTCCTTTTAGGCTTTCATCTTCAATTGGCATGGTAAAAATTAGAATAATCTATTTGGCGAAAAAAAAAAAAAAGGATTTTGAAAATTGCAATATGCCAGTCAAGTGTTCGATTCTTTGGAGATTTGGTATCCAGAATATTAGTATTTCTCTCCTTCTGACCTCCAACAATCTATGCTCTTTTATCAATTGTAGATTTCAAGAACCACAACACCTAGGAAGTAATTTCTCCACATTCTATCCCTGTTTGGTACAAAAACAAATGGCCTATATTTACATTCATTTTAAATAGATCACTGCTTCCTGTGATGAGATTTAAGGTGACTTACAGCTAATTGGAACAAAAACAACAGTAAGTGTGTTTGTCGGTGGGAAAACCACTCAGTTTAAAATGCCGCCCTTCACATGTGAGAATGGGACTCTCAGCCCACTGGCAGTGGCGATAGACAGGGTCTTCATCTAATCATAGGGATGGGCCATGGTTAAGCAGAAGTGATCGGGCTGGTTTCCTAGGGCCGATGTATCAAAAGTACTACAAACTGGGAGGTTTGAAACAACAGAAATGTATTACCTAACAGTTTGGGAAGGTAGAAGTCTGCAGTCAAGGTGTTGGGAGAACAATTCTCCCTCCAGAGGCTCTGCGGAAGAATCCTTCCTTGCCTCTTCTAAGTTTCTGGTGGTTGCTGGCAACCGTTAGCGTTCCTTGGCTTGTAGCTGCACCACTCCAATGTCTGCCTCCATCTTCACACTGCCTTCTCCCTTATGTGCCCGTGTGTCTGCTTTCTCTTCTAATGAGGATACCAGTCACTGGGTTAGGCCGACCCTAATCCAGTATGATCTCATATTAACTAATTACATCTGCACAAACCTTATTTCCAAATAAGATTCTGGGTGGATATGAATTTTAGGGAGTACAATATTCAGTCTAGTCCAGGGATGCTAGGGAGGGAGTCAGGTATTCTGAAGTCTTCCCCAAGATTTGCCACTAGCTAATGGTGTGACATTAGCCAATTCACTTTATTGCTCCAAGCCTCAGCACCTTGCCTCAAAAGGAAAGGCTTTGGATTGGATGTTCTCTGGGAGCCCTCCAAACTCTAGCCATTTGCGGTTCCTTGTGTACTCAGTTTTAGCTCTCCCAATTTCCCCTATGAACAATGACATACATTTACCACCCAGCTGGCCAGCCAGGGGAGAAGCAGTGCTCGTACAACAGAACAATGGGAAATGGTCTTCTGTTAGTCAGTGAGAGAGTAAGTTTCAATTAAGCCTACTTACGGGTTCGATTTTAAGATACAGCATCAGGCAGAAATCAATAGAGTTTTTAAAGCTCACAAATTTTAATTTATTTCTAACATGTTTATTTTAAAGTTCTTTGAAAAGGTTTCCTAAGACATGGTAAAAAGTGAAGCAACATAATAACATTTGTGTCCTAGTTTTCATAATCGAATTTGGGTCTTTGCAAGCTGAATGTTCTCACAAATTCTTGGCATCAGGGTAATGTTGCTATCAAACATTCCATACAAATGAGCTTTGCCTGGCTCATCTATATTTGTATAGCATGAAACTGTACTATCATGAAAATTATTAAGGGCCTGCTTGAAGCTGAGATGTGAAGAACAAAGGTTTCTTACCTTTAGAAAGAAGTCTGTATTTTAAATACAACTTGTTGGGGATGAAATAGTGTGCAGTAGTAAAAAGACAAGCCTGGATTTGATATCTAGCTCTGTCATTCATTAGCTGTGTGACTTTAGGAAAGTTACTTAACCTCTCTGAGTTTCTATTTTCTCATCTGAAAAATGAGGCTAATCAAAATATCTTCTTCCTAAGATATGTAACTCACTTAGGTCAGTGACAATCACACAGGGAAAAAAAAGAAGGAGATACCTGAAAAATTTGGTAGGAGGCTAAAAATCACATTTGCCTCATTCCCCTAAGAAATGTGCCTTCTTCCTCTACCTACGCTTAGAGTTTAGCATTGTGACTATTCTCATGGGCCTTCACTGCTCTGGGAGACCCCTCAGGACAATAACCACACCTTCTTCATCTTTCTCTCTCTAGCGCCTGACCAAGTGGACACTCCAAAATGAATGAATAAGTGAATTGTAAAGACATAAATACCAGGAAAATTTTAGTTTTATGGATAGGCATTAAAAGATACAAAAAATTCTGAAGGAGTTTGTTCATAGAAATAAATTTTGAAAGGTACAATAGACATAGACCCTGGCCCCTAACTGATGAATTCACTATTTGATCATTTCATCTGAAATAACACTAAGCAGTCTTTTTCCTTCCCATGCCATGTAATATGCGTGTGTAGACCCTGTGTGTGTGTGTATGTGTGTGTGTACAAACAGAAAATAGCCACTGCTATCTTAAGCTGTAATTATATACTCAGAGCCCTTTAATTGCTTATTTATCACAACAACCTGATGAAGAATGTCACAGATACTATCATTTTTTACAGAGAAGACCCTGAGCCATAGAAAAGTTAAGTGGCTTAGTGAGGTGCATGCAGCAAATCAATGGCAAGGCAGGAGTTAGAGCTTGCAGCCCTTGAATCCCCTGTTTATTGCTTAGCACCACTGCACATGAGTTATCACTCTTTGTAATAGCATGTTCTTACAAGAAATCTGAGGAGACTGGGGGGTGAAAATTGATCTGAAACAGGTTGTCACCTTTTCTTAATTCTTCATATGCCCCAAGCAGACTATCTTGTTCATCTGGCAGCTTCACAGAGCTGCTCAGAACTGCACCTTACTGCACTGGTATTATAATTACATATCTCTGCATCGATGAGTAGAAATTAGCCATTGATGAGGGGGACAGGGCCTAGAACCATATAGCCCTCACATGTCCAAGGACTGGAGGAGATCTCGATATATCTAAGAGCATTGCCTATGGACTCAGCTAGCTGGGACTTTCAGATGTATTTCATTTATCTTTTTCCCTAACCGTCAGATACAACATCTCCAGCCTATCCCTGGGTCTGCTTTAGGCCACACTTGCTCTGCTTTTAATCTGCTTTCTATTTTAACTTAAAGCAGAACTCAGAGCTTCCAGGGAAACAACTACCCAGATTTGGGAATTTCGTGTTATGAGCTAAATTGTGTCTTCCAAAAATTCATATGTTGAAGTTTTCACTCCCAGTATCTCAGAATGTGATAGTATTTGGAAATGGGGTTTATAAGGATGTAATTAAGTTAAAAGAGGGTTGTTTTGGTGGGCTCTAATCTAATATGACTGGTGCCCTTTATAAGAAGAGGAGATTAGGACACAGACATGTACAGTGGCAAGACTGTGTGAAGGCAGAGGAAGAAGGCAGTCATCTACAAGCCAAGAAGAGGGACCTCAAAAGCCCAACTGCTGACATCCTGATCTCAGACTTCTAGCTTCCAGAATTATGAGAAAATAAATTTCTGTTGTTGAAGCCACCAGTCTGTGGTACTTTGTTATGGCAGCTCTAGCAAATTAATACATTAAGTAATCTTGATATTACTAGTAATCAGCAAGCATTGGCTTGAAGAAAGGAAGGTATTCAGTTCATAACTCAGCAAGCACCTACTATGTGCCAGGTTCTGTCCAGTTGCTGGGTATACAGTGGTTAGTAAGACATAGTAGCTGCCTTTAAGAGATCTGCAAGCATATCAGGAAAGGTAGACAACAGAAGAGATGATTATCGCACAGTGTGATAAATTAGCATTGAGACAGTGGCATGCCCAATGTGCCATGGGGATCCAGAAGAGCAACATACAATCCAAAATGTGCAGGAGAGAATGAGGGGTCAGGCAAGGCATCCAAGAGAGAATTGCACCTGAGCTTTGTTTTGAATAATGAATATTAATCACCCAATGACAAAGGGTCCTACTATGAGCAAGGGGCAGCACTTGGAAAAGAAGGAGTCCCTGGAGCACAGTGGATTCAGAAATGCTGTACAGCCCAGCATGGTTAAAGCATCTGATGTGAGTGGAGGTACCAGGAGAGGCTCTGGAGATCAAGCAGAGGACAAGTCACAATGCCTTGTAGACCATGATGTCTTTTGGTTACAACATCTAACACTAGGTTTAATTCAAATGATGAGGCTTTATTAGAATAGGTGAAGGAGTAAAGAAACACAAAAAACACCTCATAAGCCAAAACAGTCAGGTATCACAGAAAAGCAAAATGTTGATCAGCCCACAACAACAGCTCTAGGTTTGTTGATATTCTGGCTATTTCAGTAAAACTCATCTCCTCCAAAATGAGTATCTGTTACTCCTACTCCAGGGACTCCTTACATTTTAGTACTCTTGGTCTTGGATTCTACTTTGCCTACCTATATATCTTCTGCCCCACCAATTCTTTCCTCTCCTCTATACCTCATGGATTCTGCTTACCAGAGCTTCTACTGCTTCGTAGCTTTTGCTCACCAATGCCTTCACTCAATAGATTTCAATATATTTCATTATATTCTCTGTATTGCTCTATTTATGTTTCTCAATTAAGCTCACATTCAAACTCTCCAGGATAAAGAATTTGATCTGGTCAAGAGTCACAAGCCAATATGAAAAATCCTACTGAGCAGAGTTGGAGTAGTAGGCTACTCCGTTAGCCCCTATACACTAATCAGAGGGATGCTTTTTGTTCAGTCCCCTCCCCCTTACCCAATTAGTGTTAGCCATAGTAGCAGGCCATAGTCATATCAACTAGTGCTTAAAGAAATAATTCTAATCAACTAATTCAAAAGGAGGCTGTGGTAGTGATAAGCAAATGGAATTTTATGGTCAACATCCAGAAGATGTTAAGGAGTTATTAAAAGCCTTTAAGAAGATAAATAGAATAAATTTTGTTTTAGAAGCTTATTATAGGATTCATCCCAGGGATGCAAGGATTGTTCAATAAATGCAAATCAATATGATGCATCATATCAACTGAACAAAGGACAAAAATCATTTCAACTGATGCTGAAAACACATTTAATAAAATTCAACACTCTTTCATGATAAAAACTCTTAAAAAACTAGGTATATAAGGAACTTACTTTAACATGATAAGAACCATATATGACAGACCCACAGCTAGTATCATACTGAATAGGGAAAAACTGAAAGCCTTTCCTCTAAGATCTGGAACAAAACAAGGATGACCATTTTTACTGCCATTATCAATATAGTACTGGAAGTTCTGGCTGGATCAATCAGACAAAAGATATAAACAAAGGGCATCCAAATTGGAAAGGAAGAGGTGAAATCATCCTTGTTTGCAGATGATATGGTCTTATGTTTAGAGAAACCTAAAGACTCCATGAAAAAACTATTGGAACTGATAGACAAATTCAGTGAAGTTTCAGAATACAAAATCAACATACAAAAATCAGTAGAATTTCTATATGCCAACAGTGAACAAGCTGATTAATAACACTTACAACAGCTACAAATAAAATAAAATACCTAGAAATAAACAACCAAACAAGTGAAAGATCTCTATAACAAAAACTATAAAACACTGATGAAATAAACTGAAGAGGACATGAAAAAATGGAAAGATATTCCATGTTCATGTACTGGAAGAATCAATATTGTTAAAATGTCCATAATACCCAAAGCAATCTACAGATTCAGTGCAATCCCCATCAAAATGCCAATGACATTCTTCACAGAAATAGCAAAAATAATCCTAAAATTTATATGGAAGCACAAAAGACCCAGAATAGCCAAAGTCATCCTCAGCAAAAAGAACAACACTGGAGGAATCACATTACCTGACTTCAAATTATACTACAGAGCTATAGTAACTGAAACAGCATGGTATGGGCATGAAAACAGACACATAGACCAATGAAACAGAATAGAGAACCCAGAAATAAATCCACACATCTATAGTGAACTTATCTTTGACAAAGGTGCCAAGAACATACAGTGGGGAAAGGACAGTCTCTTCAATAAATAGTGCTGAGAATGTCCATATGCAGAAGAATGTACCTAGAGCCTTATCTCTTACCATATATAAAAGTCACATCAAAATGGTTAAAGACTTGAATCTAAGACCTTAAACTATGAAAAACTACTAAAAGAAAACATTAGGAAAATGCTCCTGAACACTGTTCTGGACAAAGATTCCTTGAGTAATACCTCAAAAGCACAGGCAAAGAAAACAAAATTGGACAAATGGGATCACATCAGGCTAAAAAGCTTCTGCACAGCAAAGGAAACAATTAACAAAGTAAAGAGACAGTTCACAGAGTGTGAGAAAATATTTGCAAACTACCCATCTGACAAGGGATTAATATAGTAACTAGAATATATAAGGAGTTCCAACAACTTGACAAGAAAAAACCAAATAATCCAATTAAACATGGGCAAAGGATCTAAATAGACATTTCTCAAATGAAGACATACAAATGGCCAACAGGAATATAAAAAATGCTCAACATTAGTCAACAAATAAATGCAAATTAAAACTCCAAGGAGATATCATCATCCCAGTTAAAATGGATTTTTGTCAAAAAGACAGGTAATGAAAGCTGGCGAGGATGTAGAGAAAGGAAAACTCTCATGCACTGTTGATGGGAATGTAAATTAGTGCAACTACTGTAGAGAACAGTATGGAGGTTCCTCAAAAAACTCAAAATAGAACTACCATCTGACCCAGCAATCCCACTGTTGGGTATATACTCAAAGGTGGGGAATTCAATATATCAAAAAGGTATCTACACTCCCATGTTCATTGCAGCACTATTGACAATAGTCAAGATCTGAAATCAACCTAGGTGTCCATCAATGGATGAATGGATAAAGTACTTATGGTATATACACACAATGAAATGCTATATAGCCACAGAAAGAATGAAGTCCTGCCATTAGCAACATGAATTGAACTGGAGAACATTATGTTAAGTGAAATAAGCCAAGCACAGAAAGACAAATCTCTCATAGTCTCATTCATATGTCAGAGCTAAATATTACAAACAATTGATCTCATGGGCACAGAGAGAAGAATGATGGCTACCAGATGCTGGTAAGGGTAGCAAGGAGGGGGGATAAAGTGGGGATGGTCAATGGGTACTAAAATATAGTTAGACAGTTAGATAGAATGAACAATATTTGATAGCACAACAAAGTGATTATAATCAACAATAAGTAAGTGGATACTTTAAAATAACTAAAAGAGTGGAATTGGAATGTTCCTAACACAAAAAAATGATAAATACCTGAGGTGATGGAGACCCCAATTACTCTGATTTGATTAATTCATATTGTATGCCTGTATCAAAATATCACATGTACCCTATAAAGATATATAACTATTATGTATCTGTAATAATTAAAAATAAGAGCCAATATAAACCAATTTTTAAAAAAAGATTATTATAGCAGCAGAGGAAAGAATGATTTGAAATGATATGACCTAGAGGTAAAGAGACTAGTTGCAAAGCTACTGCAGTAACCCAGCAAGAAATGCTAAGGGTAAGAACTAAGGCATTGACAGTGGTGATGAGAAGAAGGGGTTAGAATTGAGAGTTTGTCAAATTAATAATAGCTGGTGAACATGTATGAAAATTACAGAAAATGGAGCATTCAAGTATGATTCTGAGGCTTCTGGCTTAATGGACTTTGGAGCCATTCACTAAGATGGGGGCAATGGAGACAAAGGGAAGATTATGGACATAGTTTTGGACATGTTGAATTCGAGGTAGCTGTGAGACAACACATTAGTCAGGGCAAGTAACATTTTACTGAGGTGGGGGGTGCCCAGCTTCATGTAGTCATTTAGGGCCTTCTATCTTTAACATGTGGCTTCAAGGTCACCTTGGCAGAGTCCAGCACTGGATGGGGGAAGAGGGAGAATGAGGAAAGCATGCCTACTCTGAAGTACCTGAGCCCAGAAGTAATGCATCACCTTCAACCACATTCTTTTGGCAAGAACTAGTCACTGGACACAAGGGGGCTGGAAATAGTCTAGATGTGTACCCAGGAAGAAGAAGAAATAGCGATCATCCAGCCAGGCTGCCACAAATAGCTGAGTGGAGTTTTCAGAGGCAAATGGATATACAGAGCAAATTCTGAGCTGATGATATATTTGGGATTGGGTCAGTTGGATCCCAAGGGCAGGGATGCAGCCAAGTTCCAGAACAGACTGAGTCTTGGGCTTAAAAGGGCTCACTCTCCTTATATCATCTCTCCTCCTTGGTTTCTTAGACCACATGGTAAAGGCATGACCTCTGATAGATACTAGCCTCATGTGCTTTAGGAATAGGCACATTAAAAAAGAGTAAATCTAAATCTCTCTCTCTCTCTCTCTCTTTTTTTTTGTTCCAATTACAAATTTCATGGGAAAGTTTCTTTTCCTTTTTTTTTTAATTTCAAAGTATTACAGGGGTACAAATGTTTTTGGTCACATGGACCACTTTTGTAATGCTTGAGTCAGGGTTAAAAGTGTGCCCATCACCCAGATAATGTTCAATGTACCTGTTAGGTGGGTTTTCACCCATCCCCTCCTCCCTCCTTCCCCTTGTTTGATTTCCATTGAGTTTACTTCCCTCTATGCACGTGTGCTCATCAGTCAGTTCCAATTTAATAGTGAGTACATGTGGTATTTGCTTTCCATTTTTTAGACACTTCACTTAGAAAAATGGTCTCCAGTTCCATCCAAATTGTTGCAAAATGCATTAAGTCATCCTTCCTCAGTGCTGAGTAGTATTCCAGTAGTCCGCAGTGTACATATACCACATTTTGTTAATCTGCTCATGAAATGATGGGCATTTGGGTTGATTCCACATCTTTGCAATTGTAAATTGTGCTTCAATAACCATTCACATGCAAGTGTCTTTTTGATAAAATAACTTCTTTTCCTTTGGGTATATACCCAGGAGTAGGATTGCTGATTCAAATGGTAGATCTACTTTTAGTTCTTTGAGGAATCTCCATATTGCTTTCCATAGACATTGTACTAATTTGCAGGCCCACCAAAGTGTATAAGCATTTCTTTCACTCTGCATCCATGCCAGCATCTATTGTTTTTGGACTTTTTAATAAAAGCCATTCTGACTGGAGTAAGGTAATATCTCATCGTGTTTTTAATTGTCATTTCCCGGATGATTAGTGATATTGAGCATTTTTCATATGTTTAGTGGCCATTTGTCTATCTTCTTTTGAGAAGCTTTTTTTCATGTCTTTTGTCTACTTTTTAATGGAGTTGTTTGATTTTTTCTTGCTGATTTGCTTGAGTTCTTCATAATTCTTGTTATTCGTCCTTTATTCTATGTATAGCTTGCAAATATTTTCTCCCATTCTGTAGGTTGTCTATTTGTTCTGTTGATTGTTTCCTTGGATGTGCAGAGCTTTTTAATTTAATCGAGTCCCATTTATTTATTTTTGTTGTTGCTCTAATTGCCGTTGGGGTCTTTTTCATAAAATTCTTTGCCTAGGCTGATATCTAGAAGAGTTTTTTGAACATTTTCTTCTAAAATTCTTATGGTTTCATGACTTATATTTAAGTCTTTTATCCATCTTGAATTAACTTTTGTGAGTGGTGAGAGATATGGATCCTGTTTCATTATTCTGCATGTGGCTATCTAATTTTCTCAGTATCATTTATCAAACAGGGATTCTTTTCCCCAGTGCATATTGTTGGCTACTTTGTCAAAGAGCAGTTGGCAGTATGTAGATGGCTTTATATCTGGGTTTTCTGTTCTGTTCCATTGGTCTATGTCTCTATATTTGTGCCAATACCATGCTGTTTTGCTTACTGTAACCTTGTAGTATAGTTTAAAGTCTGGTAAAGTTATGCCTCCCAATTTGTTCCTTTTGCTTAAGATTGCTTTGCCTATTCATGCTAGGTAAGGTTTCTGACTGATCCAGGGTAGGTCATACGTCTACCCCCTGACCATTTAATTGGCTGAATCACATCACAAGAGCTTGGTTGCTAGGAGTCACATTAAACCATATGGATGGAGGGGAAGGGAGAATCAAGCCCAAGAGAGGTAGGAGGTGGTGGCAGAGAAGCTGGAGGAGAGAGCAGGACTGGTCAGGCAACCAAATACCTAACTACTACTGAGAATGATTGGAGTTAGTGTGGTAACTGAAGCCTTGGAAAGATGTAAATGACCAAAAAGATAGTGTAAAGAGAAATGGACCCCAGCTGGAACCCTAGAAAATATCAGTTTAAGCACCAGAAGGAGGAAGATAAACCTGCAAAGAAGTTCACAAAAGAAGATATGCAGGTGCATGTGATACCCAGGAAGGAGAGACGCTTGAGAAGAATGAGGCCAAGTGCTCAATTTTTGTGCAGAGATCAAATCAAACATGGGTAGGTAAAATGAGCGTAAGGAATTAGTTTCAATGAGAATAGGCTACAAGCTTTAAAAAGCTGGCCTATGACTACACCCTGGATAAACCCCAGAAACATTATACTAAGTGAAAAAAGCCAACATACAGGTCTGCATACTGTATTATTCCGTTTCTATGAAGTTTCTTGAATAGGTAAATCCATGATACAGCAAGCAGGTTCATCCCTGCCAGGGGCCGGGGACAGTGACTGTTTAATGGGTCTGGAGTTTCTTTTGAGGGTGATGAAAATGTTCTGCAATGAGATAGTGCTGATGGTTGCCTAAGCTTGTGAATGTACTAAAAGCCACTGAATTGTACAATTTAAAGTGGTTAAAATGGTGAATTTTATGTTATCTGGATTTTACCCCAATTTTTAAAAAAGTTAGCCTATAAAAGCATGGCAAATGGTACAGAAACAGATTAGGGTGGGGTTTTTCTTTTTGGTGGGAGAGTCTTGAGTGTGTTACGTGTCAAAGGAAAGACACAGTAAGGTGGGAGAAGTGAAATATGCAGAAGAAAGGTGTAATGTTTGGTGCATTGTTCTGACTGAATGAGAATATTTAGGGTAAGTATTGGGTTAAATTTGGACTGAAGAAGGAGACACATTTCCACCAGGGAAAAGGAGAGAATGAATCTCTAAGCCAAAGAATTGGTAGGAGAAGGACAGTAAATTAAAGAAATATTTCTGGTTTTCTCGAATAGAATGAAGTATATGGGCTTTGGGGCAACTATTTTAGATTCATACAATGTTACAATACCTTAGAGTAAATTTTGCTCAAATCCTTTGTTAACTAGAAAGGTGAAGTAACTTGCCCAAAATCATAGATTTCCCTTCATGCCCTGAGTCCTTTGGCTTAATTCTAAGAAACAGCAGCACATAGAAGAAAGAGAACAACACTGGAGTCACATGGAAATATGTCTGAGTCACAGTCTGTCACTTATCAACTGTACCACCTGAAGTTACTTAATCTTCTGAGTTTTTTTTCTACTTGTGTAAAATAGGTAAAATAATATCTATTTTTCAGTAATTACAGTTCCTACCCCAATCTTCAGTACATAATAAACATTCTTCTCCGCTTTTTCCTCTTGTACTCCAGCTTCACTTTCTGGTTCCCTCCCAATTATGAGATACTGAAATTTGTAGAAGTCTGGCAAATGAAAAGGAGGGCATTATTGTGGTTTTATCTGACACATTTTTATGCCAAAGATATAAAAGGAAAAGTAGCACAACTCAAATGCTGCAGGGCCTCAGGAATATAATATCAGAGGGATAAAAGTAAGCATGATGACAGCTGATCTAAGAAAATTAAACACAATAAACAAATCAAAGAGAAGAGAAGTCAAAGGATGATTTTCTGTGCGTAGTTCTGAAATGCGCAATATGACATGGGTTGACCCACTAAATAGCATAAAGCCTTTCGGATGCAGGAGGACATGTGATGACTATGCCCAGAGGTAGGGGTTGGTATCAAGGAAGGATAGCACTCAGAATGCGATGTGTGACAATCGGGGACAGCTGTTCAAAGAACTCTACAGTCCATCGACCATGACCACAAAAGGCTATTACAAAGGAGATGCTGCTATAACAAGCACCTTGTGACATTTGTTGGCAGAGTAGCCAAGAAGCTGTCAGCTTAAAACAACAATGCATCAAAGAGATCCACCAAATCAACAGCCCAGTCCACACAGACCACTATATCTGCAAGACATAACAGAACAACCAGAGCCCAGAAATGACAAACAAAGAAGAAAACGTAGAAGAAAATACATTCAGGATTGGGGAGGACTTTACAATGAATGTGTTCATTTATCATCTGTAAATTAACTTGTTGGCAAATTGAATTTTATAAATGCACCAGATGAGCTTTTGATTTAAATGAGATATCCATTGCAACTATGAATCATTAACTTTAAATAATCATGTTTTAGTTAATTTTGAGTGTTGGTATACTTCATATATCAGTCAGTGTTTATGAGGTTTTGCTGCTGTAACAACAAACCCCACATCTCAAAGGCTTACAACAAAGTATTATACTTGGACTAGAGAAGAGTCCAAGTTTCTTGCTCACACTACATGTCAGATGTGAGTTGGCTGGGGATCTACTTCTCATAATTTCTTCATTATAGGACCCAAGCTGAAGGAGCAGACCCTGTCTGGGATGTATACTTTTCTTAGCAGAGAGGGGGTGAAAGAGCAATGGCAGAGCAATGTGATAGCTCTTACAGGTTCTGCTCATGCGGACACTCACCACTTTCATTCAGGTTTCATTGGTCAAAGCAAGTCACCTGGCCAAACCAGCGTCAATAGGGAAGAGAAATAGAATTTCTTTTCGTAGAGGAGGAGACAAATAATTAAGAACAATATGAAAATCTGTCATAACATATTCCTAATGTGGGATACACCTATAGATATGAGTCTGTTAAACTTCTAAAATTACTCTAGCACAGATTAGATTAGACCGACCTGTCTGAGAAAACCAGGCAAAATGCAACAATACCCTACCAAATGAGAATATTTCAGGGAAGAACTTTACAGCTTTTGAGAAGTAGAGTTTGAATAAGCATGGCTAGTTTGGTGAATATTATTACTATTAACCCATATGCTGTATGATTAGGTAGGCATCTTTGTGCAAATGACAAAGGCTAAACCTATGCTCATAAGAGGCAAAGGAATACTATTGGTCTACATAACTGAAAATCTAAGGGTAGGTATAATTTTATGCATGGCTGGACCCAAAGGCTCAAAAATATCTTAATGATTCTGTCCCTTTGTCTTTTCATACTTTGCACTGCTTTCCTCTCTATTCCATTTATTCTTATGTGAGCTCCCGCCACCTCGTTTTTGTAGCAAAGGTAACCACTCTCAGTTTTATATCCTGTCAATCTAATGACTACAGTGAAAAAGGACATGTCTTTTCAAAAGCTCTGGCACAATTTCTAAGGAAGATTGTTTGGTCCAGTTTGGGTCATGTGTCCACCTCTGAAATTAGGAAAGAGACTATTCTGAGGTCAGCCCTTGGTCACTTGTCCATCTAAGGTACAGGGAAGGACGGGTGTGTGGAGGGTCACCTGGACCTCATTGACTTAATAGGATTGTTGTAGAAATGACACAGAGATTGTTGACAAAAGAGATACCATGCAGGAAACAAAGAAGCAAGCAAGCAAAGTACATCTAAGATCTACCTGTAGTTGTTTCTGGGATGAGGTTATGTCTCACCCTATTCTCCACCTGTAATTTGTTTCTTCCATTCTCTTTCTCCACAGTGAACCAGTCTAGTCCCACGAGCTCCTAATAAGCTAAGAACTTACTATTAATGTACAGCTAAATTCTATAACCCCATTCCTAATTTTATAAAGTTCAAAAGGGAATCAGTGGAGATGTCCACTCCACTTTACTATAACGATTCCATTTTATGCTAAATGCATCTACCATATCCTCATCAGTACATGATGAGACTATAGTAGTCTTATTCAGTATAACTTCATTCCCATATGAACGGGAGACACTATAAATTGCTTATCTAAGATTTTCTTTCTTGCTACAATGCCTTTAATTATTTATCCAGTCCTAGGTGTAATAAAATATTAAAATTTATTCTCATAGACATGAAATAAAGTACCTCTCAATTATTCTAATTTGGAAATTTTTTTTTTAGCAAAGAAAGCTGCTTCCCCATGCAAAATGAGTACAAGGCCAACAGAATGACTTAAGACATACATTTGCCAACCTCACTGCCAAAAGCATTTTAGCAGCAAACTGAACAATGAGACTCCATTCTGCATGTCACTGAAGAGTTAGTTTCTCAGTTGAGAATCAGGAATGACTTTGGCCTTCAACCTCTTTTGAGTCAGTCTTCTTTGACCTCTCGTGTCTGTGACAGTCTTTTCCATTTTGGAGGAAAATCTGTCACCTCATCTTTGAGTCTCAAAGTCTCTTCAGATCAGCTTTGTTTACACCTTCCTCCCACAGGTTCTTACAGTCAAATCAGAAATTAAAGTTTATCAGAACTACGCAGGTGTTGCCTGCCTCAAAACTTGAATGCACTTAAAATTCATCCTTGAAATGTTACACAACTATGTTTTTTTATAGCACTAGGTACTTTTTTTTAAGTTTCTAATTTGGTGTCTTGATGTTTTCTTCTTGTTTTTCCTTTCAAGGGCATACTTCAACTAGAAAACTTTTTGGAAAAGTGACAAATACACCACTGCTCTCATTTGCCCATGAAATAAGGTTTCCATCTAGGACAAATCTTAGATTTCTAAGGACTTTGCATTCCTTTTCATTCTTTCTGAACTGTCTTCTAATACAGCAAAGTTTTTAGTTAGTGCTTTCAGTAATCTAGTTTATCAAAAATTTTCATAAACGACTCTGTCATAGCTTCATGTTGATGACTGGCTCAATGGTTTTTGTCTTGCTTTTTTACATTTGTCTGACTTTAAACTTCTCTGGATTGGAAAATATTCTGTTAATACCTTCTCCTCCCACTCTCAAGTCATCAAGAGCTGTGGAAATTACAAAGGTGCTGAGCAAGTCCCTGCTCCCTATCCTTTGCTGACTCATCTCTGCTGCCCTCACTCATTATTCGCCATTTTTCATTGCTGAACCAGTCGTGGCTCCAAGTGCCTGCTCAGAGGTTGCTTAGAGGACTGTAACCTTCTCGATGGCAGGGGTTGTGCTTTCTCATATTTGTTTCACCTAAAATGCCAGAATAGCTTCTCAGCAAACATTTCTTTACTTGAATGAGTTCATTTTTCTGTTACTTGCTAAGATAATGAATTGGGGGGAGGGGGTCTTTCAAGCATCAGTTTTGCCCAGTCGACTGACCACTATCTTGAAACCACTGCCAGACAACCTCACTGCCCCACTAATTTGGCAGCACCAACTCTCAGCAGATCGCTTAATCTTTTTCCCGTTTCAGTTTCCTCATCTGTAAAATGAGAACCAGTATATTTCCTCCAATATATTCCCACTACTGCACAAAGCTGTTGTTAATCTCAAAAAAATTATCTCTGTAAAAGTATTTGGTCACCTTGAAAATACTATGACCATTTTTCCTAAAGGAATGCAAGGCCCTAACACATTGACACTCAAATTATATTATTTTATGCATAACTATATATGCTTGAGAAGAAACATAACCTCTTTCTGAAATCCTCACAACCAGATTCAAAACATATAAATTACAGGAAATATGTTTAAAAAGCCAACAAGTTGGTTCAGCTATTTTTTGAGCTGAACATCCTACATTCAGCTATATGTCGCCTAATAATGATATGTTCCGAGAAATGTGTCATTAGACGACATCATAGAGTGCAAGCATCATAGAGTGTACTTAGACGAACCCAGATGATGTAGCCTACTACCCAGGCTATATGGTCTAGCCTATTGCTCCGAGGCTAAAAGCTGTACAGCATGTTGCTGTACTTATTGAATACTATAGGCAATTCTAACACAGTGGTAAGTATTTTTGTATGTAAACATAGAAAAGGTACAGTAAAAATAAGGTATTATAATCTTATGGGACCACTATCATATATGTAGTTTGTTCTTGACTAAAAAACCTTTCTGCAGCACATGACTATATTTGAAAAGAAAGATGCAATGGAATAGCTTCAGGCATATGAAACATCTTTCTCTCCATGACTTGGTTTTAAAGTTACTCAAGCTATCAGGCATCCTCTCCTGGATCATGACATCTGTGTGCTGCACTCTATTATTTCACAAATATCAGTTATGCTTAGGTCTCTAGACCTGTCAGTCTGCAAGGGAACCAGCATTCAGAGCATTGACAGACCCTCTAATTAATTTGCTATTTCTAATAATATGTTCACTGCTCTGCTTCATCTACTCTGGGGTCTGATTTCACTAGTACAGAGCAAAGACATTCTTCTTAACTAAAGCATCCGATTTTCCCAAAGGAGGCACACATTGAAGAGAAATCTTATGCAATTTTACTATTGTTTAAAGTTGCTGCTGACTAATGCTTCAATAATTGGGTAATCCTTTAATTTAAACAAAAAGCTATAATTTTACCAACATTTATTCTAAAAATGTACTTCTTTCAGGTTCTCTTCTCACCAGACCCTTGGTTCTCAATAAATACTTGGTGGTACTACTCCTGTTATAAAAACTTGGTGGTGGTACCCATGTTATGACCTCTAGTTACCCAGAAACAGAGGTACCTTTTTCATGGACCTTAGTATGTACATGTGTATATTTGTATGTTTTGGTCCTTTCACCCCTTGCCACAATCTTTCCTTTAACTGTGCTAATTATACAGTATCAAAAGACCATATTTCTTTGAAAGGAAAGGATGGTCTATTCCATCTTTAAGGTGAAATGCAGATTTCCCCTTAAAAGGCAAATTCTATATTTCAAAAGGTTGAATAAGCTGGTACTCACAGAATTCCAGCTGGTTAAATTTAGAGCATTGGAAAAGATCCAATCCAAGAATAGTCTTTGGCTTTAGGCCTGTAATATTTTTATTTGATGGTGCATTGGGAAAAAAAAACCCACTCATTTTAAGCTCCTGCCTTTCCACAGGTTGTTCTTCTGTGATAGGTGAGTGGGTATCGACAGTGGTGTTGGCCTGAAAGCCATTGCTTTCCTTAAGTGATCTATTTCAATGTGTTATGCCAGTTTAAAAAAGCTTTTCATTTGCAAATGTTTATACTAAAACTATCCCCTCTAAATTCAAACTGCATCCTTCTTGATTTCACCCAATTTTTGCAACCTCATCTTTGAGCCATTGTTCTTCTTGAAATATGGCAGGTTCATAGGTACCCAAGTATTTGTATTCACTGATGCAGTGTGGAAAATTTTTTTTGACAATATTCCCACTTACTCACTGATTTCTGATTCATCCAGCTCATACTTTGGCTCAGGATAGAGCCTGCTGTCCATTTCTAACCCCAAACTCCCAGCTGCCCCATTTGGGCAAATCCACTCTATGAGTATTTCTCCAAATACGCGTCAAATCACCTGGAGTGGTGATTAAAATGCCTGTTTCTGGGCCCCATCCCAGACCTAATGAATCAGAATCTCTGGGGGTAAGACCTGGGGATTCATATTCATAACAAACTTCCCCCAATAGATTCTGAAATTTGAGAACTGCTGCTCTGTGCTCAGCTTTCTATAATGGTGGTAACTTCATAAAAGCTGTAGCATATGTGTACTAATCAAGGTTGTGCTAGGTGCTTTAACAGATAAAAACTTAAATCACTGAAGCTTGGCAGATTATCATGTGACTGAACCTAACAGAGGCTTTGCCTGTTTCAGTAGGTTTCCCAGGGTCACCCTGGCCATGAAAATCCAACCAGTCAACAGGGGAAAAGAGGGTGGAGAATCACCAAGAGATGTTTATGGACCTGGCCTGGAAGTGACATCTGTCACCCTGCCCACATTCACATGGCAAGAGCTTGGGACTCCACTTAGATGCTTCAGGAGTGCTGAGAAATATAGGCTTTGGGCAGCTACTTCCCAGAAACCACAGTACATTGTACAAGTTGAGAAAAACTCTTTGCCAGAGACCTCTGGCATCTCTACCACTATGTGCCACCCAGAGGGTAAAGTAACAAAGTGCATGGTCTCACAACATATTGTGGAGTATCACAGGCCTATTGTTCAACGACTCCCATTTCCAGAGCTTCCCACTCAAGCAGAAAAGCCAGGCTCCCTAGAGGCTTGTCTCTAGACATGCTTGGATCCTCAATATTTCTCTTTCTTAATATTTGTTTCTGGCTGTCTGGAAATACATGCATATTTTATTATTTTGAAATTTTGGAGATGAGCTATATGGATACATGAAAATTAGTGAGTGAATCTTTTAATATGTTCCTGATACTGAAAAACAAGTTATATATCTAGAGTATACTAGTGTAATAGATATATTGTACATACATCTGTATACATATGCATACATATACGTTTATGTGCATATATATATCTGCCACTTGATTTTGTGTAACAAAATCAAGTGGCAGATATATTTTAATGAAGGGAAACCATTGTTTATGTTCATTTGATTGTTAAAAAGACATAGGGTATATCAGCCTAAGAAAAATTAGGGACTACATGGCCAAGTCAACATAAAGATGATTTATGAATACTTTCATATGCCTTTTGAGGCTTATATCTCACTGTTCTATGTTTTTCAGATAAAATTGAAGGGAAGAAATCACCAAAGTTTGAAAAATATCCATCCAGCTTAAACACTACCAATTACACTGAACAACTGAAACAGACATATTATTTTAACAGCAACAGAACTATTAGGAAATTTAACGGTATATTTGAAGTCTCACTCTGTAAAAAGCTATCCATCGTATTTTTTTATACCTGAATTGATTTGCTGGTAGTTTTCTCAGAAAACTTACAGAACAAATGTGCATTAGTTTTGCCTTTACTTATTCATTTATTCAGTCATTTAACAAACATACATTGAGCCACTAAGTGTCAGAAACCCTCTGAGCACTGAGGAGATAATAATGTAAAAGCTAAAAATAAAGTAAAAAATATAAAAATTAGGAAGGATAGTGATGTTGTAGAGAATGATAGGGGCTATTATCATAGATTTGGAAAGGCCTTTCTGACCCATGAGCAGAAACCCCAGTGAAGGAAAGTTGTGTGCCTTGTGAATATTCGTGAGAAAAGTGCTTCAGACAAAGGTAAGAGAAAGTGCTAATGTTCTGATGGAAGGGTGTATCTTATATGAGAAATCTCCAATATGTGCACATATAAGAAAGCTCCTCTACACAATTTTGAATAAATATTTTACCTAAATGGCATCACCTTTCTCGGAAAAAGTATCAGCTACACACTTTTTATTTTTCTACTCTAATAAAATGGTCAGTTAAGAGCCATCTTCAACTGCAAAGTAACAGAAATGTAAAAAATAGGAGCTTAAACAAAATAGGGTATTTTCTTTCCATCATGTAAATTGAAGTCAGGGAACAAATACTGGAGGCTGGTATAGGGGCTACATGATATTGTCAAGGCCTCCTCCTTTCTAGCCTTACAATTTTCTTAGTGCATAGATTCCATTTTCAAGTTCACCTCATGGTCACTATATGGCTACTGCAGCTCTAACCATTACAACTACATTCCAGGTAGGAAAAAAGGGCAAACAAGTCCTTTCCATCTGAATCTGTTCTCCAGCTCTGCAGCCCTACTGCCAGCTTCTGAAGCTCTTCCCCACAAGTCTCACCTAACAACTTGTGCTTTCCTGTCCTTAGTCAGTTGGGTCATATGGTCCCTTCATCTGAAAGGAAGACTAAAAATATCTTTTTGCCTGGATACATTGCTGTCCTCAACAAAGTCAGAGTTCTATTAATGAGGAGGAAGGGGAGAAAGAATTTCAGGCAGACCACTAAGACCAAGTTTAGTTATTAAGAGGTGTCGACAAACAATCAACCTCCGTTCTATAACCAAATTTGAGTTTAAGGGCCTATTGTTCTGTGATTATTTGTCTTTCCTAGGTTATATAATAGCTTTCTCAGTATCTTCATCACTTATTCTTCATTTCTTTGCTTTGGGTCTTCACACATGTCTCTTAATTTGTAATCCCATCAGGTTGTAATCCCTGAGAGGGCCTGAAAACACCATCTCTCTTCCCTGAATTGAGGAAAAAAAAACATAACACAGTAGCAGATAGAAGCAAAATATTATTTTGGCTAATTATAGAGACCAAGTTGGAGGGTGTGGCTACAGATTTATTAGCCAGCAGCTAATACTAAGAAGACCACTTGCTGCTTCAATCGCTCTCTTGGGATCTCTGAGCCATTATAGAAGAGTCCAGCTACCCTGCTGGAGAGGCCACAAGGAAAGGCCACTTACAGAGGGATCGGCCCTGAAATGACAGAGAAAGAAAGAGAAGTCCAGCTAAAGCCCCTAGTTCCAGCTAAGCCTGCTCCCTTCTGATCCACCTGCCAACTGCAGCCGCGTGAGTGGCCACCAGCAAGATGAGCTGGACTGCCCAGCTAAGTCAGCCCGGATGGCAACATTGTGAGCAAATAAACAGAAATGTGATTGTTTTAGATCACCACGTTTTGGTGGTGATTGGTTACAGAACAACCAATAACCAGAATAATTAAGTACTGCTATTTCTTACGCAATCTTTTTCAGACTGTTTCCTTCTTCTCTTGTCTCAGTTTCAGCGAGTATTACCACTAAATGTGAAATATTAGCAAGTTCTCAATAAATATTAGCTAGTATTATGTAAGTCACTTTGTTAATGGCAAGTGTAAGCGTAAATATTCAGAGCGATAACCATTATTGAGCATAGTTTGCCGCTAGTGGCTTTGTCGAAACTCTGAGATGATATTTGGCCTTCTTTCATAGCCATCTCAAATTGTCATTTTTATGCTCCTCTATCAGTTGCAGTTTTTTCTCTCTTTTGTGCAACACCAGGTCATTTTGTTTCTTACTTGCTTTCTCTTAGAAGTTCTTGTGAGTGCCATTCCTGCTTCATGTAATGAAATTCCTTCTTAACTACATTGTGATTTTCTTCTTCCCTTTCTCGTCCCTTCCGTTGTTCTGTTTCCAATAAGAAGCTTCAACAGACCCTCAACACCAGGCCCTAATATTTAGTATTCCCATAACCTAACATTTCAAAAGCTTGTATTTGTATGTACTTGTTGCATGCATTTGGTAGCATGTGTCACCTAAATAGCATGGCAATGCTTGAGCAACACTGAGACCCAGAACCTTCCCCACTTTTGCCTTTGTGAGTGTTAACAAGTCAGCTGAAAGCCAGCCACCTTTATATATAGACATGTAGCTCCAAACACAACAAAACCTGTAAATCATTGTATCTTCATGCGAAGCTGCATCCCCTGAACTTCAGCAACACTTTTAACCTGAATCTCTTCATGGAATGCCAGAGAAATGAAACATTTAGGATCCAAAATTTCAGAATATTGAAGATTGCCAGTTTAATTAGTTGATGAGTTCTGGATTTATTCTGGGCTGACTTACGCAGGATACAGGAGGCAAAATGCCTAAGGCCCACAATATTTTCAAGGGCCCATAAAAATGCTTTAATTTTTTTTAATCAGAAGAAAAGAAACTTAGGTTGAAGAAAATGTTTTAATATATGATATTAATATATTTATTTTAATACCAATGCAGTAGTAAAATATAATTTTTAATATTTTTTATGGAGGAAGAGATCCAGGCAGGCAACGTGCTTAGAGCCCATGAAAGTCATCGTGTGGCCCAAGAATTATTAGGCTAATTGTTTTCAAAATTTAGAAAGCATTAGAATTTCCTGGGATGCTTTTTATAATCTAAACTCTCAGCCACCATAGCAGAGATTCTGTTAAGCAGCGCTAGAAAAATCTCACTTGCATTCTTAGTGAGCAATTTAGATCATTCTACCACACACTGAATTAGAGGAAAACTAAAAAAGTAAAACCAGAAATAATGAAAGTTTCGGCCACCCTGTAGCAGGTTCGAGGGATGGGACAAAGAAGGTTAAGAGTATTGCTGCTTTTTGCTATATTTTTTCTGTCCTAATTGATTTGTTCTCACCACATCACATGGCTGGCATTAAACTGTTGGCTCTGTGGTCAGCAGCTACCTGCTATTCCCATGAAATGCTTCCATCTGTGGATAGATTATTCCGCAGAGAAGGAGCACAATTTGTTGACTACAAGAAAACCACTTACAATTGTACACTGGCCAAACAAGACATACCAAGCTAGCCTTGAAAACAGCTGAGAGTCCAGTGCATTGTACATATTGTAGCTGGTTCTGTGTACAACTGAGGCCAGGTAGGTAGGTGATTAAAATACTAAACAACAAAACAAAAGAATGCAGGTTTCAAAATGAGAAGATAGAAAGATTCTTTATTGTTCATTCTGAATAGTTTTAGATGCATTCGTTTCCCTAAGAGATGGTGAAATCACGACATCCAAGGCAAAGAGAAAACAGGAGATAGTGTAGTAGGAATGACTGATGTTGGAACTAGCTCCCTGGGACCCATGCTCTCATTAAGATGAATCAAAGGCCCAGCAGGGAAGGACTGCTCCCCATATATAAGTATTTAAGGTCTCCATCTGATTGCTCACTAGTGATAGGGGGCATAACAGTTTCTTTCTGCAGCGTGTGTGTGATGTTTTGGGGAGCTGAAATTTATTAAGAAGTTCAAGGAGATTACCCAGCAAACATCAGCTTCCAGCCAAGCTGGTTATACACAGGCCAGCAAATTATTCTTTAATTAAGATGAATTGAATAGTCACCAAAGGATTTATCAGGGGGCAGGGCCTGAACAAAGCCAGAAACCTTACCCTATTATAAATAGTAACGTCTTCCCTAGGAGAGACTATGACGTGCTCCACAGCATGCACTGGCATTATTGGTTATTGTCTCCAGGTCCTGGGAAGCATAACCCAGTGCTTCATGATTGCAAAGTACCTCATGACATTCATTATTTTATCTTCACAACAAGCCTGTTGGGCAGCCTGGGGATGCCATTCCCATTTTACACAGGAGGAAACAATCAGAGAGAGATTAAGTAACTCACCCAATGTTCCAGAATGAAAGAGGACAGATAGACAAGTCCAATTTTGAGCTGTGAATTTCTAGCACATCGTTTAGCTCATTGCCTTGCTCGCTCAAAATCCCAAAATAAATGTGACTGGTCTGAACACTGAAAGATATCCTAATTAGTTAAATTAAAGATGTCTTGACAGACAGGAATGCTACTTCCTGTCCACCCCCATCCCCATGGACATGTTCTGTGAAATTTCTTTTCTCAAGGACAGTGTTGATTTAATTGGAAAGAACTGTGTTCTCGTTTCCTATTTTGGCTACCACAGTAGCCCCAGCCATATGCACAGTGGCCATCTGGAAAAATCCACTCCTAACTTCGGTGAGTATTGCATCAGTTTGCCCTGAAACTGTTTACCCACTGGCTCTGCGCTTCATGTTCAGAAACAGTGTGATTTCTACTTGGGTTTACTTGAGATTCTGCCTAATAACGAAAACAAACAGTGGTACATAAGCCTCCACGGAGAATCAGCACACAGAGTTAGAGAATACTCCCCCAGTGCTACTCTATAATTTGTTCCCTTTTATGCAGTTTTTGTTTTTTACAAAGAGTTGTTGAAATCAGCTTTTGTTCCATGTATTCATGACTACAAGCCTTGTTTTTTGGTCCTTTTTTTTTTTTCTTTTCTTTTTTTTCCAGACTAAGAAATACTCAAAGGTATAATCAGGTCCTTCCACAGTATTTAATTAGCCATAATTAAAAGAGATCTACACAAAGCACAGTGTTTTCAAAGTCTTTTCTTCTGTTACATTGTTAATGAATTAAGAAATTAATTGGCATTGTGAGTTACCATAGAAAATGTCAGTGAGAAAATTTTAGCTGTCTTATAAAATTATCCTTTTTTGTAGATCATGTTCTGTCACTGTATTAAATTCAATGTCATTCCCAATCATTAAAAAGGGGGAAAGAAAAAATCAAAAACATAAGAATGGTGGGAAGAGAAGGAAAGATAAACGGATAAAAAATGTTTCCATAAGTCCATATTCTAGTAAAAGTGTTTAAAATGATCAAATCTTCAAGCCATTCCATTAGTTTTTGGGGATTTTTTTTTTTTCTTTTTTAGTTTTTGGAGATTTTTTTAATCACCAAATTTCATAGGGAAGGTGTGGAGGCGGGCTTGGGAGTTAAGGGGGCAGCTGGGAGTGCTGGGAAGAAGATACATTTATTTTTATACCTAGCAATCTGACTTTGTTGCTTAATAATATATGGAAATATTATACATATGATTAATTCTAATGGCAATAACAAGGTCTAAGGAAGAATAGTTTAATAAAGAATTTGGAAAGTATTATCTCATGTTTCCATTTTTAGTCTTTCACAGGCTATTTTCTATAGATGGATTTGAACTTCCACTTTAAATGACATATAGGGCCTTTTATTTGGGCAAAATAGAAGTAATCAAACAAGTATGATGGATTAAGGATTTATATCTTTAGCATGTGTAAAGTCTGTATAAATCTATAAGATAATACAAAACTACCAATGCAGGAGGGAAAAATAAACAGAATCACACACAAACAATATTAACGGCTAATAAACACAAAATAGATCACAGAAATGCAAATCAAAATTAGATAACCCTTAACCCCTATATCATTATTAAGGATTTCTTAATATCCAGTGTTTGGAGACCCTATGGTGTAAAGGATGTTCTGATCCATTGCTGTTGAGACAACAAATTGATATATCTTTCTGAAGAGTGATTTAGCTGTATGTATCAAAACCTTTAGAAATCATTGTATGCTTTGACTCAATAATATTACTTCTAGGATTTTTTCTAAAGAAATGTTCAAGGATGAAGGGAAGGACTTATATAGTAGATTATTTATCATAGCAAATATCATATTAAACTTGTAATATAAAAATGTATAGTAGATTATCATAGCAAATATTATAATAAACTTGTTAATATAAAAATTTAGAAATAACATAAGTACCAACAGTAAAGTTTAAAATATGTATGGATCATCACTTTAGTTGAATATTATGCGGCCAATAAAAATATTTCTGATGAATACATGATGACATAAAGACTTACAATAAAATGTTTTGTGAACATAACATAAATTATATTATCCAAAGTTTTAAACTCTGTGCCTAAATATATATAAAGAAGAATAAAAATACATTAAAATATTAGAGAGGTTATGTCTGGGTGGTTGAAATTACTGGAAATTTTCTCCTCTAATTTTTACAAAATGTTCTACAAGAAAAATGTGCTATTTTATGATTATAAAATATAAAATTGATTTTATAAAACAAGGTCAGGATCAACATGTTTTTTTGAAACAAATACTAAAACAGAGTATATTTTTAAATAAAAATTATAAAATATTTCTAAAATATGTAGGCTTCTGCCACAGTTAAATGTAACTGAAAATATTTATAATATTTAATTTGTGCATCTGAAGACCTTGATGACTCAATAGTCAAACCATAGATATTTTAATGCTGTTAAGGAATTCTCTAATAAGCTTAAGAAGACAAATGGCATTATCTGCCAGACATAATCAGATATAATTTCTAATTGAACTTTATTAGAAGTCCTTTATTCTGTGTTAATTCAGAAATCCACTAATTAATGAATCAGATGGAGCAATTACATGTATAGAATGATCATAGAAATAAAGAATGATAATCATTAATAATCATTTTCACATATATTACTATATTTGATCCTCATATTTGTAAACAGGAATAATGCTCTTCTAATTAGAGATATGGAGAAAGCTGCTAGAGCAAAATTGATGTCATTGCCCGGGGTCTCTTGGCAAGTCAGTTATGGAATCCAGACTTTGACTTTTAACCCCTGATTTCTAATCCTAGACCAAAGTCCATAGTTTGTGCCAATGTGCCATGCTGGCACCCAAAAATAATTACTATCTTTTATCTAGTCAAGTGATGCTATCAAAAATATTTGCTCTTAATGGCCAGGCACAGTGGCTCTCATTTGTAGTCCTAGCACTTAGGGACATCGAGGCAGGAGGATTGCTTGAGCCCAGGAGTTTGAGACCAGCCTGGGAAACATAGTGAGGCCTCATCTCTACAAAAAATAGAAAAATTAGCCAGGTGTGGTGGCACACGCCTGTTGTCCCAGCTACTCAGGAGGCTAGGCAGAAGGATGGCTTGAGCCCAGGAGTTTGAGGTTTCCACAAGTTGTGATGGTGCCACTAAACTCTAGCCCAAACAACAGAGCGGGACCCTATCTAAAAAAAAAAAATGCTCTTACAGTATAACATCACCTACAACAGGTGAGTTTGGTAGACAACATATTCTACTGAACAGCCTTGGAGACACAGTCACAGTCTGAAGTGGGCTGAGGTTTCCACCAGATGGCATGTAGCCTGATTCTCTTCTGGTGAATGGGTTTTAAGAAATTTGCAGCTATTTGCCACATTTTTCTTTAAAGTAATTAATGAAAAACCTTATTAGATATTACATTCACATTGTTTTAAAAGCCAATTAATGTAAGAGTTTAAATTATCCCTGCTTTTTTGAACTTTTAAATGATATACTTGCTTTTATTTGTTATTCCAAAACTATGGAAATTATCTCCGGAGTCCCCATTTGGTAAGGTGAAGATATTAGTGTCTCTGCCCTTCCTTTCATCCTATCTTTCCCTGTCTACTCCCACACTCCCATTTCTACTTTTACATTGTCAAGGAGGGTAATATTTACAGTCTGTCAGGCTTTGTTAATAGGATGATTCTAAATGATGGAACTATGAGCAGATGATTGACAACATAATTTATTTTCAATCACAACCAAGTAGTTAACTACAATCACATTTCTCTTCCTACATAACTAGTGTGTGTTTATTTTATCCTGGAATTTCTGATTTCTTTTTCCCCTTATTTTTTGTTTTTTTCAGAAAAGTCCTTGGCTTTTCTTCTACTACTTCCATAGATTTTTAAAAATCATATTTTAATTTCCAAGCAATCTTTCAAGTTCTTATACTTTTTATATCATATCCCGTTCTTTTCTAATGAAGTTTTTGTTGTTGTTGTTGTTTTAGTTTTTTTTTTCTTTTACAAATCTATTTGTGAACTTAATCTAAATTTTTCTGTTGGAAGTTCTATCCCATTCCCTTAAAGAATTCTATTTTCCCAATGTTTTTTCTTTCTTTTTTTCTTTTCTTTCTTTCCTTTTTTCCTTTCTTCCTTTCTTCCTGCCTTCCTGCCTTGCCTTGCCTCTCTCCTCCAGTTTCTGGGTGTAGTAGACCACAGGATCCTTGCCCCTCCCTGGAATCAGCCCGAAGTGAATTTCCACCCTGTGTGCCAGAGTTCCTCAGTGGAATCGGCTCCAGCTGCACAGGGGCTTGCGAATGCACCTTTGACTGGCCTCTTCCCACCCCTTGTCTCACTTCCCCACTTTCCCACTGGCACTTCCACAGATCACCTCCTGTATAAACTACTGCATCTAAACTAAGACAGTGAATTTTCTAAAGTGCATGATCTTTGCACATGCATATTTAAATGTGAGGCAATTGAGTAAATGGCAATAAGGTTATTTTGATTTAAGATTCCTACTTAGCGAAATTTAGATTTTTTTTTGCTTTGGAACATTAATACCTATACTAGCTATTCTAGTCTCTAGTTTCCAAGCCACTGCCCATACACCGTGAAGACGGGTTTGGTTTTGTTTTGTTTTGTTTTCCTATTTCTTTAAAGAAAAACTTCGTTACTTAAAAAAAATGTATTTGTTGTTGATGTTGCATTGTCTGGGAGGTAAATGCCTCGACTCTCGGATGTTGTGGATTTGGATGGAGGGGGCTGGCACATTAGGGGAACACAACTGATTTAAAGACAGCGATGTTCAGTTATCCTCTTCATCACTGTCTCCTCTGGTCTTCCTGGTGTTTCTGAGAAGTGAATTGCCTTGAGGTCCTGCAGGGCATATTGACTCTCTGCTTGGCTATAACCCCTTTCAGCATAATTTCATCAATAACTTTCTCACCCCAGTTTAAAGCTCACTTATTTTCCTTCTAACAGATGGTTGTTGAAATTTCCTGCTGATAATGGCTCCCCTCCTATTCTCATCACGATTGTGGATTTATACATTTTTTAATCAATCACTTTACTACCAGTTTAAGGATAGGCCTCTTGAAGGAAAGGAAACAAACAAGTAGGATAAGAATGCCATATTAAAATGAAATTAGATGTTTTGGGAAGTAAAGTTATTGGCAAAATATACTTTATACCTTATATAATATGAACTAGTAAAATAAGATTCCATTTGAAACTACAGGATTATAAAATATTAAAGATTTTTTAGTACAAAAGTCACCTGGCTCAATGTTGATGGCCCCTGCTTTTTAATTAAATCTTTATTATATCCCAAGTTTCATTATAATTTTATTTTGTCTCTCTTTCTTCAGAATCAAAGTCATTTTATACCTATTCTGAAAACTTTTGAATCCTAATAACTTATTAATGAGATCTAGATGTAAGCTGAATTGACTATCAGAGATTGTGATATCATTTATGTTTGTCCTTCTGGGCTCTCTGTGGTTCTGTTGAAATGTTCATAAATTACAATTCATTCCCTTTATGCATTAAGTATTATGCATTAAATATTTTATTCATTTACATGTTATCTGGCCCCTCTTTTTGGAGCTGTTTTCTGTTAGATCTTGAAAATCTCCTGACAAGACTATATTATTTCCATTTTTTCCCCCACATCTTATTTTACCTAATTTATACTTTAGGTAAGGTGGACAAGGTACTGTGTGGTTCTGAGATTTTTTTTCTCTTCTATTTAAAATGACATTTTACGTAATAAAATAACTTACTGTTAGTTTCCCCTCTCACAGTTCTAAAACATTTCAATCTAGTGTAAAATACTGAAACACAGGTACATTTTAAACTAGGGACTTTTCCTAATCCTTGCAGACAGACAGTCTAGTGGCTCCTCCAGTCATCTAGAATCTCGTTCTTAGCCATTTAACAAAGTGCCCACAGAATGTATTGCCTGGCACTTATTTATTTCATAACATATAATTACTGAATGAACGAATGAATCCTGGAATAGTTCTACCCTTGGCCCATGTGGTAGGCAGAATAATGGCACCCCTGAATGGAAGTCCACATCCTAATTCCCAGAACCTGTAAATATGTTAATTTACATGGCAAAAGATGCTTTACAAATGTAATTAAGGTTATGGACTTGAGATGGGGAGATTATACTGGACTTATCCACCATAATAGCACCTTGAACCTATACATAAATATTTATTCAAGTGACCAAGAAGTGAAAACTTGTCACCATATCACTATGAGCTACTGAATTGTGTTCTCCCAAAATTCATGTTGAAGCCCTGATACCCAATGTGACTGTATCTGGGGAGAGGACCTTTAGGAGATAATTAAGGTTAAATAAAGTCATAAGGGTGGGTCCCTAATGCAATAGGACTGTGATCTTATAAAAAGAGGAAGAGAAAGAAATCTCTCTCTCTTTTTCTCTCTGTCATATGGAGACACAGGAAGGAGGTAAACATCCACAAATCAGGAAGAGAGCCCTCATCAGAAACCAAATAAGCCATCACCCTGATCTTAGACTTCCCAGTTTCTAGAACGGAGAAAAATAAATGCCTATTGCTTAAGCTACCTAGTGGTATTTTGTTATGACAGCCTGAGCATATTAATACACATACACACATGCACCTGGAAAGGTACTATGATACATTTCTCCACAAAAAGTATATAACCTCATGAAATCCTTCATCATTTAAACCAAAAGTCTAAGGAAGTTGAATTCAATGAAATAATAGCTACACACACATGTATATATATATTTCTGGTCATGCTCCCAATGGGTCATGAACTTAATGCTTATCCTTGCCATTTATATTTCTCTTTGTGAGACATGTTAATTACAAACCGTGCCTCCCTCATGAATGAACTATCCATTTCACTTGATCTCATTTGATTGTAGTCTTGATCTCATTTGATTATGGTTTTAGATAATACACAGAAGAGGGATTAAAATGAATTTTTTTTCTACAATAAACTTGCTGGAAAGCAACTGTGTTGCTATCATCCCAAGCAAAAATGGCCAGCAGATTTTTATTTGTCAAATTCACTGTACCTTCAGGGTATCTATACTATTATGGTATGATAAGAGTTATTTGCATTTCAAAATTACCACTATCACTTTCTAAAAATTCTTTTGTTAATATGATGGATACCTGCTGATGAACAATTGAATTTGTACTACAAATCAATGGTCAAATGTAAAATTCAAGAGTAGATATGTTAAATCCAACACCCAAGAATTTCAAACCAAAAGTAGCAGTTAGTTTTCCCATACAACAGTGGTAGACCACAAGAGGGATGTACAAGTGGACGTAAGTGGAAACGGAATCATTTATGACTTTACATATCAAGGTTGGCATGACGAATTATAGCTAGAAGTAAAATGATCACATAAACTACAGTACCTAAGTGAAATATGCGCTAAGAAGTTCCTCCTGAAACATCACTGGTTTTTCAAGGCTGACACCTTATGGAATCCCCTGAAACCCTGGCGATTTTCAAGGTTAAATGCTTATAGATCTACTGTAGCGGTAATCCAACTATAATGAGTAGATACAGGCAGCACAACCCTATTGAAAAAGCAAGGCTGAATCTTGATGATGAAGCTCAGTAAAATAAAAGGTTATCGCACAGTTACAAACAAGGGAAACCTTAAAACCAGCCTAGTACTGATAGTAACATTTTAGAAATGAATGTCATTTTGGCCAGACAAGTGATTACTGTCTGGTCGAGGAGACCCAGCAATGTCTCCTCAGTCATTCCACACATTAGACCTTTACCCTGACCTTCAAGCTGTACTTCCTTCATCTTGAAATTTAATCAATCCACCCTCCCAATCAGGAACATCCGACAACATTATGCAAGCCAGGCTACTGTGTTTGTGAATTCACTATTGAATGATGTCTAAAATGCTGAAATAACAGTTCTGTGCAATGTTTCTGAAGATGTGCAAAGTATGATTCATTTTTCCATTAGGCTAGTGCCAGAGAAAGAAAGGCCCCTATCTGACATTTACTCTTCAGGGAACAAATTACATATAAACATTCATAACTTGGCAGAGATAATTCTCACTCTTGCTGTTCCTCAGAACTGTGACACGAGTGGAACAGAGTCCAACATGATACCTGGCCATGTCTGTTACTCATTCATTTATTCACTTAAATATTTAACATATAATTTTGGAGGACATAGTGCCAAATAAAGCTTACTACTGATGGTCCTATTGAGCCATGGAATAAAAGATCTCTAAGTTGGGGGGAAAAAATTACCTGTTATAGACAGAGCTCTCTATCTAATGCAAAAGTATCATCTTCAGCACCCCTAGCAAGTGATCATCCAGTCTCTGGTTAAAATCTTCCAGAAAGCTCTAAAGGCAAATTCTCAGATGAAATCTGCCATATTGCTCTCTGCCAGCCACATGGCACACTCAGCTCAGTCAGCAACTTGAAGCGCCAGAAGCGGTGTTTGGGGATGACAGCAGGATGCTGATGGAGCAAATATCTTTGGCTTTGGGTTTTATCTATCAATGAGACCTGATTGATGGTTCAGCTTACATGCACACACTCGTGCTAATAGCTTCATCGTTACAGCTCTAAATGTAATGCCGTGTTAATTTGGATAAGCAGTTGTTAGGGTTCATATCAAAGGTTTGTTTTTTTTCTGTAATCATTTACTTAACATTTTAATTTTTCCCTCTCTAGCCTCCCAACTAAAATTGTTTAACAACAATCTCTATATTAATACCAGACATAGACAGAAAGCATCTGTACTGTGCCAAGCGTAAAGAAGAGAAAGAGAAAAGCATCAATTTCTGATCTTTAGATAATATTTTTCTTCTTCTTTCTTGACACCATTTCATGCAATATGGTGAAATATATTTTAATATCAGGGCAAATTTTTGTAAGCATATTTGAAATCCTTCTTTCCATTCATTTAGCCCTTGTCTACATATAGAAACATAAAACAGACATAGATATAAATATAGAAACAGACATATAGATATAAATATAGATATATAATAAAATGGTAATGAACAGAGTTATTTTTACAACAAAATCCCACCCTGCACTTTAGAATATCCATTTTCTAAGGGGCTACATTTTGCCACACAGTGTGGTAAGAAGTCATGATATGATTTTGCAATCCTGTGTCCTACAGCAATAGGATATTAAGTGCCTATAGCACTTTACCTAGAAATGTTTTATTGAGTTGACAGCACATGATCTAGTGATGAGAAAAGAAGGGCTGGATCTTGTAAATACATACACATGTTTGAACACAGGCAGTCGCTTTTTGGTGAAAATGTGTTATTCCAAAATTGGCATAATCACAGTTTCCACCTCGTTTATGACCAGCATAAAAAATTGCATAAAATATCACGCACAGCTGTAGTCAGAAGGAAGATTCAATTTGGGCTTTGTGCAGACTTGACTTGCTGCCAGTGCAGTTACATACATCATCTAGGGCTGCATTTAAAAGGATAAAATACAGTTTTAATTCTTGTGGCAAATTTATTTTTTCAAGAAGAGATAAAAATGTTAAAATAGATCATAAAAAGCATTAAGTTCCTCCCTGCCCCCACCCAGTCCATCTTTTGTTAATATAATGTTAAAGGGTTAGCAAAAGATGGGAAAGCCATAAAATTAAAGGTTAGGATTGCAGCTCTATCTGTCCTCAGAATAAGAAGGTATCTGGTGTGATCGCATACTCTTTTTTATTATTTGGACAGCCCCGTTGGGAATATTATATGTGAACAAGCTCAAACATCCCTGCTGGTTCCTTTGAGAAATCTCAAAGGCCACAGTCATAGAGAACAGCATGGGCAAGCTACTAAGGAAAGACAACGTTTTCATCTAAAACCCAAAAGCACAATATAGCACACAGTTTTACAAGGAGATTTTCTCCACCCCTGTGGAGGGCAGGGCTGACTTCTAGCATCCTGTGTGTTGCTACATCACAGCATCTTCCACTCTCAAGAGCCTTAAAGGGCCAGCTGCTCTGTTTCCCATTCGGGATCCAAAGAAAACAAGTGAGTTGGCAAAGCTACATGGCTAATTATTAGCTGAAGCAGAACCAGACTTCTATTCTCTGGAATTTGAATACAATGTTCTTTCTACCTCTTTAAGCTGCCTCAGGAAGTGCTTGGCACTTCTAGGAATGAGTAAGAATGTCTACTTAGAGACATAAATAAAAACTTTTTATTTCTTTTCTGATGGTGTGATGGTGTGCTGGTGCCGATTTGCACAGACTCTTAAGGGTTAATTATTTTTATCTCTTCCTGATTCACACTCAGTGACTTCATGTTGGTTACACGAAATTAGCCTTGGTAGGAGTATTTACACCACCAAAATTGGCAAACGCTACAAATCAGGGCTCTCTCTCACCTCCTGCATAGACATTTATTGGCACATCACTCCTCTTATTGTACCGTCCAGGAGTTAGCTCATTGATGATAGTTGTCATGCTGTTCTCACCTACCAACACTCATCTCCTACCTGACAATCTCCAGTTATTAACTCTCAGACATTGACAGCATAGCTTGCTGGGAGCTGCTACAAGGATCCTTTGAGACCACACAGAATCATCAGAATCACCTGTTTCTGGGATTTGGGGATATACCAAGGCCCCTGAAGTTGGCATATACCAGAATAGACAGTTTTGTCACTGACTTATAAAAATATAATGTGCTCAATAGTTTTATCATAGCTTGAAGTTCCAAAGATTTTTTTAATCTAAAGGGTGCATTGATATCTTTAGTTTATATAGATTATGTATAGTTTATTGTTAAGCAAAATTTGGCTACAAGAGAAGCAGGTTTTTGAAATTAAAAAAAAAAGTAACTGGGGCACAAATGTAGGTAAAGCTGATTCAGCTGCAACCAGAAGGCTCTTTCTTACTGACAAGAGGCAAAAAAATAGAGTTGTTAAGCGCTTTAGGGCATATATCTATGTTTGATCCCAGCTCTGACAACTATGAGTTCTGCGACCTTATACAAGTCTCTAATTTCTCTAAGCCTCACTTTCCTCATATGTAAAATGGAAAGAAAAATAATATCTGGCTCTTAGGGTTATTGCAATAATTAAATAAGATGAAGTCCACTAGACCCCGTCTTCTTTTATCTACTCCAGAATTTTGCTCTGACAATTCTTCGCTCTCATTCTTGTTTTGCTCTTTCCCTTGTGTCATCAATTTTTTGTTCTCTGCTCAGAGTTTTATTCCCTATCACTCAAATGACCTCCAATTATCTTGTCAAGGTTGTCGGTGACCTCCATATGTCTAAATCCATTAGTCAAATCTTTGCTCTCATCTTACTTGACTTAGCATACAGCACAGCTTATCAACCCCTCCTCCTTGAGGGCTTTCCGTACCCTTAGCTCTCAAGGTTTCCTTCCTACATATGGAGACTACCAATTCCAGTAGTCTAAGGAGAGCTACGTCATGTTATGACAGACAGTAGGTAGTAGGGTCATTGAACCCTAGTGAGTGGGGTATGCTATGGGTGAGATACACATAGGAAACATACAGGCCAGTGGTTTCCAATCTGGGCTGTACATCTGAATCACTTGGAGAGCTTTTGGACATCATGATGCTCCAGCCACACCAAGTAAATCATAATCTCTAGGGTTGAAATCCAGGTCTCAGTATTTCTTAAGGCTTCCTTGAAGATTACATGGTGCAACCAACATTGAGAAACACTGATTTAGGTGCAGGAAGAGAAGTAAAGGCAGACCCCTGGAGGAGAAAGCAGTTTATAGAAAGGCTCCATGGTGGAGGTAGCAGATTAATGAGCACAAAATATTGAAAAAGATTAACAACACTGGATCAGAGAAAATAAGGAGAATATAATATGCGTACACCATTGACCATAATACAAAGCCTGATAGTATTTAAAAGATGCCATAAAAGTCATACTTAAAAAGTGCTACTTAAGAGATCAGAGCAAATAGAGATGGTTTGGACTTATGAGAAAGTATATAAAGATGAAAATTAACAGAAGTACTTGGTGTCATTGGTAGGAAGAGTACAGTCAGATTGGCTGGATTAAAATTCCTATTTTACCACTATCTTTGTCCTAGAACAAGATCCCTCAGTTTCTTCATCTGTAATAAGTAGATAATAATAAACTTATTTCATAAGCTTCTTAGAGGATTAATCTAGATAATTTATATGAGGCACTTAGAACAGCATTTGGCACATATTAAATGAATATTAAATGATGATGATGATATGATGATGGTGATAATGATGCAGATCCTTGGCAAAAGTTGAGGGAATTAAGTTGAGAAGTTGGCCCAAAGATAGGACTTTCAATTTAGTAGAACCATGGTAGATGCTAAGCTAGGTTTTCTTCCTTCAACCAGAATTAGCACAAGAAACATCGTGAATCCTGAAAAACTTGTGTCTGACTGGCATGCCCATTCTCTTCCATGGCACGTTTCCCCTTCCCTGTCCTTCAACACCAGGATTTTTCTACTTCCAGATACCTCCAAGCGGAAAATGATCTGATAGCAGTAGCATTACTGGCATTACTTTTCTCAGTAGTACTGTATCTTAAAGCTTTATCTTGAACTGTGGAATAAAAGGCTTTATCCCCAAAAGAATGTTAGTAATCAGCAAATTAAGTGAGATAATTTTGATGAAATCACTTTTAATTTATAAATTGCATTGCAAATATTAACCTTCACGTTGGATAATTTACTTCTACAAAGCTCTCAAATTTCTAAGGGGAGTATCTGCTTCATTTGCCACATGCCCATCAAAGAGAATATTGCATCTTACTGGAGAGCCAGTGTTCCTCACTAGCAGCACATTACTCTAAGATCTATGGGAAAAAGACTTGATTGCACTGAGCATTGTGGCACGCAGCAGGTTCACAGATCGCATGTGAAAGCTTTTGTTCTTTTGAAAAACCTTAACATGAAAGCCATGCTGATTTACTCATAATCGATGTGATTGAGGAACAAAATGAAGAGAAGAAACACAGTGATACGTGTATTCCTGGAATCACAAAGCCTGTCCTTTGTCAGATCTTGCTTTTCCACTTGGAATTTCCACTTCTTACCAATGTATTGCTGATCCTAAAAAACATTTATGGAGCACCACTATGCACCAAGCACTGTTCGTGGCACTGGAGCTATAAGATGATAAGACATAGTCTCTGCCCTTGAGAAGCATGCAGTGGAGTTGCATGTAAAATGTAAAAGAGAAGTTGCAAACATAAAAGTAGGTACACAAAGCTGTGGCAGAACCATTCTTAGCCTACATTGGAAACCATTACACCACAAGTGTGTCTTGAAAATTAAGAGCCTAACAAGGCAAAAAATCTAAAAGAATATTCAAGATAAATGAAAGAAAACATGAACTGGCCACAGCAGCATGCTAGCTAAATACTCTCTAAAGCAGTAAGTCATTCTCAGAATACCCTGGTCTCCAATGAGAAAATCCTTTACCTTCATCCCCAGAGATGCCATTTTGTTTCTTTCAATTAGTCTGCAGCGATGGTCCCACTTTCTGCCCCCTGGATTGCCTTGAAGGTGCACATCCAGTTGGTGCATTCATGCACCCAAACATACTCCAGATTCATTTGCATGACCCAGTGATGCCTCTGTGCCACAAAGGAAATGGTCTAGAAATGCCAACAGGAATTTATTTATCTGCCAAGAGGTATACTGCAATAATCTACATATTTTAAATAATACCAAAAAGGGTTAAATATATTATGGTGCAACCACAAAATGAAATACTCTAAAGCTCTTAAAAATACATAGTTCTGATATTTTAAGATTAATTCATGGCATGGGAAAATTCTCAGAATATATTTGCTCCTGCTTTATATATATATGTACACGCATACACATACATACATATTTGCCTTTTATGTTTACATAGACCCATGCTCAAAGTAGAAAATTTGAGAAGTAAAAATAAATTAATTAATACTTAAATGAATATCATATATAATCCCATCACCCGGAGAGAATTATTACTAACATTTAGACATAAATTTTTTCAGCCCATTCTCCTTACATGCTTGCTTTCTTTGGAAACAAAATTAGAATCCTAATATTTTGCATCATAAATAATCAAGAAAATTTTTCTATGTTATTAAGTATTCCTCTAAACGTTCACTTTAAAATCTGTAAATATTCCTGTTTTTTACTGTAGCATAATTTATTTAGCAGTTTCCTTATGGTGGACAGTAATAATTTTTATCTTGTTGTTGTTATAAATGGCTCTTCCATGAACTTCCTTGACCAGGAGTTTTTGCTCATATATTCATTTATTTCCCAAGACTAGCTATATGGAAGTGAAATCACCAGGCCAAAGATAAAAGATTTTTAATGTCCTTTAAAAATATTTCCTAAATTGCTTTCTAGAAAGGTTATACCGCCTGATACTCTCACCGACAATATATCATGGTGCCCATAACTCTCAGTCTTGCCAGCATCGAATGTTATCTTTCATCATCATTACCAATTTGATAAATGAAAACCAGTATCTCTTTTGATGCTATATTGTGTTAAGTAAAACAAACCATACTAAACTGTATATGCAATATGACCTCAATAATATAAAATTATACCTAAAAAATGAAAAGAAACACTTGAAAATGTCAAAACCTTTAGCACCTGGTAGTAGAATAATAGATCACTACTTTTTTTCATATAACAACATTAATAATAATAGTAATACGTAGTATTTATTTAAAAGCTACCATATTTCAGGAAACATGTTAGGCAATTTTCATACAGCATTTCATGAAAAGTTTTAATCCTTAAACATCCATTGTATTATAACCTAATTTATAGAATGAAATGACTGAGCCAAGAAAACTAGTTAGAGGCTGGGCCAGTATTTAAACTCTAGCTTACCTAACGCCACAGTTCTTGCTTTTTCCTCTTCTTCCTCCTAATTTCATATATTTTTGTTTGTCAATGAGCATTTATGCTTTTTAAAATCATAAAAAGCAATAAAAGTCATTTTTATAGTCTGTTCCAAATAAAAGGGCCCCTTACTAAAGCTGTTGTCAATAAAATTTGACAAAAGAAGCTCATTCTCTAGCTCAAGGTGGTGAACAAGAGATACCTGGACATCTCACAATGACTGACCATAAGTTGCCCAAATGCAAAGGATCACCAGCATCATTATCTGGAGTATTACTTCCTTGCACCCCTGAAAACCCACCACATGGGTGGCTGCCTATCCCAGCACAGATTTCCTTGGCTGTGGCTTGTAGCATATCTCTCCAGCCATGAGAAATGCTACCTATGAGAGCAAAGTCAGAATCCAACTTTTGCCCTTCCTGCATTAATGGGAGGATTATGCTTTCTCTGTATTACTAGTAATTTTACTAATTTTTAAGATGACAGCAGACAGGAAGCTATGATATGAAAGTGTTGTGTCCTTGTGTTTATAAATGATAAATTTGCTTCTATTGTTATGAAAGTCCAGATAACAGACAATTTTTAATGATAGTCTTTAAATACACACACTATTTTAAATATGTATTATCTACCTAACATATTAGCAAATTCACAAAAGAGCCTGTATAACATGACTTTTAAAGATACATTTGGGTAGATTTTTTAAAATATACTACCTAATTGTCATTATAAGCCATATAAATATATGTTTGCTCATAGATGAATCCAATAGCTATTTGATAGAATAAGAAGCTACTTTTCAAATTGTCATTTTTGTGTTTTTTATTAAATCTCAATATATTAAATATTCATATTAAGAACCCAATACACAAAACAATAGAAAAAAATAAAGAATATTTCTATGAGAGGAAAAAGTCCCAAAGCTAACATTTTTTAATATTTGAAGAACATGTTGCCTGTGTATGTGATATATTCAGATACATTGCCAGACATTTCTGCCAGTAAGAAATAAGCATTAACAAACCAGACTTTGTTAGACCTTCAGGTTAGAACTAGGTGAACATCTTCCGTTGACTTGTTAGGAGAGAAATAACTTTTTATAATGATTTAGTAATGGCTCCTGTCTGTTTCTAAGGCTAAAATGTCAACCTATTCCTCTGGCCCCATGCCATGGCCTCATTTCATTTTAACTCCAGTCGTCCGCTAATTGTTGACTTCTGTGACAACTTTGGGATATTCACATTCTTGGGAAAAGTGCCACCAAATTATCATTTCTTGTTTTCTAAGAGCCATAGTAGTCTGGGAATCTGATAAAGTTTTGTCTTTCCCCGTTTCCCCTAAGATGTCCAGCTTATTTATAATAGTTTCACAAGCTTCTAATTTGCTAGTTATTCTTTGCATTTTAAATATGTGGGTTTCTCATTAGAAAAGGAAGGCATTTTAGAAATCTTAATGTATACTTTTTTAAGTGAGAAACTGAGTTTTTTTCCAACATACAAAAAGAAATGGTTTGTAATGCGAAAGAGAAATTAATATAAAATTATTATTTAAATTTTAAAAAGATTCAATCCTGCCAAATATTCTGATTTTATTGCTAATAGTTACTTCTTGGGGATAATTTTACCTATGAAGGGTAGTATAATGTACAGAATGATTTAAGCTTAATTTGGAAAGGAAAATTAAGAAATCCATGTCTTATATAGTCATAAGATTATTTTGAATCATTGTTTATTCATTAAAGGAGAACAAATTTATAAAAGAAAATTTCAAATACATTGTACCATACCATATCATATAGAGCAATTTTTTTTAGAAAAGCAGATTTCTATGATATATACTTTGCCACCTAACAGCAGTAAAATTTTTATAAATGTTTACCCTTCGTTGACTTGTGGCTTGGCAATTTCAGTTTTCTGGTTCTACCCAAGTTATTCTCAGGTGTTAAACACTGGAGCCTAGATTTTCTCACATGTAAATATAAGGGGTTTAAATCAGAAAAACCTCTAAACTTTTTTGGCAATAAAAAGTATAATTAACCTATATTATATTCATTCTGAAAATATTAAGTATTGCTATGTGCCAGGCACTGTGTTAGGCTCTAAGAATACAACAGTGAGTGAGAGGAACGTGAGAAAGTCAATGATGTTGCATCACTGCCCCATTGTTGTTTTTCTCTCACTAATGCCCTGGGCTGTTCCAGTGAAGGACTCCACTTTTCACAGCTTATTTAAAAGTATCAGATCACTTGACTATCAAACCAAATACACTGTAGACAGTTATCATATAATCTTGTCTCAAAGAAAGGTTAGTGATACACAAAAAGATTCCATTTCCATTTTTTCCCTGACAGCTTCAGAGCCAAGGGTACTTTGGCAGACTTTATTTTTATTTTTACTTTTAGAAATGCCAAGTACAAGACAGGTCCACACATCAAAGGAATGGTTTGTGTTCAGGAAGACTGGGGACAGGAGGAGGGGGATTCTTGATCTCCCTCTCTCATTCTCCCTTTCTCTCTCTTTCTTTCTCTACCTCTATCTCTATCTATATATCTCACTTTAAATAATGAGTTCACTAGTTCCTAGTGAATTCTTTTTGCATTAGCTGAAAAAGGATTTTATCCTACCTGGTCCATTTTTCTGGAAGGAAAATCCCTGTCTGGGATTCTTAACTACCTTGAGGGTCAGAGATTCTTTTGAGAATCAGAGGAAGGCAATGAACTCCAAGCCTGGGAGGTAGGGGGAGCCAAAGAAGGCAGGAAGTACATATGTGCAGACAAAACTCTGCATAGAATCAGGCAGTCTATGCCCAAAGTAAGCAACTCCGTATCAGAGTATTCAAAAGATCGAATTTCACAAAGTGTGTTCTACAAAAATTGGTATTACTATTACTGGAGCGGGGGCAGCATTTCCAAAGGGAATGAGTCTGGAAAATGCTGGATTTAAACATGATTTTTCAAAAACCTTTAGTACGTAGATGTACACTGCACCTCCCTAAAAAGATGATGTGTATAAAGCAGTAGCTCCCTAACTGCTCTGTTCATGGAACTCCCTTTCCATATCCACCCTTGAATTTTCTCTTCTGACAGGTGTTCTAAGAAACACTTTGAGAAGTAATTCATCCTTCACATTCTTACCATGCTCCCAGATCCATCAACTGAATCTGGCTGAAGAAGATACTCTGCTGTGAGAGAGAAGTCAGTCGATAATGTGAAGATTAACAGTCAATAATTGTTGAGACATGAGCATTAAAAACATATAACTGTCCACTTGATTTGATGGAACTTTTTTCTTTTTATTCAAACCTTTGGCCCCTGAAATGCAATGTAGGTGTGGTTAGAACAGTTTCTAACTGTTTCAGCTTTTTCACATATTAAACATGGATAAAAATAGTGTGCCCCATGTACCATTATCATTAGAGTTAAATGAGTTAGTACATGTGAATGTACTATAAATGAGTTAGATCAGTGTCCAGCATATAAGTACCCAATAAATATCAGCTATAATTTTTATTTTCCGTAGTTATATTAATATATTTTGTTGATTATGTATCACTCAATTAGCACAGAATAATTTATATAGCTACAGAGAGGTGATAAGTATTAATATTTTCAAAAGTATTCAATGGCTACTCTGTCTCAGAATATCTGAATATAAATTGAAATATTTGAGGGGGGAAAGTCAGATACTTGGGGGAGGGAAGCCATTTCTTATCCAGAGAGCTGTTTACATTTCCATTTTGTTTACTACAGATATATAGAGCTATGTCACCATTTAAAAAGGAAATTGAAAGTGGATCAAATTCCCCATCTTCATATAATACTTCTTTGGCATTATTAAGTTTCTTTAAGGTAGAATAAAATTAGTGACATGATTAGGGCCTGAGGCATTTAATGGCAAAACAACAGCCTGGTGTAAAGAAAGTCATCATTACCCACATAAGGACAGAAAACACAAGGCAACTCAAAGCTCACTTCATTCTACATTGACCTACCTCTTTACCATAAGCCCAGCTAGAGGGGATTGGGAAAATTCTGTTTCCTCCTACTGCTCTCCCTGCTCCCATTGCTTTCTTTCCTCATTAAAACCCATTTCCCACATCACAGCCAGCTTGTTCCCTTGGTTATAACTCTCCAGTGATGCCCCATCGTGCTTAGAATGGAATCCTTCACGCAGTCTACAAGGCCCCACATGATGCTTCCACTTCTGACCTTCAATATGCACCACTCTTCCCCACCTAGGCCTTTTTTCTTATTCACTGAACCAAGCTCCTTTCTGCCTCAGGGCCTTTGCACTTGCCATTGCTTCTGCCTGGAATGTTTATCAGATCATACCTGGCCTGACTCCATCTTACCATCTGAGCTCATAGGAAATGGTAATTAAGAATGAGACCTCTTCCAACAGGCCTTCCCTGACCACTCTACCTAAGGTAGCCATCCTCTCCCTGCTCGTTGTTTGATAGACCACCAGTTTTATTTTCCTTTAAGTACTAACATATATTTGACATTAACTAATACATTAATATTAGCACCAAAACTGTTCCAGTCAGTTATCTCCACAGTATAAAGGAAGTCTTCCATATCCATTCCACTTTAGGGAGAAGTCATCCTTTTTTACTTATTGTTATTAAGTCCCAGCCACTGAGCTGAGATAAACATTAGCTCATTTCTATTACTTACAATAAATTACAAAGTATATAACTGTTAACATTAATGTTAAAGGTATCCCTTGGGTATACGAATAATAGTAACAGAGGAAATGAAAGTTCACATATTCCATTTGCAAAGTGTTTTATGGTTTTCAAAGAATGGGCCTTTTGTATCTCTGAGCTGATCCTGTAACAACTCTAGAATGATCAAGAATTTATGAAATCATACAGTTTGAACATTAGAAGAAAACGCATAAGCCTTAGAACCAGCCAGTGCTCTAATATTTGCATCCTTTTGATATTGTTCCTACCAAGTGGTTATTCTCCATTAATTCCAGGAATTCACAAGCTCTTGAGGTAACCCTTCCTGTCTGAAGACCTCTCATTTTTGCAATCCCTAAAAGATGAGAGGAGATAGGCCTCACAGTAATCCCTACCCTTGGTCCTATTTCAATATCTTAAATCCAAGTAGAATAAACCTAATATCTCTTTTACACACCAGCCTTTCCTGTTTCTGAAAACAGTTGTAGTATCCTTCTAACTTTTCTTTTCTCTGGAGTAATATCTTTAGTTCCTTCAACTTTTCTTAATATGCCATTGTTTCAAATTCTCACCAGGGAGTCATCTTTTTAATTGACGTTGCTTTCTTTATAGCCTGCTTAGCAGGTGGAGCCCAGCAATGAACACTTGCCACCAGTAACCAGGTCACTGGAGAACAAAGCAGTCTGTCAAAACCCATGTTCATGATGTCAAAAAACAACAACAACAACAACAAAGCATGTCAAACTACACATGAGTTTAACACACGGAAGAAGAAAAACCAAAAGGAAAAAAACTGGGAAACACTGGCTCCTCTTTCACTCCCCAAACGCATCCCATCCTCTAATCATTTCTAGTCTCTTTTCTTAACTTTTTTGCACTTAAGTTCATGATATAATCTCCCTTCCTAAATTTTTAGAGGCAAAAAACCTTATTTGGCTCCCACTATATGAAGTTGCCAATATCTGATTATTCAAACTTGCAAAAATAGCAACTTCTTAGAGCTCAACCCAATGTACCCAGTGTATAGAAACAAAATACACTGTGGACATTGCTCAAGTGAGAAAATGGTCAAAGGAGAATAAGGAACTTGCAAGCAATCACAGGCTGGACAAAACCAGGACCAGAAGCTGGACTGCTCATCCAGTGCTCTTGCCACCATAGCACAGGGTCTCTCCCAAGGCCACCTCTTGGAGTCCTAGAGAGGAAGGAAATGTGCTATTTTGCAAGACAGATTCCATCATTCTCTCCATGTTGAACATGTAAAAACTGAACCTCAGAGAAGTTTATCAACTTGGCCAAGATCACAAGTAGGAGAGTTGGGAACTTAGCCATGGGTGCCATGACTCCACAGTGATGGGCGTGTAGCCAGTGTGACAGTTTCAGTATTTCGCTGCTACCATTTGCCTTTACTAGTAATAGTTGCTGGTTATGTGGGTTTTCTGAATTTTTTTTAACTTTAAAAAGTCATAGAAACTAAATGACCAAAATCTGTTTTCTCATTACATCTTTTTTATAAGCCATTTCTTCTTACAAGCACATAAGAACGCATATTTGATTTACATCTTTAGACCCTGGAGACCATGAAGATGATTTTAAAAAGCTTGAGAGGTTAAAAACACTTGCACGAAAGCCATTCCCAGGTCCGGGTTTTGTCCCATTGCAGTTTTATATCTAAATTATGAACCTTTTCCAGAAATTGAGTTCAGAGGGAAACTGCTGAGTCATTTTCATTATTGCATCGATTCTGCACAGGGGTATCATCATAATGTTTGAAGAAGTCAAACAGTCACTATGTTTTCTTTAATCTATATCCCAGATCGATGGAATTATCAAATCATCTATGCACATCTGTTAAAGTGATTCATGCTTACGCTCAGGTGTTGGATAATTTCATCCCTCGTCTTCTATCAGATGAAGGACTGGCAGTTCTAGAAGCTTCCAACACAAAGTCACACAATTCAGTGGCTTCTATAGCATTCTGAGTTTAAAAACACAGGCTTCCTCTAAACTGGTGGCTCTTCAGGTGTCACAGCACCAGCAGCAACAGCCAAAATAGCAATAACCATGTCAAAGTCATGAGAATTACAGTAGTTCAGAGAAAGACTTGCCACGTGGAAAAAAATGAAATTACTCTGTACTTAGGTCGCCACTTTCATTGCAAAGTATTTTTAAAATGAATTTGTGCCAAGTGGGGCTCAAGCCAAACCTTCTCTCCTTCACAGCTCACCTTGCCTTAGTTAAAATGTAAAAATCGTGACAGCACCACCATTTCCACACACTGTGGTGTGTGGTTAACAAAGACAACCAGCAATTACTCAGTGAGGAAGAAAAGTGAATGCTAGAAGCAGAGGGGGTCAAGATTACCTGTGGAGCTCAGCTGTGAGTAATGGCAGCGTCCTGATTTTCTAATAATATGAACTATTGATCCCCATGTAGTCATTTGTTTACAACACACATTAGGTAATCTTTGTCTCTGCTCCCACACCACGGCAGCAGATACTTTACTGATAACATGTGCCTAGCTGCTGAAGCCAAATAGACAAGTAGACGTGGCCAACCACTCCTGCTCAACGGGCTCACAACTACCCAAGGGTGCTAAGGACCATTAGAACAGGAAACACTTGGGGAACTGGGAGATGGCGCACTGTCAGGCCAAAAGGACAAAAAAGTCAAGAGGACAAAAAAGAGAAATTAGGAATAGAAACAAATTTCAGTAAATTAAACATAACTCGTGCAAGTTCTGAAAATAAATTGGTGTTATAGGGATCCTCCGGCAAGATAATGATATGACATATCTATATATAAAATGTATGATCCTAGCACTCTGGGAAGCCAAGGCAGGAGGATCTCTTGAGGCCAGGAGTTAGAGATCAGCCTGAGCAAGAGCAAGACCCCATCTCTACGAAAAATCGAAAAAATTAGCCAGGCATGGTAGCATGTGCCTGTAGTCCCAGCTACTCAGGAGCTGAGGCAGAAGGATCACTTGAGCCCAGGAGTTTGAGGTTGCTGTGAGCTATGATGACACCCCTGCACTGTCCAGCCTGGGCAACAGAGCAACAACCTGTCTCAAAAAAACAAAACAAAACAAAACAAAAAACCTTAGGAACACTCATAAGTGAAGCTCATTAGTAAAACAACCTTAACATGGTAACTATATAAAAGGGAGACCCCTGAAATCTCTCAACTATTGCTTAAACAGCCATATTAACTTTGTGTGTGTTTCAGTTAGCTGCATTGGTAATCACAGTGCAATGAGTAGGTGGAGATGAAAAATGTAGTAAGCCAACAATGGGGGTGGTTTAATATTGCCACCCACACAGTAATTTTAATATTTCCTGAATCTAGGAGACTTCCACTTTGATCCTTAAGTGAACTTAACTGTGCTTTGGCATTGATCTTGCTACTTTTCTGTAGACTCAGTAAGATTGAAAAGGAAAGTGGCTACTCCCCATGGACCTTCCAACTGACACCTCTACAAATCTTGAATTGTGTTGGGATCACAGAAAACATGAAAAATGCCAGGAATGCAGGAGAACAAGCGGAACAACTAGTGGTCCCACCTAACCGGCAAATATCCATAGGACTTTCCACATGTAAACACACTCTCACTGTGTGCGGACTGTGTCTGTTAGGACAAATTTTTCTGCTGAGGATGTGAGGAAATGCTGCCAAATAATTACGACTTGGAAGTAACAAATGCTTTTTAGATGAAGTTATTTTTTCCTTAGTATGACATTCCTTCTTCCAGACTTACAGAGGAATAGGTAATTCGTTCTGGCACAGTGGAAAAATGTGAAAATAAAAGAAGCAATTTTGCGTTTTCTCTGCATTGGAATATTAGGTCTATTCTACAGGTAATCAACTTTCCATGGAGTAAAGCATTCTGTTTCTCAGGGAGGGTGAACCCTTCAGTGGGCAGATGTCAGGCAAACCCATCTCTTAAGTGGGCTCTTTGCAGAAGTGCTTTGCTTCACTTTTAGGCAGAGTCAGAGCTACAGTGACCCAAAGAACAGTACAGCCAAAGCAATTTCTCTTGTGACCGACTGTCCAGGGGAGAACCCGGACAAAAACATGACTATGAGTGGAAGCAACCGCGGTTTCACTTTCGTATTGAAATGGAACAAGTTTGAATGCTAGGGGATCAGATTCCCAGAGTTACCCTAGCTATCATTTTTTAAAGGATGAGTAGAAATGAAAACTATAGTAACATACCCAACTGCAAATAATATTTCCATTCATGCACTAATTTTATATTTCTATAATCTACAGTTTTTCAACTTTTCTCCATAAGGAGCAATTCCATAATACGTATTATTTCTCTTTAGGCTCAGTAAGACTGGGGGAAGAAAAAGAAACCTACTTCTCTGGGAATTTCTAGAAAGTATGGCTATAAACTTTGAGATCACAAAATGCAAAGGTAGCCATGGAGATAGGAAATATAGACCAAGGACTAATTAAAAACATGTTCAAAATTTAACCTAATCCACTTCTGATCACATGTTAAATGCCTACACAGCACCTGGTACATAGCAGGGAAGCAATAAATAGGTAGAACTCACAGTAAGGGTAGTATTAATAATAATATAAGGAGGATCATCGTGATTATTACTTCAGATTCTATTAATAAATATAAAATCTGGTAATAAAATCTGATTTCTTGCTTTGTTCACATGGGTATTATTGAGGTAAGAATGTGCTTTTGTGACAAATGTTCTATGAAAAAAATAACTCATTTTATTGGAGCCACGCTATGCCGCATGACTATGATACCCCATCAGTCCCATGCGTAGCCTTTCCACTAACTTGAATGAGCAGTCAAGTTCTCACCTTTCCTTCCGTTTCATACAACTTTTATGCTTGTGTTGAAGTGTCTTTTAAATTCATTTTCCATTCTCTCTTGGTATCAAAATTAGGAGACAAGAGGAAAGGCATTCATTTTTAGCTCCATGGTAATTTTGCAGGCTTTTACAAAACTACTTGAGTTTTTTTGTGTGTGGTTGTGGTATATTTGTTTTAATTCACATTTTTAGGAACAAAAAAAACTGACAATGGCAACTTTGTCTATCTGATGATGTCCAATAACTGAGAACAGGGTGGGGGGGTGGACGGAGAGCAAAGGGCAGAACTCATTAAGTTTGTGCTGTGGTGCACGAGCTTAAAACTTTCTCCTACCTGGGTCTTTGCCACCTGAGACTGGATAGGAACAGCCAGAGGTAACCTCATTAACCCATGAGGCTGCAAAGACAGACACCAGAGCACTGAACTTGCACTAGAGAGGGGGATTCCTGGTAGGCTGACTTTTGCATTCCTTCCTTGTGACACCCTTCCCACAACCCAAATCATCTCTGGTACCTATACCAACTTCCAAAGTCATGGCTCCTCTTATACAATAAAACCCAGGGCAGAAGACAACCTCCACAAGTGAGCAGAACAAAATGCTGCCTGCATCGCCGTATCTGATTCATGACTCTGCTCACGATTACCTGACAAACCACTTAACCTCACCATGTGCCAGTTTCTTTTGTAACCCAGAAACACAATAATGTGTAAATCTGCCTCATGGGATTATTTTGAGTAGTAATCATCTATGTATATGTGTAGATATATATTAAAGCATTTAGCTTTATAAGGTGCTCTAGCAGTGTTTAAAATCAGAATAATTGAATAAGCCCGCAGCTGCTCTCTACACAAGGCTGCTGGTATTAAACTGCACAACCTGGAGCTGGTCTTCCCAGGTGTCTATCTATCCTTGGCCTCTGCCGCCAACTTCCTATGTAATTTCCACTTTGGATTCTCTCTGCCTCCATCTTCATCCTGAAAATAATCTGAAGTAATGAAGTCCCTTGTAGGGCATAGAGGGAAAAAGGGAAAAAAAAGGGAAGTCAAGGGATTTAATAAGTGTAATTGAAAATACAAATGACAGACAGGATCCAACTCTCAAACACACACTTGTTACTCCTTTTCATATAAATGCAAATTCAGCCCAACAGTCAAGTTGCATGGAATTCTCTGATTTAAGAAATTTGCCTAGTAATAAGCACAGACATTTTTTCTGGTTTTAGTCAACCAAGTGAAGAACAGGTTTTAGGGAATGCTTATAACTTTGCCTTGAATTATTTGTATATGACTTCTGTAATCTAAATTTTTGGGGTTATCTATGAATAACGGCAGGCAGAGTTTGGCCATAAACTTCTAAGTAGCGGTGACTTCCTGAGCCCCTCTTCTAACAAATATTTCTGAACTGTTTTCCTTGACTCATTGCCAGTAAAATGGATGGAAACGCTTTCAATTCTCTCTTTTTCTTTCTTGGTCATAGCTTCAGAACCCTAGCGCTGCTTGATTCCCTTCAGTTGCAGATATTGGTGGCTGGAACCAAGGGCCAGGCCCCAGAAAAGTTTCACAGAAGGGACAGACATAGGGCCAAATTGGACCCTCCGATCCACACCGTGTTATCTCTGAGATGTGTGGTAAGTGTCTGAGGTACTGACAATGCTGCAGCCAAGGTGGTAAAATAGAGCCAACACATCACTCATGATATCCAGAAGTCATGTCGTGCCCTAACACCAATTGTGCTGCAATGCATGTTGCTCAGGCCATCCCTGGGCCTGGGCGCTATGCATTTTAATTGCACACGCTGCAATTAAAATTTAGGATTTAAAGGAATTATTGTATTCTTTGTGTTTCCAGTTCATTGTATCTCTGACAAGAACATTTGCCAACTGAAGTTGTAATATGGGTCAAGTCTTAGGGCCTGTTTTCAAGCACCTTCCACCTGAACAGAAAGAAATACATCCCCACCAGTGAGAAAGTATTAGTGGGAGGCACAGACAATGTACCACTTAGAATTGCTGCACAACTCCAGGGGGCGCCATGTACCCACCACATTGTGAATGGTGCCCCCTGGAGTTGTGCTGAGAAGACATCCTGCGAGATCATAGATATCCTAGAGAAATCTTACTGAAGAAAAACTGACTCAAACAAATGAGAAATGTCCATCTAGGAGACATAAGTTCCGGTTCTTCTGCTCTCTGGGCCTGACTTTTCTCACCTTAACCAGAGGGTTGCAGGAGATCATCTCCAGGATTAACTCCAGCCCTGAAACTTTGTGATTCTAAGAGTCAAGGCCGATTTATAAACATGAAATGGTAGCAGCTGGTGTAAACATTTCCCTCTTTTAAGCAGTGCTCTTGGAACTAGAGTCATTTTAGTGAAAATAAGAAGAAAATCCAAATAACCCTTAGTTGTTTTGACGTGGGCCTTTGGAAAGAGGGTAAATCCCTGGACAGCCTGACTGGTTCAGTTCCTTTCACAACTAACGAAAATACTGCGAAAAATGATGAGTAGAGTGGAATCATAAAGAAAAAGAATGTTCCATTGAAGCAATATAGGCAGTATTTCAAAAATGATTTTAGGAGGTTTGTTTCCCCCAAGCTGGAAACAGTCTCTAAGCTAAACAATAAAGTCTGCTTTAAATCAAACACAAACAAAGGCAACATCCTTGATTTGGGGTAGAGTTTTATAATTTTTTTATTTAAAATTATGTCCTCTATAATGTTTTCTCAAGCTATCTTTTGCATACCACCAGTCAAATTCTTTATTGAGTTTCACTTTCAGTTATTTGGTTTATAAAAATAGTGGATATACTAAAGATACTTTTTTGGTAAAATTTCTCATATTCCTCTCCACTCTTCTGGTCCAGGATTTTCATCCTTCATGGTGCCCTCCCCCTACCTCCTAGTTTAAGATCTCTTATATCCACACACTGGCCTGTTGAAATGTGAGCTGAGCCTGGCTTCCTGGTGGGAAGGGCCAGGTTTATTACAACCAAACAGAATTAGCAGCCACTGTATTTATTTATTTTTTGAATGGGATTAGTACCATTTCTTTCTTTTTTTTTTAAAGACTATAATCCAAGTGGCACTATGATTGTTTATAAAGCATGAGCTTTTGTTTTAGAAATAGAAACGGAAGGATGATTCTTAAAATTGTGTAAGTCATCCCAATTTCAAATATTGGGCACTGATCTGACAGCCTGACTCAGGCTGGATACAGCTCAGAGTATTGAGATCAATTAGATAAATGGAGTTTTATAACAGAAGTCAACACACACACACACACACACACACACACACACGTACGCACACACAGTCCTATACCTGGAAACATCCAAGAAAGAAGAGTCAGGGCTTTGAGTTTACAGTGTGGGCAACCCGTACTCCTTTCTAAAAGAGAATGGGGATACATTGTCTCAACTCTCAGGCTTTCTGTCCAAGCCTAAACTTCACCCTGGGCAGTCCAGAGGCATGTCCATTTAAATATTCTCTCATTTTTTTCACTGGTCCAGGAGCAAGAGGTGTGTTTCTCTCTAGCTTTATTCTTTTCCATCTATTGTACTACACTGTGAGATCAATGAGGACTTGTTTTTGTTCACCATTAGAGCCCCAGTGTCCAGCATATGACAGGGTACATAGTAAATTGTCAATAAATACTCCTGGGATTACTGAATAAAAGATTTCATTTTTTTCCTTCATCCAACACATTTATTGAGTTCCTGCCACAGGTTCTTCCTGGCATATAGTAGCACTCAATAAAAAAGTATGTAAATAAATCATAGTACAGTTTCAATTCAAGATCAGCTTTTAGCACAAGAAAAAAAGCTTAGGTGGATTTGCACTCAGTTCTTGGACCGGCAGAACCTCTGCATTCCCCATAATCACAATGAATTGAAGTTCATGGCCTTGTAAACTTCCTGCAGTGTTTATGTACTTTTAAGTCAACTAAGAAATTGACTCCCAGCCAGAAGCTATTTAATCCACCATGGGAAATTTGGTACTTTGGCTATATCCATTTGAGCCTCAAAATCTTAACATTTGTGGTTAAAAATAAAAAAAAAATAGAAATGAGGATTTATCCTCTATATTTTTTATGACAAAACAGACATAGCTTCCTTTACCTTTCCTTTTAGAACAAAAAGTATTAGCATTATTCTTTTATAATCCTATAAAAGCATTTCACCCTCACTGCCTCTAGAGAGAATTTTCCAAAAATATTTATCTGATCTCTTCCCTCCATGCTTAAAATACCCCCAATTGTCTTCAACATAAAGTCCAGATTCATAGCATGACTTACCAAAAGCTTGATGATCTGACTCCTTCTTTACCTGCAGGCTCATGCCCTGGCAGTAATCACCATCACCCTCAACCAATTTGTAATGCTTGAAATTCCCAAGCACACATTGCTTTTTTACTCCCTTGCCATCTCTATACAATAATGCCTGTCTCTCCCTACCCCACAAATTTATCTCCTACACACACACACACACACCACACATACCCAGACTTTACCAGGATAACTTCTATTCATCTTTCTAATTAGCTCAGGCATAATTCTTCCTAAAGACTTACAAGTCCTCCCACATTCCCCTCTCCCATAATCTGGGTTAAGTACCCCTCTTAGATATACTCTGCACTATGAAAACTCACGTGTCCACTCACCCCTTCCCCAATAGTGTGTAAGTTCTTGGAAGGCAGGACCTGAGTCTTAATGTCTTTGGATCCGTAACATCCAACAGAATGCTTGGTACTTCATAACAACTTAATTAAAATGAACAGAATATACCACATTTTCTTTATCCATTCATCTGTTAATGGACACCTCAGTTGATTCCACATCTTAGCTATTGTAAATAATTCTGTTATTTGCAACATAGATAAATCTGGAGGACATTATGCCAAGCAAAATAAACCAGGCACAAAAAGACAAAAAAATAAAAAATAAAAAAACATGTGGAATCTCTCTTATATGAGAAATCTAACACAAAAACAATTGAACTAATAGAAGTAGAGAATAGAATGATAGTTACTAAAGGCTGGGGAATGGGAGGAATAGAGAGATGTTGGTCAAAGAGTACCAAGATAAAGTTAGGAGAAATTCAATGATAAGAATTTAAGGTGATAGATATGTGAATTAGCTTGATTCAGTTATTCCACACCATATATATCATAACATTACTCTGTATCCCCAAATTATATACAATTATGAGCATTCAAAAAATTGTTAAATGAATGGATCAAGTGAACAAATATATCCATGCCTTTTTTTTTTTGTTTATACTTCCTCCCAAAATACACTGCATAGATTGTATTGAACCCATTAACCCAATTCATAAAACCAAACAAGTGACCAAGGACAAGCAAATTGTTTCCAAATGGACTGAGAGAGGCTTTTTTTGGTGGGCTTGCCATGAATGAGATTTTGAACTGGACAGTTAGTAAATATGAATCTCATTATGCATGCTCATGCCCCCAAGCATTTTTCTCCTTCTCCAGCCTTCTCTTTGGGACATGTGTATTCTTATTGCCATTTTTCATGAGAACACTATAGGGGATGAGATGATTATGCTTGGAAGTTGTGAGAAGTCATAGTAAACAATGTGAAAAGCATATATCCTAACGTCTGCATGGCTATGATAGACAGAGACTGAGAGACAGACTGAGCACTATTCATTGACAACTGCCAAATGATTCTTCATGAACCACTCATTCACTCACAAATGTGGAAGCTAGTATCACTCTAACAAGTTATTACTTTGATTAGATATATCCATAGGCTACCTCCTACACACCATAGGTGAGTACAGTTGGCTTCTTGTAAAAGTAGAGAATCAATGGGATGCTTGACTTATGTTAAGCAGGTCAAATGAATATTATGTTACAAATGTCTCTGATTCAGTCCATTCAACCAAAATGTGTTGAAGAAGTAACTTTGTGGCTTTAAATGCTATGGGTGAGGACATATTCTAGATAAAAATCTTCCAAAATATATATATATATATATGTCTCAATAAAGCAAATATTTTTATTGAGTGACTATTGCAATGCAGACTCAAACAAAAATGCAGATTCTTAGATTTCATTGTCCGTATAATTTTAGTATAATTTAATATGCATTAGTTACTATACATATTTAGTACCTATAATTTAGTATAGTAGTATCACTTCTCTTAAAGAAAGATATTCTAATGAAATGTTTTTTCTGCCTTCTCCCAAGTACATTTGTAAAATATCTTACTATTTGCTACCTTAATTCTGATACTTCACTTTGTCAATTTTAAGTTACTTAAGAGCTAGAAGTGGTTACATGGGTGATCTGGGGCCACTTCTATCAAAAAATCCACAGTTCTCAGTGTTGTTTGAGAGAGGAATTAGCTGTCTAGCCTTTTTGCACAATTCACATTAAAACTTCCATTGGGGAAAACCCCTCATAATTTCTAAAGTGAGTACTTTTAAATTGTGTCTATATATCTTCCTTGCATGAATGAGTATCTGGCTTCATATCTAGCTGTACTTGCTGCAATGCTGCCTCATAAAATTAAGCAACTATACAATCAATTACATTTTTAAAAAGGCAATGTTATGGTGCTCTTCTTGGATGCCACACTGCCTCTGATTTGTTTGGGGACTACTGTGCTTGATTAAGAATGATAACAAACACTTGATAACATCGCAAAGGAGATGTAAATCAACTCAGAGGAGCAACAAAGCATAACCCAATTGACATCAAGGGAAACTATTCCTTAAACATCTTCGATTCAATCACAAAAAACTCTATAAAATTATTTATGTAGCCCTTTTCAAAATTTCATTCCTTTTTCAAAAATTTGTCACAATCAAAATGCAAATGCAAAATAAATGTTGTGATTAGTTGACTGTTAGTAAAGTTGCCACTGCTAGCTAAAATCCTTGTGTGTACCATGTGTTAATTAGGAAAAAAGATCAATGGGAATGAAAGAGACCTTTTAGTTCTGTTACTGTGTGACTATTTCTTACTCTCAACCATTAAACTGGTAACCTAAAATTTTCATACTTATCCACAAACTTTGGTAATGAATAACAAAGTTAACCTGACCTTGTCTAGTAGTTAATCCAAGCTGAAGGTTTTGCTTTGTATTTCATTTTCTCTTGATGTACTGCTTCTTTTTGGCAGGCACTTTGCAATTAGATAGAATAAAATTTTTACAGCTTATATCTTAACAAAGATACTAACTTTCCTGAAGCAGATTGTTTTATCTTTCTTTAAAATAAACTACAGCTCAGAATAAGCATCACTGCTATAGTCAAATACAATGTATTACACAATTTAATTAAATTTTCCCTCTAAAATAATTTTTAAAAAGTAAGATTAATTTTGATCTGGGGTATATTTTTAATGCTGCATGGGGCTTGTCTGTATGTGTTTCACATTGGTAAAATTCACAGAACACTTAAAAAAGATCAGATAAATTAGCTAAAGGGATGACATATAAAATTTAGGACCTACCATTTCTTATTCTTCCTTCCCAAGAAAGCGTAGTTGGAATTGAGTATCCTCCTGGAAGTGTTGATATCTGCATGGGGAGAGGCCCAAGTAAAATAATGAATAATCTCTAATGATTGAATAGAACATACATCTGCTAAGGATATCAGATAAGCCCTTGGTATTGGAAAACTGGATTTAAAATAAAAGCCTCAGAAAGAAGATAATAGATTATACCATCAAAAACAATATTCAACTTTTATTGGGAATTTACTAGAATTTTTATGTGCAGTATCTCTTTAAACTTCACAATAACCTATGAACAGAGCACCCCGTTTTACAACTGAGGACACTGAAGCTCAGAACAGTTAGGCAAATAGCCAAGGTTCTACAGGAAAGCCAAATTCTGAAGCAAGATTCAGACCCCAACAATGTGACTCCCATGTTCTTGCTGTGAACCACTTTGCAACACTGCCTGAAAACAAAACACTCTCTTCTCCATTAAGAGATGGTTTGTCCTTGCATATGGTAGGTGTATATCAAAGAGCTGGTGTCTTTAATTCTTAAATATAACCAACACCTTTTGTACCTGGATGGACGGTATCTATTTCCAGAGTTCCTTACTTTTCAGTGCTAATGAACAGCACATTCTCCCTAAGATTTACATGAGAAGAATGCAGACCTCACCTGAGTTAGAGGAATCCCAGGGAAATTAATTTGCTCCCTGAGAAATGTGTAGTAAATACCAGACAGCTTTTCGTCTAAAATGCCTAAAACAGACCTTGTAAACAGTACATTGAAAAGCAAGACAAGAGGGACTTGGGATGGATTTCATGGTAATATATGTGCCCTTAAGAATGTCAAAATGTTCTTTCCTCCACCAATAACAGAGTCAGACCAAAGCTTTTCTTTAGACAACACACGCAAAGAAGCCAATGAATTGCTCCCATTTATTTCACTTTCTTTTACCCCCAATGTCTCTAAATTTAGCTCTTCTCCTCCCATCCCAGGTGCACTGTTCTTCAGCTAGTAAAGTGCAGGGCGTTTTGCTTATATCAACTCAAGAAATACTTTGGCACAAAATGTCGGGATGCTATATGAGATGTTTATCTGGGCTGGAATGGTTTAAAACCATGTCCTCTATTCTGCTATCCCCTTTCAGGCTCTTTATATAGTTTTTCTTCATTCCTTTTAATTTCTTCATTTTGTCTTTTAGTCTTGATTCCACCCAAACAGGAAAGCAAAAAATAAAACAGTCCCTTCTGTGACTTCTCCTTGTTTATTTTTCTGAGTGACATTTAGCTATTTCCACAACAGGCTGAGTCACCCAGGCATATGTCCTTCTGTTAATCTGAGGGCTCCTAATCCCATCCACATAATAGCTGCCTCATTACTCCATGTGTTTTGATTCATTGATTAGCAGGCTTCCTGGCATAGAATAGCAACTCAACATTTGTCAAAGAAATGATTGAATGAACTTGAAATCTGTGATGGAAGATGAGCTTGGAAAAAGAATTGTTTGGATAGTACATGGATAAAAATGGCAGCATGCATAGTGGTGATGAACTTGAGTTTGGGCTAAGGCAGCGTTCATTTTGCGCTCCTGCTCTGCTGTGTGTTGGCTGGGGCCTTGGGCGATCACTCAACCCCACCAAACCATGGCTTCCCCATCTCCCAAACTAAGACTGAACCAATTAGCATGTACCACGCTCAGCTCTGTGCCCAACACCTAGTAAATACATAATAATAACGCTGTTTGTTTATTTGGTAGTAAGCAGGTAATGCATTTACACTAATAACATGGAGATTTTAATTTGAGTCACTGAAACTGATATAGTCTAGGTAAATTTTAGATAGCGTTAAAGTTCTGAGGGAGACTAAGGACTGTTTATTCTTTCATGGCGCCTAATTCAGAATAATAATAAAGAGCCGCCAGAAGGGAAGTTCAGCTGCTGAAGAGCTGCCGTAGTTGTTTATTTTTGCTCAGGTGGAAGAGGTCATTCATTATGGGACAGTGTTGGCTCCCCAAGTGGATATAATGCTGGCGACAGTTTGCCTGGCTGTAATGGCTTCCTCTCATTTTAGGTGGTTCTCGCCACTAGATTATTAAGAGTTCCTTCAGCTTGTCCTTACATGCAGTGCAGTAAAATTTTGGGAAAGCAAGCTGTGACCACTGGTGACTATTTGCATTTATACACAACACACCAAGCTTCCAGGCAGCTTGGAAGATTACATAAACACCTCCAAAACCTACCAGGATTGTAATCCCTCTCAGGTGCCTGATACCAGCTGTCGTGCCTGTCTAGGGACCGAGATTGCCAATTGCCTTTCTGTCTTCCACACTTGCCGCATCAGTGAGCAATCATTGCTGCTGACAAGACTTTGATGGTCCTAACGCAGAGGTGGGAGCAAAGTTGAAGTGACTGAAAACTTCTCCTGCTGCTGCCTGGTTCAGATTGACCCTGACATCGTTCAGAAATGTGCAGTTAATGCAAGATGCAAATGCCGGTGTTAAGAGCTGCCAAGGCCGACAGAATTCCTGTTTCAGCTAGTGTCCACCACACAGTGACAAGAGTGCCCCAGGCAAGTGAAAATCGCTGCAGGCACCAGTCAAAACAAGCTCCCTGCATCTTATTATCCCACTAGTGTGCCTCTCCTATGCCCTTTCCAATCTTTCAACCTTCATACTCTCTCTGCCTTTCCTACTCCAGGCATGGATTTATCCCAGGGGTGGTTACAGCTAATGGCTGTACAATTTTTGTGCACTTTCATCCAAGACATACTTAGACATACTTATATAAACCTTCCCATTATTGAAACTTGTGCACAATTTAGAAACGATGTACCAATTTGAGGTTTATTCATTCAGCAAACATTTATTGCACACCCACCCCATGTTAGATTGTCATTGTATCACACTGATGCCTTTTCTTTGCAAGTTTCTGATGGTTCTCACCGCAAAATTCTAAATCCTCCTCATAGAATGCCTTGCACCTAAAAGAGTGTAATATTCTGTTTGCATAGATTTCTCTGGCAGATACTCAGTAGCAATAGCAACCTACTGACAGCAGCTCTTTTAGGTCAATATGAAAAGTTGACTTCTAAGTTAGAGTTCTAAAAGGTCTCTCCCATTGTGAAATGCTCCCCTTTCTCCCAGAATTACTAAAAACATTGAATAGGGATGGTTTCATTGTGTTCAGACAGAATTTTCAGCCTAGCCACAATCTAATTCATTTTTAAGACCCCTCAATTCTCCGGGAAACATTTACCTTTAAATATGTCTGGATTAGCCATATAAAACTTATGTATAATAACATCAATTTCACATGGATGTGACTCAACTGAATAAAAATTATAGGAAAAAGCTAATTCTATTTCATAATATGTTTAAGTCAGTCAAGCTATTCTAATCAGTGTCATTAAGTTCTCCTCTTCACATTTCAGAAACAGGGTTTTTTTTTGGTTTTTTTTTTAAGATAGTTATCAAATATAATAGTCAATGGAAAGTATTTGTCTTATCCAGAGCACTTTTCAGAAAACCAAACCATGTTGTATTTGCTCCCAGAAAATGTAAAGATTAGTCATCCTGCAGCTGAATATGCTGACCAACAAAAGGAAGAGGAAAACAAAAAAGACTGTGAGAGGAAAATTAAGATGGTTGGCAAGGTCCCTTGGCTTAATTGAATAAACAAGGGAATAGCATCCTACACACCCGCTCAAAGCCAAACTGGTTTGGCTGATTCTAAAGTGCTAAGTGGTTCCCCACAGGGCATTAAAGAAGTTTTGGCTTTTGGCCAAATCTGCCAAATAGCTTTACTTTCACTTTTTTGCTGAGTAAGCAAAAACCTAAAGTCTTGATGATGCACCCAGAGTGTGATTATTTGCCAATATTATGACTATGGAAATTGCAAGGATACATAGTTCTTGCTGCAAGTTACAGCAAGGTTTTCTCGCTTATTATTTTGCTTGGTTATCCTGCAACCCTATAAGAACAAAAATACAGGAATCATATTGCTATCCCTGTCTAAAAATGAGGAATGAATATTGCTATCCCTGTCTAAAAATGAGATTCAGAAAGATCACACACATAATAAGACACAAAACCAAGACTAGAATCTCTGGCTTCTGATTCCAAGACCTTTATTCCATGCTTGTCAACAGAGAAGACTGACTCCAGGTATGGACAACTTTGCCATATCCCTAGCATTGTAAATAATCTGGATATGTATCTCTGTGTGGGTATAGATGAGAGGGCCCTGTTTTAGTAGAAGTACAGAGTTGCTGGTTCTTTTTTTTTTTTTTTTAGCTAGATCCAAATGTTGTTAAGAGGATCTGATTTGAAAAGCCTTAAAGAAAGTAGCAACTGGTCACTGGCAAGTACAAGCTGGAGCTTCTGGCCCAAACTGGTCAACACAGCCCCACCTCTTCAGCCCCTCTGTGACTTGGAAGTGCCTTAGGCCCAGTGGTCTTTCATGAGCCTCCCCCATAGCCCACTCCTGGTTGTCTTTTCCAGGACAGTCCAGCCTAAGAACTGGTACACTGGGTACTGCCTGATGCTGGACTCCATCTTGTTATCGGATGAAGAGTCTTGAGCCAAAGACTTGGTAACCCAACAAGTGATTGAATAATAGTAAATGTGCATAGATTTTGGAATTGAGCTTGGGCAAGTCTCTTTACCTCTCTGAGTTCCAATTTTTTTAATCTAGAATGAGGGACACTACTACATTTATTGAAAATTTGCTGAGAAGATTATAAAAGTTTAATGGATTGATCTCTTATATTGTGCCGTGGGTCAGGCACTTTTCTATGCCCCATAATAATCCCATGAGGTGAGTGCTATGATTATACCACTTTGCAGATGAAAAAATTACAGCAAAGAGGAATTAAGTAACTTGGGCAACTTAGTAAGCAGAAAAATTGAGATTTGAATCCAGGGTCCCAAATCCACTATGCTCTACTGCTTCCCTATTATCCTGATTTTCCACATATTCTTTACCACTTAAACTGCAAAGTCTTTTTACATTAGTTGCTTTGGATTGGGTCTAAAATGCCCAATCTCCATAAATTCATTTCTAAATGCATCTTCTAACAATTATATGGTCACTACTATAAAGAGTATAAGATGGATATAGAACTTTGAAGAATTATAAAAGATAAAAGCAAAGTAGTAATAAAGTCAGTCAGGAAAACTGTATTATCTGCAACAGAGGTATTTTGCAAGCAGGGAAATAGAAAAAAAATAGAAAAAATCCTACAAGGTACTTTAGGAGCACTGGCATGTGCTGTATACGTGTGTGCTCTTCCTTTGAAAGCCATTATTAATAATTGTTCATCTTTAAGTAATATCTTTGCCAACATACTGAACACACTGAATATCACCCCTAAACAAGCTGATGTAGAAAATACAGAATGATACATGGCTGTTGCCTTTTGGATTAATAACTTCTTTTTAACCAAATATGATAGTAACACATGATCATTGTAAAAAGAATGTTTAAAGCAAGACAGTCATTTTGCTCAAGTATCAGTGATAGTGATACTAAGTCTAAATAATGCATGTGGCATCTAACACGATACAAAACATTTCAAAATGCAATGTAATATGATGTTTCTGTAGTTTCAGAGCTGGCAGAAACCCAAGGAAAATCATTGATGTCTCTTCTGGAAAAAAAAAAAATCATCTCTGTGGCAATTTTATAAAGTTTTTGTCAACTTCAACCAAATTGAAAATATGGCTTGAAAAGTCTCACTTTCTCAGTGAGACTATCAGAGAAATCAAGAAATTTCATAAATATCCTTCTGAGTATGTTCCAGGAATCTGGCCACAGAGGCAACCATGTCTCATGCCCATGGTTCCTCACTACACCGTTTAAGGAAATGTCTGATTTATCTCACTCCCACACTATAAAGAGGAAAAAAAAAATCTATGAAACCATTAATTCAGCATCAACTGATTCAAATTTTCTGCACTGGATCTAGCACACACATGCACACGCGCGCACACACACACACACACACACAAAACCCAGGGATATTCACCAAAAATAATTTATTCCATTTCTAAAAGACATTTCTTTATCCACCTTCCTATCACCTCCCTTCTCCAGCCCTGCTCACTAACTTCGCATTTGATTTGGAATTACATGCCAGAGCATGAATATTAATTAGCATGCTTGGGGTTGAGTGGGGAAGTAATTGGTATAAACAAAGGGAGAAAACCCTAGCTTAGCTCTGGGAAATGAATCGCCCCTAAAACAGTCTAGTGAGCTAAGCCTAAATGATTTCTGTTTCCTCACAGTGTTGAATCTTTCATTTCTTCTTATGGTCAAGCCCATTTACTAAGCCATGCTAAGGAATTGCTGTGGCATTTGGCATAGCTGCCAAGATGCACAAAACTTCAGTTGATTACCATATGTTCATTGTGTTCATTTTCTTTCAGCCAAATGCTCCCTAGATCTTGTTTGCTGTCTCTTTTAGCTTCTCCTAGATTCTCCTAAATTCTAATGGTTTCCTTGCCTTCTCAATAATGCTCTAGTGGGGAGCATGCAAAAGCACATTTTTATTCTAGAAATGGCCACAGTAGGAGCAATATTGCACTTCTATGCAGCAGTTGTCATCATTGCCAGTGATTGTTAGTTTCATAAAAATGAAGTGTAATGTTCACAGGCAGATCAAGCAATAATTGCAAATATGAGATTTTTAAAAACAGAAAACACATGCATTGTTCAGGTACACAGAAACCTTGTCATATTTCTATTATAATGTTTGCATATTTAAAATGAATGTCATTCTTCTCTCCTTGAAGCTTCAGTTTTTATAAAAATCACTTTTAGCAAACACCAAGAACAGTGAATGTGGCTGATTGAGAAGAGTTCTCATTGGTAGAGTTGTCATGTTACAGTGATTCTGTGCCAAAGCCAAGTGTCACAGAGGTAACCCCAAGAAAGATGATATTCCAGTTTTAATATTAGAGGCAAAACCTACTTTCAGAAGTACTGTTGGAATAAATGCTAAAATCGTTTACTGAACCCCTTCTATGCCATGTGCCGAGTGCCTTTCTGGTGTTCAAAGTCCAGTGTGGAAAGAAACATGACCATAAATGCCTTCTATGCCTGATTCTATAATGGAAATACAGAGCACAGTTTAATGAAGGCCTCAAAGGAAAGACAGTCAGCTCAAGCTGATGGCTTTTTTTAAATCAGGATCTGAAGGTCCCCCCACTTGAATGCCACTATATATCCAGAAATGAACTGGGAGCTTGAGGAAATTCTAGGAAAACAAATAGAAAACTTGGGCTTCCATCCCCAATCTCTTGAGTTTACACCCTCCTGAAATCCTTTAATCAATCTTAGACTAAAACAAGCATGATTAATGTAGACCAGCCAGAGTAGAACAAAACAGCTAGGTCTAGATGCATACAGCCTGGAATAAACTCGAGAAAGTTCTACATACAGTGTCCAGGGCAAGGTAAATTTACTAGGGCTGAAAGGGTAGAAGATACTTGAACATTTTTCACCACATGCTCTGTGGTTATTAAGTTGTGTTCATGGTGCCTGTATAGGTGCTCCTTAAAAACAAATGCTACAGTTAATTTTAATGATATAAACATCATTAACCTGGCATCAACCTGAAAGTTACCAGGGAGCAGACTAACTGAGCAACATTCACTCAAGATCATTGTACAGGAAAACTGAGCAAAATTTTATCTATATTTCCCCCTTAGTGACAGGACTCTATAATTGTAGAGTTCTGGTGTGTGCAATGTCATAGGTAACTGAAATTACTAAGAGTCCATGTGAATCAAATAAGGATAAGCACGTTCCCTAAGTAACTGGGTTTTAGTGGAAAACAAACAGCCTTGCAAAGACTTCATCAGTTCTTAGCTTAGCATGACTTCTCCCGTACAAATAGTTGGAAGCAAATCATTTTGTCCTGAAGAGGCACAGTGAATAGTGTACAGTAGGTGCCAAGCAGAACTTGTTGAGTGAATCCACAAATACATGAGGGTTTGGCTCTAACTGTAGCTATGAGAGTTTTTATTTCTTCTTCCAGCTTCTTTCATGATTTGGGTTTTACACTGAGTCACACAAGTTAATGTGAATCTGCCTTCTTCAAATGTCTTCTCCATTTAGAGACATTGCCAATGGAATTCTAAGGCTGTCATTAAATCTACAAAAATCATATGACTCATCGATGCTTTCCTCTCTGAGGCTCTTCGCCAGTAGTACACTAGCAGAGCAATTAGTCACTCGTACTACTCAGGCCTCTTGCTAGTTCTGAGCCATGTGGCTCAGTATCACTTCTGTATTATATGTGTTCCGTCACTGCTTGACAGCACAAGGCATGTGATTTACAGGCTTAAAACATTTACACAATTCTTAAAAAGTTTTGTGCCAATATTCTCTAGAATACGCGTGGGCATTTTAAAAAAAAAAAAACTGAATGTTGGCAGAGATGATGTACTTTTGATTTCTGAAAATGAACAGTGCAAGCCAGTAGTTACAATTCATAAATAAATTTCCATGTTTTCCTTGCAGGATATAAATACGTTAAAACACTGCCTACAAATTCAAATTTAAGCAGGAAACTCAACCAAATCCAGTGTATTGAAGTACCATTCTAAAAATACTGAAACATCCTTGATTTTTTAATATACATAAAGCAGCTAAGAGCAGACCACAAATGCTTCAGTCAAACACAACCAAGTTGTCAACATAGACAATTTGTCAAATGGCTACTGTGATAACAGCCGGCAACTATTTTAACCCACGTGTAGGCTGAACCAAGCTCTTCTCTTTTCAGAAATTCTTTTTAAGGGCACTAAGAGCATCATTAGTAATCAATACACAGTTTGAAATTCTTTTAAAATCCATCAGGAAATTCTACTTTGCGTCTAGACTGATCCTTCCTGTTTTAGCATGCTGTACAAGTTGATTCAAGGGGTAGTGTTCCACCTTTCTATTGCTCTGTAACAACTTACCACAAACATAGTCACTTAAAAGAAGACAAATTTATTCTTGTACAGTCTTGGAGGTCAGAAATCTGACATCAAGGCATTTGTTCTGGAGGCTCCAGGAAAGAATTTGTTTCCTTGCATTTTCCAGCTTCTAGAGACCACCTGCATTACTTGGCTTGGGCCCCCTTCCACTCCAGCCCTTTGCTTCATTCTTCACATCTCCTACTACTGACACTGATCCTCCTGCCTCCCTGTCATATATAACCCTTGTGATGACAGTTGGCTCAGCTGCATAATCCGTGATAATCTCCCTATCTCAAAATTCTTGGCTTAACTATATCTGCAAACTCTCTTTTATCTTGTAAGGTAATATAATATATTCATAGGTTCCAGGGACTAGTATGTGGACATCTTTTGGAGGCCAGTTTTCAACTTGTCACAGGTAGATATATCAAGGAGGACACAAATATAGTAGCTCCACCTGTTTAGGACATTATTTCTCTCTCTAAAGCGTCAGAGAAACACAGATGAAAAGAAACAATTAAATGACACTACTAAAAACAGGCCACATTAATAAGTTGTCCTAGTCACATATTTATGTTATGAAAACCTGAGATCTGGGTAGAATTATAGGATACATTTCCTGGATCTCCCTTCTCAACTCCTAAAAATAACATTGATGCCCCATTTATTGCCTTACCTAGGTGAATCTGCTAAAGCTCACAGAAAAACACTGAGGTGGATCAAAGACTTTACCTCCTGACATCTTTCAAGATCACTCTGCACACTTTCTGATGCAAAGAAGAGATAAACCTAGATATGCAAATATTTAAAAAGTGCCTAACTCAGTGTTTAGAACCAAGTTGCCTTGAAAACCTGCATGTGAAATGCAAGTGCTGCACAAATTCTCTTTATTGCTCAAATGCTCCAGAAAGTACAATCCCTAGGGCTGTGCTGTGTCATTTGGAATGAAAATGAGCATCATATGAAAACTTGGGTGTATTTAAAGGTCAGTGAAATTTCAACCAGATGTTTTGCTTCCATATAACCAACTTGGCCATAGGAGTGGTTTATAAATTCCACTTGGGGGAAATAAATGTAAATACTTTTAATAAGATGTTTTCCATTTCAACCTTGGCTCTTCCTTAAAGTTCAAAACACAGTCTCACATGCATTCTTTTGTATTCAACCAGTGCTTATTCATGCATTATTTTGTAGTCAACCAATGCTTATTACCAAAAGTAAAACACTTTAAAATGTCTAAAATTGAACTAATCACTCTCCACTCACGACCCCCACACACACACATACTATCACTATCCTTTTCCTCTTCCCTGAACTTATTTCTTTTTCCGTATATCTCAATGAGTGGTTTTACCTGTCACCCAATTCAGAAACCAGGAATGAGCTACAAATATCTTCCCTTGCCTCATTCCTTACATCCAATGTCATTAAATCCCACAATGTATTAGATTAAGATTTTCCTGTCCATACCTAAAGTCATGCCTTATTTCAGATCCCTGTCTCTCACCTGGATAGTCACAGTAGTTTTGAAACTCATATCCTTGTCTCTGATCCTGCACATCTTGTTCAGTCCCCCACATTTTGGACAGAGTGAGCATTCACAAATGTTAATATCCTGTCACTTCCCTACCTCAAACTTTTCAGTGGCTCTCCATTGCCTAGAGGTCAAAATTCAAGCACCTAATTTTGGTACAAAAGGCCTTTCATAATCTTCCAACAGTCTTCTCTTGAGCATTCTCTCTTTCTGGGCCTCCTACTCTGTTACCGAAACCTGTGAGTCAGCTACAAAATCTCCTCTTTGCCCAACACTGCAATGAAAATTAGCAAAACCGCTCCTGTGTTTCAAGATTTTACAATTTCTTAGAAGGTATAAAACTGTTGAACTATGTTTTAAAAGAAAAAGATAGTTAAATAGTGTCATAGGGAAAAACAAAGTGCTTGGGGGTTTGGAGGTTTAAAGAAGGAATACTTTTCAAGGGAGAATCCATGAACCATTCCTAACGTACTTCAAGTATAAATTTTGCACATAGTGAGCAAGAAAATATAAAGGATGTTCAAGATGGTAAAGAACATCATTCTGATCTTGTAAAGGTCTCCGATGGGTTTTACAAGCCTTCTTGTTTTATTTTAAAGGACCTCAAAGCTATAGATTTAGTAACGCAGATGCTATCTTAGTGGGCAGTTTCAGCACCTGGAGCAGTCTCAGACTTTAGGATAGGTGACCAGGGGAAGGAGGAAATAGCGAATGCTTTAGACAGGTTATTTGTAAAGCACCTCAGAGAGAGGTAATAGCTCTTTGGGACAATCATCCACTGTTGCTGGCAGTGTAATATTTCTCATTTCTGCTAATGACTGTGATTAACCCTTATTTATTTGCAATCTATCAGTTCCCATTGCTTTTAATCAACTTCCCTTTCCATCACAGACCCTGTGGTTCATTAATTCACACTCGCCTAGCAAAACCCCAGACCTACATCAGTCTCCATGTCTGCTTCCTCCAATACCAGCCCATGGCTGCTGGGAGACACCCACATAAACATTCCATTTCATACCACAATGAACGCCAGGGTTTCCCTCTCATCCAAGCTATCAGCACCACCTGCTCCCACCTGAAGAGCTGGCTCTTGCTAACCACGTGCACTCGCTCCCCTCACCCTCAGTAGATTGCTTCATTCCTTCACAGCGAAATGAAATGGCATCATTTTAACTCCCTGCCTTACCAACATCAAGAAACGTACCTATCCCCTTCCTTATCTTCGTACTTCAGGAGAATTTTTCTTCCTTTTGAAAAACATATTCTGGCTTGGAAAGTCTGGTGGGACCTGGTATTGCTCATTTCTAACAAGCTCTCTGGTGAGGCTTCTGCTGCTATTCCTGCAATCTTCACGCTTTCCTGTGATTAGCAAGTCCTAGAGTTCATTCTCCTCACGCACACCCAGAACTTCCTCTTCTCCAAACCTGCAATCTTTTCTTCACTACTGGCTCTTCCATCTCAGTGTGTAGATAAACACGTCTCTAATTTAGAAAGAAAGGAAGGAAAGAAGGAAGGAAGGAAGGAAGGAAGGAAGGAAGGAAGGAAGGAAGGAAGGAAGGAAGGAAGGAAGGAAGAGAAAAAGGCTCAGAAGTTGACTGAATGAATAAATTTCAGACCAATAAATCTTCCCTCTTTTTGTTTAACACTACATCTCTCCTTCTTTTCAAAACAAGCCATCTTTAATGCATAGTCAACACACCTTTTTTTCCATCACTTCTACAACCACTGAGGTCCAACTTTACCCCACAATGACATGGAAATTGCTTTTGCAAGGCCATTCAGGACCTGCTGGATGCTAAACTCAATGGATGCTTCCAAACCTTGTTTTATTCAGCATTACAGCAGCGTTTATTAAAACCTTCTTCACCATTGACTTCTATTATATCAATTTAATCCCATTCCTATAGCCATTCGTTCACATTCTTCTCCATCAACCTCTGTCACATCACCTTACTCCCATTCCTATAGCCGTTCACACACAGCCACCTCCTCATGGTTCCAATCCTCTACTCATAACTTTGCTGTTAGTTCTCTGAATTCTCATTCATAGTCATCTTGCTATTATCTATTCTCTCTCTTCCTAAGAATCCATTTCATGGATTCAATCAACCATCTGTGTCCTAAAGACTTCTCAATTGATGCTTCAAGATCAAAAATCTCCCTTGAGATCTCAACCCTCATATCAGACTATTGACTCTAAGTTTTCCACTTCTAAGCCAAAGGCACTTAAAACTCATCATGTCTAGAACTAAACTTTCCCACTAAACTTTCCTCTTCTCTATTTCTCCTCCAATGAAATATACCACATGCTATCCAGTACATAAACAAGAAACATGGGCATCATTTTATTTCCTTTCTCTTCCATACCACTTACATATCCACATTCTAGTAATCCTCCCATCAGTATCTCCCCAGCTTGTCCCTTCTTCTCTACTCCTACTGCCACCAGTTCAAAGTGGGCCTTTCCTATTTCTTTCCTGAAGCAATTACTGCACTTGCTCCCTCCAGCCTGCATGTCTTCCAACCTCACCCCACACAGCAGCAGGAGTGATCTAGCTAAAGCATAAATATGATTTCAAAAAACCTTCAGTGTCTTCCCAAGGCTTTAACAGTGAGGTCCATTTCACTCAGTATAATTTACGAAATCTTCAGAACCTGGCCACTACATCTCCTTCTCTTCCAGCCCCAGTTCCCAATATTCCCCTGTAACCTTAAGATTCAACTGCATAGAATTGTTCACACTTCTCTCTCCAATGGACCATAAGCCAGTTTTGCCCATGCCACTAACTCAGCTTGGACTATCTTTCTGTGACCACCATTGCCATCCTGATTCTTCATCAAAATAACCAAAATACATCCTGTTCACCCCGCAAGACTCAACTCAGTCTGCACATCCTCCAGGAAGCCCTCCTCTTTCTTAGTTTAAGTTCCCCTCTACATTCTCCTATTTCTAACTTTGTACTTGTCTCACTATCTGCTAGAGTGTAAGGTCATTGAGAGCTGGAAATACATCTTATCACTGTATCTCCAGCATTTTGCTGTCTCTGGCACATAGGAAGCCATCAATAAATGGTTTTGAGTAAATGAATAAATAAGCTATCCTTAATAGTTGACATCTGTCCATTGGCAATTCCTAAAAAGGCATCAGATTTGGGGATATCTTTGAGATAAGAGTGGCACTATTTCCCCAATCCCTCTTGCCTGAGTTTCCTCTAAATTTAAGAAAAAAATCACCTGTACAGGCAAGAATATAAAGCACGATTTCTAGACTCCCCAGAGGCCAGCTCCTAGTCTATAATTATACTTGATTTGCTCATTAGTACATGAAATTGTTTACCTATTTTCAGAGAGCTCAATGGGCTCTTCAGTAATATTTTTACCATATAAAATCTCAGTCAATTTCCTACCTGGAAATAGATGTTGTTGTCTGAAGTCCATTTATGTTTATAATAAAAGGCCAGGGTCCCAATCTGTGATGCAAGTGGCCGTACAAAATGTATTCTCTGAGACGAAATGGCACCGCTGAGTATGCTCATCAGCACACTCAGATGAGCGCCCTGAGTCTCAGCACATCAGCAAGGCAGAGAGTTCCTCCTAAAGTTCAGTTTGGGAGGTTGTTTATTCCACAGCAATTTAAGCTTGGGCAAAACCAATTGTTTTTCTGGCTTAAATTGTGGACGTCAAGGGAAAGAACACACACAGTTGGCAAATTTACAGCCTTTAAAACAAAATTGCCTTAACTTGAAGGGGATTCCCTTAATGTTGCTTCTTAAATTTTTTTTTTCTCTTTTTAAGATCTTTCCCATTTCATAGGAATTTAGGAACATGAAGTGTCACACATAGGATCTGCTTCAAGCTAAAGTTCTCAAAAAAATAGAAAACAAAAAGCCCACAACAATACTGAATTCTCTATGTACTAGGTACCATACAGCCAAAGAGTGGGAGCTAGGGTAACAGAGCTCAGATAGCTATTTATTTTCCATTTGCACTCTAATTTTGTCAGCAAAACTAGCATTCTACAATCTGAGGACAGGATCCCATACCAGGAGGACTTCCAGTAAACACAAAACAATCCAGTGATTTCCGAAATCAATGTCTTCACTTCCCTATTCCTCCAGTTTAACTCCTTAGTCTGCAATTTCAGCCACTGTCTTGTTAGTATCTTCCATTCCTTTACTTCTGCTATCCCAAATGCCTGCCCAAACCCCAAGCCTGGATCATAGCTAACACTTGTAGAGTGTATACTGCGTGCTAACTATTCTATGTGTAGTAACCATTTAGTAATTACAGCAATTCTGTTGGAGGTGCAGGGAGTAATTCTTAATGTTTCCAGTTCACCAATGAGGAACCAGTGGGGGCTTGGAGGGACAGAGAGAATAAGTGACTTGTCTGAGTTCACATTTCTGTCAAGTGATGATTGTTTGCCTCGCCTGGGGTGCTCTTGCACGCTATTGCTAAACTCTGGTAGGAAATATCACACAAGCTATCAAATTGGTACCCCTACAAATTGTAGTCACCTTCCTCATTTAGACCATCAACCCTGTTCAAAAACTGTATTGCCTCCCCAATCAGCTGGCTTCATTTATTCTCCCTGATGACTGTCTCAACCTTTTTCTTTTTTCATCTTCTCTTCACTCTTAGCAGATTAACACCCCTCCTACTTCCCAGAAAAAGTAGAAACTATCAAACAGAAACTCTTTCAGCTTCCTGTTGCATATTACTATGGAAGAGGGTCCCCACTTCCTGTCTAAGAACACAGAATTCCATGTGCTTCTGCTTTCTCAGGGACTCTAGTCTATCAGTCTACCTCTCCTCTTTTATGTTCAACCTCTCTCTCCACCCCCCACCCTTGGATTTTTTCCCACCAGCATTTAAACATATTTCTCTCTCTCTCTCTCTCTCTCTCTCTCTCTCTCTCTCTCTCTCTCTCTCTCTCTCTCTCTCTCTCTCTCTCTCTCTCTCATCTCTCATTTTAATCATCATCCTTCAATGCTGCCTCTTACAGCCACTGACCAGACTTTATTTCTGAAGCCCTTACCTCCCACCTTTCCTCAACCTTCTCCAGCCTGGTTTTTGCCTTCACCGCTCCACAGAAATTGCACTTTTCAAGGTCACCAACGAATCTGTCTCAGCCTTACCTCAGTGGTTGTCTCAGCTGCATTTGACACTGCTTTCCTCCCTTGTGGGAGTATTTCCTTCTCTGATACCATGTACTCCCATTTTTCTCTCCTTTTGAGTCTTCTTTTTAGTCACTTTAGTTGGCCCCATCTTGTCCATCTGCTCCTTAAATGATGAGGCTGTCCTAGGCCCTGTTTCTTCTGACACTACATCAAATGCTCCAAGGAAACCTCGTTCACTCCCCTGGCTCCACTTGCCATCCATTTGCCAGGGTCTCCCACCTCTCTATGCCCAGCTTAGTCAATTCTATTCTCCTAGTCAGTTCTGCTTAGATGATTCATGTGTACATCAATTCAAACTTTCTAACATTGATCTTATTCTCTTTCCCCTAACCCTGCTCCTTTACCAGTGATCCATATACTTACTTAAAACAGAAACTTGAGGGGCAACTTCACTTTATTTCACACACTTTGTCTGACATCAATGTGATGGAATCATGCTCTATCTCCTAAATATTGCTCACATCCATTCATTTCCCTCCATGCCCCATGGCCACCACCCACCATTATCTTTGCCTGGACTAATGCAAAAATTTATGCAGTTGTTCTACTTTTAGCAACACAGTCCTCACCTCTGCTACAAGTCATTGTTGACATTAAAGCCAGAGTAATCTATCTAAAAAGTACGTCTTGAATTGTCATGGTTTCAATTGCCATTTAGCCGCAATCCACAATCCCAACTATAGATTTTTTAAAACATCAAGAACTAGATCCCTCCTACCTCTAGTGTTATCTTTTGCCCCCTCCCACTGGCTCTGCAGTGTTACAAGTGCTCCCCCATGCCCCAAGCTTTCACTGCACTTGGGAGGTGTGCACTGTGGCTCCTTCGCCCGATGCTCTCACTGGCCCCTGCCTCCTCCCAGCAGCACCATCATCTCCTCAAGGTACCCTTCTCTGACTTCTAGATGAGATTAAATCCCCTTAGTATATGCATCCTTGATTTTATTTTTTATAAATTTTATCCCTTTGTTATTTAGTTTTTAATGTCTTCTTTTTACCATATGCATATAAGAAGGAAATATGTTTGCTTACTGACATTGTATTTCCGGTGTCTGAAACAATGGCTGGCATATGGTGGGTAGTTAATATTTGCTTGTGGAATTTTAAATTATTAGTGTATTATCATTCTGAAAACTAAACTAGCTTCATTATACAGTTTGTGGACACTTTTATTTATACTACTCTTGTCATCATTTCTGTTTCAATTTATTAGCTGTCTACAGCTAATAAGTTTAGTTATGAACTAAAAAGAATGCCACTTTTTTTTACTTAATTTATCCATGGCATGTGCAATAATGTGTTACTATAAAAACTGTGGAAATGTCAACAGAGCATCTTTGCATATATGTCCCCAAAATAAAGTGACCTACCCATCATTTTATTTTTTAGTTGTAAGGCATTTTGTATCTTTGAACATAGAGAATAAAAATGGAAAGTTTCCTATTTTATCTACATTATGAAATGTACTGTGTGTGTATGTGTATAGTAATACCCACTTTGTTAAAGAGTGCACCTCGTGTCCCATGTCCCTCTCTCCCAGTGAAAACATGACTTCTAGTGTGCTCACTCAAGCATATCATTTTTTAATTTAATTTTATTTTTAATTGATATATAATAAATATTATTTTAAGTAAACTAAAGTAGGTTTGCAATTTTTTCACCAATGAAGTAGGCAGTTTTCAATGATACTAAATTGTTACAAGTAGAAGATTTATTGCTTAAATAAATTTTATTTTTTATAAATTTAAGTAAAACACAATAATAGTCTTCTTTAACCTGTTTCAATCCCAAAGATAAATATGTACTATTTTCTTTCCAGTGATAACAGGCTTGTTTTTTGAAAAGTGAGGTCATTAAGGCATCCAAAATGGTTTCAAATGCCAAGTTTCACACATGACTCCTTGATTCTCAAGCTGTCATGTGAGTAAAAATCACACTTATCAAAGAAACACAATAATGACAGCTCAGAGGGTGATGCTGAAACTTGAAAGTAATTGAACCATTTAACTACCATTTACTTGCTCAGAATTTCTCCTCCGAAATGACCCTCTGCTAAAAGCCTATGTTCTTGTAAAATGCTGAATTTATTGCCTTTTGGATAAGCTCCGTCTATTTCAAGGCTTCTTCCAAAACTCAGACTATGTTATCTTCCCAGTTTCCAATGTTATGGTTTTTATCCAAGCACTGCCTTATTTTAGAGTGGTGGTTCTCAAATTTTAGCCTGCATCAGAATTACCTGGAATGTTTTGTAAAATACAGATTTCTGAGCCCCATACCCAGAGTTTCTGATTCAATAGGTGTCTGATGGGGATGGAGAATTTGCATTTCAAAGATATCCCAAGTGATGTTGGTGCAGTTAACCAAGCACTCACACTTTGAAAACTTCTGTCCTAAAGATATACCCCTTTTATAACATCTAGCATTTCCTCCTGATAAATTATGTAAAAATTGGTTTCTTCTTGGCCGCCTGTCAACTTATCTTTCCATAATTCCTCCAGGCTGGTACTGTCCAGTAGAAATATCATGGGAGCCACACACGTAATTTTAAACCATTTAGTAGCCACATTAAAAAAGCAAAAAGATGGGAGGCTAAGGCAAGAGGGTTGCTTGAGCCTAGGAGTTCAAGACTGCAGCAAACTATGATCACACCACTGCATACTCCAGCCTGAGTGACAGAACAAGTCTCTGTCTCTAAAAAATACACACATACACACATACATATATATGCACCTAACACAGGAGCTCCCAGATTCGTAAAGCAAATTCTATTAGATCCAAGCAAAGAAATAAACTGTAGCATTGTACTTTCTGGAGACTTCAACACCCCATTGATAGAGCTGGACAGATCATTGAGCAGCAAATCAATAAAGAAACACTGGACTTAGCTGACACTCTAGAATAAATGGCTCTAACAGACATTTATAAAACATTCTATGCAAAAACTATTGAATATACATTCTTCTCATCAGTACATGGGACATTCTCTGAGATTGATCAAATCTTGAGCCAAAAAACATGTCTCAGAAAATTCAAAAGAATCAAAATCATGCCATGTATATTCTCAGACTGCAGTGGAATAAAACTAGAAATCAATTCCAAGAGAAACATTCAAATCTACACAAAGTCGGGGAAATGAAACCACCTGCTGCTGAACAATCCTTGGGTCAATGATTAAATTAAGATGGAAATCGAAAGATTCCTTGAACTGAAAGACAAAGGAGACACAACCTATCATAATCTATGGGATATAGTAAAAGCAGTCCTAAGGGGAAAGTTCATAAATTCCTGCATCAAAGAGATAGAAAGATTACAAATTAACAACCAATTATCACCTTTCAAGGAACTAGAAAAGGAAGAACAAACCAAACCCATAGCCAACAGAAAAAAAGAAATAACAAACCTCAGAGCAGAACTAAACAAAATGAAAATAAACAAAAAATACAGAGGATCAATGAAACAAAAAGTTGGTTCTTTGAAAAGATAAACAAAATCTATAGAGCAATAACCAAATTAACAGAAATAGAAGAGAAACGACTCATATAAGCTCAATTAGAAATGAACAAGGAGACATTACAATTGATGACACAGAAATACAAGATATAACCTGTGAATACTACAGAAACCACTATACACACAAACTAGAAAATGTAGAGGAAATGGATAAATTCCTGGAAACAAACAACCTCCCCATGCCTCAATCAGGAAGAAATAAAAGTCCTGAACAGAATAATAGCAAGCAGTGAGATTGAAACAATAATTAAAAATCTCCCAATAAAAAAAAGCCTCAGACCAGATGGATTCACAGCTGAATTCTACCAGACCTTCAAAGAAGAACTGGTACCTATCCTACAGAAATTATTCCATAACATTAAGGTATTCTTTAACTCATTCTGTGAAGCCCGTATCACCTTGATACCAAAGCCAGGAAACAACACAACAAAAAAAAGAAAACTACAGACCAATATTCCTTATGAACACAGATGCAAAAATCCTCAATAAAATACCAGAAAACAGAATTCAGCAGCACATCAAAAAGATAATTCACCATGATCAAGTGAGTTTCATCCCAAGGTTGCAAGGATGGTTGAACATATGAAAATCAATAAACATGATTCACCACATACACAGAAGCAAAAACAAAAACCATATTATCCTCTCAATATATGCAGAAAAAGCACTTGAAAAAATCCAGCACACTTTCATGATAAAAACTCTCCACAAACTAATCATAGGAAGAATATATCTCAAAATAATAAAAGACATATATCACAAACCCACAGCCAACATCATACTGAGTGGGGAAAAGTTGAAAGCATTCACCCTATGAACTGGAACAAGACAAGGATGCCCACCATCACCACTTCTATTCAACATAGTACTGGAAGTCCTAGCCAGAGTAATCAGGCAAGACAAAGAAATAAAGAGTATTCAGATTGGGAAAGAAGAGGTTAAATTATCGCTTTTTGCTGATGATATGATCTTGTATTTAGAGAATTCTAAAAACTCCACCAAAAGACTCCTTGATTTAATAAATAAATGCAGCAAAGTATCAGGGTACAAAATCAATGTAGATACATCAGTAGTTTTTCTATATATTAATACTAATAACAATCAAGCAGAGTCAAGTCAAAGAATCAATACCATTCACAATAGCTACAAAGAAAATAAAATACCTAGGAATATACTTAACCAAGGAGCTGAAAGATTTCTACAAGGAGAACTACAAAACACTGAGGAAACAAATCACAAATGACACAAACAAATGAAAAATATCTTGTGCTCATGGATTGGTAGAATCAGCATTGTTAAAATGTCCATATAGCCCAAAGTGATTTACAGATTGAAAGCAATCCCCATCAAAATACCAGTGTCACATTTCACAGATTTAGAAAAAATAACTTTACACTACACAAAAGTCAGAGCTTTTACTGTGCTCATCACCTAAAAATGTTCATTGTACCCAACAGGTAAGTTTTTATACCTCCTCCCTTCCCCACTTCTTGATTTCCATCTCTTTGTATCTGTATGTGCCCATTGATTAGCTCCCAATTATTAGAGAGTATGTGTGGTGTTTGGATTTCCATTCCTGAGGTACTTTGCTTAGGGTAATGTCCTCCAGTTCCATCCAACTTGCTTCAAAAGACATTTCACTCCTTTTTATGGCTGAGTAGTACTCCATGGTATATATATATACCACATTTTCTTAATCCACTCATGAATGGATGGGCACTTGGATTGATTCCACATCTTTGCAATTGTAAATTATGCTGCAATAAACATTCAAGTGCAGGTATCTTCTTGATAAAATGATTTCTTTTCCTTTGGGTTGCTACCCAGTAGTGAGTGTTGTGTCTAATCATAAGTCTGTATCAAATAGTAAGTCTATATTTATTTCTTTGAGACATCTCCATACTGTTTTCCATAGAGGTTTTACTAATTTGCAGTCCCACCAACAATATATAAGCATTCCTGTTTCTCTGCATCCATTCTAGCATCTATTGTTTTTTGACTTTTTATAATGGCCATTCTGGCAGAGGGAAGGTGGTATCTCATTGTAGTTTTAATTTGCATTTCCCTGATGATTAGTGATGTTGAGCATTTTTTCATATGTTTTTTGGTGGCCTATCTTTTTTGGAAAAGCTTCTGTTCATGTCTCTTGTCTACTTTTTAATGGAGTTGTTTGATTTTTTCTTGCTGGTTTGCTTGAGTTCTTCCTAGATTCTAGTATTCATCCTTTATTGGATGCATAGCTTGCAAATATTTTCTCCCACTCTGTAGGTTGTCTGTTTGCTCTGTTGAGTATTTCCTTGGCTATGCTGAAGCTTTTTAATTTAATCAATTCCCATTCATTTATTTTTATTGTTGTATTTGCCTTTGGGGTCTAAGTTATAAATTCTTTGCCTAGGCCAATATCTAGAAGACTTTTTCCTACATTTTCTTCTAGAATTTTTATGGTTTCATGCCTTATATTTAAGTCTTTTATCCATCTTGAATTAATTTTTCTATATAGTGAGAGTTAAGGGTCCTATTTTGTTCTGCATGTGGCTATCCAGTTTTCCCAGTACCATTTATTGAATAGGGCTTTCTTTCTCTACTGTATGTTGTGGTCTGCTTTGTCAAACATCAGTTGGTTTTAGGTAGATGATTTATTTCTGAGTTCTCTATTCTGTTCTATGTCTGTGTCTCTAGTTTTATACCAGTACCATGCTGTTTTGGTTGCTATAGCCTTGTAGTATAATTTGAAGTCTAGTAATGTGATGCCTCCAGATTTTTTCTTTTTTTCTTAAGATTGCTTTGGCTATTTAGGACCTTTTTTGTTTTTGTTTGTTTGTATTATTTTCTATTTGGGCTCTTTTTTCATTCCAAATGCTCTGACTTAAACATTATAAAAGTTGTTCATGTAACAAAAATATGTGTACCTCCTTGATATTTTGAAATTTAAAAGATTAAGTTATATATTTTATTTAACCCAATATATCAAAAATATGTTTATTCAACATGTAATTGACATAAAAATATTAATGAGTCATTTTATATTCTTTTTTTACGTTCAAAGACACACTAAGTCTTTGAAATCTGATATATATTTTTTACACTTCAGCACATCTCACCTTGGACCAGCCACATGCAGCTCCACAGCCACACGTGCTGGTATCTGCTGTAATGGATGGTACAGCCCTAGAACTTTAGAGTCAAGGACACTAGAGCGTGGAGGGTTCTGTGCAGTCTGCCCTTTACTATGACTTTCACCACATTTCCTCAGTTCTAAGATGTGCCTGATTGCCAGATGCATTATTAATCTAATAAAAGATTTCAAGAAAAAAAAAAGGACCCAGTATGTCATTAAGTGTACATATTGATTTTAAATTGCCTGTCAATATCAGAATTTATTTCTTTATTTTTATGCATAGGACCAAATATAAACATGCCATGATGTCTTATTTTGGTGCAGTTTGTTTTAACTTATTTTTTCTCCTGCCCCTTTATCCTACTCATCTCTTCCCTCATCAGCAACCCCTTTCTCTAGCAAGACAATCTGTGTTACCAACATAGTGTTTGTGCTTGTTTGTTTTTCCTCCATCCTCATATAATCCTCTAAAAATATACACCCAAGTTTCTCTACATTTGTTTCACTAAAATAAGATCATATTGTACTCACTTCCCTGCATAATTGCTTTCTTATTCAATAATAACTCATGAAAACCCTTGCAATCATCTGGACGTTGTAAGTCATTCTTTTTAATGACTGCAGAAAAGTCTATGGAGTAGGATACCATAATCTATTCAATATTTCTGTTTTGGGTGGGCATTCACATTTTATCCCGATTTTTTTAAGCACTTAAGAGAAAAGCTGCAAAAAAAAAAAAAAGAAAAGAAACACTCTCCATATAAATAGATAGAAATATAGATATTTAAATAGATATCTTTGCCGGCTCTCTTGTATTTAGTTTGCAACCTCTTTGTTAGCCTTTAACTTGGACTTTCCCCCATCATAGCTGGGGCCCTATATTGCCAACAAATGAAAGTGCTTACCATTAGCAGTCTCAACAAACCATTTTAAATGATTTTCCTAATGAATCCCTCCTCAGCCAACAACTGGTACAGATCAGCGTATTTCCCCTAACCCTCCCCAATGCAACCATCTCTGTTCAGGTGTTCTCTTCGTTTGTCTGGCTTCCTGGTAAACAGCCCGAAGGAATCTACATATAAAAGATTTTACTGCTGTATGTCCACTCACTTTGTAAAAATATTAGTTGATGCTAACAAGATTGATTTCTTCATTGATGTTTAAAAAAAATTTTTTTTTAAATATTAGATTATAAATCAAAGGACCTGAACTCCATATCCTACCCAAAGTAGTATAGACTGTGACTTGATAACAACAAAAATTAGAATGATAAATAGCAACATCTGGCATATATTGAGCTTTCCTATGTGACAGATACTGTTGTTAAGGGTTTTAATTTAATTCATTTTCTCCTTTAAAACCTCCATAAAATAGGTTTTCTTGTTATTTCATTATTATTCCCACTTTATGACTGAGGACATTGAATTCACTCAGCCAGTAAATGGCAAAAGCAGGATTGAAACGTGGACAGTCTGACTCCAGGGTCCTAATCTCTTCCCTGTCTCTTTGAACCTCAGTGTTCTCAGCTTTAAAATGACTATGGCAAGACTGACTCAACCCACCTTTAGAATTGCTGAGAAGAAACGCAACAATGATTTGAAAACCATTCAAAGCTCTAACAAGATGAGGTCAGTCTTATTTCAGCTTGGAAAATTTAGCTGACATTATTCCATCATTCATACCAATAACTAAGCAGATTGAGTGGTTTATACAATGGAAAACCACGTCATTTTCTGACCACCTTCTGAAGGTGAGACTAGACAGATATGGCCAGTCGACATAGAACCTGAACTATGCCAGATTCTCAGAGCCAGATATTCCTGAAATCAGAAAAAGAGCGGCTAACCTTTATTTCTATTGTGTAGCTTGACCGCGTCCTTCTTCTCTTCGCTCCAGCCCTTGCATTTTACTTAATTGGAACACCGGGCTATAAATCTTACATACTTAAGGGCCAGAAAACTCTCTGGAGCTCTCAGACTGAAATGTGTGTGGGAGCTCAGCAATATTGAATTTTCAAATAAAATGATTAACAAGCACCTTTAGGGCAGCCTCAGAGAAAACAATATTTCCTGAATCTTGCCACCTTAATCTAAGGAAGCTTTTTGTTTCTAGGTTTAATAAAAAGGGTTCGAAAGTAACACAGGGAGGAGTGACTAAAACCAGGTGGAAACACTCCATTCTCCGGTCTGCAGGTTTTCTTCAGCGATTAGAACTTCATCACTGCTCTCCGCTCAGGCCTAAGAAGGCCATCAGAGCATTTTACCAGGAAGGTTTAAGGCACTTAGTTCAATTTTAACTGCAATCAGCTCTAATGACTGGTTTTTTAAGAAACATTTTTCCAAGATTTTGATAGTTGAAAATGGGCATACCTGATCAAAAATCCTATTTGCTTTTCCATAGCACAACATTGATCATACCTCATGAAGCAGAGAATTAGAATCAGTTAAAAGAAAGAGCATAATCCAATCCAATTCAACCACAGACTGAGGGCTATGAGCCTACTATTTGCTGAAACAATGATTTAGGTTCTTTGCCAAATAAATATAGGATGTTTATAGCTTTACACAATAGGAATCGGCCTCATTTATGCAGCAGGAAGATCATTTATAACCAATTTCTAAAAGACACCAAGTGTCAATGATACATTTTCAAATCAAAGCCAGAAATTGCAATACTCAAGAGAGGACCATTAAGCAATATGAGGTTGTTGTCAGAAGGAAGATTTTCAGAGATGCCATACTAATTTATTATATATATAATCATAAAATGTCTATAAAGTGGTCATGACCTACCTGGCTTTCCTAGTCTTTGGGAAGTAGTAGGCTCGGCTTTAAAGAGGGTCTGGGTTGACAAGCAACAAGGACAGGACATCTTCTACCGCAAATAGCTCCATGCAGACCTGGCTGCCTTCCAAGATGATAGCTACAGCCACGCTGGCTTCTCAACCATATGAGCTTTGTGGAGCAAATCCTGCTCTGCAGTTACTGGGGAGAGGTTGGATAGAGCTGCTCCAGAGGCCATTTCTCTGCCGCACATGTAGCCAGAAATTCCCCTTCCCATTCATCCACTGACCCATTCACCCCTTCACCTGCAATGCACAACAGGAAGTTCAGTACCGTGGCCTTTTACCTCTACTACAGCCACGTCATCCCAGGTGCTATCAATGCTTGGAGGAAATTAAAAGTCGCTCCTACTGACAGAAGGATTGACAGCTGGGGTGAAGCATGGAGAGAATGGCTCTGTTTCCCAGCTCAATCACTTATTAGCTGTGTGACTTTGGGAAAGTCGCTTGACATGTCTATGTCTTCTTGTCTTACCTGCAAAACAATAATAGAGAGAAGAAAATTAGGTCATGCATGAAAAGCTCTTAAAAGGAATTTTTAAACTGTTAACTGAATTGAATGTTGTTAACGGGATCTGGGTTTCATCTGAGCTCCTCATGAGAAAAAACTGGATCAGGAAGAGGAGGACATGCCATTATGACCAACATTCTGAGTAAATAATGGTCCACATAAAGAAACGCTCTCCTCAAGGAAAGTTGTCAAGCTGGGGTCAGAGTGTGAGGGCTGAAATTTAAGCTCTCCCATTGCTGAGTTTTCTGCCTTTTATCAAGTCCTTTAATTTCTCTGAGCTTTCCTTTCCTCACTTCTGAAGTGGCACTCACGATAACCACTTTACAGCATTGTGGTGAATATTATTTTTATATAAGAAAACATATGCAAACATGTTCTATAAACTATTAAATATTTCCCTGCTGTGGGTCTAGGCATTTGACTACCTTGTCTTGTTTAACTTGAAACTATCCTGTTAAATGGTTTTTTGTGCTTTTTGCCTGATTTATCCCATTAGAATGTCAACTCCCTGAAGGCAGAAACTGTCTTACTCATGGCTGCATCCCTAGCGCTCCTGGCAGCCTCGTTTTGAGTGAATATTTATGTTATTAAATAGTGCCTGCCTGCTAGACAAGTGTACTGGCAGCCAGCTCCAGAAAAAAGATGGAAGCAGATGAAATTTGCCCTCATTAGCCCCTGTCCCACCCCACTTAGCATCTGATACGAACAATGATCTCTTTTTTATGATTGAGGAAATCCCTTTGTATGGAGAAAGCTGCCTTTCCCCTAGAAAAGCTGCGTCTGTGTGCCAGGTGCTCCTGTTCCAACCTTCCTTGCAGCTAAGGGGCCGGCACTCAACTAGGCTGTCACCAGACATACCTGCTTCAGACTTTGAATTGCAAGTTAGTATTATACTTCCAAGAAGCATGGGACCACACACCCCATTCTGGCAAGGCTGGTATGAGAGGCACCTGTACCGATGGTTCTAGCAGCAGCATCTGGGGGCCTACATTGGTGATATTGATGGGGTAAGCTGTTGTATCTGTGCCCAAGGAGCATCTTCACAGGACCAGCCCTGTGGCATGATTTTGGCCCTTGGTCCTGATTGTGTTACCTCCAAGCCTGGTTCTCTTGGCTATTCTAGATATTCTCTGGATACAACTTCCTTTAATAAGTGCATTCTCTGCTTACATTATCCAGGGTTGGTTTTGCCGACTGACAGGATCCTCCTCTCCCCCAGCAGCCAGTATCTCAATCAGATCCTGGTCCCTTAAGGGACTAAGCTGTCCTCCTAGAAAGTACCTCCACTCTCCATCACTTTTCCCTTCTCCCTCCTCCAGATCAAATTGCACATTTCCTTTTCCCTTAGGACTTAACTTTCTAGAGGGATAATCTGATCAATTAATTCAAGCCAATGTGTTAATTGCTGACACTAATTTAATATTACCCCAGCATTTTAGCAGATATCTTCAGTGCCTCAAAGCAAAAGAGAAAGGAATGCGTTTTACTTACCCTGACACAGCGGCTGTGAGGGTTCTAGTCTTTGTCTGCAACCTCAAAAGTCCTACATCCATCGAGGCAGGTCCTGTCTCTTTCATCCATGGGTGTGGATCAATGACATAGGGACACTGGTGTGGTTTATGAAATCCATGTCTTCACTTCGTGGTAACACACACACACACACATGCACACAGACCTACAAAAAATATTTCAATCCTTTCCCACTGCTTTAGAATAAAGACTAAAATTTTTAACATAGTCACAAAAGCCCAGAATCTTGAGGCCTAACCTAGTGATATGCTCAGAAATGTTTAACAATGAGCTTGACAACAGTGAGTTAAGGTGGCAGGGTTGGGGGAGGTGTGTTAAAACCCTGATTTGTAGCATTTTCTGTTGGTGGCCTAAATACACACCCATGTCCAATTTTAAGTTATCAAAATAATGTCAATGAGGGTACGAGATTACTGAATATTTAACAGCTTGCTCTTACAAGCCAGTATGGGCACTGGCTCCAGCATACCACTGCCCCAACTTCTTTTCCTAGCCACTTTACTGACCCCATCTTACTATATTACACTCATCACTCCAACCCCATTAGCCTTTTCCACCCCCTCAATGGATCTTACCCCTCCTCCCCCACCACACACACATGCAACTCCAGCTCTTTGATTGTCTCCTCCAGAACACTTATTTCAGGTTATCTACTCATTCCTTAATGCAATCATATGATGTTTAACATCATAAGCAAACATGAATCTGTAGGAGATGTGATCATAGTGGCTGTCAACTTCCTTTTCCATGTAGTTTTTATGGACCCTTTTATGAGGGAAATTTCAGAGCTTAACAAGAAAAAAAAAACTTCAGCAGCTGCTCAGTTCTTAATAGCACAAATATGACAGAGACTCTTAAATTTTCTGCTGATTTATTAGAATCCTGGAATATTGAAGCTGGAGGAGGTCATTCCAAATGCTTTTTCTCTGATCACTAGATATTCTATGCAGGTACCTTATGGTCTTCCTTGGGGAAGTTGAAATGGAAAATGGGAGAAAATGCTGCTGAAAAGATAGAGCTCCGGGCTCCCTACAGCCACCTCTCAAGAACAGCTCTGTTTTTATATATTTCATATATTGCTCTTCCTTATGAGATTTTTTGAATTATTTCTATTGTGGGGAAAAAAAGTTTGCACACCAGTTTTTACTTTGTAGATGTACAAAATAAATGCTCAGAGAAGTACAAAATAATAGGAAAAACTATTCATGCATTTCATGCAAAAAAAAATGCTTTCATGTATGAGTGTTTCTACCTTTCCCTCTTCCCTCCTAGCTCCAACTCCCAGTAAATAATTGAATTTCTCATTTTTGTCACATTTTCAAAAATATTAATCCTTTCTGAGACTAGACCACATAGGTGCCCATTTGTATTTGGGTTACAGAGCATGGATAATCAATCACAGAACCTCAACCTGAACAAGATTTCCTGAGTCAAAGGCCACTTTCATTCTGCTTCTTGGTTAGTGCACATCCAGTACCAGTAAGAACATCATTGATGCCAAAAGGAAGCCTCGCTGCCCAAGCATCTTCTCCATAGGACATTTCCTGTAGTGTTTAAATAAATTATTTTTCTTGGAGACTATATGAGTACACAATATAAAACCAGTAACTCTGATAAAGACCTGTAGAAAAAGTCTCACCTTTTTCTGACCACATCAAATTTCTTACCTCAGTAAGCATCATCAATACAACAATCAATTGAACTTCTGAATTCTGATCAGAAGCTCAGGATCTGAGCAAAGGAACACAGCAGTACCCTCCTAGATACGTGCCTCATTTCCTAGGCAATTAGAAGCATCCTATAGTTCAGGGAGATTTGAATTCATATCCCATCAATGCTACTTCCAGGATATGTGATTTCAGGCAAGTTAATTTTTATTAGAGGCTCAGTGTCCTGAGGGTAAGAATGTTTGCATTATATGGTTTTTTGTAAAGATTAAATGAGACAAATTCCTGGCATGAAGTAAGTGCTCAAGAAATTATCACCATATGTTTTCATTCATTAGCAAATATTTCTATACCTATATTATTAGAACTAGGCCTGATGTGTAGATAAGGCCTGATCTATAAATCCAGGAAATAAGTTTGCTTCCAATATATAACTAGCTAGTTCATACTATTTTTTTCAGTTAAACAAATATTTTCTGAATTCTTAATATTTGCCAGACACAGTATTAGGCCTGGACCATAAGAAGCAGCAGATATTCAGTTCCTGTCTTCAAGGAGCTGATGATTTAAATCATGCCTGACAGATAAGATCTCCTATTGTTTTTTTTGAAAATGGAGTCTTGCTGTGTTGCCCAGGCTGGAGTGTAGTGGCTATCTGCAGGTGCCATCATAGCTCACTGCAGCTTCAGACTCTTGGGTTTAAGTGATCCTTCTTCCTCAGTCTTCCAAGTGGCTGGAAACACAGGTGTAAACCACCATGCCTGGAAGACTTTCTGTATTCTTAAAGATGTCTAAGAGAAAAAAAAAAAAAATGTCTAAGAGAGAAGATCTCACCACATTGTTGGCAACTGCCACATTCAATTCTTACTCCTCTGAGGAATCTGTGTGTGTGTTCAATTCATTGAGAATGGATTTATCTCCACTTCCTCATATTCTAGGCCCCAGAAGAAAGAGAGAACAGTTGGTCACCGTTTTTCATATAAGAAGCTTTCATTCTTTGAGAGTTATTGAGTTATTCCTCCACCTTCTCTTTCTAGATTAAATAATTCCAATCCCTTTAACCTTGTCTCAGAGGTCCTATTTGCCAGGCTTCAGTTTAATCATTTTCGTTACTCCCCTCTGGAGTCTCTCCAAATCCTCTGCATTCAAATACATTGCTTTGCCATGGAGTTCCCTCATCTAAGCAACTTATTCCTTCACAGAGACCAAGACAAAAAGAAAGCAGCTCCCACATAAAAGGAAGAGAGAAGATAGAAGGCTAGCGTTCCCATGGAAAGAACCCATTAGGGCAGACTAGCATTTACTGTCACCACTATTAAGGAAGAAGGGCTACAACCAGAAGAGTTTTTAAATAGTGCCAACCGTTCTGTTTAACAATTATCTAAATTACTTTCAAGCAGATAAGACTATTAACAGCAAACTTGAGACTTGCTGTAGTTACACCTGAGATTCTCAGAAGGGCACTAATAAACTCACTGTACTAGGAAAGCTAATGAGATCAAACAGGAATTTTTGATTCTGTAAAATACCTCTGGCCATCAGGCAGACAGCTGAGGGCTCACTGCGCAATTTGCAGAAGTGCCTTTGGTTAGTCCTGGCACCTGCACAGGTCTTTCTTTGCGTTCTGTCAATCAATATACAGTAATTAATATTTCTTGAGCTGAGAGTGCAGCAAATTCTAAATGATTCTTTTGAAATGATGTATAGAGGTTAATCAAATACATACTGATCATAGTATGATACCAACATATATAGAAAGGGGCAGATATGAATACCAGAGTAAAACATCCCTTTGGGATACGCATAGTGATTTGTAAGAAATCTCTTCTCACAAAGATTCTTGCCTGCCTTTTTCTCTTCTTGCGCCGTTGAGATTAACCAGCCTCCTGTGAGCCAACAGCATGTCTACTCTGTTTCAGGGACTTCTTTGTTCTGAAATCGCCATTTAGAATGTTTTTTCTTTTCCCATCTGAAAAATTAAAAGTATACAAATGGGGTGTAAAGCTTTGGTTAGAAGGGGGGCGGGTGGAGAGACTAACCGTTGCCTCGGGGAACTGACTTCAGGCAAACAGGTGGTAGTCGCCTCTAGCTCAGTTTCTGAAGCCTGCCTGGCCCTGCCGAGACCTTGTTTGGCCTAGAACTGGCTGGGCTGACAGCAGTGAGCATGAGAGAACCAACTACCTTCTGAAAAAACCTCCTTGCCAAGTTCTCTAAAGACTCCCCCAGTTCTGGGTCCAGAACATATTCATGGTTTAGTGTTGAATTTTTCCAGGGAAGGGTAGTCCCAAGGGCATTCCAATCTATCAAATAATGACTTGAATCCCAAAACCTACGGAATTAATATGATGATCCTTAAATAATCAGCAATTAGAATGAGGAGTGGCTTGTAATCAGAATGAGAAGCACCCTCCTGGGTGAAGGCAAACAGCTCACTAGCTGTTGAATTGTCAAGAGTTGACCCTTTATGTATGCCTCCTATTCTTGATGGCTTTTCAAGCTTGGGCACACACCCCAGGTATTTGTGCTACAGAGTGAAGAAAGAGATAGGAATACAATCACCATTGTATGCACAACTGAAATCGGGGAGCTCTGAAACAATGGACAATTAAAGCCATAACATATTAAATAGTTTTGTGTTGATAAATATACACTGTAACTTAATAGTTACAATTTTTATAAAAGTAAGACTCCAGTTATGAAGTGGAACTACAAATAGCCCCAGATTTCATTTATTTGATGGTAAAGACAGTCTTGTAAATTCTTATCAAGGGGTAAGACAAGGGAAAGTAGGGCACTGATGTTGACATACGCTGCCATGTTACTTTGTAGTGGTTATGGCAAGTGGCCAGTAAGGCTGGATTAATAAATCACTAGCAAACACAACTCAGTGTTCTCTCTTTTTACCCAAATGTGTACTTCAGAGACTTAAATTGTTTCAAAGAAATAGCAATTTTTACCACCCCACTGTAATCCATTGCACATTGGGAAGCAATTTCTATTTGATTTTGGAAAATACAATAATATGAACTAACACTGAATACTGGCATCCCTACATTGGGAAGGTTAAAAGAAAAAAAATGCAAGAAAAATAAATAAATACATAAATGCAAAGTAAAGAAAAAAGGAGCGAGAGCAAGATAGACAGAAGTGAAAAACTGAGACTGGTGAATTTTAAATGTATCCATCTATAATGAACAGCTGACATTTTCAAAATAGCTTTCATGAACCTGAAAAAGTAAAATAAAATTCCTGCTGACTTTCAAAAGCCAACCATTTGGGTCATTTACAAAAAAAAAAAAAAAAAAAGATAGCCAGCAGATTAAAGGAAGTCCATTTATAAAAATCAAATGAACCTCTAACAAAGCTTGTTCGGGACATGAATAAATCATCTGGTCATGAATTATTCATTGTTATCAAGAAACAAGCTGGGATTCCAGGAACTGGGCTGAGGAGGTGCTGAAACGGGGGCGTGAGCGAGGTTATTGTCTCATGCCCACCATAGGAAGGGAGAGGACGGGCCACCAATACCGTCATCGCACACAGACTGTCAGTCCTCCACGGGTTTCAGGGACACTTTGGCAGCTTTTGTAGAGACAAAACAAATAGAGTTTAATCCACAGACTGTTAATTTAGAAGATTGCAGGTACCCAGTAAGCAGACAAGATGTTTTGAGCATTGTCTGTCTTTTTCAAATGCATGATATCCATGGAAAATACGAGCTGTGTGCAAAAGATAATAGAGTTGAAAGTCTGAATTTAAAGGGCTGGCCAGAAAGTTCCTTGATGATAAGTTGTTAGAGGAGTCTGACCTACTGGTTCATGGCTTGGGGCTTGGATTTTGGGGCGGGTAGCCGGTAAGAAAGAAAGGGAGCCTCCCAGATTTAATCAACTAATCAATGTATCTGTGTGTTCCAGGTCCAAACTGCTTTGCAGGAACTACAATAATTCCAGCTGGCATTGAAGTGAAAGTGGATGAATGTAACATCTGTCACTGTCACAACGGGGACTGGTGGAAACCTGCTCAGTGTTCAAAACGCGAATGCCAAGGCAAGCAGACTGTGTAGGACAAACTTCCAACCAATGATGAGTTCTTAGGAGAGGATGCTCTGGCTTCTACACTGCACATGTTTAACACAAAACAAAACAAACTCCTGCCAGCTACAACAGGGTCACCAGCAAAACCTTTTAGGGTTGACAAAAGTGAATATTTTACTAAGAGGAAATTTCTCTCTCTCTTGCTATATAAAATATATACAGTATATAGCTATCTAAACCGCTTTTGTATTTACCAATGCTTGATGGTGACTTGATGACTGGATTTCTGGAACAAAAAGAAAGAAATAGCCTTGCACAGGCTCCTTCTCTGGTGAAGCCTCTGACCTGCCAGCTCACCATCCCCTGGTTTGCTACATTTTTACTCTTCCGTACATCCTGTATGGCATTTTTCTCTTCTGGTATTTTTTTTTTTTCACCTTTAGAGTCTAAAGGGCCAGATTGGACTGCACAGTAAAGTTTTGAGTTGTGTCAAGAAAAAGTTTGGTAAACGAGTGTTGTGGGAAGGATCTTCCCTGCCAGGAGGGCACAAGGGCCTCCAACGAATCACTCCCCTAGAGTGGATCATGCCCTGTACACTAAGAAAAGAGGGATGGACGCATAGATTGACTCATTGCTGGACAGGATGGGGAAACAGCTAGTTTTTCTATTATGCGGGGGCTCACGATTTAATGCTTACAAACCACGCATTTCATACACAAAACCTTGAAACTGCCAATTAAAAACTAATATGTAAAGAACACCATGAGCTCGACTAAAGAATCCAAAGAGAGACAGATACTTAAAATTGTAGCACTAATCACCAGACTTTTCATGACGCTAGATTTGAGTTTGGTTTGTAACTAAAGCGCTCTAAACCCTCCCTGTCACCAGGCAATATAAATACCAGAACCAGGCTGACTAGCCCCACTGTGAATCTGAATCCTTCTGAACATTTCTGGCTTTTGAGTTCAGATTTGACTGAAAGCCAGCAGTGCACATCGGCAGTTTTTATGGCTCGGGACTGTGTTTGCCATGTTATAGTAACAACCACTCAGCCCTACGTCTAAAACACAGATTCAGGACACTCTTTCCACCTCAAGTGCTGATTTAAATTAAAGATTAGGGTAGAGTGAGTCTTGCACAATACAATTCCACTTGTTGAACATTTTTAAAAATGTATATATTAGATACTGAACAATTAAAGTGAACCTTTGAAGAGTCTCCAGGTTGCCCTGGTAATGCTGCTAGTATAGTAACAGAAAAAATAAAACACACAGGGTATCTGATGCCATCTCAATTCAAGTGCAAAATTAGCAATTCTGAAACCACATGGCATAGTTAGTCGCTTATTCCACTCTCCTGTCCTAAAAACCCTGGCGCAAATCTGATAGGGTCCTTGAAGAAACTCTAAAGTTGTCTTCATTATCAATGTTCTTTCTTTTTCTGTTCCCCCAACCTGGGCTTTGCCATAGCTCCTGTGGAGTGCCATATTCTAGAGCAGGATGTCTCTACCTTAGTACTATCAACATTTGGGGCCACATAATTACTTGGTGTGGGCTGTCCTGTGCATTTTTAGGATGTTAAGTAGCATCTCTGGCCTCTATCCACTGGGTGCCAGTAAGAACATCCCAGCTGTGACAACTGAATGTCTCCAGAAATTGCCAATGTCCTAACGTGGGGGGCAGGGGCGCCAAATTTCACCTGGTTAAGAACCAGTGGTCTAGAATAGTCAGTATGGAGTGGTATACTCTATACTAGGGGGAGATGCTGGGCCAGCTTCGGCGGCACCTGTGGCTTTGGTGAGCTTCTGAGCCCTTTAGGACATGCACAGACAGCAGCCCCGAGGGGTCAGTCTTCTCCATAGATAATGATGCTTCTAGTGCTATAGGTCCACCCTCAAGATACATATTTCTCTAGTCTTGTCAACTGGTTTTTCATTTAAAATTGTCAGCCTCTCCACCCTGGAAGCATCTCCTGTCATCAAGAAAGAGTTGTCACTTCCAAAATTAATGTGCTGACGAGTTGGACCTGACACTTATACGTACACTGTGCTTGTGTTATGATACAAATAGCCATGCCGGCACCATCCCGAGGAAGAACATCCAGCTGCCTTCCCTTAGAACACCAATTTGCAGCAAGGTTGGTGCTTTTCAGTTGCCACCATGGATACACCGTATAGACAGTCATGAATCATTCATGAATAATGCTGCATGATTTATGTCTGCACTAAGAAGTATAGGCATTCCACACTTCAGCTTGTGTCTAGACAGAGACATATTATAGAGCTTTCTTTGCCCTGAGGTTGCCTGTTGCCAGCTTCAAAAATCCACACTCTTGGAAAGTAATAATAATAATAATAAATGACAGGAATAAGGTTTGAAACTCAGAAAATATCATTAATAGAGCCATGCAGCATAGTACCTTATCTATTATTAAGGAGTTACTATGTCTTTTTTAGAAAACACAAAGAGAGCGCAGCTGGGAAGCTGAAGTAGAGAAATTTTGCATCAAAGTATTGGCACAGTGATAGTCACGGCAAGACTTTACTAGAATGGAGTGTAACATCCACCAAGAAACTCTCTTCAGAGATTGTGCAGAAAACAGGCTGCTCATTGGCCTCTGTTACCAGCTAGAGAGAGGGATTTTTATTGTTGTCGTTGTTGGATTAATTTTTTCACTACGAGCTGTTCCCTTTAAGATTTTGTAGCTCTGCCATGTTTCCTCCTTTAGGGAAAGATGAACCTATACTGTGACAGAGTTTCTCATAAACCGATGAACATTTTACAACTTCCTTCTACTGAGAAATTCTTTCCAAACTCTGAACAGCAGAGCGCTGGTCTCATCTGTTGTGTTTTCCTTTTGAAGGCTTTGTTTGCAGCCACACTGTCACCTCTGTCCTCTTGTTTCTCCTCCACCTTTGGTTCTCGGCTTTAAACTACAGCTATGTTTATATAAGGGATCAACATCCTCTTCGTCAGCTGATGCCTATTAAAAATGATTCAGTTTCTAAAATCTTTGAAAAATGGTGTGCCTGAAAACTAGTGAGAAAAAAAAAAAAAACCTAAACTCTAAACTGTAAAAAGGGGATTCTAGCAACAATATTTGATGTGTAAAAGAATATATTATTAAAAAATTATTTTGTTAAATATAAAGTGTGTTAACCAGCAAACATTGTTTGTGGTATATTTTCCTTCCCAAACTTTTCCCCTCTCCCTACCCTCATTATTTAATGACTAATTCTCAGTGGTTCCTATCATCGGAAAGTACATGTGTCATTAGAGCTATATTCAATTAGAAGGAAGCATTAGCGTTGGCCTGTGTGTGTTTTCATTTTTCATAGTACAAGACAAAGCTGACTTGGGGATTGGGGAGGAGGTTCAAATAAACCAGCATTGAGAGGTTAAGCGACAGGAAGATTTTACTGGTCCTATATCCATACACAATACTAATGATAATCTATAACTATTGAGTGCTAGCTCTGTGCCCGCAAGATGGTGTTCAATCCATGCAGCACGCCCATGAGAAATGAACTTTGTTATCTTTATTTTTTTGCTCTTGAGGAAACCAGAACATAAAAAGGTTAAAGGCTTTGCCCAAGGTCATAGGATAGTAAGTAAGTGGCAAAGCAGGAATAATTTTTATTATAAAAGTTTTCAAACATACATAAAAATTGAGAAAACAACATAAGCAACCTCCATGTACCCATTGCCCTCAACAGTTATCAAGATTTTGAATAATACTTCATATATTCTTTTATCATTAGGTTTTTGTAAAGCAAATATTGAGCATCATATCACTCACCCCTACACTGTTTTTTAAAAAATGACTTTTTTTTTACAAAACCATACTGTTATATGATCAAACCTAACAAAATTAATAATTCCTTATTATCATCTAATAACCAATCCATATTCAAATTTCTCAGGTTTTCTAAAATATTAGGGGTAGGGGGTGTTTGCTTGGTATAAATCATCCATAACATTACATTTGATTGTTATGCCTCCTAGATTCAAAGTGGGGATTTGACCTCTGCCAATCGACAGCTATGAACTCTACAGAGTCCTGGGTTTGTTCTTATTTGAGGATGTGTACGCTTTTGAAGCTCAATGTTAAACTCCCTCCTAGACGCTGAGCAGGGGGAAGCAGCAGGGCAAGAGGCTTTTCCACTAATTGACCTCCGGGGGGCAACCAAGAGCCCCAGAGCAAGAACTATCACAGCCAGCCAGCATCCCGGAGACGGTGCCTTTAAAGAGTGTGTAAGCTTCCCTTAGGGAGTACAAGTAAATTGGTACTTTTCTTCTCCTTGAGACAAACATATTGCCTAATACAGTGTAAAACTGAACAATATTTTATAAATTGCCATCATCTTCTGCATTGTTGGAGGAAGTAATAAAAAAGCAACCAGTAAGACATCAGCTCCACCAACACTTTCTTAATACAAGATTAGGCTTTCTTGTGTTTCAATTTCCCATGTAACCAATTCTCTACTCCTTATGTCTGCTGTAAAGGATTGTTTACAATTCAATTTAGATCAAGTTTCATGGAGAGGGCACCTCAAAGCATAGAAGAGAAAGCTATGAACTGAGATGGAGTCTTGGGTTTGTTATTTGAGGTTTTGTCTTGGGAATATTACTCTGTTAAAGAAAGGTATTTTCATGATTTTGAAAGACAAAATGCTATCTCTGAGTCAGCAACCTCACCTATACTCTCTTACCACATTCCTAAGAGATTTACTCCTTAAATTGGGGTGACCCACGCATCAGTGAGCCTCAAATAGTCCAGTGTAAACATCTGATTCTCCCTGGTCAACCTAGAAGGCATATTGTTCTTTTGATGAAAACAACTAGTGCCATGGTATCTTTTGTAAAGTAAGAGTTAAATGGATTGAGTTGAATGAATTTCTTTCATTTAATTTTAAGGACCCAAAATTTGTTTTATATTCTAGCTTTATTATTATTATTATTTATTTATTATTTCAGCATATTATGAGGGCACAAAAGTTTAGGTTACGTATATTGCCCTTGCCCCTCCTCCTCCCCGAATCAGAGCTTCAAGAGTGTCCATCCCCTAGACGGTGTGCATCATGCTCATTATGTATGTATACACCCATCCCCTCCCACCCCCACATCTGCCCCACACCCGATTAATGTTATTCCTAAATGAGCTCTTAGGTGATGATCAGTGAAATCAATTTGATGGTGAGTACATGTGGTCCTTGTTTTTCCATTCTTGGGATACTTTACTTAGTAGAATGGGCTCCAGCTCTATCCAGGATAATACAAGAGGTGCTATATCACCATTGTTTCTTATAGCTGAGTAGTACTCCATGGTATACATGTACCACACATTTCATTAATCCACTCATGTATCAATGGGCACTTGGGTTGTTTCCACATCTTTACAATTGTGAATTGTGCTGCTATAAACATTCGAGTGCAGATGTCTTTTTTATAGAATGTCTTTTGTTCTTTTGGGTAGATGCCCAGTAATGGGATTGTTGAATCAAATGGTAGGGTCTACTTGTATCGGTTTAAGGTATCTCCATACGGCTTTCTGCAGAGGTTGCACTAGTTTGCAGTCCCATCAGCAGTGTATGAGTGTTCCTGTCTCTCTACATCCATGCCAACGTTTATTGTTTTGGGACTTTTTGATAAAGGCCATTCTCACTGGAGTTAAGTGATATATCATTGTGGTTTTGATTTGCATTTCCCTGATGATTAGAGGTGTTGAGCATTTTTTCATATGTTTGTTGGCCATTCTTCTGTCTTCTTTTGAAAAATTTCTATTCATGTCCTTTGCCCACTTTTTGATAGGGTTGTTTGATTTTTTCTTGCTGATTTTCCTGAGTTCTAAATAGATTCTAGTTATCAGTCCTTTATCAGATGTGTAGCATGCGAAAATTTTTTCCCATTCTGTAGGTTGTTTGTTTGCTCTCGTGATAGTTTCTTTGGCTGTGCAGAAGCTTTTTAATTTCTAAATATTTTCAGTTGTGGTAATGATATGATGGATTTCTTTTTAATTTTTGAAAATCTTGAACTGATAATTCTTGGAAGCCCAAACTCCAGTTTAAATAATCTCAATACTCACATTACAATAAGGCTTTGAGTAGGGGTACTTTCTAAAAGCTATACTTTTAGAATTAAGTTGTGTTTTAAAACCTTCCAAATGAATAGTTATGTGAGGTGAGTGGGGTTGAAGAAGAATTTGGATATAAAGTTCAGCTATCATCTCTTGAACCTCTTCTGTGTGCCAGATACTGTATTGGCTACTTTACATGAGACATCCTTATAACCACCATGAAATTATGGACTGGTATTCCCATTTTGCAGACTGGAGCACCGAGGTTCAAAGAGGTTTTGTGGCTTTCCTAGGCTCACGTGATTAGAAAGAGGCAAAACCAGGTTTTTAATCAGAGGGTTGTATGAATTAAACAGAATGAAATAGAGGCCTGCATGTAAGAAGAGCTGCTATACATTAGCTATCATTATTAGGACTGTAGTAACAGAAAAGAGATCTCATGGATGAGGTGATCCTGGATTTGGATCATGTAGCTTAGAGACAAGTTGGGCAGGCATTTAAGAGAATAATATTGCAAAACAGAGAAAAACAGTATATTTGAAGTGTGACAAGCAGTCAGGTATGATTTGAGCATGAGGCTAGACATGGGGAATACAGTGGGAGTTTTGTCTGGGAAGGAAATTCAGTTGTTAAGACCTAGAAGATCATGCTAACAAAATTAGACTTGGTTTTTAGAGATAGTATGGATTTATTTGATTAATATCAAATAAAATGGTGAGATGGCCATATTTGTATGTTGAAAACAATTCTGACAGCACAGTAAAGGATGGATTGGGGTCTGGGGAGAGACAGGTGGGGACATTAATGGAAGCAATTATAAAAGTCCAGGAAAAATGATTAGGGTCTGATCTGCAAGTGGTGAGACTCAGACCCGCTGGAACAACAGGACTTCACGGAGGATCAAATGAGGATTCAAGAATTAAAACATTTCCATCTCTAGCTCAGATGATGAGAAGGACGTTGATGCAAACAATCACCACCAAAAATATGGAACCTATGCTTTACTTGGGGGTGGCACATGATGAAGATGAAGAAGGTGGTAATATATCAGGTGTTTAGGATCAACTTCAGATATGTTTGTCTTCAGGGCAACCCACCTGTTTCTACTTGCCAACATTATTTTCATCTTGGTTTAAATAATTGCAATTTGAATAGCCCAAATTTAACATTGGTCATATGTTTTTTCACAGTATTCTTGAAAAGGAAGTCAAAGTTTGGAAAGGCAAGAATAACGGAATTCTTTTACTGGTTTGTGGCAAATATTAATCTCATACCATAGTGAAAAAATGTATTTACATATTGTGATACAAACTGCTTATAAATTTCCAACACCTCCCTCCTCATTTGCCCCTTCAGAATGTAAAATGTTTGTTTCATTTTCATATTGTTGCTCACCAGGATTCCGTAAATTAAAAACTTATATATTTAGCTGTCCACTGTGGCCTTCTCTGTCTGTTTATCCCAGAACAGGTAGGATTAAATGGCAAGTTAGGTCCTGGGAAAGCCTTTCAAGTTGAGATTTCCAAGGATGCCCACCCTTATATTTTCCCATTATATATTCCTCTGCTTTTGTTTGTTTTTTTGGTTTCATTCCCTTTTTAATTAATCACAACATTGGGTCAGCCAGACCCATTAACTGCATTTCTCATTTAGACCTTTCAGAGATGCAGTTGCAGATGCAATTTAATTTGTTGACCCATGATCGATAGCAATTAATAGCATCTCTTTAATCTTGTTGAAAGATCTGTCTCTGGCTTCCAGTAGCCACCATCTCAAGGGAAAGGTATCCATACAGGCAGGTTATTTAGCTTCCGGGCAATAGTTCGCCTCACCCACCTACTTCTCTGGTGACTAAGTGTTTGTTTCAGAAGTCACCGTTCTCTGTGGCATTTTCAATTATCACACAGAGGTTCATCTAGGTTCTGTTAAAAGATTTCTCTGCTGCAAGTTCATCATGTGAATGTTATGGACAAGGAACTCTGAGGAAAATACTACAAAGTACTTTTTTAATTCAGAAAAAAATGATTTAAGTTTTTAAAGTGTATTGTGTTAATAAAATAGATGCTCAAGTTTCCAGGGACTTCTCCATGTTGTGTTGTGGCTAACCCAATTCCTGCAATCCAGTCTTTGCTTTTATCTGCTATATTAATTAAGAGGTTTATTCATTTATTCAATAAACAACTTTGCAGCTAGGAAACTAGACACCGTGGTTGAACTGAATGATGCATTTTTCTCCTGTTCTCAAGAAGCTTACAGTCTCATGGGGCAAACTAGGTACGTTGACAATAACAGAGAGGGGAGTGCTGTGCTCTAGGCATGAACAGGCACACTGGAAATATGGGTGAAAGGCAATGCATCATCCTAGGTCTGTGGGGAGGCTTTCTGGGACATGGAGCTTGTTATCTGAGTTTTCAAAGAAGAATAGATCAGGTAAAGAATGAGTAAAGTAGTCAATGCCCTCTAATGGTTATTAAGGTGGAGTTTCTGCTGGTACAGCTCAAACCACGTAACTGTTCCATTTTGCTAATAATGAAATCCATTCAAATCAGTAAATATGTGCCTGGCACAAAACCAGGGGCTTTGAGAAAATAAAAAAAAAGCAAGGGTAGGTTGCCTCCACATTGTAAAGAAGTAACTTGTCTTATTGACATCAGCCCTTCTTTTCTATAGTCAATGCACCGACCAGTGGCATTCCCTCTGCTCGGCCCACTTCAGGTACCCTGGGGCACAGCATTTTATCAAAAAGTGTCCTTGTGTCTCTGTAGGAATTGCTAGCCTCATCTATTGAACTCCTACTCGGTACCAGGCTCACTGTGGAATGGAAGGTTGGGACCCCTGTTGAAGCAGCAGTAACTAAGCAAGAGATGTATTTTTGAGCAAAGGTGCTTTTCCAAATTTATGGAAATGACAATATGAGGATGACCACGTGCTCTGGAAACTCACAAGACTGGTCTTGAAACCAATTGTCAAGAAGTTTCCTGTGTTACAATTTTATAAACAGATAATAAAAAGATGCTAGGCAATAAATAAATTTTGAGGTCATGGGATATATAAGGCATACAATTTGTAAATGGCAAGTATAAAAATGTCTAAGGTGCATATATGTGTGTATATTTGCATCTATGTGTAAATAGTACAGATCTATATATCTACGGAAATGTAAAAAGTTATAAAACGTTATGGTGGACTGATGGCTGTCACTAGATCAAATATTTGCTGGGTCTCTGTCTACCTAGCACACATTTCTCCCTCTTTTGTACCTAACAACTGCAGGCTTGTGTAGCCTGTAGTAATTCTTATACCATCTTTGCCTTGCTGTGAGCATTTCATTAGTTCTGCTTGTTCATAGATTTAATTTCTCACCCCTACTCATTTGTGACTCATGAAGTCCATTGATTTCGGAGGGAGGCTAACCATGAGCGAAGGAAAGTTGCAGAGGAGAATGAAAATCAAACTCCCGTGGAACCTAAAATCATTGCAGTGACAATGAAATATATGTAAATAAAAGAAAAAAATATTTCTTATTAAATTTACAAATATTAACATAAGCATATGGTTGGGGGGTTTTGTTTGCTTTTGTTTGGGGTTTTCTTTTTTGGCAATTAGACAATCATTTCTGCACGAAAGTGCTTATCTTCCATTTACCTGCTATGTTTACTGTCTCACATGGCCTTATAGGGCACCACTCCTACGAGATGAACGGAGAATAACTTCTGAATATACAGATATGCAAGAGGGCACTTACACGCAGTTGGAGGAGAACATTCTCCAAGCCACTTCATTGTTTATGTAAGGTGTACTTATAGCCCGTTGGTTGGGCTGTTTTCAGTTCCCCGGATAACCCAGCAAAGTTCCAAGAGGTTCTCAACCATAATTACCTGTTTGTCAGCCTGACAAGTATCCTACTCTCAGGAATGTTAACTTTGATTGCCTGAGTTTGCTTTAGATATCCAGATGCAACTTCTAGTTTATAAGTTATTGAGCAGAATACAAGGCACACTTTGTATATACAAGTCCCCAGCACCACTTACAAGAAGAGCAGAGCCAACCAGTGTCCCATTTCCCACTGCCTTTCCTCCAGTACAGTAACTTTATCAGCTATCAGCAGCTGGGGCACTGGCTACCAAGAGTCCAGCGTCAGCAGCCTATAATAGCTTCAGTGGAACCTCACCACTGGTCTTCATTTTGTTTTAAACCTTAGAATTGGCTGTCCTCCAATAAACAGGGAGGCCAGGCAGCAAAGCTGCAAAATCATGCATCTGAAAAAGCAAAAAGTAACTTAAGAAATGGGGGGAGGTGCACAGAATTATGATATTTCATAACACCAATGTAGCGTGCAATGATACATTTCCCTTCTTTGCACTTGCAGAAGTAAAACTAGAACATACATCTGTAATCACAAATTCCATCCCATTGATTTGTGCTTGCAGAAAATGGAAGGCTAGTCATCAAACTCATATGCTTATTGAAATGATGTCAACTCAGAAAAATGCTCTTTGTTTACTATATACTCTATATTTCAGTACCTAAAAATCCACAGCACGTAGTTTGGGTATACAGCATCATACCATTTTCTTTAACTGTCTTCTGGAGAAATAAAAGGGTATATTGGAAATGCATCATGTTTCCTTTGAAATACAGCCAGAAACACATTCTTTAACCCTCTTCTCAGGTACATAATGAAATACAGATTTTTTTAAACTGGTTAATTTGAGCAATTGTATTTTAGCATCATTAGAACTGAGGTTGAACTGAATAATCTGGCCCAAAGTAATGTGCTTTGAGATTTGATGTATGTCTGTTGAGCTAAGTCAAATAAACTGGATCATTGTAAAGGTCCACTTCTTTTTTTTTTTTGAGACAGAGTCTTGCTCTGTTGCCCGGGCTAGAGTGAGTGCCGTGGCATCAGCCTAGCTCACAGCAACCTCAAACTCCTGGGCTTAAGTGATCCTACTGCCTCAGCCTCCTGGGTAGCTGGGACTACAGGCATGTGCCACCATGCCCAGCTAATTTTTTCTATATATATTTTAGTTGGCCAGATAATTTCTTTCTATTTTTTTAGTAGAGACAGGGTCTCGCTCTTGCTCAGGCTAGTCTCGAACTCCTGACCTTGAGCGATCCACCCGCCTCGGCCTCCCAGAGTGCTAGGATTACAGGCGTGAGCCACTGCGCCGGCTAAGGTCCACTTCTTAATGGCTCTATATATACTACCAGAATCATGTTTGCAGAATCAAATTTTTCTTCCTTTATTTAAAGGATTCATTCTAGGTGGACATCTTTTTATTTTATTTTATCATGATAAGAACACCTAACATGAGATCTACCCTTTTAACAAATTTTTAAGTGTACAATACAGTATTGCTGACTATAGGAACAACGTTGTACAATAAATCCCTAGAATTTAGTCACCTCACATAACTGAAACCGTAGGCCTGTTAATTAATAACTAACTCCCCATATTCCCCTTCCTCCAGCTCCTGGCAGCCACCATTCCATTCTTTGACTCTGAATTTGATTTTAGATACCTCACACAAGTGGAATCATGCAGTATTTATCTTTGTGTGACTGGCTTATTTTACTGAAAACAATGTCCTCAAGGTTCATCTATGTTGTCTGCCTCATACTGTAGAATTTCCTTCTTTTTTTTACAGGCTGAATAATATTTTATTATATGTATATACAACCTTTTCTTTATTCATTCATCTGTCAATGAACATTTAGATTGTTTCCACATTTTGGCTATTCTGAATAGTGCTGCAATGAGCATTGGAATAAGTGAATATGTTTTCAAGACTTTTTATTGAATTACACTATATACTGCATACAGAAAAGTGCACATACTATACTTATGACATAGGGTGTATACAGGGTGTATCACTAGCACCCCAGAAGTTCCCATGTGCCCCTTCCTAGTCAATACCCTCACCACCACCACAGATAAGCCCACCATGAATGGCTGGACTTCCAGCAAAATAACTATTCTGAAACTCTATGTAAATAGAATCATACAGTATGTGTCTTTTAAACTTGGCATCTTCTACTCAACATTTTATTTCTGAGATTCATCCTTATCTCTTTCTTTATGAAAAAGGACATTTGATTTTATTGACAGAGCTATTATCCCTTTACTTCCTAGGTGAAATTTAATTACCAATATGAAAAAACTAAAATCTTACCCAAAGATCAGCGATTAGGAAAAAATGGTGGGCAATATCTGTAAACTTACATTTTTTACCTCTTCTAGGGGTTTAATAACACATACTAATTTATGAATTTACTGGACTCCTACATTGGGAGCTGCTTCTAAGCAGAGGCATATGTTCAACAGGGGTGAGGCTAAGCTTCTATTTTTGAAGGAGGGGGCTTGTCCTTTACTGTACTATTTCATCGCTTGTAGCTGAATTTCTCAGTTATTGCCTTCTCCTCTCACTCTTCAGTAAAGTTTTTCACTGGCCTAGAAAGAGAAGCAAGACTCCTTGACAAGTGATCTCAGAAAGGTCAGATATGAAACAGAGAGGGGAAGAGCACCATGACCAGGGTGGGGTCACTGGAGACTAGGGGGAATATCAAAGCATCTGCTGAGAACAGCTCATCCTAGCAAGAACTGTGTGCTCTGTAGTCTCTGCCTGCAACACGTTGGCCTGCCCCACCCCTTACTCCTTCTCCTGGCTATCTCTTTTTCATCCCTCAGTTCTCCACTCCCTTCTTAGGGAGCACCCATCTCACACCCACATTGGGTCAGGTCCCTCCTGATGTTCTTCCATTGCCCTCTGGACTTCTCTTTGTAAAAACTCATGACTCCATAAGTAATTATTCTCATGGAATAAAAGAGCTATCCCCTCCACCAAACTATATATTGATGAGGCACTTAGCAGTATGCCTGGCACATGGAAGATGTTCAGCTAATATTTCTTGAATGAGTGAATTAATAAAGAAAAAATAAATATTGTAGCAATCCTCAAGATACAAAATTAATTTTATCGCTGAACCTTTTGTCTTGTTTCTTTCTTCTTGGTATTCGTATTTTAGAAAGGATATGTAAGTTTCCCTAAACAAACAAAATAAATCTTGAGTATCAAATCCATTTTTTTCTAAATACAAAATTTTTCTCATTATATCCATTATAGTTTTCTTAAATTGGAGGTCCTGCTGTTTAACATTTTTGTGCTAAACTCACCAAATCAATAGAAGGTCAGTAGAGCAAACAAATTTGATAAGGAAGAAGCATAGTATCCCATCTCAGGCAAATGAATTAATGTAGACTACCAAAATGACATTTTTGTAGAAACTCACATTCACTTATAATGTGAATATTCCTCTTCACATCTAGTGGATCCAATTAGGATGAATCATTTGGCAGAGAGAGGATATTGTTAAGATGTTGTATGCTTTTGTGTTTGTAGGTTTTTATCTTATACTGTTTCTTCAGGGAAACTAGACTTATGGCCTCTTCTTTACTTTTGAGATTCTTAGAATGAGATGAAGTTTACTAAAATGATCAAGAAAGCATGTTAATTCAAAGTGCTTGGGCTTTCTTCATAAATGATGCAGAGGGATACAGGATGGGCCCACTCTGGAATTGTAGATGACCAACACAACCAAGTGATGGTCCCATCTGGTACCTACAGCAGAGTCGAAACAGTTTTTATTCTGAGATTTTTTTGCAGCATGGGGATTTCAAAACTTGAAGGGACCTCAGAGGCTGTGAGTTACTAAATCTGATGAGCATTAATTATTAGCAATAATTTACAAATAAAAGTATTTACATTTCTTATACTTCAAACTTATTTATAGTACATATTAGTACGTATGGCAGCAAAAATCCTATAATCATGGAAATACAATCAGTTCCCAGAAACCTGTAGCTAGTATCTTAAAAAACTAAGTTGAAATATTGGTGTCTATCTTTCAGGCCTTTATATATATACATACATATATATATATATGTATATATATATGTATGTATATATATATATGTACAATACTCACTCTTAAATCCTGTCTTCAAACTGTAAGTGACCCAGAAACATCCCCATTAAGAATTCTTCCACAGTTTTCCCAACAATCTACCCAATTACCCAAATTCTCAGCCAAAGGAAAGGAAATCTTATGGAAAACTATTGAATGTATTAATTAAGCTCCAATTGAGGGTACAAAGATGAATACAAAATTTATTTTTCTCCAAAGCTTTATAGTCTAGTGAAAGAGAGAAACAAAAACTATCAATAAAATTTCAATATATAGACATTTTTATAGGATGCAATGGAGAATACAAGAGCATTTATTATTTCAAACTGGGTTTCAGAGAAGGCTTTCTGGAGAAAAAGATGCTGCAGCTAAGTCTAGAAAGATGAACACGAGCTAACCAGATTCAGAAAGATACAGCTGGTCATGTCTTTACTTGCCCACAAATAAGGACATGTGCAGTGAAGCAATACAGCACGTGTGGGATCCACAGGCACATCCATGGTGCACTTGGATGGAGACATGAAGCTAGTGAAGGGGTGGAAGTCAAGTCAGCAATGACCTCAGGACCCTGTTAAGAGGTTACCCTTCAGTCTGTAGATGTTAGGAAAACGCTGAGTGTTTAGTCTAAAGAGGGAGCTACATAGACCAATATGCACCTTGGAGAGAGAATTCTGGTGCTAGCTACACCATAAAAATGCTTCTGGGAAAAGTGACACTAAGAGGAAGCAAGACTAGATGGCAACTATACTCAAAACAAGAGATAGTGAGTTCTTACAGTAGAGAACTGTTCCTAGGGATAAAACAAAGTGGACCCTTTGAGCTAAATTTAGGCAATAAAATTATGAAGACTTAGGAATTGACTGGATAAAGAAGTTGAAGGGAAGAAGCAGCATAGCTTCAGTGAGATCTAAAATACAGGGGAAGAGTAAGTTTGGGTTTGTGGGAATATGATGATTTAAGCTTTAGACATATTGAGCCACAGGTGACAGTGAGATATCGAAGTATCTCTCTCCAGTAGTACACTGGATATATGAGTTTGAAGTTCAAGGCCAAGATCAAGATGGGGATACAGGGGGTTTTAAGAAAATACATGACAGTTACAAACATAGGCAGGTAAGATTGCTCAAGAATAGACTATAGAGCCTGGAGAAGATCAATGACACATTGAAACAAGCCAAATAAAGACATATTGTAACTGTGATCAGATCATAAATATTGTATAGCCATACATTTTTCTACATTCTCTTCATGTTAAGTCTCAGTGTTTCCAGTAGTCAAAATATAGTATTCATTAAATCTTGTCCACCTATATTTTAGAGAATCAAAGCCAAAGGCTAATGATGGATTAATAATAATGAGCAAAATTTAAGTAATCTAAGTTAAAATTGATCCTCAGTTATCTCAGGAAGATTCGACAGAATGTTTTAGTGTTACATACCCATGTAGATAAATATATATATTGCTGGATAAAGGGTATGTGAGCAATTTATTCTCACAAATAATTCTTACCTATGCATGCCGAAATGCTCATTTCTCAGTCCATTAGTTTCAATTTAATGCATATAGAACATGTCTAGAATCAATAGGACTTTGAAGGTTTCATTTTTAATCTCACTCAGATGAAAAATTCTGTGTGCTGCTTGATAGTTCCAGCACTTAAGCAGCCTCAGCAACAGGCCCCTCAGGAAGCATGAGGCCAAGGTTAAAGCCCTTCTAAGTCAAGATGCTAGGATACCCACAGAACCAATTTTCAGTGTATTGCATGTCTTCTGTTATTTTATTGGCATGCCTAGAATCTGAGAGTGGAAGGGGTGCACTGGGACTAATTTCAGTTGCAGATGTATAACTCTTGGCATTAAATTTTCCTTAACTTTCACAAAATTCAAGGTTACTGTTTTAGCTTATTAGTCTTTGGCTAATTTTGTATTGTGTACAAAAAACAAAAGGAGAAATGCTGTTTTTCCCAAAATACACAGAAGACAACAGTGTAATGGGAGATGTGAGTCCCAGTTTCTGCTGAATTAGCAAATACTTCCTAAAGATGGAACAGCTTACATCATTTTTCTTCATGACTAGAGCAGTGGTTGCCTGTGTGCAAAGATGCCCTGGATCCTTCTGGCCAAGTGGTCTTCCCTTAAATTGTTTCTTTATTGTTAAATGTGGGTTTGCATATTCTCAGCTATAGGCTTATCTCCATTCATATCTCCATCTGCAAAGTGGCAGATTAGGATTAGGACTAGGATGTGGATGACCATGTGCATGGTATATGAAAGCTCATCCTGCCAGAAGCTCAAACATAATCCAAAAATGCCCTCAGGGCAAAAAGTCTCCTATATCATTCTGCCAGCTCCTGTATCTCACACCTACCCTTTACTGTCACATCACCCCTCATGATCCCTGCATTAGTCTGACCCAAGAACTTGCTGAACAATACTTCATATTGAATCTTATAATTGTGTAGTATTTTGCAATTTCAACATACTTTCAAATATGTATTTAATTTTATATTCTAAGAACTCACTGTAGTGACAGAGCAGCTGTCATTATTGCATTATCTCATTAGGGAAACTGAAGTTCCAAAAGGTTAAATGATTTGCACAGAATTATATAATTAATAAATGGTGGAACCTGTCTGCAAGCTGAGCACTTTCTGACTTCTAGGCAAGCATTATCCTCACTCTACCCCAGGCATCCCGTCAAAAACAAACAAAAAAATCACTGAGGTCTTATACAGGCTAGGAATAGGACCTAGTGTCATGGAAGAAAGGATTTTCTTGTGAAACAAACTTTGTCTTTGATATCTTTACCCTTTTCCCAGAGCCTATTTCTCTCCTCATCTTTCCACCTTCCAGACCTGGACTTAGCATCCTCAGAATGCCTCAGTGTCCTGAGACGTGTCATTCCCGTCTCTTCCCAGTAAGCAAATTCCAACTAGTACTTCACAGACTCAAATGTGATCTCCTCTCTAAATATTTTCCTTATTTCTCCTGGAATTATTTATTGTTCCCTCCTTTAAGCTATTGGAGGGTAGCTTTATTCATACATTTTATCAGCACTTACTATATTATGTTTTAATATTTCATTCTATCCCTTTTTTCCCAGGACTTTGTGTTCCTAAACACAAATACTTATTTTTCATTCTTGTATCATTCATAGTACCTAGAAGAGACTCTGGCACATTAAAAATGTTCAATGTTGGGTGAGGAGACCCAAAAACATTTAGCCTAAAGGGTTGATGGCAATGTGCTCACTCCCTTCACATTAACAGATGAATACAAATGTTAACATATGTCATCAGGAAGAGGTCAGTACTTAGCACAAAGTAATGAATCTCTCATGATGAAATATCAGGCACTATGACAGTCAGCAGGGGAGGAATTTAGTGGCAGTGCTGTCTTCCTATTGTTTTTCAAATCATATCACAGGCAACTTCCAAGACCAATTCAAATTAATTCATGTCAACAGATATTTACAGTGGACTTTTGACATTCATTAGGACTACTTCCAGGGTCCTCTACATGTTCTTAAATTCACTATTTTAGAACATTTTGCAAAGGATCTTGGTTTTCTCCAAAACCACATTCTATTGAAAATCACCTGTTTCCTTTCTATATCCAAGCCATAAGTTTACCACTTTTTAAATTGTTATTAAACTACATGTCTTATTTTGCCTCCATTTTACACACATAACAAAAATTCAGTGGTGAGCACTTGACAATGTACAATAAAGATTGCTCGATAAAGAATAAAGAACCACGGTCATATTAAGATGCAGAGGCCAGGAGCAGCAAAATTTCAGGGCCCTCTGGAGGTCACTTGGGAAAATTCAAAACCATAAATGTTAAATTTACAAATGCCAAGAGTCTAATGGATACTGAGTGCCTATTACATGCAAGACATTGTGACGAGTGCTGCAGAGAATTCAATATGCATAATTGTCTCTGTTCTAAACCTTCTACTCATTAATCCAGTGCCTCTATCACTATTGCATTACCATTTGCCCTGACATTTTTATTTAATAGTATAGAACTTCCTAAAGAAATAGCCTACAGGCTTCCAGTCAAAAAGGTGCCTTGAACTAATGCTGCAATCTTCTCTATGACACACTCACTCATATGGTACTGATAGATTCGATATTTCTTCATATTTTTATTTTTTGAGACAATCTTATTCTGTTGCTGTGAGTAGAGTGCCATGGCATCATCATAGCTCACAGCAACCTCAAACTCCTGGGCTCAAGGGATCCTCCTGCCTCAGCCTCCAGAATAGCTAGGACTACATGTGCCCACCATGATGCCCAGCTAATTTTTCTATTTTTAGTAGAGACGGGGTCTTGCTCTTGCTCAGGCTGGTCTCCAACTCCTGAGCTCAAGCAATCCTCCCTCCTTGGCCTCCCAGAGTGCTAGGATTACAGGAATGAACCACTGTACCCAGCCTCAATATCTTTTTAAAATGTAAAATGTGGTCATTTAAAAAAATGTATAAATATACACAAGAACTGGAAATAGAAACAAACAGAGATAAGTGGAGGCTACAGGCACTGGATCAACCAGATTCCAGAACTTTTCATAGTGTGTGTGCGTGTATATGTGTGTGTGTATATATATATGTGTGTATATATATATATATATATATATATGAAGAATTGTTCATTATATATATATATATATATGGGGAGAGAGAGAGGGAGAGAGTGCCTATATAAATTCCCAGGACATTGGCTTATGTGAAGTGATATATTTGGGGGTGGGGTTGCCTAGGGAGAGCAGAGATAGCTATGCAGGTAGGGCCCTAGCCAGTCTGATCAAAGGCTTATGACCAGGTGCACTTTTTCCAGTAGCACCATGGGACAAGAGCACAGAGGCATCAATATAAAACTTGGCTCTAAATAGGAGAAACTAAGTCTACAAAACCATTGACAGGAAAAAATGAACACAGAGAACATGGAAAGGAATGGTCATTTAAGATGAGCTTGCAAACTGAAATTTCAAGCATGTGAAAAATAGCAAAGTAAAGGAAAAAATCCTATCAGAAAATTTGAAAATGGCTCTAAACTAGAAACATTTTGTATCTTCAAAGAAATGAATAACATTTGTAAAATAAGAACTACAATTATGGAACCAAAGCAGTCAGATACAAATCAAGAAAAGGTAGATAAGAAAAAACAGCCAGGCCAGGCACAGTGGCTCACACCTGTAATCCTGGCACTTTGGGAGGACAAGGAGAGAGGATTGCTTGAGGCCAGGAATCTGAGACCAGCCTGAGCAAGAGTGAGATCCCATCTCTACAAAAATAGAAAATTTAGTGGGATGTGGTGGTGTGCCCCTGTAGTCCCAGCTACTGGGGAGGCTGAGGCAGGAGGATCCCTTGAGCCCAGGAGTTTGAGGTTGCTGTGAACTATGATGATGATGTTGCCACTGCACTCTACCCGGGCAACAGAGTGAGACTCAGTCTCAATAAAAAGACAGAGAGAGAGAGAGAGAGCGCCAATTAGAAACTAAAAATTAGCTTTTAAAATAAAAAGTCCAACATATGTTATAAATAAGTTGCTGGATATAGCCAAAGTATGAATTAATTAGTTTGAAGATAGGTGTGAAAGTAGTCATGCAGAATGAAACACAGAGAACTAAAGAAATAACACATAAAAGTAAAAGATAAGGCACAATAATAACAATGATGATGATGACATTAGACTGCTTTAGAAAATATACACAATGAAAACAGGAATCAAATGTCATACTTCCAAATCAGCAGGAAATAATTGAGGAAAAATCATCAATATAAGTCAAAAACAGGGAGGTGGGAGATAGTAAGAGAAAATAACATGGTAAGAGAAAGTAAAATATTGGAACTAAGTTCAAATAAATCAGTCATAGCAACAAATATAAATGGATTAAAATTATCTAATAAATGACCATCAAATGAAATGTTTTTCAGTTCAGCATTATGTTATGAGAGAAAAACCTAAAATAAAATAATACTGAAAGTGCAAATAAAGGGATTAGAAAAGATATACAAGGTCAATATTATTTTTGTAATATTTGGGTGTCATTTGCCCTTTTCCTTGTGTTGACATTTGCACTGACATTACAAAAGCAACAGTGGGTCAAAACTGCTCACACCAGGGCAGTGGCACCAAACTACTGGCAGTCATCGTTGTCTTCACTGCCACATGTCAAAGACAGTGGGCATTAGTTAAAGCAGTGAAAACCAATTTTATTCAGTAACTACAAGTAAAGGAAAGAGCTGAGCCCTGTTCCAATTTGGGCAGAGGTGATCTAGGCATTTTAAAGGGAGAATGGGGGGAAATTTGGGAGCTCAGTAGAGTCAGAGAAGTGAAAAAAGTACAAAGAGTTGGCCAGTGTAAAGGTGATCAGGCCAGCTGTGACTGCTGGTGGGCAGGTGTCCAAGTTAGAGTGGTTCTATCCTCCCACAGAGACTGGTAGACAGAGCCCTTTTCCTTCTGGATGATTATATTGCAAAGGAATGGCTCTCAGGTCCTTAAGACCTACATATTTACAATCCTGAACCCATTGTGCTCTAAGAAAGGAAGTTCAGGTGCCTATGATTGGGCCTGTTGGCGGGAACAAATAGCAAACTTTTCCAGCAGCCCTGAGCTTTCTCAGGCAGGCACTTTAAGCAGGGGCAGGGGTCATCCTAGGGACATGGCCTTATGCTACTAGAAGCCATGCTAGAGTTTTGTCAGGTCTCTTAGTACAGGGGTTGGAATGCCGTTGTCATGCACCATGAGTTCTGCAGTTTGCACAGGCACTTGCAGAAAACCACACACTACCCGTTTTGCTTAAGAATGACCTTCATGAAGTAGGATTATTAATTTCATTAAATCTCAACCCTTGAGTACATGTCTTTTTAGTATTCAGTGTGACAAAATGTGAAGTACAAATAAAGCCATTTCTGCTTCACATTGAAGTACTCAAGTTATCTTAAGGAAAATTATTACCCATTGTTTGAATTGTGAAATGAGCTATCATTTTGTCTATGGAACATCATTTTTACTTGAAAGAATGACTGATAGACAAACTATAGCTATGAAACTGGGTTTTTGTGGGCATGTGTCTCGAAAATAAATGTAGTGAATCTCTCACTTCAAGGAAAACAACTGACAACTAACAATATCTATTGCCAATGATAAAATTCAACCTTTCAAGTGAAAATTGGGAAATTAGAATTTTGGAAAACTTGTATTCACTATCATGAGCTTGATATCTTTGCCATATTGAAAGACTGTTTTCAAAAATCAGTGGTTATATTATGAATGTGATTTTTTTGATGCTGCACAATGCAATCTGTCATTTGGAAGATACATAATTCAGTGAACTAGTAGTTTCCAAATGACAATGCATAGTGCTACAAAATCGAGCAGCAGTAAAAAACTATCCAAAGCACAAGATACACCAGTGGATTATCAGTGTAACAGAGTACAAATAGTTTACTGATGTGATTTCAGATTTCACCTTGCCAGTAACTATTAGTTTTGGTGTACTACCAAGGAAAAATGTCCACAATTACCTTCTACCAGTCCTATGGTTCAACATTTTCTTGGAGTTCCTAGTCAACAAAAAATGATACAAGAAATGACATATAAGTCATACAAAGAGACAATTGTCATTATTTGCAGACGATATGATTGTCAACATAGAAAATCCAAGAAAATATCAGACAGACTATAAAAACTAATAAGAGAGTTTAGCAACTAAGATCACCATGCAAAAGTCAATAGAGTCCCTATCTACCATCATACACACATAGAAAAGGTAATAGAAATAAAGATCTCATTCATAATGACAACAGAAAATATAAGGTACCTGAGCATAAAACTAATATGTCTTGTATGACAATAATCAGGCACTTTTAAAAAATTTAAATAAATGAAAAAATATACCATGTTCATAAAGGGAATATTGAAAGGAGAAAAGTCTCTCCAAAATTAATATACAAATTCAATAAAGTTCTTATCAAAATTCCCTCAAAATGTTATAAATTTTAAACTGATCCATACAGAAGAAATCTCTAAAATTTTAAGACACAATATACAATAATGGCAAAGAATAAAAGGTACATTATATGAGATATAACAAAAGATCTACATGAATATCGTGAAGAAAATTTTAAAAGGTGATTAAGAAAATAAAGATGACTTCAATATATGAAGAAATATGCTGTTTGCATGCAAAGAAGAACTCAGTGTTATAAAGATGTCAATGGTCCCTTGAGTTAACATTAAATTCAATGAAATTCCACTGAAAATTCTGGTAGAATATTTTAGAACACCTGATAAGTTGATTCTAAATTTATTTATGGAATAACAGCAAATATTTAATAGCATTTTGTGTTAATCAGGTACTTTTAAGAACTTTAAATACAACATCTCTTTAATACCCATAATAACCATATCTATCAAGTGGGTACTACTGTCATCCCCATTTTATATGTGAGAAAACAGAGACACAGACAGATTAAGACACAGACACAGGGTCAGACAGATAGTAATAGAAGAACCAAGATTCTTCCCCAGTTCATCTCCAGTGTCCATGCCCTTAGCACCACCATGCCGTTCTGTCAAGAGGACCAAATGGCTTTGAGGAAGAACCAGGGGGTGTGGGGGAGGTATCTTTATCACTATAGCTTGAAATAATGTGATATTGATATATAAATAAGTAAATATGCTAATGAAACAAACTGAAACAACTATAAACAACTTACACATTTGATTTATGAGCGTGAAAACATTTTAGATTGATGAGAAATGAATAGCATATCAAACAAATGTTACTGGGGTAAATGACATAAGATTCTTGGCTCGTTTCATACAAAAAAAAATCAATTCCAAGAGAATTAAATATGTTAAAAATAGAGGCAAAACTTTAAAATATTTAAAGTAAAATATATGAAAACAAATTCGCAAACGAGGTAGGAAATCATTTTAAACACATACAAACAAATCATAAATTATACAACAAGAATGATAAAGTTGTCTACGTTGAAATTAAAAATATCTGTGTAACAAAATATACCAGTAAAACAAGTGAAAAGACAGGAAAAGCTGGGAGGAGGTAGTTATTATACATAACCAACAAATAATTAGTATCCAAAATATGTAACAAACTCTTACAAATCAGTAATAAATATGTTTGGCACAATAGCTAGGATCTCCGGCTCTTCTAGGGACAAGTGTCCCCATTTGCCCTGCTTTGGTGCTGCCTCCAGCAATTGCCCCACCTGGAAAGAAGGATAAGGGCAGGTACTTTGTTTTATTGCAGCCCTACCCTTAATCCTATCCTGAGCAACTCCTACATCTGGGGATGGAGGAAAGGCTTTACTAATCTGGGAATTCCCTAGCCTAGACGTACTAGGATTTGGAAAGTGACCCAGAGTAACCTAAGGCTAATTATTATGTCATTAGCTTAAATTTACACTGTGGTTCATGCCCCTTCACCCCCACCCCAGCTAGGGCTTTTAGAGAAGGAGCTCGCATAAGCATATACAACCTTGAGAACACCTGTTAGTCATCTGGTAACATACCATACCTCCCAAAAAGCCCTTCCCCAGAATAGGCCAATAAAAGGAAACAACTCGAGAATTCCCAGAGAGAGAGAGTCAGTTAGTCAGTAAGTCAGTGAGTCAGTCTGTCTATCTTCACTCACAGAGACAGACCTGTTTTGTTTTATAATAAAAAGAAATGGCTTCCTGCTTGTGGTCACTCAATGGCACTGGCCCTGCTTGTGAGTTTTTTTCCAAGCAAGAAGCCAAAGAACTAGGATAATGGTCTGCCAAGAGGCTGGACCTGACACTTTGGTGTGTCTGGTCATTATTCTGCCGAGAACACACCAAAACCTGAGAACAGACAGCCACCCTGACAAATAAGACTAATAACCAAGAAAAAAAATAGCCAAAAGTATGGGCAGGAATTTCATAGAATAAGAAACATAATGGATGAAAAAAATATATGGAAAGATGTTCAATGTAAACAGTAATCAGAGAAATGTAAATTTAACCAATGTTCAAATGGCCAAAAGAAGCCAGTTTGAACCATAATGCTGGAGGTCATTGTCCCCATCTCCTTCCAACCCGATATTGTCACATTCAGTGATTTCATGTTGGTAACTTGGTATAGGCCATTTGAGAAGATTTACACCATGAAAATGGGAAAATGCTACAAATCAGGATTGTTTTATCTGTTTGGTTTTTTGCTCTATTTACTAGTTTACCAACACACACTGACTTTAACTCAAAATGAAATATTGTTTCACCTATCTGATTTACAAAAAGTAAATTACAAAAAGTTTAAAACATAAGAACAGCAAGTGTATGGAATTCTCATACTCTGCTGGTAGGATCATAAAATGATATAACTACTTAGAACAATTTGGCAAATCTGTAAAATGTATATGTGTTGTGTGTGTGTGTGTGCATGTGTGTGTGTGTGTGTGTGTGTATGTGTATATAATATACATAAAACATTGAAAGATTATATCAGATAGCCAAAAACTTAAGTTTAACAATACCAAGAATGTAGGAAAACACTAATTCTCATATACTGTGAGAGCATTATTTGGCATTATCCGGTTAAAGATCAATTTGGCAATATTCAGTGAAAATGGAGAAATGCCTTCCTATGACCCATCAATCTGGTTGCTGGATATATTAACCTGGAGAAAACTCTCACACACATACCCAAAGGACAAGCTCAATAATTTCCACTGCAGCATTACTCTGTACAGAGTTATTTTTACTGGAGAATAAATGTCATAAGATACCACAGAGCAGTTAAAGTAGGCCAGCTAGATCCATCTATGTCCACATAGATAACTCTCAAGCCAATGCTAGGTGAAAAGAAGTCATAGAATGACACATATAGTATGATGCCATTTATGTTACTTTATAAGAACATACAAAATACCATATTATTTATGGATAAATACATAGTGAAAATATTAAAATATAAACTGAATGTAAACCAAATTAATGGTTATGCTTGCCTATGGGGAAAGGGAAAGGGAATGCTCTATAGACAGAAGTATAAGAGAAATATCAGTAATGATTTATTTCTTTAAGAAAAAAGATCTGAAGGAAATGTAATTATATGTTAACATTTGTTAAATTTGATGGCAGGTACATGAGTGTTTAGAACATTATTTCTTTTTTGTACTGATTGAAAATGTTTATATTTTTTCCTTTTTAAGAAAAATAATATATTTCCCTTAGCTTCCTAAATTTGTTTTGGGGAGAGGAAAAACCAGTAAACTTGGAGCCAAACATAGGTTATAACTCAAGTTCTTCTATTCGATAGCTGTGTCCACAAACAAGGCTCCTGAGTTTTAAATGAGAATGTAATAAGTGCCTTGCAGAGAAAGATTAAATGAGATATCACGAGTCACAGAGCATATGATACCAGCCTTCTGTATTAGTTTGCTAGGACTGCTGTAACAATGTACTGCACACTGTGTGGCTTAAACAAAAGAAATGTATTGCCTCACAGTTCTGGAGGCTAGAAGTCCAAAAGCAGGATATCTGCGGGACTGATTTCTTCTGAGGCCTATGAGGGAAGAATTTGGTACAGACCTCTCCCCCTGGCTTGTAGCTGGCTATCTTCTACCTGCCTTTTTACATCCCCTTCCCTCTATGAGCAGCTGTATCCTTCTTATAAGCACACCAGCCATATTGGATTAGGGTCTACCCTAATTACCTCGTTTTAACTGTAAAGGCCCTATCTCCAAATGTGGTCATATTTTGAGGTACTGGGGGATAGAACTCCAACATAGAATTCTGGGGAGCCACAATTCAAATCATAAAACCTAAAGGATACAGTCAATACTTGAAAATATATATATTAAAAAAAAAGATGTTGCCTTTAAGAAGATTAAACTCATCCCCAACTAAAAGTGACTTTCATTTATTGGTATTATTTAATTGGCCAGAAGTTAGTGGGCAGGTCTGAGGAACGGCAGAATGAGGTTATGGACTTCGGTTCCTACCTCTTCAGATGCAATATGACACCTGTGTTGGTAAGGCCTGTTGCCAAAATAAAGGCTGGACCTGCAGCTTCTCATTTGTCACGCTATAGCCAGTTCACTCAGGTGGATAGTGGATAATGCTAATAATGCCGAGAGTCTGCATTTGATTCCCATCAGAGCTAATTAGCTTCACTCTTTCTTACACAGCCAGCCCTTAGCTGTTGCCTGATGATCCAGGAAACAACAGAGGCCAACAAAAAACACCACTGGATGTTCAACAGGCATGACTTCTATTCTAAGTCCTGGAATTGATAATCTAAGAGCAGGAAAGAGGCAATGGGAGGCTCCCTTTATCTCAGTTCAAATGGCCCCTCTCGTGTTGAGACCTCCACAAACAGGTGATAAGCACCGTGCATAAAAATCTTAACAGAGGCAAACAGTCAACACAAACCAAGGAAAGGGAGCGGCAAACTCAGATAAAAGACATCAAAATATCAAAGCCTGGGTTTAACAACCCTCCTCTCATGTGACCATTTGTTTTCCACCTAATTAAATATGTTTTCATATTAAAATAGTTTTAAACTGAATGACTGGGTTTAAACTGAATAATACTGAATTACAGTAGTCTCTCCTTATTGGAGGTTTCACTTTCCGAGGTTTCAGTTACCTATGGTCAACAACAGTCTGAAAATATTACATGGAAATTCCAGAAACAAACAATTCATAAATTTTAAGTTGCATGCCATTCAGGGTATCATGATGAAATCTTGCTCCATCCTGTCTGGGACGAGAATCATTCCTTTGTCCAGGATCTCCACACTGTATATGCTTAGTAGCCATGTTTGTTATCAGTTTGACTATCACAGTATTGTTGTATTTTTTGTTAGTTATTGTTGTTAACTTCTTACTGTACCAAATTTATAAATTAAACTTTACCATAGGTCTGCATATATAGGAAAAAACATAGTATGTATAGAGTTCAGAACTATCCATGGTTTCCGGCATCCACTGGGGGTCTTAGAATGTATATCCCACAGACAAGGGAGAACTACTGTACTTACAAATATTTTACTCTCATTTATCAACCATTTCATCTCTCTCCTCTGTAAAAGATTGGGTATTCCACAGAATAAATAATTTATAAACTTTCTAAAGAAGAAATTTTTCTGTCTTTCTCTTAGTTTTTGTTTGTTTTGCTCAAATCATGGTTGTAAATTCAGACATTCAAACACGGAACAGAGTAATAATGTTCCCCATTTCTCAGAGAAGCATTCCAAATTTTCAAGTTTGTCCTCTTTAAAGCGAGAAACTCTTAGCTCCCTCCTGTCTCGGGAACTCTTGGGCCTTAGAATTAATGTGAATTATAGTGCAGAGAAACCAGCTAGTAATACAATGCACTGTATTCTTTGATACATGGATATAGTTGTGGGGAACTCTATTTACCAGTTTGTCCTTTTTAACTTCATAGGAATGATGACCAGAGAACCTGTGTGTGAGAGGACTCTTTTGGTTACAAGTAACAGAAACTCAATTCAATCCAACAAAAAGAAAGATTTTTGGCTCCCAAAATTCTAAAGTCCAGAAGTCTACTTCAGGCACAGTTGAATTCCTCTGTACCCCTCCATTCTCAGGCCTACTTTCTGTGGATAGACTTTCCCAGATAGTGCCACAGAGGTCCAACGGGGGCTTTCAAATTATGTCCTATTAATTTAGCAACACAAGAAGAAAAATGTAAAATTCCTCTTTTCTAAAATTTCCAGTAAGAATTCCAGGTTTCCTAGCATGGGCAACATAGCAAGACCCCATCTCTACAAAAAAATAAGAAAATAGCTGGGCACGGTGGCTTGAGCGTGTAGTCCCAGCTATAGGGGAGGCTAAGGTGGGAGGATTGTTTGAGCCTAGGAGTACGAGGCTGCAGTGAGCTGTAACCTCGCCACTGTACTCAAGCTCTGGGCAACAGAGTGAGACCCTGTCTTTAAAAATAAAAAATAAAATAAAATAAAGAATTCTGGGTTTTATGATTATATGCCTACTCCATGTACCTGTCTCAGAGTTTAGGAGAGGGATCAACCAACACCCCACCCTCCAACTATATGGATTGAAATGGGCAAAGGCTGGTTTCTCAAAGAAAAATTGAGGTCCTATTATCAGGGGAGATGGAAGGCAAAGCAATAGATGTCCATTATTGCAGGCTTAAGCTGTCATCTCAGGAAAAAAATACCATGGGTCACAAAGAGGGTGGGGTCTGAAAGCATGGCAAACTCACAATAAACTCATCATCATAGCTTGAAAAAAATGAAAAATATATTTTCTACTGTTGGTAGGTCAACACTGCATTTTCATATGGACACATAATTATGGTAAGTCACAGTTATTATTTGAAAGTTCTGTAGGTATTAGAAAACAGCTAATGAAGAGTGACACTGAAAGGTTGTTTAACTCATCCCCAACCACTGATAAAATCACACATAAGCCTTCAATTTTTGAAGACCTACAGAAACAAGGCGCCATAATAATCATTCCATTATAATTAAATTATTAAGAAAAATGATATAGGCTGTCTTTTCTAGCCCTCTCTATGCAAGGGAATAACTCCTTTTGTACATGTAATTAATTAATTTGTTGTAGCAATTAGTTTCAATGCTCTTGTGAGGCGCGCTAATCTCTCACCAGGGTAAAATGAGACACTCGGATAAAAGTCGTGCTTCTGGGGAGGGGTGAATTTCCAACCCGATAATGACTTTGGGATCAAAACATGTTCCCTCACCCCAAGGATTGTTCACATGGAGTTCAAAAGTCTGTGAAACAGAAGATAACCTCATCAGATGTGACTTGTCTACTGCCAACTAGGAGAACTGCCCTGTTTGAAACTTGGCCTCCTTAGATTTCTGCCCAGTAGTAGAGTCGGCCACAGAAATCAGGCAGTTTTTGCTCCCTCTGTAATACTCTATCACAATTAATGACAGTGTCACACTGTACTTAACGTAAATTAATTCTGTGTTTGTCCAACTAACCCAATACAATTTGTTTAAATTTCATATGTAGCCAGATTTTTTAATTCATTGCCTAGAAGATGGGAAAGACATTCGTCTACAGAGAGTTTTGAGTATCTTTTAAATCAGGAATTAAATAAATAAGGGGCTCACCATATGTGCAGCCCAGGATATTGCTTGCAGCATTTAGCAGGGTCAGATTATCAAGTTTCATTATTTGATACATTTGCAGGCTTGCCACAGAGTCGTAAGGAATTGATGGGAGCAGCAAATTCATTTTAAAACGGGTTTATCGCTTCATCAGGTATTCATTTAAGCAGAATCTACAGCATAACTGGATCTCTCTGGCCCTATGTGACATGTTTTTCCAAATGGAATGATAATAAGTATAGAGATATACTGCGTAGTTAAAGACTTCCCATCTCCATGAAGCACCCAGATATTCAAAGGAAGAAATTACTTTCATTCTCAAACCACTGATCACTAGAGGATCAATGGCCAAGCCACAGTCCTTCTGGTTCTCAGTGAAGGAAGCAAACAGCTATGTTATAGGGAAACCATCATGAGGAATTTAGTTTCTGGTTAGAGAAATAATAATTGAGCATTAAAAAAGTATTATATTTTTTTACAGCTACTAAGCCAGATTAAATAGGGAAACAGCACAAAATTAAGAAGACAAAATTCAAAAGAAATAGTATTAAGAAACATCAAGCTATTTCATTGTAAATTATGCATATGATAACACACACTAATCCACAGTCTATAAAATCCAACTTGTAATCAGAAATGAAGATTGTGGATTCACTAAGATCTTGTATGATGTTTTCCATTTAATCAATTATATCATGACCCCCCAAAAATCACTTCAAAATATAAATTATTTATTTCCAAATAGATATTGATATTATAGTTTCAAAATATAAATAGCTATAGGTAATGCAATGATATATACAATTGTTTCATATAACAAAGGCTTCTTAATTAATAAATTTCATATGTTACCATCATTGGAATACTATCACAATAAATATATAAAATATCACCCTTATAAGAATTTATATCCTATATCAAAGGGCATAGCTTAGATCTGCTACTTACGTGGGCTGACTCCTGCCCCACAGTCTAGACTACTGGTTCTCAACCTTGGCAGCACATTGGAACCACCTGGAGAACTTGTAAAATACCCCTTGCCCAGGCAAATCAAATCAGAAGATGGACTAAGGATTTAGTCCTGGCATTAGTGGCTTTTAAATCTCCCGATTTTTCTACTATTCCGACAAAGTTGAGAACCATTAGTCCAGATCACTAGCTCTCAATGTATGATCCTGAGAGAAGAGGCCTGGACCTCACCTGGGATCTTGTTAAAAATGCAAATCAGTTCCCACCCAAACCCACTGAATCAGCTGAATCAGATTCTGGGGGAGGCGAGCAGTGGCTAAGACTGTGCAGGTGATTCTGATGCAACCTGAATTTGAGATCCACTAATTTAGTGCTTGGAACATCCCACCAAGGGGAAGTTTGGATGTCTCTAGCAAATGCTCTGGTTGTCACCATTCACTGGTCCCGAGAGGAAAGAGCAGAAGGCCAGGGGTGGATCCAGGCTTCGAAGAGCTTGAAGCCTATACAAGTTCAAAATCTTTTTTAAGAACAAAAAAGAACACAAAATTAGGCACAAAGTAAATATCCATTTAGAGTGAGAGAAATCATACCAAATTTTAAAAATTTAATTCTACCAAATATCACAAAACCAAACCACAAAATAATGTAATACTTTTATTAATTCATTGACTGGAAGTATGTCTACAGAATACCCTTTGCTGTTCCACAAGATAAAAATTTTCTAATATTTTCTGTAGAAAGAGAAATGATCATTCAATCTTTCCTCTAGCATAGTGATAAAAAATTTGTTTTTATTATTGACAATTTACAAAACATGCCTGCAGGGGTGTTGCTGAATTTGGGAAAACCTCTATCAAGTTTCATTCATGTATGAGCTGTAAGGATCTTAGGGCTTTTTATAATAAATATTTCATTGTAGCAACTGATCTTTTTTTTTTTTTTTTTGAGACAGAGTCTCATTCTGTTGCCCCGGCTAGAGTGCCATGGCATCAGCCTAGCTCACAGCAACCTCAAACTCCTGGGCTCAAGCAATCCTACTGCCTCAGCCTCCCGAGTAGCTGGGACTACAGGCATGTGCCACCACGCCCGGCTAATTTTTCCTATATATTTTTTAGTTGTCTGGTTAATTTCTTTCTATTTTTTAGTAGAGACATGCTCTCGCTCTTTGCTCAGGCTGGTCTTGAACTCCTGACCTTGAGCGATCCTCCCGCCTCGGCCTCGCAGGGTGCTAGGATTACAGGTGTGAGCCACTGCGCCCAGCCGTAGCAACTGATCTTAAACACCCTTTGAACTGAAGAGTCTCTAGCCAGGGACTTGGAAATGTTCTGCACAAATGAGGGGTGTAATATTTGATTCATGACATACTAAATCCACCTCGTACAGACTTTTAATAAATTAACTTCCCTGATCAACCCACCACCTACATAACTCTTTTTACCTCTGTGGGGAGGAGGAAGAGGTGGTGCACAGAGCCAGGAGTGTTAAGAGAAATTCCTCCTGATGGAAACTAAGTGAAGAGAATCATTGTTCCTCTGAAACAGAAGAGCAACCTTTGGGGTTATAGGCATATGGAGAAATGTGCACGGTGAACTGAGGTCACAGGACAGATTTCTTTCTCTGTACTGATCTAAAAAATGTGAAGCTTCAGCCTCTGAAACTGGAAAGGTCCAGCAGGGCCTAGTATGACTTTGCAGATAGTGAACTAAGGCAAAGATGCTTCCTGTGGCGTTCAGCTCCAAAGCCAACTTTCTATCTTTGTGAGATTTGATCATTCACAAATAGAGATCAGATATATCCTGGGTGAGAACGATCATTTGGACACAGTTCAAAATGGGTTTTTGTTTTGATTTACTCCTAAAGCAGAAAATAAGCAGGAAAAAAAACTAAGTATAAGGGACAAAGTTACAAAGACTGATACAAATAGCATCCCCTCCCTTGTTACCACCTAGAGGGGCAGCTAAGGCACACAGTGGACTAACCACCCCGAGAGGAGTTGTATTCTGGTCTTTTATACCCCTGACCCCATCAGCACCCAGAAACACCTTATTTAATGTATAAAAATAATAATTCTACTACTTACGGAAGACATGTCTAGGTTCCAGTTATTAAAATTCCTGCCGGGCCTGCACTGGTCTCTCTCCTTACACACACCTGCTTTATGAACTCAGAAGTTTTCCATTTTTGTCCACTCAAACGCAGAGTGCCTAGAAATAACAAGTAATCTACAAATTTTTGTAAGATGAATTAATGAATAAGCCTACAGTCTACAGGATTATCAGGTAGAATGTCATAAGTGCATGCATGAGAAACAAAAATGTGTACCTGGCACAGTGTTCTTTATTAAACCTGATAGTTTAATAAATAGCTGCTGAAATGAACATCTGTTTACAACCTGTCTTTTATCAGTCTTCTTACAAACTAAAAAATAAGAAAAAGAGAGATGGTATCTTGTTGCGAAACTCAGGAACAGCTTAATGAAGTAGGTGGCATTTTGGATGGGTCTTGAAGGATGGAATTTGACAGATGACATATTTCAAGAAGAAATTCCAGATGGAAAGAACCTCATTAGCAAGAGACACAAAAGTAAGAAAGCGTGAAGTGTGTTTGGAAAACAGCAAGTAATACAGTTGAACCGAGCTGTAGTATGCCTAGAGGGGAGAAAACTGGACTGAAAGTTTAGAGCCGGAGTGTCAAGCTGAAGAGTTGGGATTTCTTTCAGTGGGACCGTGGGCGCCACAGCAAGTTTTGATGAGGAGAGTGACGTGATCAGGGTGTAATTTAAGATGATTCTGCCAGCAAGGATGAGGCAAGTACTTGAGAAGACCACAGAGCCACGAGACCGCTCAAGATATTAAAACAATAATTCAAGTGTGAAGCAACAAATTGTAACTAGGATGGTAGCTCTGGAAATAGGAAGGAGAGGATGAATGTGAGAAGAGGATAAGGGAAGTTTCTGCCAGATGTCTCAAGTGGGGGAATTTGCAAGCAGGTTAAATAGAGCAATAGAGCACAAAGTGGAGAGAGTATCACCCAAGACAGCTCTGACATTTGAAATCTGGAATCATCATGGTAAGCCTCCTAGGAACATGCTGCATAATTTCCAAATGCTGATTCTTGAAATGTGTCCAACGTACTAGTGGTTGAACAGGTCTGGACCTTTGGAAGTCACCTCCAGACCTAACCATGAAGGTCTATGAAGCTCATGAAGATAGGAACGGTGTCTGTTTTCTTCACCAGTGAATACTCAGCACATAATTTGGTGTCTCTTAAGAGTGATTGTTTAAGAAATATTTGTTGGATAAAAGAATAAAAATTATAGTTGAGTCAATAGAAAAGATTAGGATAGCAAAGTGTAATGAGCATAGAGATTAGGGAAATGGATCAAATATAGAACATTAAACAACACCTGCAAATTATACTTTGCAAGAGGAAAGAAATCATCTAAGACCAGCAGTAGTACTATGACAGTTTTGTGATAGAATCATAATCCCTAACCCTTAGAGTAAACAAGTTAAAACTCATATGCTTAGAGTTTACTGGAAGATAGAAGAGAATTTGTACCTAGTCTCTTTCTGGACCTTGGGAATAAAAATTGCAACATTGAAAGTTGATGCTATTTTTTTAAGTTATTTTTAGAAGGAGCAAGGGAAGATTCAGTCTCCCACAGTACCCGTTCTGAGTAATTACCCTTTCTGGGGACTCTGTAGAGGTTAGGGAGGGATTGTGTGAATATTGTGATCCCAGAATTTTTTTTTTTTTTTAATAACGCAGGTCAAGTCTGTTACTCCTTAGTTTAAAACCTTTCGGTGACTTCATATTACGCTTAGGAAAAATCCAGACTCTTAACATTGCCCACATTGTCCTGCAATATCTGTTCCCTGCCAACCTCTTCTGTCCCATCTGATGCCTCCACTTCCTGCAGCCATAACACCCCAGACACACCTACCATTTTCAATTTCCCCAAGTGGGGTCTGCTGCCCCCTGTTTTTTCTTCTAATTGGAACACCATTCCCCAACCACCACTTCTTTCCTCAACCCACTGGCATGATCTGGTTAGCATCTACTAATTCTTCAATCTCAGTTCAAACATAGCATCTTTGGGGAAGCCTTTCCCTTCCCCTTAGCTTAGGTCGAGTCCCCTGCTATTTACTATTAGAGTTCTAGGTAACTTCTCTTTACAGCCTTCATCATAGTTTGTAATTGGACACTCATTTGTCCCCTTTGTAAGTGTCATTCTCTGCCAATATACCATCATCTCCATGGAAACCATTAGCTTTGGTTGACTTTTATACTCTGAGCATCTAATAGAGTAACTGGCATATAATGGTTCTTTACAAATATTTTTAATAATAATAACAATAACAATAGCTAATTTTCTCACCTATATTAAGCATTTACTAAGTGTTTATATGAATTGAAGGCAGTAGAATATAGTACATAAAAAGCATGACCTTGGAAATTGACAGCCTGGGTTCAAACCTTAGCTTTACCACTTATTAAATGCACAAACTCAGGAAAAATTATCAAATTCTCTGTGCCCAAGCTTCCCCATCAATAAAATGAAGATAATGTAGAGTTTTGTGGTGATCAGGTAACTGAAAACATGAGAGATTGATTAACCTCCCAAGGTCTTAAAGCTGTAAGCAACAGAGCTGGGAACCAAACTCAAACGACCTGAAAGTCCTATTAACCACTACATGAGGGAATAAAAATGTATATTATATGTAAGACAGAAATAATTTCCATCTCTAAAATTACTGTGTAGATAGGCAGAAACATTCATAAGCACCTGTACCTCCTTCTCACACCCCACCTTGCTCCCTCCTCTTCTTCAAAGCAATAAGTAGGCTGCTAGTCCTACACCCAGGGGAAAATATACCAAGAAGTGAACTCAGGCCAAGATTATCTTTCCCACCTATGCCACAGAGTCAAAAATAGAAGAGAAAGACCAACAATTGCAGGTGCCCTAGAGCAGACTGGTGACAAACACTGCTGCACTCACTCCTATCTGGCTTCTCAGTGGAATATCTGTCACTTCACCAGATTTCTAATGCCACTCCTTTGCATGTACACACCAATATGCTTAAATCTTGCACATAATCTGTGTCCAGTGATCCTTGATAGCAAAGTATTAGTGACCCAATCCTTTTCCAGACTTAATGATATTTCACTCCAATAGCCTAGCGCTATAGCTCATATGAAACAAATAAGGCACCCATGCATAAAATTAACACCGTAAGCTCTCTAGACAGTGATAAATTTGGAAAGGAAAACAGGCCCACATAATCATTCCAGCCCTCTTGAAGGCAGATTTCCCATAAAACTTTGAGTTACCTATGGTCTTGACTTGTAAAGCTCTTTTCAAAATTATGCCATCATCACCCAGGAAACACATAGGATATGTGCAGTCAAGGTGGAAATAAAGGGTACAAAGAGGCTGTGGAGAAGATGCTTAGAAATATGACCACTTCGCTTTATGTGCAAAGGCAATTGATCTCTAAGCATTGAGAGAGCTCTCAGCTGGCCCTTTGCTGCTGCCTGCGGTTGACTTGTATGTAAATGGGTCCTGAATTCTCTCGTCTTATGTAGGGGTAGCGGAAGGTGGTTGTGTGCCTTGGAAACCATTGACAAGCAGCAGCACCAAGAGTATCCTCATGAAAAAACAAGGTTTCCCTCATTTCCTCAGTAATCACTAGGGAAGCGCCTCTGCTTCTGGAAGCGTGAGTCTCATGAGGACACTCACAAATAAACCCGTGTGTCCTGGGAACCACACAATGAACTGCACTGCTGGGGTTTCAGACAGAGGGTTTTGGAATCTGGAAGCTCAACAATTTGGTTTCAAAAATTCCCATTTATAGGTTTTGAAGAAAAAGGAGGTAATCTTTGCTGCAGGAATCCCATTAGACATCCCTGAGAACAGGAAAATGAAGGATTCGATTTATTTAGGGAACACATTGTTAATTTGCCAGTTGTGAGAATGAGTTTTCAGAATGCGTGTGTCTCAATCACTACTGTACAGTCACTAAATTATATATGTGAGTGTGTTCGACGGTTTCCTTCTGACGTTGTTGGTATTTATGTTTCTTGTGTCATTTCGAAGAAGAAAATGAAAAACATTGTTTTCTAAGTCTCTCTTTCAAAAGGCAAACCGGTAAACATTCCCTTTTCGCCTCCTCCAGGTGGGGGTCCTGAACCCCTACAGAGTAGTTTACATATTAAATTGATGACAGGAGTCTCTATGGAAAGGGAAAGGCAAACTAAAATATGCCCTGGGGGAATTCTAAGGTGCAGGAATGTGATCTTGTTTCTGTCTAACCAGAGCATTAATATTAATAGTGAGTTAGGCGTACTTCCTTAGCAAGCAACTCTTCTCCCCAGGGAGTTCTCTCAGCGCTCACAATCACCCTAGTACTGATTCTGTTTCCTGACTTTGAAATCTAGGCAGCAGGATGTTAGCCTGCAGAGCCCTCCTTTTCCTGACAGGTTGGAAAGAGCCCAGACCCGCCCTCCAATTGTGATACACACCTGGCTCCTTAGGTACCCAGGAATTTCCTTCCTCCTCTCTCCATTATGGGCTCTTTTCCCTCTACTTCCCCCATCCTCATGTCATACTGAATTACACCATTTCCAATAGTAACAATCCTAGATCCCTGAATTATGGGAGCTTAGGTTTCATTAATTAGGTTAATTAAATGAAAAGTAATTAATATTCTTAAATTGCACATGCAACATAACACACCAAAAGAGAAATTGCACTCCACTCTGCCATAACCAGGACCTCCACTCTCATGAGCACAGCTTTGCACCTCTCATTCCTGCTGTAGTGGTACATGCCTTTGGAAATCTAGAGGAAATATGGGAGTAAATGTTGTAAATACTGATAAATAACATGGGGCGCATTGTTCAGAATTGTCAATTTTTATGTGCTGTGACTTGTGTTTATTCATAAACCATATCAATGAACAACAGTTAAGATTAACCCATTTTTGCACACCATAAAGATCATTCTAAAAAACTACTCACACATGTTAGAACTGCCACAAGTACATTGTGAGTCATTTTGGGATTATGAGAGATTGATTCCATTTCTTAACTTCTGTTTTGACTTCTTGAAGGAAGATCAGGTTTCTGTGCAAAATGGATACAAAGACTTTTTTGTAAAAAGAAAGAATGTCCTCCACCTTATTAACAAACTCCTAATGAGGATTGTTGCTAGAACATAGTGTAAACTCACTTCAGTCTACAACATTCTTTTCTTCCCAATAACTGCATCTTGTGGTAGGTGTACACAAATAAATTAATTTTCAATATTGGAAAAATATGTCTTTATCTGCTTGAACCTCAATGCACTAAGATGTTAAACCTGAAATAATATTTTAAAGTTCATTCATCCCAATCATTTTATAGATGAGTAAGTGAAGACCCAAAGAGAGAAGTGGTTTTCTAAAAAATAACGCAGTAACAGAACATATTTTATAATAGGATTGGAATACCTAGAACATTATATTTAAACTTTCTGTTAAGGATGCTGGATTGAATCCCTGTGTTCATCTCCTCTTTTTATACCTAAAATATTAATAAAGATTTTTTAAAATATGAACTGATAACAGCAAAGAGACTAGGAAAGGAGGCAGCTTTTTCATGAAAGATTCCACAGATTTCTAGAACATAGAGGTGGATGAAGAAGAAATAATTAATGGAACAAGGCAGAGGTAGCCAGTGTTAACGTGTGTGGCAGATGGCAAGAGGCAAGGAAGTCCCAAAGTGGCCAAAGTCCAGTAGACCCAGAGAAAAACCAGCCCAGCATATAGCAGAGGGACAGATGGTTTTCGAAAGGAAGGTTCCTGAAATAAAAGGTGAATGCCAATAAAATAGAGCTTTAAAGAAGGTGGAGTGAGGGTGTCTATGACAAGGGAAACCTACGACAAGATGGAAATAAAGCTAATTATACAAAAGAAGAATATAATCATAACTAGCAGTCAGACCTAACCTAGAACTAAACATGTTAAAATTGTTGAGAATTCAATTCAACATTTATTGAGCATTTACTATATACAAAAAGCTGTTAGAGTTATAAATTGAACAGAAAAAGTCTTTGTTCTCTAGGAGCTTAGGTCTGGTGATGGAGAGAAACATATACACATCTAATTACATATGGTCTCAAGCTTAAGATGGCTTCACTTACAATTTTTTTGACTTTATGATGTTACAAAAGTGATAGGCATTCAGTAGAAGCCATACTTCAAGGACTCCTACAACTATTCTGTTTTTCATTTCAGCACAATTCAATAAATTACATGAGATATTCAACAATTTATTATAAAAATAGACTTGGTGTTAGATGATTTTTCCCAACTGTAGGCTAATGTATGTGTTCTGAGCAGGTTTGAGGTAGGCTATGCTATGCTATGATGTTCAGTAAATTAGATGTATTAAATCCATTTTCAAGTGATGGTTTTTCAACTTACTTTGGGCTTGTCAGAACGTGCCCCTTGGTAAATCAAGGAGCATCTGTGCAATGTAAAGCATATTCGATAAGAATCATTCAAGCAACTTGTGTTAGCTTAAAAAGAAAAAGACAATTCGACTGTGTAATCCAGAAAAATTTTGTACTAGACTTTGGCCTTAAAAGCCAGATAGGACTTTGAAAATTAAGAAATGATGGTGGGAAAGGCTTTCAGGAGGCGAGAATAAGGAGAGCCAAGTCATGAATGCTAGGAAGGAACACTCACGTTTAGGGATGGTGAGCGCGGGACAGGTGAGGAGGAGACTGAGATGAATCAAAGCTTGCCATGAAGAACGCATTTTGCAGATCACGAAGACCCTGAAATCCCAGAGAAAGGGATTTGGATATATTTAAAATGTTTAAGGGACGTAGAGCCAATGGATGTATTTGATGCAGGGGAAAAGTAATCATCTATTTTTTAAAGCAATCGCTATTGACTCACATCCAATAAAAATATACCTGTCTTAAGGGAAAAGTTTGATGACTTTTGACAAATGTATATATTTATGTAACCACTATCCTAATCAAGATCTAGAACATTTTCATCACTTTTCCTAATCAGTCCCTATACTCCCTAGCCAGGCAACTATTGATCTGACTTCTATCACTGTAGATTGAGTTTTGTCTGTTCTACAAATTTATATTAAATATAAATGGAATTACATAGTCTGTACATTTTAGTGCCTAGCATTATAACTCAGCATCGTGTTTCTTGAACTCCATTTTGTTTTTCTGTTCTCCACACATATACCTTGGTAGGAAGCTGTCTGAACAGAACTTGCCTACTCCCACAGATCCTGTAGTCAGCCTCCATCCTAGTCATCTATTATTGTGTAACAAACCGCCCCAAAACTTAGTGACTTAAAACAGCAATAAGTAATACTGTAATAAGCAATGTTGGATTTATTCTCCTTATAAATTAGCCATTTGGGCAGGACTTGATGGGGCACAGCTCATCTGTGCTCCACATTGCACTGGCAGAGCAGTTTACCTGGGGATGGAGTAGTCAGTCACTTGCAAGATGACTCATTCAAATAGCCAGCTAGCTAGTTAGTGCTGGCTTCTGACTGAGAGCTTGACCAGGGCTGTCAGTTTCTCTCCACAGGGCTGCTTGGGCTTTCCCTCCGCATGGTGGCCAGATTCCAAGATGGAATATTCCAAAGACAGAAAACAGAAGTGAAAGATGCTGATTTTTAAAGGCCTTGTCCCAGAAACTGGCACATTACTTTTATGGTATTTTATTAGTGAAGCAGTAACAGAGCTTATCCAACTCTATAATCTAAGCACAGGGACATGGACCCTACTTCTAGGGGGAAAGAGTAACAACGATTTTGTGAGCCTTTTTAATCTATCATACCTTCCCACTCAACCAGAGGTGTTTCAAATAAAAGATTTATTCAACATCAAAGGAAACCTACACTAGCTGCCTACACAAATTAATCTAGTCTTCTTGTCAGAAATTTGATGAAAACAAATACAGGAAGGAGAATGACCAAGGTGGATGAACAGAATAATGGTAGGGGAAACAGAACTGATACAGGTTGTTGAAAATAATTTTTCCACTCTAATTTTAATTAAATTCTAATTAACCTGTCCTTATCCCCAAAGATAGTAGAGAAGATATTACTACTGTAGAATAAGCATAGATTGCTATTTTTTTTACAAAGTGATATGAGAATAAGAAAGGATTCCTGGAAATTATATATTTAATTACCAAAATATAAAATTTGCTAGAGAGATTGAATCTTAGAAGGGATATGGCTGAAGACCAAGTTAGACATCTGAAAGATAACACTAAAATAAATCACTCTGAATTTAAAGCTAAAAGACAAAATGATGAAGCGGAAAAAAATTAAAGAACACAGAAGCTAGATCCAGAAGGCACAACATCTGTCTACTAAGCATTCCATAAGGAGAATAGAGAATTAAAGGAAAGGCATGAGCAAGAAAAGAAAAAATTTCCCTAAAAAGAATGCATGGATTTTCAGATTGAAAAGTTGCCAATGTCAAGAAGAAGGAATGACAAAAGGTTCACATAGTCACTTTCTGGTGAAATTTCTGAACTTTAAGTTTAAAAAGAAACCATTAAAGGATGCCAGAGAGAAGGAAAACTATCTCATAGTTAAAAAAGAATCAGATTAATGACAACATTAACATTACTAATGTTGAATTCTAAAAGAGAATAAACTAATGCCTACACATGTCAGAAGAAAAATGCTTTGAACTTATAATTTTATGACTAGCCAAACTATCAAGCAAATGTATGGACAAAATAATATTTTCCAACATGTGAGGTCTTGGAAAATTTATCCTTCAAGACCCTTTTTGAAAATAGCACTTAAAGTTACCTTCTGGCAAAAAGAAAGAAAGAATTCAAGAAAAAGAATGAGACCTAAAAAAGAGTGGAACTAACCCAAGAGTTCAATGAGATGATAACCCAGGATTATAGCAGCAAATAGAAGTAGAAGCCTCTGGAAGAATAATTTAATTACATTGCTCAAAAATATGTATACAATGGAATACTACTCAATTATAAAAAACGACGGTGATCTAGCACCTCTTATATTTTCCTGTGTAAAGCTTGAGCCCATCCTCCGAAGTGAGGTATCACAAGAATGGAAGAGTAGGCACCACATATACTCACCATCAAATTGGCACTGACTGATCAACACTAAGGTGCTCACACAGTAGTAATGTTCTTTGGGGTAGGGAGTTTGGGGGTGGGTAGACTCACAACTAATGGACACGGTGAGCATTGCAGAAGGGAAAGGGCACACCTCAAATCATGGTTTTTGTGTGGCAAAGTCATAGCATGTAACCAAAATGTTTGTACCCCCATAATATCCTGAAATTAAAAAAATGAGAAAAATCTTAATGAGGGTTTCATGAAAAAGAAAAATAAATCAAATAACCCTATCGAAAAGTGGGCAAATGACATGAATAGAAGTTTTTCAAAAGAAGATATAAGAATGGCTAACAAACATATGAAAAAATGTTCAACATCCCTAATCATCAGGGAAATCCAAATCAAAACCACAATGAGATATCTCCACTCCATTGAGAATGGCCTTTATCAAAAAGTCCCAAAACAACACATGTTGGCGTGGATACAGAGAGACAGGAACACTCATACACTGCTGGTGGGACTGAAAACTAGTGCAACCCCTGTGGAAAGCATTATGGAGATACCTTAAGCAGACTCAAGCAGACCTACCATTCGATCCAGCAATCCCATTATTGGGCATCTACCCAAAGGAACAAAAGTCATTCTATAAAAAAGACACCTGTACCCGAATGTTTATAGCAGCACAATTCACGATTGCAAAGATGTGGAAACATCCCAAATGCCCATCAATTCATGAGTGGATTAGTAAATTGTGGTATATGTATACCATGGAGTATTACTCAGCTATAAGAAATAATGGTGATATAAAATCCCTTTTGTTCTCCTGGAGAGAGTTGGAACCCATTCTATTAAGTGAGGTATCCCAAGAATGGAAAAACAAGCACCACATGTACTCACCAGCAAATTGGTTTCCCTGATCATCACCTAAGTGCACATTTGGGAATAACACCAATTGGGTATCGGAGGGAGGTGGAGGGTGGGGAGAGGGGATGGGTGTATGCCTACATGATGAGTGCGTTGCTCACCGTCTGGGGAATGGTCACGCTTGAACGTTCTGACTCAGGGGGATGGAGGGTGGGGGGAGAGGATGGGGGTATAACTACATGATGAGTGCAATGTGCACTGTCTGGGGAATGGACACGCTTGAAGCTTGGACTCGGGGGGATGGGCGGGACATGGGCAATATATATAGTGTGAACTTTTGTACCCCCATAATAAGCTGAAATAAAAAAAAGAAAAAAAATGTATTTGGAAATTCTTGGGGAGTTGAGGACAAGCTCTATAAGAAAGTTATCATCTAAATATGAATCCAACTATTGAGTAAAAGAAAGAATTCATTTGATCTTAATACTGAGAACATTCTCTTTCAAATGGCACAGGTTACATGACATAGCATTATATTTCTTTATCTGTGCATTTAATCATGAACATCTTGGTTTAATTCTGCAATGAATAAAACTTACATGATCATAATACATTAAGTACTGTTTATTGTTGTAATTTTTATAATCAAGCTATGGACAGATCTTAAAAGCCTAGAATGAATCTCTTTCTCTCTAGCTCTACCTCCCTCTCTCTCAAATATATACATTTTTATCTATCCACCTAAAAAGAAGAAAAATTATATATTTTATATATGTTTGTTCATATGAATGACATACACACAGAGAGAGACACATACACATTTTCTTATACACATCTCCTCTGTAAACTCAGTGGAATAGCTGAGCAGGAGTGAAGAAGAGTGGAGGAGAATGTAGGTATACTAATTTCCTAATTGTATATAAGTAGACCCTGATTAAGATGAATGGTTCAAAAACCAGAGATTTAGGTATAAAATTTACAGTTCTAAAGTAACAATTTGAAGAACTAAAAAGAATAATATAATTATTATAAAAATATTCATAAGTGAGTGGAAGGTAGTATTATATACACTAAATTCCTCATTAAATCAAGAAATAGGGTTAGAAATATACCATTTAGTATTATTGAGGTAATCAACTTTTGGGGGGAGGTGGGAAGGGACCCCAAGAGAACCCCCACCTCTCCCAGGAAGGGACGTGCCCTTTTTTGAGGCAGCTCCCTTGAACAGAAGGCAAACCCTCCTTGCTGAGCATCTGAGGGGCTGAGCACTGCAGCCCTGGAGGGGGCTCCGTGTGATGCACCACAGCATCCACTACAGGGAACAGCTGGATTGTGGTTAATACTTCCAACTTCATATACAGGGGATTCAATATTTGAGTTTTGTTGTATGTAGATTTCCTATGTTACCGGGTAACTATGGGGTGGTTCTTTCTTATTCGTATTAAAAATATTATTAATGTTAGAAATAGTAAGGAAATATTTTCAAATCATTCTTTCCAATATGTGTATCTTTTTACAATAGACTCTCTGTAAAACCATATGCAATTAGAACATGTTTGCTCAAACTCTCGGAAACATATTCCTCTTCTTATGCAAAGTGAAACCTTTTAAAATGTGTGAAAGCCTCATCTCTCCTAATTACAACTTCTCTGTTAAATTTATTCTACTTCTACTCTGTATCATGAAAATATAGTAGTTATATTCAATTCCACAACTTTGTTGCCTATAAGTTACAAATACAGTAAGATTTTGTTAATTTGGTTTCTACTAAACCAGATTTATAATTATTATAACAGATGATGGGTTGACATTCAATTTTATTCTATGCTTTTTAAAATAAAACTGTAGAGCAGCTTTTATAAAAATAATATATATTCATAAAACATTCAGCAATTACAGGAAAGTAGAAAGAATAAGGCAATTAATCACTTAAAAGCATACCACTCAGAAATAACCAGTGTTAACATCACTCTAGGTAACTGTGCAGATGGATAGTGGATGGATGAAGACACATAGGTAGATAAATAGATAATAGAAAAACATTTACATAAATGGAATTACATGTACATACCACTTTACAGAATCTCCCTTATTTTTACAACAGAGTAATGACTGTATGTCAAATTCTTAAAATATTTGTGACAATAATTTCTTAAAGTTTCTCATTAAAATCATTGTGCTTTATGACCAATAAGCTTTTTCCAGGTTAATTTTAAGCAATCTGAATTAAATTATTTTTAAGTTTATAATTTTTCTTTTCATAATAGTAAAAACATAACTAACATATATTAAACATTTACAATGTGTCAAGCCCTATGTTAACTACTTTTATAAGGATCATCTCATTCATTGTTTCCAATACACCCACAAAAATTTGAGTCCTATTAGAGAGGTTAAGCCACATGTCCCAGACCACACAGCTAAGTATCAGACTAGATCTGAACCCAGGCATTTGGAATCTACACTTTTAAGCAGTAGACCATACAAAATTCATAAACTTCTCATTAAAATAACCCATTCCAGGACAAAGCAATTAATCATCTATTTCCTCATTTGAATGTAGGGTGTCTTAAATTCATGACAATGCACTGCCATATTCAGTAAATAATTTCTGAGAATCTACCAGTTATCAGGCACTGACAAAGAAATAAGAAAAAAAGGAAAAGGAAGGAAATGTTTGTGTAGGGGATCTTACAAAGTAATGACCAAAGGAAACTGCTTGCATATTTTTATAATGTTTATATTTACTGATTAGAAAGTGAATTGTGGTTTATTTCTTGCCTGTCCTTTTTTTTACACAAATAAAATGTAAATATGCAGTTTTTATAAAACTGAGAACATAGTTCCTAACCTATTCTACAGTCTGTTTCTTTTTCGTATAACATTACAGATGAGCATTTCCCATGTCATTAAATACCATTTTAAAAAATAATACTTAGTAGCTGTTTGGATGTGATTTTAATGAGCACAATCTAGCATATGGTTGAGCCATAAAATATTTTTATTAGTCTCTAATTGTGTAATGTTTATGCTGTTAACTTTTTTCTATTACAAAACAGTATCTTTAATAAACCATAGGAAAGTCCTAGGGCAGAAATAAAGTAATACAAATTTTTCAATTATTCAAGGCAAGAGAATGAAAGTATATTCAAGTAAAAAGCTTCTCTGATACTTAGAATCCCAAACTCAGCTCCAAAATATGATTTTCAAGTTTAACTACTGTCCTCTCTACTTTTAGGCTTGTATGAAGTGACAGTTTCATATTCTTCTTTTAATCTCTTCTCTATTCAATATGTATTATTTTCTCCACTTATTCTTTTTTATCTTGTGTAAGAGTCACCTTTGATAGTGTGAATAGCCAATTACAAAATATCTAAATTTCTGGAAAAAAGCAGCTCTTATTCTTTCTCATTATTTTACTGTTTTTTGTTTTCCAATTAACACAGCAAGATTCATACAGCATCAGTCCGTGTCCAATTGTCCAGTCTGAGAGTTTAACCATCGTCACTGAGTACGTTTTTAAGCTTTGGTTTAGGAAATTCAAGCACTTCCAGCTCAGGTCTAATTCTCTTAAAGTGATGTTATATTAATGGCTTTGGGTGTTTTCTTTCCCCTAGCAGAGGGAAATAGTTCAGTGGCTTAATTTTTCATGCTTTTATGAATTTTAAAATAAATAAATTGTCCAAAGGCAATAAATAATTCATCATGTTTCTTAATCTTAAATCCCTGGTTGATTCTTTCCATCATTTCCACATACACTTTTTCCTACTCCATAATACTTTGGATACCAGTAAATAAATATGTGTGCTTGCGTGTTGATTGCTGGGTTTAATCGCATGAATATGTTTATCAAATCCAAGGGACTAATTATCATAAGCTTTCTACTGCATTGAGAAATATTTTGCTGAGAATTAAATATTAAAAATGCAAAAGATCTCTCTCCATGCAAAATGTAAACTGATTTATTCTCACAAGAAAAGATAGTACAAGCTGAAAGAAAATTGGCCAAAATAAAGGAAAATATGTTCTAATTGGCTTACTTGAATCTGTTTTGGTTTTCTTTATTAATAAAGAGTTGGAGGCGGAGACATTTAAAGTAGTGTACACAAAAAGACAAGAAACCAAAAATTATATATGATACTACAAATGCTTCTGGAATTCTACCTACTACATTTTGGAGTTAGTCATTAACCAATATTTAAATATTGAGTATGATTTCTCATGTATGGAAATGCATCTCTCATGGATCAGTTAATCCAGAACATTTGCCCCAAGACTCTTACCAGTGTAAATACAAAACATGCAAAGGGGACAAATATCAGCATTATCGTCTGTTAAATGCTGTCTGCTGTTTAAAGGATGCAATTTGATTAATGACATATCAAGATCACGTATAAAAGCAGTCAAAAGTTGAGGGAGCGCTTGTATTTGACAATATTGGGCCAGTTTTTAGAATACCTACATGCACTTTTTCTGACTATTAGTACCGGGAATGGTCTCAGAGACCATTTTTCCAGTGGTTTTTTAATGTGTTTCCTGGAGCCGTGGGAAGGTCCCATGAGGAGGCGTGATTGACAAGGGGAAAGGGGAAGGTTAAGCAGGCCTCCCCCACATTTCAACCAAAACTGCTCAGCTTTTATCTGTCCTAGATAGCAGATCTGTCTTAGAAATTGGGGAAAAAACAAAAAATTTCATTTTGGAAAGGAGAAATAAAATTATTTTGTCCCACTCCTTCCTTTTTCAGATGAGAAAACTAAGTACCAGGTAAAGTGTTTACCCACTACTGCAATTTTCTGTCGGTAAAATCAGATGTACTGCCCAACTATTTTACCTAGCCTAGCACCATTTCTTTTTAAAATAATATCATTTATACACTCTCCAGAGTCCACTTGGGATTGAAGTTTCCAGAAGTCAGATTATTTTGGCCAACTTTCTTTTCATAACTTGCTGGCTGCAGCTGTAAAGTGATGTGTGGAGGGAAAGATTTTATTGCAATGATCCAACTACCCTTTTCTACATTCCAGGGATCTCTGCTACATCTATGACTTTGAGCAAATTATTAAACCTTAATGACTTCATTTTTTAAATGAGGATAACAGGATACCAACAAATGAAGGCAACAATAAGCTCCCATTTCATCAGACCAACAAAGATGAAAAGTCTGACCATATCACGTGTTGCTGAGACAATGGTAAATAAGAATAGTCAAGCATTGCTCATGGAAGGGCCATTTGAGTTAACATTTCTAAAATAGTTTGGTAAAATATGGTAAAGTTGAAAACATGTATATCTCATAAGCCAGAGATACTGACACTAGTAATTTGTACCCATGTATCTTAGAGAAGACATATGTGAGGATGTTCATTGTAGCATTGCTTCTTAAAGTGGAAAATCAGAAACAGATGTCCATTCACAGGGGAACAGAAGACTCATGGCATATTCATATGAAGAAATATTACATAATAGCTAAAATAAATGAACTAGAGGTGTTTTATCAATATGTATAGCAGAGTGAACATGGACAAGTTACTCCTTTTGTCTCTCGCTTTTTTCATCAAAAGATGGTGGTAATAATGGTAAATCACTTCACGGAGTTGTAGGGATGAAATGAATTAATACACATAAAGCACACTTAGAACAGCCTGATGAAGCTCTTTATTTTTTTTTTAATTTTTTTTATTTCAGCATATTACAGGAGTACAAATGTTTAGATGATGTATATTGCCCTTGCCCCACCTGAGTCAGAGCTTCAAGCATGTCCATCCCCAAGACAGCGCACACTGCACCCATTAGGTGTGTATATACCCATCCCCCGCTCCCCCTCCCATCTGCCAAACACCCGATGAATGTTATTACTATATGTGCACTTAAGTGTTGATCAGTTAATACAAATTTGATGGTGAGTACACGTGGTGCTTATTTTTCCATTCTTGTCATAGTTCACTTAGTAGAATGTATTCCAGCTCTATCCAGGATAATATTAGAGGTGCTATATCACCATTGTTTTTTGTGGCTGAATAGAACTCCATGGTATACATATACCACATTTTATTAATCCACTCATGTATTTATGGGCACTTCGGTTGTTTCCACATCTTTGCAATTATGAATTGTGCTACTATAAACATTCAAGTGCAGATTTCTTTTTTATAGAATGTCTTTTGTTCTTTTGGGCGGATGCCCAGCAATGGCATTGCTGGATCAAATGGTAGTTCTACTTGTATCTCTTTGAGGTATCTGCATATTGCTTTCCATAGAGGTTGCACTAGTTGGTGAAGCTCTTTAAAAGCATTTGCTCTTGCTGCTATACACCTGAAAAATAATGTTCCATAAGAAAAACAAGTAGCAGAAGCTCACTAAGGATTATCTAGTCTTTCTAAATTCTGGACATATTCAGGATTTTTTAACAAGAACTTAAAATTCTCAGGAATTTCTATAATTATGATTTATTCTGTGTTTTTTCATGAATTTTTGACACATTTTAAAATATTAAATAATACTAATAAGTGGCCACAAGGATAAACAATGAATTATTTTTATGTGGTAGGATTACAATAAAAGTTTTAGAGGTATCTGATAAAAAATAAATACAGAGTTTATTATCATTAACCCATTTATTGTGATACAAATACATTTCAATGACATAAAAATGATCTCTACCTGATATATTTAATAATAGAAAACATTTAAAAAGGGAACTTTGACATAAAAAATACCAATAAGTCATTTTTAAATAAAAGATAAAAATTCCACATGTAAAAACTTGTTTTCATTTTGTATTGACACTGGTTAAATTTTAAGTGTGTGTATACAAGAGCACCTTCAAATTGGACATTAGGATACATGTTGCTAAATGTGAATTAATTTCCTTTATTAACAAGAAAACATTTTGTAGGTATTTGTTTGGTATTCTAATACTACAAAACATCAGCAAGCACTGTTGGGCAGTGTTCAAATAATGAAACATTTCAATCTCCTAGCAAGGTAAAGAGCACTATACAGAATCACGTAACAAAATTGTCAATTTAAGGACTTTTTTTGCTTCCAAAACTTGCTATTTCTTGGAAGACCACTCATAAGATTTACCTGAAGTACTATGCATTAATAAATTCCTTCCAATCCTTCTAACCAATTAAAACTTGATCATTAAGCTTTAATTCCTGCAAGAGAATTACAATACTTTTTTCCATTTTCCCAATTTCTCACCTGATTTTTCTCAAGATTTCAGTTTGAAAACACTGAATTTCCCAAGAAATTCTGGAAAGGAATTCCCACATGGAAAGCTTAATATACACAATGAAACGAACTAAAAAGATATTCACTATATTCCTGACTGTGATTACCACTAAGAAGGGGTAGAGGGATGAGCAAACAGAAAGAAATAAAAGGAGCTAAGTTGTATTTTCAGTCTTTCATCTCTTTAATGAAAAATTCAAAACAAAAATGATAAATTATGTCTGTTAGTTCTGGTGAAGGTGATATGTATGTTTGATCAATTATTTTACTTTTCTGGGTTTTTACAAATCTTTTGAAAGGAATCACCTGGGCAGTTGATAATGCTGATTCCTGGGCCCTACTGGCAAAGGTGCTGGTTCAGTGGGTCTGGGGTGGAGATCAGGAATCCTCATTTTCACTGAGTGCCCCAGAGGATTGTGGGCAGATGGCACAAGACCAAACTTGAGTAAATGCTAACAAAGTCCAGGGAAATCCAGATGCAAACCAGAGGTGCCTGCAAGCAATCCTAAGTCATGGCCCGGCATGACTTGCAAATAATGCTCTGAGGCCAAAGGAACAAGCACGGTGGAGAAGCTGGATGCTCTTGCCCTGGGTGAATTTGGTGGGTAAGTCCTCTCAATCCCCATGACACTTCACTGGGTAAATGCCCCTCACATCTCAGGAGGACCAGGGCTGCTGTGATTGTGCCAACTGACACCCACAGCTGTTTGTTAGTTTCAATAAAGTCAAGGCTGGATGAGAGTCATCAAAAGGCAGAAGATGAAGATCTACACTTAAGGGACAATATGATAAGAATTTCCAAAGTCCTTCCTCATTAAAAGGAAAATTCCAACTCACATTCATACATTTTCTTTCTTTATGATGTACTTAAAAGGCACTGTCTGACCTCATTGTATTTCTTCTAAAGCCATTTCATTGTGCTTTATATTTTCCAATTGTTTTGTAATCATGAACCAGTTAATGATTAAATTACTAGTTTCAAGCCCTCATTATAAAGCAATAAAGTCAACTTCCTTGTTTCTCTTGATTACTTGATTTAACAATTTTTAACTCAGTACCATTAGTTAGTCCATATGCTAATATTTAAGAAATATTTATGCCATGAGAAATTTATGCGTATTTTATGATGCTACTAAGCACAGCAAGAAGCAAGCTTCAGGGCTTGTAATGATTAAGAGAAAATAAATCCAGACTCCTATCTTCTAAAACCAATGCACATTCTCTCTTCATTCTCTCTGTGCAGAAGAACATATTCCTAATAAAAATAAACACAACTAACTACCTGAAGTTCTGTGTTCATGTTCTCAAAAAAAAAAAAAAAAAAAATTCTGGTTTCTGAATCAATCCCTTGTCTTCTGACAACAGAGCCACTGAAAGCTTGCTGAACTTGACCTAAGCTCTGCCTTCTGGGCCTGAACCTTTCTCTTTCCCATTATCTCCTTCTGGCTTTTGATGTCTGATGCCAAACTGAAGGGGAACTCCCCCTTCCCAAGTGCAACTGACAAGCTTGTTGTCATTCTGATCAAAGCTACACCATGTGGAAATTATTTGGATATTTATCCAAATGCCATGAAGTAAGTGGGATGCCATCTGTACAGGGGGTTTCACAGCCTGTTACTCTGACTTTAGCATTTAAACAGTGCCACAAGCTGCTATTGTAGCATATTGGGCTACACCAGCTACGTACACAAACTTTCAATTATAAAAAATTTTGAGATATAAAACTTTTTGAAAATTATCTCTCATGGCTACCAGTTGACAAAGACATCTGCCTGGCAGCACCTGACACGTGATTTTCCTACTTCTTAGTTAAATTCACTGTTTACAATTAGTACTTACAATTAAGACTATCAGATGGCCCAGTGCCAAAATCTGGGTGGTTTCAGCCCTAACTCTGAGGCAGGTAGACTGAAGTGCTGACCATGGTGCTGAACTGAGGCTTGGCTTTAGGAAATACAGGCAGCATGAATTAAGGTAAAAAGACATGTCAATTTGCCGTGCTGTATGCTCCCTGACCCAAGCATTCTAAAGTTGGTGCCAACCAAAACCCTGGGCAACCATCCTTCAACTTCAAGATATGACTGTTCTTTGAAACAGATGAAGCACCAAGTTCATGGCCCTGACCTTACCCTCATCTTCTTGCTATGCATTGAATTCTAGCATATTCTAGAATGCAGTCAGGTAGCAGCAATTGTGACAGTGAAAGAGCAAAATGAAAAGCCACAGAAATAGCCACAGTAAATTGCATCTATTAATAAAAAAAGTCCTGTAAGTGCAGGTGGAGAAGGGGAAAAGGCTGCTAGCAATCCTGGAAAGTACTGTTTTTTAATCCATTGGCAAAGAGTATTTGAGGGGAAAAAAAAACAGTGGGTGCAGGAAAATATGGCATCTCATAAAGCAGAATTAAATTAGATGAAAGCATATTGCATATATTATTGCATTCATTTATATAACAACCATATACTGAGTTAAATACTGTAGGCTGGGAAAGTTAATTTCTCTTGTAAATTATAGCAGGATCTAGATACCAAACTCTTTAAAATCCATTCATTAATTTAGCCTATATTTTTTGCATTCCTACAAAGGCCTGTTCCTGTAGCAAATATCAAACCAGATCAGAGACTGATGGTATGTACACATCATGACATTCTGAGCTCCCCCAAAATCACAAATAACCAAAATGCAACTTCAAACAATGTAAGTGACCAGAAAGAAGTAAAGACAATACTACAAGCATTCAGAGGAAGGACAAAGGCACATCAAGAGAAGGGAATTAAGAACAGCTATGAGTTTGAGCTGAGTCCTTAATAGTAAGGATAGGGATAAGTTGAGAGGAAGAAGAAGAGCTGAGCACTCACAAGAGCCAACATGAATAGCAGGAAAGGAACAAAGTGTAAGGTGGTACAGGGAGTGCCACGTGCATCAATGTAGAAGGCCTTGAGTACTCCGCTGAGGAGTCCAGAGATATTTGTTCCACATAGAAAGGCATTGATGATTCCTGAACAATAGACTAAAATATCAGAGTTGTGCTTCAAGAGTCAACAGAAAGCAGACCACAGATTATATTGGAAGGGAATATTGCAAGAAAGTAGGAAAAAATTTACTGAAGTAGGCCAAGGGAAATTTATGGAAAACCTGATTTGGGATTATGTTACATTTAACAGATAAGGGATTAAAACACACAGAAGTTAAGTAACACCCCAAAGTTCATTGCAACACTATTCTCAACAGCCGAGATGTGGAAACAACCTAAATGCCCATTGATGGATAAATAAAGAAAACATGGTATATACATAAAATGAAATATTATTCAGTCTTAAATTAAAAAAGAAGGAAATCCTGCCATAGGTGACAACATGGATGAACCCGGAGGACATTATGCTAAGCAAAATACGCCAGTCACAGAAGGACAAATACCACAAGATTCCACTTTTATGAGCTATCTATTAATAAAATAGTCAAACTCAGAGAATCAGAGAGTAGAATGGTGCTTACCAGGGACTGGGAGTAGGGGGAAATGGGAAATTGCTACTCAGCTGGCAAAAAGTTTCAATTATGTAAGATGAATAAATTCTAGAGATCTTCTGTACAACATTGTGCCTATAGTTGACAATATATACTATATTGTACCTTGCAACATTGTCGAGAGGGTAGATTTCATGTTAAGCCTTCTCAACACAATAAAAGAAAAGAAAGGAAAAGAAAGGGGAAAAAAATAAAATAAAAGAAGAGAAAAACAGTTAGGTAACATTTCCAAAGTCACATAGCAGGTTAGTGACATAGCCATGACTCAAGTCTGGACAATCTAGCTCCAGAGTCCATGCTCTTAACCACTCTGCTATATGGTTTCTCAGTATTTCAATTTCTCAGTAATATACAGTCCTTTCCAGACATTTGAAAAGCTAAGGGTATAGTGATGACATGACTTTTAATAAACAAATATTCAAGACATAAATAAAGGTAAAAATTAGGCCAGGCACAGTGGCTCACGCCTGTAATCTTAGCACTCTGGAAGGCCAGGGCAGGAGGATTGCTTTAACTCAGGAGTTGGAGACCAGCCTGAGGAAGAGGGAGACCCCGTCTCTACCAACAATAGAAAAATTAGTGGGAGTGGTGGTGCACACCTGTAGTCCCAGCTACTCAGAAGGCTGAGGCAGGAGGATCACTTGAGCCCAGGAGTTTGAGGTTGCAGTGAACTATGATGATGCCATGGCACTCTAGCCAAAGTGACAGAGTGAGATGCTGTCTCAAGAAAAAAAAAAAAAAGTAAAATAGGGGCAATCTAAAAATTCTATAATAGGCAAGAATTCATGCATCAATTTTGAAACATCCACACCATGGACATTAAAAATGATGTTTGACAGAATATTTAATAGCATAGGAATAGTTTCATAATATTTTAAGTAAAAAAATTAGATTACCAAGCTACATCTACATTTATATAGAATAAACATAGAAATGAGTTATACAAAAATATTTACAGTTCTTGTTCCTCTTGAAGTGATAATTTGAAGAGATTTTTATTATCTATATTTTTCTGCATTTTTATGATCTTTCTGTTTGACTTCTGTAATAAAATGGCACAATTTGCTGATGCTAAATAACCAATTTTCTCAGGTTTTTCACCTCTCATACATATGTCTTATGTACTCAGAGGCTCACAGCTTCATGCTTAGTTTCTTTAGTATATTTGAGCACTAAGCAGTTTCCAGACCCTGTGCCAAGCATTGGAATTACAACTGTGACTAAGACAAATAGAATCATGAACTTTACGACTTAGTGGAGAGCAAATAAATTAAAATGTGATAGTTGTTTCCAAAGGAAAATTACAGGATGCTATGAAGGATCCTATGAGAGTACCTAGGAGTACAAAGAAGGGCTGGCTGAGGAGGGAGGTTTAAGATGAAAAATGGACACACGGGAAAGTGGAGGGGTAAGAGTGTTCCAGAAAGGGCAAAGAGCATGAGCAATGTCCTTAGGAGAGGGAGTGTGGCGGTGTAGGGAAAAGGCACAAGGATTCTGGGAAGACACCAAAGATGGAGGCAGGTGTGGAAGCTGGAAGGCCTTGGAAGGATGTTAATTACCATGGGCTTCATCCTGGAGGTAATGGAGAGCCACTGTCATACTAGGGAGACTGGTCTGGAGTACGGGAAGAGACATTGCAAGTAAATAAGTTAGGAGGTTTTCCTAGAAAGGATGGTGACTTGGACCAGGAGAGTGACAGTAATTAAAGAGAGAAGAAGATGGATCAGGATATTTAAGAAGTAGAATCAACAGGACTTGGTTCGATGTGGGTGGTAGGGGTGAGGAAACTGCCAGAGATGACGCCGTGATATCTGACTTGAACAACGAGAATGGATGCAATTTACGGAACTAGAAAGCAGTGGAGGTGGATGAGGCTAGCAAAGAACGAAACAGAACCTCCAGCCCTAAAGTCTAAACTAGTTTCACAAATTCTGAAGTAACAGCTACACTTCCTAATGAAAAGCTAAGCTGGCGGAATAGGCAGAATAGGACATGGGAGGAAATGATTGGCTTTCCGAAGTCATATGATAAATATGATAGTCAAAGATAAATGATCTGCCTGACAGCTGGGATTTGAAGAGAAATACATAATTCCAAGCACTTAAATAAGCAAGGACTTCAGCAGAGTTTACCATCATCTTATCAACCAGATTGTCATCCAGACAAACAGCATGGGCCTCTTTCTGCGTTGGTTCTAACTAGAATTCAGAGGTGCACATCTTGGCTCCATTATGGTATCAGGGTAAGCAACCTGCTTCCCAGAACTTGGCAACAATATTATTACTTCAAACTAGGGTTTTTCTTTTATTAGTAAGGAGCTTTGAAGATGCTTTTTGTTTTCAAGTCTTTTTCTAATACTTCTTGCTAAACTTCTTGCTAATACTATTTTGTGATATCATTGCCTTAAAGATTTTCCAATGATTGATTGGATACCTGGATTAGTACCTTGTAACTATGAAACAAGCAGATCAGGAAGACCATGTGGATGAGGGCAGGGGTTGGAAACGCTAACAAGGGTAAGGCCAACTACATGATGACTGAAGTGGGTTAAATACGGAGGAGGGAAGCAACTATTTAATAACACATTACCCCATAGTTGGTAATCATTAGGGAGCAGTGGAGACTACAGTTATGGAGCATGCATGCCCTGTTTAAAAGCAAAAGTGCTACTCAGCTGATTTTTGCCAAGAAGGAATATGGGCTTTAAGTTGCCAACAGCTCTTATTATTTTATCTTAAATTTTTATGTGAGTCTACTTATTTGTACATATTGTCAATTAATTCAACTTTTTAAAAAAACATATAAATCAAATAAAGGAAGTCTGTCATAGGCTGTCAATTTGCAACTGTGATAGAGAAAAAAAGGCAACTTTGTCAATATTTCTCAGTTATATCTTAGTTGAAAGGGGTAGTCCTTTCCTCTATGAATATCTCTAATGTCTGGCATTCTCATTTCCAAAGAAGTCACCTTTGCCTCATGCTCCTGCCAGGAGAAGATCCTGGAAAAACTAAAACTTTGAATCATATTTTTGGAAGACATAGGCTGAAAACTACCTGTGGCATTGTCAATCTTTGTAGATGAATCCTACATGAATCAAATTCATTTTAGATTATACTTCAGTGTTTGTTAGACAACAGCTCAAGACAAGACAAAATGGAAAATCCAGTCCCTGCCCAAGGGGCATGAAGTCTACACAAGGAAGACAAAACATTCCAGAAATAAAAACACCAGCTGGAAAGGAGGCATAATTAATGAAATAGTGCCAAGATTATTGTCTCACTGCAATTACCAGGTGTTTCTGATACTTCAACAGAGACTGATGACTTGTGGTGAAGGGGACAGAACAGGGATTCACACCCTCTGAGCTCTGCGTAGGACGGAAATGGAGTGGAAAGCTCTCGTATGCTGCAGTGCCTCACTTCTGTCAACAAAATGCAGCAAGTAAAACTAACTGATTTGCAAAGCACAGTAACAGTCTTTAATGATAGTCCTTCGACAATTATACAATTGCCTTGATCTTTACAGAAAATTAAATTGCTTTATATCTTCCAGGTTCACCCAAAATTTTTTTTAACAGATTCTGCTATTGTTGTCTGATTTTTGCAAGTCTTTAGTAAAGGGCTAGGGAAAATAGAGGGGAAACATACACTATAACTAACATAATATGATCTCAATTCTGTTTTTACAAAGCACATGTAGCAAAGAAAAAATACTGGAAAGAAATGAACCAAAGTGCACTGTTTATCTCTGGGTGGTTGTAATCTCAGGTGATTGTTATTATAACAGCAAGCAGAAAGTAACCATATTTTCTCAGTAATGCTCCCACAAATGCACTCTTAATTTACTGTGCCCTGCCCCTTAGTTGAAATTTCAGAGAGTTTCCATTATGTCTTCTGATGACTCAGAAAATATTTTTAAAGAATAGTCTTCTCCAGATAACAAAAAGTCTAATCTAATCCAAGGATCACACACCACAGTCAGATGTAATATTAGAACTCCAAATTCTCATACAATTTAAGTGTCTCTTTTCCTGTAATGAGCAGTAATGCTTGAGCCCATTTTAGACTAGAAATTGCACAGTGGAAAGGGGCTGACAGCTTAGCTTCTCTCTTTCTCACTTTGCATCCTCCACAACTTGCTAGCTGAAAGGTGTGGCCTCTCCAGATTGGTCGAGGGTGAAGGGTAAGCAAAGGTAAAGATGCAAGGAAGGTTTTCCTTGAAAGACATACCCGTGATCCGGTGTCTGTGTCCTCTGGAAAGGCCAGTCCAGAGCCGGCTATTTCTTTACAGGGATCTTTTGCAAATTCCTCTGAGATTCATTTCTGGGCACGCTGATAATTCCCTCTCACACCTTCAATGCCACTCCTTTAACACATGTCTGACACCCTCTCAGCGCCTGGACTGTCAGAAGTCCACGTCTAGGTGGGAATCACATTCCTTCTTCACATAGTATTATGACAGGGTCTATTTTAATATAGTCCCAGGCTGCTCCTTTCAGTGGCACCTACTTCTGATCCTTTGTCCCACTTTCTAAGAAAGCACAGCTCATTCTCAGCGGCTCTGGTCAATTTCTTACCTTAGGATTTCTCCTGGAAAGAATCAGACCTCAGTTCCGAGTTCACCAAATGCTGGGGGACAAATGTCAAGCCCTCCAGGTAGATCTTCTCAAACCCCTTATAATTCTTCAATGCTCTCAAGATGGGAGATCACCCAAAGTTAAAGCTCTTGACTACTTTCTCCATCTCTTAGCACATCCTGCATACATGGCCCACATGTCACTTTAGAATGTGGGGTTCGTGAAACCTCTTGTGTTATCCTCAGCCTTTGGTGTTTCTGCTGAAACTCAGTGATAAAAAGAGCACTGTTTTAACACACTGCTGTATTATTTTCTTTTGTATGTTTCTTTTTTCTCTTTTTTTCTATGTTCACATGAATTATTTAATTATCAGAGGAGAAAAATGAGTGTTTTTTTCTCTAAGAGTATCTAGCACTAATTTTATGAAAACAAGTTAATATATTTGTTCAACAAAAATCTTAAACATTATTTCTTAAATAAATCAATCACAGAAAATTCCCTTGAAGCTTGTTGTTATAAAAATATGTACAAGCTTCTCTTAGAATTTCACCACATGAATAACAAGAACAAACCACCTCTATCATATGTCTTCACGCCCACATCAATCCACTTCTCTCCTCTCCCCATTAATATTTCCTGTTGTCATTTAAAAAGTCATAATGACGGGCTTACTAAGGGAAGGTTACCAGGCTACCCAGGGGAGGTTTTCAAGAATGGCATCTCTGGTGAAATCACCATTATTCAAAACCTTAACCACAGCTCTTCAGTCTAGAAATTCGACTTAATTAGGGCAGCCAGAATTTATCAAACTCAGAGTAACCAAACAAAATTACCTAAGGATGACATATATGATATATATAGTTGATACAAATCTCAGATCACAAACCTAGTTGTTCAAGAAGTTTTACTTTTTATGTTCCCTATTTGAATTTAACTTCTATTTTATGACTTTGTGCTTCTGAGTGGAGAAAAGTTAACGTTGGTTATTTCGTGGTAATCTGTTGATTTCAAGTCTCCTTCATCTAGTCAGGGTATTCACAGAGGTGGGGGCAGGATGGCTTATGTAACTCTAGGGAAGGGCAATCTGGTCTCCTGCTATCCTTGATAAAACACCCACTTCCCCAGGAAAAAAAAAAAAAAGCCTTTCCTATCTCTATCTCCCCAAACTCCCACTCACCTCCCCAAACACTCACACATCATAGAGGCTGGCAGTTACCATAACTGAATCATTCTAAAAAACAGCCCAGATCCAACCTATGCAAGAAAGAAAAACATAAACAAATCAGAAGGGCAAGAAGGTAGAGCAGAAAAAGTGGGTAAAATGTGATAAAAAATTGAAAATTTATTCCATTGCCTGTGACTTCAAATGACATTGATAAAATACTTGGCCATTTTATAGCCATCATGGAGGCTTCAGAAACATCCATGTGGATTTAGGGACTAGTACCAAGAAAGAGCTCACAGTCCCCCAAAATTCAGTGTAATGTTAACTGTAGACAATCCATCTTAAAGAAAATAACTGGGTCTGGTAAAGGATCAGTTAATAAATTGTAGCCTTTGTGCACTGCATGGTGCTTTCGTGGCCTGGGGAAGTTAATTTTTTTTTTTTTTTTCAAAAGCTTAATAGGCATTTGCTGTATAGTGACTCTGGTGGGACCTAACTCAGAAACAGTGTTGGATCCAATTCTTAAACAGCACACATTTATTACAAGCCTACAGTGGAAAATACCAAGTCAGATCAAAGACAGGGCTTGTTTGTGGCTGGGCTCTCAGAAAGCACAAATAACCAAAATATGTGGTGGAAGGTAGTATGTGCCCACGAGTTGGAGTGTGGTGGGAGCTGCAAGGAAGGTATAGAATGTTTGAGGGAAGAGAGTTGGGATGGCATCCTCGTTGAGCTGAATCCTAAATGACAAGGACATGGAGGCATGAAAGTAAAGGAGGGCTGTCCAAGGAACTGGCGTAAGCAAAGGTAAAGAGAGGAAAGGAAGGGATTTTAGCAGGAAGAAAGGACATTGGGGAAAGGTGGGTTAGGCACAGACAAGGAGGACCTTGAAAATCCAGCTAAACAGTTTGGAGGTCTTCAGTTTTGTTTTTCTTTCTTTTTCCATACCAGGGAAGTACTTGTGATTATTGGGCAAGGGAATGCAAACATCAGAACTGTGCTTCAGAAAACAATGGGAAGGAGGTTGTAAACAGACTAGGAGGAGAAATGAAGACAGTGAGAAACAAGAGTTCACTGAAATATCCCAGTGATACCTGCAGAGACTGGCCTAGGACCATGTCACCCTCTTTCCCTGGCAGTCCTAGCACCCACCATGGCAAGTGCTCAATAGGATGGGGTTAAATGATTGTTGAGAAAGATGACATTGATTCCTAGAGGCAAATCAAAAACTTGAGGCAAAAATTAGGTCATCTGACAGCTGAGAAGTTAGAGTCACGAATGACTAAAAGGGAACTCTCCACTCACTCTCTCTCTCTCTCTCTCTTTCTCTCTCTCTCAGACAGGAAGAATATTTAATAGGTATACTCTCTTCCTTTCCTTATTATCCCACTTACCTGCTCAAACCCCAGAATGCATGCAACAGAGTACAACTTCCATTTAAAAATAAATTTTTTTAAAAAAAGCACTTGATTGTATTTTTCTAGATATAAAAAGTATTATTGGCTCACTAAAAGTAAATAATTTAATTCAATTAATAACTTGGAAAACGCTGAATATCATTGGCCATTCTATCCCCAGAGATAAGCACATTTAGTTTGTATAAGCCCTTCCAGATCTATGAGGATATATGGACTATAAATCACTAGATTCATAGATTTATAGATCGAGAAATATATATTGCTAGGTAAACTTTTTATTTGGAGTGATCATATAATCCATTCATTACCTGAAACAAACCCCTATGCTCTTTTGTTATCTTAAAATTGTGTCACTGTTGCTTTTACACCTCTCAAAGTCATCTCAAGATTAAAATCTACACTGAAATTAAAGAACTCTGTTTAGCTATCTCCTGGATCACATTATTGTCCTTACTTTAATTAGTTATAATATGTCTATAGGACATTCCCTGCGAGGGAGCTGGCAGTGCTCATCAAACTCCAGGAAGTAAATAGGAGCTACTTTTAATCTTAGTGCTCAGATTCATAAATGGCAGCACCCAGCAGTTCATAATGAGCTCAAGGTCACCTGGTACATGAACAGCAGGCCTGAAAATCAAAGCCTGGATTTTGCAGCCTGAAACTTTTCCCTAAGAAAGGAAATCTCTTCATAGAACATTCAATCTCGTAGATCTGGACCTGAGAGGTAACCTAGTTCAACATCCTGACTTTGCAAATGTGGAAACAAAATACGGAAGGGTTTTACCACTTATGTGTGTCAGGTGGATGGTTAGTCACTGATCTTTCCACTGTTTTAAAACTGAACAGCACACAGAATTTCCTGAATACTGGGAGGAAAAGTATTAAGGGAGATTTTTTTCAAAATTAAAAAAAAAAAGTTAATTAAAAACAAACCCTTATTGAATCGAACATTAGAGTTCATTAAAAATGAAGAAAAGATAGCCTATTTTTGACTAGAAGAACGCGATTTAAAAGTGAATTTCATTTTTTAAACTCAGGGTCTATTACTTCAATGAGTTTTCAAATTAAGTTATTAAGTCAAGACATGTTTTATGATTTTTAATTAACTTTACTTTTTAAACATGGCATCCAGCTTTGCTGCACATTTAAAACAGATTTCTGTCAATGTGTAATATGATTCTATTTTTCTTTAAGTGTGTGGGGCAGGGATTGTATGTGTGAGTGTTTGAAAGGTCAAAACATTAACAATATTAGTAATCAAAATATTATTGACATTGGATGGTGGAGTTTCAGATTATTTTTATTTACTTTTTTCTTATCTGTGTTTGCTCATTTTGACATTTTTCTACAATAAATACATATTTCTTACATATGCAAAAAAAAAAGATGTTGACAGTGAATCAATGATTTTCCCAGCCTTTGTGTGAAAATAACTACTTATTGTATTTGGAAAGGAAAAGCAATATGCTATTTGCTTGTTATGGTGGATATCATGCTTGGCTTGCCTACTTAATGTCTATTCAAACCTCCTTCTAGTACATCTTCCTATACTAGAATGTTTGGAAAGCTCAGAATTAACTCCTTTGCAGCTGGGGTTTGAGATGAGACTTAAGTTCTGCACATTAGAACCTTCAAGCAAGGCTGTGATTTGGAAGTGAGCTGAATGGGGAGGAAGGAAGGCTGCGGGGTGCAGATGGTGGCCGATCACAGCAGAAGCAGGTGGTTCCACAGTCACCAGCTTCCTGACTCTGCAGCTGCTTGCAGGAGTGGTAGCAACTGCCCTGATCACAGCAGAGGCAGCACGATTCTGGGGTTGGAAGTTGTTCCTGGAAACTCCATCTACTGCCTACTTTTCTGGCCTTTCCAATGATACTATAAACCATCTAATCCCTAGTGATAAACTGAATTCTGCTTAAAATTATTTATGACAGTTCTGTTGCTCGCAATTGAACACTAACCCATGGAATCATGTTCAAAATGCTTTTGTATGCTCTCCTTCTAATCCTCAGCCTTACCATTAATTTTTCTCTTTTTGAAATTACAACACTAATACCTACTTGCTGTATAAAAAAAAAAAAAAAAACTAAAAAATCCAGCAACACAAAACTTACATATACATCAAAAGAAGTAAAAATCTGTCTTCATGCTCCTTACCCCCATCCTATACCCTAGAGGAATCCACTGTCAATTGTTTGTTGTTTCATACCCTTCCAGATATTTTTTATGCCTTCAGAAAGTACAAACACATACAGAGGTTTCTTTTTCTTGTTCATTTTTACAAAAATGATGTGGTACTATATAAAGTCTGCAATTTGATTTTTTAATATCTTTCCATATTCATATATACTGAGCTGCCTGGTTCTTTTTAACTACAATATATTATTCCATACTATGGAGGAACTAAAACATATTTCAACATTCCCTGCATGGACAAACATGTTAGTGTTTATAAACAATGTTGTAGTAATCATTCTTTATCAGATATCTTTGTGCATAGGTTTGACTATTTCTTGAGATAGAGTCTAAAATCTAAACATGAAAAAAAATTAAATGTTAGCAGATTGCATTTAACAGTGTTTTTAAAGAATAATGTCTGTTTTGCTTATTACTATATCACCAGTGCTCAGAACAGCATCTGGCATGTACAAGGCACTAAATAAGTATGTGTGAAATGAATGCTAAATGAATGATTGAAAACAGACTAGGAAATGTATTAATGCAATTCACCACATGAATGGATTAAAGGAGAAAAAATATATACATATACAACTGTTATGATGGCTGTTCCCACAAATTGGGTAAAACTCCACATCCACTCCTTATTTTTAAGAAAAAATTATTCATCAAGAAATAGAAGAAATATCATTAGCCCGATAAAAAAACTTACCCCAAACCAATAGCAAAATATGTTTCTATATATTCATAAAAGAAAGAATAGTTACTACTTGCAAGGTCTCAGTTATGAATAAAAATAAACTCCCAAGCCTGAGATAGGAAAAAAGGCAAAAAAAATGTTAAAATAAGGTATAAAATATTACATGACCTGTAGACTTTCACAAAGAAATGCCAAGCAGTCCTAATAAAAAAGCAAAATCGTCTGCCACAGAGGTGCATTGGGTTAACTCTGAAGAAGTTCATCGTACTGGAGGCAGGCCTAGTGGTCCAATTTTAATAGTAGGAAAATGACAGGGTCGGACAAGGGAAGCGTTCAGAGCCAATGGCTGGGCTGCAGCTGTCCTGCGTCCTCTCCAGCAGTCCAAGCCTCATCAACAAAAACAAAGCCTACTCATCTCTTTTCCCTAATGATCTGCTGTATCCATTCTAAGTGCTTCTCATCCCATAACTGTGGTCCCGTGTAGGGTATGGACAGGCCAAGAACAAGGCTCTTTCAACGTTAGGAGATTCTGTGATAGAAAGTCAAATCATAGAAAGCAATCAAATGTCCCATAATTTGGAATATTGCACAACCTTGTAAAAACATACAAGGTTTATATGTGCTGCTATGGGGGAATAGTGTATTAAGTGGAAACAGTAAAGTGGCAGTGTGTATAGCATGATTAAATATGCATACATTTTTATTTCTTTCTAACAACTCTATTGAGATATAATTTACATGCCACAAGTTTACCCATTTAAAGTGTATGATTCCATAATTTTAAGTATATTTACAGAGTTATGCACCAATCACATAATCTTGTTATGGAATATTTTCCTCATTTGCAAAAGAAACCTTGTATCCATTGGCAGTCACTCATTGCCTCTTCTCCCTCCTGCCAGCCCCAGGTAACCACTAAACTGCTTTCTGTTTCCATAGATTTGCCTACTCTGAATGTCTGATATTACAGAAATCATGCAATACGTGGTCTTTTGTGACTGGCTTCATTCACTTAGCAAGTTTTCAAGGTTCGTTCACATTGTAGCATTCCTCTTTATGGTCCGGTGATGTTCTATTACATGGATATATTACATTTTATTTATCCAGTTGTCTGGTGAAGGACATTTGGATTGCTTCCACTTTTGACTATTATGGATGCTTCAGTGAACATCCATGTGCAAGTTTTTGTGTAGACATATATTTTTTATTTCTCGAGCATACGGATATCTGGATACAATGGCTGGACACTTTCCGGACAGTCCTCATTTATCTAGTAATGAAATTGCTGGGTCATATGGTAACTCTGTTTAACATTTAGAGAAATTGCCAGACTGTTTGCCACTTTACATTACCACCACCAATGCATGAAAATTCCAATTTTTCCACATCCTTGACAATACTCGTTATGGTTCATCTTTTTTTATTATAACAATCCTAGTGGTGTGAAGCAGAATCATATTTTGGTTCTCATTTGAATTTTCCTAATGACTAATGATATTGATAATCTTTACATGTGCTTATTAGCATTTATATTTCTTCTATGGAAAATTATTCAGATCCTTTGCCCATCTTTCAATTGGTTTATTTGTTTTTATTATTGAGATATGAATTAGCCACGTACTTTGGATACAAGTTCCTATTCAGATATATGATTTGCAAATATTTTTCCCATTCTGTGGGTTGTCTTTTCATAATCTTGATGATGTCCTTTGAAGCACAGAAGTTTTTAATTTTAAAGTACAACTTATCAATGTTCTCTTTTATAACTTGTATTTTTGGTGTCATATCTAAGAAATTGTTGCCTAATCCAAAGTTTTACTGCTATAGTGAAGACTAAGGTAAGGTTGGAACTTTAGAAACCTCAGAGTTCGGTGAGGGAGACAGACATGTAAGCAAAAAACTATAGTTACCAAAATTCAATGCAATAAGTGCTAAAATAGAAATAAGCACAGAGGAGAGCCTCATCTAAGGCACAATAATAATACTTTATCATTGTTGAGTAATTACATGCAAAGTCCTGTGGCAAGCAGTTTATAAACATTATTTCTTTTGTTCATAAGAACCCTTGTAGTAGGTTCTACTACAATTCCCTTTTCCAGGTCAGATCAAGAGACAGAAAGGTTAGATAACTTGGTTTCATAGCTAGTAAGCAGAGGAAGCAGGATTTGAACCCTGCTGCCTGTGCCTGGAGCCCATGCCCATAAACACTGGCCACAGACAAGTTCAACAACCCAGTCATGGTCAAGAAAAAGGTATTTAAATATAGCACTGAATGATGTTTCTCAAATACCTTCTCACCTAACTCTTGGGACATTTGTTTTAAGTTCATCCATGTTTGGAAACATCAGGTTGAATGAATAACGCTCCAAATTTGGTAGCAGCGGAGCACAGACTCACATTTTATGAGAACAAGGAAGATACTATATTCTTTCCATCTTTGGGTCCTTAGAACAGTATCTAGTGTAGATGATTAATTCAACAATATTCATTGGATAAATCATTGAATGAACAAATAAAACACATGAAAGGCACATAAGTTAAAACAGCTGCCAGAAACAAAAATGGTAGTAGTCACAGAAGAGGAATAAGAACATCTCATAATCCAGAACAAAAGTTAGTTGTGCCTTAATTATCTAAAGTGATAGAAAACAAAAGTTATATAAAGACAGTAGTTCACAATATTGACATTAAGCATATTACACTGCTTGAATGCTAGAATATTACAACTTGAAGAGACATAGAAGATACCTTCCTTGACTGAATTTTGAAAGCATCCCTTGTGATCTAACAGGGTGGCATTAGGCCTCTATTTGAACACATTCAATGGAGAAAAGCTGCTTGTGACCAGCTTCAATTGTTTACTGGACAAAGTCTTCCCTATCTTGACACATGACTTCTTTCTTGTCCTAATTCTACTACTGGAAATGGTGTAAAACAATCTAAACTTTCTGGCCCATGGAATTTATCATGCTTTCTTATTCCCATTTTGGAAGAACCATTTTCCTAGAGTGCCACTTATTCCTACTGATTTCATATGACCTGTGCATGTGTGTTTCAACAGGACGGTGATGTGATTAATGGAAAGTAACTATGGCCATGATTAGAGGCTTCAGAAGTCTTTTAACAGCACAGATCGGGAAAGTCATAGAGAAAACTATGTGCACCTTGACAGGTGTTTTCCAAGTCTTCAAAGTTCACCACGGAAATAACAGATGTGAATACCACCTACCCTTCTACCCAGACTGAGGATTCTACTAGGCACATAAGTTTGCTTTTGGATTGTCTTAGAGTAATTTTTACATCTTCATGGCCTCCTCTCCCACCTGCCTATTCTAAAGTCTCTGGCTATATACTCATTGGGTACAAAGAAACGATGCAACAGGGCCCTAAGTATTTACTGTAAAACTGACTGAAGAAAAAGTGGAGTTTTAAGGAATATCCCTCAGTAAGGCTATAATTCAGGCTGGGCTAAGTTTCATGACTACATACTCAGATTTTTTTCCCAATTTTTCTGTCATCCTAATTTCCTTTTTCTGGTTTTGTTTCAGTTTTGCAATACTCAATTTTCCATTCCAGGAGAATGAAGATCCCAGCATGTCATAGGCTAAATCAGCACTGTTGAGGAAAATTCAATTCAGACTGAAAATATGAAAACAAGACTTTGTTATTTATAAGACCAGTCCTGCAGGAAGGAAGGAGCACTGAAGGAAGGGGACACAGCACTGCAGCTCCATAACGTCAACAGGACAAGCTCAGGTTGATATGAGTATAATCCAAGACCCTCCAAGGGTTTCCCTGTGGTCAGTGGGGGTGGGAGGCTGGTGGGGAGTGTGACGTGACATTCGTGCAGGAAAGATGAGATCTCACGACTGTCAATAGAGAAGGAAAGGATAGGAAGTATACTTGCAAGTTAGCAAACGACACAAAGGCTACAGGAAAGGGTACTGATAACCTACATTTAAAAGGGGTTTCTGGAGGTCCGTGAAGACATTTAGGATCTATAAAGGTCACAGTGTTTGTCTAGAATAAGAGAATATTGCAGATCTGTAAAGGGGTCTCAATGTCCATCCAGGAAGATAAAATATTAAAGATCTCTATTAGTTGAAACTGTTATCTTTTCAAAAATATGGCAAGATGTTTTGTGAAGCAAGCCTGCTTCAGTCTTCAGTACAGAATAGGCCGTGAGTCTCATTTCTAAAGGGCAGCTTGTCCTTTCACCTCTCTTGCGAAGGAGTCGGCTTCCTGTGCTTTTTCGTTCATCATAGCTCACGCTCCCACCCCATTCTCCAGCCACAAGGGACTTTTAATGTTTTAATGTGGGCAGAAAGTAGTTTCAAACTGTCATTACTGAACTAAAGGCACATTAAAAGGAAAAAAAAAAAAACTTCTACATATTTATCTAGCTATTTAAATTGAAATTATGTTAAGGAATTACTTCTCTATTTTAAGAGTTATTTTTTGTCATTTAGTAATGAAACATAATTGCACAAATCAATGTTAATTTATGACAATGAAACAATAAAATATTGATGAAATAAAAATCCCTAGACTACCGTAATGAGAACAGGCATTTTAAATCAATTCTCTACTCCGGCACCAAAGCGATCTTTCCAAAACACTAACCAGTTTGTATTTCTTGCTTAAAACACTTCACTAGCTTCCCACCATTTGTAAAATAAAGTCCAAACTCATTAGCAAGAATAAATCTATCCTTCTTGGTTGGCTCTTGTTTATTGCTCATCTCCCACCACTCAGATTCCTCATTTCATGCTATTGCAACACTAAGCTACTTGCAGCTTCCCAATATCCCATGCTATTTTATGCCTCCTTGCTCCCATGTTCATCACTATAGTGGAATTTCCCTCTCTGATGTCCACCCACTAAGATCCCACTCATCCTTAAAAATCCTGCCCAGATCTGATTTCAGAAAATCTTTGTACTAATGCTTCCCTGAATGCATTCATCAGTCTTTCCTCCCTCTGCTACCTCTGCATCTCATTCATAGTTCTATATTTCTTTTGTTTCATATAACCACTATGTCTTGTGGGTTCTTCAGGAACAAAATAATTTTTTTATCACAGTACATAGAATACTCTATGAATGCAGCACTCAATAAAAATTTAAATTAGATGACAGTTTAGATTATTTGATAAACAAATACTCTATATTTTCACAGACTCCACAAAATTAATGCAAATACTAGGACCTTAAGTTTTATAGCTCAGATTTTATCCTCACAGTAATCTTTCAATGTGAGCAAGACAGATATTTTTATATCCTTAATATATAACAACTAGTAAGTACATGCTAGGATAAGAACTCAAGACTTTTAAGTCCTACATTGTCCAACGTCCTACATACTACCTACTTTGGCAACCAAATATTCACTCTCAGAGACTCTCCTGTTCAGATAACATGATGAAAAAAAATCCCTATGTGATAAATCTCAAAATAATTATATGAGAATGACGCCAGACAATTAAGCATATATATCCTATGATTACATCCATATAAAACTCTAGAACAGTGCTCCACAACCAGGGTTATTCCCCCTACCCCCAGGGACATTTGGTAATGTCTGGTGACATCTTTGGTTGTTACAGCTAGGTCAGGGCTGCTCCCACATCTCATGGGTAGAGATCAGAGATGCTGATAAACCTCCTGCAATGCACAGAAATGACCTCTACAACAAAGAAATGTCTGGTCCAAAATGCCAATAGTGCCAATATTGAGAAACTCTGTTCTAAAACAATATGAACTAATTTATAGTGACAGAAGGGAGGTCAGTGGTTGTTTAGGGATGGGAGGCTAAGGAGGAACAGAAGGGAGGGATTCCAAAAGAGCACTATAAAACTTTCAGGAGTGATGGATACAGTGATTATCTTGATTTTAGTGATCATTTCATGGGTGTATATGTAATTAAAAACTGATCAATTTGTACATTTAAATATATGCCATTCATTATTTGCCCATTATGCCTCAATAAAGCTGTTTTTCAAAAAGTTAAAAAACCAAAATAAGAACAACAAAAAAGGGCACCTATGGTATGAGTCAAAGGTCTCAACAATCCTCTCTTACTCAAAAACATCACACTGAGGACCTACAATCTATTAATAGCTTCAGGATGTCATCATAATCCCTTGGGTAATCAACACGTTTCCTTTCTCAGCATAACCCTTGGCCAGGCATGATCTATTGCCACTTCAAATGTTGGATTAGAGTTGAAAGTAATGTAGTAGAATTATAAGGAAGATTCAGAATCCAAGATGTGTGTGAGGGTTAGACACAAGGCACAAAGTATTTGTATTTCAAATAAACCAGAGCAGAACAGAGATGACGAACATTTAACATTATTCGTCTATCACTGGGGGAAAGGTCTGCTTTTCAAACTAAGCATGTTGTAGTTCTCCATCAAAGTCTGCTTTTCAAACTAAGCATGTTGTAGTTCTCCATCAAAGTGGATGAGTTCTACGGATTTTAGAGAGGAGAGCCACCTCCAAGAAATGCTCAGTTATGAGAATACCGACTTTCACTTGTCCCCTTTAGTTGCCCAGGGCCAGTACAACCAGACACTGAGTAGAGTGTTTAGTGGAAGTAGGTGATAAATCTCACCATAATTCATACAATACTTACCATGCTTGGTCCAGCCCAACTGTGGTGGCTAACCTTCAAGACGGCCCTCAGTGACCCCTCTCCTGGTATTGACACTCTTGTGTAGTGTCACAGGGGTTACATCTCCTCCCACATTGTACTACGGTTGGTCTATGTGACCAACAAATACAGCAGAAGTGAAGTATGTCACTTCCAAGATTAGTTATAAAAGGCACTGCAGCTTATATCTTCCTCTTTCTCTCTCTCTGACACTTGTTCTGGGGTAAGACAGTGCCATGTCATGATCAGCTCTATGGAGAACCCCGTGTGGTAAGGAACTGAGGTTGCTGACCAACAACCAGTGAGAAACTGAGGCCTCCCCACAGCCATGTGAGTGAGGTTGGGAGTAGACCCTCCAGCCCCAGCTGAGCCTTTAGAGGACAGCTTGACCACAACCTCATGAGAGAACTGAGGCAGAGCCACCCAGCAAAGCCACTCCTAGATTCCTGAGCCTCAGAAACTGAGTGAGATAATAATAAATGTTTATTGTTTTAAGCCACTAAGTTGTGGGGTAATTTGTTATACAGGAATAGATAACCAATACACCAACCTACTCCTGAAATTTGGGAGTTAGACATAGCCTACATTTGGTACGTGTACGGTCTTAGGGTACCCACAACACACCTAGTAGCTACTTCTAGGGTAGCATCCCAGGGCTTATAAAATATCCAATTTGCTCTCTAGATGATGGTAGAAAAGAAAGAAGGATGCAGGGTGGTTACAGAAGCAGATATTACTCAATCTAGGTTATTTGAGTCTGCATAAAGGAACCAGCTAAAGGAAGGATGTCCCTGTGATCCAGAATAAGTACCTGGATGGATGGTTGGAAAGCATGATACTAAAACCCTAACAAAGATCTTTCTTACATACCTATCCCAACCAAACAGACTTAAGGGCTGGAATATGATTCACTAGAGACGTGTTGCCAATTTGCTTAATTAAAATCTGTATGGATTCACAGCTACAGATAAGGGATAAGACATTGTCTCCAGAAGACCTTAGTTGAAATGCACATGCCACCTGGAGAGGAGAAAGAAATCTATGGGAATTATACAGGGAGCTTTTCAAAATCCTAATGCCCAGAACACAGCCTTGCTCTATTATATCAGTGTCTTTAGGGTGAGAAGCAGACAGCAGTGTTTTTTAAAGCTCTCTAGATGGGCTCTCTAGATGGTTGCAATGTGTAGCCAAGTTTGAGAACCACTGAGCTCCAGGATGTGAGTCATCCTAGGAAAACAATCGAAGAAGGATGAGGGGAAGAGACAAAACACTGAATTCAGCAAATTTGTGCTGTCCCTTCCACGAGGACAGCCTAATGTTCTAGCTGCCACTGTTTCCTTGACAACATAAACTCATCAAGCTATTTCAGTATTGTAGTTCTCATTTTTCACAGCACCAAGCATGCTGTTGACATCCTATAAATGTTAGATAATAACAATGGTTTGCTGTCAGTTACGTCTTTATAGCTGTCATTACTATAAGAGCTGGCTATCAGGGGAGAGGTTTTTGTTCTGCAAGTTCCAATTATTTGGACATTACAGTTGCAGGTCAAATCAGAGTCTGAATCTACACAGACTCTAGGGCAGTGATGGTACAAGGGAGGTGTCAACAGAAGCAGTTGCTGGAGTGGCACCTTCTAATTCTTCCCACAGCTGTGTGAACGGTTAGCTTTCCACACACCTGGGGCTCTATCTGTCCCCCTTCATCTTGTAGCTATCCTATAGCCTTCCCCCATTGCTAAGATGTGCTATGGCTGAACCCCAAATTCAGCAGACTGTCTCCCAGAGTCCTGGTCATCTAGGTTTTCTCCCTCTTAATGAGACATTTCTAAGATCACCTGTTCTGAATGCTTTGGGCAGTTGTTACAAAAAGAACACTGGGAAGTATGCAAGGTATTGGAAACCCTCAGGTGTTGATAAGGGAAAAACAATTAAGAATCAAGTCTTAAGAAAATTACACTTTCAATGTCATACAATATGACCTTTAATTGTGAGGAATTAAAAAGTATTCCACGTCCAGGCTCTTGTGTGCCTATCAAGAATCTTTACGTTACACAATCCAGGCTTCTACTTTAATAACATCTTTAGGCTTCCACTGGGACTTTCTTCAACACACAAAGATGTTAATTGGAGAACAAGAAAAGTATTTGAAGGACTTCATGACTCACAATTATTCTTTGAGAAAGTTGGATTGTTTTTAACATATGAAAGAATATTTGTACCTCGTCTTTTCCAAAATAACTTGTTTTAGCCATAATTCTATCAGCACAGGGCTATCGTACATTTTAGAATTCTAAACAGGAGTTCCCTCTGTTAGAGGCAGAGTCCCAAGACAACTTAATGAGAAAATAAAAGCAAGAAAAATGTAATTCTCTTGTGAATGCAAACAGCTAATTTAATAAATTGCACAGTAGATTTTAAAAGGTAAAGAATATGAAAACAAGATTCTGGCTATTTATTTATTTTTGCACACACAAAAAGCCTCAAAGTTTCCAGTTTCCTTTTTCTAATCCAAAGATCAAAGAAGTGCAAGGATGTAATTTCTTTCCTTAATAAAAAGGACTTTTACCACAGCAATACTACATATTATTATACAGAGCCATTTAAGAAGAGGCAGTGTTAATGTCTTGGGGTAATTTTGTGTGCCTGAAGTTTCTTATTATAATAATTCTAACTGGGGAGATGCAATTATTGTGCAGCAATAAGGACTGTTGTATTGAAGGATCACTTGTTCCTTACTTGATTTGGGGTATATTTTTATTGCTACTTTGTACAATTGTATGATGGAACTTGTCATACATGAAAAGCACAATGATATATACAAAGCTGTTAATTGCAGCACTGTTCATAACTGCAAATAACTGTGGAAAAAATGAGACATCCATCAACAAGAAATGTTTTAAGTAAATTATGACACATCTATTCGATGAAATACTAGACAACTGTTTAAACAATGAGGTAGTTTATGAAATTCTCCTTAACAGATGTAGTTATATGAAAGGACAAAGATGTAGTTTAGTATATACAATATGCAATCATTTGTGGGACAAAACGGGAATTAGACATGTATATGTAACTTGTATATGTGCAAAGGCCAATCTTAAACAACAACGGCAATTGTGAAGAAGGGGCTTGAGAGAGTTAGAATCAGGGGCAGGAAGGAGAATTTTTACTTATTGCCTTTTTGTACCGTGTTGCACGCTTTCTGTACTTTTATTTAAAATACTTCAACATAAATAGTGTGGTATATACGTGCACATTCAATATTTTAGCTTCTTTCTGCACCCTGGGGGGATCAGTTAATATTGGAAGTGTCCTAATCATGACTAGGTACCTAAATAATTATTAATAATAATTAGCATTTAAAAATGCTGATCAAAAATACACATTCTGGGTGTGGTGGTGTGTACCTATAGTCCCAGCTACTTGGGAGACTGAGGTGGGAGGATAACTTGAGCCCAGGAGTTTGAGGCTGCAGTGAGCTGTGATCACACCACTATACACCAGCCTGGGTGACAGAGCAAGACCTTGTCTCAAAAAAAAAAAAAGTCCACATTCCAGCAACAAGCTAATATTATCTTGTTTTCTGGTCAATAACAGAGGTCAAGTTAGTTTTAAAAATAGATTCTATTCATTTATTCATGTACTTAACAAATATTTATTGAGAAACTACATTATTATAGTCATTTTAGCACTATGCCTATACCAGTGAACAAAACAAATATTCTCACCCTTGAAGTAATCTAATATATTTTTTAAAGATTTTTTAATAGATAAAGTTAGAAGGTATGACTTTTGCTTCTTGCCATGATGAATAAAATAGTACGTGACTTCCACCCAAACATAAACAATTAGAAAACTAAACATAATATGAAATAAGAGTTTACAGACACTGAAAAACAGGGAGCCCAGGACAGTGAGCCCTGCAAGAAGGTAAACTAACAATGTAGTCCCTACCATTGCCCTGGCTTTCTTCATACAGAGAATTTCCAGACAGTAGCACAGAAATGGAGAAAACCCAAGCAGACCATAGTGGTCTTGCTGGCTGGAGAAGACAACGCTCAGAGTTCATGGAGGCTGCTGAAATTTGTAGGGTAGAAGATTGAAGAGGAGGGTGATATACAGATGAAAAGTTCAAGAAATCTGCATAGGCATCCTCTTGAGTCAGAAAGACTACAGGCAACTGTAAACTGAGTAATTTCAGGGCTCACACAGGACTCAGAGATATCCAAGTCCCAACCAGCTATTGTGGAGATGTCATTAAAATGCTAGCACATTCAACAGAGACTCCAGAAGGGTCTGGTCTTAGCAATATGGCTAAACTAGGTCCACAGTAAGGGCTACTCAAGACTCAGACCAGAAAAGACTAAGAACAAGCCTCAAAAGTATCACAATATCTCAACTGCTTGACAAAATAACATGCAGCATTCTTTTTTAAAAACAACAAAATCTTGATTCTTGATAATATCTGGCATTCGATAAAAATTACAAAGACGTGGAAAGGAGCAGAAAAATGGCACCAATAACCAAGAAAAGAAATTAACCAAAGGAAAATGTCACAGTAGGATACAAAGAAAAACATGAACACAATAAAGAAAGAAATAGAACCTATAAAAAAGAACTAAATAAAACTTCTAGAAATGAAAAGCACAGTGTCAGAAAAGAGAAATTTGCTGTATGTGCTTAACATCAGATTAGGCACTACACTGATTTGAAGATATAACAAAAGGAACCATCCAAACTAAATCACAGAAAGAAAAAAATGAGCAGGCACTTAGTGACTAATGGAACAATATCAAGTATACTAACATATATAAAATTCAAAGTTTGAAATTCAAGAATCAGAAAGGAGTGAAGAAAGAGGAATTTAATAAATAACCCCAAAGTTTTAAATTTAATGACAATTATAAACTCACTGAAATCCAATATGTTCAACCAATCTTAAGCAGACATATCATACTCAAATTGCTGAAAACCAGTGATAAAAAAACAATCTTAAAAGCAACCAGAGGAAAAAGACACATCATTTAGAGCTGCTGTCCCCAACCCCTGGGCCCCGGAACAGTACTGTTCCATGACCTGTTATGAACCAAGCTGCACAGCAGGAGGTGAGTGGGCAGCAGCCAGCGAGCAAAGCTTCATCTATATTTACAGGTGCTCCCCATCTCTTGAATCACCACATAAGCTCCACCTCCTGGCAGATCAGCGGCAGCGTTAGATTCTCATAACAATCTACTGTCAACTGTGCGGGCAAGGGATCTAGCTAGGTTGCTCACTCCTTATGAGAATCTAATGCCTGATGATCTGAGGTGGAGCTGAGGTGGTGATGCCAGCACTGGGCAGTGGCTGCAAATACAGATTATCATTAGCAGAGAGGTTTGATTGCACAATAAATGTAATGCACCTGAATCTTGCTGAAACCATCCCCACCCCTCACCCTGGTCCATGAAAATGGCCGCTGGTGCCAAAAAGGTTGGGGATCACTGATGTAGAAGAAAATAAAAGGAGAACTACATTGTTTTCTAATCAGAAATAATTTAAACCAAAAGACAATAGAATGAAATCTTTAAAGGGATGAAGAAAAAAACTATCAACCTTGAATTCTACATCTAGTGAAATAAACTTTAAAGATGAAGGGAAAATAAAGGCTTTTTCAGGCAAACAAAAACAGAGACAGAATTTTCACTAGCACTATTCACAATAGCCAAAATATGGAATCAACCTAAGTGTCCACCAATGGATGGGTGGATAAAGACAATGTGGTACATATACACAATGGATATTAAGTATGAAATGTTAAATTTCCTTAAGTACTAAGTTTGACAGTTGATATCTCTGACATTTCACTTTGACACTTCTTGCTTTATTTTTATTGTGAAGGTACATCCTCAGTTTTCCAAAGACATGTTTCAGTTTGTGATCCTCTTTCAAATTCTTCTACAGCAATTTTTGTGAAATCATGGATAAGTCAAAAATTTGTGTTATTTTCGAATATGAGTTCTGTCGTGGAATCAATGCAGCACAGACAGCTTAAAATATCAATGAAGTGTTAGGGAAGGATGTGGCTAATGAATGCACAGTATGTCAATGGTTTGAGAAGTTTCATTCTGGTGATTTTAATCTTAAAAATGAGCCACATGGGCACTCTGAGATCAAGATGGATAATGATGAGCTGAAAGCTGTAGTGGAAGCAAATCCATTTGAACCTACATGTGGATTAGCACCAAGTTTTGACATTACTATTACAACAATATTGGACCATTTGAAACAAATTGGCAAGGTAAAGAAGCTGGATAGATGGGTTCCACATGAATTAAACGAGCATCAGAAGAGAAATTGTCTCGAAGCTTGCCTTTCTCTGCTGTCACAACATAAAGGCGAAGTATTTCTATATCATATTGTTACATGTGATGAAAAATACATTCTCTTTGACAATCACAAGTGTTTGGCACAATGGTTGGATAAAGATGAAGTGCCGAAACACCGTCCAAAACTGAATATTCATCAAAAAAAACTAATAGTGTCTGTTTGGTGGTCCAGTGCTGGTATTATTCACTACAGCTTCATGAAACCTGGTCAATCTATTACAGTGGATGTCTGCTGCAACCAAGTGGATGAAATGATGAGGATGCTTGCAATTAAGCAGCCAAGATTGGTCAATAGAGACAGGACAAATGCAACACAGCATCATTGGTTTCATAACTTGCTGAAGTTGAAAGATGAGGTATACAGTGTGGATTTGCTATATCATTCTAAAGTGTGTTGGCTATCACAAGGAAGGTATTAGCCAAAATTTTATCTCTTCAAGAACAGATAGTTAAATTTTATAAAGAACAGAATCAGCAATGTGAATTATTGAAAGATTTCTATAGGAATGCAGCATTTCTGTGTGATATCATGTCAAATCAAAACGACTTGAATATTTCTTTGCAAGGTAAAACTAAGTCTATATTTAATATGTGGCAAAAAAAATTCCAAGCATTTTGAAAAAAGATATCTTTTTTTCAAAATACTTCTTCTTCAAAAAGAAATTTTGGATGAACATTTTCCCCAGTTAGCAAAGGTCATTGATGAGCAGGATGATATGTGCAAATCATTTGAAGAATACGTAACTTTTATAGACCTATCAATTGGAGAATACAATGAAAGTTTCACTGACATTGAGAATCATGACCTCACACCCAAATTAGCATTTCAGCCTCACCTGGTTGACACCAGCAAGGCACCTAAAGAACTACAGATGGAATTGATTCAGCTCTCAGTAGATGACATTTTAAAGTCAATGTTTGATGCTAAGAAAGATCCAATTGAAATGTGGAAAAATGCAGTAGAATACCCATGCCTTCGGCAACATGTCCAAAAAATGCTTTCTTGCTTTTCAACCATTTATTGCTGCAAATCTACATTCTCCTACTTAACCCAAATCAAGAATCCCTTAAGGTCACAAGTGACTGATACCCATCTAGAGGATCAACTGGAACTGCGGACCTCCATGCTGCAACCAAATATTCAAATGCTTTCCAACAAAAAACAAACACAACAAAGCCATTAAAAGGTTAGTTAACTTTAAAATCAACAAATAGTATTAATTTTCTGAAATTATTAGTTACATAGTAGCTATATTTTTACAAAATAATGTACATTTTTAAGTATATCTAATGGAACTTTCTTAAATGTGGCCTTATTTGATTACAGCTAAATTAATGCAGCTTTCCAACACGAAAAAGTTCCCCACCCCTGTAGTATGCTATCCAGTAAGGAGCATGTAAGGGAGGAAACCAAAGTAAGGTAACCATATAATTTATCAGCCAAACCAGGATGCTTTGAAGAGTGCTAAACTGCTACATGGAAGGGGACACCAGCATAGCAGGCTCAAAGTTTGGTCCAGGCAAACTGAACTAATAGCTCCTCACCGATCTCTAACTACTGGACACTACAGGTAGTTTCCAGGAAAGAAGTTTTGACATACCAATTGGCTTAGGTCAGTTTGCAATAGCTGGAATTTACATATGTATATATACACATACATATGTATACATACATAAGTATGCATACATATGCATGTATATGTGTATAAATGTGTGTGCATGTGTACATAGACATGTATACATACATACACATATATATATATACACACACACAAATTCCAACAGTTACCAGTCTTTTATGTAGTCTGTACACATGTACATTTTTATATATATATACCATAAGGGTGGAAAAATTCCACTTCTCTCCTCTTAGGGTCCCAACTGGGTCCCAATAACTAAATTGATATAAAATATATTAATAGGAAAAGAGCATATACATTTATTTAATATATGCTTGATGTGGCACGGGAGCCCTCATAAAGAAATGAAAACAAAAGGAAGCAGAGTCAGTTACTTATATACTGAATTGGGTAAAGAATAGTAAACTGTGAAAATGTGACTAAATTATACTGGGAGGCTTAAAAGATAAGAGTTATTCTAACAAGATCTGTACAGTATTCTCTCAATCTCAACTTCTCATCCTTGAAGACAAGGATGTTGCCTTTCCTTCAAGTACAGGGAGAGTGTCTCTCACACAGGAGTTTCATCTTTTGCTCTTATAAAACAGCATGAAGGTCAAAGTGATCTTTTTGCACCTGCTGTTTTTCAAGTGTCTCTAACTTAATAGTTGATATGCTAGGATAGCATATTTTAACTCCTTCAATACATATATCAATACAAACTATTACAAACTCTTTTATGTATGTATATATACATATGTTTATATATACATTAATTTTTCAAAAATCAAAATAAAATCTGCTACTGAGCGATTATCAAGTTTTAAATAACTTGATAATCATTTCAGATATGTAGTCTTCATTGGAACAACTGAAGATGCGTTTTTAGTATCACTTCCTTCTCAAAAGACACAAACCCCCAAGAACAAAACAAGAGACTTTTTTTAAGGTAGGATAATTCTGCCACCTGTGTTATTTATCTTCAATATGAATTCCAGTTCTCTGTTATTTGGCACAACAGGAAAACACAGACCTCAATGCTTTCCCAAAACTCTGTCAAGGCAGATAAGCGAGCCCTGAAAACAGGAGCTACTTTCTGGGTGTCTGTTCTCTACATATCCAATCCCCGAATCTCCCTCTTTGTATGTAACAATCCCCAAAAGAAATATGTTTCAGGAACCATATGAAATTCCCTTCATTATAATTCCACAAAATGAGTAAATCTGACTAGAATCCTCACTATCTTCTATTTTGGTATGATTTCCTCAGAATCTAAAATCTGAAGCCAAACAATTATAAAATCATCAGAATTTTGGCATGTAGTTTGTGTTTGAAAATCTCAAATATTACTGACTGTTTCTCTGAGTCTATTTCCTATTTGGAAAGAAATCTATTATCTCACATTTCCCAAAACAGTCACCAATGGCCTTTCATCAGAGGAGGTTCTGGGCACGTGTGTCAGTCAGAGTCCGAGTTTCCAAATGCCAGGTGACAACAGAGAGGCAGTGAAGAGTGAAGATGTGCAACACGGAGAAGACAAAACTGCTCAATCCCTTAGTGTCCATGATGAAATTAACATTTATATTCAGAACAATTTTTTAAAAATAGATTCTATGACTATAATGAAAAAGAATAATTCAAAAGCAGTTTGCTTTTAATAGAAGTTGGAATGCAGTCAACAGAATTATGTGATCTTTTTGGAGGCTTTAGTGAAAAGGGTATTGGGTTTATTTCCTGTTTTATTAATATTTTTAATGCTATTTCTACCAAGCATAGTCATGTTCACATCCCTATCATCATCATCAACAACAACTCTGAAGGGAAATTGTCTGTGGGTTGAATGAATGAATGAATGAATGGAAGGACTATCGAAGTTTAGGGAATTCTAAACTGAGGATTTGCTCTGTGGGTCAGCGCCTCAAGCCTCCCCCCCAGAGAGTCCCTTCAGCTGCTTCACTCTCTCTTTAGCTCCTCTTTTTTTTTTCTTGGTCTTTCTTTATTTGCTTTATCCTAGGTGCACAGAAATAAGTTAATGGTACTCTGCTCATGGCATAACAGCATCACTAGTTTATACACTTTATTCTCTTTTATTTCATTATTCTGTTTTGTCTCTCTGTCTCCACTCTCATTTTCTTCCCCATGTCTAGTCATTTACTTTATTATATTTAAAATATTCACTCTCATACACAATTCTTACGTGTATTTAGATAAATATGTATCTTCGAAATATGTTTTGAGTTTTATAAAACTTCATAAATGATATTGGATTTCAATCTTTTTTTTCTTACTTTTTTTTTTTACTATACACTGCTTTTGGGTTCTAACCAGCCATTGAGTTCTTACTCCAACAGCCCAGGCATTCACTGAAGACCACTGAGTGACCCTAATTGATACCACGTGGTGTAAAACAATCACCCAGGTGAAGTCTTCCAGAGTCCCTAATCCACAAAGCTGTTTGACATAATACACTTTTTTCTTAATGATGCCACAAAGTTTGACATAGTTTGTTACATAGCAATTGATAACCAGATCATTATAAGATAGTAGTAATAAAGTTCCTACATTCAGAAGCAGGTGAAACAAATGCCAATCTAGATTTTGTTTTGTTTTGTTTTTTTTTTTGAGACAGAGTCTCACTTTGTTGCCCGGGCTAGAGTGAGTGCCGTGGCATCAGCCTAGCTCACAGCAACCTCAGACTCCTGGGCTTAAGCGATCCTACTGCCTCAGCCTCCCGAGTAGCTGGGACTACAGGCATGAGCCACCATGCCCGGCTAATTTTTTTGTATATATATTTTTTAGTTGGCCAGATAATTTCTTTCTATTTTTAGTAGAGACGGGGTCTCACTCTTGCTCAGGCTGGTCTCGAACTCCTGACCTCGAGCGATCCACCCGCCTCGGCCTCCCAGAGCTAGGATTACAGGCGTGAGCCACCGCGCCCGGCCTGCCAATCTAGATTTTGAAAAGAAAATAAAAATAGCCTAAAACTGGTTTAATCCAGACTTTGAAAAAATAAAAAATAAAAACTACACTCTTACCTGTCAACGGCATGACAGGAGTCACAACATCGGAGAAATGCCAAGCTTCCAGGGGCCTTTGACACCTCCGGACTCATCTGTGTGGATCATTTGGGGGCACTTCCGGTCACAGTGCTATGTCCTGTTTATTAGCTGAAGTAGCCAGCCTCATTATGAATACATCAAAATGTGCTTGGGTTTGCTCTTTGGATTCTCAGAGTGATTTTTAAAACACCTTTTTGATATGCTAAGAGCCTCTAATGAGGACAGAAACCATCAATTCAAAATAGCATTAAGCTGCAAAAAGAACAGCTATCTCTTTTGCTGTTAGTTGACAGTCTACACACAGGGGTTGAAGAATGGATCATCATTCACCAGCAGGACTCACTGAAGAAGATAACCTACAGTGACATTTTTAAAAAAAAAAACATGTATTTGCCTTTAATTTACCCCAATTTTGTAAACTTCAAGTTGCCCAGGAGAGAGTAGTGAGTAGTGATGTGACGGGAGAAGGAGTGTGGAGATTTTAGAATTGCTAGCCCCAGCATAGCATGTGGAAAAAATGCAGAGGTCCTTGGGAAATGTATTTTTCTTCCCTGCTTAGCCTCAGTTTCTTCAAACCTAAAAGGAAAATCATAATGCCCAATTCTCATGGCCAATGTGAGAATTTATTTCTAAATTGCCTGGCACACAGAAGCACTCAGTAAATGGTAGCTGTCACTTTTACTATCATCATTATCATTAAAAAGGTAGGAATAAATCTCAGTAATGCAGAACAGGGTTAAAACCTAGAGAGATCATAGAAAAAAAGCTTTTTCTCCACATGTCACTTCAAAATCAGTAAGGTTATAGATTAACTAGAAAAATCCCAGAAATACCATAACTAAGTCACCTGGGGCACAAGACCAGAATCCAAGAAGTCAGTTAAGCCAAAATACTCACAGGAAGTCAAGAAGATGATGAGCTCAGGTAGACAGCAAATTTTGAACTGTATAGCCCATCTCATTTTCTACACCATTTTTAAAGGGCAATTTGCCTTGATTATACCCATTAGAATAATCAGGGCCAGGGAAATCTTTTGGTAAAGGGCAATAAAAAATAAAATGGAAGAGAGAGATACTGTCATCAAAAATTCCTCTTGAAGATGGGATTCACTAATTGGAAAGCATACTTTGATTACTGTAGCAGACATTGTCAGTGTTTAGCAGCGGTCCTCTTAGATCCTTCTGCCAGTTGCTTTGTGTCCCTTCTCCCCAGCTTCAATGTGCACTTGCCTTTCAGGGTGCACTGCAGTACCTCTTCTTTGAGGGACTTCCCTCAGGCAACTGGACCCTCTGCCTGTACCTAGGGAAAGCCTCAACTACATGAGACTTTATAACCCATTAAGTTGGTCCATGGCCAAGGATTGATGGTTCCAGAGCAAGGAAGGCCAGATTTCTTGCCTCGAGTCACAAACTATGAGGTATGATTTATACTACACCAGATCAGGGCAAGTCTAGGACTTCACCTGAGGCTGCACATTTGCTTGTCTTCTCCCCCTTGTGTGTTTTGCTTCCCTCACTTCCTTTCCAGTTTCTCCTGGGAGCACCTTACATAAATCGCTTGCACTTGAATCCTCATCTCAGCATTCGCTTTTGGGGAACCCAACCTAAGACAATGAGCTATGTAGGTGTTGGCTGCAACCTCAAAGGGATGCATAAGTAACAAAAGATAATGACTATCTGTCTTCTAAAATTGGCAAGTCCTACTGATTGGAGGACCTTTTCCCCCCAGTGGGTTTGAGAATATAAATTTCATAGTAGTTTCTGAGGTAGAGCTGGTGATTTTTGTGATATAACCACTCCCCCACACATACAAATCATATCTTCTATGAAATAATAAATAATGTCTGTCACATTCTAAGCTGTTGACACGCCAAGAAGATTCCTTTGAAGAACTGGACCAAGTGCTAAGTTCTTCATCAGGAGGGGCAAGAAGCATTAAACAGCTTGCTCTTGTGGACCTACACAGGGACAGAGGGTAACATCACATTTCCCTGTGGTCACACACATGAAAGACAAGACTTTATGTGGTAATCCACATGGCAGAATGGAAAAATAACACTAATAATATTAGCCTAATCTAAATCTATTTGTTCTCCTCTTTCATTAATCTGTTAGGTAAATAAAATGCTTAATACATTTGTGTTAAGCATTTAAACAGAAGTTTCAAATTCTGTTTATCAAAGTCTAACATAACTAAAACATTTGCTCCCTTCTTCCTTCAGTGATCACATTCTGCCCTCTATCATCCCAACACCTCAGCAGCTCTTTTCCCACCTTTCTCCCTTCTTCCTTTGGGTGTCCTCACACCTTCCCATAATTGAAGGCTGATGTCATCTTGAAAGAACATGCACTGTGTGTTTTCAGAGGTCCTGTCACCAACACCACTGCCTGACATCCTGTCATTGCCCATCTCTGTCAGTTAATACAGGAATACAAACCTTCAGTGACATAATGCAAATATGAAACCTTTCTTGGAGACTTTCTGCCTGAATGCCAAGGTCTAAGTTGCTTGAAATAGTACATTGCCCACTTAGACAGCTGTAACCTACTCTAATGTGTGTCACAAAAACAAATGAAAATAATCTTGGCCTCGTTTGCTAAGAGAATCTGCAATTTCTATAGTGGAGTGGCATTCTCAATCAAAGGTCCCACAAGAAAAAATGCCTTTGGAATTCTATAATCCATACCATCTAGGAGGAGCCCTCAACAGAAGTAAAATTTAAAATAAAGTGAGAAAAATTCTCTCTCCTACTGTTCCAACAGACAATATAGGTTTTCCATGATCCATACCACTCCCCAACTGAAGGCAGGCAGAGGAAGTCTACTCTTCCCATTTTAATCTGAAGTCAGGTAATGTGATGCCTCAGATTTTTTCTCTTTGCTTAAGATTGCTTTGGCTATTTCAGCTCCTTTTTGGTTCCAAATTAAGCATAGAATTACTTTTTCTAGATATGTGAAGTCTGTTGCTGCTATTTTGTTGGAAATTGCACTGAATCTGTAAATCACTTTGGTCAGTATGGACATTTTAACGATGTTGATTCTACCAATCCGTGAGCATGGGATGTTTTTCTATTTGTTTGTGTCATCTATGATTTCTTTCATCAGTGTTTTGTAGTTCCCCTTGCAGAGATCCTTCACTTCCTTGGTGAAGTATATTCTTAGTCATTTCATTTTCTTTGTAGCTATTTTAAATGGTATTGAATCCTTGATTTGAGTCTATGCTTGACTGTTATTAGTATATAGAAAGGCTACTGATTTGTGTACATTGATTTTGTAACCTGGCACTTTGCTAAGCTTATTGATCAATTCTAGGAGTCTTTTGGTGGAGTCTTTAGGGTTTTCTAGATACAATATCATACTGCCAGCAAACAGGGATAGAAAAGACAAAGATGATCATTGTATTATGGTAAAGAGAGCAATTCAACAAGAAGACATAATAACCCTAAATATATGTGCACCTAACATAGGAGCTCCCAGATTCATAAAACAAACTATACTAGATTTAAGCAAAAAAATAAAAATAAACAGTAACATCATAATTGCCAGAGACTTTAACACCCTACTGACAGAGCTGGACAGATCATAAAAGCAGAAAATCTACTTTAAAAAAAACACTGGATTTAAATGGAACTCTACAACAAATGGACCTAATAGACATTTATAGAACATTCTACCCAAAAACTACTGAATATACATTCTTCTTATCAGCACATGGGACATTCTCCAAAACTGATCATATCTTTGGCCACAAAAGAAGTCTTAAAAATGCAAACAAAAAAAATCAAAATCATACTATGTATCTTCTCAGACCACAATAGAATAAAACTAGAAATCAATTTGAAGGGAAACACTCAAATCTGTACAAAGTCATGGAATTAATTAAACAACCTGCTGCTGAATGATCCTTGGGTCAATGATGAAATTAAGATGGAAATCAAAAGGTTCCTTGAACTGAATGATAAGGGGGACACAAGCTATCAAAATCTATGGGATGCAGCAAAAGTAGTCCTAAGGGGAAAGTTTATAGCCTTAAATGCCTACCTCAAAAAGACAAAAAAATCATAAATTAACAACCTAATGGCACATCTCAAGGAACTAGAAAAAGAAGAGCAAACTAAACCCAAAGCCAGCAGAAGAAAATAAATAACAAAGCTCGTAAAATTAAACAAAATGTAAATAAACAACAACAAAAAATACAAAGGATTAAGGAAACAAAAAATTGGTTCTTTGAAAAGATAAACAAAATTGATAGACCATTAGCCAGATTAACCAGAAATAGAAAAGAAAGGACTCAAATAAGCTCAATGAGAAATTAAAAAGGAGACATTACAACTGATACCACAGAAACATGAAATACCACCTGTGAATGCTATGAAAATCTCTATGCACACAAACTAGAAAATGTAGAGGAAATGGATAAATTCCTGGAAACACACAACCTCCCAAGCCTCAATCAAGAAGAAATAGAAATCCTGAACAGACTAATAACAAGCAGCGAGGTTGAAGCAATAATAAAAAATCTCCCAACAAAAAAAGTCCCAGACCAGACAGATTCACAGCTGAATATTACCAGACCTGCAAAGAAGAAGTGGTACATATTTTACAGAAATTATTCCATAACATCCAGAGGGAGGGAATCCTCCCTAATTCATTCTATGAAGCTGGTATCATCTCGATACCAAAGCCAGGAAAGGACACAATAAAAATAGAAAACTGCAGACCAATATCCGTTATAAACATAGATGCAAAATACCTCAACAAAATACTGGCAAACTAAATTCAATAGCACATCAAAATAAGAAAAAAAGGTAATTCCCCATGATCAAGTGGGTTTCATCCCAGGGAATGCAAAGATAGTTTAAGAGTTTAACATATGCAGATCAATAAATGTGATTCATCATGTAAACAGAAGCAAAAATGAAGACCATATGATCATCTCAATAGATGCAGAAAAAGCATTGGATAAAATCCAGCACCCTTTCATAATAAAAACCCTCAACAAACTAGGCATAGAAGGAACTTACCTCAATATTATAACGGCCATATATGAAAAACCCACAGCCAGCATCATAGTGAATGGTGAGAAGTTGAAAGCTTTTCCCCTGAGAACTGAAACAAAACAAGGGTGCCCACTGTTACCACTTCTACTCAACATAGTACTAGAAGTCCTACCCAGAGCAATCAAGCAAGAGAAAGAAATAAAGGGTATCTAAATTGGGAAAGAATAGGTCAATCTTCCTATTTTAATCAAGTTCTTCTCTCCTCTCTTCTCATCTCTGCTCTCTTATCCCTTCCTGCAGGTTCATTAGGCCAGTGCAAGTAATTCAAATGCACTAAAGTTCCAAAATACCAACACATATAAACTATTGTTATTTAAGCATACTATTACACTTACCTACAATTGCTCCTCATGGCCACTTTGGACACCAATATCCCTAGTCTTCTCCTCTTCCTTTCACTCAATAAATATTTCTTAACTATTTATTGTGACCAAGCACTCAATAACTCCTGAGAGAAACACCACATTGAATCACAAAGAGCCGGTTCTCAATGAATTTGCAACAGAGTAGAGGAACTAAGACATGTATACACACAAAATCAGTAAGAAACTACATTGTTTTGATGATACGGAAGGATTTCAAGAAGGTAACAATTATAAGAAAAGATAGAGCAAGAAGGCTGTAGTAATTTTCTTGTTGCAGATGTAACAAATTGCCACAAATTTAGTGGCTTAAAACAACACAAATTTTCTCTTGTATAGTTCTGGAGGGCAAAAGTCTAAAATCTATTTTAGGGAGCTAAAATCAAAATGAGGGCAGGTCTGGTTTCTGCTTGAGGCCAACTCTTGCTTCTTACAGCTTCTAAAGGCTGCCTTGGCAATCCTTAACTTATAACCACCTCACTCTGAAATCTCTGCTTCTGTCATCACACCTTCTCCTAATCTGGTCTCTTGTTAAAAGGAGACTTGTGATTACATCAGGCCCACCTGGGGAATCCAAAATAATCTCCCCATCCAAAGATCCTTAACTAAATCACACCTGCAAAATCTTCATTTGCCACATACAGTAACGTACACACAGATTCCAGGGATTAGGACATGGATATCTTTGGGGGCTGGGGGCGGGTGTATTATTCAGCTTACCGCAGAGGTGTTCCAGACCCAGGAAGATTTCTGATCAAAGTCATGGAAACAGGTGAAGATCCCACCCTTGAGGAATAGCAAGGTGAAGGGCGTGTACAATGGAGAGGGGGAATCTTCAAGCCTGTGATAGGACAAAATGCTGCTAAGGGAGCTAAAAACTGTATTTAAAGACAACTGGAAGCAATTAAAAGTGTGGAGTGGAAGACTGATTTTAAAAATTAACATGGCGGCAATATATAGAATGATTTGCAATAGGCATCTCAAAAGTAAATGTTACTGAGGCCCAACGGGTACCCTAAATGAGTGAAATGCTTAGTGCGAGGAGAACACAGTCCTGGCAGCAGCGTGGAGGATGGGAGAGCACAGGCTCCATTCTAAAAAGGCCGGCACAGGCAACCCAAGCCACTTGCTGCCCAAAGGATGTGGACTCAGTGGTGTCAAAGCACTTGATTTTTCAAAAGAAATGAGAAATCAGGATTTTATATAACATCTTTGAGATTTTAAATATTAATATTAATAACTGTTTAGTTTTTCTTGCAAAAAAAAAAAACATTTTAACGTTGAAAACATAATGTCTGTGAACCCAACACAGCTCGCAACTGGCAGCGTACAGCTTCCGGATTAGGGGAAGGCAAGACCAGTCAGCAGACGTCACCCAATACTCAGGGCCAGTCTTTGCTCTGTATGTGGAGGTGCTACTGAAATACAGTTAAAGAACTAATCCCTAAACTGCCCCTTCACAGATTTCTACCTGCCAAAATACTCATTCTATCGTCCAGTTGGGGAAACAGAACATTGACATGAGAGGATAATTGACCCCAAAAGGTCAGATATGCTAATGTCAATGAGTGTTTTGTTAACGATTGCTACAAGAATCAAAAGTATACTTTGATAGTTTGGCCTGGCAGAAAGCTTTTTGGATAGCATACTTCCCCAAGGCTGATATCAGGTTTTGCGGCCCAGTTCTTACATGTTCAATCAAAGCTCTTCATGATTGCACCACACGTGGTTGTAGGCTACTCTATAGCCAATCCCATCCCTGGCTTTTTCTTACTAAGGGAATCTCTTCTGTCCAAGAATTTATACCCACATGTTTCAGAAGCCGGGCCTTCCTACCTCTGGGGGTAAATCTTGGGTGGTGTAAAACAATCATGGCAATTCCATTCCCCTCTTCAGTGACTGGTTTCAGGCCCAATAATGCTTTTCTGTCCATTGAAATGGGAAGGCACATCTGTGGGGTGACTTACAGAGGAGCGTTCTAGCCTCTTATCAAGGGACAGACACTCTTTCAGACAACTGGATGTTGCTGTGTGATGTTCGGTGTTGCTGCAGCCATCCTGTGTCCATGCTGGGACGAGCACGAGAAGGAGAACCAACATGCTGAAAACTGCTTGGCCAAAAGATGGCATGCCCCTGTGTCAGTGGTGATGTTAGCTGCCAAAAGTCAACACAGGAACACTACAAACATGACATGTGGTTGATTGTTTTAATAATCATAATGAAGGAAATACACTGACTTTTATAGCAATGACTATAAAAGTCAGGACTCTCAGCACCAAAGCCAGATTGATGGTAAGAACAGCAAGAAAAGTAAGAAAGAAGAGAACAGATGAGTGTGGTGAAGTGTCAAGGGAGCAATTAAAACAGGAACTGACTGCAGAGGCTTGAGGCAGTAATAATGGCAGCAGGTCCAGCAACAGCAGGAGGATACCAACCACAGCAGCACAGGAAAGGGGCTGGCTGCACCTACTTCAGGCCGTGAGGACATCGCTAAGAGCACACTAGTCCAGCCAGCCCAGCAATCTGGAGGGTGTTGAGTGAAAAGGAAAAGATTTTTTAAAAAAAACAAACTTCATTAACTACCTAGAGAACCTCAAATAGTGTCACCCTGAAACTCGTGCTACCTAGTAGCAAAATCTGGGGACATTTAGTGAATGGGAAAGTTAATTTCTAGTCATTTAGTAGCAAGCTAAATTCTATCAACTCAAACTTTGAAATAACTAAGATTATAGCTGCTAACGAGGTCACGTGCAGTGATAAGTTAAATGATAATACAGTGGGGTAAAACAATTGGGTCCACAAGTGGATGCACAAAGCAAAAGCACAAAGACGAGAAGAAGTAGTAAAAGCTATATTCACCTTAAAAGAGAAAGTTGAGCTTTTTATGCAATGTAAATGGAATACAGTCATGCGTCACTTAATGATGGAGCTACGTTCTGAGAAATGCATCCTTAGGAGATTCTCTTGTTGTCAAACATCATAGGGTGTACTTAACACAAACCTAGACAGTATAGCTTACTACACACCTAGGTTATGAGGGTATAGTGGCAGGGCTATAAACCTGTACAGCATATTACTGTATGCAATACTATAGGCAACTGTAACATAATGGTATGTACTTGTGTATCTAAACATATCCAAACAGAGAGGGTACAATAAAAATACCATATAAAAGATTAAAAATGGGCCAGGCGTGGTGGCTCACGCCTGTAATCCTAGCACTTGGGAGGCCGAGGAGGGCAGATCATTTGAGCTCAGGAGTTCGAGACCAGCCTGAGCAAGAGCGAGACCCCATCTCTACTAAGAAAATGGAAATAAATTAGCTGGACAACTAAAAATATATAGAAAAAATTAGCCAGGCATGGTGGCGCATGCCTGTAGTCCCAGCTACTCAGGAGGCTGAGGCAGAAGGATTACTTGAGCCCAGGAGTTTGAGGTTGCTGTGAGCTAGGCTGACGCCACAGCACTCTGCCTCAAAAAATAAATAAATAAATAAAATAAAAAATGATACACCTGTATAGGGCACTTACCATAAATGGAGCTTATTGGCCTGAAAGTTGCTCTGGGTGAGTCAGTGAATGAGTAGTGAGTATATGTGAAGACCTAGGACATTACTGTGCAGTAGTGTAGACTTTATAAACACTGCACACTTAGGGTACACTAAATTTATAAAAAACTGTTATTCTTCTTCAATAATAAGTTAACCTTAGCTTACTGGATGACCCTATGGTATACGCTATTGTTGACTGAAACGTCACTATGTGGCACATGATTGTAATTTAATTAGGAAAAGCGTTGATTAAAAAAAATATGCCTTCATTGAAGTATGACATAAATATCAGGGGGAAAAAAGCCAATCAAACTGAAAATTATGGCCAAGTAAAGCTAATAAGAAATGTTCTATTAGAAACAAAATTTGAGCACCTGACTACCTTTCTTATACGTGATTCTCAGCAAAAAGTATAGAATAATTCTCAGAACCTATTTATTGATAAATGAATATGTAAATTATTCGTATCAGAAAATGTATTTTTCCTGAATAGCAGATATTTTCTGACGATGCTGATTTTGTCTGAAAGTCGTTTTAAGAAGCTATCAGTATTTAGGGGGAAAACTATTAGCAAACTATGACACTACTAAACAATTTTCCAACTTTAAAGATAAACTTAATATTATATAGTCTATTCATTTCACAGGCCAAAATGTAAAAAATTTTAATGACTGTTTTACCAAAATGATACCCAACAGGGACCAGGGAATTACATTCTTAAGAGATTTGACTAGCATAAGGTTGGTCACTTGCCTAAATGTTTCAGGTGTCTCATAAAATACAATTTTATACATGTATAAAGTTTTTTTTTCAGGATATTATGAGGGTACAAACATTTCGGTTACATTTTATGCCTTTGCCTCACCCAAGCGAGGATTAGAGGTTTGCCCTTCCCTCTACAATGCTCACCACATCCATTAGTTGTGAGTTTACCCGCCCCCAACCCCCTAATCCCTAGAGAATATTACTATCATGTGCGCACCATAGTGTTGATCAGTCAGTGCCAATTTGATGGCAAGAACATGTGGCGCCTATTCTTCCGATCTTGTGACACCTCACTTCGGATAATGGGCTCAAGCTCTATCCAGGAAAATATAAGAGGTGCTAGATCACTGTCGTTTCTTATAATTGAGTAATATCCATTGTATACATATACCAAATTTTAATAATCCACTCATGAATGGACGGGCACTTGGGTTGTTTCCACATCCTTGCAATAGTGAATTGTGCTGCCGTAAACATCCGGGTGCAGATGTCTTTACATGTATAAAGTTTTTTACAATGTAAAAAATTACATTATATTTGTATTTTCAGATATGTACTTATATATTATCCTAATTGTCTTCATTAGTGGTTCTCAATATATGCATGTGTGTATATATATATATATATATGTATGTGTTTATACATTAATTATATATATTTGGCTTTAATATATGGGATGAATGATGTTCACAAGTTCACATTCCCATGGTTACACAGATCTTGCTGAAACAAAGAAATAGCTGGGACCTAAAGCATTTTTAAATAGTCCCATGGATGTAATGTAGAAGTTAAGATTCACATTCCTATTCACGCTTTCCTTGTACTTAATTTCTTCCTTATAATAAATTTATCCACTTGGTAAAATTAAAAAGAAAAAATAATTAAAATTGCAACTTACAAGAATTTAAATGATTCATAATCCCTCAACTATTATCAGTACATTAATAACAGCTGCATTCCAAGGAGAAGGCTGTAAATTACCCACAATTTCCACCTAGCTAACTAATTATAACTCAATTCTTTTCCTCCTATACTGGAAAACAAGTGAGAAGGATATCCTTAAGTCTACCTTAAATTTTAGCAAAAGATACTTCATTTATTAATATAAAACTTTAGTATCCTTGTATTAAATGACTTGCACCTGGGTTCACAACATATTTTATCACATACACATAAGTGTGCCCTGATATAATTTTGGAAAACTGCTAGCCTATTAAATACAAACTAGTGTGTGTTTGCATAAGAAAAAATATTCAATTTCGTATGTTTGTGACTTCTGTGAAAAAAAGGGCTCAGCACAGTAATTCTGGGTCATTATAGAACATGCATTTGGAGAGTAGGGTCAGTGAATATTAACAATTTTTATTATTTTCTATCTCCCAAAGTCATTGCATTGATTCTACCTATGGACCAAGATTTAATGGAAATATGAAATGTTACTATAGCAGAAACTGCATTTTCATTCATTTTTTATGCAGATCCTTTTTTCAATATCATTATGACCTTAATGGGCAATTTCTAATGTTCCTTTTGCCTGTTGCTACACAATGGGGATGGGCAGAGCAGTGGGGAAGAAGTATTTTAAGGACTTAGGCGTTTGAGTTGAAAGTAAAGTTCACTCTGAGCCAGCCATGGCAGGAGACAATGAAAAAACCTCACATGTATTAATAACATCTAAATGAGTTTTCTTCTCCACCTCTCAGACTATGCTTGGATTAATATGTGCAGTTCTGGACCCCAGGTTCTTGAGTGGGATACAAGCAAATAAAATTCAGAAGAATAGCTGGGGTGGAAGGGAGCTGGAAATCCTGCTATAAAAGAAACTGCTTGAGGACATTATGCAAAGTGAAATAAGCAAGTCACAAAGAAATTCTGCATGATTCCATTTATATGAGGTACTTAGAGAAATCAAAATCACAGAGACAGAAAGTAGAACAGTGGTTGCCAAGGGCTGGGGGGAAGAGGAAATGGGGAGTTGTTGTTTAATAGATAGAGAGTTTCAGCTTTACAACATAAGATTGCTGAAGATGGATGTTGGTGATGGTTGTACAACAATGTGATCGTACTTAATATGACTGAATCGTACACTTAATGATTAAGATGGTAACCATTTATGTTAAGTGCATTTTATCATAATTTAAAATTTAAAATTTTGTTTAAAAAAGAAGCTGCTGGAGGAACCAAGAGTATTTAATCATGAAAGGAGAAAGAATCATGGCAGAGAAGAAGAAGAAAGCGGACAAGTATGTTAATAAAGAGTCACTACATGAAAGATAAATATCTTTATTGTTGTGACTTTAAGAAAAATCCAGCATCAAGCAGTGTTAGCAGCTGAGCTGTGAATTTCAGCTCTACATAAACAAGAACAATTCAACAGGCAGAATGTAAGAAAAATACATGGAATGAATAATTGATACAGGACTTGTAGTCCACGGTACTAGTGACCCTGGAATAATGCACGCTTTAGGCACCAGTTAGTAGCAAGACAGGAAAAGAGTCAGAAATCCTAAGTATAATTCTACCTTTCCCATTCATTAGCCATGTTACTAGCTGTACCTTAATGTCCTTTTCTAATTAAGACAAAAGTTTGTCTAAATTAAGAGCTTGTTTATTAGTTTGCCAGGACTGCCATAACAAAGTACCAACAGACTGTGTGGCTTAAACAACAGAAATTTATTGTCTCACAGCTCTGGAGGCTAAAAGTCTGAGCTCGAGGTGTCAACAGGGTTGGTTTCTTCTGAGGCCTCTCTCCCTGGCTTATAGGTGGCCACCTATGTCTTCACACGGTCTGCACTCTACCTGCCTGTTTGTGTCCTAATCTCTTTTTATGAGGACGATAGTCATATTGGATTAGGACACACCCTAATGACCTCATTTTAACTTAAAGACCTCTTTACAACAGTAATGCAGCCACATTCTGAGGTATTGGAGATTGGGATTTCAATATATGAATTAGGAGTTAGAGGAAGACACAATTCAGCCCCTAACAGCTTGGAAAGGATTTCCAAGTTTGGTGGCAACTAAGATGGGCATTTAACTCCACTTGGCAAAGATTCCAATTCAAAAATGATCTAAAGTGGAAAAAATGTGTAGGTATGTTGGAAATTTGGGGCAGATACAGTACATGTGGGTCAGAGCAGAGGAAGATGCTTCCTTTGATAAGAAGATGCTTCTTACCAGTGAGAGAACATCTCAACAAGTAGAAAGGATCTCCGGCAATCACATTATCAAACTAATTTCGAGGAGGCAGAGCTGAGTTCAAGGTTGAGCCTTGGGAGAAATGGAAAGCATCCATGTGGAATAACTTTGTCACTACAGAGCAACCCTAGATCTGACGCCTCCAATGGTGGCTCTGTTGTGCGTATGCTTTGTCTCCCATCTGTGCTGATCCCCATCCCAATGACAGCAAAGGATAAGCGGCCCATACCACTGGATGGAGGCTTCAGCAAATGAGTTATTTCAACATATTTCTAGAAGAGAAAAAGCAGATGAAATAGTGCTGATGAATGAGACAAAATTGAGGAAGCTGTGGCCTAGAGTTTAGACAAAACTGGATTCAGTGTAGTAGAAAGTCAATCAAGGCCCCAGACCTAAGATGAAGAACAGGTAAGATAAAGGACAAGAGTGAGAAGGGAGGCAGAAAATAGGGAAATTGATTAGAGATTTGTATACACTACAGAAAAGTTGATTCCATTTCAGCTCACCCCATTTCTCCACTCTTGCATACAGAATATAGGTAGCTGGTATTTCCCTCCAAGGGAAAAATGAAAAAACAAAGATATCATTGCTAGACATTTCTTTTAAAATCTGGGGATAACTAGGATAGCTACTGAGCATCTTAGTGTCCTTGAGTGTAGCCCTCCTGTTTCTGACACCTGATAATAATAGACACACAGCTCCCTCAACACTCACTCTGGAAAAATAATCTCTCCTGGATATTGAGTTTGAGTCAATATTCAAGGTCAGTAGTAGCTGAGAAAAATAGATAACAATAGAGGTGAAAACCAAGATAAACAGGAAAACTGATCCCAGATGAAACTGAAGCTATTTTGTGTCTTTAAAGATATTAAAGAGGATATTGCATGCCTAACACAATAACAGAAATTTGTAACGTTCAGAAAACAAAAAGAGTACCTAGAAATTAGTATGTTTTTGAAATATACTTTTCAACAGATAAGTTAGAAATAAGGCAAGGAAATCTCCCAGAAGGTAGAATAAAAGATAAAAGTGTGAAAATATTAAGAAAAAAATTTTAATAAAAATCCCAGCAGTTCAAATATTTACTGTCAAGCATATGAAAAACAAAAAAAGAATAAGAAAATGTATGCATCATTTTTAATACAAATTTGTACAACCTCAAACTCAGACATTTTGATTTCAGAGATCAAGATCAGACCCTGGTAACTATAATTTTACAAGTGCCTCATATGATTTTGATTCTACTACAATTGCTGAAGAAAGCTGTTGCTACTTGGAATTACCTTTAATCAGAAGGTTGGGTGAAAGAAAGTATAGAGAACAGAAGGAAACTGGTAAATCAGAAAAGCTAATGGGCACTTGTCTCAAAAGCATTTCTCCTCTGATCCTCCACGCTTGTACCCTATAAAAGTTGTATCCATGGGGAAACAAAAAAGCTTATATTTCACCTCAAGGCTGAACAGAGGTGATCCAATATCCTGCAGAGTTTATGCTTTGTTTTTCTGACAAAGATCTCCCTGCAAAAGGACAAGGCTTGAGAAATGCATTTTGTTGTAGAAGAAGCAGAATTCCAAGAAAACTAAAATATCATGAAGAGATTGGCTAGCAGAACCAGTGGAAGAGAGGAGGAAGTGCACCCTCCTGGAATCATGCGGATGCCTCCCATTTATTAAAGGCAACACAAACCTTTGGAAGGACCACTGATTGCTGTGCCTGATGGAAGAATCAGGCCCTATCAAGTTTACAAACCTCTTCTGTAACCCAATATTCTAGCTTTTTCCACCATGGCATGTTGCTGCTAGAAACTCAGAATTTTTTTAAATTTCTTCAAGAAAAGTTATGCACGTGATGTGATAGGGAAAAAGTAAGGGGATTGTGGGAAGATAATAGCTAATCATGTAGAAATTATTTTTTAAAATATTAGAATGCTAGGTTCCAGCTTAGGCTCTTACTGAAAAAATTATATATACATATATATATATGTATATGCATATATTTGAATATTGGGGCTGACAATAAATAATACTAATAATGAAGATAATAGTGAAGTTGTCGAACACTTCATGCTGAGCTCTGACTAAGCACTTTGCATGTGTCCACTTATTTAAGCTTATTTAATCTACAAGGTAGGTTTTAAGAGATGAACAGCCCCAGGTTCTCACAGTTTGGATCAGTGGCAGAGCAAGAATTTGAATCTACAGTCTGGCTTCAGAATCCATCCTCTCTACCACTAAACTTGTAAGCTGCAAGCTGAGAATGGACTGGGGGGAAACACAATTACAACATGACAACAAGATGGTGGGGAGGTAAATAGCCATGACAAAAAGAATAAGAATTTTAAAAAACAAGGTAAAATGATAGAAATAACACTCTTAACTTCAAATATAGTGGAACACAACCTGGAAAAAAAAATGGGCATAGAATTTTATAGCAAAATTACAGATGCTATCTTAAGTACCTCCAAGATTTGGTGGCATGTAAATCATGGCTAGAATTTGATAATGCAGCAAACAGAAATGATTGAAAGAGAAAAGAATTATATGTAAAGATGGTATCAAACACTTGGAAAATCAACACATTTGAAAGTGTGTCACCTGGTGGAGAATATTTAGGTGAAAATTAACAGAAAATTTAAAAATAAAAACTTTAGGGCTGGGCGCGGTGGCTCACGCCTGTAATCCTAGCACTCTGGGAGGCTGAGGCGGGAAGATTGCTCGAGCTCAAGAGTTCAAGACCAGCCTGAGCAAGAGTGAGACCCTGTCTCTACTAAAAATAGAAAAAAATTATCCGGGCATGGTGGCACACAACTGTAGTCCTAGCCACCTGGGAGGCTGAGGCAGGAGAATCGCTTGAGCCCAGGAGTTTGAGGTTGCAGTGAGCTACGGTGACACTAGGGCACTCTACTCAGGTTGACAGAGTAAGACTCTGTCTCAAAAATAAATACATAAATAAACAAATAAATAAGTAAATGTAAAAACTGTAGAAAATGGAGAAAGATTGTACAGCCTGACACTACGTGAATATTCCTAGTGCTTATTATAAAACTTCCAAAATCCAGTCATGATGGGCCATTCCCTCTGCCTGTCAGGGAGAAAATGCAGTGACATGGCACAGAAATGCATTTAAATCCTAGGTATATTGTTTATCACTGTGACTTTTTGCAAAATTACTTAATTTTCCTAAGTCTCATATGAAAAATGAGAACAATTTTCCTTGCCATATGGTGTTGAAATAATTAATTAAAACAACACATAATAAACATAACAGGGCCACTAAATGTCACTTCTATTCTGCTGGAACTCTTCTGCTGAAAATAGAAAATATAAGAAATATTTGACTTTATTTGCTGACCACATTGCCTCCTCAAGATGGAGAAGGAGAAAACTACTATGTTGCACTGATTGCTGAATAATCAGGGAAATTGAAATCAAATCAGGAAAAATACAGAATATTATAAGTGGTAAAAACATGATGAAAACCTTGAGAAAATCTACCTCTACCATGTTGGAGTATGTAATAATAAAGAAACACAGGTGTAAGATGAAAATGATCAATGGCATGTTCTATTAATGCAAGTAATTTGTTTTTAGAGTAGGACCTACTTCATACTATAAATCATTAAAACTTTCTTTCAGTATTTCTTTTTTCCCCTATATCCCATAATTTGACATCAATAGTAGGTACACTCCCAAATGACCAATGGATCAAAGAAGAAACCACAACAGAAATAAGAAAATGATTTGCTATCAATGAAAATAAAAACACAATGTACCAAAACTTACAGGATGCAACTAAATCAGTACTTAGAGGGAAATTTATACCTTTCAATTCCTATGTTTTTTAAAAAAAAAGATAAATCTCAAATCAATAAGCTAAGCTTACACCTAAGAAACTAGAAATAGAAAATCAAACTCAACCAAAAGCAAGCAGAGGAAGGAAATAATAAAGATGAGAGTGGATATAAGTGAAACAGAGAATAGAAAAACAAGAGAGAAAATCAATGAAACCAAAAGTTGGTTCTTTGAAAAGTTGGTTCTTTGCCAAAATTGGCAAATCTTTTGCTTAGATTGACAAGATGAAAAGAGAGATGAAAATTATTAAAACCAGGAATGAAAGAGGGGACATTACTACAGAGTTTAGAAAATTGAAAAGGATTATAAGGAAATACTAGGAACAGTTGTATGACAAAAAATTAGATGACTTAAATGAAATGGATAAATTCCTGGAAAACCACAAACTACCAAAACTATATTTCTATATGCTAACAATAAAAAAAATCAGAAAATGAGGTTAATACAATAATTCAATTTATAATAGCAACAAAAAGAATAAAATATTTAGGAATAAATATAAAGATGTGTAAGGATTGTACACTGAAAAAACTACAAAAAGTCTTAGAAATAAGTAAAAAAAACTAAATAAATGAAAAACACATCCCATGTTTATGAACTGGAAAACTTAAAATTGGTAAGACGGTAATACTTCCACATTGATCTACAGATTCAATGCAATCCCTACCAAAATTCTAGATGCCTTTTTTTTTTTTTTTTGCAAAAATGGAAAGCTGATCCTAAAATTCATATTGAAATTCAAAAGACATAAAATAGCTAAAATAATCTTAAAAAAGGAGAACAAAATTGGAAAATTCATATATCCCAGTTCCAAAACTTACACAAACCTACAGTAATCAAGAGAGTGTAGTATTGGCATAAAACTAGTCATATTGATTAAGAAATAGAATTGAGAGTCCACAAATAAAGGTTTACATTGACAGTCAATTGATTTTAGACATTTTATGGTAATAGAAGAACCTTGAAAGCATTATGCTAAGTGAAAGCAGCCAATAGCAAAAGGCTACATATTGTGTGATTCCACTTATATGAAATGGTCAGAATAGCAAATCCATAGAAATGGAAAGTAGATTAGTTTCTAGTTTGGTAGGGAAGGGGTAGGGTTAAATGGGAAATGACTGCTAATGGGTACAAAGATCCTTTGTAGGGTAATGAAAAATGTTCAGAAATTAGATGGTGGTGATGGGTGCATAGTTCTGTAGATATACTAAAACCCAGTGAATTGTATACTTCAAAAGCCTGAATTTTATGGTATGTGAATTATATCTCAAAAAATCTGTTATTAAAAAATAGTAGGCATCATGAGCATAAAAAATACAATTTAAATGAAGAACATAAAATTTTAGAGCTATTTTAAAATATTTCTATTTACATAAAATGTTGCAAAATTTTCTTTGTATCAATCATCGACTATACGGTATTAATATTGATGTTAAAATATTTAACTTTCTATTTGATTTTAATTAGATTTACTCATTTCCTGCTTGTGACCCTGAGTAGTACTCTGATAATCAAAACAAACATGAAAAAAATTCACTTTGTTTGGTGTAGTCTTTGGCCAATTACAACTTGACAAACAACCACCAGAATATTACCTGAGGTCAGCTTTAATGTTTCCTTAATTTTCCTTGCATGTAAATGAGCCCATGTGCACACATACAATATTTCTTGCATTAACGTCACCAAATAAGCGTCAGACCAGCAAGAAAGAAAAGGGAAGGGAAGGGAGAGAGAAAGGAAGAAAGTGGGGAGGAAAGGAAGAAAGGAGGGAAGGAAGGAAGGAAGGAAGGAAGGAAGGAAGGAAGGAAGGAAGGAAGGAAGGGAGGGAGGCAGGGAGGGAGGGAAGGAGAAAGAATCATGTTTAACACATCACCCATAAAAAGGATAACTACCAACATTGACTGTATTTTCATTAAGTTTAAGTCCAGGATGGAGAACTTGTTTATCAGGTGAATCGATTTGGATTAGGCTTGGCTCTTATAACAACAACAACAAAAAAAAAATCCAAAATAAAAGTAGCTTATACAAGACAGAAGTTTACTTCTCTCACATGAAACCCAAGGCTGACAACAGTCAAGGGCTGGTATAAGTGCTCCACAGTGTCATCAGGGAACCAGATTCTTCTCAGCTTCTCACTCCATGATATCTGGATGTGATCCTTGTCTAGCAACATTATTCACTTTGAAAGGTAAAATGAAATACAGACAAGAAAAGTTCAACCAACACTTCATATAACAGATCATTGATGCTTAGCCACACAACTGATCATAATGGACACTCAGAAATGTAATCCTTTAGTTAAGCCAAAAATATATAAATCTATGCTAAGGAAGAAGGAGAAAATAAAAATAGGAGGCAACATCTAGAAATCTCTGCTAAGAAGAGTATATGTAACAATCATCAACATTTCTGTCATTCCACCAAATCTAACCAATGACCATGAACAATTTAGAAATTTATGAAGAGCTTCTATAAATTCAAGAAAATTTTTAAAGTTTTTTCTTCTACTTTTATGTACCAATGGTAATTATTCTGCAGCCATTTTACCTACATATATTTTTCCAAAGCTGTGTGTCAGATCAAAAAGTTATAATGTTCTATGTATACAATGAACTCTGTTTTGAATCACTAAGCAATATGGAGAGATATTTAGAAAAAGGAAGTAATCATCTAAGTAATGGCAGAGTCTGAAACAATTTATAGGATACCACATCAATTTTTCACCAGATATGGATACTTTTTCCCCTGTAGTTGGTTGAAGATGGCTATAATTCTCTGACTCCTCCTTATATTGAGACTGGATTCCATTTCTCCTCCCAGGAACCTGGCTGGCCCTGTGACAAGTTTCAATTAATAGAATGCAGTAAAAACAATACTATATAACTGCTGAGGCTAGGTCTCAAGGGATTTGGATTGTCTTCCTTCACTGTTTGAAATACTTTTTTTTTTTTGGAACCCAGTTTCCATATTCTTAGACGTCTAAGACAAGTTGAAAAGCCATGGGAAGACAAACCAAGATATGAGAGGGTCGTGCAGCCAATACCAACTACCAGTCACATGTGTGAATGACATTGGATGACCAGACCCAGTCAAACCTACAGATGTCTGCAGCCCCAGCTGACACCAAATAGAGTAAAATCATCCAGGTGAGCCTGTCAAGCCACAGATTCATGGAATATGGTACATTTCTCAGGCCACTAAGTTTTGTTATACAGTAATATACAATTGACACACACATGTGACTGATACACATACAACTTCTCATTTCAGATCATTGATAAAATAAAATTTGTTTTCATATTACTTAAAATATTTGTCTTTGTAAAATAATAATTCTTAAACTTGTTAAATCATCAGGAAATGTCAATTTCTACTCATGAATCAAGACTATGTCCTTTCATCTTTAAGTCCATACTGCCTGGATGAGTAGTAGACCTAGTCATTATGTCAATATTTATTTAAGAAATGATGCTTTTGAAGAGATATATATTTATAATGCCAAAAATAAGTGAGATATAAAGAATGAAGACTTTTTGATAAGCAGTGTAAAAATCTCAGTGAAAGAATTATTCTTTCAGAAATTATTTTGAGCATTTTAAGGAGAATGACATTTACAGATAGAATGCTTTCCTGCAGTAAAAAAAAAAAAAAAAAAAATTAAAAAAATGAAGGAAAAAAGAAAAACACTTTTGGTAAGCTCTCATTTTGGAAGTCACATTGAATTGACCTTTGATGTCTGGCTACTTTTCAAAATGTATTTCTTGTGCTGTTTGTAGAGTTTTGCAAGTTTAAAGTTCAGAGCCAAATTTGGATTCCATATACTTTTACTACATTGTAACGAACAAGATCGTAGACTATAGACATTTTTTAGATCTCTCTCATATGATTACTTTGTAAATTTAATAGTCTCTGCCATTTAAAATCCCCCTTTTTAATTCTGAAAGGTGATAGGGAATCTATGCATGACTAAGAATTCAATGTAAAGATTATTCTTGATTGTAATGTATAACTCTCCTATTCCACAGACAGTATGTAATTGTGAAGAATAGCTCAAGAAAATATTCTTTGTATTCTGTGAAGTTAAAAACATCAGGAAGCTTAGAAATAAAGACTTTTCACTTAAGAACATCTCCTTAAGAACATAAATAATTCCTTTCAAGAAATCATGTGAAGGAAAAATAAACAAAATGAACTGTTATCAGAACTACATAATAGTTGTACCTTGATTTTAATAGAGTTTAAGGCAGTTATTAAAGACATCATTGATTTTTTGTTTTTTACCTTCGACTACATGGCATCTATGAAATATTACAAATTTAGGTACCTTCAAAATAGCTGACTAAAGGTGCCCAGCACTCCCCACCTCCACAAAGTGGACCAAAAGAACAGCAACCTTTTTGTCACCAGGGACAGGTTTCATGGAAGATAATTTTTCCACGGACGGTGGAGGAGGGTGGCGGGGAGTTGGTTTTGGGATGATTCAAGCTCATTACATTTATTGTGCAGTCAAACCTCTCTGCTAATGACAATCTGTATTTGCAGCTGCTCCCCAGCGCTAGAATCACCGCCTCAAATCATAGAGCATTAGATTTTCATGAGGAACACACAACCTAGATCCCTCACATGCGCAGTTTACAGTAGGGTTCATGCTCCTATGAGAATCTAATGCCCCCACTAGTCTGACAGGAGGTGGAGCCTATGCAGTGATATGAGCAATGGGGAGCAGCTGTAAATTCACATGTAGCTTTTTGCCGCTGCTCACCTCCTACTGTGCGGCCAGGTTCCTAACAGGCCACTGAGAGGTACCAGCCTGCCTCCAGGGGTTGGGGACTGCAGTAAAAGAATGAGTAGATAACACGTTGAATAGACCTTCTAAGAGAGAACACTGGAAGTCAGCAGGGAGAGCCATGGAAGGATAGGGAATCTAAGCAGCCAGGATCGGCTTGAAGCCAGGAGGAACTCCTCATTGAGGGGAAAAGGTAAGTGAGAGATCTCCTGCAGTTTATGTTCCCCTGCAAAATTCTCTAATCCTAGCCACTGGAGAGCCCTCAGCCCTCGGGGGCCCTGAGACTAGTGCAGGGAGCTCCCTGGAGTCTGTGCAATGGCATGGTTCCCAAGAGCGACTTTGCCCTGGGTCCCACCCACCACCAGAGACCCAAGCAGCTGCAGCACAGTGCCATTTTGAGAGTGCAGCCCCCACCAGACTACATCCTGCCTGGGGTCCAACAGCTCCTACATCTCCCCATTGCTGGAGACCCACTGGTATCCCCCCATGTCCACCCATGTATATTGTAGCACTATTCACAATAGCCAAGATATGGAATCAACCGAAGTGTCCATCAACAAGTAAATGGATAAAGAAAATGTAGTATATGTGCAGAATAGAATACTATTCAGCCAGAAAAAGAATGAAATCCTGTCGTTTTCAGCAACATGGATGAAACTGGAGGTCATAATGTTAAGTGAAATAAGCCAGTCACAGAAAGACAAATATTTCATGTTCTCACTCATGTTTGGGAACTATAAAAGTGGATCTCAGGGAGGTAGAGAGTAGAATGATTGTTACCAGAGGCTGGGGAGGGACGGAGGTGAAGAGAGATTGATTAATAGGTACAAACATAAAGTTAGATAGAAGGAATAAGTTCCAGTGTTCGATACCACAGTAGGGTGACCATAGTTAGCAATAATTTAGTGTATATTTATTTCCAAATAGCTAGAAGAGAAATTTGAAATGTTGTCAACCCACAGAAATGATAAATGTTCGAGACGATGGATATCCTAACTATCCTGATTTGATCATTATACGTTGTATGCATGTATCAAAATGTCACATGTACCCCATAAATCTGTACAATTATTACATATCAATAAAAAGTGTTAGAATATAAAAAAATTTAGATAGGTTGTAAATACTCTGACATTAATATAATTATTGCAAGTCTGTATTTTTGAAGTGGGGAGCTCTGGAGATGCTACTCATCTCCAAGACATCAGACTTGTTTGATGACACTCTTCCCACTTCCCATGACAGCCAAAACCTTTGTCTGCCCTGGTCATATACACCTATCGGCTATCTTTTTTCCTTAAGTAGAATAAGCTCTGAATTTATATTGGTGTCAAACGCCTACTAAATTATAATTCTGTTTATCTTTGCAGGACCTAACAATTTATACATGGATTATCTTACTTGATGTTCAAAGCAACCCTATGAAATGGGTTAAGATTATTGTTTTTGTAATATAAATCAAGAAGATGAGACTCTGAAAGGCCTTGTCCAAGTCAACAGTTAGTAAATGAGCCAGTGGGGATTCAATCCGGAACTTCAGATGCACTTGCTGATATATCATTCTGCTTCAGACCACACAATATAGTTTAACTTGAGGGATTGATAGCAGAACCTACAACTTCTGTCTTTCAAAGGAAAGTATAAATTTATTTTATGTTGTATTAGAAATTACAGAATATTGTAAAGGACAGAGATATAAAGTGTGGTTATTGTCAAAAAGAACCTTTGCAAAAACAGCACCTTAGAAGAACATATATTTCCTTCCCATGTGTCTTCTGATTCATGTCTACTTAGGTTTACTCAGAAAAATAAATGTTTTACTACCACCTCCCCTGCAGAACCAGTATTGCTACAGAAGAGCAAAATGCATGCTGTTCTGCCTCATGAATCAAAAATATTGCTGACTAAATTCTGATTGCAGAGTCACCATTGTTGGCAATGATACACAAGGCAAGAGGAACACTTCTTTGTTAAAAAAACGTACCCACACAAAAAAACAATGCTTTCAATGATATGTTCTTGATACATAAAATAAATATCAATATTTGGGAAAATGTTCTATTTTGACCCTGTCCCCAAAATACTTGAATTTATTCTGATAGAGACAAAAATGCTTTAACATCTTAAGTCATGAATATGGGAGTGTGCTAGGATATGAGTGGCAATCACAGATCTCATTATGAGGAGACAGATTTAATTTAATAAATTCTTGACTTTTATGTGGCAGAAATATGTAGCAAATCTCCAAGAAATTGAGAAACATTGTACTGGCCCAATCATTCCTAGTAGTGATTTGAAATTAGGTAAAACAGAATTCTTCAACCCACGGAGAGTAAGCGTATCTACATAAATATCAGGAGCCTCTGTATGATTGCATCAGCTCTTATCTTTATAATGGCAAAACCCCAGCAGCTGAAGCCAGCAAACTCAATCAATGCCACAGTGAAACTGGCTCAGCGCTTAAGTGCAGGACACAAACATGCCTATCTTCCTTCAAGGACGATGACGACTCTTTAGCCTGCAAAACTCAAGCTTAAAGCTCAGTTCTGAACTTTTGGTATAATCCAAAGGTAGTCTAACATTTAAATATTTTTCTAAATTTTGAAATGTTCCTTTTTCACCAGATAGAACAAATTTTTTCCTCCTTTCTACATTCTTTTGTTACTAGTACATTTAACTTAATAAGCAAGAATCCTCTGTGAAGTGGCATATCTTGTGAAATGGTAAAAATGAACTTTATCAGACCAGAGGCAAAAAAATCTGTACATAGGCCACTTTCCTCTCTTAAACTCAGGCGTATTAAAATAATATCACCTTCATATTTTAAAGCAGATGGGGGAAAATCGTAATTATCTTTTATATCCAGTCCATTTTCCTGCATTATAAAATATTTACCATTAGCAGTGAACCTGGACACTATCCTTCATGGGTTGTGTTTTCTCTCTTTCATCCATCCTCCATAGAAACTCCTGAAGCTTCTTTTATTGGATCTATTAATTGTATGGTTATTTAAAACCTTATTTTTGTTGTTTATCATCTTAGCTATTATATATTGACAATTGGATTTTTCAAGTGAAACTCCTTATCATTAAAATTACCTTGTTCTATATAATGTAGCATTGGAAGCCAAAAATAAAAAATTTACCTTGTACTATAGAGTTGCCACTCCCTTGTTTTATCTAAACCTTAGAAATGTGCTTAGAATAACTGCATCTGCATTTGTCCTCACATGAATTCAACTTTGTAAAACAACATGGCACCAAAATACCATCTAAATGTAATCTGATCATGTATTCAAGGTTAAATTAACCTTTGGTTATATACTTGGTTTGAACAATGGAGCCTGGGCATTGAAAGTCTTTATTTTCCACTACAGATCAATAAGGCTAATGAAATCAACCACTTGCAGAGCAAATGCCAAGTATTAATAATTCACTGGATCATCTCAGGGTTACAGAGACCTCTGAAGTAAAAGGGTCACTCCAGAAAAGGATCCAGTGTGCAGTGGGATGGTGACAAATGGGGCCCTTCTGACGGCTCCCACACCCCAAGCCAGCTATGTTGGTCCAGCACCGTAGACTAGTCTTTTAGAGCAAAAGTGATGCTATCAGCCATTTTCTGCTAAGTGAGTGTTCTGTGGTTTTGGTTTGCTTTTCCCCCTGGGAGTGGGAATAGGTTGAAGAAAAAAAAAAAAAAACCCTGACATTATGACATTATTATCTGGACTATACTCATTTATAAGGTTGGCCAAGGACAAAGGGTAACGGAGCAGGAAGTTAATCCCTGTCGAGCCCAAGCCCAATACAGAGGCTACATAGTCCTGGCTTTAAGGAGTTTAGGTTACAGTTGCTTTACTAATGAGAGTCAAAGGGCCAATGACTCTCTCCAGTAACTGGAAATAAAAATTTCGGTAACTTTTTCATAGCTAAACTGAGTGAATGTTGAAGTGAAAGCCAAATTCTGAGGGCAGGGTAGGAGGCGGGAAGAGAGAAAAAGAAAACTAATAATTGGAAAGGCAAATTGAAAAAAAACATAGCGTTCCATTCATTGAAGTGGGTGAACTTCTGATGGCATTATAAAAGTGGGCAATTCCAAGAATCCTGTGGAACATTTTTTTCCCTCTGGGATGACAAAGCTAGAAAATAATCAGAGAATATCTGAGCTCAGAGTTTTTGGGACTAAATGCCATTGAGTAGTCAACAAGCTGCAAAAATACAGAACAAAGCAGGAGAATGGGAGTATCGGGGTGAAGGAAATTCCAGCAGAAGTGAAGATAATAGTAATGCTAAGCCAAGGACAATGCAATCAGTCTTCTGTTCAACATGTTAAGACAAGGATGAAGGCAGAAACCTTCCTATTAAAGAAGATCCTATTAAAAATGTCCAGTGGCAGAATCGGCAAGAAAAAACACCCGAGTATTAGATGAAGAAAAAAGGCCAATCTAAAACTTTGAGCTCCAATTCCGTAGCCTTTTAACTTACACGTGATGTAATATTTTAAACAACACAACTGACACAGTATGCTATTTTTAGTTACACTGACGCTCACCTACAAATGACAAAGATTTGTAAAGGAACAAAATGCTGCACAAGCTTCAAAACAAAGAGAAGGAAATGGCTCTGGATCAAGATTTTAATTCATGGTTTCCTGACACTAAGCACAAGCTGACAATTTTAGTAGGAATGATCCCATTAAGGATGTGTTCAACTCTCTCTTAAATTCCTCTTTTTTGTTATAGGGATTCATTTCCTTCAAAAATTATTACATGTTTAGAATATTCCCCAGAGGTAACTATCTGAAAACAATATTTCTGTGGATTATTTACTACCCAAAGCAGGATAAGTGGTTTATTGACTCTAATTCCCACAATGTACAGATATAATGAAAATTGAATGACTTTATTTTCTTACAGATGAGAAACCACAAAACCACAAGCTTATCTTCCAGTGAAGAATAGCCTACCTGCCAATTCTGCAGAAATTACAGTGTAACATAAAAAGACATACAGCAATTATACATACTTCAGCTTATTTGTTCTTTCATTCTCTTTCCTCAACCAAAGTTGGTTGGCTTTCTCCTTGATATTCCCCTCCCCCCCCAAATGTCTGATTGGTCATCCTCAATTGATAGCCTTATCTTTTTGTCATAATTAACTGATAGCTCTTTCTTTTCTCATGCCTTTTAAAAATTTCCATCACCTCCTCTGCATCTAGATGGCTTACATTTGCATTTTAGCAGATCTCCTGTGAATACTGCCTTTACTTTTGGGTTATAATTACAAGATTTTATACTTCTCTATAGTATTACCTAAAGGAAAGGGCTTGGCCAGGGAACATGAGATAGAAAGGCTTACTGCTAAAAAGATTAACTATGAATGTACAGATTTTTTTTTGTATAGAATACTACAGACAGAATCAGTAGCCTTTTGGCGGGCAGGAGATGATTAGTCATTTACAATCATCATTCAAGGGCCCAGATCTCATTTGGAAAAGAAAATATTTACTAAATTTTGTTAGCAAGTTGTCCCAAGCCCTACATGAATAACTTGCCTTATTTTGTCAAATATTACTTTCAAAGGGCCAGGCTATACCACTTTAAACAAGACTATGCCAATTATTTCCAAATGGCAGAAGAAATCCAATGCATCATTTTATTAAATATACGTAAAAGGTAAGAATTTCTGGTTTTCAGAAGTATGGGTATGGGTGCTAATGGTGTTGCTCCATTGATCGCCCCTTTCTCTGCCTGAAAACCACACTAAAATATGAAAAACTCGATGTAACTCTCAATGTAATATATGGTGGATGAAAATGACTTAGATGGGAGTAAGGTCAAATCCAAGTGGCAAGAGGGAAGACACCGACAAGAAGGAAGAAGCTGATGTACCCCTCAAAACCCCTGAGGGAAAACAATTGCCACCTTAGAATTATTATTTGCCAAGCTGAACAGTCAGATGTGATGGCAGAATGAAAACCTTTTTCAGACAAAATATTTACTGATTGTGTTCTTTCTCAGGAAGCTACTGGAGGATATGCTCCACCAAAACGTAGACGTAAAGCAGAAAACAGGGAATCCAACAGAGAAGAGAAGCTGCGGGGCTCCCAGGAACTGGGCAGGACAGTAAGTCCCAGGATGAAAGTGAGGGGACAGATCTCACTGGCAGCCAGTCCAGATGGGTGTGGGAAGGTGGGGGGGCTTCGGGAGGAATATTTCCAGGAAAAGCTGAAACTAGTTTATTATCTAAATAGGTTTGTCTATGAGAAAAAATTATATTGTGAGACCTTTTAGAGATGTCAGAAAGTAATAGGAGATGTAGACATAGGTTCAAAAATTTAGACACAGATTTTAAAAACCACTAAAAAATTCAAGAAAAACAAAAGGTTTACCAAAAAAATCCAATCATTGCAAATAGTTTGGAAGAGAAATCCCTGGAAAGAGATTTAAATTACCTGTTGGGAAGATGTGGAAAGGGGGAGAGAAGGAATCTGAGTGCCCAAATCATCTTATACCACAATAGGAAGTGAATAGATGTCTAAAATGGATGAATCAAGAAAATGCAGTACAGACATACTCTGTAGAAGGTAAATACCAAAATAAACTACTAACAAGTACAAAGTGATTGTTTCTATGCAGAGGTCGAGAGGGGTACAGGAGACATACATTTTATTCTAACTCTTTTAGCACTATTTGACTTTTTAAACTATGTACACAAATTACTTTGCTACAAAATAAAATTTTTTAAATGCCAACAATTCAGTTTAAAAACCTTCTGACATTAAAAAAACAACCCTCCCTTCTAATGACTACATCTGGATTCATAGAAAACCAGCATGAATATAAACAAGATGCATTTCTTAAAAAGGTGATGAAATAAATCTGGATAGATTTAACTACTGTTTAAATTATCTTCAGATTAAATTTGCTAACTTGGCAAATTAAACATGGATAGCAAAAAACTCATTTCCCATTCATGGTTTCAGCAAGCTGCACTTCCTATTTCTGACTTGAATACCTAATTTTTAAAAACCCTCTAATAAAATATTGACAAAATGCCATTCTCTTCTGCAAAAGACTAGTAGTATCACTCAAGGGGAATCAAAAATGTTTATTACATTTGGATAAATGTATTAAGCATGGTGAATATTCATTCACCTGATCCTAAGATAAATCCTAGATTTTTTGCAAAAAATACCTGATTATGTCCAAACACTGGTTCTTTCACCAACTGAGTCATTTGTAGCAAGGTAGCCTTCTTTGAAGTACAGCAATGCTCACTAGTGTGCAGGTCTCCAATAAGGCGTTCCTCTCAGACAGGATAACAGGGGTCTGGCTTTCCAAAACAACACCTGTGCAATCATCTATTTATTCCTTTGGCTCTTCTACTAGAGTGTAGTAAGCCCATCGAGGACTGTGGCCATGTCTTACCTTGGTTGCTCTAAATGTGTAACACAGTCTGATACCCTGTAGCTTCTCAATAAATATTCAATAAATTAATGTAGTACAAATTACTTGGTTAATCAGTACCAGACTCTTCTTCAAATCTCCTTTTAAAATGTAAAACCAGATCTATACTTTTAAGAAGGAAAATGATAAAATGCATATATATAACTACAAGTGAATCTTTGCATAGCACTTTAAACAAGAGGGTACTTACTGAAAAAGTCAATTGCCTACTCTTTGTGCTTTCTGTCACAAAGGAAAGGTCAATAGAAAAAAGTCTCTACAGACTTCATTTGCTTTTCAGAATGTGTTAATTCTCTTTTAATATAAATTAAACGTTATATATGTTAATCATTACTTCCACAGCCCAGAAAAGCAATCTGAATTTACCACCAGATGTCAGAACTCCAGCACTCATAGAAAAAAGGAAATGATTACAATGAGAATGGTGATGATTTTAAGGCACATGATGATATTCTATAGCAAACTCCACATACCTTAGCTTTAGAAATGTGTCTCTAGGGAATCAGACACATTACATACGTAATATATGGTTACATTCTGTCAAACACATACACACACACATTTTGTGTTGCAATAAGTACTTGAATCACAAATACGATTTTTCTTTTTTTTTTTTTTTTGAGACAGTCTCGCTGTGTTGTCTGGGCTAGAGTGAGTGCCGTGGCGTCAGCCTAGCTCACAGCAACCTCAGACTCCTGGGCTTAAGCGATCCTACTGCCTCAGCCTCCCGAGTAGCTGGGACTACAGGCATGCGCCACCATGCCTGGCTAATTTTTTCTATATATATATATTTTTTTAGTTGGCCAGATAATTTCTTTCTATTTTTAGTAGAGACGAGGTCTTGCTCTTGCTCAGGCTGGTCTCGAACTCCTGACCTCGAGCGATCCACCCGCCTCGGCCTCCCAGAGTGCTAGGATTACAGGCGTGAGCCACCGCGCCCGGCCCCACAAATACGATTTCTAAATGATGTGACCATATCATAGGTAAATTCCCACAATAAATGGTGCTGAAGCAGTGACTTCAAACTGTGGGACGTGCAGGTATAAAAAATCACCTGGAGAGCTTTTTCAAACCATATTCCTCCTTTCCACACACTCTCAGCCTGTGAGGGTTTGTTTTTATCCCTTCTACCCCTACTAGGAGAGCATGGCCTCCCAGTTGAAAATCACTTCTGTGCTGAGCCACAGTCATTGAGTGCAGTATGGCAACAAACACCTAAGCTTAAAAACTACTTGAGTTTTTAAGCATGGCCTAGTTTAATGACGGTAAAAGTACATTCCTGCGGATAAACCAACTTGGCAAATTAGTTGTGGCCATCTGAAACACGAGTTGAGAAAGATTTTAAGATCTTTTGGGGTCGGAAAACCAAAGAACAATGATTAGTAATGTCTGCTGAGATAGAGGTGGGGGTTATATCAAATGTGGGATAGATGCTGTCTCCCCTTCTCATTGTCCTAGACCAGCCCAGTAAGTTCATTCAAGGTGATGTCAGATCACAGGCTCCTGTGATGGCAAACACTTTAACAGATGCAAACACGCAAGGTGTCCTGGGAGTTGGTGTGGCAGAGGGGAAGAACACAGGCGTTTCCTGTAGGCCCCACTGTTAGTAAGTGAAATGATCATGGACAAGTCACCAGAGTTCTCTGGGCTTGTTTCCTCATCTTAACACAAGAGCTCCTCACAAGATCATTTCTAAGGCCTCTACCAAAAGGCCTGCTTCTTTTTTCTTTTGCTGCTTAGTTTTTAACCCATAAGAAGTGTAGTTTTCAATCTCATAGGTGAAGTCTCATCAACTCATGTAGATCATAGCAATCAGTTAAGGCTCGTTTTCTAACTTTTATATTTTAAGCATAACTATGAGTCTTTTTTTCTTTTTGCGTTCAGAACCTCTTGATTTATCAAGCACCCACGGGGTGCCAGGAGCCCTTCCTCTGGCGCTTCAATCGCCAGGGGTAGAAGCCCCCAGACGGTCCTGTACCCCTTCCCGCCACCGCTCCCCAGCTGTTCCCCCATCAGCCCAGGCCCCACCCCCAGCCTGGGCCTCTCAACCTCACCTCCTCACCTCCCCAACCCCCCATTTCCTGCAATCCCCAAATTACCACTTAAGCCATGTGCTCTTCACACAAGCAGCTCAGAGCCACAAGACTCACCCCTCCCACACCTGCAAACACTCTCAACAGCCCCCATCCCAACCAACTTTCCTGTTGTACATCTTGCTCCCACTTCGTCCCCTTTGTCCCCACCACCCCCAGGCTCCTTCCCGGCCCCTGGCCCCTGCCCTCGCGTTGGGGTACCCTCAGGGCTCTGTCCCTCTCTTCTCTGCAGCCCCTAAATGTGCCCCTTGGAGCTTGAATCCCCAACCCGTGGCCACCTTGAACTCACCTGGACCCCGCCCACCACAACTCCAGCTGCTCTGGCCAGGCCAGCTGCTCCCCTGGAGCTCAAGGTTCCGGGTCCCGGAGGGGAGCGGGTCCCGGAGGGGAGCGGCCGGGAGTCTAGGAGCCTTAACTTTAACGTGTAGGGCAGGCACTGCATTCTTTAGAGATGGTAATGACAGATGCTGTCTTAGCTTGGCGTTTTAAAGAAAGTGCCCCCTCCACCAAAATTTATTATGTTTGTATGATTTATCTATCATAGAAACAATCCACATACTCAATAGCAAGGAGTCAGTTAAATAAATTATGATACATCTTGTTGATATACAGCTTTGTGAAATTATATATAAGAATAATTAATTACATGGGAAAATACAGGAAGTCAAAGTATATACAAGGTTTAATCCCTTAGTTACAAAAGCTACATAATGGGTGTGCTTAAATTTAAAAAAAGACATGAATGTTAGTAACTGCTATTCTTGGGTCGTGGATTAAGTCAATGTTTCCCAGACCCAACTAAAAGAACAAATGGAAGGGGTAAGAGAGACTGTGCTGAACGATGCACACGTGCCCTTTCAACAACGTTGGGCCACACCAAACCATTTGTCACTTTATGGTGCTTGGATATCGGGACTTGTTTTCTTCCTTGTTTTTGTACTCTGCAAGGTTTCTACAGTAACTATGTAATGCTTTTGTAACTAGAGTTGTTTCAAAACTCCAATGTTTACATTAGAGTTAAAATTCATTTGAATGAATAACATTTGAATGTTAACATTCAAAAAAGACCTTTTTATTTCATTCATGGCAGAATATTTAGATAACATTATTTTAGGCAGCAGGCAAATGAGGGGGGTGGGTTTGACAAACTCATAGTATTAATGAAAATATGAGTCTCACAAATTATGAACTAAAAATAGAAAAGTTCAACCACCTTTTTTTTTAAGGACTCAAGCAGGGGTGGCAAAAGGGTTTGGGACACCATGCTGACAGAAGTCTGCCCAGTACTTTCTAAGGTACATGACTTACCTGTGGAGGCCCAAGCACGCTGATATCACAGTAAATATAGTCAGGGGATGAAAGCAAAACAAAGTTTTAGATGAATGGGCAGGAGGGGCTGCATAGATGGGAAAACTCCAACAGCGCAAATGGAAAGGCAAAGTCAGAAGAAATTAGACAGACAGGCCTGGCTCTGGTGGTTGTTCAGCTACTACCAGTGAAAGGAACACAGGAGGCCGGCCAGCAGTGGGCCTGCGAGGGAGACAACAGCCAGGATCTCAGGACTGACTCGAGCTGCGCTACCTTCTCACGAGCTGCTTTTAGATTCCCTCTGTATGGTCTTGGAAGGTGACCCTGTGAATACCTACAGTGTGCTGAGTGCTTTCATACATGTTCACAACCAGGTGAGATGGATATTATTTTCCCCACTTCATACCTGATGACACAGGTTAAACTAGTAATAGGTTGGCAAAGAAACCCAGGTGTGACTAACTTCAAAGCCTGTGAAGGATCCTCAGACGCTGGGCTGTTAGTCATTAACTGTTTAAGCCAACTCAAAGTCAGAACAGTCCAGACTCCAGTGCTTTCCCCATTTCTCCCACATCACCCTTCCAATAGAAGCTTACAGGAGTCAAACTGCACCCTTGTGCCTTGGAAAGCAAATAATCAACAATCCCTAACTCATAAAAGAGCATGCAGCTTAATTAGCCAGACATAAGACTTTCAGTTGACTAAAAACAATTACAACTGAACTGCTCAGTCTTCATTTATTAGGTAGTTTAACATGCATATCTTTGAAAAGAGTTGACTTATAAAGACAAACATTAAATTCACAATTTGTAGTTCCATCCATCTTTAAACAAAAGTGTCTTTTAGTTATTAAATAAAATAAGCATTATTTCCTGGCACTTTAATGTGTTCTGGTTAGCAAACAGAATAGACATTTGTGAGGTCCATGAACCTTTAGAACACAATTAACTTTTTCTATACTGACCCATGGAGGCAATGACAGCTAATGTGACCTCACCCCCACCTCTGAATCTTCTTATTCCCACAGTAAACGTCAAATCTCCCAAAACATAATCTTCATCTATGCAGAGGTAACTTATCAAACTCACAAAACAGGCTCAGAAGAAATTGAGACATAAAATAAATGGCAAATTCTATCTACTAAAATTCAAGTGTCTAACTCTTCAGTGAATCACCAAAACCCACACATATTGTTCACTTATCCTTATTTTATTCATAAGCCTAATATACTTCCTATCTGGTTTCCATTTTTCAGCAAGTCAAAAGAAAAAAATTAAGAGACAATAAAGTATTACTAGAGATAGATAAATAGCTACAAAGTAGCAATTGTCAAGGGAAAAACGAAAAATGGGATATAGGCAAATGCAGGTAGAAGACAGCCATGAGAAATAATCTGGAAAAGCTCCCAACCCTCTGACTTTAACAGGACCAGGAAGGAATCACTGTGTAACTGATGCTCTCAATGAGTCCAAACTATCAAAGTTACACTCTATTCAGAATAACTTATTTAAGGTAATAAAGTATCTAATGTACTTTAGAAATCTTTTTATTCAAAATTAATTAAAAATTGTTAGTGTTCAAAAAGATATGCTTGTGTTAACCGATAAGGATTTCTTTGCAACTCATGTTGAGTCTCATTCTTCAACAGCACAGAATAAGCCAATTTTACAGAAGATAGAGATATATGGAAACATGAATAACTTTAATGGTGTATGCTAAATAAAAAGGAAGTTTTAATCTAGTGATCATCGAAAAGCGAAAATAATTACATCTACACAGAAAGTGGTACAATCGTAAGTTTTAAGAGCTTAACATAAACCAAGTGCAACCAAAATAAATATTTAAAGAAACCCAAATGAAACTGCTTAGTAGTGAGGGGGAACAATCACAAAGAGGGAAAGGGATAAACCAAGAAAATGAACGAAGAAAAGTGAGCAAGAAACCCAAAAGGTGTTTTGCAAACAGAAATTCAGATGCAAGAAACAGATACAAACTGGTCTAGGAGTATGACCTACGAGGCAATAGAAAGTGACTTAAAAGTCAGTTATAAATAAAAAATGACAACCAAAATACCAGAGAACCTTAAATTATTTAATCCAGACATTATCTAACCCCTCAAATTTGTTTGGTGTTATAGAGTTCATCATTCTCCACCAGAATGAAATGGGGGACAAATACGTTACTAGTTGTAGAGAGTGTTTCAGCACTAATTCACCCTGGAAGGTCAGGGTCAAAAGTATATTATTTCATTCAAACAATATATTTCTTCATATGAAAAAGTAAGATGCCAAAGGAGGAATTAAAATAAAATGTATTTTCAAATGATAAACAGAATCTCAAACTTTCAAATAGGTGTTTCTTAAAATGTTGATTAACTTCACACTTCACAGATTCTTGGTATTTTAAAATTAGGGATATTCTATTCCGGTGGTAATCCAGCTTGTCCTCTCTGCCAAACTGGCAGGTCCCACAGTATCTCCTTCCCCAAGCCTTTAATATTCTAAGTATATTCAACTTCTAGGAAGGACTTAATAAAGAATTCTGGTTCTTAAAAAAAAATGTTTTAAAATGATCTAATCCTTGTCAATTCACAAGTGCGAGCACTCAGACCAGAGTAAGCTCCCAGGTCTGGCTATTCTCAGGTGGTGTCCTGCTTGCCTACTACTCAGGGCCTTGACTGTTTGGTATTAGGAGTAAGCCCTTCCTTGACACTTAACCGTTATGGCCTTTTGTATGATCTGGCAAAAATTGGTTCTAAATCCAGTAATCTCCAACTTCTGCCCTCACATCAACCTAAAAACTTTACAAAGGAAGAAATTAAGACCTTCAAAAAAATTATTTTAAAAATACCTAGCAAGGTCTACTAGTAATCTAATGTACTGACATTTGATTGACAATTTGCTAGAGTGTTAAGACCTTCTAAGAAATACTGATATTAAAATGTGTTAGAGAAAATGCAGTAAGTATATATACATATATAGTAAACACAGTTATAAATTAATAGTTAACAATAAGCAAATGTATACAACAAAAATATGTACCATGAGCCCAATGTTGATTTTCACCACCAAAAACTATGTGAAGGTTTAAAGCATGATTTCCTGATTAATACACAAGATAAAAAACAAGGATAAAAATGTAGGAACAGACACCCAAGAAAATTATAAAAAACAAAATAAAAACAATGTAAGTTAACAAATGCAGATGGGAGAAGAATAGAAGAATTTAATGCCTATGGTGGCAACCAGGTACTCTCTTTTCATTGCAATAGCTAGAATAAATTATTTGATAATATTCTCTGTTTACTAAAGAATGGCAAGTATTTTTGCTGGTGGGAGGTGTCAATTTTTTTCATCAAAGAATAGTAAAAGACTGAAACAGTAATGATACCCCTTGTATATTTAACCAACAGTCGGATACTATCTCATTAATCATCTTTGGTAGCTGATAATTTGAATAGAACCACATGATGAATCAAAAAACATGCCAATTTTAAAAAGAAAAACCCATAAATGCAATCCCAGCATCTAAATGGTAAACACAAAGTGAATTCCTAATCTAGCGTAAGATTTTTTTTTTAATTGAAAGAAAAAAAATATAAATAACTCTACCTATTTGTAAAAATGTGAATGATCAAAAACAGCACAATGGCTGGGTTCTCACAGACTGTGCAAGTTCAATTTGAAATATTCATCTGCTGTCAAGAGGGAGCAATTCAAAGGACATCACACAGTCTATAATCCAGCTTGAAGGAGCCATCCAGACTTTGCCCTGCCGAACCCTCTCTGGGTGATAATTAGATAAATCCTCATAGATGATATACTGTGTGCAGAAGCACTGATCAGAATCAGGTCTGGCATGGTACGCAATTGTATTGATGGTCTGAGTCACATCGCTGTCTGGCTTGGGCTTTCTACTGAGGACCTGGCCCCCCGCTGCAGTGACAAGCTTAATAAGACTGTCCTTTGGGTGGTGTATGAAGGTTCCCCCAAAATAGAAGTAGCATCCATCAAATAGTCTTGGCAACTGAAATAACAAGAAACAACTTGTTAAAGGCAGATAAAAATAAGTTTTAAATAAAAGCACTGCATATGAATGAAGGAAATAAAAATATAGGTTAAGTATCTCTTATCCAAAATGCTTGGGACCAGAAGTGTTTCAGATTGCAAATTTTTTCAGATTTTGGAATATTTGCATCCACATAATGAGCTATCTTGGGGACGGGACCCAATTATAAACACAAAATTCATTTATGTTTCATGTACCCATAGCTTGAAGATATGAAACAAAGTTCTGACTGTGGCCTATCACGTGAGCTTATGTATGGAATTTTCCACTTGTGGTATGGGTGCTCAAAAACTTTCTGATTTGGGATTTTCAGATTAGGGATGCTCAACCTATACTAGTCATGAGCAGTTAAGAAGCTACTTAATGGGGTGCTAGGACAAGTTGTATTTCAAGCAAACTAATTGGATCAAGAAAAATACTTATGCAAATAAAGGCTTCGCATTTATAATTTTTTCCCTAAGATTCAGTTACCAACTTGGTTCCTTTTTACTCTAACAAAACAGACAAACAAAAAAAACCCCAAAAACTATACATCAAACTTCTTTGATAAGGCTGCTTATGCATATTTGGTGGGACTTAAAGCCCCAAGAATTCCTAGGGTATCTGAAATATGCTTCAGGGACACCAGGTTGAACTTTATTAAATGGTAAGAGTAACATCTTTTCCACAAACCTTTATCCAGTTCTGCCTGTACGCATTCAGGTCTCTACATAGCTACATATTACCAACCTAAGGTCTCCAGGAAAGCCACGGTGGGAGTGTGGCCTCCAGGGTTCCAGAGATGTATTCACTGGGCACAAGAGATTAGGAAGCCATGGCTAGGGATCCACTTAGCTATGAAACACACTTCTGTGTGCTCTATGAAAAAAGAAAAGTTTCACAATTCCCTTCCATGAAAATTTTGTCATTTCTAATATGCTTATATATATATATATCTCAACAGGATAATAGAATATTCTCCATTAAAACTACAATATGTGGCCATAAAGACATACGGTAACTAAATCCAAGCAGCAGCTGTAAGTCTTCTTTCAAGCTACTTCCTATATCTGAGATTTACCTCAGATTCTGAAAGGTTTATGGGAATGTTCAAGATGCCAAAAATCCATTAACAGTATGAAGTTATTACCTTCTGGATTTTACTGCTCATTGTGATCATCTTTCAGAATCAAGTGCTTGAAATAAGCACAATTAAAATTTTAATCAGTCACCTGTACTTGTTGAAAGGGCAGAAGGAGTTTTTCCTGATGGTGATAATAACATTAAGTCATAATAAGAACAATGAAAGCAGTATCAAAAGAAAAAATACCAGCTGTTCTCTGTTGAGCCTGCTTCTCTGCGGACCTTCGGGAATTTCATACTTTTCTTCCTGTGCACATACTTTTCTTTTTAGACATACTTTCACCCCTGACAAAAAACAAGGATAAAAGCAAAATAAATATGAAATGAGCATTATTTCTCTCTCATTAAAATTAAGCAATATACTTAGAAGCTGTTTCTCCTCTCCATGTTTAGGTATTATTTTAAAATAGAAACCTTACTTATGCCAAAAGAAAATATACTGAAACTAGTTCTTTCCATGTAAAGTAATTGTAAGAAATCTTTCCTTCAGAGGATTAAGCAATTACTGCTGAACACTAACTGTAATTTTAATCTTTCTGAAAAACTTAAGCAAATATACTATTTCAAACATAACAATAAAAATTTACATTTTCATTTATAGCAATTACCAAAATGAAGGTGAATAAAAAGTCCATCATGAGTCCAGCCCACAATAATCTAAACTGAACACTTACGATCTGCACTGCTCGTTTTGGCAGTCACATGTCTAGTCTTCTGTTAGACTATAAATGATCTGACAGTAAGGAAAGTGCTTCAGTCCACAGCACCTGTCTCAGCTGGCTGTACAACAGGGGATCAACAGTACTTGTTAAAATAAACAATAAGCAGAGCCTGGGACATATTTGGTATTTGATAGGTACACACTGAAGCTGCCAGTATAAGATGATTTGGTTGGGCTTCACAGGAAAAAAAAGCATTCTTTTCATGGCTTGGATAAGTGTGTTCAGTTTCCAGCTAAAAAGCAAGAGCAATAGAGATAGCCGAGCCTGGCACTGTTTATAGTCATTCTACTAAGTGGCTCCTGGGTGGGGAAGCCCCGAGCAGGGCCATTGGCTGGCAGCCAGCACCAACTGTCAGGCTGAGCTTTAGAAATGACATGAGCCTTCAGGAATTCCCAGGACCGATCACAGATGTGAGGACATGGTCACCTTAAACCAGAAGCCACACCTTAGGATACTGCCTGTCATCATCAAGGCAGGGAATTGATGGCACATATGTGTATTTATCATGCTCCTGTTTTGACAGCATATAACTAAACTAAATTTGAAATTTGGAGTTAAATGACTTAGATATCCCAATTATTTCCATTGGTATAATTAGTTAAACTCCTTGAGCCTCAGCCTCCTTGCCTACAGAAAGGAAAAAAGAAAATAATACTACCTATTTCACAGGACTTCTCTGGATAAAATGCAAGAAGCATTCTGGAAACTGGATAGCATAATAAATTATCTTCATTGTAAAGACAAACCCTTCACACAATTTGCTATTTGTCTTTGAGATTATTTTGCTCAATAACCTCAGTTTTATAACTGAGATTGGAAATCATACATTATTCACTTATGCATTCCTCAGCATTTAATATACTCTTCCCATGGAACAGGAGCTTAATAGCAGAGGTTATTGGCAAAGTTGGGACAATAACTCAGGTTTCTTTACCCACTGTCTAGTATTGCTAATACAAAGGAAAAAAGTTCTTATAAAACTCACTAAAGACATAAATGTTAAAGGATTCTCTCTACGCAAATAAAAAACTATACAGTACCTGTAAGAGTTCAATTACATTTCAAATTCTTAATTATTTCAAAGTAATTTTGAATATCAAAATGTTACATCCTATTATCACTTGATATCTAATGGCTTAAAACTTAATCAGAAAGAATTTATGGCTCCATAAACATATACTTTTGATTGAAAATTAGGTATCTATGTTGGAAATATACTAATTTAACAGTATTTTGGAAAACTCTTAAAAAATGCCAGTCACAAAACTGTCTAGCTGATCCCTACTTAATTCAACAGCAGAATGACCCCAATGCAGGAGAAAAACCACTACTTGCCTTTAAACTATGCATAAGCCTGTAAAAAGGGTGGTCCCAAACCAATAGTTAATCTGCTACAAATACCAGAACTGTCTCAGGATCGCATTTGATATAAACTAAGATTCATTTGTGTATAAGTAAAAGGCCTCTGGACCTGTAATAATTAGCTTGAGAGCAAAAAAATCAATGCTTTCCAAGAGTTGGTAACGGTCTGCTTTAGACTAATCCAGACTTTATGACATAACCATTTTTAAACTTTCTTCTCTGTTACCCCCAACTGACATAGTAATAAAACCTCATCTCTGGCTTACATGAGTCAATCCACAAAACTTCAAGTAAGAGATATAACTAAAAATATGGGTACCTTTTGAGGAAAAAAATATATTTTATATATTTATTTACATATTTATTAAATATATTTATTCTATAAGTAATCCTATAATGCTTGGATTTTGAAAACTATTTAGAATTTAAGAGGTAGAAAAGACCCTGAAGAGCTAGTCCAACTTTCTTGTTATACAGATTTAGAAAGTCAATGATAACACCAGAGTTAAAGCTAACCACTTCCTCACACAACAGCCTTCCATTCAGTGCTCATCCTGAATCATATTCACAGGTTGAGTATCCCTTACCAAAAATGCTTGAGACTAGAAGTGTTTCAGAGTTTGAACTTTTTTGAATTTTAGAATATTTGCACATATATATATGCAATGAGATAACTTGGAGACCCAAGTCTAAACATGAAACTCATTTATGTTTTACATAGACCTTATACACATAGCCTGAAGGTAATCTAACATTTTCAATGATTTTGTGCAAGAAACAAAGTTTTGACTGTGTCTTAACTGCGGCCCATCACATGAGATCGTATGTAGAACTATCCACTTGTGTCATGTTGGTGCTCAAAAAGTTTTGGATTTTGGAGCATTTCAGATTTAGGACTTTGAATTAAGAATGCTCAACTTGTATTAAGCACCTATTATGTACAAAAAGAGTCATAATCTCTGCCCCAAAGAAGGAAATTCCTACTGTTTCCTGCCAACTTTATTTCAATAATCTAATCCTAAACTTTTATTAAAATTAGAAGGCTTTATCACTGAGTGCTTAATTTCAAATAAAATTTTATTGCTTTATTTTTCTCTATAAATAAATGATCCATTACCAAATTTCATTTTTCAAGCATGTTTGTAATTATACTCATGTTTTAAAGATATTAAGGATGCCACTGAGACAATCTCAAGTCATGGCATATATAATGGCAAAGGAAACTCCCCACTCTTTTCGAGAAATTTGAAGAACTTGCTATGACTCAAATTTCTGTTACAAAGTCAATTAAGGAACAAGAGCTACAGACAGCAAGAGAAGATTCATGTTTCCAGATTCAGCTTTTCCCTCTCTTTCAACTGGAAATGGTAATCTTTTGAAGAACAACAAATATGGGAGCAGGTTTGATTGTCAGAAACATAAAGAAGAAAAATATTCTTTTACATTACACATTTTTTCAAATATGTTAAAATCAAAAATAACTGGTTTTTGAGTAAAAATATCTGAATGCGAAGTTGTTTTTGAAAACAATGTTGGCTCAATCTTATGTTAAATCTAAAAAAACTGGCAATCAAATGTTCTGGAAGAAATAATTTAGATGTATCAGTGAAGTGAGATTAAAAATATTAGTAAGGCAAGAAATAGTACAAAACCAAGTTTTTAGTTCTTTATATTCCTGGTATTGAACAAAAATAAAATAGAATTATTAAATATTAAAATGAAAAGTAGAATATCATTAAGAAAACATGGAATATCAACATGTTTTATTGTTGCTTCCCTGGGCACAAATAAGTAGAATCTGAGGAGAATTTGTTTGGTTTCAGTAAACTTATTTTTCTCACACCTATAAATCCTCTAAGACAAAACTCTCTTCTCATAAATGGTCATTAGTGGAGAATGATAGCAATATCATTTTATAAAAACTGTGAATACTATGTTAGCTAATATTCATCCTATGAGCAGAATACAGAATTATAAGTTGCATGTGTCCAGTGCTCCGAAAACTTTAACTTTCTATATTTTAAAATAATCACAAGTCCTCCAAAACCAAACCAATGCTAAAATCACACACCATTATTTTCTGGTTAAAGGAGAAAAAAGAAAAACAAAATCTTTAAAGCCCAATTTATTTTATTCCATTTCCTTTTCTAACTTTAAATGACCAAAGATACAATTGTTTGTTCTAAGACCCTGCTAAAAATTACTGTGTTAACAGCTACTATCTATGTAGTAAGTACTTGTATTCTTCCCCAAGTCCAGCAAGACTGGTACAGTCAATGGTCATTATTTGTAGTCATTAGGTTCTAAAAAGATGTGTGAACACTGAATTAGTGAATAATGAACCATTGCTCCTGAAGAAAATACAGGGTTAGGTGTCTGTGAGCCTCTCTGTTCCCAACATTTTCATCAGTTGATCAATACTTAACCTTGTTTTATATATATTTCTGTTTAAAGACACCTTATTTATTATGCATTGTTGATTAACATTAAACTCAGGGCCAAAAGCACTGCACTCCAGGCCTTAACAAAACTTATCTACCACAAGTATTTTCTCTGAAAGACGCATTACAGTTTTCTTGAGCTTAGGAACACTACCCAACACTTCAGCACAATATTTAGAAGCCATTTGAAACAAGTGAAACCAATGACAAAAAACACAAAAATGCAAAAAAAAACATGGAACTAATAGACCATGAAAGGCAAATACGTGTTTATAGTATGAGAGTCGAAAGGAGGAGGCAAACAACCACCTTGTTTGACCTCAGCTGGGAACAATGCTCATCAGGTAACTCAAAGTCTTCGCTACTCTGCACATGTCTACAAAAGTGTTGTTGAATATTGATTTGGGAGTGACAAAAAAAAAAGAAAGAAAGAAAGAAAGAAAAGAAATTTAGCAAGTAAGCACATTCACAAATACAGAATGCACAAATAATGAAGATTTACTGTATGTTATTTCCATTTCGGGGAGGGAACTCATATGCAAAGAACTTAACCTGCTTAAAGCCATTCAGCTATTAAGTGGCAGAATGGGAATGTGAACCCAAGTCAGCTTAGTTTTTAAAGCCTGTGTATTTTACACTAAAATATAACTTTCTGGTACACAAGATAAACCGTGGATTCTAAAAGGCATGATGTGAATATGTCAAATGCTTTAAAGCTGCTTTAACTGAGTGTTCCAAGATGTTGCCTAATACATAAAAGTCGGAAAATTTTAACGACCACTCCATCTCTCCGAAAGCAGAGTCTTTCTGAACTTGGGACTGTTAATGCATATTCAAATTCAACACTCAAGCTGGGGACAGCCCAAGTCCCTATCGTGTGATTCTTAATTTGTTAGTTTTGCCTGTGCTTTGGTGCTTGTCTCTCTCTCCGCCATTGTTTTTAATGCAAAAATCATATTCAGCCCAGTTTCTAAGCTGAATTTCTGAAACCGGTTATTCTCACCAACTTATCATAAATGTTCTATCAAAACTGTTGTTCTTTGCATGTAATAAAAATATTTTAGAAATAGCATAAATTTTAATAAGTGCTCACTGAGGAAAAGACTATCTTCCTAATGAAGTTAATATTAACTTCACTGTATATTGAAAATGAGACTCAAAATAAAATTTTTGACTAGATCAAAATACCATATTAGAAACATTGACAGTGTGCTGGCACTATGTCACATGCTATTTCCATATTATACATCAACCCAAAAAACAGCATTAGCAACCCAGTGAAATCACTGACTTAAACTCATTACTTCACATGTAAATTATTCTTCCTACTTTAATCTAAGCATGTATAATAGTTCCCTCCCTAAATCTCTTTCCTAATGATATTTGCAGAACATTCATAACAGTTTATCTTTAGATGAACGGATATGCCAGCATATAAAGCCCAGAATCGAACACTGAACACTCCTACGATATCTACTGTATTTATCAGTAAGTGGCTAATGACTGATTACTGAAGTAAGTAAATGGGCTGTGCCTATGCTGGCTGCTTGTCCATTTTATGGGTTTGTTTGACTGATTATTTAAACTTTCAAAAGAAACATACTAAACGGGTATCTATTGCTCCTCGACAATGTGCTGAAATTAGTCAAGTCAATCAAAAGAGTCTATCCTTAATAGATATTGGAGTTCAAGAGAAATGAGATGGCAAACACCCAAAGGGCAGCACAGCACTTCCATGGGAAGGAACTACTGCATTTATAGTATATGTTTCAATTCATAAAATTTTCAGCTCCATAGCAGTTGTTCAGCAAATTTCTGTAAAGTAAGGCAGAAAAATTGAATGCTCTAATTACAATTATTAAGCTGAGCAAATACATTCCTCTGATATTCTCTTATTCCAAGTAACAATGTGCCAACTCCTTATGCCACCTAATATCAATGAAACAAAGGGGGGAAAAAATAGCGCTTTTTTCCACCTGAAAACTATTCCTTAGTTTTCAGGTCTATAATAGCATGTTTGAATGTGACAAAGTGTTTTGTTAAAGTTGCTGTCATAGCATAAAAAAGCTCAAGAATTTTTTCAAAGCTAGGAGTGACATCTACACTAAGGGTTGTGACTCAAATGCATAAAAGGGCCAAAAAGATTATATGAATGTTTGAAGAACCTGGTGTGAAATGGTAGGAGGTTGCAGAGACTGTAACAAACAGGAAAATGTACGTTATATCTAAAGACATAAAAATTACGTGGTTATGTTAGACAAAACCACATAAATCATAACAGCCCTCAGACTGCCAACCTGAAACTCCTGATGCTTTGGCTAATCAATCTCTTCATTTTATTTATGGATAAGGGAACTGAAGTCCTAAGATATCCTCCAACTCCTAGATCAGTTTTTTTTTTTTTTGGTTAATCTTTATTCTTAAGTCGTAAAAAAAAAAAAAAAGGCATCTCTATTGAGATTTAATATATTTTACTTCCCTTATAATAAATCACATTATTACTTAATAGACAAGTAGGAGGATAGTTTTAAGAGATTAGCCAAAAAGTATGCCAAATGGCAAAATCTAATGACTACCCTGGAGTGGGGAGAGATTGTGGAGGGAAAACAATGCATTTGGTTTTGTCTTCAGTGTATCGGTGAGTTTATTTGATCTGACTGATGCCAAAGCTGCCACTCTCTAACTTGTACCGTTGGTTTCAGAATGAAGACATACTTCTTTGTAGACATTTACCAAAATTACAAATTCATATCAACTTCCTAGGGAACCTCTTGAGATAAACCAACTGAACTGATTTACTGAAAAGTAAAATAAGAATGAAATAACTTTAAAACAAACTTTCAAAGAGGGAGGTGGACGATACTAGGTTTTTGGTGGGTACCATGTGCGTTGCTCCAGTGAGGGATGCACTGAAGACCCTGATTTCACCACAGTGCAATGCATCAATGTAGCATAACTGCACTTGTACCCCTTGAATATATAAAAATAAAAAATCTTAAAAATAAAGAAATAAAACAAACTTTCAGCAGTTTAAATGGTGATACCTTAATATCATCAATGAAATGGAGGAATCTACCAGCCAAGTACTGCCTAATTAATAAGCCTAAATAATGTATGGTAGTTTAAGGTTTTATTTACTCAATAAAAGCTAAGCAAACTACAGCATGAATTCTTAACCTATTTTCCATTTAAAACAAAATATGAGAACTTTCATAACATTCAGAGTCATTAACTCATCTGAAGTACAATATATACTGTAATCCTTAGTCTTTATACATATATGAAGATTTTAACACAGGTCATCTTCCACCAATTTAAAGATTATTCTTAAAATTTAACCAAACTTTTATATTTGTAATAAATCAGTAATAGAGCCCATAACTATTCCATCATCTGTCACTAAGACAATTCAATAGAAAGATGGACTCTTATTCTCCCTTTTGAAGGAAAAAAAAGCAACTATAAGACCACATCTTAGTTAGCTTTCTTAACTCATAATTTCTAAACTGAAATGACTGTATATGAATAAGTTATTTATGTAAACAAAGATTTCTACATATTCTAGAATGATACATACTTGAAAATGTGTCAAAATGCTATCCTTATAAAATGTATGCTTTATTTCATCTTTCTTTTTACATATTCTATTATAGTTTAAGATTTTGACTGAAGCTCTCACTTTGCAAAAATAAATGGATGGCCTACCTATCCATTAAACTAAGGGATTCTTTTAGTCCAGGTGTATTCCTGATCATTCCTACCATTTCATGCAAGCTTTCCTTTTGCCCTGAGATCTTATTACTTTTTATATATAGATAAGTAGCCCAGTTCCCAAAGTACTACTGAATCCAAAGTCATTAACTCAAAGTCATTAAGGTAGCTCTAGCTACACCTTAGCAAAGCCTGGAATTTTTGCATACTAATGCAGCTTATGAATTCCTGGGCTACAACAATTTTTTATAAAGAGACTTGCACTATACAGAAAGATATTCCTTTATTCTAAATCACCAGTAACACCACTATTGCCTCCTACCTCATAAAAGTATGTACATCAAGGGATGTATACTTTCATTTTAGCTCCATGAATCACTGATGGTGTTCGTAGATTCATATTAAACTTAGTCACTTTTCCTAGTTTCAGAAGGAAAAAAAGGATCATACAAATGAGAGGGAGTAGGAAAAAAGGGATTCATAAATACATACACACAAATGATTAGAGAATACGATGAAGATGGAAGAAAGCTTTAACAGGGAGATCTGTTAAATGTCCAAAGGGGTGGGAGGGACAGAAAATTAACCCTGCATGGAAGGCCATTCATAGAATTTCCTCACCCTCTTCAATAGCCAAAGCCATAAATAAATCCATAATTCTTCTGGAGCTACTGGCCATTTGTAACTGAAATAGCACTAAAAATTAGAATTATCACTCTTATTCAACACCAAATGTCTTTTAAAAAAACTAAAATACAGAATCAAACATCACTATTGTATGTCAAAACAAAAGTCCTAATAAATATGTCATTTGATTCTATTAAAATCAATACCCAAGTTTTAAAAGGAAAATAATTTTTTTGCAAATGCTTTCATATTAGGCTTTTTAATCAAGTAGAAAATATGATAGCACTAAACTTTACAAAAAAGAGAAACCACAAATAGAAAACCCTCTATAACAATGACCAAAATGGAAACACAATTAACTTATACTATCACTGAAATTTTTGAAAATCAGGTAGCAAGTAGAATAGAGAAGTGAGCCCAGCATAACAAATTCCATGGCAAAAAGTGAAAAGACAATGAAATAAAGGCTTCAAATATAAAATTTTCATGCTAAATGTTCCCATCCAGATTTGGGATATCCCAGGAAATACTGTCACAGATGATTAGATTGTATGATTCTATATAAATACCATGTATAAATTATTTATTTTGGGGCTACTTTTTAAGCTAATATTGTAGTCATAAGTGTATCTATATATAAAAACACATTTCTTCACATGATAATATGCTAAATTTATTTCATTTAATGCATATTGAGAAGGTCAAATTCTATCACAAAAATATATGACTATATCATAAAATTTTCTTAAGCAAAACTTCAGCATTAACTCTAAGACCATGTATTATGAATAATAATATTAAAATACTCCACCTTGGTGTAGGTATAAAGATCAAACTCAGTCTACTGTCCAAAAATTCTCACAAAAAATGGAAAATTCATGCTCAGAGCTTTCTTAGTAATATATTAGAAGTTCAAATACTTATGTAAAAACTTCTGTTCTCATTAGGACAATCACCATATTAAAACATATTTGCTAGATCTGTTTACTGCTGTCTCAGATGGGAGAAACACACACATGCAGGTTCTAATTCCCCTGATTAAGATCAAACCCCTTACCTATCCAATTAATCTTTGGAAAACACTAAAATAAAAATATATTTTCTAATTGTTATTAGAACTTGAAAATCTGTATTTATTCCTACAGAATTTTAATTTTACTAACAGGAACACATTGTCTTTAAAACCATTACAAACCTATAGGCCTCTTCAGTAACCCAACCATCCACCACTACTTTGGTTTTTTTTGATTATTTTTTACTCATACACATTCACACATTTATATATTGTTTAAAGTGAAGATATAATTGTTTTATGCTTTTTGAAAACTTAATCCTGGCTGGGTGTGGTGGCTCATGCCTGTAATCCCAGCATTTTGGGAGGTCCAGGTGGGAGGATCATTTGAGGCCAAGAGTTCAAGACCAGCCTGAGCAACATAGTGAGACCTCATCTCTACAACAATTAAAAAATTAGCTGGGCGTCGTGGCATGTGCTTGTTGTCCCAGCTACTTGGGAGGCTAAGGCAGGGGGATTGCTCAAGCCCAGGAGTTTGAGGTTGCAGTGAGCTATGATGACACCACTGCACTTTAGCCTGAGCAACAGAGTGAGACTCTGTCTCAAAAAAAAAAGAAGAGGAAAAAGAAGAAATTTAAACAATTCTGTTTTTCATAATATTTTTGTCTTAATATTTATCATATAAAAATACAAACTTTTCAGAGAATATCTTCAAGCACTCCAGAATTTTCTTAATTCTCTCATATTTAGGTTATTCTCTCTATTCTTGCTACTAGAAGTAACAATGCCAATACTTCTGTCTCTCATCTGTCTTACTTGCTTAGGGTAAATCCTCACAGTGGGAATCCTGGATCACAGGATGTTTTTTTTCCCTTGGACAATCTTCCCGGAAGGACTTCTATAAGCATGAAGTTGCCTAATCAATGTTAGTTTACAGTAATGCTTTGGTATATACATTTTTTTTGATGATTAGCAAAGTTTGAATAGAATAAAAACTGCATTTATTTTCAAAATTCCACAGCACTGTCAATATCCATTTAAAGAAGCATATTTTAAGAATGAATTCGTTAGCCTGATTATAAGGTTATTTATAAACTGATAATACAATAATTAACTTTTAGGGTCTACCTCTCCTGAATGAAAACAAAAAACAAAAAAACACCCTATTTGGCCCTTCCCCATTTCACAGACACAAGTTCAATGTAAAATGCTTGGCACAATCCTCCAGCAACTCCCTTAGGACCTGGGGACTTCTAAAGCTTCCATAGCTGCAATTTTATTTAAACTTAAATAAGAGTAGGAAAGAGGGAGAGATTATTAAAGAAAAGATGACAGCCATCTGCTCTCCCCTTCACGATGAAGTGAGAAATGAGGATACAGAATTAAATTTTCTTATAAAGAAGTTAGAGTAGGAAATATTTTGAAAGCAGTGTACTAAAAGAACAGGTCAGTAAAAAATATTTTCTTATCGAAGGCTAGTATGCATCTTTAAGATGCAGTTTCATTTTTTTCATACTCTAAAATGTTAATAAAATGACTTATTTGTACATCTCCTACTCTTTCATTCTAGTCCCCTCTTTAATTACCAAAATTTACCCTTGTAATGAGAATGGTTATTAATTGGCTGTGTGGAATGAGCACCAAAACTAGGACTAAAGCAGAGTCTGAGCCACAAACTTGATCTTGAAAAAGAAACTTTTCTCATCTATAACCTTTATTTTTATAAAATATAAGATAAATACCATTCTGTAAAATATTTATAAAATAAATATGATGAGACAGATTGGCTGGTCTGTACAATTATGGCCTATTCTCAGAATCTTCATACTAAGTCCACTAATTGTGGCATTGTAAGATACTCTACATACACAATGTAGGAAAATAAGAGATATCAAACAATTAAGATAAAATGCTTTTGAACAGAAAACTTCTACTGGATCCAAATTCTTTTTGTTAAATTTGTAAAATAATTATCTACAGAGAAAATTTAGAATAAAATTCCTCTTGAATCTATTTGGTTTATCAAAATTCTCACAAAAAGTTTAAAGTTTCTTAATTGTTAATCCAGTAAAGATTTTGTCTTCTAGCAAGCCCATGGACAGATTCAAACATAAAGTCATAAATCTTTACACATAATTTTGAAAGCTTTGGTCTACCTCATCTTCTTATAATATAAATGGTTTCAAATAATTTTGAATGGCTCTGAAACGATTTTTAAAATCAAACTGAGCCAGCACAGTGGCACATGCCTGTATTCCCAGCTACACAGGAGGCTGAGGTAGGAGGATGGCTTGAGCCCAGGAGTTCAAGTCCAGCCTCAGCAATCTCACAAAACCCCATCTCTTTAAAAAATAAAAGCAAACAAAAAAAAAAACTGAGATGCTTGCCACTGAGAACAATATAGAAACTATGAGAAATATATATTAGGAAAGAAGGTAATTGAAAGTTCTTGCTTTCTTTTTACAAACCCAGTAACTATTTAAACGGATTGCCTCAAACTCTGAACGTATTTCTCTTTGGACCCTATACTAGAACATACAAGGATATGAACTTCAATAAGAGATTCCATCTATCCTTTATCCTAAAAGAACCATTGATATTAGAGGATATTATTCACTACTGTGAGAATCACTAATTAGCACACTATTAAATTAGCTTGAGTCCATCAGTACTTCTATCACATAAAAAATGACATGGCCAAGCCACTAAAGTGACAAAACTTAAATTTCCCAAAGAAAGCAGACTTTATGGAAAGAAATCACATAGCCAGTACGTGTAACCAAATGCCAGTTCAGCATATTCACAAGAACCAGACTCAAAGTTAAGTACAAGTCTTAGCACTTTCAAAATTTCATATGGCTTCTTTATTACTGAGACCTTATGAAAATCGTCCTCTTCCTATCACCACTGGCAAGGTTTCTGGCGCAGGTTTGGTACAAAAGCATCCATAACATGAAACCATTGTAAATGAGTTTTTTCAACGTGGAGGCTCAATAAGATTTATCACAGATTTGAAAGGAAAAAGAGAGTTCAAAAATCAGTGAGATATAAAGAGAAACTGGTTTTTCCTATGTAAATGGTCAATCAGTCCGATTACTTATCATACTTCTCAAACTGGTTGTAATCAGGAAGACTAACAACAGGGACAGGAGAACAGAGGGAGTGCCACCACTAGCCGTAGCCACTTAGCTGGATCAGATTGCACCCGTGGAGGCCAGCATCACAAGAAAAGAAGTGGTAGTGTATTTAAAAAGGACATAAGGATTGCTGAAAGGAAACAGTTTTACAAACCAAATCGACGTCCAGCTACAGATTAAATTAACAATTAAGATCTTGATAAATCAGGCATTCTACCATAAAACCTTCAACGCACAAAGCCATTATTTAAAACTAATTTTAATCCATCATTTGCTTCTTAAAAAGAAAGTTTCATTAAATATATCCACTATTCTTTAACTTTTTATTTTAAAATAATTATAGTCACAGGAGTTTGCAAAGAAATATAAAAAGAAGCCCCATACACCATTCCTCCAGTGTCCAATGTTAACATCTTACACAATTATAAAAATACCAACAAACTGACATTGATATAATCCACAGAGCTTATTTGGAATTCATTGGTTACACACACACTTGTGTGTATGTGTGTGTGTGCACGTGCGCATGCAGATCTATGTAATTTTAACATGTGTAGCCTAGTATAATGTAACCACTACTATGATCAAGATACTCTCTGTGTAGCCACAGAAATAATCAATAGAGTGAATAGACAACCTACAGAATGAGAGAAAATATTTGCATGCTATACATCCAATAAAGGACTGGTAACCAGAATCTACAAAGAACTCAAGCAAATCACCAAGGTAAAAAAAAAAAAAAAAAAATCAAACAACCCCTTTAAAAAGTGGGCAAAAGACATGAAAGAAACTTTTCAAAAGAAGATAGACTAATGGCCAACAAACATATGAAAAAATGCTCAATGTCTCTAATCATGAGGGAAATGAGAATCAAAACCACAATGCACTATAACCTAACTCCAGTGAGAATGGCTTTTATCAAAAAATCCCAAAACAACAAATGCTGGCGAGGATATGAAGAGAGACGAACACTTATACACTGTTGGCGGGACTACAAACTGGTACAACCTCTATGGAAAGTAGTATGGAAATATGTCAAAGAACTAAAAGTAGACCTACCATTTGATCCAGCAATCTCACTACTGGGTATTTACCCAAAGGAAAAAAGGACATCTTATAAAAAAAATACCTGTACCCGAATGTTTACAGCAGCACAATTCACAATTGCAAGGATGTGGAAACAACCCAAGTACCCATCAATACATGAGTGGATTAATAAAATTTGGTATATGTATATCATGGAGTACTACTCAGCCATAAAAAAAAATGATGAACTAATACCTCTTATATTAACATGGATGGAACTGGAGACCATTCTTCTAAGTGAAGTCACAAGAATGGAAAAACAAACACCATATATATTCACTATTAAATTGGAACTTACCAATCAACACTTAATGTGCACTTATGGAAATAAAATTCATCAGAAATCAAACAGATGGGAGGGGAGAGGAGAGAATGAGTAAATTCACACCTAACACGTACAATGCACACTATCTGGGTGATGGGTACACTTATAACTTCGACTCAAACTGTACAAAAGCAATTTATATAACCAAAACATGTGTACCCCGATAATACTCTGAAATGAAATGAAATAAGATAAAATTACTCAACTGTATCATTTCAAGACTCCCTGTCACTCTTTTGTAGCCACTAATCTTTCCTCAACAATTAGTTAACAAAAAGTTAATCCACTGTCTTATTTTAGCCATGATATCAAAAGTAGATACTTTAGCTATTGAGGAGTAGAAAATAACCATGTATAAGCTTTCTTCTTATTTTGTCTCAAGTCCTAAGTGAATCCAAGGATAAGAAAAGAAACAAGTGACAGTAGGGAAGGGAAAAGGCAGCACTGAAGGTGGTGGGGTTTGACTACTAGCAAGAAGAGGGGAGCAGGGACACATTTTCAGTGGAGGTTGAGATAGCTGGAATCAGATAGTACAAGGCAGTCTAAATTTTCCAACATCTTCCTAAAAATACTGGATTAACTAAGAGACCAACAGGGTGTTATATAAGTAATATTTTAGAAATCATAAAGGGAAAGCAATAAACTACTTTAATTTCATAGACCTGTCACACAGTATATTTAAAACGTGTTCATTAAATGAAATATATCATTTAACATTAATATGGATTGCTTAAGGTACACTATGTACTCCATTTACTCTTTATTAAAATAGCTGGTAGTGTAGGAAAAAAGAACTATAAAACCAGAAAATATTTGTAAGTTTCTACTAATAACACCTAAATGATGCCATTAATATGAGAAGATTTTTCAAAATGCAGTGACTAACCAGAGGTAACAAAGTTAACATAAGTTCCTTAAATAATTATGGGCAGTAACAACTGTGAAAAATGAAACTAGTCTTGTTAATTCATTTTTTAATTCCCCCAAATCTAATACTTACATTCAAATTTCATGATCCAGCATCCACTGAGAATCCCAAGCATACACTTCAGGGTACTTTGAACTTCATCACCAGGAACAATAACATGAGTTACTAGAATACAAAAAAAGCAGTAAGAGAAATAGAGATATAAACCAAAATAATTCTTTAATCAGTCTGTTTTTTATAACTAGTTAAGTCTATATTTTATAAACTTCTTTGTTTTTTTGGTTTTTTTTTTTGAGACACAGTCTCACTCTGTTGACCGGGCTAGAGTGCCGTGGCATCAGCCTAGCTCACAGCAACCTCAAACTCCTGGGCTCAAGCAATCCTCCTGCCTCAGCCTCCCGAGTAGCTGGGACTACAGGTGTGCACCACCATGCCCGGCTAATTTTTTCTATGTATTTTTAGTTGTCTAGCTAATTTCTTTCTATTTTTTTTAGTAGAGACGGGGTCTCAATCTTGTTCAGGCTGGTCTCGAACTCCTGAGCTCAAACGATCCGCCCGCCTCGGCCTCCCAGAGTGCTAGGATTACAGGCAGAAGCCACCGGGTCCAGCCTATATTTTATAAACTTCTATCTGAATTTTCTTCAAAGGCAACAATTTTTACACTTAAGCATAAGACTTCTTTTATTAATATTTAGTATCACTTTCTAACCTGGCCATCAACATAAAAAATCAGACAAAAAAAAAACCGTATTAAAATCTTAAAGCCACATTAGCAGACAAATACTTTTTCTTTTATTTTCAACTTATAACTAAGCAATTACAGCATTACATCATACTACAATTTATGTGTCATTAGCAGAGTCAAAAATTTGCTTTTCCAATGTACTGTTCTGTCCTAAAATATATGCAAAGCTTTAACCTTTACATTTCCTAACTACATTAAGACTGTAAGTAGCCTGGGCAACATAGTGAGACCCCAGTCTCTACAAAAACCAAAAAAATTAGCCAGGCACAATGGTGCGCACCTACAGTCCTAGCTACTTTGGAGGCTGAGGCTGGAGAACACTTCCATCTAGGAGTTTGGTGGTGCAGTGAGCTATAATTGTGCTACTGCACTCCAGCCTGGGTGACAGAGCAAGATTCCATCTCTCTAAAAAAAAAAAAAAAAAAAAAAAGTTGTAAGTAGTTTATTACTATAAAACTATTTTAGATTTATTATAAGATGCAAAGTATATGTATATAGTTACCTCCCAATGGCTAAAATATATATCAATTATCAAAGGTAGTTCTTCAAAAGGATTATCTATTTAAACATTTTTTCCTACCAAAAAAATGTCAAAATCCTCACCTGTACTGTCAAACTCAGCACACTTTTTAGCCTTAAGAATTACAGCAAGCTCACTGAGCATGTTCTGTTGTTCTGAAGAAAGCCCACTGCCTATAAGCACAAGAGGTCGATCTCTGCGCTGCCCAGTGTTCTTCTGTTAACAAAAAAGGAGACATCACAGCATTAAAAATATCTGAAGACTAGAGAAAGATGTTAAACAGACCTTCATTTGATATAAGCTTGAATTTCATTACTTAGCTTACTGTAATAATTCTCAATAATTTCCACTGAATCTGTACTCAGAACGTTGATGCTCAATGCATTTAAACATATTTTTCTATTTCCTAATTTTACCCTCAAGAAAACATCACTCTGTACCCAAGGCATCTTGTTTCCTTGATTTTAAATTGGGTCTCTCTAGGGTTCTACAACTTCATTCTGTCACGTTTTCTCCCAAGTGACAAAAAAAACCCACTTAAAATGATCAATTCCATATGCCCCACCACTAACTTATCCCAATAGTGTTAAACTCAACTTGGTCTGTTTAGTTTAAACTGAGATTATCTGAAAACATCAACAACACCAAGGCTTCTATTAATAGAACAGCACCGACCTCAAAGATAGAAACAAATTTTTATTTTCAAAACAGTAATCTCTCAAAACCAACAAGATGAAAACAGACAAGAAAATTATCAGGTCCGCAAATGTAGTAAGAAGTCCATGGAGCTCATGAAAAGAAAGTAAGTGCTTTGACTACTAAAACTACTTTCACTTTCATATTTAGACTTAGAATTTCCAGGAGATAAAAAAGACAAAAATAAAAAGAAGGCAACAATAGATTTTATTGAAGATTATAAGTAAAAGATTCAAAGAAACAATGGGATAGTGGCTCTAATAGCAGCCAACAGAAATTTAACAAATGGAACTGGAATGAGAGCTAGCTGTAAGCTACTTAAGAAAACTGAAGCAAGGATCCCGCAAAGAAGAAAGAAAAAGTTAATCAGTATTTTTGTATTAAGGATAAAAAACCAAACACAATACTGTCATTTTTTTTTTTAATTTTTTTTTTTAGAGACAGGGTCTCGCTCTTGCTCAAGCTGGTCTTGAACTCCTGAGCTCAAACGATCCTCCTGCCTCGGCCTCCCAGAGTGGTAGGATTACAGGTGTGAGCCACCATGCCCGGCCACAATACTGTCATTTTTAAACACAAGACATAGAGCTCTCACATGTATATGAGTACATAATGTATACTAGACATCTGAGCTTTCCAAACCTCCAAAGAACATGAGGGAAATGCCGAAGGGATGGCCACCTTCAATTCACTAACCAGATGGGAGAGAGTTGGTACTTAAATATTCACTCCACATATCAGAGTAGTGATAATTTAATCAGTCCGATGCCCTACAACACTTAAATCGCTGGCTACATCCATAAAGAGATTGATCTCAATAATTCATTCATTCAAAATATGTTGAGAGCCCACTATGTATCAAGCAAGCATACAGGGCATTTCTTAAAAGTATTTCCATAAAAAGTGTTTTTAAATGACAGAATTCAGCACTTAAAAGTTCAGCTACCTGAATTACCTATTCCTCTAAGGTTCTAGTAGCAAAGGTTTTACCGTACACACTACATAAGCCACACACAAATTTACAACATTTCTGTGCATGCATCTTTCCTAGTCACTAAATTGTAAGATGATGTAACCATGTCTAACCTAAATGGTATTAACACTCCATAACATGAAAATAGTTTAGAGTGCTTTATGGATTGTTCAATTACTACATAATGATAATATTAAAAAACAGTATAGTATTTCAAAAATTCTTGTCAGTCATACAAATAAAAGCCATAAAAATAGCTCTAAATAGAGCACATTACTTCTCAATTTATATAACTCCACTTCAGCTAAATTAGTTTGGTGCACAAAATACAAGAGTGAAAAGATATCATTTCTAAATATAGTACATGATACTATTTCTACCAACCCAAGGAAAGCACCAAAGTGGGTCAAGCACTTTCCTATCACAGTTTTTTAATTTGCATAAAAAATAGAAACTGGCACTAATTTCTCATAGTTAAGAAATGCTATAATAAAACATAAAGCAAACAGCTGCCAGAGCCACATGTCTGATTTGGGCTGGGGTGGGGGCTGGGGGGTTGATTTGAATAAGCAGAGGTCTCAGAACCACAAGGCTCAAAAGAGGTTCAAAAACATCCCAAGGATTCAACACTATAATTTTATAGAAATTAGATATTATGTTCATTAGCATTAAATAAACTCTTCAAGAACAATTCGATAGGATACTTTTTCTTAGGTAAAGTGATTATTCTTGAGTTTATAAAAGATAAAGTTGAAAAAAATCAGAAAAAATATAAAAAGAAGAACCATGCTGTTCAAAAGGGATCATGGGCAGAGAAGTCCCAAAATGAACATGGCAAGCAGCTTTTTAAGTCTTTAAGATTAATGGTTGCTTCTCAAATTTAAAGCAGTTTTCTGAGGCTGGGTGCCGTGGCTCATGTCTGTAATCCTAGCACTCTGGGAGGCCGAGGAGGGAGGATCACTTGAGCTCAGGAGTTCAAGACCAGCCTGAGTAAGAGTGAGACTCCGTCTCTACTAAAAATAGAAAAATTAGCTGGGCATCATGGAGTGCGCCTGTAGTCCCAGCTACTCGGGAGGCTGAGACAGGAGAATGGCTTGGGCCCAGGAGTTTGAGGTTGCTGGGAGCTAGACTAATGTCAAGGCACTCTAGCACAGGTGACAGAGCCAGACTCCATCTCAATCAATCACTCAATTAATAAATAAAGCAGTTTTCTGAAAGCCATTCATCTTTACTTGAAACAAACAAAAAATTCTAAATGGGAAGTAGAGGAATTCAAGAATCTTTTCCCTTCTACATGATGTTCCCTAGAGCAGCTCCTCAGAATAGCCTGGGAATCACTGATTTAAAGGATTCCAGGCCAGGCACACATAGCTCACGCCTGTAATCCTAGCACTCTGGGAGGATTGCTTGAGCTCAGGAGTTCGAGACCAGCCTGAGCAAGAGCAAGACCCTGTCTCTACTAAAAACAGAAAGAAATTAGCTGGACAACTAAAAATATATATAGAAAAAATTAGCCAGGCATGGTGGTGCATGCCTGTAGTCCCAGCTACTCGGGAGACTGAGGCAGGAGGATTGCTTGAGGCCGAGAGTTTGAGGTTGCTGTGAGCTAGGCTGATGCCATGGCACTCTAGCCCGGGCAACAGAGTGAGACTCAGTCAAGAAAGAAAGAAAGAAAGGAAAGAAGGAAAGGGAAGGAAAGGGAAGGAAAGGGAAGGGAGGGAGGGAGGGAGGGAGGGAGGAAGGAAGGAAGAAAGAAAGAAAGAAAAAGAATTCCAGACTCAACTACCAAATACCTGTGCTTGTTTCAGGGGCAAACATGTATCATAAAGAACATGCCAGTGCTCATTCATGCATTCAACATATACTTATTGAGTACTCAGTATTTGCCAGAAACCATCTGGAAGCCAAGGCTACTACGGTAGACAAAAGAGTCAGTCCCTGCCCTCACAGAGTTTATATTCTAGTTGAGAGTGAAAAAAAACAGTAAAATAAAAATGTATTATCAGGTAAGTGGTATGGTAGAACCAAGCAGGGGAGAGGGGTTGAGCAGCACTGGGAGGCAGCTATTCAATATACAGTGACACAGAGGCCTCTCTGCTAAGCCCATGCTGGAGTCGGAGCAGAAGGGCATGAGCAAGGAGGCCATGGCAACATCTGGCTCCCACAATGCTTCCTGGCAGAGAAAGCAGCTAATGCTGAGGACCAGAAATGGGAGCCCATTTGGTAGGCTCAAGACAGCCCATGGAGCTGAAAAACAGTGAATGGAAGATTAGTCCGGTGGTGGCTGGGGGGAGGCAGATCTCAGAGGTTACACCTGAAGGACTGAACATGAAGAAACTACCCTTTCAATTTACAAGGACTTGATACCATTGACTATATTTTCCTTAGCAAAGTATCAGTCACTAAGATAGTAAAGAATGCCACTCCCAGACCACGTCCACATGACATGCAGAAAGTACAGGTTTCTGACATTTAATAATAACCCTTTTTTTCTGAAAGGCATAGCCATCCTCAGACTCCAAGAATACTATAAAGATATCTTTATTCTTGACACATTTAAAATAATGCTTCTCCAGCTTTTATATAAAAGAACACTGGCAAATGACAACTTGGTTATGCTATGTTCTGCCAGGAGACTTCAAGTACAAATGAATAAAACAAGTACCAATTTATAGATGTTAGGTACGATGGAACTGAACTGAGTACCGACCTAAGATTTAAGAAATGAATTCTAACTGGTCTATTAAAAAAACAAACTTTCTTTCTGGCAGGTTAACCCTGGGGCAAATCACAACCTCTCTAGGTCTCAGTTTTCTCATTTGTAAAATGAGGAAATTAAACTGCTCACTTCTAGGTTCTCTTCCAGTTCATTACCAAAACTATAATTTGGAGCATATTTATAAGGCTGAAGTCTAAAGCAGGAGATAAAGGGTTTGGGGGGTATCCAGGTCCAGGAAAGCACCTATGACCCTAGGCTACCCCCTTATCTTAAACAATGGCATCAATTACTACTCCACTGCCCTTACTCCACAAGAGGCTCCTCTGTCCTAGAATGGTCCTAGACCTCAGCACACCACTTTTGTCTTATTTTCCCCCATGTGAGCAGCTACTATACACTAAGTCCACCACCATCTCTCTGTCAAATCCCTCCTTCTTCTCTCCACACCATCACTACCCCCACCTATACTTCCAGTCCTCAGCATTTCGCACCTGGACTCTACTTCCGCAGCCTCCCAATCAGTCCTCAGTCTCTTCCCACTCCCAGCTGTCCTGGAGACAGACCCATTCCAGTTAAAAACACAGTGAAAGTGCCCATTAAGTCTAAACTCTTTATCAGGGCATTCAAGGCCTTTCCCCTTGAATTCCTCTTTAACATACTTTATGTTCCTCTCATACTAACTCCATAGTTTCTCAAATTTCTAAGGTTCTTTAGAAAGCTGTCTCTGAGCAGCTGTTCCTTAGATGTGGAGTGTCATCCCCACTCTGTATACCTGATTGCAATGGGCATTGCTGATTGTCCACTCAAAATCCATTCCTCACTTCCTCCCCACTAACAGAAGCCCAATTTTGTTCAGGTATCCACCCTTCAAGGGCTGACCCTGTCTCTAGCCCCAGAGTATGTCAAACCAATTTCTGACTAGTTCTGACCAGTAAGACAAGAGGAAGTCCACAGCAAGGCTTCCAGTAAAGGCTTTAATGCCTCTTTTTTAGCTGGCCACTGTCACATCTGGAATTGTGGCAATCTTCCTATAACCATTAAGGGGAGATTAATGAAGACAAAGTTGCCAAACTGAGGAAGGCAGAACTTTTAACAACTTAAGGCACCTTCTCTGTCATCTTCTCTGTGAAGTTCTCCCTGATCCCTCCTGAAGGCAGCTTCCTCCATCTGATTCTACTGTACATTTTAATGGCTTCTACTATAAATTCGTTATAATCCGTAGTAAAATTTTTTACATCTGTATTCCCCACTATGCTATGGGTTCCTAAGGAACAGGCATTCTTTCCAATTTAGCTTGTATCTCTCTCCCAAGCTCCAGATTTACAATGATCACTCAACGTCTCCATTTGATGTATTATAAACATAAACTCGGCACACAGAACTTGATTGCCTTCCCCATGGCAGCAAATGGCACCTCCGTCTACTCCATTGCTATGATCATACTAATTTCATTCTTTTCCCACATCTCATATATAACCCATCAGAAAGTCCCATTTAGACACTCACTAGTCTCCAGCAATAATGAACTTCAGCCCCACCTCAGCATTCAGGTTTCAATTCAAATCAAAGCCTAAAAGGTCCTCCGTCCTCAACGACCCCCCTCCCTCACAGGAGCCCACTACCTCCATCCAGTGACCCTATGTCATCTTCTTCAAAGCACTCATTTCTAAATGCCTGAAACTATTTTATTTATATTAGTTTACGTATTTACAGTCTGTCTCTCTCCTATGTCTCCCCAGATGGTAAGCTCCTTGAGAATAAGAGTCTCATCAGTCATACTCATTGTTGCATGAATGCCGCCTAAAATACAGAGGGGGCTCAGTAAATATTTCTGGATGGTCTTATTCTGATTATGTCTTTGAATGCACAGTAGCTAATACTCAGGAAGTGCTCAATAATTGTTTGGTGAATGAAAGTAATTTGCTAACTGGAAATTTTTCCATTATGTTCCTTTCATAACCAATTTCAATAAAACATATAAATGTCCCAAAGCTAAATCCATGCTTACCACCAAGCAAGGGCTTGTTGGGGATGATTCATTCTTCTCTGGTAACAGCAATAGGGACTTCATATTTTCATTGTCTGTATAATCCACAGGCCGAAGACCAAATATGTTACTGGTAAAATAAGCGCAGATGGGTTTACGTAAATAAAACATGTGGCTTGATTCTTAACTAAATAGATACACTGGCAGAACAATTTCTTCAACATCCTTAATAATATACAAGTTTAACTAAAATAAATGACTCAGAACTCACCTTAGGCATAAGGATCTAGTATTAAAAACTGCTGAATTCAAAGGACCAAAGAGATAAAATTTCATTTTCATACCAGATCATTATAAGGATTGTTTTTCATTGAATATACTGTTACTTACATATGAATTTTTTCACAACTCTGTATTCTTCTGTATTCATATTTTAAAATATGGCTTCATAACCATGAATCACTATGGGTAAGAGGCTTTCAAATGCAAATAAAAATCATTTACTATAGCTATTATAGGCTCTATAGTCTATATAAACAAAGTACAAAATTAGATAAATTCACAGGACAGGCATTTAGATCTACTAGAAGGAAAATTATGCCACATGACAAACAATTTAATAAAGTAGTGAACAGGGCACTTTAAAACTTAATTTTAACATGTATGTATACTAAATAATAATCACAGCTATCACAGAACAAACTAATATGGTTCCAAGAACAATTTCATACAAATTTCTCAGCATGCACTAATTTACCAATCACAGAATGTTACACTGGAAAAGACTTTAGAGATCACAGGATGATCCCATTATTTTATCGATGAGAAAACAAAGAGAGAGGAACAGGTTCCAATGACTTTGACTAAGGTCACGTTCCCCTTGTTCAATTACACTGAAATTAAATACTGCCCATCCTTAGTCTTTCAATTACCAGTAACTCATTAAAACTCTAGGACTTCTGTCTACTATTTTGCTTCCTTAAATATGGTTCCAAAATATGATTTAAATATACTATACTATGGCAATAGGTTTTCAAAATGAGCATTTCTTTTATAATCTTTTATGTCTTTAAGATTAAGGTATATACATATAATGGCCACTAGAGTTCACGTGAAAATGCAGTGTGTTATACAGAATATAAAATTATAAACACGGTATAATATCAATTTTGAAAACCGTATTGAATGTATAGAAAAAGATCTGGAAGGAGCCGAGTGAAACATTACGGGGAGAGGAGGAAGAAGGCGTCGGCTCTGTCTGGCGCTGCAGAGGTTACAAGATGATAAAAGCATGGACTGAGTTCCGCACAAGGTCCTTAATGACCTTGGTGAAGGCTGTTTTGCTGGCAGAGTGGGGAAAGAAAGCTAGTGGATTAGGACAAGAAATGAACCACAGCAAATGTTTCTCTAATGACTGCCACTCGTGACTATCAGGTTCCGTCACTCTTTCTTCTTTGCACAGTGCTGGATAAATACTGACGAGTCTGTGTTCTCAGACTTCCCTTCACAGCTAGGTCTGACACCGTGTAACCTTCCTCTGGCAACATGTTTCTCCAGCCAAGGTATAATGCAATCAATTGTACTTCGGCTTTCTGATTTAAAACAAAGTGACACAAGTCACTGTTTACATTTAGAGGAGACAGTCTCAGGGTATTTCAAAAGGCTCTCATCCACCATACTTGATACTTCCTAATTTCATTCTCTAAATTATTATGCTCCCATACCAACTACACAATCTCCCCACACACATATGCTGTAAATACAAAAGTAAAAATCTGAGTTGAAGAACCAGTATTCTAGGCCTTAAGCCAGGAAGTACAAACATGAATAAACAACAAAAAATATGTCATACTATATACCATCAAAAAAATCACTGCACACACAAGGACTTCTTAACGAAGACAAATGTAGATTTTACGCTCCAAAGATATAAAATACAGAGCCCAACCAAGTGCAGTTTACTAATGCATAGTAACTGGATGACATTAGCCTAGTTATTTTACACAAATACAAATAAAAGTCCACTATGACAACATGAAAACATGTTAAGTGAAATACTTCTCAAACTACCACCACCAGCTAGTGAGGACTTTAAACCAAAAATAACCAATTAAATAATGGTCCAAATTAATAAGATGATTTTGCCTTCTAAAGAACTGCTTTACAAAATGACTAGCAGGATCCCAATTTACATTTAGGGTCCTTACTACACAAAGCTTACTATCTTATATAGTCTTAAAACATGTGGTTTCTCCACCTGGATTACAAATGGCTTCAGTTTATATACAATCACTAAACTCTTAGCCCTCCTGTACTGCTAATGAACTGAGCAGCACATTGTAAGTGCTGGAAAGATAATTAGTAAAACATCAGCCCTGTATCATGGGAGACGGAGCCTATTAAATCCTGTCATGTTGTTTCTGCTTTGTCATGAAACAACCACTAATATTTAGAATTAGATGTAAGTTTATATGTGGTACCTTCAAAAACTATAGCAAGACAAGATGGGGTAAGGTTTCTTCTTTATTATTTGGGCACAAAAAAGTGTGCTTTCTTCCCATAATGATATATTTGAATGGACTGACACTTTGATTAGAGATTTACTGTGAAAAATCAATTCAAAATGCACATAAATAGATTTATTCCCTTTATTTAAAAAAAAGGTACTACATGGAGGAAAAGTCACATGTTGTCACATGTAACAGGGACTATTAGTGTGACTGATTACTAACTGAAGACAGTGATAAATCAGTTATTCTCCATCACTATATAGGGAAGTTTTTTTTTTTTAGATTTAGTGCAACATCATGGACTCAAGATAGACATCAATTTAATTTGCTATTTTATTAAAATAGGTTACCAAAAGAGCTTATAGAATGATTTTGTCTAAATATACTTAAACGTAGTATGTTCTCTGTTTTCTAGATAATTTAACCCAAGCCTTAAAACTCAAACTAGGTATTTTGGAGGGATATGTAAGACTTAGAAACACTGTCCTTGCCTATAATCCTACTGAGGACAAATAGTCATTCAACAAGTAAGTATCAAACTGATAAAGTGTAAACCAAATCTCAAGTAATAAGGTGATATATGAAATGGATTTCTAAGAAGGTCAAGAATACACACTGGCAAAAAAAATGGCCTTGAGCCCAGACTAGAAACTGGATTATGTTGGCTGAACGTGAAGAACCCAAGCAAAAAATAAGCAACAAGATTGCTGAAACGTATGGAACTGGTGAAAGAAGGCAAGCTGAAGAATCTACCCACTGTGTCCTCATGTGCAAGGCCAAATACAAAATGAAAAATTGATGAAATAATCAGGTATAAAGCAATAGGCATGAGAGACAAAGAAAGTATGTAGCTGTGAAAATGGAAAGGCACATATGTCTACTAATTAAATTATATGGGTTAATGTGACACCTATTTAATTAAAGCTATTTACAGAATATAGGAAAAGTTAACATCTAAATTGCTGAATTTACATGTACTGTATGACAATATATTAATACCTTTTATATGTACCATTTTTAATGCCTCTCAAAGAAACTCTCCAATTAAGTGAATTTCAAATGATTATATGTAGATAATATACTTTATCTACAATAAATCCTAAAAATTATAATTTGGGGGAGGGGGTTATTGAAACATTTTACATAATCTTAGACCAAGAGGATATTTTTTTTCCTAAATTTTTTTTCTGTTCCTTCATAATTCAGTAAGCACATTGGCAGATTTTACCAGTTCTTTTCCTCTAATGTATTCCTGCCCTATTCCTTTAACCTGTGATTGCAAATTATTATTTGAAAAATGTTTCATATAAAATCCTTAAAGATATGACTGGAGATTTTAAATTTTAAAACCCTGACAGAAGATCTAAGCGTTCATAAGCCATTGCTTTTTGCTATATAAAAACTAAGAAATGCTGGAGGATGATGATCACTGCTACTTACATACACTGACAGTAGACTCTATATGGAAATGGATACATGTATTACTTTACATATTTATCTAAACTAGCAATAATCATTCATTTAACACACATGGAATGAGTGATATATACACGTGTAGGGGGAAGTTACAAATACAGCTTTGTAATCAGTTTGGAAAATATTCCTTCATTTAATACATTTTGTGTATTTTTCTGTTTATGTACCAAGAACTCTTAGGCACAAAGGAACCAATGAGATAAAGGGTAGTTTCTGTTCTCACAGAGCTCAGTGGGGGAAAGCAGAGAGAAATACATAGAGAGGATTTTGAAGTCTGGTAAAGCTTCCTAGACCTGAATGGGTAAAAAAAAGAAAGAGAGAGAGAATACAGTGATAGAGTAAGAATATCCCACCAGAGAGAAAAGTGTGTGAAGGACTTTAAGTGAGACAGCACGGCAAATCAGAAACACCAAGAAAAAAAGAAAGAAAAGAAAGACAGAAAAAGAAGGGGGGAGAGAGTCCCAGGGAGGGAGAGGGATAGGGAGTACACCACAGGAGTATGGGGTGTTCTGGAACTGTATGTAAGCTGTGGTCAGATTACATAAGAATGAAAGGGAGGTATCAAAGAGTTGGACTTCCCCCTACAGTCAATCAGAAACCTTGAACACCTCCTTAAACAGCTGTAAGCAGGAGAGATGGCATCAGTATAGCATGGTAGTTAAGAGATAGGGTTACAGAATCAGATTGCCTGAATTTAAATTTCAGCTCTGCCACTCAAAAGTCATGTGACTTTAGAGGAATTACTTAAACCACTTGTGCTCCTGTTTCCTTATCTGTAAAATGTAGATAATAACACAACCTACTTTATAGGACTATCGCAAAGACAAAATGAATTAATACATCAAAAGTTCTTAAAACAGTGCCTGGTATATAGTAACAACTTAATAACTGCTATTAATATTAATGTATTAGATTTGTATTTTTGGAAGACACAGAATGAAGATAAGGAAACATAGTAAGTTATGTCCGAATGTTAACCTCTCATCTTCATTTTCCCCAATTTTATGATACGCTCTATGTATGCTTTGTAATGACAATTTGGATGTTTACTAAGGGAAAGTATAGAAGCATGCACTCTTAACATTAAGAGATTTTCATTTTCCTGTATAGTACAATCTAAAGAAAAAGAATATGAACTAGATAACTTTGAAAAATCCTTTTCCTAACTATGATTCCTTCTAATCGTGAAGACGGACGAAAAGGAATTACTTATCAAAGGGTTAAACTGCAGTGCTTAATGTTTCTTTCAGCTTTGTCCCAAAGGCACAGTTCAGAATACAGTCCTTTTCCCCTCAGAAATGATATGATAGACACTTGCCTACAACTGTGCCCTGAATTAGTTGCACCACTAGCAAAAGGGGATAAGAAGAGATGGGCAAATTTAAACTTGTACACACATATCATCCAATCTGCAAAAACATATGCAAAAAGGCATTTTTACTAATGCTAACCTATCACGCATGACAAGACACCAAGACAGTCCATAAACGAAATCCTCTATGAACTACAAAATTGCAAACATACAGATTTAATTTTTCAAGTCACTCTGCTTGCTGTGAAGCAGGAAAAAGCAGCACAGTAATTCAAAAGACCATGAGAGTTTTTTAAAGCTATAAAACGTATACTATTAATATCTCTGTTGTAGGCAATTAATTTTTTAAAAATTAACCTAGGGCAGTGGGACAATTAATAGGTCCAATGGTCCATATAATATCTTCTACTTAAGAATTCAATATCCTTCCAAGGAAAACTGTTAATGTCAGACCTATTACCAAATTCTAAATCCTATGTATCCATAAAAAAACACATGCTATTCTCCACGCACTCCCATAACAGCTTTAGATCCCAGGTTCACACTGGGATGTAGAGAAGGCAGCGGGGAAGGTGGATAAACCAATGACTTTCTGAACAATTATCAACATAACTTTTCCCAGACAACAAGGATTACAAAAGATATGAACCTTTCTCTCACTAACTGAAGCCAAAATAGAACCAATTTTCCCTCTTAGATAACAGACTCTTGTTTTAGTTCACAAGAGGTAAATTTTTATACAAAAAATTATTCAGAGTTAGGTAAATTAATACTGTATTTAAATATAAGACACATTTAAAAATGCAGAAGTTTGCATAGCAAAAGCTCAATGCACATTATAAAGCAATCTAACTACAATGTGACTTTTAAAAAACAGTAATAGCCAGGTGCGATGGCACATGCCTATAGTGCCAACTACTTGTGAGGCTAAGGCAGGAGGATAGCAAGTTGAAGGCAAAAGTAGCCAGGACTCCCTCTCAAAAAAAAACAAACAAACAAAAAAAAAACAATAAAAAAAAAAACCCACCAACAAAATAAACAATAAAATAAAAAATAAATAAAAATGGTAAGTTGCCAAAATATTAAGACTAAATCAAAAGATAAAGTCTGAAGTAGATGTATGACTTCCTATTGTATATTTGAATCCTCCATAATCATAAAGAATTAGGGCCCAAAAACTTTGCAGTGGGAAAATTCATAGTTGAAGAACATATCTTCTATGGGAAAAAAATAGGTTGGGAGACTTCATTGGTATACTCTGAAAGCCCCTTTATTTACTTTTTTGTTGTTATTTGTGACAGGGTCTTGCTTGTCGCCCAAGCTGGAGTTCAGTGGTGCAATCATAGCTCACTGCAGCTCCAAACTTTTTATGCTCAAACCATCCTCCTGCCTCAGCCTCCTGAGAGCTGCAACTATAGGTGCGCACCACCACATCAGCTAACTTTTATTGTTTTTAATTTTTTGTAGATGAGGTCTTGCTGTGTTGCCCAGGCTGGCCTCTTTATTTTTTAATGAAATAATGAAGATGGCAAATAAAGATCATCAGTGATATTTTAAATCAGTACTGTATATGATTGATTCCTAGCTATCATGCCTTGGCTTATAAGGTTTTAAGGTTTCCCTTCACCAATACTCAATAAGATGCTTTTAAATTCACTTGGCTTTGCAGTAGATAATATTCCATTCTTTCTTTTTCCTATGTCTATTCTTCCATAAACATTTAATGCCTAATTATATGATCGAGTTGTTTACTCCCTCCACTTCCTGGGCTACAAAACGGCTCTTGGTTATCTTTACATTTTATAAATCATTACTGAAAAGATAGTTCTTGAGCCTCTCCAATCTTTAAGGTCATGTGGACTTAGCACCCTTCAAGACAGCTTATAGTAGAACGCATCAGAATACAACCTGGATCCCTTAACTGTCTCATACAAACTTTCCTCTCTCCTGAAAACAATCAGGAGTAACTCTGAGGCTGGATTTTACCTTAGTTTTTCTTCTCTCCCCCAGGACTATATTCCAACTCTTTGTAGTCCTCTCTTTTAGTTTGCTTCACTCCCAATTGAAATAATTCAAACTAAAATTCTTATAGTAGCAGGAAAGTTATAAAGCCAATCAAAATATACCAAATACTGAGTATGAAGAATCTGCATTTGGTTCAAGACACAGGTCTCTCATGGAACATGCTTCCAATAACTCCATTAGCCACACCTCCTCATGTCTAGAGTGCAATGAACATGGATGGACACGCTGGCCTACAGGCCTACTTCAACTCCCAGGCCCTTGAAGTATGTGAAAACAAGGAGAGTACCGTTTAGCATTCAGGATGCAGAGACTACCACAACACTTGACTAAAAAATACACAAACGAAGACTTCAAGGTTCATAGGTTTGATACGCACGTGGGGAACACAGCAGGGACAGTATTTCCTCAGACTCTGGCTCACTGGTGTGGCCCATGTTAAGCATCGGTAAGATGATCTTCACGGGAATCTTCCTAAAAATCATGGCCTCAGATAAAACTGCAAACTAGGCAAACTTTTTTAGTCCACAGGCACTATTTAACACATTGACTGCCACACTAGAAAAAAAATTTTCCCTTGGGGCTATGATGTTTTATTAGAAAAACAGAATAAAAACTTTTCAGAAACAAAATGCTCCTTTCTAATTTAATGAAAAAAATCGTTATTTTTTTGTTTTCTGTGAGTTATATGCAACTCAAAAAATAGTTCTCACGGCTCCCAAGGTGAAGAGACAGACGTGAGTTACACATGTTTCATGAGGCCCCAGGCTCAAAACTATTTAACCCGTTGTTAAATACAACTCATATGGCAGTTAATGTGTTAAGGATAAACTTAATGGGATAAAAAAAGTCCATCTCCTTAGTGTCCGTATTCTACTATTAATACATTAGTATTTCACAGTGATAACTAAATAAAATTGGTGGTATCTCTTAAAATTATATATGCAAGTTATCAAAATAGATAACATGTGTCAAGGGGGGGCGGGGCTTATTTCTGTAATATACTCTATTCACAGTCCAGAGAACAGAAAAAGTGGAACGCAATCTGATTACTTGAAGCTATGAATGTAACTCTGATTTCAAAATCTGAGGGCAAGAAATGAAAGATAAAATCATGAATCATTCTAACTTATAATCATAAATGCAGAATTCCTAAACGAAACCATAGAAAACGGATGTAAAATATTTCTTTAAAGAATAACACAAAGTCAAATTTATCCCAGGAAAGGAAGAATGCTTTAATATTAAAAAACGTACCAATGATATCAACTAGTAAAAAGTGTAAGGTCATCTGAGTATAAGCTAAAAATAATAAAATAAAATATAGTCTTGTTAAAAAAATTTTTTAAATAAATGGAAGAAAGCTTCCACAGGACAGAAACCTTTATTTTTAACACTGATATTAATATTGACTGTAAAGCTACCGTCAATATTTTTTTAAAAAGAAGAACTAAAGAAATAAGCCAACTACCACCATTATTTATAATATTGTCCTGGAAGCTTTGACAAATGAATAAATGAAAGTTAATAAATGACAGGCTTATATCATTACCAAGTTCCTAGAATGAATGAACAAACAGTCTAGCCTTAGAATACCTTAGCACCTGGCATCTTACCTTCCTGAAAAGCCCATATCCCCATTCTTTTTCTTCTTCTCAACTCAGTTGGAGTGCTGCTTCCTCCAGAAACTCTTTCATAACTTCCTCTAGTCTTACTTGCAGCCCCTACTCTAGATTTTCACAGAATTTTGGACACTATGCTATAAACACATGCATCACACTGTTCTATAATCAGTGATTTAACCATCTGTTCACTCCTACTAGAACATAAGCAGCCAGACAGAACCAGGGAGATGATAAAGTGAGGAGTGATGGAGGGAGTGTGACAAAACCAGTGAGAAAGAAAGGCATCTAGGAGAAGACACCAATCTTGAGGTAATGAAGGAGACAGCCAAAATGTCCGTTCAAGAGCTAAAGGAGGCCATTTAGAAATCTGGAACAAGCAAAAGGGTGCTGCTTCTTCAATTAGTCAAAGTAGCGAGCCCTAACCAGAGATGGAAAGAAGAATGGCTCTTGCCCTTTCTGGTTCTTACCCTTCCTCTAGGTATGGGAAGAGTCTAGCCCTGATTATTGAGAAAAAAGTTCCATTAAGAGTTAAAGAGATATTAGTATAAGCAGAGAAAGGAAAAGAAAATATGCTTGCCAGCTCAGATTCCAGAATCTAAGATATTAATAGCTTATAAGGAGTAAGAGCTTCCGGCAAAAAAAGAAGAGCAAAGAAAACCCCACAGTCTCCATGCCCCATCCCCATCCCATAATCTCCTTAAGAAATGGAGGAGGGGACAGGAATGAACTTCATCTACTATTACCTGTCACTACTTAATTCTAGAAGGACCATATCTAGGACATTGAGGGGGTGGTAGGTGTGTGTGGTGCAGGGAGGCCTTAAAAGTGTCAAGGCTGTATATAGGAATTACTCTGGGTAACCACAATCCCACAAAAAGTAACATGCTAGGGATGCCAGTTGGGCACAAGGCTAAGAATTCTGTTCAGGAAGCACACAAAATTTATTTTAACAGCTCCCAGGAGCCAGTTCTACGACTCTAGAAAAGGTGCAGCTCACAAAAACTTGTCACACTTAGTGAAGTTGGTGGCAGAAGGACGCAATTCCTATTTTCATCTCATCTCACCTTTTATCAAAAGAGAGGAAAAAATACCCAATACCTTCATTCATTCAAACACTTACTAATTCACTTTACAAACAATTGTGAGCATAGACTATGGTAGGCACTTGGAAGGGTCTGGGAGAACATGGAGTTTCACCTTTATTTTAAAAACATTAGGCTTTAAGACAAAGTCATGGAAGGGTTTTAAGCAAATAAGCAATTTGGCCAGACTTGCATTTTTTGAAATCACTCAGGCTGTGGTACGGGAAATGAATTAAAGAAAGGTAATCTGAAAAGAAGGAGATCACTTGGGAAATGTGTAAAGCCAATCAGGCGAACAACACTTACTACAAAATAAAACAAAAAGCAAAAAACACAGGAAAATACTTAAGTATGATGACCAATAGTCTGGATAAGAAACTGTAATGCTTAGGAACAGCCACCACACCGTTATACCCTAGGACTAAACCTACACCTGCATCTGCCCTACTGTCCTTCACCCAACAGCAATCCGTCCTGCCCAGCAATCCTAACTGTATGGAATGGCTGTCTGACAAAGTGGTCACTGACACACGTGCCTATTAAATGCATATAAAAATTTAGTGCCTCAGTAGTACTAGCCAATTTTCAAGTGTTCAATAGCTACAGGTGGTTAGTGGCTACTGAATGTGCATCATAAACATTCCTGTCACCACAGAAAGGTCTACTGGACATTGCAGGGCTAAAGATAGACCCAAATCTGCCACTTCACTTGATAAGCCTATCTAAAACAACAGCGAAGCCACCTGTGAAGGCAGACTCACTCACTGTCTCCTGCCCGCTCCTTATATATTAATAGGCTCTCACAGAGCAGTGAAGAATCATGGTGTACAAACCACAAGACAGGCTCTGTGTTTTGGCTCATTAATCCTCACTGTGCTCTGAAGAAATAGAAACGCAGCAGGCATCACCCATGTTTTATAGGTGAGGACACCAAGGCACAGAAATTAACCTGCCTGAAGCTATAAAGTCAATAATGGAGTCACAAATAAAAGCTGGATTCCCTAACGCCCTGACCAGTGCTCCATTCATTAAAGTAGTCATGGCTGATTTAAGAACCCTGGGATGGAAACTATTCAGTTTCACTTGACCCAAGCAACGACTTGCTTTACCAAATGGCTTGCTACACCCCTAGGAGGGTCATATCTATTAGGTCCTTGTATAGGTAATAGATATCTCTGTTAGGTCCATGTATACAGAGACACACACACACACACACACACACAGAAAAATAAAAAAGAAGAACACATATATCACCTGAGTTTGCCCCAGTTACAACTTTATGATGAGAAATAAAAGAAATTAGACACATTTACTAAAACTAACAGCACCAAAATATGGTACATTCTTGTGTCATTAATTTGTTTTTCAATTATCTTAAATGGTTACCAAGAAAAGATGACAACTTGTCAGTTCTGCATTTTGTAATTCTTATTTTCTTCTGTAATTAGGGTAAGTCTGACTTTTGTATGCTCTTTTCAAACCTATAGAAGCAACTGGGGCACAGAGAGGCAATTGTTCCATTTTCATTTCAACTATCTGATTAACTGAAAAGAATAAAATATATAGGGAGACATGAACCAAGTTACAGATTAAAGATAAAAATATCTACATATGGCATTTGCCTGTGACACTCTTGAATAGCAATTTTAAAATGCAGCTGCCGGCATTCACTAATGCATCTCTGTGTCCTGACACTGAAAAACAATTTACCCAGGGCCTCATTTGAATGATATGAAAAGTCTAAGAAATAATTCAACCGCCCTTGTCCAATATCAGAATTCTTACATACTTTAACTGTTGTTATATGAAGTACACAGAAAATGTATAAAAGGAATGGAATATTTAAAATAATTCTGAAGTGTTAGGAAGCATATGAAATAATTATTTCTATAATAATCATTTTCTTATTAATAAGTATGAATCAAACTACAGAATATGAACACTAAGCAAATTTGTCCATAAAATGAAAGCTTCCAAAATTAATTTGACAATTGTTTCTGAATTAAGATAGCAAATCTCCCTCAAATATGTCAAATATAAAGGCACAGTTGCCCCTCCATATCCATGTGGAATTGGTTCCAGGACCCTTGTGGATACCAAAATCTACAGATGCTCAAGTCTCTTATGTAAAGTGATGTAGTATTTGCACGTAACCTACACACATCCTCCCATATACTTAATCTTTAGATTACTTATAATACTTAATACAATCTAAATGCTATGTAAATATTTGATATACTGTATTATTTGTAGTTTTTTAGTTGTTCTATTGTTTTTTTATTGGGTTTTTTCTCCAAGTATTTTTGATCCACAGTTGGTTGAATACTTGGATACAGAACCCACAGATACAGAGCACCAATTGTATCATGAGGGAAAAGGGCATGCATGCTGATTTTAAATACAGAACCTGATGATCGCATCTAATTTTCATTGTGAATGTAAAGAGAAAAAGCCATCAATTTTGAGTATTAGTCTCTGCTTCATCACATGCCTTGATTCAGGAATTCGAGTCAATTTAAAAATCAATTTTTAAGTTGAACTACTTACACAGCATTCCTGGAGGCTCCATAGGAAAGTAACAGTTTGACTATATCCACATGCCCATTCTTAGCCGCATCATGAAGCGGTGAGTCGTTCTGATACCCGGTGGAGTTTACTAATGCTTTATGCTGGAGCAACAGTTCCACTACCTTCAGGTGCCCATGATTGCAGGCTTCATGCTAATTACATTTGTTTAAAAAAAAGAGTGAGAGAAGTGATGAGAAAGAGCAATGGATGATATTATAACTACGTCACACTACAGAAAAATAAATGTGAACCTCAGTCAGTAAATTTATTCTTACTCATACAGACCAATTGTTCAAAGAGTAAAAGCCACTATTAAATAATGTTTGTGATACGATACATGGTGATCAAGATCTGTGCAACTCATGGAACAAAGAAAAGTCTATTCATTTGAGCCTTGGGTCAAAGAGGCCAAAGAGCTCTTTTTTAAAGAAGAAAATGTAGCTTGAAACCACTAGCTCCTAAATTGTCCTACAATAACTTTAAAACATTAAGAAAAAAAAGACTTAGTATTTAACAAACAGATCAAGGCATAAAATCAATTCTCCAGGATTGAAGAGAAGTCACTAAACCAGGTGTTTAGTCATATACCTCTGGTGCACCAGCACATCCACATAACCACCCAACAAAGTGAATATCCTAGGAGTATTTACAAGACAAGCTATTTGCTGAAGCTACAGATTACTGAATGGCTAGTGTCACTGATAACAAATAACATGGAGTAGGAATTCTAAAAGAATTTATTGAATGAATGACAAAATTGATAACAATGAAATGTTTAAAGATGCCTTAAGTTCAAATCTTTCTTTATGTCCTTATGAACTGCTGCTAGAAATGCTTCTGTGTTGTATTCTAATAAATCTCTCACATACTGCACTTTTTAAGTATGTCTATTTCAATTCATAATCACTGATACCACACTCAACATCTGTAGGTCTATTTCTAGAAAGGAATCCAACGTAAGCATCACTCTCTCTAAATCTGTGGTCCCCAACCCCCAGGCCACGGACTGGTACCAGTCTGTGGCCTGTCAGGAACCCAGGGCCACACAGCAGGAGGTGAGCAGTGGGCACAAGCCAAGGTTCTTCTGTATTTACAGCCCCTCCCCTTCACTTGCATCACCGCCTGAGCTCCGCCTCCTGTCAGATCAGTAGTGGCATTAGATTGTGTATTATGGTGAACTGTATAACTATTATATCATATATTACAATGTAATAATAGAAACAAAGCGCACAATAAATGTAATGTGCTTGAATCACCCTGAAACCATGCCCACCTACCCACCCCCACCCCAGTCCATAGAAAATTATCTTCCATGAAACCAGTCCCTGGTGCCTAAAAGGTTGGGGACCACTGCTCTAAACTATGCACCAATTTTTACTATAATTTGTCATACTGGCAATCAATCAATCGATCAATCAATCCCCTTTCTTTGAAAATATATAAATACATATATATATATATATATATTTATATTTATATATTACCCTTTCTTTGAAAAGGTTAGCCAGCCTGTAGAGTCCAAACAACAAAGTGATTCTGATCCAAACTAAACCTACCCAGCTTAAAAATTTGGCAAGAAGTCATGATATATAAATTTAAACCTTTTTTCCACTTGGCCTATTAAGAGTCTCCTAATGTCTGTGCTGCTTTTCTGGTTTAGAGGATAAAGGCATCCACTCATTTGTTTACACTTCTGTGGCTGCATTCAAATCTCATGTTTATTGTCCTACTGTAATTAGCCCATATAGCAATTGTTTCCAAGTATCTTGTGCCATTTTTTATCCGGAGTATTCTTCACACTGCATTTTTAGTAATAATAAGCCTTTTAAAAATGTTCAGTGTAAGCCAAGAATTCTACTGCCTCTATATATTTGCAATTGGATAGGTTATCAGTGAGGCTAAGGCAGACCCTCAGTAGGAATCCCTGCCTTGTGATCACACTTCTATGCCAGTTCCTCGGATCTCTCTTTGTTGCAAGAAATCTGACATGCAATGCTGCAGAATGGAGCCTGATGTCAGTTGTAGCAGTTACCTCCACACATTAGCTAAACTCTGCAGTCACTGGATTCCTAAATCTAAATAAAGGTAGTCAGTCAAAAGGTAGCCAATTTTTTGCCTGTCACAAACGAAAAGCTAGATGGGAAGTAATCATTTTCTCATACTTGGTGAAAACATAAATTCTTCCGACTAAGTATGGCAGAGGATGATATATGAACAACTAACTACAAACTACAAGAACTATAAACAAAGAGAATGAGAATAGAAAACAAACAGAGAACTACCAATGGTGTCCATCCAGCATGGTCTTTGACATTTGGGTCACTTCCATTTTGTAAAAGGTATTCAACAGAAGGTATGTCGCCCTAGTAAAACAATGGGGAAAAAAAGAAGAAATTAAAAAGCGTCAAGGAAAGACGGGAAGATACAGTCGTTTTAAATTCTGTCTTCAAGATAAGGTAAAACTTAAATCTTTTTCCTTTGCAGTTGTTGCTCATGAGCTAATAAATTACGTATATACGAATTGTTCTGAGCTATCAAAAAATATGGTCATTCTTGAATACAGACTACAAAGTCTCTATTAAAAACCCATATTCAAAATTCACTTCAAGATATCAAATAAAGAACACTGGCTAAAGATCACCTGATCATAACAAAGTTTTTAAAGTAATCATTTCATTTGTGAAAAAACCCTTTTTGAAAACATGAAAATGGTTTTTGGGCATTGTTTGAAACAAACAAAATTGTTTAAAGCCAAAGACTACTCAGTGAAACCATGTAAACTGCCAAAAACGGTTATCTTATTGGCAGTTACTCTATCCTAACACATTTAGCTTACATTCACCTTATTTGCTCAAAGGAATTTTCTAGACAGAAGTACTTGCTGTGTTTAAAATGGCAGAAAAGGGGTCAGTAGCAACCTATTCAAACAACCCACAGAATCAGCATTTAATTCTTATGCCCTGGTTCAAGACAGCAATCACCACTCATTAGCAACTTAACTACAGGAAATGAAGCTTCCATTTAAAAATGATATATCCTGACAAATCACAAGGGGTTTTCAATCTTTCTCTTTCACTGTCTTCCTTATTCCAACACTCTGGAGATATATGTAATAATTTTATAACCGTGGCTCACTGCTATAGTGAAGGGAGAAGGAACATGAGGAAAAAGATGAAATACTGTAACTTTAGACTTTATTTTAGACTTTACAACCTGTTTTTGAAGATGAATAAGAAGATATGGGGAAAAGGTGAATTAAAATAGGGCACAAGGCAAGGAAGACAAACTAAAGGCAGACAATATTAATTCTACTTTCCTATTATTAAGACATTTACAATTATTAAATAACATTAAAATTAAAATTCCCTTCCCATTTTGCACTTTCTGTGTCTTCTGCATCATAATCTAATAAATCATAATATGGGTGAGTGGACCTTACAGGCTGTCTTTTGAAGGAAGAAATAAAATAACTTTGGAAGTATGCTTCTCTGTGGCCAGCTCCCAATGAAAGCGAGCCCTGACAAAGGAGTTAAGTCTGAGAAACTGGTCTCAGGTGTCCCATCCCTCAGTTTTCTTTTTGTTTGTTTTCCCAGAAGGTGAGAAATATCATCCTCAAACTACTTAATACTGTAGTCTCTTCAGCTTAATCTAGTGTGGAAAGATCCGACATCCATCTTTCATATTTGATTACATATTGCATTTAAGTATCAGTTAACTCTTAAAGCCTTTTGTAAAATCTCTAGCTATAAAATAAAAGATATCACTCCTTTGTAAAACAATGTCAGGCTTTACGAAGGATAGGATTGATGCAGTGGGATGAAAGTAAAATTCTCTTGAAATTACACTACTATTACTAGGCACTGAAATAGAGGGCAGGGGTACAGTACCTAAGCCCATGAAGAGAAAATAAACCAAAAATAACTAAGTTACATATACAATGCTGTGTTCAATTAGTTTTGTGAAGTGCTTCTTTAGGGAAAAAGAAATCTCTATCCTTCCACCCCTGGCCCCAATATTCTTTTCTGAAATGAATTTTTTCCTCTATTGGTTTGACAATATAAAAATCACTAAGTCCCCTAAATATAATAATGCTAGATTTCTTTTTCGCTTTTTACTTCTATTTATTGCTTTTCCCATGTTTTGGGCTATTTCACAAATATAATAATTTCCTGTAAAGTTTTTTTAAAAATTAAATCCACGTGCAACATACATTTTTATGTTCCTAAATTAACAAAAATGACTTTAAATGTTCAATGGTTTTAAAAGCAAGCATTATAATGTTGCAAATCAATTACCCCAATTCCAATAAAAAACATTTTCCCAGAGTTCCTAACAGTGCAAATATTACATTTCTAGAGCAAGCTAACATATGTTTGGCAACTTCGGCTCTATATTAAAGTCAGTTCCAAATGAACTCAAGAGCATCTACCAAGATACAAATGTGAATTTTTTTAAATCACCTGAATAGTGGACAAACAGAAACACACACATTTCCCTACCATCAACAACAAAGTACCCACAAAAAATACACAAAAAAAACTTCTAAAAAATTCCCCCATTCTAATTCTACATGGTAATGACAAAAATACATTAAACGAAAAAAGCTCATAAAACAACATAAAGACAATTGTGGAATGGAAGAGTCACATGAGAACAATCAAATAGAGATAGAGGGACAATCTAGAGAATAAAAGCAGCATCTCTTTTTAGGTTGCTAAACAGTTGCTATTTTTCTTTCATGTCACCTCTTCAAATGATCAAAGTGTCTTCTGTTAACATTCCACTCTCTGAAATATATAGCTGGTTAGCAAACTGCTTGCTTTTTATACTCAATCTGCTTTCTCCTCCCTAGTACTTTACAGTTTGTCATATTTTCACCTTTCTACTTTATGTAAATTTAATGTCATGCACATAAATAAAATTATGATAATTAGATAGGACCCACAGTAACTGGATAAGCTTGAACTGATATGAAGTTTCTAGGAAATAAACTAGCTTCTGATTCTCATTACTTTCTTCTCTAACGGTATTTTCTGGGTAATAAGTACTCACTTTTAGGCTTTCAACTTAAAGGGATACTAAAGTTTTCTTAAACCATAGCAAAAAAGAAAAAATTATCTAGGCAAAGTATTTACCAAGGTTTATAAGAAATGTTAAATGGATTTGAAATTTTCAATTAATACATTATAGGCTGAAAATAAGGGAATGTGTGTATGTATCCCACCGAATTGTTTTATTGTTAACTTTTCAACAAAGGAAATATTCTCCAAACATTAGTTCAGATACGTGCATATTCCAGCAATAGAAATTAACTTTCTAATAACACACTCACAAAAACAAAATGTTTTCCATATTATAAAGGTTAGTCTTTTAAAACACCATTAATAATAAACATCTTCATAAAAATAAAACCGATGTTACAATTAAGTACAATAAAAATGACTTACCCACCATGGTTAAGATTTTCCACATAAATGAACTGACCAGGTACCTACAACCTTCCCTTTTAGCAATTAGATATTGTTAAAACAAAAATAATTAGCCACCTGGAATGAAGCTCAAAACATGTTAAACATTTCTCCGGTCTCTTAGAATTTACTGAATAAAATATAAGTACATCTCAGAGATATTGCAGGTTTGGTTCCAGACCACTGAAATAAAGTAAATATCTCAATATTCACCAAATTTTTTGTTTTCCAGTGCATATACAAGTTATGTTAACATAAGTGTGCAATAGCATTACATCTAAAAATGTACATATCTTAATTAAAAAATACTTTATTGCTAAAAAGTGCTAACAATCATCTGAACCTTCAGCGAGTCATATCTTTTTGCTGATGGAGGGTCTTGCCTCACTCAATGTTGATGGCTGCTGACTGATCAGGGTAGGTGGTTGCTGAAGGTTGGGTGGCTATGGCTGTTTCTTAAAATAATAGTACTCCACCATAAAAAAAGATGAATTAATACCTTTTGCAACATCTGGATGGAACTGGAGCCCATTCTCCTAACTGAAGTATCTCAAGAATGGAAAAACAAACACCACATGTACTATTAAATTGGAACTAATTGATCAACACACATGTACACAGAGGTAAGTAAAACTCAGAGGAAACCAACCGAGGGGAGGGGGAGGAGGGGAGGAATTAAAAACCTACCTGATGGGTACAATGAACACTATTTCGGTGATGGGCACACCTATAGCCGGGACTCAAGCATTACCAAAGCGATCCATGTAACCTAAAACATTTGTACCCCTTTAATATTTTGAAATTTAAAAAAAAAGACAACAATGAAGTTTGCCGTATTCCTTTCACAAAAGATTTCTCTGTCGAATGTGGCGCTGTTTGGTACTATCTTGAGAGTAGGATTTCTCTCAAGACTGAACTCAAAGGCTGCTGCCTTTAACTAAGTCTACGTAATATTCTAAACCTTTAGTTGTCATTTTAACAGTTCACCAGAAGTAGATTCCATCTCAAGAAACCACTTCTCTGCTCATCCATAAGAAACAACAACTCATCTGTTCAAAGCTTTATCATGAGCTTATAGCAACCGAATCACATCTTCAGGCTCCACTTCTGATTCTAGTTCTCTTGCCATTTTCACCACACCTGCAGTTACTTCCTCCACCTAAGTCTTAAACTCCTCCAAGTCATCCATGAAAACTGGAATCAACTTCTTCTAAATTCCTGTTAATGTTGCTATTTTGAACTCCTCCCACGAATCATGAATGATCTTAATGACATCGAGAATGGTGAATCTTTTCCGGAAGGTTTTCAATTTACTTTGTCCAGATCCATCAGAGGAATCACTATCTATGGCAGCTATATAGCCTTATAAAACATATTTCTTAAATAAGAAGACTTGGATTAACCTTGTCCTCCACCTTTCTCTTCTTGTGCAGACATCACCCAGCTCCCATCAGCCTTCGGCCAGCCATCTCTGAGACTGAACACCATGCCTTCAGTTAAGCTACAGAGTTCTGATGGAGAGATATTTGAAGTTCATGTGGAAACTGCCAAACAACTGTGACTATGAAGACTCATGTTGGAAGATCTGGAAATGGATAATGAAGGAGATGATGACCCAGTTCCTCTACCAAGTGTTAATACAGCAATATTGAAAAAGGTCATTCAGTGGTGCACCCACCACAAGGATGATCCTCCTCTTCCTGAGGATGATGAGAATGAAGAAAAGCAAACAGACCATATCCCTGTTTGGGGCCAAGAATTCTTGAAAGCTGACCAAGGAACACTGGCTGCCAAGTACTCAGACATCAAAGATTTGCTTGATGTTACATGCAAGACTGTTGCCAGTATGATCAAGAGGAAAGCTCCTGAGGAGATTCTCAAGACCTTCAATAGCAAAAATGACTATACAGAAGAGAAGGAAGCCCAGGATACAGAGAGAACCAGAGGTGTGAAGAGAAGTGAAACGTTGTGCCTGACACTGTGTAACACTATAAGGATTGCTCCAAATACTGTTAATAGTTGCACTGCTCTGTTTATAATTGTTAATATTAAACAAACAGTAAGACAAATGTAGCAGTATTAGCAGAATATGGTCCTCATTGCATGCATAGCTTGAGTACAGACTCCAAAGCTATGGCTGACTTTCTCCTAGTAGGATCCAAAGTTTCTTTTTTCCTTGCTCTGCATAAAACTGAACTGTGGGTTCTCCATATAAAGTGGCATTTTGGGCTTTCCGTCTTTTTTGTAAAGTGATTTCTACCTAGTTTACTGTCCAGTTAATTTTTGTGACCTTTTAAAAGTTGTCATTGTACATAAAAAAACTTGTAAAAAGTTTTCTGAAGTAGAGTTAACAAAATATTAACTTAATTCATGAGATGGAAACTGGAAAAAGGCTACTTGAAGTAAATGTTCTGAGTGAGGTTACTAGATGTCTTCCAGCCTTCTAGAGTCCAGGAGTACCACTGTACTGACTAGCCTATAGGTGGCAGGGCTTCCACAACTGGATCTGAGGACTTGTTTTGTTTTTTTAATTGTTGAATTCTCTTAGCTTTGAATATATTGCCTAGAGATTTAGTTACTACCCAGTTTGTGGTTTTTTGGGAGAAATGTAACTGGACAGTATGTTAGTTTTACAATAAAAAAGACATTTACAAAAAAAAAAAAAGACAATTTGAAAGTCAAAATTACTCCTTGATCCATGGGCTGCAGAATAGACACTGGGTCGGCAGGCATGCAACACCATTATTTTTCTTGCACATCTTCATCAGAGCTTTTTGGTGTCTAGGAGCACTGTTAGTGAGCAATAGTATTATGAAAGGGATGTTGTTTCTGAGCAGCAGGTCTCAATCAATGGGCTTAAAATATTCAGTAAACCACGCTGCCAACAGATATGCTGTCATCCTGGTTTTGCTGTTTCATTTACAGAACACAAGCAGGGTAGATTTAGCATAATTCTTAAGAGCCCTGGGGTTTTTGGAATGGCAAATGAGCACTGGCTTCCACTTAAAGGCACTGGCTACATCAGCTCCTCACAAGAGAGTCAGCCTGTTCTTTGAAGTTTTAAGCCAGGCATCAACTTCTCTCGAGCTATGAAAATCCTAGATGGCATCTTCTTCCAATAGAAGGCTGTTTTACCTACACTGAAATCTGTTGTTTAGTGTGCCACCTTCATCTATTATCTTAGGCAGATCTTGGGAAAAACTTGCTGCTTCACCTTGCCCTTTTGTGTCATGGAGATGGTGTCTTCCCCGAAACCTCATGAACCAAACTCTGCTACCTTCAAACTTTTCTTCTGCAGCTTCCTCACCTCTCTCAGCCTTCAAAGAATTAAAGAGAGTTAGAACCTTGCTCTGGATTAAGCTTTGGCTTAAGGAAATGCTGTGGCTGCTCTGTTCTTCTATTAAGACTACTCAAACTTTCTCCACATCAGCAGTAAAGATTGTTTCACTCTCTTATCATCTGTGTGTATTCCCTGAAATAGCACTTTTAACTTCCTTCTAGAACTTTTCCTTTGCATTCACAACTGGGCTGTTTACCACAAGAGGCCTAGCTTTCAGCCCACTTCAGCTTTCCATATGCCCTCCTGATGAAGTTTAGTCATTTCTAGCTTTGGATTCAAAGTGAGAGACCTGTGTGACTTTTCCTTTTACTTGAACACTCAGAGGCCATTGTAGGGTTATTAATCAGCCTAATTTCAATATTGTTGTGTCTCAGGGAACAGGGAGGCCCAAGGAGGCAGGGAGAGGGAAGGGAATGGCCAGACAGTGGAGCAGTCAGAACACATACATTTACCAATTAAGTTCGCTGTCTTATATGGGTGCAGTTCACAGCACCCCAAAACAATTATAATAGTAACACCAAAAGTCACTAATAACAGATCACCATAAGAGATATAATAATAACGAAAAAGTGTGAAATATTGTGAGAATTACCAAAATGTGACACAGAGACATAAGTGAACGCACGCTGTTGGGAAAAGGTTGCCAATAAACTTGCTTGATGCACGGTTGCCACAAACCTCTAATTTGTAAAAAACTTAATTTCTGCGAAGTGCAAGAAAGTGGAGCACGATAAAACGAGGTATGCCTGTAATTTAACAGATGATTCTGACAACCTAGTCAACAGAACAGAAAGTTACTGGTATTACAAAAGGAGACTTGTACATAGGTGGTGGGTAACAGAGGGAAAAATAAATACTGACTCCCAGAAGTGTTCTAGAAATTAAAATCTTGACAGTATTACAGATGTCAGTTTGCTTTTGTGTCCTCTGCCACCTTCTCATGAAGCTAGTATGAAGGACACATAATAATAACATGACTTCACACCCAATATAACATGACTGCATTAAAGTAGAATTAATTACAAAACCAAACCCTCAGAAAGGAGACTCCTCAGAAAGGATTTCTCTCTACCCAGGGGATCTTTCACCACTCTTGTTATGTTCTCAGTGTACCATGCCTTGTAAATTGCCTTCAAAATATTATCTATTATGTCTGTGTGGCCTAAATTATAAGTAATCACTGCCATTTTTAGAATCTGTGCTAGAGAACCAGTGAATAGGGGGAGAGGGTTATTCCAGGACCCACAAATTCTAAAGCAAAGGTGACATACTATAAAACAGCAAATTTTCTCTATGTCCTTAATATTTTGCTTTTTATTTAATCAGAAGAATCGTGTTTTAGTTTTCACTTAGGCACAATACTTTCTCATAAAATCTCATTTATAACACAATGTTCTCAGTAACATTTTAACCATAGGAGACACAGATACTCAAATAGGAACATGAATCACAAAGCTATTTAAATAGGAAGAAGTGTATAGAAAGTTATCGATAAGGGAGCAGAGCAATGATAAGTTTTGACTTACATCAGGTTACTCTGGCTGTCACACAGAGAACTGACTAATGGAAATATAAAGGGAAAACAGGGCAAGAAATCGGGAGGCTACTTCAATGGTGTGGTCAGAAGGATAATGAACCCCAGGAACGTCCATGCCCTAATCCCCAGGACCTGTGAATGTGTTAGCTTCCACGGCAAAAGGGTAAATACCTTGAATGGGGAGTACTCTGCATTGCCCAGGTGGCCCCAATTTAATCACATGAGTCTTTAAAAGCAGAGAACTTTTCTGGGATATGTCAGAAAGAGGAGATTTGAGAAGGACTCAATCTGCTGTCACTGGATTTGAAGACCGAGGAAGAGGGCCATGAACTAAGGAATAGCACAGTCTCTAGAACTCAGGAACAGCCCTCAGCTGAAAGCCAGCAAGAAAACTGGATCTCAGTCTTCACACAAGAACGATGCAGTTTCAGCCAACAATCAAAATGAACAAGGAAATGGATCCTCTCCTAGAACCTCCAGAAAGTCAAACTTAACAAACTGATTTTAGTCTGATGAGACCCATACCAGACTTTAGACCTACAGAACTGTAAAAAAATTAATTTGCATTGTTTTAAGTCACTACCTTTGTGGTAATTTGTTTAGGCTGCAATAGAAAAAAACTGCAAGTGGGGAGGGCAAGAAAAGAGAAGTAGCTGCCACTAGAGTGGTAGCTATGGAAAGGTTATGGCCTTTGACAATGCCCACAGGTACGTTATGGGCAAGACATTAAAAATGTTATTAATAACATTCCCAAGTTCAGAGATCATTTGGTAAAGCTCTACCTGCACTGGGGAAAAGTAGCCTAAGAGAACAAACTGTTAATACTACTGGGTTCTCTGCCCTTAGTGCATATATACCAGGCATGCATAGGACAATGCATTCCTAAAACCAGACAGAAACAATGTCATTGTTTCACTGTTCTATTTGTGGAAACTACAAGTCTACCAATATGCTTTTTTAGGGGAAAATAACAACTGCAACAACCCCCAAAAAACATATCTTTGACAGCATAAAACCTGGTACTTCCCCTTGTTGGCTCTGGCTGTCTTAAAGGTCACCAATCTAAATTCATTATTCAGTAGCAGTAACTCTTTCCTCTTTCCCTGCTCCTTCCTCCATTTTATAGCAGCTTCAGGTTTACAGCCACTTCAAATCCTTTTCTCAAGTAGGTGGGTGCAAAATATAAATAAGCAGAACTGCAATATGTGGTTTTCTAGTACACAAAGATTACTCGTTCTTGGCTGCAAATGAGAAAATTAACAGAGGAATGAGATGAAAAGTATTTTTTAGAGACAAATATACTGACAAATCCACTGACTTTTTTCTAAGCATTTGTTTATTAAAATCAAGCTGAGGTGGCGGGCATCCATTCAACTCATAATAAATTTTTAAAACACTATTGTTAATTCATGATTTGAAAAATGATAAAAATCAATTAACTTTTCTTAAATATACTGTAACAGAATATGACAATGGATGACAATAACAGTGTGTAATAATTAAGTTTCAGGGAATCAAAATGAATAATTCTAACTCTGGCAAGACTCTAAGTAAACTGGCAATGTGACAGAACCTGTATGAAGCAATCTTGAACATGTCAATGAAGAAAATTCACCAAGACAGCATCATGCCACCACATTTTCCCATCTTTATGTTTTATTATAAGTTTTCTCCATGCCTAGACCAAGAATAGGCAAACTATGGCCTGCAGGCCAGCTACTTAATTTCCTATGTAAAGTTTTACTGGCTTACATATTGTCCATGGCTGCTTTTGCACTACCAGGACAGAGCTGAACAGCTGTGACAGAGACTCTCTGGCCTGCAAAGCTTGAAAACATTTACTCTAACTGCCCCTTTAAGAAAGCGTTTCCCACACCCTGGCCTAGACTCTAGGCTCTAGGGATCCTCATTAATAAATTATTCTTATGGTTAGAAGAATGTAAAAAGTTCTTAAGTATTAGTCAGAAAAATGAACAAAAAATAGTTATACTAGCTATTTATATCATGAAGCATTAATAACATTGTAACATCAAGACTATAATATCTTATGTGCATATATAATATGCATATACATAGATAACAAAGATGACCAAAAAAAAAAAAAAAGTCTGATTTTCTAAGTCATGCTTTGCAGAAATCAAACTAAAATGTAACCTGAACCAATTCCAAAAATTCGAGTTGTCCAACAGATATGTGATCCCTAGCATGTAGTCATGTTGCAGGTTCCCCTCTCAATGGCATCAGAAATATAGTAGTTATCCCTCAGTATCCACGGGCAATTGGTTCCCAGCAAATACCAAAATCCACAGATGCTCAAGTCACTATATAAAATGATGTATTTGCATATAACCTACACACATCCTCCTGTACACTTTAAATCATCTCTATAATACCTAATGCAATACAAATGCTAGGTAAATAGCTGTTATGCTGTATTTTTATTTGCATTATTTTTTCTTATTGTATTGTTATTTTTCCTAAATATTTTCAATCTGTTATTTGTTGAGTCCGTGAATGTAGAACCTGTGGACACAGAGGGCCAACTCTATTCTACATTAGCTTGGAAGAAAGGCAAGGAAAAAGCAAGGAAAAAAAAAAATACATTAACAGTTGGGAGAAGCTCATTTTGTGCTTTTCCCTTTCGCCACACAAAAATATAGTAATCCTTGGATCATGCTCAATGTCTACTCTATGATCTTCCCAGATATTTTATGTTGCCCATCAGCCTCATGTTTGGGGGCCTCCAAGGGGTTCCTTCCAGACTTCCCAAAGTTTTCTATCCATCCAAAGGACCCAAGGATTTCCTGGGTGAATTTCCCTTGTAAAGTCACTGAGGGAACACAAAAGCTATCTTAATTTAGTATTAAGGTCTACCATATCATATTTTCACAACACTTGCATGAAATCACAGAGCAAAGTCTATAAAGTTATGGTGCTTACTGATTTGTTTCATATGTAGTACTCGAGTCAATTTCAAAGATTAACCACTGCAAGTGTTCAGAAAATGGACCAGGTTCCACAAAACAACACTGCCACATCCCAGGTGTTGAGGCAATAATTAAAGAGAACTAACTTCAATGAACAGGCCAGTACAAGGAAAGGCTGACTATGGGGCCAGAGCAGCTCCCTTGTGGTGACCCACAGGAGCCATTTCTGGTAAGTCAAATGTCCAGGTCACTGGAGAAATGTAGAGACCACATCTTTCAACCTTTCAGATTTTGGCAGTGCCCACTAGGAGAGTCAAGCCAGAAGCCTGTCCCCTCTCAAAGGGTCCTTAGCTCTTTTGCTAGATAAAAATATGTTGCCAGCAGTAACTTACCAATTGTCTACATTGATAAAGCATGGGAAGAATGGGGAGGCAAAATGATGAAAACTAAACAAAATAGACAAAGGCAAAAGCACTTGGCAAAGTAGGAGATGAAATATTCAAATATTGGTTTTCTCCCACAAGATCATGCTTCCCAGACTCAGTGGCCACTGCTGTAACTGAGATGGAGACATAGTCCCTGTGAATTTTGCTTCTCTGGTTCAGGGGCAGTATACTATCTACAGTAGATTAATTATCCTAGTCATCTTATGCCATTTTCCACAAACCCCAAAGAAATGGCTTTACAGTTGGCCTCATCCCAAGATTACATTTCAGAGGAAGCTTCTTACCTTAATAGAAGCAATATGCAGCAAAGTCTCTCCTCTATGATTTCTCTTCGCAGCCATGAGGTTACTGGGCAACAGCTTCATTGCTGAGGAACTAGACATCATTCTTCTGTAACTTGAAGTATTCAATGTAGAGGGTGGGGTACCTGGTGAAAGGCTAGTGATGGATTCATCTAATATAGTTCTGTTTTTCCTCCTCAGTGTATCACCAACTTTACGTTTGCTTGACGGTTTGTCTTCTAAGAGCACAGTTTGCTTAACAAAATCTCGACTGGTGCTCGGAATGTGGCTTCTACATCTCTTAGAAACGGGACTGGAAAGTCTGTTGCGACACCCACGTTTTCCATTATGACCTAATGGCAAAGATTTCTTAGGTGTAAGATAATTTTCACAGACCTTCTCCTCAGGAGTCCCTACTTCATTCCTACTCTCAGTGTCTGGAGACTCTATTTGCTCAGCCAATGGTAAAGAGACTTCGGTTAAATTTCCAAGACATTGAGACTCTGTCACGGAGCCACTTGCTAGTAAGTCTATTTCACCATTTACCCTATGGTGACTAGCAATAACGGAGGGTGGGCGACAGGACACCAGCTTTTCCTTAAACTCCTCTTTGGAGTCAAGTTCACCATCTTCTTTTATTGCTTCTAAATTCCATTTTTGGTTGATTTCAGCTACAGTTTTCTTTTTTCGTTCTTTCTCAGATCTTTTAGAAGTCTTTTTAGCCCTCTCAGAAACAGCTACAGGAGGAGTTGCGGAAACAAATTCATACATTGAGGCTTGCTGAGCATTTACATCTTTCATCACTTGAGGCTGAGTTTGCACTGAAATTTTACTTACAACATATCGGACCTTCTTACTTCGAGGACTAAACCACATTTTTATTGAATTCTTCTTATTTTCTGCATCATTAAATAAACTTTTCCTAGATGTATCTTCTTTCAAATCTGATAGAAAAAAGGAAAAGAAATGTTACATGAACTTAATCTCTCCCATCTCAAGCTCCCAAAGAATTTTGTTTATAGCTCTCCTAAAGTGTATCACCCTTTATTTGTGTACCTCTTTCTCAGCTCCTACAGTGTGAACTCTCTGAGAGCAGACAGAGACTCATTCAACAAATGTTTACTGAATACTGCTTTGTGCCAGACACTGTTCTAGAGACTGGAGATACAGCTGAGAGAGAACAAAATATGGAACTTAAGAGAGTAGGCAAAATATGCAAATAAATAAGTAAAATATACAGTATGCCAGATGGCGATAAGAGCTATGGTGAAAAAAAATACTCAAAAAATAAAGAAAGAAAAGAAAAAGGCAGATGTGGGATTTAATAAGCAGTAGACATTAACTGTATTTAATTTTAAAAAAGATATTTGAAAATCAATATAACTCACTATAATCAACCAACTAAATGAAAACTAGGCAATCTTCTCAATAGATACAGAAAAAAACATCTGACAAAATCCAACATCCATTCTTTTTTTTTTTTTTTTTTTTTTTAATAAGACCCAACAAATTAGGAGTAGAAGAAGGGAATTTTCTCAACCCAATGAAGGGCATCTACAAAAATTAATACAGCTAGTATCACAATTACTGGTGGAAAACTGGAACTATTATCTTGTTCCTCTTATTAGGAACAAGACAAAGATGTCTGCTCTCACCACTCCTATTCAATATCATACTAGAAGTATGTTGTGCTAGCCAGCACAACAAGGTAAGAAAAAGATATAAAAAGTATAGATTAGAAAGGAAGATATAAAATTGTATCTATTCACAGATGACTTGACTATGTTGAATATTACAAAGAATCTTAAAAAAAAAAACAAAAAAACTCAGTTGTCTCAAATCAATCTATAGATATAACAAAATCCCAATGCAAATTCCATAGGCTTTTCTGTAAAAACAGACAAGTATAAAATTTACATGGAATTATCAATACAACAAAAGATTGTTAACAAAGATCTCAATTCTCTAAAGTTAATAATCACTTTTGCCTATTCTTTCACCTCATATTTCTTGAGTACAAAAGTCCTATCTTTATAAACATGCCTACCAGATAAAAAACAATACCTTAAGCAGGTAAGAAGAAATGGAAATAGTAGGTTTTGAAAAATAAATAATTAGTATTTAACTTTAGAAATTTCAGAAATGATGCCTGCCTAGCAAAAGAATTCCAACTATACTGTACTCCAAAGAGCCATCACTTCCTCCTGGTGAAACAGAAACATTACACTGAAAGGCAGTACCAATAATCCCAGCAACAAGAGCAGACCTTCCTACACATACCCTTTCTATGTCATAGCTGAATATCACCTGGTCCACAAAGTGTTATTAAGGCAGGATCTTAGAAATCAAAACAATCAGAATGAGGTATCCACTCACACAGAAACTTTACATCTAAATTCAACAAGGCCTTTTCTTTGCAGTGATAAGTAGATTTCAAAACCAAGTCATTTTTGATAAAATCTCAAGTCTAGAGGAAAGGTCAAAATGAAATGTTACCAGGATTACTTCTTAAGAAAGACTCAGGATTACAAAGATTTAAAGGTTAATCCTCTAGTAGTCTGTAAAAACTTGTATTTGATTTTTTTGAAGATTTATTTTAAACACAGATGATGACATTTTCAATTAAAACCAAGTCAAATCCTGAAGTTGCCCATGTTTATAAAACTTGAAAAATGTAGAATTGGGCATTTAAAGGAAAATTAAGGCTTATATGTATTAGCAACACACTCAATCGACTAAAAAACCTAAATCTAAAAAGACAACAAATTTCATACTCAGGTGTACCTATTTCCTAACTTATAAAGAAGTAAATGAAGAGAGTACATACCCGTATAATTGATATGTACACAATTTTACTATTCATCCAGTAATAATAACTTTACTCAAGATAATTTTAATTATGTATCTTGGCATAACTAAGCAAGGACCACAACAGCAAACATGATTGTAAATTCTGAATTTTATGCAGCATATCTAAGATAAAACTGTAAAAAGAAAAACAACTCTACTGCTGGAACATAAATCATACTATTAACAGCTACAATAGATTTTATGGGTGAATGCTTCTCAGCATGATAAATTATCATATTCATTTCATGAAGAAAAATATTGGTCCTTCCTCCACATAGTAAATTTCTTAATGATAACATTTAGAAAAATTCCATTCTCTGAATTTAAATATTTGAGTATACCACAAAATATCGAGGAACAAGGATGCACATGTTACTAAGGAGCTGCTTAGCCAAGTTTTTTCTCAAAATTTAATAATAAACTATAGAAAAGAGAGACAATTAGAAAATGTGATTTAGCTATCATTAATCTACATCAAAGGATTATAATGATGTACATTGTGTGCCTTTCAAATTATTCTCTATTATAGGTTTCACAACAGAAGTTGAGAAATCTCTTTAACAAACTAGTCCCTTATTAAAAATCAAAGGAAAGTATTCTGCTACCATCTGTGCAACATTAACGCCTTCACTGAAGAATGATTATTTTGTAAATTAAGAAGTATTTAGTTCTATTTAAAAAAAGAACAGCAACACAGTTATTCAAACACTCATCTTCATCTATTATAAAAAAGTCATAGCATATATGAAACACTATGTAATCATTACAGAAAGACCAGCATCTTTCTCTAAACCAGAAAACAGAAAGGGAAATTGTGATCCTATAAAAACGTAATCAAAGTATTTTTCTTAATGTCAACAACACCAACATGTTTCACAGAACCTGACCAGCACCTGCAAGGTCTGATTTAATATCATGGGGTTTAAAAGAACATAAAAACTTTTAAATTTAACTCTATTAGCAGAAAGAAGATTATGTTATAAAGAATAAGGTAAAATTATCCATAAATGGTTGTCAGCAAAATTTGACAGATAAATTTCTTCTCTTTAAAGTACACTGAACCGAGAAAAATCTGTTCAAGTATTTAGAAGCTCATTTTAGAAAGTATTACTATAAATCAGGCTTCTTTATCTCCAGTACACCATACACCATGTCCACAATTTGACAAGTTCTTCCTAATTACCCACCTTAATTACAGTAATTACATATTTTATAGTAAATGCAAGTAACAGGTTCATTTGAAAGATAAATTGTGAACTACAGAGTTTTTAAAAAGATAGATAAAACGTGGGCGATGTTTAACCATTCCACTTAATTCATCATCTTCAGCACATGACCATTTAACAGAATCATACAATTTTGGAGCTTGACTTTAGGGAATCACTTAATCGAATGACCTTATCTTACAATGAGATGATTTTCCAATCTCCTCATTATTAAGAGGATCAACCATCATTTGTACCCAACTATTGGTTCCTTCTACCTATTATATAGTTCACTTTATACTATTTTAGTTTTAGAAGTACTTACTAGATAATAAACTAACACAAAGTACTACATAAAATATACTGAATAAACTATAAAGAAACAAAGAGAAAGCTCCAGAAAAAAAATTCCCAAGTGCCCTTCAAGGCTAGTTTGTTTTGGGAGGACTTCGGGAGAAAAAGTTGGTGACAATTTAACTTAAAGTAGAAAAAGCTTTGCACCATGGAAATGACAGATCTGGGTAGAAGTTATATTTCAGTACATTTGCACTATAGATTTATTGTCATTTTGTAGCAAGGTAGCAAAGGAGGATGTTAACATTATAAAATAAATTATTTAAACCAAACTTTAAGAATTTGTTTTAAAATTATTTTAAGTTTAGTTTCTAGGATATGAATTAGTCTTAGCACTGTCAATTTTTATCCAACTCAATTCAACAAATGTAATGAATATCTACAGTTCCAATGAAAACATTGTTCTAAACGAAAAAACAATAAGAAACTTATAACATGATGTCCTATGTAACCTGGATCCTCAATTTCCTCACAGAATAAGGGGATTAAAGATGACCTTCTAGCTCCTAAAATTCTAATTATATGTTATCTAAAAGTGAAATTTCAACTCGTCTTAATATAAGTCATGTTGAAAGCAGTACTGCTTAAGTCTGGGAAGAATTAAAGTATTAATAACTATTATTCATTGCAATAAGGAAAACAAACACAATATGGCCTTTGGAAAATGAATCACCGTAATTCTCTCTCCAATCTCCAACTCTACTTAGATGAGAAAGACAGGATTCTAAAAGGCCTAAGGTCCCACCCAGAAACTTGTTCTAAACTCAGTTTTCCTAAATATCTTCTTTAATGATGAAATATGAAGGCAATTCATATTTCCATGGTCTCCAAAATATGAAAACTATACTAATAATTCAAACATCACTAACTAGAGTAGAATTTCTGGAAGAGGAGTCTATATTTCTTTTGTTGAATCCCATGGTATGCCATAATTGAGAGCAGTTAATCCATCAAGGGTTAGTTAACCCATCAAGTTACCCTGCTCCCCCTTTACCCCCATTAAAAATGTCACATTACTTGTTATGGGTTAGATTGTGTCCCTCCCCCACCCAAATTCATATGCTGAAGTCCTAACACCCAGTACCCTCAGAATGTGACCTTATTTGGAAATAGGGTCATTGTAGATGTAATTGTTAAGATGAGGTGATACTGAAGTAATATGGGCCCCTAATGCAATATGACTGGTGTCCTTTCTTAAAAGGGGAAATCTGAAAAAAACACACATACAAGGAGAACACCATGTGAACATCAAGATGGCCATCTACAAGCCAAGAAGACAGGCCTGGAACAGATTCTCTCTCACAGATCTCAAGAGGGAATTAACCTTCAACACACTTTGATCTCAGACTTCTATTCTCCAAACTGTCAAACTATACTCTGCTGTTTAAGCCTGTGGTCCCCAACCCCCAGGCTGCCAACTGGTACCAGTCTGCGGCCCGTTAGGAACCAGGCTCTGCCTCTCCCCCACCCACCATCCCCTTTGTGTAGAAATTGTCTTCCATGACACTTAGGAACCAGGCAGCACACCAGGAGGTGAGTGGTGCGGGCAAGGGAAGCTGCATCTGTATTTACAGCCATTCCCCATCGTTCACATCACCACCTGAGCAACACCTCCCCCCACCAGCCTGCCCACCCCATAACCTGTCCCTGGAAAAACTATCTTCCATGAAACCGATCCCTTGTGCCAAAAAGGTTGGGGACTGCTCAATTTGTGATACTTTGTTATAGCAGCTCTACCATATGAATACATTACTATACAGCAACTGGAGAGGAATCAAATAAAAATACTATGACAGCCACAAATTTCAAAGCAGCACCCCAAATTTCAATGCATGGCCAATAATCCTAGCAGACAACACACCTCTGAGAATCTAAGGAAAGGCACTTTCATACACAGAGGCTCACTGATCCTTCCTCACTCCAACTCTGAACACTGCCAAGGATACATGGACCCTTGATTAAGAAACCCTGCATTAATTCACGGTATCTACATGGGAGGAGCAAGCCAGACACACATCAGTCTTTCCAACTAGAAAATAAACAGTGTGAGTACTGCCTTTGAATAAGAAGAGTTCAGATGCACCAATGACAAAACTTCTCATTTTTTTCTTCAAGAGATTTACAACCACAATATTATTTTTTAAAGGTAAGCACCTTTAAAAATATGTACATGAGTGGATTAGTAAAATGCATTATATGTATACCATGGAGTATTACTCAGCTATAAGAAATAACGGTGATATAGAATCTCTTCTGTTCTCCTGGAGAGAGTTGGAACCCATTCTATTAAGTGAAGTATTCCAAGAATGGAAAAATAAGCACCACATGTACTCACCAGCAAATTGGTTTCCTTGATCATCACATAAGTGCACATTTGGGAATAACACCAATTGGGTGTCGGACAGATGTGGGGGGTGGGGGGAGGGGATAGGTGTACACCTACATGATGAGTGCACTGTCTGGGGAATGGACACGGTTGAAGCTCTGACTCGGGGGCATGGGGGGGGCATGGGCAATATACATAACCTGAGCTTTTGTATCCCCATAATAAGCTGAAATAAAAAAAAAAAAAAGCTGGGGAAAAAAATGTGTATTATTACATCAGAAAATAAGTAAAACTTTAGCACTATAGCACATTTTATCATAAAAGAATGAAGTCTAATACAATGATCCAGATAACCAGATGAAGAAAACTTAACAGGTAGATTATGGTTTAAATTCTACTTCTTAAAAGGTCGATTAAGACTCAAAGTATTTGCCTAGTTTCTTTATTTTGTACAATGAACTTCATCTTTAAGAGCTGATAGTAACACAGCCCATCAGAAGTCTAAGAACAAAAGATTTAAAAACAGAAATGCAACAATTTCATGTGAGCATTATCAATCATCCATGGCATCTTGCCAGTCAAGAAAAGGCTCTCTTATAAACACACACTGAAATGACCTGATCTGGTCAATAAAAAGACAATTCCAATATCCAATTATGAAGATTCAAAACACTTTACTTTCTTTCCACAGCTAATTAGTTCTAAGCAGAAAGCACAAGGGAAGATACATAGTTAATACATGGAGTGTAAGAACAATTTGAGAAACATTAACCCCATTTAAATAGAAAAGAAAATGAATACTAGATTTTCATTCTTTCAAAATGTGCTCATCTAATTAATTCAGTCTAGAAAAGTGATCCATGGAAGAACGCTGTATTCTATCTTGCGAAAGTGTATTTAGGTGAGTTAAGCACTATTAAGGCCAAAATCACTAGTCCCTATATATTCTACAGAAATTATCATAAATGTAAAAAGCAGACAGTGTAAAGTAGTGAAAAAAATCTCTGGATCTACAATCAGAAGAAATGAGTCTATTTTTCCAGTTTCTGGTACTAACTACATGTGTGACTAGGCGAGATCACTTAACCTCTCTGGACATTAGTTTCCCATCTATAAAATAAGGGGCTTAGACTTAATTATCTCTATAGTTCCTATCATTTCTCAAAATGATCCCCCCAAAAAACAGCTGGGCATGGTGGCACACGCACGGCTGAAGCAGGAGGATCCCTTGAGCCCAGGAGTCTGAGTCCAGCCTGGGCAACATAGCAAGACCTCATCTCTTAAAAAAAAACCCAAAACACTACAGATCTTAAAAATCTGAAATATATTATTCAGAATTCCTGATAGATCTTTTACATACTTTATGTGATCAATATGAATTCATCAGTTATTTAACTAAGAGAGACAGTGATATTTCTCACCTGAATGTTTCCTGTCATGTAGCAAATTTCGAAGCTTACTACAAAGTTGGATCATGCTGTCCAGTTGTCTATTTATCTTCACATCTTGTATCCAGGCTGGGGTATGACACACTGGACATCTGGTTCCAATGCAGTCACTTACACAATCACTTAAAAAGAATAAAAAAAAGTATATATCAAACCATTCTGCAGAATCTGAATTCCAAAAAATTAACAATAAATAAGAGTTTGAACAGAAGTAAATGGAGCAGAGGTTGTTTTAACATACAATGGTCAATTATAAAATACTTGTTAAAATGGTATATTTTATTCAGAGTGTGATACACACATATAAAATCTAAATCTAAAGTTGCTGATGTAATTTGCTATGAAGAGACTTTACTTAGCCTGACATTAGTGTGCGAAATTTTTGCCTGCAAATAAATTAATCTATAGCTTCTAAGGGTTGAGAGTACAGAAGAGATGTAAACAGAGATAGTACCTAATGCTTAGCAGCCACGCATCTCAACCTTTTCTATCCTAAATCTTAACACTCCACTTCACCTAAAATTACTAGAGACACTGTGAAAAACCTTTTGTTTTGCTTTTGGCCAAGTGTCTAAAGGTTTTAAAGCAGTTTTTGAGAAAAAAATCTTGGGTTCTTTCAGACAATTTTATAATCTGTAGACTCAATTACCCTGGGTTGTCTAAGTGTTAAAGTCTTGGGCTTAAAAAGGGTTTCCTAACTTTTAGGATTATAAACCCTTTGCAAATTTGAGGAAAATATATACATATTCCTGTGAAAAGGAGGGGTTCACAATCCCCCCTGAATCTCATCTGTGAATTTCAGAATAAGGATCCCATAAATCTACTCCTTCCTTCGTCTCACCAGATGGGTTCTAGCAGGACTGGGTAATGTAGAAGTGATAAAAGCCACATCTTCCTTAAGCACTACATTCTCTGTCATGTGACCCACTCCTTCATAGACACAGAGGATTTTTACAACATAAATCATCCTCAGACAAAACCTGTGGCATTTCTAACTTTTGTACCCTTGGCTCCTAGCATGATTCCTGACACAAAGTAACTCAAAAAGGGTTGTAAAATGAATCTGTAACCCATACTAGAGCTGGCAGAGACCTTTGAGATCATCTAGTTCAATAAATGTCAAATTTCTTCAGCAACGGAATTCAAATTTGGAACCCCCACACAAAAAGTAAGTAAAGTGATTACTCACACAATTTAAATCACCAATTGTTGTGCAACACTTAATTATTTGAGAAATACTAGTAAAATACAACCTGAAATCTACTTATCAAGAGCTACCACCTCATTTTCAGATGAAGAAAATGAGATCCAGTTAGTTAAGTCACTTGCCCAGCACTCCACTAGTATTCAGATTAGTCTATTTTATACATTCTATGTTTGTTCTATAACATTTCTCAACTTATTTTATATAATGTGTATATTTTATATAATTTATATAGTGTATATTTTATATACACATTAATCCAGAATTCTGGAGAAATATGTCATTTCTCAATAGATCTGCATAACTCAGTGAGCCAGTATTCACAAATGACCAATGCGTGATGTCATAAAATCATGCTGAAATAAAGATCAATCCAAAGTGCTATTAATAGAAATACCAATGAACTTTAACAGAGTACAAAAATGTATTGACATAGTTTCAGATTCCACAGTGAAGAACTGAAGAAACTAGCACTTGTCAAGTTTTTGTTTAGTATCAAGGAAGAATATCCACAATTATCTAAAAAAGCTATTAAAAGACTCTTTTTTCCAACTACAAATATGTATAAGGCCAGATTTTCTTCACATACTTCAATCAAAACATACCACAACAGATGGAGTACAGAAGCAGATATGAAAATCTAGTTGTCTTCTATTCGGTGAGACATTAGAGATTTGCAAAAATGTAAAACAGTGTCACTCTTCCTATTTTTTCTTTGGTTTGTAAAATTGTTATTTTCCTAAAAAAGGTGTTATTTATGTTAGTAGGTTAGGATTTATTGTTTTTAAACGAATTAGTATTTTTTACAAGTCTCAGTTTTATATAGTAAATATTATACACATACACATAAACAAAAGCTTGTTATGGTCCTTAATTTTGAAGAGATTAAAGTGGTCTGAGATCAAAATATTTGAGTACCCCTGCCATATGTCTTAAATAAATTATATATTAGAGTACATGGACTACTGTTATCAGGGATTGGCATCAAAGTACCTGGAAACTACCACAACACTGGCTATGATGTGAAAATCCGTGTCTCTCGACCCTGCTCCCACCTCTACGTTTCAATTGGACTGAGCTATGTGAAAATCACTTTCAAAACCTCATTGCTCAGCAGTTTCATATAACTCAAAACTAGCAAAGAATATAAACTTTAATTTATATAAAACTTTAAAATATAAACTGCCCTAATTCTTGGCATCATATAATCAAAATGAATCAAAACTCCACTGAGTGGATTCTCTCCTATCATGTCATATAAACATGATCATTTTCTCTTTTAAGATGTTCTCACGCCTCTCAATCTTTTATTGGCCATTTTAAGTCACAGAGGCCTTTAGAATCTGATTAAAGGTACAGATTCCCCCCAACACACACACACTGTATACAGTTTCATGGAGTTGGTTATGATCTAGCAGCTTTGTCAATGACCTACTGTATACAATGAGCATACCCATCATGCATCAGCTGAAACAACACATCTGCTTGCTACAAGAGTGGAGGAGTGGGCAACATTTCATAAGGGAATGGGAGGCATTATGGAAGCAGTGACATCTCAGCTGAAATTTAACTGATGAAAACTCAGCCTCACAAAAATCTAGCAAAGAACATTCCACATGGAAGAACTAGCAAGTGCAAAAGTCCTGGGGCAGGAGTGAGTTGGTATGTTTAGGGGTCGGTAAGGAGAAGGTGCTGAACAGTGTGAGCCAGAAGGAAGTGAGGTCCCATCCGAGAGGGAGGTGGGATCTAGGTCCTGTACAGTCCTATGGACCAGAGTGCAGAACACGGATTTTATTCTAACAGGAAGCCACTGAAGAGTTTTACACAGGGTAATGATATGGATATGATTCATATTTTTAAAAGAACACCGCGTTAAGAATGCAGAAAATGGGGAAGGGGTGATAATGCCATAAAAGAGAAACCAGTTATGAACCTGAGGAGAAATAATACAACGGTGGCTTGGACCAAAATATAAACAGTAGCAAAGTACAAAAAAAGGAGAAAAATTCATGATTCAGGGCACATTCTGAGGTGGAACTGACAGAACGTAGTGATGTGGGATAAGCAGTTTAGTAGTCAGTGGTACCATTCGTTGTGATGAAGATGACCCAGGCAGGAACAGGTTGAAAGGAGGACAATCAAGAGATCTGCTCTGAACATATCAAGTTTGAAATGCCTTTTCATCATCTAGGGATATCAGGTAGGCAACAAGTACAACTTCCTATGCCATCCTCCTGCTGGATATGCCCCCTGTAACACATCTATGTTTCTAGAAACAAAATTAGGACCCCAAGCATAACTGCCTCACACTTCCTCAGCCCTCTGAAGTCATACACTAGATTATTTTCACATATGCTCAAATTTCATCAGTTTGCTCATGTCAGTCACATACTCATAACTTGAAATAATTAAAAGATCAATTCAAAGGAGGCTACATGAACTCTGTCTCATAGACGATTAAACCAAATCCCTCAACTGATTTCTCCTGAATAAGAAACGGGATGAGACGAAAATCTGTAAGACAAGGCTTTCACATGAATCTAATTTCACAATAGCTTGCTGGGCATGGTGGCTCATGCCTGTAATCCTAGCACTCTGCGAGGCTGAGGAGAGAGGATTGCTCAAGCTCAGGAGCTTGAGACCAGCCTGAGCAAGACCAAGACTCACCTCTACAAAAAAATAGAAAAATTAGCCAGGGTAGGTGGCGCACGCCTGTAGTCCCAGATACTTAGGAGGCTGAGGCAAGAGGATCACCTGAGCCCAGGAGTTTGAGGTTGCAGTGAGCTACAATGACACCATTGCACTCTACCCAGGGCAACAGAGCAAGACGTTGTCTCAAAATAAATAAATAATAACTTCACAGTACCTTAAACTGTGTCCCCTGAAAAGATGTTGAAGTCTTAACCCCCCCAGTACCTGTGAATATGACCGAATTTGGAAACCGGGTCTTTGTAGATGATGGAGTTAATATGAGAGCATTAGGGTGAGGCCTAATCCCATATAACTGGCATTATAAAATGGAGAAATTTGGACATAGAGACAAACACGCCCACAAAGGAGAATGCCATGTGAACATGAAAGCAAAGATCAGAGTGATGTATCTACAAGCCAAGAAATGGCAAAGATTGCAGCAACCCACTAGAAGCTAGGAGGGAGACATGGAGCAGATCCTGCCTCATAGCCCTCAGAAGGGACCAACCCTGCCAACTTCTTGATCTCGGACTTCTAGTTTCCAGAACTGTGAGATAATACAGTTCCCTTGTTCCAAGCCACCCAGTTTTTAGTTCTTTGTTAAGGCAGCCCTAGAAAACTAGTATGAAAACTGTCAGAACTAAATTTTCATAATTTTGAAAGTTTAGATTCAAAACTTAACTGGAAAATAAAAAGACATATTTGAATTATTTAATACATAGAAGACATTACCTTTTTCCCCCAAACTTAGCAAAACTACTTACTAAGCTTTGTAACTCTGAAAAAGTCATCCTCTTTAAGTTTTGATTTCCTTATTTGTAAATTAAGACAGTTATAACGATAAAAATGAGACAATGTACAGTAAGTTACTTTGCAGACTATGAAAGTTACACAAATATGAAGTACTATTATCAACATGATTATATGTTGTTATCAAGTAAAAAACATAGCTGCACTACATATGTGTGTGTGTGTATATATCTCAAGCCATGACTACTTACCTACAAAAGATGTGTTCACATCCTCCTAAGCACACAGGATCCCTCAGAATATTAGCGCTGTTTGAAAAAATGAAAACAATAAAGTCTAAGGTCATTGTTAGATAAACATTTCATGTCCAACATTTCACAAATCCAAGGCCCAACACACCATATTTCTCTCTTTCTCAAAGCAGAAGATATCAAGGATGCATTCATTTGAAAGGCTGTTACTCTTTGGTTAAATACTGTATCATAACACCTGCAGAATTTAAATAGCAACTACCAAACTCAGTACAAGTTATAATACATTTTATAATGTATTTGCTGGGTGCTGGTTAGTTGGAAAAAGGAACAACTCAGTCCCTTTATTAAAATGATCTGTTCTGCAAAATTTGAATTCAGTCAAAAGGCCATACTTTTGGATCCAGAAGGCCACGTGTGGCTCCAAGGGTGCAGGTTCCCCACCCCAATGATTCAAAGTGTAGACCATATATCTCAAAATATGATCCACAAGATGAATGACTATATAATGTATTATCCAATTGAGAACACTTTGGAGAATGAAGGGGGGTGATAGCTTAACGGGATACTGGGACCACAGGTGTAAATCAGCACTACCCCAGGCAAACGAGGACATATGGTCACCCTGACCATAAGAATCCATGGTTTCCCATAAGAAAGCATATGTTTCTTGCTATTGTTAAGTAGCCATCTATTTTCCACAGATGTTTTGTCAAAAATACAGCCATTCTTTCAGTTCACAGAAAGTTGATTGTTTTGTCCTTTAAGCAACTGCAAATAGAAATCAACAAGCTGGCAGTCTGCAGACTGAATGAGATTCACTGCACTGAAGGAAGAGAGACATAAACAAAATATGCCCAATGTTGTCCATCAAAATACCTGTTACATTTGATAGTCCTAAGAAGATAATGGTACTTACTTATAATAAACACACATTAAGTCACCATACTCAGTGGATAATGTAGCCAGAGGAAAGCAGAGAAGTAAAGTCTCATAAAGGAAGAGCATTTTTTGTGCCTGGTTTATTACACTAACCCTAGGACCTTTAGGAATTTACAGCATTATTATCCAATTACCTCTGTACACATACCACATATCAATAAAAATAGTTCTCCACATTTTTTTGAAAGATCAAAAGTATTGCACTGCACATTTTAATAGATATGAACATTAAAGTGAAATTGAGCTTTTCAGAAAGAGTGCTAAAAACAGTCCACACCTACAATGTTATTCTCAAGATACTGAAAATGGTGCTCACTGACATTATAAAACCCATTACTTTCTAAAAACTCACCATATTTGATTTTCCTATCACACTACATAGAACATACTCATAAAAATACAACTCTTTATTCTGACAATTAAGATGATCTCTCTTAACATTCATGCTGGCCTTATAACTTTTGTTCATTATTTGACCTACCAAACCTAACCTTCTCTTCCCCAATCAAGTGTATTGAATTCTACTTCACTGAAAGCTCTGCCTCTAAGATCTCAAAAGTGGTCTTATCTCACCTCCTCCCATCACAGTATCCTTCCTTTCTCTTTTATTGCATCCCCCTGGCCAAACCTCCACCTTCAGGTTGCTCTCCACCTTGAGAGGGCCCCATTCAGTTCTGTTTGGATTCCCTATCCAGCCAGAGTTAAGTACCTCAGAGCCATCTTCACCCCAATTCAGCTGACCTCTCAGACACTCATGGGTGCCACTCTATAATGCTATCCAGGCCTCAGGGTCCATTTCTCCCTTGCTTGCTCAGGCCAGGGAACCACCACTATAACAAGAAAGATGTACAAATTAGTCTCTTAAATTTATTTGGTAGCTTCATCATCTTTGTATTAATCTCTCTACCAAAGTAATGCATTAGTTGCTCCTTGAGCAAACAACTAAATGAACAGATGGCTATTCAAAACAATCTCCATGCTCCTAAATCTCATTTACCTTACTGGAGCTGAATGGTATGAGCTTTTCACCACCTAAATATATTCCTGCCTCTTCACCAGTAATCTTACCCCTCCTTACAGTCTCAGAGGAAAAGATTTCCTTCAGTATTCTTCCGTAAGAATGTGCTGTTTTGTCTCCAGCTCCCATATCTTCCCTGGCTCCTAAAGTACTCAATTCTCATCCTTTCTTGCCTTTTTTCTTCCATTTGCATCTATACATGCACAGGTAATCTTGCCTTTAACCTAAAAGAAACTCTTTTGATTCTACTTTCCTATCTACCTTCTTCCCTGTCTCTCCCCTTTCTTAAACAGGTAAAAGTTCTTAAGTAAGTGCTCTCTACCAGTTAACTCCATCTCCTTACCTTCCCAGCTTTAACTGCCACCACTCTGCTGAAACTGCTCTCCAAAACATTTTTGGTTCTCATTCTCCCTGACCGCTCTGTGAAATAGCACTGACTTCACCTTCTTTCCTAAAACCTTTCTTTCCACTGACTTGTAATATTCTTATAGCACACTGATCTACCTATTCCAGCCTCTCCTTAGCTGTTTTTCCTTTTCCTACCTTTGAATGTAGGCGTACCCCCCAGGAGGCAGCCCATAGCCTTCTGGCTTTCTCTGGCAATACATGACTCAATGCCTTGATTCAGTTTCTAAACTTTAAATTTCCTTTCTAAGATGGCTCTGAACTCTTTACCTATAGTTCCTACCTTTCACCCTAGCAATAAGATGCTATTAAATATCATGTAATTTGCGATGGTTTAATATTTATGAATAATTGATCCGCTATACTAATTATTCTAATGAATGAGCTAGAATATATTTTTGCTGTCATTCATAGATGAAAAAGACACTAGAAATGTGAAGTATGTGCATGTGTGTGTACTGGGGGAGGGGTGAGGGAGGGGAGCAAGTGAACCAAGATGGGGGGGTAGTGCCAACTTCAAACTTCAATGGAAGAGCTCAAAGGGCCAAATACATTGCACAGAGGGTGGCACTAATCTGTGCCAAAGCCAGACTCTCTGAGAATGGCAGAGCTTAGCTGAAAAGATACCCTGGAATGAAAGAATTCTTAGCTGGGCGTGGTATCATGTGCTTACAGTCCCAGCTACTTGGGAGGCTGAGGCAGTAGAATCACTTCAGCCCAAGAGTTTGAGGCCATAGTGTGGTATGATTGAGACTATAAATAGCCACTATGCTCCAGACTGGGCAACACAGCAAGACCCCATAGTTTAAAAAAAAGAATCTTATTATAATTAGGAGATATCTAAAAAATTTTAAAGAGACCCAACTTTAATGCAACTATTCCACTGCCAGGAATTTATTCTTCAGATATACTAGACACTTGCGAAAATGAAACTTCAAAACACCAAAGATTCTAAAAGCTTCCAGAGACTAAAATTAAAATGTTATATATATTTTTTAAAAAGTAATCAGAACAGCATAAGACTTCTCAAGGGTAATAAGGGATGCTACAGAACTGTTGAGCAAAGCCTTCAATAACTGAAAATTATTTTGTATGTAGAATTTCTATAACCACTCAACTTCCATAATTCAAAGTTAATAGATAATAGGTAATAAGGAAAATCATTTTTAAGAGCAGGAAGTAAGAAAGTTAATAAATAATCTCCAGAATGGGAAAAAAATCAAGAAATAGCAATACAAACATATTATTTAGAAATATAAGTAAATGCTTGAAAAACTAAAGAAGATGAAAGAGGTTGTAACTAGAACATAAAACTCAGGAGTGATGAGGGATAAAGAATGCTTTCATTATAGTCTTTGTCCTATTGATTTTGTCAACTATATTCACATATAATTATTTTAAATAATTTAAAACCATTGTAAATAAATGTGAAGACATTTAACAAGGATATTCACTCCAGCACTGCTTGTTACAGAAAAAGACTGGAAACAACCTCAATTTTTACCAATAAGGAAATAGTTAAATAAATCATATTTACACGATGTATCGTATCCTCTCAGAGGTACATAACGCTTACATCCACATAGAGAACCTCTTAACGGACACACAGGAAATTGATAATTATGAGTTCTTCAAGAAGAGGATTCAGACTTATCTGTCATTCATTTAACAAATACTTAATAGCCATATACCATGTTAGTATTTTAATTCTTTTCACATATGTCTGTATTATTTTCAGTTTTTAAAAATTTAATATTAAAAAGTTCTTTACAATCTGGTAAACCCCAAGCCGTGCAACTTTTTGTCTCATTTCTCCTCAACAAAACTCTGCTCTGGTCAGGCTGGTGCCCATAAAGATTCTCAAAAAGCCAATGTCCAACTCTGACCCTACTGACTTTGCTCAGACTGTTTTCCCCAGCCTGGAATATACTTCCCTCCTCCCCTAACAACTATTCAAGCCCAACATATTATCCAAATGCTGTTCCAGGTGGTATAATATGATACTAAACAAATTGGCATGGGAATTCTTGGATTTTAGCCTCCATGCCATCACTTATGCAAATCCACACTATGCACCAGACATGAAAAGAACACAAAGTTGACTGTGTTCTGCTCTTTCCTAAGGGGCTTATAATCTAGAAGAGTAATCATATCAACCAAATTAATATATGACTCAAGAGACATACCAAATGGTCTGAAGTTCCAAAGAAGAGAGATGGCATCTACCTGGGGCTCTGGAATTCAATGTTGAAAGGTAAATATTATATATTGTACAGACGGTCCTCAACTTACTATGGTTCTACTTACAATTTTTCAACAAATGTTAACATACTCAAGAGAAACCATACTTCAAATTTTGGTCTTTTCCCAGGCTAGAAACATGCGGTATGATGCTGGGCAACAGCAGCAAACCATCTTGTTTTTCACCTTCAGTACAATATTCAATAAATCACATGAGATATTCAACACTATATTATAAAATTGGCTTTGTGTTAGATGATTTGGCCCAACTGTAGGTTAATGTAATGTTCTGAGCACGTTTAAGGTAGGCTAGGCTAGGCTATGACAGTCAGTAGGTTAGGAGTATTAAATGCATTTTTGACATAATATTTTTAACTTACAACAGGTTTATCACGATGTAATTTCACCATACGTTGAGGAGTGTCTGTATTTTAACTGCCTGATTCTCTATTTTTCTTGTTTCCAAATAGACTATAACTCTATAGATGAAAAATCTGGCCTTTCATTTTTTCTGAGCTCCCCAACCTACCATTACTAACCCAGCATGGTGCTATATGAACAGTGGGATTTCAATAAATCCTCAATGAACGAACCAAATGAAAGACTATATACAAAAATGTATTTGTATTAACAATTCCATTTTATCCTTACCCTATTTTCTGTTTGATATACATATATATTAAAAAGAAAAAAAATCCAGATGAATAAGAAAAGACATTTGCATGGTAACAGGATTTCTGTACCTTGAAAATTCAGCTACTCTACTTTGTCCCTGACTGTAGTCATACTTCTGTTAACCTGACATATAGTTGATTTGGAAAGGCTGGTGCTGTCAGAAGATCATAACTTAGAGAAAAACTATGTAGTGAGAACAAACAATTTAAAAAAAAAATCCTATTGATATAAAATTTTCTTTGCAAAGAAAAAAAGGAAAGCAAATTCAGTTGAGATTACAATACTGAGACAGATCTATTTCTTAACTGAATGGCTTTCCTAAGCTTCCATGAGATATCAACCGCTATTCAATATTAGGAAGGACAGTTCCCACAGTGCTCTTACCTCTTAAAAATAGAAACTATTTTTAAGTTGTGGGCCAACATGTTTAACATCAAAATGCATGGGCTTTCCAAGCCAGTTAAACAACCTGTTGTGTTTATCTTCAGAATACATAAACTAAGTGTTTAACAAATACAGTATATGGATGACATGGAAGCATCTTATTGTGTATTGTTATTTTGTATGCCAGATTCAAGTAAATCACATGGGGAAAATAAAAAATCATGTCTGTTTAGTGTCAAGAAATATTGAATGAATAAGTCAAATAATCCAAAAGTCAAATGGGCAATAGAACTGTCCTTTTTTTTTATTTTTTTTTGAGACAGAGTCTCACTTTGTTGCCCGGGCTAGAGTGCCATGGCGCCAGCCTAGCTCACAGCAACCTCAAACTCCTGGCTCAAGTAATCCTTCTGCCTCAGCCTCCCGAGGAGCTGGGACTACAGGCATGCGCCACCATGCCCAGCCAATTTTTTTCTATATATTTTTAGTTGTCCAGCTAATTTCTTTCTATTTTTAGTAGAGACGGGTCTCGCTCTTGCTCAGGCTGGTCTCAAACTCCTGAGCTCAAAGGATCCACCTGCCTCGGCCTCCCAGAGTGCTAGGATTACAGGCGTGAGCCACCGCGCCCAGCCAGTCTATTAATGACTAATTATAATAGAATCTACTATAAGAGACAGATAAGTCAAAGAGAATATCATGTATACACAACTCAGAGTTGGTTATTATGTCTTCTATTTCCTTTCTTCCAAAGCAAAACAATATGTAAGTAACTGGTGATCTTCCTCTGTCCTTCAAAGCTTCCTCTTCTACCTGAAATGTAAATGTTGAGTCTCAAGGCTCAAACCTAGGCATTTCTCTTTACACTTTCTTCCCTATGCATTCCCCAGAAGTATGCCCTTAATTACCATATATATGCAGGTGACTCTCAAATGTCCACTCCCATCCCATCCACTTTCTTCTGAGCCCAGAAGTGTATATCAACTTCACTTGCAAAGCCACCGCCTCTGTTATGGGGGACAGTATAAAGTAAGCTCAATATGTCCCGTAAGTTACTCTGGCAGTCAAAGACCTACATAACACCAGCTGTGTGTATGCCTGTATTGGGACTGTGCATGTTGTAGTTCTAGCTCTAAATCCAAAGGAAAGACCTGTACCTTCTACATCTGCCCTGAGGCCTCAGTAACTGTTCACTACAGGCAATTAACCTCAGAAACCTATGGTGGATGCTTGGCAATTCAGGTAAATTAACTAGGTCCTTCTGGTATTACCACTTGCAAAGGCCCTTCAAATGTGATCTTATCGTAACCTAAATTCTTTCATACATTAATTTAACCTTTAACACTAAGAAACTATGTGTCTGGCATTATGGCTACAAAGTGAACCTGTCTCTTTAGTAAATGTGTAGTATAACCGAAGGAGATAGATATCAATCGATCAAAATACAACATAAGTAACTAAATCTCACAATAAATAGATTCTAATTTGTAGGTTATGATGCAAGCAGAATACCAACAATCTGTGCCTTTTTCTGTCTGTATGTATACTTCAATAAACGTTTTAAACAATATTTTACATCCAGTGGACACTAATAATTATGAAATCTGAAAACTGGAGGGAGTCTTAAAAAAAAAAATCAACTAGTCCATCTTCTTCACTTTACAGATGAGGACACCAGAGTCCCAGGAAAGCTACATGAGTTGCTCTCCTTACGAAGTTAACTATGTGAACCAAATGAATATTACTGTCTGCTTTGACCCTGTCTTAATACCTGGCCCACTCTTCATTTACTCAACAATTCTTTTTAGTATACTGTTATTTGCTAATGTTCCCCTACCTGGCTCCATTTCTAAAAATCTATCCATATTTTGAGGCCCAGTTCAAAAGTCCATGAAGCTGTCATGGGGCCCCACCCAAGAACTCTTATCACCATCCCCTTGGCCAAGGTGGCCCGCATTGTAATTTACCCTGAAATATACCTTCTATCCCTTGAAATTAAGCATATGTTCCTTAAGAGTAGAAAATGCATCCCCTCCTCTGCTAATGCAATGCCTCAGTAATTTCTTATTGTCCTAATGACTAACCAGCATCAGAACAAACTGAAAGGAACAATCACCCCATTTAAGGATGCCTCTGAACATGCAAAACTCATGAAGAAAGGCAAAAGCTGAATGCTGGAGTCAGGAAATCTGTACTTTATGTCATAAACATCCATACAGCACCTCGTACATAACAGGCACTGCTCTAAGTATCTTATAAATATCAACTCATTTAATCCCCCTTGTAAGGCAGAAACTACTACTAACTCATTTTGCAGATAAAGAAAAGGAAGCATACAAAGATGAAATAACTTGACCAAAACCACTGAACTGGGATGTGAAGCCAGAGTCTGACTCCAGAATCCATGCTCTTAACCACTAAGCTATAGAAGCTACATTCCTCAAAATATGAAAGAATACTAAATTAATCTTGATCACCTTTTAAATAAGAGATAATTCAAGGGGAAAAAAAATCACTCATCCTAAAAGTCACAGAGTTACTTTTTAACTTTTTACTAAAAGTTGATTAAAAAGACCCACGTGACAATTGTCATAGATGCCAAACCCCACCCTCACCCCCCAAAATAGGCCAAGAGGTACCTCATTATTTTAATTCACAAAAATGTGTCATATGACACCTGGGGCTTTCACACTTCAGCTCCTCTTATCATTTCCTGCTTCCTTTAGGAACACATCACTGTGCTTTCTGCCAGCCTCTCAAATGATATGGTCTTCCTGTCCCCTTTTTCCAAATCTTTAAATTGTGAGGCTTGGCCCTAACACAAATGTCACATCTGGCCTCTTGAACACTCTGATCAGCTTCACCTTGAAGCTGTACTTATGTTAAAGGTCAAGAAGGGAAGCCCTGTTATGTAGCCAGTCCCCCCTCACAGCAAGTAAGCCTTGCTACAAAATATATCCAATGTGCTACACAAGACAGATGACAGCTGGGAACACGAGATAGATGACAGCTGCAGCTGAATGAGAGGGTAATCGGAGTAATCACTAGCCCACTGGGTAGAACTTTGAAACTGTAAAAGGATATACTGACACGATTTCAAATAACATGACACTGCTTTGAATGGTGAGTAGCAAAAGTGAGAAGCACACCATCCTGAGTTGCTCCTTTCCAGTAGTGATGTCAGGCAGTTATGAGGGCAAAGGCAGAGGTGGAAACAATGTTTTCTCCTGGGTAAGGTGCAGGTGGCCAGGCTTCATTCACTACAGACAGTGCCAATGCAGAGCACTAAGAAAGAAAAGCATTTCTAAATCTTAGAACCCACGATATAAAATTTTATGCAAAGAAGGATTTTTAAACTTAAGACATTTTACCTTTTAAACAGAGTTTGGCAAACGATTGCCTGTGGGCCATTTTTAAGGGAGGTAAAAAAACAAAAATAAAAGAAACTGTGGCCAGCAAAGCCTAAAATATTTACTATCTGACCCCGGATAGAAAAAAATACACACAGCCCAATGTGAAAAATCTGCATTCTAAGAAAGAGTTAAGATTGAGTTCATCCATCAGTTGTTCATATGCTAATTATTAACTTAAAAAATTATCAATGGCATTCAATATCATCTGGCCAAATGGATGAGCCATATTAAAAATCTGGGCCTAGGCCAGGCATGGTGGCTAACTCCTGTAATCCTAGCACTCTGGGAGGCCGAGGCGGGTGGATCGTTTGAGCTCAGGAGTTCGAGACCAGCCTGAGCAAGAGCGAGACCCCGTCTCTACTGAAAATAGAAAGAAATTGGCTGGACAACTAAAAATATATACAGAAAATTAGCCGGGCATGGTGGCGCATGCCTGTAGTCCCAGCTACTCGAGAGACTGAGGCAGAAGGATCGCTTGAGCCCAGGAGTTTGAGGTTGCTGTGAGCTAGGCTGACGCCACGGCACTCTGGCACAGGCAACAGAGTGAGACTGTCTCAAAAAAAAAAAAAAAAGGAGCACAAAGGAATAAATAAAAAAAAAGAAAGAAACTGGAAAAATAAAAGAAAGAAACTGGAAAAATATTTGATGGGGGGTAAAATTGAAACTGGCTTTGTTAGATTTCAGGATAGTCTATAGATTATTCATACAGAATACCTATTTTGTCTTTTCTAAATCATTTAGCAAGCAGAGACCACATTCTTTTGTATTTTTATAAGATACCTATTATTTATCATTTATTCTATGACAACCACACTTAACACTGTATAATTTCATTTAGTTTCTTCCCTCCTGTATAAGTTCCTTAAGAATTTTTCTCTGCTTTATTCACTAACAAATACCCAACACCTGGAGCAGTGACCAGTACTTTGGAAGTACTCGATAAATTTATTATTAAATCCTTACAGGAGAAAGAGCTAATCATTATTACTCATATGTGGAAAATGAGGCACAGTGAAGTTGAATGACTTGGCCCACTAGATAGTATCAAAGTTGGAACCTGAACTCAGGATGTCTGACTTTACAGTCTAAGTGAAACACTATGCCTTCATACAGAAATGTGTCAAGTGAATGTCTAACTTTTGTTGAACTATTAAGGTGTGAACTTAATTGCTTCTGTTACTATAGGAGTACCAGTCTTAAATCTTATGCTCAGATGACCCATGAGCCATGGGAAAACATACACACACAACTCAAAATGTCTTCCTGTGCTCGTTCTAGCAAAAGTGTCACTTGTCTAAAGAATCTAATGATGTCATTTTGTCACGGATGTTAAAAGTTTCTGTAAAATAAAACTATGACAGTTAAGCTTTTTCATTTTTAAAGAAAAAGTGGTTATGTTACTTACACTTTGTGTATAAGCAACATAGGAGTAACTAAGTTCTGCAAGTAGGAAATCAGAGCGGAAAAAAACAAAGTCCAAAAAGAAATATGGTTGAGGCTGGGCGTGGTGGCTCATGCCTGTAATCCTAGCACTCTGGGAGGCCGATGTGGGAGGAGGCTCTCTCGAGGTCAGGAGTTGAAGACCAGCCTGAGCAAGAGGGAGACCCCGTCTCTACTAAAAATAGAAAGAAATTATATGGACAGCTAAAAATATATATATAGAAAAATTAGCCGGGCATGGTGATGCATGCCTGTAGTCCCAGATATTCGGGAGGCTGAGGCAGGAGGATCGCTTGAGCCCAGGAGTTTGAGGTTGCTGGGAGCTAGGCTGACGCCACAGCACTCTAGTCCAAGGAACAGAGTTGAGACTGTCTCAAAAAAAAAAAAAGAAAGAAAAAGAAAAAGAAATATGGCTGTGACAGCTACAAACAGAAAGCCCGACAGAGTGATCCTGACGCAGAAATACTGAGCTGCCCACACAGCAATAAATACTTTTAGAAGAAATGAAAAGTGAGACAAGCCCTTCTTGGGTTTTATAAACTTCCTTGGTTTCTATACTAGAAAGAGATACAAGAAAAGGAGCAAGAAGTACCACTCATGAAAATAATGTCTTTGGATGAAATGAAAACCCCAAGAGGATTCCCACGGTGTAACGGCATTAAGGAAAATAGGTAAAAATAATAAACAGAATCTCGAAAAGCTGGAACCCCTAGCCAGTCTTTTGACCAAACCAAGAAAATGAGAAATAGAACTGGCGGTATCCACCACACCGCCATCTTCAATCTACCCCTCACAAGGGTCCCCAACACTCCACCCCACCCCAAAATGCTGCTACGGGGAAGATGTCAAAAAAGCCAGCTGAGCAAAGAGGGACAGCTGCTTCTAACGCGGAGGGCCTCTGGGGCGACCCCGCCGCCCCCGGCGTGAGGACCCGGGGCCGGGTAGGAGCGCGGAGGCCTTTCCCCACCAGCGCCCGGCGATCCGAACTCCGGAGGCGGGGCCAGCGTGCGCACTTTGGCCACACCCCCAGACGGTTCTTCCGCCCGCTCAAGTTCAAAAACTGCCGTTTCAGTTGGACTCGGTGCAAGGGGGTGCGGGGAAGTAGCCCAGAAAGAATGCGACTGGGGGCCAAGGATGGGATCCTCGGGCAGGTACCAACTCTGCACGCCGACCCGACTGCCGGGCGGCAGTGACAGGAGGAAACGGGAGGTTAGAGAAGATCCCCCAGCGCCCCCGAGACCGGGGCGACCCCCGCCCCAGGCCTCCGCCCTCGCGGCAACCCCACGACGCCCCATCTTTACCAACGCGAGCAGCGCAGCAGCTTCTCCAGGCGGCCGAGCGCGGCGCGGCTGTGGGCCCAGGCCCCGCGACCCGCGGGCTCCATGGCGGGCGCGGGACGAGGCTCGTTCCCGGAGCGGACCCTCGGCTGCCGGTTTCCCGGCATCGCCCCGCCGTCGCGGGAAAGACTTCTCGAAGAGCGGGAGGCCGGGAGAACTCGGACAACCACGAAGACGCAGCAGGCCAGCGAGACGACCCCTACCCAGCGGTTCCCGCGTCTCTGGAGGGACGGCCGGGGGGCGGGGCGCGCGGGACCGGGCGGGGCCGGGCGGCTGAAACTGGCCCAAAGTCCCGGCCCGCGGGACCCAGGGGCGGGGCCTGGGGCGGGGCGGGGTGGCTGGAACTCGCCAAAGTCTGGGTGCTAGGGACGGAGGGGCGGGGCCTGGGGCAGGGCTTGGAGCTGAAACTTACCAAAGCCGCGGCGCGCGGGCCCCAGGGGCGGGGCCACAGTGGCGCTCCAGTTGGCGGGAGAGGGGCGGGGCCGCCCGGAGGCATAAAGCCTACGACGAACAGAAAGTCGCTGCTTCCCGGTGTTTAGATCCTAGGGACCCTCAGGCGAATTTAGCCGTTGGAAAAACCACAAACCGAAAAACTATTAATGGAATCTAATGCTGTTTAGATTACTGTTGAACTTGAAAAAGCCTTGCCCATTACACTGAAGGTGCCACTCTTTATTCCTAAGAAAGTAACTTTTTCGTTTCCCTACCACCCCACCTGTGGTGCATAAGAGCCGAGTAAAAATAAGGGAGGTTTCTATCTAACTAGTTACAGATATCTGCTCAAAGACATGTTTAAAAAGTTCTAGCTGACTTTTGAAATATGGTGAATAAAATTTCCAAAAACGTTTTTGTTTGTGTGTCTACCTTCCTCATAAGGGTCTTTCACTGATCACCGCATTTTACAAATCACACCTATGAAGTACGACTTCACTTCCCCTCCCCCCAATCCATTGCCAAATCTGCATTTTTTCCCCCCTAGCTTATCTCAAATCTAACCACTTCTCTCCACAACAGTCCCAGTTTCCTCTTCCTCACCTGGATTTCTGCTGTAGCTTCTGGCTGGTATGCAAGTGTCCACAAAGATCCTCTCCAGTCCCCCGAGACTACCCTGTAGCCGCCTTGATCTTTTTTCAAACACCAAACTCATCTTGGCACAACCCTTCCTTAAAACTCTTTAAAGGTACTTCACTGCTCTTTAACTAACCAGGCCTACATCAGCCTCTTAGCCTCTTGTCAAAATATTCCCCAGCCATGGCTGTCCCACCCCCACAGGGCTTTACATCAGGTCTTTAAAAGCACCTACACCTTGCTGCCTCAGGGCATTTGCACAGAGATTCCCTTTGGAACCTGAAATTGTCCTCTTCCCCATTCCTCATTGGGGTCTCAGCTCATGAGGTGTCATCACTCTTTCGAAGGTTTTCCCGGTCCCTGGACTAGATTCTTTCAGGTACTTCATATCACCAGTTTGTATATATATACATATATGTTAGTGTTTCCCCATGTAGTCCAAACCCTCCAAAAAACCAGAGACTGGCTGCATCTGACATATTCCCCAATGTAGCGCCATGTGGCACATATAGTGCTTGGCTCCAGCAGGTGCTCAGCATTTGTTGAATCATTGGACTACCTGCAAGCCAAGCCAGGCCCTGTTGTAAGCGTTTTCCTATATTATTACCTGCCTAAATCCTCATAGGAACCCTATGAAGTGGGTATTAGTATCTGTTATGGACTGAATGTCTGTGTCACCCCCAAGTTCCTATGTTAAAGCCCTAAACCCTCAACATGATGGTATTTAGAGGTGAGGCCTTTGGGAGGTAATTAGGTTTCAATGAGGTTATGAGGGTTCCATCCCCCACGATGAGATTATTGTCCTTATAAGCAGAGGAAGAGTTCTCTCTTTCTCTGGCATGTGAAGACACAGCAAGAAGGCAGGAGAAGAGAGCCCTCACCAGAACCCAGCCATGCTGGCAGCCTTATTTCAGGACTTCCAGCCTCCAGAACTGTGAGAAATAAATTTCTGTTGTTTAAGCCACCCAGACTATAGTATTTTGTATTATAGCAGCTAAGAGAGTGTTCTTTAAAGGAGGAGGCAGGTGTGGCTCAGAGAACTTGAGTTACTTTCCCAGGGTGGAGGCACAGATAATGAGAGTAGCGGAATTTTAACCCAGATCTTTTTAATTCTTAATGGCTCCAGTAAATTATGAAGGCTCAAGGAGTTTAAGTGACTTGGCCAAAATCAAATACTTGGTTAGTAGAAGCAGAATGAGAAAAATTAAATAAGGTCTTAACAGGTGTTTTAACTAGACTTATGATAGTACATAAACTAACAATTTTTTTAAAAAACTCAGAGGCACTCAAGAAGTTAGTCTTTGATTATCAACCCTGTTAAACCATAGCTTACTCTTTGCTGAGCCTCAGAGAAATCAAACTCTAGAAAACAAAATGTTAAAACTTAGAGAGACACTATGGTGTTAATGGAGTGAATTGAGGATTTCAAGAGTCAGTCCCACTTCTGATCCCACTTCCACTAAATAATTGTGCGATTTAAGTCAAGTCTTAAACTCTCTGAGCATTAGTTTCCTTTTTCTGCAAAATAGGGACAATATTTATCATATAGATATTTGGGATTATTAAGTGAGATTAAATGTAAAGTCACCTACATCGTAAGTACTCAAAAAAATGGCAACAAATTGAAGACGATTATATATATCCAGTACTGTTGATGCTTTATTTACCAAGTAATAACACCAAACATTTTTATCAGGTGCTTTTTTAATTAGGGCACAATTTAACTGTGATCAGAGTTAATGGAAATTTCACATTTTAGTAAAATGCTTTGGGGACCACACAATTGTAATTGGCCTATTTGTACAGTGTTATTAAATGAATTATGTTGCAGGTGCAATGAGTTCTTTCTGCTGTTAGTTTCCTCCTTTCCTTTCCTCTTCCACTTCCCCATTCCCTCTCCCCAAGACTCATGATGTCCTTGGCAGCTGTTTAATGGTGGCCATAGTAAACTCGTAAAGAATAAGCAAGATGACTTCCCCATCTTCAACTTCCCATTCCATTTCCTTCCTTCCAGCCTTGCTCTACTACAGCTCAAGTTGCTGGCGCTTTGTTTTTGGTGGAGATAGGATGTGTGTGTTTGAATTAACTCCTTCCCTCAACCCTGGGTCCTGAATTTCAAGAGCCAATTCCTTTTCTCATGTTCGTGTGTGTGTGAGTAAAAGATGGGCAACCTTTCCAGGATGAGGTACACCACCAATGTGTAAAATCCTGTGATTCTTTCAGAGAAAAAGTTCTGCAGGGAAGTCAGTCCATCCATAGGGTCAGTAAAGTCTTAGTTTAGGGCATTAACAATATCCTCTTCTCACTTCCAGAAGGGCTAAATGGTATCTTATTCCCTTTCAGAGTTTCCCTGCAAGGACCCTCCTGTGTACATAAAAGTTTAGGATTGTTGCTCCATTTCACTCCTAGTCTGTTCTCTTCCAAGTAAGCAGTATTCCCAAGTACCTTAGACTCTTTCAAAATTATTCATCCTCCCGCAGTGTAACACTCTGGTCCTAGGGGAACTCTGAGGCATACAGATTAGCTTGCTTTAGCCTATTTACCCACCCTTCTCTCTCCATGCCCTCCCAACCCTCACCCCAGCATCTCTTCAATTACTCTCTGCAGTGCTGCTGTGCTACAAAGGCATCACCAGCCTGGATCTCTTTTCTGATCTTCAGGTCAGTACAGTGGTTTGTTGAAAAATCTAAATGCTGATGTTTTTTCTTCTGCTGTATGATGAAGTGTTTTACAAAGTAGTAAATCTTCCTCATTTCCACTTGGATAAACATATATAACAAACAAAATGGAATATTCGTAACACTCAGACCCTCCTCCCATGGAGTGTGAATACAGCTCACAAATCCTGGCCTTTATACTAATTCTTCTCTGGCTTTTAATTATGGTATTATGCAGTGGGATCGATCACTTTGACTCTTTGAGCACATTCTCTTTGTCAGATATACATTTTCTTTGCAAGGACCTCTATGAAATCTAGAGTCTCCCCCTCAAAAAATGCAGTTTGAAAACAATTGATAAGGAAAAATCAAACATGGTAATTGATGGAATGGAACAAACCACCTCAGCATCTAGGACTGTGGTATCTGCTATGAACATTTGGCTGAGCTTGCCTTTATATGTGAAAATGCTATTACGTTAAAGTCATATGCTTTGTGCTATTTTTTGTGGAGTCCAATGTGGAATAATGAATAAGCACACAGAGATCTGGAGGCAAGCAGAACTGGGTCATAAACCTAGCCCTTACATTTCCCAGGATTGTATCCATGGACTCGTTGTGTAACCTATCTTGGAACTTGGTGTCATTTTTGTAAATTTAGGATTAATGTATACCAGTCTCATACTCAGCGTTGTTGTGAGAAAGGAATTACAGCTTTTGAAACTGTCCTAAACCAGCAGAGCAGCACAACCAATGGAAATCCCTTCACAATGGACTGTCCTAAACTTCAATACACATCTTAAAGCTTAACTCACAATAAGCACACAATATATTTTCCCATTTTTAGGACTGGTCTTAGCATTGGGAAGTTGCACTAAGCCAGCTACACTTGCTTTAAAAGTCTCTTATGAAAGAGCACATAATCTAAGCAAGAAGGAGCCACTCATTCTGTGACTATTGGAACAGAGATACTTGCTGTAGCAATTCCTTTGCAAATATGATGCAATAACCTTGAAAGAAACCATAAATCCTATTTAATGATCATAATCTCTTTTAGTATCATCTCAAAGTGTCCACTAGATTCCTGACACCATCCTTGGCATATATTAGGATCTGATAATGAAAATCTTTATAATTTTTGTTTAATGAACTTGATCTTTTATTTATATCCTTTCTTTTCTCCTTTAAGAGCAAAAAAGCCTCAGCAATTAAAAACAGTCATTTTGTCCCGTGTACTATAGACAACTTATGTGGAGCAAAGAAACCAGTAAGGCCAAAACTAATCAGTACCCACCACCTATGGATATTGTAATGATTAATGTGAATCTCCTCTTGATCAGTTCAGTTGTGCCTATATGTATTGATCAAGTTATTGGCTGTAATGGATTGTACTAAACTGTTTTGACAGGCCACAGTCTCTTTGACGAACATATATAGACTCAGTCTCAATGTCATCCAGACCTTGGCATTTAGTGAAAAATTACTCAATTCTCTAGAAGCATCTAGATATTTGAAATAGTTTTTGAAAGGATGTTAACTCCATTCTTGTGGTCACCTGCCAAATTTCTGTCACAGGATCAAAAGTCTAAGGATATTTACATTAATATGTCCCCACAGCAATTGTTTTAAAGGTTTTGGTATCTTTTGTACTTCCTGATCATTTATCAAATTCAATCTGACACAGATATTTCACTGGTCATTGTTTTTTGTTCAATAGACTTGAGAGTTCAGCCCATTCCACTGCCTTTTATTGCTTGCTATTTTTAAGGAGACACCTCGGTAGAAACCCCCTTTTTCTGTACAGTGTAATTACTGAAGCACATAAAGCAGTTATAACAGGAATTTATCACTTTCAGGTGGAAATACTCCCAGCCAAATAAAAGATAGAGTAGGAATGCCAGAAGCAATTTATAACAGGCTCACTGACATTTTGTGTTGAGAAGCTCTACCACTGAATAAGCATCAAGTCATAAATCTCTGTAAACGTGATTAAAGCAAGCAAGTTATTCTTTGAGGGGACACTGTAATAAAAGAATGCTGTGATGCAACGCAGGAAAATTCTGTTGACAAAAATCACCAAAAACAGCTGTCAGTAAAATTTCCAAACAGCTTGTTTTAAATTCTGTTGGATTCTAACAGCTGTTTGTTTGCACATAAAATGTTCATTTAGGAAATGAGCATTGGCCCTAGTTTGGGTTCCATTGTGTTTCAAAATTCTGTAATCAGTTTAATCAAAATTCATGCAATAATTTAAATTTCTTTCAAAGGACAAGTGAGAAGTAACTAGTGTATTTAAATATGCCTCATACACAACATGTTTTCAATAAATATGGGAATAAATGAATGACTGCATACCACTATCCATAAAAGCAATGATCAACTACAAAGTGCATTTCAGCTGTATTTTTTTTTCATTTATATATACTGTTTTGGAAATTATGCCTTGTTCATATTGGACTCATTTTACTAGTATTGGCAATAACCCTTAATAGCCCTTCAGCAATATATTTTGGAGTTTAGAAGGCTAAATTAAAATTTAGTTACAATTATAAAGTCACTTTCTGTGAGAGATAGTTTAAAAATATTTCTCAGTATTTTTGCATATGCATTTATTTATTTACTTTTCTCAGTAGCTCAAAAGATAGCTTACATATTTTTTCATCTGTGAAGTAGGGATGATAGAAAATACCTTGTTGTTGTATGGATAAAATAAGCTAACGCACTCAGAAAAGTGCTTGGAGCATACCAAGTTCTTAATAAATGCTAGCACCTACTACTGCGCAAAAAACTCTAGGTTCAAGAATAATAAAATGATAAGAATTTTTTTTTAAGTAATAAGAACCACAGTATCCTCATGGATGCTCGAGTAACAAGAATCCAGTATATTTCAACTTTTAAAAATATCTGTGCCTCCACCCAAAACATGTGTGTGTATGTATATATCTATTTATATATGTATAATATATATATACATATATACACACCATTTTTTAGGTATTAATTTGGGAGATTGGGAAGTTGAGTCAAGCCAAAAAATATCATCTTAAAAATAACTATAATAACAGTTTTCTCTTTATTCTTAAACCATACAAAGACAATGGCAATCTTTCCTTCCCTGAATTACTTAAAACATTGAGAAAAAATATATTTCATTGGTTTAAGTGTCTAGAAAAGAGTCTATATAATCCAGATTCATCATATAATCCTAACAATCACCCAGTAGTATAGATACCATTATCACCCTACTTGATAAAAGAGGAAAAAGGGCTCAAAGTTGTTTAGTGACTTTCTCAAAAATACATAGCTTACAAATAGCAGAGCAAGGAAGTAGATCCAGGTCTGCCTGCCTCCAAAGCCCAAGCATTTAAGTACCTACATAACCTAGTTTTAATTAAGTTCAACTTCAAAGGATGTCGTTTAAAGCTAAATCAGTTGAAATACCAGAGTGCATACAAATTTTCGGCACAATTATATGTGGTAAGTTACAGAAGAAGTTCTAGTCTGTCAGAGAATTTACTGCCTAGTTACAGACAAGACTATACAAGAAGCAATACTAATAATATGAGACATTATAATTAAGTGCTCAATTCTGTAGTCCACATATAAGCATCACAAAAGGTCAAGGGAGAGAATACTTAAAATTGCTTAATGAAGATTGGCGATCGTGGATAGCTTTGTGGGAGAGGTAAAAGTGGGAGTTAAGTCTTGGAAGACAAAGGAGTTGAAGTTGTAAAAGGGAAGAGGAAGATTATTTCAGATGGGCAAAATCACAACAACACAGATAAATGACAGGGGAACATCACTGCCAGTTTGACTAGAACAAAGATGTCAGGTTGAAGCATATAAATTTACTGTTTTTGTAGGTCAAAACAGCAATTTCATCTGGCTTAACCTAATACCTAGTAGATAGCAGTGATTTTAGTTAGCTGAATGCAGTAAGGAACTTCTAGAATTTGGGGAGGAATCAGTGAAAAGTCACCTTCTGAGAAGGAAGCTAGCAGAAATCAACAAATAATGGCTGAGATTATTATCTGCTCATTTATGTCACCTGAAGAGAGATTTGGAAATACAGTGCTTAGATAATCAAAGAAAAGCCCCATTCCAATCAAAGCAAATAGAGTAAAATTAAAGAACTGAAATATATCTTTTAAAACTCCCTTTTCAGGGCAATTCAATTTAATATGATAAACATTAAGTCAGTATCAATAACTCACATTTATATAGCTTTGGCATTCACCAGTGGTAAGTGGTAGCTGGCATGTATGAGCTCACAACAGCCATTTCTTAAATTTTCAGGAATTTTACCAGCTGTTTGTTAAACATTACCATTATTTCAAATTATGTGAACTGAGAATTATTAGATGATTTTTAAAGCAAAGGTAATAAATATTCAAAATTTACTTTCTAAATATTTTACTACATTTTCTTGTTATCTATGCTCTTGATGTTATTTACATTTTTTTTATCTCTATGGTGGAAATACTACAGTATAAGATAATGCACTTTTGCACATCTCTTCCCGACTCCATGTTCAGCAACATCACCTTGGTAGCTTGAAGTCAGCCATGATGAGAACATTTACACCATGGTTGTTGACCAATGTTACGGATTAGGATCTGATATATTGTTCTTTTGATTGTTTATTCTAGATTTAGATGATGAAAATGTCAATGCAGATGTCACTTAAAATATATCATATCTGTAGCTGTTGTATTGTGAATAGGCACAAAAATTGATGATATATTTTTTTTTTTTTTTTTTTTTTTTTTTTTGAGACAGAGTCTCACTTTGTTGCCCGGGCTAGAGTGAGTGCCGTGGCATCAGCCTAGCTCACAGCAACCTCAGACTCCTGGGCTTAAGTGATCCTACTGCCTCAGCCTCCCGAGTAGCTGGGACTACAGGCATGAGCCACCATGCCCGGCTAATTTTTTTGTATATATATTTTTAGTTGGCCAGATAATTTCTTTCTATTTTTAGTAGAGACGGGGTCTCATTCTTGCTCAGGCTGGTCTCGAACTCCTGACCTCGAGCGATCCACCTGCCTCGGCCTCCCAGAGCTAGGATTACAGGCGTGAGCCACCGCGCCCGGCCTGATGATATATTTTTGCAGTATTCAACTCAGCAAACAAATCACTCACATCATTGCTGAAAAATGTCTTCTTCTAGCTTATTCATTAATTTAACACAAATATCAACCAACACATATGTTGGAATTACACTCAGAAAGCTACTTGTTCAACATTTAGCAGCACATCAGTGCTGCTCTCATGTCTCCCCTACCCACCACACTGTGAGAGTCTCACGTTGTGTTTCACAGTGCTATCAGCACAACATGCATCCAGATCTTCCCTCCTTTCAGGCTCTGTCTCTGAGCCCCACAGTGATGTTTGCTGCTTAGGTCCAGAAGCTTGGCATATTCTGAGGCCATGAGCTCCTCACTCCTTCAGGCCCCACAACTCCTCTAGTCCAAAACTGTCTCTAGCTGCTCCTTCGTAGTGTACTCCATGGCCACACTGCTCTATGAAAAGAGGGAGTATGTATGTCTTTTCCCTAATTTTGCGCCTACTCTGAACTAATTTAGTCTTGCCTGTGCCTTCATTATCTCTCAGAAGTGTTGTGTGAAATTCACTTTTTTGGTTTTTTTGTGCTTTTTTACATTCATATTGTAAGTGCACCCCAAGGGCCATTCAGACTATAACACTAGGCTAGCTAAAGGGAAGCCATTTTGTTTGCAGAATGCTTTCGGCTAGTTCTGTCTTAAAAGTTTAGAATTAACCTGCTGCTGGTTTACACAGCTGCTGGGCACAAGATTAGAAAATGATCTTGAGGAAAAATAGATCAAGAATAAAACAAGCCAACTGCAGACTGCTGAGGACAAGATCCACTAGATGACCTAGTGACCTATAATTTGCTGTTAACCGTCCCACAAGTCATGATGACTTGCACAGAGCTTTCTTTCTGCCACCAACCTCCCTTACTCCTTCCCTTTATAAGTTGCTCAGTGAGCAGAGGAGATGAGATGGTCTTTGAGACAATAGTCTGCCATCTCCTCAGGCTTCTAGAACTTGAATAAACCACCTTTCCTTCACCAACACTCACCTCTCGTGTTTGGTTCTCAGGTGTCGGGCAGCTGAACTTGCATTCAGCATCAATATCACAAGTTCATGCGGGGCTGGTTTGAAGGAACATTTCCTACCCCACTTTTCTTTCTTTATGTGTTTCTAGAACATATGACTAGCTAACACAATATTTATTTAACTCATTTATCTAATTTATTATCTATATTCTGTTATAGAATTCATGCACACACCCAGGACACACCCAGAACAGCACTGGGGACATAATATGTACTCACTGGAATGAATGAGTGAAAACAAAGTGAAGACACTATGATGTAGTCAAAATCAACTTGGCCCTTTGATGCTAGGGCATTATTTCTGGACCAAAATTGCTCCCTGTTTTTTTTTTTTTTTAATTTATGATAAATTTTTCTCCCTAGATATTCCTAGATCAGTCGTGCCCTGCAAGTTCTCTAATATGACTAAATTCTTCTGGCTCCTTGAAGGAAGCTGCTTAGTTTTGTGACAGTGAGGAAGCTTCCTCTCTGCCCACTGAAGAGTCACAGAAATAACTGACAATAGATTAATAGGAGAAAAAGGCATACAGATTTATTTGATTTGCATAAACTTGGGAGCCATGTAAAACATGAGACTGGAAGAAGGGCCAAATGGTTGACACTTTAAATACCCTCTTCAAAAGGGAGAAGGAAATGGAGAGTGTAGCTGATTGTGAAGGGTAGCAAATGATTTTCAGGGGAAATGAATGAGCCCAAAGAACAATGAGACAAGTTTCTCTGAGCTCTGGAGGAGGTAGAAGGAAGATGAGTGGTGAGACTTTGGCTTTGAGCAAAGATTATCTTATTCTGCAGATAATCTTCCAGGTAATCTTTCCAAGCTCTCCCTCAGAGCATAGATGAAAAGTCTGTCTGGGCATGAAGACTCCCATTCTTTTCTCCAGTGATTAATCTTTTCCAGTTATTTGATGAGATTCCTAGGGAGCAGAGGGGATCTTAAGACAATTGCATTTCTTTTGTAAAGAAGCTTCCCTTGTCAGATAAGGAAATTTTACAGAGTCCCTTCTGATGCTTTGAGAAAGAAAAAGGTTCGGAGAGAAACCCTGGTTCTAAGGTCTATTTCTGAAGCCCTGCAGGTTTGTCTTTGTTTTTTGGGGATATGGGGTCTCGCTATGTTGCCCAGGCTGGTCTTTTTTATTTATTTTTATTATTATTATCTTTTTACTAACTTTGAGACTCTACCAGGCTGATCTTGAACTCCTGGTATCAAGCCATCCTCCAGCCTCAGTCTTCCAAAGTGCTGAGGTTACAGGCATGAGCCACTGTACCCAGCCTGCCTTGCAGTCTTCTTTAATTCAAAGCACTCAGCTTGCCAAAGCGCCATATTTGGGTTATGGTTTTCAGTACTCCAACAGATTCAGTCTACTTCTCCTCACACCATCCCTCCACTGTACATAAAGTTGTAACTGGAACAATTTTAATGTGACTGGCTGAAGGAAAATAAAACCTAGGAGTGTGTAAAAAACTTTTAAAAATGAATTTTAATATTTCAGACCAGATTTTTTTTTTTGTGGATGGTTCAGGAAAATTCTTGATAAGATGCTTGGCTAAGAGGGGTATTAGCGAAACCCAAAGTAGCAACAGGCAATGTCTTAACTACTTTCCATGAGACAAAGAGAAATTATGTCTGGGGCTTGTGAAGGAAGAAGAGAGGAGAGAGGGAGAAGGGACAGAGAGAGGAGTTAGCATGTCATAAGACTGGACTTACATCAAGAAAAAACAGCCAGTGAAAAGTCCCAGGATTTGGGTGACTGCAAACTTTAAAAACAAGAGTCTTTCATCATGGAATATTTTTAGCAGAATATAGGATTGCTATGGAAACAAATCTGAAACTATGGATTTATAAGTTCTAGCTCCCTGGAAAATGCCATGTTAGCTATGTAATTGAGTAGAAAGGGGAAGATGTTTCATGTCCCAACAGGACCCTTTTGTGCAAGTGTAGTAGCTGCACACATTATTTATAGATCATCATGATATGACAAAAGAAAGGAAGAAAGGTGTGAGGGAGGGCTCAGCAATCCAAAACCTGGGAATAATTAGTAAAGTGAAATTGTCAGCAAAGATGGTACCTGCTAAAAGCTCAGATTTGGGAGAGTTTGGTTTGAAATCCAGTCTTTTGTTTTATCTCTGTATGGTTGGGTAAGAAAGACTTCTGTTTTTTGCTATTTTTTTATATCAAAGAAACAATTCTTCCTGCCCCCAAGGGGAAACATTTTGCTACCAGAACAAGATAGACAAAGGCTATAGTGCTAGATGTTGCAGGTTTCTATTGTCTCATTCCCAAAACTGTCCAACCAGCTCATGAAATGCAGGCTTGACCTTCCAGAGGCAAAAATGACAGTCCTTATTGGTAAAACATATAACTTGAATTTTTTTTTGATCATATTATCTTCTCAATAGAGTTCCATTTTCACACTCGGTGACTTGATGTCAAAGATTTTCACATCTTTCTGGCTTATTGCTTTAGGTGAACACGGATGCTGTGATAGCAGTAATTATCAAAGCCAAGAAAGAACAGAAAAAGGAAAAATACACTTTGTTTTCCAACTATTTTTTAATGGTTAAAAGTATTTAAAACTAAAAAGAAAAATGCATTTAAAAACATATACAGATTTTTAAAAGAATTCATAAATATCTATGGCAGAAGCAAAAGGGAAAACAGCAGGGATGGGATAACTCTAATGAACAGCCAAAAAAACCAAAAAACTAGGACAGAAATGTTCTTGGAGTTATAAGATGTATGTTCAAGCCCTGGCCCTCTCATTTAGCTATATATTTTTTTACAATTACAAGTTTTATTAGGTAGAGCAACCTTGATGGGGGGGAGTTTTAGCATTAAAAGTTAAGCCATTTAATGCTAAATCTTTCCAATCAATCTAATGCATCAAATGGTTCCTGAGAGCTTATCATCTGCCAGTTGCTATGTTACGTACTGGAAGTACAGGGACTATTAAGACTGACCTGACCCTCTCCTCATAGAGTTTACATCCCTTTTTTTACTCTAAAATGGGGAAAATAATAACTGCCTTCTCATAGCGTTGCTGTGAGGATTAAATGGGAATACCTTATGTAAAAGCAGTTTGTAACCAATACATGTGAGAGATTATTATTATACTTCTTTTTCTCCAAACTCAAAATAAGAGGTTCTCAGCCAACCCTACATTTGTTAAAATTAAAACAAAATTATTAACTTGAATTGTCAGTATACAATTGTCTCTGTAGGGAAAAAAAATACCTTCTTTAAAAAACCTACCAAGGTTTTGTGCAACTCCCATTATGATCAATAGATAATGTGGCTTGCTTTGAAATTTCTCCCCTATATTTCATTTCCAAGTAGGAATTAAATTTCCTTTCTTGAATTATAGGGTGCCAGAATAAACGGTTGAAGCATTGGGCGAGAATCACAAAATCTTACTCATTCTGCACCAGTAGGTGAACCATAGACAAAAAAGCCCTGTAATTTACATAGAGATCCTCAGACTTCAGGTAATTTTTTATTATACAACATCAGCACAAGATAGTAAAAAATCCATACCTAAGGATAATTTCTTAAGATATTGAATTAAAATAACCATTTTATCTGCCCACTCATAGGATAAATTTAATGTTGAATCAAACAGAATCATAGATCTATGTTCCCATTTAGTCTCATTTATATACTGTGTTTCTTTAAATTACAGCACTAACATATTCACAGATCAAGCAATCTTCACAAGCTTGGCTCTGCCAGGTGTCTTATAATTATTGAAAAGTTAAGTATTACATGAAATGACTATTTTTTGTATTCAAGTTTTACTTGTTGACAAACATACCAGTTTTGAAATAGATGTAATGCAAGTTTTAAAGGGTATTTGATTCATTGATTTTCTAAATAAAGTTGCCATTAACTTTTGAAAATAAAGAATACCAATATAGACCTCACAAGACAATAAAATAGATAAATGTGTCATCTTTTTTCCTACAAGGTGAAATATGTTTGCAGTTTTTGTCAATAAATCAGTATGTGTATGTATATCTCTCTTGTGCTTTACTGAAATTTATAACTAAGTAAGCATAGAACAAAACCACTATACATTACAACTAAGATCACGTGTATATAAATGTAATAGGACATACATACAAATATATTATTGTAGGATATAAGATTAAACTGACTCATTATTCTTAAATTCATAAGGTTAAAGAGTCACAGATTTGAGAAATACAGGAAAGGGTTTTTCTCTGCCATAAATTATCAGATAATTGGACATTCTGAAGTGCACACAGCATGGTCCATGCAAGCATAAAGAGTAAATAGATCACTAAATTTGGTTTATGCAGTGTTTAAACACAAGTAATGCAGTTTTTGACTTTATATAAGGCAAACATATTTTAAAACCAATTTGTAATGTGACAGAAAGCCAGTAAAATAGTTTCAGCAGTGGTTTGATAAACTGTGGTAGTGTACCTCCATGTAAACATGAATCAAGACCTTCATATCCTGTCAAGACAACAAAGAACCCAACCTTGCTAAGAGAGCACTGAGAATTTCAGACAATGCACTTCTTAAGGGAAAAACTTAAGGTGAAAACTGGCACCAAGCTTTTTGGGACAAAAGGGAAGTATAATCATATTCCAAGTATTTGCACTACAGCCTTTATATTTTAAAATAGCTCCACAGGTTATATTCTTCCTCATGTACTACTTAGGACAAATGGTTTATTTATTAAAATGCCTAAAAGAAATTTTGAATGAAAAGATAGTACTCATTATTTTATAAGGTTTGGTATGTTTTTTAATATCATAAAAGTTAAAAATGTGAAAATCAATATTTGAACTCACAGAGATAAAGTACAGGAAAAATAACTTTAAAATTGTGAATTTGTTTTTAAAACAATAAATCTTTTGTTTATTGCTTTCCAACATGACATTAGAGAGGATAATAGCTCCTTTCTATAATATATTACTCATTCTGCATAATTGAAGAATATCATGAGATATTTTAGCAAAGCTTTTAATCACAATCAAAACCTATTTTACCTTATAACTGTTTAAGTGAACTGTAATAAAATCCTTTATAAAACATGTTTTTGTAAAGAATAATCATTTCACATTTTATATTTGAAGCTATGTCACTGGTGAAATTTTCTTTAAAATAGCCTGTTAATATCAACTGTAAGGTATCTGAAGAATATAATTTGCAAATATATATAGCTCCTTAAGATTCAAACTCAACCTAAAATGTATGCCCAATTCTCACTTCTACAATTCATCTATACTAGATCTAATACTAACTACCTATTGGTTCATTAGAACGTACTGGGAAGGTATGTACCAATATTTCGTATTCCTCACTTGTATGGACGGCCTTGGCTGAATCATAATGAACAAGGCTGTTCAGTCACATCCCCTTTTCCATTTACTCAAGCCAGGAAGGAACTGAAAATGTATTCAGGCAGTGGGGTTCTCTGATGCTTAGAATTTTAAAAAAATACATTGAATAGGGAAGAGATCTATTTTCAAATCCAGAATGAAAGAGATTTTTTTTTCACACACTGCAGAATAATAATACAGCAAGAAAGGCCTCCTCCAGTGGTATGAGACCTGAGGGGATGAGAATGGAGAAAAGACCACAAAAGTTAGATATTCCATTCCAAAAAGATGATGGCGTGACAGGGCAGCTGTTATTACCTCTGCCCCAGAGGTGCCTGCTCTTTCGTCATTTTCAGAATATTGAGATTTGAGATGGCACAGGCTCATTCCTTTTTCTGTTTTTGCACAGAAGGTCCTCATGATCTGACACTATGTGGTACTGAGAAAAGCCCATTTAAGGTGGATCTTCTTAACTCTCAGGCCAAAATTTCATAATAAATACTGAGGAGGGAGAATGAAAAAAGGAAAATGAAGAGGAGGGGAAAAAAGGTGAAGAGGAAGATTGAAAATATTTGATGGATCTTTAGCTTGAAAAAGAAAATAAAAATTGTGAAAATATTAATAAATTACATTTAATAACATTTGGGTTACAACTGCAATTATGTGTTGATTTTTAGAAGAATGAAAAATAAGTTGAAAAATCCCTGAGTCTGGGAGTGTAACATTGCACAATGTGAACTAAAATAAAATCTTAAGGCTCCCCCACCCCATAGGCTGACTGAATGGACCCCCTCTTGGCCAAGGAGATATTCAAAAACTAAATTGCCTGCCACAAGGAGGGAGGTCAGACATGCCTTATCATGCCCCCCTCCCTTCTTGGGGACATCCTTTGTAACCCATTAACAGGCCTAAGGGTATGTAAGACAAACCTGCAGGTCCTCAATTTACACAACACATATATGTCAGGTGGCTTATCTCTGATTACCAGCTCCTTGTCTTAAAACATTCCAAGCCTTTAGACAAAGCTTCATGTCTTTAACCAATTACAAGCCAAAGAATCTTTAAACCCACCTATAACCTGTAAGCCCCCCAACTTCAAGATGGCCCACCTTTTCGGGCCAAACCAATGTATGCCTTGCACGTATTGATTTATGAGTTTACCTGTAACCCCTGTCTCCCTGAAATGTATAAAAGCAAACTGTAAACCAGCCACAGCGAGTCCACTTGCTCAAGGCTTCTTGGGCATGGCTCTGGGTCATGGTCCTCAAATTTGGCTCAGAATAAATCTCTTTAAAATTATTTTACAGAGTTTGGCTTTTTTTCCATTAACAAAGAAAATGTTTTTGATAGTAAGACAAGACATTCTCAATCCACATTTTCCCAAGGGCTTTTTTTAATCCTTTCATATTTAAATTATTCTCTTTAGAAGTTCCTACTTAACCATCATGCCTCTTGCTTTTCTCTTCAGTTGTTGAGCCATTTAATTCTCATTTGTGTGTGGTTCTTACAGTTCTCCATTATCACTTTCAATGTCTTCAAGAGAGTTTTTATCTTGTACAATAATTGCATTTTCACTTTAATTTGATTTGCGTTGTATTTTATATCACATTGTCCAGATACTGATGTTTTAAGCAATGAGAAGTATAGAGGTTAATGTTAGGCAGAGAGGATTCTGTTATTTGATTGATGACTAATTTTATAACTGGCCAGTTTTCTATTATGTATTTGTATATATTTTGTATTTTGCTTCTCTAAACAATCTTTTGTAAATCCAGGAATTTGATTATGAAAACTCAAAAGAAAGACCACTCTGATCTCTACGTAATCAAGAATGGTCTGTTTTACCAAGCATCCTATAAATGCCTAGATAATTATATAAAAGAAATATAATCTTTGAGAAGTATGTTATGATTTTACTCCTGGAAATCTTGTTATGCTATTTTTAGGTCATAATAACAAATTCTGGGAAAATATGCCTAGTGCTTAGCAAGTCAATTGTTCAACTCAAAATTTTAACTATAAAAAATAAAGCAGAAAAAAAATAATTGTGTACCTATTGTCTAAGTATGGCTGGTGATTTCTCAATAAATAAACAAGAATCTCTATTTTAATTGCTTTTCTTAATGGCAGTTTAGTAAAAACTATTAGCCAATTTGTTAGGTTTGACCTTAACTTTGCTGTATGTATATGCAGGGAAAAAAATAACTATAAATTAAGACAATTTTAACTGCAGTTATAATCTTTTAATTGTAGTACCCAGAATATGCTACCCCAAAATATGCTCCTTTGGCATAAGGATTATTTGAGCTGAAGGCAATTGAGAAGAAGCAGATACAAGAAAAACTTTCTGTCTTCCCCCTATTTGGCTAAAAGCTGGACATAAATTTACAAGAACAAAGGGGTCCTCCTCTCCTCTCTACCAGGAAGGATGAAAGTTGATCACTGAAGACACAACATCATAATACACAATATTGTGTGTATACACACACACACACACACACACACACACACACACACACTTAGTAACATAAAAATTACCGAATGATTTAAAGTATCTGAAGAGGGGCCGGGCGCAGTAGCTCACACCTGTAATCCTAGCACTCTGGGAGGCCAAGGGGGGAAGATCATTTGAGCTCAGGAGTCTGAGACCAGCCTCAGCAAGAATAAGACCCCATCTCTACTAAAAATAGAAAAAATTAGCCAGGCAACTAAAAACAGAGAAAAAAAAAATTATCTGGTCATGCTGGTGTGCACCTGTAGCCCCAGCTACTTGGGAGGCTGAGGCAGGAGGATTGCTTGAGCCCAGGAGTTTAAGGTTGCTGTGAGCTAGGTTGATGCCACAGAACTCTAGCCCAGACAACAGAGTGAGACTCTGTCTCAAAAAAAAAATGCAAACTCCACAAGTCTTATTCACGTCTGAAAACTCATCTGCTTTATCACCTCCTCCAGGAAGCCTTTCTGAGCTCCAAGTTCCCGTGATGGGCATGGTGCTCTTCCTTTGTACTCTCTTGTTACCTATCCTTGCTGTGCTATTTACCCACTAAACAGTGGGGAGAGGGCAGGAGGTAAGTGTGGTAAGTGTTCAGTTTTTTAAAAGCTAATGTCTATATCTACTGTCTCAAAGGCAGGGAGGGACTCTTTTGCCCACATACCAGCATGCGTCGTGTAAAGTAGGCTCTCAGTGTTTGTTGAAATGAGTCTAGCTCCTGCAAGTGCTATGTTCTGGGAGGAAGTGCAGTTTTAGAAAGAGGTACTTTCTCAGGGGCTACTCAGCAAATGTCAAGGCTTTTTAACCGCTGCCTAGAAAAATCTGACACTGGCAATATTAACCTTTAGAAGCCATACTAGCATTTACTGGAAGGCTATGTTTTGCAGTGAATAACAGGCTTCATCTAAAGTCTAATAATTTGTACTCTAATAACATGGGTTTAATAAAAATGTAAAATAGATTGAGAAATTATCAGAAACCATAAACTCCTAGCTTATTACTGCATAGCAAAGAACATATTCCCTAGTTAATCTTCTTCCACTTCCCGATGATCTATGTTCACTTCATCATCCCTAGAATCCAGTCAAATCAATTACAGCATTAGTTCTTACAGCTTCCAGACAGGAATATCCTTCATCTGCCCAGATCCTCGTATTCCCTTGTGGATTCAGGTTTCACTGCATCACTAGGTGAACGTTTATTTTAAAAATGACATTTTTGTTGAGTGATTTGCCCTGTTTGAAAAAAATGGCAAAATAGAAGGCTTTGAATCAGAAGCAGTACAATCAAACTCCATCAGTGTCTACGAAGCCATTATCTGTACTCACCACTTAGCAAAGTGCTGTGGAGCTTATAAAACAGGGACGAGACGCCAAGCTTTGTGCAGCCCTATGGCACAATCATGTTGTGAAACATTCACTAACATTATAAAGCAGAATGTGATTAAGTGTCAAAATGAGACATACGGTCAGTAAGGACTTCTGAAGTTCTGCTGAAAGAGAAAGACAACGGCAGGGGTCTAAGGGAGTCAGCCCAAGGCAGGTTGAAGACACAAATCGTTACCATGAGACAACAGACTCGGGCAGGCAACAGCCTTGGAGAACTCTGAGCAGCCCAGGTGGCGTGAGCACGGTCAGGAGGAGAGGGAGAAGGATAACTTACAAGAGAAAATGAGAGAAGAAAAGAAAGGTGAGAGAACACTAGAGATGACTGTGTCTAATTCACAGTTATTCTTACTTTTTTTATTTGGTACACAATGCTATGTATAAATTAGTATTGCTCTTATTATCATTTACTATTATTTCTTATTTATTTATTTATTCATTTATTGCTCAAGGAATTTTAGGTGTATGGCAACAATGCAGGCAATAAAATAGACAACTATAACTTCACAAAATAGAAGAAATAAATGGAACTTTAGAAGGTCAAGAGCAAGGAGAAAAATCAAACTGAAAAATAGACATGTTAAGATCCATCATAATTATTATATTTGAGCCACAGATCTGGGTCTCAGCTTCCTGGGAGTTAAAGAAAAAAAGAATCAACATTTTAACATTTTAATTTTTGTATTTGTATAAGCCAGTGATTCTTTTTTTAAGCCAGTGATTCTTTTTCTTTCTTTCTGTTTTTTTAGACATGAGGTCTCATTCTGTTGTCCAGGCTGGAGTGCGGTGGCCCAATTATAGCTCATTGTAACCTCAAACTTCTGTGCTCAAGCAATCCTCCCCCTCAGCCTCTGGAGTAGTTGGGACTAAAGGAGTGTGCCATGACACCTGGATAATTTGTTTTAATTTTCTTTTCTTTTTTTTTTGAGACAGAGTCCCGCTCTGTTTCCTGGGCTAGGGTGCCATGGCATCAGCCTAGCTCACAGCAACCTCAAACACCTGGGCTCAAGCAACCCTTCTGCCTTAGCCTCCCAAGTAGCTGGAACTACAGGTGTGTGCCACCATGCCCAGCTAATTTTTCTATTTTTTTTTTTTTTTAGTAGAGATGGGGGTCTCACTCTTGGCTCAGGCTGGTCTCAAACTCCTGAGCTCAAGCAATCCTCCAGCCTCTGCCTCCCAAAATGCTGGGATTATAGGCTTGAGCCACCATGCCAGGCCCAAACCAGTGATTCTTAACACACTGACTGCTACACTATAAAAAAAATTTTTTTGCTTGGGGCCATGGTGTTTTATTACAAAAATAGAATAAAAACTTTGAAAACAAAATGATCCTTTCTAATTTAGTGAAAAATTTGTTATTTTTTATTGCTTTCTGTGTTTTACCAATAAAAAGTAATATAAAAACTTGAAAATTAGTAATGTAAAAAGTAATGTGAAAACTTGAAAAATAATTCATAAAGGTAAAGTGTTTTTCTTGACATGTCAGGCTTAACTGTAATTTAAAGGTAAACATAAACAGAAAAACAAAATTTATTGACTTCTATTCATTTAATCCATGTTTTTAGAATTAAATTGTCAATATTAATTGTAACAATAAGAACATCAACAAATAAGATTTTCAGGGACTAACCACAGGGTCTTACCCAGGTTTTGCTTCACGAGGCCTCAGGCTCAAAACTAGCGTGAGTTAAATACAACTCACATGGCAGTTAATGTGTTAAACTGGGTGCATATAATCCTTAATAGTTCATGAACAGCCTTTGCGGGGCCTGTGAACATCCTGAAATTTTATCCAAAATATCATTTATACAGAGAATTTTTTAAGGAAAGTATCTGTAATTTCATCAGATTCTTGAAGGAGTTTGTGACCTAAAATGTTATGAACCACCAAAAGAAATGATGTTTAGTTTACAGAGCACTGTCACATAATTATATCATCTGAGGCCCAGAAAGATTAAGTCCAAGGTCTAAATAAAGAGTCCAACAGCCAGATTTGGCCAGTTGACAATTTCTAAAAAATTGGATTACCAATGTTTAAAAGTCTTGAGGCTGGGCATGGTGGTTCACATCTGTAATCATAGTGCTCTGGGAAACTGAGGCAGGAGGATCACATGAGGCCAAGAATTTGAGACCAGTCTGGGCAACACAGCCAGACCCTGTCTCTACAAAAAAATAAGTTTAAAAAAAAAAATTAGCTGGATGTGGTGACACACCACTGTAGTCCCAGCAACTCAGGAGGCTGAGGCAGGAGAATTGCTTGAGTCCAGGAGTTTGAGGCTGCAGTGAGCCATGATCATGCCACTGCACTCAACAACCTGGGTGACAGAGCAAGACCCTGCATCTAAAAGAAAGAAAAAGAAGAGAAAGGCTGGGTGCAGTGGCTCATGCCCACATACTTGTAATCCCAGCATTTTGAGAGGCATAGGCGGGAGGGTAGCTAGAGGCCAGGAGTTCAAGACCAGCCTGAGCAACATAAGGAGACCCCATCTCTACAAAAAATTGAAAAGTTAGCCAGATATGGTAGAGCATGACTGTATCAACTACTTGGGAGGCTGAGACAGGAGAATTACTTGAGCCTAAAAGTTTGAGGCTGAAGTGAACTACAATGATGCCATTGCATTCTAGCCCAGGCAACACAGTGAGACCCAGTCTCAAAAAAAAAAAAAAAAAAAAAAAAAAAGTCTTGAAAAATGAAAAAATCTGGCACTATGGGACTCTTAATTCAGCATGGCAGTAACAATCTCCTAAAGCTGAGAAATATCTGCCTCTTGGTACTGAGCAGGTGTCCTCTAGTTTATCCCATGCTCACCATTCCCGATAGTTCCAATCCCTTTGCTCACTCATTTCCTGCCTGGCTGCATTTGTGCTGGAGAGTTCCAAATGAAGTAATTTGTGCAGAACTGATAACTGGATCTAGTTTTTGCTCCATTTCAGAATGGATTCTCTGTCCCAGTGGATCTTAAACTGTATGTCTGCCAGAAGCCTGCTGTTATGTGTTCATCTTTGCTTTTTGCTACTATTCCTGTAACAATCGAGTGTTATTAGACACGTAATTTATGATGCTTAGTTGCCTTTTTATGAGCACATGTACCTATAATTATTTTATATTTTATACATATTTGCATTCATTCAGCAAATATTTCTTGAGCATATACTATATGCCAGGTACTTTTTTAAGTTCTAATATATATAATATATATGCACATATGTATTTCTGCTAATAAAATATTTTCTAACTTATATGATAAAATTAAATGTATCAGTGTTTTATAATGTTCAATAAAAAGTACCATGAGTCCATGTGCTTTGCACCTAAGCACAATCACTGCACTCCTCAAGCTGCAGCCCATTAAAGTACTTGTGCCTATGTATTAGTCTTCTATGCACAAAAAAGATAACTCTGGAAGAAGCATGTTTCTTTCCTGCTTAATTGCAGATCACCCAACACTGGTTGTTATATTTCATTCTCCAGCCTATGTTATTCTGGCATATTACTTTCTTCTACCTGGGGTTCACACTCTTTGTGAAACTGTTGATTTTCCATCAAAAATTTATCCCTCTCTTAGCCTTCTCCTCTTAGTAAATGGTATGCCATCAACACAGTCCCTCAGTTCAAATATTTGGGAAATATCTTTGATTTTTCCCTTTCCCTCATCTCTTTCTCAGTATCTAATTTAATATTTTGATAACTGTTCGCTTTACCTTCCAATGTATCACAAATCCATTAACTTATCTCCACCTTCCTTGTTCTTATCCTGGTCTGAGCCCCCAACATCTCCTTCTAGACCACTACAATAACTTCACGATTAGTTTTCCTCTTTCCACTTTTGCAGTTTTACAATTCATTCTCCCCAGAGTAGCCAGAGTAGTCCTGTAAATGTAAACAGAGCCCGTTACTGCTCCACGACTAAAACTCTCCTATGGCTGCTTCTCCCACTTGAAGGAAAACCCAGATCCCTTACTCTGGTCTTCACGGGCTTCATGACGTAGCCCTACTTCTGTCTCTGACTTCGTGTCCCACCCTTCTCCCCTCTGATCACTGAACTGCAGGTACACTGGCTTCTTGCAGAAATACTGAGAAGGCCGGTCTGATCCTTACTTAGGGCCTTTGCATTTCTGTTCCTTGGGCCAGGAATGTTCTTCCCTTAGTTCTTCGTTTGGTGGACTCCCTCTTTTTCTTCAGACCTTCAGACAAGTTTTGTATCCTCAGAGAGGCACTTCCTGGCCATCCAGTCTAAATTAGTTGCCCTCCCTTCCTGTGTCAGTCAGTCTTCTTCATTGCCCTGCTTCATCATTATCTTGTTTGATATCTTTGTTTATCTTCTGACTTGATCATAGTTTCCATGAAAGCCGGGGATCCTGTCTCTCTTATTCACCTGAATGCCCAGCTCAGGCACTTGTTCATCTAAGTAGGTGTCTGGCACATGGATGGCCAAAAATATCTGTTGAGTGAATGAGTAAATGAATAAATGAAAAGAAATGGTAAACACTCTTGGAATCTAGATATACTGACTCATGACAAGCAATTCGCTTTTCTGATACTGTGAGCTATGTAGAGGAATGGTTGATTGATTGTGTTTAAGTGCATCACTGTAAGAAAAGCTCAGTGGCTTATTTGATTTGGGTTCAGAGGATGTTGCCTATGAGCTAGCCATATATGCAGCCATACTCTTACCTAGTACATATCATTTTAACAGAAAATAAATTAACAGATTTTTAAAATTCTCTTTTCCTAGCATAATTCACTCCCTACTCTTTAAAATTATTTTGACTTCAGGAAAAAACAGATTCACATGAATCACTAACAGGAAAAATTAAGCTGCTTGGAAACCTTTAAGTAAACTTTCAATATGTGTAGGCAATGATCATTTTTAATCATGCAAATGCATAATATTTGATCAAAGGAAAACTATTATGCCTTAGTGATATGCAGGAAGTATGAAGTGTTTGCTAATGTTTGTACTGCACACATTTGATATGGCAGAAAAATGTAATTTCTTTTTCTTTTTTTTACTTAAGTTTCTAGAGATCTGTGCAATTCAACTATAAGAAATAATAAATAAAACCTTTTTTCCTAATTAATTAGGAGATAATGAAGGATCTAATAAATTTTCATTGAAAATGAAGAAATGAATTGTTTTAACAAATATCAAAGTTCAGCTCTTGGGTCAGACAGCAAAAAAAATTTCAGGTTATATGGAAAAATAAAATGCTCTTTGGTGCAAAAGTAAGGAAAGCTCAGAAGATTTCCACTGAGACAAAAGAGAAAATTCTAAAAGATTACAAAAAAAGATCATTGCAAGACACATGTATTGTTTTATTCAAGAAATATACTTTCTAGCTTTATGGAACTAGTCTGAACCTATCCGTAAATCTACGTGGCATTACGACTCCTACTGCATGCAGAATAGAATACAGCAACTTTAATGCGAACTATTAATAGAAGTTAAGAATAAAGGCTCTCCAGATTTGCCTTGAATGCCAATGAATGTTAATTTCCTCAAAGTTACTAATAATAGCACTAGCATTTATGTAATACTTGATCGTTTATGGACACTTTCAAATACATTATCTCATTTGGTTTTCAAAATAATCCTTGGGAAAATCAGAATACATGTGGTGTTATTTTACTGATAGAAAGAGGTTAGTGCAGGTCCCAAGTCACTTAGTACTAAACTGAAATGAGTATATCCTTCCTCCTGCAGTGTAGCATCACTTTATTTGGGAACAAAGTCGTTCCACCAGAGTACCTGGGCTTAGCCTTGGAATGCCCGGGGAGAGTTAACACTTCCATTTACATTTCACTAAGATGCAAATAAGCGATTAATGGTCCTTTTCTGTGGGAAGACTTGGGGAAAGGGAGAAAACAAGGGTCTGAAGCCCACAGCCTTTGAAAAAGTGGATTACCCAAAGAGGAGGAGGCTGCAGGAAGGAAGTGGGAGCCCTTGATGAGAAACCCAGCCTTTTTCACAGCTCTTCCGAAGCTATCCTGTCCTTACTTTGAGCTGCTAGTAAACATCATGTATGAAAGTATATTCATCTTTTTGAAATCTTTGATCTGTGTTGATGTTTTGAAATAATGAATCAAGCCACCATTTAAATCTGCGAAGTGATGTTTCAGCTAAAATGTGAAGAGTGAGTAGGAGTTAGCCAGTCGAGGAGGGGAAGCAGCATATTCCAGGCAGAAGCAGCAACATATGAGAAGGCCAGAGGCAAGAGATGGTTTGGCCCATTTTCTTACTATGTGCCACACGAATCCACTGAGCTGTGAATTTGTGTTTTGTTTGCACAGCTATAGATGGATCAGAAGCACAAGAGCTATTTTTTATTTCTCCCTCTTCCCCTCTCTGTCTGGGGTAGCCTTTAGGTTGTATGGAGACCTGGGGCTTGTCTTGCAGAGTAAAAAAAAAATTTTAAAGAAGATAAGGAGATAGTCCAAAAAAAGGGAAGGACTCTGGGACTCTTTTTTTTTTTTTTTGAGACAGGGTCTTGCTTTGTTCTCAGGCTAGAGTGCAGTGGTGACTTCATAGCTCACTGCACCCTCCAGCTCCTGGGCTCAAGTGATCCTCCTGCCTCAGCCTCCCAAGTAGCTGGAACTACAGGTGTGTGCCTACATGCCTGGCTAATTTTCTTACTTTTTGTAGAGGTGGGGTGGTCTCACTCTTGCTCAGGCTGGTCTCAAACTCCTGGCCTCAAGCAGTCCTCCCACCTTGGTCTCCCAGAGTGCCAGGATTAAAGCATGAGCCACTGTGCCTGGCCTTCTGGGACTCTTAGGAACAGGAATCAGACTTGACAAAAACTGAAAGAAGCACCTAGTCCTGGAAGGATTGGTGATTAGAGGATCTGAAAGTGGTAGAGCTGTACTCCACCTCCTCAAGGCATCCTAGGGAGGTGTCATAAAGGTAACAATAAAAGGTAACACTCATACACAGAGCGAAAGCTCTTTTCCAAGTCCTATCCTAAATGATTTAGCTAGATTAAATCCCATTATTTTCTTAAAAACCCTATAGGTAGATACTATTTTTATCCTGAGTATGACTATTGAAATGGCAAATACCAGCCGGATGTGGTGGCTCATGCCTGTAATCCTAGCACTCTGGGAGGACTACGCAGGAGGATCACGTGAGCCCAGGAGTTTGAGGTTGCTGTGAGCTAGGCTGATGCCATGGCACTCTAACCTGGGGGACAGAGCAAGACTCTGTCTCAAACAAACAAACAAAAAAACACAAATGCAAACACCAAGTAAGCAACATTTTCTATCAGAAGAGAAGATGACATTGAACACTGATGAAATGGCCAAAATCAAATGCTTTTATAAGAGAGAAAAAAAAGCTATTATTTGTACCAAAGTTAAAACCAGACATCAGAACAACTTGCCAGATAGAGAATGGATGAAATGATTACATGGACTTATTTTGCCCCCTACTTTCTGGGATTCAGTTGCTTTTCATGTATGAGACTTTTTTGGCATTTTCCCTCACAGGTTCTCATTGAGCAACTAGGGCTTGCTGACAGATGACTTCCAGCATTATTATCAGGTGGCTGTACCAGCCTGAATCCAGTCATTATTTTCAGAGCATCTAGGGGCTTCCCACTGATTATAACAAGCCAAAACATTCTGCAACTGGATATTTTAGGCACTGTTTTTCTACGGAGTCTACTATCCAATTTATTTTACAGCAAAATCCATCACAAAAGCATTCAGTAAATTAATCTGGCTCGACTGCCAGGAGATTCTAGTGTTATTATATTTTTCCTCCCAGGGCACCCAGGTGAGTTTGTTCATCTATAATATTATTATTATAATAATCATATTATTCCCAATGGTTTATTGCCAGTGACATAGTTGACCTTAGGCAAAATTGCCACAGTTCATTGTAAGAGTCCTTTCTTCTTTTCATGCATACCTTCCCCATCTTTTTGAGGCTTTATTGTATTCCGCCCCACCCCCCTCCCCCACCCATGCTCATATATTCATTGAACCTCACTGGATTCATGAAGTGTGCCTTGTAATATGCTTGTCACCAGGCTTGAGCTGATCTTCCCATTGCTAAATCCACTCATAAGTGCTCAGTCCCTATCTGACCTGATTTTTCAGCAGCATTTGGTTATAGCCCATCACTCCTTCCTCCTTGACATGCTGTATGTTTTTGGCCCCATTGGCCTCCTGGACATCCTGTTTCCTGGGTTTTCTTTCTATCCCACTGACAGCTTCTTTTCAGTCCATCTCCTTTTTTCTATCTTTTAACACTAGAGGGGTCCAGTACTCAGGCCTTGGTCCTCTTTCTCTCTACATTCACTTTTTTTGTGATTTCATTTGGTGTCATCACTTGAAATATTATCATATGCCAATGACTCCCAGATTTATATCTCTTGTGTGGGCCCTCCTCCAGAACACTAGACTCATGTACCCAACTGCCTACTTGAAAACCTCTCTTAAATATTAACTAGGTATCTCAAACTTAAGCTTACCAAAATTGAACTCTGTTGTCTTCCCTAGAAAATCTGCTCTTCCTGAACTCTTCTCAGTCTCATTTGAAAGAAACTTGATCATTCCTGTTGATTCAGGCAAAATCTTAGAAGATAACCTGGATTCCTTTCATTCATTACACATCCAACTTTGCACCTTTAACTTCAAAATACATCCAGAATTCAACCACACTTGACCATATCCAATTACCTCCACTGTGTTAAAAGATAAATGTTGGCACATTAAGATTTTAAGAGTTTATTTGAGCAGATAGCAATTCATGAACAGGCAGCTTCCGACCACAGGTGGTCATGTCTCCACCAAAAGGGCATGAGAAGAAGGCTTTTAAAGGGTGAACAAGGAAGCAAGGCGAAGAAAATATTTGATTGGTTAACATGACCCAGTTAGAGGTTGGATGGTGGTTTCTGATTGGTTAAGAACATTTACACTGAGTTTGATTTCCACTTGCTTAAAGTAGGAACCAAGGGCACAACCTCAGTCTAATGGCCTCTCAATTTATTATTATTATTGTTATTATTATTTTTGAGATAGAGTCTTGCTCTGTTGCCTGGGCTAAAGTGCAGTGGCGTCATTACAGCTCACTGCAACCTCCAACTCCTGAGCTGGAGGGATCGTCCTGCCTCAGCCTCACAAGTAGCTGGGACTACAGGTACACACCACCATGCCTGGCAAATTTTTCTATTTTCCCTCTCTTGCTCAGGCTGGTCTCAAACTCCTGGCCTCACTTGATCCTCCTGCCTCAGCCTCCCAAAGTGCTGGGATTACAGGCATAAGCCATTGTCCCTGACCCCAATTTATTATTTTAACAAGTGCTACCACCCTGATTTAGCCATCGTCTCCTGCCTGGATTATTTTAATAATTTCGTAGCTAGCTTCCTCATTTCTGCTTTTATCCACTGTCTTGGCTTAGGCTCCTACAACAGTAGGTCCTGAGCAAGAATTTGGGTATAATTTATTTAGGAGGTGATCCCAGAGAGCATTGTAGAGAGTCGTGCAGAGAGAAGGGTAAGGAGAAAAGCCAATTAAGGATTTAGTGTTAATGAGTAGTTTACTATTGTTGACAACTGGGGCTCAGTTTTGCTGGGGACTCTCTGAGAGACTGAGTGGAACATGTCTCTGAATTGTGCCATCTCAAGAAACTTGAGATAGTGAACCCAACTAATAGGATATCTCCCAAATTCAAAGAGGACAAAAGCACTGTGTCTCTTTCTTTATGATAGGAGGTGCGTGATGTAATAACTTGTTCCTGACATTGAAGGGATGGCCACAAAACACTGGACTTTAAAAATGTCACTGATCTACTTTGAATTTTTCTATGGTTTATCTTCCTTCCAGTTCACATATAACTTACCAGAACATCTGGAGCATTTGCTGCCTCATGCTCACTGGTTTGATTAACATAATGTCATTCACTCAGTGGACTCTCAGGATGTTCTGTGGAGTGTCCCCTTAGACTGTTGAAACAGAGAGGAGAGTTAACACAGACCTGGGGCAAGACTCTGAACTTGCACTGCCCTCCACCTAGGTGAATGCTAAGCGCTTTCAATCCTTTTTCCTGATAACACGTTTTAAAAATTCGTTTTTCAGTTCAATAGCAGCTGTGTTGATTTGTTCTAGTAGCACTACTACATACAACATAGCAGCTGTGATTTAGGCTACGGACTTGGTCAATTTTATGGTAATCCACTATGATTTGCTGAGATCAAGCTGATTTTTGTGGGTTTTTTTTTTTTTTCTTTTGAGACAAGGTCTTACTCTGTTGGTCAGGCTAGAATGTAGTGGCATCATCATAGGTCACTGCAACCTCAAACTCCTGGGCTCAAGTGATCCTTCTGCCTCAGCCTACCAAGTAGCTGGCACTACAGGCATACACCACCACGTCCAGCTAATTTTTCTATTTTTGCTGTAGAAACAGGGCCTCACTCATGCTCAGGTTGGTCTTGAACTCCTGGCCTCAAGCAATCCTTCTACCTTGGCCTCCCAAAAGTGCTAGGATTACAGGTGCAAGCCACCGTGCCCAGCACAACCTGATTTTTGTAGGAGCCATACCAGTGAATTAAATGAGAATATGATGGGGTTCATCATTCATTCATCTTTTAGACTTTGAGGATGGCACAAATCTCTGCCATTGCAGCTGAGATATGGATTGCTTTTGATTTATTATTTTGGCCAAGTTGCAAGGATGGTTTCAGGAACTTCCACTTGACTTTTTCTACCAACATGGTTCTTATTTAATAGGTCAGCAAACCAATGTAAGGCTTCTGCTAGCTGCTTAGAATACTCAATACTGCATTTATAACTAGGAAAATGATCACCTGGGGGGCCTTAGACTCATTGAACCCACTTGAGATGGACTTTTCACCTGGCCTCCATACATCCCCACTTTAACTAGGGGCCATAAAGACTTTTTGTGTCCTTGTAGCATTAGTGCCATCTTTGACCCTATTTCCAGCAGCCCTTGAAAGATGTGGGTATTGCTCTTTCTACAGCGTACAGTTAATTATGATAAAGGCTCTAGGTTCTTTTGATTAAGGATTGGTGAAATATTTATTTTATATACTTGCTATGGCATGGCAAGGACCTTTTGAAAGGGAACCTGACCTCCTCCTTCTCAACTGATGAGCCCTAGGTCTGAGAACTGGCTCAGATGTAGACACCAGGTAAGTGATCGTGATTTTCCATTGCAATGGTTGACACCAATCATTTGCCTTCCAGTTCTTGATTGTTTTTGCTTATACAAACCAAATGATGATAAATTTTTTTGTTTGCTACTTTATCTTACTCCAAGGAACATTCTGGTCAATTTGTCATCACCACAGATCTTTTTGGGTCAAATTTCCTTGGTTACCATTACAGACTGTGTCCACATGTTATAGTAATTACGTCAGCCTCACCTCTGATAGTTAAGTGATGCCACTTGGCCTCTGCTATTGCAGAATCTTATCATCTCTATTATCACCACAAAGCTCAATTTCATAGCTTTTCAATGATGCCAGCACTCCCTCATTAGTGTATTCCTTATAGTTTTGGGGGAGAGTGCCTGCTCAGGCCCTTCCAGGTAAGAGTCTGGTGGGTTCTCTGGTTTTATGTAATGAGCTTATATCTTTGAACATGAGGACCCCTTCCTCAATGCTCTGCCAAGGCAGTGCTGGCATCTCCACTACAGACCATCCTTATTTCCAAGCTTCAAGGAGACATATAACAGCATATTAGAACTGCGTCCAGGCATCCTTGTCAAGGCGTTATAGTCTGAGTGACAGGAGAGTGTCCCATATCAATGATCTCTTCCTTATTAAGTTTATATTGTCTCTGCTTCAACCTCCACTCCCCATTCAACACCCTCAAAATTTATATCATATATACACTGCTGGTTCTTGCTAACACATCCTAGCCAGATTCTGAAGCTCTTTGGGTAAATTATCTGTTTCCTTAAATAGTAGGGACTGTAATTCCTCGGTTGAGCTATGCTGCGACGTGACCCCAGGCATTTGTCTAGAAGCAATGAGAGGAGATGAAAGCTGATCTTGAGGACAAACATTTTGTGAAGCATCTGCCCCAGGTGAAGTCTTTGAGTTGTCCCTAGGCAATGGGACACAACAGTGAGTGAGGGGGTTGCCTATGCCACCTTGCGATGCTGAAGAGTTAGTGCCAGTAGTAGTAACCTAATCCTCAACAAGTAAGGGACGATTTGCTTGGGATTCACCCCTCAATGGCCCAATTATGAGGTGTATAACACACATTCTCTCAGAAAGTCCACAGCAAGATTGAGTTCTGGTGGCCGACAATGGTAACCACTGACAATGGTGTTAAATAAAAGATACGCATATGCTTACCACGCCAGGCACCTGTGCTAAACATTTTATTAGAATTACTGTTTTTGTTCTCCCAAAGAAGGAAGGAAAATCAATAAAAAGTGCATTGCCACCAGATATTTACTCATAAACATGGAAAATTCAGATGATTAAAACATGGCTCTTGGATTTATTTGAATTCACTTTTGAAAAAAAAATTTCACAATCTTGATTTGGATTTTAATTTGAAGATTTGAGCTAGTCTAAGATCTCCCAAAGGGGCTGTGTTGTACGAATCCTTTTCTTTGCAGCAGCTAGCCCTTAACTTGGTGCATAGAGTGTGCTTCATTGTTCATTAGAGGGAACTAATTAACCTCACAAGATGTAGGAAGGTAGATATTAGAAAGGCAGAACCATTTGTTTTAAGTTGTATGTGAAATTTTTATTATTTTAATTGACCACATTAAAATTCTATGATAAATAAATGTATGTGCTAGTCTTTGAAAAATTATCAATTCAAAAATATTTATTGGTGGTCTACTATTTGTCTCAAAGTGTTCAAGATACAAGATATTAATTTTTAGAATCTCAGTCAATGGAAGTTTCCAAGGTAGTTAATCCTATTTCTAGTTTTTCTTTATAGCATCACTGTAGTAGGGAATTGTCCATTCTCAGGAGGTTCTGATAGGATCTTCCTAAAGATTTGTCACCATGACTGTGATAGAAGTTATAGAAATTATAAGAAAAATAGTTTCCTGTGAATTTTAGTTTTTCTGTTGCATGTTCCTGAATTGTATCTTACCAGGTGATTGTCTCCCATGGCACACCACTGAGTTATACAGGAAAGCACTGACACTTTCTACCTTTGTACCCCATTAATAGCAGAACTTGTCCCTACACAGGCTCTATAAGGAGAAAGATAGCATTGTAAGTGACTCTACACACTATTTCCCTTTTCTGTCTTGTACTGTGAAAGTCATACTTTAGCAACGTAAACTTGTCAGAGACATGGTTAAGATCAATGAGTATGTCTAAAGCAAATCAAAAAAGGGTTCGAGATTGCTCATCAAACGCTTTAAAAGCAGTCCTAGCTGTAATTCATTTCTTAGCCTTGGCTGTCCCAGAGATTGCCTATTGCAGCCTTGTGGAGAACACCTGGTAGCATGCTGGAGCCGGTTCTCACCTACTTGTGCTAATCACGCGCATCTTTTCCCAACTCTTCATTCAGTGACATCACCCTTGGTAACTTGAAAATTAGCCACAGGTGAAAAGTATTTACACCATGGAAATCTAGCAAACATTACACACCCTGATCCTTTTTTTTCCAGTTGTTAAACATTTACCAGCACACTACAGAGACCCTTTATTTAGCAATTATAAGTGGTTTTGGTCCCTTGAAACCAAAAACTCAGCTGACAAGAATCGTTTCAGTTACTTGACACCTGGCCAAGTTACTTCTTCTCTGTGAAACCCAGTTCCTCATCTGCAAAAGTGAAAGGATAATACCACACTATTTCCCTATCTATATCACTTTATTGCAAAGAACTCAGAAAATAATAATTTTATGAAAATATTTCAGAACTGCAAGCATTTGATGAAACAGAGATCAACAACTGTATTTCTGAAGCATTTTATTTCTCATAGGCTGTATTAGAGTTCTCCAGAGAAACAGAATCAATAGGAGATATAGAGATATACAGAAAAAGATTTATTTATTTTTTTATTCTTATTTTTTGTTTAGAAACAGAGTCTTGCTCTGTCACCTAGGCTGGAGTACAGTGGTGTCATCATAGCTCACTGCAACCTCGAACTCCTGGGCTCAAGCGATCCTCCTGGCCAAGCCTCCCACAGGTGCCAGAAAAAGATTGATTATGAAGAATCAACTCATGTGGTTACGGAGGCTGAAAAGTGGGGGTGAGAACTGGCTTCAGCACACCACAGTAGAAACAAACGCTGATGCTGCTCTCAACAATGTCTCCAGCACGCCTTTATTTTTCTCGGAATGCCAGGTATTATAGACTGAATGTTTGTGTCCCCCAAAACTCATAGGTTGAAATCCTAACTCCTAATGTGATGGCATTAGGATGTAGGACCTTTGGGAGGCAATTAGTCATGAATGGGATTAAATCTCTTAAGTGAAGAGCCATGAGAGCTTATTCTCGATATCTTTGCTTTCCAACGTATGAGACACAGCAAGAAGAAGGAGATTCACAAATTGGGAAGCAGACCGTCACCAGAACAAGATCTGCCAGCACTTTGGCTTGGAGTTCTCAGCCTCCGTAACTGTGAGAAACAAATGTTTATTGTTTAAGGTACGCAGTCTATGGTAATTTGTTATAGCAACATGAGCTAAGACACCAGGGAATTGGTGCTCAGTGGTTACCTATCCTGCAGGCACATAGCTGTGTGTATGCCACCTGTGCATTGGTGGGTAAAGTGTCTAAGGAGGGCCTGATGCTTTTTCTGCACATTCTTCTGGGGCTTGTTTTTCTCATATCTCAAAAATCTTATTGTGGGGAATTGGACTGGAGCTGGGGAAATGAATCATGACATGAAACTGTAAGTTCCTCAACTCTGAACTGTTAATTCCCTATGCAAAATATTGTTTTTGGTTTTATAATCTGAAAGCAGCCAAATCTCTCCCTTTATTCTTCCGCCTAAATTATCTTCATTAATAGTGAAATTTTGGCAGACTTCTTTCCCACGTTGCTTCCGCCTCTTAGGGAGTCTGAGCTTTTTCAGAAAAATCTTACAGTAAGTTGCTCCAGCTACTGCTGTCTAGTCCATTTTGTTCTGCTATAACAGAATACCTGAGACTGGGTAATTAATAATAAACAGAAAAGTATTGGCTTATGGTTCTGGCATTTGGGAAGGCCAAGATCAAGGGGCTGGCATTTGGTAAGGGCTTTCTTGCTGAGTCATCCATGGTGGAAGGGCAAACAATGAGAAGGGGAGAGGGAGAGAGCACGCACAAGGGCGGGAGCGAGTGCAAGAGCTCAAACTCACAGCTTCAGGCACTTTTATAATCAACATTAACCTACTCCTGAGGGTGAAGCCCTCATGACCTAAACACCTCCCATTAGGCCCCACCTCCCAACACTGTTACATTGCGGTTCAGTTTCCATCACATGCTTTTTGGGAACACATTCAAACCTTAGCAAATACCCACAGCGATTTGGATTATCTTTCTGACTTTGTCCTATAGCATCTTGTTTGAATCCATATTGACACAGTCTCTCTAGTTCATGTCCTTCTAATTGTGTAGTCAGCACTGATATCTGACTTGAGATATGCAGTCTTGGGAACTGTATACCTGGATATCCATATTCCCAGATACCTGTTTGAAGTAGCAGGAGGCGTTTCAGGCCTTGAGATCTTGAATAATTCTGAATGCCAGACCTTGAAATTTTTATTTTAATCAAAAAACCTTCCCCTCTAGTCCCTGGCCCTGGCTGCCTTGAAAATGCTTATATTTTCCAGTAACTCGCGGCTTTGGCTTGATAGATACCTGCTGTGTAGTTCTATTTCAGCTGTTGAAGGACAGAAAAGATTAGATTGCCAATCTCATTATAGTTTCCATAATCATTATAGTTTCCAAATTGTGGAATTTGGAAGGGCGTTCCAAGAACTGACAGTCAATCGCCTTGAACTCTTCACTGAAGAGCTTAGGATTTAGCTGATGAGGGCACACATTCCTGAGTTATTTTCTTGAAAATATCAGGTCTCATGGAACAGTCAGAGAAGAAAAGAACTCTATAACAGAAACAGAAACACTCGGTTCCAGCCTTAGCTTTATCACTAATTTAATGGTGTAGCTAAAAAACAAGTCACTTAACATTTTGGTGCTTCATTTTCCTCATATATCAAAAAGGAAATAATAATAACTAGATTTGTTGTGAGACAAAATTCAATAAGGGGAAAGTGCTTTGAAAATATAAAACTGTACCAGAGTAAGGTAATTTTATTATTATATAGACTAAGTTGCTTTGGTCTTCCAATTTTAGTTGAAATTAAACAATTGAAGATGAAACATCAATTTCATAGAGGGAATATAGCAGAATGAACAGTAGTAGAAAGATCAATTTAATCTAGACTTCATATTTTTATCATGTGAAATCACTTAAAAAGAAATGGTATCTTTACTCATAATTTTAGTGAAAGAAAGAAAATGTATTAGGGCAATTGCAAAGAACTGGGCCATTAATTTTATTAGATTTTGACGTCATTTAAATGTGCTTCAAAAACAGGTTATGTTTGTTTCATGCTACAGAAGTGATAACCTCAAATGATAACACCATATAAGCAAAATTTAAAAAGGGGAGCCTCTCTTGAAAAATGTTAGTACTGTGAACAGATCTTAATAATTTTGCCTGTGGTCTATTACAAGTCACAAGAACAGCAAATAATAGTTTTTACACTTATAGTTTATTATGATTAAAGAATTTTTAATTCCATTTTTATAATTAGATATTTTAACTGAGTTTTTAACCTTTTCTCCCTCTGGGTTGTTGCTGCAGGTTTGCAAGCCCACGGTCAAGGTGATTCAGCAACTCCTCTGCTTGCTTAAAATGATTTGAATTCCATGCACAATCACCAGAGTGAACAATCACAGTACAAAGAAATCCCCGAACAATCTTCTTTTCGGCAGCCTTCCCATCTTAATGCCTTGCATCGCTGGGATCAGAACACCTCCTCAGAGCAGATCGGGCAGGTTGAACTCTGCAACGGATTTTCTATCAGGCAAGTTATGGAAACGGTCAGTTTTTTCAAGTGAAATTTAAAATTGTTTCCAAATCTGGTGTTTGGAACACTGGTCTCTAGAGTGAGGTGAATAAGAAAATGTTAAGATGTTTATAGTCATTTTGCATCTTAAAAAAAAAGAAGAAGAAATTCAGCTTTATTAGTAGTAAAACATCATTTGCCCCTGGTGTCCTCACATAATAAACAGTGTAGCAGCTCATCATTTCTAAACTAAAAGCACACGTACACAAAGGATGCATACTCTTGTATTTTTATAGATAGGGCCATGCTGCCCGCATATTTGGAGTTTACATTTTTAGAGCACCAGAAACATTTATTTGATGAATGTGAGAGTACTTGGAGACCTGCCCTTTTAGCTTCTCTGCTTTTCTCTTCCCTGTCACCCAGTTCTCAAAATTCTGAGCAACCAGCTCTGTATGTGACATTCAGTAAAAACAAAAGTCCTGTAGTTAACTGACTCTACCCACGTGAGGAAATAGTTCAGGGACTACTTCATTTTTGCATCTTTGGAAGCTCATACTCAGTCTCAAATGGCAGAACAAACTATTTAGTCTCCTCTGTGAAGAGGTAAAGATTTGGCATCCTGCTGCTATTAAGTTTTTTCCCATGTTTATGTTTGTGGTTACCCTTTATTTGCAACCACAAGTGTTTGAACTTATACTTTCCTATTGTCAGGGAAGAAAAACTTTTCCTCTACTCTCTTATGTTTAATGTCTGACAAATGACAGATTTACGGGAGAAAGAGAATAGAAATTTGTTAATTTTTTTTTTTTTTTTACATTCATGATAGTTTACAGAAAAGAAGTGAAACTCAAAGAAGCAGTTAGATTTGAGAACTTACATACCTTTCTTAACAAAGGAAAGAGGGTTTGGGCTTCAAGTGATGATAAATTGTGGGGCAGTGACTATATAGGAAATTCGTGAGGGAATTAATGGAAGATAAGGTTGTTTATGCAGACTCATCTTGGGGCTGTCTCTCCTTTTCAGGTGATAAGAGTCACTCTCCTCTCCTCATCCTGGTCCAGGAGAGGGTGTGGAATTTATGCCACCTTCACAAAGGGAAATTTATGCCCTGTGTTAAGGCAGAAGGGGGAGGACAGAGAACTCTTCCTGTATTTGTTCATTCTTAATTGCCACCAGCTCCAAATAAACCGTCTGCCAAAGAGGCATTTTTTTTTTTTTTTTTTTTGAGACAGAGTGTCACTTTGTTGCCCGGGCTAGAGTGAGTGCCGTGGCGTCAGCCTAGCTCACAGCAACCTCAAACTCCTGGGCTTAAGCGATCCTACTGCCTCAGCCTCCCGAGTAGCTGGGACTACAGGCATGCGCCACCATGCCCGGCTAATTTTTTCTATATATATATTTTTAGTTGTCCAGATAATTTTTTTCTATTTTTAGTAGAGACAGGGTCTCGCTCTTGCTCAGGCTGGTCTCGAACTCCTGAGCTCAAAGGATCCACCCACTTTGGCCTCCCAGAGGGCTAGGATTACAGGCGTGAGCCACCGCGCCTGGCCTAAAGAGGCATATTTTACGGTGGCATATCTTGATCCCCTTCTCTGTCAATGTCTATAGTGAATCCGCATCTTTAGCCTCTGGGCAGACACTTTGGTCAGATGATCCACCATTGTTCCCCCAACCTCTTCTTCCCTGTGTTCTTCCATATAGGGATGGTAAGGGCGAAATATTCTTTTTCCAGGACCCTTTGTAGCTGGGGCAGTCATATGACATGAATTGGGGCCAATAAGGCATACTAGAAATCTACTCTGGCTTCTTACAATGAGAGGCAGAAATGACATGCCATCTTTCCTTGTCCTTGCTGTTATCAATAAGAGTCTGCAGCAGGCATCCTCACAACCATGAGATGCGAAGCCTGACAGGCTGAGAGAACTGTAGAGACACCTATTCTGACATAGCATCAAGTTTCTGGATCAATATCCAGCAGCTTCTTTCCTCCAAAATTGTTATGAAAAAAAAAAAAAATCCCTCCGTGAGTTGGATTTCTCTATTATTTGATGCCAAGTAATAACTACAGAGCCTCTCCTTGAACGAGACAACAGTAGCTTGCTTTCAGTTTATACTTTACATTCCTTTCTCATCCTCTCCCATGGTCAAATTAGCTTTTGTTAAATATAGCACATCAACAATTCAGGTGTCTTTGCTTCCGTCTTAAGTGGCATTATGTATTTATTTTGTCCTACTGGAGTTTATCTTAAGGAATTCTTTCAGAAAGGACCAGGAGATGGTAATCTTTTTGAGCTTAGTATGTCTGAAAAAATGTCTTTATTTTTTTCTCACACCTTTTCTAGCTTTCGCTGTGAGCAGTGACAAGTGGGCCGGGGCGCCGCACTGCGCAACTGCGGGAGGCGCCACCCACGTCGCTGTGTTGTGCGACCCGCCCCTCGGGAGCACGGTTTGAATCGTGCATTACGGGGGTTGTAAGATCGTCGGGGGCCCCGGGTCTGACACTGACTTTAATTCCATTCCTTGGTAGATGCATGTTTGTTTGCTTCCTTTCTGAAAACCTGTGAATGCTTTCTTTTTGTTCTTAGGCCTCTGAAATATTTGTAGAACGTGTCTATCCGTGGGTCCTTTTACATCAGCGCTCAGGCACGTGGCGGACCTTGCAGCTGTGGCAAATTGCCTTTTCCTCCATACGCTCTTCTCCCCCTTCTTACTTTCCTTCTCCTTACTTTTCTCTTCCTCCTCCCCTCTTCTTCTTTTAAATATAATTTCCTCCCCTCATGTCCTCTTCTCTCTCTTTCTGGAATGCTCGTGGGGACATCTGAAGGTGTTCTCCAGCCCTAACTTCTCTGTGGTTCTTTCTGTCCCTTTACTCTCCGGAGCTTCACAAGAACCACGTAGCTCAGTTGGCCCCCTGGCTAAGTCAACCTCCAATTGTTTCCACCCTCCTCTCCTAGCCTGCCCATCTGCTGGATGCTTTATCTCAGGGATCAGATTTTTTTCCATTTCTCTGATCTCTACTTACTCGTTGCATCGTTGCTTTGTCTGGTTTGCTCTATCAACTGTATCCTTTGATATGAATTTTCTGTTAACTCTGGAGCCTCTATTTCATAGTTTTTCCTTAAGTGTTTGATAGTTCTATTTTTTTCTTTATGTTAATCTATGAAAATTGTTATTTTTCTCTTGGTGACTATGGGTTCTGTTTGCAGCAGCTTGCCTCTGGTGATTTTAGGGGAGGGATAGTACCTGAAGCCAGTCTGGGCACATGGGGGTGGTTTGGCATCAAGACGTTGGGGTCCTCATTCCCCCCAGAGGCACTGAGTTACCCAGGGCACTGGCCTCCTTCTCCACCTCTGGTACCCACTCTGTGTACCTCCTATTTGAGCATTTCTACGTTAGAAATTAATATTCATGGTTTAGTTTGGTCTAGGGAGGAATCGAATTCTCTCTTGCTTTTTCTTTGGTCCGGCTGTTGTTATAGAGGTCTGTAGGTAACTCAGAGTCAGCTCTGCACCTCTTTCCAACGCTGGCACTCACGGCAAGAGAATTTCTAGGCATGTAGTTCACTAGGTTTAGAAAGCAGTTATCAGAGCATTGCCTGGAGAGCAGCATCCATGCTTTCCACTACTGTTCCAAACACAATTAATTAATACCCTGATGATATTTCTATGCCTTCTCATGCTCTTCATATTTGTTTACTTTGAGCTTGGAACATTTCTGGACTTTCCCTTCTCTCCCCAGACCTTTCCTCTTGAGCATGTTTTCTTTCAATCTTTCTCTGTCAATATGATCCCATCTGTTTTCTATCAGGACTTTTCTGTTCCACTGATGGCACTCTTGCTTTCTAGCACTGTGATGGAAATACTTTTTTAAAGATGTGTTTTCTTGTTATCTGAAAGAATTCTGGACAGAGAGGTGGGTGGATGCTGTGATTAATCTTGATCTTCGTAGTAATCCTTTCTGATTATGACTTACAAATTTAAAAATGCAATATAAGCCAAAAAGAAAAAATCACATCTTAACACTTCTCAAAGACAACCGATATTAATATCTTGATATTTATCTTTCAGTGTATTCTATTTGTTGAAACAAAAAAAAGGTTCATATGGTTTGGATTTTGGCCTCTCCAAATCTCTTGTTGAAATCTGATACCTAGTGTTAGAAGTGGCGCCTGGTGAGAGGTGTTTGGGTCACGGGGGCAGATCCCTCATAAATGGCTTGGTGGCTTCCCCACGATACCGAGTGAGCTCTTGCTTTTATTAGTTCACATGAGAGCTGGTTGTTTAAAAGAGTCTGGCACTATTTCCTCTCCTTGTTCTCTTGCCAAGTGACATGCTTGCTCCCCCTTCACCTTCCTCTTTGATTGAAAGATCCCTGAATCCCTCACCAGAAGCAGAGGCTGGAGCCACACTTGTATAGTTCACAGAACCGTGAGCCAAATAAACCTCTTTTTCTTATAAATTACCCAGTCTTGGGTATTTCCTTTATGGCAATGCAAAATGGACTAATACAAGGGTCATTTGTATTACCTTTATATTTAATGAGCACCTAATTAGTAGGAAGTGCATGGGGATGGATGAAAGAGATTTAGAAATGTGATGGGGATAGAGATTAAAAAATGCTCTGCCTTCATGTAGCTCCTAGTCCAATGGATACAAAGAAATATAAACTACTAAATTGAATGGCACATAGTGTGATAAAGGTAAGCATGGGCTTCTCTGGAAAGCACAGAGGACATGGATTCAGCCCAGATGATGAATGAGCCAGAAATAAAGGCTCTCTGATGGCCGGGCAAGGTGGCTCATGCCTGTAATCCTAGCACTCTGGGAGGCCGAGGCGGGTGGATCACTTGAGGTCAGGAGTTCGAGACCAGCCTGAGCAAGGGCAAAACCCCATCTCTACTAAAAATAGAAAGAAATTATATGGACAACTAAACGTATATACAGAAAAAATTAGCTGGGCATGGTGGCGCATGCCTGTAGTCCCAGCTACTTGGGAGGCTGAGGCAGGAGGATTGCTTGAGCCCAGGAGTTTGAGGTTGCTATGAGCTAGGCTGACACCATGGCACTCTAGCCTGGGCAACAGAGTGAGTCTCTGTCTCAAAAAAAAAAAAAAAAGGCTCTCTGGTGGCTATCTGGAGGAGATGATATGGTCAGTTTTCAAGGATGGAAAAGTTACTCAGGTAAAAGGACAGAGTTAGTATAGACTAGACTTTCCGGGAAAAGAACAAGAAAGGGAAAGGTCTGTAGTCTTAGATTGGATGGTAAGGAAGGACTATCCATGAAGAATTTGTATTGCATGGTAATAAGAGTAAAGGTATGAATGCTCTGGATAAATAGGGAGGTTTTTTTGTTGTTTGAGACAGAGTCTCCCTCTGTTGCCTGGGCTAGAGTGCCATGGCGTCAGCCTAGCTCACAGCAATCTCAAATTCCTGGGCTCAAGCAATCCTCTTCCCTCAGCCTCCCGAGGAGCTGGGACTACAGGCATGCACCACCATGCCTGGCTAATTTTTTCTATTTTTAGTTGTCTGGCTAACTTCTTTCTATTTTTAGTAGAGAATGGAGTCTCTCTCTTGCTCAGGTTGGTCTCGAACTCCTGAGCTCAAAGCAATCCTCCTGCCTTGGCCTCCCAGAGTGCTAGGATTACAGGCGTGAGCCACCACTCCCTGGCCAGTAAGGAATTATTTTAATGAGGGGAATGACATTATTAGAATTGGGTTGTAGAAAGAGTACTCTGTCATTTGTGTGAAGAGAGGATTAGAAAAGGGCAGAACTGGAAGTGGGTGTAATAATCTAGACAAGAAGGGTGAGGCAATAGATGAGATAAATCATTCTACTGGAAGACTTTATCCCCTACCTCCTGGGAGTGCTGCTGACAGGCAGTTCTCAGTTCTCGGCTCCCTACAGAATCATGTTGGCTGAACAGATTTGTCTTCCCCAAGATCATTCTCTCTTCCGGTGACAGCCCCCATCCAATAACTGGTTCCCCCCTGCTCTTGTAGCAGGCAGAATTCTAAGATGGCCCCCAAGATTCCTGGTATACGCATACCTTCTTCCAGTTATTCAATCAAATACTAATATAAGTATTGCAGTGAAGGAATTTTGCAGATATAATTAAGGTCTTAAATCAGTTGACCTTAAGATAGGGAGATTATCTGGGTGAGTCTGACCTATTCAAATGAACCTTTAAAAAGAAAGCTTTCCTTAGCTGGTTGAAGAATTGGAAGTCAGCAATTAAAAGGAAGAGAAGGATTAGACACAGAAAGCTTGCTAACTTGAAAGATGGGGCGGGGGGAGGGTGTACACAAGTCAAAGAATGCCGTAGGCTTTTAGTTATTGACAGAGGCTCCTGGTTGGCAGCCAGTAAGAAAACGATTGAGGACCTAAGTCCCACAACTTCAAGGAACTAAATTTTGCCAATTGTAAGAATGAGCTTAGAAGCAGATTTTCCCCAAAGCCTCCAGAAGAGAACCCGACCCGGCTGCCACCTAGATTCCAGACTTCTTATACCCTGAGCAGAGAGCTCAGCCATGTGGTGCTGGGCTTCTGATCTATACAATAGTGAGTTAAAAATGGGTAGTGTTTTAAGCCACTAACTTGGTAGAAATTTGTTCTATAGCAAATAGAAAACTGATACAAAACCTCCAAATTGTTGTAGGACTTAGCGAAAATATATCCATGGAAGTTGGGGAGTACACATGGGACTGGATCCTGAGAGTACTGGATTAAAGGGGGCAAAACACAAAGTTGCTTATTGATTTGAGAGGTGTCTCCAATATATAGGATTTAATGCTTAGAAAAGACCCAGGGTGTGGTGGTTTTTTCTAGAAGCATGGAACAGTGATGGCTCATAATAAATGAGGTTAAGTACCTGAATTGCCATAGCAGACAATGGAAGAAAGGTTTTAAGAGGCTCAGAGAATTGGACATGCTCTGGAACTGCTCCGCTCCCCAGTAAATCTAAGCAATATTGCATTCTAAAGAAATGGCACAAATTAGTGGAACCCTTTAAGACCTAAAGGATGCAAAGGTAATGTTTCCCTTCATAGCTCCACTTTATTCACCCGTCTGGCCCCTGCGGAAACCAAACAGATTCTAAAGTATGACAATTGTCTACCAAAAACTCAGCCAAATAGTATCCCTCATTGTAGTTTCTGTGTCATTGTGGTATCTCTGCTAGAATATATTGATGTGGCTGCAAGTAATGTAGCCAGCAAGCAGGCAAATGTATTTTTTCCCATCCCTATCAAAGAGGGAATCAGAAAACTTTTCACTCACTTGGAAAAGACAATTGTATATGTCACAATCTTGCCCCAGGGCTATGTGAACTATTCTGCCCTTTAACAAATTCAGAACCAACCTGGACCAGCTGGGCATTCCACAGGACATTCCACTCTTTCACTCTATACATAGTGTCAAGGGGCTTTTGTAAGACATCAGTCAAAAGACAAATTATTGCATTTTGAACTTTCTACCTGGAAGAAGGCAACACAAGGCCTATTAGGCCTTAAATATTTTGAGGAGGCAGGGGCAGAAAATTTCCACAGCTGAGAATTCTGTTCCAAACTATACACCAGGTGACAGGAAAAACTACCAGTCTAGGGCAGGAAATAGCTTTGCAGCAGGTCCGTGCCGTGGGAATAGTACCCCTATCACTTTGGCTACACAACCTTAGGTTCTGTATTGTATTAGAGGTATTGGGGTTGGAAAGAGATGCTCTGTGGTGTTTATGACAAGCACCAATGCAAAAATCACAAATCACGTAGAACCCCCAGGATGCTGGAACAAAGCTATGACATCTGCAGTGGAAAATTATAAAAACTAAATGCCTGATCATGTGACAACAAGTGACCTTGTAACTAGAACTGCCCATCATTAGCTAAGGGACCTAGTGTGTGATAAGATTGGGCAGTCTATGGTCAGATGGAAGTGGTACATTTGAGATGGAGCATGAACAAGTGTGGAGAGTGCATGCTGGCTGCACAAGTTTGGACCCATGTATCATCCACAAGCTATCACCTTCCACGGATGCCATCAGATCCCCTTCATACTGCAAGGAGCAGCTGTTTATTTTGATAAGAAGAGATAGATATTTCAGGTATTGATTTACCTTTCTTGCCCACAAGGCCTCAACACTAGATGAGGATTTATAGTCTTTTCTCCATTCATATGGCATTCTACCTACATTGTTTTAGACTAAAAAAATACTTTGATGGCAAACAAAATGTGGGAGTGGGTGTATAAACATTAGATCTGCTATGCACAATACATACTGCACTATCCAGAAAGCTGATAACCTTACAGAGCAATGAAATGGCCTGTTGAAGCACAGCTGAAATGCCAGCTTAGAGGCAATACCTTGCAATGATGGGGCACCATCTTCCAGTATATACCTCCAGTATACACTCTAATCAGTGGTTTTCAGTTGGGGGCAGTTTTACCCCTGGAGGAACATTTGACAATATTTGGAGACAATTTTGGTTGTCACAGCCAGGGTAGAGTGGTTGTGTTGCTACTGGCATCTAGGGGATAGCAGGCAGGGATACTGCTAAACATCTTACAATGCATAGAACAGACACCGCCCCCTCAAACAAAGAATTATTCAGCCCAAAATATCAATAGTGCCAAGGTTGAGAAACCCTGCTGTAAACTAATGACTTTTATGTCATGCTGTTTCCCAGTACTTCATATACATTGATCTTGGACCCAGGATTTGGAAGCCAAAGGAGCCCCCTCACTATCACTACCATTGACTTATGTGGGGAGGTTTTCTATTTCTCCAATTCTGGACTTCATGAATTTAGAGGTCTGGTTCCCAAAGGGAGAATTCCACTATGGTGATGCACAAGAGTCCTATTAGACTAGAAGATGCAGCTGTTGCCTGGGCAATTCGGGCTCCTCTTACCAAGGGACCAGTAGGCAAGAAGACCTGAAAGTTTCAGCATGGGTGACCATCCCTAACCAAGAGGATATGGAGCTGTTTTTACTTCTTGGGACAGGAGCAATATATTTGGCATCTGTATATCTGCTTGAACATCCCTTTTCCAATTTAGAGGTTAAAAGGACAAGCATAGTACTTGGGCCTGAGAAAAGCATAGTTATGATAGTTGTGGACCTCTGAGAATGAGGGTCTGGGTCACACCACCAGGAAAGACAGGAAGGCTAGCAGAAATGCTAGCTGAAAGTAAAAGGAACCTAGAATGCATAGTGGAGAAGAGAGACATTGATTATCAGTTGTGGCCTGGAGACCAGCTACAAAGGTAAAGGTTATGTTTTGTTCCATTGACCTTCCTCTTATACGTCCCTTTAGGAAAATATGTCTGTAGAGAAAAAGATGCCCTGGAGGAACTACTTCTGGAACTTATGTGCAGAAATGGATCTGAGCATTGCAAAGGATGGACTTTAGTGGATACTGTAATGTGCCACCTAGATTCCCCTTTAGAACTGAGTATTGCCAGCAGACAGCCCTTAGCTGCCAGACATCTTAGAAATTGCCTGAAAAGAGTGACTTCTAAGGCCACACTTCTTTCCCAGGCCACATTCAAGGACTTTTTGATGCAGAGGTATAAAGGCCTTATCCCCTTGCCACAATTTAGTATAATTTGGAATGGCCATTTCATCTATAGAACTCCTTGGGGAGTCTGCCAAAGCTTTTCTTGAGATTGCATCAAAGCCCAACTTTTCCCTCTGCTCAGTCCAGCTTCCTTCTCTTGCTTTCAACATGCTACAATCTCAAGAACATTCTGTAATAAATCTCTTGCATATAATCTCTATCTCAGTCTGCTTCCTCAGGAACCCTATCTGTGACACATTACAAACTGAGCCCATGCAGTGGTGGTAGCAAATGGAGCCAGCATAGAATTTTTAGGATATTTGAAGAAAAAATAGAGTTCATTACCAATTGAGAGTAAAAGGAAAGGAAGATGGAGGACTTAATTATAACTTCCAGGTTTGCTTGGACAACTGGGTAGTCAATGATGCATTCATAAAGATGAAGAATATAAAAGTAGGGGGGATAAAATGACCAATTTCTTCTTGTACATTTTCATCATGTGTATGAAGGAAAATGCAACAATATAATACATAGAAAGTTACTAGGTTAAACCATGTAAAATTGTCATGTATATAGGTCAATATTATTAAATATTGGCAATTTCAAATGGATCAAACTAATAATTATATATTAGCTTCTACATTGGGAAATTTACTATTTTTATTAAACTTTATATAGGCTATACAAGATTTTAGAAAGGTAATATCTGTCAGATTCAAAAGATAGTATCTTGGATAAGAATATATCATTTACATTTAAGCTTCTGAAGCAAGAATGTAAGTCACATATTATTACTTTAAGGCACATTAGGGGATCTTGATAAGATTGGGAACCTTGATTTATATCGATTTTCTTGTAGAAGTTGAGCCATAATTGCCGTAAGTAGAGCCAGAAAAGGTCACAGATAGCTTAATTTCTATGCCAAAGCTTTCTATAACATTCTATCACGTCATAAAAAAGAATCTAGGACAGATCTGGTATCCTATGGCATTTGTTGTCTACCAACAGCCTCAGTGGCAGAACCCAAAATGCCTACATGCAGTTTTAGGTGCGATCAAAACTGTGAACAGTATGGTGACTTTACCTGGGGATGAAGCTCACCTCACCTTTCTGGGCTGAAAAGTACACTCTTAATATACCACATTCTACCAATGTTGTAGCATGTAGTGTTTGTTGGTTGAATATGGACATCCAAATATTACTGGTAAAACTGATTCAAAGTGTATTTGAGGGAGTAGAGGAATAGGCTCTGTGATGCTTCTATTTTTTTTTTTTTTTTGAGACAGAGTCTCGCTGTGTTGCCTGGGCTAGAGTGAGTGCCGTGGCATCAGCCTAGCTCACAGCAACCTCAAACTCCTGGGCTTAAGCGATCCTACTGCCTCAGCCTCCCGAGTAGCTGGGACTACAGGCATGTGCCACCATGCCTGGCTGATTTTTTTCTATATATATATATTTTAGTTGGCCAGATAATTTCTTTCTATTTTTAGTAGAGATGGGGTCTCGCTCTTGCTGAGGCTGGTCTCGAACTCCTGACCTCGAGCAATCCACCCGCCTCAGCCTCCCAGAGTGCTAGGATTACAGGCGTGAGCCACCGTGCCCGGCCATCTCTGTGATGCTTCTTACTGTTCCGAGTCGGAGAATTTTGTTTCCATTCTTTTAAATAGAGAAGTAATCCATGAGATATATATTAATCTTATCAAAGAAAGACAAGTAATCATCATCAATATTGTGTTAAACCTTCAAGTCAGTAGACCTGGAGAGAGGCAAAATTAAAATAGGTACATACAGAATGATAAACAACCACCACCTTCTTTTAAAAGGTAAGGCATAGGTTCAAGGACAGAGGCAGAGACATCATTCCTCTGGATAGGCTAGAGAATATAAGTGAGAGGTGTGGAGAAAACTATTAATATACATGTCAATCAGAATAGACTATTGTTCTCAAGTAACAAAACCCCTGAAAATCTCCATGGCTTAAAACCACCAAGTTTATTTCTTGCTCACATTATACGTGCATTACAGGTTGGATATGGGCTGTACTCCCCATTGTTCTTACTCCAGGGTCCACATTAAACAAGAAACCACTCTCTGGAACACTGCAAGTCATCCAAAGTGAACAGCATGATGAATTGCATACTGGCTTTTAATACTTACGTCCAGAGAAACACACATCCATTTTGCTCACCTTCCACTCACACTTTATTGTCTAAAGCAAGTTCAAGGTCACAAACAACTTCAAGGGGGATGAGAAAGCACAATAGTACAAATAAAAAATAATTGGTGAGCAGCACTAAAGACAAACTAATACTGCAACTTTCTTAGTCTGTAGTTGAGATCAAAGAATGGCAGTGTTGGGAGTGGCAGTCACAGAAGTGATAGAAATCTTGGATAGGCAGATGAAGGAGACAAGAGTAATGGTAGAGGCATGAGGCTTGAACATAGAGAAGGCTTTGAAGTTTCAGGTGCACAATTGCCTTTTCTGGAGATGTGAGTGGAACTATTTCTCTGGTACAAGTACATAACTTCCTAGATTTTGTTGTCATCAGAGAAGAGAAGAGAAGCTAGTATAGGGAAAGTGGAGGTTTAAAAGGTGTGTCCTTAAAAAGTATGACTTGTTGAATCCATTTCTCCTCTGGTAACATTCAGTAACTTTCAGTTCAAGATCACGTGTTCTTTCTTTTGCTAGCTCAAATCTACTGAGTCCATCTAGTGAATTGTTTATTTCTCCTTTTATATTTTTTATCTCTAGAATTTCTATTTCTTATAATTTCTATTTCTCTTGTTAATGTTACTTATATTTCAACTCATTAACAACATACTATCTGTTAATTACTGGAACATATTGTTCTGTAATTCTTTAAATATGTTGATAACAGCTACTTTGAATACTTTTTTAAATAACACATCTAGTTATAACATCTAGGCCAACTCAGAATCAGTTTCTACTGATTGCTTTTGTTTTTCTGAGTATAAATCACAATTTTCTATTTTTTCGCAAGTCTAGAAGGTTTGATTGAAAGTTAGACATTCCAGCAACTCTGAAATTTATCATTTTCTGAGGATTGTTTGTTTATTCTAGTAAATAGTTAACTTTTTGTTCTGCATTTTGAGTTTTAAAGAATGTATCATAAAGGTCATTTTATATCTACCTATCTAGAGAGATTTATTTGTTTTAAAAAATTGACTCATGTGTTGTGGAGGCTGACAAGTCCAAAATCTGTAGGGTGGGCTGGCATGTTGGAGACCCAGGGAAGAGTTGTCGCACCTTGAGTCCAAATGCCGTCTGCTGGCAGAATTCCTTCCTCTTTGGGGACATTAGTCCTTTTTCTGTAAGGCCTTCAACTGATTAGATGACCCCCACTCACACATGGAGGGTTATCAGCTTTATGCAAAGCCCAGTGATTTAAATGTTAATCCCATCTAAAAAATACTTTCACAGCAGTATCTAGAAAAGTGGTCAAATAGCTGAGTATAGCCTAGCCAAGTTGACACACAAAATTAACCAACACAAGTCTACCCATGTCAATCTGGCATCCATATACATCTCCATATACTATTCTTAATATCCAAATAAAAATAATAACAAAGTTATACTTCTGTCTAACTTGATACAACTATTCTGTGTACAACAGGAAATGTACTAGCTCTTTCCCCAGAAAAGGATGAAAAGTCCTTTGGTGTTATTCACTGTTCTCCTTGGTATCCTGAAACTTAAATAGTTTAATGTAAAGTTAACAACACTTAAATACTATGATATAAAGTTGATGCATTTTATGATACATGATAAGGGGAGAAGAGAGCGAAGAAAACAAAGATATTTGATATATGCAGAGACACACACACATATGCACACACAGAAACATGCGGATTGAACATAACGTATTCAACCAGTTCTTTGGTAATGAATGTTTGGTTTCCAAATTTTTCTTCTTTGTAAATAATGCCATAATGAATAACCTATCAATAACTCAGGGTACTGGCAGGAAGCAGATGATGCACTGCAACTGTGGTCTGCTCATGGCCTGCTTTTGTAAACAGAGATTGATTGCAACAGGCATGTTCATTTGTTTATGTGTTATCTGTCCTTACTTTCATGCAATAACAGCAGTTTAGTATTAATAGTTACAACAGAGATTGTATGGCCCCCAAAGACCAAAATATATACCGTCTGGCCCTTTACAGAAAATATTTGCTGATCACTGATGCAGGTCACCAAGGTTCAGTCTCTCAGGCACAGAGCAGGGTGGAGAAGAATGGTGAATAGCTCTGGAGTGGAAAACAAGGATTCAGCATAAAAAGTAATTTCATATTATGTCAGTGTATATGTGAAATAGATTCCTAGAAGTGGGATTGCTGGGTCAAAGGATAAATGCCTGTGTAATTTTCCTAGATGTCACCAAGTTCGCCTCATTGATAGGGGTTATACCATTTTGCATTGTCACTGGCAACACATGGGAGGGCCTGTTTCCCCACATCCCATCCAGTAGAATATATCCAACTTTTAGATTTTTGTCTATCTGATAGGGAAGAAGTGGTATTATAATATATGGCTTAAATTTGCATCTCTGTTATTATGAGTAAAATTTAATAACTTTTTATATGTGCAATGGACATTTTCATTTCTTCTTCTCTAAACTACTATTTGTTTATGGAAGATATAAGATTTTTTTCATTGAAATATAACATACTATAAAATGCACTAAATATAACTCAATTAATCTTTTTTACAAAGCAAATATTCTCATGTAACAACCATCTATGTATCAAGCTATAAACATTACTAGGGTCTTTGGAGCTTTCCTCATGCCCCCTCCATTCATTTGCCCTCCTGAAAATAATCATTCTCTCCACTGTTAAGTAGTTTGACTTTTAACTTTCTATAAACAAAATTTTACAGCATATGTTCTTTGTCTGGTTTTCTCACTCATCATTATGTCTGTGAGCTTTATGCATATTGTTGGTGAAGTTCTTTTTTGTTGCAATATGATATACAGTTTATTTTAGAAATATACAATTTATTTATTCATTATATTATTAATATACAATTTATTTATTCATTATATTGTTAATAGCCATTTAAGCTATTTTGAATTTTTTTGGCAGTTAAGACTAACAGTGCTATAAACATTCATGTATGCGTACTTTCACGCATACATGTATACACTCCTATGGAATGTATCCCTAGCAGTGAACCTGTGGGTCATAAGGCATGACTTTGGCTTTAGTTTAATATTGCCAAACCTTTTCCAAAGTGGTCGTAGCAATTTTCACTACCACCAGTAGTATATTAGAGCTCCAGTTGCTCCCTGTTCTTGCGAGAACTTGATATTGTCATGTTGTTGAAACCACAAGGGGGTTTTCAGTCTAGGTTCAGTTGCTTGTTGCACAAAAAACCAATTATTGAGACAACAAACATTGCCAAGGAAGAAAGGATTCTTTAATACAGATGACAGACTCTTGATTCGGGAGAATAGGAGAGCTACCTCAAAGCCATCTCCCTGACTAAGGGATATCATGGGCTTTTAAAGGAGGGGCTGTGTGCCTTGGGGCATGTCCTGGTGTATCTCCCAAGAGGCTAGCACATTGGGGCAGGTCATGTGCCTTGGTCTGGTTGTGGGGGATGATGATTCTTGGCAACAGGAATCTTGCTTAGGGGATTTTGAAATCTCAACTCCTTTGTCTTTCAGAAAATCAGCCACTTCTGGGAAACAACTCAGAAGTTCAAGTAGTTATTTAAGGGAGAGGCTTATATGGGATCATTGAAATTAGTTCAATGGGGGGCTGGTTACGGTCAGAATTTGAAATTTAAGTCTATAAATTTTCATATCCATATATGAAAAAATATAGTCTCTAGCTCACACCATTCACAAAAATTCATTACAGATGGATTATAGACCTAAGTGTGCTTCCAATGACCCTTAGTGAGAAAGGATTTATGGTCTACACCAGAATAAGTTATATCTTTCTTTGTAATTCACTTAAATAAATTCCTATCTATCTACATTCATATCTATATCTGTATAAATTTCTATTTATATCTAGGCATAAATTAGTGTCTGGTTTTTTTTTTTTTTGAGACAGAGTCCCCCTCTGTCACCCAGACTAGAGTGCAGTGACATTATCATAGCTCACTGTAACCTCAAACTCCTGGGCTCAAATGGTCTTCCTGCCTCAGCCTCCCGAGTAGCTGAGTCACAGGCATGCACACGTCACAGATTCCACTTTCACTCAACTGGAGGGGATTATACAGGGTTATAACTCATTGGGGTATGTCCACCACAGTTCAGTTACCACGATGAGAACACAACATCCCTGGAGACAAGGGAGATGAGCAGTCAACAGGGTGTCTGTTGCTCAAACCATAAAATGAATATAAATCAAAAATAGGTTATCAGGGACTGAAGATAATCAACTAAGTAAAAAGTTACAAACTTACGTCCAATTTCCGTACCTAAGTCAGTTTTAGTCCCTGAACTTATCAACTAAAGAAAGACAAGTCATTCTCCAACAGGAATTATAGCTGTTTACTTGTATAACTAAGCTGTGGGGAAAATGAAATACCCAAACAATTTGACGATGGTTACATGTCAGGTCTGAGCTGACATTGATAACCAGAGGCATAAAGCATCATCACCCTCCCCATGCTACAGTGAGGGTATCTGGAGATCAGATAATAATGGAATGCTGGCATAGGTCCAGTTCACAGGAGTGGATTCACTGGGTTCATGGACTGACAAAGTAATTCTTTCCTTGGTCCTAAGATATATAACTGGAATGGAGATGGTTGGTAATTAATGCTTTTTTAGAGTGCATAGTAAGAATTACTCTAGTGGGAAGGCCAAGTGGAAATTTCTAATACACCCTTCCCCCGCCACACCTGTGCAATATATTAAATTAAAAAAAAAAACAATATTGCATTCCAGGGGGAATAGTAGAGGACCTAAAAGATGCAGGGGTCATGGTCCCATCATATCTCCATTCAGTTCACCATTTTGGCTCCTAAAAAGTCCAGATGGATCTTGGAAGATAAAAATAGACCACTGCAAACTCAACCAAGTAGTTTCACTAATTGCAGTTACTATTCCAGAAAAGATATCTTTGTTAAAGCAGATTAACATAATTTCAGGTATATAGTATGCAGTCATTAATCTAGCAAATTGATCTTTTTAAAAGCCTCTTTCAGAAGGAGGATCAGAAGCAGTTTGTACTCATGTGGGATAAACATTTATGATTTTGCCTCATTTCTAGGTTAAACTGTTACACCCTCTGACGTGATATTTTCTGGAGGAACCTAGATTGTTCAGACATGTATAGAACATCACAGTGGTCTGTTATATTGATGACATCATATTAGTCGGACCAGATGATCCAAAAGTGGCAAGGTAAGTACATTGGATGACTAGGTAAGACACATGCTCTGGAGTGTAGGAGACAAGCACTCTGAAGAGTCAAGGACCTGCCATGTCAGTTAAATCATTAGGAGTTCATTGGTCTGAGGGATTCTAGAATATCCCCTTCAAAGGATAAAAATTATGTCAGCAAAAACATTGCCAGCATGGACTGAAATGGACAGTGTAACCTCTTCCCCTTGAGTATGGGCTGGATCTAATTACTCACTACTGAAGAATGGAATTTGGCAAAAGTGTTGGGATTTCACTTCTGAGATAAGGTCATAAAAACTATGACTTCCATCTTGCTTATACCCTCTCTTTCTCTGGTTCTTCTTGCTTATTGGCTTCAATAAAGCAAGTTACCATGTTATGAGATACCTTATAGAGAGGCCCATGTGAAAAAGGAACCAAGGGCAGCCTTCTGGCAACAGCCAGCAAGGAGTGAGGCCAACGAAGAATGGAATAGTGCCAACAATCATGCAGTGAGCTTGGAAGCAAATTCTTCCACAGCTGACCATTGGGATTACTGCAACCCAGATGAAACCTCGACTATACCTTATAGGAAACCCTGAAGCAGAGGCCACAGCTAAGCAGGGCCCAGATTCCTGACTCAGAGTAACTATGAGATAATAAATGTTGTTTTAAGCCACTAAATTTGGGAATAAATTGTTATAAAGTAGTAGATAACTAATACAATAACTATATCATTTTACAGCTAACAGGTCATCAATCCAAGATTTTTCCTCATTTGATAGCAGACGGTATATGATGAAGGGCTCCTTCGTTTTAGATAGAGTCTCGCTCTGTCACCCTGGGTAGAGTGCAGTGGCATCATTATAGCTCACTGCAACCTCAAATTCCTGAGCTCAAGCAATCCTCCTGCCTCAGCCTCCTGAGTAGTTGGGACTATAAGTGCGCTCCAGCACGCTCAGCTAATTTTTTTTATTTTTAGTAGAGACAGGGTCTCAGTCTTCCTCAGGCTAGTCTCGAACTCCTGAGCTCAAGCAATCCTCCTGCCTTGGCCTCCCAGAGTGCTAGGATTACAGGCATGAGCCATCATGCCCTGCCAAAGGGCTCTTCTAATATAAAAATGTTTTCAATTATTTCAAGGTTTGTTTTATTTTTCTTTAAAATAGTGGCAAATCTTTCAAGAGTTTTTAAAGAAAGAAATTACTGAAACACAGAATCATAAAGCTGTAAGGGAATTTAGAGATCAGTTAGTGGTATCCACTCATTTTATAGAGGAGGAAACTAAAAATATTACTTTAAAAAATTCCCTTTTGTAATTGCCTTCTAAAGTGGTTTATCAGCTGCATGAGAAAACCAGGCTCATAACTTTGTAGCTCACCTTATTTTTGAAACCCAAACATTACAATCCAATTTAACCAACTACTTTATTCACTAGTCTTGACTTTTGGCAAGCTCTAAAAATCAAATCCCCTGTCAAAGGATGAAGATTTGCCACTATTGAGGATAGTCAAAGAAATTAGCTTCAGGCTCTGAAAGCAATTTCATGAGGAGTTCTAAAACTGTTTTAAGCAATGGCAGTATTGCTGGAATAAATGTATGTCCTGTCAGGGCAGCTACTTTGAAAGGGATATAGTAATTTGGATCTGTAATTTCAGTTTTGTTTCTTGAAGAGTAGAAATACATTCTATATTGAGTGTGCAGAAAATGATGGCCATCCATAACACAACAACTACAACAACAGAAATTTAAATAAAAGCTTTCAAACAGTACTTCAATCTTTGCTCAACAATCTACACCTATTATCTTGAATGTGACCTCTTTGCATTTTGTAGTTATTGGCTATTTGGGTCTATGACAATTTTGCCATGAGTTCAGTCATTAACTATTGATTTCTTTAATATATTCCTTCAATATCATATCTAATAACAGAACTAGATTTATAATTGTATAAATTATCATTCCTTAGTCCCAATCCTTTCATCATTCCCTATATTTTATACTTAATCCATATTTATACATCTTGATTGGTGCTTAACATGTAACCATTAGAGTTTTATGATATAGATCCTGAATGATAAATAAGTTTTTTTTTTAAATTCAATTTAGTTTAATTAAAACATTTTTTTTTATTTCAGCATATTACGGGGGTACAAATGTTTAGGTTACGTACATTGCCTTTGCCCCACCTGAGTCAGAGCTTCAAGTGTGTCCATCCCCCAGAGAGTGCACGCCACACCTATTAGGTGTTTACGTACCTGTCCCTTCCTCCCCACTCCTGTCTGCCCGACACCCGATGAATGTTATTATTATCTATGCATTTAAGTGTTAATCAGTTAATATCAATTTGATAGTGAGTACATGTGGTGATGTAGATAAGTTTTAAGTTGCTCATCCACTTTGTTCAGTTGTTTGTGGCTACCTGGGGCACCAATGTTGAGGAAGATTCTGTGGCTTTGCTGGTTTCCATGAGAAAGCATTTCACATTTTGCCATTTTTGCCATGATCAAAGTGGAAAGGTAGCCACATTTATATTTGATGATCCTTCTTTAGATCACTGCTTTGATCCTTATTGTAATAAAAATTCCTCTAGGATAGATAATGCTTTAATAAATTGTCAGCCAATTATACCTTAGAGGGAATAAAAGGTTTCCACAGTGTATTACAGAAGGAGAGGACACGTATAGATACTATGTATTGGGAATGGGGGATTTCAGCACAAGAGAAAAGGAAGCAGAATTGTTGTAAAGATGGTCTGGAATTCCATATTTCACAGTTTTATCCTAGTTCATCCCTAATTACTTTTAAATGTTCTTTTCATTTGGTATAATTGTCTCTTCTCACCATTCAGGAACATCGCAGAAACCTCGAAATGTCATATTATCACTATGTTTTCAGGATATTGGTTTAATCTCAGCTCCCTTGTCCTAAGATGGTTGATTTTCCAAGCTATCATTTGCCCAGGGGAGAGCAGAATTTATTGTGGTCATAGCACATGTCGAAAACCCCCAGTGGCAGTATCTTGTGGTGTCCCTGGGTATTGAATCAGGAAATAGTCATATAGCCCTGTATCCCACGCACACACATCTATGGTCAATGTCCAGTGGTGAATGCCCATTTGATGCCCTGTGTTTGGATTCCATTATCATTTCACCTATGCCTAGGGTTCAGACATTATGAATTTGACAAACCAAAAGTGTTTTCTGTGTCCATAGTAACAACTGAGTACAAGAGGGCAAGAATCAGAAAAGCTGAGAACTAAAACAGCCATACTCTGGCCCTAAAAACCTGAATCAGTCCGTGATCTTCTAGTTGTGTCCTAGTGTTACCTGTATAGCTTCTCCTTTCCGATGTTCCCTTTTCCTTCCTCCACACAATGGTCTGTATCTCAAGCTAAACCTCCTATTGACGCTCCTTTCTTTTTCTCATTTTTTACCTCACTTTGCTGTAGTCATTCAGAACTAAATAGAGTGCCAACCTCTGAACCAATCTATAGTATATTGCTGTGACCTGAATCCCATTTTCTCAGTTACCAATAAATTGCAATTCATTCCTCACAGCTTCCTGACATAACCTCTGACTGGTTCATACTAAATCTTCGCTGTATCCCAGAAATGTAACCTGGTCTAGACTCCAGTTCACTTTTACGGTAACTCAATATGCCTCTCTAGGAGGAGAGTTATCCTAGGGTGTTTTTCTTTCCCTTTTCTTTTCTTTTTTTCCCCCTCTCACCACTCTTATTCAGTATTTTTTTTTTCTTAAAGTTTGAGATGATATTCCAAAATTTGAGAGAAAATATATTCACTATGAACAAAGATTTAAACACTTTATCCTAATGTCATTCCAACTTGAAGAAACATAATACTTTGTTACATAATAGCTGAACTTAACATTTCTTTCATTCAATTAAGAAAAAAATTGAAAAATACCAAAGTACACATATTTTCTGAAGTCAAGGCTTTGCTTTGGTGTATTGGGAACTTTTCTGAACCCTTTCTATGAGAAGTAATTGGCTGTGTGCATAAGATGAATTATAATTCAAAGCAGTCACTGAAAGCATACCAGTTGGCTCACCTAAAATACAACTAATTTACTACTGGTAAATCCTCAAAAATTAGTTTGCCAAAGTGGGGTAGAAAAAGATAGTTACAATTTCTTACTACTGATTATTTAATACATAAATTCATTTGTTTAATTGGGTATTTATCAGTGACACCATTCGGTTATACTTTATCTTACAGATTAGCAATTTCACACTACTAAACCCTACTTCTCTGCACCGTGACTACGGCTTGCCACTGCCAGTGAGAAACAGCACAGACCGTCACCATGTTTCTTGAAAATCCTTTTCAAATAGAGAGTTGATTTTATATAATGGTCTGTTTCCAGTGTCTGTTATGGATCTCAGATAGATGACAGGCTATTAATTATCTGAGTGGAGAATGAAAAAGAAAGATACATTATGGACAGTTTATTCCTATAACAGTGAAAGAGAATCTTCATCCCCTAATTAGTAGGAATGATGAGTAGTGTGTTGGTAGCCTTGCGAATCTATGCTCCCAGCAAGAGTAGAGTCCTAATGAGTTTACCTGAGGGCTTCCTAGCTCTATTGAAAACTCTCTCTTGTTAGCCAGCTGTTTGTTTTCTCCTAGTCTCAATTAATGGGAATTTGAAAATAGTTTTATGGTCAGGAAAGTTTTCAAAAGCTTCCAATTTGGCATTTCTATCTGTCTCAAAATAGAATATCAGTGACCAAAAGGATGCTTTACAGTGAATGAAAAAATAACACCCTGTAAAGATAGAGTAAGGGAGTTAGAAAACAGTTTCTCCTTGAGCAAGTTGGTCTATTACTCTCTAAGTGATCATCACATCCCTTCTCATTGTACCAAGAATTAAAACTATTGGAAGATCAAACCTGTAAACGTGATATTGTAAAAAAACAAAAACAATCCCCCCCCAAAACTATTGGGAGAAAAAAATCAAGGCAACGTAAAAAGTACAGTCCAAGACAAATATCAGCAACAAGAGGGAAAGTATGCTGGGAGAATCAGATCAGAAAGAGCATGGAGGGTACAGACTATAGGAAAAAATAAAGAAATAAAAACAACCTTGAGTTACTAAAGTAAAAACATTAATTTTTTTTAAAAGGAAAAGGATTAAAAAGTAAAGCAAACTTACAAGGATTTGTACTAAAGGTAGCAAAGATCTAGTAAAACATGACTATCTAGACATTGAGATAGTTGCAGAAGGTATGTTCTATCTCACCACAACTGGAATATGATTATAGGTAGAAACTCTCCTAGAGTTGATGGATGACAGCTTAAGTAGTAGAATCAATGAGGATATTATGGGAGAAGCAAAAGAGAAAAGCAAGTCTAGAAGACAGAAGGGAAAGACTTACTCAAGAGGCCTGGGAAAATCTCCAGTTGAATGGAGAACCTTGTTACTGACATATAACATGATTTTTCCTTAAGAGAATAGATGGAAATAACAAACATTCAACTAGTTTTCTCACTCAAGGAATCTCCTTTGGAAATAGTCCCTGAATTTTGGCCCTGAGGGAGGATGAGTAACTTCTACAAGTCTCCTTCTGAAACTGTGCCTTTGTTAGGGAGTCTCTTTGTTTACTCTCTTTATCTGTATGACTCATGGATGAGGAAGAAATGTGTAGTTTCTATTCCCAAATAAGGCACAAGAAAATTGTAATTGGATTTTACCAAACCCACACATTCTGCTTTGAGTAAACTAGCAAACAAAGGCCAAAATCCCCTGGAAGGGTTTTAGGTCATCTTGTGTAGGAAATTGGATGGAGCCTCTAAGTAGAGGCAGATTTATCCTGAAGCTAATGATAATAGAGCTTTAGGGTCCCTTCATTTGCATGGTCTCAAAACAGAAGTTAATACTTTGCGTATCATCTGATTTTTTCTTTTTTTGCTGTTGTTTCAATTGTTTTTCAATATGCAAAGTCTTTTATTTAAAGTTTTGAAAAGTTAAGAGTTACGACCACCTCAGTATATGACATTCCCATTATAAGGAGATATAATGGTTTCAAACCCACACAGAGCTACATTTTCATTTTTAGAACTCTGTAGGCACTTCAGAAGTGAAGCTTGGTTTCAAAATACATACACTTGGGGCTTTGGCACAACCTTTTAATATAAAAAATCCAATGATGTACAAAAATGTGAAAAAATGTGACAATGACAGCTATTCAATCCTGTGATTAAAAATCCCCTGGAGTGCACCCACTCACACATACTCTGGTTTGGGAACATAAATTAATGCAAACCAACCTGTGTGTTTTCCATTCTGCCAGGCAAAGACCAATATCTACTCCCAATATTCAGTAACAAAAAGTATGGCATCTTCCCAGGAACAGCAAGGCGGACTTCTTACTGATAATAGACCAGTACAAATAAAACCAGAGAAAAGAGTACTATATACTTACATTTAGGATAGTCATTTGTGAGGCTCATCACAATTTCAGCATAAGAAACAAATCCCTTGGCTCTCCCCATGACATCTTTTTTCTCTAGCCAATGTTCTTGTATATAGAGGCCTCGGTCGTCAACCATATTATTATCTCCTTTGGTCAAAAACTTATTATGTCCATTTTGCTTTTCGTGAATCATCAAGCCTGGGTGAACTGTAAGAATCTCTTGTCCTTCTGTCCTAAAAACAGCAATTTCTCCCACTTGTATGGAATCTTCAACTCGATATGTTAGAAAGAGAAGATCTCCTCTATGAAACCAGGTTCCATGCTACCACCGAGCACCTTACAATAGGACGTTCACTACCATTTATTACCATTAACCCCTTCCAGACCATTAATGCTGAGGAGACAATTATTCCAAAATTTAGGACTTGATAATAGAGCTTCCACTTGGTCATCCACTGCACATCTTCCAAAAAGTCTAGCAGCAGCATGGCAGGGACAACAATCAGGACATGGGCAGGAGAGAGGTATGCTGTCTCAATCATGTCTATTAATTTTATCGTTCTTCATCCCTTTTGTTTCATATTCCATTTTTTTTTTTTTTTTTGAGACAGAGTCTCACTTTGTTGCCTGGGCTAGAGTGAGTGCTGTGGCGTCAGCCTAGCTCACAGCAACCTCAAACTCCTGGGCTTAAGCGATCCTCCTGCCTAAGCCTCCCAAGTAGCTGGGACTACAGGCATGCGCTACCATGCCCGGCTAATTTTTTCTATGTATATTTTTAGTTGTCCAGATAATTTTTATTTCTATTTTTTAGTAGAGACGGGGTCTCGCTCTTGCTGGTCTCGAACTCCTGACCTCGAGCGATCCACCCACCTCGGCCTCCCAGAGGGCTAGGATTACAGGTGTGAGCCACCGCGCCCGGCCTATATTCCATTTTTGATCTGAGTTTTCTTAGCTCTTTAATAGATAAATGTATGTATGACAAAGAAGGTGCCATACATATAGTTTAAGTCAGTGTCTGTAATTTCTCATTTCTTTTGCTGAAGCATTTAAAAAATGATTACAGAATGGGCCTGTGAACAAACACAACTAGGATGTTTCTTTCTTTCTCTCATAACTGTTTCTATGTGTGGACTCCATTAAGTTCTAAAGTAATCAGTCAGTACCTTTGAGGACCCAGCCACCAATAACTCCCTGGCTCATATTTCCTGGTTTTACCACTTGAAATGTGTATTAATCAGGGTTCTCCAGAGGGACAAAACCAATAGGTGCTTCACCAGCCATCTAGACATCCCTCCCTCCAGTCAACACCTAAAATTAACCATCACAAGAGGAATTGCCACTCTTACCTTATTCTCTTTAAAGAAAAAAAAAAAACCCCAAAACTCAAGGGAGTGTAATGTCTACTCTTTTTAGGGCACTTCAGATCTAAGTTTGTTTTGGTAATTTTGTATTCTTTTTCTTAAGGAGGGCCCTCAAGTTGTAAAAGCTTTAGGACCGCAGTGCTTACCTCTGCTTCCAACTGGGATTCCAACCTCTCATTGCCCACTCTTCAAGAGTTAAGCAGTGCTAGCTTAGAGAATCAGAGCAGGTCAGATGATTTCGGAGCCCACCTTCAGCCAGATGGCTGAAGCATTTTGGTTATCATCTGGACATACATTGACATTGAATTGATAGAGAGTAAAAAATTATGAATTCTTGCTGACACATCCTTTCCATATTTTTATAATGAAAAGACTGAAAGTACTGTCTAGACTAGAGTAGGAAGTATTGGCAGATCTTGGCATTCCTTACATTAGGATAATTATGTCATCCTAATGTAAGGAATTACTGCCAGGAGGAACTGAGGGTTGGGGAGAGGGAAGAGGCAGTAGAAATTAATGCAGTATTTATATTATAGAGAAAAATAATTAATTTTGTATGCTTATTTTAATTCTTAACAAATCAACTATCATTTCCCATGAGATACTCATTAAATTATTTTCTGTTTCAAATCTCAAGGTAAGAGACCTAACCAGGCATTGTTTGTAGCAGAAACACCTAGTATAGGGACCAATGGCTACCTGGTTAATACACTATTACTTAAGTAAGGGTGAAAGGAGGTAGAGTCTCAGAATTAACATAGTAGTGAAAGTCGTATCTTTAAGCTTCTTAAAATTTTTGTAGAGAAAAGAATTGGCAAATACTCTCTAGACTAGAGGGGGATGGCTAAAGTTTAGGAATTGATCAAATCTGGGAGTCACTCTGAGAAAAAAAGGGGAGTCAATATTAAAGGCCAATGTAATTAATGTATTATTCGGGAGGAATCCCCAGGCTGAGTAAGACGACACTAAACGCTACTCAATATAATTGTGGAGCTCAGGGAAAAGAGAAGGTAGAGGTGTCTTGATAACTAAGAAGATTACTTTCTCAAAATGTTTTTCATTTGGTACCCCAAATTCAGTGAACAAATCTGTGTTTTGTTTTGTTTTTCCTTCTTAGCATTTTGAAAATTGGGCATTCAATATGTAAATTCAGATTTCTGAAGAGGGTGGGGAGAGAGGGAGAGAGAGAGAGCAGGAGAGAAGGCAACACTGTGCATTCCTGCAAAACAGCCATTGTTGGGTGGTGTGTGACAACTGTGCCCTTTGCATAGGCAGGCAAGCTCATTTCACTTTGCCACGATCCCCATCTCTCCCCAGTGAGGACACCAAGTCCACCTCACTCATTTTTATTACCTGCTTGAAGTCTGAATGCCTCAATTTATGATTCTTAGTGTAAAATGCCCTATTCTCCCCAAATTAATGACTTTTCTCGGATATGTGTTTCACTTACAAGTTCTTTAATTATAGGGATCAGCTCAACTGTAGCACATACCAGTACAAATATTGGGAAAAAAAATCCAACAAGGAGGCTCCGTCTGCATCATTAACAGTGGCTCAGAGCCGTTGCTCTTTGCCTGTTCTGTGAGACTTGGGTATCCACTTGCTTCACTGACCATCCTGTCAGTCCCTGGGGCTGCTACTCCACTGCAAGCCTCAGACTTGGGTGTTTATGTTAAGGGAGGAGGGGGAATGGATTCAGAGAGAGGCAGAGTGTTCTGTGGAGGTGGGTGGGAATTCAGGCGGGTGACTCGAGGATAGAGATGCTTGGAGAAGGGGATGCATGTATCTGAGGTCATGGCAGCCAAAAGAGGCTCAAAGAAGCCCTTGCGTGGATTTCCTTTTAAGGATCCAATTCTTAGGTGACTTCCCTTTCTGTACTTAAGTGTAACCTGTTGTCATCCATGTTATGCTTCTCTCCTAAAATTCCTTTTAGTAAGGGAATTTGCGTTTTGCTAACCATCTGGTGTGGTAGTCTTGAGACTAGACTGATGTGTTAATAAAAGGAAAGGAGGCTTTCTTAGTCCATGAGTCTCTGGCCCCAGTGAAAAGTGGCAGTTCTGGCTGTCTCATGCTGCATAACAGCCACCTCCAAAACTTAAAGCCATAAAATGACAACCATATTATTATGTTCACAAATCTGCAAATTGGGCAAGGCCTCTGCAGAAATACTCGAATGGCTGAGGGCTGGAACAGTCAGCCATGTATGTCTTGCTCTTATGTCTTCTCATGTAGTCTCACCAGCAAGGTGGCCTCAGGAGGGTCAGCGCTTTTACACGGCAGCTGAGGACTCCAAGAGTGAATGCAAAGCTTCTTACATCCTCACCTTAGGAACTGTAAAATGTCACTTCTGACACATTCTATCGCTCAAGTAAGTCTCTAAGGCCAGCAGGATTTAAGAGCAGAGGAATTAAACTATGCCTTTCAATGAGACAGCAGCAAAGAATTTGTGGATGTATTTAATCTACCACTGTGGTCTTATAAGCTTACTGGGTGCACTGTAACGTGGATTTCAGACAGTTATTAGCTTTACAGAAGGGTAGCTCCATGGCAGAGCTGGGAACTGAGGGGGATGATCCACAGCACTACAGGAGAACTCTGCAGAGGGACCCACCCAACAGAGACAGCAGGATCAAACCTTTGCATGACTCCTAAAAGGGAAAGAGTACTGCCATTAGAAAGGCGAACAGAGGCAACCTGAATCATTTCTGTCAGAATGCCATCGAGTGGAAAGTTTCCTCAACCTTAATTTTTCAGTCAGAATTGTGTTAGCTGAACCAATGAAGATGTTTATGGTTTGGCTATTGTTTCTGCTATTAATCATCAGTTCTTTTCAATTACGGCACAAACAAGATTAATTTTTCCTCGCAAATTGATGTGGATGGTATGCTGCTGCAAGCTTCATCTTCAATATTGTCTCATCTCTTCTTAAAACCAGTTATCTATTTGTAAACTGCTAATTTCTTCTGGGGCACTGTCCCCACAAACTTTTTGAAAAGCATCAATGATTTCGCCATTTTTCCACCCAAGCTTCAACCATAAATTGATGTTTTTCTCTGCTTCAATTTTGGCAGAATTCATGTTGCTCTGATATGGGCTTTTTTCATACTGATGTCTTATCCTTCTTAGTGCCTCAAACAAGATCCTGTTCAGACATGTTATAATAAGTTAATATGAGAGTATTTTGGTACAAAAAAATTTTTGAACTCCATGCATAATTTTTTTCCTAATATGCATTTTGCATGAACTTTTTGTAGACCTCTTGTATTTCTGGAGCATACAAGAAACAACTTTATTTATGGCTTAATGCATTTTGATGCTATATAATTTTTGTGTTACATAGCCCTTTTCAAAATTTTTGACCAAGAATAAAAAAAAAAGTATATTAGATCCACCTTTAAAGCCCAAAACTGAAAATAATTTATCAATTTTTTCTCCTGTAAAACATCTGTAGAACTTAGATGATAACTATTAATTTCATTTTGCTAAAACTTTGGGCAGGTGATGAAACTAACTTTGTTTTTTACAGTATATTTTTCAAAAAATGAATTTCAATTACCTCACAATTAAGGCACAGTTAGTTTGTTACAGGTCATGATTTAACTGCATCAATCTGGAGTTTACTGCCAAATTATCTCATTAGCATTCAGAGTCTTTAGGCTACTGAAAGTCTAAACAAAACTTGCTATCATAAATCTTTGCTGAGAAAGGGCAGATAGGGGTGTTAAAAACACATAAACATAAAAAAGAAACCATCCAGGACATTTAACTATTTCCTCCTTAAAAATATCCAACATTGATGATGATTGAAAAGCAAGATAGTGTATGGTAGGCATTTCTCTACCCTGAAATGAAATCACATGAGAATTATAAAAGGCTCTGGGCATTTGTATATTTAAAATTTGTCCAGTGACTTCTGATGTGCAGCAAGCTTGAGAACACTAGTCTAAGCTGGGGCTGGTAAATTGTGGCTGCTGACCTGGCACTTTGTAAATAAAGTTTTATTGGAACACAGCCACCCCCATTGATATAGTATTATCTATGGATACTTTGGGGCTACAAGGGCAGAGTTGAGTAGCTATGACAGGCACCATGTGGCCCTAAAAGTCTACAATATGATCTGACCCTTTAGGAAAAAGTTTGCCAATGTCTACTATATTCTAATGTAAGTCAGTATCCCCTTGAAACCAAAGATAGGAAAGGATACAACAAAAAAAGAAAACAACAGACCAATATCCCTTATGAATACAGATACAAAAATCTTCAATAAAATACTAGCAAACCGAATTCAACAGATTATCAAAAGAATAATCTACCATGACCAAGTGGGCTTTACCCCAGGGATTCAAGGATGGTTCAACACACATAAATCAATAAATAGGATTCACCACATAAACAGAAGCAAAAACAAAGATTATACAATCATCTCAACAGATGCAGAAAAAGAATTCAGTAAAATCGAGCACTCTTTCATGAGAAAAATCCTCAAAAAACTAGGCATAGAAGGAACATCTTTCAAAATTATAAAAGCATATATGAGAAACACACAGCCAGTATCAGATTGAATGGGGAAAAGTTGAAAGCATTCCCACTAAGAACTGGAACAAAACAAGGATGCCCTCGGTCACTACTTCTATTCAACATAACACTGGAAGTCCCAGTTGGAGCAATCAGGCAAGAGAAAAAAATTAAGGAAATCCAAATGAGGACAGAGGAGGTCAAAATATCACTTTTTGCAGATGACAGGATCTTATTACTAGAAAACCCCAATGATTCCACTAAGACACTCCTGGAATTGATAAATAAATTCAGTGAAGTTCAAGTTACAAAATCAATGTACACAAATCAGTAGCATTCTTATACACTAATAATAGTCAAGCTGAGAGTCAAATCAAAGACTGGATATCATTCACAGTTGCTACAAAGAAAATAAAATACCTAGGAATATACTTAACCAAGGAGGTGAAAGATCTCTACAAAGAAAACTAGGAAACACTGAGGAAAGAAATCACAGATGATACAAACAAGTGGAAGAATATATCATGATCATGAACTGGTAGAATCAACATTGTTAATATGTCCATACTACCCAAAGTGATTTACAGATTCAATGCAATCTTCATCAAAATACTGACACCATATTTCACAGATCTAGGACAAATAATTCTATGTTTCATGTGGAACCAGAAAAGAGCCTGATAGCCAAAGCAATCTTAAGAAAAAGGAACAAATAGGGAAACATCACATTATCAGACTTCAAACCATACTACAAGGCTATAGTAACTAAATCAGCATAGTACTGGCACAAAAATAGAGACATAGACCAATGGAAGAGAACAGAAAACCCAGATGTAAAACCATCCACATACAGCCAACTGCTCTTTGACAAAGCAGACAACAATATATACTGGGGAAAAGAATTCAATAAATAGTGCTGGGAAAAATTGGATGCAGAAGAATGAATCAAGAGCCATATCTCTCACCACTTATAAAAATTAATTCAAGATGGATAGAGGACTTAAATGTAAGACATGAAACCATAAGAATTCTACAAAAAAATGTTGGAAAAACTCTTCTAGATATTAGCCTATGCAAAGAATTTATGAAAAAGACTCCAACGGCAATTACAGCAATAACAAAAATCAATAAACGGGACTTGATTACATTAAAAAGCTTCTGCACAGCTAAGGAAATAATTAACAGAGCAAATAGAAAACCTGCAGAATGGGAGAAGGTATACATTCAATAAAGGACTAATAACTAGAATCTACAAAGAACTCAAGCAAATCAGCAAGAAAAATCAAACCACCCCATTAAAAAGGGGGTAAAAGACATGAACTGAGCTTTTCAAAAGAAGATAGACAAATGCCCAATAAACATATGAAAAAATGCCCAACATCACTAATCATCACTGAAATGCAAATTAAAATCCCAATGAGATATCACCTTACACCAGTAAGAAGGGCCTTTATTTTCAAAATCCAAAAACAACAGATGCTGGTGTTGATGCAGAGAAAAAGCCTTGCTTATATCCTGTTGGTTGGACTGCAAATTAGTACAAACTGTATGGAAAACAATATGGAGATTTCTCAAAGAACTAAAAGTCGACTTACCATTTGATCAAGCAATCCCAGTACTGGGTATTTACCCAAAGAAAAATAAGTCATTTTATCAAAAAGATACCTGTACTTGAATATTCATCACAGCATAATTTACAATTGCAAAGATGTGGAATCACCCCAAATGTCCATGAATTCATGAATGGATTAACAAATGTGGTATATGTATAGCATGTAATACTACTCATCAATAAAGATGGATGACTTAATGCCTTTTGCAACAATTTGGATGGAACTAGAGACCATTAGCCTAAGTGAAGTATCTGAAGAATGGGAAAACAAACACCACATGTACTCACTACTAAATTGGAACTGATGAGCACATATGTGCATAGAGGGAAGTAAAACTGAAGGGAAAGCAACCAGGGGGGAGGGAGGAGGAGGACAAGGGCAGAAACTTACCTAACAGGTAAAATGAACAATATCTAGGTGATAGACACTCTTGTAACCCTGACTCCAGCATGATATTAATACAAATGATTCATGTAACCAAAATTATTTATACCCCACAATACTTTGAAATAAAAAAAAAAGCAGGGAAAACAGTGCCATTTAAGGTAATGTAATATAAAGATTTTTACTTGCTTTTGTGGTGTGTCTTTCAGCTTGTTATGGTATTTTTATTTGCTATTTCTTTATTTGTTCTAAATAAAGAAAAATTAAAATTTTCAATTATTAGAACAAATTTTCCCATTCATCTTTATGTTGTGAAATGCCAGTTTTAAATGTAAATATGAGCAGTTATCTTCAATGCAGAATCACCAAAATTACACAGATTGTGTTTTATAGCTTTATATGCATATGTGGAAATGCTACACAAAACCAGCTCAACTGTGTTTCACTTGTTGATATACACACATTTCACTAACACTCTCTAGAAGTTGTCCCACTTTTTCTTTATTTATGTGTTATCATTTTGAACATAATACAGGGAAGTAACATAAAAAAGAACATGACTGGCCTTCTTAATTGTCCTTGTTTCCTAGAATATCAGTGCCTTCTTTCTTTATTTGAAGCAGCTGTGGGTTGAAGAGAAAGGCGGCATGTCAGGGCAGTGTCCTGCTAATTTAGTTGTAGATATCACACACTTGTGTGTGCTTTGCGTCATACTGAACTCTCACGCACCGTGGCTCTGTTGGAATCCTGTGCTCATGTATACTATATGTGAATGGGACAGCAAGAAACAGTACATACACATAGTCTGTAGTCTTTCATGACAACTTCCTTTCCCTTATCATAATGCTTTGAAGATTCACATATAGTATGCATATTAATTAGTAGTTCATTGCTTTCTATTGATGAGTAGAATTCCATTTTATGTATATGCCACAATTTGTTTAATCCATCCAAGAGTTGCTGAACATTTGGGTTGTTTCTAGTTTTGAGCTACTGTATTTTGGTGTCTTAGTTACTATGAACATTCAAATATGCATCTTTGTTGACAGGTTTTCATTTTCCTGGGTAATTCACTAAGAGTAGAGTTGGTTCATATGGTAGGTATATGTTTAACTTTTTAATAAAAAGTTCCAAACGGTTTTCCCAAAGTGTTTTGCAATTTCCACCTGAGGCATTTGAGAATTAGTAATTGCTCCATGTCCTTACCTACCCATGTTATTAATTTTAACCATTCTAGTGGGTAATGATATTAACTGTGGTTTTAATTTGAATTTTCCTAATGATAATGAGTTGAATTCTTTCTTTCTTTTTTTTTTTTTTTGAGACAGAGTCTCACTCTGTTGCCTGGGCTAGAGTGCCGTGGCGTCAGCCTACCTCACAGCAACCTCAAACTCCTGGGCTCAAACAATCTTTCTGCCTCAGCCTCCCGAGTAGCTGGGACTACAGGCATGCGCCACCATGCCCGGCTAATTTTTTCTATATATTTTTAGTTGTCCAGCTAATTTCTTTCTATTTTTAGTAGAGACGGGGTCTTGCACTTGCTCAGGCTGGTCTTGAACTCCTGAGCTCAAGTGATCCTCCTGCCTCAGCTTGCCAGAGTGCTAGAATTACAGGCGTGAGCCACCGCGCCCGGCCTGAATTCTTTCTTAACACTTTTAAATACTTGCAGAATGTCTATCTTCTCTCCCTGACAGACTGTAAACCCCATGACAGCACAGACTGTGTATTTCTTTCTTTTATCTTTTTTATTTCAGGACCTCTATGGTCTTTATTCTTTTCTTTAAAAATGTTTTCATGGAACACTTCAAAGATAAATAAAACTAGTGAGTAATAAACCCTCAATACCCACCATCCATGTGTAAGAATCATCAAACCAAGCTCCCCATCTTTCGTCTATTAATACCTTTCAATCCATGCCCTTCAACATGATTTATTTTAAAGAAAATCTGGGGCTGAATCTTTTTTGTTCACTTATGTATGTCTAGTATTAAGAACAATGCCCAAAACATGAAAGGCATTCAATATTTACTGAATGACTAAATATTCTATTTATATTTAACTTAAACTTTATCTTACAGTCTTACCTCAGACCATTACTTTGAGTCAACTAATTAATGGAGTTGAGCTTTTTCAGTAATATTTTTTTTTTTAGAGACAGGATCTGACTCTGTGGCTCAGGCTGAAGAGCGGTGGCATGATCATTGCTCACTGGAACCTTGAACTGCTGGGCTCCAGTGATCCTTCTGCCTCAGCCTCCCAAGTAGCTGGGACTATACACGTGTGCCATAGCCATGCCTGGCTAATTTTTAAATTATTTTTTGTAGAGATGGGGGGCTTGCTACCTTGCCTAGGCTGGTCTTGAACTCCTGGCCTCTAGCAAGCCTCCCCCCTCAGCCTCCCAAAGCACTGGGATTGCAGGCGTGAGCCATCATGCCCAGCGTTTTTCAGTAAATTTAAACAGGAATATCACAAGCCTTTTTCAAAAACTGCCAAATTGGCATCTGTTCTCTGACTGTTGTCAGAGAGATGGTAGAAGCTCAGAAATATTAAAGTTTTCTTTAAGCTGATCAATATCTTGATGACTTGCCAAGATTTTTTGGTTACAAAGCAGTATCTCTAGATAAGACAATCATGAAAATGAACTTCACCTATGGCAGATATTTTTTGCCCTTAGAAGCTGTTTACTGAAGTCTGCGTCCATCACACCAATAATAGGGCTAGAACAGAATCGCTTGACTCTGGTTTGATGCTACTTTAATACTTGCAGTTGTAACCCTAGCTTTCAGAATGGAATAAACAATCAGAGTAGCTTGTAGCAGAAAAACATTTATAGGCTGATGATTGGGCTAAAGTAGAGCAGATGTAAGCCGAATTTCTGGAGCCCACTTTTTTCCAAGGCATAATTCACAAGGTAAAACTCCTCCAAGAAACCTGTTCTTCCACTGGTGAAGAGGTAAATAAGACTGCCTGAGATGTCAGACACGTAAATACATCTCCTATATTGCTCTAGTTTGGGCCTACAATTAATCCTGGAACTGTAATGCTTCTGAATCTTCTAGGGAGTTTTGAAAAAATAAATGCCTAAAAGAAAGGACATGCTTTTGAAAACATAACTTATGTGTGATAGCCAGAGCTTTGTTTTCCCAGAGAATAGCAATTGGATGACTCAAAAAGCTTAATTAAGAGGTTACATTGCTTTGTGACTTTCATTTCATTTCTGACTTTCCCTCTCTGAGGTGACTAAGCCAGGTAAGGTGTGTGCGTTAGTTCAAACAATTCTTTTACACAGTTGGCTTTTCATGCCATGGGCTGTGGAATATGGGACACAAATATATCACATTTTTAAAGTGGCAGTGTAACAATTTCTGTTAATCCTTATGTTGTGGTTAGATGCCAATAACTCCATGAAGGCTACAGTTTAAAATAGCAATTATTTTAAAGTATCTCTCTTTTGTACACCACTAGGAAATTGGATTATGTTTTCTGAGCTTCCCAGGAGCATTAGCCAAAGCATAACTAAAGCTTTTCCAGTATTATAAATCATCTTTGTAGGCTCACAGATATTTTATAATAAAGGTTGGGATTTCCCTAATCTTTTAAATGTAAAATTCATGTTTCTTTTTCTCCATTAATCCTCATCCCATTTCTGTGACTCCACTCTCACAGTAAATTTATCTAGGCTATCAGCCAAGGTGGAGTGCTTGTTTACTTTCTTCCTAAAGCCTGTCTCTTCATCCAAATTACCCACGGTAGATTAGAACTCTATTTTGACCTTGCTGCAAAAAAACAGGTAAACTCAGTTATTGTGGATCATGGGTAGGTGACAGGCTTATAAATTATCCACTTGTTTTGTTGGAATTAACTTTAAAGAGGAGGCTTTTCTTTTCAGAACATATATTAAAGGTTGTGAGAAAAATAAGGTAAGACTTCTTTGTGTACTCAAAATGAATCAAACTGTAACATTAGTATACATTTTAAAAACTGCTTATCATTGGCAATTTGTAGTTTGCTTTGTTGGATGTGTGCCTCCCCAAGTATATAATATTTTTCTTTCTTCTTTTTTGTTAGAAGGAAAGAGAAGTTTATTAATTTGCCAGCAAAATCTATAGTATCTTAATTTAAAAAAATCCCAGATGTCAGTGTATTTAAATTCTGAGCACTATTTGACTTTATAGAAACTCTGCCTCAACTTCATCCCAAAGTAAAAAAAAAATAAACAAATAAATAACTAAACAAAAACCACTCTATAAAGATCCTCAGCTGAATTATGGGTATCATATTTCAGGGGAAAAATATCTTTAGGATTTGAATCCATTTAAACATGATTTTTAGTACAAAATCATAACAATAGTTGTCAGTGGAAAAGTTTGCTTTAATTTAAGAGAATGTAGTAGATACCATTCCAATAAATGTAATTCAGAATTTTAGGTAAATATTATTTGGTACACATATAGCTCTGCATTACATAATAATGGTTAAATTTAACTATCACTTAATGTGTTGATTTTCTATTGTATTCCTTTGGCTATAAGTACCAGAATACCCAATTTAAATGATTTAACAAAAGTAATATAATTATCTCACCAAAAAAGAAGCCCAGAGGCAGAGTGCTTTCAGGGTTGGCTTAACATCTTAATAATATTATGAAGGATTCAGATCTTTCTATATTTCAACTCTCCAATTTCAGAATATTGTCTTGGACCCTAAACCTTTTGGGTGTGACAGTGTGGTTGTAGTTTAGGTATCACATGTAGAGATGACATCATTTGTCATAAAAGATAGACAGTTTCCTCCTACATTTCATTTTAACAGGAAGGAAAATTTTTCTCAGAAGTTCCCTGGCAGACTTTCCTCTGGGTCTCTTCTGCTAGGATTGGGTCACAAATTGGCTGCAAAAAATTTAAGAAAATGATGTGTGACATTTTGAGACTCTATAGTTGAATGACATCTTGTCCAGGTAGGAAGAAGTATGGAAGAGGAAGGAATTTGACAGTTGGAAAGATAACAGTTGGCTACCAATAGTTTATATCACATTTTATCACTATATTTTGGTAAATAAAATTACTAAGAATTAAGTGTAATTTTATTTAAAGTAGACTTTTGTTTGCTTTTGCAAAGTAATTTGTAACAATAAATTACAGATATTTTTAATGGGAGATGCATAGATTAATTGCACTTAAACTTCTTGAATTGTTCTCAAACAAATTTTAGAAGTCCTTTTTTAAACATCCTGAGAAAAAGAAAAGAAACCTTATTGTGCTACTGTAGTTCCAAGTAACAGAAAACAATAAGATGTGATGAATTGAGAAACCAAATCACACTCTTTCAATGGAATGTGGCAAAGACCAACCGACTAGTCAAATGATTAGGAAACAAGGCCCTGAGCATAGACAAAGGCACAATGAAAATCAATCAGATTAAACAGACATCAATGCTATAATTACATTCCCCAGCAGATGTAGAACTGAAAACATGAGGGCATCTGTTTTGTTCAAACCGAAGCTAGATTTTATAGACACGGTTTGAGAGGCAGAGGGCAACAGTAAATCATCTCTCTTCATTTGGCTTTATTCATTTAGAAGCCAACTAGATTTCTAGGAGTGGGACAATTCCATTCAGGAAGGAGTGACAACAAAAAAGAATTAAACAATAAAAACAACACTAAAACAAAAATTTTACCTTCTTTTGAATGATCCTATTCTGAAATATTTTGAACACGTAATTTTCTTTTTGCAGTTTTCTAGTTTTACCTAAAAAGAATACAGGTCCTCTCCCCCAAGCAAACAAACTTTAATGCAAAATATTACTCAAGACCACCGTGTCAACAGGGATTCATAAATCCTCACAATGAGTTATTTTATTGTTTTCCTCTTTTTCTGACAGAAAACAACTCTAAGAGTTTGCAAAGCGACTTAAGATAGCTTGTGTAATAAGTTCCCAACTAAATGAGCAGAATCTAAGGTGCCTTATATTTTCACCAAAGGCAAAGGAGAACTTCAAACTTTCCACTAAGCACCAAAATGAAAACAATCTTGGTTGTATTTTGTCAAGAGAAAAAAAGCCAAACTCTGTAAAATAACTTTAAAGAGATTTATTCTGAGCCAAATTTGAGGATCATGACCTGGAGCTACGCCCAGGAAACCTGGAGCAAGTGGACTCGCTGTGGCTGGTTTACAGTTTGGTTTTATACATTTCAGGGAGACTGAGGTTACAAGTAAAGTCTTAAATGGGAGGCAGGCCTGAAAAGGTAGGCCATCTCGAAGAGGGGGGAGTGGCTTACAGGTTATAGGTGGGTTTAAAGATTCTTTGACTTGTAATTGGTTAAAGACATGAAGCTTTGTCTAAAGGCTTGGGCTTCGAATGTTTTAACATATGGAGCTGTTTACCAGAAATAAGCCAGCCACCTGACATATATTTGTTGTGTAAATTGAGGACCTGCATGTTTGTCTTGCATACCCTTAGACCTGTTAATGGATTACAAAGGATGTCCCCAAGAAGGGAGGGGGACATGATGAGGCATGTCTGACTTACCTCCTCATGGCAGGCAATTTAGTTTTGGGATATTCCTTTGGCCAACAGGGGGTCCATTCAGTCAGCCAGTGGGGGGTGAGCCTTAAGATTTTATTTTAGTTCACAATTTAATTGAGGATTAATAGAGAGTGCAAAAATTATGGCACGTTATTAAGGAGTTATTCCACTCTCTGAAAGATAATGTGCTTTTGTTATGAGAACAAGCAAATTACGTTCAAATTTACTTAAAAAAACTCATCCTAATGAAAATAGAGAAATGCCATTTTATTAATCTATTAATTTTTCAAGAATAAAGGCTTTTTATATTCTTCATTATTCTAAAAGTCAAAATCTCCATTTCAATAGAGTGTTTTTAAGGGGAGGTGGGGAGAGATTCTAATGAATATTTATGTCTAACTCTACCCAGATTTGCTTGGTGACAGGGCACAGAGCCTTTTTATGTACTTTTAAAAATGTGTATGGAGCCCAATGTGAAAAACAGGATTGGGGATCACATTCAAATTGCTAGAGTTGAATGTGCCCTAATGGGCCATTTTAAAGGTCTTAAAACAATCATTGTTTTTCATAGGAACAAATGGCTTTTCCTCTAAGACACAATAGGCGAAGCCAGTAGTCATTTAATTGCAGCCTAATCGAGCTGAAGATATTTGGTTTAACTTGTGAAGTATTTGAGTCAGCAGGAGCCATTAAGGTCTCAGCATCTGATTATTCCTTCTGTCAGTCAGTAAGGCCGCAAATATTTATTGAACACCGTCTATACACTGTGATAAATACTGGGGACACAGCAGTGAACAAATTATAGGTTCTTCTCTCAATTTTCAGCCTTCTTTCTGTCTTTTGTTTTTGTCTTTAGAGTCCAGTGGAGAATTCTGAAACCTGTTTTTTGAGAGATTCTTTAGTGATGCTAAAGGACCCAGAAAAATATAACCACCCATATAGAGGATATATATACCCTTCAGGGTTCAGCTTAAGCATAACTTTATACAAAGAACCTTTCTTGAACCCCCAAAGCACTCACCTTAATAAAATTAAGTTGAACTGTTGTGGGCACTAATGTTATGTTGAAAAATATTTCCTTCCTTTTTAAGTCGTTAATTTATTCTGAATTGATTTTTGTGTATGGTAGGAGAGAAGGGTCCAGATTCATTCTTCTGCATGTGGATATCCAGTTTTCCTAACACCATTTATTGAAGAGTCTGTCCTTTCCCCATTGTGTCTTCTTGGCATCTTTGTTGAAAATCAATTGACAGGACATGTGTAGGTTTGTTTCTGGGCTCTCTATTCCGTTCCATGGGTTGATGTATCTGTTTTTATGCCAGTACCATATGGTTTTGATTACTATAGCTTTGTATAACAAATTTTGAAATCAGGTAATGTGATGCTTCCATCTTTGTTCTTTTTGCTCAAGATTGTCTTGGCTATTTGGGCTCTTTTTTGGATCTATGGGAATTTTAGGAATTTTTTTTTCTATTTCTGTGAAAAAGGATATTGTGATTTTGATGGAAATTGACTTGAATCTATAAATCACTTTGGGTAGTACAGGCATTTTAACAATATAAATTCTTCTACTCCACAAACATGGAATTTCTTTCTATTTTCTTCTTCAATTTCTTTCATCAATGTTTCATAGTTTTCAGTATGCAGATCTTTTATCTCGTTAGTTAAATTTATTCCTGATTATTTTATTTTTTTCAAAGACCTAGAAGTATAAAACTGCTGGAAGAAAACATAGGGGAAAAGCTTCATGCCATTGGTCTGAGTGATAATTTAAAAAATTTTACTGTCAAAACAAAAAGAAAAATAGACAAATAAAATTGTTTCAAACTAAAAAGCTTCTGCACAGCAATGGAAACAAGTAACAGAGTAAAGAAACAACATACAGATTAGAAGAAGATATTTGCAAGCCATACATTGGGTAAGGGGTTAATGTCCAAAATGTATAAGGAACTCAAACAACTTAATAGAAAGAAAACAAATAATCTCATTTTAAAATGGGTGAAGAACTTGAATAGACATTACTCAAAAGAAGACATAAATGGCCAGGAGGTATGTGAAAAAATATTCAACCTCACTAATCAGTAGAGAAATACAAATTAAAACCATAATGAGATATCACCTCATACCTGTTAGAATGGCTGTCATCAAAAAGATAAAAGACAAGTGTTGGTGAGGATGTGGAGAAAAGGGAACCCTAGTATATTATTGGTGGGAATAGAAATTAGTACAACCATTATGGAAAACTGTATGGAGGTCTCACAGAAAACTAAAAAATAGAATTTCCATATAATCCAGCAATTCCACTTATGGGTATATATCCAAAAGATTTGAAATGAGTATGTTGAAGAGCTATCTGTGCTTCCATGTTGACTGCAGCATTATTCACAGTAGTCGAGACATGGAATCAACCAAAGTGTCTATCAACAGATGGATGGATAAAGAAGATGTGTTATATATAAACAATGGAATACTATTTAGGTTAAAAAAGAAGAAAATTCTGTCATTGTGATAACATGGATAAGCCCAGAGGACATCTTGCTAAGTGAAATGAGCCAGGCACAGAAAGACAAATATGACATGATCTCATTTATATGTGGAATCTAAAACAGTCAAACTTGTAGAGCTGGAGAGTAGAATGGTGGTCACCAGAGGCTGGGGGCAGGGGTAAGGGAAAAAGGAGAGATGTTGATGAAAGAGTAGAAAGTTTCATTTAAGTAAGAGGAATAAGTTTTTGAGGTCTATTGCATAGCATGGAGACTATGGTTAAGAATAATCTATCATAAATTTTAAAATTGCTAGCAGAGTAAATTTCAAATGTTTTTATCACCAAAAATGATAAGTATGTGAGGTAATGGATATGATAATTAGATTTATTAAATCATTCCACATAGTATACAAAACATCCCATTGTATGCCATAAATATATATAATTATAATTTGTCAATTAAACATAAAAATAAGCGAAAAAACATTTTCTTTCTTTAAACCAGAGGAAAGAGCGTGACTGGGAAATTAATGCAGTTGTAAATATGCCTATTGTGTTACATGATAAAATCTCTGAATGATCTTAAGAGTCATGCTAATTACCATTAGTTTAGTTCCCATTGTTTTGTAGGCAATGAAGTGACCAGATATAAGTACACTAGAAGCTCTGTTGGATTTTTATTTCTTAGGATATACCTCTTTACCTCACGGCCTTTAGGTAAGGGCTTGGGTAGGTGGAGATATATTTCTCTGTTCTATGAAAAACAATAGTGCAGTCGTGATGATAAATGCGTTCATTTGTCTAACAAGTATTTATTGAGTGCCTGTCACGTGCCAAGTAGTGTTCTAGTAGGCACTGGGAACACTGTAGTCAACAAGATAAGGAAGGTCTCTGCTAGCTTGGAACTTCAACTCTAGAGTATAGGTGGAGTCAAAGAATAACAAGTAAACAAGAGAAGAAATAAGGTTCTTTCAGAGAATAAGTGTCATCAAGAAAACAGAAGAGAGTGAAATGGGGCAGAGAATTGCCAGGTTTAGGGATGGGGGAGTTCTTCAGTGTGATTGGTCAGAAAAGGCCTCTTGATGGCATCTGACATTTAGCTTCAGGGTTAGGAGGAACTCAAGGATGAAGACACCTGTGACCAGCTGAGAAACTATGTCTCATCTGAAACAAGCCAGGGCCACTGGACTCTTGCAGACTATTTCCACTTGGCAATGGGGAGACAGGAATGATGATGCCAGATCTAGTTTTTCAAGAGAAGCCTAAAATTTAGATTTCAATAAGATATTGGCTTTTAAAATGTTGGCACATGTAATATAGAACATTTGCCAACCAACATTATACTGCTGGGAACCAAATTCATGAGAGGGCTGGATCAGGGAAGAGGGACACCAGCACTTTGAATATCTGCTCTAGATCTTTCTTCTGGTCTAGATTATCTAAAGCTAATCTAATAAAATAGTAAGATGTTAATAGTTGACGGTGGCTTAATGTGTATATCTTCCAGAAGTAATATTGACAACATAATCAGGACTTTCCACGTATTTTGAGCAGTAAGGCATGTTAGAAAACCAGACTGCTGAGCAATAGTTGCCTGGCTCACGCTCCCTCAAGTTACAGCCACAAGCCTCCACCTGTTTTTCCCTTTGTAATGCTCCCTCTACATGTAGACAAGTAAAAACAATGGGAACTAAACTGATGGCAATGAGCATGATAATTAAGATTATTCAGAGATCTTGTTATAAACCACTATAGGTATATTTCAAAATGTATTAATTTCCCAGCTATGGTCTCTCCTCTGATTTAAATGAAAATAAATGGAAGGAAGAAAAATAAAAATTTGCACACATAGATTCTTTGACTTAACAAGGGGATAGCATATCGATATTGTGACTAATCCTTTATAAAATTAAATTAAAGTGCATGCTTTGTGGCAAGAAGCAAATGATATTTAGTTGTAGCATTTTCAGTTATGTTCTCTTTTAGGTTTACTTGGAATCATTTTCCATTGCCTCTTTATCTGCCTAACTCCTTCTTCACATCTCAGCGTAAATGTCAGACCTTGGCTATGATTCTTGGAAAAATCATGCCACATAGTGTTAATGCCTCATCATTTCTAAATAGGGCCTTTATTTTTCTGATCCTGAAGCACAGAGAGTATTATAAGCAATTCTGTATTTGATTTTTAAAGAAAAAAAATAACAATCTTCCATATGTTTATACAATTAAGTGCAGATTTTTTTCCCACTGTGTCCTTTTTCAAATCAAATAATGATTTCTAAGACACTTGACTAAGTTTTACTTTTCTTTTAATTTTGAAACATTTCAGATCCACAAAAACTGATGAAAGTAAATTAGATTATAAAATATCTTAAATAACGCACCCTTGATTTAAGAATTACTTAAATTAATTGGGTAAAAACTTCCCAGAATAAACTCTTTTGGAAAACACATTATTTACATTAGAAATAGATTTAAAAATTAAAATAATTATACAATTTAGATTTTATAGCTTACCAAAAAAAGAAGGAAAAAAAAGAGTATGAAACCTTTTAAAGGAAATCTTTCTTGACTGGAGAACCTATTCTGCAAGGACAGATGGCGTTGGGAAGGGCAATGGGATCTCCTGTAATGCTGATCACAGCAATCGTGGTGGTGATGGGGATGAGGGGAAAAGCTCCCATTTGCTTAGGCAGCTAAGATGTGAACCAATTCATTTCGAATTTAAAACTAGAACCATCTTCTATAAGACTTACCCACAGTCATGAAAATCACACCCAACTCGATGGCCTTAATTGCTTTTAGTTTCTTTGTTCTAATTCATTTTCACTTTCCTGTATTCTCATGGTTGTTCTTATGGTCAGGAGTGGAGCATGCTGTTTTAGATAGCATATTTACACCCTGAATGCAAGCACTTAGAAATTATCTGCAGTATGTTTCTTTTTTTCTTTTGAAAATCTCAGTGAATGTTATGTACTTTGAAGAGGTTAAAGCATATTATATTGATCCAGGGAGAAAAGTATCTTCTACATAGACTTTTCTTTCCGAGAAACCGAAGGAGACTGTTTGTTCTTAAGAATGCCATTTTGACCTCTCTGTTACATTGTCCATTTGGAGATATAATAGGCTATAAATTGTTCTTTCTGCAAAATGAGCTTGTTTTGAAGTTAGACTGTGGTTCAAAGAGAGATTTTGTATAGACCATTCTGTGAAGCTAGGACTCTGGAGGGTGAGCTGTGAGTATGGGCGTTGCAGGAGGCAGGAGGCAGGATGGAGTTGCCAGGTGGGTTTGGATCTTGGCTATGAAAGCAGGTGTCTGAGGACCTTTTTGCTTTTCAGTTTGGCTACTGAGGATGTAGTTTGGTTTTCCTCAAGTCACTTACAGAAAGTAAGCAAATAGCTTAGTGAAACCTGTACTTAGCTCCTAGATGTTCTCTGTACATTTTATATAAGCATTCAGAACACCCCCCACCCCGAAGTCCCCATATGCAAACTACCAGGTTTGCCATTACCTAACAACTACTTACCATTTCATCTCCAGGGTATGTCCTTCAGCATACAATAAAATCTGCTCCATGACCTCAACTGATGTGATCCATCCAACGTTTAAACTACTCCATGGAAGGAAATTCTATTTCCTCTTTACCCATACATTCTAGTGTTAATAACATTTTTCTGATAACAAATTCTTATTATTATTAACCTCAAGCCTTCTGCCCAGTCCCTCTCCAAGGAAATGACCAATGATGTAATGATCACATGACCAGAGTCATCAGCTATTGGGAATTATAAAATTTCTGACAGCATTTGTTTGAAATTAAGATGTATTTGATTAATATTTGATATTTTATTATGATTGACTTCATATTATATATTTTACTGCCCTCTAAATAGTGTAACCGTATAGTTTTTGAAAGTTTTATATAATTTATGTAATATTTCATGACATTTTACATAGTCCTTCCAGTATGTGATTGACCATATAGTTTATTGTACTGTTTTGAGAGTGTAATGTAAGGAAGGGAGCATTTTAATAACTAATCTTGGCTAACAGATGTAAACCAGGACTGTCCTGTGCAAACCAGGATGAATGTTCTTTCTACTTCTAAAAGCATCTTCTCAAGATGAAGAGTTAAGTTTCCTCAGATAAGCAGGCACCTTTTTCCCACACATCGAGGATGTATAGAGTGCATATTTGCAAGGAAATGAATAATCAATTTCCCTTTCCTGCAATACAGAAACCTCGTGTACTCAAAATTTTCAACATTATAACTTTTTCAATATGCATATGACTGACCTATACTACATCACTCCTCCATCACAACTGGGGGATACTATAGCAATAACTTCCTGTTCCACTCTCAAAAAGAAAAAAAAAAGTCCAGTCTCAAAGTCAAATATGCTAGGTAAGCCCCTGCACATCCCACCATCAAACCTCCCAGTTCCCGGACCTGATAGGTGCAGAAGTATTGATGTAATAAAAGGCACTCAACAAACATTTGTTGAATAAATGAATGAAGTTTCAGATGCAATAAACATTATTTGGTTAAAAGCTGAAAAAAAGATAGGCACGAGGAACCCTTGCAGGGAGGTTTTGCAGGGCTGCAATTTCAAATACATCTCAGGGCAGGGATAGGATGGAATGAACCCAGCCAGGAGTAGATCCTTTGGTCTACAGGTGTGAGTGGTAGAGGTTGTGTTCCACTAAAATCAGCCCCCGTAGCCCCAGCCAACTGTTGCCATGCACAGAGGAAGCAGGGGGAGGGGTCCAGTGATGTCAGAAATTTGAATTTTAAGCCAAATATTTAGAATGTTACATGTTGGCTTTTTATTCTTTTCCAAAACATTGTGCAAATTGAGTAAAATACATCTTTGTGTAGAATCTGGGGTTTGGACTACACATTTGTGACCTCATTGTGGTCTAATTCTAATTTATTCTTAACTTAGAAACAGTGGCTTTTATTACAATACCTATCTGTACCTATCAGCTTCATGAACTGGAAGATTTGACAGTGGGATGAACAGGGACTTACTTAGCATATTTGATTTTGAAAGTGGATTTTTTTTTTTTTGTAAGAGAGAAGGTCTTGCTATGTTTTCCAGGCTGGAGTGCAGTGGCTAGTCACAGGCCTGATTATAGTTCACTATAGTTTCAAATACCTGGCCTCAGGCCGGGTGCGGTGGCTCACGCCTATAATCCTAGCATTCTGGGAAGCCAAGGCGGGAGGATAGCTCAAGGTCAGGAGTTCGAGACCAGCCTGAGCAATAGTGAGACCCCCGTCTCTACTAAAAAAATAGAAAGAAATTATATGGACAGCTAAAAATATATATATAGAAAAATTAGCCGGGCATGGTGGCACATGCCTGTAGTCCCAGCTACTCGGGAGGCTGAGGCAGGAGGATTGCTTGAGCCCAGGAGCTTGAGGTTGCTGTGAGCTAGGCTGACGCCATGGCATTCTAGCTCAGGAAACAGAGCAAGACTCTGTCTCAAAAAAAAAAAAAAAAAAAAAAAAATCAAATACCTGGCCTCCTGATTAGCTGGGACTACAGATGTGTGCCACTGCACTAGCCTGGATTTTTTTTTTTAACACCTCCTTCCTCTATATGACAAAATTGTTTTTAATAATTGTCATAAAATAAAAATAGTAGCCAGAAAAGCAATGAAAATAGTGAAGATTTATCTTTTATTGAATGTCATATATAATCATGTCAGTTAGAAGTTTAAAAATTAATAAATTTAGAGAATAAAATAAATATTATCTTCAACAGGAAAAAGTAATGAATTGACATTTAATTAAATGAATATTTTTTTTAAAAAAGGAAAAATAACTTATATCTATGTATTGGTCTATCGCTAAATCAATAACATTATCTTTTCCATATTCAAGCCTTCTGCAAATTTCAGGCTTCTGTCAATGGCTTCTTTGAAATATATTTTTGCATATTTAAGTTCATTAGCAAGTATAGGCAGATTATCTATCATCCCTCTTAGCTGATTAAAAGAATATTTTTTATTATTTTTAATTTTGAAATGTTTCTTTGGCACAAAGCAACAATTACTCAAATAGGAAAATTCTTAAAAATAATGGTAAGTTTGGCAGAGATTTATAAAAATTTCATTTCACAGTAAATTCCAGATATCCTACTACTCTCATACCTCTCTTTGGGATTGATTTTAGCAGCTTTCAAATGTTTTTGTATTCAAAAAATTTTACACATAGATAAAAATTCCAAGTGGCTATATAGAATGACAGAATTGAAGTAAAAAGTTCTATTTCTTCATCTTTACAATCACAATGCTATCATTTGCTTATCAAGCAAGCCGGAAAGATTCCCAATGGTCTTGAACTTCCAACAGTTCCTATGGATGAGTCTGCTGGTGTCATGGTACGAGTGTATAACTGGGAGTTCTCTTAATTTTCCTCCATGTAGAATACAATGTTTATCAAAGGATAAATAATGTTTAAAAGTTCTAGTTAGAAATTTACAAATATATTATTAAAACTCAGTGGTAATTATATCAATTGTTTAGAACTTATGCCCAATGAAAGTTTCTTTTCTGGTGGGAGTATTTGATCACTGACTTTGTTTAGAATCGATGACACTTGGTGAAGATACAAAGGAAACTTTTAATTGATTTTATTATTTTTAAATTCTCTATGGACATTGAACCCCAATTTCTTTTTTTTTTTTTTTTTGGTTTATTTATTTATTTTTTTTTATTTCAGCTCATCATGGGGATACATAAGTTTAGGTCATATACATTGTCCATGTCCTGCCCATCCCCCCGAGTCAGAGTCCCAAGCGCGTCCGTTCTCATTCTCCAGACAGTGCGCCTGGCACTCATCATGAAGTCATACCTCCTTCCCCACCCCCCCCCACCTCCCCGGGTCTGCACCTTCAATTTCTGCACTGGAATGGACAGATCCCCCTGTCTCACCTTTGACCACAGGAAAAAAGTAGCAAGTGGAGGGAAAAAAACAGATTGAGAAAGAGTGTGTAATGTATTACGTACCCATGTGACCTTTCTCATATACCACCCCCATCCCCGTTTTGCAAATTGTCTTATGTTTACCCTCTGGATCTGCTTTTCTCTATATGTATGCTAAGGTAAATCGTTGTTTTCACTTAAAAGAGAAGATTCACTGAGGTTGCTTAAGTCTGCGGTTCCCAACCCCAAGGGTGGACTGGTCGGTGGGCTGTTAAGAACCTGGTTGCACAGGTGGACTGGTCGGTGGGCTGTTAAGAACCTGGTTGCACAGCTCCGCCACCCCCCCAGTTTTATAAAGCCTCTCCCCATTGCTCCTGGCATCATCACCTGAGCTCCACCTCCACCTCCACCCCTCAACCCCTGTGGAAAACTGTTTTCCATGAAACCAGTCCCTGCTGGCAAAAGGGCTGTGGACCTCTGAGTAAGCAACTGAGCTCTGGTACCTACTCTCATCTCATTTCGGGTAATTGTAGTCTGCCTTACGTTCCGGGACCTGATTCCTGGCCCCCACTGCCTGCTGTTGGGTCCAGAGTTTTAGCAACTTACGGCTCTTATTTCAGTTCTGTTTCTGGTCCATGGGCCTGTGTATCTCGTTTTTGAATTCAGTGATGGTTTTGCTTCATCTTATATTAAATCACTTTATGTGCTGTTGTTCTGTGTTTATAGTAAAGGTGGGTGTAGCAGAGCTGGATGTAGAGGCAGATTCTCTCTTCTCTGTTGGCATGTATGTATTAATGTACGTTTAAAACTAGAAAGTTCTGGAGTGAAACACACTGTGCTTATTACAGCAGTTATCTCTGAGGATATGAAGAAGGAACCCAAATTGGGGGTGGTGTCAAAAATAACTTTAGAAATATGCAGTAATTTAAAATTCACTTAAACATTAATGAGATAAAACAATGAAAATAAGGGGAAGCATTTAATAAATTCTTTCTGTTTTATTCTTTTTAATGTTTTACTTGGAACCATGATTTTTATCTCAATTAAATCTTAATCCATCTGTTTAATATGATAGCTCTGTAATGGAATTTTAATATAAAAATATATATTATGTTGTTGCATTTCTTGCTTTGATTAAAAGAGGTTTAAATTTTAAAAATTGGGAGCTCATTCAAAGTATAATTTTGTATAATATTGTAGGGAAACATGTACTTTTCCACTGCTAAAATCTATAGAAATAGAAGTCTACTTCTGTGTTGCCATTTTTCTTAAAGTAATCAATTTACTAAGAAAACTCATTTCTCTGTGGTAGTTCTTATTCACTGATACATAATATAATGCCTAAATGCTTTAATTGTATTGTTAGGTGGGAGTTAAATGATTCAAATATGATGCTGAATATGATTCATATTCTGTGCTATATTTTAAGACAATAAGAAAGAATAGAGCAATAACTACAAAAGCAGATGGGACAAATATGTTAGAAGCTGTTTCAGTACCTGTAAGTATTGTAGAACCACCTGGCTAAAAAAGAAAAGAATGTTCCTCACGATAGTTTTATATAGCATAGTTGTTGGGAAGAACGTCTTCTTGAAAATAATGACTCCAAACAGCCTCAGCTATTTCTTTCTCTTGTATATGACAGTTGAGCACATGTGCTTTTTATTTCTTTTCTGTGGCTGCATTAGTTTTTAAATCTAAGTTTAAGAGGATAAAAAGCTAGGACATAACTTGATTTTCACATCATTTAAAAGCATTATTTGATCTCTCCAAAGGCTCTTCTTTCCAATTCTAATTTTAGTGGTATGATTATAATACAAGTTTCCGGGGGCACTAGTGCTTGGGATCTATCTTGAAGCAATACAATTTATAATTCTATCTAATAAGTCTAATATAAATTCAATAAGACTCTGAAGAGTTATATATTGCTTTTGAATTTACTTTTTCAGCAAGATATCAATTATCCATAGCAGATAGAACTGTGGATCTCAACCTTGGCTGCACATTAAAAATACCTGGGGAACTTTTAAGACTCTCAGTGGCCACACCACACCCTGAACTAATTATATTAGATTTTCCAGGAAAGGGTGAAACCCTGGAAGCAGTATAATTTCCCCAGGTAATTTCAATGTGCAGCTCAAATTGAGAATCACTGAAATAGAAAGTACCATAATGGAGAAGTATGCTTAAATCATTTTCTTCTCCTTAGAAAATGTTATATTGTGAGGCTCAGTCTTAGATTTTGTTGAGAGAAAAGTTGAAATAGGATTTTTAGGAATTATTACATTTATTCCTTTATTTATCAATCCATTCATCATTTATTTATTCAATAGCATTTATAGAATTCCAATATGTGCCAAATTGGGCTGAGTTTATAATCTTTTTTTTATTAAATTATTTTATTTTATTTTTACCTGGAGCCACGCCCAAGAAGTCTTGAGCAAGTGGACTCCTATAATCTTAAATTATGGAAAATATCTTTTTGAAGACTATACTTTGATCCTTTCTTGTGAGAATTTGACATGAAGAGATAAAGCAAAGGAATAGTTCTATAACAATTGGAGTTCAGAATAAGATGTGTCTTAGTCCATTTGTGTTGTTATGAAGGACTATCTGAGGCTGGGTAAGTTATAAAGAAAAGAAGTTTATTTGGCTCCTAGTTCTGCAGGCTGTACGGGAAGCACGGCACCAGTATCTGCTCTGGTGAGGGGCTCAGGCTGGTCCACTCATAGTGGAAGGTAGGAGGGGGCTGGCCTGTGCAGAGACTGCATGAGAGAAAGTAAGAGAGACAGGAGGGAGGTCCAGACTCTTTTAAACAACCATCTCTTGTGGGAATTAAGAGACTAATAGCACCAGAACTTAGTCATTACCGTGAGAATGGCACTAAGCCATTAATAAGGGATCTGCTCCTATGACCCAAATGCTTCCCATTAAACCCCACCTCCAACACTGGGGATCAGATTTCAACATGAGGTTTGGGGGGACAAATATCCAAACCATGGGGCAAGATAGAAACAATTTTGTCAACTAGAGATCTTGTGTTTTGACTCTCTGTACTGTTTGAGCAGGTATGTTAAAGAGAATAGGCTTAACAAAACCCAGTTAAGGAGATTCCTGAAATCAGCAAAATGCAGAAACTTCATCATACCGCTGTTACGTTAAATGAAAACAGTCATCTTGTTATCTAAAGAAATTGTTGCTTTTAGGATTTTTTTTTAGAGGATACACAATGAGCAACAATGTCTTTAAATCTGCATTCATTACTAGTTCATGGCTGAAACCTAGTTGTGGCACCGGAATGCTAATGAGAGAGATCCTTTATGCAGAATTTACTATAGGACCTCTTCTAAGTACTTTTAACATCCATGCAATCCTCAAAACAATCCTGTGAGAAAGATATTACCATTATCCCCATTTTAAAAACAAGGAAATTGTAAAATGTCCAATGTCACCTCACTAGGGCAACTGAGAGTGAGTGTTAAAACTAGGTGGTGAACTTCAAAACTGGGAGTTGAACCAAGGCAGTTGGTTCTAAACACAACCTCTAGCCTTGCTACTCAGAGTGTGCTGGAGGAGCAGCAGCAGAGGCATCCCTGGGAGCTTGTTAGAAATGTCCCATCTGGGGCCACGTGGCAGACCTACTTGTCAACATCTGCATTCTACTGAGATTCCTGGGCTATTCACGTGTGCATTTAAGTTTAAGAAGCAGTTCTCTAAATCCCTATATTGTACTGCCTCTCAAATCTGATGTGATCAATTTTATGAGTGCTTACAAAAGTATTCATATAATGAATGTACGTGTTGTGAATATGTGTTGGCCATAGTGAAGAGCTTAGTCAGGAGCATAGAAATAAGGTGCATTTGATTGTTCTTCAAAGTAATGGTTCTCCAATCTCCCTAGAGATAAAAATCACCTGGATGCTTGTTAACACTACAACTTACTCCCTAATCACTGACCCACTGAATCAGAATCTCCAGGGCAAGAGCTTGGGAAGTTGTATTTTTTTTCAACAAAGGGCCCTAAGTGATTCCTATTATAAGGGAGGTTTGGGAATATTGCTCCGAGTTAAGCTTTACAATCAATAAATAATGAAAACACAAAATCATTACACCTGAAAAACTGTATCTGGATTGAAAGTGCTAGATTATTGTGTCAGACGAATAAGGGTCTATCAAAGGGGATTGGTTGGCTATAGAAGCATCATAGAAAAGAGCTGATGAAGGACAGAGAATGGCAGAGCTCAAAGCCCACTCAGCTCTGATGAGGGAAGAAAGTTCCCACATCCTTCTGTGTCTTTTTAAGGTGTATCCTACTATGGAGATGGATGCTTCAGGCTCAAGAAGCCTGATGACATTAAACATTGGATTCATATAACTACTCAACTTGCCCCACGTCTCTGCAGGCAAACTTCTGATTAAAGCTTGACTTTGTAGGTAGCATGTTTGTGGGAAAAGAAAATTTGTTGGCTGAGGGATAGGAGGGTTCAGTTAAAGTTCTCATGGCAAATCAATAATCTGACACCCAGATTTTATCCATCAGTGCTCTGAACGTTCGTGTGAGTCCACCCATGGGAGATATATCCCCTCTGTGCCATTTAGTTATGGTTCTGAGGCTGCAGAGCTGAGATCTTGTGAAAGCCTTGCTATCCAATGTGAGAAAGAATAGACCTGCCATAGCCTCTTTCCTTTGAAGCTTTTTTCATTTGCCTTTCTGATTACCATGCCTGTGCACTGTAGTCCAAGGCATTTATCTGCTGGGGGTAGGAGGAGAATATGATGAGGGAAGAGAAGTTAGGGGATTGGAAAAGTTCCAGAAAGAATGTGGAGGAAAAGACCAAGGTAATATTCAGTTTATGACAAACAAAATAGGACTATACAACTGGATAGTAACTTCAGAAGGCTTCAGTATGGTTTTAAGAATGGATTTGCTTAATTTCTTTGACTTTCCTCACTCTATCCCTTGTAGTAGATTAACAACATGGCCTGGAAAACTAGGGAATGAGTTCAAGATCACAGAATTCCCTTATAATGTAAAGAAATCTTCTGTCTTAAGATTTGCTTTTCATTTGTGGAAGAGAGATAAGTTGCAGAGAAAGCTTACTTGCTTTCTGTCCTTAGTATATTTAAGGGCAAACAAAAGGAGAGAGAGATGGTAAGATGAGAGAGGGGTGGACACAATGCTAATTTTCTACTCTTTGGGCTCTGACCTGGAAGCATGTGTGTCCGTGCATGTGAAGTATTCATTAAATGAGCGTAATGTGGAAGGTGAGCTGCTGTAGACATCTCTGGGACATGCCACATCAAAGCAAACCAGACTGTGCAGGGTGGTACACCAAAGGAGACACTGGGTTTCAGCCTAGCCACTTTCAGTTGAGTCTGGCATGGTCACTGACTTGAGAGCAGTGTTCTACTTCTGTCATGAACCCCATGGTATGCTCGGTGACCTCTGAGCTAAGTGTGAGCTGCTGTGCCCATGGGAGAAATGGAAGATGTAACAAACACCCAAGGGTGAGAATGAGCCCAGAAGCACTGCCGGACTCTGACTAAGCCAAGAAAGAGACTAGATCACAAGTTATGTCGGCCCAGACTTCAGTCACTAATCCTAACAAGGAAAATAGTACCCAGAGAACAGCAGACACTGCCCGGCCCAGTGACTGTCAGAGGCACAGAACACTACCGTGGCAAACTTGACCCTTTTCTGCCCCCACTAGAATATGTAAGTTCCCTCTTCTGATACAACTAGTAATTCCTTTCCAACTACCACCTATTTCTCTGCTCCCCTTTCCCATCCTTCTTGGAAAAAATTAACAATATACTTCATATCTACTTTCTCTTCTATTTTTTATTCAACTCATTCCTGAGTCTTGTCAAGGTCACCCATGAATATATCAAATCCAAACTTCAATTTTCAGTCCTTATTTTAATCCAACTAGCAGCTGTCTGGACAAGGTCAACGACTGTCTCCTTTTTAGAAACAATTTCTTTTCTTGGCTTGTGTGTTACAAATTATTTCTGGATGCTCCTTTTCTACCTCAAAAATACTATAATGCCCCAGATCGCTCTATTTAGATTGTTTCCCTGCTCTAGCCACACTCATCTCCTTGCATAATCTTGTCTAGACTTGTAGCTTGAATTTTCATCTCTATGCCAATACCTTCCATATTTTTTCTCCAGCAGGCTCCTTTTCCCAAACTCCAGACACATAGATATATTGTTTACTCAACATTTCATCTGGAACAGTGGCCCCCAACCCTTTTGGGACCAGGGACCGGTTTCATGGAAGACAATCTTTCCATGGATGGGGAGGGTAGGGAGCTCAGGTGGTGATTTGAGCGATGGGAAGCGGCTGTAAATACAGATGAAGCTTCACTTGCCTACTGCTCACCTCCTGCTGTGTGGCCTGGTTCCTAAATTTCATGGAAGACAATTTTTCCACAGACGGGGAAACTAAAGATGGAGTGGGGCAGTGGGGCACAGCTCAGTCACAGACTGGTATTGGGCCAGGCCCCGGGGTTTGGGGACCACAGCTCTAGAATGTCCAATAGGCATCTCAGACTTAATACACCTTAAGCCTAGCTCTTGATTTTCTCTCCTTAAACTGCCTTTGCCTCTCCAATTTTCTCATTCTCCAATAAATGACAATTCCATTTATCCAGTTGCTCAGGCTAAAACCCTTGGGTTCATTCTTGACTCCCTTTTTTCTTACACGTTCCTCACTAATCTAGCAGCAAATTCTATCAGATTTACTTTCAAAATAAATTCAAAATCTGACCATTTTTTTACCATCTCCACAGCTACCACCTTATTCTGCTGCACTAGTTTCTTAGATTACTCTGACTTCTGCTTTGGCTCCTACTGTATGTCCTCCATAGCGTCCAGAGCAGTCTTTTAGGCTTTGCTAGATTTGTGGTTAAAAAAATGTCAGGAGGACTTGGTCTATTATTTTATTTGTTGGTTCTGCTCATCTTTATTAAATATGCAAGCTCTTTCTATGTTATGGAAATGATGGCAACTAGGAACCCTGGATTCATCTCTACCCAGTTTAGCAATCACATGAGAACGAAATATCTCTCTCAAAATTTAAATATTATTCAGGAATAATTGACTAACTTTCCTGGAGTCATGTGTTAATATCCAAACTAATCAAAGTGGTGAAGAGAATTAAGCTACTCTGGCCATTCCGGGTCATATGCCTACCCTAATTGCTGGTATGGAGAGGGACAGCCTTATTGAGACAACCTGGAATAGGACCAAGGGAACCACAGAAATCAGAAAAGAGAGGCTAGGAAAGAATTTAGGACAAATAAAAAAATATCTTACTAGTTTAGTACATTATATTTGTTGCTTTAAGTCAGTTATTTAATCCCTTTGATCCTATATCCCCATCTAGGAGCAATAATACTTCACAGGTTTGCTATGAATCACTGCTATTGCTATGATTTTATATATGTAAAATTTCCTTGTAAAAGGTGAAATTTTATACTTTCTTATATAAATGTTAGCTATTATTAAGTCTAGAGCAGTTCATCAGTGGCTGACAAAATTTGAACAGATAGAGAGGGTGACCTGTGATTTATTAATATAACAATAGCATAGGTATGGATGAAAGTTAATCAAACAGCTTTTACCACTTCTATTTAATGTACTACTGGAAGTTCTAGCCAGAGCATTTAGGCAAGGAAAAAAAAAGCATGCAAATTGGAAAAGAAGAAGTAAAATTATCTCTGCTTGCAGATGATTTGATATTATATGGAGAAAACCCTAAAGATTCCAAACAAAATAAACCTGTTAGAACTAATAAGTGAATTCAGCAAACTAGCAGGATGCAAAGTCAGCACACAAAAATCAGTTACATTTCAACACACTAGCAATGAACAATCTGAAAAGGAAATTAAAACAATTGTATATATTATACAGTGGAATCTGCTGTGGTCTGAATGTTTGTGTCTCCCTAAAATTCATATGTTGAAACTTAATCCCTGGTGTAGTGGTGTTGGGAGGTGATTAGGTAATGAGGGCAAAGCCCTAACAAATGGGATTAGTGTCTTTATAAAAGAGGACTAAGGGAATTTATTTGTCCCTTCCACCATGTAAAGACACAGCAAGAAGGTATCGTCTATAAAGCCTTGGCTGTCAACATACACTGAGTCTGCTGACACCTTGATCTTGGACTTTCTAGCTTCCAGAACTGTTAGCAATAAATTCCTGTTGTTTATAATTACCCAGTCTAAGATATTTTGTTATAGCAGTGCAAATGGACTGAGACAACATCAAAAAGAATAAAATACTTAGGAATTGGCTGGGTGTGGTGGCTCACACCTGTAATCCTAGCACTCTGGGAGGCCGAGGCAGTCGGATCATTTGGGCTCAGGAGTTTGAGACCAGCCTGAGCAAGAGCGAGACCCCCACCTCTATTATAAATAGAAAGAAATTAGCCAAACAACAAGAAATAGAAAGAATTAGCTGGGCATGGTGGCGTATGCCTGTAGTCCCAGATACTTGGGAGGCTGAGGCAGGAGGATCGCTTGAGACCAGGAGTTTGAGGTTGCTGTGAGCTAGGCTGATGCCATGGCACTCTAGCCCTGGCAAGAGAGTGAGACTCTGTCTCAAAAGAAAAAAAAAAAAAAGAAATATAGTGTATGATGCTACTCATATTAGGTACCTAGAGTAGTCAAAATCACAAAGATAGAAAGTAGAATGGTGATTGTTCTGGGCTGGAGGGAGTGAGGGAATGGAAAGTTATTGTTTAATTGGTACAGAATTTCAGTTTTATGAGAAGAAAAGAGTTTGGAAATAGGTGGTGGTGATGGTTGCACAACGTTATAAATATATTCAATACCACTAGACTGTACACTTAAAAATGATTAATAAATCTTATTTGTAGTTTATCACAATAAAAAAATTGATAAAAAGTCAATCAGAAGGTTAAGGCCTTAAACAGAAAGAGAGGAATAAAAATCATCTTGAAGATCAGAGTAGATTAGGTAATTAATTACATACTTAAGCAAATAATGACTAGAGGTACATACTTTGGGAATGATTATGTTAGGGAAAATGTCATCAAAGAAGAAAATGAAAGCTAAGGTTATGTAGGCAGTTAGATATGAGTTTTTAGTCTACCTATGAGTATTATTAATAACTATCCATTGCTGCATAACACTATTGCCACAGACTCTGTGTCTTGAAGAAACATATTTATTATCTATGGTTTCTGTGGGTCAGGAATCTGGGCACACCTTAATTGGGTTCTCTGCACAGCTGCAATTAAGGTGTTGACCAGGGCTGAGTTCTCATCTGCATGTCTGACTGGGGCATAATTTGTTCACAAGTTCAGGTGATTGTTTGCTGTTTGTCTAGGATCTATGAGGCAGGGAGCATATTTGAAGAAGGTAGTTGTACTCATCATTTTTCCATCCTTGGGATTTGGCATCCGATGTTTTAATGTTATAAAAATTGTGTTTTATAAATGACGTGAAAATTGCCACAATTCTTAGAGGTAATTCAGGTAACTCAGATAAAAAAAAAAGATTCTGTAGGTGTTATCTCGAGTGGAGGCAGCCCTCCAAGAACTGGGAATTCTCAAAACATTTCTTCTACCACAGAGAAGCCCAAAGGGATGTGGGTTGTTCAAATATTTTTTATGTGAGTTCCTTACTTGTATGTAAAAATATACTATGAAACTCTTATATAGTACATCCTAACAGACAAAAGGAGAAAGGAGAAGTAAATGTGCAGAAATGCACAAAAGCAAAGCATTCAAATTCTAATTCCATAGAAGATACAAAAATCTTCCCAGAGCAGTGGATTCACTGTCATATCTGCAATACGGAATGAAGCAACATCTTTCCTTTTTCTTTTCCCTGAATAAACTCCCTCCTAGGAAACTTCACTGCATTTCAGAAGTGTAAACAGAATCAGGATGCTTGGTTTCCATACTGACCATGCCAGCTTCTCTTTTGTTTCTCATTTGTTTATTCATTAGTCAACCAGTATTTATTGAGTACCGTAAATATTTATTATATATGTAGATACTGGTGGGAAAACCAGGAAGATCAAAATAGACCTCTGTCATCATAGAGTTTCTAGTCTAGCGAGGGAGAGGAATACTACATATGCAAATAAAGGTGCAACTACTGTGGTCCACAGGCCAGCTGGGGCTTCCCTGCCCATTGAGGGGCAGATAAGATGGGCTGGAATCCCCGAGCCATGTCCCCTGGTTGGGAGCTCTGCTCAGCACGTGTCCCTGGGCCCGCCTTCCTGTCTCCTGGTTTCCTCTGCCTTTAGGTTCCCATTCTGGGATGATGCAGTCACCGTTCTGCACCTCTGTCAAAATGGGCATTAACATATCCCTTCCTCAGTCTCCACCAGACACGCATTCACATAAAGCAGGTGCACGCGTGGCTAACTTTAACCAACATTCAGCGGTGACAGGCACAGCCCACAGCAGGGCTGCACCTTCTCACTGGACTCTTTCAACACTCAGCCTTCCACCATCTCACAGCTGCCTTTTTCCGCCACGTCCTTTCTCTCCTTTCTGTTCACTCCCCTTCCTACTGCTGCCCAGAAGCAAACGAGCAACCAACCACAACAAAGACAATAAACAACAAAAAATTTCCTTTGATTTTTTTTCAGGAAGCCTGGCTATCTGTTTTGTCACTTGGGCTTCCGAAGACACTCATGCGCTCGGAGTTATACCTTCTACTCCGCAAGGCTCATCTATATGTTATACTCAACAAAGACATTTGCTATCCTGAGAGAAATGGTGTTGTGATCTGTTAATATATATACACATACACATATAGTTATATAGTTAGTCTGGATATATCACAAATTATGATACATGCTCTGACAGAAAAGTAGGAGGCAGGTACAACAAAATGCAATATTAGAACAGGGAGCCGCATTTAAAATGAGACAGCAGGGTCGTCAGACTTCTGGGAAAGTTTGACACTTCTGAAGCCTTAGCCAGGCACAAGGCGTGGGGAAGAGCACGGCCAGCAGGGGGCAGAGTGTGCAGAGGTCTGGAGATGAGGACGCGTGTGGAGCCCTGGAAGAACTGCAGGGGCCAGGCAGCTCCATTTGAAACAGCAAAGGGAGCATGGTGGGGACAGGGTGGCGAGGAGAGAGCAGGCCAGATCACAGGGGACCTTGCAGGACACATGAGTCCTATTTTCAGTTTCTTGGCTCTTCCCTAACCAATGAAATGACAGCATGAATGATCTTTTCTAAACTTTGAATTTATTGATTTTTGAAGAGGAAACAGTAATGCCAAAGCTAGTAAACTTATACAGACACACGTGTGCGACACACACACACACACACACACACACACACACACACGCACACAGTACGTAAAGCACTGAGGGCCATGCCATTTGGCATTATTAAGTCTATTCTATAGCCATTCACACGATTCTGTGTCAGCCAGGTAATTAGCTGAAAATTATCTTCATATTCATTTTCCCTCCACAGGAATGTTTCCTGAGAAGAAACCTAGAACATGAGGGTTTCTGTAAGAGTTTTTAAAAAATGTTGCCTGCCAGCAGCACATGAATTCTCTTTTCAGGACCTGTATCTGCCCAGCTGACACGCCCATTCCTGCCCCCCACGCCCCAAAGTACAAGTAGCTTCTTGCTCGACCTTGCCCCTTACTATCGATTGGCAAGGTATGGCAGGAATGAATTTAAGTTCCGTTTACCACCAGGGTAAACTGCCCTCTGTGTTGCATTCTTGTGGAAAAGCATTTTTTTTGGCTTATGTCCCCATTATTCACAGGTACTGCAAATGACATACACATACGTCGTGGACGTTGTACCCACTGCTCTGCAAATGTTAATCTGGCCCTTAGCACTCTACACATCATAGTAGATTCATTCATGTACTCATGGTGATGTCCATTCTGTTATTTTCCTGGAAATAAATTATTTGGTTTGCTCACCCAGTTCTACCTACCACAAACCATCTTCCTTTTCTTTTCCACTCTTACTTTTCAACTACTAATATCCGTGCCTTTTAAGCTGTCTTTTTATTGAAAGTAATAAATTAAGACATTCATCTTGAGGTGGTTTCACCTTTTGCCTGAGAATCACCCGCATATACATTAGCACGTTCACAGTGCTGGGTGTACGGGAATTCATTTCAGCAGCAACAACGTTCACTGACTGACCTTAGAAGGAAAAACTTTCCACTTACAATACTTGTTAGTCTTACACAACTGTAACTTTCCATACAGAATAATACTTTCAAATGACATTTTGAAGAAGTGGTATCTTCTGTGGCTTTTTCTCAGAATGAAGCTGTTGGCCGTAGTCTGAGATCGAATTTGCTGGAAGTATTAAGACTCCATCTGATCATCCTGTGAGTCAACGCTTATAGTGGAAGCTTGGCTACTGGTATCAACAGTTTCGTAGGACTTTTGGTCTTTGGCAAAGTTGATGAATACCTGATTTTTCAGGGAAAATAAAACCATTAGTGTCCAGTAGACCAAAGGAAGAAATAAGGTTAATTCATACATACACAGACACACACACACAGACACACACACACACACACACGAAAAGCAAATAAGAAAACTAGATTTTATAGGGGCATGCTCACACATATATACACACGCTCACTAGAAGGCCTTTTAGATATTCAAATATAACTGGGGTTTGAAAATAGCACCTGTATCTATGACTGTTTTTATGACTATGATTACATTTAAAACCATCATCTAAATCTAAACCTATAACTGAGTATCTGTAGCCACGTATGTGTTATCCAGGTGATATACATCAATATCAAGTATAAACAAGGAGCCCAGCCTGAAGCTCTTATCAGATGTTTGTTCACAAATGTTGAGGGAAGTTTCATTAGTTTTAAGAGTCGCTGCACTAAAATAAAATTTGTATAGAAAGCCCACATTAACAGCATACTCAGTGAGCCAATTATTTAACAGGCAGACCTTTTTACTTTGTTTAAAATCATTAAATCTATTAGTCATAGATTAATCTGAAAACGATTTGAGAGTCTGTTTTTTTTGCCAGGGATGGTGCTGGTAGCTGGTCATAAGTCAAAGACTAAATCTTCTGTGTCAGCAAAGCCATGATTGTCTAAAGACTCCATTAAAATGCCTAAAGCCACATAAAAAAAATTGTCCATAGAATGCAACACCATGCAATAACTCAGAGGCTCCTAAGGCCTTACTTTCAGACCCGTCCCAATGTTAGTTGCAATTGAACATTGTATATGTCATGTTAGTTGAACTGTACAAAATTAAGACAGTCCAAAGGTGATAAAGGATTACCTATGAAGCCTCTAGATAGTGAATGTAAATTTAATTAAGACAAATGATGCAAGTGAAAGGAAAGGATTCTACATTTACCACTTTAATTGCCTGAATTGAGCAGATCTAAAGGTCTGGTACCAAATTCTCTCTAACTACCCCCATCCCACCCTAATCCAGGAAGCCAATCAATAGAAAAGTTCTTTAAGAAACCTACCATGGAGAAAGTAAGGAAAATGTTAATAGCTGTTTGTTTTCTTGGTGAAAATAGTGTTTTGTTGCTTTACATACACATATAATCTTATGGATATAGATGTTGTATAGAATGGAGAAAAAAACTCATTTTCTCTATTAAAAGTAGTGCCTTTCACATATTTTTAAAAAAAATTCCCAAAGGAAGTCAGAAATTAATTAGGCTCTTTGCTGAGTTTTTCAGGTGTAAGATTAGATATTAATTCAATTAAAAAGAAATTAAATGTCATTAAAAAGAAATAACCAAAATGCATAATAATTAATATGCCAAGTTGTACACATGCATCATATCTTACCTCTTCCAGAGTGGTCTGACTCACTAGGAAATTTGTAATATTTAAAGCAGTCTTATTGGTTTCCAGCAAATCAAAAATGTTTGCTACTCCTCCTGCTGTGACTGGTACATGGTACTCCAGCATGCTAAGGTGCTGATCCTGTGGGACCAAAAGAAAAAGTTTTCTTTTACAGTGTCAGGTAATAGTGACACGACTAGACATACTTTACCAAGAGCTAAGGAAAATACTGAAATTCATTCCACTGAAAATGATGTGACAGTGTAAATAATGGGTATGTTTTGAAACTAACAGCTTGCAAAGATGAGATGAAAAGTTTTACGAATGTCAAAGAGAAAAAACGTTTAAAAGTTAATGAAAATCCCAAGGCATTCTACATTCATATGAACTTACAAAGTCATTATAATCTTGCTGACAAAAGTTTGTGGAATGGTATTTCACATGTCATATTGTGCTCAGCTCATATAAGCTTTCTAGTGATCAATTTTAGAAATTTTATTCTTACCTTAGAATTATTCTAAAAGGCTAGAAATTACCTGCTAAATGTGTTAGACTTCTCAGCATGGTCTAGAGGAAACTTCATTCGAATGATGTTGCATCCTTTCTTGATTGACCCCAAAATTCTTTTCAATTTCTTTATTTTAGTCTATAGTATCACCACCTATTTAGTAATCTATTTTTATTGCCTTGGAGTATCTTTAACATCTTACTTTTCCAAATATTTAATCCATTACCACATCTTATTTATTTTTCCTTTAAAATGTCTCTCAAGTTTAACCTTTCCTCTCTATTTACACTATCAATATTATTAACTTGGTGCTCATCACTCCACATCTGAGTTACTCCCTCAGCCTCTTCAGAAACCTAGAAACTATATACACTGATTGATTCTGGCACAGAGCAGCTAAGATAATCTTTCCTAAACACTAGTTTCATCAGGGTGTTTTCTTATTCCAGAATCTTCCCCTGCGACCTCTATGAATCAGATCAAGACTGTGTATTTCAGCCAGGTTCAAGACTTCCTTCTCCTCATCCCTTTGTGCATTGCACAGCCTTTCCCATCGGCTTGTAGTTGCATTGTATCTGACACTGCAATCTGGCCATCTTGCTTACTTTTGCTCTCAAAATGTTATTCTGGCTATTTCCCTTCTAGAGACCTAGCAACCACGGAAGATTTGTAAAGAATGGTCTGCTCAGGGAAAAATCAAACTTTTGTCATCACTGCATTTGCCTTGTATAGCCCTGGTCCCAGGAGAAACAGACCAGGGAGAATGCAATTTCATCACTCAGTGAATAAACACAGAAATTCACTAAAAGGAAAAGCATTACAACCAACACAATTTGTGCAAGAAAGATGTCCTTTGGCTTTTAAATTTGATTTAAATTTAGATGATAGAAAATGGGCTTTGATAAGAATCATGAAAGCCATTATTTCCTAGAGAAGTTACCTAACTAAATCTTGGGGAGGCTGAGGCAAAGGTATTTTTTGTAAAGATGAATTCTTTTTAAAACTGCATTCTATTTTGGTTTCTACAATCACTTCACTTTAATATTGTGCCATACAGTTTATGGATTATCTTTGCGGACACTTAATCATTTTGTTCTCACATCAATTTTGTGAAGTAGGTGTTATTGCTGTCACCCCTTATCTTCAGTTTTGCTTTCGTGGTTTCAGTTACCTGTGGTCAACTGTGGTTGGAAAATATTAAGGGGGAAATTCCAGAAACAAACAATTCTTAAATTTTAAATTGCATGCCTTTCTGAGTAGAGGAATGCAATCTCGAGCTATCCACTCCATCCTGTCCAGGATGTGAATTATCCCTTTGTCCAGTGTATCCATGCTGTACATGCTACCTGCCTGTTACTACGTAGGAAAAAACTGAGTGTATGCAGGGTTTGGTGCTACCCATGGTTTCAGGTATCTGGGGGTGTTGGAATGCATCTCTCTCAGATAAGAGGGGACTACTGTTATTTCTATTTACAAATGAGGAAAATGAGGCTCAGAGATTTTAAATAAATGTCTTGTTGGAAATCACTCAGGCATAGCCGGACCTCATCCAAGTCTTTCCAATTTCTTTTCATCATTCCACATCTGATTTCCTTTTAAAAACAATCATTTGCCATCATCATCATCTACAAATTGCCTGCACATCAAAGATGTCATAATGATAACTTTTTCTGTCAAGTACATTTATTTTAAGTATGTGCTATATTAGATATATATGCATATATTTGTGTGTGTCCATCCATGGCTATGTCTAGGTAAGATAAAATCAATTTTGCAATATTTCAACTACTCTGGGACTTGAGGACTTGAGGAAATATTCTTGTGGGCTTATTTTTGCAATGAGAGAAATAAAGGAGATAATGTCCTCTAGTTGTGACATTTCAGAACTCTGTCGTTTTTTTTCCTAAGAAGAAATGCCCTTGGTTATATAATACCCGTCATTCCTCAATTCCCTAACATATATAACTAGTAAACTAGCAACATAAACAACTTGAAAACTAATACAGTATGATCATAAAGACTTTGTGAGGAAGAAATAAATAAATGTATATAAAAGGACTACGTTAAATAAATAGCTACAAAAATATATAATTAATTTGAAGATTCTATTTGCTCATACTAAGTGTGCTTTGGAGTATCTTATGCATCTGGACCTAATAAATATATTAAGATTAATAATAAGGCTGTGGTTAACTTGGAAATGGCAAACATCCACTATGATATTAGATGACGACTGTCAAAACCAGTCAAGATGGAAAGGTGAGACAATCACTTACTTTTAAGTATGTTTTTGGAAAGTGCAGCTGCATGAACTTCGTGAGGGTCTCCATGCTCACTTTGTTATTTTTTAAGTGAACCTTAACAGTAAATCCTCGTCCAAACCTAGAAAGAAAAAGTGCAAAATGTGGTATGAGTTACATTTTGTCGAAATAGCTCCCCTGGAATTCTAGATAATGAAACAGGACCCAAGCCGACCATTACAGCCCCTTTTCCTATATAAAGACTGTCATTTTGCCATAAAAGTTCGGGGTATGTTGCAAACTGGAAATAGTGCACTGCCATGATTTTTCATTTATTTCTACCTCTATACAAAATCGAACTCTGTGGGCAAAAGCTGCACTGAAAAGGACATAAAATCTTGACTTTCTTTGACATTCATGAATTGGCCATGGATATCAATTTCTGGGGTTAAATACGTTCTAATTTAAAGTGAGCAAACACTGCAGAGGCAGGTCATTGGAGATTTGGTGTCAATAGCAAAGAGTAACATCATTGGGTTTTAAAGATAAATATTAAAACAATTTTCTTTGTTTGCAGCAAAGAAAAAGTTTGCAAACAAGTCACAACAGACTCCCTAAGAGCAACATAAGGCCTTTTTCATCCTTTTTTCCTTATCTTGGCTAATATTATTTTATAAGAAAGTCAACTTGTATAGAAAAGTATAAAGTAATATCCTGAAGTTTGGAGATTAACGTGGATACCTATAAATGCATATATGCTCTGGTGAACATAAACTATTAATTTAATTTTAATTTTATAGTAATATGATATTTATGCACATTTCTCCAAAGTATGCTTGATTAAAAGGTTTTGACTGTGGTGAAAATGTTAAATAGCTTACTGAAAGCCTGTGCAAATGGCAAATGAACATGCTAGATAAAAATCTATGCCTTCATACACTTGTCAAGATCTAATTTGTTACTGGATAAACTCTTGAAAATTTCTTCCTGAGAGTATTTTTGTTATGGATGATTGATTATTTATTGATTTTTTAGCTGTAGGCCTTCTAGGTTTTTTAATTAGAAACTAAAAACATATCAAACCCTCAATAAAATAATTTAAATGTAAGGTGAGTCAATGATTAACTTCTCCATTTCAGTTTTACTACTCAGGCTGCTGAGATAATCCTTAGAAATGAGTAGAGCACCATTAGACTGAATACTGCACGCCATCTGTGCACGTGTTTGTTCTTCACCTGCTCTTTATGTGCTGCAAAGATCCGATACATTGGAACCTTCCGTTCACCATAATGGCCAGCCTGGTACAGAGAGCTTCACATTCTTCCATGCTAAAGGACAGAGCAGAATCACACTAGCATTCACGGCACAGAAAATCAGGTTCAAGTTCATGAGCATAAGCTTAACTGTTTCATTACGGCACCTTAGAATTACTATTTTAGCTCCTTCTTTAGTTCTCTTTTAGCTTTTAGTTCTTTTGAAGGAGAACAAAAACATCTTTTAATTTAAATTAAATGTCTTCAGATAGGGTTTATTACTGTTTCTTCTAAAACTTGAGGCCATGTCTCTCACCTGGAATGCCCCCTTGAACCTAGTATTTTCTTTCAAGTCTATCAAGCTTTGACTCAAGACCTACACTTCCTCCGAAACATTTCCAAAATGACATCAAGCTTTTTTCATTATGCCTCATACCCCATATTCAGTTGGATCTTATGTTGTGGGATTTATAACTAGTTAACCTGCACTTGATTATATAATCTCTAATTTCACAGACTATGATAACTGGAGCTGCTTTGAAGTATCACCTTGTCCACTTCATACAAAACTTAATGGACATTAAATGGTTGACTCCAGTGTGCTGGGGCAAAGCAAGGATATAAATAAGTCTCTTGATAATAAAAAAATTTAATACTTTTCCTACCATTGATAATGATAATGCAAAGATAAACTTAACACAAATTAGAATATACAAAGCCAACCTCATAAGAGAGTCACAGATAAAATGATTTAGTGTTTCCTATGCTTAGCTGATTGAAGTGTCTACTTCATGGAGGAAAGGCATGTAAGCAGATTCTGGAAGGACTGGTAGGATTAGGATGTGGAGAGATTTTATGAAAAGACCATTTCAAGTAGGAAGCAGAGCTGAAGAAAGGGCGTGGAGGTGGGAAGGACCAGTGTGCGGATGCACAACCACATCATTCAGATCGAGAGGGTGTTGCAGGGAAAAGAGACAGGATGTTTAGATGAGGCCAGAGAATAGAAGGCCTTGAATACTGAGTTTAAGGAATCTGAAATTTATCTGACAAGCGAGAAGGAGCCACAGTTGAGTTAAGAGGGCCATAGGTCATGAGAGATTTGATTAAACATAGTGCTTAGACCTTAGACCCTGTCCCACCACAAGAATTGTATTTTCACCATGAAACCTGCCTGACTTGCTCCTACTACTATAAACATACTGATACAATTGTGGACATTCATTATCTATCTATTGATTGATCAATCGATCTATTATGTAGGATTACCTTTTCCCATCTATCATCCTGAGATTGGTGGTTTGACTTTAAAGATCCCACCCTCAGTTTACCTGTGAGATGTGAGTATGACGGAACATTTGTTCTGTACTTCTTCTGAAATGATCTTCCAGAGGTGCCTTTTCGACTTAGGATCCATCCCAGAGCTCGGCTCATCCTTAATAGAAAGTTACAAGAAAAATTTATCAAATTAATTAATTTTTGATGAGGTTCTTTACATGAATCACCGCATTTCAGTTCCCTAGAACAGAAATCACTTTTTGAGGTCCGGTGACTAACTTGTTTCATACTTAATAGGCTTCTTTCTGCTGCTGTCAAAAAGCTCAAAATTAATCATTTAAAATTGTCAATCTGTTTAAAAAAGTGTCTCAGTGAAGTTGACACCCTGTTACTTTATATCCATCTCTTATGTTTCTTTGGAAAAAATTCTGCTTCAATTACTGACAAAGCGGAGTTTTTACATTTAATTCTACATTGCTACATATATATTTGAAGATATATCAACAAGATTGCCACCCTCCTGATAACAGAATTGTGGCTGTGAGGGATAATATGCTATGTGAAGCAAAAAGAACACAATTTGACATTTCAGTTAATATGTTGGAGGTGTATTTTTAGTTTTATGTTATTAATTGAAATTTAACACTCCTTGGGGAAATAAAAATAAGAATTTGCAGAAATCGCCAAGTATAAAGATATATATTATTTTTCAAAGTAAATGATATTTTGAAAAATTGTTTAGACACAAATTAGAAAATGTAGCAATAGATAACCTAAACAATAATAAATCCTGACAGGTGATTAAAAAATTATAGCTCAAGATTAGGTAAAAATTAAAAAGAATTTGTAATGGAAAGTATGTACGTAGGATAACTAGAGGCTTGTTTTTACAGTAAGGTGTTAAAGTTAAATTTAAAGAAAGGACTGCATTATTTAGAAGCTAAAAAAGTTGAGCTTATAGAAGTAGAGAGTAGGGTGACTACAGTTAACAATAATTTATTGTATATTTTCAAATAGGTAGAAGAGAGGATTTGAATGCTCCAAACACAAGGAAATGATGCATATTTGAGGTGATGGATATGATAATTACTCTGATTTGATCATTACACATTGTATAAATGAATCAAAATATCACACTATACCCTATAAATATGTACAATTATTATGAGTCAATTAAAAATAATAATTACACTTTTTAAAAATAAGGAAATAAAGGAATGAGTGTTAATTTGGGGAAACATTAAAGGATACACTGTCACTACTCCTATTTATAAAGCAGATAGCATATACAGTACATGCATTTAGAAGAAAACATGGTATCTTTCTCTTATAGTCCATACTTCAGTTCAGCTCACTAATACATAACATTTACATAGCACTTTTAACATTTTAAAGTGGTTTACATCTATTATCTCAGAGGGGCGTCTAAAAATTGTTTTGTTCAATTTAAGGGGCATTTACACAATAGAATTCCATTAGAAGCATCGATTAGCAGAGATATAATGCATTATAAGCTTCTGGTATTATAGAAAGGTAGGCTGGGCATCATTCTATCTGGCAGTTTAAATGATTTGATTCACTGCATGACTTAATTCCTGGAATAATGTGGTGACTTATAACTGGATTATTACTGCATATAGTTAAGGCTTTTTCAGAGTTTAGAGGTCCTTGAATGAAGGGAATTTTCCAAAATAAGGGCAAGTTTGTTTCTCTTTTACAGTGTTAGGCCTGGGGAGCAGAATGCTATATCACTATGGTGTGTAACTTATATTTCTAGTTGATCAATTTAATTTTGAGCTTTTAATCAAAATATAATATAAAAATACTATAATATTAATATATTATTAATACACCTCAGGCATATTAACAGAAATATAAAAGTGGAATGTATTTCTTGCCCCTCCAAATTCAAATAAACTAGTATGGTATATTATCAATCATATCCCAAGCTAGATAACTCATGTTTTTAAGTAACAGGGAAATAAAATTTTAGCATAATACATTGTCCTAAAATGTGCCTTTCCTTCATCGTAGAAGTTGGAAAATGTTAATTCCTAATAGAAAAAGAGAGACATGATTTCCTCAAGAGATGGGAATCAAAATCTACCATGTTTCATAACTTTACTTATTTGAATTTGTTTCAGCTACTTCCCATTCCCATGCCAGTGTTTCTTCTGAAATCCACTGCTTCAGACAGAACATTTTTGAGGGGATATTGTTGTGGTTACAAATTATTTGCTGATAGAAATTCCCTTAATGGGAGAGTATAAGGAAAGTGCTTTGCACAATAACTAGCACATAGTGAGACCTCAATAAATATTGACTGCAATCATGCTGATGAGATGCTGACACACTCAATTGCATATGCTGTCCTAATTATGTAGGAGCTCTTTTCATAACAAGTCTCTTACCAGCAGTAGAATGGAAGGTTTCCCTATCAAGGCCAGTGCGGTGGATAATTTTCTTTTTGTGCCATAACTGCACAAAGAGGTAGCTCTGTCCTTGTAGGGCATCAGATGAAGCCTCCTGAGGAGCTTGTGAACCGTCTGTGGACAATAAAGAGGAGTTGAGTTGACCTTCCCCTGCCAAAACCCTTAAAACACTAAATGGAAAAAAATCTGCTTGTGATAAGAAAATTTCTTCATGGAGACTATATATATGGAAAAAATTAAAACATTTAAATTCAACATCAATTTTTGTTTTCAAAGAACAACTTGAGAATAATAGTTTATTTTGAAGAGATAAAAGCAATTCCTTGGAGGCTCCTTTTAAAGGGAATTTTCCCCTCCAAATGTGTGTGTGTGTGTGTGTGTGTGTGTGTGTGTGTGTGTGTGCGTGTTTACAATTACAGATTGTACTTTATGCTGTATTACCACGGGATTCTCTCATAAAGCTTAAAAGAGCTAAAACAGAATTCACAAGGCAGGTTTTTCACTGATTGTCATCATTGCTTCCTCTTTTTTCTTACTGAGGGGTGAGCTGTCACAAAGGCTTTAAGTCTATTTAAAACTGACCCAGTATGAAAACTTTAGCACATTAGGAATCATGGGTTCTTGAGGTTATTTCTGTAGTTAAATAGTCCCGGCAAATAACAAAATCCTAGTTGGACTTACACAACGGGTCCCCAGGATTGCAAAAATAGAAGAAACTGCCCTAAAGGTTAGTCATTACATTAAAAAGGCAAAAAGTTGCAGTGAAGTGCAAAATCACAGATTAAAAATCAAAATTGAAACTATTCTATTTTGCTTAGGCATTTTGCAGTCAATTCTATGTGCCAGTGCTTAAACACTAAAGAATGTATAGGCATCATCAACCACTGCTCAACCCAGAGCCAGATGTAAGTGTGATCGGCTATTTGATTGTTTTTAACAGGGTAGCTGAACAAATATGGGCCAAGGATTTTCTAAAGCTGATTTCATAAGTGTGTGTATGTACATATATATGTGCATGTGTGTGTGTGTGTGTGTGTGTGTATATATTATACATTATCAAGCTAGTATGGGTTCATTGTCATTGCCAGAAGGAAAATGTCATCATTCTCCAGTTGGTTTTGGGGGTTCATATGGAGAAGAAACTAGAAACAATAATTGTTTCACATTAATCAGTTTTTCATACGCGTACTCACTTCTTTAATATCTTTTTCTGGAATTCCGTGTACTCTGGCATAGAAATACAAATGTTCTTCCACAGTTACCAGGTCATCTAAGGCATCTTCTTGAGGGCAGTAGCCAACTAATGAGCTGTGAGAGTCAACATGACCCAGAGATCTGAATGAGAGGATGGAAAACACAGATGAGTTTCAAAAAATTTATCCCTCCAGGCCCCCAAATGTTGGGAAGGTAGCTCTATTTTGGTCATGGGAGTTGGTGACTTTGATAAAAAGGGATAAAATAATCCCGCTATCATAGTTACACTTAAAGGTTTAAAAATTTCCACTCACTTTAATAGTTTTTTTCTCCCCTGAGGATTTAATAATATAACCACAAAAGAATCTAAACTGTTCATTTTATTTATTTTTCTCATTTAAATACGTTGCACTCGGTAAGCTGAAGCAGTAGTTTTTCATACCCAGTCTTGTTTCTGATCAGAATGTTTCCACTGGAAGGAATTATGTCTCCAGTCAGCATCTTGAATATAGTGGTCTTTCCTGCTCCATTCACCCCAAGAAGGCCAAAGCACTGGTTTGAGGAGGGAAAAAGATGTAAAGCTTAGCCCAAACCAAAGAAATGCTGCTATTGTATCTCTTCCCTCATTCTCCCTGGCTGAAATAAATTACTGAGAAAAATAAATCACTGTCATTATTCATGGATATTGTGCTTCCCTGGCACTTGGTAAAACTTTCTCTTTTAAAACAAATGGATACTTATGTTATCTTTTTTCTTTTAACCATCTGAACGTTTGTTTATATACACAGGACCTGTTTTGCATATTGTTATAGTGCCCCTCTATGTGACATGATAAAACACTCCACAGATAAGATCTGCTAACTTGACAAAGTAATTATATTTATAGATTTAACATTATTCACACAAACTCACAACTTTACTGAATAAGCTACTGAAGCAATACTTTCTTTATACTGTCAAATAAATTTGATGCATGTAGTTTGCAGGACTGCTTGGAAAACTAAGGGAAATAGCCACATTCTCTTTCTCTTTTCAAAGCCACCTTAATATTGCTGCTGTGAAAACAGCAAAGGTATAAATAAATAGATGTAGTTCTAGGACCTCACTTCTGAAAACTGACATCTTTATGTTGCTTTTTGAAGAGGACTGGAAATGAAAGGCTGACGCCAGCAGCCTGAACAGGCTTCCTGACCAAAGTTCACCCCAGAGTAAACAGTGGACAGTAGTTGGTAGGACTGGTTAAATTCTCCCTGCCAAAAGGAAAGACTATAGGAGTAAATAATATGTGAACACATGTAAATTATATATACAGTTGGGTCTCTGTATTCATGGGTTTTGAATCCTTGTCTCCAACAGACCTCAGATTGAAAATATTCAGGAAAAAAAAGCATCTGTACTGCACATGAGCAGATTTTTTTCTTGTCATTATTCCCTAAACAATACATTATAACAACTATTTACATAGTATTTACATTGTATTAGGTAGAGATGATTTAAAATCTATGGGAGGATGTGTGTAGGGTGTATGCAAACCACACCATTTTATACCAGGGACTTGAGCAACCATGGATTTGGGTATTCACAGGAGGTCATGAAACCAATCCCCCTCGGATACCAAAAGGTGATTATATATATAAGGTATATAGATATATATAATCCATGGAAATATTCAGATTGAATTTTATATTTCTAGGAAAAAATAAAGGAAAAATAATTAAAGATTTTAATTACACTTATTATGTATGCCAATAAAAAGGACAGTTAGAAACAAAACACAGTTCCTTACTTCTCCAGCAGGTATCCCAAGGCTAATGTTGTTTACAGCTATAATCTTTTTGTGGATAAGTTGGTAGGTCTTAGTGAGACGATGAAGTTGGACCAGGTCAAATTCAGCTGCACCACCTTCAACTCTTAATCTCTCGGCCCGCACGTCTTCGTCTTCATCTATTGTCTCCACTACAGGTGAAGAATTAAATTTTCTGAAGAAGAGCCTAAAAAAATGGACCCAGTGATTTTACATCAATGATTTAAAAATGACACCACTCAATTTTGAAATGTTTTCACTTCACTGAAAGTGTACTACTCATTATTAAGCTTCTTTTAAATTTATTATGTATTATGCTACTCAAATAGCTTAAGAAAGTAGCATGGACTCTCTTCACCATATTCACGATGATATTTGGGAAACAGTTTTTGCTTTCCATGCCTTAAATGTTTAGAGATCCACTGTTAAAATTCAACATCCTAATATCAGTAATAAGGAAGTAAATATGTGTTTGAAAGTTAGTTTCTAACAGACAGTCCAGAGTCATTAGTAAAATTCAAACCCAAGACCAATATTTAATTTTCTCTACTTTTTTCTTCTTTTTATTGTGGTAACACTTAACATAAGATCTACCCTCTTAACAAATTTTTAAGTGCACAATACATTGTTGCTAACTGTAGGCACAATGTTACACAGTAGACATCTCTACTTTTTAAATCATCAATCATATAAATATTATTCTGTATTCTCTTTACTGTTCATGTCTCACCTACGATCTGGCCAATATTTTAAGGTTATCAGCCCTGCAAACTAAGTCCCAAACCCACCTCAGTATCTTGCCTAACATACCAAAATAAAACAAAACAAACAAAATTTAAAAATCCAACAAATCAATCCAGGTCTTCCTCCCAATGTCTCTGTTTCTTTTAATGATATCCCCAAAGACCCCAATTGTGATGTTTTCTATGAATCTTCCCCATTCCAAAATCTACTCATGCAGTCACACTCCAAACACTGGAAATGCCTTATAACACCCTATCATGGATTATTTTCTGTCAATTTCTATTATAGGCTTTCACTCCTCACCTAGATCTCTCTGGGAACCTGAAACTGCTCCAGTGTCTCTGACTCTTCCTTTCCAATCTATACTATGTCTACAAAATTACACCTCCGCAAGCATAGTTTGATCATGTTGCTCTCTGTTCAAAAAATCTTTAATGGACTACCATTTGTTTGTTGAATAAAGCCCAAACCGTATCTCTTTAGCATGCATTTAGGAAACTCCATAATCTTCCAACAACATTTTAAGCCTTCACTCCTATTTCATTATATTTATTCTATGTTCTAATCAAATTGTATTACTCTTTTCTTAAATACGCCATAATATTGTTTCTCTATCTCTGCTCTTGTCTTTCCTCTCATTATTATTATTTGATTAAAATTTTGTTTTTAGGCCGGGCGCGGTGGCTCACACCTGTAATCCTAGCACTCTGGGAGGCCGAGGCGGGTGGATTGCTCGAGGTCAGGAGTTCGAGACCAGGCTCAGCAAGAGCAAGACCCTGTCTCTACTAAAAATAGAAAGAAATTATCTGGCCAACTAAAATATATATATAGAAAAAATTAGCCGGGCATGGTGGCGCATGCCTGTAGTCCCAGCTACTGGGGAGGCTGAGGCAGTAGGATCGCTTAAGCCCAGGAGTTTGAGGTTGCTGTGAGCTAGGCTGACGCCACGGCACTCACTCTAGCCCGGGCAACACAGCGAGACTCTGTCTCAAAAAAAAAAAAAAAAAAAAATTTGTTTTTTAATAGGGGATACATGTACATGGTCTTATTAATAAAATTCAAATGGTACTGAGAGATATATAGTGAAAACTAAGTCATCTTCAACCATATACGTTCTCTTCAGCAGAGGCACTCACAATTCGAGATACTCTATGGATATGTATGCATAAATAATATGTATTTATTTTTTAACTCAAATGGTAATATGTTTTACACATAGTTCTGAACCTTGTATTTTTCACTTAATAAATATGAGAGGTAATCTCAAATATTACATAGAGAAATGTGTCATTTTTTCTAATGGCTGCAAAATCTTGTATTAGTGAATATATGTATATTTATTTAACTAGTCTCTAAATGAAGGAGACTTATGTTGCTTCCATTCTTTTGCTATTAGAAATGATTACTATAATGAATAATTTTATACATATATAAGTCTGCATATGTGTGAGCATATCTGTAGGAACAATTCCTAGAAATGGAATTGCTGGATCAATGGTATGGGTATTTCTTTTCATTTATGATACTGTCTTCACTTTATCTCAGTCTTCCTTTCCCAAACTCGTTGCCAACATGCTACACATGCAATCCTTTCTCCATTTCTGCCTGTGAAAAGTGTTTTCAATTTTTCCAAACTCAATTCAAAGACTACATCTCCTGTGTATGTACATATTTTCACCCCACCACTGAATCTTAATCTCTCCAAGGCTAACAACTGTGCTTTTTGATTTTATTCCCTCATTCTACACCAATACTTGCAGACACATAGTAAGTTTAGATAACCATTTATCAGAATAAAATGAATGGTGAATTGTGTTATACAATTTTTAAAAGTCTTTTGAGCCAAATATTTCCCTATTACTAATAGAAAAGCTTAGACTATTGACTATCGCCTGAATATTTTGAACTGCATTCTCTCATGGATGTCAAACACTATTATTTTCATTATATTTACCTGATTTTCTTTATTAGCGACTCATTAATTAAGAGTCTCAAGAGAAAAAACATGGTGCCCTGAGAAACCAAAGCCACAAACATTGCGCCCAGCTTATTCATCTCAAAGGTTTCACTTGGATATTCCACTCCATATGCTTTTAAGAAGTCTAGCACTGACTGTTGTTGGGAAAGTTCAATCAAGCCGTAGCCAAAACAGAATTGTGGGAAAATCAGGAAAATGCGCTTGAGGGTTTCAGAAATAAGTTCTAAAGTCTGAAATAAGAGAGACAAAAATAAAGGTCAGTGTTAGGCTTCCAACAAATTGACAAAAATTTAAAAGTAGATGTGTACCGATATTGAAACCTGAGAAGCTTATCTAGATTGGCAATTATTTCCCAAGTATGCTGAATTTGCATACGAATATTTACTACAACCAAATGGTGGAGGTTTATCACTGAAATACAAGCAGAAAATGATTATATTTTTCTTGAGGCAATCGAAGGTGTTGGTTCCAATCCTGAAGGCAAAATCACTTCTAGACCTGCCTTAGACCCTACGAGCGGTAAGGCTAGCCGGGGTGTTGGGGTCTAGTGTAGGAGATTGGTAGGTGCCTGAGTGAGGGAGACACTTTACAGTTCAGTTTTAGAACCCAAGATAATTCCTGCTTAGGGAGGAACTAAAATGGTGAAATGAGATGGAAGGAGAGACAACATGTCTCCAAGAGGAGCAAATGGCTCATTTTCACGTTATTCACACTTGGGGCCAACTACTTCCACCTCATGAATTTTCTTCCTCCTCCTGGAGCTCGCTTGTCTGTTCCTCAGTTCACTTCATTTCCTCTCTATTCTTTTCTGTTCAATTGCCTGGCACTGTTAGTGCTTCTCTTCTCACTCATCATAATTGTCAGTTCTGAATGGAAGATGATGCTTACAATGAAGTAGACGCTGATACTTGATTGAAAAGGGAAAGAATGAAGTTTTTTCTCTATGAATGTTCAAATGACTCCTAGCCTATCGTCATATAACTAAGTCATTGTCTGTCACCACCATACCATAAGAATTTGTTAATGGGTAAAAAGTTTAGCTGACCAATTGATTGCATGATTTATGTAGTGCTATAAAATATACCTGATTTCACCTCCATTACCCTACTCAAGCCCTATCAAATGTCAATAGCTTTGGCACTCAGTAAATACAATGATAAGCATTAACCTAGATGAAGCCTAAAAAGAATTTTAAAAGCTGTGTAAAGGAGAGTTTCTCCTCTTCTAAATTTAATAGAATCAAACTGTATTCTTCTTTTCTATTTAAAGAATGTAAAATAAAAAAAAATCTTTCCACCTGGAACATGTTGAAGCTTTTGATACATTCACTGAGGTTTAGCAGACTAATAAAGGACCTTACCGGATCATTAGGCTTTTCCTTGGAAAGAAAGTACACCACCGACAGGGAAACAATGGAATTGATGCCAAAAAACAAGTTGACACAGACATAAGTGATGAAGGCCATTCCTGTTTCATGGAAGAGCCCTGCCAGCAAGTACATCCAAGAAAATGTTGCATACCTGCAGGTTAAAGATACTAAGAATTAGAATTGTACCTTAGTTATTCTATTTTTAATAAAGAAAAGAAATTAGATGGGGTTCCAAAATCAAAATAAACATTAGAGGTGAGTTGCCAAGCCTTGTAATTAGATCTCTCTTTCAGTCCTCTTTTTGACAAAAAAAAATCCAAAGGATGGTCTTAAAAAATGACCATAAAAAGCCTCTTTTACAAACCGTTGAGTAGTCCTACATCATTACAGCTACAAACTAATCCCCCCTGGAGATAGTGTTATCCCTCACAGGCAGGATTTTTTGTTGTTGTTGCTCAGAAATAGAAGTTTAATCAGTATAAATCTTATAATTTAAAGTTTAGGAAAAATAATGACATTATTGTAGGCTAGCTAAACAGAGCATGCTTAGAAATTGGATAGCCTGTTTTGAGCAAAGACTTGAGCAACTTTTGGGGCAATTAAATAGAACTAGAGATAAGGGAGTTACTGCATCAACTATAATTGCTAACTAAGGGTTACTACTTAAGCATTCAGGGCAGAAAGAATTCTTATACTAAGCATTGCATATATCAACCTGTATTATCTTAATACAGAAACAACAATATTACGTGTGTGTCCCTAGATTTCTATAAAAAGATAAATACAAATAAGTATACATGAATTTTTATATACCCTATAATACTACATACACTCATATAATTTGTCAATACATAAATTCACACATAAATTTCTAGTCGTTCTAAAGTATCCACTTTTATGTAAATTAGTTTACATATGTAAATTAGTAAGCATGACATCTGGCACCCAGTAAGTGCTCATTAATGTTAGGTATTACTACTATTATAATAATAACAGAATTAATTTTCAGAAGTATTATATTTTACAGACTATGGACTAGCAAGTGTAATGTATTGTTAGTCATCATTCATGTCAAATGAAACCCCAAGGCAATTGTAATTTAGCTAATGAGATTTAGGTCCTATTTGTGTCTAGAAGCATTTAATTCTGTTAATTCTTCTTTCATTGCTTAATCAGCAGCTTACCCAAACAGCAGAAGTAGGAGAGATACAGCTCCTAGGTTGTTTTCACTGTAGAAGGCAGGTAACTTGAAAATTGCAATGACACCAATTGAAAATGCTACCGGCACCAAGTAGAAGACCTATGGGAATATGTAAAATGATGTTGAAAGTATGGCAAGTATTTTTCCAAAAAAAAATCAATAACCCATCTAGTTTAAAACTGCAACAAGTTGACCTAGAAATATTTGAAGGAATGAATTTTTTATTTATGTTCCCATTGCTTGTAATGTTCAGCTTATTTTACATTGATTTTACTTTAGAATTTGTCTCCTCCAATATGAGGTCGAGCCACTCTCCATCTTTATAAATATACAAGGAGTCCCTGGTGTTCCTGCCTCTAGGCTTTGAGATTTGGGATCATTCAGTGACAGAGGTTCAGTGAGAAAGATAAGACAGCCAGGTATCTTGGTATTAGATTCAGTCCTCAAAGTATTGATTTCATTTGGAATGCTGGAACTCTCTCAGATGGTTGATTTCTAAGGCTTGGTTATCAGTGTGAGCCACTCTGTGCAAAGCAGCATGTCAGTGGGTCCCACACATTCTTAGAAACACAGGTATATAAACAAAGAACTTAAGAGTTTTGTTGGCAAGTAGAAATATTAAATGCTGAGGATGATTACAGCAAGATGTACACAGTGAAGGCAGTGGTAATTTAATTGGTGGTGGTGGGGGTGGAACTCCTAAATTGGAATGAGCTCCAAATATAAGACAACAGAATCCTAAGTAGTAAGTAAATCTTTATGGAAGTGTGTGTTTGAAGCTTTCTTAACATTAAAGCTCCTATTAAGTCCGGAGCAATTATTACTATTCTTTTAGATTTGACTTCTACAACAAACACATTTCAGACCTCACTGGCTACATTAACAAAATGAATATACAGTTAATTACTCTTTAACCCTTTGAGCCAATGATCTTGACAACAGCTCAGACAATTTCACCATAATCACCAGGCAGACATACACATCTGGGCTTTTGGCCAGCACTGGCGTGTTTGAAGTCAAGAACAACCATCTAAACTTTGGGACCATTTTATGCAAATGAGAGAAATGAAATTCATCCCTTCGTTTCCCTACTAATCTTCTTCAATGTGTCATTCTTCAGGGGCTACTACTTTGAATTTTTTACTATTAGTTGATTAAATTTTTATAAGCTTGATTATTTGGCAAAATTGGGTAAGGATATTTTGCTGCTAAGCTTCTATTTCTCCACGGTAGTGGTTCTCAGTCTTCAGGGTGCTTAAAATTACTTGGAGGATCTTGTTAAAAAATGCATGTTCTCCACGCTCCACTTCCAAGATATGGATTTAATAGATCTGGAGTAGGGCCCAGGAATCTGCATTTTAAGTGCCCTACAGAATCTGGTATAGCCCACAGAGACGAAGGCAGGTGGGTTTATTTTTCTCCAATCACTAGATGAAGATAAGCCTGGTTCAAATTATTTTTTTTTGTAATTTACTGTCCTTGTGGTAATAATTTGAACAAACTAGAATAAATAACTCTTGAATATAAAACTGATGGTTTCTATCCAAATTAATCCTGTTCTTCTTGCAATGACGGAAGTTACTCACCATGTCATAAATGAAGTTTGTTACCCAGTAGCATGTCACACCGATACCTGAAATGTGTTGCAATTGTTTGGCTTTGGTTTGATGTTCCCTTACGACGTAGGTGACAAAGCTGGCGGTGGTGACAGAGTAGCCCATCAGGATGGACAGTGCCACTAAAATATCAATTAAACTGCTGATTCTATAGTGAGCAATAGGGAGAGGAAAGCACACATAAGTTTTTGGAGCTCTTTTCCTTTCAGAGAGATTCATGACTCAAGCCATCAACAAAACAGTACAAGAGTTGGCTGTGACACAAATATGGCTTCCTGCAAGGCAGCCAGATAATATCTCCAATGCACCTCTACTGTGACGCTGGAATAAATGTAGTTTTAGTGCATCTGAATTGACTAGGGATATCTGATAGAAAAGCTTCGGTCTCCAAGGGTTACAGGGTATATGCAAGGGATATATAGTTCTTGAGCATAGAAACAGTACTTAAATGCTATGCAGGGAAGTTGAAATGACAAAGCACTTATGCACTTGACTCATGAAAGCAGCAGACTCTGTGAATCTGTAGTCAACAAGCTCTGCTTGGCAAGCCCACTCTACACCCTTTCAGAAACTTCCTTTTATCCCAGCCAGTGACTTATATTACCAGCCCTTCTAGACTGACATTCATTCAGATACAACTGTGATTTCCAATTATAGCACTTTATGCAGAGGCTCAGCTATGCCAAGGAGAAAGTAGTCAATCCAGAAACATCTGCTTACGTGGCTTGTTCTTGGTCTTGCACTCCTGGGTACGGATGGCTGTACATGATGATGCCTTCAAGAAGAGACAGTTTTTCTATTAGTCAGTATTCAGTTAATCAGAAATACCAATTTTTAGATGAATAATATATAATACATTCCTCCTTATGCTATGATCTAAAGAATTTTACTTTGCAGATCCTCCTTTAAAGGAAAATGATTTTTTCCCCCTCTAATCCCATCAATGCCATTGGTGGCACTCACATAAAAAGAAAAGTTTTCACATGGTGTATAGAACCTTTGGGAAAGAGACAAAAATTTACATTTCTTCTATAACATTTCCCCTAGTCTATTACATTTAAATAATTGTTTTCCACTGTCTTTCCTCTATCTGGTGATGTATTAATATATGTTTGTATTTCAGCAGCACTTCAGAAATGTGTTACATTTACATAAGCAATTCAAGGGTGAGGGGACCAACTATATGAGGGTCCTCTAAAGAACAGAAACTTACCTCTACCAATCCTCCTTACTGCCATGGCTGTGGTGGAGAAATATGGTAGCCTGAGAGGACCCCTCCTTCTCCTTTACTACTTCTAAGGTGCCTATTGTTCTAGAGCTCTACCAGACTAGGGCCTAGGAACTTCATCCATGCCCGAGAAATTTCCACTGAGACACAAAGGTCCAGAGATTCTAACTGGCTCCAGAAAAGTAGTCACTTAATTTCCACATAGTCCCAATCCCAAATTGCTGGGATCTCTCAGAGTAGGTTATATTTTTGAGTTAAAAGCAAGGTTCTCTCCTCTTCATTAGAGGACCTTGGTTAGACAGAATAAAAAATGGGGTGGCAACAGTTTCCCAAAGAACCACAGTGCAAAGTTAGAGGCTGTACTGTCTGAGTAATTGTGGAAAAGAATGGTAGGGGATGAGAATGAGGATATCTCCTAAGTACTTGTTCCTATAGCGTCATAAACTGAGTGAGAACTTTCTCACTTACTGCTCATATAGTACATGCTCATATTAGGATACTGAGGTCCATGCAGAGTACCCAAATGTTATAGGTGATTTTAAAGGTAGATTCTCTCAATTTAATTTATAATATTTACTAAGTAGAATGTGACATATTTTGAGGTTGAGTTTTGCAACTGTTGTATGTTAAAGAAAAATATATGGTTAAAGCAAAACAAAGAAACTAACAACAACAAAAACCAATTTGACCTATAATTTTAATCATGCCATCAGAGGAATGTACTTTTCTTATCTTTGTATAAATTAATGGGCTCTTTTTAAATGGAGATTCAAATTTCTTTGGGGCCTACTTAAACCATGTTGCTAAATTATAATATAGGCAAGGGAAAACTTTTATTTCTGCTTTGTATTTCATAATCAAGGAATACTCTACTTCATCAGAGAATCTTTGCAAATACGTTTTACTCCACAATGCAAAGTCCTGTGGAACCAGTTTTTTGAAACATATTTTTAGCTAAAAGATCAAGTTAATGTATCTGAGTTAGAGACCTATACCATAAACAACTCTGTAGGTTCTATAGGATCCAGCATAATGTCTTGAAGTATAGTGATTAGTCAATGAATGCTTGTTAAATGAAATCAAATCTTAAAATTTCAATTAATATTTTCCAGATATAATATATATTAAAAATGAGACATTTTCTGTTGTCTCTACAGTTGTGAACGTAAAATGAGATGCTTCCCATTGACCACTGCTACTAATACAACGAAGTGTAAGAATGAAGGCTGGAGTGGAAGGGGCAATGTTTTAGTATTCTTGAAAAAGAGCCTACTTGTGTAACATTTGTTAGGAAAACAAACAAACCTGTATTCTTTGGAAAGAAAGAACAGAATTTTCATGTTAAATTAACCACTAGAGGGAACCACATGAATATAATAGATATTGACTTCGGAAAGGAAAGCTAATTAAAAGATTTTTATTAGCATGTTGGAATGCAAAGAAAATCAATTTTACAGCTAAAGTAAAATTCCAGTTCATGCAGAATCTAACAAACATGCCTTCAAACAAGTAGTGTGTTGGGGGAGGTGGTGGGAGAATAATTGGCTTGAATTTTTAAAGCAAGTAATATTATTAATTATCATGGTAGACCCCAAATAAGCATTATGAAACAAAAGTATGTTAGGGTGGTATAGATTTCTTCTTTGAAAGAGATCAGACTCCTTCCAGAGTGGGTGGAAATCTACCACTTTCATAAGTCTACATAAGAAAAACTAATAGAGAATAGAAGACACACTAATACTAATCTCTGTATAACTCAAGCTGAGCCTTATTTTTAAATTAAAAAAATAAATTTCAGTTTAGGGCCAATATAAAGTTTTTATTCTAGAATTCCTAATTCTTTACACTCTGTAACTTAAAATACCATGTTAGGAGCTACAACGAGCCTGCTGGAGTCTACAGTGACTCAGATTGCCTGGGTCAAAGGAAAGAACACTAATTATTAAGGAAACTGGAACACAGGTTTCAGACAGCTGACCCTTCTCTCTTGTTCTCTCTATTTTTGCTACATGTTTGTCTAGTCATGTCTATAGTTCTTATCCTTTCATTATCTGTCACGATAATAAATGTCTTTTGCTCTGAATAAAGCATCCTACTGAAAGTCAAGTGTCCAATAGTTTTTCAAACCAGATTACACTAGACCCACCTGGCTTTAGTCACCATTTAATTCAATTTACCACTTTTGACTACGCTCTTTATCAATGCTCTAGATCTAACGACTATGAATCTTGTTATTTTCTTCTTGGTTCCTTCTAACAAAATGCCAAAGAAATTGTGAAAAAGATACTGTTTTCTCTGAAATGAAGACTCCTAAAGATTCTGTTGCTGGAATGAGTATTTGAGTCTTCAGTTTTTTTCCACAATCACCAGTACATCTGGTCCACACTATTAAGCTCAAAAGAAGGGAGACGAAAGAGAAGTAGACATTGGTATTTCTAAAAGATATATTGTGGTTTTCCCTCCTACTTAATAGGCTATGGATTAGGCGAGTAACCTTGGTCTTGGCCAGTAAATGTGTTAGTTTTTCTCCATCTTTTTTATTAATATTTTTTAAGGATCAGTATGGAAAAATAAATTTGAGCAAGGCTCAAGAAGATGAAATAGTCTGATGAACAGTAATTGGATTAGAAAAAAAAGAATCAGTCTCTTTTAAATTCTAAACCTTATTTTAAAAACTATGTGGAAGTCTCTTGGGAAATCCATCTGAAGTAGACATGGCTGAGTATAGAGAAGCAGTATAGAGTATTAGAATAATGAACAGGCAGGCATCAGACAGCCCTGGGTTCAAATCCCACATCTGGGCCTTGGAGAATTCATAGTTGGGAATAATAATACTCACCTGAAGGCTGCTGTAAGGATCAACAATATTTCATATAAAGCATGTGTCATAACTCAAGTGCTCAATAAATGGTAACATTTTTGTTCAGGTGTAGTACTTTTTAGTTTGAAAGTCTTGTCTTCATGTTTACATTTGTGAACAATATTTATAAAACACTAATTGTTTTTAAATTTTTTTTAGCCAATAGGCAAGTAAATAGTTTAAAAATATTTTCCTATGAGATACAACCACTAAGTGTGGGAGCAGACATGAGCATGAAGTCAGTATTATTATCCTGACTTGATAAATGAGAAAACTAAATTAACCTGAAGTTAAGGGTGTTATCCAGAATGTTCCATCTGGCAGTAGTTACTACTTCTAAACTCCTTTTAAAGACCCGTGATTTAGATACTATAAGATACCCGCCACTGGGAGGAAACAGGATACAAAGTGTATTTTTATATGGAGAGTAGCAAAAGTTGCAATACAAGATGCTTCTGTGTAAGTAACTTTACCGTGTCGTGCAGCATCCTCTTTTGACATGTTAACTCGCAGGAGGAAATTATTCAGACTGTTGAGGTAAGCCGGAAGGGAATGATAGCCTTCTGGATCATACCATACCTGTTAAATTCCAAGACAAGGCAATATCAATATTGTGTTCAAATAAATTAGGCTGCCTTAACATCTGACAGACTACCTTATTTATATTTAAAATAAGAGCACCAATTTTCCGAACATTTATTTGCTCGTGAACAATTACGAACTATCCTCTAGAGCATTGACCACAGACCTATAAGTAGGTCTCCAGTGTAGAATGGGCAGAGCTTGGGAAGACAGTTGTGTGATAGCACTGTTAGTTATTCAGGACCTACTCTATGGGCAAACCTTGAAATAAACTGGAGGAAACATTCTCATCTCCAGCTCTGTGGTGGATTCATGGTGATTCTGAGACTAGAACTATGGTATCCTGGCTCACAATAATAGTAATAAAAACAAATGGCATAAGGACGGAGCTGGAAAAACAAATAAAATACATATACAAGCATCATGTCCTTAGCAACAAGACTGACAACCTTGAAATTCCTCTATTATCTTTCTATTCCTAATCATAACCCACAAGACAGTGGGTTACTTGACCTTCTGTGTCAAAAACAGAGGGGTTTAAAATACTGGTCCACCTCAATTCAAGAAACCCAGTTGATAATTCAAAATTACAAATTTGATTTATGGAGAAACAATTTTACATTAGAATCTCTCTTGTTTATACAAGAATATTTACTCTGTGCATGGAGAGAGGGAGGAGAGGGAGAAAAGGGGAGCATTAACCACCCCCCCAGCATTACTATTTACTGTCTACATGACTTGTAAAAATCACCTAAAATAGGCCCAATCGTCTCTATCTCATAGAGATGTTGTGAGGAGGAAATTAGGTTGTCTGTGTAAAAGGTGATAATGGAACTTGCCATATAAGAGTCACTGAATGAATATGAGTTTCCCCACACTCTCCAAGACTGTACGTGTCCCTTACTACCAAATGAGAACACGTGAAGCACAATTTAGGTCCCTAAGGCCATGTGAGTAATCATATGTGTCTGATCCTGTGACTTTAGCTTGTTTTTGGTATGATCTAAAAGAAAAAAAAGCAAACAAGATTATTTATCTCCATCAAATTCAGTAAGGTTTCCAGGTTCTTCAAGAACCAAGGCTAAACATACATATTTCCATTCTCTAAAAAAACATATGCATAAAGAAAAATGCATAAAACACAAATGTATGGTGTTACAAAAAATTTTAAAGGGCGTGCACCCATTAAGCCATCACATAGGTTAAGAAATAAACATTGCCAGCATCTGGAACACCTTCTCCTTCACTCTCTGTGTCCTTCCAAATCACAATACGCTCCCTTTCCCCTAAACAATATGGTCAAGTTTTGTCTAGTCTCAAAGTTTATAACAAATGCAATCATAGTCTATGTAGTCATTTTTGTCTTTTGTTTATTCATAATGTTTGGGAGATTGAACTTGCTTGTTATATGGAGCTGAGTTCATTCATTTTCATTGCTGAAAGTTCTATTGGATGAATGTGAAACAACTTATTCTACTACATATGGGCATTTTGGGTTGTGCTTTTGGCTATTATGAGAAATACTACTATGTATACTTTTGTCCATGTGTCCTGGTGCTATGTGTATCCGTTTCCCTAGGGTATATACACAGGACATGAACAACTGTGCTTTGGGGTTTGAATAAAGCCAAATTGATTGTACCCATGTTTTGTTTTTACCTCATGAAAATACTTGACCCTATCAACTTCACCTTCTCATTTTTATGACATCCCAGAAGAAAGATCATAATTTACCTTGGCAAGTGTTCTATTGGCAGGAATCGGTGTTATATCAAAACGAAGGTCTTTAGTCAAAGGCAGCCCAAAACTCCAACCTCCATATCTACAGAGAGTAGTAAAATTTATATTTGTTTTAATGGAGAAAACCTTCATAAGTAGATCTAAAATACTTAACTAGGAGCTCATTTTTTTCTTTCCATTAGGAACACATTTACAGGATAAAGTAAATACTGCTTGACAAATATTTTACCTTTTTATTGATTCTCTTTGTCATATTTTAATCTCAAGTGTGCATTATAACTAGAGGGAAAAAGTCCTTCTAAACAACTGCATCTGCGTAGTAATCAGCCTGAAAATGTGACATATAACCTAACCAATTTCTCCATCATAGCTGACCCAGGTATCATCTCAAAAATCTTAATATTTTAGTGCTTAAATATTCCTTTTAGGTAATTAATACTGATGCAATATAATATCAGTTCATATCTTTTTTTGAAATAGCTCATTTTTTTCTATTAATATAATTCCAATTTTTTTCCCCTAGCTTGTCCCCTGGTGCTATATTTTTTCTCTGATGTTTGAAGGTGAGTTGGGTTTGTTTAACTATTTGTCAGTTCATGGTCTCCTAAAAATGAAAAGTTGCTTTTTAAAGTCCAAGTAGTAATTTTAAGAATAGATTAATTTAAATGGCCACCAAATTTAAGTCAGGTTAAATAAATAATGGTGCAGTCATACTAGAATAATCTTGTGACTATCATCGTAAATGTGATGCTATAGAACTATGTTTCTGACACGCAAATAACATCATATTATAGTGTTCACTTTTTTTAAAAGTAAGGTTTGGAACTGTTTATAATAAAACGTATTTTGTTGAAAATATTTATGTGTATATCTGTGACAAGAAAATTTCTGAAGGGATATACACCAAAATATCAATAGTGGTATATCTGAGTGAAGAAATATTTTTTCTTCTTTGTGCTTATCTATAGTTTCTAATTATTTTACATTCATGGTAAATGCTTAGGTGGTGTAGGTACAAGCCCACTGCCTTGCTACACATGGACATGCTTTGTCCACATGCAGGTATCACAGTCTAAGTTTTCAGATATTCATATTGGAACTAAGGCTAATTGTCACCAAAAATCATGCCTTAAAACTCTCCAAGTTCATATAATCCAGACAATAAGTTCTTTCTTCCTTCAAAAAAAATATGTACAAATTTAACAGTACATTTTTGAGGCCTGAAAAAACCAATGCTTTTCAGTTTGTTCAAATAAATCTTAACTTAGAGTTGATACTTACGTTTCAGTACATAAGGCTGTTTAAATAAAACTGAGAATGTAACCATGTAAAATATAAATGAAAGGAATTTGCATCTGTTGTCTCTATTGTCTCAAGTTTAGGAGGCAGTTATCATTAAAATTAGAAAGCAATTATATATGTTATAAACAGAGTATTTTACCTTTTTTGGACAAACTCATTTGCAGTTGAAATAAGATAATTTTCCACACGGTGTCCAGTGAGGTTATAAATTATTTGGGAGGAGTAAGTTCTTCTGTGAGGTGGGGAATAGTTAAATTTAGGACATTCCTGGAAAATAAAGTTAAAAATTAAGTTTTTTCTGGCCAATGCTTTGCAAATTAAATCGACAGTATCAAGGAGCTTCAGTTTCATGATCTGTCTACTACTGCATCTGGTACAGTGTGATAAGACTGTCCTTTGACTCCAAAGAGCTTTAAAAAGTCATCTTACCTATGCCAAGAAATTAGAACAAACAGCTATTATTTATGTGGAGCATATATACATGTGTTTAGCACTCACTTGAGGCCAACAAAGAACACAAGTTAACAAATGTGTGATATTTCTTTCACCATGCTGACAAGCTTAATATGTTTGGAGAATAACATTAAATATTAAAATGACTCAAAATTCCCTCAATAATTCACAGGTAAGGAAAAAAAATGTTTGCCCCAAATTGAAATGATAACATGAACAGACATAACTGCTCCAGGGACTGACAGCAGTGGATGAAAAATTCACGATACATTAGTTTTGGGTACATACTCTAGGAGTAGAGTTTAGTTATTATATACTTTAGTTTTATATGTGTGTGTGTGTGTGTGATATGTATCTCCACACACACATACACAGATATGTAAACTTTTAGTTTGGAATCATTTTAGATTTACAGAAAAGTCACAAAGATAGTACAAAGGGTTCCTGTACACCCCTAGCTGCTTTCCCCTGTTAACACTTTACATTACCATGTACATTTTTTTTTTGTTTTGTTTTGTTCTTTGAGACAGAGTGTCACTCTGTTGCCCAGGCTAGAGTACCATGGCATCAGCCTAGCTCACAGCAACCTCAAACTCCTGGGCTCAAGCAATCCTCCTGCCTCAGCCTCCCGAGTAACTGGGACTACAGGCATGAGCCATCATGACTGGCTAATTTTTCTATATATATATTTTAGCTGTCCATATAATTTCTTTCTATTTTTAGTAGAGATGGGGTCTCGCTCTTGTTCAGGCTGGTCTCAAACTCCTGAGCTCAAACGATCCACTCACCTCAGCCTCCCAGAGTCCTAAGATTACAGGCGTGAGCCACCACGCCCAGCCTACCATGTACATTTGCTTACAAATTAGTTTTAACACTTATTCTTATACTCGTAGTTTTCTGCACTTCCTGATAACTTACTTTTTAGTGTAGCTTCTCATGCTTCATTGCGATGAAGTTTAGTTTGGGAAAAATCTAGCACTTTTCCATAGCACCACATATGTATCCCAAGTACATAAAATTGCAGGTTGCTCTAAAAAAAGCAGTGCTGGATTTCCTCTTATATCAACTTGAGATTGCATTCCAGAATGGTACTAGGTTCACAAATAATTAAAGGAAGATACCCTTATGTATACAGTGCAATCTTTAAAATTAAATTGTAATATACATTGAGAAATGCACATGTATTATAAGAGCACTTCTTGATGAATTTTGACAAACTGAACACTTCTGTGTAACCAACAACCAAGTCAGGAAACAGCAATACCAGCCCCTCAAAAACTCCCTCATCACACTGTCTTTAAATCACTACCACCCCTAAAGTAACAGACCCGGATTAGTTTTGCATATTTTTGCATTTTCTTTTCTTTTAATTATTTGTTTTTAAGGTGGGGTCTTGCTCTGCCTACTCAGCCTGGAGTGAAGTATCATGATCATAGCTCCTACAACCTGAATCTCCTGGGCTCAAATAATCCTCCTACCTCAGCCTCCCAAGTAGCTAAGACTATAGGTGTGTGCCACCATGTCTGGCTAATTTTTTAATTATTTTCTTAAATAAAGATGGCAAACTCCTGCCTTGGCCTCCCAAAGTGCTAGGATTACAGGCATGAGCCACTGTGACTTGTTTTTATATCTTTTTTTCTCCCCCCCCATTTTTATATCTTACATAAATAGAATAATATAATATATACTATCTTGTGTCTGGCTCTTTTCCTTCATCATGATGTTTGTGAGAATCTTCCATATGATGTGTGTGGTTGTAGATCAATCACTCTCACTTCACTTAGATAGTATTCCATCACAGAAATATGCTATATTTGACTTATCTATTCTACCATTTGTGGGCATTATTCACTTTTCTGATGAGTATATAATAGGAGTGGAATTGCAGGCCCCACAGGTAGGCATATGTCCAGCATTAGTATATATTTCCAAGCAGGTTTAAAAATTGTACCAAATTAAACTCCCATCAGCAGATTACGAGGGTTCTGCCTGTTGCATATCTTTGTCAGCACTTAGAATTTTCCTCCTTCTTCATTTTAGTCATTCTGGTGAGTATGGAGTGATATTGCTTTACCTTTTAATATATTTATTGGCCACCTGTATATACTCTGTGAAGTGTCTCTTCATGGTTTTGCTAATTTATCTATTGGGTTATCTATTTTTTTTTAGTAATTTGCAAGAGTTCTTTGTATATATGTTCTGAACATGAGTCCTTTGCTGTGTATTGTGAATATTGTCTTCCACGCTGTGGATTTCCTTTTTACTTTCTTAATCTTTTGATGTACATACAGTATAATTTGTTTCTTTTCAAGAAACTTAGAACTTTATCTGTAATGCATATCTGATGTACACAGCATCAATTATGCAAAGTGACCTCACTGTTATTAAACAGGTAGAAATAGATCTGAAGATGTTAATTAAATGACAAAATAGACTGAAAAAATTATAAATCTACTGGATTTTAGATTACTAAAAATCATCCAGATTCTAATTTTAAATATTAAGTTAACTAACTTTTACTGGGAACTGAAGAAAATACATGAAGAATTTCAGAAATTAATTAAATTAGATGAGAGATTAAAAAACTCTGAATACTGGGTAGGACTAATTTTTAAATATGCAAGGATTCCAAAAGGTCCTTGTTGGGTCCCAGCTCTTATTGTTAGTAACTATCTTGCATGAGAACACCAAAATGGGTTGCGTTTACTGAAAATATTTTCATTCTAAAATATTGTACCAAGACAGTTCAGGGCACAACAATATGTCACTTTGAAGAAAATGTTGCTAGATTACCCCCATGAGAAAGTTAAGTTGACAATATAGCAACTCTTCAACAAACTTTAACTTCCCTAGTGAATTTGGTTCTCTTAGAAGCTTGGTGAATTGATAGGTTTAGAAAACTAAGGTCTGTATCTATCGAACATGGACAGAGTAAGTGATAGATAATTTTTTCTATTTCTTTCAGGAAATGATTTTTCCTGTAGCCTGGAGGTGTTTCTTAGAGACATATGTAACTCTGTTCTAGACTTACACATTATTGACTTCCTAGCTGACCACTACAGTGGCAGTCTCACTGAATTTTCAAATATGACAGCTATGGTGGCAATTTTTCGTGTGAAAAATAGAGCTTTCCAGTTAGCACTGAATCGAGACCAAAAATTCATTTTTAGGTGGTCTCCACAAAGACCATCAAAGAATCACCTACCTTTGGAGATTTGTCCTGAGATGGATTTAAAATAGTGACCTGACATTCAAAGTCACTATTTTTGAGCTGCCGGGGTCCATATCTCTGAGCTACTAGCTTCCATAAAATGAAATTATAGCGACTCTTGGGTAACTTAGATAGATCTTTCAAGTTTCAGTATTTATTCCCTGCTTTTCCTACTTCAATGCAACCAAATTCCATTTTACCTGGATATTTTCTGAGCAGGAGCAAACACCAAAATTAGTGATAGGTTCTCCACTGGTGTTCCATTTTTCCAGACTGTCTTTCTTTAAACACTGTCTGCAAATAAAAATGATATTAACATGAGGATGTGTGTGTGTGTGTGTGTGTGTGTTCTCGTCTTTATGTACCAGTATATACATAAGTACTTGGTATTAAATTCTGGTGTGTAGTCCTAGTTACAATTTGCTGATTTTTCATAACTTGAATATACATTGCATGGCCATTTCCTAGTGATTTGAGGTTTTGTGGTGGGGGATTGAGGGAGAGCATTTATTGATTCAATAGTGTTGAGGCCAAATCTCACTGAAGTGTCTTACTATGTCAGGATGGCGCTTTTTGTCTCCTTTATTCTCTTTGCTTTTTTCATCCTCTCTTCTGACAGGAAGGGAATACTTTAGCATAATATTAATAATACGCCAAGGTCAGGTTTACATGTGCTATTTACTATCTTGGAAGTTTGAATAAGCAATATTGCATAGTGCAAACATATGGGAATTGGAGTCAGAAGACTTGGGTCTCAGCTTTAGCTATAGAATTTACTATCTAGATTTCTTTAGACAAGTACCTTATACAAGCCTCAGTTTCTTTAGCTATAAAATGGGATGAATAATTCACAAGGTTGTGATTGTTAAATGAAAATATGTATACAAAAGAGCTGTACAAATTGTGACATCTAATGTTTATCATTACAGTATAGCATAGCTGTGGAACGAACTAAAGGAGATAGATCAAATCTGTTACACAGAGATTTCTAACAGGGAACTGCCCTCTTCTAACCAAATACACATACATACACACACACACACACACACACACACACACACACACACACACACACCCCTGCATACACACAAAAGGGAACATTGAAAACAAACAAAAAGCAAGAACCACTTACGGATCACTGGTGTTGAGACACAGGTTGTCAATGCCAGGGAAGTTCCACATTGCTGAGACCAGTCCTTTCGTGCTTGGGTGAGAATTCCTGAAATGTTTAAAGGATAGAAACAGATTCGTGACTCTGCCACGTTAACTCATGCTCACAAATAATTTGAAGAAATGAAACGTGCTGTTTATAGGACTATGTTCTTAAAAATCTAAGAAAGATGCAGTCTTCGGAAAAAAAGTATCACAGGAAAAAATATGCACGTGTCTCTATTTGGCTGCTTTGTTATTATAATTGTCATGTGCATTTAGTGATCACCTACTGTATAAATAACATTATATTATTCAGAATTTTGACATTGCTATTCAATATTTGTGAGACTAATAAAAAGATATTTTCTGTATATTACAACAGGTAATATACACATAACCTGGCTTTCTTGATTAAAGTCTAGTCATTAAAAACAAATATCTACTATAACTTTATTTTCAGGAGAATGCAAAAAAAAAAACTCTTAAAAAGCTATTTGTTGGCAATGGAAGTAACATATTGCAATATATCAAACTGTCCATTCCTTTAGCAGAAGCAAGCATTATGGGCCCTAAGCTCTTTATTCTTCAGCATTCCATGGGATTCACGCAGGTACAACCACACTCCTGGAAGATTTTTGGAAACATCCTTTCAGTTAGTGGAAAGAAACTTACGCATAGAAGGCTGTCTGTTTGGAGGTACCGTAAAGAGAGGGGGAGATCTGGATCTCTGGATAAATGTTGCTGGAATCTCTTAATGTGCCGAGGCCCATGGCCGTGGTTACGAAGACGATGGGGAGGATAACCTGAGCAATGAGACCTTTCCAGTTCCTGCGGGTGTGGTGGAACCTCTTGATGAGTATGGCCATTATCTTCTTCAGCAATAGTCCCAAACCGTCCAACCTCTCTCCTCTTGTCAGGATTTTGTCTAATTAAGAAAAAGAGATTTGATATAGTTCTGGAAAATCTTGATAAATCAAGTAATAAAGTAACTTCAAAAACTATGGATGGATGGTATAATATGGTGTGGTAGGAAATGCTTATATTTTAAAGATTTGGATTTCAGGTTCAGCAATGCATGTATCAGCCTTGGTCCTGAGCCTTCCACTGGGAAAATAAAGGACCCTAAAACACATCTTTATATAGAACTGTATGTAAAAATGATTTAAAAATTCTAATTCCCTATGCAAAAAACAGCCACATACATAGTGATTTTACATCAAAGTTAGATATCTAGAATTTCACAGGTGAATATTGTCCTCAAACTCCAAACTCTCAATGCATACTAAGTATGGATTCCTACTTACCGATACGCAAGAGATAATTTCTATCAAGAGATTGAATTCAAATAAGTAGAAATTAAAACACCAACCTAGTTTTAAGACCTCATTCCTATTATGAGTAACTTAGTTGATTCCAAGTCTAATTGATTTGCTCTGACTATAATGTGAGGTCCAGTGAATTCACCCTAAGTGAGGGAAAAGGAAAATCCTCTCCTCTAAAGTGTAGTTCTAGTTCAACCACGTACTCATTACCTTTTCTCTTTGGAAATTTGGAATGATTTTATGGCCTTTCCAAACTCCATTTTTACCACTAGAGTTACAAGAAGGAACTCACTGGAAAAATGTCTCTCCTCCACCCCTACTTTGAAATGCTTTTCAGATGCTAAGAAAAATTCTGTGGCTCTGAGAGTCAGAGCAGCTGTGGAGGCCATAAACCACTGCTTCCTCAATAGAGATTTATACCTAATAATTTCAGCAGCCCCCTCTAAAAACAGGTTCAAATACAGCATTCTCAGCAAAGGCCTGCCACCAAGCACTCCTTCATACGTGATAAGATGACGGTATTCCTCAACTCTGTGTATATTTTAAATTTTCTGTCACAAATTATGCAGCACAAAACTCATGATCTTCATTTAGCTGATAAGGAAAAATATAAAGCTGCTTAATTTAAAATGAATTCCAATTAAACAGAGTGAACACGTTTAAATGCAAACTCATATCTCCACAAAAGGGAATTGAAGAAGGAGCTGAATATTTTGAATTAATTAGTATGCTTTTCTGTTTCTTGAGAAATTACATGTGGATGACTTACAGGTGTATCAAATGGAATAAATGTGCTTTCTGAAAGATAATGTCAATGAGGGGAACATTTTGACTGAAGAATAGTTTCAAATTATGAGACAAATATTGAGGCAAATACTTAGCATTTACTTCCTAAAGCAGATGACCACTTTCTAATCAAAATTCTCAATTTTATGGACTGTACAACTGTATCCCCCAAAAGATGATAGATGAGGACATATTTGCCTCAAGTCTTGGAATTATACAAACACCAGAGATGATCTTTTCTGAGTTTTAAAGCCAGGCAAATGTTTAATTAAAAGTTCTGTTCCTAGAGATTTTTCCCAATTTAAGCAAACTGTCGAAATGACTACTCCATAATTTATATATCATTTTACTATATGCTACCTTAAGTAAATAGAGTTTCCAGAGGTATAAATTAACTGTCAGAAAGAGAATAAGAGACCATAAAAGTTATTTTCAATAGAGCCCAATCCCTTAAAGTCATATCAAGAAACATGATTTTTCAAATACATCCTGTATGAAGGATTGCTGAGTTGGGGAGAACCTATTATTAAAGATTCTTAGCCACCAAGTCCAATTTAATCAATTCAGAGACTTTCCTTCAAAAGCATTTTCTCAGCACCTGAATGTTCCAGAGTTGGGGGAGGTTAGACATGTTTTCTGATGAGGTACCATAAGGAGTGATGACTCTTTTTTTTTTCTTTTTTTTACTTGTTTTTGATGACTATTGTCTTCACTTAGGCATGTCTAATAACAAACAGGGAGTGAACCACCTCACAAGGTAACCTTGTCTGTTGCCAGACAGCACCAATTACAAGAAGAATTTTAACTCAAGCATAAATCTGAAATTGTAGAAGTTACATCTTGAAAACGATTTCTGGTGGGTAGGAGGAATACTCATTACCACCCTATCAAGGGAGGTCTTCTACATTCATTCTTCAAAGTACTTTGGAAATAGAGAATTTGATTTGGTTTAATGAATATTTTGTATATTATAATAAAAAAGGAAGCTTATATTTCTTTAGTTTTTTGAACGTAGAATGAAACTTTACAGTTGAATTTTAAAAAATCAAAATCTTTCCTGTGATTTTTCTCAATTATACAATTTATTGGAGTTAAGCAAAATATCCACGAGTGGCATACCGTCTCTGTCTGTGAAGTTGCTGCTGCTCACAGATAAATCGTCAGGAGTTGAGATGCCATTGGTATTGGAACTCCCAACTTTCTTTTGGGTTAAGTACTCAAGACTCATGTTACTATTTTTGTGTGACTCTTTAGTCAAGTTCAGAAAGACCTAGAAAGAGAAACCAGATCACTTCATTAATGTAAAAAGTGCATGTCTTTTCTAATGTCTAAGCTTAATTTTGATTTTGAATTATCATATTTATTGAGGCAAATATTTACCATCTGACTTTAAGTGAATATTTTTGTTTGTAAAAGATACGTGATCTATAGTTGGAGCAACATTTTATTCTCAGAAGTCAGTCTTACATAAGAACAGGATTGAAATAATTTTAAACTTTTCTGATTTTGTGAAATATTTATATATTTTTTTAAAAAACCTGCACATGTTTATTCTAAGGGAACAGCAAGTTATATCAGTCTTAAGAAAAAAAAGAGCAGTCAACGTGTACCTCTTCCACAGTGGTGTCTGAAATGCCATAGCACCCTATGTTGAGGTCACCCATGCCATTGTCCAGCGCTCGCAGGAGCGACAGATAGGCTCCCGAGACTTTGGTGCTGAACGGAGGAAGCACATAGACAAGCTCTCCCCCAATATCCTCCTTGAGGTAGGCTTCGGGAAGGTGTGATCGGATCATTGCTGTCACGGCCATGGTGTCACACACTATATTTGCATTTAGATTTTGACTCTAGAGACAAAGACAGAAGTTAGACACTCTCTTCTCTTTACACTGTAGCGAACCAGGGTCCCAGTGAGAGGGGGGTGAGTTCGTTTAGGCCACTGCAGACCTGAGTCAGATCACACGTCACTGCTTCAGTGCTCCCTGTCCCATTCAGGGCTCCTGTGGTTGTCTGCAAGTCATTACTTTACTAGCCCCATCCTCCTACTCCACCTCATTGTCCACAGTCCTCCCTCTCGCTTACTCTACGTCAGCAAGTGTCTTTTCTGTTGCTAGAGGGCTTCAGGCTCAGGCACACACACACCCATGCCCACCCAGGACCCTTGAAATTGCTCTTTCTTTGCCCTCAGATTGTGACAGGTCCATTCTCGAACTGGCTCCAACTCTTGGTTCACCTGTCACTTTCTCAAAGCCCTCTTCTCTTATTACCCTACTTAAAAATGGCACCGCTCAGCATTACTTCCTTATTCTATCCTGCATCATTTCCATACACAGCAATTACAAAATAATTTATTTATTGATTGTATCATCTGAATTCCTCACACCTCATCAGAATATAAACTCCACAAGGCAGGAATTTTCATGAGTTCATTGCTGTATCCCAGTGCCTAGGACAGTGCTTGGGTACACCATAAGGCATAATAAATACCTAATACACAAATTCCTGAGTGAATCAATGAGTATACCAATGAACTATTTTTTTATATTTGAAGTCACATCAGGATGATTAGATATTAAATAATTGGTGGTAGTCAAAGACTGCCTAATAGCATATACATCTTGCACAGTATTGTTAAATCATACACTATGTGAGGTGGTACAGGGATCCTTAGTGAGCTTTTTTGTTCTTCAAAAGATGTAAAAGCACCACTGACCTGTCTAAGTTATAGTCTCCACACTGTCGTTTGAGAAGTACTGATTAGAAGGTGAATACATGACTTCACATTCTTTTAATTTGCTCTTGATAAAACAGAAAATCAAATTTTTGGCCATATAAGTTGAAATGTTAGAGGAACTAAAAGCTGATTCTCCATCAGTAACATTAAGGTGCAGGTCATTTGTTACCTAGCGCATTGCTTCTCAATGTGCAGTCCCCTGACCAGCAGGGCAGCATCCCCCGGAACTTGTTAGAAATGGAGTAACTTCTGGTGCCACTCTTAGACCTACTGAATCAGACACTCCTGAGGTGGGGCCAGAAATCTGAGTTTTAATCAAGACCTCCAGGAATTCAGAGGCTCACTCAAGTTTGAGAACCATGAAGCTAGCATATGAATGAATTTTAGCAATGAATGAAGTTAGATTCTGCCTCCATTTCCTATAAAAAATTAATTTATGACTCTGTAAGGATGTATATTTTCTCCCCTACCAACCTTCTTCTTGGTGAGCGTGAGGTGATATCCATCCCCAAACGTTTCCTTGAGGTAAAACGGTGACCCGCAGCACCGCAGCCCGCCCTGCTCCAGGAAGGCGATGCGGTCACTCAGCACTTCAGCCTCGTCCAAGTGGTGTGTGGACAGAATGATTGTTCTGGCTTGAAAATACAGAGGAGACCCACAGGGAATGAAAACCGAAGCCACAGGTCCCAAGATACACAGAGTTAACAAGAGTAAATCCTGTGACGTCATGAGGAGAAGAGTCATGTTTTATGAGCTAATTGAAAAACTCACTGACCACGAGGAACTTCCAAAATGATCAAAGAAAAATTCAGAAGGGGTGTTCTTAAATATTTGGGGGTGTCTTTCATATGAATCGGAAGCAAATTAGTATTATGCTGACTGGCTAAATGTCCGTCATTTGTCGCGTGGGCATTGGCAACTCTTCCCAATCTGTCAGTTTTGCTCCTGTGACTTCGTTTTGCACTGTTTTTATTCCCTTTCTTCACAACAAGAAAGTGATAATTTTATAGACTTTTTGAATATTCCTCTCTGATTAATCCACTCCACCCTGATTACTCCTTTGCTTCACATCCTGTTAGCACTTATTTAGTCTGTTTTCAGTTTATTTTTATTTGTGTATGCTTGATATCTCTAATTAGATTCTTCACTCCTCTAAGCAGACTTTGGAACTTCTGTTGAATTTGCGGGCTCTCAAAAGGGCCAGTTAAGTGCTCAACTCACAGTGGGCACTAGACAGATAATAACAAATTGACCCAGAAAGTTGGCTGGGAGAAGAAAAATCTTGGGAAAAGAAAGAGCCAATCTTAGACCTTCAAAGGATATCATACACAGAAAAAGCTTCGACTTGCGTTTGTGTATCCCAGAGAGTAGAATTATGACTCTTGGGTGGAGAAGTTAAGAAAAAGTACTCATACCAGTTTTGTTCTTGCATATAACATCCCATATACTTCGGCGAGAACACGGGTCAACGCCAGTGGACGGTTCATCCAGAATTACTACCCTCGATCCACCGATGAGAGCTATGGATATAGATAACTTCCTCTTCATTCCTCCTGACAATGTTCCAACTCTCTTATGACGATGGCTATACAGCCCAGTATCTTTTAAAGTCCTTAGAAAATAATGTATGATGGTTATTTTTTACAGATAGACTATTTGAACACCGGAAAAATACAATAAACATAGTGATAGGTATTCACTAAGCAACTATTATGTGCTCAGTTGGATACAATAAACCACTGAGGATTCATGATATAGTTTTCTATCATTTGTCACCCAGTTGTAGGTACCAAATTAATACTCAGAAAAATCACAAGGGAATATATACTTCATTTGTTTGACAAATATTGATAGAGTGCCTGCCTATTTTTTTGCCAGGCTCTGTTATAGTGCTTGGGAAAAGCAGTGAGCAGATAAAGTCTCTACTCACAAGGAGATTATGTTCTAGTATGTGTGTATATCGAGAGGGATGCATGGAAATCCAATCAATAAACATATTCCTAAATAAGTTTATAATATGTCAGGTGGTGATAAGTACAATAAAAAATAAATAAAACAGGGTATGTGAGATAAGGAGTGTCTGGCACATGCTATTTTAGGCATCTATTTTATACATGGTGATGGATTGAGAGAAGGTGACATTTGGGCAGAGACAAAGAATGTGGTCATTTGACCAGGAATAAGCCAAATGGCTGTCTGAGGAAGGGTGCTGTGAGTAGAGGGAAGAGAAAGCAAAAGACTGGGGCAGGCCTGGTGTTGTCAAGCACACGGCTAGGCCAGTGTGCCTAGAGTAAAGCGAATGTGGGAGAGACTGGGGGAAAATGAAATCAGGAGTGAGATTGGGGGCCGGTCATAGAGGACTTTGTAGGTATTGAGAAAGACCTTACTGAGTGTCACACTGAACACGGCAGGAAGCCATTGGAGGATTTGAACCCAGGCATGACATGGTCTGATTTGTAGTTGAAACAGATCACCCTGGTCCCTCTTCCCAGATTGCACAAGGGAAGAGTGGAAGCTGAGAGTCTAGTTAGGAGGCTTGGACCAGTGTAGTATCCATGGAGACTGGAAGCAAAGGATTTGGGGCAATATGGGAGCCAGAGATGAAGGGAGTTAAACAATTTCAGTGTAATAACTGGCTGGTGAGGATAATTAAATGTATAATCAAATGTATACAATATTAATTAAATGTATGCAATATCAAAGAAGTAGAAAGACTAGAAAGCAATTTTTTTGTGAGAAAACATTTCCTGTTGGTATTATTACCAGACCTTCCTCAACCAAGCTATGGGTCTTTGAGAGGAGTCAGCAACTCATGTTCTCATGCCTGTCATAACTCACCTTTTTACTTCCTCATGGAGCTGCTTTTTAGTCCAATGAGGAACTTTGATGGAGCCATATAAGAGAAGGTGCTCCTTGGTGGTGAGGTAACTGAACAGGACGTCATGCTGCATGCAGACCCCCATGTTCTTTCGCACAGTGTTTAGGTCTGTTTTGATGTCTTTTCCATACACAAAGATCGTACCTGCTGAGGCCCCAAACAGCCCAGTCAACATGGAACTGGAAGTGAAGAAATGATACATTAGGTATGAACCAAGCATTTAAACTAGATGTCAGGACTGAATATATCTCAGTTGTTAGTTAAAAAAAAATGTTATGGTGTATCTTCTTAAGCAAGGACAAATTGTGAAATAAAATGGTATTAAATTGCTTCTAAGTAATTTTAAGCGTTAAGTAAGCACTACATGGTGATGGTGGTTGTTGGAATAATGACAAAAGTGGTTGTGCTTTTTCATTGCACATACACTCTCTCCTTGAGCAAACTCAAGCACTTCCCTGGCGTCCCTCAGTATCTACAGGCTGACATGTCTCAAATTGATATCTCTAGCTCCGGCCTCATCACTCAGTTCCAGCCTTGCTCTATACCTCTAACAGATACAGCCACTTCTCGGTGAGATGTCTTACAGTGTCCTCATACTCAACATGTTTAAAACTGAGCTTATGATCTGTGCCCTCAAAACCACACCCTCATTGAACTTACCACTGTCAGTGTGAGATACATTCCCAGAATGGTTGCACGAGACTGGAATCCCAAAGTCATTTTTTATACCCCCCTCCCACCTCTCCATTTCCATGGCTACCACCACAGGGCCAGCCCCCATCACCACCTGCCTAACCCATCACTGTAAGCTCCTAACTCTGCTTCCCACATGCTGCTTGTTCAACTCCAGTCCTTTTTCCTACACTGAGACTAGAGTATTTTCACCTATGTAATTTCCCATCATCTTTCAGATGATTAGTAAACTGGACCATATTTAATACCCATTTCCTCCACTATAATACGGGCTCCATGAGGTCAAGGAAAGGACCTGTTTTCTCAACACTTGGTGCCATGCCTACCCAGTGCCTGGCATTGAAGCCTTGTGGGTTAAACAAGGAATCAATAGAATGTGCAATTTTCCCATTAAAAACACATTGAAATACAAATAATATACCTTATTCTTTATATTAAAGGTTTATACTTAGAACAATAAAATAGGAGCATTCTCAGCTAAAATTATAGCCTCTTCCAAAGCTTTTTCTCTTCCTTTTCTTCACTGGTCTCTCTTATTGCCTATTAGGAATCTAAAAGCACTGTATTCTCACTAGAAAGCCAACTCTGACTTTACACAGGTCATGCAAATAAGAGAGGCTGTATGTTCCCGCATCTCATGACCTTCCTTTATCCTCTTTTATTTACCCCCCAAAAATTTAATCCCAATGTTTTGGCAGTTGCTGAGCCTACTTGTGATGATGCTTAATAGGATATGCAGCAAAGTGACACTTTTTCTCAAACAAGGGCTAGAGCACCAACAGCATCTTAGCGCTGACTCACCAGGGAAGCGAATGTGGAGCATTGGAGGCAAATCACATACATAAGAATTCAACAGAATGACACTTTAAAGACATCTGAATCTCTTCTCCATTCTGACACAAGAATATGCTACTTAAGTGAAGAGTGAGGAAGAACAGCCCAAGCACTGCTCCTAGCCTCTTTGATTTACATCTGCTAGGTGGTGGTTCTTTTGTTTCTTTAGTAATCAAGGCAAGGGTTTCCTGTGATGGCGCAGCTGGGGCTGTCCTTACACCAAGATGTGCAAACTCAAGCTTATACATGGACCAGGATAGAAATGCAAAGAAATGAAACAGCTTAGGTGTATGAGGCAGTACAGATCTGTAGAGATCGGGAATGAAACAGACAGCAGGTGTTCCCTTTAAGAGATCAGTCACTAACGAGCCCCAACAGGTAGTCTCAACATAAGAACATGCACTCAATGCTATAGAATTTTCTGGTATCTAAGAGATGCCAAGAATATTTATTCTTATTAGAAAACTTCCCATTTTTAAATGTTGGCACTGAATTAAAAATTTTGAGAAGTATTGGGTAAGCCATCACTACTAGCTAGACCAAATCATCCTTGGTCTGACCTGATGTTTGAGCTCACAATTTAGAACCTCAGATTTAGACTCCATTCTATAGTGTACAAGTTGAACCATTTGACTCCATCTGGGAAATGTAGTAACTTTATCTTGTTTATAAAAGAGGTTAGTTTATTAATAAAATTACGTATTTTTTGTAATATGCTTCTATGACAATGTGTTGGAAAGTAACATACATGGTAGTAGTTTTCCCGGCTCCATTGGGCCCCAGCAATGAAGTAATATGCCCTTCATAAAAGTTCAGATTGAGGTTATCAACAGCGACTTTTGAGCCATAGAACTTTGTGACCCCATGCAGGGCAACCCCGACTGTGAGATCTTTAGGTTCAGGCTCAATGTTGGAGGGAAACATGTACTCAGGACCTGGAGAGAAATAAAGGGAAGAGTTGTAAGCTCACAAGTAAGACAATGCAGCTAGAGTTAGACTTAATCTTAATTAAAAATTGAAGACTATAAAAATACAGTTTTCTAAGTAAAAAAAAAAATTCCAGAAAGAAATGATTCAGTGTAGTCTTCAGCCTCCTTCTCACTTGGTTACAAACTGGATGAGAGTGGGGAACTAAGGTTTACACCACCATTCTCTGTTGGAAAAAGTGGTCCCAGGATATAGAATTATATTTATAAATTCTGCTTTATCTAACAGATCTCACATATTCAAAAGCTAAGTTTAAGGCTTAAGGCTTGGTCCTCTGATTTGGCAGGAAGATACAAACTTATGGAATAAATATCTACAAGTTGTGATTTTATAATAACAAGACTAGTTCAGATCTGCAGTTTATAGAATCCAGTTAATTAATTACTATTCATATCTACGCCTCTTGCAGGCATCACAAAAAGACCACTTATGTGGGTCACACTTACTTTATAAAGATGACACTACCTACCCAATGTTAGTAAGACACGCTTTAAACTATTTTTCCAGTGTTAGTGATGAGTTATGCTAAATTACCCATATTTGTTACTTTGTTACTTCTTATGACTGGTGACAGATGGCTGGAGTTAGAGTGTAGACTATGGCCAAGGAACAAAATTTTTCTCTGTGTGAATCTAACTGGACCACAAAGGGATCTGCAATCTTGGTCTAATTAGCACCATATGCTGACCAACTGAGCTAATGAGCCCAGAAAAAACCACAATTTAATCCCCCAAAGAGTCCAAACATGTATGTGTAGATATACTCATCCATGACTAAAAGGATGATAATTTTGCCATTTAGAAAAACATAATTAAAACTACTAGTCATGTAATTTTTATATCAATTCTCTCATAATAATGCATGTTGTTGACCTACTCGTCTTACTGGTGGATGGGTTGGTGTTCTGCATCATGATGTTAGTAAACATGAGGCCATTGCTCTTCTCAGGCTTTTCCTCTGCACACCCAAATCGCTCCTTCCAATAGGATGGAAGGATTGGAAAATACCAGGGAGCTGCCATGCCATATGTCCCTGTAATAAATATGTATTAAGAAAAGTGATTATTAATAGATTCTTAACATTAAGCATCAGAAACTAAACAATAGAATACTATACATGGTTTAGGAAGTAGTTTCACTTTTTGATAGCACATAAAACTAGAGGATGGTCTCTGTTTCCAAAGGACAGTAACAAAGATAACCTTTCTTGTTTTCTTTTTCTTTTTTAAAAGTAGCTTCATGGAGGTATAATTACATACCATAAAATTTACCCATTGTAAGTGTCCAATTACATGAATTTTAGTAAATGTACAAAGTTGTGTAACCATCACTACAGTCCAGTGTTAGAACATTTCTATCACTTGAAAAAGTTCTCTCATGCCCATTTGCAGATAATCCCTGCTCCCACCCAAGTCCCAGACAATCACTGGTCTGCTTTCTTTCTCTACATATTTTGTCTTTTATTGAACTCTTATACAAATGAAATCATACTCTTCTATTTGCTTAAAGCATGGAAAAATGCACAATTATAAATAAGGCTTAATGGAAAAAGACCTAAGCATGATGGAAGGCATGACTGCCTGAGATCTAGAAGGGAGAATCCCAACTTTGTCTTCTTCCTTTAGAATCTGGTAAATTCTCCTTAGAATTAGGAGACTCGACTTTTGCCTGATAATATCGCACTCTCTTATTTGGAAAGACTGAGTTGATTTTTGACACTATTCCATGCTTCTTAATTCACTCCATCTTTAAGGGGATACCAGGGAGGGAACTCAGTAGTAAATTATCTCATCTTGAAAAGTTTTGGTTAGTTTTGGGATTAGAGTACTTTTTTGGAGATTATATGTGGCAAATCAAATAGTAGAACATGTACCTATTTCCTGATTTATAAGGATGACAGCCATAAAAAGCATATATCCATAGGAAGCATGTTCCTACCTGGAAAAACATTCCTGACATACCAAGCAATAAGGAAATAAATGAAAGAGTCAGCTAGGATTAGACAGCACAGCCAGCCAAATGAAGTGGTGTCATCCTCAACCGGGGAGCTGTACATATTTTCCCACTGGAGACCTAAAAAGTGAACACAGATGTTTATTCTTCTGTGACACCTATCACAGTTGTGAAAGATAAAATCCAGTTTTAGAGGAAGTGAACCTACCAATGCCCTGTTCTTCATACTGTGCAATGTATTGGCTTGCATAACTGAATGCTGTTGGGGACAGCAGGCTCTGTGAAGAAAATGAACAGCAATGATAGTTCTTGTAGATTTCATATACTTCACCCAGAGGGATCTTAAAATACTTAAAACTTTAGACATTTGTGTAGATAAAATTGATGCTCACTCTCTAAGCATATTTAAAAATACAGAGGTCCCTTATCAAGCATGCTACATCTCTGAAAGAAGAATAGAAGGAATAGCAGAAAACAAAAATAGGAAAATTACAACTTGGAAAATATTTGTTAAAAATTCAAAATACATATGTAAGCTTATTAAATGTTGCTCAGTAATTTATACAATAGGTAATTACAGAGTAACCCAGTGTTGAGACTAAACTTAAATGAAAACATTAGAGGCCAGAAGATGTTTTCATTTCATAAATTTATTTCAGGCAATAGAAGGACTATGAATGAAAATACACTGAAATATCAGTTGATTGAATGCTGACAACTGCAACAAATTACAAATTTACTTTTTGTTTAAACCCAAAATAGTCAATGCTAGATGAAACTTATTCATTACTTTCTATTTCCATAAACAGCAAAGTTTTAATATGATGAGATGTGCTCTGGCTTTCCAAATTTTGAAGTCAGTAATCTTAATGCTTTTGTTAAAATTCTTAAATTAATTTAGTGCTCTTGAATTGAAAGGCAGAAAAGAATTTAGAGTTGATTATATGCTGTCAGTGCATTTGTCTTTATGCCTGTAAGTTGCATTATGTGTCATGAAAACCATAAGAATTGTTCACACATGAGAATAATTACAACACTAGAGGCTCCAAGATGTCTAAGGTATTGGATCAGAGAGAACTTAGAATTATTGAAGACCTCTAAAATATCATGTATCCCATTTTAACTGCTCTTTCTTTAGCAAGTATTTCTTAACAGCATCATTCATTATGCTTTTGGAAGGTTTTCATTGTCTTATACTTGTATGGTATACAATGATGTAGAACAAAAACTGATTATCATTAGGACATTAAGTTTATTTTGTTATTATGGAATTTTTAAATTTAGATACCTGAACTTTCAGTGGAAACAACCCAAGTGCCCATCAATACAGGAGTGGATTCATAAAATGTGGCATATATAAACCATGGAGTACTACTCAGCCATAAATAATGGTGAATTAATACCTCTTGCATTATCCTAGATGGAGCTGGAGCCCATTCTTCTAAGTGAAGTATCACAAGAATGAAAAAACAACCATCACATGTACACACCATTAAATTGGTACTAATTGATCAACACTAATGTGCACATATGGGAAGTAACATTCATAGGATGTTGGGCAGGTGGGAGGGGGGAGGAGTGGATGAGTAAATTCACACCTAATGGATGCACTGCAATACGAGCTATCTGGGGGATGAGCATCCTTATAGCTCTGACTCGGCAGTGCAAAGGCAACTTATGTAACCAAAGCATTTGTACCCCTGTAATATTATGAAATTGAAAAAACAAAACAAAACAAAAAAAGTCTAAAACCAAACATAGTCTATTCAATCTATTCATCTCCTACCCTGACGGTTCCAACAGTTGGCTTACCATGAATACTTTTATTACATAGCTCAACTCATTCTCAACTGTGACCAGAACAATAAATGGAAAAAAGGCAATGATGTAGATGAGGCTTCCAATCAGAGCTGCAATGTTGGTGTTGTTGAAGAAGACACTGATAAGATAGCTCATGGCAATAACTGAGAAACTGTAGTCCGAAAAATACAGGAACAAAATGAACCCATTTGTTTTAGGAAGAATATTGCCAAACTTGAGTATAATGATGAGGATCACGATGGTAACCAGTAAAAATCCAACACTCTCGATAAGCCAGGCAAAAAAATGGCTACAGGAGTTCACACCCATCATCTTCATGTACTGTAAGAAGGAAAAAGTGTTAGCTGCCTTTTATGCTGATAGTCTCCACAATAACAATTATTCCTGTATCATATCAAAATGTCCATGGCAGTCGCCATATATATAGAGCTAGGCATCTTAATGATTTACATAAATCAAGTACTTGTTCAGGCTTGCTATGTGAAATATGCTTATGTATACTAGTTCATCTTAGACTGTATGGTCTCAGAATGCCCCAATATAATAAATGATTTGGATGATGAGGTTCTTTATTTTTTAATTACCATTCCACTTTATAATTCGTATCTAGCTGATGTCTCCAGATTAAACTAATTTAGAATAGATCATCAAATTTATGGTAGCCCCTGCAGAATTTTACAATATGACTTTGACATTTGTGCAGGCATGAATATTTCAAGCTGGTGAAAAAGCATGGTTTAACTACAAGTTCAATGTAGAGACTGAGATAATAAAAATACATAATTTTTTTATTACACATCAATGAACAACGCCATCATATTCATGTTTCTGAGAGAAAAGGAATAGACGTGATTCCTAAGAATTTAAAACATGGAAACTTATGAGAGACCTTCTGCCGTTAGCCATAACTTCCCTTTCCTAACATTTACTGGTAATCTAGGTCGTGTTTGTCACCTTTGTTTTCCAAAATGACATTTGTACATCCATAGAAAACTCATGTATCCGAGATACTCTATACCTCTCTCTCAACTGATATTCTTTGATATAAATCAGTGATATCTGCAGAGGCTAAGGCATTTTACAGGGCAGAAAAACAAACCGGCATGATCCGTTTGTGCATTAACTGAAAAGGATTCTGAAGGATCTAAAGTCCCCTGGACCTTGGTTGTCTTGAATTTGGTGACACGTTGTACTTTGGGGGAACCTGGATATCCTGGTTCCTCATTTTAACAATTCACGATTAATGTTAAGCCTCTGAACATGATATCCCATAAAAACAAAACAAAACAAAAGAAATGCTCCACTAACTGATTATAATCCAATATTTTTTGCAAAAATCAAGGATTTTCAATGCCCCACCCCTTTAAACCTAACTTGTCTAGGAAAAACAATAATAAGGAATGCACTGGCTCTTTTGCTCTACAAGCAAAATAGTGAATTTTACTTTCTGCCTTTGTAACTTATCACATTTCGATAACTCTGCTGCTCCTGTTGTTACTATGGAAACAGCTACCTGACTGCCAACAGTCTAAGCTGTGGGCTTTAAACTAATCACCACTGAAGAAAAGCCTGTGACTTTTCCTCTGAACTTTGCCTTCTTCCTCACCTTCTTCTCTTCCTAATGTTTTTCTGCTCCTAGGCCCTGTCACCCTGTGCAGTAAAGACCCAACCTAGGTTTCCATGGGAATGGAAGTGTGGGCCAAAGTAAAAAATTAGCATAGAACCAAGTTCACTATGGAAAGTTTCCCTTAATTGCAACATAGGCTATCATTAAACACAAAATTACATTTTGGTGTGAAAAAGACCTCAAAGATCTTATTCCAGAAATTCCTTGTCTTTACCCCACCCCATTTGAAAAAAATTACTATGTTATGTTTGATGACTGCATTTCAGAGATACTCTTCTATTCCAACATGATTATGATAAGGTTAGCTCTTTTTATTTGCCTTTCCTGCTATATGTATTTTGAAGTTTTTTCTGAGTTTATACCTACTTGACTAGAATTATCCGAAGAATTATGGAACCTATATAACTACTTCCAAAGCTGGTATTTACCACTTAATTTTATGTGGCCTGTACAAAAATATTTCCCCCCAAGAGTGATGTATGTTGGTAGGGGACAATGTCAATATATTTCATGAGGTGGATATAAAATATCTGGGACATATCAAGACCATGGAATAAAGCTGATATCATGTGTATAAACATGTTTTTCTTCCCTCACAATTGATAGCTGCAGTGTAAATCTTATATATCTAGAATATTCTCCATTCATAGACTTGTTAAAAGATAATTAGGTAGGCTTGAAGACAATGACTAAAGGTATTTATCACTGTAATTTTGAAATTTTTAAGACTCAAGATCAAATTCTTATTTTCAGGAGTTGATAAAAGTTGGAGACTGATCATTTTGCTCTTTATTGAAACAGGCTGAGTTAGGTGCTTCTAGAACTATTCACTATTTAACATGCCATCATGAAACTTCAGTGTTAAACTTCAGGATTTTATGCCACGAGGAGAACAGTTGCTATTCATAAAGAGGAAAAGCAATGAGAGCATATAAGTCGTCCATAAATTATCCAGATTCACTGCCAACTGTGCTGTCATAAACAAGGCCAAACTTGCGGATGGAAGGTGGCCCACAGAGGGCGGCTGGCTGTGCTTTCTTGGATGCTGTTAGTTCCTCCTCAAAGTGACAGATGTCAGGTGCCAGCTTTGTAATCAAAGAGTCACTTGTCTTAAGCTTCCCAAACCTGCTAGGGCAATTCATCAATATCTGATAACTTGCTGCTCAAGGAACACTCCTCTGCACAGTGGTCAAAATCTGCACCAGTTTACAGCAGAGGATGATAAGAAAGATATTCTATAAGATTTTGGATGAATGTTCTGCCACATTCATGAGAAGCTTATGCACAGTGGTTGACATTAAAACTGTCAGGAAAAGAAGTCATAAACACTCATATACTTTCATGACAGCAATGTTTTCATTCAATTCAGCAAGTATGTCAAGTACTAATTTATGAGGAATAATATTTTCTATCTCCATTTTTATAATTCTCTTAACAATAGATATTATTTTTTTAGTACAATATAAAGGATGTTGTGATCATTACTTGGAATGTTCCAAATTCTCATCAGTGGGGTAGATAGTGTATGCCAGGAAAGCATAAAAATTGTCTGATGTGAAGAACCAGTGGACTAAAAAATCCTTGCATAATTCTTGGTAATATCCCTGCAGCCCACAGATATTTCAGGTTGCCTGTTTGAACTGAGAGAATGACTCCAAAATTCTGTCTCTAACTAAATGTAAGCACTGAAAGTTCTATCAATGATTTATATTAGATGAAATAAATGAAGCTAACCCCTAAACCATGAAAATAATGAGAAAAAATATATTTTCCTGTGTTTGTTATAAAATCAGCTTTTTGTAGATTTAATGTTTTAATTTTTAACAGCAAGGAATACAGAACAAAACTCAACTGAAAGGCATTTTTAAGGTAGTTTTTTTTTTTAAACGACAGGCTCAATTTCATAAATAAACTTACTGGACATTAGTATTTGTGGTAATTTCTTTAAAAAGGTAAAGGAATTCACAGAATGATACTGTAACAAAGTCAAAGATTGATGGCTTCATTGAGATAGTGACTAACTTAGCTTTCTCTCCCAGAGTTTAGAATAGCTACAGAAGGAAAAGGGAGAATATTGATTTTCTTTACCTTTTTGATTTAATTTGAATGAGAAGAAAGTAGGGCTTGGGCAGCTTTAGACCATAACAGAATATAAAATGATGATATTAAAAAATGATTTTGAGTCTCTGATAACTTAAGAGATTCTCCATCACCATCCTAAATAGTTCTTAAAAGTGTCTATATTATTAAAATAAGACTGTAAGGGAGAAGGTAGCTATGGCATGGAAAAAGATACCTGAGTTCTAGTGCCAGATCTACCATAAACTAGCTCCAGAGTCTTCAGCAAGTCACCTCTCATGTTCTCGACTCAATTTTATCATCTTCCAAAAGGAGGAGGGGAGATGAGAACTGTGGGCACTGCAGACAGGCTGAGCAGGAGGTACCGGGAACATCCTACTCCTTCAATGCCTGCCTCCATCAATTACAAATGCACCATATTCCTTTAAATTTAGGACACCATTTAGGATGTGCTGTTATTTTACATGCCACCACAAAAGAGAAATCACTGCCAAATAAATCATGACACTATCAAATGCATGCTAATTTCAGAGGCTTTAAAAAGTGAAAAAAAATCAATGTCTTAGAATTAATAAAATATGAGTAATTGAGCAGCTCCTCTGTTCTGGCAGTGAGAGAGCTACATTCTGGAAATACAATGTTGAATGAAGTACAGATGATCAGACTCAGAGTTGAAGGGATTGGGCCCAAGTGCACACGGCTGGTAGAACTGGAAGACAAAACCTGATACTCTGATTCCAAGTTCAGTGATCTTCTGCTGTCTAACTTTCACCCCAAGACCAGGTGGTTACATTTGGAAAGTAGATGCCTACTAAATGATGACATAGAGCTCCCAAACAGAAATTGGCTCGCTGTTAAAAACAGATTTTTCAATTGAGAAAAGACTCTTCATTATGCTTTGATAGTTTTTGGTGACATACATGGATGCCCTCAGAAAGCACCATCTTCAAACACAAAATAATACAATGTGTATGTAACACATATATATTACATATGCATAAGTGTATATATACTGTACTCATATACACTTATTTACTGTTTCTATCACAAGTAATATTTTTAAGATAGATATTTATTCCAAAGTAGAAAACAACTTAGTTTCTATCATAATTTTCTACTTCAGAGTTTTCCTTTAATCTGTTTCACTTCTGAGTAGTAGGAACCTGAAAGAGAAATATAAGGTAGGGATTTGCAACCAAAATTAGAGTCTAGGGTATGGATTTAAATTTCTAAATTGGAATTAGGAAACCATTGCAAATAGTCCTGCATATCACAGGACTCATATCAGTTGATGAGACATTTACCAAATTGTAACTGAAATATAAAAATGCAACTGTGAAGATCAACCAGAATTCAAATAGAAAAGGTAAGAAACGTAGATTTCTTATCTACATTTCTGGGCCAACCGTGGAAGGCTGATCCTGAACTACAACAGAAATACGAGGCAGTGATTTGTATCTTGTAAAGAGAAATAATCACTTGCCTGGAAGCATTGGCAAGGTAAGTCTGAAAAGTACAAGCATACTAACAGGTTGCTCCAACCTCATTTCAGATTTTTCACCCAGGTCTTGCAATAGTTATTGTGACCGAGTTTTGAAATGTTTCATCTTCCTTACTACCACCTGAGTAAGTACAGGAACAGACTCACTCTGGGATGAGCAGATGAAATAAATTCTGTTCAAACATAATCTAAAAACCACACAATGCTTTATCATAAATTCTAAAAAGCAGTAAGATATTTTGGATTTTCGGTTAATGATAAAGAACATGCCCAAGAAGAGAGCATGCTTTATACTCTTAGTCCTGTCTTCCATTATGATATTATTAGTAACCCAATCAGTAGGATCAAATTTTTAGTTTCTGTAAATAAGAAATCAGTGGAAGATGGAGAAGGTAATTGAAGGAGACAAGGCATGCTGGAAAGAGAATTTTTTTTGTGAGAGCCAAAATAAACCATATGTCTATGCCTGTGTTTATGTCTATACCTATATCTATAGCTATAGCTACATTTGGATCCATTTACTTACCCTGCCAACAATCTTCCTGCCTTAATAGTTATTATTTTTATTACTTAAACTTCCTCTGTTAGATCCTAAGTTCTATAGGTAATTTCTCGAGCAAAAATTATTCTTAGGATAATTGTACTCATATTTTATTTATAATTATTCAGATTTTGTTTTTTAGAGAGCCACTTATTAAGTGACTGTATGTCACTTTTTGAGAAAACAAAATATTCCCTTATCAGCTGCCTCTGTGATTTGCAAAATATTTTTATTTCTATCTAATTCATAAGGTATGGGTTAGGCTTTCTGAGTTTGTGTAGGCATGACAAAAATCATGGTAATTAATTGTTCTATTATTATAGAATATTATATTCATAATAAGAAGAGATTCTCAACATACCTCATGAAGCCGGAGGTCTTTCTCATAAACAAGCTTTTTTACAAAAGCAGCTATAAATACAACCCAGGCAACCATAAGCACAATTGGAAGAGAATAAGAGACACTGGTTAGGAAACTGTAAAACAAAAACAAAAAAAAAAATCCAGTGACCAAAATGAATGTGACACTTACAGATTGTAATATATAAAGAACACATGCTTTCTTACACTGAAATTATACTCCTGTTTTGAAATTGAAAATAATTATGATTACCTCATTATTTATGAAATGTGCAGATGACTTAAGAGTGAGCCTACAGTTTTTTTGCTGTAATGCTGCAAGAGTGAAAAAACAGCTCTAGATTGTTAGACAAAATTGCCATCTTGTTTAAATTGTGTTGACTATGTCCTGTCTGGGAAAATAATTATTATATATTAGTAGATATAACTGCAAGGCTCAAAACCCTTCTGTTTAAACTAAATTCTTATCTAAAAGGCAAATTTAAAATTAGATGATGATTGGTTTATCTAACTAAAAGCATATCTTCCAAAATTACTGTATTTATCTACTCTTAGGAAGCTTATAGTTATTATTAAACTAAATTTTCCAAAATGAAATGAAACCCAAAACATTTGATTTAAAACGTGGACAAAGAACTTGGACTCCGCAAAGTAATGCTCTGGGAGATGTTCCATAAATGGTATAGAAATGTCTTTTCTGATGATATGCTAAACCAGAGGGTCACTGGAAGACCTCATCAAGCCCCAGATGCATTCCCCAGTGTCCTACCCATGGCACCTGAAAGTCCAAATGCCCGGGTCCTCAAAGTTGATTGCATTAGAAGCACCTGAAGAGTTTATTAAAACACAAACTTCTGGGCCTCATCCATAAGCTTCTGATTTATTATCTCTGGGATGGGGCCCGGAATTTGCATTTTAAACAACTTCCCAGGTGATGCTGACATGCATATTTTAACAGCCACTGTTCTGACAATTGCCCCTCTTCTACAGACTGAGGCTAAGGCAGTAGTTTTCTAAATTGATCTGTTTTGCATACTGGGCTTCACAGAAGCTTTCATTTGGAGAAAGGTCCCAAGGCCATTTCCTTTCTATTCCGTAAGGCTAAAGAATTACCTTCAAGTATCCCAAGGAAAATATGAGTATTTATGGAACATGGCATCACTCCATTCAATATCACTCTAGCATGTAGAAGTGTATGGACATCAGAGAGATGAGGTGTTTTTGGGTTGGGGAGTAGGGAGATTTGGGGCCATATCCAATTTTTTTGTTTCCTAGGAAATTGTCTGGCATGGAATAAGTGCTTAAAGATTACTTTTCAAATGAATTTTGTTTAGGTTCAGGTCCAGCCTTGATGCTGTTTCTGGATCCAGAATTAAGCAAGGCCCTCATTCATCAATGATAAAATTCCCTGTAATATTTCTTCCAAATGATTGTGTTTTTCAGGTTTGGTGTAGTATACGGGAGAAATCGCTGGTCTTGTAATAGGAAGGAGCATGTGGTAACAGCTATATAAACTTGGGCAAGTTATTTAACCTTTCTGGATTTCAGTTTTTTCATCTGAAAAATATGGACAATAATTCCTGCTCCCACTTACCTTATGAGGTTTTGGGGTGAAACAAATGAAATAGTGATAATATACGTGAAAGCACTTTGCATGAAACATAGAGTTTATATGTGTATGTAAGACATTATGATCATACTCCCATAAAGAGGGTAGTTACTTTTATTCTATAAAAAACATCCAGGTACTCACCATCCTAGGTACCAAAATTCAGAAGGGTAAAAAAAACGAGCAAGTAAATCAATGAGCATTTTAATTTAATTGAACCCATAGGTCTTTAATATTCGTGCAAGCCATTGCAGTTTACACATAGTTCAAGCAGCAAAGTCGTAACTGGCCTCTACAATAGCCAGCTAACCTTGACAGCCCACTTGCTGGAATCCTGATCTGTCTCCCCATATCACAGTTGCACTCCCGCAAAGGGTTACATGACCTCATCTCATCTATAATTCTTGAAGTAGCCAAGGGAGACAAAAGCATTGAGAGAAAAAAAAAAAAAGAAAAAGAAAAAGCTGGAACTATCTGAATTGTACATAAACTGCAACAACTGTGTTGAGAAGCAAGTTTGATTCCTTTAAAGTAATATTCAGCCTCAATATTTTATGTAGAAGAGTAAGCTTAGAAAACTTAGTCCTCCAACCTTACTTTTTAACTGTGTACAAAGTGGAGGAGACATTCAGTGCTACCCAACTGGCTGATTTCTTGGACATTCAAGTTCAGTTGTCTAAAAGCATATCTTTACCTTTTTAAACTCACTTAGCAAAACCATTTTATTAATAGAGAAGATTCCTAGCAAACGAATTGGATAGTACATGACAATTTAGGATAGCACAATATTTATCTCACAGAGTTGATCAATAATGTGTTTAAGATTTCTTTCATCCTTTTTTTCCCCTTAAAATTGACCTTGTATTCAGATTTTTATCAAATTTGGGAGAGTTGGAAGGGATTTTAAGATTATCTTGTTCATCTCTCTCATTAGACTAGAGAAAGGTAAGACAAGTAGACAGCAGTGACATGAAAGTCATGCAGCAATGTTCAGGGGTCTACAGTCCATTTCTCCCAGTTCTGGGGCCAGAGTTCTTGCAGAGGTAAGAGTCATGAGAAAGGAAACATGGATCATTTGGTAAGCACTTTACCCTCATTTTAGTAGTGATGAGCAGCTAAGAGGGAGCTGTGCCTATAGTGCGTAGCCTTTCCTGGAAACAGGCATATGGCAAAGCTTTGGTAAATATATTATCCCTTTCACTTGATACATCGAATGAATGAACTGAAGTGAGTTCTCAAGAAAGTAGCTGAGCATTAAAAAGGGCTGAAAGTACACAGACTTACTTGTCTTTCATGAAGCAGGGATAAGGAATTGCTTGAACTTGAACTGCTATTTCCTGTGAGTTCCTTCCAGTTTGCAATTCGATGATTGCTCTTTCAATACTATCCTGTAAATAAATAAAAGCCCTGCCATAGATCTGGTTGTTTGATGGCGAATTGTGTGGCCCTGGGGCCCAAATCTTGGTCCTTATGCTTCTTGTGGTCTGTGCAGTCTTGAGACTCATGCGGATGGTATATCTTACGACAGGAGGGAGAAAGACATTTTCAGAGTCATAGCCTCCGTGCTGGCTTCTGTGAGAAGGAAGCTTAAAAATAACACCTAAAAATAAAATGGCAACAACAGCAGAAAGGTTATTTTATGGTTGACATTTTTCAGTGTTTGGAGGGTACACATAGGGGGCAGCCAAACAGTCAACTGAGTTAGTGATGTCACAGTAGGTTCAGGCTCTTAATTTACAGAAAAGATGGTTAATTGGAGGTGTCAACCTCAGAGATTGAAAGCTAGAGTTTAAGAATATAATCACAAACTAAGTGGCCAGATCAAATACATCACTCTAAGCCACTTATTAAAATAAAAAAAGAAACACTTTTAAATGAATAATCTTGACTGATAATGAGGTTGGACTCAACTTCATCCCGTAACTCTGTGATCCTTTTCACTCTTAATTTGAACTACACTAACAAAATTAGACACACTTAGATAATACAGTTGGTTGACTACATGAAAGGTTCTCAATTCTAAAGACATCAGACGGGGCAATGACCCCCAGACTACTTTTCTGAGTTCCTGATGAAAGGGGTGAGGGAAGAATTTGGCCAATTTTAGTACAAAGAGAAGGTCAAACCCTAATAGAATAGCACTTACTTCCAAAGAGTTCGTTCCTTTTGTAGAGCCTTTTAGCCTCTCTCTCCATTTCATCTATGGTTTTTGAAGCCTGAATACGGTCATATAATACACAAGAGGAAATATTTACTGTCAGGGAAGACAGTGTGTTAAGCTGATCAATGATGTCAATGTTGTTCTCTAATTTCATCCTTAGAATGTCTAAGGAAGCAAAACGAAAGAGACAAAAACATTACAATCTTGATTCTAATAGTTTTAAGACAAAATACTGGTTTTTTAGGGAGTAAATATCAAACATTAAACTAGATTATAAATAATGGTAGGCTGTAGAATTTACTCTAAAAATATCTAGTATTCTATACCAACGAAAATGTGTCCAGTTAAGCAAATATTCATTGAGGAGAGGAGCTAGTTACAAATACAGTAAACCCAAGTTCAAAGAAAGATACAAGATAAGAATATATTCTGTTACAATTTAATTAACAAAGGACTAAAGATGAATAATTTAAAAAATATCTATACATATTGTTAGAAAGAAAACTACAAACTAGAGATGAGATTTTGGAAGAAACTAGAAAGAAGTGCTTGCTTTGTACAGGGAGTGTGAATGTACAAGTTGAAACAAGGGAAAGCCTGTGTAGAGTATATAGGACAAATAAACGATATCATTTGATGGGCTGAGCTACAGAAACATTTAAGGTACCTGAGAATACATGCCACATAGTTGCAACTTGCTAAGACTGTTTGACTTAAAACCTTATGTGAGTTACCTCTTTTGATATCTGTATTAATCTAGAAAAAATGATCAAGATTTTATTTTAGGTAATTACTCTGGAAGAAAGAGGATTTCATTTCTCTTCAATTTCATGATTCCTTGTGAGGAAACCAACTGGGACAGAGGGTAAATATGAAATCGCAAGCTAACAAATCATTTGGCCAATTAAATTTTGACTGTCTTGATCATCATGAATACTGAGAAGGCTGTGAATACCATAAATCTCTCCTCACAGAATCCAGACTTGTCTCTTAACGTGGCAAAAAGAAGACTAAATTTCTCACACAGGGCAACTTCTTAAACGCATTTCTCATTAGAATTTAAAGTGAAATGTTTTACTTGATGCAGATGGTGGGGGAGGGGTAAATCGTGGTTGAACAGTGGCCTCCAGCGGCCAATGGAAATCAACACAGCTCCAAAGGATTCCTTAGCAATGCTGGTAGACAGAATCCTAGACATGCTTTGGGGGTTCAGTGGCCCCCATGTTTGAAATATATTACCTTTTAGATACTAAGTTACATATGTAATTATAGAAACATCAAGTGTCACTGCTATATTCATATTAACCTTATCTTAAATTTTAAGCTTCACCTCCTATTTCAAAAGTTAGGAATGACAAAATTTATATAAGAACTTCGTAGTTTATCCCTGATATTTTGATCAAATAGTTCCTCACCCAAATGATTCTTTTAGAGAATAAACCCACTAATACCTTTCTTTAATCCAACTGGGTTGACTATCAAAATATATGTACAATTGTAGGCATAATTCTTCCCCACTGGTTTACAACCTTAATCATTTATGTCCCAGCAGTGCTGGGAAGGAGGAGGGGCATTTACTTCGTTACTGCCAAATTCTGATGCTCTCAATCCATTTCTCATACCCGTGGTTGCATAGCAACAGTGAATCAGACGCAGCCTGAATTAGATGTCTTGCATCCATTAGGTTGAAGGTGCAGAAGTGACAGAGGGAATGCATAAGTTCAGACAGCTTCCTTTGATCCTCTGCAGCCCGTTCCTTTTAAATGACCATGTGAGGAGGACCCAACCTTGAATACTGATTTTATTTTCTTTTGAGTCTCCCCATTGCCTTTGTCTTGCTTTTGCTAACTCTATAACCTCTTCTAATTGCATTCTGGGTTAGTCAAGTGATACTGAGGCCAGTGAAGATAAAGATATTAAATGTAGCCAGAAATAAATCATTTTATTTTCCTTTGTCCTTCAGGATTTGATTTTCCTCAAGTTTCCAAAAAAAAGCACTCCCATACTTCCAACAACCTACCTAAGATTGAAAAAAAAAAACTGCATTTACATGGAGTGTATTGCATCATAATTATTGAAACTAACTGTAGACACTGAGCATCCAAACACTGATTTCTACTTATAATTGTACAACTATCTGGAAAGAAGATGGATGGATATGTCCCAGGTCTCACTTTTCTTTGAAAAACTAGCTAGAAACTACAGAAGGAAAGAAAAAGAACTTATCATGTGGAACAATGATTTTCTGACATGATTAGTGAGTAAAAGTTTTGTGAATCTGGACTCACCGAGTTCATCTATCTGTTTCAACAGTTCAACAGCGTCAAGTCCCACGGAGAATTTTATAAAAACTTGCACAAAGGGGTTCCTTAGGGTATTCTAACAAATAATAATAGGGAATCAGTTTCAATGAAAGAAGAAAACATGTTTAACATTGCCTCTCTAAAAACAATGACAGTGAAATGAAGTAACCACCACTGGGTATCATCAATGCACCATCTTGCAAAGGCTCACATACAAATCCTTGAGAAAAAAAAGAGAAGGTTGATGACTGGGAATGAGTTGAAAGGCTGGGCTTTTGTTTGTCTATAGACACAAATTGGTCAGCATGCTAAACTGGCCAGATATGGCCATAATTATCAACATTAGGAAATTATGTTCACTTTAACAGATGTTTTTCACATAGCTGTTGTATTATTTCTTTTTAATATAGGATATACACAATGGTTCGTGGTTGAATTTTATTCAACTGAAACAAAAACTACTTTTTAAAATTGTAATATCTATGTGAAACTTGACATGTAGATATTACATGTCAACTGATTTGTATTCCAGCTCTAATACTTCCCAGCTGTGAGGCTTTTAGCACGCACCCAGCCCTTCCCAGCTTTAGGTTACCTTTCTGTAAAGTAGGGATGAATGACTCATCTCATCAGAATAGTCAGTGTAACTTATTATAATATTGTTTTGTATTGTAATAAGTGCAACTATGTGAATACGAAAGAATAAGTTGGTGATAAAACTTTAAATATCTATATCCATGGAAAGATTGAAAAATTAAAAAAATAGTTGCTTTAAAAGCCTTTATAAAGGCTTTTATAGCTATCTTCCAAATTAGAAGACATAACTGCTACCACTGCAGGAGCCCTGTTAACTAATATTTATTGAACTTTTGCTATATGCTAGGCACTGGCTTACAGAGTTTAACTTAACTTTCTCACTTAGTTTTCAACAACACCTTGAGGTAAGTGCTATTATTATCTCCAGTTAATAGATGACAAATCTAGGGCTAAAGAAGCTATGTAAATTCTCCAAAGGACACACAATGAATGAGGGACAAGAAAAAATTAAAGGGAGAGACTTCAACTCAATTAAGAAATGTTTATTCATCTCATGTGTATATTCATGGCCTGGATATTACGCAAGCTAGGCTTAAGTTGGTTGCCCTTTTAGAGCAAAGTTTGGTACCATTTATTCTTTCTTTCTTACCAATATCTTTTGTTTTATTATCATGGAGATGAATGGTTAAGAATAGCATATATCATTAGAGCACACATATAATAGAAGTAATTTTCTAAATCCATAGCTTCTGCAGGTTCTAAGAATAATTGGTAGCATGTTGTCCACTGATGGAACAATTATGTATAGAGCGTGTCCTGTTAATTCACCACTTTTGCTAACAAAACTTTTTAATAAAACAATATGTGGCTTTTTTTTTTTCTCTTCACAGAAAAAAAGTTTTAGGAAAAAAGATCAATCTACCACTTGGGAAAATACATTTGTCAATAAAGTAATATCTAAGTAGCCTTTGTTATCTGAGTGAGACTCACTAGAAAAGGCCACTTAAAATGAGCATGCTTAAAATTAGATCCAAAATTGAATAGTAAATTGTATGTTAGATGTTTGATGAAAAATTTATTTTATATTTATTAAATGTATTAAATAGCTATTTTAGAGATTTGTTTTATCATTTATTTATAATAAAATTCGGGTTGTAATTGTAACTATGCACTAATTGCTAGTCAAGACAAAAACTGAGTAAAGTATCTTTGGGGTATAAATTTTTTGACCGAGTTGTGTTATGCAATATCCTTCATTCTATGTTTAACTTCCTGAACCTGATGATAAAGAAGAGCTTTTTTCTTTCTTTTTCCTTTCCTTTTCTTTTTTTTTGCAAAAATATTCCAGGGCTCCATCAATTTTTCAAAGGCCTCTCTGTGATATGCAAGCCAGGCTCTCTTGAAACTCCTGGGTTGTCATCATTCCTGCCAATTTTCTTTTCTTCAACTGATGACTGGGCTAACTACATTTCCCCAAGGTATTTGCATTGTCTTCAGAAAATTCTGCATCTTTTACAAGAATTGCAAATTATGCTTTTCAACTAATGGGTATTGGATTTGAGTTGTATTGTCAAATCTTTAACCTAAACTAGGGCAAGCATGAAGGATTGTTTGAGGGAACAAAGTTTTGAAGGGGCCAATTTATTAGAGCACTTTTTTTAGTCATGGTAGCTTTTGCTTCCTTTGGTGGCTTTGAACTGAAGACACTTAGATAACTAATGAGAACACCTTGTGTACAATATGTTAAAATAAATTTGGAATTTTTTTTAACACATATGTCATATGTTTCCAGCACAGAACTCCCCAAATTTAACATTCTCCAGAATACAGGATTTTAGGAATTCTGGTTTAGTTAAGATAGCTAAGGAGAGTAATTTAAAGGACAGAAATAAATAACATAAACATATTTTATAGCATTTTATTAATACCTTTGGAAAACTGATTTATACCACTAGTTAGGTCTCTAGATCAACTTGTAAGATATCTTATCTTTGAATTACAGACAGAGAAGTTGCAGTACAAGGGGTGAGGATGATTATGAATGTGAGTGACAGATCTATTATCCTGTCTCAGACTCACTCTCTGAAAGAGAGGCAATTTAAATCTGTTGAATGTGCATTCTAAGTGACTATCTGCCCATTCACATAATGAAGGCATTTAAAGTCTCAAAGAATTATAATTCCTACTAAAGTGAATGACAGAACCATCTTGTACCTGGAGCATTGGAATCGCCTGGTTTAACAGGTGGAAGGAATTCATGAAAAGTGGTGACTTATCCATCCATTCTTGAGATCTTTCTCTTAATTCCGCCAGCTGCCTCAGAGTTACGTTGGACTTAAAGACAAAGAAACAAAAGAGATCTGGTCCAATAGTATTTTGCTGGTCCATTACATATTCCAAAAAGGTCTCTTAAGATTGTTTTATTATATAACTTTAAAAACCAGTTCTAAAAGGTAAAGCTAGTAAAAAAATATTGGCAGAAATTTCCCACATGGCTGAAAGCTTTAAATGATAGCTTTTATAGGGTCAAGATCATTTTTAAAATTCTGGAAAACTTAGAGTTTGTTTCATAACCATAAGTGAATTTACAGCCAAAATGTAAGCGTGACTTCTGGAGTTCTCACAAGTGTTTCATTTTTACCAATGATACACTTAAGTTTTCTACTAAAGAAACATCCTAGTTCAAGCATATAAGGAGGATATTCTCATATATTTCTGGTGGGAATAAATATGTTGCAGCGTTTTTTGGGAAGCAATCTGACAATGGCTATTAAAATAAAATACTATATCCTTCAATCCCTCGATCCTGAACATGCATTGAACTGACATAAAAATACCACTATGTAAAACCATATGCGTGGGAGTGTTTGTTGTCACATTGTTTACAGTAGCCAAAACACAAAAACAAACCCTGGAAACAAAAATGAATGTCCAACAACTGAGGATTGGAGGACTAAATTTCATGTTATGAAAAAATTTGCAATCTTTAAAAAGGATAAATTAAACAATACCTATTGAGTGGGAAGAATTTCCACAATGTATTCTTATGTGAGAAAAGCAACATGTGGAAAAGTATTATAATGCCATCTTATTTTAATAATGCAAACAATGCCCAAAGAACTCCGCATCTGAATGTATATGTGGTAAAATAATCAATAGAGGATTAGAGGCATGTGAATAAGTTATAGAAAGACACATATTGGAATGCTAACATATATTAGTTAATGTGTAGGGAAGAGTAGGCTCAAGAGAGAAGAAAAAGGGGAGGTGAGAACCAAGCACAAAAGGAAAAGAAAAAAAGACTGCACTTAGAAAATAAGCATACATGTAACTTCACTTATGCAAAATTATGTAGAGGTATATAGTCATGAAGCAAATAAGGTATTAAATCACAAACAATACAAGCAAAGAACATTCAGTGTTGATCTCCTATCCATTTTTATATAGAAGTAAAAATAATGTGATATTCATATAAACTATAGTTTAATGAGCAAGTAATGGTGAAGCAGAGTATTTTTTTTCATTTTTGCTTTTTCATTTGAAAAGTATGAAGTTTATAATTCAAATCACTAAAGTCAACTTTAAAAGTGATAGGGAAAAACTATTATGGTTAAATTAGGCAGTTAATAAGAACAGTTACTATTAGTAATGTTGTCTTTCTCAGTATCTATCTTCTGTGTAAATATGAGATGTTAAATTGTACAACTAAATACAAAGCCCAGAATCTATGTTAGGGATTGTTTTTGTTCAAAGTAGGTATACAATGCCCAATATTATTTTTTCTAGCACAATTTTTACATACTTTGAAAGTTAGGCACCAGTTGTAGACAACTTTTCTGGTTTTTGAGATAAATTGAAAAATCTGAGGACCTGCTTCAACTAACCTCATTCTCAAGTGTCAACATGGTTCATTTCGCTTCAAAGGGCTACCACCCAATCTATATTGCTTGCACATATCCCAGGCAGAAGTTGAGAATTATTAAGAGCTTCAGAAAGCCAAGGGTAAGAATAGTAAAATACAAAGAAACCAGAGTCAGCTAAAGTAAATTTAGAAGTTGACTACTTTAAAAATCATCTTAATACTCAAAATAGAAACTTTGAGTTATAATGGTCAAACCTTTTCCATTATTGCCTTTGTAACTGGGTTATATGGTGCATACAAAATCCTTCCCAACAACATAGGTTTCAAGAAAGCCCAAATCACAGGTCCAGCAGGCATGTTTATGATGTCTTTATAAAGGGAGAAGCAAAATGGTGCTGGAAGGAAAAAGTGAAATAAAACCACTTAATAGATGTATTTCAAATCTATTTCCTCATGGTAAATTGACACAGATTATTCTTATCACACCCAAAAATACATGCCTTAGCACTTCTTATATTATTAACAGATGTGAGGCATCTGGTAGCAAAGTAAGAAAGCACAGGAACAAATCTTTTTTAGGTGAGAAAGTTTAACCCAATAAACAAGCCCAGAGTAAGTGATGGCATTTTGCCAAGAGGAGATAGAAAGATTGAAAACCACATTTCAGAATTGCCAACAGATCCATTTCATCAGCATTTAATTTTCTAAAAATACACAAAAACCTACTACTAGGATAGTACCAGATACATAAGAGCTGTTTAATAAATGTTTGGTGAATGAATAAAAAGATGAATAAATGAGTCAATCCAATTGCTGTACTAAACACCCATATATTATTTGACAGAGCTCACAGATCACATTTTGCATCTCCAAGTTTATAGATCAAGTAAACGACTTTGATGTGCCACTAAACATTTATGCTTCTGCCGCATTTCTGCAGCTCTACCATGTAGGATATAAATTTCTAATTCTAAAAAGTTAAGAAAAAATATCAACTCAAACAGACCTAAGGCAAGTTTTTGTATTATCTACAGGCCAGGAAGATGTGCATATCACTGACAAATTCTAAGAAGATAGGCCTTGCAGCAGACTACCTGGGTTCAAATAACAGCTCGGATACTTCCAAGTTGAGTGACCTTGGCTAGATTACCTACGCTCTTTGTGCCTCATTTCCCCTTATGTACATAACATGCTTAACATGTAGTAAGTGCTGTATAAGTGTTTTCTACTTTTCCTCTTGGGGAAAAATTAATACTTCATTATCATGAAAAGCTAAGACAGAATAGACAATGTTCTTAACTTGTCATTAAGAACAATCATCATTAAAGTATGCTCACTGGTATGTAGGGGGATTCCATATTTTGAAGCAATTTGCTTTTTACTTAAGTTATAGGTCAAAAAATCCTTGGTGTGGTTTCCTTTTGGCCTTTGGGAAGAGGGCAGCATGGCAATTAAATATTCGGTGGTAATTCCTTGGGAACACAATGCTTGGGAAATGGTCCTAAATGATCCCTGGGGCGTGTTCATTCGGTTGCTTCTGTACATTGCCTGTGAAACAAAAAACCAAGATTTATTAACATAATAGGAGCTATAGATGCTACTGAAAACAATATAGAAAGAACACCTGATGATGCTTAGAGGATCCTTGTAGGTTCTATAATTCCTTTAAAATGTGTATCTCAAATGTAAATGTAGAATGATAATCTTCACCAATTGAAGTGGCAAAAACTGTGGCTAAGAGTAGAGGAGTTTTCTTGTAGGCGATTTTTTTTTCAATGTACTCAATTTGAAGCCGTGTTATAACTAATCTTAAAAACAAGTTAATATGACAGAAGGAATTTTTCAACAAGAACATTCCTGGGTAACTTTTCTACCTGTGTTAATGGAACATTTCTGGGCAGATGCATTTGTTTCAGGGATCTCATTTTGTCCAGCAGCGGATGTGTGCCGGAAGCCATCTGATTGAGAATCTCCTTTAGTCTCATGAAGAGTTCTATCATCTTTTCTACTGGCTTTTGATCTTTCCTAGGAAAAAACACCTAACAGAAACAGAATAAAAATAAATCATTTATGTGGAGAAACTGGAACCCTCATGCACTGTTGGTAAGAATGTAAAAAGGTACAGCCACTTTAGAAAACATTTCAAAAGTTGTAAAATGGCTAAATGTAAATGTACTATACAACCCAGCAATTCTATTCCTAGGTATTTATCCAAGATTATTGAAAACATATGTCCACACATAGATTTGTATGCAAATATTCATAGCAGCATTATTCACAATAGCCAAACGGTGGAAACAATCCAGGTAAATGGATAAAACAAAATGTATATCCTTAAAAAAGAACACTATTTGGCAGTAAAAAGAAATGAAATACTGAAATGTGTTACAACATGTATGAAACTCAAAAACATTATATTAAGCAAAAGAAGCCAGACAAAAAGACTACATATTGTATGATTCAATTCATATGTAATATCTAAAAAAGACAAATCTATAGAGACAGAAAATAGATCAGAGGTTGCCTGGGTGAGAGGTCAAAATGAGAAGTAACTGAAAATGGATATGAGGTTTCTTTTTGGGGTACTGGAAATGTCCTAAAATGACATTGTGGTAATAGTTACACAATTCTATACATTTACTAAAAAATTGTTGAATTGTACACTTAAAATGAGTCAATTTTATGGTACCTAAATTATACCTCAATAAAGTTGCAAATAAATGATTTTAGAGGTCATCAAGACAAATGTCAATTACATAACTCTTCATGCATACCATTCCTCAAAAATCATATAATGTGATCCTAAAAATCAAGAAAACTCTGTCAAAAAGCTTACATGATTTATCAGGCTATTTAATTTCATAATGCTTATCTGCTACAGGAATAAACATTGAAAATATTTTTTAAATCTTAAAATAATTTCATCCTCTGATTCATTTATTCAGCAAACACTGAGTGCCTGGTATGTTGCCAGCACTGCACAAGGTAACGGGTATGCAGTGGGGCACGAGGTGTCATCATCCCTGCACTCAGAGAACTTTGGTCTATTAGGAGGCACAGATATCAAATGATAGCTTTTATAGGGTCAAGATCATTTTTAAAAATTCTGAAAAACTTAGAGTTTGTTTCATAACCACAAGTGAATTTATAGCCAAAATGTAAGCGTGATTTCTGGAGTTCTCACAAGTTTTTCATTTTTACCAATGATACACTTAAGTTTTCTACTAAAGAAACATCCTAGTTCAAGGATATAAGGAGGATATTGTCATATATTTCTGGTGGGAATAAATATGTTGCAGATATCAAACAAGGCAATGAACAAAGGCTGGGGAATATGAGAAGGTAGGGAGCATTTAGCTAAGAAATCAGAGGTCTCTTTCCAAGTTGGAATCCTAAAGGATGAGAAAGAACGTATCATAGGAAGAATAAGAAGAGGAAGGGTATAGGCAGAAGGGGAAAGATGTGTGAGGTCCCTAAGGAGAGAAAGCTCTTGGCCTATCCAAGGAAGTCAAAAACCATGACAATGAGCACAAGATTCAGTTGGAGAGATAGCCTTGTATTTGCATCTGCCACACTGTTCAGCTCTCATTTGTGAAGGTATAGCTGCCTCAGTGGCACAGCTACTAATTGCAATCAGATTTTTCTAAATTAGAACCAACATTTCTATTTTTCTATTTTCTATTCTAGTTCTGAAATTCTAGGCATTCCTATATTGATGTGAGATAAATTGACTAATGATGGGAAATTTTTATTATTTTTGTTTGCAATACTAAGAAGAATTGGAAATGGTCTACTTGTCAAATGCACATGTTTAATTAATAGACTCACCAAGAAATTTTTATTCTGATTTCTGCTCTACAGAAATATTATAAAATAAGAATTAAAATTTTAGGTGAACAAAATTCATAATTTCATGTCCTATGTATTTTAGGTTATAGTTTATGTAAAATAACCATTAGTTTAGTTCATGGGTATTTTCTGAGTTTTCCTATGAGCCAGGTACTGTTTTTGGCATTTGAAATATTTCAGTGAACAAAGAGGCCCTTGTGGAGCTTACATACTAGTGGGAATAGACAGAAAATAAATTAGAAAAATGAAAACTAAATAAAATATAGAGTTTGATGGAAGTGCAATAGAAAATAAATAGAACAGGAAAATGGGGGTTGAGAGTGCTATAGGCAGCATTGGTTGCATTTTAAATAGGGTGGTCAGGGTAGGCCTTATTGAGAAGGTCAATGTTAAGCAAAAAACTAGCCCTGCAAACCATGTGAAGGGTGTCCCCAGAGCAGTGCCATGCAGTAGCCACAGGCACAGAGAGTAGCCAAGGAGGAAATGAGATCTCAGAGATGAAAAGTAGTTGATGTGCATGTAGGTCATGAAGCAGACGTGAAGGTTTCCTTGAATAAAATGGAGAGCCGCTGGAAGGCTTTGCGCAGAAGGGTAACATAATGAGGCCTAAGTTTTTAAAAGATCACTCTGATGCTTTGGAGGTGGGGGGGATAGGGGAAGAGGGCAAGTGTGGCAGCAGGGAGACTGGTTAGGAGGCCATTGCAGAAACGCAGGTGTGGGGTGGTGGTGATGACTCGGAACAGGATTACTTATGACTAGTCCTGAACCATTTTTCTCCCTTTGGCTAACATGTCTCAACAACAGAAGTCAGCCATTTGCTTTTTTACTTTAAAGAGAAAAACAAATTTTCAGTGTTTTTAAGAGCATTTAAATATTTTTGACCCAAGTAGAAATCTGGGTGAACATAGGTGTTTCGTTTTATTATGTTTATATTTTTTTCAGTTATTTATTAAATAAGTACTCATAGAACACCTGACTATTGCAAGATGAAGTCATTTTGGCTTTACTAAGCCCTAATAATGACCATTTACTGGATAAGTAATGGTAGCTTCTACCTAAATTGATGAAGGAAACACAAAACTTTTTTTGAGGACACCAAAAAAAATCCTATTTTTTCATTAAAAAAAAAACTTTGTTCTAATTTTTATTTTTATCCTACCAAATTAATGCCTGTTCATTGTAAAAAAAATTATAACATTTGTATTTTACACTTTTGAAATACATTTGTATTTCACAGTAATGGTATATATTGAATTTAATTATTGGTCCCTGATACATAAACTGAGAGTTAATAAGGCAATCATATTAGTGTCCTCATCCATAAAATGTGCAAAATTGCAACGTATGATCTCTACGGTTTCATTGAGCTCTAAAATAATGTTCTGACTCCAAAAGCTGGATAAATGGATCTTATCCTTGATAGTATCAGAGAGCATACATGTGTAATTAAATATTTTTATACTAAATCATCAATATCAATATATTTCACCAATAGCAACTTGCCTTGTATGTGAAGTTATAAATGTCTAAGTAGTGCAGAAAAGTAAGTCCAATGAGGTAAGACTGATGTGATCTCTCTAGAAGAGGCAGGCTGCAGAATTCCTTCATCGCATCTTCCAGTTTCGGATTGGTAACATTAGCATCACAAGAATGCAGCCAGAACACCCGAGAAATAATCTACAAATTGGAAAAAGAAAAATATTTTAGCTGTGAATCACTTGAGCGTGGTCTGTCCATTTTGGGTTTTTTTTTAATACACTCTATGTTTTAAAATATGAAAAATTGTTCTCAAGAATCAAACTGGTGCTTATTTAAAGCACTAATTACTATTATAGAGAACCCATAGTTCACTGGAAAACTTACAAAATAAGGTGGGAAAAGAGAGACAGAGACATCCAGGATGACTCCCGGATTTCTTGTCTATACAGCTTGTGAATGATGGTACCAAGAAAGATAATTGGTTTAGAATAAGTTTGGGGAAAATATTAGATTAAGACTCTGCTGCCTCTTATAGGACTAACATTCATCAGGTGTCGGGCAGATGGGAGTGGGAAGGGGGGGATGGGTGTATACATACATAATGAGTGTGATGTGCACTGTCTGGGGGATGGACACCTTGAAGCTCTGACTGGGGGCGGGGAGAGGGGGAAGGGCAATATACGTAACCTAAACATCTGTACCCCCATAACATGCTGAAATAAAAAAAAAAATGACTCTGCTGCCTTTAAAATTTTACTCTTAGTTAATTCAGATGGCATTTAGGTTTTATAATCATTGAAAGTTATAATCTTATACAATATACTATGGGGATCCAGAGACAGAAAACACACGAAACAAAACAAAACAAAAAGCCCAGGATCATACAATACTGTGAGTCACCCACCTTGGACAGGGAAGCTCATACAGATAGTGAAGTATGACTGTGGGGAATAAGATACCATCTCTGTTGCCCCCAGGTTAAAATAAAGAGAAAATCTTATGAAATTCAATATTGTAGAAACTTTTCACTCTTTCCTCTTGGAAGTAATAAAAATGTAAGCTCTCCATTTACATATTTTTATTTACTAAAATGGACCTGTTCTTCAGAAGCCAGAAACATGATTGCTGAGAGCAGATCTTAGGATCAAAGGAGCAAAAGGTGAGATCAAAGGAAAAAGGTAAACGAATATTATTTGCTAGTACAAGAGGAAGAAAAGTGAAGGCAAAGCTGTTTTAATTTTTATGTGGGGAACCAATTAAAATGACACGAGGTAAATTCAATATATTCCAAAGGGAGCGTTAAACGCTTTTAAAAACCTTTATCCAATATTGGAAAATAACTGGGCTGTGCTTAGAAATGACACAGTCTGTCACACATAAGTTTTAAATGGATGAGGCCTTAAGCTCTGCGGCTCTTTTGGAAAATTTCTATGACACTCCCAGACAATGGACTTGGAAAAGGAACAAAAGATAAGACATTTTGAGTGAAAAACCTTATTATCGGCCTATGAGGAAAAGACATTATTCATTTTCACACCAAAAAATGTTTGCTACAACCACAAACTTACCCATAACTTCCTTGATCACATCTATTGTATATGCCATGTCTTGTTTTGGGACTTAAAAAATAAAAATGAGTATCCATCTTTTGAGTTACAACAAACAGAAAATTGTCTCCATACTTCTTTCCCCAATTAGGTTACTGAAATTTGACTTTGATATCATCATTATAGTAGGTGCAAATTCAGCTCAATGTGATTGTGATAATGAATACAATTCTTTACTGATGGCACCAATTGTTTAAGGAAGCCATCTGGGGGTGAAGAAAAGGAGAGAATAAAGAAGACAAAGGGACAGACAGAGAAGGAAAAATAAAGGGAAAGGAACACACAGTGACAATATTCTTGCTTCAGAATTTTTCTTCTGTCTTCACGTAAAAATTAGGCCTCTAATTTTATCATTTGTATGGAAAATTCTCCAGATTTACATGCAACTTGCTAGTGTTCTTGACAAATGCTAAATGCTACTTAAACTTCTAAAAACTGCATGAAGGCCGGGCGCGGTGGCTCACGCCTGTAATCCTAGCACTTTGGGAGGCCGAGGCAGGAGGATTGCTCAAAGTCAGGAGTTTGAGACCAGCCTGAGCAAGAGTGAGACCCCATCTCTACTAAAAAATAGAAAGAAATTAACCAGACAACTAAAAATATATAGAAAAAAAATTAGCCAGGCATGGGGGCACATGCCGGTAGTCCCAGCTACCCGGGAGGCTGAGGCAGTAGGATTGCTTGAGCCCAGGAGTTTAAGGTTGCTGTGAGCTAGGCTGATGCCACGGCACTCTAGCCTGGGCAACAGAGCAAGACTCTGTCTCAAAAATAAATAAATTAAATTAAATTAAATTAAATTAAATTAAATTAAAAAATGTAAAAACTGCATGTAAGTACAAACACATGACACTCTACCTCAGCCCTATTATCAGGGATAGGAAGGGCCAGCAACTTATCAATACTCCTGTTGGACATTCCTGTTGTTCTCCTCAAATCTTCTTTTAGCTCTTCAACATTTTTAAACATTTCTATTAACTGACCTGCAAGAAAAGAAAAACAATTTACATGCTGGTTGTAATGTCATTCTATTTAGTCACTCTTGCATACAGAAACCTTCTAGACTGAAACATATTCAACATACATGCCTGTCAGGAACAGATGTCCCCCAGTTTGGGCAAACTTTTTGTATCTTTAGGATCTATTTCTATCTGAGTTAGATTTGTTCTTATTATGATATCATTAAGCCAAGGTAACAGATTGCTCTGGGTTATAAATTTTCCTGAGGTATCTATAATACAAAGGTGATTCAAAGAAAATATGGTTTCCTTACATATTTTGATCACATAATGCACTAAACAAATATCTCTCCATTTGATTTAAAACATCACACAAATTTAAAGTGCTTTTAAACCTGGGATCATATTAATATTGTCAACTTAGGACAAGGTTTGATAAATTCACAACATAACACCACAAGGCATTTTTCCTTAACTTTGCCTAGCACACTACACTTTATAAAGGGTTCTTATTATCTCACTTTTATATAGAATGTGTTTAACTTCAAACTCTTTTAGGACAATGATTATAATTATTTCATATTTGGGTCATTGAAGGCACAATAAACAATATTTTGATTTATTTCAGCAGATTGTAATCTCCAGTCTGCAAATGCCTTTCAATTTCTTTTATTAATATCTCTCATGCAAATATACCTTCTTTATTTTTGGACTTAGTGCCCTTCCAATTTTGTGGCTGCCTGTTGTCCAAAATTCTGAATGCCTTTCCTTTCAGTACTGAGGCATTATGCAAAGGAGAAACATATTGCATGATACATCATGCTCAGAATACTAATAGAAAGTTCTGAATTGAGATTTCTGTAGACAGCAGTGCATCCTTTTTGTTTTTTCAATCAGATTATTTTCACAGAAGCAAATAAATTTCATTCTTGCTCTTGCTGCAGACTATCTAATGCACTGTAATATATCAGAGAAACAAAAGGTGAATGGTCTAACTAGTTAAATTTTTAAAGATCTTTTTGCTATGATATCAAATTTCCCTGTTTCATTCTCTGCTACCTTTCTATGTGTTTACTTTAGACATGTAACCATATCTGAAAGCTTCAGGTTTCTCACGTGTAAGGGCAAATAACAAAGCAGGTTTGGATGGGAACTTCAAAAAAGCCTTTCATAAACTGCAGCATGAGAATCACATGCATTCTAATACGACAGGACTTAAAATGTGCATGGGGAAACACCTGGTTTTTCAGAGGCATCTGCACTGTTATTAACATGCAGCATGGCTTCTATGGTCGGTATTAACTGTGTGATATTTTCCAAGTAATTCATTTGCAGTGTCTGTTCGAGAAACCTGGAATGAAACAGAGAGAAGAAGAAATTCAACTATGCATATCAATATTTTGAGAGGGATGTCACGAAGGAAGAAGACAATGGAAAAACTTACTGATCCATATTCAAATTAATTTTGCTTGGATCCCCAGTCAGTAAATCTCTCAGTTTTTCAGATATGACATTGTCATGGTATAGTAAGCTGGTTGCTATTTCGGTGCCCAGCTCTGCTGCTTCAAGGAGCTGCAGATCAAATGCACTGTCTTCACACAGGCTCCCAAAGCTCATATTAGAAAGATGGCATGATTTCTCTACCAGATTGAAAGTTTCTGATTCACAAAGAAGTTCGGTCAAGTTTCGAAGTTGAGACAGCTTTCCAAAAAGGGGAAAGAGTGGGAAATAGATTAGTTACATTATTCTACATATTTAGTCATTCATGATAAGCAAACAAAATTGATTTGCTTTTTAAAAACATTCTGCGTATGTGTTTGGTTAGCTGGCATTTGGCATTAGGTTTATTACAAAGCACTGTTTTCTGTCATTTGAGTTTATTGTTCTCTTAAGAATTTTATAAAAATTTAGACATATTAGACCTGTCTTCCTCTATAGATTCATGGGTTTAAAAAAATGTAGTTTAGTTTTACCAAATTTGAATCATAAATACTGTAACTAATTTTATCTTTTTATTTATTTATTTAGAGACAGGGTCTCACTCTATCACTCGTGCTAGAGTACAGTGGTGTCATCATAGCTCACTGCAACCTCAAGCTCCTGGGCTCAAGCAATTCTCCTGCCTCAGCAAGGAGGCAAAAGCTGGACAACAGGCACACACCATCATGCCTATCTAATTTTTCTATATTTTGTAGAGAGAGGGTCTCTCACTCTTGCTAAGGCTGGTTTTGGAACTCCTGGCCTCAAGTGATCCTCCCACCTCTGCCTCCCAAAGTGCTAGGATTAACAGCATGCGCCACCACACCCAGTCCTAATTTTATATTTTAATTTATATTTTAAATCATGTGTAGGGCAGATAGAAAGCAGATTTGATTTGGAACTTTAAAAAAGCCTTTCTTCCTCATACCCATTAGGATGGCTATTATTGAAAAAATGGAAAATAACAAGTATTGGTGAGGATGTGGAGAAATTTTAGCCATGTACACTGTTGGTGAGAATGTAAAATGGTATGAAAAACAGTATGGTGGTTCCTCACACAATTAAAAATAGAATTACCATATGATCTAGCAATTCCACTTCTGGGTATAAACTGCAGAGAATTGAAAGCAAGGTCTTGAAGAGATATTTGTACAGCCATGTTCATAGTAGCATTATTTACAACAGCCAAGAGGTAGAAGCAATGCAAGTGTTCAACAACAGATAAATGGGTAAGCAAAATGTGATGTGTGTAAATACACACACACACACACACACACACACACACACACAATGAGACAGAAAGTAAAATTATAGTTGTCAGGGGCTGGGGGAAGGGGGAACGAGGAGTTGTTTAATGGGTATAGAGTTTCAGTTTCACAAAATAAAGAGTCCTGGAGATTAGTTAAACAACAATGTGAATATACTTGCCACAATTGAACTGTACAGTAAAAATGGCAAATATTATGGTATGTTTATTTTACCACAATTTTTAAAAATTGATAAAAAAATAAAACAGTCTTTCTTAAACTGCAGCATGAGAATCACATGCTTTCTAATAAGACTGTGTTTAAACTCTGAGTGACAACACATCTGGGTTTTCAGAAGTGTCTGCATTGTTATTGATGTTGTTTCCTGCCCTCCTCTGTATTGTAGGGAATGAGGTGCTTTTGTCCTATGGAAGTGCTTAAAAGGGCTTAAAATTCCATATCCAGATGAAAAAGAGAAAAATGGAAATCAAATAATTGGTTCCCAAATGCATCTGAGTCAGAATTGTAAGGGACACGATTGTAGAGGCCTCATAATATCAGGGCCATAAAATGATAAAACAATACTTCTGAGCTCTTGGTGGGTACGTGGAGGGAGGTGTCTCAATAAAAATATTGTGTTATCTGTATTACTGTTCAATAAGGGGAACACCCATTTTAGGTGTAGCCCCCCAACCATGAAGTTATCCTTCCCACCAAAGGGACTGGAAAGAAAAAGATAAAACAGACAATGAAGGGAGAAGAAAACACACAAGCTCAAGAAGAATAAAATGTTCAGGCTGGGCCAGAAGGCTGGGAAACAGAGGGAAGAGTCGCCAATGAGTAACAGGATTCCCTGCCACCTTGGGAATACCATGAAGAAAGCTTTGGAATGAGTGGGCCCTAACTGACTGTCACAATCATGATACTAATTATCAGGGTGGGCAAAGCAGGGAAGTAAGAGCATCTCCAGTTGTAAAACTCTAGGAGTTTGTCTTCATTCTTCCAGTGATGTGTCCTGAGTGTTTCCTGTGTGTGGGACTCTGTGCCAGGTGCTGGGGATACAATGGCAAAGGGACAGACCTGGCAATATTGCTCGTGGAGCTTTCGGTCTAGGACTGAATGGCTTCTGTCAATTTCAAATAGCAGCCATGCTTATTATTACATAAATGACAAAAGATTTCCTACCCAAGGGACAAGGGTCATGGCTTATGTCCATTTCTGTGGCTTCTATGACTTATTTCATAATGTGATCCTCAAGGGGAACATTATATTCAAATTGTGGGTGATGTTTTAAATTATTCTTAACCCTAGTCTCATCCCATTTGTATAAATGGTTGAGACTGTGTTGTCTCCATTTCCCTAATGTATATTGTGTGCTTCCCGGTTATTTCCTAAGTCAAGAACTACCATGAGTCCTTGCCCACAGAGTGTGATTACAATGCCAGTGCTCTACTTTAACACCCTTATTTTTTCATGCCTTCATGGACCAATTAAGCTCCTACCATGTGAGGCTTTAGAGACGAAGAAGGCATAATCTCATCAGAGTTTACACTCTAGGGAGGGACATAGAACCTACACATACACAAACTATAATGCCAAGGAATGAGTTATACAGGCCAGAAATCTCAGTCATTAGAGACTCCTCTTCCTTATGCCTCACATCTCACTGGCTGCCACATTGCTTCAATTTGATCTCCTAAATCACTCTTATCAGTCTTGGAACTGTCTCTTTCTTCTATCCTCTGCCAATGGCACAGTGCAGGCCCTCTCTTTTCACTTAGATTCCTGCAAAAATAGCCTACTTGGCTTCCCTCCAATCACTTGTCTATAATTCTCCCAGAGAGATCTCTTTCTAAAATGCAAATTTCACCTTCTCCAAATTCACAACTTTCAGGATCAAATTCAAACTCCTTGGCTAAGTATTAGGAAGCCTTCAGGACTTGGGTTCAGTCTCCCTCTGCAGGCCCCTTTCTTGCCTGTCCCGTGGGCACCTTCTGCTCCAGCTGGACACATATGAATGCAGGTAACTCGTACCTTCTTTTAGGTCCATGCCTCTGTCTTCTCAAAAACTCAGGTCTCTATATCTAGAATGTAGGACTCTAACCTAATTCTACACAGTTCTCAAGACTAAGAATAAGCATTATCTCTTCTATAAATTTCTTTTCTCCACCTCCATCCCCTGCAATGCACGTTAGATATCCCACCTCTGTGCACCAAATCCTGTCCATCCACATACCAGAGCTCTTACCTCACTGTATTAGAATTGTTGCTCTGCATTTCCATCTCTTTCCTTGGCTCAATTATAAACATTTGGGGGTTAGAGAGTATATCTTATAAATAAATTGATTAATATTATGGGAGCACAGGTAATGAATGAAAAGAATGAATAGATAAATATTATAGGAGCACAGAAGATAAAGTCATTACCCTGGCTGAGAAAGAGGGAGAAAGGTGATACTCTCTAATATTATAGAAGTGACATTTAAACTTGTGCTTGGCTAAACAGTGGGCATACATAGGCACAAACAGATGTAAAGGACAATCGAAACCAAGAAGAGAGGTGGCTTGGAGGGGGGATGACAAGTAAAAACTATTGGGTACAATGAATGTTATTATGGCGATGGGCACCATAAAAGTCCCGACTTAAGTATTATACGAGGTATCCACGTAACAAAAACATTTGTAGCCCCTTAGTATTTTGAAATAATAAGTAAATAAATAAATAAACATGCCTGTGAAGGATGAGTAGGAATTTTCCAGATGAATGCATAACTTCCTTCTCATTTGCACAAACAAATTAAGATAATGCTAAATTAAGTATATTAGAATTTTTGATGCATGTAGAAGGCTAGGGCTAAAATGTAGGTAATCCAACTAGCACATTTATTTGTAATATACACTGACATAATGTTTGGCATGCCTGCTTAATTATACCGTGTTGACTATACAGCAAGTCATCTCACTTGCCCTGAATAAACCAGTTCTAATTTTACTTTATTCCTGGCTACATAAATCCAATTAAACTGCTGTTCTTACTAGGAAAGCTGCTTTCAAAATTAAATAGGGTTATTTAAGAAATGAAGAGATTTTCATGATAACCTGTATACTATATGCATGAGCTAAACAAAGAATAATAAGAAATAAGCATGAACAGATTCAAACTTCAGATTTTAAATTTTGAGCTTGCTTTCTTCCCCCTTTACTCAATAGCATACATTCAAATATGACTTATTAGTTTCTGTTTCTGATGACAATAATAAAAATAGGATGAGTCAACGTTTGAGATTTTTGTATGCTGTGAAATCTAAAACAGCATATTTTAAAATCTACTTTGATAGATTTTAAAACTTAGGACATCTCAAGTTAGAAATCATATTATGAATCCTTTCTCAAACTGTGAAGCTTAATAAGGTAACTATATTGTTAGCCATTCCTTTATATATGCACATACTTTAATCTGGCTCTTATGAGTCATTTCATGCAGAAATCTCCACCGATTAAAAACAAAGTACCATTGTACAACACCAAAGTCTTGTCATCCTTTTTCTAGAGTCATAAGTAGAACCATTATAAATCTAGAGTCAAAATAGGATCATAAGTTACAAAGATCAGACTTAAACTAAAAGCATATCTTGCCAAAATATTATAGGAAGTATTGAGGTTTATTTTTTTCTTTCATGGCTTACTTTTGATTTTAAGACTTCAGGAACTGGAGGGAAGTAATCCTCATAGGAGCCATTTCGAAGAAAAGATTTTCTAAATCTTATTGTGGACTGAAGGAGTCTTATATTTTCTGTAAAGGAGGGGAGAAGAGTTACTTTATGTGAATTGCAAGGTCATTTAGGAAATCCATTTGAAAGACACCTCTATCCTGATTTATTACTAAATTTTTTCTATGATAACAGCTTAGTTCAATATAAATATAAGACGAGTAAAAGTTTAACCTTTATTTGAACCATGGGGACAATAGAGTTCATTATTTTTAAAATATTCATAGATATTCTGCTTAGAGATAAAAATATTTCTAGGAAAGGTGCTACATAGTTTTGACTCTGTGAACTGAATATGCTTTTATTTCTGACTTTTGGATGTACTATTCAGCTGAAGTATTTTGGGGGGAATAGGTTGTATCATCCCTGTGAAGTAAATATGCCCTTCCAACCTGATTAATTCATGCCTGGTAAACAAAGACCAGGTTTAAATATTTGTTGTGCTATTTGCCTGCCATTAACTCTCAAAAAACTATTTTGGTATAGAACAAAGGAATGTGTGTCTCCTAGAAAGTGTGAGAAAATAGATATTTCTTCTTATGAAAAGAAACAAAACATTTGATTAAGTGCAACCTTTGTGGTTGCCCATGTAGGCAGAAAATTGAAAATAAAAGGTGTGTGAGAGTAGGAAGTAAAAATAATCTGCCACAAAAATGCCTTTGTTGATGTAAATTACATCTGCTTTTAGAACTCTGTATTAACATACTAATATTCTTCATTATTTTTTAACAAATGAGATTATTAAGAGCATAGAAATTATCATGAAGGGTTATGTGATCCCCTAATGACTCTGAACACTTGGAAAGTTTGTCCAAGTAGCCATTATAACATTATCCATTATATGACCATTATATTAATATATTAAAGTTTGTCCAGATAACCAGGTGGGACTAGCAGGAACAACAGAATAATATAATAATATGATCAGATATTCCCTTCGTTCATCAAATCACCAAATTAAAACTGATGCATATGGAAACCCAGATTTAAAAAATTTTCTTTCTTTTGTAAGCGAATATCTTAAAAGACTTACTAAGTTAGGACAGAATTAGAAACCATGAGCAGCATTCCGATGATTGAGAAGAGCATTACCTGGTGACCCCCTGGCCAAATTGTCAGTCATATTTCTCACACATGCCAAGTAAGGAACATAAGGACTATTTGCTGATATATTTAAGAGGGCATCTTCAAAGTTTTCCAAGATCAACAGCCTATAGAGTTAGAAAAGGATATATAAATCAAGTCATATAAAAATAAAGCAAAGCCCTTTTGCTGAGATCATTTCAGTCCCTGGTTGTCTGGCATTGGCTGACTTGGGCATTGAAGCACCGCCAGGAAGCTGGACATTTTCCCTCATCACGTCCAACTGCACCACAGCAGCACTGCCTAGGTTCTCCGAACATTTACCTTTTCCATGTGCACTATCTTTATATTTAATTATTTTAATACTCCATCATAAGTGATCTTAAGGCCATTTCTAGGTATGAAAGAAAAAAATCACTGGGCTGGGGCTGCCAGTTGAAATACAGGACTCCCAGTTGAAGTTGAGTTAAAAATAAATGATGAATAAATTTTTTTAGTTGTCAGTGTGTCCTTCCTACAAGTCTTGCACATTTTTCTTTTCTTCTTTTTTTTTTTCCGTAAATCTTGCAACCACTTTCTAGGCCTCAGTTTCTTCTCTTGTCAGTTAAGATGTAGGAAGCTAGATAATCTGCTAGATCCTTCCACCCATAACATTCAATAACTACATTTGAATTCATTTCATTGTGATTAAAAACAAATAGTGGAATCCAATTGACCAATGTAAGTTATTTTTTTCTCCGGACAACTAATTTAGTGTTCCCAAATTAACCACTTTCTGGTCTCCTTTCAAATTGACTGGGATGTGAGAACACAGCCTAAGATTTGTAAGGCATGTGTATGTGAGTAAGCATGTGTGTGTTATATGTGCCCTGTCACTTGGACTGTGAGGCTGCAGCTCTGTTTATTTTGTAACTTCTTCCCTTAGTGTCTACTATTGAATTTTGTGTAAAGATAGAATAAATGTCAACGGCTGATTTGGGGATCATCTGCTCTGAGTCAAACTGTGCAATACACAAATTAACTAGCCCTATCAGGTGTTTAACTTCGATTTTATTAAAATGTGAGTGGGAGAGATTTATCTTGCTATAGCTAGTAAACACAGAAAAATGTTTGCATTAATATTAAAGAGGACTCAGGATGTTTAGATGTGGGTTAACAACGGTGGATCCTTGAGGAACTTTAAAAGTAAAATAAATCAATGGCAAGAAAAGTCTCTAACTTGGCAGTCTAAGTGGTCAGATGGCTGATTCTCATTTAAAAACTCTCATAGCCTCTACATTAAAAAAAAAAATAGCACCCATTCCAAAAACCCTATTGCTTTTGCTTAGGCAATTCCTTGACTAGAGACTCTTAATAACACTATATTTGATTGTCTCAGACTTTGGAGCTTTTATACTTATTTATTTATTTTCTTTTTGAGACAAAGTCTCCCTCTCTTGCCCAGGCTAGAGTACAGTGGCGTGATCATAGCTCACCACAACTTCAAACTCCTAGGCTCAAGTGATCCTCCTTTCTTAGCCTCTGGAGTAGCTCCTGGGACTACAGGTGTGTGCCATTATGCCTGGCTAATTTTTTTATTTTTTGTAGAGATGGGCTCTCACTGTATTGCTCAGCCTGGTCTTGAACTCCTGGCCTCACGTGATCCTCCCACCTTGACCACCCAAAGTGCTAGGATTATAGGGATTAGCCACTGCACCTGGCCTACACTTTTGAGCTTTTAGACAGTTAGCCTTATTATTTATCAAACCCTTCTTGTAGATAATCGATGCCACTTATCAATTCATAAATGAAGGGCAGGAAATTAGATTTTCTGTCCTAGATAAAAGAAACCATCCATCAGGCAAATTTCTAAATCACATCATAATTATTAAAAATCTAACAGGAGTATGACATATGACATAACTAACCCTCCTGTACAGGTTACCCATATAATTTCAAGCCATACCTGCATATCGTCAAGTTTCATGGACTTTATCATCACCTATGACATCAGTGAGTTAAGTTGAATCAAGTCAAGTCAAGGTCTATCTAATAATGACCAATGTACTCAGAGCACTAACGTAAGACAAAAAACCCTGAGCAAGCATTTTGGAATATATGATATCTTTAAGAATATGGAGGGAAGTAGGGAACAGTGTCAGAAAGAAGATTGTAAAGATAAACTAGAAAATGAGATTTGAGAATCTAAAACATGAAAGAAGAAACAAATAGACTTAGGGGAATAATTGTAAATTTATTGTATCTATTTTTTTCCCATGGGGAGGGGAAATAATCCATTTATTTTACTTGCCTATAGTAATAAGCATAGGTTTCAAGATAAATTTATTTCCTCTGTGAACCACTCGATAGAATGATCCATTTAATTTTTTATCTGACTCCCTGCTCACCCTGACCCCTATCCCTATCACAGAATATCTAGCACTTTTGTTTTGTACATCAGAGACCTAACAGCTGTTGAAAGGATAAATATATCAGTAAAAGAGATCTAGGAAGCTGCAGAGATACCGGCCATTTATCTGAGAAGTGCCCAGTGAGGCATCTCTGGATGGGCACGTGTGGAGTGGTTCTCCTGCCTCAGTGAGGTGGTTCTCCCTAACCTCTCTCACCTTTCCCCACCCTTCCCAACATTGCCCTTCCTTCTCTTGTGTTCATCCTCCTCCCTGTCATAGTCATTACAGCATAGAGCAATTTCTTCCCGGTGCAGTGCTCAATAGTAAAATATTGGCTTAATCTTCCAGATGGACTGGAATCAGAGATTCCTGTGGTGTATTGTCAAGCTTAAAATAAAGGACAGTTGGGCTAGAATTGACCTTGAAATATCATCTAAGCCATTCTCTAAGTTACATAAAGAACATGTGATTACCAAGATTTTTGAGAATGGATTTAATATACTCCCAAAATTAAGATTCCATATCTATGTGCCACTGTTTTGACATAAGCACTCAATTACTCCTTTAAGGCATTTAATTGATGCATCCTTTATACAAAATCCTGCCTACTTCCCAAGAGTGTTTACAATAAAAGCTAAGCTTATAAATGTACACACTCATGTGCACACATACACACACAAATACAAAACAGTAAAGATAATGCCCTCAGAAAAAAAATGATGAGAAAAAGGAAGCGCTATGAGGGAAAAGTATTTTTGAGCAGCTTCTTTTCAAAATTCTGGGCCAAAAAACTTTTATCTTATGCCTGTATTGCCACTCTGTGATTATTTTAAAGCAGGAATGGAAAGGAAGTCTGAAGATAAGAAATCTCTTAATTTCATCAATCACAACAAGAGCCATCTTAAAAGTATTGAATTCTTCCTAATAAACTGTCAGCTAGCCGTCAGCAGCTAACTACATTTGCTGTGGAATTTGCAGGTCTGTGGTGCTGGCATTGCCAATGCTATGGATGCCCCAGGCTCTGAAAAACATACCTGGCTTCAGCAATAAGCATCCAGTTATCTCAATTTAAAGATATTTTTTGTTATTATTTTGATGGCTATATAGGATGTTTAAAAGACACAACTACTTCGAATTTGGCGGCCCGGCTAAGGGAAAATTGCCCAGGAGAGGAGCACCTGGGTTAGCCACCTTGGCAAACAAGGGAGATGGAGCAGAAACAGGAGGTGGTTGTTTATGTGAGGATTTTGCCTAGAATTTACTCAGAGTTGGAGAACTCATTAAATAATTGTTTACAAACAACTACACAGATTCTATTTTAGAAAAAGAAATGAATGGTTTAAAAATAAGTACTGCTATTTGTACAAATTTCCATTAGCACAAAAATATACCCTTTGGGATTAAAGTCAAAAAATTTCAATAGTATAATGTACAGCCTAAAGCAACCTTTATCGAACAGGCCCTGTAGTCTCTAAACGTGCCTTGAACTACAGGAATTTACCTCAGTCAGCTACTGCAAGCAATAGCTTGCATTTCTTACAATCACTATTACAGTGGCTTTAAGGATCTGCTTACATTACTGGTCTTTAGACACCTTTGTTCCTGCTATTATTTCCACTACCTATTCCTGGGACTTTGCATATCCCAATAAAAGTTCAAAATTGTTACCTACAAATAGTTTTGCATACCTGAATACCACTAAGAGCAAACAAATTTTGCATTGCCTTGATTGGGCATTAAAAAATATTTTGATTCTTTAAAAACTCAAAGAAATAGTAATATGAAAAATCAGATACTGCTATGGTCTGAATGTTTGTGCCCTCCCAAAATTCACATGTTAAACTCCTAACCCCCACTATGATGGTATTAGGAGGTGGGGCTTTTGGGAGGTGAATAGGTCATGAGAACAGGACTTTCATGAATGAGATTAATGCCCTTATAAAAGAGACCCCAGAGAGCTGGCTTGCTCCTTCCACCATTTGAGGACATAGCAAGAAAATGCCACCTCTGAACCAAAAAGCAGGCCCTCCCCAGCCACTGAGTCTCCTCGTGCTTTGATCTTGGACTTTCCAACCTCCAGAACTATGAAAAATTAATTTCTATTGTTTATAATCTGCCTGGGTTATGGTATTTTGTTTTAGCAGACTGGACAGACTAAGACAGATGCTCATACATTTTTCATGGTGAAAGACCTTAAAAGAGTTGGCAACTACACCTCCAGCTAGATTCTCCTCACAGGCATAAGCTAACCAAGCTAGACATGACAGATTACACTTAGTTATGCAATCTTAGAACTGAAAAAGAGATCCTCATGTTGTATTATCCACAAGTATGATAGAATAATACCAAAAAAATAAGTTTCAACTTTATGACACTTCAACTATGTCCTTTCCTTTACTCAGTCAGTAGTTGATCTTTGGATTCCATGGTTTTACACACCAATAAGAGAATTATGTTTATGAACTGTTTTGATTATTTATTTGACCACATTACCTACCAATTTAGAAACAAATAAACGAAGACTTACTGTGCAGCCAGACTGCTTGGAGATAGTATCTGTCCATCATCCTCACTCCACACATGTGTTATATTATCAGAGTCACCTAAAGGAATAACATTTATGTAGGTAAACATTTAATATGTTTGCTTAAAGATTTTTTTTCCCAGCATAGACCATCCCAGCTCAAATTAATGGGGAGAAGAATGCATAAATCTGCAGAAGCTTTCTCCAAAGAATTTTACAAAAGACATTTGTGCTCTTTTCGTTAGAAACATTTAGGATAGTTACAGGAAATAGATGCCTATTAATCAAAATAATCCCAATAGTCAAGCACATGCATTTCTAATAATTTCTTTCTCTATGCATCAAAGCACTGCATTATTTTATCCCAAGACCTGTACACATAGATGACTCTTGAATACTATAATGAAGATTGACTACACACAATTTGTTAATCAAATGAAGCCAATTTTAGTCTTATGGGTCACTGGATATTTTTTGCTTTCAGTTGTCTAGAGTGTAGCCTTAGGAAACATCTGCCATCACTAATCTATATTTTCTATCTTTCAAAAAGCAGCCAGTGATCTCAATTGAATGCAGCTGTGAATGCAAATTGACTAATGTTAACAGAACTGTTCTGAGTGGTCTCAAATAATATGAAGGTGTAGAGTGTGGAAAGCAATCACTAAGTTTGGTCTAATGGAAACCACTCTAATTCAACATCGTTGAAGTTAAACGTGCCGCTGATTCAGCCTGGTGCATAGGTTGTATCATAAAACAGTAAGTGTGCTACAATAGTCACATGAAAAATTGAAATTGAAAATGCTTTAAATGGCCAATGCATAAATAAAAACACCATAAATCCAGTGCTTTAATTTGGCTTCTTTAGGGAAATAGTCTCACTTATTTCAGTCTTCTCTTCAGATTTTACTCATTCCTTATCAATAATCCAGTATGTTTCAATGCTGTCATTTTTAACATAGGCCTATTTCTGTCAATGGGGTATTTTATTATCAGTTTTAATAGTTCTTCTCCTGTGTCTAGTTAGTACATTCTAAAGCCTTTTAAAAAGTCCTAGCAAAAACTATGCAATCACCTATGCTTTTCTGGTGCTGATTGTTTATTTAAGTTAACATGTGTGTAAAAAAGACTATCTCAGAATTAAAAACTTCCTTATCTGTCTCCTGTATCAGTCATGTTTAAGTAATGTTTGTGTGGCCCCTAGAAACTGGTGGAATGGCTTTTTCAGTTGTCCTGTTCAGCAGAGTGGAGTTTTTCAGAGTGGAGTTTTCTGCCCAAGGTACAGCAGAATACTATTGCTCTAATGATAGCAATGCATCAGTGGGTAAAAGGACCAAGAATGAAGATGCCCAGAATAAATAAACCTAATTCATAATAGTAATACCTATTATTTATTGGCTTCCACATATAGAATAACCAAAGACAGAAATCTGTTGAGATTTATGCTTTTGCAATGTAAAAGTATATAAAACTCTTTTTCCAAGATCAAATCTTGCTCATTTTGAACTCCTTTGTGATGCTGAGCAAGTTAATTGCCATTTGTATACTAAGTGGTTATAGAATTTCTCTTTTTCATCAAGCTATTAAAATAAGTAATTAATAGACAATCAACTTTATACTCTCAATGATAGACTTGACGCTGAGGTTAATTAGGGACTTTTCCCTCTAGCCACTGAGGACTATCAAGTATCTTGAAAGAAATACTGTACTAAACAGGCCTTTATGAAGTAGAGAGAGATTTAAAAAGTGATATTTTTCTTCTTTTTTTATTCGTAGGACTAGGCATATTTAAAGTGGTACCCATAGACATAGAAAGAAATCTAGTGCATGGATAACCTCTTTTCCTCAAAAAGGATTGCTTTCTATTTAAAAATATAATTTTATATAATTTACTACTTTGCAAAATAGCAAATTCCAATGAGTCACACAAGTAATATCTGCTCCCCAAACTCAGCATTTATAAATGGAAATACTAGACCTTACTAACTGTGCAGCAGGGATCCTTCCTGGGACAAAGCTGAGAATTAGATCCCTTAAGACAGGAAGTGAGGAGACAATCTTGTTTTCCAGTGTTTATTAGCATCTCCGTATTTCCACAGTTGCTGAGAAGGCTTCTGAAGAAACCTTGCAGTGTGCTCATAATTCAGGTTGGAGCAGAGATCGACATGGGGTGGGGGAGGTGTGTGGAAAGGAATGGGGTATGGCTCTGAAAAGCTGCATCATGTGGGAAGGAAACCAGTCTCCAGCAGTGGCTGGAAGTGGGCACAGTTCTGAGGTCAACCAGGTACTTGCATGTCCCAGTGAGATACCCTAGAAGCAAGTGTATATATGTCCCAGAAAGAAAATGTAAGTGAGGCCATCCATAGATGAGCTCAAGGGACCTGGCTTCGAGGATGGACGTATCCAGGTTCTAATCTCAGTTTAGCTGCTTGCTGGACACATAACATAGGCAAAGTGCCCACCCCTTCGTGCCTCAGTATCTTTGCCTGTAAAATGGGATGATCACTGTATCTCAGAGAGTTATTTTAATGATAAGAGGAATTTAAGATAATAAAGCACTCAGATTGACACAATAAATACTACCCGTTATTTTCCTTATATTTAAGAGGGGTGTGAGACCCACAAAGCCATCTTCACCCCATGATACATTAGAGAGGTCCTGAGCAACTCCACTATGACATACCACACCGCTTCGGCATAATAGAGTATAAAATCAAGGGAGAAAATATGTTTGCTTCAAAAATACTGCTGAACACCATGAAGACTAAGCACGGGGTAGCCTGGGCAATGGGGCAGGTATCTGTACGTGGGGCCAGAGACCTCTGCACTGTTGAACTGGAATAAGTGGTTCAGCCTTCAATGACAAGTTTGAGTTCCCTGAAGGATTCCCAGAAATATCTAGGAGGATTTTCTTTCAGAGGCAATAAAATTTCTGCTCAAGCAGGTAGAGGTTTGGGTTTAATGACTTTTAGGTACTGACATTAATGCATCTGCACTGTGATCCGCAGCCTTATGAAGTCACAAGTTCATGACATATAAAAACAAACACAAGTGAAGCACATTAAATTTTACAGGTAAAAATACATTTCCTTGATGTATTTCCTTGTCATCTGGACCACCAAAAATGTGTTTGGGTACTTGCCAAAATCATTAGCATATCCACAGACCTAAGACGAGGCTGTTGTTAAATATTGAAAACTGAATTCTATTGTTCACCAGGAAAAGTATTTTGCTGCCTAGTTAATAAGAAGTGCTACTTACTTCTCCAGCTTCTAAGGCACTGGTGAGCTTTTGTCCTTTGTTCAAAAAAATTAACTTTATCACTTTATATTTATGATAAGGTGTGAGTCTGAAGATGAAAAGGAAAAGGATGGTGGAGAAACGTGAAGTTCCTCAAGTGTTTAAAATGCAAACATAAAAAGAATATGGAGGAAATAATTAGTGTTTGTTAGTGCACTGTCTGGTTTCCTGGCCTGGGCTTTTTTTTTATTTTTTTTTATTTTTAAGAGTAAGCCTCTGTTTCTAATGTTCGTCAAGACTGTTAAATTTAACCACAGTCAATCTTGCAAACTAATCATTAATTCTGTAATTGTAGACATAAAAAAATGCTCCAGGGTAATAGAAACTGGTATCCAAGAGCATGTTGGACCCCACAGTGAGAATTCTTCTAAGGCTTCACAAATGTGTTTTTCATATGAAAATTGATATTTTAAGACTGTATAATGAATAATCAACTTTTGACCTGATGTCTTCAGGATGCTTACTTTGTAATCCATAGGTAAAAGTTTATATATCTAAAAGGTGACAAACTCAGTTAAGAAAGCATAATACTAAATTCATTCAGGAGAGGTAAATGTTAACCAAACATTTCACTTGGCAAGTAGGAATTTATTCCTTACATCCCTAAACTTTTGCCTGTGTCCGTGTGTGTATCTATGTATGTTTCCATGTGAGTGGTAGATAAGGCTGAATCTCTATATGACAGGAGCACATCTTCTGACTCACTAGCAACCTGGCACACCTTGTCTTGCTGGGGCGACAGTGGATTTATACCCATCTGCTCGTGTGCTGAAGCCCATCGTGCCTTTTCAAGATGGCTGACTGAGGCGTATATGTTTACAAATGGAAGATTCCTCCTGATTAAAAAATCAAAGCGTGGAAATGAGGGCAAAAACACTGTCATTCAGTTTAGGCTTTTGTTCCAAAAAGTAGTGGTAGAAATCTATTTGTTGAGGCTTATTCCCCAATATTTATTTTCTATACCAAGTATAAACATAGTTTTATAAGCTAAGAGAGATCATTTCACCTAAATCAAACCCCTAGAAAGTCGCACTTCCCTCTTTTTCCCTAATTTCTCCCTTTCTCCACACTTTGATTAACTAGAGATCCAGATTTATTCGTAGCATATGTCCCCACCTAAGAATAATATCATCTCTACACGATTACTTCATTGCACTCTGCTTTATATTTCCAGTGGGCTTTGTGACACTGAATTTAATACAGGAAGATGGAAATATAATACCTTGAGCTGGGGAGTCCAGAGTGTACAGCAGATGTTTAACAGACTTCTGGAGGGTTCTGAAACCTTCGTTAGTTGTGACACGTGGATAAACCTTCTGCACGACCAGCAGCGCACTAACGAGTCAAAAAACAATGAAACCAGATTGTGTTTCAAGGTTTGCAGACAAAAACAAAAGGTTATTCAAGGAGAAAATGGCTACAGTATAGAAAATTATTCTTAACATAAAAGACAAGGTGCTGCTTTTGTAACTTAATTACTTGCTTGTCTGTTCATGTATAAATCCCAACAAAATGTTCTCTAACCAGGACAGAGCACTTTGTTTCCTGGCTTCGAAAACCTCAGGACTCACAGGGCTTAAAGCAACAGAGCAAAGTTCACATTAGTTTCTTCTAAGACTTATAAATAAGTCGTTGGGAAAAGGAACTTCCAATTAGGAATACCTCTTTCTTATCAATTACAGAGAAAAATTGAATATTAAACATTATTTTCATTAAAATCAAACCCAAATAAAGAAAACAGATTCAGAAATAATTATTATTTAAGCATCTGATAAATATTTATCTTTTGCTGAACAAATAGTAATATTTTTGAAAAAAAATGGAGCTTGCCTTAATTAAAGACTGTATTCTATCCTTTAAATAGTTCACGGACACTAGTCCAGAGGTAGCTCAAACTTAACATCCATACTAATTGACACTGTCTTTCTAAAACTTTTTTTTTTTTTATGGAGATGGGATCTTGCTATGTTGCTCAGGCTGGTCTCAAACTCCTGGCCTCAAGTGATCCTCCTATGCTGGCCTCCCAAAGTGACAGGATTACAGACAGGAGCCACTGAGCCTGGCTTCTGTACCTTTTATGTCACCAATAAGATGAGCAGTTTAAACTGGGGATAGACAATCAGAAAATTCACTTATGATTGAGTTCATTCTATAGTTCCAAAAAGCAATTCGTTACTTAAGAAATGCCTTTTAGGACAAGACCAGATGAGGAAGAGGAGACGGGACCAGACCAGACCAGATGAGGAGACCAGGCCGGAAGAGGAAACCAGACCAGATGAGGAAGAAGAGACCAGACCAGACGAGAAGACAAGACTGGATGAGGAAGAGGAGATGAGACCAGACGAGGAAGAGGAGACCAGACTGGAAGAAGAGGAGACCAGACTGGACAAGGAAGAGGAGACCAGTCCAGAGGAGAAAGAGAAGACCAGATGAGGAAGAGAGTGCTAAGTTCTTACTATGCAATACCTCATTCAGACCTCACGAACCATCCTATAACATAAGTATTGTTCTTTATCTTGTTTACAGATGAGGAAACTAAGGCTTAGTGAAGTTATGTAATCTGCCCAAGGTAACACCTTAACTCATGAAACTGAGAATCAAAACCAGGCCTGACTCAAGAGTCTCTGCTCTTAGCCCATTATGCAAGTCAGATACCTTCTTTCTTCCTATATGGCTGTTCCCACAGCTTCCTCCAAAAGTGTCCTCAGGCTGGCCCTGGGGCTGAGCCACAGCTGCTGTCCTGGTAATTTCCAACCCCAGATTTTATTTTTACTGGGTTGGAGGGAGGGGCACAGTCCTGGGCTGGAGGGCAGAAATTGGGCTTCTTGTGCTGTTCTGTCTCTGGACCGAGGAGGGTGAATTCTCAGCAGGCATCTCTTGCAGTAGGCCTCACTTGCCCCATTGGTAACATGGGAAGAATAATCCTACTCCTGGTGCCTGCCAAAATTACTCTTTTTTTGAGATCATATATGAAAGAAATCTGCATAAAGGCTTAGCACTTATCGGACTATGTATAGATCTAGCCCCCAGCCAAAGTTCCAGACTTAATTCCCAGAAGTTCCCAGCAAACTTGGAAAACCTCCAAAGGATCCTTACCTTCCTGCCTCTGTTCATGCCTCTCCATGTATCTGAAAAGCCTCCTCATCTTCACCTACCATAATCCTACCTATCCAAAAGGTATAGTTCATAAGCTTCCTCCTAGAAGGCGTTTGTGGACAGCTGTCCTTGAGGTGATCCATTTCTCCTACCTAATCTTTGGCTGTAAGCACTTAAGACAGGCATCACTCCTGGCCTTACCGTATAATTACTGATGTATGGGACATCTCCTATGGAGGACATGAGTTGGTTTTTGCTTGCCTAATATCTTCTCCCCCTTTTACTAACAGCAACTTGATTTTCCTCTGGTGAACAACCTTCCCTCACTTTTAATCCATCTGATTTGGATGGGGTCAACCCCACTTCTAAATCCAGAGGTATGCACGTGACATAGGCCTATTCAGAGTTACTATTATGGGTTCAGTGAAGGGCAGGTGACTCAATTAAAAGTATCGAGAATTATTCCTAGGACTTTTGCTAGGACCATTGGCATAAAAAGCTCTATTTTGCTACAATTGGATGTAAACATGGAGCTGCAAGGGGTTTTCACACGGAAAAAAAAATTCCTGAGGATGAAGCTGCACAAGAGCAGGTTATAGAAAGAGACCTAATTTGGAGGATAACATTGTTGGAAATCTTTGGATCTTAATCTGGGCTCTGACTCTTTCTCTGCAGTGCTCCCAGCTCTGCCCTCTTCTTTGTATTGGCTGTACCTCCAGGCTTCCTTCACTGTCCAGAGATGGCTGTGTCACCAAGTCCTGTGCAATGGTGACAACATTCTTCCTTGTTCACATCCATCATGGACAGAGGGAAAAAAATCTCGTCCCTCAAACAGAAATATAAATCTGCTTAGGCCAGTTTAGCTTATGTGCCTACTCCTGGACCAATGACAGTGACCAGGGCAATTCCCTGTGTTGATTGGCTTAAACCTGGCTTCCTGAACCTGTCACTAGTAAGTAAGGCTGGGTGGCCGCTATTGGCTTAGATTAATTGGGATCCACCCCTACGGTTAGAGATGGGTTCCAGCTTTCTCCTGATCACATGGCTGCATTATGGCAAGGGAAGAAGCATTCTGTTAGAGAGAAGGAAGGAATAACTGGATGTTGGATGGACAACCAACAGCGTAGTGTCTCCTGCAATGATTATTATTATTTTGTTTTTTCCATGCTAGTTCACATGAGTCTTTTCAGGCCTTGGCTCAAATGATTCTTTATCAGTGAGGTTTTCCTTGACTATAGAAGTCAGTTAGTCAGTAAGTTAGTGAGTCAGTCTGTCTCTCTCCACTCGCAGAGACAGACTTGTTTTGTTTTATAATAAAAAGCTGCTCATGTGAAAAAAAAAAGAGAAATGTCTTTTAATCCGCTTACAGTCAGTACATTTTTAAAGAAATGTTGCTTTTGCACAAGTATGTCTAAATTTCATAAATACTGTGATTTATACCAACAATCAAGGCCGAGTCAATGCTTTAGTTAACCTGAATAGTAACTAGAACAAAAAGCTTTTGTTAACAATTTACTATTATGAAGTTAAACACAGTAGAAATGAACTAATAGTAGTTTTTCTTTGTTAACTTTCTTAGTAAACTGAAAGCTTACTTCAGCAATAGATACAGTATGTGTGTAAATGTTCTATAATGTTTTGGGAATTTTTAAAATTATATTAAGTTTATTTTAATTTTAGTCCCTTAGATATGAATGAAAGCTGTTTAGAGAACAAAATTTTGAGTGCCCTCTAGCATAACATAAGGATACACATATAGCTATGTGTATGTGTTTATATAAACACATGTATATGTGTATATATTTAAAATATACATATTTTAAGTTTAGTTCTCTGATAATTCCAGGAAGTCAATTTTATTTGCCCTATTTTGCAGATGGGAAAACTAAAATTCAAAAAGTTAAATAACTTACACAAAGTTATCCAGTTATAAGTAGAGCTTGGGTCTATCTGATTTCAAAGTTTGTTCTTTTTATTCTTTGTGTTGCCTCTGGCACAGAATTGTCTTTTTTTTTTTTTTTTTTTTTTTTTTTTTGAGACAGGGTCTCCCTCTGTCACCCGGGTTATAGGACAGTGGAGTCATGATAGCTCATTTCAGCCTCCAACTCCTGGGCTCAAGTGATCCACCTGCCTTAGCCTCCTGAGTTGCTGGATCTACAGGCATGCACCACCATACCTGACTAATTTTTCTATTTTTCATAGAGATGGGGTCTTACTATTGCCCAGAACTCCTGAGCTCAAGCGATCCTCCCGTGCTGGCCTCCCAAAGTAGTAGGATTACAGGGATAAGTCACTGCTCCTGGCCTGGCCCAGAAATTTCGCCTCAACATAGCAGGGGAGGAGAAGTACAGAACACTTCTGCACAAAGCCCACAGGCATCATTGACTTATCCAAATATTTGGCCACAGAGGCATGGCTGTATTTTTTTCCTCTCTGCTCTGTATACGTGACAAGTGATAGATACTGCAGGCATTTTTATGTTTGCCCCGAGAATCTCCTGGTTCTCAGACTGTGGGTTGCTTTGAAACCCTGGCAGCCATGGAGACCCATTACAAGTTCTCAGGTTGTAGATCCGGACCAGCCTTCTTGCAGCCTGGCCCTCTGCTGACTCACCTGATTTGTTGTTCCAAAGTGACACCTTTAAAGACTGAACACTTGGCAATCTCATTAAAACTGTCAGTATTATCATTACTATTAACATTATTAATAAAATGTCAGTAGACTTAATTCATCTTTTTCTGACAAAACTTAACTTAAAAAATGATACCTGACTCCCATCCTCTGAAATCCTTTGAACTCAATCAAGATATATTTATTTTACTTCAAAGATTTCTTGTTCTGCTCTTCATCATATAAAAATGGAAATTATCCAATAAGTAAGGATAATTTTTTTTAAAAAGAGCTTTTGTGATTCATATCACAGCATAGCCTTTTCCTCGTAAAAGGTGAAAATCATGTGTGTTTTTATATACCCTTCTTGAGTTTTGAGACTGTTCATTTCTGCTAATTTCTGTCATAATCTTAACATTATGTAATCTGATTTTGGTGACTGCAGCTTAAGAAAAGGTTGCTGAAAGAAATGATGAAATTTTCTGTAGGTTTCATTTGTCCCTATTACTTGTTCAACAAAGACTAAGATAAACCATTGAGACCAAAATTTCCTGATAAAATATACTCATTTATGAGGAAATTATGACTTTTAATGACACTGTCAGCTTAAAAATAATAAGGATAATAAAAATCTGGCTTCAAAAAATGCTTTATAAAGGGCTCTCCAAGAGAAATATAATGCAAGCCACATACTTAATTTAGAATTTTCTAGTAGTCATATTAAAAACGTTAAAAGAAACAGATGAAACTAATTTTAATAATGTATTTTTTTTAAACCAATACATCCAAAATATTGTTATTTCAACTTTTAAGCAATATAAAACTACTGGTAAAATATTTTAAGTCTTTTATATTATATATACTGTACTAAATCTTTGAACTTGTGAGGCATTTCAATACAGACGCTGAATCTTAATTGAAAATTTAATTGAAAATCAATTTAGATTTTATTATATTTACAGGTGAAAAAGTAGATTCACATACCCAAGTTGTTCCAAACATACTAAAAAGTTTTCCAATAACTGAATCAAGTATTATTTTTTAAAATTTAAATTAATTAAAGTTAAATAAAGTTAAAAATTCGGTTCTTCAGTCACACTAGCACATTTTAGGTGCTCAAAAACCACGTTAACTAGGGGCTATCATATTAGAAAGATCAAGTATATACATTGGCCATAATATACTGGACCATTAAAGAAAGGAGTTGTTCACATTAGATCAAAGGGAAATGCTACTCTGTTGTAAAGGTAAACTACATAATAATGGGAGAAAATATCGGCAAACCATTAATGTGGTAAAGGGTTAATTTCCAGAATATATAAAGAACTTCTACAACTCAATAGCAAAAAATAAAAAACAACCCATAATAACAAAACAACTCAATTTAAAAATGTGCTAAGGGCTTCAATAGACATTTCTCTAAAGAAGACAGATAAATAGCAAACAGATATTTGAAAAAAATATTCATCAAGGAAATAGTCATCAAGGAAATGCAAATCAAAACGATGATATGACCTCATACCTGTCAGGATGGATATTATTGAATAAACAAAAGACACAGCATTGGAAAGGATATGGAGAAATTGGAACCCTTGTGCACCATTGGCAGGAATACAAAACAGTACAGCCACTATGGAAAACAGTATAGAGGCTTCTTGAAAAATTAAAATAGTGCTACCCTATGATCCAGCAATCCCACTTCTGGGTAAGGTTCTCAAAGATATGTTAGCACTCTTACATTCAGCACTATTCACAATAGCCAAGATGTGGATCCAACCTAAATGCCCATCAGCAGATGAATGAATAAAGAAAATGTGGTATATACATACAATGGAATACTATTCAGCCTTAAAAAAGAAGGAAATTTTTGTAATATACAGCTACGTGGATGAAACTTGAGGACATCATGCTATGTGGTAACACATAATCACTTAAGCCAGTCACAGAAAAAAAGATACTACAAATTCTACTTATGTGACGTATCTAAAATTGTCAAATTCATAGAATCAAAGGTCGAATGATGGTTTCCAGGGGCTGAGGGGAGAGAGAGATGGGGAGTTGCTGATCAACAGGCATGAAGTTTCAGGTAAGCAAGATGATAAGCTTTAGAGATCTGCTGTACAACATTTTACTTGTAGTTTACTTAAAAATTTGTTAAGATGGTAGATCTCATGTTAAATGTTCTTATGACAATAAAATTTTTAAATGTCAAATTCTATTTGCTTCATACCAATTTGAAGCTATTTATTTTTTGTTTTATTTTTAATTTACACATAATTGTACATACTTATAGGTTACGGTGTGATGTTTTGATACGTGTATATAATACACAATGATCAAATTAGTGTAATTAGCATATCTATCACCCCAAACATTTATCATTTCTTTGTGGTGAGAACATTCAAAATCCTCTCTTCTAGTGATTTTTGAAATATACAGCATATTACTGTTAACTATAATCACCCTACTGTGCAATGGAACACTAGAACCTATTCCTCCTACCTAACTGTAACTTTCTACCTCTTGACCAACTGTCCCACATCCTCCCCTCCCCCCTTCCCAGCCCCTGGTAACCACTATTCTACTCTTTACTTCTATGAGATTGACTTTTTTAGATTCCATATGAGAGCGAGATCATGCAGTATTTGTCTTTCTGTGCCTACCTATTTTTAATTTTTTGAGGAGCCTCCATACTGGTTTCCATAATGTCTATACTACTTTACATTCCCACCAACAGTATACCAGAGTTCCCCTTTCTCTGCAACCTCACCAGCATCTGCTATTTTTTTGTCTTGTTGATAATAGCTATTCTAACTGGGGTTAAATGGTATCTCCTATTTCCCCTTCTCTGATAATTGATTCACCTGTTTACTTTCTAAGACCAACTATAAATAGGAGGAAGAGGAGCAAGTGTCAAAATTCTAGGTGAATGAAAATTTCCTTAAGAGGTAAAATGAGAACCAATGTTGGGAATCAAACTTCCTAATGTCTTGCTCTTTCTGTACTTCATTTATGGAGTGCTATTATAAAAAGAGCACAGGACTTGGATGCCAATTTTTTGAGTTCAAGTCCTGGCTTTGCCACTGCTAGTTGTAGAACATTGGGGAAGACATTTGACCTGCATGAGGGTTTGTTTCCTCTTTTGTAAAATGGAAATCTCTTGTCTCAATCTCAAAGCATTATTGTAAGAATCAAATAGATTAGTGTATCAATACAAGGACTTATTATAAGGTCTTTGAACAGACATAAACTCTTAAAAGCATTCCAAAAGTAAAAACAATCTCTTCTGATGCTTTGAACATTTAAAATAGAACCAGACTATTAATGACATATTAGAGAGGCAGCCTGGGTTCTGGAGTTGGGAAACCCAGTTTCAAATCCTCCTAGTTGCGTGATCAGCAAATATTTAATTTCTATGACCTTCTGTTATTTCATTTATAAAATAAATAATGTTTGTTGTAAGATTCAATGGCATATATAAGCAGCCCAGTAAAGTGTCTGGCATGTAATAGGCACTTAATAATTGACAATTGTTGATGTAGTCATTTTTTTAAATGCACATTTTCAAATTAGCTAAATAGGACAGTCACAACCTGAGCAGTGCCCATTAAACTCTAAATACTGGCCATGTCCAAATATCTTTTATGAAAAAAGCAGTCTTTTAAAGGGGATTTCTTCTGCAAAAGTTTTTAAATCTTTGTGACATATATGCCAAACAAAGCCAACCCAATAGGCAGGGTTAGAAAGGTCATTTATAAGCCAGCTGGGCACAAGGGAGGCCAACTTTCTTGCGGTAGGTTGGAATAAAACTCTGACCAATAGCACTGTTTTATCATGGATGGTACCAAACAAAACCCACTGAGGTTTGTTATTCTTGGGAAGTTTAAACACCAGATGCACAGAGCTCAGGTTGTCCCTGAATGAGCCTGAGACACTGTTGGAATCTATGTTGATCCTGCTGTACACCTCATTCTCAGAAGCTCTGGGACACCAAGTGACAATGCAACCGTTAGGATTAGTGTTCCTCCTTACCTCCTCACAGACACTTCAATAACCCTGATAACCACAGTGTGTGTTTCTTCTTTGCTTAACAAATATACTCACTTTCATTGCTCAAATCTACACTAAGGTGCTGAAGGATTATTTGCTATGTGTTTGTTTGTTTGTTTGTTTGTTTTTCTGAGACAGAGTCTCACTCTGTTACCAGGGCTAGAGTGCCGTGGCATCAGCCTGTCTCACAGCAACCTCAAACTCCTGGGCTCAAGCGATCCTCCTGCCTCAGCCTCCCAAGTAGCTGGGACTACAGGTGTGCACCCGCATGCCCAGCTAACATTTCTATTTTTAGTAGAGACGAGGGTCTCGCTCTTGCTCAGGCTGGTCTTGAACTGCTGAGCTCAAGTGATCCTCCCAGAGTGCTAGGATTACAGGCGTGAGCACCCAGCCAGTTTGCTATGTGTTTAAATAACCTACCTAGCAGCAATCCTCACAGGCAGCATTAAAAAATAATAATAATAATCTTTTCTGTGAACGATAATACTCCACTGAATTCCTACATTTTCTCACCTGTTTGCCTTTCGAAGAACATCAAATAGACTGCTTAGTGAAGTGTCGTTCTGAAACACGTTTGGAAAACTGGAGAGAAGCTGCCACACAGCTGTCTGCTCTTGCACCTGGGAGAAGAAGGACAGCGCTCTGACCAGCTCCTGGAACACCACCTTCTGGTTGTTGGGGTCACTCGATAGCTTCAAAAATAAAACCACAGAGTAAAATAAGACTTTAACATTTGGAATCACATGGTTGACTGTCTTTGAAAGCCTCAAAATTCTAGATTTCCACATAAGCAATTCTTTCAGATCTTCACACAGTTTGAAGCCATCTTTTACTTGGAAAAACTGCAACCATTTCTAATGTTCTTAAACAAAATTGGAATTTTTCTCCCTCTAACTCCAGAAATTGGCATATTTTAAGTTTGGTTAAAAAGATGTATTTACATAAAATATTTGAAATTATATATTTGGAAATTAAAGTTAATTTCCTAAAATAAAATTAGCTCTGAGTAATGGTTTTCTTTTTTCTTAGGACCTGGCTTGGGAGTTGCAGACATATCTTCCCTGTATCTGTTGCTAGACCTTATATTGTTTGGATGGAGTGTACTTAAAACTAATAGAGAGGTATAGAGATATGATATAAACATATTCATTTTATATATATATATATATATATATATATACATATTTAGGAAAATGTTTACCATTACAATTACTCATACTTAATGTAATAAAATATTTTCAAAGATCTAATGCAATACCAGGAACTTTAGTCATAATAAATGATTTATATATCATAATAATGATATATTTTTAGTCATAATAAATGATATATAGTCATAATAAATGAGTGAAGCTGTTTAATAATCACACTTTGTACTGTAAACAGATAAACAACAACTATGATTTTTGCTCTTGGTCTGGATCATAGGATTCAACTAGCACTTTCAGAAGTAAAATATTTTCTTCATTATATTTCCATACAAAGTGTTTTCTTAATAAGCTCATTTACACTAGTAAAGCTGAGCTTTTGATCTGTCTTAAATCAGTCTTTCATGCTGAGAATGTAATTTTGAACAATGCATTTTTGACCATATATTTTACTCTACCTAACTGCCAAGTTTGTTAAGAAAGGATTTTAAGTGCTTTACATTGGATTGGGGTTACGATAACAGTATTTCTAATTGAGTTTACTTGGAAGACTAAGATTACTGAATGGTTATTTAAGAACTCTGTACTTAAAATAAATTACTTATAATAAAATTCAGGGAATCAAGGGGAAAATATTAGAAGTGGACATGTTTAATTTATTCTGGTCTATAATATTTCAATAAAGTTCTGAATACTTTTTGTGATCTTTCATTGTATGTGGGATTTCAGTAAATACAGATTATTGGTACCTCATTTTCACTATTATCATTTAAGACTTGCATATGCAAATGGTCATTAGCACTCCATAGTAGAATGTTCTTGCTTCTAATGTGTAACATTTTGGAGACAAGGATGTATTGTTTCATCAAAATTTAGCTTTTCAAACTAGATTTAAGGTTGGTGAGAAAGATAGAAAGACATTACCCATTATTCTAACTGCTGATAGTTATATGGCCCTGATAGTTTAATTATTAATCTTGTATTACATCCTGAATAATCTCACTTAAAGATTCCAAACAGTCAATCTTCATGTACCATAGAGCAAAGCCATATTTCATCTATAAAGGTGTGTCTACATTAGATATAATGCAATATTTTTGGTTCAGCATTGAAATCACCTCAGTTCTTCACATTTAAATGATAAGTGAACATTACTTAAGCCTAAGCCTGTGTCCAAATGTTATGTGAGGAAAATGTGCCAAAGGTGAGCAAATATCCCAGTCAGCATCTCCTAGTCCACATGGGCTACAGATTTGCTCTTCGATCCGTGTTCAATCACTTTGAGAATCCAAGAATGGAAACAGTACCCTCCTTCTATTTTTTATGAGATCTTGCTCATATTAATAGATCTACACTCACCTGAGAAAACTGTTTATTTAGTTCTTGGAGAGAAGACTCTAAAAGGGTCATGTTGGAAAGGCAGAATTTGTTGAAAACATTTTTTCCTAGAGTGGTCCATGAGAAGGCATAATCCGCAATGTATCCTGGATAGCTCTCACACAGTTCTCTTCGTATATCTTCTGAAGTTGAATTTTGCTCTAATAGCTAAAAACATGTGTGAGAACAGTTAAATAATAATGTTAGTAAATGTAGATGTTAAAATATTCTAGTCTTCAAGGAAACTGACCTGTCTTCACAATAGCCATTTTAAAGTCCTCTATTATAGCAACTATTAAAATAATCGTAAAATGCATTGAATTTACTGATAAGAACTTGCAGAAGGAATGTGGGAATGTGGTAAATTCTTGTCCTTGGTATTATTTCAATGATTCACGTATGATTTGTTTAACTGAACTCTGTTTCTCACCAGAAAACCTAATTGGACCAGGCCTTTTCTGATAAAAATCTTCATGCAAAAAAATCTTACTCATTTTTTTCTGGACATTGGGCAGCAGAAACTCAGGTGTCCTAACCCTTTGTAACACATCACGAGAAGCTGGTTGTGATCTTTGAAAGACTTCCAAAAGAAGGAACTTCAAGGTCAAAGGACCAACAGTGTTTATTTACAGATGTGGACAAACATGGATTATGTTTCACTAGCAAAGCAATTCTTGCATTTAAGTCTTATATATGGAAAGAAAAAAGGAAAACACAAGTGAAAGTACATAAAAGCAAGTATAATTACTAAAATCAATAATTGGAAATCATTTTCATAATGAAATCATTATAATCACCCTCTATATTTTATAGTGCAGACCATTCACAGATGTAGCACTATTTTCACCTATAATATTGAATGCATTTACCATTTTAAGTTGTTTGGGTATTTACAGAGCCAATTATATTTTGTTGTCATACCTAAAGGGTCCCTCTTAATACTTAATTCTTATAACCCTGTGAGGGGAAGCCGACTTCATCCTCCCCTTAAGTTTATGTTACAAAATCTACACTCTACCTTCCAGGGACTCAACTTCTAAATGTAATGGAACAAGACAAGATCCACTTATCTAGGATGTACTATAAGTGCTAGATCTTCTAGTCATTCATCCATATCTCTTTTCTAACATTACACATAAACTCACCCCAAAATGATTTCTCTACTCATTCTTGCAAGGGTTGCAGAAAGCAGTAAAGAGAAAGAAAGAGGAATCAGAGAGAGTGCTGACACAGGCATCAATATATCATCCTAATTTTTACATCCCTTCCCTACTTCAACTTCTCTAAAAATATGTATCTATACATAGAAAATTCATTTTTGGCTTATCTCTCCTAGATATATGGCTCTATGTGCTGCCTCACAAACATCTAAAATTTTATTCCATGTGAGAAAGAGAACTTGGGAGTTTCAATACAATAAAGTGGTATTTTTTAGAGTAGCATTGCTGTTCCAGGCATTAAAGAATTTATTTGATCCAATGCAAGACTGCCTGCTTCTAGGAACCAATATGGAAGCAATAGAATGGAATAGAATAACTTTCTTGAGTTTTCACACTGGCCTGATTGGAGGAGGCTTAGACTGGAATTAACTAGGCATATTGGAGGACTTCTATGTCAGACAGGGAGCCTTAGGGACCTCCAATATTATTTATACTAGGCTTTCGACGTCTAGACTGGCATGAATGGGAAAGTCTTCTATTTCAGCCAGTACAGGCAGAGTTGACTTGATGAATGTGGTACCTTTTCGTGGTGTCCATTTTTTTGTTGTTCTTTGGCTTATTTATATAATCCAATTTATTCAGATGCTTTAGTTATACAAAATGGTAATTCAGTGGTAACTAACAAAGACATATTCAGGAGTAGTGGTTATGGTTACTAGACTGTGAATAAATGTCAGAGACATGTCTGATGATTCAGATGTAAGAAATGTCTACTATGTAAAACATGGGCAAATTATTAAAAATACATGTGTGCGTGTGTGAATGTGATGGGGAAGGGAGGGAGAGAACAAGAGAGCAAGGGAGGGAGAGATAAAGAGAGGAAGAAAATAGTCTCTATAAGGCAAAATGTTGAAAATGATCTGTTCTTTATTTCTGAAGAGCATATAAAACAGGACTCAAATGCCTATGGGACCAACCAAATAACTTAAATGTATGGAACTGGCTGTATTAAAGACAATAAGGAGAGGTGGGCATTGTAGTTTCAAAAAGCACCTGTTCTGTCTAAAGGCATTCAAATTAAATTTCTTAAAATCTCTGTACATGCACATACACATACATACACATACACACACACACACACACACACACACACACACACTTAGCTCCCACACTGTCAGTTCATACTTATGAGAGAAATTATGTTTATTATCTCATAATCTGAGAAATCCTAAATTGGATGATCATTAGGAAACAGAGAAATCCATAGATAAACTCTCTAAAATATGCCAAGGAAAATGATTTTCCTACTTTGAGGCATATTTTCCATAGCTCTAATTTTTCCAAGGATGTGATTAATATGGATGAGGCAGCAAGTTCGTAGAGTGTTATAGCTTCATTTGGTCTTGTTTTCTTCCCTGCTTCAGAAAATTAAAAGATTACATATAATGCCACCCTATTTCTTACCAAATAAAAACCTTAAGTTCAATTAAGGGACTTAACAAGGAAGTAAATACTCAAGACCTTAAGGAATTTAGAATGTCTTAAAATTAAGCTGTTTATTGAAGAGCTCCTAAGAAAAGACTACACCTGAGATACTACTCTAAATAGGAAAGGTGCCTCAAATCTCCTGCTATTGGGGAGATACTTCTATTGACTTAAAAGGTATTTTTTCAACTGCTTTTTATTATCTATCCATAACAATACTGAATGAAGTTACCTTTTCCAAACCAAGGATTCGTGCAAGCACTTGACTGCCATTGAAGGTATCTCTTCCAATACTTTCCAAATCAGAACTGGGGCTGGGAAATACCATGGCTGTAGTAGAAGAAAGAACAGATTAGCATTCTAAGCACACACGTCAAAATGGACAGGATCTCATAAGAATCCATAAACATCACTTGTGACCCCATATATCCCACAGCAAAAATGTGCTCATATATGCCTCTTCCATGAAAATTTCATACTGAAAAAATGGCAGATTCCATGGATTCTTCTGTTCGTATAAAATTGTGATGGTTTTAGTATGCTCTTGGTTTTTTTCCAATCATTTAGATATCATTTGCTTTCATTCCAGTTTGTGTCATTAAACTTCATCACCAGTATTATTGCCCAATAAACCGAATCATTTCTGTGCAGGCCTAGAGGATTCGAGGTGCCTCCACTGGCTTCGCAGATCCATCATACCCAACATCTGTTCAAAGGATCTGCCAATGCACATCTGGTGATAATGATCTTTTTAAAAAATTATCCAATTGGGATGCTGAAATCTGCTTAGGATCATAAATCCTCTCCTCCCCAAAGTGGTTTCTGGATGCTATCTCAGATCAAATGAATGGGATAAAGCAATTAGCCTCAGACTACAATATACACTAATTAAGTAATTCCCAAAGTGGTCTCATCGAGTACTATTTACGATGTGGCAAAGATTTCTGGGCTTGGAGAATTATCTAGAAGAGTACATTCCTATCTGTAGTGTGGACATTCATTAAGCCAGTATGTTGATTTTATAAATTTTGGACAAAAGTACTCTGTTATCCCCACAGCAAAGAATCTCAACATTCAAAGATACTAGTAACCCATCATAAATAGGCCCTAGGTTTTATTTTAGTGCCCATGGGGCTAAAGAATTTGCTATTTGATTCCTTGACCAAGACAACACATTTGTGAGATGACTGGCCAGGGTGAGAAATATAAGCTGTGGCTAGCAAGCAAAGCAAAGGTTACTGCACCATGACATTATGACCTTATTTCTACTGTGCTTTAACCTATTCAGCCGGACACCCACAGATCATTCACAACAGAACATTAACTCCTCAAAACCATTCACCACCATGTTCCTACTCCATTAACACAGGACTTCTTTTTTACTTGGTCCATCAACTTGTATTGGAATGTTATTTAATACCATAAAGTATCAAATATTCTCTGGCAGTTTTACAGATACTCCCTTTTTATCCAGAGCACCAATCACATTCCAACATGAAGGAATCTCGTTTTGTCCACAGATATATCCCCCATCCTCAGGACAGTGCCTACACAATAGTAGGCACGGAATAAATATTTGTCAAATGAATGTAAAACAGCCCTGCTCTTTAAAGACTTTATTCCCAATTTGTGGCTTCTAATCAGTGTATCTCAAGTCCACCTGCAACAGAATCACCTGGGCATGTGGCTCAAGGACCTGTGTTGCTTTTAGGGAGTAACTCAGGAGGATTCTTTGTACCTGAAAGTTTGAGAGCTACTGGCCTAGATGTGAAACAAGTAGACAATCACACTGAAGAATGTGACTCTGAGTGTTAAGTGAGAAGCAGCAGTGTATAGCTGGAGTATTGGCCTAGGAGACCTTCTGATACCGGCTCTGCTACATGACTACAGACACAATACCTAACCTGTGGGGCCTCTTATTTCTCATCTATAAAATGGAAAGTCTGGACAAATCTCTGAGACTCATTCCAATGATTTTTATTAATAGTCTTTCTAACCATCCCAGCATCATCTAATTGCAGACAACTGTAGTCCAGAATCAGTTCTAGGAAACAGTGCAATTCTCAACATCTAGGTGTTTGCTCCTAGAGGGTATTTCAGTGAGAACTTAATTTCTAATTATTCTTGACAACTTTACATAATTGCACCACCATTCTCAGGCAACTGTGAGGAACATTTAGATCTCTTAGGGATATTCTAAGCATTCCATCTTTGTTTGAAAAGTTTAAAGTATAAACCTTTTAAAGATCAGACCTTTATTGTTCCAAAAGACTTCTTCTAAACTCTACAGAAGTAGAGTAGCTTACCCAGTGAGGCATGCCTTCTTTCTGGAACTTGGGTGCTCTGGAGTGATAAATTGCTGTCCTCCAGGTTGGGCGACTTTCTCAGAATTTCACTAGAGGAAAAAAAAAGCAAGAGCTTTATAACTTCTCTCACATTAATTTTAGTTAGTTACAGCAATGTATTATGTGGCAGATTCCAGGGCTCTCTGAGGACCTTTGAATTTTTTAATATACTTTCTAGAATTTTAATGGAAGAATTCACCTAACCATACACCAATGAATATATAAGGTCTCCTACAAGGTATATTTTTATGCAGAGAAAATGGCCTAGATGAGGTTTAATACAGTTATTTTTTATTTTAATCATGTAGAAAGGAAATTAAAAAGACATTAGGGTCAAATATTGAAAGATTTATGATTTTCCTTTCTTTTAAAAAGTTGATAGATTCAAAATAAATGAAAGTCCAAGAGTGCTTTGGGGATTGAAACAAAGGTCTGCTTATTTGTCAACATTAAAAGAAAAACACCTTTTCTATATTAAATTATTGATGACATTTTGAAGATTTTCAAAGTTGAATACTTGCAAGACAGATTCAAGGAAGAAAAAAAAAGAACAAACATTTATTTAGTATCCAGTATGTGCCGGGAACTGTGGCTGGTGTCATTACCAGTGGCTCTAGGTATGAAAGGAATGATATTAAAACAATTTTCAATTGTATTGAATGTGTCAATGCAGTAATAACCACACTGTGGTGCCATGAATCCCTGAATGACAGGATCACATTAGCTTTTGGAATGAAATATTATTAGACCTTCCCACAATTTAATGATCTTCTTTTTTAAAAATTCGTCTCCTGTTTAATTTATTATTAAAACAGAGATAATCACATTTTCTTGAAAACTGGGTGTACCCATAAGTGCCTAAAATAAATGTATATATTTTAAAAATGAAATCATTCCAAATGTCTGGTTGCAAATAATTTTCAGAATTCCAAAAACTTGGTTAAGTTGTATATAAAAAAGCTTAATTAAAGATACATAAAACGGATATAAAGAGGTAGTGGAAAAGCAAGAAATTCTGCTTACCAATGTGGTTCAATTTGATTTCTGTTTTAGAAATAAGATCCAAATCCCAGTTCCAGGGTACTTTGTGATTTATAATTGGAAGAAGAAAAAGAGGATATATTTGTTTCCATTCCCTAGTGTTTTTCCAATATTCTCCATAAAATGTACTGGTTGCTCCAAAGTTCTGCATTCTTAATGTATATTTGAATTATTCATAACCCTGACTGTATTCTCCTAAATCTTTTTACATTCCTTATGCTGACTATTTGGATGGGAAAACTGTTCAGATGAAAATAAGAACTGACCTGAACCTTCTCCCTTCTCTCAAAAAGAAGTTTTAGAAAGTTTGAGAAAGTCATGTTTACTTTTCTTTTCCTCACCATTTTTTTAGTTCAGCTTGAAATACTACAAGAAAGACTATTGAATATCAACACATTTTGAATATAAAGGGAAACACTGCCTTCATAAAAAATTTAAGGACTAAGGACAGCAACAAAAACCAAAAGGAGAATGACAAAGATGAAAATGAGCAATGAAGGAGCAAGGGATAACAGACTGAATAATAAATGGTAAGGGAGAAAGAAAAAAGAAAAAAAGAAAGAAGCAGCAATCAGAAACTAAGAATGTGTGCACTTGGGGAAGTAAAATTCCATCTGCTCCACAGAAGACACTTCACCCATCTTCCCACATTCAGATAGGAGCCCCCAAATTACTCCTACAAATATTCTTTAAATACCAAGGAAGGACAAGCTCATTCCTTTCCCAGAAAGCAGCTGGCTCAGCAGCTCTGAGTTTGCTCAACAGTAAAACAACTGTTCCCAGGAAAGGAACGATGGATAACCTTTCCTTCACCAGAAAATGCCCATGGTTTCGTGGTTGCCCACACCCTTTTCAATGGCCTCGGTGTGCCTTTTTGTGGAAGTGAGGGCTTGGGATATCTTGTGTGCTTTGCTGTATCTCTTCCTGAAAATTTTCTCCAGTTTTATTTTGCCTTTACAAGGTGTGGTGTGATGGCATGTGTCTAGTCCCATTCATATCAAAACTGTTTTCTTTAAACTCTTAAGACGGAAACCACCAAAAAAGGTCCAACAGAGAGTATGTGAGTAAAAAGATAAATTAAAGCTGTAATTTGAAGTGCAGCTTACTTCCCCCAAACAAAGATAATTCTATTAACTCCCTAGGAGGGCAAGCAGGTAGCCAGTCTTACTGAGTAATGGCCTTTTCTGAAGTTCCTAATACAACATACTTCTTAGAGTGATGGGTGAGAAACAGTACCTTTTTTGTTATTTCACACAACCACTTTGTATGTGCTTATTTTACATGTATCTATTCCCAGAACTTTTCTATTCTAGGTTATGACATCTTTGGGAGCAGGTACCACATCTCATTCACCTTTATGTTCCAGAATCTAGTACAGGACTGGATCATAAGATTTGATGGCTGGTTAAATAAAAAGAGACCACATTGCTGGAGTGTGGTAGGAAGAGCTTAAGAGTTAGAATTCAGCTTTGGAATTTTTAGCTCTGTTTCTTCCTTAAAGATTTCAGCCATTGTCTCCCTCATCTGCTGGTTAGGAATGATAACACCTGTATTTCAAGGTTGTTGTGAGTATGAGACAAGATATATGTACTGAGTGTCTGTCTGTACCCTGTCATCACAGGCACTTGCCAATATTAGCTCTTTGTCAAAATACTCCCAAAAGAGGATGTGCAAAGGCACAAACTTCACCATCAGTAGGGAGCTGAAGGACCATACTTATACACCTGTGTTCTATACACAATCCCTTTAGAATACCAGAACCTTCAAGAACTTCATCTATTTATGAGAAGAATTTTCCATTTGTAGGTATGATCAATTTTCCCCTTCTTAGACTGTAAGAAATGTCTACAGTGTACTGTGTTGGCAGATGGTAGGATGTTTAGCACACGAAAAGCATTGTATCCTTAATAACAAAGAATGTCACTTGGAACAACTTATTGCTATGGAAGCATCTTTTTAAATGGCCTTGACCTGTTCTCCATGGTTGTGTACCTGATTCTGCCAAGGTCCTGAGAAGAGGAAACACCCACGGATGGTACCATAGCCCCAAAGTTATAATCTTACACTGTGCTTACCATATTCATTCATTAACTCACCAACATTGATTTAGTTCTTATTGGATGTAATATAATGGGCAAGTCAAATAAGAAAACAAGGGATTATAGTACAGTAATGAGAATAGCTAAGTAAAGACACACACAGAGGAGCTTGGGAACACATGACAGGAACCCTAGATCACAGTTATCATTTATGTTTCTTATAGAGCAAGATCTTGAGACATAATCTTAATTCAAGTTTCTTGCCACATTAAAATTTTTCCTTCACACTTCCATTAGAGCAGTGGTTCTCAACTAGACACAATTTTGCCTCCCTCCCGTAGGGGACATTTGCCAATGTCTGGAGATATATTTGGTTGACCCAACTGTGTGTGAGGTGCTACTGGCATCTAGTAGGTCTGCCAAGTATCCTACAGTGCACAGCACAACAAAGAATTGTCTGGTCTAGTTATCAAGATTGAGAAACCCTGCACTAGACCATGACAGGTAAGTGGAATTATTCAATGCATCCCTATTCCCACTCCCCAGGATCAACTCAGGAGACTTAAAAATTCTATTCAGGTGCTCTAAATAGCTCCAAGGAAGTCTCATAGATTCTATCTCATGCTGCGTATCTCTGAGAAGTATATGAAAGCATTATGCAAAACTTAGATGTCCCCTGAATTTGGCACAAAGGACCATCTGATTCCAGAAAATTCAACCCTCTAGGTGAACCAAGAAAGTCAGGATCAAATCACCAAGTGGTCCTTGGCATAATCCAACTAACTTTTACTGGATCCAGCCACATGTAAGGTGTCATGGGGATGGCTAAGGACCTCTCCTCTAAGATGCTGAAGACATAAACTCCGCCTCAGTGGCATTTATAGGGCTCTATTTCAGAGTGGAATTCAATAAGGGAAACATCTTGGATTTAAGAATTCCATCATACTTGGAGGAAAACTAAACACAGAATAGATTTTACTTCTTCTCAGACATGTCTACCAACAGTTACATTCAGGAAATGTCACATTTATATATATCATCGTAATGGTACAATTTATGCACTTTTACTAAGTGTCTTTGTATTTCCTGTGAGTGGGAAAGAGTACCTGTACAAGTGGTATATGCATGTGCCATGGTAATTTCTATTTATAAAAGGAATTACTATCAGGAAAGGGCCAGATGGCTTATCCTGGAAAGAAAATTATGATATTCTTTTTTGTCTCTAAGGGTTAGTAAGATTTTTATATGTATTTTTTTCTCTTTTTGCCAGAATTATAATTATATGGTTATATAATGACACCTGGAAAGATGTGAGTTGTGCTCTAAGCTCACTTCTGATCCCAGTGGGGAACAACATTCCTCATTGACTTTTAACTGTAAATAAGGACTCAGGATGCTGTCATGGCCACTGCAGCCCCTCAGTAGTTCAATGCAGTTGTCCTTCCTGCCTCTCCCCAAGCAGAAGTCATTTACAGAAAAATTTTAATTGTTTTAATTATCTTCTTGTATTTCATCCTGACCTCCATTCTTTAAGGGTCATTCGTGCTTCAGATACGGATGCCTGACCACATTCAAAACATCTCTCTTCTCTAAGTGGCCCAGCTACAATCCAACAATCAATACCAGTTAAGATTGAGAAATTCTTTAATATGTTGCCCTCTCCTAGGATTTTTAACATTCTTATGAAGGACTTTGGAGTTATAATATATAATCAGAACTAGTACATTTCTAAAAGTGTTTAAAGGCACTCTGACAGGCAGATGAGGAAAAGTTTTAGGGGGTAGATGTGTGACAGGAGCATGTAGAATAGGGGGAAGGAGATAATATCACAGTATCTCTCTGAAGATGTTGTACAGACTATGTTCTACTTAACTGTGAAACAGGCAGATCAATTTGGGAATGCTGCAAGGAAATTTGTAATCTGTCACAGTCAGTAGCAAAAATATCTGCCTATTCCTCGAAGCCATCTATGCAAATTCCTCCATCTATTGTTCTCTTGCACTGAGCTCTGGCATTCTTTCTCCATGGCTTGTCTCAAATATACCTTCCTCTATTCTGGTAACCATCACCTTATCTGCCCTTAATGATCACACTCTCAAAATCCTCTGGGAGAACTCTCCTGACATCTCCCTGCACAAACCTATTTCCCCTCCAATAATACACCCACCAGCCCGTGTTCCTCAGCACGAGCAATGTCTTATGGTACCTGCCTAGCTCTTTGTTGTCTAATCTTCTGGGCACAGTGAGATCCTAAACAAACATTCCTCACATTTACTATGTTGTGTAGTAATTTACCTGTTATCTCATCTCTCTGTTTTTCTTTCCCACTGAATTGTACATTCATATAGGGCATGGAAAGTGCCTCCTTCATTTCTGTATCTACAGCGACTTGCGTCGTCTCCAGCACGTGTACAAATTCAATCCTTTATAACCGAGGGAATGAACAGTTTGGCCTACATGGCAATTAAGACATTCTCCTATTTTGTTTTTTATAAATAATATTTTTTACTTCAATAAATTTTATTTAACAATTATCAATGTTTATGTTTTAATTATATGTAAGCATATTTTAAATAATATATTTTAATGTCATTTTAATTACCTGTGTAACAATAATAAATGTAATAATACAAGCTAATGGAAAGTTTTTAAACTTTTAGAGTCTTAGTTTCCTTTCTTTTTACACTAATTCTAGCTAAAATGGTTTCTAAATGATTATAAATTAGTCAAAAATTCATACAGTATGAGACCTCTTCATCCTATCTCATCTTTATAGTCAAATGAGGACAAATACCCTTTTTACCTCCACTTGCCTTATATTCCCATGTATACCTTTAGGTCAATTTCTAAACTCATTCATATTTTTTATTAAATAAAAAAAATTAAGTAAATTTTATTTAATCAAAATATTAAACAAAATTTTATTAAATAAAAATATTAAACAAAAGCCTTGGCACTTAAAATTATCCTTGAATAAAATCTGATTAGGTTTTTTCAAGCCCTGTAGGAGCCAAGCAATAGGAGCCGAGGTACGAAGCCATGGTGGGTCGGGGATGAGTGTCAACAGAAACAGGGAGCGAATCCACAGAGGCAGTTCCCCCGCAGGGTCTGCAGGAATGCTGAATCACTCCTGCAAATGAGGACCCTGTGAGCTCTGGGGGCGAGCTTTGCCATCCTCCAACTATGTGAGCGATGGCACACAGCCAGGGGCTCCCACCGTGCGATGGATTCTAACAGGCAGTGCAGGGAAGAAAGAAAAGGGTAAGATCTGTGATGTCGGATCATCTGTTGTGCAAATGAACACGAAAATCATAAATGCAATTGTTTCTTTTTTCAGAAAAACAGCTAGTTAGAGTGGATGCTGAATACAGTGTTGGATTTTTTTTAAAAGCATCTCATCCTGAAGCTAATGCCTAGAGAAGTATGAATTTAATAACAGAAGGCTGGTGCCAAACGCAAAATCACATCAAAACACTTGGCGACTGGCCAGGAAGTAGTGACTGCAGTGTGATCGTGTCTTTCAGAAGAACATTCTATTAAAGGAAACATGGCAGGTCTCTTTTGATGAGACCAAAGGTGGCATTTCTTTCCCCACTTACATAACAGAAAAGGAAGACTGTTTTGTTTCTTAATGAGGCTACGCCGGTGAATCTTCCCTCACCAAAGGGAAGCAATTTAGTGGAAAGGTTTTACTGGTAAACCATGCACCAGTTTCATTGTGCAGCTATAGAAAGCATAAAAGTTAATAGCATGGTGGGAAATGTCATTAATGCAATTTTATGATTGTACATAATTTTCTAAATGAAGCTCCAATTACTTGGTAGTTTAGAGAAAACACTGAATATACAGCAATACACAGCTTAAGCTAGACAAACTACCTAGAGGTTAGAATCAAACAAAGTAAAGCAAACATGATCAGCTATCTAGAGAATAATCAACCAATGATAAAATAAACCTGGACTTTAACCCTACTTCCAAAACCAACTCAATGTCTCATCTCATGCAAACCCGTAAGTTTGGTTTTCTATAACATTAAATAGAAAAATACTCCTTTAAGGAGAAGTGCAGTTACATACTTCTTAGATATTGCTAATTATTTTCCTCATACTTAGTTCTTCATGGGGAAAAAAAGGTACACAGAAGAGAGCCCCAGGTAGAACTGTAATTCAATTTGTTAATAATGGATATTAATTTTTCCCATATCTCCTTTAAGGCTTGGTTCACAAAACGTCCATCTCAAGTAAACTTCTTCATGAGGATTTACCTGATTACCCCAGCTGAATGCTCCCTTTTACATTGAGTGTGGAGGGTGTCTGGCTCCAGTATCTTTCTGGCAGTGTGCGTTACAGTATCTCCTATTATCCTCACTGATTTAGTATTTTCTCTCCCTTGCTAGAACATCAGCGTAAATCATGCCTACTTTGTCACTCACATGGTGATGGACACATAGACCATCAGCACTGAATGAGAGGGAATGCCATTCTTCCTTGCATCTCACCTTTGCACTGATTGCATAAGAGAGCATAGGCTCAAGCTGGCTTTGGTTTCCTTATCCAATTATACACCAGTGCTCATTAAGATCATGCTTGTAAATGCCTAGAATGTGCAATTCTCATAAATATTATGTCATGTCCTTTCCCCGCTTAAAACTTTCCAATGGCCTCTCATTATGCTAAAAATGCAGTGCAAATCCCTTTACCTTTCCTTCATAATCTATTTCACATGCTCAGTCTTCTGTGATCCTTTTCACACATCCCCTATCACTTCATCATCCCTGGCTGGGTTCCATCTATATTAGCTGATTTCTGCTCCTCTAAATGGTTAGGTTTGTCCCTGCCTTGGGATCATTTGCTGTTTCTCTGCCTGCAACACTCTTTTCCAGATGTTCACATGTTGCTGCTGGTTTCTCCTTGTCCTTATTGGTCCCTACCCAAATGTCACTTCTAGGAGAGGTCTTCTCTTGACACTCTATTAAATCCCTACGTATTCGACTTCTACCTCTTAACCAGCTTTATTTTCTTACTGGTACATTTATTATCATGTGATTATGCTATTTATTTGATCATTTTATTGCTCCCCCTTCCATTAAAATGCAAGTAACAAAAGGCTAGAAAATTTTTCACGTTCACCTCTCTATTCCAGTGCCTGGAATGGTACCCGGGAAGTTTCTCAGTCATTATTTCTTGAATAAATGAATGAATGAACATCAGACTATTTAAAGCATCAAGCTTAATTAACTTATTGAAACAACAAAACCTATGTGAATTAGCAACCCAACAATTATGTGTTCCAAGTCACTTCCCATGACAATTCTTGACATGTTGATGATGGCTTTTGCTAAACCGCTTGCTAAACTCTTAAAGTATTACCCATATTATTTGATGACCAGAATCATGATGATGATGTTAAAGGAGAACCTGTGCCACATGCCAAGGAATTTAATATTAAAGTTTGGGAACCAAGTATCTCAGATTATAGATAAACAATCTTTTCTTAAGAGATACTTAAAAAAATCTGTAACAGAATTATTTCATGGTTGATTCAAGATTACAATATTGTTTTCAGTTCTACAGACAGGTAGGCTCCTGAGAGTCTCTAACGTTAGAATCCCAGGAAGGAAAATTGAGATTGTTAATGATCAGGTCATAAATGTTCCAGATTCCCTATTCATTCTTCAGGTATTTCTCATACCATAAAATAGGACAGGCATTAACCTCATTTAAAGGTGGTTGTTCAATTATGCATATGTTCAACTTTATTACTTTGAATTTCAAGATCCTTAATTTTCTTATTTGCACTTCCTGATTTTTATTATATCTGGAAGCACCACATAGAGTAATATAAGTATGTCATTATTCCAGGCGATAATGCCCCTGACACTGACTTGTGACAGCTTATGCTTGTGCTTGAGCCTTAGGGCAATGTGTCACAGACAATTTGAGGTGAGACAGAGAAACTTTGAGGGAAGTAAAGGAAGGCAGTCTTGGCCACCCATCTTATTTAGCAAAATATGAGTAATTTATCCAAAGTAGATTATGCTCAATCTCACATAAACATGGTGATTATAGCTGGTACCCACGTTGTTAATTCATATTTAGATCATTATATTTGTAGACACTGAAAATAAAATTGTATACCTAAGCTGGGATGGCTTTCTGGTTATCACATAAGGAAACAAGATTTGATCTCTCAGAAAAATTGAACACTTGAGAAGTGCCCCACCTGTTGTTAAATAGTGCATCATCGATCCCTTTCCTACGAAGCAGATCTTGTGGCCCATAGGGTGTGTCTTTGCATTTAGAGTCTGTGTCACAGAGCAAGGTTTGCAGGAACGGGAAGAATCCAGTGCTAGGAAGGTTTCGAGGTGCGAGGTAACCTGAAATCAAAAAACAATAGTTACTATTACGATGTGTCACCATGACACATTTGCCTGGGAAGGGAAAGAAGTACAGTAACTCTGTTTTATGAAATTACCATGTGGATTATGACTGTCTAGGTTTCCCAAATTAGCCCCAACTCTACAACTAGTATGTACCGCTGCTGCGTAGGAGCAGGCTTGGCGGGGTGTTTTGCTTAACTTGATTTTTCTGGATTTGCTAATATATAGAAAAAGACTTTAAAATGTCCATAACCTCAAGAATTTCTTTTCCTGGGATTTATTCTAAGGAAATGCTTACAAGTAGTTGCAAGTGTGTTTGCCAAGTTGTTTTAAAAATAAATCACAGAGTATCCATATGATAAAACACAATACAGCCAATAAAAATGCTATCAATTAATATGAAAAGTATCTATAATGTATTGTTAAAAAGAATAGATCAGAAAATAGTATCAGCAGAAGAGTCTTAATCTTTTAAGATGTATATAAATATATATATATTAAAAAATCTGAAACGTTATATCACCAAAATTTGGTTGATAGCTTTTTTCCTGAATAATATAGTTCATTTTATTTTCTTCATTTTGACTGTATATTAACTATTTTTTCACAATGTATATGTCTTCTTTTGTATTCAAAGTAGGCATAAATGCAGTGAATCTTCCAAATACCAGGAGATATTTTTGGTCTCCTCAAAATTTAACATTTTAATTATCCTATATGTACAACTTTTTTTCCTATTTAAAAATCAGTAGTAAGTGGTGTGAATGACCATGCAGATTTCCCTAAAATTAGTAACAGAAAACAAGAACTATAATAGTAGAGGGTTTTACAAACTAACATTTGCTTTATAAAGTACGATGACGGCATACACATAAGTCAAGATACGTAAGCGGTGAAGCACAAATCTTTTCACAATTATGTTTGATATTAAAACACTAGATTCCTCCCTTTGGGGGAACATACAAACAATGAACTTTCTTTCAAAAAAGGCAAGTTTAGGAACGATGAGGAAAATTCTAGACAGTAGGCTAAAAAGCAAAACCTTAATTTCCTCATGAATGTGTTAAAAAGAGTATTAGTACAGGTTTATTTTCATTTTAAAGAGAAAGAGGAAAAGTTAAAAAAAAAAAGAGAATGGTAAGAGCGACATGGCTATGCATTAATATACTAGTAAAGAGAATGATAAATAGAAATTTGATTCAAGTAACTTAAATACAGATATGCATAAAGATAGAACTGGAAAGAAAAAGAAAGAAAGAAAAAGAGGGGCAATAGGAAAGTTGGCCAGGGAAAAGAAAAGAGGGGAAAAAGACAGACATTGAAAAATGCTATTCTGTTAATGTGCAGATGGCGGAAGGAGACAAAAGCCAGGGAATGTGAGTGGTGTCTAAAGGAGGGGTGTCTAGAGGAGGGGTGTCTAGAGGAGGGGTGTCTAGAGAAGGGGTGTCTAGAGGAGGGGTGTCTAGAGGAGCGATGTTTAGATGCTGGAAGAGACAAGAAAAGTCTCCGCTGGAACATCCAGAAGGAACGCGGCCCTGCTGACACTTTGATGTTTAGCCCACCAAGACTGAGTTTTGAAATTCTGACTTCCAGAACTGTGAAATAATAAGTCAGTATTGTTTTAAGGCACTCCATTTGTGGTAATTTATCACAGCAGCCATGGAAAAATAAAACAGCAACTAAAACCGGTATGAAAGTTTTGAAAACTCAGAAGAAATCAAGCCCACCAAATTATTCACTAGTACCTTCTAAGCAACCCCTTTTTTTTGATACCAGAGAGACTGGTGCTTCTTCTAATATTAAACCCCAGTGAAAAGTGCACTGAACCAACAGTAATTCCCATCAATGTGTTCATTGCAGTGCAACTCCCTGAATAAACTAAAAGCTGAAGTCAAATTGCCTGTTAGCTTTTCATGTCATCCCTCTATAACAAAATTCTGCCACAGCAAACTGCATACAACAAGACCTTTAAAAGTCTGTAGTGGAAGTTCACCATTAGCTGTAATCTACCCTGTTGTACAGATCTTGACTGTAGACGCTCGCTCAGGGTGCGGGTCTGTAAACGGACTTGTTCCTACTCTGTGGAAGGTAGATGGCAGGACAACAGGAACAGATGACCAGGTGACCCCTCTCCTCCATGCCACTTACCAGCGTGGTGGTGTCACTGGGTCAGGCAGTGCTGAATAGGCGGAAGCTTATGAAAAGCCGCACGGCCACGCAAAGAGAGGGGAAGGAGGGAAAAGATGTCATGGGAAGAAGAGCTGAAGAGACGTGGCACTTTATATCCAGGTTTACTTTTTTGGTGTTGATTACAATTTGCAAATTATTGGAGAGGAATTAGAAGGAATTAAAATCCACAACATTCTTTGATGTGATAGCTATAGAGCATAATCTCACTTTATAGGAAAATTCATCATAGGGTTTCTTTGAAAATAAGCTCCCATGGTGTTGAAAGAATAGACAGTCTATGCTTTGTATAGTTTTTTGATAACTGATATTTTACCTGTTACAATGGGATTGTGCAAATGAGGAACTGGTTCAGGTATGCACAAGTTTCAGCTAACTTAGTGCCATGCAGAGTGTGGACTGCCTGCATTGTTTATTTTACCATGCTCTTTTAACCAAGAATTGTCCATTCATCAAGGTAAGGGGCCTGTTGCAACAACAGCAATGATACAGATTTATTAAGTATCTACTGTATCCCATGCACTGAACTAGGCATGTAACATACACTTACATTATTCATCCTTCCTTGATGTCCATAATATACTTCCTTATGCACTTCAATTTTTCACAAAATCTGGAAATCCTCTAGAACTAACAGGTCTGAATTAAACTTTATGGTCTCTTTCTTGTAAGAAAAATCTGGATTTTTCAGTCTTCCGCCCATCTCGGTTATATGTGCAAAGAGTACACATTCAGAGCCATGGTGGAAGCAAACCATCCCACATTATAAAGAGCTGCTAATTTCAACTTGTACTCATTCTATCCCAGAGGTGTTTCTGGTACTTTCAGCTTCTAAAATTATGTTTCCTCTATATTTTCAAATGGTAGGATAAAGAAAAATGAGAAACATTTCTCTGTCTTTCACAAAACTTCCATTCAGCAAGCACAGAAAATGCAAAATTAAGCCTAATAATTGAGTGTCCGTGTTCCCAGCCAGAGCACAGATTTAAGGGCACAGGTAGAAGATCATGAGTGCACAAACCATAACACCACTAGCAGGTTAAAAAAAAAAATAGATCTCAGGGTCTTTGGATGCATTGTTTAAGAAGGATAGAGTCTCTGGTACCTGGTAGTATGATTCCTAAAGATCTCATACTCAGGGCAACATTTATGCCTATCTCCAAAAGAAAAACTATCGAAGAACTTGCCAATTTCATGGGGTCAAATTCAGAAGACTCCAGCAGAGTCTGGGAGTGGGGCAAGGTGGGTGTTAAGCAAAATCCCAAGCCACCTATGGCTTAATTTCTCAGTGGCTCCAGGCAGAGGCGGTGAGCAGCCACCCCTGGGTGGGGAGAGAGGCTTCTCCTTAAATGGATACAGTCCATAGTATTGACTCAGTCCAACCATAACACTGACACGGTCCAACTTTGTTTCAGGAAGCTGAAGGAAGCCAAACTATAAAACAGTTTTAGCAACAAACCACCAATTAACTAAGCTTTAAACTGAATCAAATCCATTTTTCATTGCTGTAAGAATGAAACCAGGATTATAAAAAGATTCAGTTCTAAGAATTTTTAAAAATTATACTGTGTAAATAATTGTGGTATCAATGGACACATCTATGCTTACCTTAAAAGAGGATCAACTTTGATTTTCCTCTCCCTTTCTACACAAAAGTCCTTATTCAGAACAATATTAGTGTGACATAATAGAAAGATGAGAACAGTGATTCTCAAAGTGTGGTCCCAGGACCAACAGCATCCTCATTACCTAGGAACTTACTGGAAATGAAATTTTCAGATCCCATCCTAGATTTCCTCAATCAGAAACTCTGGGGATGGGGTTCAGCAATCTGTGTGTCTGTCTTTCTTTCTTTCTTTCTTTTTTTTTTTTTTTTTTTGAGACAGAGTCTTGCTCTGTCATCCCAGTGAGAGTGCAGTAGTGTCATCATAGCACACTGAAGCCTCAGACCCCAGGCTCAAATGATCCTCCTGCCTCGGCCTCCCCAGTAGTTGGGACTATAGGCTTGTGCCACTGCGCCACTAATTTTTCTATTTTTTTTGAGATGGGGTCTTGCTATGTTACTCAGACCAGTCTTGAACTCCTGACCTCAAACAATCCTCCCGCCTTGGCCTCCCAGGATGCTAGGATTACAGATGTGAGCTACCACACCCAGCCAGCAATCCGTGTTTTAACAGATCCCCTAGGTAATTCTGATGCACATCAAAGTTTGAGAATCACTTGATTAGACTGCAAACCTTTTATAAGAGTCAGATAGTAAATATTTTAAGCTTGTGGGTCACACCATCTCTAACACAATTACTCAATTCTGCAATTGTAGTGTGAAAGCAGCCTTGGACAACATGTAATGTATGTCAATGGGCCTAGTTGTATTCCAATAAAACTTCATTTACAAAAACAGGCAGTAGGTTGGATTTGGCACGTGGGCTGTAGATTGCCGACCCTTAGGAGGATAATCTTTCTTACACTCACCTGCCTCCTCCCCTGCCACATTCGTCTCCTGGTTTCACTTTCTCCCCCATCCTTCTTTCCCTCTTCCCTCATTGCATCTAATCTACTTAATATCCTTTTTCCTCTATTTCTCAATCTTTTTTTCTTTTCTTTCCACTTACCACTTCCTCTTTTTACTCAAATTCCAATTCCTCTTTTCTCTTTTTCTCCTGCTACTCCCCATCCTCCGACCTCCCCCCATACCTTTACTCACTGATGCAGCCAAGGATGTAGCTCTCTCCCAGCATCCTGCCTCACTACTTCGTCTCTTTCACCACCAAAAAAAGACCTTTACCCACTTCCATAATAAATCCAGGAGCATGCCGCTCACTGGCACTGTCTAGAGAAGTGCTATTTTCTATTTATTTCATTATTGAACAAAGAAATGTCACACTCTTTTGGGGAATGAAGCTACTTCCATTTGACATTGTTAGGCTTAGGAAGTATTCTGTAGGCTGCTTTGATAACATTTGCAGCTATTATAGTAATGGTAAAATTGGAGAATTTCCACTGTTTCTTTGTGTTTTTCTCAAAACAGGTCAGAACCCAACCTAGATGGTATTTTTGTGTTTGCAGGTAATAGGAATTTAGTCTTTACCCTCGTGAAGGTGTGAATGATAAATCTTGGAAGGAAAAATCGGACTTTTTAAGAATATAGAATTACTCATTTGAAGTATTACATGTTTCTTAACTTTTTAGATACAGGGTCACATCGGCAGAATAAGCATTAGGCCTGATATTCAAATGATGTCTCCTTATTAAATATGACAACAAGAATTTAATGCCACGACAAGAGTACAAAATGAGACAAGCATATCCAAAAACATCACCTGCAAATAATCAAATACCTCAATATGAATTTAAAAAGTTATGGATAAGGAAATGAATCTCAGAAGTATATTTGTAATAATTTATAAACTAAGCTTTTTTTATTATTCTTGTGGCACAGTTTCTTGTAGCTGTTCTTGAGCACATTTTGTTCTCAATTACATTTTAAAAGATACAGTTAAAAATGTAAATGATATCAACTTGGCCTTTCCAAGTATTTCATAAGATTATATCCATTTGGAGGATCAGTCTATTTACTGAGGAGAGGTGTCCTGTTCTGCCACCCACCACCAGGTAAAATCAAATACACTAGCGCTTCCAGATTTCAGCTCCTAGAATGAGGGCTTCTACACCTGTGTGCCCGAGAGTGACCTTAGCCAAGGGTTAAAAACCGATATGACTTTGAACCTTCAAATAGAAATAATAACTTAGTAAAATTACAGCTTTTTGAGAGATCGGATAAAGAATAAGCTATTTGAAAGAATGAAAAATATTTACATAGTTCTTAGCACAAGGCTTAGCACATTGTAAACAATTTTTATGTATATGAATAAATGAATGGAGGTATGAACCCCTGGAGGGAGGGTCCCAGGAAGACTGCATGAGTTAGGAATTTAACATAATATACATCTTTCTTATTATTTGTGGGACAAAGTTTCAAACTTTACCCCAATGTTATAGTAAGTTCAATGGATATAGTAAGTTCAATAGATAATATTGCATTATATTCATGGGCCTTGTAAAAATAGACTCAACTGATTAATAAAACCAATAATATTTATTGTTGTAGGTCCTTTAGGTCTTGGTTTTCTGAAAAATCTCACTAATACACATTGACATCCATAATATCAACCACTGGATTTATTATCCACAACGTGAATCCATCCATCATCTGCTTGATAAATATTTACCAAATAGGTATTGTGTGCTTGGCACTGAATAAGGAATTAAGTAAGGTTCTGTCCTCTATTTAAAAAAAAATGTCTCATCTTAACTTTAAAAAAAATATTACTCTGGATTATTATGGAGAGGGAAGGCATGCAAGAGAGAGAGAGAAAGAGAGAGAATCTGGTTTTTAAGCTCATCACACTTTTATTAGATAAAATGCATTAGAAGTCATTTGTTTTCTTGAACTCTCAGAAATATTATATATAAAAATGTTTATATTTGTTTTCTTGAACTGCCAGAAATATTACGTATAAAAATGTGTTTTACAAATAGTAAAACATTGGTTAAAAATAAACCTTCATGGTTCCTGAAGGAATTTAACAGACATTATTTCATATAAGTCCCATGCCAATCCCATAGGATGGGAAGGGCAAGTGTTATACCATTTGCAGAGAACCTCACAGAGATCGAGCAATTTGGTCAAGGTCACATGAGTACGAAAATGCCAGAGATGGATCTAGAACTACATGACAGATGACAATAATGAAAATACATTTTGTTCAGCTAAGCTTCAGTATTGCGAAGGGAACAGACTAAGAGTTGGAAAAACAGGTATACTTCTGGTTTTACTGTTGAATCACTGAATCACCAGGGGTAAATTTACCTAGGTCTCTATTTCCACATCTACCAAATTGAGGATAATGGGCCTCGCCACCTCACAGGGCACAGGGAAGATCAATTAGATAAGGCTTGTGTAAGGTCCTATGAACACTGACGACGAGAGGCCCTGTACAGCCATGAGTTACCATTGCTCATCAGGCTGCTGTTGCATCACTTGTTTTATTTTCCACTCAGGGGCCGAGGCTTTGCTGCTCTGCTCGGTCTCCTATCTCAGGTCTTGAGCCAATGAATGGTTAGGAGTGTTGCATGAAGTGCTCCTCTCCCTAGTAATTCATAATATGTACCTGTATCCACTGGGGTAGTGCTTAAATTACTGTGTGCTCAGTGGGTGTGGTGCCGTGACGCATTCTCCCTAATTCTCCCCAGGCAAGTCTTGCTTCACAGGACAGGTTCTTTTCCAAGTTCAAATCCATGGGCAAAAGGGTAGACTGTAGCTGACGGTGAGGGCTGAGGCAAGATGCCTAATCCTGAAAGCAGCAAGTAAGGAGGTCTTATACCGAGAAGGTTGGCATCTGCATGTGGTCAATGGCTATAACCACAGAGAACCAGAACAAACCTTGGGTCATTTGAGATGGTGTCCTACGAGGCTGGAATCTTTCCACATTCTCATCACTCAAAGTTGCTGCCAAGTACCACAGCCAGACAGATTTTTGAAAGGTACAAAGAGTGTCCCTGTAAAGATAATTTTAGGACTCTGGCTATGAAACTATAGGTGAGAGGAAGTGAGGACATATTCCTGCTTTCTTTATGTCTTTGTCTTGTTACTATTATTATTTTTTTAAGAGAAGAGGATTTTTTAGAAAGCAGTCTGGATTCAGCAACTTGCTGTCTCTTTGGTTGTTGTCTCTTTGATCCTTAAGTATACACACCTGAATTATGGTTATCCCAGAGGGCTCCATAACCCTGCCTTCCTGAGTGTCCTGAATGGAATGTTCCTCCCTCCTTTCTGAATGTTAAGGAGACCTAGCTGGGTGGTGAGTTCAAAAGGCCATGACCCGATCTATTTAAATTTAAAACAAAATGTTTTCATTCAAGCTTAAGAGACATAACATGGCAGATACTAGACTCCCTCATGGACTAAATCTGGGGTAGTTTAAAAATAAGAATCTCACTCATACTATTCAAAATATTTCCATTTAACCAGGAATGCTGAAGTCTATGTCTCACCTTGGGTGAGTGGGGTCTATTAGTCCTGTTTAGATGAGCCTAACAGTAAACAATATCTTGCTCTTCTGAAACTTGTCTTCTAGTAACAAAGGTTTATAATTGCATTTTAAAAAGTCTCCCTGCTATGGCCGTTTGCAAACAGAATCCTGGCAGCTATTTGTTCTCCTCTAAATCTAAAAGAAAAATGAACCCCAGGTCCTCATTTCATCGTATAGGACATTCTCCCTCTAAAACATAGTCTCCTAATTCTCCTTGATGTGGCTAACTAGGAAAATGTTTTTTAGCCTCTGGGCAGGGCCGAATGAAGCTGGGTACACATACACTGGGCGTATGTGTGACTATGCTGATTTGTCACATGAGAAAGTCCTGGTGCTGGTGGGTTGAGAGCCACTGCTCAGGGCCCCTGAGACACTGTCCTCCTCCACAGATCCAGCAGCACAGGTAGCATCCAGCAAAGGAGGGGCACGCTGGAGGGGTGGGACTTCCTCCAGTGCCACTGCATGGGCTGTTCTGATGCGGGAAGGCAGGTCTGTGCCGAGGGTTACCTGCCCCACACATCGCTCAGGCATCGCGGTAGTTAACTCGCAAAGCCTGCGCTTTCCTCCCCCATTACTGTGATCTGCAATGTGAGTTGGGGTTTAGGGAATGCAGAGTGGAGGAGCATAAGGGATTTTCATAAGCCAGACTCTGGGGCCAAATGAGTTTAGGAAACAAAAACTCTATCTCCTCTTCTGGGAAAGCCAGAATATATTTGCATATTAAAGACTCTTGAGAAGTTTTCCAGTAAAAAATCTGAATAACTTTGGTTAATTCCATATTTCCACAAGGTGATACACAGAATAGTTTTTTCTTTCCTTTTTTTCCCCTTTTTCTTCCTGTTTTTTTAAGGCAGTACTGGATAATATCTTGGGATGGAATATTCCATGGGGCACACTTTGGCAAACAATGCCTTAATCCACGATTTCACATATTCTCAGCTGAAAAGTCACCTGGAACTGGAAATATGTTGTCCTCCCACTCCCAAGGTAGGAAAATTCTTACATAAGAAAACATTGTGGTTTCAAGCCTTGATGTACTAAAACTTACTCATACACTGTCACCTTATTAACATGGCTTAAATGTGGTAATAAAGCAAGCATCCCGGTGTCTGTACACTACTGCTTGTGGGAATCCCTCAGCAAAACTTGTCTAAGACACTGCTCGGAGAAGGGAATTTCATTCTAGAAGGATTTGATGAGGCTTATTAAAGTACACACTCTATAATGGGAAAAAGCAAAGTAATGAGGAAATCAGCAGGAGAGCAAACACAGGTAGGAAAAAATAAAGCCACCACCATAATATGCACCAAGGTCTGTGTGTTATATGAGGTTGGCCACACATTCGGATCTGGATACACTAAGCAACCCAAGGAACTACAGAAGTGTGATCATTTACCCAGTCCATGGTGTCCATAAGATAAAATAAAAATAAAAAAATGTATTGGAGGAGGTACAGCTTTTCCTACGCAGAGAGAGAAATCACACCTGTCAGGCACCAAGAGCTTTTCTTTAGCATGTCCCAGTGAGTTTCCCCCAACCCAGCACAGGAGCATCAGTGACAGTGACCCACATTCCAGTGACTGATCCTTTAAGGGGTGAGGAGGATGATGGTGTTGCCACCAGCATGCAGTGATGAGGAGAAACTGAGGTGCTATTCTCCCTTCACCATTTATAAAGGGGTAGCTGCCAATCTGGAGCCCCATCATCATGGTACTGGTGTACATGATGTACGTGGTACAAAATACCAAGCAAGATGATGAAAATAGTGCAAAGGCGTTAGGGGTTGTCAGAGAAAATGTCCTCTTCAATTTTTCCCCCAATCTTAGCTCATCTGGTAACTCTAGCTAAATTATGAGCTATTGCCAGTCAACTATGTATTGACAAAACTTTCAGGAATTACTCTCATGAGTGAAGTACCAGACAGGAGCAAGAGTTAAAAGGCATCATTTTTAATCCTAGCTTTGCAAATGATTTATTATGCAACCATCACCCTCTACCTTGAGTCAATTTCTTCATTTATGCAGGGGAAAAAAATCTGGACCGTCCATCCATCACAACTGTTATAAGAAGTATCTCCTGTGAAAGGAGATTAGCATGTTGAAGTATTAAGCACTTAAGAGGAAAATTATGTTTGGAAATTAAAATGTGATTTCAGTAACCCATTAAGAGTAATAATATGGAGGAAAGAATTTTAGTAATTATTCCAAAAGAGGTATGTTACTAAAACCTATATTTTCATCCAGAAATCTGGCTCAGTTATTATTACAGACTATTTTGTGTGCTATGGTATAAAAATAAAAGCCAATGAAATAATACATTGCTGAGATCATTGTATAGAAAAAAAATAGACCCTATCAAGGCAGAAGCTTAGTAACTTCTCTAATTCAACAGATGGTCTGTTCACATGGGAAGCTCAGGGTCTGGTTCCAGATTTTATCACTCCTCAACAGCCTGTGTAATATTTAGATCTTTGGTATTCATATTTTGTCTATTTACAAATGATAATTGTGACAGCCCGCCAGTGGAAAATGCATGTCACAACCTTTTCTTTCCAGCAGTACAGCTGACAAGTTGCAACCCCATCTTTTTGTCAGACTTGACTTTTCTCCTAAACCAAAGATTCCCCTACCAAGACCTCTGCCAATCGGAAAGAGACAATTCATGTGACCCGTGGCTTGCTTTGTAACTCACAACATATTACTGGCCTTCTCCCTCCCTCTTTGCAGAACCACCTTTTATCAAAACTCCTGTCTCATTAAGGGGTAAAAAGCAGAGAATAATTCCTCAGTGGTATTTTTTTTCTAAGTTGTACCATCAAAATTTATCAATATTTTAAAAATTAACATAGCAATTAGTATTTCTATTTTTTAAAATAAATTTCTTTTTCTATGAAAAGAAAATACTTCAGAAAAATAAAAATTATTACCAAGAGATTTCATTTTATGTCTGTCAGATTGGCAAAAGTTTAAAAAAGTCTGACCACACTGAGTGTTGAGAGCAATGAGAGAACAGAGAGCAATGAGAACTCTCGTTCCATGGTGAGGAAAAGTTAGTTGGTAACGCTACTGTGGAAAGCATTTGGCCACATTTGACAAAGTTTAAAATGTGCCTAATTCTAGGTGTATACCGTAGAGAAATATACACTGGAGACATATAAAAGAATATCAATTCACAATGTTATTGGTAATATATTGAAAAGAATCTAAATGTTCACCAAAAGACTATGGGAATAGATTGTGGCATGTTTATGCACGGAGCACACAGATCAAAGTGAATAAACTCAAGCTGCATAAATCAACAGAGATAAATCTCCACAACACAGTGCTGAGCAAAACATAATGTTGAGCCTAAAAACCATGATGCAAAAGGATGTGATAGTGGGATACCATGTACATATAAAGTTTAGAAACGTGCAAAATAATATTGTGTGATGTAGTCCGGTAAACAAATATGTAGCAAAAAATACAAAACAAGCATGAGAATGTTACACACTAAATTAATGATAATGGTTTCCTTCAGGAACAGAAGAAAGGAGGCAGGAGGGCAGGGAAGGAATGGGACCTAGGAGGTTTACACAGAGGCCTCAGTGGGACCCTTGATGTTTGTTTTCTTTTAAACATTAACAAAAATAAATGCTGAAGCAAATATGATATAAAAATGTTACGATTTGACAATGTTGAGTAGTGAATACATGAATGTCTGTGTAATTTTTGCGCTTGCTAATGTGTTCGAAATAATTCACACTTTCTCAATGATGATGTACTGAAATTGCATTAAATCATAACTAGAAGGTTTTAGTTACAAAAGTACTAGAGAAAGCTCATTATAATGCAATCTTACCTGCAAGCCAGTTCAGCGATAACTTTATAACAATGCTCTCAGAGTTGATAGATTCTGTTCCCTTTTGCAAATATTGTGGATAACTCATTGACCTAGGGTTCTTTTTGTTGTTGTAGTGTTCGTTTGTTTGTTTTTCTCCCCACTGTCCTCCTTGCCTTGTTTATTATGATGCTAGCTGGGACCTGTCTTCCTGAGAGGTACGGCTAATTCAGAGCCCATTAAAGGCATGACTCCAAACTGTTCCATTATATATTACCTCCATCTTCTCTCCATTGAACATCATCTGCTATTGTGTTTACTCCATTACCGAGCTTAATTAAGTCCTTCAAGAGTTTCTCATAATCCTCTAAACTTCTTCTTGGCAAATATGTACCATTTTTTTTGCTTTGCTTCTGAAATGTTAATAAATTTGTTTTTAAATTGTTTACAGGTTTCTAAAAGTCAACTCAATGTTCAAACTGAATGCCATGCTCTTATTTTATATATTTGTCTATCTCAACTGGTTTTTGGAATTCTCCTGGGATTGGACCTTTTATCTGTTATTAAATTATACCTCAAATTACTTAATGGAAACTTTGTCCATAGCCCTGTGTGGGATGATCACCAAAAAAATGCAAACCACTGGCTTTTCCTCACCACAAATATTCAGTTAATCCTTCCAAGCAATTTCAGCATGTTAGAAAGACACAACTTAATTTATTAAAACTATACCAAATGAGGGGCCTGGGCAGTCATTGCTTTTTCCTGCTAAAGGAAAATTTGCTTAACTTCTAATATGAGTTCCCAGGATCTCTTGCCTCACATTTTTAAAAACAGGTTAGCCATTAGCCAGCTGGCAGCTCTTTAAAGATATTCTCACAATTAATAGTAAATGATACAGCTCTATTAGTGGTTCGGTTTCATTCTGTAGTTTCTTCAGATTTTTAAAAATGTTAGCCAGGGTAAACAATGCCACTTCATTCCCCTTGACTCTCATAGCTTTTGTTGGCAAACTCAAGGCAGCAGCCTCCACCACTTTGTAAAGAAAAGTAACTCAAGATCATGCCACACTGTGTTTACTTTCATCCTCTTTGACTGTTGGAGAGAATACTGATCTAATATACTCAGCTGATTTTACCACATGCATGCTATCATAGAATTCCTGTTACTCTTTCAGATTGTGGGTAATGTTGCCATCAAATCCCTTCTTAATTTTATAAGTCCTAGTTCTTATGCAGTCCCAGCTGATAGGTATCCACTTCGTTGTTTTTTACTTGGTAGATATTGTTCCGATACATGCGTCTACATCAGCACTGCAGTGTCATTACTCATTCATTGATCCCATCCACAGAGGGCTGATGGCTACTAAATAGCTTTTACTTCTATAATGTGGAGATGCTTTTTGTGGACACGAGAATTATAACTGTCCCTACCCTTAGGGACACTAATGAGAGACAGGAAAAAACACACTGGTTCATTATGGAGCCAAACAAACCCTAGTCACCTCATCTTAATTTTGGGCCATTATACCTAAGAATTAGATCTAATTGACACAATAACCTCCAGGGAATTACTCCTCTTTTACTATGTTGGAACTTCCCATCCAAGATTAGACTTCTTTAAGGCAACAATAAAATGAAATTCTACCCACAGGCTCAATAATTAAAAGAAACTGGGATGTGAACGGGCATATGTACGAGGTGAGCAACGTAGTATTAATACATTTTGCTTCTTCCTTCTCATCCCTTTTTATGTGTATTTAGTGGACTTTGTAGCAGCCCCTTTCTGTGTCTCAGGCAAGCAGATGCTTTTGTTCTTTTATCCTAATAATGTGAAGGAAAACAGAAGGATATGAAAAAGTCTTCAAGTGCTTCGTCTTCACAGATAACAGTTTCTAAAATTGCATCCCTCACACCATCCTTTCTTCCCAGTTCAACATGGAGAAAAAGTGAAAGAGGCATGAAGCTTCATCATAACACACAATAAAACCTTCCTGTAGACAGTGGTGGATTTCTTTTTGGAAAAATGTGACTGACTACATGAAACTGAAGGCTCAGAGCTTGAAAGTCATAACACTTCTTTTCTGGCTCTGAGACAATGAAGCATAAGTGAAGAGACCTGACTCAATGGTCAGTATTCAATATCAACTCCCCAGTGGCAGCTTTGGAAGATGTGGATAAATAAGTAATAGAAAGAAAATATGGAAAGCATCTGAAAGCTTGAACTGATCTCCCAGTTTTCAAATATCAAAGTCGGTGTAACTTCATCAGTGACTGCTCAGTATGCTTAAAGGGACAGTTAAGTCGGAGTAAAGGTCATTAATGTCTTCCAATTCAATTTTTTTCTTTCCCTTGCCATTGCCTGTCATGTTTTGTATCACTCAAGTCAACAAAGTGAGTTGCCAGTTTTTGCTTTTTGCTCCTAGACACTCACAGATTCCCCACCAGCACCAGTGTTTTAATTATTGCTTTTGGTAAGATTGTACAGTTCTTAATATTATGTTTCTTAATAAAATGTTTAGGAAGAAAATGAACAGAAACTTTAAATTCCAGGCAAGTGGCTTTCAACATTAAAATAGGCCAATGAAATCAGGTACAATAAAGTTGGAAAGAAATTAAATTTAGACATACCAATAGGATTACTACCAAAATGTTGGTTAGGGATAGATGCACTAATGACTACCATTTATTATATTTCTAATGTTTCCCTATATGTGACCTATATTGTCTTTAACTCTTATAACACCTGTGCTAGGTGGGGATTTTCTTCCTTCTCTATATGGTACTTAGAAGAATTCTGCACATATTTGAAAGTCCTGTCTTGCATCTTTAGTCCCATGTTATTTTTCCTGCTTGTTCACAGGAGAATGGGATATATTATTAATAATTTTTAATGTAGTTATTTAAAATTTAAAGTATATATATATAATGGATACTGCCCTTAAAATGCAACTGAGAGTCTGAAATGTACAGGAATTTATCATAGAACTAAGACATACTCTTACTTACGTTTCAAAATGCTTTAAATATGTATACTTATAAATCTAAGAAACAATTGCTTCAGGCCATTTAAGAAAGGAAAATTATTTATTTATACTTTATAGATTAGACAAGGTAGACACTGTAAGAGTAAATAATACACCAAAGGCAGCCCAGTCAGTGGCCACAAGTAATACCTATTTCTTCTCACATCCAGTGGGCTGCTCCCTTGGGAAGTCAAGATTGTATCTTAAGTGCCACATTTGACTCAGTGGTCCATTTTCCTGCTTGCTGCAGTTAACTGCGGTTTCATACAGAGAGTACTAGAACTACCAGGTAACCCTTGAAAGACATTCTAAGTCACATCCTTCTATTTCTTTCTCAGAACCATATTATTTTAAATCTTTTCTGAACCAGTGCTGGAAAATTCCCCTTTTAGCTGATCAAGAAGTTGAGAATCACCTGGTTTATCATTAATTTTTGCTTCCTACACTAAGCCTGGTTTTATGAGGCCAATTTCTGGCCAAGAAAAGGAAGTATCAATTACCCCAAGTGTTACATTGTGCACATTTGTATTCAAAAGCTCCAGTTAAAATTTATCTTAATTGACTCTCTTAGTCTACTTACCTTCATTTCTTAACAAAACAAAAACGAGGGGAGGCATTTGGATTTAGTTTGCCCCCTAAATAAAGGTGACCAAATTATTACACCCCTACTTGAATTACTTTTAACCATTGAAATGCTTGGACACATACTACTTATGTTATAGCTCATCACAGAGCTAATATATACAATTGCACATTGAAGTGTATATGTACATACATACAATTTTAAATAAACACACACAAACATAACCATTTTTGAAAAAATCCCAAGAGATTATAAGACAGGATATTAGGACAGGGGGCAAAAGGGAGTTCCAGAAGGAAAGGTTCAGAATGGAGTTTTAGTCCCCTATGAAATAAATAGAGGATCTTGAAGTTTCTAACACAAAACCAATGTCAAAAGGGCATTGGATAATCGATGTTACTAGACTATTGGAATTATCCTTATTGATAGTGTTGCACAAGTTTTGTTGACCTCAGTTGAAAATATGAGCCCCTCTTTACAAGTCCATATGTAGTTGTGTGTTATGGAGACATCACATTGAAATTGTTTGATTCTTCCTGGCTTTTTAATGCCCTCTTTTCTGAGCAGCCTTCCCGCCTTCAGGATAAAGCCCAGACCTTAGCGTTGAGTAGGAGTCCTGCCAGCACTCACACCCCTGCTAACCTTCAACTATAATGTGTCTCTCCCACTTACTAAAATGAATCATTTTGGTTATATTTTGCAATAACAACTTTTATAATTGAGCTACAGGGTTGACAGGTACATAGATCTAGGGCAATCAATATTCCTTGTTCAAGCAATTGCCTTCTTTCTCCTCACTACATCCAGCCTGATGATCTCAAGGCTGGGCTGATGGGAAAGAGAATTAGTGGCCTATAAAGAGTCATTAAAGAAGCTGATGCAAAAATATTCAAGTCTAGATCTGCAAAAAATGACACTGGTATTTTGATGGTGATTGCATTGAATCTGTAAATCACTTCGAGTAGTATGGACATTCTAACAACATTGATTCTGCTACATGAGCATGATATGTTTTTCCATCTCTTTATATCATCTGCAATTTCCTTCCTCAGTGATTCATAGTTCTCTTTGTAGAGATCTTTTTCACCTCCTTGGTTCAATGTATTCCTAGGTATTTTATTTTCTTTGCAGCTATTGTAAAAGGTATTGAATCTTTGATTTGATTCTCAGCTTGACTGTTGTTGGTGTATAAGAATGCTACTGATTGGTATAGTACATTGATTTGTACAGTGCACATTGAAAAAATAATTCTACGCTTTGTTTGGAACAAGAGCCCAAATAGCCAAAGCAACCTTAAGAAAAAGGAACAAATCTAGAGGCATCACCAGACTTTAAACTATACTACAAGGCTACCAGAAGCAAAACAGCATGGTACTGGCACAAAAATAGAGACCATAGACCAATGGAACAGAAAGAACAGAGAACCTGGATATAAAAACCATCCATATATTGCCATCTGATCTTTGACAAAGTAGACAACTTTATACACCGAGGAAAAGAATCCCTATTCAATAAATGGTGCTGGGAAAATTGAAGAGCCACATGTAGAAGATTGAAACAGGATCCACATCTCTCACCACTCACAAAAATTAATTCAAAATGGATAACAGACTTAAATCTAAGACATGAAACCATAAGAATTGTAGGAGAAAATGTTGGAAAAACTCTTCTAGATATTGTCCTAGGCAAAGAATTTATGAAGAAGACCCCAAGGATAATCATAGCAACAACAAAAATAGACAAATGAGACTTGATTAAATTAAAAAGCTTCTGCACAGCCAAGGAAACAATCAACAGAGCAAATACACAACCTACAGAATGGGAGAAAATATTTGCATGCTATATATCCAATAAAGGGCTAATAACCAGAATCTACAAAGAACTCTAGCAAATCAGCAAGAAAAATCAAATTGCCCCATTAAAAAGTGGACAAAAGACATGAACAGAAGATTTTCAAAAGAAGATAGACTAATGGCCATAAACATATGAAAAATGCTTAATGTCACTAATCATCAGAGAAATGAAAATCAAAACCACAATGAGATATCACTTAACCCCAGTGAGAATGGCTTTTATCAAAAAGTCCCAAAACAGTAGAAGCTGATGTGGATGCAGAGAGAAAGGAACACTTATACATTGTTGGTGGGACTGCAAACTAGTACAACCTCTATGAAAAGTAGTATGGAGATTCGTCAAAGAACTAAAAGTAGACCTACCATTTGATTCAGCAATCCCACTACCGAGTATATGCTCAAAGGAAAAAAAGGACATTTTATAAAAAAGGCACTCAAATGTGAATGTTTATAGTAGCACAATTCACAATCTCAAAGATGTGGAATCAACCCAAGTGCCCACCAATTCATGAGCGGATTTATAAAATGTGGTACATGTATACCATGATGTACTACTCAGCCATAAAAAATGAATTAATACCTTCTGCAACAGTCTGGATGGAACCAGAGACCATTCTCTTAAGTAAGGTATTGCAAGAATGGAAAAACAAACACTACTACTGAATTGGAACTAACAATCAGCACACATGTGTACAGATGGAAGTAACATTCAACAGAAATCATTCAGGTGGAAGAGGGTGGAGAGGATGGGTGAAATCATACCTAATGGGTACATCGTACACTATCTGGGTGATAGGCACACATATGACTTTGACTCAAGCAGTACAAAAGCAATCCATGCAACCAAAACATTCTCATTCCCATAATATTCTAAAATAAAAAAAAATATTCAAGTCTGTGACCCACCATTCCACACACAAGCCCCTAGCTAACTGCCAGTCCTCTTGTAGTTTTCTAGAATGCATATAACCTGCTATATCTCTTAAAGAGTTTACTCAAGGGGTCTCTTTTTCAATTACTATAATAATAACATATGTAACTATCCATGTTTTAATGCTTTTTTAGCTTTAAAAATACTTTCACAAATAACACCATTTTGCGCTTCATTCGCATAACCATGGGAGATAAGCATCATTTCCATTTTTATGGGTTAGGCAATAAAAGCTCAGGGACATTTGTAAGTAAACAAAATTGGAACTTTAAATAGAAGTTGTGATTTCAAGCCCCATACTCTTTCCACAATATGATTCTGTGTATATTGTATGATCTGAAAGCTGATGGAAGTCCCCTCTAATTAAAACCTCTTCCCTAATTTGGCCATGTGGTGGCCATTTCCATATGGTAATGGCTTTCTGGAGATGTGTACACTTAAACCAGACTAATAGACTATGTTATTGAGATGTGTAAGACATTGGATCCCTGACATATCTATAGAGATAGTGCCTGCTAGTCATTACCACCTAGAGTCACCTAGCAGAGATCAAGTGTCTGTGCCAATGGGTAGTAGAATGTGAGTGTGATAAAGACAGGTTAGGCTGGGAGCTGTCCTGAGCATGAGGTCATTCCTGAGGAAGACATCAGAATGAGAGGCGTAGACATCAGGGTTCAGTACAAAGATATCAGGGAGGGCTTGGACTCATCATGGGAGGTAAGGAGAGAGGTTGGGAGTGTCTTTTGGTCTGAAAATACTGATCACTGTTGGGCATCATAAGCAATTTTATGTCTAAGTCTCTTTATACCAAACAACCAGGACAGAATTTGCAAGGACAAAAGAAAAAATTAACAACACTTAGTTGTCTTTTGGATGAGTGTAATACTGCTTTTCATTGTTTATCTAGAGTATGCTAACTAGAAGTCCTATACTTTATCATCATGGTACCCTCTTGGGGACAATGAGGTTGAAAACTATAGTTCAGATGGATAGACTGAGGAAGAGTAGCTCACATGACATATCAAGCAGCTTTATCATAGGTAGTCAAGCCACTGACAAAAGTGTGTGGTGTTGGGTACCTCAGCTTTAACTGTTATGCATATTTCCCCCTTAAACCATCAAAATAAATAAAAATCTTTTTGGTATGGCATGGTCTTTATGATTTTCATGTTTCTTATTATGAAGTTTCTCTTTCTACCTTTTATCTTTTTTATAAAGAATATTTTTGATCTCCACCCAAGATATATATTTTTACACGTGAATCACAGCTTCTGCATATAGACTTCATTATTTAGTTCCCCAAAAAAGTGCAATGACCCTTTATTTATCAAGTGTCAATCTGAGTCACAATAGTTGATTGTCGTATTACCCAAATTAAATAAAATAGTTGCACTTTTTTTCCTGTCATACTTTAAAACCAAAGGTGGAAAACTGGAGAAGAAACTTGCTAAGGTCAAAGGCAATCTTCTACTGGCCTGAATGGCTATAACACTAAAACTTTTCAACTACCAAGGCCAATGGAAACACTTAACTTTCAAAAGAGGGAGCTTGGCCCGAAGCTTCTCATAACTATTATCCCAACTGCATAAAGACTGATGTGCTCATTTGATCTCAGGAATTTACTGATGGCTAAAAGTCTCCATGAAGGTCATTTTGCCTGACTGGCAAGGGTTTATATGTGTACCATGCCATATATAGATCTATCATATTATGATTGGACAAGGGACTCAAAAAATTATTGTTGAATGGACAAATGAACAAGGGAGTAAATGATACAGTTCTCAGTGCCTATGAAAGAAGCTGGTGCTATAAAGCCCAAATCTCAATTACAATGAGTTTTCTGTATTTTAAATGTACTAGACTTTTACTGTTGTAAATATTAGTTGGAAGTAAGTGAACTGAATCAAGGTTTCAAAATACTTAGCAACAGGTTGCAATGAAGATTTGTGTGTGGTGTGAGCCTCAAGGCCTGGCTCCAGCTCTACCACTGTATGTCCCTGGGCGGCCAACTTTACTTCCTCTTTCCCACAGGGGCAAAAATGAGACAACAGCACCTACCTCACAGTAATGTCTTGAAGATCAAATGAACTGTTGCATGTAAAAGATTTACCATAGTCCTGGGCACAATTAATGTTAATTTCTTATATAAAAATATTTTTGTCATAGGATTTATTTCAACAAGACCTGGCCTAAATTAATTTGTTTTTGTATGAAACAATTCTGTCTCCTTCATTTTAGCTTTATGTCACAAGGATAAGATTCTTCCTTCTGTAACTTGGAATATCATTCATTCATTCTATAGATATCTTAGCACTGTATCCTTGTAAGTAACTTCGCTAGAGTTAATGGGGCAGGCAGGGGATGAAAGAGGGGAGGAAGAAGGGAAGAAATGTTCTACAAAGCATCAGCGTACTTCCACAAGAACATTACACACATAGGCACTTGGGGAGTCAAGTAATGTTACGTAACTGGCAGACTGCAGATATAAATGAAAGACCATTATGTAGTTTTTATGTAAGGAATAAAAGGTATTAATAGTGGTGGAAGAAGTCAGGACCCCTGGATTGAAGGCAAGACAATGAGTGCAGGGAGGAAATAAGAGATGGGAAATATTTTAAGCCATTGCAAGAGAGCATTTGCTAATCAGTCATCTGGCCAGCATCCATGCTGGTGGCTGTATCTACCATGCACCATCTTTAGGAGAGGCTGGCAGACCACCATCATGATTGACCATAGGATCCGAGATCATCTGTACTTTATTTTAAAGTACCTCAGGATATAGTGGGTTAAGAGTGTTAGTTAATGCTAACCTAAAACCCAGCAACTATCAGTTCACTTTTGTATCTAATTGTAATCTATAACCCAGAGGCTGTTAGTCAACTTTTGAAGTTCTAAATCAGGAATACACAGGCCCCAGACAGTTAAGTCTAAATGAGAGCCACAAGGAGAATCTAAGCCAGGGCAGCCCTTTGCGTGGAAATACTTCTCCTGCCTTCTCTTCAGTCAGCCCTGGGACGTGTCAGGTAGCATCAGGGGTGTCCAAAGTGAGTTTTCACTGGTGACATGAATGGTGTTCAGGTTAACGTGGCCTGGCTAGAAATACTGTAAAGGTATCTCCACCTTTACATGAACAGAGTCTAAGAATCTGCAAAACCAGACTCCTAATACCCTCCGGAGCACATGTGTAGCCTAGAAGTCCCCTTCAGCCCTGTGTCCCACCACTGACCAGGTGATTCTGGAGCTAATGCACACTCCTGCTAATGTATTGCTGCGTGTGCCTCCAATACATTTCTCCAGCAAGGCCTTTGTTAGAGGACAAAGAGCTGGGACTTTGTCAAGCCTCATGAACGGGTTTGTGTCACTGCTTTTGTGCATGCTTGCTAATAAATGTTGCCATGAGTGGCAAACTGTGAGGTTTGTTCTCACTGTAAATATACTAACTGCAAACAAGATTGTGGGGGAGGAGGCCCACAGAGCTCACCTTTCTCTAACTATCACTTAATTATTAATAGTGTCTACCAAGAAGCACCTAATGATCATGAATGGCCAAATTGGCCTAGGATATTCTTAACAGACTGGAAAGGACTGTCAAATATTCATTCAAATGGTTTACTACAAATACAGATCTTTGGCTTCCCTTTAGAACACGGATTTCTTCTATGTGCTTGTCACTGGACTGGGTCTTAAGAGAAAATATAGATATGAAAAATAAAAGTCTTGCCTTAAATAGGCATATAAACTCTGTGTGTGTGTGTGTGTGTGTGTGTGTATAAATGTGTGTTTATGCGTGAGTCAGTATGTGTGTGTTGCATGGTGGGGGGGTTCAGGAATATAAGAGAAAAAAGAGAAGCATGTGTCCAAACAATTACAACTGGCACATGCTTGCTATGGTAATAGAGTCATGCACAGGTTATGATATTAAAGAACAAAATTTGGATTCCTAATACAATTTGGTGGCAGAGAATAGAGTGGGCAGGTGGAGGTTAGTTAGAGAAAGTAGTACCTGCTGTGTATTTTGAAGGACAAGTTGGAACTAGCTGAGAGAATGACAGGGAAGCAAAAGAATAATATATGCAAAGGCATAAATGTTGGAAAACCCTAGAAGAGCCTAAAGTACAATAAAACCCCATGATAATGCAATAACTTGAATTCAGATATAAAGCAATTGGCTCACCTGGTCATTTCATTATCCTTGCACAACAGGCTTCTGCATTTTACATGATTGAATGTTCTAGATTCTGCTTATACTGCTATGGCACCATTTCCTTTTTTAGTTCATTGAAAGTGGCTGGACTATGAAATATGTGGCTGTGAGTGATGGGGAGGTGACAGTAGATGGCTCTGACGAGTTAGGTCATGGTATGATCATGAAAGGTCTTAGGTGTCACATGATAGAGTCTGGATTTTATCCTGAAAGTAATGTTGAGTCAGAAGGACATTAAACAGAGAAATGGCATGAACAGATTTGTGCTCAAGATAATAACTGACATCAGTATAAAGGATATACTAAATGGGCTAGAACAGAGACGTGAAAATCAGATAAAAATGCCACTGGAATATGACAGACACAGGATGAAGATCTGAAAGAGTTTCAAGAGACATTTGGAAGGATGAATTGACAAAACTTGGAGACTGAAGGATATGGATGTGGTGGGAAAAGATGGCTTCCATCTTACGGTGTTGGATGACTTGGTGGAAGGTGGATTCATTCCCCACATTAGGCAATGGCCAGTTTGGGGGAAAGGGAAGATAAAGGATTAAGTATTAGATATTAAGTAGTACATGCGTTGTAAACTTGTAACAAACCCACATTTCCTTAATTATTTTTCTTCAGGTATTGCAATTGGGTTAGTCTAACATAATGAAAAACCATTAGATTCCAATATCTAATGGAACTGAGTTAGATTAGATTCATTTTTCATGAGTTGACTGGGAGATTTGGAAATGAAGCTGTCAGAGGTTCAGTTTGGGGTTATTTGTCATCAGCCCAAGCTAGAATTTTAATAAATGGGAAGAGGCAAAATTGATTTCATTAAGGAAAAGGAAATGAGAATGGAGACACCTGTTCTTGACAAAAATACTGTTAATTCCTAGTTACTATCATGCATTTGTCATTAGCAATGCTGAATGATGTTGGTGATGTGACACAGTGGCTCCCCAAATGAGTTTTAGTAGCAAAAAGGGAGTTGGTATTTTTTTTTCAGAAACTTCAATGATACATTGATTTAATCATTCTGTAAATTATTTATGTATCTGTCCCTCCATCCATCCATCTATCCCTCCATTAAATAAATATCTATTGAACACCTGGTAAGTACCATGCACATTGAAAGAGCTGGGAGAGTTTGGACAAATTTTAAAAGGACAGAATCAAATTGTGGTCAGAACACTCAAGGAATGTTTTAGTACTTCAGACCTCCACTGGAGATAAATACTGAATCCAGCAGATAAGATAGGAATAACTAAAGTGGATTAACACCTACTTGTGGTTGGATTAGTTGTGATTATGGTCAATTTTTTTTTTTTTAAGCTTTACTTATGCTCAGACAGTTTCCTTATAAACCATGTAATCTTTTCTTGCTTACTGTTTCATGAGATTCATACTCCTTCTCCTAAGAATGGGAAAAGAACATGTTGAAAGAAAAAGAATGATTGTTACTATTCTAAAACTATTAGGAACTCTTACATTGAAGAAAATCAAGACATGTGCTAGCAAGGATATGATAGTAAAACAAGAGCTACATTTTACGAATTAGTGTGCAAAAGCCCAAAAGCCTCTGAATATTTCTGCTCTCAGAAAACATTTTCTCCTCAATTTACTTCTCCTCATTTACTTCTCCTGTGTGATTGCTATCTGGGTCCTACTGGAGACAGAAGAATTCTTTCAAATGTTGTTTCTGCGAAGCATCTTTATTGTCTTCAGTTTTAAAATTCAGTCACAAAGAGAAACAAGGTCCATTAACAGTGGTTGTCGCTAAAGATTATAGGACTAATGTAGCATTAAGAGGATTTTTATCCAGTGTGTTTCTCTTGGCACAATTTCACATACATGATCTAGTACATGAGTATAGAAACCAAAGAACAATTTGGGTCCTTTCTCAAGTCGTAGGAAAATTTAGATTGGCAGAACTAAGATAAGACTGTTGATTTCTTTTTTTTCCTCCAAACATCAGATCAGTGATTCTTTTTTTTTTTTTTTTTTTTTTTTGAGACAGAGTCTCGCTTTGTTGCCCGGGCTAGAGTGAGTGCCGTGGCATCAGCCTAGCTCACAGCAACCTGAAACTCCTGGGCTTAAGCGATCCTACTGCCTCAGCCTCCGGAGTAGCTGGGACTACAGGCATGAGCCACCATGCCCAGCTAATTTTTTCTATATCGATTTTTAGCTGTCCAAATCATTTCTTTCTATTTTTAGTAGAAACAGGGTCTCACTCTTGCTCAGGCTGGTCTCGAACTCCTGACCTCGAGCAATCCACCCGTCTCGGCCTCCCAGAGTGCTGGGATTCCAGGCGTGAGCCACCGCGCCCGGCCCAGATCAGTGATTCTTAACGCACAAACTACAGTAAACAAGTGGTGTCCTTTGCATAATAAGCAACTAATGTTTCAGTTCTACCCCTGTGCCTTTATTTTTTTTCTCAAGTATAACAAATACATCAGAAGACCTGGGTTCAAGTAAGAAGCCCTGCCACTCACTAGCAGTTTAATCTTGGGCAAGTTACCTGATCATAGTAATCTTTACTGAGCCCTTACTTTGTGCATCTGTAGACTGTAGGCATCCTTTTTCGTGATATCACCAATTACCTTAGTACATATTGTCTTATTAGTTGTAGTCTCTTATTTAACTTCCCCCAAAATGCTATGACGTAGGTATGTTGATTATCCTCAACCGAGGCCCAGAGAAGTTAACTTCCCAAGGTCAAAAATGTCAAGCTGGACTTAAATTTACAAGAATTCAAAGATAATATTACATAAAAGAGATCATTGTTGTTGTTATTATTTTCTCAGACTTCCAAGTCAAAAGCCAGAAGAATGCTTTTATTTCAAATCATTCCTTTTATCACCCAAATCCAATCTCCATCACATTCTACTGACTCTCTCTGCCCAAAATCTTTAAGATTTATTTATTCTTCTCTATTTTTGTTTCTCCTGTTGTATTAGAGAGAGTGACCAATGCTTTTTATAATTCTGATAACGTGTAATTCTTTTTCTTGCTTGTAGCTTTTCCTCACCCTGATCTAGCCTTCTCACATTTTCTGATTAATATGCACAAAACACCATATACCTATTGCCATGGGTCATTCTTCATTGCTTATCAGATAAAGACATCCCAATATCTTCACCCTGGGACTTGAAACTCTAGGTTTCTCGGTCCTATTTTATCCATTCAAACTTATTTCCCAGTACAATCTGATGGAATTTGGGGAAGGGGAGCATTTTCTTATCTATTGAATGTTTGTAACATGCTAGGCACTGCTGATATTTGGTGGATAAAACAGGTTTAGGCAGGGCACAGATCTTATGCAGGGACACAGACATCAAATAAATAAATGCATACTCAATAAATTACACGGAAGGGGTACGGTGGGTGAAAACTAACCTAGTACAGAAGTTCAGGGAAGGTTCCCTGAAGCAAAATAAGCCCATTCACCTTACATCCCCACCCGTCAAGAATTTGGTTCATTCTCCTCCGTCCCTTAAAAAACTACCTATTCTTCTGCATGCAAATCCAATTATTTTATTAGTTTTTTTTCTTTTTGAGAACATAGCTTAAGTCCTATTTTAGATATTAGGCTTTGCCTAACTTATTTAGTCTCCAAAAATCTGATGTGTTTTTCTTTTTGTTCATTTATTTTTTTTAATCTTGGTGCATTTGTGGTTCCTCCTATCAGAGTAGATTATGTAACAGATCATAGATTTTAGAGTTACCACGTTGATTATCAATGTTTTTGCCTAAGAAACCTGTACTCTTCTCCTTTAGATTTCATGTGAAACCATAATAAATAAACATTTGCTTAATGAGCAGCCGAATGTCATTCTTTAGGGGTATTCACATCTAGAAATCTATGTAACAAATGCAGGGATTAGAATCATCGTTCTAATCCCTTCAACAACCTTCCTAAAGTTTGAGATTAACTTAATCCCACTCTTGTTCATTTGCTTTACATTTTATTTGAGCTAAAATTTCATACTTTTTGTATTAACATTGCAGAAAAACCGATTGCTTATTGTTCTGCAAGTTTGGCTACATTTCTATTACCTATCGTTAATGCAAATTTCATATTAACCACAAATTAAATCTGCCTATGAAATTCCCTGGTCCCTATTATTTGCCTTCTGGATTATATATTTAATGCTGGATATCCACATAAAACTAAAGGTAAGCCAACAAAATGAAGACTTTAAATTTCAGCTCTTGGTATACTTCTGAAAGGAATGTCATGTGTGTAACAAAGCTCTATAATTATTTTCTTTGGTTTTCAGAGCTCTGCTTATTATACAACCTAAAAACAGCTAATTAAAGCTAACAGGATTCAGTGGAGATGAGTAAAGTTTTCACAGTAGTTAGGTTCAATTTTGGTCCAAAATGTTTCCAGAATAAATCGTGTTAGAGTTGTGTAGTGAGGTGCATGAGAGTTTAGGTATGGTATGTGATAGCCTAATTTGTTTGCTCCTCTTTTCCTGTGGGTTACATGTCAAAGCACGACACTGCTCAAATAGGAGGAATTCCAGCTGATGCACACTGACTGCCCCTCCACTGTGTCCCCACTCTTGAAAAGACTACGTTCCAAAAAATGGTGTAATGATAGAAAGTTCATTAGCCGCGGAATCCTTGTGTGTGGTCATCATAAAGCTCCTCAAACCTCGGGAGCTCCATATCTTCTGTATTCTTAGTATTTAATGTCTGCACTTTAAACACAGCACCCTTTCAGTAAGTATGATGATATAATAACCTGCGTAAGAGGCAAGCACTCTGGGCCGTATTCCTCAGTTTTCCACTGACTTGTGAGTAAATTTGAACAGACTTCTTTACACTTCTAGCTTTGAATTATTGTAGTGCCAAATTCATTCATTTGTTCAATAAATATTTGTTGGTGACTAGTAAGTACCAGGCAATATTCCAGAGAGTGCTTCTGTTAGCTGTGCCAACAGGAGGTGAGCATCTCTGACAGCCATGAGTGATTCTGTTTTGACAGGAAGCATAGTGAGTAGCAAGAAGTTGTGGGTAATAAGACCCATTTAAATCTTGCTCCAACACTTACAGAGGCCTGTCACTAGAATCTCTGAAGCTAAATATCTTCATCTATAAAATAGTAATAGTTCAAAAATATTTAATAAGTGCCTCAACTTGTGGGCACTGTGCTAGGTACTGGGATTGCAGTGTGGCTGAAAGCAGATAGACTCTGCCTTGATGCAGCTAAACATGTCAAGCATATTTATGTTGTTGTTATTGCACCATCGAATCTTGTTAGTCTGTGTGGTGGCTTTAAAATCTGTCCACAGAATCTTTGGCACTTTTCCTTCAAAAGGTGGAGCCTAATTCTCTTGGATATAGGTCAGGCTGAGAGACTTGTTTCTCACAAAGAGAATGTGGCAGAGTGATTCTTCAAGGCTTCCAAGGCGAGGTCAGAAAAAGGATAACTTCTTCCCGGCTGTCTCTTGAATTGCTTGCTCTGGGGAAAGCTGGCTGCCATGTCATGAGGACACACAAGCAGCCGCGAGGCCTTGTGGGGAGAAGCTGAGGCCTCCCACCAATAATCGGTACCAAATCGTCAGTCCTGTGAGCGATCCACCTTGGAAACCGATCTTCCAGCCGGAGCCAAATTGTTGGATGGCCATCGTCCTAGCTAAGATCCTGGCTGCAAACTCATGAGAGACTCTAACATAAAACTGCCCAGCTAAGCCACTCCCTAATTTCTGACCCCTTGGGAACTGGAGATCAATTAATGTTTATATTGTTGCCACCAAGTTTTGGGGGGCAATTTGTTTTAGAGCTATAGATAACTACTATAGCCTGGATGTGATGGAAACATCTGGGTGAATATAAACAATTTTGGTGGAACACCTGTCAAACTGCCTTTAGTCTACCTCTCATGTTGGAAAACGCACAATTAAATAATTCCTCATAGATATTCAGTGTTTCTTTCACTACAGGCTAAAAATCCATACTAGCATTCAAAACCCTACATGCCCAAACCCCACTCAAACTGATCTCTTCTGCTCTCAAGCAAAACACTCCGCTTTGACCACACTAGTCCGTCTGTCTTCAGCCAGTTATTCCTGGGAAGTCCTGCCTCCAAGATTTGATCATGCCCTTTCCTCCTCTTGAAAGCCATTTCCTATTCTTGTTGCATATTCATTTTCTTCCTCCCAAGCTTAATTTAATCCTGGAGTAATTCTTGATTACCCTCATTCATAGCAATCTTTTCCTTTTTTAAACATCCAGTAGTTTTCGTTGCCATTGCTGCTTATTTAATATTTATTTTTCTAAGTATGTGAACTGTTGTTACGTGTCACTATTAATTCATCAAAAAATATTTGAGTTCCCACTATATGCAAAGTACTGCACCAAAACACGTATTTTACACTTTTGTTTTCATTATATTTAATTTTTTATTTTTTAAAATCTATTATGGCACATAACCTTTTGTGCTTCCTCACTCCCCAGTTAGATCACAAGCAACTCGAGGACAGAAACAGTCCTATTCTTTGCAGCCCTAGGCACATCCTTGCAGAATAGGAATCTCCAGAAGCATCTTTTCACCATCTCCATATAGGGCAGCGATGTCAAAATGATGAAAAGATATTGACATTTCTCATTCTCCTGATGTTTATGAAACCAGAAGCACCGTGTTAAAATGCTAGAGTGTGAAGCACTTGTCTGCACGGAACTGGGTTTCCCTGGACGTGTAACCTCAACATGAAACCATCTTGGGGGAACACCTGTTCAGGAAGTTGTGAACACTTCCCCCCGTAGTCATCATCTGACCGTGCTCTCTGAGAGAAGGCTTCTTCCTCTTCTCAGCTGTTGTCTTCCATATAAAACATGAACAATAGCGTGAGACTTTTGGTATCCTGAGGACTACAGTGAAAGATCCAGTGATGGAATGAAGCAGAGATTGCTGGCCTTCACTGAAATCCTGCAAGGTCACTCAGGTGAAGGCAAGTTCTTTGCTGAAATTATTTAAAGAATTAAATCTATTCTCTGGTTTGCTTTCATACTGGTGAACTAGGGAAAAATACAAACCAATCTAAATTTAAAAAAAAAATAGTTGGAAAAAAAGGAAAAAGTAACTCTCAAATTTTAAGTAGCATAATAATCACCTGGGGAGCTCTTCAAAATTCAAGCTGTCCGGTCATTAACACCACCCCATTCACCACCACGTTCACCACCACCATCAGATACCAACTCGGAAAGTCTAGGGTAATGCTCCGGAATCTATCTATTTCAGCAGACACACTTAGATCATTTTGATTAAGATAGAGTGCCTAAGTACATCTGTTTATAACTCACAAAGATAGAGAAAAGATAACGAGGGAAAATACTGATAATAGCTTGTGATTCCTGTATTATTTTGTCTTTAATTAGTGACATATTCACTCCCCAAATTTTTCCTGAATTGTGTCAATCTCATTTGGACAGTGTAAAATTAGAGGGTTATGGCTAACTTTGCACTGAAAACCTCCATATTATAAAAAGTAATTCTCTATTTTTACGAGAAATTTGGATTTGAAAAAATCTGGAAAGAAGGTGAGAGATCAAAGGAGGGGGTGTTAAAAATGTGAGGAAATAGCTAGCTAAGATAGAGAAATATACAGACTTTTAGCCCCAGCACATTTCCAAGGCAATTAAGAAGAGATCATGAAAAGGAAAATTGAAATAGGAATCTTAAAACCAGAACTCCATGCCCGGCCCAGTCACTAGCTCCTATTGCTCTGAGCCATCCTCTCCACTGCTGCAGGGACTCTTCTAAAACATCATCTGGTACCAGTGGTCCTATTCTGTTGTGTGTACACATGTATGTGAGTGTGTGCCTATGTGTGTGTTCCATATATACATAGAAAAATGTTTGAGAAAATATACACTGAAATGTTAACAAGGGTTCTCTTTAGAGGTCAAGATTACATAGGACTTCCACTTTTTACAATATGCATACCTGTAGTATATTTTCTAATTTTTAATAATAAGCATTCACTCCTATGGTCAGAAAAAAGTATAAACATTTTAAAATAAAATTAATTTAGTTAAAAATTCCAATGGTTTCTCATTGCCCTCAAAATAAAGTTGAATATTTTTGGTATTGACCAAACAGCCTTATCTGCCACCATTCAACAAGCATCCTCCTCTTTCAGACAAAACAGACTCAAAATTCCTGGCACATCTAACTCTTTGACGTTCAGTGTCCTCACTCATGTTATCTGTAAGGAATGCAAAGACACTAGTTGTCTGCCTGACAAATTCCTCCTCCTTCTTCAAGACTCATGCCAAGACATGAGTCTTAGCATGGAGCTCCACATTGGAGTCTGAGACAAAAGAAAAATCCTGGTGTTGATTTTATTTTAAATTTTGATATTTTGTTCATCATGGAGTTTTTGTATTAATTTTGATTTTTAAAAATATTTTATTGAAATATAAGTGATCTTGATTATTGAGTTTTTTGTTAACCCCTTGAATTTTGCACCACACTTTCTTCACCATAGCCCTAGCCCTGATCCCAGGCAAAGTTGCTGAATCCAACTTCTTTGTTGCTTCTGCTTTTAGACCCACCTCCACTGTGGGATTTTTCACATTGCATTACAGTTTCTGATGTACTGTTACTCTCCTATACACTTGATCATTTTGATGTCTCAAAGCTTTCTTAATCCACACTTAAGAGACATGGCAGGTACCCTTTAAATATGTGATGATGGCAAGAATAAATGTTATGAAACTTCAGTCTTTTAAGAGTCTCAGTTTCTTCATCTGTCAAATAGTGACGAGATTACTAGATATTCAATGATTGATGCTATACTCTATACATATATATTATAAATAATATAATATGGAAAATAACATCCAATACCAATGTAGTTCTTACTATATACCAAAAACTTTTCCAAGTGTTTAACAAATACTAACTTATTTAATTCTCACAACAATTCTATGAGGTAGGTGCTAATATTGGCTCCAATATACAGGTGTGGAAACTGGCTCAGAGCATCCAATGACTTATCCAAGGCTTATGTTTTAACCCACACAGTTGGGATCTGGAGTCTGTGCTCTCAACCCCTATATTGCTTCCCACAATAACAATTTTATATATAAATAAATATAAATATGTAAATATATAACCAACAGAAAGATTTTGTGTTTTAAAATGTGAAAATATTATTGGTTATTCTAATTCTAATCCACAATGAAATTCTAACTGATCAGAGAGCCAGAGAAAATTAGATGCTATAGCATTTCTTCCATGAGGGCAACTTTACTCTAAAAATGCATTAGTTCATTTATCAAAGACAAATTACACAATGTAATCTAATCAAAGAGAATGAGAAAATGTGACTAGTGAGAGTGGCATTAAGTGACTAAGGTTTGATAGGCCAGGTATTCTGGACAATGCTTAGAAGAAAGTTTAAAAAAACAGTCATTTGGGAAAACATGGTTAGCCAATCATGAGCCCAGCCCCTCCCCTCACCTGTGAGCCCATATCTGGGCTCTATTTCCCTGGTAAGTGAAGGGGAATCAGCTGAAATTATTTTCTTAACTCTGGCTCTTAGCTTAAAAGGGATATTGGCAACATTAACTGACACTGGCAACCTCAGCAAGGGATGTCACTATATTTATAAGAATGTTATAAATAATCAATTATTCATCTTGACTTATCAGATGGACCTGGATGTTAGTGCTCCCTATCTGAGAGTCACAGAAGGCCCTCTGCTTTTTATGATGGGAAGAAAAGCGAAAAGGAGTTAAGAAAGAGAAGACATGTGACTCCCCCCATGGCCAATTTCAGTGAGGCAGTCACCTCTGGGAAGCTTGAAAGGTAGATCAGCCAAAGTGGGGATGATACAGAATGGATAGAAAATAAAAGAAAAGAAACCCATCATTGTGCAATCAACAGCTGTTATATACTCTTTATTTTCCTATTTGTTAAATTAAGTCATATTGTACTTCAGAGGTATTTCTGGTTCTCTGATGCAATTCTGTGTGTACTGAGCCTACGAGGGCATGAGTTGAGAAATCCTTGCATCATGTTACCTGGCATTAGGGTGTGCCCATCTGCACCGCCTGAGAGTCAAGTCAGGAGCTGGGGGAGATGGGCGACTGCCAGCAGGAGCTACAGCCACCCCTGTGTATGAGTGTGACAGTCATGTTCATATTTCTCTCCTTTTTGCTTATTTCAGACAGCTCTGTACAGGACACCTGAGGAAACAGAATCCCAATCTGATCCCAATCTGAGCTCCTATGAGTTCCACAGAATTTATCTCCACGCTGCCATCTAAAGGGTCAGTAATGTTTCCCAAAAAGTCACTGACTATGGTTTGCTGTTGGAAAAAGTAAAGGCTAGGGCTTTGGCTGTGAAATTCAAAAGCTGTTTCAACATTTCCTGAAACTTCTTAAGCAGGAAGCAGACTGTATGCTCTCCTACACAAAAATCTCTCCTACACATTCAGAACTCTTAAGTATTTATGGTGGAAATTCCCAGGTGGATCTAGCTGGAGAGGAGTGATGGGGCTTTCTATTCATTTTCTTTTCCCAATATAACCATTATAGACATTTCTGAGAGCACAGTCAGATTTACCTGGGTATGAAAAGTAAATATCAAACCAAAACAAGCTAACTCCTTGCCCTTTACCCATCTCAGATGCACATTGAGGTTTTTACTAACCACCTTTGGGTGAATTTTGGAATTCAATCACCTATATCAATCTTCCAAAGTATACCACATTCTGACCTATTGCACCCCTACTTTGTCCACTGTTAGGAACCATGCTGTATCTGATATGATTATGAAGGTATGGTGTGATTTCTGCTGTTACTGTACTACCCATCTAACAAGTGAGTCAAGATTGAAGTATCACACACTCAAAGACCACTATAAGCCAATACTGAACAAGAGAGAGATAAAGGAGAACTGATTGGACTTTGAGTGATTGGGGAGGCTAAGGTAGGAGGAAGCTTTAGATGTGAGCTTGTCTTTTAATAAGCATTCAGGATGAGATGTGAACACATGCATCAAGGTGAGCATGGGACGTGTGGAGGACATTCAGACACCTCCTCCTTAGGAGGCACAGGCATCCTACCACAGAACAGAACAGACACGAAGTTATGAAGGTCCTGAAAGTCGGGCAAAGAGAGATTGAAACTTTATGGGCCCAAAGAGTATTTTAGGGGATTTATTTGATGATGAAACTTGGGAGGAGTTGGAGGTAGAGCTTCCAGACACACACACACACACACACACACCACACACACACTCACATGAACAAAGACACCAACGCAGTCCAGGCATGAGACAATGGGATCAAGGGATAGCAAGAGGGACGGAAAGGCAAGAGTAACTCCAGGACACATTTCACAAGACAGATTGTAACTTGAAAGCCAGTGGTTATGGGAGGAAAAGAAAAGGGAGGAGTCAGAGATGATTCAAATGTTTCTAAACTGCGAGGCTGACTGGTATTGCGGGCCCTCATCAGAATGGAGAAACCACATTGGGCAATCCTCAGCTAAAGATGAATGACAATGAGTTCTAAGCTCTCCAGAACAAAAAACTACATAAATTTTGAGCCAATCTAGATAGTAAGCAAAATTATTTACGAGTCCCTCAATTTTTACCATTAAATCACAGGTGTGCTCGAGAGCAAGGTACTCCCTGGAATCCTGAACTCATGCATTTCCCTTCGCTTCCGTGAAAACAAACCTCAGGAAAAGTCAGCAGCAAGAGCGAGGCCAGACAAAACCTCACTTCTCTGACTTTCACAGCCCTCTCCGGTGAGATGCCTCATCGGCTCTGTCAACATAGACTACACAATAGTTCCTCTTAACAATTCAGGAACTGTAGGCCTAACGACAGGCATAGATCCCACAAACCAGCAAGTGATCAACAATTTCAATCATCCTTCTCACGTGTTTTTCCTAGAGGTGCTGACAAGCAGAAAGAACAATTGAGTTCACTTTTACAGCCATGCTTCATCTATGATAGTGCCAATAGGTGATATGAAGAAGAAGAAGGAGACACTGTAAACTCAAATGAACCAGGCCTCAGGACTGCCATTGTTGGCACCTATGATCTGCATAAAACCACCCATCTACAGGTGTCTGGTTGAAATCCAGGATCCGGCACATAGTAACCATGTGAACGTTGGTAAAGTACTTAACATTTCTGTGCTTCAGTTTTCTCATCTTTAAAATAGGGATAATCATACTACATAGTTCAAAAAGATGATATGAGTATTACCTAAGGTAATACATACAAAATGCTCAGCACAGTGTCTGATATTTAGTAAAGTGTTCAATAAATGTTCATCCCTATTGTTACTTTTTATTTTGTTTTTTATTTATGCTTCCCTGAAGACAAAAGGTAGGCTTTGGAAGTCAAAAGTCATGCTAGGAATGTTGGATGATTTGCATTTACCAAAGCTATTGAGTCACATCTGGGTGGGTGGTATTCAGTATAACCCTGTAATAACATAAATTTGTTTATAATTCTATATCCAACTAACTTCTCCTATTTTCAAATGTGGGATGAGCTGACTCTCTTATCCTTGGAGGGGGCAGTGATGTTAGAAAATGACAGCCTTGAGGTATCTGGAGCTTAATTCAGCACATGGTGATATTTGCGCAGTATGATTTCCACTGTGCTTATAGTGATATTTTTGACCACTTGGAAAACATTGCTTCTCATTAACCTCACAAAAGGGTGATTCCTTGTTTGACATGACTGCATTTTTTGGAGTCTACTTATCTCATTCTGGCAGGGTTTTATTGTATTTGAAGAATCGTTCCGCAGTAATTAGGAGCTCTTGCCTGGACTTTCATAGGTATGTATATATTAAAAGGAGACAAAATAAACATCCTGCACATTCCAGCTGGGCTTAGTCTAAATCATTTTGGGGAGATTTGTGTTGTTTTGTTTGCCTTTGCTCCGAAGCATGGTGTTTCAGCTTTAAAGTTTGCCTCTTGACAAGCCTCTGCATGTAGAGATTATACGAAGCTGAAACTACTTCAAACTTGGCATCTCAGCTCATGTCTTCCCCGTGTGAAAAAAAAGCAGCATCAGGCCTGCCTGCCAGGCTTAAAGCACTTTCATTGCCTGGAATTTATTATTTGCAGAGGCTAGTTACCTAATCTGTCACAACACAAAAGGGAGCGAGTGAACACAGATGATGTCAAAAATAATTATGTCACCCTGGACCAGCACCCATGGTGTCAGGGACTGCAGCTGGTTCCTTACCAAAAACCCAGACTTCTCCAGACACCGATCAGGCAAAAAGACTGCGGAGGGAGTCCTGTGAGTCGCTAAATATATTTGTTCTAAATGATTTATCGAGTCCTGTAGATCTGCCTGCATATTCTGGGAGCAGAATGTGCCCATGGGATTACAACTCCCATTCTCATCGTAGCCAAGTTTCATCTAGGGATGTGCTCTGGAGTTTCATCTTCATTTCTCTATTGCCCAACTAGCACTGCAGCCCAGAAAGGATTTTAACTCTAGTAAGCAAAACCTGATTTCTATGGTACTACAACTGTAATGACTCATGCAGAATTAGTCAGACAGAGTTAGCACTGAATACTAACATTTAGGATAACTCTGATATATATATTGGAATGCACCTGTTCCTCATATTTTTTGATTTCATCATAGAGACAAAGGAGTTTATATTACCAGTTTCTAATATTTAGTCTACTTTTACAAAATCTAAATGACACAACATGAAAAATTAGTACTGACTACTAGATGTAAGGAATGTGAATTCATGAGCTTAAAATCAGATTCTACAGCCAGACTGCCTAAGTTCAAATCCTGACACCACCACTTATTAACTGGTCAAGTTATTTACATTTTCGGTGAGATAGTGTTCTCAACTATGACACGAATAATACAGTCACCACCTTAGTAAGTGCCAGGCACATAGTATGAGATCAAGAAACATTTTTAGTGTTATTATTTATTATTGGCCAATTCTAATCTTGCAGTATAATAGATAAATATGAGAAACAACAACAATAAAAAAGAATAAAAATACTTAAGTCCAAACTGTCATCTCAAAATTATTCCCTCTCTACCACAGAGAGAGAAAAAGTAACTGCTTCTATACCAGTCTTAGATTCTCCAAATTACTCTACAACACCTCTGATTATAAAATTACATTTTCTATTCTACTGATTATAGAATGAATTGAAACCCTGGGTATAATTTTTATTTGGCTCTTATTTATCCAAGTAGGAGTTTCTAGACCTAGAAAGAATTTGTGTGTAGTAGGGCAAGATACTATACAAATCTCAAGGACAAAGAATAAGGAAAGGTGATTTCTAATACCTTTCTCTCCTATCCTACATGATTGAATTTTGGCAAACTATTAATACAATCTCCCTGGGTTACAGATTTTTCATCTGTAAAATGAGAAGGTCACATCCTGCTCTAATAACAAACCAAAAAACTGTATTTTAGACTGACTCTTACAAGGTCTAAGAGAGTAGTAACCATACTTTCAGTGTTTGAACTATCCTGTACTTCTATTCTCTCCTATCCACAAACATAATCACTTCATAGCTAATTATTGTTAGAGTATGACAATAGGTCCATAGTAAAAATGATTATTCATCTCCTTTCATATATTTTGTCTTTTCAGAGCCCTTAGATTAGGTCTAGAAAGCACACTTCATATTGTTTCTCTAGTTTTTTTTTCCTAATTTAGTAAAATTATAAGAGCCCTCTAGGATTGTCTCCATGAACCTCCAAAAGTCAGCAAGTAGCACCAATTAGTGAAAGACCACTCATTCACATACCTTGTATTTCTCTCTTGAAAGTTTTATAAGGGGAACTTTATGTAACTGAAAAATCCTAAAAACAAGCTATTAAAATCCTCCTATTACTATCGTTAGCAAATTGATAATTAGCATATTCAACCAGAATATTTCAAAGAATATTTGTCCTACTTATGTGCTCAATGCATTATTTCTGAAGCCCAAGCTGCTTAAGATATGCAAGAATACATAATTTCCAATTGTATACAGGGGAGTTAATTTGTTATAAAGAACTAATATATGCACAATATGAAAAGACAAAAATTATGCTGTTTTTATAAACAACCTAATAAAATCTCATCAACAACTCTATGTAATGACTTGTGCAAAAGTCCTTTATAAATAAGGTGCCATTCAAATATAAGGAATTATTTATTCTAGCACCAAGAGTTTAAATGCTTTATACTAATTGAGCTGACATTTTCTTTTGAATGATCCTATTGTGCCTGATTCAGGTAGATTCTGCAGGGCTCTCATCTTATTTCTTAGGACTGGGTGATTGGAAAACATTATTCTTGTTTTAAAAAGTCACTAGCTTGTTCTCTTTACACAATAATTCAACATTGCATTCTTTTATATAGCAAATTACCATAATTTACCTGAAATACAATCAGATTTATAGAAATTTGATTTATAAAAAGCTTTTTAGGAGATGGCTGTTTTGTTGAACATGAAACATTTGATTGACTTTTACTCCTCTTCTAAGAAAAGTGGGTCCATGGGGAAAAAAAACAAAAACAAAAACAGTGTTGGTCAAATCGTTGGGGTTAAAAAGCTCATCCACCTCAGCTTTGAGGACTTCTCTATGTCTTTTCTGTATTTCCATTCTGGATCCAAAAGAAAATAATGAAGTGAGGTGGGCATTCTGCCCATTTTGTAACTTGGCAATGACTAAATGTAACTGAAACAGCACTAATTAGAAAACAATCTTCTTTTAAACTAATCGTGTTGACACATTTACATCACTCAAATATCAGCACTGAAGAGAGAAATTTTTATACCACTCCAGATTTCATTTGTTCTGTTGATCAAATACAAGTCTAGGGTTTCTACAATGAAAATAAAGAATGATCGAGTTTGAGATTACACTTGTTTATGTTGTGCATACCCTCGTGAGATTTATGATGTGAATAATAAATGAGTCAAAATTTTATAAAGATTAAAATATATTCTGGCTCATACAAGCTTCATATTTCTCTAGATAAATATTACAAACTTCACTTTCTGACTAATTTGAAAATCTTGGGTAAAAAACACATAAACTGTTTATACAAATACTTCCAAGTGAAAATACTATACAAAAAAATTTTTTAGAATAAAACACTAAAGCCGTACCAAAATAAATTTTAACTAGAATCCAAAAGTTAGGGAAACAAATCTCATTTACTTACAAGTTGGTTTTGCTGTTGGAGGAAACTTGGTCCGAGTAATAGCCAAAATTATGAAAATAATGACTGGCCATAAGATCAAGACAAGAGTCCAAAGCTGCAAAATAACAATAGAAAAAATCGTTAATTATATTGTTGAACCAAAAATTTAAAAACATGGCCACAAAAGGTATGTCATACTATAATATTTCAACACAAGCTGGATATTTGACTACCTATAAATATTATTAATGAAAAAAAAATGAGAAAATTTTTTAAATGCAAAAGACCTCTAAGTGGACAGAAGGATGATTGTTCCAGGCTGAGAACTTTGAAATGATCTTCCAAAGCCACATTTCTGGTCACCTCTCATGACTGCCCCAAGAGTGACTATCTTAAAATTCAAACCGGATCAGTTATTTCCTTCCTTAAAAATCTTTTAGAGCTTCCTAGTTGCTCTTGGATAAGACACAACATTCTAAACAGAGCACACAAAACCACCATAATTTCAACCTAGACCTGTCTTACCACTTTCAATGTCAGCAGTCTATGCTCAGCCATAAAGAGTGGTGTGTGACATGGTTAAAAAATGATAAAAAAATAAACAAATGAATGGACCAACAAATGAATAATTGAGTCAATGAGTGAAGGAGAAAACAGGAATTTAAAGCTCTATACAACCCCTCCTATCCCACTATCATATCCTGTGTCTGTTTCTATCATAGAACTTAACATACCATTCGTTAAAGGCAATGGTTTTTTTGTGTGTTCTTTTGTCTGCTTCATGAAATGAACTGGCAGTTCTTTTATGGTAGGGATAATATCTTATTCATCCCTAAATTTCCACTACCTGGTGCAAGATAGGTGCCCCAAAAATATACATATGGCGTTGAAATTTCTGTTAGAGAATTTCACTTTAAGCACTTCAGGAGCTGCTGCCTCTCCCCACGTAGACATGATTCTGGTCTAAAGCCACTAACTGCTTAATATTTTATATACCTATAAAATTAGCTCCAGAACAGTGAAAAACATATATTCACAAGAACATTAACCGTGATCTGCAAGTAGTTACAGTGCTCGAGCCAAACCACAGAGACAAACATTGCCTGTACTTAATAAAGTGGAACGTGGAGCTACGTTTCTGTGTGGTCACGCAATCAGGCTTGGTATCTTTCCTCCCTCACTTTTCAGAGACAATTTGCTTCTGCCAAATTAAACTATCTACCTGGGGCTCTTCAATTCTCCAAAGCAATCCAAACCCAATCAATTATTGATCCTTAAGTAATTCCTAACCTAAATTTTCTACTAAAACCTCCCTTGTGTACCCTAGAGTACTGCTTTGCTTGCTGGTAGGCCTGTCACCATCTTCTTAGACTCTGGGTATAAGGGCAAGTTTTTAGAAATGCAAGTTCACTGTAGAGCTAAGGAGTCCTAAAGCACTCGGTTTGATCATACCTAAAAAGCACCCAGACAGGCTGAACAACTTAATCTAAAGCAGCACTTCTCAAACACTCATGTGTACCCAGATCATGTGGGGATCTTGTAAACACACAGATTCTGATTCAGCAGGTCTGGGGGAGCCTGAGACTCTGCATTTCTAACAAGCTCCCAGGTAGGTGATGTTAATGCTGCTGTTCCGTGGACTACACTTTGTTGGAGAATGGACCTGGATGTGTGTCACCCTCCTCAACTAGCAGGATTGGTTATAAAGTCTTGGAATATTTTTGTTGGAACGTTTTTCTGAGATCATCTGATGGATAGAATTCAGGGCATTTGCAAATTACTAGAAAAAATTGCATTTTTATTTTCTCTTGTTTGAAATTTAGCATTTCCATTAATGATGAATGTGGGCAATGAACCACAATGTTATTAGCAGTACCTGTCACCAACAGAAATTAGGGATATTTTAAAATCACATTAGAGTTGTTGCAGATATCTCAAAGTGCTATATACGCTCATCACTGTGTTAAAATTATGGTAGTTATGGATTCACCACTAGACTTTTTTTTAATGCTATAACAAACACACATACTACCATTTCATAAACTTGATTTTTAATACTTTCATAACTGAATTTGAATATAATTTGTTTTATTTATAATCCTATATATTTTATTTGACAAATTTAAAAACATGATTCTTAGAAGGGCCATAGGCTTGACCAGACTGCCAAAGACATCCATGGCGTGGAAGATGATAAGAGCCCTGAATCTAATCCAACTCCCTGTTTGTATTCCCTGGGATGCAGAAGGTGCATAGCTTGGCCAAAGTCACATATCCATTTGTAGAGCAAAGCAGGGGACAAGGATCTGAATCTCAAGGGACACAGGCCAGGATTTTTTTATAATTATCGTGTTGTTCTGAGGAGCAAATAAGAAAACACCACAGAAAGTGTGTTTTAAAAAGTAACCGTGCTACAGAAATACAAGAGGTGTTATTATTCTAGCCTAGTCTCTGATACATTTGAAAATTAGAGCCTCTTCTTCAGATCCTGGATACAAGGTGCCATTTTTATTTTATGTGACTCATTTGAAATGTAGACTATAAAGAATTAAGGTTAAAAAATATTAACGTTTGTGGATTTATCAGTTTTACATCTGATGCCATTGTTATTCTTTAAAGAAAATATTCATCTGAGTAGACAGTGCCCCACAGCTACTTTTAGGGGCACCTATTTGTTTTCTTGGCAATGTCATGAGAATTCAGTGGCTAAGATCAACTATATCAACACAATTGTACATTCACATTCAAATAAGGGACATCTATTGTAGGATATTTTTCAGTTGTCCTTTGATTGATCTAATTTGATGATTTCATGAGGATGTTTTGGTAAATTTTGAAATTTACCTTAGATATGTTTTAAATCCAGGCAAAAATGTAACCTATATCAAGGAAATTTAAGGCCATATAGACTCTGTTGAAGGCAGAAACCACAGCAAGCCCATATGCAAATCTATAATCAGAAGATTTCCCTAAGATTTTAGGTCAGAGAGCTTTGGAGAACATTTCAGCATACTTCATTTTCGAGGAATAATAAGTACAAAGCCCTCCACAGTGTGATCTTGGAAATGTTAAAGTTGACAAGTTAATCACAAAAGCAAGAAATAAATAAAATTTAAATTTTCATAGCAGCAGGATTGCTCTCAACACCATTCTAAATATTATCATAAGCAACCTAGAAGCAAATGCAGTGTGAGGGGCCCAAATACTAAACCAATGAACCAAGATTTTTTTGTTTGTTTGGAGAAAGCGTTAATATGTTGATTTTACACATAAAGACATAGGAGCTACTTGAGAACTTTAAGTACAGTAGTTTCAGAAGATTTAGTATTTTTGCTAATATTTTAATTGTCTCACACTCCCTCTACACTCTACACCTCGTTTATCTTCCATTGTCCTGTATTCTGGGCATCTAAAGGCACATGCACACTGAATAATTTACAGTTCCTTAGCAGGCCCTGGTATTTGTGTCCTTCTATTTCTCCAGGGTTTATTGTCTACTGAGATTTCCTATTCTGTTCTCTTTTTCTTCTCTTTCCTTTCCTGAAAAATTCAGTCCAAAAGTTCTTAGGTGGAGCCTGGCCAGGTCAGTCTCCACGCTAGGACTGGGGGAGCCACGGTGACCCAGTGAGGGAGGTGGATCCCTAGCAGGGTGACGAGGACATGGGCAGTCAGAGCCCAAGTGGGGTGAAGAGGGTGTCAGCGCAGGGAGCGAAGGCAGAAGTAGTAGGTGACTGATTTCATAAGAAGAGGGATTACATAAGAGGAGATGACCAAAAAAGTAAATATAGCTCCCATGTGGGGAGCCAGCTTCTCACTATTCATGGGGAGAATTTTACATGGGAAATGAACTCTGTAGTGTTGGGCTGGAATTAACAATATGGGCATACACTCGTCATTTCCAAAATATATAAAGAGACATTAAATATAAATGTCCATTTATGTGTGCATATTATTTATTTCCTACCTCTGGTTCCACAAGTTGTTTCTGCTTTATTTAGTTTTGTACCTTTTTTATCCCAGCCCTGAAAATATTTATAAGAAATGCTATCTTCTTTTAGTGGACACCTGAGTGTTAGGTTTGAGTTGATCTATATTATCTACTAATTAAATTGAATTATCTATTAATAGTAACATTTGCTTCTGCATTGGCTAAAAGCTATTGCTTCAAATATTTGAAAATTTTACAAATCAAATATTCTAAAAAACTTAGACAAAGCCTGTAATTTTCAACTCTGGGTCATCCATACTCCGTTACCTTGTCAGAACTCTTTATTCTAATTCCTGCTAGTCCATCTGATTCTATTTGTGTCCACCATTGTTATTATTCTCTTATCATTTTCACTAAAAGGTAAATAAGAAAATAAGATAGAGGTGAATTTCAAATTGCAAAGTTTTACTATCTGTTTTTAAATTTGAGAAGACTGCTTTAAAATATTATCTGAATATTCTGTGAATTTAATTACGGTTTCTTTACTGTCCTAGAGCAGAGGTCACAGACAAGTGGTAGAAAGGCCGAATCAGACTCATGGAGGAGTTGTTTCTTGCACACAGGTTTGTTGTTGTTGTTGTTTTTAATGGAATTTGAATGCCTTTATAGGCCATGCACTCTCTAGTGCATCAGAGGTATCTCCCTTCCCTATTTCTTATGAAGCACTTGGTGCACATCACATAATCACGTTACCTGTAGGTATTTGAGTTTGTGCACTAGAGTGGTTTGAAGTTGATTATGTTAGAATAAATGATACTGAACATCAGTATAATTTCTAAATTTCAACAGGATTTCTTTTGTCTTACTCTGAAAACAAATAAAAATAATGTGTCTAGGATGAAGAATCTGCACTCCCCTTCACGGAGTCAGAGTCTTGGAAAGTTTTAAGGAAACTTAGAGCTCAACATAAATAATATAATAGTCATTTATATAAAGTTTACACATTCACGAATGCGCTAGGAAATTGTTGAGTACCGACTGTGTACCAAGCACTGGGAATAGAGCAATTAAAGTTTTCAGTCTTTTGAGGAAGGGAAACAGTAAAAAAAATAATTACAGCTGGATGTAATGGATAATGCTATGACGTAGGAAGGAAAGCGTGTAAGCGGAAGATAGATATAGGGAAGCTAAGTCTAAAACCTGAAAGATAAAAAAAAGTCAGGCAGAGGCAGAAAAAAAGACGTGTGTCGGATGGAGTGTGAGAAAGAAGTGGGAGTCTTCCATGCAGAGGAAACATTTGTGTGAAGACCCAGAGATGGGAGAGAAGGTGGGATATTCTAGGAACAGAAGTAAGCCCAGAATGACTGGCACATACTGTAAGGTCATCCGACCTCTACTGAAAGCTTCTAGTGCCTAGAAGTTTACTATTTCACGAGACTTCTTCACCATTGGACAACTCATATTGCCTGATATTTCTACTAATATTAAGGTGAAAGCTTCCTCCCCACGACTACCACTCATTTGTCTAAGTTCAACCTTCTCTTTCTCATGAGAATTCTACAAGAATTTGAAGAGAGACAAAGTCCCCTCTTTTCCTGGGTACTTTCAACAATTCTGTTAAATATTGTTTCAAAATAATTTCCCCACAATGAATTCTTGTTGTCAAGTAGTTTTCTTATAATTATAAGAAACTCTGACATTAATTAGTGTTAGAATTCAATACAGTACTTTAAATGATAGTAGCTAACATAATAAATATATTGACGGCTTAGGATGTACAATATGCTATGTTAAAGATTTAACATGTATTATCTCATTTCAACATAATAACCTCATTTCCTCTTGCAGATTGGGAAAACAGAATCTTAAAGAGACAAAATAAGCTTTCTTTCCATAAGCCACTAACGGTGGAGCTGGTATTTGATGCCAGGCAGTCTGGCTTCACCAGCACAACTAATCATTGAATTATATAGCCAAACCACTACAAAATAGATTAGTAGCTCTCTTTGATCTGAATACTATACTTTTATTAATTTATTGTATGAAAGTATTGAAAGTCATCTAAAGGTCTTCCTGAAACCTAGAATTATAACTTTTTATTGCAAACTTGGAAATAAAAATTGTCCAGCCTTCCATATATAAAGTACACTCTCTCTTTCTTCCTTTTCTATTTCTTTCTGCATTGTCCTATAGACAAGGATGACTGTTACTTGACAGTGATAAGACAATTTCAAGGTTCACATTCTAAAGTAAGAGCTTAGTATTTGAGAGCTAGAATAAACCATAGTTCCCATGAGAAATCTTAGTTTCCCAATGAGAAACCTTAGTTCTCCAATGAAGAAACAAAAATGGCTCAGAGTTCTCAGTTATTTGAGCTTTCTGCTCTATAATACTTCCATCCATATAAACGACTCAATTAAAAACTAGAATCAAGAAAGCTTTCTGAAATCTGTACTTCAAATTTTGTACTTTGGAGATGGGTAAATTTTCCATGGTTTATATGGAAACAGCACATTTTTATCAGACATTAAGCCAACTTACTTCTCTATTGCTCCCACTTCTGAAACATCTTCACCTCAGTTACTTTTTCTTGATTGACTGCATTAATAAAACATGCATCTCTACTACGTGTCAGGCACTATCATCAACAGGTAGAACTGAAATTTTTGAGCAATTAAAAGGGATTAAGGGAGTAAATGATATTGACCCAAAGAGGTAAAAGGGACTGAAACATTTGATCATGCAGTTAATTGTGCAGGACCTAGTTTATTTTAATCTGATTTAGAATTATGTTGAGATTAGGGTTTAATCCTAAATTGTTTTAATCTAAAAATTAACATATAGACAAACCTGCTCTAAAATTTTGTAGCTCAGACTTCCTCTTTCTCTAGTCACTGTGAAAGAAAGTGTTATGAACAAGGTAGGGACTGTGGAAGGAGCTGTCGAGCTTGATCCAAAATGCCAGTCTTGGCCGGGCGCGGTGGCTCACGCCTGTAATCCTAGCTCTGGGAGGCCGAGGCGGGTGGATCGCTCAAGGTCAGGAGTTCGAGACCAGCCTGAGCAAGAGCGAGACCCCGTCTCTACTAAAAAATAGAAAGAAATTATCTGGCCAACTAAAAATATATATACAAAAAAAAAATTAGCCGGGCATGGTGGCTCATGCCTGTAGTCCCAGCTACTCGGGAGGCTGAGGCAGTAGGATCGCTTAAGCCCAGGAGTCTGAGGTTGCTGTGAGCTAGGCTGATGCCACGGCACTCACTCTAGCCTGGGCAACAAAGTGAGACTCTGTCTCAAAAAAAAAAAAACAAAATGCCAGTCTTCTGCAAGTTGTGGGACTGTCTGAGATAGAAAAGCTAATGCTACCGTCAACCGAGCTAAAGTGTGATCCACTACAGCTGAAGTTAATTTTCCTTCTTCAGCTTGAGAATGCTAGAATTAGATTCCACTTCTGTACAGATTTGAAGTCACTCCTTAATATGCCTATTTAGGACTCATATTCTTAATGGAAGATAAACTCTTATCTTGTATTATTATCTACTCTTTCAGGCTGCAATCTCTTTGTTGTCTTCCTGCCATTAACTAGCAACTCATTAGGTAAGCCTCCCTGGTGCTAACCATCTCTGCTGGAACGTATCTTCATTTTTCCATTATTTTTAGAGTCAAATTACAAGCCCAGCAGGGTATTAACTGCATCTAATTGATTTTCTCTATTATCTAACATTTCTGTTGTGCTTAATGTATTTTTTTACTAGCCTTTAGTATTCTATTGTTTTTCTTGGAATACAATTGAGAATTGATATTACCACAAATATGAAAAAACAGCAATCTCTAAGGCCTCCTTAGCAGATGTGATCTCTTCTTTGGTGGGCTGTACGCTGAGCATGGATCAGAGAATGTCGGGAAAGTAAACTCAACTCAAGAGGGACAGAGAAGCAGCATGACGTAATGGAAAGAATAGATCCCTGGAAACCTGACTTTGAGCTTTAAATTCACTGTGTGACCTTGGACAAGTCCCTTGAGCTCTCTAGGACCCTGTAAAAGTGAGTGAGTCACAGAATTCCAAATATTCCAGAATTCTGATATTTGATTTTACAAAAAAGAGACAGAGATTTATTTACACCAAGAACAATTTTGTGGGAGGTCACCTAAAAAATTAAAGACCCTTTTTTTTTAACCCAAACTCAATATTTAGCTTGTCCCATTCTCATTGTATTTCTCAGACAATATGGCTGTTTATAATTCTTTTCTTACTTTCTATTCTAGCATATATTAATACTTTTAATAATTATATTTCTTCAGTAATCCTCAATCTACCTTAATAGTTTTACTATATATATTTTTGGGGCTTTATGTTTTGGTTTTTTTTTTGTATGTAATTTACGTCTCCATTAATAGATTCCTAACTTCTTCCCCGATAGATTATTCCTACCACCTTCCTTTGTGATGGAATCTCTTAAAAAAAAATTAGGGGAGGTTGTTATGGTGGTGATGCTGGCATTTTTCTGTAACATTCAGTAAGTACCATACATTTCCAGTGTCCCACAACTTAATTTTCTATTTTCCTGGGAATAAAAGTATATTTTTAAAGTACCATTGTTAGAGCGATTATATAAGTATGGAAATGCTTGCATCTTAAATGATTACTTGATTAAATGTTTACTTACCAAGTCCAGTTCCTACACAAAGTCTATGTCCTTTCCTCAAAGTCACATGACCTTCTTTTTCACAGTCCTTGTCTTCTAACTTGTCTATATTTTCTCTTTACACATTTTTTCCATTTTATTGCCCTTAGATATTTAATTCCAACTTCTCAATCTCTTTATATTCTCACTCTTCCCTCTCAAGGATCATGCTAGCACATGTACATCCTTTCCACCTGTATCCTCAAGTCTTCTTCCCAATACCAAGAGCTAGAGCTCGACTCAGGCAAAACTGTGAAGGAAGAAATGTGTCTTCCTTTGCCCCTTCACCCTCCACTTAAAACTGTCCTTCCTTCTCCTTTTGCCAGCACCTTCGTCTACATGTCTCTCTTGTCCCTCTGGTTGGTAATAATGGATTCAGGTTGGCCTCTGTATTGCCCCAAATTCTGGACTTTCCCTGATCTCATTTCCTGCAACCAAGACTTATCTGTCCTGTGTCCCATTCTCTCAAGGTGCACTTAAGATTGATCGAAGTTATTCTATGTCCAAAAATGAACAAATAGCTCGTGTAGTTTCCTTCTCTAGGAAAAGTATAACTACGAGGGGCTTTTTAGAGATTTTGGCTAGATGAGAACAATACCATTATCATGGTAAAAATACTTTTCACATGTCTGACTTGCATCATCTCTAAATATGTCACCATGTCCAACAGAAACTGACTAAAATGAAGAAAAATCCTGAAGTTAAAATTTGATATACCCACTACTATACAGATAAGGAAGGGATTTGTCATTAAAATTTCTAAAGATAAAATTTCTCAGTGAAAAAAAATTTATTCACCTGAGGTTTTGAGGTTTTTCAAAAAATAATTTTTTAGGCAAAATAGACTCATAAGGAAAACATACCTCAGCATTCAGATTATTGGCATAACAAATACCAGTTTTGAGCTCTTCTATGCTTTTGTGTTTAACTATTGAATTTTCATTACTTATGAACTTTACTGTATGTAAATTTTTTCCTTTCTTCTACACTCCCTTCTCCTGGATTTCCTTTCACCTTTGAGCTGAATAAAACAGAACACTCACATTACCCCAAATGTCTCACTAATTTATGTGCCAAGTGTTTTGCCATTTATTAATAGAAAGTATTAAACTTTGAAATGCATTAGCATATTTGGTTCTTCCCCTACTATGAATTAGATGTGGCAGGGCTCATGCTCATTTTATAAGCAGGAAAACCTGTACTTAGAGAAATCGTCATGTGCTACCTAAGTCACATGAGGAACAATGGCAGGAGTCTCAACTCTCCCCCTCTGACCACATCCACACACTCAGGACTGTTTCCCTGCTGAATGCTAAACAGTATCAACCACATGAGTTTCTCTTTTGTGTTTATTTTTCCAGTTAAAAAACAAATAAAAATATTAATGAGTTTGTAATTTTATGTCTAAATCCCACGCCCATGCAATCCCACGATGCCTTATGATTTTAAACCTTATCCACCAAATTCACAAAAGTAAGTGAACATCTACTTTCTTCTCTTAATACACTCGTCAGAACACTCAAATAAGGTGTCAGGCACAGCAAGCAAGCCATGAGATGAGAAGCATAGATAAAATGTTGGTTTCTATGACGCATATTATTTGCATAATATTTATATTACTCATTCATTTAGAGTGGGAATTACCACTCTAAAATAAAGTATCTTGAATGCCTTTTTGAACTTCCCTGGTTTTCAAACATTCTTCTGAATATATGACAATTTCTCAATCTTCCTGGACTCTACCTGGTGAGGATCTAATAGCTGATTTTGTAAGTTAACAAGCAAATATTAAGGGAAGAGCACAAAAAAGATGCTGCAATGAATAAAAAAACAGACTGTATCAGGAAAAGTAAGTGATTCAATAATACTCTTAAAACATGGCACATATTAGTCTTGTTTGGCATTTCCAGGAAATGATTTTTGGATACTGAAATTTCTTAAAAGCTTTCCTATACTGACAGCTTTCAAACTATTTCAGCTCTAAATCTTACCTTTCAACCAAGCTTATTATTGCTTTTGGTTTTCTAGTACATTTCTTCCCACTTATTGTACCTTTCAAATGATACTTTGTTTTCCTTCATCTCATCTTTAACTAAATTCATTAAGAAAAATTCTGAAAGCATTTTGGCCTGAACCTGTAATTCAACACTAATTCCAATTCAGCCACTAACAAGGCACATCCTTTTCTTTGCCTGGGGCATGTCCTGGTTTTACTCTTTTAATTTACTGAACTCAAAAGACTGCTTTTGGGGCATGTTAAGACTCGCTCTATTAGCCGTAAGACAGCTGGAGGGATGAATCCTAAATATCTTATTTCCTGCTTTGGAAAATGCCTTTAAATTCTCTTATTTTTACCTCTCATTAACATCACATTTGAGGATTGCCTGGAGTATTTCCCCGTGCCCCAAACCCCCACCTTTTTTTTTTGAAACTCACCGGCTGTCTTTTAACACCTAGCCAATTTTTCCAGACCAGGATCCGAAGCTGATGGCATTGGGAAGCCATCCTTCAGACGCTTGGAATAAGAGACTTCCTCTTTTTCTCTCCACTCCTCAAAAGAAGAATTGATGCCCGTCCAACTTGCTGTGTGTCAGTGGGTCGGTAGCCTTTTCATGGCATAGCTTCCTTGGGGGCTGGGGTAAGAAACCCACAGTTCTTCTGTTTCTGCTGGCTTTTTCCGTGCGGTTAATCCTTAGCCAAGAAGCACCTCTCAACCAACTCTTCTTCCAAAAGAAGGACCCAGATCAGTGTGTTTCACTGGCTTGTGCTTGTTTTAAAATAACATCCAGGTGCTGCTTGTTGCATGAAGTCTAGATTCAAGAGAGGATGAGTATCATTTAGATAATGCCCCACTGTAAAAAAAAAAAAAAAACAGAGCTGAATCCACACCTCCTACTCTCCACGAAATTAACTACCTATCCACACCTCAGAGAACATGTCACCTGCACTAGACTCGTCATAGGAATTAGGAGGTACCCTTGTCAGGCCAGTAGGACTTGTCCTACATTCTCTTGTCTTCTTCCCTACGCACAGTGTCTGCTCTAGCAGAGGCAGGGCACAGAGATCATTTGACAGACTCTGGGCACAGAGACTCTTATAATATTTAAAGTGTCATTAAAATGTCTTAAGTCAATAAGGCTAGTGCTCAGCTGAAAAGCTCTGAACCTCAGCCCATTGTCAGATACAATAGGGAAAGTACCCATCTTTAACCTAAACCCGAATGCTTTGATTTGGGGGGAAGTGACTATGTTGGCTAGGTCCCACCTTCAATCACAATTTACTAGGTTAGGTATGATGCAGAAAATGAAAAGTAGGCTGTAGGTGACATAAATGACAAATAGTACATTCCCTCATTTTGGGGTGGCAATTCATGCATCTATTACAGGAAAGCCACATTGTTTCAGACTGTTATGTCTAAAGGGGACATAGGCTGACCTGGGGTATTTCTATCTCCTCTACCCAGGTATACTTACACCTCCCTCTCTAGGCCCCTACCTTTCACAACTATCCCCACGTTGACACCTCCCATCTTAAATAGGCCCCACGGGACACACTCTTTCCTGCCTTTGAATCCAGTATAATTCTTTGTTGCTACCTCAAGGAACTTACATTTTTTTTTTTTGCCTTTTTGTTATTTTTTTATGTTTTATTTTTCCCACTAGATTATAAATTCTTTGAGGACATGAACTATTTTATATCACAGTAATTTACATATGATTATTGCTCAATAATTGCTGCCGAATACCATTGAATACAGGATAGGAGCCAAGGCTGGTTGGGTGAAGCTCTCCTTTGGTCCTCACACCTTGCCCTGAATAATACAAACTCCACTTGCAAAATCAGTTAAAGCGTTGTTTGAGCTCTGCCTTCAAACCTGGAGCAAGTGCCGGTTCAGCTGCCGCTGGTCTCCATGCTGACTCTGCAAGTCGATGGCAGCTGGCCTGGGGCTGACTGCAGCTGTGCTGGCTCATGCCCATTACCTCAGCTGTGGCTCTGCCCCTCCTGGGATGAGTCTCTGTTAGTGCAATCCCCACCAGGCAGTCAGTCCTGAATATCTAGAATTGGACCCTTTCAATTTTTTCTCTTCGAAGTGGAAGACAAGGTATTCTTCAGCTGAGGGCCTCCAGGATAACGGCCTCCTTCAACACACTGGGGATGCGATACCCCAGATTTGTCCGACTTTCACGATTTTTATGGGTACCTTGAGCTTCTGCTTCCCTGCCTCCTTTCGCTGCCACCTGCCGTAGTCTACAAGTCACTCAGGGTTTGGTTCACAAATAAAGGTTACTTAGTTGTGAAGACAAGGTGAGATTTGGGGATGTTACTCTCCATATTGAGGGACATTACAAAACAGGCGCTTTATGCAGCCAGGTTACTTCAGGTTAAAAAGTACTGACTCATCATGGGGCTGATGTAGGTCAGAGGTCAGCTTGAAAAGTCCCAAATGGTTTCTCCCAGCTGCTGATCACTTCTCCAGTGTGATCATAGAGTTATTTAGTTTTTGTTCTTTGTTTAACTTTGGTTAAGGCTCTCTCAGGCTGTTCTCTTACCGGGGTACCTTCATCCACCGTTTCTAATTTTCTAATAAACATGACTTTTGACTTGGAGGTACACCCTGCCACAGCTCCAAACACCACACATACTTTCTTGGATGCTGAGGTAATCTTTCACAAAACATAATTCAAAGTGATTTAAGTTGGGGCACATAGATGATCAGACTTTCAAATTTTACCCCATTTTAAATAGATCTCAGCATCTATATTGATCACATCTGCTTCTAGTATCTTCTTTAAATTTGCAAATTCCTTTTAAAAGGGAACTTTTAAAGATGTTTAAAAATTGTAGAAAAGTTGTTGCCTAACATTTATCTTGGAAAGCTATAGCTTATACAATCCAGGAATCATAAACCGTTCACAAGAGAGCCTAAAGTAATTATTAGACCAACCAAAAGGAATCAGGAGAAATAACGTTCAAGGAGATTAAAGATTCTATCTTGTTTGCACAGAGGAGGATGTAGCTCTGTACTCCACTCCTGATTGGAGGTTGGAGTACTGCCTGCAGGCACATTAGAATTTCCCCTTGCGAGAAAAGAAGACAATTGATAACCAGAAATAATCTGTACCCCGATACGTAGCTGCCCCCCCAAAAAATAAAAAATGCAAAAAGCTAAGCTGAGCAGCAAATAAATAGAGGCGAAGTTAAAACAATACAATACATGAAAAAAATTATTTACTTTAGGCTGTTACATGTTTTATTCTTATAGTTGTACCAAGAAGTTAATATTACTCTACTTGGCGTGGCTATGGTGCCACATTCTGTGCAGTCATTCAAATGCTTCTGCCAGAGGCCAGCAGACCCAAGTTGTTTTTTTTTTTTTTTTTTTTGAGACAAGGGTCTCGCTCTGTCACCCGGGCTAGAGTGCCATTGCATCAGCCTAGCTCACAGCAACCTCAAATTCCTGGGCTTGAGCGATCCTCTTGCCTCAACCTCCTGAGTAGCTGGGACTACAGGAGTGCACCACCACACCTAGATAATTTTTACTATTTTTAGTAGAGACGGGGTCTCACTCTTGCTCAGGCTGGTCTTGAACTCCTGAGCTCAAGTGGTCCTACCACCTTGGCCTCCCAGAGTGCTAGGATTATAGGTGTGAGCCACTGCTCCCGGCCCAGACCCACGCTATCTTTAAGGATGACTTCCAGGTCTCAAAACATAATACGTACCTACACTCCCTTTCTTTGTGGATGGTGATTCTACTCCTTAGAGATCAACACATGCATCCCTTAATCAAGCAAGGAGTCATCACATCTCCCAAACTTAGGCAGTGTTTGCTTTTGTATGCTCATTTTACCAGCAGTAAAAACAAATATATAGATTTATCATGGAATTCCAGGATACTGGAGTTCCACTTTCCTGGGCTCTAGTGATTGCAAGTTTTAACAACAGGTTAGCCAGCCCAAATTTAACTAAACTATGCCCTGAACTACTTTTGAGCATAGATGGTCATGCTTTTGAGGTTGCTCTTATCTAGAGCCCTCTGGGATCATTTTGCCTGCTGAACATAGTTAGAACAATGGATCTACCAAAGCTGCATAATCGTGTGACTGCTGGACCCCATGAACATTGGATGTGGCAGCTCTTGTCAGTCACCTAGTCACATAGCACATATCAAGACCAGGGCAAGAGGGAGTCAGTCCAACCACGGATAGGATATTGATGTGGCTGAAACACATTAATTTGTTTAAATAGTATTTATTAAAGATCTACATTAATAGTAATAATAGAAGTAATTACTAGACTACAAAGCCCTGTCTGTTTAACTTGCTACTGTGTAATAGGAATCTAGCACAGGTTCTGTGCCCATAGTAAGTGGTCAATTATTGCTTATTGAATAACTGAGTAGCAAACATTTGTTTTGCTAAGTACTTATTGAATTATCATAGGAGCCCTATGAGATAGGAAAACTGTCCTTTTCTTCATTTCCAGAGGAAGAAAGTGACATTTAGAGGGGTTTTTTCCTGATTCTCTAGGGGCCTATAAATCACTTGTGAAAATTTTTTTAAAAAGTACACACATAAAAAATGATTGCCAAAATGAGTTCACAAAGAATAGCTGCTCTAGGACTTCAGGGAAAGGAAGGCTCCTCTTTTAGGTTTCTTGGTAGAGCGTCGAAGTGCTTCCCAGCCTGGCTCGTGCAGCTTCGTCAGCTCTGTCTCTCCCCCGTCAGCCATCCCTGCTGCCATCTGCTCCGAGGCCTTAGATGAGGACTGTTCACTTGCAGGCTTGGATCATGCTGTCCCCTCTGCCCAAAACGAAACCGTGCTCATCCTCCAATGACTGACTCAAGTGTTACTTCCTCTCTGAAGCCTTTTCCAGCACTTCCACCCACCACACCCCCACCCCTGGCTGAATTAATCACCCCTTCATCTGCTTTCCCATAAACCTTTGTTCACACAGATTGCCAACTCCCTTGTTACCTTGTGTTCCAGCTAGTCTGTCTTTCTGTCTACACTCGGGCCCCTTGAATACAAGTCCCGTATCTTATATAACACCAGCAGCTGGAGATTATTTCTGTATTCCGGGAGAATGGTGAGAACTCTGACCTGACTAGATCTAAGCTGGTTTGAAGCAGTAGAAGGTAAAGTTGAAGAGTTAGGGACAGAATGCTAAAGAATAGAAGATGCCATTTGAGGATTTAGAATGAGAAGTTCCTGTCAACTCTTCCGAAGAGATAGAAAGTGATAAAATTTGTGCAGTGGGAAGATGAAACTGTTAGTAGACTGAGACATTTATTAATGTTGAGACCTGAAACCCCTTTTTTAAATGGAAAAAAATGTGAGTTGAATTAATGATGAAGTAAAATAGTTTAGGAATTTTAATAGCAACTAGACCATAATTTTATTCCTTTCCTCCAAACTGGTTTTTGTCCATAGCATCAGTGACAACTTACCTGTTTTTATTTTTTTAGCTATTAATTGACTTTTACATTAAGGTACTATGGGATGTTCATCACCTACAGGATCTAATCTTTGTGATAAACATATGAGGTCAATATTATTATCTCTACTCTGTAGAGGAAGAAGCATAGGTCAAGTAGCTTTCTGGAGTCACACAGCTAATTAGTGTCAGAGCAGTGATTTGAACACAGGCTCTGTGTCTGCAAAGCCTGTTCTCCAGTAGACCCTCTAAAAGCAAATGTGGATAAGGAAACATGGCAAGCGCATGATTTAACCCAGGTGGGAACGTCAGTAAGTTGGGAAATTAAAGCTAACTCATAGCAAAAATAACAGCATCTTTCTTTTACAAAGAGGATGGAGCTCCACCCGAGGATTAAGATAATGAGGCACCAATTGCTAATACCTTATTACCTAACCTCTGCCTGCGATGGAAGGCGTTGATAGCAGATGCTATGAAGCAGGTAGGTGTGAGGAAGGGATCAGATTCAAGATTTTCAAGTACTTTATCAGCACTGAGGCACTCCAGTGATAATGTAGACAGAAGAAATCATGTGAAGAAGCAACTGGTAAAAATCTGATCTGCAAAACCAGAAAGCAAGGCATATTTTAAGGGAGCTTAAACAAGATTGACTCACTTCTAGCTAAGCTTTAAGGCATTTTGTCCCTCCAAGGCGGTACAATGGCTCAGAATTCCTCATCACAAATAACAGTCACGTCAGGGAGCCAGCTTGATAAACTCACTGATTATCTTACTTCCCATTGAGCCATGTGAGTGTGGGACCTTCAAGGTGATTTCCAATGTTGCAAAAAAAAAAAACAAAATTACTCATCCACTCACCCAGGGTGAGTAATAATGTGTTTGGTTAAACTGGTAAAGTATGTTGATTGAATTAATTTTACTGCATGTGTCACTATAATCTTGTGGGGATAAGAAGCAATGGAAAGTTGTAAAATTTGGCACTCTTTGGGCCAACCTATTAAAACCGAAGGAAATATTTGAGGTAGGATATTAAGAAAAATCACTCCTCCTCTTTTTGCAATGTAAGTTTTAATCAATTTTCCACTTTAGAGGAAAAAAATGAAAATAAAAAATGTTATTATTTTCTTCTTCTCAATTTATGTTTCCTCCCTTATAAAACCTAAAGGAGTTTAAAAGATAAGTCTATGTATTTATCTAGTATCACTCATTTCTTCATGGAAAAATGTACAACAAACCAATTTCTGCATGTATTTTAGTCTTTGATGACTGGCCTATTCCCAAAGCAATTAAAAAAGGAATATCACAAATATTAAAGATGTCTATATTTACATGACACCATGCATTCTCTAGAGTACAATGGAAACTATCTTAGAAAAGAAGGCCGGGCGCGGTGGCTCACGCCTGTAACCCTAGCTCTGGGAGGCCGAGGCGGGTGGATCACTCGAGGTCAGGAGTTCGAGACCAGCCTGAGCAAGAGTGAGACCCCGTCTCTACTAAAAATAGAAAGAAATTATCTGGCCAACTAAAATATATATATACAAAAAATTAGCCAGGCATGGTGGCGCATGCCTGTAGTCCCAGCTACTAGGGAGGCTGAGGCAGTAGGATCGCTTGAGCCCAGGAGTCTGAGGTTGCTGTGAGTTAGGCTGATGCCACGGCACTCACTCTAGCCGGGGCAACAGAGCGAGACTCTGTTTCAAAAAAAAAAAAAAAAAGAAAAGATGAGTTTTCTTAAATAAGCTAGAAAATGATTGTTCATAGCATTTTAAAATTCTAACTTTCAGTATAGGAAACATAAGTCACCCGGTTATCTGTCCCTTCAATCTTGAGCAACATACAATTTTTCTATGTATTTTCCATGTGCAATTACTACTGAATTACTTTGAACGGGTAAGATTAGGGAAAAAAGTACTGGCTAATGATTTCAATTCAAATCAAGAATAAAATAATTTAGTTGAAAAGTCTAATGATTCAAGCACTAATTGGTCAGCAATATTTTGGAAGTAGAGGAGAAGAGAAGATATCACGGAGAAATAAAAGGAAACAACTCATTGTCATGTATATTGGTATCTGATGGTTTGACTCCTGAACAAAAGAATGTTTTTTTTAAATAGGGTAGAATTAATTCACAAGTCCACACTCAAAAATATACATTTAAGTATGTGTTTATATAGACAAAAATATATACCCATTTGTGCTTCTTTACTGATATGTAGCAGAGACACAAAGCATATGCATAATAATGTAAAGAAACATTCACACAATTTCCGCCATTAGATAGGCACACATGGATTGTAAATGTGAAGAAAATGGTATATTGTAAAAATGAAACATCTGGCTCTCCAGATATGCATTTTCATGAGTATTTTAATGATAGCATGTGACAAACAGAGCATATGGCCATGATATCAGTAAAGTCTTGCTAAAAAGAACTGGACAGATATTTTGAACCAAATTTTATAGTGTATAGATTTGCCCATAGTATTTTTCTAAGCACATCAATTCAAAACCATTCTAAATTAGATAATTGCACATTCATTAATTTTTATTATAATTATGAACATCAAGTTTATATTTTAACCCTTTTCCAAAGGGAAATTACTCACATAGAACACAAAATGAGTTTATCTCTATCTAAAATAACAATTTGAAAGACAGCAATGAAGGTAAGCTTTCCCATTCTGTTACTACCTATGCTTTTCTTTCTGGACTGTAGAATTGTTTTGAAAGCTGGTTATGATCTATAGATAGATGTTAATAAAAAAAGAAATTTGTCCAAAACCCTCTTGAGAGGCTTGCACAAACTTTCCTACCACTGAAGCTCTGATGGGAAACACAATCCTACAGCTTGACCTTCAAATCTTCAGCCTTCCTCCAATAATGAAAGTTCATTGCTTGAAGCAAACAACAAGTACAACAAGTATTTTGTGTAGCACAAGGAGACGATGAAACCAGAGTTCTGTTGACACTGTGGTTCTGTAACACAAAAGGTCATTGGCAAGATGCCATTTTGATAAAGCAACTTCTTCATTTTCTAAATTAGGGGCCACATGAGAAATGTCAAATCATATTGGACGAGAAGGCACTAACTTACTGCAAGGGATGAGGATGCCACAAGGGCTTATTTAAAGGAGAATTGTTTTGACTAACGGGGAAGCAGAGAATTTGGGGGAAAGGGCCAAGGGCCACTCTACCACTTCCTGGTGAGGTTGATTTCGGAGGGCCAATTGCACTCTCTAGACAGTGAGGTAATAGTTACTTTTAGTACACAGATTTGTTGGTGAATTTTACTAAAAGATGAAACAAATGTAAATAACTAGGTGTGAGCTGAGGCCTCTCTGCACCCCCAGTTCCTGCATCTACACAGTGGCTTGAGTTAACACCCTACACAACCTAGATGAAAACTCAACTTATTGGTGGTGTCTATTAATTAAAAACAAAGCAAAACAAAATAAAATAAACAAAACACCAGACACAAAGTATTTGGTGAGTTTAATACCTTATTGGAGATGAGTGGAGTCACAGGTTGTACAAGGTGTGGCCTTTCACAATGTCCCAAATTTTCCACTTCTTTCTCTCCCACTTCCATCTTCTTCTCTTTACTCCATTCTTCCTCCTCGCTTTCTGGGGCAATTAAATTCTTCTCCTTTGTTCTGCTGAGTAGTTTTGCATCCTTCTCTGGAGCTTTGGTACCTCTTGATCCTCAGACTCCAGAGGAATAATTTCCATCCAAGCCCATCAGTCAGGAGAATAAAGGCTGTTCTGTTTTTCTCTCCATGAGAAACTCTGGAAGCAGCTCCTAAAGGATAAAAATTTCACCAACTCTTTACAGTTAATTACTATTATTATTGGCTAAAGTAATGCCTGATCACTTAGAACCTTCAGAACAATGAAAATCAAGGAAGATAATGAGCTTAATTCCACAGCAATTATTTCAAACTCAAAGCAATACTCAATCATACATCGGGACGTATGAAATATGGTTACTTTCTGTTTTTCCTTGTACTCAAGGCAGTTTGGGTAGACGTGTAAACCCCTCTGGGATCCATGCCATATTCTCAGGGGCTCATAAATTCTTTTTAAAGATTGAATATTTTGATGCTTTCGTATTTATAATACCCTTTGAATAATTAAAGTAAGCCTATCCTGTTTCATCTGGATGACCCTGTATGAACAATTAAATATGAAATGATCATCTGGTAGAAATGCTTAACCACTTAGTAAGTTAATAAGATCATCTAGCTTCTTATATCCTAATGTAAAAATGACAGTAATTGTTACATATCTATTAGTGTAACTCAAACTCAAAAGAATTGTTAAATTCCTTTATAAGTTACAAAAGTAATACTCCCTTTAGCAATGATATTTCATACCTGAAATTTTTCTTTTTTATATTAAGTTTTTGATTTGATATCATGATATAGTGAAGCATAGTAAATACTACTTTAATTGCAATGAGTCAGTGAGAAAAGAAGGTGGACTTAATACAGAGATTATATAGTCACAGTGGTATTAAACAAATGCATTCAAGTGTTTTTTTTGTTTTTTTAAGTTGTGTTTCAGCACAGAGCTGGCCAGCAAACTGCTTAAGGACATCAGCAGTAAATAACTTGTTTGGGACATTCTAAAAACAATTTGTGTACAAATCAAAGTTTCTTGGTTATACTTGAAGTCAAGAGAAGAAAGTTTTCATTAAATATAAAGTCTGAATTAGCCAACAAAGCTTAAGAGTAATTAATAGCATTATGTATGCCTTACGTGAACATGCATTTCTTACATTTAGAGTATATTGACTCTTCCTTGTAGGCTAGAATCAACCAATTCATTATCCAAAAATATCAGGTAAATATTCACAGTGAATCCCTATGATTAAAGGGATAAAGAACAGAAAATTAGATCATGAGCAACACTGAGACACTCTGGAGACAAACAGTTTGAGACCTGTGATGATCTTTTGATGTGTTAACTTGGCTAGGCTAAGTCCCCAGTTATCCAATCAAAGGCTAATCTAGGTGTTGCTGCAAAGGTATTTTGTAGATGTGATTAAAGTCCATAATCAGTTAACTTTAAGTAAGGGATATCATCTTGGTTTATCTGGGTGGGCATGATTCAATCAGTTGCAAGCCTTTAAGAGTGGAACTGAGGCTTCCCTGAAAAAGACATTCTGCCTGTGGCTATTAGATTCAGCCCCAGAGTTCCAGCCTGCCCTTCCTGATATCCTGCTCTTCAGATAGCAGACTCGCCAGGCCAGTGCTCACAATTGCATAAGCCAATTCCTTGCAATATATCTCTTAATGTTTATCTCCTGCTGATTCTACTTCTCTGGTTGAACCCTTACTATTACAGGGCCCCAGTGACCTGATAAGGTCTCATAAGGAATTAATATCCAATAAATATTTTAATCCAGCAGAATTTCATAGGTATTTGAAAATTAATACCTCATTAAAAGAAAAACTCTTGATTTTCAAGAAGTTTCTGAAATAGTTATGCCTGTATCCCAATACTTGAAGAGGAAGAAAAAGAACTTGCCTTTAATAATTTTCTTTAAAAATGGTATCTCCTTCTTATGAAGTAATGTTGTTAATCACAAAACCGGGAAGTTCCAAGCAATTGCTGTAAACTTTATTGAATGAGCAGCAAAGAGGCTGCAATGTAGGTAAACTTCAGTACTAGACTAATAGTCTTGGCAAATGACCATTAATGGTGGGAAATAGCATGATTCCCAAACCATCAGAACTGTCTCAGGCATTACAAGGCCAGAGGAGAGACAAGATTCGTCACTCTAACAGAGACCAATGAGGATTCAGACTGAATGTGGGTCTGTGACTCTTCCATTTCCCAAATCTCACCCGCACCTTGGCCCCTCCTACTTCAAGTTCATAAAACTAAACCTCAGTAAATCCCATTACCATTTTAAAGAGAATCGCAGTGGATGAGAAGAAATATAAGATACTAAGCATTTATCCCAAAGACATTGAGCCATCATAAAAAGATTATATAAACTGGAAAAGACTGTTAAACTGAAAACTACCAAGTTTGTAGAATTGTCTTTCCTCCATGTTATCCAGTGAAGTAAAATCTTATAAGAAAAATCTGATCTACTAGAGGAAAGAAAGCAACTATTAATACATTTCATTTGTACACTTAAAGGCAGTGTATGTAAATTTTCAACCTTGTAATATAAAGTGTTCTGGGCTCTTTTACTGAAAGACCTGGAACTGAGTATTCAATCCAAATAATTTTGCAAAACTTGCTCCCCAATTCACATCCAGGAATATGCCTTTTATTTTATAACTGTAAAAGGAGAGAGGAATTTTGTTGAAAATGAAGCAAAATAGAAAAATAATGTAAGGGAATGCATGGTATCTGCTCCTTTTCAGACAATCTGGACTGAGTTTGAGTCATTGAAGTCACTCACAGAGTTCAGAGTCAAAAAAAAGTTTTGTGAAACTCTTAGCACATGCAGATTTTCTTTGATGCCCATGTGGTAAATATGTAGCATAAGAATAAAATAACAGGACTAGTCTTTCTGCCAAACAAAGTTTAAGAGCCATTTATAATCGGGAATTAAGGCTCTGAGTCTTTGGAGATCAAAACTTCTGGCAAAAATGCAAACTAGGAGGGAGAAAAACAGACAAAAAGGATCTCAAGCAATCCAGAACGGTCCCCTAAAGCAGCCATAGTTTTATAAGGTTTGGCACTAGCTCCTCAGTGAGCAGGAAATGGAGTTTCAGCTTAGGATTCACTAAAGGACTGATGCAGTAGAAGTGTCCTGAAGTTTGGCTTTGGCCTCATTACTTGCCCCAAATCTGTTCTCTAGCCTCAGCCTCTGGAAGATGAAGAGTTGACTACCTAAGGGAATGCTGTATCAGACATCCCTGAACCTGCGTGTGATCGATCTGTGTGCCATCATGTATGTTATCAATATAACTAATCAGAATTACATTGCCAGTAATATAAATATGACAAGTCATTTGGATTTATTATTATTAACTGAATTGCTCTTTTCAAATGTTGGTAAAATTTCAAAATATACATTGAAACGAAACCTGTTTATGTGTTTGTTGTATTGAGATCCCATGCCAGTTGAAATACAAAAGTGTATTTATCATAGCAAGAGTAAAATTTCACTAATATGGTATGCTTTGAAAGCTGTTAGCTTAATGTACAAGAACAACTTTTAAGAAGTTTGACATAGTTAGGGAAATAAGAAAATATATTGACAGTAAATCTAAATGTTAAGAGAAAATACACAACCTTGCTATCTTTAGAAAGACCATTGCAGTAATTAGCCTCCAAGATGGTGCCCAATGATCCTCACCTGCTGGTATTCATGTTCTTGTATAGTATTTTCCCATATTGAACAGGACTGACTTCTATAAATAATAATTGTATGGTGATTAATAATATGGTGAATAATTTCTGGGGCTGTAGACACTGAGGATTCCACCTTTCTTTCTCTTGCATTACCTTTTCTAGAGGAAGCCAGCCACCATGTTGTGAAGACATTCAAGCAGCCTGTGGAGAAGCCCATATGAGGAGGAAATGAGGCCTACAGTCAACAACCAGCACCAGGTTGCTAGTCACTTGTGTGAGCCAATTAGGAAGAGATCTTTCAGCCTCAGTAAAAATTTCAGACGACTGAAGCCCTAGCCAACATCTGGACTGCAATCTCAAGAGGGATTCCAAGCCAAAGCTGCCACGATAGGACAATTTGAGCTCCTAACCCACAGAAACTGTGAGGATAATAAATGTTTATTATTGTTTTAAACCACTAAGTTTTAGAGTAAGTTCTGATGTAGCAATATATAACTATTACAAATGTGATAGTTCTTCACCTAATACATTTTTTATTAAATAATAGCAAACATAACAGAATAATTGAGGTTAAATTATATCATAATTCTGATCTTTTTAGAATTGTTTAATATATTGGACTTATAATATTAAATAAAATAACTTTTAAGAACTACACTTAACTTTTAGTTATTTAATTACATTTAGCCCTTAAATATTTTAAGAAAAAGTCTTAGTTTGGAATTCCTCATATTCAGAGAGGAGGAATTGAAAATAAAATGTCAGCTTTGCTTCTTTAGAATTTCAGTAGAAGAAAAACTTCCAAAATTGTATCTAAAAATATGCATGATAAATTATCTTTGATCTAGTGATAATGAAAACTATCGATAAAAGAAAATATTAAAGAAAAATGAGATACTCCAAACACATTTTGTTCTCATTAATCAAACTACAATATAATAGGCTTTGAAAGATTGTTTCTTAAAAAAACTCTTCCTATAGTTCAGAGTCTAAGAAGACTAAAGTGTAAACAAAAAGCTATAGACTTCCAAATACTTTCTATAGTTGAAGAATTTTTAAGATCTGACAAGATATGAATCCTAGGTACAAAGTTCTTTCTAGAAAACATGTTGCTGCACATTTTTTTCCTCAATTATGTCATATAATTAGTTATGTTATAATTTTCCCAAATTGTATTATGTTAATTATATGACTATTACATGAATTAAACTATTAGTAATATTATACAATGTGCTATGTGTATGTTCAGAAAGTAATCAGAACAGCATAATATAGCAAGATTGCTAGCCATAAAGAGAAAGTATACTGGGGACCCTCTCATCCTTCTTCTACCACAAATAATCCAATTCATAAGAATATAGAAGATTTGAGAACTGCTTTGTCATATTCTTATACAAGATGTTCAAGGAAAAGGAACAGCAGGTATTGGGTGTTACATGTTACATAAGTCATTTCAACAATAACAAAAAATCCTTCCTATTGTACTTTGCTGTTAGCAAGTACACATAGCAAGTACATGTAGCAAAACTTATTACCAATGAATAAATGATTGTTTGCTAAAAAAAAAAAAAGGAGTTTGTGAGCTGGAACTTGCTGAAAAAATAAGTATTCAGATGGTCGGGCAGGAACTTCTCACATGTTATCTGAGGACTCCTTCTGATGAGATTTGTTCCACAACAGAGGCTAGATAAAAAAGAACAAACCTTTTGTGGCTGGAGGGTAATCTAGATAAACTATTCTGAATACTGCAATGTCATCTATGTGGGAGACTGGTTCATTTTTAACTTTTGGTTGCCTTAGAAGGGTTGAAGAGAAACCCTTCAGGGCTCTAAAGAATGTACCCTCGAGCCCCTTTGTCCTCACAAAGTGAGGAAATAAAATAGTCGATATAAGAAGTAGAGAAATCATAGTGGTATGATGGCACAATAAGAGTGTAGGAGCTTAGTGCTTTAATTAACATTCACTCCTTTGCAAATAACGCTGTGAAGGGAGAATTGAAAGACTACAGTCTGATGCAGAAATCGCTCCAAAGTGCTATTGAAGCCTCAGGTAGTACAGGCGTCATGATTAACAGCCTGAGATCCAGAGTCAAGATTTGAATCTTGATCCACCAACTCGGTGACCTTGAACAAATTATTTAATGTATCTACTTCATATGTCTGTAAAACGGGCCTGCTAAAATCCTGCCTCCAGAATTACTGCAAGGGTTAATGATATAAGCCACATCAAGTGCCTAGGACAGTATATATAGCATTCAGTAAATGACAAGTGAATGGGGAAAAAAGTCTTTTCAAACAGTTAGTCACTTACAGAAAGAAACTTGGATAGTGGTGGATCTGCTGAACAAAATTGGCTCACCTTGAACCTGAAGAATCCTGCCCTGCTCAGGAGAGAAGGCCTCAAGTGACCACTTCTCAGCTCTCAGATTCCCCAGACATCCTGTGTCACCTGAGGCTCAGGTCTTAGTTTCTGTCCACAGTGTGGCCAACCTCAGGTTCTGTGTGTGTGTTTACCTGAGTTGCCCGGCTAATTTTTTTTTTTCAGTAGAAATGTGGTCTCCCTCTTGCTCCGATTGGTCTTGAACTCCTGACCCCAAGCATTCTCCTCCCACCTTGGCTAGGATTACAGGCGTGAGCCAGCTCGCCCGGCCAAGTAATTATTCTTGCAGTGTTAGTTGAGTGAAAGACATGAGGGTGATTTTATATTTACTACCTTTCTTCTACAATTACTAATTGGAATTCTTCTTCTGTAAGGAAGTGTTTTTCCTTGTCCACCATTTGTATATTTATTCAGTTATTTATTTATATCAATATGGATATTTATTTTATGTTTTTTTCTGTCTATATGATGGTAGCAGGTAATTTTTTAAGAATTTGTTTACTTATTTAAATTTTTATTTATTAATTTTCTATTTTTTATTGGTACATAATATTTGTACATATTTATGGGGTACACGTGATATTTTGTTACATGCATTGGCTGTGTAATGATCAAATCAGGGTATTTGGAGTGCCCTTCACCTTGAGTATTTATCATTTCTGTATGTTGGGAACATTTCAAGTCCTCTTTTCTAGCTATTTTGAAATATGTAATACATTGTTATTAACTATAGTCACCCTACTCTGCTGTTGAACGTTGGAACTTACTCCTTCTATCTAACTCTATGTTTGTACCCAGCAACCAACCTGGCTTTATATCTCCCCCTACACACACATCCTTCCGAGTTTCTGGTATCTAGCATTCTACTCTCTACCTCCATGAGATCAACTTTTTTAGCCCCCACATATGAATGAGAACATGTGATTGTTGTCTTTCTATGTCTGATTTATTTCACTTAACGTAAGGACCTCTAGTTCCATCTGTATTGCTTCAAATGACATGATTTCATTCTTTTTATAGATGAATGGTATTGCATTGTGTATATATTACACAGTTTCTTTATCCAGTTACTCATTGATGGACACTTGGGTTGATTCCATATCTTTCCTGTTGTGAATAGTGCTGTAATAAATATGGGGGTGCAGGTAAACCTTTGATATATTAATTTCTTTTCCTTTGGGTATGCATCAGTAGTGGGATTGCTGGAGCATATGGTAGTTCTATTTTTAGTTTTTTGAGAAATCTCTATACTATTTTCCATAGTGGATATACTAATTTACATTCCCACCAACAGTGTATAAGAGTTCCCTTTTCTCTGCATCATCACTAGGCATCTGTTATTTTTTGTCTTTTTAATAATAGCTACTCTTACTGGAGTAAGATGATATCTCATTGTGGTCTTGATTTGCATTTCCCTGATGATTAGTGATGCCGAGCATTTTTTCCCATATACCTATTGACCATTTGTATGTCTTTTTTTTTTTTTTGAGAAATGTCTACTCATGTCCTTTGCTCATTTTGAATGGGATTATTTGCTTTTCTCATTGTAGAGTTGTTTGAGTTCCTTGTAGATTCTGAATATTAGTCGCTTGCCAGATGGCACAATCACGGCTCACTGTAACCTCAGACTCCTGGGTTCAAACGATCCTCCTGTCTCAGCCTCCTGAGTAGCTGGTACTAGAGGTGTGCACTACCATGCCCCACTAATTTTTCTGTTTTTTGTGGAAACAGGGTCTTGTCTTGCTCATGCTTGTCTCGAATGCCTCACCTCAAGAGACCCTGTTGCCTGAGCCTCCCAAAGTACTAGGATTACAGGCATGAACCACTGTGGCAGCCTTGCTCATTTCTTTATAGGGCTGAATAATATTAATATTCCATTGTCTGGTTGTATCACAGTTTATTTATCCATTCACTTATTGAAGGACATCTTAATTGCTGCCAAGTTTTTGCAATTACAAATAAAGCTGTTGTAAACATCTGTGAGCAGGTTTTGTGTGGACATAAGTTTTCAACACCTTTGGGTGTTATTTCTTTGGGTAAATAACAAGGAGCATAATTGCTGGATCATATGGTATGAATATATTTAGTTTTGCAAGAAACTGCCAATCTGTCTTCCAAAGTGGCTGTACTATTTTGCATTGCCACCAGCAATGGATGAGAGTTTATGTTGCTCCACATTCTTGCCAGAATTTGAAATCTCCAGTGTTCTAGATTTTGGACATTCTAATAAGTGTGCACTGTTATCTCATTGTTGTTTTAATTTTCATTTCCCTGATGACATATCATATGGAATATCTTTTCATATGCTTATTTGCCATCTATATCTTTTTTGGTGTCTTTTAAAGTCTTTGGCCCATTTTTAAAACAGGTTTTTCTTTATTGTTCACTTTTAAGTGTTCTTTATATATTTTTGATAATAGTCCCTTATCAGATATGTATTTTGCAAATATTTTTTCCAATCTGTGGCTTCTCTTAAAAGTGTCTTTTGCAGAGCAGAAATTTTAATTTTAGTGAAGTCCAAATTATTAATTCTTTCTTTCATGGATCATGCCTTTGGTGTTGTATTTAAAAAGTCATAGCTAAACCCAAGGTCATCTAGATTTTCTTCTATATTATCTTCTAGGACATTTATAGTTTTTCTCTTTACATTTAGGTTTGTGATCCATTTTAAGTTGATTTTTGTGAAGGGTGTAAGGTCTCCATCCAGATTCATTTTTTTTCACATGTGGATGTCTAGTTGTTCCAGCATCATTTGTTAAAAAGATTATTTTTTCCCCAATGTATTAATTTTGCCATGTTTTCTATACTATAGTGTTATAAAGGTGAATTTATATTACCATGTTCCCATCTACAATTACTAACTGGAATTCTTCTGTAAAGAAATGTTTAATACTTGTCCTCCATTTGTGTATGCATTCAGTTATTTATTTATATCAGTATGGACTCATGGATATTTGTCTTATTCTTTGGGTTGACTTCAATTATGTTTAGCTAAATTTTTGTTTGTTTGTTTTATAAAGTCCTAACTTAAAGATACCTGGACTAGGAGGACCCAATGTGAAGGCTTAAGTCAAAATTCTGGAACCCAGTATAGTTCCAAGCATGTAATAGAATTTTTTAGAGTTTTTAAAAAACAGTGTGTGTGTATTCTGTGCTAGACTTGCTTACAGATGTTTGATATATGTTTTTTGAATGAATTAGTAATTTCTTATCACTGAACACTTACTAAGCCATCAAGGTATAATAGGTAATTATGTCAAATACAGAGTATGCCCCTGCCAATAAAAACATGACTAAAAAGCATGAAGTTTCCCTCTAGGAAAGAGTGTTAACATCACCATGATATCATATGTCATGTCAAGATGTTAATCTTGGTTAACATAATATCTGCCAGCTTTCTCCACTGTAAAATGACTATTTTGGGTGAAGTACTTTGAGACTATGCAAATATCCTATTCCTCCTTAAACTTTCACCACAATTTTACCCACTAAGTCACTTTTCAAGACTTTTATGTAGTTGATTACAGGATCCAAAGAGTTCAAAATACTTTGACTAAATTATGGTAAAATTAAAAATCTCTCCAGGAAAATGTAGAGTAATAGAGTATAGAGGTTTAGGTAAAAATGTACATAATTTTGATGAAGCCCAAGGCTTCTTTCTGTCACTGGATGTTTTAGTTAAAAACAAGTAAATGACTTTTACCTGAATTTGTCCAGATCATTACAGTTGAATGATCAAGATGTAAAGTTATATGCTTTGCCAGCATTTCAAAGATGAATTTCAGTATCTATTACAATATCTTTTTATGATATGAAATATTTTTTCTCTGCTAATGCCCTACTGCTGTGAATAATCAAACTATTCAAACCACTTTCTCTAATGCAATTTAAAAAGAACTAATAAAAAAATCCCAAGTTCAGGTTCTAGGCCAAAAGTATGCCTGTATTGGGAGCTGAGAAAATTAGGAAAGTACTCCTATTGTCATTCTCCAGGAATTTTAGAACATAATACACTTTTAAAGCTTCTTGGAAACTCTAGATAATGGGCAGCCAATATTAAAAATATAGGTCAAACAAGAGCTGTTAATTAAAATTAACATTTAGAGAACAATATTACTGTTACCATTAATTTAATTTTTAAAACAATTTATAGACTTCACTTTTTAGCACCTAACAAAAAGAATGGAGAAAGATTGCATTAAAAGGCCATAGTTCATGTACATCATCTTCCATGGGATTAATATGCATCAATTCTTTCAAAATCCCATCACTTCCACTGCATTAGACACACAGCTTTTAGCAAATCTATATGAGGTAGGGATGAAAACTTAGCAGAATCCTTTTAAGGTCATAAAGCTATTGTGTATAAACCTATTTTTAAGAGTTAATAGGTAACATAAAGAGATTGGTAAAATATTTAATGGAAAAATGCACAAAATGTGTATACAATGTGCAAAAATTGAGGTTAAGTGTGTCGCTTCATGCTTAGAATAACCTTAGGGAAATGTCCAACAAGTCTAAAATATCATACTTGATTTTGGTCTCACTTGAAATGCTCCAAGACATTTCTGATGAACACAAAGAATTGAAAGTTTGAGAAGAAAGTCAACAATTAGTGCTGCTACCCAATTCTTTCAAGACCCAGGTCAAGCCATTGGGTCTCTCTGCACCTAAGTTCTTAAACTCCACATCTGTAAAATCAAAATTATGATCCCACATTTCTTTTCATTGTTGTTGTGAAGGTTATCTAATAAGAAGTATGGTATTTTAAAATACTGAATTGGCTCCCTGTAATAAAGTCAAATGTCAGTATCTATTCTGAAGAGATATGGTAGATTTTCTGTTCTGGAAGACTTTATGAAGTCATTTGTCCTGAAAGTTTTCAGCATCCACTGGTCTGAAAGGAGAATATCAGATTCAATTTCTTGACACCTTTCACGGTTTTATTCTCTTATAAATTAAATCCTGCTTTCATGTAACAGTTCTCAATTAGGCTTTATCAGTGATATGTGGTCTATCCACATACACTCTTGCTTTTCCAAATCGTTCTCCAGATTGCAGCCAAAACGATTTTTTCAAAGAACAGTTCTAAAGATGTCACTCCTTTTTTTAAAGCCTTTGAATGGCTTCCCTTTGTGCTTAGGACAAAGACAGAGCTCTTTAATTGTCCACAAAACCTTCTATGGTCTAACTCCTACCTTTACACCACCCTCCTCTAGAACTCTCTCCACGGGTCTTCTATCAGTGCCTTGTCATCGCACTCCCTCTCAACCCAGGCTCAGGGTCTCACCCACACTTCCCTCCTGTCCTCTCCAAGTGTCATACCAATTCTTTTTTGGGTCACTTTCTTAAAAATGTCTACCCTAACAACCATAGCACTGTGCTTATCTCCTCGATAGCACTTAATATAGTTGCAACTTCCATTTTTGTGTGTGATTATTTCATTACTGTTTGTCTCCCTCACTGGATTGTAAATGTTGGAAGCTTTGCCACACTGGAATCACATTGTATCTGCAGGGCCTCCATAGTGCCCGACTCAGTAAGCTTTTGCGGAATGGATAATATTTGCTTCAATCATTATTCTCCATTGCAGCTGAACGTGGTCAAGTGACAGTGGGTAGGAAGAAGCTACCCTTTTGGGTGACCTCTGTTTACATTAAAGATAAACAAAGCAGTATATTGGTAATGATGTCGATAGCTATAGAAGATCTTTCTTTCCATAGGTGACTTAAAAAAAAAACAACAGCTTCTTTTCAAGGTTGGCATCTCTATTGAGAATACAAGCTGCCCTGATCTCAGCAAGAAAGAGAAATGCAGTAATCATTGAAGCCATTGTTGAAATGCATTAGTAGGTCTCAGAGTTGCTCCTCAAAGGACAACAGTCCAGCCTGCTAAAAGGTGTAGTGTAGTTTTCCATCATTTGATATTGTGTGGTAATGCCTTCCTCTGCCCTCTTTAATCCTTTTGTGAATCCTTTATCTTCCTATTGCTAAAGTCTTCTGGACACCTTGTTTCTGTAAGGATAACAGAAAACAGCCAAAATACTTATAAAAAGTATACTGGATGGTATATGCTTCCTGTTTCTATGAAAATAAAATCTGTCCTTAAATATTAACACATCTTAAAAATATAAATGTACTGAAGAGTAAGCAATCATTTAAGTGAGATCACCTCTCAGGGGAAATATTTAGGTTTCATGGATTAAAGGAATTCACAGCAGCTTTCTGAAGTAAAATAAAAACAAAAACAGAAGTGTATTGTTTAAAACCCCCAGACACCTGGGACGAAGGAGCCCTGAATTCTCTTTGAGCACAGAAAAGGTTCTTTCTGCTCTTGAGCGAGGCGAGTTCTTTGGGTTTCTGTTCTCTCTTTTTTTAATTCGTATATATTTTTGGGATACAAGTGCTATTTTGCTACATTGATATATCACATTTTGTGGCCGAAGATATGATCAGTCTTGGATAATGTCCCATGTACTGATGAGAACAATGTATATTCAGTAGTTTGGGGGTAGAATGTTCTATAAATGTTTATTAGGTCTATTTGTTCTAGAGTCCCATTTAATCCGGTATTTATTTATTTTCTGCTTCAATGATCTGTCCAGCTCTGTCAGTGGGATGTTGAAATCCCCAGCAATTATGACACTGCTGTCTATCTCTTTGCTCATTTCTAGTAGTATTTGCTTTATTAATCTGGGTGCTCTTCCACTGAGCCATTAGGAGGCCATGGTTCTCCCCCATCCCAGTCCGGCTGGGGCAATCACCACAAGGCTTCCCAAGTGGTGTCTATAGAGACTGAAGCACCCCCTCTTCTTAGATCTTGCACTGGGGGGAGCAGCACTAGGCTCCCAGCCACAGGGTGCAGCATGGGGGAGCTTTCGCTCTGTCTGCTCCCTCCCCAGTTGGTGGGGTGATGCAAAGACCGCTGTTGTAAAGCTGAGCCCTGTGCAGATCTAGAGCTTCACACCTGGGAGCTCAGAATGGTGTCAGTTGCAGTAACCCAGGTGGGTAGCCACAAAATCCCTGCTGCACCTGCTCTCCAGTGCCACGTCTCTGCACAGACTCTGAGCAGCTCCCCAATCAGTCCAGAGGTCTGTGGTGGCAGTGGGGCCTCACAGTTCAAGTACTTGCAGGGTGAGCTTGGGCCCCAGGGCTCTCTCTTCCTGACCTTCCCCACTTGCAGATGCCTCCTGGAAGTTCCTTTTGATCTTGCCAAATGAATCACCTTGTCACCTCCTTCACTCTCAGTGCCCTCCCATTGTTTCTCCAGAGGTTTACGATGTTTTTTCCAAGAAGAGCCATCTGTAGGTAGGCATCTGCCTGCAACTTTTGTTCCTCTCCTTGAGAGTGGCATGTGCAGGATGCTGCTAGTCTGCCATCTTGCCCATCCACCCCTCAGAATTTAGCAATAAACCTTTGTCACTAAAAAGAACAGCTCTGTGGAAAGAAAGGAAGGGTTGGCTCACTAGCCAGAGGCCAGGGACCATCCCACCTCCCAGGCACACTGGAGTTGGATTTTCTTTTATACTCAGATAAAAGCTGAGGTCTCTTCCGAGAATTGTCCTATAGTCAGCAGGATCTCTAGGTTGAGCAAGGAGACCATGGAGTGCAGACATTATCAGTGCTAAGCTAAATCCAAATGGCCATTTGAAAGCAGTGCAGATAGCAAACGTCCTAAAAGGACCCCAGAGTTTTCCCACTAGAATATTGAGGGTGTATCATTTCCTGAGATTTGACCACTCACATATCATATGAGTGATCTTATGGGGTAGTTGATCCTTTCATCAATATAAATTCTAGAAAAAAGCAAAAATTGTGCAACAAAAAGTGTGTAATTATAATGCTCACTCATACTGTCTCAGCTATGAACAATGTTTACATCAACATCATAGTGATTCAATTGTTCTAAACAAAAATTATGATATAACTATGTAGAGGGGTTTTGCATGTGTGTATGTATGTTGTGTCTTAGCAGCATGGATGTGTATCAGTTGGTGTGTGTAGGCTAGCAAATCTTCCTCTTCCCTAGTAGGAAGTAAATAGAAAATGTCTAAAACTTTAAAACTCAGGAAATCAACACCAGAGGCATGTAATTTAGAAATACAGAGGTGAATACCAGAAGAAATAGCTTAAAGAGTTGAAGTGGTTGCCTCCAAGTAGAAGGAAATGAGAATTTTTCATTATAAGTCAAATACTATTTTTTATTTTTAAATTATGTCCAGTCATTACTTTAATAGTGATTACACTTAAATTTTAATGGGTATGCAGAAATAGAATAGTATGGAAAGAAGTTACTTGTTCTGTCCAGGTCTCCCTGGGTGACATTCCTTACCTTGCTAAATTTATAACCTTCAGCTGCTAGTCCTCTACCTTGCAGGCCCCAAAACTTAATTTCACCTTCCCATAAAAAGCAGGTCTGTCTTTGGGAGAAGCAGTGAAACTCACTTTAATTATACTTATGAGATCAGGTATGTTAATTTAGAACGAGACCTCACTGCACCGATAGATGGCATTCCCATGTCCGCATAGATGCTATGTTCTCTTTCTATGGTAAAGTAACATTGTTAGGTAATTGAGAATCACTGGTTTATGCTAAGAAATAACTGATAAGATTCAGAAGCCCATGTGGTCACCAGAGAATCTAGAGAAGACTCATAAATATACTTAATAAACAAATTCTACCTAAGAAACTACAGTTAACATAATTAGAAGGTTGCTTGGAATCAAAACAAAAGAAATTCAATAAATTGAATGTTTAATGGCCTCATCCTAAACTGTTACAATAATTCCACAAGGCAGTGTTATTATCCACTGCCTTGGATATACAGAATGTTCTCTTACTCTGAGAATAAGGAATTGATGCTCAGAAAATTAAATAGTTTGCTCAAGATCACACAACTAGCTGAGATTTGACTATAGGTGTGTCTGATTCATAATATTTCTGTTGTGCCACACTGCCTTTCCCAAATAAACAAGGAAATTGGAGTTCCAAGGACTAACTCTTCTAGAGCACTGTATCTTCTTTTTGCCATGATTAGGCCTAAGCCGATATACTAAATACAGAGGGTTAAAAACAAAACAAACAAGGGCAATTAATATTAAATGAATGCCTACTATGTAAGAGTCTGCACTAGCAATTTTTCAATTCTTATCTATTTTTTACATAATTTGTTAAGAACATTTATGAGCCTTTAACTATTTTTACATACTGTTGCTTATTACATATAAACAGCAGTTATTTTGTACTATTAAACCAGACTTGAAAATGTGTGTAGTCATATTTTGGGAACTTTGTTGTCATTTTTACTTCTGTGAAATCGATTGCGTAAAAACATGTCCGAAATGTTTAATGAATCTCCAATGAGTAATGCCACAGCCATTTCACAAAATGAAAATGGAAGTAATAACACATCATATTCTGTTACCACCATTGCTGTACAGCCAGATTTTAATGACCCCAGCTCTATAATCTGCCTGAGCATTTATAGACCTCAGGAGGGGTACTCTAAGGCTTCAGGCTAGAAGCAGCTGAAAAGAATGTCTCTCACTCCAGCAAGAACAGCGTGGAGTATGGCTGCTCTGTGGGCAGGCTCCTCAACTGTGCCACTGGCAGGAGGCACTGCCTGGGGCAGGAGAAGGGCTGGCCAATTTTGGCACTAGACATCAAGAGGATATGTAAAATCAGTCTACTTTTCTTCAACTCATGAAGAAATGGAAAAGAAGACAGTAGCCAGCTACTACACTGCTATTACAGAAAAGTTCCATCACAAACATGTGTGACATTTCTCTTGTGAAAATATGATATACCTTGGGAAGGTAGTGAAAGGGTTGCAGGAAAGACAGAAAAACAACAGTGAATAAGGTGCCAGAAATTCCAGCTGCCATCCCTCTCCACATGCTGAGTAGATGCCCAAGATGAGTCGGAGTGGGAAACGCGAGCCTGTTCTCTCAGTTTATCTCACTTCCTGCGTGCCTTTCCTGCTATGAGAATCACATGCACCAGATAGAATTGTGGTGCTCAGTTGCCAAAGCCAGTTTTCTTACCACATGGCCCCTCTACACACATAAGCCAACTCCTTCATCTGGTGCTCGACTGATTGAAGAAAAAGGCACCTGTTCCAAAGCTGGAGGAAAAACTGGCAGAGCTGGATGCAGCTTTGAGACGGGGTGGTGGCCTCCAACTTGGCATCATCCTAAAAGAATTTTGGGAGTAACTTTGACTATAAATAATTTTACCTTTCCCACTGACTTGAGAACTTAACCCCCACTTAAGATGTAACTCAGATATACCAGGTTCTAAGCAGCTTCAAGACAGTGTAAACCACGAGTGCCAGACTAGTCTAGTCACTGAGGAAGTCAGAAAGATTTTGAGATGCCGTGAGGACAAAAGTCATGATGTGGTCATCAGCTATTCTAATATGTGGCTGGGCCACCCTAAGTCTGAGACTCAACCCACTTAAAAGACCAAGAGTTCCATGCATTCAGATAGCAGGAGAGAAGACAATTCCAAGAAAGGATTCAGGTTTAATTCTTAAAAATAGGACTAAATGTGTTGGCAGTCCTACATTTTAACTTGTTCTATAAAGCAAATATTTCTTTCTTATTATTTTACATATTCTCTACTTGCATACTGGTGGCATCTAAGGGGTCTTCATTATTTCTGAATTCTTGATAGTAGGTGACAGGGACAGGAGAACGAGTCTAGAACTAGGTATTTGCTTTGTATGGCTCAAGATATCTAGTTTATCATTGCAGGGGCCTGTCTTTGTCCTGGGATACATCTCTTTTATACATCTTCTTGGCCAAGCGAATGTAAGTCAAATCCCTACTCATGGCCCTTGGATCATTGGGATTACTCCAAATATTGTTAATTTAATAAAAGGCAAATACCTTAGATTGCAATGTTGAGTATTTCATTTAATTCTGTGAAAGGTGTTCTTGCAGTTAATAAAAAGTGTGCATCTCACTACATAACCATTAGCATGGCTAAAAACAAAACAAACAGCCCTCCCCCAGCTCCCCGCTATACCAAGCATTAACAGAGGAGTTTCTGCAACTCTCATACATCATATAGTGGATATGCAAAATAGTACAGCCATTCTGTAAAATGGTTTGGTAGTTTATAAGAAAATTGAACATATACTTATATGATCCAGAAATTCCACTCCTAGGTATTTACCTGAGAGAAACGAAAACATATATTTACACAAAAATCTGTACATGAATGTTTAGAGCAGCATTAGTCATAATTACCAAAAACTGGAAATAATCCAAATGTCCTTTAGCAAGTGAATAAACAAACTGTGGTACATCCATGTGGTAGAATACTACTCAGCCATAAGAAGAAACAAACTATTGACACATGCACGAACATAAGTGAATCTTGAATACATTATGCAAAGTAAAAGAACCCAGACTCAAAAGATTAATACTATATCATTCCAATTATATGACATTCCGGAAAGCATAAAAGTTTAGGATCAGAAAACAAATCAGTAATTGCTAAGGGTTAGGAACATTTTCCTGAAGATGTATCCATGGTTGGGTAGGGCAGTTTGGTATTGATTCTGGGTGCATATAGTAGTGCAGTCTCCGTATAATTTCTTTGGCTATAAATAGCATCAATGGTGTCTGCGATTTCCTCAGTGACTTAGGGTGTGGTTGTTAGTGGAAGCTGTGGTAAAGGTTCATTGGGGTTGGAGATGTCAGGTGGACCAGTTTTAAGGCCCCTGTGGGGGCAGTGGCCGGCGGACTGTGCCTGTCCTTGGATTCAAGGGCAGCATACTCTTGCACCAGTGTTAGTGGGTCCTGGTGCCTCCAGGCAGCTTGCGTACTAGCAGTGGCAGCATAGGCCAGATATGTGGATGGGTCCTCAGGCTCCTAGGTAGTGGGTGTGGAATGTGTAATGGCAGTAGCAGTGGCAGGACAACCCTCTGGCTCCCATGTGGCCTGTGTTGGTGTTGGCAATGGCTGTGATGGGCCAATCCTCAGGCATCCAGGAGGAATACTCAGGTGCCAATGGTGGTGCATGGGGTAGAGCATCACTAGGACCCCAAAAAGTTTGCTGGTGGAGGCAAAGCCTGGCTGGGTAGACCTGTCCTTAGGCCCCCAGGTGGTGTGTATGGGCACAGTACTGCTGTGGGGGGTAGGGGCAGGGTGCTCTCCAGTCCCCCAATGAAGCACTGGGGGGTGGGAATAGCAGCAGCTGTGCTGCACCCTGCTGCTGGGGAGGGCAGGGCTGCTTTCAGCGGCGGTGGAGGTTGGCAGGTGGCTGGGGAGTGCACACTTTGACCCCAGGTAGTGGCTGTGGGCTGGCTTACCTTGCCTCAGGGCACATAAAAAAGTACAGCAGACTCACTGCTGGCAGGGGAGAGTCACTGACAGCGGCTAGCGCTTCAGCCCAGGTGGCAGCAGCCAGCAGTGGCTGTGATTATGGGCAGGGTATGTCAATGGGGCTCCAGAGATGTATAGATACAGGGGCTATGGGGCTCCAGGGTAGGATGCAGTGTGGTGGGGGCTGGGCTTTCAAAATGGGCACCATGTTCTAGCTGCTTAGGACTGGGGGCAAGGGGTATGGGACCCAGTGTGAACTCCCTGTCTGGAGCAATGAATGCCATCACACAGTCTCCAGGCAGCTCCCTATACTAGTCTCAGGGCCTGCTATAGTCAAGGGGCTCTCCTATGGCTAGCACTGGAGGAGTCCAAGGTGGGAATGTAGACAACTAGGGCTTTCTCACCTACCTCTCTCTGCATTGAGGAGCCTTTCTGGGATCCCAGTCCATCCCACCAAGCAGTCTGCCTCAGTTCCCTCTCCTTCCTTTCAGGTGTTTCCTGTCACTTCTCCATTGAATTCCAGTGTTCTCTCTTAGAAAATCTATTCAAAGCGTGATTATCTACTTGGTATTTTGGTTCTTCTTTGTGGAGGAGGCAACTGCCAAATGCCTCTAGTCAGCCATCTTGAAACCCTTCTGCAAAATTTGTCATTTCTGGGAGACCATTGAGCTGTTCAACGTGAGAGAGAGAGAGAGAGAGAGAGAGAGAGACTCGGTACCACTAAGAACTAATCATTGATTACTTGGTTGAGTGCTGAAAACTACAGGATATAGGTTTAGAAAGATTTGAAATATATAATTTTGATTCATTGGCCAAACGAATGCATTACTGATCAATACAAATAATTTTTTGTTTGTGGGCTTTTATACATGCTCCTTGGTCCCTGGAAATCTTCAAGAACCATGCATTATAAAAGGACCAGTCATGTTAATAGTAAAATAACCACATTATTTTTCCAGAATTGTCTATTATCTATCCTTGATTGAACATAGGAAAGTCCAACCTGTTAGGTACTTATAAAGATCAACATCAGGAAAAATTCCTCCACATCTACTTTATTTTCTCCTTCCTCCTAACTCTACACATGAATGTTAGAAAATTACTGCTGAAACTCCATCGAATAAACAACAATAATTTAGCATGATGGATGCTATTGATGAAATTAATCACCAGTGATGGATTCACTCAGGCTCTGAGATGTTCTTATATATTTGTTCAATTTATCTTGTTTGTCTCCCCACGTTAGAACATAAGCTCCCCAGAAACAGCATCCTTGTCTATCTTGTTCACTGCCACATCTCTAAGGTGTAACACTAACTAACCTTTATTTGTAAAATAAACAAATCGATCAATTAATAAGCAGAAATCTTTGATCCAAAGAAACTTCAGGTGTTTATTAGGCCTCCATAAACAATAAAGTCTTTTTTTATATCTTCAAAGAAAATTTTTTTTGAGATTAACTAATATACAAATGAAAAATATTGCTGTTATTATCATTTCAGGTTCTGCATGTTCACCTTTGGGATACATTGTTTGCACCCCATTTGCTTTAAGACACTGGTGACAGTTGTCTATGCCGATAATCTTAATACTCACTACTTCACTCCAAGTATTCATAATTCTAAATATGAAATCTCATGACATTTTGACAGAAGGCCACCTATAAATGTGTCTGGATTATACATGCAAACAAACGTGAATTAATATCAAAGGCAAAGAAGATCTTTTCCTCAGAGGGCAAGAAGAGAATTCGTACCAGTTTATCATTTAATACTTTGGCAAAGGCTTTTGCTGGAAGATTTTAAATGTTCTTTTCAGTATTCAATCATACAACTGTCTGAAGAGGATGTTGTGATTTGGGTAATAATTTCCTCAAACACATTTACATCCCTAATTTCTTTTTGAGCGGAGTCAATCAACATGCCATTTGGGATGCACCTGGAGGCAACTTGTTTAAATTTTTTTTTTTTTTTTTTTCAGGAAAGTGAGAACTACTCGACATCCATTTCACTTGAACCGCCTGTAAATACCTCCCAAAGTCCCTTAGCTCTACAGAGGGAGAACAAAGGAAACAGCCATTTTCAGTCAGTGCTTTGTGATTTCTGCATTCCGTAGGCTGGAAAGTAGAAGAGAGGATGCACTCAACTCTCTCTGGGGTCACTCTCCGGAATGGAGAAAAAGAGGCTGTATTTCACATTTTCAAATGCTCTCCTTTTGGGTTGCTGCAGCTTCCGCTAACAGCCGTGTTTGCACGTGGTACTGCTTCATAATTGTTTCTCCTGGTTTTTCACTCAAGTGGCAAGTAAAAAGTGGGGTAAATATTACACTCTTTAATGACTTACTAAGTGTTTTGCCCCAAATTCTCCTTTTCAATTTTATTTTCTCTCCTTTCCTTTCTACCCAGAGCCCTTAGACCTTCATCCCAGTACTCATAGCAAGAGCCTGAGTTCTAAGCCTTTAAATGAAGCTCAGGATGAATAAGCAGGGAGTTCTTTGGGGAGGAGAGAGGGGGCACAGCGGTGGTAGGGGGGTGAACATGAAAATAAAAACACTATACTGGCCAGTGCAGTGGCTCACGCCTGTAATCCCAGCATTTCAGGAGGCTGAGACAGGAGAATCACTTGAGGCCAGGAGTTCAAGACCAGCCTGGGCAACATAATGAGACTCTGTCTCTACAAAAAATAGAAAAATTAGCCAGGAGTGGGGGCCATGCCTGTAATCCCAGCTAATCTGGAGGCTGAGGTGGGAGAACCTCTGGAGCCCAGGAGTTTGAGGTTACGGTGAGCAATGATCAGGCTGCTGCACTACAGCCTTGGTGACAGAGTGAGACCCTATCTCAGAAAAAACAAAAAACAAAAAACGAACGAACCAAAAAATCGTAACACCTAAGCCATGTTCCTACAGTTAACTCTTCTTCACTCATCGTAGCAGTAATATAGCTCATGCCCACCTTTCCATCTGGATCTTTCACAGTTCACAGACATGAATTTTAATGTCCAGGCATTTTATGGCAATTTCCCTTCCAAGATTGTGCTCTGCACTTACCTGATCCTGTGCTTTGATTGGTGTTTATCCCTCCCCCTGGATCATACCCAGTCTCTCTTAGCCTACCTCAATCCCATTCATTCTCAAAGAGTTAGCTCAAGTCACCATTAACCTTTTATTTCTGACCCCTATTGAGATAAAACAAGATGAAAACTGAATTAATTTTTACAGCTATATGAGAAAACACTTGGCTAAACTCCTTGAGATGGAATGTGGTGCCCTGGAGGCATAACCCCAAGACGCAAAGTGATGGTTATCCTGCTCTTCCAGGAAAGGAGGGTGAAAGGTCTTGAGGGGGAGGCGAAATAGAGACTGCAGGGAAACAGCCAGTGGAGATATCTGGCCAGGTAGCCGAAAGATACGTTAAGAATGGAGAAATGAACTTTAGATTAAAGTTGTTTGCATGGCATGAGGGTTAGTTTTTGTGTCCATTTGGGTAGGGCCCAGTAAGTTAATCAAATACTAATCTAAGGGTTGCTATGAAGGTGTCTTGCAAATGTGAATAACATCTACAGTTGACTCTGAGTATGGATTGTCTTCAATAGTGTGTGTGGGCCTCGTCCAGTCAGTTGAAGGCCTTCCCAGAGGTGAGGGATTCCTGGAGAAGAAATTCTGCCTCAAGACTACAGTATTAACTCCTGCCTGAGTTTCCAGCCTGTGTATATGTATGTATAATTATAATAAGTATATATGGCAATATGTGTGTATATAATATACATAATATATGTATATGTAATATACATAATGTATGTATATATGTTTGTATATATGTACATTTATATGCATATACATTGCAATATGTATGTATATATGTACAATATATAACATATATAACATATGTATTCATGTATAGCTGATCTTCATTATTCACAAATTCCATATTTGCTAATTTTCCTACTTGCCAAAATTTGTTTGTAACCCCAAAATCAATACGCAGGCACTTTTGCAGTTGCTCGTGGACATGCACAGAGTAGTGAAAATTTTGAGTCGCTGCCCCACACATATGTTCCCATCTGAGGTCAAACAGGCAATGCTCTGCCTTCTGGTTTCAACCGTTACACTGTAAACAAGTGTCCTTTCTGTAGTATATTTAGTGGCCTGTTTTTTGCATTTTTGTGCTTTTTGTTGATTTTGCTGTTTAAAATAGTCCCTCAGTGCTGTCTAGTGTTCTAAATACAAGAAGGCTGTGACATACTTTCTAGGCAAAATACATGTTAGATAAGCTTCATCCAGGCATGAGTTACATCTCCATGTTAATGAATTGAAAATATATACAGTCATGTGTTGCTTAATGACTGGGGTGTGTTGTGAGAAATGCATCATTAGACAATTTTGTTATACAAATATCACAGAGTGTACTTACACAAACTTAGATGGTATATATATTTTTATTTATATATACTTTTTCATATGGAAAACCAAACGTCCCAGCACCATTACTGAATATTAATCACTTCTGCTACTTGATCTGCAATGCCAATATCAAGAGCTATATATCAGATTTCTATATATGCTCCATTGAAATCTTACGTGACTACCGTCATACATGCAGTCTATCCTTGACCGAAATGTCATTATACAGTGTGTTACTATGTTAAGAAAGGTGTCTTTAAGCATCAACATACATAAAACAAGGTTATGTCTTGATCAATTGATGAAATGTTGTGATCAGAGACTCCAGTAATCCAACCCTATACTTCCTATTGTATTTCCTATTATCGTAGGAAAATGATTCAGTATTTGCTAATTTAGTGTTTGCAGTAACATAATAGAATATAACTACCTTGAACTGTGAATAGCAAGATTCTATGGTGTACACAGCCACATACACACATATACCCATATCTATTTTCCTATCTACCTATATCCTGTTGATTCGGTTTCTAAGGAGAACTTGATTGATACACATGGCTATTTCCTGAGGTTGTAAATTGCCTCCAGTGCTCCCACAAGAAACTAGAAGGGGAATGGAAGAAACAAGCAAGAGAACAGGAAGCCAGGCACGGAAGCCATTTCAGATCAAGTCCTCTCCATCTATCATTGGCTGCAGCCTCCCTGGGGGAACAGAAGTACCCATGCACTTTCTGTTCTGGATTGGTCCTCACCACAGGCTGCAATGTCCCAAGCATGGTCCTCTGAGGGACAATGCAAGGCCAAGATCACAGGAGTGGAGCAGCCCCATGCTGGAAGGGCATAGGAGGACATGACTAAGAGATATCAAGATGGCAGCAGAAGGAGGAATTGCCCTTGATCTTTGTAAACCTCACCCCTCGAAGCTAGCCGAGTGCCCAGTGTATGGCAACTGCTGAATAAATGTTGTGCAAAGAAGTGACCCATCTGGCTGCATTTCGCTAAGATTCACATGTGTAAACAAGGCAGAAAATCAAACATTCTCAGGAATGTTTGTGTGATGCTTTCTAGAGCACAGCTTTTGAAAAATACCTGTGAAATCAAAGAGTTTTAAAAATATTAGAATGGTACCTGCCTTCTGGAAGAATCATACCAGCTTTATGCAACTTCCAGAGCATGAGATTCTTGCTGTTTTCTTAAAATGCTGTGAATACATTTTTTGGCAGTGAAGAAGGACGAGATTACTCCATAAGGCAAGTGAGGAATTGCTCAACTGTCAGGGAGAGGCCCCTATCACCAGTAGAATCAGGTCTCAACTTTTTAGCATAGCATGTGAAGATCTTTCACCAGAGGCCCTCAACCTGTCTCTCCAGCCATATTTCCTGCCCCTCCCCCCTCAACACTGCTTATAATGGAGCCACCCAAATTATTCACGCTTCCTCCAATGGAATGGGCCATGCTCTGACATGCCTGGGTACATTTCCACTTCCTGTTTCTTCTGCCAGGCAAATCGTGGCCCCCTATGGCAAAGTCCTACTCATTCTTTAGGAACTAGCTTGCACCAGCTGTGAAGCAATCCCCTATTCTCTTACTGCAAGGCAGGTAAGCCAAACCCACCTCTGTGCTCCCAGAGATCGGAGCGCATCCCATCTGGTAGAACTTTCATCATATTGTGTAGTAATTGTGTAGTGTGTGAGCTCCTTAAGGACAAGGAGTGCCTCTTATTTATTTTTGTGCCCAGGTGCCCTGGCACACAGCAAGTTTTTAATAAAATAATCTTTCTATTTTAGAAACAGTGATGATATAAAGTTTTTGGACAGCCATAGATAGTAAGTGAATTTTTGGTTACTGTGAGAATACTTAAAAGCATTGTCATTTTTGTCAAAATGACAAAAATGTCTCTCCCAAAAGGATTAAGGATTAAGAAATAAATTCAAAAAAGAGTGGAGAGTGATATGATAAAATGTCACTCTAGGTATTTAAATATATTAAAGGTTTTGTCAAGATGGGGATTTGAAATGAAGGCTTAATTTGAGAATTTGACATGGAAATTACTTCCCAAAATTGAGCAGGTGCTGGATGCTGGAGGGTGGTGCCATTGCTGAGGAATAGAAGGAGGCATAACCTGAACTATGCCCTATTTGAAGAAATTTTCAGGTGCCAAAAGGAGGAGTCTAGTCCAATGGTCAAAGCCTGGAAGGTTCAATGAGAGACAGAGAATATGTCCAATGTACAGGAGGAGCCTGCAGTTGGATGGTCCAAAGCAGGCAATACTCAGAGGTCTAGTAGGCAGGCAGCTGATAGACATCTGGTAGCTCTGGAAACAGGAAACAGAGTCCCAGGCCTAAGGCTGGAGTTCAAGGGTAAGACTTCAGCCCTGTAAGAAGGCTGACAAGCAGTCTTAGCAAAAGGGAACCACCAAGCAGGCTATCAAAACAGAAACTCGGGCAAAACATAAGAAAACAGGAATACTGAGTCTGGAATGAGGATACACGATGGAACATTTGTCAAGGCACAAGCCTAAACACAATTATCACACCAAAGCACAATGCCGGTGTGGAACCTGCCCCAGAATTGGTGAGATGCTTAGTCATTGAATCCCTTCACTGAGAGCTCTGGGAATTCCCCCAACCAAGACTAGGATTGGGTTCAGCCAGAGCTGGAACAGATGTGCAGCAAGGGATCAAGGGTTTAGAAGAGAGCAGAGAGAGGAAGCAGGGAGCTAGAAAGGTCAGGATAGGTTTCAAAAGAAGGTGGTGAGGGCACTCGCAAGGAAGGCTAGGTGCTCATCAAATGAACATTGGAAGTATGCAAATGTCAGCGAAGATGATGAGTAACTCACGGTGGGGGTGGAAGGGAGGAAAAAGGGCCCTGATGAAGTCAAGGGCCTGAAGAGGAAAGAGGCTGTGGGTCATTGAGAAGTGGAAAGGAGAAAAAAATACTTCAAAGAAAAGACTAGTTGATTCATCGTTAAGTGGCTCTGAAATGGCACATCAAAGAGCACAAGTGAACAAAAGAGAGAAGATGGAAAAATCAAGAGCAGAATATGTACAGATGCCCAGGACACATCTGTACAGTTTGTATCGATTTCACCTTATGATGCAGTAGATATGTTGATCCTATGTAAAATATTTTGAGCAGAATTATATAAACATGATTAATTTTCAAGAAAGTATTTTCTGGAGCTCATTCCATTAAGCCAATTTGATTCTGTGATCAATTTTCTGTACAGTGCAGGTAATTTTTTTTCAGTTTTGTCTTTAATGCAACTGCAATTACTTTTATTGAGATTGATTCTTTCAAACTTAAATATTATTCTGAAGCTATGATTATTCTATTGGATTTCTTGAGAACATCATAGTTTTCCAATTATAGCTTCTGCCATTGTGATTATTCTCTGACAGCTCATCAAACAAGCCCAGTGTCTCCACATCAAGTCTGGGATATCTAAATTTTACCAAGATTTGATTCTGATATTGGTTTTTAGTCAATGATAAACCTTATCATGTGAAGTTTTAGATTTTGCTATTTTTTATGATGAATATTTCTACCAAATTTAACTTTGTCTAATCTTTCCCAATGTGTTTCCTCCATAAGTTTTTAATATTCAACAAATTTTATAATGTGCAATTTCCATGATTGCAAGTTTCATTTTGGGATTTTTTTAACACAAATCTTGATTATGATATCTATATAATGGAGTTACATGCAGAAACAAACAAAAAGAATAAAAAAGATCCCTATGAAAGATTATTATTAATGAACATATATATGCTATGTATAGCATATGCAGTATATAGCTAACTGTAATATACTGTATATAGTGTATATAATGTATATAGTATGCTGCCTTCTTAATAAAAAAATGGAAAATAAAATATATGATAAACACACACAACCACACGTATTTGCTAATTTTACTGGAAGAAACACAGGAAAAAGAAACCAGGAGCTAATGACAACACTTATCTATATGGATGAATGGAAATGGGTAAATGGAGTGAGACTTTCTGAGTATACATTTTTAATATACTTTTCTATTTTGAACCATATACAAAATGAAATAAAACAAAATGAAAAGAATATTTTAAAATGAACCTCAAAATTGAATCAAAATAGAAGCAAAAGAATCTGACAAATGACAACTCAAAAAAAATGGATTCATTTGTATTTAATTCAAAAATAATACATTAGAAAATTGGGAACAATTCCTCTCAGATGGTCTGCAAATAGTGAATTCGATTCTTCCCATGTCTGTTCATTTTGTGGGCTCTTGTACACGTCACTGGTGTAGAGCAGAAGCGGGTCGAAATGTCCTTCAGCGAGTGAAAGGCAGTTCAGTTCAGGACATTTGTCAAAACAAAGTTCTCATAACGGGAAGAAAAACTTGTCCATGATTTCCCCAGAACAGAATAAGATGGCAGAGTGGCTGGGTCAGTGGGGCATTTGCTTGGCACCCACAAAAAAAATCCCCACTTTTCCGGAAAGTTGAAAAATATGTCAGCTTTTATCTTAGGGAGAGCAAACAAAAAGCACAGAAACTGTGATGCACTTTTATAATCAAAGGGAAAAAAACCTCTAAAGCTATGTTCGTGTCAGAAAAAAGAAAATGAAAAAAGACAACACCATCCTCAGCAGCAAAGACCTTAGAAGCAGCCGCGTGCGAGTTCAGGGGAAGAGGAACAGCAGTGGCTGGAAGGGCTTTCTAAGCTTTACGTCCAGGCCAGGCTGTACAACCCTTATATGATCAAAACGAGTGCATTTGATCTAATAAGAGAACAGTTGTCTTGGTGGGAAGGAAATACCACTGAAGGAACAAACCAGAAAGACTGTTAATCTGGTGATGGTCCCTGGGGAGAAATGCCCCATTGCTCACCAAGTGGCACCTATGAAAGTATAACCCTGAGGAAATGCAAAGAGGAACCTGGCTTGTGGGTTTTACATGGGCAGAGAACGAGGGTTAGATAAGAGGAGAGGGAGATCTTTTTGAAAGATGGCAAATTTTATTCAGAAGTTAAGTTTGAAAAATTCTATACACAGACTCATTTTTATATATTACCTTTTATCTTCACTTCATTTATAAATAGGGGAAACCTTTGCATTTTAGGCATTTACTGCAGCACTTTTTACTATTAGCTACATTTTCATGCAATGACCCTGTCTTGAACTTCACTTGTATTGATTTTAAATTTATTCCATAATAAAGCTTCTAAATGTAGAAGATTAACTACAATATTATTTTAATTTTAATAGAAACAATTGTGTAAATAGTACTTGGCTTGCAGTGAAACGTAGATTGCTGCTTTCTTCTAAAGTTTTAAACTACAAGATATCTGCATTCTCTTCATCCTTTCTAATGATCTCATCTTTCCTGGCTCCCCTTTCTTCCTACGGTCTTTCACATTTACAAGCTGATTTAATACATATACACACATATATATACATATATTTATATATAACTAGTGGTTGCTTGGTTAGTCACATTCATGCTTTAAAAGTTAATTTGAAAGTTCAGATAGGACCTGTATATACCAAATTGCCAGAATGGAAAAATTACTGGATAGTTGAAAATGTCTCAGAAGCTCCAATTAGCCTGGAGAACATATTTCAATGCACAGTTTATTATATGCAATAGGATGCCCAATTCTTGTTAAACTTGTTTCTTTAATTTTAGATACTTTAGGAATGGTTATCAGATTACATTTAGAAAAAGTGACTTTGTGTACAAATCATTTCATCTTTCACCTTCTGTTTCTTTGAATGAAGAGTTAAAACAATCATATTTAATCCTTTGGCAAACAGTGAAGTATATTAGAGCTTGTTGGAACAGCTGCTACCAAGCTTATCTATGATATTTGACATGTAATTAGTGCATCCCTTCAAAAGTACCATGAGCCAAAATATAACAAAAAGTCAGAAAGAGAGAAATAAATACAAAGGGAGAATTTGATCCTGGAAGATTTCACAGTGAATCAGTTTGGTAGACACAAAATGAAATGTTCTTTATATCCTCACTTCTAAAATCCTGCTTCTACCACCTTAAAAATCAGTGATTAACAACAGTGTACAGTTTATGGATTATCCAGGTTTTTTTATTTTTATTTTTTTGCTTTTCTTCTCTATTCATCCCAGTGCCTGTCTTTTATTGATATTTGACTATTTCCTAACTTCCACTGAAAATCCCTTAAAATCCACATCATTAGAGAATAGCCAGAAAGAAGAGCCTGATTAACCTCCCTCATGCAGATCCTCTCTATCTCCCCGGAAGTCAAGAGGTCAGTAGATACGCAAGTAACCTACAGCCAACAAGGAGGTACAGGAAAGCCCAGGAGTGGACACAGAAGAACAGTTGGTCACCCAGAAATCAGAGAGAGATGCTGCATGATGGCAGGTGTGTGAGGCAAGTCCCTTCACTTGAAAACTATAAGAGCTATTCATGCACTATTTGAAGGAAAAAGCAGCAGAAGTCATCACTGTCTGGACATGAAGAACATTATGTTAAATGAAATAAGCCAGACACAGAAAGACACTTACTGCATGATCTCACTTACATGTGGAATCTAAAATAGTCAAACTACTGGTAGCAGAGAGCAGATGGTGGTTACCAGGGGATGGGGTGGGAAATGTGGGGAGATGTTGGTCAAGGGATGCAAAGTTTCTGCTGTGCAAGATGAATGAGTTCTGGAGGTCTAACGTACAGCGTGGTGAGTAGAGACAACAATGCTGTACTGTATTCTTGAAATTTGCTAAGAGGGTGGATCCTAAGTGTTCTTTTCACACACAAAACAATGGTAACTATGTGGGTAACTATATTAGTTAATTATCTTGATTGTGGTGATTATTTCACAGCGTATACCTATTCAAATCATCAAGTTGTACATCTTAAATCTGTACAATTTTTTTAAAAGTCATCACTATGAAAAACTAAGCAGTGATGTTCAAGCAATGATGTGAACACACAAGTTTGGTTGACATATAAGCAATCTCACCCCAAAAATTATTTAAAACGTATTTAGTATTTTTTCCAAATTTCTAAACATTGGGATTTAATTTTTGACGGTAAGTTTAAACTAAGTAGGTGGTCTGGACACATTCCCATGAAGCATCATTTCCTGAAGCAAGAGGACACTATTGTTCTTTTGCCCTAAATTTTTAAAAATGAAAACATTTCACTGCATGTTTTATGCCAAAGTCTTTTTTTTCCTGTGAGTAGACAACTGCAATTATGAGAAAATTTTGAAATGAAACCAGTAACTAACATGAGTGTAAGAGAGCCAGCACAGTGTTTTGTGTTTAAGAAAGCTAACCAGCAACTCGTAGTTGGAGTGTAAAAGGCCAGTCTGGTCTACGCCATTTCACTCTTCTGAATCTTTTTCTGCTATATGGTCTTTATCACAGATACCACTTACAAAGTGTCTGTGCTGTACACTGAGGGGAGAGCCAGGTGTCAACATCCCTCCCAGTGTGAAGACTGGTAAACCCTAGCAGTTCTTTTACTTTGAGCTATAGTGATGCCATATACAACCAAAACAACAAACGGCCATGTTTGAAGGACTTGAATTCTGAGTTGTGGGTGTCACTCTTCCTAACCTTATTATTAATACTTTTCTTTGACCAACTTATTTAAGAGAAACCATTCCTCCCTCCTCCTATCATAATTATAATTTCTTACTTAATCTTTCAGCTGATTTGTTTTCTTTAACATATTTTTAGTTCTTCTGTTCTCTCCTCACCTTGACCCAGTGTTTCCTGAAGTAGAGGCTGGTGGGTGGAAGTTTTCAGACAAATCAACAGACAGATCAAATGCCATCTCCAGTTTTGAAATTTAGCTCGTAAAAGAATGACATGAGATGATAATTGCCTCCTGCTTTGTCCCTGCTTACCTAAAAAACCAAAATACTTGTAAAAGAAGAGGACAAAATAAAACAAGAAGGAAAGAGTGAGCTAGATTGGAATTCCAGGAGTCCTTGATTCAAGCCCCAGCTTGGCCGTTAACTAGCCCTGTGATCTTTGGCTAAGACCTTAACATCTAAGGATCTTAATTTCTTCTCTCTCTTTTTTTTATTCTATAGATTACTACTATGTTTACTATTATGCTGACATCATGCTCCATGGTGGAAATCTACATACACATGGGAGGTGGATTTGATAAGCCTTAGGAATTGCTTGGCTATGGCACATGAAAACAGGAAGATTCAAGGGTAACTCCCAGCTTCCATCTTGGGAAATTGGTTGGTGTTAGCAATAACCAAGATAGAGAACATAGGGGAAAAATAGAAGTTTTGAGGGGTGATAAGGGAGCAAAAAATGTATTGACATGTTAATTTAAATTCTAAAATTTCTTTTCCCCAGAGAATGTGTCTCTATTTCTCTAACTGCAAAAAGAATAAAGTAAAATTGCAGAAATTGAGGTAAATGTTTATTTATCCCATTATTAATGCATTTGTTCAGGCTGACATCTATTTTTGTTCCTCTGTCATGCTAGAGATTCCTTTTCTTCCCAACGAGATGATTCTGAAAACATGAGGGGGAGGAAGGGAACAGACCCTCTAGGGTCTGTTTAGAGAGAAAATATTCTTTTCTGTGGGATTATGTATCCAACTTGTTTCTGTGTTCTCTGCCTGGGAGGTTCACCTTCCTTGACCAAGAAAGAAGTTTCAAGAAGACAAACATGAAGAAGTAAGAGAAGGAGAGACCTGCCTAGTTAATCAAACTAGTCACATTTTCCCTGGAAAGCAGTGAGATAATAGAATAGGCCAATTGTTCTCACTTATGGAGGATTCTAACTTTTTCTTCTGAGTTACCAAAAGCTTTTGTCTGATACCTTTCTCTCCAGGCTATTACTTGACTAAAGATAGTATTGGGATGTTGAAACAGGTTGAATATGCCTTAAGTCATATCCAAAAAACTTAAAAATATCAAAGCTCCTCAGGACTGAAAGTTGGAAAATTATTACTTTAAATAATTTTTTTTTTGCTTACTAAATAATAGTATTTACAGTAATGGCCAAGTAGGTGGGCTAAGGCAAGCAGACAAGTAGCCACAATGTGTAACAAAAATTTAAAATCCCAAAAACAATGTTCAAAGAAAGCGTTATGGAGGTTTGAGAGAGAGGAGAGAAAGAAACAGAAAACAAGCATCTTTTGGGGAAAAGTGAGAATTGTTCTCATGAAGAAGGCAGCATTTGAGCAGAGACTTGAATTACATTGCCTGGGGAAAATGGCGGCTGGAGAGGTCACGGCAGGCTGAGAAAAGAGCACAGTGACGAAAAATACTGGAGTTGGAAAACGGAAAGCAAGTCTGAGGGTTGTACTTTTACAGCATGGCTGAAACATAAGGTTGAGTTGCCATATGCTAGAAAAGGTTGGGATTGTGTTGGAATTCCACATAATCTGGGTGTGTCAGGGGCCCCCACGTGGCTCTGGAGTATTTGTGTCTCTCCCTCTCCAGTGGGGATCTAAAAAGAATGGCCAGGAAACCAGCCTATGGCTTTGTACACTTGCACCTGTCCTCCCTTTGTGAGACCTGTCTTGTCAGATCCCTGGGAGTTAACAGGAAGCAATTGTGTCCTCTTCCCTAATCCTGCCATGCTCATCCCCAAATCAGCACTCTTGGAGCTCCTACAGAGGTTTAATCACTTATTTTTTTTCCTAAATATGCACAGAAGTGTTCATGAAAACATATGTGTAGTTCAAAACATAGTTATAAAGTAAACACCTGTATGATTATTCCCTGTGTAAATAAATAGAAAATTGTGGCTCCCAGAGGAGCCAAAAGTATTCCTTTTGTGGTGGTATTAAAAATAGGGCTCCAAATTTGTTGACAACTCTTCCATAGAGAGTCTATGGAGTCTATGCCCCCTCCTCTTGAATGTGAGGTCTGTGACTCCTTGACCAATAGATTATGGTAGAGAGGTGCTTTGCCAGTTTCCAGGTACAGGCCTTAAGCCTCCACTTCCTGCCTCTTGGGCCACTTGATCTTGGAATGCAAGCATTGTGTTGTGAGGAATCCCAGGGCAGATAGAGAGGCCACCTGTAGGTATTCCAGCCGAAGCCCATGGCAGAGATCCCAGCCAGAGTTGTGAAAATGCTTCTAAGTACTGACAGCCCCAGCTCCTCACAGCCCCCAGCCATCAAGTCACTCTTAGTCTTCAAGGCTTTCCACTTGAGACCCCAGATGCCATGGAGCAGAGACAAGCTGTCCTTGTTGTCCCCTCCATGGATTCTCAATTCACAGAGTCTGTGAGTGTAAGAAAATGGTTGTTTTACATGACTAAATTTTGAGGTGGTTTGTTATGCAATAATTGTAACTGTAATACCCTCTAAATTACTAGGGGTATTATTTAAGGTATTTTCAAGTTCATGGAAAAGTCATAATAGCAGCAACTGAGAGCAGCCTCTATAGCTGTGTGGGTGTACACTGACTGAGAAAGAGCCCAGTCAATCACACTTTCTGTTCTACTCCCATTAGCCTGAAATGTGTGATAATCATTTTCTTGCTTTTTTTTAAAAAAATATATAGTCTTACCAATCATGAGGACATCTTTTTAACAAAATGGTTTATTTCTGTCTTTTTAACTCTATATAAGTGAAATCAGATTATATGCATTTCCTGTGTCTTCTTTTGCTCCACATTAGGTTTGTGAGATTCATTCATATTTAAGGAATTCACTTTCTAAAAGATCAGGTAACTTCCCAAAGAAGAATAGTGGAGGAGGACAAAGAGTCCCAACTCAGTCTTTTACATGTACAAGATGGGGACAGACTTCAAAGTGTGTGCCTTCTGAAGTTCTTTCATGCCTTCTTCATTCATTCAACACATACTTATGGAGCACCTAACTTGTGCTGGGCTCTATTCTAGGCTTTAGGGAGAAAGCAGTGAATGATATTAAATTCCTTTCTCTCATAGAGCTTACATTTTAATAGAGGGAGATCGATAATAATCAGATAAACTGGTTTATAAAAGTCATGTGGTGATAAAGAGGAGAAGAAAAGGAGGAGGAAGGGGAGGAGGAAGAAGATTGGTGGAAGGAGAAGGCAAAAGAGAAGGAAGAGGAGGAGAAAGAGAGAAAAGAAAAGAAAAATAGAGTAAGAGTTTATATTTCTAGAGAGTTGTAGAGAGGGAGGTTGCCCCTCTCATTCCCAACCATGGTTTATCTTTTAAATCCCTCTCACAATCATCTCATAATCCCTTTCTATCTCATTCCCTACATTTGGACTCTCAATCCCCTTCACTAAAAACTCTACCCCCTTCCTGTAAGAAAACAGCTACTTCCTGTCTTGTATTTTCCACTGGAGCCTTGATCTTCAACCAAATAATAATGCAGACTTTCCTTTGCTTTGGATTTCCAGGCTCTGAAGAGATGTCCGTGGGTTCAGGTCTCTGGGGTGGGGAAGATGCTGAATCAGCAAAGGCTACAGCTGTCTTCCTCTCACGTTACTCAAGGGCAAACACATCTCATTAGAGCAAACCTTACAATTTAGTCTACTACCAGGAAATCATATTTCTCTTTGTAACACGGCCTTGATTGCCTTGCTTGTGAAATACCCACCAGGGCTTATTATGATAAGAAGCATGTGACTGCTTCCTGTGGCTGCTTGAATGTGAGAGCCACAGCCTTTGTGGATAATTGCTCTCTCTGGTACAAAAATTCCCCAAATCTTTCCTGATAGCAGCAGGAATCAAGGTCTTGATTCATCTCCCCACTGCCTCAAGTGAGAAATTTGGGCATAATTTCATATATGAAAGAGATAAAAGAATTATTTTTAAAAATCAGAGGAGACAGATCATCACAGCTTAGTTTTAGGATGAATCTTGGCATAATGATAGGATGAACTGAAATAATAACAGTGAAGGGGGTAGGAGAACTAGTCAGAAAATGAATTTCCCAGAGGAGAAGCAATGAGCACTGAGCTCAAGTAGTAGGAATAGGTAGGAAAAGGCCGGGTGTGGTGGCTCAAGCCTGTAATCCTAGCACTCTGGGAGGCTGAGGCGGGTGGATCCTTTGAGCTCAGGAGTTTGAGACCAGCTTGAGCAAGAGCGAGACCCCATCTCTATTAAAAATAGAAAGAAATTAGCTGGACAACTAAAAATACACAGAAAAAATTAGCCAGGCATGGTGGTGCATGCCTGTAGTCCCAGCTACTCGGGAGGCTAAGGCAGGAGGATTGCTTGTGCCCAGGAGTTTGAGGTTGCTGTGAGCTAGGCTGATGCCCCATCGCACTGATGCCATTGCACTCTAGCCAGGGCAACAAAGCGAGACTCTATCTCAAAAAAAAAAAAAAAAGAAAAGAAAATAGGTTGGAAAAGTCAGAGATACATTCAAGGCACACTGCAGAGAAGACACTGTGGAGCTTTGCAACAAATTATTAATACATATCAGGAGCAGGACAGGGGTGGTGGCTCACACCTCTCATCCCAGGGCCTTGGGAGACCAAGGCAGGAGGATCGCTTGAGCCCAGGAGTTCAAAACTGCAGTGAGCTATCATTGAGCCACTCCACTCCAGCTTGGGCAGCAAAGTACAACCCTGTTTCTAAAAAAAAAAAAAAAAAAGAAAGAAAATAAATATTAGGAGCAATTTAAATATGTCAATATTTCAATCTTGGTGACCATGTGAATGGTAGTCCCAGTAACAGAAAAAAAGAAGGAAGAAAGAAAGAAGAGAAGGGATGATCAGGGCCAGAGTGGTGGAGTGGGAGGAGAAAGAATCAGCTGTGAACATGTGAAGTTTTAGGTGTTCACGGACATCCTGGACTGTGTTAAAGTTTCTCAGTCCTTGAGACAACAAAGACTTCTCATAAGCAGTTTGGAAAATTGTTTGGTTATATATTGCAAGCCCAACATTTAATTAAATGTCCAATAGCATGAAGTAAATAGTAAATATCAATATTTCTTATCTTTATCATTAAACTCCATTTTAACAGACAAAAAGAAAATATTTACAAAAATCTGTAATAGATCTCATTTCCCATTCTCACTGTATACAAGAAAGTCAGGTTGTAATTCATGGTATTATTTTTAAGGTCATATTATCTCATGCCTTGTCATTCCTCTTTGTCAACCTTTGAAGATAGCTCTGGTATAAATACATCCAACCTATTTCTGAAGAGTATATCTTACAGATAACTAACAAGCAATGGCTATGTGCTCCATTTCAGAAGAACTAGGAAATATTTTGCCCTTACTAACCACCTATATTAAGGCAAATAGAGAGCCTTAATGCTAGGAGGGCACTTAACTCACCTCATGTGTTTATTAATGGCCAGATATATGATATCCCAAGGACTGTTCTAGTTGCTTGAGGTTAAAAAGGATGAATGGCACTTGATCATCTAAGGGCTCTTGTGTGTTGCATAAGGGCTCTTGTGTGTTTACCTGTGGAAATACCTACAGGTAATAATAATACAAGACTGACTGTGTCCTCTCCATTCACATACGTGAGTGTTCATGTAAAATGAATCCTACTGGTTCCTGGATGATACCTTTTGTAGCACTTATTGGTTCTATAAACTAATGGAACAAAGCTTTCTACCCTTTCTTATGTATTTTAGAAATGGATAATCATTTAGATTTTTAGTGATTCAAGTTCAAGTATCTATTCTCTCCTCAGATTTTCTTATGCTTATCTATATATAGCACCGTATCGCCAAGTATTCCTCCATTCACTGCAAGAAAATAAGCCAAAATAATGAAATTATAACTACCTGGACTTAACATTAACTTTCCTGAAAAAGTCTGAAGATGCTTTATAGCATCATCAGATTTAATGTCATGCCTTTTGTTATTATGATCTGAATAGCTGGGGGAAAATGTGTAGAAAACTTGGTTATATTCCTGTTTCAGACACGCATCTGCTTTGTAATTTTGGACACTTTGCACTTCAGTGTCTCTGTTGTAAGATGAGGAAGGAGGATGGCTCTTCAGCTGAAATTCTACAATTCTGGGATTCTTAAGAGAAGAAAAGCAAGACCCTACCTCCCAACTCCAAGGCTCTCTTTAGTTACTCTAAGGGAAGTTGCCCACCCAAGTGGGTGATGGAAAGTGTCAAACCCTTGTGCCTAGAACAATTGACTTCTTCCTGAAGATTTTCTTACAGTGTTTCTCAAGTGGGAAAAAGCTAAGAAAAAATAGCTTCTGAATATTGTCAACAAATAATTACTTAATTATATCTCTTAGAATCAAAAACAAATCATGCCAGCCAAATTGATGCCAGCAAAGTAGTGGTAGTAGTGGTGCCAGGATGAAAGTCTCTCTCAGAATCCCTTATTAAAAAGCCTAGACATCAAGAGAGAGGACCTAGAATTGAAAGCACCTTGTGATAGTTAGTTTTATGTGTCAACATAACAAGACTATAGCATTTGGTTATTCGATCAAATACCAATCTAGGTGTTGCTAAGAAGGTGAAGGTATTCTGTATATGTGGTTAACATCTACAGTCAGTTGATTTTAAACAAAGGAGACTATCCTTGATAATCTGTATGAGCCTAATCTAATCAGTTGAAGGCCTAAAGAGAAAAACTGAAATTTCCCTGAGGAGGAAAAAGCTTCACCTGTGGACTGTAGTGTCAGCTGCTGCCCCAGAGTGGTCAGTTGGCTGGCCTGACATATGGATTTAGGACTTGCCTACCGAGACCCCACAATTCAGTAAATGAATTCTTTGCAATAAATCTCTCTTTCTCTCTCTTTCTATATATGTGTATATGTGTGTCCTACTGATTCAGTTTCTCTGGCAGATGTTACCTACATAGTTACCTATATAACTCTGGTAAATATACATATATATATATAGTTGATATCTATACATCTCTGATATGTATGTATGTGTGTATATATAATTTATTATATACATGTTTGTGTTTGAACATATCTGAAAGTCTATTACTTATGGAAACATTCCTTCAAGTGTGATCTTCTGAAATAAAACTGTCAATTTAGAACAAAAGCTAACATGTATATAATAGTTGAGATGTGTCAGGTATATTTATGCACATCAACTTATTTAATCCTGACTTCAACTCTATGAGAAAAGCACAACTATTGTCCCTGTTTTACAATTAGGGAACCTAAGGCAGAAAGAAGTTAAGTGACCTACCCAGGCCCATGTGACTGACAGGGGGTAAAATCAAGATTCAAACCTAGAGAGTATGGCTATAGAACTAGAATCCTTAACTATTGAGCTATACTGCCTCTTGGAACAAGCCTTGAACTTCTCCCAAAGAGTGCAAAATAGCACTTTAGCATTAAGAAGTCTAGAATGGCCAATTGACAACAAGCGTGGGTTTTAGATTTGGTTGTTGGAACCAAATCCAGCTAGATCTCTGATCACTCTAGTTAATCCCAAACTCCTCAAACAGGGATCCACAATCTCTGATAGGGACAGGGACAGGCAAAATAGGTAAAAAGAATCCTTAGCCACCAAGAGGAGGGACACTTCAGAAACCATTGCTGATTGAAGCACATCTCTTTTCACTACTCATGGTTTTCCTTAATATCAGCGATCAAACCCAGAGCAGCTGGGATCTTCAGGGATGTTGAAGTGCTAGACTGGCCTTTGGAAAAGCAATGAAATCGCTGTTGTGTTGGAAGATGTTACCATTATTTAATAGATTTGAGAATTTTTATTTTCTAAACTTTGGAAGTTGAAGGAAATAAAACTCTTAACTCTCACAATTGAATATAATTCTACGAAAAGCACAGCCAGGATGTCAGCTGTGGTTGTGGTCACCTTGTCCATTTAAATCCAGAAGAGATTGCATGGACTTCTGCTCACATAAGCAGTCCAATGTCCTCTCTCAAGACTTCCCAGTCAGTTTCTGTTAGGTTCTCCTAAGTGGTGAGTTCCAGCTTCCACTAAATTAGATTACTGTATAGATTGTCATCCCATTCTGCCCATGCTATTTTTTCCATTTAACACATCAACTCAAACAAATATTTCAACCCTCTTCCATAATTTTCACACAACTTAGTGTGTGTCTACTTGTCTTCTCTCACAAGAAAAACTATACATGACTTGGAAATGGGCGAAAAAGATTACTGCATATCCTTTCAGAGGATGTCTGGACACAGTCTAGTCAATTCTCTGGAAATTATCTGATTTTATGTGGATGTACACCTTCCATTATGTTTCCATTAACTAAGCCATTTTATAACTCTCTAGGGATTGTAGAAAACTGATAGGAATGCAAAGGATTCACAGCCAAAGCAATGCAAATGAATTTTGTTCAGTAAAGAAATAATTCATTTTTTTTGCCTTATAGAAAAGATTGATTCCCAAATATAAAATACTATTGTTTGATAAGAAATTAACCAGGTTTGCATCTATCAGCAAATTTATTTAAGAATTCCTGATTTCTTTTTTTTAATTTCAAAACATTAAGGGGGTAAAATTATTTTTAGTTATATGGATAGCTTTTATAATGCTTAAGTCACAGCTATAGTGTACCCATCACCCAAATAGTGTTCATTATACCTGTTAGGTAGGTTTTTGTCCCTCCCCTATTCCCCCCTCTACTCTGCTTAATTTCCACTGAATTTTATTTCCCTTTGTGCACATAAGTGCTCATCGGCTAGTTCCAATTTAATAATGAATACATGTGGTGTTTGTTTTTCCATTCTTGAGATACTTCACTTAGGAGAATGGTCTTCAGGTCTATCCAAATGGTTCCAAAGGCATTAATTTATTCTTTTTATGACTGAATAGTACTCACATTTTGTTAATCCACTCATGAATTGATAGGCACTTGGATTGATTTCACGTCTTTGCAATTGTGAATTGTCCTGCAATAAATATTTGAGTGCAGGTGTCTTTTTGATTTAAAAAAAATTATTTTCTGTTGAGTAGATACCAAGTAGGATTGCTGGATTGAATGGTAGTTCTACTTTTTAGTTCATTGAGGAATGTCCATACTATTTCCCATAGAGGTTGTACTAATTTGCAGTCCCATCAACAGTGTATAAGCATCCTTTCTCTCTGCATCTATACCAGCATCTATTGTTTTTGAAATTTTTAATAAAAGCCATTCTAACAAGGGTAAGGTAATATCTCATTGTGGTTTATATTTGCATTTCTCTGATGATTAGTGATGCTGAGTATTTTTTCATAGGTTTATTGGCCAGTAATCTATTTTCTTTTGAAAGGTTTCTGTTCATGTTGTGTGCCCACATTTTAATGGGGTTGTTTGTTTTTTTCTTGCTGATTTGCTTGAGTGCTTCATAGATTCTGGATATTAGCCCTTTATCAGATGTATAGTGTGTAAATATTTTCTTCCATTCCATAGGTTGGCTGTTTTGTTCTGTTGATTATTTCCTTAGCTGCACAAAAGTTTTTAGTTTAATCAAATCCCTTTTATTTATTTTTATTGTTGCTCTAATTGCTATTGCAGTCTTAGTCATAAATTCTTTGCCTAGGCTGATATCTAGAAGAGTTTTTCCTACATTTTCTTCTAGAGTTCTTATGATTTCCTGCCTTACATTTAAGTCTGTTATCCATTGAATAAATTTTTGTGAGTGGTGAGAGATAGGGGTCCTGTTTCATTTTTCTGCATGTGGCTATCCAATTTTCCTAGCACCATTTATTGAATATGGCTTCTATTCCCCCATGCACATTGTTGCCTGCTTTGTCAAAGATCATTTGGCTGTAAGTAGATGGATTTATATCTGGGTTCTCTATTCTGTTTCATTGGTCTATGTCTCTTTTTGTTCAAATAGCATGCTGTTTTGGTTACTATAGCCTTGTAGTATAGTTTGAAGCCTGGTAAAATGATGCTTCCAGGTTTGTTCTTTTTGCTTAAGATTGTTTTGGCTCTTCAGGCCCTTTTCTGGTTCCAAATGAAGAGTAGAGTTATTTTTTCTAGATCTGTGAAATATGACGTCGGTATGGTGACAAGGATTGCACTGAATCTGTAAATCACTTTGGATATTATGGACATTTTAACAATGTTGATTCTCCAATCCATAAGCATGATATGGTTTCCCATTTGTTTGTGTCTTCTGCAATTTCTTTCATCTGTGTTTTGTAGTTCTCCTTGTAGAGATCTTTCACCTCCTTGGCTAAATATATTCCTAGGTATTTTATTTTCTTTGTAGCTATTTTGAATGGTGTTGAGTCTTTGATTTGTCTCTCAGTTTGACTATTATTGGTGTATAGAAATGCTACTGATTTATGTACATTGATTTTGTAACCCAAGACATTGCTGAATTTATTTATCAATTCCAGGACTCTGTTGGTGGAGTCTTTTGGAGTTTTCTACATACACGATCATATCCTCAGGGAAAAACTACAGTTTGACCTCCTCTTTCCTGATTTGGACCCCCATTCTTTCTCTTGCCTGATTGCTCTGGCTACGATTTCCAGCACTATGTTGAATAGAAAGAATGAGAATGGACACCCTTGTCTTGTTCCAGTTCTTAGGGAGAAAGTTCTCAACTTTTACCTATTCAGCCTGATGTTGGCTGTAGGTTTGTTATATATGGCTTTTATATTTTGAGATATATTCCTTCCATGCCTAGTTTTTTGAGGGTTTTTATCATGAAAGGGTACTGGATTTTGTCAAATGCTTTTTCTGCATCTATTAAGATGCTCATATGGTCTTTGATTTTGCTTCTGTTTATGTGCTGAATCACATTTATTGATTTCTGCATGTTGAACCATTTTTGCATTCCTGGGATAAAAAGCCCACTTGGTCATGGTGGATCATTTTTTTGATGTGCTGTTGAATTTGTTTTGCTAGTATTTCATTGAGGATTTTTGGATCTGTATTAATAAGGGATATTGGTCTGTAGTTTTCTTTTTTTGTTGTGTCCTTTGCTGGCTTTGGTGTCATAGAGTGAATTGGGGAGTATACCCTCCTTCTCAATGTTATGGAATAATTTCTGGAGTATACCCATACAAGCTCTTCTTTGTAGGTCTGATAGAATTTGCTGTGAATCCATCTGGTCTGGGTCATTTTTTTGTTGGAAGATTTTTTATTACTGGTTTGATCTTTTTGCTCATATTGGTCTGTTCAGGAGTTCTATTTCTTCCTGATTAAGTCTTGGAAAGTTGTGTGTTGTCCATTTCCTCTACATTTTCTGGTTTATGTGCACAGAAATTTTCATAGTATTCATGGATGATGTTTTGTATTTTTGTAGTATCAATTGTAATGTCTCCTTTTTCATTTCTGATTGAGCTTATTTGGACCCTTTCTCTTCTCTTCCTGGTTAATCTAGCTAGAGGTCTGTCGATTTTGTTTATCTTTTCAAAGAACCAATTTTTGTTTCGTTGATCTTCTGTATTTTTTTTTCCATGTCATTTAGTTCTGCTCTGACCCAGGCACAATTCTGAAATCTCATGAATGGTGTTGCAGGCCCAGCAGGGGCCCTGGAACAAATCTTTGACATATGTTCACTTTGTATTTGCATGAAAGCCATATCGTTAACTTATGAAAGTTATACTGTTACATTCTGAACATTTGGGAAATGGAGGATATTTATATTGAAGAAACACAAAAAATTGCAATTAAATATTAAGTACCCCTGTAAAACCTTTTCCTGTTTTCTCAACTCAGGCTCTAACCCCCAACCATGTAGTTAGGCTCCACATTCTTCTGTTTTTTCTACTCTTCCTCGCCCCTAAGCAAATCACATTCTATATATGCTCTCCCCCAACACCCATTAGCAAGAAAGACTTAAAGATTTATTTTCCAAAACAAAGATATTTCTTCCCTAAGAAGAACCCTCATGCCAACTTTGTTTATCTTGAAAGATATCTTGGCAAGCAAGACTGGAAAAGATTGAGAAGGGAATAAACCAGTGTACCAACTTGGTTTTTTTTGTTTGTTTGTTTGTTTGTTTTTTGAGGCAGAGTTCTGCTCTGTCACCCGGGCTAGAGTGCCTTGGCGTCAGCCTAGCTCACAGCAACCTCAAACTCCTGGGCTTAAGCGATCCTACTGCCTCAGCCTCCTGAGTAGCTGGGACTACAGGCATGCACCACCATGCCCTGGTAATTTTTTCTATGTATTTTTAGTTGTCCGGCTAATTTCTTTCTATTTTTTTAGTAGAGATGGGGTCTTGCTCTTGCTCAGGCTGGTCTCAAACTCCTGAGCTCAAAGGATCCACCCGCCTCGGCCTCCCTGAGTGCTAGGATTACAGGCATGAGCCACCGCACCCGGCTCCAACTTGGTTTTTATGAGTGAAAAATCTGAGGCAAAAATAATTTGCTCGTGTCTATTCAACTACTAATTTAATTCATTATTAGAGAAAGTAATATATTTTCTGCAATATATGAAATTATTTGGATCAATTATCACTATATACACTGCATTTAATTTGTGCTTTGATTAAAACTCCACCCCCCACATCACTCAGCAAAAGTTTTAGTGAGACTAAAATAATCCAGCTGTAAGACTTAATTAAAAATAAAGTACCGAAAGTCACTTCCTGTACATCCTACCCTCTTCCTATACTCTATTTCTTTCCCTAGAATGTGCTATCATAAGAAACATGAATTTTTGTTTTTTGTTGACTGCTGTATCTACAGCACCTAAAAGAAGGCCTAGCACATAGCAGGCCCTCAAGACATTTTTGTCAACAGAACGAACATTGCATCCAGCAAAGACAGAATATAATTTTTTTAGCAGACATACAAATTATATGAAATTGATCATAAGCTAGATCATAAAGGTAGCCTCAAGTAAGTTCAAAGACATCAAACACATTATGATTTCTGACCAGAATTAAGTTAGAATTACTAGCCAAAAGTTAACCAGGAAAAAAACCTCACTATCATAAGAAGGAGCCAGACTTCCTTTCTAGTGATGCAGCAGGGTGATAAGGGGATACACAGTGAAAGAGCTGGGGGAATAGGGGCCCTTCCTCTTTGCTCCCTCTCTCTGCTCTCCTCTTTCTCCTGCCAGCAATCCCCACTGGCTGAACACAATGGGAGCAACAGAAGCCAAGAAATGTCCTTGAAGTGACCCATATGAGGCAGGGTCCAGGGCATCAAGCTGGGTGGGAACAGCAGAGAGAAATCTGCAGTGATAAGGGAAGCCATCCAGCACAAGATGGCATCTACAAACAACAGCAAAACATGAACAAGCACAAACTGTACTTACTGATAAGTAATTGAGAACATTCCATTCAAATCAGGAACAAAACAAGATGCTGGCTCTCACTGCTTCTATTTGAAATTGAGTTTGAGATCTTTGCCAGGATATCACAATAAGGAAATGAAAAAATATATAAAAATCAGAAAGAAAGAAAAATACTGTCATTATTTATAGATGATATGATAGTCTCAGTATAAAACCCAAATGATTTACAGATCAAATACTAGAACTGAAAAGGAAGTCTAGAAAACTTGTATATATAAAATGAATATTTTAAAATATATTGCATTTTTACATAAACAAATTTATAATAACAACACATATATTTTACCCATAAATAAATCCAACAAGATGGAAAGAGATCATCTCTGTGGAGATATATATTATAAAACATATTAAGAGACATTAAAGTTAGATCTAAATTAAATGGCAAGGTGATCCAGTCCATTTTCCTGGGTAGGAAAACTTTATACTAAAGAAATCACTTCTTCTCAAATTAACTTAGAGATTCAATGCAATTCTGATTAAAATCTCCAAAGGTTATTTGGGGGAAATTGTCAAACCCATTTTCAAAATTTACATAGAAGAGCTTAGGACCAAGGTCAAGACATTATTGAAGAACAAAAGCAAGTTGGAGAAACTTTCCCTGCCAGATATCAAGCTTTATCATAAAGCTATATAATTAAAACAGTGTGTTATTGGCACAGGGATAGACAAATAGAACAATGGAACTCAACAGACTGTCCAGGAACAGACCCACATAGATAACATAATAAGATTGCCACTGCAGATGTGGAAAGAAGGCACTGCAGGAAATGGTTCTAAAGCAATTGAGTATATCCATATAGAAAAAATGAAACTGGTCTCCTACTTCACACTATAAAAATCAATTTCAGATTGAAAGATTAAAGATTTTTAAGGCAAAATATAACTTTTAAGAAATTACAGTTGACTCTTGAATAACACAGTTTTGAACTGCCCCTGGGGCCACCTGTACATTGATTTTCTTCCACCTCTGCCACCCCTAAGACAGCAAGACCAGCCCCTCTTCCTCCTCCTCCTCAGCCTTTTTTTTTTTTTTTTTTTTAATTTTTGAGTCTCACTCAGCTTCCCATACTAGGTTACAGTAGTGATCATAGCTCACTGCAGCCTTGAACTCCTGGGGGCAGATGATCCTCCTATCTTAGCCTCCTGAGTGTCTGGGACTACGGGCATGCACCACCACTCCCAGCTTTACTTTTAGATTTGGGGTCTTGCTATGTTGCCCAAGCTGGTCTTGAACTCCTGGCCTCAAGGGATCCTCCTACCTCAGCCTCCCAAACTGCTGGGATTACAGGCCTGAGCCACCACACCTGGCCTTCCTCAGCCTACTTAAAGTGAAGCAAACAAGGATGAAGATTTTCATGATGATCCCCTTCAGTGAATTAATAGTAAATATATTTCTGTTCCTTATGATTGTCTTAATAAGATTTTATTTCCTCTAGTTTATTGTAAGAATACAGTTTATAAAACATATGGCATACAAAATATGTGTTAATTGACTATTTATATTATTGGTAAGGCTCCCAGTCGACAATAGGCTATCAGTGGTTAAGTTTTGGGGGAGTCAAAAGTTGTATATGGATTTTCAGCTGCACAGATTGGCATCTTTAACCCCTGCTCTGTCCAAGGGTCAACTGTATGTGAGAATATCTTCTAAACCTCAGGTTAGAAAGGGATTTCTTAAGCAAGACCTAAAAATCATCAACCTTAAAGAAGATTAAAAAATTAAAATTAAAAACTTGTTCATCAAATGACACCATTAAAAGAGTGAAAAAGTAAGGCACAAGTTGAATGAGATATGAAGAGTTAGCATCCCAGATACACAGAGTACAACAATGAATCAATAAAAAAAAGATAAACAGACCAACGGAAAAATAGCCAAAGGAATGACAGTTCATAGAAGCACACAAGTCCAATGAACATATGAAAAGATACTCAACGTTATGGAAATTAAACCACAATGAAAGATAATTCCACACTTAAATGTCTGGCAAGAATTAAAGGTTGATCAAATCAAGCATAGATAAATAAATAAAACAACTGGGAACTCACATCCACTGCTGGTTAGAGAACAAATTTGGAAAACAGTGACATTATCTAATGAAATGGGACGTGTGCATTTACAGTGACACAGTACTTCCACTCCTAGGTAAATACTCTGTGGCTGTACATTTCCAACTGTGAGTTGTGAGCCACTAATTTAAAAATTAAGTAGAACCAAGTAGAAATACCAGAATGCTGCAATTAATAAGGGTGTGTATTGTTTTGTAGAACTATTTTTTACAATTATGTATGTGTGTATTAGCAGAATTGTTATGATAAAGATATATTTCACTGTTATCTCAGGTAAAAAAATGTTAACCACACTTTTCTACAGGAGGTCTTACACACGTGCACCAAGAGACAAGTAGAAAATATTTATTGCAGTGCTGTTATGTTAGGTTATGATAGCAAAAACCTGGAAGCAGCACAAATATTCATTGCCAGTAAAATGAGATAAATAATTTGTGGTATATGTATGTCATATAATATAGTACATTAGTAAAAATGAATAATCTGCTGCAAACATTGATGTGGATGAACCTCAAAAACAGGATGATGGGCAAAAAAAGCAAATCTCAGAAGCATACTGTATGATTTCATTTATATATAATTCAAAAGTAAGAAAAGTAATTGTGTTATTTAGGAGCACATATCTAAGTAACAAAACTATAAAGAAAACCATGGGATTTGTTAACACAAAATTTAATATAGTGGTAACCTGTAGGGGCTGGGGGCTGGAGAGATGCAGTTAAGGGGGAACACTTAGGGTCTTCTACGGAACTTATCAAGTTCTATTTCATAACTTGAGTGGCAAGTACATACGCGTCCATTTTATCCTGATACTTTACTTTGCACACACATGGTATGTAAAACTGCATATACATGATATATGTCACAATTAAAATTTAGAATAAATGTTGCCTATTGCTATTTTATTTAACTCTGTATCTCATTCAATGAAAGTTTAATATTAGAAGAAAACTTAGCACTATGGTCAATGAATAGAAGGTTTAAATGAATGTATCATTTGTTTTAAAAAAATTTCAAAACTTAACAAAGTTAAGAGATAACCAGTCATGCTAAAACTAGCAAACTTCCTTGTTACCTCTAGCTGCTCAAATAGAGGCTGGAAGAACTTGTTAAGGAGAGAATACCAGGTTTACTTCAGAATTTAATTAATGCCAAGTCGTTGGTATCCAGGTTTATCATCACACTAAAATTTGTTCTCCAGAGAGACAGTTACGAACTTAAAAAATCAGTTAGATGAATAATTTAAAAAACAGAGGAAAAATGGAATTAAGGAACAACCTCAATATAAGATTGTCTATGTTAATAATAACACCCATAATACAGAATACTCTGCAATCACTAAGAAGATCCAGGTAGTGGATGCTGACATGAAAAAGTGCCCTTGACATTTTGTTAAAGTGGATAAGATAATTTTCAGAACAGTCTAATGTTATAATACCATTTGGGGATTTCCTTAATGTTATGCATTAGAATATGCATAAGCAAACATGAAAAAAAATCTGCACTAAACTATTAACAGTGTTTGAAATTGAGACTCTTGTTTTCTACTTTATACATATCTGCATTGTTTGAGTTTTGTTTTGTGATGAGTCTGTACTATTTTGTAATACGAGTTATACACAAATTATAATTATATACACATTATATTTTAAGATAGATACATATCTTACCTGCTAGATATGGATGATAATATGGAATAACCCATTTCTTACTATAAAATAATGAAAAAAATGAAATGGTGGCAGAACAGTTTAGTAATAATTATAACACTAATCACAGCTGACAATGTTCTTTTCTGAACATGAAAGAGCTGGTTCTAGTCTGTGAAGAAATAGCTGTTTGTTTTGCCATGCTTATAAACACTGACCCAAATATTTTTCAAAAATAGCAATAGGGCACTGTTTACCATCTTGGCATTCCTTATTGGTAGATAACGCACTGTCCCTCCCTCTCTCCCACGCAGAGTGAATACTCTTTTTATATTATCATGTTGATACTGAATAAACTCTAATTGGATTGGTTTGCCTACAAGTGCCTGTGGGTGAGTTTATAGCCCTGAGGATATAAATGAAAAAATTTAATCTGCCCTCATTTGTACTTTCAATTTATTAATAGCTTATGTCTCCTATAATAAATAACTTGTTCAAATGTAAAATGCAGTAAAGTAAAATTATTAAGACTTTTTCTTTCATAATATATTTAGCCTTAGGAATCAAAAATTTCAGAAAGTCTCAATTCCACAGGATCCATGTGATAAAGTTGAAGAACAAGAAAAAAGTGAAAAAATAAAATTTCTGAAAGTAAATCTTCTGATGGCTGGCCCAATAAGCCAAATAAGTGAAGATTATGTTTAGGATTAGAAGGTTGTTTCATCTCTAAAGCCCAGAATATTTCCCAAATTTACAGACCTACGCTTTTTACATTGAGAGCATCATCAGACCCCTCCTCCACCTCCTAATGACTAAGGAAGGAACTTTAAAGTTTAGCTCCAAAGCCTAAGGACTTGCTACTAAGTCTAAAGAGATTTCATTGAAAGAATTATTCTTGAAAAAAAAGCCACCCTAAAAAAGCACTCTCTCTAACTTTAGGGCAGATGAGAAAGACAGGAAGAATGGACATGAACTGCAGTTCCCATGGAAAGCACCACTGGCGACATGTAGTATTTTTCCTTGTTCAATTCACTATTATCCAATAGTATTTCTTATCTAAGCTGGGTAGATAAACAAAGCTCAGGAAATACCTGAGTAATGTATCCAACCTATGGAAATACATTTCTTGTGCTATTGGTATCTCTGCTGCAGCTTCGCCTCATGGGCAAGAAGGATTACGTGTCACTATCCCAGTGTCACTGTGCCAAGCAAACTCTACCTAAAATTCTCTTGCGTTGCATTCACACTTTGCAATCCACACAAGTTATTTTTTGTGGATCAGGTATATCATTAGGGAAGGTAACAATTTAGAATACATAATCTCAGTAGTGCTATTAACTCACACCCTGTGGCAGTGAGACTGGGATATGATTTCAATGAGGGTGAAGAAGCTGAGGCAGACTATTGATGATTTATCAAGACTAATATAGCAACATGGAGGCATCACTCTCTCACAGTCCTCTCTTCTCTGATAGGAGCTGTAGCATAGACAAAACCCAGACCTTAGTAACTAACAATGCCTGAGAACTGGTAATACATACATTAAAAACTGAGTAGATAAGATCAGCAAAGTCTCTTACTCAATCCCATTTGTTAGACTAGTCAAGTGGTGCAGTCAATGTTCTCTGAGAATATTAAGCAATATTTATTCCATCCACAAATCCAATAATAAAATACATTTCTGATTCTAGTGATGTAATGATTGAACTGTATTTCAATGAACTGTGACAAGCATATAGTAAGGAGAGCTCAAATTTTTCCAGTTTTGTATTCCCTGTTTATTTTGTCAGTTACATTTATTTTTATCTGCATTTTTCTGATAATAAAAAGAAGAGGAAGGCTGGTTTGATTGACAGCCATTCTTGGTGTAGGATTTCCTCCTGACTGTTAAATATGCACCTCACTCGTTACAATACAGCATTTCCAAGTTCTCCAGGACACAGAGGTCAGAAAGCCAGAAGACAACTTTCATCATAAGTAGACTTGCTGGAAACATTAGCAGGATGTCACAGAGAGAAGGAGCCATTAATATGGAACTTAACTTTGTGACTGGAAAAGTTTGAAATGTAGTATAGTTTACTACACAGCTTGCATTAGAGTATTTGGTATAAAGTAACTTGAGAATACAATGTAAAATGATACATATTCAATGTCTGCAAGTTTGTTTTAACCGTGCATAAATTGATTGCATTCAACCATGTTATTAACAGAAACAAGGCACAAAGAAGTCATTTTTTTTTGTCTGTTTTTCAGCAAACTCGCTTTACTATCATACAACTTTTTTCTTTTTAATTAAATGGTGAATTCATTGACTTGTCCAACAGAGTGAGTTTTACTGTTGTATAGAGTTGAAAAGCCTCAGTTCAAATATACCCCCAGAAACATTTATCAACCAGTGCAATATGTAGGTTTTAGTATTGACGCAAAACTTAATATTACGCCTTTTAATCCTTGCTTCTCATATTGAACAGGTACTTTATTATATTTACCTTTTTTTTTTTTTTTAAGACAGAGTCTTGCTCTGTTGCCCAGGCTAGAGTGCCATGGCGTCAGCCTAGCTCACAGCAACCTCAAACTCCTGGGCTCAAGCAATCCTTCTGCCTCAGCCTCGAGGCAGGACTACAGGCATGCGCCACCATGCCCAGCTAATTTTTCTATATATATTTTTAGCTGTCCATATAATTTCTTTCTATTTTTAGTAGAGACGAGGTCTTGCTCTTGCTCAGGCTGATCTCAAACTCCTGAGCTTAAACAATCCGCCCGCCTCGGCCTCCCAGAGTGCTAGGATTACAGCCATGAGCCACTGCGCCCGGCCTATATTTACCTTTTTACTTAAAACTAGGGAGATTTGGAGCAATTAAGTCAATAGCAATATCCATAATGTAACTCAGTACTTCTCTCAATTAGTTATAAGCATTATTTCAATTTTTAGGAATATATATTTGTGTGTATGTATTTATGTATATATATATAGTAGATATACACATTTTTATGCTTTTTTCTTTCTAAAATAAGCAACTTTCCTTACATCTTAAATGCTTTTGAAGTTAGGTTCAAGCTTTGAAGACTTCAAGACACTGTTTAATGACTTAATTCAGTAATTTACTAAATTTACCCCAGTCATGCATTTGTAACTCACTGAATGCCAATAATGTGCTGTAGAAAATCACGCAGGTCTTTTTCCTATACATGGATTTCCCAGATGAATTTCCCAAAGCCTATTTCTACTACCTGCAACAAGTATATTTGTTTAAGGACAAAGGTGAGTCCTACTTCCTCTCAGTTACTTAAAAAAATTGTTTTAACCTGCTCAGAACTCAAGTTCTTTGGTTGGTACTACTCATTAAGCTTTCTTTCATTAGTCCTTTTTTTTTTCAACAAAGCAAAATTAGTTTCATGTTTAGGAACTTTATTTTGGTATTGTCCTTCATAGTTCTTTGGTATTAAAGTGTCCTTTATAAAATGATAGTGAGAGTGGATGGTGGAGATTGTTTTCTCACATCCTTCTAGAATGTTAATTACCCCAACATTTTGTTCATGGTGGTGAAATGTTTCCACACTGGTCAATCCAGAGACTGGGAAACTTGGCTCTGTACCTTTCCTCACTTTTTTTGAAGTTTCTTCATTGCATTGTTGACAATTTCTGTGATAGTTTGAGCTGCACGAGAGCAGGTGCTTCTTAAGAGCTTGGACAGTCACGTTCATCTCCACGTCCCACACGATGTCCAGCATCCAGCATTGCACTTAGAGCAACTTTGGTGTATGTTATTGAATCTAGTTAAGTTTTCATGTGAGATCATTGTAATGATTTTTGACAGAAAAGGTTGTCTTGGCAATTTTAGCAGAATGGCTTGTGAAGGAAAGGGCACAGAAGGCACCATTCCTAGTTCCTCCGTTAGCCACCGAAATTAGGTTTCAAATTATACTGATGACCAAATGCTGTTGCTAATGCTCACAATCTCTCAGATCATTGTATATAATCTGTGTCTGTTGCGTTTTGTCAATGATAAAGACTATCAGATAGCATAGACCTCTTACAGTTTCTGAACCTTTTTTATTATTTTATTGTGAAATTTTTTTTTTAATTTACAGGAAAGTTGGAAGCATAGAGACACTAATTGCTAACATTTTGCCACGTTTGCTTTGTCTGTGTTTGTGTACATTCTATGTGTAGATACATATTACTTTTGCTGAATCATTGTAAAGTAAATTTTAACTTTATGCCTCTTTATCCCTAAATCCTTCAGCATCTATCTCCTAAAAACAGGATGTTCTCTTACATAATCACAGTAGAAATATCAGCTTCAAAAAAATGTAACATTATAGTGAGACTATTACCTAATTAAACAGCAGTCCCCAACCCTTTTGGCACCAGGGACTGGTTTCATGGAAGACATTTTTTTCCCCCAGACAGCAGGCATGGGAGGGGTGGTGGTGCAGGCGATGGGGAGCAGCTGTAGATACAGATGAAGCTTTGCTCACTTGCCCACCGCTACCCCCTGCTGTGTGGCCCACCGGTTCCTAAGTTTCACGGAAGATACTTTTTCCATGGATGTGGGGTGTCGAGGAGGCAGCGGAGCTCTGTGGTCCAGTCCCTATCAGGCCACAGACTGGTACCAGTACCAGTACTGGTCTTCGGCCCAGGGGTTGGAGACCACAGAATTTACACAGTCCATATTCAGATGTCATCGATTTTCCCAATAATATGTTTTATAGCTTTTTTTTCCCCCTTCTGGATTCAGGATCCAATTTAATACCATGCATTACATTTAGTCATGTGTCCATTTGGTCTGCTTTAATCTGAGGCAGTTCCTTCCTTTTTCTTTATAACAGGGATTTTGTTAAGAAGACAGGATTTGGGTTTGTCTTATTTATTCATGCCTGAATTTAGATTATGCATTGTTGGCAGAAATTCTACATAAGTTATGCTGCAGCGTCTCAGTGATTCACATTAGGGGGCACAGGGTGTCAGTTTATGCTATTACTGAAGATGCTAACTTGGATCACGTGGTTAAGATGATGTCTGCCAGTTTCTGGTACTGTTTCCTTCACATTTTGGAACCTGTGAGAAGAATTTTCAAGTAAGTCTCCTCTACTCCTAAACAGCGATTCATTTGTCTGATCCAGTCTGCTAATTTCCAGAACATACTTTTCAATTCACTTGTCTATCATCTACCTCCATCACTACCCCAAAAACTGCTCTGTCCAACATCAGCAGTAATTGTCCTGTTTTCAGTCCTTTTTATCACTTCTCAGGAGCATTTGACACTGCTGACCATCCCTTTCTTCTGCCTTGATAGCCTCCTGCTTTTCTGCTATCCATTATCTGTCTTCTTGGCAGGTTCTGCTCCCTCTGCTCGGTCATTAAATGTTGTAATTCCTGAGGACTCATTATAAAGACTGTATTTCTGTATTCTTCTGACTCTATAACCTCTATCCAAACTCATCCATGCACATGGCTTCCATTACCGTCTATATATAGTTCACTCCCAAATTTATACCCCCAAACCCAAACTCCTTCTCTGAGCTCAAATCCAAATAATAATCATCTCCTTCATAGCTCTACTTGAAAAATCACAAAGCTACCTCAAACTCAAAATGTCTAAAACCAAATTATAATCTCCTCCACAAACCCTGCCCCTTATATCAATGAAGACATATTAAATGAAAATCCACAAATCACTCCTGAGAATGGTTTGTTCATCCCCATCCCGCAAATCAAATCCAGTAACAAATTCTAGATTTAATCAGGCAAATGTATCTACTTCTCTCTAAACCTGTACCCACCACCTTAGTTCCTTAGTCCAAGCCAGTATTCTTTGTTTCCCAGATGACTGCAACAGCTGCCTGTCTCCCTGCATCCACTCTTGCTTCCTGAACCTCATTCTCCAAATTATGGCTGGTCTTCTCAATTTGCATCTCTCTCTCCATATCCACAAACACATACACTCATTCTGAACTTAAAACCTCTGATGTCTTTCCACTGATTTTAGCATAAAGATCTACATCCTCATCTTAGCATAGTTTACGAAGACTTTCATAAAATAGCACCCACCTATCTTCTGCAAGCTCACTGTAAGCCCCTTTAGCTCTCATTCTCTGTAGCCGGCCAAATTAACCTGCTTCCATTTTCAGAAAGGTGCCATTTTTATTCCTTACCCAGAGAATTAACACATGCTCTTTCCTTCCCATCTGTGATTCAGAACTTAATTTAAATACCAGCTCCTCTACAAAGCCTCACTAGACTATATTAAAATATCACTAGACTCACTAGACTATATGTTCTCAAGGCAGCGTGCATCTTTTCTTCACCACTTGTAATTAATTATACCTTATTTATATGAATATTTGAATGTCTTTTTCATTAGACCCTAAATTCTGTGAAGACAAGGACCCTCTCTTTTTTACTCCTAATTTTTTCCCCAGCATTTTACTCAGTGCCTGCTATGTGGAAAGTGTTTAATAATAAATGTGTATATTTTATTGAATTTATTTTCTTATCACATACTTGTATAGTGTTTCTCACATAGCAGGCATAATTGTAAGTATTTGCAAAATATCAAATTACGTAGTCTCTATGTTCCATTAGCCCCCTTTCAGACATTGTCATTAATCTGTCTATTTTGGATTGCATTTTAATCAATACTACTTCAAATTTGTGATATGAAGCACACATTTTAAATGGGCAGGGTATTTTTCTGAGCATTTATAAAGGTGAACCTTTAGAGTATTTTCTTGTGAACTCTACATCCCATCCTAAAATATGTCACATAATGCCCAAATTGTAAGTGTGGAGAGAGATATATAACTCTGCCACATTAATGGCAAAGCATTCACCTTGGTGTGGGCCCATTTGTGAAATGTTTTTCTTTCACTAATATCTGATAATACTGGAAGAAGTATTATCTGATAATCTGATAATATGCCCTTCAATTATTTCACAAATTCATTAAATGAACAATTATTAGGTAATTGCAGAGTAAACAAAAAGACCTTCTGGAATTCTAGTGAACTCAGAGATCCATGTGGTTGGTAAATCTTAGAGCAGTATTGAGTTAAATGAAACATGATTCATTCACCAAAAGGAATTTGGGAAATATTCAAAAATCATTAACTTAAGTATCTTTAAGATGCTTAAGTGAATCCACCATCTCCCCTCTGCCCCTTTTTAAAAAATATCAAGACCCAGGTAACTTCCTGAAGAATCTTTTTTTTTTTTTTTTTTTTTTTTTTTTTTTTTGAGACAGAGTCTCACTTTGTTGCCCGGGCTAGAGTGAGTGCCGTGGCGTCAGCCTAGCTCACAGCAACCTCAGACTCCTGGGCTTAAGCGATCCTACTGCCTCAGCCTCCCGAGTAGCTGGGACTACAGGCATGAGCCACCATGCCCGGCTAATTTTTTTTTTTGTATATATATTTTTAGTTGGCCAGATAATTTCTTTCTATTTTTAGTAGAGACGGGGTCTCACTCTTGCTCAGGCTGGTCTCGAACTCCTGACCTCGAGCGATCCACCCGTCTCGGCCTCCCAGAGCTAGGATTACAGGCGTGAGCCACCGCGCCCGGCCGTGAAGAATCTTATTCCCCAAACTCAATCACATACTCATCCTTTCCTACTCTCAACTCTCTATGCCATGTTATCTGGTTTCCTGGGATATGTGCCATGCTGGATACTATAGTTTATCTCAACTCTCATCATCCTATTAATGCTATTTTCTCTAAAAAATTATAGGTCTTCTCCTTTCCATATTTCTCCTATTCTCAAATTATTTTAAGGGTGGAATGAGGCAAGATTGGTATACTCATATGTTAATATGTTCTTACACTTACTGTGATACACCTCAAACTTTAGTATGCAAAAGAATCACCTGGACAGCTTGTTAAAACAAATTTCTGAGTTTCACTGATTCAATGGGTATGGAGTCAGGCCTATGAACTTGCATTTTTTTTAGGGTTTGTGTTTTCTGTCCTGTGAGGAATCTTTGCCTACCCCATGAATGTCATGATGATTTATTGTTATGTTTATTTATCCTATGTTTTCTTCTAGAAGTTTTATAGTTTTAGCTCTTTTAGGTCTATTTCAAGTTAAATTTGGTATGATAGCAAGTAAGAGTTAAGGTTCATTTTTTTTCCATATATATATCCAATTGTTTCAGCACCATTGAATTACGCTAGCATATCTGTTGAAAATCAATCAGATCAGATGTGTACGGATTTCTTAATTCTCTATTTGTTCCAAACTATGTGGAATAGCATGGCTTTATAGTAAGGCCTGAAATCAGGTAATATAAGTCCTCCAAACTTGTTCTTCGTTTTCAAAATTGTTTTGACTATTCTGGATTCTTTGAATTTTCATATAGATTTTAGAATAAATGTATCAATTTCCTTAAAAATATCCTGCCAAGGTTTTGATTGATATTGCATTGAATCAATATGGGGAGAATTGCCATCTCAATAATACTGAGACTTCCAGTTTATGGATGGCAAATACTTCCCTTTGTTTAGGTCTTCTTTGATTTCTTTAGCAAAGCTGTATAGCTTTTGGTATATAGTTTTTGCATATCAATTGTCTGTAGTTACAGGGCTTTTCACATTTTCTTTTTCTTCTTAGGGTCACTTTGGAAATTTCTATCTTTTTAAGGAATTTGACTATTTTAAAGAGAATTTGACTTTATAAAAAGCTCCCAGGCATTAAGATGATACCAGACAAACACCACACTTTGATAACATCGTGTTGTAACACTAAAAACTGTCAAGAACATAACCATTTTATTTAATGTAATTTACAGAGGACATCTCAACATATACATCTCAGGAAAGAAAGTGACATCAAGTTTTTAAATATTATCCCAAATAGACGTTTAAGCCACAATTCATTCAAGTTTAATCATATTCAATTGTCAGTAATAACCAGGAGTGATTTTTTGTATCTGTTCTTGTCCAGCTTAAAAATATATTTAAACAGGATCATATTCTTATACTCAGAAGGTATTTTCTCAGAATGAAAGTAAAGTGAGTGATAGGCTATAACTGGAACTACTTTTATATATTTGAGTAAATGTTACACTGTTTTTGCCTATTCCAGAAGACTAGAGCAGCACTGATTTTTAAGAAATACCAAAGTACTACAGGTTGACAAACAAAACTAAGGAATGTAAGGAAGTAAGTCAAAAGTTAATGAGTGATTAATGGCCAAATATGAGCCTAGTAGAAATCACTGATCCTTCCACTTCAGGAAGAGGCATGGTCTGCACCTTTGTTAGTTTATGTTTTACATGAGTCTGATTCTACTATACATTGAGCTATTTCCTGAGGAAAAAAGATAATAGATTTCTATTATCATAGCATAAAGGTATTAGGTTTGTGGCTTGGACCAAGTACTTTGATTGCTACACTTTAAGACTCATGGCTGGCTCAAAGTAAACTCAGAATTTTAAGGGACCACTAAAAAAAAAATCAGTAACCTTTAACAAGTATAGGCTGAATGCTGGGTCAACTAGTCACATGCTGGTAACAGACATCTCTCATACCCCTCTGTATTCTTCCTTCTCCTGACTTTTCCTGACTCTTTGACAAATTGGAGGTAAGAGCTGGAGAAAAAGAATACAGTGTGATGTTTGAGCCATGTTTACACTGGAGGAAGTACAGAGCAATTGTTGAGGGACAGAATATTGACCTTCTAAATTAGTTGCAAGGATAAGAAATTCCTATAGAGGAAATAGGAGTCAGCAGTGAGGCAGTATATCAGGTCCTGGGCATCATGACAGGCCACAAACTGTTGTGTAATGACTGAAATAAGCTTCAGAGGCCTATTCCACTTTATTCTGGTCAGTTAGGAACCTGGGGCAATTCAATTAAATGGCAAGAGCCAATGAATAATAAAAGGCAGGTGTAAGTAGCTGAAGGGGCAGACTTCTAAATTAGCTCTGAAGGAGTAAGGTATAAGTAGCCAACAGTATAGTTAGTAGCAAATACTAAAAATAAAAATACTAAAGATACAAAGTAAGATGAATGACCAGAAAGCATTTTGTACATACATCTTTCAGGGCACTTATCACTTTTTTTCAGAGTCATTTGTTTTCAGGTTAGTTTCCTAAAGTGACCATAAATTTCTTGAAGTCAAGAAACTTATTCTCTGCTTTTCTAGCAATTAGTTCAAGGTCTGGGGCTTTAACAGGCCCTGAATGGATGATTAAAAATGAGTGAATAACAAAAGATCACATACAAATGGCCAAAAGCATATGAAAATATGCTCAACATCACTAATTATTAGGGAAATGTAAATCAAAACCACAATGAGGTATTAATTTATACCCATTAGGATGGCTACTATTAAAAAAATTTACAGGTGCTGGTGAGGATATGGAGAAATTATACCATTGTGCGCAGTTGGTGAGAATGTAAAATGGTGCAGCCACTAGGCAAAACAGTATGACAGGTCCCCAAAAACTTAAAAATAGAATTACCATCAGGTGCAATGGCTCAGGTCTGTAATCCTAGCTCTTTGGGAGGCTGAGATGGGAGGATCACTTGAGGTCAGGAGTTAGAGACCAGTCTGGGTAATGTAGAGAGATGCTGTATCTACAAAAAAAATTTTTTATAATAGAATTACCATGTGAGCCAGCAACTCCACTTCTAAATATATATCCAAAAGAATTGAAAGTAGAGTTTTGAAAAGATATTCTTATACCCATGTTCATAGCAACACTATTTACAATAACCAAAAGGTGAAAGCAATTCACATGTTCATCAACAGAAGGAATTGAAAAACTGTGGTATAGACATACAATGGACTATTACTCAGCAATAAAAAGGAAGGAGATTCAGATATATGTTATAATATGTATGGACCTTATGAATATTATGCAAAGTGAAATATCAGTCACAAAAAGGCAAATACTGTATGATTCTACTTATCTAAGAAATCTGGAGCAGTCAAATTCATAGAAACAGAAAGTACCCTAGCACTATAGGAGGCTGAGGCAGGAAGATCACTTGAGCTGAGGAATTCAAGACCAGCCCGAGCAAAAGCGAGACCCAGACTCTACTAAAAATAGAAAAAAGTAGCCGGGCATGGTGGTATGTGACTGTAGTCCCAGCTACTTGGGAGGCTGAGGCAGGAGAATCACTTGAGCCCAGGAGTTTGAAGTTGCTGTGAGCTAGGCTGATGCCATGGCATTCTAGCCCAGGCAACAGAGCGAGACTCTGTCTCCAAAAAAAAAAAAAAAAAAAGCAAAAGAAAAGAAACAGAAAGTAGAACAGTGGTTTTCAGAGGCTGGAGGAAGAAGAAATGGGGAGTTGTTAAATTGGTATAGAGCTTCAGTTTTACAAGATGAAAAAATTCTAGAGATTGGTTGTACAACAATGCCATCATGCTTAACACTACTGAATTGTACACTTGGGAATGGTTAAGATGGTAAATTTCATGTTATGCATTTTTTATCATAATAAAATTATTTTATAAATGAAGGAATGAATGCTTACATGAATACAGGGATAAATGATTGAATGAGTGAGAAACATAGGAAAATAGAAAATTTGGCAATTTATGATGTATCATGTTTTAATTTATTGGTTAAAAAAATAATAAGCCTAGAGTGCTGTTCTTTAAAATATTTGCAGAGATGGGTATGTTGAAACTGCATAGATGCCACATGTGCTTGGACTTTTTAGACTCATCAGAGTATCACATTTGGGACTCCGTAGTTTTAAGAACTGTGAAGAAAAAAAGCACTCAAAGATAAGAAGACAGAAGAGGCCAGGAAACATGTGAAGAATTAATTATTTCAAAGAAGAGGCCAAGAGTCTACTGAATAATAGTCTTCACATTCAGGAAGGATTATTACAGCAGACAAATTCTAATTTCACAAGTGAGATGAGTTTACATTGCAATAAAAGAGATTTTGGAAGAACCACAAAAGACATCAATGAAGTTTTGGATTTTCTATTAAAATCGAAGAATAGAATCCAAAAGTTCTGACATGGCATTTTAAGAGAAATATAACTTTAAAGTAATAAGAAAAATTATCCAAAATTTGGAAGTAAGGCAAAGGATACGGCATATCATTGCAATGTACTATGAAGCATTGTGTAACAGACCCACCCCAGGATTATTTAAATCTCTAGAAGAATATACCTTTGTTTGACTTACTGTTTTATAATAAACAATGCCTAGACTTGTTGAAGTTTGATGTTAACTTACAGATTTTAATTCATAGAAAAGATTACAAACAGTAATAACTTTATTATTACATAGCACATTAGCCAGTTTTGTATCTGACTGTGCAATCTTATTTTAGCATTCTTTTATTGACTATAAATACTCAGACTCTAAAATTCTCCTTTTGATCAGATTTACCATTCTACTAGTTCCCTCATTAATGAATTAAATAATAATTTAACACATACGCACCGTGGTTATATACAAGTCATGTGTTTAACTTTTTGAAAACTATACTTTTATATAATGCTATTGTTTTATGATTTCATTAAGATAACACTTTGGTGATTCAGATAGTAAATGAATATAAACAAAGAAAACTCTTATGAATCTATGTGTCATTGAAAGAAAAATAAAAAGAATATCAAAACAAAGTCAGAAAGAAGCTCCCACTAGCCAAATCTAGGACAATTTGAGCATCAATTTCAATAATGGAAGTAATAGTACATAACCCAAATAATTAAAATAAGAAACTTAGAGTTCATGCTGATATAAATAAATGAATGAATGAATAGGGGAGAAAGAAAAGCCCTTCCTCACATTATGATGTAGAAAGATTAAAGGATATGGGAAAATCATCTTTTTAACAGCAACTATAGTCACAATTGATTCAGGTAAGAATCATTAATAGATGCTAAAATTAGTGGATGAAGAGCTTTCATGAGGAATGGGATATTTACATAATTTCACAGCATCTCCCCAGATATTAGTTATAAATCAAAAGTGACATAAACTACAAGGGAACATACTGATATGATGCACTGAGGATAAAACTTCCCTTCTTTGGTGTCATTTCTCCCTAAAATGCATAACCTAAATCTAATCACAAGGAAATCTCAAACTAATCCAAATTGAGGGACATTCTATCAAATAACTAACCTGTGTTCTTCAAAACTATGAATGCCATTTTAGACAAGGAAAGGCTAAAAGTACTGTTCAAGATTGAAGGGGCCTGAAGAGGTACAACAACTCAATGCAACGTGTGTTCCTGGATTGGATCCTTCACTGGGAGAAAAATCTATAAAGACAATCAGTGAAATTGCAACATCTGAAACTGTTTTGTGGATTACATAATAATATTGGACCCATGTTAAAATTCCTGACTTTGGTCATTGTGCCGTGGTTATGTAAGAGAAAGTGCTTATTTTTAGGAAATATGCACTGAGGTATCTAAGGACAAAGAAGCATGATGCCTCTGACCTACTCAAATGGTTCAGGAAAAAAATGTATATCTCTATTTAAATATATGTATACATACATTTATGTTTGTGAATCCTCACAGAGACAGAGAGAGTGCTAGGAAATGATAAAGTAAATATTACAAATGTTAACAAGTAGTGAATCTAGGTAAAAAGTCCAGAGAGTTCATTGTATACCAGTATTGTTGGAAATTTTTCAGTAAAATTGAAATTATTTCAAAATAAAAGTTTAACAAACTCCAAAGTTTGATATTAGTAACTAAGACATCTAAGAAATAAAAAGTAAATAATAATTTCTCATGATGTATAATAAAAGGAAGAAATGTTTTAATCTAATGTAAATATTTAATAACATTGATCATTTATATTCATAAGAAGGTTTAAACACTCAAATAATTTATATTTCAGTTGTGTCTTGAAAACACAAGCACATGATGGTTGACAAGTAAACTTATGCGAGAAATCGCATTTCTGGAAAAATCAAAGGCAAGGACGACCTCAGACTTTTGAGTATTTTTCACACTAAGAATTATCACGATTAACAAAAGGAAAACATCAAAAAACTGATATAAGTTTAATAAGTTTTAGGGAAATAAATGAACTTTTCAAATATTACATTTACTTTAAAATATTGCATGCCTATTAATATATGAAAATTCTGAAACAATTATAGTCTCAGGTAACTGAGAAAAAAAAATTTCTCCTTTAAAAGAAAACAAGAATGGATCATTTCAAGGTAAAAGAAGAAAATTTAAAAAATAGCAGTTCATTATTTGTGTTTGTTTTATAAGCAGGTTAGGGAAAATGCTCATTTTGAATATGTTCTGTACACACTGGCAGGTCTGACAAGAATCCTAAATTATGAAGGGAATTTGTTAATGAATTCACCACAGCCTGAATTCTCTTTGTAAGGACAAGAAGTTGCTAAGAGACTGAAAGAAAACAAAAGTAATTGTATCTTTTAAAACAGTGATTGAAGCAATTAACATCAAATAAACCACAAAAATAGCTTTCAAAATACCAAAAACAATGGAAGAAAACTTTGTATAAATGAATAATAGGTAATATGTTTCTACTAAGGAAAGTTCATAAAGTCACAAAATAGATTACATTTTCAGCTCTCCCACTCAATTGTGAGATTCTTGGGGACAAGGGAATGTTGTACTCAACTTTCAATAAAATGCTACCAATATTAAGCAAATCTATGAGAGTGGAGAGGGAAAAGGAAAAAAGAAAGGAGACTGAATTAGTGGGGGAAATGGAATATATTAACTGAACGTTAATGTACTATGGTTCAATTTATAGGAAACATTCAATTTAATGCCTAATGAACTTCTACAAATTTTATTTTAACTGAAAATAAAAGTAAAGCATAATGATGACTAGCAATGACTAATGTATGATAATGAATAAATTTACTCTGTCATTCAATGTTCAATCAACAACCAGAAAAGATGAAAGAAAAAGATATGCTATTGTTTCATTGTTCTGTTTCAAACAGAAAGTTCAAACTACTAGAAAACATAATTTTGGGAAATCCAATGGTTTTGAAGCTGCTGACAGAATGAGTTGTTTGCCCTTTCTGATCAACATGAGGCATACATATTTTTATTTAATATAAGAATTGGCCCTTGGTCAAAAAATATAAATAAGCTGTAGCTAATAATCTCAATGCTACCCTGATGAATGATGATTTAAGTACAAGAAGTTCAAGTTGCAAAGGTATAATACTCATGCTTGGCTTCCTGAAACAAGTAAGTTCTTTATAAAAAGGAAGGTGAAGATGCAAATAATTTGCCTTTACCCTTCCTGAGTGCTGAAAGGAATACATCAAGTCTAAAAGGATAAATTACAACATTTTGAATTTAAGAGCTCATTTCTGGAATCATCTTCAGATAATATTTATAAAGTCTCCACACTGTAAGATGTATTATATTCTGAGCCCCTCTCTGGTAGAGATTTATTGAAGACGCTGATAGCATATTTTATGCTTGCTATACAAATATCTCAAAAAAAAATTGTGTCTTTTAAGTTGTCTGTAGAGCACCAAGTACACGCTGGGAAAAAAAAAGAATACAGCAGAAAGTGATCCTTAAATCCCAAGGATAAATAATCAAGATGTCAAGACGATGCTACATGCTGCTAGTAAAATATCCTACAAATCTACTAATGGCCTAGTGAAGAGACTCAAAATAATCAGACCAATTTATTTCACAGTCCATATGGGGTTATTTTACATATACAGACATAAAATAATTATCCTGAAAACTGACCAAAACACTTCTACTGTTGCCCCACTGTTCTTTCATAGCAAAATATTTTTTAAAAAATTCACCTGTTTTAAAAAAGTTTTAAAGCAAGTCTTCTTTCCATTGCTATCTAAAGAACAAAAGAGCCAGGCTATAGTGGCTAGTCCCAGTTCTGTGGGAGGCTGAGAGGAGAGGATTGCTTGAGGCCAGGAGTTCAAGTCCAGCCTGGGCAACATAGCAAGACCTCTGTCTCTTTAAAAAATAATAATAATAAAAAAGAACAAAGAACAAAAGAATTTTGAGAAGAGTCCTCCTTCCATCTAGAAAAGACTCCCCAATTTCCTTGCAACTGAAGTTGGCAATTTACAGATTCACAGTAATTCTTCCCTATTCTACACTTCTTTACTTAGATTTGTTAAATGTATGGCAACTGCATGCTTCTTGAATGGTTTCTAAAATTGGAAACTCTTACCAATAAATAAGTAGAAGAAGCAGAGAGGAAATCATGAGAATAGAAAATTAGAAACAGGAAGTGAGGAAGTATACAATTTTACTTGTCCCATCGCCATAGAAGCTCCCCTCCTAGATCTGAAACTCCTTTTCCTCACTGAGAAGAATGAGGGATCTCAGCAGGCAGATGACTGACTATGAACTTACACCTCCACGCATTTGCCTGTGGTTGGAAATTACTAAATAATTCAGCTGTGGCCTGCTGGAAGGCTTGAAACTCTTCACTCTCGACCTAAACTGACAAGGCAATGACTTTAAATCTATGGGCAGTCAAGCCTTGTAAAGGGGGAGAGAGACTGATTAAAATCAAAAGGAAAATTTTGCTGAGAAACCAAAAAACAATGCCCTTTGTCAGTTCACTAATCAAACATGAAAGAACTCTCTTACCTGGGATGTTGCATCTTTTAGCAAAGGAAGTTTTCTTCTAAATTGAAAATATAGCATTCATTTGTTTTAAAGCATAATCACTATTTACATTAATTCCAAGAGGCAAATTGGCTACCTAATTATGATATTCATGTTTTCTTTGTCTAATTGGGTAGGTCAAGGCACTAATTTGATTCACAGCTGTGACATGTTTTTATAGACTTTGGTGAACTTTAATTGCTTATAAATATTGGATTATAAGACCATGAGTCTTCACTAGATTCCTGTTCAGCCCCATATGCTTTCAAACTTGACAATATGTTGTCCATTTCCCAAGAATCTTTCATTCCAAATTGCCCTGAGGGTAAGAAAGGAAAGAATAACACATATGGCTCATATAGCTAAAGTCCATTAAGATTTTTGCTGTTGACAGCACCTAATGAGTTATTGTCAGGAAAAAGTATTGTCAATAAGCCCTTTCTTCCTTAATAATATACTTGAAATACAAAGACAGCGCAGCTCAATGCCCTGTAGTCTTATTGTGAAAGTTTATTATATTCAGATGAGGCACATGATTCCAGAGCTGCCCTACAGTAAATGCAAATGAAAACTTAGAGGCAGCAGCATGGAGTGGGGGAGGCTGAAGCTGATGAAATCTCTTGAACTATGTGATAAAAGACCTAACTGGTCTCAGGCAGAAGCTGGTCACAGCCTTGTAGCTGGGCAACCCCTCCCAGAATTTTGTCCTGCACTTGCAGTGTATGTGAGTGAGAGTTTATCACTCTCCTGTCCACGCCTCCAGCGCTATTCCCAGGTAGGGAATGTCAGTCCTCAGTGATCTAGTTGAAACTGTGAAGGGTAATCTCAAGTGGAGAGGAGAACCACACTGCTGTTACTGAGCTACGGCGTGGGTTTCTGGAAACCACTCATCACCCTCCACCTCCAACAGGTACTCAGATGCCCTAAAGACAGCCATGGTTGCCCTGAAAGTGTGACTGTGCCCCTCGTCCCACTTCCTGTGATTCATCCCACCAAAGCCATCCTAGAATCTATAATGACCAGCACTAGGCCAGGTCAATGAGATTCTGATTCATTCTTGTTGCTTGGGCCACTCCTCTAATTCCTAGTCCTGTCTGACTGTCAAGATCATAGATTCTTCTGTCACAAATATACAAGTTCAAACCCCACCTCTACCACTTGAGACTGGTGGTTGCACACAAAATTGAATTTTAGTAAAGCCAAGGAACATATATCCATTTAAACATTTTATTATAACATGAGGTATTTTGATACACATTTCATAACTAAATATTGACATTTGAACAACTTGGTAGAAAAAAAATTTTGTCTAGGTTCAAATAATTCTTCCTTTTAGGTGTTTGGCACATACAGACATTATAGATTTATTTTTATTTTCCTTCAGAACTCTGGGTGCTCTGTGAGAATCAGCAGGAATCGATGCAGGAGGCCAGTTATGAAACCACTGCAACCATCCAGAAAAGTGGTGACAGAGACGTGGAGGAGGCTGGTAGGTGGAGAAACTATTTTGAAGGTGGAGTTGGCAAGACTTGTTGACAGCATGGGAGTGGGATGAGGAACAGTCAGTCAGCCATAGCTCTTGAAAGGAAGGAGTAGGAGCTGAGGCCACATAGCAGCAGAGGGCAGCTGCTTCCGCAGCCAGGGGGATTGCTAAGAGCCAGGCAGCTCTAAAAAGGCAGACAGCAGGACAGACCTGGCGGGAGAACGTAAGTACTCAGGGCTGCTTAGAAAGACCGGAGGGGAGGCAGGGGGTTTCTAGTGGCTGAACAGGGCCTAGAGTTTTTATAATAAGTGAAGTAGGGGCTCAACTCATTTTAATTAGACCCAGTGGTGGGCTGGAGCTGGTTCATATGGGCTCACAAGAAGTGATTGATAAATAGTCAGAACTTTTGCAAACCCATTGGTAACTTGAAATTGCCCACAGTTGGAAATATATATCCACACCACGTAAATTGCCAAATTTGGTTGTGCGTGGTGGCTCACGCCGGTAATCCTAGCACTCTGGGAGGCCAAGGTGGGAGGGTAGCTTAAGGTCAGAAGTTCGAGACCAGCCTGAGCAAGAGTGAGACCCCCCCCCCCCCCCGTCTCTGAAAAAAATAAATAAATAAAATAAAAATAAAGTAAAATAAAATAAATAAATAAATTGCCAAATGCTACAAATCAGGGCTCTTCCCCATCCCCTCTCCCCTGCCAAAGCTGGTTGTTAAATATTTACCAGTACGCCACTGACTGGACTCCATGAGGCTGAAAGACCTAAGAACTCCGGCAGATATTTGAATTATACCATCGATTGACCTGTTCTCTCTTCCAGTGAAGTGAAGAATGCTGCTGATACTTCAAAATCTAGAAGTTTTTGGAAAATTCTTTGTAATGCAATGTGTATTTGTCCTATCGACCAAACTCCCTAATTCCTAATTATGTTTTTCTGAAGCTAATATTAAAATAATCTCTTTTTTTGAGCACATGCTGCATAGGAAATAGTTTGATTCACAGGGAAGTTTGGTCCAGAATTTAAAACATCACAAAGAACCAGGCTATAAAAGAATATGTTCAGTATCCAAGATATCAAGCGTTGCTTTTATTTTAATGTATTCTTCTGATAAATATTCTATAATATTTATGTGACGTAGTCCTGTTCTGACTGAATTACTAACAAAAGCAGTATATCAATGATAATATAAAATGAAATGTAATTAAATGCTTTATTACAATTTCATCAAATCTTATATGTCTGTAGGCAATAAAAAACTATGACCTTGTAAAGAAGAGAATTAAATCTAGAATTGTAGCTCCTAGGGATAATCACTGTTTACAATGATAGATTGGGGTCTGGAAACTGTATACCCCATGGACTGGCAAACTATGTACTGCAGGAGCTGAATTCAGCCATGCCCACTCATTTGCATACTGTCGTCAAAGTCAAAAGAAAAACAGAGAGACCAATCTCTCAAATTCAACATTTCATTTGAGAGGAAAGAATTGCCATCTGAGACATACACACATACCAGGTGGTCTTCATTATGTCCAAAGAACAAAGAGAAGGTTGGAGGTTTTACAAAAAAGAGAAACATTATGTACTGCTCTTGGAGAAAGTTGATTGACATTATTAAGGTTCTAGGGAGTTGACAAGTTTTGATTGGTGAGTGATAGTGGGTTAAATTAGTCCTAGAGTTGCAGTAAGTTATCTCAGCAGCTATAGATAAAACTGGTCTCAGGTTATAGCAGGCAGTTTCAGCAGCTGGACTTGAGAAGAATTACATTTGTGGAGCAATGTTATGTGTTCTGAGTGCTTTTTCTCCCTGGCTTCTCAGTCATGTTTTAGTTGGGTAAGACAAGAATGACCCAATTTGTATCATCAACTTTCACACTGTGGATGATTATTTTTGCACTACAGACTGCTTAGTAACCTGCTTCCCTTCCCCACTTACACTATGTAGTGGATGTCCTTCCATGTTCTTGAATGTTATATTGCGTCATTTTTACAGTTGTGCAGCCTTCCATTTTCTTTCTTTCTTTTTTTTTTATTTCGGCATATTATGGGGGTACAAATGTTTAGGTTACTTATATTGCCCTTGCTCCCCCTCCCCCCCGAATCAGAGCTTCAAGCGTGTCCATCCCCCAGTGTGCATCGCACTCATTATGTGTGTATACACCCATCCCCTCCTCCCCGCTCCCATCTGCCTGACGCCCGATGAATGTTATTCCTATATATGAACTTAGGTGATGATCAGTTAAAACCAATTTGATGGTGAGTACATGTGGTGCTTGTTTTTCCATTCTTGGGATACTTCACTTAGTAGAATGGGTTCCAGCTCTATCCAGGAAAATACAAGAGGTGCTATATCACCATTGTTTCTTATGGCTGAGTAGAACTCCATGGTATACACAGAACACATTTTATTAATCCACTCATGTATTGATGGACACTTGGGTCGTTTCCACATCTTTGCAATTGTGAGTTGTGCTGCTATACACATTCGAGTGCAGATGTCTTTTTTATAGAATGTCTTTTGTTCTTTTGGGTAGATGCCCAGTAATGGGATTGCTGGATCAAACAGTAGACCTACTTGTATCTCTTTGAGATATCTCCATATTGCTTTCCACAGAACTTACTTGGGTTGTTTCTAATTACTTATTGAGGTAACAAATATATCTCCTACTAACCTTTTCCTCTTATCTCTAATTATTTCCTTAGGGTAAATTTCTAGTTATAGAATTGTTGGTTCAAAGCTGGACATGTAAAAATTTTTAAGATTTTGGTAACATTTGCAAAGCTCCCTACAGGAGGATTTCTCCATTTATATTACAACTATCTTCCTATGAATTTTAAATGTAAAAGGACAATGTATTTTCTGGTGAAAATTCCCCAAGATTCTTCCAAAGTGTTAAGAATAATGTCTTTATAAAGTGCCCATGTGAGAAAAAGATAAAATTGATAGTCTTTGTGTAGATACTGTAAGCTTCAAATTTTAGTCCCAAACGCACATTGTAAAAGTATATGCTCTGTGGAAGTTTATAATATTGACTATATCAAAAAAAGTGGTTATAATAAGTAATCTCTCTAAGCTTCAGTTTTTGCACCTATAAAATGGGATAATACAAACTCTTCCAATCTGCGAGATTATTGAAATAATCAAACGCTACATGCACAAGGAGGAAGTATAAATACTCACAAAGTGCAAAAGTAAGACCTGATAGTTTAAATTATTTCAACAAATTTCTCTTTAATGCACTTTATTCTTAGATATTAAAATTTAATTGATACTAAGATTTTTTAAAATAAAGCACATTTGTAACTGATAAAAAAAAACAATACGAATGAGATAAATCCCCCCCCCACAACGCTGCTTTCCTTCAGAGGAAAATTCCCACAATGCAAGTCCACTCGATAGTTCTGGGTGGGGAGATGCCTGAGGGTTGCAGAGTCTGGAGATGGCGCTCAATGGGCAGCTGCAGCCTCTTCTACCCATTCCCCTTTCTTTCAGCTCCAGGACACTGGACTCTCTTGGTTTTCCTGCTATCTCACTATTCATCCTTTTCAGTCTCCTTCGGTGGTTCCCTCTCTTCAGCTTGTCCTTTGAACAGTGAGTGCTCAGGAATAGGTACTCCCATGATGTCTGTCGTCTGTCACATGCCTATAACACTGATGACTCCCGGCACCTAGTCTGGCCCGCGCTTCTCTCCTGAGTCCCAAACTCCTGTGTCTCACCACTTGATCCATTTCTCCACTTAGATGTCTAATAGCGTCTTAAAGTTGATATACTCAAATCTGAACTCCTGGTCATTCTCTCAACCCACCCACCTCCCCTCTGCACTCAAAACCTCCCCCCTCTCAGGTGATGGCAACTCCATCGTTCCAGTGGCTCAGGCCCCAGACTTGAAGTCATGCTCACCTCTACTCTTTCTCTCACACCACACACGTAGTCCATCTAGGGCCTGGGTTGGCTCTACCTTGCAAGCGGATCCGGAAGCAGACTACATCTCACCTCTTCACGGCCATCACCCTGGCCCGGGCAGCATCCCCTTTTCTCTGCGTTGCTGGAATTATCAGCTGCTTGTCTTACTTGATGCTCACACACACCCTATTCTCTATGTGACGGCCAGAGGGATCCTGTTAAAACATTTGCTCCGATCATGTCCCTGTACTCTGTGGCCACCTATTTTGCTCAGAGTAAAAGCCCAATTCCCCATAGTGGCCCATGATATGCTGGTGTTATAAAGGTCTTGCCCTGGGCTGCCCTTCCGTGGCACCTCTCTGACCGCCTGCCCCAGTGTTTTCCCTTCCACTTATTCCACCCCAGCCATGCTGGCCTCCTCCTTGGTGATCTTCAGCAGGCAGCTACCCTCTGGCCTGAGGGACAGTGTTCCTGCTGCTCCCTCTGCCTCCTTCTCAGGAAGGCCCGCCCAGTTAAAACTGCACCCTACCCTGACTCTATACTTTTTATCTTGGTCTGTTTTTCATCGTTTCCCCCCTAGCACATAGCACCTCCTACCACATGATAAATTTACTTCTTCATTGTTTACAGTTAATTACATGTCTTCCTCCCTTTAGCATGTAAACTCCACGTGGATGGGAACCTATGTTTCATTTCATAGATTAAATAATTACTAAACACCTACATACTCACTAGATAATTCTGAGACTGTATCAAAATTACAGTTAAAACAGAACTGAAAATTCAGGGGGATAAAATGTAGAACAAAATAAAGAAAATGGGTTAAATAATATTTTTATAAAAAGATTCCATGCTAGAGATAAGTTAAACCTCAAAAAGAAATTTATTGAAAACAAGTCAGAAAGGAATGGAAACAATGGTTAGAAAAGACTTGCAGTAACTAGAAATCAAAAAACCTCCAGAAAGGGCTCTATTCTGCTGCTTATTAACCAGTGACCTAGGGGCAACCAAGGTCTTAAGTAGTCCACAGCATGGAATGCTTCGGAAGCATCGGTTTTCCAATCCATACATTTGGAATAAGCATCTATTATTTTCTTAACTCGAGTTATTGTCAGGCTTGTAGGTAAACACTCTTTGTAAATTATTAAGTGCTTTATAAATATGAGTTATTTTAATGCACTGGTGTTAAAATACTGTCTTATGTTGGCTTTTAGGGGGCTCTTAATTGGCAACCAGTACTGAGCACGTTAAAAAGCCCTTGAGTAGTTTCCATTTAGGAGAAGGAAATTGACCCCTTCCTCCCTTAGCTTTCTCAGCAACACAGAAAAGCAAGTGGTTGATGGGAGGGGACTCCTGTGAAATAACCGTTTTCTGCCAGATTCCCAGCAGCACAGCCTCTGGGAAGCAAAATGCCTTCCTCTTAATTGGCAAAAGAAAGGCATGGAACATTCCCAGAGAGTGAAAGCATACAACTGCCTCGTAAACGATGACAAAGCACTTTTAGTAAAGTCTTAAATGAAGAGGCTATCTTTTTCTCTGTTCACTCCTATATCATGTTATCTATGTTTATTAATAAATATATCAATTAATTGACCGGCAATTGATGTCTTAAAAATTTAACAATTAGATAAGTAGCCAGAACCCAGCTGTAGCGGACTTCATTTATTTAAGGCCTCCCCTTCAGGCCTGCTTTAAATTTGTTTTATGAGACTGATAACATTAAAATAACTTGAACATGAAAGTTTTAAAACATATTAGAAGCTCGATGTAGAAATCTGTAAACAAAGATAAATAAATATGTGAAAATCTTGCAAGCGGCTCCTCTAGCATTTATTTCTTTACTTAGAAAAGATTCTCTCTTTTCAAGTTGTGCTGGTGCCCTCTAGCGGCGGTTAGTGTGGCGTCCGCAGTTTTATTAAATCATTCCTGGCCTTAAGAAACGTCCGTGACACCTCCCAACCTCCCCTCAAAAGAAAAAAAAAAAAAAAAAAAAAATCACCCTACCAATATTACAGAATCATCAATTTTTTGCACTGCTGTATCCAGAGTAGAAGAAAAATATACAGCAAAATTAAATGAATCAGACATCATGATTAGAAACAAAGCTTTGTACAATGATGGAATCTCAACAGTTTGAAAAGATTCCATCTGATGGTCCCTTACCTTTCAGTGTCAAAGATGGAATTGAGAATTTCATATAAGCTATAGATTTTTTTTCTTCAAAAAAAATGTGTACTAGTGGCACTGTGTATGGGTAAAAAAAAAAAAAATGTGTATGCACCTATAATTTCCGGAGCTCATGTCACATCTGAAGGCCTTGCATCCCAAGTTAAGGCTTTGGGGTTTATCCAGCTGTGTACACATCCCAGGTTCCACAAGTTAAAAGTCCTGTCTGAAAAGCCAAGTTTAAAGAAAAGTTGGAAAAGGATATGTACAATATGACAGTATGCAAAATAGGACTACATAGTTTCTATGTATACATAGCAAAAATATGCAAACTATGGGAATGATGAACATTGACTTCATGGTAATTGTCACCTCTCAGAGCAAAGGAGGACATTTAGATAGGGGAAAAATAAAGGTGGCCTCAGTTATGCTTGTAGTATATCACTTTTTCAGAAACTACGCAAGTATATATGGCATAATATTATTTTAATAAAGCATGGTGGTAAATATTTGGATAATGAATTTCCATTATTTTATTTTTCATTCTTGCCTGTATATATGTTATACTTTCCAATTTAAAAAGTTTAATAAAAAAGCTGAAAGTATTATATTTTAATAATACATTATCTAATTCCATTGCTATATAAAAAGGTTAATTTTTCCAAACACCCAAGTATAAGTTCATTTTCTGAGAAACACCTTTAATTCTATACTGTATAAAATCATCCAAGCTTATTTTAAAATACAAACTAAAATACTAATATTAAAAAGAAAGCCATTGTTCTCTTCACAGAGTCCTTAAGTAGAAAAGCCTTTATTTTTATGGCTATAATTTGATTTCTTGATAGAGAACGAGGAAAAGGAGAAAATTCTTCTGAAACTAATGTTATATTGGAACAAAATTTATTATCGATCCATATGCATTCTACTATGAAATACAATGAAAGTTTAGATAAGGCATTATTCTTTCTGGGGACTTTATATACACAACAAAGTCAGTGTGAAGCTGACTGTGTCATTGCTTGAGAGTCTGAACCTAATAGCTGCTTAACTGATTCAAGCTCGTAGCTGCACTGCTGCATAGCATCCCAGAGAATTCAGATGCAGCCCGGCAGACACATCCTACCATGATTCAAAGCAGCAGGGCTGGTGCCTCGCTTGCCTTAAATGGAATGCTGGTGGAATGAGGCAGCACAGGCAATCTGGAGGCTGGTAGGGAAGAAGATCAGCTTCTGGTTCCATCACCTGCTCATTGATAAAGATGACAGACCCTGGATAGGCCTGGGGAGGTAAGTTATGATGGTAGCATTAACCAATTGTGGGGCCATATATACGGTTGGCCTCAGGGGTCAGATCCAAGCTCCAGTCCTCCTGCCCTCTGCTCTTAAGGAGAAGCATTGTTCATTTCTGAGGACCTTTGTTGGGCCATAGTGTTATGGCAGAGGCAGAACTTGGAGTGCCATGGTAAGGAAAAGGGGCAAAACCTGATGCTATTCTGGCTATATTCTCCAGAGACATTAGGTTTCTTAGAGATTCTGTCTTTTTGGACTTGTCTCATTAAAATGACGTTCCCCCTACCCTCAGCTGCTGCTCTAGCAAGAGAGCTAGACTGCTTTCCTAGTAATTAACTCCTCCAGTTGCCTCTTCTCACCACACACCCACATTCTACTACTTCCTGTCTTGACAAAGGGAGGCCTGGCCTGGAGTAGAGCCTCTAGCTCTCCCCCCCCCACCCACCTCTTTGGGTTTATCTCTCTCTTTTTTTTTTTTTTTTTTTTGCCACTAGAGTGAAAAGATTTGGAAGAACTTCTTTTGTTAGGCCTTTGACAAAAGATACATAGGAATATTTTCAGCCCTATGTAGTCTGGCACAATTTGCCAGATCTAGGAATTTCAATTAGGATTTTGGCACCAAAAAGCAACAAACAGTGTGCATATGCCTGGCCTAATCATCGTGTGTATAATGCGTCTCCCGTGGGGAATCCAGTGGATGTGGTTGTGACTACAAGTGGCTGTTTAGGGATTTGGTGATCTTGAGTCCTGGCCTAATATCAACTCAGAAACGACTGACGTGCACTTTGGAACAGTGTAACGTGGGGAAAATGAAGATGGATGCAAACTGTATACCATCACCATCTTAAGGCAAGGGATGACCAACATGGCTTCTCCAAATACATAATGTTTCTGAAGCACCTAAATTATCGTTCTCAATATTCAGATATTTAAGCTATTTTTATGCCTTGCTTACATTTAAGCTACCTCCTAAAACAAGTTCCATCCACACTAAATGATTTGCTTTCAAACCAAAATCCTGTCTTAAAAATATTCCTACAAATAAACTGGTGTCGAATATTAATATAATAGGTAAATAGTCACCTTTAGACAAGAGAACTGCATATTTCACCATCAAATTTTTTAAAAGGCAAATAATCTTCTCTTACCCATATTGAATGAGAATTCACTTTAGAATTTCCTTCTCATAAGGCAGAGCTTGACATTTAACAATTCACACGTTTCATTTTCAGAGGCAAATGAATATGCCGCAGTTAATTTGAGAGTTGATTCCTAGTCAGAAATAAATGCAGTAATGTGAGGGAAAATACCTCATTTCTTTAGCTAATTAGAATACACTGAATGGCTATAAAGTTACTCACAGTTCTATACATATCAAGTAGACTGTTCACAGCCAAGTAAGGGTATAGAATCAATGTGACATCAGGACCTGAACCATGTTAATGGTCTATGCCAACACGGATCATGCACTGAACTTCTACAATTGTCTTTAGAGAAATTCAGAAGCTGATAGTACCAATCTTACCAAAGTAGAACATTTTATTTTACATGGGAAAATCCAGGTTAATGAAAAGAATTTGGTCTCTCAGTGTAGGTGAACCTAAATTTGAATTCCAGTAAACATTGGCCATGTAATTTTGCTCAGGGTTTGGTACCTAAGCAGAGACTTAACAGATTTTAGTTTCCTCTGAAACAAGTCTGTGTTCGTTTCTTATTCAGCTGTAACAAATTACCACATGCTTCATGGCTTAAAACAGCACAAATTTATTATCTTACAGTTCTGAAAGTCAGAAGTCCTAAAATCAGGGTGTTGGCAAGGTAGTGTTTCTTTTGGAGGCTGTACGGGAGAATCTGTTTCATTTCCAGAATATTGCTCAACTACTATGATATATTGGACCCCAGGTAAGAAAAAGAAAAATCTCCTAAGCCAAATTGTCTGCATTTCATTGTAAACACAATTAACCACATTATTATTCTACAGCAGCAATTTTCATACTTTTTGTTCTCAAAACCCCTTTATACTCATAAAAAGTACTAAAGACTCTGAACAGCTACAGTTTATGCGGGCTGTATCTATCAATATTTATTATATTTGAATTAAGACTGGGATTACAAGAGTACACAAAGAATACATGAACACACGTTCCATTAGCCATCAGAATCATGATGTCATTACACATCATGAAGTCACTGGAAACTTAACTCATGAAAGAATGAGAGTGAGAGAAGCAAATAACATCTTAGTATTACTGTGAGAAGGACTTTGACCTTGCAGACCTCCTGAAACAGTCTTAGAGGTCTCTGGGCCACGCTGTAAGAATTGCTGTTCTAGAATACTTTACTTGATGAATGCCAAGATCAGTCTTGAGAGAGCAAAACATAAATTTCAGAAGATGTGGGCAGATATTGTCAAAAGTTTATCCCTGTGATGGAGGAAGAAAGTACACTGCATTAAATTCAAAATAGATGACTCAAAATAGTCGACAAATTGTAGACATTTCCAGATTGAGTTCAATAACATTAAAGTAAATACTCAGTAAATAAATACAACTTTAACATAGTCATACCTTTCTTTTCCCTGACAATGTCAACATATATAAATTAAAGGAAGTGCAATTTAAAAATATTAAATAATAAATTTTATTGAAAGTATAGAATAAATACAGAAAGGTGTACAAGTCATAAACATACAACTCAGTGAACTTTCAAAAAGTGAACACATCTGTATAACCAGCATCTTGATCAAGAAACGGAATATTATCACCACCTCAGGAACCTCCTCACATCACCTCCCAGACTCCACACCCCTTCCCAAATAGAACCACTATCCTGATTTCCAAACAACATAAAAATTTAATTTTCATGGATGCTTCCAAGTTTCCTGGCTGAAGTAATCACATGAGCATCACACCCTTACTTTGGGAAAACACAGCTGGGAGATTTAGGAAATATAAAAGACGGCTGAGGGATGACTTGGATTTGGAATGGTCCCTTCCCTTCCCCATGACGGGGAGCTGAGATGGGCTAGATTGGGGACTCTAGGGTGGGCAGGGGTGGTTAACGTGTCCCAAAGAGTCTAGGGTGTGTACTAGGATGGCTGGTATGTCAGGAGTGGTGGGTGAATCTGACTGGTCAGTGTATCTGGAGGTGTCAGTATATCCAGGCCAGTGGAGAGCTCAACCATACCTTAGCAATTTTAAGAAAACTCTGGATATGACTGAATGAAGTATGGTGCCTCCAGCTAGATGGGCCACCAACGTCTGGGAGGGATGTCTGGGAAGGAGGTGAGTGTGGGAGTCTCTTGCAAGTCCTTTCCAGCAGTCAGATCCTTTTTACTCCAGCTCTACCATTAAAGGAGCTAGTTTAGGCCTCTGCTATTCCACACTGGCCCATCCCAGTTCTCTCGCTCACCCAGGACACCCCACAGGCAGGAGCAGGAACCAAACGCACTTTATTTCAACCATCCTCTTCTCTTGCTTTCATGGGAGGATCCAGACTGTGGTCTAAGGCCCAGGTGATCTAGATCGTCGAGCTCCTCCCTTCCCCCAACCGCTCATCCTCTCGCTAGCATCTCAACCCATATACCCCTGGCCCTGCCTAAGGGACTCCTGGAGGCTACAGTGTCCCTGGATGGGTTCTCACACTTCTTGACCTTTACAAAGGGAGGGTCAGTGAGCAGAGAGAGAACTGAGGGACCAAGGCCAAGCTCCAACATCCAGCAACCTGGTATTGAATATTCCAATAGCCCCTGGGTGAAGAGCAACTATTTCATACACATATGCATAAAAGATTTGGGGATATTTTCCCGAGGTTCAGCTGGGTATGCTGTTCATGGGATCCCCTGACATCTTCCCATTGGAGTAATCACGTGAAACCATGGCTGGCTGAACCTTGGGAACACATGCCTCAGTGTTTGTAAATATAGCAATTACAGCAGGGCACTACAGGTGAGAGATTGTTGATACTACACAGGTGTAATTACAGTCTGCAAACCTTCACAAGGGGCATTGTGGGTGAGGTCAATGAAGTCAGCCTCATTCCACTCCCTAATTAGATATCTGGACAAAGCCAAACAGCAACATGGGACTCAGAGGGGAGCAGAGGGGTCCGCAGCAGCTCTCCTCAAGGTGTGGTCTGAGAATTGTTTGTGATTAGTTCATGGGATGATAAGTACAGAGATTGAGAGTGAGAATTTAAAACATTTAGAAAAATTTGACAATAATTGTATGTCTATTGAAAGTAATAATAAAAAAGTTTTTATTCTGTATGTCTTTTTCATTTTTCCATTGTTCTAGTACTTCAATTTTATAAAAGTTTTGATCTGCAACAAATTGTATGTGGATGAGGGTGGGGAGACTGGCCCATCATCAAAGGTAATTTGTAAAGCACTGATCTAGATGTTAGGCCCTTAGGTCTATTGATGGAAATCTAATTAATTATTTTAGACAAAAGTACTGATTCCACATAGTTATGGTCTTTTAAAAAGTGCTCCTCAATTTAATTAATCTCAATAAAGAACTGAAGTCTGAATTTAATGTTAAGATTTAGATTTGATAATTTCAGAGCTAAATAGTAAATTAATTAGCAGTTATGCTCATCAGACATCAGGCTATTTAATATCATTTTCTTTTGCCTGATCCAGTGGTTTATAGGCTTCCAGGAAGCAATACTATTTAATCAAATACTAACAGCATACTTGTTTCATGTGATGCTACATTCCATAGGCAATAATAAAAATGCTAGCAAAAGCCAAGAGAAATGACTTTAGTCTAGATAAATGAAACACAATTTAATTGAGAATATGGATCAGAAAACTTAATTTAAAAAAAGCAATTTTCTCCTTTAGGTTTGTTCTATCTTTATAGTTCTATGTAAATTTTTAACATCCAATACAGATCTCATAGTGCTATTATTGAAACTCACGGTTGAAAATACTTGTTTACAAGTGTTTATCTTGCCAAACAGATAAACATTAAGGTGCCCTGTAATAGGTTTTTGTTTTGAGTTTATCCACTGATTTGTAAAATTCAGAGTAAGTAGATCCCCTGTGTTAGGCTTTTAAATTTGCAAGCACAGGAGTTCAATCAATTCCAATTGTTGGAGTGGGACCAACATCCTTAGGTGAAAGAAAACATTACCTGATAACTCCTTTTATCTTCCTTCGCTAAGAAAAGCAGCAGTCTCATTCAAACACCAACTTCCCAATGAGAAACACACACTTTCTACTTTATCTCCAACATAAGGCAAAAAGAATAAGAGAATTCAGCGAGCAGGAGAATATTACATTGTGTCCGAACATCTGATAGCCATACTCATCAGAAACAGATCGCAAATTGAATGGTTTGCGCTTTGTTCATGGATACAGGAGTTATTAAATGGACTTCTTTCTTTTAGTCATAAAAACTAAGTCTTTATATTTCTTTTCTCATATAGTAAGTATTAAAGAATTTTGTTACCTTTTTCCTGATTATAAAAGTAATAGATGTTCACTATAGAAATGCATAAGAAAGTAAAAATCACCTATAGTCTTACCACATTTAGAGATAAGCATTATTATTATTTGTAAATACCTCTCCCTTTTTTTCCTATGGGTATTCATACATGTTTAATTTTCTACATATTAGAGAACATAATGTGTGTGTATATGCATCTTATTTTTTTACTACTAAAATATAAACATTTTCCAAGGTGAATAAAAATTATTCGAGAACATAATTTCCAGTGGCTGCATAATATTGTATTGTATTGAAGTTATAATCATATAAGCATTGCGCTATTGTTGAATATTTACTTTTTATAGAGGTTGAGAAGAGGTTTTAGAGTCGATCAGACTTGGTTAAAGTCCTGGCTGGCTCTGCCACTTATCAGCTATGTGAGCTTAGTCAAGTTACTTAATCTCTCTAAACTGCAATTTTCTCATCTACAAAAATTGGGATTATAATACAGGCTACTCTGTAAGGTTGTCATGATAGTAAACAAGATGATGCATTTAAAACAGTGCATCACGTGTCTGGCTTTTTTCAGTAAACATTAATTATACTGTGATACTGTGATGAATATCTAAGATCATGCAGCTTTGGTCTAGTTTTTAAAATTATTTAATGTAGACAAATGTCAAGAAGACTAGAAATAGACTAGAAAGAATATATATATATATATATATATATTTTTTTTTTTTTTTTGAGACAGAGTTTCACTCTGTTGCCCGGGCTAGAGTACCATGGCATCAGCCTAGCTCACAGCAACCTCAAACTCCTGGGCTTAAGCAATCCTCCTGCCTCAGCCTTCCCAGTAGGTGGGACTACAGGTACATGCCACCATGTCTGGCTAATTTTTTCTATATATTTTTAGTTGTCCAGCTAATTTCTTTCTATTTTTAGTAGAGACAGAGTCTTGCTCTTGCTGAGGCTGGTCTCGAACTCCTGAGCTCAAACGATCCACCTGCCTAGGCCTCCCAGAGTGCTAGGATTACAGGCGTGAGCCACCGTGCCCAGCTGAAAGAATATATTTTTAAGAATATTTTTTAGCTTTTAGTACAACCAAGAGAAACTACTGGGCAATGACCAGACTTTGTCATAATATGTTAGATTACTGATAAGCAAACTGGTACAACAACATGGAAACGTTAATGGATTTAAATGCTGCAAGAACAAAAACATTTGTAAATGGAATTACTCACTTGGAATTATTCATACATTCTCAGATAAATGTTAAAAATGGAAAGATCATTGTTTGGTTCACTTGGTAAAAGATGTGAAAGACAGATAGATAGACAACACTTTGCACATATCTTCCAAGAAATTAAATCCTTAACATGCAATAACTCTGACCTGCTCAGGTTCACCACCATCTGACCTTCCCTCCTTCTTCTCCTTTGTTCATACCTTCCCCCACAACTGACCAAGAAAAGTAGCTGCTGATTGCTGGTCTTCTGTAGAGATGGTGACTTTTCTGCAAAATGCTTTCATATACACAAATCTGTTTGCTCCATATGTCATCAAATATGGGAGAGAGGAAAAGAAAGGACAGAAGAACCTGAGACATGTTCATGCATGCTATGGACTGAATTGTGTCCCCTCAAAATTCTTATGTCGAAGTCCTGCCCCCCAATGTGATTGTATTTGGAGATAGAGCTTTTAGGAGGTAATTAAGGTTTAAGGAGGTCAAAAGGGTGGGCTTCTAACCCCATGGGATTGATGGATTTATAAGAAGAAGAAGATCTCTCTCTCTCTCTCTCTCTCTCTCTCTCTTTCTCTGTCTACATATATGTGCACTGAGGAAAGGCCATGTGAGGACACAGTGACAAGGTGGCTGTCTGCAAGTCAGGAAGAGAGCCCTCACTATAACCCCACCATGCTGGCACCTTGATCTCAGACTTCCATCTTCCAGAGCTGAGAAAATAAATTTCTGTTGTGTAAGGCACTTGGTCTGTGGTATTTTGTTATGGCAGCTCAAGCAGACTAAAACAACATATACAAGTATGTTTATAATCTTGAATACATGACTTCTAAAGTTCTAATGGATATTCTTTTAAGTATATATAAGAAAGCACTCCTTATATACAGAAAGGGGTAAAAAGAACTATCATAATTACCCAACTCCATTTATTCTCACAAACATCTTAAACACTGGTAAGGAATACAAGTTATTTATCCTAAAATTAATGTATTACATTTGTCATAAGAATACATATGTATTAAATGAGTAATTTTTCCTCTACTTTACCCTTTTAAAAGAGTTGGGGCAATGGAGTTTATAAGGACAGCTATAGCAGCTAATCCCCAAGGTGGCCCTGTGTAGTCCCTTCCCACATCCAATAAGGCTAACCTGTGAGGTCAGTGTACACTGGGGAAATGATAGAGTGTAGATTCTGAGACAAGGTCACAAAATACATTGCCACTTCCACCCTGCTCTCTCTTGGATAACTCACTCTGGTGGATGCCAACCACCATGTTGTAAGACACGTAGGCAGCCCCAGGAGAGGGCCAAGTGGTGGTCTCCTGCCACCAGCCAGCAACAACTCGCCAGCCATGTCAGTGAGCTGCCTTGAAGCAAGTCCTCCAGTCCCTGTCATGTCCCAGCTGACGTCTTGAGTGTTAACCTCATGAGAGACCTTGAGCCAGCACCACCTAACTAAGGTGTCCCAAATCCTTGGCCTTCAGGAAATTTATGATATAATAAATATTTACCATTGTTTTAAGCCAATAAGTTTTGGAGTAATTTGTTACATGTGCTGTGATAAATAGATAATTAATACAACTAATATTATAATAAAAATAATATTGTACAGTTACAATATTATTATTTTTATTAGAGTGTTCAATTAGTTCTTATCTACCAAGTAAAACTTTATTTCATGATATGTAAGAAGAATTTAGAATAACAAGTTAAATAAAAGAACATCAACTTTGGGATCAGATAGGGAAATTTAAAATCTAGCACTTCACAGGCACAAGCTAAAAGAGGATATTCAACTGGTCTGTAAGTATGGAAAAGATACTCAACCTTGTTAGTTGCTAGGGTAATTCAACTTCAAACAACAATGAGAAAAACTAAACACCCACCAATGTTGGCAAGGAGCAACTGGGACACACACACTGCTGGAGAGAGTGTACTGTCACTTTGGGTAACTTTTTAGCAGTACAGTAGGTACTAAAACTAAACTCATGCATACCCTGTGACCTAACCCTTCCACTTCTAGTAATGAACTGAACACAAATATATACATATATGCACCAAAAAGCATGTACAAAAATGTTAATGGCCAAAACCAGGGAACAATCCATATAGCAGTAGAATGGATAAATTGGAATGCGTTCATATAAACAAATACTATGTAGCAATAAGAAATAAATTACAGACATACCCAACAACAATAATAAACCTCAAATATAATATTGAGTGAAAGAAGCCAGTGTTTTAAAACAAAAGAGTGCATATATGTAATTCCATTCATATAAAGTTCAAAAGCAAGCAAAACTAATTTATAGTGATGGAAATCAGGACAATGGTTACTTTTGGGAAGGAAAAAGAAATGACTTGTGTAAGACACAGGGTGGGAAGCTTTTAGGTGCTGATAATGATCCATTTCCTAGTTTGTCTGATGGTTGCACAGGTGTGCTCACCTGGTGGAAATTCCTTAGGCTGCATACTTATTATTTGTGTACTTGTCTGTAAATATGTTATTCTCAGATTAAAAATTCACTAAAAAAAATCCAACCTAGTAATGTATCAAACTTAATTTCCCCATTTTCATGGTTGTACTTTCATTAGATGGGAGAATGCTCTTGTTAAAAACTGCATACTGAAGTATAACAAGATATTATAATAGGGCACATGTATGTAATTCTCAAATGGCTTAGGGGTAAAAATATAAAACATGCAAATTGTATATATAAATTATATATAGAAGAATATATATTATATACGTGTGTGTGTGTGTGTGTGTATAGAGAGAGAGAAAGAGAAAGAGAGAGTGCCAGTGATGAAGCAAATATGGTAAAAAAAAATTGGGGAGTCAGGATGAAGTTTATATGAGAATTCATTGTGTTATTCTTGTAATTTTTTTATGAATTTGAAACTATTTTAAAATAAAAAGTTAAAAAACATATTTTAAAAACACCCAACAGTTTCCGTGTATTTCCATGAGTAAATGTTGAACTTCTCTGTGTCTCACTCAGAAGGCTCCACTCTTAAGTGGAGACATTAATATCTATTTTAAGGCTATTACAATGATTTGAGAAAATAATAGAAATAATAGGTAACAGTTATAACTTACCCTAGGTTGCACATCTAGTATTATAAGTATGAGCCAGGCTGTGAACCTAGGAATTCTGACTCCAAAACCTACACTCACATCTAGTGCACAAATCAGTCAAGCAAATGGCACAGTGAATGTCACTTAGCAGATGTTATTAATGGTACCAAGGATAATAATGGCCATGTTTGTATTAATTTCCTAGGGCTGCTATAACAAAGTATCACAAACTGAGTGGCTTACAGCTATGGTCCCCAAACCTGGGGCCACTGACTGGTACTGGTCCATGGCATCTTAGGAATCAGGCTGCACATCTGGGAGTGAGTGGCATGAGTGAGTGAGCAAACCTTCATCAGTGTGTACAGCCACTCCCCATCGCTCACATCACTGCCTGAGCTCCACCTCCCACCCACCACCCACCCTGTCCATGGAAAATTTGTCTTTCATGAAACTGGTCCCTGGTGCCAAAAATGTGGGGGACTGCTGCTTACAGCAATAGAATTTATTTCTTCACAGCTCTGGAGACCGGAAGTCCAAATCAAGGTGTTGGCCAAGGTATGCTCTGTTCAAAGCATCTAAGTGAGGATCCTTCCTCTCCTCTTCCACTTTATTGTAATTCCAGGTGTTCCTTGGCTTGATACCAACATAATTCTCTGCCTCTGTCTTCACATGGCCATCTTACCTCATGTGTGTGTCTGTGTGTGTGTATGATTCTGTGTCTGTGTGTGTGTGTGTCTGTGTCTCTTCTCTTATTACTATAAGGACATCAATCATATTGGATTAGGGCTCTACCTAACTCAGTATGACCTCATCTTAACTTGATTACATCTGCAAATGCTTTATTTCCAAATAAAGTCACATTCACAGGTATTGGGATTAAGGATCTCAAGGTATCTTTTGGGACTGCACAATTCTTAACAATGCTTAACAACTTTCTGCCATTTTCTTGCCAAACAGAGCAAGTTTAACTGGAAGAACTCACCCATTGATTCCTGGAGAGAAAGGAAATGATGCTTGGACATAACAAAAAGAAATTCTTTTGTGGCTTTTCCTTCTGCTAACGACAGTGAAATGGAGATACTCCATTTTGTTCTCAGATGTGGTCATTTCAAAGTCTACCCAGTTCTTTCAGCATTAAAGGATATAGGGATAGGCATGGTGGCTCACGAGTATAATCCCAGCACTTTAGGGGGGCCAAGGCAGGAGGATTGCTTGAGGCCAGGAGTTCAAGGCCAGCCTGGGCAACATAGCAAGACCTTCATCTCTAAAGAATAAATAAGTTAATTAATTAACTAATTAAAGGGTACTGACCAAGGGCAGATGGTTTAAGAGTGCTTGAAAAGGCACAGTTTAGAGGAATAACAAAGGTATGTCAATTACCACTCTGGTTAATAAAGCTAAAGTGCTACATATATGTGAGCAGGGGACCCTGGAAAATTATGTTATATTTAGGTAAAGGTTTCTCTTCCTCTCTCAAAAGTACCTTTGTCCTTGGAAGTATATGTATCTATGTAAGTACCAGATTTGGTAGTTGGAAGTTTCCAGTGAGAGAGTCTATTTCTATTTAACATTGGAGTGGGGTGGGAAGGGAAGAATGGAGGAGATTTGACTTGGAGTCCAGTGTTCATCTTACACTGTCATGTTGATGCCCTCAGGGATGATATTCAAACTTGGATAACTCAAGTATTCAGAAATGTCATGCTGCGGATTATTATGTCTAGAGATTGCATGGTGGAGGAAGATCAGACATATCCCTGTGTTTAGGGAAGTAGTTTTCCCAAAAGGGAATTAGAGGATTGTACGTTCTGAGTATGACCAAGAAAGCCATTGCTGAGAAATGTGGAATTGAGGGTGGGAGATCAAGGAAAGCAGCTAAGTTGAATCCATAAAGGGAATCTTTCACAAAGCTGCTAACTTTTGGGAGCTCTTCTCTTGGGCAATGGGAATAATGACATGCAGCACAGTTTAACAATTTTTTTCTGTGTTGTAAGTCTATATACTCCCAACACAGTAGGTGAGTCAGACACATCTGTACAGTCCAGTGTGGCAAGGGTATGGAATTAAAGGATGGAGTAACAAGGGGAAGTGTGGTTGGATGCTGCTCCCTCTGGAGCCAATCACAGGAGGCCTATTTTCCAGGGTATGTAAGCATTGTTAGCATCAAAAAAAGCAGAACAGCATGAGATAGGGAAGAGCACAAAGCCAAGAAAGGCAACAGTCAAGAAGATCACTCAGGAGTTGGTGCATAATAAACCAATTTCCTAATATGCTATGGAAAAGTGATCTTAGGAAACTCATGGATAGGGAAAGGGAGTGTGGTTATTACATAAACATTTGTAAAAGCTTGTCCCAAAACCCCTCCACCTCCACGTCATCACTTACTATCTTGTATTATATGTTCAATTTTTATAACTCATATTAAGAAAAATTACCAGAAATTTGGAGGAAAGACAAAATGATGATTCTGTTATTTTTTAATATCATGTAAATAAGTCTACCTCAGGGCCATGTGACTAGAGAATATAACTTTCTTAGACTTACTATTCAGTACTGATTAGTTTCTAAAGTCTGCAAAGTCAGATGTTTAACTTGTAAAAACTGATAACCGCAAGTAATTTCTGTCCAGAAGAGAACCTAACCCTGAAGGTTATGGTTTATTGCCATGTAGTAACATTAATCATATTTGCATATAATTTATTAATGTCATTTCAGTCTTTATCTATTGTTTTACTTACCATATATATCAGTTTGATATTCTCATTTGCACTGGTTTTGTTAACCTCCTGGTTAAACAGAAGTTTGATTCATCCTATCAACTTGTACACAAATTACATTTATATGGTGAAATTATACATTAATACCTCATAACTTGTAGAAAATCATGTCAAAGGACATATGATTTCCATTTTGAGCCTGGTTGGTTAGAGGTAGAATGGGAAAAAGGAGAAGGGCAAGAAAAATACATTTCAGGAAATGTGTGTATAGTCTGAACAAGCAAACTTAATATTATAATATTTTAAATTTGACTACAGTGAATAAGCTTCATAAATTTATTTTAGTTGACGGGAGTGTATAGATGATAGCAATGACTTTCAGTAGGAGCATGAGAATTTTATGTTTATTAAAAAAGGACTTATGGATTCAAAAGAATTGCAAAACATTCCTTTAGGAAATTGTTCAGTATTACAAACCTCATACATAGAACTATGATATACTATTCTGTTTATTATTATGTTATTTTTTAAAATTTTATGAATAAACCAAAATGTTGTGCTTGCCACAATATACTTGAAGACTGTATCTTTTGGGATACCGTAAATAATCATTTCGTAAGTTACTGTGGTGTGTGACCAATTAACTCAGCTTGTTAGTTACTGTGCTAATGAGGCCACGGTCTCAGATCTGATCCCCAAATGATCAGGCCAGGCTTGCAAATTCAGGTTGTGTCATTAGTCACAAGAGGGACCTGATCAGTGAGAATCTGAATGAAATAGCACGAATCCATTGGCCCCAAAATAACTGCAACTGTGCACCCCAAAGTTCACAAATTGATCACTTTCCTTATCACGGTATGAGAGCTACAGAAATATTTCATATCTGGAACTGATTATGGCCAATGATTTCCTTTTTGCTTTTCTTTTTCTTTTTTTTTTTTAACTAATGAAAGATATGTTCCTTTATAAGGAATTTTATAAATTTCATAGAACGCTTTCGTTTTAATAATCCATTTGCCAAAATATTAATGGCTAAAGTTTCTCTTGTATAGAAACATTGTTTTTGCTCTAACCATCAGTTGTCATAAATGAGAGCTTTACCTGACACTAACCTACCCTCAGGCTTATATTTGACTCACTGTGACTCATCTGGCTTACCCAGGGATTGTGGAGTCCCTGCCATCCAATCAGACCTAAAACGTGTTAAAACCCCTGCAGAACTTATTCCTTTGCCATAGGCTTTAAGTGGCTTAAAAAAAAAAAAAAAAAAAAAAGGGTACTCTCCTCTCACTATCTAAGGACTCAGTCTTCCTTGGTATCTTTACATAAGGGAGATACTGGTTCTTCTGTTTTGTCTGACAAAAAAAGAGATATAAGGAGGGAGGGAAGAAAAGAAAGAGAGGAAGAGAAAGAGAGAGAATTCTTTCTTGAAATATGGAGAAATATTCCTCTCTCCTATCAAGTATTTTTATTGCTTAATTTCCTACACTAAGTTCAACAGAATTCTGTACCAAAAGCAGCAGATTTCTTAAAGTCTATTTGGTACTTGCTTTTTGACAAAGTCTATTCTCTCTTAAAAATATCACATTTTTAAGCAACATTTATTTACACGCATTAAAATGAGAGAGGCTTCTCTAGAGATTTTTCCCATATATCAGGCAATTTTCTCACTCATGATATGTGCTTCTGTGTGATGAATGAAGCAAAATACTAACGTTACTCCATTATTTTATCATTTTTCTATAGCTAGATTCAAGTTCCAGAATTTTTATTTTTAAATTCATGCTTGCTACATGTTTTCATCGTAGACTGTTTGCATATCCCTAAGAAGATTCTGTCTAGAGATAATTTGAGTAATTTGTTTTAGAAAACAATAATAATACTGAATTTTTAAAAATGTTTTGCCAAACTTCACCTGCACAGTGAGTCAGATAAACGCTCTCTGGGTGAGCTGGGCACGCTCCTTGGAAATCTTGGTCCAAGTAAGCACATTAAAGCTATGGGGCAATGAAGTAATTTTCCCCAAGTTACTGTGCTCATTGGTTTCCACAGGATGGGGAATCTAGCAGGGCACTCCCTCCATGAGGTTATGAAAAACACATTGTACTCCCGAGACCCACATGGCAACACTCCCCCATCATGCTTATTGCAAACACAGGGCTTTCTAATCGCTTTGTGTTCAGTCAGAGATCCAGGAAGTCCAAACCCAGCCAGATCAATGCAGCTCAGCTCAGCAAAAGCAGCTTTAACAGGTGCTTTGGGAACCAGCCATTAGGCTCATCCTGGGAAAGCATGTGTCGCAGCAGAAAGAGCTCTGGTGACAAAACAGCCCTGAAGTTGTACCCTGGATTTGTCACTTACTGGCTGGAATTTCTGAGATAAGTTCATATCTGAGGTTCATTTTCATCTTTTCATTTCTTTACAAAGTGGGAATTATCGTCATAGTACTATGTACAGTTCAACCCACCGGTGAAAAGCCATGGGCAGGTCTGTCACTGTTAATCTCAAGTAGGAAGTCTGAAAGACTGCTGAAGATAGTTTATGTACCAGAAACATTTTGCTTGAGCCCCTGCCCCAGTGGTTAACATCAGGCCTTTCTTCCCTCTCCAGATGCAATCGAGAACCCAGGAACCTGGTTCTGCATGCTCTCCACTACAGCACGCTGGGCATCCCTTTTTATTTAGCTGCTTGGATACCAGAAGGGAATAGAAATTCTAGTCTAGTAATTTCCCTCCTCGTCCTACTTTCTACATCATCAAGGCTGATTCAACATGTAACAGAATGGTCAACTCCATTATTTTAGTAGAGAAAATATAGGAAGTTAACAAAATCACCTAATTTATATGTAAAATTTATAGTATGTTAGGTGGTGATAAGGCTCTATATAAAGACAATTATATGAGGGAGGGAAAGTATGGGAGGATGCGAAGGGGTTTTGTAAATACCTGAGTAGCTAACTCTCTTCTCCTTCAAGTCTTTCCTTAAATATTACCTTGATGCGGCCACCCTGACAACCAAATTTATATTAAAAAGCATCACTGATGCTCCCTAATGTGCTCTACTTTATCTTTTCTCCATGAGATTTAGGGCCAAATTCACATCTTTATTATGTTTATTGCCCCTCACTCTGTAAAGACAGGAATTTTTGTCTATTTAATTCTAAAAGTTCTGGAATATTGCATGGCACAGAATAAGTGCTCAATAAATACATATGGACTGAATGAAAAGTGTAATCAGGGATAGCCTCTCTGAAAAGTTGACAATGAGGAAAGATGTGCAGGTAGTGAGGGGGGAGCCCTGAAGGGGGAGGCAGGACTGGATGTTGAAGAAGCAGCAGTGTCCACTGTGGTCGTAGTGGGACCAATAAGGCAGCTAACAGCAGAAGAGGCTGCGGCCGGGGCCGAGGCCAGATTGCACTGGGTCTGTGGGTTATTATGAGGACATTGGCTCTTACCAAGAGTGAGAGGGGAAGCCACTGGACCTTTTAGAGCAGAGGTGTATCACGGTCGGGTGTGCTGTCAAAAGGATCATTCTGTCAGTTGCCTTGTTAAATACAGACTACAGAAAGCCAAGGCAGAAACAAGAAAGCCATTTAAAAGGCCATTGCAATAATCCAAGAGAGAGATGACAAGTACTTAGCTGGGTTGGTGGTGGTACAAAGCAGCTGGATTCTGTACACATTTTGAAGGTGGAGTTGATGGGATTTACTGACAGATTAGACATGGGATATGAAAGAAGTTTAGGGTGACTTCAAGGTATTTGCCCTGCACAGTTGGTTTGATATATAGATGCCATTGACTAGATGTAAAGACTGTGGGAGGCATTCTTGGGGAATGAATGTTAGAAATCAACACCTCTCAGCCAAACTCCCAATTCCATGTGTCCGAGCGCATGCGCGCACACACACACACACACACACACACACACACACACACACACACATCACCTCTGTTGACTAGTGAACTACAAAATTAAACATTAAATTCTAGACCCCCAATATTTAGCCATCCTGTGAAGTCAGGCTGCTTTGTAACAGCCTGTCTCCGCCTTTTTTCTGTGTTTTTTTGTTTGTTTGTTTCCCTAGACTGGTAACATTGAGTACTCACAGCAATAATAGATATTTAGAGCTGAAATGACTCCTTGTAAATCCTTCTAGCATCGCACTTAGCACACAAAATTGTATTTCCATATCCAATCAAAGATGCCATTGATTGTAATATGCACTGCTAAGAAGGAAAAACACATGCATTTGAAATATGATTGATTTTTCTTATCACTTATTTATGACTTACTCATAGTTTTTTTCTAAATTCATACACTCTTGCACATATGTAAAAAAGGAAAATATAAGTAAATTAGGTATAATACTTCTAAGATATTAATAGTTTCTTCTATTAGGTTATTAATAACATTTCTTCAGTGTTATGAAGTCCTCACTCATGCAATTAATTAAAGTTAGAACATTATGCCCCTAATTAGTATTAAGTCCATCAATTTCATCAATAAGCTTTAGAAAACTTAAGTTAGACAAAGTAGAAAAGGGAAAGTAGAAAACAGGCCAGAAGTTAAGGGCAGAAAATAGGGGATAGGTTTTGCCTCTCTTGCTACCAAATTATATTTAAGTCTTACACCTACTTTAGATCAACAATTAAAACTAGTTAGGCTAGATTCAGTCAGTGTGGGTGGCAGATACATCATACATATTGTATGAATGTCTTTGTGTCCTACAACAACTTTATATTCAGAGTCTGCCTCTTCTAAAGCACATTTCATTTCAAGCCTATATTAGTTGTATAACAAATTACTCCCAAATTTAGAAGCTTAAAACGACGAACATTTATTCCCTCACAGTTTCTGTAGGTTCCATGTCTGGGAGTGGCTTGGCTGGGTGGTCCTGGCTCAAAGCTGCTCACAAGGTCGCAGTCCAGCTGTCAGCTGAGGCTGCTGCCATCATCTGGAGGCTTGACTGAGGCTGGAGAGTCTACCTCCAAGGTCACTCACGTGGCTGTTGGCTGGAAACTTCATTTCTTAGCCACTTGGGCCTCTCCATAGGGTGGCTCACAGCAGGGCAACTGGCTTCTCCTGAGCTAGGAAGCCCAGACAGGAAACGTGAGTGTGAGCCTGAGATGGAAGCTGCCCCATCAGTTCTGCAGTGTGTTATCGGTCACACCAACCAACCCTGTTACAACATCAGCTGGGGCCACACAAAGGTGAGAACACAGGAAGGTGGGCATCACTCGGGACTATTTTGGAGGCTGACTCCCACAAACCCAATTTTATCAGTTTCTATGTTTTCTGCACAATAACTCCCTGTGAACCATCAAGAAAATTAATAAGGTATTTGTTAAAAGAATGTTTCACTATTACTCTCTTCTGTAAGGAAGCTGAGAGAAAGGATTTTCTACTAAATTACCAACACTCATTTTACATTTAATGTTGGCACTGTCTTGATAGTACCAGGTGTCATTGGAAAGTTTTTTGTTTTTTAAATTATCTCCTCATTTAATGTTCCCAGAATCAATCCAGTGTGAGACACATAGCAGGTATTCTATAAATAGTTGTTGAATGAATAAACTTTTCAGATGATCTACTCTATTTCCATCATTTCAATGTTAGTCCATGGTTTCTCAGCCCTTCAAAAACCCTCACAGTCAAAGCAATTCTGTTTTCTACTTGCTGAAATTGCCTGGTCATTGCTGGCAGATGGAAATATACAAAGGCAAGAGAGAGGTGGGCCTATGTAAGGATGCAACATAAGGGTGGAGAACATGTATCCACCCCCATGGTGTTATTGAGAGGTGTTGCAAAGTCCTTCTCCACCAAAATGTCTTCTCTTTTGACATCAACCACCACTACTACCTGACTGACCTAAAATTGGGCACTGCCTTTTTAAAGGGAATAAATGTTTTTGAGAAGGGAAGGAACCAATAGGATCCTCCCCTTGTTTTGCTAATGAATCAGGAATGATTTGGCAAGCATCATTTTGAAATTTCAAGTAAGTACTGGCCTTAAGGCAATGAGATAAAGGATGAATACATTTCAAAATGAACCAAGAAGAGGGAAAATTAGTAAGCACAAGGCCATGGATGGTGAGAGTATAGACCACTGTACCACTTTCTCTAAAGGACTGTGTTCAACACACACACACACACACACACACACACACACACACACACACACAAGGATACTTGAATTGTTTATATACACTATTTTTTTAAGTTTATGACACATTTCCTTTTATTATAATTTTCTGAAATTAGAATGCAACTTAAAATTAATGTGGAAGGTGATACCTCTCCTCAACAATGACAAAATATTAAGTACCTTCCCTCAATAACAAAAACTGATATAAAATCAATGGTTCATATTAGAATTGAAAAATTCAGTGGTCGCTCCTTTCTAGGCATAAATTTGTGCTCTAGGAGAGTGTCTTTCATCATTAACTCTCTATACCTAATTAGCCCAACCACAGACTTTAGAGTCAGAAAAGGCAGTTTTTCAACTCAACCACTTTTTAGCACTGTGACCTTGAGCTTCTTCAGGCCTTCACTTTCTGCACCTGAAAAATCAAGGTAAGATTAGAAGGGCCCTCTTCGGATTATGATGAAAATGAGTGATAAGAGCACTCCATTAACTGGAAATCATTGTGCAAATGTAGTTGGTTATCCTTGTCTTTGAAATTGAGTTGATGCTGATGCAAAGGAACAACCTTTGCTGCTCCCTAGTGGTGGTACGTTCTCCTGGGAGCGCTGTTCCCTAGAAATAAATCATCTTTCCTTTCATTATCCTTTGAGGAGATGCTTTTCTGCTGATATGCTTAACATTTTGTGTAGAAGAACTGCATGAACTCATTGCATAAAAAAATGTGTAGACAATAATTATCTAAGCAGGGAAAAGGTTTAAGTATTCTGCTGGGATTGTACCTTCTTAACCGTTTCTATTTCCCCACCCCTGTTATAAGTCTGAATGTCCTAAATGCCCTCATTGTAGCCATTCCCACCTCCTTCCCCTTGACATCTTTGCAAGCACGAACTTTTAGTGAGGAGGAGTAAGGCTATAAATGAATTTGTGCCACAGGCACTTTCCAACTCACATATATGGTCTTTTAACTGTAATCCTTTTGTCGGGTCATAGTCTGAAATGTCAGTTCTCGGTGCAATCTTGGTCGAAGAATGACCAGACTCACCAAAAGCAAGGTAAGCACGAAAACGAGGTTTATTAAGGAGAGAAAGATGGGATTATAGAGCTAGAGCAACATACAGGTTTACAGAGTGAAAGCAAGATACATTTGCCACACAGGACAAACGGATCCCTTGTCGTGACAAAAAGGCCTTCGTTAAGGTCTGGGACTTGTTTTATAGTGTCTGGATTGGACCCTCCTTGTGGCTCAGACGTCACCATGGAACCACTTTGATTGGACAGTTGGGAGTTATATGACTTGAGCCTTACTACACTCGCAGATCTCCTGTGAGCCTCTCTAAAAGCCGGTTGTTCTAGATCACTTTTCCAGATTCTATTGGACCTACGCTGCTTGGCCCGTGGGCTAGAGAGTCCACTGCATTCTCTTGCAGTTGGTGCGCTAAGCTCTGATTGGCAGATTCATAGGGTGTTCCCTCCTCCCCCAGGTGTGGCGGTCACCCACCTTGTCCCCAGGAGGGGCCAGAGGTCCCTAGCGTAAACTAACACTCTGACTCCTTTCTAGCTTGCTTTATCCTTAAAAATAAAAATAAAAATATTTTTAAATAAAAAATTTTATTTTAATGTAGCTCTTTATAGATTCCTTTTGCCTTTGGCCAACACCAAAGTTTTCCTGGGGGAAAAACCATGCTTATTCTTTATTATGTTGCTTTAAGAATCTAATCCTTGCCTCTGTACTCTTCCTACTATTTATATCCATGCTGAGTCAATCCAAAAAGCAAATAAAGGAGGCACATTCTTAAATGCTGATTGAAAACCTAGCATTAAAAGAGCCCAAGTAGATTATGTTTGGGGTTTCACAATATCAGAATTTAAAAATTATATTTAAAAAAATAAAAATTATATTTATTTGTGGTTGACATCCTTTAAAATTTAACAATAAAAAATGTAATAATAAATTATACTGATGCTATTCTCAAATTTTGCTTCTGCTTGAAAGGTCTTTTGGCATCCAGCTTCAATAACAAATAGATGCAGTGTGTGATCTCTTGGGTCTGATATTTAATCTTAATCCTGAACTAGATTCTTCAGGGGAAAGAAGACATGACAGACGACAACTGGGTTTCATCTTATAATTGAGCATATGGAGTCTTTCTTCCTACTCTTGAAAGGTTACATGGTTTCTGCTCCAAGAAAAACATCCAAGTATTTTATTATGCTCTTATTGTTCCAAGTGATCCACAATATTTTTCTTTTGCTATTGATTTTTATATAGAACTATTCCAGATGTTAGATTGAAGATTTTAGTTTAACCTTGCAGACTGAACTTTTCTCTCTAAATGCTTAGGATAGTGGTTTCAAGTTCTGAAATATGATGCATTATGAAATATTTTATTGTTATGAACAAATTGTGGAAAAGTATATCTGATTAAATGAGTTCATCTAGGTAAAGGGTAGAAAACAGTGTGCAGCATATAGCAGTGATATATAATTGTTAGCTATGTATTTATAATGGACATTTCTATAGCTATACGTTTATAATGGTCATATATACATTGCTAGACATCAGTATAACATATTTTGTTGAACAAAGTTGTATAAAATTAATATAAATCCATACAAATTATTTCCTTTAAAAATTAATGCAGACAAGGTTTTTTTGAAAATCCTAAAATATGGAAATTTACTTTACCAGGTATTCAGCCATGATGTACACTTTAAAACTCTATGTGTATATTTGAATATTTTATTTTTAAAATTATAAAATTGACATAGTGACAAGCAACCCTAAGATAAAACAATACTTTCACATGGTGATCACTTTTCAGCTATCAAGCCTGAGGGCAAGGACATGACTTACCCACTTCTTCAGAGTTCTGTATAGAAATACAGGGATAGTCTATAGGAGGCTGTAGCTTACTACGGACTAGGGCCGCCATTGATTACAAGGGCTGCCATAACAAAGTACTACAGACTGGTTGGCTTAAATTAGAGAAATTTATTTTCTCACAGTCCCATAGGCTAGCAGTCCAAAATCAAGGTATTGGCAGGTTTGGTTTCTTCTGACTTCTCCCTCCTTGGCTTGCAGATGGCTGCCTTCTCACTGTGTCCTCACATGGAGTTTCCTCTGCGCACACACAGCCCTGGTGCTTCCCTGTCTTCTTACATGGACATCAGTTATTTTGAATTAGGGCCCACCCATATGACCCCGTTTAACATTGAGTGTCTCTTTAAAGGCCCTATCTCTAATATAGTTACAGTATCTTCCCACATAGCACTGGAGGTTAGGGCTTCAACAAATGAACTGGCACGAGGCACAATTTAGCCCATAACACAGACCATGTTCTAGTTCTTTTTTTTCTAATGATAATTACATTTTAAAAATAAAGTTTTAATTTAGCTTTTCTTATTATTAGAAACATAACCTATCATAGAACTGAAAACCTAGGATTTTAGAAGCAGAGACTTTACATTTCTGATCTAAAGAACTGAAATAATACATTTGTCCCTATCTATTACTTAGTATGTAAAAAACAGGAGGAAAACATGAAGAATACATCTGTATGGTCTGGTACCAAATTCCTGAAATTATGCAAACTAGATTCTAGATAATCTTAAATCTCTGAAACTCTGGAAAAAACAAACATACATTGGTTATCACTTTTCTAATTTCAGAAATTTCCTAAAATTTATAACTTACAGTTGAGTCATGATATATAAATAGGATTTGAAAAGTGTCAATATAAACCTTTTCAAGGAATTCTGTGCCTTATCTCAGCTGGCAACTGATATGATGATTCTTAGATTCCATCTAGATCAATGCTGTCCAGTAGAAATATAAAGGGAATTACATATGTGATTTTAAATGTTCTAGTAGCCACATTTAAAAACTAAAAAGAAAAAATGAAAATTAATTAATTTTATTAATACATTTTATTTAACCCAATATATTCTAAATATTGTCATTTCAACATGTGATCAATTAAAATTATTAGAAATATTTTGCATTATTTTTGTTGTTGTGGTCCAAGTCTTCAAAATCTGGTGTTTATTTTATACTCACAGAATTTCTCAGTTCAGGCAAGCCGCATTTCAAGTGCTCAACAGTCACATGTGGCTAGTGACTACCACAATACAGTACTGGTCTGAATAGTTTAATGGTCAAGAACACACTATATTAGGTGTGGGTCAGTGCTATCCCTTGCTAGTTTCTTTCTGAAACAATTATATTTATTTATTTTTAAATCTTTTGGGACATTTTTATCTACTTGTATAGCAGATTTCAAATCAACTGCCTTGAACAAAAATGACATTGCTTACTCAAATGTTAAGTTTAAAAGTAGGGTGGCTCAAGTTTTGGTTAATTCAGAGGATTCATAATGGCATAAAAAATCTTAGAGTCCTCTCATTTTTCTTTGTCTTCAGAGTAGTTCTTCTCATACTTAAAGGATAGCTGTCACAGTTCTTAGAATCATATCCAACAGAAGAAAAAGGGTTTTTTTCCTTAAGTCTCTAAGAGATAGAAAAAGCTTTCCCCCAAGAAATCCTCTTAATACAAAAGAAGACAGTAAAGAAAGAAAAGAGGAACAACAACAAAAAGACATGAGACATGTGGAAAACTAATAGCAAATGGCTTACATAAATTTAAATATATCAATAATAACATTAAATGTGAGTGGACTAAACAATGCAATTAAAAGGCAGAGATTGCCAGATTTGTCCTGGTATGAACAATAAATAATGGTCCACTGAAATATAATATAGTTTTACTTGGTTTTAATGTCATTAATAGGTAAAAACTCATGTTAAAATTCCAATTCTAATAATTTATTAGTAGGAATTTCTCAAGGACAATTTTAAGGAATTATACCCAGAAATTGGTATGAATTTAAAATTTTTGAGGTTTCTTTTTCATTATGGAAGTCAAGGAAATGAAAAGCCAGGGTATTTAATGAGTTATTGATGTGGATATTGATTTTGCCAAGATAATTGTAGGAGTTGAAGTGAAAAAAGTGACTGTGAACCAGGTGCCAAAATCTCTGTGAATCACTGACAGTGTCCATGAATTTGAGGTGACAGAGACTAGCAGAGAGAGTAGTAGAGACCAACTTTTTAAGCCTCTATAGTTAGTCTGTTATCTACTAGTTATTGCATTAGGCACTCGAGTAAACACAGAAATAAAATGTAGTAGTCCCTTCCATTAACGGGGTTCAGTGTAACCGGATAGACAGCTTTATAAAAGAATGAGTGCAATACGATGATACAAGTGTTAGAATTAAAGTAAGTTCCAAGATCCAAAGAGGAAAAGCATCAATCTACCATGTGGAACACAGGCAATCAAGAAAGGCTTTAGAGAGAAAGATAACATAAGAGCAATTTGTTGTTTCTTGGGATTAATTCATTATGATGTTTTATTTGTAGAAACATATGTAGTAGGCGTCCAGGTGCTGAGAAAGCAGTACCAACTACCAGTGCTGATGGTGGCTATTCAGCAGTGAGAAATATGATAGAGGCTGGGGTTAAAGAGTAATTTCTAACACCAGCTATGACAAATGGTTGACCCAACCGATATAAGATAAGTGGTAGAGGATCCTAACAGCTGGGCAGGGCCAGCCAGAAAGACCCAGGCATTAGCAATACTTGAAAATCTAGGCAATTATGTCTGAGAAGAATAGAACAGTGAGACTGATGAGAAAAGGGCAGGGCCCCAATCCCAGCTGAGGACAGGTCTACTTAGTGGATGACTGAAAAAGGAACTTCAGATAAGAAACTAAAACTAAAGGATTTTTGGTAAATCCTTACCCAGAATGCCCTTTATCCAAACAGGCACTACACAATAGCTAAAGCCCCACAATCAGTTGTCAGTTATCATTATGAAGGTTGTACAATAATGATAATTGGCTTTAAGTGCCTTCAATACCTAACAGAGCTAAAGTTACTACCAAAATGAAAAGATATACAAAAATCTTAAATGTGATACCAATATCTGGACATAATACATTAGAATTGCCTTTGAAAAATTTCTACCTATTATTGGAATTGGTATTCATGCTGAGTTGTTTATTAGTCATAAAATTATTACCAACAAAAACTCCATTTGAACTATATAATTTATTGTCCAAATAGGGACATAGTAGGCCCTCAATAGATGATTTTTGAATGAATTAATGAAGGAATGAATGAACAGCATCTTCAATAAATACTCATCAGAGAAACACTTGCCATAATATCATTTTTATTACTCTGGTAACCACTGGATTAATTCTATGGAGTCTAAATGGTTAAAGTCTACATGTACTCTTAGAATATTAAATGCTTGCTTGAACGAATTTCCTTTTTTTGGCCTTCTTTCTTGCTCAGGCTATTTGCTAGACCTAATTAAGCAAGCTTATCTTCTTCCAGGCTTCAACTACTACTTCAGTGTCATTAACTTTACAAATTTATTTATCTCTGACCTCACTTCCATTCCTGATCTGTATTTGTATTTCCGACAACTTATTGTATAATTTTAAGTGTGTTCTCAGTTACCTATACATCAAAATCAACATTTAGAAACTCAAAGCTATTTATTCAACCCCTCACACTGACTTTACACAAAAGTAGACACACATTGAACTGTTCTTTCTCTTATACATATATTTTTATTTGGATTATTTGCCTCAGTAGCTACTCGTATGATCAAGCTAGAAATCTTATCACCATCCTTACTTTTTTTGTCTAATATTTCCTATACCTAATTGACCTCCAACATTCTCTTGATTTTTAACCTCTGATGTTATCTCACGTAGATCCCGTCTTTCTTGTGTTTTTAGATCTGTGGTTAGGAGTACGTGTGGGTGAATGCAGAAGCTTCCTCACTAGTTTCTTTGCCTCCAGCTATTCTAATTCAGTCTTTGTATTATTTCCAACTTTATAATTCAAAACAGCTCCAGGTTCAAATTTCTTGATAGGTCATAAATAGCTTAATCTTCTGGATGAGATCAGACAGTAGTTTTGTAGACAATACTTAATGCCTTAATCCAATAATGCAAGAGCTCCTGGGAATTACTTTGTATGACAGATTATATTCACTTGAGTGAACTAAACCTTGGAGCAATGAGCCCAAGATGGGGCTACTTTGTTACTCCTTAAAGTCTAATAGGGGATCCCAGATTTCCAAGTGGGATGGAGGCTTTTTGGAGAAAGTGGTAAGATTACACAAGGAACAAATGACATAGAGGCAAAAACAGATTATAGCATATTTAAGGCACTGAAACAATTTCTATATATATATGTGGAATATTTTTAGGTATGTTAATATGATCTCAGGGTCTTTAAGCTTCCTTTGGGAGGGATATGAAATAAGAAGAGAAGAAATGGAAATATTATATAATCATTGTAGTGTATGCATGTTCTTTTCTGTATGTCTGAAACAATAATGCCAGGGATAAACCCTGGGTAGATGATCAGTCAATGTCTTTGTGGGAACATCTTCCATTTCTAAGACACTATCTTGCTCGTGACTAGCATCTTTAAGGACATACTCTGATGTTCAGAAAGATACCTGATTAGCCAACTACATCAGGAGAATGAGCCAAGAAGATTACACTTCTATATTACCCTTATTAGTCACTTTACAGTTTGCACTTTCAATTACCAGTACTTAATTTGCTTCTTAAAATATTATGAGGACTGTAGAACAAATATTATGTCTGTATTACAGCTAAGGTCCCCAAAGATGGAGTAAGTTGGCCAGGATCACAAAGCTAGTAAAAAAAACTCATTTACTCTTCTTGCCATTAACATATGGGGTGCTTATCAAGTCTAGACCCTAAAACTATGAGAGAATTAGTCAAAATTAATCAGACGAAACATCTTTAAATGAAAGGAGTTATGTCATGGTCTTTAACTAAAAGACCTCTACAAAATCAGTTTGATGCCATATTTCCTCTATTAGTATTTTCCAGTCCTACCTATGATTCTACATTTTCATTCCATCATGAGCTCCTTGAGGATAGTGTTTAGGTGATATTTATCTCTGTCTTCCGACATTGTGTTTCTGCCATTCAGGCAGAAAAGTCTCAATAGAAATTTATTGAATTGAATAAATATTTGTAATTCACAGGAAGGAAACATTCCCAGTGCCTAACCACTGTTTATTCCCTCTTATCAATAAATCTCAGCATCCTTTTCTCCTTTCCCTGCTTTCTATTTACTATAAAAACCTAATGGTGACTGGCCAAGGAAATCTCCGTTACTGCTGACTGTGAACCTTGTCTTTTTAAATGTGAAGCTGGCAAACACATTGAAGACACTGTGATAATCTTAATATATTTCTTTAAGAAATCTGAGAAATATTCAGAGCAAGAACTTAACATATTTAGAGGTCAAAAAATAGAGCTCTTGATTCTAACCAATAGGCATTTTATTTGGGGGAGTAAAAAGAAGATACCGGACGAATTAGAGAAGGAAAGAGGCATAACAGAAATAAATGGTATATGGATAATAAGAAAATAGACTTCCTTTCACAGCTGTGAACCCCAGACTAAAAGATAGGCAATGCTATTATTTTGTAATAAAATTCTAATAAGAAACATTTAAAAAGACTTGTGTAGACCACAATATATATTTATGTTGTGGCAAAGGTGTCATTTTCAAAAATAAACAAATGTGTTCAGTTTTGCTTTCCCTGTTTTCAATGAAAGAAAGGTGGTCTTTTTCCACCCTTTAACCGTTATCACTCCTCCATCCAGGCTTGAGGCAAAATAATGTGTACGGATCTGCTGGAAGACACTATCTTGAAGCAGATTTGGGGCAGTTTTCTAACGTGGAATCAAAAATCAAATGAATGTCAATTTCACTTAGTTTTGCCTCTCATCTGTGGACTATGGAGTCCCTCACTTAAACCTTTAGGCCTTGGTTTTATTGTCTAAACCTAGTAAAACGGGAGGATGGCAGATTGCCCGGATCCTTTCTAGTTTTGCCTATGAGCTATTATTCCTCCTGTTTTTTCTGTTTTCAGTAATGACATTTTGGGCACTTTTATCTACATTCCAGCCTCTGGGACAGACTGCCCCAGGCAACAGGTAAGTTTGCTCCAGAGGCGAGAGGGTGGACCCACTTTTGGGGGCAGGGCCAGATCACTGGCTCCTACGCACGGATTAGGGCGTCGCAGACGGGATCCCCTCAAGTTCAAGCTCAGCCCGGAGCGCCAGCTGGAGGGGCACCCCGTCTTCCCCTACACCCCGGGGCGCCAACGTCGCGCGGAGACCGGAGCAGGGCGGGGCGCGGGGGTGTGGTCGGGATCACGTGACGGGCCAGGTGCCCGCCCCGGCCCCGCTTACGTCCGGAGTCCTACTGTCCCGGCCGCGCCGCTTCCCTCCGCACGTGGCGTCGTCGCCGCCGCCGTCGCCGCCGCCGCCGCCGCCGCCGCCGCCAGCCTCTTGTCCCCAGACCCCGCTCCTTCAGCCATGGCTCCCGGCCAGCTCGGTGAGGCCCGGGCGGGAGGCGCCGTCTGCGTCCTGTCCCCGCGGCCCCCCGCGAGCCCTCGCGCCCCGGCAATGGCGGCGGCCGGCGGCCCCGCGAGCCCGCGCCCGGGCCTGTCCTGGTCCCCTGGGGCTCGCGCGTGCGGCCCGCGGGGTCCCGCCGGGGTAGGCCCCGGGGCGAGGCCTGTGATCGGAGGGCTCCAGGGCAGGCCTTGCCGTTCCTGAGTCTCCTCCTCCGGGTTCCCTCCCTGGGCCTTGGAGAACACAGTGTAACATACTGCGAGTGATGAGGAAAAATGTCTTCTCTTTCAGCCCTGTTTAGTGTGTCTGACAAAACCGGCCTTGTGGAATTTGCAAGAAACCTAACTTCTCTTGGTTTGAGTCTGATCGCCTCCGGAGGCACTGCAAAAGCTCTCAGGGATGCTGGGCTAGCCGTCAGGTAAGGCACAACTTAGTTTTTAAGTCAAGTCAGTCAGAAAGGGGGTGTGATCACATTAACCAGGAAGTTTGTATTCCAGGCACTGCGAGTAAAATTTCTCCTTTACTCCTCCCCATCGCTCTGCGAGGCTGGTACGCTGCTTACCCACTGTGTGGAAGAGGGAAGTGGGGCTCAGGGAGATTTCCTAACTTCTGCACGAGTTTGTAGAGCTAGGATCGGAACCCGGTTGTCCTGATTTCTGAACTCTGGTTCTTAGCCACTGCCTTTAACAAATTAACTTAGGTGGGCCATTTGTTAGGCAAGAAAAACTCCAGTTATAATTCACATGATCTGCTTTGGCTGTCTAGTAAAACTGTTGACATGAGGAAGATTCGGAGCTACCTCTCTTCTCTTAGAATCTCTGGTAACCACATGAAGGTACAGGTCATTCGTTCGCTCATTCACAAGCTTTCATTTCCTGACTAGGCAATGGAAAGAAGGGATGTACAAAAGATTAATTGGGATGCTATTCCTGACCTCAAGGACTGGCATTCTGGCAGGAGAAGGAGTAACTCAACTAAAAGGTAGAAAAGGAAAGGCCACAAGACAGCTATTTCATAAACTGTAATGACAGTTCGAATTAAGAACGTACCTACCCCTGAAATATGTTTTAGAAAAGGGATGAAAATTTGCTTCTTGGCCTCTAGATCCATGTAAAAGTAGATTATTACCTTTTCTTATAATTGTATGCTATGTGAGCTGCGCATACCTTCCCTAAATTTGGCAAGTTCAGATGACAAGAATGCCTTACTTTATTTATTAAATATATGCTTTATATTTTCCAGAGTCCTTTTGCATCTTGTCTCTAATGTGGTTCTCAAGGAAGGCAGGCCAGCCGGTTCTCTTCTGATCAGCAGGATGAGAATCCAAAGTCCAGAGCTGTCTTTCCGTTGGGCCAAGTTGGGGCATCCTAGTGTAGTTAGAACCTTCTTTAAATTAAGCAAAATTCTCATCTGTGGCCTTTTTTTCACACCAAACTTTGTATTATGGAAACATAATACATAATACATTTTGACATAATCTAAAATAGTATGATTGTCCCTCACGTCCTGTATCTGTCACCTAGTTTATATAATTATCAGCTGGTTAGTCTTGTTTGTGTACCTCTACCCATTCTGCTTACCTCCATTGTGATATCATTTTTTAAAAATTGGGAGTGTAAATGTGTTTTTCTCCTATTAAAGGGTGAGGGGGTTCACCCTAAGTGGTTTATTTTAGAGCCCAACACAGTAAGGTTAGTTGAATAGAGTATAAACAAGTTGGAGGGGTGTTTTACTTATATTAATTCATATAGTCCTCACACCAGCTTTTTGGAGTGGGTAGTGTTAACCCCATTTGATGGGTTAGGAAACCGAGGCACAAAGAAGTTAAGTAACTTGCCCAAGATCTTACCCCTATTAAGATGCCAAGATTTTGTAGGCTGATACAAAAGACAAGTTAACAAGACAAAAGTATAAAAAAATTTATTGAATCAAAGTTTTATGTGACATGAGAGCCTTCAGAATGGAGACATAACGATGCACGGAAAAGCACCCATTTTTATGCTTAGGTTCAATGAAAACTGGACAGCCATGTAGGAATATGATTGGACAAAAAAGAAATGATCTAATGCTGGTAGGCTGAGGTGGGGAAAGCCTGGAAGGCCTGTCCAGATTCCTCTTGCCTCTCTGTAGCATTCTTTCCTCCTGAGGGTCTTACTATATACTATCAGGCAAGGTAGGTCAGAGAATTTCTTTATGGCCAGCTCCTAGACGGAAAGGTGGGGAAGGTTAGAATAATAATTCCAGTTTTTATGGCTGGCTTTGGGGAAAAGGGGCTCTAGTTTCAATGGCCTGCCTTGGGGAAGAGGAATTCTGGTTTCCATTGATATGGGGGAGAATGAGAGGTAAGAGGCAGGAAGGCAGGAGAAGGTAGAAGAGACCTAGGTTCTGAGGCCTTCCACAGTCCTTTTGTTCACAGTATTCAGTATGGCATAGCCCTGTACTTTGGGGTATCATTTTCTGAGCCCCAACAGTTTTATCCCAGTAAATGAACCATTGCCTTGTCGTGAGGTCAGCTGAGATTTTAATCATCGAGTATAAGCAGTGAACATACAGAGAATTATTTCTGAAGTCTACAACTTTAACATACAAATTCTTAAATATAAAAGAGTAGTATGCTTTTTAATTACCCCAAATGTTTAATTCTATGAATATATTTGCCTTCTCTAAGTTTCTTTTATTTTTTTAAAATTCACATGATTAGTAATGCAATGCCTTCTCTAAGTTTTAAGTGATTCTTTTCAGCTAGAGAAACTGGATTTTATTTCCTGAACTCCAAGAAAGTGAATTTTGAATTTGAGCACACAATGTCACCAGTTTGTTCATTGATGTTAGAACTTAACTGTGTGTGTCTTTGCCTGAACACCAGTCATTTGCAAATGACCTTCCTTAATAGGAGAATCTACCCGGAAAATTCTGTATCTTAATGGTGAAATTTGCTGCTTTAAAATGTTTATTATAGTCCCCAGCTACTCAGGAGACTGAGACAGGAGGGTCACTCTAGCCCAGGAGTTTGGGACACTAAGATTGGGCCTGTGACTAGCCGTTGCACTCCAGCCTTGGCAACATTGCCAAGGCTGTATATGTTGATTATATTAATAGAAAATTTGAAAGATGTGGAAAACTAAAGAAGGTAGTAAAAATGGCTTATAGTTCTCAACATGTTAATGTGTTTTTCTTCTAACATTTTTATAAGCATACATTTTATTTCATAGCTCATAGAATTTTGCTTCTTGCTTTTTTGTTTGTTTTGTTTATATATCATGTACATTTTTCCACATCATTAAAATTTGTAAACTCTGCCAGAGAGGGTGTACGTGGGTTCAACTTTCTGGAGGTTAGCTTGGTGGTACGGATTAATATTTAGATGTTGTACTTCATTTGACCCTTTGTCATATTTTATGATTATTTTTTCTAGTTTGCTTTTTCTGTGTTTTGAAGGAATATGGGGAGATATTTTCTTCTTGTAGAGGCAGAGAGGGGAGTGACTTTCCAGAAGAGTTAGAGTTACAAGCCTGGAGTACAGAGGGTCTCTCCCCTATTGAGGGACTGCTCTCTGCTTTGGGTCCAGTTTCCTTTTTTTTTTTTTTTTTTAATGTAAAAGTTGTTTTTTTTCCTCCTAATTTATTGGAAACAGATTCTTGCTGTGTTGCGCAGGCTGGTCTCAAACTTTTGGGCTCAAGGAATCCTCCACCTCAGCCTCCTGAGTAGCTGGGATTATAGGTGTTAGCCACAGTGCTCAGCCCCTGCAAAAGTTTTTATTTAACATTTATGTAATCAGACAAAAGACTAATTATGTATTAGTCTTTTGTTTAGTGTTTGGAAAACATTCCTCTTTATATACTTTTGGTACTTATATGATTTTTTTAAATCCTTAAACTTTTGATTCATCAGGAATTTATTTTTGTGTGAGGTTAAACAGTTATTCTAATACCAACACCACTTTACTAAACAGTCTTTTATTTCCCCACTCATTTGATATGCCATCTTTATGCTTTTTTGTCATAAAGCGAAATTCTTATTTCTACTTTGTTCTGTTTTTAAGGTAAGGATGTTTTTCATGCTTTTTGTTACATACTGCCAAGTGGCTTTCTATTTTTTAATATTTAATTGGTGTAGCTTGTGATTCAATTTCAGAATTCTCTGAAAATAGTAAAACTAGTGCTTTAATACTCAGTGATTCTCTCTGTACACAGACCAGTGGAAAATATGTTAAAACATTTTTTTGAAAAGTAAATAGACTTTTACTTAAGAAATCAAATATAGTTGAAAGACTTAAGAAATTAGAATAATTCTTTTGTTCAACTCAGGCTCAAAAATCTCTTTAAATGAGAACAGTAGACTTAGGGATGGAAGATACTTTGAATAGTACAAAATGACACTTTAGCTGAAACAGTAATGTTCTGTTTATTTTCAGAGATGTCTCTGAGCTGACGGGATTTCCTGAAATGTTGGGGGGACGTGTGAAAACGTTGCATCCTGCAGTCCATGCAGGTAAGTGGTTGGCACTGTCAGTGTAAAACAGTCAGTGGCTTTCAAGAATATTTTAGTCAATAACTTCATGGAATAAAAGAGGGAAAAGGCTCAAAATAATTTACCTGTAAAGTTATATTGCTTTTGTCCTGTTTGCTGACAAATTTCATAATGCATTAGAACCCGTTTAAAATCTGACTTGTCTTACTACATGATGAATTCAGGTTATTTTCCTCTGCTTGTTATTTAGTCTTGACCTGATAGCTTATTTATAGGGTGGTATTTCCCACTAGAGTTACTGAAAACATTTAGATTTTATAGTATGAAAAGATCTTAAAACAATTCAAAGTTAGAATAAAACATCACCGTGTAACTGACTTTCAAAAGAGTTTTTTTCCAAAGTGCTTTACATTTATCCATTCATCTAAGACAGCTAAGGAGCTTCAGTCAAGAATTAGGGGAACATGTAGCCTGTAATGGAACTAGCAACAATTTTACACAAATCTACTTTTTTTATATTTTGTTGCTCAAAAAAAAAGGATCAAGAACAGATAAAAAAGACATTTAAATAACCTAATCTTAATGTTTTCTTGATAACTCCTCTACTACGTGTTTGGTATTTTTTAATTGAGAATATTAGGCCAGGTGTGTTGGCTCACTCCTGTAATCCTAGCACTTTGGGAACCTGAGGCCAGAGGATTGCTTGAGGTTAGGAGTTTGAGACCAGCCTGAGCAACATAGTGAGACCCTGTCTACAAAAAAATAGAAAAAAATAGCCAGGTATGGTGGACGCCTTTTGAAAAGTAAATAGAATTTTACTTAAGAAATCAAGTATAGTGAAAGATTTAAGAAACCAGAATAACTTTTTTGTTCAACTCAGGTTCAAAAATCTTTTTAAATGAGAACAGTAGACTTAAGGATGGAAGATGTTTTGAATAGTATTCAGTGCACACCTGTGGTCCCAGCAACTCTGGAGGCCCAGGCAGGAGGATCACTTGAATCCAGGAGTTTGAGGTTGCAGTGAGCTATGGTGACGCCACTTCTCTCGTGCCAGAGCAAGACCTTGTCTCAAAAAAAAAAAAACCAAAACCAGAATAAAAGAATATTAGAAGATTTAACTTGATTGATGGTGTAATACTATGTTGAAAGAAGTGTCTTATTCTGACTTGTTTTTTGAATTAATACTTTGGTTAACTTTGTTCAATTAGGAATCCTGGCTCGTAATATCCCAGAAGATAATGCTGACATGGCCAGACTTGATTTCAATCTTATCAGGTAAAAATTTGAAGTTGAACTTTTAACACATTGAGGACAAAAAACAATATGCCAAACCTGGTATCCCTCTCTTTTTCTCACATTTAAACCTTTACTGAGTACCTTCTATGTGACATAGTATGTGTGTAAGCATTTTGGTTTGGCCAAATTTATATTACCAAAATACATACTTAAACCAAAAACAACTTTCGTTTCTTTAGGAAGTTATGATCTAACTTTTAGTATATACAGGTTGAATATCCCTTATCTGAAATGCTTGGGACCAGAAGTGTTTCAGATTTCAGATTTTCTGAATATTTGCAGATAATATACCAATTGAGCATCCCTAATTTGAAAATCTGAAATCTAAAATGTTCCAATGAGCGTTTACTTTGAGCATCATGTTGGCACTCAAAAAATTTCACATTTTCAGATTAGGGATATTCAGCCTCTACAGCTAACTTAGTTATTTGTATAAAGATATTGACGATTTCTTCCAAATATATGTAACAGCTTTATTGAGATAAAATTCATATACCATACAGTTCACCCATTAAAATATACAATTCAGTAGGTTTTAGTATTTTCACAGAAGTTGTGCAACCATTACCACATTTAATATTAAACATATTCATCGCCTCCCCACCCCACACACACAAAAAAACCCTATAACCATTAGCATTTATTCTGCATTTCCCCTAACACTCTCCAGCCTTGGCAACCACCAGCCTGCATTCTGTCTCTATGGATTTGCCTGTTTTGTACATTTCGTATGAATGGAATCCAACATTGCACATAATGTTTTTTGTGACTAGCTTCTTTCACTTAGCATGTTTTCAAGTGTGTCCATGTTATAGCATAGTATCTCAGTACTTCATTTCGTTTTATTGCTGAAAGATAATTCATTGTGTGAATATATACCCCATTTTCTTTATCAGATCATCAGTTGATGGATGTTAGGGTTGTTTCTACTTTTTGGATATTATGAATAATGCAGCTATGAATATTTGTGTGCAAGTTTTTCTGTGAATATATATTTTCATTTCTTTGGGTACACATCTAGGAGTGGAATTCCTTGGTCATGTGGTCACTCTATGTTTAACCTTTTGAGGAACTGCCAGACTGTTTCCAGAGTGCTGCACCATTTTACCTTAATAGCAGCAATGTACTGGGGTTTCAGTTTCTCCACATTCTCACCAACATTTGTTATTATTTATTTTTTTGATTCTAGCCATTCTAGTGGTTGTGAAGTGACATCTTATTGTTGTTATGATTTGTATTTCCTAATGATGCTGAGCATGTTTGCATGTGCTTATTAGCCAGTTGTTTACCTTCTTTGGAGAAATGTCTGTTCAGATCCTTTGTCCATTTTTTAGCTGAGTTATTTACCTTTTTTATTACTGAGTTGTAAGGTTTTTTCCACCTGTTCTGTGGATTGTGTTCCTTTCTTGATCGTGTCTTTTGACCATCACAAATGTTTTTAATTTTGATGATGTGGAATTTATCAATTTTTTTCTTTTGTTGCTTGTGCTTATGATGTCATATGTAAGAAACCATTGCCTGATCCTGAGTGATGATGATTTTTGTATGTTTTCTTTTAAGAGTTTTCTTAGCTTTAGCTCTTTACTTAGGTCTTTGATTCATTTTAAATGAATTTTTATATATAGGTGTGAGATAGAGATCCAACTTTGTTCTTTTGTATGTGGCTGTCCTGTTGTCCCAGCATCACTTGTTAAAAAAGATCATTCTTTCCCCAATTGAATGGTCTTGGTACCTTTGGTCTGTGTATATGTCATTATGTCAGTACTACAGCATTACTGCGGCTTTGTAGTAAATTTTGAAATCACAAAGTGTGAGTCTTCCAAGTTTGGTTTTCTTTTTTTTTTTTAATTTTAGAGTATTACAGGACAGCTTTGGTTTTCTTATTCAAGATTGTTCTGACTATTTAGAGTTTCTTGCATTTCCACATAATTTTTAGAATCAGCTTTCCCATTTCTGGGAGAAAAAAAGCAGTTGGAATTTTCCTAGGGAATGTGTTGAATCTGTAGATCAATTTGGGAAATATTGCCGTCTTAACAATGTTAAATCATCCAGTCCATGAACATGGATGTCACTCCATTTTTTTAGATTTTCTTTAATTTTTTTCAACAATCTGATCTTAGGGGGAAAGTCTTTCACCATTAAGTATGTTAGCTGTGAGTTTTGCTCTCACTTTGTCATGCTGAGTAAGTTCCCTTCTGTTCTAAATTTGTTGACTGTTTTTATCATGAATTTTGAATTCTATCAGATGCTTTCTGTGCATCTATTGAAATTGTCAAGTGGGTTTTGTCCTTTATTCCATTAACATTACATTAACTGATTTTTAGATACTAAACCAACCTTACATTCCTGGGATAAACCCTACTTAGCCATAGTGTGTACTTATTTTTATATTCTTCTAGATTTGGTTTGCCAGTGTTTTGTTGAGGATTTTTGTGTCAACTTACGTAAGAGATACTAGACTGTGGTTTTCTTGTGTCTGGTTTTGGTATCGAGGTAACAGGCCTGATAGAATGGCTGTGAGTGTTTCCCCTCCTCTTCTGTTTATTAATTTTCACCAGTTAGGCTTATTTTGCTGCGAATCCTGCCCACAAAGCTCCCTACATTATAGTCCTGGGAGTGGAACCTCCCCTTCACTGGTTGTTAATTTTAGATTAGTTCTGTGTTTTAAAATTATTCTTTTGGCCTTTCTGTTACCATCATTCTTGTGACCTCTGTGAAAGCATAATAAACAAATATAATAGTGATCACATTCCAAAATGAGAATGTTACCTGTAATCCTGTATTTTACATTTCTATTAAAATTTTCAAAAACCTTTTATGGCTCAAAGTATTGAGTAGCTAAGGTTACCCAACCAGCAACATTGCAGTATGTTTTGGAGGGAATTATGTGTACCCAGATTCAGAGCACTGCTGATTAAATTACCTTCTGTAACAGTAGGATGCCCTGTTTTGGGCATTTGTTTGTATTTGTTTTTTGTATTTGTTTGTTTTTTGAAAGAGATGGGGTTTCTTTCTGTCCCCCAGGCTGGTGTGCAGTAGTGTGATCCTATGATCATAGCCTATTGTATGCTCTAACTCGCAGGCTCAGGCAATCCTCCTGCCTTAACCTCCCCAGTAGCTAGGTCTATAGGAGCACACCACCAAGCCTGGCTGATTTTTTTTATTTTTTGTAGAGACAGGGTCTCACTATGTTGCCCAGGCTGGTCTTGAACTCCTGTCTTCAAGTGATCCTCCTGCCGTGGCCCTCCCAAAGTGCTGGGGTTATGGGCCTGAGCCAGGCACCTGGCCCATCTTGGCTTGTTTAACACACCTTTGTAAAATTCTAAAATGCTAGACTCACGGTTTATATTTTACATCTTTATGGTTTTTGGTCATGTTAATAGTACTAACTTTACTCTTTTCCTAGATAGTGATAAACCATGCAAGTTGAGTTTTTAATGACAGCTAAACTCCTCTTTGTCTTAGAGTTGTTGCTTGTAATCTGTATCCCTTCGTGAAGACAGTGGCTTCTCCGGAGGTGACTGTTGAGGAGGCTGTTGAGCAAATTGATATTGGTAAGTTAGAAAAACCACCTAGAGGACTGATAGGGGAGAGGATTATTTAATTTTAATGAGGTTTTTTTAAATTTCTATTTGAAATAGAAAATAGTTTCTTCTCCTAGATTATGTTCTGGGATGACTATAATTCATATATTTTTTAAGCTGGTTTTCTCTCTGTGTGTGTGTGTGTGTGTGTGTGTGTGTGTGTAGAAATTCATCTGGATTATTTTTCCTTATTTTTGAAGTCAAGAATTAAAGCGGGAGTATGTGCACAATGATTTTATTTAAAAGAAGTTCAGAAACTGATGTTGAAATACGAAAACAATGCTTTTTGTTCTTCAAAGGTGGAGTGACCTTATTGAGAGCTGCAGCCAAAAACCATGCCCGAGTGACAGTGGTATGTGAACCAGAGGACTACGCAGCGGTATCCACAGAGATGCAGAGCTCTGAGAGTAAAGATACCTCCTTGGAGACTAGACGCCAGTTAGCCTTGAAGGTATGGACATACTTTCAAACTCTTGTAAAAATAACATCCATCTAGTGCAGGGTTTGCCAAACCAAACAGTATTCAATTCTGGCTAGCTATATCACCTACCGTGGCTCTGCTTGGAGCTGCTATTCTTTTGTTAAAAGTGGAGAGACTAAATATTACAGAGATTCTGTCAAAAAGATTGAAAGAGAATTGGGAAGGAATAATTTGTTGTACCATTCAGTATTATTTGGTGTCTTTCATGTGTGTGCCCGTGTGCACAGGGTGAGGGCATGTTCTTTGCTGTGTACCTAAAACCATCTTTGGGAAGTGCTGCTAGTCTCTCACAAAACTTACACTTTTTGTAGGCATTCACCCATACGGCACAATATGATGAAGCAATTTCAGATTATTTCAGGAAACAGTACAGTAAAGGGATATCTCAGATGCCCTTGAGGTATGGAATGAACCCTCATCAAACTCCTGCCCAGCTGTACACAATGAAGCCCAAGCTTCCCATCACAGGTAAAGCCCAAGTGTCATGTGGTAGTTTGCCAGGTCTGGATACATGTGTGTCTTTCTCTGTATCCGATGTGGTTCATGTTTAGAAGATAAAGTAAATTCTGTAATACCTCTTACAACCACCTGAAGTTTGAGATGCCGGTTGGACTTGTGAGCATGAATGTGAAGGTGCTCTGTAATACTGGAGGGAGGTCAAGTTGTAGGTAGAGATTGGAATGTCTTTGGCATGTGGGTGTTTTTGAAGACATGGGACAGGATGGGATGACCTGGATTTCATAGAAGAGGGTCAAAACTAAGCTTTGGGTACCTTTCAAGCTTGAGGTAGAGAGTGGAAGAGCCAGAAGAGGAGAACTTGGAGAATTTCAACCAGTTGCTATGATGTTGAGAACAGAAAAGGGACTATTTGCTTTGGGAATGTTACAAGAAGCCGTTTCCTTCTAATTATGAGTCTAGAAGTTCAGTTGAAGTCAGCTGAAGTAGAAGTGTGAAGTTAGGAAATAATAATGATAAAGATCATTATCTGAACAGATTTTAGGACTTCCATGGGTTTGTAGAGATAAGGGAAGGTTTTTTTCATTTTTTTGTTCTGGTTTGTTCCTAAGGTATGCTATGAGAGCATACTCTACTCTGGTGGAAGGCAGAGTGGGGGTAGGCATGAGGGAGAGTCACAGGCGTGAAGGCCTTGAAGGCCCAAGCACGGCAGGTGGGGCTGGCTATTGGGGAGGGCCAGGGCAGCCTCCTTCCCCTGGGGAGAACGCAAGCCGGCAGCACACTGGTTGGTGCATTTGGTGGTGGGTAGATGCAGTGTCCTGCAGTGTCCTTTTTCCCTGTCACCAGCTAAAGGAGAGATGGAGAGGGGAGTAGGGTGGGAAGTTGAGGGAGAATTTGAAATATTCTTCCCCTTGCTACAGTTAGCCTAAGCTATCTATGAGGAGAGGAGGTGGAGGAGTTGTACAAGTGGTGTCTTGTTTTATCTTGCATTTTATATGCCTTGGGGTATATTTTACTTTTATTATTTACTATTTATTGCCTAGTTTCTTCTATGCCTCTCTCATAAGTTCCATGAGGACAGTGTTTCAGTTTTGTTTTTGGTTGAGGGAACTATTTTTTTAAGAATTTTTTAAAAAAATAATCTTTATTTTATTAGAACAATTTTAGGTTTAAAGAAAAACGTGCAGAGGTTATAGAAAGTTTTCATATGCTCTACACTCGCCATCCAACAGTTTCCCCTATTAGCATATCTTGCATTAGTGTGGTACATTTATGATTGATGAGGCAATATTGATTGATTATTCTTAACTAAGGTCCATAGTTTACATTAGCATTCATTTTTGTGTTGTGCATTCTGTGTGTTTGGAGAAGTGCATAATGTCATGTGTCCTCATCACAGTATCATGCAGAGGAGTTCACGGCCCTAAAATTACCTGTGCTCCACTTCATCCCTCCATTCCCCTCTCCCCAACCCCCTGCAGTCACTGAGCTTTTTAATGACTGTGTTTTTGCTGTTTCCAGAATGTCAGGTTGTTGGAATCATACAGTATGGAGCCTTTTCAGACACTTTCACTTAGCAACATGCATCAAGGTTCCTCCATGTCTTTTCATGGCTTTCTTACCACTAACTAGTATTTCATTGTGTATGGATGTACCACAGTTGGTTTATCCATTTAATCTGTTGAAAACATCAAAACTTGAAGGACAATTTTTGGCAGTTGTGAATAAAACTGCTGTAATCATTGGTGTACAAGCTTTTGTGTGGATATAAGTTTTCAACTCATTTGGATAAATATCTAATATTTTCTTTCATGGTTGACTGTATCACCTATTTTGTTTCTTATTTATCTCCTCCATGATTATGCTCCTGGAGGATGGTGATTATTTTGTGGGTGAGAGGGACTATTTTATTCACTGATGTGTTCCAGGTACTTAGAAGAATGCCTAATATTGTAGTAGGCACTCAGTTAATGTTTGGCAAGGTATTACTTTTCTTTTTTTCTTTTTTCATATGATAGCTTTATTGAGATATAATACACATACCATATAATCCACCTATTTAAAGTGTACAATTTAATGGGGTTTAGCATATTCAAAGAGTTGTGCAACCACAGTCAATTTTAGAACATTTTTATCAACCCAAAAAGAAACCTACCCACCAAGGAAATTATGCATTTTTGTTTATAATTAGTGGTGGCCCACTATTTCTTTGTGTGTGCTGAACTTGTTACGTTTATTCATAGGAGGTACTAGCTTCTTAAAAAAATCCTGCCAATGTTAAGAAAATAGGTAATGGAAAACTCTGAAATTACGTTCTTCTTTTACTTACAATTTTACTTTAGTCAGAGTCTGCTGAGTCTGCTATAGAAGAGGAAAAAACCAGCACATATTTTTTCCTCTCCTTACCTCCCACCCACAGATCTTGCTTTAGATTGTAATATAATTTTTTAAATTGATATGGTTTATAACTTCAATTTCATACTGTCTCTATAATTGCCACAGTTGTTTAACCTTAGTTCTGGATGTGGATCCCTGATGGGTCAGTAGCCTTGTCATAGTTTCCTGAATCGCTAATGTGTATTTCCTTCTAGACTGGCTGGATTTGGTCCTCCACCTTCATGTGTGTGTATGTGTATATTCGTGTGCATGTGCATTTTCTTAAAGATGGGCTCAGGCTCAGCTGCTTTGTTCTCCTTTATCATAAAATTCTTATATGTTTGTGTCTATCATTTGCCTCTTAATTATACTTCCACTTAAAACATTAGTGTAGTCTTGATATGGTACTTCTTAAGAAATGTACATATTACCTTATTGATCCTGCTTAGTGATGTGTGTGTATATTCTTATACATTATAGTTCTAAATGGAGCCCCTGGATTTATAAACTTGTGTGATGCTTTGAATGCCTGGCAGCTGGTGAAGGAACTCAAAGAGGCGTTAGGCATTCCAGCTGCTGCCTCTTTCAAACATGTCAGCCCAGCAGGTAAAGCTTTGCTCTGGAATGCCCTGGAACTGTTGGAAATGCATTTCTTTTTAAATTTTTTTAAATATTAACAAATCCTAATATGAGTATAGACATTCTATGAAGTCTAAGATCAAGTCTATTGATAACAGTATCAATATAAAGTATAAAATCTGACAACATGACACATAATTGCATAACATCGTTATGGGATAGGAAGACTAGTAGTTTTTTGTGGTGGAAATATAAAGGTTTAGAAAATAAAAGTGAAATGACTTAGTGCAATAGACTATAATAAATACTTTTTCAGGTTTGAAAATGTAACTGAGTAGACATAAAAATGTTCTTGTGACACTTCATGTGTAGCCTTTTATAGCCACTGTGAGATACCTTTTGCTTCTTTGTTTTAAGTCCCTAATTCCACAGCTTAGTCGTCTTTCCACCAGATCTGCTGAGAATCCAACACATAATTAGTTCTCAGATGTTTATTGCATATTAAAGCAATGTGAATGGGGAGGAAATAAACAGAAGAAATAAACTGTGATGTCAGGCAGGATGGAGAGAGCAAGTCTGTAATGAAGTGAACTAGCTTCATTCGCACGCCAGGGGCTGTCAGGCTTCAGTGGCTCTGTTTTCAGAGGCTGGAGAGATGTTTCTCCCACTACTTCACAACTATATTTTTGGTGTTTCATTATCTGGCTAAATAGATTTTTGTTTAATTTACCACAGGTGCTGGAAAATGTGCCGCATATACTAGATACTAAGAAAAATGTCTTGATTTAAGGGTTGACAAGTGGTAACTTGAGATTTTTTTGGTCTGTTAATTATTTTATGGTTTTCTATACCAGGTGCTGCCATTGGAATTCCACTCAGTGAAGATGAGGCCAAAGTCTGCATGGTCTATGATCTCTATAAAATCCTTACTCCCATATCAACTGCATACGCAAGAGCAAGAGGTCAGATTAAGAGGGCTTTTTGTTTTTTTAGGGGGAGAAAAATCAATATTTTATCCTGCATAAAATAAATATATAGATATTCTATATAATATATAGTTTACCGAATAAAATAAAAATCCTTTGCTTCATTATAAGATTTCAAATTATTTTACATTTGTTTTCATTAGTATTTGAGAATGATTATAAGTGCCTGAGAATAAATTAGTTTATAAAAGTATATGTTAGTATTTTTATGTAACAAATGGAAACCCATAGGAATTTGGGGAATGTAATTTCAGATTAGGCTATTGAATGCATTTGTATTTTTAAGTTTAGTCTCAATCTACCTATACTAAGTTTGGCTGGAGTTATTATATTTTACATATTTCAGAAACATTTAGCTTTTGAATTTAATTACGTATGAATATTATTATAATATTTATGGAAGATTATTGAGAAACCTAATGTCCTAGTATATACCACCTATACAGGGACAGGGGTCAGCAACCCGGGGCCCTTGGGCTGAATCCAGCCTGCCACCTGTTTTTGAAAAATACAGTGTTTGCCTTATCAGTGGCTGATTTTTGAACTCCACCTGCAACATTGAGTAGTTACAGTAGAGACAATGTGGTGACAAAGCTTTAAAAAAATATTTACTCTGTGGCCCTTCATAGAAAAAGTTTGCTAAACTCTAGCAGGTAAAATTAGAGAATACTTTCTTACTGATTACTTCAGTTCAATGACTTATTGATCTGTTATTTAAATCTTATGTAAATAATAAGGTTAGCTTTAGAGAAATGGATTTTATATTATCACATGGGGATTTTTAGGACACTGTCTTTTTCTACACAAGAATAGTTTGTGATAAATGCCTCATTTTAATTTTTGTTCACAGGGGCTGATAGGATGTCTTCATTTGGTGATTTTGTTGCATTATCTGATGTTTGTGATGTACCAACTGCAAAAATCATATCCAGAGAAGTTAGTGGACATTCATGTATCTTGATGCATGTGTAACTGAGTAAAGCTTTAATTGTTCATGATGTTCTTTGAAACCATAACCTACAATATTCATATTTATAATACCTGTCAATTAGTTAAGTTTATCATTTAATGTTTATATTTTATGTAGAACATGGATCCTTGAATTAATTTTGGGATTTAGTGAGTTGATAGGGTTTCAAATGGATATTTGGCTGTTTTAACAAAGTTTTTATTTATATAATTAATTCTTTTAAATTCTCTAGTAGTTATATTAATGCCAAAGTTACCTTTCCTGAAGAGCAGAGGTTGCCACCTTGGATGGTGATAGATATGATAATGAATCTTACTATAAACCTTCATAGGTCTGTAATGAAGGAGACCATATAATGGGAAAAATATAAACTACATTGATAGACAAAACAACCCCCATCAATTGAATACCAAACAAGCATTCCAGAAAGGTAGAGGTACTGTAGGAAGTGGGAATATAGAGAGAAAAAAAAAGAAAGTAGCTCAAATAGCTTGGAGGGCAAAGAAAAGTAGACAGAGATGAAGGGGCCACGTGGCTTGACAATATTTAGTTGCCTTAGGGATTCTTTCCATGACCACTACCGTCCTTATGTCATAGGTTATAGCAAGACTATGACATTTGTATCTTTAGTTATGCTAAATCTTTGATTTACTCCAATCTTGTCTTGCTGTTGAGGATCGTGCCTTGCCAAAGGACATTTAGCCATGTACTGACAGAGCGAGAACTAGAATTTGCTCTTTCTAGTGTAAAACACCATGTCCTGAAGAGAATATGTACTAGGGAATATTTCTTCCTGAGGTGTGTATTTTAGAGCATGTCATTCATATATTCTTAGTTAAAACTGACAAAAAAAGAGTTTGAAAGGACAGCAAGTGAGATAGGGTCAGCTGTGTAGAAAGCTGAATTCTGTCTCTCCTAAGTATAGTATGAGCATTATCTGTTGGAGGTAGAAACCAGACAGTGCTGCTGCATTATTTAAGGCAGATAATTCCTGTTAGATTTTTCATAGGGGGTCTCTGATTTTTTAAAATAGAAATTAACATTTAATATATTTGTAGGTATCTGATGGTATTATTGCCCCAGGATATGAAGAAGAAGCCTTGAAAATACTTTTTAAAAAGAAAAATGGAAACTACTGTGTTCTTCAGGTTAGTGCAATTCATGTTTAAAACAGTAATTTGCTCTCTTATTTAGTGTCTTTTCCCCACAATTAATGTTTCTGGTATGATGACACACCTCTAATTCTTTATTTTAATTTTTTGTAAATTTAAAAAAAAATAATATATTTACATAGTTACTTATTCAAAAGCTATTAAATATTATTTAATGGACTGTCCGCCATCATTCCCTTCTGTCACTGCTATCTTTCTTAGAAATAACTAATATCTTAAATTTCTTACTTTCCTGAAGTATTCTCTTTAAAGTTTATAAATACTTATCAAATATTGACATTTCTTTTTCTGTTTCTCAACTGACACAAATGTGTCCTGCTTCACCATCTTGGAAGTTTGTCGCTTATCTTTGTATCTTAGATTACCTAGCCAATCACCAGTCTTAAGCTACTGCACACAGCCCTTCAGTGAATAACCTAGAAAAGTGCTAGGGGTGAAATTAGGCCTGGATCACAGGCTATGTGTATTGGTAATTGTGGTAGGTACTGCCCCTCCCAGGTCCTATGACAGATTGAATGTCCTAATGGGAATGTGTAGGGGTGCCTATTTCCCAACACATGTGCCAGCATTGTGTTCTTACATTTTTTCTTCTATCTCATTAGGTGTGAGGTAAACATCTTTTTGCATTTAAGGGTATTTTTATTCCATTTTATGAACTGTCCATATTTGATTTTTCTGCTAGGTTGTTGAGCTTTTTCTTACTACTTTTTATGATCTCTTCTATATTAAAGAAGTTAGCCCATAGTCTAAGATTATGCATTGTTAAAGCAAAGAGTTATTTAAATACAAAGTAAAAATTCATAATGCTGTTTTTCATGAGGTCTTGATGTCAGAAAACCTGTGAAATCTCAACTACATATAATGGAAATTGTTAAGTGAATTCCCTTGATTGTAAGATACCAATAATTCTATAGTTCACCATAGACTCCATGGCAGTCTTTCAAGAAAAGAAGAAAATCCCACATTAAATGTACATACTTTCTTTTTTAAAAGCCATTTGACAGCAAGTTGAACCGTATAGTTATAGCCCCTACTGTATTCTTCAGTTTCTTAATCAAGTGTTTTTAGTTGTCTGTTCTTTTTTAATTTTTTGTAAAGATGGGTTTTCACCATGTTGCCCCAGCTGGTCTCAAACTCCTGGCTTCAAGCAGTCCTCCTGCTTTAGCCTCCCAAAGTGCTGGGATTACTGGTGTGAGTAATCCCAACCAGTTGTTATGTACTCTTAAAAACATAACTAATGAAATGGCCATTATCAGTTTTATGTATTAGTAGCATTATGGAAAATATTTTCCAAAACCTAAGCTCATTGTCATGACCTCTTCAATACCTGACAATACCACATTGGAAGATGTCAAAGGAATACCAGGGCTTCATTAGTATTTTTTTATTTGAAAATTGAGGTTAGTTTGCACATTAGACACATAATTATAACCATGAAACAACTTATACCTCTACCTGGCATATGACAAGTTTCTTTTGACATCAGTTAATAGGGTAGCATATCAATTTAGAAATTTTGTAATGTCTAGTGGGTGCAGTGGTGCTCGCCTGTAATCTTAGCTACTCAGGAGGCTGAGGCAGGAGGATCATGTGAGCCCATGAGTTCAAGTCCAGCCTGGGTAACATAGCAAGGTGCTATCTTTAAAAACAGAAACAAGCATAAAAAAAAAATTCTGCAGAAGGATGGTCTGAGCCAAAGTGGTCTTATGCATATTATTCCCCATATTTTAATATCTTAGTTTAAAATTTGGGAGAGGAAGATAGCAATAAATGACATAAATTCCCTTCCAAATAGCAAAGACATAGACTACAAATCCTGTTTTTCCCTTTCAACTTTTTTTTTTTTAATTCTTATTTCAGCATATTGTGGGGGTACAAAAGTTTAGGTTATGTATATTGCCCTTGCCCTAAGTGAAGTATCCCAAGAATGGAAAAATAAGCACCACATGTACTCACCATCAAATTGGTTTCACTGATCATCACCTAAGAGCACATTTAGGAATAACCTTTTAACTTTTAATTCAAGTGTTAGCTAGGTATTTTGAAATAAATTTTTAGAAAGAAAGGAAAATGAGAATTTAATTTTTGTGCCACAACTTGTTTATTAGCAAGTCTTTTTATCTGCTGGCCTTTCAAAAGGACTATACAGATAGCAACTAGAACTACACTTAGTGGAATCAGCGGTTTTAATATATTGTATATACGTTTTTCAATCTATGAAATGCTATAGGGTGGGTAGTAAAACCTATTAAAAAAACCTGCAACTTCAGAGCAAATTGCTGGTGTCTTGCTATTGTATTATACCTATACTGAGATGATCTTACACATGTTTAAATTAGAAAAATGCATATAACATAATGAAATCTTTTGTGAATAAATAAAAAATTTGAGGGATGTGGCTATATTACCTTTAACTTCTAAAATTTGTATCTTAGATGGACCAGTCTTATAACCCAGATGAAAATGAAGTTCGAACACTCTTTGGTCTTCGTTTAAGCCAGAAGAGAAATAATGGTGTCATCAACAAGTCATTATTTAGCAATGTCGTTACCAAGAACAAAGATGTAAGTTTGGAAGTGTCTAAACTGACTGCTTGTGACTTCAGTAGGTTATTTTCAATATTTATAAGTTTTACATTTATTAAGGGCCCATATCAACTGGTTGATATACACATAGCTAGTGCATCTTTGAGTTGGCTAGTAAGCCTGAGAACTTAAAAAATGAATAAAGGCCATACTAGAAGTTTCTGTGCACACATAGAAATATGTGTCTCCTGTTATACATAAATGGGATTATATCTTCTATAATTCTGTTCTGGAACTGGCCTTTTTTCCATGTACTAGGCTACAAACGTGCCTCTGTATCAGTAACATAGATCCACATTTTTGTTGGAGAGGCCACGTGGCAATCCATGTGTACAATGATGGGTATTGAGGTCTTCGTTTTCAGTGCTGTGATCAATGTATTTGTGGAGACAAGTTTTTGCACTTGTGCTCTTTGTCATCTTATAGGAGGGACATGCTACTAAGGGTAGTAATGGTGACTTTTGTATTTGCATATATTATCTTATTTAATACTCAAGGCATACTATGGGGTGACTGTCATCATTTTTACTGTAAAGATCACAAAGTTGTGACAGGTGACAGTTAAGAAATTTTCCCAAAGTTACACAATGAAGGAATAGATGAGCTGGTGTTTGTTTTCTGAAATATCTTAATTGGGCCTCATTTTGAAGGATACTATTGCTGCATCTAAAGTTGGCTGTACTTGTTTTTCAGTACTTTGGAGGTTCACTCCATTGTTTTCTGGTCTGTTCTGTGGATATGCCTGGAATTTTTGATTGAATGCTGGGCATTGGGTATGAAAAAACTATAGAGATATTTTGAGGGTCTGGATGTTGTTTTTTGTCCATATAGTTGATTTATACTTCTGATAGACAGCTTTATCCTGCTAAAAATTGAGTTGCTTTGAATTTGGGCTTCAGTCTGTGAGGACTGGTCTGTTTATGGTTCACGCCTGCTCTGCTGAAGCCCCAGGTATCCACTAGTATCTGTCTTTTTTCCCTGGTGTACTCTGGACTCCATATTTGTCCCTTAGTCCAGCAAGACTGCCAGAAGCTGTGCTCGGCTTATTTACTTCTTAGTTTATTGCATGCAACTTAGAAAATGCCTTTAGGGGAAAAGCATACATTATCAGGCCCATTTCCTTCTGCCTCCTTTATCTCTGGGATCTTTGCCTGTCAGTACTTGCTGTCGGTATTAGCTTTACTGTTAGTTCACAGAGGATTGGCTATTCCCTGTAACAAGGAGAAGATGATGAGCTATGGCTTGTTCCCAGGTCTGACTCCTGAGGCTTTAAGTGGAATTGCTGGAAGTAAGCTTTAAAATCTTTATCTGGATAGTTAATATACGTTAATAAGCATATGGTGAGTAACACACCTTTGTTGATTTAGTGGATATTCTTTCATTGTTATCTTTGAAAATTCGTGGTGCACTGAAGTAAAGAAAGGTAGAGGCATTATAAGTAGAAATACTTTCAGCCCTTTGGAATCCACTCTGGTTAGTTAATATATTTAGAAAATAACTAAGTATTGACCTAGGTTTTGTGGTACCCATGTTGACAGTTGTGTCTGACTATTGAGAATCTTACTTAAGTTTTTCTTAAAGTTCTATGGATATTGGATTGATTACTAATTTAGTGATCTCTGGTAGGTTTCATGCCCCTGAATATTTTTTACAAGAGTAGTAGGTGGATATGATTTTAATCTTTTGTCTAAATTTTTCTCTCCTTGTCTCATCTGCACTCTTAGTAGAAATTCAGAAGCTTAAGGATGGGACTGATAGCTGTATTCTCCTTTATATTCCACCCCCTGCCTTTTAAAGCAGATTTTTGTTAACATTCCAGCCTCAGATTATTAGATTGTACTATTAGGGCTGGGACTGTTTCAGTCCTGAGAGAACCAGATGGGTGGAAGGAGTGTGTATTAATACTAGGCATGTTTGAATTATTTCCTCTTCTCCCATTTTTCTTGACTAGTGCTTGAATTTGTTTTTAGTGTAGCATGTTTCTAAGACTAGATTCTGTCACTCCCACTTCAGTGGCAATTTTCATATTCCTTCATCCTAACTCAGAATACCAGGGTTATCTTTGAAGGTCTAGACATGGGAGGCTGGCTTTTGTTATTCATCTTTCTTGGAGCCAAAGGAACCTTTATAGTTAGTGACTCAAACAACAGGTAGAGATAAGGATATATTACATTAAGAACACCTTAGAATAATCAATTCTTCAGAAATGCTAACTGTTTTTTAATCTTTTAATTTTGAGACAGATAAAAATTGTAGATTCACATGCAGTTCTAAGAGTTCCCTTTACCCGGTTTCCCCTAATGGTAACATTTTGCAAAGTTATAGCACAGTACCACCCCTGGGACGTTGACATTGATACAGTCACAAGGTACAGAGCATTTCCATCACCACAGTGATCCTTCATGTTGCTCTCCTGTAGCCAGGCTCACTTCCTGCTGCCCGCCCCCCAACCTGGGGCAACCACTGATGTTTTCCCTTTCTATAATTTTCATTCATTGTACATTTTACATTCCCACCAGCAATGGAGGAGTGTATTTTCTGTATTCTAAGACATTCTGACAGGTGTGTAGCAATATCTCAGTGATTTTCATTTATGTTTCCTAAGGGGTTGTGATGTTGAACATTTTTCTTGTGCTTATTTGCTATCCATATATCCTTTTTGGTGAAATATCTCTTCGTGTCTTTTGCCCATTTTCTAATTAAATTGTTTTTTTGTTACTGAATTTTGAGAGTTTTTTACATTTTAAGTACTCATTCATTGTTGGATATGTGGCTTATAAATATTTTCTCTCGTTTTGTAGCTTATCTTTCATCCTCTTAACAAGGGGTCTTTCTTTTGTAGAGATTTTAATTTTGATGAAGTCAAATTTATCAATTTTTTAGTTAATTTATCAGTTAGCTAGCTACAGCTAATATCCTCTGTCCATTCAGCATACCGACAGGGATCTTTGTCCTTTTCAATTTGTATTCACTCTTTATATTAAAGATAGTGACATTTTTGGCCATTATATTTGTTGTTCTGTTTGGACTAGTGGTTTACAATGCCTTTTTGAATAGTTTGTACTTAAAATATTGTAAACAAAGGAGAAAATGGTCCTAATTTGGTTTTTCTGTGAACAGTCTTGGCTGTGTGTGTGCATCACAATGATTTGTAATGTTTATGAAAATTATTCTCAGCATCAGTTCTGAACACGAATTTTATGTCTCCAGATAAAGTACTCTGGTTGAGAAAATACTAATATTTTTGTTGGTTGTAGAATGGGTGTGCTATTATATCTCCTGTGATATACACAGGCTTAATCCCAAATTGCTGCAGAATGGCCTTAGTTTGAGTCTATGACACATTTTGCTAAGTTCCACCACAAATATATTAAATATTTGATCTTTTGGTAAACCACAGTAGTGTGTAGCACAAAGAGTTAATTTCCCTCTTTCGTTTGAGAGATACGACTACATTAAGTCTGTTACTTTAAATGGCACTAAGAAGCTGCAGGTTACAGTTTAGAAGGCCCGGTGTGATTGGCCTGTGTCTCTTTCAGTTGCCAGAGTCTGCCCTCAGGGACCTCATCGTGGCCACCATTGCTGTCAAGTACACTCAGTCGAACTCCGTGTGCTACGCCAAGAACGGGCAGGTAAGCGGGCTGTCACCTCACCTCAGGGGGACTGTTGTTTTACAAAATGATATTCAGAAATCCATCTGCCTCAGGTGTTGAACAGCTTGAAAGGGAAAATTTGCCAAGTTTTTCTCTTCTGGCTTTGTCAGTGTTTCCTCAGCACTTTGGTGGACTGTTAAAAACTGATGATGGTCACACAGTATGTTTGGAACCAAGGACTAAAACTAGTCATACTGCTTCTTGCCTAGAGTAGTTGGCACAATTTGGGTTAGTGGGACTCCAGTAGCTGCTACACAACTGGTTTATTCACTGTCCGTGCCTCGCATTGGTGATATTTCCAGTGAAGAGGAAGTAAGGAATGATACTGCCACCCACCAGCCCATATTTTTGCAGCTTGCAGAGTATTTTCACATACATCCTGTGTTGTTGTATTAAGATTCCGTTAAGTAGAAAGACTGCTAGACTAGGAGTTAACCTGATCTTTTAAATCAGGTTTATTGAGGCATAAATTGTATACAGTAAAATTTAAAATACCTTTTAAAGTGTACAGTTTGACTAGTTTTCACAATTTATACAGTGTGTGTAATCCACACTGTAATTTCACAAATTATACAGTGTGATAAGATACCGAACATTTCTCACTGTGTGATGTTATGCAAGATACTGAACTTATTTCCTAGTGTACTGAGCCATGGATTATGAGATTGAGCTAGTTCATTACTGAGGTCTCTTTTAACTCTAGGGTGAACTTGGTTTTGTTGTGGCCTCAGCAGCTTTGAAGGGAGCCCTTTCTTCTCAGTGTCTTGAGCTTGTCTCTTGGCATTTAAGTTTGGCCCACAAGCAGGGGCAATGGGAGGCAGGTGGGTATTAATCAATATGTGACCTAGAAGACTCAGGACCGCCAGTCTCTGTAGTAACAAAATCCTGGGAGAATGGGGCTACTGGTGTCCTTAAGCTCAGGTTCTAATAAGTTCCAGGAAGTCCATGTAGAATGACTGTTTTGCTTTTGACGTCCAGGAGAAACACGTTGCACAGGTGTCTGTGGTCTCATTTATTCTCTTGTAACTGTGAGCAGATTTGCTAGCTGCAGGCTTAGAAAGGGGTGGCCCATGGCGGGACAGCTGAAGAGGTGTTCAGTAAAGAAACTGAAGCCATAAAACACACCTGTGCAGTAAAGTCATTGGTGCTTAGAATTCAACCCATAGAAACAGAGGAAGGAAGGAGAATTTTTGTGTCCAGTGGAATTGTTTTTATTTCTTAGGATACCCTTGGTCAGATCCTTATTGTATCAATTTCTGTGATTTAGTATTTAAACTGTAGGTTATAAATTGGGGCAGAAAAAGACTTTCAAATAACCATAGCTATTTTAATGGTCTTTTATTTTCTTTTAATTCTTTCTTTTTCCCTCAAACCATCAATAACATAATTTGATTGTTGTAGAAACTTCCAGAATATTAGTATTAGCAGTCATATGTCAAATACCATTGAAGAGGTAATAAGGCATAAATAGTAGTTACAAATCTCTTACCCTTCTCTTTTTTAGTGGCTTAAATTATGTTTCTCTTATTTTGGCCTGATGTTTTCTTCTATAAAATGAATAGATAGGTTTTGAGGAATATGCATGTAAGATTATTTGATAAGAATGCATTGGAAGAGGTATTCATTTTAATGCCTGTGTTCCTCAGGTTATTGGCATTGGAGCAGGACAGCAGTCTCGGATACACTGCACTCGCCTTGCAGGGGACAAGGCAAACTATTGGTGGCTTCGACACCATCCACAAGTGCTTTCCATGAAGTTTAAAACAGGAGTGAAGAGAGCAGAAATCTCCAATGCCGTCGACCAGTATGTGACTGGAACCATCGGCGAGGTAAAAGGCTTGTCCTTGGGTTATGGATGAGCTGTGCTAATATTCGTTCACCCTTTTATGAGTAACAGACTTTAATTTCATCACTCCAGAGTGAAAAAGTATTTTTCTTGAAATTCTATATGGTCTAAAATTGTTAATTTAATTAAAGCTGCTTTCTTCTGTCTCATTTAACTTCATTATTTTTTATCCCTTTCTGAAACCACAAAACTTCTCTGTTTTTAAGTTAACGACAGGTACTGCCTTTCACCTGTCTTAAAGTGTCTATAATAATGTGTGGAGCATGATGCTTGCAGGTGACCGGTGTCTATCATCCCCCACCACATTTTTTACAAGTGCCATTAGCAACTTGATACGTTTTTGTTACATTTCATGTTCTTTAATGTCTTCTATTTGAAGGGGTATGTGAGAGCATTAAAATTGCTTCTGCCAGGTGAGGACTAACTCGCTCCCTCAAGCCCTTTTATAAGTCACTAATCCACTCATGAGGGCCCTGCCCTCGTGGACTAATAACCCCCTAAAGGCCCCACCTCCTAATACTTTTGCATTGAAGATTAAATTTCAACATGAATTTTGGAGTGGACGCAGATATTCAAATGATAGCAAATATAATTAATCATGTTTAATTTGTCTACATCTCTTATATTTGAGACTAAGTGTTGTAGAAAATGTAGTTCTAGAACATTCATTATCGTGTGTTTCCTAGATTGGATATGGAGGGTTCTTTTGAAAAGCCTTAAAATGTGATTTTCTATTTGTCTCCTTTGATATAGGGATATAAAATAATAGATTTAAATTAGAGATGTAAGAACAAAATATATTTGGAATAAACCAATTTAGAAAGTAAAGTGATAACCATCTCTACAAATTTGATAAACTTAGAATCACTTTTCTTTCTTACTGAAAATGTTTTTAAAAGCATCAAGTAGAATCTAGAAATATGAACCTGCATGTAAATAAGAGTCATTATTTAAAATTAAGTCCTAGGAAAAATGCCCAGGTGCTTTCTGGCCTGGTGGTTCATATCAGTTAGAAATAAAGATGGTTCAGACTGACTTCTGCCCTCTCCTCCCGCCACAGGATGAAGATTTGATAAAGTGGAAGGCACTGTTTGAGGAGGTCCCTGAATTATTAACTGAGGCAGAGAAGAAGGAATGGGTTGACAAACTAAGTGAAGTTTCTATCAGCTCTGATGCCTTCTTTCCTTTCAGGGATAATGTAGACAGAGCTAAAAGGGTACGTGTGGAATTGCTGTGCATTTGCATGGAATTGAACATTATGTAGAAACTATTTCAGAAACACCGGAGAATTATTTGACTTCTCTGTTGGATGTATGGATAACACAGATCCCACTTTGCCTTTTTGACTGAGTGAATCCAGGCATCACCTGGATTGTTAGTTTAGCCTTTTTAGAGGGAGATTTTAATTTTTCCAGGATTTTACCTAGAATTGTGTTTTGAAAGTCAGTGTCTGTCTTTCCCTCAGAGTGGTGTGGCGTACATTGCAGCTCCCTCCGGCTCGGCTGCTGACAAAGTTGTCATTGAGGCTTGTGATGAACTGGGAATAATCCTCGCTCACACGAATCTCCGGCTCTTCCACCACTGATTTCATCACACATTATTTTACGGTTTGCATATGTGCAGGTGAATTCATGTGTGGAATTTTGGAAATAACTTGTTTTTAAAAATAAAACATTAAATCTTAATAATTGGTCATTGTGTTCTGTCGCAAAGATACGGGCTCTTTAGACTGACACATCACACATCACCGTTGGTGTGTGAGGATGCCGGAGCACCCCTCCCTCCCGGAGCCCAGCTCGTCCGCAGCACTGCCTGTGGGAAACAGGAATCTGCAAGTCACCAGAGAAACCGAGCTGCCAGAGCAGATGACACAAGTATCTTAAAGCTCCACAAGTTTCCTCATAGGGAATTCTGCTCATGCCGTTTCTTTTAATCACACTTCTAAAAAGCTAAATTGTCTATCATCTGTGAGCTGCAACCTTAAAAGGGATTACTGTGTCTTGTTGACCCCATCTATAGACAATGCTAGTGCTTACTTTTCCTCTGTGTTAAGTGAAACGTTTCCCATAATTTCAGCAGCCCTAGATCTGCCCTCTGGAGCTACGTAAAAAATGGAATCAATGTTTGGTGCCCAGAAATGGACCATAATATTCCAATTACGGGCTTAGGGCAGTGCCTGCTTGTGTCAGGCAGGACAGAAGTGTGCGTCTCTGTCCTGCTTGTGTGGTCCTGACTGTTCACCTGTGCTGTACCTGTGGTCAGCTAAACCCTTAGGCATGGTCCACCTCAATGTCTTACTTTCTTCCAAAGTCTTTAATCTTGCTAAGTAAAAGTTTCTGAATTTTTTTTTTTTAAATCATCATTCTAAGTCATTTCTATATTGGCTAACCTTCCAGCCCTTGTAAAATACCCTACCACATTGAAACAAGTGTAATTTGTGTGAGCAGTAAAATACGGCAGAAAAAAAAAATCTCTGACTTCTGAGGGTAGGTCCGAAGACAGTGTAACTTCAGCTTGCTTGCCTTGGGGTAAGCCGAGGCCATGTAAGGAGGCTTAACCAGCTCTCCACAAGGAGAGAAGCCGGCTTGCTCTTGCTAGCTGCCAGCCACGAGAGTGAGCCACCTGGGAGGGGGAGCCTCCAGCTAAGACTACTCCCTTATTCATTCCTGAACGCAGCCCCTGGGAGGTGTCCTTCGACGTTTCTCTCCAGGGCACCTCTTTCTAAATCACAGTCCGTGTCCCTTCCTCAGAACACAAAAACCTACAGGGCTTTAAGCTCCCAGTGCCTTCTGTTCTGACACTCTTAAACCTTGTTGCTAAAGAAGATTTAGCAAAAAGATAGGCACAAATTTATCTTTAAAAAGAGATGATAAATCATATATAGAGAGAAGTGCATGAAATATCCACCATTTAAAGAATTTTTAAACAAACACCTGTGTCACCTCCAACCAGATCAAGAAATGGAATATTGCCAGAAGCCCCCCACATTCCTGTAATCCTTGATTATGGCTCTATCTTTCCCCCCATCTTTATGCCTGTTAAGATAATCACTCCCTAGTTTTGCCTCTCAGCAGCTGGTGATCTTGGGCACAAGCCTTAACTTCTTAGAGTTTGTTTCTTCTATAAAAATGAGTCTGGATTCACTCCTTAAGAGGCTGGATACTTGCTGTGTAAAAGCACATGTCCTGCACCTGGCCTGTCAGGTTCAAGTCCCAGCTCTGCTACTGACAAGCCAAGTGACATTAGGCAATGACAGTGATGATGATACTCATCCCTTAGGGTTGCTCTGAAGAGGGAATGAGACAAAATACTAAGGGCACTTAGAGCACCACCTGGGACATGGTAGATACTGTCTAGAAAAAAGTGCTAGTTATTATTTTCATAAAGCTTTTGTGTATATGGAAGCATGGGAAGTGGTGGAAGATCCATTAATGTATAGACATCACTATGAAAACTACTGAATGTGTATTTGTGGATGATTTTATCTGTTACCAGATTGGTAGCCAAAAAGTTTCTGAGCTCCTTCAACCTTTATCTACTCTTTCCCGGTACCTCACTTCTTACCAATAAGCAAAGGATAGTAAGATTTTCTGTAATTAAATTGGTATTTTCTTCTTTTTTATTAAGGCAAAATTCACACAACATAAAATTCACCATTTTGACCATTTTAAAGTACACTATTCAGTGGTTTTAAGCATAGTCACAAACTGTGCAGCCATCTCCACTATCTAGTCCCGTAACGTCTTCGTCAGGCCAAAAAGAAACCCTGCACCTATTAGCCAACACTGCCCATTGCCCCTTCCCCAGCCCCTGGCAAATACAAATCCACCTTCTGCCCTTATGCATTTGCCTCTTCCGGACATTTCACATAAATGGGATCACCCAATATGTGGCCTTTTGTGTCTGGCTTCAACTTAGCATGATGTTTTGAAGGTTTATGTTGCAGCATGTACATTCCTTTTGTGCTCAAATATTATTTCATTATATGGACATACCATATTTCGTTTATCCATTCATCCGTTGACAGACATTTGGGTTGTTTTTCACCTTTTGGCTATTATGAATACTGCTGCTACGAGCGTTTGTGTACAAGGTTTTTATGTGAACATATGTTTTCAGTTCTCTCGAGTATGTATCTAGGAACGGAATTGCAAAGTCATACGGTAACTCTATGATCTAATTTTCCGAGGAGCCACCAGACTGTTTTCCACAGCAGCTGCCCCATTTTACACTTCCACCAGCGATGGATGAGGATTCCAATTCCTCCACCAAAGTGGAGGGTTTTTGAGTCAAAAAAATAGCTTTTCAGCACTTAGCTCGGCACCTTACAACTAAAGGTGAACTACAGGGATGGGGCAGGTTTCCTTGTAAGGTTCTGCCCAGAGGTCTCCTGGCAAAGGCAGTGCTTCCTTCTGGAATGAAATGACAGTTTTCAAAGTACCATGTTGCAAAGAGCTCAATGGAAGAACCCATGGCCCTCGATGTATTTTGCCTAAGGGGGCAGCGTGGTGGGCAGCCTGCAGGTCAGGGCATCCAGCCCAGGCAGTAGGAATCCCGACCTTCACCCCAGGGTGCCGACCTTCACCCCTGGCCAGCTGCCTTGGATAGCCTCAACCAATGCTAATTTCAAGCCTTTGGGGGCTCCACACAAGAGCTTTTTTAAAGATAAATTTGGCTCCTAAGATTGTTAAAACCTTTACGTCTCTAAAGAGTAAGTAAAAAGGAATTCAAGAAAATGTAAAACATGCTTTAATATCTCATCCCTGACTCTACTGAGGAATGTTAAAAAGGAACTTCCCGTTTGGGGCTTTCAGACAAAGCCCCATTTCCCTTGCTCTTTCATTACTTACAGTATTTTCTTCCCTTCATTTGTAATTTATATAGATTTTTGTTTGCAATTCAAATTGAATCTTTTATTTTAATGAGGATATGGAGTGAGACGACAACGCGGTAATGGAAATAACTCACATTGCAAGCGTAAGTGCCATATACTCTTGAAAAAGAACTTTTCTCAGTTTGCGCAAGGTCATCTTTGTGTTTCTTCTGCTTTATCAGCCTTAATGGTAATCCTTAAATGTTTCCAAACATGAGAAGTCCCAACAGTGGTGCGCTTCTTTTTTTTAATAGTTGAATTGTATCCCCTGAAAATGGGATTTTTTAACTGTAGTCTGCCACATTCCCCACCACAGTAATGGGAAATTACTAAATAGGAAGCAATTTCAGCACTTAAATTTGCTGATGTGATGTTTCTTAATCACTTTAATGAGTTTCATACCACCAGAAATGGAATAGAATTTTCAATGGAAATATAATTAAATAGAAAAGTCATTTCCTATCCTTGTAATTTCCACCTAATCATTTCTTTATTCACCTCCATAGAAAGTGTGCCTTGCAGGCTTATAGTGATATTATCATACAGACCCATCTACATAATTCCCTTAGGTCATTAGAGCTGAAAACAATATAAATACTCTAACAATAAATTTCATTACAAATCAAGTAGAGTAAGGCAAGGTAAATCTTCAAAACTATGATTTTTTTTTTTTCTTGTTTAAAGTCTGACAATATTACTAGCTTTACCTGATTTCTCTTGAATTGTCAATTTCTTGCCTAAATCCAGATTTGTCTTTTAATTATGCCTTTTCAATTGGGCCTCCTAAACACAATTCTCCGGGGAAGCAATAACATGAGTCAGTAGAAAATATAGAAGATTTTTGGAAACACTGGGTTTTCATACTTGAATGATTTTGCTGAGAAACAGTCAGTAAAAGAGGAAGTTTCACTATTCTTACATTGTGATGCTAAAACAGAAAGGCCATTTAAGTTTGTTTAATTGGTTCTGAGCTTAATTTGTAAGTTTAATATATTACTTTTGAGAATCCATCAGACATTCTGGAAAAGGTGGTTTTTCTAAAAAAAATTTAATTGTGATTTTTACTTTCAGTATAAAAGTAATCAAAAGGGCTTGCTTTTCATTTAATTAATACAGTCCAACTAGATTTACTTAAAGTGCATTTTAGAGAAAATCTTTTTAGGTTTGTAGTTCAGCAAGTGGTTTGAAGCATAATCATTCTCAACCTCAAACTACTCTTCATGTTTTTAAATAGACCTTTAAACAAGAGCTAACTGAGCTTTCTACCTTCCCACCTCACCTAAGGACCTGGAGGCACCAGCTTGCTTTCTTTTGGGCATGTTTTCAGTGGGTTGTTCTATGCTTCATAGTGGAGATTGGTACTGAATCATCTTCCCTCTCCAGTGAGCAATGACCTACATATGTGAGACAGTCATTTATATCACCTTGATCTGTACTTTCTGTGATTTTTAAAAAACATATATAGAGTAGTTATCTTGGTAACTATTCGCCTGATAAAGCTGAAAGATTAATAATGTTTAGAAGTCCAGAATCTGGGAGTGTCTAAGGAAAACTCATCTGATGTATTCTCTGTAAAATTAAGCTATAAACCACCCCAAAAGGAGATTCTAAATGTCCAAGCATTTTATAAACTGTAAATCAATTTAAGTGTAAGTATTTTTTTAAAAACAAAAATGAACTATGAGGAAATCACTTCCTGTATTTAGTCTTACTATTCTTTGCCAGGTATTTATTAAAATTCTTTCATTGCACAAGAGTATATAAAAAAGTGCTTTCCACGTTTTGTGTATCATGAACTACTATTTTTATTTTGCTAATAGTCAACTATTTCCAGTGCCTGTATTTACTATTCTGAATGTCAGATTTAATCCCTAATTTTCATTGTTTCCCCAATATTAAATTGAAAATGACCTTTGCAGACCAGAAGTAAGCAAACTGTGTTCAGCTGGGAGTTTATCAAGTCATGCTACAAGTATCGGCTAACACAAATTAAGACAAGTTGGATTGGGGTTAACATACCATGGGGTTTCCCCAAGACAAAACTCCCCTACACCATACTAGTCAAGTACTTTTAACATCTTAGTCATCTTTTTTATTTTCCTTGCAGGGAATCTCTTTGACTAGATGTTCATTTGAAGAAGGAGGGAAAGGAGGAGGGAGGGAAAGAATAATTATAATGCTTAGAAAAGACCAACTAAAGATTGTTTCTGAAGAGTGAGCTAGCAATTTTAATAAATAATTGAGTCCACTTAAATCGATTAAAGCAGAAAATATAAAGCTATCTCTACTACTGAAGAGATGAATTGATAACAATGAATCTGTGTTTTGGAGCAACAGACTTCAAAAATCCTGTACTGAAATCAATTAGAATGAGAGCCTTGTACATCATAGATTTTCAAATGTTTACAGAATTGAAAACAAAAAGAACATATGTGAGAACTATTGTTTCCCCCCAAAGTATTTTATATAAAAAGAATGACCTTCAAGTTGTGGAATGTAAATCTTTTATTAAAACAGTTGTCTTTCCACAGTAGTAAAGCTTTGGCACGTACAGTATAAAAAATAGTCACCAACCATAATTGTACCAAATTCCTCTTATCAACTGCATACTAAGTGTCTTCAATACAATTTTTTCCATATAAAAATACTGGGAAAAATTGATAAATAACAGGTAAGAGAAAGATATCTCTAGGCAATTACTAGAATCATTTGGAAAAAGTGAGTACTGTAGATATTTTAAATATCACAGTAACAAGGACATGCCGTTCCTACAGTATTGTGGGCCGGACAGTTAAGTGAAAGCAGAAGTGTTTGGGTAACTCTCCTACTTAAAATTTTGGTCATGTCATTTCAATACATTTTGCATCCTGGTTGGCTGCATGTGCTTCCTTATTGATCCCAAACCAAATCACAAGTTAGAATCATTTCATTTAAAATACTGAGCGGTACTGACTACTTTGAAGCAGAACAGGCAACATACTGCCTTCATTTATGAGAAGAGTCTCAGAACACTCCCAGGGTGATGCTTGAGAAGCTGTGAGTTGAGCTGAAGCTGGAGAACTTACTCCAGAGCAAAGGGTTTAAGAAAGAAACAAGCACTCCAAGATGGGTCTGCTAACATCACTCCAGTCTGGATGGACTTTGGCAGAGAGACATGCTTGCTCCTCTGGGTTGGAAATATTTACTCTCTGGAATCGTCTCTGTCAGCCTGTACATCTAAAGGCATGAAGCACTCGATCGGGCAATTAACATTCTGTTAAAATGGAACAAAAGAAAAATTAGTGGCAAATATTGTAAAGTATACAGAAAAAAAATGAGGGGAAGTGGGGACTTCTATGACAACTGCTTATAGATAGAATATTTCTTCCTAGTTTCAAGAACTTAGCAATATATTGGTCAATAAGAGATGTTTAAGAGTTTAATTACTTATAACTTAAATTATGTTATAGAAAACAGTATTCCACTCGTCATTTATGAGATTTTTTAAAAAAATAAAGAAAATTTGGTTCATTTGGAAGAAAGGTACCCACAGAAAGAGAGACTCTAATATGGATCTAATTGTATTTAGGGGAGAGACGCTTTTGGGGCAAATGCACTCACAGTGTTTGTTCTCTGATGGTATCTCTGCGAATACTGGTTGTAGGAGTGGCCAGTGGAGCCTTCGGGTTCGCCCCCAGGTCTGCGGCAGTTGTCACAGCGCCAGCCCTGAGAGAGCAGAGGTGTGAAGTCAACGGGGTTTATGACAACCAGAGGACATCATAATTTAGTGCTTAAGTTAAAGAAAACTTTTAGCTCCTATGCACTGGCAAAATATAAGCAGTTAATCTCTAAGGAAGCTCTGATGATGATTTACTGCATTTATAGCTCTTAGAATACATTTTGGCTCATTACCGTATCTTATATCTACCTCTGTCTATTTATGCTTTTCTTTGCTTCTGAAATGTCCTCTCTTTTCTTCCTATTCAAAACCCACCCATCTGCTAAGGCTCATTCCAGTCCCAACTTCCTCAACAAGCTTTCTGCACTAGATGACAGAAGAGGTTTTCATAGAATCCTAGAGATTTTAAAAGAGACTTGAGATCCCATGGACAAACACCCTCATTTTCCAGGGAAGGTAAAAGAGACTCGGAAGAGAAGAGTGACTTGCTCAGAGGGAGCAGGGAAGTCACACAGTGGGGTTGGGGCTGCTGCCCAGGAGTTGGGGTGACTCCTGGCCAAGTTCTTTCTATTGCAGCACATTGCCACTCCCTTCCTAAACTTCCCTAGCCAGTGGCATGGTAGCCTTTCACCTGGCCAGAGACGGGATGGAAGATGGGAACAGAACCAAGCTGTTCCCTCCCATGATGAAGCCAGTGAGCCTCATCTCTGAGATTTTTGCTGGAAATGTGAGAAAGCACATGTTCTCTTTCAGTTTTTCCTAAGCTGGAAGGAGGTAAAACTGGAGCTCATGGAGAACATCGATGTCAGTATGAGCAGGGGTCCACTGGAGAGTGAAGCCAGTGCAAGAGAAGATCCGTGGAGAGGGAGAGACTCCAAGTGCCATTGCTGAGCAGCCCCTGAAGCTGGTAGATTCTGGGACTTTTCTGTTATGTGAGCCATTTTTGTCTAACTCGAGTTGACTTTTACAACTAAAAGAGCCCTAAATAATATAATCATTTTCTTTCTTATATTACAATTTAAATATTTTAGACGTATTTCTCCATTTAAGAGCATATTCCCCATAATACCTAATGCAATATGGGTAATGCCTACTTACAGAATCAATGAATCATGCTTTTATATAAGAATATGACGGTTCCCACTGTCTTAAGAGTTTCATTTAGTACCTTTCTTGAGAACACAGTAGGTGGCACACATGAGAGGTTTCATAAGTGCATAATTAATGAGAAGATGCTGAAATGAGATCAAAACCTACTTCCCAATAAATTCACTCTCCATCACACATTTTTATACCAGGATGACTGAGTTCTATGATCATGGTCTTTGTAAGTGTTAATGAGAGAGAGAGAGGGAAAGAGAGAGAGATTAAGATTGATTCCACAGTTTCTCTCCCATCAGAACTGGGAGCACATATCTCCCCACCTAACCTCTAGGGGTAGAAGAATATCAGAGCAGTTTCCATGGGCTGCCCCAGGTGGGGCAGAGACAGGTCCCTGGAGACCCTTCCCTGCTACCAGATTAATTTTCCTAAAGACTATTTTCCATCATGCTCCTTTACATCTTGGTTAATTGATAATTGGGTAATGCCAAATGCATCAACCCATGAATCTCACCCTTGGGTGGGGAGCATGCTCCTCATGTGTCAGAACTTGGGGAGCTATTGTTGGCTTCACTGAAAACAAAGGACTGTCCTGTTCTGTTGCTTTTATTTGAGTTACAAGAGTCATTTCATTTTGAAATTTCAAATAATATTAGAAAAAGGCATAGCATTTTTCGTTATACCAAATTGAAGTAGAACACGTGTCAGAAATGGCTGAGAAGTACAGGCTGAAATAACAGATTTCCAGGGGCCTCCATAATCCACTTCTTCTTCGCATCTGATTTCTTACCACAGACACCAAGTAGGGGGTTGGCCCACTGGAGCCCATCTGGACCAGTGCCTTCCTATCCCAGGGCGTGTGTCCTCTGTCTCTCTGCTTCCTCCCCCAACCAAATTGTTGCCATCCTAAGCCCCAGCCAGGTGATGCTTCTCTTTCTTGCTAATGCCAGCCTGCTTGGAACTGTATTTCTCAGACTCACTCAGAAACTTATTTAATTAGCTTGACTTTGCAATGTATGCCAATTTAATGTTTTCAACGATATTATTGAATGCCAGGACCATTGCTCATTCTCTATTTGTCCCATATTACTTAGCACAGTGCTAGACCTATAACAAGGACCTATTTTGAAATTTAGAGAGGGTGCAAAGCATGTTGGCACAGGGACACCTGTCCAGCAGAATGGAGCTGGAGGCTCAGTGCTACACAGCATTTGACACTTTAGTTGCTGAAGAACAGAGACAGCCTGAGAATAGCAGGCACGGGGAGGGGCTGAGGCTGCCAAGGAGGGGGAGAAGTGAGGAGGGGCACTCCAGAGCCTTCCATCGGAAGCTGTGTGCCAACAGGAAACACAGTATTTCAATGCTTCGTAAGGGGCTCTGCCACACCTGAGTGGACGGCACATCTATGCAGGGGCCTCTCCTTTATCTTATCTATATTGCAGGGAGCCTGGCATATCTGGGCTTACCCGCTGGCCTCCGAAGCATGTGCAGGAGCAAATGGCACCGAGATACTCCTTCTGCCACTGTTCTCCTACATGGTATGTCTTCCCATCATCGTAACAGGTCGCCTCATCTAGGCACAAGTCAGAAGCACGTTTAAGACTGAGAACAATAACCCAGACTTGACATAGGGGCGGTTCTCTTTCTGTCCTAAATTTGGCCCATCATGGCCCAAATCCCATATATTTATGTGACTCACCCATAAGAGAGGTACTGCTCTACGGAGCTGAGGGCAGCCTTTCCAAAAACGAGATCTAATAAACTGGAAAGGGTCCAACGGGAAGATGGAAATCATATTTTAAAGGTTGAATCTACAGACCAATAAAGCTTCCTTGTAACATTTCACTGCAGATAATGGTCAAAATACTCAGGTTGGAAAAGTGCTAAAGTGCCCTGTAATAACATTAAATCATGACTCGTTTTTGAAGCTTGTCTCCTCTTTCCCAAATCAAAAGATTAACAAACCCGCTGTTCACTCCTCAAGGAGACCTAAAGTCTCCAATCACTTCTGTGAATGAGAGTTACGGCCCGGTAATGAAAGTGGGAGTGCTTAACAAGACACTAAAAATGATCTGTGATGACATACGAGGATCACACTTGAATTCTCCTTTTCCGTTCCCGAGACACGTGCAGCTCATCATCTGGCCATTTTCTCCCTGCCGATCCCACTTCTCTCCAATCTTGTAGTTCACGCCATTGTCGTGGCACCATTCTGCAAGGGTGGGAGAGGTTGGGAGCCAAAAGTTATTTGTATGTTCTGACTCACAATACACCAGGTGAGCTGGCACCTGCCACAGGATTTTAAAAGCCACAACGTATCTGGAAGGAGTGGCAAAGAAAGTTAAAGATCATAATCCCTGTGACGAACCATTTCCTCGGCTGGATTTTAGAATACTAATTTTTGCCATTTAACATTTTCTAGGACATTTTACGATCCAGTTTATTCCGCCACGGTCATGTCATAAGAATAGTCAATGACTTCCGTTTGAATTCTCACTATTGAGACATAAAACTGTGGAAAACTAAAGTAGGATTAGAGTAGTCTTTCAGGAATAGATCATAGACAAAAAATCACTTTTGGATTTACAAAGACCCTAGATACAAAATAGTTCAATTAACCATAAAACAAAGATTAGCTGATTTCTACATGCCAACACCCATTTCATGTAAATGGAAGAGTAAAAAATACACCCGGGTAACAAAACAAAACAAAAGCAAACATAATGATCAATTGATGGTTATTATCCCTACAAATAAAAGACTGGTTCTGACGAATATCCAAAAGTTACAAGTTGTAGATCTTTAACTACTATACATAAAGGATGACTTTTTAATCTCCAAGGTTTATACTAAGACAAAACACTTCAGAAGTTTATATAACAATACACTACTTTCATTTTATCAACAGTTCAGCCTTCCTTATACTATAAAGACAGCAGACAACTGTGACATCTAAGCAAAGATTATGTAAATTGAGCCAAAGAATCACTTAAATGGCCTTAGAGCTCTGCTCCCACAATTGCACCAGTACTCACACAGGTGATAAACATGCAAATTTAAAAGTAGTTCAGTTTCAGAAGTTAAAAAACACCCAGCTGATGTCAAATGTTAAAATTTCCAACTCCTAAACAGTATGCAACACTTGTACTGTTCTGCTTTTTCATTTTCAGGTGGTCAAGGACAGAAGTCTACACTGAAAAAATTGTTCTTTTAATTTCAGTCTGGATTAAACCATTTCATGTCTGTAAGTTAACTCAAATACTTTGACAATCTTTTTTTAAAAAGTCTGTTATATTTTATTTCCATAGAATATGATTTCTTTCTGTATATAGGAGGCTCGTTTATAAGGCATGATGGTTAACACCTATAAAAATGAACCAATTGTCCATAATAATCATATCTCCTTAAAACAAAAAATAAATGGAAGGTTTATAAATTCTAATACTAACTCTGAAAACATAATAGATAATTTCTAGGATCACTTTAACTAAAAAAAGGAATTGGAAAATTAAAATCTCTTTATAATTCGAAAACCAAATATTTTTCAATTGAAGTTGATTCTTAATTATCTACAAGTGGGTTATCTGTAATTTTCCCTTTATATTTCTAGCAATGTTCAAGCTACTTGGGTTGTGTTTGTGTGTGTGATATGAGAGGGCATGTGTAATATGACATGTAGTTTGTGTTGAAAGAGACTATGAGTATAAAATGTTCACCTCCAACCTCACTCAACACTAAAGATTAAAAGAGATTTGAAGTTTTTCTGTGTCTCTGATACCTTTTTCTTTTTTTTTCTTTGAGATGGAGTCTTGTTCTGTTGCCCAGGTTAGAGTGCAATGGCACAATCATAGCTCACTACAGCCTCAAACTCCTGGGCTCAAGCAATCCTCCTGCCTCAGCCTCCAGAGTATCTGGGACTACAGGTTTGTACAACCACACCTAGCTAATTTTTTAATTTCTTCATAAAGATGGGATCTCATTATGTTGCCCAGGCTGGTCTTGAACTCCTGATCTCAAGTGATCCTCCACGTCAGCCTCCCAAAGCACTGGGATTACAGGTGTGAGCCACCATGTCCAGCCTGACACTCCTAATTAGACTGACTCCAAAGAGTTCGACTTTATCGATTAGTTTTAAGAGAAAATTTCAAAGACTGAATTACCACCAGTCTTATTTTTAAGTAATAGTTGTATTGGCATACAACTCTTAAATGCAGCAATATCCAACAAGTAAAATTTCCCATCATTTTTCTATGATGCAAAATGTTACTTTGAGTCAAACAAAATCCCCTTGTTTGCTTCATGTTTGGAAGAGCCTGAGTCGGCCAAACATGCTTCCTTGGCACATTAGTGCAAATGTGTGGAACTGGAAGAGATGGACAGACAGGTGGATGGACACAGCAAGCTACTCACTAGATGAATCACATCTGAAATGACCACTTCCAAAGCCTAAGCACTGGCACGAGAGTTTAAAGCCAGATTCAGACAATCGCTCCCACTCCTCTCCAATGGCATAGTGGGAAACAGTGTAGGGGTCGAAGCAGGAGTCATCCGTAGGTTGGTTCAGGCCTTCGTTGACTAAGAAAAGGAGGAAAAAGCAAAAAAAGACATCTTATTGGTGGTTTGGGACCATAAGAAGAAAACTGAATATTATATACAATGAATTAATCTAAAACAAAAATTCCCATGGCACTAAGAGGCATTCATCATTCTATCAAGGCATCAGCTGCTCTAACAAACAATGCTTAGGTGCAGCCAGTGGACACCTGCCACACGCATCTTAAAAGGAGCCCATCTTTCATTTATTCCTCCAGTTGTAAAAAATGATCATTTCTGATAAGTCTATTTTATAGAACTTCGAACAGATCTTGAAGCAATTTAAGCTACTTAAGAACTTTTGTGGGATACACAAAGACTGGCGATGCCTCTCCATTGGTACCTGAGTGAGCTTGGGCTAGTTATTTAATATCTCTCAGCCTGACTTCTCTCATCTGCAGTACAGGAATAATAATAAAAATATCTCTACCTCCTGGGGATCTGATGAAGATTACATGAGGTCATGAATTCAAAATATTCATCCTTTGCCAACACTTAGAAAGTGCTCATTAAATGAAGAGTAATTATTAGAGGCTATCTTTTGCTCATAATGCAAAAGTCTTAGCATTTTAATATACCATTATAATGCAATCTTCACTTTTATTGTTGTATTTTTTGCATAATACTGCAGAAATCCTAGGGTTTTGCACATTATTATTATAATGGAAAAAATTGCTTTTCTTTATCAATAAAATCAACTATGCCAAGTAAGAGGAAGCAATGGGATATAGGTGATTTAGAAATGAGTAACAGAGTCTCTTCATGTCACCCAAGATCTTGTCTCTTTACAATTTGGAAAAGCTTATTTTAAAATAATCTATGCAAACAAAGCATGCCTCAAATTATTCTCTAAAAATTAAATAAACTAATTTGACTTTAAATCCCACTGTGTATATTTCTTTTTACAGTGCAAAAATCAAAACCTCAAAAGCAACAGATTAAGTGCCTCGTATTTTTAAAAGGCATCACCTTGGAAGAGAATAGTTTTGGAGAACTAGGAAGTCTGAAATGTCTCAAAGCCAGGAGAACCTGGTTAGGATGCAGAATATTGCTACTGGGAATAAGGAGTTGCAAAGAAATATGGAAGGAGCTTAAATTGTTAGTAGGGGGTTCAATACTCTAAAAAGGGCCAGGAGTTAAGATTCCATTCTAATTAAAGTTATAGAGATGGAATCTTTTTTTAAAAAATGAGATAGGAAAGCACAAAGACTTTTGTGCTCTTGAAAATTCCATTCACGTGGCATTGTACTAGCAAAACCAGAAGGGCAAAAGATAAGCAGGACGGTGGATATGTGATACAGAGAACACAAAATAATCTCCTCCTCACCCTCATCTGGCCAAATACTCCACTGCTTAATAATTCACAGGAATTTATCCATGTAAAAGAGCACAATCTTCCATCAGAGGAGGAAGGAGGCTGAAATTAAGTAACTGGCCCTAGGCATGAAACTTGCCACGTTGGCAAAGACAGAATTTAGCACCCTTTGCCGATGAGGAGTAGTGTCCTTCCATCGGAAGATTCAGGATTCATGGTTTTAATTATTCCCTATCTCAGGTGCTTTGGTGAATCTTCACCTGCTGCAAACTGAAAAGCCAGGTGGCACATTACTGGTTTAAAAGGACTTTCCAGGTGGCTACAAAGAAAAGTCAATGATCTTTTAACCTCTGTTGAGGCTTTGGACCTATATAATCAGAAAGGAAAAAAAATTGAAATAACATTGGAATAAGGGAGCTCTTTGGAGAGAAATGGGTTATGTTGGTAACATTTTATGTCAGGAGCAAAAAGCCAGCCATCCCTAAGGTCTGCAGAGGGGGGAATTCCTTTACAGGTAATCAGTTTTGGCACTTAAGAATCACTCAAGAGGACAGCAGTGTGGAGAGGCGGAGAGGGTCTGGGAAAAGACACGAGGAAACTTGTTCCCCATATCAACTCAGTCCAGAGTGCTGGACTAAGTAATATTTGAAGTCCCTTCCCGGTTTATCATCACCTCACCATTTGAAAGTCTGTCAATGATGTGAAAGACATTAGTATACTCTGCGGGGCAGGTGGGTGGGGACTGTAATTTAAAGTTGCTCGTTTATTTCATGTTGATGAGTAGCATTATTTTCCAAAGGTAAAAGCCAGCAGCAACAAAGGGACAGTCAATAGATAAAGCCACCTCTGGCACAGTCCAGAGGGGAGCGTGTGCCTGCATAAGCAACACGTGTTTACATACCAGAGTTACCCACGGTAACAACCTCCTCCCGAACCTTGTGCCTCTTATGGTCTTTTAGCGCCTCCACTATGATGTTGTAGGTGGCCCCTCTGGTGAGGCCTGTCAGAGTGGCACTGGTAGAAGTTCCAGGAACTCGGAACTGCAATTTTGATACATCCAAAGCAGAGGAGAAAGCATTATATTGAGGACTATTCTCTTATCAGTAACCCTCAGTCTTTAAACAAAGCAAAAGGAGCCAAATGAAGAGGGACGGTGTAGGGGTCCCAACCAGCTGAGTGAGGGGCTATCATTTCTGCCAGATTGTCCTTCCAAAAATCTACGTATGTGCTCCATAGTTCCCAGGAGCCCTCAAGAATACTGGAGACGGCCTCCACTTTATCTTGTTGCAGTACAGGTCTGTGCAAACCCTTTGGAAACCCTGGCCATGTCCCCTTCGCATAAAGCATGGGCACTGCACTGTATGGGAGATACAGTCATGCCACGCAAGGTGATGTCTGACCCCAGCACGGAGCACTTAAAATATTAATACTTCAGCAAATCCTCAAACTCGTGTTTCTAAGCTCCTACATTTCCCACAGTATAGTCAGTGTTTAAAATTCTGCCACTTTCTAAAAATAAGAACACAACAAAAATTGATAGCAGCAAGATAAATTAAAGAATAGAAGTCTGAGTTAGAGAGTCAATCACTTATAACAGCTGCGATGCACAGCTTCCCCCAAGTTCTTTTTCTTTAGACGTGTCGCACATAATGGGCTTTTTCAAGGACAAACGATAAAGATGGTGTTTCAGACTTCTTCACATACATGTGAATTCAGGTAAAACATTTTTCTTTCTTTTCCAGAATCATCTCTCTGTCTCATTAAGGAGCCTCACATGTGTGAGAATAATAGAAATTATTTCATTTTCTCCACTAAATAAAAGCTAATGGCACCCTCTGGTACATCCTCCAAAGTGGAGCCATATTGAGATTAAAAAGAAAAAATCTTTCTCAGAGGTCCTAGAAGAGTAGCACTTTACATCAGAGTTCTGGTCACTTCAGTTACATTGCTCCTTTCTGGGCTGTCCTGTGAGAAGTGAAGAGAAAAATTAATTACCTGTAAGGGTTCCTCATCAATGCCAACAGGATGACATGAAATGATGTACTCAGAAGTTTCTTGGAATGGGGTCCAAGAGATGGTTGTCTGAGAGAGAGCTTCTTGTCCTGTAGAGGCATTTGGATTGAGTCCCAGAACGTGAGGGTAGAGGTGATGGTCTACATCTCCCCTGGGGACGTGGCCAATTTGGATGTCCTCATCTACATTCGGCGGGTATGGTCTTGGCCTATGCCTTACAGGGGTGGCCGTTGTGGGTGGTGTGGTCCGCCTAAAACCATGTTCCTCAAAGATCATTTGTTGCCCAACACTGGGTTGCTGACCGGAAGTGCCAGGAAGCTGAATACCGTTTCCAGTGTCATACCCAGGGTTGGTGATGAAAGGGGTCTTTTGAACTGTGGAAGGAACATCCAAGATCTCTGGTCCGTGAAGATTGGGGTGTGGAAGGGTTACCAGTTGGGGAAGCTCATCTAGCCGAGAGAGGTTAGAGCCAAAAAAGCAAAGCGCGTTAAGCTCCGGGAAGCAGCAGCAATGATCATTATCAATTCAGGCAACAATGACTGTTCATCAATGTGATCAAAGCCCCCGGAAAATCAGCACATCTCAGATCACAAAACACTTTTTCCAGAAAGAAATCTTTATGATATTTCTCAAAGGTTTCTTTATAGTTGAGAAAGAAAAAAGTGTTAGTATAAATTTATCATACACACAAAGCTTTGAACCACTAAGCCCCTAGAAGCCGCGTCTGCCCAAATTAAGCCTAATGAAACTAAAATGTGCAGGCTTTTTTCTTTTTTAATTTGAGAAGCAAGTTGTAGGAACAAGAATCTGGACTAATCATATTAGTGTCTGAAGTATGAGAATTACAGAGGTTTGGCTCAACAGTTTTTCATGGTTTGAAGTGGTGAAAATAGATAAAAACACACACGTTCATTTTTAAAATTTTCCTATCCCCATGAATACAGCATTTTCTTCATATTAAACTGAAAGTGGATGAAAAGGTAAGACATTTAGTTCCAAGTTTTAGAAACCAAATAACAAACAAAGACAAATGGGAAGGGTTTCTCTCCCTCCTTTTTTTTTTTTTTTAAAGATTTTAAAATTCAATGGAAGGCATAGAAGAATAGCAATGATAGCAACTTGGTTTTACAGTTTAATATCTGATTTGAATTTTTAAACAGTGAATAACAAGGCTTTATAGTGAGTGGTTGTAGTAAAGAAAAAAATAAAACCATACTCTGCAGAGTATGTTAGATTATTCCTGCTACCAAAGAATACAATATATAAGCTATGCTGTTAGAAAAAAAAATCCATGAGAAATACAACAAAACATGGAGAACCTTTTCACATTGCAAAATTGATCATTGGTTATTAGTCTTGTCTTAACTTTCTCCTTGTTACCCAAAAGGTGTTCTTACCTGTCTTTTTCCTCCCAATCAGAGGCTCACTCTTCTGATTATTTTTCAGGGCAATGATGTAGATTGTGTACTCAGTTCCTGGTTCCAGGCCTAATGTAAGAAAAGAACCAGCGCATTACGTCAGTGGGCTCAGCTAGCCAAGTGGAAGTCACCTCCCCAGCAGAGGCTTCTGGGAGCAAGCCTCTCCTCTCCAGCTGGCTGGTAGCCTCTTGAAAGGTAAAATCGACTTCAGTTTTCTTCCATAAACACTCAAATACTCTGCGTGTGAAGGCCGTGTAGCAAGTTAAGTATTTTACTATCAAATCTCCCACCTTGAATAAGCACTTAAAAGGCTAACTTTTCCAGGGTATTCTTTTAACATGTGGTCTTATTGCCTTTTTGAACTTAAGAAAAATCAATTGGCATCATATACTACCAGCTGAATACAAATTTGGAAGAGATCATTGCAGATTATACACATGCATCTACCTAAGCCTGATAACCAGGTGGACCTCAATGGCATATCAATGAAAAGCGAAACTAAAGGTGAGTACTGTGCAGGACAGAATGACCAATCTTTATGTGATCTCTGTAGGAAGGATCTGATTCAACTCCACTCATATCTGACTCTATTTTCCTATCCCCCCAATTCTAAAAAAAGCAGTATCTCTTTCTAATATCTGCATATTCTATAGTTATTTTTAAGTCTAGATGATACTCTATATACACTTTAACACATTGACAGCCACACTAGGAAAAGAATTTTTTCCTTGGGGCCATGGTGTTTTATTACAAAAATAGAATAAAAACTTCGAAAATAAAATGATCCTCTCTAACTTAATGAAAACTTTGTAATTTTTTATTGTTTTCTGTGTGTTAGTTAGATGCAACTTCAAAAATAGTTCTCACGGCTCCCAAGGTGAAGAGACGTGTGAGTTACATATGCTTCATGAGGCCCCAGCCTCAAAGCTAGCGTGAGTTAAATACAACTCACATGGCAGTTAATGTGTTAAATGTCCAATCTCTGGGACAAAAATAATACCAGAGGTTTATGATATTTCCCATTGAGGTGGAAAACTATTCTTCAATTCCAGGCAATCTCTCCAATGTGGGTGGTTGGGATAGCTTTGCCTTGAGACCTATTCTGTGAGATTGGACATCCAGGGTAACAGCAGGTGGTACTCTGGCAAGTCCTGAAAGATCACCACATCTACAGGGAGCTGAGCATAATGACAGTATCACAATTAGCTAGTTTGCTTTGAAAAATATCTTTTTCCAGAACTGAACTAACAGATATCTGGAAAATTCACAGCAAAAAAAAAAAAAAAAAAAAAGTCTAGTTGATACTATTAGGATAGTACTGAAATTGCATTTTCATGAACTCATGCCTTTTGAGATGTATTGAGCTCTACGGCTCCTACACAGAGAATGCCTTTTGAAGTTATCAGGAACAGGGCTTCTTGTTTTCATGATACAGCATCAAAGACACAGTTGGAGTTTGCTAATGATGTCACGTGTCCTAGGGAGTATGGAAGAGAATCATAGCATGGAAATAGCAATACCAGTAATAGTCGCCTCCGTGACACCAGGGCGGGGCCGAGGGACCACTTCTCTGGGAGGGGACCCAGGTTTCTCATACTTGATGATGTAACCAGTAATCTTGGCACGAGGTGGCTGCCATGATACCAGCAAGGAGTTGGGTGTGGTGGCCAGGAAACGCAGGTTGGACGGTGCATCAATGGCTAAAAGACAACAAAATTAAGTCTCTAAAAAAATGAATGACCAAGAAAATTCCCACACTTTTCCCCCCAGCCCTTCTAAACAGACTTGGGAGAATCTGAGAATTCTGTAGACAGGGTTCATTGGGATCTATAATACAAAAACATCAGCCTCATATTTGTTTCTTCAGTTCGTGCAACTGATTACATGTAAGTCGGTGGCATTTCCTCAGTAGAGAGTATAGTTACCAGTGGAGGCGTCGATGATCACCGGGGAGCTCCGGGCATTGTCATTCAGAGTGTACAGATAGATCTTGTAGTCGGTGCCTGGCTGCAAACCTGGTATTAGAGAAGAGATGATTTTTACCGGTGCTTGCTCTGGTAGGAGAATTTTCAAGCTCACCCACAATTTCCTTGGTTCCTCTACTATCCCATATTCATGTACACCACAAAAGTGGCCCACATTTGAACAATAAAGTAGAGCATGGTATGAATGTTAACTGTTAATGAGAAATGTATCTGCAAAGCAAATTTCTAATGCAGACAAGGACATTGGCTAAAGTAAATTTTGAAATGCTAAAATGCTATGTTAAAAGCAGCTCTCTTGCAGGATGAAGGGTGGCCACCTATCAAGAGGGTTTTTTCTTTAGAGTAATCAGATTCTCACTGGTTGATACCTGGAATCAGAATTTTAAAGCTCAAAAAGGCCTAAATGGACCCAGTCACTAAACATTCTCGATTACAACTGTGACCTTTATTAAGTAGTATAACTTAATTATGCTTTTTAATCTATGTTAATGCTAAGACCTATACATCATGATCTTATTTCTTTTGGTTTTAAGCCTTATGTTAACCTTTTTTGAAAACAAGGGCACAGTGATGAAAGATCAAATTTGATGAATGAAACTTAAGCCAATTCTCTGACAAACTTTACACAAATCAGGCATTCAAAGGACAAAACTATTTCAGATTATGGTATGAAAATACCTTTCTAAAACTGGGTCAGCATAAAACATTGAAAATAAATTTAATCAGTGCAAGTCATAGAATAATAAGTCAGTTGACATGGTGGCTATCTGCTGACAAATGTGGTTAGTGCAGTGAGTTCCTGACCCGTGATGGTGTAGCTTCTGACATCTGGCGTGATGGTTCTCTGGATTGGAGGTTGGCCATTGGCTGGGACGGCATCAACTTGGAAGCCAGTGATCGTCTCAGTCTTGGTTCGCCAGCTGATGGTGATGGTGGTCTCAGTAGCATCTGTCACACGGGCCCTTCTTGGAGGGCTGACGTCTGCATAGGATCATAGCTAGAGATTAATGTCCACTTGGCTCACACACGTAAGGTTTTGGTGTTTTTAAATAGTTCCTTATTACATATCCATTTCAGAAAATATATAACTATTAATATGTAGATTATCTCCTTTGGCATTCAGAGAGACAGGTCAACAGTAATTAGAAAATAGGAGAATATTCACCTCTCACACCTTTTCTTTTGAAGAATGAAAAACTTTATAGATACTACCAGTGGTTGCCAGGGCTGGATTTATAGTATTTACGAATACTTTAGTAAGTGTTAAAATTATTAACTTGTTGTAATGTAAAAATATGTGTGGTAGGAGTTATAATAACATGGTCAGAAAGCAATTTTATTGATATAGCAGAAAACTAGAATCTAAGCCCAATTTGGTCTAATACTTATTGTACTGTTAAGATACAGCAGAAGCCAGCATGTCCTCCCCAAAGCTCTATGAAAACAAATTACAATAAATAAAGCATAAACAAGATGTTAATCCTAGTCCATAACACCAACATTATAACACTATGAAGTGGTTCGATTTTATGTGGCAGTAGAACACTTTCTGGAGAGTCACAGAAGGTGACAATAGTATGTCAAAAATCAGATAGGCTATCAGATCAATTTCCAAATTGGGAATCATTCCACTCTTAACTTCCTGATCTAAAAAAACATTATTTACCCTTCTTTAATTTTTGTTTATACAGAAGGTTTATCAATACTAAAATGTTTGATTACTTACTCTCCAGAGTGGTGACAACTCCCTGAGCTGGTCTGCTTGTCAAAGTGTCCTTAAGAGCATAGACACTCACTTCATATTTGGTGGCCACCTAGAAACAAAGGCATGGTCAGTTTTAACAGTGTCACCATCTCAAACTCTGGGATTTTTGCTACAGCACTGGGTAAACGTGATGGTTATAAAAGAAAAACTAAAGCAGCAAAACCCATCACACTGTAAATTCGTAGATTAATTTCATTCCTATAGAACAGATGATCAACAATATAGTCAAATTAAATGAATTTACAAATGTTCTTAGGAGTTAAGCCCAAGTAACCTATAGCTGATAAAAAAATCAGGAAAATGAGTATTAGCCTGTTTTTCTCCTTTATGATCTGACAGGTGTAAATCATTAATTTTTTCTGGTCACAGGTAAAGGGAATGTTCTGTTCTGTCTCTGAACACTCTTTCTCTAGTTTTCCCTGGAATTGGCCTCATGTTAAGATGTATACCAATCCCCTAGGTTCCTCCCTAGTTTTCTGCATGCACATCTAAAAGGAAAATGTTTCAATGAGGGGAGGGCCAGGTTGGGTTGGTACAAACTGGAAAATATTCCTCTCCAAGGTATCGGAGTTCAGAAAATGCATAACTAAAGTGGATTTATGCATTCAGCCTGTGGATATATAACTTGTCCCACTCCCATGCCCTTTAAAATAAGCAGAATTCATCTAAAAGCTGCACAAAATCCAAAGCTATTTATAAAATTCTGTCTCCATAGTCATCTGGAAAAGCATAGGTCAACATAAAGGAATCCAACTGATATAAAATTACAATAAGAATGTTTGATGGCAGAGGAAAGGAACACAATTAGATTTATTATGACAATTCACAAGATAGGTACCTATGAAAAAGATTTTTTAAAAAAGATCTATTATGACATTATATTTCCAGCACCTCATAAACTATATAAGAGATGACCTACTTCTTTATTCTAACGAAAGAAGGCCACTTCCTACCATGAGTCCTGACACAACCACAGATGAGCTGTCAGGAGCAAGGTTGATTTCTTTCATTGGTCCAGTCTTCTCCTTGGGGGTCACCCGCACTCGATATCCGGTGAGCTGAACATTGGGTGGTGTCCACTGGGCGCTCAGGCTTGTTGGTGTAACCTGAGTGAACTTCAGGTTGGTTGGTGCAGGAATAGCTGTCGGGATGGTCATTGGTTAGAGGTTATCTTATACGAAATGGGGAAGAGGGAAAATAATGCGAATTCCAAGCAGTTGAATGGATTGTTCTGGTAGGGTTAGGTGAGTTCCCTGGTCAAGCGAAGATTTAGTAAAACAAAGTACAAGAAAGGATGCAAAATGAAGAAAGTGCTTGCTAAAAAAATGTGTTTTATATCCACCAATTCTCAGAATCACTGGGAACACTTGGGTAAATGCCAGAACTCTAAGAGATTTCAGGTTTTAGAAGGATTTTTGTTGTTGTTTTCTCTTAAAAAACAAAAAGGTTGAATTGGCTTATTGGCCATTAGGATTGATTTTCCATTTGTATGGAAAGATGAGCAATAGCCCTTTCTCTATATAAATTATCTTTGTATGGAAAACCATTTCACAGAGTATTCCATCCAAAAAAGACAGAATTATGTTTTTATTGTTTCTTTATTTGGATCCTAGGGCAGATATCACTGCTAAATTTGAAGTATTCTCTGTAGTGAGGCATAAGAAGAAAATTGGCTCCCAACAGAAGCAGAAAAGAGAAGCAAAAAGCAATAATACGGATTGTCACCTCTAGGGTTTATGCTGTTACCAGCATATATCGATAGCATTCTTCTCTGCTTCAGAAACAAAGCACAAGAGGATAAAGTACTGTGGAAAGCATTCATCCTATTGATTGTTTCCTATGTGTCTGGATCCTAATCATTTAAGCAAACTATATACCAGCATATGGTATCTAAACAGAGAAGAAAGGTCTTAGCCATGTGTTCTCAGAATCAAGCTGCTATGAAATGCCCCAGTTTGGGTTCCTATTTTAGAGTAAGCTCTATGATGTCAAACTTCTTTCTTTTAGACACAGTGGGGGCAACCACAGGGAGTCATAGCTTAGGAAATAATCCACAATTTTAGTATCATCTTCACATGTCTTGCTTTGTGGCCTTGTTTATAAGCTAAGCTACTCCAAAATTTCTTTTTATCAGTCGTGTTTACCTAAATGTCACCTAAATTTTATTGCTTATTACCATTCCTCTTTAAGGAGGATCTTTCCTAAAAGAATCAATAGCCCGATAAAGTAGAATTCATTCAGCAGGGCGTAAAGCCGCTGCTCCCATGAGCACCTGGGTGGTGCAATGAACGATATACCTGTGGACTGGGTTCCAATCAGGGGCTGGCTCTCCATATCATCGTGCAAGGCAACCACACTGACTGTGTACTCAGAACCCGGCCTGAGGCCTTGCAGCTCTGCAGTGTCTTCTTCACCATCAGGTGCAGGGAATAGCTCATGGATTCCATCCTCAGGGCTTGAGTAGGTCACCCTGTACCTGGAAACTTGCCCCTGTGGGCTTTCCCAAGCAATTTTGATGGAATCGACATCCACATCAGTGAATGCCAGTCCTTTAGGGCGATCAATGTCTGTTAGGCAAATTAATGGTAAGAGGTTATGTGAAAAGCAAGTTGTGAAATAAGCATTTTTATTACATGCAAAGCAGTTTTGCAGATACCATTTTCTTTGATGAATTAAATTCTAATTAACCCACTATGAAATAGAAAATTACTGAACACTTGCTTAAATTTTTTTGGTTTAGAAAATATTTAATGTTGCATCACTTATTAAACATAAGTAAGTGTACATGAGATGAGCAGACACTCTGAAAAATGTCCCCCAAGTGGGGATTTATTTATATTAATTTAAAGATATTCTACCAAGATTTGTTTTTGCAATGTGATGTTAGTCTCATAGACCTGGATTTTCTATACCTCAGAAGTGGTAAAGTTGATTTTCAATGTTAGATTCAAATTGTTATAATCATTCTTAAATTCTTCCCCCTCTCTATTAAGTATTCATATTACACATTGGCCCAACCACAGTCCTCCAAATGCTTCAAATATAATAGCTACATAAGGCACATTTCAATCAACTTTACCATCCAGTCATAGAAAAGAAGGTCCTAGCAAAATATTTTGTAGATTTGCTGTAGGCAAATAAGATTTTGCTGAGGCCATTTGAGCAAAAGAAATTCAAAGCATAGCTACTATGGTAGTTGCACAACTTCTTTCCCTATAGGTTTATTGCTTGGCACTGAGAAGGAAAAATGTTTGTAAAGGGCTCAGCTCAAGATACAAACTAACTAACAAGTTGGCTTTCCCTACTTATAATTGCAAAAGACATGCAGAGGGCATTCACACACCCAAGAACAAAATCTGACTTTGAAAATGGACACCAAGCAGTGGTTACGTACTGGTTACCGCAGTCTGAACCAGAGGCTGACTCTCTCCATTTCGATTCTGAGCATAGACACTGACCACATACTCCACTGTGGGCTGCAAGCCTTCAATGGTCATTTCTGTTTGATCTGCAAAGGGAGTGAGAAGCAAATGCAGCATCTATGTCATCCACTATAAAGTCATCCGAGCGACCTCTAGAGTTTGGTAACAAACACATGGTGGCCTAGAATTTCCATTTGAAGATTGATCATGAAAATAGGGAGGAGTCAGATATCGCTTTCCTCTTGGACAAACTTGTTCATTGCTAATACAAATTACCATATTGGAATAAAGACACACCCAAGAATATGCACTGAAACCTAATATGCCCCTAACAATTAATGATACTGCTCTTGAAAAATATAAAAATTAACTTGACTTTAAGAGATTACCTTAAGATCCTAATCTCACAAGTATTTTATATAAAGACAAAAACAGCAGAGCTAAAAGGATCGGAGAGAGTCAGTACATTCATTTTTTCTTAGTGTACATGAAAAACAAAACAGGGTGGATCTAATAATTTAAGGTGTCTATATCACTAAACAGAACTATGCATGTAAAAACAGAAACGTACTTATCCTAAAACTTCTACTGTGAAGTGATTTGGTAACAGTCTTGAGCCCTGAACTAGTGAATGGGGAAAACAACAGCATATGACACAAAATACATAGTACTCACAGCAAGGTGGCCACATATTTTAAAAAGAATATTGTGTGGTCCTATTCCATTTATACTGTTGTATGTGAGATGCTGGTTATTCTTACCTGGACCTGCAGTTTTAGTTTTTGATGGTCCTGGGCCATTTTTGGGAGTGGTGGTCACTCTGTAACCAGTAACAGGGGAGCTTGAAGGCAGCCATCTGACACTAATGCTGTTGTCCTGAACATCAGTCACTTGCATCTGGGATGGTTTGTCAATTTCTACAAATAAAAGCAGAGAAAAACCTGTGAAGTCCCAGTTTTAGGGGACAAGACTGGACAAGTCCCTGTCTCTAGGTCTGGTACATATTTGAATGATCTCTTACTACTATTAATCTCTCCCAGATGTTTCTTTTTGCAGGAATACAGAGAGAGCTTTTGGGAGGATGAGGCATGCATCTGAATCCCATTATCGGTTTTTAACGTAGCTGCTTCATTCACAAAGAAGCTACATTCCAAGCAGGTGTCTGTTTTCTTACTTTATCAACTCATCCATTCATTTTTCAGCAAATATTTATTGAATGCTCTCTATGCGTATCTCTACTACAGGCATGTAGAATATATCAATTAACAACACTGACAGAAATTCCTGCCCTTGGGGGGCTTCCTTGTATATCTGGCTCAAAACTCTGTTAGCTGCAGGTATTAGCTGCAGGTTGTAGTCTTATTAAACAGGAAAATCAATTTTACAATGAAGAAAATACCTTGAGAGGACATTTAAAAAACTATCTGAATAAATAAGCCTGTGTAACACCAGAGGTGGAGTTTGTACCTGTTCGGTAATCAATGGAAATCGGCTTGCTGCTCGCTGGGCTGTCCCCACGGCCAGTGACAGCATACACAGTGATGGTGTAATCTACTCCAGGTTTAAGGCCAGAGATGGTGGCTGTAGACTTGCTCCCAGGCACAGTGAACTCCTGGACAGGGCTATTTCCTCCTGTATGATAAGGGGTTAGTTCAGAGTGTGAGGGGCTTAGAGTTACTTTGGTATTACTGATTAATTAAATTAACATAGTGAAAGCAGCATGTAAATCACATCTTACTGCTTATTCCCTTTTAAAGAGTGCTATTAATAGGGCCTGAGCAGAAAGGTGTATTTATGCCTGTAGTAAACCTTGGTAAATGTATAAAAATTGGGAGAAAATTGCAGTTAATGCTATTTTAACATTCCAGCTTTAAAATGTCACTGAGTTGTAGATTAACATTAAAAGGGAGAAGAAGGTAAGCCCTCGGCCCAGGATTGCATATAACGTGTCCTTCTTAAAAATTCTAATGGAATATACTTATGTTGAATAAAATTTGGAAAATACACAAAAGTAAAAAGAAGAAAAAATAAAAATCACTTATCTCACCACTGATAATATATTTGTGAATTTATGATCCTTTCTTTCCTCAGCTCTGATGTTTCCCCTCTAGTTGTATTATATAAACAACTTTTTATCTTGATTTTGTAACCAATTATGTCACCCATATCTGCCATGTTTTCTTGGGAAAGACAGGGCTCCACTGAATGGATTTGCCAAAGTTTCTTTCATTGCACGTTCACCGTTGGGCTTTCAGGTTATCCACAGTGGAATCTGATTTGATCAGAGTGTGAAATGGGATTTTGCTGCTGTACCTGTTTCTCCATAGGTGATCCTGTAATATCTCACGGTGACAGCAGGAGCATCCCACTTGATTAGTAGGCTGGTGGGGGTTGCGGCAACAACTTCCAGGTCCCTTGGAACATCAGAAACTAGAAAAAAACAGGAGAACATTTCACATCCATAATTTTCCAACAATACCCAGATTTACTCTGTTCATTTTCCAGATAATTGTCTTTTTGATTCCTTCAAACAATAATGTAAATACTATGCAAAAAGAGCAGAATGAAAAATTATGAATAATTCAAGGTGAGAGGTTAAGGAGCCCATTCAAATTGTGCTAAAATGATTGTTTCAAATTTACCATAGGATTTTTTTCCCTCCAATTTGTATTTAAAAAAAAAATTTCAAAACTAGAGAAAAGTTACAAAAATAACACAATGAACACTCATATACCCTTCCCTCAGGTATTTGCTAATTAGTAAAATTTGCCACATTTGTTTGTTTCTGTCTCTCCCTCTCTCTCCCTTTCTCCCTCTCTCTTAACCATTTGAGACTAAGATACAGATACTATGATGACACTGTTCCCTTAAGTACTTCAGCATCTGTCTCCTAAGAACAATGATGCTATTACACTAAAATTATATTTTTAAGGGCACTTTGAAACAGTGTAAAGTTTTCTATATTATAAATAAAATGTTAGTTATTAGAAATACAAAAATACTTCAATCAGGTGAGAAATGTCTTGGGATAAAGAAACTATCTTCTTTGATATATTCCAAGAGGGGGATTTTTCTCCACATTCTCTCACTTCCCTCTCCATGTCTCCTAACCATGATCTATTTCTTTTAAGAGATGATGACAGACAACATAAAGCTCTTTTACACAATAGACCAACTGTGCAGGAAAGTATTCTGAGTTTCTCTGTAGACCAGAAAACAAGTTACCTGTTGATTGTTGGCCAACCAAGGGGGGACTCTCCTCTCTGCCATTAAGAGCAACAATGCTGACCACATACTCTGTGCCTGGAATGAGGTTGGTGAGGGTGATGGAATTCCGGGAGGGTGGCACTCGATCTTTTCGAGGTCTTCCACTAAGGTGCTCAGGATGATGGCGGATCTCGTAGCCAGAGATGGTGGCGCGAGGAGCCATCCAGTGGACAGTGAAAGAGTTGGGAGTGATATCAGAAAAGTCAATGCCAGTTGGGGAATCAAGACCTGTTTTTCCCACCCAGGGGAAGAAGAGGTAAAAAAAAAAAAGACAAGACACCACCAGATTAGGAAGTGACAAAGACTATAGGGGAAAGTAACATAGTCCAATGTTTCTGTTCTATCTCATCAATGCCATGATTTGCCATAAACATCAGATTATGATGTACTGATTCTAAGTCACGTAAGACTGTCAAAATCATGAACTGACTCAGTTCAAAATAGCCAACTCAAACACTCATTTTTTCTCTTGCCAAGTAATCCAAGAGATTTTTATATGTTATTGCAGTAAGGTTTCTGTATCATGTTTGAAGATGGGTGTTGGAGATCTTCTGGGAATTGATATTTTCAAATACTTCAGTCTTCAGGTATTCTATGTTCCTATCCTGTAAGTAAGTGTACTTCTCACAGTAAGGCAAGACCTGCCCACTCTCAAATTAAGTTTTTGGCTCTTAAAGAAGCTTTCTATGCTCAAGAGGGAATTGATAAGTCAATAAAGTGGTAATGACAAGCATAAAACTTTCTAAAACTAAAGACATTATGCTAGACAATTACAATGTAGGTAATTCCTAATGAATTGAGAAGTTAGTGCATTTTTGAAAAATTAATAAGAATTCAGAGTTTATCTCAAATTCAAATCACTTAGCCTCACTGGGACTGCCAGCAAATTTCTCTTCCAGTTATATAACATTCACTCGTTCTATTCAATAATGTACTCAAACAAAATTGAGATGTTGTAACTCCTTTTTGGAGGCAAGTGAACTATAGGTAAATTAATGAATATATTAAACTGTACTTTTTTAAAAGAAAAAATTAAAAGAAGCACTCATTTAAAAAAGGATATAATATTTATGGGATTCAATTCAACTTCCTTCTTGTAGTAAATGAATATTTTATTAAGTAGAAAGAAAACACAAACTTCCTGGCTTAGTAAAAGAAGGAAACTACGGAGATGACAATGACAGTTTTAGGTCAGCCGTCAGACAGAGCTGCTTAATGAAAAGGAATATCCACCAACTCTAAATAAAAGAGTATGAGATATTCTTCTTAGGAGATTTTTTATTTAAAAGGACAGATAACAAAGTTTCTGGACTAATTTCTTAGTAATTGATAGTCTAGATAATCACTGAGTAAGGCATCTTTTAATTTTTAAGACCAGTGATAAAAAAAAAGTACTATAATGACAAGTCTATACACACTACCACCACTACCAAAAACAGGCATATGTTTTTAGAAGTTGCATTTCATTTTGCTATTTAAAATTGGTAGGCAAAAGATACTTGATAAACGTATTGCCAACATGACTCACCTGTTTTCTGTCTTCCTCCAAGAGGTATGCTCTCGTGTTGTTCGTAGACACTGGAGACACTGACCAAATATTCTGTACCAGGCAGGAGATCTGCAGAGGCAAGTGGGACTTATTTTAAACTTGTGCTTGACAGGTGATGAAAAAAACAAAGCACTCCTGGGACTATTTCAACTGATGAAATATCTAAGCATCCAGTCCTATAGCCTACTTACACCCAAGTGAATGTCACTACCTGGAAATGGTCTGTAAGTTGTTGATATGGAAGGGTCACTCTGCTCTGTAGCTTCTCTAAGCCCCTGCCCTCAGTTCCACCTCTGGGACTGTGACTCAGCTGGACCTGGAGTCCCGTGGAGTTGCGTATTACATAGCAATCTTTCTCTCACCTACTTGACAGAATGTCTGTTGAGGCCACATGATAATAACTGCTGGGGGTGCTGTGGATTATCATTTATGCTCACAAGAACCCTATAAGGTAGTTTGTTACTTTTAAAAGCAGCTTTATTGCCATACAAAATACTGCATATATTTAAAGGGTATATAGTTTGACAGGTTTGACACCTGTATTACTTGTGAAACCATCACCATACTCAGGATAATACCTCCAAAAGTTTGATTTACTACAATTATCTCCATTTTATAAATGAGAAAACTGAGACACAGAGAAGTTATCTTCTTTAATTTATTTCCCCAAGATTACACAGGGGTGGACCCAGGCCAGGACCAGTGGTCTTAATAAGTAACCTTTACTGGAAAGGAGCCACCATCCAAAGGGAAAACAATCAAGTTCTGCTATATTAAGGTGAAAATAGAATATTCAAATATATATATATATATATACACATCCCCGAGTATCCTCTTCTCCCATTTTGACATATAGTCATTCATTGCTGAATGATGGGGAGACTTTCTGGGAAATGCATTGTTAGGTGATTTTATCATTGTGTGAACATCTTAGAGTGTACTTACACAACCCTAAATGGTATAGCCTACCACACACCTAGGCTGCTTGGCATAGTCTATTGCTCCTAGGCTACAAACCTGTACAGCATGTTACTGTGCTGAATGCTCTAGACAATTGCAACACAATGCTAAGTATGTGTGTATCTAAACATATCTAAGCAGAGAAAAGGTACAGCAAAAATATGGTATTATAATCTTATGGGACCACTGCCTTATATATGGTCCATGGTTGACTGCAACGTCAATTATGTAGGGCATGAATGTACCAAAAACATGCAGAGTAAGGTTTCTAACCTTTGACCTCCTACTCACTAGACCCTCATTCCCCTGCATGCCATCTGCCCTTCAACCTTTCTGCAGACGCTCCCACAATGTTTGGAAAAGCACTAGACAGGGGACTGGATGTGGATGTGTGGACTCCTCTTCCTCTCCTCCTTGGCCAGGGGCAATTTATTTAATCACCGGGGACCTCAGTTGCTTCATCTTTAAAAGAGGACGATACTGACTTCTCTAGCATGGAGAGAGCTACCTTAAGGTCATTTGTAGTATTAGGACCATAATAAGGTCTTAGAATACATGCTTAATATGTGACAGGCCTATGGCTAAGGTGGGGCAGACATTGTGATGCAGGGGCTTGTACACGGGGTGATGCTGTAATTACTGATTCCTGAGTGCTCTAGAACAGAAGCAATAGCCCCGTGGAGGTGGATATACAGACGTAAGGCTATTCTTGCCTTTAGCCACGAAATGAGAAACCAAGATCATGGTCACACTGAGCTGCTTTTCCTTGTGTTTCTTTATGTAACATATGACCGAAAGGTTGAGGATATTTTCAGACCATCATTTGGTAATGTACCTACATGTAAGCGAGTTTTCCCTTATATAGAATCTGGTGCTATTCTAATATATTTTATTATTACAGTACCACGAAAATAGTAAAAAAGTAATGTTTATGTGAAACACGGCACCATGTTAGCTTACTCTTATTTTCTTTAATAAAAGATGTCTATTCCGAAATGGTTGGAACTAGAGAGAGATAATTTCCATAAATTGTTGTTGTTTATTTAATGTCACTTGGAAAACAAGTCCTCAGCCTTCTGAGAAATCCTTCAAATAGATTCTTTTGAAGTACAAATTAAACTTTTGACTCTTTCTTCAAAACAAGATCCATCCCAAGCAATCAGTCACTGTTTCTAAGTTTTCAAATGCTAAATAGATCATCTGCTGACACTTTAAAAAAAAAAAATGAGAATAAAGCAGATATGGCGATACTATTTTCAATCCTCACTTTTTCTTCTCTCTAAAGATTTAGATTTGGTCATGTAATTTCTCCTGATATTCACTTATTTTTATGTGCTTATTTTGAAGCAGAATTTATTCAAAGTCTTAGAACTTCCCTGCTGCTGTTTTTCCACTTTGATTTTTAAAAAGTTGGAGATATCAAAAGTATATCAAGGTAGCAACAAACATTACATTTTTCAAAATTCACAGAGCTGCACATTAAATTTGGAGTTTAGCTTGTAGCTCTGTTGGAGCTCTCTTGTTCTTAGCTGCTCCTACTTGAGAACTCAGAATTCATTTGCTGTAGGTTAGTATTTACGGAACAGACATGTTTGATGGCTTACTTGTTAAGACCACTGCGTTGTCTGAAGGAGAAATTGACAACTCTGCGACATCGTCCTCATTTTTCACAGGTGAGTAGCGCACCAGGAAGTTGGTCAAATCAATGGATGGGGGTGGGGCCCAAGTGATCCGCATAGTGTCTGGACCAATGTTGGTGAATCGCAGATCAGTGGGAGGAGGGACAGCTGGTTTCAAACAAGAAGGAAGACTTAGTTAAGGTAATTTCAAAATTCAAGCTAACAAAACAGCTGGAAAGGTAAAAACCAACATTCCATGCATAAAGGAAACAGAGTCGTAATCATGCAAAATGATCTAATATAAATCTAATCTAAATCATAGTGTACTACTGTTAAAAATGAAACACTACACAGTACTGTTAGGCCCCTTTAACCTTTCTGCCATCATCGATATATTTTAAAAAATAATTTTAATCTACTATAAAATATGTTGATTTTAGATACATTTTGAATACCACAGAAGATTATTTTATCCCAGGCTGAAGAGGCTTAAGTTGCCACACAGCAAAGAGAAACACAGCAGTACTTTCCAAAGAAACACATGCACACCGACAAAAAGACAAGAGAGTCCTAAATTTCCCCCCTTGAGGAGATGTCTACAGCTACTGGCATGGCTACAATTCTATCCAGTGAATTCTACTTACAAGTGAAAAGGGTTCATGCAAATTGGTTCTCAGCGTGTTTCTTCCCATGCAGGGCAGAGAACCTTTAAAATGTTGCATGCTTGTCCCCAGACTGTGGTTAAAGAGGTGTTTCTTTCCCTCATGATAGCAACAAAACCTAGAATGCTCCAAAATTTTTCTCCTACCTCAAAACAACCTCCATCTATTCTACCCTAAATTTTGATGGGTTTTTACTCAGCTACAAAGAAGCAACATGGTGGAGTTTATCAAAGGGTTGAAGGAAGAGCATGATGCTACATTTGGAAGTATATTTCTTATAATTAACTGGTGCTCATTATACAGTTGGGCATTCATGTTAGATTTTTTTTTAAATGTCTAGGTTTGCAAATTTAATTAATCTTAGCTCTTTTATATTTAATAAGCCAGATATCTATATTTATCTAGCTTTATATATATTTGTGATTTAAATGAAAGTGCACTTAAGATGACTTGCATATGTTTTTAAGCAAATGTAGCTTATGTCCATTTAGCATATGCACTTGATTCCTCATCTCCCAATCCATCCTGTCTTAATCTTCGGCCAATTGTTATCTTCTCCCTTGAAATGTCCATATTTAACCAAAGTAACTGGTGGCAGCATGCAACACCATCCATGTCTCAAACACAGAAGTTTTCAAAATTCACCCGTTTGTTGTGTCAGTGTAGTAGGGGCACTCTCTCCGCCATTAATGAGAGTGATAACGCTGATATCATAGTCAATGCCCGGCTCCAGCCCTGTGACTGTGTAGTATCCTACTGAGGAGTCCACAAAATCTTCAAAAATAGGGATACCTTCTCCTGCCGCAACTACTGTGATGCGGTACCCAATAATGGTGGAAGAGTTTAGCGGGGTCCACCTCAGGCCGATGCTTGAATCGGTTATATCAACAAAGCTTAGGTCAGTGAGTTGGGGCACTTCTATTGAGTTACAAAGCAAAGAGGGGGCAAAAGAAAAATAGAAGCAAAAAAAGAGGAAAAAATAAAGCAGTGTATATCAGGTTACCAGTAGTAAATTTGATGGAATGTTAAAGCAATGATGGTAATATGCGATCTGTTTTAAATTCTCTGAAAAGGCTTCCTAAACATCATGAATAGTTTGCCTTCCTGGGAGAGCAAAACAGGTTACGATATTCTTTCAGGGATTTTCTTGCATTTTGAAAATATCCCTAAACAGCACAGTTTGAACTTCTCAGGTTTCTAAAAATCACAGGCCCACTTAGGATGTCAAAGCCATTCCTAGAACCTAAATATAATATCTGCAGTAAGTATGAGCAATGTTTTAAAAAATCCAAAACTGTTTTAGTAAGAAAATAAAAGCTTGCATGAAGAAGGTTAAAAAAATAACTGGCCAATGAACTGATTTGTTTTCTCCCATACAAAACTCATGACAACATCATGGCCATAACGCCAATGCATTATGAATGTATGATGTGAAATGTGCCGTTCAAAAGCACATTCAGGCCAAAGACAGGCCTAAGTTCAAGGCTATTGCCACTATTTTGTTTAATTCATAATCAAAGTTATTTGATTAGCATTAGTAAAAGCATTCTGCCAAATAGTGCAAAGGGAAATACAATCTGTCCAATGCTTTCATTCTGATAAAATCCAATTTTGGACAAACAACAAACCTATCCCTAGATAGGCCTTTGTAGTGTTGTCTTTCAATCCATAAGAAAGAACACCCTGAAGGTGTGGCCTTTACTTCTTTTTGTTTTTTTCCAATTTAAAAAAAAAAAAAGGATTTGAAACTGCAAGATGAAGAATTGGACGTATCAACCAAATGCTATTTCAGTGCTCATGTATGGAAACAAAACTATTTTATAGAAGAGCTGCTGAAAATTGATATGGACCGTAAAATCAGGCACAAATGTACCAATGGGCTGCATTTACCATATTACTTTTAGCCTGTCAATACTGAGTACAGACACATGACAGCGTTTTAGTAATATTTCCACGTGAGCAGACAGTACAGAGTTAAAGCAGTGGCTGCCGCTCCATTACATACCCGTTGCCACAAACAGCATCCCAGTGAAGCACAGACAGTGAAGCAGTGTTAACAGCAAGCGTTTGTCCAAACAGCTGCTTTGACTTCATGGTTTTGGAGAGTGCAGTTGGGAAGTCAGAGTTAAATCCCAAATATATTTGACACCCTCAACCATCTGGGGATTAAGACGCTAATCCCCACTCTTATTGAAAGTGACATTCTGAGGATAACAGCTTATTTTTCTATTACCTGGGATGATGGTATCAGAGATAGGGACACTTTCCTTGTCATCTTTGACAGTGTAAACACTGACATTGTACTCCAGGCCAGGACTCAGGTTTTCAAAAGTGCAGGAATTCTGATCAGCGTGGACCACTTCTTCCAATGAATATCCCTGCTGGCCATTGGTAGGGGTTGTGGTAATTCTATAGCCAGTAATGTCTGGAGAAAACAGAAAAGTGGGAGTCACTACACAGAGCAATTGTGACTCAGAGCGTGAAGGGGAATGGAAAAAGGACCTGGTATGTATGTATTTATTTATGTATTTATTATTTTGAGACAGAGTCTTGCTCTGTTGCCCAAGCTAAAGTGCCATGGTGTCAGCCTAGTTCACAGCAACCTCAAACTCTTGGGGTCAAGCAATCCAACTGTCTCAGCCTCCTGAGGAGCTGGGACTACAGGCATACGCCACCACGCCTGGTTAATTTTTTCTATTTTTAGTAGAGATGGGTTCTCGCTCTTGCTCAGGCTGGTCTCTAACTCCTGAGCTCAAGCAATCCTCCCACCTCAGCCTCCTAGAGGTGAGGATTACAGGCGGGAGCCTCCTAGGATTATAGGCATGAGCCACCATGCCCAGACAAGACCTGGTATTTGAGGACTCAGTGTCATTCAATGCTTGCAACAACCGTTGGAGGCAGTACTAAGACCCTTGATTTAAAAAAAAATCTTGGAATGGGGAAGTGATTACCAAAGGCTTTTCTGTCTCCAAATCCCATGCTTCCTCTACCACTCTAGGCTGCTTTTCCTTAATGGATCGTCTGAGGACAGCTGAGGAATATTCCATTCTACCTGCCCAATATGGATTCACTCTCAATCCTAAGCACATTTCCCCAAAGAGGGCTCTCCTACTTTAAAAGGGCAGAACCTATGGGATTTACAGGAAGACAATCCAGAAAGAAGGAAAAGTGAAAAATAGAAGTGGTGATACTTATTCTAGAAAGAATCCTAGAAACTGGTCAGTAAACAACCTGAGGGGGAGGAGACATTCAAATAAAGATAGTGACAACTAGAGATCTGCAGAGCCAGAATAAAAGTAAGATGAGAAAGTAAATTAAACTTTCTAAAGGGCAAGAAAATGATGGTATAAATTTTGTCATTAGGAACGGGGGACACTAAAGTGGTATAAACGAGGAAATACAACTGGATGAGAAATAAACATTTAGATGATGACATTTGTGAGTGACCATCCGATGGGCAGGCTAGGCCATTTACACTGGATATTACTGGCCCAGCTGCTAACAAGCGTGAAACTTGCCAACTTAAAGTTTCAAATTCAGAGCAACTCAGCTGGAAATAGTGTAGCTTTGGCTTGAACTCTGTTGCCACAGATAATGAAAACTTTACCCAAATCACTCTACTTCAGAGAGGGATTAAAAAGGATATTTAAAGCTATTCATAGCTTTATTCTGTGATTGCATACATTGATCAGATTTAGTAAAAACTGCCTTAGCTGTGTGCCCAGGCAAAAATAAGAACTGTATTAGAATTTTTTTTACAAAAATTTTATAATTATTTTAGCAGTAAAATTAGAAATAGTTAAATAACAATCTAAATATATCCCTTGAGAAGTATAGTTGGTAAGGATGCAATCAACATTAGTTGAAACTTCTGTTTTTGCTTAATTTAGAATTTTCTCAATAAAAAGAACTGTTGTATCTCGATAGCGATTCCCCAAAACAATTACATTTTAATATATATTTTTCATCTAAAGAGACTTGCCATGGGATTTTGGCAAAGGTAATGAAGATCTAAAATTTCCTGCCATTGCTGTAGAACATCATGCTACTTGAGTATAGTTACAGCTATCTTTTATACATTTTACCATTTTATAAATAATGCTCAATATGTATGAACAAGGAGTTTAGACAAAAGCTTCATTTAAATCTTTAAAAATAGTCATGGAACCCCTTAACCAAATTCCTCAGTATGTATAGAGTATAAGTGAAAAGAACAAAACAAAACAAAACAAAAAAACCCCAAAACAAAAGCAATTAAGTCCCAAACATGTGATGCTGGGTGTGAGAAGGAGACTAAAAATTTACAATCGTACTTTTGTGATATTTAAAATTTGTGACTATGGGTAGGTCAATTTTTTCTGAGTCTCAGTTTTCTCAGTCTATAAAATGAAGGTATTTCTGCTTTTTATCACCCTTGGATTTTTGTGATACAATTCATGACAAAATGTTCATAAAACTTCAGGAAATAATAAACTTAGGACCCATCACAACTTACAAAAGGGAAATTATGTAGTATGACTTCAGCCATTTGTTCGACAATTTTTAATGCACTGAGCAAAAGGCACCTTTCACAGTGCTTTTCCCCAGTCCTCATGCGTCCCTGCAGCTCCTCAGGGTCTGCCTTTTCCCCATAGACTAGTGTGTGATTGTTCTCTTTCCTGTGATTTAAGTAAATGTGCATTAAACACCCAGCACATGTTGCTCTATGAGGTACATCATATACTCCTGTATTTTTTATGGAGAGTCGGGTACTTGTAATTCAGTTTCTTTCTCTGAACAGAACACAGTTTCTAAAAGCTTTGCCTTGGGAAGGTATTGCATATACTTGCCCTCTGACACAGCCCAGGCTTACCTGGGGTGGTGCTCCTCTCCCAGGACACTGTAAGCACTCCAGTGTCAGGGTTTGCATCCAGGTGCAAGTTTGTTGGTGGAGACAGTGCTATGCAGAAAAAAAAAATTTCTTAAATTAAAAGTTAAGACTAACACAAAGCTCTTGGCCTGTGAAATGTTTCCTTCCTTCCTTCCTTCCTTCCCTCCTTCCCTTCCTCCCTCCCTCCTTCCCTCCTTACTTTCTTCCTTCCTTCTCTCCCTCTTTTCCCTCTCTCCTTTCCTCCCTTCCTTCTTTGCTTTCAGAGTCAGTAAAAATATATGAAAACATGATGGATAGCCATTCTGTGACACAGAATTTTTATGATTAATGATTTTACAATACTGTTGAAATTGTTTCCATCTTGCCAGTTCATTAATCTTCTTAACAGGGAAAGAACATTTCTGATACCATGGAATATATGGCATGAGCTGCACATGCTACTCCAAATTTAGCAATGCTCACAACAGAAGTAGGGATGAGGTATTTCCCCTGTGTCATTCTCATAAGTAAAAAGTGATGCTGATATTAGCTTTTTTCAAAAAATGGAACAGTTTTAAAAACTAAAAGAAGAGGGAGAAAGAACTCTTCTTACGTGTGACCACTCTGTTTACAATGGGCGGGTCTCTTTCTTGCCCGTCTCTCAGGACTTGGATGGTGTAGACATATTCCACTCCTGGAGTCAAGCCAGACACAACGATGCTTCCCGAGTCTGAAGTCACTTCTCTTGGTGCTTCCCCTCCCTGGCTTGGTCGTACACCCAGCTAAAAAATGCAAAGCAAAATAAACATGAAGGACAAATGTTTCCAGAGTTGCATTACTGCTAAGAGGCTGTGGTTATGCTTTAAATAATGTGACCTTCTTAGAAACTGCACGATGTATTTTTATTAGAAATTGCATTGGGGATTTATTTTAACTTTATCATATACTTTAGCTGGAAATTCCCTCTACTGGGACCGAGGGTAGGGAAGGTATCTTCCAAACTGCATTAAGGAGGCTTGTCATGGAAGGTTCCAGAGAAATGTCATTACATACTGTTTTGTTTGATAAAGAATCCCCTAGAACAAACCAGAAGTACACAGGTGCTTTGGGCCACATGGTAATTTATTTTTATTTTCTTTGTGCTGGAAGGAATCTCCTAGCTCTCTCTTTAATGACTTATTAACATTCAATTCACTTTTAGTTTCCATTTAAAGGCACCAGCCCCTATAGTGCTTTGTATTGCAAAAATACACTTTTTGAAGAAATATGTGCATGGCTTCAGCTGCAGGGGGATAAGTTACAAAAGAATGAGAATGAATGTGCCCATAATTTAAAATCCTTTTAAGATTCAATTTCAAAAACCTAGGTAACACTGTGTCATCAAATAGTGTTCAACTCTGGAGATATCCTTCATACATCCTAGGGCTTCTGAAAGTCAGAATTAAGGGAAATTTAAAAGATATACTGGCAATCTTCAAAAGGGTTTCTCTATATTTAAGTAGCATAATCATCAATATGGCCTTTTGCATATCTCAAAAATGAAGTGATCTTTGGTATATATGTTTTTTAAACAAACAATCATGGGGATTTAGTTTTGATTTCTATTCCTAAAAGTATTTCTCTCTCCACACTCTAAATGCCAAAGAAAGGAATTCTTTTAAACATATTCATTTGTATTCATCACTTCCCTAATATCACTACTTTAAAGAACATGAATCCAGATATCCACAGGGAAGACCTTAATCTTAACTTCTATTAAGGGATTCACCCGCAGGCCTTTGAACAGTTAGAGATAAAACTGATTGGATGAAAATGTGATTTTTAAGTGACTCTGTGTTTAATTGGTCTCCCTAAATTGGCTTTTGTGAGCTTGTTCACACCCATTTAGAACAACACATCAAATGGAGTTTTCCTATATTTTTTTAAATGTCGTTCCCTGGGAGAAAGAATAGAGAAAATAGATAACAACAACAGCCAACAGCTCTGTGCTAATGTTTTATCCTTTGCAAAGCACTTTCACAGTGCGTCCATCCTTCCAGCAATTCAGCGAGGTCGCCAGGGCAGAAGTATTGTTGGGCCCTGGCAATGTGTCAAAGAGGTAAGAAAAGCAGGTAGCAGAACCCAGGGCTCCTGACTTTTGAACTTCCTGTCTCTACCGTATCCAGAAGAAACATAAGGGCACCTCAGGGCTGTATTGCAAGAGGTTAGGAATATCTGCGACTTACCTTAAAACCAATCCTTGGAGCAGGTGTCCATGTGATCACAATGGTTGTCTCGGTCACCTCGGTGTTGTAAGGAGGGATGGAGCTCTGAGGCTGCACTGTGAGATGGAATCAAGGCATGTAGTCAAACCTTGGACTCACAGGTGATTGCATAGAATAGAGACAAGTATTTTTAATGAGAACCTCAACTTAACGAACCAGTGGATAGAAAATGTCACGTGAATTCTTTCATTGGGTAAGAATCTGGAGATCGGGGCTTCTCAATCTTAAAGTGCCACACAAAATGCAGGCTCTGATTCTATACAAAATGTGGGGGTAGGGAGTTTGCACTTCTGACAATCTCGCAGTTAATGACCTCAAAGGAGAAGTCTTTTTCAGTACAATTACAGAATTCAATTTGTGTGTTTCCATCATCATTGGGACTTAAGTTTGGTGACAATAAATTTTCCTATATTGTCAATATGAAGTCCCTTGTGAAATGGAAAGCTGGTCGCCACAAACTGATTATCATTTTGTTTCTTAATTTAAGAAAAATGATTAAATTGTAGACGATGATCTAAAAATCGCTTTATGCTGAATTAGTTCATAAAGATGGCCAATTATTTTTGCTTGCAATAGAGATGCTATATAAAAGTCAGACAAAATGTCCCACCATGGATGCACTCTAAATTCTAGAGATTTATTCTTTATATATGTGATTATTCATTAATAATAAATACTGCTAAGATTTAGTATTTTACCACCAGAGTGAGGAATTATAACAAAAGTTTATTTTGCATTTTTTAGGATTCTGACACCACTGTTTTTCTCTTAGTGAAATTATTACTTTAAAAAAAGAAAAGATTTGTTTCCAGGTTTCAGCACCACAAGAAAAAAAGAGAAAGAAAGAGAAAAGGAAGAAAAAATAACATGTATATACAAAGTTAAGATAGAGATTCCCAAGAACCTTGTAAATCTTATTATACATTTAGAAAAGAGAGTTTTCAAAAGCCAAGATATTTGAATTGAGTGAGTTAAGTTCAAGGATTTCAAGTTTGTTAACAGCCTTGGTTACGTGTTGGATGCCATCACAATTCCTTCCTCTTTATGTCCCACCCACGTTCTGCTCCCATAGGGAAAATCTACTGAATACATGTATATTAAATTATGAATGGCTGGTGAGACAAAGAGTTAGCCTCCAGAATTATACAAACGGATTAAAAAGTCTTCTGGTTCTAGTCTCTACTCAGCTCCAGTGTTTTTTCTTTGTTATGTGGGAGTTCAGGTTCAACATTGCAATTCTTCCATTTTTTTTTCCAGCCTGGATTTTAATGTGTAAGTGTTTCTTTTCTTTCTTTTTTTTTGTAATTTTTTTGTAGAGACGAGGTCTTGCTATGTTTCCCAGGCTGGTCTCAAACTCTTGGCCTCAAGAGATCTTCCTGCCTCAGCCTCCCAAAGTGCTGAGATTATAGACGTGAGTCCCCATGCACAGCCTAATTTTTATTTTTCCTTTTAAAATACTGTGTGAGAAAAAGTGAAATTTGTGCACGGACCACTTCATAATAACTGCTCGAATGGCTGAATTGAAGAACTACCAGTTCAGTGTGCTGTTTCATAAGCATGTTATTATTTTGATGGCATGTTGGGGGAAGTAGGCCAGGAGACCCTTGGTGCCTTCCAGTGACTTTGAAATCATATACCACTTGGCTGCTGCTGACTTCCCCAAAATGCCATGGCCAGCCCTGCGTGACCATTTTCAAGGGCCCACAGGAAACAATTCAGAGAACAGTCAGTTTCTTTCACTGGACATCAGAGAAAGCCACAACTTTTTCACAAATTACATTCTTCTCAACTGTCCTTAAGGCTAAGTATTTTCTATTGCTTCAGCAAGCCAGCCAGTCTTCCCGAGTTTAAGATGAGTCTGCCTTCCTGGGAAGACCATTATAGGAAAATCACCAAACCACAAACCCACAAACTGATGTCAAACGAAGGATGTGACCGTATGACCTACGGGAGGTCTTGTTAGATGAACAACAGCCTGGCTGTTAAATAGAATTTGTCCCATCAATACAGGAATAAGTTGAATTTTCCTCAGAAACAGCGTTTCCTCCCCACCCCACCCCCACTTTTTCTCACATTTGCGCTTAAGAATTTAGCACAAGTTATAAAACTCAGAAAAGTTATTCCCAGAATTCAGCTTTAGTAAGACAGCGAAAAGCTACAGAAACTTAAAGTAATTTCAAAAATATGCGAGCCCTGCTGATGTTTACAGCCTTAGGGAGTACTGAAAGTTCAAATGAAGTTAGAGAACTCATTGGCTGTCTAACTGCTTACATTGGTTTATTTAAAGCTAAGCTTGGTGGAGCTGTTTTTGTTATCATTCATTCCTCAATCAATCATCTATTCAACAAATATTTCTGGAAAGTACACTACGTGTCAGGCACTATGTTAACCTTTAATAAAATTAGTTTTGACTCTCCGTACTAAAGTACTGATTCAAATAGAATTATATTTTACATAAATGTACTATGCAGAGCACAAAATAATGCATCCAATATTATCAGTTTCCAAAAGTACTTGAAATATCTTATGTTGACCCCCACCTTCCACTTAATTATTGTTAGCATCATTTAAAATGCTTTTTTCTTTTTATAAGCACTCTATTCAACAAAAGAAGCTACATGAAATTACATCTTATATTAAGGAATGAAAAAGACAATTATGTAATTCTACATTTTCAGTAAAAAGACATCTACTGAAAGGGCACATTCACTGAAATCTCCATTCTAATTCAGTGAAGGACCACTACAAGAAATGGATACTTACAAAAAATACAAAGACATTAATTATATGAAAGTAGATTTTAGACTATCTCAGATTTATGCAACATGAAATAGCAAAAGTTTAAGGTAAACTTACTGGCAAAATAAAAGCAGATTATTTGCTTATGATTAACAATTACTTTGGAAAAAGCCTTCATAGGCCAAACTTCATACAGAAAATTTAAATGGAAATAAATTTTTGGCAAATCATGAATTTTTATGGGGAAAGTTTATAGAGAATTTTCACTGGGAAATAAATTTCATAGTTATTTACAAACTAATCTTGTATTTGTATTGACTTCTTGAATGCTTTTTAAAATCCATATTTTTAAATTAGTCAAAGAGTAAGATTTGTTGAAAGCTCTTGGAAAATTGCAAACTAGTCCATGGTTGCAATATATGCTGAAAAACGTGCTTATGTTAGGTGCTTTCATAATTCAAAATGTCGAGTTGAAAATAACAAATAATGTTCAGCTGGAAATAAGGAGTCTCATAATTCTTTGTAATGTAAATAGAAATGTACTTAATAGAAATCGGTTTGTGAATAGAGGCCTTCATTGTGATGTAGATATGTAGGAGATTTAAGACCACTTCCTTTAAAATGCTGAGCAAAAGGACAGACATGACCAAAAGTTATTGTTAGTATTTTTCTCCTCTGTGGATTTCAAGAGCAATTTAAGAGAAAAAGCTATTCTGTTCTGCAGAATTACTTTAATCTTCTGTGGCCAACAATCCACCAATGATAAAGAAATCATTTCCTTGGCTTCTTGTTCTATCAGTTGGTTTCCATTCAATCTGCAGATGTTTTCTAATCTACCTTTACCGTAATCACTCAATGCCAGAAGTCCAGGATGTAGACAAACATGCTTATTTTTTCTTACCTTAATTAGTATTTGGTAAATTCCTTTAATACAATAGAATTTAATTTTTCTAACAACAGAATGCTTTAAACCCCCGTTACTTAAAGTACTGGCTGGCCCAGGAAGAAATAGGAGTTTGGCAATGTATGCAAATTAACACACTGCTTCCTTCATCAAGAAAATCTGGCTTCAAAAAAATTATCAGCTGAACTAAACAGCATGCCTTGTGATTTACATTCCGGCACAAGCTCCTTCTCTTCTTGCAGACTGGGTAGCAAAACAATTCATGGACTAGCAACCAGTCCATGGAACACATGTTTAGAATTTCTGCTTTAAATTATGTACTAATTTTTAAAAATTAATTTTTTAAAAAATGAATGAAGAAGAGAGAATGTCAATATAATTAAGGACCTATCACTAAGAAAAGGCATTTAAATTTTGACTTACGAGTGGTAAAGACTCCAGTGACTTTGGGGCTCTGTTGGTTGCCCTTTACAGCGACGAGGGTCACAATGTACTCAGACGCGGGCTGCAGGTTCCTCACGGGGTACTTTGAAGCAGAGGGTCCCACATTGTATTGCTTGGGCTGGCCTCCTCGGGTAGGGCCCACGGTCAGTCGGTACCCTGCTATCCGGGCCCGAGGAGGAGTCCATATCACCAGGACACTGGTGTCCGTTTCATTGATAAACTGGAGGTTACTGGGAGCATCCAGTTCTAGGAAAAAAAATGAAACATGTCAAGACATATTTAGGTCGTAATTTTTAGACTGAAATCCTAAAACTTGACTGAATATTCTGAGTTTTCTTTCCTGAAGGTTGAAACTAAGTAAAAGTCAAACCCCTGGAAAAATTGAGCCGTTAAGAGATTGAGTGCTACGTAGAACTTTGCCAAAACTCTGTCAGTTATGAGAGATCGCAGAATTTTTCGCTAGACTATGTTCTTTCAAAAAGTCGAATTTTCCAGCAAGACTCTCCCATCACTCCCAGAAATTATAGTTACATTATAGTGATGGTATTTTTTTAAAAAAGGCAAAAGAAATATCTCTGAACCCCACAATTTGCTCTGAGACAAACAGGTTAAGGAAAGAGGACTAAGCCAACTAAAACGAGGACAAGAAGAAAGTCCACATGGATCAAAAGCAATAGTCTACACACTTATTAAATAAATAGTCCTTCGCTGGAGAAATAAAAGTTATTTTCAAATGGTTCAGATTAGACAACAATTACAATAATTATAGTCAGAACCTCAGATTTGTGATAGGACACCAGTGAGTTTGCATTATCAGAAAGAATCATATCAATTATGGGTTTTCTTCTTGAGAATGATAACTAGCAGTTTCCCCCCAGAAATTTATATCACCTTTCAGATAGAGGAAATCTTTAAGAGACAGTCAAGTATAATAATTGAGAGCAGGGGCTTTGGAGTCAAGAAGACGCAAGTTACAGAGTCAGCTCTACTGCTTCCTAGCTCTGTGGCCTTAAAAGTTGCAGAAATTTTTAAAAGCCTCAGTTACCCCATATATCCAATAGGGAAAATAATAAGACCTTTCTTCATAAGGTCAAAACAAAGGGTAAATATGAGAATAATGCTCATAAAGAACTGAGCAGACAACCTGGTACCAATAACACTAGGTACCTGGCAATTACTGTTCTTAAATGAATTCTATTGTTAAGTGTTAACAGCCTATATTTTAACTCTGATTTAGATATATTGAGTTATACAAAAAAATGCACTCAAATTATTAATCCATACTTCCATTAGCAAAGGAAATTAGAATCTCTTAAATGCTCCTCTCTTAGTGCCCTTCCCTTGGTGCATGTATTTTGCAAACGGATTATCCCTTAGTATCTATAGAGCTTGTCTGAGTTTTATTTTCAAGTTTAGTGTGCTTTATCTTCATTCTATGTTCCCTTATTGGTTGGGCATTTTCCTCTTTCGAAGCTGTCCACCTGGGAGTGAATGGCATGCTGCCCTTCCCCCCGCCCCTGGGTTGGAATGGAGGGTGGAGAATTGGGCGGGGAGGGGAAGTCGGGAGCAGGACGTACTGGTTGTCTGTTCTGCAGTCAGAGGCTTGCTCTCCCTCCCGTGGTTCACGGCAAAGACTTTGAAGTAATAGGTGACCCCGGGGGACAGCCCGGTGACTTCCGCAAAGGTGTTCCTGCTGACGGGCAGTCTCTGCCCGTGCTCCCCAGGCAGGTTGACGGGGATCACATCCACACGATAGCCAGTCACCGCACTATCTGGGGGTGTCCACATGATGGTGATCTTCACATCGGTCACTTCCACAAACTGCAGGTCCCTGGGAGGGGGCACTTTATCTAACAGACAAGAGTCAACTGGTTATTCGCAATTCCCGCTGAAGATTATTTCTTAAGGAGCCGGTTTCTCAGACATCTTAGGCAGTTCCTAGAGCCTCTCACTCCAGAGCTATGCTAAGTTTTGTCTCTAACCCCAAATAATATGCTTTTTTGCATATATTTTCATGGTTCCATGAAAGAACAGTATGGTATCAATTTTTAATCAGAAAGGCTTTGATAAGTTACTTATGACATTTCAGCTGAATTTCCTCAATTTAGGGGAAAACTAATACTTGATTAGATTCAAGATTGCTTGAATGTAGAAACTGTTGACAGAGACCAAACAACCCTCCTTCAGGGACAATGCTTCCAGTCCTCCCGGGAGGCTAATAGAATGAATACAATCCAAAAGCAGCTTTGTTCTCCAATAGAAGGCAGGTTAAAGATGTTACCTGGTCAAGCCCTAAGAGATAAGATACTGTGGGAAGTGTCTTTTTTAAAGTTACCTGCACGTGGGACGCCAGTGGTTTCTTGCTGGATGAAAACCGGAGTGCTTTCTTGATTTTCTTCCACAGCGTAGATGGTGATGTTATACTGGACGCCTGGTTGCAAGTCACTGAGGGTTACAGAGCTGGCGGTTTCGGGAAGGTTGAGTTCTGTGCTGCTGCCTTCTACTGATGGTGAATAGACAATTCTGTACCCTGCAGATTCACGAGAAAAAGTAAGACATACTGGTTTTAGGAAACAGAGGCTTACAAAAAATCATAAATCCTCCCTTTTCTAATAGCTCTTAGCATCTTGCTTGATTAGCTAAGAGCTAGTGATTCCTTTTGACTCTTTTAATATTGCCACTTCTTGTAATAATGATTATTCAGCATGAAGATAAAATAGGAACACTCATGCAAAGTTTTTAGTAATAAATATCATCCTTGAAGACCCAAGATCCTTAATAAATGTCAATTAGAGGAGTCATTAGGTGAAAATATTCATGTTAAACTGATTTCTCCTCTTTGAGCTCTAGATGATGGAAGCAATTCATGAAGCAGCCTAAGCACAGAGTTGTCGAGCACTGTCTGTGGCTTTTAGCAACTTTAATGATGAGGCAGTCGAGTCACCTAACAAAGCAACTCAGCTACCTCTGTAAGAACAAATCTTAGAGCAAGGTTTTCAGGAAAATCACACTTCTCCAACTCTGAGAATGCTTGCTTTAAAGTGCCGATGAGTTGGCATTTTATAGGTTGTACGTGTGTTGTGGTGTGTGTGTGTGTAAGGAAGTTGGTAAAATGGATGGGAGGGGAAAGGATGCGTAGGAAATGGGGCTGGAAGACTTGAAAGTAATCACATACACTTACACGTCTCTGATAATTCTATGGGAGATCTGAAGTGGTGCGCTGGTCTACAGTCAGAATCCGCTCCCTCCCCACCTGTGGCATTAAGGTTCACACAGCAACCAAAGAAGAAGGGGGCTAAGCTGACCTGTGATGGGAGCCTGGGGCTTGCTCCAGCGAACAACAATTGAGGTGTCATCTACTTGGTCCACGGTAGGGTCAGGAGGAGCGTCGGGTGCTAACAAAGAGAGAAGGGAAGGGAGGTGATGGTCAGGAAATGTGGCTACAGGCCGGTGTTTGGCAGAGACAGATACTTTTGACACCATGTAGTGCACACGTACCGGTTGTCTGGGAAGTCGACAGGATCAAACTCTGCTCCCCTTCCTGGGATATCTGATAGACATTTACAATGTATTTTCGGCCAGGAAGCAGGTCAGGGATGTTCACAGAAGTGGCTGTGCTTGGAAGATCTTTAAAACAAAGAGAAAAGGTTACTAAACCAATCCCTCCAATGACTCCACAGCTTATACGAAGGATGTTTGAAGAACTATACATTCATGGGGAAAAAAGACCAGAAGGAAATGTATTAATAGATAATCAGCGATTATCAATGTACTGTGGGGATAATCCCTCTGCTGCTGCTGCTGCTGCTGCTTCTCCTCCTCCTCCCTTTCCTCCTCTTTCTTTTCATTTTCCTTTTTTTCTCTCAAGATGTATAATTTTTATAATCCACCCCCACAAATTTTTACAAAGAACTCTCTGTGGTTAGTGGTAGTGGTTGTGGAGAAGAAGATGGAGTGAGGGTAGAAGGGATATTCTTTTTCTCGATCTAGGAGCTGGTCCCACTGTGTGTTCAGTTTGTAAAAATTCATCGAACTCAGCGCTTACGATTGCTGCACGTGTCAGTATATACGTTATACTACAATAAAGTTTTTTAAAGGCCCCCAGCCATGAGAATTTGCAAGGCATGAATGAGGGTCTGTGATCACACTGTCAGCTGCAGTCCCCATCCTGGCGATTATTAGTAGTTCCATGAAGAAAACAGCTTGTGTTGTGTGGACCCGTGCCCAGGCAAATGCAAACTGCAGCTCCCATCAGAGACCAGGCACATGTGAGGGCGGCTCAGGAAAAACCCAGCCCAGTTCTAGAAAGGATCAGTCCCTCCCTTCCTCATACCAGAGGGTGGTTTGCTCAGTCAGCTGTCAGCCAGTTCCAAACCACAGAGACCACGTTTCTGGAGGCCCCCTTCCAAGGAGGGTTCACCAGCAGCCACCCCGAACCTGCCACGAGTGACGCATTCAGCTTACCGAGGTACTGGGGTTCGTCTCCCTCCTCACTCAGCTCGTATTCCACCCGGAATCCTGACACGGTGTCGGAAGCTGAGACCCACGAGACCACAAAGCTGCTGGCTGTGATCTCAGTCACAGATTCAGAAGTGGCCACAACGGGAGAAAGGGGGGTTGTCTCCCCTGTCACGGTGTTGCCTAGAGAGTCGCAGAAAGGGGAAAGCGCCTTCAGCCATCGAGAAAGTTTACCACCCTCATCTGTGAACATCATTTTTTTTTTAATGTGGGTGCCATTCGTGGAAGAACATGCACTGAGAAGGAAAGCCCTCCCTGAGGGGAGCCCAACTCTGAGAAACCCGGGCGTGGACGTGAGGGCGGCTGGGGCACGTACTGGTCACGGGGGTGCTCGTGCTGGTGGTGGTGAAGTCGAAGCGGGTCACTTCTCTGTGGCCGTACTGCTGGATGCTGATCAGCTGCCCCTCGTAGATCACACCTGGCTTCAGGCCTTTGATGGTGTAGGAGTTTAAGTGGCCCGGAATGGTGGCTTCCTTCCAACCACCTACAGAATTTTTCTGAAAATTTGAATTAAAAAAAAAATTAACACCAGCGCTTACAAGGATGAACCTTTAGAGATGATGTTCAGCAATCTTCAAAGAAGAATGAGGGACCTATGCAGCTCCATTGTGGAGGAAAATCATGGAAAACTCAATCATAATGGTATTATTGCTCCCATTTTACAGATGGAGAAACAGAGTCAAGTGCAAGTCTGAGGTTACATAGTTGTGGACACTGGGAAACCTTCATTTTTGCCAGGTTAATTATTTTATACCAGGAAAATAATATAATGAAACTAAGCTTTCCCTTCCCCAATGTTTTCATTTCTATAATGAACAGGAATATATTCCTTTTTGACCTGGGAAAATGCTGCATATTCTGTCTTTTAACTAGGTGGGATACAATCCAAGTTTCTTGCCTTGCGGAAACATTCAAAGGCATAATTTTGCTTTGTAACTCAGTTCCTAGGACCATAACATACTAGATACAACCCGTCTGGTTTTGTGATTTATTCTTGGATATGAACTACCCCATCAGAAGTGGTTAGCCAACTTTGGACAAGACTGCAGAAAAATGCAATTTCAGTTTATTTAATCTTTTGCTTCCAGTTTACATTTTACATCCTGTCCAACTTCATTAATATGTCATGAATCACAAAACTCAATGCAATAAAATTTGCGGGAAAGAAACATCCTTACTTCAGACAAGACGAGACCCTTTTAAGTGTAAATATTTGAAACTAATGTAAGTCAAAATATGTTTTTTGACCAGTGATTTTTTAAAATTACCCAATCAACCAATTCCTCTGTAATTCAAATACTCAAATGCCCACTTATATTTTTGGAATAAGTGAAAATGATCCTAGTAGTCTTTAAATTTAAATTTTAACTCAAATATACTATGAAAAAACTTTAAAATTAGTTATTACAGTTAGCTCAAATTTAGTGGTAAACCTTTTATTCAATGTGAGCTTTTTTGGTTAGCTATCAGAAGAAAATAACAGAAAATAAATTCTCAGATGGCATACATTATGGAAAAACATGAATTTTTTTAATTAGAAAAATCTCAAAGAAATTCTTCACTGTCACTCTTTGAAGACTTTCCAATTTGATGTATGTTTTGTACCTACTTGTAAATGTCACCTATTGCAATGGTCTCACAAAACACTTCAGAGTTAAGTTTAAAGAAAATAAAATTGGTGATGAGATAAAAAGATGAAAGACAAAATGTTGGAGGGGAAAATGCATTGACACCATTGATTTATATCACTAGATATCAAGTTCTGCAAATGGCCATCAATATACCATATGAACATTACAAAAAAAATAGAATAATTTTTTTTCATTCACCATTTGTTAAGCAAGTATGCCAGGCACTGAACAGCCATTCTAGGCTCTAGAGAGACAGCACTGAGCAAATGAGACAGACACAGTCCCCTCTCTAAGAGAGGTTGTTTCTATTTTCCATTCTTCTGGTCTTGCCTCCATATAGACAACATGCTTACAACTCTATTTTTTTTTTTTCATTTTTCAACAAGAAATCGTATTTAAAGATTCTTCAATATGACAGTTGAGGATTTAGCTCAATAATACTACCCCTCTCCTCCCAGAATCTTGGACATTCCCAGTGTCTGACATTTGCATTGTTAACTTTGTTGTTCTTGTATTTATATTTGTAATTTAAAGTATTATGCTAAATCTCCATTTCTCACTTCATCAGCATTTGATGCTATCTTTCTTGATTCCCCACTTTAAAAGATAAAGTTATTGGTATTTCTTCTCTCTTCTCCACCTTCTATCCTCACCTTCCATGTTCTATTTTTTCAGTTAAATGTTTACTTTTTATTTTGTCTTGAAGTTGGATCCAAGTCTCCATGATTCATCCATAGACTAATCATGCCATGCACTCGGAGCATACTCTTTATAATAAGTCTAACATCATAACCGCTGAGTGGATCAAGGTTACCAGAATCAAGGTTCAGCGGAACTTCTCTTTGTTTTCATACCCTAGTATTGCCACATTTTAGTTTGCTTCATATATGAATTATGGACTTATTATACATTTGGATTTGTTATACATTCCTCCACCTGATTCTTGGAGTTTCCAACTAATATTGTTCTTTTTCTTGCATTATTTGCCCTTGCAATTAATTTTCCCCCAAGTCTGTCTTTTCTATTAAGTCCCCCTTTTTTCCTGGAGACTTCAATCCCTGCTCCCCCAACCTCATGCTCATCCTTCTGCTCCATCTGTACTGGATGCCCTCTAAGCTGGTTACGCAATTGTCATGTTGCAGATTTTTTCCACTGCTATCAGGGTCTGGACTAGAAGCACCATTTCCTGGACCCTGCAACTTCCTTCTTATGCTACTCTTGTTTTTCTGGAGTATAACTTCAAATACCCATAAAGAAAAGAATGTATAAAAAATAAACTTTCTGAGATCTTTCTGTCTGGAAATATCATTATTCTGCACACTTGATGGGTGTCTGGCTGTGTACAGAAGCCATTAGAAGCTTCTTTTTATCTCCAGTACTCAGACACATCAAAGATGTGTCTAGGCATGCCTCTTTTCACTAATTGTTCTGGGCACTCAGGAAGCCCTTTTAAATCTAAAAAATGTCCTTCAGATTTGGAAATTTAGAAAAAGAATGATTTTAACAGCTTGAATTTTTCCTGTAGAGTTTAAATTCAACTATCTCAGTTGGTCAAATTTTTTTTTGTTTTTAATTGCTAGAATTCAACAACTATAATTAAAAATGGACATTTTTCTTCTATGTTTAAAATAGTGTTTCTCAAATTATGATCAAGAACTTTGGAGATAGAACAGAACAGGTTTGAGAGAATAAGAGAAACAAAAGCTTAATAGACCAATATCCTTCCTAATATGGTTCCTTCAATTTGTCAACACTTATTAGAAAATCACAGGGCTCATTCTTTATATAAACCAACTATCATCCCTTATCTATACTTCCTTATCATCTCTTTTCCTTCTATCTAAATAAATTCAGTAGATCAAAAGTAAAGGTTTTTTTTTAAGTAATCACTTAAAAAGTGAATCAAAAGGGAAATATACTAATTTTGTTATTTTTTTCAAATTATAAAACAATGCCAGTAATTATTTTTCCTTTGGTGGTGTTGCAAGACATACAAAAACTTTAGATTTTCTTCCCATATTGGGAAAGAACAATCTTAAGCATTATCATTTCTAAGACCTTGCAAAAAAGATTTTTATAACATAAAGAGCTAAATTCTTCCAAATATCAAAAAGATAAAACAACTCCCCCTACAAAAAATAAAAAATAAGCCCCTCAATCCATATGTCAGTTTGATTGACCACATACTGTTTGGTCACTACACAAATACAAATTCTACATAAATAGTTAATCAGATCTATTGGGCTGAAATTTGGTAAGATCGGGAGACTCAGAGTCCGAGGTTTCTGAGTGGGATACTCACAGGTCTCCACCTTAGAATGTACTTGGTAATGTGAGATGGTTCCGGTGCATTCCACTGGATGGGATGAGAGTTGGGCTGACTGGGGGTCTCAGTGATAATTACTTGGACAGGACCAGTTGTGCCTGAAAATGAGAATGTGGGATTTAGTTATCTTGGGTATCTACTCACTTCAACTTAAAATTTGGTGTACATGGAAAGCCATCATTAAAGGCAGTTCTGCTTATCAGTACACATGACTATAATAAAATTATCTGGAATTAATTCATCCTTTTACATATTGACATTGGAAATCAATGCAACAAATCTGTTTTTGGTTGATAATTATTGTGCTTCACACGAGAAATGCAAATAGAATTTGTTTATAGCAAATAAAATAAAATTTTTCAAAATGCCTCTTAGCTTGCTTTTATATTCTTTATTTCCAAAGTAAAAATTCTGAGAAAACTGTGAAACACCCAAACAGAAATAATGTAATATGGAATATAAACTTCATTTACTTATTATATTAAGCCTCTTTAAGGCAAATTCTAATTTTTGGAGGTTTTCATCAAGAATGAATCTACTATCTAAGAAGGAAACAACATTCCAAAGGCCATAAGATATGATGTAAAACAAACACATTTCTAAATGGGGTAGAATCTTAGACAAATAGGCAAAGGTAATAATTAAAGACCTAGTTTTATTTCTCATCAGTCTAAGCAGCCTATCGGTTTGGAAAAAAATTCAAGTTTTATTTTTATTCAAGAAGTATACTCTTGGATCACACCATTGATTGGTTAAATTATTAAGAAATTAAATTAATTTTTTTCCAAAAGCAGTTGTCAATTCAAACAATCTTATGAAGTATACACTAAATTCAATATTTCCACATCTTGATATGTATCACTGTTACCAAAAAAATTTAAAGTATGGTTTTAGTTCTTTTGTTAAAAAAAGAAAAAAGGAAAATGAGAAGAGTAGAATCAATGTCTCAATAGTGTTAACTTCATTTGGAATCATGATAAAATAGCTGGAAAACTTATGCTTGCAGAACAGAAAACTGACTTTTTTTAAACACTATCCTCTTTATGATGTCAGTTGATGTTCAACTTACTAGAAACAAAAATAAAATTCCTTGTAATAACCTTTCCAAGAATTTCTAACTGATACTGTCAAACAGAGCAAAATTGTGCATATTCAATAAAGCACTTCACTGTTAATAATCTAATTAACAGACATGTTTTCTGAAAGTTTCTAGGAAAAAAGATGTTGATTTTCAAACTTTATTTCTTAGCTGTTAAATTCTCTTTGAAAACAAAATTTTCTCCAGCAGAAAAAATATATAACTTAGGTATCTGTGTCGACTCAAAAAGTCTAGAATAAAGTACTTCCACATCAGGAATAATTCAAAACTTGGTTGAAGATTAACAAATATTCTTTGAATCTTAATTTCATTTAATGTACATATTTCCAAGCCACAGGAAAACCGAAATTCATGCATAAAATTCTCAGTTTTCCATTCTAAAGTGGTACATATTTCACAGAACCAGGATGTTTGTTTCAATCAACTGGCAGGAGTTAATTCCATGTCCCTCTTTGAATCACCCCTTCTGTTCATGAAGAGTCTCACGAACGTAAATACATTTTTAAAGATAAATATTTAAGAAAAATTTTAGAGATGTGACTATTGAAAGTAATTCCAGGCAAATCAGTAAATATAGGACTATCGTGTCCTTAACCTATTTATAATTGGCTACTATAATTTCCTCAATAAAGAGACATCTGATGTGCATTTTTTTTAGTCTGCCAATCATGATTTTGAGAGGAAAAAACTTACGATGGTTAAAAATCTATTAAGTTTTAAAAAGACAAAGTAAATGACCTTTACTGTCCACATTTATGCCTAATCTCTCTTCTATGTACACAAGGACACAGGGAGAGGATGGCAGAAGGCAGGGAAGGGAAAGAGAAAAATGCTACTGCAATGGTTTTTACCCCAGCCAAAGAGGAGCAAAACTGCAGAAGTCTCTTTTCCTTCATAAGACTTCAAGCACTGGTCTGAAATTCTATGTTTAAACATGTCGGCTTACACCATAGCCCACCTTTAAAGGAAATGAACTGAATAGTAATAGGAATTTAACACATTTTTGGCAGGAAGTAAAGAGATTGCGCCGGTTGTTTGTTAGGCTAATTAAATACCTATTAATGCTACACTCTGTCCTATACTACATACAATTTGAAGATGAGAAAGTTAAAAATTATGTCATCATTTCTATTATTTAGATTTAAATTTTCGATAATCCTTTTGCTACTGGGTAGGCGGTATAACTTTTCAAATTAACGTAACTGGCATTTACTAGCAATTACCACTGTGAAATCTCTATTCTCTCTCTCATTCAGTATAATCAAGCTAACAATAAAATAGTAAATTAAAGATATGATACAATGTCTACACTTTTAAAATTAGTTTGAAATAAGGTCAAAATGAGTCATTTCCAGTCATAGTGGCCCTGGGGAAGTTAAACATTCATCATTTTTTGACCGAGTCCTTTTTTTCTCTATTTAATTTGCTGAGATCTATGCTTTCCGAGTTGCTTATTGACAAACCAAACGCCTCTTATCTTCTGTTAGTTTGAGCAACTCCGCTAAGCCCTCTGCAGGAGGAACAAACAGGGCAAGGCTCAGAGACAATCTGTTGGTAATCTGTTATTCCTTTATTCTTACCACATTCTTAAAAGCCCCACATGCCAGGCACGAATCATTGAGCAAACCAGACATACAGATAAGCACCAAAGAGCATATCTGAGGTCAAATGCCAATCCCCACTCCTCTAAATCTCCTCTGTGCTTGGTGGACTCTTGCTGTTACTCTCTTTAGAGAGTAGGAATAAGGTCAACATGCAAAACTCCAACGCAGGAGGACTCCTTCCCATCCAGATCTGATCTCTAAAATGTCCACCTAAATGCTTCCAGCAAGCAGCTATGTGGGCAGACTTATTTTAAAAGAGAGAGAAAAAAAAAAAAAAAAAAAAGACCTCTCTAAATCATTCAGGAGGAAATAATTCTCAGCAAATTGCCACACCAATTGCAATTATAAACATGGAAACAAGAGAGCACTTCTTTTTAATTTGGTTGCATCATTTAAACAAACAAACAAACAAACAAACCCAATTATACACTTTCTGAACTTACAGTACTTATACAAGCAATCAGATTTAAATATCTATTAAATTTTTTAAAAATTTAAGTGATTCCTACACCCAAATCCACTGCAAAATACTATTTTAGAGGTTGTTCAATTTGTCCTGTGAGCCTTCAAAATCAAAGTCACTGTCCCTTGCTGTGCGACTGTGTCTGAGGGTTCAGAAGAGCAGAATCGTCAAAGTTCCTGGAAAGGATACATCTGTGTAGTTGGAATTTAGGATTGTGACTGCTGACAGGAACTTTAAAGGTAATCAGCTGCAATCTCCCCATATTGCAGATGAGGAAATGAGGCATGAAGCTTGGCTAACACTGTCTTTAGCCAAATTGCTCCGTAGTTTGTTCTCCAAGATAGTGAATCTCAGCACATTATGGAGGGACTGACTTAATTTAATCTTAATTTCTGTCAAATGCAGATTCTGATGCCCTGAAAATCATTCTTTTTGTTTCTGAATGTAGGCCATGTTTTAAGTCTAAAGTTAATGGAGATTTTGGAGACTTTGCATTTCAGTAGTTGCTCAAATAACTGATGCCTAATAATTAGCTTTTCACAATGCAACACATTTTATTATAATCACTCAGTGAGTATTAAATCAATTTTTCCCCCAGAATGAATTATTAACACCCACAGGTAGGCATTGTATCTTCGTAACCTGAAAAAACCCAGCAATAAACATTTGGAAGTGTTTGAACTGTGTGGGCAGAGAGTTGACCAAGTTACTCAACTGCTGGCCCAGGATACTGTGTTCCAGACGCCAAGTGATCAAACAAATGAGAAGTTTGACACAGAGAGGATTTAGATGACATGCTGAATGAACACAAACCGTATGTGGTATTTCATGCCATGTCTCTAGGCAACTCCTCTGTAAGAACCATAATATAAAACTCCAATCCTTTACTCCCAGATAACTTACTTTATGATTTCTATTTCCATGTATGGCTGTGAGATGAAATTAGCCAGAGTGTTTTAACCTAATGGAATGTTCTATAGCATTAAGAAAAAAATTATATATGCACATTTTCAAATTCTTCCCAACCTCTTACTTGATAGAGAAAGAAAGGAAAATCATTTCAGTCAAAAATTCAATTGATTATTAGACAGTGATAAGACAAAAGGGTGGGAACGAGAGGAGACCCCAACTTAGGCATGAGAATATTAATAAACACTTCCCTGTTGCTGGACCCACTGGCAGTTCTCAATGTGCAATAATAGAGCTACTTACCTGGATAGGTCTGTAAAGGCTGACAATGCCACTCCCCAATGCCACGGCCATAGCAGTAGCACTGGTATCTGACACCATGCACATACTTCTCCCATGAGTCTCCAATTTGATAAAATGTCCGGGTCTCTGAATCCTGGCATTGGTCTATATGCAAGGAAAAGATAAACATCCTTGAAGACTTACAGCTACAAATTTAACTTCACTGTGCTAGTGCATACATTCTTAGTTTGAATAGAAATTTGCAAATGTCCTTACTGTAGCCCATGCAGTTAAAAAAATATTTTGTTCACATCTTTTATAGGACAATTAGTAGTAAGAAAGTAACCAGTAGGGGGGATATTTAGTTTTCTAAAAGGGTAATATTCCTAAATAAAAATGTAAAGATTTAGATTTCAGTATATATTGATACTAATTTGAGAAAAAATTAGTACACTTTACTCATATTAATGCAACTGGCTTACCAATTGAAATAGCAAGTGAAAATATGCAATACTTTTATGTTCTTTACTTCTTCAAAACTCAGAGAAACTAATTTTACATTTAAATGAATGAACTAGATTTTAAGTGTGATAACTCTCTGAGCAGCTTCTAAGAAAACCTCTCAGACTTCTCTCTCAGCTTTGGCAATCTCACATCAAACAAACTGATGTTATCAGTGTGTTTTCTTAGTGAGCCAGCTATCTCTTTTAGTAAAGGAATATTAATGAATTACCTTAAACTTTGGAGTGCTAGTAACATAACTCTTTTAAGTCTCCCAACCTTCACTGTTTGCTCAGTTCTACTATAAAGGGCAGCCAAAAAAAAGAGTATTTTGGAGGGAGATATTTACTGGCATAATTCTTTGCTTCTGTTTTTGCACAATTAGCAAAGGAAAATTCCTTTTCATAACATGGACTATCTTGGTGATTCAGAACCAGAGAATAAATTCCATTCAATTGCATTCATTACCAAATTCAGCAAAAAGCAGATATGACTACCAATATTGAGATTATATTAATATATTGGTTCATGATTAGAGAGAAGACTTTCAAAGCTCCCAGCAAGCAACTGATTGAAGTCTGGAGCCAACTTCAGTCATGTCACATCAAATAGCTTTTCTTATTTGAAACTGGCTAACCGTTCTCTGTGTCCAAAGTCAGCTAGGGAGATGGGGTCACTTACCGACGGGATCGCACTTCCATCTGCCCCGACCCTGGCCGAAGCACGTGCAGTTCAGCATGTGTCCCTCTTCGTGACGCTTGTGGAACGTGTCGTTCACGTTGTAAGTGATGTCGTCAACAATGCACTGATCTATTTAGGAAACAGTTGGATGGGTGCGATATGTTTTTTAAGTTCCACTTTGATAAAATAAAAGAAATTATGCTTTTCAAAGCGTACAGTTTCTTCCAGTTAATGATCAACACCTTCCACTAAAATAACTTTTCCACTGGCATAGAATAAACTTTTTTCAAAGCTTAGTCAGTCATCCGATTTTTGCCAAAAACAATTCTCTCATAAACTTGTAAATGTTGCGGAGGTTAAAGTATACATAATTGAAGAATGCAGTAAAATACACCTTCCTGTGAAAAGCCAATTTTTTAACAAATATGTATCTTGCTTTCTAACAAGTTCTTGCTTATTTGATGATTTCCTTTGTACCTCTGCTTGTATGTGATAAATGAGAAGATTAAACACATGTATACAGCACTCAGCATGGTGTGGTGGTCTGATCTGGTCTCTGGCATGGGGTGGAGGGAGGAAACATTTTAATTTGGGAAATAAGATGACATCTATAATGTTTATAAAGTTAAAAAAAAATAGGCCAACTCTGTCCCTCACTCTCTGAGAGATTCTGAGAAAGTGATTTTCCCTCTTTGGGTCTCAGCTTCTTCACCTGTAAAATGAGGAGTTGGTCTGTACAACTTACTACGGTCCCTTTCAGCTGCACAACATCCAATGCAATTATTATCACTCTTGGATTGTGTTGGCATTGGACACCACAACGGAGGACATATTCGGGCCAATAATCCTCACACTAGCTACATAGACTATTTATTAGCTGACAGTTGTACCTAAATATTACTTTTCAAATCAAAGAAATGGAAAACTAAAATGGTTTTAATAAATCAATATCTCCTCCTCTCATATAACTGGGTCCAAAGGGGAAAAACTAATCGGAACAAAGAAAATTCATCCCTGTATGTATTTGTCTCCTTAAATTTGGATCTGTAAGGATCTAATTTTAGAATAGCAAAGTCTTTTTTTCTTTACAGAAATTATTCGATCATTTCTAGACGTGAAGCCAGTGGCATAACCAAAAGCTAAAAGGATCAAATACTGTGTTCTCGCCTTTGAAGTCATCTTTTTGGCTCAGCCTAAGTACTTACATCCTGGGAATGTTTCAGAACCTTGGCATTACCATGCCAGCTTTTCTTAACTGGCTGTCTGAAAGGCAACACCTGTCCAGAACAGCAGACTAATGAATGGAGTGGCACTGCGTATTTCTTCTCCTGCTTTTGGCAAAGTACAAGTTTTCACATAAAAGTCTGCTTCCTTGTACACTTTGACCTCTCAAATGTTTTCATTAATAAGCCAGCGTACCTCGGAGCTGGGAGTAGGCAACACACGTCCACTCCCCACGGCCATTCCCAACACATGTGCACCTCATCATGTGGCCCATGTCATGCTGTTTATCCCACTGATCTCCAATGCGATACATGACCCCTTCATTGGTTGTACAGATTTCCTCGTGGGCTGTGTGGAAACAGAAGAGAAGTGCACTTGATAAACAGTCACGGGTCTAAACAGGTATGCATGCAATAATATCAGTCCCGTCTGCTCATTCTAAGCTCTCACTTGGGAAGAAGCCTTGCGTGGCTCAAAGGAACCTAAGTGCCTCTAAGTGGAGGCACAGAATTTTGAACCCCGCAGGGAGAAAACATGGTCTAAAGGTGAAATATATTGCAGAAAAGAGTTACAGGAAGGTTAGGGAATGTTAAACTAAGATAACACCTACACATTCATACAAAGAATTGGCACAGTTTTAGAAGTCTGGATTTGATTACTGCTCTATAATTTTCCCTAGTTCCAATTTATTCTGGTTCAAGGAAAAACTATGTGTTCGGGTAGAAAATATCAAGTAAAAGTGTGTTTTCCTTCTAAACCCAACATTTTCTTTTGTTGAAATGAGAGAAATAAAGGTAAGTGTAAGTAGTTTCTTTGCCTCAGTGCAATGCACGTTTGACAATGCACAGTGCACAGGCTCTTGCTTCTACAACTGGAAAATCGAAGGTAATCTATGGGGTCTTAAAATCTGAAAACAAATAAAGGGTATTGGTTCCACTCTCTCCATTTATACAAACTGGAAACTTTTCTTTTTAAAAGAAATTCCTTACCTGTCAGAAAGCATTGAGTTTTGGTCACTTTGGTACTTATTGATAAGTGATACATCTTATGCCAGTCAAACTATAATTATGTGTCAATATTGTAGGTCTGTGACTACAGCAGTCAGATGTGTATATAAATGTGTGTGTGTATATATGTAGGAAATGTTTTAAGCTACTCAGTTGTGTGTTCTTTACAGAGACAAACCTATGCAAATTTATATTTCCCGAACTTTAAGTATTTTTATTGTACAGTATTTATATATTTTGGACATTAAACCATGTCAATGGGATTTAAAAATTATACAAATAATTATCCTATTATATATTCTTTTCAATTCTTATGTATTTGATATAACATAACATACATATCACATAAGTTTTCTGATGTCTTAAAATTGTCTTAATAGGTGAAATAGGAGCAAACTGGACACCAGTCTTCTGTCTCGACTCCCTAAATGGTTGTCCACAAAGGCAACCCACAAGGACTTCTTCTTACCAGCCATGGGGCAGAATCCAAACTTCTGGTCAGCATCATAGTTCTGTGTGGTTCCACACCATTTCATGTTGTCTCTTCTGCCCTCAGAAGTACAATCAGTGTAATTGTGGTTGTTGTACAGGAAGGGGAAGTGGCACAAGGCACCATTGGAATTGCCACCTCGAGTTTGAACCAAAACTGCCCGAAACAACACACAAAAAGGAAGAAAAAGATTACAACTGAGTTTTCCAATGTATGAGAGGGAAATTACTATGGAAAGGTTCTGGGAGAGCCAGGTCTCTGCAGTTAATTCACAGAGAGTCTATCTCAGAATGAAAGATGTCTGATAATATAGTTCTAAGCTTCTTAGTGTATTCACCTTCACTTTCAAGATAGATTTAAGTCCCATTTTCACTCTCATATTCTCAGCCAAAAGAAAAAAAAGATTAAATGCTAGCTTTGAATAAAACATAGTTTTAACCAGAAAATAAGTAAAGCCACTCAGACATCCACATTGTGTATTTTTCAGCCTTGTGGGATCACCTACTGATTTCGAAATACAAGTATCTTTAAACGCATCATAATCCCAATGTGTCAAAATGAATGAACTGAAAGGCTGTCCCTTGGTGTCATTTCCCAATAGTACATGGAAGCATCCTCAGCTGCTACATTAGCTCCTTATCTCTTGGGTCTAAACTGAGCAAAAGTGATGCTTCCTGTGCAGCCTCAAAATTAATGGCCAGACTGCTGGCAAATAAAAGTAGGGCGTGAGAGATGAGTTTTTCTCACTGCTGCAGTTTCTCCTGGGGACACTCACCGGTATGGTCTGTACAGAAAGAATATTTCTGGTCTTGCTCATAATTTGAAGTTGTGCTGCACCAAAGATGTCCATCCTGTCGCCCTTCTGTGGTGCAGGAGTAGAAAGTCCTGCCATTGTAGGTGAACGGTAAGACACATGGCTCCCCGTTTGAATTGCCACCGTAAGTCTGGGTTATAGCTACAAGCATAACAAAAAGAGTCTCAGTAAATACGGCTACCTTATCTCCCACCAGTAAGCAGCTGCTAATTTATAGCTTAAATGAGAGACTGAGCTTGTGCCCTCAAAGGAAAAAGCTCTAAGTATAGATAATCATCTGGTTCATTTCAGTCAAAATGCATTACCCAGGAAGCCATGTCTACTGTGGATAGAATGACACCTGAGTTCTTCTGCAGATGTCTTTTGTTACCACTGCTGTTTCCTGCCTCAGTTTCTCTATTTGTAAAGCTATATTAATACAATTAAGGATGCTGCTTAAGGGTGCTGGGGGGGAGAGGATATGTATGACAGTATCTGTGCCATTAAGAATTAATATATGAGGTTATTCTAGGGGAAAAGTCAAGTGTACCAATTCTTATTGCTATAGTTACTGCCACATTTGTAGCTCAGAAGAGTGCGTTAGGTTATTGAAAGACATTTACATCACAAAGCTGCTGAAATTTGAGATTTACAGTATAAAATATAGATGATTAGCTATTCAGAAAGCAATTATCTTGTAACAACATTTTAGACAAATAAAGATAATACATACAGTGGGATTCCCATGACTGGAAAGAAAATACATAGACTGAAAAGACTGGAAGAAAATATATCAAATGCCAACCCTGATTGTTATCAAAGGGTGGTAAGATTACATGCTTTTCTTGTTTTATTGTTTCACATTAAATGAATGTATTGTCTTATAAAAACTAAATAATGAAGTCATCAGTACTATTCTTTGCCAGATAATGCATACCTGTCTCTTGGCAGCTGACTCCATTGCCCAGGCAAGTGCAAAGCATTTGCTTATTTCCTTGTGTCTTCAGCCACTGCATCCCCACAGAGTAGACCACACCACTGTCTGTGACACAGTGGCCATATGGGGCAGGCTGGGGGTGAGGCTGGGGCTGGTAAATGGCTGTTCGAACATCTGCGAAGGAGCCAGGTCCTAAGGGCACGAGAAATGACAGTTGCAAAATTAGATGAGAGAAGACAACTGGCTGCTTTCTGGAGTCAGGATGTTTGGGGTCTCACAGAGGTTACTCTGCAATCCGTGTCATTTCTAGCCCAGAACTGGAAAGAAATGCCCCTTCCATTCTGCACTGGCTTTTGCATTTAGCCTGGGAAATAATCCACAAGAGTCTACCAATTGGTCTCCGTCCTCCAGCTACTCTAGAGCTACCGGGATTATATTTCTAAATCACAGACATTATTCTGCCAGTCGATACCACAGACACCTTCCACAAATCCTCACCCATCCATGTAACTCTGAGCTCACTGCAGGGTGCCTTGGGCAGCTGGCCTGGATTCTCAGGAAGTTTTGCCCCCTCCTTCTGCATTTCGTCTCTCCTCCAGATTATTTGTGTGATTCTGTTGTGTTTCTTCCAAAACCAGTCAATCCATTTAAAGACAGCTTTCTTCTCAGAGTAACACAACAGAATATGTTGATCTTTTCTTTAAACCAGCAGAATGGAGTTAGGACTGATGCTAACATGACGGGTAGACTGAATCCAACATCTCCCTGGGTGCTGCTGGACACTGGAACCCAAAGATACTCCATAGACCAAGGATCCCCACATCAAATGTACTGAGGAGACATGGCACCTGTCCCCATACACCCCACCTCAGACAGTCACAATGCAAAGGAACATATAGACCTGGTAGAGAAAGTTCCATTTTCTTTAACCTAGTGTTTCTCAAACTTTTTTCAACAATGGAAACTTTTCAGTAGAGTATTAGTAATATTAATAAAAATAGCTAAAATTTATTAAGTGTTTACCCACATTGAATTCCCCATTACCCTTTTAATCATTTTGGTAGATTAATATTTATATATTTTTGGGTCAACAGCAATTTTATTGATAATCATCAAACAACTCAAAAATATTATCAAATCTAATCTTGCTCACCTTCACAAGCGCTCAGAGCAAGATTAAAAGCTCATCAAAAGGAGAAAAATCCAAATATATTTTTAGCTAAATGCCTAATTTCTGAGGGGCTAAACAGCAATGCTGGCATACCACATAGTTAAAACTTGATCAAAACATATTAAAAATAGTAAGAGGGGAAGTGCACACCCTTGATTGCCGTATTTCTTTCTTCAGACTCTAACAACACATTTATGATGCAAAAATCTTTTTCTCATATCAGAAATGATTAAAACATTTTTTTAAAACAAGAATATTTAGATATAGTGTCTTTCATTTCTATTTCTCAGTCCCCTCTGAATTTCTGAAATTTTGAATGCCAATACATGGAGAAAATGATCATAACATGAAAGTGTAAAGTGAATGCCAATACATGGAGAAAATGATTTCCTTATTTTATGGAATGCAACCAAGTTCGCTGAAGCATGGAGCCACACATTATAGGATTGTTTCCACTACAAGAAGAGCTGAATGTCAGGACAAGGAAGTACATTCCATTTTGTAAAGGAACAAATGTACTTTTCTCCTTTTTCCTAGCAGAACCAAGTAGTTATATAGATAATCAGAACTCTCTCATTTCCTTTAAAGGAACTTCAGATATTCAAAAAATATATATAGGTATGTGTGTATCTGTCTATGGTATGTTGTTTTATATTAGCAGTCTTTTAAATCTCAGTTTTATCTCTTGGAGCTATATCTAGTTTTTCTCCCCCTAAGATAAAGACTTTAATTTTTCTCCAAAATTTAAAACTTGGCACTAAAAAAAGTTATAACAACTAACAATTTGAAAATGAGCTGAACTTACTAGCTACAACACTGCAAATTATCCCCAAATGGCAAGTCAAGGGATAGGTGGGTTTGCCCTGGTTTCCCATTTCAGTCCCTGTTCCTCCGTCCCATGCCTCACCGGTGGCTGTGGTCTGCAGAGACGCGTGCCTCTCACACTTCCACTCCCCTCTGCCGTTGCCTGTGCAGATGCACTGGAGCAGGTTTCCTCGGTTATCTTTCTTGCTCCAGGTATCTCCAATTCTATAGGATGTCCTCGTGTCCTGATCGTTGCATCTGTCTGTGTCACAAAGGAAGCATTTAAAATGTAAGTCAGGTCGAGAGTGGCAAGTGGTCAATTCAAACCTAAAAAAGAAATGCTGCATAGTAAATAGTTTAATGCTCAGTAATCATCATTTTTTGGTAACATGTTCATATTCAGCTCTGGTACTGCAACCAGAGCAGTACATGAAACTTCTGAAAGATGAGATTCCATTTGTTACAGTGGAAAGGGAGCTGCATGGTTTAGTTTAGTTCCACCTCTGTGTTTGCCAAAAAATTTTATTACTATCTTTCATTACTTTTTTTTATAGTTTTTACACCATTCCTTTGACCAAATTCATTCTCTGGCATTCTATTATTCCATCTTTTTCTTTCTCAGGCTCTCCCAGGCTTTTTCTTAGTAATTACTGTGGATGACCCGCATTTCAATAGGGAGCTTTCTTTAGAAAGCTAGGAACAACGCAGGTCTCCAAGGGTCTCCACCAACTGCTGCAAAGAAGCTATGCAAAGATAGTAGCATCCCTTTCTTCATTTGTTATGTAAAAAAATTCAGAAGACTAATGATTTCTTTGACTAAAATGTTCTCTTCTCTCCCTTACCCCCAAACACCTACAGCATTTAAAAACCACTAGCAAAATAGTCCCTTAAATTCTCCAGTGTTAGCCTTCCAATGGAAAAGTAGGATTATTGATGTATAATGATAATTTGTAACTAAATTACCATCAGTCTATATGTCCCTTTATCTGGCAAATAGATTGTTTAGATTACAATCCACCTTTGTCCATATGCTACCTTGTGAGCGTAGAGGATCTAATTTGTGAATCAGATACTACTGCAACTACTGGGTAGAGAAAAACTAATGACACAGTTGATGTATGCTCATACAAATACACACCCACACTGACCTGCCCTAAGAATGGAAGTTTGAATGAAGGTATAATTGCTGTTTAGAGCTTTTCTCCAAATCCCAGGCTGAAAGTACTACCATCCCCTGAGCCTCCACAACACTATTTTCGCTATTCTTTTAAAACGTTAATGTTATGTTTGTAGATGATAAACAGGTATAAGACCTTGTCATCACCCTGACCTACTAAGTGCTCTCTGAAGGCTGGGTTAACGTCCCATTCGTATCTGTGTCCCTATGACACCTTGTGCAAAGTAAGTACTTATAAAATTTTCTAGAATAAATGACTTTTCTTTGAGAAACTTTTCCCAATTTGCTAGTAGAAAGTTTTAAAAAAAATCAATGTTTGAATTAGACATCTAATTTATCTTAAGCTAAAATATTGCCACAAAGGTCTTGGAAGTCTGAGGATCACAACAACATTTTAAATGCATAAGATAGAATCAGCACGTTTCTTAAGGAAAGATTTGGTTAGAATTGTTATCACTTTCCATGAGAGGCTTATTTTTTGCTAGCAAAGAATTTGAATGTGGACGATGGCTATTTTAAGATAGTTAAATATTTTAAGCGAGATGAACAAAATAGGTTCCAAATATTTAGAGTTGATTTTAAATTTATTTATATCACCAATAGGTTAATGGCTGTTTTGCTTCAGCAAACTCTATGGTTGTTATTAGTTTGAAATGGCAAAAAAGGAGCCTTAAAACTCGAAGGTAATAATTAAGACCTCAAGACAATCTTAGAGCGGTAAAGTTGCCTAAGGGTAGATTCTTTATAACACTAATAAAAAGCTCTTTACCTATAAAAAGGATAGAGACACTATCCTTAACTCCACAGTAGACAAATCATTTTAACCTACAAGATAAACACTTTTTATTTTCATCCATTTTGCTTATGAATATGCCTTATTTAAATTTCAGACATAGAAGGAAACTTAAACCTTTAGAGTTTTGTTCAATTCCATGGCAATAGCATCCACGTGCCAAAACATGCATTTGCATGTTATTTGAATGATTTCTTTGCTCTTACCACTTGAAAAATATCTCAGTAATAATTTACATTAAACATTGGCCACTAATCTTCAGGTCCATGACACATTTGGCATTTGTATAAATATTAAAGTTCTCTTTTAATAGCTGATAGTCCATTAAGACCTCATTGAACTAAGATTTTTTTTTTCTATTTATTTAGTCTTCTCTGAAGTTGGTCATGAAATTTTTTTTGAAATCCAAAAGTTACCAAAGCACGTTGGTGTATGGGGTGTATTCCAAGTGATGCAGTACTACAATTCTCTCTAGGAATTCAGAAAACAGTATCTGGCTTAATACGTAACATAAAAATCTAAAACATACTTCTAGACGTGCAAGTGATGCGCCCGCTGCCTTCTCCCAGACAAGTGCAATCCACCATCATCCAGCCTTGATAAGGCTTTTCCCAGGTTTCCCCAACAACGTAGGAAGTCCCAGCAGCATGATCAAAACATTTCTCAGCTGTAGGGAAATTTGGAAGAAAAACAGAAAAATAGGGTTATTTTGCATTGTGCAGCCTCCCTGTAATTTAAAGTGTATGTGTAAGCAAAAATTCAGCCACATTTTTTTATAAGTGGCACTCTGTTCAGAAAGAAAGGCACACCCTGCGTCTAAGCACATAGTAAGTAGCCAAAGCAAAAGAAAACTCAAGCTGACTTGGCAGGCAGAAATTCCGTTCTCCTAATAAGTACATGGACTGCATATTTTCAGCTAGTCGCAAACTTCACACCAGCACTTTGAGTAACAAGGATCTATGCCTGTATCTGGTCTGTGGGAGATCACAGATGCAAAATTCCACTCTCAATTATGAATGACCAATTGTGAATTTGGAATGGCTAAATAAAACGACAATAAAGCTGTTTAAAATTTTGGATTTCTATAGAAACAAAGACAAAACAAAACAAAATTAAAACCTCTGAATTAGAGAACAGCAAGTAAACAGAGTCAAATTCATAGCCAGAAACTTTTGGACTTGTACCTATATAGTTCTACTGAGGATCAAGACCAAAAGAAGCTCAACAATTTTTAATTTGAAAAGAAATGACCAATATGCAACTGAGCACACACTATTTTGCATTTCAGTCTAGTGCATTTCATAAAGAAATGTGTCAAAAGTCTCATTTTTCTTTTAAATAAATATCTTGTCCAAAGAGACTGAGATCAAATATTAGACAAAAGAAATTACTTCATCCTAAGTCTTTCAACTCTATCCTGTGCTTTTGAAAAGTTAGGGTTTCTATATATAGTTAGTATTTTTTGATCTGTTTCCTTTAAGAAGACTATGGATTATATAACCTTTCATTATTTCAAATAAAATTCCCACTTCTTTATTTTTAAATTGGAATTCAGGTCTCTTGTCCATGTAAATGTGATTTTGGTCCAGCTCAACATTACAAATGAGGGTCTCCAGCCACTGTTGGTTCCCAAGAGTCACGCACCGATGGGCTTGCAGGTCCACTCTCCTTTTCCGTTACCAAGGCACACACACTCTAACATGTAGCCACCAGTCTCATGTGGTCTCCTCCAGGTGTCACCGATCTTGTAGGACTGACCTCCTTCATGGCAGCGGTCTATTGAAGATACAAAGCAAATGTTAGGAGAGAGTAGAACAGAAAACTAAAAAAAAAAAGTCTCATGTTCCACCCAGGATAGGTACTAAGGCTGGCCAAAGTAGAGACAGGGAGAACAGCTTTGCCATCAGAGGCAGGGGGAAAGTTAACAGGTCTGGTCACTTTGGGTCTATTCAATTAAATGTGTTGCTTAAAGCACAATGGAAAAACGTCAGAGAACTCTGAATGGCAAAGAAAAGGTCATAAATTCTGGTTCCCCAGAGAGATCACAGGAAATTGGGTCCTAAAAGCAGAAAAGAACGCCTGGGAGGCATGGCCTTCACTCATACACAGCAGGTTGAGCCTGAGACTAATGCAGTGAAAAGGCCCGGCAGGCATAACAACCCAGCTTTCCAGAATATGGGAGTAGGGAGTATGGGAGTAGGGAGAGTTCGTATTTCACCCTAGGAGAGAAATGTCATTTGGATAGAAAGCAACCAGGTATATACATACAAAGTGTGAAAATCCTGGTACTTTTCTAGGCTGCTAAGCCCAAAGGCACATTCAGAGGCTGCACTGTCCACTAGATTGTAAACACCATGTGCCATTGACTCTTGAGATTTGCCTATCAACTTGGATAAACCCTAACATTAAGTACAGGAAAGTTGACTGGGTCTATTCACAAGGAATTGACTTATTTTATTGGACAGAAGCCTTTAAGATGATTTATGTTAAAAGATGGATTAAAAAAATTAAATGCTATGTTAATAGAATCTATTGGTAATCCAGTGAATCATACTGGAAAGATTGCCTTAGCTAAACTAGAGTTGATGAGTCAGCCCAGTCCCTAAAGTTCCTTAGAAAATATTATTGGGCTAATCATTCTATATTATTCTTGGGAATACCAAGAGTGCTTCCTGGGTATAACCTATTGGTTACAGAGTAACTGTTTCTGTGAGATGCAAGAGGGTCTCTGCATTGCAAACAAGAGACGACAGACACATCTCTGATTCACTCTTCATGAACATCTTCCCAAACACTGCAGAAACTCATGTGATCAGTCTGGTGCAAGAATGCCCAGGTAATTTAAAATGGACAATTCCTTTAAGCATGTCTTACTGAAATGGAACCCAAGAAATCTACCTGGTTACACTATGTACACACACACACACACACACTCTCTCTCTCTCTCTCTCTCATAAATCCACACACATTAAACACTGATTGTATCCGTGCTCATACATATCTTTAAGAAGCACAGGAATCAGTTGGATGACCACATAAAAGCACCTGGTCACCAAGGGTAAATCCCCCAAATAGGACTATCCAGTTATGGATAACAGAAAATGACAGTGATGGTAATAGAGAGAGTCATATTTCTGATATCTTAGCATCATTTTACTGAACGTCTTCCTTACTTGCAATGGTGCAGCTTATTCTCCCTCGCCCAGCCCCAATGCAGGTACAGTCCCAGATCATGGCATCTTTAGGGCGCTCATAAGTGTCGCCCACTCGGTAAGTGTTTCCGGTGTACTTGTCAAAGCAAGTCTCTTCAGCTGAGGGGAAAGGAAAAGTCCATGTGAGCTTCACTGAGGTAAAAGTTTCACTCGTCCAATAATCCCATCCAGAGGAAAACGCACTTTTGTATTCTACAAGTAGCATGGTACAACTGAAGGTTTAAATTGAAATGAAAGATACAGATTTTATCCTACGCCCTAATAAGGCCACAGTGTTTGACCTTTGACAAGTTCTCGAGTTTTCTGTATTGTAAAAAATTCTCCAGCCCTTAAGAAAAAGCCATCTAAACCACTATCTTCTAATGGGGCTAGATTGTGAAGAAAGAGGTTCAGATTCCAATCTCTGACTCAGGAAGTTAAACCAAGGTCCACATAAAAAGCAAACAATTTGAATACCCCACCTCCCTCCAGGCATTGACACTAGATAATCCTGCCATTTCCATTTTAGCCTCATCTGGGCTTCTCTGATGAAGTTGCTGTAATTTACAAGAAACATACCAATGGTCCTAAAGGAATGAGAACTTTGGAGGGGCCAGTGGTTTTGTGTTAACTGCGGCTAACAGATCACTTTACAATACAGTACCCAGTGTGTTTTCTGGCCCATAATCTTACAGTTTAAGATTTGAGATTACTTTCTAACAAATTAAAATTTTATAAATAAATGCTTTCTTGAGGGAGGACACACAAAAATCTCTCATTTTCTCATCAAAAACTTTGGGAGAGTAAAAGAAAAAGAAGATTCTAAGCACCAGCTTGGGATAGATTTATTTCTTTGCTTTAAAGGTAAAAGCACGTGAAAAGCAAATATAAGCAGTTACTAAATGTTTACAAGAAGAAAATGACAGACAGTTCTATTAGAAAGATAGTGTATGTATTTTGTACTTACTAATGCAAAGTGTAATTAACAAGCACCCTTCATCTATTAAAAGACGCTGACTTCGGGGCTCCCCCCCACTTACGTTCAGGTTTGCTCTCGCAGTTAAAACCTCGGCTCCCTCCATAACAGGTACAAACCAAGGCATTGCCTAGGTAGGTGCGTTCCCACTGTTGATTTATCTGATAGTGTTTCCCATTGTCATAACAACCGGCTGTAAATAATTGAAGGAAAACGTTATTATAATTCTATCCCTCTTCCTTTTTTCCAAATTGCGGGAATTTTCTTACACAACTAAATTGATGAGCCTGAGTACCAAACACAGAAAAATAAATTATCAGAACACCAGGAAACTTAAAAGCAATATTCTATTAAAATATAGTTATAGAAACTAGCTACCCAAAGAATTATCCAGAATTCAGACACATATATATTGAGGTATTCTTTTTCATTTTTTTCTTTTAACTTAGCTAAAAATTATACAGTGATGTCATTTCCATCTGGCCAGGGGTCTACATGGAAAAAGTGGAAACATTTTGAAAGGCAGATAACTGAAATTGCATTTTAAAACGTGCAAGGAACTTTAATGTTCTTTGGGGGTAATAGTCAAGAAGGACAACTTTAAGCAGTTTCCTTTAGCCAACGCAAAGGGAGGGTGTGTCTTTGAAAAACTGGAAAAGGAATTCCAATCTCTGTTCTTGGTGAAGTTTTGTGAGGGGCCCCAAACCAATCTGAACCAATTACATCTCTTTCAAGTTAGAAACAACATGGCTATTTAGCTACCCTCTTCCCACCCCCATTTTGAAAATATTTAACCAACTATTTAGTAACAAAGAAAATAAGGAGCAGTTGAGGACCATACTAATCCCAGATGGAAAGTTTATAGGCACGCATCATTCTTCTCTTTTAGGGCAAATTTTGATTACTTCAGAGAAGGACCGTCTGAACGTGCAGAATTGATTAGAACTCTGGGGGAGACCGCAGAGCCCCTGTCCTCCAATGCATTATCTTATCCCAGGCCCTCAGAACCAGCCTGCTCAAAACCAGAGCCTTTTGTGTCCACAGCTGGTTTCTCTCAATAAAGCGCGCACACACTCGCGCACACGCGCTCGCAAAACTTCAGCCACAACTTTGGTCGGCTTTGCGGTCCCGTCCCCGGGCAGCCTGTTCCAGCCGCGAGCAGTACTCACGCTTGTTCTGACTGACAGCCATTGGGACCTGGGGCTCAACGATTTGCTGAGCCTGCCTCTTGCTCTTCGAGGCTCCAGCGGAGGGCACCGCTGTCCCCATGCACAGGACGGCCAGCAGCAGCAGCCCGGGTCCCGGACCCCTGAGCATCTTGAGACGGTGGGGGGAGAGACGCCCTCACCAGGAGGCAAGTTGCCACCAAGTTTGGTTCCCTTCGCAACCTGCGGGAAAAGTCCCTTCCAATGCCTCCCGGGGGTTGACGCCTCCTAGAAGGTGGGGGCCAGAGGGTGGGGAAGGGGACAGAGGGGATGGAGAAGACGACAGGAGTTGTGGCTGCAGGTCCCCGCTCCCCGCTCGCGCCTGGGGCTCCCTCTCCTCCCCCTGTACAGCACAGCCGGCGCGGGCGGCCGAGCTCCGAGCGCCGGGACTTATATGGGACAGTCCCCTCCCGCCCCCCGCGAGGCCCCGGGCGCCGGGGAGGAGGGACCCGCCCGAGTCCCCCCCGCCCCTCCCGCCGCCGCCGCCGACCGCGCGCCGATTGGCCCGAGCTCCGGGTGACGTCACGGGGGACTGTGGGTTCGCCGCGAACAAAAGAGATGCTGATCGCCCGCCAGCGCTGGGTCCAGAGAACTTTTTTTCGGTTTCCTTTGCGGTCGTCAAACTTTTTGGGGGCTGGGGGAAGGGATGGCAAGCGGCTGTAAAGGGGTAGACTGGGAGGAGAAGGAGAGGCTGGACGTGTGTGTTGCAAGGCTTCCCCGCCCACCTTCCCTTTTCTTTTTTATTAAGGGTGGTGGTGTTTGAGGACATTGCATCACCTCTGGGGGGGAAAAAGTGTCTGCTTACTGGAGTGTATTTTGTGGAGAAGAAAAACCATAAAGTAGTCACCACCTTGCAGCTGTAGGAATCCAGATTTTGCAGTCCAGGGCGGGGCGGGCCCCCCCCCCCCGTTCCCTTTCTGGGGCTAATGTGCGCCGACTTGGGACTCGTTGCCTTCACAGCTTCCTGTTCAGACTCCTGGGCCAGCGCCGTGGCCGCCTGGTTCTGAGACAGGGCTGGCCGGGGAAGGGGCAGCGGAGGGAAAGGCCCTTTAACTCTGCTTCTACTAAGTACCAGGGGTTCTGCGGAGCGCTTTGCCGATCTGGGGGAGATTCAAAGAACAAAGTTGGTTTCGAAAGGACGAAACAACAGTTTGCTTTTTTAAGTACACAGGAAAGGCTGCCTTTCCTGAGGTTGGGATGCCCATTTCCACTGAAAGAGAAATCACTAGTGGAGAACCTGCAAACTGTAAAGTTGGGCCGGCGGTGGAGAGGGAAAGATCTTCGTGTCCTGGCCCATGTTCACGGTGCCAGATGCACACAAAGCAGAGATTTTGTTTGAATCACTAAAAGCTGAAGGAAAAAAAAAAAAAAAAGAGCATTTACTGTCTTGCCCTCCTACAGCTGAACCCTAACCCTATCTTGCGTTTAGTTGGCATTTTGTTTTTGCAACCATCAGTTTCATCACAGAACCGGCCCTCCATCCAGCCCCCGCCGCTAGATTTTTAATATTTCAATTGTTATTTACTCCAAGAATGTGGAAAGTTCCCATTTAAGGCTCCCCTGTCTTTCCCTCTAAACTCAGAGAATGGAAAAGGAAACGGAGAAGTCTCTAGCAACTTAGCAACTCATCACATTGGTTCTTTTTTTCCAAACACAAGCGAACTTGATTTTAAAGATCTTCAGAAGGAGGCTTCCACAACTTTCATTGTAGCTCCTGAGAGACCCAAACTGAAAGTTTTGCCTTCTCCTGGTGTTGGGATTGCAGAGAACATGTGCAAGCTACTAGCACAATGTTTATTTCTGCAAGGTACTTGTTTCCTCCAAAAGTTCCACCTTCAGTAACTGCCATAGGGGTAATTTGAACTCTATGGTCTATAAAATGTCCAGCACATTAAAGATACAAAACTAACATTTGTTTTTATTCATGCCAGGAATTAAAAACAAAAAAACCACAGCAAATATCAGTTTCCTACAAGGAGTGTAAAATAACCTCTTGAGGAATCTTTGTGACCAACACTCCAGGTTGAAAGAGTGCCATGGATTTCCCCAAATTTAGAATCCTGTCTGAGTTAGAGTTTTTTGGAATTTCTCATCATCACTTGACAAAATAGTTTTCTCTTTCAAATATAAAAGGGCTCCTTGTAAAATGCTTAGTAAATTTCTGGGAACTGAAGTGTTGCTTCCAGAGGGAAGGATACCTGGAAATCCGGGTGTAAGCAAGATTAACCCGAAGCTAAAGCCTTCTTAAAATACATAGATTCAGGGGGAAGGAAATAAGTGGTTAGAAAGTATTTTGTCAACTGAAAACATGATAGTCTGATATATTTACTGTACTCAAAATACACTAGAATAATATACATGTGAGAGCTGGGGGGGGGGGGGAGTCCTGCCTTACATTTTAGAAGAAACTTTTGTATTCCAATAGCATAGAAATATAATTTGTTTAAGGAACTGAAGTATTTCTGTCTCACATGCAAAAATATAATAATATCTGACTGAATTTCATAGGAATGCTTGGGAGTTTACCCTTTTACTTGAAAGTTGATTTTTGTTTTTTGTTTTTTGTTTTTTTTTTTTGAAGATGGAGACAGTTTCTTAGTTAAGATAACAGGGCTTGCAACAGTATTCTTTCATTAGCAAAATCCCTGGTAACTTTGTAAGTCTATTATCTCTAACTGGAGAGATAATTAAATCTTAAAGACCACACTGACTGTCTAACTCAACTGACATGTCTACTGTCCAAGATTCCTTTGGACTCCCTTAAGAATTCCATTTTGACAGGGTGAGTTCTTCCTCAGTAAACAGTATGCTTCTACTTGTAGAAAATACCTTTGGATTCCTTTTTTAAAAGATCTCTATTTGGAAAGCAGAATGTGACAAAAAGGAAAAACTACAGAGACAGAAAGTATATTCATGGGTGCCTGGGGCCCAAACAGGAATTACCTATAAATGGACATAAGGAATCTTATCTAGGATGATGGAAATAAGTGTATTAAAACTAAATTGTGGTGGCTACTGCACAATTTGGCAAAAGTTTGTAAAAATCAAGGGGTTGTACACTTTTTACAGTATGTCACTTATACCTCAGTAAAGTTTTTTTTATCAAAAGTTGATTTTAAAAATTAGCATTTATTTATTTATTTATTTATTTACTTTTATGCTTACCATCTCCTGATTTGTTTCAATGCTTTACTCCTAAGTGGCAGCAACATACACAAGGCGTCCTCATTTCTTCATTTTTCTAAGAGGAAGTTTGCCTTAAATACAGTAGGGGATTCTGTCTTCTACACCAGTAACTACTTATGAAACCTAGTATTTGTGTGATGGCATGTATGAGGTCCAGACAGAACAAATCTTTATTTAGGACTGTGGCTTGTTTCTTTTTGGAATTACCATGGTGATAGGATTTTCCCAGAGCTTCAGACAACTTAAATTTTCAGTAACAAAAAGAAGCATGTGTATTTGTGTGTGAGTAGGGAGGTGTTACTTGGATGTTTTACTATTGGAGAAGGTTAATGAGGAGCATGAACACTAACGGAAATTTGAATTAAATTGACTTCATTCAAGTTGAAGATTAGAGATGGCAACATTTGGTTAAGCACAAAAATAATTTATCAGATCCAGTCATTTAGAAGGATTGAAATTAAAACAGTTTAAGGGATAAGTTTTAAAAGGCATTTTTCCAAATAAAAAATGGGTTTCTTTTAAGACTAATAAATACATTATGGACTATACTCCTAGCCAAATCCCTTGCCTATTGATAAAAAAAATCTTATCCCTGATAAGAAATAACTTAATGACCCCAAGGGTTACATTAAATGTTACATTTTAATGTTAAATGTTACATTTAGATCGTGGGCTGTTTTTCCTGAAAAGCTTTGGTTTTTATGCTGTTCTTAATCTATTTTAGTCCTGCTAGAATGGAGGCCATTGATTGTGTAAACTCTGGAACTTTATTTCAGCCTTATTCATAGTATCTTTATAAATTTTATGTCTTTTATAGGTAAGTTGGATGGAGATAAATTAAGATAGTTTTGTTTCTTATCTCTCTTTTTTTTTTTTTTGGCATGAAATCCTTCCCTTCTTCCCTTGAAAATGGCCAAGTTTGCAAAAATGCTATTCATTAAGCACAGGTGTGGGAAGGAAAAATAAACTGCCCCATGGGTATCCCTCATGGATGGAAAGTCTGAGCAGTTTGTCTAGAATTGACAGGGTGCCTGCAACCAGGGAGAAAATACTTGATAAGGGCTTTAAATTATGCCTTAAAACCTAGCCAGTTTTCACCCAATAAGCATTTTGTTTATATTTTAAGTTACTTTACTTTTTAATCAGCACTTTTAATAACCTTAATCTATGACTTTTGCTTCTTAACGGGAGTACTCTTTTCTCATTAGAGTGATGTAACTCCCAAAAGGCTTTGCAAAAGAGTTTAATTCATCCAGTAAAATGGAACTAACTACTGTGTAGCTGGCACACTTAAGCAAACTGTGTTAGAGAACACTGTAACTTCCAAGAGAGGTAACAGTTGGAAAAATTTTATTTTTGTGTGTTGTTGCTCCTTTTTCCAATTTTGTTTTATTGTATGTTGGCAGCACTGAAGTTTTTGTTTGTTTTGAAAGGTAGAAATTTAAAAAAAATTAAATGGTTTTCAGTATTTAAACTATTTTCTAGCCATTTTACACTCACATACTTTAAACATCTCATACGCAGCTAATCATGAAGGTTGAGTCAGATGCTTAAAAATAACCATACACATTATCACTTAAATAAACTTTTATGCCACCATAGGCAACTGTGATATAGGTGGTCAATAGGCATGCTTTGTGTCTAATTAATTAATTTATTAGCTATAATAAATTAAGGACATATTCAACTGAATTATAAAAATGAAAGCATAAGTATAATTATCCCTAAATTTATACGGAACCATTTTCTAGATAAATTTTATATATTCTTTCATTAGCTATGAAAATTTTACTGAGATGGCATGGACATTTAAGTTCATTACTATTTTAAATGTGAAAAACCAATACATTGCTTAAATGCATGCACATTTAAGCAGTCAGAAAGCCATAAAGATTGCAGTACCTGAATAGAAATAATTAAATAGCTAGATTTTATTAAGCATTTCCTGTGAGCCAGATCCAGTACTAAGTGCTTCATGTGCATTTTTTCATTTAACTACCTGTTAAGATGTGTACTATCACCTGTCATTCTTATAGATGAGGAATATAAGGGTTAGGAAAATAACTAGAATGAAGTTTTCTAAGTCACCAACCTTATAGAAATTGTGATGTCATAATTGATACCAAGACAGTGTGGTATCAAGGGATTAAGTAATGATCTCTGTGTGGAACGAAGATACCGGCAAAGCTATTGGCTAAAGAATGCTGTGAATGACTTCTTCAACATAAGACTAATTTATTCAAAAGATACCACACAGGACTCTGCTAACTGATAGGCTGGTGGTTTCTACCTATTGTATGCAGGGCTATTCTTTTGTGAACTAATTTCCCTGGAACAGGCTGACTATGTTTTGACAATTTTAATCAAATATGGAAGATCCTTACCACTGACTCTCAGGCTAGACAAGTTTGGTGGGGGCTGAGTCTCTGTCTTGTTTCCTCTGTATTCCCAGCACCAGGCATGATGTATCCTCGGGTAAGGGCTTGGCAAATGTCACATGAGTGAATAAAAGGAAAGAAGGGCAGGTGACAAATACCCTTAAGTTCACATTTAGTGACCATACAGCCTGGCACAGTGCTAAGTGCTCTGCATATGTTATTTTACTTTATCCTCAAAGCAACTGCCTCAAAGCAGAGCAATCCTCAAAGCTCAGAGCTTAAAGATGGTCTTTAGGTTATGCTGGGAGAGAGGGACAGAGCTGGAATTTAAATCAAGGTCTTCCTGATGCAAAATTCACGTTCTTAACCAAGACATACATGGTTTTTGCCAAAGAGACTTTGTCCTGTATAAGTTATAAGAAATTTGGAAAAATTCTCTGGTGGTCACCTTTTATCTTCCTCCAGATCCTTGTAACTTGCTTTGGGCCTAGAGCCTGACCTTTTGGACTGTGTGACTGTCTCCTCTGCTTGCTAGAGGACAGGAGGACAAGAGTTCAAAGTACTCTTCCCCACTCCCTCCCTGCTTCTGGCTTTAGTGCCACAGTTCTGGTGGCAGCTGCCTTTTTCTAGAACATGTGTTCTCAATGGAGGTAGTCTTGTCCCAAGAGCATGGAAATTGGTTCTTGGGGTAGAGAGAACATGGTTGCAAAATTTCAACCTTATCTGATAAAAATCGCATCTTTTAGTCATTAATTTACTTTACTAGTTAGAGTTGAAGTTAAATTTAATTTTTTTCCAGGGGAGTGGGTAGGGTGGAGTTTCATATAAATAAAAAGAAAAGGGGAGGAACATTGCTATGGAACAAGAGTTCCCTCCAGGCTGTTCTCCTGCACAGTGCCAGTTCTTTCTGACTCCTGCCCTGCAATGACAGTCCTAAGAGTGACAAACTTCCTACCTTGCTAGTCCCTGGGAGCCTCACCATCCCTTCTATATCTCTTGGTCATGCTCACACCTGGGTAACAGTGCTTTCACGAAACTCTTCCAGTGGAAATCATCCGAATTCTGTCTCTTGCTGAAACCCCGATGATCCAGTTCTAGCAGTCTAATCGTGACATGAACAGTTCATATAAGCTTTGGTTTTTCATCTTAAATCATAGCAGAATAGATTTAGGACACATGAATTCCTTGCCAAACTTAGCAACTAATGTTAAGTATGCAGTGCTTTCTCCTGTATTTCCCATGTCTTGAATGTTTTTTTTTTTTTTCTCTCTGCTGAATGTGTGCCCTTCTAACTTAGTATGTTTCCCAGAGTAAAATGTTGAGATGTTAGGGGCAAACAACCTAGGGATCATAAAATGATGGAGAAAAGAACCATAATTTTATTTTTAAGTCTATGGTATTTGTCTTAACTTAACTCCCTTGGAAATAGTTTGATCTGTCCACCAAGTAATTTGGTTCATGCAAAAAAGTTGGGATTAGCAGCACATCAGAAACAGAGTTCATCTTTAAAAGCAGCTCATAAATCTACAAAAGTCTTGAATGCAAAAGCTAAAAGATTTTTACATATTTTCACATATATAAAAATGCAAGCTTTGCCTTTGAATTCACTATAGATACTGAAATAATTTCGCTGACAGCTTGTAAAGTCAAGGAAACCTTACTCAGATTTGCTCTAGTTCAGCATGCTGTAAATTCCCAGGTGTTGCCAATATTTAGTGTAGACTAATTCCTTATGTAGAAACAAAAACTTCTTGGGAGGATCTGGTAGACTAGTATCATTTATGCCTTTTAGAGACTTTCCATTAAAACCAAACAAAAATCTGTCAATTTTCAAATCTTAGAATACAATGTGATATTTAGGAACATAGCTGTTTCTGAAATGTGTTAAAACTTCTCATAGTGTTCTGTAGATTTTTCAACTTATATTACTCATCTTTTGAAAGCTAGAGGACCCATTTACTTTGGGTTATGTTGGAATTTGAAAGTAATGATAATGTCTTTTTTAGTTTTGTGTGAGTAGTAATTTCTTTACAGTTCATTTTAAAGATATTTAATAATTTATCCTCTATTTTTTATAGCAAAGTGATTTTTGTCAGTACAAACTTGAAAGATTCCTGATACTTTACTAATTTACACATTAAATTAATCTTCCCATTTTCTTTGTCCAGTTAAGTTTTGATGCAAAATAATACAAATAATCATAGAACCAAATTATAAACCCGTTTTAGTTTAGAAGAACAATATAAAGTAAATATAGTATGGAATTATAATTAGAGCACCAAGTTTGCTTTGACATTTTTTAACTCCTCTGGGGAACTGAGTTTTTCAAGTTAGGTACACAATATATTAAATTAGAAGATATTTTCCTTTGCTAATGAAAATCTTTGTCTTTTAATTGTCTGTTCTCTTTCAAATTTGGGTTTTCATTATGGACTAATCACAATTGCTTAGATACAGTTATAACTTAGACAACCAACTCAAATATTTCAACAAATCGTGATTCTGATTGTTCTCATATCATAATAGGTAATTTAGAGAGAATATGTTAGAGATTTAAAAATTAAAAAACTTGGACATGCTGTTTTTCTCTAAAATGTTCCCTGTAGATATTTTTAAACAGCTTTATTAGGTATAATTGCCATATAATAAACTCCACATACTTAAAGTGTACAATTTGATAAGTGTTGACACATGTATACATCCAAGAATTGATCACCACAATTAAGATAGTGAACATATATATCACCCCTTGAAATTTCTTTGTACCCCCGAAATTCTTTCCTTCTGCCTTGGCTATCTTCAGGCAACCACTAGTCTGTGTTCTGTCACTATGGATTAGTTTACAGTTTCTAGAGTCTTGTAAATGGAATCATACAGTATATATTCATTTGGATCTGGCTCTTGCACTCAGTATAATTATTTTAAGATTCATTTATATTGTTGCATGTATAAAGAGTGTAAACATACAATTAGATAGAAGACATAAAGTCAACATTTGATAGCAGAGTAGGGTGACTATAGTTAACAAAAATGTATTGCACCTGGGTGATGGATACCCTAAAAACCCTGACTTGATCACTAGACATAAACATGAAAAAAAAGTTCACATGTACCCTATGTACCCTATAAATTTATTCAAATAAAAAAAAGACTATCTGTTAAAAATATTTTATTTTTTTATTACTGAATAGTATTCAGTTGAATGGATATACCACAATATGTTTATCCCAATTCACCTGCTGATAGACTTTTGAGTAGTTTCCAGTTTTTGATAATTAGAAGCAAAACTTCAATAAATATTTGTATATAACTTTTTATGGACCGATTTTATTCTCTTGAGCAAATATCTAGGAATGGAATGGCTAAATCATATGATAGGTATATTTTTAACATTTTAAGAAAATGCCAAGCTGTTTTTCAAACTTTGTTGTGTCATTTTACACTCCCACCAGCAATGTGTGATGATTCTGGTTCCTTAACATTCTAGTTGACATTTTTTATGGTCAATCTTTTTAATTATAGCCATTCTAATAAGTGTATAGCAACTTCTCATTGCGACTTTAATTTACGTTTCCATAATGACTAGCGATGATGAGCATTTTTTATGAGCTTGTGTGCCATTTGTTTATCTTCTTTTGTGAAGTAGCTGTCCAGATCTTTTGCTTATTTTTAAATTTGGTATTTGTTTTCTTTTTGTCAAATTTTGAGAACTCTGTTAATATTCTGGATTCAAGTTGTCTATCAAGTATATGCTTTGAAAATATTTTCATCTAATTTATAGCTTGTCTTGTTTTCCAGTGGTGTCTTTTGAAATGCAAAATTGTCAATTTTGATTGAGTACGGTTCATCATTTTTTCCTTATCTTATTTGTTTGGTGTTTCTCAAGGATCACTGTCCCTTGTTGCCTGACATCTAATGTCTTGAAAACCATTGTTTCATATACTTCTTGGGCTCTCTCTCTCTTTCTTTTGATTGTTCTGGGTGAGATGGTAAATTTGTTTCCTATTATTCCATCTCAGCTATCAATGAGAGTCTCCTTTCAGTTTTAAGAGACTTTAAATATACTAATCAATAACTTTTAAAAAAAATTAGCCTTTCTTGGCACCTTACTTCAAATATAATTTGGGCTTCTGTTATGTAGTTTTAGAAAGTCTATTTTGTGGCTCCTTTATTTAGTGCCTGATAAAAGTATTACTTTTGACAGTTTTTATTACCTAAAATTTTGACTATTGTTTTAATATTTCCTTTTAGCTTATATACTATTATATCTATGTGTGCTTCTTGGAAACAAATTTTATTTCTTTTGGAGCATGATGTCAAAGACTGAAATAATTAATTTCAAACTCATGGGGGAAAAAGACACCACAGGAAATAAATGCTATAACAGTGGCTTCTTTAGGTGTTGAATTAAGTGGTTATTAAGCTAATTGGCAGATAATTATGGGATCTATTATCATTCGCTACAATTAATATGTAAATAGGTGATATAAATTATGTTTTGTGTGAAGTTGTTATTGATGGTGATTGTCATCTCTGTGTGAAAGTGAGAAAACAACAGAAAGATGATTATTAGTGCCAGTAATAATGATCATAGGCATTTCTAATTATTATGACCCAATCTGATACTTTTCTTCTGCTCACTTTGATTATACTTATACTCTTTTCCACACAGACTAGCATATTATAATAGCTCTTTAAAAAAAATTTACATTGAATCTTTTTTGTCCCCAATAGCACTATAAACTCTTTGATGGTAGGCACTGAATTAAGTTCTTTTAGAAAGGCTTTTTTTCCCCTATCATTTGAGTTTCTTTAAGGAGTATGGTAGAGACTGCTAGTTGTCCACTCAGATCCATCCTCTTCTTCTACAGTTAGCCCCATTGTGCACGACTAGGCTACATTGTACAGCCTCCCTTGTGGTTAGGGGTGGGAATAGAAATAATTCTCATCAGTGGAATGTGAGAAGAAGTGATGTGTCCCAACTCCAGGTCTGGGACTTAATTCATTAGCACGCTTCCTCCAGATTGTCGTGTTCATTGCTACCAGCTGAAGTGCAGACACGAAAGACACCCGGCTTTTAACTATGCAGATGATGAGAAAGTCTTGGGTCCTGAATCACCACGAAGAGCAGAACTTGACCACTGACCTGGTTCATTCACTCTGAGGCTGTTGCATGAGAAATAAACACATTCCCTCATTCTTCACGCCTCTGTGTCACTAAGCATCTTTGTTGCAGCGGTCCAGCTTTCACAGGAACCGAGGTACTGGGCCTCCCACTACCTTCCTTATATGCCCTGTTGCTGAGCTACCCTGTGCCTGGTGACTGCATGTGTTTTGTCTACTAGATTTGCCCTGATGTTTGCAACTCTGCTTCAGAGTTTCCTCTCTTTTCCTGGCTTTCCATAAATTCCATGCAGAATTTTAGCCTGTATGCTCACCTCCCCTGATATTTTACTGTTCATTTCTAAATAATACATTCAGGACATCCATTAAATATTTTTGAGCACCTGCTAAGAGCACTGTCATGTCTTGAAGTGTATCTCTCCCAAATTCATGTGCTGGAATTCTCACCTCCGGTACTCCAGAATGTGACCTTTTAGAAGATAGAGTCTTTCAAGGGCTAATCAAGTTAAAACAAGTTCATTAGGGTGGGCTCTAATCCAAGAGGACTGCTGTCCTTATAAAAAGGGGAAATCTGGAGACAGACATGCACACAGGAAAAAAGCCGTGTAAAGAGGGAGGCAGAGATCAGGAATGCCCAGGAATGCCCAAGATTTCCAGCAAACCACCAGAAGCTAGAAGGGAGGAATGGAACAGATTTTCTCTCAGAGTCTTCATGATGAATCCACCCTGCTGGCCCCTTGATTTTGGACTCCTAGCCTCCAGAACTGTAAGACAATACATTTCTGTTGTGGAAGCCATCCAGTCTGTAGTCTTTTGTTTTGACAGCCCTGGCAAACTATTCCAAGCACCAAGAGTATTAATGATCAGAAGAGTGTTAGTGATGAATTCAGGTTGATAGAGCTCTGAACCATGATGTAACATGCTCAAAGGCAAACTCCTAGTTAGCTGAAGGGCCAGGATGGCTCAATGTTTTGGTGCATGCTTTTTATTTATTTATATATTCATTTATTTATTTTTTTGAGACAGAGTCTCACTCTGTTGCCCAGGCTAGAGTCCCGTGGCATCAGCCTGGCTCACAGCAACCTTAGACTCCTGGGCTCAAGTGATCCTCCTGCCTCAGCCTCCCAAGTAGCTAGGACTACAGGCATGGGCCGCCATGCCCGGCTAATTTTTTGTATATATTTTTAGTTGTCCAGCTAATTGCTTTCTATTTTTTTAGTAGAAATGGGGTCTCGCTCTTGCTCAGGCTGGTCTTGAACTCCTGAGCTCAAACCATCCTCCCGCCTTGGCCTCCCAGAGTGCTGGGATTATAGGCATGAGCCACCGCGCCTGGCCTAGTGCATGCTTTTTCTTACAGATGTTTTTGTGTCAGTCATTGTGTGTAGGAGATAAAGAAAGACAGGCATGATGTAGGCCCTACTCTTAAGAAATGTAAAATTTAGTAGCAAACTGGCAGGGATGAAAAGTTTGATTTTACGTGCTGTTGGCAAACGTATCAGGTGGGAAAAGGTATTCATGTGCACAGATTTTAGGAGCATAAATTGGTGCAATCTTTTTAAAGTGCATTTTGGTGATATTTAAAATACACATTCCTATAACATGGTAGACTGAACACATGCATTTCCTATATACCCTCCTGAAAACACACTAATATGATAGTTCACAGATAAAAACAATATAAACCTGTAAAAATAAAGAAAAGGCCAGGTGTGAAGGCTCATGCCTGCAACCCCAGCACTTTGGAAGGCTGAGGTGGGAGGATCACTTGAGGCCAGGAATTTGAGACCAACCCTTGCAACATAGCGATACTCCATCTCTACAAAAAAATAAAGGAAAAATTAGACGGGCATGGTGGTGTTCACCTGTAGTCACCTTACTTGAGAGGCTGAGGAAGGAGTATTGCTTGAGTCCAGGAGTTAGAGACTATAGTGAGCTATGATCATGCCACTGCACTACAGCCTGTGTGACAGATAGAGACCCTGTCTCTATAGAAATAAAATAAAAAAGAAGACAGCAGATAAGATATCAGCATCATTTTGGAAAAAGAAAAGCAGATGGAGAAGTGATAACTGAGGTCACAGAATAAATGCCTGCAAGCCAGTAAGAAGCAAGCTGATTGACATTCAAGAAACCTTGAAAGCCTCAATAATGGGAGGCACAAGATACCCCCTGATGGTAGGGAAAAGTGAGTCTGAGAAGTGTTTGACTCAGGCAGGGCAAAGGCAATATATGTAACCTAAACATCTCTACCCCTCTAATATGCTGAAATAAAAAAAAATGGTACACACACACAGAAAAAGAAATGTTTGAAAGTCTCTAAATAAGGAGTAACTAGACACCCTTTTTCATCCCTCTCCTATTCTGTCCAGCGAAGCACTGACCCACCCTTCCCTCACCTTGCCCAGGTAGAATCCAGGAATTTTACTACGTGGATAGGGATAGGTTGAAAATCTCAAACTCAGTGGCAGGGAGGGTGATAGAGGAAGAGCACAGTGCTGAAAACAGGAGGATTAAGTGAAAGTCTACATGCTTACGCTCCATGTAGATTGAAAAATTTCTCCCTGAACTTAGTCTCTTTGGAGAGAATGACGTGAAGATACTGATATTTTGCAATGAAATAGCTGGATCCCAACCCAATCACCTCCGGTGCTGCTGATCAGTCACTAAGCTCCTCCCCCGTGCAGAGTTTCCAGCCAGATGCTTAGCGCCTTGATTCTAAATATGAGTGGATAGCAAAAGGTCACCAAACATGTGACAAAGCCTCCAACACAAAGGAAAGATCAAAATGGACTTATAGAAGACAAAACAAAGGATATGGATAAGAGGCAATGCAAGAAATAGAAGAAAATGAAGAACAAAAATGAATTAAATCCTGAAAATCAATGACTGTGGAGAGAGAAGATATTGCAGGAAGGAAACAAGAATAGTGACCTATATATATACACAGACATTTGGAGGGCAAGAAATAACTCTCAGATATTAAAAAATAACATAGCAGAAAGAAACTCAAATATTGACTTTACTGAAACTTATGATGGAATTAGGAAGATGAGAGAAGAAGTGTGTATAGGGAGTGAGTAAGGTGATGGTGGAAAGAAAGACAGGGAGGAATGAGGCAAGAGCAGCTGTTTTTTGTTAAAAACCTTATAGCACTATTTGTCTTTTGGTAAGAATAAAATCAAATTATAAAAACAGAACATAATGAGAAGCAAGAACTGTTAAAGACACTTGATTTAAACTGAATGTTCTTAATTACTCTATTACTGAGATGGATTTTGTAGTTTTCTCCATTTTAGTGACTTTTCGAGTTGGAAGGACAATGAGAAGCCAGGACAAATGAGAGAATCCTGCTACCCAGACCCCACAAGCTGTCTTTGGCAAACAAGAATCATTTCAGCTCCTTGGGAAGGAAAGAAAAAGGCTTGTTCCTAGACCCCAGATATCCCAGTGTGTTCTGACCATGTGAACACTAGAGCTATGAGGGGATTGGAGACACTAGGTCAAAAATCAGAAGGGACTACTGATGACTATTTCCAGAATGTGCTGATATTCTAATGTATATCTATTAAAAATACTCAAAACTATACTTTAATATATGTTATTGACTGAATGTATTCCCTCAAAATTTGCATGCTCAATCCTTAACCCCCAATGTGGCTGTATTTGAAGTGGGGACTCTAAAGAAGTAATTAAGGTTAAATGAGGTCACAAAGGTGGGGCCCTGATCCTATAGGACTAGTGTGCTTACAAGAAGAGACACCAGAGACACCCCCTACACCCCACCAGCAAGCACAGGGGAAAGGGCATGTGAAGACACTGGAGAAGGGAGCCATCCACAAGCCAGGAAGAGAGCCCTCGCCAGAAACATACCCTGCCAGACCTTGATCTGGGAGTTCCAGCCTCCAGAACTATGAGAAAATAAATTTCCATTGTTTATGCACCCCTAGTCTGTGGTATTTTGTTTTGGTAGCCCAAGGATACTTATATAATATTACATTAAATAAAATTAGATGAATCCTAAAACAAAATGCATTTTCCTTTTTTGATGAAGCAATTCTAAATTTCTTTGTCTATTCTTTAAGATACCTAACCTAACCTAGGGGTCAGCAAACCTAGAGGCCAAATCTAGACTACTGTTCATTTTTGTGCAGCCTGTGAACTGGGAGTGTTTTTTAGACTTGTAAATAGTTGAAAAAATTGGAAAGAATAATATTTTGTGACATGAGAATATTATACAAAATTCAAACGTCAGTGTTCATAAATGAAGTTTTTTAATACTGCCACACCCCCTTTTTTTACATATTGTCTATGGCTGCTTTTGTGTTACAATGGCACAGTTCAGTAGTTGACCACAAAGCTGAAAATATTTACTATTTGTCCATTTAGGAAAAAGTTCACTGACCCCCGGTATTGGCTGTCAGAGTGAAATCTCCTTCCAGATTCTTGTATTAATAATATTTTCCCCAATTTTTCATAGCTGTGTTGCCCACACTGAATTCAACAGCAATATTTTAAATGCCTCAACTTTGATGAGTCTTTCCAAAGTAATTCAAATTGGTTTTTAAAGAAAATGCTCTCTTTTCACATTTTTATTTCAAAGGTTCAAAAAATATTTAACTAAATTACATGATTGTGAAAAACAATTACAACTGTGATAAACAGTTTTGGTACCCTACAACTGACCCCATATACTTCCACTGATAGGAGCAGAAGAGCACTGGCCCAGGAACCGTGGGCTCTGAGCATGCCTTGGGCATCACCAGTATGTTTCATGGAGGGAAAACAGCACTGTGGTGAGTGGATTCAGTGAAAGTTGCTTAAGAGATGTTACATTGTAATTATAGTCTGGTTGTTTCAAGTATTGCCTTTTCTGTCCATAACAAAAGAATAAACCCCTCAAGGGCAGGGATCAGTTTTTGATTCCCTTTGTTTCCGTCTTCCAAGCTTAGAGCACCAAGCTGGGCACATGACAAACACTCAATAATGAAGCTTCCACAAGCCGGAGGTGACAACTCCTGAGGAAAGTCAGCTCTCGGCCACATAGAAGGGTTTGCTCAACTGCTGATTTTAGACGCTCAATCTGTTTTGATTTGTGATGCTGTATTCTTCTTTGCCATTCTCCCAAATGACATGTCAGCTTTCATGATTCATTTTTATGTTTTCTCATCTATCCCTTCAATATTGGACTTCTGCCTAAGCAGCAAAATTCAAAGAACTCTCTCCTGTGGAATTGCTGATGTGAAAGAAGACCATAAGGTTCAAATGACCTCATAGTGCATAAAACAATGTGAGTGAAAATGAGGAATACTATTTATTGTCCAAGACAAAAATGAGGATTTCGTGAAAAGCTTGTTCAGTTTTTGGTAAGATGAAATTGTTTGCTGCGGACTGCCTGAAACTTGAGTTATAAGATGTCTTTAATATTGACAACAAAAAAGAACTGTCTTAGGTCAACTGTTATGTATAATTTGTATAGTTCTTGAATTAATTATTTTCATTTTTAGCCACCCAGGAATATTATCGAGAATCTTTAGTAGCACAGTCTAGTCTAAGTTGCTGTGTTATTTCTTTTTTCTTTTTTAATTTTTTTGTAGAGATGGGGTCTTGCTTATTGCCCAGGCTGGTCTTGAACTCCTGGCTTCAAGTGATCCTCCCAACTCAGCCCCACAAAGTGCTGGGATTACAGGTGTTACCCACCATGCCTGGCCATGCCTTGTTATTTCTTTTTTTTTTTTCTTATTTCAGAATGTTGTGGGGGTACAAAAGTTTAGGTTACATATATTGCCCTTGTCCCCCCACCTCCCTGAGTCAGAGCTTCAAACTCGTCCATCCCCTAGACAGTGCGCATTGCACTCATTATGTATGTATGCACCCATCCCCTCCCCCACCCACATCTGCCCGACACCCGATCAATGTTATTCCTAAATGTGCTCTTAGGTGAATTTGGGGTTGAAAATTAACCCAACATTTTGCAACACATCTCAGTGTATAATTACTGTCAAATGCTGAATGTGTGTAATCTGGCATAGGAAACATTGATAGGAATTCAGCTATTTATTAATTTTATTCTTGATTTGTTTTAGGATTACAGAAAAAGTACTTATTTTTATAACTTAATCACCCTCTTTTGTAAAAGCTGGATAAAATTATATCTGTTTTGCCCATGCCGTTAGTACATTGCAAAGATGTATAAGAGTGGTCTCCAATGGCCAGATGTGGTGGCCCACGCCTGTAATCCCAGAACTCTGGGAGGCCAAGGCAGGAGGATTGCTTGAGCCCAGGAGTTGAGACCAGCCTAAAGAAGAGTGAGACCTTGTCTCTGCAAAAAAAAAAAAAAATAGAAAAATTAGCTGGGTGTGGTGGTGCACACCTGTAGTCTCAGCTACTCTGGAGGCTGAGGCAGGAGGATTGCTTGAGCCCAGGAATTTGAGGTTGCAGTGAGCTATGATGGTGCCACTGCACTCTAGCCTGGGTGATAGAGCAAGACTCTGTCTCAAAAAAAAAAAAAAAAGTGGTCTCGAGAGTGGCATTTATGGCTTTGAGTTTCATGATATTTATCAACTATTTACATATATATAGTTGGGACTCTGGTCCCTACTCTGTTGGTATATATCTGTGTGAACTTGATTATGTTTTAATCTCTTTGTGCCTCAGTTTCCTTATTCATAAAACAAGTGCATTAAATAAGATTATTTCTTATTCCTTGGGCACAAAAATTACATAATTGTAAAAAATTTCTTATCTATTATAATTTTTGCCTTTATCTTTTAAAATGCCCAAATATATAATAATGATATATTTATACTTGCTAAGCATTCATGCACATATTTTGCATATGCCCAGAATATTGGAACATACATCTTAGTGATGAATATTGGTTAATATCCTCAATTTGCCTTTGTTTCTAAGAGAAAAGGTAGGAAGATAGGTTAATATCTTCAATTTGTCTTTGTTTCTAAGAGAAAAGGTAAAGAGCTGAAACTCTACCTCTAGCAAGAATAAAAGCTTCGCTTCTCCCCTCTGTTTAAGTAATTAAAAAATCTTTGTTACTCTACTTGACAGCTTCCCACTTTGAGGATCCCTAGGGGTGAGAGGAACAGCTCCTAAAACAGCACATCTCTTTCCGGCCTGAGTTCCAGACAGAGGATGGGGGCCATGGTGTAGGGAGTGGCTCGGGAAGGGAGTGAGGTTGGCCTGGGAAGTGAGTCCCGCCTTAGGGAGTCTCATCGCCCAGGAGTGGCCCACACAGGGCAGGAGGCTGCCCCAGCGAGGCCAACTGTGTGGATAAGCAGAGGAGCAAAAAAATCTCAGTGAACAGGCTGCCTACCTAGCGGGAAGAGGGAGGGCAGAGCAGAGCACTCTTGTCTAGTTATTCTTTCCAAATTCACAAATCCAGGAAGTCACTTGACTTCTCCAAAGGAAAGACAAAATGAGAAAATTGGCGAAGGGGAGTTCCAAGACTGTGCTTACGGAAAATCACCAGGAGCAGGGAAAAGGTGTTCCCTCTAAATCCAGAATCGTAATCACCACTAGCTATGTTTTCTAGAAGTAAACCTTTGCAAATTAAAAAAAAAATTATAAAATGCCAAGATATGTCATGTAAAGCAATTTAATATAACTTTTCAACTAGATTTGCCTGTAATGAAACCACTCGGAGTTTTAAATTTACAGATGCTCTTTGCAAAGCAATGTATGCATGTGTTTAACATTTACTGTCAGTATTAACTGTGTTAATATTACTATTGCTTACTTTGATATTTTAGTTTTAACACTTATATTTGGAGGAATTAAAAAAAACACTTGACTACAAAGGAGCTATAATTCATTTTCACAATCTGAGTTCATGTGAGTGTTTTAGAAGACATTTCAGAAATGGTTTTGAATTCTTCTGAAATAATGTTTAAGATGGTGCTATTTGGGAATTAAAATCCTACTTGTAAAAATTGCTTCTACGGAAATACAAATTGATATACTATGTAGAATGTAGTTTGATAGCATGAAATGTTAGCATTTTCACAGTGACTAAATAAAGACTAATAATTAAATTATAACTAGTAAGAGAAGAGCTAAATAGCCACAATCTTAAGTACAGTTTGACTTTCATGACTGTAGATAGAAATTATAGGAAGGAAGATTTTATTTCAACATAAAGATGAACTTCCTAACTGTAAGAGCCATCCAAGACTTAAATGGGCTGCTATAGTTAAACAGACTGTAAAATCACTTGGTGATGGTATTTGAAGGGGACTCACTCGTGCTTGTATTGGCCTGGATGACTTCCAAGTTCTTTTCCAATTCTAATACCTGTATTCTACACAGAAATTTCCAACCTTTTTGGAACCAGGGACCAGTTTCATGGAAGACAATTTTTCCATGGACAGGAGGATGGGGATGGAGGGGGTAGCAGAGCCCTGCAGCCTGGTCCGGTCCCTAATAGGCCCACGGACCCGTACCAGAACATGCCCTGGGGCTTGGGGACCCCAGTTCTATAAGAGCAACTGAATTATGTAAGCATAGAAACCTTTTCAAGCTTGTTTTCTTTTACATCAGTTAATAGAATATACTAAAACTATACAACATGTCTCTGCTCACCATAATACACTAGAAAAGAACCAAGAACATTTAAAATGGGTTAGGGAAGAAGGAGACCACTTGAAATAAATTTTTTACAAATTAAAGTGTTGAGAAGGCCGGGTGAGGTGGCTCACGCCTGTAATCCTAGCACTCTGGGAGGCTGAGGCGGGAGGATGGCTCAAGGTCAGGAGTTGGAGACCAGCCTGAGCAAGAGCGAGACCCCGTCTCTACTAAAAATAGAAAGAAATTATCTGGCCAACTAAAAATATATATAGAAAAAATTAGCCGGACATGGTGGCACATGCCTGTAGTCCCAGCTACTCGGGAGGCTGAGGCAGTAGGATCGCTTAAGCCCAGGAGTCTGAGGTTGCTGTGAGCTAGGCTGACGCCACGGCACTCACTCTAGCCTGGGCAACAGAGTGAGACTCTGTCTCAAAAAAAAAAAAAAAAAAAAAAGTGTTGAGAACCATATCTATTTTCTAAATAGATTTAAAAAAAGACCCTCGCAAATATTCTGCTAGTATTCCTTTGTTAGTTCTGAAAATAGCTTCTGTGCATTACTCCTTAAACAAAACTGTATATGATTAAAATCTTATTGGCCAAATTATTTGGCTGATTCTAAAATTTATAGAAGGAAACACCTGAACAAAAGTTGTCCAAAGAATGGACAGTATTAATTTGGAAGCACGGTCCTGAGGATTTGCTAAGTGGATGAGTTCTAGTGAACTGGCCATAATTTATAAGTTAATTTATAATAAGAATAGCCTCTTATTACCTGGATGAATGAGGCAACCTTGACATACAGACCTTGAGGCAACAATGGTCAGGATATATGACTAGTTTCCTTATTCCCCTTTAGAGTTACAGACTTCACCAGAAACAATTTCCTGCTTTGATAATGAACGTCATGCCCTCAGTGACCACTAGGAGAAGCTGTTCGGTCTCCACTCTGTCTCAGAACCCTCTGTGGGATCAAACGTTGCACCAACTTGTACTGAGTTCACCTTTTGAGTCTTTTGGCTCACATACATAAATGGTAAAGAAAAATATATGTATTTTTAAGTTCTGTAGAAAAAACAAAATTGCTGGATTCTTGGATAATTAAGAGTTTATGACAATGAAGGTTGCTTTGTCCTTTGTTCTCAAGATGCTTTCATGGGCTGTTTTGAAAAGATGGCTTGTTGAATTTTCAGCCCAATTATCATCTCTGAGTCCTGCTTCTGTGCATGGGAACTTCCAGTGCTCTTCACCTCGTTTTTTAGTTTGAAAATAGAGAATTCTAAAGTCTCAATCTGTGGTCTACACTGAAAAATATCTTTTCTCTCTAGGGTTTATGCTAATGTAAAATCTCCCATATTACTCTGCTTAACTCTTTGTATTTCAAAGTGCCAATATTGTAAACCTCAATGTTTATTTATTAATGTAAAAAAACATTGTACTGGAAACAAAGATATGGTTTCTGACTTCAAACACTTTAAGATCACATTTGAGAACAGGCACAAACTAATATGCTCACAATTGGTAACAGCAGCAGTTAGAAACAACAGGTTACGGGGTAGAGTACATTTTCTCTGCTACAGGACCAATGAAATTGTCAACATAATATACACATTTTTTGGCGTGCGCTTTTTTGGAGTAAAGGGGTAAGCAAAGTCTACGAACATATATTTTTTGTGTCTTCTTTTAAAATGTCAAATCTGTAAGAACCATCAACGAAATCATATTAGATTGAACATACTCAAATAATATTAGATTGAGCCAAATGAAGTAATTATTTCTGTAGGTCACAACAGTCAATATTGGCAATTTAATGTGGTTCAATCTAATAAAAAAATCCGTGTTAGTTTTCTACTTCTGTATAACAAATTACCACAAATTTAGCAGCTTAAAACAACACTCACTATCTTCTCAGTTCAGTAGGTCAGAGGTCTGGATGGGCTTGTCTGAGAGGGTCTCGCAAGGCCAAAATCAAGGTGGGGCTGAGCTCTTATCTGGAGGGTCCAGAGAAGAGTCTGTCTCCAATCTCAGTCAGATTATTGGCAGGATTCCAGTTGTTCCCTGTGGTTGTTGCCAGAGGTGGTTCTCAGAAACTAGAATCTACTCTCCGGTCCTTGCATGTATTGCCCTGCATTTCCAAGGTAGCAATGGCCTGCTGAATTCTTGTGTCTTGAACCTTCCTGATTTCTCTGTCACCATACTGAGAAAGCTCTTCACTTTTAAAAGGGTTCCTATGATTACATTAGGCCCATCCAGATCATCTGCTTTTGATTAACTCAAGGCAATTGGTTAGTAACCTTAATTACATCTGCAAAATTCCTTTTGCCACACATTGTAACATAATCAAAAGTGCTGTGAGAGGTTGTGTAGCAAAGTGGCTAAGGGACTATGCTGGAGAATCAGGCTGCCTGGGTTCAAAGCCATGCTTGATCATGGATTACATGACACTGGACAAAGTTTCTCAGCCTCTCTGTGTTTCTGCAAAACAGGCATCATCTTTAATAACCTATTTTGTTGAGTGGATTAAATGAAATAATCCATAAAAAAACATTTAGCACAGGGCCAGGCCCATAGTAATTGCTCAATGAGTAACACACTATCAGTATTGTGGAAAAAAAGATGGGAGAAAAAAGAAATGGAGGGAAATTTATATAGGCAGAATGATCAACAAAGGATTTATAAAGGGGGTAAGGCTTGAGCTGGATTGAGTTAAACTGAATTTTTGTAATCAGTAAAGAGTGGCAATGAATTTATTCTAAATTATGTCAAATGTACCAATAAAAGGTTTTTACATTGTAGAAATGAGAAACTGATTACATCTGCTTATTTGGACAGAGAATGGGACCAATGGCCATCCACACACGCTGCCTGTGGGCAAACACCAGGTCTGTATAGCTTTTTTTCTTCAAAGATAAGTAAACAAGCAGACCAAGCAACAAGGCACAACGGGCTGCCATGCTATATTGAATAAGCAGGCTTATTCCTTATACATGAGGCTTATCCCAGGACTTTGGTAAACAGACATGTGACTTCAGCAGACCAGAGAGGGATCCTGAATATGCTTTTCCTTCATCTCCTGATTGGCCCAAATGCCTTTGCAATTCTCCCCCAGCATAATCCAAGCTAAGATAGACAATGACCAATGACTAAGGCTCATCCTTCAATCAGACAGAATGGAAAGCACCACAGCCATTTAGATCATAAAAATCCTGAGTCTGTAGCCACTCTGATCATTCTGCTATCAACTTTCTGTTTATATATTTCTTCTCCAAGAAAGAGCTGATCCAGGGCTGATCCTAGATAACTAATCAGCAGATCAATGAACCAAGAGCCAATTAGCCAATTAATCATCACCTCTTTTTTAAATATCTCCCTGTGATGAGAGAGCACCCTTATTTTCCTCTAAAGACCCATTTGTTCTTCATTTTCAGTCCATGATCTTTAGGCATGGCAGACCTCAGGGACGGGATTTTGACTCAGATCTGGGTAATCAGACCACTGCAATGCCCTGGTCTTTATTATGGGTTCATGGATGGGCTCACAGTTCAAACTAGACCAATGGAAACCTTTCCTGAGAATTCTTCTAGAATTAATTAGTAATTGTGCTTCCACTGGGAGTTGCTAAAATGGTAGAACTGTAGGTATGGAGCTGCTGGTGGGTACCTTGTCTCTTGTGAGAAGAGCCTGCCTGAAAATAAAAACACCCCAAAGAAAAGTGAGCTTTGAGGTGGAGAGACTTGGTCCCAGAGATGTCATTTGAGCACCTATATTCAGCCGTGATAAACACATCATCCTTCTGGATTTCTATGTTAATGAGCAAATAAGTTATTATATTTTGCTTAAACACTTTCAAGTTTGCATTTCTGCCACCATCAGTCAAAAAAGTTCTAATACAGTCTGCAGAGCCTCAGATTTAACATCCCTACTTTAGCCATCCAGTTGATTCGTTGATTTGAGTCCCAGCTATAGAGCCCCGATAGAGAACATCTCCGCCCGCTGTTCCAATCAACTGTGTTCTGCATCCGATAGGCTCAGAGAGCACAAGCATGCCTGCTGTTGGGGCTTAGCTCAGTGCGTGAGTGAGGAAGGGTATTCTCACCAAAGAGGGACAGAGATACATACCAAAAGCCATTTGGTTCAAATGCGTGTGACTTATAACCAGAGAATAAAAATATTTATTTATTTTTGTTTTTAAATTTTTTCCCCTTTGGTTGGTAGCCAAAATATTTATTTACTTTGAAAATTAATTAATTGAAATAAATTCAAGAAGTCTAAATAATTTAAAAAATTTTGCTCTTTTATTAAATTCAGTGGCTGCCGAGCATTTTTAGTCCTTCAAATAATTTTAATTATTTAATAATTTTAATTAACATTGAATGATGGAAATTCAAGCAATGAAAATGTTCACTCTAAGTCACCTGAAGTGAAGGGAAGAGTGCTCAGATGGTACACAGAGAGCCCAAACCCATTTAGTTATTCTTCCTGTACGTGCTTCATAGTCTCATGCTGTTTAGCCAAATTCCTGAGTCCCTGTGATCTAGTCTCTGTCTCAAGCTACCTCTCAGCCTAAGGCAGTCTGGCTCCGTGGAAACAGTAATATATTGCTAAGTGGATCTTACAGATGATTTAGGTGAGCTTTCATTTGGGACGATAGATCTCCAAGAAGTCAAGTATAGTGAAATATATGTGTATATGTAAAAGGAGGGTTTCTAATTTTACTGAAATTCCCTAAACAACTTGATATTGCAGGTATCTATCGGTCCTAACTCAGACTGTAGCGAGTTGAGTCCTTTGTTTCATAGACTTTATTCCTAAGTAGATCTTTGTCTTTAGAAGCGAGTGGTCCAGTCTGGCTCAGGAATGACAGGCTGGAGGAGACCTGGGGCGTTATCTAGTCTATACCCACCATGCTACAGGGAGGAAACTCAGGCTCAGAAATGGAGACCAACAAGTGAAGCGAAGAAAGAAGAACATTTCAGGAAGGAAAAATAGCTTGAGCAAAGACACCAAGTTTAGAAAAGAGATGCTCAGGGACAAAATTCTGACAATGAACTTGGATGTGTCTACAAGTAGTTGAGGGGTTAACCATAAACTTGAAAGGTAAATTATTGGGTCCAAATTATAGGAGGTTTTGAATGTTAAGGGAAGGGGTTATTCTTGTTGTTCCTTAGCTTTATAAAACACACAAAAGCAGGTAAAATCCAATAATGAATCTTGTATAGTTATTATTCATTTCCCATAATGATGGACTCATGGCCAATCTTATTTCATCCTTGCCTGCACTCCCAGTCTCTTTTCTTTCTGGCCCCTGGATTATTTTGAAGCAATTCATTGTCATAATATCAATTCATCCATAAATATATCAATATATATCTCCAAAAATAAAGACCTAGAGGGTTTTTAACTATTCGCAGAACTGTAGAAAGCTCTTCTAGCAATTACAACAGACCGAATCAAAGCAGAAAGGGCCAGGGCAGTGTAGCTCCTAATATTCCACCTTGTCATTGTCACATAAGCTACATTAACATCATTTCCTATTTTCTAAGTTCAAAATATGATATATGGTCTCCCATGCTGGTATTTAAGAGTAGAAATAATTTACATTCTTGGCCAATGGAGATATATCCCTTTTAGAGGTTTTGTCATCTCGACGGTTCAGTTTCACGCTTTGTGGTTCTTTTATTCATTGAGGTGTATGGCAATAATGTAAGTGTGAATTTTTCTGTTTCTCCTTATATGTTAAATATTCATATTTTATTTTATTATATTGCTCATGAGGACATTCTGGGTACTAGATTGATGTTTATGGGAGGAAAAACAAGCTTTCTTAGCTCTAAAAAATTGCCTTTTAAGTTCCTTGTCTCTATAAGCAGCAAAATACACCACATAAATTATTCAGGTGCTACAAAAAGAAAATAAATACATTTCAAGTGGCTATCTAAGAGATCATTTCTGTGTGCACCGAGTCCTCTCTCATATAGACACTGCAAAACCATGAAAGATTGAAATATTTTCTAAATGAGAAAACTTTCAACATAATGCACCACACAAAGCATTGCAAATAGAAACGAAAATAAACCCTGTCTGGCCTCAAGGTTCATGTTGAATTAGAGTTGGAAATACTCATTTTAGGGTACATTTTTCTTTAACCCAGTCATCCCAAAGTGAAGCAACAAGACTAGAGGATAGATAAGAGTGTCCGTCTGGCCGGCTGAACATGCTGTCCTTCATGCCGCTGAAAAGATTTACAGAGTACAGTAGAGGTTTTAGAACCTGAAACCATACAATACGTCTTCTGCTTTCAATTTATGCTTTGAAGATTTACACAAAACTAGAAAGACCAAATCATTCACTTTCCCTTTAAAGTGCTTGCATTTTCCATCTGGCCCATTGCTATGAACAACGTGTCTGCATTGCATATGAGTAAATTTTTCATACCAATGCTCATCTGCCATCAATTTATAATCAGAAATGTCACGTGATGCATTGAAAAGAAATCAGAATTACACGTGGTTGCTACACTTGCCTTCTTACATTTCTTACCAGAAGCTTTTTTCTTCTTTTTAGTGACCTCTGTAAATTGTGTGGAATCAGAGAAAAACCCAAGTAGAGAGCTAGAAATTTCACAAGACTGCACCAAAAAAAAAAAAAATTATTTGACTAACCATAACAATGGTATGTTTTTAAAGCTCCTTTTTATATCTTTCTGGATGCATTTTAAAATCAAAACACAAAATTGATAGATGACAGATAATCACAATTTTTTTAATCAAATGTCTCCTGATGCTTGAAATTTCAGACAGAACAGCAGGAAGTGACACAGGCGTGGGGTGACTGCTGCAATGGGTCAGACCGATGCCTCATGCTACCGAAGAGTCTCTTCAGCTGATGCAGTCATGCGTGTTTCTGGAAAAGAATTCTAGTTTCCCAACAGGATTTCAGCCTTCAAACGTCAGAGATGTGCCCAAGACTTTCCCCAAACTTCTTTTAATTAACAGAGAGGAAAGGCAAGAAACCTGAGTTCTCGTTACTAATCTCCCGCTAGCAAGTTGTGCCACCTTAGGCGTATTGTGGATTTTTGCTTTTAGTGCTTCACTTTTCTTTATTTTTAAATAAGAAAGAATTCTAATTATAAAAACAATTTAAAAAGAGCACGCCATGTAAGGTAATAATTGCTATTATTTTTATTTATCTAAAACTGAGAAATCATGATTGTCAACAATCACTCAGCCTCAACAATTTGTTGAATGTCTCTTCCATGCCAGCACTGTGCTTGTGGCTGGAAATTTAGTGGTGAACCAGACTGAGTCCCTGCTCCACTGGGTATATAGTGGAGGAGTCAGACAGACCAGTGAAAATGATTCTAAGTGCCACAGATATTCCAAAAGGAGGAGTAAAGAGGTCTGTGGGACTGAATGATAGGGTGTGCTAACCAAATATGGGAAGTCAGTGAAGGCCTCCTAGAAGAATTGGTGCAAAAGTTGAGTCTCAAAGGATAACTGGGGTGATGGGTTGGAAAATAGTATTCTGGGCGGTGAGAACACCAGGGATAAAAGCCTGGAAGTGGAGGAGAGGCTGATGCATTTGCGAAAGGGAAGGGAGATCCGCGTGATGGGACTGGAGTGGTGCTTCCTGGTATTTTCCCATCGTTGCACACGAGAGTCCTGGACCGGCCCCTGCCTCTGGCTGTCCCAAAGGGCCCTATATCTCAGTACCATTGCAGTCAGTTTGCAGAACTCCTCTAATTCAGCATTCAAGAGAAGACTTGGCATGAAAGGATGCTGGCCAGGTAGACAGAGTTCCGACTGGAAGGGCTGAGTGCTGAGTGGGAGGTGGGAAAGGACAAGTTAGTGCAAGCGACGTGGTCAAGATCTTTGAAGGCCAGAGAGCCTTTATTAAGGATATGTACATGACTCTTCTAAAGGCAATGGAGAGGCACAGAAGGGTTTTAAGCAGGAGAGAAGTTTGTCTGGGAAGGGAGGAAGGGATCCTGAGATGCCTTTAAGAAATCCACTTGTAGGTGTTCAGGTCTGGCGCTTAGGGAAGATTCTGACCCTGAGCTCGGTTCTCCAGAATCACACTGCCGCTAGGAAACCCTGATATTTTTCTAATATATTCTTCTTTTTTTTTTGCCCTATGATAGCCCTAGTTGTTTTCTGTTGCTTGCAGTGAGAGAACTCTAAAATTTAATAATGCAGAAGTAATAATGAAGATGGCACTGATTCACATGAGATTTAATTCGTCACACAACTAGATAGAACAAAATGGTCATAACTGACAATACTGCATCCCTGTTGGGAGTGTGTGGAGCTGTCTGGCCTGAGAGGCCTTTGTGTCCAGGTGAAAGATTAGACATGCATTGTCTTCAGTGGGGAAAGAAATGTAAAGTGTTCTCTTTAAAATGGATAATATTCATTATAATTAAGAATAAAAGCTGTAAAAATTCCAGGTTGTATAGAACAAAGTTACAGTAGAAGCACTTTGAGTGAACTTTATTAAGGAAATATTGATTATGACATATCAAGTCATATATACTAGACATAAAGTTAAAAAGGTATAAAACTTTTTGTCTCATTTTTATAGTCAGGCAAAGATTTTTTTTCTGCATATGTTGGGAACCTAATTTTTAAGGTTAATATCTAAAGCTTTATCCAGGTAACAAAAAAAATATTTAAAGTTTTATATCAGTTAACATTTGATAGGTATAGATTGAACACAAATTAACTCTACTCTCTCCCTAGGGTGAATTATGTCATGTTATTTGGCACCTTTTCTGTTTTAGCTGAGTTTTTTCCATTTGCTTTGATAAGGAATCAAAGATGAATTTCTTCTCAACTTGCATGACTTCAGCAGATTGATTTTCCATTTTGTCTACTTCAAGACTGAAATGGTAGCATCTGTATGAAAAATCTTACTACCCATATTGTCTTGGAAAAATATCATGAAAAGCTTTTACTAAAATTAATGAAGTGAAGACATTCAGTTTTGACAGTGACTTTCAGAGGTAGCTTCACCAATGTATAAATAGCCTAAAAAATCCATCGAACTTAAAAAAAAAACAAACGAAAGAAAATTTACAAAGGCACATAAAAAATTATGAACTCTAGGAGTTATCTAATTTACACATGTTTTCTTTTCATAAGTTCAGGCACAAACCGTAACCTATTTCTCACCCCTATGTTTTGTAAATTCTTCTTGCTCCCATGCATGATTACGTGTGGATTTAGTCTAGACACACCAACCATTAAGCAACCAATTTCACAGTTTAGTGAGTTGTCTGTGCTTAGATTTCCTGTTAGTCTCTTAAACTCTATTGTCTTCTTCCCTTGTGATAGTCAAATTACACACCAAAATTGGTATACTTTTTCAGATATGACCCAGTGGTTCTCATCTTAATGGAGAACATTCCTAGTAGAATTCCCACCCTCTGCTGTTCCACTTGATTTTCTTTTGCCCTAGAGCAATTGTCTCAGTGTTACAATTGGGCCTTGATAAGGGAGTCTTCAGGAAATTCTTCCATGATGACAGGCATGTTTGTACTCCTACCAATGTCAATGAGACAAACCTAAAATCAGTTTTAAACTCTTAATGCTGTTAATATTTAATTAATGTAACTTTTCTTCTGACACTTCCTTCAAGGAAGCATATTTAATTCTTCTATTACATTTCTTTCAGTTCTTATTAACCTTCCCCTGAAAAAGAAATGCCACTCTTTCTAAAATATGAACTACTAAAGTTATCATAAGTGATTTTTAAGTCAAGTACATAGGTGAGTGTGAAGAAAATTAACTTGCTACTGAAAGCTTAAAACACAAAGGATATTATAACGTAGTTACCCAGCAATCAGCCTTTCCATTATTAGGGAAAGTTCCATTGTATTCTGCAGCCACACCCATCTACCTGCCCCCTCCAGGTGTCTGATGAGAATATCTCTGAAGGTGGTGGGACTGGGGAAAGGTACTTACTTTGCCTGAAAGGGACAACTGACTTTGTAAGCTCATGTCAATGGTTTGCAACTTTTTAAATTTACATTTTCATTTTATCCATTTCACAAACAAATTAAAAAGGCAAATATTTTCTTGACTGAGATTCAAAAAATAAATAAATAAATAAGAAAGAAAGAAAAGAAAGCCCAATCCATAAACAATATTGATCAGGTCTCTTTCAATTGCAGAAGTCCAAAATCTAAACTCTAGCTGGCCTGAGCAAAGGAGTGGACATGTTGGCTCCCATAACTGAATAGTTCACAGGCATCAGACACAGCTGTTTAATATGTGTCATCAGGATTCAATCTCTTTCCAATACTTCTGGCTCTGCCTTCTTTGCCTTGGCTGGTTTTCAGGCAGGACTCCCCCACCCAAGTTCACAGAGATAAGATGTCTACCAGCAGCAGCTCCAGGCTTCTATTCTACTGATCTAGCAACAACTTCAGTGAAAAGAATGCCTCTTTCCGCACGGATGGGCTCTTCCAGGGGCTCAGTAAATAGCATCAGTCTTTGCAGCCTAGATTCTGAACCAATTAAGAAATAAGAAAAATAATAAGCAGCCCAAACACCACCTTTATTACTGATAAAGTTGGCCGGTTGGCCGCAGATGGACTTCCTAATGTGAACCATAGAATCGGGCAGACATTCTGCTCAGTCCCGGGCGTGGGCAGTGCTGCACTGGGCCGGGCCTCCCGAGGGGGCCTCTGTAGGCAGGCTGGCCCAGTGATTGCACCCTATTTATTCTTCTCATTTTTAGCAGTTAGACAAGTCACTCTTCCCTGAGGATTAGGGGGAGGCAGGAAGACCAGAGCTGTTATGTCTAGTAGAGCTGGAAATGTCATAAATTCGGAGAAAGTTCTTACCCAGTGTTTCCTGGCTCTTTGTTCTCTTAAGACACCAAATTAATCATTAAACACATGAGCAGCCAGGAATGTGGCTGCCTCCTCCAAGGACAGTCCTATTCCCACCTTTATGGGGTCACCCCCAGTACTGGCCACTGCTCCGTTGACGATCCCTCTGGGCCTCCAGCAGGCAGTGCGGATTCGGTTTCCAGAAGGCTGTGAAGCACATCAGAGCAATACAGACATACCTCAGCGGTATTGTGGGTTTGGTTCCAGACCACCGCAATAAAGCGAGTATCACAATAGAGTAAGTCACACAAATTTTTGGATTTCCCAGTGCATATAAAAGCTATGTTTACACTATACAACAGTCTATTAAGTGTGCAATAACATTATGTCTAAAAAACAATATACCTACCTTAATTGAAAATGTTTTATTGCTAAAAAATGCTAATGATAATCTGAGCCTTCAGCAAGATGTAAACTTTTTGTTGGTGGAGGGTCTTGTCTCTATGATGACGGCTGCTGACTGATCAGGGTGTTGGTTGCTGAAGGTTGGGGTGGCTGTGGCAATTTCTTAAAATAAGACCGCAATGAAGTTTACCACGTTGATTGACTATTCCTTTCATGAAAGATATCTCTGTAGCACATAATATTGTTTGGTAGCATTTTAGCCACAGTAGGACTTTCAAAATTGGAATTAATCCTCTCAAACCTTGTTGCTGCTTTATCAACTAAGTTTACGTAATATTCTAAATCCTTTGTTGTCATTTCAACAGTGTTCATAGCATCTTCATCAGGAGTAGATTCCATCTCAAGATACTACTTTCTTTGCTCATCCATAGGAAGCAACTCCTTATCCATTAATGTTTGATCTTGAGATTGTGGCTATTCAGTCACATCCTCAGGTTCCATTTCTAATTCTAGTTCTCTTGCTATTTCCACCACATCTGAAGTTACTTGCTCCTCTTAAATCCTGAACTCCTCAAAGTCAGCCATGAGGGTTGGAATCAACTTCTTCCAAGCTCCTGTTGATATTGCAATTTTGACCTCCTCCTGTGAATCACCAATGTTCTTAATGGCATCTAGAATAGTGCCAGAAGTTGCTAGAAGTTTTTTATTTACTTTGTCCAGATCAATCAGGGGAATCACAATCTATGCCAGCTATAGCCTTACAAAATGTATTTCTTAAATAGTAAGACTGGAAAGTCAAAATTACTCCTTGATCCATGGGCTGCAGAATGGGTGTTGTGTTAGCAGGCATGAAACAACATTTATCTCCTTGTACATCTCCATCAGACCTCTTGGTCTGACTAGGTGCATTGTCCACTAGCAGTAATATTTTGAAAGGAATCTTTTGTTCTGAGCAGTAGGTCTCAACAGTTATCTTAAAATATTTAATACACCATGCTATAAACAGATGTACTGTCATCCAGGCTTTGTTGTTCAATGTACAGAGCACAGGCAGAGTAGATTTAGCATCATTCTTAAGAGCCCTGGGATTTTCAGAACGGAAAATGAGCATTGGCTTCTAACTGAAGTCGCCAGCTGCATTATCCCCTAGTGGGAAACTCAGCCTTTCCTTTGAAGCTGCTCATTGACTTCTCTCTAGCTATGAAGGTCTTAAATGGCATTATTTTGCATAGAAGGCTGTTTCATCTACACTGGAAATGTGATGTTTAGTGTAGCCACCATCAACAATTGTCTTAGCAGATTTTTTCTGGGTAACTTGCTGTAGCTTCTGCATCAGCACTTGCTGCTTCATCTTGTACTTGTATGTTATGGAGATGACTTCTTTCCTTAAACTTTATGAACCAACCGTGCTAGCTTCAAAATTTTCTTCTGCAAATTCCTCACCTCTCTCAACCTTAATAGAATTGAAGAAAGTTAGGAGCTTGCTCTGCACTAGGATTTGGCTAAAGGGAATGTTGTGGCTGGTTTGATTGTCTATCAAGACCACTAAAACTTTCTCTATATCAGCAATAAGGCTGTTTCACTTTCTTCTCGTTTGCATATTCACTGAAGTAGCATTTTTAATTTCCTTCAAAAATTTTTCCTTTGCATTCACACGAGTTGGTTAACTGTTTGCTGCAAAAGACCTAACTTTCAGCCTATCTCGGCTTTTGACATGCTTTCCTTGCTGAGATTAATAATTTCTAGCTTTTGATTTAGAGTGAAAAACATGCAACTCTTCCTTTCACTTGAACACTTAGAGGCTATTGCCGGGTTATGAATTGGTGTAATTTCAATATTGTTGTGTCTTAGAGAGTAGGGAGGCCTGAGGAGAGGGAGACATGAAAGAACGGCCAGTGGGCAGTCAGAACACACACAACATTTATGAGTTAAATTTGCCTTCTTATATGTGTGGGGTTTGTGTTGCTCCAAAACCATTGCAATAGTAACATCAAAGATCATGGATCACAGATTACCATAAAAGATACAGTAATAATGAAAAATTTTGAAATATTGTAAGAATTACCAAAATGTGACCCAGAGGCATGCAGTGAGCACATGCTGTTTAAAAGTAGCACCTATGGACTTGCTCAACACCACAAACCTTCGATTTGTAAAAAGTTCGATATCTGTGAAGTGCAATAAAATGATGTGTGCTTGTATATTAATCCAACTCATTCCAAGGCCCATTTGCAGCAAAGACCAAATGCTCACTTCCTGTTCTATTTCCCATCCAGCAGGATGTCCAGGGTCATCCGTTCTAGCCTTTCAAAGATCAAATACCATCATAAAGACACTTCATTAATGAAATGCGTAGAAATTCCACTAGTATAATTCCAACAGTTTAGTGATCCCCCAAATGTAACCATAACAGTCTTTTAACAATCAAAGTCCTAGGAAGAAATTATAAAGTCCATTAAAAAATCCCTGTTTTAAATTGCAATCCACAGATATTAAAGTCAAGAGAATATTAAATTCTATCAATAAGTGCTCAAAAGATCAAAGTTCAAAATTCTGTGTTAAAATTGAAGTTCAAAAGCCATTCCCCTCAACTTACTATTCAGCTGATTAGTCTCAGTGTGTGGGGCTCTGGGTGCAGTGGGAGGGACGCTCTTGAAGCACACGTAGCCTGGGCTGTGTTTTCAGAAAGAGCGTGGTTCTTTTAGGACCTCAGAGGTCATATCAGTTGGACACCAAATCTCTTACTTTCTAAAGAATCAGAAAGTTAATAAGATACACAAGATTTCTATAGCACTGGCCTCACACCCATCATTTTAGAAAACAAGATAATACTCAACCCTCTAAAGCTGTCATCCTCAGCAAAATTATATATCAAAAACTAAGTTTTAAGTGCTGACAAAAAGCATTACAGACACATCAATGTGTTTGTATAAAAGAATAGATGAAATTCTTGGTTTCAGCCTCCCCAGATGCCGGCCAGTTGATGCTGGTTGCCTGGACTCCATCATGACCTATAAACTTAAATTCAACTGACAGAAGATTCTCAGAAGGAAAGAAGTTCATTTTGGCAGTCTGCATTTACCATAATTGGGGAGAAAAATCCAATTCTGCCCACTGTCTCCATTCCTAGGGAGTGGAATTGGGGACATTTCTGTCTTCCTGTACAGTTTGGAAATGGGTAACAATGACAGCCCCAGCCACCAGGTCTTGTTTGAGTGCATAACTTTCTCCTCCTCGTATTGGAAACCTCTCAATTGCTGGTTTCTCTTGAGCCCTGTTTTTCTGGCTCTCTAGGGCTGCACTGACAGTAGGTTCTGTCTGATGACACAGCACCTGCTATTTCTGGCAGCAGGTATGTAGAGTCCTAAGGAACAAGAAACCTGCCTTCTTAGATAAATAGAATTTTCAATCCAGAGCCAAATTTTGACCACATTTTCAAATTTTGACAAATTTTTACCACATTCCACATTTTGACCACCACATTTTGTGTGGGGGAAGAGGGTAAGCAGTTGTGGATAATTGTTGAGCCTGTGGACAAGCCACACAAATTCAAGATTTCTTCATTGTTCCCTCCCTGAAAATGCAAAATGAAATTTGCTTGTGTGCACTCCTGGTGCACCCTACTTAGACCCAAAGCAAACACTTTTGATCTAAAACCTCCCAGGGCTCTGTAGTACCCAATACTCAGTTGTCTGGCAGTTTAAAAGAAGACAAATATTATTTTGTCTATTAATGCTTAAAGGTCCTTAAAGACGCCTTTTCCCTGCCAACAAATCCTTGCATGAGCTGTACCTATTTAGGAAAAGGTGCTTTTACTTGCATAATTCATTCTGGATTTCCCAACAGCCTAGCAAGACAGGCACATGGATCGGGCTTGAATTTGACTTCAAAGGAATAAAAAAACAGAATTTTCTTTCACACTTCCATCGGGGGGCTGAGAATCACGCTTCTCACGTGAGATGTAGAGCCAAAGGGTACAGAGTTAGGAAAGAGGAGACGGGGTAGAGGTTGAGGCAGATGATGGCGGCCCTTGCTCATGACCATGGTTTGTGCGTAGTGTGCATTGGGGAAGCTACTAAAAGCTCCTCTGTCTGGGTGCGCAGGAAGTTTTACCTTTCTGGGCTATGCTTTGCCTTATCAGGGTAAACTGCTTCTCCCCGCCTCCCCCTCCCATCTCCTTGGCATCTGCAGGGAGTAAGGGAGCCCCCCCCACTCTCTCAGCTCCCCACGCTGTCTCGCCACCACGCTCAGCCTCGAGACTGTCGTGACTAACCTCACTCTCTCTTGTTCACGTGGATCAGACACAAGAAACCTGCCATTCCTCACCCCCAGACTCCGTTCCATCATCTCCCCTCTGGATTCCTGTAAAGCCTCCAGTCAGACTCCCAGCCCCCTCTTTCAGGAAGCCCTTTCTGGTCCACAGTCTGTTTAGACTGATTGTCTGAAAACTTAAGTCAGATGACGTAACTTTTTTTCTCAGATATCTCCAAAATCTCCCCAGTCCTTTCAGGATGAATGACAAACTCCTTTCCATGACCTCCAGGCCTGATGCCACCTGCTCCCCTGGACCTCCCTGGCTTCCTCCTGCTCCTCTTCTGTCATCCCAGCCTAGTCCCTAGTCTTCAAGTGTGCCAGCCTCGCTCTTGCCTCGGGCCTTTGCTTGGCTCAGAGTCTGTTTTCTGTGGCTGGAAACCTCTTCCCCAGATATCCTCTTGCCTGGCCCCCTCACTTCCTTCATTCTTGCTCAAAAGTTACCTTCTCAGAGAACCCATCAGTACCCTAATTAAAATTGCCATTTCCCCCTATGTTATCCAGAATAATGTACCCCAAAGATGTCCACATCCTAATCCCCTAAATCTGTGCATATATTATAGTGCATGGCAAAAGGGACTTTGCAGATGTGATGAGGTTAAGAGTCTTGGGATGTGGAGATTATTCTGGATTAGCTGGGTGAGTTCAATGTCATCACAAAGATAAGAGGGAGGCCTGAGGGTGAGGGTCAGAGAAGGGAGGCTGTCAGAAGCAGAGGTGGGACTGATGTGACGGCTGGAAGGGGCCACAAGCCAAGGAACGTGGGCAGCCTCTGGATGCTGGAAAAGATAAGGATACAGATTCTCCCCTGGAGCCTCCAGAAAAAATGTAATTTTGCTGACACTTTGATTTTAAGCCCAGTGAAGCCCATTTTGTAATTCTGAACTACAGAACTACAAGATGATAAATTTGTGTTATTTTAAGTCAGGTTTATGATAATGGGTCATAGTAGCAATAGAAACTAATACAGAACTAATATAAATATAAACAAACCAAGAAATTAATATAACCCCCCACCCCTACAATCCCCACCGCCTCACCTGTTTAGTTTTCTCCATTGTACTTATCACCATATCACATGCTAAATATTTTGCTTATTTATTTTGTTTATTTTTTGTCTCTACACACTAGAATATAAGCTCCATAAGGGCAGAATTTTGTGTGTGTTTGTTATTAATCCCCGATATCTATAACAGAATCAGCCATATACTAGAACCTCAATAATGATTTGCCAAATGAAAGGGTGTATATGTTTTTTTAAAATCCTGCCACATCCTTAGGGTTTTTTTTTTTTTCCTAACAGCTTTTTTTTTTTAACTTTTTGGTAAAAGTGACTTTTTCTTCCTTATAATAAGGAATTCCTTTCTATACTTTCAGTCTTTCAAATATAAAATGATTAGCAGTGTTCTATATTTTTTATACAAAGTTGATTTAGATGAATATTAGCAGCTTTACTTACAAATCTCACTTCCACATTTTAATGTTTGAAATAGAAAAAAAATTTCACATGTAAGATTTTTTTAAAAAGAAACTCATGTTTCAAAAGGATTAGTAAATTCAGAAATTATGTTCTTACCTAATAAAGAAAGCAATCTTTAAATTCCTGGCCAAATACCAATTTCCTGAAGTCATACAGCTTCAAATCTAAGGACTTTAAGTCTTTTAGTGAGAATTCCAAAATATGTTTTTCATAGATTTAGGGGAAGTAAATCATCACAGAATAACTCCCCCCCTTCCTCCATCTCTCCTTGCTACCATAGTTTTTTCTCCATTTCAAATAGAGAAAATGACAAAAAGTGCTCTGTTCTAATTTTTACGAAATCTTCCATGTTGTATTTTATCATTATGACACTGAGTCCCAGGTTGGGTTTATGGTATTCCACTTCCTGCCTATGCAATTGAGGAATATTGCTTTTTCCTCTCGCCTTTGGAAAGGAGGTAAAGAGCACTGCATGGGGTCATTCTGTAGTCCAAGGCTCCTGGGGTTGTCATGGGCTCTGCATGTTACACGGTGTTAAAGAAGCATTGTCTGCATGGGCATTCTTTCAATACACTTAAGAATATTTACTAAGCACCTATTTTGTGTGAGGTGCTAGAGGTATGAAGACCAGTCTTTAGTCACCTTGAGCTTTTAATCTAGAGAATATCTTCCATCATGCTTTTAGGGTACCAAGTATCAGAGCTTATTGCTGTATAATGAATTCCAACAGGCAATGGGGAAAATGTAAGAGTAAATTACCTTTTCTCTTACATTTAAGATGTAAAGAAAACATCTTCTTAGTAGGAAATCTTTATTTTTTTAGAAAATTACTTTTTGACCTTTTTCACAGAACAAAATACATGCTTCCAGTTTAAGACAGTGATTTGGGCATATAGGTTTGAATCCTCCCCTTCCCCAAATAACCCTGAAAACGTAGAGGACACTTTGAAGCATTGTTGAGGCCAGAACAAGAGGTCATCAGACTGAATTGAATTCATGGAGGATATTATGCAGATAGATTGGGTTGAGTAATGAGTCAAACCTGATTTACCACACAAGAAGAAGCCAAACACACAGACAGGTGGAAGAACCTACTAGCACCTTCTACTCCAAAGGAACAGGAGCTGGAGAAAAGGCTGGGCTTTGGGAGACCTTTGAGGTGCAACTCTCTGTGCCACCGGTCACAGCTCACACAGAGCACGATTCCTGCCATGGCTCTTAAATTATTGAAGTTCACAGTCGACGTAGGTCGTCATTCCTAGGTGAAAAGCCAGGGCTCCCTTTGCTGGGTCCCAGTGAGGCAGTTGTGCCAGGTGGAAAAGGGAAGTGCTGCTCCAGCGAGCCAGGTGCCACAACAAAGGACACAGGGAATTCTCCCAAATGGAGGGGAGCTCTCAGGTGGAGCAGCCTTTGCTTGCAGCTGGGAGTTCCCTTCCTAGTCCACAAGCTGGTAAACAGGTGGACTTGCAATTCCTGATGGCAGCGATGGAGAAGCCCCTATCTGCTTTTGTAAGGATGGGTGAATAGAGATAAATCACAGGACAGATGGGTGAGAATGCTCAGCTGTCAGAAGGAGAGGACCATTATAAGAAAAGGTGTTCTTATGAGACAGTGATTGTAAAAGATAGGATTAAAAGGTCTGAAAGCTTATCCTCCACAACTGATTCAATAAATTAAAGTGCCACATTGCCATAAAAAAGGCAGCCATTAAAAGAATATGATTAGAAATATTTATTGGCATGGAACGACTTTCACAATATATTGCTAAGTTTAAAGAAGAGACAGAGAGAGACAAACCAGGTAAGAGTAAAATAAATGCACTGTGTGTATGTGTGTGGATGGGGGGAGGGTGGGAGCAAGGGTTGGCAATGATAGGAAGGTAAATATTAAAAAATTATACACTAAAATAGTTAATAGGCAAAAAATTAATATATACTCTAGAATATGATATTAAGATGAGTTTATGAACTTCTTTTTGATAATGTATTTTTTAACTTTTTGGACAAAATGAACATAAATGGACATGTTTTTCTTAAAGTAAATATTGTTTCTTAGAAAGCTTACTCCCCAGGAAGGCCCCAGACCGAAACAATTTTATGGATGAGTTCTTAACACTTAACCAAGAGATGGCTAATTTCCATTCTATGTAAAATATTCTACACTGCAGAAAGACATGAGAAGTGTACCAATTCATTTTATGAAACTATCATATCCTTGTATGTCCAAGCCTAACAAAGAGAGCTGGAAAAAAAATCAACCATGTGCCAATTTCAGTTGTGAATATGAATCAAAATTTTGAAAACCATAATAGTAATTTGTTTTTAGTATTCTCCAATGAGAATAATGCCACGGTCAAGTAAGGTTTCATTTAAAAATGCCAACATGCTTTAATACTACCAAGTTTGTTAATAAAACATTTTAGCAAATCGAAAAGATAAACCACGACCTCAGAGATGCCTGCACTTATGACAAAAGGACAAAAGGGAATGGTTTTCATCGCAATCTTGCACTTTTCTGGGATAGCACATTCAGTGGAGAAGGAGGACCCTGTCAGAACTAGCCCCTAACAAGGATAGTGTTGCCAGCTACGGAATGGTGGGCTGGGAGGCTGCCACGATTACCAAGAAGAGACCTCCCCTCAAGAGTGACACTTCCAAATGCTGTGCACACTCTCCAAAATGACTAAATAAAGCAACAGCAACAGCAATGAAAATCTACGTTTTACCTTACTATCCCCTCCTGACCCTGAAAGACTTGTGCAGGGATTTATATAATCTCTGGCAAAATCTTTTATCAAACAAACAGTGCAAGAAATAGAAGAAAACTTTAGAAAATATGTACTTCATTGTATTACTGAAAACTGTGAGGACATCTGATTTAGATCAAGATGTGAAGTCAGGAAACATTTCCTAGAGGTGAAAAAAATGTTATTTTAAAAATGTGACGGAAGCAGTGAATAGCAAATTTGAAAACCAGGAATGAAACCAGCAAATTAGAAGACAACGGAGAAAATTCTCCCAGCATTGAGAGAATAATAAAGAAACAAATAGGATGAGAGAAGAGACAACAGATTGGAAGAGAGATCTGGGGAGTTCAGTATATGCGTGAGGACTTTTAGAAGGAGATGGCAGGAACAGACCTGAGTTAGTAAAGATGTGGTCTTCATGGCAAAAGGACAAGGGAAATGTCAGGTGAATTAACTAGCAAACCCCACACACAGTCATAAGCATAATATTTCTGAGTTTCAAAGACAAAGGAAACTCTTTACATGGAAAACTAAAGGTATCTTGACATGACACTGCAGAGGCAGGCAGCGCATTGCCATGGGAAGGACCCCAACACCAGACGTGAGTGGGTGTTGGAGGACAGAAACAGAGTTTGATACGTGCAAAGCTGACGTGAATCTGTGACTAGTTCCAGTATTCCAAATATCCCACTCTATGTGAAAGAAACTACATCATGCTTTTCCAAAACATGACAAGGATCCAAAAGTGGTGAAATTAAAAGTAATCTTTGAAAATGTTAATAATAAGAAACAAATTTTGATCAAGTAAGCTGTAAGGATCCTCGTAGACTTCTCTGCATAGAAAAAGATGTCACAAAATTGTTATTTGGAGAAGTGACTAAAGAAGATCCAATAAAAAAATGTAGAAAAATTATGTATTACAAAAGGATACTGGGCAATTCATTAATATAAATACTATGTTATTCGTCTAGATGTTGTGACTTTTGTGAATATTTTCATGTTTTAAGATTGTGCAATTTGTTGTTATTTCTCATTCAAATAAGAATTTATGTTCATACTTAATTTTTTAATCAAGGTATGGTTTACAGACAGTAAATCATTCTTGTGTATTTGTCTTAAATATAAACTTTAAAATTGTCTAAGGTTCAGGCACCCATAAATGGGATCCCTTCCTTGTATATAACTCAGGTAACATTCCTGTATTTCTTCATCCAGCCAAGAACAAAATCAACAGAAAGAAATAAAAACTTTAAAAGGGGAAAATTAAAAACTAAAAAGATTCTGGGTGATATCAAGATTGGAAAGCATATTAACTGTCTAAATAATTGTTAATATAGTTATAAAACTTGGTATAAATGTAAAAAGTGACTCCTGAAAGACAAAAATAAGATAGAAAATTGGTTGTTAAAGATAAGAAATATTGGATCATTTTTATGAAATGTGGTACACAGTGGGAGGAGATATGAAAAGAAAACTGTTTCTCATATTTCATAAACTTTGTGTTTATAGCCTGTTTATGATGGCATATGGTTTTGACACAGAATGGGCATAGTATTCTAAATATGAAATAGCTGGTGTCTCGCAAGCACTCCCACTCACTATGGACACCAGTCCTAACACCCCACGTGGGCATCCTGGTGCATGTAGAAGAAATACTATGTTAGACATCAGTGATATTCATTGTAGGAAAAGTAAGAAATTGCAATTCTAAATCATTAGATTCCTTAGATTTTTTTAAAGTGAGCTTTTTATCTTCAATTAACACCCAGTCATTCTTCATTGAGAATATTGGATTTGGGATAAAAATAACTATTCATTGGATAAAAAAATTTCTATCTTTGCCTTGCCATCATTAAGCTAAGGCAAATATAGATTATAGGGACTCATTATCTCCCATATTAGATTGTTAGAATACCAGTGCTCAAAACATTACAACTTCAAAGTTTCTGGTGCCTTCAACGTTGGCTTCAAAGAGAGCAATTACAGTAAATTTCTGTGAACTTTTAAAGGGCTGATCTCACTTTCTTTTCTTCACTCCAGGAAAGAAAGCAAAGCCCTTTTGAAAAAAAAAAAAAATCATACTCACCATCTATCACTGCCTTGACTTTGTTTTTTCCATGACAGGTTCATTGGTTTAAAAAAAAAAAAGTATTCGATAAAATAACCAAAGACCACCCTCCTCCACCTCCAAAAAACCCACAAAAACTCCTAAACCCAAAGCAACAACACTATTTCCTGGGAAATGTTAGCTAATTTATGCATTTGTCATATAAAAAATGTTGGAATTATAATTGGAAAATCAGTGAAAGACTTGGAACTTTGAGGTAGTGATTTTTTTTCTTATAAGATGTACAGATTTAATATTTAGGACCTCTAAGTTCTATATTATATTTCTTTATTTGTTAGCAATTTTAAAAAACACAAATGTAGAAATACATTGTACCTTCCACTTAACCTTGAATCTCACGTCAGTACTTGATCACTTGTAGGTTATTGCCATAAGGTTGACATACCAATTATTCATCTGTCTGAGCATGGCAGTGGTGTGGTTTCCCTTTTTTCGCTTAATTATAAACAGTAGCTACTAAGTTCCAGTTCACTTACTGGCTACAGGTGTGTGTGTGGTATGCGTGTAACCAGTCCGTTACTGTGTACGAAATTTTCCAGTAACTTAAGAGTGTTATACCAAGGCAAATGTTTCCAGCATCCAAAATAAATTTTTCGTGGGCCTGTCATTTTTTTGGCCTTTGCTTAGGAATAGTTTAGTTCAGTTGCTTGGGTACAGTTGATTGAATACAGTTGCAACAACTAATCAAAATCTGTTACAAGTCAGGGGCACTTGAAATTTGTACCCTCGTGTCTTCACGATGATGCATTATTTTAAACCCAGAGTTTAGCACCTGTACAAATCCTCTCTTGGTCGAAAGCCTTGACTAATGATGAGCAGGATGAGCAGAGCGTTACTCACTTTGAACTAAAGAAAAGTTTATTAAAAACATAATGTTCTATATAACAGTGACAGAAACAGATTTCTTTCTCTTGTGTGGTTGAAAATAGGTAAGCCTCCCTTGTCTTTGGGCTTCCTGTCAATGGTTGGGTTTGTCTGGTGGAGGGCCCAGCAGGAAGTTGGAGGTTCAGGGGAGTGAGAGGGCAGGGTATTTATCATCCCATCTTCCTGCCTGCTGGGTTGCTGAAAATTGGCTTTGCCACCCTGCCAAAGGCCAAAGCCCCTGTCGGGGAACCCCTCCATCCAGCCTTCTGTCTGGGTTCTAATACTCTCTCCTCCCTTTCTGTTTCCAGACCAAGGGCTGGGAACAGCTTCGTTCTGTTGCCATGCTCAGGGTGCTGTGCCCTGCTTTCTTACCTCTGTGTAAAAAGTGGTTTTAATTAAACTCACCTCAAATTTTCCAGTGAAAGTGTGCTTTCTGTTTTTTGCCAGGTCCTTGGGCTAGGTAGTAATTTTAAATAAAACAAGGCATTTGGCCATAGTGATGAGTGAGAGAGAATAAAGGAGCCCTGGAGCACTGAATGACATTTCTGCAGTCTTTTCCCTCCCAACTGCATTTGACCATCCCGACCCTCTCTTCCTTCTTCCAGTCCCAGTGTCCTCATGACTGACTGAATCCCTTCATTTCCATTGTTCATGAAATCTTCTCTACTTTGGATTAAGTCCCATTTTCTAGACATATCACTCTTTCCCATCTCCTGAACATCTCATCCACCTTCATTTCTTATGCCTCATTCTTTTAGAATCCCAATAATAATGATTAAATAGGAAATAAATTTGATATACTAATCTATGTTAAGGTACAAATATCTAATAATGCCTTAATCATGTGTAGCACTCCATAGAGTATTGACTTTAAAGATAAAAATGGCTTATTCCAGATTATGTAGCATAAATAAAGGAGTAAGTCTCTACTGGTGAGAATATCATCCGTGAAGGCGAGAGTTTTACTGGGAACATTCTATGAGGCAGCAAGCACAACTCTAAGGCCATGCAATAAGATTCTGTCAGCTCTACTTGGATATAAGGTTTGCAGAGGAGCTGAGTGATAAGTTTAATGTTAAGGACTGTGCCCAAATGAGATCATTTCTCTCCTTAGTGAAATAGATAAAAGGAAAGAAGAATGAATATTGGAAAATTTGATGTAAGAAATGAATAGCTACTATAATAATTCTTTCTGGACACCAACAATCTCTATTTAGATATGGTCTTGGCATGCTTTAATGTGTCAAAACTTAAGCAGAAATCTGAAGAGTACAAAATTTGATGTACTTTGGGTAAAGTTAATAATTGCTCTATGCTTTGGACCATTTTCAGAGTCATGGTTCTTTTTGTTCTTCTGATATGAAACTTTGGAGTGTCATTAATACCAAGACCCCAATTTCTGACAGTTTGCTTTATCATGTATTTGATTGCATTAATTCAGCACTCGGATGCATTTTGCACACCATTTCTTAAGAGGTTCTGCTGGTAATGCTTTCAAATTCAAACCTAGAAATTAATAAACAAACCTCACTTTGTCACATTCACTTTAATCCACTTCAATTAGGGCATGCATGTATGTTGCATAGCAAGATTTTATTAAAATACTGCATATCAATTCATTTGCATGGGGGAGGCTCAGTCTTATCCTTCCAGCATCTAAATCTAATTTCTGGTACCCTAAACTCTAAATCTATCAGCTGGCAGAGACATGGGACTTGCAGAGCAGCTGGGTCTCAACATCAGAGGCAGAGGCTTGGAGGATATGAGGGCCTGAGTCAGAGGGAGGCTTGCAGGAGAGAAGCTTATAAAAGCACCACCCTTTGACAACCCTCCCTACACCTTTGCTAAAGACCTCATGTACTGACCATTGAGATTTCCATTGATATTTTACATTGCTTCTTTTGATATTCACTGTTCATCTAACCTATTTTTTTTAATTGCCTACCAAATGCCAGGCACTGTTCTAGGTCCCGGGGATACATCAGTGAGAAAAAATAGATAAAATATTTTCACCTTATAGTGGGTAAGGGGCAGGGAGATAGACTTCAAGCAATAAATATAATGAATAAGTAGGCTATATAGTGAGCTAGAGAATGCTAAGTGTTAGCTGAAAAGACATGGAGCTGGGTAAGGGAATCAGGAATTTGGGAAGTTGTAATTTATACCGAGTGGGCTTATTGAGTAGGTGACATTTGAGCAAAGACTTGAAGGAGGTAAGGGAATGAGACACGGAGCTACCTTTTTAACACTGACTGTTACAGCCACCTATTAAGGCAGCTTTGTCCAATTAAAATATGCAAACAGAATAGGTCATTTAAAATTTTGTGGTAGCCATATTTTAAAAAGTAAAAAGAAATAGGTAAATCTATTTTAATAAAATATCTTATATAACTCAACATCTAAAATATCACTTTAGCATGCAAAATGTTAGATATTGTGCATTCTTTTATTTCCATACTAAGTCTTTGACATGTGATGTGTATTTTATAATTACAGCACATGTCAATTTAGCCACACTTCAAGTGCTCAGTGGCCACGCATGGTGACTGGCTACCATATTGGACAGTGTAGCCTTAAAGAGTGTTGAAAAAGTGCTACTTTTAAAGAACACAGTCAAGAGGAGTGAGTGGTCCCTCTTTGTCCCACCCTCCACACTAGTCAGGGAGTGCTCGTGGGCAGTGGAAAGGAGGCAAGCTTAATTTGGGATGAAGGAGAAACTTATTGCAAACAAAGCATTAAAGAATTTTCTTTCTGTTTTAGTTGAATAAGGATAATCAGTATCATCTCTTTTGTATTAGCAATGTGACATAAATAGTCATGTTTAATGCTCAGACGTTTGTCTACATCTTCCACAAAAGTTTCTTCTCTTTTAGGAATTGTCTCACTGAGAGACTGGTTTTGGTGGATTATCCATTCAAGATCAAGCCCTTATTTGTAGTACGCTGTACGTTTGCTGGAGACAAAGAGGATGACCTTAAACTAGAGGTTGAGAATATAAATAGCAGCTTTAAAGGATGTAATTGTACTCTAGATGCCAGGGTTCTAATACTATGACTACTTGTAAGGTATCCTGTTCAGCAAGAATGAGGAAGAAATAAACCATACATTGATGCCGTTTTTGCAGTTCCTAGCAGTCAAGTATGAAGAACAGTTGTTACTAGTTTTTCTCTTCCCAAGTAGATTTTAAGTCCCCAAGAGTAAGAACCCTGTCTTTGTTATTTTCTCCTTTCTTTTGTATCCTCTATAGAGGGTAGTGATAAGTTGATACTTAATAAATATTTGTAGGTTCCTGCAGGGTTTGGCAAACTTTTTCTGTAAGGCCCAGGTAATAAATATTTCAGTCTTTGAGGGCCATACTCTTTCTGTCACAATTACCCTATTCTGCTGTTGTAGCACAAAAGAAACCACAGACAATATGTAACCAGTAGGCATAGATGTGTGCCAATAAAGCTTTCTTTATGGACACAAATGTGAATTTCATACAATTTCTACATGTCACAAAATACGTTCCTCTTTTGAGTTTTTTTCAACTTTTGAAAATGTAAAAAATCATTGCTAGCTTGGGCTGTGTGAAAATAGACAATGAAACGGCTTGGCATGGTGACTCACACCTATAATCTCGGCATGTTGGGAGGTGGAGGTGGAAGGATCACTTGAGATCAGGAGTTTCAGACCAGCCTGGGCAACATATCAAGACCCTGTCTCTACAAAAAATAAATTTAAAAAATTAGCTGGGTGCGGTTGTGCGCACTTGTGGTCCTAGCTACTTGGGAGGCTGAGGCAGAAGGATCACCTGAGCCCAGAAATTGGAGGCTGCAGTGAGCTATGATTGTGCCAATGTACTCTAGCTTTGGCAGTAGAGCAAGACTCTATTACCACCTCCCCCCACAAAAAAAAACAAAAAACAACTGGCAATGGCCTGGATTTGATGCAAGGGCTGTAGTGTGCCACTGCCAGGCTTACATTATTCTAATTTTTTGTTCTGCCTGTTTTGTTGTTGTTCCCTTGCCTCCTTGTTACCTAAATCTCTCTCTGTGCTTCTTTTTGACCTTCCTTCAACTCATTGCCAATTCTCCTATATCCTTCCTTCCTCCCTGTTCTTCTTTCTTCCTTCTCCTTTTTTCTTTCCTATCTGCAAATGTTATAGCTATTTTTTTTCTATTTACCTAAGCATTGTCATCTTAGGTGGAAGGATTTCCTGAAACACAGATCCAATCTCAGGGGAAAAAAGACACATGGGATTAAAACAATGCTTAAAACACTGTGTCCTAAATGGTTGTATTATGGCCTCCTATTCTCCTTCTCCTGTTCCTCATCTTTACACTCCTTCCTATGCCAAGCACTGTGGTAAAAGAGTATAAAAGTGACTTACGTTAGTCTCATTACTAACATGTACAGGTATGTGGGTGAGTGATGGTTATGACAGTTGTGCCGCTTGTTTTGTGTCACCCTGGAGTAACTGAGCCCCTCGCTGTTTATTCTCTCACCCCTTCCTGAAAATTCAGACACCTGTTTGTAAAAATTATCTTGACTCACTCACAATTTTGGCTTTGCTGAAAGTAGTTTTTATTATTTCCAACCACTTTAATTCATAGCTTCTAGTTATTAATATGACTTTATTTTAAGTCTCTTTGACAATACTTTCATAAACAATTTGCCCCAAATCTACCAGGTTTGAGCAATAGTCTTTATAATTCAGTTACCAGGGGAATTTTTGAAATACAGACATTACAAAGCCAAAAGCAAAGAAAATAACTTCACAGAGAAACCAAACCAAACCAAAACAACAACAAAAATACCCACTTTAGTTCATGTCAACAACATTCAGAGCATGTCTCTTTTAAAATAACATGGTCTCAGCAATTTTTTCCTAAAAGAATGCAGCAGATTTTTCCTTCTTGTTTTCTTTCTTTATAAAACTGCCAACTTAAAAAATATTACAGAATTTTACCATTGTCAGCAGTTGTCCAGAATCTTGCCCATAAGTCCAAAATGTGTTTGCCTGTCCTTATTTTTTAGGCTACTTTGATTAGGTGTTAGAATCAATAACCCCCTTCTTTTTGGATAGATTTTTTTTTTTTCTTTTCTTCCACTAAGTAATTTCTGAATTAGAGGTAAGGCAATCAATTTCTTCAGCTGTCTTTACCATTGTGTTGTTCACAGATATCTGATCTTTTTAAGACATACCATGATATTCCCCCTTAATTCAGAATATTTGAGAAAATTTGATAGCATAATTAGCAAAATCTGGACTGAAGCAAAATGTTTACAAAACACAGGAAAACTTCATAATCATTCCATCCTCAAATGAATACACAGTATTGATTTGAAATATTCCTCCAGCTCTTGTCCTTTTTAGATATATACTATCAAGTCACTGAATCTCACTAAAGCATTTCAGTTGCATGGATTGCAGACAAATGCTGACTATGATGGAATTTTTGATTTGTTATCTACATATTGAAAGATAATAAAGTGATTATCCTCTAGTTGCATAGTTTTTTTTTTAAGCATTGCAAACATATTACACTCATTACCTTGATAATATTCACAACCTCCGACAGGTATGAGTGAAAAATACTAATACTAGTATTTTCAAACAAGAAAGCATAGATATTTAGCAAATGTTTTGTAATATAATTTATACAATATTATACAGCTAATCATAAATATTAAAGTTTAGATTGTATGCTCTTTATAGTTCCCCCTTAGTTCATTAACAAAAATTATTCTGAAGACTATAGACATAAAAATGTTACTGTTTATAAAACATAAAACTTTGCCAGTCAGATGCCCTAAAGTCTTTCAAATACTTTATATGCAGTTTTACCAACGTTAGAACGAGAGAAAAAGATAACTTTCTCTTTGAATTCAGAAAAGACCAAGAAAAATAATTTCGTGGGCGTACTCAAAGAAACAGAGGCTACAAGGCAGGCTACTCCAGGAGTGGCATTGCTCTATTTGGGCTGAGTAAAAAAGTGTGCAAGGAAAGAAGTAGGCTTTTATGGCTGATTGTACTTTCCAAAGGTGTTGCACCAATTTATATCTCATCTCATATGTTCTTCTTACAGTGCTGCATTGACATGCCTCCATTGAGAAATGAAGTCTGTTTTCTCCCCTTGAATATGGGCGAATCTTTCTAACTGCTTCAACCAATGGAATGTGGTGGATGTGACATTGCTTGGCTTCTGGGGCTAGGACACAAGGAGATATCTAACTTCAGTTTGGCTCTTTCTTATTTGCTCAGGGCGCTTGCCCCTTTGGAATCAGCCACCATGATATGAGAAAGTCCAGGCCACAGGAAGAGGCCACATGCACGTATTCTGTCTAAAATTCCCAGCTAATAGCTAGGCTGACAGCCAGCATCAACTACCATTTTTGTGAATGAATGAGTCTTCAGACGATCCCAGCCCCCAGACTTTGAGCCACCATGGCTGATGTCAAGTGGAACAAAAATGAACTATCCTCACTAAGCTCCACCTAACTTGCAGATTTGTAAGCAAAATAAATGTTGTCATTGTTTGAAGCCTCTAAATTTTGGAGTAATTTATTATGTAGCCATAAATAACTGGAATGGCCTTCAACAAGATAGTGCTTTAACACTGTGAACATTACATTGCCCATGTAGTAGGAATTCCTTTGTGTCTCAAAAACCAAGGCTGAACCAAGCCCTGGCATACTTAGCTCATTCCCCTGTTTGTTGAGTATAGAGTTCCTTTTTTGTGATTGCCTTGGGAATAGAAACAAGTGAGACCACTTCAGACAGAAAGTGACCAGCAAATTATTGTTCTATGGCTTTTGTGAGTCCCCAGAAAGAGAAAAATAAATAATTGGCTTGCATTAAAATACTTCTATTAGCTCTGCTCTTTGAGAAACACCTTCACAGCTAGCAACATGATGATGTCACCCTTGGGTACCTATTATGAAGAATGATCCAAGTCTTACCTTGATCTATCTCTGTAATTCTAACACAAATAATTTTTGGGGTGCAGATGAGTAAGCAGCAGATACAGACAGCAGTAACTAAGTATGTTCTTATTTTTGTGCAAGTTCTTAGGTAGGCTGGCAGCATGTGGTTGAGGCAAGTTTGGAGTTTATTTCCCCATTTGTAACTCAGCAGGATGGCTTCTGTTGAGGACTTACAAATTATAGGATGAGCTGGAGAAATCTGGCAAGGCACTTTGGCCAACTGCTCCTAGAAACACTTCAGTTAACTTAGAGGTCAGCATCACTGTTTCAGTCTGACTTTTTTCAATTTTGGCAGCTTGGGTAAGATTCCTGCTGACAAAACCTTTCAGCTTTATTAAGGTAAATTGTTTACAGCAATCTATATGGTGCAACTAGCTGGTGTGGCTGAAAAGTTTATATTTGGGGTTATTTCCAGGTGCTTTAAGAACTCTATGTCAATAACCTAGTTCTTCCCTGGATGTGATCCTAAGAAATCCATGGACTACTGAGCAAACATAATCTTTATAGAATAGTAGGAGGCTTATGTGCAGCAGTATAATATACCATTGAACATCTGAATCCATTGCAGTTCAGTAGACAAAGCTTTGAGTCAAAGCTTTATGCCAACACTCTCTGAAAGTGCCGTGATAAGGTGGCCGAGACAATGTAGAATCCATTTCCTGGAAGAAAAAGGCAGAGAGTAGTATATTTAATAGTTTGGACTCTGGAGCCAGACTTCCTAGGTTCAAATTCTGTCTCTGAAATTGGTTGTGTGATCCTAGGGCAGATAATTAGTCTTTCTTTGTCTCAGTTTCTTCATTTCTAAAATGAAAATGATAGAGTTGTTGTAAGGTATGAAAGAGTTAATACATGCACAGTGCATACGACAGTGCTTGGTATGCAGTTACGTGCTCAGTAAATGTTAGCTATTACTATTATTTTGTGATGAACTGTGGAGTGTCTTAAATTACTCAAAAATTTCCCCTTTTACCATTATGAAGTATTTGGGGGTTATGGGCAGTTAATCACCCAACTTGTTCAGGCAGAAAAAGACATGCTTCAAGCACATTTTTAACATCAACACTTTCTCTGGAAGTGGTACAATCTCTCTAGGGATCTGTAACAGTCAGCTCTGAACATCAACATTAGATACTATCCTTTTAGTTACACCCTACGCAAGTAGAAAACTTATCATGAGCACTGATTATGTGGCTCCAATGTTGCATAGTGACATAATTAACAATAAAACCTTGCAAGAAGAGTTTCAAACAAGGCTTGTTTTGGTGAAAATTGAGAAAGTAGGTGAGAGACTCTTGACTTCAGAGTCAAGAGTCTACTCATGCTGTAGATGATATTCTTGAAGCATTTAATATTTCAGAGCTGGCTGCCATTATTTTTCTTACTATGTATAACTCCCTCACCATCAGTTTAAGAATCAAATGGTAAGAAATTGTGGTTTGTTCTCAACATAAGACATTCATTCTGACTGAAAAGTGAATGACCATATAACATCCTAGAAAGTGACATTTTGCTGAGACTAGCTCCATAAAATGCTTTTTTTCCCCCAGTAAGATAGGAAGTAACCTGACAATGGCAGACTCTTGAGGAAGAAAAACAGTAGAAAGTGCAGAGCCCCAAGAAAGTTTAGTTTTGCTTCACTTTAGATCATGTCCAGTATTGCACTTACTTATCTCCATGGACTGAACACTAATCGCAGAGACAGAGAGTAACCCAAGAAGGTACCAGTGGAAGTTCTCATTCCAAAACTTCCCTCATCATTTAGATGTCTACTATGTTCTCCTTTTATGACATTATCAACATTTTTTCCTTTCTTGAAAAGACATTAGTATTTTACTATTGTCAGCTTTTTCTTCTTTCCATATTCCTGAGTTGTTCTGTGAATTCAGCCTTTTTATTGATGCCATGATTAACACATTGTTGAAATATGAGCACCTTTTGTCAGTCACTTCTCGGTTTTGCTCAGGTGCATTCCCGGCCCTTCATTATATTGGGGAAGCCACATTTCTCAAGTTCCATTCCCTTTGGCTTCTGCATAGGTTTGACCAATAGGAGGCAGAGTTGAGAGACTGGAGGGCAGCAGGAAGGGAGAAGGTAAAGTATTTCTCCTCTGTGTCTGCTTTGGGCAACATCTCTAACAGGGGCTGTCTGTCCTCTGTGGCACTGGGCAGCCGGCCATGGTTCCAGTCCACATTGGGCTTTGGCTTTGGAACTTCTGTAACATTGATTTAACAGATTTCCTGTATTAAACTCCCTCTGTTGAAAACAGAGTGTTTTCTGACCAGATCCTGACTGATACACACTTATAGAATCCTTGCAAGATCCCTAAAGAAAGCACTGGAATGCTAGAACATTTAAGGATTGTAAGGGTAACAGAAATTCTAAATGATATAAATGAAACTTTCTGGATCACTGATGATTATTTGGGCATCTACGATTATTTCATTAATGATGAGCTATTAATAGACATACACGAGGCCAATCTTTGCAAAGCCCTTCTCCTTAGTAAAGATAGTGGGAAGTTTGTTAACTATGAATACTACAGATGGGGATTTCTTAAGGGCTTTCTTCAGAGTCCTTTTACAGTCTCTACAGAGTTCCAACATAAAGAATTAGTTGCTGTATAATTAGCTTAGGCCTTGCTATGCACTGTTTATTCGATGGCATCCTAGTTGACTAGAAACTCAAGTATCTCCTAAATGTTTTTCCTTAAAACAAAAAATTCATATCTGATTTGGAGTGAATTGCTGCAATGTCTGGATGTAGACAAAAACGACACAGTCATTTTTTGGAGCAGTTTTAGGTTTATGGAACAATTCAGTGGAAAGTATAGAGAATTTCCATATAGCCCTCACTCCACCCTCCACTCCCCAATTTCCTCTGTTACTAACATTGTGCATTAGTGTGATACATTTATTACAGTGGATCAGCTAATATTTACACATTATTATTAACTATATAAACTAAAGCCCATAGTTTACATTAGGGTTCACTCTTCGTGATGTACATTCTATGGATTTGACAAATAAAAGTATCTACTATCACAGTATCATACAGAAGACTTCCCCTGCCCCAAATCCCCTGTGCTCCACCTCCTCATCCCACTGAAACCCTGACAACCATGGGCCTACTGTCTGCATTGTTTTCCCTTTTTCAGAATAGTTCATATAGTTAGAAGCATACAGTATTTGGCCTTTCTAGATTGGCTTTTTTCATTTAGAAATATGCATTTAAGATTCCTCCAAGTATTTTGAAGTTTTGATAGTTCACTTTTTTTTATCATGGAATGGTATTCCCTTGTATGGATGGATCACATTTGTTTATCCATTAACCTATTAAAGGACAGCTTGGTTGCTTCTAGGTTTTGGCAATTATGAATAAAACTGCTATAAGCAATTGTGCTCTAAGGTTTTTGTGTGGATGTAAGTCTTCAGTTCATTTGAGTATATACCAAGGATCACATGGTAAGAGTATAGTTAGTTTTGTAAGAAACTACCAAATGATCTTCCAAAGTAACTGTACCATTTTGCATTCCCACCAGCAATGAATGAGATTCCTATTGTGCCACATTCTGGCCTGCATTCGGTGTTGTTAGAATGTTAGCCATTCTAATAGGTGTACAGCGATACCACATTGTTGTTTTAATTTGTAATTCCCTAGTGGCATATAATGTTGAGTACCATTTCATATGCTGACTTGCCATCTGTATATCTTCTTTTATGAGGTATCTGTCTATATTTTTACTGACTTTTTAATTGGGTTGTTTATTTTCTTTTTTATTAGATTTCTTTAATTTTTTATTTTTAATTATTATGGGAACATAATAGAGGCATATATTTATAAGGTACATGTGATGTTTTGATATAGAAATGCAATGTGTATTAATCAAATCAGGGTAATTGGGGTATCCAACACCTCAAGCATTCGTCTTTTCTTTGTGTTAGAAACATTCCAATTCCACTCTTTTAGATTATAGTCATTTTGTTGTGCTAGCAAATATTGTTCATGCCATCTAACTGTCTTACTATCTATCGATCACAGTATCTGGTTTTAACATTATTTCAAGGAAAGAGTCACTGAAGTGGGCAGAAAAGACAATCTTGCATTGGCTACGCCACTCTTACCCCCCACACCCCGTCCCCCAGCAGTGCCCAAGGGAGAGAGAGTGAAGTGATCATGGGACTTTGCACTGAAACTCAGGGCCACCCTGGCACAGGGGAACACAACACAGGGCAAAATTCTGATGGCCTAACAGAGGGAGCATTTAGACCAGCCTGGCCCAAGGGAAATCCTCCACCTGGAAACCCGAGTCCTGCTAGCCCCATCACCAGCTGACAAAAGCACAGCCTGTGGCCTGGACTAAATTCGTAAGGCAGTTGGGCCACAAAGGCTACAGTCCTTTGGCAATTCCTACAACCATACTGTCTCGGGGCCAAGGGGCTTGGGGTGCACATGACCCACTTAGACACCAGCAGTGGTGGCCAAGCCAGTGCCCATATCACTCCTCCCCTAATTCTGGGCAGTGTAGCTCAGGGAGAAGTTTTTCCCACTTGAAGAAGAAAAAGGAAGAGTTCAGAGGACTTTACTTTGCAACTTGGGTACCAGCTCAGCCATGGTAAAATAAAGAACCAAGTAGACTCCTGAAGCTCTGATTCCAGGCCTTAGTTCATGGACAGCATTTCTGGACCCACCCTGGGCCAAAAGGAAACTTGCTGCCCTGAGGGGAAAGACCCAGTGCTGGCAAGATTCACTACCTGCTAACCAAAGAGTCCTTGGGCTTTGAATAAACATTAGAAATAGCCAGGCAACAGTCACTATGGGCATTGGGTGAGACTGGGCTTGCTTCAGGTATGACCGGATGCTGGTGACCACGAGGGAGTGCCCACATCACTCCCCCTCCAACTCCTGCAGCCCAGCACAGAGAGTGAGGGAAGAGTGAGAGATTTTGCCTGATTATCCATGGAATTCTCCCATGTCTTACCCAAGTCCACCAAGGTGGTACCACCAGGAGTCTGCAAGAGTCACAGCATTACTGGGCTTGGGGCACCCCCAGTGCTGATGTGGCTGCAGTGACCAAAGACTTAGATCACAACACTCAATTCCCTTTGAATATCTGGAAAGCCTTCTCAAGAAGAATGGGTTCAGACAAGCTTAGATTGTGAAGATTAAAATAAATACCTAACTCTTCAATGCCCAGACATTGACAAACATCCTCAAACATCAGGAACCAGAAATAAATCTACACATCTATTGTGAACTTATCTTTGACAAACAGGCCAAAAGCATACAGTGGGGAAAAAACAGTCCCTTCAATAAATGGTGCTGGGAAAATAGGATATCCATATGCAGAAGAATGAAACTAGATCATTATCTCTCATCATATACAAAAATCAAATCAAAATGGATTAAAGACTAAAGTCTAAGGCCTGAAACTATGAAACAATTAAAAGAAAACATTGGGGAAACACTTCAGGACATTGGTCTGGGAAAGGACTTCTTGAGTAATACTCTCAAAACACAGGCAACCAAAACAAAATTGGACAAATGGGATCACATCAAGCTAAAAAGCTTCTGCACAGCAAAGGAAATAATGAACAAAGTGAAGAAACAGCCCACAGAATGGGAAAAAACATTTGCACACTACCCATCTGACAAACGATTAATAGCTAGAACATATAAGGAGCTCCAACTACTCAATAGGAAAAAAAATAGATAATCCAATTAAAAATGGGCAAAGGATCTGAACAGACATTTCTCAAAAGATGATGTACAAATGACCAACTAGTACATGAAAAAGTGCTCAACATCATTAGTCACCAGAGAAATGCAAATCAAAACTACAATGAAATATCATCTCACCCCAGTTAAAATGGCTTTTATCCAAAATATAGGCAATAATGAAGGCTGGCTAGAATGTGGAGAAAGGGGAACCCTTGTACACTGTTGGTGGGAATGTAAATTAGTGCAACCACTGTGGAGAACAGTAGAGAAGTTCCTCACAAAACTAAAAGTAGAACTTCCATATGACCCTGTGATCCCACCACTGCTGAGTATACATCCAAAACAAGGAAATTCAGCATATGGAAAAGATATCTGTACTCCCATGTTTATTGTAGCACTATTCACAATAGCCAAGATTTGGAATCAATCCAGGTGTCCATCAACAGATGAATGGATAAAAAAATTGTGGTACATACACACAGTGGAATGTATTTAGCTGGAAAAAGAATGAAGTCCTGCCATTTGCAGCAACATGGATGGAGAACATTATGTTAAGTGAAGTAAGCCAAGCACAGAAAGCAAATCTTGCATGTTCTCTCTCATATGGGCAAGCTGAATATTAAAACAATTGATCTCATGGAGACAGAGAGTAGAATGATGGTTACCAGACGCTAGAAGGGTGGTGGGGATGGGGTGATAAAGTGGGGATGGTTAATGGGTGCAAAAATAGATAAATAGAATGAAAAATATTTGATAGCACAATAAAGTGACTATAATCAACAATAATTTAGGGTATATTTTAAAATAACTGAAAGAGTAGAATTGAAATTTTCCTAACACAAAGAAATGATGAATGCCTGAGGTGATAGATATCCCAATTAGCCTGATTTTATTTATTTATATTTTATGCCTATATCAAAACATCACATGTACCTTAAAAGATATACAACTATCCTGTACCCATAGTAATTAAAAATTAAACCAAAAAGTCCAAAAAAAGTTAAGAAAATTTACCTAGTGCTAATTATAAAAAAAAGAAAGAAACAAATAAAAAAACAAAGGCATGACCTGGAATTGAGATACATCACTTCCACTCATGTATCATGGACTGGAACTTGGTCATGTTACCCACCTAACTGCAAAATATTGGCAACTATATTCCTGTCAAGAAGATAACTTGGATATTGACAGCATTAGCATTGTCTTTGTCATCTCTGTGAGGAAATTTAACAAATAATTTCTATTTCTTTGCATTTTACTGCTTTTTTCAATTTTTTCTGCAGTAACTATGTATTAAAAGAGAAAAAAATGTATGATTAGAAGCCCTCGAAGTTTATAAAAAAGGTACTCCTTTAATTTCTACAACATAAATTTACACTGTCTAAAATATTTTCTCGGACTTTCAAAAGGTTAAATTTGGTCCAGGCAAGGGTTGCTCTCGCAAGATTTTCTTATTAACATCATAAAAAGAAATCCAATGTAATATGGAACGTGCTTTGATTCAGCTGATAGAATCCATAAACCTAAATAGCATTGAGAAGTATATTGATTCTCCCACATATTCATCAAATATTGGTTAATAAACTAGGATATTGAGCACTCTAACTTTAAATCATGTTTTTAGTAGAAAGAGATGGAGAGGTGGAAATGTCTGAGACCAGATTCCTGAACCTCAAAGTCTTTTCTATTAGCACCCTTTCTACAGTTCATTGCTCCCAAATTGCCTTTATCCTTGACCACATCAGCCCTGTTCTTAGAAAAAGTAGAGAGAGAAGATGCTGGAGAAATACCTTGGCCTCTTTCTTTAATCCCTCCCTGCAATGTCCAGAGGCCAGCATTTTCCTGGATAATATTGAAAATGTTGTCTCCCAAAATGTCAGGGTGATAGCAATATCTCTATCCACTGGTCCATCATCCATCTTTCCTTCCTTCCTTTCTTTCATCTATCCACCCAACCAACCACCTATCCGAGAAACTTGGAGACTCTGCAGTGACCCAGAAACCAGGTACACCAGAACTGGTACACTGACAAAAATTCTTTCTATTTGCTCTTGAACAGCCACTTTAGATGCAGGATCCACTCAAACCTCAGATTGAAAGTCATATTATTTTGTAGCACTTGATGATCGACCTACACTGCCTGTTGGTCACCTTCCTTTTATTGCACATATCTGCTTCAAACCTTTCATTCTCAAGTTGTGAAAAATGTAGCATAGCAGTGAAAAAAAAAATATCAAGCTAAGACCAGCAGGTCTATCACAGGCAATTACTACTCAAAACAATGGAGCTTGCAAGCAGGATGTCTCCAAAAGACTCTAACAGCCACAGCCAGCCCATAATCCACAATATATTAATATATGAGGATAAAAGAGCCTCAGTGAACACAGGGTGTGGGAGCCATTGATTTTGCCATCTCTTGCCTCTCAAGCTGGTGGAGTATTGACAAAGGAACTGCAGGGGTGATGTTGCTGTGCTAGGAGAAGAGCTGGTCTCGTCCTCATTGGACCAACCCATGCATGGTCTCTCTGTGCTCATTAGAGTCTGCTTTCACAAGTTCACGAGCATCCTTCATTCCCCTGTTGCTTAAGGAAAACGTGTCTAGAACAAAAGTCCTAAAGAAGAAATTGCACTAACAGCTCATTTAATTCTATAATACTCAAGTTAAAATTAGGAAAGTCACATTTATTGCCCTTCTCAGTTTATCAGATTGTGAAACACAGATTGCTATTCCATATCATCCTGTGATTGTTAGCATTTCACAGTCATTAACATTTCATTACCCTTTTTTCTTCTTAGTGCAAAATGTCACTAGAAACACATGTGAAATATTTAGGAATCCTGTATAAAAATGTATAAAAGGACATGAAAAATATTAGTGTTTAAGGGTAAGAGGGAAAGAAAGAACCTCTTAAAATGTCTTGTTAGTTTCCAATTAGGATTTTAAGCTCTTGGTTAAATGCTTAAGTCAATCTTGCCTAATAGAATGGAATTTGCCATCTCTCCACCCTCGCCCAGTCTTTCGTATCTCCTATTTACATTCTCATACTTACGTGCTTGGTTGTGTCTATAGAGCCAGGAGAATCAGGACATAGAGTTTTATTATATGTGTTTGCGATTATTGGATCAACCACTTCATATTATATCAAAGCAAAGAACATTGGATTTTCTAAATTGTCTGATTTTAAAATAGATCAGATTTTCTAGGTGTTTTGATCACTCTCGCCTTTTTCTAAGAGATGCAGGGGTTTGCTCACTATATAGATATGCTGATGGCTTTATTGAGTACACACAGTAAGTGATGCACTATACAAAAAAGTTACTTTAGATTCAGTCCCTGACCAGCAGGTTCATAGCCTTTGTTTAGTACTGGCACTTAAAAGGAAACAAGATTAACTGTGCTTTTACTGAAACATAATTGCTACGGTATGATGGAAAGGAAATTTAAAAATTTTTTTCTCTTCCATCAGCATTTCTTGGTGGTGATAATTTTAACCATGCAATGAGAAATAAAGGTTCCTATCTTATGAAAGCATTTTTTATGCTATAAATATGCCCACTTAAAGTGAGGAAGTGCTCTTTGGGACTAGAATTAAGCAGCTGATATTTGAGGCCAGTACCAATGTGTACCAGTTGAGAGCAGTGCTTCTCAGGGAGGTTTGAGTTATGTGGGAGATCACTGTCCAATCATTTACTCCCCCGAAGGGGTCTGATCTGCCTCACAGTATCATTTTCTAATAACAACAAGTGAGCTATATTTATAAACTGCTCTGGAAAACTCACACAAATCCCTGTTGGAACTGAGAGACTTGAATATAAATAATTGGCACTTCCTGGCAATGGTTTGGATTAAAGGGCAATGTTAATTCTCCTTTAGAATTTTATACATTTTCTCATCATCTCCTTATTCCCCTGAGATGAAAAGAAAGGTCTAGTCATTAGAAGATGCAGATTCATCTTTCCTTTTTACCTTTGGTTAAAAAATAAGTATTCACAGTTCTCCTCCGAACCAAGTTGGCTTACTTTGGCTTATGTTTTTATTTGCTCTTTTCTCCCGGCTTTGCCTTCTTTGTGCCTGTTTTTCCCTTTCCGCCTCGTCTGAGTCATATGTTGACATAACTCGGTGTGAAGCCCAGGGTTTGAAGAGACACAGACACTGAGTCCAGGTACACGGAGATTTTTGTCTGATAACACCACAACACTCTGCCTGCAGACTTCCTACACTCGAGACATAATATTTTCAAACAGCAATTTGCCAAGCAGGTTGGCGGTGAATATACCAGCCTGCCGGAGCTTGTCGGTTAGGACGCCTCTCTCTAGTCCTCTTGACTCTTGGGCTTCATTCTCACTTTAGCCACACTAATAAATATAGCTTCTTTTTGAAGTGGAGGGTCTAGATTCTTCTCCCGCAGGCTTTTTAAAAATAGACTGCTTGATTTTTGATGAAATACTACTCACAATTCATCTTGGAAAGAAAAGCTTTTCAAATTTTGAACTATTTGAGTCTGAGGTGCTATGACATCTTTTTGATCATTTGACAACTTTATTTCCTTTCTTAGTGCTTCACAATTCAGAAGTTACATGTGCCTAGTGCCACTGTTCATATTTGATGTTTTCAAATGTAAATGAGGGTGGCTCTTCTAATGCTTAATTAAATCTCTTCTCCCCCAACCCCACGCCCACATTTTTGCTAAGTTTTTTCTATTCCATTTGCAGCTGATGTGTGTAGATATTATATAGAATGAATGAGAGGGAAAGAAACATAACGGGGAAAAAAAGGGATGCAAAGAGAAGAACAAAGTAAATGACTAGAAAAGACAATTAAAAGGAGGTGAGAATCAGAGCAATGGGTAGAAAACTTTAAAAGGATATGGAATAAGATTCCTACTTTAAAATATGGAAGCTTTTACTAGGTATAGTTAGACAACTTGGCTTCTTTTATGAAATAAAACAGGTAAAACTGAGTTTTCATAAAGAACTAATCTGTATTTTAAGACTGGCAAAATATATATAAATAAGGAAGAACCTACGGAGTTAGACACACACACACACACACACACACACACACTCTCACCCTACCCCTGGCTGTGAGATTTGATAATCAACATTTAACATGTGAAAACAAGAAGTTTCAAAGATAATGATTCAAAGTCAGTGAGTCTCTTTGTCTTTGATTTAGACCAGACAATGTCCGATATTTAGCTTTAGACATGTCCTAAGAACTCTTTTAGGTGTAGTCTTGCTGAAGCCAAGAGCTTAAGGCAAAAGCAGACATGCTTTCTCCTCCTTAATGTTCATGCTACTTTAGCACCAAAACACACCCAACATCTATGGTCTATGGTAGGAAACCCTTCATGACAACTTAACTTTAAATAGACAGATGGATGAATAGATGGTACTTTCTCTTACTCAGCACTGGTCAGCTTTTTACAAGAAAGTACTTACCAGTTTGGGGCTCCACATCTTAAGAGAACTTTAAAATTTGGAAGGAATTGAGAAGAGACTATGAATGTTGATGAGAGGGTTGGAAATTGAAACTTACAAAAAAGAGTTAAAGAAATTGGAATGCTTATCTTGGAGAAGAAAAGAAAAGTAACCTAATAACAGTCTTCCTATTTTTGAAGGTATGTAATATACATGATGATTCCCAGCTGTTTTCCTTTTCCATCAAAGAGACCCAGAGGCCAAGTTCTCACTGCATACATCACATATAAGGAAAAGTTGCCAGTGTATGGTGGTGGCGGTGTTAAAAAGATAAACTGTTAACCATTGACTTTGTCAAAACTTTTCTGGAGTTATTTAAATATTGGATGGTTTTTTGGTCTCATATTTTCTGGGGATTTGAACATAATATTTATATTTATGCCATAGTTCTTAATGTAGCATCATGATTTATAAGTCTGTAAGAACTGAAACATATTTTAAGGGACTAAGTGTAGATAATGGTCCAAGATTCACAGATTCTACAGTCTACTTTCCGTGAATAAGTGGAATCAAGATAGGAGATATGATTTCCACAGGGACTTGAGATGTAAACTTTTTAGCATGATGCTCTCTTTCTTAGAAAAATACTGCTGATAATTGACTTTAGATGTAAACATTTTAGTGAGATGCTCTGATTTCTCAGAAAATTATTTTCACTAATTGATGTAAGGAAAGGCAAAATCAATTGTGTAAGTGTGTGTGTATGGAATATACAATGATACTAAAATTATATGAACACTAAGAACCTGTTAGAATTTTATTGGCAAAAAAGAAAAATCCAAGACCTTTTCCTTGTCTCTATTTTTTAAAATTCCAACTGGCTGAGTTAATTCTTCTGGCTGATCTCCAAGTAGATATGCATTTATGCAAAAATCTTTGTGTGAACCAATATAGTTTAAATATTCCTAATTTTCCCTCCCAATAAAGTAATCTTATCAATTCAATAATAATAATAAAGATGTCTATCTGCTCTGTAAGCGGCTGGTTATCTTGGTTATTTGGTTACCTTAATGAAGAAATAAAACACATCTAATTCTTTGACAAATTTCTATTTTTTTTTTTTTGTGGTGCTAGGATCATAGAAACATAGTCTCACTATTTATCTGCATTTAAACTCTGATACAATGCATCACATAGCTTAGATGGAATATCAATTATCACCTAATGCTAGCAAAAATAGGATTAAATATTGTACTTAACAAAAATAGCACTATATGTTTTTCATGACACAGTGCTATATTTATATTCTTCTGGATTTTATCATACAAATGCATTATATTCTGGTTTCAGTTTTTACTCTCATCACTAGGAGTAATTCTTTATGCTGACTAGACCTTAAAATGTTCACATAATTCTCTGTGAGTAGGCACAGAGAGCTTTGCTTTTCAAACTTAGGCAGAAAACAAATCATCTGCTATGGAAATGGGTATTAATAATCTCCAGTGGAAATATACCAATACCAAAGGCTATAAGATTAATTTATAAAAGGAAAGGTTTTGATTTTGGTCTTTCACATTTTATTCTAGGAGAAGAAATCTTTGTTTAATACAGCAGTGGCTCTGCTTAGAGGGTCCCTTTTGAAAGCTGTTTAATTTGGGGAAAGAAAAAAGTGTTTTTAAACTTTACTGTGAACATTTTCAAACATTCATAAAAGCAGATGAAATGGCATAATGAACCCCCATCACCTGCCATTTGCCAACTATCAACATTCTCCATTCCTGTGTTACCTATCTTTCCTTAAAAAAAAAAACAAAAAAAAAAATTTCAATGAGGTTTAAATGCATTTAAACATCCTTTGGGAATCTGTGATATTTTTGTCAGTATCTAAAATATGAGCATCTTTATTATTCAATTTACCCACACCTTTTATACTAACATTTTGTTTTAGAATACTGGGTATACTCATTTCCTCTGGCTGTTATAACCAATGACCACAAACTTAGGGGCTTAAAACAACACAAATTTATTATATTACAGTTCTGGAGGTCAGGAGTCTGAAATGGGTCTCACTGGGCTAGAGACAAGGTGCCCACACACAACAGGGCTGTGTTACCTTCGGAGGCTCTAGGGAGAATCTGTTTTCTTGCCATTTCCAGCTTTTAGAGGCTTTCTGCATTCCCTGGCTCATGTCCACCTCCATCTTCCAAACTGGCAATTGTCAATTGAGTCTTGTTCACTTTGCATCACTCTAACCCTCTCTCTTCTGTATCCCTTTTTCACTAATAACGAGCCTTCTGACCACATCGGATCCTCCTGGAAAAGCTTCCCATCTCTAGGTCAGCTGATTAGCAACCTTAATTCCATCTGCAACCATCATTTACCTTAGCCATGTAACCTAACATATTCATAGGTTCTGGGCATTGGGGTATGGACATTTTTGGGGGCCATTATTTTGTCTTCCACATGGGGTATATTTTACATTGATTCACAAATATACATTTAAATCTTTCATGTTAAATATATAAAGTAGATTTAACATGATAGAGAAAAAGTAGAGGCATTTTGCCAAATCCTATTGGTTGGGTCTATATCTAATTCTGTGGCCTGATTATCATTTAACTCGTTGTTCAGTCTGAATAAACACAGTAGAAATTATCATCCCATAGTTGGGAGAGTAAAGTCAAAAACAGCAACAACAAAAATGACCATGCAACAGATCAACTGCAGAGAGAACAGTGTACACAGATGGACTGGGTTTTCTACCCTGGAATCTTAACGTTACGATCTACATATTTATTTATCCTAGAGTATGTCTGTAGCTCTGTTGCCTAGGATACCTCAACCATCTGAAATGGTGGGTACTTTGTGTCTAGAATCTCAACTTTGTCTTCCACTGACTGCCCCAGGCCCCCATGCCACACCCAAACCCTCATTTTCCTTCCATTTTGTTCCCTAACACTGTGTTTGGTGGGGCGGCCTCTTAGATTTGCCTTACAGTGAAGAGGGATATTTTGATTTCACTGTTGCCACCAGCTGTAAAGTTGTAGACAGAGAGACTACAGATGTGGAGCAGATGTGCAGAATGATCATTTAAAAATTTTTGTGTAGAGCTCTCATAAAAAATTGACTGCAATAAATGTTTGTATGTTTGGTGCTCACATTCTATTCTATTAGTTAAACAAAATCATTAACTTATTTGTACTTTATAATCTACTTTTTATATTGTACTGAAAGCTATTTATTACTACATTATTTCTCTTAAGCTTGGGAGGATGACAGCTTTGCCCTCCCTCTAAATTCAGGACAAATTAGTTTGTCTTTTTCTTTTTCTGTTCTAGATGGATTTGTTCCAAAGGGATGGGGAGACCTCGTCCTTGAAAGGGGCATGTCCCATGGAGGCAGGATGAGATTTAGAATAAAGGGAAATCCCAGTCCAGCCACTTGAGCTAGTTAATTTTTCTAAGCCTACATTTCTTGTTTGCAAAATGGGGCTAGCAGTAAACTTCATAAGGTTGCTGTGAGAAAATGCCGGGATAATTCTAGAAAGCAGCTAGCGCAGTATCTGGTGCATCAGAGGTCTGTTCCCTTCCCCTTTGAGTGGAGGAGGAGGCCATGCCACTAGAAAAACACTTTTAGGTCCACATACTTCCATTTTAAAATAAAATTAGTTTTCTATTTGTGTATATTATGTGAAAATGTCTGGATAGACTTTCACAGAATTTGGAAGGTATTGTTTACAAAGGTCTGATTTAGAACCTGGGTTACGTAGCATATCATAAAAATCACTTTAGGAGATCCTGGGGAACCTCACAGAATTAGGCAGTGATAATCCAAGAACTGAAAGTATGGTTGAATAAGGGGCCTGAATAAATGCCATTTAGGAAAGACCTGTCCTATTTAGTAACATGCCATAAATGGAAAATAATGAGACATTGGTTCCAAATAATGAGGCATTGATCCCCAAATTGAAAAACACAAGGGTAGGTGCTTTACAAAGCAGGGGTGATTTGTGACCAAATTGCCTCTCACATGGGTGCTTTGTGGATTTCTCTGGACAAAGTGCAGTTGGAACCTACTTTTTCATGAATAATGGTTACTGAGTCATTCAGAAAGCCCAGGATAGCCAGTGGGGAGGGGGGGTGTTCTCTCTTCAAGTTCTCCACCATCCGTAAGTCACAGAGCCACATCTGAGGTTCTTCTGCGTGGGCCACAGAGCCCGTCCTCTGCTCATGGGGAGAAATGCAGTACGCAGAGTCCAGAAGCGTGTCTTCCAGGGAGACACAGAAACAGAAACTACCCAAGAAAAATAATATACTGACTAAGCCAGGTGACAGAGCAGAAAACGTTTCCTGATAAGGCAAGGGATAATGACTTGGTGAGAATTACATACGCAACTAAATAGTTATTTCCAAGGGCCAGGAAAAGACAAGCATTATATGTGTTGGAGGGAATGGGAGTCTCAGATTTATTAACATGGACTTGAGGGTTTAGGGTTATTTGTGTTTGTGGTAAAGAGCTCAGACAAGAAGTCTTTGTTTACTGCCTAAAGATTTAATAAGTCAATTTGTTTCCTGTCTTCTATCTCCTCCACAGACAATATCTTCTTAAATAGGATACTAGATTGGTTGCATGGAGTTAAACAAATGTGGAGTAGGAAAATCACCTCATTGAAATAGATCTGGGGTGTAAGCCCTAACTCACAGGAACATTAGGAAATTTTCAGACTTCTACACCAGCGAAGGAGGTAAATATTTAAGGCAAGATGTAAAACTATGCAAACCTCTGTGTCTGGAATAAACATTAATATTTTGCACTTATGGCAAGTCTACTAGAAGGCCACCTCCCAATTCAAATCTCAATCGAGTGACAGAAGAAGAAAATGGGTTGAATGAGCCACATAAATAGTGAGTGTTACTTAGACACGTACTCATGTATAATCAAAATTTAGAAACAGAGGGTGGTTCTGAATTTGACTTGGCTTTAGATAAAACACAAAACAAGAAAGAACGGGAGTCATCTGTTCTAGAAAGGTAGGCTGGCTGCAATTCCGTGGATAAGACAATTTCATAAGCAGAGATTTTGAAAGAATATACGAGAGGAAATTGCAATAGCAGAAGAGGAAGTGAGAAAAGCATTTCACAAGAATTTCAGAAAAACCAGGGTCAAAATTCAGTCACAATCTGGCAGCTTTCAGGAGGAGGTGGGACGTAGCCATGGGATAGAGTGATGGGAAGAGAGAGAGGTCGAAGTCCAAGGTACCTCAAAGGCTTCTGCTGAGCCGGTATATCTTCCTTCTGAATTGAGATAGAGCAGGAACTAGGGCTCCTGGAGGGCTGCATTTGTGTAAAAATGTTTTTGATTTCTGATGTCCAAAGCTGGATTTTTAATGTAACTCGAGTCTGAGAGAATGCAGATAGAAAAAAAAAATAGCAGCAATGAATAGTTTGCCTCTTATTTAAACCCTGTTATGAAAATAAAGTGTATTTGTTGGCATCTTAAACTTAGCAAAACTTTTCACAGATATTATATGTGTAATTCCTATGTGTCACTGATACACTCAAACAGATTGTCAATGTGGCAGAAAGTGGGATGAGAGAAGCGAGAGTGAAGGTTCTCAGGCTGCGGTTCTATGGATATCAGGGAGGGGTGCTGCTCACTTCCTTGGGCAGCAGGCACTTAAGGGGCCAAAGGGATGGGCTGGGGTGATCTTTCTGGAATAACAGTGACCATTTGTTACGTATTCATAGACTGTATCTGCTGATTAACATATGTTATCTCTTTAATCCTAGCATGACGATGTGTAACTCCCATTTCTAGTTGAGCAACTAAGGCTTAGAGAGGTACTAAGTAACTTACCATGTGGACAGTAGTGGTGAAGACAGAATTTGTGTTTAGTTCTGTCTAAAATAGATATTTTGCAACTATGTACCCTTCCCGCATTGCATGTTTTAAGTCTTGCGTATTATTGGGTGTGTACTTCACCAAAATCAAGTGTAATACAAAAATGTATTTCAGCTTAATTTGCAGGGTATCTCCTATTTCATATATCTACATCATTGCACCCTTCAATGTGTAAAAGTAATGAAGTTAAATATAAATCATAGCCCAACATATTTTGCTATCTTGGGTTCTGCAGTTCTATTACATATCGGAACAGTGCCCTTTCACCAAGTTTGAAGGAGATGAACAGTATTCAGGAAAATCCAGTCGTAGAGAATTGCCTCCTTCATTTTTAGTTTCTCTCAAAAATTATTTGCTCATGTCTTGTAATAAGTGATGAAGTACTCCCTTTCTGCTGGTTCTTGGATTGACTGTGAAATTGAAGAGTTCCATGATAGAGCAAACTTTGAAAAATCAGCAACACCAAATATTTTAAAAGTCAAAGAATACAACCTGCAGAGGCTGTTCATTGGATGTGATTCAGCCACACGTGTTTCCGGCTGGTGCAGATTTTTCTCCCTTTCGCTGAAAACCTTTTTCTGCTTTTTCAACTTTGATCACTTTGGTATCAGCGTCCATGTGATTTAAATTCAGCGGGCACCTGCCAGCCTTTTCCTTGCATCCATCTGGTGAATGGGAAAAGGTTTGGTTTTAGGCAACTCTACGCTTTATTCAAAAGACTACAGGAGACTTTGAGAATGGGAGAAGGAAAATCTCCATTACATATTTTTACTCTTTTTTTGATTAATTTTCCATCAAATTGCTTTAAAAAGCTCTGAGATGGCATGTGAAATGAGGACAAGAAAAGGCGACAGGGCTTCGGGTAATCTGTGTGCTCTACTCACGATTAGCTCTAGGATAAAGAGAACGAGAGGCTTGTCCTCTGCACTTTCATCTGTCTTCCCATCAGTAACTCCTAGGCAAATGCCTTCTTACTTTCACAGCCCCTACCCTCTGGGGAACCACATATCTTTTGGGTAAATGTTCCACACTCCAGAATTTGATCTTCTCTCTCTTTTTGCTCTACTGATACATAACTGTCCTGTTTTCTCAAAACCTAGTTAAGGGACTAATCTGTTCAATTATTCAATCTGTTAAACTAATTATGTAAAACTGTCAGTGAGTGATAGAGGCTTCTGGGGGCTCCTCTTTCTAGATACCACTGGCGGTCTCCTAAAACTGCAATCCCCAACCCCAGGTCCACGGCCTGTTAGGGACCGGGCTGCAGAGCTCTGCTGCCCCCTTCACCCACCCAGCCTTCCATGGAAAAATTGTCTTCCATGAAAAGGGGAGGGGGGGGCCCAAACAGCAAGAGGTGAGTGGAGGGGAAGCAAGTGAAGCTTCATCTTCATCTTTGTATTTACAAGCCGCTCCCATCACTCCCATAGCTTACATGGCCACCTGAGCTACACCTGCCCCCCTCCACATCCATGGAAAAATTGTCTTCCATGAAATCAGTCCCTTGTGCCAAAAAGGCTGGGGACACTGTACCAAAATGCCTTAACACAAATAAATGGCTCTCCAGCTAGAAGCCACCCAGGCTGCTGGAAGAGAAGTTCTTGGCCTAGTGTATGTTCTTGCACTGTTAAGTCACAAATTCCTCATGCCTGTTACTCTGCCTGAGTACAGATTAAAGGAACCATTCAGAGCCCACAAAAATAAATAAATAAATAAATAAATAAATAAACAAGTGATTCTGAGATTAGGGTCTAGGGCGAGAGTATGGAGGACATATTAGCCCTGAATCTAGCCAGCATATGGGAGTGGCTGACACACCTGGAAAACAAAGCAGAGACTCATGACTTCCTGGCATGGGGTGCAGTCAGTCTGATGACTTGACTCCCAGGATCAGTTTATTTATTCATTCATTCTTTGATTCTTTCATTCTTTTCCATTTTCTGTGCAACTATTATGGGTTAGTCATATGTGGTTAAATGCACTAACAGCTCTGTCATTTCCACAGCTGGAAAAGAAGAATCAATTTGCAACAGAGAACAAAACCGGGGATTCTGAAATAAAAACATTCTAAGTTGTTTTTTTTTCATGGAGGTACAAATAATCTCATACAGTTACTTCTCTAAAACTGATATAAAAGAGAAGAAACAGAAATTTAAAAACAAGTATTTTTATGAATATGTACCATCTAATTACTAGCTAAATGATAGTCTTATTCTGTGAAGAGCTACCACAGGTTTTAGTATAATGATAACGTTTATTGCCTACTTACTAACTATATATGCCACTGGAAACTGGACACAGCCTCTCCAGGGTGATGAATGAACTGAGACTTCAGTACAAAGGAAGGAGTCAGGCTTTTAGGCAGAGTGAGCAGCAATGCCCCAGGCGACAGCAGTGAATGATGTCAGAACAGCAGGAGGTGAGAGCAGATAGACTGTCCTGATGCTCCAGACAGGGACTTTCAGGCTGCGGTGAGTTCAGATTTTAGGTTAAGTTATGGGAACCAGAGGAATTTTAGTAGCAGACAAGTGTGAGACCTGGCTTACATTTCTCAAAGATTACTCTAGTTCCTGTGTGGGAATTGGATCACAGGTGGGCACGGCTGGAAGTGGCAGGCCCATGGTCAACAGCAGGAGGCCCCCGAAGTGTTCAGGTGAGGGGATCCTGGTTTAGACTGAGGCAGTTACAGGAGAGATGGGACAGATTAGGTAGGTCTGGGATATGTTTACCAAAAGACATCCCATTATTTTTACAATTTAATCAGAATGTTCTAGTTAAAATGATTTTTATTTTGTATTAAGATTCATGAGAGATGAATTTTTAAAAGTTTTGTGACTTTGAAACAATCTCAAATTTACAGAAAAATTGCAAATACAATACAAAAAACTCTTTTTTTTTTCATGCACAGTTTGGTAATAAGTTGGTGGCAGGATGCTTTGTCACGCCCAAAACCTTCCAGTGTATTTCCTACCAACAAAAGCACTCTTACATTCTCTTACATAACCATCAAAATCAGGAAACTAAAATTGCCGTATTACTATGCTTTGATTCTCAGATACCATTCAAGCAGTTGTCCCAATAACGTTCTGTGTCGAGAATCGAAGTCAGAATCACATGTTGCATTTAGTTGTCATGTTTCCATAGATTATGTCAAATCAGGAAAGTTCTTTGGTCTTTCCTTAACTGCATGACCTAGACACTTGATGATGACAGGTCAATTATTTTGTAAAGTGTCCTTCAATATAGATTTGGCTGGTGTTTTCTTGTGATTAAATTTTTATTTTGTGCATCTGTGGCAGTAATATCATGGAAGACATGCTGCGTTCTTCTTATTGCATTCCATCCAGTGGTGAATGATCTTTATTTATCTCATTTCTGATGTTGTTCACTTTAATCCCTTATTTAAGCATCTACCAGGCTTCTTTACCATAAATTACTGCTTTCCCCTTTGCAACTAATATGTATTTTGTTGGGAGGTACTTTGAAATCATATTAATATGAATATCTTGCTCCATATCAAACTCTCCACTTATTAATTTCTATATTTATGTTAATATGCAATCATAGGTTCCCATATAACCCACTACTATCATTTATGTTGATACTAAATTATTCTAGATTTGGTCAGTAAGAGCTAGCTTCTGTGTCCTTTGACATGTCTTTGTCTTTCTTTGAGCACTTTCTTACTTTCTGGCCCAAAAAGATATTTGAAGCTCATCTTGTATTAATATTTTCACAGCTCCAACCCACAAATCAGCTGCTGCTCAAAGGAACTTTAGGTTTCTTTAGTTGGAGAAAAATAGTTAGAAGTCAAGATCTAAGTGCTGGTTTGTTCACTGTTATTGGGATGTCCTCCCACTCAATGGACAAAGCTAAAGAATATGTGTACACACACATATACACACATCACATCCATCCATTTGTCTTTCTATCTATCAGGAAAACCATCCTTTTTCTAGATGCCTCCAATTCCATTCCTACACTACAGGGTTCAGTCTAGCTTTTCTCCCTTTCTATATTTTCAACCACTTTCTCCAAAAGTGAGAAATCTGGCTCAAATTATCTTTAATATATTAATTGATTTTTGCAATTTCTCTGTCTGTGAATAATCTACTGTCCCCTACGCCACGCAGATAACCTTCTCAATCCACATGAATTCCAACATCTTGCTCCTGGCATCTCTTAGCCTACCTCCTCCCTCCCTCCCCCACCTGCCCGGTGGGTGCCCTCCTCTTCACCTACGTGGATGCCAATGTCCCATAACAGGTGATCCCTGTGTGGACCCCAGCTCAGACTTTGGAACTCCAGACTTGGGAATCTCCGCTGCAGTACCCCCACTGCTACTCCAGTCGTGGCCACCACTTCCACCTTGCTCAGGCTCCAACACTGGGTGACAGTCATTCCCATCCTGCAAACTGTGTAGACACTCTCCTCACCTGTTACCCCAGATTGGGCCAACCCTGCCTGGACGTCCTTCTGACTCAGCTCAGCCTTTAATACCTGACTCTGGGCTGTCATTCCTCATGAGAGTGCTCTGCTCACACTGCTCAGGCTTGAACACCCCGTACAGGGCTCCCCACTTGCTCAGGTGCCCCTTGTCCCACCCAGGCTCCAACACTGCTGTGGCTGTTTTGTCCTCCTGGGCATCCTGGGCTTTAGTGCCCTGCTCTGGGCCATCGTGGCTGACTTCTCCCCCAGAACATGTGAGTCCTTTGCTCAGCCTCACCTCATAGCACTCAGACAGCATCATTCAGGAGAGGAAGAAAAGGAGAAGAAAGGAAAGGGAAAGATGAAGAGGAAGGAGAAGAGAGAGAGAATTTTCTTTTTTTTTTTTTTTTTTGAGACAGAGTCTCACTTTGTTGCCCGGGCTAGAGTGAGTGCTGTGGCATCAGCCTAGCTCACAGCAACCTCAAACTCCTGGGCTCAAGCGATCCTACTGCCTCAGCCTCCCGAGTAGCTGGGACTACAGGCATGCGCCACCATGCCCGGCTAATTTTTTCTACATATATTTTTAGTTGGCCAGATAATTTCTTTCCATTTTTAGTAGAGACGGGGTCTCGCTCAGGCTGGTCTCGAACTCATGACCTCCAGCGATCCACCCGCCTCGGCCTCCCAGAGTGCTAGGATTACAGGCGTGAGCCACCGCGCCCGGCCGAGAGAGAGAATTTTCAAAAAAAACTATTCTGAGGCTAGGTAAAATCCCATAGAGAAAGGCAGTCTGAAAAATCACATTATAAAACAGCCAAATTGAGTTCACAATATTTTTCAGGCCAACAACATAAAATAAAATTTACAAAACTGAAAAGCACCATGATTTAACTGAGAAAAACCCCTAAAATTTGTTTAAAAAATGACAGAGAAATAATACTTACTACTTGCAACTGAACTTTAAAGAGATTTTTATAGTTTTTAAAATAACATTTACAAAATCTTTCAAAAGAGTGAATATTAAACATTGACCATCTTCAGTTTCCAAATAATGTGTTATAACGATTTTAAGAAAAAGGAGGAACACTTTTGGAATGCTTGCATTTTTTTCCAGAGGAAATCTTGGAGGAAAATAAATGATAGCCTGATATAAAAATCTAACTGGTTTGGGCACTGTTGTGCAGAAAAACACCAACACCTATTATTTTTATTACCAATAAAATGAAATTTGACTTTTAAAATTAGAATTTTTCTCACTTTTTCCATCAATGTAAACACCACTGTTTTCCTTGCTGTGTGCTTTGTATTAGTATGAAGCCATTTATAATGGCAGAAAGTGTCATTTCCCAATGTCTCAAAAATTCCAAACACAAGCTTAACAAGGTATATTTAAGAAAAGAACTTCTACCTGTATTCCGGAGTTTTCTCCCATTCGATGTAACAATGAAGATTTGGGAAATGACTAAGGTATGTCAGTGAAGACAGGAGAAAAAAAATCATAATTTGAAATTTATTTATACGTTGGCATAGAAAAGAGTTACAGTTATTACTTGGAAAATTCTTGTTGGTAATTAAAGTCATATTCTTCAGGTCTTTTAGGTTCTGAAATTGAAAAAAACTCGTTATACAAACAACATTACCATAAATTTCACGAGATTCTTATTTCAGATCTATGTAAGCAATATGAAGTGGAGAATGTAAGAAGTGATTTGAATAATTTAATTTAAAATACATCTGCCTCAGTTCTTTGGTATTTATTTAGAATACATTCAGGAGCTTGGATAATTAGTTTAACCATCTTCTTCATTTTGGTAGCATTAGGAATAACCGTGTTCTTCCAGGTAAACCTTATAGGGCCTTAAAAATATGCAGGTGCCTCCAAGCCTGTGGGCAAAATCCTCCATGGCCTAAAGTGGACCAGTCTTTCTTCTAGATGCTTGTAAGATCATAATTCAGCAAACAGACATAATCCTTCTTAAGGTGTTAGCTCAGAGATGGGAAGTTTTAATATAACATCAGAGAGAAGGATGATCATTTAGGATACAAGTTTGTCTTTGAATGACCTAGAAAAAGCCTGAGATGGGGATCCTTGTGCAAGGGATGTAGGAAGGTCGTGCTCTCAGTAGACATCTACAAGGGAGTGAAGGACAAAGGATAAGGAAGGAGGAAGCTAAGCAAGGATGAGGTTTCAGGTTTAGTCTCGCCCTGATCCTGAGAGGAGCTCTAGAGTGTAAACAGCATTCCACAATTTGTTCTGTGCTTAGGCAAGGGGGCAGGGCTACTGTGTCCCTGTAACATTTAGTGGTTGGCTCTGGGATGTCCAGGATGTGGGGCTGTAACTCTCAGGTTCCTCTCAGGAGGCTGCTCCCATCATCCAAGGGCAAATCATAGAGAAGGTTTCAAGTGTGACCCACCAGGGACAGCATCACAGTAACTGGTGAAAAGGACATGAGGCACCTGAATGGGGCATAAGCAGAACCTTCTGCAGTCTTCCCTTCGTGTTGCTCCACATGTTTTTCAAGCCAACGTATTGCAACCTCTCAACACTTCTGGACTTCTGGAAAAACTTCCAAGAAGGGTGTGTGTGGAATGAGTTATGGTCCCCCCTGTTACAATTGGTCCTGGGACAATAACAGATTTTCATCACCACATTCTTGATTCCTTTTGCACACAGTCTGCTGGTGACTTGCCTGAGAGAGGGGAAGTCTTACTATAATATCAGGGAGAGGGACAATAATTTGGATTAGAAGATCCTCTTGGGAAAACCTAGCAAAAGAGCCTGAGATGAGGCTCCTTACACAGGACAAACCTATAGAAGATCCAGAACCTCCTACTTGAGGGTCTTGAGCCTCTGATGACCACACCCATATCAGGTCATGGTCATGGTGTCTGGCCAAAGAAAAACAGGTCCTAACAGTCCAAAACATGACCCAGGGGGCCATCAAAGCACTGCAGGTATTCCTGACTGCCCCATGGGGTAGCAGCAGCCCTGCCTCCTCACAATGATCAGGGCCAAGTTTCCCTGCAGTGTGGGAACTTCTTTCTTTGCCTACTGATCTTCTGGCACAAAAGTGACTGGGTGGGAGCTAAAGCTTTGGGTTCAGTGTGACTGTTCCCGTGTCCCCCTGGTGGAAGCATTTCCCCCCCAGGAACCAGACACTAAAATTGCTCAAGTTGATCACCAGGCATGATAGTGAGTGGGGTCATTCCTGTTTCTGCCCCTTGGGCACTAGAGCCATATTGTCTAGCTTCTGGGGACATGGAACCAATAAAATGGCCATTGATTAAAAATCTCTACTGCATCCTAAAGGATAGCTCTTTATTTCAAATAATGTCATCTTCAAGCTGGTAACTCTGTTGTGTCTTTAAGAGGTCATTGTATTACTTTGTCATGATAGTAGCTCTTGGATGGCGGGATATGTGGCATGACCACTAAATTCTGTGGTCATGTGCCTATTGTTGCACCCCTTTTGCCATAAAATGAGTCTCTTGATCCAAAGTAATGCTATGCAGGATACTAAGTCAGTGAGACTGGCTGAAGCACTGTGGACTATAAAAACAAACCCATCCCTGGAAGACACATCAGTTCTGATCAGGATGAATGATTGCTCCTTTCAGGATAGAGGGTCTATCTCGGAATGTATTTCTGCTGGTTTTGCCTTGGGAAGGAGGCAAATTCATAGGCACTTCCAAGGAAAGTGGCTTCAATTGCCCAAGGACAATGCTCTGGAAAAAGTTGCAGTGTGAGCTGTTACCAGTAGCACCTGCAGCATCCAGTAAAAGGGATTTCCGAGCATCTGGGTTTTTAAATCCTTCATATCATCCCAGGAAAAACAGAAATAATATTCTCAGATGGCTTCGGAGGCCAGCCTGGTAAAGTAATTGAGTGAAGCATGCCAAGTGGGAGCTGTGGCCAACGTGAGAGCTGACACCCAGTCTAAAAGGGAAGTACCAATTTATTATTGCCAGCATTGTCAGATCTTACCGTTTCTCATGAGAATCTGACAATCTAGATTTGTTTTCATGCAGAATCTCTCAATTTTTAAAATGTTGACAATTATATCATCCATTTTTCTAACAGGAAACAGATGAAATTCCCAAATTGAGATAGATGAAGGAAGGAGGATGGTGGAGACTGGACCTGCAGGAGCAAATGGAATATATCTAGCACAATGACCAATGCAGAGACACTCTGGGCCAATAGTGTGTAGGCATTAGATTAATTTACTTGGACTGCCACAACAAAATACGTGGTGGCTTAAACAACAGAAATTTATTTTCCTACAGTTCTGAAGGCTGGCAGTCCAAGATCAGGGTGCCAGCATGGTCAGTTTCTGGTGAGAGTGCTTTTCCTGGCTTGCAGACAGCTGCCTTATTGCTGTTTCCTCTTATGGCCTTCATTTATTGCATGCAGAGAGAGAGAGAGAAAGAGAGAGGGAGAGCATCTCTTCTTTGTCATCTCTTCTTGTAAGGACACTAATCCTATCAGATCAGCGCCTCACCATTAAGATTCACTTATAATACTTCCTTAGAGGTCTCATCTCCAAATACAGCCACAGTGAAGGTAAAGCCTTCAACATATAAATTCCGGGAGAATACAAACATTCAGTCCATAACAGGCATCGAATAAAATAACTTAGATAAAACAAAACAAATGAAACCTCTCCTCCAGCTAGCAATAAAACACCAGGGTTGGACCTCTGATCCAAACAGCAACTGTCTACATATAAGGTTGGCCCTACATAAATGTGCTGCATCAGTTAGCCGTATTTCGATCACAATATTTGATTTACTGTTTAATTGATTACCCTAAGTTTTCACCTGTAAAAAGAAGTAATAAGAAATCTGGGAAAATTATAGAACTGGAAAATATGTTGCTGAGCTTTTCACTTCACACGAATTGTCTGGTTCAACAAGTATTGACCTAGTAATTGTCTTGTTCTTCTTGACTTCAAACTGAGCTCTGCATTCAAAAGCAGTATGCAGAGGAACAGAAAACTAAAAACAAACTAGAATATAGAATGGAAATCAGGCATGTTGTCACTGTCAGTGTCAGAGTAAATTCAGGTGTCCCGGCTGATGTATTTTAATCGAACTTTCAATCAGAAACCAGAAAGGGGCCCGATGAGCTAAGTCTTTGTTCCTCCAGCAATTGAAAGTAATTGCTCTATGTCTATATTAATATCACAGTGTGGTTCACAAACAACTCCAGTATCACCTGGGAACTTCTTAAAAATGCAAAATCTTGGGCCCTGCCCTAAACTCACTGAACCAGACACTCTGGAGATAGATACAACAATACGTTTTACCAAGCCATCCGGGTGATTCTGGTTCATACTACAGTTTGAGAACCATTGTTGTATATTAACAAACTGATAGAAAGAGAAGAACCCAGGAGGAGAAAGGGAAAGAACTGACCTTTTACTAAACTTCTACAATGTTCCAGGCACCTTGTCGGGAGACCCAGTGGTAGCATCTGAGTATGAACCCAAGTCTATCCAACACCAAACACCATGTGTTCATTCCATTTAGTCAAATCCCCTCCTTAAAAATATGTATTCAGTATCTCTGTTGGGCCAAGTGCTTCATATATGTTATCGTATTTAATCTTCACAAGGATATTGAGAGGTAGGCTATATGATTTCTATTTTACAGATGAAGAAAATCAGACTCACAGAAGTTACATCACTTTCTCATGTGGCATAGACAGTAAGTGGCATAGCTGGGATTTGCACTCAATTTGACACAAAGCCCATTTTCTCACCTTGCCTTCCTACCCCAAGATGTTTCCTTAATTTTTCAAATCTTCTACCTCTGGCTGCCATTGCCTACCTACTGCTAATCTGTTTTCCATATTAGAGAATCTGATCTTTCTCAACTGGTGTACTTCATCTGAACCGCGGAACACAGGAAATGATTTGAATATCTATTCTCCCCGTTCTCCCAAGGATGGTATTTAAGTAGTGCCATGATAAGTGCGTGGTGGGGATAGCTAATTCATCACACACGGTGGAAGCCTTGGGGATTAGGGCTCTCTTCTCTCACAGAACCCCCGTGGAGAAAGCCTACAAGACGTGGGAAACCCTCCTTATTAACCCATCTGGCAATTCACTTTACTCTCTTCTTTCCAAGTTCCTCTGTGAATATCTTCCTTCAGTATTAAATTTGCCAAGAGAAAGCATGGTGTGATTGAGAAGATGCTGAGCTAGGGGGCAGGAGTTTTAAACAAAACACCTGTGCTAGGTAGACGTGCCTCACTCGATAATTCATTTTCAATACTTGGCTTCTTTTCTTCCCAGGGAAAACGTGGTCTGGATTAACGAGTGTCTAGGGCCACTCTGTCCAGCTCTAGCATTCTACTGTTTTCAAAAAGAAATTAAGCACTACTGTCAAATCACTCTTTTTCGTTCCAGTGAGGACAAAAGAAATTGAAGAAGGGAATATATGTGTCTCATTATTTTGCATATGTATATCATTATTTGGGACTTTTTGAATATTACTGCATGTGGGTTTCCTTCCTGTTATTTCTTTAGATATATTTTTTGAAAGATCTTTGTTCACAGAGTATTTTCATTTAGGATTCACATTAGGATAAGGGTGAGGATTATGGTTACCTGAACAGTTCTTAAGAAGTTTTTATAATGTTCTGAATCTAACTTATTTGTGGCATTTAATTTGATTCAGTTCAATTCAATTCAACCAATTTTACTGTGCAGTATTTTACCATGTGCACACCCAGTAAATAGTACATTAACTAGAAAGCTAGCTAGAAATTCTTTTCTGGTGGAAAAGGTTAGTGCCATGAGGGACTAGTTCTGCTAATTAATGCTTTTAGAGATTATGGTGTAATGTTTCTTAGTGGGACATTTCATTTTGGAGGGGTAGAGTCCATTTTTATTGTTATCTTGAGCAATATACATGATACAAAGCTTTTCATATCTCTAAAACCTTAATTTAGAAATCATTTGGGGTTGGCTTTTTAAAAGTATTTCTTCCAGAAAGAGAATAGTAAAAACTATTGCCTTTTATAATCATCCATCATCTATCAGTCTATATAATCCATCAAATAAAAAAAATCTTTATAAGAAAATCTAAAAGCAAAAAAATCTCAAAGCAAACTTAGACAAGTGCTGCATATTTTTATAGAAAATTAGGTTAGTCAAAATAAGACTTAGAGAATATTCCAAATCTCTATCAACTGGATTGTTTGTAGGTTCATTAGAGGAGGATTTAAATGACTAAAGGGAGGAGCAGGGAAGAAACAATGTCCTAACACTTAACTGCTTGCAGCTGCTATCTTAGCATCCAGCCAATAAAGATTTATAAACAGTGCATTCTTTGTTTCATGCTGAGGTCCCTTAGTATACAGAAAAGAGGCTGAGATTCAACATGGTTACTTTCAGCCTTGGACAACTGGGACCAAATTTACAGTTTATGGAAAACAAAGAATGGGAACGTAGCAGTATGAGAAAAAAATGGTATCAAGAATTAAATGATCTCTCATAACCATCCCTGGCTAACCAACCATAATATTTACACACTAATAAATACTTCTGCTAAGGCATTTAATCTGTACAGATATTAGGTCAATAAAAGTATAAGATTTTTGCCAGTGTTGCAAATGTACAAATTTGCCAAAATTGTCTAAAACTCTCCCAAATAAAATTAGCATTCCTTCTCTTTTTAAGAATTGGGAGCCAACAAGCTACAGACATGAGTAAGTAACTGTGAGAGTTAGACCATAAGGCAAGAATATTAATTATATGTATGTCATACGTATACAGAGTATTCTATTATGATTAAGTAAAATTAACAACAAAGTTTATCTGGTATGTTGAAATTTAAACATAATCATAATTGGGCTAAATTAAAGGAAACATAAACAATTACCTGTTAATATTAATTACCAGTTTTAGGTATTACTATTGTTTTACATATTTATTGCATAATTTTGACTTCTTTCATTCATTCATTGATTCATTTAATCAGTGTTCATTACATACTTGTAATGAACTGAATACTGAGTACCATGCAAGACAATGAAAATACAAGTAATGGTACAGTTAAGATCCCGACCTTTGTATCTCAGTGGGAGTGAAAAAAAAAAGCAATTAGGTAAAACTAATGACTTTAGTGACTTTAAAACTGAGACTCAAAGGATAAGAAGTCAGCCATATGACTTCTTCCAGGCAACTGAGACTCAAAGGATAAGAAGTCAGCCATATGACTTCTTCCAGGCAACCAGGCATTGCAGAGGCTGGTGTGACTGGTTAGGTGAGGGGGGAGGCACAGTGAGAGAGGTAGGCAGGGCCAGGTGATGGGGGACTTGATATGATAAGGGAAAAGTTCAGAATTTAACACAACGGAAAGCCATTGAAAGGTTTTTAATCAAGAGAGAAACATGATGTAACCTTTGTGTTTTGTTTTTGTTTTAATTCGAGATGGGGTCTCACTATGTTGCCCAGGCTGGTTTCAAACTCTTAGGCTCAAGCAATCCTCCCACCTCAGCCTCCCAAGAAGCTGGGACCACAGGCAGGTGCCTCCACACCTGGCTAAGACAATCTTTGTTCAAAAGTCATCACTGCTACAGTTTGGATGTGTCTCCCAAAGTTCATGTATTAGAAACTTGATCCCAGTGTGGGATGTTGGGAGGAGGGTCCTAGTGGGAGGTGTTTGCATCATGGAGGCACCCATGCATGGATTACTGCCATTTATCATGGGAGTGGGTTCCTTACAAAAGGACAAACTTGGCCCCCTCTTGTTCTCTCTCACCCCTCTTTGCCCTCGCTTTCCACCATAACAAGATGCAGCAAGAAGGCCCTCACCAGATGTCAGCTCCTTGCTCTTGGCCTTCCCAGCCTGTAGAATTGTGACAAAATAAATCTCTGTTCTTTTTATATTAGCCAGTCTCAGGTGTTCTGTTGTAGCAGCACAAAGTGAGCTAAGACAATCCATCTGGCAACTATGTGGAGAATGGATTTGAGGGGACCTTTAATGGAAGAAATAGGGATACAGACTAGGGGACTATTTTAGTAATCCAGGTAGAAAGTGATGAACAAAGTATATTTTGTAGGTAGAACTATTAATACTGTCCCAGGATGATTCCCAGATTTCTGACTTTAGTATTTGAATAGAAAATTATGATTCCCTACGAGATAGGAACTATAGGGTAGAGTTTAGATTTACGGGAGTGAGTGTGGGCATAAAGGAGAATGTCAAGAGTCCCATTTTGGGGTGAGTTCTCCAACTGGAGATAACAACAGACAGTTAGATGTTCAAGTTTGAAGCTCAGAATCAAAGTCTGTACCAGAGCTATAAATCTAGGATTGTCAGTAGACAGATTATATTTAAACTCACGTGAGTAGAAAAGATCATCGAAGGTGAAAACATAACACAGAGGCAAGGGGGACCAGGAAGGAGTCCTAATACATGCCAACATTTGTAGGCTGAGAGAAAGAGGAAGAACCAGGGAATCAGACCAAGCAGGAGAGACCAGAGAGATAGGAGAAAAACAGAACTGTAGGATTTGTGAGGAAGGTTTATAGGAAGGAGAGTGTTCACTTAATTAATATTAAACATGCTAAAAATTCTAATGTAGCAGATACAGTTAGTACTGACTAGGCCAAATCAAAAATTTAAGCTTTTTATTCCCACTTTTCTATTACTTATAATCAATATTAATGTTAATGACTTTCCCTGTTTATATAGACTAATAAATCACCTGTGTCATCATCACACTGACCCACATTCGTACATATTCACACAGATTCTGGACCTTTCAATAAGAAGGATTCTGTTGTCTTCTCCTCACTGATCTCCAGAATTCAAGTTCTCTGCCCCACTCATGTGCCCCACCAGCCAATCTGTTTCTTGTTTCAGCCATGCTCCCAAGTTTCTAGAACATGAGCCCTATGGTGGTAGATTACTTGGGGAGGAGGAGATCATGCCCATTTTTGCTTTTATCTTTTTGAGCCAACTAAAACTAAAGTTTAGAAATAGAGCATCACACACTGTGAGTGAGAATCAGTTAAACAGCATCCCCCTAGAAAAACAGCAAACACAAACGTTGCCAAGGAGCAGCAGGAGAGACCATTTTAGGGAATATTTCTGCCTTGAAGTTCTCTCCCCACCATGGATTAGAGGGGTCTGTAAAACTCCTCCCAGCACATCGGAGAAGATAAAGAAAACATTTTTACAGATGAGAAGAATGTGATGCCTTCAGCTTTTGCAAAGACATGTGAAGGAACAAATGGGTCAAGAGGGAGATTAGTTCTTATAGAAACACAGTTGATGAAAACTGTGTGTGTTTATGACTGAAATTTGAACAATTGTTTCCAGAATGAGAACTCGTCTGTAACACATCTACTCTTGGGCACGAAAGTGATTGTTCTTCCATGGATTAGCACTGGATATGGAAGAAACCAACAGATGGCACTGAACTAGAGTGACCTTGGAAGAAGATGGCCTGAAGAGGCCTCAACACAGAAACACTGCCTTGACCACACCCTGCTAAGTGTTTCATCAGTATCTCAGAGAGGAGAGATTGGCCCTGAACTCCAGAAATAGTGGGAAAAGAGTTATATAACAGTAAGTCACTAGACCATCAAGGATGGTGAGGTGGGAGGAGAAGCAGAAAGGGGAAGCTGAAGATGCACAGGACAAACTTCAGAACCAGCTTGACAATTTTACTTGTTAAATAGTACTTATACGCTGTTGTTTTGTGCATTACTTCTCATTCCAACTCTTTGGATATATAAATATTTCCAAATTTGGGGTAACACCCCCCACATTTTTCTTTCTCCCCCGTACAATCTATCCCTTAAATCTTCCAAGATCAAGTAATCCTAGAGAAACTACATGATTGAATACTTGACTTGGGGAAAAAATATAATTTATCACTACAATTAGATGTCTGTAATTTAGACAGTTATGCTAATGTCATAACTTGTTGATACTGATGACCTGGCTGAAGCTGCTTCTCTCCAAGTTCTTGCAGCCACCATCGTGGCAGGGCAGTGGATAGGAAATCCATGCCTGGCTGGTGAGGGTGTCCTGTTTGAGGGCCTTTATGCCTGGGCTTTGGCTCCAGCTCATCGGTTGGTAGGATGTTGGAGGTATGAAGCTACCCATGGGGTTCTTTCTCAATTTTATTCCCTGAAACAGGAATCAAAAACACATATACAGGAGAATGAGGATACGCTAGGGTCTAAGGCTAAAGTGGGATAACCTGAGTGAATGAACCAAAGCAAACCAAGTGAATGAACCATTATGTTCCTAGCTCCATAGAAAGGAAAGGGCTCCCAAGACCAGCATTGGAAGCTGGATCAGGGAACCACTGGAAACAATGATGTGCTGGCATGAGATCATGCACTTAAGAAAGCTTTTCTTGAATCAGAAATGGAGAGTGACATCAACTGTTTGAGTTATCTAGCTACATTGCTTCAAGTTGAGCTTTTTTCCCGAAATCTTTTCCAACTCCTTTTGAATTAATTTTTATTATGTTAACATATGCTCTAACCATAAGCCAGTTTAGTGAAACAATTCAATTAGGCCATTAGGACAAAAACAAACAAATAAAAAACATGCTGATCTTTTCATTAGCTACATAATTTTGTTGACATTCCTCTTGGTTTTAGAAGACTGTGAGTAATTGATAACTTAAATCAACTCTACGCTGAAGGAAAAATGTCTTATGAAGTTAAGGAGTGTTGATAGTTTAGATTAATTAATTGTGTGTCTATACTATCCAAATGCATTAATCATGGACTAGTTTTGTACCATGTTTTGTGATATTTGTGAGTGTTTGTGTATGTATGTACGTGTGTCTCTGTCCATCCATCCATCCGTCTCTATTATCTATATCTTTTAAGTTCATATGTTCTTTCTATATTTGTCAAAAGTATAAAAAAGGAGATGCCCTGAAAGTATATATCTTTTTATATATAAGTGTTTTGTTTTGTTTTTTTCTCTAATGCCTCAAAAAGCATGTAGGTGGAGGATTTGGCATTATCCTAAATGATTCATATCTTTAGAATCAACATTGGTTTGGGATGAAAATGACTTTGGGGGATTATTCTCATTTTTACATGTTGAACCTACTATTCTAGAAGCTCCGGGCTGATTTCCAACTCAGCCACTGACTCATTCAGCCATACTTTCCCCCACAGGATGTGAGGAGGTGGTATGTCTAGGGACCATAAACACCCCTAAGGCATCACCCCACCTAACACTAGGGCATAGGTGGAGTTTTCTGACATACAAGGAGGGCCAAGATCAGCCGTTGTGTTTCTGCTATTCTCTCTGGAAGCCACAGGAAAGATGGGCATAATCACTTTATTTTCTACACACTTGTATAGTCTGCTGCTAAATATTCTGTCCTTCTGCCTGCAGTTAAGTCCATTTGTTCACTCTTTCTACAATGAGGGTATTTCTAAACTATTATATGCAGTGAAAAGTATGTTGGAATTATGTACACATTTAGGTTTAGATTGAGAAGTTTACAATCCTTGGAACAAGTAAAAACCTGAACTGAAGACAGTCTGTAACAGATCTATATTATGACCTTTTGGGGTGGTTCTTATGGGCTGAATCGTGTCCCTCCAAAGTTTATGTGTTAAATCCCTAACCCCCAATACCTCAGGATATGACTATATTTGGAGATAGGACCTTTAAAGAGGTAATTAAAGTTAAATGAGGTCATATAGTGGTCACTAATCAAATATGATAGTGTGCTTGTAAGAAGAGGAAATTTGGACACACAAAAAAGCACCAGGAATGTACATGTGTAGAGAAAAGACCGTGTTAGGACATAGTGAGAGGGTGGCCATCTGCAAGCCAAGGAGGGAGGCCTCAGGGGAAGTTAAACTTGTCGACACCTTGATCTGGACTTCCAGCCTCCAGAACTGTGAGAAAATCATTTCTGTGTTTAACACACCCTGTCTGGGGTGTTTTGTAATGGCAGTTTCAGCAAACTCATACGGTAGTGTAATAGGAAAAGCTCAGCTTCCAAGTACAGCCATGTGTCACTTAACAATAGTGATACATTCTGGGAAATATGTCATTAGGTGATTTCATTGTTGTGCAAACATCGTAAAGTGTCCTTACACAAACCTGGATGGCATAGCCTATTACACACCTAGGTTACCCTATTGCTCCTAGGCTACAAACCTATATAGCATGTTGCTGTACTGAATTAATTGTAATACAATTGTAAATATTTGTGTATCTAACTATATCAAAATATAAAAAGGTACAGTAATATAGTATAAAAGATTTAAAAAATGGTACATCTGGATAGGGTAGATCCATTATAATCTTCTGGCACCACTGTTGTATTTTTAGTCCATCATTGACTCAACTGTTGTTATACGGGTTATGACAGTACATAAATCTGAGTTCAACTTTCAGTACTATGGTAATCCTGGGGAAGTTGTTTAAACTCTTTGAACACCAATTTTCCTCATTTGTAAATTGGGTTAACAATAGCTCCCTATCAAGGTTATCTTGAGGATCAAATGAATCTATGTAAACCATCTGACATAAAGCAGGTACTCAAGAAGTATTTTAGAGGTTGTTCTCTACTTGGGGAAAGGCATGGATATTTCAGTCAATCAGACTTGTGTTTGAATCCAAGTTCTGCCACTTAGCTAGCCAAACTCAGGCACATTACTTAAAATCTCCAACCCATAGACCCTACATATAAAACACTTGGAATATATTAGGTGCTCAGTCTATGTTTGTTCTCCTTGAAGATTCTATTTATAGATGCAGTTCCAATTCTTTCTGATTGTCAAAGTAATATACATAGTGTATTTGCTAGGGAAAGATGAGAGTCTAATGTGAAGGATGGGACTGTGATTGCAATATTTATAATACTTTTATTTGGATCCCTCACCCTTACTCACCGCATGATGAGTAAATGGAATGGTTTTTCTGAAGGAAGAGCAACAGACTAAGAAGTCAGAGAGAAAGATTTACCACTAGGCTGGGACAACGGCTATTAATAATCCAGGCCTAGAAGTGGCCATGTGAAATCTTATTAGCAAATTCTTGATTCTAAGTGAATGTAGGGCTAAAATAAGCAAAGCTCTAGTTACATAAATTACATGTACTCCTTTTCCAAAAAAAGGATAAAAATCACCATTAATTCCGTCACCAAGAGATAATCACCATTAATTGGCTACAACTTTCCAGATGTCTTTTGTGTGTGTATATATTTATATTTATATAACCTTTTTATGCATAGTATTTGATAACTGCTTTTTTCCCTTATTAACCATAGTTTATAAACCAATTTGCATATCATTAAATAGTCCATTCAATATTATTTTAAATGGCTGAAAGGTATTATATTGTTAGAATATACTAGAATTTTAAAACAAATCCTTTTTGTTGAACATTTAGGTCCAACAAACTTTGTTTTTAAAAACCAAGGTGTTACTTCTCTGGATGCCCATCTGATTGATGACTTAGAGGTGTGTAGAGTGAGTTGAGAGTGTGCAAATGTGAGCTTGAGGGAGGGGTTGAAGATGTAATATCAACTATGGCTCTGGGTATTGTGAAAAAAAGTACAGAAAGTAAACATTGTGAGAAGTGCATTTCTATCTTAAATTTATTGGGAAAAGTCATTTTTTAGGGTCTAATAGAGCATCACTTTCCTACACAAGATCCATGTCTCACCTGCAATTAGTGTGTTTTCAGCATCACCTAAGGACTACTATCTTGGACTTGTTCAGGAGAAATAGAGAAGAGTCTCAAGATAACCTTTTTCAGACTTAGCAATTGGAAAGAGAGAAATAACTTGTATGCTTATAGCCCTTCATAGATGGTTGTGTGGAATTTGAGTTTTAAGAAAAATGATTACAATTTTAAATGCGCATTTTGTTTCTTATTAAAATCATGGAGTTTTTTTTAGATATACAAATAATTATTCTATTTGAGATAAGATATCCATTTCATATTTCTCTCTCCCTTTCTCTCTATTTTTCTCTGTTCATAAAACAAAAGTATCTTTCATAGGATAAAATACCCAATTAGGAAAATGTGTCAAGCTTATAAGTTCAGCTCAAAAATATAAAAAAGGTGAGGTCTGTTTAGCTTCTCACAACTTTTTCCTTTCCCCTGTTCCCACATCTGTGAGTCACCAATCTGTGTGAAAAACATTTGGAGTGAGAATTATTCCTTGGCAAGTCATGTTATTAGACAAACTTCCCTATCGCTCAAAGAAATGACCCTTATCTCTTTCTTTGCTGGAAGAATGTCTTGCAGAGGCATTTCATCTAGTCCAGAATAATTTCTTATGCTTCTCAGGGATTGACTACACTGTTCTCAAGTGATTTTGTAAATACCACTACCTCATTTTAAAGAAAAGGGCTGATGTTTATTTTCTTGGTTAGTTGATGTTGGTAAATCCCATCAGTTTGGTTTTATAAAGAGAGGCCCTGACAATTTTATTAAGAGCACCGATTTAATATAATGATTCATGAAGAAAAATGCCTGGGTTAGAATATAAAAAATAAATAAGTAAATAGATAATAATGACATTTTTCCAGGAGGTATAGGTATATAATATCACAGTAATATCGCTTGGATCTATTAAGAACATCAACACCATCAGCCTGAGCACTTAGATTTCCTGACTATAAGAAATATAGTCTTTAAAAAATGTATTTTTTATAAATATGGCCTCTGTGCCCACTCACCGTTTCCTACCCATATCCTCATTCCACTAATCTCCAATAAGTAAATATATCTTAACTAATGTCAGGTCTCAAGAAATGTTTGTATTGACAATTTATTTGACTTTAAGGTAAGAACAGAGATTTTTAGTGGCTGCTGGTAAAATCCCTCTCACTCTTTCTCATGATTTAGGCATTTTATTGTCACTATGAACTAGCATAAAATGAAGAAATTTTATCATATATCTGATAATGGATTAATATCTAGAATATATAGAAAACTCCTAAATCTCTGCAACAAACAAAACAAACTGATTCAAAAATGGGCAAAGAAGTTGAAATAGACATTTCTTCAAAGAGTATATACTAATAGCTAATAAACACATGAAAAGATATTCTATGTCACTAATGATTAGAGAAATGCAAATCAAAACTGCAGTGAGATACCACCTCATATCCATTAGGATGGCTACTATAAGTAAAAACAAAAACAAAACCAGAAAATTACAAGTGTTGGTGAGGATGTGGAGAGATTGAAACCCTTGTACACTGATGATGGAAATATAAAATGATATAGCCACTGTGGCAAACAGTTTGGTTGTCCCTCAAAAAATTAAAAGTTGAATTACCCTAAGATCCAGAAATTCCAGTTCTAGGTATATAGGCCAAAGAATTGAAGGCAAGGCCTTGAAGAGATATTTTTATACCCATGTTTATAACTCATAGTCAAAAGGAGGAAGCAGCCCAGTGTCCAGTGACAGATGAATGGATAAGCAAAATGTTAAGTGGTCTATACATAGAATAGAATTCAACCTTAAAAGAAAGGAAATTCTGACATATTCTACAACATGGATGAAAGTTGAGGACATTATGCTAAGTAAAATAAGCCAGTCACAAAAAAGACAAATACTATGTAATTCTACTTATATGAGGTACCTAGAGAAGTTAAAATTTTAGAGACATAAATTCTTTGCCTAGGCCAATGTCCAGTAGAGTTTTTCTTCTAATTTTTTTTTCAGGTCTTATATTTAAGTCTTTAATTCGTCTTGAGTTAATTTTTGTATATGGTGAGAGATAGGGATCCAGGAGCTAAGTAATGGGTACACAGGGGCATACAGATTGGTACCAATGAAACTGGAGACCAGAAGTGGGGAGGCGAGAGGGAAGAGAGGAAAGAAAAATTACCTATTTGGTACAGTGTATACTATTCAAGTTCTGGGTGCACTAAAAACCCAGACATCACCCCTATGTAATTCATCCATGTAACCAAAAACCACTTGTACCCCTGAATCTATTGAAATAAAAAAAAGCTTTAGAGACAGAAAGTAGAATGGTGGTTGCTGGAGGCTGGGGAGGAGGGGGAACAAGGAGTTATTGTTTTACGAGAATAGAGTTTCAGATTTACAAGATGAAAAGAGTACTGGAGATAAATGGTGGTGATGGTTGCGTGACATTATTCATGTACCTAATGTCACTGAATTGTACACTTAAAAATGGTTTATATAGTAAATGTTATATGTATTTTACCAAAATAAAAATAATTGGAAAAAATTGGGGAAATATTTGTCTCTTTTGAAGCACCATTCTTGTCCCATTTCTCTCCAATTTTTCTTAATGTTAATGACAGTTTTTATTTTTTCATCTGACCTGACTTATTTAACAGATGTGTTTTTTAGTTCCTTTGCATTATGTAACATTTCAGCAATCTCTGAAGAAAATATTTCATTTTCATGATGCTTCCATATGATAGAATGATAGTAAAATTATCATAGTTGTCCATAGCATCTGTTAACAAGGTACTTCATTGATATGTCTGAGCAAACTAGACCTGGATTCCTCTAATTAGCTGTGGTGACTAGTTAAGAAGCAGATGAGGTGAGATAAATAATTTTATGTCCACATGCTTGCATGAGGAAGTGGCTGAAGGGTGGAGTGTGTATTTTGGTCAGGAGAATGTTTCAGTGATGTTTTCTTTTCCATGTTGATAATAATTCAACCATCCCAGAAATCTAAATATATTCAAGTTGAGAAGTATTGTTGGCTTTCAAAACACTGATTGTTTTTATTCATATATCTAATAAACAGTACATGGATCTTCTTTCCTATGGAAAAATTCAAGCTTTATGCCAATTGGGATGATTTATACGCACTCAGTGTCAGGAGTAAAGGCTTTATTAGCTTTAGGTGGTAAGATAATTTTGTGTTTTGGGAACTATTTTTCAAAATGTTTCATTTTTGAAACACATTGCCCAAAAATGCTAGGGATGGATTATTGAGATATAATAATTTACCATTGTATTTTTCTACTTTTGCTAAGTGGAAATAAAGTTAATACATGGAAACCTATAGTGGAGCTTGAGAGTTTAAAACCAATTGCTGCAGCTTAAGTCACTTTAATTTTAGGTATGGTCCTAGGAATACCTGTGCTGCTTCACTGAAAATTTGCATTCAGGCCCTGTAGAATGTCCTTTGGTGAGTTGACCCCTTGGCTGATGATCATTCCCTCCATGTCCATGCTGATTTTCTGACAGCCACATGATGCACAGATGCCTTCATGGAATGTGGAGTATAGAATGGAATATAGAACAATTTGAAGAATCCTCAGCAGTATAGCTAAAGGAAAAAAAAGTCACTCATTTTAGATGACACATATGAGAGCATTGACAATATGCTTTCTTTGAGAAGAAAAAATGTTATAAAGATAGTAAATGGTCATAAATTCAAATGAATTAGATATCTGTTAAGTAGAAAGTGCAAGTTCTCATCTCTCTTTGATCAAACCCATTCTCCAAAGGTAATCACTTTAAGAGGTTGGTATGTATATTTTTCTAGATATTTTGTTTGACCTATTGAAAAAAAGCATACATATTTATATATGTTTTACAAAAGTGAAATTAAAATGCACACTTTTCTTTAAATGACTTTTGTCATTTAATAATGTGTTATAGAAGTTTTGGGTCATTACACAGACACTTGCCTCATTCTTTTTCATATCTACATGGTATTTCATTTTAATGGATGTTCCACAACATGTATAATTCATTCCTTCTTGATGGATATTTAAATAATATACTGGTTATGTTCTACTTGCCTGTCTCATGGATTATTCTCTGCTCTAACCCGTAGTTCTCAACACTCCAGGAGGCTGAAGCTTGGCTTCTGGTTGTATTTAGCTAATGGGAAGCAGGGCAGATTTGGGGTGAGGGGAAGATGTCATGATATTTCTTCCATTCCCTTCCTCTCTGAGCTGCATTTTCTGGAAGTGACTGAGCTCTTCCACAAATGTAGTTCCTTGACCACACCTCCACTCTGGTTCTGTTACCATATTTCCTTTCTTTGCCTAGAGGTGGGAATGGCTTCCCCCTGTTGTTAGTTCGCCTGCCTTACCATCCCTTATTGGGTCCCCTAACCAATGGTGCGCTGGTAACGTGGTAACATTCAACATTTTGTGTAAATACTTCCACAGTGACTGATTTCCAGATACCAACGTGAAGTCACTGAATGCAATGGTGGAAAGAAGTGTGCACCAGAGCACCACCACGCTTATGAAAGCAAATTTGCTTTGTAAATGTGTCACATTATTAATTTGAATTTGCTGAGTTGATTCTGTTTCCTGCTAGAATTCTGTCATAATGATTTCCTTTTCTTTTCTTATTTCTTCTTTTTGCTGTTACAAATAACAGTGGAGCAGCAAACATCCTTCTGCATATGTCTTTGCATACATATAGAAGTATTGCTGGAGGTTACATATTGCTGGGTCAAAAGTATGTCAATTCCAGGTTTTCATAGATATTGCCTGATTGCTTAACACAAAGTTCTATCAATTTATAGGCCCTTGAACAGCACCAAAAATGCCTTTTTCTGCATAACATCATCAACACCAGATATTTTAAATTCTTTAATTGCCGCTAATAGATTATTAAAACTGATACCTTGTTGTATTCATTTTCACATTATGAATTATTTGTGCAGCTGAGAATCATTTTGTAACTTAGAATTTATTGAATTTTTTGTGTGAATGAGGGACACAATAGCAGGTATCTGGATTTCCTTGGAAATTTAGTGAAAGGCTGGTAGCTGCTCTGCTGCCAGGAGTGAAGGAGAGATGGCTATTAGTCTAGCAACTGGCTGTATGAGTGTTTCCCATTGCTGTGGACTGAATTTTGCCCCCGACCCCAAATTCATATGTTGAAGCTCTAATCCCCAAAGTAACTGTATCCAGAGAGGAGGTCTGAGGGAAGTAGTTAAGGTTGAATGAGATCCTAAGAGTGGGGCCCCAATCCAGTAGAACGGTGGCCTTAGAAGAAGTGCTCTCTCTCTCTCTCTGTCTCTCTCTCTCAGCCCCCCCACCATGAAAGGACACAGAGAGAAGGCAAGCATGGCAAGGAAAAAAAATCCAACCACCCTAATCTCAGACCTCCAGTCTCCAGAACTGTGAGAAAACAAATTTCAGTCATTTAAGCCACCCAGTCTATGGTATTTTGTCATGGCTGCCCAGGCTGACTAGGACACTCATGGACTGGAGGTGGACATGTTTCAATCCAGACCAAAAGGACTACATGGAAGTGGGCTGCTAGACTCTTAAGAGGTTGCAGGGGAAGGAACTGATATCCAGGGATAGGAAGTTCCAAGTAATGAGCATTCTTGAAAGAACCCATGAAAGTGTCCAGAGAAGAGTCCGGTTCAAATATTTTTAGGTCTAGAAAAGCAGAAAGGCATCTTAAGATGGTAGTTGTCCATGTTGTCATCCACAGAAGGGGAATAACTTCCCTCACTGAACATATTTTACTGGGATGGTGGAAGATAACAGTAAATTAGCATTTTAATGGTCACTTCTGCTAGGAACATCAACTAAGGGTGGGGGTGGTGGAAATAAACATATAGATTTTAACACCATCATTTTCTTAAAAGTCCCTTCACTTTTAAAACCGTTATATGATTAACTTATTTATTTCATGTGACCATCCATAATATGGTGATTTAACTTTGTGTGGGGAAAAAATGTTGTTTCAGTTTTTTACTTTTCAACATGTAGACCCAGTCTAGAAGCTTATATTAGAACCACTCCAGTCCTTGCCCAAATATGGTGACATAACACTTTAGGTTGAGGAAATTGGCTTGAGTTTATAGTTTGAAATCCAGACTGGATATAACAAGACCCCAGTGAGTCAAAGTATGTGATTGTTTCAAAAGTTTGGATGAATGCCAATCATTCATAGCTTGCCATCTCCAATGAGATTTCAAAACATGAATAATTTTAGAGTCATCATTAAATAACAACGATCAAAAAATCTAAAATAACAGTAGCAAATTCCAGTAAAGGATATAAAAATACAACTCCAGATTGCTTAAAACAGTCATTGTAATATCCTTTACATCTACCAAGATTATTTCTAATAACAAAGTCCCCATATTATAACTCTAACAAGAAAGAAATTTAAAACAAAGAATGGATTGTTCAATATAGGATATAGCGTCAACAAAACTTGTCAACATACTCAAAATTAGATTTCATATAGTCACCATTTATTTTTGGACTTTTTCTCGAACTCCAGGCCAACATTTATAGAACCTGGGCTGAGCTGAGTGGCAGCCAGTATGGTGTGGCATGTGGCTGCCTTAGATGGTGTTTCCTGGATGAAATCCACACTACACCATCCCTGCCAGCCAAAAGCATCCTTCGTACCTGCACAGGGTCTGGAATTTTACCATTCAACATCAATACCTAAATTCCTTAGGGGTACAGCATCCTGCCTTTTATGAAAATCCAGACATTGCTGGTAAAGGCAGTAACAAACAGCTTGTTATCAATCACTGCCAACTTATTTAGAAATAAAAGGCCAGATGGGCCATTATCAATACATTAATTCATTCTTAGCTGTTCAAATTAAATTTTCTGTTATTTTAAAACAAATGGTGTTTATTTCAGTCTCCTTTAGTAGGCTGTACATAATGCAAAAATCTGTAAAAAGCAACTTGTAGTTTGTAAAGAGCTCTCACAAACACTGTGTCTTGAGACAGAACACAGAAATATTCTGAGCAGAAGAAAGAGAAGGAGGCCTGGGATAAGCTGGCAACGCGGAGCAACTGGGCATTAGGATATTGGGTGGCAGTGGGGTGGGGCAAGAAGGTGCCAAAGAGAATGGGACAGGGCAGGTGCAGAGGCCCTGAGATGACCTGTGTCCACATTTACAGTTTGTCCTAAGAATGATCCTGATGTTGGATTTGCATATGCTCATTGGTTTGAAAGAAATAGCATTAAAGTGACTGTGAAGAGCTAGGGGCAGAACCTACCTTAGGGCACTCTCTCAATGAATCTATTGTAATCAGTGGAAAAGTGAAAAGTTTAGCAACAATTTAAAAGCCTATACCATATTTCTAAAAAAAACTCAAAACAAAACCCTCTTCCTGTTTTTCATGTTTGAACTGACAAAACTGTAGCTTGCTCTCACTTCCAATATATTCCGCTTTAATCATTAGAAAACCTTAGTACCTAACTGAAGTTTTCAAGAGTTTGTATCATTCAACAGAGTGTACAAAAATTTCACCAAGGCACACATTAGAGGGCCAGTTTAGTCACCTCTCAGTTGGGTTATGCTCCCCTTAAAACTGGTGGTATTTTTACTTTGAATTATCCTTACAGAAAATAAAAGTAATACATCTACATTATGATCACACAGTAATTTTCCAAATTGAACCTGACAACCCTCTCAAGTTTCTGCTTATAAACTTTTATATGATAGATCTAAAAACCTTATGCAATGATGTCATGGCATATGTCTGGTTGAATAATGCATTGTCAGATGTGGTGCTGTATTTGATATGCTACACCATGTGGGGACAGCTCATTACATCAGCATATTTAAGGAAATTCACATCATGAAGCAGACTGACATCAGGCTTTTTAAAAAAAATCTAGAACATTTTGTTTGCTGTAAAATAATTTAGTTATTAATGGCATGGATGAAGGTTTATGCTACATAACTGAAAATATTAAAATCTAAGTAGTTAAAATTAGTTAAAATTTCATTATTATATAATATAAACCTTATCCACATTTGTAAACATCATAACAATCAGCAATGTTGTCGTTCACTTTACCTATCCTGGTGACCCATATAATTTGCAGCCTGTAGTGCAACTGTTCTACTAAGAGATTTTTTTTTTTAAGTCCAGAGGGTTGAGTCAATCATGATGGCTTACTGTATTCACTGGTCTGTCAATTTCTTTCCATATTTTGTCGATATTGTTATTTTTCTTTTTTTCCACAATCTTCACTCCATTCTCCCTCTCTAACTCCAAAGGCCCCCACTTTACTGTGTTTTTGGTTTATAAATCAGATCCTTAGATATCTTTGAAAAAAATATAGTGTGGTTGTTATTATGAATGAGTTTTAAATCACACAAAGACTATTACATCACAGATTGTGTTCAGTTTCTCACCCTTTGCACTCCACACTTTGTCTCTGAGATCTAGCTAAGTTTCTGTATGTAGCTGTTGTTTATGGTTTTTTTTGCTACATAGTATAATAGTTCATGGTATACATCTGCCACATTTAACCTAGTGATCAACATATGAGTTGCCTCTAATTCCCGGGTCTCCAGCTGGGATCACTGGGTAGATGGTTGTGTCATTCTTTACACAGAAAGTTCAAAACGAGGAGCAGGTTTTTGGGGGAAGGCAGTGGTTTTAATGCTGAGTTTAAGGTGCCTATAGAGCATCTAAGTGGATATATATAGAGGAAGCATTGGGCTCTATGACTGAGCCTCTAGGCAAACAGCCCGGCTCCTGAGAGACTGGTTTAGGCTAGAGATCATGATTTAGACTTATCAGCATGAAAGTTTAAATGGATGAGATTACCCTGGAAGAATGCGTAGTGAGTGAAGATGCAGGGGTTGCTGGCAGAGATCTAGGCCACACCGACATGAAAGGGAGGTAGAGGTAGGGGCTTCCAAGGCATCTGAGTTGTAGTGGTCGTGCATAGAAATGATGCTCTAGACCAGGGGTCGGCAGTCTACTCCCTGCAAGCCAAATCTGGCCAGCTACCTGCTTTTTGTTTAAAAAAAAAAAAAGTGTTATTAGAACACAGACACATTCATCTGCTCTGGTGCCGCAGATAAGTGTGGCTGTGTTCTAATAAAATTCTAATAAAACTCTGCAATGGCAGAGTTATGTAGTATTAACAGATTGTATGATCTGCAAAGCAGATAGTATTTACTGTCTGCTTTTTTACAGAAAATGCTTACCAACCCCAAATTAGACAATGAACTTAAGGGGTAAGGTGAATGACCCTGGGATTCTCAATATTTTGCCTTTTTACTACAAAATCATGAGTTTCCTCTATGCTTGATAAGAATACATTTTGTAATTCTATAAAAATGCTTTTGTGTTCCTTCATTTCTTTTGAATGTATCAGTTTCCTAATATAAATCCACTGGAGTCAGATTTGCTTTTTTGTGGAAAATATGACTTTCCTTCTGTTTGCTTTTTCTTCCCCTGCATGGTATGATTAAGGTTGAAGAGTTTCTGTGTTTTATATATAAATTTGAGCGCCTCTGGGCATGATTACTTATGATTTTATACGGTGTAAATTCATTGGTAAGAATGAAAGCTCTTTTCCATTATATATTTTAAAATGCATCTTAAAAGTGACTGAAGTCTTAGTAAAAGTGTTGGAAAGTAGATATGTCAACTCAGATAAACGACTGTTGCTTTCTACTTCAAGTTTGAGATTTCTGTTCTCACATAGCTTATTATTTCCTGTTTTCTTTTACATTCTTTGCAAGCTCCTTTCACATTGTATCGCTCAGCTTTCTGAGACCTTCCTTTGAGCTAATCTGTATCAGAAACAAGTTGCAAATACATAAGAGAATCCAAAATTTTGTTTCTATTAATAAGTTTTCATTTCTGCACTTTTAATGTTGACTTTTACTAAAAAGTCATATATTCAGTAAGCTACCACCGCCAAGATAAGGTATTATCAACTTTGGTCAATATTGAATTTCAAGAAAATAAATATTCTATTTAGTCATTTTCTTTGCCTGAACAAGTATGTGAATTTTTAATGTGTTTAGTGGATTAAAAAGAGAACTTGATACACAGGTGTTTGTGTAACCAGATCCTGAATTGAATTTCTATGGTTAATGAAGAAAGATGTTAAAACGGGGCTCATATATATGAGGGCTGTCCAGAAAGTATCCAGCCCTTGTTGATATAATGAAAACAGTTACATAGCTGGATACTTTCTGCACTGCCCTTTGTATGCTGTAATAAGGATGTTCTGAACCCTGACTACACGTTGAAATCACTTAGGGGCTCTGAAGAAAACCAATACTGATGCCTGGATTCCACCCCCAGGTGTTTTGATTTAATTACTCTGGGGTACATAATCCAGTCATTGGGATTTTTTTAAAAAAATCTCCTCTAGGTGATTATAGTATGATGCCAAAAGTGAGAACTATTGCTGTAAATCGGTATTTAATGAAATCAGTGGGAGGGGTGATGAGAGAAAGTTTAGAGACCACAACAGAAGTATCAGTTTACAAATATGTTACTGAAAAGAAGATGGTGACATCATACTGAATTTGAGGAGGGCAATTATCAGACCTAGTCATAAAATATAGAATATGTGGAGTGTTTGAATTCATGAATTCAGGAAAGCACCTACATGCCATCAAAATCTTGGGGAGAATTCAAGAAAATAAGGAGGGAGATTTATAGCTGAATGTTTACATTTTGCAACTCTTAACATCCAAAAGTAATTGGATTGTGAGCCTTTCTAGGTCACCTGGGTAATGGACCCCTCTCCCCGTGCTGTTTCGGTAATGAGAAAATCCTAAATCCAAATGAAGCAAATTGCAATTAAGGTGAGACCAAGACATGCAGCACCGGCACAGTACTATGGTTCTTATACCTTAGTGAACATCAGAATCAGCTGGAAAACTTGCTTAAACACAGGTTGCTGAGCCCTATGCCAGAATTTCTGGTTCAGCAGGTCTGGAGTGGGAACTGAAATTTTATATTTCTAACAAGCGTCCAGGAGATACTGATGGTGCTAGTACAAGGCTCACAGTTTGAGAACCTCTGGTTAACCTAACCAAGTAGCCACCAGGGATGAAGATGGGGAAGGAAATTGGAAAGAGAGGCTTTTTTAGTGGGGGTAAAGTGATGTTATATGCTTTGTGTTGCCTGTAGATGACAATATGATGAAAGTATTGGTTCACCTTGTGTATGTGTTTGTGTATGTGCACGGTGATGAAGTGCTAAGTTGTATCTGTTATCACCTTGACATGTTAAAGTCATGTCCTTACCTTTGAATCTAAAGTCACAGGAAAATGGAATTAAATCACTTAGATATTTGTATGGGCCTTTCCAATTTTATACTGGTAACACGAATTCTAAGTACTTTCCCCTTGTTTTATCAGAAAAGAAGTGGACCCTTGACCCAATCATTTCATTCTCTCTAAGCTGAATTAACTAAACACATACCAGTGTTTTCTTGGTTTTAGACAGTTATTACCATCTGATACTTGGTAATTTAGCTGTGACAGTTGGTTTTCTTTAGCCTAGTCATGCTAGATAATGTCTCCATACCAGTGAAGTTCCTTTTCCCAGGTGTGACACCTGATTAGGAGACGAGATGTACTGATATAACTAAGGCTTTATCCAAGCTTACAGAAAAGTGTTAGCTATGGCCAACTCCCATTCTATGTACATACTTCCAGAAAAAGGAGATATCTCATTCCATGTATTCATGGGGCCAAAAAGTATGTAGTTCCATCAAGGCTGTGTCTTCTACAAGAAAAGTTCTTGCTAGAGTCTTCCAAATAGTTACCTTAAGAGAGACTTAGAAAATTCAAATGGGCTTGATAGATAATGGTGAGACACAGCTCAGAACTACAAATTTTATAAAAGGTTACATTGTATTTTTTAATGTAGAGATGAATGGTAATGTTTAAACTTACGCTAAGTACAACAGACATTTGGATGGATTTGACTTTGAGGCTCATTTTTGCCACTGTTTTTGAAATATAAAGCAAAACATATTACTCTAAAATAAAGAATCCATTAAAATGTAAGGAGTTCTCCCATGCAATAGGAATCAATTGCTTCATTTAAGATCTGAGAAGAAAGGACAAAAATTGTTTTAGTCATGAAATGAGGGAAAGCATGATGGATGAAAACAACCTTTTCAAAAAAAAGACATGCTCTAGAAATATAGCAAACCAGGTAAATGAGAATGGAAGATTGCGTTGGATTTATTCTCTGTAAAGCCATTTCTGCTGGAAATTCACTGCTAGCAAGTGGGAACAAGGTGTTACTTGACTTGGTTTGGCTATTAACCAGCATTTTCAGGAGCACAAATTATAAGGAATATGGTTATTTTTTTAAAACATCCCCATCTTTCATAATTCAGGTTCAATAAACGAAATACTATTCCCCTCTCCAGATGTCTAATGAAATGAGTCAACGTTTTGCCCGTTACAGCTACCTGATTGTCAAGTGTCTAGTTCACAATCTGACAAAAATAAACAAATGCACCAAATTAGGAAAAGAAGCTCAGAGACAAAATTAGTAGACCATTTATATGAATTCTATGTGCCTGGAAAACAGGTGAGAATGGTCTTTCAGTTGTGCTTGCAGTAATTCCAGGGAAAGTGTTCCAGCTGGGAACACGATGATTAATTAGAGGTGTGCTTTTCACATCAAACATACACACTTGGCTCTGAACAATTTGTCCCAGGTGCTGCATGAATGATGGGAAAAACTGCATGTCTGTCCCCAAAGACTGGGCATTCCAGAATCTCAAGCCCAGTTTTTTGTTAGAACTCATGCTATCTTAAAGTAAAATAGACGAATAAAAGTAACAACATTGTGAAAGCAAGCCCACCATGCAGTCAGTGTTGAGCGAAGTCTTGTCTTTCTCTGACAGCATTTGCCTTTGATATGCAGGCACCGAATAACATTTGGGACTCTAAATCACAGGTTTAAAATGGAAAACCTCCCTTGAAGTATACTATGCTATCAAATAAAAGAACCAAGTAGCAATGGGTTTTCAAATTCTAGTGTGCCTAAGAGTTCCCTGGAGTATGTGTTAAAAGGGTAAATTGCTGGGCCACAGTCCCTAGAGGTTCTGACTCAGAGCCCAGGACTCTGTTTTCTATCAAGCATCCCACGTGATCCTCTTGGTTTAGGACTATGTTTGGAGCAAAGTTAAAAACAACAGCTTTTGTGCTTCTTCTAGGAAAGAGATCCTGCCCACCTACAAATGTAGAGTCTTTCATTTCATATATTCAACAATATTTGTCAAGCACATGAACCCTGTGCTGGGCTATAGGGATATGAGGGTGAATAAAACAGCCAAACAATAATGACAGCTTAGAGTCAGGCAGCTGATGGTCGTGTGGGGGGAGATAGACATTCATCACAGAATCACACAAGTAATTGGGATCTCTCACCTTTGATAAGTTCTATTAGAAGTGGCACATGGTGATATGAGACTGGAAGAATCAATATAAGAGGATGCATCTCATTAACTCTAAAGGGTAGACAAAACTGGCTCCTAAGTTTAAATTCTGAAAGGTTTCATTGCATGTCTTGCTCCTAGGAAAGCATATTTGTCAGCCTGCTACTCATGCCCTGCTGGGTTGCACAATGCAGGAAATGGCATTTATGTTCTACATGGGCTGACATAACACGGGGGGCCCTAAGCCACAGGCTGAAACCAGAAATCTTTTCTTTAAAATGAATCATGCAATCAAATGAAAGAGCCCAGTGTTATAAGCCTTAAGGTCTCCAGCAAAAACTCACATATCTTGATCAAGAAGTGCAATCTTCATGAAGAAATGGTACACTTTGAAAAAACTGGATCATAAGGATTTTGAAAGCTATTTTAAATCCTTCCTGCTCAGAATGCCCAGAGTTGTTGGATATGTGATGAGGGACCATGGCTGTAAAATTCAGTCATGGGTATTCATTAAGTCTATCACAAGATGTAAACAGTAGAAATAGAAAGGTAGATAGCAGATTAGAATGTATTCGATCTAAGCATAGGTGTAACATTATTAAAAATCTGAAAAGTCACTAGTGCTAGATGATTCCATTAGAAAGCTATCACCTTGAAAACAGACTACAAAAAAAGAGTTAAGAATTGAAAGACCTTGTAGGCTAGATACTGGTGATCCAAGAACTCATTCTTCAAACATATTCTTGGCATCTCCCCTGTGTCAGGTTCAGGTCTAGGTGCTGGGAACACGGTGCAAAGCAGAGCAGGAGGCAGCCCTAGGGAGCTCAGAGTCTAGTACAGCCGTAATCAGTGAGCCTCCCAGTGACAAATGCTTGATCCAACACATCCTGGATGCCAGGCACTGTTAGAACTTAGGAGTAGAAGATGAACTAGCCATAAGTGCTCAGACTAGGGACAGTGCCTCTCAGTGTGTAAGGAATAATCAACAAAAGAACATGGACCTTGACGCTAGAGTGACCTTGATCCAAATGTCAACTCTGCTGCTTGACCAGAGTGTGACCCTGAGAACATCATTTAGCTTTTCTAAGCACCAGATCCTTCTTCCGTGATGTGAGGCCAGTACTTGGCTTCAGAGGTGTTACGGTGCAGTCCACAGGCAGTGGTCCCTCAGTGCATCATGTGTTTTGACCCAGGGTGAGAGCTCAAGTCTTCCTCACATTCACAGTGAAGACTCCATTCCTACCACACCATTTTAGCAGGGTGATTCCACTCAGTATTTGTATGGGAAATGGCAAGAGGTGTTTATATTGAACTCTACACTGTATTTTATTCCCTTCTTGCCTGTGTTTTTCCAAAATCATTTTTCTCCCTTTTTGTCCCTTGCCAGATATGGCTTGTAAATCTCCCAGCTCTTTCTGTAGCCCTCAGTCTCCCCCTTTCTAATGCAGATTTATTTAACTTGGCCTGAGCTCATCTAAGCTTGCCCACCAATATCCTTACAGTACTTTATTCTAGTATCCTTAGAAAAGAAGGCTATAACTATAAATGTGGATATAAAGAACAAATTATTTTTTTCTCTCTTAGAGTGCTTAGAAATGTACTGCCCTCTATATCTGTGTGTTCTGTATCTGTGGATTCAACCAACCTCAGAATGAAAATATTCAGAAAAAAAAAATGGATGGTTGCATCTGTACTAAACATGCCCAGCCTTTTTCTTACCATTATTGCCTAAACAATGCAGTATAACAACTATTTACATAGCATTTACATTGTATTAGGCAATCTGAGATGATTTCAAGTGTACACAAAGATATACAGAGGTTACATGTAAATGGTTATATGACACCATTTTATATAAGGGACATGAGCATCCATAGATTTTGGTATCCAAGGGGGTCCTGGAAGCAATCCCTCATGGATACTGAGGGACAGCTGTAGACAAAGTACCAGAGCACACAGATGATGTTGGACAAATGGTCCACAAACATTACTAGGATCTTAACTATGCCTTCTTGTTCTGATGTTCTGTGATAACAATCACGTATTTAGGAAATTGTTTCAATTTGAACAGTTCAAAGTAATTCATAAGTTTTACTATTTATTACATAAAATAGGGAACAGAGATAATTGTTTTATGCATAAAAAGATTATAGCATGGAAATATTTGCATGGTCAGTCTAGTGATTAGCTGGCTCCCAGAGGAAGGATAGCACCCCAGCTGGGCATCAGAGGAGGGTCATGTGTAGATGACAATTTACTTCTAAATGAAGAAGGAAATGTGTATTAACTTTTAAGGTGTTTAATCTACATGATGTCAAATATGCAAATATTTGTCTTTCTGAATTTATAGCCCAGATCTTCAATTTAAAGTTATTAAAATGATTTACTATTTTGAAGAGGCCAATTATCTTCTTTCCACCTGAAAAGTAAGTTTTTAAATTGATTACTATACAACATCTACTTAACATTCTGTTTATAAAAATTTCAGTGATACGGTTCTTATACCACCCTCAGTACATTTAGTACCAAATCCATTTTGAAAAAGTAATTATAACTGTGTTTTCTGTAAAAACTGTCTGTGAAGGAGAACAAATTTTTTCAATCATCTTTTTGAAAGAGGTTTGATCTGTTTGAGTGGTTCAAAATGCATGTGCTTGATAAAGCAAATGCAAAAAAAAAAAAAAAGGAAGAAGTTGTTTAAGTTGAACCTTCAATCCTGTGACTGTTTTTAAAGGTCTCTGATTAGCAACAAATTCTAGAATCTTATTTAATAAAAACAAGTCCTCTTTGATTTGATTCTCCTCTGGGATAGACTTTAAAATAATAAATATGCAGAGTGCGGTTTCTCTAATTTTATGAATCAGGGCCTTTCCTAAATGTACTTTCCAAAAGGTTGGTGTTTTATTCAATAGCTTTAGCCCCAAACATTCTCTCCATGAAACTTGCTTTGTAGCCACTGGTTTCACAAAATCCACATTTGAGAAGCCCACTGTACCCTAGAACCTGTGGAGGTGCAGTCTGAAGTTACTGTGCAAATAGACCCCTGGGGAGGAGACTGATGGTAGCTACTGACAAACACTGTCCTTAATTGCCTTTATTGTCCTTGACTGTCCCTTCTTCTACCCAACTCTGTAAGTACTAGAACCCCAATAATGCCACCCCATATAATTTCTGCAACTTGTTTTAAATGTTTTATTTCACTCAGAAAACCAGATGTAGAATATTCGAGCATTATATATTACCTTACCTTAATCTACAAAATAATTTAAGTCTATGTGAAGATAATTTGTAGTCTGTAGGTAGATAATTTCACATTAATGCAATAAGAAAATAATAAGATAGCAAGACTCTTCATTAAAGCTCAGATGTAGACTACCCATTAGATTACTTATATCAATTAATTTTGTGCATACATAGGGCTTACATGGACCAGATAAGCCACAAGACATGTTCTAATACCATGTTCTAAGCACTAGCCATGTATTCACTCAGTAAATCCTCGCACCAACACCTAACAAAAAAGAAGTTGTTAGGATTATGTCTATTTTACAGATGAGAAAACTGAGACACAGAGAAGTCAGATCAGCAAATAAGTGGCAGGACTTGGCCCAGGTGGTCTGCCAACAGAGACCACACTCTTAATCACTACAAGACATCGCCTCTAAGGTTATTTGGTAATTTGTAGGAAATTATGATTTAGGTTGCATAATGATAAAAAAAATCTCCAAAGGAATGAATTTTAACAGCTGAATCAAGTTCATCTTGCATTGTGTTTTTACTGTAGTGAGAATTTCCCTCTATATTAGTAAAACTTAAGACTTTCCAGTGTAGACAAAGTCTATAGACTTAACTTCTCTCAGAGTATAATCCGTAACCTTAACAGACAGCCGATGCACAGCAAAGCAAAGTTGCCTAGACAAGGTGCATCCTGGCAAGTGGTGCTTATTCTGTGCTCTGCCTGCTGGCTCTGAGCCTGAGCTTGGATGTTGCCATATCTCATCATCAGCGGGAAAGTATAAAAGCCTTACTGGAGAATTTTTGGATGAGCTATATTAGCCACTTGAATTTCTTATTCTCAGAATGTCTTTTTTATGCCCAAGACTCAGTTCTTGAAACATGACCAAAACAAATGTCTGCATGGTTTTTATATGAAATTTAGATAGACTACCACATTGGGGCTGATTGAAGTAGGCCTGCCCCAACTCCATGCCCACATTTAGATCTTCTGGAGGTTGGTTTCGTGATTCTAATGTTTCAGTATGGCATAGATTGCATTAAAGGCAAATTTAGCTTTTGGCATGACTAAAAGGAAATAATGCCTATGTAAAACACAAGACTGAGCTAGCTGAATTTTTAAGCAATAAACCATGAACTCATTAAGGCCTTTATATCTGGCAGTGATTGCGTGTTATAGTGACCTGATGACTTTATGTTCATGGTTCTCAGCTGCTTCTCCTCTACTTGGTTATTGGCTGAAACCAAAGGATAAAGGACTCAGAACGTAATTGTTGGCATTGGCATAGGGCCATTAGGTTGGGAGGAACTGGGATAGTGTTACAAATGAAAAAGGAAGAAATAAAATTAGCAAGCATGGAAACCTAAAACTAGGGTATACCATTATCCATTTTTTCACCTGAAAAATGTTACTCAGGGTTAAAGAACATAAAGAAGTGTCTTCAGCCAGAATTCCTTGACTTCCTCCTGTGTGCCTTAGTGATTTATCATAAATTGCCTCAAATCAGATTCTGATGTCACAGCAGGACCCCAAGACAGCTTACATAGGAAGAGAAAGTCTCAGGAAAAAGCACTGGTCAGAAGCCCAGGGAAATAGAGAAACATCAGGAAAACACACCTGAGTTCAGGGGGTTCCAGTCCACGCAATCATTAGGGACCAGATCATCTGCAGAAGCTGAAGAAACAGGGAAAGCAAACAGGAGAACAGATGTAAAGCATTGCAGACAAGGGGAGACCTTGACAGCAAAGCCAAGCACGGTTTTCTTAGGGACACAAGGGGAACATTGTGTGACTATCCAGCAAACGAGGTGATGGGAGTGAGTAGTGGGGAGTTCATGAGGAGCCAGAGAGACGACATCGTGCTGAGTCGCTGCCCCGACAGACACAAAATAATTGTATTGTTGTATTATATATATCACATATTATACTGTATATATTCTAATACTTAGAAAATATAAAGAGGGTAGTATGTCTACTATATATTATTATTTATAATGTGTGTAATTGTGATATATTATCTCTCTATATAAAACAGTGAGGACAGTGTGTTTGACAACAAACACCTTCAGAAACAGAGATATGCAAAGCAGGTCATGAGGCAACATGATGTGGTGAAAAGAGAACTGGACTAGGAATTCTGAGTCCAAGTTGCAGTCTTGACTGTGCTACATTCTTATGACCTTGGGCAAAGGAGTGTACATGAGGAGGTTTTACATTTTCTTCTTTGGTCTTTATTCTACAAAATGTAGCTGCCGTTGATGTATATTATCAAAGCAAACCTGTTCTTCCAGCTTCATTTATTCCTATCTATGGAGAAACAAAACATTTATTTTGGCTAAGAAAGGGTTAAAAGGTAGTACGGAAGGGGTAAGAACTGAAATCTGATTGTAGTTCTATCTACATTACCAGAATGGGCAGAATATAGTCATCACTACTGTGAAGTCCTTTGTGGTCAACATGGGTGATTGCTGAACAAGGGGGAAGATGGCACAGAATGTCAGATCAATAATGTCACCACTGACTAGGTGAATTCAAAGGTCTGCTTGTGGATGTCTGTTATGGACTGAATTGGGTACCCCTAAATACATACATTAAAGTCCTCACCACCAGTACCTCAGAATGTGGACTTATGCAGAGACAGAGTCTTTAGGGATGTTATTAAGGTTAACTGAGGTCATATAGGGTGGGCCATAATCCAATCTGACTGGTGTCCTTATAAGAAGAGGAGATTGGGACACACACAAGGACAGAAAGGGGACCATATAAGGAAACAGCAAGTAGGTGGCCATCTACAAGGCAAGGAGACAGGCCTCAGAAGAAACCCAACCTGCCAATATCTTAATCTGAGACTTTCCACCTCTGCAGCTAGGAAAAAAGTAAATTTCTGTTGCTGAAGCCACCCAGTCTGTGGTATTTAGTTATGGCAGCCTGAGCTAACACAGTGTCCAAAGCAATTCTCACCTATTCAAGTACAGTAATCCTTTCATGTCTCCCCATATCACCCCTCGCACCTAGTTATACCTTTAATAAATGTTTCCTATAAAAATATTTTATTTCTAGTCTAATGCTTTTAGGGAGGAAATGTAAAATATTGACATTTAGTAGATTATATTTTAATTGCATTATGCTATTAGGAGTCACATTTTCCTTTGAGTCTTGGAAAAGTTGTTAGAAAAACTACATAAGCGAAGTTGATGTTCCTGTTGGTGGAGTATCACCTTGCTGATGTGTTATTGTTGAAAACATCTGGATCAACTAATTTATTTTCTTTTGTGAAAAGTGTGTGGATTAAAAACAGACCCCTTCAACTTAGCAGCACTGCATGGAGGGTCTCACGCTCAGGTTTTGTCCTGCCAGCAGGGAGCACAGTGCCAACCACAGGGGAGAATGCAGTTTAACAAGGGGCCATCCTCATGGCCTGGCTCATTGCCTGAGTGGGCTTCCAAGAGCAATCAGATGGAGAGGACTGAACAGTCTGGGCTGTAGCAGTCATCTAGAAAAGGAATGGGAGGGGTAAGCAGTCATTCTACTCCATTTAATGTGCACCTCATATCCTTCTAAAAACTTTAAAATTATGTGAGATGTTGAGTTCAAATCTCATTTTCAAGAGCAGTGCCATGGCCAGGACTTGAGGGCAAAGACTGGGTCTAATCCACCTGGTTGTTGCCTTAATCCATTCAGGGCCATGAGAGTAACCTGCATACAGCTAGTGCCTATGTGTCTGTTGAGCTGAATCTAACATAAAAGGGGAAAATATCTCATCACAATAGGAACTTCTTGGTAGATCTGAGTGTGTGTGTTAAGGCATAAATAAGGATTCTAGATATAATATTTATTTTCTTCCTAGTGAAACAAGCATTGTCACTATTATTTTGCATCAGAAAAAAATAGAAAGCAGCAAAAAGTCTCCCAGAGCTCAGTCACATGTACAGCGAAATCAGAATTCAGGAAAGGTTGCTGTGAGGCCCTTACCACGAGAGCTCACTAGCAAGCCCCTCCCTTCCAGAGAGGCTAAATGATGATGCATTTGCACCAACTGCGTTCGAGTGTCTGGAGAATTAGGGCTACATCATTGCCCTAGAATATAAATGAATGTTCTTTCACAGAAGGACACCATAAACAGATGTTCTTCCTCCCCCTTCTTTAACTATAAAACACTTTTGTTGTTGTTATTGTTTTTAAAAAGGATCTATAGTCATCTTTCAAAGGAACTTTCATGCCCTTAGAGGCAAAGGGATTAATATTTATTATGTGGTACTTTTGCCATGAACCTTAAATATGTTATCTCATTTAATTCTCAGAGTAAGCCTCTAACAAAGAAACTAGTAGCCTAATTTAAAGATGAAGCTAGAGAAACTCAGGAGGGTTGCCAAGCTCCCCTAAGGCCACGGAGCGAGGCAGCAGGTAGCCGAATTTCAGCCTGGATCAGCAATTCCCACAGGCCTTGCTCCTTCTGCCTCATTCACTGCTTCCCAAGTGGCCTGTCTTACTGAGTGGCTTATAAACTACAGAACTTTATTTCTCATAGTTTGGAGGTTGGGAAGTCCAAGAACAAGGCAGATTTGGAGACTGGTGAGAACCCACTTCCTGGTTCACAGATGGACGTCTTCTTGCTGTGTGGAAGCAGCAAGAGAGCTTTCTGGGGTCTTTTTCATAAGGGCAGTAATCCCATTTTTGAGAGCTCCACCCTCATGACCTAATCACCTCCCAAAGGCCCCCCCTCCAAACACCGTCACATCAGGCCTTAGGTTTCAACACAAGAATTTTGGAGGGACCCAAACATTCAGTCTATAGCAGTCCTAAGGCTGATTGCTGGAATCTAAGCATAATCTCTATAAATGAAATTGCCTTTTTGTTTGTTTCTTAATGCATTATGAACAATTGGCTAGTGAGATTTTCATCAAATTTGAAGGGAAGGTATGGGAAGGTCTGGCTTTAAAAAATAGACTACGTGGCACATATGAACTTTATAATATATGTAATTTCAAATTTTCTAGTAGTCACATCGAAAAAATAATAAAAAGAAACAGGTGAAATTAATTTTGAGAATGTATTTTATTTAACCCAATATATCCAAAATATTATCATTTCAGCATTTAATCAATATAAAAATTATAATGAGGTATTTCATGTTCCTTTTTTTCCTGTACTGTATCTTTGAAATCCTGTGTGTATTTTATACTCACAACACATCTCAAGTCTCATTAGAAATACTTGAGCCTTATTTAGATTTCATAAAATGGACAGATGGAAAAATAGATTCACATATCCATGTTGTTCCAAGCCTAGAAATGTTTAATAACTGAATCAAGTATCAGTTTTTAAATTAAAAATTAAGTTAAATTTAATTTAATTTTTTAAAAATGTAGTTCCTCAGATTAGATATATTTTAAGTGTATGTTTACCACATGTGGCTGGTGGCTACAGCATTTGACAGCCCAGTTTTAAATACTATTGAATAAATAAACGCAGAGAAACAAATACAATTAAAGAAAATGATTAAGTTCAAAGTGTTTTTCTTGTTCCTATTATCCTTTAATGAAGGCTCTTGATTTTTCTGATCCCAACAAACCCTAAGTAAGAAGGCAGGGTGACATAGTAGGAATCACACTGTGCTGGAACAAAAGGGGGCCTGGGTGACAGTCCTGACTCTGTTGGGGTGACCTTGAATAAGTCACCTTGCCTTTCATGCACTCAGCCTCCTCACCTGTCAAAAGAGGGAGATGGTCAAAAATCTCTTCCAACTCTGACCTTTTAGACTCTAAATTCACCGAGGAATTGAAGTTGACTTGTGTGAACTAACTGAATTATGTTATGAGAAAAACATTTTGCTTATGCTAGAAAAAAATCTCTTTTCCTCTTAGTCATTACACTCTCAACACACAGGATAGTATCAGAGTACTAAACTAAAATTTAGTGAAATATCAATAGAGAAGCACTAAACCAAAACACCTAAAAACTTTCACGTACCCTGAGTCAGTAAGAGATCAAGCATGCGTGAAGTGTCTCTTTCCAGGAGCATCAATGTGAGCCCCAGCCCCACCGTCCCCCCACGTTCCTTTTCCCAAGGGCCCACCGGAAACCCACTGTTAGGCGTGTTCCGAGTCAGGTGAAGCTTACTGTTTTGAGATTCATTGCAAATGAGATGATTAACGATGCTTTTTAATCTGATGCTTTATTTAGCTGATAGCTTTTATACTAAGAGGTATTGATTAACACAATAAATGACAATTTATTATTTGCCATATCTTTGAGTATTTTTGAATTTGTTGACATGTTTAAAAGCCTTTATTTTTCTGACTAAAAATCACAATATTGTATGTAATTATTTAAAATGTAAGAGAAATACAGGATGATACAAGAAATAATAAAATCATTCATAATCTTTTTACACAGAGACAAACATTTTTTTTTATCATTTTCAGGTATTTCTCCCTAGCCTTCTTGTCCAAGTTTGTTTAATTTTTATATTTACTTTTTACAAAACCGGGGTCATAGTGTGTACATGTGATGGCTTTTTTTTTGGATGTGTCAACTTGGCTAGGCTACAGTCTCCACTTATGCAAACACTCCCAGGTATTCCTGGGAAGGGATTCTACAAATATAAATTAAAGTCTCTAATTAATTTTAAGTACAGGAGATTACCCTCAGATTATCTGGGTGGTCTGACTTAATCAGTTGGAAAGCCTTAAAAGTAGGGCCAAAGCTTCCAAAAGAGAGAGACTTAGACCCTATAATCATCCTTTCCTGAGAGCTTAGATTTACAATCAAGTAACCCAATTCCTCGTAATAAATTTCTTAATATATATACCTGCTTCTCTGGTTGGGCCCTGATTGATACAATATATAATTTTGTAATTTATTCTCTGAGTATTTTTTCATGCTTGTAAAATTTTTTCCAGATTATTTTAATACCTGCATAACAGGACATATCACTAAAAGGAGAAAGCTATATCTATATCCTTACTATTTGACATTTAAGTGACTTGCAACTTTTCTTCATTATACATAACACTGAACTGCATATACACAAATCTTTGTGTGCCCAAGAGATTATCAGATGAAAGAGCCTAAGACGTTTTTAGGCCAAACTGCTCTTCAGAAAGACTGCATCAATTTGCATCAGCAGTTACATAGGATCTGTCTCTTACTACTCTCAATAACATTGAGCACTAGCATAATTTTATAAACCGGACATATTTTTAGGCAAAAAGTATCCTTCTATTGTTTTAATTTGCACTATGTATATGTACGCATGTATATATGTATGTGTATATTATGTATGTGAAATATGTATGTATATACACACATATGTATATAGTCACTAACTGTTCTTTTTAAAATTTTGGGTGGAAATATTCATAATGGTTGTATTAGTCAGGGTTCCATCACAGAAACAGAAATTTTATATATGTGTGTATATATATGTGTGTGTATGTATATAAAGAAAGAGAGAGAGACATATTTGTTACAAATAATTGGCTTGCACAATTATGAGGACAGGTCAGGCGAATCCAAAATCCACAGGGGAGGCTATTAGCAAGAGCAGGGAGGAGCTCTGGCATGAGCTGAAGCTGAAGCCCACAGGTGGAATTTCTTCTTCAGTGAAACCTCAGTTCTGCTTTTGACTTTTCAACTGATTGAATCAGGTCCAGATAGATCATACAGAGTAATCTCTTACTTAAAGTCAACTCTTTATGTGCATTAATCACATCTACAAAATACCTTCACGGTAACACTTTTAACACGTAGGTTAGTATTTGATTGAATACCTGTAATTGATTGAATTAATTGGTTGACTTGACCCAACCAAGTTAACACACACAACTAACCATCACAATGGATAATGTAAAAGAAATGTTCTACTGCCTACCCAACATACGATATTGCTCATAGCAGTTTTCAGGTTGATTGATAGTTATCATAAATTTTTTATTCCAAATCTGAACAACCAAAAAGGAACCACCTCAGTAGATATGTATGAAAATGTTGTAGATGCAGAACACCAGGCATGCAGCAATATTTTACTTGCATTCTTCACACCACCAAAATGTAAGAAGCATCTACTTTGTAAAAAGCACCATGCTGAGCAGGCTCTGTGGGGGATACCAAGAAGAATTGGCCATGAAGGAGATGCATGGGTTATTACACAGAGGGGAAAATGGGAAGTGCAGTGGGTGTTCCAAAAGGGGAGTGGGTATTTTTGACTGTAGGTTGAAGTCAGCCTTGATGAAAGAGGGGGCATTTGAAAAATGAGTGCATTAAAGATATTTGGAGCTGGACATTTCACATGAAGGAGGAAATGCCAGTAAAAGCACAGAGCTTGAAACTTAACGAAAACCAGTAAGAATGCACGGTGTTGTAAGAGAAATAGTGGGAAAAACAAAGCGTATGTCTCAGTCATATGTCAGGGTTTTAGATAGTGCTAGCTAAAGGATGTGGGCTTTATTCCACAATCCACTGGAAATTATTGAAGAGTTTTAAACAAGGAAGAGCATTAATCAAAGTCATGTGTCAGGACAATGACTTTGGCAGCAGTGTTCGTGGAAAATGGATTGGGGCATAGATAGGCTGGAGGCAAGGAAATAAGTCAGAGGCTTTTGCAATGTTTCAGGAAGGAAGCAATGAGATCCTGAGTCTGGGATAGTGGGAGTAGAGAGACGGGTACTTTGGGAGATATTTTGGAGAAAGAGGGTGATCCTTGGCCAGTAAAGAAATCTGAGGGACAAAGGAGAAGCAGAAGAGGTTCAAAGCTTGGTGACTGGGCAGATGATGGTGGCATATTCTTGAATATTTCTAGGAAATATTTCTAGAAGCACATTCCACTTCCTCACTTGGAATGTGACCTTAGATCCCAGAACAGCTCTTGTAATGTGACCTCGGTTCCTGGTCAGCTCTAGAATTTTTGAGTTCTTCAAGGCATAACCAAAGTGCAAGAATTCTGGAAAGAGTATGGTGGAAATCTTCTGTATTGGCCTTCCCTTGAGGTGCAGCTCTATTGCAGTCCAGGCTCTTTGCTGGACAAGATCTTTCTTGGGAGGTTATACTCTCCAGAACTGCTGTTCTCCCTCTCCAGTCCCTGCTCTTGGAGACTCTGATTTAGTAGGTCTCTGGTAACATCTGTGCATTGGATATATCACCAGTGTGGAAAACTACTGCCCTAGACTCAGCTTCATCCTGAGGGGTAAACCTTGTTCTAAAATAGAAGGCAAGCATAGGTTTCTTGGGCTCAGACTACTGAAGGATCCTACCTTGAAATAGCTTTGGAAACTCACTCAAGTCTACGTGGAATTTCAGTAGCGTGGCCTGAGGTTAGGGAGTATTTAGTTTGGGGCTTTTGACACGTAACTGTCTGGGTAAAAGGATAATATAGACTTGTACTTGGGTACTCTAGGTATCCTTGGAGTTCATATTTTTTGTTTGTTTGTTTTTTAGAGACAGGGTCTCCCCATGTTGCCCAGGCTGGTCTCAAACTCCTCCTGCCTCAGCTTTCTGAGAGGCTGGGACTATAGCACATGTCACCATGCCCAGCTCTGAGTTCTTAGTCTTAATCTTTGTATTATTGAGTCTTTGTATAACTTATTATGTTATTTAGTGTATTTTTTCCTGAAAGCCAGGTTTCCTGGACAAGAGAGTGATTATTTAAACATAATAAAAATTCAATATTCACCATCTAACAGGCTACAGACTAGACACAAAAGTACAGTGACAGTTGACATAAACAATTAACAACCTTAGAACTCAAGATATAGATAGAATCTGATTAGTTAAGTATGTCAGCCATATCTAAGTGCCTGATTTTTGAGCATCATATCTTCTTAGAGGAATGAAAGGTTTATCTTGCATTATTGACATGATCTCTTTGAATCCAGTAGAATATGATTGCTTCTTGCCCAGAACAGGGTTTCTCAAGGTCAGCACTACTGACCTTTTAGATTGGATCATTCTTTGTCAATAGAGGTATCATGTGCATTGTAGGATATTAAGCAGCATCTCTGGCTTTTACCCACCAGATGCCAGTAGCTCACCCACACTCCAGTTGTAAAAATAATAATTGTTTCCAGGCTTTGTCAAATGTCTCTTAAAGGACACATTTACCCCCAGTTGAGAACCACTGGTCTAGGCTATGCCTTTTCAGGATACTGTCACCTGTTTGGTTTACAACAGGCTACTACACTGAGGAAACTGAGGCAGCTCATGAGCTATATGTTTCATTCTATTTGGTAAATTTCATTTGAGTAAAAACTAAATATCAAAACTTCCAACTGTCTGTGAAAAGATTAGTAGGAGACTAATGGGAAGGCTTTGGGCTATGCAAACACTCCGAAATTGTATGCAACATTGAGGTACATATGCAAATATACATCATCCTTTACCCCCATGCAGAGGATCAACAGCTTTATCAGATTCTTACAAGGTTTTTAGACCCAAACAAGATCTAGAACCTCTGCTTTGATGAATCAAAAAAAAGCTAAGAGTGTGTCAGAAGAAAAAGAGAAAGGCAGGACTTAGTAGAGGTAAATGCCAATTTATAGCAATATTTTATTTGTAAAAGTTGGCTTCAGGTGCTTTAAAAATTATTTTGATGGTTAGTGAAGAAAGAATTACTGGTTAAATAACACCTCATGTATACATTTTTACTTTCATCTTTGTACAGAACGATATCCTCCCTGTAAGAAGTAGGATATAATAATATGACTTAATCGATATTTTGTGTACGATACTGTGCTAGGTGTTGAAGAGTAGCAAAGTGTCTCTATTGTCAAATAGCTTTTTTTTTTCCTGGAAAGATAGTGAACTGGTTATTTGCTTGTTTGTTCGTATATTCATTTCCCATCTTTCTCCTGCTCTCCTCTGTGTTGCAGGAAGCTACATTTCTTATGATCTCTTGTCAACTGCTTTCCAGGTAGATTTGGCTACCCGGTAGAACAGAAGAAGGCCTTGGAGACCTGGTGGAGGAGAAAAGAAGCGGGTGTGATTAGGCAACACTTGGCCTGCAGGTGTGTCTCTGTTGCTACATCTCCTGTTAGGCAGCTACCTCCTCACAGTCCCAGATCCTGCCTGTTAGCCCCAGCTGTGGATCTGGCCAGATGACTCTGAATTCTGGCAATGCCACTTTCTTTCACTGTCTGTCCCACCAGTCTCTGACTCCCCTTATTAAACCTATTTGTTTTGTCAGCTCTCTCATCACTTAAATAATACATTTCTTCTATTCAATTCCCACTGTTTGAAGTACCTAGAGTGGTTTGGTTTTCCTTAGCAAATACTGAATTATACAACAGGACAAAATAAACATAGAAATAATTTTCATAAACGGCAGGCTAAAGGACACTGAATGAAAGACAAAGTACCTTGGGCTTTTAAGAGGAGAAGCGAGTATATGTAGATATGGTGAGAAGCTTGTTGGAAATTGTTGGAAATTGGAAGCTTGTTGTTCCTAAAAGAGCTGGTCTTTGAGATGGTCCTGAGAGGAAGCAGACCATATTGACAGGTAGACCTGGGGACTGAGGGGTCGGAGATGAAAAGCACAATTCCATGCTGAGGGGATGAAATGAAAAAAGATATCCAAACAAAAAACCAAAGTTATTTTCTGGAGAGAGAGGCAGGAATAACACAGTTTGGCTGGAGTGAAAAAAGGAGGATTGGAATATCAGGGTAAGGAGAAGGTACTTACTTAGCTTAGTAAGTCCTAGATGTTGAATAAAAGATGAAATATTTGGAATTTGACAACCTTTTTTAGTCAACATTTGTTTTCTTATTCTTCAAAGACTATTTATTGAGTGTTTAGGTTCTGGAACAGTGAAAAAAAAAACAGATAAAAATCTCTCCCAGAGCTTGTAATCTAGTGGATTTGTTTAATATCTATGAAGATTTTGACCATCTATAGCTTTGACTTAAATATAGATTAGGAGTGACATAAGGAGAACGGGAGTAGCTGGACAGGGAGGGAAGGCATGTCAGTCATGGAGCATTTACCACAGGTTTATCCCTCTTCTTGAAACCACTCTGAAGTAATTACCAGTCCAAACTAGACCACTTTATCTTAAATTACAGAGGGTGTCTCCTGTAATATCCAAAGTCTCTTGTGAAAGAAATGTTCTGACAGGAGTCAGATAAAAGACAAGATGGAAATAAAACGAAAAGTTGTTCAATCAAAATAGTTGCAGCTTTCTTTAATCAAAAATATTGATTGCAATTTTTGTCAAGATAGCAAGTTCCTCTTCTTTTCAGGAGGGTGGTACCAACAGTGCCCACTGTGGCCAAAACTGAAAAGTAGGGCAAGGCTGTTTCCTAACACCTCAACTTCTGAGAGTTGTGACTTTGCTCACAGGTTGGAATGTCTGTTTTCTTACAGTCTTCAGTGCCACCAAGCTCTATTTTATCTCAGAAAAAAAACCCCAAACCTTTCTATATGTCTTGGGATGGTATTTTATGCCTTTAGCCTAAGCCATGAGCATCTGTCATGGAGACCCCTGCAATGGTCACGTCGTTGAGTTTTCCATTTCTAATCAACTTCATTCTCATCCAGTCTTTTCCCCTGCGGTATGATCTTTAAAGGTACATATAATCATATCACATCCCATTTGCCCTTAAATCCTTTCCATGGTTTCCCAAAGTATTTTTCTATGTTTCCATCATCACCCAGCACCCTCTCCAACTCTCTCTCAGCCCTTTCCTTTGACTAACTTGAACTTCAGCTCTTATGTAAGAGTCCTTTCCACAGAGACGTCCTTGGGGATGACCACTTTCCCCAATTTTCCACTAGGTTAGGTCACCCACCCATTGCACTCTCCATAGCCCTGTGTGTCTCCTTCATTACACACGGCACACTAATAGCGGATGAGTTATTGCCTGTCATCCCCCATTAAACTCTAAGCTCTGTGACAGCTGTGATTGCACTGGTTTGAGTCAAGTCTACACTTTCAGTGCTTAGCAGAGTTCATGGAATATAAGTTCTCAAAAAAATATGTGTTTAATTAATAATTACTAGTTATTAAGTTAAAAATTGGATTTTGTTTTTGGAATGAGTTTGTGGGCTTCTTCCCCATATTTTGCAGATTTCACACATTAAGGAGTTTCCTACCAGGTTATAAAACCAGTTCAGGAAATAAAGAAGAGAACTGAAAACAATTAGCTGAGCATTTTATGTCTCTGAGCATCTTTTGAAGCTGAATTAGGATTCTAGGTTTTCCAAGAAGACCATGCACTAGTTTGAAAAGTAATATGTTTCAAATTGCAAATAGAAGGATTTCCTCTAAACCAGAGATTAATGATTTTTTCTATAATTTTTTTCTTTAAATTGCTGCATACAGGCCAAATGAAAGATATTGTTTGATTATCAAGCCTGTAATCTCAGCAGGTGGTGGTTAGCATGAAATTTCTGCTATATTATAATAATCTAAACTAGGGCAGCTGCACTGCACTATAAGGGCGTTCAGTGTCAGAATTTCCCCAACCTCCCTTAAAGCATCTGGAAGTTACCATCAGGGGCTACATAACAACATTGAGTATTGTCCTTATAACTCAGCATTCTTATGTCCTGCTTTCTCTAAGGAGGCTTAAATTTTACTTACTCTCACAAAAAGCATGGCAGATGTTTTAATAAACCAAGAGTAGAAGAAGGAAATAATAAGATTCCTTCTTTGAATCACATAGCATCTAGATACTGGAATCAGAACAAAATATGTAACATGTAAACTGGAAGTAAAAAAAAAGTATTAATAATCCCTTTCTTCAGGGACAGAGCTGGCCAATTGGTCCTGGTGCTCAGAATTGTTTAAGAATCTACCTTCCCATATCCTAAGGTGCTATCTTATCACAGAGGGACTTAATCCTCTTCAAAGCACACATAAGTAAAGACATCTTTCTGAGTTGTGAAATCTTGCACAGAGGAAATTTACAGGTTGAATGTGGTCAGAGGTAGAGTTTGAGATTAAACCCCCAAGAATCTCTTTGGTTTTCATGCCAGACAGCACTTTTCCCTTCCCTCTAAGGAAATCAACTTTGGGAAAAATCTAACAAGAAGGCCAGTGTGGCATCTCACTGTAGCTTTTAGAAGGATCCTCTTAAGTGGCATTTACAAAAGTGGCATTCATCTAAATGTTACATTCTCAAGTGAATAGACCTGCTAAAGAGGCATTCAGTGATTTAATAGTGAATGGAAGCTTTAAATTTGGGTCAAAGGTATTGAAGTTTGAGCTGATTAGAATAGTCCCAGCTGATCAAACTCTAACTGTGTTATTTGTGATTTTCTATGGTTTTCACAGAGGGAAGTTCACACTAAAAATACTTTAGAGGTTGAATTTCATGGCCATTATTGTTTTAATTATGGGTCAGCTGTCTCTCCCTTAAGTCTTTTTGGAATTCACATGAAAGAAGTATAAAAATGGCACATTGAAAATATTTTGACTAAGAAGTGGATCGTTTTAAATTCTAAGACTTAGTCACTTTACTCCATTCTTTTATTCCCTCATATTTCCTACAATGACTCAAATGTTCAACTGCAAATATCGAGATGTACTTAAATTTTGGCCAAAAATTGATTTTTTTAAAATTCTTTTTTCCTGTTTCCAAAACATTTTTCATACCAGGACTTTTTTCCCCCTCCCGGTAGCTTTGCATCTTTAGGTGACTTTATTATAATTTTAGTGCTAAAAAACTTACTGTAAAGACATAATAAAATCAACCCTAAGGATGGCATTTGATCTCATCACAGAAATATTAACACCATAGTGAAAGTGAAAAAAACTCCCTATAATTAATTGTATTATTTTTTCACTTTTCTACATGATTTAAGATGAGTATTTTAAAGAATTAGGTAATCTATAACATAGTGTCTAGAAAGTTTAAAAATATAACTACTATAATTAAAAATATAGCTACTGTGACTATTATTAAGCTTTATGATTTCTTTCTATAAAAGAATATTTGTTTATAATATATTGATTTAAATGTCCATTTTAATGTTATATATTTAATATACCAAATTTAGCTGAGTAATTCTGTAGCATATATACATGTATTAACATGTATGGTTTGCTCAGCTTTGAGACTTGACTTCAAAATAAAAAGGAAAATGTGAAAAGATACTCTGATTTTAATATTGCCAAACTTAAAATTTTGTTTTAAAAATCTTTTACACAATTTCATGAAATTCTCCTCAAGCCTGGAGAAGCACTCTATGGATTCATTGAGCATCAGCACAAACTAAATAGTAATGAGCTCATTTTCATAGAATAAAACTTATCATAATTCCAGCTGTTGAAAACTTGCACAGCTGGCTGCTGGCTGCAATACAGAGCTCTGATCTGCTGGTGAAAAAAATTCCAATTTAAACTGGTAACAAAAGCTCTTTCTGTGACATTTAAGAAATTATTTTCTGCTGAAATCCATGTGTGAAACTTAATATAAAGCTAAAATATGACCAAACTTGCTCACTCTTTAATACATTTGTACCCATTTATTTTAAGAAAATTAAGGTAAAAACAGCTTGACAGCATGTATTCTGGTTAGAATATAGGGCTTTCCAGAAGGAACTAATATTTCAAGGCCAATGCGAGAGTACGGCAAATTAGAGTAAATCATCACAGATTCTGCAGAGTACAAGGCAGGGGGTGGGGATTGGCTGTTCCTTCAAAGACCAGGAGTATGTAATGCTCAGGAAAATTGAGGCAAGGAAAGTAAGTTCCTGTGGCTCCCAATTAAAGAAAGATTTGAGGGCTTTTATTCATTCATTCATTCAATAGTATGAGGCATATCCTTACAATTAAGGTAGAGTTAAGAACCAGCACACAGCTCTTATTCACTAATTTATGCACTTACTTTTTTTATCCAGCAGTTACTAAGCAACCACTACTTCAAGGTACAAGGTTCATCATGTGTCTTGCTTTCACACTACCCTCTGTGATTTTATCACAGGCTTATCCACTGTCAATTATAATTGCTCCTTCTTAGGTCATCCTTGCTTCCTCATTTTCTCTGACACTTCCTATCTAACACATCACCAAATCCTTTCTATTCAGCCTTTCTACAACCTCCACCACTGCACCCTTGCCCAAGCCACCAGCCATCATGTTCCATCTGAAATACTACAATAGCCCAACTGGTCTCCCCACCCACCCTGCCTGTTGCCAATTCTCTGCTTAGTATCAAAAGTGATGTTTCTAGAAACTTACATATGAGTGTCTCAGTCCATTACCCAAACCGTGCAGTTGGCTTCCTCAAACACAGAGGAGCACAATCCAGAATCCTTATGGAGGTTTATCTGGTCTTGGTTCTTTGGCCCCAGCTCTCCGATCTCTGTCATCTCCTGCCAGTCTCCCCATCATTTTCAGTGGTTTGCTCACACTGGATTCCTTAGTGATCTTCCAAGGTGTCAAGCACGTTCCTGCCTCAAAGCATTTGTACTTGCTTTTCCTTCTGCCTGCAACACTCTTTTTCCACATCCCCTAGCTCATATGGTCACCCTCCCTGCTGTCTCTTAGCTAAACTCTGACTTAGCTGATGCACTTTTGTGATATTTTTTCCTTCTCTTTCCCATCAAGGGTGTCTTTGTTGCCTCTTTACCATCCAATCCATCCTCTCCCTATTTAGACCGAATGACCTGTCTAAAGCACAAATCTAAAGCGGGCCCTCCTCTGCTGTAAAGTTTTTCAGCGGCCACTGCTGCTTACAGTTGGAATCCTACGCTTATGGGTTTCATAGTCTGATCCTAACTATTCTTTCGGTTTGCTGCTTCTGCACCGCTCAGCATACACTTTGTAATCCAGCCACACAAACCATTCATTCTTCTCTCAACTGCCTCAACTTCCTATACCTTTTTCCTTGATTCATGCTGTCCATCCTGCCTGCCACGTGCTCACCTCACTCCTAGAGAAGTCCCACTCCAGAAATTCGTAGTCAGAAGATGAGTGTGAATGGTATTCCTAAAGGAAAAAAACTTAAACCGGGTGTTGAAGAAGGAGGAGACATTGGATAAATAAGAGGGAGGAAAGAGGGCCTTCTAGACGGAGTGACATTTGAACAAAGGTAGGTAGGAATGTAGCTCCTGAAGGTTGCTACTTCTTGGGATTTGTTAAGGTGAATTGGAGATTGCAAATTAGAGACTATGAAAATAGGAATAGAGAAGTCCAGTTGTAGAAGCCACACATGGGCATGGGACAAGGGCTTGAATTGACCAGGGTTCTACAGAATGCTGTAAGTATGAAATAAAGAGGTACATATAATGTTTCTAGCACAGTATCAGGCATATAAGGGTCTCTCAATTTGCAGAAGTTGTAGTGAGCAGTAAAGATATATTGTAAGTTTGTAATCAAGGAAGCGACTTAATGAAAGCAAAGTTCTCCAACTAGAGCAGATGGGAAATGTCTGTCCCAAGGAAACCACCTCCAAACCCAAACCCAAGGTATGTTTTTGGATTTGATGAAATTACTTCAGAAATCTACTTTTTCCAAACATATCTAGCCCTAGTTTTAATTCAATTGACACACTTTTGGGGATAGTCTTATGTTTTTTCGTCTTTCTGTTTTCTTTCTTCTATTTTGGATTTGCAAACACGTAAATTATAATATTGAATATGAGTTATTATTGCAAACATGTAAATTATAATATTGAATATGAGTTATTATTTGCCTAAAATATACTTATAGCCCAATGAGTAAATTAAACTTGCCATGTACTCTTTCACTAAACACTGAAATAGATCAGTTCAACCTTACACCTTGTGACAGAACAGTAAAGATGTATATTTAACTCCAAACTAGTGCATTGTAAATGTCTCTAAGATTTAAATATAAGAAGTGGTAATATTCCTTCATCAGTAAAACCTTAAGGATAAAGAACTCAAGTCATGGCAAATGGCATGTCTTAACGGATTAAAGAACATTTTCCGGGAACCATGTAGCATGCAGGAAGTATAATACAAGTGCTGGCGATGCGTCTGGAATGTCTACATCACCTTAGAGTCCCACTACGGCCTTCAGACTTTAGAGACTTGTAAATCTCCAGTATGTGATTTTCATTTTTTTAAAGAAGCTGACTTTACAATTCTCTTGAGTACTATGATTTCTGCATTACAAAGAGTGACCCATCAAGTAAAATTAGGATTGGTTAAGAATGCTTAGTGGGGTGGGTGAATGGTTTTTGAGAGCTGTAAAAATAAAACTTTCCCTACTTAAAAAAGTACTGGAACTTTGGAGATCAACTATGGTTTTGGCAGCTAAAAAGTCATAGATGATAAATGCAGGGGGATAGGTCACCTCCTGAGATAAATGTTTATGGTTTGGGGGTGGTGGGCAATGGAAATCTGAAGATATAAGACAGGTCTATTATTCAGTGCTTCCTTTGTCGAAATTTTTGAAATGTAGGGTCTCACTTAATTCTTTACAACCTGTTTTCTATGGGCTGGACTGCTGGTCATCTATAGAGCATCCTTCTTTTGCTGATTCAGCTATTCTAGAAACTGTCTGTAGCAGGACTGGCTGCATTATTGTCAGGGCTATTGAAATACAGTATAAAAATGCAGGGCTCCTTTTTCATAACTAAGGAATTCAAAATGATGACAATAGAGCATTGAACCAAGCATGGGGTCCTTCTAAGCATGGGGCCTCACAAAATTACACAGGTTGCATGCCCACGAAGCTGGCCCTGATCTGCAGTCAAACGGCAGTAACAGAACACCTGGAGTCACCATTTCGCACACTTTCTGCCAAAGTATAGTCAGTAGTTTAATTAAGGTACTATAAGGTACTATTTAACCAGCATCATTCCTGAATAAGCTTAAACTTCATTCAAATTTCTTTAGCCAATAAAAACTGGTTTTTTATTTCCTAACTAGAAAGATCAATTAAATCATATTTTGGGGGGAAAGTGTTATATTTTGTTCCTTATTACCTCTGTGCATAGGAGAACTGCCATAAATATTTTGTATTTATTGAGTACTGTTCTGGATGCTGGTGATACAGCAGTGAACAAAACAATGTCCTCGCTCTCATGCAGTTTGTATTCTAATGGGATGTTTTGTACTTCAGCAAAGACATCCCAGGTATTTTTTAAAAATATGTAATGGAAGAGCTTTTTCTTAAAATAACTGTGCTTTTAGTTTCAATGAGCTTAATTTTGGTTGGCAAAAATAAAAACACTTTTTTTTGGAGAAACACGTGATGATTTAAGGCAATTTGACTTAGTAAATACTCTTTAATTAATTTATATAATTTAATGAGTTTAATTATTAGAAAAGCAGGAAATTGTTGATTAGAAAATGCATGAGGACCAAAGTAATTTATCACTTTCACTTAAATGTGTCAATAATTTCCTGCAGTTTTCTTCTTATGATCTATGTCCAAATGTTGGGTAAGTTTTCCAAAGTCTTTCGTAATATCCTTCTTCCTTAGTGACCATATTCAAAGTAACAAGAGACAGATGACAAAAGGATAAATATATGATACTTCTTTTTATGACAATTTCAAATTTTCCTCCTTTTTTTCTCTCTTCCCTCTTCATTGTTTCTTCCTTTCCATAGAAAGTTGCCTCATTCTTTGGTTTGTTACTTGATTTGGCAGCATGTCCACCCATAATTTTATGTTTAAGATGCTCATTATGTACATAGTACATTCTCATGAATCCCAGTGGCTTTGTGAGTATTTGATTATAGAGAAAGGCTCTGTGGATTTCCTTTCCTATCATATATCCTCTGCTTCTGGCAGTCCTATTGATCTCAGCTGGCAGAAAAGTACTGAATCTGTCAAGCCAATAACTTTTATTTCAGATGTTCATTCTGCATTCAAATTTCACTCTCTTAGAAGTATTGTATGTTTTTTCTCATTATCAAACTCTATATTCTGTGTTGCTAAAAAGAAGAACGAGTATTACTTGAATTTCAAGAATAGACAGAAATGTTACAGTTTTATTTTGGACTCTTAAAAGTGATTTGGAGTCTTGCCTGCAAAAGTCAAAGAAATACTTATTTAGCTATTTATATGCTTATTTCAGTAAATAATATACCTTATAGGTTGCAGTAAATCCTTATTAAGAGATGTAAGAAACAACTTCTATAATATGCTTTTTCAAGTTGAAGTAAATTCTTATCAGGAGATCTAAGAAACAGCTTCTATTTCTATAGCATTTTACTTCAAAATTGACCTAGTGGCATATGGCCATCATGTTTCCTGCGAGCATAGCCCAGGAATTCACTTTTAATAAAGAATCTATTTAACTTTCAGTTAAGGAACTACTAGTAATCCCCCAAAAGCCTGCTGACCACAGTCTGAAAATATGAAGTGTTCTTTGGAGGGTTTTGGGTGTGGACTGAGAGACACACTTTCGTAATATTCAGAATGTCATCATCAAGTGATGTTTACAAACCCCAACACTCTGGGGATGTGTGCAGGCTTTAGCAAGCAGATGTTAGCAGTCAAGGAAAAAATTATGACTGCTGCCTGAAAATATTCCCTCTTGCCTATCAGTTACATACAAGATTGTCAAGATCTCTTCTTACTGGGGTGGGTAATGTGCCTGGTTTACAAGACAGTTAATCCAAAAACAGATTTGAAAACTGTAGAAAGAAATCCATTATAACTGGTCATCTAAGAAAGTTTGGTCCATTTTTATGAGTGAGTTTATTAATTTGGAAAAAAAAAAACCTTGGCTGTGGGCACTCTAACAATACTATATAAAATGATTATCTTAAACCTGGTTTCACATAATGTTTTAAAAAAAGAATCCAGACTCTCCATTCTGCCTCTCCACTTCTCTAAATACACTAGTGTGTCTCTTGAAAACACTAATTGTATCACATAGCAACTCCAAAAACATATTGACTTCAAATTCTCAGAAGTGGAAAGAGATAAAATATAATAAGATGAGTCTGTGGCCCTGATGTATTGATTTTTAGAGAAGAAATCTGCATCTCTAGATAAAGTATAAGTTTTTCAGGCAAGTCAAGGCTGTTTTTCCAGTAGGACTAGTTAGAGCTATTGGACTCGTACTAATATAAGTGGGAAAAATTTAAAGAATAACTTAAGTGATACTTCTCGTGAATACTCTTAATAGGTCAGATTCAATAAAATGATACTTTTACTTTTGAAAGAGTAAAGAGTAATTTTGATGGAATCTTAATTTATTTTCTTGGACCCTTATTTATGTATGAGAAAATTCCATGAGTAGCATAATTTAATGATAGTTATGAGGTTTTGAACTAGGATCACTCTGTGCTGAAAAATCACCATTGCTTTCAGTAGCAAAATTGATATTGGTAAAGCAATTATTTAGCATGAGGATGGTTAAGGCCTCTTGTTTTTATTTTGCTTTTTCATACTTCCTACCTTAAAAAATTATGAGTCTTTGGCCACTGTGACAGAAAAGGAAGTTTAGGAAGAGAGAAATCATATCCAAATTAGTCAGATATATCATTAGAACAGGATAAAAAAAATCTAGAAATATACCTGATTACATTTGGAAATTGAGTATATGATAGAATTTAATATATATGACTAAATGATTAAAAGATCTTTTCAAATAAAAGGAAAAACTTTTTGGTGGATTATTGGATAGCCAAATCTAAGAGATAAAACTGGATCTATTCCTCACATCATACACAAGGATAAATTCTAAATAAATTAGCAATCAAAATGTAAAAAATGAAATCATACAAATCTCGGAAGAAGCCTTATCTGCCACTTATATCACAGACAAAGGTTTAATACCCCTAATGTGTTAAGAACACTTACGTTTCAAAGAGAAAAAGGCCAACTACTTGATTGACAAATGAGTAAAATATAATATATGTGCAGGTCCTTCACAGATAAAGAAAGTCAAATAACTCTTAAACATGTAAAATATGCTCAACCATGCTCATGGTAAGAGAAATATATACTAAAAATACAGATACATCATTTCTCACCTAACAGATGGAGTAAGAAGTCAAAAATTTGACAAAATATATTATTGATGTTGATAGGAAAAAAGACACTCCCATACATTGCTGGGAAGAATGCAAAGTGTCACAAAATTCATGGATAGAAATTTGATAATAACTAGAAAAATTACATATTTTTCTATTCTTTGATCCAGCATTCTTACTTCTTGCAAATTATCTCAAAGATACACTGGCAAAAATATAAAATGAAGTATGGACAAGGCTGTATATGGTAGGAGAGTTCAGAAGAGCAAAAGGCTAGAAACAATCCAAATGTCCACCACTAGGATGCTGGTTGAATAAATGCTGGTGCCTTCATACCATAGAGTTCTTTGCAAATCTAAAAAGGAATGAAAAAGATCTCTGTACGTATAGGGCTGTAGAGCATTTTCCAGGATATTTAAGTTAAGAAAGCAAAGTGCAGATAAGTATTTAGAGTTCACTACCGGTTCTAGTCCATTCGAGCTCCTATAACAAAAATACCATAAATTGAGCAGCTTATAAAAATGAGAAATGTATTTGTCACAGTTCTGGAGGCTTGAGTCAAAGTCAAGGGGCTGGCAGATTTGATGTCTGGTAAGAACTCATTCCTCATAAACGGCACTTTCTCTCTTATATCCTCACATGGTGGGAGAGGAAAACAAGCTCTTTTGGGGCCTGTTTTGCTAATATAAGGCCACTAATCCCAATCCTGAGGGTGGACCCCTTATGACCTCGTCACCTCTCTTAGATCCCACCTCTTAATACCATCACATAGGGGATTAGGTTTTAACCTATAAATTTTTGAGGAACACCAACATTCAGACCATAGCACTACCTTTTGTATTAGAAAAGGGATGTAACTATGTGTATTCTCTTATGATTTCAAAAAGAAGTAATTTAAGGATGAAATAAAAACTAATAAAAATGGTTCCTGAGTGGGAAAGAAGAAAACAGGGATCTAGATGTCTCTAGATGTATAGTCTTATAGTATATTATAATGTCATATACCTTTGAATTTGAAATTACATAAATATTTTGTGAAATTAAACAAAACAGAGAAAGAATAATTTCTATAAATAAAAAATAGAAACAAACTGAATTTCAAGTCACATTTGTGATGTAATCTTACATATAAGGAATATTTGAAGGGACTTTAAAATATGGTCTTTGTCCATCCTCAGTGGAATATGTCTAAGGACAAAAGGAATTACATTCAGTAATCCTACTGTTACTAATAACATTGTTATGTTATTTTGAATGACAACATTGGTATGTATAATAAAGTGAATAAGCAAATAAGCCAATGTCATTCACCATAGGTGCAAAAATATATGAATAGAAAATAAAAATTTTAAGTATAAACCTTGTGTGATGTCCAACTTGAATCTGAATTATCACAATGAACTCATGTTTTGTTTTTTTTTTTTGTAATTTCCTTGCTCTGTACACTTAAAATTCCTAGAAAGAGTAACAACTTAGTAGCGATAAATACCCCTGCACTTCTCCCGTGCTCTCTATGTATTCTTTTCCACGCAGGAAGTCAGAGCTCCTTGGAGGAATGGCTCAGTCTAAGTCTGGGCCAGAAAATATATTCTTAATCCTGGTTCATGTGACAGAAGCCAGGAAAACTACCAAAGACTACAAGGTTGTGTCAAAAGAATACAAGATGCAATTCGAAGGATTTCCACTGGCCAAAGTTAAGACAATATGAACGTTATAAAGATAATGACTGACAATGACTTAAATACTTAAATATTTTTAAATTCCACAAGTTTTTAATGATACAAACAAAATAAAACAAAATATTGATCATTGGAGGTTGCAAGAACACCAACTCATTCTAAAATTGCTAAATAAAAGTTAAAAAAAATAAGCATTTAATCTGTCTTTCCTGTACACACTGTATTTCAGGATAACTAAATAGTTGGTGAGGAAAAATCTTTTTAGAAGAATTCCAGGCAACAAATGCAGAAGAAATAGTAAAATTAGACAGTCATCATTTTGCAACTTCTAAGGAAATAACGGATTGAGGTAATGATTATTCAGTGTTCTTAAAACAATTAGGTAAAAAGTTGATGGCAAATTTTATAAAGGATGGATCAGGCTGATGCCTGAAACAGCTGATCAGTCTTAACATTATTAAAAGTGGGATATCAGACATGCTATTCCTTCTGACGTAATGCAATAGGAAGTGTACAGTACAACCTATAAAATTGAATGTGCACATAATTAAGTCACTAGATCCAATTACCAGTTTACAGAAAATAGAGGGGATATGGGAACATATTAAATGACTCTATAATGACTATAACTGATAAGGACATAATCAGATAAAATCCTACAGAATGTGTCCCATAGGATTCACAACTCCTCCCTCTTTTCTTAAACAAATAAATGACATTGTTAATGTAAATTGAAATGAGACCAGCTTGAAGAATCCCCAAGCAGACAAAGCCAGTTAGGCCTCATATGTGAGCTCAACCTTACTTGATCTGCAAACACAAGCAAGACATAACTTGAGCTGTTTCTTGTAAATGTTGACATTAAAGAAAATTGAAACTTAAGACTAACCAGTTAGAAGCCACCAACTAACATGTAACTAGGCACTTTCCAGCAGGAAAGACCAAATAAGACAACCGTATAACTAACCAATCAAATATTTTCCTTGTTTTACTTCTGTGTTCACCCTATAAAAGCCTTCCCCTTTGCCTCCCCTCGTGGGAACCCCCAAACCACTTACAATTTGGAGCTGCCGGATTCATGAGTTGCTGTTTGCTCAGACATACTCTTTAAAATTATTTTGTTTCTCAGTTTAACTTTTAACACCATGGACAAAGTGAAATAAAGGAAGGGGAAGGTATTTTATAATAGATAAGATTCTAAAAGACATATGGGTGAAATGGAATGTGTGGTCCTTGTTTAGATCCTGATGCAAATAAATCAATAAAAAAGACATTTTTGAAACAACAAAAGAAACATGAACATAGACCTAACATTAACAGATTTCAAGGAGTTATCATTATTTTTGTTGAGCATAATGTTAGTGTTGTGATTATGTTTTGAAAAATGAAGTTCTTCATAGTGATAGATACATGCTGGTGGGCAAAATAGGATGGTGTCTGGGATTTGTTTTAAATACTGAAAAAAAAAATTGGAGGTACTGGGAATAGATAAAGCAAAATGGCAAAATGCTATTAATTGTTAGAGCTGGTAAATGGAAATTCCTTGTATAATTTATATTTGTTCTAATATTTATATCAACATTTGTATTTATATGTAATCTATAGTGTCACAGATTTGTTATTAGTATGTGTTTGGTTAGCACACTTGAGAAAGGGGCAGGGGGCAGAATATGCTTTTACTGAAGAAAATAAACACTTCACTGAACCAAGAAGAGAAAATACGAGGTTTCACTTTCTCTCAAAGTAAAGCTTTAAGGGTTCAAATTAGTTTACCTCTGGCACAACTTAATTGAAGCCTAAAAAACTTATAAGTATAAATGTTTCTTAGATGTTATGACTCCCACCAGATCCTGCTTTGATACGTTGAGAACAACGAATCGAAACAAATGCAAAACAGGTGGATTGATGTGCCCATTGGATGCACTATTGATAAGTAAAGAATTAGTGGTTAGAAAAAATGTTTTACCTTTCAGTTGCTTGGAGAAAAAAAAATGTATGACTTTATGTTATTATATTTTGGTAAGAATTTATGAAATACAAATCATTTTCCAAATTTGTACAGAACCCAGATATGTTCCTTTGGGATCCAAAATAACTGGACTTAGAAAGGGAAGTGATTCTGGGGAGCAAGGGCAAACAGTCCCCAAAATGTGGTCGTGTGCAAGTTGAGGCCCAAACCCTGATATCAGCTTCATCCTGTGACCAAGAGAGAGAGTGGATTTTTCAGGAATGTGAGCATACCTGTCTATGGCTTGACAAGAGGACACTGCGCCTCTGACTTGCATGACCCCACAGTTATCCATTCCTTGCCCACTGTCAGAGTGGGCTGGACACCACTGGCTGGCCACCCAGAGGTCCCAGCTGCTCGGTGGGTAGACAGCAGGGCTGAGACCATGACTACTTTTCAGCACAACACCTGGGAACCAGGCCCTCCTTCACTCTGGCTTGTGATAGCAGGTACAATTCAGGTTCTCAGAGGCCGTGCAGGGCTGCTGCATGAGCTATGGTCTCTTTCTTCATACCTGTTGGTGTATGTCCATCTAAGAACAAGTGGGATAAATAAATTGGCTTTGGTCTGGCTGCCTGCCTGATATTTTTAGTTACATGAATGCAAAAAGCTTTATTTTCATAATAAAATAAGGGCGGGGGTAGGGTCTGAGAAGATGTGTAAAAGGGTACACAGACTCCATACCCGTGTTTGGTAGATTAGTGTGCGTCCCAGGTAACCAGGTAGAAACGCATTCAGAAATCATCATGGTGGGCACAGAAGTCTTACCGTAATAACCTTTGTTTTGCTGACTCTGGCCTTTCTTTCCTGCCTCTACTATGATTGGAAGGGCTTTACGGCCTGTGCTCAACCCTGCGTTATCCTTTCCTTGGCCTGCAGGTGGAAATCCAATTAATAAAAATTAGTTTGATGGGGAAAAATGGTTTTCATGTCTGCAAATGGAAAAGAAATGTAAATGTAAGGGAAGCAGGTTTATAGAAAAACCATTTTGTCCCCGCTGAAATGCACATCGGAAAATATGATGACCGGGATTATTCCAGAAAAAATCTCCAAGCCAATTTTTAAAAAGGGGACGCTAGATGAGAGGATTGATTTGCAGTTAATAATTTCAGAAGTTATTCCCAAAGATTCCATGGGTAAACTTGAAATTACCTTCAAAAATAATCTAATTGCCTGATTGGCACAACAGGAATCTTGATGACTTACCTAAATTGGCTCTTTCCTTGAGAGAACAGACATCATAATCGTCGTGACTTTGGGGTAGCTAAGGAGGCCTCTGGTCTCTTTCAACTCAGAATGCTAACCTTATTTTAAAAGTTACCTCAAGTTGCTTTAATCAGAAAGATCAGCAAGAACAGCTGTCACGCAATTCTACAATTGTCCCAAAGGACGTCCGTTCGTCACTGCTTCTTCCTGTCCACTTCCTGATGCCTGAAATCCCATCATCCAAGCTTCATCCTATTTGTTTACAATTTTGATGTTTGTCAAAATTCAAATAACCATTGACAGACTAATACTTAAAGCTGTGATCAAGCACGTAGACATGTTTCTCAGAGGTCCACCGACCCGTGGGAATTCTCATGTATATTCTGCATAGAGCTGTATTTTTACTCCTCCAATAAAATAATATTTTATTAGTTATAAAGTCAAAACTCTTTTGCACTGGTAATTGGCAATAGTAAGGCATCCACTTCTTGGGAAGTGGGTGAGAACTTTTTCTTTTAAAGAGGGTTCTTAACGTTTTTCAGGTTTGGAAGCACAGACCTACACACCAGTGTGAATGGATGGTTTGATGGCAGGTTTTGTTATGAGGGAAACGAGGGTCCCGCTGAGAAAAAGTATGGCAAGGATAACAAGGACAGTGGAGACTAACGTCCCTTCCTTTAGTGCAGCCCATGAGGTGGCCTTTTGAGGTACAGCTAGGTTCTCTGACTGCTGCCAACAGTAGACCAATAAGAAATAGAAAGTTTGCCAACAGTGAAATGAGGAATAAATGTGGACAAAGGGTGGGTCTGAAGCTAGGAATGGAGCCATCACTGAAGGCCTGGAAGCAGATCTTTGGCATTGTCTTGCCTTTAAAAAATCGTCCGTGCTGTCTCTCTTTCAGCAAGCTGTTTGTCTTGGGACTGCTGCACAGCCAGCTGAATGGAATGTGGGGCCTAGAAAATGGAAAAGGGAAACCACGTGAGGTGGTGTCACTGGTCCAAGATCACACAAGAAGGTACAGTAATAGCACAGTCAACAAGCCGCAGAGCTGTCCTGGCTTCCTGCTTGCAGCTTTGGCCTCAGATGATTCACTGGTCCTGATTCCACCTCAGGCATGTGCTCCAGGACCCAGGATTACCTGGCTGGTCTTAAAAGGAAAGGTGGCAGGCTTTGAAATGGCCTTCCTACTCCTCGCCCCCGGCCTCATCGCCTTGGGCATTTAGATTGTTCTGCTTTTGCTACTTTTTTTTTAAGGGTGGAATTGTTGTATAAATAAGCTTTATTTTCAGCCTTTAAAGGAGATAACTGAACCTGGGTGTGGCAAGGTTCTCTCTTTCCCTGTTCTAATATATGGGGAAGGTTGGTCTTCAGGAAAGACCTATTGGCCCACGAGTCTTCATTTCTGTGTACAGTAGTTCTTAACTTCTATACCATTGATACCTTCTAGTGGCCATCTAGTGGAGCCTATGGACTCCTTCTCACAATAATGTTTTCAAAAGTTTAAAATAAAATACACAGGATTACATAGAATGACAAAGGAAACCAACTGTATTGAAATACAGTTTTTAAAACATCGAAACACCAAACTTTTGACCTAGCAAGGTATATGCTTCTTTATTAATACTTAAATAACAAGACATGGTGGCAACTTTAATAACTATCATAATTTCAATATAATAATGAGAGTAAATTGTATTGCAACGTCCTATAAAAATATCTGTGACTTCTATTACTGATGAATCATAGTAACAGTCACTGTGGTTTGTTGCCTACATTTGTAATTAAAGAAAATGATAAATTCAGTTTGAGGTTAGAGAAAATAAAGATATCTTTTTTTTTTTTAAATCCAAGTTCACAGGCTCTCTGAATTCTGTTCAAGGACCCTGGAGTTAGAATACCTGGTTTAGAAGATTTGATACAAAATTGGACCTGATAAACTTTCTTTTTGGCTAGTTATGAGGACAGGTTTTTGCATGGAAGTTTCAACTGAACTTTCAATCCTTCTCCCCAATTTTTTACCCCAAATTTTAATTTTTTATATGCAAAGGTACAACAAAGTTACCTTTGATATCATGCCAGGAAACTGGCAAGATTGATTCCAGCCATAATCTGATTTCCCTCCATTTTATTGATGTGTTAAACATCAGAGAGGCTTGAATTAGTGCCGCCCTGGCCAGGGTAACTGAATGGCCTCTGTCTTGGGGGTTTGATTCCCTCCTTCCTCTGGCAACTCTTTAAGCAAGGGAGTGTATACACCATGCCATTCCCACATGTTTATATATTTTTTCTTCAAAGGACTTCTTGAAACAGATGTTGCCTTTCCCTGAGAGAAGTCTCTGGATGCTATTTGTCTACAGAGAGAAGATCACGCTGTTTCTGACTTTGAATTTAGGAAACAAAATTTAGTTCTACTGATGGTTTTTTCACCAAAATTCTTGGCCACAGACATAAGCATGTGTTTACCTAATTCCATTTTCAGTCTTCCCAAGAATCTATTTTGAGTACATATATGCTATATTTCTAGTCTAATCATTTTTATTAAGGCAAACGTTGTTTCACTTATTTACTCATGATTTATAAGGAAACTTCTCTTTGTAGCTAGATCTTGCCCTGCCTGCAACTGTTGAGTCAGAGGCAAAGGAGAAAACCCCAAGAATTAAGGTAAATGAATTCTTGAATTTTATGACTATATAAAGTTGTTCCTGAAAGATAAAGGAATTTAGAACATTTCATAAATGCAATGGTTATCATAATTATATGTCAAAAAATAAATCATTTCACCAAAATATATACCTTACATATAAATTGGATGTTGTCATTATTTAACTAAAAGTATTAGTACATTTTCTTTTAACTTTGATTCTAAGTCCGTGTTCTTCATCATGAATGTGAGTGTTGCTTGATGTAGTGGGTATTACCACAGCTGTCATTTGGTGTCTTTGTGCTGTGACTTGCCTGCTGTTTACATTCAGAGACCATATGTCATCTGTTGCTCTGCATGACCTGAGTCAGCCAACTCTGAGATACTTGCCAGGGGTGTGCTGGTAAATGTTTAACAACTGGCTCTCCAGGGGAAATAAAGGCCAAATTTGTAGAATTTGCCGATTTTGTGGTGTAAATCCTCCCACCATGGATAATTTCAAGCTACCAAAATGACTTCACTGAACACAGAGTTGGGAAAAGATGAGTACAAGTGGCTCTTGTAAGCCAGGGCAAGCCAGCTCCAGCACCTCACTATTAGACTCACTAACTGTTCCCCATGGCTGAGAACTGTAATTGTCTATATCTGGCTTTTTGTTTGCTTTTGTTTTGTTTTTGCTCTTTTTGTTCACACTTCAGTATGGGTGGGGGGAGAGACATCCAGATAAAACTCTGTCTAGTATTCTGTCTCTTGAAGCTGATTTCTGGGACTGTGGTTTTGATAAAAGTCATTATCATATGGCCTCATTATAGGCAAATTAATGTTCTGTTTTAATGTTCATTATTACTGATGTCACCTACTAAATGACTTTAGAAGCTAATGTGACATCTGTTAGAGATGCAAGTCTTACACCTACATCAACCTGAGTTTCACATCAGCTTTTTAGACTACACATATTCCAGTTAACTAGGGAAAACAAAAAATTTCTTCTGATAAAGCAAAGTTTATGGTTCTTTTTTAGTATCCATGAAAGTATTATCTAAAATGAGATATATTTCAAACAGAAAAATTTCACCTTTGAAATACTTTAAGGACACTATTAATAGAATACTATGAGTTGAAAACAGAATGCATTATGTCTACACAACTCCCCCAATCCACCAAATCTATGAAAAGGGAAATGGTGTTGATATAGCATGGACCTACACTGGCTCTTAATACTTACCACATCCTTTCTGAAATGTGTGCCAACTCTCTATTCTGTAATTATAAAAATGGTACTGACCAATGGCTTCTGGAATACAACTTTTTTTAATCCCTTCTTTGAAAATTGGGACTGTCGGGGCTACATGGTTCAGTCACCCAATCATCCTCTGTTTTTTCTCATTTACAAAACACTGCCCTAGACTCTAAAATATAACTGTATGTTGTATATTGAGATACAATTCACATACCATGCAATTCACCTTTTTAAAGTGTACAATTCAATGATTTTTGATATATTCACAGAGTTGTGCAACTATCACCACCATCAATGTTAGAACATTTTTTAAAGAAATTTAAAATTAAAATTCATAAAAGAAACTCTAACCATTAGTAATCATTTCCTAGTCTTCCTTCCTCATGGGCCCAAGAAGCCATCACGACTTTCTGTCTCCATGCATTTGGCTATTCTGGACATTTCACAAAATTGTAATTATACAAAATGTGATCTTTTGTGACTGGATTCTTTTACTTAGAATACTAATTTCAAAGTTCATCCAAGCCATGTGTCAATACTATATTCTTTTTTGCAATATAATTTCCAAAATTTTTCTCCTATTCTGTAGGTTGTTTTTCATTTACTTGAGAGAGTCCTTTGCAGCACAAAAGTTTTTAATTTTGATGAAGTCCAACTTATAAAAAGTGTTCTGTTGCTTGTGCTTTTTGTGTAAGAATCCATTGTCTAATCCAAGATCACAAAGATTTACAACTATGTTTCTTACTAAGAATTTTGTAAATTTAGCTCTTACATTTAGGTCTCTAATTCATTTTGTATTCATTTTTTTTTATGTGATGTGATAGTGTGGTTCAACTTCATTCTTTTGCATGTGGATAGTCAGTTGTCTTAGCACTCTTGTTGAAAAATCAATTGACCATTGAAATATATCTTGATCTAAGTAAATGGAAGACTTAAGGAAGTCTAGGTCAACACTCAAGTGATTCAGCAGCAAGTCATCATTCTTGCCAGTTCTGCAGGTATCACTGAGGTTAATCATAATCCTTACATCACAGAGTCAGGGGCTGTGCATCTGTGTCAGCCAGAAAGAGAGCTCTAATGAAGTGCCCCAGGACACTGTCCTTGACCTTATTCTGTTTGGCATTTTTACTGATGATTTGAAAGGGGACACATTATTAAACTTACAGAGAATCAAAGCTTAAGAGAGGTATTCAATACTACATGTTACAGAATTAAAATACAAAATGCTCTTCAGAAGGCAGAAAACTAGATTCAAATAAACAAAATGAAGGCAAGCTGGGATAAATAGGAACACTTAGTTTCAAAAATTAATTATACAAGTATTGGGTATGGGAGAATTGCCCAAAGGTTTTAGTTAGTAGAATTTAGTTTTTAGATTTGATGGTTGATAGTCTCAGGGTAATCTTCATTAGCTCCTCTGTATGTTTGGGGAGACCCTTACATAGGCCCTGAAAGTCCCTTGATACCATCATGTAATAACTGAGCATGAAGCTTATGTAACTATTAGGCTTTTGACTATTATTTCTGGGCAAGGTACACTAAAGCCTGTGTTCCTAATAAGAAGCGGGATATAGATATATACACAGTCATGAGCTGCATGACATTTTATTCAACAACCAACTGCATGTATGATGGTGGTCCCATAAGATTATAATGGAGCTGAGAAATTCCTATCACCTAGTGTTGTTGTAGCCATTGCAGCATCATAGCACAACACATTAGTCACATGTTTGTGGTGATGCTGATGTAAATAAACCTACCATGCTGCCAATCATATAAAAGTATATCCCATACAACTGTATACAGTGCATAACACTTGATAATGGTGATCAACCATGTTATTTGTTGATATATTTACTATACTATACTTATATATCATTATTTTAAAATGTACTTCTGCTGATAATAAAAAAAAGTTAATTGTAAAACAGCCTCTGGCAGGTGATTAAGGAGATATTCTAGAAGAAGGTATTATTGTTAGAGGAGATGACAACTCCATGGCTCCATGCATGTTATTGCCCCTGAAGACCTTCCACTGGGATAAGATGTGGAAGTGGAAGATGTGATATTGATGATCCTGACCCTCTGTAATGTGTGTGCTTGTGTCTTAGTTTTTATGTTATTTATTTTTTTTGAGACAGAGTCTCCCTCTGTTGCCTAGGCTAGAGTTGAGTGCTGTGGCATCAGCCTAGCTCACAGCAACCTGAAACTCCTGGGCTCAAGCGATCCTCCTGCCTCAGCCTCCGGAGTAGCTAGGACTATGGGCATGCACCACCACGCCTGGCTAATTTTTTAAAAAAATGTTTTGTAGGTCTTGCTATTGCAGAGGCTGAAACAAATATTTTTGTTCAGCTGTACAATGTTTGTATTTTAAGCTAAGTATTATCACAAAAGAGTCAAAAAATTTTAAAAAGTACAAAAGTTTGTGAAGTAAAAAAGTTACAGTAAACTAAGGTTAATTTATTATTGAAGAGAGAATTTTTAAAATAAATTTAGCATAGTCTAAGTGTACTGTGCAGTGTTTATAAAGTCTACGCTAGTGTACAGTAATGTCCTAGGCCTTCACATTCTCTCACCACTCACTGACTCTCTGACTCACCCAGAGCAACTTCCGGTCTTGCAAGCTCCATTCGTAGTAAGCACCCTGTACGGGTGTACCATATTTATCTTTTATACCATATTATACTGTAACTTTTCTATATTTAGATATGTTTAGATACACAAACACTTACCATTGTGTTACAATTGCCTACAGTATTCAGTGCAGTACTTATAGCCTAGGAGCAACAGGCTAGCCTAGGTGTGTAGGCTATACCATCTAGGTTTGTAAATATACTCTGATGTCTGCATAATGACAAAATTACCTAAAGATGCATTTCGCAAAACATATCCCCATTGTTAAGAAACACATGACTGTATTTATGTGTATCTCACACACACACAATACATGCATATGCAAATGTATGCATTTATAAACATATGCAGTAGGCCTTTTGTATTTGTGGGTTCTGCATCTGAGGATTCAACTAACTGCAGATCTGAAATACAGTTCCTGCACGGTTGGCTGAACCTGCAAATGTGGGACGGGCAGATACGGAGGACAGAGTCAGAGACTTGAGCATCTGCAGATTCTGGTATCTGTTCTGCATCCTGGAACCAATCTCCTATGGATACCGAGCGACAACTGCAGACAGATGGATGAATTATACAGTTTCTGAAGATGCTTTATCAAAACTTTATTTTTGTTTGATAATTCTATGTATAAAAGTTTTTGGTGTGAAAAGTAATCCTTCTCTGTATGTTTCACTTTCTCACTCTTTTGAGACATACACGTGTATGTTTCTATAGAAAGATTAAGGAGAAATCTTTTAACACAAAAAAAGTTGGAAAAAAGATAAAATAAAAGGCTGTTATTAGAAGTTGCCATGATCCTAAATTTCCATTCTAAATAAGACTATAAAGTAGCCAGAGCTACTAATAACTCCACATTTTTATCATTATCTAATAACTCCATCATCCCAGGGTAGTTACCCAGTATTTCTTTAAGAGTGCAGGAATGAGGTCTTGGGCATTGGCCTCTGTCTGGTGGCTCTATCGCTGGTCTCAGGGGTCTGAAACTATTTGAATTATTAATGAACCTGAAATTTTAGATATAGGTTTTAGATTGAGTGTGGTTAACTATAACATTATCCCTAATGGGACATGAAGGGAAAATATAACCCTGAGCAGCCTCTGCCTCTTATACTCTTTGGTGTAGCTAAAAGATAGTGTTCCATTCTGAGTGTGGAGACATCAGAATAGTACTAACAAATTACAGCATGTTCAGGGAAAGGCAAAAGAGACTGTGAGAGATACGAGGCATGTCAGATGAGGCATGTTTGACCAAACAACAGCATAGTCTATGCTGGAGAAGAAAAGACTAAAGAAGATATGATAGGCATATTCAAATATTAGAGCAGCTACCATGCTTTATAGAGAAATATGTAAATTTCTCCTTTCTGATTCTTGACATCAATACTAGAAATAATGGCTGTATTATATTTTTACTCAGACTAATGAAGAACATTCTAACAACCACAACTGTGTGGCCCAGCGAGGTCTGATTTCTGATTCCTCTAAAGGAAAAATTTGATATTTATCTACCAGGGATACTGTAAGAGATATGGGGGAGATGGTAGGGCAAGACCCCTTCCAAATGTAAATGTCTAGAACGCTCCCTATCCATTATTGCCATAAAGCTATGGGCACTTGGCTCTAAACATGGGTTTTCTTTTTCCCAATAACTTAAAGGACCCAATGACAACATCACACTCTGCTATACTCTGGGATATAAAACTGGGGATCCCTTTTCTCATCCAGCCATAACCCATATGATACATGGCTGCTTTCCACAATGGTATTAAAGCTTATTTATCCTCCCCAACCCTGTTTTAAAATTAGCAGAACATCTGGTCTTTGGTTTTGCATTACATTCATTGAAGAAGTCGGTTCATTGTTTTTTCAATAAAATGAGCAGCCTGGATTTGGGTTCACATTTAGTGAAACTTATCCCTCTTTCTTCCTTCCATTTATAAGGTCCTTTCCTATGACCACTTCTTGGAGGCCTAGTGGTCAGTTGCAAACACTGGTTTTGCCCCTGAGTCATGCTGTTAGATGCTCCACCCGGCTCCCCCTCCAGTGGTGCCGCTGAGCCTGCACATGAGAATATAGGTCTCTGACAGCATCTGTCTGCTGGCAGATGGATAGAAGTTGGGTGAGCTAAATACTTGCTCCTTCCTAAAATGGGTTACTGCATGACGGCAAAATGCCACAGCAGAACATCTATTTTCAAATTACATCCCAACAGGTCTAGACCATAAATGCCATGTCTAGTAGCCATGCTGACCTCAAAATGTTAATATTCCAATATGACCAGTCTTATAAATATAAAGAACACACCCATCTTTCTGATCCTCATGCTTGTTTTAATCTTAAATAAGGAAATCTCTGATCCTAGAGTTCAAGTGGCAGCTTATAGCCACACACAAACACACACACACACATACACACAAATACTTCTCTTAATTCAGTGACAGAATGCCTTTTTTGGTGATTGCTTGTAAACTATGAGATGCCAGCCTTCATATATTAATAAGTTGTAAAATAATTCTTCTAGTCTTTTCCTTCTTAAACATGCTACACAAAATACTAGTTACAGATTAACATTAGGAAAGAGAAAATTCCTACTAGTTTTCAGTGCTGTCATCATGAAAATATAATGAAATGTGTTGAGTTTCTGATGGAGGAATCAAAGCCACGTATTGGTACATGTAGTTCAAATGATATGGTTGAAAGGAGGATGCTAGTTTGTCACCTTTCTCCCTCCTTCCACTAAAAAAGCATTGAGTCAGAGACATTTTTATATCTTTCAGCTGATGAAAGAAGGCAAGTTGGCATGTCCCAGGCAATTAATCTCAAGGGGTGGGTGAAAGTTTAGATAAAAGACCCAAATGATTTCCTCCTTCCATCTGAAAACAGCTCTACAGAAATATTTATAATTCATAAGGCATGAGCCAGAGGAGAGGAGATAATACTTTGAAATATGGGAGCACAAATTTTCATCATCGGCGTAATGGTTCCCCGAAGAGAGGGAGATATTTCTTAAAACTCGTGGGGAAATTAGCAGGATGAAGTACAAAAGAGACTTGAACTCTGATCCTGGCACCGGCAATGCCTGGCTTTGTGATACGGAACAGGTGACCTACCTCCACTGAGTCCTAGTTTTTTTCATCTGTAAAACAAATGAAAAATCTTAATGGGTCGGGTACAGTGGCTCAGGCCTATAATCCTAGCACTCTGGGAGGCCAAGGAGGGAGGATTGCTTGAGCTCAGGAGTTCGAAACCAGCCTGGGCAAGAGTGAGACTCTGTCTCTACTAAAAATAAAAAAAATTAGCTGAGTGTGGGGGCCTGCACATGCAGTCCTAGCTACTCAGGAGGCTGAGGCAGGAGGATCCCTTGAGCCCAGGAGTTTGAGGTTGCTCCGAGCTAGGCTGACGGCACTCACTCTAGCCCGGGCAACAGAGTGAGACTCTGACTAAACAATAAAATAAAAAAGAAGTCACAGCACAGGATAATTGATAAGATTGCGTAAATTAATATCTAAAAAGTGGTTTATACTGTATAGATATTCTCTTACCTTCAGGTAACAGAAATAGATCTTTGATAGTAAAAACTAAAATCAATTGGAATTCAATCTCTTATTTTTTTTAACTTTTTAATGATCTAATGTACCATGTTTAAAGATAACACATAAATTTGTGGTTCAAAACAAAAATAACATTGTATGGGTTTTGTCTATGTATGTATTTACTGATATAAATACGTACAAATGTTCATATAAATACATTAACTTTCATTTAATAAGCAGAAAAATACTACTACTCAATAACTGTTGAAGGCCTACCCATGAATGTCCTTTTATTTCCCCAAAGTATCACATCACAAACTTGATGAGTTTGGACTGTGAAGTGCAAAATTTCATACCATGAGATCTTCAGCCCCACTGGAGGCACAGGAAGCTCATACCCTGCCCACATGGTGGGCAGCCAGCCCTACCAGGCAGCTCACCCAAAAACGCCAGCAGCACTTCTGCAAAGTAGCCGTTAGGAAGCCTCACGCTGCTGACAGGGACCACATCTGGGTGAGTTCTGATTTTAAGTAATCTTAAACTAGTCCATATCATCTAAAAAGCTATAACTAGGTATAGCTTTGCAGAAAGAACACCGAAATCCAATAGAGCTGGTTTAGAAGCCTGGGGCTTTTACTATTACTCCTTCTCGAGGGCATTGCTTAGTTTCTCTGAACTCCCGTTCTCTATGTGTAGTTGTTAATTTTAGGTGTCAACTTGACGGGGTTAAGGGATACCCAAGATAGCTGGTAAAGCATTATTTCTGTGTATATCTGTGAGGATATTTCCAAAACATATGGGTATTTGAATCAGTGCATTGAGTAAGAAAGTTCTGCCCTCACCCAAAGTGGGTGGCCACTATTCAATTGGTGAGGGCCTGGATAGAACAAAAAGGCAGAGAACAGGTAAATTCTTTTTCTCTTCTGGAACTGGGACACCTGTCTTCTCCTGCCCTTGGACATCAGAACTCCAGGTTCTCTGACCTCTGGATTCCAGATTTGTACCAGCAATTCTGCCAGATTCTCAGGCTTTGGCCTCATGCTAAGACATACACTACCAGCAACCCTGGTTGTCAGGCCTTTGGATTTAGACCGAGTTACGCCACCAGCTCTCCTGGCTCTCCAGCTAGCAGACAGCATATTGTGGGACTTCTCAGACTCCATAGTCGCCTGAGCCAACTCCCATTATAAATCCCCTCTCGTCATCTATCTATATCCTATTCATTCCGTTTCTCTTGCAAACACTGAGCATACATTAATCTATCAATAAATGCCAGATTATTTGCCAAAGATAAAAAATAATGCTTCATCTTTTAACATTTCCCTCTTTGCTCCCTCTGCTACAACCAAACAGGTCTTCTTTGGGCTCCTTAAATATACTGATCTCTTTTGCACCTCAGGACTTTTGCAAAGCTTCCCCATCAAGCCAGGAAGGCTCCCCGCGTCCCCATGTCTTTCATGACTACCTCTTTGTCTTTTGGATCTGCTAAAATATTACCTTTGAGAGGGGCTCCTACTAACCTTCTCTGTTATTTTCTGTCTCATAATGCTTGTCACTATTTATGATTGTTTTATCTGTCTGGCTTAATTCTAATTTGCACATCCATCTCACTGAAATGCAGGTTCATCAAGGGGCTCTAGCTGCTTTGCTCACCACCATATTCTGAGTGTCCTGAGAGTGCCTGATAAGGTTCAGCAGAAGGTGTTGAATGGATAAATGAGCATTCGCAGGGTTGTTGTACAGCTTAAATAATTTATGACATATTGTAAGTTCTTGGTAAGGTAAATATTTTTAAAAATTATTTTCATGGGGGAGAATTGGTTACAAGGTACATCTAGGTCAATATGCTAAAGTAACTGGATGCTTAAGTATAGCAGGTCCAATACCAGCACTGAGCCAACCTTATTCCTGACCCACTGATGGGCCAACGTACAGAGGAAAATCCTTTCAAACAGATAAGGTGCCTCCCACTGAAAGACATTCCCAGATTTAAAAGCACTAGCAGCCCATTTTCAAAGATTTCATTTCCTAAGGACGAACCAGAACAGGAGATAACTTGAACATGTACTCAAAGTACCAGTTTCTTCACCCTACTCAGGGTGTGGCAAAGCTCTAACCACAAATCTAGCTGTGCATCTCTTACACAGGTTTGAGATAGATGGGGTGTTCCTCTCACTTTCTATTTGGAACAAAAGAAAGCTGTTTAAATGGGACTGGTCTGTATTTTAAATAAAAACTACCATAATTTAACAGCCATTGGAAAAGGGTAGTTAAGCAATTAAGGGATACTTCTACTGTATTTTTCCAGTTGATGACTCAAATCCAGGTCTCTTTAGATGAATCCAAGCAGACCAGGAGAGAAAGGAGGGTTCTACAGATGCCTTTTTAAAATCAGAAAAAGTCCAGTAAAAACCAATGATCTAACAACAAACCACTGCCAATTCTGTATCACTGAGTCATCTTCCACTGGGAAGTGTTTGGATTTCATTAAGCTTTTAAGAATCTCAGGCTGATTTATTATTTTCATTTTTATTTTCTTAGTGGGTTGTCATGAAACTTCACATCATTAATATGAAGAATAAAGCACCAAATAAGCTATAATTTCCTGGATGAGTACAGTAATGATGATGATAATAATTACTGAAGGCTCTCACATTTATTTATATCAGCTGAACTCCAAGATGGCACAAAAATCATCCTGCAGAATAGTTAATCACCTTCTTCCTACTTCATCCTTCTGATCTTTGCTCTCCTTCTCATCTTTGGCAGCTTTTTTTCTGTGATACTCAACCCACATCCGACATCTAGGGTCAGCTTCCTTTCTAATGTTATTCAAATCTTTACCTTCTTTCCCATTCTTTTGATGAGATTTTTCTTGATCTTTTTCTTATTGTGTAATCTTTACGGATACCATTATAAAAATCACAAGTAACTTCTGAGAAGAGATTAAATAAAAGGGCATGGGGAAAATAAACTAAGGTGACTTATTTCAGGAGGATGATCAAAATGGAAAATTTTAAGTGCTACTTGAGTTTTTGTGTATTTTCTCTAATTAGGAAAGTCATTCTCTCTCTATGTCTTCAACTAATCTGTGCTACTGGTTCTCCAAATGTCCATATGTCAATGTCAGTACATGCCTACTTTCTCAGTGGTAAAAGATGCTAAGTTAAGTTTTTACATAGTTCTGAGGAGATACTCTGTAAAGTCCTTTTACCCAATGAATAAGGACTCCCCAAGGGAAGTCTGCTGTGCCTCATAATCTAAACAGCCTAGTTAATTAAAACTTCACGTCTTAGGAGTTGAAAAACTTACATTATGCTTTTGTTTAGGGCATGCAACAATATCACAAATACTAGAAAGATTACTATAGAGAATATTGAATACATACATTTATAGAGCTTTCAACTTTTTCATCAGTGAGGGCAATCTGATTCAGGTGAATGTCTAGGCATGTATTGTTCAAATTTTTTTAAAGTATGACCCAAAGTAAGAAACACATTTTATATGGATCCCACCACACACGACATGGCTGAAACTAAGGTTTCATGAAATAATACCCTCACTGGATGTGGGTGTGCATGCTGTGTTCAAGGCACAACCAGGGGTCAGTGTGGCTTAAACAGCATGAAGGAAAGTGGTAGGAGTTGAAGGCATGAAGGAGCCCAGGTCACGGGAGGTCATGTAGGCTGTTATAAGGATTTTAGCTTCTATTCTAAGTGTGTGATGGGAGGCTTCTGAGGGAAGAAATATGGTATGATTTGGTTTCAACAGGATCAACCTGACTGCTGTGTCATGATCAGACTTTAGGGGCCCAGTACGGAAGGCAGGGGACCAGTTGGGAAGTTATTGTAGTTAATAAAGTGGGTGAGAAATGACAGTGGTGGGACCAGGACAGCAGTGGTGAAAGAGAAAGAAAGTTTCTTGACATATTGTGAAAGTAGAGACACCTTGAGAGATCAGATGTGTGGTGTGAGAGAGCACAGGAGACAAGAATGATCCCAGGTACAACCTGAGCAACTTGAAAGATGGGGGTGGTTATTTACTGAGACTGGAAAGATGAAAGAGGAGCTTATTTCAATGAAGAAAAGAGCATAGTTTAAGTTTGAGCCGCCTATTGGCCATCCAAGTAAAGATGTCTAGCTGGAGACCAGAAACACTAGGGTCAGATTTATGAGAGAGGAGCTGGACGGGTGTACACATTTGGGAGTGGTCAAAATATGTCAACATTTAAAGAACTGGGGCTAGAATTTTCCAATCACCAAAGGAGTAACATTGACTAAGAGAAAAATTCTGTCTTAGTTTGAACTCTCCTGAATACAATCCTAAGAAAAGGCCTTGAATGAATTTGATTTAACTGGGAGGTGGGAAGCACAAGCGAAGAAAGAGGAAAGTGAGATGAGAAAAGGAGAAACCAATAAAAATAATAAAGGGTGTATTGATAAGCTGGTTACTACTGAAGGCAACTGGAGTTCACTTCCACTGGGCACTCTCAAAGGAACTGTGTAGAACACAATGCAGACTTGTCCTGCCAGGAGATGGGAACCTTCAGTATTTCCTAACTTCACTAGTTGAAAATGCTTTTGAGGGTCTTAAGTCCTTGGTACTTTGCGGCTCCCAAAGAGCTGGAGAAAGCACTTAGACAGAAAAGCAGAGACAGAGAGAGAGAGATCCAGGGACAAGGGGCAGGGCATTAAAGGGTCTGGTGCAAAGTCTGAAGACTGAGCCCTGTTTGGAGGTTCAGAACATGAGGAGGGTCCATCACAGGAAACTGAGAAGGAATGGCAGGTAGGAGGAACAGTAGAAGAGTGTGGTAGACAGAAGTCAAAAACAGTAATTCCAAAAGGGAATGGCTCTGAGACCTGGTCATTGGATTTGGCACAGTAGAATTTGAGAACTGTTGTGTTGAGTGGGCCAGGATGAAAGCCCAATAGAAGTGAGTTCAAGAGGAGGGGAGGTGTTGGAAACAATTCGTCTGGACAATTCACTGGAGGAGTGTTGCTCTAAGGAGTAAGAGTAGCAGAGAATGGGAAAGGAGGGAGGAGGGCTTGAAGGATGTTCTTTCTGTGAAATCCATACTAGGGTGGAAAGAAAAAGAAAGACCAGATTGATGTGTTTGGAACTTCTGAAATTTCAGGGGCAGGTGCCCATTGGCTTAGCTGCACCATAATGAACAAATCTACCATTGGGGTCTACGGCTATAAGGCTGGCAAGCTTCTCATTAATCGCCCTCTCTTCCTCAAAACCTGGACATTCCCTCCCCTAAACCTAGACACTGAATAGGATCAAAATCACCTTTAATACTACTATTAGACATTCCATTTTCCAAAACACTGTGATATTAACATGTAGTAAACTCAAGAGTTTGAATAACAGTGATGGTGCTTACAAACTGACGTAGCAAAGATTTTTCAGGATGTAGTAAAAGAACATAGATCCTTTCACTTAGGCTTAAAAGTAAAACCACTGGTGGATATGCATGTGTTTATATGTGTGTGCACATGTGTGTGTTTGAATGGCAATTTCAAATACAGTTAAATAAACCCTTAAAAGTATTTGGTATTACTAACCTTTTTATTTCCTTCATATTATTCATTGGCTCCGTACTTTTTGTGTCTATAAATTGGTTCTACATATTAACAGTCTCTGATGACTCTGAAGTTGCTTAAAAACAATTTGATGTACGAAAAATAAAATCTGCTCACAAGCCCTTGAGGACAAGACAGCACTGACATGTAGGTGCTTATGTTGTAGGGAAAATGGGAAGTTGGGATGTTGTGAACTTACAGATTGTAGCAAAAATTATTATGAGCTTTTGCAAAATAAAGAAAACCATTTTCCAGGAGAAAAGCAAAGCCAAGACACTCTTCATTCAAAACCTACATTCCATGTAGTTTTCTTTAAATGGCTAATCTCTTCTATTACCGTATTTGGATAAGGAACTTTTATAATAAGACTTAGAAATATTTAGGTTTTTATGAAAGACAATGGTTATGTCCTACTTTCCAATGCCATTCATAGAGGATTTTCATATACGTGTCAAGATAATGTTCACCACCAAACATGTCTAATATTGCTTCGATGAGACGATTCGAGTTTCCCTTTGGAATATGAAGGGTCCCAAAAGGTGAGTTAATTCATTCTTCAGGTTGAAATCTAATGGAACTAGTTAAGCAGAAAAGATGTAACACAAAAATGGAAGTTATGGGCATGCCACAAATGAGTGCCTTCCAGCATAATGCTTATGTTAAAAATCAAGCATTAGCCAGCATCCAGATGTTAGATATCAAGCCTGTGCTTGTCTGTGTGTGTGCATGTGTGTACACGTGTCTGTATAAAACTACTTGAAATTATATGTAATAAATAATAGCCATTTTCAGAAAATGAATCACTGCAAAGAGTTATAATAAATGGTGTATTAATTTAAAATCCAATTTCACTTTCTGCTTTCCTTTAAAAATATTTTGGGAGTACTGAAGTTAATTTTTCCCTTTGTGGAGAATAAACATTCTCCTGTTAAAAGTCTGCCTTACATTTACTCTCTTGTCTAGCAGGAGCAGGCCCAAGAACCAAGCAGGTAATGTGCATGCACGAGGTCAGGACTTGCACACACACACATACACACACGTGCACACACATGCACGTTCACACATGTACACACGCGCATGCGGATATGGTATGGGTGGTGGGCAGAGGCGGAACTCCTAACCTCCATTCATGTCAGGGAGGCAGCTACTACACAGCTCCAGGTGATTCTTCCAAGAGAGGATGCACAAAACTTTCCAATTTTTAAAAAGAAGCACCTCTTCCCCTCTCTCAATTTGGGTTGTCATATGAAATGCCTTAATTTTAAATTTTTGGCTCATTTTTAAAAGACATTTTGCAGTCCACACAAACCATCTGCGTAAATCAGGTTCCACTCACGGGCAGCCAGTTTGCAAGCTCTGCCCTCTGCAGACAATACAAGGGCAACATACGAAGCTCGGGGCCAGATTTCACATTCTTTCTGAACTGCCACAGAGGCTTAGCACAGAAAATGGTTTTTAGTCGGCAGGGATAGGAAAAGGTAAATTGAGGTTAATTAAATATTGTACACAAAAGGCCAGGGGAGCAGCATAAGGGAATCTTCTGGGGTGCTAGAAATGTTCTAGATCTTAATGATCTGGGCTGTGACACGGTGCATCTACACATAAAAATCATTGAGCTACAGACTTAAGATCCATGCACTTTACACACTTGGATGTCACATACTTCAAAATACATTCATATATATATATATATGTATATAATATGTAAGAATATATATATGTTCAAACAAACTACCACTTTAAACCTTTAAAATAATTAGGTAGAAACATCAGTGTAGAAGTTGATAGGATAATCACTTCTTCTTTGGGGTGCACGGCTGAGACAAAGCCAGTGTAAGCAACACCTGTGTCATATTTAACAGGAAAAAAAAAAGGCTGCATAAAACCAAAAGGTGTAAACTAGCCTATCCAGTTTTCCTTAGTATATTCCCAGGCCATTCATTGCATGTCCTCTCCTCCTTCAATCAAAATGGAGATTCACTAAGACAGATTTCATTAACTTTTGTCACAAGTCACAATGGACTGTATATATTATGGAGTGAAAGACATGTTCAGGAGAAACTCCTTGAATGCGGATAAAGGAGATGTCTGACCCTCACACATGTCTACAAGAACTGGGGAAGAGGAGCAGACCTTCGGGGATGAGCTTTTCAGGCCTGAGCATCCTTGTAAAGTACCTGCTGTGGGTGCTTCAGCCTCCTCCAGGTGAGGATCCATCTCATACATCAAGCAACTTCCTTGTCATCCTCTTTCAGATGGAGGTGGGGCAGGGAACGGATGGATGCACTGATCATGTGTCTGTCTGTTCCAGGTGCAGCACCTGGGGTCAACCTCAGCACATTCCCGAGTAGCTGGGGGCCCATGGTTGCCATCTCAATTCAGCCAACATTCATCAGTCGCTGTAGGGCATACAAAAATGAGTGAGCCATAATTCTCACTTGTTCTCATAATTCTCATTTGTTTTCCAGGGCTGCCATAGCAAAGCACCACAAACTGGGTGGCTTAGAACAACAGAATTTTATTATCTCACAGTTCTGGAAGCCAGAATTCCAAAATCAAAATGTTGGCATGACATTGTTCCCTCTGGAGGCGCTAGGGAAGGAGCCGTTCCAGACCTCTCTCCTAGTTTCTGGTAGTTCCTTGGCTGCTGGCAGCATAACTCCCTGTGTGTTCTTCCTGTGTGCGTGTCTATGCCCAACCTGCCCCCCTTTTTTAAGGGCACTAGTCACATTAGACTAAGGGCCCACCCTATTCCAGTATGACCTCATCTTAACTCAACTAATTACATCTGCAATGATCCTATCTCCAAATAAGGTCATATTCAGAGGTACTGGAGGTTAGGACTTCAACATGTGAATTTTGGAGGAATACAATTCAACTCACAACACTTGCCCTCCAGGAGTTTATAATCCAGTTACGGAGAGAGGCATATACATCATTGGAGTCTGTTAAAAATTCCTAGTTACTAGAATAAAATCATACTAAAATTTCTTTTCATAGTATGGCTTTTTCTGATGGTATCTATGTACCAACTGTTAGTTTCATGTTTTGTCAGTATGGCAGTAAATAAATCTGGTTTATAGACACTTTTGTATTGTACAAATATTTCAACCATGACAAAAAGTTGACTAACAATACTATTGTAAAGAAATGTTATGTGATTTTTAGTAGAAGACAAAAAATAAAAAAGCTCAATAATGGATTCCATTCAAGTAAGGAAGAGGGAAATAAAAGTGATATTGACGGAAGCATTGCATTTCAATTTATCACAGCCAAGAGGGCAAAGCCACTCTACTTAAACTGCATCTGCGTGGCACTGCAGAGTGGGACCTTGGTGACTACCAAGTTAATCTAATCAGCGTGGACATTTGCTTGGATAATTCAAGTGCCAAGTGAACGGGGCAAGTATTTGAAAAATACTATCTGGAAAATTAATCAAAATATGAGTTTCAAAGAAGGCGACCTAGCAATTAGAGAGGTCAGCCAAGTTGGTTTTGAGACTTTTTCCCTGAATTTTTCAGGCTAATAATGATCCTCACAGAAATATAGACACCAGGAAAAGATTTAGATAACGTTTAATATGTAAAAGAGAAAATTCCAGGTGCAGTAGAGTCTTACTGTAGGAACATTGAAGGCAGATGCAAATTCTGCGTTTGCCGCTGTGGACACTGAGCGTGTTACTTAACTCGCTCCTATTATCTATGGCTTTTTACTGAGATGGAATTCAAGTAACGCATCGTTCAAACATCGCTGCTGTATGTTCTACAAACAAAGCCTATTTCCTTAGGTATATTTTGTTGCACACTTTTTTGCCAATTGTGCTCAAATAATAAAGTGTCATAAAAACTGTCTGATGGGAAGGATACTCTCTCACACCTTTCATCCTAAACAAAAGTATCAAAGCAAAGCTATTTTTCAAACCATTTTTTTCCATATTGCTATTTTCTCTTATACCTACTACTTTAAAATAAATACCAATCTGACAATGACAGTTCCCTGCTAAAAATGCCTCCATGGCTGCCCATTGCCCTTAAAGTTGAGTATAAACTCTGACATACAATCTGCAAAGTCCCCAGTTCACTTGTCTAGTCGAGGGATGGTTATTTTTAGTTTGTTGTTTGTTTTTCAGTTCCTCAAATAGTCAAAGCTTTCTTTTGCCTCTGAGCACTCGCTCCTACTATTCCTTCTGCTTCTGTATTTCCTCCTCTGTCTGATTAGCCCTTACTCACATCCTCCCAGTTTGAGTCTAGATGTCACTTGTTCCAGGAGCCACTGCTGCTTCCCAAGTCCATGTTAGGTACCCTTTCTTCTTGGCATCTGACACTTTCTCGTTTTGTAGCATTTACCGAACTATGCCATGACTGCCTGCTTTTGTGTGTATTCTTCCATATGCTATAACTTTTCCTGAGGCCAGACAGTGATTCTTTCTTCTTCAGTATTGTATCCTCAATGCCTGGTGGACAATGGTACCACATAGTGTTTTAACAATGGAATAAATAAATGAGGGCAAAAAGAAATATATTATCGGTGATATCTCTGTAAGATGAGTTACTACTAATATTTTTATTAAACATTTCAAATAATATTTTTTGTTAAAAACAAGTACAACTTATCTATGGTCATAGAGGTCAGCATAGTGGTTACCTTTGGAGATATTGACTGGGAAGAGGCACAGGGGCCCTCCCCAGGAACAGAGAATTTTCCCTGTTTTGCTCTGGGTGTCGGTTTTGTGGGCGTAGTTATACAAAAAATTTATTAAGCTGAGCACTTACAATTTGTACCTTTTGTTGTGTAAGTTGATACAAAAGAAATAGAAAAAAATTTAAAAACCCCTTTTATCTCACTCTAATACCAAGGATATATGTTACCATTGGTTAGCGCCAGTCTGGGTTCTGGTTTTAAAAGTAGTTTTGTAGTTCTGCTTAAGATTGCTACCATTTAGGAAGATTGGCCATGATCTCCTAGCACAGGCAGGGTAGGCCCACACATGGCCTTTCCTTCTACCTTTAGGGCCCAGAGCAATTCTGGACCAGCTAAAGGGCTGGGGTCAGTCTCGTCTGAGCATCCCATGGGAACTGGTTCTCTTCTAGACCTTCCAATAACATGAAATTCCCTCTGCCCTGGTTCTAATCTCATAAGCACCAACCAGACTACTTTTAAAGCCTGCTTTCAAATGGGTCTTAGCAAAGATAGGAATCCTGTTGATCACTAGCCACCTCCAATAGTGGTCAAAGAACTCCTCTGACCAACGGTGGAATTCCCCCCATTCTCAGACTGACTTCTTCAAGGGGACTTCCACTGAACTAAGCAGAATTCTTGTGCAATTAAGCCATCATTCCAGCACATTAACATTTAAGATTGTCTCAAGAAATTATTCTATACTTCAAGGGAAATAGAGTTAACTTTCCTCTTATAAAATGAATTTCATTTGTGTGCTTGTTTATAGAATTCTTGAGTTACCTACATTTGCTCCCCATACAACTATTAAAATTTTTGGAAAATATACTTTTCATATTCATTCTGGTACCACATTTGAGATCACTTGTAACATTTCTGAGTTAACTGTCTTCCCCACTAAACCTATCTTTTATTTGCTGTACTTCAGCCTTGCAATACTTAAAATCCTGACTTTGCAGCCATTTGGGGGTTAAATAGGCTGTTCAAATTGACTACAAATTGTCTTTGCATATTGGTCTACATCATCATTCGGCTTTGTTGCATCTTGCAGTTATTCAGTGTGGAATAATGGTCAAAATCAATTACAAACTCATAGCTGTCTTTAACTAGGGAATATTTATTATTGTTATTAGATGATGCACAAGCTATTGGCGCAGTATTTACGGAGGCAGAAACATACTTCTCTCTGAAGATTTTATCTTTTAGAAGGCACATAAAATTTCAGACTTGCTTTTTAGCCTCATAAATACACATATGGATGCATAGAGTTAACACAGATCATCCGTCTTGAGTTTCTTTTGGTTCAGGCAATCATGGAACTAAATCCCATATAAACTGCATATGCCTGTATGTTTAAATCAATTTTAATGGGGGAGAAGTTCAAGTGCCTGATAATTTAGAACTAGAGAAAACTGTAACCCGAATTTAACAATATATTAAAGTCATGTACCCTCAGAAAAATGAGCTGTGGATTTTTCAGCTCTACGTGTATTAAATGTATGAAATGTTTTTCAGAAGCTTCTCAAGTCTAATTTGAAGGGAGTTGATAAGAGTTAGAGTTTGGCGGCTCCTGGGACCTTGTTTCGTAGGCAGGGGCATAGAAATTGAAGAAAGTAAGTGCAAACAGGGACACGAAACTTCTTAACAGAGATAGTTGTAAATGATTGTTCACGGGTGGAGAGCACCCCATCTTGTGTCTTGGACCTCCATCACCCCAATCCCTATCACCTTCACTCCATCCCCTGAAAGAAGGAAGTTGTCACAAATTGACCAAGATCAAAGTTTTGGGTCCCAGACAAAGTGAAGACTTGATATAGAAATTAATTTGAGCTGTGGAAAAATGAAGAAAATTAATATTTCAAGTATAGCTGAATCGGTGGGCTGATAGTTATGCCCTTTGCAGTATATTTTGAATTGTATAAAAAACTGTAGACATGAAAAATTCTAGGAGGATAACAGCAAATGTTTGCAATTATTATTTCTAGAGGCTAGGATTATGACTGATTCTTTTCTTCTTCTTTATACCTTTCATTGTTTTTCTAATTATCTCTAATAAACATGTATCTCTTTTATAATAAAATTATTTTTAAAAAGATTGTTAATATAAATATTATACTGTGATTTACTATTATATCATGCCTCAAACATATATCTGAACTGGCCTGATATAAAGCCTAAATTTCCCCTTTTTTCTCGTATTTTTTAAGGAAGATTAGAAACTAGCAAGTCCTCTGAATTCCATTCCTCATTGTGCTCTCCTAAACCTTACGCACATTCTAAATAAAAAGAAGAGTGCAGTCTCGGTTTTGTATTTTATTTTGACAAGAAAATATTAATTTCAATCATTTTCTAGTTTGAAATATTTATAAATTTTCCTCTGCCTGTGGGCATTAGAGTCTGGCTCTATCATGGTAGCCTATGATTGATCTTGAAAATAAGGCAGGAATGATCTGGTGAAAGCCTTGGAGAACATGTTCCAAAAGTTCAGAGTCCTGTTTTTGTCAGTAAAACAAGGGCAATGGAACAAGGTTTGGGAGATAAAGATGATTAAAGGAAAGAAACAAAAAAGAAAGGTCAGGTACTTTATTTTCCACATAGCCATTTTCACCATAATACTTAGAATATAGAAAAACTCTTTTATTAAAAAGGAAAAAAAAAAGGAAGAAAAAGACAGAAATTATTTAACTTTTCAAAAGGCTTGACTCCCACACACAAAAGGGACCTGGGAATTTAAAATTTGCATCTGCCTTTAGGCATTATGGCTTGAAATTGGTTGTAAATGCTCTGTTATTAGTTCAAGAGACATCCACAGATAGCAAGATGCCTGGAATTCCAGAAGGAAGTAGAAGTCACAGTTAAAGATGCATTCTGTTAGCACCTGTAAACAGGCCAACACCTGAAAGCACAGAAGAAAATAAAAATTCAGATGAAAAAGAATGAATGCAAATCTGTGCTCCTCATTATAACTAGATGTCAATATTGCCCATGCCATGAAATATTTTTTATTCCCTGCTGGAGTGCACGTTGGACTGCACTTCCCTATCTACTCTGAAGTTAGGCTTGTCCATGTGACTTGAGTTGGCCTGTGAAATGTGAGTAGAACTGGTCTGTGTCACTTCTGGCTTCTGGGAAGATCATGATCCAATCAATGGACAACTTCCCAGTTCTTTCTCCTGGCCCGGGACTGGCATCCACCCAGGTTCTTAAAGCACGATGAACAAAGTCTCCCTGCTGAACTTTCATTGCCATGTAGCAGAAGCAAGAAATAATCTTTGTGTTTTAAATCACTAAGATTCTGGAGTTGTTTGTTGTTTCAGCAAAACCTAGCCCACACAATGTTACAGCATCCATCCTCCCCAAAGCATTTTAAGGGACCTATGTCTAAGTGTTCTCCGTTAAGTGACAAAGAATTAATGAACATTATCATTTTAGTGATTCAAGACAGAGATTTAGATATTTTGATAACTTTCTGTATCTAAAATGTATAATATATTTTGCCTCCTTTTGGCAGAGACACTGAAGTTGTGCTGTGCTTTTTCGAAAAATACTTTTTAATTTTGTGTTCTTATATTTTCCCTTACTCTCAGTTATTTTTTAAAATCTTTTTGATGAATGTTTAGTGTTCATTCCCATGAATATCACTGATAAATTTCTCTTTTAAACCATTACATTTTAAAATTTAAGTGTCTCTGTCTATGTAATAAATCTCAACAAATTTTTCATTTTGATGTTTAGGTACTTCATCTGGCAGTCACACAATAAATAGAAGATTATACTCTTCTTCCCTTTAATAAATCCTGCAAGGAACATAACTAGTAACAGGAAATTAGTGTTTGAAAAATCAGCATTGCATGGCTGTGAAAAGAAAGCTCTCTAAGGATAGGACTATTGTAGCTACAAATTAATGAAAAATATTCAACTATTTTCTTTAAGTCAATCTTTCCTCAAAACCTTGTAAGGCTTTCTTCCAGGCTGCTAATGAATGCCTTTATTTGAACTTGATATGCAGACTTTTTTTTTTTAAACATTCTACTTTTCCAGGTGCTCTCATCAGTAGGGTGAATTTAAGAATTATTTTTACTGGGTGTGGATTTTTTGGAGAGAACTGGCTAACCAGGCGCTTTTGAAGCCTGCTGTTTTTTCATCAGCGGGGCCCAGTAACCTGATCCCTCCACCCTGACCAGATTTAACCTAAGCGAACACAGTTTGCCTGTAGCACATGGATAAGATTGGAGGGAAGAGATAGTCTGCACGTCCCCAGCTGAGAAAGGGGAAGGAGGGGAAGATAAGAACTGTGGTTTCAGATATCCTTAATGGTAATGGGAATTCTCCATGGTCATTTTTCATCTGGGCTGGGTGCTGTCAGAGCTTTGATTACCGCCTCCACTTTCCTGGGAATCCTTTTGTTTGTCACCCTAGCATTTGGACTTTGGCCAGGCCATTTTTTTGTGCTCTCCAGGTAACTCTAAGTCTGTCTCAATACAGCCCCTGAGTGAGTCATAGGTCTGTAAATGATAGACCACGGTCTGATTTTTAGCAATCTAAGTTTTCCTCGTGTGCTCATGCCCCGAGAGGCAAGGGTGAGGGTTTTGGTTTTTCTTTTTTTTTTTTCTTTTCTGTTTTCCTGGCTGTTGCCTTGCTGGCTCGGAAAGTCTAAGATGCATTCAAGCCGTGGCATCAGACATTTTCATCAGTATTTTTATTGGTTTGGTTTTTTTTGTTATGCATACTGAAAGGAAATCAGCATGTTAAAAAGAAAGAGAAGGAGATCAGAAAAGGCATGACGTTTGTTAGTGGTTTCTGATTTATGAGTCTGAAGGACCTGTCACGTTGGAGCCTTGGAATGATTTTAATTAGCTGCATGACTGAAATATCTTGTCAGTGTGGCACGTGACAGAGGAGCCGGCTGAGGAGGGAGCAGCCAGGGGGGAGGGAGGCTGCGGGGAGTGTCCGCTGCTCATTTTTGCCTGAGTCCCCACACTGCTCACAAAGGGTAATTCGCTGAGCACACTCTCCGATTCTTGCTTTGTTAAGAGCTGGTGAGAATATTAATGAAGCCCCACCTAATTTTTGCCTGTTATTAGTAATAATGCAGCTCCTGAAAGTGAGAAATATGAGAAACAGAACCAGTTTTTCAGTCCCTAAGAAAGGACATTCTTTTAGGAATTTAGAGTCAGATGCAAGCCGTCTTGTCATGGCAGGGCCTTGGATGGCCTCACGGCACGTGTTCCGTGGACAGTAAGTGAGACAACAGGTTGTGCAATGCGGCTGGACGATGGCCTGGTCAGAAGAGGCCCCCCGCTGTCATGGGACTCACAGAATCACGTCTGTAGGGGGCCTAGAGCTGAGCCCATTTTCAGTACCTCCATGTCTCCAGTGACACAGTGATCCTGTCTGCTAGGAGACTGCTGTGGACACGTGCTGTAGCCAAAAGGCTACACGCATGCTGGGTGTTGTCAGGAAGGCTACTGAAAACAGAACAGAAGCCAGCTTATTCCTATTTCAAACCAAGAGGCCCCTCACTAGGGGGAGTGTTGGGTGCTGTCTGGGTGCCAGGCCTGGGGAAGGAGAGGCAGAGCTGGAACGGGGTTGGGTGTGGCAGGCGCCCTGGGAAGCACATCAAGAAAAGACCAGAACTTTTCAGTCTAGGAGATGGAAGCTGAGAGATGACATGCTGGATGTCCCCAGGCAACGCCATCTAGCACAAATAAAAGACCGTGACTTTATCTTAGAGATGGCTGGGTGATTTTACTGGCTGTGTCTCCCACTATTTTCCAACACGAAAGCTCCCCTCAAGCCACCGGAGTTTGCTCCCTGTTTCAAAAACATGCTTGCCCTTTCTCCTTGTCATACTCCCACTTTTACTGATGTTCTTCCTCTCACTTATATGCCTCGATTTTCTGCCTCCTGAGTTTAAATTTCACCTACCAGGAAAGGTCCCCTCCCACCACCTCAACCAAAGGTAGAATTCCCATAGCCTTTATGGTCTTCCCGTTTGTGTGACAATTAATCCTCCACTGCCAGGTGATGTCTCTTACATTGTTGTCTTGAGTTATTATGCAAACACTATTTTTTTACTATTTAACTTTTTGTGTGTGTGAATATGTAAATAATGATTTTTCAACTAAAATATTAAATATGTGTGTGTGTATATATATATAGAAATATAGATATTATATAAAAAAGAAGCCATACTTTCCAAACCAAAGTCATGGCATCTGGTTCATATGAATTAGGTGGCTGCATGCCCCAGAAACCTCAGGAAAACAGTGGTTTAAACAAGATAATTTTCTCTCTTAAGTAACAGAAGTTTGGAGGTAGGAAAGGAATCTGGGGTTGATCTAGAAGCTTTAGAACCTTTAAAGCTAAACTCCTTCCATCCTTCTACTCTACCGTCCTAGTGCCTAACTTCTGTCCTGAAGGCCACTCAGTGAGGCAAGAAGGCTGCCCAAGTGCCACGTCCTGTCTGCAGTCAGAGCATCACCAAGGAGGCAGAAAGAACGGAATTCCTCACAGCTGAGTCAGCAGCCTTCTACAATACCTTCTGAGGAGCCCTCAGGACAATTTTCTTATATCTCATCGGCTGGTACATTGTCACCTTGGTGATAAGGGAGGTTGGAAAACATAGTCTTAGCTGGGGTCGTGACCACCACAAGTATAACACTGATTTTGATACAACAAAAGAAAGGAAGACTCGATATTGGGCATCAGCTAGCAGTCCCTGCCACAGGAAGAGCATCTACTACATGCACGGGCCCAAGTGTGGACACAAGGTTCTGTGCTCCACAAGAGCTCCTGGAGGCCCAGAGGGGTGTTTAATTTAATAACACAAAGGAGATATGATAACATTTAGTTATGTAAGACCAAAGCAACTTCTCATGGTTGCCATGGGATACCTTCTAAATATGTGGCCTGATGTGATTTCCCCAAATTGTTATGCAATGACAATGTCATAGATTCTAAGTATAGAGTTTTTTTCAATTACATACCCAGAGAAATGTGATATTTCCCCCTTGGATTGTATTATATTGGGCTTGGCTATGTGTCAGCCAATTTCAGTAATAGAGAATTAAAGCCTTTCTAACCACAGGGCATCAACAACTAGAGACTGATTCATCTGGGGTTGATAATTTGAATGGTGCCAACTTTTTTTTTTTTTTTTTTTTTACAAGGCAAATTTGTTTTTCAACAGAAAACATAAGAAATTTTTTCTTCCCGGAAGATACTTATACATACCAGATGTGCTCGTCATACTTCATATAGCCTTTGACTATTGAATTTTTATATTGTAACTGTTTGTTCACTTGTCTCTTTTGTCTACTAAACATGGTCCCTTGAGGGCATGAGTATGTTGTTTGCCTTTATATCACCAATGTCTAGCACAGTGACTGATGCATTGAAGGTATCCCATAAACGGTAGTTAATGAACTAATGTTTGATGCAATGCAGTGTTCTACGTAGATTAGTGGGGCTTTGGAGAAGACGACTTAGAAGGAAGACAGTGTCCAGGAATAAAATTTGTTCTGAATAAAAGTCTGCCCACCCAGTCTTTGCTCTGGGGATAGAACAACAAAGATTTAACTGGAGCTTCATTTCATGTATAGAAACCCAGAAAATAGAGTCAGGATTTAGAGCAGTAAGGCAATATCCTAATAATCTATTGAAGCAGCCTGGCCGTCTTGACGCCTCGAAGGTAATTACATTTGCAGTTTAGAAGGGATGCTACTTCACATTCTGTTTCCTAAGTTTCTTTGTATCTCCATCATTCAGCCACCCCCTTGCATTATATAGTGTCATTCCAGTGGTAGGATTATTGCAATTTTGCTAATAGGAGAGATAGATTAATTTTTAAAACACAGCATTAAGCACTGCCTGTGTAAAATTTTTGGTAGATAGTTTAAAACAAACATTAGTTGTTTCTCATCTCTCTTTTACATGCTGGGGTATGTTTCCTTTGAGCCTTCCTTTGCCTAAAGATGGTATAAATTTCCTTGCACTTAAATCCCTCTTCCTTACCTTCCTTTTCATCCTCAAATATTCTTTCCTGTCTGGAGGGAAGCACAGATTCCCCAAAGCCTTCTGGTTTGCAGCAGCTGCAATAGAGAAAGCCTATGTGGAGTCAAGTTTGTACTTTTATTGCAGGGGGAGGGAGTGGGGAAGTTCTGTGCAAACAGTCATTGCCGGGTAGGGGACTCATACTTATTCTCCATGGGCTCTATCTGAATCTGCCCGAGTACTGTCTGGGCCGTGTCTTCAAAGCTACGGTTGCTATGGCTTTACAGGTTTTTGCAAACTCAGCTCTCAAAAAATTGTTGCCTCCTTTTTGCTTGCCTGTGATTAGGGCCTACAGCCGTGACCACAATTTCCAGCTTACCTGACAGTGGGTCAACCTAACTGCAAGCAAAAGGACTCAGTATAACAGACACAGGGACAACCTAATAGGCTCTACACAATCACACAGCCTGGGTCCCATTACTAGCCATAGCTCTGTGACTTTGAACAAGGTACTTATTCTGTGAGCCCTTTGGTAAAGCTGTCTGTAAAATGGGAATAATAATATCTACTCTGCTAAATTATCACGGAATTAAGTAAGATGAGGTATGTAACTTGTATGGGAAGCAGTAGGTGTTCTATAAGGAGGCCAAATTAATTCTACTTTTGGTTAATTTTTCCTCCTGCTCCCATGAACAACAGAAGCTGAAAGATGGAGAAGAAGTTGGAAATAACACCTTTGTTGGAATACCCTGTTCACTCTTTCTGTCCCATTTCTTACACATTCTCTTGCTACAGGAACTCTAAAGGACTTAGGATGAATGAGGGAAAATGAAGATGCAAAAGTGCTCTTAACTGAAAACTTTTAAGAATAGCAACAATACCTGGTCTAGTAACTTCCCTTTAACCCAAATTAAAAAATTATAAATTGGCCAGGCACGGTGGCTTAAGCCTGTAATCCCAGCACTCTGGGAGGCAGACATGGGAGGATCACTTGAGGTCAGGAGTTTGAGAGCAGCCTGAGCAAGAGTGTGACCCTATCTCTATAAAAAATAAAAAAAGTAGCCAGGCATGGTGGCTTGTGCCTGTAGTCCCAGCTACTCAGGAGGCCGAGGCAGGAGGATCTCTTGAGCCCAAGAGTTTGAGGTTGCAGTGAGCTATGATGATGCCACTACATTCTAACTGGGGCAACAGAGCAAGACTCTGTCTCAAAAAAAGAAAAAAATGTATATATACATACATAAAACCTTTGTATATTCTTATCACTCATATTTGAATGATGTCCAAACAAAAATCCTGAATAAAAGTGCTAATTCCAAGCTTCAGAAGTGCGTTCCTATGGCCACAAATACTTAAAGAAAAAAGTGGGTGGCAAGGGGCGTGGGGTGGAAGAGAAGGGAGGAGAGTCCTCTGGATCCAAAGGTTTTAATTCTCAAGTTAATAACCCTTACCTGCCTGCTCATGGTATTTGCTCTATCTTATCAGCAATTTATTTGAGTTTGTTGCATTGCATGTGGAGTGGTGAGATTTACAGAGTACTTTGGATGTGATATGATCCTCTACCTTAAAACAACTCTACTGTAGTGAAAAAAAACACAGGAGAAACACAAGTGAAGTCAATAGAAATGCCCCTCAATTAGCACATAGGAAAATCATGTGGGGCTGGGGTGGTGTGTTAGGACCTTCAGTGTGACATTATTAAAGAGAGTAAAATGTGCAGGGGAAATGTCTCTGGCCACAGAGTCGGTTCTGTCATATGCATTTGCTAGATCCAGCTGTATTTCCTAAATGCTGAACATATTGTTCTGGCTGTTTATATTCTTGGCACCCAGCACTGCTGTGCATTCCCAAGTGCCAAGAGCATGAGCACAGCAGTAGCTTTCCCTAAAAGGCCTGTAAAGCCATGACTAGTTTATTCTCCCAAAGATCCAAGGTACTTGTTAAAGCACAAGATCTGTTGCAACCGACATGGCTCTGAGTTAGATGGGTTGCAACACATTCTTCGGGAGACGGAGTTCCTTTGACTACCAGCCTCCATATTTGTCAAACTACTGTAGGCCAAAGGTTAGCAGCAATGTCTGGCAGCACAAAACCAAACCTAAAAAGCTAAAATAAGCACCAGGCCATTGAGTCCAATACTTGCTACAGCTTCGTCTCTCTGCTACTCAATGTCTGTATAAATGCTGCCCCGAAGTAGGAGTTTATAGGCTACACTGAATGCATAAAAACAAAGTGGAAACCTGGGTGATTCTTTCACTCCAGCAGGGAAATGCACAATTCTGTTTTGTAACAGCTCTTAGAGGATGTAGTGGAATTTTTAAAACTATTTCTTTCCATTTACTATATTTTTTTAAATAAAAAACATAAGATTTGTAGGTAGCTAGGTTTAAGATATTCAAAATCTCATAGAGAGGCAGAAACATTAAAAAGTAAGTCTAAGATCAAATAGCATGGGTTAGTGGAGGGACATTCACCCAGGTTGAGAAAAGAGGAAAGGCCATGGTGGCACAGTCCCCAAGTAGTCCTCAAGTCCTCTAGCACTTGGGGGCCCCAGATAATTCTGATATCTAAGTAACTGTACATAAAGCATCCAGATTGCCTCATTAAGCACCTTCACTTTGAACCACTACTGAGCTTGTTGGGTTGCATCTGAAATGGTGGTTCTTGGTGCACTAATGCCAAAGAATGACCAGACACACCCAAGTAAGACAAGCACAAAAATGAAGTTTATTGAGAAGAGAAAGATAGGATTATACAGCAAGAGCAAGATAAAGGTTTACAGAGCAAGATACATATGCCGCAGATGACAACTGGATCCATTGTCATAGCAAAAGAGAGCAAAGAAAAAAAGGGCTTGGTTATGGTTTGGGTCTTGTTTTACAGCGTGCAGATTGGGACCTCCCTCGTGGCTCAGATGTCACCATGGAACCACTTTGATGGGACAGTTGGGAGTTATATGACCTGAGTCTTACTGTGTATACAGATCTTCCATGAGCCTCTCTGAAAGCCCTTTATGTGCAGTTCACCCCCCACATAATGACATATTGTTGAGTGAAAAAAAGATTGAAAGAGTAGTGCTGCAAAAGACTCTATCAAGAGAGCAAAAAAACCAAAATATTTGCAAATCACAGATTGGATAAAGAACTTGTATCCAAAATATACAAAAAACATGTCAAACTCAATAGGAAAAAATAATAATTAAAAGATGGGCAAAATATCTACATAGAAACGTCACAAAAGAAAGTACACAGATGGAAAATAAGCATATGAAAAGATGCTCAACATCATTTGCCATTAGTGAAATGCAAATTAACATAACCATGAGATGCCCCTACACACCTATTAGAATAGCTAAAATCCAAAAAACTGATGGTACAAATTGCTGGCAAGGACACTAAGCAACTGGAACTCTTGCTCATTCCTGGTAGGGATGCAAAGTGATACAGACACTGTAGAAGACAGTTCAGCAGTTCCTTAAAAAGCAAAACACAGTCTTACCATATGATCCAACAATTAGGCCTAGTTAACTTACTCAATTGATGTGAAAATATATGTCCACACAAAAACCCACATGAAAATATTTGTAGCAGCTTTCTTCATAATTGCCAAAAACTTGAAGTAATTAACATGCCTTTTAATAGGTTAACAGATCAACAAACTGTGGTGCATTCAGACAACAGAATGCTATTAATATTGATATTTAGCAATAAAAAGGAACAAGCTATTAACCATGCACAAATATGAACAAATCTTAAATGCATGTTGCTCAATGAAATAATCCAGTCTGAAAAGTATACATACTGTGTGATTCAATTTTTATGACATTCTGGAAAATAATAAAATAATAGAGACATCCAACAGATCAATAGTTGCCAGGGTTTTGGAGAAGGAGGGGGAGTTGAATAGGTAAAGCCCGAGGAGTTATATTATAGGGTGATGAAACTATTCTGTATGATACTGTGATGGTAGATACATGACACTACATTTTTCTAAACATATAGAATTTTACAGCACAAAGAGTGAAACGATGTTGCAAATTTAAAAATTTATTTAGGGAATCTCAGGATGGAATATAGATGATGACAAAGGAATCTCTATTAGAAATGTGTAAAATGATCTCACTGAAAGGATGGAGATAAAAGTGTTGAATTAAATAACTTTGAAAATTAGTAGAAGCTAATACTAAAACTGCCCATAAACACTGCATAGTTTTAGTGGGTAAAGTTGTTTCCCATAAGGTTAAGGGTTAACAATTCTAAAATCATTATATGTGTATACTAGAACTGAACATTTAAGTAAGTAGGTGGCAGATGGTGGGAGGCAGGTTTCCCACTATTGGAGTAGGAGTTTACAGACAAGCAAGGGAGGAACCTGGAATGATTCAGAAAGTACTGGATTAGAGTTGGAGAGATCACCATGAACTCATTTTTGGTTTAAGATAGATACAGGTAAATATATAGAAAGGAATATAAAGACATGTATATACACCAGTTAGTAGACATACATATTTCCTTGCTCTCTTAGCTGAGAAAGCCAAAAGTACCAATGAACACACGCAGCACCCAGATTTTGGTTTCTAATGCCATTCTCCAATAAAAGGAACCAGGGCTTCTTGGAGAAATGGCTTATTTTAGGTCTGGGGCAGGGAAAATATAACTCCAGAGCATCTTGTAGTGCCAGAAAGTAAAGAATGCTCAAAAAAAAAAAACAAAAACCCCACAACAATGAGGATGTGTCAAAGGGATGTAGCAGACAGCTGAAAAGTTCCTAATGGCCAAAGCTGGAATGATTTGAACCATAAGATAAATAACACAATATTGGATTATAATCCAAGGTATTAAGTTAATATCCATAAACCCATACTGATATAAATAAATGATTAAATAAATAAGAGAGAGAGACAGAGAGAACTCCCCCCCATTAAGGAGTAGAACATAATTTCCTACCCCTTAAGTGTGGGCTCTACACAGAGACTTCCTTCCAAAGAGCACAACATGGAAAGAGGGATAGAAAAAGTGTGACTTTATTGTGTAGAAAAGTGACAAACACTATCTCAGCCAGATGATCAACATTGACACTCTTCTGTGGTTCTCCCCCAAACCCATAAACCTAGCATGATCATGAGAAAAACAACAAACAAATCCCAATTGAGGGATATTCTACAGAACAACCAATCAGTACTTCTCAAAATTGTCAAAGTCATCTAGAACAAGGAAGGCTGAAAAACTGTTAAAGTCTAAAGAGCCTAAGGACACATAATGACTAAATGTCACGTAGTAGCCTCAATGGGATCCTGGCTCGAAAAAGAACATTAGGCACAAAGTAAGGAAATCTGAATAAAGCACAGACTTCAGTTAGTAATAATGTATCACTACCAGTATCAATAAAAATGATATATCAATACTGGTTCATCAGATTGGTTCATTACATGTGGCATTAGTAGCATACTACTGTAAAGTGTTAACAATAGGGGAAACTGGGTGTGGGCTATATGGGAACACTCTGCACTATCTTTACAATTTTGTATAAATCTTAAACTTTTTAAAATTTTGTTCATCTGTATATATGACTTTACAATACAAAAAGAAAAATAAATTGTAAACCTTCATTTGGAATGGAATACTTCCCTGGCATAAATACAAAAGAAGACTTATAGCTAATATTTAAAATTTCTAAAGTATGGAACAATTCTGTCAGGGGAAAAATATAAAAATCTACTTTTTAATTAAAAACTTTCTTCCCAATATGTTCTTTGATAATGCCTAAGGATAAATGTGGAAGAGAAATAATTATTTCTTGAATGAATAGTTTGACAAAACATAGTCAAGAAGGAGTCCCAAATTCACCTGCAAAAGGAATTTCAATTACCCACTTTAATCCATTCATTCTCCTCATTCTAATTTCTTATGTAATTTAAGATGTTTAAAACCTCTAGAGAGGCTGGTCTCAGGCTCCAAGAAGGTGCTGTCAGATGTCCCTAGAGTTCAATTCTACACACTCCTGCTCTAGCAGCCTCTCACATTGTGCCTTAGAAGGTGATGGGCGTGCACAATATCAGAGTGCTGGTGGTGTCACTGCCACCTTCTCTAGTGGGAAGCAATTAACTGCTTTAAACAGCAATGTATTATTTCCTTCCCATAATGGCATTGCTTACTCTATTTTAAATTATTAGATCGGTCTTTGCTTGAGTTTATTTGGGATAAGCCACCCACAGTTTTTTCACAAATCATTTTATTTCCTCATTTCTTATTCTATAATACTCACTGAGGGCTCACCGTTTGTCAATTAGTATGTTAATAGCAGAGGAATATTAAAGTATTAATAATAATAAACGGCCCCTAACTTTAAGGAGATCCTAGGAAAGAGGAAGGGGTGCGATGAGATAGATAAATTATTACATTTATAAGATAGAATAAATGCTGTAAAGAAAAGTGCAAGTACAATAAAATGAGTGTTCACAGCAAGGAGAGAATACATCCATGTAGAAGGGCACGAGGAAGGATTTGCAAAAAAGATGACTGAGAATTGGGTCCTGGTTAATATTTGGTGGTGTTGGGCAGAATGTTTATTCTCCTTTCTTTATGTTTCTATGTGGAGGAACTTCACCTAGAATAACACTCCCGACCACTCTCCCCACTCATCACTCCCTCCTGCAGGGAGTTAAATAGTGAGTTCCAGAGCAGAAGCTGAGCATGCTTGGCTTAGCCCATTCTGTTTTCTCTTTAGTAGGAGCCTGTCTGCATGACCCTTTTGTCTGATCTATTTTCTGCCATGCAGGAAGAAATCCTTAAAGCTTCTTTCTCCAATTAACTTTACCAATAATAAAGGTGACTAATTAATCTCTGCCCGTGTCCTGAGTCTATCACAGAAAGGGAAGAAGGGTATTTGTTATTAGCTAATAAAAGTTTTAATAATAGACTTTGAGATAGAAGAAGTGAGGGGAAAAGATAAGCCAAGGAACAAAACTTGGAGGAACACTGAATATGTCAAACTGGCAAGAATTGAGTATGAATGAAGAGAGAAGAGGAAGATGAAGTAAAACAGGGAGACTAGGGACTGTATTAATCAAGATTCTCCAGAAGAATGGAACCAATAGGCTATATAGAGAGAGATATAGAAAGAAATTTACTATAAGGGATTGGCTCATGCCATTAGGGAGGCTGAGGCATCCCACAACCTGCCCTCTGCAAGCAGGAGGCCCAGGAAAGCAGATGGTGTAGTTCCAGTTCAAACCCAAAAGCCTGAGGACCCGGGAAACAAATGGTGTAAGTCTCAGTTTGAATCCAAAGGTCTAAGACCCAAAGGCTCTGCTTTCTGAGCTCAGGAGAAGAAGGATGTCTCAGCTCAAGCAGAGAGAGCAAATTTGTTCTTCCTTTGCCTTTTTGTTTTATTCAGGCTCTCAGCGGACTGGATGATACCTGCTTGCGTTGGGCATCATCATCATCACTCATATACTCATCCACTGATTCCAATGCTAATCTCTTCCAGAAACACCTCAGACACACCCAGAAATAATGTTTTACCAGCTATCTGGGCATCCCTTAGCCCAGTTAAGTTGACATATAAAATTAAGTCTCATAACGACTATTCCTGAAAAATCCTGAAAGCCAGGCCAGGGCTTTAGAATTCATTCATAGTCAGTAGAGAGGTTTTGGATCCCTATAATTGCAGAGTATCTGATATTGGACTAACACTCCCAAAGAGAAAAATTATAAACTCAGAGCAAATATTAAAAACAACTGCTTGAAGGGGCTGGAAAGTAATCAAAAACAGGCTAAACTGGAGAAGATTCAAATCAATCCTTGAAAAAAAAATAAAAACAAAGAGAGTAACATCCACCCTTGGCTTTTCCATTAGAGCAGTCCCCAGCACCACTGAGCTAGAAGTTAAACCATACTCTTATTGTAGGAGTCAGAACATAGTTTGGGACTGTTTTAGTGGCTGAAAATTAAAGAACAAAATCCCAAAGAAAAGGGAGTCATAAAGGGGGAACCCCAAAATCTGCATATAAACTTTACTTAATCCTTGGCTGACTCTGAACTATGCCTGTGAGAGGTGAGACTCCAGGTAATTCAGCAGAAAAAACAAAGAGCACCTAGAATTCTGAAAGATCTAAGAAAATATTTTAGCAGCTGCCCAAGGCAGGAGATACAGTTTGGAGTTAAAGGGACTTAGCAAAAATTTTAATCTTTCAATAAACCCCAGAAGAGCTATGTCTTAGGAGTAAAGGCTATGTTCCAAAACTCAGGAATTTACCGTAGGACTGAGGAGCAAACTAGGTAGAAATTTGAGTCTACAGAAAGAAATAAGGAGATGAAAACAGTAAAAATATGGGTAAATATAAATGACTATTTTTCTTTTTTTCAATTTGTCAAAACTCAACCAAATGTTTAAAGAAAAATAACAACAATATGTTTTGAGGTTTATAATATTTTTAGAAGTATGGCAACAATATCATGTAATGGTAATGAGAGGAGTGTAAATGAACTACTAATAATAGTTGATGGAGAGTCTTGGCAGATTTTTGAGCAGGGAGATGGGCAGCAAAGTGACACAATTTAAACTGTGCCTTCAGAAGCATCATCCAGCAGCAGGACACAGGACAGATCAGATGGAGCACCATAATAGATGTATTAAGGAAGAACCCATAGGACTTAGAAACTGATTGGAAGTGGTACAAGGAAAATAACAGTGATGTTAAATAGTACTTCCAATTTTTGGAGGTTGGGTGATAAATAAGCTGATGTTATCATAAAAGAAACGGGGAACCCTGTAGACGAAACTACCATGGGAAGAAAATGATGAATTTATTTATAGTCTTACCAAGTCTAAAGTGTAGGTGAGACCATATAGGTAGAGACGGATGACAAGCAATTTAAAATGCAGGTCTCTCCTTTTATAAAAATTCTAGTGCCTGTCCTCAAAAATATATGGTTTTTATGTGACTTGTTTTCACCATATGCTACATGATTTATTGGAAAATTTTAAACACATCCAAGCTGTTAGCAAGAGAAGTATATGTAAACCATACCAAAGTCAGGGATTTGTAAAACAGTTTGTCAAGAAGTCTTTTGGTCCAGCCTCTCATCTCTGAGAGTCCAAGGCCAAAAGCCAGCAGCCACCAAGCTTCAGGCCAGACAAATGCTCTGCAGATTGGCAGGCTGGTATGTGACTGGTTTTTAGTTGCTGCCCACATTACCACTTACCCTTCCTTCTCTACATTCCTTGACTTTTTGATGCTCTGAATTTACCACTATGAACTCATGAAAAAGATAAAACTAATAGCAAAAACCAAGAGGCCAACCTTTCTGCTTTACCTATCCCTCTCTCCCTGTCTCCCTCCCCTGGAAGTTATCCAATCGAGGGACCACTTATGCATTTAGCTGTGACAGATACCACTGGAGTGGTTTGCCTTATGCCTATGGTCATACTCAAGTTTTCATTCATTAATGGTCCTTCTTCTAATGGTCCTGAAATCAGTCCTACTCTAAACCAAATTGTGAAGCAGATGAGGGTAATTTTTGTTCCCTCTCATGCCCCATTCTTCAATACTTTCCCACATTTAGGGACCTATTACCAAAGTGCCATCTTACTATCCTCAAACTGCCTAATGTCCTAATCTGGTACCCTCCATATTCTCTACCCTGCATTCTTTTTCTCTCCTTCCTATATCCTCTCATTTTTGAAAACTCCAAGTTCCATACTGTTCCTAGCCTCAGTGAGGAGTTAGAAGAAAAATAGGTTAATTTTGACCTAACTCAAATAATAGTGTAATTATTCAATTTTGGCCTCACCCTGAGCATTTTTTAAAGATCTCTTATATACACGTGAGCCTCTAGGCCATGCGACAAAAGGGGAAGAAAAAGTCTATTTTTCATTTTAGTCTGCAGTATTATAATACTAAAATAAATTAGCACTAACCTTTGCTATTCATTTTAGTGTATTCTGCTTCATGAAATATTGTTTAACATTCCAGGATAAAATCCAAATATAAGACAATGAGATCATTGTATTCTTATTTTACATATGGAAAAGCTACCCAGACAGGTCTACATACCTTCATCATTCTTATATCCCTGCTTTCCTCTCTTGAGTGAAACATTATTGATAAGCATGAGTAGGTCCACCTTTTCTCCATCTGCTTCCTATATGTATGCTATTTTAACAACTTGGCTGCCTTACTCCCATTTTTCTCTATTCAGGGCTATTTTCACTTTTTTGACCACTAATAAGAAATACATAAAGCAAGTCAAAAGGGCCTTAACTTTGCTCCTATTCTGGTCCAGTTTAAGATTTAAATCTATGTAATTGTGCAAGAGCTAAGCAAAAGTTAAGTGAAGGGCAACTTCCATCATTTCCCACCGTGATTATGTAGATTGTTTATAACCCTTGGAATGTGTCTGTCCTTCTCCCTGTTCACTAAATCTACCACCCCCGGCAAATCCATTTCTATCCTTACACCTCCAGAAAACCAACACCAACATGCTTTTCCTCTTCCTAATCTTTCACAATACTTATTGTCAGTATCACACACTTTATAAGCTACATTCAAGCATTCTCAACTTGCTCTGTGTGTAAATACTGCTTCTCCAGTGAGACCATGAGTTCTCAAAGATGAGATCATCATCCTATAAATCTTAACACGTCGTGTGGTTCCAAGCACATAGCAAAAACTGAGTGGCCTGATGGGTTAAATTCTTCACATGAAGGACGAGAGCCCCATGGAGAGTACTCAGTGCTCCTGGGGTAGCTTAGAGGCTCACCTCTTCCTTGTAATTTTCCGAATAGTTTTCCAAAATGGAAACCCCAAAACATCCAGTGAGTACAAAGCAGGACAGAATAACGAAAATGACATTTCAAGTATCAAACTCCAAATCTAGTCAGTTAAAAAATTCCACATCCTTTCATCTAGCTGATATTTCCTAAACATTTCCTGTGTTCGTGTACATGATACTCAGGAGAAAAGTTAGCAGAGGATATAGTTCCTGTGCTCCAAGAATGCAAATAGAATACTAAATATGTAGAATCGAGAAATGACTACATTCAGATCTTTTCAGGAACAAAGAAAACAGTAAATAATAGATAGGTTAAAAAAGATTTATTCATTTTATTTTAATCATGATCATCAGTTCATATTTAATTTGGCGGCTAAAGTATGCAAAAGCATTGAATTTATCACAGTGAGTTGCATAGCAGAACATAGCACACACTTGTGTGCTTAAATGAAACAAGTTAGAACTTAAGAACTTAAATTATTGTATACTGAATAGCTGAATGTCACTGATAAATAAGAAAATAAACAGTGCCTATTCGTGGTATCATTTAGACATCAGTATGACATCAGCTGAAAGAAAAAGTAATTGTGTACGGCCAAGACAATTTTCATGGCTGAAAAACACATTAAATTGTCTTTGTCTTTGAGCTGATTTACTTTCTATATTCCTCTAAAACAGAGCCATAATAGGCCAATGAAAACAAAATAAAATAGAGCGTGTTATTCTGCCTTTTTTCCCTTCGGGAATAAGCTCAGATTTGAACATAGTGGTGAAAGGCGTCTGGCCCTTGTTGCTTCTGAGGATCAACATAAATGTGTTGATGGATTCTGCAGTATCTGATCGTGCACTGAAATCAGATGGAAACTGGTGACAACTAACACAAAATTCTAGGTAGGGAACAAAATGCTGGCAATACCAATTACCAACCATCCCACTTACTTTAGTGTGTTCACTTTAATAAAACCTTTGGGAGAAGAGTACAACCTGAACATAACTGAGCTTTCAAGTCTACGTAAATAAGAACATAAACAGCTCTATACTGTGCCCTCTACCTGTAGGGGAACGGTCTTCCCCTACAGAGTCGGTCAGCTCGTGTGCTTGCTTTAATCAAGTCTCCTCTCAGATGTCACCTCTTCAGAGAGGAATTCTCAGCCCACTCTGTCTACAATTCCAGCACCCCATTCCTACTGCCCCTGACTCTTCACTATGCTTCCAGTTGGAATGATCTACATTATGGTGCCATTAACCAATCCTCACGTCTCAGTGGCTTAAAACACACAAAAAGTTTATCATCATGAAAAATCCACTGAGTCTGAGCAATTCCACCAGGCACTCCTCCTTCGTAAGTTCTTATTATTAATAGAGCCAACACATTTACCACAGCAAGTGAAAGTGGAGAGTCAAGGCCAGGAAATCAGTACTTTCACCCAAAGATGACGCAGGTCACTTCCACTCGCACTTCCCTGGCCAAAGTGCCACTAACGCTGTAAGTGGGCAGGGAAGTACCACCCTCCTATGTGTTCTAGTGGATATAGCGACATCTAGCACTTCATGCTTCACTTTTCTTTATAACATTTTCCCCCTAACATCATATAAATCTATTATTTTTTATTATTTGTCTCTCCTTTCTAGAATATAAACATTGTGAGGGCAGGGAACTTTATTTGCTCGCTGCTGTACCCTTGGATCTTAGAACAGAGATTCTTAAAAAATATTTATTGAATGGATACAAAGAATGGAGAAAATGCTATGCTTTGCACAAGGAATTACAAGTGCAAATAAAAATAATGCCTGTTAATACAACAAGGGAAGCAATCAAGGTTAGAAGTCTGTCTACTTGGAGAGCTTTTGTCACTACCAAGTCCTGCCAGCTGTTGCCTTGATGAACCATGGACCCAGACAGCCAGATCTTCTGATTTCTCATGAGAAGTTAAAAATCTTGATTTTTAAATGGAAGTTCTGACTTTTTCAGGTGGTTCAAAAGTTTTCCAAACCATAGGCAATTTATACCCAGCAAACATGGTATCAGTCTATGCCTTTTGCTTTAGGTGGAAAGTATGTGTTTTGAGATTTTACAAAGGTCCAGTCAAATGGAGAGAGAAAGAGAAAAGAGAAGAAAAATGGAATCTCTATGCCCATCTCACCTACATTCTAATTTGGAGGGATCCCTGCCCCACCTCTCTGCTTGTCACCCCTACCCCTCTTTACCCAGGAATTAGAAAAATACCTCTTTATATTTATAGAACTAGTTTCATTTATTTATTTTCAAATCCCTTGAAAAGTAAGAAGGGATCAACCCCACCTATACTTATGCTATTGCATATCTTACATAACAATATCTAAATAAATAGAATCCATGGGGAAAGGTCTGCAAGGTGAAAATATTTAGAATAAAGAATTGCTGCGATTAGAATGGTGCTGGCAGTATAAAAGATCTAATATCTAGTTCATAGAACAGATGAGGTCCAAACTAGGAACTCTTCTCCTTACCCAATAATTTGATCTCATTACATAATGAATGTTTCTTTTTCTTTGCCCTAAAGTTGAACTTTGTCTATAAAGGGACTGCCAAATACTTTTCACTGTAAAGAAATGTTGTTTTCCAATGTATCACCCAAGAGGTTTTAGTTCAGATTAAAATGTTCAAAAATCAAATTTCTGTATTTCTTTGGACCCATCTTGGGGTGATTTAGTAACAGTTTTCCTTCTACTCTTCTTCTCTGGAGGGAATTATTCCTGAGCATGCTCCATCAAACTGTAAGTGTAATTGTGCATTTCAGCAGCCCCAAGCCTGTACTTGGGAGTTTTCCAGCTGTGGAATCAATGAAAACGCCCTGGACTCTCCAATCAGGGATGCAATACTGGATTCCGGACAATCTGCTTTTCTAAGGAAGCAATTGAATTAAATAGGCTGCCCCTCCTCTCTTCCAGGGAATTCTACCACCATGCTCCAGCCCCCAAACAGCCCGCATGCCATTCCCCTGTATGGCGCTGCCATTTCAGATCTCTGTTGGGATGTCTGTCACACACTGGCTTTCATTCTAGGATAACTGGGAAAATAAAAAAAATATCCAACAACTGAAAAGTGCCCAGTCCCATCCTCCAGTGGAAATCCTCACAATAAACACACTTCCAGTGGACTTTACACATGCTTGTAATTAACCTTGCTAGGCTACCCTAGATGCCTCTGGATAGCATGAGTTTGAGTATTGCCTTGAAATTAAGGCTTCTAGCCCATGGTTTTTAAAACAAAATTACCAAGACTGAAATTGGAAATCTTGTTATGACAGAGGCAAATGGAAATATGAAAATCTCTGGAGATAGTTCACGAGCAAAATAAAATTACTTTCATGGAATTCTAGAAATCATTTATTTTCAAAATTCTAATATCAACTTGATTCTGAAAATAATTACAGCGTTACTCTCCAAAAGAATTCTCTTCAAAGTGGCCACTGATTTCACAAAAAAATCAATTTCAGTCAATACGGCATTTTAATAATATGCCTTGAAATTTCCTTTTGCACACACATAGATACAGCCTAGCAAACAGAAATTGAGGAAAGCCACCCATTGGCTGAGTGACTAAATCTTCAACATTCCTTAAACTGGTTCTGGATTAAAAGGTCCCAGATGCCCATGTGAGACAGGCACAAAATTCCTAAATAGGAAGAGGATGGTGGGAGTGGGAAGAAGAGAGAGAGAACTTGGAATGTGAGAAAAATTTACCAGCCAGAGTGCTCGAATACACAAAGAAATAAATGTTGAGAAAGACAGTCAACAAAATCAGCTATTTGGAGATTAATTCAATCCAGGAAAGTTTAAAATAGTAGAGAAATGTTAAGAAAAGATCTGAAAATTAGTGTGCTTAGACTCTTCAAAGTGATAAATTATGAGAAAAAATTCAAAAATAATAAATAATGAAACAAAACAGGCAGAAATAAAACAATAATAGGTGGATGAGAAAAAGAGCCAATTATTAATATTCCAATATCAAATGGCAAATTTCAACAATGCTAAAACCGCAATTACTTTTGCACCAACCTAATAGAAATCTTGAAAATGAAAAACATAGTTAAGAGTTAAAACACTTCCATAGATTGGGCAAATAGATCTACACATAAGTGAAGATTTTGTGACTTGGAAGTTTGTCCTGAGGAATTCACCAGGGATGAAGCATGAAAAACAAACAGATTAAAATTATGAAAGAGAAGTTAAAGATGTGGAGATTTAACATGATGAATTTGAAAATTACTGTGCTGACTGAAATCTGCTACACAAAAAGAGTACATATTATATGATTTCATTTATAATATAATATTCTAATATGACAGAAAGCAAATCGGTGAGTGACTGCCTGGGATAGTGGAATGGAGTGGGGCAGGATTATAAAAGAACATGAAGCAACTTTTGGGAGTGATAGATAGGCTTATGATCTTGATTGTGGTGATGGTTTCACAGATTCACAGATGTATATTGCAAAATTTATCCAACTGTACGGTTGAAACACGTGCAATTTGTTACATGCCAGTTCTACAACAATAATGCAATTTGAATAAGTTCTTTTCTTAAAAAAAGGAAAAGAAAATCAAGAAATACTAAAGGAAATCAAGAAATACTAAAGGAAATCAAGAAATACTAAAGGAAATCAAGAATACCTAAAGCTGATTCTTTGAGAAGACAAATTAAATAGACTTCTGGTAAGATCACTCAAGAAAAGCCAAAGAAAGAACAAATAAAGTCTAATATTCAAATTCAGGATTTTAAAAATTAAAACTTTATGCCAATAATATGAAAATGTAGATGAAAAGAACCCATTTCCAGAAAAAGATAAACTATAAGATTGAATAAAACAGGAAGTAGAAAATAAGAATAAAGCAGTAACCATTTGTTATGGATTGAATTGTGTCTCCCCAAAAAGATATATTGAAGTCCAAATGCCCAGTACCTCATAATATAACCTTATTTGCAAGTGGGATCTTTATAGAGGTAATCAAGCTAAAATGAAATTATTAGGATGAGCCTTATTTATATAATATGACTGAGATCCTTATAAAATGGGGGAATTTGTACACAGAGAGCAGACACGTGAAGACACACAGGGAGAAGATGGCCATGTGACTAGCGTGATCCAGCTACAGGCCCAAGAACACCAAGGATGCAGGCTGACATGGAAACCAGAGAAAGGAAGGATTCTCCCTTAGAGCCTTCAGAGACAGCATGCATGGCCCTACTGACACCTTGATTTCAGACTTCTTTCTTGACTCCAGAACTATAAGATAATAGATTTCTGCTTTGTTAAGCTACTGAATTTGTGGTGCTCTGTTACAGTGGCCCTAGGAATCTAATACACCATTAAACAAAATTAAATAAGTAATCAATATCCTTTTCCTCATCCATATCAAATGAAACTAGGCCCAGGTTGTTCTGGAGGCAAGTTTTAAAAGATCGCTTAGTAAACAGATGACTCCTGCAAGAAGCTACCCAACTCATTTTATGTCTCTAGGAACTTTCTTGTAAAAACTAATCACTAGCAGCACAAAAAAAGAAGACTATAGAACAATTTCATATATAAACATAGATATTTTAAAAACTCTAAATATGTTAGCAAAATAAATTCATCATAGTATTTTTTAATAAAATATAATGGTGACAAAAGACTGTTTATTCCAGAAATGGAAAAATAGGTTAATATCAGAAAATCTAGGTATAAATCAACCACAGCAACAGATCAATGGGAAAAAAATTCTTGGTTATCTCAATGGGAAGGAACAAAATCATTTGATAACATGAAGGATTTGTTTATAATTTTAAAAAATGCTTAGCAAACAAAGGTATACCTGATACCTGATAGTGTACCCAATAGGTAGTTTTTATTCCCTCACCCCTCTCCCACCCTCCACCCTTCTGAGTTGCCAGTGTCCATTGTACCTCTTCATATGCCCCTGTGTACCCACAGCTTAGCTCCCACTTACAAGTGAGAACGTGTGCTATTTGATTTTCCATTCCTGTGTTACTTCACTTAGGATAATGGCCTCCAATTCCATCCAAGTTGCTGTTCTTTTTTATGGCTAAGTAGTATTCCATGGTGTATATACACCTCATTTTCTTTATCCACTCCTTGGTTGATAGGCACTTAGGTTGATTCCATATCTTTGCAATTGTGAATTGTGCTGCAATAAACTTACAATTTCAGATGTCTTTTTGATATAACGACTTCTTTTCCTTTTGGTAGATACCCAGTAGTAGGATTGCTGGATTGAATGGTAGATCTACTTTTAGTTCTTTGAAAAATCTCCATACTGTTTTCCACAGATGTTGTACTAATTTACATTCCCACCAGCAGTGTATAAGCATTCCCTTTTCACCTCATCCGTGCCAACATCTATTGTTTTTTGACTTTTTCATAATGGCCATTTTGACTGGGGTGAGGTGGTATCCCATTGCATTTCCATGATGATTAGTGATGTTGAGTATTTTTTCATATATTTGTTGGCTATTTGTATCTGTTCTTTTAAAAATGTCTGGTCAAAGAACAACTCTATAGGCATCACATTACCCAACTTCAAATTATACTACAAGGCAATAATAACTAAAACAGCATGGTACTGGTATAAAGGTAGACACACAGATCAATGGGACAGAATAAAGAACCCAGAAATAAAGCCTCATACCTAAACCCAACTGATCTTTGACAAAGCAGACAAAAATATACACTGGAGAAAGGATACCCTATTTAATAAATAGGGTGTTGGGAAAATTGGATAGCCATATGTAGAAGAATAAAACTCTACCCATATCTCTTGCCATATACAAAAATTAACTCAAAATAAACACTTAAATGTAAGACCTGAAACCATAAAAATTCTAGAAGAAAACTTAGGAAAAACTCTTCTGGACATTGGCCTAGGCAAAGAATTCATGACTAAGACCCCAAAAGCAAATGCAACTGACTAACTAAATAAAAAATGAGACTCAATTAAACTCAGAAGCTTCTGCACAACAAAAGAAATAATTAAATAAATAATCTACACAATGGGACAAAATATTCGCAAACTATACATCTGACAAAGGACTATTATCCAGAATCTACAGGAACACAAACAAATCAGCAAGAAAAATCCAAATAACCTCATTAACAAGTAGGCCAAAAGACATGTATTATCCTTTCTAATGATTTTCATAACATTGTATCTCTAAGACGCATGATATCCAGGAGACTTAAGTGCAGAAGAAAGAAAGAAAACAGGCAAGCAAGCTAAAATCATCTCTCATCTTAACTTTTGACTTTTCCTCATCAATACCCAGTGCAAACCATCTTTGGTATTGGCGAGTTTTCAGAAATGACATCTTCCTAATTCCCTTCTTTGGCCTCAAGGTTTGCCAACCTCAAATTTTTTCTCTGTGCTGGTTTCTTTTTCCAGCTGTGAAAATATCATCAGGTTCTCATGAAATCTTTCCAGGTTTCTCTGCTTTGTCTATACCTTTCTCATAACTCTTTCTTCTTTACCAAAAGGTGACAACCAAGAGCATCATCATGGACTGCATAATCTCCTCACACTATTTCTTCTCTTTCCTTTTCCTTACTCTGTAAGTAGATTCTTCTATAATACCCTCTTATCTGTGTTTCTTCACTATACCCTTTTTGATTCAAATATCTCCTTAGCTACCTGATTAAATTCTTTGGCATCCTGGTCCTCTTTTAAGAACAGGGCCACCTGTTATGAATCAACATAAAGTCCCTTTTATATCCCACCTTCTGAACACAGTATTCTGCATAGACTTCACTTTGCTCTCTCAGATCATGGCCTCAATGGAGTGGGACCTCTCTTGTGAGGATCAACAAGTAGATAAGGACATTCTTTGTGTCTCTCTTCTGGTAGAAGTCAGTTTTCTGTTTTACAGTCAAAGCATAAAGGTCAGAAATCTTACCTTGGTATTTATGAATTTTTAAAAATACGTGTAAGTAGAAAACATGAAAGCATATGTTGTTACCAAATACATTAATTTGTAACTTTAAATGATGTTCACAAGTGACTGGCTTCTCATATATTTGCAATCTAGAAAGGTAATAAACAATTGTTGAATAGCACATGAGCATGAGACAAAGGTAACTCTGCATATCAGCCTTGTGACCTGAGCCTGATTCATATTGGTTTTTCTTAAATTCTCCTTAAATTCTCTGTGTTATGTAAAACACTCCAACTAAACAGTCACGCAAGCTGGACTAGGCAGCGGGTGAGAAATGCCAACTGCATGCCTCATGTGATCTATCTGTTATCTGGTAAGTTACTTGGAAAGGGCGAGCATTCCGTTATGCTAACAAGGGAATAAAGCTGACCTGTCCTGAGTGACTTCAGTGTAGGCTCCATTTGACAATCCATGAAGATGATGTAACCAAAAGCAGCTCATTAATTTCATCCTAAGTCTTAAATTCCAGGTCACAGTATATTAGATTTAAATGAGTTTCCACTGTACAAATCTAGAGAATAACTTTAATGGTGTATAGAACGTTTTATTACTTTAGGATTTGTTGCAATGAGCTACAGAAATCTCACCTTTTTAAAAAACTAATTGCATAGCTCTTGGTTGTTCTTACATGGGCCACGGCTGAGTTTCTAACTTAGGAAAAGGAATTTGAATCACCTTGAATGCACAGGTATAGAATGCTAGTTAGGAAAGGCATTTGTTTGTAGTACTTTATTCCAGGAAACTGAAAGACCATCCCTGAAAACTTTAGATCAATGCCATTTAGTAGAATTTTCTGAAATCATAGAAATATTCTAACATATCTATGTTATCTGATAAGGTAGCTACTAGACACACGTCGCTTTTAACACTTAGAATGTATCTAGTGTGACTCAGGAACTGATTCTTTTACATTATTTAATTTTAATTTAATGTAATTTTAATTTTAATAGCCATGTTGGCTAGTGGCTACCATATGAGACAGAGCAACTTGGGACCATATATCATATGCTAACTGAAATAAATTAGGTCTACGTCATTATTTCGTTAATAGTAGTAATATAACTGAGAATGTAAATATCCAGTTGTATTTAGACAATTTCACTACTACCATCGGCTTCTCCAGGCAATACTCAGGTCAATGAGATAAGTATTATCAACCCCATGACATAGGAAAAAACCAATGCTCTAAGACATATTAGATGATTTAAATGACCTGTGACTCAAACTCATTGTTCTTTTTATCAAGCTTCAAGAGAAAACACAAAAGAATATTGTGACTTTCATGGTGTTGACCAGTAAGCTGATCTGAAATAGACCTTGATAAATGTGGTAGGGTAAAGGAAAGACAGAGAGACAGACAGACAGACAGACAGAGAAAATATAAAACTACAAGCCAACACTGGACATTGTTGCAAATAAAGAGCTAGGCTAATTTATGTGCAAACATGTTCTACTACTACCAAAGCCAACTTAATAAATTTCTGACATGGGTGTTGCCCAATGTAAGACCCACACATTGCTGCTTCTGTCAGTGTTCAGCAAGCCATAGATACTTTTTCTTCTGCTTTTCTCTCTCTCTCTGTCTCTCTCTCTGCTTTGAATTGTCTTTACCGCTCTCTTTCTCTGTGTCATGTGATCTCAAGTCAGAAACTTTCCTATATTAAAATGGTAATTCTTACGTAACAATCTAATAAAGCATTGGTAACAGTAACAGGTTTTCTTTCTCTCAGGAAAATGTGAACTGGTAAGAAGAAAAAAATCCATCTTCTTTTTTAAATTAGCATAATGAAATATATTGAATTGAATATGTATGGTGGATAATAGCTGAGAGAAAAATGAATTGCTTATCCTTGTGTCTAGTCAGTGTGCAGACATATTAATGAAGATCCTGTAAACCTGTTTTTGTGACAAGCCTGTGCAGCAGGCACTCTGCTGGAGAGATGGGACCCATGTCACCGAGGAAGACCCCAGTACTGCTGAACAGCTTATATTTTATACATTTACATTGGAAAGGCAAACGTTTAAATTGGCCCATCTAAAACCTAAGCCTGTGGTTTCGTGGATTCTAGATAATTGAAAACAGAACTTCAGTGCACTAAATCCACCTCTTCCGGGCTCTTTGCCATAGCACACTCCAATCTGAAAACACTTGTTTTAAAAGAAGCCTCTTATGCAAACGGAGAAGAAGAGAGAGAGGGGAAAAAAAATGATCATCAATATATTACAGCAAACACACTTGTTACTTGTTAAAATACAACTTTGCTCAGGTTGTCCTTCCGCTAACAACATTGCAACCATCCAAATAATAGTTAAGGTTCCTGAACCACCCAGCCTGCTTTTGCAAACAGCAGAGGAAGGCCACCTGAGCCCCTAGGACTGAGGCCACTAATTGACAATTCCACCAGTGAACACAAGTTCATGAACCGAGGGAGCCTGGCTGAAGGAACCTTCTGCTGCAGTCAGGCAATAACATCAGCAAGCATTGTTTCGAACTCAGGTGTCTGGTAGGCACCGCCAACAATGTAAGGACTGTTGAAAGTTGACAAAACTAATACAGAAAGTAGTAGGCAGAAAGGTTTAAAAAAGAATATTTGCAGATGTAGGGATGGACAGGTGTGACCCCTTTCCTCACCCATCATAAGGGTCACTACCATGCTACTGTAACAAAAAATAGATTAACAAGAGAAAAGCATAACACATTTATTTAATCTAAGTTTTACGTGCCACAAGAGCCTTCAGAAACAAAGATTCAAAGACTCAGGGAAAACTGTCTATTTTTATGCTTAAGTTCAGTCAAGAATGGACAGCTGTGTAGAAATGTGATTAGAGAAAGCGGTATAATCTAATGGTAATAGACTAAACAGGGAAACCCAGGAAAGCCTGACTGTCCTGATTCTTCTTGGCCTCTCTGTGTTGCATCCCTTCCTCCTGGGCATGGAACAGGACCCCCACTGGAGTGAGGAGCTTTAATGGCGAAGGGAAAAGGAACAGAGTGACCTTTCTAGGTTTGTTTATGACTTGCTTTGGGGAAGAGGATTTCTAGTTTCTGTGACTCGCTTCTGGGAAGAAAGAGGGGTGGGAGAGAGGAGGGTGGGAGAAGGTCAGAGAGATCTTGCTTCTGAGGCCTTCCAGCACTCAAGATGGCAAAGTGCCATGCTTTGGGGTATCATGTTCTGAGCCCCAACACAGGATATTTATGATTCAATTGGAAATTTCAGCAAAACAAAACTACATGGAATATATAAATACTGTATTTGTTATTTTGTAGGTGGAGATAGAAATCAACTTAAGAATCACCAGATGTATTGCAATATAGAATTACTCCTTTTTCTTCTATTAATTTCAAAGAAATGTTTTTATTTGTTATTTATTTTATTGATTTCATTTCAATGAAAAACATAGAAACTTTAAAATTTTGATATTTTGCAGAATTTGATTTGGGTATTTTTAAAGGTGTATGTCTGTGTGTGTGTGTATGTTTATATGCATGTGTGTGTATGTGTGTGTGAGAGAGAGAGAGAGGAAACAAACACATTGCAGGCACAGTTGGGGATCTTTTTATTCCCTTCCCCAAACCCTTTTCCCTCTCTCTCTCCTTCGATGTGATTATTATCATGAAGTAGGTATTCTTCATTTGATATTTTAATTTTTTTTAAATATGTACATAGCCATAAAATAAATAACATTATTGTGGTGTTTTAAACTTGATGTCACATTTTTACTATTCTTCTGCAGCTTGATTTTTATTGCTGCATTTTCATATTTAAGTGATTTATCCACCTTGGTAATGTAACTCTAGTTCATACCTCTTCAGTGCTGGGTAGCGTTTCATGGTGCGCATGGACCATAATTTCTTGATTCATTCTCCTGTTGATGGACATTCGGGCTGTTTTGATTTTTTGTTGCTGCTAACAATGCCACAGTGAACACCCTGCACGTACATCCTTGTGTACGTTGAGAGGGAGTCTCTCCTACTAGGGCATGCACATAGATCTAGGTACTGCCAAATGCCGCCCACAGTGGCTCTCTGTTGTTCTCCATACTTAGCCTCTTACAGTTACTCTTAACACAGCAGCCATAGGGACCCTCTTAAAACATGTCACATCATGTCAACCTTTGCTCAGAATCCTGCAGTCCCTCCTTATTTCACTCAAAACAGCCTATAAGGCCCTACCTGTCCTTGTTGGCTCTGTGGTCTTCCCTCTCTCTCCAGCTGCTTCTAAAACACACCAGGCATCCTCCCCTCTTTGGGTCTTTGTTCCAGCTCTTTGCTCTACCTAACACGCTCTTCTTTCAGACTCCACTTGGCAAAATCCTTTACCTACTTTGAGTCTCTGCTAAAATCTTACCTTAACAATGAGGCTTACCATGACTGCACTCCTCACACACTCAGTTGCTGTTTGCTTGCTTGTATATTTTTCTTTCATGGTACCAATACCCTTATGATGCATTATATAATTTGTTAGATGTATTATCTAGTGTCTCACCCCACTAGGATATTAGCTCCATGAGGATGGAGATCTTTGCCTGATGTGTTCACTGATGTATCCCTGACACCTACAAAAGGATCTGATACATAGTAGGCATTCAATTAATATCTAGGAGAGGTGAATTGTGTACATTTGTGATTTCATATTATGCTTTGCAGGGTATTATCCAAAAAAACCATATAATATTTTGATTGGTAATATATGATGACTATGACTTGAAAAGGGACTAAAGTTCAGTGCCTATGGGAAGGGACCAGCTCTGTCTTTTCACCACTAACCTTAGTGCCAAGAACAGTGCCTGGGTCATAGCAGGCACTCAGTAAATGTTTGTCGAATGAATGAATGAATGAATGAATAAATGAACAGAGATTTACTGAGAAGCTTACTCCATAATGTGGAAGAAGTTAAGTTGGTTCAAAGGTTTGTGATTCCGGCATGCCCATGAGACAAAGGAGGCAGCTGGTACTCTCTATTTCTAAATGTACCCCTTGGTCCTAAATAAATACCCTGTTGGATATCTTTTCCTCATGACAATTTTCCTATAAAATCTTCATGGGGAGTGAAAGAATGGAAATTTGCTCAGTTGAACATACCCCTAAAGAGTGTTTCTTATATTTGCCTCATGATAAGAATCTCTCAGGGGAGTCTTAAAAATACAGATGGCTGGACCTACTCTCTCATCAGAATTTCTGGGAGAAAATCCTGAGAACAAACCTCAGGAGTTTCTATGATTAAGGGAATTAGAAAAAAAAAACTTAGTGACCATTAACAGGGCAAAGAAAAAGAGTCCTGCACCGTCCACAGGAGGAAACAGTGCCTGCTGTAAACCGTGTTTAAAATCATGGCAGAATAGCTGGAAGATGGCAGAACTGCCTCCTGCATTTGAATTGGGTGTCAGAGGCTCTCCTCTTGCCTACCTAACATGGTCATCAGGGTCTTAGGGAATTTGGGGTGACTCATAGCCCTGTGTTTATGAATTAGTCATAGCGAACAGAACCAGAAGGCAGGCTGCCTGCCCACCCGTCCTCAGCTGTTCCTAAGGTCCTGCTTATTTCTCATGGGTGGATGAAGCAGATAGGGGGAAGTAAAGGACTGGGCTATTCAGCAAAAGGGAAAAGAAACATTGTGAAACACAAGGAGAAAAAAATGGGCCATTTGGGTTTGTGAAGAAATGATTTTACTCTTCCAGGACTGTATTATCTTTCTCTCAACATAGAAGCCTTTCTTTATATGGGGGTCACCTGGTAAAGGTGATTCATCTATTTAATGTGTCCTACCAGATAGTAACACGTATATCAACGTTCCAACTATAGGCTTTAAAATGTAGTACTTATTCAAGGTGAAGAGGGATTTAACTACCTCTACAGCATGTTTGTTTTCCATTGAAGTTACCGGGAAAGCTGGTCAGTCGATGCGATGTTTGTATTTCAGCTTTCAAACATTTGTATTCCAAGTCATCATTCCAGAATCTTTCCAACAGAAGACATTTAATTAAAACTTACGGCAAAGCACAAAAAGGAAATTTGGTGAGAAAGAGACCTATAATTTGGTCAAATGAAAACTCTCTCCATTTTTAAATTTGGCATACATTTTAGACACTCACATGTTTTGGGTCATTTTGAATTATTTCATTATTTTTCTCCCCATTTTAGCAACCAAGTTGAATTTGGCTGCTGGGATGAGAGGAGAAGGGGTACATCAGAGACGCTGCAGGATGTCACAACTCTTTGCCGAAATCAGCACATATTTATTAAGGGGTGGGCATGAAGCTCCCCATCTGTTAGTTTTCGGAAAGTGCTGACAAGAGCATTCCGATTTCCAGCTTGAACACTTTTCAAAAAAATTTTTCTTTTCTCCATTTACTCTGACCAGAGAGAAGTCTTAGTGCTCAAAGACAGACAGAAGACGATGCTTGAATTTTCTAATTTGGAGTTGTAGGTAATGGAGCCACCCGCAACTTCAGGCTTATGGATATTTTTGCCAGCTTGCAAAATATATGTGCAAGCCACCCAGTGCTACCTCCTTTTAGCATTGGTCTTGACCCTTTGTTGCTCCTCATCTCCGTTATAGGAGAAACTCAGACCCTGCTACAGACAGACGCCCCTGAGTTCTCCAGTAAAGGAAGTGGAAAGGGAGACCTTTGGGGCTGTTACCTGCGTCCTTTCACCTGCAAAATGTGCAACTTCACTTTCAGATATCAAATGTTTGGGCATAGTAGGGTGGGCCAGAGAGTAACGTTATTTTGTTTCATTTTAGGGCTACATTAGTAAACCCCCTTTTTGTTACTCACTCTGGCTCTGCCCCCACCTTCCCCACACCCAGGCCCATCTTAACAGCTTGCCCGTGCAAGCCTACTGGCAGGTCTCAGGCAGTCTCCCCCAACCTCTCAGAGGAAGTAGAGCCTGTGGGATCCTGCAATTCTCCTGCACAAAGTTTTGCATAGTTCTACTTGTTTAACAATTTTGTATGTAATTACTTATTTCGTGTCGGTGCCAGAAAGAACTCTAAGATGGTCCCAAGATTCCCATTCCCTGGTACACAAGCACTGTAAAATCCCCTCCCCTTGAGTATGGGCACAGCCGTGAATATGGTGGGACAACTCTCCTGTGATTACGCACCAGTATGTGACAAAAGTGAAGGGACTTTGCAGATGTCATTGGCTGACCTTGAGTTAATGAAAGGGCTATCATCCCAGTGGGTCTGACCTAAGCAGGTGAACCCTTTGAAAGAGAGCCTAGATGTTCCCTGTGGCAGAGACACTCTCATGCCAACCTTGAAAAAGCAAGAGGACAGGAGTTTTACAGGTGCAAGGAACTGATTTCTGCCAACAACCTGGGGGCTTGGGGGAGGACCCAACCCTGCCAATGAGACAGCAGCCCTGGACAATGTCTTGATTGCCTGACCAGAGGACTCTGCCTGGACTAAGCCCTGCCCAGACTTCTGATCTATACAGCTGTGAGATCATACCTGTGTGTTGGTCTAAGACACTAAAGTTGTGGTAATTTAGACACAATAGAAAATTAAAACAATGTCTCTCCTCTACAGGAGAGCAGGGTCTATGTCTCTCATGCACTGTGTGCCAACTGCATACCACACCCTCTGATGTGGAAAAGCTCACTAAGTATTTACCAAAAGACAGACTGATTGTCCTGAATTAATGGACAGGTTCAGTAGATTGTGAGTCAGTGAATACACATCAAACTTTAAAGAAAAATATTATGAGGCTACATCAGCCAGCTTGAATGAGCCTAACTGGTTACTTTCTAAGTCACTGTCCTACCTGATAAAAGGGCTCAGGTGACAGTAGAGACGAAGGACCTTTAATAAATCTCTCTTAGATTTGCATCTGCTCTTAGGTCAGTATGATGAATTTTAAATTCTCTAAAACCTTCCTGCATTGACCGAACCTTTTGAAAATAACTTACTCCCCACCGTGACTACCACCCCCCATCACCCCTGGCAGACCACCTATCCTGCCACATTGGACTCAGCTGCCTGCTGGGGAGGGTCTGGACCAGGGATGCTGGGCAAGTCATCCAAGCAAAGCCCAGCACAGTTCCAGGACAGGCTCGTGACTCAATGAGAAGCAGTGTTTCTTCCTGAATCAGCCCCGGCGTGGCCACATCAGAAGGAAGGCATGGCTGTGAGCTCAGCCCCTGCCTGGCTGCCTGTGGACACGCAGACCCTGCACCGTCTCAGATGAGAGGATACCGTCTGCTGATTCACTTGCACCTGGGGTTTGGTGGCTGGACATCTGGAAAGGGCCTCTCTTGCCAGCTCAAGTTCTATTTATCTAAATAGGTCTTTTAAAAATCTTTTTACATTTCTTCACAGTGTCTGGACATGGTGTGGAATGTGGTTTATTTTGTCCACATAGCAGCAGACTCTACGTCGTAACTCGCTGAGATTTTTGGTCTGCCATCAACAGGCAGGCTGACCCCGGCTTTCACTGAGCAGCCATGGAGAGCTGTTGGGGAAACAGGAGACTTGAAAGCGCCACAGCACACTGTGGTGCCAGACGAGGATCACACTCATGTAACCTGAATGCACCTCTCTAGGAATACCCAGGTCCCTGTGTCTGAAAGTCCATTAGAGATCACAGTGGGCATTCAAGCCAAGGGTTTAAAATTGGATTTGTTTGAGACAGTAAGAACCAAAATCAGTCTGCTATGCTTAACCATGTACAAAAAGTTTTATATATAATAGGTCATAGATCTCATAACACACAGTGAGGGAGGTAACCTTAGCCCTATTTTACATAGAAAGGATGAGAGAGGCACCATCACACTGTGGGAAGAGAAATGGGTGCTCTGCCGTGTGTTGGGAGAATTAGACTTTACAAGCTTCTACTTATCTACCTATAAAATACAGTTAACAATTCCTTCCCAACAAGGTTATCATTAGGATAATAAGAGTGTGTATATGAAAGTGTCTATGGCTCTGATCCATAAAATAATGCTCAATTCTCTTGGCTCTGAGGCTCAGAGATACGTGGAATTGGTCAAGAGTACTTGGCGTGTAAGGGAAGGAACTGACCTGAACGAGGTCTTTGATTCTGAATTCTTTTGCTGGCCGCTAGAACGTCATCTATTTAAGGCATTAGAAAGAACAAGGTCCACCCTGGCATTCAAATTTCCATCGGACTGAGGATCCTGTCAGAAGTCTTCGCTTTGCTGTTTCTCTGTCCCTGGCTTCCCTGTCTCCAGTGACTTCCCTGTTTCGGCCAATCTGAAATCCTTTTTTCCCAGAACTCTCTTTCCAGATGTTCAGGATATATTATGAAATGAAAGAACCAGGTTCAAAAAGCATATTTAATAGGATCAATGCCATTCTTATTAAAGAAAAACAAAGTAATCATATACCGAAAAAAAGACATGAGATATTTACGAACATATTAATAGTAGTTGTGTTTGAGTGGGGGGATTAGAAGCAACTTTTATTCTAATGTTTTATTTTTTACAGTTTGCAAGCTTTCTACAATAAGCACACAGTGCCTCACAATACTGGAAAAGTTTCTCACTCTAAGTGTCTTTAAACTCTCCCTTGAGCAAAGTCAGGTCTTTTGACTCTGGGTTGGTGTCAGTTACCAACTGCTACGCTCTGACATCCACATCCTCTGCATCTCCTCCGAGCCACCCTCATGAAACGCGCTTCAGTTTTATTCTTCTCTGTTAATCCATAGGCTCTAAGCACCTAAACCTTTCTAAACAGCTCGAGTCATGGAAACAGCTGTCAGCTCCTCCACTAAAGGTGCCAAATCCTTCCCACGTTTAAAGTAACAATTCTGATGCCCACCTCTGACCACAAGGAACCCCGCCGTGCAAGGCACCCTTCCTAATTAAGCCCCTCAGTATTCCCCAGCTCCCTTTCACCAATGTCTGCTTACAAATTACGTATCATGATCTCTTCCCCTCCTAGATTGTAAAGGAAGGAAGGAATTGACATTTCCACTTTCTATAAATTTTGAGAAGACCACGCATTTCTTTCTGAGAATCTAAATGTGTTTATGAACTGTGTGGGTAAATCACGCCTTGGCAAATTAGCAGATTGAAGTGCTGAATTTCCACACGCCCAGACTTGTAAATTTAGCCACTATTAACTTTTAATGCATGTTTTGACTCCCCCCTTCTCAAAACTTGGGGTAGAATTTCTCACTGAGGACTTCTTTAAGCCAAATTTAACAGTTATAGCTCCAACTGTTTTGGAAGTCAGACAGCCAGACAGCCAAATGCATTAGAAAAAATGGATTCCCAGATTTTCTTTTTCTGTCATATTCATTCCCCCCCCAAAGCAGTTGAAAGATGTTTCTCTCCAAGATTTTAAAAGATCATCTAACCCACGGATGGCAACTTCACACTCTGAAAGCTGTCTAGTATAAAGAAGGAAAAGTAGAGGTTTTAACATGAAATTGTCTGGCTAACTCAATATTTGTTTATTTGTCACTTTAGCAGCTTCTAATGGTGCGTTCACTGTGAAACAGCATGAAAGGAAGGAAGAGTAAAGAAGTTGAGAAATAGGAGGAAACTGCAGCTGTCAAGTGTCTGCAAATTTTATAAAGTCAGTGATGGCTTCTAATTAGAGTTAGCGTTGAGTCATGCTTGTTGAGGATCCTGGAACAGAGCTCCTGCTATAGAGAACCCAAGGGCAGTCCACCCTGTTGCACTGAAACGTGTTCCAAACCTGGTAGCAGGGTCTCCTGTGAGCTACAGGATTAGGTAGGAGGAGGGGTGGCCTGCCTGACACAAAGGCATGTTTTAAGGAAACAAAGACCCATCAGCCTACAAATCCCTCTACTGGGAGCCTGTCCAATTCACTTTTCACCACTGGCATCCATCCTTTGTATTAAAAAATATTAGCCCAAACTAGCCTTTTAAATTAGAAGCATGGAAACACACTATGACATAATTGTCTTTTGAAATCTTAGCATCAAGCATTTATTAAGTATATGTCTCTTACTCAGTCAACCATCAAGACTTTGAGACAATGCACAGAATAAATGATCTTTTTTTTAGTAAATGTATGTTGGTTTCCTGTTTTGGTTTGGTTTGGTTTGTTTTTTATAGACTTAGGGGATACAGGTGCAGTTTTGTTACATGAATATATCACATAGTGGTGAAGTCTAGGCTTTTGGTGTATCCATCACCCAAATAGTGAACATTGTACCCAATAGACAATTTTTCATCCCTCATCCTTTCCCAATCTGCTGTGTTTTGGAGTTTCCAGTGACTATTATTCTACTCTGTATGTCCACGTGTACCCATTCTTTGGCTCCCACTTATAAGTGAGAACATGCAGTATTTGACTTTCTGTTTTTGCATTATTTTACTTAGGATAATACCCTCCACTTCCATCCATATTGCTGCAAAAGACATGATTTCATTCTTTTTTTGTGGCTGAGTTGTATTCCATAGTATGTGTGTGTGTGTGTGTGTGTGTGTGTGTGTGTGTACATACCACATTTTCTTTAATCATCCATTGATGGACCCTTAGGTTGATTCCATGACTTAGCTATTGTGAATAGTGCTGCAATAAACATACAAGTGCAGGTGTCTTTTTTATACAATAATTTATTTTCCCTTGGGTAGATATCTAGTAGTAGGATTACTGGATCGAATGGTAGTTCTATTTAGTTCTTTGAGAAATCTCCATACTGTTTTCCATGGAGATTGTATTAATTTACACTCCCACCAACAGTGTATAAGCATTCCATTTTCTCTGCATCCTTGCCAACCTTGGCTGATTTTTGACTTTCATAATGGCCATTCTGACTGGTATAAGATGGTATGCCATCTTACATTGTGTTTTTAATTTATATTTCCCTGATAAATAGTGATCTTAAGCATTTTTTCATGTTTTTTGGCTGCTTATATGTCTTCTTTTAAAAAATGTCTGTTCATGTCCTTTGCCAATTTTTTAACATTTTGTTGTTGTTGTTGTTGTTATTGTTGAGTTGTTTGAGTTTCTTGTAAGATTCTGGATATTAGCCCTTTGCCAGATTCATAGTTTGAAAATATTTTCTCCCATTCTGTAGGTTTTCTGTTTATTCTGTTGATCATTTCTTTTTCTGTGCAGAAAGTTTTTAGTTTAATTAGGTTCCATCTGTCTATTTTTCTTTGTGTTGAATTTGCTTTTTAGGGCTTAGCCATAAATTCTTTGCCTGGACCAATGTCCAGAAGAGTTTTTCCTAGGTTTTCTTCTAGAATTTTTACAGTTTCAGGTCTTACATTTAAGTCTATAATTCATCTTGAATTAATTTTTATATATGAGAAGACATGGGTCCAGTTTCATTCTTCTGCATATGACTGACTATCCAATTTTCCCAGCACCATTTACTAAATAGGGTGTCCTTTCCCCAGTGTAAAGATCTGTTGGTTGTAGGTATGTGGCTTTATTTCTGGGTTCTATATTATGTTCCATTGATCTATGTGCCTATTTTTGTACCAGTACCATGCTATTTTGGTTATTATAACCTTGTAGTGTAATTAGAAGTCAGGTATTGTGGTGCCTCCAGTTTGTTCTTTTAGCTTAGTATTGCTTTGGCTATTTGGGCTCTATTTTGGTGCCGTATGTTATCTACAATTTCTTTCATCAGTGTTTTGTAGTTCTCCTTGTAGGAATCTTTGACTTCCTTGGTTAAAAATATTCCTAGGTAAGAACAAATAATCTTTGATGGAAGCTACAAGAGTAGAATATTGCCTGAGATGAAAATGTCAGGCTTGAGAGAAGGTTGCAAAGAAAAGGAGATCTTGTCAGTGAAGACAGCAAGAAAGCCTGGAAAAAAATATGGTGCTGAATTGGAAAATATGGTGCTAAAGGGGACAGGAATGGGAGTGCCAAAGACAAACCTTACCTAGCCATCAGTTTGGCCTTGGTTAGTACCACAGAGAGGCTATTAAAGGGGGCTATTAAAAAAGGACAGAGGAGTTGGGCTATCAGAAGGGATTCTAAACACTTCAGAAAAAGTAAATTCTTCTACTCTGGTCTTATTTAATCCATCGTGTGTGTGTGTGTGTGTGTGTGTGTGTGTGTGTGTGTGTGTGTATTTGTGTGTGTGTGTGTGTCTATGTGACAATACTTGGAAGCAAACTCTTTCTTTCCTCACCATGAACTGCATGTTACCACCATTTTCTACCTGGCGAGGAGGATCCTCTGTTGACACATTTGCAATCTTAAAATCCTTTTAAGTATTTAAAAGCTATAGTAAAATTTGCCATAAAATATTTATGGATAGATGGCCTGGCTGTCTAGCCAGAGGTCCAATCGGACCTACTTAAATTAAACTTACCATGCTATTCTACATATTTCAGAACATATCAGAGAGTCAAGTCAAAAATCAGAAAGCATTTTGTTTTTAAATAGGATCTTCATGGTGTCTTTAAAAAAATTAGTTATTACAGAAAACATTTGGAAAATTATTATGAAAACAGTGGGTTTGAAAGCTCCCTTTTGCTCCCTTTAACTGAAGTATACTCCTCTAAGGCACTAAGACTTGCCATCATCAATTAGCTGTGCAAACCATGCTGACAAAATCCCTTTTAGAATAGTTTCTTTCACCAGCACCTTGCTTCAGAGCTTCGCAAAATGACTCATATAAATGAGACTGGGTCCCCTGGCCCAAAGGGTACAGCTAAGTGAGTGACTAATATTTCACACTCGGGAGAGAACAGGAAATTAGCTTCATGTTTACTATTGGAGGGAGACACTGAAGAATTGTGACAAGGTACTTTGAAATTCTTGAGTCCCAGGAAATGTTGCTCACCCATGTGCCTAAATGCTGCTATTAAGTTTGGAAGTGCCTCAGTTTCTAAGTAGGGGATGGAGGGTGTGGTTATAAGGCACACAACAAAATTAACTGATCAAAGTCGTTTCAATTTTGACATGAAAAAAACAAAAGCCCAAATTTACTGGATGAAAGAAATGAAGGCTCAATTACATTAGGACTCATAGTTTGCTTTTGTCTGTTTGGTCAAATAGAGTACAATTAATAAGATTCTTTTTCAATTTAGTGTTAAGTCCACCATCTAAAACCAAGTTGACAAAGAAACTTTTCAATTTGACACATCTTATGAGTTTCATATGGATTTCATTGAAAAAAATTTTTTTCATGAAGAAAAACTGCATGCTTTCAACAAGTTCTACAATTCATTGAAATAATAGTGGTCCAGCCTTTCTTGTCTTCTACAAAATTCCCACGGCCAATACAACAACAGTACTGCCACCATTTCTAACCAAAAAAATTAACTTCCTAGGTATAGTGTTTCCACCGTAACTCCAGACTTAACCAGATGATCTAGACAAAGTATGAAAGAAAATATTATGCAGTTCTTCTTGTATTGATTTTAGTGGGAAGATTGATCTTAAACTTATCCATTCCTACTGTTGATTGGATTGTGTTAGACTTTTCATCAAAGGACATTTCATTTCCTTTGTTTACCTGTTCAGTATTTCCCCATGAAACACTTCGCTGCACAGTAATAATAACTGCTATCTATTGACTAATGTCAAACAGACAACCCTTCATTATCTCTGCTATCGGGGAAAGTGAAAGCATGGTTAAATTGAATCTGCTGTTCATCCCAGATTACACTTTTGCTGAGATTTTTAACACTCTTTCCCACGGAACTTGGTGACAACATGTGAAAATGGATCTTTTTTTCCACCTTTCCTCTCTCCTTTTCTTTGCAGAGTCACTGTAAATGATGAAATGGTGAAGGCATGCAATCTTTCAGATTAGACCAACAAACAACCACAGATATCATATTTGCTTTATCTCACTAGCATAAGTATGTTAAATAATAACTAAAAGCTTCCATTTCTTCAGATGGTTGCTTATGAGCTAAATAGTGCACAATATTCACAGCAAGGATTTCTCCAATGTGTTTCTTCAGTTATAAATAGGAAAGCAGATTTTTTATCTTTCAGTCTGTAGGGTTGAGGGGAAACTTGCCCTTTCTCCCAAAAGTTTGCTGAAAGATCAACTCACGATTAAGACAGATTAATAAGAGAAAGGTTTATTTACCACGCACACGGGGAGAATCACAGAGTGATTACTCAACATCCTAATGGGATCCAGATATTTTTATACATGCCTTTTAGAGGGGAGAGGTCGATGAGCAGTATGGCTGCTAGGGAGGATGAATGGATAGGGGAAACAGATTGACTTGTAAATTAACCTGAGAGATACATATTGTATTATGTTTTAAATGATTTGGGGTCAGGTCTGGTTGCATTATTGATGGTTTTTTTCCCCTGCCAACTACTGAGATAATAGGGAGAGGAAGGGAAGTCCATTGTTCTTTAGGTTTATGTAGATAGAGAGCAAGCCTCTTCCAAGGGCCTGTTAATTCGAAGAGCCCTTCTAAGAACACTTAATTCAAAATACTCTTTATACCAGGGAGTCATATTTTGGGGTAAAATTTCCTTCTTCAAGTTCATAGGCAAATGTCATCATTGAAGCTATCCCTAGTGTCTCTGCAGATTGTTTACATACAATTCCGTGGGTTGAGAGTCAAGGATGGCCCTTTCGGCCTATTTGTAATTTAGAATAAAAGCATGAGCAGTTTAGCAAAATGAAATTGGTATTTTTAGTTCTATATTTTCGGATGCCATATATGCTGAATTATTTAAGACTCCCATTTATGTCTTCACTTATGAATGAAAAACCAAGACAAGAGTAGGCCCTCAGCAAAATTTTTAGTAAATAGGTGTCTCTTGTATGTTCTTCTTTCCTTCTTTCTTCTTCTCCCAAGTATCACCCTTCCTCTCTTCCATCTTTCCAAAATAATAGCCCACAGAATAACCAGATTAGAAATAGAACCCCGAACAATTCTTCAAAGTTGACCTTTCCTTTATTCCCTTCTCCCAGAATTCTGGTAACTAAATAATGCAATCTGATAAACTATTGTTTTCTAAGACAATACTGGTTTGATAAATTACTCCTTATAGATGATATATTTGCATTCCAACAGAAATTCTCATTACCTTAAACCAATATTCTCCACACTGTATTTTCGAAGAAAAGAAGACATATCCTGAAGTATAAGTATTCTGGGGAGTTTCTGACACTTTGAAAACTGATAATGGAAATATATCAGGGTTAGGAGAACCTGACACAGTGGACAAAAATGCCGAACCTGCCATTTTCCTTTGACTTAACTAAGGTGCCAAGATGCACTCAGTGAATAGGGCACATCACAGAATATAATTTGAGACATTTCCTATTTTCACTCTCATAGAGTTTTCCTCTTCACCTTAACCTCTTATTTTCTGTCTATACTAAGTTGCTTCTATCATCTCTTGCTTCTGAATCTTTTCCCAATTCAATTGCCTAAGTTTGCAGGAGAAAATGAAAACACTAGGAACTGCTTTCTTTCTGGTTTTTGAGTAGTAGGAAAGCAGAGAACACCAATTGTTCCAACTGATTTAGAAGACACTGTAATTTCCCCCAAAATTATTGTGTATTTCAACTTAACTAGTTGGACAAAGGGAGACAAAGCAAGCAATTGGTGCAGGTTATAAGGCAGGGGAGCATTTCTTAAAGGCTAATTTTTTAAAGACTCTCGCTTAATACCATAGTTCATAAGAGCAGTCTGACCTATGAGCATTGGAAAGAAAAACACTAATCCCCAAAGACTTAAATGATAATCAGACAAAAGCTTCTGTGAATGTGTGAACTTGTGGTGGTGATATTTCTCAGCTTGCACATGGTTCTTGTGCCAGAGATTCAAGATTTGCTGGCACCATAAGGAGCTGTCCCTAATAAATCTCAACAGTCCGGGGAGATTTGGTCTAATGTTCATAGGTGATTGTATTGCAGGTTCCCCGAAAAGAACAGAAGGGCATTTAATTCTACAGCAGCAGCCCACATTCACCCACAAGTGACATTATTTGAGAAACCGATCTTAGAAATTAAAGGCAAAAAAACTGAGAAATCCTACACTGCACAGGAAATCACTGCCAACGTTAGTGACTAGTCACAGAGAAACACGTTTAAAGAGAACGTTTCTAACATACTGTTCTCTCCGACAGCATTCCTGTCATAGATGTAATGCTGATGTCAGGTTATTTTTATATTATACTTTAAAATCACATTTGGTAAATTAATCTCCGGGAATATGTAAACCCCTCTCGGATATGTGACGTTCCAAGTAGCATGTGATCCAAGGAAATTCTCTTGTTTTCACGCCCAAAAAGTGTTTTCCCCCTGCTGTTTTCTCCCTACACTGTTGCTACAAAGCACCAGATGGGTGAAGGTATTAATATAAATGAAGACCTTTTGATGACGATGAAGAATTTGAGATTTGTGCAACAAGCCATGAAAACTCTTCCTCATTGTCTACTCCAGTGGATGAAAATGCTTCCAGCACTTCTCTGGGAGCTGTGTGGGAACTGATGAGACACCTGGTAAATGTCCGTGTGCACCCACAGCAAGCCAGCTTGGTACATGGCTGCCTTCCGGGCTCTCCCTGTGCCTGGCACACACATCACGCTCATAGGAAGAAAACCAGCTGTTTTTACACATGATAACAATCCCAAGGAAGCCTTGGCTTTGGAAGAGAAGGCTGGAGAGGAGTCAATGACACCCTGCTAAGGACACCAAGATTTCCCGGATGGCTCTTCTATTTAATAATAGTGAAATCTAGTCCCTGTGCAATTTTCTTTTCGCAGCCAACTTATGCTATAAGCCGTTTTGGCACCAGCAATGCAAAAAGAAGTTGGGGTGAGGGGGAAGCCACTGAATCTGACGTCTTTTCTCTTGGATTTTTCTCTAAGTGGTGACAGGTTACACCAACAGTTGCTAGCATAAGCAGGTGACACTTCAGATTAATGCCTTAACAGGGGCAGCAAAATCTGACAGAGAATTTGTCAGAAAATGTAAAAGGGGCTGAAACAAATTATTTATGACTCCAGAATCCTGTACTAGTCAGCCACAACAGAATAATGGGGCTTGGCTGTGAAGACAGCAAGAGTGAAAAACTAAGAAGAACTTTTTCCCCCCACAATTTTCTACCAGCTGGTTCACACAAGGCATAAAATGATGCACTTACTTTTCTAGGGTAGAAAGGCACACAAGGTAAATCCAAAGGCATAAATTGGTATGGTATTGGGACTTTCTAGCCCTGGCTTAAGCTTGCTTGACCGTCTCTGCGTATTGCCTGTTCTTTCTTCTGGGTGCTGGGAGAGGGTGGCAGGGGCAGGGCGCATTCTCGCGCAGGAGAGAAGAGCAAGCTAAACTGCAGGCAGGCACTGGAGCACTGCGCAAGCCTCAGTGCTTGACAGGAGCCCTGAATGAGCAGGCAGGGTGGAAATACATGGGGCCTTACAAACCATCAGCCGGAAGGAATGACACTCAGCCCAGTTCTGTTCTCTCAGCCAGTAGGAAATCCTGCATTAAAAACAAAAAGAGAGAGAGAGAGAGAGACTCCAAAAAAGAAGAAAAGTGGGTTGTTTGACACAAAAGGGAGGCTCTGTATCCAGGTTCCTCACCTGAATACAGTCAGAATTTGAGGGCCTGAATGTGGCCTCCCTGGGATGGTGCTTCACTTCCAAGTCCTGGTCATTGTCACCAAAACACAGAACTCCCACTGCCTGGCATTAGCCTTGAGCTTCTACCCAAGTCTCCCTTCTCAGTTCTGACCATTCACCCTACCTAGGAATCCTGGAGACAGGAAGAAGCCTACCTGCCTCCTTAGCAGGGCCGGCTCTTCCTCCAGGTCTGCAAGTTGCTCTCCTGTTTTAGTCAGTACATTGACTATGACCTAGAACACATGGAGAGCATCTCCCAGAATAACTGGCCCATGTTCCTGGCCTCCCATAACTATGCTTCATGGAACTGATGGGATATCTTGTTACTTACCCATTCTGGACACAGAAAAGAGACTCCCTGATCTACTCCATGTTAGTCACGGGACCCACTCAAAGGAACCGGTCATCTCCCCCAACTTTTCTCTCCAGGCCCTTTTCCATCTCTTGTGGCAAGAGGAGCTTTCTCATTTCTGACACTTGGGGTGGGAACTGTGCTGCCACGTAAACAGCTTTAGGAAGTCTCTACTTCAAGATCTAAAATCCCTCTCTTTTAGTCTTTTCACTTTTCTACCTTTTAAGCTGGCATATCACAGCACACCACGATGAGAAAACCAAATGGAAATGCTTCCTGAAGCAAAATGAATGGAGCTATTAAAATAAGATAAATGAGGCTATATTCAACTGCAAAATTTGGCTTTAGAGATTCTGTTATCTCCACCTTAACACTACCTGTCAACACTGAAGATCAAATCCTAGCCTTAATTGTTATATAAACATGGCTACACCCAAGCCCCTCAGGTCAAAGTCTACTCCGCTGTTGGCAATGTGAAGGGATGACAAATCACTCTAAACGCCATCCTAAGATTTCTATAGGGATTTGGGACTGATTAACAACTGCATTTTCAATTTTACTGTGAGCCAGTTTCTGAAAACAGTAAAACTTTTGTTTCTAGAAAATAGGCACTTTTTAAAGTGCTGAATACATAAGGGGAGTTTTTGAAGACTCACCTCCCCCAGGACTCACATCCTCTGAACAAGTAATCAGTCTCTGCAAATACCATTTGCTCAGTCATCGTTTCTGAGAGTTTGGTGACAAGGGAGGTATTACAGGATGAATACAGCAAGATTCTATTACCCAGTCTTTTGAGTTATTAGTGCTGGTGATGAATTGCTCACAGTAGGCGTTGTCTAGGCTTGCCTATCAATTACTGAAAGCACAGAATGGCGTGAAAGGCCCCAGCTCTAACTATAGGTTCAGCCTCTGCTACTAACATGACACTTTGACCAGGTCGCTTAAGAGATTTTGCCTATTCACCAATAAGATTCAGAAAAAAGTGCTCTCCACTTTCTTACTCTACAAAAACAATGTGGAATCATTAATGCATATATTCATATAACTTCCTGAAATAATCTGTACACAAAAATGTTCCTTTGCCCTTATGTCCACACCTCTGACACTATCAAAAGATCTGACAGCCCACACTTTACTATCCCTTGTGACTTTTCAGTACCTGCCACACCCATCCCTTGTAGTCTGAAAGTTGTGTCTGACCACCCTCCTCTCTGTCAGTGGACACCAACTTTGCCCCCCTGTTTCACTTGCTAAATTCTACCTTCTCCTTCATTATTGCCCCAGTCAAATGAGTTTAATGAATTAATCATCTGGATAAGTGCTTCTCAAACTTTAGCACACAAAATAATGCCAGGGAAATCTTGTTCGAGGTGACTGCCAGGCCCCATCCCCAGAGTTTCTGATTCAGTAGGTCTGGGGAGGGTGCCTGACAATTTTTAACAAGCTCCCAGGTGATACTGATGCTACTGGTCATTTTGACTAGAACTGACCCAAATAAGGAATCCTGTACTACTCAAGGAGCTATTAGGGAATGAGAGTGGAAGGCTGAGAGGAGCTGAGAGAAGTGGGGATAATTATAAGTGAGTAGTAAATATTCTGAGCCAAGAACTGAACAGTAAGAAAAAAGGCTGGAAGTGGCAGCTCACACCTGTAATCCCAGCACTTTCAGATGCCGAGGCAGGAGGAGTTTGAGACCAGCCTGGGCAACATAGTGAGACCCCATCCCTACAAAAAATAGAAAAATCAGCTGGGCATGGTGGCCTGTGCCTGTAGTCCCAGCTGCTCAAGAGGCTGAGGCAGGAGCCCAGGAGTTTAAGGTTGCAGTGAGCTACGATGACGCCACTGCACTCTAGCCAGGGCAACAGAGCAAGACCCTGTCTCAAAAAAATAAACAAAAAGAACTGAACACTAGGGGATGGACACACTTGGAGCTCTGATTTGCGGGGTGGGGAGCGGGGGGCGAGGGCAATATATGTAACCTAAACTTTTGTACCCCCATAATATGTTGAAATAAAAAAAAAGAACTGAACAGTAAGAAAAAAAGAAGAAATAAATAGTTCTATTACGGAGGTTCATGCTGATAGTGCACGAAACAGCTGGGGCTCTGCTGGGCTGTCCCAGTATGGAAAAACAGATTCACATACAGGTCTGAGTATATAATTTGGGAACTATATAGAAGTCTTGACCATTATTCTGACTTTTTACTGGGCATTACTGACTCCAGAATGTCCAAGAATGTCATGGTGAAATAATTTTTTCAGACACTAGCTATCTAAAAAGGAAGTGGACCAGAGAAGTAAAAAGAGTTTCAGAAAACTTTCAAAATATAGCATAATCCATGATTCAGAAATGGAAGCTTTAAACAAAGACTTTAAGCAATTACTATAATTAACCCCCATAAGATAAAACTGAATACTAAGGAAATGTATGGAAAAATACAAGTTCACAGAAGAAAAACAGAAACTTTAGAAAAGAAACAAATTAAAATTTTGGAACTGAAAAACTATAATATCTGAAATAAGCAATGCACTCAACTGCTCACTAGCATAGCAGGGATGAGGGAGGAGTCAATGAATCAGCAGACAAAATCAATATGAATTATCAGCTTTATCCAAATTATCCAACAATGGAGAGAAAAAAAAAACTTTAAAAATTAAGCACAGCCTCAGGAACTATTGCGAAGAATCCTAACATTTGTGTCACTAGAGTCCTGATTAGATGAGAAAAAGATAATGATGTAGAACAAATATTGAATAAACAATGACTAAAAACTTCCTGAATATGGTGAAAGGCATACATTCACAGATTTGAGAAGAACGGCAAACCCCAAACAAGATACATTCATAGAAAACCATGCCCAGACCCATCAAATTCAAACTTTTGGAAACAAAAGATAAAGAAAAAAATTTGAAGGCAGCCAGAGGAGGAAAAAATGGGGAAAAACAATTTCAAAGATGATTCATTTCTCATTAGACACCTTGGAGGCCAGAAGAGAACACAACATCTTTAAAGTGTTAAAAGAAAAGAATTGTCAATTCTGAAAACATCTTTCAGAAATAAAAACAAAATAAAAGTCTTCTCAGATGAAGGAAAACTAAGTGACTTCATAACCAGCAGGCATGTTTTTAAAAAAAGCTAAACAAAGTATTTCAGGCTGGAAAGAAGTGATAACAGAGGGAGGCTTGGAACTTCAGGAATGAAATAAAAGCATCATAAAGGGTAAATGTCTTGGGAAATGTAATAGACGAGTTTTCTGCTCTTAAGTATTTAAACATGTGTGATTACTGAAAACAAAAATTGTAACAGTATTTATTAGGGTTTTCAATGTATGTAGATATAAGATATATGAAAATGATAATGTAAAGAAGGTAGGTTAAAGGACTTCATATAGTTGCAAGTTTTCTACATTTTACTTGAAGTGATAAAATACTAATTCTTGATAAAATACTAATTCTAAGTAGGCTTTGGAAACTTAGGTATGTATATTGTAATTCTTTGAACAGCTACTGAAAAGTAACACAAAGAGACATAGTCAAAAGGCTAATTAATAAATTGAAATGGAATACTAAAATATATTCATGTAATTTAAAAGAAAGGAAGAATGGAACAGAAGAAAAGAAAACAAAGGGGACAAGCAAAACACAAATAATCATAGCTTAGTCTTAAATTCAATCTTATCAATAAATATATTAAATGTAAATGATTTAAACATCAATTAAAAGACACAGATTGGCTTATTGGATAATATATATATATATATATAATCTATCAGAAACCCATTTTTAAAATAATGATTCAAACAAGTTAAAAGTAAAAGGATAGACAAGTATCAAGTATATACAATGCGAATATCAAATCAAAAGAAACTGAGGGGCTATGTTAATATCAAAGTAAATTATAGAATAAGGGATATTTCCAGAGATAAAGAGGAACTAAATAATAACAAAATGGTCAATTCACCAAAAAGATGTAACAGTCCTAAATGTATACACACCTACTAACACAGCTTCAGAATACGTAAAGCAAGATGGATAGAACTACGAGGAGAAGTAGGCATAACCACAATTATACTTGGAGACTTCAACACTCTTCTCTCCCCAATCAGTCTGTCTCAGAACAAATAGACATAAAATCAGTAAATACAGACGTATAGAAGACCCGATACTATCTACCTACTTGACCTAAATCACATTTAACCTACCACTGTAACTACCAACAGCAAGGTATACGTTTTTATACATGAATTGTTCATGAGGTTAAACCATATCCCGGGCCTTAAAAAAAACTTAAAAATTTAAAAGATTTTAAATCATTTAAAGTATGTTCTTTGACTACAATCAAAGTAAACATGAAATAAAATAGAAAGATATCTGTAAAATCCCTGAGTATTTGGAAATTAAACCCATGAGTCAAAATGGAAGCTTCATTGGAAATTAGTAAATAATGAAATGGTAAAATGTAAAACTAAGATGTTAAAAAGGAAATATAAGAGACTTTGGGTTAGGTGAAAAGTTCTTAAATACAATCCCAAAAGCACAATTCATCACAGAAAAAAATTTGATAAATTTTCTTTACTTTTATTATATTAATCCTTGCTGTAATTTTTGTATTTTAACTTTCTCTTTTTGGGGGGAATTTTGTTTGCTAAAAATTTTCCTATTGCAGGCAATCCTTCTATAAATGTTCATACATATATACAAATATATATAAAATGTATGAACATATGAGAATTTCTATTATAAAGTATATATTTCAGAATAAAATTGCTGGGCCATAAAGAATGTATATCTTTTGCTTTGGTAGAGAGCACCACATTTCTTTCCAAAATGACTGTGCTAATTATACTCTGCCCAGCAGAATAGGAGTGCCCATTTCTCCAGCTACATGCTACATTTTGTATTGTCAAATGTAATTCCTGCCAATCTGATGGGCGTGAAGTAGCATCTCATTTATATTTTCCTGATTTTTAGTAGGTTGAGAATATTTTCTGTACATTTACTGCCCATTTGATTTTCTTCTTCTGCAAATTGCTTGTTCATGTCCTTTTCCTATTTTTTTTCTTACTGAGGGTAGTTCTTTATACATTCTGGATACTAATGTTTTGGGAATTATATACATTGCAAATATATTTTCAAAGTCTGTGAGTTGTCTTTATCCTTTGTTTATAGTGTCTTTCAATGTACAGAAACTTAAATAAATTTTCATGTTATCAATTTTTTCCTTTATAGTTTGAGTTTGTTAATGTTTTGTTTAAAAATTCACTCCTTTCCCCAAGGTTGTAAAAATATTCTTTTATAGTTTCTTCTAGAAATTTTAAAGCTTTGTTTTTAAATTTTAATCTACTTGCAATAGAATTCTATGAATGGTAAGGACTGAATTTTATTTTGTTCTGTATAGGCAACCAATTGTTCTGCATTAAATATTTAATAGTACATTCTTTACCACTAGTTTCCACCTTTGTTATATATTTCCATTCTCTTCTATTAATATATTTGTCTTTTCTCTGCTATTACTACACTATTTTAATTACTGAAACTTTATAATAAATTTTTATTTATGCCAGGAGAAATCCTTATAATATGCTCTCCTTCAAAATTGGCTTGACTTTCCTTTTGCCTTTATTATTTTATATGTATTTTAGAATTGGGTTATCACATAATCTCTACAGAATTTTTAATTGAGAATACATTGAATTTATAGATTAATTTAGGAAAATACAACATATACATATTTGTATAATATGATGTGTTCCTGTCAATATTTTTTATCTATTTACTGAGAAATCTGTAGCTGTCTTTAAATAGAGTTTTGTAAGTTTATTCACAGATTTCTATCCCGAATTTTATTAGGTTTGTTGCTAAGTTTTTAAATTTTTTGCAGTTACTGTAAATGTAAATTTTTAAAAATTAAATGTTCACTAGTACAGAGGAAAACAATGTTTTTTTAAATATATATTTTGGTATTATATCTTGTAACCATGTTGTGTTCCACAATTAATTCTAATAATTCATCAGTAAATCCTCATGGGTTTTCTGTATATATCATTTATGAATACTGGTCTTTCCATTACTTATAACTTGTTTTTCTTGCCTTCGTCTAATGGCTTTGCCCGCTCAACAATGTTGAATGGAAGCATTGATAGCAGGCATCCTTGTCTTATTTCTGAATTTAAAGATTTATTTTTCTTATATTTTATTATTAAACATTACATATGCATTGGAGAGATACTCTTCATTAGGTAAGAAACTTAGCCATACTTCAAGTTAATTAATTAATTTTACTCAGAGTATAAAATGTAATTTTCATTTTCTTTGTATTAATACTAATTATCTCTCCACAGGCTTGTAAATAGGCTTATTTTTCTCTTATTTACTATCAGTCCAGAATGCTAAACTTATTTGGAGGATGAAAACAGTGCATAGGATTTGACAGAATTAGAGGATGGGGTAGCTCAGGGTTGTTTATTGATAAAATATTAATAATGATTTAAAAGCCATCATAGCCTGTTGTTTGCAGAACAAGTTGAAAATAGTTAAAGGAATATGGGCATAACACCCAACTTCTTTAAAAACCTATATTCTAATAACTATGGTTAAAATGCAAATTAAAACAGCTAAGAATCAGCCTTAATTTTTTATCTGTGTTTCCTAGTTATACACTAAATATCCAGGCCATGCATGGTCTTACTCTAATGTAATTAAGTTAGCCGTAAGGTAGGTTCCATTGTCGGATTCTCTGCCCCTCTCTCTTTCTTCCTCTCCTTCTCTTTCCCACGTGTACATGTGCACACACACATCACATACTAAACTCTGTTAATACAGTGTCTTGATAACACTACTTTTCTTTTTCCACTCCTAAAATCACCCTTAAACTCAATTTGAAAAGATTGCTTTACTAATAATTGACCAAGGGGCTTATTTAGAGTGTAGCCCTTTGCCCAACGGAATCCAGACAAGAGAATGTGTGTAACTTAGGACAAATCCATCACTAGAAAAACGTGTGGCTTCACTTATTTACATCAAAGAACTGCAAGTAGTAGAGCCTGCTGGCTGTTGAAGTGACCTCAGTAGAACCATGTGCCCATCTGCATGGTCCACCTTGTCCTTCCCATCTCCTTCTTCTCCCCTCTCCCATCCTGCTCTACCTCCATCCAGTGAGGGAAATTAGAAGCAGCTTCTTTCCAAAAAGGGTAAAAGCTTTAAATTTATATGAAAGACAATATGTCACAGCATTGTCCCCCAAATTTAATAAATCAAAATAACAGACGGGTTAGCCAAAATAAAAAAAATAAATATGTATCTCTCACGTGTCATGCAAAACTTCTGGAATGTCTGAGGTTTTCTTATCCCTTCCTCCTTTTAAATTTTGGTTTCCTGCAGGATATTTCACTGGCTTTTCAGCACACTCATAATTTCCTCTGGCAACTTTCAGCTTTCTTTTTAAAATATATGTATGATGACTTGCAGTGACTACTTCCTTTCTTCACAGAAACAAGTCAACATTCAAATTCAAAGATTAAAAAAAGTGTTTAAAAATCTTAAGAGTTTGAGACATCATAAGAAACTTGAAGGACTGTGGGCCACAAATAATATCAAGAAAAGATAGGGATGAGGAACTGCATTTATAAGCTAAGTAAGATTAAACCAAACATGAAGATAGCAACACACTTAATCTGAATTCTTAGAGAGAATTCAATCAGCTAAAGATACATGGTTTTCCTGAATAGACAAAAGAACAAAGATTTGCAATTTGGTATGCAACTTGTTTCATTTGGACACTTAATATCTATTATCTCTGAGTATGAGATATGTGTTATGAAAAAATGTTTTTTGATTATGCAAGAGCAGGTTGCTTATCTAATTGGGTCAAAACTAGGAAGAGGAACTGCTGCTTCACTATGTACCCCACAACTCCATAGAAAGTGATTTTAAGAAGAAGAAAATCAAAGATTTAAGGAAATCTGAACATTAAAGTTCATCTAGCCCAAAAGGACCTGGATAGACATTTCTCAAAAGAATACATATGAATGTCCAAGAGGTATATTACAAAATGCTCAACATCACCAATCATCAGGGGAATGCAAATTAAAAGTACAGTGAGATATTACCTCACACCTGTTAGGCTATTATCAAAAAGATCAAAAATAACAAGTATTGGTGAGAATGTTGAGAAAAGGGAACCTCTGTACACTGTCAGTGGGAATGTAAATTAATACAGCCATTATGGAAAACAGTATGGAGGTTCCTCAAAAAATTAAAAATAGAACTACCATATGATCCAGGAATTCCACTTCTGGGTGTATATCCAAAGGAAATGAAATCAATATGTCAAAGAGATCTCTGTACTTCCATGTTCATTGTAGCATTACTCACAATAGCCAAGATATGGAATCAACCTAAGTGTCCATCAATGGATGAATGGATAAAGAAATGTGGGGTGCGTGTGTGTGTGTGTGTGTGTGTGTGTGTGTGTATGATACACACACATATATTTATATACACACAATGGAATACTATTTAGGTTTGAAAAAGAGGGAAATCATTTCATCTGTGACAACATAGATGAACTTGGAAGACATTACGCTAAATAACATAAGTCAGGCCCAGAAAGAAAATAGTGAATGACTTCACTTGTACGTGAAATCTAAAAGGGTAGAATACATAAAAGCAGAAAAGAAATGTGGTTACCTGGGGTGACATGATGGTGGGGGTTGGAAGGAAAATGGGGAGATGTTGGTTAAAGGATACAAGTCTGTTAGACAGGAGGAATAAATTCTGGAGATCTATTGCATAGCACAGTGACTAGAGTTAGTGACAGCATATTGTATACTGAAAAATTGCTAACAGAGTATATTTTAAATGTTCTCACCTCACAAAAATGATAAGTATGTGAAATGATAGATATGTTAATTTGATTTACTCATTCTACAATGTATACATATGTCAAAACATCATTTGTATACCATAAATATATCCATTTTTTAATTTGCCAATTAAGTAAATATATAAATTATAAAAAAATTAACTAGAATGAATTCATGCATCTAGGTGTTTCCCAAAGTTGGTTCTAAAAAAAATAAGTAAACCTTTTTATGCAGGTATGGCAAAAAGTGAAATAATGTGAATGACTAGAGTTTTCTAAGTCTAACCTCCCTGATCTTACCAAAGCCCAGAGAGGTCAAGTGACTTCCAGGGTCACATGGAAAACGCTACTCACCAGCAACTCAGTCTGGTTCTCTTTCTATTGCATTATGTGCTTAACAATTGTTCTTTAAAATATCATGTAGGGTAGATATTATTTCTTTCCTCAGTCATCACAATGTTGGCAATTGAATTCTCTTATCCTCAATAGAAGTTATGTAAGAACAATAATCTATAAGTTTCTGAATTCAGTTTCATAAAGTAATCAGAAACATTAAATATCTGGAATTATACCATTTAAAAATATGAAAAAATGCAGTTCTTATAAAATATTAATAGATATTCAGGCCCTTTACATTTTGTGGGCCATAAATATAAAGAAAATTTTTAGAAATTAATGTTTCTAAAAGAAATGACTATTGATACCTTTAAAAATACACTTTAAATATAGCTTAGTACATTTTTAAATTGATCAAACAATTCTAAAGTAAAATAGTCAAGTGCTTAACCAATGTGAAGTTCATACCTAACATCTTAAATAAATGCTCAGTCATCCCAACAGGAACAAATCATTAAAAAAATGTAAAGAATATACCAAATTGGTTAAAAGCATTCTACATTCATAGCTGACTCACTGAAACACTGTTTGCGGTTTTCTTACTGATTCTTATCAAGTCTACATCTTTCTTTTTAATTTTTTTCTTTTTATGTTTCCCAAGTTCACAATTTATATACAATACTCACTGAAGCAGACAGAAAAATGACACAAATATTTCAGAGCTCTTTGGGGATTTAAATAGGTTTTTACAATAAAACCTTAATTACTGAAAGAGCGCAGGAGTGCTTGGGACTTGACAGCAGGGACGGGGGCAGGCAGTTCTTAAGGTGTCCAGGGACACTCGAGTCTTGTAGAGCTGATGCGGTGGGTTTTCAGGCCTGGATCCCAGGCCAAGCACAAGGCCAGAAAGAAGCCAGACAGCACTGGACTTGGGTATACTGGCAAAAAAAAAAAAATCACTTGGAAAAGATGTGCAAGGTTGTGGTTTCCTGATAAATTAAGATGACACAGGCAGTACCACAGGGCTTGCTTCATTATATTATTGTGAAATTTGGACTCAAATAGAGTGAGGCAAACCCACAAGTTAAAGTGTTTTTAAAGTGGCTTAATAATCACTTTGAAAACAGAACACCCTTTCGGTCAGCATGACTGGAACTTTGATCAACAAACACCCAAGGGCACAACAAATCTTTTGTGAGCAAGTAGTAGCGAGGTAGGAGTGGGCTTGGAGTGCACTAGCCCTACAAGGATACTTTTCTTCTTTAAGTATGAAACCTGGTGGGTTTGTGTGTGATATAATGTTCTTCAGAGATTCTGCAGGGAACTTGCCCCCCCCCCCATGAAGGATTCATAAAGGTTCTAGAAGATAACACAAAGCTATTTAATCTCTTTTATAAGATCAAAGGTATTACATTTTTTTATATTTCCCCATTTTGTTTTCTCACTTAAGAATTAGCTGCCCAAAACACCAAACCCCACCTGGGCACACAGCCAGTTGGAATAGATTTTTCTTCTTGATTTTCATCTTCTAGATTCCTTGATAACGTGATTTCATACCATTTCATGCTGCAGAACAAAGGTTGATTGGCTACAAAGCAGGGATCTCTGTAGAGTGGGGACCGGAGACAGAGGAAGAGGAAGAAGGCAGCGAGAGGAAGACCACAACCCATCTTATCTTTTCAAAATGTGGTTGGTGAGTTTCCAGTGTTTACTAATCTTTCTTCGCTGTCCATAAATTTCATCCAGATATGAGCTCATCCTGTGCTTGTCATTTGGACCAGGCCATGGACATTCTCACAGAAGGCTCAGACCACAGCCTGAGAACCATTCATCTACCACATGTCACACAGCTTCAAATGAATCCTCTTGGGGCCACCTGCTGTGCTGGGGTATGAGCTCGTCCTCTGAATTCCCAGCCCATTTCTTGAGCAACTACTGTTTCTAACAGCTTTCCAACAATTATTCATACATTCATCCACACAGTCAAAATAGAGGTTTTTTTTTTTAGCACCTGCCATGTTTAACAGCCTCTTCTAGCACTAGAAAAATAGCACTGAATAGAACAAAATCACTGATTTCATGATGTTTACATTTCGCTGGGGAACTCTTCCTTATTAGAATAGAAGAACATCACATGAAGTTGTTAACATAGCAAGTGAAAGTGCTCTGACCAAGGCTGGACCACAGCCCACCATGAGCTTCTTGTATTGTGAGTAATTAAGATTTATTAAGCACTTACTATACGAGAGGCATTGTGCAAAGTCCTAAAATACATTTGCTTCCTCATTGGGTGCAAGTTGAGCTGGATGTTTTCTAAAGTGTCTTTAAAACCCAGATTATTTGTGTATGGTAGACCATTTGTGTATTTTTGTCTAGAGTTCACTTACTGTATGGCAAAGAAAGACGCTACACCCCAAGAAGTCTCTTGAAATGACTTGAATTTGGTAGGGGGCTTGGGTGGGTAGAGAGAGGGGTTTCTAATAAGTCATGTAGTGGGAAGATCTAGACGTAGGTTCACATGCCATTTCTTCCACGAACCTTTCTGAACTTCCTCAGTAAGTTAGGGTTAATTCATTCCTCCCAGTATATTGTAAGGATTATATTTATTTTATTTAGCAAATATTTATGATGTGCCTGTGGTGTAAAAGGCACGGTCCTTGCTACTGAGCCTATAATAATTAACAAGACATATAAAGTCACTGCCCCTATGAGGTGCCTTGGAGCCTTGCCCTTTTCCTTCCTTTGTCTTCTTTTTTTGGAGCCCAGAAAGATCACATGGGACTCAGCTGAATCATTGGCAGGTGGAAGGCAAGGTCCAGTTGTGTGTGAAACTCTCCAGGTACCCCTTAACAATCTCAGAACTGATTAAGTAACCCAGCTCTGAGCTATACCTTCTGTGTCCTGCCAGGTGGAGAGCAGAGAGGGGTGTCCAGAACCCAGCCAAACCTGTCCTCTAGACTGGCAGTCATAGGAAGAAAGGCTTCCAGATCCTTGCTCAATGATTAAACATCACCTATGTTCAAAGGGCTCCTGGATAAATATTATATATTCCAAATCTATTTGCAAATCCCAAACAATGTGCCTTTAGTTTAAAATCCCTAAATATTAAAAAATCAATAGATGCTCCTCTGTCACCCCCTGATTCTTCCCTTTCTCAGCACAATAACATTATTGTTCTAACCACTCACTATTGTTCAATATTTTATCTACCTTTAAGAGAATCTTAGGCACAAAAAAAAGTTCATTTGTGGGGTGAGTTAATGTTTTTTTAAAAAAGGGGTTGGGCATATGTAAACCTCAAAATATGTTAATGAATAAATCAAAAATATAGTTTGATTTTTTTATATGATTAGAGAACCTTACCTAGGCAGTAGTCTATGACACTTATAGAAGAGATGATGATAAGAATGATGTAGTTATACTGTTCAATGGCTCCTTAAATTAATGAACAGACATGTTAAATACAGGAGTGTTTTACACTCTTTTTCAAATTCCTTATCTTCCACTCCACGCCTTCCATGTCAGCGGAGTTTAGTGCTCCGGAATAATGACTCGCTGAATTCTTTGCAATTTTTTAGTATGCATAGTATAGGGGACAAAGGAAAACTTCCCCTTCGCCCTTTGAAGATTCACTGAAAATCAACCGACAAAAGGCAGCTGAATAGAAGAAATGGAATACAAATTTATTAGCATGCGTAGGGGAGAATCACAGAGTGATTGGCCAATATCCCAATGGGGCACAGAGGCTCATACATCCTACTTCCTAGGGGAAAGGGAGATGGGGAAGTGTGGATGATTTTCAGGGGGTAGTAAATGATTTTTAGGGGAATTCAATGGGCTTGACGAATATACAATGGCCTGGGACAAAGTCTGCTGGGCCCACAGAGCAGACAATGGTTTGAGTCAGAAGTCTGTCCAGGTGTGTTGACAGACTTCAATCTTTCTTCCTGTGACATGAGATCCATTAATGAACACTCAGGGAAGGGACCAGAAGTAATTGTTTTCTTCTGTGGTAGGTCCAGACTTCAGCAGATAAGGGAACTTCAGAGAACAACTTCATCCTGTGCTTTGGGAGGGACAGAGAATTAAGAGACAGGAGGGCTGGGAAGGTCAGAAAGGCATTGAACCTGCTTCTTCAGTTCAATATGTCCAAGCGCCATATTGGGGGGTATCAGTTTCCAAGCCCCAACACTAGAAGCATGAACATGTTAACAATTAAGTTGAGAGAAAGAGAGCCAAAATGAGTGAAATTTGTTGTAATCTTTCCTGACGTTAAGCTGGTGATAATCAGCTCTCGGAAAGGTGACTATGTTTATCCTCCTAGTTTCAAGGACATGTCTTTATTGTTCTTCCCAAGAGAACCTAGAGATGCTGTGGCAAGGTAGGGAACTAGAAATAGATAAAAATGTGGACAATCTGGCCTTATTGTGAGATGACTACTTTGAATACAATGAAGTTAAACAGCTGCAGACAGTTTCCTTGTTGTTGGCTTTTATCAGTTTTTATATCCGTGCTAAAGGAGGGTATGATTGAGAAATCTGATGGACTTTGAATTATATTTTTCACCTTTCAGTTTAAGGATTGAATGAATATGACACCTTTGGGTGGGAGAGCACATGAGTTGGATCTTTCTTTTTTTTTTCTTTTTCTTTTTTTTTTAATGTGACTAACACAAAGTGACTCAGCTGCATTTTGTATTTGTTCAGGTTTCAAAGTGCTGATTCAGGAACAAGTGTCTTGTTTTACATCAAATTCTGGGTCCTTTTCAGCAGTAATGAATCAAAGAGAATCACAGAAATCCGAATTGACTTTTTTAAAGGAAACAGAGGAGAAGCTAGTGTCAGATGTTTTTGTCCAGAATTTCATACCGATGATAACTGGAGCTGCTTTCTAGAATCCTCGGGAAGTAATTATAACCAGATGTGCTTCTGTGATGTTCACATCCAATCCCATTTCCCCACCCCTCACCCACGCTCCCAACTTTTCCATCTCCATGGACATCATTTCCACCCCCCCAACCGCTCCCCACTCCCCGCCTCTGCCCCAACCACGATAACCACACAGAAAAACTATGGACTCAACTCAGAAACATCAAAACAGTCAAAGCAGTCTTTCTGAGGACTGGACCCTGTATCCCTCTGCTTCACTACTAAATAAAGAGTGTTTCTCTTATGTTGAGCTCTTCAAAATCCATATTCTTACACACTGAGCCAAAAATCATGAGCTTGCCTTCCCTTGTGTGGGACCTTGCCCTGTGACCTAAGCTGCCCACATAACCACTGAGCAATAATCCTATTGGCCTCTTAGAGAGACATGATGAAAACAAAAACCTCTTCAACTTGAGGGTTTTTTCTTTCTTTTTTCTCATGGGTCTTAAAGTTAATGAGAGCAGTATGAAAATGCATTGTGGTTTTAGCATAAATATCAAAACTATTACTTATAACAATAGAAAAGAATTCATAATTCATAGTCATTTCCATCTTTCATGTTGAAAATTTCAGGGTCTGGGAAAAAATATTTGCATTGATTTTTTTCATGTAGCCTAAACTATCCTTCTTCAAACAAGTATAAGTGTTGTATAACACTAAATTAACAGTAATCAGACGAATTGCATGTTCAGTACAAACATCAGACTATGTAACTTTGAATATTTCCACGAATACAATGGTTAAGAAGGTAATTTTGTCCATCTGAGTCAATGAATTTCAGAAGTAGAGGTGGCAACTCAGAGAAAGTCTGCTCTCCAAATCCTCCTCTGTGTTCCCCTCTCAAGAATCAAGAATCAAGGCCACAATTTTTAATGCCTATGTGTTCCTTGGGCAAGTTCCTTATCTTCTTATTTCTTCAGTTTTCTCATTGTTTCTACTTCATAGAAATATCATGAGAATTAAAAGTATTTAGAACAATACCTGCAACATAGCAATTAGCCAATTAATATTAACTGTGATGTTTATTTAAACTTGAAAACAGTTTCTTAACCTCAGCACCATTGACATTTTGGGCCAAATAACTCTTTGTTGCGGGGGCTTTTCTGGCATTGCAGGGTGTTTAGCAGCGTCCCTGGCCTCTATGTACCAGGTGCCAGAAGCACCACCCCCCAGCCCAGTCGTGACGATCTGGAATGTCTTCAGACATAGCCAAATGTTCTCTGGGGGAATGAGGGAAGGGACAGAGGCAAAACTGTCCCTAATGAGAACCACCACTCTGGAATATCCAACAATTGAAAGCTCATGTCTTAAGCAGATTTTCTCTATCAATGGAATTGTCCAAAACATTGTCCAAAGATTCAGATAGCAACTATTTCCTTTTAAAAAATCTAATTTTCAATAGGTAATTTAGTTATAATTTGGGGGGAAAAAAGTAAAACAAGAAAACAAAAAGGGAGAAAGAAAGGAAGACAAGGAGAGAGGAGAGAAGGAAGAAAAAAGGAGGTAGGAAGGAAGAAAAAAGGAGGGAGGAAGGAAGGAAGGAAAAAGGGAAAAGACGATTGTACAAGAATTCTCTATCACTTAGCTGGAGACCAGTTCTTTTCCTGTAGGCTACAACAATTTCAGTTTCTTTAGCTTAAAGCACAGTAACTGAAATCTGGAAGTTTTCTCTAAAAAGCTTTTTCTTTAAAAAGAAGAAAGGAAAATCCCATTAGATGGTTAGTGGCCTGTGATGCTTTCTTACGTATAATATGTGAGTTAATTTAAAGCCCAACCACTCTTTTCAATGTTCACTTCTGAAATGGATTTTGTTGGAGGGAGAAAAAGAGAAAAAGAAAAAAAGGAACTAGAAACATGCATTCATTCTCTTCATAAAAATTGATTTTAGTATTTATTTACCTCTGGGTCTTTGTTAGAGAGCACCTCCATTATTATTTTACTCATCTATTTTTATTCCTTTTGACAAAAACTCACATTTCCTTCTAGTCACAACAAAATAATTGAAATCAACTTCATTAGTGCCCAGACTGATGTCGATAAAGCTAACTTGGGAAACTGATGAGGAGGAAAAAGAACTCAAACTTAATTCCAACCACCAAAATGTAACTCTGATCCCAAAATACCACCAATAAGTACTTGAGGCAAATATAAAACATTTTTATACATTAAAATGTATAAAATGGTTCTGTGTGAAATTGGCACTACATTCAAAAACCATCAGCCTAATATCCAAGAGTAACTGAAAACAATGTAAATATTTCCCTCACTTTTCTTAGAAATGTCAGAAGAAAAACTATGTTCACGATGCACTAGAAAGTTCTTTTCTCCATTTACCAGTAGTGCTGCTCCCCACATGTAGCCAGGTCCCTCAACAGCTCCGCCCTCTCTATGAAACTCCCCTAGAACACTGCCTCCAACTCAGACCTTGTAGCTTCTCCTATTTGTCTCATCCTTTCCACCCCGCAAATGCATTTGTTTTCTTCGCATGGTAGTTCTCCGTCCTTTCAATGTCTATCCAACTATGATTTCCTAACCTCATAATACAGTCTCAGGTGCCCATCAAGTAGGGAAATACAGAATCTCTATCATTTAGGAAGGACAGAAGCTATGAATACTCATGTAAATATGTATATTATGTGTGTGTGTGTATGTGTGTGCGTGTAACCCACTGAATTGTACATTTTAGTATGGCTAATTATATGCTATGTGCATTTTACCTGGATTAGAAAAATATGAGTTAGGGAAGCATGTACCTCCCACACTTTACAATGACTTTTATATAAAATGCTTGGCATAAATATACAAATATAGAAAGATTTGTGCTAGAAGGGCCAGCTCTCCAAAACCACTCATTCCTAAGATTTCAAATTGCCATAGTTTAACGTGGTACCAGCAGACTTAAAACAAGAGAGTTTATGCATGGACTTAGAAAGTGATTGAGGAGTTTTCAGACTTAAGAGCTCAAATATCTAGCTAGAATTAAGTCAGTACAATGTGACCCAGAAAAGTGAGATGAAGCTGACAAAACAAAACAATTAGTTTAAATATCAGGAGATATTGCCTAATGGTGAAGTCAACTATATTCTGAAAAGAGCAGCCAAAGGAATTTATCCAAATCCCATAATTTGAGTCATTAAAAATGGATCTGAAAAAAAAAAAAAGAAAAAGGATCTGGAGTCAGAGTGGGAAAATGCTCTCTGCACACTAATTTTACATGGGGAAGGGCAGGATGTAATGACAGAATGGGTGTTTTAGTTTCTGGGTTCAATCGCCAATGGCTCTGGCTTTCTTATGGCTTATAAATAAGACCTCAGATTTGTTTAAGTCATTTCTACTAGAGAATTTGTTTTGGGGAGGATTTGAAACATGGAAGATGAAAGACACTTCAGAAAAAAGAATTACCTTGAATTTCATTGCTAAAACAAATCAAATTTATGTAGCTGTCACATAGATTTTTTTTTTAAGTCTTTGGGCTCAACATAAATCGATTCTATGTTTCAACTTGTTCCTCTGGTCATTTTTAATAAAAAGTCCAAATAATGATGTTATATAGGATGAATGACATTTTAGGTCACATAAACATATGAAATCATCAGCTCTCCCCATGGAGAAAAGCAGGAGACCTTGCTTGGATAAACACACTGAAGGAAAAGAAAGCAAAAAGAAGGGAAGAATGAGTTCCCACACCCACCTTCCCCCAGCCATCGAAAACTTAGCTAGGAAAGCGGTTGCAAGAATAAGCAAAGAGTAACTCACATTGCTTCCTCATTCAAACACTTTTTTATTGGCTTTTGAAGATAGGAATCAATCCAGAACAAGTGAAGTCTTTCTAAACTCTTTTCAGAGATTCCTGGGAGAGGGAGTGGGCTGTGCACATACACTGGAGAGCAAAGGTACTGGTGATAATAACAGTAGTAGCTAACTTTTAGTGAGTAAAATTTCTCAGGCAGAGAGAGGGATTGGTTATATAACTTGCCCGAAATCATATTGCTGGTAAGCTGTGATTCTGGGCTAAGGACCTAATCAGTTTGAGACATCAACCACTTAGGCATTCTGCCTCCTGAAACATGGTTAATATGTTCAAACCCAGAAGACTGGAGAAGCGAAGCCTTCCTGGTGGAGGTGAAGCCTCCAATACAAATCTTGTAGGGTAAGATTGTATCCAGTTCAATGGATGAAGAGGAGCCTGGCCCAGAATAGCAAATAATGTGAGAAAATATTCCAAGCTATGAAACAGCATGGTAACTCCAAATAAGGAGTCACCATGCACACAAGGTGTTATACACTATTGAATTTTGAGATAGAAGATAGATGAGTTTGGATTTATGGAAAAGAGTCATAGCATACTTGACTCTTTTGTTGTGCAATGAAGCTTGCATTTTACCCTAGAGATAAGAAGCCACTGAAAGATTTTTAAGCTGAAGAAATAAAAATGTTTTTAGATAGATTCCTTTGATGGCAGTGTGGAGGATGTGAAGTTGGGAGGAGACAAGACTGGAATTAAGGAGATCAGCTGGGGACTATGGCGAAAGAAGACAAAGACGGAAATTATGACACCAGAGAGGTGGGAACAAATCCAAGGAACATTTGGGAGGTGAATCACTTAGTGATACAGGGAATGAGCAAATGTAAAGAATAGTTGTCAGGTTTCTGACAGTGGTGACTTGGATAATACAGTAAAAGAAGCAGGTGGAAGTGAAATGAGTTCAGTTTGGGGTATTGTGGGTTTGAGGGAGTCTGCAAAACATCCAACTGGAGCTGTTCAGAAAGCTCTGGGTCTACAAATTTAAAACTCAAGGAAAAGGTCAGGGCTAGAGACACAGATTTGTGAGTCATCCATTCACTCACAGAACAAACATTCATTGAAAAAAAAACATGGCTTGTAGCTTCAAGAGCAAGGAGGACCTTATAAGTCATGATAAGGAATTTCAACTTTTCCTGTATTAGCAAGGTCTGAATGATAAGACTAAGCAGAAGAGAATAAGCTCAAACTCATATTTTTCAAATATATGGCGTTAAGGTTATAGAGAACCTAGACTAGGAAAAGTGCATAGAATAATCTGAGAAGCAACTCTAGGAGGGAATTTCAGGATCATTAACATCAACTTAAGGGATAGGCAGAGGAATGAAAGTCCACAGAGGAGACCAAGCCAGAAAGATTAAGAGAGGTGGTGGTACCATGGACATCTAGGGAGTAGGGTACCAAGAAGGACAAAGAAGTTAACAAATTAAACAAACGGAAGTGAGGAGCACAGTAACATAAATGCTGAGTTGTGCCCATGGTGCCCAGTAATAAAGATTTCCTTGGTGACTTTTGCTAAGCTGCAATGAATGGAGGAGTGAACTGTGAATAAGAAAAATGCACATTAAAACCACAGTGAGATAGCACCTCATACCTGCTAGAATGGATTTTATCAAAAAGAAGAAAAATAAGTGTTGGTGAGGATATAAAGGAAAGGGAACTCCTGTAAATTGATGGTGGGAGTGTAAATTAGTACAGCCATTATGGAAAACAGTATGGAGATTCCTCAAAAAAACTAAAGATAGATCCAGCAATCTATTGGTCCAGCAATCCTACTTCTGCGTATACATCCAAAGGTATGGAAATCAATACATCAAAGAGATATCTGCACTCTCACATCCATTGTAGCATTATTCGCAATAACCAAGATATGAAATCAGCCTAAGTGTCCATCAATGGATTAATAATGAAAATGTGGTATATATACACAATGGAATACTGTTCAGCCTTCAGAAGAAGAAAAAAAAGGAAATCCTGTCATTTGTGACAACATAGATGACCCTGGAGAGCTTTATGCTGACCAAAATAAGTCAAGCACAGAAAGACAAATACCACATGATCTCTTATATGAGGAATCTAAAAAAATTGAACTCAGAGAAGTAGAGAGTAGAATGGTGGTTACTGGAGGTTGGGGTGAGGAGGGAGGGAGGGAATGGGGAGCTTTTGGTGAAAGGATTCCAAGTTTCAGATAGACAAGAGGAATAATTCTGGGATCTATTGCACAGCAAGGTGACTATAGTCAATAATGTATATTTCAAAATAACTAAGGCAGTAAATTTCAAATGTCTCACCACAAAAAAATGATAAGGGAGGTGATGGCTATGTTAATCAGCCTGATTTAATCATTCCACATTATTTACTTATGTCAAAACATGACATTGTGCCCCATAGATGTATACAATTACGATTTGTCAATTAAAAATAAAATTAACGAAAAAGAAAGTGAGTATAATCTACTCTTTAAAGCACCTTAGTTTTAACAGAAAGAAGAGAACCAAAGGATATTTTCCTTAGGATGAAAGAGACACGAGCATATTTATAGACTGAGAAGAAGAATGCATCATAAAAAAAGTGGTTAAAGATAAAGAATAAAAGAGTGATAAGGAGGCAGAGGAAGGGGTTGGCCTTAAACAGGTTGGCTTCTTGTTTTACTGCATCCTTTTAGCCCTAAATTACACATTATCTTTCCAATATAAAAAATGTTTGCATCTTTAGAGAATGATTTGAGCTAAATGGGTTTAACATGGATATATCACACACTGATCCCTGTTTTGGACTCTCAATTCCAAATCTCCTAATTTAAAGTTCTCTTCTGCACTTATTAAATATCTGTGTCCTACTTCTCCTTAGGAGCACTTGTGGGTTGGATGGATGTACTGCTTCCCCTCCCTCCAGACCTTCCCCTTCTCAAAGTCACTCCAAATCCCAGACTCTCTGCTGCAGCCTGCTTCCCACGACTTGAAACATTGTTGTCTTACATTAATTTTTGCCTGTGGTTCCCAGTTCATGACAAACGTGAAAAAACGCTAGTACTTGTTGCCAGGGTCATGGAAGAATTTCTTAAGAGTAAATCAGCCCAAGAGGGAGGACTATACTTCCCCAGATGCTGCCCAAACTTCTTTCTGGGATGATTACGGCATTGTGAGGGCAGGAGGCACCGGGTGTCCTGTAGTCCTGAGTATCTGGGTGCTGCGATGGTGGGGAAAGTGGAAATGCAAGTCCCAGGAGCCACTTTGCCAGTGAGGTGGAAAATCATTTCATTCACGAAGGAGAATGGAAAAGCTCAGAAACAGTATGGAATGCGAAAGAAAAGGAACGGAGAGAATTAAGAAGGGTCTTTGAAAGAAGGGTCTCTGTGGGATGAGAGTGGAAGTCTTAGCAGTCTTAAAGAAGTACAAATTCTACTGAAACTATTTGTATTGCTTTTTGCTTGCTTGATAATATTACTTTGATTGTTAGGTTGATCTGAGGTTTGGCCACATGGGACCTTGTTATTATTTCAGCCTTACCTGAAAAAATTAAGAGAAGTAAATTTGTCTTTTTCTCCTTTTTTTTTTTAAAATTATTGTATGGGTAGATAAGCTTCGAGGTATGACAGTCTCAACAATGGCCATCATGGAAATTGGAAAACTAAGAAGAAATAAACCAAGCCTGAGGGAATTTACTGACCACTGAGGCTCCTTTCCAGGTACAACAGTCCAAATTAAACTCACTATGGGGTCCTGAAAAACATGGAGTCAATGAAAGATCATGTCAATCTGAAACACAGTGACTGAATTTTCCAGCAGTTCTATGAAGTACATCTGGACTGGCACTAACCTCCAGCCAATGCATGGAGAAGAAGCAACAAGTTATAGCTCCAGGGACCTGGCAAGAATGGAGAAAGAAAGCGTCTGCAGAAGAAAAGCAGTTCAGTGAAGAGTTTTATCTTAGCAGGAGCAGAAAGAAGCCATGTGGTAAAAATCCATCCACGAGGACTAGGCAAACATGCTGGTGACTGGGGAGAAGCCTGCCACGCGATCATTCTACCTCTTTGTATAGATGAGGCTACTTACGTCTTTTCAGACCTAGTTCGGGTTGGCTTGGCAAGTGGGTGGGGACATGTGGACACTGCACTGTACTGTGTCTCCCTCCTCCTGCCCATGTGCCATGCGTCCACATCGCTGTGCACAGCCCTTTTTGCAGACCTGCAGTCCCGCTTGGCAATATCCCCTGTTCCAGGTCTTTGTCAATTACCTCTTCTTTGTCCCAATTAAAACATTCTCTCTTTATTCCACATTACATTCCCTCACGGTCTTGCCTGGCTAGGAAAAAAAAAAAAAAAACAGAAAGGAAAGAAATAAGAGTCTAAAGACTGATATCCCTGTGGATTAGTCCTCCTAGATAGCACTGACATTTTAACAAATGCTTTTGGTACTAAGCAGGGAATATGTGGGAAAGTTGTTAGGCACTGGCAGGGTGAATGGAAGAGCTGTTTTTCAAAACATTTGCTTGTTAGATGTTTGCACTTCTCAAAGGAAGCCATGTAAATTGTTTCCTAATTTGCATGTCTGTTCTGTGCGTTCTCTCTCACCCCCTCTCTCTGTCTCTGTCTCTTTCTTTCCCTCCCTCCCTTTCTGTCTGTCTCTCTCTACATATATATGTATATCTGTCTCCCCACCTCTCTCTTTTCTGTGAGATATACTCCTGCCAAGCTACATGGAAGTATTGAATTACTTCATATTCTTCAGTATTCCCCTATAGATTTTATGCTAACAGTTCTTTGAAATGTGTAGATTTGCTTGGTCCTTGGTATATGGTCAAATTTTTGTAACTATTCCATGCATGCTTAGAAAGAATGAGTATTCCCCTAATTGTTGGGTGCAGTGCTGCTTAAATGAAGTACATTAATTGTGTTTTCAAATCTTCTATATCTCCTGAACTTTTTGCTCTTTGATATGTATATAATTATGGATGGAGGTATGGTAAAAATTTCCTACCATATGGATTTTAAAATTTCTCCTTATATTTCTGTCAATTCTTGCTTTATAGTATATATCTTGAAATTATATTGTTAAGTGCTTATCAGTTTATATCTAACATTTTTTTCATGTGAATGTAGAAAAATCTCTTACTGTTAAGTGGTAATCTTATTTATTTGTAGTGATACTATTTTGTCTGATAATAATATAGCTATGCCAGCTACATTTTCATAGTAGCTGCCTAATATATTCATTATTTAATGCTGTATAACAAATTACCACTAAAAAGTAATGGCTTAAAACAACAGTTTGCATTTAATATCTTCTCAGATACTGTGAGTCAATAATTCTGGAGAGACTTAGCTGGGCAGTTCTGGCTTGGAGTTGAAGTTCAGATGAGAATAGTCATTTGAATGCCTGATTGGAGCCAGAGGGTGTGTTTCCAGTGTGACTCACTCACATTGCGGGCAAGCTGGTGTTAGAAGTTGGCAAGAGGTTTCAGTTCCTGCCCACAGGGATCTGCTCCATGGGCAGCTTCAGCATTCTCAAGACGTGGTGGCCCCAGGCAAGTGATCCAAGACAGAAGGTCAAGTGGAAAGAGACATGTTTTAGGGACATCACATTGTACCAGTTCTACCATTTTCTATCAGACCAGCCCAGATTCAAGGCAAGAGGAGCTAGACTGTACCTTTCAAAGGGAAGAGTGTCAAATAATTTGCAGATATGTTTTACAACCACTATAACTGGTCTTTTATTATTCTTTTACTTTCTACCTTGTTGTGTTCTTATGTTTTAGGTGTGCCTCTTGTAAATGAATATAGCTGCAATTATATTCCAATTTGATAACTTTTGTCTTTTAACTAGACAATATTATTTATATTATTTGTTGATTACTAATAAATTAGGATTCATTTTTACCATTTTATCTTGTATGTTCTGTTTCTCTTCACATTTTCAGTCATTCTTTCTTTCTTTCTCTCCTTTCTTGCCCCCTTTTGAAATTATTTTTTCCTACATTCCAAATTTTCCTCTCTACTCATTTTGAAGTTAAATATTCTATTTATATTCTCCTACTGGTTACTATATAAATCTGAGCAGGCATATTTAACTTCAAATTTTAAAGCAAATCAATGTCTTTGTTGTGAATTTATGTTCATTGAAACTATGGGACTTCCTTAAGGATTGGGTTTAAAGCAAATTGTCTAGAGAAGATTTTTATTTCCATCTTCTGTAGGGTAGTACCAATCTAAATCTAAGACCACTTTAAAGTTGGAGACTTGGGGACCACATATATAGTATAAATTCAGCACACAAATTTACACAAGAGTTGGCTATTGATTAGGAATTCTCAGGTAAGACTTTCTGTTTCCATTAGCAGTACAAGTTTTGATTGTTTGGTTTTTGCTTTTTTGCATTGTTCTCTTTTGGTTTAGTTCATCCTTTAACAAAAAGTGCTTCTTGGGTGTGGGTGGTCTTACGTGAGAAGAAGGCACTTTCCAATCTGACTTATCCCCTTGTATGGACATTGGGCAAATATATGTAACCTAAACATTTGTACTCCCATAATATGCTGGGGGGAAAAAAAAGAAAGAAATTTTGAGCCTATTGATGGGTTTTGAACATGAGAAAGTGGGCCAGGAACTGAGTTTTATTCATCTTTCAATAAATGTTTATTCAATGCTTAAAATGTGAGGTTGGGCATTGAGACAGGAAAGACTAAAATTATTCTTTACAACAGAGCAAGAAGGATTTGGAGTTCTTGAAGGCTGCTTGGGAGGGAAAGAATGAGTAAGTAAAAAGGGGCTACACAGGGTGGGAAAGTTTAGGGTGCTGCCTAGGCTGGAGTGCTGGGGATAAAATTCCTAGTGGCAGAATGGCCAGAAGCTCTTCCTGAGCAGTAGCACTGATGTTTTAGTTGCTTACATTCTTAAGAAGTAAATGCTGCATCTCTGAAACTTTAGTTAAGACTCCTGCATCTGCGGGGTCAGCACGTGTGTAAATCAAGGAAAGGGGCTGAATTTCATGCCTGCACTGGGTCACTGTGGAAGGGGAACAACCCAGTGAGCATGGTGGAATGTTTTCCTGCATAGAACACATGCAGTAGGCGCAGAATATTGGAACCAAGGTAAGGACACATGCATAAGGCACCCCGGAATTCACACAAATCTTGAAGAAGGAATTGGGTATTTCAAAAGTTCTCTCACAAAACATTTTAAAAAACATGCACCAAAAGAAGTATAAAGATGAATACAATGAATATGCACGTACGCCCCAGCCAGCCTAAGAGACACACTATCAATATATTTAAAGCTCCCTGTGTATCTTCTCCAATAACATCTCCCTCCCACTCCACTCTAGATATAACCCCCATCTTCACTTTGATGTTTATCATCACCAAAGGCATTGGAATTTCCACAAATAGCAAAATGAAGTTCAGTTCAATCTTGTCTACCTCTAAAAGAGAAAGTCAATTCTGACATGTGGATTATAAATACATAATTTATGCCTCGCTGGTGCTCTGGAGACACTTGGTATATAACGGAGAATCACATACTCAATAAATATATACCAACACATTTACACACACACACACACACACACACACACCTTTACATAAAGCATTTATGCATAAAAAACACTGTAGTTATAAATAGAATGTACATAAATATCTTCAATATTTGTTCCCCAGCTATTTGAGGTTTATTCAACTCTATTTCATTTCAACAAATAAACACAAATCAATACATGCATAAAAAAGAAAAAACAAACAGTGTTCTTGGAACTTAAAAAAATTTAAATATGTAATATACTCTGTGATTTCCCTGAAAGCCACTAAACCAATTTTCCTTTTGGCACTAGACAACCAATTACAGCATTTAAAATTAAAAGTTCAAATTGCTTTGGGTTTTCTGCTTAGTTGCAATTAATTTTGAAACTCTTGTTCATAAGGATATGTTTTTCTCAAATCTCTCAGATATCAACTAATTGCACAGGCACCATGATCCATTATTTGAGGTAATTCAAGACACCATTTTTCTTTGTGCACTCTGAATGCTTTTATTAGCAGGTATCACATTTAGAATATTCTGGCTGGGCATGGTGGCTCATACCTGTAATGGCTCACGCCTGTAATCCTAGCATTCTGAGAGGCCGAGGCAGGAGGATTGCTTGAGCTCAGGAGTTCAAGACCAGCCTGATCAAGAGTGAGACCCCGTCTCTACTAAAAATAGAAAGAAATTAGCTGGACAACTAAAAATAAATATAGAAAAATATGAGCCGAGCATGGTGGCACATGCCTGTAGTCCTAGCTACTTGGGAGACTGAGGCAGAAGGATTGCTTGAGCCCAGGAGTTTGAGGTTGCTGTTAGCTAGGCTGATGCCATGGCACTCTACCCAGGGCAACACAGTGAGGCTCTGTCTTAAAAAAAAAAAAAAAAAAAATTAGAATATTCTTTGGCAAGTGAAAAGAAAAAAGAAAAATAGAATATTCCTACTAAAAGGAGGAAATATTCAAAATTCATAAATTTTCCAGTTTTCCAGTGTGCTTAGGAAAAAACACTTAATTCTCTTTCTTTTAAAAGATAATACTAGCAATCATTGAAATATATCTCTTTAAACACTGAAGCAGGAAATAAGCTATGGTTCTTCTCTAAGGGACTTGTATTACATGATTGCTGATAATCACAGTGCTGTTTCTAAAGGTGATTTTCAAAGTCAGAGCCATATGCATCCATAAGGTATCAATGTATCCAAAGGAACCGCAGGAGACAAGCTTCAAAAGGCAAGGGAATTTCACCCTGGCTGTCTCTGCTGCAACATGGTGGCCTTCAGAAATCTTGCAAACTTACCCCAGTTAGTAAAACAGTGCATACTTATGGGACTACAGAACATGCAGTATTGAGCTTGGTATCCTAAGAACCAAAGGTATATTAAGCAGGCATCGCTTTTCCATAAGACACTCACAGGGCTATTAGAGGAATCAAGGTAGCTATGAAGGAGGGAGCCATCTCTGAGGGTTGAAATGGTCAGGTGAGGCTTTGGGTTTTGAATCTATCTTAATCCATTTCTGCTACTATAACAAAACACCTTAGATCAGGTGATTTATAAAGAACAAAAATGTATTGCCCACAATTCTGAAGGCTGGGTAGTCCCAGATCAAGGCACCAGCAGATTGGTGTCTGGCGAGGGCTCGTTCTCTGCTTCATAGATGGCACCTTCTTGCTGTGTCCTCATGTGGCAGAAAGCACAGACGAGCTGCCCTGAGCTTCTTTTATAAGGATGGAATGGAACTGTAATCTGAGATCTCAGGGTGGATCATTTTTGGGTAGAGAGAAGAATCAGTACACAAAAAAGCCTAAAGTTTGTGTCAGGAGAAGGATAAATAAACTGGCCTGGCTAGAATGAAGGGCTCTTGCAGTCCAATAGAGAAAAATGGGTAGGATAGAAAAGTAGGTTGAAGCCAGAGCATGAGGCCTTGAAGGCCAAATCAAAAGTAAACAATCAGGAATCCTGTCCCTCCCCCCCTTTTTTTTTTTGCGGGGGAAGTGAGGGGAAGAACATGATAAAAAAAAAAAAAGGCATTTTGTACAGGAAAGCTACAGTGGAATGAAGATGCATAAGTCATATTTTTCAGATCTTTTCCTTTTCTTGTATTTCCAGTCTTGGATAAAGGTATCACCTCCTTTTCTTGCTTTGGGACCCAAAACTAAATCATCTTCAACTCCTCAATAATTCCTACTCCGTGCTTAAAGTCCTCATAATCTAATTTTCAGGCACTTTGCACAGTGCTCAACTCCTAGCACAGAGTAATCTCCTAAAAAGTGCATATTGAGTGAGTACATTAGTGATGGGATGGGTTACAGTTCTCATCTCCTCTCCCTTCTTTCTCTCTACTGCTCACTTCCATGTGATCTGTACTAGTTTCTCTCCCCTCTGATCCACCCTTCACATGGCAACCAGTGCTGTTGTTCTCCATCATAGACCAATCATGTCACTACCTTGTTAACAAAACAAAACCTAAAACACAAACAGTCCATGGGCTTTTGTGAGGAGAAAAAAGTATAGATTATTTAACAGGACAAGTTTCTCTTGGCTATGTCTCCAGACCATCTTTCTAGCCTTACTTTTTAATACCTCCCTCTGCCTCTCTTGATACTTCAATCCAATTAGTGTCTTCTCTAACTATCCGTAAGATTTCACCACTATTTATGAAGAGAGTTAAATAAGTTTAAACATATGAATTGCTTGCATGAGTCCCTAGCACATGGTTAGTTCTCTGTAAATATAAATGGTGGTGGTGGCGGTTAACATATCTGAGTATTTTCCCACCTGGTTTCCTTAACACTCCCGCCCCTGCTAACTGCTTACCTTCTTATGTCTTTCTGATACAATTCTACTTCTTCAATAAAGACCCATTCCAATGCTGCCCTCAAAAGTTAAGAAAACTTTCCTAATCTTATTGTGGCACTTACAATATTCTACTGAGCGGTGGCAGCATGAATAGACTTTCACATATACACCCACAAACTTTCTATGCAATGAGATGTAGGGATCATGAAGGGTCCGTATGAAGCTGATGCCACTGGTTCAAACAGCCACGAAGACCATCCTCTGATAACAGGCTCATCCTTATAATGGGAGTGGGAAGGAGCAAGATGAGAATTAGAAAAATAGTACCAGAAATATTATTTTATTAGGAATAAGTTTTAAGTCATCTTAAGAGGAAGAAAAAGCTTTGCTCACTGGCAACTAGCCTCTATTATCCTCAGAAGGAAACAAATACTCAGCCATGGTGAGGTATGCATGTTCTTCTGTAATTCATCAGGAAATTAGATGAATCCTAATTTTCCATCTCAGTGATGAAAAAATTGAACTGTCATCTTCCCTCACCCCACCAGGAGATCTCAGCTCATCCGCCAGCCCCTTGGAGTCAGCAAAACTAAGGTAGCACCAACTAGCTTTTAACTCAAATCTGAATCTGGAGGTTTACAAAACAAGGCACAGGATTTCATTCTTGGTGAGAAATGGGGGGAGAGAGAGGGAGATGGGACACAGAACTTCAGGAGGAAGGGTGGAAAGAGGGAAAAGTCGGAAATAGGATACATTCTAGACCCTTTGGACTGTGAGGCCTTCCTCGTGTATGATACAAGGGGATGAGCTGGTCAGCTGAAATCACAGTTCCCAGCCCTGATCTGCACTGCTCCATGGTATCTACCTAAGCTTTAAGAGAAAGAACTGCATGAATCTTCCTATTAGTTCACTTTGTTTCTGGTCTGAGGAAGGATGCAAGAAATGCACAGTACAGATGAACAGGACAAGTTTTTCCAGGACATGGCCTGACCAACGTACAGGGCTTCTGCAAAGTTGGGCTGAGGTGGCCCCGTAGTCTATCCCATTGTGAATTTCAAAGTGAGTCCACATGTCACACTCAAAGAATCACGAACCAACAGGACTTCCTGGCTTCATCCTCTGGGGAGCCTTCTCTGGCATGGGTAGGAGTGAAGCACTGTAAAGCTGACACATCTTATCTTTTTCATCCTTGCATTCCCCATATCCAGGTAGGTCCTGGGTTGCAGGGCCTTCGCCAGCAAATACTCTTTGAGTTGAAGTGACTTTAAGGATGCCCACTGGGAGATAAAGAGAGTAGAGCTGAGACGGGATAGGTGGGGATGGAGCTTCTTATACACAGACCTTCGGGATGTGTCTATGTACCGTGAGACCACACCAAGTCAAAATTATGATTCAGCCTTTGTTTGTAAAAGCACAGGCTTTGCGCTTTGTAATGTGACCATCTCAGCTTTTCCTTTCATCTTCTAACTCCAGACGGAAAAGGAACTGCCTATATGGGTTTCCTGTTAGATGTATTACAATGCCACATTCCTTTGGAATTGCCTCACTTTCTTGACATAGGAGGAAATGGCAAATTCATCTAGCAGAGCAGAAACTTACATCTCCTAAAACTATCATCAAGGAGTTCTAAATCCCCTTAGAATTCACTTCCAGAGTTTCCCCATGTGGTGGCCAAGGGCGTTCTAGAAATGAAATCAGACACAGAAGTTCTCTGAGGTCCTGCTTTTTTTTTCTATTAGATTACGAATTCCTAGAAGACAGGATCCAAGTTTCTGCCTAAGTCTGTGTGCTTGGTAAATGTTTGATCATTTAGATGGTGCTGCTAAGACTTTCTAAGATTGTGTCAAGCAGACATAGCCTTTCATGCAGTCAGGTACTTGTTTATGTGATCTGACTTCAAAGGCCAGAGAGGGAAAAAAGATTGTCCAATAATTCTCAGTTGATAAGTAAGAAAATCCTCAACCCCCAAACTACCCCCAAACTTCCCCTTTAACCAACCATAGGACTTAAATTACAAATAATATTCAATCCTTTCTTATCTTTAATGTAAAATGTTTTCCGTGGACAGTTGAGACTTTCCTAAATCACAGAGAGAAAAATTCCATTTAGTTTAGTTAATAAATATTCATTGATCTTCTATTTGCTAGGCATGTATTAATACAAGGTTTCTGACGCTTAGTGATGTGTATCGCAACTCAGCTGCTTACTAGCTGTGTGACTTCAGGCAAGTTAGTGAACCTCTCTGAGCCTGTCTCCCCAACATGTAAGATGAGGATAATACTAATCCCCACCCGCAGGACTGCTGTGTGGATTGATTAGGTAATGTCTGGACTTTGCACAGACTGTTACCCATTGTCAGGACTTGGTGAGTGATATTATTATTACTGTTTTTATTGTTCTGGTTTTTGCATTTGTTCTTGTTACTTTAATGACTGTTGAAAAATCTTTCCTGAGATATTAGCAGTGATTAACTTTCTGGGTCAAATTACTTTAGCAGAGTCGCTGCTCAGTCATCTGTCTGGGCTCTAACGGACAAAAGACTGCAAATTTTTGGCAGTGTGGTATAAACTAGGGAGGAGCCATACCATGCTGGGAAATTCTGGTGAAGGATCGCAGCCATTGGACTTTAGGAAGGCTCTGGGTGTTGGGGCCCAGAAAGTACTAGAGGACATGAAGGAGAGATTTGTCAACAGTGCCCCCTTCACTTACATGTGGCAAGAATGACACTTGAACAAGTATTGTCATCCACAGACACTTCTGCTCTGCCTCCGTGGAGCTCTGGAGGTTTGGGAAGAAGTGGAGAGAGTTGCTTTGTGTCATTTCTGCCACTGTTTTCCTTCCTTTTTCTTACTTAAAGGGAATTCTGTAGAAGTACAATTTGAGGTTAAAATGCATAAGCATTTAAGACATTGCTTTTCTTCAAATCCTTGAACAAATATTAACTCGTTCATCATCTCATTACCCCTGAGAGTTGGGAAAGCAGAGCCCAGATAGACGTTGGAATGCTATAATCCCATCTATAAATTACAGTGCTTGCCATATTTATTAACTGAAGGGTTTAAGATTTTAGGAAGCTTTTCTAAATGTGATCTTTCAATCATAGGATTTGCTCCAAATGTATTTGCAAAGAGAAAAAAATTGAATGCCACACTGCCATGATAAGCTAATCAACCATCTTATAGATCAAAGGGGAAAGGCAAAGAGGAGGAAGAGGAGCAGGGGAGGAAGAGGAATAAGGGAAAAACAAGAGAAAGAGAAGCTCCTTTTTACTTTGGATTAGTGTTAAACAATTAGTTTACTACATTTTAAGTGGGAAAATGTTACTTGAAAAGATATTTGTCAGCCACAAATATTTGAAAGTGAAGCACTCCAAAGACTTTCACTGTGTATGTTCAAATTACAGCATGTGCAGAAAGTTGTACGACTGCAAGTCCTTAAAACAATAATAGCAACAAAAGAGATTGGTCAGTGAGGACAGGGATAGAAAGTGGAAATTTAGAAGGTAGGCAAATCCCTATATGTGATTGCTTGAGTGAGTCTATACTCAGAACTTTTTAAAAAGTATGTCCTCTGCAGATATGTCAAACTTTTGGGGGATCACTGTGGGTCCCCAGCTTCTCTGCCCCAAGACGGCACCCCTTACTCTCTTGCCACGAGACACACATATCTTGCCATCCTTCAGCCTCATGGACTTTGCATGATTTTTCTATTGTCCCAGACAGCCTTGAAATGGACCAGGCCTCCAGATTTCCCTCTTTTCTTCTGTTCCTTCCATACCCCTCACCCTGGTTCCTCCTTAGGATTTTACTGATAACTATAGATAAGCAGGCTGGGAATAACAAATATGTGGATTTATGTTGTTAACATAAGCCTTGAAGTCACGTAGTCATTTTCCTAAGTATGTACAGAACTCTTTAAGAATTTCTAGTTATAAGGTCCATGATAAGCCTTTGTCCTCTTCTGGAAACAAATAAAGTGCCTGCTGTCACTTTGTCCTGGGGGAATCCATCTGGGAGAAACAATAGAATGGATAATGGGAAATTCTGATGTCCTCATGCACAATTTCAGATGTCCCCAGTGAGCATCATTTACATATAAAGGGAACTCCAGAATGATGGTTCCTAATCTGTGTGTCCCTTTAGCCACTGGAGAGGACATCTTAGTCTGGAAATGATGATGCTGATGATGAGGATGAAGAAGAAGAAGAAGAACAAACCTGAACCTTTTCCTCTATCCCACATAATCTGTTCTATCTGACCTCAGAGTGGATCAACTGTGCTGTTTTGTACTGTTTCTCCACCTGGGTAGATAAACACAAGTTGAGGCTCCGTGCTGCCTGGTAGTGCCCAATGATGGTACTTTCCAAAGTCTGTTGGATGCACAAGGTACCTATCTCCCCACCACCCTTTTTAAGTAGCATTTTCCCTCCCTCCCTAAACAGATGACACACTGGGCCCTGGTGAGGTTTCAAGCATTCAGGAAATTGTTCCAAAGCCATCAGGGAATAGGGAGATGCAACTTGAACACTCTGTGTCACAAGAAGGAAGCCCTCTGAGTGACCACACGGTCCTCCCCCATACCCTAACTCCACCCTTTCTCTCTCTTTCCCTATTCTTCACCCTTGGAGCCCCACCTCATTTAGCATTCCTGAATCTACTCTTCCCCTGGTGCCAACGGCTGGTTCTTTTCATGTGTATTGCAAATTCTGGAGGCTCAGGCTGAAAGCCAACACCTTTCACATCTGCTCCTCACAGATGGGAAGGGGATCCAGAGGGTGAGCTCAGGTTCTAGGGACAGGAGAGACAACAATGGCAATGCCCCGTGACAGGGTGTGATTTCTCCCACCAGACCTACAACCATCCACAGTTCATCACCAGGAGGAGTCATTTCCTACTAAAGACCATGCCACTAGCTTCATCTGAGAAATATGAGCTCCTCCTATCCAACATGACTTCAACCCTGTTTGGGGGAAATGATAATCTTTACCTTATTATGCTGAGTCTGAACTGAACCCCTCTACAACTTGGGTTTCCTGATAAGTCTCCCCACATTTGTGAAAAATCAGTGGTGCAAGCCCAGACCACATCTCTCTAATCCAAAGGCTTCTCACTTGACACTAGTCACCTTTTACGGGCCACAATTAGAAGAACAAGAGTAGACGTGCATTATCTTGCTTCAGCTTCACAAAAACTCCATAAAAAAGATATCTGTTTCTTCAGAAGAACACTGAACTCAGAGAGTTTAAGTCACTTGCTCAAAGTCACACAGCTTTCCCAGCATGGATCTGATTAAAAGCCAGATCCATCAGATTCTGTTGTCTCTGTTATGTCCTACCGTGGCAATGACAACAGCATGGCACAAGGCTACCACTTGCCGTCTCATACCTGAGATGGGCATTCAAGTCGTTATGACAATTCTCTAGGGAGCTAGTCTGTGTTCACCTGCAGAACCGTTCTCAGCAGCTCCCTAATAGCCGCTGCAGGTGGCTTGGAGTTGTTATGTAGTTTGCCCTCCCTGTCTCAAGCCATTCCTTCACCATGTACCACTTCTTATCTCCTGTTGGAGACACATGATCACAGGACAATCATCACATGCATCTGAGAGAACCCCTCTCCTGGTCAAAAATCTATCATGGTAGCTGGAAAGAACACTTGCCTGTGTCTTGGAGAAAGCTTTAGCTACCTCCCTCCCAGGCTTGGCAACAGGAAATGAAACTTGCAGCAGCTCAACTGCCTCTGGCCACTTTTAGCTCCGTGCGCGCGCACACACACACACACACACACACACACACACACACACACACACACACACACACACACACATACACTTACATGCACACATTTCATTGCTCCTGCTTCTGCTCACACTTTACACATAACATTCAGGAAGCAGGAAAATCACTTCATTCTGTTACAATCCACTCTATGCCCAGAGTGTCATCACACTTTATGAAACCTCAGTGAGGGCAATAAATGCCAACCCCGCTAGCGTCCCTCCTTCCAGAAAGAAAGACAGGCCCCAGCAGGTATGGGAGTTAAATTTCACCACTCTAAATCACTGACAGAGGCCATAGCAAAATGGTAGGCTCCCAGCACTGGGCCCGTCTTGGACAGTTAAAAAAAGTAATTTATCTTGTAGTTTTTGAAAATCTGAAAACTCGACAGTCTCATTACTGATCCAAAAAAACATGTAAAAACCTTGTTCTCTTCTGAAATAGAAGATATCATAGTAAAACAAGGACCAAATGTCCAAGATTTTGCTCCTTGATATTCAAAGTTCATGGATTATTATAGCAAAATTAACGTCATATAGTTCTGATTCATATATCTTAAAGTTCCATCAATGTGTTCCTTACATAACAATTACTTGATATCCAAGGAAATTTTTGAGTTTTTCTTAAATACATTTCTGAAGCCTACTCCCCTTAGAAATAAGAAGACAAGTTTGGCCAGGACTAAGTTCCCTTGGACACCAAATACTGGAATGGCCCCACACGGAGATGGCAAATAGGGTTTCAATACGGCCAAGTTGACTGTTTCCACTTGTGTTCCAGCTGTCATGTCACACCACCTCACCTCTGTCCATCCACCCCCGCTCTCCAGTGGGGGTGAGGACGGGAAGAAGGCTGATCTCATGTGTCTACCAAGAATGTTATTCACAAACACCCTCATAATTCCCAGATGCTCTCATACTTTCTATGGAATAATATGCTGTCTCTTTTGAGCCAACACCCTAACACTGCAAATGCTACTCACTGCTGCCTTGTGCAGGGGACAAAGGGGGCCCACAAATGTCCTTGCAAGACTGAGATGTTAGATCCAAGGGGAGTAAACCTGCCTTCCAACCAAACACCTAACTATCTCACACTCAGAGTCCTCTCTCAGCAGAGCCCGAGAAATCATCTCCTTGGCTGACTAAGGTAGAAGATGCTTCCCTTGTTAAAAATAAAGCACACAAACAAAAAAACCTTCAAAACCCTTGTTAATATGATGTTGATCAAGATCTAGATCAGATGAATGGGAAAAGAACTGGCCTGGGCTTGCCAAATTCTTTCTAAAACTGGGACTCATTTCAGTTCTGGGGCAGATAAGGTTGCATTGGAAGAGAATTTGGCCCATTGAAAAGAACAGTTTTATGATGCCTTCCTATAAGTCTAGACTAGCAAATGAACCAGTTCTAAAAAAGGCTTTGAGAGATATTTATCTACATTGTAGGGTCTTTGGAACAAAGAGAGCAGTTTCCTCTTTCTACAAAGTTTGGCATCAGTATTATTTTGAAAGATAATCATGCTCACCCATTGCCAGATGACTGCTGAGTTATGTTCTCTCTATATTTTTAAAAGAATTTGCTTTTGAAAAGAAGGTTGTGGGGGTTGGGAGGGAGAGGACAATCCACAGGCTCTCACCCACTCCCTTCCTGGCTGTGAGAAAAATGTGAGCCCGGGAACTTACAGTTTGTTTTCTGTAACTCCATCTAGTTTGAAACCAAGAAGGATATATTTTTGGAGAACAGACCACAATGCGAGACAGAGAATCGCCGAGGGGGTGGGGGTGGGGGAGTAAAAATCTTATAGGTCAGCATTTGGCTCCAAAAGAGCTGAAGGGAGAGGATTCTAGTGCACGTATGTTTTCTCTTTCAAGTCTCACTTTTGTTCCCCGCCATCAGGAAATGCAGTAGACATTTGTCACCAGCAGCTCTTTGGAGACTTCAGTGTTTCTTCCTCCCAGGATCCAAAAGAGGACTTCAGACACATAAGAGTCGGATTCTGCAAACCAGCAGAAATGTTGTGCAGTGTTTATCAGATGGGGGGGGGGGGGGCTGGGAGGCCGTGAAGACAGACTTTGGGAAATAGTGTAAACAGTTCATGAAATCAGACATCATTGAAAAGGATAGAGTCTCCTTTCTGAAAGCCCTGGTAACCTTTCTTTTATAATCTGTTTACTGGGGGGCAAAATTATAATGTGGATAAGGACCAGAGGCCTAACAAAGTCAGGTTGCCTTAGGTCACTCAGGGTAATTTGTTTTTTCTGGCCAAATCATGAAACAAAACTGTATTCTGCTCCTTGTTACATTTATATGATACCATCTCTTTTGATATTGTCAAGTGTGTTATGCCAGGCTGCACAGCAGCATTACTGATAAAATTCTTTGGGAAATTTTTTTGTTTTTTTTTTTTTTTGTTTTTTTTTTTTTGCACAACACCAAATATCAGCAGCTGAAATCAGCTGGAGTTCTTGGCTGGCCAGAAAATAAATTTTTTTAAGAAATCCTAGAAACATAATGCAAATCATTTTTACTCTCTTTGCTTTTAAGCTGGTAGAATTTACATGACTTTTAAAAATTATATCTGGTATACTGATCAAAACACAGTTTCACATGAAGACCCGAAAGAGTTGCTTAATATTTTCCTTTGAACTTAATATAATATCAGTTGCTAGAGTATAAGGAGCAGGTTTGGGGGATTGATAGTGCTCCCAACTGCAAAAAGAATCTGAGACACATGCTCAGAAGAATGGAGCACAGGCCAATGCCAAGAAGATCAGAGCCAAGTTCTAAAGGGCAGCCATTTCCCAAATGCCACCTAAGAGCTAAACCGAGAGAATTGTTATTTCCTGGCTGCACAATCACAGGAAAAGCCTAATCAAAGGTGGACTGCAAGTTAAAGAGTGGTGAGGTACTCACGTTCTAGGGTCTGTGTCCAAGCTCAATCAATTCATCATTGTCAATTGTTTTTAACTTCAACGTTTCTTTTGCAACAGCATCTCTTCCTTAAAGCAGTAATCTAAGCAGACTGTCACCTTACATGATGTGCCCCATTATCCAGGGACAATGAAGACTATGCACTGTTGGACATTACCTAAGAAATTGAAATTGACTTCTGTGCATCATAATTCCATATACAGTAGGGATGCTTGGACCATGGAGCTATGCATTCTGGTGTGTGCCTGACAGGCACATGACTATTGTTTTCATATCCTGGGTTCTCCACAGACCTGGCTGTTTAGTGTTGGCCTAGTTATTAAGAGAAGAGAGCTCATGCACCAACCCCTAGAGCCCTTGCTTCTGGGCAAAGACCAGCTGGGGACTAGGCTCTTTCCCTGACTCTCAATAGAGTTGACTCAAACCTTACTCCTCCAGAAGGCCACCCTCATCTTGCCTACGGCTGCTTCAGAAGGAACTTGGCCTCTCGTGTGAAAAAGCAGAATCATCTGCTCAGCTTATACTTCAAGTGAAAGTTAGTGTCGTACAGCCTTGTATGATTTGTGTGGCCCCCGGGGGCTCCGACTGAAAGTGCTGAAATGCCATACTGACATTTCACTTCAGACTTACAACCACCTACACTCCAAGTAAGATTTATCTCTGACTGGAGGCTTTCTCCTATTAAAAATCAAACAGTGTGCGATGCCTTCACCTGCTGAGTAATCTTCTGTGCCCTAAGGGGAAGCACGGGAGAGGCAGAGGAGGAGCGCAGGAGGGAGTACCAAAGCTGCGTCCACACCCCTGGGGGAAGAGAAAATCCTACCGGATGAATTCAGGGGAAACCTTCTAATGAATCCATCGGCTTCAGCCTGTCTACCCAAAGTCACAGTTAGAAGAGCCATTGCAATAGAACCACATACAGGGGTTCGGGGGTGACTCCTCTGCAACAGCAGCTGAAAGCATTTTGTAGCAATTCTGGCACTACACCCAGAGATGCTGCCACGTCCACTCTTGCTTCCAATCACCCTTAGCAAATGCCACAGGATTCCTACTTCTGAAAGCTTTCAAGCCCCTCAGATGGATGACCAAAGAAGCCACTGAAGTTTAAGGTTATCTTTTATTCCATCCAGAAATTTGGTGAAAGGGGAAATGTCTTTGCCATGCCAGGGATGGGAGTTTTTCCTCCACATGGACACCAGTGTTAACATGGCGTGAACACTCGTCCCCTAGAAAGACTGTTCAGTACTGCTGATGCATGTCCCAACACAATGCCAGGTTCGACAAGTTCTATGGTAATTGCTTTTGATGACAACACTGAGTAAGTAAAGGCCTTCTCTCGCTTCTTCCACCACCTCAAATACTGAAGGCAAGGTCTCTAGAGATTAAGGCTGTGCCCTCACAGGCCCTGAGGCACTAAGATTCTCCATCTCCAACGGAGCAAGCTGGAGAATCTGCAGTGCCCATCCATTAGTTGGCACAGCACTCAGCCCGCACTGGAGGAGAAAGGGGGGAGGGGGGAGGATGTGCTCTTATGTTCTTGACACGTCATTCTCAAGGCTTAAAAGAGATCTGCAGAGGAAATAGACACCGGGAGCAAGTTTGCATTGAAGATGCATTTCTGTTGCTTTACTTCCAGCCCTCATAATAAATGATGAAATTATTATAGGACTATAATGGTTATTTTTTTTCCTTATAGTTCTTATCTATACAGACACAAAATTAAGAATAGTAGAATACTTTCATTATTAAGATGTGGTGACAGACATCCTCCATTTAAAAGCTGTATTACTAAAGAAAATGATTTAACATTTTAAAAACCACGATCTGCTCAGAAAATGAGATAATAGGGTAAACTGCAGCTAGTATGATAAATGGTTGTCTTAGGGAAACTGCTGGCATGTAAATAACACTTCCTGTGGGGATACTAAACACTCAATCAGAAAACATCAGGATGGTTGTTGGTCTAGAATCAGCTTTTTCAAATTCATAGTATTTGAGTAACTTTTTTTCTAACCTGAAACGTTCTTAGTCAATAATAATCCAGCCTCTATCATGCTTTAAAAGGGAACCCATTACAAAGTTCTCTTAGAGTCCTCCTTAGGCCTTACATGGTGTGGTGAGTCAGGGATGTTTTCTTTTCTTCCAAAGCCTGGGAGAAGAGGCTAAGGGAAACTGTCTGTAACTTCTCAAGGCAGCATCGTTAGCCTTCTGCCAAATACTGGGCTGCCAGCTGGCAAGGACTTGCACGCTTTAGTCCTGCAAAGAATCACGTATGTGGCACTGAAGATAGACATAAGTTCTTCTGTTTTAACCTGAATCATCTGCAGGAATAAACAGCAAAGTGCATCACTCCTCTTAAGGTAGCTGGCAGTGCGAGCCACAGGTAAAAGCTGTGAAGAAGGAGAATGTCCCTCTTTGTCCCTCTATCAAGAACATAGTGTCCAATGCTGTTTCCAAAGCTTCTTAGCCACTTCCACTCCTGTCTCCCTTGGGGTTCCCCAAACCACCCCCTACCCAGCTCTGGATCTGAGTCTGATCTTTCTGGATAGCAACTCATATTCCAAATTAGTGATTCATAGATTTGATGCATTTGACTTCAACCTTCCCTAGTTTTACCCATAACACCTCTACTGTCATTTCCTAAGATCTTAATATCAGTACCATAATTAAATTCCAATATAATTTTTCATAATTAGAAGGTAATCACACAAATAATCCTAATTTAAAAAATGCCATTAAAATTTAACTAGATACTATTATCCGCTAAAAGCTCTGAGCCTAAGGCCTATTCTAACTTTGTTAAAAAGGAGGTTAATATGTGTTAGAAAGTTACTAAAGACATACTCACACCAAACTGAGACTTCCCTTAATCTATTCAGAAGGATGGAAAGGGAATGACAAAGGAAAATCTCTCAGCCTGTGTGCTTCCATTTTATTTAATGCCACCTGGGTTTTATTTAACCTCACTCAAGATGATCTTGCATATGACTTAGAATCACCTTGTAAATCCTACTCTGTGAGAAACAGGGCACGACAGCGTTTCTCCAACTGCGGTGTTTGGATGGTGCCTGTGAGCTAACCTAGCACCGGATTAACATAAAAATCCCTGGCTCCACCCACAGTCTTCTGGGATAGGTCTTAGGAACCTGCATTTTTAACAAGCTTCCCAGGTATTACTTATACGCACAAACTTTTGAAAACCTTTAGTCCAGATTTGTTGTTTTGAAACATTTGTTAGTCAAGGGATCCTTTTTTCCAATAAAATCCTGCATAGAAACTAAGATAAAAAGCAGATAAGAATAGTGTCCTCTAGTTAAATCGGGACAGTGGGACAGAGGGTAGAGTTGCAACCTCACCTTCTCGTGTCCCCTGGTGCCATACAGACATCTCACAAGATAAAATAAAAGAGTTAATTAACCTATTATAAAATGTTCAGCCTCATAATAATTAAACAAATGCAAACAAAATAAGATCTTATTTTTTTACTTGTTAGTTAGCAAAGGTATTTTGAATGATACTCAGTGTAAATGAGGATGATAAGACCAACATTCTTATATAATGGAAAGCTAACGAGTAAAACTTTTCTGGATGTACTTTAAAATATTCTTTACTTTAATGCAATACTTTACTCTCTATGAATCTATTTTGCAGAAACAATCCGAAATTCAAGCAAAAATTTATGCACAATTCTAGAACTCAATAGTGGTGATAGTTGCACAACACTGTGAATGTATTAAAACTTAATGCCACTGAATTGTATAGTTTTAAACAACTACAATAAAAAATTTTGTTGTGTATCTTACCATAGTAAAAAAAGATTTATGTAAAAAATTCATTTCATTATTATTTAAGATAAAAATTTAAAGCGGCTGAATGCCCAACATCAGAGTCATTGTTACACTATGGTGTTTTTAGAAAATGCTTGTGATACATACTTAAGTTAAAAACAAAAACAGGAACAGGATGTGAAAACATATATACAACAATATTACCTCAGCCGTTTCTTCAAAAATAGAATAATCTAGATAGAAATGTGTCCAAATATTACTTACCCGTTACAGAGTCTAGAATAGTAGAATTATTAACACCTTCTCTTTTCTCTTACACTTTGAAAATCTTTTCAAAATTCTTAAAAATTAGCACACATTGTCTTAACAAACAGGAAAATGAGGTAAATTATTTCAGAAGAAAATAAACCGTGGCCCATATGCTAATCTCCATTAAGCTGCTACTAATAAAATAGAAAATATTCATCTCTAACTATAAATTATTTTTATAAAATTATTAAATTTGGCATTTATGAAGATACAAAATAATAATAGCTAATGTGTGTATAATGTGGGCATTGTTTTAAGCACGTAACATGCATTAAGTTGCAACCCTCTGAGATGTATTTTTCTCATTTATACCTGACTTAAAAGAGGCGCAGAGATGTGGAATAACCTGCAGGTTACCGAGTAACACAGCAGATGAAACCAGAATTCAAACTCAGACATTTTGGCTCTGGAGTTTATGATCTTAGTCACTACATTATACTACCTCTTGAAAAAATATAAAAGAAAAAAAAAGGAAAGGAAGAAAGTATGTTAGTTTTCTCTTGCCGCTTTAACAAATTAACAAAAACTTAGTGGCTTGGAACAACACATATTTATTATCTAACAGTCCTAGAGGTCAGAAGTCTAAGATACATTGACAAAGCTGCATTCCTTCCTTTTGGAGACTCCTGGGGAGAATCTGTTTCTTCACCTTTCTAAGTTGACAGAGGCTGCCTGTGGTCCCTTCCTCCATCTCAAACCCAGCAATGTGACATCTTTTTCTCCTCTCTGAACTCTGCTTCTGTTTTTACACCTTCTCTGTCTTCTGACACTCCAGCCTGTTCTTATAAGAATCCTCTGGTTACATTAGGCCCCCGGATAATCCAGGATAATCTCCTCATCTCAAGATCTTTAACTTAATCACGCCTGCAAAATCCCTTTCACCATGTAAGGAAACATATCCACAGGTTCCAGGCATTAGGACATGAACATCTTTGGGGCCATTTATTCAGACTACCACAAGAAGGAAGGGGAAAAGAAAGAAAAAGCAAAAGAAAGAAAGGTTGGGGGAGAGAGGAAGAGAAAGAAGAAAAAAGGAGGGAAGGAAGGGAAGAAGGAAGGAAGGAAGGAAGGAAAAATGTCTCTCTGTTCCAGTTTTTATTCATGTGTAACCACTGAGTTCACCTCTCAATAAGAGAAATAGTAAAGAAGTTGAAGCCATCCTTAATCTCCTAGTGCTTTTTTTTTTTTTTTTTTTAGAGACAGGATCTCACTCTGTTGCCCAGGCTGAAGTGCAGTGGTGTGATCATAGCTCACAGCAACCTCAAACTCCTGGGCTCAAGCGATCCTCCTCCCTCAGCCTCCAGGGTAATTAGGACTACAGGTGCATGCCACCACATCTGGCATTTTTTTTTTTTTTTGGTAGAGATTCAGGAGTTGGGGGACTCTCGATATATTGCCTAGACTGGTCCCAAACTCCTGGCCTCAGAGAAAGCCCCACTCTCAGGTATACCCTAGCATCCTACACTGCTCATTTCTTTCAGAAAATTTGTCACAATTGATAATTATCTTATTTTTATTTGTTTACCCATCTCCCTTACTAGAATGTAAACCCATGGATGACATGGTTCTTATCTGTCTTCTCTTCCTGACTAATAACAGGCACTCAGAAAATATTTTTTAAAAAATCAATGGAAGACCCGGGCATGGTGGCTCATACCTGTAATCCTAGCACTGTGGGAGGCTGAGGAGGGAGGGTCACTTGAGTCCAGGAGTTTGAGGTTGCAGTGAGCTATGATGATGCCACTGTACTGCAGCCGGGGCAATGTGGAGCAAGACTCTGTCTCAAAACAAAACAAACAAACAAAAAAAATCGATGGTAGAGCAGTAGCAGCAGAGTCTTAAAGGATGAATATGATTTGGCCAAAGACTAAAGGAAGACTCCTCTGAGCGGAGGAGGCAGGAATAGGAAGAGCACAGTGGTCAGAGAAAGACAGTCTGTGCATAAAACATGAAGTCCGAGTCAGGAGTGGATGGGGTGGTGCTGACAGACATTTGGGCCACATGAAGCCCTAGATTGTATCACGTGAGCCACAGGGACCTAGGAAGGCCACTGTTCAAACTTCCATTTACCAAATATGCAGGGGCTTGGTCAACTCCAAATTGGAACAGATTTGTTTTTAAGTCAGGAAAAAAAAAAAACAATTAAACACTTTTCTCTTCAAGTCCCTTATCTAACTAATTAATTGAAGTTCTTTTGCCTCAAAAAAAGGGATTCATTCCCAAAAGACATGTTGGATCTCCCAAAATTAGCGTATTCAAAGTGTGAAGCATATGGTAACATTTAAATCGAAACAAAGACTAAGGCAAGGGGGATATATTGGTTTCCATGATATGCATTATTAAAATCCTTCTGCAGATAATTGTTAATTGTGGTCTTTTGACAATACTTCATATATTAGATATTCTAAGAAACGTATTAAAGGGATTTCCTGTAAATGAAGAAGCAGGGGATTCAGTTCCTAGGAAATAAGCTAATTTGATTACAGGTATTGAAAGTAGTTGCTCTGCGTGGAGTCTGCAAAGAGCTTGGAGCCAGTGCCTCCCACCCTTCCCAGCTTGCTCAGGCTATTAGATGAGGACTATACTTTCAGGGATCATTTGTATAGTTTGTTACTATTAGATGAGGAGATAGGATCTCCAGTGGCACGAAGAAAGGATTAGGGAGACCGAGGATGGAGTGACTAATTCTGCTGGGTGGAATTGAGCCAGGTTCCAGGGGAAGGTAATGTTTGGGTTGGCCTTGGGAGATGAGTAGAACTTCAACAGGCAAAGGGGCAGTGGAGGGACACTTCAGACGGGAAGGACATCCTGATCCAAGCCACAGAGGACTGAAGTCAGAGTGTAGATATATTTAAAGGCTCATGGAACTACTGCACGTAGAGCAACTTACACAACTCTGAACAGAACAACTGCCAGTGTGCTTTTGCAAAACAACATTCTAATTTTACTTTGGTTTTCATAATGACAAAGTGATTCATTAGTTTCTATTACACATTGCAATTTCAAAACGATAAAACACTGAGAACCCTTTCTTAATTGTGAAAGTTAAAAAAAAGGGGAACCTAAACCAAATCTACTCTTTCTACTCAGCAAATATGTGACCACAAAAGGCACTTGAGCACCCTGCACACAATTTCTATTCCATCTTGTTTGCATAAGCTTAACAACAAGATACAAATATCTCTGCTTTCTACTTAGAGTGGACCTTCACGTGCACAGCATAATGGATTACACTGATTCAGACTGACCCCAAGTCAAATTATACCTGCCAAGGCATAATCAACTACATTTGTTAAAAGCACAATTCAGGTGAAATTCACTTGAAGAAAACTCAAAATGTAAAAAAATTTTAGAAAATGGATATATTCAGAGAGAATTGTTTTACATTCATTTCACCATTGGTTTTACTTAAATAGTGAGTTTTAAAAAGAAGCTTAATTTACCAAAAACTATTTTCATATAGGAATATATTTTGTGTGTAAAGCAAAGCAACCTAAGGGGGTTTGGCAACCGGCAACAGGGACTGAGCCGGCTGGCTTAAGTCTTAACAGAAATTCACGTAAGAATATCATATGGCATACCAAATAAATGGAGCTAAAACAATCTCCCTCCCCCAAAAAGAGGGCAGCTCCTGGAATCCAAACAGAACTGATTAAAAGTGCCTCTGTTGATCATTTTTCTGATCCTTTTCACTCTGCTAAAGCTTCAAGCTCCCAGGATAGAAAAACCGGTCTGGAGCAATTGTCCAGAGAAAACCAGGCACCTTAAATGTCAGTCCCATGGAGTGACAAGGGTTCAAGGAGAATGGTTTTCTCAAAGGAAATTGGTGGTGGTGTCAAAGAGGGTAGAACAAACGCTGAGTACCAGAAGACAAGGAGTATCCACTCTAACCCCTCAGGATACTGTCTGTGATCAGTCCTGACTTACCGCACCGATTTCATACAACTTCCACCGAGCTGGGAGCTTTGCCTTTCTCCTTCTTCACCCTTTCCTGACCCTTTTTGTTTTAAAGAGGTCAGTAGCAACTTCTAGAATCTGCTTTATGGAAGAAACTTTTAGATACACACTTATTGGTTAGTTGATGTTTCTATGTGATGCATTTTACATACTGAACAATTTACTTACCCTTCCATGCATAGCAATATGAGTGGTATCTGACCACAACACATAAATGTATTCTAGTTGGCTTTTTTCCCTTTATTAAGTCAATAGTCATATTATACTAATCAGACAATTTAAGTATGTCCACAGAATGCAGAATATTTTTTTAAATAAATTTTTAAAAGAGAAAAGATTAAAAAAAAAGTTTGGTCTTTGCTGACAAACATTCCATTAAACAGATATTTTTTTATACAAGTTACTCAAGTATATTGAGTACTGAGCAAATATGTCTCAACTCTCTATATGGACCTATGTAGTTTTTTTTTCTTTTAATAAGGAACTTATAGGACATATACGTTGCATTTTTCCAGAGAAAATAAATGAGTTCTATCAACATATACAACTGAGCTAAAGTAGAATTACTTCAACTACAAATATCTAGAAATGCTGGGTAAAAAGGGATAAGAAAAAACTCTTTTTTAAATGCCCAGCTAAGCTCATAAGAAATAAAGAGGAAGTCCAAGCACACAGAAATGAAGAGGCGCCCGAAAGGCACAGAGTGTGCGAACGCAGGCAGTGTGGTCCCGGGATGGGAGCTGTGGGGGGTGGAGGATGCAGATCAGACGGGGAAATAGGCCCTGTGCATCCACAGGAGGACAAGATGTGAGGGTGGGGCTGTCCAAGGAGGACAGTTGCAGCTGCGACTATACGTGAAGCTGGGACCCCAAAGGGCTATGACCTCAGTATAAAGGCACTGGACAAAGTCCACCTACCAGCCCAGGGAAACAGCAATGAGGCTTGTCACAGCCCTAAGCTCGGGGTGGGAAAAGGAAAGTTTCCCATGAGAAAATGAAGCCCCAAGCCCATGCCAAATCTAACCTTGGAGACTGAGTTTATGCTTTCCTTGTGATATGGGATTTCCCTAGTTTGAGATTGACACAGACATTGCTCCTGGGCTGGTTGCCCAGGGCTTCTTGAAGAAGCAAATGCAAAGCTTCTCTAGGATACTTCACAGGGAAGACCACAGGGGTTCCCACAGAGGAAGAAAAAAAATCTGCTAAAGATCAGGTTACAATAAAAATATCATATAACATTGGATCATGAAGTAATGATCCAACGTGAGGGTCCAAAGGTATCTTGGAAAGGTCCCACAGAAAAGAAAATATCACTGTCAATTAATTCTATATTATCTAAAAGATAGTATAAAAAGTAGATGTCTAAAGAGATTAATGAAGGAATAAAATTCACGATGAAAGAATAAGACACTATGACTAAAACACACACACATAATTTTTAAAAGAACCAAAAGGAATTCTGAAAATAAAAGATAAAAATCTTAAAATTCAGTGGCTTAAATGACATATTGATCTCTGATAAGGAGAAAATTAGCTAACTGGTAGAAAAATCCTAAAATAGTGTGCTCTGAATGTAGCATTAAGAGACTTTTCCAAATGTAAAAATATAAAACATAGAAAGTAAGCAAGGCAAAAGAGTGTGTAGAGGCCAAGGGAAAACTTCCTTTTCATTCTCTGAAGGTTCAGGGGAACATCAACTGACAAAAGGCAGATTAATAGGGAAAAAGACAGACAAATTTATTAGAGTGCAGGAGAGTCTTACGAAGATCTCAGAAGCAAAATGGTTGATGCTTTTACACCATTTTGAGGTTACAGAAAACATGAGGGCTCAGAGCATGGCCCAAAACAGGTTATAGCAGTAGGACAAGTTATGGGAGGGAGAGAGGGGGAGGCCTGGCTAGCAAAGGTGGTCTTGTGATGTAGATGAAACCTCGAAGGCATCAGTCCTCAGAGAGAATAGACAGAGAGTGTTTCTTTCAGGTGTTTAAAGACTCTCCGTTCATCTCTCCAGATTTGGACAAGCGAGGGCCTCAGAGAAAGCCCGGCTGCATCAATGTGGATCTTCTCTACAGCTGCAAATCTCCCCTCAAAAGACAGCTTTTCAGCTCTTCTTATATTTTCAGCCCTTCTGAAGAGTCATCTTGAAATATGTCAAAGAAGGTAAAACATTGGATTTCTTTCAAGTGAAAGATCCAAAATACATCTATTTAATAGGATTTCTAGAAAGGTTCATAGAAACAAATGAAGAAAATTCAGGAGGTAATGACTGGGATTGAAAATATGACACAAATCTTCACATTGAAGAGGATGCACAAACTGGCCACAGAGGGAAAAATATAAATAAATCTACACTTATGTGCATCAAGGCAAAACCGAGGAGCACCAAAAAGAGACACTCCTAAGAAAATCAGTGGAAAAAAAGATATATTTCTTTAAAAGGAACAACTGGATTTACAGCGGACTTCCCAAAAGCAATAACAGAGGCCGGAAAAAAATGAAATAATATCTTCTAAGTGCTGAGGAAAAATACTTTTCAACCTAGAATTCTTTACAAAGTTAAGCTATCATTCAAGAATGGAGGTAATATAAAAACAAATATTCTGGCCAACAAAGAATGAGAAATACCACACAAAGACCCTCACAGAATGAAGGGAAATTAAACTGAAGAGAGAATAGCAACAAAAGGATAGTTAAGCAAAGAAGTTGGTAAATATATGTGTAAATTAAATCAACATTGTATATAAATGTGCATCAATTAAAATCTTAAGCCCCGCAGCTGACTGAATGGATGACCTCTTGGTCAAGGGGACCCCAGAAAAACCCTACCGCTGAGTTGCTGGCCATAAGAAGCGAGGTGCCCTCCTCATGCTCCCCTCCCTTTTTGGAGATATTCTTTGTAACAATAAGACCCTACATCATTACCAGGCCTAAGGCTACACAATTGCAGTCCCCAAGACCCGCCCCCCATACACACACCCTGCAGCCTGGTACCGGTCCATAGACTGTTAGGCACTGGGCCAGGCAGCACTGCCTGAGCTCCACCCCAACGCCCCCTGCCACCATCCATGGAAAAATTGTCTTCCATGGTCTTCCATGAAACCTGTCCCTGGTGCCAAAGAAGTTGGGGACTGCTGCTATACGAGACAAACCTTAAACCACACCTGCAGGCCATCAATTTACTTAACAGATTGCTAGAGCTTCAGCAAATGTCTAGTGTGGCTTGTCTCTGCTTAACAGACATACTTATCTTAAATTAAAACATTCCAAGCTTTTAGATAAAGCTCCATCTCTTTAACCAATTACAAGTCAAAGAATCTTTAAACCCACCTATAACCTGTAAACCCCTTCCCCTTTGAGATGTCCAAACCAATGTATGACCTCCACATCTTGACTTAGAGTCGTAAATGTAATTCTGGTCTCCGTGAATGTAAACAACCAAAAACTATAACCCAGCTACCCTGGGTACATTTTCTCAGGACCTCTTCAGTTCATGGGTTCTGGGCTGGTCACACACATTTAGCTCAGAATAAACCTCTTTAAATTATTTTACAGAGTCTGTTTTTTCCTGTTAACATAAAAAAAATTACAATATTTCATTTGGAGAGTTTAAAAACAAGGTAGAGCTACAATGTTGGATGTGAAAAATATGATTATTTATAGTCAGAATGTCCTAAGGTCTTTTTCTTGTTCGAAAGGATTAACTTTAGACTGTGTAAGTCAAATGTGTGTGTGAAAAATGTACAAATAACCACTAAACAAAAAAAAGAAAATGCAAAAGGATGTAAAACTTCTGAATCAGTATAACATAAAATTAAAAATAAAGAAAATTTGATCGATTCAATCAAAGAAAGCAGAGGAAAGAACATAAAAACATAAAATCCATTCTAACATCAAATATGTAATAGATCCTAAGTATTATTTAGAGTCGTATCTATATATTAGAAATAACTTCAATTTTCAGAAAAAAATGAAAACATCATGAAATATGTTACATAAGTAATCATAAAAAATATAATTGTCAATGGAAAAATGACAAGGCTCATAAATTTGGAAAGGAGAACTTTATTTCTCACAAAGGGTTGCAGCTTGCAGGCTGGCCATCTTGCAAGCTGAGAAGCATAGCCTGGAACAGAAAACTGACAGTAAGCACTTCAACGGGTTAAAGAATAGGATTTTATGCTGAGTGGGGGCCAAGAAAACATTTAATAAGATGTAGGAGGAGACATAAATATTTTTGAAAGGAGAAACATGCCCATGCACAAGTGAGCTTCATGCCCCTTCATGGGTTGCACATACAAAAAATGGCATTAGCATGATCCAAGGGTAGAGTTTTCAGTCCTCTGATGTCAAAAAGTGAAGCAGAGGACACAAAAAGCCTCACTGCACCTCCTCTGTAGACTGGCCAGAACCACTCCATGGCCAATGCCTCTTATCAGGGAGGGATGCTGGTCAGTTGTGTAAAAACTACAAACAGGGAAGAGCAGCATTAGGCAGTTAGTTGAACTCAGACGTGGAGCAAGTCTTTTTAAAGGACCAATATCTGTTTAATCTTTAGGTAAGAAGGACTAATGGGGTTATTCAGGGAGGGGGTATAACAAGGTGTGTCCGACCTCCCATCCTGTCATGGCTGGGAACTCACTTTTTAAGGTTTCTCTGGGGTCCCTTTGTCCAAGGGGAGGTCCATTCAGTCTGTTGGGGGGCTTAGTATTTTATTTTTATTTTTCACAATTAACCACCTGTTAAAAGATGGACCCTTTCTAGTTGGATTAAAAATGAACAGACAATAATCCAGGTGAATGCTTCCTACAGGAGACACACCTAGAACACAATGACACTGAAAGGCAGAAAATAGAGAACAATACTTAGAGTGTTCCTGAGTTTACAATGGTTCAACTTAATGGTTTTTGACTTTACTATGGTGCAAAAGCAACACCCGCTCAGTAGAAACCAAATTCAGTAGAAACCATACCAGACAACCATTGTGTTCTGCACTTTCAGCACAGTATTCAGTAAATTACATGAGGTATTCAACACTGTATTATGAAATAGGCTTTGTGTGAGATGATTTTGCCCAACTGTAGGCTAATGTAAGTGTTCTGAGCACGTTTAAGGTAGGCTAGGCTAAGCTATGATGTTTGGTAGGTTAGGTGTATTAAGTAGTAAGGGAAGAAGAAGCTTTCCTTTTGCCCTCAGGAGGTTTGCTGACAAATCATTTCACAAAATGCAGATTAATTGGAGAAAAGGCATATAAAATTTATTATTAAGGTGTACATTAGAGCCTTTAGAATAAAGACTCGATCCCCCAACAGGGTGCAGAAGCATATGCCATCTTAAGGTTACAGAAAGAATGTAGGCTCAGAGAACCGCCAAAAACAGGTGATGGCAGTAAATCAGGTTTTAGAGGCAAGAGGGGTTATAGGAGAGACTTGGCTAGCAAAAGTGGTCTTGTTATTGTGAATAGAACCTCGCAGGTAGCAGCCCTCAGAGGAAATAGGTGGTAAATGTTTCTTTTAGACCTTTAAAGGTATCAGACTGACTCTCAGCTAATCTTTTCTAGATCTGGACAAGGGAAGGCCTCACGGCACTAATACAGATTCTCTACAGATATTATTACAAATTTCCTCCACAAAACACAGCTTTCCAGCACTGCTTCCTTTTGCTGGCTCTCTGACAGCCATCTCAAAATATATCAAGGAAATATATTTTGACGTAAAGTATTTTGACTTCCTTTAAAATGCATTTTCAGTTTACAGTATTCTCAACAATGATGGGTTTATCTAGATGTAACCCGACCGTAAGTCAAGGGGCATCTGTATACCAGGCAAACTCCAAACAAAAGAAAGCTAGTATATTGATATACATAGTAGATAAAACAGACTTCAAGTATTTTGAGGAATAATAAAGGCTATTACCTCATATTAAAAAAGAATAATTTTCCAGGAAAATAACATAATCCTATGCATGTTTTTTCCCAACATTAGAGCTCTAAACCATACAAAACAAAAATTAAAATATAAGGAGAAATTGATAAATGCACAACCATGGAGGAATATTTTAATGTCTATTTCTCAGAAATGGATAGATCAAAGAGATGAAAAATTAATTAGTATACAGATTATATGAATAACACAATAAATATGATTGAGCTAAAGGAAACATGAAATCTTGCCCCAACAATTAGATTCTAAACATTATTTTTAAGAACAAACAAAATTATAAAAATTGTCTATGCATCAAAACAAATCTCAAGAAATATTAGAGAATGGGTATCACATGGACTATATTCTCCAACCACCATCCACCCAAAAAATAGTCCAAAAAAATTCCCGGCATTTGGAAAATTTTTAATTTCCAAAATAATGCATGGGTCAAATAAGAATTCTAATGGAAAATTAAAATGTAAAGAAATGGTTAATAATGAACATTAAAGCTTTACTTATATCTATAACATTATTATTATTGTTATTTATATATTTTTTTTTTTGAGACAGAGTCTCACTTTGTTGCCCGGGCTAGAGTGAGTGCCGTGGCGTCAGCCTAGCTCACAGCAACCTCAAACTCCTGGGCTTAAACGATCCTACTGCCTCAGCCTCCCAAGTAGCTGGGACTACAGGCATGTGCCACCATGCCCGGCTAATTTTTTCTATATATATATTTTAGTTGGCCAGATAACTTCTTTCTATTTTTAGTAGAGACGGGGTCCTGCTCTTGCTCAGGCTGGTCTCGAACTCCTGAGCTCAAGCAATCCACCCGCCTCAGCCTCTCAGAGTGCTAGGATTACAGGCGTGAGCCACCGCGCCCGGGCAGACATTATTATTTTTTTAAGAATGGGAGGGAGAGATCTGAAATGAGTATTACAAAACATTAGCAGTTTTAAAAGCAGGATGCTATATACACAAATGCCTGTTATATTATTTTCTACATACTTGAAATATACCATAATTATTTTAAATTAAAAAATAAAGCTACTTATTCTGTTATATATAACTGCTATTTTATATTTCAATCAATGGAGAAACTGGTGAAGATTTATGTGTTCTTGTATCTGTTTTCTGTATGGGATAGGCAGGAATTTAGACAAAATGCTTCTGTCAGTGAACAAAAGATTTCACCCAATCTGGAGCAACTCGACTCTAATCTCTGTGTCGCATTGTCCCTAGGGGCTCAAGGCCAGCTGCTCCCAGCCTGGCCTCTAGGATCATCTTTAGGTCTGAATAAAATACTTCCTGCTGAACACCAGAAAAGGCTACAAAAAAGAACATATTGCAAAGATCACCCACATAGAAAATCAACCCTGTGGGCAAGCCTCATGGCTGACCACATTTCTATTGATTCCACTTAAAATATTTTGTTAAATACTCCCAATATAAAAGCAAAATCTGCCTATGAGTTGGAGTTTTAGTAAACAGCCTCCCTTTTTGAAGTGTGTATTTAAAATAGTCATCCTAAGCAAAATTGAGAACTCCCTAGTCTCTGTGACTCAAATCTTAGGCAATCCTCTGATCCTCTTTCCCAGTTTCCCCTATTAAATCCTGGGTGATTCCTGCTATCAAAATTGTATATCATTATTGTCAAACTTGAGTAATGTATGCCCTCTTTTTGGAGAAAAATATATTCTCACAAGCCCCTAAAGTTGACAAATTACTTTCATTAGAATGTTACTTAAATATATACAAATGTAAAACTAGATATAAACTCATTATGCTAAACAACTATAATACCAAAACAAATTTACAAAGTAGAAACAAAACCACCAAACCAATACAGTTCAAATTAACAAGATTAATTTAATGTGACAATTAGTGTTGTTTTGCTAAAATTGTATGGCAGTTAGAAACAATTGGCTTCCTGTTAGGTTTAGCCAATGGAAAGCACTGGAGACATTTTGGAGGGGTGGAGGAAGGAAGAAGTCAGGGTATTTGTTCCCTCCTTTCCCTGGTTCCAGTCTAGCAAAGAAGCTCTTCCCTCTCTGGTCCCACCCAGCTCCTGCATGTAGCATCCGCCTTGGTTACTGACGGTATCCAGCCCCCTGGTTTCCTGCCTCTGCTAACACTACCTCCTCCCCTGGTCCCTCCCAGTACTGACTTGCTTCTGCCACTAACCCTAACCCTGCCTGCCCCCCAACCACTCACCCTGGCTATTCCCTGTTTGGTTTTTCAGTCTCTTCCAACATTATTTTTTAAACTAGTTTCCAATATGGGTTTCCCATACCCTTCATTAAACTCCCTGGCACAGGCTGTCTTCCGGACTGACCCCATGGATACATAGGTCATACGTAAGGGTGGAGACAGTTGAAGAGGAATCAGTGGAGAGTAATCAGATTTCTTTCCCCACCCACGTATTTTTGTGCCAATTATTGTACTTTTAACTTCCCTCTTTTTTACTCTCCAAAGTGCCAAGAATAAAACAAAAAGAGGAATCTTCTGCAAAAGTTTATGCTACTGATTTCTACAGAAATCATTTCTGTTCCCAAAATTTCCTGTGGCTCCATATGTCATCAGAAGGGATTCAACAGAAAGATGTCACAAAAGGGGATTACCACAATGATGGATGAGTTCGGTCTGCAGATTCCAATTTGAAGAGTGTGACTGAGCAGATATCTCACTCCCATTATCCCCAATGCAACCAATAACTTAAAAGAGAAATCCAGACATTCATTTCCTTTGAAAAATAATGGATGAATTGAGGTAGCCAATTCCTTTTTCCTTCCTAGAGCTCTCCCAATATTACATGATTCATCAGCATTTTTCTTTACTGAGTTGCACCACCAGACAGACAAGGAAGAAGTTAATGTCTACACTCAAGTATGAAAAAAAGAGAGGAGGAATTTTAAATCAGAAAGTATGTCTCTAGGGGATCAGGATAAGAGAAAAAATAATTTCTGATAGAATGGCCAATACTTCTTCATTTGAATGCCAAGTTTGTTGACTTCTCAAATGTAGCTTTTAAGTTATATAGGTGCCAGCTCCTACCTTTGTCAGTTCTCAAGGCATGAATATTTAATGAGTTGGAAGAAGTATGGTTTCTCCCAAGAGTCAGAAAGAGAGCTGGAATATTTAATGTTTAATGTTTGTCACAGAAATTAACAGACCACGGGGCATTTCTTTCCTATTTTCAAACCAGCAAGACTTGGGTGGTTGGCTTGGTGCCAGGTTCCACCTCAGACAATTAAACCAGAATCACTTGGGGGAATTTCTGGGGGTGGGTCTCAGGCATTAGTGTTTTTTAAAAATTTTTCCCACATTATTCTAATGAAGAGCAAAGATTGATATCCACTGACCACAGCCAAGAATTAGGAGTTAGCTCAGATATTATATTTTTATTGGATTCAGTTGTTTTCCATGTAAGGGTTTATCCATTTTTCCTCCTCATTCTTTATTCTTTTGAAAGGACATTCATGTAAGTGATACTGGAGCTATAATGAACCTAAGATTTTGTTTTCCTTGCCACTTTGTAAAAGAAGTAACAGAGAAGGAAGAACACAATCCTTTTGGGGGTAAGGGGTGCTGATGGTGGTGACACTTGCCAGAATCCCCGGATGTCTGGACTGTGTGACTTTCATCTCACACGTGATTTTCAAGGGACCATGTATCAAATCCACTATGCACTAGTCATCCGTTATGTGTCTCAGTATCTTCAGACTGCCACCGCATGGTATCAGACTCAACCTTATCATGTCAGAAATGTCCTAGTGCACGTTCTCCAGAGCCCAGTATCACAAATGGTTGAAATCTTATCACCCACTGCAGCATAGCACATTGTATTAATATATATGTATCTCCCAAGACAAACACCTTGCAAAGAATAGACAATGGCTTAATCTTGGGTCCTCTAAACATTTTTGATAGCACACCCTAACAGAAGTTTAAATAGGAGTTTAATATTTTCTCCATGACCCAATGAACCACCTTGCATTTACCCTGAGGTGCTCAAACCTCAGTCCAGAGACTGCTGATCTAGTTTAATGGATAATGAACAAAAAGTTATTACTTTTGTGATATGAGTTGTCCCTGAATATAAATATTATATCTGAAATTCTTACTGAAAGTTGTTCAACAATGCACACAAAGTAAATAGTGAACTCTTCATCATCTCCCATGAGTTACCTCATGGAAGATTCCAGTGAAATTTGGGTTAGTACCAAATGTTTCCTAGTATCATTAAAGCCAGGCCTCTGTTGCTTTCCAGGCTCCAATCTGATCCTCTGAACGGTTTTGCTTGAGTCACTTTTTGATCTGCTTGTAGCCACTTCCATAATTGTTTCAGTGGTCACTCTGAACCAAAAAGCAGCCTCTAAGTTATCTTGCTCAGGTGATTCATTCTTGAAAAAAAAAAAAGCACTAAGAAAATTCTGGCTATAATTTCAAAGCATATTTTCTATCTACAATATAAATAGGTATAAAATATGAAATGCTTCTAATGAGGCATAATTTATGAAAAAATACAGTATAAGAAGGCCTTTGGCAAGTTCATTGATTCTGTAAAAAGAGAAAGATTCCATCAAGGTCATTGAAAGAGGGGAAATGAGCGAAAATGGGCAAGTGCAGGGATTCCAATCATAAAGATCACGCAGTTTGATTCTGGTTTTGCAGTTGAGGAAACTGACCCACCCAAGGTCATGCACTAGTTTAACCACAAAGCTGGAAAGGAGATCTGCAAACTCCTAGCTCCCTTCCTTTCTTTTAGTCTACAGTATAATTATTTCCTTAATTACTTATCTCCCATTCTCTTTTCTATCAGTTTTAGACAAGAAGGCCAAGACGCTTCTTTGGTTGTCTTGTAAATCAACCTTAATTCACAAAGATCAGTGCCTCTCCTGAGGTTTCTTTTTCTCTTCCTGTGTTCTTCCCAAAGGAGAAGGCTCTGTATTCCCAACTGCAGGGTTCCTGTCTGCCTCGTTGGAGAGTCCTTTTATCATTGCAATGCGTGGGCTGCCTGTCTCTAAAAATAAGATTCTATTTATTTGTTTGATACAAGAAAAATCAATTATGATACAGTTCTCACTGTGGAGATGGTCTCAGACAACATTTTAACTGACTCTCAAATTCTATTTTAAAAGCATCACAACCACCGCAGTACAGAATTCTGGAGATTAATAGGACTACAGAATCCATCCAATGTGGTTCTTTACCATTTGGGGTTCATGAAATTATGATGACAGCTATCAAAACTCTCCCCAGAAAAAAGGCACATACAAAGATATATATGCAGACATATATATATATAATTCATGTGAAAATCTGTATGTAATATGATTTACTGGCCTGGAGGCTGGTTCCTGGATCCCTGGGTTAGATATCCCCTTACTAGACTGGGAAGAAAACTAAATCCCTAAAAGAAAATTAATTTGCTGAGCATAGAGCTAGTTAGTAGAAAAAATAGTACAAGAACACAGGTCTCTTCTTCCCAGTGCAAAGGTACTATGATGATAAAAGTAACCATGTGATTTATCACCTAAACCACGACACTTTTGAAAGTGAAAAGGTGGGCTATTAATAATTAACGTAAGACAACAGGTGGAAACAAACTCTTTGGGGCAAATCAGGACATAGGGTCACTCCAGTCACACCAAATACAGAAAGGCTCTTGAACTTGGCAGTTCTTTGTACCAGAAGGCCAAAACCTCCCAGGAAAAAAGAAAATGTGAACTTGCAGTACAAGCTCTGCATCTTTATTGTGCAGCACCTTGAAAAGACCGAACTTCTATCCCCAATCTGAGTTCTCATTCAATGCACATCACACATCTCATGAATATGACATACAAAGGAAATTATTATAACACTTCATAGCAACAAGATTTAAGTTTTCTTGAAACCTCCCAAGGGACATCTCAATCAATTTTAGGTTTTATCAGCAATACGATAGCAAGCATCAGAAAAAGTTTGCTGCTGTTTGTAAAGTCAGTTTTACTCCAGAGGTTTGACCATTTCAATCTGACTATGCAAAGAAAGGATAAGGAAAATTGATTCCATTGCAGAGTCTCCCTAAAGATCTAAATAATTCATATCAGTCTCAAGCCTCAGACATTATCTCAAGCAGCAAGCATATTCCAAAAGACTCCAGCATTTCTCCTCACCGAGCAAAGCCACACACAACGCCCCTCACTCGTTGGCTGGCCTTGCTTCTGCAGGGTTAGAGCCTGTGTCCACTCATCTTTTTGTTCGTGGAATGCTAATATCAGTACTTTAAAAGAGAGTCTGTTTCTCAGTGTAGTAACACACTCACTATTTTAGCAGAGCCTCCCATTCTGAATTACATTATTACAGTCTACCATGGGGCCCCAGACCAGGGGTTCTCACTGGCTGTGTGTTAAAAGTATATAGAAAACTTTCAAAAAACTCTCATGCTTGGGTTCTGCCCCTGGAGACTCTGACTCATTGGCTGGGTGTCGGGCCCAGGCATGATCATTTTTCCAAATCTTTCCAGGTGATTCTAACATGCAGTCAGAGTTGAGAATTGCTACCTCAGAAAAAAACCGGTGGGCACTCCATAGACAGCTTCCTTCTTCTCCCTTAAAGCTAACAGAATGCATCGGGACTTGACCCTGGCTTACATGGGAGGAGAAAGATGGCTTAAAGGGCTAAGGTGGAGTCCTTGTAGATGAGTGGGGCACTAACTACCTGGGTCAACCCAACTGTGTCTTCAGCATTAAGAGGAAAGATTCTCAGAAGAGTTTTCTCCTTGCCACTCAGGTGAAGACATGTCACATTTCTTCATTTTCTCAGTATGAAATTGGCCCACCCCACAGCTGCCAGAGTTGGTGGAGAATCCAACTTCAATCACTTTTTTCATACAACCCTTCCCTACCTCTCTCTGCCTATCCTCCCTCCACCATATCTTTATATCACAAGCTTCAAGGATTATGTCACTCAATAAAACTGAGAAAGGTCCCCTTTCATCCCTCCCATGCCCATGGAATCTCTGCCACCCCTGAGACTCACTCGCAAAGCTGCCGGGGGTGCCACTCCCTCCCTCTGTGCAGACAGAGTTGCCCCAGCAGAGTAGCAGCACGTTCTTTGCCACTGCCCTTCTGCCACCTCCTGCACCAACACGGAGTTGTCATTCTCCTTCCTGAGGTGTCCTGCAAATTCTGGGCCATGTCCCTAGGAAAGGATCCCAGTTTCTGCTTCCAAAAGTAACAGCAAAACCTCCTTCTCATCTTCCTGTTTCCAACAATAAGTACTTCACCAAAAGCCTGCACCTCCTCCCCTCCCCTCCCACCATCGCCCTGAAATCCGGAATGACTCCGCTTGACTCCTTTCTCTGGATCCTCTTGGAATTAAACTAATTAAATCATTATGTGTTGTCAGTAGACACCATGATAGCAAATCTTTCTAAAGAAAGACTGTGCCCACAGATGGGCAATGCCAACATAGAGAACCCAGGTTTTAAGAAGGAAACATAGCAATGAGTGTCTAGCTGCATCCAGGAAACAGACAGAGATTCTTAATCAGGGGCATTGAGACGTGCTTCGTATACTCAGAGAGGTAAACTCAGCTGAGAAGCAGGGGTATTCCGTGAGGGCTCCCCATCGTCTGGATGAGATCTTACTCAGGATCATCTCATTGCCAAGGAACCTTATGCTCACTCACACAGCTTCCCAGGTATCTTGATACGGAGAGAGTGATGATGGTGGTGGCAAGATGCACCAGGGACTGAGGTGCAAATACTCTGGTCTCTTGACCAGAGTCAGGAACGCATCCTCCCCTGTACATTAATAAATCAGTGTTCTGCTTTTCCATTACTTACACACAGTTTAATTGTGCAAATCCATCTGCAAGTCTGATCTTTCCTGACTATCCTAATGTTTTGTTTTATACTTGAAAGAATCAAGCTGAACAAACTTATGAGAGGGCTTTTTACAGTCAACTGGTTGGCCTTCCCCAGAAGTGCCTCCTACCCTCCATGTCTGCAGGGCTGTCACCCATGGTACCACCCGAGGCTTCGTCCACTTCTTAGAACTTCTGAGAATGTGGGCACCCCTGGCATGGCAGTGACAAACTGGAAGTGGAGAGTGCATAAAATAATAAATCTACTTTTTATAGCAGAGGTGCTCAAATACTGGGCTCTACAGTGTGCGGTGACCAAAGGATCCTGGATAACCTGCATTGAAACCCTGGGAGGTCTCAGGACTCTGTGCATGTCCTCTAGTGCCCAGCACGTGGCAGATCCTCCACACTCTTGGATATTGAACATGTTCTTTCCCTAAATGGGCATCCCAGTGTCTTAGGTCTAAAAACAGCCCAGAAGTATCAATGTGCTACAATTCCAATGGATAAATAGACCCAAATAAAATACTCATCCATAGGTAGTTCTCCAGGCTCAGGGCTTTGCATTATATAGACTGGGGCCTGCCACTACTGGCAAAGGAAATTTGTCTCCAAAGCAATGTTTGACCCATTGGACAAGGAGCGTCCCAGGCAGAAATTAAAATGCTAGAATCCAGTCTTAGAGAACTGCTTGGACCCTGCAGGTCTGTGGCCCTGAGGTTTAGCCCAGCTCTGTGACTGCCCGGCCCACTGTTCTCTAACGTATCTGGTTCTTCATTTTTGACTCCACTTTTATAAACGACGCAACCTTTCTAACCTGAATCACTTACAGCAAATCATTGACTTTGGGCATCAAACACTTTTATAAGCAAATTTTGAAACTATAAAATTTTTACTTCTATTCATAAAAATGAAGGTAGACTCACCCTCTGCTATTGTGCTACAAAGAAGAACAATTCTACACCTGGAAGATGAAAGAAATGTCTTTTTTTAATTAACTACCATGTACCAGGCACTTTGCTATACACTCGCCCACGTGTTATTTCATTTAGTCCTTTTGATACATTATCCCATGTTCCCATGAGGACTTACCACACCAATTTTCAGATGAAGAAACTGAGGCTGTAGGACATGTAGGTACTTGGATAGCCAATGAGAAACCCAAAATTCAAAACCAGGTGTCCATGGCTCTAAGATCATGCTTTGCTCCTTTGTGTGGGCACAGAAAAATATAAAATTATGTAGTCAAGATTTCCAAGGGAACCAAAAAATAAAAGCTATATTTGCTTCACCTATTATATTCTTAAAGACAGAAACAAATCAACTATTACTTCATTTCCAACAAAGAATCACAGAGTGGGTCTCTAGATATGCTGGTCTGATGTTGACTGATCTATGCTGTGTGGGAGTGGGAAGAATATGGCACAGTAGTGGGTACCAAGGACCCAGGAGTTGGTTGGCAGAGACAATGGGTGGAAGGGAGGGGCATGGGGCAAGACAGCCGATACAGAAAATTCAGAAAAGTTATGTTTCTGTTTCCCGTGAATTTACCCCATTCTTTTTGTAAGTCCCCATCTCTAAACTGTACTGTCTAATTACCACAGGTAGAACTTGTCCAGCTATGTGGACATCCTTTCTAGTAAAAGGTTGGAGAAGTGTTCGTTATCTATTGCTGAGTAAAACTTACCCCAAAATGAAATGCCTTAAAATAACATTTATTATCTCATGGTTTCTATAGACCAGGAATCCCAGGCATAGCTTAGCTGGGTTCTCTGCTTCAGGGTCTCCCACAGGTTATAGTCAAAATGTCAGCTAGGGTCACAGTCATCTCAAGGCTTGATGGACAGGGAAGGACCGCTCTCCAAACTCACTCGCATGGCTATTAGCAGGATGTTGGACTGAGGGCCTCCGCGTCTGTTGGCTGTTGGCTGGAAGCTGCCTCAGTTTCTTGCGGCATGGGGCTCTCCCCAGGCCAGCTCACACATGCCAGCTTGCTTCCTCAGAGCCGGCAAGAAGAACCAGAGAGAGGGCAAGCAAGACACAGAAGCCACAGAAGACTTCTGTGACCTGTGATGGTTAATTTTATGTGTCAACTTACTTGGCCACAGGATGCCCAGGTATTTGGTCAAACAGTATTCTGGGTGTTTCTGTGAGGGTGTTTTTGGATGAGATTGACATTTAAATAGGTAGACTGAGTCAAGCAGATTACCTCCCTTAATGTGGGCAGGCCTCATCCAACCATCTGAAGGCCTGAATAGAACAAAAGCCTGGCCCTCACCGGAGTAAGAGGGAACTCCTCCTGTCTGACTGCCTTTGAACTGGTACATTAGCTTTTTCTTTCCTTTAGTTTCAAATGGAAACACTGGCTCTTCCTGAGTCTCAAGCATGCCAACTTTTTGATGAAAGCTACGCCATCAGTTTCTGGGTCTCTAATATGTCAACTCTCCCTGCAGATCATGGGACTTCCCTCCTCTATAATCACATGAACAAATTATAATAAATTATAATAAACAAATTATAATAAATCTCTTTGTATACATGTATATTAATATATGTTCCATTTCTCTGGAAGACCCTTACTAATACACAGCCCAATCTTGGGACATCCCATCCATTTTGCCATAGTCTATTTGTTAGGAGTGAGTCACTAAGTCCCTCCTACACTAAAAGGGAGAGGATTACACAGGGTGTGGGTCCCAAGAGGTGGGATCACTGCAAATCGTCTTAGAATTCTGCCTACCACAGTCATCGCCTGCCAAGTTAGGATAGAGAATGGAGGCAATGGAGGTATATGGAGTCAGTAGCAGGAGAAGAAAGAGAAGAAGAGTTTATAGGTGACCTTGGGAGTGGGTCTGCAAAAGGAAAACATATTTAGGCAGTGTTAACCAAAGATATTTGTCCACAACACTTTTTCCAAGAGAATTTCCTGGAACTTGTGTTAAATGATGAATTAGATAATACAAGTACAAATGCCACTGGCTTATTGCCATGACTACTGTATTATATTCTGATTCAGAGTCAACACACACTGATTACATGTGTGTGGTCTGCCAGGCTCCTGGGCAGGCATTTGTACTTGTATTATCTAATTCATCGTTTAACACAAGTCCCAGGAAATTCTCTTGGAAAAAGTGTTGTGGACAACACTGTATTATTGAGGCCATGAAGCCAGACTACACTCCTGTAAGAAGGGAAGAGGGTCATTCCTGAAGAGAGGCTAGTTCTAACATCCCGCACCTGAGGAGGAGTCAGGAAGTGGCACTCTGAAGGTAGGCTTTAGTCAGACACGAAAGAGAACTCCTAGCCTTTCTTTCGATCCCCCTCTGAACTTTGAGTTGGCCCAGTTGGCTTGGGGGCAATCCTTGCAGAAGTCTTAAAGATGGCTTTTGACACATGGGCCCGGCCCTGAGGAAGGCAAGGACACAGCCAGCAAGATATCTCAAGCTGAGGACAAACAAGTCTTACTTTACAAAGCATATTTCTAGCTGCATGTTCCTCTTTTACTTGATGTTTTTGTTGAAAATCTAGCCTTCCGTGAGAGCCTTTAAGAATACTCCAGCTGTGCTGGAGTGAACTAAGGCACAAGCCAGGCTGGCATGGTAGCAGAGGCATGTCACACGAGGCCAGCGTGACGACATCTGGTGTGAAACTCGCAGCGAGTTCTCAGTTCACATCCCTGGCCCTTTCTCAGGACAGGCCCTGGTGCACTGAGGTGAGTGTCAGCAGCCATGTCTTTACTTGGTGACAAGAACCAGGGCTGATTTATGCAGGGATGAATGCCTAAATGAAACCAGGCTAATCACATGTCTCTTCTGGGAATGTGGAGATTTGTATTAAGAGAAACAGCCAATGCAGGTCACGGAGCTGAGTCACGGGGTGTCCTAAAGGAAACATCCAGATGCTCCCCCGGTTAAGGTCCTTGGAGCGTCCCTACTCCTTACACTTCCGAGGCTCAGCTTTTAAACTCTGATCTTCTCAATAAATTTTTCTTTTTACTTAAACTGGACAAAGTCTGTTTCTCCCCCTTTAATCAAACAAATCTTATTTAATGCTGGATGGCAACAGTCTTTTTTTTTTTTTTTCGAGAGAGAGAGCTCCCCAAGGCAAGGCAAAGGGTAGAGTGTAAGAATTAGAACTCATAGGCTTGAAGGCCGTCCGCACATGTAGCCTTACCATTCAGTGCCAGCTCCAGAGGATCCTAAGCAAAATAAGGGTACGCTCACCATGGAATCAGGGGAGATCCCACAGGTCCGAGTCTGGGGAGAGCTGACCCCAGGGAAGCAGAGCCCTGAGGACACCCAGAGCAGCACCAAGGAGAAAGCAAAACCCAAAGTGTTAAGCAGGTAGCCCTGCTAGTGGCCAAAATGGGGAAGGTCTGCTGGGTATGAGCACAGTTTAGCTAAACAGCTAAAGTTCAGACCAATGACCTCAGGCTTAGATGAACTGAAACTCAGGGCAGGGACACAAGTCCAGGCAACAAGACAACCCACTTGGGTCATAGCTCGAAGCAGAAGCCCAGTTACCAGAACTGGAGCATAAGGTCAGCGCCGGGCAACTCATGGGTGCATGACCTGCACTGCTGGACTCCTGAATTTCCCAACAAAGGACAGGTCCTAGAGTCTGCAGCAGGGCTGAGGACAGGCAGGGGTCAAGGATAAACAGGCAAGGATCTGGGGAGGGGAGTCCAGTGCTCACACTCTGATCTTGAAGCCTTCTGGGGCCTTGCTCAGTCCCAAGCTGCCCAGCAGAAGGGGCTCCAAGGAAGGACAAAGTCAATCAGGGAGAGGGAGCCACTGTAATGTCAGAACCGTGCGTAGGGGCAGAGAAGAGGGAGAACTGCGTTTGTTTGTTTATTTCCTCATGGCAACTCACAAACTTAGCCAAATACAGATAAAAATGAAGTGCAGGAAAACTTTCCTCACACCCTGACTCAGAATGGTTACTAAGGGTATAGACTAGATGTAGGCGGATGTAGGCAGAATCTCAAGTTCCACCTAACAGTCCTCAAACACGGCTTCCCCTGTGCCCTTCCATGTAGAAAAATCTCCCAAGGGTTTCCAGGAGGTGCTTGTTCTATTGCTCAATATTTTCTAAAATAATCCAACTGGAAACCCAATATTCATCTTCCTCATGTCTCCTAAGCACAAATGAGCCAAGCACACCTGGAGATGCTTGGTCAAAATTTATAGAGGGCCAGGTGCAATGGCTCACGTCTGTAATCTCAGCACTTTGGGAAGCCAAGGTAGGAGGATCACTTGAGGCCAGGAGTTCGAGACCAGCCTCCGCAACATAGTGAGATTCCGTCTCTACAAAAAATAGAAAAAATTATCCAGTCATGGCGGTGCATGCCTGCAGTCCCAGCTACTCAGGAGACTGAGGCAGGAAGATCCCTTGAGCCCAGGAGTTTGAGGTTGCAGTGACCTATGATGATGCCACTGCACTCTAGCTGGGGTGACAGAGTGAGACTCTGTATCAAAAAGAAAAATAATTTATGATAGATAGATTGATTATTCCACTTCTATCCTCTCTCTAATACCCTCTCCCACACTACTCCTTATTTACTCTTGTGACGGAGCAGGACTGGGGGGCTCCAGGACTGAAGATAATGCTACAATTTCTATGGGGTGCATGAAATCAAGGTTCAGCAAGGAGGGCATAGATGGGTTGGCTCATCTGTGGGTGGAAGGATAGAATTGGTCATGCATTCTGAAATACATTTGCAAGGGCCTTTAGGAGCTACCTGGTTCCAGTGTACCTCATCTGATGAGACGGAGACTGCCCTCTATAAAATCAATAAAGGGCCACAAGGTGGGAACTGTGGCAGGGGAAATATATATATAACCAGGCATTGTTCCCTAGCTTGCTTTCCTAAAATTGCTTACTCCTCTGGTGTCACATAGCTGATGTTCATAAAGATTCTTAGCTTTCTTCATTGCTCCCATAGATAACATCCCCCTTGTAAAACCTAAGGCTAGTTTTTGAGATATCGTCCAGCCCTGCATTCCAGTGGAATGGCTGAACCACCCAGACCAGTGGCCCATACCGAGGAACTGACTCAACTGGTCTCGCAACTCCCACCCAAGAACCAGCTGAGCAAAGAAGACAATTTCAGTACCCCTATGATTCCACCCCAAACCCAGCCAAATAGCAGATCCTAGTGGCTAGCCCTCTGCCTGCCAAACTAGCTTTAAAAATCCTTTCTCCCAAATTCTCAGGAAGACGGATTTGAGAACCTCCTCCTGTATCCTCACATGGCACCTGCGACATTGAACTCTTTCCCTGCTGTAACTCCTGCTGTGTCAGCATATTGGCTTCCTCTTCAGCAATGATCACTGAACCTGGTAAGCCTGGGACAAGACTGGTTAACTTAGCAGCTGGCAAAGGCTAAGGTTATTCTTAATGAATATTACTATGCGGGCCCAGGATTAGATGTATCAATACATTCATTCCCAGATTTCAACTGTGCTTGAAGAACCTGGATAAGAAGCAGGTAGAGACGGTGGAGGCAATTGTAGAACAGGGAGGATTCATATCAGACCATATCAGGCAGTGTAAGGCTCAAAAGAGTTTGTTACCAAACTTCACAAAAGAAATAGGAACATTTCCCTTCTTCCTGTTTTAATTTACCTTTACTGAGTGTGGACTTCATAAACTCATTTTTAGAAATCTATTCTGTATTTGGTAGAGTTGTGAGGTGCCAGAAGCAGAAAAGAAAATACTGTAAATCGATTCTCCCCCAACCCCATCCCATTCCACCCCCACTGCCCCTTTGCATTTTTATGCAGAGGGAAGGGTGGGGACAGAGCTACTAAATTATTCAAAATTGCACCTTCAAAGTTCCTAGGAGGTATGTCTGTGGTTTTGACCCTAGGCTTCCTCTTGTAACGCCCTTAGAAGATTGCCTGGTACCTAGCAAGGACTGTGTGGGCATTTGTTATTAGTAGTAGCATTTGCATTTGCATTTGTACCTTTAATGTAGAATTCCCTGTCCATAATCAGCCAACTCCTACCTTCTCTGATACCCTCACACTCATCACTATCCAGGGTCTTAGGGCCTACAGAAATTTATTCCAAGTACTTTGATTAAAATCATTGTTTCTACAGATGAGAAAATTAAAAAAATTGTATGTAGCTCTTGGAGAGAAGAAACTTGAAGATTGAGCTACTTTCAATTATTAACACTAAGCGAAAGAAAAATGTGCAGGCAGTCCTCACCGCTGTCCGCTCTTAAATTCCATTCATCTGCTGCCTTGATGGTGCTGACAAACTCCTATATTTCACTTTTCACTTCATTGATTTGTTCATTCAACAGTTTCCCTGCTGATTCATTGGCCTCAAAGTCAACTTGTCAATGTTCTACCTTACCGATTCAGGAACACCAGTGGGTGGAAAAAGAAGGTAAGTGCTGGCTGGCTGTCCTGTGGCAGGAGATGAAAAAATGATTCATTCCTTACCATTCTTCTGCTTTCAATGACAATTCCACGAATGCCATGTAGCAAAAGCTGAGGCAGCCCACAGGCACTCGAAAACATGTTTTTATGCTTTGTTGATTCATGGGACCATAGGACTCGACTAGAGGGGCCCTGCCCCATTTAGGATTATCTGTTCTCAATAATCATGAGCTAAATACAAACAACTGTGAAAGGCAGCTCTTCACAACGAAGGAAGTACAAAGCCAAGCACAAAGGTATCTGCAGTGGATTTGGAGCCTGAACCATCAAACTTGATTCATGCCCTGTAAGTCCAGGTTTCCGTAGCCTGTAAATATAAATAAGGAAGGTCATTTTCCTATTATTTACAACAACTTCAAGACTCCATTTATCAAATTAGCCAGGCCTCAGCCCTCCTCCCAGGGAATCCTCAAAGGTGGTGGTATTTCATGTGCTTTCCTGAGTCAGTTAATCTCTGTTTCCATGGGCTCAGGCCATCCATCTCCACTCTGTCCACAGGCCACTTAGGCCAACTGCCAGTTGCTGTTTACTCTTCTAGAACTGCTGGCCTGCCTCTGGCAACTGCCGCTGTTCCATACTGCTCTTGTTTGGGGAGCGAAGGGAAGAGAGGAATGCACTCCCTCCTTGTGTGTCCGGTGCGCAAGAGGTGCTTCCTTTATACAGCTGAGACCAGGCTATAACCTTTGACAAGACTTAGTTTAAGGGCCCAAGGTAACAGACAGGAATGGTAACCTCCTTTGTGATCTATGCAGCAGTAGCATCAGCATCAACTGCGAGTAGGATAGCAATTTAGAACCTCAGGCCTCATCCTAGTCCTCCTAAAACATGATGTGCTTTTTAATCAAATCTTTGGGAAATTTCATGCATTTTAAAGTTCCAGAAACATGAATTTCAACACAGAGGAACTTTCATCTGCATGCGTAATTCTACTCTATGACTCTCCAGGTCTGCTTCCCACCCTCTCCACCTCATTCATTCTCTGCTCAAAATGCTGTCCTCTACGGACCACGTCAGCAGGGCTTCCACTGTCTCTGGCTTCAGCGGATGGGAGGAAAGTGGGACTAGGCTGTCTCAGGCTGGCTGTGACCCTCTCCATTGTGAACTTCCCTGAGGAAGCCCACCCATTCCTTGGTCTAAGATTTTCCGTAGGGGATCTTGTTTCCTTCCCCAGGAACTGCCTGCTTTCCTGTATGATTACTAGTGTGAATGTCCACTGTACCCAATCATTTTCATGGTTTCCCCTCTAGGCCCAACACAGCAATACCATTAAAACACAGTGGTCCTGCATTAGCACATTTTCCAACATCCAATTATTTAGCCTTAGAGAGCAGTGCATATAAGACATCCACAGTCCTGCCTGGACTGACCAGCAGAAGCATAGTCTTCTACCTTTGAACAATCTTTTCTCTATTGTTAGGGCTAGATCTGCATATTCATCCATCTTGGCCCTGTATCCTGAGAAACAGCTTAAATGAGAATAAGCACATCTCCCTTGAACACATCACAATTTTTGAAAGTTATAGGAGGGCTTCCACCATTGTTCACTTACAATCCATTCTCCAATCAGAAACCAGAGTCTTCCTCCCAAACTGTAAATCAGATGTCACCCTTATGCATAAAAACTTTTTGTGGATTTGGTTTGTACTTATAACATAAAGCATGGAGTTACAGGTCAGTTTCCCCGAGAAGCAGATCCTGAGATGGAGTTTAGTATACAGGAAGTTTACTGGGGAGTGCTCTCAGGATCACCCCCTGTGGAGGACGTGGAGGAGGTGGATTGGACAGAGAGAGAAATTGGGCTGCAATACAGTCACAACAAAAGCCTCCACTGACAGAGTGGGCATGACTGTGTCAAATCATCCCTAATCGAAGCAAAGGGGGAGGAGCCTTTTTACCTCAGTACGGCCTCATTCCACATGGGCTGCTCTTGGGAAAACAGTGTGATCTTGGACCACCAGGCTGTCTTCAGCCAAGGGCAATACCCAGAGGGACTTTGGCTTCAAGCTGGCATTGCCCACATTCTTGGCAGCTAGGTGAATGGGTGCTCCATTTGCAAAAGCATTGGGCTGGGAGTTGCATCTACCTGGCACAGCAGAGCCACGGTCGACCACACGTGGTCTGTAAAACCCTACAGGATCTGGCTCTGTCTACTGACATAACTTCGTCTTACCCCTCACTATCCCCCGTACTCCAGTCACAGTGGCCCCATGCAGATTCCTCAGGGACTTGACCATGCTCTCCCTGGATCTTGGTGTGGTGGCAGCTTTTCCTTCAGATCTTGGGCCAGAGGTCACTGCCACAAAGATACCTTGTTTGGCTACTTATTTAACATAGCTCTCACACTTTCCCTGCCTGTGGCCATTGTGTCATATTGCTTATTTCTTTCATACAACTTATCACAAAATGTCAATATTTATTTTACTTGTTTAACTGCTGCACAAATGTTTCTTAAGGGCAGAGACTTTGTTGTTCTTCTTCATTCCTTTTCCCCAATGCCTAGACTAGTGGCTGAAACACAATAGATACTACAAATGAATGAATGAATGAATGAGCAGTGCATTCTAAATTGAAGAGTTTTTAAAATTTTTCATGCTTTTAGAGGCATAACTTCCTCTGACTGGAGTGCACTGTCTTTATTACTAAAAAATTCTTACTTGGCTCAAATGTTAGATTCTCTATAAAACACTTTTTTCTCCTCTGATAACTCTCTTCCCATCCTGCCACTGTCAGCGCTCTGTGGCTAGCTCAGTGCCTAGCACAGAGGGACAGCAATAACAGCACAAACATTTATTGAATGCCCACAATGTATCCAACATTACTATGTGCAGGGGACACCCTGTGAACAAAACAGACAAAATCCTTGCCCTTGTGAAACTGGTATCCTATCCTGGTAATTGGGAGAAGATAGACATAAACAAAATAAATAATTCAACTCTATGCTATAGCAGAAAAGGGGAACAGAGAATACTAAGTGGCATTACAAACATTAAAGAGAATAGCCACAGAAGACCTCACTGAGACATGAAAGTACAGAAAAGAGCCCCATGAATATCTGGGTGAAGAGTGTTATGAGCAGAGAAATCAGTGAGAGTAGAGAGCTTGGAGCTGGAATAAGCTTCTTCAGTGAGCAGCACAGGAGCCAGTGGAAGGTGAGCAAAGTGAGTAAAGAGAAGGGAGAGATAATGGGGGCCAGACCACAGGGGGTCTTGTGAGTCATTGTCAGTGAGATGGGAGCCAGTGGAGGCACCTTTTGAGCACAGAAGGGACACAACCTGACTTGGGTTTTGAGAGCAGGTTGAATGGATGCAAGTGTGGAAACAGAGATACCTGTTGGGGCCACTGCAGTGAGCCCGGTGAGCTTGGACTTGAGTGGTGTCAGAGGAGATGGTGAGAAAGGTCAGGTTCTGGATATATTTTGAAGACAGGGCTATCAAGATCTGCTCTTGGATTGGATGTGGGATGAGCAAGAGGAGTCAAGGATGATTCAGCATTTTCATCTAAGTGTGGAGCTGATCTTCCCTGACATGGGCTAGGTGGCGAGACGAGCAGGCTGATCGGGGGAGAGTACACATCAGGCATATGATGTGATAAGTTTTAGGTGCCTCAGTAGATATCCAAATGGAAATATTAAGTTACCCACAGAGTAGGAAGGAAACCTGGGATCCGAATGCAGAAAAGACTTCTATGAAAATGAATAACTGCAGCAAATCATGTGATCAATCAATTATTTATTTTTTATAAATAAAAAGTGATGAGACCAAGAAGAATTCAGTTGCAATATCCAAAGCAGAGATTTCATATCAATACATTCTTGCACAATACTTTTAAATTCTAAATGATGCATGGACTTTCATTATATTACATGATTGCTGCATTGAAAATACTTTTGTGTAGGGAAAATTAAAAAAGCCAACTTAACAGTCTTTATTTTCTCATTCTCTTTCTTTTGCCCCTTTCTTCTCCCTTGCCTTCTTCCTCTTTCTCTCCACTTTCAATTTTTTGTGTCTCCTGCCAATTTCATAAGCTTGCCAATGGCCACCCAAGCCATTCTCACTACTAGTCAATTAAAGACTGCTCACCTTTGGTAATGTGACCTAATTAAATATAAAATATACTTATTCTAGACATTTTATTTTCTCCTCCTGAACCAAAATTCCTCCCTTCAGAGTTTTGTGAATATAATTAGAAGAAAATATTTAGTACCACTTTGCATTTCTTCTGGGGAAGACCAGGAAACAGAAGAGAACATTTCACAATATACAATTAAAGTATAAAATTATGTTGGATCTCAGACAAGAGGTCAATGTTTTCATCATGAAATAAGAAAATGGATATATTTGAAGTGGTAACTGTATTGTTGTTGCATATATTCATTGAGATGGTAAAAAATGCATTATAACTTCTCTAAAACTCATTGGCAAGAAAATTAATTTTATATATTCTTTAATTGGTAATGTATACACAACAAAGTTTAAAATAATTTGGGCTTCCATTTTTTAAGCCATCTCATTACTTACCAATGCCCATATGTGGTTTAATGTGCTCCAGTTACAGCATTTTCTAATTTAATTGAAAATAATTGATTTTAATATATTGTAAAATGAGTTATTACCCTACCTGAGATGTTTTTATATAAAAACACTGTAATTGGCAAGATTGTTCTCTCTTAGTGGTAAATCAGATAAATAGTATGTTATATAATTGATGCTATCTTACATTTGATAAGTTATAGTACTATAATAGATATATACACACATACAAGCCTAAGTGTATGTGTGTATAAAAATGTTAATATAATGACATTTAGATTAGTACCACAAATGAGTTAATAATTTAATATCAAGAATCTTCTATATATTTGTAAATGGAGCATATTTATTTATTCCTTCAACAAGTATTTTTCAAGAACATATTTGTTAAAGGCATGTGTCAGTTGTGCTGACTGCTAAGAATACTATAGTGAACAAAACACACATAGTACCTATTCTTAGAAGTTTCAGTTTGCCTTGGGATATAGGCAATAAAAAAAGTAATTAAAATAGTGTTGTAAATGTCCTAATAGAGGAAATTAGGGATACAATAGGAATATAGAGCAGAGAGACTTGAACCAGTGAATCCCTATTGTAGGAAGTGATATTTTGGACTTAATCTAAGAAATAGCTGAAGTTAGCCAGTGAATGTGAGACGCATGTGTGGCTTTTTATCAGGGTGTGGTGGTGCTGGGATATTTTCAATACCATGTTTACTTGTGATTTACCAAGTTCATTTTAGAAAACATGTATTACAATTCTTTTCCGGAAGGAAAAGCAGGAGAAATAAATGGTAGGCCTTAATACTACCAACACCAAGTTCTGTCATCTGAGGTATCTATACATTTTTCTACAATTGAAAAGGCATAGTCTATTCCAAGAAGCTAACATCCCTCATAGGGAGGTTAACCAAAACAGCAAAACCAACAGGTATAAAGTAGAATAAGTCAAATATTAGGTGCTACCTGATCCCCATTAGAGATAATATTCTGAGACGTAGATTTATTTTTCTTCTCCACTTTGACATAACTTTGATGGTCACAGCCAGTTTTATCTGAAATTATTTGTTCCAGTTGATCTAAGTGAAAGGGAACAGTTTAGAGTTTTGTACAATGAACAGTACCTCTCAGACAGTGAGTTGGCCCACCCACGTGGTCTGCTGGCCAAGTCTACCTCCTGTTAGCCATGTAATCACACCAAGGATCCCCAGAGGCCACACTAAGATGAGCCCAGAAAAAATGGAAGAAGAGCAAGTCTGTCCTCAGCAGACACAGGGTGGGACCATTGGCTCAGACAGGTCTATGGGGCTTTCATATTTCTGGACTATCTCCTGTGCTTTTAGATTTCATCATTTTACCCTAATTTTCAGAGTTGCCTTGTAAAAATCCATGGGAAACTCTCAGACACTCCTGAAAAGGTAAGAAAAAAACTATCACAGTAGATGTGTTTGGTGCAGTTCTGAACTAGTTTCAATTTTTAAACATTTATTATGAATTCTTTCCTTCAAATGGAAAGATAATTGGTAAATTTAAGCACAATATAGACATCGGGGAAAAGTCCAACATTAACGAGAAGCAAAATAATTTATGAGAATTCTAGATGCATATCTTACAATACACATAATAAAAAGATGAGTTTTAGCTAAACAATTTAGTCATAATAAAGGTAACAATCCAATCTGCCACTGACAAGTAGACCTATGGTTTAAAAGGCCAAAAAAGCTAATTAAAACTACAAAAAGATGAATTTCCTAGTTATTATTGGCAGGATACATGTGACTAGGTTTTTTTTTTTTTTTTTTTTTTAAGGATACGTATATAAGTATAGAAAGGAAATGCCCAGAGAAGAAATCAGGGCAGAGTACCACAATTTCTCGAGAATACAACCCCTCAGGTTTAATTAAGGGGAATGGAGAGAGGATAACAGGAGATGTGAACCCTGTACAAGATTCAGACTCTCATTTAATTTAAGAAATGTTTACAGAGGGTAAGGTACATTGAATGATGCAAAGAGAAGGGAGAGAAATATGAACCACAGTACCAAGTGGGGTGTGGGAAACAGAGACAGACACAACAGGAACAGATGGGACGGTGCTTAATCCTCACGGAGCAGGTGGAAGTGAGGAGGGGAAGCCAGTCCGCAGAGAGGGAAGTCAGGAAAGCACAGAGAGCAGCAAGTAAGGGACTTGTTGAAAGAATATTAATCAGTAATCATCAGCAAGTGACAAGGTCCCCAGCCATAAAATATAAAAGAGAAGCCCTGCTCAGTAAGCCTCAGAGACAGATTTCAAATGTAAACCAGTGAGGTGTTGTCGTTGTTCACACGTGTGGATTTGCAATGAACCACTCCATTTATATCGACAGTTGCAAACAGGGAACAGTCGGCCAGATATGGCCTGTTACTAGGTGTGATTTGTCTTGTTAATGACTTTGTATTAATGTTTTTCTGCCAACATTTAAATATTGGCACCATTTGCCTTTTTAAAAATAACAGATTTCTAGCTTCTCTTGAAAAATTAGAAAATCTGGCAACACTGGGATCATTTTCCCAATTTGCCCTGATCAACACCAGCCCATTTGGTTTATTTTTGTTCAGTCTATGACCATCTCATTTACACTTGTCATCAGCATCAGGCATTTTCAAGACATCTGATCTGAGCCAGAAGGAGGCTTAAGAATGCACAACACAACTGAACCCATGACTTATATTTCTTACTAATACTACCTTATTATAGCAATTTAAAAATTCTGTTAAAGGTATTTATTTTTTTGTGTTACTATTAAATTCAAAACTCAACTAGGAAAAAAATGCTATTAAAAAAAAGTCCCTCAACCAGGGTCTTATCTCTTATCCATCATTTCCTTCCCAGCACCTAATGGAACCAGTAAGTGATTAAATGAATCTTGTAAGCCACAGAAAATCCCACAGTAACCACGCACTGGACCAGAGGCCCCAAATGCAAGCTGGGCCAACACCCATGGAAACTGATGAATCACTGGAATATAGTCTATGTGCTTTGCTGGAAACTACCTGATTCTGTTCCAGCCCACCTGACATACAATCTGACAACTGGAAGGAAAAATGTGGGCCAGTCAATATGGAAAGATACTTCTGAACCAGAAAAGGAAATTCCAGGAGAAATGTAAGGGGAGATTAAAATAAACTATATAGGTCAGGCGTGGTGGCTCATGCCTGTAATCCTAGCACTCTGGGAGGCTGAGGTGGGAGGATCACTCAAGCTCAGCAGTTCAAGACCAGCCCAAGCAAGAATGAGACCCCTGTCTCTACTAAAAATAGAAAAAATTAGCCAGGTGCGGTGGCTCATGCCTGTAGTCCCAGCTACTCGGGAGGCTGAGGCAGGAGGATCACTTGAGATCAGAAGTCTGAGGTTGCTGTGAGCTATGATGATGCCACTGCACTCTACCCAGGGCGACAGAGTGAGACTCTGTCTTCTAAAATAAAATAAAATAAAATAAATAAATAAATAAATAAGCTATATATAATAGAGTCAAATCTTAGTCATTCCAACACAAATTTGGGGGGTAGTGCTGGGGGTGGAGGGTGGGGAAAGAGCAGTTTTCTTTAATTTCTATAGTGGTCTATTGTTCTCAAGCTTCTAATTCTGATGATTCAGAGGTACGAACTTGTTAATAAAAATTTTTTTTAAGAATTTTTTAAAGCCACAGTCTCTTCCAGCTTAAACCAGATAAATTAGCAGTCCATTCAAAGTCCAAACACCCTGGTGGAGCTATTTTTCCCTTTACAAGCAGGCTTCCTTCTCCTCTTTCTCCACACGGCATCTGGACATGATGTTGGTAAGAGGAGTCTCTGAATCGCCTGAGGATGGTGTTGGCGATTTCTGCCAAGGTAGCCGGCCTGATCTCGTGCCACTGCGTGGCATCACACCCTACAGAGTGGCTAATGCTACAATTCCCATTGGTTATGGGTTGGTTGATTGAAATATGTGTATATTCCTCCTTTTGTTTTCAAGCAAGAATGAAGTTTCTAGAGGGACATACTTGGAGTAGTGAGGAAAGACAAAGGCACTATCTAGTCAGCCCCAGACCAGTCGCCCTGAGACATAAGACCCAGGTCACCCTCATCTCGTAAGATAATATCTGAGGAGCACAAGTCTGATTTTGATGCCATCAGGAGATTGATGATTGATCGTATCATGCCACCTACCCGCTCCTCAGACTCAGAGAGCACCTGTGGAACTCCTTTCTCTGAATAGTCCCAGCTCTTCCAAATTCTACTGCACAATTTAGCAGTCAATCGTGCTCATACAACCCCAGTTCATGTTTCAAGAGTTTGTCTGTTGGTTTGAGTGTCTGATTTCTCAGCACACATTTTCCCATAGACACTGTATCAGAAATTATGGTTAAATCCTCAAAACTGCCCTCAAAAGGCTCTTTAAATTTAATATATTTGGAATATATACTACAAATGATACCATATCAACTATGCTTAACCAGCATTTACAATTCTGTTTATACGGGGAAATGCATTCCATCTTGCAGCTAGAGATGCCAGGATTGCCTGGGAGAGACGAGAGTTAAGGGTAAGAGGGAGGGCTTCGGATGACAGGGGTGCCTGGGACTTCTTCACTCAATGGATGTCAGAGGAAGCACCTGAGGTGGACCCCTGTTGCCCAGCATGCATCACTCTTCATCTGGAAATGAGACTTTGACTTTATTTGGGGAACTGTCTCCTCCCTCTCTCAGTATATGTGGTTAGGCTGGGCTTACCCCACACACACATCGCCATGACCCAGGCGTGCTGGCCACAGTGATGGACTCAGGGTTGGGTGGCCGCACTCCCTCTGCCTTTCCTGTAGACTGTGTACAACATGAGGGCAGGTAGCATGTCCCAAACACACTTGTGTCCTCAAGATGACTCGGCACAGTGCTTGGCACTAATGACACAGCCATGTCCAAGTAAGGAGGAAAGTAGATGTGCATTGAGCATCAACCATGTGCTAGGCTTTTTACATAGCTTTGAGTGTTAAATACCTTTCTCACACAATATATGTTGCTGACTAGGGTAGTCTTTTTCCAGAGACTTGTTATGTTCTAGAAATAAAATCCTACTCACTTTATTAATTTAACAATATTTCACTTTGAGTTTTTGAATATGGCTATGATAAGAAAAATATTTAATTTCCCTTCATATCTTATAGTGGTCCATAGCTCATTTGTCATAAGAAATAATAATAATAATGCTTGTTCTGACTCATAGGTCAAAAACCCTCTCTTAAGGGTTTTAGAGGTTAAAGGAGATAAATTTTGTGAGTGAACTTTACAAAGCCCTATATGAATATTATTATTATCATTTCCATTATTCTTGTTATTATTATTGCCATCTTCTCTTATCCACTCAAAAGAATAAAATACCTGAAAAACAGATCAGGACTGATTGAAACCATATTCCACCAAAGCTATAGACTTTTCTGTAATTTGGGATGAATGAATAAATTAAACCATATTACATACACACACAAACACACATACACACACACAACCTTCAAGGGAATCTTAAATATGATTATTTTTAATATAAATAAAATAAGTGCTAATTTTCCCTCTAGGAAAGTCATGAATTTTCTGTAACTTGGCAATATAACTCTGTAATAGGAATTTGCATTCATGTTATTGGTTAATAGCTTTGCATTAACCCATGAAATCATTTACCTCTATTCTAAACATTGCTTTTTTTGCTAAAATAATCTTTCTTTTCTCTTAAATTGTTACCTGAGTATCCATTTTAAAAATTGGCTGTGATCAGCTCAGCCTTGAGTTTGCTTGGCAAGAGCCGCAGAGGCCAGCTACGAATAGCCTCATTTCTCTGATAGAAATCTGGTCCTCATTATCTCAAATACATTCCTACTTAGAAACTGCAGCCTGCAGTCTTTCAAACTTCATTTAGTCTGACCAAATGTAACGAACCTTCCCCAGCTGAGGACACAGTGAGAGCCAGGGGCAGAACAGGGAAGAAAGATAATCCAATGTCTCCTTGGCCTTGACTGGTGCCTTGGGGCATCCTGTCTCATTATCTGGGAGAGAAGGAAAGGGACTTTCCTCCTTCCCATAGAGTACATGCCAGCAGATTAAAAACTGGTGGCCTGAGCCTGGCTTGGCTTGAGGCTGTGTCCCCAAGAAGACATATGTGGCATTTGGGCACCCACAGAATGAGCGTTGGTCAAAGCATGAATGATTTCAAACCAAACATCTTGCTTCTATCTCCATTTGCTTAAAAAGTAAATCAACATATGAGCATTAAAAAGCTTCAGGACCAGCACTTTGTAGCAGGAATTTTCTAAAGGAACTAAAGAAATCTGGATATCATCTATCATACCGGAAAAGCATATTATAATACAGGACTATAACAAAGCTCAACAAAAGGCAACGAGAATTGTGTGAAAATCCAGGAAGGAAAGCCAGCAAGAAATAAATTCCATTAGTGAATTCCGCAGCAACTCTGGCTAGTCTTCAGCTCAGTTCTCACCTCTGAGGTAGGGAATGTCTTGCAAAGTACTTTTTTATTCATCTGGAGCCAACACACCAATTATAATTCTAGCTGCCCCTGATGAACCAAGAGACCTTGAGCAGATCACTCTAGCAAGTGCTGAAGATGGGCTCCGGCACGCAGTGGATACTTGACTAACACTGGCTGAATCTGCATCCGCCTCTTTCTTCCCAGGATTTCCCATTTGGAAATTTGTCTCATTAATGAAGTAAATAAAGTTTCCACACTTGTGATGCATAACATTACATCATGCTTTATGGTTTAAAAAATTATTTTCATATGCATTTTCTCATGAAATCATCACAATAACTGTTGGACAGAGGTGGACAAATATTATAGATGAGGTAAGCATGGCTCAGGCACATTAACTAGGCAATCACACAGCTAGTAAGTTGTGTACCTCTTTAAATCCTCATAGAGCTGTTAGATAACCTACAAGAGGATATATCTATAATTGCCTGGCACATAGTAACTACCCTATAAATAGGAGCTACATGGAAAGGCAGTAGAGCACAGTAGTTAAATCACAGGCTTTGAGTTTTGTATCCAGGCTCCATCATTTATTGTGATGGTTAATTCTATGTGCCAACTTGATTAGGTCACAGAGTGTCTCTCTGCCTATCTTTGAGCTGGGACATAGGTCTTCTCCTGCCTTTAGACTCAGACTCAGATTGCAACTATACCACAAGCAATTTTGGGTCTTCAGATTGCCAACTGCAGATCTTGGAATTCTCAGGTTCATAATCACATGACCCAATTCTTTATATATATATAATGTATATACACACATAAGACAGAACCAATAGAGAAGACATATAGATATAGATATATATTAATAGATATTATAAATATATATTAATGGATATCTTCCCTATTCATTCTGTCTCTCTGGGGAACTCAGACTAATACAGATTTGGTACCAAGAAGTAGGGTGCTGCTGTAACAAATATCTAAAAATGTAGAAGTGGTTTTGGAACTGAGTAATGAATAAAGGAGGCTGGAAGAGTTTTGAGATATATGCTATAAAAAAAAAAACCAAGATTGCTATGAAGGGGCTATTAGAGGCAATTCTGATGAGAGGGCAGAAAGAAAAGATCAGAGCTGTGGAAGAAGCATCCATCTTCTTGGAGAACATATAAGTAGTCATGAACAGGATGTTGATAGACACATGGATGGTAAAGGCCATTCTGGTGAGGTCCCAGACAGAAATAAGAAATACATTTCAGGGCCGGGCGTGGTGGCTCACACCTGTAATCCTAGCACTTTGGGAGGCCGAGGCGGGTGGACTGCTCAAGGTCAGGAGTTTGAGACCAGCCTGAGCAAGAGCGAGACCCCATCTCTACTAAAAATAGAAAGAAATTATCTGGCCAACTAAAAATCTATATAGAAAAAATTAGCCGGGCATAGTGGCACATGCCCGTAGTCCCAGCTACTTGGGAGGCTGAGGCAGTAGGATTGCTTAAGCCGAGGAGTCTGAGGTTGCTGTGAGCTAGGCTAACACCACGGCACTCACTCTAGCCTGGGCAACAAAGTGAGACTCTGTCTAAAAAAAAAAAAAAAAGAAACACATTTCTAGATACAAGATCATATGATCAGCAAAAAATAAATAAATAAATAAGAAATAAGAAATATATTATTGGGCAATGGAGAAAAGACCCTCCTTGTGATAAAATGGAAAGGAATCTGGCTGAATTGTTTTTAGTGTTTTGTGGAAGGCAGAACTTTTAAGTGATAAAATTGGATATTTAGCTGAGGAGATTTCTAACCAAAGTGTTGAAGGAACTGCTTTGTTTCTCCCAACTGCTTATAGTAAAATGTGAGAAGAGCAGGATAAATTGAAGAATCATTAACAAAAAGGAACCAGAACTTAAAGATTTGGAAAATTCTCAGCCTATCTATATTGCACAGAATAAGAAAGCTTGTTCTGACAAGAAATTAAGATCGTAAGAGGGTCAGGTATGTTGGTGTGCACCTGTAGGTCCAGCCACTAGGGAGGCTGAGGCAGGAGGATCAGTTGAGCCTAGGAGTTCAAGGCCAGCCTAGGCCACATAGCAAGGTACCATCTCTAAAAAAATAAAAATAAAAATAAATAAAAAAGAAAAGAAGATCTTAAGGGAACAAGATTCAGAGTAGCTAATGCTGATGGGTCAAAAGCATGGAATTCTATCCACCACCTCTTTTTACTCTCCTGGTCACGATCATATAGTAAAGTAATCTCTCCTTAGCTACAATGTGCCATAAAGCATCTTCCACCATGAGATTCTCATCAATAAAATGCTCTTCTCACTCTCTCTCTTCCCAGTAAAAGCTCAGATTCATCTCATAAATTTTTGTCCCAGAGACTTTGATCAGTCTCAACCTCCTTATCAAGCTTCAAAGTGGCAGCTGATGATTTTTATAGCCTCTCTCTAGTTTGAGGCAGGATGACTTAGAGGGGTCATGATCATTTTTAAAAACTTACAATTTTCCTGGTAGCATTAGTATGTTCATGTGTCTCCAAGGTCTTTCTGACACCTTCAGAGAATATTTCACATTAATTTAATAATGATCCATCATTTGGGGAAGAAACGGTAGGCTTCCTCTTTTGTGCTACTTTTAGATTTTGCAAGACAGTCAGATTTATTATATTAGAATATCAAAATCAATCCTCTTTTTATAATAAATCATGACAATCATATAAAAAATGGCATTGATATGTAAGTTTATTTGCATATGTGTTTCCAGAAAGAAGGTCCTAAAAGACAAATATGAAAAGTAAAACACAATTAATTAGTTGGTGCTTCCTGATCCAAATGTGTATGGCATAAGGTAGATATTTAGGGTACAAAACATCCCACATGAAAGACATTGCCTGACTGGGGAACCAGTCAGACCTGTTGAAGGGGTCCCTGCCACTGTCCCCTGAGGAAGGAAGTAGCCCTTAGAGTTGCTGACAGGCAAATTTCTATGCCTGTACTCTGTGAATCTGCCCACCTGACCACGACCGACTGGGCCAGAATGGGCCCCTCATCAAGAACAGCCAATCTCTAAAATGTGAGGTGCAGACAGAAACGGGCAATCAGCCAGAAGCGCAAACACAACAAGGCTGAGTCACATTTGTGACCAGCCCTGGAATAACCATTCATGAACCATGGCTGCCGGCAGGACCACAGACAGCCGTCCTGTGAGCTTCCTGATCCCCACAAGACTTGGCTGGCCCGGGGTTTTGGGTCTACCCACAAAGCCTACTTGTTCCATTTCTCCTGCACATAAGAGGCATCTCTGCATGGCTAAGTTCCCTTATTTTCATCTTTATCCTCTAACCAAGGCCTATTCTTGACAAAGAGAACACAGTTAGCACACGGACCCTTTCTAACAGCGTCTTTTCATAGGACTTTTTCATCAGAAAAGCTTCTTTGACCATTTCAACACCAAGTAACCCTCCAACAGCAAGTATCTCTGCCACTCCCATCAGTGTTTACCACAGACTGCCCTGTATCGCCAGTCAGCTGTTTCATCTGTCCGTGGCTTGTCTCCCAGGTCAATGGCGAGTTTTTGGAAGAGAATGAACTCTGTGGCTGATATAAAGGCAACCAGCCATCTCCAAGAAGGTTTGAGCTGAAAATTGCAGTTCATTAGTCCTTTCTCCAGTGAGTGAACAAACACCCTCTTCCTTTAGAGGTGAAATGACCCAAGTTTGTTACTGTTTCTTCTCATTTACTTAATCTCTCTTTTTATAAAGCCTACATTTACAAACCATTTGTATATGTTCAACATGTTTTAGAGGGTCAGAAAGCTTTTTGTTCTCCTGGTGGTGCATCGAATAGGACTGTTATCTCATACATCTCACCTTATTTATCTCACCTTATTATCTAATCTCTCTGCCAATCTACATTATCATGTAAGTCTTTGAGAACCTTGGTCCAGACATTGCGTTTTACCTGGTGCGTTGTACAACCCCAGAGGCTCTGTGAAATCGTTCAACATTCCCCAGGAAAGCAGAAGAAATAAAAGGAGCAGAGCAGGTGAGACGCTTAAGTCCCGTCCCTCCCCTTTAGCACTTTGATCTGTTTTCCACACTGGGCACAGTAAAATTTATTCTACAGCCCTAAGCAAAAATGGAAACTTGCCTGTATAGTGAGATTTAAGGATTCTGATTTAGACTCCTGACCAAAAAGAGTCTTTCTACCTTTAGATTTTGCCCCCTTTGGATTGAGGTTCTGTGTCTAGGATTTAAAAAACCAGTACACTGGCATCAGTCTTGAACACTTCATCATACAGCGTTGTCTATGCAAGTATAGGACTTGTATGTTACGCTCTGGTGGACTTGCTGCACAAATGAGACATATCCAAAAGGAAAGTTTTAAGGTCAGCCTGGGAAAAAAGACAGAGAAAGACCCTGGAAATTCTATCCTGAGAAATTCTGACCAGCATTCCCCAGTGGGGCAGGCAGGAAACAGCCTAAGGATTAAGGCAACATAGGGGTGGAAGTGAGTGCAGGGAGATGGAGTTTATACAGTTGTCCAGTGCATGGGAGACAGAGGCCAGTAAAGCAAACCTCACAATGACTCTGCAGGAATCCAAGGATTCCCAGCATTCAGGATCCACAAGCTTGCTGAGCATATCTTATCTTGACTTTTACAGGGAACATAGTTAAGCATAACACTCCCTCCTCCATTCCATAACCAGTATGTGTCAGTTTCTCTCTAGTAGTGATATTCCTCCATGAGGTCTCTTTGGCAGAAATAGAACATTCACAACAGATAATACTGGGTTTATAAAATAATATAAGTTGAAGAAAAGTACAAACCAGAAATGGGGCACTATCTACTTTTTTGTTAGTTACCACTCTGGCCATTTAGCAAAATGTCTTGTTTATAGTCAACATTGAAAATAGATTGAGGATTAAGAAAAACTAAGTCCCGATTAAAGGAAATGGAAACATATGTAGATAGATGCTTTGTTAGGTTGGTTTTTGTGTAAGATTGTAAATCGGCTATGAATTCGATTTAGAGATGGGGCAATTTGTCATTTTGCTACCTAATGTCACACAATTTCTTCTGGTAGGCCAGGCGTTTGATTAGAGTCTTCACTGAACTTGGAGGAGTTCTGCGTAAAGGACATGAGATCCTCTAATCATTCTTACCTCTTGCTACAGCCACTAGCATCATCCAAGAACGCACTGACCTTTTATGGTGCTAAATTCCTTGGCAACCATCCTCATTCTTCTGTTACTTTAATCTTTTAACTTTCTTTCCTACTCCCAGACCCTGACCTCCATCTCCATCTTCCCACTCAGTAAGGATAATCTACTTGCATCTTTTTTCATAAGGATCTGTGTTTCTCTTATATTTCCACTCTCAAGTGCAGCTGGTCTCATCAAAAAACATAAGCCACGTGTCAAAATGGTTTAGCACAGTGTCAGATCCTGACCTGAGTTTAGCTTTGGCTCTGGAAACTTACCCTCAATGCCAAATGTCACGTTTGATGTAGAAGCAATTGCTGTGCTGTTTAGATGTTCCTGACACCATCTAAATCCATTACTTCATTGAGATATTTTGCTTAATGTCATCTTCCTTTTAGGGATGAATTAATTGTGCCCAACACTGACTATCCTCACTCCAGAGCTGAGGCCAGCTATGACAACCCAGTCAACAACTCCAAGGCTGAGTTCTTCCTCCTGATTTATAGTTGGAGGTTCAAGCAATCTGTACCAGCAGGAAAATGAAGGTACATTTAAAGTAAAGAAGCCAGGGCTAGGAGTTTGCAAACAGTCTAGACAGCATCTCAAAACCCCATCTCTACAAAAAATAAAAAAAAGAATAGCTGGGTGTGGTGGTGTGCACCTGTAGTCCTAGCTACTCAGGAGGCTGAGGCACCAAGATCACTTAAGCCCAGAAGGTCAAAGCTGCAGTGAGCTATGATCACATCACTGCACTCCAGCCTGGGCAACAGAGCGAGACTCTATCTCAAAAAAAAAACAAAGAAAATGGAAAGAAGACTGGGGCAGATTTTGCTCTTCACTTACCTAGATGGAACCATATGAAATCGCTATTAAATATTTTTGTAAGTCTAAAGTGGTCAAGCATCAGCAGTTTTGTGTGGTTCAGCCCGATACATGAAAAAATATACTCATAGTTCAACAAGTAAGTTACAAACTCCATCATGCAAAATGATTATGAAAATGACAGGTGCCTTGAAAGACTGGTGTGCTGCTAACTATACATCAAACACAGGGATGGCAATGCTCTTTAAGTGTTTATATGCTTGAGGGCTTACCCCCTCGATGCCTTCTATTTTGAAATATTGAACAAGAGTGATAGATCCTTTGCTCCTCGTCTGAGGAAATGAAAGCACCACACCCAGGCAAGCAAGACCAATGGAAAAACATGTGAATGCAGGATACTTTTCTTATTTTGCTCCACGACCCAGAAGGCTGATTCAAGAGGGTGCTTCATTGCGGTTGGTAACTCATCCAAACATGAACCTCAGCGAGGGCACCACCCTCCCACGGGGCATGAGACAATGTGCTGGCCCAGAGAGACATGACTAATGCAAGGTCATCCCAGGGTCTACAGGCTGAACAAGTCATGAACTTCAACCCTGCCAGTGTCAGGGCTTTGCTTCACAGGAGCTGCATTATTAAAAGGCAAGACCAAGGAATACAAAATCAAAAACCTTCATTGCCTCAGCCAACCCATCTTAAGAACACAGGCTCCTTTCAACAGATCCAACCTCCCTTAGAAATTCTGGCATGTAGTAGGTAACATTATGCCTCCCAGGTTTTTTTTGTTTTTTTTTTTTTTTTCTTTCAAAGATTATCTTCTTCTCTTTACCTCCTCGGAGTTTTAAATGGAAGCGCTGTCCCTAGAAAATAACATATACATGCAGGCCTACACATATGGCATTTGAGCTCTAGCTCAAGTATAAGAATCATGCAAAACTTAAGGCCCAAATGTGCAGAGAATTAAGAGGATGGTTAAGAAGTCATTCTAATAAATCAAATTTTATTTAGCACACCCAGGGAAAACACCACTGGAAGGTTGTGACTTCATGGCATTATATCATTTTGGTCTGATTATACCTAGACTTTCCCCCCTAAATCTGATTTTTAAATCAAAATAATATATAAGTTCCTTTTAAAAGAAATGCAGCTTGGGCCGGGCGCGGTGGCTCACGCCTGTAATCCTAGCCCTCTGGGAGGCCGAGGCAGGTGGATCACTCAAGGTCAGGAGTTCGAGACCAACCTGAGCAAGACCCCGTCTCTACTAAAAATAGAAATAAAAATTATCTGGACAACTAAAAATATATATAGAAAAAATTAGCCGGGCATGGTGGCGCATGCCTGTAGTCCCAGCTACTCGGGAGGCTGAGGCAGTAGGATCACTTAAGCCCAGGAGTTTGAGGTTGCTGTGAGCTAGGCTGACGCCACAGCACTCACTCTAGCCTGGGCAACAAAATGAGACTCTGTCTCAAAAAAAAAAAAAAAAAGAAAGAAATGCAGCTTAAAACTTGTGTGGGGGCTATATAAATAGACACCATGTGTGGCTATCTAAAAGATACACACCTAAGTGTATTCCCGTAGCTGTGCTTCCATCCTCACAAACTTTCAAAACTATTTAAAAAGCTTATTTCAAGTCCATTTAAAGAAGAAAACAAATGAGAATATATAGGTATAATTTAAAGAAAATCTCTCACCTCTAAGCAAATGGAACAAAAGGATGGCATGCTTAATTGAAACCCACAGGCTCCCAAATCTCATTTCAGGCATCGGTTTACATAAACATTGTTACCTTGCTTGGACTGGAGTCCCTAATGACAAGAATACCATGTTAAAACTCCCCTGCCTCTCCACACTCCAAACTTCATTTCTCTTAACAAATATTTGTGGAGCTCTGAGAAGATACATATTAAAAGGCTAAATACTGATGGAAAAATAAAAATATAAGAGGCAGCCATCAACTTCCAGTAAACATCCTATAGGGAGAAAAATCACAAAACTATAATTTTTCCATAGTGTCCTCCTAGAAACACACACTCCTTGATTTAATAGCTTTTATATGGAAAAAAAATTCCCACTGCTAAATAGATTTGAGAACTGCAAGGTTGAACAAAGTTAAATCACTTTCTTTTTTGTAAGCTCTCTCATAACCTTGACTGGGCTGATGTGAATTGCACACTGTGAGACATGGATGCAAGATGTAGTACTTGTGCTGCTCGACTGTGACCCTCTTTAACGGGCATCACCAATCACCAATCACACTTGGAGAAACACTGGGTTAAGTGATCAATAGCTTATTGTCTGTTTTATTCATGTGGGAACTTCAGAGGACAGAGACAGGGTGGAATGTTCCAGAACTTCCAGAAGTGATTGAATTTAAACCGAATTCTGGGCTGGAGCTTCACATAAGAATAAAATTTGAATAGGCCCAGAAAAAAAAAATAAAAGATTTCTTATGAAAGAAGACATGAATGTACCAAAATTTAGAGTCAAGAATGAGCATGGCACATTTAGAAGTCAGTGAAGAGAACAGTCTTACTAAAGAGAAGAGTTCATGTTGGGAAATGAATGGCAGTATGAAATTATAAAGACTGAAAGTACTGCATTAGATGTTTTCTGTAATTCTTATAATAACTCTGAAAGATAGGTATTGCTGTGATCATTTTACACATTAGGAAACTGAGACGTGCAGAGCTTAAGAGACTTACCGAAGATCTCATAACAAGTAAATACCAAAGCTGGGATATGAATCCAAGTCTGTCCAATTACAAAAAATTAGAGATTTTGTCCAATAGCCCATGCTATCCACACCAAGGAGTTTCTCATGGAATCCAGTGGAAAAAAAAGTGTACATATAAATACAAATGCACACTGAATGAGAATGAAGAGTAGAAATCAATTGTGTAGAGCTTTACAAGCTAACATGGGTTTTGCTTTTTGGTTTTTGTGGTATATATATATATTAGAGACAGCAGAGATTTCTGAGTACTGGAGAGTTCTCAGGAGGAGACTGACATGAAACTGATGTTTTAGGAAGATAAATTCAACGAGGGTGCTCAGGACAAATTAAAGGAGGAAGGAAATAAGAATCTGAGATGCCATGAAGGTGGTTTCAGTAATTCCACCTTGAAGAGAGAACAGCGGGAAGGGGATGCAGGCAGTGAAGGTGACATGAAAGGAGCCCGTAGCTTGAGAATGAAGTCCTGCCCTGTCCAAAGGGAGGATCAGTGACACTTGGTAACTGACCGAAGGTAGTTGTGAAAGGAGGGGGCAGAGTCCAAAGTGATTTTTCTGTTCCTTTCTTGCCTCTCTTCACCCCGAGTGAAGATGCAAACAATGAGCTATTGCGGTGGCCGCTGAACAGGGCAGGAAAGAGCCACTGACCCTGGCCTTCTACAGGGGACCGTGATGGACGGTGGAACTGAGTCACCACAAAGGGTCCACATAACCTGGGGCATGTATGTGTTTCCCCAAGCAGCGACTATTAAAAACCACAACTGCTGCCCTTCAGAGGTTCAGATCTTGCCTTTTGTGTTAAAGAGGTGCCCTTATTCTCAGACAGAGTTGAGAACCACTTGTCCAAAGATCAAGGAGACAGTGTGTCTAGGGTTGTCATTCTAAGCTGAATGACCTTGAGCAAGCCCCTTCAACTTTTTAGCTCCAATTCCTCATCTTCAAAATGGAAAAGATGACTTAAGACATCCATTTGAAGCAGTAAATTCTACAATTCTCCTAATCAGCACCAAATGACAGTTCTTTGGCTAAAGGCAATGTCTTTGGAATTAGCTATTTTCTGGCCCCTCCCACCTCTCTTTTCAAGCAGAGCAGAATTATGCATATGTGAAAACTCTCGTAGTCCTCGGGCACAAATCCAATCTTTATTCTAGGTTACAGGCTTCCAAGCCAGGTCTCAACAGCCAGGCCACACGAAATGACTGGTGACAATTAGATTGTGACCAACAGCTACATTTCCTTCTAACAGAAAGGGAGCTTTGTGAAGTATTCCAGACATTTACTAGAAGAAACAGCCTTTACAGAGAAGTCACAGCATATGGATATGAGAACGAATTGAGACTCAGCACAGTAAACGCCTCAATCTCAATTATGCCTCCATCCTTTTGTTTATTAGTAGAAATCTGTCCATGAATATGTAATATGCACCACAGGGATATAAATTTCCCTAAGAACGGTCAAAGAAGCATTGAAAAGCTCTAGTCAAGTCACTTTGATTTGTTTTGCTGAGTTCCCCCTCTTCCACCCTATAGGACTCACAAAACCATGCTTTCTGTCTGGCTACAAACAGAACTCTTTGAGATCCCCAAGATGGAGTTAATTTCTATAGGACTCATAAAACTATGCTTTCTGTCTGGCTACAAACAGAACTCTTTGAGATCCCCAAGATGGAGTTAATTTCTATATCCAAAATTCTGCCACCATTTTCAAACTTCCTTACCAATTTCCACTTTCAAAAGCCCCTCAAATACAAGGCAAAACGTCTGCAATCAAGAAAGCTATAAAATGACAACACAAGGGCAGAGACCTTGGCTGGGAGACCACAGGATGTACATGGAGTGAGTATTGCCAGGATACAGCGCTGGACGTATCACTCTTGTTTCCTCACATGGGCCCAGCAAGGTGCTGCTTTCTGTCAACTGCATGAGCCAACTCCCCCGGGGGTCTGTTCAGATGGAAAACAGACAGCGCACAGGCCACAGCCAGCTCCCCTTTCCATTGTTCCCTCCCTGGAAATGAGAATGGGACTATGGCCAGGTGCGGGTTGGGGAGAGGAGGAAAGAGAGCCAGTTGACTCTGAAACAGTCAACAAGATGAGGCTCCATCTGTCAAAATGGAATTCATCATGAGCAATAAATGATTCATTATCAAAAATACAATGACATTCCCTTTTTTAGAGTAGGGTAAGAATGGGGCAGGGAGGATCCCCAGGAAGATGGGTGATCCCCAGGAAGATGGGTTGTACCCAGAAAAAGATACTAAGATGATGATCTGAATGCAACAACTTAAGTAAAAGAAAATCCTAGGAAGTACTAGGAGAAAAATGGGAAAATAAACAACTGAAGAAGCCAGTACAGAGAACAGAGGACATAGTACGGATGCTGTGGGTATCTAAGGCTCAGTCTCTCTGGGTACATCTAGGATGCAGGGTGGATCGCATCTCAGAATCTCAGCATTGTCCTCCTGAAGGATGATAAAATAAGGGCATTTGTCCTCCAACTCCCTTTCATCATTGATGATGGCTACACCAGGTACACTGACTCCCTGGCAATTCCTACCTGCCCACCTGCAGGCCAAGAGAAAGCCCAAAAGCGGGGTCCCAGTGCTTGCAGTGGGATGCTGCCATTCACTTGCACTGAGACAACCAGTGACAAGGAGATATGAGTGGGCCCCAGCAACATTTGCTAAAGTCTGCTGGAGAAGCTGTGGCATAATGAAAAATCAACAATAATGAGAGTTTTGTAATTCCTCCAAATATCATCCAGCTACAGTTGATAACATCTAATGAAGCAGCAGCCTTTTTAAGACCTGATGGTTGGGGACAGGGCTCAAACCAGCTTTGATTGTGTCTGGCTACGTCCCACCCCCCCCTGCCACCACACCTGGGTCACTGGAGTAGCTGTTTGATAGGTCTCCTGCTTCCAGGCTTGCCTGCCTGCCACCTCTCCTACACGCACGCACCTGCCAGACTAATCTTCTGGACACTATGTTAATAAGACCATAAACACATTCAGTTTAATGCTTAATTAAATGCAAAACAACCATTGTACTTTTATAGGTCTTCTTATAAAAATGAATCTACAAATCAGAAAGAATACTTCATCACACCCCACATCCCAATTTTGATGGAACGAACTGCGGTCACAATATGAACAATTTGCAGAATATCCGATTAAGTTAGGGGGAACAAAAGCAAGATACAGACCAGTATGTAATATGTACTGCTTCATTTTGTGTAAAATGAAGGGGACTAGAGATCAAGGGATGCATGGACAGACAGACAGATAGGCAGGTAGATATACAGAAACATAGGAACATACAGATATAGAAGCCTAGACATAATGCCTCTAGAAGGATACACTAGAAACAACGACTGCCTTTTGAGAAGGCAAATGGAAAATTAAGGTGAGAAAGAGACTTTTCACCCTTTACCATCATATGTTATTTGATTTCTTATCATGTGCAAGCATTAGTTTTTTCTTCAAATTGTGCAAGACAGAAAAACAGTTACAATGGAAGCCAAAGGACAGACACAGCCCCAGTTTCCGGCCTGCCCCTTCTGCTCCAGTCAGACTTTCTTCTTGCTGTCCTCAAATGAGCAATGTTTATTCCCAAAATGTTTTGGTTGCTCCCATGGGAAGTTTGTTCCTCATTGCTGCTGCCTCTTCGGTGCTACTCGGCTCGAGTCCCACATGCTCCGAGAAATTTCTCCATAGTAGTACCAGGCCCATTTGAGCACCAACCACCATCACCAAATCCCACGACCTTTCTTTCCTTCACAGCAAGCACACTGGACCTGAACAACATGATCACGGCCACTATTTGTGTTCCCTACATTCCATGCCTCAGGCGGAGGTGCCCAGAGGACACTGTGAATTGCTCTATGTATCAGGGTACACTGGGGTACACTGGGAGCTGGAGAGCCCCTTCTGGGGTACAGAAGTTGTCTTATCTAGCACAGTGCTTGCCAATCCTACCAACCTTCAGATAAACCAAGGACATACAGAGTAGCAAGCACCCTCTTGGTGTCTTCAAGGTGTCAAAAGCGAACTTTTTGTACTGCAAAGAGAAGGCTGGTGCAGAAAAGAGAGAAGCAAAGTACAGAGAAGCAAAGTACCTGGTCTGTGCAGGAAACAATGCCAGCGATACAGAGAAGTGGCCCAGAAGTCCCAGCACATCAGCTTACAAAAAGGGAAAAGGCGTAGGGAGTATTTTCTAATAACAGGAGTTATTGTCTTCTGTCTTCTGCACACAGTAAAAGATGCTGACATGCTCTTTGGAGAGTGAAACTTGGATGGTGCTCAATGGCTCTGGAAGACCAAGAGGAAGACGAGGGCTGGGAGGGGGGAGCTGGAATTCCAGGTGGAAAGAGAAAGATGCCATCATGGTGGGTGGGGGTAAGGTGGGGGAGAAAGACCCACCCTTTAATAGCATGACAGGACAAAGTTGACTTTGGAAAACAGGTAAGAATGATAAGGATTTGTAAGCAATGTGCTCACCAGGACCTAAGTTGGCAAAATCTGCATCACTAATCATCTCCTCCCCGTTGCTGCCCTGACTGACCCCTGCTTAGTTCCTTCCTCACCCTTTCCAGCTTTCAGATACTGTGATATCTTACTCCATTAAAATTCAGGCTCTTGGGGGATCCCAAATCCTTTGCCCTTTATTTCACTATAAGAATGAAATTATTTGCTTCTTTACATACAAGCAAATTTCTAGTTCAGAATTCCTTCATGAAGACATACAATTATTTTCTCTCTTCAATTAGAAAATGCTGTTTTTTTCCCAGCTGTTTTTACAGACTCAAACCGTAACAGACTTGAAAGGACTTCTAAGTCACAAACCAAAATTTATTTCCAACAAGCTTAATGCTATCCAAATATGTCTCGTTTTTGTCTCTCTTTGCTTTGAAAGTTTTCATTTTATCCAAATGAAGTAGTTGGTGGCTCTGAAGCTATTTGTGCTCAATATAAAGTTTACTTTTATCCAAGTATTTACTTTTCTGGCCTTGGTTCCGGGTTCATAGTTCCCTTAGAAAGAAAGCTATCCAGCTGTTTTTGGAAGAACAATACATTTTGGTAATTTACCAGATGATTCCATGTTGAAGTTATTGCAGCTTTTCAGATATCCAAGTCCTCACACATGATCAATTAGAGCTGAAAATGAAGTAGAAATGTTCCTGGCTGCAAAACACACCCAGGACACTGTCGCTGTCTCAGAAAAAAAGATGCCCGTGGACACATTGGTGAACACATATTGCCAACCAATTCACTAAGGCTAAAACTCTTTTTGATTTTTCAGTCATTGTCCATCATTTTAGAGCAGTATCGTTTTCAAAAACCAAACCTCGAGGCATGTTGGATTAAAATAAGTGACTTCTGGAATCAGAACAAGAAAATTTTCTAGGGCAAAATAAAAAATGTAAAATCATTTCTTAATAATTTCTTTCTTCAGTCTGTCAGTGACATCTATATGATGTCTCCTTTTTGCTCTGTTATTTGAATAGCTAGTGATCTGGGGCATTTTCCCAAGTAATAAAAATAAGAGAATTACAGCCTAGGGAAGTGGAGAAGGGAAAGGGTGTAATTGTATATGAAAGCACAGCATTTGGCCCCGAGTAAACCATCAATAGTGTTTATTGAATCTGGCATAACAATAAGAAGGTTAGAAAGAACAATATGAGAAATTGAGTTGAAAAACTAAGAAATAACCATTTCTAAGTAAGAACCTAACTGAACATAAAATAACACTCTCCTTCCTGTTATTGTGACTTCAAAAGTCTTTAAGCAGAAGGAAGGCCCTGATCCCACCCTGATGATGCTTGAAGCCCTGCCCTCACTGGAGCTGGGTATGGGGCAGGGATAAACAGAATGGCCAAGGAGGGGCAATAATGTCACGAGTTGTAGAAGACTGGGCCAAAATGAGCATGGCAAAACTGGGGAATACATAGACCTTTTGTTTTCATCTAAACTATACTCTAGAATTCATGGTCCCATTGTATAAAGAATGAAATAAACAGAAATTCTCCCTTTTCCATCATTCCATGATTCCAGACCAATCCTATAGTGGGACCCAGAGAAGAGTGAGGCCCCCAAATAAGGGCTGGGAATGGGCAAATGAGCAGAATCCAAATCTTTTCTTCAGGCTCAGGAAAAGTCTAGATAGTCCCAAAATATCCTTTGAGTCCTTCTTAATCATCGTCATAATAAAAACAACAAAAATAACAACACATATATTGAGCACATACTATATGTCAGGCACTGTGACAATTGCTTCCCATGTGGACGTTTATTGAATCCTCCTAACCACTAAGTGTAATAAATACTAGGACCTCATTTTACAGGTGAGAGAATTAAGATCCAAAGAGGTTAAGTTACTTGCCCAAGGTTAAGGTTACACAGCTAGGAAATGGTGAAGACAAGATGAAATGCAAGCTTTGGGATTTCAGAATATATTTTCATTGTAATGGGAGTGTCCCTTTCCCACTGTCTCAGTTAGGAGTCACTTGGATTGTTCCATTTGGCCCCAAAATATCTATATGGAAGCTCCTCCCCAGGGGCATCCAGGACTGGTCTTAGGTTTACAAGCTTTCTGAGTGTTGCAGAGGAGTATCCTCCAAGGGCCCCAGAAGATGTGGCTTGAGACAGGGCTGGTATTGTGATGGCTCAGCCATTAACTATGTGGTCAGTGTGTAAGAGCTCCGGTGCAGGCATGCAAAGTTTCCACACACATGAAGATCAGAGAGGCAACTGGGGAAGCCTCAGGTTCTTGGGTACTCGAACAGTGTCCACCACAGGAGGTTTTCTCCAAGACTGGAGTGTCAACATGGCAGCAGACCCATTTCTCAGACAATGCTCTAGAATCGGGCTTCATTCTTTGGGCAACAAACACCTCTGATCCAGAGCCCTTCCTGCTGGTTCTAGGGTCTCTTCCCATACGTTCTTTATCCCTTAAGACTGAACCTTTGGTGAGATGCTTCATTGGAAAGAATTTAGGATCCCATTAGTCTAGAGCCAAAACACTGGCAACCTATGATATAGGGAGGGTTTAATGTTCAGAAACACAGTGCCCCTTCTCCCCTCCCAGGATGGGAAGGAAAAGCTTTCATTTCTAAGGGTCGGGGGAGTGGGGAGAGAGTTAGGAGGGAAGAAGAGAAAAAAATGAGTATCCACATTAAAAGCATAATCATTGGCTATACTACCTCTGGAATACCCTGACATTAAGCTGATCTAGGCAAGATGAGAGCAAAACCTCATCCACCCAAAGTCTGTGTACGTCTCTGTCCTCCCAAGGCCCACCTGGCTGCTCTGTCGCAGTGTTCATCACGCTGCGGTAGGTGGGCCTGTCTCCCCAGTAGTCTGCATAGAGACTGCAACAAAGTGGACACTCAGTAGCTGTTGTGAAGTAAATGAACGAATGTGCAAATACACAATATATCACAACGGAAGAGCAGCAAAGCCTCACTTAATCATCTCACCTGTTGTATGAAGTCGTTTGTTTAATTGCTGTGATGCACTTTAGTTTGAGTCCCTGCCTTCCACATAAACATTTCATCATCCTTCCATTCATGCATTCATTCATTCACTCATTCACACCGAATCCAATTTTCAAGTGCCTCCCCTATGTGCGACACTGTGCTGGGCACCAGGAAATGAAGGGTAAACATCGCTCCCTAAATTTTTCACAAAGTTGAAAGAGAAAAGAAGAAAAAATACAGGAAGAAGATAAATAATGAATAGTAGCTGCCAGAGAAAGGACTAGAGATATGCTCAAGGGAGAAAGAAACATCTTTCAAAGATGATTAGAACAGAAGGGCGCACCCGACACACACACACACACACACACACACACACACACACAGCCCAAGGAAAGACATTCTAGAAGGCAGGAGTTATAAAATAGACCCTTCGCAGTGAGAAGAAACAAGTCTGCCAATGCATTCTTACATTGCTGAGGGCAAAGAAAAAGGGTGTCTGTCTTGTCTGCATGCTCTCTGAGAGAGTCCAGCTGTTCTCTGGGAAGCAGAATGCCTGCCGTTGGAGCAGAGCTGAGCCTTTGCAAACTGATTTAAAAAAAACATGTACAGTCAGAGAGTAAACACAAAGCTCAAGAATGTCTTGCTGTATGTACCTTGTGGTGAGCAGAGTACTGCTGCTCTTTTAATATAAAGCTATTATCCACAGTTGCTGACTCGTGTTCCTAAACTCCACAAATGTCTTCCATTTTGTAACACTCTTCTAACAGGCTCACTCACTGTCCTTCCTGTGGATGTCTGATCTGGGCTTCGAGAGGGAGAATCCCCAGAGGAGTGTCCAGAGAGTAAGTGTTCCAAGAGAACGAGCGAGAAATGACATGGCATTTTTTGGCCTAGCTTCAGAAGTCTCTAAGTATTATTTCACCTATACTCTATGGGTTGAAACAGTCGCAAACCCACTCAGAGTCAAAGGGAAAGGGAATAGACCCCACTTCTTGATGGGAGATGTGTCAAGGAATTTGAGGCAATGTGTTAAAACCAACATAATCATCAACATTCTCATCAACATTTTCTTTTAAGTAGGGGACCGGATGGCTGGAGCTGCAGCAGCCATTTTGCAACCATCAGGGAAAAGCCAAAAGAATGACAGAGACACCAGTCCTGGCAATATTAAGCTAATAAACCATCGGAACAGTGCCACCTCCTGACTTTCGATGATAAAAGAAAAATTAATTCCTATTTGCTTAAGCCATTTTTTAGATTCTTTTGTTACTTACAAGCAAAAGCATTTCTAACTGAAACACCACCTCCAGAGATAGGTAGTATAGATTCAGAATGGCATTAATAGATCTGGACCTGAACGAAGCATAGAAACATAGAATTAAAAAACCTATAGGAAGGTGTTTTGGTCTTTCATTATAATTTCTAAGTTCTCATCAGTTCTAGCTAAACCTCAGAGAATTTCAGAGTGATGCATATTTGTAACTAATTGGCGTAAATTCTGTGTACAAAACTGACATGAAAAATGCATTATCCTTAAAAACTGGTGGAGCACTTAATGACTACAAAGCATTCCCGGTATTCTGTCCCACAATTGCAATGGGTGATTAACACTCATATTCTGATTTAGTGTTAACCCCCAGCAGTGTAGAAAATGGAGACATTTGTTTCTTCCAAGAAATTATAACCTTAGAAAATAAATCTGGAAAGGCATCAGGAATTTCAGAAGACAGAAGAAAAGTCAAGTACTCCTCCAAATGGAAACTTGAGAAAAGCCCAAAGGCAATGGGTACCTACTTCTTCCTACTGTGGGATGCATCCCTGCTTTGCTATCTAGATGAGGAAACCAAGAAATAGAGACACACACACACTCCGCTCCAAGGGTTGTTTTCTGAGCTCACCAACCTAAGTTTACTGTAGCATCTATTTAATGGGTGAGGCTGAGCACATTGCCTCTTACATGTGCTCACTGTTCAGAAGAGTTCAGGAAAGCAAATTAGCTCATCTTTCAGAGAACCGTTATGCAGATTCAGTCCACAGAAGTAGACACTAAGCCAGAAAGGATGTATTTCCAAAGTTGGGCTAGAGTTTTTACAGCTCCAATATCTGCCTGGGAGACATATGGAATGCTTTGAGCTTGCTGGTCACAATAGAAAATGCAGGAATTGTTTTCAGAGAACCTTCTGCTTCCCATCAGATAATGGGATTCATTATCCCCAGGGACATTTCAGCGGTGTGCTCAGACCTCACACCACAGGATCCTCCTGTGGGGGAGTTTCCAATATTGACTTAGTGAGGGACAGTTTTTGGGTTGTGCCAGGTCCATGGTGAGACAGCTCAGAGCATCTGGACTCCTCCCTTCCAACACGCAGACCTCCTGCATTGCTTTTTTGGGGAAACCTTATTCCCCAGATTGCCAGAAGGTGCCACTCCACCCTTTATCAGTGCAAAGGTTATCAGCTAGACCTTGCATTCCTCCAACTCCTTGCAGGCCCTGCAAGGTCCTCAGAAGACCACGGTTCAGGCTTCTAATCCTCCTCTCATATCCAACAGTGCTTTGTAGTTCACTGGACTCTGTAAATCCTCGGGCTGGTGCCCTGAGTGTTCTAACAAAACAGAAAGGCAGAGTCTTGTTTTTGAAAGTAAACAGGGAAACACAATTGCAGTTTCTCTAAAGCTTCCAATTTTCTCAAATTTTCCATTTGGATGGTACGCGTTAAGCCCATCCTTAGCCACCCCAGCTAGTCATTATCATTACTAATGACAAAATATAGCAGATGTTTATTTGGACAATGATGCTGACTCAGTAGTCTAGAGGGAACACTCCTATGGAGGAAAGAGCTGCAGTCAACATTGTGCAAGTGATCAGCTGTTAGCCCTGAATGGGGCAGAACTGGGCTTCCCCAGAGAAATTATACTAGCTGCATTGTAAGATGGTGAGTGTCTGTTTGGGGCGGGGGAAGGGGGGCGGTGTACAATTTGTAATATAGCCTTTTAGAAGAAATGGAATCTCTTATTTTGCGAGGTATTCTGTTTCACTGTTTTTCTAGCAATCCATAAAGCTGTCTTACTCTGAGAAGGGCAGAGCATCTTACAGACATTACCTCAGCAGGCCATACAAGAGGCTCACAAAGTCTGTACAGTCAGGTATTATTGTTTCCTGAACCAACGTCCTGCTGCGATCCCAACAAGGGCCCTCGAATGCTCACCGAAGCAAGCTCACCACTGCAAAGCTCTGGTGCTTAAATTAGACTCTAAGGTGAAGGTTCAAGGAAGGAGGTTTCTTCCTTTCTAATTCCTGCTATCTAGTCTTAATCTGACCCCAGAGAGAAGCAAGCTGGCAGGTGACAGCTCAGAGCATGGCTGGTCTTTAGAAATGCCACCCAATCCTCTTCCGTGTGATTGGTACTGGGATTTGCATATATTTGCATAAATAATGCATCCATCAGGATGCTTTTAGTGCCCATTTAGAATTAAATTAATTTTGCTATTTTTAAGATGTCAATTCTAGGTGGCTTTTTTCTTTCTTTTTTATATGGGTGCGTTACTTGCCTCTATCGTCACTCTGTTAGGGTTTTCCAATGGTAACTGCTCTATCAATGGCCATGGCAAAGCCATTCATTTAGTAAATATGTTGAATAAATGAGCAAAGCCAAGATCTTGACCTGTCCATCCTGAATCAACAGCTGAAAGCTTTCTTGGGTTGGGGAACCACTGAAAGTCTGGGTTGATATGGGGAGCAGCGCAAATGTAGGGGCTGCCCATGTGCTGGCCACGGGGAAGACACACAGCACATCTGATGCCCACGGGTCAGTTGAAGAGCCGCCGGCTTAGGCTACTGGTGTATCCCCTTCTAACACGCCTCAGGTACTTGGAGCACACGCATCCCTTCCCTTGTGCGTCTCCTCCTTTAGGGCTGGGGTGGAAGAGAATGGGAAAGTAGCACAAAGGCAAGGCTGGAATTTGCCTACTCAGATGACAGGCTGCCCTTCCTGTTCTTAGAGGGTCTTGCTCATAGTACTTCATGTTGAGACACTGCTCTTATCTCTGACAACACCCCGCTTTCCTCTCAGCTATCTGAAGGCTTCTGGAGAAGCGTAAAATTTCCTCAAAGCCATTTTCCCACACTAAAATGAGACTTTTTTGTGTTATAAAAGAGCTTTTTCTTTCTCCTACTCTAGTGTTGAGATCACTAATGCATTCTGGGCTTGAAGCTTACAAGCCCCGTGGCTCTCTACCCAGAGGTACATCAGCACTCCTTGCAGAAGGAGAGCCCTACTCTCAGAGAGTCAGATTAATAGGTCTGGATCCCGGGAATCCAAACTTAGGTGTTTAAAAATCACTTCCAGGTGATACTGGAGTTGAGAACCCCTAACAATGCATTGGGTTCACCAGTGAAAGAAATTTAGTTCAGACACATGTGATTTAGTGAAAAGCCAAGCCCTGGAAACAGATCTTTTCCCGTTTCCAATACGCCCACACCATCCCTTTTCCCCCATGGAAGTTATTATCAAATATTTTCAAGAAGCAGAAGAAGAAAAAGAGGTTCACCTAGTATTGAGATCAGGAGAAATATGTCTGTATTTAAGGCAGTGCCATGAGGGTAAGGTAAAGAATGCAATCCTTCTGAGGGCAAGAATATGGTTTTACCAAGCTTTGCTTCTACAGAACTGAAACTAGGAGTTTCCAGAGGGCTGTTAAAGAAATAAGTCCACCCAATAACATAGAGCCCACGTAGCAGGCCTCTCCACTGACCCAACCTCACTCTGGCTTCTCGGCTCAAGTTTCTGATAAGGTCAGAGGTGGTTTTCTGGAATAAGAAATGGAAGCTCCTTAATCTTAATCTTCCAAGGAATTTAAATCTTTGCAGGTCTCCAAAGTGCTCTTTAGACACTTTGCCTGGGGCCTACGGGGGGGGGGGGGGAGGGGGAGGTCATGGATCTTGAGTCCAAACACCATCAAATACTGGTAGTCAGCTGAATATCTTCGCCTTCCTTGAGGCACCTTCTGGAATCCCTACATCATACTTCTCTTTGTAGCAAAAGAGTGTTACAGCCTGAATCTGAGACCCTTAAAAGTTCTCAAAATTCAAGAAATTATTAGAATACACATTTGCAATGATTAAGAGAGTTCTCACAGTTACCCTGAGCTCTCTGTATTCCTCAAACTGAACTGTATACCAAAAATACTGTCCCCAGTCTACGCTAAACTGGAACCAGGGAGCCCAGACTGCATCATGCCTGGGCATTCGATCCCCACACTAAGAAGAATGATGCTGCATGTCTTCCTCACATTATGCAACGCATGGGCTTTTGTGTGCAACCTATCTCCCAAAGCACGGGAACTGGGCTCCTATTCTGTGGATGGTGCTGTGCGTATGCTGTCTCATCTCATCTTCACAGAAATCTCATAAGGTAGGCATCACCATCCTTTCTAGATGAAAGAAACTCCCCCAGGTCACTCAGAAAGCATCAGTGCCAGGATTTAAGCTCATGTCTATCCAGCTGTAAAGGATATAGGGTGTTTCCACTACGTATGCAACCTCCAAAAAAAAAAAAAATTAACAAAAGAACAGTTGGGAGCCCAGACATGCTCACTGTCCCTGCTCTAGAGTGACTCTGTCCTAGCCTGCTATTTGAAAGTACAAATTGAACTTCATACCTGTGAGAATCGCCCTCTCCAAGTGAGGGGAAGCAAAGTTCATTTCCCAGCTCCTCAGAGCTTTCCTGGGCTGCCCTGGGGCTAGAGACAGCTCTGCTGAAGCAGCTTAAATACACACATTTCCATGAAGACTGTTGCTTAGTTAAAACATGCTGTTTTGAATTTCCACAGCTATGGCTTTGCCTAACTTCCTGCAGCAGATGGATTTAAAGAATTCTTTTGCAGGGCATGAAACCTAAGAGCAGAGCTGTCTCCTCAAGATGGCTGAGCCTGGTTTTGTTCTTTTGTTTTTAGGTTTTTTGTTTGTTTGTTGTTTTTTTGATTATGAGACACAAAACCACAGTGAGACATTTAGTTGTCTTCCAAATAACGATCTTGCCACAGATTTGAAACATTTGCACTATAACCAATTAATTGTGTGTCCTTAGTGTCAGAAAGAGAGTTATTTAACTTTTCATAGAGATGATTCCACTTAATACTAGCCCACATGCCAACAGGAGCCATAAGGGACTTATTTTCTACTGATTTTCTTCTGAGCCATCCAAAATTTTATAGACCAGCAGGGAGCTTTGAACGGGAGGGGATGTGCTCCTCAAGGGTATTGAATGAGTAAGTGACTAGAGTCATCTCCCAGATGAGGGCAGGTGGTCTGACCACTGTGAGCTGAGAACAAAGAGACTGTGTCTGGGTGATCAGCGTTGGCTGTCAAAGTCCCCGGCACTTTTCATGCACCAGCTCGGTTAAACCTCACAATGATCCTCTAAGGTCATAGCATGTTTATTACAGAGGAGAAAGCTGATGTTGAATGAGATTGAGCAACTTGCCCCCATTAGCTAGAAAGAGGTGGTGTCAGACCCACGCAGTCCGTCCTGCTCCGCCCATCCCTTGTCTTCCCCCCACGGCAGTGAGTCACTGAACCCCTGTGAATGGAATTTTGCTGCCTGCCTCACTGTCAAATTAACTGCGTTGCAGACCCCGCAAGAAGTTCTCAGAGCAGAGCCAGATAACCCCAGAGGGCTCCTGAGTCCTGACCTGAATCCTGGCTGACTCCAGGGTCTCTTCTGAGCACAAAAGTCCAAGATACAGCAAGAAAAAACTGTCCGCACTGTGCTACCCACCCCCCACCAGCAGCTCTACCCTGAGCACAGGAGGAGGTGATGTGTGGGAAGCCCAGGGCTTTCTATTTACCCCAAACTCTTCTGAAAGACAAATATGTGCTAATCAGCTCCCAACCTCTTAAGACTTCCTGTTTTCTTTGGTGCTTTATCACGTCTGCTGCTCCACTGCCTTGGGTTAAGTTTACATTCACTGAAGAACAAAGCAGAAGAAGTAGGGGTGAGACCACCATACTTTTCTTTTTTCTCACAATCTATAGCAATTCCTGGATAAGTCTCGCCCTCGGCCTGTTCACAGAGATCTGTGCTAAAGAGACTCTCCCCTGGTTGTACACAAACTCGAGTTTGGGGCTCACCCACAGGGCACAGAAGTCCCAAAAGAATATCATAAGCCAGTCATTAAAATAAAACATTATAACCAAAATGTCACATTTCCACAAGCAATCACCAACTCCTGTCATTTTTAGCATGTCCCGTACTCCACTCATCTCCAAAGAGAAATGATCACTTGTTAATGTGACCTGGGACCAATCTGAGGTAAAATGGGATGGATTAGGATTTCCTTTTCTTATGTTTATAAGAGCTCTTTTTATAATTAAATTCAAACGTTCGACGGGAGGAGGGGATGGGTATATTCACACCTAATGGCGTGCGGTGTGCACTGTCTGGGGGATGGACACGCTTGAAGCTCTGACTCAGGTGGGGCAAACACAATATACGTAACCTAAATATTTGTAGCCCCGTAATATGCTGAAATAATAAAACAATATATTATGAATATTTCCAGTTTCATTAAATATTCAAACACAAACAAAACAACAATATATTACGAACATTTCTAGTTTCATTAAATAGCCAAACACAAAAATTAATTAATTAATTAATTAATTAATTCAAATATTCATAGATGTGAGATGGTTCTTGGTGAAATTCCTTGTGGGAACCCTATCCTCAAGTGTCTTACAATCCATCCTTTGCTGTCCTACTTTTCTGGCCTTTTTGCACCAAAATCTAGGCATTTTGTCCTAGATGAAACCTCTTTTCAGTGATGCTAGTAAGAATTACTACAGTAAAATACGATGTTATATTAACAATATTGGCATCAGAATTTTCAGAGCGTGAAAAAAAATACCTATCTGGCTGGTAGTTCTTATTGAAAGCTCATTCAGAATTTTTTTCTTGACTTTCAATTTGTCTGCTTGAAAAAAGAGAGGTGGACAAGATGCTATGTAAGGTGCCTTCTAACTCTGATGATTTCTGAATCTATAAATGTCTAGAGTACTTTTCCGAAAGCTCTGGGTAGAGTCTCTTAAAATTAATTTTTTTAATCACTCAGGATAAATATTTTCATCGTACCAATAAAATTATACTAGAATTGTTTATTTTTTCTTTTTGCTAAAATATTAAACCAGGTTTGTTGAAATGAATGTATTTTGTAGAGGAAAAAGACAAAGTAATATCTTTTCCTCCCCCACCACAAGGTTCATGGTTGATACCACTACAACAAAAGACAGATTAACTAGAGAACATCATAACCAATTTATTTAACCAGAGTTTTACAGGATTCAAGATTTTAATATTCAGTGAGGAATGGATAGTCTTGTATATGCATGATTGGACAAAAAGGAAGTACAACCTAATGGGTAAGAAACTGGGGGAACTTAACCAGGCCTATTTGTTCCGATTCTTCCTTGCCTCCAAGTATAGTGTAAGACCCTCCGGAATAAGGGTTTTATGACCTACGTTCAGGCCAGGTGGTTCAGAGAATTCCTTTATGACTGTGTTTTAGGAGAGAAAAGTGGGAGAAGCTCAGAACGACCTTCTTGCTTCTGCAGTTTTCTCAATGGCCAAGGTGCCATATTTTGGGGTATCATGTTCTGAGACCCCAAGAGTTTCTTTTCTTTCTTTCTTTCTTTTTCTATAAATATATCTACTTACCTAAAAAGTCAAGTACTCCCATGAAAATTGTTTTGTCATATGAATTATTTTGCATTTGCCATTTAAATTATTTTCTTTATGTGCATTATGGCTTCAGAAAGGCGACTGAGGGGAAACCAGCTTACATACAGACATGTACATGCTCATCTCTTCCTGTTGAAACCGAGACGTCTCTGATTAGTGGAGATTGCTATTTGGGTATTGATTGAGCAGGAGATGAGTTCAGAGTGAAAGTGTCAATCGTGGGTTGGCTTCACTCCAAACCATGCACGGGAAACCTAAGTCACACTTATACCACTGAGTTTACGACTACAAGAAAATCTCTGGTCTGCTGTCTGTGTCGCCTAGCACACATCTCCAAAGATGCTACTCAGAACCCTGGAACAAATATTATTTTGACATCGCACAGTACATGCCTCAGAATCCCACAGCTTATAGTGCAATAGAGTACTTACCTTCAGCAAAGCAAGGAGGAGAAGGAGGTAGGAGATGGTTAAAACTAGAAGTTCCTATAAGTCAGCTTGCTTAATCAACAGGAGGTGGGTTTGTTTGTTTTGTTTTGTTTTTTCCATTGTTTGTTTTCTGCTAATGATGCCTGTGTGTTCTTGTGTATTGGGGTGAACGTAGACACTGACATAAGGAGAGGGCTGCAAAGCCCAAGTCAAGCTGAGCAAGTTAACACCATAGTAGACAACAACAAGGACTCTTTCTTTAACCAAACTTTAGACAAGCTCCTTTGTGCCCTGTTTTCAAGTAGGCCTCCCCCTTGGGCCATGTCTTTGGCCTCTCTAGCCCAGTTTTAGCAAGAATCCTGCTAAGTTAATTTAGCAAGAATCCCCTACCCTTAATATCTGATCACCCTGCCCTGCCTTCAGCAAGAATCCTGTTAGTCTGTTGAGCAGGAATCTCCCTACCCTTGAAGCGTCTTCTTAGTAATTTCCCACTCACTGACCCCTGATTCCATTCATTGGCTATAAATTCCCAGCGGCTTTGCCATATTCAGAGTTGAACCCGCTGTCTCTCCCCTATTGCAATAGTCTTGACACCTATTGCAATCGTCCTGAGCAAAGTCTTTCTTACTGTTTTAACAAGTGTCAGAATATTTTGCTTTAAACAATAGCCAGGCTATGCTATTTGTGTGTTGTAAAACAAAGTATTTACAATCCTCTCCAAGTTTTATAGTTCAGTTTCAGGCATGGGTATTAAAATATGATCTGCTGCCTGGAGCCCGAAGGCTCCAAAGCCCTTATTGCAATTGCACTTAACACATCCCCCTACCACAACCCCATCCCTGCCTTTCTGAGCAAAAGGGCTTTCTGTGTCTTACTTAAAACTGCTGTTAGCTTGAAAACACTCCAGAGGAGTGGGGCCGGAGGCATTCTGCAGCAAGGGGAAGCAGCTCCACTTTGAGCCATAAAAGGGTAGGAGGGGGTTTCTTCTGCCAAGAGGGGCTTTCCTGCACCAGGGGGAAGGTGAAGTTAGTGAATGAATGGTTGCCAGGGAAGTATCACCAGACACCAGGATAAGGTTTTATGGGTCACTGGGAAGAGAAAGGGGCCAACAGCATCCTTGTTGAGGCTTTGGATGCACAGAGTAGAAGCTTGAGAGAGAGTAAAGAGAAAAGAAATGGTTAAGGGGAAAATAAGGCTGACACAGTGGAAGGAGGGGAGATGGGAACACTAAGCCTCAGGGTTATTTCTGGCAAAACTCTAGCAAATGCCGCACAGAATCAAGCTAACCAGGAGGTACTGTCATTTCTCAACCTTCCCTGAAGCCCAGGGGTTGCCCTCCAAGCTCATAGAAAAGGGAACCTGAAAGCACTAACCTACCTATTCACTGATTTATACACATACAACATCAGCATGAGTTAGCTTATTTTATGAGCTGTTACTCAAGCATTTGAGTATCACCAGTGGTGAGGTTTTGAGTGATTTACTGCAGAATATTATTCCACTGTCACTAAGTATAATGAGATCATTTCCAAACTTTATCTTTTCTCTGCCTTCTAAGTGCATGCAATTGTTAGACTATATATTTGATGGCCGATACGATCCACAAAACAAAGGCAGATTTCCTCTGTTCATTCTATACCTTAAACAGAAAGCATCTTCCCTACTAGTTTCCCAGAGTACTATACACCTTGCTAATATCTTTGCATCCACTTCCTTGGCTTCAAATGGCATTGAAAGGTGCTTTGGACTTTTTTAATGCAGTAATGATATGATTCCTGAAGAAATTGAGGATAAGCATTGTGGACTCTGATGCAGACATATGTTGGGAGATACGAGACTATAAGCAGGTCAATGTCATTCAATCAGTCCCTTCTTCCCACTATTCTCTGACAGCATCTATTCATCAGAACATTGAAGGTCATAGCATTGCCCATGCCATGCAGGGAAGCCCATGGGGCTGGGTGTTCCCCATCTGTACTGTACATCTACTCTCCACTTTGCCCTATTCTGTTCCCTGGGAGGCTGCACTCTATGGACCACATTGCTCCAGATCACTTGCACTCTGGTTCTCATTAGGTTTTTCCAAATGCAAGGCATTGGCAAGAGATCAGAGGGTGTGAGGAGAGAGCGCTTCTGGAAGTAAATATCCTCCCACTCCAGCCTCCTCCTCCCTCCCTCCCAGGCTCAGTTGTACAGTGACTGTAATCCTGGCACAAGGCCACTGCTCCTATCTGGTGGAATCTCTCTCTCCCGAGAGCTCCAGCTCGCACAAGCTTCCGGTAACCACTCCCTGCCTCCCTTCAGTCCATGCAGAGAGTGGTGCCACTTCCTGCTGGTGCTTGTTCCTGTCACCATTCCTTGGTGGTTGCCTAAAACCTTCCCACATATTTTTTAAAGTATCCTCTTTAGTTGACCTTTTGAGTGGACTTTCTCTTTCCACATATTTTTTAAAGTATCCTCTTTAGCTGACCTTTTGAGTAGACTTTCTCTTTCCTATTGGGACCTTAATCACCACACACATCTTTTCCTTCAACGTCAAAATTTTATGTATGTCTCAATTTTCCAAAACACAGCTAAAATACAAAATGTTTTTTTCACATTGAAAGGCATTTTTAGATTGCATTCTAATTAAGAGCATTTTTAGATTGCAAAGAAGTAGCTATATGTTCCACTTCCAGCAACATAAGAAGCCCTGAGGACCCATTATCCAGTCAAACAATCATAACTAATGAAGACCATTAAAAAAAATTAAAGTTTCTAGAAATTGTCTCAAGGATACACAGAAAATAAAGAAACATCCATGCAAGAAAATCTGCTAAGTCTTGGTAAGAACAGTGAGGCTGGGGCACTTAAGCCATGACCCACCAACTCCCTCCTAATTCAGCTCAACTCTAGGGAAGCTCCACTCTGCGTGGGTCTGGCCAAAATGTGAGGCTTCCTCCCCTCCAAGCCCCTTGTTAAGGGATATAGTATCTCACTGGGAGTGGCAGGGTACCAGTGTTTCTCATCCTCTCCAAGTCCAGGTTGGAAAGGCTAAATTCCTGGTAAGTGTGGCCAAGAAGTTGGGAGCTCCCTTCCTCTACCCAGCCCCTACTTATAGGGCAGAGGCTGTATACCAGAGACATCAGGCCAGGAATACTAGGGAGCCAATTATCATCCCCCCAGATTGCTCACAGGGCAGAGGTTCTATACCAGAGGAAGTAAGACAAGAAGATCAGAAGGTACCACCCTCTGCCCAGTACCCAAAGCTCAGAAATTTTGAGGGGAAGAAGCAATCCACAAAAAACAGAGGGCTCCGAAGTTCTCCCCAGAAGAAATGACTTTATTGTAAATAGGGTATAGAGAAGTTCAAGCATAAGGGTGCTCTCAAAAACAATGGGCATTTTGATGGTAAATAATTAAAAGGAGGCTGGTGGTAGCTCTATAAGAGTAATAAGCTAAATCATAGGCCAGCTAGTTTAACAGAGAGAACCAGGGAAAAAGGAAACTAAGAAGAGCACTTCTGGTGTCAGAACAAACCTCAAGGACTGGCCTCAAAAATTACTCCTGCCTGAATTTAATTGGGTCAGACTGTGCAGCAAATTATGCCCCAGACATTCTTGAAACAATAGAATAATCAGCCAGAAACTGGTGAAGGCTTACAGCTTAGTGTGATACCCAAATAAGGTAGACAGCTTAAAGGAAAAGAGAAAGTCAAAAGTAAAATATCAGACACACATTCAATTATACCCATAATAATATTCAATGTGAATGGATTTAAATGATCAAATCAATAGGCAGAGATTGTCAAACTGGTTAAAAAAACAATATCCAACTATATGCTGTCTATAGGAGATGCACTTTAGGTTCAAAGATACAAATAGGTTAAAAATAAAAAGATAGAAAAAGATATATCACACACACAGCAATCAAAAAAAGCTGGAATGGCTATAGTAATATAGGCAAAATGGACTTTGAATGGAGAAATAGACAGTACAGGAATAGTTGAAAACTTCACCACTATAGTCCGCCTACCCCTTATCTATGGAGCATATGTTCCAGGACCCCCAGTAGATGCCTGAAACCATGGATAGTACTGAACCCCATATACACCATGTTTTTTCTCTATACATACATACATACATATGATAAAGTTTCATTTATAAATTGGGCACAGTAGGAGATTAACAACAACTAATAATCAAATAAAACAATTAGAACAATCAGAACACATTTTCTGTTGATGTCTTGCACCCACAAATTTAATGCCGTTTCCATCTTATCTAAGCACTTATCACACACTATGGCCTCAACTTTTGTAGTTTGAGGTACAACAAAACTAGCACAAATTTCTTTTTCCTCCTTCACAATTTCTCAGATACAAGATTTGTTTTTACCATAGATATTAGCAACTTCAGCATAGGATTTTTTAAATTTCCTTATTAAATTGAGAACTTTTACCTTTTCGCTGAGAGGAAGTACTTCATAGCTTCTCTTTGGCATATCCAAACGACCAGCATCACTGCCTTTGTACTTTGGGGCTATTGTTAAGTAAAATAAGGATTACTTGAACACCAGCATGGCCATACAGCAACAATGGGTCTGATACCCAAGACTGCTGCTAAGTCACTAACAGGCAGGTAGTGTATAGACAAAGGAATAATTCACATTCCAAGCAGGACAGAGCCAGACAGCACAAAACTTTGTCATACTACTTAGAACAGCATACAATTTAAAACTGAGAAATTGTTTATTTCTGGAATTTTCCATTTAATATTTTCAGACCATGGTTGACCTCAGGTATTGAAATTGCAGGAAGGCAAACCATAGATAAAGGGGGGCCACTGTATCAGACAGAAGATAAATAAGTAAATAGAGGACTTGAATAACACTATACACCAACTAGATCTAGTGGGCATTTATAGAATAGTCCACCCAACAACAGCAGAATACAGCTCTTCTCAAGTGCACATGGGACATTTTCTAGAATAGACTATATGCTAAGTCATAAAACAAGTCATAATAAATTTAAAAGAATCAAAATCATGTAAAGTATCTTTGTCAACCATGCTGGAGTGAAATTAGAAATTGATAACAAAAAAATTAAGAAAATTTCCAAATATAGAGAAATTAAACAACACAGTACTAAATAACCAATGGGTCAAAGAAGAAAGCCACAAATGAAATTAGAAGATATTCTGAGATAAATATAAATAAAGACACAACATAACAAAACTTACAAAATGCAGCTAAAGCAGTGCTCAAAGGAAATTTTATAGCTATAAATGCCTATGTTAAAAATAAGAAATATCTCAAGTCAATAACCTAACCTACCTCCTTATGGAACTAGGAAAAAAAGAGTAAACCAAGCCACAAGCAAGCAGAAGGAAGGAAAAAATAAGGATTAGAATAGAAACTGAAGAAATAGAGACTAAGAAAATAATGAAAAACATCACGAAAGTCAAAAGTTGATTCTTTGAAAAGAATAATAAAGTTGACAAATGTTTAGTTAAACTGAACAAACAAAAAAAGCAAAACTCAAATTACTAAAATTAAGAATGAAATAGGGGATATTTCTATTGACTTTATAGAAATAAATAAGACTATAGGGGAATATTGTGAACAACTGCATGTCCACAAATTAAATAATTTAGATGAAATGGAAAAATTTTCCACAAAGACACAAACTACCAAAACTGACCCAAGAAGAAATATAAATCTGAATACACATATAACAAGCAAAGAAATTGAATTATTAGGACTACAAACTCTTCCAAAAAGTAGAAGGGGAACACTTCCCAGCTCATTCTATGAGGCCAGTATTACCATGATACTAAAACCAAATGAAGACATCATAGGAAAGAAAACTACAGACCATTATCTCTTGTAAATATGGATACAAAAGCCTCAACAAAATGCTAGTAAATTGAACTCAGCAACATATAAAAGGATTGTACACCATGATCAAAAAAATTTATCCTAGGAATGCAAAGTTAAGATCTGAAAAATCAATTAATATAATATACCATATTAATAGAATAAACAAGTAAAACCACATGATTATTTCAACAGATAAAGAAAAAGGAAAAATCCAATATTTTTTGATAATAAAAACACTCAACAAACCAAGAATAGATGGAAACTTCCTCAACCTAATAAAGAAAATCTATATATAATCTACCGCTAACATTATACTTAATGGTAGGAGAATGAATGTTTTCCCCCTGAGGTCAGGAACAAGACAAAAATGTCCAATGCTGCCATTTCTATTCAATACCATTTCTATTCAATACCATATTCAATACCTAATCAAGGCAACTGGGCAAGAAAATGAAATAAAAGATCACGTGTTGCTTACCTGGCAGGGGAAAGACTATGATCATGAAGGTGGTCCAGGGTCAGGCTTATCCACTGCACTTCGGTGTGCTGACCCCTGCGATTTCCTCAAATGTAGGAAACTTGATTCATAGTTTGTGGTCTGAGGCACTGTGTTCATGCTATCCCCTGTTTAAAAAAAAAAAAAAAAATCATGTACTTAGAAAAATCCTAAGAAATCCACTAAAAACACTATTAGAACTAATAAATTGAGTTCAGGAATTTTCAGAATACAAGATCATTATACAAAATCAATTGTATTTCTATAGGCTTATAATAAACAATCCAAAAATGTAATTTTTAAAAAATTCCATTTGCAATAGCATTAAAAGAGTAAAATACCTAGAAGTACAAGAAGTGCAAACCTTGTACTCTGAACCCTACAAAACATTATTGAAAGAAAGCAAAGAGTACTTAAATAAATAGAAAGATATTCTGTGTTCACTGACTGGAATACTTAATATTGTTAAGAAGTCAACACTCCCCAAACTGATCTACAGATTCACCACAATCCCTGTCAAAATAAGCAGACTCCCTCCTTTCAACTGGCGATAAAACAAGGATGCATTTAACTTCCAGAGTTTCTGACAGTCATTAGGGAGCCGGGGAGAACACACCTGAAGAGGTAGCCACGTAGGTGATAGTCTTGACATAATTTCCTACTGGAAACCTCTTCCCCACCATCACCACACACAAACCAGATCAAGGGCTCCTGACACACAATCCCATAACCCCCTCTATATACCCTAACCCTAAGGTCAGACACGCCCAGTTTGCCCAGGTGATCTCAGTTTAAACCTGTTGGCCCAGCATACTTACTCAGGAACTCTCCTTTCACCCTCAAGTCCCAGTTTGGATAATAATCTAGGTAAACACCTTAACTATCACAAAATTTATGTACCATATGCTGTTATTTATTTAATTATCTGACATCCTTGTTAGACGCTAAGCCTTATAAAAGGCAGGGACTATATTGGCCACTGTTTTATTCCCAGCACCTAACACAGTGCCTGGTCTAAACTAGATATTTAGTAATTGTCTGCATAAGAAATAAACGAATAAAAAAATGTTTTAAATCTATCACCACACCGAATCCCATTCCCAAGGTTTTCCAGTTTCAACTCATCACCCCTCAAAACTGTCCCTATCATTTGGTTTTTAAAGTTTATTTTAGAATAAATTAAAATATATTGAAAGGGACAGCACATGGTATGATGGTTCTATAACATACACTCCTTCGAAATAGCAATGTTAGCTCCTCTGGGAGCCAGTCAATGGAAACATCCTATTCTTTTGGCCTCAAAAAGACAAAACACCTGAAAAGTCGAGGACACCAAATTGAGTAAAGTTTTTTTCTAGTTGAGACCTGAATCTCAAGGCAAAATTCCCAGATGCAGAAACAGCTTTTATCAGAATACCTTCCCGCAGTAGTCTCACAAAGCTGTTGTAGCAAATTTAAGTTGTGCAAAAGAGTACTAAAAATATTTTGTATTTTCCCCACCTGCTTTGTTGGCTTTCATTTGACCCCTCTGCCATGCATCTCCACTTAGATTCAGCACAAAAAGCTTTATCAGATCCATAAGCCATCTAATTCCCCCATATTTTGCCATGATATTTTTCATAGATGTGGGAAATAATTTGCAAAGAAGTTAGAAGAAGTTTTCCATTTTCAAGAGCTGGGATTACAACTCAAACTGCAGTAAGAATAAGCACAAATCCAGGTGATGCTACTCTACAAATTCACTTATCTATTCCATATGAGAGGATTAAACGAATAGGGAAAATATGCTTTTCAGAATATTTTTGGCGTATATTTAGTCCTATTAACAGTGCCCTAGAGGCAAATGTGGCCAAATCTAAAAGGTTTACTGTATGTTTTAAAGTTAAACTTAATTCAAGTTACTTTCATGCCCCTAGGGTGGGCAGCCAATGTTCTGAATCCAAGGTCTGGTTCAAGGGAAAAGAGATGGAAAATGGCCAACGAAAAGGTTGAATATACTCAGTAAGGGTGGTAAAACCACATGAATATTAATTGGGCCAATTCAAACCTTGGCCCTTCAATAAAACAAAAATATTTTTGAGCTCTGGGAGAAAATAAAGTAGGCTGCTCTTCCCAAGCTATTTTTCATCTCACTGCTCTCTACCTTTCTTACCGCTGGCTCTCAGGTTTGCAAGATTATAAAAAGAGAAACTGCATTCTCAGTACTTCTTGATTAAACATCCCGCAGCAAGGAAAACCAGAGGCCTACTGCAAAGCTACACTATAGGAAGAGCTGTTCTCCCCAAGTGCTTAGTTAGGACCAGCTTTGTCATTTCCTTCCACACACTCCAGCCATGGCTGGAAAGAGAATTTTGAGCGCTGAATCTTAAGCCAGATGGAGAAGTCTTTTCTCAACCTTGTCAGTTTTGTTTCTCACTTAATGCTTTTCCTTCCTTTCCTGTTCTTTACTATCTCTGTGTACCTTTGAAAGTAATTTATTTATAAAACTATTAATTAACTTCCTTTGCAGTGCTGTATGTTGAACTACCAAAGAAAGCCAGGGCTTTTCAGAGAGAGTTGGTGGTGAATTATGTGTGAAAATCTTTCAAAACTTAGGACGGCACCTTCAGAGTTCTGACTCTTCTAAATTAGATTGGAAACACTAATTAGATTTTTTTGTCAGACTTCTAAACAACGGTGTCTAGGAATTGTCTTTCCAGTATAATGAAAACTTAGATTAATTCTTTTTCATGTTATTACTTTCATTCTCAAAAGGAGAAATGGTCACTGTTTCTGTTATACTCTGTTTTCAAAACATGTCAATGTACCTCACTATAAAAAATCTTAAACACAAAATCTGAACCAAGAAAATATCTTAAAGCACAATTATTCACAATCCAAAGGGATTGTAATCTTCACAAAAGGATTCATCACTGGTTTAAGTACGGAAGTTAGGTTTTTCAACGTAATTAAAATCATTTGATTCTAATATTTGTGCACAAGTTCTCAGAGTTTCACATTTTAAAATGTACAACAAATGTATTCTTTTTCTAAGTAGATTATAAATACCACTATTAGTCTTCTCCCATTATAGTGTCCACCACTGCATTGTTAACTAATTGATATTTCATAGAAACCTTGTGCTGTTTGAAACATATATCTCAAATGGATTTCTTTAATCATCTACTAATTTTTTTTTTATTGAGTCCCCTAAAAACAAAACAAGCAAAAAATGACCATATCATTTCTGTGTCCCTCAAATCTCCATTTGGTACCCTGTTGCCTTTGGATCAACATCTAAACTACCTAACATAGGATACCAGACCCATGACCACATGCAACTCAGTCTCCTCACACCCTTCTCTCAACCCTCCTTCACACCTCAGGTCTTTGTGTGGATGTAAAATGTCTTTTCCCCTTCTCCACCCCACCATCCTAACCTTGCAAAGCCAGTTTAATTATTGCCTTGTCTGGAACTCTCCCCACAGAGCTAGGCTAAGGCTCCTACTGGATTATGCTATCAGTATTTACTATGCTTTACTGTTATTTCAAAGGTAGCTTCTCTCCCTTTTGGTTTTTCTCTCCTCTAATGTAGCATTCATTATGTATTAATAGCATCATAGTTATCTCTTTACCAGTTAGTCTGTTACTGGAAGGTAGAGATCAAGAGTCATTCATCTCTGCATTCCTCAGTCCTGCAAGTCACTTGGGAAATGGCAGGTAATTCAACTTCTGGGTGTTGAGTTGGGTGGGAGCATCCTGGGGAGGAGCGGGAAGAAAATGACAGCCAGCAGTTAAATTTGGTGGTTTGATTTGCAATTCCAATGTGAAAACCCCAATAATTCTAAATACACTGAATTTCAAAATAATTATGACTTGAATTTAGTTTCAGCCCCAAATGCAAGGTAGGTGGGGAGGAGGAGGAGGTGAGGGAGAGTGGGGAGCAGAGCCAAAGGGAGCAACCGGAGAGCAGCTTTGGCAGAAAATTATGGCGGTCACCTTTGTGGCCCCCGCCCGCCACCCCAGCTGGGTACACAGTTGAGTCAACTTTATGATTATATCAATTTGAAAATGTGGGGACAAAGGCAGGAAGGAAAACACAAAGGTAAATTTGCTATGTTAAATTAATACAATTATAAGCTTTTGTTTTTCCATTTCCTTTAACATTGTGATCACAGTGTTCTTGAACTTGACAATAGATATTCTCAACAATAGCTCTTAGCTGAAAATGGCCAAGCTGCTGATAAATTAGCACTAAGGTTTAAGTGATTGATAAATGATTTTAGGGGTTGTTCCTCCCAGAACGTCAGTTAAATTGGAATAATAAATTCCTCCTTGTAAATTTCATGAAGTAGCATGAATATCGGAGGGTAAGCTTTTTCCCCCAAGCCCCTCATTATCTTTAGGGAGATGTTTTTTTTGGGGGGGTGATAAGAAGATAAAATATACTTTTTTCCCCAAAAACTCTGGCAAAAGATGGTAAACATATTTCAGTTAGTACTTACAGTAAGTTAATTATTGAAGTAACATAAAAATGAAAAATTTTTCTTCCAAAGGAAATGACTTTGTAATGTTTTGACTTCACTATTAATTTGATCCCCTTTGTGAAGAAAGCATTCAAGCCATGAAGTTACGGCTGGACACAATGGGTATTAAAGCAATAAAGTCTGAATAATTTGCACTATTATCCAAACCTACAATAATTCTTCTTCAGGGAATCCTCTGACTTAAAAAAAATATCCCATTAATTTTTTAGCTCCCTGATGCAGTTCTCCTTTAAAGAATACAATTTATTATGTAATAAAACAAATGTGCATATTTAAAAGTTCAAACTTATCTTCAAAGTTCCCTGAAGATTCATTCTCTTATTTGACATTAACTTGACTACTGTAAGTAAATATTTCAACAATTTTAAAATACCCTCTATAAAGAAGCACCTAAAGGGTCTATTTTAGCCCCAAATTGCAAACTAGAAAGCAGCTCCACACCATCATTTTTGCTAAATGTCATCACCCAGATCTCTAACTCATCAACCAAGACTTGGGCAAAAGCACAAATAGACCCAAGCATTTTGTAAAGAGATTCAAAAATATATTCAGTCCTGAAAAATGTGATTGACCCATCGAACACATCCCGTATCTGGGCAAGTGATCAGACAAGTGTTGAAAAGGAAAAAAGTCCCCACTAACCTCAAATGCCTAGAATTCTGATGGTTGAGAGCTGGTGGACTTAGGCCACTGCTTCTCGAAGTTTTTCCATCCAATCCCCAGGTGTCTAGAGACCTAAGTAATTTACCAAAAGTAAAACTTTCTTGTTGTCTCATGTTTTATTTTTAAGATATGAGGAATTTTTATTTCTACCATAATATATCTCCTGTTTGCTTTAATATGAAAATAATGTGGATTTTTCCCCCCCAAAATTTTTCAGATCAATTTGAAGCTCCAGGAAAATGTGCTTATTGTGTGAATTTTTTCCTCAATACAGGCCAGATTGGAAAACCTGGAATTAAAACATTAAAGACCCCAGTCAGATTAAAATGGAAATAAGTTCTTGCTAGGGGGTGCATATTTAGGGGTTGATTTTTATCAGCTATTAACAGCATTGCATGAACTGATTTATCCAATGGTCTTTTTGCAAGGCCAGCATGAGGTAATGGAACCCAAACAGAGCAAGTGCAGGAAAACCAGGGGAAGAGGCTGACCAGCTAGCTATGGGGTGGTCTGGAGGGACGGGCAAAGGAGAACACTAAGGCACTAAGAGGTACCGAGCCTGGAGTTCAGAAAATAGACAAGAAGTAAGAGAAAGGTTTCTGCAAGACGAATGCAGGACCCAGAAATAAACTTTTCCCACATCTTATGTTTATCAAAAGCACCCCCGCCCATATCACCAGGAATGAAAATATAAACATCTGTTCAGCATAATCACTGCAGTGAATTGGAAAGTGGCTGATACAGGCTCTTCGTAATGGTTCTCTGGAGCCCATGAAGAGCAGAACAAGAGATAAAGAAAAACAAACTCCTTCTCAGCCACATTCACCTTTTCTCTTCCCATTCCCACCAGGCACAGATTTGCAGAGGAGGTCATTTCCTAGGCAGCAAATATGCTCTTTGTCAAGCAATAAAAATTAAGGCAAAGTTAAAGATACAAACTGTACAAATGGCAATTTTTTATTTACAAAATAGGACAAAGAAATACAAAGTAGAGTCACCTATGTCAAGCAATTAATAATTTCCTCAACAAAGATAAACCTGGATTCCAGAAAAGCACACTGGTCAGTTACAGATTGACTAGCCCGAAAAATGAGTACAGGAAGTGGTCTGGAATACAGGTTACAGAATGCCTCTCAAGTATCTGAGATACACACATTCCAAAGTACCACAAGGACTAAATAAACAAGAAAGCAAGGCTTAAAAACCCAAGATTTCCCAGGATTTGTATAAAACAGCATGCTACCTCGCTCTGGAAGGCACGGACTGTTTATCCTTCCAGATGCAGAAGGAAAGATGAATCTGTTCACTACGCACTCTCTTCTATCTCCCTGAGTGTTCGCCACACGTAAGACAAAGTTCTTCTAGAAGATAAAATATTTCTCGGCACTAGGAATAGCTGCACGGTTTGCATTCTCTTTTCAAAACTGCATCGTAATCTCCTTGAAAGCAAGGTCCATTTTATTTACTTCTTTCTATCCCTGATGGTCAGAACTTTGTAAAAAAGGATCCAAAAATTCCCAATAGGTTTTGCAACAATACACAGGATGCCTCAGAAGGCATCACAAAATCCTTAAAACACAGTTAATTTAAAACTTAATAAATAGCTGCACTTTGGTATCAAAAATAATTGCCTGCCATACAGTACTATTTTGTAGAAGGATGCAAAACGTCACAAAATGGAAAAAAGCTTTAAAAAAGCTAAAAACAAACAAAAACCCTAGGCTGTATTGTGCTATTGTTAAAAAAAAAAAAAAAAGTTGGAAACTACCACAGTGGCCTTTGCTTATTTAGCTGTGTAGGAGCCCCTAAGGTAGAAAATAAAATGTCCTTTATGTTCAACACCAGAGCACAGGCTGAGGGTCCTCTTTCCCCCAGTCCAGCAACTAAGCTGCTCTGGCAAGAGCAGCTGCAGCCTGAGCCCTGCCTTCCTTCACACCTCTGTCCCTTCCCTTCAGAAGGATGTTGCAGGAACTGCTCTGTGACTGTCCTCTGTCGTCCACGGCTCAGTGTGGTCAATTTTCCCAAGAAAGAAAGACCGTCTTTCTTTCCCGTATGTACACACATCTACATGAACACACTTTTTCCTCTTTTATTTCATTCTTGTTCAGTTACCCGAGTGAAAAGCAGTGTGGCTCTAGAGTGGATTTCAGGACAGAGGACCAACCCTCCCCCGCAACAGCTAGGACTGTTGGTGGCCCAAGGTTCTGGAGACACGGCTTCCCCAGGAATTGCTGTCAGCTGGGGAGTTCCTTGCTCAGGATCATGCTCCCTCCCAGGGTGGCCCATATCCAGGCACTGGCCAATGAGGAGATGTCAATCTTGGCCCCCGGTCCAAGACTAGACAGCCCTGGAGGGCCGTGCCTGCTCCACGGCTGCCCTTGGCTGAGTCCTTCCTTGTGACTGCAGCTCCTCTTCTCCCTCTCCCCACAGGGACTGCTCCAGAGTGGGCCTCTAATAAACTACTCCATCTCAGAGGCTGAATTCCAGGAAACCGACCTAAGTCACTCTCCCTCTTTTTTTCCCTGCATTCTTTCTTCGTGACTAAAAATGAACCTTATGGTGGCTGACTGGTGCTACTAAGTATTGGTGTAAAAAGTCAAGTTTTAAAGCAAAATTATTTCTTAACTTCTAAAGCCACCAAATGTCCTGAGAATTTCCTCTTCAATAATTTCCAAGAGTCTCCGACTTTCTTCTCATCCTTCTTTAATTAAAAGTGCCATCGTCAAAGCCATGCCATCTAGAGAAACTATTTTTATTAATCTGGTTCTGTTCAGTTATAATTAATGGATTTACAAACACAGTCTGCATACCTGAACTATAGCATTCGATTTTTCTGCTGCTTTTCATTGCAAAAGTACATTATTTCATCTAGGTTTGAATATAAATAGATTTTTATGGACTGGCCTTTGGTTCCTTTTCTTTTTATTATTACTTTTGGTAGAAAAAAATTGCTTTCAAGTTCAAAACAACTGACTTTGAAATAAACCATTGGAACCCAACCCTCCTGTAAGTGGGAGTTCAAGATCACGTCAAATAATTGGCTTTGGAAATAGGGAGAGGCATCCACTACTATTCCAGGGGCTTGAAACAAGGCTTCAGGCTTCCCCCACGAGGCAGCTGCCCAGTAGCTTCACCGTGTAATGGCAGAAGGATTCCAGCTGGACTGCTGCGGTTTGGGTTTGATTTCCCTGCAGCCTGATCACTGCGTGGACCACACCTTCATGACTGTTGGAACAGTCCGGCCACTCACAGGGCAGTCGGGACAACGAGGTCACATGTGCAACGGGCAGCCGGCAGCCGTTCTTCCCTGCTTATCAGGGCATGTGAGGACATCGAATGCTTCCGTCCAAAAGCTTCTCCCCTCTCCTTTCTCTGGAGGTGAAATAGGGCTGAACATTTCATTAGATCTTTGAGTGATTTTTAAATTTTTAACAGCAGTACTTTCTGAGAGGCTAGACTTATAAATGAACAAGTCCAGAGCTTACCATTTCCATGGGAGCAAAGACTAAAAATAATAACTGCTGATCAGAGAGAGACATACCAGCCAAACTGAATGGGGATGAAGAAACTAGCATACAAAAATCCTGACAAAGGGAAGATGAATTTTCAGTTATTAATTGATAAAGAAGCTAGATGAGTGGTAAGCAAATCTGCTTTCTTCAAATATTTAGAAGTATTAACAGCAACACCAAAGCATCCAATGGAATCAGTGAAGGATTGCTTGAGCCCGGGAGTCTGAGGTTGCTGTGAGCTAGGCTGACGCCACAGCACTCTAGCCCGGGCAACAGAGTGAGACTGTCTCAAAAATAAATAAATAAATAAATAAATAAATAAATAAATAAATAAATAAATAAATAAATAAATAAAGTAACGATGCTGAGGAAAACTGCTCCTCTTGTTCATATAAGCTTTGGAAACTAATTTTTTACATTAACAGTGGCTGTTCCTAGCCATGCAGCTATCATTCCAGCTCCTACTGATAGAGCTACCCCTGTTTTCAATTGTTTAGTTCATCTTAGAAATGAAAGAAACAGCCCCTTTTTGTTATCTAAGAGGGTTGAGGGGTCACTTCTGGCCTTCTGTGAAGGGACTACAATTTCCTTCAAATTTATCAGTGAAAGAAATGGTCAGTTGAGAGCTGGCAAACATCTGAAAACAATAAAGCAGAAAGGAAAACCCAGTTCAGGCTACTGCCTTAGAGAATAGGGAAAAGGCTGTTTTCTGATGACATATCTTATGGAAGATACCAAGGGACTACTGCAGTCCCCAGAGGCATGGGGAGAAGCTGTTTCTTGCATGATAGATCTAGAAGGTGATGTTGACATCTATACCTCCCAATCTGTCTCCCTGTCTTTAAAAAACACAGATGAGGAAACAGTGTTTGGTTTTACATGATTCCCAAATGCTTGTCCTCAAACCTGTGCTGGTCCATGGAAAAGTTTTCACTCGTGTTTAACAAAATGAGAAAGCTAAGGTCAATGCAGTATTTACACAAATATGTTGGTGTAAAGTTACCAACTGTCCTTTCCCAGGAAGAACTCTTCTTTGTTCTAAGATGTGACCTTCTTGCTCCTTTGTGGTTGAAAATGTCCTGGGATACATTAGCAGCACACATGCTCAAAATAAACTTTTCCTCCAGATTACCAATCCAATTTATTCACGACCTCTGTCCTTTCAAATCCACAAAGGAATGGGAAACGATGTTACATGCTAACATTTTTTAATATAATAAATATAATTAAGCACCTTTTCTTTTACAAAATTATGTTAAGAGTATATGATAGTTCCTTTTATTTTCTTTTATTTATTTGGACATAGAAAAATTGTTGATCTTATTTTTTCTGTTTTTGCTTTTGAAGTTTTACTGGTTCATGAAATCCAGAAGTTTAAGAACCATAGAGTAATGATAAGAGTAATGATAAGAGCTGTGACTTAGGGGTAGTGAGAATGGGAGCTTAACCTTAGCTCCACCACTGGTAAATGAAGGAGCTCGGGAAATTTCACCCCCAAATATGACTCCTTGTTATAAAGAGTATTTTGAATTAAAGACCCTTTGAGATCAACAGGCCCTTGGAAGGGGCTTTCTTTCTATCTGCATAACTAGACAGACCCATCAAAAGCACAACCAACTTCCCTTCCATGTTATTTCATTATGTATTGCAGGAAAGAAAATCAAGCATGCAACCAAACCTGGCCCAAATAATTTCAAATATAATACTTTTCTCTCAAGGTTATTTAATTTGCAAAGAGAATCATTTGCGAGTCAATCTATTTCCCCATCCATTCATCCTCCCTAGCAACCACTCATTGCCTCTAAACAGAATTACCTATATTCCTCATTTCTCCCTCCCCTCTAAAAGGAAGGTATACAAATATCTGGATCCCATTGGGATATTGGGTAATACTCTGTGATTCTCCCTGTTTGCACAGTAAATAAACCTCTTCCTCGTATTAATCCACCTTAATTGTGAGTTGATCTTACAGCGAGCTTTTGGGGGAAAGGGGAAGTTGCCCCCCACCCCTACTACCTTTCAAAGCCTCAGAGACCTCATATACAAAAAAAGGATGATAACATCTTTCTTCATAGAGCCACTTATGAGGATTAATAAAAAATGTAAAGTGAGCATTTAATAAATGGAAGTTATCATCATTGGTAGCTATCGGCCCTCAGTTTTCATACATTCAATGTAAATTCAGTGGTCAAGATGTTTAACTGGGAAGACCTAACATCCTTCAAAGTCAGAGACAAAGCACAAGACCATACTTTCTAACCTGAATCGTTACTTTATTTTTTCTGGACTAAACCAGACTCTATTTACACAAGTATCAAAAGAAATTAAAGAGAAAGCAATTAATGCATCTAATGGTGTTTTTCGCCTACACAAAATAGCTACATTAGAGAAGCTGATGTTTTTGAACTTAATTTGACATCACTTTAAACTAAGGGTCACAACATCCTTTGATGAGAACCTAACTAGGCATATACATGCTGAGACAGAACAATACACCATATTTTTAAAAATAAATTTTCAACATTAAAAAAAAAAAAAAACTTTAGAGAACCAAAGGAAACAGGAACTAGGATACTTGCCCAGAACAACAAGAGATGCTTACTTAAAATCAGATATATTTGTGCCATAAAAATGTAATGCATGAAGCTCACTCATTCATATGAATTATTTGAAAACCCTATAAAGACATTGTTAATAGGGAGATAATTTTCACTAGTGTTATTTACCTAAAGATTTTTTTAAATGACAGATAAGTCTGGATATAAACTAACTTCTTAAGAAAATATAGAAGTTAATAAATTTAAATTGAAGAGACTGACTATGTGTTGTTCTTTGTTTGAATAATGTTCAATGACTGTTTCTTAGCTATTGGGGAAATAGCTCAATTTTATTCTAAACAGACTCCAACTGAGAAAATAACACAAGACACTCATTTGTTTACCTGGGGATTTGAGAGCTCTGGAAGTTCACGTAGGTTTCAGGAGCAAAAGAATCAACACTCTTTCTTTCTGTAGACATGTCAGATTAGTTGCTCCCTAAATCAAAATATGGCATGGTACAAATTAGGGTCTTGATGTGGTGCGTTTCTGACATGTTCTTCATGAATACATGTTTTTAATTCAGCAAGTTATTCATCTAGGCTTAGCAAATAAGCCCCTCACCTGTTTCCTAACTCTTTCTACCGAGCTGTGTTTTCTTTTCCCATTGCAATTTGTAGTGGCTTAGCAACTGATAAATAAGCCCTTGCTGGAACACCATTTGACTATTAAATAATGCCTAGGGATCTATATTAGGTGAAAATTATGGGCACTGCACAGAGGTTGCCAGAGCAGTCACAAAAGCCCCTAGATAACTTCAAAATAAGGGCATTAGATGGTAGAACTCTCTGCCCTCCACTACACCCCGCCCCCAGTATGGTCACCCCTAACCTGACTGGTGGTGACACTGCATCACTCCCCTAAGGTGGCTCCAGGGAACTTTCTGATCTTGAGCATTCCCTCACTGTACATCCTGCAAACACATATTAATCTAGAAAAATAGATCCTTGCCTTATGAGCCTACCTTTGTTTTTTTCTTTGAAGAGACTCAGGCTAATTTCAGATAGAACCTCTGCATTGAAGAGTTAGCATTGTAATGTCGTTTTCTTTTTCAGTTTGGTGAACAACTTTAGTTACCTGATTTAATTCTTGAAAATCTAGCAAGGATCTGGGAGAGAAATTGCTTCACCTAATCCTCTTAATTTGCAGAGGTAAAATTTCCCTATGTGTGTATTCTCAGTCATGTAAACACTGATAGTCGCCTCTAGTTGCACCCTAAGAAATATGACCTATATATATATCCAGAGGATTTTGTTCTTAGAGATAAATCTATTCTCAAAGCCCAAAGGGACTTAAAATTTGAATTTCTCAGAAATAAGTTTGAAAATGTAGAATAACGAAAACCCAAATCAATCCCTTTCTTCATTCCCATGAGATTGAAAGATGGTAGTTGAATCTTTTATCTTGTAAAATTCCATGGGTCAATCCCTTTATATACAGAGGGTAATAAATTACAAAGTTATTTCAAGCATTCACTTACTAAATTGCTTTCTTTTTTTTCCTTTTTACTCCTTAATTTGATAATGCCACCAATTAAAAACTACCTACCAGGTTAAGAAATCTATTGACTTTCAAATGGTTTCCATTTTGGAAAAAAGTCAACACATTACAGAAACAGAACTTCTTAGTGGCAAACAGTCAAAGATAGATTCTATTGACATAATCCAAATCCTACTCATTCCCTAAGAATAAGCTTAAATCCGGGCTTCTCCATGGAAATTCTTCCCAGCTCCCAGGTCTGAAAAGATCTCTCACTCTTCCAAACCACCAAGTAACTTAATGTTAGTAGAGAACAGTCTAGGAACATGACTATATTGTTGTCTTGAGGTTTTTCTATATCTTGAATGCCATTTTACTTCTAATGTCTTTTTACTTTGTCCCCTCATCTAGCTGATAACAAATTCCTCTCATTCAGGGACTTTGTATCTCTCCCTCACGCAATCTCTTCATTCAAAAAAATGCTTTTACTATGACATTCTAGTCAGTGTGCCAGGTCAAAGGGGCCCAAAGACACCTTAATTAAGTCTTTTACTTCAAGGGGCTTAAATTCTGGTAGGGAAAGAAAACATACAAATACAAAAACAGCTGAGCAAGACAAGAAGTCAAAGAATCTCTAAGGGAGAAGATGCAAGGAATAGCACACAGGTGGAGGGGCCAATTTAACAGAAGGTTACCTCAAAATACTTGTTGCTATAAATTAATATTTTACTTTAATATTATATTAATTTCTGTTTTATTTTGACTTCAGCATTTCCCTATTACTATATAAGATGGACATTTGCAGCAACTTGCATTCATTTGTTCCACAAATATTTATTATCTAAAATATATCATCCACTGTGCTTAATGTTGGGGACACAAGGAGGAACAAGGCACCTGTGGTCCCTGATCTCATGATGAATACATCTTTGGGAGCTTAGACAAAATACAAACAAGCAAACAAAACAACTGTAAATTCTGATAAGTCCTCTGAAAGATACACAAACGGAACTGAAATAGAGACTAGTAAGGAGCAAACTCCTTTATTCAGAGTGGCCAAGGAGTTACTCTTTGGGGAGAAGCCAGCCTACAAACAGTAGAGGGAAAAGTATTGTGAGATTGGGAAGAGCATGTGCAAAAGCCCTGGGACAGGAGAAGCCCAGAGGAAAATCTATATGGCCGGAACACAATGTGTGAGGAAGAAAGGGGTTCAGATTAAGTGGTTCAAATGGAAAAACACAAACAGTTTCTGCATGAGTTCCTAAAACAACTTTACTCCCAGGGTTGTCTCCTGTATGAACAGGTTATCCAATGTCATTCAGATGAAGAAGTGAGAATAGATCTTTCCTAACATTAACAGTAGTAGCCCACACCAGCACTCTTATTTGTAATGTTAGGATGTTTGTACTTACATTCCAACCATGTATGTGTGTGTGTGTGTGTGTGTGTGTGTGTGTGTGAGAGAGAGAGAGAGAGAGAGAGAGAGAGACAGAAAGAGAAAGATCTGCACTGATGGTTCACTGACATTATCGTTTGGAAGCAAGTTTCCTTTTCTGTCTAAAATGTTAAAATGAACTATGATCATCACTTGTTAATTACTCTTGGCTCTTCATCCACCCGTTTCACATCCATGGGTTCAACCAACTACAAATAAAAAATATTTGGGAAAAAAATTTGTACCTATACTGAACACGTACAAACATTTTCTTGTCATTATTCTACAAACAATATAGTATAACAATAATTTACATGGGCATTTACATTGTACTAGGTATTATAAGCAGTCAAAGGATGATATACAGTGCAGGGGAGGATGTGCACAGGTTACATGCAAATACTGCACCGTTTCATACCTGGGACTTGAGCATCTGCAGCTTTTGGTATCTAGGGGAGGCTTTGGAACTGATCCCCTGAAGATACCAAGGGACACTGTATGTCTTCCGTTGATTAATTTTCTATATTGAGTCCAGGTGTTTCTACCTTTGGTAATAGGAAGAAGTGAACACTTCTGGTTCTGGTAGAACCGCGGTCCCCAACCCCGGGGTTGCTGATGGGTACTGGGTCTATGGCCTGTTAGGGACTGGGCCACAGAGCTCCACTGCCACCCGCCCCCCCCCCACCCCCGCGCTGCCCCCCACGGTGGAAAAATTTTCTTCCATGAAACTTAGGAGGGGCTTGGGGGGCGCACAGCAGGAGGTGAGCGGTGGACCAAGCTATTTACAGCCGTTCCCCATCGCTCCCCATCGCTCCCCATCTTGCAGCACCGCCTGGGCTCTGCCTTCCCCTACTTCCGTGGAAAAATTGTCTTCCGTGAAACCGGTCCCCGGTCCCAAAAAGGTTGAGGACCGCTGGTGTAGAAGCAAGCTTGCTTCACTCGCCTCCACACACAAACAGAAACCCAAAAACAAACACAGTGTCGAGATTATCACCAGAAACATCCAACAACCCAAATAAAAATGAGACACTTCTCAGGGCCACAGAGAAGGGAAAAAACTCCGAGCAGACAGAGAATCGGACTTCCACATCCCCAATGCCCCCTCCACATTCTGCCCAGCACCAGGAAAATTTCTCCCCAACTCACTGTTTCTACACTGGAAAAAGGGAGATCCCTGTGGACAAGCAGCTTCCCCACCCGCTTGGCTCCCTGGCAGACCTGGCCCTGCCTTAGCCCATGGAAAGCACGGAGAACACCCGCGGGGAGAAATGTCCCCGAGCACAGGCCGGGGCAAAGTGCGGGAGGGGGGACAAGATCTGCTCTGTAGCTCGGCCAAAGGACATGCCAAGTCAGAGTGGCTGCTCGGCAGCATCGCGCTGCAGGACGTTTGTCACACAGGTCCCCTGGGCCCGCACCCCTCGCCAGCCACCGCACTGCCGGGATATCCCCCTCGGGACCTCCCGCTTTGGGGAAGGGCAAGTGCCCCAGTCTTTTACTAGAGCCAAGACAATCCTGGGCTCAAGATGCCACCTAGAGCCAAAACGGAGGCAATGACCTGGCAGTAAAGGTAATAGGAAAAAGAAAAAAACTAAATAGTTTGGATAATCCACTATTATTATTATTTTTATTCTTTATGATATGCTGGCTGATGACAGAATCACACACCTTCTTTGGACTATTGACCTCAAGACGACATTCTGTTTTGTGATAAAAAATTGAACTCATATTCATCTAAGAGAAAGTAGGAATGCTCTTTTTCTCTCTTCACTCTCTTTTGTTTCTCGTCTTAGGAGCCTGGATCTGGCTGGGCAAGGCCTCGTTATCTGCAGGGGATGAGGCCAGAGTTGGAGGAACAGGGGAAGAGCCCGCTGGGAGCTGGCTGGAAGTCAGGCTCGGGGAGAGGGGTCAGCAGTCCGAGCTCCAGCTGCCGTGCGTAGCTGGGGAGCTGCGGGGCTGGCTCCGGCACCAGCAATCGGGACTGGTAAGAACAAGGCAAGCCTCAGGCCTAGGGAGTCAAAATTATCAAACAAGGATATGAAGCACAAAATCAAGGTTTCAGAATTGGGACAGAAGGTTGGGGACAGAATAGTAGGAACAAGGGAAAGGTATTCTAAACTCCAAGGTGCTGGGGTGAAGTTCTTTAAATCCTGAACTGATATGCAGCTGGAATCCTCTTATTAATACACTGAAATACGACCATCCTGGTTGGCAATTCGCTGCTTTTTGCAGACCTCCCTTCCCTCTCCCCCACCCTCGACTGGTGCCCCCTCCCCTTCCTCTCTTCCTCCCACCTGCGGATACCTAGGCCCAGCCCCCACAGCCCTGGTCCAATAGCCAGCCAGCCCCTTCTCCCCACCGGCACCGCTGCATGGGGAGCCCTGGTCGTCAGGAGCAGTGGGCTCCAGTGGGCAAATGCTGGTATCTGTCTGTCCCAAGTCACCACCCCTGAGTTGTGGCTGCCCATCAGCCTTTCCCTGGAGTTGCCCCCACAGTCCTGTGGTGCAACTGCAGCCTCCGCCGTAGGCTACCACCGTCTACCAGTTGTTAAGTATATTTAAAATTGCCTCTGCTTAAATCTATACTATTTAGGCTAGAATCGATCCCATGCACACACACACACACACACACACACACACACACACACACACACACACACACAGCCAAACTTACAGTTAAAAGTGATGGGCCAGATGAAGGCAATATTATAATAATATCAGCTGTGGAGACAGAAGAACTAAAATAGTTGGAATCCAAGCAAGGTCTGATACAAAGAAAAAGAAAAATATGTTGTGCTTCTCAAACACAGGTATACAGAGTAATTTACACGGGGAGGTTGTTAAAATATTGATGCCCAGATCCCAAGGTTTGAGTTGTGACCTCTGGGGTGGGGGCCCAGACATTCCCGGCTGGAACAGGTCCCTCCCGGGGTCCTTGTGCGCAGCAGTTTGGGAACCCTGCTCTAACCCATTTCTGCGGCAATATCAGCCCTGCGTGGATTTCTCAAGACCTGCTGCCCACCGGTCCCACCTTCACCAGATTTTTGGCTGATTGCTCCAGCTGCCCAGAGTTGAGGGGAAACTGGGAAGGAGGAGGATAAAAATAACTACAAAGGCAAAAATTAAAAAAGATGACAAATGAATGAATATTGTATTTTAAAAAAGTGTAAAATAATCTCTCTGCTGGGTCCTATAAAGTACTGTCTTTAACTTATTTTTACTACTGAACGCCTTGGGGCTTATTTTGGGGGGGAGGTATGTTTTTGTTTTTTTTTTTTTTTAAGCTAAAAAGAAAAAAAAATTATCTTCAACATTTACTTTCCTTGAGTCCATGTGGCTATTTATTATTCAAGATAACATCACACAAAACAAATGAAAAAGAGCTGATTGTAAAAAATTATCTGTGGGAATCTTACTGGAAAGAAAAGTCCGTGTGAAGAAAAATTGTAAAGGGTTTAGAGTTCATGAAGAATCAGCTAAAATAATGTTCAGTGCAAAATTTATCATGAGGTAATAAAAGTTTACGACCTTGTGTGATACTCAAAATAAATGGAAAAAAAATCAGTGTAAAGTATATCTGCTTTTCTTCCTTTTGGGAGAAGTCTGTACTCTGTTCTGGCCGTTCCCACCAGCCCTGCAAGGTCCACGGCTCTGCAACCTCTGCAGCAGGCCTGTCCCTTCCTCCCTTCTCCTTCCTGTCCTGTCTCTCTACACATCTGCACATCTGGATGCCCCCTCCTGTCAAGCGGCGGCCCGGCTAAGCAGCCAGAACCAAGGGTTGGATTCCACAGGGCTGGAATTCATCCAATAAAGGAATTTAAGATTCAAATTCAGGGGAACCTTGGTCTGAACACCAAGTCCAAAGTGTTATAGAGCCACAGGTTTGTGGTCAGACTTCTGTCAAGACAATAGAAAGTTCAGGAACAAAAGCATTTGGTACTCATCTTTCATCTCAGTTGAAAGGTCACATCTTTGAAAAGCTACACCTGACCCACCCTAGAGAAGTAGGGTCCTCCGGCGTATGCTCACTGCACTTCACTCACTGATGGAATGAATGAGCAAACGGAATGGTGGCATTCCCATGGGCTCCATACACCAGTGTGTCGTATCTCCACCTATATTACTCACCATGCTTCTTCCAGCAGTCAATGACCAAGCCAAGTCACACAGCCAACTCGCTTTCAGAACACACAGTTCCACTCCAGTTCTAGGCTACTGTTGAACCTTCCCCTCCATCCCAGCCTGTACCACCCAGCACTCCTCCAGCCCCAGGCAGGTGTCGCTTTTCACAGCTCTTTGTTCTGTCCCCTCACTGCCCCACAATTCTGCCTCCACCTCCCATAGCCCTCTTCCCATGAAAGTCTGAAATAAAGCATAGTTAGGTTGATGTTCACTGTATTGGCTTGCTTATATACATTTTATTAAACTTCACATCATGCTTACTAAGATAGTCACTTAGATATGTACGAACATAGTATTCCAAGTCTTCTCACAGAGTACAGGATCCCTAATATGACCTATTGTGAAATCAAAAGTGACTTCCTACTTTTGATCTCTACTTCCTATTCCAGAAGCATAAAATATCATATGTTCAAGAATAGCCAATCAACCACCATACCCACCTCCCTAAAAGAATAATTTATCAATCAATCAATCAACATCTAATACATGCCCAGTAGGCCCATAACTGTGTGTTATGGAGTAAGAGAGAAAATCAACCCATGTGAAACAATGGGCAGTATAGTGGAAATTAGATGTTTTGTTCTGCCCAGAATCCACACATCTCTCATCCACTTGGTCCATTTGTTTTGGGTGGAATTGAACTACTTTCAGTCTAGGAGTAGACAGTGATCCAAGCATGGTTACAATAATTGGTTCAGGGATGGATGTATGATCCAAGCCAAGCCATGTACATCAAATCAAGTATAGAGCAGTGGTTAAGCTAACAGGATCTGGAGCAGACTACCTGGGTTTGAATCCCAGCTCCACTAATTGCCAGGTGCAAACTTGGCAAGTTCTCTGTTAGCTCTGGTTCCTTGGGTAGGAAATACAGAAGATAATTTATAGCCATACGACTCTGAGGCAGTTTAAGTAAGACGGTGAATGTAAAGTGCTTAAAACCATGCCTGGTACATATTAAATATCCCATGAATGCTAATCAACTCCATTTTTGGAACTTTTTGGAAAGAAGATCTTTCTACTGGGGCCATTTTGCTAACACATGGCAAGAGCCTGCCTGAATTAAGTCAAACCATAAGGAAACAGGGCTGAGTGATTAGATGAGATGGATCCTGGCCACAGCAGTTGAGCCTCAGGATCTAGATGTGCCTGATGTCAGCTGAACCCAGGACTTATTATGTGAGCCAGTAAACTCTCTCTTTTTAAGGTAGATTGAATTGGGTTACTATCTCTTGCCTGAAAGAATTCTGCCTAATTCAGGCAGCAGTTCCAGGCAATGTATAATTAAGCGCTAAATGGGTATCATAGACATCAGGAGAGAACAGAGCAAGGCAAGTTCAATGTGGGCTACAGTAAGTATTATTATTAATGGTAAGGAGATGGTGTTCACCCACCTCAAAGTCTGCCAGTTCCAGCAGCTGGATCAGAAAAGTCTGTGGAATAATTGAGACATCATTGCCCTAGAAGTAGTACATTTGTTAATCAAAGGAATGCCACCTTCTATAAAAAATAATGCTATGTCAGAGCTTTTTAGCAAAAATCTCTCCCCTCCCATAGCCAGGATCTAGAGCTCTATCCATTGCTTGTATGGAAATGACAACTTCCAAACCTGCAAAAATGACTCAGACAGAGTGAAGAAAGGCCTTTGATTTTATATCTAACAATCATGTTAGCTGGATCTTCCTGGCATTTTCAGAAGGGACAACTTCAAAGTGATTCCTTCCAGGAAATTAGAGGGCACAGAAACCATTGCCTTATCCTGAAGTTTCCATCCAGGGCTCTGCGGGAGCCTTTTGCCCTGAGTCCAGGGAGTTGTCCCTCATCTGGAACTGTGCATGTTCACTGTAATCCTTCTCTAGAGTTTTCTGGGAGGAAATACATTTAACATCTCTTCCTTGACCTTTTTTTTTTTTTTTTTTTGAGCAATTTAGCTTCTCCACCTCTCACTCTTTCCTTGAAGAAATCCAGCTATCTCTCATTTTTTCTAAGTTGAAGATAAAAAAGAATCTGTCTTTTCACAATGCAGTAGGCAGATTACATGCAGCATGACAAAAGAATCCTCTCACAGGCCCTAGGATTTGAAGATGATAAGAGGTTTTCGGGAACAAAGGTTTATTACAAGTGAGTGAGCAAGACAGAGCGAGTGAGGGAGAGAGTACAGCCAGTCTCACTTCTTCCAAATTATTTCCATTTTTTCTCATGGAGCAGTCAGCAATGGCATTCTCACTTAGAAAGTTGATTACAATTTTATTACCTTAAAATTGTTCAACACATACCAACACCCATAATAGAAATATTGAAAGTGGAAATGTCCACTGTGTTACTCTTAAGGTTAGTATCCATTGCCAAATTCACCCTTGCTTCATTAAGGTTGCAATATTTAGTCCTTGGATTTGCTAAACAGAAGAAAGAAAGCAAAAGAAAGAAAATATTCAGAAGAACTCTAAAAACGTTTGGAAAATGCCTTCTAGAAAGAGGATGTGAAGACAATAGATCAGAATATCAGTGGCACCTAGGATTTCACTGTGTATTCCTTTTATTCATACTTTTTGAAAAGCATACCACAGACAAATTCACATGCACAATTCTCTACCACTCATACAAACAACAAAAACGTTGGATCCTACCCTTAAGGAAGGCTCAAAAGTGATTATTCAGTCATGAACGTCACTCATTTGTCACCTGCTCATTTCTGGCATTGGTGTCAAGACAATGGCCCTAATCTCTTCCTCAGCAGTTCAGTAGGGTTCCCTCCCTTCTCTCATGACTATTGCTCTAATGGCTGTAGGTCTGAAACAGACTGAACAATTTTCTCATTGTCTTGCTGAGTTTGGATACACTGGAAGGGAGAAGGGTTGAAGGGGAGTCTGGTTTGGAGCTAGAGGCCATGCTATGGCTGCTACTGATGTCCTCTTGGAAGGATGCTCTCCCTGACCTTAAGGAGCCCTTGCCTGGTAAATGTGACACCTTGGGCTTGGACAGTGTAAAGCTAACTGCCTGGTTTTCCTAGGCTTGGTACTGAGAGCACTTACAGTTTAAAATAAATTCATCCAAGACTAGAAATGCTATGAATATAGAGATGTGATTAGGCATGATTTAAAGGAAAAGAAATGGGCCCTTTCTCACCAGATGTAACTGGTTTATTATTACTAAATTAAGCCAAAAATAAAAACCCCTGTGCTTTCTTCCCACATCCTGGACAGACGCTTTCAATATGTTCCTCGTTGCATTTTTGAGACCATTTGGGGTTGCCAGTTTCCTTCGATTGATGCTGGCGCAGTAAATCTCAACCCCATCAAATCCAACATCCCCCCTTTCACAAATATGTCCCTTTTGTTGTCATGGAGTAAAAGTCATAGGTGGTACACCCTATCTACCAACAAAAATTTAAAAATAAATAAGTACAATGATTAAACTGAAATATCAAGGAAAATTACAGGGAATGTCATTTAGAATATAGGATCTCAGCTGCATGAGAAGACAGATGCAGTCATCAGATGCTGCCTCTACCCACAGAACCACTGTGAGTGCTACTGATGCCTCATCCCAGGAACATCTGGGATGCCTCTGAAACAGTGCACTTCTCTTAGTCAAGGTCCACGGAGAGCAAAGTGCAATATTCATCATTTACACAATAATTGCATTCATGGAAAATTCAGTGTGCATTAAAACTATGCAGAAAACACTTTGCCTTTTTATGTAAAGTAGAGTTAGGTTTTGGGCTCAGAAAATTGCAAACATGTTTTTCACCTATGTGAAAGTTCAGGAAGTTTAAGTTGTGCAGGATGGCGTGCAGCAGGTTCACTGTGCGCTGGTTACCACTTCAGCCCACGGCATCTTGGACTGCACTGTTTGTTGCTACTTGCCCACGTCCAGTGAGACAGAACACTCACCCACACAACTAGTTACATGAAACAGGCTTAGTGTTTACTCACAGATAGGCAGCAAGAGATAATAGAAGCCTAACAGTCACCACGAGCAGGTCCCCCAAGGCTCAGGAAAGCTGCCTGGGGTGAATGGAGTCTCATCTGCATGTGCCCCCCTTGCACTCCAACTGAGAGACCCTGGAAGGCAGCCTGCCCTGGGCTTTATACCCCAGGGTCACATGACACACTGGGCTAAAGCGCTGAGGGACATCTTCTTTCTAGGCGGGACAAGATCAGAGGCTAGGCTACTCTGGCCGGTTCCTCCCTATCTCATAACGTTGCATTCCCAGCACATCCTGCAGTTATTCTTGAGAACTACAGGGACAAAGGGGAAAGAACTGGGTCGGGCCAAGGCCATCCAGAGAACTGTCCTACAGAGAAGGGATAATTCTTTGTTCCATAGAACAAATCCTGGTCTAGTAAGACATGTAGCATCATTGGCCTCCAGCACCCATGGTGACACCCAATCCCTCCCCTCACACACACAAATTCCCAAAATGACATCCAGGAGTCAGGACCTTCCACCTCACACTGAAGACACTTTGCTGGTCTCAAACCAGTTCTCTACCAAACTCATCTCTGCTGAAGAATAACGGAAATCTTTATTTCTACAGTAGATGGAAACTTCAATGTCTATTCTAATCCTTTCATTTAAAATAAGAAAGCTGGCCGGGCACGGTGGCTCATGCCTGTAATCCCAGCACTCTGGGAGGCCAAAGTGGGTGGATCCTTTGAGCTCAGGAGTTTGAGACCAGCCTGAGCAAGAGCAAGACCCTGTCTCTACTAAAAATAGAAAAAAATTATCTGGACAACTAAAAATATATAGAAAAAATTAGCCAGGCATAGTGGTGCATGCCTGTGGTCCCAGCTACTCAGGAGGCTGAGGCAGTAGGATTGCTTGAGCCTAGGAGTTTGAGGTTGTTGTGAGCTAGGCTGACACCACAGCACTCTAGCCTGGGCAACAGAGTGAGACTCTGTCTCAAATAAAATAAGAAAGCTGATGGAATTGTTAAGTGATGTCATACAGCTACCCAGTGGCACATTCACAGCTAGAACCCTGGTCTCCTAAGTCTTTCCTGAGTCCTGAGATCACTCCTGAGTTCAATGTTGAATAGGAGAATCTTTACTCCTTCAAAGGATCACCTTAAAAATTGCATTTCATTTCACCAAGTTTTCCAAATGCATAACAATATTACTCGTTATTGCTCTTTCCTCAAACACCACCTCTACCTAGAGAACTGATTTCCCAATGACCATGGATAATTATTCATGTAAAAAGCCAAATGTGGTGCGTGGCACAAAGATACCCACTAACAGGCACCAGTTTTCTTTTGTATCTCTCAGTTAGCAACACGGGATGGTATCGTAGCTTTGGAACCATTCAGAAATTGTTTAGGGGATTTTGAAGACCATCTCCCACTGTGTGACTTTGGGGAATCTTCAAAACAGTCCCATACAGCTGGCATCATTATCCCTTTCACAAGCAAGGAGAAAAGGCCCTGAGAAGTGAGGAAGTTTGCCCAAGGTCACGTAGCTTGTAAGAAAAAGTCAGAATTTTAGCTCAAGTCCCTTTATCTCCAAACCCATATACCCTCCACTATTCTATGTTTCCTATTCTCAATAAATACTAATATGTATTCCCTTCTGTTCATTTTCTTTTCCTCCCTGAGTTGGTGTATTGTTTATTCTTTTTCATTTCTTGCTCAAACCTGAAAAAAAGATAAAATATATCACCACTTCTATATAACTACAGATAAAAGTATTTTTAATTAGTAAAAGTATCCCCTGTTTGAGATTCTTTGTGTTATCAAATAATGTGGCTATTGTATTGCTTAAGTAACCAACTCTAATTAACTTAAATAAACAAACAAAAAGAATCAATGCAAGCAGATTGGGATGTCTTGTGGAATTTAAGAAATAGCAGGCAAACCATTCCTCAGGGATATGGAACAAGGAGAGCCAGGGCCCTCACCAGCAACGGTGCCGGGGCCTTCTCTTGCAGGCCTGGGGTTTGTGTAGATGTGAGCCCACTACCAGCTACTCACCATCTCTGTGTCTCTCATTTCAAGTTTGGTTCCTCATAAGCACTAACCTGAATTAGCCAGCTTAGAACCAATCAATTAGGACCACTAGGTAAAGTCAAGTAGAAAACTACAGCAGCTGGGAGTCCACTCTTATGAAAAAACCAGACATTTCTCAGAGGAAAGGAGCAGGACAGCAAAACTATTAAGTGTTTAAACAAGAGGAAAGGGCAAAGGGGAAAACTGTTAGCCAGAGAAAATCAGCAAGACTCGATGAAAGACCAGATATAAAGACAAATGTAGAGAAGTCTAAAAATCCAGGTATCAATCAGATATTGAAAAATAAGACAGGCTGGGTGTGGTGGCTCAGGCCTGTAATCCTAGCACTCTGGGAGGCCGAGGCAGGACGATCGCTTGAGGTCAGGAGTTCAAGACCAGCCGGAAGAAGAGCAAGACCCCCATCTCTACAAAAAACAGAAAAAATTAGCCAGGTGTGGTGGCGCATGCCTGTAGTCCCAGCTACTCAGGAGGCTAAGGCAGGAGGATCGCTTGAGCCCAGGAGTTTGAGGTTGCTGTGAGCCACGATCACACCACTGCACTCCAGCCAGAGCAACAGAGTGAGATTCTGTCTCAAAAAAAAAAAAAAAGACAAAGCACTCACTCTCTTTATATTTTCCTCTACTTAAAAGACCTTTAAAAATTAGGATTAAATTTAAGTGTTATCTAAACAAAACCATATCTGAGGTCCAAAATGACTCCAAGCTCTCAGCCAATGATGTAGTATGTTTAAGTGCCCTGTATACATAAGTCTGAAATGACTTCTGCAACCTCCCCACAAAAACACACCCCCATTGAACTGTAGAATTTACCTAAAACGAAAGAGACCACATCCAGGGTGTGGAGCAATGGGGCAGACACCATAGGCCTCAAGAAAATAGACAGGCACGGGGAGATTCTGGAGAGATGGACACTGGAGCCTCAAGACCATTTTAGAGGGTGCCTGCAAATCTCCCCTGGATGGAAAGGAAGCTAAGGGTGCCCAGCCACTTCTGATAGATTAATAGTGGGTCCCCAAGAAATACTGATTGATTGCTTGAGATCTCAGAATCCACTTTGGTAGAAAAACAATATGCAAAATTATTTTCAGCCATTGGATAAACCAGCTAGCATGTTGATCAATTGCATTTTTCATTTACGATCTAATTGTTTTGGCATTACATAATCACAGCCATAGACCATTTCAACTTTGCAAATGTGCTCATTAAATTTTCTTATTTCCAGGAGGCAGAATGTGAGTGTGTCGACAAAGCTCATAAATACTAATATTTAGATCATACTTTTCCCCCTCAATCCCTCTCCCCCTATGGGTATTACTGAACAAGTAATGGGAACACAGAACCGTGTGTAATTACTTTCTGTTTTTAAAAGGAAGGGTACAAATTCAGGTGTCTGTGCTAGAAGCAACAATCTAATTTATACTTGTAGGCCTGTATCTCATAATGCCACACATTTATGCAAAGAACAAGCTTAAGCTTGCATTTAATAACTCCAAATGAGTTGTCTGGCACCTTTAAATAAAAAGTCGGCATATAAAGGACCCCAAGGGTGGAGGGAGGGAGAAATTGTCTATAGATTAGTTCCCCTTCCTTTTCCCCTTTGCAGAATAAATTGCTGCCTTTTCTTTGACTCACTAACCTACTAGGGCTACTGCTCTAACAATAAGTTTGTAATTTGTCCTTGATGTGTGCACCCAACCCAGTGACACTGTTTTGGCAATAAGGAAGAGTCAGAATATTGCTCAAAGTAATTAGATGATTCCCATTTGCAATTCTGATGTCACCTTCCAAAGCTTCAAAGGACCCAGGCTGTTGTTTTGGTTGATATGCATCTCCAAATGATATTCCTGCCATTATTACTTGCATTGGATGGAGACTATTTTCACACCTCTTTCCCTTTGTCTCCCTTCACTAACCAACCCCACCATCTTTCAAACAGTCATAATTTGTAGAAAGAGGTTTAATTTACAAGGAAAAAATACAAACACCACATTTACCAATAATTTATAAAAGGTAAGCCTAACAAAAGACCCAGTCTTCTGCCAGGGAGTTCATTTCCTTAATGGCCAAGGCAGAGAGAAAGTGCAGTGAGACCTCCCTCCCCAGCAGCTTAAACCGGGATGCTGTCCTGGGCCAGACTATCATCAGAATATGGGACTTCATTATTCTATAAGCATCATGGGTCCCCAGTAAGACAATTTCTGTCTTTGTCTATTCAGGCTGCCATAAAAAAATACCACAAACCAGGTAGCTTATCAGCAACAGAAATGTTATTTCTCACAGTTCTGGAGGCTGGGAAGTCCGAAGTTAAGGTGCTGACAGATTTGGTGTCTGGTGAGAGCCTGCTTCCTGGTTCATAGATGGTGCCTTCCCCCTGTGTCCTCACATGGCAGAAGGGGAGAGAGAGCTCTCTGGGGTCTCTTTTATAGGAGCACTAAACCCATTCACAAGGTCTTCCAATTAGTCATGACCTAATTACCTTCCAAAGGCCCCGCCTCCCAATACCATCACTTTGGGGGCCAGGATTTTAACATATGAATTTCGAGGGGATACAAACATTCAAACCATAGCCATCTCTCTCCTTAATTTCCCTGTCCCACACTTTTGTGTTCCTTCTCTCTCCAGCTCTCTTCTGCCACAGCCTCAGTCACTCTTCTTTGAATCAAGTACGTTTGCCCTAACCTAACAGTGTGCCCAGTGTGGGTTGAGCAGTGCCCTCCCACGTCACCACCTTGTCTAGGGTGCTCATGGAGAGCTGGAGCGGAGTGCAAAGCACAGCACACCCATCCCGGGGAAGTCTATCGCTGGTGGTTCTTGGCCCTCTTTTCCTACAGTGATATGCCTGATGGAAATTGTTCACACACAGGTCACTGCCTCATCCATGGCAGTTGTCTGCTTCCCACTGCTTAGACCATGTAGAATTCCATCCATGAGTGCTGTGCAATTTTGCCAGCCAGCTCTACCAATGCCCCTTTCTTTCCCACTGACCCAGGGGACATCATGATAGGGACCTCCAGCAGAATAGGACAAATGCAAATAAACAACACGAAAGTATAGCGAACCAAAATAAGTGGACATACGAGGGGTGTCCAGAAAGTATCCGCCATTGTTAGTCTACCAAGAACAGTAATGTGGCTGGATACTTTCCGGACAGCCCTCGCATACTCATTATAAGCAAGAGCAACTTTAAATCAATATTGGCAATTATGACCCTACAAGAAGAAACTGAGCAATAGGGTAAGGGTGGGTAGCAATAGGAGAAGCCCTTTTAAGAAAACCCCAAATGAGAAGAAATAAGAAAACTCACCTATATAACATTAAAGAAAAAATTATTCTGACACTTGTTAAAGACAGTAAGAAGGACTTCATCCAAAAAGGGACTACTGTGATGAGGTTTTGTGGTAGGGGAGAGAGGAAAAGTGGGAATTTATAGCCCAGAAGCAGGGTGGGGGTCAGAGGATGTAAAATTGCTAAGAGGAAACATCAGGGTTAGGGGATTCTTGCTGAAGGCAGGTCATGGTGATGGAAGTCACCTGTGAAAAAGGGGAGGATGAGAAGCCTAATGAGACATCGAGGTGGCTGGTATCAAGGTAGGGGACTTCTGGCTAACTGACTAGTAGGATTCTTACTCTTGAGGACAGGGCCCAAGGCCAGGAGAGAAACCTGACAACTCTTTGGTTAAGGAGAGAGTCTTTGTCGATAATCACCCTTTTTCACCTAGAGAATTTCTTCCTGAAATTCTTCTCTGCTCCAATATTACAAAGCTTTGCTGTTTGATGATAAAGCAAGAGGTATTGTTTTGTTCTGAGATAAGAATAGGAAGAAATAAAAATGTTATGCCAAAGCTCAGCTGTGCAGAAAGCATTTCTATCATCTCTGAATACATTTTAGGTGGACACCCCACTATACACACACATACTTTTCCTATCACAGGCCATGAAAAGCTGACATTAGGAACCCAGCACTGGCAGCCAAGGGGTTAATAGCACCATTCCAGGGCTGCCCTCAAAACAGCACACTTAATCAGTCAACTATTCTTCCTGCTTCTACCGCATGAGCTGATGGTATTACACACATGTTTCAACTTACTCTACGCTGCGCCAGCTATTGCAAATGCATCACAATAAACGGGTTTTGTATGAAAGTATTTGAAACTATTTAAAGTAACTGCAAACATATGCATACTTGTTTTGTTACATTTTCTCTGATTCTTACCAGGGGCCATGTCTGTCTCTTTTTTCTCCATTGTTTTTCTCCTTCAGTTATGCATTAGAAATGAATTTTTATGGCATTTTGATCTCTTCTTTGCCTCAAAACTATCAGAACTGTATTGAGCAGGGTGCAGTGAGCATAGCAGTGTTTCTCAAAATATGGTCTGTGGAATAGTCTGTGGTAAACTTATTATTTTTGCAGGTAGAATGCCATTTTAATGAATACCTTCCAAAACTTGATTTAGAATAATGAGGCAATTTCCTTAACCCCTATGTTTGCATAGGCTAACATAGATTTCCTCATGTGGATCCTATAAATTATATTTTAGTGTTAAACACATATTAAATAGATTCATTTACGGGGCATATCTATTTAGAATTGTCTTTTCTTAACACAGAATCTCTGCCTAACTACATGTTTCAAATTTGATAGTTTAGAACTTTTTAAAAAAGAATTTGCAGTAGCATTTATCTATACGTTCTGTTGCTTGTTAGTAAAGGCTGTTAGGCTTTTTACTCTGTTGATGTCTTTATCACTAATATTTCATGTCTTAGAAAATGAACCAATTCCCCTCTTTCACTTCCCCTTTACTTCATCCTACCTATCTCAGAGTATGGTGTTATCATGGTTTAGGTAATGAATTTTTCTAGCTTGATCATCTCGAATCAGACCCCACGTTTATTTGTGTTTGTCCCTTAGGTTCTCTGGGAGGCAGACCCCAAAGGGAAAGAGGGCAAACACAGGGTTTATTGGGGAAAAGCATCCATGAAGGAAATGAAAGGAAAGGAGGCAGGACTGGGCAAGGGAAGCCATCAGATGGTGATGCAGACCTGATAAACTCCCTCTCTGCCCAACAGGGAGCAAAGCTTGCCTGTTAGAGGAGACAGTCCCATTTTGGATGGAAACCCTGCACCACCATCTTGCTCTGTCGCTGGCTGTGGACCTTCCCCTAGAAGAGCAGGATCTCAGGGAAAAGGCTGTGGTAGATCCTCGAGGAGCTGACCACTAACCAAACTCCTCACAGCTGGAAGCAGCTCCTTTTTGAAAGGGGATTGGAACAGTGCATCTCTGTGTCTGCCATAGATGGGATTCTATTTTGTTTTAAACAAATGACAAATAATCAAACACAGCATGTAGAAAGGAAAGGGAAATTTTAAGACTAATAGAGTTAAATATTGCATCAGGATACATAAATATATACATTGCAATCTTATTATTTAATTTTCTAATACCACACACAAACTTACACATCTGTACACCTGGCTTGTTAATATTTGCAATCCTATTTTGTTCACATAAACATTTGAAAATATACAATCCTAGAAATCCAACGGACAAGCCATCAATTGACCCAAAATGCATGGAGAGGAAAAACACAAGTTCTTTATACACAAATATCTGTTTTATTTGCAAAGGAAAACTTAATTCTGTGTAGATATATTATACTATATTAAAATGACACGTTGGTATTGGAAAGACATGCAAATACCCAACATTTATTATTTCACATATATAGAGTTTTAGGAAGTGATTTTTGGGGGTCTAGTTTATCTTAAATAGTTTTATACAAATTACATATTTATTTTTAAGGATTCACCTAATCAACAAAGTATTGGATATATAAATCTTAAGGAGGCTTTTCAAAACTATTTGGAATTATTCAAAATTCTTTAATAATTTGCACTGGTGTCTTATATTTATGTTGTCTTGCAAGTGCTGTGGAAATTGGTGAGCATTAATTATCCATGGACACCAGCCATTAGAGAACAGTTATCATAGTTAATGTTTAACATCTGCATTAATACTACATGTGCCTATTAATTAACCCCCTTTGTGTGGAATGTTTATGGTGCATGACATTCTAATATTTTCCTCAAGATAATACAAAAGTTAATGAGAACTGCACATGTGCATCAAGAAGAGAATAGAGCCTTTGTCCTAATCTTATTAACTTTCTCCAGATGTGATAATATTGTCCTGTCTCCAAATGGCTTTTTTTATTATCACTTTAAACTAATAAGATTTAAAATTAGAAAACAAAGTAACACAAGCAAACAACTTCCTGAACTTGCATTTATTTTTTATTTTCCTTAATAATCTTCAATTTCCTGTGGGTAAAAGAATGTGATTGCAGAGTCAATACACAGCTGATTATAGATCTAGGGACATTTTTCTCACACATAAATCTGAGTTATAAAGCTCAGAATATTTTCAAGTCCAGAAGAGAACAGACTCTACTGAGTACTACCTAACCCATTTTAAAATATTATCTGCTGAGTGCCAACTATGTGCCTGTAATATGCTAAATGCTTGCATATATACTGTCTCACTTAATCATTTATTCATTCGATATATATTTATTAGGCTCCTTCTGTAAGAGAGAAAAGGAACACAATAGTGAACAAAGCAAGCATATTTACTTTCTTTGTGGATCTTTCAATCTGGTGGAAGAGACTCATATAAAATAATTCCATCAGTCATCTATTGCTGTGTAATAAACCACCCCAAAATTCTGTGGCATACAACAAAGAACATTTATTATTGCACTTGTTGGTCTGAAGATCAGCTGGGCAGCTCACTCCATGTGTCTCTCATTCTTGTAGGACAAGCAAATGGCTGAGCACATGTTCTTCTCAAGGCAATGGCAGAGATGCAAGAGAAGCCGTCCCCCTACACGAATACACTTGAAGCCTTTGCTCATGTCATACCCACTAACATCCCATTGATCAAATTGAGTCACGTGGCTAAGACCAAAGCTAATGGGATGGGAAGTATATGTTGCCCGCAGTGAGACAGTGAGGGGAATAAATATTTCCTGAATAATAATCCAAACTATCAGAAATAATGATATAATTTAAAACTCTGGTAGTAAAATGACATAACTGTGAGCGTACTTGGCCAGGATCTTACAAGAGGTCTGGATCCCATCCAGGGGTCAGGACTTCCCTGAAGATGAGAGAGAGGAGCTATGAGCTGGACAGGCCAGAAATAACCAGGTGAAGAAGAGGGTGAGGAATCACCCAGGCAGGGGAACAGCGGGCAGCCTGGCAATTTCAACAGGCAGAAGGGGGCCTGGAAGCTTTGCTCAGAGAGTGAGGAGGAAGGCTGGAGGACGCAGCTGGAGAGGTGGGTGAAGTGAGATCTTGCAGGGCCTTGCAGACTGTGTCCAGGATTTCACCTTTACTCTGAGACCAGGGGGAAGCACTGGAGGGTTTTAAACAGGTGGGACACATGATCAAATTCCATTTGGGAAATTGCTCTAGCTGCAGTGAAGGAAACAGCTGGGAGTGGACTTAAATGAAAGTTATCCGCAGATAGATGACAATCAATGCTATTAGCATAGATCAGTGGGCTGCTGCTTTTGTAAACAAACTTTTACTGGAGCACAGCCACACTATTCACACACAGATTGTCTGTCTGTGGCTGCTTTTTTGCTACAAGGCAGAGCTGAGCCGTTGTGACAAAGACCTTATGGCCCACAAAGACTGAAATATTTACTATCTGGCCCTTTACAGGAAAAGTTTCACTGCCTGCATAGATGAGATAGCTTTACGAAGAGATTATGGAGGGAAAGGACGGAGGCCCCAGGACACAGCCTGAAAGATAAGAGAAGGATGAGACAGCAGAAGAAACTGAGAACCCCGATCTGCCAACAGGAGTTTTAAGCCCCTTTTTATCGATTTAGAAATAGGTTCAGAGAGCGTGGAGACTGCAACGTACAGCTACAAGGTCCTTCTCTTCCTATATGTGCATCCCTTTGCAAGGTGACATTAGAGGTGGAGAATACTTCTTCAAGTTCTTGGTTCTGGGTGGTCCTGGTGACTCGCTTTTACCAATACAATGTGACAGAAGACACTGAAGGAGGCCCAAGTCTCAGCTTTAAGAGGATTTACAGTTCCCATTTTCACTCTTTTGTCCTAAGACTGTCATATAAGGAGGTCCACTCTAGCATCTTTGAAGATGAGCAATCATACAGAGACAGAGATCCAGCCAACAGCCAGCAACAACCACCAAACATGTGCATGAGGCCATCTAGGACTACCCAGACCCCAGCAAGCAGCCACTTGACTGTTGTCACCTGAGTGAGCCCAAGTGAGCCCAGCAGGAGGGCCACCCAGCTAGGTGCAGTCCAGATTACTGACTCCAAATCATAGACTAATAAATAGATTTTGTTTAAAGCCCCTCAGCTTTGAAGTAGTGTGTAACACCGCAAGAGATACCTGAAACAGAGACATTAAGTGACTTTCCTAAGATCACATGAACATACAGCTATTATATAGCAAAGCTGGGATTCAGACCTGATCTTAGGACTCCAAGTTCCTAACATCCTCTCTGTTCATATCTAAACATGGCAAAAAACAGTAAAACTGGCCCGGCGCGGTGGCTCACGCCTATAATCCTAGCACTCTGGGAGACCGAGGCGAGTGGATTGCTTGAGCTCAGGAGTTCGAGACCAGCCTGAGCAAGAGCGAGACCCCGTCTCTACTAAAAATAGAAAGAAATTATCTGGCCAACTAAAAAATATATATATAGAAAAAATTAGCCGGGCATGGTGGCGCATGCCTGTAGTCCCAGCTACTCGGGAGGCTGAGGCAGTAGGATCACTTAAGCCCAGGAGTTTGAGGTTGCTGTGAGCTAGGCTGACGTCATGGCACTCACTCTAGCCCAGGCAACAAAGCAAGACTCTGTCTCAAAATAAATAAATAAATAAATAAATAATTTAAAAAAAAACAGTAAAACTCCTATGATATCATGTTGATCTGTCTTCCCATGGTCTGTCTTAGTGCACTGACTTGCTTGATTCTAGAGGTGGATAATTTGTTGTTATTTGAAGGGGTCTGAGAATGCCCTCTTCTATAAAATAGAACATATAGAATATAGAAATATTATGCCAACTTGCCAAATGTCTGAAAATCCAAATACATGCATCTTCATTAGTTTGTTTTCTCTTCTTTCTTTCTTTTTTTTTTTTTTTTGCTCCAGTCTAACTCCATAAAAATTTTTACTCAGTCCCTTATCATCAGAGTCATTGTTTTAGTTTACTAGATTATCCTGTTTGGATTGCAAATAATATTCCTGGGAAGAGAGTTATCAGTCATTAACTCTGCAGTACGTAAGTTTGTCTATGAGTGGTTTCCTACAAAGTGAGGCACAGAATGACTGTGCCTCAAATAAAATAAATAAGACCAGAGATAATCACTGCCTGAACACAGTTTGAGAGAGAGAGAAAGAGATACCCCACTGGGTAGTGGCAGCCAGAAGGTAATATGGAATCAGTGGGCAATTGAAGGTTAAAACTTCAAAGAGTGAAAGGAAAGGAAGAGAGGAGACCTGGAAGGGCTGAAATCTTCCTTCACAGCTAAGTCCAAGGGGAAGCTATTTAATCCTGAGCAGGAAAAAAAAAAAAGTGAAAAAGAGTCCAGAAAAAAAAATGAGGAAGGGCTCATCCAGCTTTCTAGGATCCAGATCCTTGCAAAGAGTCATTTTTGGTGCAAATGGTGAAGAAAGTGGATTTGGCCCTCACTATACTACACTCTACCTCCCTACACTGCACCCCCTAACCCCTTGGCCTTCTCTGCATCTCTGCCCACAAACACCACCTCTGTTCCAGAAACTCTCCTACCCACTTTTTTCTGTCCTTTAAGAAAACTGTCTCTCAGGAAAGCAGTTCTTGGTTATTTGCATGCTAATGAGTTTAAATGAACATGTCTATTTGCTCCAGATAAATTTTATCTGAGGTCTTCTAATTACTGGGGAAATGACACTGTGTTCAAGGAATTTCCAGGAGCAGTGTGCATCCGGGGAAAGCTCCTTCTAGAACTAGAGAAGGCTATGTGCTATGTCCACGCCAGGTGTGGCTTGGATACACATTCACCTCATGTAGGAATAAAGGCCTCAGAGAAGAAAGGAACCAATAAATGAGGGTGATATGACAGGCTGGTGGTTTGGTAGAATTGTCCTGACTCTGTATTCAGGTGAGGACAAAGTTGGAGGAAAGCTACTTGGGCAAGGGAGCAAAAATAGAGTTATGTGCTTGGTAACAAATGAGAGAGATGTTTAGGAACAGACTGGGAAATTCTGAGAAAAGGAGCACCAGGTCTACAGATGTAGGTGTAAACAAAGCACAGAGGAAAAGAAATGGTGCTAAAAATGACTTAAGAAATGCCAGATGGAAGAAGGATGATCTCATATGAAGGACGGAGAACATGATTCAAAGAGAGACTGAGTTGCATCCACCAGAATAGCTAAAATCAAAAGACTAACCACACCAAATGTTGGCAAGGATAGGGAGCAAATGTAACTCCCTTACATCACTGATGACAGCGTCAAATGGCACCAACCACTTTGAAAGAGCTATTTGGCAGTTTCTTTAAGGTTAAATTTTCATCTACCCTATGAACCAGTAATTCCTCTCCTAGGTATTTACTCAAGAGAAATGAAAACATATGTTCTCAAAAAAGACTTACATGAAAATGTTTATGGCAATCTTATTCATAATAGCCCCAAACTGGAAACAGCCCAAATGTCCATCAACAGGAGAATGGATAAACAAATTGTGGTACATTCATACTATAAAATAATCCTCAGTAATGAAAAAAAAAAGCATGAACTACTAATACATGAAACAACACTAATAAACATCAAAAATATTGTTAAGGCAAGTGTTGGCAAACTACAGTCTATAGGCCAAGTCTAACCCACCATCAACTTTTGTAAATAAAATGTTATTGGAACCCAGCCACACTCATTCATTTCCATGTTGTCTATGGCTGCTTTGGTGCTACAACAGCAAAGTTGAGTAGCTAAGATAGAGACTAAATGGATTACAAAGCCAAAAACATTTACTACTGGATTCTTTACAGAAAAAGTTTGCCAATCTCTGCATCAGGGGAAAGAAGCCAAGCTGGAAAGAGTATATACTGTATGATTCCATTTATATGAAATACAAGAACAGACCAAAACTGATCTACGGTAATTAAAGAATGTATTAGTCAGTGTTCTCCAGAGAAACAGAACCAATAGGATATATGTATAAATAGATATAAGAGATTTATTATGAGAATTGGCTCACATGATTATGGAGGATGAGAAGTCCCATGACCTGCCATCTGCAAGCTGGAGAACTGGGCAAGCTGGTGAACTGGGCAAGCTGGTGATGTCATTCAGTCCAAGTCCTAAGGCCCAAGAATGGAGGGGGAGAGGGACTGGTGTAGGTCCCAGAGTCAAAAAGCCCAAGAACCAGGAGCAACAATGTTCAAGGGCAGGAAAAATGGAATTCCAGCTCAAAGAAAGAGACAGAATTCACCCTTCCTCTGCCTTTTTGTTCTATCTGGGCCCTCAGTGGATTGAAGGTTGCCTGCCGCCATGTTGGTAGGGGTGGATCTTCCTTGTTCAGTCTACTGATTCAAACGCTAATGATCTCTTCCAGAAACTACCACAGACACACCCAGAAATAATGTTTTACTAGTTCTCTGGGCATCCCGTAACCTAGTTAGGTTGACACATCAAATTAACCATCACAGGCAGGATGACTGGAGAATTGACTGGAAATGGGCACAAAAAAACTTTTTGGAGTGATAAAAATGTTCACTATCTTGTTTAGGGTGGTGGTAATACATAGGTGTACGATTGTCAAACCTCCTCAAACTAAATACCTACAACATGGGAAATTCATGAATAAAGAAAAAGTTTTGAAATAAACCACTTAGCCTTATCTTAGGGAAAAGAATTATAGGAGAATAATTTGTTTAATTCTAAGAAAATAAATTTTGAAAATCCAGAGGGAAAAAAGATGAATTAATAAATAATATCCCCCCCCAAAAAACCCTGAAATAGTAAGAAAAGCATCTGATAGGAAATCAGAGTATCTAGGAGTCCTGATTTCCAAAGCCAGAGCTTTTGCTAATTAGATAAATGACCTTTGTCAAGGCACTGACCTTCTCGAGGCTTCAAGCTGCAGGAGTAGGATAAGACAGGCACTGAGGCCCCTCCCTGCTTCATCACTCCCTGTTCTATGGTTCACACCACCAAGATCAGACACTCCTGTCCTGAAACATTGGTCCAGACTCCCCAGCAAGGTCTTTGCCTTAAATATCCAGCTAATTGTGGCAGCTCTTCCTTTTCATTCATAGCCCTTGGTGACAGAGAAGAATCCAAGAAGGGTCTCAAACAGGACTATTTCAGGCAAAGTAAGGTTTGTCAATCAAAATTGATGAAAATAAATACTGTCTTTTACACCATTACCATAAACAGTTTAAGAGAATATACTATTTCCACCTTCTTTCCTTGACACAAAATCATAGAAAGGAGACAAGTTCTCAAGTGTGCCTACTCATTGTAATTTTGAGGTGTAAAAGCAAGTGTGGGCCATTCAGATGGGGTAGTTTGGGACAAAGGTATTGCAAAAAAGATCTGTGCTAGCAACATGCCATTATTTTCAGCCCCTCTGAACTACCCCACAAAAAAAAAACCAAAACGAAACAAAACAGCAATATGGGCCATACCTGGAGTAATTGGCATTAATGTATAGAACTCTCCCTGGTTTATTGATTTCATAAATCAATTTAAATCATGCTGCACCTTGCTTTTTAGAGATGAGCTACAATACAAACCCCTGAGATCTGTTTTATGGAATTCAGAATCAATTTCATATAACTGGCCCTATTTTTACCTCACTAGATAGATCATTTTTAACAACATTCAAAATGCCCACACCACAACTCCACACCATGCAGTGGCAGAAAGCTACCACATTCACTCTCTCCCTTCACGCACCTAACAAACATGCCTACGGTGTCTCAATAAGCCACACAGTGGGCTAGACATTATCCCTGCCATCCAGGAAGTCAAGCTTTGTTGAGATGATGTATTGATAGCATCATGTAGCATGGTAACCAACTGAGAAAGTATCCTGTGCCTTGTGTTTGCTGCTAGACAGTCCCTGGAACACAATCTAGCTCCTCCTAATCCCATTGCCTATTTCTCACCACCTGGTAGTCAGGTCTTTGTTTATGAAATCTAAGTTCTCTGCATACCCCATAGGGAAGACAGAGGCATTTCTGTGTTTCTGAGCTTTAAAACACACACACACACACGTTATCAGATATCTGGAAAGTCTAGACCAGGGTTTAAAAACTCTCAGATTTATAAAAGCCAGAAAGACAGTGTCGCTGAGTAAAGAGAGCCTGGTATAAGATGACAAATAACAATTGATCTTGGCCTCAGAGATGAGGCCCCAGCAGAGAGGTGGGGAGCATGCAGACGTGGAGAGCAGATGCCAGCCACTTGCTCAGGGCAAGCTGGCTATTGCCAGGAAAAATAACAATCCCACCATGCCAGATTTGCTGAATTCTCAGTAACACCTGGGCATGTTCAAATAAAATCTTCATTTGTAACTGATAGTAATTAATTCACATTTTAAACTCTGTGCAGGATGCTACTGTGTCCACCAAGGAAAACATTAAGAGGCCATGAGGCTGAATAGGGCTCACAGGACTACTTTTCCATCCCTGGTCTAGGTGCATTGAAGGAAGTACCTGTACAAGAGAGGGAGACTGGAGATAGGAGTGGCCAAATGCCCTGGGCATGGTCAGGTCCCCTGCAAAAGGGAAGGAGAATGGAAGGGTGTCATTTAGTGAAGTAGTGAACAAGAGTCTGCTCTAGGCAGTGCTCTGGAGGTCCAGGCTCTTGGTTGGGGACAGGTGTATGGCCGACTGGAAAAGCAGCACCAGGTGCTGTGTCTTGGGAGCCTCAGCAGAGGTTGCTGTGGCTGAACGTGATGTGGAAGAAATGCAGTTGTTGGCAGAGCCACCTGCCTTTGAACAGACCCATGGGCTTGATTGAGTTGCCACCACAGACGAAGCCACCCCTGAAGAATGACCAATGTTCCCTACTTTCCCCCAGTTTCTCATAGAATCTCAGAAAGCAAAAAGGGAGTTCCCTTCACCCCATCTGCCACCCAAAATACCATTTATTGATTTCTCACAAAGCCCCAGGAGGAGAGAATCAAGCCAGATTTAACTTGATATAGAAAACTAAAGAAATCAGCATTTCTTGTACCCAAATAATCATTAGACAAATGATACAATTATGCATAAACAATTGGCTAAAATACAATGAGTTAAGGAAATGATTCTTCCTCCCTGGATGAATCAAGGGAGGTTTCTCATTTCAGCTCAGATCCCAAAACCCTCCTCTGAGGTGCTCCAGATGGGAAGGGACTCTCTGAGGGATGGCGGGAAAGCAGGGAAGAGCTGTGCGGCTTCTACCTGGAACATTTTTTCTGTCAGTTTTATTAGGTGCTATATTAGTTTCCTATTGCCACTATCATAAATTACTGCAAACTCACTGGTTTAAAACACACAAATGTATTATTTTACAGTTCTGAAGGTCAGAAGTCAGAATAGGTCTCACAGGGCTAAAATCAAGGTGTCGCAGGGCTGGGTTCCTTTCCGGAGGCTCTAGTGGGGAATCTATTTTCCAGCCATTTGAGAGACTTCCCATGGTCCTTGGTCCATAGCCTCCTCCCACCTTCTAGCCAGTGATCGCACCACTCTGACCTCTTCTTCCATTGGCTGACTTCTCCTCCTCTGACTCGACCTTCTACCTATAATGACCCTTGTGATTGTATCGGGTCCACCCAGATAATCCAGGATATGCTCCCTGTTTTGAGGCCAGATGATTAGCAACCTTAATTCCATCAACATCCTTAATTTCCCCTTTCCATGCAGTATAACATACTCGCAGTTTCCAGGAATCAGGACCTGGAAGTCTTTGGCGGCCCATTATTCTGCCTAACTCAGGAACTCTGTCTGCAAAGCTAATATGCTTCTTCTCACGACCACCGTAATTGAAAATCTACTTATTCTCTGATGCACAAACTCTCTCCACTGAGCCTCCACCTGGTGCACTAGATGACAACAAAGAAGAAACAAAGAGAAGGTCTGTGTTTGAAGTGAGTGGTAGCGTAGAGCTAATGCTTTCCAAGACACCAAAAGGAAATCTCTCTTTAAAATTCATGTCTGAGTGGCAATCAAGGTGGGCCATGAGACTCTGAGTGACTCCCTTGTGACAAGTAGCAGGCATTGATCAGATGACTGACAGATATTAACAGGGAAACGTATGGCTACAACCAGAATGAAATCTCTGACATGGTTAGCACTCTGCGCAAACCAACTGAGCCAGCCAAACCTGAGTTCTGATTATCCACAACACAGTGAATGAGAAGGCAGTGTAACTACTGTTGCACAAGAATTCTAGAATTATGAAACTTTTCTATATACTTAAAGGTTTCATAATTTCCATCCAAAATTAATAATCCAAGGAAGTACACAGATACTTCTGGTGAAGCCACGGAAGCATTTGTCTTTGCTTTCTACTAAAGATAGGTCAACTCAGCATGTTAATATCAGCCATCTTCCACTTACCACTTCTTCTCATTGGCTTCTAATATCCTCATTAGAATGCTGGGTTTATGAGAGGCAATTTAGATGTTGTTACTAAATCCCCATGTGAAGTCGCTACAACACACCCTATGCATGTCCTAGGACACATGACCTTGAATCCTGGATCTGACATCCCTCTTTTGGATCTCGCCCACTCAGTACCATTTCCTTTTCTTTTTAATGTTATTTATGTGCCAAGGCTCTGGAGAGAAGGTAAAAATGACACTTAGCAGCCCTTAGTACACAAAATACAGCAAACAACAGTAGTAGTACTTTGATTTACATAATCTCATAATGTTTTTTATAAACCATTAATAATTATACATTGCTGCCTAAAATATGGATAACTTTGAAATGGAGACACAATGAAAGTGGAACTAATGAGTTACTGCAGTATAAATGCCATAGCCTAGATAAAATCTCTCAAAACATGAGGTCTAGAGAGGAAAAATAATAAAATGGATTCTGAGGAACAGAAGAGCCAGTAGTTATTGTTATAACTCAATCATCTCATTTTATAGATACAAACTCTAAAGTGCAGTGAGCTGAAGTTCAGACAGTGAGTAGCAAAGCCAGGGAATGAGTCCACGATACATTTCTTTATTCTCTGCCATTGTTTTCTTGTTTTTGCCTAAAAGGAGTGTGAACATCCAAGTAGCTATTTTCTCCTGCTCTGTGACGTGCTAAGATAACTGCTCAGAGAAGTGTCCCAGAACTCAGCACTACTGGACTGTAGCCCCTCCAGTGATGAACCGTAAGCAAGAGTGGTCAAGATTAATAGCCAATTCACACAAAAACTGGCCTTGCCAGACTTTCTGGGTCCAGTACACCTTGCAGATGCATTTCTCAGCGTGAGAGAGAGATTAGTGCCTGGAACTAGCTGGCCTAGATTCCCTGCAGTTTCTAGTGTCACTGGTGAGAGAAGAGTTACAGATTTATTGCTGGACGATGGTGAAATGAAATCATTGTTTGGTCATCATTTCAAACCAACATACAGTCTTACTTTTTTTTTTCCTATAAAAGTCCCTTGACACATTTTCTTCCTTTTTCAAGCAACCATTATCTGCACTATAAAAAATGAGATCAAGTAGTAAATTTTTATGCAGTAAAGGTAGTCTCCCTGACTATTCACCATTTTATGATAACATTTGATTTTTAATTCTTTTCAGTTGGAAAAATGCCTTTATTTGTAAATAGCTGCTTAGCAACATTCTTTGCAAATGTTCATATCTCATTTGGAACACCTATCACTTGGTTCTGGAAATCCTTAAATTCCTTGGGGCTTATGCAACATTCTCAAAACATGGACAAAAGCAGGAAAAAAAATATGCAGGAAACCTGAATCATTTCAATATTCTAACCAAAAGAGGAATTTAATACACGTGAAAAGCTGCCTTCAGTTTGGATGGAACTGATGTGATGCTGAGGAAAAAATATGAAATTAAGATGTTGGGAGATAAAGAATAGTTTACCCGTCTATGACAAAGTCTAAGCTGAGAGCAGATCTAGGCAGGAGTGAGAGACTGGGAACGTATAAAAAGATCTAGAACGTCAGGATTTTATCATCTGTTTATTACTGAGAGTCCCTGGTGTCAAATGCAGCCCTAACGTTTTACAGATGCTGGGAGAGGATCATAATCATGATTCTTCTCCTTAGGAGCCCCAACTCCTCTCTCACATCCTCAAGGTATATATGTATGTGTGGGGGGGATGGGGTGGAGTGTGTGTTGGGTAGGAATAGAAATACAGAACCCAGGGAGTGTGTGATAACCTAGACCTGTCCACATGGCATGCTAGGAGATGTGTAGATAAAGGGATTTCTCCTGGAGTTGGCAGATTCAGGCCAACAATGGGGAAGACCCAACTTCTCGCTTCTGGATCTCTTCCACCCAGTACCATTTCGTCTCTTTTCTTAGTTATCTGTGTACCAAGGCTTTGCATAGAAGGCGAAGCTGACACTTAGGCTGCAAGGGTCACCCTACAGCAGAGGTCGCCTATGACATTACTTAATTGACAGCTCTCTCTCTGCAGTACCCACTCTTGAGCATTGGGGAAAGAAAAAGATACTCAGGAACGAAAGAGTATGTGAAAAATAAGACATTCTGTGAAAGTAAGGCAGAATCTGTGGTACCCAGCGTCCAAGGTGGCCCCTGGGATGCCTGTCTCCCAGTATGCGCAGCCTTATTTAGTCTCGTTCCATACTGCAGCAGGTTGTTCCGTGTGGCCAGTGGAATATGGCAGAAGCAACGGCACGTCACTTCCAAGATCAGATTCTACATTGCATTACAGCTCCTGTCTTGACTGCCCTCTTGCCTCTCTGTCTCCTTTGGAACACTTGCTCTGGGAGAAGCCAGCTGCCATGTCTTAAGGACATTCAGACAGCCCCGTGGAAGAGCCAGGTGGCAAGGAATTGAAACTTCCTGCCAATAGCTGTGTGAGTAAGCCCTCTTGGAAGTGGCTCCTCCAGCCTCAGTCAAGGCTTCGGATAAAACAGCCCAGACCTTCAGCCAGAACCACCCAGCCAAGCCACTCCCAGATTCCTCCCAGATTCCTCAGAAACTGTGAGCTAATAAATGTGTGCTGTTTTGGAATGGTTTGCTATGTACCAATAGATAACTAATACAATAAGTTAGAATACAACATTTGAAAAGTTTAGAACATAAACTCCTTGATGATAATGTTATATTTGTTCTTTTGGAGGAAAAAACATCCTGAAGAGAAATAGTTTCATCTCATTGAGAAGAGGTAAAATGCATCTTCCAGCCATGTTATATTCAGCTTTCAAATCACTTTTATTCACCCAGTTATCAAGCATCTTGTATATACATGCTATTAGGATAAACTGATAGAAATATACTTCAAAATGCTTAAACCACCCTGCAGCATATTTTGTTTTCCTTCTCAGTATTTGTTTGCATTTCATTTAATCTTAGCTATCTACGCTGTCTATTTTCCATCTGACCTGTAAGATCCACTCTCCTCTGTCCCACCATACTTTGTACTTTGATGTTGGCCCTTGGGGACAGAATGAACAGGTCCCTCTGCCCTCTGGCTTTCTCTTGGGTTCAGCCACTGGGGGAATATGCAGACCAGAGGGTGAGGAGAAGAGGAAGGTACCTACATCACCAACTCCTTCCCTAGCACTGATTGACTGCTTCTCTCCCCCCAAGACCATGCTCCTGTCAGGCAACCCACCCAGCTCTCTCCCATTAGCCACACCTAGGCTGTTAGGGCTGAAGCACAGTAATACTCCCAGCTGTTCCTCAACAGGGGAGGGAAATCTACTCGCACCTTTTGAATAATTCTTTCACTTGTCAATTACCTGGTTTGAATGTGCCAAGTATTCCTTGCCAGGGCTGAATAATACATCAACCTTTTAAAAATGTGAGATTTCCCATAAAGATCAGAATTTTCACATTCATTTTTAAAAATCAGAATATCTGGCAATGCTGGGTCCATATTCCCAAGTAGCTGCCATCTCTGGCCTTTTGGCAGACCGTGTGCCCTCCCATTACCCACCAGTCCCCACCGATGTCTATTGTGTGACCTACTTGGTCAACTTCCAAACATTTATAGGATCTTCTTGCCCTTTTACGCTCACTTGAGTTTGTGAACTCAGGCTAAATCTGTGGCAGGAGAGATGGTGTCAAACATAAATCACTTTATGTAATGTGGGATGTTGGTGCCAAGAAGTAATTCAGACAATAAAGACAGTAGCAATTAAGTGAATGGAACATACATTTCTGTGCATGGGAAATTTCATAGAGGAGTGGAACCTTGAAACCTCTCTTTAAAAAACAGTACCACGCTTACAACACCATTAGGTCTGGCCTGCCTAGGAAGCCTAGTCACCATTTACACCATTGCTTGCATTGCTTGCAAGGGAAAATTAATTCTGGGATCCAAACAACTGATTCAACAGTAACATTTTTGGAATAGAATCCACTGATTACATCGGTTACCCCCTTATAAGTAACTCTAAGTATCAAAATGAGTTCCTTTTGGCCGGGCGCGGTGGCTCACGCCTGTAATCCTAGCACTCTGGGAGGCAGAGGCGGGCGGATTGTTTGAGCTCAGGAGTTCGAGACCAGCCTGAGCAAGAGCGAGACCCCGTCTCTACTAAAAATAGAAAGAAATTATGTGGACATCTAAGAACATATATAGAAAAAATTAGCCGGGCATGGTGGCACATGCCTGTAGTCCCAGCTACTCGGGAGGCTGAGGCAGGAGGATCCCTTGAGCCCAGGAGTTTGAGGTTGCTGTGAGCTAGGCTAACGCCACGGCACTCTAGCCCAGGCAACAAAGTGAAACTCTGTCTCAAAAAAAAAAAAAAAAAAATGAGTTCCTTTTAAAGAAGGTACATCCAAATAGAAAAAGTCTAAGATTAGTGACCTTAATTCAAAAGACTTTAATGATAAAACATTAAAATCTGAAGGAGAAAATAATGTTCATGATCACCAACATAATTTAACATCATTATAGATGAACTAGTTAATGCAATTAGACAATAGAAATAAATGAGGTGTGTGTATTAAAAAAGAGTCAAAATTATCACTATTCATAGATGATGTGAGTTTATTAGACTGGAAACCCCAGAAGAATGGATGTAAGAACTATTGGAAACAATAAAAGAATTAGTAAGCTGATGAGTTACAAAATTATTTTTAAAACCAATAACTTTTCTATATATTCATTCAGGACATATTTTCCAAGTACCTATTATTTGCTAGGCAACATTCTAGGCACGGAGGATACAGCAATAAACAAACCATATAAAAAATCCTTGCTGTTGAGGATCTTATATTCTAGTAAGGAAAGACATACAATATGATAACATACATAAGTGAAACGTACAGTTTGTTAAAGGGTGATTAGTGTTAAGGATAAAAACAAAATAAGGAAGAGGGGTATAGGGCATAGGAGAGATTGCAATTATAATAAGGTGGCCAGGGAAGGCTTTATTGAAACGATGATGGTGTGTAAAGATCTCGAGAGAGTGACAGAGCAAGTCATGGGTACGTCTGCTGCTGAGGGCACCAGGCAGAAGGTGCAGCACATACAAAGGCCCGCAGGTAGGTCCAATTAGAAATATTATGTAAGTAAAATCCCATCCACAATAAAGAAACAAAAAAATAAAATACCCAAGAATAAATACTAAAAGAAGTGTGGAGGGTCTATATGAAGAAAAGGTTAATACTGTATCAAGAAATAAAAGAAGAGTTAAGTAAGTGGAAAGTGTATCCATCAGGGTTCAATAAAGCAGAGCTACTATGAGTGCTATGAAAAAAGGAACTGATTATAGAATTGGACCTTACTCACTTCTGGAAGGAGCTGGAAAAGTAAAGGCCCAAAACAAGGAATTTTAGGATTAGAAAAAAGTCTCTCCCCAGCTCTCCTGAAGCACTAGCCTGGGTGGGAAATCAGAGCTTTCAGGGCAATTGGGAAGCAAGGCACGTGCAGCTGCTAAAAGTGGACCATAAAGGGAGCCCATCACATCAGCCTATAGAGGCTGTTGCTTCTGCGTAGCTACCACCTCTGTGAGCTCACAGCCAGACATCTGCTGGTGGGACTGGGATTGCTCTTGGTCAGCTGGGCCAGAGTCGGGATGAAGAGCAGGACACAGAACAGGGAAGAGAAGGAACTCACTGGAACCTGCTGGAATCCACTGGAACCTACTGGCACCTCTGCATTTGCCTCTCCTTGCCTCTAACCATGACAACCTTTAGAGACAATGGCTGCTGCTTCAAATGTGCCTTCCACATCTCAAACACATTTCCTTCCGGTCTGCTTCAACCTGGAACTACACGGGGAAGGGGATTCCAGGAAATGGTTAATTTGACATGAAAAATCTCTGCAGACAGACAAACTGAGCCCTTAAAATAAAAAGACTCCATGTTGTAAAGATATCAATTAGACCTAATTTATGAGCTCACTGCAATCCCGAATGCCAACAGGATTTGGAGGAGGGCGGGGGAGTGGGGGAATGTTGTCAATAAGTGTATCAATAAAGTTCAACTGGAAAAATTTAAAATGTGAGAATAGCCAGGAAATCTTTCAAAAACAGGAGAGGCATCTGACTAACAAGATATTAAAACATATAATAAACCTACAAAAATTAAATCTGGTATTGAAGAACAACCAAATCAATGCAAGAAAACTGTTGAGAAATAGATCTAAATATATATGGAAATTTTAAGATAAAAGTGGCATATCAATTCAGTAACGAAAAAAAGGATTTTTTAAAAAGTGTTGGAACATGTTTAAGGAAGACCTCAAAGTGCAAGACAGAAAACCTAGAAGCCAATAAAGAAAAGAGTGATAAAAATAGCTACACTAAATTTAAAGCGTTTTAAATAGAAAAAATATATAATGAACAAAGTTGAAAGACCCACGGTTAATAGTGGAAAGCATATGTGCACAAAGGCTAACCCTTCTTTTGTTTGAAAAGAATTCGTGCTTTAAAAAAAGAAAAAAGAAAAAAAACCATACAAATTTTAAAAAGGAAAATATCAGCAATGCGATAGAAAAATGGATATAGACACAGAAAGTTTACCAACAGCATATTAAAAGTCAATAAATTATTTGAAAAGATGTTCAACCTCATTAGTCATCAAAGAAATGCATGTGAAAACAATAATGAAATGTTGTTTTGCAGTCCAAGGGGCAAAATTTAGAGAGCTTGATAATATCCAGTACTGACAAGGGAGGGAAAGAGGCACATCATACCCCCAATCTCTGTGGTCACTTAGACCTCGCACATAAGTGGCTCCTCTGGGTTGGTTTCTCTTCCCTTTACCTTTTCATTCAAAGCGTGAATTTAGTTCCTTCCCCTTTTTAATCCAAAGAGGAGCTAAGACTAGAATGTGCTGTTAAAACTTTCTGAGTGATGGAGGAATAAAACAAATGATTTTGGAGAGTGACTTTAGGGGCTACAAAACATGGTTACTGATGACTTGACCCTACTCTTAAATTCCCATTTTACTCTTAAATGTCTTCTACAAGACAGAGGCAACCTTTCCCCTCATAACCCAAAATCTCTAGTTCTCTCTTATCCTGAGTTTCACAAAAGCTTTAGCTTCCCTTACCCCAGTCTGGGGTACACTCATTTCACGCTCCAGGATGAGTGATGGTGGGAAGATTAATTTTTTTCAGTAGACCAAACCACAATAATCAACAGTATACAAGCATATTTCTCAGAATCTGTTGAATAGCATCATGTGAGAGTCACTAATGGTTCCTTTGAATCCATAGTTAGGAAAAAAAAATTTTCTTTAACTCTTCAAGCACGTAACTGTCCACTTCAAAATACATCCAATTGATAGTACTAAATTGAACACTTAAAACCCCCAATTATAGCATCTGAAGTCAGATTGATAGTGACAAAGTTTGTGTCCAGAATTCTAGGTGAGCACTTGCCTTACACTCACTCTAACGGTGAAGCCAAATCAAAGTTGCTCCCAGTATGAGCAAGTAGCTCCAGCACCTTCAATAACCAGAAATGGAGGACTCTCCAAAGGGCAGTCATCTCAATAAAAGGCAATTTAAAATTCCATCTTCATCAAACATTCAGCTTTATGTACATTCAAGTTTTCTATTCTGTGCATACATTATTTCTATATTTAGAGCAAATTAATGAATGTCCTTTAAAATAATCCCCCAATGACTAAAGAGTCATTTGGATTCAAGGACAAAGCCTATCTCCATGAGTGTAATCATTTTGAAAAACTATCCATCCTCTACATAATCAATTATGGACAAACTTGGGACTTGATTAAGGTTTAACCTGGGTTCACTTTGCTTCCTCTTTGGGTCTCTTCAGCCATTCTTCCAGAAGCATATCTTCTTTCTGATTCTTAACTACTCACTAAGCTGTTAAGCTAACTCAAGTATAACCCAGAGCCTTCTCTATTGTGCTACTACTAGATTTCTTCTACTCACTAGTTGTGACTTAAATCAAAAAATAAAAAATGACACTAAAATTTTCCAAAGCCATTTTCCTTGTAACTCCAGACATTGCGCAGTAGAAGACACATTTGTGATGCTGCAAATCTCACCACTCAGTCTATCAGTAAGCTCTCTCCTTCCCCCACCTTCCATTTTCTTCTTCTATTGCTACATATAGATTGAAAAGAGAATGCTCTTATTTTATTAAGAATTCAAGTGCAAAAAAAGAAAAAAAAAACAAACAAAGGATCTTACTTTGAAAGAACATACTCATATTGCGAACCAGGCAATCAAAACAGCTGTAAAGAAAATCTCACAACATGGAAATTGGACCCACCCCACATATTTCATAGCCCACAGCTGGCAGTTAGGAAGCTTAAGGTGAGCTTTGTGACATATTTTCATAAATCTTTACAAATAAACTGTCTCAACTCAACTCATGCCATTTTTTTTCTCCTTTTTTTTTCCCCACATGAAGGTTTTCTACTTCAGTATTTCTACTGTATTCTTTCAAAATAAAGAACTCTTTCCTTTAGTCATCAACAGATACACCCTGTTAAGAATGGCAGATGGAATACAATCTGTTTAGCTTAACTGAAGACTGAATCTTGTTCATAAGATTTCAGACCCTGTTTTATTTACTAAACATCATCCCTTACCCACCATTCAAAGAAAAATACACACACCCACAGTAATCTTTCTGTGGAGGTTTGTCTTTAACATCTAGAAGAGAAATTTCATGTGGGGGTATAAAGGAGAGCAAAACATTTGGCAAAAGTTTGAAAGCATGTGATAATAGCTTCAAAGATTCAGAAGATTAGACTAGAAAATTTGCCTAATGTTTGAAGAATAAGGCAGTGTGTTAATTAAGGGAATTTTATTTGATTTAGGAGAGATTTCTTCTTTAAATATGCCTGTTGCGACTGCAGTTCCTAAAGTAGCTGTGCTATGACATGGAATCTTTTGTCTTCTTCATGGTGTCTTTGAATAGACTTTGCATCTTTATAGTTACTATGACAGGCAGCCTCTAAGATGCCCCCACAGATCCCTGCTTCCTGGTACTTCCCAAGTGATCACTTCTTCTTGAGTAACTGGCTTCTAACCAATAGAATACAGCAATGTTAAGGAGATGCCACATCTGTAATTAGGTTACAGAAAACTCTGCCTTGCTTCTTGCTTATAGACTATCTCTATAGCTGGCTTTGATGAAGACACCAGCCACACTACAGAGGCTCATGTTGCAAGGAATTGAGGGTCGCCCCTGGACAACAGCCCCCTAGGAACTGAGACACTCTAGTCCAACAGCCCTCAAGCAACTGAATCTTGCCAACAATCACATAAATGAGCTGTAATTGAATACTTCCCCACTTGAGCCTTCAGGTGAGACCCCAGCACTGGGAGACCCCTTGATTGCAGCTTTGAGAAAGACCATGAAGCAGAGGACCCAGCTAAGCCATACCCAGACTCTTGACCCAAAGAATCTGTGAAGTAATAAATGTATGTTGTTTTAAGCCATTACATTTTGTGGTAATTTGTTAATGATGGGGCTCAGAACACACCACCCCAAAATATGGCACCTTGGCGTGCTGAGTATTTTAAGCTTGAAGAAATTTAAGAAAACAGCAGAAGCAGGAATGTCTCTCTGACCTTCTCTTGCCATTCTTCCGTGACATAGGCCATAAACAAATTTTCCGACCTTCCACTAAAGTAGGTCTCTCATTCCAGAGGGGTCCTCCCCATACCAGAAGGGAAGGAATGAAGATACAGACACCAAGAAGAATCCGAACAAACAGGCCTTGCAAAGTTCTCTCCCCACTCCATCGCCACCAGTTTATTACATTAGATCATACCCTTTGTTTTTTAACCATGCTTTTGTGAGACTGTCCATAAAAATATGCAGATTTCCCTGTTTCTTTGGGTTTTCATTTCTGAAGGCTCTCGTGTCATGTAAAACTTACTTAAATAAATTTGTATGCTTTTCTCTTGTTAATCTGTCTTTCATTATACATGTCACAGTCATGAACCCTGCAATGGGTGAGAAAAGAACTCTCTCGTCTCCTATAATAGCTAACTAATACAAGTACTATTTGCCATTTTGGAAATGTTGATAATACCCACTATTTTCTTTAGACATATACTTGTGAAATGACTAATCAAAATTCTCCCTAACACGCTGTTTTTACATTTTAGTTTTAGCTACAATAAGACTCAGTAGAACTAATAATGACCAGAAGACTAATAATGACCAGAAGAATTAGAGTCTGGGAATTCTGACTCAGAGTGTAGGCAGGGGTATTTGTACTTCAGAGTATCAATGGGAATAATTATTTTAGGGAAGGCTTTCTACCCAATCTTGCTCTATCCGATACCTCTGCCATCTTGTTTTAATGTCGAGAAATTTATAGTTACAACTTCTTTTGGCTTCAATTATTATATCCCCATTTAAAATGAAACTCTCCGAAGGAGGCAATTCCGGTACAATGTTTTCAGTTTACATCTATATCTGAGCATGTGGGAAAGAAGGGGAAACTTCCCCTTTGTCCCTGGAAGGTTCACTGAAAGATCAACTGACAAAAAAAACAGATCAATAAGAGAAAGAGATTACAAATGTATTTTCAATGCTCATGGGGAGAATCACAGAGTGATTACCCAACATCCCAATGGGGTCCAGAAGTTTATATACCTTCATTTTAGAGGTGAGGGGGAGATGAAGACTATAGGTTGAGGGGCAATAAATCATGACTAAGGAGGATGATTAGATATTTAGGAGAATGAATAGATGGGGAAAACAGATTGACTTGTAAATGATTCTCTTTGGAAATCAAATTAACCTGAGAGGCAGGTATTATTTTTAAAATGGGTTGGGCCAGGTCTGGTTGCATTCTTGATCTTCTTTCCTGGAATAGATATTGAGATAACAGGGAGGGAACAGAAAGGCACTTGTTTTCCTAGGTGGGTCTGGATCTCAGGCAGATAAAGAAACTTCAAATATTTGGGGAGACGCTGACGGTAGGGAGTGGGGAGGTCAGAAAGACCTTGAGGCTTTTTCAGTCAATGCAATAAGTCAAAATACCATATTTTGGGGTAAAAATATTTCTCATTTTCTTCAAGTGTGTGAGTCAGTTGTTTAGTTTTGGACCTCTCTGAAAGCAGGTTTTTATAAGGAGACAAAGTGTCCCTCAATGAATAGAAAAGTTGTAAGGTATAAATTCAGAAATCAATTTCAAAATCTTATCATGTGCTGGCATTACCTGATTCAACACCAAGAGAAATGACACTCAGGAGATATATAACAACCCATATCCCCCCTTTTGGTACCTCTTTTTCATATCTTTTTACTGTGCTTCTCATACACAACTGCATTGCATTGACAGACATTGCAGAATCAGGCTTATATGCTAACGCTCCTTGGTTCCATAAATGAAAGATATAAACAGTTATATTGAAGGATGAAAGGTAATGTTGGGGTTAATTTTGCTGCAGAAGTTCTCATCTGAGACCTTACTACCACCACCACTAGCCCAGAGTGAATCCGGAAACGGGGTGGGTGTTTTTTATTTGCTTGTTTGTTTGAACAATGGCTGGGCCATAGCAATCTTTACCCTAGGCACCTCATTACTCTTCTCTGCACTGGTCTTTGTCAGGGCCCCTCAGTCAACTCTGAGGACGAGTACAACAAACTTTGAATCTTGGGAGGAAGTTAGGATGTCTTGATCCTTTTCCTCCCAGAAGGATCTCAACAAATGTGTCCCCCCCTGCTCCAGCATCAGGGCCAAGGGAAAGCCTCCCCTGAACCCCCTGAAGGTTTGCTGAAAAATCAAACCACAAAAGGAAATTAATAGGATAAGAGAAAGGGCCTACAAACTCATTTGTGCACACAGGAGAGAACCACAGAATGACTACCCAATATCCCAGCGGGGCTCAGATACTTATGTAGCTTTATTTCAGAAGGGATGGGGAGATGGGGAATATAGGTAATTCTGTTGAGGGGCAACAAAGGATTACTTGGGAGAATAAATGGATCAGGGAACAGAGATTAACTTGTAAATAGTTCTCTTTAGAAATTGAAAGAGCCTGAGAGACAGACATTATCTTGTGAATGGGTCTGTTCAGGAGTGGTTACTTTCTTGGTCTTCTTTTCAGCAATAGATAATGAGATAGCAGGGAGGGGAAGGAACAATAATTGCTTTCCTTGGTGGGTCCAGTCTTTATGCAGACATGGGAAAAGTCTCTTCCAGCACCCTGTTAATCTCTTAGGGCCTTCAATCCAAAATACTCATTATACCAGGAAGACATATTTTGGGGTGAAGTTCCCTTCACCAGCAAACTTCAAGTTCCATTTATCAATAGTTTCTTTTCTCAAATAAACAAAAAAAAAGTTTAACTGCCGGGCTTGGTGGCTCACGCCTGTAATCCTAGCACTCTGGGAGGCCGAGGCCGGTGGATCGTTTGAGCTCAGGAATTCGAGACCAGCCGTAGGAAGAGCAAGACCCCCGTCTCTACTAAAAATAGAAAGAAATTATATGGACAGCTAAAAATATATATAGAAAAATTAGCCAGACAGCTAAAAATATATATAGAAAAATTAGCCGGGCATGGTGACGCATGCCTGTAATCCCAGCTACTCGGGAGGCTGAGGCAGGAGGATCGCTTGAGCCCAGGAGTTTGAGGTTGCTGTGAACTAGGCTGATGCCACGGCACTCTAGCCCAGGCAACAAAGTGAGACTCAGTCTCAAAAGAAAAAAAAGGTAGTCTGCTGGCAAAAGTTCCTCTTGCGGGAGGTCAGTCTTCGTTCTGTTAAGTCCAGGGCGGGCTTACAGCAGGTGTGGGATATTACCAAATGATTATCATGTGTTCTATGTTCTCCTGTAGTCCCTTCCCCTGACTGGTCCCTGGATTCTCCGCCCCTAGGAACCACCCTCCTCACCTACACCCACCACCTGCAGATTTGATCCCTACCTAACATAGCAACACAATAGCAGGTGACAGCTGGGGGTGTGGATTGCCTGTGAGAGGCTTTCACATGGTGTTGACCAAGAATTTAAGATATCAAATATTTAATTTTAGGTTGTTTAGTATTCTAATATACTGTTTGGTGATCCCCCTCTGCTATTCTGAAAACATAAGTAAATGTTTTTCACACAATGTATTTTTGTTAAAGAAGCTTTGGAGAACTATGGAAGAAGCTAGTCCATGCCTATGGAGAAGCAGGGAAGCAAGCTGGATAACTGCAAACTCAGAAAGCAGAAGGTTGGAAGCCTCCCTAAGAATCCTTGGAAATGTTGGCAAGGGCACTGAACCTCGAACTGCATGTGGTATGGGGATCCAGCTGATGTATTTGGCTATTACAAGAAAGGGTGATGCTCAGAAAACTGGAGGGCTTTGAAATATCTAGTTTATACTTTCACAAAATAAAGTATGATAAACATTGCTTGGAAAAGTCATGGAAGTGCTTCAGAGAGGAAAAAGACAAATGAACTGGAAATTGGAGGAGGCGTAGTAGATTTTAGGTGGACAGAGATAGAGCAGCTGGGATAAAAATGCATCCCAGGCCAAGGGATGGGTAAAGGCTGGAGCTATAATAGAATCTATGCCAAAAACTCCAGTAAATCCGGAGTAGAAAGCATCAAAAATGGAAAAGAGAGATGACTCGGGGCTTTATGTGCCATATTGCAGAGCTTGGATTTTATTGTAGAAGCTCCTGCTTCTCAACTAATTTATGTCTACCCCACTGGAATACATCAGTGGGACAGCACTTCTAGAGAAACACAAATAAATGAGGCTCATCTTTCTGGAACATAAATTTTACGTAAAGATTTGAGAGGAAGAACATTCTTTTTAGATTAAAACAAACATGGCAGTGTTTTGCAGTAGAATACAAAATTTGCATAATTTTTTTAAATAAAAAATAAGGTTTCAGATAGATTTCCTGATTGAGTCAGGCACCTCTTACCACATTCTCTTCCCTCTGTTATGAGAAAAACTTTAATGAAATTCTAATGTATGTGCTGAGAGATTTCAAGCAGGAAAGTAAAGTGATCATTAATTACATTTAGCTTTGCAATGTCCATATTTCATGTGTTTTAATGGTATATCTCCCCTGCCCCAAATTTTGCTGTAGTTTATAACATGGAAAGAATATGGAGAAAGAGAGATGTGACATGAAAAAGATGGAGACAGAGACCACGTGGCTGCCCACGTGGCTGAGTCTCATGGGTCATGTGTCCCTTGGTGAAGTTTCCAGTAGGTTTATCCTTGGTTTGCTTGGTCCCCAGCTTTGCTGCCCGATGGTCTGGGTTTTATCAGGCTACTACTTCAACCACGTTGATCAGATCCTAGGGAACTGAATCACACTAACTAAACCAAAAGATTTTTTACAAACCTATTGACAGTATGTACTTGTCTGCTTGGGCTACCATAACAAAATAATATAGACTGGGTGGATTAAACAATAGAAATTTTTATTTTCTCACAGTTCTGAAGTCTGGAAGTCTAAGATCAGGGTTTCAGCATGGTTCTGTGAGGGCCCTCTTCCTGCAGGTGGCCACTTCTCCTTATGTCCTCACATGGTCTTTCTTTGGTGTGTGCACTTGGAGAGAGAGAGAGATTGCTCTCTCTTCCTCTTCTTCTAAGACCACTAATCCTCGTCATGAGGGCCCCACCCTCATGACCTAATCTAACCCTAATTATTTCCCAAAGGCCTCATCTTCAAATACCATCACATTGGGAGTTAAGGCTTCAACATACAAATTTGAGGGGTGTGAGACCCAAACATACAGTCGATAACACAATATATCCAACACAAAGGAGGAATGTATTCTCTTAGTGGCTGAGATTCTTGTGTCATTTCTCATATTAATATTTGTAGAGTTCTTCAAATGGAGATGTATAAAGATTATTCTTTACACTAGGCCATGAACAGTGTTTCTTCTTCTCAGAACCAGGATTATTAACACCGTAACTATTGTTCTTAGGCAAAGTAGACCCACAGTTATTCTCCTGTCCTATAGATGTCTACATGTTTGCTCAGAAGGAAGATGAATAACACATAAATTCCTTCCTGAATTGCGTTTGTTTAAAAAGCCTAATTCCTGAAATATTTTGAAGAAGACTTGGTTCAAATGCCAGTGGACTCTGGATGAGGTCCATTGTAGTCTTGCAAAGGGTGAAGCCTAATGGAAGTAGAGAATGGACATGAAACAGAGAAAATGTCCTGAAAACAGCATAAAAGTTTTCTGTCTCTTCAAAACCCCCTCACCCTTTTTGAGAACTAAAACCTGCATTCCTGCCTCAGGCCAGTGGTTGGGAGGGGCATGGGAGTGTTCTTTGTTCTTTGTGCCACAGAAAATGGCTCAAGGAAATTGTCCAGGTGGAGGTGATGAAATTGTCTTAGCCAAAGATGGGATGAATCAGAAACCAACAACTATAATTGAACAGCAACAGCCTAAAGCTGAACACCTCCCCTTTAAAACCTCCGTATTTCTGCTTACAAGAAAGATGTTGATACATTAAGACAGAAGCCTGACAACCTCCTCATTTGCTGGCAAATTAATAAACTTCTCTTTCCTTCTCCTCAAACCACTTGTCCTTTTTCTTCTGATACAGCCTCAGGGACAAGTGGTGAACTTTCAGTAACATATTGTAATTATGTAACCAGCTCTATGAACAAATTTCAATGACCTCTATATGTTTCTTTTTATAATCCTCTCCCTTAACTAACTACTTGAACTTTTGAGTTGTTTCTCAGAAATGGGATTTTCTGCAAGACAAAGGAGTTGAGATTCTGAAGACCCCTGGGCAGAATTCCAAACACCAAGACTTACCTGCCCCTAATGCATGTAGACCCTTGTTAATTGCACCATGAAATGCCCAAAGGCATGTGTGTGGCCCCTCCTTAAAAAAACCATGATCTCCATTACTGGGGTAGATGGACTTGAGGCAGTTTATCCCATTCTCCCGACAAGACATCTTATGTATTAAAAAATTCCTTTCTTCCTTGGCAATCCTTGTTGTCTCAATAATTGGATCTTTGTGTGATGAGCATCTGGACCTAGGCTGAAACCCCCTTGTGGTTTTGACAACAATCACTTCTTCAAAGGAAGACCTGGAAAAGAGTCAGGATTCCACCTCATTTTTTGGAGCGTTAGTTCAGAAATTCCCTACAAAGGCCTAACTCTTGGCTCTGGGCATCTGTCTGTTGTCTACCTATAAATACAAGTGGGCCATGTTAGTTCAAAGCTTCAGACACTCAGGACATACTTAGACAAAGGATTGAAAAAGCACTGAGGGTATTATAGTTTGGGCATTGCATCTGAAAGGGAATGAAAGAGCTTATGCAAACTTTCAATCAGTTTCTGTCTCCTTATGTCCTAAAATTTGCTTCTTATGGTAATTTAAAGAATCAATGTATGCTCCAGGGCAGGCAGAAAAGAGGTCACTAATTTTGGTAGCTCCTGATACACCGTGGTTCCCCTGTCCTTGAGAAGACAAATTATGTACCCACACATTTGTGTGGTGAACATAGAGTCACCGTCAAGGGAATTTGATGGTCTGTGATAAGTGTCCCTCAGACTGGGGCAGTGGGGATGACTGTATCTGCTTCACTAAGTGGCTCACCTTTCCAGGTGTGCTAGGTACAAGGAGGCTTTTCCCCCAGTCAGATCATCACTAACGCTCTTTGCTTTTTTGGTTTTCTCTTTCTAAACTGCATGGAGGCTAACCCCTTCTGCTATAACATTACTTCAGGAAAATTAGAGCACATATTCTTTTATATTAACTGCACTTTAATGTCTGCAGCGAGATTTGGGGAATTCCATGGCCCTATGAACCATCAGGGTGCCAATATTCTGCCCTTTCCTTCAAATCCTGTAGTCTCTGGCTTCTAATGGAGTGGCTGAAGTTTGTGAACCCAATGGAAGCCAAGCTTCTGACTAATGCTGTTTTACAGAATAGACGAAAGTACACAAAACATGATAGTTTCTCAATAATTAAACACCTGGTGATTAATTGATGCTTGATGGGCAATGTGAAAAATAGAATTGTCTTTTAGATAAAGCAACCTCATAACAAAATCCTTCAATAATTAAATCCCCTTGGCTAATGCCCAAGAACCTCCTGACACTGAGCAGAGAAAACAGCTTTACTTGGGTCCCAGAATGCTTACTCTGAGATATCTTTGTCCTTCCATACAATTAGCAGCTCTGCAGAAGGGCAATGGAATAACTGTCTGGGTGCCCCTTGACATTGAGAGATCTAAAGGAATTTTTTTTTTCTTTTCTTTAAAATCTACTGTGATCAAAGAAGACTTAAGGGTGTCAAGAAGACAAACAAGCTAACACAATTTGTATTGAATTTTGAAAAATCTTTCCCTGTAGCCATGGGTAACTGGAAAAGAAAACACTAAACAAGTCCCTTTGGGGATATTATATGATGGTATTCAATTTTATATCCTGCCTCCCGCATTGGGGATTTCTTCAAGATACGGACAGGCTCTGAGAGGCAAACTTACATAAATAGAAGCATTACTCAGCGATGAGATTACCCTTGGCTATACGGCAAAATTACTTCCAAATAGATCATGGCATTAAAAAAAAAAAAAAAAAAAGATTTCTGGTTTCAGTGCTAGAAGAAAGCAGCATAAGTATTTTAAAGGTTACTCATAATGCTCCAAAAAGTCACATTTGAAATTATTTCAGATATGGAAGGAAATTGTGATGATGAACGTAACTCCATTTACATTTTGACAGAACCACCAGATTCCCTCCTACACGAGGCACCCTCGCTCCCCAACCCAGACATAAGGGCGACACAAGGACTCATACTGGAAGGGGTAGTTTTAATTTCTTGCTACCAGAGATGTGGAAGAGAAACTTTACATGATTAGTTACAATTTTCCTTCACTAGGGAGTAAGTCTCCTGTGTAACTCTAAAATCAGAACTCCCTCTGTTAGCAGGCTATGTACTTAATTAAGGTCTGAACTGTCAATGTTCAATATGCTAATTATATGCTTAAGAACACTGATTATAATTTTTAATCTATCACTCTGCTGGATATGGTACCTTCTGGATATATAATTACATAACCAAGGAATCTTAAAATACTCTCAGGTTGCCTTTTCCCAGTCAAGTCACATCATTCATGTAGTTAACATAATTTTTGGCTGTATAACCACAAAAACATATTGGGACTTTTCCCCCGTTCTATGCCAGAAATTTTCAGACACATCCCTAATTCTTCATCTGAAATAGTCTTTTTTTTTTTTTTTTTTTTTGCATCTAAGGAATTCTTCTTTACCATAAGGCAGAATGATGTCCCCAGAGACGTCAGCGCTGCAAATCGAGTTCCTCCCTTAGGATAGAAGGGAGGAAGACTGGCCCAGAGACACCAGAGGGTCTTATCTCTAGTCTAGACTGTGACTTCTGGAAATTCCAGGATGCCAGCTCTTATGGTCCCTGGGATTTAAAACAAGTATAAATGTAAAAAATGACACTCAGCAGGTTCTACATTTCCTCCCTGGAAATATACATTTCAGACAAATTAGGATTTCTATATTCATATTAACCATTTCATGTCACCTGTTACGGTGACCATCAATATAGCTTTTCACTGAAAAAGCCCCACTCGGATCCAAGGCCTTGTGCATCTAGGGAGACAAGCAGAGTGGAGACTGGGCTGACAGCTCAGTCATCGTTGCCTCTGGACCACTCTGAGGCTTCTATCCTCCCACAGACATTCTGCAAAGGGAAGGAAAATTCTCTGACTCAAAAAGGCACCAAAGGAGAGCGGGCAGGGCCTACACCTCACCCAGGGGTGCAATCGGTGCAGTAGGACCCACCTCAGGCCGCTCAGAGGCCTCCCTGACCGGCGTGATGGTGTCCAACCTCTGGGATGGTCCCAAGTGAAGCTTCCAACGGAAAGGGAATGTCAGTCACCAGCAGCCTCCCTGGCCACAATAGCAACAGGGAGCAGGGACCCTCCTATGACCCGCCTTGGAGCTCCCAGGAATTCTCCAAGAAGGGAAGCTGTGCACAGAGGCTCTTGTGTGAGCAGAGGAGGGAGAGGGGCCCTTTGGGTGCCCACGGAGCTGAGGAGGCTGCGTTTCTCTTCAGACTGCTGCAGCCTGGGACACTTGGATCCCACAAGTCATCACAAAACAGTGTGAAAGGGACTATAATGGGGATCGGGTTCAAACAACCAGAACACAGAACGATGAGGTGAGGAGGAAAAAGTTCCCTCGCAGGGAGACTTCACATGCCAGGCCCGTGCCCTGCCTACTAGTCCTCACTGCCTGGCACTAACGAGTGCACATTTTGCAAAGCTGGTAATAGTACTCAGAAAAAACATGTAATTTGAGAGAAATCCCACTGGCAAGGAGACCAAGTCAAGGAAGAGGAATTTCCAAGGAAAGAATAGTTCTTTTCAACGGTCAGAAAACACCACCACTCTGAGAGCCATTTTTCAACAGTTAAATAACCAAAAAATTATCTAATCAGATCGAAAACAGCTAATTTTATTTTGAGGGTTTTTAAAATTTTTTTAAGTGTATTATTTTATATTTTCTTTTCTATTTTTAATAGCTAGGGCCTATTTTTATCCAAATATGATTTGGAGAATTATATCACTTGGGGTTAGTAAGATGTTTTATGTATCTCATAGATACATAATTAATGAATTAATCCTTAAGTTCTGAAAGGGAGAATCTACATACCTGTATCTCTTTGGAATAAGCAATATTAAGATAGTTAGACACATTAATATAAGTGGTCTATCGACCTAAAATTCGCATACACTATAATGAAGTTATCTTGTGTTCAGCCAGTTAACTGAATATGGTTCATGTGGAAAACATCCAGAGACAGCATGACAAGGAGGAGTAAACATTAAAGATTTTTATAGCAAACATATGAGCTTTGAAGAAGAAAATCCCCTATTCTCTTGGCAGTGACGAAAAAGCAAAAGTGTAGGGGCATTTTCTTCAAAGGAGACTTCCAGGTGACTGCTCTAATGTGGTCAGCAGTGACTCATTGAATCCTAGAGAATTATCCAGCCAGAGCTGAGCTAACTAGTAACATGTTCCCTTATCCACAGTTTGAGATCCTCAATCATAAGATCATTAGTGAAAGAAAAACATGAGAAGGTACCTAGATAACAGCTGAGAGATGGTATCTGTGAGCAGCTGGTTGCTGTCAAACTGGAACCCGGATATAAGACAAATCTTTTCCCAAGCACCGGCCAAATTCTTTTATCTTGCCCAAACACTATGGAATTGACCATCACAATACATAAAAGTGAATTCCTGATACCCTAGCCAAATCTGTTCTTCCTCTCATCCTTCTCACCTTTATAAATGTCACTTTGATTCACCCTGGGGTTCATTTCTGTAAGCATCCATGAAGGGGTGCTTCGCATTCAATCCATCACCACGTCTCAATCCATCCAGTAATCTCAAACCACTCCTCTCACCCTACATCATGACATCACATCACCATACTAACTGGGGAGCTGCAAATGCCTCGCTTCTAGTGCCCACCTTCCACTCTTACCTTCTCTCCCGTTCTCCACACAGCACCTAGAGTAATTTTTAAAAGCAAATTAGAAATTAACGTCTCTCGGAGGTGTCCCTTTGCTCCTAAGATAAAACCCACACACTGTAGCATGTCCTGTGCTAAACCTACAAATGATCCGGTCCCCGCCCATTCTCCGATTGACTTCATACCTCTCTTCCCTGCATGCATTACTCTGCAGAGATACTACCTTTGATTCCATAAACCCTCCAATCAATTTCCCACCTCAATGTTTAAGCACATACCTGGAATGCTCTGGTACCTGATCTTTACCTGACTAACTCCTACCTCTTACAGAAGGTAACTACACTAAAATATCCAGCTTTTCCTAGCCGATCAATGTAAACTATGGCATTCTTTCTCAATACACGTGCTTCTTCTTGGCACTTACAGCAATTTGAATGTACCACATTCATTGTGTGTTTATCTTTTTAATGTCGATGTTTTCCACTATACTGTAGTGTCTGTAGAGTGCACACCAGGTGTGTCTTTCTGGTTCACCTCTGATCACCCAGCACCTAGCACATCGTCTAACAAGTAGTAGGTACTCAATGCTATTTGTTGACAGTGTGAATGAGATGAACAGAAACCATGGTTTAGGGATATTTTTGCTCTATAGAGAGTTTTCATTTTAAAACCTCTAGCATTTAATTCTACTTTTTTAAAGATTAGCAGAACACAGAGAAATTGTACACAGTTGAGTTAAACAGGCTTGCATTCAAATACTACTGTACCACCTGTAACTACGACTTGGGGAAGTTTCTTCCCTCTCTGCATTTTGGGTTTTCTAACCTGTATAATAGGGAAGATTTTTCCCTATAACTTTATTGTACTTTCCAATCTTTTTATTGTCATAATCAGGAAAGCTCAATAAGTATTTTAGAAAACGCCTACATTGAAAAGTTATTGTGAAGATTGTTATTATCTAAGAACTTGAAATTCGGATACTGTATTAATTATCTATGCTGAGTAATAAACCACTCTGAAACTTGGTGACGTAAAACAACAATAGTGATTATTTCTCTGTGGCTCTGGAATTCAGGAGTGGCACAGCTGGGTAGGTCTCTCACGAGGCAGCAGTCAGGTGCCTCCAGGGCTGCAGTCTTCTGCAGTCTACTGACTGGGGGCTGGAGGATCTGCTTCCAAGGTGGCTGGCAAGTTGGTGCTGGTTGTTGGTTTGGGGGCCTCAGTTCCCCTTCTCGTTGAGCTCTTCAAGTGCCCTCAGAGACTGGTAGCTGGCAAGGAATCCAAGAAACCAAAGGAGGAGCTGCAATGCCCCTTGTGACCCAGCCTTGGAAGTCACACATCCATTTCTGCACTATTCTACACGTCACAGAGTCAGCCCAGATTCACTGTGAGAGGAGACCACACAAGGGCCTGCATATTGGGAGGCACTGCTCATTGGGGTGTTGGGGAGGCCAACTACCATGGAAAGGAACTCTCACACTTTCACTTTTCCCTTTACATGCCACCCATGAACTCCCACCACTGTGGGTGATATTGGCAGTTGTTAATTGTGATGTTTCAGTTTTTTTCATTTTAGTACTACCTAAACTCTTCTTATACTGCCTCTGATAAAGCAAAATGTATGCCTTTTGTATATTTTCAAAGATATGTCTGAATCAATGTCATTTACTTTAGAAAATGGTTTCTCATTTAATTTGTTTAATTTGCTTTATCTAAGTCTCAGCATGCCACCATCTTTGTTCACATTAGAACATAATAGTTAAAGCAAATTCATCATTTGGTGATGGTGATGTTGGGAGTGAGTAGTCCTCTCAGATCACTACTAACTGATTTCAATCCAGACAAAGGTAATTCAACAAATAATCCTTTTGTAACTGCTATATGGATGTGGGAGCTGAAAAGGAGAATGCATATGCCTCGTATAGAAAAGCCAATTGCTGTCTAGAAGCCTAATGTCTAGTCCCATATCCAGCGACATGTCATTGACTAAAGTTGATTGGAACACTTGAGTGTTCCACTTCTTATTTTTATCCCCCTTACTAAATAAGATTGATAATACTAGTCCTCACCTTGCAAACACAAATAGGAGTGTCTGTAAGCTAAACACACATGAAACACTAGATTGCCTCTGGGGATAGGAAATTACTATCTGGGGGTAAGAATTAAGTAGGGTATATTCACTGTATACTCTTTCATATCATCTGGATTTTAAACTATTAAATGTACTCACTAGTCAACATCAAAAAAATTTTTAGTTAAAATGATTGGAACAACTCAACTGTCCATCAATAGGAGACAGGGTTAAATAGAGCATGGTCCATCCAGGAAATGGAGTAGTCCTATTCTACTGAAAAAGGAATGAGGTAAGGATACATATTGCATACACTACCATGAAATAATCTCCAGGATATATTGTTAAGTGAAAAGGCAAGGTGTAGAAAAAAAGGGTGCTTAGGTAAAAATGCTACTATTTATCTAAGAATGGGAAATATATATATATGTATATATATGTGTATATGTATGTCTTAATGAGAAAGCAATGGAAGGATACCATAATATTTTAAAATAAATTGTTTAAAATTATAATTTAAAAATCCTATGTGGGAGGGAGGGCATAGTGTGAAGACAGAGAAGGAAGCTCCACTTCTTTGAGTATTTGTAGATTTGACTTTGAAACCATATAAATATCTTGCATAATTATAAAACAAAATTTAAATTCAAAAACTAGTCTCTAAAACTTGAAAGTGAAATGGAACAAATGAGCCTCACTCTGTGTCCAGTTGGGGGTACAACCACAGAGTAAAGGACTTGTTCCAGTGACTTCCAAACAGAGGAATTTCCCACTGCTACACTGGAGCCAGCAAGCTCTGGCTCTCAGGGGCTGGTTTTGTGTATCTCTTCCCAACTCTGTCTGTATTCAGTAGCATTAAGTTGGTAGCTTGAAAGTGGCCACAGTTGGGGTATTTACGCCATGGAAATTAGCAAATGCTACAAATCAGGTTTTTGTTTACTTTGGTTTTGTTGTTCTGTTATTTGTTTGTTTTCAGAGTACCAGTTGTAAAACATTTCCCAAAACAGCACTGAATTTAACTGGATATACCTAAGGACAAAAATAATTACAAAACAAAAGTACCACAGATTAGCTTCAATAATCATAGCGTTGGTAGTAGTGCTGGAATTGTTATTCTGATATTGTTTTGCACATATTGTGGGATAAAGAAATAAGTAATTATGTGCTATTGTTAAGAACTGGGATTTTGAGAGCAAGAGAAAGAAGATACAAATGTAAAAAGATGTTAAGTAGAAACCTTAGTCCTGAATTTCAATTGGAAGCATCAGTATGAACATCTAATGTATATTATTAATATTTTATCTAACATAATCATGGGAATGGAATCAGCAAAATCCAAACTGTGGGAACACTAGGACAACCTACACAATTTCTTCAACAGGAACAAAAGAAAAATAAAAAGTAATGAAGGAGAGTATCTACTGATTAAAAGAGACTTAGATGTTTAACCAATCTCATTGTATGGACTTTTTTGGATCCTAATTTATTTATTTATTTTTTTAAAAAGGGAAAGTTAGAGAAAGCATGTATGAGAGAGAGAGAGCATTCCTAAGACAATTAACGAAACATGAAGACTAACTGAATATCTGATGTTATTATGAAATTTCTGTTGAGGGATTTGGGGGGTTATTATGTATTATTGTATGTATTGTGGTTATGTTTTGATAGCAAAGTCCTTGTCTTTTAGAAATTCATCCTGAAATATTTGCATATGAAATTATATTAACAGTATGACATGTTTAGGGTTTGCCTTAAAATAATCAGCGTGGGAGAATGAGAGGAACTATAGAAAAATTGGTCATAAACTGATCATTGTTGAAGCTCAGTGATGGATACATAGGAGGTCAATATATTATTTGTCTACTTTTGTATATGTTGAAATTTTTTTAACAAAAATATTTTTAAAGATTAAGATTCTTATACTCCCTATGTCTGCTAGCTTTTGCTTCCCTGAAGTTTCTTTAAAAATATAAACATATTTTCGATGGAGTTTTCTATGGGTGTTTTTTTTTGACTATCATCATCTACTAAAAATCATTTATTAAGTATTTTATGTGTGGACCTCAATTTAACAAAATTCCTGTCACCAAACTGTAGACATAAAATCATATGGAATTAGTTAGAAAAAAAATCAACTTAATAGAGTCATTTTATAGACCAAAAGACCGTGGCAGCTTCTAATGAAATGCTTAATTACAAACCACAAACACTTCTGAAACAATAAGCAATCAGAACTTCTTAAAAAGTCACAAGCCTTTAAAAGAGTTATTGCTGCTGTATAACATTATACATGGCCCACGTGGAAAGATTTTTATGAACAGCTGGAGTCCAAATACATCTGCTACAGGTGAGCAAACAAAGCCCCCATAAAGCCACGGAACAGACAAAACAAACTGATTGACCAGAGGGGCACATTTATGAATAGCCCATTAGGAAGACCAATAGACAGCACTTCTATCCACTGCACATTCTCAAGGAAAAGAAGCCACAGAGAAGTACAAAGACGCACCAGTGAAAACCACCTCCATTTGCATTTGGTGCAAAATATCCTTTCCCAATTCAGACAGACAGCAAATATTTAACAAGAAAAGAAGAGCAGGTGCAGTATTTGGGCAATAGGTAACGACTCCTTGCACCTTTTGAATCATCAGTGGGACATTTAGGTCAGTGACCTTCAAACACAGCCAATGCTTTTGATCTTTATAAAAAGTAGGAGGCATTTTAGGAGGGGATTCATCCCTGGCCCCTGGCCCCTAGCCCCAGAGTTTCAACCAAATAAAAACACACACACCAAGGCAACTCAGTGGTGAGAAACTTCAGTCATCAGCCAAAGTAAGTAACACAAGTAAACCCTGAAAAGTGTCCTAAATCTAGACTTCAGGTGAGATCAACAAGGTGTTGACTTTTGGAGCTCTTAGTTGGTGTCCTTAAGGCTTCAAGTCACTTAAGGAGCAGTTTTCTGAGTGGCTTTAAGCCAATGTCCTCGTAAATGTATCCACTGGGCCACCTGCATCAGAACCACCCTGAGGTGTTGCTATTAATAAATGCAGACCTTCCAAATTAGAAAGGTAAGTGTAACTAGGGAATCTGAATTTTTAACAAGCTCCCTAGCTGGTATTTATGCCCACTCAAATTTGAGACCACTGTACTAGACCAGGACTCAACAGTCAATGTTATCACAGATCTCAAAATACCCAAACAGCAGAAGCAAACAAGCAAAACATTATTTTTCCTTGACATAAAGTGCGTATAAAATCATTTCCTAATCACATGTCTTGTATCTATAAAACTTGGTGGAGGGGTAGACATAAGGGTTGGGGGATATTCAGTGTCAGATATTTTAACTCACTGTTCTCTGACTAGACTTATTTTTCTGCGTTTTAAGTCACCCGGGTTCAGTGGTTGTGTAACTCTCTATATATTTGCTTCATAAAGACAGAGACCAACCCTTCATTTTTTCTGATTATCTATGGTATATAGGGTTGGGGAACCTTCAGCCTTAAGGCCACATGTGGCCTTCTAGGTCCTTAAGGGAGTACAGCCTTTGGATTAAATTCAAATTTTACAGAACAAATCCTTTTATTTTTATTAATATATTTTTTCTGTCTCTTATATTTTCATTTTATTTTACAAATGAATGTATCTAAGATACCAAAGAACAAAATAAGCTTCAATGAAATAATCTTCCCAGATTGACCGGCACAATTAGAACATTAGTAAGCCATAAGGGCTAAATTGACACTCATGATTTAGTTCCAATTTCCCCTGCCTGACTCACACCACTACTCCACGACGCTGGTTGGTGAGAGTTTATGGAGGTTGGGTACTCCAGTCTATTATCAGCTTTTGACAATGGTGCACTGTGTTTCTTTTTGAAGTGGAATTTGTGAATAATTGCACAACATGACAGAGTTTTAATTCTGTCTATTTAACAGCCCGTGATGTCAAAGAAGACCAAGAGAACACTGAAGGAAGAAAACAGATTTTTTTAATGATGATTGGGAATTACAATATTATCTTGTTTTGATAAGATGATTGGCTTGCTTTGTGATACTGCAGTATCAACATTAAAGAAATTCAATGTTCATCAGCAGTATAATACTCATAAGGACCACAGATATTTTAAATTAGAGAGAGAGGCATAAAAGGTTGTATTACAAAAATTAAAAGATCAAAAGCAAAAGCAAAGACAATTCCTTCAAGAGCAATAAGACCTGGAAATGATGCCAATGAAGCAACTTATAAAGTAGTTTATACACTCGGGGGAAAAGGGAAGCCATTCAGTGATGTAGAAATTGTGAAAGAATGCATTGTCAAAGTTTTAAGAAGCTTAGACCCCGATAACATTTCAAAGTACAAACTGTCTCTTTCAAGGAAAACCATAACTGATTGCCAGCATGAATTAGCCTTCAACTTAACAGAACAACTTCATGCAATACTTCAAAAGGAAAATATATATTATTCAACAGCTTTGGATGAATCAACTGATACTATTGACTTGGCACAGGTTTTATACTTCAGTCAGTCATGATAGATTTTCTTTTCTACAAAGAGTTACTCACTTTGAACACTCTGTGAACAGAACACAGGGAATAGATATCTTCAACAACTTTAAAGATAAATGTTGTAAAGTTGAACTGAATTTGGTAAATTTAGTGGGTGCATGTGTAAATGGTGCACCTTCCATGACAGGAAAACATGAAGGGTTTATTGCACAGATTTAAAAAAAGTATTAACAGATTTCGGTGTTCTCATTTCTTTTCATTGTACCTTGTATCACCAAAATCTCTGTGCTAAAGCTACTATTTTAAGTGACACTTTGCAATAAGTTGTAAGTATTGTTAACTATATTCATGCAAATGCAACATGGCATCCTCAGTTTCGTAACGGGCTAAAGTTGAAGGATGAAGTATTCAGTTTGGATTTGCCATATCATTCTAAATTGTGTTGGCTATTGCAGGGACAGGTGTTAGGCAAAATTTTATCTCAGGGAGAACAGATAGTTAAATTTTATGAAGAAGAGAATCAGCAATGTGAATCATTGAAAGAAGATTTCTATAGAGATTCAGGATTTCTGTGCGATATCATGCCAATTCAAAACAATTTGAATAGTTCTTTGCAAGGTAAAACTTGCAACTATATATAGTCACAAAACTTGCAAACTATATATGATGTATGGCAAAAAATGCAATCATATTGGGAAAAAGGCTATCTTTTTTCGAAACACGTCTTCAAAAGCAAATTTCAGATGAACATTTTCCCCAGTTAGCAAAAGTCATTATGAGCAGGATGATATATGCAAATCATTTGAAGAATAAGCAGCTGTTATAGACCTATTAATTGAAGAATACAATGGAAGCTCCGCCAACTTTGAGAATCATGACATCACACACAAATCAGCATTTCAGCCTCATCTAGTTGATATCACCAAGGCACCTAAAGAGCAACAGATGCAATTGACTGAGCTCTCAGTAGATGACATTTTAAAGTCATTGTTTGATGCTAAGAAAGATCTACTTGAAATATGGAAAAATGCAGTAGAAAACTCATGCCTTTGGCAACATTCCTCAAAAATGCCTTCTTTCTTTTCAACCACTTATTGCTGCAAATCTACATTCTCCTACCTAACCCAAATCAAGACTCCCTTAAGGTCACAAATGACTGATACCCATCTAGAGGATCAACTGAAACTGAAGACCTCCATGTTGCAACCAAATATTCAAATACTTTCCCACAAAAAGCAGATACAACAAAGTCATTAAAAGGTTAGTTAACTTTAAAATTAATGAATTGTTTTCATTTTTTGAAATTATTAAGTACATAGTAGTTAGATATTTATAAAATAATGTACATTTTTAAGTATATCTAATTGAAGTTTCTGGAATGTGGCCTTATTTGAGTATAGTTAAATTAATGTGGCCTTCCAACACGAAAAGTTTCCCCACCCCTGCTGTAGAGAGTATTTAAGCATCTAGGACAGGATACATTCCTGTTCCCCACTAGGTGTGGAAAGAGTATATCTCACTCAGCATAGTGGGAAAGAGCCTGGAGCTGGATTTAAGTTTCCTTGACCAGCTGTGTGACTTCAGACTGTGCACCTAACCTTTCTAATCATGTTCTTCATGTTTAAACTGAGAACCACGATAATATCTACTAGTGTGCTGTGAAGATCAAATGAAGTACCGTGTCTTAAGCCTCTATAATAAAATACCATAGACTAGGTGGTTTATAAACTATAGAAATTTATTTCTTGCAGTTCTGGAGGCTCGGTGGTCCAAGATCAAGGCACTGACAGCTCTGGTGTCTGGTAAGGGCCCACTTCCTCACAGACAGCCTCTTCTCACTTTAACCTCACATGGTGGGAGGGGTGAGGGGTCCCCTTTTAGGAGGCTGCTAATCCCATTCACAAAGGCCTCATGGGGTGAGCATTTCAACATATGACTTTAGGGGGACATAAACATTCAAACCTCAGCATACCATATGTTTAAAAAAAAGCCTTTGAAATATGCTGAACAAAAATTGAGCATAAATTGTTATAATTATTTATTTGCCGAGCAGCATTCAGTCCTGTAACCACTGCTGAGCACCTACTGCATGCAGACACCTTGCAGAGAGGCACTTGGCTAATACCGTTCAAATAGATCAACATCATAGTTACATGACTATGATTGGCAAGGAGGGGTCCTCTCTTTACAAGAGGTCTTTGAAAGGGGGATTGAAGAGAATTCAGCAGGGAGAGAGACAACTAAATATTATTTGTTCTGTGTCTCCCATGGGGAGGATGGTCAATACAGGATCATTGGTCCTCTGAAATCACTTACTTTAGGACACTGAGAATTCGTGGGACATTCTGGGTCAAGGTCTCTACTTGTACAGACTTGTAGGGACCCAGCTCTTAAATCAGCAAGCAGCTAGAAGGAGAGACCATGGAGTGCATTTCCCTCTCTGATTCAGCAATTTAAGAGAAATCAACCACTCCTCATCAGTTCTCAACTGGCAGATTTTGCTTGGCTTTTCAAAAAATGATTGAGATGTATTTCTGTTTATCAGACCCAATCAGTGTCAGTGATGCGACTGTCCCCTTGCTCTCTCCATCAGTAAATGAATGTAAGTCACCTGGAGGACTCAGAGATGCCGGCAAGTTCTGCTGCAGTGCCTGTGTCTCCCCAGGACCCCACATTCCAAGTCTCTCCTAGCAGAGGGAACACTGATAAATCACTAACATAACTTTGATTTTAGATTAATGTGTTACCCCTCATAGTGCTGTGTGCAACTTAAAAGAGGAAACCAAAAGAGTGTATTCCTAATGCTGGTGTTTCAGGAGGGAATTTCTAGAGGCTGGAGAGAGATGATTTGGGGTCTCCTAATCACATCTGTGAGCAACTGTGCTCCTAAGTCCACACTGTCCCCCCGTGTTGCCCATCTCTGTCCCTGGCCACGCTTTGTGCTCAGTCACCCTGAATTGCCACACAGCCATGTGTGGCTGTCATTGTTGGGGTCCCGAGTAACAGCTGTGGTCATTTCTTTCTTTGGGAAGAGCCCAAACTCAGCATCGTCCTTGAGTGCCCCTCACCTCCACACACCAGTCTTTTCCTAATGAAGAACTACTTTTGGTTTCCTAAAATTATTAAGAATGTCATAATAGATTGGGCCTGGCATGGAGGAAGGAAGCACTGAGAATATAAGTCCTTGTCTGGAGACACTGGCCAAAGTCTCTCTCCCCTGGGAATTTCCTCAATTCCCCCACTTCATTCAAAACTTGCTCCAACCTCACCTTCTCAGGGTCTACCCTGAACAACCCTACTGAAAACCACACCTGCTCCTCACCTCTTGCCTACACTTTTAATCTCCCTTTTCTTCTTGCTATAACATTTATCACCATTTAAGACATTATAAAATCTACTTACTTATTTTACCTATTGTTCATGTGTTTTTTTCTCCTACTGGTTGTAAGTTTCATGGGGACAGGAATATTTATTTTGTTCACCAATATATGCCAGTGCCTAGAAGTGTGCCTGGCATATAGCCGGCACTCCATCAATGGTTGTTGAATGAATATATGGCTAATCAGTGTATTCAAAAAGTCCAGTTGTTAACTGAAGGAGAAGTAAAGGGGAAAGGGGGACCCATCCTCTCTGCTGGGTGTCGCATGGGCCTTCATATTTATAATGCCGCCCATTCCTCAGAGTTTGTAGAACAGGGACTTTAACCAACAAGTCCCAACCTGACAGTAGGTTCTAAAGCCCAGCCTGGGTGGAATCCAACAGGAGAGCTAGAGCATACTTCCTTCGCAAGACTCCTGGAAATTCCTACAGGAGAAAAGAAATATTTCCTGATTGGGGACTTACATGCCAAGTGTTTCCCACCACTTCATCCCAGTTCATTACAATACTCTGAAGGGTTTTCAGAAACTAAAAGTAGCTCTCCATCAGAAAGCAACTAGACAGCTGCTGAGCCCTTGCCTAGGACTTTGCAGCAGACCCCAGATGCAGCTCAAGAGTCTATCACCACCTGTGTCTGGGCTATTAAAACTGCATTACAAACAATGCATATGTGAGCAAATGTAGCCCACGAGACAGGAGCCTGGTTGCTGGAAAAATCATTGGCTCAGAACAAGGGACTGGGTTTGGCCCCCACGTCTCACCAAGCCTTAATCAGCCCCAATGGCTCAAATCCTACTTGTCTCCTAAAATCTGAAACAGTAGCATCAGCACTTTCCGTGCTCCTGTCTTCCGAGATGGAAGGTGAGCCTCCCAGGGAAAAAATTCTGGAAGGGCACGCACCAACCCGTTAACAGCAGTCACCTCTGCGGGAGGCAGGGGCAGAGCAGGAGACGCTTTTAAATACGTGTCCTTTTGAATTTTATAACTTTATCAACACAAGCATGTGTTACTTTTGTAATTTAAAAAATCAACAATGAGTCTTTTGTTAAGAATTCTATGGAGGATCAAAGCAGGTTTCTCAGACAGATGACTAAATGGAAATTCTCAGTGACAGGCTGTTCCAAGCGGAAAGCTTGGAAAAACAGGTATCTCATGCAGCTGGCAGACACCAGTGCTGGGTCTCCTCAGGAAGCAGAGTTTTGCCTCTCACATGGGGCTTGACACCTAGGATCCTCTGTGTTCCTTTAGCCTCCATGGAGCAAGCGTTCAGTGCATTAATGTTCTGTTCTGGAACGTGGTCTGCAGTGTCCCCTGCAAGTTTGTCTGCCCACGACCAGGACTACTCCCAGATGATCTGAAATGATCCCTTGTTTGCAGGATGCCCAGAGTCCTGCTGAGCAAACTGGTTTAAACCCTCCAGCCCTGTTCCAATGGGGTATAGCAAAGGGATTTATGAGAAGTCGTGTCTGGGGACAGGAGGAAAATATTGTGTCATCAGAGCAGTGTCTTCCAGAGGCTGGCTGTGGTAACTAGCATCCGCTCTGAGGCCAGGCAGGGAACTGGGTCATGTTACCTGGACTCGACAGAACCACAGTGGGCCCCATTCACAAAACCACACGCTACGGCCCAGAGCTGGGAGGGGCTCCATGCCGAGGGCACCTTTTCCAAAATGTGGCAACACAGATGTGTAATCAGCAAGCGTCTCCCTTGCCCTGCGGTGTCAGTGTCTGCTACTGGAAATGAGGCAAGGCTGGCATTGCACAATGACCTTCAGAGCTGGAAGGGACAGGGACGAAGGCTAAATTCAGAGGGTGATTTCAAACCGGGCTTCCAAGAGCCTCAGGGGTCAGAGTCACCATCTCAGGAGACAAAGTTGAAGCCAGTCGGGTCTCTGGGCTGCCCGTTCTGGATTAATCAAGAATGGTTTACTATTTATCTATTTTATATTTGGTTTCTTCCCTGTGAATGCCAGATAGTTTTGCAGTCCAATCTCTGGGTGGAGTCACATTCAGAGAAACAGCTGTCCATCAAAAAAATATAATCAAAAGCAATTTAAATCTAAACTCAGTCTCTAAAGAAAAAGCCCAAGGGGTGGAGTATACATTAAATGCACACCACGATATCTTTAAAATCCATTACTCCCAATCTCTGCCGTTCTCAATATCCTTCACACAGACGGCAGCTGCTTCCTGAAATCTTGCTCTCCTTCCTACTCTCCCAGCCAGACCAAAAACTTTCCATGACATGCAACCTGTGGGCTCATCCTCCTCTCTCCTCCCTTCTCTGGCTCTCAGTGCTCCACTATGTAGCTCAACTTAGCATTTTTGGCTTCATGAGCTGGGTTTTTCTTTTTTTCCTTGTTTGCTCCAAATGTGCCCCACACGGCAAAGGCCAGGCACCGGTGGAACCAATATGAATCCTTGGCAGGCAGGGAGAACGGAGGAAGCTGTGAACCCTAACACGGTGCTCATTGCTTCCTTGTCCCATGGAGATCCCACAAGAATATTTGTTTTTAAAAGGATGCCCCTGATCTACTCCATCCTGAATGGAGTCTCTGAGAAAATCCTAACTGGTAATCATTCTGTCTGCACATGTCCAGTGACAAGGAGTTCATTACCTTACAAAGCAATATGCATACATTCTGGCCAGGTTTCATTTGTGAGTGTTCTTCCTCAGCCAAATTTGTCCTAGGATTTGAGGTCTGGCCAAGTCCTTCGGCTTAAAAATATTTCTTTCCATCAACCAGCAGAAACATCTCCATGTCTGAAATTCCCACATTGTGTTCCCAAGGACTGGTTAAATATAAATGTGTTTTCTAAAACAGGTAAACCCTTCAGTCATTAACACCAACTTTTTCTTTGAGTTTATTTCCCACATTAGCTGGCCAGGCAACCAGTGATACCTTGAGACATTGGGTTAGGAGTGAAGAAGGAAAAAATTCCAAAGTAGGAGGTGACCAGGAGGCAAGGCTCAGAGAGAACACACAGTGGAGGAGGGGCTGGAGCCACAGGAAAGGACAGATCCAAACACATGCAGCACTGGAGACCCCAGCCCAGCCCACACCCAGAGTAACACACCTTGAACCACTAGACACGGCCATCCCGGAAGCCTCGAGCTGTCACCATCAGTGGATACTGGGGTTCCAGGTGCGTGCTGCATATCTCCCAAGGACATGTCCTCAGCAAATGCTCTCAACACAGCAAACTCAATAACTCTTCTCTCTTCTTTTCTAACAACCCCACCTGGGACTCATCACCTGGTTCCAAATTCCCCACCTATTTTATTACCCTGCCGTCTCCTGCTCCAAACCTCACCCTCTCCGAGCCTCCCCCACTGCTGGCCTCTCATCTCCCAGTGGGAGCGGGGCCTGTTTCCTGCCCCAGCCCAGCCTGCTTCCACGACCTAACAAGCTCTGGCCCTCCAAAGCCTCTCCCCTCAATGAGCCCTCGCCTTCTCCCACTTGCCTCTAATTGTTCATCATCACCTACACCTGGTGTCCCCAGCCTCTGAAGAGCTTAACAGTTTTACCCAGGGACACCATTCCTGCCTGACATCACAGAACCACGCTGCCAAATCCCTTCATTGTCAAGGCTCTGTAAATACTGGTAAATGAGTGAGTGAGTGGACAAATGAATGAATGAATAACCGGAAGCTTTTTATCATCTGTTGTGAGAATTTACAAAATGGAGGTTCCCTTGAGTGCTATGTGTTCAACTGCAACAGCAGCAGCAGTAGCGACAACAAATATATTGTGAGGTTAATGAGCAGCAGGTGTCTGTCCTGGAGCCCTACCTGACCCAGGAGTGGGCATTACTTGTTTTTGTCCAATTCGTACCCACTCTCTTTCTTCTGATTTTCCTCCTGGGATTTTCAATGAAGACACATGGCTCTCTCCTGGCCCGCAGATGTGCTCATGGCCCAAACGGGCCATTCAGGCCTTTCTCCCCCGGAAATTTGCATCTTGAGCTGAGAGACCCAAAAATGGAAATAACTGGAGCAAATTCCCCCAGAAGGCTGTGCCCCACAGAGACTGGCCAGTTGTGTAAGAGGCAGCGCACGGCACCAGTTGGGTACTAGAGACAGCTTGCCCAGGATTGAACATGGCCTTACCATTTCTTATGCATGTGACCATGGATTACTTCACCTACAGTCACTTCTCTCTGCCTCAGGTTTTTTTTTTCTTGCATAAAAGCAATATGCAATGTCCATCGGGGGTCTTCTTAGGTTTCAATAAATACTAAGACTCAGAAGACAGCAATAAGCTCGGCATTTGGCACCAGTTTATAGCACATCAGATGTTCTTCTTTAGCACAGGAGCCCTGCAGTAGTCCACACAGTGGGACTTAAGCATAAGAAGCCAAGACCTACATCAGGTGGGAATTGCTCTGGCTTAAAAACCTCATGACCTCTTCCCCCCACCCCATCCCCTAATGGCTAAGTTCCTACAACAATTCCATAGGCATAGCTTTTAGGTCCCCCATAAAAAGATGTCAGTTGCAAAAGTCAGAGAAGCTCAAAACCATAGCTTCCTAACAGGTATTTGTAGTTCTCTCAGCCTAGGAGCAATTTGCCAGTTGGGTCATTTTTACCATAAGCAATGTTGCTAGAGCATCATGGTTGACAGACACATCATCATACCTGGTTTCCAGAGTAACAGTTAGGCAGTTAACCAGATGTCAAATTGTCATGCTGCAGGGGAATGAGGTTTTGTAAACTCTTCCACCCACAGGATAATAAGGGTTCCCAATTTACAGCACTGTTTCGAGGAGCAGATGAGTTAGTGGATGTCCCAAGCTCAGAACAACGGCTAGAACATAGTAAGTGCTCAGTAAGTGCTAGTTACTGTTATTGTGGACTTCTGGATTGCCTGTATTTTCTCTGCCTTCCAAGACATGATGATTCAGCTATTTCTCTAGTTCTTTTAGCTACCACCAATCCTTCCAGTAAATTGATCCTTTCTTCTGCAACCCTGATCACCCTGGACTAGCCAGAGGAGAAAATTTATCTGAACCAGATAGTCTAATCTGACCTGACTCTCGGGACTTCTCCTAGAGCTCAGATTTCTAAAACTACCACATGAGAACCTGAAACTTCCAGTGTCCTCCTGGCCCAGAAGGACAAAGGACATGGAGCTGATGTGGCTTCCAGCCCAGAGCCTCTGGTGACTGTCGTGAAGGAAGAAGCCATGTTACTCCCGTTACCTTGCTCTGTGATTTTAGCTTGCTGTGTTTTTTGGGGACTTGAGGAAAGAATGTTGTCTGTGTACACAGGTTTAAGTAAAGAGCAGTCTCAGAGAAGTAGCTAATTAGGGAACAGGGCATAAAACCCAGGTAAACAAGGCCAGGATGCTTTTATCCCTGTGTGATCCTTGGCCAGAGCAAAGACCTCAGTCCAGGGAGGAGCAGGTTACAGCAAATCTGTCCCCACAGGAGAATCAGTACAAATGACACATTCATTTCTTTCTTCAGCCACCGGGTGAACAGGAATGATGGTATCAGCAAATTCTGTTCCTCTCCACTTCACTGAGGTAACTGTCTGGTGTCTAAAGACGGTGACTCACTCTAAGGCATTCCTCCTCCGCTCTCCTTTTTATGGTCATGGTGTCTGGGTTTCTGAATGGATCCTTCCTCCTCCTGACCCAGCTCCCCCAAGTCCCTCGCCTCCAGCACCCCGGGTCAGGTCTGGCTTCTACCTTCCTGCTTCCTGCTTCTGACACTCCGATGGCAACGGGCAGAGCGAGAAACCGAGGCTTCTTGCTTGTCCTGGGGTCTCGGGGGCCATTGTGACTGTATTCCCTGCTAAGGTGAGTTTTCATGCCAATGCTCTGGATGTAAGGAACATCGCCTGTGAAGGTGACTTCTTTACAAATGGTGAGAGGATAAAGGGGTACAAAAAACAAACGTCTTGATGCAGGCTGATGACTCTGACTACCAACTCTCAGAAGGAAGGCAGCAGAGTGCAGCGCCTGTCACCTGGGCCTCCCATGGGCTCAGACCTCTCTGTGCCGCTGTCCTGCCTGCTGCAGGCTGGCGCTTCCCCGGAGCCAGTCATTGTCTTCACACGTGACCACCACATATGCCATCACTCACCCATTTTACTTCAAAACTACTCCCATCCCATCCCCCCATTTTTTTTTTTTACCATAAATGCCTATTTTGCCCTCTTTAAATTCAAAATATCCACACAATCATAAGTTTGATGTGCTATTTTTATTATTCCCTTAATAAACACTTAAAGAATTCCTGCACTGTACCAGACCCCACACTAAGTGCTTTATAAATATAACTCATTGAATCCTCACAGCAACCCCTGAAAATAGGGTTGCTATAATACCGTCCTCATTTTACAGATTAGGAAATTGAAGCTTAGATTAATGAGGAAATAATCACATAGTAAGTGGTAGAATTGGAATTGAAATCCAGGTGCTTGAGTTTAACCTGAGTTAACCTCGATGTTATTTTTTCTGTCCCCTTTTAAAATTAAATTAAAATATAAACCTAAATATTAAAATGTTTCCATTTTCATTCATAGACCACCTAAAATCCTCTCCTACCACATGTTGACAAACACCGGCTGTGTAGAAAGAGCTCTAGACTTCGAAAATCTGAAGATGTCATTTTAGTTTATTTTCCACTGTTCACTGGCTGCGTGGCCTTCAGCAAATTTTTTGAGCAGTCTAAGCCTCAGTTTCCCCACATGTTGACTACAGACAATACTCTCTACTGCTCCCACAAGTAGTGAGAGAGACTAATGAAGTCATACCACGGAAAGTGCCTTGGGAAACATTATTGCCACAAGTCAACATCATCCCTTCTGATGATGAATAAGTGCTTACATTCAGGAAGCACTGCCCCTACTTTTTCGTTACAAGCAGCCCTTGCTGGTTGGAAAGTCAAATAAAAAGTAGATCCTTATGTTCCTTTGTGTGAGAGGCTGTTGCTGCTGCCACCAATCCAAAATAAATTACTCCATGAAGTAAGGTCTGTTTATATTATTCCACTACCTGATGACTTCCTGTGTGTAACATTCAAATGTGAGCATCTCAGCCAAAGGCACGTAAAGCCATTTCCCCCACACTTTACACTTAGCTGTGAGAAACATCTGCTTTTCTTGGCCATCTGAGTTGATGAGTTTCACTCTGTACCACGGTGAGGTCCAGGTGTCAAGCGAGGACCCAGACAGTTTCTTCCCTCCATGCCTCAAGAGAGGTCTGGGTTTATAGTCCCATTTCCCCCTGCAAGAGCTGGTGGTGAGCAAACCACTGCAGCTGGGCTTCATTACACTCAATCAATGGCCATGACATCTTTTTTTTTTTTTAAGGTAGCAGGCAGGGCCGAAGGTTGCATTCTCAAATTTGCAGCCAGGTTGAAGCTGTGGCCATCTGGAAAGATGGATATAAATACAAACCTCAATGAGGGATCTTTGCTTTTTCCTTTTTGGGGAGCTTCTGCAACTTGAAAATTCCTTGAGTCCTCACCTGGGGAGTAACATGTTCTCTTGACTGAGCATGTGAGCAGGAGCGAAGACTCTAATCTCAGCTCATTTCTGTTCCTCTTTATTATCAATGTGAAATGAGAATAAATAAAGTAATGCTTATACGGTGTCTTGATATCCTTGCAAGAACAATGATCTATAATTAATTAGTGAAACCCTTCCAACACAAATGCCTTTTGGGGGGCTCCTACCTAATTCCAACACCATTCAGTACCAAATGATTTCTTTGGGGCCCTATACCAATTTGCACCTTGGAGAAGGCATCTTATACAAGAGATAACTTCACCTGACAACTGGCCATTGTAAGAGAAGAGGCAAGGTAAATAAAGGATGGAAACACCTCCTGATACAGAGGAAGCATCTTCTAAATCCCACATGGCTTATCTCTGCACCTCTATGGGCCAAACCCAGGTCTCCTACCATGGAAAGAAAGCAACTCTCTTCCTGAAACAATTCAGGTTGTATTTTGGAGACCAGATCTTAGTAAGGAAATGATTCAAAGCCTGTTGCAGCTGCACCAATGCACTGATATCCCAGGTGCTGCCCCTCACAGCTTGTGTTTAATAACTTGGAGCCTTCCTGCTGCAGTAACACCTCAGAGGATAGTAGTTCAAATGGAAAACGGACCAAAAGCACAAGTTTACATTCTTTTCTGAAAGGGGATTTGCACACGGGGTAGTGTTTGTCTGACGTGTCTCCCTGCTTATGGTTGGGCCTGCTAGAAGTTTCCCTAAGCCTCCTCCACTGCCTATCAAACAAGCACAGATCGCTTTTTAAAACATGGCCCTGGTTGACTATAAATTACCATAGTCATTTAGCTGCTTGAGATTTTCCTTCCCTTCAATCATCCCTTTAATGCAGGGACATATTTAAAAACTGTATTTTAAAGATTGGCTTAAAATTTTGTTTGTTCCTTCCCACGTCTCCCAACACCAGTCACGTTGGATACTGTGTTCTGTTCCCAAGCTTGTGAGACCAGACATCTTCCTGTGTCTCAAACCTTCAGCCTTTAGATTAAGATCTACCACTATTTACTAGAGATGACTGTTCCAGGCCCTGTGTTAGACACTTTCGCATGCATACCCCATTCAATTGCAAAAGCTGTACCAGAACCAGAATACCTCCACTTTATAAACAGGAAAACCTAGATGCATAGAGGTCACAAGCCTAGTGGTGGTCGATCCAGAGGTTTACACCTGGCTCTTCTCCAAGTGCTGTACTGTCTCTGCTAAATGAACTCCTTCAACTCCTCTTTCCTCTGCTCCAAGTGGTCTTGACCAGCATCAGTAATTACCCACCCCTTCTTCTCAGCAGTGTCCTCCCTCCTTTCCACCCCTCCCTGGAAGCCCAGCCTGTCTGGGATCCGTCACAACCTTTTCCCCTGCGTCTTGTGTCTTCTCCTTTCCATCAACTCCCTTGTTCTCCTTTCTTATCACAACCAAACTCCTAAAAAGCCAGCTACACTCTTATTGCTCAATTATAAACTGCTCCTCACTCCCTTGAAATCACCCACCAGAAGGACAGCTTCAATTTACTACTGGTCTGTTCCTTTATTTTTACCATCTTCTGCTTCCATGCAGACCTCAGGCAAACAAGCACATGCTGATGTTCACACAATTGTGTATGCTAAGAAGGGATACATATCCAGATACATGTTTTTATCCACAAATATTTCAAAGCACCTTACTAAAAATGTTTCCAGGCCTTTTTTTTTTTTTTTTTTTTTTAATTGTTAAAACAATTTGAGCTACCTAGAAGGAAAAACTATGTTGTCTTGTTTTCAGTGGTGGGACTTAGGACACTCATACAGTCAAATTAGAATCAAATACGAGATTGAATTCAAGTCCTTCCTACCACATGGAACCAACTGCATTCATTCTCTGAATATTGAAGCTCCCATATCTTCAGGGAACAGGAGCTGTAGGCAAGAAGAGTCACATTATCTAAGCAGCAACAACAACTTCTTTTTTGAAAGTTGGCGAATATTACATAATAGCCTCACTTTTCATAGGTGAAAGAGAGACAGAAAGAAGAAATTGTTAGTGCTGTGAAAAACCTGAGCTAACCATGTTAGCAGGAGTGTAAGGGAAAAATCACTCTTATGCATTGCTGGTATGAGTGTGAAGAATAATGCGACCCCAAAACATGGCATGTTAGCATATGGATTGTTTTGAGCTACAGGTAGTAGAGAACCAGCAGACACAGGAAAAGCTCTTTGCCTCCCTCAAACTGCCTAAAAATAGAGTGTAAATTTCCCCTTGAGTAAAGGAAATTTCTATTTGTAAAGATGGCTCCTTACTAGGGAGAGAGCTACTCCAGAAACAACTTTTACCACCTAAGAGACTCTTATCTCCACGAAACAACACTTATTTACCATAAATCTCCTCCTCTCCTTGTCCCATAATTTGCTGTCCTGCCCAAAAGCCCCAGACCCTTTTTCCTTTGTTTAACCTATGTGGCATATAAGCCACTTCCTTGAGCCACATTTTTCTTTGTGAACTCTCATGCATACATATGTAATTAAAACTTTTTTCTCTTGTTAATCCATCTTTTATTGGTTTGATTCATGGATCCTAGCCATAGAAGCTAGGTGGGGGTAGAGAGAAAACAATTTTTTCCTCCCCAACAAGTGTCAGCTGGTAAGACTTCTTTGGAGGAAATTTTGCCAATATAAATCAAAATTAAAGGTAATATATTCTGACCCAGCAATTCTACTCTTTTGGAACAGATCTCACAGATTTATTTATATGTATGCACAAAGAAATTTGTATTTAAATATTTGTTGTGGCATTAAAAATGAGGCTGTTAAATAATTGAAATGATATGCAAGATATGTAAAAAAGCAAAATGCAGAACAGTATTTATAATGTGCTAATACCTCTTGTATTTTCCTGGACAGAGCTGGAACCCATTCTACTAAGTGAGGTATCCCAAGAATGGAAAAATAAACACCACATGTACTCACCATCAAATTGGTTTCACTGATCATCACCTAAGAGCACATGTAGGAATAACATTAATCAGGTGTCGAGCAGATGTGAGAGCGGGAGGGGATGGGTGTATACATACATAATGAGTGTGATGCACAGTGTCTAGGGGATGGACATGCTTGAAGCTCTGATTTGAGGGGGGCCAAGGGCAATATACGTATAATATGCTAATAGTTTTGAAAGTGAGAAAACACACACATATACACATACTTACATATGTGTGTGTATCAAAAAGGTGATAGACCCATCCACATACACACACATATACATTTGGATTTGAAAAGACTAACTCTGATAGCTTATACCAGAAAATACTCCCAGCTATTGTTACTGAAAGTTCAGCACTTGTCCCTGAGGCCACATCAGAAGAACAAGGACAAGTGGTTTGAGGATAAGGAAAGAGAAGTTTATTGATTTACCAGCAAATGAGGAAGTTGGCAGACTCCCATCCTAAAGTACCAAATTCTTTAAAGTACCTGCCTCTGAGCAGGAATATAGAGCTTTTAATGGGGACGTTTTCAGCTTCAGGCTATCATTGTCCAATTACAGTTGATGGTTCTGATTCATCCCATTGTGGACTAAGACAATCTCATGACCTCCACCCGGACAATTCCCTTAAGCCATCTCATGTGGCACAAAGAACAAAGGACACTCCGCTGCCCCTTCCGACCACTGGCCTGAGGCAGGGATGCAGGTTTTCATTCTCAAAAAGAGTAGGGGAGGTTTTAGAGACAGAAAACATTTTTACCCTTTTTCAGGCCATTCCCCCTGTTACACTATTGTCTTTGGGGAGAAGAATTAGGGATTGGTGTGGAAAGGAAACTTACTTTCCCTCTACATTTTTATGTCCTAACTTAAAAGTTTTGCCCTGTGCAAGTATAAGGGAAGAAAAATAATTTTCTTTCTACCCTCCCTAGTTCTTAGCTGAGACTTCCTGTAATGAAAGACAGATTAACAATAGAAAAGTTGAATAACATATAGTCTCCTGTATACATTGCTGATACCCAGGGAAACCTCAAAGAGTAAAACTCAAGACTAGATTTCAAAGAATTGTCTTAGACTTCAGGTTTGAAAACCATTGTCCCCCAAATTAAAGAAAGAATGGTGTGGGGTAAGACCTGATTACTAGAAGATGGTCAGGAAAAGTACAGTAAATAAAAGCAAGGTTTGTTGTGTAGATTTAAGTCAATGCTTTCTTCACTGATACGGAGAAAGCATCATCCCTAGTGATTTAGTGAGCCCTCTCTTCCTGGTACAGAGAGGGAGACATACTTACACATGAAGGTTTCCTTTGTAGATGTAAATTTCTCTTACAAAAGGGTAACTTAGGTTTTCAAAGTGTTTCCTATGTCTGAAGTTTCTTAAAATAACTGGCTCAAAATAATCCTTATGCCAAAAAGGCATATTTGGGGATGGCATATTCTGTTCTCCTATAGTCATATTTTGGTATGGTATGTCCTAAACCCCATCAAAGTATTTTTTAAAATAATTTTTAAAAGATTGAGTTAATTTGAATACCTTTTTCCCCAGCCCAAAGAGTTGCTGTAAGATTTGAGAGGTATGAGTGGGCCAACTCCTAATTGAGATGTTTTAGCCATGATTTAGGGTAAAATAGTGTTTTCTCTTGCCTCTCACTGGTTTTGAGTTTCACTTCTTTCAGAACTTTAAATGAAATGTTACCATAAAGAAGGTATGAATTACTTAACCCACACATAAAAGGCAGTCTCATTAGTTCACATTCACACCTCTTAGGTCATATCATGCTCATCAATTATACTTAAGCAATATTGCAAGGGACAATCTCATTGCTCTGTGGAATGTTTTTCTGTCTTACAGGATCTTGGTCTCAGAATATAAGCAATGACCTTCACCAACAACAGCCCAGTCCATTCTTTTAGGTGGTTAGAAGGAGACATCTTAAGGTTGGTAACACTAAGTCAATATTATTCAATCATTTCGACTATCCTGTCAACCTCTCTGTTCCCAACACTTCATTTCAAGTTTACAGCACCACCACAAGTCCAGCCTTTCCATTTCCCACTCAGAATATCTTTGTTATCCCCCCTCAGGAGCACTTCTGACCTGGCATCCTCTCAATAGTCAACCTCACACCCCAGGCAAGAAGGGTAAAATTCCAAGACCGACGTCACCCGGCCATCTAGGAAGCACCCAGAAGACAGCCATTAGCTGACACTTTGGACTTCAGGCAGTTCTGCTCCTTGTAACAACTGTCATTGGAGAGGTGGTTTTACAGCAGCCGCTGTTGTCAAGTGGATATAAATTTTTAGTAATAAGAATAACAGCAGTGGACGGATACTTTGGCTCTCCTGGAACAGCCATCCAGGGATATTCCAGCCTTATGGTTCTATCAGTTCAAGAAAAAGTTGATGTTTCCACCTCACTAGGGAGCACTTTAGCCCTTAATCTCTTTTACAAGCAACAGAGGACTTAAGGACCAAATGATCGCCGAGGACCTGGCCATTGCCAGGGAGCCTGTGAATGAGTGACCACCGAGGAATTGAGGCCCTTCTCTGTGTCTCTGTTTTTCTCACTTGTCTTTCTTTCCAACTTTCCTATAGGTGCAGTAAATCCGAATGCATAATTCTCAGAAACCGTTAACTCACACTTTCTCTAGGTGCCAAACAATCTTAGAACGCTAAGATGCTTTCAATAATCCACTCTCTTCTCATCTTCAGCCTCTGGCATTGATCAAGAGAAGCAGAGACTATTTTGTCTGCCCTCCTCAACATTGTTCGTGCGTTATGAAGACTCACCTGTGAGAGGAGAGATTTTTCCAAGCACAGAATGTAAATTTCTATCTTTATACACCTAATATACTGATTATTCCTGAATCCACATGCAATTTGAAAGAGAACACAATGCAAGCGAAAGCTGAATTAATTTTAGCCTGATTTTTTCCATGAAATAGGGACTTATAAATCACTCCATGTGTCAAACTCTGCCCCATTTCCCGTGATTCCATAATCACTCTCTTAGTGACTTGGGAGATCTAAACTAGACACTTGTATCTACCATAGGCCCTGTCTGGGTTACTTATTTAATTCAATTGAGAATTTAGGGTAGTATATTCTCTTAATTCACCAATGACCTATTTTAAATTAATGTTTCAGAGCCAACTTCTTCTTAAGATATTGAACTTGATATAAATACAATGCAGTAAGAAATAATTCTTCATTCTGGCTTAACATTATTGTGCTAACTATTCCTGTAAGAAAAAAAATTCTCAAATGATTGCAAGCTTCACAGACATTATCTGTACGTTTACTTCAAAAGATGATCAAGTCTATAGTTTCATTTTCATAGTTTAAATTAACAGCAAAAAGAAATTCCTAGGCCAATCCAAAAACCCCAGCTAAAAATTTTGAATTAAAGCTTAAATCATGAAAATCAGTTATAATTACAACTTACGTCTGACTTTCAAACCATCTCTAATGCACAGATGTAATGTAGCAATAAATTGTGCATCTCAAAAGATCACTACCTTGCCTCTAAGCAGAAAAACAGGGCTTTTTAAAGGGGTGGGGGGGTTGGCAGTTGGGCAGGTCTATGTGACCAGTGTCACATATCATGGGTTCAGGCTATTGTTGTTTAACTATAGTTGGTTTCAGTAGACCTTATCTCCAGTGATGATGATCTTGTGACCCTTGTCTGGACAATTCTGTTGAGTCATCTCCTGTGGTTTAAGGTACTAGAAAACAAACAGCAAAGAACATTTTTCTGCCCCTTCCATTACTGGTCTCAGGAAGGAATGCAGGTTTTAATTCCCAAGAAAGGTAGGGGGTTTTAAAGAGACAACTTGTAAAACATTTTGCTGCCATTTTTTCAGAACTTCTCTGTCACAATTGTTAAAAAGAGCCTGGCACTACCCCCCTCTTGTTTCCTCTCTCAGCATGTGATCTCTGCACACACCAGCTCCCCTTTACCTTCTGCCACGAGTGGAAGCAGCCTGAGGCTTTCACCAGATGCCTCCGGCATCTTCCAGCCAGCAGAATTATAAACCAAGTAAATTTACTTTCTTTATAAATTACCCAGCCTCAGGCACTCCTTTACAGCAACACTAAATGGACTAAGACACAACCTGCCAATGTTTGATCCTGGCTTGTCGAAGTTGTTTGGAGAGGAGGTTACAGATCGGTTTTGTTTTTCTTTCCCCCTGAAAGTACGGTGTGTTGACTGAAAAAAAGTATTACTACTTGACAATCAAACATATACAGATATAGGAAAAAATTGTAAAAGACTTTGAAATGGACCAACAATATTACAAGTTGTCTTCAATGGAGAACAAAGCATTGTCTAATATATCCTTTCCACGTATTTGATTGTACCACGCCTCTCTGCTTTTCATTGACTTTTTGCTGTCTTACAACTCCAGTAGTTATAGATAACTAATAGTAATGCAAACAATTCTTGTCTATAGACATGCAAATAAATTTTTTTCTCTGAACATATACAATTGCTTTTCCTCCCCAACTGTGAAATGAGCCAGCTTTGCAGCTATTTGTAAATTCATTGCAGCATTACTTGCTGGTTCTTTGAATTCTCCTTTGAACCAGTAGTAACATCTTGCTGGTTCCCTCACTAATTGATGACTTAAATAAAATCTCTAACATGTTCATTTTATATCTGAGAATCATCATTATATTCTATTTTTAAAATTATCCTTTAATGCAAGGAATCCAGAAGCCAGTACAAAACTGTTTTTTTCTTTCCTCCTTGAGGACTCCATGGAGTCCACCTCAGGTGGGCATCAAAGAGCCCCCAGCTCTTGTTTCTGTCCATATTCACTGCCCACCCTCACCCCTAAAGTCTCCTCAGTCCTTTCAGCCATTAATCCTTACTATAGATTCTCATACAGCCAGATTCACCTGAAGGAAGGAGAGAACATTCTAATTCTTCAGTTCCTTCTTCATAGAACAGCACAAGAAAAATAAATCTTTCTGTTGCTAGCATTGATGACCCATCAGACTGAAATCCCAGTGTGTTATACTAACTCCAATAGTCAAAAAAATCCTCCAAGAAAGGTGGAGTGGGTGCTACAACTCTATTCTGCCACTCTGTTTTGCCTTTCTCCTCTTACTAAAGTGGTGTGTTGCTAATTTGTCTTTCCATTGATGAGGATGGTTTCTATCGATCCATTCTGTTCTTTCATTTCATCTCTTTCATGGCTTGAAACGAGTTCAGTTCATTAAATGAGCATTTACTATAATGGAGGCATTGTTTTATTTGCTGGGAATTCATAGAGCTCAAAGAGCTCACAGTTTTGAGTGGGTCACCTTCACATAAATGGATATTTATAATACAATGTAGTCATGAAACACTTAATAAACCTGTACATTTTCTGTCATGAAGGATATGTCCAGCCTGTGGCTAGTTAATATAAGTAAAAGCTCAATAAAGCACTCAAGCCTAGGGTCCTTGACTTCCTTGTCATTAAGTCTGAATAAACTCAATCATCTTCAGACCAGAGCCTATCTGAATACAGAATAGGAGACTGGATATCTCGGGTGGCTAGTTCTCAAGTTACTTCCCACAACACAAAAAATGTCAATGCTCACTTTGGCTTTCAAGTTCACAATTCATGAAATATAGAGTCAAGAAGGCTATCTTGATGAGCATGCAAGCGATTGGGGCACTCTGCATTCAGCTTTGACTTTGGGGAGCTGCTTTGTTTGGGGGTGCCTTTCTGGAGTAAAATAGACAATTCACTTCCCTGACCTCTAAGAGGCATCCAGAATTTGTTGTGTTTTGTAAGTAAGTTTTAAAGTGCATGCTAGACCTCCTTCCCTTTTCAACTGCACAGGCTTCACTAAGCTTTTAAACTTTCTATTTCATTACAGTACAAACAACTCTACAAGCAGGCCTCCTGCCTCTCCCCTCAGGCTATGCAGAATTATTCATACTCAAGGTCTAAAGAGGAACATCAGCATGAAGGAAAAACAGAGTAAGGAGTGAAAACAAATTAGCAATCCAAACAGCCCTCTCCCTGCCTGTCACTGGAAGGCCTTTGGTGTCTCCTTCCAGAGTCAAGGGGTTTTCTGAGTAGAAGATTAAAGGATACATTTTCAGGGCTCAGAGAACAGACACTCTGTGAAATGTATATTCACCCAAGGCAACCAGGACAAGCTATGCATATGAAGAACCAGAGTGTGCCTTATGTCCACTGGAGTTTCCAAAGCCATATCAGCCTGGTTTGGGTGTTTTGGTATTTTGCACCCACTGGGCACAAGTCTTTCATATTTTCCTTCATGCTTGAGTAGTAAAAAAAGGAGAAAAAGAAAGAAAAGAAGGATAAGCCACTAAGCTATCTTTGGGAACGTTGTAAGCCTTACCTTAAAAGCAGTTATTCTCAACCAAGGTGATTTCACCCCCCAAAAAAAGCATTTGACAATGTCTGAAGATATGTTTGATTGTCACAGCTGGGGGTGGGAGGTGCTACCAGCCTCTAGAGGAGGAGGATGCTGAACATCCTACAGCGCCCCCCCAACAAAGAATTATCTGTTCTAAAATGTCAATAGTACTAAGGTTGAGAAACCCTACCTTAAAGAAATTAAGCAGTAAAAATAGATTTTTAAGAAAGCTCTTCTCTCTCTCTCACTCTCTCTTTCTGTATGTATATGTCTCTGTCTCTGTCTCTCTCACCACACACACACACACACACACACACACACACACGCGCGCGCGCATGTACAGCTGGCTTCCTGGGCATGAAACCTGCACAGATAGATGCACAGGGCCCCACACTCAGAACTTGATAGAATCATCTGCTGTCACTATCTTGAAATTCTCAATCATTTTGAATAAGAGTCCCCATATTTTTATTTTGCCCTGGGACTCAAAAGCTCTGTAGCTGGTCCTGTATGCACATGCACGTGCACAACATAGACTCAGCCATTCAGTGGAGCAGAACCATATGTTCTCCATTGCACTCCCTTTTAGCCCCAAATATTCTGCTTCCTCATAGTAGTGCATGTTCTTGCTCTGTTTTTGAAATCCCTTTTTGGGTTATGGCAGAGCTGAAGCTGGAAAGTATACCCATGTCATGGATTGCAAAGTGCCTGGATAGTTTCTTCTTGCCCATCAAACTGTCTAGAAATCCCTACAGGGCACCAAGTGGCAGTCAGTGCTGCATAAACAAACATTTTCTCAAAGACCCTGGAAAGAAGCTGCAGAGGGATTTCTTTCCTGCAAGGGCAACAAGGCTCTGTTCTGATAACCCTTACAGAGATAACAAAAATAATCCAGGACAAGGCTCTTTATGTCTGCAATCAAAATCCACTGTCACATCTATCCTCTTCTTGCAAATCTTTTTCATACAATACTCTGGATTAACAAACCCATGAATATGCTTAAAATCTCCTATTAAAAATCCAGGGAGGTAGGAACCCTCCCGTTGCTTCTTGTGAATCACTTTTAATCTACTACCGTAAGTCCATCAGTAACAATTCATGGAGCAGTTGTGAAGGGGTGTGAGACCCCATCCACAAAGAATCTTGTTCTCTTTTCCGAATGGATCCCTGAAAGTGTCCTGTTCATTGAGAAACACAGACCTCTGGATGCACCAGAAGTGGCACCTAAGTGGATTATCTGTGATGCATATGTGAAAAAAACAAGAACAACAACAAATTCGGTTTTTGAATACTCTACAAGTATGAGAAAACCGTGCCTGAAAGATCCAGGGCCCCGAGACGGGGAACTGTGTGCACATGTCTCTGCTGCCATCTTCTGATGGGCCACCAGCACACACGTCCATCAGCATCCGCCACTTGGGAGTCCCCTGAGCACTTTAGAATTGCACTTACAGAGTAAATGGGCTTTTAAAAAATATATTAAAGCACAAATCATAGTCACTGCCATACTAGTAAACAGTTGAGAACATCAATAATAATTTCCAAGTTTGCAGGCAATCCAACTTAAAAGGGTACACACAGCGCAGAATTCATCCCCACGGTCTGTGAGCCGGTGGCCTTGACTGAGCAGTGGGACTCTCCGGAGACCCGGGCAAGGGCTGTGGGGAAGTCCAAGGGGGAAAGTCAACAGGCTCTGATCCTAACAGCCTGCGTTCTTTAGAAGTTTTTGTTTGTCTGTTTCTATGAGGAAAAAAAGGCCAAATCTCTAAGCCTGCTTTTACAAGAGAAGTAGAAATACCTTTAATGTCCCTTAGGCGTCACCTGAGACACGTCCAGTTCTCCTTTCTCTTTTATTCATGACAACACAGACCAGATTTGCAATAATGACGATGATGGTGATGATGTCGATTCCACAAGGGCAAAGACTTTATTCTACTCACTGCTGTGTTCCCATGACTAGAGCAGTGGTTCACAGCAGGTGCTCAAGAGATGCATGTTTAACAAAGGAACGGTCATAGCTATCATCTATTGATGATATAGTTTATGCCAAATCATTTACAATTCTTATCTCATTTAGTCTTTATAATAACCTGAGAGGTATTTTTTATTATCCATGTGTTACAGATGGAGTGACAGTCTGCAGACTTGGCAAATGGCCAGACCAACCAGAGAGAAAATTCCTGTTGAGTTGAATGACCTATAGTCCAAGGGGAGGTGGCTACAAAATAATATTAATAATAAATATCAGTTCTTGAGAAATTACTATATGCCAGGACACAGCATGATCTTATTCACTCCTCACAAAAGCTCAGTAAGATAAACCTTACTGAGTATTGCCATTTTACAAATGAAGGCCCAAATTTGCCCAAGTTAGGAAGTGGAGAGCTAGGATTTCCAGGACTGCCTCACAGACCCAACATCTCCTATGCTCATATCTGCCTTGCATGATACATGCTGGGCTGTCCTTCTTCCTCTCATGTTGTTACCCATGAGAATAACAACAGTGTGCATTATCTCCCATGTGGAATGCCCACCAATGGACTAAGTGTGAGGCATTTCCTCCCCAAATATTCAGCCGACTGGATACAGAATGGAGAGAGACTTGAGGTGGAGACCTGAAAGATCAGTTTGGATAGTTTACAGGAATGAAATCCCCTAAACACCATGACAAAGGTCTGTAAGAAGAAGGCATGGAACCATAGTCACAAACCTGCCTCTTCCACTTGTCCTGTAAATACTGCAAATGCCCCCATAGTCAAACAAAACTCTTGGATATCCACACAAAAAATTTGTATACAAATGTTCACAGCAGCATTATTCATAATAGCCAAAAAGTGGAAACAACCTTGCTATGAAATGAATGTTTGTGACCTTCCAAAATCCACATGTTGAAGTCCTAATAATCCCCAGTGTGATGATATTTGAAGGTGGGGCCTTTGGGGAGTAATTAGATCAGGAGGGTAGAGCTCTTATGAATGGGATTAGTGCCCTTACAAGAAGAGACAGGAGAAGGATGATCTCTCTCCGCCATGTGAGGATACAGCATGAAGATGGCCCTCTGCAAGAACTTCCTCACCAGGAAGTGAGTCAGTCAGCACCTTGATCTCGGACTTCCAGCCTCCAGACTATGAGAAATAAATGTCTGTTATTTGAGCCACTCAGGCCACAGCATTTGTTATGGCAGCCTAAGCAGACTAAGACAAACGCAAATGCCCATCCACTGATGAATGGACGAATGAAATGTGATGTATCCACACAATGAAATATTACTCCACTATACAAAGGAATGAAATAATGATACATGAACCTGGAAGACATACACTAAGTTGTATGATTCCTATCTACAAATATCCACAAACACAAATCTAGAGAGATAGAAGCTGCATCCGTAGCCACCCAGAATTTGGGGTGTGGAGGGGGACACATGTAAAGAATGAGGGGGGAATGGACTGCTAAAGGGTACAGGGTTTCTTTTCAGGTGACGAAATATTCTAAAATTGATTGTGATGAGAGTTGCGCAATTCTGTGGACATACTGAAAACCATTGAATTATATACTTCAAATAGGTGAATGGCATAGTATATCAATTATACCTCAATAAAGCTGTTATCAGATAAACAACATTCTATACTTGCTTAGAAAGAAAATGAATTGTTTAATTATTGGGGAGGAAACCCATGGTATTTCTTCAAAACTGACCCAGCCTCCTCCCCAGTCATCCTCCTCCCAGCAAATGGCACTACACTCTTCCAAAGCAGGAAAACGGCAAGTCATCCTTGATTTCTCCTCTTCTTGCACCATCCCCCAACCTTCAAATCCATCAGCAACTCTCGTCCATTACATCTCCAAGGCACCGCTGAGACTTTACCTACTTATCTCATCCTCACTGCCCCCACCCTGGTCCAAACCACCACCCTCTCTTACTCCTGAGCGTGCTCCTATTCTTGGCAAACTCCGATCCAGTCCCAATAAATCACAAGAGCTGTTGTCAGCTGGTGGCTCTCCCTGGCACACACGCCTTCCCTGGTTGCCCACTCCAGGGACGAAAGGCCCACCCTCCCCTGTGGCCTCAGGCCCACTGCTGTGACCCTTATAGCTCCCCAGGCACACCATTCTCCCTTATGCCCTCAGTTATGTCAATGCCTTTGTCACCTCCAGGCCTTTGCCCTTGCTGTTCCCTCTGACTGGGCTGCTCTTCCTTCAAATGTTGCATGACCAGCTGTCACTCATCCTTTAGGTCTCAGCTCAGACCTCCCTTCTCAAAGAGGATGCCCCTGACCACCGTACAGAGAGGGGCCCAGCCACTTCCACCATATCTCAGCCATTGCTTATTGTCATAGCACTTACTGTAGATTGTAGTGACCTTGTTTATTTATCTGCTCTGATCTTACCTGTCTTATCCATTAGGAACTAGTTTTTTTATTGTATTGTATATTTTAGAGACAGGGCCTTGCTCTGTCGCCCAGACTGGAGTGCACTGGCGCAACCATAGCTCCCTGCAACCTCAAATTCTTGGGCTTAAGCCATCTTTCTGCCTCAGCCTCCCAAGTAGCTGGGACTACAGGTGCATGCCACCATGCCCAGCCAATTTTTTAAAATTTTTTGTAGGAATAGGGTCTCACTATATTGCCCAGGCTGGTCTCAAACTCCTGGCCTCAAGCAATCCTCCCACTGTGGCCTCCCAAAGCACTGGGATTATAGCAGGATTCTACCTAAGGAACTAGTTTTAATGTTTTCTTTTTTATTCAAACACTTACTATAAACATTCTTGTGAATGAAAGAGTGAATGAAAGTCTATAGAAACTCCTACATTTTGAGATTGCTTAGAGAAGAATCCAGCAAAGGAGATTGAAAAGGAGACATTACTGAACTAAAACAATAACAATAGCATACAAAGGTAATATTTGTAATTTTTTATACATTGTAATATCATAATATTGGATATAGTACAGTTAATTTCTCTAATTTTTATCCTATTTTGAATTCAACATGTTGGGATCTCCCTCACATATCACTCTAAAGAGACGTTTATAAATTTGTTCTGCTTTGCATGCAGATGATATGAATTAATGAGGCAGTTTTCTTCTGGGCATGATTCTCCGTCCAAAAGCTGGATGGTTTTCTAAAATTAAATGTCTCAGAGTCCTTGAGTCACCTTTCCCAAGTCATGACTCAAAGAGGCTAGCGATTCATGTCCATTCTTCTAAAATTTTTACATTTGCAGAAAAAGAATACAGAGTATTGTAGAATCAATTCTTTCCGGATTTCAGTGAGAAAGATTACCCACACTTCAATTAAATGAGGTGCAGGGAGTGAAGGATGGGGGAAATGAAGTCGCTGGGCAGATGTTCTGAGGATTCAGCTCTATAATGGCCCGAGTTCTTGTTTTTCATTCCTCTACCAGGCTGAACTGTGTTGCCTCTAGAGTCTCACTCAGCAGGACTGGAGATCTGTAGGTTTGCAACTCCAAAGGCATCTGACATGAAGTCAGGGTTGAAAAACACCATTGTAGACCGGGTACTATGAAAAGATAGGGTCACGGGGATACAAAGATGACCAGGATTTGGTGCCCCCCTGGAGGAAGTCTTCTCTGGGGGGCAGGGACACAGTAATGTAAACATGTATTTCAATGCAATAGCAGAAACGCTCTGAGCACTTTCCTGTGGGAGCACAGAGATAGTGCTGCCTCCAAGCCTGAGTCGTATTTGTTCTGGAAGTATTAGGGAATTTTGAGGACTAAAATGGAGTAAAATATCTCCAATTTTATTTGCAATTTTCTACATTTCCAAATAACATTTAGTGACCTGCCTTTTGAGAGAGACATCCCCTCTACCACTCCTTACCAGATCACTGAGAGTCTGAAACTGGTCCTAACTGGCCCATGTTCCTTTAGTGCTGGGTTTGCTGAAATGATAATAATGAAAGCAAGCTGAAAGGACCTGAGAAGTTTTATAAAATGACATCCCATACTACATCTTATGAGAAGGAAGACCAACCTCTCGTGCTTTCTGTGGCTCGAGCTGTGGGGTTGCCTGGAGCCACTGCACAAGGGATCAGGGACTTTAATAAAAATGAGGAGCGGTAGATAATGTTGAAGATAGAAGGTGACTAATTATGGAGAACAAGAGTTAGTGCAGCTTTGGTTTTAAAATATTCAGGTTCTGAGAATGTAGTGAGGTGTCCAGGGAAATTCCTAAAGGGGTATTTCCAGGTTGGAAATGCAAGCTGGAGAGGACCTTGTACTGTCTTTGCATTTACAACATCCAATCGTGTGCCAGTTTATAGCTTCTAAGGGATCTCAAATATATTCTGGTAGTTTTTGAGTTCCTTTGTATTAAATAGAATAAAATGCCTAAATAGGCACACATTTACAATATGCACAGCTATTATAAATCTAGCAGTAGCTAAATCTAGCAATAAATTGTTCTTTCTTTAGAAGACCCCCTGCAAATATATTGCAAAAGCTCTTGAAAATGTATATGTAGGCCCAGTCTTCAAAAGAGAATATAGCTTTCAGATATGCACAGCTCTACTAGAAACCTGCCTAAGAGATAGATTAAATGGAAGATTATGTAAACTTCAGTTGTTTTTAAAACCATGGGTATACAGAGCACACTTCACTACTAATTTTTCCACTTTTGTGTTAAAAATTTGCCAAAATGAACTTCTTTTTTAAAGTAAAAAAACCAGTAATGACACTAACAACCTAGAACACAGTAAAGACAGTCATCAAGCATATCTCAAATTATGATTCTCAAATAAATATCTAAGACAAAACCAGTTTGGTATGCCACAGAACTAGAGAAACCAGTCAGTCTGAGACGAACTTGAATTTTTCCTTGGGCAGACACTCAGAGGTCCAAAAAAACGATCTTATTTGCAAACCTCTAGCCTGAGTTAACCTTTCTTCTTTACGAAACATCCACACCTATTCATCTTTCCATTTTCTGCCAATTGTCAAATGTTTTCCAGAAAAAGACAACCCCTGAAATTCATCAAAAAATATTTTAAAACCCTCGAAATCAATTATTAAATACGAGAAAAATAAACAGACCTTTGTATATTAGCTCAGGCTTTTGAAAACTCTCTTGATGGAGACTAGGTGGAAAGCGTGAAGCTGAGACAACAGAGTGGGACAACAGCGGCATCTAGTGTTCAACCAGAATCCCGCAAAGCCCGTGGATGGAGACAAGTGCAGCTGTTTGTTATTGTAAGGTGCAAATCAGTTACATTTACGAACAGACTGAGATCATTGAGCCGCACCCACTTTAGCGATTATAGTGCTGCTTCTCCAAATGTTTACGGGAAAAGGACGCAGGTTGTCCTGCTTCCAGAGAGACCGAACATCAATTGGCGTTGGAGCCCATCTGCGCCCCACCCTCAGCCTCCCCTCCACCCAAGCTCAAAGAGAGCATTATGTGCCTCAGGTGTGTCTGGAGGACACACGTCCGCCCAAGTAAACGAAATAGGTGTTGTTAATCTGGGGAAATTAATCCTGGTTTTGCTTAAACTTTTTCCTAGATGTTCTGAACTCTTCAGTGAATAGTGAATTCGGGGCGGGTGTGGGGTGCTATTTAATCTACTACAATCTATAAATGAGGGGTGATTTGGGATCTCTGTAAGCCAGTGATTTTCACCATTTTTTCCCCAGCAATGGACTCCTTTAGGGGAAAAACATGAAATATTATTTGAACTGACAATGTTACAACGAATAGCTAAATATGGATTAAGATATAGCTGCTTTCTTTAAAGGAGGGCTGGAGTCAAAAAACTAGATTCCCAGCCACTTACCTTGCGGAGCCCTACCCTTCTCTGGCCCCTCCTCACCTGACCTCCCTGCCACTCATGCCCATCACCTGAGCCCCGAGCCCCACCTGCAGCTCCTGAGGCGTCCCTGTAGAGCCCTAGGTCCTAACACAAGCCTTTCAAACTTGGATCTGTTTTCTTTAGGTGAAAACTGACAGATAGTCAGCTGCAAACCTGGGCAAAGGATGTAGGCCCTTTAATATGAAGATGTAACTTAGCTAACATAGAAAGCTACAAAAAGCAGGTTTGGCCGCACTTTTCCAATTGAAAAGTGATGAGCCACACTTGTTTTCTATAATCAGATGGTGCCCTGCCCTTATCCTCACCCCTTTGCAGATGGCACCACATCATTGGATGAGGATGCCATCAGATCCTTTGGGAAACTCTCTTTGATGTTCTTTTGGGAGATTTTATACCCTCCTGGTCCTTCCCGAGGGCTACCCACCTGTCTGCCCATAGGTGCAAGTAACTTGGTGACAATGCCAGCAAAATTCTGAGGTTTGCTGAAAGGGCGTCAATGGTCAGTATCTCAAGGCCAATTTTCCAGGTGCCACATCCCCCTAACAGTCCCATCCTTCAGGCCTGCCTGTGACGTTCTCCTAACACTTTGTACCTTGGAGTTTTCTTCGTAATTATTCATTCATTCACTTCTTCATCCACTAGGAGAGCATAACTGAGCATCTTCCAAACTATTCAAACCCAAAGACCAGCTTTTTATGGTTGGAAACGACTTGTTTCCCTAGATTATAAAAATAACAGCATCTTCTAAATAAAAAAATGGGAAGCTACCCTTTATGGCTAAAAGGTCATTTGCGTGGTTTATCAGACAGTAAAATGAAGAAGATTCCCCTTAGTCTCCTTCGCTTGGTAAACTATGTGACAGAGGTATGATCATTCTCACTCAAAGCTTATTAATGATAGTTAACGCTGAGCAACTGCTGCAAGACAGACTTTCTTCCCAATACTTCATCTTAGGATCTCAACCTCAGCACTGTTGGCATTTTGGGCCAGATAATTCTTTGTTGAGGGGGGCCTGTCCTATGTGTTGCAGGAAGTTTAGCAGCATTGCTGGCCTCTACCCACTAGATACCAATTGCTTCCCCCCAACCCCCAAGCTGTGACAACTAAAAATGTCTCCAGACACAGCCACATGTTCCCTGGGGGGCAAATTGCTCCTATTTCCTGTTGAGAATCACTGCTTTATATAAATTAATTATAAAATTCTTGCAAAAATCCCTATGAATTAGATATTATCATTTCTCCTATTTTACAGTAGAGGAAACCAAAGCACAACAGGTTGTGTAAATTTCCCAGCTTCTTAACTCATTTTAGACCCCAGCAGTCCCACTCCAGACTCTATGTCCTCAACCACTCTCCTACATCCTCCTTAAAATTCCTAGCCCCAGTTTATTAAATGGGATCAACAGAACTCCCAGAAGAGCTGGTCATTTTCCTGGTACTGCCACTGTCTGCTGAGGACTTCCTGCCTCTTTCCAAGGCCTCTACAGTAAACAGAAAAACAAGAGTCAAATTAGATCCCTTTCAACTTTGCCCTTGTGTGTGAAACTGTATGTCTCAGGACATTTCAGCTTGGAGGTTACTATAAAGTTTTAAAAGCAATCACGAAACAAAATTTCTCTAGCTTCATATCCACTCTCTATGGAATTCCACCTCTCCACCTTTAAATTCCTTCCAAAATCTTTGGGTTTCTTATTTACTCAGGAACCATAGCCAGAGCCACTACAAGTGAGATTTTAGTGATTGCTGTCTGCATTGATCACTTTCCATATATTAGTTCATTTGAAGCTCATAACAAGTATTTTACCCATTTAACTATAGAAGAACCCGAGGATTAATGTGGTTAAGTAACTTGCCCAAGGTCACTCACATCCTTAGTGAGAGTTCTCCAGAAAGAGAGAGAGAGGGAGAGGGAGAGAGAGAGAGACTCTGAAGAATTAGTTTATGTGATTGTGGGATGGCAAACCCAAACTCCATAGGGCAAGTCAGCAGGCTGAAGACTTAGGTAAGAACTGATGTTAGGTTCTTGAGTCCAGATTCTGCAGGACAGCAGGCTAGAAATGTAGGCAGGATTGCTATGCTGCAGTCTTGAGGAGAATCCCTTCTTCTTTGGGAAACCTCAATCTTTGCTCATCAGGCCTTCAACTGATTGGATGAGGCCCACCCACATTACGGAGGGTGGTCTGCTTTGCTCAGAAACTACCGATTTAAACAGGAATTACACCTACAAAATATCTTCACAGCAAACGTCTAGACTGGTGTTTGCCCAAACAACTGGACACCAGAGCTTAGCTAAATTGACACATAAAATTAACATTACAGCCACCTTGTTAGCAACAAGGCTGAAATCTGAATGGCAAAGCCTGTGCTTTTAACCACTAAGGTAAACTTTCCCCTTGGCCACCCATGATGTCACCAATCTTTGCAGCAACCAACACGCTAATATCATGGCCCTTGCTGTAGAGGACACCAACAATTCACAGAGGACCCATCCTTCTGCACTATAAAAGCCACTGGTGCCAAGACAGCAGGCATCTTCAGTGTCTGACAGGACACAGGAAATTGCTTGGTTAGTCATTCCCTGTTCTTTTTGTGTGTCCTTACTTTTGGAGTCAAATGTGAGCCCATAGTGGCAAAGGTGAAGGAAAACATCAGTGACAAACCAGTGCCAGGCTCAGAACATCTCCCCTCCATCATTGATCCTTTGTTCTTGAATCAAATTCTGCCTCTTGATTCTCTCTTCCCTCAGGACACGAGCTTTCCCATTCATTCATTCCCCCAGCCAGTATTTACTCAGTATCTTCCATATACCAGCCGCTCCACTGGGCACTGGGAATAACAGAATAATGAGCAAAAATAGACGCAGTGCCTGCCTGCTTCATGGAGCTTGCGGTTTATGGAGCAGATGGCCATTAATCTAACAATCATACGCACAGATGCAAGACGGTGGCTGTGTCGAGAACCATAGAGGAAAACCGGATAATGCTGTAAGATTATGCGTATTATGGGAACAGAGGTGCTGAGCTAATCTGGAGAGCTGGGGAGAAGCTTTGAGGAACTTACGTTGAACTGAAATGTAAAGAGCTAAAGGATGAATAGCAGATAGGAGCAGTAACCTGCTAAGAGGGAGATGGGAGTGCAGGTAGTTGGAGAATGTTCCAAAGAAAGAACAACAGGTGTCCAGGCCATGATGTGTGAAGAAGGAGCAAGGCCTATCAACACAGCTAAGGGAAGGTCATGGTAGCTCGCTGCAGAGTGAGTCTGAGGAGACAAGCAAGGTCCAAATGTTGTAGAAACTCATGGGCATGTTTAGGATTTTGGTCTTTTTATTAAGAGATTGCTTTAAGCAGGAGGGGACATGACCCTATTTGCATTTTTAGAAGATCACTTTTTCTATGAAAAAAAATAGACAGAAAGGATGAAGAGAGGGTATGAAACCCTTGATAAAATATACATACACAGTCAGTGGCAGCACCACTGACACATGCTGCTGGTTGCCTACCCAGTAGCCATTTCCCCCTTGTTTACTTACAGGATTCTGTTTTTGTTCAAGGTAGTTATGTAACCAGTTAAAATTATTCACCTTCCCAGCCTCTGATTTGGTCACCGTCATGGCTGGCCTAGTGACCCAGTTCTAGCCAATCATATTTTACAAGTGGAATTCTTTTTTAAAGTGACAGGCACAATTAGTATGACCTTAGATCCTTTGCTCTTACACCTTTGCCTTCCCTGGATATAGATGCTATGTCTGGAGGTGTAGAAGCCCTTTTGGAGACATGAGGATTTAGGTCACTAGTTGAGGATGAGGAGCAGGAAGTTAGATATTTCCCAGATTACACAGTTGACCCACGGACTTCCTGTTGTATAAAACAAATAAGCCCCCTGTGTGTACGGTCTCTATTACTCACAGTTGAACCCGATCCTTACTTCACCCACGAATCCCTCAGACATCTTCAGACATTCCTGGATCCTCAAGTGGACACAACATCCAGTCTGTCTCCAGATGTGCTCCAGAGATCACCTGCATCAAAACATCCTGGAGCGGGGGATGTGAAAGCTGTGTAGTCTCTCAGCCAGGTTATCAAGGTCAATGTCATCATACTAAGTCATGTTGATAACATGCACCCTTGATATGACGTCATGGAAATGACACTTTACCTCTGTGGTCTTCCGCCCAGCCTAATCACAAGAAAAATATCAGACAAATCCCAATTTACATTTTACAAAATATCTGACCAGTACTCCTCAAAAGCATGGATAGTCCAAGACATATCATGCCCAAGAAGAGCCTAAGGACACATGACAACCAAATGCCATGTGGCATTCTGATGGGATCCTGGAACAGAGAAGGGGTATTAAGAAAAAATTAAGAAAATATGAATAAAGTATGAACTTTAATTAATAATAATGTATCGATATTGGTTCCCTAGATGTGGCAAACACCATACGCATGTGAGACGTTATTAATATGGGAAATTGAGTGTGAGATATATGAAAACTTTCTGTGCCAATTTATCTATAAGTCTAAAACTATTTTAAAATAGGAAGTCTATTAAAATACATATTTTCAGGCTTTATGCTAGTCCTACAGAATCAGATTATCTTGAGTGGGCCCCAGGCACCTGCATCTCTAGCAAGACTCCCCAGGTTTGAAAGTTACTAGTTTAGGCTTAACTGCAACTCCTGTTATCCTTGAAAGGCAAGACCTTCCAGCCACCTGCTCAGCTGCCAAAAAGGAAGGTGCAGAACCTTCAACAGAGAGAGAGGTTCAGGATACCTAAAGTGGATATTCAGCTTCTAGAACAAAGCTGCCAGTTCCTTTGCCATGTGTATTTTATTGAAACAAAATGTCTTTGGATAGAAATCACCAGTTCAATGGTTTACTCCAAAATTGGATTTGAACCTCTTCTAGTCATGATACCAATAAAGTTACCTCTAATATCTGGACTGCATGTTTGTACTTCTGTCATTAACAACATGATATATTTGATGATTTGATTTTTCTTACATCTTGGCTCCTACTATTACCACCTTACCTCCTGGAGTAAAAGAGTGACCAATATTTATAAAAGTTTCCATGGCTCTATAGAAATTTTTCATCAGGCTTGAAAGACCTAAGTAACTATTTTTCTGTAACGGATTTCTGATATGAATATACAGAAATGCTGCCATTCATTACTTGAATTAAGATCTGTCAAGATCAAATTGTATTGCAAAATGTAGCAACAACATGCAGCACCAGAGGAAGAGAACATAGGGAAGTGGAAAGAAAATTGAACTAGAGATCAGAGTCATAAGTGGTAGATCATGTTGAAGTTATTTACTAGCTATGTGACTTTAGAGAAGTAACCTGAATCCAATGTCCACATTAGCAAAATGAGTAGTGTAGAATAGATGACTTTTAAGACCCACTTGGAATTTTGCTCTGGCATTTTGATTATGGAATCTCAAAGTCCCAAGTTAGTCTTGCACCCAATATCACAGTGTTAAGACTTATATTTGTAAACTCTAAAGAATTCATAATGAATATAATTCAGTAACTAATCATAAAATGTAAATGCAAAATTTGAGAAGTCTTAATCCTTGAGAATTATAATCCCACAACGTGAATTAAAGAGACTCAGCCAGTATCAAAGGCTATTTAAAGATGCCTTTCAGTCCATTTGGCCTCTGTTACAGATGCTGCCATGTGAGACAGTGAGGGACCCACGGATAAAAGCTGACAGCTAGTAGAGAAAAGAAAAGCCCCATAAAACAGATGTTTTAAACATGAAGCAGGTGTTGATGTTTATTTATACCTGGCTGCTGCATAGATTAACATTGTTAAAATTTCAAGGTAGGAGTTTTCCCCATAGACAAGGGACAATGAAAACAAACAGACAAGTCACAAAAGAAATAAAAGTGGTAAACAAGCATATGGAATAATGTTCAACCTAACTAATAGATATGCAAATTAAATCAACAAGAAGGTAGCATTTTTTTCTTTGTCAATTTCAATGTTGACAAAGATAGAGTGAAACTATATTCTCATACATCATTGCTAAGTGACAGCATAAATTAGTACAGGCCTTTTGGAAAATATGTAATGATGTGCATAAAGAATGATTTAAATATTCATGGATTTTGAATCTGTAGTTCCACTCAAAACGCAGGACAAAGCAATATGCATAAAGATGTTCACTGTAGAGTAAAATTGGAAGCAACCTCTAAATATCCAAAAACAGATGAAAGATTGTAAAGTTTGTTTCATCTACTTGATTAAATATTATGCAGCTTTGTAAAAATTATATTCTCAGAGGCTACTTAGTAAAACAAAATGTTTATGACCTGTGAAATGTGGTAAACTATCAGTTCATGTACATATCTTTGGCTTTTAATTTAGTAATCAAAATTTTAAAATTGAGAACATTTACATAAAAAATCATATTTGGCTCTACTCAAAAAATCAGAATAACTGGCAAAACTGAGCCCTTTTGCATCACAGCAATTATTTGCAGCTGAGTAATAACTATTCCCTGTAGGACAAGGAACATATAAGCTCCTTTGATCCACAGTCCCAGCCTAGTGGCCCTTGGAGGCATTTGCATTCATAACCCCTGACCTAAATTTAAAAATTAGTACATAAAATTGTACATATAAATTTCCAATATGCACATGAAAAAGACTGAAATCTCCCCACCTGCTATGAATGGTTGTATTAGAGTTCTAGTGGTATAGTTGGGTTTTCTTTTTCCTGTTTTAAAATTTTTTGCTTTACCTTTTTATTTTGAAAATGGGTTAGAAATTGACAAAGCCAATGTGACCTTGCAGCAAATATCTGATCTTTGAGTAAATACCAGTAATCTCCAGCAACAAGAAGAGGAAGGTGAAGGCCATATATTTTCTCCCCCATAATCTTGCGACCAGGTGGTATGTTGCAATGCAAGCAAGGCTTAGCCCAAACTCTTCTAAACATACAACCGTTATGAGCCAGAAATTCTACATTCGCTTCCTGCAATCCCAGATAACTCCCTGCTTTCTGTTCTCAGAAACACAATACTGAAATAAAAGTCTAAATGAAACTTGAGTGAAAGTTTCATTCCTAGGCAGACACAATATTCTGATAACAAGATCAGACAACATATTCACAGGTCCGTGAAGTAGGACATATCGGGTAAAGAACAAACGGGGCTCTAGGCCTCAAGCACTGCTGTGTCTAACAGACTTTTAGCACTTTCTTCCTGAGAAGATGATGGAGACCAGTTTTTCTAGTTAGCCTCTTATCTTGCCTACTACTCATTTCATAAATGGAAAAATATTCTTAACATCTTTTGTGCAACTTAATGAACTTTCTGGTGTAAATTTTGATGAAGATAATTGAATCTGGAAAGTAGATTCCTGATTAGGATACTTCAAATGCTAATGCTAACTACACATCTCTAGAATATATGATAAAGTTGAGTTACACATATACATATTGCACATGACTAATGCTGAAAAATTTTTAAAGTAAATTGCTACCTAAAAACTACAGCCATTGGTTTTTTTTTTTTTTTTAAAGTATGGTCTATAGGTCTATGCTTTCTCTATCTATTATAAATGTCATAATTTTATTTTTGGATTTCTAATTCTGTTTTCCCCAAATTTATTACCCCTGAATACTTAGACTATAGATGAGAGGTGATAACAAATAAATCCCATTTGGCTAACAAGTGATCCACAGGCAAGACCCAAGCTAAAACCTGATTCCCTGACCTAATTCTTCACAACCCCTTGTCTTCTAAACCCATACATTAAGTGACTTGAAAGTTGGGAACCCAAGTGTCCATCTGTAGTGTGTCAAAACAGAAGATGGAAAAATATTCTTCAAGCTAATAACACCTGTTGAAACATTGTAAATAGAAAGTTCAGAGTGCTACCAGCCTCTGAGTCTTACCCCCTGCAGTCCCCATTGATAGGTCCAGCTGTCATTCCCACAGGGTACTGGAGAAGTCAGGCAGCATTTAAGGTGTCCACAAAAGCTTGTGCCTGAGTCCAAATGTGCATTTTTTCTTCTGGGGTGCAACAATGGGAGGGAATTACATTAATATCTCTCCATGTGAGATCAAAGGAAAGAGGTCAGCTCTAAAATTTTTGATTAAACTTTTCAGGATCTTCAAAAAACTGGCCAAGGCTTGCCCAGCACTGTTTAAGATCTGGCACAGGACAAGGAACATATATTCTGGTGGTGGCCCCTTGGCCCATGGTCGCCTCCCGCCAGCTCCCTAGGCTGGTGTCACCCAACATCTGGCAACTGCTTGAATCTGCAGGGCCTGAGTGACCCTCTACCGCCCCAGTTAGGGGTAGCCGCAGTCAGCCACACGGAGGGAGGTTACGCACCTGGAGCTCACCGAGAAACTGCAGAAGCGGCAAGAAACAAGAATGTGCTTTCCCCGAAGTGTGACACAGCCAAGTCAAGGCTTATGCGCAGTGTCCTGCCCTGGTCGCCATAGAGATGTCAGCAGCCTCGGAGTGGAGGTTTTTTAGGTCCTTGGTGATCATTAGAAGAAAAGAATTTTAGGACACACCACACATAATCCAAAAGCAAGAAGATTTTATTGAAAGCAAAAGTGAAAATACATTCTCAAGAGAAGAGGGCAGGCTCGAAAAGAGTAGCTGCCCCCAAAAGAAGGGGTCTTTGGCTTTTTGATGTCTCACTAATTGAGGGGAGGAATATTCAAGGCTAAGTATTATTTTGACTGAGATTTTGGGTAGTGATTTCTAGAATTGGGTTTGCTCCCATTTTTATACTTTGTATAATTGTTTTGGAACTGTCATGGCGATGTTAAGGGAGGAGGACTTTTAAAACCACAATGTATACTGTAATTGGCCAATTGTAATTGTAATTACAATTGTAATCTGCCAGCCCCTGTATCCAGCTCCACTGGCTTTTTATGGCCAGTTCTAGGAGAGTCATCTCCAGGACATTTCTTTTCCCAAGGAAAATTACATGAAGAAGGTGAATAGGACAACCTACAGCCCCACTGTCACAGCTGGTCTCCAGGCAACGCTAATACTCATCACCTCTCTCTTCTAGATTCCTGTCTCGACTCAAAACTATAACGGTCACCGAAAGCAAGAAAAGCCTGAGAAACTATCAGAGCCAAGAGGAGCTCAAAGGAACATGATGACTAAATGCAGTATGGTGTTCTGGATGGGATCCTGGAACAAAAACAACAACAAAAAGATGTTAGGTATAAAGTAAGGATATCGGGATAAACTACAAACTTCAGGCAGCTGCATGGATGAGCCTGGAGGACATTATGTTAAGTGAGATAAGTCAGGCACAGAAAGCTAAATACCGCATGTTCTCACTCACAAGTAGGAGCTAAACAAAAAAGTACATTTGAGCCCATGGAAGTAGAGAGTAGAATTGTGGGTATTAGAGGCTGGGAAGGGTAGGGGAGAGAGGAGGTTGGGGAGAGGTTGGTTAACAGATACAAAATTATAGCGAAATAGGAATGAGTTCTGGTGGTCTGCAGCAAGGTGGGGTGAATATGGTTAACTATAATTTATTGTATATTTTCAAAAAGTTAGAAGAGGGAATTTTGAATGTTAACACAAAGAAATGATAAATGTTTGAAACACTGGATATGTTAATTACCCTGATTTGATCATTATACTTTGTATGCACATATCAAAATATCACTTTGTATCCCATAAATACATACAATTATTATGTGTCAACTAAAAATAAAAGAGGAAAAAATAAACAGCCATATAACCACTTAAAAAAAGACTATGGACTTTAGTTAATAACGTATCAATGTGAGTTCATTAGATGTGATGAATGTACAATGATACCAAGGTAAGATGTTAATAATAGGGGAAACTTGGTGTAAGGTATATGGGAACTCTCTGTGCTATATTTGCAATTTTTCTATAAAACTATTCTGAAATTAAAAGTTAGTTTTTTTAAAAAAAAATAACGGGAAAAGTGCTGTTGCTGTTTAACCTTATGACTTGGTGTGTCTGACAAAATAGAATTCATGATGAGCAGATTTTGCCATGTGATTATTTGATCTTCCATGGTCAGATGCTCCATCTCTACTACAGCCCAGTAGCAACATACATCCTTTACCAAGACCTCCAATGCACTTGCCACTGTACTCATCCAATCTAAAGTCATTGATATGGAGAACCAATATGATATTGTGAAGAATGTCCTGATGGTCCAAGCCCCTTTGGGCTATAACAGAGGGTGGGAGAGTTTACATAGCTCTAGAGCAATGTAAATATATGTATATTTATACTCATCATATGTACTCCTGTCCATCCCAACTGAATAGTTTCTCATTTACTTTTCTGATGGGTATGGAAAGAACACAACACATTTGCCAGATCAATGGCCACATACCATGTAGCTGAGACTGGCTTAATCTATCCTAGCCAAGATCCCACATCTGGTACAGCAGCTGCAATCAGGGTTACTACTTGGTTGAGTTTTCAGTAGTCTACTTTCACCCTCCAGTGTCTGGTTTTTGTAGGGGTCAGAGTGAATTAAGTGGAATCATGATAAGATCAACATCCCTGTGTCCTTCGAGTCTTTAAGGGTAGCACTAATCTCTGCATTCCTCAGGGGTGGAATATTGATTTTGGGTTACTATCTTGGCCAGGGTTTGGGGCAGTTTCAGAGGCTTCCAGTTGGCTTTCTCAGTAAGATAGTTTTTAACACACAGACCAAGAAACAAATAGTACTTCTGCCAACTCCCAAGTATGTTCAGCCCAATTATTTATTCTGAAAGTGGGAAGATGATCATTGAATAGACCCATAAATTCAACAGACCTACTATGAGAAAGACCTGGGGAAGAACTCCGTAAGTATCTGAATCCCATATGCCCTACTCTAAAGATGGCCTATAATGATACTCTCGCCCTGAGTTTCAATGTCAACTTGGACCTTGTGTTCCATGGTCCTCAGAGTGTCTGTGTATTCCCTTCCCCAGTGTCCAGTTATCCAAGTCAGTAACCACAGGGGCATCATTGCCATCTATAGCTGCAGTGGTGTTTCAAAGACCTTGGGGATCCAGCCTTTCCTCCAGTCAGCAGTTTCTGGGTTTGAAAAAGAGCAAAGGTCTGGAAACTTGGCAAAAGATCAGAACCTTTTATTATGGTAGCTATGCCCTCTCTCCCAGTCATCCATCCTTAAGATCTTTTGATGGTATAGCTTGAACAATAACTCACTGTCTGCCTATTTATTTTGCCTCCAGGGATGCCATGTCCTATTAGCCATCCCCAAAGCTCTCTGCAGGTATCCTTCAGAGCCGGCCACTCATGATAATCGAGTCCACTTTGCTCCTGATGGTGAAGCGCTGCCACTGGGTCCGTCTGTTCCTCCGTGCCCATGGTCATCAGGGGGCCGTCTTCGGCAGCAGCACCCGGCCCACAGAGCTACCACTGAGCCTCTCGGTGAAGCTGGTGCCCCTCCCCCATGCATTCCTTATCACTTTGGTCAATGCGTCCTTCCTCGTGCCCCCCTCTCACCTGAAGGAAACACAATTGCTTTATTGTTCTGTGCAAAAATATCTGTGAAATATGAAACCAGGTGTTTGACCTGCTAGTTACAGGGTTTTCCCCCTGGTGCACATTAAAATAAGTAACTATTAAGAACTTCCATCCATCGACCACCTCAAAGCAGCCTGTACACACAGATGAACCTTTGAGAAGCGTTAAAGTAGTCAACGGGGAGATAATCAAAAAGTAGGAAAACCCTCTAGCCTCCTATGCATGTGAGGCCCCTGATCCTGCTGCGCACACTGTGACTTCTGAAGTGGCCACGTCAGTCACCGTGAGCCGCCCTCTCACACACTGTAGCATCCACTGACTGGACTTGAGCACACAGCTCACTCCTGACTGGCTTTAGGATGACGGGAGGTCCTTAACTCCATCGTGCCTCAGCTTCTCTGTCCTTTAAAGGATTATGGAAAAAATATCTATTCCTTCTTGTCAGAAATATTGGTCATTAAATATGAAATGTCCGGTTTCAAATAAAAAGTTTAATTTATATCTCAAACAAGAAGCAGTACAATTAATCAAAGTATGTGCCTAAACTATCCACACAGTTTTGCTGTCTCAGTGGTAGTTTGTTTATGCCAGCAGCAAAGAAGCCTGGAGAGCAAGTGACAATGAAATCATGAAAGCTGTTTTCCACAGCTTGGTGAGAACTGAATATTTTTCCTTACAAGAAGTGTTCCAAAGCCTGGAAGAAGTGGTAGTCAGTTGGTGTAAGGTCTAGTGAATACAGTGGATGACAGAGAGTTTCCAAGTCCAGCTGCTGTAGTTTGAGCAGTGTTGTTTGTGTGACATGTGGTCGAGACAGGCAAGAGGATTGGCCTGTCTCTCTTGACCAGTCTCGGCTACTTAATCGCAAGCATCCTCATCATTTTGTCCAATTGGTTGCAGTAGACATTGGCTGTAATTGACCAGGCTTCATGAAGCTGTAGTGGATAATATCAGTGCTGGACCACCAAACAGACACCATTAGCTTTTTTTGATGAACATTCGGTTTTGGACTATGTCTTGGCACTTCATCTTTATCCAACCATTGTGCCAAATGCTTGTGATGGATTGCTTCCACTATAGCCTTCAGCTCATCATTATCCACCTTGGTCTCAGGTTGCCCACATAGATCATTTTCAAGATTAAAATCACCAGAACAGAACCTTCTCAAACCATCAACATACTGTGAGTTCATTAGCCACATCCTTCCCAAACACTTTGCTGATACTTCAAGCTGTCTGTGCTGCATTGGTTCCACGATGGAGCTCATATTTGAAAATAACACGAATTTTCGACTTATCTATGGTTTCACAAAAATTGCTCTAAAATAATTTGACAGATAATCACAAGCCAAACTGTGCATTTGAAAGAATGAGGATGTACATTCACAATAAAAATAAAACAAAAAGTGTCAAAGTGAAAAGAGATATCAACTGTTAAACTTAAGGAAATAGGACATTTCATACTTAATAACCTAAACCTAACACATGCCAGGCACAGTGGTTCATGCCTATAAGCCTAGCACTTTGGGAGGCCGAGGCAGAAGGATCATCTGAGACCAGGAGTTCAAGACCAGCCTGGGCAACGTGGCAAGACCAGGTATGGTGGTGCACACCTGCTTTCCTAGCTACCTGGGAGGTGAGGCTGGAGGACTACTTGAGCCTAGGAGTTTGAGGTTGCAGTGAGCTATGATGACACCACTGCATGCTAGCCCAGGCAGCAGAGTGAGAGTGAGACCCTGTAAGAAAGAAAGAAAAGAAAGAAAACAAAGAGAGAAAGAAAAATACACACATCCAACTGAAAAGTAAGCACAGAAACCTTTTAATTCCTTCTAAGGAATTCCTGGATAATTCCATGTGTTTTAAGAATCATAGAGACAATCTTATCCTTACTCATTCATTACCAAAAATAAATACTATGGTAACAATTTATATTTCATTGATGCAAACAATTTCATTTATTTTGACATCAAAAAAAGGCAGAAAGACAAAACACAAACTCTGAGGACAAAGATTAAAATAATACAACATTCTAAGATTTTTAATTTTATTGTTTGTTTCACTGTTGTATGTTTATCTTCTAAGAGCCTACAGAGGTGAAGGAAAATATCTGCAGGCTAATTTTAAACAACCTGAGAAAGGGATTAAGCATTAAATATAAAAAATAAAACTTTTAGCTTACTTATTAAACTAGGAAGAATTTTCCTGAAATGTGTCAGTTAAATTGGTCTGTAATGCATTAATAAATGGACAACATGGATCTCTTCTAAGAAATATTTTAAACACTGCATACACTGCCAAAAAATCTAATCAGAACATGAAAATTTTAAAATCACAGTCCCCTGGACAGACTAAATACAAGTTAGTTTTTAACCTGAAGTCAGAAGTGCAAAGTCTATAAAAATAAAAATATTGCCATTGTTCTCAGCAATCTCCTGATAAATCCTATAAATCCTTAAAGCCTTTCCAATAAATAAACCAAAGTCTCTTGACAAGCTCCTTGCTTAGGTGGCAAGTAACTTTTGAAGCTGGACTTCTCAATCCGTGGACAGCAGCAAGCTGCATGGGCATCATTGCTCCACTTTGAAAATCATCTTCAGAGCGGAAGAAAATCCAGCAATGACCTTCTTCGATGCAACACTGCCCACATAGCTGCAAGTCTGCACAAAAGGTCCCCAGGCAGGTGCAACTCTCAGCCAATAAGTCAGAAACAGATTAAAGAAAGGGAAATAGATGTCAAATATTTCAGTTTACAGATGCTATCCCAGATAAAATGTCAAGGGCTTTTGGAATAAAAACGGACAATATGCAAAAATGAGGTAACCAGATATCAATAATGTTAGGAATTTAAGATGCACGTACCGTAAGTGAAAACAGAACTTTTTACGTGTAGCCGCAGGAAGTTCTGCTTGGGCTCATTCTATTTGGAACTGATTTCCGAGCGGCACTCCTAGTTATTTCTGGTATCTTCTGTGTCTACACTTTTGAATAATCATAACTGATGCTTAAAATGATGCCTTGTCACCCTCCAAGGTTCTGCAGGTCTTTCCAAATCAAAGAGAGGCCACATAATGCCTAGTATTATTTGGGGGTTAGCCTATACTTTATAATAATTATTTTTAAATGGGTAATCCATCTTTGGGCTCAATGATAGCTCTTTCTATAAATAGTATTTTTGATTCACTAGAAAATTCCACTCTCTCAATAGAATTAATGTTCAGAGCTTATTGTACAACCAAAACTAAACCTGGGGCAATGGGCTCTTGGAATGTAATCACCATGAAGAACCATCCCACTGACCAACTCTTCAACTTTCTTTCTAGATGTAGGATCACCAGAGTGTTTTGATGCAACCTGAACATTTCAGAGGAGGGTCCTCATGAAGACCTTATATTTTTGTGGGATTCAGAATCATTTTTCACTTGGCAAACCTCCTGTTTGCTCACTCTCTTCTACGTGCAATTGTTCAACTTTGGTTGGCTGTTGAGCCCTGGTGGAAGAATTCCCATCCTGCCGCAGAGCCTCCTTTTAGGGACTTGGAAATGGAAGGTAGCGCAGTTCCTTCCGGCCATCTGCCGGGCATGGGATGCCAGGCTGCTTGGGGTAAGTTCGACTGGCAATTTTAAAGAACTCTTCTGCAGCGTCGAGTGCAATGAGACGGTCCTGCCAAAAAAAATAGAACAAAACAAATAAGTGTTGCCAAGATGGGAATGCAGACATGTCAACGGGAAAATCAGTCTAACAACAACAAAACTCACCTTGGAAATCATTAGGAGCAAGTAAAACATTTATTAACTTTTTCTCAGCAAATTCACAGACACACCTTAATCCTTTATTTACATTATCCAAGAAACACTGCACCTCTCTTAGAGTCCATTCAAATTATTTTTCAGTCTTAGATTATATAAACAATACTTCTCACATCTCTTGGACCTACAAATGGTTCAAAAAGCAGACTATGCAGCAGAATCAGCTGAAAAATACAGTCTCGAGCCAGAACTCAAGCCTCAGTGGGTCTAGGTGCAATCGAGAAATCTGAATCTTTAAAGCTCTTCAGATGGTTCTGATGCACCGGAAACCAGTGCATATAACGCCAGCATCACCTGCCCCCTCATACTGCAGCACTGCTGTTAGTATTGGAACAGGGAGTATAGTAAGTCCTCACTTAGTATCACTGAGAGGTTCTTGGAAACTACAGCTTTAAGCCAAATGACATATAACAAAACCAATTATTTTTTTCCTCATTAATGTTATAACAAAACATTATTCAAGGACCTGCTGTATATTGCTTCACTTAAAGTGGCAGTCTCCAAGAACCTATCGATGACGTTGAGTGAGGACTTACTGTATGTGGACTAATAGAAAAGGCAAATGTAAAGCAAAATTAGGGCAGATGACAAAAGGGATCCACTTACCATAACAAAGAGATATCTCTCTGAGAGCTCCCAACTTGGTGGAAAAATATTGGTCTCTTCAGCCAGTTTTAGCAACATCTCTCGAGCTTTCCTTGTGTTTTTGGAATCACTGATGGTGCTGAGTTTAGTCACTGCCAACAAAGAGTCTGCTTCCTTTTGGAAACCTAAGGTAGAAAAATTTGTCCCTCGTGTAAAGTAGTCCCAAGGTAACGACTGTCCTGCAATATGTCCCTGCAGGAGATTAAGGAGGGACCCCAATGTGGATTCTGTACAAACATCAGAAAACTGAAGCCAGAGGCACTACTCTGTGTACTGCTGCCCAGCTCAATGTGACTCGTGGGGTCTTTAAATTCTGTTGATGCTTTTTCTTATCTAACTTTCTCTGTTACTTTTTCACCTGGAGCCTCAGATACTCATCCACTGGCTGCTTCCTGCCTTTACCTTGGTTTGAAGCCCTCTTTCCAGTCCTCCCTACTCTTCACTTTCTCCCCTGTCCCCAGAACTCCCACCTGCCTCCAACCTGCAAAGTGGTACCCTTCAGGCCCTACTTCTCCAGGCCCAGATTTCCTTGCTCAGGGCAATATGGCCAGCTGCTGAAATTTACTCACCCAAAGGCGTAAAAAACTCAAAGACTTAAACCTGCTTAGAGTAACTTACATTATAAGGAGACTATTAGCTCACAACAGTATTGGGTGAGCAAGGAGGGCAGAGGTCCCATCCCGTCCCATTGCATCCCAACTAAGGCAACAGGGGCTAGCAATGTGGCACCCCACGTTTGAAAAGTTATGATGCCAGGGTGTCATGTTCTCTTTCCAAGCAGAATGATTAAGGACTTCAAAGTAGACCAATTCATTTTCTAAACATTAAAACAAGCTCATTTTATGGCGTGGGAGCCATGTTCACTGCATCACAATCCTGGTAGAATTAGGAAAAACCATTACCATTAACCACTAACCATTAGTGTAGATATCTACTTTAATGCCATATGTATTTTCCCAACTTTGAAGCTTTTCTTCCTTTTACATCTTCTGAAATCTACACTGAGTTTTCCTGTTTATTTCTCCAAACCTGCCTCATCCTATAAAGCTATTACTAATTGGCCAATCACCCTCATCTAATCCAATCAATGTGCAGTGCCAGAAAAGTCAATGGTGATGCCCACATGACTGCACTGCCCTGCGCTGCCCTATACGGGGGACAGATGGAGTAACACATGGCAGAGTGTGTCCCCAAGACATGGGCTGGTGACAACATAAGTATCAGATGTTTATCCCTGAGGATATAAGGGCAAGATTGGGAAAATAATTAGTCCACAGTAGCCTTAATTAGTAAATTACTGACACTCCTTTTCTAAAAACCATGGTGGAGCAAGTGAAGAGTAATGATCACAACTACTTATTTTTACCATTTTACAATTTCTTCCAGACTCACCTAAATCTTCTAAAATGCGTTTCCATCTGTTTCTCACTTCCCTTCGAATCTGCCGCAGGGTATAGATATCATAGTTGAGTTTCTGCCACTCCTGTAGGAAAATAAAAATTTGCTTTTATACCTTCTGGCCTAAACCTCTATCTCATTCCTAAACTTCATGTTGCTTAAACATGTGGTTCCTCTTTCATTAATCTTCAAAGCATGCCTAAAAGAAAAGGAGCTGGATTCGATAAAGTTGATAGGAATACTATTAGCTGCCATTTCTGGAGAATCTTCTGGACCAAGTGATATGGCACTTCACATGAATCATCCTATTGAAACTCTTCACGCTATATATCCTCTCAACTTCGGTGATCTCACCGGTAAAGTGGGGTTAAAAATGGTAAATATTCCATTTAAGACTATTATAAAGATTGAAGGGGCCAGGCACGGTGGTTCACGCCTGTAATCCTAGCACTCTGGGAGGCCGGTGGATCATTTGAGCTCAGGAGTTCAAGACCAGCCTGAGCAAGAGCAAGACCCTGTCTCTACTAAAAATAGAAAGAAATTAGCTAAACAACTAAAAATCTATATAGAAAAAATTAGCCAGGCATGGTGGTGCATGCCTCTAGTCCCAGTTACTTGGGAGGCTGAGGCAGAAGGATTGCTGGAGCCCAGGAGTTTGAAGTTGCTGTGAGCTGGGCTGATGCCACGGCACTCTAGCCTGGGTAACAGAATGAGACTCTGTCTCAAAAAAAAAAAAAAAAAAATGACTGAAGGTATGCAAAAGCACAACACCTGCACACAGTGGGCACTAATACAATCCATGTATTATTAAATCCATCTTATAGATGAAGAAACTGAGACCCAAAGAGTTTCATTGACTAATCCAGTATCACCCATCTAACAGGTATCAGAATTGGCATTTGAACCCAAATCTGGCTCCAAAGTTCATGAGGAAACTGACACACAAAGAATCTCTGCTTTTTTTGTTGTCAGAATAAAGGAGACCTGGGAATCCCAAGGCAGTTGAAACCTAGCCAGTGTTTCCATCACCATATCTCAGCACTGATCTTTTTTATTTATATTCCTTTGATAGGATGAATCTGTCAAGAATTCAGCAAAACTACTAAAAGGTTATCATTCTGGAAAATTCCTTATCAGCCTTATGTGTTTCATGCTGCCCCCAGTAAAGAACTTAAATCTTTTAGGAGCATTAGAATCTTCATGGAGATAAGTGTTCCTTTAAAATGTCATGAAAATTTATTTTTAAGGAGCCTTGTCGATATAAAACAGTCATTTTATAGAGCATACCTTTCGTCTTTCTTAGCAAAGACATTAGCCACACAGCTACCCTAATGCACAGCTTAAAAGAACATCATTCTAAATGCCCAATTTAAGACCCAAATTATATGATACTTTGACTCCTATAACTGAAAATATTTCAGTGATACCATTATTTCCCTACTAAGTTCCTTTCAAGGCTCGCCTTGCTCATGGCTGGTTAAGAAAAATCAGTTTGGCTGCCATTCACAAATGTTCACAGACACCATTTTGAAAAAGAAAAGCTAGCAAAACAAAGTGTGTTTTGTTACGATTGCATTTTAGATCTTGTATCTGAGGATATGCCATCAACAGGGCATGGACTTTCAGCTGTTTTCTAGAAGTCAGGAAGTGGTGAGTTTGAGTACTCTTTCCTAGTCCTCTTTTTCTGACCAAAGCATGTATGCACACGCATGTGCACAAGTGTGTGGTGACTGGAGTCAGGGACAGAAACATGCAACTCTGGCCTCATCTTTAGCATCATGTTAAAGCATCCTTATCTCATCCCCCACAGACTGTATAAGTTGTGGAGGAAAAAACTCAAGTATTGCTGTTTTCACTGGATGAGCATTATTGTACTTAACTGGCATTCAAGATAGCAGATTGGGTCCGGGTTTGGATCCCAGCTCCATTGTTTATTAACAGCCTGACTTTGGGGATGTTCTTAACCTCACTGTGTCTCAACTGCCTCATCTCCAATATGGGGATAATAAAACTACCTCACCTCATTGGTTTATTGTGAGGTTCAAATGAGTTAATACAAGTCCTCAGAATGGAGGTTGCTGAACATTCTTCTCCAAATCAGTGCAGGCACAAGTAAGAAGCAATCCTCCAAGACTCAGAATTATTTCTTCTATGAGGATGGAAGACATGATACACTACATTATGTAGTATCCCATTTGTGAGCAACCTCTAGAAAACAAATTTTTCTACTCTTAGCACTAGATGTGATTTTACTTTTCCTAAAAATTGCTTCATCTTTCTGAATTTTGTGAATTTTGTAAGTCATCAGTTTCCACTCTTAGGTGGAAAACATCCTTTCATGGAAAATATACAGGATTGGGCAATTATTTTTTAATTCCTACAATTTCTGGCTACATTTTATGTCTTTATTCATATATTTTTTTCTCTTTATTCCTCACTTTCTTCTAGTTTGTGCTATCCTACTATACTTTCACTTAAGTTATCTTAACTCCTTTTAGATAAAAAGACGACAGCATAAACACAATATTAGACAGAGCCACACCATGCTTATCCTCAATGAAAATGACCCTGCTTTCTGGACTTAATGAAAAGTGACCAGACTCAGTCACTCTTGATTAGAAACCCACACAATCTGCTTCCTATGTTCACACAACCTTAATTTACTAAACACACCACTAGGTGGCTTCATTAACTTGCAATTAAAGGTCTCTAATAATTTTTCTTTTAGCTCCTAAGGCCGATGCCTCAGACCCTCTTCTCTCCAAGTGCATCCAAATCTCTATTTTTCAGAGACCCATCCATCATTGGATCATCCAGGCTTTGGACTTTTTCTAAACCTTTCCCTTCCTGCTGTCCATCTGTCAGTCATTTTGCTATTCCTAAGTATCAACACTGAATGTTACACAAATTCATTCAGTGTCTGCTACTCTAATAAAACACTTGATGGGGAAGCAACATATAGCTAATAATCGACATGAGATTTAAAGATCTGCTAAGGATGGATTCATAGCTGGCCCATCTTTGGATCCCACCTTCTCCTACTGTGGCTTGTGGACAACTTTCATATGATAGGTGCTTTTTAAAATTAGTAGAATGAAACTGTAGATTTCATACATACGTAGTATAACTGTCTTCTTTTGACAGAACAATCATGGATGGTCATATATAAAAGGATCTGGAAGTTTTGTGCAAAATTTAAAGCTCTAAAACCAGTAGAAGCTTGGGTAGGGTTTTAACTAAGAATTGGTATTTGATAAAATAAGTGGTTAAGAAAAGAATGTGAATTCCTCTTAAACATATGACCCTAAAGAATAGAATCTAAATGTGACAAATGAGAAGTGGTGATGTGCAAACTCCACAACTAAAAAAACTAACTCCCCTACTCCCTGGTATTAGAGAAGAGCAAATCTTCTGATGTCCTCCTACAATTTTTAAGTTGTAATAATTTACTTTTTAAGCTTGAGACAAATAATTTGAAAACAACAAAGATCACCAAATATTCTTTACAAGTGACTTCAATTCTAATAGATGTCAGAAGATAAAGTCTTATTTTCTAAAAGAATATTTTATTTCCCTATAATTTCTGAAATAATATATTGTGGTCAATGTGAAGCTGTGGCTCTGAACTTTAACAATGGGTAAATTAGAAAAGGTGTAGCAAAAGAAATAATACAGATCTAGTTTCATAAGATACCTGGGAACCAAGTCAAATTGAAAAACATATGATTGAAAATGAATTCCTGAAAACATTGATAGCTGAATTCTTGAGGTTGTTCTCTTCAGCTGTTGGCCAAATCAGATTAGAACCACTAGATATGAAGGTTGAGGCAACAACATGAAAGGCAGAAAAAGCTCAATGTCCTGCCACTATCAACAGCCACTTCTCCTCCAGCTTTTGATTCCCCATGAGCCAGCCTTGACCTTGAGTCCTGATTTAAGCTCCTCAGATCACTTTTTCATGCACAAAATTAAGAGCATTTGATTCTTTAACCAACAGTTCCCCACTACCCCCACCCCCTGGCAATCACCATTCTACTCTCTGTATGAGTTTGACTATTTTAGATTCCACATATAAGTGAGATCAAGTCATATTTGTCTTTCTATATCTGGCTTATTTCACTCAGCACAGTAACCTCTAGGTTCATCCATGTTGTCACAAATGGCAGGAATGGATATGATCTACAAAGGATGTCATGTTAATGGCTCTGCCTGGACCCCAATCTTTCTGTCCCAAGAGCATCTAGGCAATGGCACAGATATACCAGCAGCCCCTGTCCGTATGCAGGGCTCACTCTATGGTGCCTCCCCTGAATTCTGTCTAGCAGAGCAGAGTCTCTCACTCTCACAACACTGTTGTTATAACAGGGGAAAGAGGTGGCTTATATCCAGTTGGCTTATACCCAATTGCCTTAACCATTCAATGCCCTTATGAAGACATGTTGAATCCTTCTGGCTGGATCTAATGATCAGTTCAAAGTTAACTTTCGATTCATAATAACTTTGAGCCAAAATCTATTCGCCATCTGAAGCCCAAGCATTAAGATGACCTTGTCTTTTGTCTTTCTTGGATGGTTAAAAACCATGTTCAGAGGAAGATGTTCATACCGAGGCTGAAAGGGTCCTTATTACAGTTGATGAGCACAGAAGAACCAACCAGAGGGGTCTTTCTCAAATGTTATAGAGGACACTTTGGTGAATTTATGTAACTTGCCCCATGCCCAACTGCCAGTGGCAGTTAAACCAGAATTCAAACCTAAGAGCATGTAATTCCAAAATGTATATACCATTTTAAAAAAAGAAAGAGGAAAGAATGAGTACTTATTCTTGCTTCCCCAAACTCAGCTTCTTTTTTCTTATAGATTTATTGTTTGTTTAAGTTAGGTAATACATTCATATGATTCACAATTTGAAGAGTACTAAAGGCTCTGTGCTCTAGCCATGGATGTCCTCTCTATAGGTAACTAATGTAACTGATTTTTTTCTATATCCTTCCACTTTTTTCCCCCAAAATGGTAGTATACTATACCCTGCACTTCTCACTTAATACATTTTAGCAATCATTTTGTATTAGAATATAAGATTTTGGATCCTTCTTTAATTTGACTTTTTGACCATCTGGTATAGATAAAAACAGAATATACATTTGTTTTATAGAAAATAGGTCCCCTCTAAAATTATAATATTTTCCTCAATGTGCCTTAAAACTAGACTATTCCTTATGGCTTTTTCCTTCCTAGTCATTCTTTACAATATCACCTCAAAAAGTATTAAGCACCCAAGGGTATCGTGCACTATATGCAACCGTTTGGGAATTTCCACTTGAACTGAAACCACAGTAACATGAAAGGAAGACTCCATACAACCGGGATGATAACAAAACTGCATTACAAAAATTAAACACATCAGAGAGCTATAAATTGCACAGTAAATACTTTTATTTGAAAGTACTGGCTTCTTAGTAAAATGAATTCTTTGAACATAGTAACTCATCTCTTTCCTTTCAGTTTTCACCAATTCACATCATCTTATGGCGCTTTCTACTTAAAACAAAGAGGGATTCTCTAAAAGAGAAATCGTATTGACTGCTTCTACAGTTTAGTCTTCTCCCATTTTGAAGGTAGTGGGAAATATCAGATAAGAAGGAGAAAGACACGTAGTACAAGGTGGGAGTCTGGATTGTAACATGCATCTAAGAAATCCTCTCACGTGTGCCTTTCACAGAGGAATTCGAGACGGATAAAGCAGACCAGGGCAGTTCTGCAGCTACTGCAGTGTCCTCAGAGCTGTGGATGTCAGTGTGGAGAAAGGTCTCCAGCACTGCCCCACGGACGGGGGCTCAGTTTCAGGGCATATCATCATTTTTACCAGGGACATGGTGAAGTCAAAGATCATAAAAGTAGGAAGAATTACTAATACATGGAATGAGCATCATGATCGGAAACATATAACAAGCCCTATGAAGTATAAAACCTGAAGGTCAAAATTTATTTGGAATAAATTAAAATACCCTATTTTTAGGCTGAAAAAAATCAACACAGCCAAAGCACCAGATGCAGGGACCTGCCTACACAGCAGGTCATGTGAAAGAGAGGCCCAGGGTTTGGATAAACCAAAAGTGTCAAATCCACTCAACATATGGCATTCAGTCTGCATTCATTGGGCACCTAGCCGGTGCCAAGCACAGCACTGGGCTTACAGAGAATGAATAGCACAAGGATCTTAAAAAGGAATGAAAATGTATCCCCCCCAAAATCACATAATATTATACTGCATTCATAGAAGCATTGCCCGAAAGGAAGCAGCAATCAGTGTTCTCTTCACAGAACACCTGGGGAAACTGCCTTTCAAGAGATTTTGTCAAACAGCCGGCAGCCAGGAAGGAAGCAACTAAGATGGCGCAGTGCTTGGAAACCATACCATGGTGACCCAGCTGGCAGATCTGGGAATCAGAGGACTTTGAAGGACATGACAAACATCCTTCAAACTTAAGCAGTGCTATATGGAAGAAGGATTCCTTTTTTCTTTTTCTAAATTGCAGAGCTCCAAAATGCAGGACTAAGACTAACAGGTGGAAGTCACGAGAGAGAAGATCAATGTGAGGAGGAACTTTCTAGTAGGAATGAAGCTCTGTAAGATAATGACTGGAATGGTAAAGTATGATTTCTATATTTCAGACAGAAATATACTATATCATTTTTAATTTCTAGAAATGTAGCTTCTATAATTTCTACAGGCTCTTTCATATATTTTTCTATCACCTGACAAAATCCAAAAAGGAATTAAAGGCATTTGCAAAAAATAGATAGATAATAGATAAACAAACGATGATAGGTAGAGAGGTAATATTCCTAGAGCATTTACTACTTCCCAGGCACTGCTCGCTAAGCTCCTTACATATATGTACTCCACTAATCCTCATACTGTGATGTGTTACCCTATGAAATGGATACTATCATAATCCATCTTAAGAATGAGGAAACTGAGGCTCGAAGAGGTTAGGTAACTTGCCCCGGTACACACAGCAGTAGGTGAGGAGCTGGAGTTCCAAACTAGGTGAGGAGCTGGGGTTACAAACCTAGGCAGCCCATCTGTACCACCAACACGCCGCTGGCCCTGAGAGCAGGAAGGGAGAGGGTGGGCAGGGCAGGAAGGGAGGAAAAGAAGCAGAGGCAGAGAGAGCAGCTGATCACAGACGAGGCCAACCTGAAGCTGCAGCAGCTGCACCTGAGGAGAAACCAGGACGACACAACTGAAGTCTGGGGAGAAATCAGAACTTTTCTAGAGGCCAAGTATTCCCAGTGTCCAGGCAAGAATGCTGCCAAACACAAGAACATTCTTCTTCTAAAGCAGCGATTCCCTGGGACATAGTGCTCTGGGTCTTCTCTGGAGACTTCAGTTCTGCTCTTCCTCCTCAAAGACGGTGAAGGGCAAACCCAACGCCCCACCTTGGCCATCCCTTCCTCCTCCGCCCCTCGCCACCTGCCTCCACTTCCGCCCTGGGCCAGTCAGACAAGGCAAACCATTCCCTCCAGGAAGCAGGGGTGGGGAGGGTGGTGGAACCTGCAGAGGTCTAGATTCTAAGGACGGAGGAGAAAAGGCGAACACTGTGGACTGAGCTGTGCTTGTCGCCGCAGGGAGGGCAGTGAGTGAGGCTCCCCCATACTCTTCTGCAGCTGGGCTTCCGGACTGAGAGACCCCTGGGGAGGACTCCCCAAGGGACCCCCTCTGCTCTCTCCCTGGAGGCCCCACCTCTCATGTGAAGAGGAAGCCTTTCCCTGGAAGACTCCCCGGAGAGCTTGCACCCTTCTCCCGTGCTTGCGAGATCACAGGGTTACGAGAACGCCCGGTTCAGAGCCCAGCAGAGCCTCCCACAGAGCAGCAAACCACAGCCTCACTCGCTCACATGACGGGCTTCCTCCTCCCCGACTTAATCAGCCGGCACATTTGAACAGACACCCAAATGCTTGACCTCATATGCCAAACCCAAGAGAAAGAGGATTTTGTAAGGAACTAGCTCGCTTTTCTCACCGTGACAGACAGCTTCACTGATGCAGGCGCCCCCACACCCTTCCCTTAACCCCTTCACCTCCTCAAGCTGCAGCCATTTTCCATCCTTCCCTTCACCTGCCAAGTGGCTTAAAGGGGGAGTCCCCACCGCCGAGCTCTCCTCCTCTCATTCGCTTGTCACCAGCCCCTGGCCCTCTGCCTTCCTCAGGAGTAAGGTACTCTCCCCACCCTCCCATCCCACTAGCGAACCTAGGTGGGCTTCACAGTCCTTTCCCAAGACCCTCACCTTCCTAAAGCATTTAATCATGGTAGCTGTTCTCGTCCCAACATGCCTTTCCAGGTTTCTATGGCAAAGGGAAAAAGGAATGAGCATTTATCGTGCCCAGGCAGTACCACAGGGAGTGAGTCCTCCGCCCTCCGGTGAGATGGGCATTATTTCCCCTGTATTGCAGAGGAGAGGTTCAGGATCTTGCCCAGAGTCAAGTCAGCAGCAGGCCTGAGATTTGGGATCTGCTTCCCCTAAAGTGCATCCTCCAGCCGATCCTCCTCACTTGCTCCTCTTCCTTGCTGCTTCTCCCTCCTTTGTCTCTTCCTCCTCGTAATTCTTTCCCCAGGTTCTATCTTAGGCCCTCTTCTCATCCCTGCCCTGCTAGATAATTTTCCCTAACGTCTCAACTCCTGTTGTCACTACTTCCCTGTTGGTGACTTCCAAGCCTCCTTCTTTGGTCCTGTCCCTAAACCTCATCTCCAGGTCTCAGTGTCCATCTTTCTGCTGGATGTCTCCAGTGGGCAGGCCGCTGACACGTGGACGAGCCCCACCAGGCTGCTCCTCCACCCTCCACCAAGCCAGCTCCATCCCACTCATGTCCCCTTCACCCCACCTTCAAATCAGGCACCTCGTCCTGCTGACTGTCCCTCTGCACAAGATTCCTCCTCTGTTCTATTCCCACCGCCTGTGCCTTTAATCGTCCTGAATGGCTGCGAAAAGCTAAATTCCCCAATCTTCTCCCAGCCTCCTGACTTCCTAAAAATGAGATTAGGTCACTTCCCTTCCCCAAATTTCTGTGGTTCCCACTTTACTCTCAATCCCGAACAGCCTACCCATGATCTGACCTTTCTGGTCTTGTTGCCAATGACAGCCCTCCACGCACAACACGCCCCTGACACTTGGGACCCCCACTCCATCCTCTGAACCTGCGTGCCTTTGCCCATGTGCACTCATGTCCCCATCCTCTTTGACTTACATCCTACTCACCCTTGGAGGCTCAGCTCAAATGCATTCACCTCTAAGCAGCCTCCACCTTTCTTACCACCTTTCTTAACTGCTTTTTCCTTTGAACTTCAAGCCCTTTATGAAAACTGATGTAGAATTATTTACTACACAGATATTGTTATACTATAGTTATTTGTAATGTCTCCTTCACTGCTAGAGTGTAGGCTACTTGGACAGAAGAACCTGGATTCATCCATGTCCTGCCCAGTCCTTTGCACACTGCAGGTCCTCCGACGGGTTTGCCGAACTCAACTGCACAAGATGATGCATATAAAAGCCATGTTCTGCCAGTAGTTGAGCGCCTATTTTCAATGTAAAAAGCAGCACTAAATCTTACTCTAAAAAGCCACTTGGGCTACAATCCATGCTGATTCTGAATGAGGCTGGTTTATATAATAAAGATATTTTGATTCCAATATTTTTGGAAAACGGAATAATTCAAGAAAGGTGATATAAAAACAAAATGATCCATCCACCTCTTCCACCCCATGCCTGATCAAGTGTTAGATATTTGAAAAGTACTTTTTGGATATGTCTCTTTAAATCATAACTATTGAGGGTGCATTGTGTGGCAGGCATGGTCCCAGGCACCCCACGTGTCATCTATGGATCCCTTTCTGGAGAGGTGTTACATGAAGCTCTGGGTCTGGGAGGTTCAATGTCTCAGCCGAGATCTCACAGCTGCTAAGTGGGGAGCCTAAAATTTAAACTCAAGTCTGTCTGACCCCAAAGCCCATGCTCTTCTTACTACTCTAAGCTGCCACTCGATTAGGCCCACAATTTGCCCACTATATTGTCTTTCCCAGCCACAGTGGGGAAACCAGGACACAAAGACAGAAATGCAACATAACATACAGGAACTTTCTTTCCAAAAGTGGCCTCTGGAGTGCTGGGTCCATTCTCCAGCTGCCCTCACCAGCACCCTCCACACTGCCCCGCAGCAGGAGGAAGGTCAATGCCACGAGATTCCTGTGCAAGGTGCAGGCTGAGAGACTTGGTAGGAAAGGGGGCGGACAGTTGATTATGCAGAGGAAGCTCAGAGCTTCCTTTAAACATACCTGGGCCTGGACAGTGTCAGGCCACCTGCCCGGGAGGGCATCGTCTTTCAGCACTATCAAAGCCCGTTTTCTCCTTCCCCCAGGCATGGTGTGCACGTGGGAAAGATAGGATTGTATTTCACAGTTCCTAGACAGCTGGTGCACTCATTATCTGTCTGCCCCCACATCAGCCCAAATGGCAAAGGATCAAATGACAGAGCAGAGAAACTCAGTGTATTAGAGGATAAGCATCAGACTAGATGAACGCTGGGGTGGCAGGGAGTGAGGCCAGGAGGGGCTTGTGCCCAGGGAGGCACTTAGGTCCGAGGGAGCTCCAGGACTTGGAGGGGCCCTCAGCAGCTCCCAGCGTGGGTTGGCTTTATTGCTTCAGCCCGGACATCTCATCACCATGGAGCACTCGCTCTAAGAAAGGTAACCAGAGCCAATGGAAATGAGCATTTTAACCTGGGTAGGTCAAACTCTGATGTGGTATCTCTCTCCAGGCTTTATCGGATATACCTATCCAGTGAGGTGAGAACCAGCTTCTGGTGACAGATCTGCATCTGGGTCTCTTCCTTCCTGACCTTCCAGAGCTATCAAATTGTCCTTTTTCTCTGAATCCCAGAGGAATACGGGTCTTAGAGGAGTTCATGATGCCTCCATGCCTAGGACCAACCTGCTGCCCTGAGGCCCCCTCCCAGATGCTCTGATACTTAAAAGATTAATCTAGTGAAATTTCAGTGTAGTTCATCTCTACACACCATGCAGAGCCTCAGACCCCAAATATTAATCTCATCCTGGAGTTACTGCTTGGAGCACCTTGGAACAGCCCATGTACACCCTGGACGCTAATGCAGTTCCACTGCCTTTTGCCATATTCCTCTGTTTTGATCCCGATCAGAGCTAGAGTTTTGACCTGAAACCAGTCAAACGCGAAGGCTGACTAGTGCTTGTCCAACTCTCGCAGTTTATTTTTATTCCACAGCTCTGCTTGAGTTCTGGAAACGGAATTCTTTGCAGCCAGAGGCCCCTGACCTAATTCTTTATCTGGTTTTAACCAGATTAAGCCAAGGGATAGCTCCCTAGCTCCTGCTGCCGAAGAAGTGTGCCAGCAAAGCCACAGAAAGGGGCTAACCAATGAGACTCCAGCTAGTATCCTCTAATTTGAGGGGCTCCAGCCCATGCACAGCTTTAGGGTTGGAAAGGCCAGACCGAGGCTGTGATTTTGCTGATGCTGACTGCCAGTGGGAAGAACTGGGGCTTGGAGTCTTCCATGTGACATTGTTATTCCGAAGCAACTAGTTGGAACCAACGCAGGGTTCCGGGGCTCCAGACGCCGCAGGGAAGAGGGACAATGAGTTGCTGTCACCAAAGGCAAAAGATAATATGACTAAATTCCTGCTCATGAGAGGAAAGAAGGACTTAAATTTCTAACGAGGCAAAAACAGCGAGTTCATTCAATTAAAGTATGTACCATTGAGGAAGGAAGGCAGCTTCTTCAAAGTGGTGACCAAAGTTTAGATTTAACAATGGATTGTCTGCACCCAGGGTCTAGAAGTCATCTTAAAGATCAGGCCCCTAGACCTGCACCGGCCGACACGGCAGCCGCTAGCCACACGTGGCCACTAAGCACCTGAAGTGTGGCTATCCAAACTGAGATGTGCTGTATGTGTAAAACACGTATCAAATTTCTGAATACTTAAAAAAAAAGAATGTAAAATCTCTCATTAAGAGTTTTTATATTGGTGAGCACGGTGGCTCATGCCTGTAATCCTAGCACTCTGGGAAGCCAAGGAGGGAGGATCACTTGAGCTCAGGAGTTCGAGACGAGCCTGAGCAAGAGCGAGACCCCAACTCCACTAAAAATAGGAAAAATTAGCTAGGTGTTGTGGTGGGCGCCTGCAGTGCCAGCTACTCGGGAGGCTGAGGCAGGAGGATTGCTTGAGCCCAGGAGTCTGAGGTTGCTGTGAGCTAGGCTGACGCCACGGCACTCACTCTAGCCCGGGCAACAGAGAGAGACTCTGTCTCAAAAAAAAAAAAAATTTTTTATATTGATTACATGTTGAAATGATAATTTTAGATACAGTTGGTGAAATAAAACATTAAATTTAATTTCACCTATTTATTTTTACTTTTTTAAATGTGACTACTAGAAAATTTAAAATTACTTATGTGGCTAGCATGGTATTTTTATTGGACAGTGCTGTTCTCGACAACATAATACTCAATTAATTTCAAAGTGTGGCCACATCTGCAAAGCAACACCTCTTCAGCCCAGTACCACCAGCAAACACTCTCGTGTGGGCCCTTCAGAATTGCAGGTTCTCTCCAGGTGACAGTGCAGGTGATGATTCCCCCCTCTTCTACGCTCTTTTTATTTGAAGAGTGTCTTTCAGTATATAAAAATCCATAATCTCATTTAACTGATAGCTACACTTAGACAAATGTCTTATTACTTTTAAAAGACTTTTAAAAGACTTCCAAGACAACAGAAAAGATAAATTTGACTAACAAAATTTTGAAACTTTTATATATTTAGGATATATATAAAGATAAAATATAATAAATATATATTAAGATAAAAATATATATATTTACCTTAAAATATACCAGAAGAAAAATTCAATAAAATAGTATAATAGTGTTTATCTCGGGGTAGGATTATGTAGGAGTGATTTATTTCTTCTCCTATATTTTCCAAATTTTCCACAATGCTCATGTCCTTTTATAATCAGAACAGAAACTTTAAAATCCCGAAGAAAGATTATTTTTACAGCTTCTTTTGTTAACCTAATCTAGTGTCCAGTGACCTCAAAAATGGGAAAGTCTAGGTATAGGTACTATTGTAATTTGAATTTATTTAGAAAAGTATTTACTATGTTCTGGATGGCAACGCACAAAGCTTAGCTCATCTGATTTCAATGAATTCTGTTATGCCCAAAGTCCTGTTGATAAACTTGCAAGTTCCCGTGCACGTGTCAGTATTTAGCTGAAAGCACTGTTGCTTCTGTGGGGCATTTACTCTCTGTTCCAGGATCTCTGCCAGCTTCAGAGAGGAGGTCGCCGACAGGGAGCAGGAAGACAGAGCGAGAACAAGGTGATGACGAGGACAGGGATCCCAGCAGAGCTGAGGCCACCTGAAGAGGCTGGGGGGAAGGCATTGGTCGGAGATGGGCAGGGGACATGCAGGCAGGGATGGAGGAAGGGAAAAAGGAAATTAGGAAGTTATCGTGTGCTTTTTTTTTTTTTAATCAACAACCCCAGAAATCTGACCGTTTTTCGTTCTTTCACCCAAAAACCTCTTATTGTGGTGGGTAACCCTTTTTGTAATTACTCTTCCAGGATACCTTATCACTACTGACTCTACTTATAATTGCTTTTCTTTACTTGAAAGCTGTCAAGCTGATTATGTCTGCTTGGCACTGAATCATTCCTTTTCATGGTCACTTCCTAGGAGGAAGGAGTTTAAGCAACAGGTCTGTGATTCATTCATTTACCTAAAGGGAATGTGGGGCGGGGGCGGGGGATGGATACCCCCAGGAAAAAGAAAAGAAGGTAGGTGACCCTAATTTCCTCATCAACTGAACCTCCAGATAATGAGACTAATGATCTTCACTAGGAGGAAGAAACCTCATCTACAGACTGCCCTTAGCACGATGTCTCTGGCCAAAGGATTTCTTAGAATCATGACATACCAAATCTTCGAGGCATGGCTCCCTGAAGCATGTCATGTGTACTACAAAATAATGAGGGGTATAAAATGGAGCTTTTGTGTAACTGAAATGCTTTGCACCGTGTACCTTGCTTAGACCTATCTAGCATTCCGAGTCCAGAGAAAAAAAGGGGGTTCTAGGGAGATATCTTCAACGGCCCAGACCTCGCTGCTTCATCTGAGCCCCTCAATTGCATGCATCTTTGAAATTATTAGTAAAGCTCGATACTGGATAAGGTTTGTGATCCATGTGAATCTGACTTGACGATGTGCTTTTTTGCTCACCCCACCCCTACCATTTGATGTCCACTTTTTAATTCTTCCATATTTTCACTGTCTATCGTAGACCTTCTCTAAATTACCTATATCCTTTTTTAAGACATGGAGCCACAAACTAACCCGTTTCCCTAATCATGACAAGCACATCGAGAGCACAGTGTCCCCATGAACAAACCCAGTCACACGGACCCTTTCATAAGAGGGACAGGATGCTCGCTCTGTTGCCTGTCAATGGCAAGAGGGCTCCTTTAACAGCTGGGAGTTATTATTTAAATTCAATCCTTGCAAAATATTTTCCTTTACAATCCAGTATCTCATTGGCTGTCCATTTTCACTCTCCCAGACTCTTCGACTCAGCTGCAGACACTGCACCGGATTTTTCTCTCACAAAGCCTAAAGCATGATCTGATGGCACAAGCCTCAAGGCAAAATAATCACTTAAGCCCAGGCAGGCCTGGAATTGCCTGGAAACTCACTGGTTAATACATTTGGTTATAATTATAGTCGTTCCTGGCTATTATAGACACGGGAATGACTCCTTGCCAAGCCAATTAGGAAGCTGCCTAATGAGTCCTGAATTCAGCAGCCATTTGCAGTTCTCAAGACCTTTGCCCCATCAGTCATCTGCCTGCCTCTGTATCAACATGGTAGCCTCTAATGAGTCCAAATAAAGCCCTTAACACAATTCCTGTAGATTTAAAATCCCAGAATGCAGAGGGAAAACAGTGGTATGGCACTATTCCAAGACAGGGTACATTTTAACATATTTGAAAATATCAGTGCATTTTTTAATAGGTCACTGTATAGTCATTTTTCAAAAGAAAAAGGAATCATCAGTAAATAAAAAATGCTTTACACCCATAAATGAAATAGCTAGAAGATTCTCTCAGTTTCTAAACAGGATCTCTCCTACCAAAGTATCATAAATCAGTGGGCACAGAAAGCCCGCCTCAAAGGGGTTGCTTATGTTTCCTTTTTTATAAAAAATTAAATGCACACAATCATTTGGGCCAAATCTACTAAGCACCAAACAAAAGGCAAAGCTTGGGTGGCCTCAAGTAGAGACCAGCAAACTTTTTATGTAAAGAGCCAGACAGTAAGTATTGTAGGTCCCTGTTACAACTACTCAACTCTGTCATTGTAGCACAAAAGCATCCACAGACAATATAAAACCAAATAGGGCCAAGCACAGTGGCTCACCCTGTAATCCCAGCACTTTGGGAGGCTGAGGCAGGAGGATTGCTTGAGCCCAGGAGTTCAAGACCAGCCTGGGCAATAGCGAGACCTAGTCTCTATAAAAAAAAATAGAAAAATCAGCAGGGCATGGTGGTGTGCACCTGTAGTCTCAGCCACTCAGGAGGCTGACGTAGGAGGGTCACTTGAGCCCAAGGGCTCAAGGCTGCAATGAGCTAGGATCCAACTCTGATCCCCTGGGCAACAGAGCAAGACCCTGTCTCCAAACAAAAAAAAAAAAAAGGGCATGACTGTGTTCTAATAAAAATATGTGGCAAACTAGATTTGGTGTCGGGGTCATAGTTCGTCCTGAATGTGAAGGGAAAGATAGCATGGAAGAATTAAATCCACCTCTTTTACTCTGACAAATGCTCCCAACTTCTACTCTAGGTCCAGTACATACATCCTGCTCAAAAGGCATGAATGAGGTCTGGCTTCTTAAAAAGGCAAACACATAGAAATACAATATTTAATATTTCTTGGGTTAAAAGCCACATCCCTGCTCCACAGTTCATAGGCTTTTAAATATGGGAACGTCTGAGATCATGTCCTCCATACCTCCCTTCTGTCAGATGAGAGAACAGGCCCAGAGAGGTTGAGGCGTCAGCCAAAGGTCACACAGCAAATTAGCAATAGAGTCAAAAAACAATAAATGTGTACAAATATTATGTACCCACAAAAATTAAAAAATTTTTTAAACAAAATAAAATATAAAGGGTAAATCTTAAAAAATATATTATAGCGGAGTTGGGCCTGAACCCCAAGAATCCTTTTCTGATGAGCCACCTTCCTCCTTGTGCTCGAGGAAATAAGCACCTGTTTTACTTTTTAACACCCATTCCCAGAGCCCCAGGTAAGAGAGTGAAAAAGATGAGCTTTCAACCTTGCTTCACCAGGAGAGTAATTTTTTTCAAATGCTGTCTCACACAGAGCACCAACGTAAAACACACATGAAAGAAGGTGCCTCTCTCCCCCTGCCTGGCCCCAAGCAAGGCTAACGGGGCACCTTGACTGCATCCTAATGACCAAGGAAACCAAGTAGTTCAAAACTGATTTTATTTACCATCTACTATCCTCTCAGTACTACCCTCTAGCATTCCCCCCTCTACTTCCCAGCCCCGCCTGAATGCCCCCTGCGGCAGTGCCCCCTCTCCCAACCTTCCCCTCCACAAACTACAGTCAAAACTTATTTAAAACTGGATCCCAGTCCTTCGACAAACTAATTTGTGCTGACCTATTAATAACTAGTAAATTAATTTCTCTGCTACAACATAAATAATCTATCTCTGATCAGAGTTTAATATTTTATTCTTCCCAGACACCAGATTTGAGTTTTAAAGGGGCCTTCAGTAGCTCAACACAGTGTTTTTGAAACCATGTTGGGCCGCTTCTCCACAGATGCTTGAGGAGCTGCCTAAGACGGGGAGATCTAGGCTCCTACCTCTATGGCATTCAGAGAAGCTTTCATTTTATTGGTTTCCTACTAGATTTCACTGGGTGGGGAGAGAGTTCCAGAGATAACGGAAAAAAACTTAAAAACCACACACATAAGCCCAAGCACTGACCCATGATCAAGATCTCAGTCACCACAATGCCAGTACAGAAGCTGTTTAAGGGTGTCAAGAATTGCGAAGCATCTGAGATTTTACCCCCCTTACAAGCTAACAAGTCCTCCTGCCAATTTCATGGGTGCTGGCAAAAGTCACAAGACTCCCCAATCAGCCTCTTTTATGCCATTTCTGTGAGCCCCAGCTGCCACACAGAAAGGTGAAGAGGAACAAAGGCTGCACACGCAGTAGGCTGCGTGACAGAAGAGAAGCTCTGACTTAGGAAACCCGTATCTTTCATAAAGGGCCATAAACCTGCCTGCCTGTTGCGCCACAGGGAGATGCTACATCCACCTCCCAGGGCTGTGCGTGCTAGAAACATCCCTGGAGAAACATTCCAGAACAAAGGACAGACAGTGCCTCTGCTCACGACATGTGCAAAGACGGTCAGGTCCATGAAGAACTGTCTCCCAGTGGTGGGGAGCGGGGGTTGTAGAAGGGACCCGGTTTAAGGCCAGGCCTGCTCAGGACTCCCAAGGAATGAATGTAAGCTTCTTAGACTGGGAGTAACAGGGGCTGGAGGGAAAGGAAAAAATCTTGCAAAGGGACAAATAAGTGTTTTCTACTTGTGCAGTTTGAAAGCGCACGCTCCCCATCTGTCTTAAGACAAAGTTAAAAATTCTCAGTCTGGCCTGCAGGCCCTTCATGACCCAGTCCCTGCAGTCTCTCCAGTGTCTGTCGGCACCGCTCCTTCCCCTGCTGGCTCTGTGCAGCCACACTGGCCTTCCTGCTGTTCCTGGCACGCACCACACTCTTTGCTGCCTCAGAGCCTTTGCATCTGCTGTTCCCTCCGCCTGGAATGCCCTTCACAAGGCTCTCTCCCTCACCTCATTCAGGACTCCCCAGTCCAGAGTTACTTTCTTACCACTTGTGATGTCTCATTTTTCTTCAAAGTGCTTATTACTACCTGACATTACATTATATTTATTTGCTTATTTGTTGTCTCCCCTCAGTAGAATGCAAGCTCCCTGAGGGTAAGTCCTTTATGTGCTGCTATACTAAAGAAATAACTATTTTTGATCTTATCAAGGGCATGCCTACCATTATGGGTCGAACTGAGTCCCCCCAAAATTCCTATGTTGTTGCCTTGTAGCCCCTAGTAACTCCAAATGTGACCTTATTTGGAGATAGTATCTTTACAGAAGGAATCGAGTTAATATGAGGTTATTAGGGTGGGTCCTCATCCAATGAGACTGGTGTCCTTATAAGAAGGGGCATTAGGACACAGACATGCACAGGGAGAAGACGGCCATCTCCAAGCCAAGGATGAGGCCTGGAGCCCTCAGAGGGAATTGACCCTTAACCTCAGACTTCCAGCCTCTAGAACCTGAGACAACAGGTTTCAGTTGTATAAGCCACCCAGTTCATGGTACTTTGGTACGTCAGCCCTAGCAAACTAATACACCCACAAGATGAATGTATTTTTTATTTTGAACTCACAAAATGAAACAAATAAATCCATCTGTGAACTAGGAGTTTTTCCACTTTGAGACTTCTCAATGAAAGGACGATGACCCCAGCCTATTCCAACAAAAGTTTCTTAATGCCCTGTACAGCCAACAGAGTGGGACAGCAGTGTGGAGAGGGCATGGGCTCTGGGTCTGAGTCCCTGTTCCACCCCCGACTAACAAGTCATTCAGCCTCAGTGACCTCAGTTTCACCAACTGTAAAATGGGGGACAGTCGCCCTGCCAGTGCCACAGGCTTGTGAAGCGGGAATGTTATGTGTGAAGGGTCTGTAAAGACAGGCACTGTGCAAATATTAATTACTAGGATATGACAAGCACAGCGTCACCTGCCACAATGGGTTAAAAACCAATAGTGTCAACTGCTATCCACGCTTGGAGGATAGAAAACCAGCATTCTGAAACATTTCAGTAAGTGCTCTCTCTAGTTTCTATATACCCACAGGTGCTTTTTATTCCCCAAACCTCACTTCAAAACACATAAAAAAGATAAACACCGTGTCATGGATTAAAGTATTAAGGTGAGGACTGAGGAGTCAATGAAATGCTAGTTCCTCTCGATCTGCAGCCCCCGACCCTGGGGCCTCAGACGGGTGTCTGTCCGTGGCCTGTTAGGAACCGGGCCACACAGCAGGAAGTGAGTGGCGATCAAGCAAATTAGATTCTCACAGGAAGAGTGAACCCTACTGTAAACTGCGCATATGAGGAGCGATCTAGGTTGTGCTTTCCTTATGATAATCTAATGCCTGATGATCTGAGTTTCACAATAAATGTAATGTGCTTGAATCATCTTGAAAACTTCCCCCCAACCCACAATCCATGGAAAAATTGTCTTGCGTGAAACTGGTCCTTGGTGCCAAAAAGGCTGGGGACTGCTGCTCTAAATGGCCAGCCCTTACCCTGTGTCAGGTGAGAGGTTCACATAAAGCCAGGCACAGACGGGTGGAGGTGAATGTGTCCTGCAAGGATGGCTCACAGGAGCAGAGGCTCAGCTTGCTGCCCTTCCTGGCAGTTTTACACAGCCCTGCTCTGAACTTTCTGTAGCTGGAACAAGAGTCCAAAGGAACTAGAAGCAGCAGAAACGAGAGAACAAGAAGACCTTTGGAAACTAGGGCAGAGGAACAGGTGGCGTGTATGACGACAGTCAGTGTTTCAACATCAGCCAAGGATCTGCCAGCGAGGAGGGCGATGGTTTCTCAAACACCCTGCCTCACCTGACCCGTCGGAGGGGAAAGACATCTGGGCACCGGCAGTTAGGTGCCCACATTCTCCTATCACACAACTCAAAGGTGTGTCAGACACTGACCGCCCACTCGCGCCAGGGTCCCCCCACCCCCCCGAACATTTCAGTCCTTGGGCCCCACAAGATCGCTGGGGAAAAGGATCCAGCTGACTCCCCCAGTGCCACGACCTCTACCTTCAGGACCCAGTCTCCTTCCTGGGAATCCTGGATCCCAGGCCTCTGGCACTGTTTCCAAGGTGATGAGGCTGCTCCAAACCCAATTCAGGAAAAACTGCAGCAACATTATCCACGGATGTATCTGGAAGTCTGGCAAGAAAGCGCTGGGCTGAATTGGCCTCTTTGTTCAGAAAACTTCTCCTCTCCCTCACATTTCAACAATTACAATGACTTTGGGTTCACACATTCCTCTTTCAAAATTGTAAAGCAGGTTAAATTCATCAGCCTCTCACACCCCACACTGAATTCGTCTGGTTTTCTCCTAATATCTGCTTTTTAAAACTCTCAGTTAAGCTAAGCCTACAAAGAGTAAATGGACATTTAACTGGGTGAAAGAAATGGGAGAAAAAATTTGAGGGTGGGGGTATGTAGAGGGAGAGTTAGACTTGGTAAGGAGCCCACTGAGGGGGCATAGCCAGAAGGCAGCATGACAAGGACCCTGGAGGCTGGATGATGTCAGGAGAGGGGCCCTCCAGGAGCGAAGAGGGGAGCCCAGGACGGCAGGCACAATGGTTCTGCACACAAAGGCTGCCCGCCTTACTGGTCACAAATACCTCTTTGCGGAGCTTCGTCCTACTCCGAAGCCCATGCCTTCCGAACTTCTGCCTGGAGAAGCAAACAGATAATGGCTCACGAGCATGTACTGCAGTCACTCCCATTAGAAGAAATAGCGACATTTTGCCGACTGTAGACAGATAACGGCACATGCGCCTTAAGACTACAAAGAGTATTTTTTGAATGTATTTTCACAGACTGCCAAGGTTGGATTCAAAGACTAGACACTGTGTCCCTTCTCACAAGCTGTTGCCATTCCCACTCCTAGCTCTCCTCAGAGTCCCCAAAATTTTAGGTGATTGCTGGGAAACAGACCGGAGCAAATGGATAAAAGGCCACGTCCCTGAGGCGTGTCCTGGGCTTATCAACACATCTGACTGCTGTGGATTTTATCTCCATTACTTGGATCTGTTTTTGAAACTTTCTGGCAAACTCACAAAGACTGGCCAAAAAAACTAGAACAGATTAAAGGACATCATACTGTTGTATAATGGAACAAAAAATGTTTTGGTTGTGCTGCGAAAGGCTGAGTCCCACTGCACCCCTCTCTGATGACCTGCCCAATACCTGAGCCTGGTTTATGGGCAAGGGCACCTGGACCTTCTGGTTCTTCATTGAAAAATGTGATTCCACAGCCAAGACTGGCAACCCGGGGTTCCAACACACATTTCCCGCATGCTTGTGGCCCCCTGCCGTAAAACATGTTATTTATAGAAGAAGGAACTAGGCTAATGTGGACTCAGGTCCACTGAAAATTGCCCCAACTTAATTGCTTTAATAACAACAATGACCACAGCAAATTGGTAAAAGAGCTTGGGTGTGACTTCACCTCACCTAATTTGTTGCTAAACTTGGCCATTATTTCCAGAGGGTGTGACCAGCTGGCATTCGTTAGCTGTGTGGCTTGCCCCTTAGATTGCAAAACTATAAAGTGACACGGCTCCTGAGCTGTAAATAGCATGATCACGTGTAAGGATTATGTAATAACAGGTATCCAGGGACCTGGCACCCAAATGGAAGGGTTGTTTCAGGATAAGAAAAACACAATCTCCTTCCAGAACCCTGGGGATGTAAGTCTGAGAAGCAGCAGGTCTGGCCCCGTCAGAACAGAGCAGGGGCTCCCGTCTCCCCACGTGTCCAATCAAAGCCAGAAAGAAGCCAGCGGTTCTTACCAGGGAGGACTCCTCAGAATCCTCCGCCAGCCCCCAGCCGAGCTGCACGCATGTCAGGAAGTCTCCGTGCCGTGCGTCAGTATCGAGGGCTCCCTGTGCAATTAAAAGCCATTTTCGTTCATTCTAAGTGGAGTCACAGCAACCAAAGGAAGGGGCAGGGGCAAGGGTGGAGGTGAGGGTGGAGGGTGAAAAGGCCAGCAGCAAGGTCTGCTGATTAGCACGTGAACTCTCAGGCTGTGGGCGGGGAAGAGGGTTCCAGCCTGGTGTATAGGAAGAATCTTGCAACGCTGAAGAGCTGTTAATGCATGCTGACTGATGGCTTCGTGCACTTTCCATCCACTTGGCAGGATTCCTCAAAGCCTGCTCCAGCTCCTCCTAAACACACACACACACACACACACACACACACACACACACACACACACACACACACACACATACACACACACTCCATCTCTCTCTCTCTCTCTCTCTCCCCCCACCTCCCCCTGTCTCCAGCACACCCACAGTAAAACAAAGCAAAACAGTTTAGAAAAACCTGGGGAAACAGTCACCACAAAAATGTGTGGTGAAATAGCAGGGAGAAAACTTATTTTATATGAAGTAAATGTATATGCAATAATACATCTGAATGGTGTTCAAACAGCACAGAGAACTATAAAGTTAAAGCAAAGCCTCCTTCCCTCCACCTGCTTCTAACAAGTTCCTCAGTACATTTCCACAGATCATATGACTACACATTAGCACACACATGCTTCTCCACAAATGGGATGATACCACACATACCCACCTAGCAACAGAGCACAACCGTCTTTCCGAGTCAGTACCTATAAAGCCTATCTCATTATTTTTCCAGCTATATAGCATTCATTAGTATAGCTATTTATGATATATTTAACTGGCACTTCCAGTGGATAGTTTTATTTCCAGGTTTTTACTTTTGAAAACAATACTGCAAAGCGCCTATATCTTTAACAGTGTGAGAATATATATTGATAGGGCAGATTGATAACAGCAAAACTGCTGGGTGAGTCGATTTAATTGAGTCTCGATATTTAACCTCAAGAAGAACCTCAGTCCGGTGACTACGGCCTAAGTGACTGGTGCAGAAGCAAAGGAGCTGTTCTGATCCCAAGGAATACCACTCTGGGGCAACCACTGCCCATGGGCCCAGCCAAGGGAAAAGGTAAATCTTGACTGAGAGCTGCCACAGTCCATTCAGGCAGAGATTCCTGAAAGCTTAGTAAGTTCGTAGGTTTCTATGCCCTCGGTCAGCTTTCTATATTAAATAATGAATCAAGAAAAGGAATGAGCCTTCAGTTGGAAAAGTGTATCTCTATGGGCTACAGAGATGACATCGTTATTTGATTGGGAAGATAGTTATGAAGTCTCATGGAGAAAAAAATGGGGGCAGTAGGACCCTGTGTCCTTGCTGAGCCTTGATAGTGCATTAAGTTCTATTTGCAACAACCTGTGTGTTTCACTCGGATTACAATTTCCAGAGATCCCTACTCTCCATCCCATCCCATGCCTCTTGCCTTCCCCTCCTAGTCTGTTGGTCGTTTGGGTATCTGCCTCGCCTTCTCAAGTTGAGCCTTTATTTGAAATACATCCCTTGCTCTCAGCCCAGATTCATCCAACATTACATTATTCTAGATTTCCCTTGATTCCAGATTCTGCTGTCTGCCCTCCCAAATGCCTGCCTGTCTCCAGTGCCTGCGGCTACTGTTCGTCTGGAGATGATGTTCAGAAATCTCCATCTACTACCACCAAGAGACAGGAGGTCCTAACCAAATGACGTGAATAACCTTATACTAGAGATGAAAGCACCATGTTATCACATCTTGAGGACAATGGTAGTCGGTATAGTATACATAAAGTACTTAAAGCAGCATTTGGAATACGGTAGGTGCTCCATAAAGGTCAGTTGCCATTGTTCTTATTGTCTGATTCCTTTTGACCAAGCCACTTTCTTGTATGGTCACTGGCTTCCCTTACAGATTTTATTACAAGGGGGAGACTGTACTGACCAGTCAAGTTAATGGCCCACCAGAGGATTATATGCATTTGGGTTTATACAGCAGTTTCCTGAGAATTTGATCATCGTTAGCAAAACCCTCTGTGATGGTTAATTTTACGTGTCAACTTGGCTGTGCCATGGTGCCCAGATAATCAGTCCAATATCACTCTAATATTTCCATGAAGGTGTTTTTGGATGAGATTAACATTTAAATCCGAGGACTTTAAGTAAAGCAGATTACCCTCCATGATGTGGGAGGGGGTGGGGGCCTCAGGCCTCATGCAATCAGTTGAAGGCCTTAACAGAACGAAGACTGACCTCCCACAAGAAGGACTTTTGCCAGCAGACTGCCTTTTGACTTGAATTGCAGCTCTTCCCTGGGTCTCCAGCCTGCCGACCTCCCCCACCAGATTTTGAACTTGCCAAGCCTCCACATCATGTGAGCCAATTCCTCAAAATAAATCCCTGTCTGCATAATCTGTCTGTCTATCTTTCTATCTATCTACACACCCTATTGGTTCTGTTTCTCTGGAGAAACCTGACTAATACACTCACTAAGTACGTTCAAATAGCTTTAGCCCTAAAAAATCAAGTTCAGAGATCTGCACAGCTGATCACCAGATCTTGAGCAGAAACACGACCCACGGTATTGCAAGCCTGTGAGCTTTGCATGAGCAGTCAGTCAACCAGCCTCTCTCACTGACTTGTCTCTCATGTTTCCCTAAGAATAGCTGCAACACTGGAAATGGGCCTATACTATGATGAAAGGAGAAACTCTAATATATGGTAATATCTACCAGCTCGTTCTCATGCTGAGTTGGGAGATGGGGGATTTAAGAAAAATGGAAAAGAATTTCCTACATTGTTAACACAAAATTAACATCAGGACTAAAAAATATTAGCTTTCAGGTGTATGAAGAACTGACAACATTCTAATTTCAAACTGAATCTGCTTGATTTAACATAATATGCACAATTTTTAATAAAATTAACTGGTTAATGGACACATCAGGCAGAATTTGAGCTTTTGTTAAAATATGTCCTGTGTATGAGAACAGCCTAGATACAACTGAAATTAATAATCACACATTGCAGTTTTCTTAAGAGGGAAATAAATTGAACAATGTCTTACATTTTTTCTAAAAATTTCTAAAGTACTGAAGGCAGGGACTCAAACAGATATTTGTACCCTTACGTTTGTAGCAGCATCACTCACAAAAGCCAAAAGGTAGAAGCAACCAAGTGCCCATCAACTGATGAATGGATAAACAAAATGTTGTATATACACACAATGGAATATTATTCAGTTTTAAAAAGGAAGAAAATTCGGACAGTTGCTACAGTGTGAGTGAACCTTGAAGGCATTATGTTAAGTAAAGTGAGTTAGTTACAAAAGGACAAATATTGTATGATTCCACTTACATAAGGTACCTAAAGTAGTCAAATTCCCAGAGACGGAAAGTAGAAAGGTGGTTGCTAGGAGCTGGAGGGAGAAGGGAATGGGACTTATTGTTTAATGGGTATAGAGTTTTAGTTTTGGGAAAATGCAAAAGTTCTGAAGATGGATGGTGATAATAGTTGCCCAACAATATGAATGTATTTAATGCCACTGAATTGTACCACTTAACTTAAAATGATTAAAATGGTAAATTTTATTATGTATACCTTATAATAAAAAATAAAGGTGATCATACATCCCAGCTTGTCTGGGGTAGTCCCAATGGAAACTTTTGGCCTGGCATACTTAATATTAATATTAGTGCCCCCCTCTCAGGTAAGACCTTAAGTGATTGTGTCCCTAAGTGGACAAGAAACAGTATAATCACTCTAAAGTTAAATAACTATTCAGTGTCATGTAGCTAGAATACAGCAAAGATATAACTCTTATCCACAAAGCTGCCTGATTCCAAAGCCCACATTCTTCGCCACTACACACTTAACTGAATTTCTGACGATGTTCCCCCACCTGTATATCAAGTTTGCCAGTATCTATTGTCTCAACTCTGCGGGCTCTCATGGAGCACCGACCTGCTACCTATTTAGTAAGAAACATTGATTCTCTTACTGCTAATCTCCAAAAATGCTTGTATATTTTTTAAGGGGGAGGGTAAGCAAAGAATAGAAAGAAACATCACAGACAGATAAACAGAAGGTCTTCTGGTATAATCCAATGGATTTTAGTATCCAGAATGGTGCAATAGCCTCAAGGACATGTTATAGGCAGTGTTGATACAAACACCAAAATGGGTCGCTCAGTGATTCAGCAATGATGAGCAAACACACAGACCTCGAAGCAGGAAACCAACATCCAGTTGGTAACTTTGTCTTTGACCAAAAAGGTTCTACTGAAGTTTTTTCTAAACTTACTAGAGAAACTGGCGTAGTGTTTCAAGTCACACAGGTTCCTGGCTCATACAGACCTGAGCTGGGATTCCAATCCTCCCAGTCATTTCCTCCAACACCTGTACCTCGATGACTAAAAGTCTCTAATCGTATGAGTCAAAATGCTTCCTTCATAGGGTTACTGTAAGAATTCAGTATTTGTCTGGAGAGCATGTAGCACGCTGCTTAGCACACAGCATAATACTCAATAACTATTATTACCTAGAAAACAGAAGGCAAGAACCCTTGATTCTCGGATCCTATAAGCTTTCATATACTCTCCAAATTCTCTAAACCCAAATAGTCACTAGCAAAGTAAAATAAAGAATAAATACATTCAATAATGCAGATGATCCAGACCCGAAAGAAAGAGGCATTGAAGGAACCCAGTATTATCTACAGAATTGCCTCAATTTTCCACTGTTATTTCGCTCCTCCATGGTTGGTGTGAAACTTGCAGTCCTATTTCCAATTGTAGCAAATGTTCACCCACTTGCTGAGAAATCAGACAGACCTGAAACAGAGGGCCTTGTCCACTCCACGGGGACCTGCTGAGACAGTAACGCAGAGCCGACCCGGAATATCCGCTTCTCCGAGTGTTTAGAATTCCAGGGCTGGTCCATGCTCAGTTCAACTCCTGTTCCCCACCCTCACGCTCTCCCACCGGAGACTCCAGTCAACTCTGCTGTGTAGCCTCTTTCTGTATTCAAGACATGATAGGCTAAGTGTGTAATCCAGCCCCTGGGAAGGCCTGTTGTTATTTTAAACATTTTATAGAAACTGTTTACAATACCTAGCAGTACTCTGGCAGCAGGTGGTCTTGATGTACAGAAAGAACAAACATATTGTAAATTTATGTTTTTGCCTCTGTAGTTTTATTGTTTTTCCTTTTGTTTTTAGTTGACATGTAATAACTGTGTGAAATATTGCCTCTGTAGTTTTCAAAAATAATATTTAGCTGTTCCCCAGGGTCCTGCAGAGGGTGGCTTTCACGGGATCACTCCGGCCACACAGGCATCTGGTCATCATGTGGTCCCTGCTGATGAGAAAATCCTGCCTCTCCCAGTGACCAGTGGGCAGGCACTGGTCTCGAGAACTGCATGCACTTTGGAGTGTGCAGTTACTCGATAGCTATAAAAAGAAGCACAGAGTTTCTATCACTCATTATGCCAAATAAACATGACCTATTTTTGCACCAAAACAATACTTGAAAGTGTCTATGAGAATGATCTGATATTTAGCATATATTTTCTTAATCAAAAGTGTAAAAGCTTTTCTTTTTTTTTTTTTTTAGCAGAGTGAAAACATGGAAGGTATGTACCAACTCATAAAGGAATCGTGGCCAAACCATCGGAAGGGGCACCAAATAACACAGGTCAGAGAACACTGAACAAAGGGAAGAAGGGATGGAATAAAGCAGAATAAAACATTTTGGAGCTATTGGGGAATAAGTCTTACCCAGCCGGGAAATGTGTGTTGTGCCTGGGAACACTTCCTGAAATGTGGTCACTATCCTCACGCCAAATACTGCTCTCATCCCACTGACATGAAAATGCCTTTCATATGCATCGTATCAACACATCACAGAGACAAGCTCTGGGCAGATTTTGCTTATGCATTTTGAAATTTAAATTTCAACACACACAGTATCTGTTCCTCTCTCACGATTTCCATCATGATACTCATTACATTATATGTCTCTGCATTCACAAAGCCCAGATTCAAATCCTGCCTCCAAATTCCACAGCTGTATGGCCTTGGATAAGCTGATTAAGATGGAAATAATAATGGTACCTACTTCACTGAGTTTTTAAGAGGACATGGTTAATATATGCAAAGTGGTTAAAACAGTGCTTGGCACTGTTTTCATTATTATAAATATTTTGGAAGATAAGATCACTCAATACAATTACAATTATTACTAAATAAACAAATAAGCTACATCCATATATCATTAACAATTAAGCTTTTTAGAACAGAGTGTGTTATATAAAGTACAACTAGCTTAATGAGAATGAACATAAGGGTAATGATTTAGTTACATGATTTTGAGGTTGTTTACTATTTCTTAGTCAAACATAAAATATTTTATGGCATCAATCAAAGATAAAGCAATAATTTTTCCACAAATTGGAGGTCTGCAAATGTATCATTCTTCCACTAAAAAGTCTTTTTTCCATCAGCTTTTTTTTTTTTTTTTTTTTTAGAGACAGGGTCTCACTCTGTTGCCGAGACTAGAGTACAGTGGCATGATCGTAGTTTACTGCAGCCTCAAATTCCTGGGCTCAAGAGATTCTCCTGCCTTAACCTCCCAATTAGCTAGGACCACAGGTACATGCCACCACACTGGCTAATTTTTTTTTTATTTTTCATAGTGATATGGTCACACTATTGTTACTCAGGCTGGTCTCGAACTCTTGATCTCAAGCAATCCTCCCACCTTGGCCGCCCAAAGTGCTGGGATTATTTATAGGCATGAGCCTCCATCAGCTCTTGAAGGTCTGTGTAAATGAAAGTGGATTCTGTCTATAAAATTTAAATAACGTTACTTTTTATATTTTTTTGATACTGCAAGCTACTTTATGCCTTTGTTTCATTATTTGCTCTCCTATATCTTCTCTTTTCTGACTTGTTTTCAGTTTGGAACACCATAAATTTAGCCTTAACAAACCAGCTGCAGATTCATATGGGAAAGTAGGGAGTACACTCACTGTTCTGAAGTTATTTTTCATTACTCAGAGAATTCCAAATATGGACATTCCTGAGTCTTCTGTACTGTAGCTACTCAAGGAAAACCATTATGTTCAGTTTTCCTTAATACCTTGCTTAGCTTCTAAACTGTATCACACAAAAATATCTAGGGTTCCTTGTTCCTTAGTATGTAGAATTTAATTTTCTTTCAAAACCAAAATCCTTTGTTTTATTAAAATCTACACCAATCTTATCCTGTGTGGAAAAGAAAACAAGCAATAGTAATAGATACAGAACTTGTTAAACTTAAAACAGCCTCCTACTAGCTTCCCAGCTTTACCTTCTAAACCATTTTTCAATCATACTGGCAAAACAACAGTAAGAAGTAGCAGTTGGCCTCATGATAAATGTCCTTATGTAACAGTAGCCCATTAACATATCGTAGCTGACACATTTTTAAATGTGAGTTATCATTTTAAAATCTGGACATTTGATATAAAAATTTGGATTTTCTGTTTCTTTTTAAAAATCACAAGTTCCCTTGTTTGTAGGACCACATTCTCAACATGGCAAACAGCTATCTGGAGCTGAACAGCTGCTCCCCTTAAAGGCAGTGTGAGTTTCCGACGCCACTCAGTATGGGAGGAAGGGGTGATCATCGCCCCCATTGATGTTACCGCCTAATCCCTGGAGGGATCTGAGACTGCAACCTCTGTTCTCCACCCTGAAGTGCTTTTCCTAGTTTCCTCCAAGGATGAGGTGCCATCATGATTCCAGCATTTTAAGTCCACATACTTTGATCCAACAGTTCTACTCCTGAAGAAGCTATGGAAGAGCAGACACACACATATGGGTGTCCACTGTAGCATTGCTTCTCACAGCAAATCAGCCTATCAGTAGGGACTGGCTGAAGAAATAAGTGATGGCCAATCCCTGCAAAACGCTAGAGAGTTCCCAAAATCAACAGGGTACATCTAAGCATGTTGAAATGGGAATACGTCCAAAATATATTAAGTGGAAAAAAGCAAAGCAGAGAAAAGTATGTAATCTATGATCTGATCTATGGGAAAAATGACTGGATATATTAATATATGCATGCAGTTCAAAACTTTAGAAGAAAATAGAAGCAACCTTTTTAACCACATTACTTTTATATTTAAAAGGAAGCACTATCAACAGGGATATGTCAAATCATTTCATAATAATCATCATTACATCTTCATGTTATTTATTTGGTTACCTGTCCTGGTAACAGAGTTCCTCCACAGTCAAGCCTGACTCCGTGTCTTGGGCAAGGAGAAGAAAAAAGCTTCTGGATGGCCCCTCACACCAGGCCCAAGGGCCAGCCCAGAAAAGACACAAAGGGCCACTGTGGAAGCTGTGCTCACTGAGAGAGCTTTGGAGCTCATGTTGCCTCCCCTTTCTTTTGAAAAGCAGAGAGAAGCAGGGCAGAAAGGCAGGCACTCCTCCAGGGAGAGCTCCCAGGCCCAGCTCCAAGTGCCTTTTCAAGCCCCTTTCACATTTTCACGGGGCCCTGGTGTCAGAAATAGTGAAAGAGAGAGAGAGAGAGAAAGATGCTATACATTATTTCCCTAATGCTGCTACTGCTTTGGGCAGGATTGGGAAAAAAGAGGAAAAGAAAAGAACTAGTTCCATTTACAACAGCAGAAACTTTAATTGGTCAACACAATACAGGACTGTAAGAATTTGCTCTTCCCATTAAAGGAAAAACAAGGCCACGGATTCCATGGGCTCAGGAAGGATAGCCAGGGAGTGCTATTCTCGGCAGAGCCTTGGTCGCCTGAGGGATACTACACATCAACAGCCACCAAGGGACTCTCCAGCCCACGCTGCCCTCAGCCTCAAGGACCAAGGGCAACCATCAGCCCTTCCCCCACCCTGTGATTTCCCACCTCTATCCCTTCAAAAGCATCCAAGTCGCACCAGAATAAAAGAACCAGGACGCATAGCACTTCTAGAAATTATCACCTCTTACTAAAATATGTTTTGGGGAAAACAGTTCGCAATTACTTAGCAAAAATAAAGAAACTTAGATAGGGAATAGAGGAGCCCCACAGGGCCATCCTTCCTGGTACTTTTTCCAGAGCCAGAGCCTGGGGTTCTGTCTCCCTGCTCTTCTCCGTTACTATCAAGCACAAAGAAGCATGTAGTGTGTATCCAGCACAGGCGTCCACTCGGAGCTAACTGATCAACACAGAAGCCAGAAAACCTAGGCAGCATGATTTGGAAAATGATTCCTGTATTCTACATAGTATTCTAATACCACCTCCAAAAGAAAGGAAAAAAAACACCATCCTCTTTGCTGTTTTCTCTTAACGTATACAGTTCTCTCCTTTTTATATTCTAGAGTTCTCATACCCAGAACTTCAGATTTAGAGTCATTACGAGGGTTCAAGCCTTATGACAAGAATGATCTTAAATATGGTGGGTCCACTGCTGTCTGACCAATATGCACAATTTAAGAAGCTTTAAACAGGAAAAAAAGAAACCCTAACTCAGGCCTCACAAATTCAGAATTAGAGATTACACAAAGCACTCTCCACACTTCAGTTTGAATCTTCTAACTGCAGCTTGCTAAGCAACTGGAAGGATTAGAGATGGACTGTTTAAGCCACTTAAGTTGTTAAACTATCTTCACACTCTTCAACAGCATTGCCTTGCCTGTGATTTGAACCATTCAGGTAATAATTAGAAATGAGTCCTATGTGTGTATGAAGCAGGTCAATCAAGACTAGCTATAATTAGCAACTGGTGATAATAGATGCTGCTAAAATAGCTGCCCTTCATTTCAAGTATCTCGTCTTTCATTCTTTTTGTTATTTCACGCTGGTCTTCTCCGGAATTGCTGTTTTTCCGTATACGGCGCCATCGGCACACGGCGAGATGTCGAAGGTGCTTACCTCTGAGTCTTTGGACTGCTGATTACGAATGACTATCAGATTGTACAGGATTCTGTCGTCATCTGCTTCTGTGTGAGACACATCATGGGGGATACTCCATAAATTCTTTTCATCGTCTCTTGCCAGAGTTGCTCCGAATGAGGAATACGGATTGCCATCACTAGGGCATGAAAAAAGGAAGGATGAGGGTTTTTTGTTATAAAATGTTATATAACATAGGTATGCAACACACAATATAAATAAAAATATGTAATGTAATCTATAAATATATATTTATATCAAAAAGATCTGAATTGTCTTTAATAATTAAGCACACCACAATAGAAGAGTGAAAATAAACCAAAAACAAATAAGTCACTTTAAAAAGAGCAGAGAACACAGGTACCTAGGCCCCTGGGCAGAGGTAATCACTACAGTTAAACATAAAATTCAGCACTGAGTTCCCCAGCAGCTAAGACAAAACAAGAAATCCAATGGGGAACAGAATTCTTATGTGATTAAAAGAAGAAAACAACAGGAAGAAAAGAACTTTTTACTGGCTCCGAGTTCAAGGAAGCACAGCAAACTTAGAGGACAATGATATATAATATCTATCAAATTTCCTACACCAAGAAAATTAAGTAAAAATATGCATATCCAAATGCTTTCAATAAACAATGCAAGATGCTGAGTACGAATTTCAGTGGTCCCGTTTTGTCTATTTTATGTTTTATCCTTCATAAGGTAGTACCTGTGATTGGGCTCAAGGACGGGGTCAATGACAGGGAGGCACATCTGGGACATGCCCGCACACAGCCCCAGACAACTTCCGTGGGAAGGGCAGGTAGGGCCATGCTGGGGCTGTTTACTTCTAATAATATGTATGAAGCACTGACTACACGGTAATCACAGGGCTCAATAAAACTGTGAGCAAAACAGACGCGATTCGTGTCCTTGGACCTCACTGGAGTCTCATGTGGGAAACATATTAATGACTGATCAGTGACTACGTAATAAAAACTGAGATAAGCGCCATAAAGGGGGAGCTCGGGGAGCTGTGAGAGCACATGCAAGACGCTAACAGAAAGTCCTAGAGCAGGTGGGCATCAGAGAGGTGCTGCGACGAGGAGGTGCTTCAGCTTTAAGTTGAAAGACAGGAACAGAGTTGCAGGCAAAGGAAACGGCGTGTTTAAAGGCCAGGGAGGGATGAAACGGGGCGTGTTTAAAGGCCAGGGAGGGATGAAACGGGGTGTGCGCCACTGGGCATTGGCCAGAGCACGGAAGGGAAGCTGGGCCGGTAGCTTGGGGCTAGACACACACGGCTTTGCGGGTCGTGTTTTCTAACATTCTTCTACTGTGGTCTACGTTCCTAAACACATGGTGAGAGTGGAAAGGGTCTTAAGCAGGACTGAGAGGTGACACGAACAGTATTACATCTGCCAAAGGCTTACATCTGGCTGAAGTGTGGAGAATCCTTCACAGGCTGCAAGAGTAGATTTGGGAGGTTCATTAAGAAGCAGTTGAGGCAACCGGGGTGAGAAAGGACAGCATGAGCATGAGAAGGATGGTGTGGCGCTGAAGAAAAGTGCACTATTCAGGACTGTGGAAGGCAGAGTCCTGGGGATTTGGGGGTGAACTCAGCGGGGAAGGGGAGGACCACAAGGACAGCGGTGGGAGAAATGAATGACCACTCCACGCACTCTGGCTTATTTGCCCGTGTGATGACAGATGTCATGCTCAGAGGTGGAGCTGTGATGACTCATGGCCACGGGCTGGTGAACTCACCTGCAGGTGTGGCATGAGGGCACAGAGGACAGGCAGAAGACACCCGGAGAAGCAGACTGCACCGGGAAGGAGGGTAAGAGGTGACAGCTGGGCTGACGGAAATGTTAAAACGTCAATGAACACCAGATTCTCAGAAGTTGGCACCAAGGAAATCTCGCAACAGGAAGCAAAGCGCCAGTCACCGGGTTGGGGTCCAGCAACAGGAACCTGCCCATCAGGGGACAGGCTCCAGTGCGAGTGATGGGGGGCAGGTCAGGCTGCCAATCACGGCCTCGGACTTGCGAAGACAACCAGGGCCCACTTGTAAAACTTGGGGTGAATACTGGGTACTGGGCTGGGTGCTTTGGGGATGTGAAGATAAATAGGACGTCCTCCCTGCCTCTAACATGACTATGATGCAATGACATAAGTACAACTTTTTTGTCAGTAAAAGGACACACAGAATGTTGGAGGAGCAGAGAGGAAGAAATGATAAATCTCGTGGGATGAGAAGGAAGTTCAGGAAGGTTTTCATGGAGAGACAACATCTAGCCCGACCTGGGGACTGCACAGGCTTGCACCGGGAAGAGAAGTCACGGGTCAGCTCGAGCAGGAGCAGCGTGCGGCAGCTCCGACGGCCCACAGGCTGGGGACCCCAAGTATTCCTGCCTGACGACAGCACGTGGCGCACAGAGCAAGGGAAATGGAGGGACATGAAGAAGAAAAGGTAATCTGGAGACAGCAAAGATAGCGCTGGAGTCCAGGCTTCATTCTATGAACTGTGACGAGCTATCAAAGGGATTTTGAGCCTTCTCAGGTCTGGGCTTTACAGAAACAACGCTGGCTGAAGAAGGTGCAGGAGATGGTTTAGGAGGCTGTTACAGTCAACTGTCAAACGAAAGCAGGTGTGGTTTTCACACCATGCTCCTTGAGGTCCCAGTGTCAGGGGCCTCAGGACCATGGCAGGACAGGAGTAGAGGAGATGGACTGTCCTGGCTGGAGAAAGAAAGAAGCCCACAAACTAACCACAGCCAGAGCAGCTGCTCTGCCACCATCTTCTCTGTTAGAGCTGCAGGGAAGATTCTCCCAGGCATAGGAGAGGTGGGATCTACTGCTAAACAAATAGATACATAATTGTAAATGTTTCAGAATAGAGTGATTAGGATGAAAGAAGGCAAGACTGAGAGCCAAGGAAACAGCAGTGAGAGTGGAAGTGTGAGGTCCAATTCCAGCAGGACCTATTCCTGGGGGCAGCACAGAGGTGCCAGAGAGAGGGCTCAAAGACCATCTGTGAGGGTGACGCCTTTAGCTGGGACACGTGGGGCAGAAGCCAAGGCTGACCTTTCAGCTTGCAGGATGTTCAGGGAGATGCCACGGATCTGGCTCAGGGGCGAGGACGGGGCAGAGATCTAGACGTGGAGAAATGGACATGCATTTCATGGCACCCCGAGAGCACATCAGAGGATCAGAGGCACAGACTGAGACCCGGGAGTGCGGAAAGACCTTAGGGGAATAGGAGAGTGGAAAGAACAGGTGAGTCAAGTGGACAGGAGGTGGACACCAGAAGGATGTCAATAACATGAAGGGCACGGACTTCAATTTCTTTTTGTGGCCAATGATAAACCACCACTGTATCATACAATACATTCAGCGCCAAGGGTGCTGCATCCCCTCCCTGGTGTTATACAACCACCCGAGGCGAGAAGGGTGGGTGGCATTAGCCCACCTTGCAGACAGGGACAAGGTGCTTGGCTTCTCCCGGGCCAGGCAGCCAGCTGACAGTCCTCCCAGCACGAGGTCCCTGATGGTGAGTCTCGGAGCAGCCACGTGTCATTCCACTTGATACCCAAATGCCTTGCCTGGGATGCACCAGTCAGCTGGGATAACGACCATGTGTGTGGATGCTCCCTGTGCAAACCAGCAGATGCCCCATGACTTCTCGCAGGGACAGCACCCTCCTCCAGGTCCCCCGACTGGGGACACAGCTTCCACCAGCAGCTGTGACCACAGCTGCTGACATCGCAGATGCACCTTTGGGGCAATGAAACCCTAGTACATTCCTGATGCTGGGCTTCCATCTTACCCCACATTTGTTTCATTTTTATAAGTCTTGTCTCCTCAACAGGTTGGGAAGTTCCTGGAAGGCAAGGATCATACCCAGCATTTCTCCCACTCCCAGATCACTATGCAGGGGCTGGCACCGAGCAGTTGTTTTAAAAGTACTTGCTGAGTGGAACAAACTGAGCTGCGATCCTAATCTGCCAAAGGAAGCCCAGACATAACTCACTGTCACTACTTTTAAAAATTTCTCTAAAGCAGGAGGTTTAGAAATGAGCCAGTATAGGCCGGGCGCGGTGGCTCACGCCTGTAATCCTAGCACTCTGGGAGGCCGAGGCGGGTGGATCGCTCGAGGTCAGGAGTTCGAGACCAGCCTGAGCAGGAGTGAGACCCCGTCTCTACCAAAAATAGAAAGAAATGATTTGGACAGCTAAAAATCTATATAGAAAAAATTAGCTGGGCATGGTGGCGCATGCCTGTAGTCCCAGCTACTTGGGAGGCTGAGGCAATAGGATCGCTTGAGCCCAGGAGTTTGAGGTTGCTGTGAGCTAGGCTGACGCCACGGCACTCACTCTAGCCCAGGCAACAAAGCGAGACTCTGTCTCAAAAAAAAAAAAAAAAAAATAGAAATGAGCCAGTATCTACGTGAATAATCAGTAAAAGTAAGATTTGACCATGAACAATCTAGCCACTTTTTGCTTTACTAAACCACAATTTCTTTTCCTGTTTTTAGAAGGTTATCATATTTGAGAAGATATTCCTGTTTTGAGAAGCTGTCTCCCTGGCCAGTCCCCCAACCCCTCACAACCTCTCTCTCTTTCTCTGTCTCTACCTCTACCTCTCTCTCCTCTCTCCATCTGTCTTTGTCTCTATCTCTCTTTGCTCTCCCTTGCTCTCCTATTTATTTCTCCTCTCTCTAGCTGTCTCCTCTCTCTAGCTGTCTCTCCCTCTCCCTCTCTCTCTTTCTCTGTCTCTGTCTATCTCTCCTCTAGCTGTCTCTGTATCTCTCTGTCTCTCTCTACTCTCTCTCTCCCTCTCCCTGCTCCCCAAGATACACCCACCCCCACACACACACACACACAAATGCCTCCAGCCAATGTAAAGCACCAGCCACTCGATGTACAAACTGGAGTGAAGCTCTACAGGAAGGCCGCTCCCCGGCCTGTTTAGAAACGCTCGTGTCTCTAGACATGTAAGTGCCCCCAGAGTTCTCCCCAGATCCAGCCTGCCCTAATTAGCAGTGGTGTTCCGCTCGTGTCCTCTGACGAGCCTCCAACTCTGCCTCTGATGAGCCTCATTGATACTCGGGGGACCGTAAAACAGGGACGAGAACCAACTGCTCCAGCCTGAATGAGCAGTGCCTCCCAGCAGCAGGGTTTGCTACGAGCTCGGGGGCCTCCCCGCACGGTCTGACCCACTCCTCACTAAGGGCAGCCTCCTGCCTGCAGCCTCCCTCCTCCCAGACCTCGCTCCCACCAGGGTCTTCTCACCCAGTACTCACAAGTCAGGTTTCATCGGGGCACAGGAAAGGTGGAGTTCTACCATTAAAGTAAAAAACTAAGAATTTTTTCAAAATATTGGTCAAGGTGAAAATGCAGGAGGGTCGTGAGCTCACTCAGCAGCATTGGTGGTACCCGTGACAGCAGCCAGGCCCTGCGACCCGGGTCCTGCACAGCCCCTGCCCCAGCCTGCTCTCTCTCACCCCTGCTCTGCCACCCAGCTGGCGCACCAGCCACTTTGGTTTAAAACTTCGGACCCTTCGGGCGGAGAGACCAGAACAGAGAAAAGCCTGTAGCAAGCAGCCTGAGGAGAGGCAGCTTGGGCACCTCCAGAGAATTCAATGCAAAGGCCCTGAGGTCTGGGCCAGAGAAGCCCTGGGAGGAAGGAGGGAGGAAGAGGCTGCAAGTCCAGAGCTTCTCTTTCTCTCCCTCCCCTGCATAATGAGTCCTAAAAGGTTCTAAAGAAAGCGAGTGTGGCTGTTTTGCCCCCGGCCACCATCTGCTACTGATGAATATTTTATGAACTTCAGGCATTTGAGAAGTCGCTCTGATGTTACATGCTAAGCAGAAGCTGCTTTTATTCTCCAACAGTAAGGTGAGAAAAGTCTCAGATTTCGCCACTAATCCCACCCAGGAGCACAAGACCCAGTGGATCTGGAGTCTTTAATTTCAGGGTGATCTATAGCAAAAAGGAGACTCAAGGTTTGGAAAGGCTAACCTCTATGCCCGGGACGTGGTTGCAAAGCACTAGCTGGCATCACAGCTATTCACCAAGAGGTCCCCAGGATTCCTCACTGACAACAAGGGCTGCGTGTGAAAGATTGCGGGAGGCCCCACTAAATGCTGTGCACACAGCCTGGCTGCTGGCACTCGCAGTTCCTGGGGCTTTACTGCTGTCCCACAGGCCGTGTGTCAGCTTAAGACAGAAGCTCTGAAATATCTCCAGTAAACAGTAACCCAAGGTCTAGGAAAACAGACCTCAAGAGGCTGTTCCAGTCCCTTGACTGACTGCTCAAGCCCTCTTTGTCTGACTCCCCACTAGGGACTGGCGGGCCTGTCAGCCCCCTGGCTTCTAGACCTTCTTCTTCCTCCTTCAGTGGAAATGTCCCTGGGGAGCAGGTGAAACGAAGACCTTTTCCCTCTCCATCCTTGCCTTCCTTCCCTCCTTCCTGCCCACCTGCCTTCTGTCCTTCTCCCTCCTCCCTCCCTCCCTCTCCTCCTTTCTTCTTTGTTTCTTTCCCTCTCTCTTCCTTCCCCCCTCCTTCTCTCTTCTGTCTTCCTTTCTTCCTCTCCCCTTTTTCTCTCTCTCTCCTCTCCCTTTCCTTTTCTCTGTCTCTCTCTCCCCTTCCTTTCTTCTTTCATTCATTCTCTCTTTACTGTTTCCAGGACAGACATTCTGGCTACTGTCTCTTACCTGGTTGATCCAATGTTTAAACATGTCTTATCCCCAAGTTTCAACAGTGTGCTGTCCATTCTGGAGCCTTTCTCAGCCCTTAACCCCATAGGCTCATGACTCCTTCAGCATCAGAGATACGCCTACCTTGACATGAAGGACGAAGAGCACAGCGCAGCCCTCTCTGGCTCACACCCCTCTCTGATGTGCTCCTACCCTTCCGGCTTCCCACCCTCAGGGCTGAGGCAGAGCTCCGTGAGTCCTGTGCCGTCATCGGCACTCTGCTCCCAAGGCTTGAAGAGGGTCCTGACAGGCGCCCTGTGAGGCAGGTGGGGCAGCCATGGCTTTTATCTTGTCCAGCTGAGAAAACGCTGGGCTCAGGAAGATGAGACTCGGTCCTTGGTCTCTTCCCTGCTTACACTCACTCCTGGTCATTTCATCCAGTCTAGTGTCTTTAAATATCTACATGAGGAAGATTCCCAAACCCATACCTGTCTCCCCAGCTCGGACTTCTCTCCCAAATTTCAGACTTTCCATCTCCACTTGAATGTGTAACAGACCACACGAGCTCCAGGTGGTCCCAACCGAGCACCTGATCTTCCCACTAACCCCGGCCACCAGCAGGCTCCCTGCTCAGATGACAGCCACGCCACCCCTCCTATCACTCAGGCTAAGACCCTGGAAGTCATCCCCAACTCCCTCCCCCCTGCACCCCATCCACCAGAAAATCCTATCGGCTCTACGTTCTAAACATATCTACCTCTACCACCACACCCGGAGCCAAAGTTTCTCATGTCTTGCACAAGAATTCCTGAAATTTTTTTTTCACTCATCTATTCTTTCTCCGGTTGCCTCCCACCAACTCTATTCTTAACACAACAGCCAAAGTGGTTCTTTTAATGTGTAAATCGGATCATGTCATCCCTCAGCTCAAAACCCCCCAGTGGCTCCCATTTGACCTTGAGTACAAGCCAAAGGCCCGCATTGGTCCATAGGGCAGCCATGACACCCTGACCTCTCTGCTGTTCCCTGAGCCCCCCAGTCCACCCTGATCTCAGAGTGTGACCCCTGCACCGGCTGACCCATCTGCCTATAATGCTTTCCTCCGGATACCTATTTGCCTCACTCCTTCCTCTCCTTCAGATCTTTCTTTAAACACCACCTCCTCACCAAGGCCTGCCCTGACCAATCTACTTAAAATTGCAAACATGGCCCCTTCCTTGCTCTGCCTTTTCTGTTTCCTATGCAGTCATTTATCTCCTGGTTTACTGTTTCTTGTGCCCCCCAGTCCACCACTAGAATAGAAGCCCCACGAGGACAGGCATCTACATCTATTGTGCTCAGTGATGTATCTCAAGGGCTTAGAGCAGCGCCTGGCACATAGTGGATGATCAGTAAATATTTGCGGAACGAATGAACTCTTGCTTCCCAAGTTCACAGGGCTCTGAACTGCAGAGATGAGGCTGGAATCTGTGTCTCTGGGCTCCTAGACGAGCTCTTAACATTTTCAGCTGTTTAAATGTGTGAAGGTCGGGCGTGCAGTCTTGTGGGGGGAAGCAGATGATGAGCACGTCTGCTCGTGTCAGATGACAATAAGACTATGAAGAAATGCACAGTGAATAAGGGAGGGGGTCAGGGAAGGACTCTCTGCTACAATGGCTTCGAGCAGAGATCTGAATAAAGTGAGGGAGCTACCCGTGCAGGTAACTAGAGGAAGAATATTCTAGGCAGGGAGGACAGGAAGCACAGAGGCCCTGAGACAGGGCTGTGTTTGGTACATCTCAGGGACCAGGAGGAGGCCAGGATGGCTGAAGGATGACCATTAATTACTCCTCCTGTGCTGACTTTGAAGTCTACACCACGCCAAATAGCTTCCAGCTGGAAACCACCCAACAGTCCGCCAACAGTAGGACAGATGAACGAAATGAAATATACCATAAAGCAATAAAAGAACTAAGCTACACACAGCAACGTGGACGAATCTCACCACGTGGGGCAAACAAAGTGAGTCATACGAGAACACACAGTCTGATCCCATTTCTGTGAAGTTCAAAGCAGGCAAAACTAAAGTACATCTTTAAGGTGCACACACAGGTCATAAAGCTGGAGGGAAAAACAAGGAAATGACTATCACGAAGGTCTGCATGTGATCAGGAAGCAGACAAGGGGCTGGCAATCGCTATCTCTTGCCCTGGGAGGTGGTTACCCGAGTGTTCCCTTTATACTTGTTCTTCCCACAGTAAATACTTTGGTATGTTTGTTGTCTGTGATATCACACATACAAACACAAGTTTTCAAAAGTTTTTTTTTTTTTTTTTTTTTAAGGCTAAGTAAGAAGTAATTCAAGACACTGTCAAACAGTTCAAGGGCTCTTTAAAATATACACACTGTCTCACCAAAATTATTTTCTAAAAAGGCACAAAAGCATAGAGTACATGGTATATACTGGGCACAAACAAACATTTATTAACCAGACTAAAAAGGACTTCATTCATTAACAGAATATACTATTTTACCCAACACTTAGGCAGAATTTACTTTTTAAACAAAGGTGTAGTGATACAGTCACTTCAAGATATCTAGAGACTAAAAAGTTTCAGGAAACCTAGATCACATGATGCGTAAGAGAAAGAAATTTCATCTTCTAGGGAACTCCCAATGACACTAAGACTGACTAATGCCAGTCACAAAGAGAGAACAGGGATGCTGTGGGCTGCCTGAGAAGAAAACCTTTAAAAGTCATCCTTGTGACTTTTGAGCAGTTGACTTCCTATAAAGCACTCAGCTCCTACTGTTGGGCCCGAGGCCCTGTTCTAGGAACAGCACCCATGGCCCTCTGACCCTCCCCATCTCTCCTCTGTCTTTCAAGAGGGAAAAAGTGCCAAGCTTGGAAGGGGATTCTTGCAGCCAGGGGCACCTTCCTACAGTAAAAGCCCTTGTGCCCCTGTGTCTGGCCCCGGGGCTACCAGCTTTGCAAACTGCAGGTTTCTGCAGGGATGAGGTGTGCCAGCTCCTCCCAATCTGCTCAGAGACCTGGCTCCGGGAAACCCAACAGCATGTTGTGGGGGAAAAGCCAGGCCATCTGGGCCCCGGTCTGAGAGATGTCACTGACACGAACACATTCACCAACATTTTTTAAGAGCCCTTCCAAGGATAGAAGATGATTTGATCAGCTCAAAGGTCATGTGAGCCCACAAGGAAATGAAAAACTCCACAAATGTAAAAGATTATTGTACCTCTAGAGCTGGTGGTGATCCCCTTTTAAATGCTACAAGCCCTCCCTTACCCTCATCCTTCTTTCCCGCTGGCACCTGGTTTCGCCAGCCTCAATGCAGGAAAATGTGTCTCTTCAGAAAGTCTCATACTTCAAACACAATTTCTAGCCCACGCCACATAAGCAGCTAGTTACACACGTCTCTGTGTACTAGAAGGGCTCTGTGCTTTCCACGGCTTCGAAATATAACAGGATGTGAATCCCAGCTCAGCCTTGTGTGCCTTTGAGCAAGTTACTGAAGTTCTCTGTGCCTCAGTTTCTTCAACTACCCAGTGGGGATTACAGGCCTAATTACAGTCAACCCTCATTATTTGCAGATTCTGCACTTGCGAATTCTCCCATGCACTAAGATTTACTTGTAACCCCAAAATCAATACTAGTGATGTTTTCGAGGTCATTCGTGAATATGCACAGAGTGGCAAAAAATTTAGAGCTGCCTCAGGTGCACACGCTCAGCCAAGGTCAAACAGGCAACGCTCCGCCTTCCTGGTTCAGCTCTCAGACTGGAAACAGGTGTCCCTTTTATGGCCTATTTGGTGTCACTTTTTTTTGCTTTTTTGTACTTTTTGTTGGTGATCTCACTCTTTAGAATGTCCCCCAAGCATGGTGCTGAAGCACTAAAATACATGTTAAATAGACAGGCTTCGTTCAGACGTGAGATACAGTGCTGTTGGCTGTGAGGTCAAGGTTAATGAATCAACAATATACTATATTAAATAAGGGGTCTTTAAGCAGAAACACATAAAACAAGGTTATATATTGATCAGTTGTCAGAAATCTAATCCTGCAATCAGCTTGCAGGAGCCTAACCCTGCATGTCCTCTAGGAACAATGGTTCAGTATTCACTGATTAAGTGTTCAAGGTGACTTTATAGAACATAACTGCCACAAACAAGTATCGGCTGTACCTGATAGGGTTAGGGTGAGGATCTCACTAGCAGATATAAAGCACTTACAACAGTGTCTCACACACCGTAAGTATTAAGTTCAACCTGCCAAGGATCAGGACAACAATTGTCAGAGACATTCTGCTCCTCAGTCTCAGTCTCTCCCCTATCCAGTGCGACCCAGACGAAACCATTTCCTTACAGCCTATGGGCCACGGAGGGAAATTCAATTCTGTTTTGAATCTGGCCCATAGCCACAGGCCTAGATCAACTCCTCTTTAGAACAACCCCTTGTGTGGGCACAAAACAATCATTTAGAGCAAACTGAGATTTTATTTCACTTTTCCCTAATACCAGTTCAGACACTAGAAAATTGAAACACTGACGTCTATTCTCCATTCATCGCCCGCAGATAAGGGCATCAATTCTGCTATGAACGGCAGCTGCGAGTGGGCATTGAGACGAACAGGGCAAAACAGATTTGGAAACTCACGATACGGTCCGCTTGTGTGGCTTAAGAGAGTGCCACGAATAAAAACCCAGCATGGTTGCTCATTCTTTCCATTTCTTCTTTTGCTTCTGAACAACCAGACAGTCATGATGATGATGCTTATCAATAATTAACAGCCCGTAAAAATTACAGATTATTAACAACTATACATCCCTGAGAAAGTTCAAAGTAATTCTTGTGAAAGATGCTTTGGCGCATGACGCACACAGAGCAGCTGGCTCCTTTGCATTCGGATTTGTGGCGGCAGCTCCGGGAAACTGACAACACATGCCCTAAATGTTTCTTTTAATGAATAACATGAAACCTTCGACCACAAAATCACTCACTAGTTTACAGACGAATGATCAATGATCTGGCCATTCCAAAACAATCCATGGCACTATCATCCTCTTCTCAATGCATCCTGGCTTCTTATTGTTGTTCTGATCGCTATTTACCCTACTTGAGAAATGTGCAGGGGAGAGTGGCATACAGAACCCCAAACCTTACAGAGATGGTTGATAAGGTGACTCTTACATGACTCAGCCCTAAAATGAGGATAAAGGAGAGAAAACACTGAGTATACAACTGAAAGGCTGAACAAGACCTTTGGCTTTCTTTGGGAGGCCTGCGTTAGGGTCAGGCCTATGTGCTTTCTCCAGGCCCAGACTTGTTCTGAAGCTTGCCTGCATAAAAAGTGCCCACACAACTCTTTGCTGGTCAGGCAGCCCTGGGCAGCTGAAGAGTTGAACAAAAGTTCAGGATTCACTTGTCCTGAGTCTTCAGGCTCCTTCCCGGTACTGCAGACAGCACCGTCGTGCCTGCGTTCCATGGCAGGGCAAACAGAATGTCAGCTGACACAGTCCACAGGAAGAGGATGAGGGAGCCTGGAATGGCCCTCGAAGATCACAGTTAAAGTCGGATCTCCCCATTTTACAGAAGAACAAACTAAAGTCCAAGGAAGTTAAGAGACAATCCCAGAGTCTCACAGCTGGATAACAGTTGAGGCTGGGACTCGGGTCTCCTAACTCCCACCGGACTCGGCTTACAGAGCCAGGTTGCTTCCATATTTAGATGGAAGAACTAATAATAAGGAAAGACATGGAAAAAGGGAAGGAGAAAGGGGTTAGAATGGGCAGGGCTAAGGCTAGTGATATCCAGTGATTTCTAGCATGTAAATATATGTTACTTTTGGAAAATATTTGGTATTTTTCTGAATTTTCTGCAATGCAACTCATGGACTTTGAAGTCAGACAGACACTAATTCAAATTCTGATTCTCCTACTTTTAGCTGTGGCTTTGAATTATTTAAATTCTATTTTTTATTTATTTTTTTTTTTTTTTGAGACAGGGTCTCTCACTCTGTTGCCCAGGCTGGAGTGCTGTGGCACAATCATAGCTCACTGCAATCTTGAACTCCTGGGCTCAACCAATCCTCCTGCCTCAGCCTCTCCAGTATTTGAAACAATAGGCATGTGCCACCACACCTAGCTTTTTTTTTTTTTAATTTTTTATAGAGACAAGGTCTCACTTTGTTGCACAGGCTGGTCTTGAACTCCTAGTCTCAAGCAATTCTCTCACCTTGGCCTCCCAAAATGCTAAGATTGTAGGCGTGAGCCACCCCAGCCAGCCTGAATTACTTAAATTCTTTAAGCCCTGAGTTCCTCCTCTATAAATGGAGATAACTAACAACTATCTCACTTGGTCCTAGTGACTATTAAATGACAATGCATGTACAGAAATCTCACTTATGCAAGACCCAATTTGCAGTATGCACCATGTTTAAGAATGCTGAATAGATTCACTACAGAGGTCACCTCTGGTGCTGGGAACAGGATGCAGCTATGGAGGGCTATGTCGGGGCTCCACTCTATCGTGAATATTTTCCTTCTTAAGGTGGGTGCTGGGTATACTGCTTTTGCTTTATTATTCTTCATAATGTTTTGTCTACATATATGTTTAAAAATGTACACATAGGAAGCAATTAATAAATTAACAGTTGTTATGATTATTATTAATCAAAAAGTAGTTCTTATTCCATGCAAAGCACTGTGCTGGGCACCACAGGGAGAACTAAAGTGAGTAAGATTTCACCCCCTGCAATCCAGACTAGAACCTCTGGTCTCGCTGGGATCACAGCACCCATCTTCTCACTGTAATGCCGGGCAGGATGCAGTAAGTGACCAGAGGGGTAAAAAGAAAGAAAAGAGACACCCTAACTTCTTAGACTTTCTAAGTCTTCATCAGAAAGGTGGCGACTGAAACTGAGCAGAGTCTTTAAAGTGTAAGAAGTAAACAGAAAGGTGTCTCCACTAACAATTATGGCACCAGAGGAGAGACCAGCATGATTAGGTTGAATGCAAAATCTGAGAACAGGGGAGGAGGAAATGGAAAAGAAAGGACAAATGGCCTGCACAGAGGTACTCCATGTCCACAGAGAAAAGAACATCCAATTTCTTTCTCTTGTAACTCTCAGGAGAGCAATTTTCATGTAATTATACAAGGGGGCAAAAACCACATTTCAGTGCCTAGCAAACAGTAAGAGCCTAATAACTACTCTCTTAATAAACGGATATTACCTAAATGGGCTCGCCCCCAGAAAGAGATCAGTAATCTTTCAATACCATCTCAAATGTAAGCTTTCAAAGCTGTGCTTCTCAAAGGGTGTCCCCAGACCAACTGCCTCAAAACCTCCTGGCTTAGGGAGAGGCCCCTCCCCAGATCCAGTGAGTCACAGTATTTGGGAAGGGGTCTCCAGAGCAGCATTTTAAGCAAGTCCAACAGGTGATTCTAGGGCAAAAATACGATGGTGAAGAAGGAGGTGGGGGTACAGTTGACTATTCGTTAAGATGTTTGTTCGTGACACAAAGGACAGCAGAGAACAGCAGCTGAAGGGCATGGCAATATCAAGATGAATTTTTAGTCAGGGGATTTACTCAGCAGATTTCTAGAGAAAGAATAAAGAAAGAAAAAAAAAACTAGCGGGACAGAGAGAAAATACAGATACAAATCAGAAAAGGCACAGGCATTCCCCTTCAGGCACGAGGTTCCTGGGAAAAGCAGAAGGACCAAGGTCAAAGACATAAGCAGCATTCTCAGACTAGCAAACAAGCTGAGACCAAGAGCTGTTTTTCCTGAACTAACAAGAGTCCCTGGTGCGTTTTGGAAAAGGATTGGAGATGATCATGCACACAGAGGACAAATGTCATCTCCCCTGACCCTATCTCGTCCAGGCACTGTTGCCTTGGGGAGTAAAATAAAACTGGAAAACCATTCTTGTGCACAGTAAAGAATTTGGCTTGGGAAAAAGAGATGTATGAACAAAACTTTTTTGTTGATTAAAAACAACAACATAAAGGATGATAAATAAAGATAATAATTCAGTCCATCTGCCCATATGATTTCACCACATCAAGATTTCAAACCAGTCACTTTGGGAAACATTATGGCAGTTTCTCAAAAAAATTAAATATACAGTTACCATATGACCCAGCAATTCCACTCCTAGGTATTTACCCAAGGAAACTGAAAACAGACATCTATACAGAAACCTATGTGTACGTGAATGATCAAATCGGCACTATTCATAATAGCCAAAAAGTGGAAACAACCCAAATGTCCACCAACTGCTGAATGGATAAACAAAATGTGATGTATTCATCCAATGGAATATTTATTACTCAGCCATAAAAATGAATGAAGTGTTGATACATGCTAAAACACAACGAACCTTGACAACATCATGCTAAGTGAAAGAAGACAGACACAAAAAGCCACATATTGTTGATTCCATTTATATGAAATGTCCAGAATAGAGCCAGAAAGTAGATTAGAGGTTGCCTGAGCAGGAGGTGGGGGAGTGGGAGAGTGACTGCTAATGGGTATGTTGTTTCTTTCCCAGGTGATGAAAAATTAGACAGTGGTGATGGCTGCACAGCTTTGTGAAGATACTAAAAACTACTGAATTGCACACTTCTGAAAAAATTAAAAATAAATTTTAGAAAAAGTTTCACACTTGACCTTAGGATGACTTGGGTAGGAAATATCATGCAGGTACCTATACACACACACACACCACTGTTCCACATGTCCATTAATAAGCTGCTCTTCCCAAATATTGTTATATTGAAATGGTGCCAGAATGACACTAAACTACATAAGCCCAGTCCACTCATATTCACATGCTCAGAATAATAACAATGATAATTAATAACTAAAATTTATTGAGTGTTTACTATGTGTCAGACACTATACTAAGCACTTTATATGTATTATCTCCTTTCATCTTTCACTGTAACCCTTTGAGGTATGTACTATTATCCCCATTTTACAGGTGAGGAAATTGAGGCACAGATAATTTTAATAACCGTGCCAGGTCACCTAGTTGGATGAACTGACTCATCCCGGCAATCTGATTCATGGGCACTGTGCTATTCTGCTGCAACTGGCCCTGTCTTCCTAAAATCACTTGCAAAATTCACTGACTTACAACATTCACTGGAAATAAGCCAAGACAGGAGAGGATCTACATTTTAAAACAACAAAACTATCAACTGAAATATCAGTCCTGGACAGAAAATTGGAAACACCCAGGGCTCTGAGGATGAGACTAAGCTGAAGGCTGTAATTCTTGTTACTAAGAGCATTGACAAGTTGACAGTATAACTCAAGCATAAAATTCTAGATTGTTACCCACTACCTTTTAGATGAGGGATAATTGGGTTTCTCCCTGCCTATAATAATCTACAAATCTAAGTGGGACTCCCATCAGCAAATGCAATCAAAAACGTTGTGTATGTATGTATGACTGTTTATATACATATAATACAAATGACATACATGTTTATGCTCGTGTGCTCACTAAACAGTGAGGAGCAGATGGTAAATTCTAAGTCTTTTTAAAATCACAGGAGAGGCTAAGTGACGTATCTCAGGAATGGAAAGCCAAACACTGTACGTTCTCACTAATAAGTGGAGTTAAAAGATGGGTGCACATGGGCACGAAGTGATATAAAAGACATAAGAAACCAAGGATGAGGGAAGGCAAGAGGGAGGGGTGTGGGATAAAAACTAGCCTATTAGGTACCATGAACACTATTCTGGTGATGGGCACACCAAAAGCCCTGACTTCAGCATTATACAAGATATTCATGTAACAAAAACACTTGTACCCCTACCCCTTTAATTAATATTTTGAGATAAAAAAATATAGGAGAGGATGATGAGTAAGGGCAAAGTAATCAAAGAAAACTGCCTGAGAAGCCTTGAGAAACAGCACTGAGGAAGGGGCACTAAGGATAAAGGTCACCACTCGAGGCTACTTGCAGGAAACAAGAGTGGATTGTTCCTGCAGCAGCAAGGAGTGTGCAGAGTGGAATGTGCTGGAAAATAAGAGTGGACAGGCAGGAAGGGGTTACGTAAGATCTCCAAAGTCAAGGGAAGTGTTTGGACTTGATAGAGTAAGAAAAGGTAAATCATTCTTTAGAAAAAGTTGCAAACGTTCATAAGAAAGAAACCCTGGCTTCAGTATTTGCTTACCCAACCCTGGAATTCCGCCTTAAATACTGTTTCCCAATCTCATTTTAAATATTCTGCTTCTGTCATACCTACCCCTGAGGCATAACCTAGTCAAACCTTAATTTCAGTAAACTCGAGATATAAAATCATTGCTTAAAATCACAGCCCTCAACAAACCTGTATTTTATGGTCTCTTCACAAAGCTTCCTAGCATATTGCTTAATGAGCATTCAATTTCCTCACACTTCGTGGCTTAACCTAAACGGAATCAACATAGCCTCGTGGATAGGCTGTCCCCTGATAAAATAGGCATTTATCGTGTGAACAAGATTTCCTTGTGCTCAGTCACCGAAACAGGCTTCTTTGGGTCATAAAATTGAATGAGAAGCATCCAACTTTTCTGCCGAGTGAAACCGAAATCCTCAGTCGCCTATTCCCCGGTAATGCACTTGACCCCAGTAATACACTAGACTTCTCTCCCGAACTCCCCGCCCAGGCGCTGCACCTGAGTTCTTGGCACTGTCCTCAGGCATCCAGCTGGGTCTCAGGTGCCTCTGAGGATCTGTGCTTTGAAGCAAAAGTCTTACCCAAGGAACAAACCCACGATATCTTGTACGTAAGGCACCAAGGGGCTGAGCTGGCGCCTCAGTGTGCCCACACAGCAAGTCCCCTCCCCAACTCAGGCACAGGTACCCTCCCTCCGCGACGCTCGGCCACCAGGGGTCCCCGGATCCCGCCCCGCTGCGCGCCCACCTGACCAGGGGCTCCTTCTCGGGCAGGGCGGGCTCCTCCAGGCACTTGCAGGGGCAGCAGCAGCACACGATCCTCAGCCAGTCCCTCAGCCCCATGGAGAGCGAGGGCCCCACCGGCGCCGGGAGCCTCGGAACAAGCCGCCGCAGCGAGCGATCGCGGCTGGGGCGCGGCCACCGGGCCGGCGTCCAGGTGCGGGGACAGTGGCGGCCCGGGCGTCGCCGGCCGGTCCGTGCGCATCCCGCTGTGGCCGGGGACGCGAGCGAGGGCTGCGGGCCGCGCGCCTTTCGCTTGCGTTTTGTTTGGGGCTTGGGTTTTCCTGGGGCTTTTTCCCCCCTCTTTTAATTCCCGGAGCGCAAATTGGGGCGCATGCGTCTCCGAGGCGCCCCGCTGCTGCCCTCTAAGGAGGAGGCGGGGACTCCAGCCAGACCGCCAAATCCCAGGGCACCCGCGGCCGGCGAGCGGGCTGGGGGCGGGCAGGGAGGGGAAAGCCCGCGGGCCGCAGAGCGCGAGGTCGAGCTGAATCTACTCATGCCTTTTACGAGATTCCCTGCGCAAGGAAATAAAAGGTCCTCCCTCACCTCCACACGCCTTCAAAGCAGGGTTTAAGACATAGTTTTGACTTGTCAGCTTCACACAGAGTAAAAGCAGAAGAATATGGATTAAGGCGTTATAGAGGTGGGGTTATTTTTAAGTAATATATTCACAATGATTTGAAAAATCGTTTTCAAACCTCCCAGTCCTTGACTAGCCCCCTCTAAAAAGGTAACCACTTGTGAATTTCCGGATCTATTTATGTGCTTATTTATCTTGTCAACGGAAAAAAGCCAAACTCTGTAAAACAATTTTAAAGAGATTTATTCTGAGCCAAATTTGAGGACCATGACCTGGAGCCGAGCCCAAGAGGCCTTGAGCAAGTGAACTGGCTGTGGCTGGGTTACAGTTTGGCTTTATACATTTCAGGGAGACAGGGGTTACAGGTAAAGTCATAAATCAATACGTGGGACTCATACATTGGTTTGGCCTGAAAAGGTGGACCATCTCGAAGCGGGGGCTTACAGGTTTTAGATGAGTTTAAATATTCTTTGGCTTGTGATTAGTTAAAGACATGAAGCTTTGTCTAAAGGTTTGGAATGTTTTAACATAGTTGCTGTTTATCAGAGACAAGCCACCGGACATAGATTTGTTATGTAAATTGAGGACTTGTAGGTTTGTCTTGCATACCCCTAGCCTTGTTAATGGGTTACAAAGGATGTTTCCAAGAAGGAAGGGGGGCATGATGAGGTATGTCTGACCTCCCTCCTCATGGCAGGCAATTTAGTTTTAGGATATTCCTTTGGCCAGGACGGGGTACATTCAGTCAGCCAGTGGGGGGGGGGTGAGCCTTAAAATTTTATTTTAGTTCACAATATGTTTGTTTATATAGAGATGTATTTATTTGTGCTTATACAAACTTGTAAATATATGTACATATCTTCCTCCTCTTTTACCCAAACAATGTCATACCCCACACATTCTGCACCTGGAATGTTTGGCTTGGTATATCACGGAGGCTGTACCACATCAGTACCAGGGTATCTTCCTCTCCTTTTTCAGCAGTTGCATGCTACAGCCTTGGGGATGCCCGCATGTTATTTAATGAGACCCCTACTGATGGACATTTAGGTTGGCTCCAGCCTTTTGTTATTAAGATTGATGCTGCCATGAATATCCTTGAACCAATCAATGTATCTGGACACTTCTGCAAGAGACATTGAATAAATGCTTGGCAGTTGAATGCTGGTCATAGCATTCAATTTTGATGGATCTTGCCAAATTACTCTCCAAAGAGATAATCCCAATTTATACTCTGACCCGCAATGTACGAAAATATCAATTTCCCTATACCCTCACCAATACAAGGTGCAATCTAATTTTTTGTCTTTGCCAATCTGGTTGATTCACCAAATATTTATTAGGCATTTGTTTTGTAGCAGGCCTGTTCTGAGAGCTAGGGATACAGCAGTGAACAAAACACAAATCCTTATTCTCGTGAGGCAAACATTCTAGTGGAAGAATTAGACAAAAAAAAAAGAAAGAAACAAAAACCTGAGTTCATTATTTAGTATGTGAGAAGATGCTATGTACTATGGAGAAAAATAAGGCAGGGGAGGGGATAAGAAGTGTCAGGAAGAGGTGGGGGGTGGGGAGAATGGTGCTTGTACTTTTAAGTGGTGTGGTCCGGGGATGGCCTCCCTAAGACCGTGACATTTAAGCAAAGATTTAAAAGAGATGAGCAAGCTAGCCAGGATACCGGGGAAGGGTGTTTCAGGTAGAGTGAAGATTATATGGAAAACCACAGAAGAGAGAGAATAAACTATAGGGTGCCTGAGAAAGAGTATGGACTCCAAGGGCCCTAGAGGGAAGGGGCCTGGGAAAGAGTTGTAGGAGATGGTGGAATACAGGCCCTTATAGGACATTGCAAGGACTCGGGGTTTTGCCTCAAGTGAGCTGAGCAAACCTTTGGAAGTTTTTGAGTAGAGGGAGTGATACAGTCTGACCCAGATGGCAATAGGATCCATTGGCTGCTGTCTGGACAAGAAACTGGGTGCCAAAGGCTGTTTTAGGGTGATGCATATGGAGGCCACTCTGATGATTCAGGAGAGACGTGACAATGGTTTATACCAGGGTGGTGGCAGTCAAAATGGTAATAAATGGCTGGACTCTGGATGGAATTTGATTGAAGGTAGAGCCAACAAGATTCGACAAAGCATCCTGAGTAGGATGTGAAAGGAAGAAGGGAGTGACTTGAAGGTTTTGGGTTTACAAGCTGTGAAGGTTGAACCGCCACTGACTGAGGTGGAGGGGTGTGGGAGGAGCAGATTTGGAGGGGTGAGGAGGAAGAGAGAAAGTCTATTTTCAGAAGTGTTGATTCTCATGGGCGGTGTATTATTTTTAAAAGTGTGTCACTTCGCATAGATACGTCCTGCTCTGGCTACAGTACGAGGCTGAGGGGACCCATCAAGTGCGTGTTCACTGGGAGGCTACTGAGGGGTAAGGGAAAATAACAGAAGGTCCCTGTGGCCTCTGACTTAGCTGAGGAGACAGGATATGGATCCATCATGAAACATTAGCAGGACGTGACAGAGCACCAGCTGTCACCAGACAGCACCGTGTCGTTTATCACTTGCAACTGGTGCCAGCATGGAGGCTGAGTGTTATTGTACTCAGAGCCAGAGCAAACTTCCTACTGGCTGTAAAATTTCCTTGGGTACAAATGACTATGTTCTGAAATCGGATTTTGGATTTTGAGTCAATCCACCTAGCTTCAAGTAGAAAGTGGATAAAGAGGGCTGCCAAAATGTGAACTCAACGAGCAACAAGATGAAATCTAGGGTCTGACAGCTGCTATTAACTATTGGAGTTGGATTTGTTGAGAATGGAGAAACTAGATAAAGTATTCAGCTCCTGAAAAGTATAGGTGCTCTGCTCCATTACTAACTTGGATTTTCAGACAAGTCACTTAATTTTCCTGAACCTCAATTTTTATAACCTGTGAAATGATGATGACAAGTTTTGCCCTATTAGGCACAGTTGTGAGACTCAAGTGAGACAGTTTAAAAATGATAAAGTCCTGTAGAAATATCAGAATTCAACACTACTGATCAGAAATCCAAATAATACAGGCCTGTTGGAAAAAATGTCTGCTCCAAAACTACTCAGCTTGCATGTGATTATATTTCTTTTTACATTTGTACCTCTGCAATGTGTGGGCATCTTTATGTGGTCTGTTTCAGACAGAATATTTATAGAAAGCCACAGAATCGTGTCCATTTAACAAACTTGCCCTACCTTACTAAGGATCATGTCTAGTTTTACTAACAGTTATTAATATTTTTCTTTTTAAATTAATTTTAAGTTTTAAAAACTTCTAAATAAGATGTTCCCCTAAAAAATTGAAGTATTACAGTCCAAGTTCCCTCTGATGACTATCCACAATCCTAATGCCCTTTCTACTCTCCCCAGGGTAACTTTTATTATCGGTATGGTACAAACCTTTTTCTGGACACATATACACATACATGTCCCCGTGATGTAGTATCATTGTATGTGTTGTTATTGTGGCTAATAAGTTTTGTTTTATTTTCATCTTAAAGGTATACATGCACCTGTCTACAAGCTCTTTCCATGTATTGTCTTGGAGATCTATCCTTGTAAGTATGCATAGTACTATCTCATTCTTGTTAACTGATGTGAATATTCTTTTCATTCATTTTCTAGGGATTATATCAGCATTTTTCATAGTATTGAATACCTTCATATTTCCCTGTTGATAAATTGGACCTTTGATAGGAATAGCAACATGACCAAACCCTCCAGTTTCACATTCAAATGCGGTAGCTGAGCCCACGTTTTGGCAATCCCATTTCCTATTTCTGACATCATTCGCAGGAAAGCAGCAAGCTTCCCTTTTTTTTAGAGTAGTGCTAGATGGTTTCTACTGCCTGAGTTGACACCAACACCACCAACCACACAGCAGCATCTGACATTTCCCAGGAGCCCCTGGGCACCTGATGTCGGGGGAGTAGGCAGTCCCCTGGGGCAACCAGTGACTCATGACCCGTCAGCTGCTTGTTTTCAAGGCTGATCTGCTGGCTCCTATTTTCAGATCTCTCCATGGTAGAGAAAACCCTAGAGTACGATTTGAAAACAACTAGTGTAGTTTGGAGTCCCCTCTCTTTAAGAATTTGTTGACACCTTCGGAGAGCTGAAGGAAAAGCATATACAGGCAGGAAAAATTATAAAATCAAAATACTTAAGCTCTAATGCCAAATCATTAACACATTCCACTGAAAAAGCTATGCTTGGAACAACATAGCATGAGCTGGGGTCATTCAACTATTAATTCCATAAGTATTTGTTGAGCCCAAGTACTGGGGATACAATGGTGAACTAGAATGTAGGTTCCATTCATGAAGGCAGGGACTTTGTTTTGTTCTTTGCAATATCTCCAACACCTAGAACAGTGTAGACTCATAGTAGATACTCAATAAATAGAATAATATCCTGTACCATAACATCTAGAACAGTTCAGGACATAGTGGACACTTAATAAATGTACTGAATAAATGTAAGAAGACAGAAAAAGAGCAACTTAATGTTTGCATGAAAGTTACATTTAATTTCTGAAAGATCTATTTATGATCTGCCCAAATCCAGTAGAGAAAAGCTAAAGACCACTGTCTTCCATAGAGAAAACAGAGATCTTCTGAAAACCACACCAACTTCAGCATCATCACTCACTCCAAGCAACCCAAGATAGAAAACCAACATGTCTCACATCTCCAGAGAATTCACACCAGGTAGTGGCATGACCAGTGTCACCAGAGTGAAAGCCAGCCAAGGGTTGCTGTGGGGTCTCTTATTTCTGCCTCTGCAGTATCCCTCACACTGCCTTTTGGTAACAGTACTTTATTTTCTTTTCAGGAACAACCCCCCAACCCGCCAATTCCTTGGGTTGGTCATAACAATGAAGTTATGCCCGCATCCCTTGCTCTCTAACCTACAACAAGGGATGGGCATAGTGACCGAGATGAGCCAATCGAACACTCTTTACGCAGTTTTCATCTTAAGGACAAGGACTCAAAGATGGAAAATGGCTGGAGTTGAAACATGAATTACTTTAGGGACAGGATCTTGAAGAGCAGGCCCAACCGCAATCGCTGTATAGATGCAACATCTAGAGCTTCCCTGCTCCTACATGACCCAAGGTCTAGTTGTTCTAGCTGCTTAGTTTTCCATCAGTCTGTTACTCCATAACTATCTATCAATACTATTTTCTTTTTTTCCCTTTTTTGCTTAAGTTAACCAGGGTCAGATTCTGTTGCTTTCAGAATTAACCCCATACGGTCCAACTGAAGTGGGTTAAGAGGCAGGACAAGGGTAACTGTCACAAGAGAGCTAATTTGAAAGAACATGAAAGAACACAACCTCTTTTAGGTGGGGTACAACACACCAAAGTTTGCTTAAGTCAGATGAGATTTTTATTTCTGTTTCTTTCCCTGGCTTCTCCTCCCTGAGGAGAAATAGACAATATCTGCTATCAGAGAGCCCTTCAGTCCTATCACTCTGTGGTTTTTTCATAATGCAAACTACTTTCTAAATATTGAAACTGTTTTTATTTGGTATAGTCTGCTGGTCAATTTCACTTCCCTCCCTCCCCCTGAATATATTACTCTGGGAAAACCTTAGTAATCGTAGCCTTTGCTTATTCTTCAGTTTCAAGCCAAATATCTTAGCTCTCCTCAAAATTCGGTAGATTCTTTCCTAGACAACTGCATACTTAGGAATAATTCTGCTCTTTTAAAAGGAGAAAATAATTTCTTCCTGGGAGAAAATAAAACACACGAGGTGGGCTAGAAGAGGTACCTCACATCCCAAGATGTTCTTCCAGAAAGCTTGATTCTTTCAGCCTTTCCATGAAGGTGCTCTAGCCCTGCTGTATGTCAGCTCCATCTAACACCTTTTTGTCTAGGTATTTGTGACAGTCATCCTCTGAATATTAATTAGTTCCTAATTAATAATGAGAAAAACATCACTGAAACTGGTTTAAGTATAAGAGAAAACTTATTGCCTCGAGTAACTGAAAAATTCAGAGGTAATGCTAGGTTTAGACATAACTTGATCCAGGCACTCAAAAGATAAAATAAACGTTGATTTCTTTTCATCTCTGGGCTCTGAGTTACGGCATTCGCAGGCCGCATGGATTACACCCTCTTTTCTGCTAGTAGTCCCAGCACAAAGAGAACAGCTTCTTCCAAGTCAGGTGATCAGCAGGCCCAGGCCTGACTCTCATTGGCCTGAAACGGAACCAGTTGCTCTGTTCAGAGGGAGGGAATACATCTGCCTAGCAGGCTCTCGTCTCATGCACACACTTGCAGAGCTCAAGTGAAGAGGAATTAGGGAAACAGGAAAGGTAAGCCACTTGGACTAAGAATGGAAGTGGACTAGTGTCCTAAGGAAAACCAACTGGAAGCACAAAAAGGGGAATGGACACGGGCAAGGCAAAAACAATACACATCCAGTACGCTTAGACATGGTAGCTGCTGACACACCGGTTCAAACATGGTGTGCATGTCCAAGGAGCTCCGCCATCTGGAGTGGACAGAAAGGATCCCGCAAGGAATAGCCAGTCCACAGTTCTGTCAGGCCAAAAGTCCAGCGTCACACACTGCAGGAGCTCACTACGCTAGTAACTTCAGAATCCCACTGCATCCCCTAAAAATTCAGATAGTGAATGGATGAGTTCAGCAATATCTACTCCCCAAACCAAACAGAAAGAGAGAAATTATTTCATTGAAAGTAAAGGAATTCCCATATCAGACTTTTGGCAGGAGCAGAGTTTCTTAAAGAGTGATGATCCTTAACACCCACAGTGGAATCCCTGGGGAAGCTTACTGAAACTCCACACTCCCAGACCCTACTTGAGATCTTTTGAACTGTAATTTCTGGGGTGGAAGACCCAGAATCTGCAATTTTAAAAGGCTCCCCAGCAGGGCAGGAATGAGGGTGAGACATATGAGGGGTCTGGGGTGCACCACGCAAGAAGGCACTTACTCTTGGGGCCGTCCCTGCAATTGCACAGCCCTGAAAGTGAGTGCCTCCTTACATGGCGTACCCCATGCCCTTCCCTCCCCTCACCCTGGTCGGCCCTGCTGCTCAGGCTGGGAAATTCTGAGGCATGCCAAGTTTGAGAACCACTGGCAGGGCAGTTCTGGGCCTTGGCATAATGGTGCCTCCATGTGTCTGCAGTCAGGATCGGGTGAAATAATCCACATAAAGCACTGAGTACAGTTTCATGGGAAATGGGAAGCACTGCACAAATGTTAGCTGCAATTGTTGTTAATAAAGTATATGTATCTGAGTCAGATCGACCCCATCGCCTTCCATAGCCAGCTGTGACTCCTTGAAATTATTCAACCGCACAAATACTTATTGAGTGTCAATAAGTATGGCACTGTGCTCAGCCCTTTGTGGAATACAAAGATGAAGAATAAACAGTACTCATCTTCAGAGTACTACCCAGAGCAAATCTACCCAGAGCCCAAACTAGAAAATTATGAAACTCAAATGTTCTGTGTTCATCTGTGCCTCAAGGAACCCACCCCTTTTGGTTCTGACATTGTGTTCTTCCTTAACTCACCCTCATCCTCCCTGTGATTAACTATACCACCATAGCTGACTATACTCCCATAGCTAACTATATTCCCATAACTAACTATACTGCCGTAGCTGACTATACTGCCCTATCTAGCTGTATGCCCATAGCTAACTATACTGCTGTATCTAACAGTATATAGCAGTATATTCTATATAGCTGACTATACTGCCCTATCTAGCTATATTCTCATAGCAAACTATAGTGCTATATCTAACAATAATCCCAATTCTAATTATGTCCCCATATCTAAGTATACTCCTATATCTAACTCTACTGTCACAGCTAACTATCCTGCCATCACAGACACTTCTCAGATGCCCAGAACAGTCTCAATTCTCAGGTCTAGAGATGAGATATGGAATCTGACTTCTTTTCACCTCTGGAAGATCAGCCTCCCTACAATCCCAAGTATTTTATGTTCTCCAAAGTCTCTCCATAGTATACCTAACTAAAATTAAACATAAGCCTGGACCCACCTGTCATGCCATACCTCCTCCTAGTGCAGTTAAACTCTAACTTCCCACAAAGGTTATATTAAATAGTACAAACTTTCCTATAATTCTCTGTGCTGCCACCTCCTGGCCTTCAATTGTAAATGAACCGCAATTTCTTGGAACATGGAGTTAAGGATCTGAAATGAGTTAGAAAGTGGGTCTGTAGCTACACCAAAGGCTGGGGCAGAAGGATCACTTGAGCTCAGGAGTTCAAGACGAGCCTGGGCAACATAGCGAGACCCCCATCTTTACGTTTTAAAAAAGAGAGATTTCCTTCACTCAACATATAGAAAGTTGCTACAGCTATAATACTTATGTGGGCTTAGAGGTTAAAGGGCCATAGTAATATTTCAGTGGGAAATTTAAACTAGCAGTAGGCCCCTTCAGGGCACTGCTAAACTGAGCAATAAGACCTCTCTCCTCTTGGCTACCATGTGCTAAATATCACTGAATATTGTATTACTATTTCATTTAGTCATATTAAGTGCTGGTATTTGATTTATTAGCCTAAAAACCATGGAAAAGTATATGGGCCACTACACACATTTCTTAAATAATATAAAGGAATTAATTTAAATAAATGATTAAAATTGTTTTGGTTTTGTTTTAAAATTTTATTATTTATTTATTTTTCCTTTTATCTATTTAAATAAATCTCTCTTGGAAACAGCTTGACAATATAGAATAAAAGGTGGAAGTCCAGATACTTCCCAGAGAAAGAACTGTCTCTTGTTTGGTGAAATGCATTGCTGGACCATTCTGGCTATGTGAAAATTCCCTCGGATACATGTGCTGGGAGGGAGAGAAAGAGAAATGCATCACTCTGCGTGGTAATGGAAGGAAAGTACGAGGAGTGCTCCTGCTCGGTGTGAGGAGCAGGGAATGGGGAGATGCTGGAACAGAGATGGTGAAGGGGGAAGGGGAGAGGCCGGTCCCCGAAGAGCACTGACAGTGAGCCTTTGCTAGAGGAAGGTGGCAGTCGGTCCCCATGACAGCACAACACTACATGCCAGTACTGAGACCTGGGGACAGGTCGAACTCCCAAACTGATAAATGCTTAATGTTTTGCTTAACCCAAGTGGAGGCCTCTTTGAAGTGTATGCTATGTGTGCCCCTTTCAACAGCCTTCTGAGGTTTTAAGATTCGTCTGGAAGCTCCACTCTCCCTCCCCAGGCTGAGCCTCCCAGGGTCTTCTCTCTATGAGCTCTCGTTCTGAGTTGTTTTCAGTTTAGAAAGGCCTTGTCACTTCAGGTAGGGAAGGTAAACTGAGCCACCCCTCCTTATCTCTTACATCTTTCCTCTATGCCCCCCAAGAAGGCTAGGCACCCTATATTTTGTCCCTAGGCTCCTTTGACTAATCATGAGTGTTCCTTAGTCCAGGCGAGAGCTGTCCCTGCACAGTTGATGTTAAACAAATACGGTTTCTTGCTTATAGAAAATGGATTATGAAGATGAATTGGTACACCAATTTGATCCAAAATGTGAGTATATCCCTTTCATGGTTCCTGGCACCGTGATGTCCTTGAAAATATAAGAGAATGTGTGAAAATGCACATCTTGGCCAGACAGGAGAATGGTTCTTGTAGGAATGTAAAGCTTACAAATAAAGGCAAAATCCTTAATTGCCACCCCACCAATACCCAGAAGAGGTTGATTTAAAGACATTAAAAAATTGTAAAACTAGGAGAGAAGACCTCTGGTACCCACAGACAGCCTCCAGGAGCAAAAGAGCAAAGCTTCTCAACTTAGAGGAGGTGCAGACCTTTGTTCCTTCTCTGGAGCACCTCATGTAACCACGTAAAACATCTGGTATTGTAGATTGGGTTCTCAGGGAAGCCGACTCTGAGATGGAGGTGCAGGAGATTTATTTAGGTCATGCTCATGGAATCAACACCTGTGGAAAAGAAGGGAAGAAAAGGAAGCAGGATTGGGCCTTGGTCAATGACAATAAAAATTCAGAGCTGTTCTGAGTTGGTGCATGAGAACTGGCCCTTAATAACCCCACCACGATAGTCAGTCTCTGAGTGAGGGCCACCTGAGAAAGGAACATGGCCTTGGTTGAGGCAGCTCTCTTCAGCTGAGGTTGCCCGGGAAGGGGGTGACAGCTGCAGACTGTCTGCTGGCAGCACTCCTGGCAGCTTGCCTAATAACCCTTCCTTCCTGAGGGAGGGTCTGCACGGTGCATCGCAGCAGCCCCTGCCTGGCAACCCCGCACCTAACTCCATCCCAGTGGGGAGTGACACAGGCATAGGATTTCCTCCCTCTGGAAATGCCAGCAATTCTTTTCTCAGATTCTCAGATTTCTTCAACATAAGATTAAGTCCTCCAGGCAATACCATTTAAGCCTTCTGCTCTTCAGAAAGAACATTCTAGAAATAAGGTTCAGGAAACTTTCTACAAATAGAGGCAGTCTCATCCACATTAAAATGATTAAAAACTCCTCCCTAGAAGTACTGATAGTGTAGATGAACTTCAAAAACATCATGGTAAGTGAAAAAAGCGAGACACAAAAGGTCACATATTATATCGTTCAACTTACATAAGATATCCATAGAGACATCATGCCAACTGGTGGCTGCTAGGGCTGGGGGGACTGGGAAATGGAGGAGCAACTGCTTAATGTATATGGGGTTTCCTTCTGGAGTGCTGGAAATATGTTGGAACTAGACAGAGATAGTGATTGCATGGCTTTGTGAATGGACTAAACACCACTGGATCATTCATTTAAAAATGGTTAATTTACATTATGTCAATTTCACCTCAAATAAAATGCGGTTAGAAAACACAAAAAAAAACAAACACAAAAAACTCTTCTCTGGGACAGTTAACCTTTTACTGTAGGGGCCTTAATTTTTGAGTAAAGAGAAATTATTAAAATGTTGTTACTCTGTCCTCAGAGTAAACTTAGATTTTACAAGGCCAGTCAGGTAGAACTATTTCGTATTTAAAATCAAGCTTCCAGCCAGATATGGTAGCTTCATGCCTGTAATCCCAGAACTTCGGGAGACTGAGAAAGGAATATTACTTGAAGCCAGGAGTTTGAAACTAGCCTCAGCAACATAGTGAGAGCCTGTCTCTACAAAAAAATTTTAAAAATCAGCTGAATGTGGTGGTTCATGCCTGTAGTCCCAGCTACTCAGAAGACTGAGCTAGGAGGGTCGCTTAAGCCTAGGAGTTTGAGGCTGCACTGAGCTATGATCATGACACTGCACTCCAGCTCCAGCCTGGGCAACAAAGCGACACCCTGTCTAAAAAAAAAAAAAAAAAAAAAATCAGGCTTCTTATTCAAGTAGTAGATACCAAATAGATAACCAAATTATGCAAAACTATAATTTAAATAAAGGAGATAATTTCTGCTTACAAGAATATTTTCCTCTAAAAGGAGTTTGAAGTGTTGTGATTCATACACCCTTAAAAGTTTATTGAAATGATGTGAGATTTCATGGACTCCAAAAGAATTACCTGTTTGAAAAAGCACACTCTGGGCCAGGTATGGTGGCTCACCCCTGTATTACTAGCACTTGGGGAGGCCGAGGCAGGAGGATTGCTTAAGGTCAGGAGTTTGAGACCAGCCTGAGCAACAGCAAGACCCCATCTCTATAAAAATAAAAAAATTAGCTGGGCTTAGTGGTGCACCTGTAGTCCCAGCTACTTGAGAGGCTGAGGCAGGAGGATTGCTCGAGCCCAGGAGTTTGCAGTGAGCCATGGTGATGACACCGCACTCTAGCCCAGGTGACAAAGCAAGACTCTGTCTAAAAAAAAAAAAAAAAAAAAACCACACTCCAATCAATTAAAAAATACTTGGTGAAAATTATTCATCTCTTGTTGGTAAAATTTGGACAATTGCATATGAATATTTTGCTTTAATGTGTTTGGTGTTTGATGACAGAAAAACAAAATAATAGTGTGAACACATTTGTTGGAAGCTAAAAATTATGTGAATTAAACTATATTTAAACAAATAATGGTCTGCCAGCACCATTCCACCACTAGTACCCAGCAGTTTCCATTTTATCTTTCTAGAAATATCTGACATTTTTCCAGTAACTGTGTATCTAATTCTATTTTCTCTTAATATACTCTAGATATTTTCTCAAACATACTTGGATTTTGGGAATTTGAATTTGGATAGCATTGAGGTAATGCATATTTGAATTTTTCTTGCTATTTGAGAAACTGGAATTCTACCTTAGGGTTGTCTATAATTACAATAAGGATCATACGCTTAAAAATGGTTAAAATGGCAGATCTTATGTTATATTAATTATACCACAATTTAAACAATGAAAAAAAATGTAGATCTATCTTTCTATCTATCAGAGACAGAAAAAGAGAGAGACACACAGTTCTGATATTTTTCCCCCACTGGAATATAGAACTAAGTGCAGACCAATCAACCTATGCAAATTTGTGATCAGAGCGCTTACAAATAGCAATTTCAATATAAATACCAGTACAATCAAAAAGACGTTATTAATACATTCCTAATAAATAATTTCTCTTTAAAATAAAAGGATGAAAGCAGCACGATGGACGGGGATGTAAAGAAGCATTGAGGCTGCTGAGTTAGGGCAGCAAAGGCAAATTGATAAAGACCAGGTGGGAGATGCAACAAACTCTCACTGCCTCCAGACTGGCCTGAGGGCTTGTAGACTGGAAACTGAAACTTGCTATCCCTCTCTCTACAGTTCTCAAAATTCAGGGATGCTAAGTCATGCTCACAAACTCCCCAGAAACTGCCACACACGCTCTAGACTTACACAAAGCTCCCAGGCTACCTGAAAATGCTTATAGGCCAGGCCAGCCCAGGATTTTCCTTCAGGCAAAGCTGCCCTACAAATCAATATTTTAGATTTCTTTTTGACATGCATTCAGAGGAAAGGGAGATGGTTTAATGAATTCACCTCTGAGAGTCTGATGCATCCTTCTAAAAAGAGGGATGTACATGCCAAGCAAACCAAACGTTTTTAGGGGGTGGATGGGGCGTGTCTCTTGTGGCCGTGGTAGGTGCGCATGCTAATGGTGGCCACGTGGGCTTTTGTCTGCTACCGTGGTGACTCAGTCTCCCACAGACAGCCACATTTTTGCGTTCACATTAATATTTTCAATCAGATTAAAATTACTACTTGCTATGCAATGACAGGTTAAAAGGTTAAGGAAGGTTAAAATTTTGGAATTTGCTCTGAAATACAAATCAAGTGGGAGAACTAGACAAACAAATTTGGAAAAATATGAATACTTCTCAAAGCTGGGTGATGGGAACTATTATTATACTATTCTCTTTACTCCAGTGTGCATTTGAAAAGTTCTATTAAAATTTTTTTTTTAAGTACCCGGTACCTGGGTACTTGTCTGTCTCTCTCACTATATTGCAGTGGTCACAGGCTCTGAAGTGAATCCTTTTGTTCCAATCCACTTCTGCCATCTGTGATCTTCAACAAGTTATCTGACCTGTTTGTGCCAGTTTCCTCAATTAGAGAATGCTGGTAATATTGGAACCTACCCTACAAGGTTTTTATAAGATTCAAATGAGATAATACATGCAAAGGGCTTAGCAGTGTCTGGCATATAGTAATCACTTAATAAATGCAAGCTATTGTTATCCATCATGTTTTGATTCTGTAATTTGACTTTGTGGGCAATTTATTTCTGCTTTCCAATTTGAACACACAAGCCCACCATGAGGCCCATTCTCTCTCTCTCTCTCTCTCTCTTTCTCACACGCACTCTTACTTTGCCTGTTCATCAAAATGTCTGCTTTGTATCTCACTGAAATCTCTGTCTTTAGTTTCATTCTTCCAAGTAAAACGGTAACAACTAATTAGAAAGAACTGGGTAAAAGCATCCACTTTCCCCAGTTCATATCCATACCAATCTCCCTGCCCTCCACAATCAATCCTATTATTCCCAAACCCAGATTCGATGCTAGGTTAGTCTTCTTCCAGAAAGTCTCATCTGCCGTAGAGACACCTATTGTAAGATCTTTGCCCTTCTCCTCAGCTTTTACTATAAACTCAAATTGAACTTCTTTATTTCTTTGTATTTTGGAATTTTTAAAACCACCAAGGATTGTTAAACGGCTTCAGTAAAACCAGAAATAGGCTGTTCCACTCTTTTTAGTTCCTCTGAAAACAGGAAGCCAAAGAAATCTAACAAAATAACCTACAGTATACAGCTTTTTTTCCAAAAGGTTAAAATTAATCTCTTCTCAGCCTTTTGGCTAAGATTAAGTGTAGTATCTGTTCTTATCAGTTTAATATCTATCTATGTCCTCTACCCAGAAGGTTAAAACTACAGCGTAAGAAATTCTGACTTACATCTACTCTGAATCACTTATAGAAAAGGCTCTTTTTTTTAATCTTTGCTATTTAAGTCCATGATAATTATTCACATTTGAAAAAGCTGACTCTGTTGAGTCATACTTAGAACTACAAACTCTGACTAAACTTGTGACTCAGTCTAGGCAAATGAAAATAGAAGCCGAATGGTCCAAAATATTCAAGAGAAACAAAGAATACTTTTTTTAATTTGCTGATTTGTTTGAGTTTTTCCCAAATTTACCAACTAAATATAATTTCCCTAGTCAAAGCATAAGAACTGAGGTACATCAACACAACCAAATAACTGGACTCTGTTGACTCAGCTGTCCAACTGGTAATGCTGACTAACCCAGCCTGGGACACTGACCAGCCAGGGGCACATGGAGTCTCTCCAGGTCAAGGGGCAATAGTTTTGCACCACCAAATCCATATTCCATTTGGGACCTGGTCTTCTATACCCTCTGTCACACTCATGAATCCCCATAAACTACTACAGGCTCATGCACACTCCCTCCTGTTTCACCCCAATAACCATTACATGTATATAAAGCTATATAAATACCAACTAACTCTTCCCTATGTTATCCCCAACCAAGTAATTAACGAGTCCATTTTTATTTTATACTTTTTATTTGAGGAAATTCTAAACTTACCCAAAGGTAGAGAGAATAATAGAATTAACCATATAATATGTTATCTATCACCAGCTTAAACAATTACTACCATGCTGCCGATCTCCCTTCACCTACCCCAGCCCCTCCTCTGTTTGTTTTAAGCTGCAATATTTTAGAGTAAACCCCAGACATCAACATTTCTTCTCTAATGGGTAAGGACGTCAAAATAATAATAATAATAATAATAAATGCCACGCCATTATCACACCTAAGAAAACGACCGACCAGTAATTCTGAATTCAAATTCCTCAGCTGTTTCAAAGCCCTCACAGAGCAAGTCAGTGGTAGAAGCTGGAATCCGAACCTGGGCAATTGGACTCCAGTGGACTCTAGAATCCGTTACTCGTGGAAAGACAGAGTCCAACAAGAGCTCTGCAGGAATGGACAGAAAAGGCCAAAAAAGCAGATAGGACACAAGGAAGCCATAAGCAGAAAGGTTAGTAACCTCCGCAAAGGGTGGCCCTCAGTCAAGAAGGGGGTTTCAAGATTCTTCCTTTTAGGGAACTGACAACCTCAAGGAAAGCAAGTTTGGAGGCTACCAACAAGGACAGGTGGCAGGCCCACCTAGACCAGAGGAGTGAGGAGGCCCCCAGGAAGACAGCGCAGATGCTGATGGCATCAGGACTTGGCAGGTCCTGACAATCCAACTCGCACCAGGCAGAGTGCAGGCGTGCGTCTCACCTGACCCAGCCACAGCTACTCAAAAGCTGGCACTAAGCAATAGAGGGCCTTGGTTACCATACAAATCAGTATGATCCACAGACGAGATTCAAAATATCTTGGAGATCTGGGCTGTCTGAAAACAAGGGCTAAATGATCGCTAGCTTTTGATCTAGTAAACCTTTCTTGAATATGATCTTAGAGTATTCCTGCTACGATAGTTGGTCTTATTTCAACAGATAGCTCCTTTGGTGAAATGACCCCCTGTAAACAGGGAGTGCAGAAGAAATACTAAGAGAAGAAATCAAAGCTCAAGTTGAAGCTTTGCACCCAGGCTTTGGAATTCCAAGGAGGCACTGCCTAGACAGGCTGATGTTCCACAATTAAGCAAAAAGTGACACTCCTTGGAGCCAAGTCCCTGGCTAGTGTTAAAAATAAACGGGGTCAGTGGTGAAGTTTTATACCTACAGGATGGCCAAGTGGAAGCCATGAAAATGCACCCCTTAGACCTCCTGCTATGGGGAGCATAACTGACTGGCTGCCGGGCCCAGCTGCTGCCCTCTGGACTTACCCAGGCCTTCCCCCTCCCAGCCAAGGAGGCCTGTTCTTGTAGGACAAGGGCTGCTTCAGTGGGTGACTTTGGCTTGAGAACTTACCATTAGCCTGGCCCAGACTTTCTCGGACTGTGCTGCAGTCTGAGATTTCTCCTATCCAATCCTGCTTCCTTCCCTCTCTCCTTCACAGCTGTCAGAACTTCATTAGAGCAGCATTCGGGGGCGGCCCCATAAGATAGAGCAGAAAATCTTTCTAGCGAACAGCCTGCAAACAGTGCAACTGCTGTCAACAGTGGAAAGAAAAGTAGCCTGAGGTGAGAATATATACAGATTCCTCAACAGTGGTTAATGGCCTGGTTGCTTGGCCGGGAAACTGGGTCTGGGGTGGAGGCCTACGGGTGGACTTAGGGGAGTGGGCACACAGTGTCATTTTTGTCTTACACCTTAATGCCCCCAGAAAGCATCGCTCATGGAAGAGGAGCAGGACACCCAAGCAGACAAGGGGACTCAGCTGATGATGTTGGCTGGCCTTCTTCGCTGGCCAGCCCAGAACTGGTGCGATAGGCACAGGGAGGGAGGGAAGCTGCCAACGGCACACTAAGCTCTGCCTCTCACTTACCCCGGGCCTCTGAGCATCCAGCCTGTCTGCAACACAGGCCAGTGCTGAGCCCTGCCGTGGCACTGCTCTTTAAGGAGACCAACGGGCCACAGGAGGGCAAGTCCGCAAGCAGGCGGGTCCTACATGTATTGCTTCTCAGCTCCGTGAAAATGGATCTGGGCCCTTTAAGCCGGTTTCCCTGGGCCAGCTGGCACTGAGGCTTCGTCAGTAGAGGGCGATGGAGCGACGTCGCAGGAGGAAGAGGTCTTTGCCTCCTGCAGGGTGCAGCGCTGGCCCCTCCCAAACTCCGGCCTGCAGCACCAGCTGCCCGGCCCTTCCCTCGCCTAGATTTACGGCAGGAGCCTCTGGTGAGACACCTCCCTATGCAGTTTTCCCAGCACTCTCGAGGGCAGATTTCTAGCAAGTTCCACCAACAGAGCACCACAGCGACTTCTCTGCCAACCAGTGAGCCACAGCCGTGGCTTCCCAACTAGGTCTGGGTGTCAGCCCCAGGGGCGCTGGGGAGGGCTCTTCCTTGGGCTAGTCCCGACATCTGCTATTCTCACATTCTTTAAAGTTCTCTTCACTTCCTCCTGGCCACACCCTCATCACTCCAATCCCCTGTAACAGTTAATAATTCTTTATATGAAATTTTCCCTGTTCAAATTGTTGCATGGTATCTGTGTTACTCCTCATAGCGACAGACAGCTATTTCAGATAAGATTTTGCCTTTTCTGCCTGCAGGGACTCAGACACCACCACTATCTGGGGGCTTATAGAAAGCCTGATCCACAGGCAGGAATGCCATGCGACATGGCATCCAGCCAGGGGACCCACTTCCCGGTGAAGGAGAGGCAAGGTGGGTCCCTGAGGGTGGAACCACTAATTCTATCACGCACCGCACCATCCACAGGCACAGCTGAGGGGCCGGGTTGGCGCACCATTTTTCAGGATGCGTGTCCCCAGTAGGTTTGGAAACACATCTGGGAACCAGTGGGTGAAATCAGGAGTAGCCCAACTTTCCATCACTCCCAATGATCCACTGTGGGATTCAAAGGTACAGCAGCACTGGAAATCTGGTCCCAAGGAGGGTGACTATTGCCACGGGACATGGTAAAGTCCCATAGCTACAAACTATGACTGATGCCAGGACACTTTGGACTCCACTTGTCTAGGCACCAGCAGAAGGACATAGGGCTACTTTTACACAGTGGGACAAGGAGGAACACAGGTGGAACCCAGCTGATCCACTCAGTGCCTCTGGGCACTCCCTTAGGCCACTTTAACTATAAATGCACACAGACAGCAACCCTGGCCTGCGAAGGCTCAGAAGCTTCCTGCCCAGTCCTCCCTCCCCTCTCTTTTACCCATGTCAGCCTTGCAGCACAGTCTGAAGGCCATCGGTGCCGTCCCAGGCTCCCTGCCTTCCCCTCCACAGGCATATTCCCCAGCGAGTCTCGTGCACATCTTCTGACATCTTGGCATCTGCTTCTCAGAGGACCTGAACTAACATTAGCCACGAACTGAAAGATCAGTGTGTGGGTGAGGAACAACATCCACAAGGGTCGTCTTATATTAACAGGCTCTTTTAACACGAACAATTATAGAATTGTTTTGTTTTCCTCCAGATGTCTTTTTCTTCCTGTTATTCACCTTGGGCACCATGGCCTTATCCTTTGTGGCACTTAGCACATTTGGGAATTTTAAATTTATGGGTGTGGTTTGATTCATGGTTGGCCCGCAAGCATGCGCATGCTCTCTCACTCTCTATTGTAAACTCAACGAGGGCAAGGTCCATGTGTATTTTTTTGTCACTATTGTATGTCTGACTCCTAGCATAATGATGAGCACATAGCAGGATGTCAAAATAATGAATTGCGTGAATTATTAAGCCTATTCAGGAATAGTCACTCAATAGCAAAATTTACTAAGTGTAGTAACACAAGAATATTATTGACAGGACACTGTTATGATGTGTACAAAAGTCCTGGAGCCTAGACATATGATTCTAGAATACAGATAATGATCACCGCCCAGTGATAGTTTAAGAAGTTCTAATAAGGAGTTGTAGCTAAGTCTAGTGCTTTGCAGGGCAGGCTCCATGTCTAAATCAGAAATAAACAGATGTCAACACTGTGGAGACTTAAGGTGAGTGTCATGATCAGGAAAGGGGAAATAGCTACTTCTCAGTCATTTGAAAGAGGTTCAGTTGATTAAGTCAAAGAATGAACACATGTAATTTGTTAATGGCATTTCATAAATAAGGGTCTAACTGCCAGACAGGATCAAATGAAGGCAGAATACTGAACCCCAATATATTTGCATAAAATGTAATTTTAATTTTGCTTTTGCATAAAAAAGGAGATACACGGAGAAAAAGGAATACTTTTGGATAGGAAATCAAGACACAAATCAAGCATTGCAAAAAATAAAAAAAAAAACCCACAACATATAGCTTTATTTTTCTTCGAATTAAGAGAGGTTATACACATTTTACTTCATGAACAAAATAAATTACACATCAACAATTACCATAAGGCTTTATTGATCCAAAAGTATTTGCCACCAAAGGGAAGTCACTGTATAATTCTAGTTGTAATAATCACAATTATGCCACAATTTAGATTTATTTTCTACCTTTACAATTAAATAACAAAACCTCCTGGGAGCTCATGATCCATTTAATTATTATTGATTTCAAATTATTTCATTTTTCACATACCTTTCTTAGAAATAAAAAGTAAAATCATATAAATATGTTAACTTCTGTTACTTAAATTTTTTTTTAATCATATGTTATAAAGACATTGAGACATAAAAGTGCATTATTTCAGGAATAATTTTTGCCTAGATATCATTGTAACATTTAAAAAAGCAGAAAATTTTTTTCCATACAAATTATAAGCTCTTAAAAAGTGCAGACCTGCATTCTCAAGAAGTTAAGGCCACTCAGGGACAAAGGACGCCTCCTGGTTTCCTCAGCCTAGGGCTTAGCTCTGTGCTTGAAAGACTCCTTCATCTTTTTGACAACAGTGAGGTCCCCTGCGCCCTCTGGCCAGTTGTCATGATCTGTAAAATAAGTGGAGATCCTGTGTCGCTTGCACATCTGTTAACCTCATTTTGTCCTCTTAGTTTCCATCAAACCCACTTGCCATTGTCCCTGGTTCACCCATTTTCTCAGCACACAAAAAAGAAAGTCTTTGGACGATTGTTTGAGAGAAGATCTGGATTTGAATCCCAGGTCGGCCATTCACTAGCTTCCCTGAATCTGGGGACATTACTCTTCCTGAGCCTCAGTTTTCTCCTCTATTAAAGGATCTGACAACATCTATCTACCTTTTAAAATTGTAAGGGTTAAAGTGACACCATAAGTACAGTGCTTGGCATACTATAGATACTCAATAGTGTCTCCTTAATAATAATTTTAAAATAAAGTGCTTACTTTGTACCAGGCACTGAAAGTTTCCTCCTCAGCATCCGGTCCCCCATCTCCTCCTTCCAACAGCCTCTGTCTCTATTTGAGGATCCACAAGTTTCTGGGGAACCCTGGCCCCAGGGCTTGGGCATGCAAGCTAAGCTAAGTCGGTCAGTGCACTATATTTCCCTGGCTGTGGTTATTAGTTGAGGATGGACATTGGCATAACCTGGTCTAAAACAGAGTGGATCTCAGAGTTTTGTTAGAATTTCTGGAACAAAGTCCTTCGTCTCTTTCTCTCCCTCTGTCTAGCTGGAACAAAGAAGTATGCGGCCCTAGGAGCAGCAGGTAGCCATCCTGCAACCTGGAGAGCCAGCCTTAAGATAAAGCCAACATTGTGGAAGTATGTTTTTGCAGAGGCAAGAGGGGAAAAATCACTGAGCTATGAGAAAATCTATTTTTCAGTTACCTGAGCCAGTAACGTTCCTTTACTGGTTAGGCCCGTTTGAGTTGGGACTAAAAGCATCCTATTTGACATAGGGCTTTAAATGTGCATTATCTAAGTTAATCCTCCCAACAGCTCTATGATATAAATACTACTGTATGTTCCCACATTATAGAAAAGGGAGCTTTATAGAAATTAACTTTCCCAAGATCATACAGCTAACAAGGGTAGAGCCAGGTTTCCATCCCGGGCAGTCTTGCTTTGGACCTGGCAATCTTAAAGAAAATACCACGCTGAAAGGCTGAATACTCCCACTCATTATTTGGGGGAGAGCATATTCTTAAAAGATAGATATAGTTGCTTTCCTCAAAAACTTAAAAACATATATTTTATACTGATTAAAAAAAAAACAGCATTAGAAGTACAAAAGAAAATCATTTCACTGGAAGCCTGGTGAAGCACAGGTTTGGAATTTGTTTCCCTTTCTAAAGAAAAACCAACACAACCCACCATAACAAATACTGATTCAACTCTACTAGTAAGGGAAGTGGAAAGCTTCTCCCCCCTCCACCCCCACTGCTTTGAATCCTTTCAGAAAACAATATTGCATAGCCATGTAGGTATTCCTACCTCTCCAACTGAGATCCTTAAAACTATAGTATCTTATGCACATCACCACATTGATGTTTTTAGTAAAGAACTATAGATGGGAGGGAAAAAGAATAAGTAAAATTAAAGTTCTACTGTGATATTGTAAAATATATATTTGGTCTTTGACCCTGTTTGGTGGCATACAACTCCTCAAATCCTTAGGCTCTCCAAAGTAATGTATTTTTATATGCTGACGATTGACTGATGGCTGGCAGCCCCTAAGTAGCTTTGCCATGGGGGCTGGTCACCAGAAAGACCAAGGTATGATTAGAGGGTTGGGACTTCATCCCCACCTACCTCCAGAAAGGGGAGAAAGGATGAAGGTTAAGTTGATTAACAATGGCCAATGGTTTATTTAATCAGTGGTGCCTATGTAATGAGGCCTCCATAAAAGCCAAGAGGACTGGGTTCTGAGAGCTTCCAGATAGCTAAACACATGGGGATTACTGGAGGGTGGTGAAGTGGGGAGGACATGGAAGCTCCGTGCCCCTTCTCACATGCCTTGCTCTATGCATCTCTTCATCTGTATCCTTTGTATATCCTTTATAATAAGCCGGTAAACCTAAGTGTTTCCCTGAGTTCTGTGATCTACTCTGGCAAATTAATCAAACCCAAAGAAGGAGTTGAAGCTGGCTGGTCAGAAATTCCAGAGGCCCGGACTTGTGACTGATGTCTGGCAGTGGGCGGGGGTGGGGGTGGGGGGGGGAGGCGGTGGACACTTCTTATGGAACAGATCCCTCACCTGCGGGATCTGATGCTATCTCCAGGTATTAGCAGATAGCGTCGGAGCTGAATTATAGGACACCTGGCTGGGGTCTGCTGCAGAACTGCTTGTTTGCTTGGTGTGTGGGGAAAAATCCCCGCACATTTGTTCACAGAAGTTTTCTGTGCTGATGGTTGTTGTGATAGGAGAGCAGACAGCAAACAGTTAGAGGTGTTTCCCCTTCTCATAGATACCAATCATTTATTAATGCAAAAAAAGGTCTTAAACCTGTAGGTTGAACCTTGGTCCCTGATAAGAAATTCAAATACACCGGGGTTACATAAATCTTACATCAATTCGCTAGTAGCCACTTAGTCAATTATCTTTAGCAAGAGAATTTTATATCCTTTTCTACATTCTTGGAGTGACTTAGAGTTTTTAGCTTGGACATACACTTTTACTTCTGTGGATTGTTTTGTCATTTATAAAATTAGGATATTGGACTATCTGATTTTTTAAGGACCCTTCCAACCCCAAAGTTCTATGGTCTAGTCATGAGATACATACACATGCACTCACACGCTGACATTTGTCTGTAATATCAGTATCTGTTGGAACTTACGAAACTACTGTTTTTTGTACATCAAAAATGATAAATACAGCAATTTCATGTGGTTTCTTTCAATATATATCCCAAAGAGAGTGCAAAATAGCACCATAACTCCCCTCCCTATCTAGCAGGTCTGATTCTTCTGCTCAGATACATAAGCCACTTTTTAGAGGAATAAAAATGAATGAAACCTTAAAAATATAGCAGCCTCTTACCTCGTTTCTATCTCCTTCTTGTACATATACACTCATACTGAGAATATTTTCCAGGGTTCATATTCTACCAACCTATGCATGCATAAAAACTTTTCAGCTATACAAAGCTAAGTTCTATAATAAAGATATTTAGATATTTTCTGTGATTAGGAACATTTCCTTTAAAAATTGTATCATGAATATAAAAGCATTTTGCACATTTTGATGTTCTATAAGAAAAACTACTTAAGAAAATTTGAACACTTGGACATGAAAAAGCATAAAGCCAGTGACCACTCATTCCTTTACTGCTCACCTGGTATCTCATATGAATGAGTGTAGAGAGACTGGCCCCCATCCACATCCACCAACTGTCCAGTGATAAAGGAAGCTGCAGGAGACAGCAGGAAGCACACCAAGGGGGAGATCTGGAAGCAGAAACCCACATGTGCATACATAAAAGCAAATCCTCCCCACTTCTAGCTGTTTCACATTCCCTAATAAATACATCTCAAAGCACAGGATTGTAACATGAATCCTACAGTGTGCGTGCAACATAATCTGACACAACATCCTTTCTCCACCTGAGCATCATTGATATCAGGTAAGTAAATAAATAGGGAAAAGGTGGAAAGACATGAAGGAGGCTTAGGTTGTGTCAGACAAGCTATACCATGTGAAGAAGCCAAAAGTGAGCTCAGCGCTTCATCTCTGCTTTCCCATTTCAAACAATTCAGTTCCTTCATCTTTCATTGTCCACCATAACCCCATTTTCCATCACTACCACATGCCTTTTATGAAATGGTCAGTGTGTCTGTGCAGCGACAAATTGGCATTCTGGCTTGTTCAGTCTCTGCTCCTGTCAGGCCAAAAGCCCAGCAACACACTCTATGAGAGGTCTCTACAACAAGAACTATTGCATCCCCTAAAAATTCAGATACTGAATTGATGAGTTCAGCAACATCTACTCCCAAAACCAAGCAGAAAGAAATTATTTCACTGACTGTAAAGGAACTCTTATCTGAGGCTGTTGGCAGAAGCAGAGTTTCCTAAAGGGTGATGATCCTAAACACCTGCATTAGAATCCCTAGGGAAGCTTACTGAAACTCCAGATTTCTAGATCCTTCTAGGATCATAGGAATTGTAAAATCTGGGGTGGAGCCCTAGAATCTGCAATTTTAAAAGGCCCCCAGGCAGAGCCAGGACTGGGGTGAGGCAAATGAGGTGCCTAGGGTACAAGATTTAAGGAGGTTTTCACTCTCAGGTTTGCAGAGTCACCCCTGAGAGTGAGCACGTCCTCAAATTTTGTGCCCACACCTTGCTAGCTTCATCCCAGTCCTGGCCCCACACAAACCGCTCACATTTGTGTTTATAAGACTATGGCTCTTTGAGACTCTGAGAGCCTGGAGGGCAGCCACAGCCTTCTCCCAAGCAGATTGCCGAGAACTGCACTAAAATGAGGCCGCTAGCCGTATGAGCCTACTAAAACACTTCCAGCGCGGCTGGTCCAAATTGAGATGTGCTGTAAGTGCACACACACTAGATTTGGAAGACTTAGTATGGAAAAAAGAATGTAAAATATCTTATTTATAATTTTCATGTTGATTACATGTTGAAGTGGTGATGTTTTGGAAATATTGGGTTAAGTCAAATATATTATTAAAATTAATTTCACCTCTTTTTACTTTTCTTAATGTGGCTCCTAGAAAGTTTAAAACTACATTAGTAGCTATTATTATATTTCTATTAGACAGACCTGGTATGGAACTAATAATTTAAAAGCTCCCACATTGCTGGGAAAAGGCAGATTGTACTGAGCCATGGTAAAAAGTAACCATCAAAGCTGGTTTAAACCTGTTTAATCAATCAGTAACAACTCACCCTGTGAGCATGATTTGTTAAAGTCAGCCAGGAAGAGACTCACTCCAATCAACTCATTTCTGAAACAGCAGCCCAACAACCACCATCTGACCCAGGTAACCATGACCTCCAATAGTCTGCAAATCCCAGTAAACCACATTCCCTCCCAGAAAACAAAAAAGATCAGTGGTCGGCTCTTTTTAGAGAGACTATGCCTGCATACCTCCTCTTTATTTAAATATGCAATAAATTCAGCTTTGTGCTGAATTTTGTTTCAAATATTGAGTAGTGTTTATGCTAACCACTGTCAAAAGACAGTGTTTGGCATAAAATAAGCACTTATTAAATGTTTACAGAATGAAGGAATCTTTATGTAGCCCTTCCCCCAAAATGAGATATTGCATCACCCAGCTCCTAATACAGTGTTTTACCCATAGATTAGGCACTCATTAAACAATACTCAATTGAGTTGAACCTTGAACCTAGGCAGTTCTTTTTGAAACTACAGCTACATTCTGATGCTCCTAACTCTCCCTCTAGGGGCTGTCACTTCAGAGAAGGCAACTCACTCCTAAGTAGGCAGCCAATGGCCTGGTGTGAAAGTTCTGCCCACCTATAGACTCTAAGACACATCAGGCAGGGGCCAAAACTCCCTGATTCTGATCTCACTGTAGCCACCGTTCTCTCTCCTGCCGTCACAACCAAACTCTGTGCAGGAACTGCTTATATCAGCAGGTGACAAAGCCTGGGAGGCCAAATGCTGGGTGTCCCCAGGATCTTTTCAGGGGATTTGCAAGGTCAAAAACACTAAGTTCTTATTTGTCTTTTTCACTGTGTTTGTGGACATTGGTACTGATGGTACTAGAGAAATGATGGGAAAAATTGCTGGAGCCTTGGCAGGAATCACAGCAGGAACACAAAACTGTATTAGTAGTCATTATGCTAGCAAGTCATCATATTCTTCCCTGGCAAGTACTCCCGAGGGGGGAAACAGCCAGTTTCACTTTAGAATGTCCTTGATGAAGTGGCAAAAAATATTAATTGTATTAAATCTCGACCATGGAGTTCACATCTTTTTACTATTTTGTGTGATGAAATGGGAAATCTACACATAAAGCTCTTCTGATGCATAGAGAAGTGTAATTGGTGTCTCAAAGAAAGCAATGTGCCACTGAAGGCAGAACTGAACTTTTTTCATGAATACCATGTTTTACTGGAAAGAATTACTGACAAACTACAGTTATTCATACTTAGGTATCTGGCACACCTTTTTTCAAAAACAAAGTGAGACTGCCACTTCAAAGGAAAACAACTAACAGTATTTGTTGTTTATGATAATATTTGAGCTTTGAAGTGAAAATTAGAATTTTGGAAAACTTGCACCTGTCACCATGAGACTCAATGACTTTTCTGAAGATATCGGTGGAGATATTAACAAATGTGATCTTTCAGTATTGTGTAATGAATTGTATGTCAACATTCAGAAGATCTGCATAACTCAGTGAACAAATAATTTCTAAAAGACCAACGCCTGATGTTACAAAATCACATATGGGTGAAAGATCCAGTTAAAGTGTGAGAAAGATTTTAATGTAACAGAGTACAGAATGTTCACTGCCATGGGATTCCACATTGCAGCCAATCTTTAAGAAACTGCCATTTGTTAAGTATCAAAGAAGAATATCCACAATTATCCAAAAACACTATGAAAATGCTCCTCCCTTTTCCAACTACATATTTGCACGAAGCCAGATTTACTTCATATGCTTTTGCCAAAACGACATTACAACAGACTAAATGCAGAGGCGGAAGTGAGAGTCCAGCTGTGTCCTATTAAGCCTATTAAAGAGATCTGTAAAAATGAAAAATAAATGTAAAACAATTGTGAAAGTGTAGCTATTTTTAATTAAAAATGTTATTTATGTTAGCAAATCATGCTTTTATTACTACTATTTTAAATGAATTAATAATTTTTTTGTTTTTAAATTTTTATTAATTTGATTTATTATTAAGTGACTTGATTGATACCACTAATTAATAATGATAAATGTAATAACGATGATACAAATACATGTAAATTTGCAGTGATGACAGAAGCCATGAGGAAAAAAGTAAGTGGTATTATAACAGTGTAAAATAGGAAGACTTAATTTGGCAGAGGTAAGGGAAGACTTCTTAGAGCTCAGGTATGAAGTGTGAAGAATTAAGTGGATGGAGAGTGTGGAAGGTTTGCAGTAGGTATGGGGGAGGGTGGTAAATGAAGTTGTCCTGATATCACAGCAGTTTTGCTGGAGAGTGTTAGAAGCCTATTTATTTTTTATTTTTCTATTTTTAATTATTATGGGTATATAATAGTTGTATATCTTCACAGGGTACATGTGGTGTTTTGATACAGGCATACAATGTGTATTAATCAAATCAAGGAAATTGAAGTATCCATCACCCAGGGATTTATCATTTCTTTGTGTTAGAAACATTCCAACTTCACTCTTTTAGTTATTTTAAAGTATATCCTAACTTTTTGTTGATTATAGTCACTTTGTTGTGCTATCAAATATTGTTCATTCTATCTAATTATCTAACTATATTTTTGTACCCGTTAAGCATCTCAACTTTATCCTCTCACCTCACTATCCTTTCCAGCCACTGGTAACCATCATTCTACTTTCTGTGGTTTGAATTTTGCATTTCCTTATGATTAGTAATGTTGAACATATTTTCATATGTTTCTTGGCCATTTGTCTATCTTCTTTTGAAAAAATAATGTGTTCATGTCTTTCACCCACTTTTTGATGGGGTTATTTGTTTTTTTTCTTGATTTGTTTGAGTTCATTATAGATTCTAGATATTAGTCCTTTGTCAGATGTACAGTTTGCAAATATTTTCTGCCATTCTGTAGGCTATTTACTCTATTGATTATTTTCTTTGCTGTGCAGAAACTTTTTAGTTTAATCAAGTCCCATTTATTTATTTTTGCTGTTCCTGTATTTGCTTTTTAGGTTTTAGTCATAAATTCTTTGCTTAGGCCAATGTCTAGAAGAGTTTTTCCTACATTTTCTTCTAGAATTTTTATGGAGTAAACCTGAATTTCAATAAAATTGATTCTTCCCATTGAGGAATATAATATGTTTCTATTTACACTGGTCTTTCTTCCATTCTTCACTAAAAAAGTTTTTTGGTTTTTTTTTGGTTTTTTTTTTTCATTTATGAAACTGATACACTGCCTGCCACACTAAGGAAGAAGGTGATTTCTTTTTTTATTTAGGGCTCAGTTTACTGCTGGGCATTTTAGTTTTCATTATTGTGGAAAAGATATGCTTTTTAAAAAAAATTACTTTTTAAGACTGATAGTGCTGGCATTTTGGAAAGGTATTGATTTTTATGGACTTCAATCTTCCTGAAATCTCCTTACTGAAATCTAAAATGGAACTTTCTTAATTGTCTGACTTGCTTAGGGTCCTAGGTACCAACAAATACCATATAATAAAATAATGTAGCTTAAAAGTACAATGAAACAACAAAACACGCTATTATTAATTCATACTACATTCACTCCTAATTAAAGATTGCTCTCAGTAGTCAAAGCACAACCAGGATGTTCCTGAGAGCCAGAAAGAACAGGAGAAATGGTTTGGTGGCAGTGAGAAAAATGATCTCTATCAGCCAGCTACACCACATGAAAAGGACACTGAATGTTACAAATTTCCAAAGTATAAGGTATAGTAATTCTAGTCAGTGCTAGAAACATACATTACCTCCTCAGGAACACCAATTCGTTTAGCTGGGATATGCTTAAAGTACCCTTCAAAAAGGTTTTGTCCAAAATCAGCGTAGTTGTTCATAGCAGTCTGGGAATAAATTATTCCCTATGTTTAAAAATAAAATGGAAACAAAAATAAACATAAAATTAAATTTTAATTATAAAGATATCAAGGCAGCCTATTGACCAATATCAAACATTAGTGACTTAAGTTAAACACAAAAGTCAACAGTTCTAACATTAGTTTTTCTCAATATGTCAAAGGAGTATAGTCAACCACTATCCACAACTGCATTATCTGAATGTTCATTTTGTGACCTCCTCTCCCTTAATAACCAGCCAAGCCCTAAATTTTTTCATAAAAGTCTTGCTTCCTGAAAAGCATAATAATATAAGTAGTAAATAAGAGAGGCACTTAAACAGACACAATGGGACAAGGGGACTCCATCTATTTTATCCCACTTAGGCTTCTCTGCTTTACAAGGAAGAAATGAACTATGGCTATGTGAGACTTAGACAATCCAATATTCTCTTGGCTTTTCACCTGGATTGAAATCACAAATAAAACATTTGAATCCAATATAAACAAACCAAAATTTTCATTGTGTAAGAATTCTTTTATTTATCTTTCATTGGCTCTCAGGGGCTTATAAAGTTAGGAACATTACTCAAGAACTGTATACCACAGGATGAAGCTATTTGTTATGGATTCTTAACTACAATAAAGTACTATAGGGAGGAGGGCAGGAAAGAGGAGGAGTGAAAGTAAAATGAGAAAATCTGGCTGTATTGATTATTCCAAATGATACTGGGACAATATATTGGTTTTCAATTAATAATTTGTAATCTTTTATTTAAAGAGGATGAAATCGTCCAGAAGTATTATATTAAAGTTCAGCCATTAAACCTAAAAAACCTCTGGAGGACAAACATGAATTAGCATTATGCTTATAATACTAACATACCACTAAAGGTTTTCAAGATATGCACTTTTGGAGGCCAGTATTGAAAGGTTTTAATTTATTTTATAAATATTTGAGTAAAATACGGGTAAGGTAATATCATCTGTGGAGGATTGAAGGAAAATATGAAGTTTCTAGATAGGAGCCTGCAATTTTGTTAAAAATGAGATTACTAACTTCAAGCATGAAATTAGTCATGCTTAGTTCCCACTGAGTTCTATGGATAGCAATATCTATAGATATTATATAGATAGATCCATAAATACTATCCAAAGATGTTTTAGAGTTTCAGATGGAGGGATGATTAGTATCTCTCAGCAACAACCAGGAAAGATCACAGAGGTAACATCTGAGCTGAGTTGTGCAGGATGAGTGAGCCATTTCATTTACTGTTTCTCATGGCCAGTATGTAATACCAAGAAAACTTAGGCTGTAGCTTATTTCACAAAAATGATAGTTTTTGAAGTTGGCTACATTGTGATTCCCACCCCCATCATTTACATTATGATTCAGAGAAATTTTCTCTTGACCTCTAGTTGCTCTTTAACTGAGAGTTCCTTGCTAGAACTCTGACTTTAAGTTTCTCTCTCCTAATAAAGGATTAATGATTTACCAAGAAATAATGAAAAAAATCTGGAAAAATTCAATCCTTAAAGCAGTGGTTCTTAACCTTTGCTGTGCATTTGAATTTTCTAGGCTGCTTTTAAAATAAATGCCTAGACTCCATGGTTTGGAGTAAAGCTCACACATCACTATTGTTTAAACATTTCATGGATAATTCTAATATATCTAAGCCAGGATTGAGGACCACTGGCTTAAGTTTACCTTCTTGACCATCTGACGGTAAATCAAAGAATACTTCTGTAATGCAAATTAGACTTTCTGATTTTATCTATGTTTTAAAGTCAATCTTTTGTACTATACTTGCATATTAACAAATATCTCTATCAATACCACCAATAGAATCAGAGGAGCACAATTTGTCAACAGGTTTCAATGTAGAATGTTTACCTACAGGGGCAACACAATTGATCCTTACTCCACTACTGGCCCATTCCACAGCTAAGGATTTGGAGAGGTTGTAAACACCTTCTCTTGCAGCTCCACTGTGCCTTTGAAAGACAAAACATAAATCATCATAATCAGCTTCTCTTGAACATTTCTTTTTGTTTAAATTTCAAAATATTAAGGGAGTACAAATGTTTTAGGTTACATGGATTGCTTTTGAAATGCTTGAGTCCCAGCTATAGGTGTGCCCATCTCCCAAATAGTGTTCACTCTACCCATTAGGTAGGTTTTTGACCCTCCCCTCCTCTCCCATTCCCCCTTTTTGATTCTCACTGAGTTTGAATTTCCTCTATGCACATGTGTGCTCATCAGTTCCAATTTAATAGTGAGTACATGTGGTGTTACATTTCTTCTCTTAAGCAGGCTGACAGGTCTAGACTTCTCTCCTCTCAGGTACTCTGCCCTGAAAATTCTAGCCACCTGGGCACCTCTGGTCTCCTCATCCTTTCCCTCAACTCAGGGAGACTGCCAGGCTCTGCCTCAGTTCCCCTGCCCTGAGTCATGATTCCAAAACTTTTCTCCAGGCAGTGAGTGGGGATAATCTCAGAGTTCATCTCAATTGTTTCCTGTTTTTCAGAGATCACTGTCCTTCAATGCCTGATGTCCCATGTCTTCAGTCCCACTTATTCACGCATTTTGTCCATTTTATAGCTGCTTCAGTAAGAGGTTAAATTCTGTCCTTGTTACTCCATCTTGGCCTGAAGTGGAATTCCTGATGAATTTTGGCTCAAAATTCATCCAAAATTTAATATTAAGTTAAAAAGCAAGTTGAAGAAGAGTATTCAAAATATGATTCCATTTGTGTTTTTTAAAAAGCATAGAAATATACTCATACACATGTATAATATCATTTCTTCAATTTGTCCATCTTACCTGAAATGTTTAATTTCAGGGAGCAAGATGGGATGGATTGGGCAAGGACATGAGACTTTTACATTTTGCATTTCTGCACTTCTTTTGTTGAAAACAAAACAAAATAAAAAACAAATAAAAACAACCACCAGACTAAAACTTCTTTAAGTAACTTCTTAGAGATTATCTCCAAGTGACACTGCAGAAAAATTTTAAGTTTTAATTTTTGTTTTTTTTTGTTTTTTTTTTTTGAGACAGAGTCTCACTCTGTTGCCCGGGCTAGAGTACCATGGCGTCAGCCTAGCTCACAGCAACCTCAGACTCCTGGGCTCAAGGGATCCTCCTGCCACAGCCTCCCGAGTAGCTGGGACTACAGGCACGTGCCACCATGCCCAGCTAATTTTTTCTATATATATTTTTAGTTGTCCATATAATTTCTTTCTATTTTTAGTAGAGACGGGGTCTCGCTCTTGCTCAGGCTGGTCTCGAACTCCTGAGCTCAAACAATCCACCCGCCTCAGCCTCCCAGAGTGCTAGGATTACAGGTGTAAGCCACCTCGCCCGGTCTTAAATTTTAAAAATAAGCAATACTGGGGCCAGGCGCAGTGGCTCATGCCTGTAATTCTAGCACTCTGGGAGGCAAAGGCAGGAGGATTGCTTGAACTCAGGAGTTCGAGACCAGCCTGAGCAAGAGCAAGACCCCCGTCTCTACTAAAAATAGAAAAATTAGCCGGGCATCATGGTGCATGCTTGTAGTCCCAGCTACTCGGGAGGCTAAAGCCGGAGGATCCCTTGAGCCCAGGAGTTTGAGGTTGCTGAGAGCTATAATGACACCACTGCACTCTACCCAGGGTGAGAGGGCAAGACTCTGTCTCAAAAACAATAACAACAACAACAAAAACCCCAGCATTTTCTACCTTCTCTCAAATGAATATTTTACAGATTGAGTATCCCTTATCCAAAATGATTCGGACCAGAGTGTTTTGGATTTTGAATTTTTTTCAGATTTTGGGATATTTGCATATACATAACCGCTTGAGTATCACTAATCTGAAAACCCCAAATCTGAAATGCTCCAATGAGCATTTCCTTTGAGTATCACGTTGGTGCTCAAAAAGTTTCAGATTTTGGAGCATTTCAGATTTCGAATTTTCAGATTAGGAATACTCAACCTACATTTACATAATTTTTTTTCACTGCCTGATATCTAAGTGAATAGGAAAAAAACCCTTCCCTAATTGCCTCTTAAAATGCAATCACTGGCTTCCTAAATGTGTTAGGAATCAGAATTTACAGAAAATACTTAAAAAAAGAGCAAATAATTTATATATTTTAAACCATATTTTTGAACTGCTAAACTTGTGGGTTTTTTTGGGTTTTTTTTTTTTTTTTGAGACAGAGTGTCACTTTTTTGCCCTGGATAGAGTGAGTGCCGTGGCATCAGCCTAGCTCACAGCAACCTCACACTCCTGGGCTTAAGCAATCCTACTGCCTCAGCCTTCCGAGTACCTGGGACTACAGGCATGCACCACCATGCCCGGCTAATTTTTTTTTTATATATATATTTTAGTTGGCCAGATAATTTCTTTCTATTTTTAGTAGAGATGGGGTCTCGCTCTTGCTCAGGCTGGTCTCGAACTCCTGACCTCGAGTGATCCACCCGCCTCGGCCTCCCAGAGTGCTAGGATTACAGGCGTGAGCCACCGCGCCAGGCCTAAACTTGTGGTTTTTAAGCAGCTTCCTGGCATACTGTTTTTCTCCTGTTCTATTTGGATGGTCTTTTAGACTCTTATGAAAGAATCAACTGAGCCAGTAGGCTAAATAAGCTTACTGACTTCCTTTCTAAAAAAATAAACATCCATTTCCAACATAAAAGTCTATCAAAATCAGAATAAGAGTCAAATATGTCAAATTCCATTATAGTGAACTTCAAGAGATATTCCAAATTCTTCAGTCACAGATTTTATATATTCGCCATTAGCTGAAAAATACATTTTCGTTATTCAAAGATATTTGATATTAAAAAAATTGTGACAGGACTAAACATGGTATATAAATGTCCCCCCTCCAAAGGGAGAACTAGGTAAGGCTCCCTAAACTATAACTCCCTTAATCCTCACCATTCTTGAATTGTCCTTTGTAATACATACTTAATATAAATATGTTTTCCTTCCCAACTGTTAAGAGTAAAATGGATCCTCCAGAGAAATGCGTTAGTTGTGACAATCCTGCAGCCTTGAGTGCCATCTGGATGCACAGCCCCAGGGTCACAGGCCCTCCTGTAGGAACCACAGATGAAGTTCAAACTCCTCTCCACAGTGTCTAAGGTCCTTTGGGACTCCAACTCCATTCCCAGCTCTTAATTTTGCTGCACCCCCCTCCATCACAAAGAAATAGGTGCAGTTCCACAGAGTGCCATGGTGTTTCAAATCTCTCTGCCTTTGCATGGGATGTTTCCTTTACTTGCCTTCCTTTCTCTCCCTCATATGTCTACCAAACTCCAAGTTAACCTTTGGGACATGTTGCCAGAATGTCACCCTCCTTGGTGCTCCCTGCTTGCACACTTGCAAATACCTTTACTGGAACACCCAACATGTTCGAGTCCATTGGACTGTTTCACGCTTTGCTCCCTCACTAATTGTGGGCTCCCTGAGAACGTGGATGGTTAGTGCTGGATTCATTTTTTATTTCCAGATGTACCTTGTACCTGTACCTGGGCCACACTCTACTTATATGAAATATTGGTCAAGTAAATGAGAGACAGCCAGCATTTCCCATGTGTCTCTTAAGAGAGCTAAAATTTAAAACAAAGGAGTGTTCAACCTCTGACACTCACTCCCCTTTTCTACTGTGGAGAATACCTAAACTTGTGTCTTTCAAACTGGAAATTACAACACAATACCAGTAGTGAAATAAATTTTGCAAGTAATAACCAACACTTACAAAAAACAAACAAAAAAAACCCAGATTAGAATATAATAAAATACAAAATATCATAGTACACCATATATAGTGAGAATAGCTTTGCTTCATGAATGTTTTGTTGTTTCAGTTACAGACACACACACACCACACACTCACACACACACCCCACACACTCACACAGGTGTTTACTAGATCAAGGTGTAAAATTTATTTCTTACTATGAGTCATGATAGAAAGTTTGAAAGCCACTGGAAGAGGAAACTACTCCTAAGAGAACAAAAGCAAGAAATATCTGAAACATTCCTTTTCCATAGCAGAGACAAGTTGGTTTTTCCTAGCCAACTGAATACCTGAAAAGCCACTGGCTTCCTCAAAAAATTTATTTTAAGCCAAGAAACTCATTATTTCTTATATATTACATAAAGGATCATAATAAGGGAACTATGACTTCTATGAGGGGTAGTTTGGCAAGATCTGTTAAAGTTACAAAGGCACATGATTTTTGACTCTGCAATTACACTTCTTGCAATTTAATGCACATGCTATATGACGCATATACAATTTTACTTATTACAGGTGTTTTGTTTTGTTAGTCAAAAGTTGGAAACAACCCAAATTTCATCAATTGGAAAATGGTTAAATAAATTATACTTTATGGTTTAGGAAGTGGTATTTTAGACAGCCATAGAAAATAAGGAGAAATCTCTTAAGATTCTTAAGAAAATATCTCCAGGATATACTGTTCATTTATGAGAACAGCAAGATATAGAATAGTGTTTATATTAATATAATTCTTGTAAAAAAGTGGGGAAAAATATGCCCCCAAACTAGTAATAGTAGTTTCCTGTGAGAATGCGAAATACACATAGAACCTACAATCTCAATTGACTTTATTTCTTCCAAAACACTAAGAAAGGTAACGTAAGAAAAGTAAAAAAAGGTAAGTAATGAATAATGAGCAGGAAAAGGAAATACAGCGGTATCACTTACCTGCCCTGCATTCTTTGCTCTGTTTTTGGTAACATCACCTTGATTTCCACTTAAGGAACCACTCTTGCCTGTTCTCAGTCTATGTCTAAGTGGTGTGGACCCCACTCCCTCTGCCTTGAGCTGACCGTGCACAGCGGAGCAACCTCATCCCACTGTATTTGGTTGATGGCTGTACCTGTGACCCAAGCAGGGTCAGTTCATGAATATCCTCTCTGGGACTTGCTGGCACTGGTATTTTTTTTTTTTCTTTTTCTGGTTCAATTCGAGAAACACTCTCGCATTGGAGTTTTACGAACAGCTAGAGTGTTGACCTCTAACTTCTGCTAGTGCTCTTTTTGCCTGCCTGGGAATGAAGGCAGACACAAAGAAAGCAAAACCAAAAGGAGAGGCAGTTTCCTGCCAACATCGTGGCTGAACCTAACATGCCCTTTGTGCGCTGGTTCTGCTGGTAACACAACGGCCCTGGAGGGCTTGCACAGTTTGCGGGGCCCTGAGCCCAGTTTCTGATGCAACAGATCTAGAGCACGGCTAGGGGATTTGCACTTCTCACAAGTTCCCAGTGATGCTGATGCTGCTGGTCCAGAAACCACACTTGAAGAACCACCGCCCTAGATTTTTACTCAAGCCAGTCTGAATTTTATTTCTGTCCCATACAACTGAGGGAGTTCTGAATAATGCAGGAATTGAGGAGGGTACTAGAATTTGCACAGAGGAAGCAAACTCTCTGCTGATAGAGTGGCTAATTAGAAGGACAAAACCTTATAAACTTTTGGGAAAAAATTCTGGGTTATCTGTTAGGAGTATCAATTTAGCAGTGCAGTCTAAAATCAAATGGGTATATTCATGGCATTCAAATCTAAATTTACATAGAAGAGTTTCATTTCCACACCTTAATAAATAAGCAGTCCTTAGACAGTGATGGCAAGTTTGGTAACATCTGGATTAGAGTTGCCCGATAAAACACAGGACATCCACTTAAATGTAAACATCAGATAGACAACAAATAATTTTTTGGCACAAGTATGCCCCTAATGCAATATTTGGGACATATTTATACTAAAAAATTATTGAATTGGGCATCCTGTTTTTTTCTTTTTTTGGTAAATTTGGCCATCCTAATCTGAATGGGAATGTTTTAGAAGTACATTTTTAAAGTTCAAATAAAGGGAAATGCTAAGTATTGAGGTCACAACTCATTAAAGGTATTAATGATCTTGATTTAAGAAATATTCCCTACCCCTTTTCCTCTCCATTCAGATAACAACCCAAAGACATAGGAGGAAAAAATATAAAAATGCTTACGCAGCTGACGGAAATCCATTTTTAGTAAGGACAATGATATTAACAATGGATCCTCCATGCTCTTTCATCCAGGAGTTGTAAACTGCAGGATACAGAAAAATGACAATCATATTAAATTATTAAATAGTGTCCTGACCCTCCTCTGATACCTTGTTCCAGCACGTTACCTGTTTGATATGTTTTACATTTTTACTTACTTTTTTTTATAAAAAGCCCTTTCATGTCAATAAGAACATATTTACACCAATATTTTAATGGCTACATAATTCTCTATCATAGAGATATATAAAATTTCACTCAACTAATACTTTACTCTAGAATATTTACATGGTTTTCAATTTTTCACTATTATTATTATGGCATAAAAAATGTAACTTGTAGAAACTAAAAACTAAAGGCCCTATTTTTTAAAAGTAAAAACAAACAAAAGAAAAACTGTAGGCCCTGTATTCCTTTTTTTTTTTTTTTGGTGCAAAAAAAATCATCACACTCTATTATTTCTTGTGAACAAAATATTTTGCAGAGGGCAACTTTATAACTATTACTATTGGAATCAGTGGAAACAATGAGTATAGATCAAATTTTTTAAAGTGATAATTTCTCAAACACGTCTTCAGGTCATTGAAGATTATCTATAAGTAAATGGTCTTGGGAAAACATAATTTTTGAAGAACTCTCTCACCTGGTAAGAGTGACATAATGTGAATGCACCAAATGTATTTCTCTAGTTTAATTGAAAATAGGTACATCTCTATTGCTGAATTCTAATAATCTTATTCATTCTTAAAAAAATTTACATATAGTTAATATTACCAGTGTTCTTTTGAACTTGCTACTTTCGAAAATTTACAAAGCTATGCCAATAACACTCTTAAAGTCTTAAGTATAATAACTTATAAAGCCTCTTCTTTCAAAATATCTCCTAAAGTCTACTTTTTCCTTCTTTTAAAATAGCCATCTTTGGACCATTTTACAATGCAGGGTTTTGTTAGTGTATGTTGCTTGTTTCGAGCCTCTTCACATAACATTGGTTCTGTGATCTGTGTGGGCAAGACTGGTAAGACAGTGCAAGTATGTTTGCCAGTCGAGTGGAAACTCAGGCCCTTTAAGCGTGCAAGAGGGAACCGGGAAGTATCCATTCTTCAAGCTGGGTAAAAGCTCAACAAACATACATTACACAGAAATGAACAACAACAAAATCACAACAGCTTTGCTGACCACAATGGTGTTTAATTAGCTCTATTTTAAGAGTTTTCTATACTTAGCCCTCTCTCTCTAAATCACTTCCTTGTTAATGATGCATATGTGGACCTTATATTGGCTGTTTCTATATTACAATCAAGGCCAGTGCCAACACACTGGCACAGGCTGGCTCTCCACCCTCCCTGTCGTCCCATTAACTGCTAAAGAACTTGGATCACCAATGGTAGTAACCAGATTCATGGGTTGTCTTTATATGTTGCTTTTGAAGTCTTTTCTATAGTCTAATGTTTTTCTGTCTGGAACCTAGAAGACATTGATCTAATAAAATGTTAGCTGATAATTTTTCAAGAATTATTTCAATAGATTTAAACATTTTTTTTCTTCAACATGGTTGAGTCAAAGTCACTTACACTACACAAAAAAAGGATGCTTCCATCACCACTTCGTCTGAGGACAGTAAAAGCCCTTCCACTTCCATATCCATAGGAAGTACCCACCCCAAGATCCTGGCACATATGAGAGGGAAAAATCTGTCCAGGAACTCTCTGACATCAGTGGTCAACATGGAATGGGTATTCGGGGTGATCACACCACAGGAGCATTTCCACCAAGCGGACATTTTTATAATATTTAATGCGTCAGTGTCCTTCATTTCTTCTTCAGTGAGAGAAAAATCAAAGGTCTGAAAGTTTTCTTTGATCTTTTCAGGATTAAAGCTTTTAGGAATAATAACCACCCCTCACTGGATGTTGAAATTCGAAACAACTTGACCTGACGTCTCATTGCACTTTTCCCTCAATGAGTTTAGAAGTTCGCCCTTTAACAAAGGTGAAGAAGACCTATTTGCCCAGGTTGGATTCCTAGAGGTCCCCAAAGAGCTACATGCAATAATGACAATGTCACGTTGTCGGCAAAATTTCAAGAGATTTGGCTGGGTGAAATACGGGTGGCATTCAACCTGGTTGCTGACTGGCTCATGTTTGAGTCCTGGCTTGTTCAGGGTTAGCTTCAGCTGCCTGCAGTTACAATTTGCAAAATTAGGCCGGGCGCGGTGGCTCACGCCTGTAATCCTAGCACTCTGGGAGGCCAAGGCGGGCGGATCGTTTGAGCTCAGGAGTTCGAGACCAGCCTGAGCAAGAGCGAGACCCTGTCTCTACTAAACATAGAAAGAAATTATACGGACAACTAAAAATATATATAGAAAAATTAGCCGGGCATGGTGGCACATGCCTGTAGTCCCAGCTACTTGGGAAGGCTGAGGCAGGAGGATCGCTTGAGCCCAGGAGTTTGAGGTTGCTCACAGCAACTGGTTGCTGTGAGCAAGGCTGACGCCACGGCACTCTAGCCCGGGCAACAAAGTGAGACTCTGTCTCAAAAAAAAAAAAAAAAAATTAAAATCCCCAAGGGATTTCACTAAGCCAACAACTTTGCAAGTTCCAAAGTGGCAAACAGATTTGAACTGTGATGTAACCATTTGTCATTCTCATCTCTAGGATAGAGTTCATCTCCTGGCTTAAGGGCCACGGGTATTTTAATCTATCTGGAGAACCTTTAGCATCCTCTCCAGGGTTGGGTGGATCATCATTGGGTCATGATTTGTAGCCCACGGCTTTTCACACTAGAAGATATCCTCCCTCCTCACCTTTCCTTCCACTATCTTCTCCCTGATGGCCTCCCCAACTTTGTGCTTGTTTTGGTAGATGTAAGCCCTATGAATGTGCCAGTACCCAGTGTCAATGGCAACCTTCACCAATGTTGCACAGGCCCCCTCAGGGGTCAACTTAGGCTCTGAGTAGGTACCAAGTCCGATGATGGGAATTCTGTTTCCATCATTTAGAGGTATGCAGTGATTTGTGGCACTGAGGTACATCTTAGAGAGAGAATCTGAGGTTTCAACTTTCCAGGAATGATTCCTATATTCTTTAACTCAGTTCTGGCTAATAAAAATCATGGCAGAATCTAGACTCTTCAGACTTTTAATTAACAGTTACTGGCCAGGAACCTTGGATTGGTAAGATTGATGACTTGCATGTGAGAAGGAGTGAAAGCACTGAGTTGTAAAGCTTGGGTTAGAGACTACTAGTTGTCTCCCAATACTCATTCTCACCTTCTTACATAGAAATAGAATCTGCATTAAGCACGTAGCCGCCCACCTAAAGACTCATCCCTCCCTTACAGCTAGGTGTGATCATTTAACTGAATTCTAGCTGATGAATGGGAGCAAATGTAATAGTGCAACTTCCAGATGGTGCCCCTAAAAGGAATGGGTGAGCACTACACTTTTCCCCATTCCTGCTGTCTGGAATACAGATATGATGGCAGGAACTGAAGCAGTCATCCTGAACCATGAGATTGGAACAACAGGTCAAGAATAGTAGAGCAATATAAGAAGGATTCCCAGTCCCTAATGATTATGAAACTACCATACTATCCATAGACTACCTACCTGGACTTTTTAATGTGAGAGAAATAAACAGTCTTATTCAAGCCCCTGTTGTTTCTGGTTCTCTCCACTGGAGCATCCAATCCTGAATCACAACACACACAGTGCTTGATACTGCTAGTAGCTGAAGGTGAAGTCTGGGGATATCTGCAAAACCTCTGACTTGCAGATATTATAGGATGCAAAGCCTAGCCCATGTTGGAGTGAAGACCCTTTGGGCCAGAGTTATACTCGTTCTACATTTCTCATCATAAGAATATCTTGAGTAGTTTTTAAGGAAATCTTTGAGCTACTCAACTTAAGGGAGTTTAATACTAACCATTTATGAAACATAACTTTTAATCGAAAGACAATGCATGCATGCCAGGTAGTTGTTAGAAAGCTTGTGGACTCTCTCTGCTATTCTGAATTTATGAATTGGTTCTTCTTACAGATTTAACAAATCCATTTCTTAAAAACGAAGTAAGTGTGAGAGTTTTCTCTATTTCTATGAACAACTTTACAGCTAAATCTTTGTATAGATCATTAACAACTTTCTCATGATAAATTCCTAGAAATAAAATTATAAGATCAAAGGATATCCACATTTTATAATATTTCCAAATTACTATCCAGAAATGTACTAATTTACATTCCTATGTTGTATGTGAGAAAATCGGGGCAGTAAATGTTAACAACCTGGGGCTTGTGAGTCTCTAATAGGATTCTCTATGATCTCTAAGAAAAGACCCATTGATTTGTGACTATCGATAGCACTTGCCTGTTTTGCACATGTAGAAGGTGCCCGTCAGGTTGGTCTCAATCACAGCATGCCATCCCTTTGAAGTGATGTGTTCAGCGGGGGAAAGGAACTGGCCTCCTCCATTGTTTACCAAGAAATTGATCTTACCATAAATATCTAAGGTAGATTTGACCAGATTATTCACCTACAGAAGAACATTGAAAGTAAAAATACTAAAAGTTTAATAACCTAACTTGCCACTTGGACTGATTGCTTGCTCTAGAAGTATAACAAAGCTCGCATTCTCTCACAGTGAACAGTAGCTCCATATACTGCAATAAGTACACATGAAGTCGGCAATGAATAAACCTAAAAATCCTACACCAATGAGTAATTTACCAGTATGCAATATCCACAGATCATAAAGCTAAAATTGTAATTTTGATGACAAGATATGTGCAAGGGCCTGGATCACCCCTAAGTAGGGTAGGCCTCAGTCATATATTAATTTGTAAGCTACCAACCAAGAATAAGAAGATAGCAATAAAATCAGGTTTAAATGAACATCAAGAAATAACTTTGGCTGGGCACAGTGGCTCATGCCTATAATCCTAGCACTTCAGGTCAGGAGTTTGAGACCAGCCTAAGCAAGAGTGAGACCCCATCTCTACTAAAAATAGAAAAAATTAGCTGGGCGTGGTGGCATGCGCCTATAGTCCCAGCTATTTGGGAGGCTGAGGCAGGAGGATCACTTGTGCCCGGGAGTTTGAAGTTGCTGTGAGCTACACTAACGCCACGGCACTCTAATCCAGGCAACAGAGCAAGACTCTGTCTCAAAAAAAAAAATGAAATGACTTAAAGGTCAAAGCATAAGCCAATGCCCAAAAAAAGAAACGAGTGAAAGGGCAAAAGGCAGTCTCTAGCTGAGATCACTTCTTGTTTCCCTCCCTCTCTGGCTCAGTAAAGCATTAACGCAAGAATCTCCTTCGCAAGCTTTGCTTCTAGTGAACCTCACCTAAGACAGCTACCATAGGAGAATCTGAAGCACAGCTAGGTTTAGGAACCACTATTGCAAATTAAAATGCGGAAATAAATTATACAGATACATTTGCATTACCTCCTCTTCATTCCGGATGTTGCATTGTATGGGAGTGACTCGAGCCTGGCTGGTGGGAGGTAGGTCATCCTGCAGTTCTCTTGCAGCAGATTTCAACCTATCAAACTTACGGGATGCAATGACCACATTACTCCCTGAGGAGAAACAAGCCAGAGAACAAGTAAATATGCTTCCAAGCATTGTTCAAGTTCCAATAATAATAATGTTGAGAAATTATTTCATGTGGTCCTATTTAAAAAAAAAAAAAGATGAATTAGGACTTCTGCTTCTGGGCAAGATGGAGTAATAGGAACTGAATTTACCCTCCAGCTCAAAACTAAAAAACCAGATGAAATACATGAAACAATGGTTGTCAGGCATTGGACATCAAGTAGTACTGGACAGCTATCTCTGGGAGAGTGAAAACAAACAAGGTGAGCCCTCTGCTTGCCCCAGCTTACTGCCTGGAGAGAGCTTCCAGACTGCAGCACAGAAGGAGGAACTCATTCAGAACCCAGAAGTTTCCCTGGATGGAAAGGATGAAGTTGGGAGTGCAGGGAGGCCAAGGCAGCTAGACTGCACAGGCATAGGGAGAAGAGAGCTACACAGAGACAAGGCTTCAGAGATCAGAGCCCGCGTTAAGTCTCCAGCTGAGTACTGATCAGTGCACAGGAGTAAATCAAAGTGGAAAAGAATCATCCAAAATGAGCAGGAAGAACAAGCCCTGGCACTCACACAGCACTGAGAATAGTGTGCTCACAAGGAGAAACCCTTGACTGGGCACTGAGTGAAGTACTCAGAAGAGGACGGCCTCAGCAAAATTTGCCATAGACTTAAAGGCTGCTCAGATCAACACAATTTCAAAGCAAGCCTCTTTTAAAGCATAAAACTGTTTCTAAGCAATTTAACTGCATCCCAGAACAAAGCTTAAGAATATTTGTAAGAAGAGAAGAATAGCCAGAACCCAAAAAGGTAAAGTTTAAATATCTAGCATCCAACAAAAAACTACCAGGCATGCAAAGGAGCAGGAAAAGAACAACCCATATTATTAACTGAGAAAAGTCAATTAATAAAAACATACCCAGAAATGACATTGATTTATATAATTAAATAGAGCAGTGATGACAAGAAAAATCTCAAAAGCAGCTAGTGTACTTAATATACATATTAATAACAAAAAATATGACTGCTTTCAGAGACAATGCAAGCCACCAGACAGTGGAACAACATCTTTACAGTACTCAAAAAAGTAAAAAAGATTAAGAACGTAGAAATCTTGACCTAGTGAAAACATCTTTCAAAAACGATGGCAAAATACTTTTTCATACATATGAAAGCTAGAAGAATCCATCAAAGTGGCCGACACTACAAAAAAAGATTAAAGCAATTACTTCAAGCAGAAGGAAATGATACCAAATGGAAATCTAAATCTACACAAGAAAAAAGAGAAGCAGAACCTGTAATTATGTGAGTAAATATAAAGACTTTTCTTCTTTGTATTGAGATCTCTTCAAAAGGTAGTGATAGTTTAAAGCAAAATAACTGTGTATTCTGGGATTTATAACATATGTAGAAATAAAATGCTTCTGTCCCTCTCCTTGAGAATAACAGCACAATGGCCAGGAAGGGTGAAATGCAAGTACAGGCAGTCTTTGCTTTGCTCAGCTCTCACATGCACTAATTTCAGTTACTTTAGCTTAGTTCAATGACACCAGTCCTCCAACAATATGGTTCAAATTTCAGTTACCACAGTATATTAACGGTGAGTAACTGCATAAAATACAAACTTCACTGCTAGCTCTCCAAACCTCAGATCACTATGTAAACAACAGAGGCACATCACGATCACTGAATAATCATGTCATTTCCTTCAAAGCCTGTCATTGATCAGTCACTGTTCATCATCTCTTCAGTTCATGCAGACAGCAAAAAATGTAATTGTGTCATTTCCTTGTCTCCCAACAATAAAATCCATGTGACATTTTGCAAAAATAGATGATCAAAAGAGGGACTGGCAAACAAAGATGAAAGCGAGACAAAGAAATGAAAATTGGTAACACTGAAAGTGAAATTAGAACTGACCATCAGGGAAGTGGTAAGAAGAATAGCTGACCACAGGAATACTCCCACTGCTGTCATTCTAGAGACCACTGATGTGCAGCCAGAAGACCTGAGTGTAGGCAAACTTAACATCAATGAAGAAGTGGGGATTTAGGAAAAGGGCAGAATGGGAATGGCTCATTTTTTCTTTTATATACTTCTATACTATTTGAATTTATTACAAACCTCTTATGCCACCTCATAATAAACTAGAAAACTGTTAGATATACTCCTTCTCTTCACTGTTACGCTAAATGATTTGGACAGACTTTGTTTTTGTTTATACGAATAGCTAGAGAGATTCAGGAAGCTTGACGGACCTGGTTAGAATGAAGTACAGAAATAGCTATGGATAAGGAGTTATTTCCACATCAGGGGCTTGCAGCCCAGTGTGTTGCACTCCTGTTTGGGCTGATGCTGATTCCTTTCAATCCTCAACTCAGAATACTACATTTACTAAGCACCTTCTAGGTCCCTGGTGTTGGTTACAGACTAGTCACTAGAGCAAGAAAAAATGCTGTCTTGTCTCACAATTTCCACTTGCATTTTATCTACCGTACGTTCTCCTGTAGTAACAGAAAGCGAATGATTAGACAAAGAAGACAAAGAAAAGGATCTGACATGAATTCAATTTGAATGGTCTTTGGTATTCCTTGATGAAATCAAGACTCCCTGTGCCTAAAGGCAGCTGTCAAATGTACAAAGGGGATCCAATTCTGCCTGCTACATTCTACTCTCGGGAGCTAGGGTTTTTTGTGGCCTCTCAGCAAAAGGAAAAGTCAAAATCATTTGGATGTGAAAAACAACACAGTAATCACCATTTTAAAAACCATGCCTCAAAATTCAAGTTGTATTTCACACTAAAAAAACAGTGGCCTTCTCACTGGACAAAGAATTGGCTACTATTACTATTATTTTATTTGCCCAATAAGTAACATATAACAATTTTCAGGAAATAGCCATTAATTCTGGCATAAAAAAATAAAGATGAGAATGTCATAGTAAAAATTATTTCATATTCTTTCACCGGAGGAAATCCATTTCCAGTACAACAAAAAAAAATTATGTATATAGTTTTTTTAAGTATATAGCATCTTTTTCTAGGGAGAGGCTCCATTGCTTTCATTAGAATATCAGAAGGATCCATGGCTTCCGAAAGATTACAAGATCACTGCCTTTGTTTCAGTCTCTGATAATAAAAATAAAGTCTGCCACCTTACTCCAGGTGATATGCAATGTTTGGCCAATTCGAACTTAACAAACGGAGAAAGTTGAAATGTTTGAAAACCCATTAAAGGTCCTACAAGGTAAACTAGGATCCTAACAAATCTGCTGGGAAGCCTAGTACCTGACCTTGGCATTAAATGATAAACAATTCTGATTTTATTATGGATTTTCCTAAGAGGGGATAGAGTTTGGTGTTGGAAGTGGAGTGGTTATTAATGGTGATGAGCTATACCACAGTTCAGTTAGCTAATGTTAATTTCCCATTTTTTTAATAAAAATATATAGGATTTCTTTTTTTTCTAATATAACACTTTTTTTAGTTCCTACTATGCCAGGTCTTGGAAACACAACGGTACCAAAGGCAATTTACATGTTCATTTTAAAATTGAAAAATGAAGACAATTTTAACCACTGTTGGGGAAAAAGGAAAACTTCCCCTTTGCCCTCGGAAGGTTCACTGAAAGATCAACTCACAATAAGGAAGACTAATGAGAGAAAGGGATGACATATTTATGTACCTTGTGTACAGGGAGAATCACATAGTGATTGCCCAATATCCCAGTGAGGTCCAGAAGCTTATATACCCTCATTTAGAGGGAAGGGGGGAGATGAGAAATATAGGTAATTCTGTTGAGGGGCAATTAATCATTACTAGGGAGGATGAATAGAATCTTGGGAGAACGAATGGATGAGGGAAGCAGATTGACTTGTAAATGCTACTTTTGGGAAATTAAATTAACCTCAGAGACAGGCATTATTTTTAAAATGGGTTGGGCCAGGTCTGGTTGCTTTCTTGATCTTCTTTGCAGCAATAGAAATTGAGATAACTGGAAGGAGACTGGAAAGAGAATTGTTCTTCTGGATGGGTCCCTCCAGTCTTTATGGAGACAGAGGGAAAGCCCCTGTCAACACCAGCTGATCTGTAAGGGCCTTTAATTCAAAATACTCTTTATACCAAGGAGTCTTATTGTGAGGTGAAGTTCTCTGAGCTCCTTCACCACTCATAATTAAAACTGTTTTCAGAAAAAAAATATTGCTAACAATGTTGTAAACGTCCATTCTTTTTCTGCATATATATTTTTCATTAACAAATTGGAATGCTATTTTGCTTAGAATCCTGCTTTTTCCAATTATATGTGGTATGTATTTCTCCATATAAAGTCTTCAATAGCAGCATATTTAAACAGTAGCATAATATTTCATTGTTATTGATTTATCTGTTTTCCTTATAATGGATAGATTATTTCTAGTTTTCACTACGCAAATATCACTACATCCTGGTATACAAATCTTTGCTTGTCTCTGCTTACTTCCTTAAAGTAATTCCCTAAGAAAGGAATTACCAAGTAATAGAGCATGAACATTGTAAAGGTTTTTGGATCTTATTTTCCAAATTGCCCTCCAGAAAGGTTGTAATAATTTACATTCTTGCCTGCCTTCTCACTCTCTTAGCAACATTTTCATTTTTCCAAGTGTTTCAAAATTTTGTTAGAAAACTAAAGGCATCTTATTGTTTTATTTTGCATTTTATTATCATCTAAGTTGATTATTTTCTCATGTATTTCTTGCATGTTTGGAGTTCTTTTGGAAGGTTTAGTCCATATCATTAGCCTATTTTTCTATTAGTAAGTTGGGTCTTTATTCATTTGTAAGAATTCTCTATATTATAAGACTATTTGTCTTCTGTTGTAAATATTTTTCTTCATATGCCTTCAAACTTATATTGTTTTTTAATTCAATGAGGACTTACATCTTCATATAGATAAATTTATCTATTTTCCCCTTTGTGGTTTCTTCCCTCCATTATGTGTTTTTCTAAACACAAGGGCCCTCCTTCACCGAAGTCAAGGCAAATAGTCACTATATTTTCTTGCTGTGGTTATGATTAAGAGATGTGAGAACAGTATGATGAGAGTTTTTCAATATGTTTACCTTTTCCAGTTCGAGTCTTCTCATGTTTTCTAATCACTCAGATTAGGCAATACATAGAATGGATTAATTTCAAATATGAACATAAAATTGAACGTAAAATTAATTTCAGCGCGAGTTTTCACAGATCTAGTTATTGCCTGCCTTGGGTCCAGGATCTTTGGCTCTAAGTGTTCCCTTTAGTTTATAAACCAGTGGCTCCACAATGTTTTAGGAAGACCCGCTCTCTTCTCGGCCTCTCGTGGTCGTATTTCACTCTCGCCCACATCTACGCCCCCTATGCTCTGCAACTCCACGCTCGGCTCCCGACCCCAGGTGACCCCAGCCGTGTTTCTACGGACCCTTAGCTCTTGACACCTTGGCCAGGGGACTGCTCACGTACCCAACTGCAGGAGCTCCTTCGCGATGGCCTTTCCTATACCCGTGGCCCCGCCGGTGACGATGGCCACTCGGTTCTGCAGTAACGCGGCCGCCAGACAACTTCTGCCCTTGTTCCAGGAGGCCATGGCTGCCGCGGAGAGACGAGTGTCCCCAGCCTTGGCCAGTGTAAGTCACTGGGCGCCCGGAGGTGGGCAGGGCTCAGCGCGCCTGTGCCAACGTGACCCCCAGGCCCCGCCCCGGCCCCGCCCGCGCGCCGCGGCTGCTCCGCATCCTCCCGGGGCAGGACCGCTCCCCGGCGGCCGCCGCCCGAGCGTCCGCATCCTCCGCCTGCATCCATCCCCGGGCACGTGTGGGTGAGCCTCCTCGTTCTCCTTTTTCTTTATTTCGATGCCATTGACAGGGGGGAAGGGAAGTGCAAAAGAAAAAAAAAACAGAGGGGGGTGTGCTCTATTTTGAAAATTCAATCCTCAGTGCTATCGCCCTCACGGTTAATTAAGATTAAATCTCCGGTGCATCTGGAAAAAGGCTGCAGCTCGGCGCCCTCGCTGCACCCGCCCGCGTCGCATGTCCGGTGATGCTGGGGCTCCAGCTGCTACCTGCCGCTGGCTGGGAAGGGGAGAAGGGGCAGCTTAGCCAGGGGAAGAAATCCGGCTTACGGATCCTTTCATACTCCGAGAGGGAGCCTGGGGAAGGGAGTGAGGGGGAAGAGGAGGCATAGTTGCAGTTATCCACAGAACCCAGAGAAAAGATGATTTAAAAAATAAATTTGGGCCCACCTCCACCTCATCTCTTGCTCCTCACTCAAGAATAAAGGGGAAAAACAAGCTTTACCAGATTTGAGATCTGATTCATTTCATCGGGCTGCAAAACAAGTCCAGAAGAGATCTCTCATTGAAACGTGCTGCTTCCTGCAAGACACAGCCATCGGTGTCTGTGCTTGAGATCCCAGTCCATTCCTTACGCGACAGGGCAAGCCTGCTGAGGATGGGGGAAATTTCTCTTCCATGTTTTGGTGCCCAGTAACGGTGATTTATTATTCAGACCTGCTCTAATCTTTCATCTTGCTTCCTCTGTCAACTCACCAGAATGACATTACAGCTGGACTGGCCGAGTGAGACTTCACCTTAAGAACTTAGGGGAATGTGTCAGGTGCAGTGGTCTTATCAATGCAGGCAGGATGCTATTTTTAAGGCTGTTGTCAGAGTGCTGTATTTTCCATTGCCGGGTATTAAAATAATGTAAAAGCAAACAAATGCCATTATTCCTTTGTTGGGTCTACCACCTTGAATTCACAAAGCGAATTGGAAATGGGTCTGGTTGAGAGTGGAATCAGATATCACCTCCTCCACCGGGTCCCACCCACCAGCAAGGCTGCAGTTCTTGTTGGACAGCTACCCTTCCTCCCTGTTCTTCTGTTCCCCTTCTCTGACCTCCTTTTAGAAGCACTTCTTCCTCTGTGTTGCTTATAGATTCCAATCTATACTCATTAAAGAAGGGAAGAAATCGCTTCTGGTTCATATTTGCTAGATAGTTTATTGAGGAATCACCTACCTCTATTATTTATGTTGGTTATGTATTTATGACCAAATTTTTAAAAATTACAATACTGTCACCTCCTTTAAAACAAAGTAAATTCAAATAGGAATTTCAAAGTATTGTTGCAGAAAAATATAATTTCTGGTGGTTTGATCCCAATGACAAAGTATTTTCTTTTAAACAGGAGAAGAAATATTGACTTAGTTCTGAGGGATATCTTATTCTAGAAAATTCCAGGCTTCCACTCTTGAGAGTGGAGACACTTTAAATTCCTTTGAAAGATAATTTTATCAAAAATGTCATCTAACGTGGTTCGTGACCTGGTCTGGAGCTATAGACTCTCAGAGATGTGCCAGGGTGGGTCAGTGTGCGCCTGGCTGTACCAAAGCCTCTATGTGGCTGCTGAGTGGACTGAGAGGGGCATTCTGATGTCATGCAGTGAAAAGGTGGCTAGGAACTGCGTAACTTATGCCTACTGAGTATGATGACAAGGGCTATTCCTCAGTTGCAAGGAAGTTGCAGGATGAGTTGTCAGAAAGCTCTTTTTCACAATCCAGGTAGAAACTAAGAGAGATTGATAACTCTTCAAGTGATCTTTTGTTAAAAATAAGGAGGTGTGATCCCTTTGCCTCTGCCTCTGACCTCAATCAGGGTTTGAAAGACCTAATCCCAAAAGGCATGACCAGTAGTTCTGCGCAGAAGCTCTTTGTTTTCAGATTTTAATTCTGGCCCCTAGTGGAGGCATCTCCTCCCTGGGCAACCACGCCATGCTGTGTTGACCACTCTTTTGGCAGAGTCAAATGCTGCCCTTCCCTGCTCTCTGTATCACTGCCCCTTTTGTCCTGGGGAAAAAGGCATTGCTGTGGCTGTGATCCTTTGCACCCCTCCCTCCTGTCACACCCCATTAGCAATGCCTCCCTTCCTCTTCTGAGATGCTCTTGCTGCTCACCCGTCTTCCCACCCTTCCCCCACCCCATCTGCCTGGTAACTTTATTTTGTTCCTTCTGCAAAGCAGCTGCTGGCTCAGGCTGACAGGGGCTTGTGGGATTCTTAACAGTTAGACTCCCAAAATCTCAGTGATGAGGGAATGTCAGTAAGGTATCTGGTCCCACCCTACCTTGAAGCAAGACCACTCTTGAGCCAGCTCACGTGAGTGAGGCTCTTAACCGGCTCACAGCATTCAGCCAGCACTTACTGAGCACCTGCCACATGCCAGGTACTGCTCAAGGGATGGGAGATACCATGCAGTCAACAAGACAGGTCTCCCCGCCCTTGTGTAGTTTATATTCCAGTATAGGTATGTTTGGAGAGGGAGTGGAGGTGGAAGCAGTTTGTGTGCCACCAGAGGCAGGACAATAAGCAAACAGAAGATCAGGTACCAAAGATGAGATCTTACAGATTTCTCAATAAGGAGATGCTCAAGCTCCTTGTAACCAATTACCCTGGCTGCCAGGAACTATTTCCTCTGGAAATAGTCAGATGCTCCCTGGATGATGAACCTGCCTCAGTGTGAGAGCCTTTCAGGAGCAGACAGGTTAGGCAAGGACAAGAGAAATGCTGCTCACAGGATCACAAAGAAACAGGCCACAGCCTGACTGTGCTCACGGCCAATTCACAGCAACTGGCTGGAGGCTAGGAGTTTCCAGATGCTGTTCCATCGGAGTCTGACCAACCCAGACAGGTAGCCCTTTGGGTGACAGATAAAATAAATCAGAGAAGGGTTGAAAAAACAGCAGGACTGTGGCAAAGCACTGTAGTAGTAGTAAATTAGCTTAAAAATGATAATACACCCCCCTCGCAGCCCCAGTGGTTCAGATTCAGTGTGGGTAAACGTGCAAAGCACCAGATCCTAATGTTCTTAACCCAATGGAGTCGGCACACCCTGATTTGGGAGCTTTGTCAGCCAAAGGTGGCAAAATGACAGCCCATTTGTGTTTTGTTTTGGTTGTTTGTCCACATGGTAATATATTTAAATTTGGACTAATCTTAACAATTAAAATCAGAAACTTTCACATGAAATTTCAGACATACCATACTAAGTGTGCCTGCCTTCCTCTATGAAGGGACCTGGCCTGGTGGGTGGAAGAGAGGGGAATGGTAGGTTCCTATTTTAGATGAAAGCTGAGCTCTTGTGTTTGCCATAGTCCCCACCGCTCCTTATTGGACTAATTGCTAAGACTTGATGTCATTGCCATTTATTAGCTTATTCCAGCCACACTTTATCCATGTATGTTACTTGCTTCCCTGCAACAAACATAAGGGCAGAGGCTTCAAAGCTTCCTGGCTTCTCTACCTACCGAGTCCACAAGTTCTGCTGAGTATCTGGATGGGTTTGGAGAAGGCAGTGGATCAGGTCTGCTCCTGTGGTCACCTGAGAGGTCAGTGACTGAGTGACTGATTGGATGGGGACTGGCCATCAGGGAATAACAACCAGACTTACTGTTGATGACTCAGCCATACCGAGATGCTACTCCTCTCGGTATACTCATTTTGTGGTGTTGTGAGTCCTGGATTTTTATTGAATGCCTAAAAACTACTGGTTTCTTTCAACAAGACTTGCTTTTGGTAAATTGTTGGCCATCTCCTTACCAATAGGGAATAGGATCAGATATTTTATTGAGCTCTCCAGTGGGTTTCTGGTGGAGTTTGAGCCTGTAACAGTGTGATGTCCTTTGTACTGGACAGCTGAGTTTCAGAATTTCTGGCCCATCCAGCAGACTCATAACTGCTTGAACCACTGATTATCGGGGGTGATGCCATTTTATGCTCTAACTCTGAAATGCATACCAAGGTCTGCCTATGCCCCAGGGCTGACAAATTGGAACATAGCAGAGGGATTGAGGTAGAAAATAACCTTGGATAATCCCAGTGTAGTAGTTGGGATTTCTGTGCAGCTACCTTAAGAGACCAAAATAATCATGAATTTTAAAAAATAGATATTTATATTTTCTCTCATATTATAGTCCACAGGAAGAGGGTTTATGACTGTTAGGGTGGCTCTTATTCCTTTCATCTCATTCCTCTGCTATCCCCAGGGGGTTGCCCTTGTCTGCATGTGCTGCAGATGGCTCATCCAGCCCTCAGGAAGGTGAGAAGAGGAAGGGGGGGCCAGACAGAGAAGTTGCACACATCACATCTGCTCACGTTCCATTGGCCAGAGACTAATCACATGATCACCTCTGGCTGCAAGGGGTGTTGGGAAGTGTTATCTTTACCATAGAAACCATGTGACCAGCTGAAATTTCCATTATTAACAAGGAGAAAATAGACATAGGAGGAACACCTAGCAATTGTGCCATAACTAGGCATATAAAGGAGCTTATTAATGTCTCTTTATTAAACTTCTCTTCAGTCTTAGTCTTTGACAAAATCAGGCTAGTCCTTAATTGCTACCACTTCACGTAGTCACTTAAAAAACTATCATCAGGAGGCTGAGGCAGTAGGTTTGCTTGAGCCCAGGAGCTTGAGGTTGCTGTGAACTACAATGACTCTACTACACTGTAGCCAGTGGGACAGAGCAAGACCCTGTTTAAAAAAAAAAACAAATGCTAATTGCAAATGTCAACAAGTCTTATACAGGAAATAGACTGTTGGGATGACGAATAATGAGAAGTAGGGCAGGGAATCTTTTTTAGCGTGGGTGTCAAGAAAGCCTCAGAGGAGAAGACATTTGAACAGGGAAACAAAGTAGGCGACAGTGTGAAGGGGAAGGGTGGAGCAGTGGATCAGCAAGGTAGGCAGTACTTAAGAAGGCCTCAAGTGAGAAAGCATTTGGTGCTCTCGGGGAATGTGTAGGAAGCCAGTGTGTGGTTGGAGCGCAGCAGGTGTGAGGGAGGTGGGATAGCATGGGAGGGCGGGAGGGGGAGGGGCCAGACCCTGCAGGTCCTCGGGCCACATGGAAAGTTTGGATTTCACTTTTTGTAAGAGTGGGAAATCACGGGAGAGTTTTAAGCAGAAAATCCATGATTTTCTTTATGTTTTCAAAAGACCTTTCTTACTGCTGAGTGGATAATTGATTGGAAGGCAGCAAGAGTGGAAACCAGAAGATAAGCAGCATTTTTTAGAACCATAGGTAAGAGATGATGGGCTTTTAGACTGTAGTGGTAGCAATGAGGGCAAAGTTGATGGATTAACTTAAGAATTATCTGGAGAATTTTCTTCAAGAGTGGCTTTAAAACAGTTGTTATAAGCATGAGTTCCCAAGTATAAACATATTTTTTAAAACCTGTTTTCCAGAGCCAGTAATGGTTGACTGAGGTTAATGTGCTGCAATATCACATTTGTTAATAGTCTTTAGACTGGGGCAGAGGTGGAGGATGGGCAAAGTCCAACTTCCAGAGAAAAGAAAAAGTCCTGTCTCTTCTCATTTTATTGATTAAAGCCTTGGAAACTGAGTAAAAAACAAATTGTTCACCCTCTCTCTCATGGAATCTAAAAATTGTTTACCCTCTCTCTCATAGAACCAGCTTCTCACATTAAATACAAGTAGCATAATAAAGTATACAAAAATGGGGAAGAGAATTAAGCCCACTTCTTTTAACAGTCATTTATATCATATTTCTGAATAGGCATTTTCATTTCTTCTCTGTCCTATCAAGTTAACAAGTACCTACTGACTTTCTGCCACATGTCCAGCCCTGGAGTCTTTCCATTGGTGATGAAGAAGTGTAAGACTGTCCCTGATCCCTAAAAGTTTATAATCTACCTGGGGAGATGAATGAAAACTCACAACACCATCCATAATCAATACAGTGATATGAAATGCTGCACACTTGAGTACTAAGAGTATGGTACAGATGAGGGAATGGAAACTAACTTTTATGACATATCAGTCACATACTAGGCATTTTACACTTGAGCACTCACTGAATTCTTACCATGCTCCTACAACAACAGGGGTGGGGTGGGAGGGGAGAGACCTGTGGGCTGGAGTAGTCACAGAGGAGACATGAGTGAGTCTATCTTGAGCCAGGCTCGAAAGTGGTGAAGAAGAGTGAAGAAGGTGAAGAAACCAACATAAGCAGATGTGTTGATTCGTCTGTTGTGGGGAAGGGAAGGGGGAAAATTGCTACTGAATCCTCAGGTGGGGCATGAATACGGAAAGCCTCAAACACCAGGCAGACCCTTTAAGATATATTTTAGTCAGAAATGGCAAGATGGTGATGGTTACTGGACAAAATAATACATAATGTTTTGCTTTGTTTTGTTTTATTAATCACCATTTAAAATGATGCAGGAAGAATTCTGAAATGGAGGGCAGGAAACCAGCTTGGAGGGAGTAGGGTGAAGGATGTATTCTAGCGTATGGTGGCAGTAGAAATTCAAATGAACAGATTAACAAAGAGATTTCGCAGGAATGATTAACAGGATTTAGAAACTGATTAGTATTAGGGATATAGGAATATATTCCTAATCTAGTAAATGGGTTCATGAAAGAAATTTCTGGAAGTTTAAGTCATAGAACCTCAGGTAAATGTTGGCGGGCAATAGGTACAGTGAAAAGAACATAGGCTTTGAAATGAACCTGAGTGTGAGTTCCAGCCCCACCACTTACTAGCTATATAATCTTGAGCAAATTTCTCCTCTGAATGCAGATCATAATAGTTCTACTTCACTGGTTTGTTGTGAAGATTGAACAGTATGATTACTATAAAGTACTTAGAACAGCACCTGGCACACAGGAAACATCCAGTGAGTTTTAGTTGTTACTATTATGAAGTCCAAGTGCCTTCTTCTGCAAAATAGTACTTGCTTCATAAGATTGCTGTGCCTAGAACAACTGTGCAATATCTGGCACATAGTATTGTTCAATAAATATTTATTGAAGCTGGGCACGATGGTGCATGCCTGTAATCCCAACTACTCTAGGGGCTGAGGCAGGAAGATCACGTGAACCCAGGAGTTCAAGTCCAGCCTGGGCAATATAGTGAGACCCCCATCTCTAAATAAATAAATAAAGACGTATTTATTTATTGAATGTGTAATTAAATCAAGTAATACATTTATATAACCAATTAACACAGAACCTAACAAATTAGACAATCAGTAAATGTTCTACTTTATGAAAATAGACACCCCATAAAACCTGTGGAGTTTCCTTCTCCATTCCTTTCTCCTTCCCTTTCCCTATTCTTTCCTCTTGGTAACACTGTGAGGTTTTCTGCTGAAAATAAAGATGAGTCTGGTTTGAACGTGCTTGGCCAAAAATGATGAGAGATTCAATTAGCAAATATTTACTTGGCAACTGGAAATACATTCTTGAGATCTAGATTAGGGCGTTCTTGGCAGTGGTCATATAGCTGTGGGCAGGAAGGCTGCGCATTTCAACAGGAGGAAGAGAGTGTTCAGTTGAGAATAGAGGACAATGAATTGAGAATTGAGTCTCAAAAACATTGGCAATTATGGATTGGAGAAGGCAGATAAGGGAGCAAAAGAGACAGAAGGAGGGTTTTAAAAGTAACAAGAGAATGAGTATGGAAAGTCAAAAGAGGTAAGGGAAGATTCAAGAAAGACTTGGAAATTAGCAGAATCAAAGGCACGGATGTGGAAAAGGAGAATAATGATGAAGTGGTCACGGTGGTCACATCAGAGAGGAATAGGGTTCTTGACAGCAACAACAAACACACAACCAAAAACAAAACCACCAGCTGTCCACTGTAGCCACTAACACTTCTAAATTGTGGTGGGAAAATCCTGGGCTTTAGAGTTGTGCAAATATAGGCTTAAATTCAAGTTCTCTCACTGGTTTGTTTAACATGAATAAGCCTAATATGTTAAGTGAGGACCTATCTGTGATACAAATAAGGTAACGTGTATAAAGAGTTTACCTTACTGCCTGGCACATAAGGCTTGACAAAGGCTAATTTCCTGGCCTATTTCTCACCTTTCCAAGTGACCTCTGTGTGTGTGTGTGTGTGTGTGTGTGTGTGTGTGTGTGTGTGTGTATTTGGGGACGGGGCTTGGGAGTAAAGAGAAAAAGATGGTAAAAGAGGGGACAGAATATTGAGGGGATGAACTGGTAATGGGTGGCTATAAGCTACTTGATAGAGAAGCTTGGTTGTGAAAGGAGAGAAATGGGACAATCAGATAGAGGAAGTGGCAATGTAACGTTACTTTTTCCAGATAGGAAACTCTGAGCTTGTTTGAAGGCAAAGAGGAAGGAGTCGGCGGAAAGAAGTTATAGCTATTGGAAAGGGAAGAAATCAAGGATGAGGAAGAGATGGGATCAAGAGTAGAGTTGGGGGGGGGGGGGTCAAGGTGAGCACCTACTTTCAGATCACTCACTCTGGGGGAAGCCAGCCACGTGCTGAGGACGCTCAGACAGCCCGCGGAGAGGCCCACGTCCGGAGGACCTGAGTCAGCACCATGTGAATGCACCTTCTTGGAAGCAGAACCTCCAGCCCCATTGAAGCCTTCAGATGACAGCCCTATCTGACATTTTTAGAGATCTTGAAACAGAGCCAGCTAAGGCACTCTCACATTTCTGCCTCACAGAAACTATCTACCGGAAAGCCACAGTATTTTTTTTTTTTTAATTATATTGACTGAACACTAAACCATATGGCACAAAAAGAGGTCTTTGGCCCTCCAAATTCTATAGGCAGGAAGCAGGCAGAGAAGACTACTCACCACCCAGATAACGCACTCCCAGTTTCCTGACACATATAACTGTGTGAGATAATAAACATTTATGGTTTTAAACCTCTAAGTTTGGGGTAATTTGTTATACAGCAACAGAGAACTCATATATTTGTATGGAGACACATCTGATTTCATTCTAGCCTCACAGCAAACTGAGAATAAAAGGTATCCAAAATTTAGGAAAACACTGTTTGTTCTGTAGCCATGATAATAAGTAGCCAGCAGAACTAGTTTTAAACGTGTTCAATCAACAACTGCCGAAGTGAACACGTTTTTTTTTCTTTTTTTTTAAGTTTAGAAAACTGTCTTTATTCTATTAGTAGTTGGAAAAATTAACTGGTACAGAAAAAGTTTAGTCTGAAAGCCACCCCATCAGTGCTAGCCCCTGATTGACTGAAAGTCAGTTCATACTAGTTTGAAAGTTAGCCAATCAGGGACAGACTTACTTACCTGACTTTCAGAAACAAGGCTCTGACTGATGGGTTGGGTTCCAAAAGAATCTTTGCTGAGGGCTATGGTCTGAATGTCTGTGTTCCCCCAAAATCCACATGTTGAAATCCTAACCCCTAAGTGATGGTACTAAGTGAGACCTTAGGTCATGTTGGAGTCCTCATGAATGGGATTAGTCCCTTATAAAAGAAACTCTAGAGAGCTAGCTAGCCCCTTCCCCATGTGAGGACAGAGTGAAAAGTCACCATCCGTGAACCAGAAAGGGGACCCTCACCAGACACCCAACCTGCTAGCACCTTGATCTTGGACTTTCCAGACTGTGGAACTATATAAGAAATAAATTTCTGTCATTTATAAGCTACCTAGTCTATAGCATTTTGTTATGGCAACCCAAACAGACTAAGACACTGAGGGAAGGTGTTGATCAATTGGACATGTTTAAAACTGGTTCTGATGACTACTTTTTACTATGACTACGAAACAATCCATCTTTTCCTAAGTTTTGGGGAACACTTTTGTATTCTCAGAGTGTAACATTCTAATTGTAGGGAGATGAGGGAATCATGTTTCAAGGTGAATTGGGGACGGCATCTGTTTTGCGAGTAGATGATGGCTGGGCACCTGTCTAAAAAGAGCTGTGCTTGAAGCAAAGGATGGCCACCTAAGGTGAGCTGCCAGGAGCTTGCCAACCCTTTATATTTCATATTTCCTATCAAAGATTTTAATGGGGTCTTCAAAGGTCATCTCTCTTTATTGCCTCCAGATAGGATTATCCCTCCCCCGACCCCAGTCATCTCATAAGATGGTCACATCTGTCTTCACATCCCCAAGAGACTCCAAAGCATCTCTTAGCTCCTGTTTTCTGTATTATTCTGTCGTTGGGCTCAGGAAGCTCTTCCTTAAGCTCAGGAAGCTCTAATCTTGGCCTCTCCCATTCTGGCCACTCAAGAGTGCTGAACACCACACATTTTTATGTTCATAAAGCCCATTAATAATGATTATCACTTCCATGCATGTGTTTACTTTGCTACATGTCCCTAGGGGCACTGTCCCCACAATAAAGAAAGAGGACAAGTGAACAAGAAATATGAGGTTTGCAACTTACCTTCTCACCTATATTCTTTGGCATTTCTATCTCCCTCTGAACATCTTGGCACATCTTCAAAAAAGAGGAATGGGAAATAGGAGGTAAACTTTCTCCCAGCTCTGAAGCTCTGATTCTTTAATCTGCTTGGTGTCTCAACTCCTAGTTTGAAAACCCACACTGTGTAGAAGGGCCAAGGAAGGCCCTTCACAAGCTGCCCCAGGAAACTGAAGCGTAAAACAGAAGCTGTAACTAGGAATATATCATGGCTTAGGGCAACCTCCGAAGCTGTGGTAGTTATACCCTTAAAGCAGGTATGATCTGTTTACCTGTCCCCCCATCATGCAATTACCATGATATGGATTTCTGAGTGGCAGTTTTTCTAGAGGACTTGGACCAGGAAAAACATTTTTATATTAAATACAGACACATAAAGAGTCGAATTCAAACTTCATCTACATTTTTAACAACAAAACTTGAAAATCTTAACCTTGAGGGGGGACTATGTTCAGCCTCTATACCTAGTCCCATCTGGATAGAGGCCCACTCTCTTCTGCATTGGAGCTACTTTGGAAGAAGAGCCCTGGTTGAGGTCATTAATACCCAAAGCCTACTCATTCCAATGGTTGAGTTCCTTGTCCCCTGGATTATTTACCTTGGAAAGTCTCTCTTTCCTGACTCTTCAAGCATACACCTTTGTGCTCTTAGACACCTCAGCCAAATGAGTTCCACAGTCCAGCAAGCTCTATGCGTAAGAATTTAAAGATAATGGTGCCCATTCTATTCTAACAGACAAAGTTGGGCAGTGAGGAAGCAGTGACACCAGCCAATTTCATCCTGCAGATCCTACCTGTAAGAATTCCCAATTCTATTACTAAGCATCTGATTTAAGAGTGTTAAGTGCACCCTCTCCACTGCCATTACAGCAGGTGATAAGACAGATCCCAGCAACTTTCTGAGGTCTTGGTCTAAAAAAGAGGAGAGAGGTTTCCTTTAGAGAATAGCAAGGTAGATGTGGTTGGAAAAGTTGCACCATCTTTGGATGGCTTATTTAAAGTTGCACTCATCTGTTTAGGTGTAGTTATAATGTATGACTCAGTAGCCAGAAGTTGGGATTTCTGGTCCCAGCCATTTGAATCTCCATCTATGGTGGGAGGAAGAATTATTCTTAAGTCTCATCTATCAGTAGTTTTATTATATTCTGCCTCCCCCAACTAGATTGATGGGTTTTGCATAATATCATATGTTTATGTAAATGACAAAAATATTGTAACACAAATAAAATGTTATTGTCAATCCATTCTTGTAAGAGGATCTCTGCTGCACTCGCAAAATAAAGTGTTATGAGAAATAAAGGGAAGAAATGGCTTCTGTCAAGTTGAGGATCATTTCCCAAATTTCTCCGTCTCACCCTATTTGCTCCCTCCTGATGGCTTTGCTTTCCTATCTTTCAGGTGGAACGCATCCTTGGGATATCTTTGCACGTGCCCCATCCAGGAAGAAGCTCTGTGATGTATGGATTGTGCATTTGCACATTCAAGTCAGACTCTTTATAAGGCATAGATAGAGATCAGGACTGGGATGGAAGAGCCAGCACCAGTGGAAGGCCAGACCCAGCTCTCAAGCCCCCACCAGGGCTCACTGAGGAAGGCTGTGGCTGCTGCCTTGGCCCTGGATGGGGAATCCACAATGGGTCGCAGGAAAAAGAAGAAGAAAGAATCCCGCCCAGAATCCATCATCGTCTACCGCTCAGACAACGAGAAAACGGATGAGGAGCCTGAGGAGTTGGAAGGTGGAGAGCAGCCTAAAGAGGAGGAGGGAGACGATTTCCTAGACTATCCTGTGGATGATGGTGAGTCTGTCTAGGGCCACTTGTTTAAGGCCATGGGAAGGAAACCAAAAGGGCATCCCACAGAACAGACAGGTATTGGCTCACTGATCTGTTTTTTCTTAGTGATACATTTCTTCTCACAATGTTGCAGTCTTCATTCAACAAATCCACAGTATTTACTGAGCATCTATTATGTTCTATTCTAGATGATAGGGAGTGTTCTAGATGATAGGGAGGAAATCTCCACCACCGTTTCAGAACTTTTAATGTAATGGAAGAGGCTGACTTATACACAAAAATTGTTAACACAAGCAGATTATGCTAACCACGTAAGTTCTGGAGTGTAGGAACATCATCATAGCTCACTGTAACTTCGAATTCCCAGGCTTAAGCGATCCTACTACCTCAGCCTCCCCAGTAGCTGGGCCTACAGGCTTGTACCACCACGCCTGGCTAATTTTTCCTTATTCTTTGTAGAGACAGGGTCTCACTCTTGCTCAGGCTGGTCTGGAACTCCTGGCCTCAAGCAATCCTTCTGCCTCAGCGTCCCACATAGTGCTAGGATTACAAGCGTGAGCTGCTGCTCCCAGCCTCATTTATATTTTTAAAAGATCACTCTGCCTTCTCTGTAAAGAATGGATTACAAGGAGTGAGACTGGAAGCTGATGGGAGACTGTTGTGTCCCTGCAGCCACAGAAGCACGGATTTAGAGGCTTGGGCTGACAGCAGGAGAGAGAGCTAGAGAAGAGAGGCTGGATTCAGAATGCAATCTGGGACTTGCTGATGGATCAAAGGCAGCAAGTGAGGAAAAGAGAGGAATCCATAATGACTCCTGGGTGTTTGGCAGGAATGAAGGAGAGGATAGTTGGTGGTGTCCTTTACTGAGATGAAGGAGACTGAAAACACGAGGTTGGGGGACAGCAGGACCCTTCTATCAGTACAGTCAGAGCCCCTGGCACTATCCAGGGCCTTGCTCTGTAGGTGACTCCATTTTCCCTCTCTTGCAGCTGTGGGGCAAGGAGTCCACACGCAACACAGGCAACGTGCTCACCTAGAGCCGGTACTCACCCCACCTTCCCCCACACTTCTAGACTACATTTTACACACCAAAGGCCACAGACTTCCCTGTATCCACATCTCCAACCTCACTTCCAGAGTGGCCAAAGGATGGCTGTCTGGGGGAGTGCATGAGGGGGGTGTAGCTGGGGGGGGCACATGCAGGGTGTGTGTGGTATGTGTGTATATGGTGTGTGGTACATGTGGGGGTGGGAGTGTTTGTGTGTTGTGTGGTATGTATGTGTGTGTAATGTCTAGTGTGTTGTGTGTGGGGTGTATGTATATGGTGTGTGGTGCATGTGGGGGGTGGGGGTGTTTGTGTGTTGTGTGGTATGTGTATGTGTGTAACGTCTAATGTGTTGTGTGTGGGGTATGTGGGGGGGGTGGGGTGGTTTATACAGGTGTGTGATGTGGAGGGGCATGGGTGGTGTATGTATGTGGTGTGTATTGTGTGTGGTATATGTGCATGGGGTATGTGTGTTGTGTGTGTATATGTGTGTGTTGTGTGTGTGTAGTGCTGGGGGCTGTGCATGGTGTATGTATGTGATGTGTGTGGGAGGATGTGGTGTGTTATGTGTCTATATATGTGTGTAGTATAGGTATATGTTGTGTGGGAGGGTGTGGTGTGTGTATGTGTGTGGTGTGTGTGTGTGGTGTATGTGTGTGGTGTGTATCATATGTGTGCTGTTTGTGTACAGTGTGTGTGGTGTGTTGTGTGTGTATGTATGTGGTGTGTGTTGGTGTGTGTGGGAGAGTGGTGTGTGGGAGAGTGTGGTTTGTGTGTGTGGTATGTGTGGGTGGGTGCATGTATGTAGCATGTGTGCAGAGCCTGCATGTGAGGCTGGGATGCCCACGGGTGTGTGAGGAGGCCCCACTCAGAGAAGCGTAGAGCTAGGCAGGAGAATCGAGGCAGGGTGGGCTGCCCCTCGGTCTAACGCACACACATACAGTCTTTGCGCACAGTAACTGATACTCATGAATGACATTTTCACAGCACTTGTTAACTAGACACAGGATCATTATAAAGTGATATCTGTAGTAAAGTTCCTCACACCACTTCATGTCACAGAGATTGTGCCAAGATTGAGGCCCAAATGTGGAGAAAGAACATGAAAAACAAGCTTACCCTGCGCCCCAATTTGACATGTGAAGTGAGAGCTCACTGTGGGAGCAACAGTACCAGTGGTCACTCTCCTGAGGGAGACCCCTTCAGTCCGTCATTGAAGTACTGACTCCAGTGCTGTGTCCGATGCTATAAAAAAGGACACTCTCGTCCTCATCCCCAGCCTCAGATGATGACGCTGTGGTGCACTTCTGATCCGCAATTCTGATTTTGACTCTCGCCTCTTTTGTGCCCTACAGGTGTGTGGAACATGCCTTTCGACAGCCGCTATGTGACATTAACTGGGACCATCACACGTGGGAAGAAAAAGGGTCAGATGGTGGACATCCATGTCACATTGACAGAGAAGGAGCTGCAGGAACTGACCAGGCCTAAAGAGTTGTCAAGGGAAGCAACATCAGAAGGAAGAGAGGCCTGCCAAGTGGGAGCTGATCGTGGGCCTCATGTGGTCCTCTGGACGCTGGTCTGCCTGCCCGTGGTCTTTGTCCTCTCTTTTGTTGTCTCTTTCTACTATGGCACTATCACCTGGTACAACATCTTTCTTGTGTACAACGAGGAGAGGACCTTCTGGCACAAGATCTCATGTTGCCCCTGCCTCATTCTCTTCTATCCAGTGCTCATCATGGCTGTGGCCTCTGCCCTGGGCCTCTATGCCGCTGTGGTCCAGCTCTCGTGGTCCTGGGGAGCATGGTGGCAAGCTGCCCGGGACATGGAGAAGGGCTTCTGTGGCTGGCTCTGCAGCAAGCTGGGGCTGGAGGACTGTTCCCCCTACAGCATTGTGGAGCTGCTTGAATCCGACAATATCTCAGCCACTCTCTCCAACAAGGACCCCACCCAGGAAGTAGAAACCTCCACTGTCTAATCTCCCCAAAACTTACTTCCTTCTCTGCCCCAGTAGCCTATATATGATCTTATAATTCCACCAGATTCTTTCCTTAAATTATCCCCTCCCCACCACAGTTCTTCTGGAAAATCTTAAGCCCATACTGATCTGTCCTGCCATCTTGATGGTTCCCCGAGGAGAGCAGGGAACAGAATAGCAATTTGTGCTAAACCAGTCCATCCAATGGACAAACTATTCTTGATTCTCTGCCCTAAAATGACCATTTATCAGGGACAAGGAGCTCCACTGTGTATCAGTTTAAGAGCCTGAAGATGTTACTGGTGCCTGGACTCCAGGGGAATGTGTGACTTAATGTGACAGGGAGAATAAGAGGCTCAGGAGTGATCAAGTCCACCAAGGGTATGGAGTGAAACATTTGGGAAGCTGGGCTGCCACAGTGTAGCAGAAAGTAAAGATTGGTGTGTATCATTTAGAGTTAGATTTAGCTGTATATAATTAAAACCCTAAAATATCAGTGGTTTAAACAAGATAGAAGTGTATTTCTTTCTTATATAGAAGAACCCTGGAGATAGACCATCCTGGGACCCTATGAAGTCATCAGGCCCTTGGCTTTTTCTATTCCTCTGCCATTAATAGTATGTGACCCTCATTGCCTTTAGCTTCAATCCCAGTGCTGAACTACATCTCTAGCCATCACACCCATGTTTCTGGCAAGACAGAGGAAGGGACAAAGAAGAGGACACCCTTCCTGTTTAAGGAGACTTCCCGGAAGTCAACCCTTCTGATATTTCATTGGCCAGACCTCAGTCACATGACCTCACGAGCAAAAAAAGGCTAGGAAATGTAGTCATTTGGCTAGATAGCTATATTCTCACCTAAATATTGGGGTTATGCTAATTGGAGAGAAAAGGGAAGAATGGCTATTTTGGTAGGTAAGTAAGAATCTCTGCCTCACAATAATTATTTAAGTACATTCAGAATTCCAAACTGCTAATATGGTTTTATTTATTTATTTATTCATTCATTTATTTGTTTATTGAGGCCTGAATTTTACATGGAAGATTTATATAGTGAGATTAGCTACATATACTACATATGTGATATATATAGGCATTAACACCTCACATACTTTGCAATTAAACTTATGTAATATCACGTGGTTTTAGATTTTTTTGGAAAGGAGTAGTGGACAGGAGAGAACAATTAGATAATAGTAGCATAACTCTTTTTCCTGGTGGTGGACTTGGGGACGGGGTGGTGCTATTCAATCCAATCTACAGATTAAAGACTGGGAAGAGAGTGATTGCATTTGCCAAATGTTCCCCCAATAGGGATCAGTAGCCCTAAGCCCAGAGAAGCCAGATTGAGCCTTCTATTATTTGGCAAAACCTCACTCAAAGCTTTACTCACTCAGACCTTTCTAGAGTTTAACAAACACGATCTTTATTGTGCTGAGATACTTGTGTCTTCCTGGCCACTAGGGGGCGTAAACCAGATTCATCCAGATGAATAGATTCTGAATTTAAAATAACAAAAATCATTTCGAAGGGTATCCTTCTCATTTCAAAATATCAAATGCTAAGAGATCAGCAGATTTTGCAAGTATTTTGAAGAATATATGGTGCTTTTTTCTTGTTCACGTCTCAGAAAGAAGCTGTTGAAAGAACTGCTGTGAACCAAACCAGAGGGGTTGGCCATGCTCACCCACAGAAAGCCAGGGACATTTGCCTAATGTATGGTGCTGAACTCCACCTTCAGAAGAACCCTTTTTTGGGGGAAAAAACTATTAATATATTGGTAAGAAAAAAATATGCCCAGCATTTTAAAAGATAACTTTGGTGCTCTCTGGCGCATTTGCAGAGATATGAATAATTGAAATGAAGACAAAGAAAATAAAAATAAAGTCTGATTAAAATTTGCTCACTTTGTCTTTGAGGCTCTCTAAAATTTCTTTGAATTTTACAGCTTGCAGAGAAAGGGTGAGCATGGTGGCTGTCCTATATATATGTAATGATCTTAATATGAATCCTTATGTCTTGACTCTTTCCATATGCCACTGATTTATGGGGATTCTATTTAGATGGAATGTTTCCACAAACCACATTAGAAACTTGTGACCACATTTGCCACATTTTTCTGGGGTTGGGAAACCAATGGCAAAGGCTAAAAAGAATCATGATTAGGACAAGGGTAAGGTGGCCACGGTGGAATGGAGTGGGAGATGAGAGTGAGACCATGCCCAAGGGATCCTAGATGAAGTTAACATGGCTTTCACCCTAGTTGGGCTCATCACCTAGTGAAGAAATAGGCTTGTAAACCAGAATCATTTCAAAAGGGCTCTACAGAGGTGGGTAAAAGCCTGGACTAGAGAAAGGAAAACCGAACCAAATAGAACTAAAGCAATCTCATCTTTGCTCTTAAAAAGCAACTAGAGAACATTAGAGAAACTAGAGAGTTAAATACCATATTTGAACAATTCTTTTAGCTCATAGTCATCTAATCTTTATGGTAAATATCAAAAAGGAGTACTCTATGTTCCAGTTGCTTGGCAGCCATAATGTGCTCAGCTGTATAAACCATATCAGCTCAGTGTGGTGACACTGATGTTTCTAAGTCACGTTGTCTATTGGTATAGGTAGCATTCTTCATTTTAGTTCATGTCTAAGAGGGATAAAACCCATGATTTCCTATAAAACAAGATTTCAAATCTTAAAAAGGACTAATTTCAAATGATTTAAAAGTTTCATTCTGCCATTTTGGAATGGCCACCCAGGGCTTAAGTTTTGCAGTGTTGAGAAAAACTAGTGGCCAACATCAAAGATTTCTCTTTCTCACCTCAATTAATTTAATTACTAAGATAAAACTTTTCTTTGTGGATTTTTAAAAATGGTATTTGATGGAAGTGGTGGAATATGGTACCATCACTCCTCACATCTGTTTGAGATATAAACTTTTATTTCATATCTATACTCTATTAAAATTTTAACTAATTTTCCTAAATACCCATATAACCATTGTTATGGCTCTGTCAGAGCACAAAGCCTGCACATTTTTGTTTTGTATAACGCTCATGAAGTCATCACTCATATAGGTCACTCTCAGAGTGATATAAAACTCAAACATATTCTAGCAACTTGAATTGTAATTTCAAAATAAACTAAATATTTTGTTCACCTTTATTAACTACCCCAAAGGGAATACATGGTCTACATTATAGCAATAGTTCAAAAAACCTCTGTTATTTTAGTTGTCTATTGTTGCTGTAACACCTGAAACATACTGGCTTAAAACAACCACCTTTAGATTCTTTTTCTCATAATTCTGTAATTTGGGCACAGCTTCACTACTAGTGTCTGCTCAATGTTTCTAATGCTGGGACGGCTCTTTAGGGGTTGCAGGATCTACTCCTAGACAACCTTACTTGTGTGGCTGCCAACTAGGTGCTGGGTGCCTTCTGGGTACATTCCTGGGGCTATTGGTGCTCAGTGCTTGCATTAGGCTGTTTGGGCTGCCAAAGCAAACTTGGGCTGTCATAACAGATAATACCATAGATGGGGTAGCCTGAACAACAGAGATTTATTTTCTCACAGTTTTAGAGGCTGAAAGTCCAAGATCATGGTTCTAGCATATTCACTTTCTGGTGAGGGTTTTCTTCTTGCATCGCAGATGGCTGCCTTCTTGCTGTATGCTCACATGACCTCTTCTTTGTGTGAGGGGGAGGAGAGGGAGAGAGAGAGAGGGAGAAACTCTTTAGTGTTTCTTGTTATAGGGACACTAATTTCATCATGAGGGCCCTACCCTCATGAATTTTTTTAAGCCTAATTACCTCCCAAAAGCCCTGTCTCCAAATATCATCACATTGGGGGTTAGGATTTTAACATACGAATTTTGGGGAGACACAAACATTCAGCCCATAATAGTGCTCCTCCATGTGGCTCTGTTGGGCTTGCACATCATTGCAGTCTCATGGTAGTTGGCCTTCATTCATGGCATCTGGGTTTACCAGGGTACCAAAGCCAAATCTGCCAGGCATTCTGAAGGCTTTGGCCTAGAGCTGGCCCAGTGTCACTTCTGGTTAATGCAGTCATAAGGCCAGTCCAGATTCAAGGGGAAGGGACTATATAAGAGTGTGAATCCTGGCAGGCATGGCTCACGGGGTTCACCAAAGTAACAGTCTATTACTTTCCCAACCCACCCATTTCCTTCATGTGCCACTGTGGCTCCCATACCGTCCTCTCTGTCTAACTCCCTCCTCACCTCCCCAACACACACCCCAGCACCACCACTAGCCATTGCCCATCAACCTCTTGTCCTCCCCCTCTACACTCAATTCTGTGTCAAACAAATCCAAAAAGATCTTGCACTGACAGGTAGAAATGGAACCAACAAAGCCAGCATCAGTTTGTTGTGGAGGAGGAAAAGAGTAGCCATATATAGTCACAGAGTCTAGCTTCTGATGAAGCAGGAGAGAAAGAAGCCAAATCTGATTAATATCATATACTATGTCTTATCATGGTATATGACTCCCTCGTTTTTAGTTTCTCCATTTTCTTTAGGTAAATCGTCTTTAGTTTCTTGGTTAGCCACTTGGGCCTGTTTGCCCTTTGCTCCCCTTTTCCCTTTTGTTTGCACTTTTGTGGTCCTATGATTTATCCTTTCTTGATGGCTTTTTTGGCTTTGTTTCCACTTTTTCAGGAGCAAGTGTAGCTAATAACCTTGCTAATTTCCTTATGGGCTCTTCCTTCACCACCCTTTTCTTTGAACTGACCTTCTTGGGCATTTTGGCAGCAAGAAAAGGGCAGCTTCCAGGTGCTTGCTGGCTGTGGCAAGGCCAAGAGCCTTCACAAAGCTGGGCTGCCTTGCCCACTACTTCTCCATAAAAATATTATTACAAATATTTCAGCTTTCAAAGAACTCCCTGAGTTTGAATCAAAGGGTGGAAAAGCCTCCTGGGGTCTGTAAAAAGAAAATCAAAGTCCCAGGTCCACCCTTCCACCAACTCCTTAGGCAAAAGAGATGTGAGGGCCACAGGCACCTGTGAAGAACTGGCCCCATGGATCATTCATTAATAAAATGAAATTCCTTGCTAACCTCCCATAAGCAAGGACATATGTGTTGTACGTATGTCTAGCACCTAAAACTAAAGCTTATTTAATTTCACATTAACAGTGAATTACAAGTTTATCTTTACAGAACTGGAGAAAAGACAGAATCAGACATTCTTCCATCTACTCAGGGACATCTACATAACTGATTCTTCCTTCACTTTCCTTTTCCCTTCTAACATTCCCTCTTATTTTATGCAAAATGTATATTTCCTGGGCCTCACAAGAATGTTGTAACCACTGTGCTTCATCAGCTCCCCCTTTACCTTTTTCCTTCTCTCTGTATGCCTTTCAAATGCTGAAGGTTCCAAATTCCTCTTAGGAAAAACAGCCAGAGCTTGTCTGCAGTTCCTGTTCTTCCTGAGTGAATCCTCAAAATCTTGGCTTATGATAATGAACCTCAATTGTGTGTGACTCTCATTTCCTGCCACTTAGCAATTAAGTTAACAGGTTTATGAATGTAACAGGTAAAGGTCTGAAAAGGGGCAATGAAATGTTTTATGAGTTGTCTCTTTAAAACCTCCCACCCTTTTTGGGAATTAAAATCTGCATTCCTTCTCAAGGCCAGTATTCTAAGGGGCAGAAAATGTTCTTTGCTGTTTGTTTTCTAGTATCTGAAACCAAAGAGATGGCCAAACAGAACTGTTTAAGGGTCAGAAGATCATTTTCACCGAAGATAAGGTCAACTGGAAACCACCAATTAAACAACAGCCAAAGCCACAACATCTGACACTGGTCATGGTCATGTAGACCGGAGTCCAACCACCAAATACCACTATTTTTAAAAGCCCTGTTTTCTACTTAAAGGCACTAGTCTACCTCCCTCCTCATTTGCCAGCAAATTAATAAACTTCTCTTTCTTTTTTTTAAATCACTTGTTCTCTTCTTCACGCTCAATTTGGCCTCAGGGACAAGTATCGAACCTTCTGTAACACCGGCAAGTCTGACAATGTCTGATTTTGCCGGCTTCAACATATTTATAACTTTTGCTTATGGATTCTCTACACCTTTTCAGCTTCAGTTCTAGTTTTTCCCAGGTCCAGTTTCCAAGGAGAGAATACGGATTGGACTTGATTTTCCCAGTTTGGGCAGAAGTTTGTAGACACATTGCAGGTTGCCAGAGGCTTTGTTGAAACAGCTGTCAGCTTGTGGGTCACCTGGTATAAAAAACAGCTGTTTCTGTGCCAAGCTCGGCTTGGGCCAGTCTCCCTCGAACGGGCAGGGGCTGCGTGCTGGCCAGTTTCCTTGAAAGAGAGCCAACCAAGCGCTGTGATTTACAGCTGCCGTTTCTACAACTCCCTGGACTCGTCTACTAAATAACCCTCGCCTCCTCCCTTCCAACCTAGTGACGCTCCGGACTATTGGGAGAGCCTCAGCAGATGCTGTTTTGTGCCTACAGGCGTCTGTAACTCCCCTTTCTACTTTTTTTTTTTTTTTTTTTTGGCCTGGAAAACTCCTACTCATTCTTCAGGAGTTGGTTTCAGATCGTTGCATTTGTTAAGTCTTTATTACACTTTTTACTATAAGAAACGGAGACTCTTAGAGAACTTAAGTGACTTCCTGGACTTACTCTCAAGGAAATGTAACTCCAGAGCTTTGACACAAAACTTCGTAGGTGTGATTTTCGATGAGAAAAAAGGAAAACGAGTCTTTCGGAGCAGTGATGAATATTAGTCGCCAACACTAGCGCCTCAGCTCAGACTCCACACGTTCACCAAAGCAGAGGCGAGGGCATATGCGCATGCTCAGAGCCCGAATACGGTTTCCCCTCCCCTTCCAGGCTTAACCGGAAGCTGCTCTTTTGTCTACGGCGGGCAGCTAGACCGCCGGAACCGAGTTGCGGCGCTGCAGGTTCCCGCCCGGAAGAGGCAACTAAGGCGCCTGCGGACCGGCAACATGGCGTGGTCGGGGAATAAGGTAGAGAGCGAGCCACGGGCTTGGGCCTTACCTCTGCCGGGTATCCGGTGAGGGTGGCTGGGAAGCAGGAATCGTGGGATCACGGCAATGCAAAAGACTGGAGCAGGAGGGAAGATCATAGTGGCAGGCTGGAACCGGAGGGCTAGGACCGAGGGATGCGATATGAGAAAAGCTGGGGATTTGTCTGAAGACCTGAATTTGATCCTCATTCATTCTCTCCCCTTCCATTTCCCATCCATCCCATTCCCCTTCTCCCTTTCCCACCTGCTCCTCATTATACCTCCCTCTTCACCCGCCTCCCCTCACTACCCTTCATTCCCACTCCACCCTCTAATCCCACCTCCTCTGTTACTTTTGAGCCTGAGTTTTTAAAAATCTATATGGGAATGGATGATAAGCACCTACCCCACAGGCGTGTGAAATTCGGAGAGGGACGATCTGTGAATAAAATAACTTGAAATGTAAAATGTCACATTATTATCTCTGTAACAATTTAATTTCTCCCATTTATTGAAAGATATTCAATAAACGTGTGAGACACAGAGGATAATAAAATAATCTAAACCCTTTATTTCCATCTTATTTAATCTTAACAACAATTCCATGAAGTGAAAACCACTTATCCTCAGTTTGCAAGTGGGAGAACCCAGGCATAGGGAACTGATTATAATAATTAGCCCACGATCTATAAGTGATGGAACCTGGGTTTGAACCCAGGCCGTTAGGGTTTCAGAGCCCTGGAGAATCTTTGTGTTGCTAGGAATCTGTGATCCTTGATGTCCCAGATTAATAAGAGAAACTGCGATCAATTTTAACGTGATTTATTTTAAATATCGCAGGAGAGTGGTAATTGTCTCAAAAGGGTCACTAGAGGAAGGTGTGGTTCCAGGGATTCATTCATTCAATATAGATAAACAAGATAGGAGTTTGAGTAACTGATCCCTAGTCCCCTGAACTCTATGTTGGTAAATGTTGATTAAAAAAATTATGAACTCAAAATGCCACTCACTTCCTTTGTTCCTCCTCATTCAGGGGCTGAAAACCCTAGCTCTAGTAGAGGAGCTGTTACTTTTGTGGCAGATGGACTTGAAGTAAAATCCTAATAGCCTGTATTGCTTCAGTATAGAAATGAAGAGTTGCTATGCTGCCCAATATCTCTTTCCTGGTTTCTTACCACTGCCAGAAAGGAGCTCAAAGTATTACATAGACCATTCTTCTGCCTCCAGACAAGAAGTTCCATGTTGTGAAACTCTTTGATGTAATTTTCCCGATACCTGATTCCTGGCAAAAGACCTTTAATCTTCTAGAATTTTCTGGTTTAAAAGCAGTTTTTGGCCAGGAGCAGTGGCTCACACCTGTAATCCTAGAACTTTGGGAGGCTGAGGCAGAAGGATTGCTTGAGGTTGGAAGTTTAAGACCAGCCTGAGCAAGAGCCAGACCCCTTCTCTACAAAAAACAGAAAAATTAGCCAGGGGCAGTGGCACTCACCTCTACTCCCAGCTACTTGGAAGGCTGAGACAGAAGGATCACTTGAATGTGAGATTGCAGCAAGCTATCATGATGCCACCGCACTCTGTTCCGAGCAACAGAGTGAGACCCTGTCCGCCCCCCCAAAAAAAGTTTTTTTAATCTGTCATGCAATTAGAGGGGGAAAAAAGTAGTTTATATGAACTTGTAGTAAGTAAATGCAGCAGCATATTTTGTGACTTAAGTTTTTTTTATATTATTATGTCCAGGGCATTGAAACTGTGAGATATAAATTTTATTACTCTTAAAGGAATTTTGGGCCAGGCGCGGTGGCTCACGCCTGTAATCCTAGCACTCTGGGAGGCCGAGGCGGGTGGCTCGCTCGAGGTCAGGAGTTCGAGACCAGCCTGAGCAAGAGCGAGACCCTGTCTCTACTAAAAATAGAAAGAAATTATCTGGCCAACTAAAAAATATATATACAAAAAATTAGCCAGGCATGGTGGTGCATGCCTGTAGTCCCAGCTACTTGGGAGGCTGAGGCAGGAGGATCGCTTGAGCCCAGGAGTTTGAGGTTGCTGTGAGCAAGGCTGACGCCACGGCACTCACTCTAGCCCGGGCAACAAAGCGAGACTCTGTCTCAAAAAAAAAAAAAAAAAAAAAGGAATTTTATAGTTTGTTACCACCTTCTTTTTTTCAAATAAGCTATTTTTACTCCAGAAATCTGTTCGTATTAGTGCCTTATATTCAATTTTTTTGTAAACTAGAGAAAAATAGTCTTTTCATGTGTTGCCTGAGATTAACCACATTTAGAAATCATCTATAACTTCCCTAATAGGAGCTCATACAGGTTTTTCAAATACTTTTAGGGTCACAAGATCACTGCTTCAGAAAACAGTAGTTCCTCTATTGACAACTTCTAAATGTTACTTTTTCCCCGTTATATGGAGTGAAACCAATCCCCCTGTAACTTCCATCTGTTGATTCTGTTATCTTTCTTATAGATCAGTCTTTTCATAACACAGCTGTTAAATATTTGGGAACTATCATGTTCCTCTTAATCTCATCTGGCTCAAATATCTAGTTTTTTCCAACTGTTCTTTACAGCTCATATTGTTCAGATCCTTCCCTAACATGCTCATTTCATGGTCAGTTGTAATTAATGTTTCTTATAGGACATGATGCCCAGAGCTGCTCACTACTGTTGATTGCTGTCTATCTAATGACTGTGCCTTTGCTTTATGTGGTTCCCTCCGTCTGTAACTTTCTTGTTCACATGATTGATTCCCACTCATTCTTGAAGACTCACTCAAAGATGTCCATATTCAGGAAGCCTTTTCTACCTCCGTACCCTTCATTTTTCCCCTCCACCAGCCTTGGGTGGATGCTTCTGTGTCTCTCACTGCCCACTACATAGCTGTCCTGGAACATTATGCTGGCATTATTTGTTATGTATCTGTGTCCTCTACTGGAAGAGATTTGGTGTCATAGTCTTTATTTTAGATTCCCAATTTATAAACTGACTCATTGTCGGAGTGTACCATGTTAGCATATATACATTGTAGTACTTACCAGTTGTCACAAAAAATGCTTCCTAACAAACCACACCTCAAATAAGTGACACAGCAAAAGCATCTATTCTCATGCTAGTTGGTCTGCAGATCAACTGCAGTTTGTCTGAAGAATGCTGGGCTCAGTTGGGCTGGACTTAACTCTGACCTATAGGTTGATTTCATATCTGCTCAACATGGGTTTATTCTGGGGCCCAGACCCAAATGAGAGGCAGCTACATGGAGCATGCTCCTCTCCTGGCAGATACTTTCTAGATTAAATAGTATCTCCCTTCCCTTTATCCTGCCTCCTCTAAATACCAATACAGGTTTTGACATATCTCAGAATCTTTTTTTTTTAATTTATATTTTATTTAATTTATATAATTATTAGACATTTTATTTTTATTTTTTTTAAACTAAATTTCAGCATCATGCTCTCACTGGACGAATATTTTTCTTATGATTGTATTTTCTCAAACACTCTTTGGGACTTTACTTCTAGGCAGCTGTTGTGCTATGTATGGATGTGGGCTTTGCCATGAGGAACTCCTTTCCTGGTGAAGAATCCCCATTTGAACAAGCAAAGAAGGTAATGACCATGTTCATCCAGCGACAGGTAAGTTTCAGATTGATTTTGAGCTTGTAACCCATGTTTTAACTGCTTTTTTCCTCCACCTGCATTAAGATACCAACCTCCTTATAAACGTCCAGCCTCACTGTTTTGGGGAATCTGAGAAGTTTTCTTGCATATACTCATATTTAAGTCCACCCACCACTAGAGCCTGATAATTTGTCTTCCCTCATTCTGCCCCTTCCACTGGATATTATGGTTTTTATCAGAAACAAGAGGCAGTGTAAAGTAATGTTTAAAAGCACGATCTCTAGAGCCAGTGGCCTGGGTTTGAGTCCTTGCTCTGCTAACCTCATGATCTTGAATAAGTCCTTCAACTTCTTTGTGCCTAGTTCATTTATCTTTGGCTGTATAACAAACTACCCCAAAACTTAATGTCTTAAATGACATATTAAACAATATCACCATTCATAGTTCTGTGGGATGAGTGAGTGGGCTCAGTTGAGTGACTCTCTTGAGGCCTCTTATGCAGTGGCAATCAGATGGTGGCTGGAGCTGGAGTCATCTGGCTTGAATGTTTAGATGGTTCATTCACATGGCTGGAAGATGATGCCTTCTGGTGCCTTTGAGCTCAGTTGAGTTTGTCCATCAGAACTCCTACATGTGGCCTGTGTATCTTGGGATTCTCACAGTGTAGCAGCTGGTTCTAAGAAGGAGTGTCCCAAGAGTGAGTATTCTAAGAGACCCTGCCTTTGTGGCTTCTTATGACCTAGCTTTAGAAATCCCAGAGAGTTGTTTTCTATTAGTGAAGCAAGTCACTAAGGGCAGCTCACATTCAACAGAGGGGAATTAGACTCCCTCTCTTTTTATAAGGAGTAGCCTACAAATACAGGGAGAGAAGGAATGGATGGTGGCTATCTTTGGGCCTATCTACCACAGTGCTTCAGTGTCCCGTGTATAAGATGAAAATAATACCTCTTACATAGGGTTGTTTTGAGGAATAAAAGATTTAGTGTAGATAAAGTGCATAGGACAGTGCTTAGCATATTGTAAACACTGTATAAGTATTAGCTATGATTATTATTATTATTTCCGTCCCTTCTACTTGGTGTGACTGACAGTTTTGTTAATTCCATGAGGTCCTGCTTTATTCACTGGGTACTACTGCTTCTCCTGAACACCTCTGCCATTTCTTCTGGGTGTTGCCACTTGTCATCCTGGATTTCCACAAATCCTAATGACCTGGAGTCCTTGAGGTGTCAAAGAATAGGGTGCTGTAACCCCATTCTTGGTTATAGTTGTGTTGGTGGTATTCAATTATTATGGTTGTGCTCCAATATAGGATGGTTTTGTGGTGGTGGTTGTTGTTTTTAAGAAAGAGTCTGAATCTGGAAGGTAGGGGCACAAAAACCTAGTGCCAGTCCCATACTACAATCAAAAGTTTCCTCCCCTCCCATGTCTGAAGTTTTGTTGTTGGAGCAAAATTACCTTGCCTTGAGATGAATTCTTGTCTAGGAGGCAGATACCTGCCTAGCCATTATGCTAGACATGTCTGAACCCTAGCAACAGAGACCTTTGCTCCACGTATTAATACAACTGGAAATCGTAGGTGGAATTATTTACAGACTAGAGCATTTAATAGACCAACAAAAATGAAGAACGACAGAGTTCCATTATCTCCCCTTACAGTACTCTTCCCCAGCAATGTGAAAGGCTTATGTTAATAATTAGATGAGGACGGGACTGCCTTTTGTGTCAGACAGTGGGTTTTTAAAAAATATTTTATTATGAAATGTTTCATAGAAGAGGAAATGCAGAGAATAATATAATGGAAACTTATTTTCCCATTGTCTTGTGCTATATAATCCTAACGTTTTACTATATTTATTTGATTTCTTTTTTTCCTTTAAAAAATAAAGTATTTTATTATAGATAAACTTGAAGCCCTTTCCCAATCCTTTTTTTCTCTCTTCTTCTCCTCCTTTTGTCAGGATTTTGGTAGTTAGTACCTTGCATATTTTATGCTGTTGGACATAAGTATGTATTTATAGAAAATGTTTAGTATTGTATGAAGCTGTCAAAAGTGTATGTAAATGGTTTTATATGGTACATGTAATTCTGCAACTTATTTTTTTCTCAGCCTAATGTATTCACATTGAGAAATGTTGCACAAATTTACTTTTACTGGGTTCTAATACTCCATTGTATAAATACTCTGCAGTGCATTTTTGCATTCTCCTGTTGATAATTTGCTTCCAGTTTTTGGCCTGTTATTAACAGTGCTGAATTGTAAACTATCTTGTCAATTGTCTCCTTGCATACATGCATAAGAATTTTTCTAGGGTATACTGTATATACCTGTCAGTGAAATTGCTGGGATATAGGCGATGAAGCTGGAACTTGTTTTTGTTACTCTCCAGAAAATTTAAACCTTGGATAGACATTCCGGAAAGACAGATTAAAATCTTTTCAAATTATCCGTAGTTAGTTATCATTGAGAACTAGAGTCCGATTTGGCTGGAAGTCATCAGGAACAGTTATTAATTGTACCCTCTTGTTCCCTCACCCCAACTTGTGCTGAAATGAAGGGTGGGAATTATAGCCAATAGTTCTGCTTAGAACTTAGGAATTTTCATTGTCCATAAGTCCTGTGTTTCATCCAGCCCAATATTCTATGGCCCCAGGGACCGGCCATAGGGTAGTATGATTGTCCTGTTTCCTAAAGGTTAGGTATTTTATCCCTTGTAGGTTGTTCTAATATAGTTTTCAGCCTTCTGATGTTCTTCTCTAGGTGTTTGCTGAGAGCAAGGATGAGATTGCGTTAGTCCTGTTTGGTACAGATGGCACTGAGAATGCCCTTGCTGCTGGGGATCAGTATCAGAACATCACAGTGCACAGACACCTGATGCTGCCGGATTTTGATTTGCTGGAGGACATTGAAAGCAAAATCCAACCAGGTTCTCAACAAGCTGATTGTATCCTTTTTCAGCCAGAGAAGACGTTTAAGAAATTTTCTTTAATCTGGGAATCACAGATTCCTTTAATCTCTCCAGTCTGGTGAGACATCCCCAGAGTCCCAGCTCTGAGTATGTGGGTATATTTTGCTCTGAGGATGAGGAGGTGATATGTATTAGGATTTAATGAGAAATTAATCAGGTTAGGTGCCTGGGCTCCAGGCACTTTCATCACATGTCTCTTCTCTGCATTAGTGGCATTGAGAGGTTGGGAGGCACAAGAAGAGGAAGATACTAGGGAGTATATGTGTGTATTGACTATATGCAGAGGTGGTGCTGGTTAGAAATGTTTGGAGGTAGAGAAAAGATATTTTTAGGAGAGTATGGGTATTAGCATTCTCTACCCTTTTCTGGATAGAGGATGTTTTTATGTCAGAAATCAGATTGCTATTCAAACTGTGAGATTTTCAATTTAAGGGGTTACTCTTGTTATTTTTCTAAACAATTTATAGTGCCGTCCTTGATCACTGGGAGGTGCTGCTGTGCTGGGAGTGACTTGCAAATGCTATATTATGGCTCACTTCATATTTAAGAATGGACTGTAATCACCAGAAATGAGTTCTAGATACTGTTAAATATCATTGTAATTTTTGGTTGAATGAATGAAATGTATTAGACTGCCTCTTGTTTCTTTTCTTTTTTTTAGTTGTATGTGTCAGGATGTATATTTTGATATACAGCAAATGTGAGAATATATGTTAATGAATAAACTGCAAGAAGGGCACTTGGGCAAGTACTTAAGTCATCACATAGTCCATTGTCAACAATTCCCATCACTAGACTTTGCTGGAAAAAAATTGCATGTTCATGGGAAGAAGGAACTGTTTGGTTATATCTCTGCCCTTAACTAGCTGAGTTCTGGATGCGCTGATCGTGTGCATGGATGTGATTCAACGTGAAACTGTGTAAGTGTCTCAACTGAAGAGTTGGAAATGAGCCTTTCTACAAAAATTTTGTGGGTTGATGTATTCACTGTACTATGTGATTCATTATTAAATCAAGTAGCATGTTTGTGTGGCTAAGGAAACATTTGACAGAATTCAATGGTTCAGTTCAACCTTTTTTTTTTTTTAAAGTTTTAAAAGAACAAAGGCTATACTTGGTAGGAATTTTTCTGGGAGAAATAAATGTTTGGCTTATTTCAGTTCCCTTCCTATTTGACTTAAGCCAATCACCAGGAGTTTTTTTTAAATGCTAAGTGGTATGTCACATACGTAGTTGATATTAAGTGCATAGTGACTCTGGCCAACTTCCTAATTCATTATTAAATCACTGTGCCTTAAAAATGTGTATCTTTGAATACACACACCTGCTCCCCGTCCCCCTCTGCCCCCCCCTTCTGTTAGGAAAAATATATGGGCTAAAATCCCAGGCCTAAATCTATAATATCATTTCTCAATCTTTGTACATCCTCTGCAAAATTCTACCACTAGTCCTATTTGTGGAATCAGATCAAGGTGTTTGAAAAGTGAGTATCAATTAAGTGCAGTTCTGAAGTTGGAGTACACTGGGAGAATTCCTTGTTTAAATTTTGCCTATGTGGAGGCTGGAAGGGATCTTTTTTAATCACAGCGACCACATCTTTGAGCTGAGTTAGAGTTAGGAATTCAGGGACATAATATTTCTATAATGCTGAGAAATTTAGCCCAAGATATTCAAAGTATAAGGTATACCAGGGTTGATAATGTGTTTAATAAGAATTTAACTATCAATAATACGTATACTTCTAGGATGTAATCACATTTATTAACTGTATCTAGATTCATTCCTTAGCCTCTCTCCACTTAGTGACAAAATATGTTTGAATTTGTAATTCAGGAGAATGATTTCTTAACGTGATAACTCTTTCTTTTAGAGGAAAAAAATTTGAGAAGAGGCATATTGAAGTATTCACTGACCTCAGCAGCCCATTCAGCAAAGATCAGCTGGATATTATAATTCATAACTTGAGGAAATCTGGCATCTCCCTGCAATTCTTGTAAGATACTAAGAATAACGTATGTAGACAAATCCTGTGATCTCCTAATGCAGTAAGTGGGACCCCTTTACAGAGTGTTTGGTTCACGAAGTCTTCTCTTTCTGCTCTGAGTTGGAATCTGTCAGATGACTGACAACTCCACACTCACTGATTACTCTGTATTCTAGAAACTGTTCTAAGTTTTGGGGACAAAGAGATGAAAGTCACAGTGATCCAGAGGAACTGAGCTCAATAGCAGATCATTGTTCACTGTTCTTGGACTCAAAGAATTGAGGAGTTAGAAGAATTTTTTATCACTTCTCAGCCTTTTGGCTAAGATCAAGTGCAGTGAATCTTTTGAGGATATTCAGTTTATCTCCTTCCTACGTAGAAGACTTTATCCTAACAATTACCAGATTGATGGTTTCTTTTCTTTTCTTTTCTTTTCTTTTTTTTTTTTTTTTTTTGAGACAGAGTCTCAGTCTGTTGCCCAGGCTAGAGTACCATGGCATCAGCCTAGCTCACAGCAACCTCAAACTCCTGGGCTCAAGCAATCCTCCTGCCTCAGCCTCCCGAGTAGCTGGGACTACAGGCATGTGCCACCATGCCTGGCTAATTTTTTCTATATATATATATTTTTAGCTGTCCATATAGTTTCTTTCTATTTTTAGTAGAGATGGGGTCTTGCTGTTGCTCAGGCTGGTCTCAAACTCCTGAGCTCAAACAATGCGCCCACCTCGGCCTCCCAGAATGCTAGGATTACAGGCGTGAGCCACCGCGCCCGGCCTGGTTTCTTTTCTTAAACAGCGCTAGAGGTCGGGTTCAGTGGCCCACGCTTGTAATCTCAGCACTTTGGGAGGCCAAAGCAGGGTGATCACTTGAGGTCAGGAGTTCAAGACCAGCCTGAGCAACATAGTGAGACCTGTCTGTACAAAAAATAAGAAAAATTAGCTGGGGATGGTGGTGCACACCCTTTAGTCCCAGATACTCAGGAGGCTGAGGCAGGAGGATCACTTGACCCAGGAGTTTGAGGTTGTAGCAAGCTATGATCGCACTACTGCCCTCATGCCTGGGCAACAGAGCGAGACCCTGTCCCAAAAACAACAAAAACAAAAGCAAAACAAAACTGTGCTAGAGAACTGTGTCCTACAGACAGTAGATGTTTTAGGGTAGATGGGAATCATTTTAAACACATAAAATGTTTACATTTTGCTTTTTTTCAGAACCAAAGATGCAGACACATATATAAAATGTAATTTGCTTATGTGTATTTAGAGATGGGGTAACAGATTTAGAGGGAAAAAAATGTGTATTTCCAAATTTGTTAGGGAGAGAGTTTCTCCTCTCACAAAACACTTGAATTTTCCCTCCAGCATTTACTTTCTCTATCTTATATCCTTAACAAAAATTTATTTTCACTACACTGATCCGTCCTGCTGCATTTGAAACCTGTTTTTTCTTGTTCTATTTTTGGTGAAAGCAGAGTGATGGTATAGGATATTGAATTATTAATCTCCTGGGGACGTTCATTTTTCAAATTGAGAGCTATACCAAGAAGCCTCTAGCTCAGAGTGGTGTGCCTTTGGCTTTTTAAAATGCCTGCTATGGGGAATTAAGAACCTCTCTTGCATGCATGTATCTCTTAAGACCGCCAAGGGACTTCTCCTTTCTGTAGGACTATAGAAAAATAGTTCAGAATAACCCATCAAACTGGTACTTGTTGAGATGGTACTTCAGAGAAATTAAGTGCTTTTTAAGTGACACTTCTTACAGAGTTGAGGTTTTCTAAGTACTTCAGAAGCCCAGCTCAGCTTCTGTTCCCTGTTCATAATCTCAGGATGCCTCTACATGGTAGAAGCATAGTGCATCTCTCTGAGTGTCATTTGAAAGGGCTACTCTCTTTTTGTGTGAGCAGTACAGAAAAGCGTGAAGAAGAGGAAAGATAGCCCTTCTACTTGCTTATTTGACTTGTATTTTTTTCTTGAGTAATATGCTTTCTTCCTGTGCTGCAAACCTCTAGCATACACAGTAGAGTTTATGGTTTTATTGTTTAGTATATTCTGTGTATGATTGATTGTTCTAGTTGGACTAAAGAAATACCAGCAGCTCAAAGAAGCACTGTGTTCTGAGCAGACTTATTTCTTGGACATAGTTTTTAGTTTCTTCTACTGGCTACTGAGAAAGCTTATTTCTGGTCTGATGTATGGTAGAAAGAACTGTTATTATAACTTCTTTTTCCAGGGTAACTTCCTGACCTTCATTTCTATGTCATTTGTCCCTTCCTGGTTGATACTATGGAAACAGCAATAACCTGATGCAAACACTATGTGCCATACTTTGCTCTCTGGAAGATTTTTATCTGATAGATAATGCAGGGCATGCAAATCTGTCATGCTAAGCATGCATAGAAAGATTTAAACAGAAAGCCCTGTTTAAGTATAGCAAAGAAAATGATAGAGAAAGTGCCTTAAAAATAGCCATCCACTTAGCGAAATTTATAAACAAAAGAAATGGATTTCTCACAGTTTTAGAGTCTGAGAAGTCCAAGATCACAGTGCCAGCAGATTCGGGATCTGGTGAGGGAATCTCTGCTTCCAAGATGGTGCCTTGTTGCTATGTCCTCATCCTCACATGACAAAAGGGTGAACATCATGTCCAGACATGCCGGAAGGGCAAATATGCCAAAAGGGCACTCCCTTCAACCTCTTTTATAAGATCACTAATTCCATTCATGAACTCTCCACCCTCATGGCTATCACATCCTAAAGGCTCCACCTCTTAATGCTGTCACATTGGTGATTAAGTTTCAGCATATGAATTCTGGGGGACACATTCAGACAATAGCAGAGCTAGAACATGTTCAGAGGCAATGTGGAAGAGGCCAGTCTGAGAGAGTGAAGGCAGCATAAAGGCAAATGAAGGTAAAACACGTAGAGAGAGTCAGATAATCCTAGTGGCAGTTGAGACCCTGGATCTAATCTTGTTAAGGCCTTGTGCAACCCTCCCCTTTCAATTATTTGGTTATGTCAGCCAATAAATCTTCCCCTTTTCAAATCAGAGAGCTGTCAGTCCCTTGAAACTGAAAGAATATTGGCTAAGGTAGGTAAGTCATTTGACAGATGAGAAATTTAAAGCTTGGTGAAATAGACCAATATGCCCACTTTCTCATAGTTAGTGAATGACAGTCATAGGATTGGAACCAATTTTATTATTTGGTTTCAGAGCTTGTCTTTTTAATTACTGCTGATCTTCTCCTGATAGCTTGCCTTTCCCAATTGTCAAGGAAGATGGAACTGGGGACAGAGGAGAAGGTAACTTGCCCTTGGACCACCATGGACCCTCCTTTCCTCAAAAAGGAATTACTGAGCAGCAAAAAGAAGGTATTCACATGGTGAAAACGGTGATGATGTCTTTAGAAGGTGAAGATGGCCTGGATGAAATTTATTCCTTCAGGTAAGAAGTGAAAACATTGATGACAACTTTCAATCATACCCATGTAAACTTCTCCTTTGATCAGAGGTCTCCCTAATATGCTTTTCTTTTTCTGGGCCACTCTTGAATTAGCAGTCATTGTTTAATACATATTCTGAGTTTTATTAAAGAAATGGTACACTCACCCTTAATCCTCTTTTTTAAATTTTGTATGGTTGGCACATGGTTTCTGATTAATTTCCAGGGCTTGTGTCAGTAAAGTTTGGGAATAGATGGATACCATGAGAGATTTAACAAGTCAAATTGTAAAGGGTGAAGTAGTGGATTTCTTCTTTATGCCAAGCTTGGGGCACATTTCTTGGGCCCCTTCTTTTCATACATCTACAAAAAACTTTCTTTTTTTGAAGCAAGGTCTTGCTCTGTTGCCAGGCTGGAATACAATGGCATGATCATTGCTCACTGCAGCCCCGAACTCCTGGCCTCAACCTCCTGCAAAAAATATTCTTAATTGTAAAAAGCAGTGTCAGGTCTGAATTAGTCAGTATCCTCTTATCCTCTCATTTAGGTTTTAGAAAGCAGCATACTATAGTAAAGTGATTTTTTTTTAAACTTTTGGTCACAAAATGGTTAATCTGGCAAAAAAAATACCCACAAAACCCAAAGTGTGAAGAATTCATAGCCTACTTATTTCATGTGGGTTATGTAAAGGCAAAATGACTTAAGAAAAATGAAATCCCTGAAGTACTATATAATAATAAAGCAGATTGCTGTTTTCAACCACCTAGTTAGAGATTATGGGAGAGACCAGCTTCTTTATCTGTCTTATTCTTGGCTGGAATGGACATACATTTATTTTGAGCAGAGAACCTGAGAGGGATCAATAGCATCTAGAATACTTTGTGTTTGAGGGACCTGATTTGGCAAAAGTGACAATAGAATACTTTTATCAAGCATTATTGCTTGTGGGGGTTGAAATTCTTGGGGATAATACTGCTTGATGTTGATGAATTAATTCCAGTTTATCAGTCAGGAAACAAAATACAGGCTGTTTAGGCACAGTTCTCAATTAAAGATTCAACAACTAGCTAGACTTTTTTTAAGGAGCTGCAGTACATATCTGAATTTTTTTCACAGCCACAATTTTTAAATATTTCTGGTGAGCTATAATTGACAAACAGTACATTCTGATTTGCTAACATCCTTGAAAATGAAAGGAAAATGGAAATTTTAGAAATGGAATTGTAATTTCCCAAGAGGTTGGAAAAGAAATCAATGAAGAATCCCTGTAAAGTGAAGTTTCTTGACATAATATGTATTCTTGTCATAATATGTGCAAATATGTGATTCTAAATTTTTTCTCTTTTAAATTTGGGAATACATGTCTTAAATTAACATATTAACCATATATCATAAAGAAAAATTATAGGTCCATACAAATTACAAGTTTTTTTTTTCTATTAGCATAGCAAGCAGATAAATTACTGCCTATGCATTGTCCTAGCAACTTAAAGCTACTTTGATCATAGGTCTGCCATAAGGGTGTGGACCAGAACTTTGCCATCTAACACAGTGGCCATTAGCCACATATGGATATTTAAATTTAAGTTAATTAAAATTAAATAAATTTTAAAATTCAGTCCCTTAGTCACATTAGCCACCTTTCAAGTGCCTATTGGGTTGGTACTGCTAGAAATACAACATTTCCATCATCACAGAAAGTTGTAGTGGACAGCACTGGACTAGGCTTATTTTCATATAGAAAATCTTAGGAAGACAGCTTGACTTCTGCTTGGGTGATTCACCTCTTTTGTGGAACTGATCCATTTGTTCTCAGATCTTATATATCATATTAAACACTGGTCTGGAAGAGAATCCAAACCTCATGGTGGTTTTAGACCTGACTCGTACTTGAACTAGTAATGTCCTATGAATCGGGGTAGACCTGATTCAGACCCATTCATTCTCCAATAAGTCCAAAGCCGAGTATTACCATAGCTTTGGAAGCGGAGAGTCTGGTAAAATATCTGTTATTCATTGTAAATTATTTCTGAAAATTGGAGTTTCTTGAGGCCTCTCTGTCAATAACTTTGTGGATAATGTTAAGAGAATTCTCTTTACCTCTATTTAGATCTGTTTTTCATCTGTACCCAAGAGTTCATCCCTGAAGTCAGGACCATATGCTTTAAGTGCATTTAGTCACTTATTCATTTATTCCTTATTTTGGTGAATACCACAGCTTCTACATGTCTCCTAAATCTTCTCTGTTGTGTTTGATTAGGTGCCACATAAAAATAGAATTGATCTTCCCTTTTGTTTAACTGAACGAGCATTCTATGTTGTGTTTGTCCTCCTGTACCCACCTCCAGCTTTTCCCACCACTAGGATACCTAGAGTTATCTGCTTTACCTTAAGACTAAATATGGACTACTAAATTCCTTTATCCCCTGATAGTCTTTATTTAACTCTATTGTGTATATGTAAAAACATATCATGTCTTTAAGAGAATTGGAATTAACTAATGAATTGAAGAGTTGTGAGCAGCGATATTATAGGATGGTGCCCACCCTTTGATATCTTAGAGCAGGGGTTCCTATCCTTAGGTTCATGGTTTTCAAGGAGTTGGTGAACCTTTATATTGTGTGCAGACTTCATTTGTGAATGTGCTTTTATCATATCTTCAAAGGTGCCCTTGGTCCTGAAAAAATGTTAAGAATACTGGCAGAGCTGAAAGAAAAGATTGAATAGGGGAAGACAGAGATGTTTGTTTCCACCTGTCAGTAAAGTGATTCAACTCCTACTTCCTCCTAAGCCAACTTAGTTGTATTCTGGCTCTGTCCCAACTTGTGGTTGTCATTTTCCTGCCGTCCCTTGCTGTTCCTCTCTTTATAATCAACAACAGCTCACTTCTCATTCTAGAAAACTAAATGCATCATCCAGCACAAGTTAACATTTTAAAATTGTTATTTTCATTTTATATTTTTCTTTATTAAGTGAAAGTCTGAGGCAACTGTGTGTCTTCAAGAAAATTACGAGGTGTTCCATGCCCTGGCCCTGCCAGCTGACCATAGGTTCCAATTTGTCTATAAGGATAGTGGCCTATAAATCGGTAAGTGGTAGGTACACATTTTTAAAAGTAATGTTAGCAGGCAGATAAACAGGCTTATATAAGGAACTGACAATTCATGTGTGGGTTATTCAAAACCATAATTACTGCTTTTCTATCTGCTCTCCTTGTTCATTTAATCTCTCTTTAGCTTTTTATGTAAAAGGCATGCCAGGAAAAGAAGTTTAAAGAATTATCTATAATAGAGTTTGACTGCCTCCTCTTTCTCTTCTCTCCATTGATAACTGATTGTTTTTCATGAGTTCTGGGCCTCTCTTTTTTTTTAAAGAAAGCAAATGAAGTGCATTAAGTTGCATCATTGTAGTATCATAGCAGAAATATAGATAGTACACCAGATTTAAGTTTACAGTTTTGGAGATTCAGTCACATTTAATTCAATTATTAATGATCCAATAGTAATGACATCTATGAAATATCAAAAAATGGTGAGTCGTTACTGTGAAATTGCATTTTGTAATATATGTGCATTTGTACATAATAGCACACTTTCAGAAATGAGTTGCTTTTGGTGATTATTTGATGAAATCCGATTTTGAGTAGGTATCCCTGACCCATGCCTCCACATGAGCCTCCTTGCCTTTTTTCTTTAAATGTACAAAATAAATATATAAAAACATTTTAAATATACAAAATAACTATACAAAATGTTTTTGTATATTTAATTGTTTCTCGTATATTCAAGGACTTGATTCCAAAACACATGATACATCCATGAGAACCGTGGGGGCGGTCCTTTCCACTCCTTTCTTTATTTCAGGTTCCATCAATGTCTAGAATAGTATTCCTAGGGATGAGAATACAGTCACTTCCATTTCTTCTTTATTCTGTCTCCTTTTCAAATTTCTTTGTTTATTTCTGACTATTGTTATATTGCTTGTCCTTTCTTTTATATTGGAAAACTGTGCTAAAATAGGTCTCCTTTTATTCGTCTGAGGTTTTGTACAGAACATTTGTTTATATAAATGTTAATATAATTTATTTATAGATTACTTTGGAGGGTAGAATGAAATGTAGAGAGAGTTATCCAGTATGTCGTATTGTGAAATAAACTATTAATAAGATTTTCACAATAGGTAAGCACAAACAAAACAATGTAGCTAGAGTAGTTGTTCTGGATTTCTGTCTGTGAACTAGAGAGTGTATTAGGTTTTCATCTTCTATGAGTTGGAATCCCAGCTTTTTATGTTTTCCCTTTATTTATCTTTTGTAATATAAGATGGTACAGGAGAAAGTTAAAAAGACTTGGACAGTTGTGGATGCGAGAACCTTAAAAAAAGAAGATATACAAAAAGAAACAGTTTATTGCTTAAATGATGATGATGAAACTGAAGTTCTTAAAGAGGATACTATTGAAGGTACGCCAGTAAGAGTTTTTACTTTTGCCTGAAAGAGATTTTCTTCAAGGTGATATGAGGCAAGCGAGGATTTATATTATTATTTGTTTAGAGATATTTCTCTGAGTTATAGAGTTGTAATTATTTGAGAGAATAATAAGACATTGGGTGCCTCATCTGTTGAGTCTTAGGCGGGATGGTTCCCAGGAGTGCACTCGGGTATTCCATCTCTGAGTTTTAAATGTCTGAAGTGACAGGACTTACTACTTGTCTTTATTTTAAAGTTTAAAACTCGCTATCTAGGGTAATACTTATATTAATATGGCTGAAGCAAGTTTTTTTGTTTACTGTATTTTATTTTTGACTTATATGGTGATTATTCTAAGTACCAATTTCAGGTTTTATATCCTACCAAACGTGCTCCCTTAAGTTAATTTAGGGGTCAATAAAAAGTATTTGTTTGTTATAGTGCATTATATTCAATAAGATCTTTAGAGTTGTACTCATGTATTATGCCCATTTGGTGTGAATAGCTAGAGTGCCTGGGCTAGAGTGCCATGGCGTCAGCCTAGCTCACAGCAACCTCAAACTCCTGGGCTCAAGCAATCCTCCTGCCTCAGCCCCCTGAGTAGCTGGGACTACAGGCATGTGCCACCATGCCCGGCTAATTTTTTCTATATATATTTTTAGTTGTCCAGCTAATTTCTTTCTATTTTTTAGTAGAGACGGGGTCTCGCTCTTGCTCAGGCTGGTCTTGAACTCCTGAGCTCAAACAATCCACCTGCCTCAGTCTCCCAGAGTGCTAGGATTATAGGCGTGAGCCACCACGCCTGGCCTAGATGGCATCTTTATCCAGAGAACGTAGAAACTAGGTGAGGATATCTGAATGTTTAAGAGCTAAAATTACAAGATATCAAATGAGATAGAAACTAGAGTCCTAGATAAGTTTATCGCCCAGTATAATTTTGATTTGCAAGCCTTGAAAAAAATTCCTTTCATCTGTAGCACTATATCTTATTGTGTATATTTGTGTGGGTTGAGGGGGATGGCAGCTTAAAGATGGTGGTGGTTATGATTTCTTTCTCCTGATGGATTATGTGTAGAGTATAATTAGTACCCTACAATTTCTGCTAATTTTTAAATTCAATTCAGTAGCACAGAACATGAATTTAATCAAGGCTCCATCATTGGTTAATTATTAATTCTAGTATAATGACTGGCCCATAGTAGGAAGAATAGTGTGATTAAAGGCACAAGACCTAGAAAGTAGAGGGCCTTCCCAGAGACATTAAGTAGTCCAGTTGGGTTGGTGTATTGGGCATGTGCAGGTTAGTACTCGAAGATAGTATTAATATCTAATAGCCTATACTTTCTCTTTTAATCATCAACGGCAACCTAGTAAAGCAGGCATTCTTGTTATTTCCATTTGACATAAGGGAACTGAGGCTGAAAGACATTTGTTAACATATTCAGAGTCACACAGCTCAAACTAGCAGGACTTGAATCAGAGTCTGAGTGTCTGTGTCCTCTTCTGAATTCAGACTGACACATGAAGGGCTTTGTATGATAGGCTAAGAGTTTAATACATAATTTTGAAAGGGGCTGTATTTTAGAAAGATTAATATGACAGCTGGTCATAGGATGGATTGAAAGGAGAAGGGTCTAGAGGTGAGGGTGCCAATTCTTTTGGTTGTTAGCAAAGAAAACAGCTCTGATTATCTTAGGCAAAAAGAAAATTTATTGGTGGGGCAATGGAGAGGCCAGAGTTAAATATTGCTTGTGTTAGAAGAGTGTAGAAGTGCATCTTTTTTCCCTTACCTTTTTGCAGTTACCAACGTACTTTTCTTTGCCTGTCCTCCACTCTCCATCCCCTAATATGTAGAGTTCTCTTTCTTACACAGAGGAACTGGTATACGCATGTGGGTGAAGGAATATGGTTATATGGTGTAGTCTATTCTGTACCTTTTGTCATGTACAAAAGTTAGCGTTATTTGCCCTTTAAGTGCATCAACCAGAAAACAGGGTTTTTTTTTAAATTTTTAAAATTTCTTTTTTATTTCAGCATATTACGAGGGTACAGATATTTAGGTTACATATATTGCCTTTGCCCCACCCGAGTCAGAGCTTCAAGTGTGTCTACCCCCCAGACGATGCGCGCACCGCACCCATTAAGTTTGAACATACCCATTCCCTCCTCCCCACTCCCACCTGTCCGACACCTGATGAATGTTACTACTATATGTACACATAAGTGTTGACCAATTAATACCAATTTGATGGTGAGTACATGTGGTGGTTTTTTTCCCATTCTTGTGATACTTGACTTAGTAGAATGGGCTCCACCTCTCTCCAGGATAATACAAGAAGTGCTAGATCACCATTGTTTTTTGTGGCTGAGTACAACTCCATGGTGTACATATATACCATATTTTATTAATCCACTCATGTATTGATGGGCACTTGGGTTGTTTCCACATCTTTGCAATTGTGAATTGTGCTGCTATAAACATTCGAGTGCAGATGTCTTTGTTATAGAATGTCTTTTTTTCCTTTGGGTAGATGCCCAGTAATGGGATTGCTGGATCAAATGGTAGTTCTACTTGTATCTCTCTGAGGTATCTCCATATTGCTTTTCACAGAGTACTAGTTTGTAGTCCCACCAGTAGTGTATGAGTGTTCCTAGCTCTCTGCATCCACACCAATATTTGTTGTTTTAGAACTTTTTGGTAAAAGCCATTCTCACTGGAGTTAAGTGATACCTCATTGTGGTTTTGATTTGCGTTTCCCTGATGATTAGAGATGTTGAGCATTTTTTGATATGTTTCTTGGCCATTTGTCTTCTTTTGAAAAGTTTCTGTTCCTGTCCTTTGCCCACTTTTTAATGGGGTCGTTTGATTTTTTCTTGCTGATTTTCCTGAGTTCCATATAGATTCTAGTTATCAGCCCTTTATCAGATGCGTAGCATGTGAATATTTTCTCCCATTCTGTAGGTTGTCTGTTTGCTCTTGTGATAGTTTCCTTGGCTGTGCAGAAGCTTTTTAATTTGATGAGGTCCCATTTATTTTTTCTTTTGTTGCTGTGGTTGCCTTCGGGGTCTTCTTCGCAAATTCTTTCCCTAGGCCAATGTCTATAAGAGTTTTCTCAACATTTTCTTCTAAAATTCTTATAGTTTCATCCCTTAGGTTTAAGTCTGTTACCCACTGAGAGTTGATTTTTGTGAGAGGTGAGAGGTGCAGATCCTATTTCAGTCTTCTACATGTGGCTATCCAACTTTCCCACACCATTTATTGAATAAGGATTCTTTTCCCCAGTGTCTGTTTTTGTCTGGTTTGTCAAAGATTAGATGGCTATATGAGGATGGTTTTGTATTTGGGTTCTGAGTTCTGTTCCATTGGTCTATATCTCTGTTCCTGTGCCAGTACCATGCTGTTTTAATTACTATAGCCTTGTAGTATAGATTGAAGACTGATAAATTGATGCCCCTCAATTTGTTCTTTTTGCTTTTTATACGGGGTCTTCTCTGGTTCCATACAAAGTGTAGAATTATTTTTTCTAGATCTGCGAAAAATAATGTTGATATTTTCAGAAAAGTCTTAATTAGAACTTCCAAGTTACTATTAAAAATTCAAGTAAGAAAATGACTGCTGACAGAAAAAAATTAAGAAAAGCATTTGATTTAGATACTACTCTTAATCATGTGCCATACATTTCCTGTTAATTTTTTTGTTGGAATTTTTGTTTTCATCACCAGCTTTTTTAAAAAGACATATGTAGAACACAAATATGGTTTTTTAAAAAATTAAATACATAGTATCAAAAGACTAACAGGAACAAATAAACACTGAATTACAAAATCTGCCCCTGTACATACAAGTTTTTTGTTTCTTGGAGTAAAGATGCATGTGTTTTTCTTTGCTTTTACCAAAGGCTGGAATCCTTGGATTTTGATACTCCTTTTTACCACTAAATGTATAAGATATTCTGTATTGGAAGGACATTATCTGCCATAGAGTAGAGAACATGGAACAGGGTTGGAATTTTATGGATTTTTTCTTTTTAAAAAGCCAAAAGCCCATATTTATATAAATATCCTAAGTAATTAAAAAGAAAAAATAAACAATCAAATCCCAGAAATAAAATAAATTTAAATGCAGGAAAATATGCAACTTATCAAGTAAATATTTCTAAACAGGAGAGTTTTAGCTTCTTCTGTTAGGCATTTGTATATCTCCAGCATGAATTTTGAAGAACATTTTGTTCTGAAAATTTCCTGTTGGCATTTTTCTCTATGGGTCTCCAGGTTTCCGAATAAATGTGTTCTTGTTATTATGTTTACAAATCATGCTGTACTTTAGTCAACCATGGTTTCTCTTTGGAGGATAACTAGCACATTGCATTTGCTACATTTTTTCTTCTAGGCTGGATAATCATTAAGGTAACTAGATTACAGAAGATGCTACTTTAAAAATGTAATTAGATTTTAATCGTCTCTATATTGTATATATGGTTTGTGTATCTGCTGCTGCTTTTTCCTCATTGATCACAAGGGCCAATAATTCGATTCCAGGGAGTAGAAGACGGAGGCTTGCTCTGGAGTGTGCATGTATTGTTAATGTATGCATAGAGCTAATTTCAGCTTGTAGAAAATGAGGCCCCATATGCTTAACAGATGCTCTTCTCTTGTTCTCTAGGGTTCCGCTATGGAAGTGATATAGTTCCTTTCTCTAAAGTGGATGAGGAACAAATGAAATATAGATCGGAGGGGAAGTGCTTCTCTGTTTTGGGATTTTGTAGATCTTCTCAGGTACAATTGTGAACAAAATAAATGAGCTTTTTCCTAGCTGTTACTTGAAATGGTGTGCTTTTGATTAGTCATTTTATTTACAATATATATTTACTTCATCTTTAGTTTTTCTAAAAGTAGTCTGGAGGTTAGTGTTTCTAGCCTTGATTTTTGAGGAGAAAAACCAAGATACAGAGAAGTCTTAGCATAAATCTGAGGAACAGGTTCAACTAAGTGACTTCTTAGCTTTGCTGGCCATTCTAGCTCGTAGTAGTCTTAAAGAAACAGCGTCCAGTTCTTTGCTATTGTATTGCATTCTCTGAGCTGTGATGTAAAATGGAGCCTTTTAGGATTAAAGGTCTGGCTGGGTTTTGAATGACCATTAAATCTTAGAATATCATTGATTTATGTCAGTCATGACCTTTTTTCTCAATGTCCAATGTAGAGTTCTAAAATGTGAAACTTGTCCATAGGTTATATGTTTTTTAACAACCAATGCAAAGGTACACAAAATAGACACAAAGAGACATGTAGTCATTCACCATCAGATACCATATACTATCCTAGAAAGGGTTGTTAAAAGATTCTCGGAGATCTTAGATTAAATGTTCTTGAAATAGACAGCCAAAGAGATGAAACATAATTAATAATTGTAAAGTATATTTTTATGTGTATTTTATCCAAGCTCTGTAGGGATGAAGACATTTTTATTGGTTCTAGGAAAACTCAAGTGAGAATTTCATTATAATGAAAATAAATATTACCCAGTATTCTGGATTTGAACTTCTTTATATTGCTCAGGCATATATTCCCCGCATACTTCAGTGTTAGAGTAATTCAATGAGGCTGGGGAGAATGTTTTTCATGATATGCCCAAACTGTTATATACATCTTCAAGACTCATAAGCAGAAAATTGGAAGTATTTACTTAAAGTCTGTAAGATTTTTAATGGTGAGAATAACTACTTTTTAGAAGTTGAGAGTCCCTAACAATTCTCTAACAAGTTACACTAGATATGTTTTTCTTAAAAATAAAATTATTCACTTTGGGAGGATTATAAACTGAAAACTTATGATTATTAATGGCAGTGCTTATGAGTCTTCTCAGTAAAGCAGAACCCTCATTCAGACCAGTTTGTAGAAACCGACCTATTGAAAAGTGGGTCTGCCTAATTACAGACAGGCAGAAAAGACCTATCCCCTGACCCCTCATGACTGAGCTCGATGCCCATCTTATGTGTTGTAGCACTATGTAACCCTGGACTGTGACACAGCACTGCAGTTGACTTCATATTTATCTGAGCACCTCAAGGACAATATTATATCCTGTTCTCTGTTGTGTTTATAGTACCTAGACAATGTTGGACACATATTATGTGCTCAGATATTTGTTATAGTGAATTGAATTGAACCTCAAGTAATAGTTTGTTTCAAGTATCTGTGGGTGTTTTTCAGTAAGAACATGTTGAATAAAATTTCCTAGTAATGTGTGGCATTATGGTTATATATGTTACTTATTTTGGCTCAAAACCAATTTTTTTTTCCTCTCTTGCTTTTGTAGGTCCAGAGAAAATTCTTTATGGGAAATCAAGTTCTAAAGGTCTTTGCAGCAAAAAATGATGAGGTGAGTTGGCAACGTGTCTTTGAGGTAGTGCTACAGAATTGAGTTGTCATTTTATGAAAGTGAGTTAGTTGTTTGGGGCTTCTGTAGTTTAAAATGACATGAATTCTTACAATAGCAGTGGAAAAATTCACTGAAAATTTACAGTTAAACTGTGAAAATGGAGAAATGATAAATGAATTTGTGTTAGCATGAGCACGTGATCTGAGGCTATAGAGACCAAACAAATAAGTATTAAAAACATTTTGAACAACTGCATTTAGGTGTGAGAATTTCATGGTCCAATTTGTTAAGGAGGGTTGGAGTCAGGTTGATGTTTTGATTTTCGTAAACATTGAACATTTAGTGCTGACATAAGCATCCTGGAGTTGTGCCTCGATGACTGAACTACGTCTACTTCCATCACTGAGAAAATTTATCGTCTTCTCCATCTCTCTCTTTGTACTCTTTTCCCACCTCCCCAAGATATTCTGTTCCCAGGCTGGTTTCTGCCTGGCTATCAACCCATGACAATTGCATTGTACACCTATCCTCTTTGTAAATATTTTCTATTTGACCTCTAAGTCAGAACTTACTTCCTTGAAGATGTTGATCTTCACTGGGAGATTGCAATCTAGTATCTGTTTAAGGCAGCTTAAGCAGGTTTCCAAGTTCCTGAAGTTTTTGTACTTGGAACTAGTAAACTGGTTGTAGAGGGCTTGTTTAGGGTGGGGGTCAGGTGATGTTGTAAGTGGGTTAGTCCTCTTTTTCTCCTCATTTCTGAAAGGTAACTGGCTACAGAGCTAGTAGATGGACATGCCAATATTCTATCAGAACAGTTAAAATTAGGAGAAGAAAATGCTCACCTTCTACTGTGTACTGAATGGATTCATTAGAGCACAGTGAGCTCTGGATTTGAGAATCCTAGTTCATGGCTTTCTCCTGAAACAAAGCCTGTTGGGAATCCTGCAGATCTGGTAGATACTGTCAAACAACTTAGCTGCATTTTTAACTTCTGCTAAAGTTTTAACTCCCACTTATTGTCCCTTTACACAAAGAAAATTCTGATTACTTTATAAGAATGCTGGGTAAGCAGTGAGGAATATCATATCACAAAGCTGTGTTGGGTGATTACCTGGACTTACTAGCTAAGGGCAGCCTTGTGAATTATGTAATTCAAATCCAGACTCATACAGACACTAATTTCTATATATTATAGGGTCACTTTGAGGTCGCTCAAGAAAAAAATTTTTATCTACTAATGGCAAAGGACTACCTACCCTTTGTGTCAGTTTTTGCTGTCATGGTCAAAAAATGATATTATCTAATTGGAGCTTTTGAGATCAGCAGGGAATAAGGAAACTATGTCATATGAGGACTTCCAGTAAAAAAATACATGAAGAAGACTTGTGGGAAGGTAAGGGAGCCGGAGGGATGACAGACGTAACTCCTCATACATCTAGAGTTTATTGTGTGGCATGGAAGTTAAACTATGCTTCATATCAGGGCATGAACTGGAACTAACAGGTAGTGGTTCTTGTTCAAGTGGAGGAATTATTTTGTCAATAAGAATTACTGTCTTCAATTGGATTATTTTCTTGTAAGATGGTCAGATCCCCATAAGTTTCTAAGCAGAGTCTTTATTACCAATAGTCAGATGCACATGTGGGTTGTTAAACTAGATGAATGCTATTCTTTTTAACTCAAATATTCTGTAATTCTATGGATAATTCCTTTTGAGAATGTTTTCTCTGGTCATTAGCATATAATTTTTATATAGAGAATCTATACTTTTATATGCTGATTTGCACTGCATGTGGAAGAGAAGGGGAGAAGAGAAAGGCAAGGAAATGAAGCTTTAGTTGAGTTATACACAAGTGCAGTAATGTGTTATAATGTAGCAGTCATGACCCCTTCCTTCCTTCCTTTAAATATCCTCATTGGTCCTGTCAAAGACACACAAATAAAGACTTCCAAACAAATGGGGACGTAATCTCTTCCTCAGACTCCCATTTTGCTTATTTAGTCCTTTCTGATGGGACTTATTATTAGAACATACACTTTCTATATTTCGTACATATCTCATTTCCACTAATAAAGAATGAATTAGTTCAGTGAGGTCAAGGACTCATTTTTGCTTTCTCACAGGGCCTAAGACAGTGGCTAGCAAAGAATGAGTAAATAATCCTTGAACTGAACTGAAAAGGTAATGATTCTATTGTGAGATCTGCAGAGGATTTTGGTGGCAAGGAATTGAGGTCATAGGTTTTTACTGGAAGAAATGAGAATATACATAGCTAACTTTGATATAGGTTAGCTATGATACTGAGAAAGGTACACAATGTCAGGGGAGTTCTGCAGAGGGAAAGAGCTGACTGAGGTTAATCTGAAATGGAGAAGGTGTCGATTTACTGATCCTTGAAAAAGGATTGGAAACTAGAAAGGTAGGGATTTGGAAGGGACATTATAGCTAGGAGAAAATGGTATCAGCAAAAGCTAGAGGAGAGGGAAAATACAAGACCTGCCCCCAGTCAATGATCAGCTCAGTGAGGCTAGAGTAGGGGAATCCCTGGGATTTTATGGAAGGGAGTGGCATGATCAGCTCAGTGAACAGGGGAGGCAGTGATGGAAGAGATCAGTTCGAGAGACAGCATAGAGATAGAATTGGTAGAGTGCGGTGAACACTTGAAGGTGAGGTATGAGAAAGGTGGCATTATCAAAGATCTTGGGCCTCTAGTTTGGTTGACTGTGTGGTGGTGTTAATAGAAATAAATCCAGGAGGACAATGAGGGGGAAAGATAGTTTAGTTTTGGTCATGGACAGTGTGAGATACCTGAAGATGCCATATGAGATACCAAATGAGATATCTGCCAGCCAGTAGTCAACCTAATTCTGGATCTTAGGAGAGTTTTGAAGCTGAATATACAGATTTTTGATTCTTCAACTCATGGAACTGGATGAAATAATCCACAAGTAGAATTTTAGAGTGAGAGGAGGAGAGAAAGGCCAAAAGTAGAATTTAAAAATTCAGTTGGGAGATGAGAAGAGCTTGGGGAGGAGTGGCCCACAAGTAGAATAATCAGGGGAGAATGTTGTTTCTGAAGCCAAAGAAGGAGAAGGTGTGGAGTGAGAAAGGGGGATGGTCAGATGCTACTGGCAAACAAATATGGTAGGAACTAAGGAGTTGGCAATTAGGAGGTTGTGGGTGACTTTAGAGGATAATTTCAGTAAGGAAGTGGGGGCAGTAGCTAGATGAGATTGAAGAATAATTATGCTCTAAGCAGTGGAAACAGCAAGACTATTATTTCATGATATTTAGGGGTGAAGAAAGGAAAGATACAGATAGCAATTTATGGAGAGAGAGCGACAAAGATTTTGTTTAGGAGGCTAAGATAGGAGTTTATTTATAGGGGAAGGGTGTGAAATTAGAGGAGAAGGAAGGTTGAAGCAATAAGGCAGAGGATTTAGTTAAAGAAGTTAAGTCCCAGAAGAGGTACAGTAAATATCATCAAAAGCAAATGTAAACCCCTGTTTCCAGTTGGCTCTGGTTGGAGGGTTGAGTGTCCTGAGAGGTCAGATTGCCAGCAGACATGGCGCCTGGATATGGACATAGTAAAATGGAACTTCCAGATTATAAACAATGGAAGATAGAAGGGACAACCATTAGAAACTGTCCACGAGAAGCTGGCTGCACAAAGACTAAGGGATCCATGGGCCACAGTGAAGCTTTGGGATACATGGGTGGCTTTGCAAACAGTGTTTCCTTTGTTGGTGCGTTATTTTTAATCCTTTTAGGGATTCAGGTGGGGATTTGCTACATTTGTGGTAGCCGTAGGGGCTGAATATTACCTGGAGTCCCAGAATAAGGATAAGAAGCATCACTGAAGATAAAACCTGGAAATGTCTTAGTGGTTTCTTAACTCTCTCATAAAAATAAGATTTTTTCACTGTAGCCTACTTGACTGTGTGTTTTTCCCTTAAATAAGTAAAATTTAATAAAGTAAGAAAAGCATTAAAGAAAGCAATTGTGTATAGTTTGGTCTTGAAGTAGGTAAAGGGGCACTTTAGAAAAAAATCAGAAATGGGAAGAAAGTGAGTAACACTCTATGTATTTAGTTTTGTTGTGAAAATCCTCCCGTGTTGGGTATGTGTTTGTACATCGCATCCCTCTTTCTTACTAGGCAGCAGCAGTTGCACTTTCCTCCCTGATTCACGCTTTGGATGAATTAGACACGGTGGCCATCGTTCGATATGTTTATGACAAAAGAGCGAATCCTCAAGTTGGTGTGGCTTTTCCTTACATCAAGGAGGCCTATGAGGTAAAACCCATGGGTCTTTTTTATTGATGTTGTTTTTTTCCTTCAGTCCCTTTATCGTAAGCAGTGCTTCTCGACTGGTAACGTGTGTGAGAATTAACCTGGGGATCTTGTTAAAATGCAGGTTCTGACACTGTAGATCTGGAGTGGGCCCAGATTCTGCATTTCCCCCAACCAGTGCCAATGCTGCTTGTCCATGAACCACACTTCTAGTTGAGAGGAAAGAACATAAATTATAAGGAGCTTTTTATTAAATTGAATCAGGCGAGGTTAACCATGACCTTTTCTTGCTTCTCATCCTTCTTGACTTCTCAGAACCAAATGGGAAAAGAAATTACCTTCATTTTTACTAATGGGGACTATGAATAAAGGTTGAAGATATGATTTTGTTGTGATCCTTGTGAAATTCAGTTTATTTAAGGGTATCCTATTTAAAGTACAAATTCCTTACCATTTCCTCTTTCTCAGAACTTACTATGGCAGAACTGGAAAGAGAAGGCAAAATGTCTTGACTTCCAGATCAGCCTTCAGTCACCCCGGTCTTCTCATTTGTTGTGTTGCACATGCATTTTATAATTATCCTTTGGTAGTCTTTCTTCGAAGCATTTCTTTTGTGTTTAATATTCTTCATACTATTTGCAGTTTTAAACAGCTAATGGCAAAAGTCAAAACACTTTACTTTTCACGTACCAGATTTGAGCTGTCTGATTTTTGAAATATATCTGTTGTGCCAGTTTCGCAGGATTTGGGACCAGTTGTATATTTTTTCATTAATTTGGTTGTTTCTGCTTTTGCCCCTTCTTTCTCATTAGTGTTTAGTGTATGTGCAGCTGCCTTTCATGGAAGACTTGCGGCAATACATGTTTTCATCCTTGAAAAATAATAAGAAATACACTCCTACTGGTGAGTTTATTTCCATTTAGCTTACTAATTGGCTCTACATACAGTCTGTTCTTGAGCAATCACCTGTCTGCAACCATTCGTCAGGGCCAGAATTTCACAGGGTGGAATTAGTTGGATTCCAGTCGTATACTTATACACAGTAATGATGAAGAGGGTTTGGCAGGTGTTTTTCCATTAGTAGGGATAGGTTTGCCCTAAACTCTCCAAACGCTGTCTAGTTCCCTCTTTTGACATAGAGCATGTGTCTAGGGAGCAGCTTGTTGGTAATGAATGGCCGTCTCTAATTGTGAGCAGAAGGTTTGCCCCTGCTGCAGTGAATCAGTGTGCGATATCAAACCTGTGACTTCAGTGTCCTGCATAAAATCTGATGTAACTTTGAACTGAAAACTGAAAATGTTGGAGATTAACTTTTCTTTTTATTCTTTGTAGTTTACAGTAACTACAGTAACAGTTCAGGTCTCATTGTTACTTATTTCTGGCTTCTAGGAATTACTTCAAGCTTGATGAGAGAGGCCTTTATTAAGCACCTGGCTGCAAATGTCAGGATGTTATACTGAGTGATTCTGACAGCCACAGGGCCTGTCTTCCAGAGAGCTCACCGTTGAGAGCTCACAGACCAAAAAGAACAACAAATGATGTGTGGATATTTTAGTTTACAAAATGTATTATCTGTGTCAGTGTAGGATGAGAGAACTGTGAGGTAAATCTCAGAACTGGGTTCTCCCTGTGTGTTATTTTGGTTAGATCCTTTGGGAGCAGTGTGCTGTGAAAAGGCCAAGAATCAAATGTGTCCCTAGGGACCTGTATCTTTACCTTTTCTAGAGACAAGTCCCTCTGCATCACAGTGGAGGCAGGCGTGGAACTGAATGTATAGAAGTTGCCACTGTGTTACAGTATTATTCTGTCTCTAAGGCTTTTAGATAAATAGAATGCTTTAAAAAGAGAACTTTGTTGACAAATTATCTTATGAACATAAATCATTCAGGAGCTAAAACATTAAATATCGTTTGATCTGTTGATCTATTTTCTGTGAGTTAACATTTGTTTACATTTTTGCCATTGGAAAAATGGATCCTTAAAGCTATTTGGCCTATTTCCCAAGCAGACCTTTATGAAGGGACATGCAATGCCACAATGATCTGGCCTGTTACTAACTTATAGTAGTAGGTAAAAATCACTGAACGTTCACGTATCCAAGTCCTATCTTTTGCCTTTTGCCGGGTGGACACTGAATTAGCCAGCTTAAGACGGTGATGGCTGTACAATGGCCTGAAACCTCCCCCAGAAAGTCCAAAAACAGATAGAAAAGAAATGTCTCATGATAAATATCCATATGCTCTTTTATTTTGTTGTGACTATACAAAAGGAATATTTGAAAAGGTGAAGAAGAGAAGCATAATGTACTTTTCAGGAACTGCATACTCTTTTCCACCTTTGCCTAGTGACTGTGAGTGATCCAAAAACAGTGCTCAGTTCAGCACTGTTTCATTCTGAATCAGCAGAATGAAAGTTACACATGGTAGTTTAGGTAGAAGCATTTTGGGGAGAGTTGTCTTTCATCCACAATGCTTTGGGCTGTGCCATTTTTGTTGACTTGGTAGATTTTTATTGAGGAGCACTTGCTTTCTGTTAGGTATTAAGAGACACATAAAAAAGAGGATGTCATATTTCTGCTCTCAAGAAACTTTTAAAGTTTGAATGGAGTAGAGTAAGACGTACACAGCTGTGCAGATGTGCAGTGTGATTAATGTCATGAGACTTTGAGAGAGGAAAGAGCTGATTCTGCCTGTGGAGATGGGGAAGGAGTCAGCTCATTCTGGTTCAATGGTGTCTTCCTGTTAAGGTGCTAGACTGTGCTAAAAGTTACAGTAAACCCTTATAAATCTTATGCTTCATTACTAGAGGGGTTTTATTTTTCCTTTTGATGTTTTTATCCTTTAGCTAATTACAAAGTGTTTAACATTACCTCATTGAATACTGAATATTATGTTTGAATCTCCACATGGAAGTTGGATTTTGGATGTGCGTATTTCTTGGAACAAACTTTTGCTTTGGATATGATACTCCATTATCAAAGGTTCAGTGAATGGTAGGGCTGGGACGTAACCAGTTAATTACTCTAAATAGCTCTTTTCATGGATAAGAAAACCAAGACTCAGGTTAAGTACTTAAGTAATTAGAGAATATTTTTGACAGAGCCAGGACTCTATAACCTGCCAGTATTGCTGCAAATATCTATAAACGAAAAGCATTTGTTTTAGTGGAGAATAATAGAGGTAATAATTTTTCTTTATGCTTCTCTGTTTATCATTGTTTTAAGAGGCACAGTTGAGTGCTGTTGATGCTTTGATTGACTCCATGAGCTTGGTAAAGAAAGATGAGGAGGAAGATACCATTGAAGACTTGTTTCCAACCACCAAAATCCCAAATCCTCAATTTCAAAGATTATTTCAGGTGAGAGAGGAAAGATGAATCAGTCGTATTTCATTTAAATGAAAGAGAATTACATGAAAAGTTATGGTAATTGGCCAGTCCCAAATAAACATCTTTATCTTCTGAGGGCCCCATTTGCTCTATCTATTTTATGGGAGAATAACATCATCTTCTTCCTACTTCAAAAGATAAAAATATCCTGAGCTCTTAGAAAGAAAATTAAAGTTAGAATGCTTTTTTTTTTTTTTTTTTAAATCTGGAAGAAGGCTAGTTTAAAAAAAATACAGAAGGGCTTAATAAAAGGCATGTTATTTTGTGCTTTTTCAGGTCTTTCTTCTGTATTGTATGTGAATGAGGTTCTTGTTTGTTTTTTTTAATATCAAAATAGTAAGAGAAATTCTATGAACTGTATAATAATATAACCACTATTAGGGAAGAAGTGTTCCAGTGCTACATTTGTCAAAAATTTCATAATTAAAGGTAGAATAGAGGTCAGATAAAGAGGTTATACTATGAAACTATTAAAGAGTAATTAAAATAGAGAAAAATATAAAATATGTATTTCTTAGGCCAAAGGAGTTGGAAGGTGGATATTGGATTTAGGTAGATTGGGAAAGTTGACAAGAGAGCTGATTTATGCTGAGGAAGAGGAAGCACAGAACAAGGTTGAAGGGGAAGGAATATTCCAGTCCTGGATTAAGTTAATGACAGCAGGACATAGGCTTCCCCAACCCCCACAACACTGAAAGAAAAATCACAAACAGCTTTTTCGGGCAAACCCTTCCCCACAGAGGAGTGCAAGGCCCACTTCTGGGGGCAGGAAGGGGCACAGGGCATGTGATGGAGAGACCATAGGTTGTCTCTTTTGAATCACTTCACAAAACATCCTTAACTAGCTCAAGTCCATATTGGGATCTGTTGTGATTCAAGGGATTCTCTACTCGAAAGAAACTGCCTATTGTTTTGATGCTTATAATTGTTTTAAGTAATGAAAAAAAATCTTTTATTCTAAAGTTAGAAACATGAAGCTTAACATGTAAAGGGCTGACTCAGTAAATACTGATGCTCCTCAATTTGTGATGGAGTTATGTCCCTGTGACTCCATCTAAGTTGAAAATATCATAAGTCAAAAATACCTTTAAGACACTCAACCTCCCAAATATCATAGCTTAGCCTAGTCTACCTTAAACGAGCCCAGAACACTTACATTTACCTACAATTGGTCAAAATCAGGCCGGGCGTGGTGGCTCACGCCTGTAATCCTAGCTCTCTGGGAGGCCGAGGTGGGTGGATTGCTCGAGGTCAGGAGTCGAGACCAGCCTGAGCGAGACCCCATCTCTACTAAAAATAGAAATAAATTATCTGGACAACTAAAAATATATAGAGAAAAAATTAGCCGGGCATGGTGGCGCATGCCTGTAGTCCCAGCAACTCGGGAGGCTGAGGCAGTAGGATCGCTTAAGCCCAGGAGTTTGAGGTTGCTGTGAGCTAGGCTGACGCCACGGCACTCACTCTAGCCCGGGCAACAAAGTGAGACTCTGTCTCAAAAAAAAAAAAAAAAAAAAACAAAATCATCTGGCAACATGGTATGCTGTAGAGCGTTGGTTGTTTACCCTCGAGATCCCATGACTACCTGGAGCTGTGGCTCGATAGCACTGCCCAGTGTTACAAGAGAGTATCCTTCCAATTTCTGTTGTATGTGTATCGCTGTCACACCATTGTAAGGTTGAAAAATTGTAAATTGAACCATGATGAACTGGGGACTATCTGTACTCTAGTATTCTAAGTGTAATTATGTATAAATTACTGGTTTAAAAAAAAAAAAAACTTTGGTGTTTTTGACAGGTGGCTTTGAAGACCTGAAGGCCTGTGCCATTTGTAGGGAAGCATGTAGTAGACCCGTTGGAAGCTTGTCCAAACAGGTCACTATGGAGAAAAAGAGAAACTTCTGCTACTTGGCAGATTTGTCTAGGGTGGGCTCTATTTATATTCAATAAATGTTTGTTGGAATAATGAACAGATAAAAGCTATAAATTCAGGCATTTTTATTTTTCAAAGCTGCAAGCACTGGCAACTTTGATTTTTACAACTTACCAACTTTGGTTTCTTTTGTAGGGGTGAGTTTTTAATATGGCTTATCCATGTAAAGAGGTATTTTCACTAGGGCATGTATAAATTGGATTCACCTTTAAAAAAAAATGAGTGTGTATTGAGTACTAACAGTGTACCATGTGCTAAAGATGCTATAAGCTCTCTATTTTCAAGGATTCCTTTAGAGAAGTTAGAGAAGTAGAGAGAGATAAAACCAATAGTTACAACAGTGGTGGGAAAACACAATGGGAATAAGAGGAGAAAGAGATGCTTGCAACTAGGTAGCTTAAGGAAGTCTTCACTAAGGAATTAAGATTTGGAGTTCTAAAAGAAAAAAGGGGATGCATGATGGCAGGAGATCATGCCATGCAAAAGAAATGGCATGTACAAAGGCATGAAAATATGAAGAAGTGGGGTGTGTCTAGGGATCCACAGATAGTTCCATTTTGCTGGGGAATAGGTTCTCTAAGGGAAAAAGATGGAAAAGGGAAGCTAAGTAACAGGTAGATTGTGAAGAACCTTGTAGGCCACACTCAACTAGATTGGATTTAATGGAAGTGGGTAATCATGAAAGAATTTTGTCAGCAAGTGAGTGACATGATTTTTAAAAAAACAGTTCTGGTGGGGCGGCATAGGAGATGGACTGGAGACCAGCTGGGAAACCTGCAGTGGCCCACATGAAGGCGTGAATTAAAGCAGTGGTGGAGAGTGTGGAGAGGAGAGCAGATTCTGAAGGCCTGTAGAGTAGGTACAACTTGAGATATGGACGGTGGTTGATGAGAAATAAAGAGGAATTGAAGATAACAGGATCCTAGCTGGGGTGACTGAAAGGATGGTGTCACCATTATTTGTGATAAGGAATGTAGAATAACAGATGGAAAAGGTAATTTATTTATTTTCCCAAGTGTTAAATCTGAGGTGTCTGTTGGATCTCCCAGTACAGACACTCAGTGGGAAGTTGGAAATAGTGATTCAGAGCCCACAAGAGAAGTTAGGTCTAAGTGTATAGATTTGAGAGTCTTCCTTATTTAGGTAGAAAAAGAAGTGAATGAGATCACCTGGGAGAGCTCAGTGAGTGAGAAGCACAGTGAGTGAGAAGGAAGGAGAACAAAGTACTGAACCCCAACATATGCATGGATAATTAGGCATAGACACACAAAGAAGGGCTGTTAAAAAACAAAACCCAATGCTTCTACCTCTACCCCACAGCAAAGCTCAGAGAGGTAGAAAGAACTAGGGGAAACTGGCATCTTGGAAGGTACAGGAAGAGAAGTGTCTGTGAGCAAAGAATCCCAAGTCAGATGTTGCACAATGGTGAGTAAAGGTGAGCTTGGCAGAGGGCCTTTAGGGATTGTAGTTCAGTCTTTGATGACTTTGGGGACCCAGTATCAGTTGAGTGATGGGGTGGAAGCCAGGTTACAGTGCTTAGAGGAGAAAGGTTTCCTGATGGAGGGAGAGGACATAGTAATCTGCAGGAGGATGTGGGACCCAGGAAGATGTCTTTTTTCTCTTTTAATGAAATATCTATAGCTGAGGGTGAATGAGCTGGGAGAAGGATGGAGAGATTAATAATCAATTCTTTGGGTAGAGGTTAACTTAATTTTAATTTTGGAAGGAAATTCTGAAAATATGTCTTTTGTCAAGTGTACAGTTAAAACTACCTTTTAAATAATTGATACAATGTTGCTAAAATCAATATATTAGTAACTTCTGAGCTAGCCATAGGGCCTGTAGGTTTTTTCTCTAATCTTTTTCAAATTGTAAAAAACACATCAAGTAGTAACAGTTGCTTAGAAGAGAAATGAATAGATCAAGGATTGTGATCTCAGCTTCCTAGTCACTAAAAAATGTCACTTTCTCATAACCTCATTTTTGTTTAATGAATTGGGATTTTTTGCTAGAACAGATTTTATAAGTATCCCGCTTACCTTTGTTTATCCAAAATGTGACATTTGAGAAAATATGAGAGAGAGGTTGATGCTTCAGAACATCACTTATAGATCCTTTACCATTGACGTATGGATGACAACACTGTTTGAAAAGATTGCCTGGATTGTTTATACTGAGTGTCCAGAATGTTTTTCAGTAGGGAGGGTGGGCAGGATATTTATCCCTTGGTTGTTCTAGCTCTTTTCCAAAACATATCATTGTATATCACAGATAGGATCTTTAAGAGCATATGAGAGGTAGTCTGTTGTATTGGGTGTTTGATTACCGCTTACATCTTTAGGACTTTCTAAGCTGTTGAGATATTTTAATGAATTGAGGGAGAGCACTGTGAGTAAGATTATGCACAAAAAGGTTGGGGTCGATTCACAGAGTTTGGGACCATTTTGGTTTCCCCTTTTGCTTTACATTAAACAGGCTTGATGTTATTGATGCTCAAGAGAAAGTCAAGTGATTAGGAAAGAGGAAAGCAGGAGTCAAACTCTGAAATAAATCAATATACTACGGAGAAGGAAGTGTTGTGGTTGGTGGCTGAAAGCCAGAGGGGTAGCACGTGGAATTTCTAGAGGAAATTGGTACTTAAAACTTCAGGGTTTTCTGAATTTATGGGACATTGACTCTTGGATAATATTCACTATTAAACTTAAGTATCTTTTATGTATTTTTTATTATATTTTATTTTATTTTATTGAGATAGTCTTACTCCATCATCTGGGTAGAGAGCAGTGGCATCATGGTAGTTCACTGTATCCGCAAACTCCTGGGCTCAAGCAATCCTCCTGCCTCAGCCTCCCAAGTAGCTGGGACTACAAGTGCGTGCCACCATGCCCTGATAATATTTCTATTTTTAGTAGAGACGGGGTCTCACTGTTGCTCAGGCTGGTCTTGAACTCCTGAGCTCAAGCACTCCTCCCACCTTGGTCTCTCAGAGTGCTAGGATTATAGGCATGAGCCACTGGACCTGGCCTATTTTTTTTTAAAAATGGAAACTTCTAGCTCACATTTTCTTCGGTATAGGAAAAGAATCCGTGGGATAGTTTAAATCATATACGTTGTGATATGAAACAGTATTTTGAAATTACAGGAGCTATTCATTCAGCTCCCTGTTTTTTTTGTTTTTTTTTTTTTTGAGACAGGGTCTCACTATATTGTCCAGGCTGGCCCAAAATCTTGGGTTCAAGTGATTCTCCCACCTCAGCCTCCCAAGTAATTGGGACTATAGGCACACACCACCATGCCAAGCTAGTTTTTTCTTCAGAATTACTAATGTATAAGTTGTTTAAGAGTGGGAGTAATTGAATCCTTATTCTCCTACCTAATTTTGGAATTTATCAATGGAAAGAAAATATCAATGAACTGATAGTTTCATTTCATTTCTTCCTTTCATTTTTTTTTGTTTTTTAAATGCTTACCTTTCTATACTCCTTTTAGGGCATTACTTTTCTGGGCAGATATAAATACTGCCAAGGCCTGGGTCAGTAGAGTCAAGGTAGTGTAGGTGATTGAATGAAAGTGGCTTGTTGTGCAGACCTCCACTCACATGGGCAAACCTGCCCTGGCCTTGATCTTGGCCCTGCTCTTGGTGCTGCTTCCTGACACCTCTTGTCAACAACTAGAACTCTGGGAAAGAGCACTTTATTCCTTCAACCGGTATCTGTCAGGTGCTTATCATGTGCCAGGCCCTATTTTTAGTGTTTGGAATTCAACAGTAAAGAAGACAAGATCCCTGCTTTCCAGGAGGAGGCCTAGATTTAATAACAAGTAAATTAAAAAATGGATAAGGTAATTTTAGGTAATGATAAAGTAATAATAAAGGCTGTAAAAACATACAAAATAAGAGAAATGATTAAGAATGATCGGGTGGCAGGATGGGGTGGAGGCGCTACTTTATATACACTGTCAAGGAAGCCTCTCTGAGGATAGAATATGTGAGCAAAGACCAGATGAGATAAAAATGAGCCAACGCTGTCAAGGTCTAGGGAAAGGCAGAAGAGGCAGAGGGAGCATTAAGCCCAGGAGCTGAAAGCGGGATGAGCTTGGCATATGAGTGAGCAGGGTTGTCAGGGAGGGGGCAGTGGCCAGGTTGCTGTCAGTGAGGCAGAAAGGGCCACGTCATGTGGGACTTCCCAGGGTATGGTGAGGGTCTCATTCTCAGACCCCTTAACTATAGTGGGACAGTGGAAGGAGAAGCTGGGAGGCTGGGTGGGTGGTGACTGTGATAGGCCAGAGGAGAGGTGACGGGGCCCAGGCAAGAGTGGTAGCAGTGGGGAGCGGGAGAGGTGATAGAATCCTGGAGAAAAGTGCACACTCAGCACTCTTGGGAAGTCTGAAACAACTCAGTGCTCTCAGCTCTTTCTCCTTCCTGGGACTCACTGAGCACGAGCAGCCCCCCTTAGCCACCTGTTTCATCCACCTCACAGCATTTTCTAGGATGAAGTGAGAGAGAAAGCACAGTATGATTAAAGGAAGTAAAAAGATTGTAATGAAAAAGTTATAATCTCAGATTGTCAGAAGCTCTTAGAATTAGGTTTCTTAGGGGACCTTGCATATTCCCCAAGTAGTTAAAGCAACAGCTTCTTTTTATAAGGTGAAGCTCCTTTCCAAGAAGTCTACAGAAGATATTGCTGCTAGGCTTGGATGTGTTTTCACAATTGGTATTAGGCATTGCCAATGTCTTGCTTATAAAGGTGGTTCTAGGCCAACCCTCTTTGTTGTCTTGTACATACAATATGAATCACTTAGGCCTCCCAAACTGAAGATGGGGGATCCCTGATCAGAAAATATAAAGAAGCCATTTACAATGTCTCCATCTGTGTTTTAAAATCCTTGTACCTTTTCCAACAGTGCCTGCTGCACAGAGCTTTACATCCGCAGGAGCCTCTGCCCCCAATTCAGCAGCACATTTTAAATATGCTGGATCCCCCCACTGAGGTGACAGCAAAATGTCAGATTCCTCTCTCTAAAATAAAGACCCTTTTCCCTCTGACTGAAGCCATCAGGAAAAAGGATCAAGTAACTGCTCAGGATATTTTCCAAGACAAGTAAGTACTCGGTGGAGTTGTATTGAATGTTGGAGTACGTAAGATTGGTAATAGTTTTGGCCTGGCTCTGAAATCAGGTGTTGCATAGGGGTCTGTGGAATTAAAAGGGTGGAAGGAAGAAACTTGTGCCATTTGGCCCTAGCACTGAAATACTGATTTCTTATATCTGTCCATTGTAGTCATATTTTATCCTTGCTGTTCACCTGGAATTTGGAGCTACTTACTGGGTTGTTGACTTTTTGATCAGCTTCAGATTCTTGATGAATGATGTATAGGGAACCTAAGCAAAGTTTTTGAATATCTAAGGCTAAATTTTACCCTTTTTAAAGTGAGATGCTGAGGATGAGAGGAGAGTGTTGAAGATCATAGGTTTTTTTTGGTTGGGAGGTTAGATGTCAAGACTATCAATGAGATTTTTGGAGGAAAAGTAGAAAGGAGAGTGAAAAATCTAGCCCTTTTTAGCTGTTTTATTAGGTATCAGTGATGTAGTTGGTTATGCCATTTGCAAGATAATTGTAGTTTAAGGATTACAGAATGCTTTTCATGTAATCCTTAAATCAAGCTTTAAGTGGCTATTATGTATTTTCCTTCATCAGATTCTGTTCACAATCTGTAGCCATTTCCATTCAAAACAAAATAAAAACAACCCAGAAGATACTGTTCTTGATTATCCAGAATTATTTGGATATATAACATTGATTTTACCAGGTTTAGGTCAACTAGTTATTGATGACTTTTTTTCTCACACCAGAATAATCTATGTATTTCTTTAGGCTGCATTTTCAGACCTGGTTTTAGACCATGATTTTTTTTTTTTTATTCCCTCCTCACAGCTGTATCTTTATTGGCAAAGTTTATTATTTATAAATACCTCACTGGAAGAGTACTGAGTAATTTCCAGAAACCTTCACAAGTTTCTATAAATCATTGATTTAGAGAATTGTTGTCTAACTTGAATAGAAATATTTGTGTTTTCTGCAGCTTTCTAGAGGTTAACACTCTGAGCTTTGTCAGAATTTTAAAAAATGTACTGACAGATTGTATCATGTGTATTCCTGACACATTCTGGAGAGGTTTATATTCCTTTTTAGTCTATCATGCCTTCTTCTTTAAGGACATAGGAAGAGTGTCCCTAAAAATCCACTTTCTCTTCTCTGCTGTCCTCATCTGCCTGCATGCCTCTGGATTAGTGTTTCAGAACAATTCAATAAAAGTCTTTGGCCTTTTCTTCCCATGGTACCTTGCTCCAGGCTCACTGCAGTCACCGTGCTATTCTCTCTGTATGTATTAAAACTCTAGTTCATGATCTTGATTATCTTCTGGTGATGTGGGAAAGAAATGGGCCATTTCCCCCTCCTCCCTTTGATTAAAATGTAAATTAGCTGGTTAAAAAAACACACCACACAGATTCAGAAGGCTGTTGTTCTGTGATTTGATCCCTGCTGTGGATTACACCTTGGGCTCTAGTCCTGCCGCTTACTCTTCTGGAAGCTTGGGTGTGCTGAGCTCTTGTTCTTTCCTCCCGTAATGGTTTGCAACACAGCCAAATTATCTGCCTGGGGCCTGAGAATTATCTCACTCACACACACCTACACACACTCCTGTTCTATCCCCTTTCTTCTCAGAAATCTCAGTTTTTAAGAACGGTAGAAATGACGCACGTAGCAAATATTTGAGTGCCTCCTGTATACAAGAAGAATGCCTCAGTCATTCTTCCGCATGGTTCTTAAAACCCTCAATTTCTACAATAAGGGCTCCAATCGGTTTTAGAGGTAGTTCCCCTAAGGAAAAAAAAAAACCTGCTAACAATTAGTAGTATTTTTGTATGTATTCATCATCCCTGTATTCAGGGTACTTATTTTCAGTGGAGCGATGAGGGGAAGATTGAGGAGTTGACAAATGTCTGCTGAGGAAGTTTCATAGTCTTAAGACAAGAATCCTGAGCTGGGAATCACTAGTGTTCATTCCTACTTTGCCATTCTTGATCTGATTTTGGTTAAACAATTTTACCTTTATGAGATTTTCTCCATTTAAAAATAGCCTCCTCTCAAGAGATATTATAGCAATGAAATCACAGATATTAAAGCACTTCGAGCTATAGACGGATATGCTTCACTTATCAACAGGGATGCATTCTCAGAATCGCATCATTAGGCAATTTCATCATCATGTGAACATCATAGAGTGAATGTACTTATACAAACCTAGATGTTATAGCCCACTACACACCTAGGTTACAAACCTGTACAGCATGTTACTGTACTGATTACCATACATGCTTAATTGTAACAGAGTGATATTTTTGTATCTAAACATATCTAAAGATAGAAAAGGTAAGGTAATGCATTGCACTGTGATGTCATGATGGTCGCAGTGTCATTAGGCTATAGGAGTGTTTCAGCTCCATTATAATCTTATGGCACCACTGTTGTATATGCAATTTATCGTTGACTTATGTGGCACATGAATATATTAGAGGGAAGGTGATAGTCAAAACCTAAGGTAGTATCATTATCAGTAAAAACACTGAACATTTGAGAAGGTCTGATGTTCATCTTGGACCTGTTGAATATCTAGTGTTAGAAGTGATTTCTTCATTTCAAGCAGGTAAGAGCACTATTTGATATTGTAGTCCCAAAATATACTAAATATTACCCTTATCATATAAAAGTACTGCTTCCTTTAACGTAGATGTACATCCTTGAAATGAAAATATCATCTCTTGGACAAGGAACTTGCATGAGAACTAGGACACCTAGGGTCTAATCCTGCTTGCACAACTGATGCAGACATGGTCTTGAATTCTATTTGTCTCTATGCAGATAAGCTAAAGTTTTCTGCTCTTTCAAGTCTCCTGAGACTCCTCCCTGCATACTCTCAGCAGACAGCCTCACTTGGTAATGGTTAACACTTAAGACTCCAGAGTCAGCCAATGTGAGTTGGTCCTCTTGTTCTGCAGTGTGACTTGGGCATGGATTGCTCATGTTCTCTAAGCCTCAGCTTGTGCATGGGTAAAATAGGGATAGCAGGAATGTCTGTCTCGCAGGGTTTTCATGGGGGTAAATTGAGCCACATAATACGCTGTTCACTGTTGTATCCCTAGCACCCAACACAATGATTTTAAAAGGTCTAGTCATGTCCCTGGCACGTTAGTGATAATATTGATGATGATGGTGGTGGTGATGATTTCACAGAGAAAATAGAAGCCCATAAGGGGGAACTCCTCAATTTTCAGGCCCATGTTATCCAAAAACATATGTTTTTGCATGTGCCTTTACTTCCTTCTTTCCTCTCTCAGTGAAATAGGGCACCTCATCCTGTCTACAGCGAATCCCTTACCTGTGTCCTGGGATTCCTTTTTCTGTTTTATTCGATACCTTAGTCCACTAAGAATTTCTTCTCTTTCTATATTTTCAGCTTTTCCCTCTCTACCAGCTCCTTTCTTTCCTCATGTTAACATTCCGTTCATCTAAAACAAAATAAAATAGTGCCCCCCAGCTTTCTCCCTCTAATTACTACCTGTTACTAATTACTAATATAATTATTATCTTTCCTTCCAGAAGCCAGGTTATTGGAAGAACAGTCTACACTGCTTCTTTTCTTAGCTGCCATTCTCTTGGGCTTCTACCCCCACCACTTCCTTGAAACTCGCCTTCCAAAGGACACCAACCGCTCAGTTCACTTCAGCTGTGCAGTCCTTTTCTTTCCTGACTGCTCTGTAGCACTTGACATTGTCAACTATCTTTCTCTCTTGAAACTCGTGTACCTTCGTTAACTTTTGCTTCTCTAGACTTTGTTTTCTAAGTCTTTGGCGACTTCCTCTCAGATGCCTCTGGGGGCTGCTTTTGTTACCCCAACATTGAGTGTTGGTATTCTTTAGGACTTGTCCTCAGAAATAGCTGACATTTACTGAACACAAGTATGATGCTGAGAGCTTTACATGTGTTACCCTCTTGGCTTCACTTGGCCAGGTGGTTCTTTTATTGACCCCCACCCATCTTAAAGCTGAGGAGACTGAGAATTAGAGGAGATAAGGAACTTGCCCAGCATCACAGTTGGTAAGTGTTGGGGTAAGGATTTGAATGCCAGCAATCTGACTCCAGACTTTGCACTCATCCGTAATGCCATTTTGCCTTAGCAATCCAAAGGCAAGATCTTTTATTACTTCATATATGGGGCCTCAAAAACTACTAAATATCTATCTGTGGCCCAGATTTCCGTCCTATCCACTGGATAGCTTAAGTGTCTGTAGGTTCTTCAAGTTCAGAAATGACTTTGTCATCTTCTTTCTCCTTCCATGGTCCTTTCAAACCCTTCTTTATGCAATTGTTCCCTATTTCAGTGAATGATGCCTGATTTCCTAGGAGTCATCCATATCCATTTTACATTCCATATCTAGTTGGCTTACCAACTTGTATTAAAATTATCTCAAATCCATCCTTTTTGCTTCAGGCAATAGCATTGATTTTGGAGTCAGATTTGAATCTAAACCCAAGCATTTCCCCTTAATAGCAGCTGAAATTGGCAAGTCACTCAGTATCAAGTAGCAATACCAAATATCTGCCTTTCAGGAGGCTGGATAGGAAATGGTTACGAGTACAAAGTGAGTGCTGACCCCTTACTAACTGCGTGCTTTAGACAAGGGATTGAATTCTTTGGAGCCTTGGTTTGCTTATCTGTAAAAGGATACTGGTAATAGCTAACTCACAGGGCTGTTACAAAGTTTAACTGAGATGACTTAAATGTGCTTAGCATAGTGACTAGCACATGGTAAGCATTAAAAAGAAATGTCAGCTGTTACTGGCATCGTCCACTGCCAGTGATTCACCAAGCTAACCTCTTCACTGACTCCCCTCATTCCAGTCTTATCCCTTTCCAATCCATTCTACTACCTGAGTGACTTTTTAAGAAAACAAATCTGATCACATCACTCCTTTGCTTAAAATTCTTTTAAAGCAGTGATTCTTAATCTTGTGTGTGCACGCGCGCATGTGTGTGTGTGTATTTTTTTGTGTGTGTGTGTGTGTGTGTGTGTGTGTGTGTGTGTGTATTTGTGATGGACCTGTTTGATACAAAAGCTACGGACCCTCTCCCCAGAAAAATGCCCTAACATACCAAGTTTCGAAGTTTAGAATATAATTTGAGGTGGTTCACAGATTCTTTGATGTCATCTTTGGATTCCTGGTTAAAATCCCCTGCTTTGGTGGATTCCTATTATCCTCAGCATAAGATCAAACTTTGTTGAACAAATGAGAAAACCCAGATAAGCAGAAAGAAAAGAAGCATCTATCCATAATCCAGCTACCTAGAAAAAACCATTTTCTTTCCTCACATTTTTCATGCCTCATAATTTAATATTTTCTAGCTCCATCTCTCACCATTTCCTAGCTCGTACCTCATGCTCAAGCCTAATACAGCTGCTTGCTATCTTCCGAAAGGGATGTGCTGCCTATCACAGTATTTTGTTAATTGCCTGTTTATGTATTCATTTTTTTATTTGGCTGAACTTCTTAGAGGTGTTGATTATGTATTAATATTAATTTTGGTATATCTAGAGTTTAGAGTCTAGCTTTGTAGCTGACATATAATAAGTATTCAGTAAATGTTAGACTGAACAAATGAATTACAAAATTTATACATATTTGTGAAAGAAAATGAGAAAAGCAGAAAAAACAAATTACCTGTGGTCCTACCATCCAAATGCAGCACCTATTAAGATTTGTCAACTATGATCTTGTATGGAGAAATTTCTAGAGCTTAGATAGAAATCTAAGAATAGAAATTATGTATTCATAGATAATTTAGGGATGAGAGTCTTTACCCTTTCCCACTTCATGTATACATTATGAATTTAACATGTGCACAATTACTAATAATGCTGTTAAATGATTTGACCTGGAGAATATTAACCCTATTAAATTTTCACTATTTTTGCTTATTTCTGGGGCTGTTTTTATCCACCTGGTCTAGACAATTGGTGTATATGTCTCTTTATCCTTCCTTCCCTAGAATCTTATTTTGAAGGGCTTAAGAAATTCATAATACGCTGAAATTAAAAAAAAAATTCTCCATGTGATTCAAACGTGTATTCCAGCAGAACTTAGCATGGTACTTTGTGTAATGCTTCTTAATACTATTATCTAAGTTCATTTGTATTTTTGGAAAAGAACAATATGGTATTTCATCATAGTGTTCTCCTAAGGAGCAAACTGAAGTTGAGAGAGGATAGTAACTTACTAGACTCTAAACTCTAGATATGCAAAAGTTAATACACAGAGAACATCTTCAAGGTGTAAGATTCCAGGGCTAGTCTGTGCCAAAATTAAGACTAGCATCCAGGTCTTTAATCTCCAAATCTTCAGCAGTACCATGTTGTTGCCTGTTGCTTGGGAAGAACTGACAAAAGCTAACCAAAATGGATGACTGGGACCTTTTTTCTTTTTAACAGACTCAACTTCTAATGTTATTTTATTCTTCCTTGGGTTTGTGCATTTTTCTTCCATTTTTGCCGTGAAGGCTTTGTGTGTTTGTTTTTTAGTCTACTTGCAAGGAAAGAGCTCTGGATGACTTACCCCTTTTGATGTTTCCTGGTTCCCATCCTTCTGTCTTCCACTTACCTCTTCTGTACTTCCCAAAGGGAAAAAGGTTAGTGGTGAATGGGAAAGATGTCAAGCAATAAAACTTTTAATTTGTATATGTATGGCTGTGATGATTACTTTAGTTTTTTTGCCTACCTGTAAGAGAAGATTCATTATTGAAATACCGTTGAGGAAGCCAGCTTATGTCTTTTTTTCCTTTGCTTCATTTTTAAGATAACCTCTTCAAGTCTTGTCGTCTGGAGGTTGAGGTTTTGAGCAAAAAACCAACACATTTAGAAATACTAGTCTTGCAAGTCACTGAGAGAGATTTTAACCATTCTCACTACAAAAAAATGAAAGTATGTGAGGTAATGTTTATGCCACTCCACAAGTACACATATTTTAAAACCTGTTGTACATGATAAACACACAATTTTTATTAGTCATAAAATAATTAAAAAAATAAATAGTAGATATTGGTTACTAATTTCTGTTATCATTCAGCCATTTCATGATCGTTGCTTTTGTTCCAGATTGCTTATTTCTCTGGGATAAAAATCTTTATGTTCTGCATTTTAAGGGAGATTATGGGCGTAGTCTTTGGATTTGATTTTCTTCTCCTTTGCAATTAACTTGACCTCCTCTTGACTTTAAGGCAGGCTGTTAAAGCCAGCGTGTTCCTTGAGGCAAGATGTTTGATACACTTTCTCAGAGTCATCTTTCCCTTAGCACACTGATGCTTTGGGACTCCGTTAGCATATTGCCCAAAACAAAATTAAGTTTATAAAAGAACAAATTAAAAGGTTTTTTTGAAAGAGTTTTTTTTTTTAAATAGTTTAAGACTTCTCTAAGAGGAAGCTCTTGCATATTTAATTAAGGGTTGTCTAGTAAGTTTTGACAGTTGTAAGTAGAAGCTTATGAAGTTCTCATATACATGATGGAGAAGATGGGCTGTTAGACACAAAGATCTTCTTTGTACGTGGAAGGCTAATATCTATCAATTCTGAGACAGAAACTAGCAAATAATATCTGAAGTGTAAATGGATTTCTTACTTAAATGTTAAGTTTCCATTACCTGTGCTTGCAGTTTCATCCTTTGCAAGGATGTTGAGACGTGACTGCTAATTCTGATTTCTATACTGCCATGAAACAAAGGCAGGGCTGCTTCAGGTCGTGCTGTCAGGAGCCGTATGGCTGGGAAAGGGAGCCAGCCTGTTTGTAAAGAAGGACTAAGTGCAGCTGTTTATTTTTGATGCTTGAAAAATAAGTTAAAACTTTTTCCAACAGCCATTCTGTTTTTTTTTTTTGTGTTGTCTATTTTAAGAGGAAAAACACCATTTCTTTCTTTTCTAGTCATGAAGATGAACCCACTGCTAAAAAATGCAAGACTGAGGAAGGGGACGCCCGTTTTAATGTCTCCAGCCTGGCGGAAGGCGGCATCACCAGTGTAAGCAGAGCTTTTGCAGTGTGCTTCCCCCTTCTCAGGAAGGTTGGGGATTGGGGGAGATTGCATTATTTTTTGTTGGTCCATTCTTCTCTCTTTGAAATAAGATCATAACCGCTTTCTCTGGTCCTCTCTCTATATAAACCATAAAGGAGGCCTATCCTGTACTTCTTCCTTTCTTCCTTTAAGTAATTATTGTCATGAATTACCTATAGAATAACCTATATGATATATAGGATGTAGAGCTCTGTATAATCTAAAGAACATGAAACATCTCAATGTTGAGATTTTTTTGTAGAGATTTTGTTGTTGGCTTTATTTTGCAGCTTTCCATTTGGTCAAAATGATAGGATAATGAGGGTTAATATATAAGTCTTAATCTCCAAGCATTAATACATAAAATTTAAGTTAGTATAGGTCCATTTCTTTTCTAATATACAACCTTAGAACAGGATTCACAAGTTTAGGTTTTCTCCAAACTTAGTATCCTTTGACACCTAAGATCTTTATTTAATGAGAAGGTTTTTGGAGCTTGAAAATATTGCCTTATTTTAAGTGGCATCAGTTTGAATCAAGGAATCTTAAAAATTGTCCCTATTGGCCAGGCGTGGTGGGTCACTCCTGTAATCCTGACACTTTGGGAGGCCAAAGAGGGAGGATTGCTTGAGGCCAGAAGTTTGAGACCAGCATGGGCAATAGTGAGACCTCGTCTCTACAAAAAACAAAAAAAATTAGCTGGTTGTTGTGATGTGCGCCTGTAGCTCCGCTGCTCAGCAGGCTGAGGCAGGAGGGTTGCTTGAGCCCGGGAGTTTGAGGCTGCAGTGAGCTGTGATGTTGGCACTGCACTTCAGCCTGGGCAACAAAGTGAGACTCTGTCTCAAAAAGAAAAAATGTCCCTTATTACAAAATGTACTAGGAAGGATAGTCATAAGACATGCCTTTATTCACACCTCAAACAGAAATTCTCTCAGAAAAATTGAATGTCTGAAAAATGATTTGGATTTCATTTAGATTTTTTATATAGTAAAGGAAAAACAATCATGATTTCATTTGTTCTGAGAGCTTTTCTGTTTGCTACACAAGAGCAAACTGGAAACTTTGGTACATTTTGGGACCCCATTGTTCTCTTTCCTATGAGCTGGGTGGTACTTAGGCCCTGTCAGGGTTGGAACCAGCAGATTAAAGGCATAGGTATAATCAGAAAGGGCAGAGAGTTTCATCTTTAAAACTTTCCCACCCAGCCTACAGTAAATCTCTTTACATAATCTGCTTTTATTTTTTGATTATGTGTTCAACTTTGGGCATGTTTATATTATATGTTCTACCGAAAAATTTCAATGCCAAAAGGTCAGCAACAGTCCCTCAGAAAGGGTACGTCAGTGAATCAAGCATCAGGCTATTATTTCTCATGTCATCTTAGCGGGGCAAATGTATTCCGAACTGACCCCATACTGCAGAATCCTCCCCTTCCTAATTGGCTGAGTGTCAGGATGTACAGGCAGTCTGTAATTCCTAAAGCCTTTACGCTAGGCTGGCTGGTGGCTTAGGTTGTAATACTTTTCTGACCCTTCTAGAAAGAAATCAGCTTGCTTAAAGAAAAGTGAGTGAAAATACAGAGGGCAAGCTGTTTGACCACTGGAATCTGCTAGCTTTTAACAGAGCCCTGGAAATGAAAATGAACAGAAACAGCCTTCTCTTTGTCTTTGGTTTCATAAGAGTACATTTACTACATTAAGCCATCTTGTATTGCCTGGGGTGCTGCCAAAAAAAGACGTGACCTGCAGGTTTATTGTCTGTGGGTATATTCTAGGTTGGAAGCGTAAATCCTGCTGAAAACTTCCGTGTTTTAGTGAGACAGAAGAATGCCAGCTTTGAGGAAGGTAAGTGATATGCCGTTGGCTTTGCATGTAAGAGAAGGTATTTAGTTAAACTAACTGATTTAAAATCTGGATTAGTAAGTGTAGCCTTTTGTTGTAATGCATTCGACAGCATTTTCTTTTACTGATAGTCTTTGTGATTGTCCCTTGTTAGGGGGCCCCTGAGGTGACATTATGAGCACCTGAAGGTAAACTCAGCACAGATCTGCCAAACAGAGAACTAATTTGTATGTCTCCTTGTTAAGGAAACTGGGTCAGAACCTTGGAGCTTTTAGTTCTACTTAATTAAAGTTTTTTTGGATCTTGTGAGTAAACTTGTAGTAAAATATTTTCGTGTCATATCTTCCTATTTTCAGAGACAGAATTCTTGTTCCAGTTCTAAGAATTTGGGCCCGTTTATAGTAGTACCAGAAAGACCTTGCTGCTGCCCCTAAATTTGATCCTTCTCAAATTGACTACATCCTCGCTTTTTCTTTTTTTTTTTTTTTTTTATTTCAGCTCATCATGGGGGTACATAAGTTTAGGTCATATACATTGTCCATGTCCCGCCCATCCCCCCGAGTCAGAGTCCCAAGCGCGTCTGTTCTCATTCTCCAGACAGTGCGCCTGGCACTCATCATGTAGTCATACCTCCATCCCCTCCCCCCCCCCCACCTCCCCGGGTCTGCACCTTCAAGCATGATCATTCCCCAGAGGGTGTGCAACGCACTCGTCATGTAGGCATACACCCATCCCCTCCCCCCACCCCCCATCCCAGTCTGATATCCAATTGGTATCCTTCCCCAATGTACATTTAGGTGATGATCAGGGAAACCAGTTTTCTGGTGAGTACATGTGATGCTTGTTTTTCCATTCTTTGGATACTTCACTTAGTATAATGGGTTCCAGCTCTCTCCAGGAGAACCAAAGAGATGTCGTATCATCGTTATTTCTTATAGCTGAGTAGTACTCCATGGTATACATATACCACAGTTTACTAATCCATTCGTGGATTGATGGGCACTTGGGTTGTTTCCACATCTTTGTGATTGTGAATTGTGCTGCTATAAACATTCGGGTACAGGTGTCTTTGTTAATGAATGACTTTTGTTCTTCTGGGTATATGCCCAATAATGGGATTGCTGGATCAAATGGTTGGTCTACTTGAATCTGTTTAAGGTATCTCCATATTGCTTTCCATAGGGGTTGCACTAGTTTGCATTCCCACCAGCAGTGTATGAGTGTTCCTGTCTCTCCGCATCCACGCCAACATGTGTTGTTTTGGGATTTTTTGATAAAGGTCATTCTCACCGGAGTTAAGTGGTATCTCATTGTGGTTTTGATTTGCATTTCCCTGATGATTAGGGATGTTGAGCATTTTTTGATACGTTTTTTTGGCCATTCTTATGTCTTCTTTTGAAAAATTTCTATTCATGTCCTTTGCCCATTTTTTGATAGGATTGTTTGATTTTTTCTTGCTGATTTTCCTGAGTTCTAAATAGATTCTTGTTATCAGTCTTTTATCTGATGTGTAGTATGTGAAAATTTTTTCCCATTCTGTAGGCTGTCTGTTTATTTTCATGACTGTTTCTTTGGCTGTGCAGAAGCTTTTTAATTTAATCAGGTCCCATTCGTTTATTTTTGTTGTTGCTGCGATTGCCTTAGGGTTTTCTTCATAAATTCTTTGCCTAGGCCAATGTCTGTAAGAGTCTTTCCTACATTTTCTTCTAGAATTCTAATCGTTTCCCATTTAAGGTTTAAATCTGTTATCCACCGTGATTTGATTTTTGTGAGAGGTGAAATCTGTGGGTCCTGTTTTAGTCTTCTAATCAGAGGCACTCATATATGCCAATACCATTCAATCGGAGAACCAAATTAAGGACTCAATACCTTTCAAAATAGCAACAAAGAAAATAAAATATCTAGGAATATATTTAACTAAAGAGGTAAAGGACCTCTATAAAGAGAACTATGAAACGCTAAGGAAGGAAATTGCAGAACACGTAAATAAGTGGAAATCCATACCATGCTCATGGATTGGAAGAATTAACATCGTTAAAATGTCTGTACTACCCAAAGTAATCTATAGATTCAATGCAATTCCTATTAAATTACCAACATCATTTTTCACAGATTTAGAGAAAATAATTATACACTTTGTATGGAATCAGAGAAGACCCCATATAGCAAAAGCAATCTTAAGCAATAAAAACAAAATGGGAGGTATTGATTTGCCAGACTTCAAACTATACTACAAAGCTGTGGTGCTTAAAACTGCTTGGTATTGGCACAAGGGCAGGGACACAGACCAGTGGAACAGAACAGAAAACCCAAATATAAAACCATCCTCATATAACCATCTAATCTTTGACAAAATAGACAAAAACATACTCTGGGGACAAGAGTCCCTATTCAATAAATGGTGCTGGGAAAACTGGATAGCCTCGCTTTTTCTTATCACATATTACCTAGAATTCCATTTAGACTGTGCTTAATATCATAGCAGCTTCCCAGGGTAGACAGAAGGGTCTACGACTAACATTCCTTCACTTGATTCCATTCAGGGTCCTGTTCATTTATCCTTTGAACAGTGGCAACTGGCAGTTGTTAATCCTGCAAGTTTGTGTATACAGTATTGCATTCATTATTGCTGGCCCATGTCAGGCCTTTCTGTGTGCTGCCTTCTATGTGTGTGAGTGTTTATGCGTGCACAGAACTTTCTCTTCCAACATCTTGGCATGTTAGGGGAAAAAGTAATTCTTAAGTGTCGAGAAACCCTGCTGCCTAACATAGGTCTAAGGTACTTTACTACTTAGAGTTTGGGAGTCCTGGCGAGACACCCAGACTGACTGTGCTATTGCCCAAGAGGCAAATGTGACCAGCTGAGCCTGCAGAGCATACAGTCAACCAGGCCAAATCCCATCGGCAGGAATGCCGAAGGCCAAGCACATGAGAATTTCCTGAGGAAGACCAGCTTCATCATCATGGTAATGTGCAGTCTTTTAAGTGGGGTGTGTATGTTTTGTGTTTTGAGACGGAAAAAGAGCTTTTTGCCCTGCTAAGGGTTTGCATATAAGAGAAAAGCTTTTGAGTTTTCCCAAAACAAAACTTCATCTAAATAGAAGAGGGAAATCTAAAATTCTAAGTGATAGTTTTCCAGAAGGATTGGTAGAAACAGTACTTTAGAATTACCCTCTTTCATGCATTGGGGTGATCAAAAGAGACTTCCCACCGCGTTGTGCCTTTGCTGTTATCTATTTAGCTGTATATTATGACTATGTGTTTGGAAGGGGACAGAGATAACTGCTGTGACAAGTCAACAAACTCTGTCTCATGATTACTGTGTTTTTTGAAGGAAGATTGAGACCTCCTTAGCTTGTGGTTGTATGTTGCCATTACCTCGGCCAGTCCAAGTCCAAGTTCCTCCCTTTGGAAGTGGTTAGTCTCCCAGGTTGCTGTAGGCATGGTCTTTTCAGGGACTAAACCTAGGTGTCATAAACATTATATAGTAGCCACTAGTTATCTTGTATCTCCTATGTGCAAGACATTGTGCTAGCACTTTGTTATATTCGTTATTTATCCCACATAGCAGTCCTGCAAAGTCATGTGAAGAAGTAGAGAAAAGTTAGAGCTTTAACAGCTGGTGGTAGAATTTTCTGAAAGAGAGAGTTATTTTTATTGGGAAGATACTTTGATAAGTGTTTAGGGTAGAGAATGAGTCTCTGTCTCCAGGCTTGGAAATTGGCCAGTGCTGAGGCTTCAGGGGTTTGGGGGAATTCTGTAGCACCATAGAAGTAGAAAAAGGGGAGCTACTTCAGGAGAGGAAGGGATGAGGAGAAGAGCTAAGAGGAAGGGAGTGAATTTACACACGGCACAGCCTTATGCCAACTCATGACTACAAGTACTCAGTGTCAGTGACACTATGGAAATGCTAGGTTTAAGTGCTCTATTTGGGGAAGCTGGAAGAGGCAGAATTTGGCATCTGGCATTACTTCACACAGAGCAGAGAAAGCACCTGGAAACACAGGAAGCCAGAGTCAGAAGAGACCGTGAGAGTAAATTCCTGAGAATTTGCTCACATCCTAGGAAAACATGGTTTTCCCCAGGCCATGGGATTGGGGGTTTGAAGCAGTTTGATAAAATAATGAGGACAAGTGGACCCTAGATGGCAAATAAGTTACAAGAAGTATTTTGTGGATGGAAAAACTAAAATTAGATGAGCTTCCCCCAAATCACGCAGGGATTCAAACCCATGTCTCTTTCAAATACTGGATTTTTCTCCTTAGCCACACTGTGTCTCCTGATTCCTAATGCCATCCTTTCCTATACTTGTAAAAAACATTATAAGGTCATGTATCTAAAACCTTGTGCCTATAGATAGGACTTTTGATGTGTAGACTGTCCTTTTACATTGAATGTGACTTTGAGTCCCAGCACGTTGCTAGCATTTTGATGGTGGCTGTCCCTCTGTATCTACATCTAGGACTTGGTGAATCAAAGCTCTTCAGTGACGGCACAAAAACCAGACTTTCCACAGAGCTGTCAAAAAACGGGACTGCCTGCTTGTTAGCAACTGGTTCTGCCTTGTGGTTCTAACTTGGCTTCCCTTGTCTCCCTCCTCCCTTCTTGCTTCCAGCTCCAGAATTTTTGTCTCTCTGTTCCTTGTCCTGCCTTTGTTCCTCTGCTTGGGAATCTTTTTATTAAGGCTCTTTGTAAGCCAAGACTCAATACCCTTACAAGCCCAAAGAGTATTCCCTTGAGTACTCCCTCCAAATTTTAAGCTGTTTCCCTAGTAGTGATCTTCTCTTTGGGAGATCCCTGTCCAGGGTGGGGAGAGGGGAAGCCCTTCCCTTTTCTCCAGTTTATCTATATTTTCAATTCAGTTGCCAAAAGTGTGATCAACAATAGATAGTTGGTAAGATGGTTTTATCCTTAGGTAAAACTTGGCTATTTCACCTATTGTTATAAACTAAAATATGAATGTAGTTACTTTCTGTGGGGCCTGATAGTAGCGTAGTCAAACCGAGACAGTACCGTGATCTTCTCCCCTGACATCGGCAGTCTGCAGTAGGCAGCTACCCATTTTCTTACCTTCTAGTTTTCAGTACTCAGGATGTTTCTCATTCTAAGCTTATTGGCAGAGAGGAGATAACTAACGCTCTGAAGCCAGGAAAGTGTTCTTCCTGGCTGCCATGCTTCTGCGAGCTGTCCTTGATTCTCTCTCGGGTGCCCTTCTTTTTCCAGTCCCTTTCCTCCTCCCTCCCTACCCACCCGCCATTCTGTCACCACAGTGTTACAGTAGAAAAATTCTCACCCGTCTATCAATTGTGAGAGTAGGGTTGTTTCCCTGCATACGCTGTTCATGACGCATCACTGCCGTCATCTGTGATCTGTGGCTGTGGGTGCCATGGAGTCCGCAGTGGCTGCTCACACTGAGTTTATCCACTTACTAGGACATTCTCCTCAGCCAATCAGCAGAGCTGCTGAGGAGAAACAGTCTTAACTTCTAACTCCCAAGGAGTTGAATTCCCAACTCCTTGCCTTTTCCCTGCTTTTACTTAGGAAGAATGCTGAAATGGTCAAAAGAGAGCAAATTGGAGAAGGAAAAGCCACATTACTTTAATCCTCCAAATTAGTCTGAATTTATAAATTCCTGCTGAGTATGGGGCATTATGTAAAATAGCTTGAATGTCCCTGGTGTGTCCAAAACAGATTCTTTCAGGACCTTAAGAGCCAGAAAAGGTGGATAGATGAGAACAGATAAAAGGATGGAATGTGACTTATTTTATACTAAGATGATTCTCTCTTTCATGGGCCTTGTCTTTGCCACTTAGATTATAGGCTCTATATTAGGCTTCTGCATAGTGACAGGGTGGCAGAACTCCCTTCCACCCAATTGAATTCACATGAACATGACTGGGTTTAAAAAAAACACACACCTGTCAAGAGAAGACATCCTAAGTAGAAATGGCACAGACCCCCAAACAGCTGGAATTTTAACAGTAGATTTATGTGCAAGTGAACAGTAATGTGCACTTGTCTGTTTGATTAGAAGATGATCAATTTAATCTGTGGCTGCTGAAGCATTTAATTTCTCTCATTTTTCCCCTCCTTTCACTTCGTTTGGATCACATCTCATCCTCAAGTCTTTTTGCCTTTGTTCTCCAACCTACCTTATTGTCATTCATCAAAAACAGTGTTTCAATTTTAAAAGAGATTTCCAAAAATTCAAGTCCTTCCAGCACTAGATAGAATAGGGTACAGTTAGTAATAAAATGATATTATTCATCAAAGCCAAATAGACAATTTTTTTCAATTGTGTTTTTGTCGGTTATAACAATATCCTGTTTGCACAGCAGTTTACTTACATAGATTATGTGATTTTCTACCATGAGTTAAGTCCTACCAGAGTTGGGGAACCTGCGGCCTTCTGATTTGAAGATTGTTCTTTTTTAAGCACCAAAAGAGATGAGAAAAGCTTCATCTTTCTCTGCTGCACCCCTTTTAAGAAAAGGGTTTGTTCTGTGAAATTTGGATTCAGTCAGAAGGCCGCCCTTAAAGACCTAGAAGGCCACATTTCACCTTAAGGCCTCAAGTTCCCTGCCTCAGCCTGTGGATCCTCGAGAATTGTGATCAAGGAGAAATTTCCCATATGTGTATGTTTTCTTTTTTTAATTGGCCCTGATTTATGTAATCTTGGATATGAATTATGTAACTATCATAGCCTTGTTCAAATAAAGATAAGAAGATAAAAATATGGCCTGTATCTAAACAGAGCTGGTAAATTTAAGAAAAATAAATTTTGTCAAATACCTTAAAAATCTTAACAATACTAAATACGAACAGTGGCTAAAATTTTAAACATCTTTAGCCCTATAAAAGTTTTTTTTAACAATTTGACATACTTTCTTAGTGCTTTCCCAGATTAGTACTGATGCATCTCATCATGAGAGAAAATCCATGATTAAGGATTTTAGAGGTTTAATCTGTACTTCATATTTTTTATTACATATCTCACATTTTCTTCACTGGATTCCTTTTTTGACTTGTTTTAAATTGTTAAACCGCAGAACTTGATGATCCAGCCTTATTTTATGCCTTGTTTATCAAGACTAGTCTCATTCTAACACAAAAATCAGTCTGTTTGGAATTGTGGAGGGATCCATACAGGTACCTTAAGTGATACGTTATTACTCAACATGGTAATTACACATCAGTGGGCCTTTAGGATCTTGTTCATCTTCTGCGTGGGTGCACTGGAGCCCAGAGTAGTTAAGATGGCTTTCCGCAGATTATTGCAAATGTGTGGAAGACACTGGATCAAATTCCAGAGAGCCAGTTCTTGGCCTCTTGGGGCTTAAACTTCTGCATTTGTTGCATAGATTTCATTAGATGGCATAGCAGTACCTTGAAGTTTACATTTTAATATTATAAAACTCCTCAGCCAAATAATTAAAATGAAAGCATTGAAATAAAGATGAAAGGAAAAAATAAAGAAGACATGACATAGAAACCAAAGACCATAATATGCACATAACCATTTTTATATTAAGTGTATTTGTTTTTCAGCAACTCTCCCTAAAAGGCTTCCATCCATTCTTATTCAGCTTCTAAAATCCTTTCAAGTTCCTGTCAATCTGTGTATCAGAATATCCCTAATTACAGGGTATGGCTCTTGTAAAATGTAGCCTAGCTGTCCATTAAGAAAGAAAGACAACTGGTAGCATAAAATTGAAAGCATCTTTGCTATAGTTATGTTCTCAGTGCTTGGATTTCTTCCCGAGAGCATTAAAGGAAGTCTATATGTAATATATGATGGGTTCCTATTTTCTCCCAGTGTTTTGTTTTTTTATGCTACATAGTAAAGTTGCTTGCCTTAAACCTGCTGAGTAATTTTTCTCTTTTTATGTTAAAAGTGGAAAGGATATTTTTCCCTCTAGCTGAAAATGTGGAATGCTTGAATGCTGTCCCAGCGTCAAAATAAGTAGAAGAGCCCAAGTCCATTTAAGGCTGCATTTAACATACTGAACCGTTGGCTTGCACTGATGGCCTGGACCACCATCGGGGCAACAGCAAAGTGCTCACAATCAGCTCTGATGGAAACAGAGAATTCATGTGTGCTTAGGAGAAAGGGTATGTCATCCAACTTGCTGTTAAGAGTTTGTCCTTGCAGTAACTGCTCATGAGTATGATTTGTGAGGCAGAGAGCGGTTCAAGTACTTACTCATGGCAGTTTGGTTCTTTCCCTCTGCCTCCTATAAATTCTGCAGTTCTTCCTTCTGTGGTACATCATTGTCATGCAGGGCATTGCACTTCGTTCTCCTTAATATTGGGCTGTCTTCAAGATTGCTTCGTAAGCCCAGCTGGTTGAAAAAGGAAACTGATTTCAGATTGTGCTGATGTGCAAACTGCTTTAATCAATGACTTAAAGTGACTGCTGGTGGCAAACAACAGAAGCTCTTAACCAATTAGGATGTTTAGGAAAAGATGTTGGGCTTTTGTTAAAATAGTCACTAATCAGCTAAAATGTGTTAACAGGAGCCTAGAAACAGCTTGGAGCTCTACTTAAATGTAATAAAAGTGTTTTGTCCTCCCCTTTCAAATTGCAAGCCCAAGGCAAAAAATATGCTGACACAGAAAACAGTGGCAAGTATAATTTGGTTCAGTTAGTCCTATTAGATCCCTGTATGTCTACATAAAACCTTAAAAAAATGGCATGCTTGCTTCTTTGGCTAGAAAAAGGAAGGGGGTTTGATTCCAATATAGAACACAGTTTCAGCAGGGCTTGAGACTATTACCAGCAATAGATGTCTTCGGAAACAAGAGAAAAATTAGTTTTTTTGTTATCAGTTTCCTTATGGACAGTTGTAGAAAAATCTTCAGTTAGTCGTTATGATTAAAGGTCCATTTTTGTTTTCCTTTGTCAGATTAAACTGCTGAAATCCTGTAATTATCTCTTTATATCTTGCAGCAGTAATGAGGTTCAGCCATAACACTCAGGATAGTCACTGTATTTCATTGGTAGGCCATTGGAGTCAGGAGCCTTTGCTTATATGAGAACTGCCTTTTATAATTCCCTTGCCCTTGGAATCGAATAATGTTTTCTTGGGGCATTGAGGGTAAGATTTGCTGTCTAAGCTTTAATAGTTATTCTATAGTAGAAGCATCTAGTGTCTCCCTCCTGTCTGTGGTAAACTTCCACAAGTCTCATCTTAGATAAGTTGCACTCATTAATTCCAGTTTTTTAGTCTCTATTGAAGTAAAATTTTCCACTATAAAATGTACTGGTAAGTATTATACAATTTGGTGATCTTTTGTAAATTTATAGGGCTGTATAATCATCACCACAATTCAGCTAAAGGACATTTCCCTCACCTCAAAAAGTTCCCCATTCCTGTTTATACTCAATTCTTGCTTCTGCCGCTTTCTGTCTCTATGGATTTGCTCATTCTAGAAATTTCACAAAAGTGAAATTGCTTAATATACAGTCTTTTTGCATTTGCTTCTTTCACTTAGCATGTATTTGAGGTTTATCCCTATAGGTATATCAGTAGTTCATTTCTTTTTATGGGTGAATAATATCCCATTCATGGGTATGCCACATTTTGTTTATTTATTCACCAGCTGATGGGCCTTTGGATTGTTTCCACTTTAAGGCTTTTATAAATAGTGTTGCCAGGAACATTTGCATGCAAGTCTTTGTATGTTTTTGTTTTTCTTGGGTAGGAGTGGAATTGCTGGGCCATATGGGAAGTTCCACTTTTTCAGAAACAGCCAAATTCTTTTCAAAAGTGGCTCACTAGTTTCCATCCCCACCAGCAACATATGAGGATTCCAATTTCTTCACATATTTAATAACACTGGTGGTGTCAGCTATTTGAGTGGCAGTGTTTGAGTTTTTTCATTGTGGTTTTGATTTGCAGTTCTTAAAAAACTAAGGATTTTTTTCATATGCTTATTAGCCATTCATGTATGTTCTTTGGTGAAATGTCTCTTCATATCTTTTGACTCGTTTTTAATTGGATTGTCTTATTACTGAGATGTAGAGAGTTCTGTATATATTCTGAATACAAGTCTTTTATCAGATATGTGGCTTTCACATATTTTCTGCCACTCTGTGGCTTTTGTTTTTTTTTTTTTAATACTGTCTTTTGAAGGGTAAAGTTCTTGATTTTGATTAAGTCTAGTTTATCATTTTTTTCTTTTATGGGTTGTCGTTTTAGTGTCATATATATAAGAAATCTTTGCCTAGCCCAAGTCACAGAGATTTTCTCCTGTATTTTCTTCTGAGAGTTTTCTTTAGTTGATTTTTGTGAATGAGTATGAGGTAAGGTCCAGGTTCATTGTTTTACCTGGGGATAACCAATTGTCCCAGCATCATTTGTTGAAAAGACTGACCTTTTCCCATCAAATTGCCTTGGCACATTTGTTGAAAATCAATTGACCATAAATTTAAGGATTTATTTCTTCAGTTCTGTTAACATTGATTTATATGTCTATCTTTCCCTCATACACTGTCTTGGTTACTATAACTTTATTGCAAGTTTTGAAATCATGTAATAGAAGTCCTCCAACTTAGTTGTCTAAAATTGTTTAGGCTACTCTAGGTCCTTTGCATTTCCATAGAAATTTTAGGATCAGCTTTCAATTTAGGGATTGCAATGAGTATATAAGAATAATTAAGGGAGAATTGCCATCTTAACAATATTGAGTTTTCTAATCCATGAACATTGACTATTTCTCTATTTATTTAGATCTTGTTTACTTTCCATCATGTTTTATAGTTTTTAGTTTACAAGTCTTATACTTTGTTAAATTTACTGCCAAGTATTTTATTCTTTTTGATGCTGTTGTGAATGGAATTACTTTTTTAATTTTATTTTTGGATTGTTTGTTGCTAGTATAGAGAGCTGTGATTGCTTTTTGTTTATTGATTTTATATCCTGGAACCTTATTAAACTTATTTTTTAGTTGTAGTAGTTCTTTTATGTATATACTTCTTAGGATTTTCTACATACAGGATCACGTTGTCTACAAATAAAGAAAGTTTTACTTCTTCCTTTATAGCTTATATGCCTTTTTTTTTTTTTGATACGGAGTCTCACTCTGTTGCCCCAAGTAGAGTGCAGTGATGTCATTGTAGCTCACTGCAACCTCCAACCCCTAGGTTTAAGTGGTCCGTCTGCCTCAGCCTCCTGAATAGCTGGGACTACAGGCGCACACCAGAGCACCTGGCTAATCTTTCTATTTTTAGTAGAGATGGGGTCTAACTCTGTTGCTCAGGCTGGTCTTGACCTCCTGAGCTCAAACAATCCTCCCTTCTTAGCCTCCCAGAGTGCTAGAATTACAGGCATGAGCTACCCCACCCTGCCAGTTATATGCCTTTAATCTCTTTTTCTTGATGGTACTGCTTGAAATTTCCAGTGCAGTGTTGAATAGAAATGATGGGTGAACATCCTTGCCTTGTTCCTGATCTGAGGAGGAAAACTTTGACTTTCAGCATTACTATGATGTTAGTTTTAAGTTTTTCCCAGATTCTCTTTGTCAGCTTGAGGAAGTTTCCTTCCATTTCTAGTTGGTTGAGAGTTTTTATTATGAATCGGTTTTGAGTTTTGTCAGATGCATTTTCTGTATCTATTGAGACTACTGTGTGGTTTTTATTCTTCTGTTAATATGGTATATCATATCAATTGATTTTTAAATATTTACTCAACCTTGAATTTCAGGAATAAATTCCAGTTAATCATAGTATAAAATCTTTTTTATATGTCCTGGATTCATTTTGGTAATGTTGTGGTTTGACTATGCGCGTCAAAGTTCATGTGCTAGAACCTTAATTCACATTGTAAGAATGTTGAGAGTTGGAACCTTTAAGGGTTGATTAGGTCTTGGGGGCACCACCCTCATGAATGGATTAAGGCCATTATTGCAGGAGTCTGTTAGTTGTAGAAAGGATAAGTTCAGCCCAGTTTCCTCTCTCTGTCTCTGGCTTGCTTCTGCCTTCCACTCAGGGGTGGAATGACCCCTGCCAGATGCTGACACCATGCTCTTAGACTCCGCAGCCTCCAGAACTGTGAGCTAAATACATATCTATTCTTTGTAAATTACCCAGCCTCAGGTATTCTATTATAACAGCACAAAACTGACCAAGAGAGCTAATACTTTGTTAGGATTTTTGTGTATATGTTCATGAGGGACATTTGTTTGTATTTTTTTTTAATGTCTTTGTCTGGCTTTGGCAACAAAGAAATACTGGACTCATAAAATGAGTTAGGAGGTTTCCTTTCCTTTTCTTTGGGATTGTTACTATTTCTCCTTTACGTATTTGATAGACTTTACCAGTGAAGCCATCTGGGCCTCGGTTCTTTGTGGGAAGCTTTTTAATACTAATTTGATTTTTTAACTTACAGATCTACTTGGAGTTTTTATTGCTGCTTGAATCAATTTTGGTCATTTGTATCTTTGTAAGAATTTGTCCATTTCATCCGAGTTCTCTAATTTGTTGGCATGACATGTTTCATATTATTATTCCCTTATGATATTTTTGAGATCTATTGCCTATTCCTGATTTGGGGGTTTTGTATCTTTTTCTTGGTCTGTCTAGATAAAGGCTTATTGATTTTATCTTTTTGAGATCCTAGCTTTTAGTTAGTTTTATTGATTTTCTTTATTATCATTCTCTATTTAATTAGTTTCTGCTCTGATCTTTGTTCGTTCCTTCCTTCTGCTTGTTTTGGATAATTTGCTCTTCTTTTTTGTTTCTTAAGGTAGAAGCTTAGATTATTGATTTGAAACCTCTTTTATAATATTGGCATTTAAGGCTATACATTTACTTTTAAGTAGTACTTTATCTGCACACCATAAATTGTGATATGTTATGTTTTTGTTTTCATTCAGTTCACATATTTTCCAATGTCTTTTGTGATTATTTCTTTGACACTTGGGTTATTTAGAAGTATATTTTTCATTTCCAAATACTGAGTTTTCCAAATTTCTTTCTGTTGTTGATTTTTAATTTAATTCTGTTGTAATTGGGGAACATATTTTGAATAGCTTTAATCCTTTTAAATTTATTGAGACTCGTTCTGATGCCTAGCATAGACTGTTCTGACAAATGTTCCCTGTGGCCTTAAAAAGGACAGGTATTCTGCTGTTGTTAGGTCAACTGTAAATATCAGTTTAGGTCAGTTTAGTTGATAGTTTGTTGACATCTATGTCTTTGTTGATTTTCTGTCTAGTTGTTTTCCATGATGTTCTGAGTATTAAAAGTTGCTTACCTTGAGATCCTATGTGCTAGTGAGACCTTTATATTTTTTGCCTCACCTAGCTAACTTAGCTGGGCCAAGAGATTCAACTGAATTTATACAGAGGACCGTTCAGATAATAAGTGTACTGTTTAGTTTATTAGATAGATAGATACATACATACATACAGGGTCTTGCTCTGTGTCCCAGGCTAGAGTGCAGTGATGACATCATAGCTCACTGCAGCCTCAAACTCCTGGATTCAAGTGCTCCTCCCACCCCAGCCTCCTGAGTAGCTGGGACTAGAGGCATGCGCCCAGGTAATTTTTAAAAAATTTATTTAGAGACGGGCTCTCACTATGTTGCCTAGGCTGATCTCAAACTCCTGGCCTCAAGTAATCTACCCACCTCAGCCTCCTGAGTAGCTAGGATTACAAGTGTGAGCCATTACACCCAGCTAAAGTGTATTTTATATAAAAGTCTTCAAGTATTGAAGTTCTAAGAAAAATAAACTTAGATACATGTATGCAAGATTGTGTTTGTGTTTTGGGAATCTTTTGTTTCTTGGGAAGAATTCCTTTATATTAGTAGAGGATAAGCTTACTCAGTACAGAAAAAATTGTGTAGATTTAAGCAACTTGTTAGAGCAGAAGGTGATTTGTTGTGAGAAATGAAAGTTAATTTTAGTGGCAATAGTTATTTTGATATATTAAGTCTTAGATCAATATTTATAGATTTGGAAAAATTTTAGGTTCATTATTTCATTTGTTTCTTCTTTTGTGCCATTTTTCTCAAGCATGTGATTATTTTGTTTGATTCATTACTTGTCTCGTACACTGAGAGGAAAATATATATGCAATAACTAAGGTTGGATTATCCATAATTTGCCCCATTTCTAATTACTCTTCGATGGACTGTGATAAAGCCAGCAAGACTTAGAATTGGAATTTTAAATATGTAGGATTATAAGGAACATAGAATCCACAAACCAAAGATAAGATTTGCCTACAGCAAATCTGCTTCAAATTGGTAGACTTTCATGAGGACAGCAGATGAAATGAAATTGTTTCTAAGGTCCTTTGTACCTCTACTCTTTAAGTATATGGATAATAAACAGAAAGAGCAAGGTATATGGTGTAGAAAGAATAAAACAAAAAAGAAATAAAAAGATCAATGAAATAGAAGTATTCTGAGTATCACCATCAGTAAATGTGAACCTATGAAAATGTCTTCCCATTTAGAATTCACTGGAAAGAGAAACAATTGTTTATTGTCTGCTTACACTACAGTCTCTTATATGTTTCACGATGATTTAGTATTCCTTGGGCTTTTCCTCATTAAAAAAATAAGTATATGCTCATGTTTGTTCATGGTATTGCCTTCACAAAAATGTCCATTCTTCTCTGTCATCCCTAAACCCCACTCTAAAGAGATGCCCATGATTTGAGAACCAGTGTATCTTTGGGTACCAATGTTTGGCTGTAGTTTCACTAAACTATGATGCATTGTCATAAACGCTACTGCTAATCTACCATCAGTAAAACGAAGTGACCGCCATCTGTTTCGATGTTCTCTGAGTATTGCTGGCTAGTAGTAGTTTTTGGTTTCTCTTGTCGACTTTAACAAAACAGTACTTAGGAGTAGTAAGAGTTTGAATTTTTGATTTACAGCAGATTTACTTCTCTGGTTCTTTGGATCAATTCTTAAGTCTTAGCCCCTTCAAAGAAGTAGAGAAATATAACATTTCTGTATTTTGAACTCTAGAATATTATAAAACTTTCTTTATAAAACCAGAAAAGGAGAGAGGGGAGAAAATGAAAGGGAAAAAAAGAAGACTCTGAGAGGTCTAAGCAAAGATGTCATATAAACATGAGGCATCATTTTTTGTCAGTTTTTAGAAGGATTTGCTACATAGAATATAGTCTTTCTACAATTTTGGTACCTAAATATGTCCTTTCAAGAATGACTCAAATTCCTGAGGCATCTGAAATGCTGTAAGCTGCCTCCCATCCTCCAACGTCCACAAAAGCGCATTCATCCGTTGGCCGCCTATTTCTCTGCTTGGTGAGGAGTCTGACTCATCACTTACTGTATCTCTTCGACTGATTGTGAGTTTGAATTCCATTCAATTACCAAGTTTTAATTGGATCCCATTGCCAGACTGGTCTCCTGTTCCAGAGTGTTTCCTCTTGGCTGCATCGTTACTATGGCTACTGGGCTGCTTCTGCTTACTTCCTGTATTAGCTTGATGACATCTACTCAGGTATGAAGCTGGACAGATACTGTAAAATTGCTACAGTACCAAACACTAATCTTCCTTTCATCCTCCCGTCTACAGCCCATATGGAATGGGATCAAGTTGGAGTGGTATGGTTCTTAATTCTTCCATATCACTTTTATTTTAGTAAGTCTCGCCAAGTTGTAGAATTCTAGGACCCTGGAAAATTGTGGAGATCCTCTTTCTCTGCTCTCCTTACCCCTCACTCCCACTCCCATTTTTTCAGGCATATGGCCTATACATTGCTTATATAAGCCAAGAAATCACTTCGTTTAATAAGAAAGTTTTTCTTTAGTGTCTTCCTTACATTAACATAATGTCTCAATATTGTATTTTAAGTATACTCCTTTCTGGAATTTGGGAAAATTAGTTACACTAGAGAATGATGTTCTTTGGTCTTTATCTAACTGCTATATGCCCTGTAAATATTAACTGATAACCTTCAGGCTTTGTGGGACATATTTAGTGGATCTTTTATGGTTAAATTGAATGTTTTTGATAAAAAATTATAAGACCATAGAATGCCATGGAACCTAAAATTTGCCAGCTGACCTGGGAACAAATCTATTCTTATGCTCAACCTGTTTAAGATGAGAAATGTTATTTCATCCAGAATAAAAATGATATGTCATGATGTTCTCTTACATAAAGAGAGCTTAAATTAAGCCAGTGGACTAACTGGGTATCACTTTTCTAGTTTCTCATTTGCTGACAGTACCATGTTTGTTCTACAGAGTGCGCCAAGGTAAAGAGACCTTCAATAGCTTTCTTCCTGTGGCTGTAAAATAGGACTCACAGTTAGCTCAAATAAAAACAAAAATAAAACCAGAGAGATCTCATAGTCTGCAGGAATGGATTCTGACAATAAAGACTTTGCATTTACTCTGCTCCTTGTGCCTGGGGTTTTAATTTAACACATCAATGAAAAGGCAGCATTTAAAAAGGGGGGAAAACACCCAGCAGGACTTACTTTTATTAGTGCAATTTGTAAGAAATTACTGCACTTAATGAGAAAATCTTTAAGCATGAAAAAATGGGTTGTGACTGAATTTGTGGAACTTAAATGGTGAGATTTTAATTGAGTTTTTTAGTTATTGGTAAGAAAAATAATAATAATTTAAAAAGAAACAAACAGGGCTGCATCTGTATGTGGAGGTGGTCGGCACTTTATATACCTTGGTTCAATTTCCTGTGCCACTGGTCATGCAGAAGATTATGGCCATGGTGTTCCCTGAGTCGTAGCTACTGACCTTTTCTGATCTTAAAAGGGAGGCAGGCAACTTCTTTTCTGCTAGATGAGGAAGTTGGGGACAAAGAGTCCGGGAGAACAGTTTCTAAAAGGGGGACAGGCTAGACAGGGCAAAGAGCGGAGCTGTGGCTGCTTCATAATCCAGCTGCTTTAAAAAGAAGCCAAATTTAAGTATCATTTTCAGGTTCATAAAGTTTATACTTTTTCCCGAATTCTCCATTTCTTTTGTTGCCATCCAGTGGTTTCTTTTTCTTCTATAAGAATATTTCATTAGAAGGCCGGGTGTGGTGGCTACGCCTGTAATCCTAACACTTTGGGAGGCTGAGACAGGAGGATTGCTTGAGGTCAGGAGTTCGAGACCTGCTAGAGCAAGAGCAACACCCTGTCTCTACAAAAATATAGAAAAATCAGCTGGGTTTGGTAGCGCACACCTGTAGCCCCAGCTACTCAGGAGGCTGAGGTGGGAGGATCGCTTGAGCCCAGGAGTATGAGGTTGCTGTGAGCTATGATGATACCACTGCACTCTAGCTGGGGTGACAAAGAGAGACTCGTCTCAAAAAGAAAAAAATATACACACATACACACACACTCTAAACGTTTCAGTTAAAGAGATACACTGGAAGTAGAAGCAGAAAGGATAAAAAGAAATAAGTCAGCATAACTTTTGTCATTTAGAGAAAAAATATTTAAGATGCCTTCTTTTTGTACTTAAATTTCAGAAGTACGTTTGATTTCTGAGAGGACGTGAACACCACGGGAAGTACTCAGTTGTTTCCAGTAACTCTTGTTCATTGTCACAGCCCACAGAGTTGTGGCACAACCATGTTAAACCTGAAGGAAGGGAAGCGTATGTAGCTCTAAAGATGTTTCAAGTATTAATAGGAGTGGAAATAATATTTTTTATATAATTCTGTTTCTGTTAAAATACAACTTTTTTAAAAAAATTAAATATGCTTGTGAACCTTTTCAATCAGTTTTAATTGAATTTCATTGTATCCTACTTCACTAGAAAGAAGGAAAGAAAAAAAACCTGTAAATGTTATATTCTCTTATTATTGAAATTAAATAATGCTTTATTAATATCTGTCTCCTAGAAATATCCAGTTCATAAAATGGGGCCTCCCCCTTGTGAGTTCATAACAACACACCGTCCTTAGATGCACCCCTCACCCTTCCCCTGTGTGCACTGCATCTGGGGGAGGGGCGGGCAGAGCTGGCCCCCGCAGCTTGCATTTCCCAGGCTCCTGTGTTGAAAAGATTTCTATTAATACTAGGTTCAGCCAGCGGAAGACTTTGGTGGGAAGAAGGGAGGGAGGGAGAAACCAGGGTGTCTCCCTCTCCCTTTCTGTGTTGATCAGCATCTCTGATCCTCCATGGCTTCAGCTTCCACAGGACAGGTCCTTGACTCTATTTATACCCCCACTTTTCTTTTTCCCTCATGCCAAGGGATGCTAAGGCCTTCTTGCTGCTGCTAATCTCTGGGCTATAACACCATTCTCAGTTGGCTTCACCACTCTTCGTTACCTGTGTATCAGTTGCCTACATTAAATTTCCTGTGTTAAATATTCAGAGTGATTCCTAGTCTTCTGGTTGGACTGATATATACACAGCCTTTAACCACAATGGTCAGTTTATATCCCATAGAAATAGGCCAGAAAGGAAGCCTATTTGTGATGCCTTTCTGTTTTAACTGCCTATATTAAAACACAAACTCCTTTTCTTGTCAGGCAAATGTCTCTTGTATGTTTCTGGCTTAAAACAGTGATTGTAGTTTACATGTGCATTTAGTTTATGGAAGACTGGACTACTTACCTAGAGCATTATTTGCTGATGGATATTTCTTTTTGTTCTCTTAATAATGAGTGGCCTGACCTTATTTTAAGTGCTTGATTTTTATTGTCACTTTTAAATTTTGTTTTATTAAGGTGCCATTATCATTGGCTATATAAATTTGTTAACATTTAAAAATTATTTAACTGCTGCAATCTGCAAAGTGTACAGCTTTCAATAAGTAAAATTCACATGAGGCATTGATATCATGAAGAGAATTAAATTGGGAAACATCCTGTCTGATGCCTGAGTTCAGCAAAATGGTTCGAGATGCCTTTTTAGTCCTTTATGTATAATGTGCAACAGGTGAGGGAACCTGCTGGTTTTTTTGGCTATGTCAGGTGGAGGGAAAAAAACCCACAATAAATGGCTTCCTTTCCCTTTGTTGGAAGCATCTTTGCAAACAGCAGAGGTAGTTAGTAAATGTAAAGTCAGAGGCTAACAAGCACGTGGCCCTGGGTGTTTTGGCCCTTATGACCATGTAACGAGAAGGAGGTAGTCCCTTTGTAGGACTTTGGAGGGCGTTGAATGTTTCCTGTACAGAGGAAGAACATGTATTTCAGATTAAATGAGAAAACTGCCATTTTCCTCTTCTGAATCTGAATAACATTTTGAATATGACACTGAAGTATTACTGTAGTGAGACTAATCTTGTGTATCAACATGGAAGATGCTGGGTTAATATATGATACCCATATTTAAAACCTCAAAATCTGGAACAGACATTTTTGAAGTACTATTTGAGATAAATGACAGCTGTATGCATGACTTAGTACCCTAAGACGGATGGCCCTTCCAAGGGCCATTTTTTTATATTAGCTACTAATGAGTATTATTGAGTCACTGACTAATTCTGAAGAACATTTTGGTGAATTGTAATTTCGGCTATGATTTACTGAGTATGAAGACTGACAGGCCATTGCTTAGCCCTGTAATTGGTGTGGAAGCAGAGAAAAAGCACCCCGATGGCCAGCATTCACTTTCTGGGGGACTGAGGGTGGCAGCAAAGTCAAAAGCATAATCCAGCCAAAGTAGAATATTATTTTTGTCAGCCCTTTTTGCATTTTACTTGTATTAAGAATGGCAGGGAAGTGTGAAGTGCCACCAAACTTTGGAAGGGTAGTCTCTAGTCCACATCCTATTCTTATATTCAGTATATTAAAGCATCATCCATCACAGCTATGCCCTGGTGTTAAATGGTTCATTATAGTCAGTGAACCACAAAATAGTCTAGGTAGAGAGACGGAATTTAGAATCATGGGCCAGATGTACAGGCCATGTAGCTGATTATTCCTAGAAGGGCAAAATCTGGTTTTTTGTGTTCATTGAATTTTTTGGAAGTTTGGATGTGGTTATCCACCTGTGTTTCTGAAATCTTTGGAGAAAAAGACAGAATAGTCCAACCTGTAAATAAGAAAAACCAAATCCATATAGGCCCACAGATACACGAGGACTTCATTTTCAAAGAGAAACTGGTTGTTGAGACTTCTACTTCCTTTTCTTTCTATACCTTCTTTTGTGTGTTGTTATTGCAAATAGATTGTTGGCTTTGGCATGTGCTTTATTTTAGTCTCTTGAATATTTTTCTCTGTAAGATGGCAGCTTTGTGTGTGTGTGTGTGTGTGTGTGTGTGTGTGTGTGTGTATGTGTGTGTATGTGTGTGTGTTCTATCATATTTCAGGATAAAATGAGTCAGGAAGCTATTTTTTTGCAAAGCAATTCAGTACCTTCTAGTTGCATCATGGACTCCTAGCTCCTAGGACTCCCTGAGTTTCAATCCTTAATCCTTTATCTCTTTATACTCTTTTTCTCGTGGTGTTTATGTAATAGTTTGGACACAGCAGACATCTCTCTTCTTTAATCTCTTCTCTTAGTATCTGTGATGCCGTATCCTCCTGGTTTTTTCTCTCTCTCTGACTGTTCCTTCTTAGCCTCCTTCTTCAGCTCACTTTCCTCTATCCAACCTAAGTGTGGTAGTTCCTAAAAGGCTTGGTCTTGACCTTATTTCTTCTACCCTTTCTAAGGAGCCAAGATCTACCCTGCCTCAGGACTCTCACACATACTGTTCTCTGTTCTTGGAACTCCCTTCCCTCCATCCCTTTTCTGTCTAATTCTTATTCTTTTTTGTCCCCTTCTTTTTTGTCCATGTTCTGGACTATTCACTTTTCTCCAGACACACCCTGTGTGTTCCTACCTCTTCTTTCTACTTAGGCTCATTCTGTTTCCTGCCATATAATGGCCAAATTCTATTTTTCATTGCCTAAGTGAAAAGCCATGTTAATTCATGAAGCTTTCTATAATCACTAAAGATTTTTTAAAATTCAGATCAGTTAATATATTTTATAATACTCACAGCCCTCTTCACATTTACTTGCTGTTATTATTTTTGTGCGTATGTATTATGTCCCCTATTAGGCTATAAACTCAAAGGCAAACGTCTTATTTTCAACTTAATTGTATCTCTCATAAAACACAGCATAGTGCCTTATACATAATAGTTATACACAATAAGTATATACTAGGATGAATTAATGAAAATAATCACTAAATCAAACTAAGAGAAATAGTTTCCTAAGAGAGTTCTCATTCTCATTTCAAAAGAAGTAGGGAACTTGGAGCCTCTAGGATTACTGCCCTTGGCCTGTAAAGGATTTTATTTGTGCCTTGGTGTGTAACTTCAAGGGAACTGTATATCAGACTGAGAAGGTACACTGCTTTGTTATCAGACATTTCTGTTACTTTGCCTTTCAAGCTGAAAAAGGGAGATAGCTTCTATTTGCTTTGAGCTTCTTGTTGATGGTTTTCTGCTCTGCCTACTAATCAGGGTTGTATTATTTACCTTGTTTAAAAAGACCCATCTGGACATTCTTTCTCTCCTTTGAATTGTAGTTGGATATTAATTCACTGCTCTAGTATACATTGGTAAAGATTTCTGAAATTGCAAGGAAATGTTTCTTTAATCCCTCAAGTTTGTTAAGTGCTTTGTTATAATGGAGATCATAATCTCCTAGTTGGTGGAAAAGATGAAATGGTTACTGGGGATATTTCTCCCTTGCTGCAGAAGTGCCATGTGAGAAAATACTTCCTGCAGTTTTTTTAATCCTTTCCACATGCTGTAAGGTCCTTAGGAAATAAGTAGATAGCACTGATTTCATGTCTTTCATAAGGCATTGAGTAACGTTCAGGTCACTGTGATTCAGAGTTAGTGGCCTTGAGCCTTTATTGGTGAAGCTTGAAAGTAGTTTTCTTTAGTGTTGTGCATACACATTCATAGCTATCAGAATGCTCAAAATGAGGCTGTGATTTTGGGAAACATGCAGTCATATATCTTGACCATTCAGCATAAATTGCCAGATAGCCAGCTGGTAGTGAGTGGCTTGAGGGGACAAAGGAGAGGGGGCTTTTAGGGTATGAATGCTCACATCTCCTTAGTTTGTTCTTCTACACAGATTTTAAGGGTCATTTTTTATCTGCTCAGCAAATTAAGTTTCCTGATGACTTTTACGTTTCTGTTTTCCTCTGCTTTTTTTTCATACTGAAGAACTTTTTTGTTTCTTTGTGAGGCAACCTCAAGTTGTAACCCACCTTGGAAATGATAACATTATTAATGTATTTCTTCTTTCTATAGCATTGATAGTGCTGCCAGTTAGTGTTTATTAAGTATTCATGGCTTGTGAAGTGCTAAGCAACAGGGAGAATTTAGGTCCAGCTATGAGTATAAGATATATAGATTTCTTATTCTAAAGGGATATTATGTAAAGACCAGAGCTGGTCTTTTCTAATTTAACCTGGGATTGGTAGAAAATGGGGTGTCCCTGGTTCATTATTTTTCATTGCCTGGCACTATTTGGTAATAATCCTGAGTGGAATTAGGGGAGGAACTAGAGAGGATCTGTTTTCTTTAGTTGCTCCTAAATTCTGGAGGGAAAATAAAAAGTTAACGACAAAAACAATTTAAAAAACAATAATAACCACGACCTAGTATGGCATCCCAAAAAGAAGTATTTAGCCATAATTCTCAATATTTTGGAGTTAAATTTTATTTTTTGACAAATATCATTGTTTAAACTTCTCAAATATAGGCTTTTGAAATCAGAATTTTGCGTCTCATCTCCCCCCTAAAAGAAGTATGGCTATTGTGCATGCTGACCATGAGCTCTTGAACCATACATAATACAGAAGCACGCCCTCTCTCTAACAAGCATCACTCCAATCTAGGAAAATTTATTGTCTTATGTTCTAGTGAGTCACCAGCTCATAAATCACATTGAACAGTTTTTGGATACTAATGAAGTACCATATTTTATGAAGAGCATGGACTGCATCAAAGCCTTCCGTGAAGAAGCCATTCAGGTAATGCTATTCTCTCCTGTCTTCTCCTCCCAAACAGTTGGCCACCATCATAAGGGAATGACATAGGGAGAGCATTCCACAAATAAGCTTGGGCTTTGGAAATAATCATTCTCAATGTGAATAGCAATGTATGCCAAGAGAAGTAGAAATGACTAAACTCATATCACTGTCATTGTCATTTCTGAGGGGCAACAAAGGTGGGTGGATGGGTGAGATGTTTTCTCCCTGGGTGTTAGCTTTTTATTACATGAAAGCTCTGGCTTTGTGTTCCTGCTTTGGAAACCAAGGGAATTTCCATCGTAACCTCTAGGCGCCGAGTCATTATTGTAAAGGCCAGGCTAACTATTTTAGAGAAATTGATGGAAAATGTATATTGATATAATTGCTGAAAAAGATTTTATGAAGACAGAAGTAGGTCTCAGAATGCCAGAAAACAAAGAGCACTGAAAATTAATTACTCAATTCTCCCTCCCTTTGGTGTGGGTTAAGTTTTGTTTGTTTTATTAGAAATTTTTAGAAAATGCTTTTTGAAAATCTCCCAAATTATTTACAGACTTTTAAACGTTTAGGCAAGAGGTGAACAAGTTTAAATTAGAAAGCATATTTTTAAAGTAGGCATGGGTTGTATATGTTCTTGTGTGGGTGCTTATTAAATATTTGCAGAATGAATGGACAAATTAATGCTTGAATAATTTAGATGCTTACAAAGAATGACAGGAAAATGAGAAATTCATTAAAATTAGAGTAAAAGATTCAGAAGCAAATGACCCAAATACCCTACAGATAAAAAACAAAATTTTGGAAAAGTAGAGTCAAGACAAGACTAAGGATGACTCAGTCGGGTGGAGAAAGACTTGGCTGTACGGAAAGAAGTGGTAAAAATGTATTGCTTTTCATTAGCACTGCCCCAGGCTAGAAGGAGTGTCTGGTAGCACTTCTGTGCTGTGCATGGTTGCCACTGCATGTCCTTAAACGTACCAGGTCACTGGGTTTCTTTTTCTTTTTTCCTTTTTTTAACTTTTTTTTAGAGATAGTGTCTTGCTATGTTACCCAGGCTGGTCTCAAATTCCTGGGCTCAAGTGATCCTCCCACTTCAGCCTCCCAAGCAGCTGAAACTACAGGTGTGCACCACCACACCTGACTGTGTTTCTTAAAAAAAAAAGAGAGCCAGCGATGGAAGAGGAGCAAAAGACTTTAGAGACAATCAGTTTTCATGTAGAGACCTTTTTTGAACTGTAAAAACTCAAAAAGAAAGAAAGGAAGAAAGTTTTATAGAACAATTAAGAAAATGAGAATACTAAACGTTATTTGCTTCTATGTAAGAATTATTAATTTTTGTGAGGTGTATCATGGCATATGGGTGTGTGGTTTTGTAAAAAAAAAAAGAGTATATATTTTAGATATTTTATACAGAAATATTTATAAATGAAATAATAAGACTGAAATTTGCATCAAAACAATCCTAGGACTATGGGAGAAGGCAGGGGTATAGATGGACCAAGATTGGTTGAGTTGATACTTATGTAAGCTGATGATTAGTCCATGTGCGCTCACTAAATTATTCTCTCTGATTTTGTTTGGAATTTTCTATATTAAAAGTTAAAAAACAAAGGGCCAGGCCACCAAAAAAACTTATGTGGCTCTGGAATATTCTGCAGCTTCCATAGATGGAAGCATTTCTGGTCCCCAGTGAATGTAGCTCAATTTGAAATGCCACCTTCTCATTTACCAAAGGACGTTTTTATATGTGTATATATATATATATATATAAAAATTGTGGTGATTCGAAATAGATAGCACTTTGGTCTGGGTCTGGACTGGGTTTTGTGTTTGCTCTGACTTGCCACTTCTCCCCCCGCCCCACGCCTGCCACCACAGTTTTCAGAAGAGCAGCGCTTTAACAGCTTCCTGAAAGCCCTTCAAGAGAAAGTAGAAACTAAACAATTAAATCATTTCTGGGAAATTGTCATTCAGGGTAAGTTTTCATTCGTCTTTTTGTCCAAATACACCATTTTTTTTCTAAATAAACATACAAATTCTGAATATAAATTCTGTTCTGTGCCAAGTTGTGTGGGGACCTGATGACTTTTTACTTGGCTGTGGGGAAGGCTCTCCCTTAATAAGCAAATATGCAAAGTGATAACGATAAGTGAACATAGAAGTCCCATCTGAAACTTTGAACAGCATGACCCATTTCCAAGGCCGTGCATTTCTGTTTGTGGAGTGGAGCAGCGGTGCAGGCAAGCATTGCCCCTTTCTCGGATTCTTAGGCCATTTCATTCCTGCTGGATCCACAGCACTTTGACTGACCTCACCACATTTTGCCTCCCTACTGCCTTTCATGATCATGTTCCTAGGCTTTGGGTATCAGCAGGCCAGCATCGCCATGCACCAAAGCCATTCAGTTCTTCACTTGTTCACAGTGACCAATGCACATTCCACCCAGAGACAAGGCAGCACACATTCTCTCGGTGTTAGGCTTGGTCTTTGCTTTTATTTATGCCCTTTGCCCATTTTTTAACCTGATCTGATTCTTTTAGAACCCAGGTATAAGATATTACCTATTAAAAATACATATTATGAAAATAGTGATGTTTAAGAATTAATATGATACTTTTCACTTATAGTAGGGATCCACAATTAGTTTCAACCTGTCTTCCTGTCCAAATTCTGTATAAAAGGAGTCACATACCTATCTGTTCCACTTCTAACGGGCTGCTTTTCATCACACAGGCAACCGTCGCCCCGACAGTTAATTTTTCAGCCCTTTAACTTCTACACTGGGGAGGAAAAGCAAAAGCAATTAGAATAGGAGGTGAACAGGGCTTCCTCAAATCACTTTTGTGTCTCTGCTGCCGACCTAGTAAATGAAAGAGATTGGTTTTGTTATTTGTTGAATGCCTACAGCATATCATTTGCTGGAGAGAAAATTACAGGACATATGCAAGATACATATTTTCTGATAGATTTTATGCTATTGAGAGAATACAAATGACCTATGTCATTTGTAGGTAAAAGTGGATGTCAGATGCCTATGTGCTTTTCTGAAAGAGTATTGTGCATCAGCCATCTGAGGTAGGAAAAAAAGGAAGAAGAGAAAACTAAAAGGCAGATTTTCTGCCTTTGATTTGCTCTCACTGAGCTAAGAGTGATGCTCTGTGCTAAGTGGTAGACGTGCCTCATGTTGAGCATGTTTCCTTCTGCCCTAGTCCTCTGGCCGCTCTGTCAATAGCCAGTAGCACTGCTATAAGCCAAAATGTGTGCAGAGTCCCATACTGGGTTCCTGATGGGTTTGGATAAAAATATACAGTCATTCAATTATCATTTATTTATTGAGCTTCTGCTATATACTACACTAAGTCCTCAATGTTGATAGGTTCTTGAAAACTGCAACTTTAAGGGAAAGGTGTGTAACAAAACCATTTTCTTCTCATCAACATTATAACAAAATGACATTATTCAAGGACCTGCTGTATGTCATTTCACTTAAAGTCACAGTTTCTAAGAACCTATCAACAACGTTAAGGACATCATGTACATAAGGGGGATATAAAGATGAAAGCAGCCCCTGAAAAAAGTATAGTCCATTCAGAGAGATACCATATGTACAGATAGTTACACAACATAAGATATGACCAGGGCCGTTCTGAAAGGATAAAAGAGTGATCTGGGAATTCTAAAGAAGGGGAGAATATTTCTTTCTGGAGTTGATCAAGGAAGGCTTCGTGGAGCTAGGGGCATTTGGGATGTGGCCTTTGTTGTTTATTGCACAACCGAAAATAGGAGAAAGGCTAATGTCAGATAAAACAAACAATGTGAATCTATTGCCTCTATAGTTTTATATTTTTTATAGAACAGAGCACCTGTGGTAAAAATCTTCAGCACAAAGTGGGGAGGAGGTGTGGTGGAAAGAAAAGTAAGATTGGGATTGATTATTTGCATGTGGATTTTACTCTGTGAATTACTTTTTAGATGGAATTACTCTCATCACCAAAGATGAAGCCCCTGGAAGTTCTGTCACAGCTGAGGAGGCCAAAAAGGTATTGAGGGGTAACTCCCCTTCTTTAAATGAATTATTGCAGTGGGTATTATTTTCTTGATACCCTTGAAGAAGTTAAATTTTAAGGATAACTAAATTATCCCATTCTTTATTCAGCCAGCGAGCAGATTGCTTCTACTGCAGCATCCTCATGGGAGAAATTATCATCTTACTTTGGTTTCCCATAGGCCATGGTTGCATTTCTAGAATTTACTTGTAATCCCAGCCTTAATAGTTCTAGAGGTGCTGAACTCTATAGAGCTTACCAAACATAGCCTAGGCCCTGGTAAAGGCTATGAAATCCGGCTAGCCCAGTGATTCCCACCCATACATTAGTCACCTGGAGAACTTCTTTTTTTAATACTAATTAAAAATCAATGAATAACCGCAGAGATTCTATTAGTCTAAGATGGGTCCAGGGCCTGGTTTGTTTGAGTTTTGAAAGCCCTCAGATGAATGTAATGTGTAGGGGGTACAGAAACACTAGTATTCTAGCACAAGGGACATCTAGGGGTTTTCAGTAAAAGACCCCCATGTATGCAGACCCCAGGAGCTTTTTATCGACACACATTGTTAGGTCAAGGCCTCCGTGCTTGGTTTGTAAGTATTGCATCTGATTTAGCCATGAGTCAGATACATGTGGCTATTTCGTTCAGTAATCCTTCATTATACCTCAAGGTTGTGATGAAATTTTAATGAAATTAAATTGAATAGCTCAAAAGTATATAGTTCATAACATTCAGTTCCAATTACAGTCATCAATTGATCTAGTCCTGCTAGCACAATACCTGGCAACTGTCAGCCTCTGAGCTTCTGCTCTGTGCTGGGCACAGTACTGGATGACATGACAGCACCTCTGTCCTCCAGAGGCTCAAGCTGTCAGTTATAAGGGACCATAAGGAGGCAACAGAGACTCAAAAACTCCACAGGCTAAGGGAGAGCTTGGTCTGGGGCTGGCAGACAGGAATCCATTAGGGAAGTGACATGAACAAGGCTGGAAATGTATATTATATGGCTAAATTCAGGCCAAATTAAAAATGTCTTAAATTTTCAACTCAGTAGAGGCATTTGGCAGAAACCATAGTATTGTTTGGGAGAGAAGTTAGGATATACAGAAATTTTTATTAAGCACTTTGCCTGGCAAAAGAATTTTGTTAAAAAACAGATATGGTCCCTACTTTTAAAGAGTAAGATCCCGGAATTTTAGAAGCATAGTAAGGTGGTGATTATTATCTCAGAAGGAGTTCCATGGTGTCTGTACCCTCTTCTGCCACAGTCCGTATGTCGTTCAACGGTTGGGTTTTATTTCTTTATGTCGCTTTATGCAATGTTGGGATGATATTTTCCCCTTGAGCTAGGATCTATCAGTCAGGGTTCCCTGGAGAAACAAGCAATAGAACATATACTCATATACACACATACAAACACACACAGACACACACACACAAAGAGAGATTGATTGACTGACTTTAAAGACTTGACTTATGGGATTGTGGGGACTGACAAGTCTGGAATTTGTAGGACAGGCCAGCAGGCTGGAAACTCAGGCAGGATTTCTATGTGGCAATCTTGAAGCATAATTCCTTTTTCAGGAAACCTCAGTTTTTGCTCTTCAGGCCTTCAACTGATTGGATGAGGCCCACCAACATTATCAGGGGAACCTTCTTAAAGTAGACTGATTGTAAATGTTAATCACATCTACAAAATACCTTCACAGCAACATCTAGAGTAGTGTTTAATGGAACAATGGGGCACCATAGCCTAGCCTAGATGACACACAATATTAACTGTCACATTGGTTGAAGACTTAGTTTCTGCTAAACAAGTAAAATAAGTCAAGACAAATAATTTTAGTCATTATTGCATTTTTAAAAATCTGTCCTTCAGGTGAGAGTATAACAGTTTTTGGAGGAAGAGAGGAGCACAGATCTAAAAAGGTGATGCTTCCTCCCAGCAGTACATCTTAACCAGAGGTGTCACAGCTAAGTGCAGCCAGAATATTAGAGGGGGAAGAAATCTAAAAATGGATAATGCACTTGCAAATTATGTGAGGCTTGTTTTATATTGCAAATGCTATACCTTCTTTGGAATTTAAGGGCACTTAGCCTAAGCTTCAGGGATTTTAATGTCTGATAATTAAACTATAGAGAGAAATTTCAGTTAATGACCAGGTCTGAGGTGGTGTCCTTAGCATATCATCAGGCTGATTTCACTTGTAGTTTAAGACAACTCTGAAAACTTCACCAGTTTTGATTAGAGAAAATGGTAAGAAACAAGTGAAGAGAATCTCTTCTGCTCCCACCACTGGTTGCCTGGCTTTGACTGGTGTCTTCCTTTTGGAGCACGATGTTTCCGTAATCCAGGCACAGTAATTATCTTTCCAATACTAGCAGCAAAACTTAACGTTACTGTCATAGCAGATAGGAAATTAAGAAATTCAACTAAAATATATTGATAACAGCTCTATGCTAGGCACTTTGATACACATTATCTCACAGCCTTCAAAAAAGTATATTGCACATTAACCTTGCAGACTCTCTTTCACGTCTAGAAAATGACATTTTTTTTTCACATTTAACCAGTGCTTCAGCCAAGTTAATATTTATACCAAATATTTATATAACACTTTGCCTTCTAAGGAACATTCACATTATATGATGTTTACCTAGAATACTGTATATATCATATCAGGATAATGGTAGAAAATAATGGTAATAAAATTTTGTATATATCTAAATCCAGCACCAAAGAGCCCTGCACTATTTCTGCGATTCTCACAGTGATCTGCTAAGAATTGACACGAAGGAGCAGGAACTGCCATCCCTGTTACCGCTGAAAGCCAAGCCTCAGAAAGGTTAAGCAGGGTCACACTGTGAGCACACAGAGGCAGCAAGAGGATTAAAATGCTGGTTCCTGTGCACTGCGCTGTACCTTCATTCCTAAATGGATTACATTTTATAAACGGAATCTTACACTAACAGTCTCTAATACAGTAGTCCCTACCTGCTACATCTCAACAAGTAATTGGCCTAGAACCAGCCAGTGGATGGAATGACCCGGAAGACCATAAAGTAGAGCCTATAATTCTGATTCCCCTCTACCACGTCTGACTTGTGAGATTAAGCTTTATGTCCTCTTTAATATCACATGAGCAGTTTGTTTTTCAGAGTGGAAAGTTGATCCTTTGTATTAAAAGTATTTTTAAATGGCATCTGTTGATCTTTAGAAAGAAGTATTCAAGGGAGAGTACACATAGAAATGATAAGGAGGAGAATTGCAGAGGAAAATTCTGGCTCAAAGAAGCTGATTCCTTGTGGTTTAATAGAGACATGCCTCAGCTATTTCTGTTAGCCAAGTGGGGGAAGTGTAGTCACTGTTGACCATACACTGAAATACTCATTTGTATTGCCTTCAAGTGTTAAGTTTGGTCACTTCCCAAATAATCATTTAAGGAAACGTGACTATAATCAGAAATTAAAGAACAGTCGTAGTCCGTTTAAATTCTTTTGAGGTATTCGCTGTAAGTTATTGAAAGTTAGCAAGCTGTCAAATTCTTGCTATTAAATGTTGACATTTGAAAGGATATAATTATCCAGGATGTCCATTTTAAATGAAAATTAAGGCTGGGTGTGGTGGTTCACACTTGTAATCCCAGCACTTTGGAAGGCCAAGGCGAGAGGGTCTCTTGAGGCCAGGAGTTCAAGACCAGCATGGGCAACATAGCGAGACCCTGTCTCTATAAAAAATTTAAAAAATAAAAAATAAATAAATGAAAATTAGATTATAACATTACACTTGCACAGCCATCTTAAGGAGAGCCATTTCCTTCCAGTGTGTTTTAGAAGTAAGTCAGCCCTGCTTTAGAAATAGAACAGTCTCCATGATGTAAGTTTAGGTAGTCACTTTCTTTTAAGTTTCCTGGTACCTCTCATTTCCTTTTGAAAGCTAGGCATAAATATTGCCCCTCTTTTATATTCATTTTTATTATCATTATAACCTGTCAGTTCTTTCACTTATGCTATTTCTAGTTGGGTTGTTAGACGTGCCATTAGCAGGTGACGTCTGGTAAAGTCAGTGTAGAGCGCTTGTGTGCCCTTGGTCTATCAGTTAGTTCTCACTGTGTGGCCCTGTGGTGGGTAGGAGAGGGAAAGTGATGTGTCTGAGATCTCACAGTAGGTCACTGGCCAGGAATCCAGTTCTAGAACTGACTCTCTGTCTTCCATTCTTTTTGCTCTGTGTTGAGAACACAGTGGGGAAAGAGGATTTATCCCCATGGCTTTGGAATGTTGTTTTTCACAGGATTCCAAGAGGCTGAGCTGTGTCTGAATAATCATTTGATACAAGCTCTATGAGAAAAAAAAATCATCATTTTAGTACTTGTTTTTCTTGTAACTGCCTTATCTATCCTTCTTGTTGTTGACATTTATTGATTTTCCACCTTAGCATCACAGTGATGCTTAGTGATCTGGTCATTTTACCTACTCCATCTGGAGAGGTGAAGTTGACTAGCTCAGTGTCTCACACCAAGTTAGTGGCTGGCAGAATTGACTAGAATCCAGACCCCTGGACTCCCAGTCACCTTTCCACCTCCCATGGTGCCACCTCTCCACACCTCTACCTTATAATGCCATCAGCCATGTCTACTTAGAGGAAAGAAGTTCATACTCCCTCTTTCAAGAGTACACTCATTTTTGTGTGTGTGAGTGTGTAAGAGATCTCCAAAGCCTCGGGAAGGATTATAAAACAGCGTTTAAGGATCATTTCTTGAGAACAGTATTCTAAAACTGCTGGCTCCTGTTGGACCTTTGCTCTTTTCTGCCTAAATCTCTGGTATAGTTTTTTTTTAATATGCTAATATAAGAACAGCAATAATGAAAATGTCACAGTATTACCTAATATTTGTTTAGAGCTTAAACTTTTTATTGAGGTGGAACATACATATAGTAAATGCACAGATCTTAAACGTGCAACTTGATGACTTTTTACACATCCATGTACTTCGGAACTCACCACCCATATCAAAATAATAGAACATTTCCTTCACCCCAGAAGGCTTCCGTGCTATCTTTCCCATCAGAACTCCTCTGTCCCCTGAGGTAACCATTATTCTGACTTCTGTCACTTGACAGTAGTTTTGCCTGTTTTTGACCTTCATATAATTGGAATCATGTCTTTGTGATTCATCCATGTTTTAGTTACTCATCGTTTATTATGGCTGTATAGTTATACCACAATTTATTCATCTATTCTCTTTATGACAGACATTTGCCCGTTTCCAGACTTTGGCAATTACGAATAAAGATGCTGTGGATAATCTTGTACATATCATTTGGTGGACATTTATTGGGCATAATACTAGGAATTAGAACAAAAACTTACACTAGCACAAAGAATTTTTGTATACTTTATTTTATGTGAAACTCACCACATAAGTAGGGTAAGTAGTAGTGTTCCCATTTTATTTTTGAGGAAAATTAGTTATAAAAAGGTCAGGCGACTTGCCCAGGGTTCCTGAGAAACTGACAGAGCTGAGGTTATGGTTGTGTTTTCCACGCTAGGCTACAGGATTTCTCTGTTGCACCCTATTGCCTTTATAGCATGAAGAAAGCTATGGGTAGCATTAGTGAAATGCAAGTGTGTGTCATTTTAGGCAAAACACGTGCAAACTGACTTTTGTTCTCTCTGATGCTTTTTTATACATCTGGGTTGTGGATGACCATTTGGAATCACCTGATGGGGTTGGCATCAGCCTGATGAACGCCGTGTGTTTTTAATTTGGAGATTGGTAAAGGTCTGAGCATGAGCTGATTGTTAGTTTTTAGGCTTATGGAGGGATGGGACTGGCAGTTTCTACACGGAGGTTATCGATTCCATTTCTTTGCTTGTGGCCAGGATTGTATTTCAGTGTACCTGAAAAGTAATAGATGATCCATTTTATAAAGATCTCCAGGTAAGGAGGCTCTTTTGTGGTAACCCCAAGTAAGTGACGGTGGCTTGAGAAAGAAAGAATGTGTCACACAATGTCCTCTCTATTTATTCTCTATTTTTTCAGCATAGTGCAGAGGGAAAGAACACGAGCAAAGATGAGAGTTGACTCCTACCCCTTTCTGCTGCGTTCAGAGAATCCGTTGCTTTTGTTGAGAAAGCAGGCCAGTCATTGAATTCTCAGCTGTGTCTCTAGCTTCCCTGCCTCTGCACAGCCTGGAATTACTTGCAGTTAAAAACTCTGATGATGAGGAGTGATATGTGTAAGAGATCAGCCTTGCCTGGGGCTCTGGGAAGGACAAAGGATGGCAGCCTAGCTCTTAGCCATAATTTGCTTACACAGAAATGTGAAGCAGATCTGTCAGGAAAAGCAGTTGCAGATGTGTAGCATGGGATGGAAATGAAGGGGTTTTTTCCTTCTGTTCCTCTCTTCATAGGAATTTGGCCATGTCTCACAGATGTGCCATTTGTGTTTAATTATATATACCATGGTCATACTGTGCAGACGGCCCTATCTTAATTTATCCTTTAATTGCATTGTGAAGGGGCTTTGCAGGTGGGGAGGGAGTGGGAATTGGAGCTTTTAGAGGCTCAGCACCAAAAAACATCAGGGATTTTTCTAGATTCATCAATAAATAGCTAACTAAGGGATAATAAAAGATGTACTGGAGTTTGTCATCTGTTTGGAACGTGCTGGTCATTTGTGGCCCCACAGAGGTTTATGGCAGGACACAGCTCTACTTTTTTTTTTTTTTTTTTTGAGACAGAGTCTCACTTTGTTGCCCGGGCTAGAGTGAGTGCCATGGCGTCAGCCTAGCTCACAGCAACCTCAGACTCCTGGGCTGAAGTGATCCTACTGCCTCAGCCTCCCGAGTAGCTGGGACTACAGGCATGCGCCACCATGCCCGGCTAATTTTTTCTATATATATTTTTAGTTGTCCAGATAATTTATTTCTATTTTTAGTAGAGACGAGGTCTCTCTCAGGCTGGTCTCGAACTCCTAACCTCGAGCGATCCACTCCCCTCGGCCTCCCAGAGGGCTAGGATTATAGGTGTGAGCTACCGCGCCCAGCCCACAGCTCTACTTTTTATTCTCTTCACCCCAACTGGATAAGTTTTATCCTGTATCCATATATTCCTGATATAGGGAAAACTATGCAGGGGTAATGAGAATGAGTGAGAGAAGAGAGGGACAAAGTAAAAATTACGATAATAATCAGGAAAACCCAAAATAAAGATTGACTTGAGAATCTAGGATAGAGGGATAGAGCACAATTTGCTCAACTTTTAGACATAAACCATATGTCAGTAAACGTATGGATTTCTTATTCATTTATCTGTATTTGGCCCTCATATATCTTTATTAATAATCACCCTGAGTAAAGAAATAGAATTAGTGATGCAGAAGCTTCATTACAATTCTGCTCCAACCCGTCTGCCTCCATTGCTGGGATTTTTCGTCTCTTGTACCGTTGGTTTCCAGCCCTGCACATGGTCCAGTTTAGGGGCAACAAAGGGCTATAGAAAGATCCATAAATATTCTTAAAAGAAAATAAATTCCTTATTCACTCAGTCAAAATGGAAGTTAATGAATAGCGAGGTGGTTTTGACTGAAGGGGGAAACAAAGTCCAGAAGAGGGAAACAAAGTCCAGAACAAAGTTGGGCAAACTCGGCCTTTGCTGTTGCCACTTCGTTACCTGTGTGTGAATTTCTGTACCTGAAGAATGAAAGGACAGGCAGAGGTTGCTTCCTGAAACTTGCTTCGCACAGCCTAATATTTAATAGGTGACTTTGGTTTATGATTTGTTAAAGAGACATAGTTTATTTATAGATCTTAGGTTTCAGAGGCCTTGACTGTGTCCGTTGTACCATAAAAATACCAGGAATGTAGAGGGAAAACAGTCCTTGCCATTTTGACGAGAGAAGTATAAACTATACTTTTCCCTCTTGGGTAGAGGCAACAACAGGGGAGCAGAGGTGAGCTGGAAGGCTGGCTCGCCACGTTCCCACTCCCTGTCATGGCCCTGAGGAATGCCACCAGAGAGAGGCGTGCCCCACCTGCCACCACCCCCTTTAAAACACTCACTCCTACAGGATGTCCAGAAGACCACCTTCCCATGCTAGGACAGGTAGGCATTGCTAGAACCTAGCTCTTAGATGCACTTGCCACATGCCTTGAAGGAAAAGACTCCCTGCTGTTATCTCTTGGAGGGACAGGATTTAAAAAGAGTGTTCAGATAATTGTCAAGGGCATTCACTACCCCTTTAAAATCAGACTGCCATTCCTAGATCCTCCCAGACTTTACTTCAGGGTCTTTGCCTTTCTATGTCTCTGCCTTTTAGAAGGTCCAGATCTAGAACACTGATGCTGAGCTATTGCTTTTTAATCAATTTCTCATCTACCTATTTTCAAACAATTTCTAACCCAAATTGAAAGATTTTCATAAAAGGAATTAACCAACCTCCCAAGCTCACCCATTTTTGTATTTCTCATTTCTTACAGGAAGTCCTTTCTTTAGCACTTTTTTGTCCTCAGTATAGTTCAAGAATAGTTGATTCTAATCTTGACTTGATTCTTACACTCCTTTCAAAAGAGCATACTGGTTTGGGATGTTTAGTTATTTTCTTAACTTTAACAAGTCCCTGCGGAAGCAGGAACGGAAATATCAGACATCCACCATGCTGTTACGGGACCTTCCACATAGGCACTGTCTTGACAAGCCATGTCACTTCCTCCCTCTGCACAAGAACTTTCTCTGGTGACTATTAGTATTGAACCTCAAAATGGGACATCTCATTCAGAGCCATGTGAAGGAGAGTAGGCCAAGATGATGTTTCAGACCTTCTTAGGTTTGCCTTTGGCAATGCTAGCAGCTTATTCCTCCGTCAAAAGAGGCAAAAAATAACTGACTTTGTATTCACAGTTTCTCGCTTCCAAAGAAAAACCAAATGAAAATGCAGCAGCCGTATTTGAAGAAGGTGGTGATGTGGACGATTTAGTAAGTACTTTTAATGTTTACCAGGTGCTCTAATGATCGAAATCGCCTGAGCTGTAAATACAGCCACAAAGGCTGCTTGTCATAGCCTTGTTGCTTATTTGTGTTTTAATTTCTAACACACCAGAAGCTCCCTCCACTATTATTTATTGCCATTATAAATTTAATCAGGTAATTTCATAATGGAACGTCCTGTGTTTCATGGTTTCAGTTATATTTTTCATTCAGATTAATCCTCTCCTTTGAAAGGCTAAAAAAGAGCTAGGGAGGCTAATCCTTTAGTGACAAAATATTGTAATTCACTGAAATTACTCTTAACCAAAAATAAGCAATACAACATGTAATTTGTGTGGGTTGACAAAAACAGCCTTTAAAAAACCTACCTCTTAAATGTTCTCAATTAACTCAGTGTAAACAAAGTAGACTGATAAATGGCATTTGAGGATTTCATTCTGAACCTCATTTTACTATGTTGTGAATGTCTGGGAAGCTCTGTAAATGTTGGCTTTTTTATCCATCCTCCAAGTTTGGAAACTTCCTATGTTTAAGACTCACATGACAACTGTCCAACAAAACCTGCACGCTATGCTTTCAGCCTTTTTGTGGAGAAGTTCTTAGTACTGAAATGAGGAGGTACTTGATATTTAACTCCTAAAATAGTGAGCAGTGCATCAGTGTGCAAATCTGTGCATGCCTACCAATGTAGAGAACCATTTTCATTAAACCCTCTCTCACCAGAGAAGCAGTCTTCCAAAATTGGCCTAGTTCCTTTCTAAATATGTTATCCATGTTTACAGCTGGACATGATATAGGTGGTGGATGTTTGGGGAATCCTAGAGAGCTGCTGTTGCCGTGGTGCTGAGAGTTCTGACAGAACAAGCTGGAGGAGGCCATTCAGAAGCTCTGGAGATAGTCCCAGCAGGTTACTCGGAAGTGGATCACCTAATTCTTTTAGGAATGAGTACACACATACATATTATAAGGGATAATTTAGACCCCATGCAAGTTTATAAAGAGTCATTGTTATTTTCTGATTGGTGTCATTATTTCTTTTGTGGTCTTATTAATCTCGGTATATTATACACATGCTTTGAATTTTCTGGAAAGCAGATTTCATCTTGACCTGATATATTGGTGAGGATTGCAGCCCTTGTGAAGTGATTAGCGTCTCATTTGGAACCATGGCATGGTTAATGGTGAGTTTCTCAACCCTTCCCAGGAGTCCTTTGTCTAACAGCAATCACAGCTTACACTAAACGAGCAGTAGCATTTGTTTCCTACCAAAAATAGCTGGGTTAGGAAAATCACAGGTAAGGACAGACCCATTTCTCTTCAGTAAAGCCTTTTAGTCACCACATTACTTTGGCTCTGCATACAGGTGGTTTTCCTTAAGCAGAGCAGAAAGGGGAGCTCAGTTTCCCTGCATGCCTGCTTCAAGCAGTGAATATGATGGTGCTTTCATGAAGAAAGGGTCCTCTCTTGGCCCAGCCTCTGCCACATCAGCAAACCTTAAAAGAGAAAAGCCCAAATTGGGAAATTTACCACCAGTAGTTAGAATTGTGTCATTCCTTATTCTATACTGGCAGGTCTCCAAAAGAGAAAGTTTGGGTGTATTAAAACTCTTCTTCCCTAATTTCCCACTTTTTCCATCTACCTACGTCTACTTTCATAGCTCTTTGAGTGATGTTTCCTTTCCTAAATAAGAAAAGCGTAAAGCCCTTATTTTCTTTCTTCCTGTCCTCATTCCTTCCCTGAGTTCTAGCTTCTTCTCCCAGGTGTCAGAAACTTCTTGGTGCCCAATCTCCCATATCCTCAGCACCCCCATAAATGGTCACTGATATGCTTTATTTTCCATATGTAACGTTAAAGGCATAAATAACTTATTCCTCTGTGGATCACTGCCAATTACTAATTGTCTGCAAAAGATTTCTTCAGTGCTGTGCTGAGAATTAAAGACCCTCATGTATTGATTGAAAATGGATTTCTAAGATGGAATATCATCCATTCAGCTGAGAAGAGAGAGGGGAGTGGTTTACTTTGGGCCTTGAGGATGTCCCCTCCTTACTGTGCACATTTGAGTCAAACTTGACATACAGGTCCCCATTTAAAGTAACCCCAGCGAAGGATGCCATATCATAGTGTCCAGTTGGATAGTTAAAGCTGAGGGGATATTTGTGATTTGTACAAAACTGAGACATTCTTAGAATCACAGCAGTGAAAACCATGTTCTCTAAATTCTACATCATTCTCATCAGATCCTCTTGGCAATATGAATCAGCTCGGTAAGTTTGGCTCCATAATCACCTCCGTCTTTGGCAGTTTGGGAATTTCTTCTTGGAAACATCAATCCTTCTATCAAACCAGGAAAAATTTGAATCAAGTTATTCTTTTAGATTTTCTCATACTTTTTGATTTAGGTTGTATGTAGTGGGGTTATGTGTATTTCCCTAACCCTGCTTTTACCTAAATTATTTGAATACCTAAAGGAAAAACTGAGTTTCATAGGCTAGGGAGAGAAAGGACTAAGTTAGCCATGTAATTTCCGAATTCCTTTCTTATAGGCACAGTGTACGTGCTGTGTCAGAGCAAACTGTTTTGAATAGGGACATGATGTTTTGGATAAACACACCAAGGTCCCCTGAAATGCCATTTGCAGATCTATAGAACTCCCAGGTGTTCTGCTGGCTGTGGCCTTGGAGGGTAGCAGGTGCTGTGTTTTCCTCCAGTTAGCCATGGGCTAGTCCTCAGAAACCCAGTACTCCCACAAATGATAGGCTTGTGTGTGAACTAGAAGTCACTGACTATGGTCCCTGCCACCTTTGGCCTTCTATATCACTAAAATTTGTTGACTGAGAGAGGAGGCAGAGATAAAAGGGGGGACTCACCCACCAGTCACAACCCAAATGACCCTATGCATTTCCAAATGCCCCCTTGAGGCATGTGCTGTCCCCCTGTTCAGAGCCACTATTTTAAATGTTGGATTTTAATCCTTTGCCAATTAATTTACATATAATAGACCTTTAGAAAATTCTTTAGAAAACCATGTTGGGATTAGGCAGTATTTTTACCAAGCCCATGATGGTTTTGAAAATAAATGGTCACAGATCTAGACTTCTATTTTGAATGTGTGCAGTGCCGGTGACTGGCTTTGCAGCCAGTTTTGACTCAGGCAACAGATACTCTGTTTAGTCCACTATCTCCCATGGGCCTCATTGCATAGTATCCTCTTCTCCCCCAGGTGTTGTCGGTTCAGAACACAAACTGGTGGCCCATTAAGGGCAGATGCCATGAGGGGACGCAGTGTGATCAGGGAGAGAACACTGGGCTAGCCCGGACCCCGGACTTGAGTGACTTGAGTCCTGCCTCTGCCACTTGGCCTTTGTCAAGATGCTGAACCTATTTCCTGCCTCCCAGGCTAAGTGAGAGCGTGCCCGTGGGTGTACTCTGTAACTCTAGAATGCTTTCCACAAATGAGGTGGCTTTGTAGGCCTGGGCAGAACATAGGAACTTTTAAATAGGTCTGCCTCCTGTCTTTTTCATCTTAATTTTTTTAGAACCTGAGTATTCCAATGCTGGTTTTCATAATTATCTAGTGCTGTTGGACTTAGGTTTTCTTACCCAGTTATTACATGAGAAAGTGTCCATGTGATCAAAGGTGTGGTGGGTTAGGACCCAGGGTAGGTTTGGCTAGTTTTGACAGGGTGACTGTGCATCCCATTTTACAGGGAATTATTGTCCTGGAATTATGAATGGCATTCTTCTTCACTCTTACAAGTGTCCCGGGTAGATTGTAGATTGTATGGCCTCCCTTGGTTTTGATTATATTAAGTTAGTGTCACAACCAAGGCCAAAGGAATGGCCATATCCTGCATTGCCAGCTACCCTCTCCTGTTAACTCCCTGCTGGAGCTAAATGCACAAGGAGCAAACAGCAATGTAGAAATCAATACACTGTTTCGTATTAGCTATTTCAAAGATCTTTGGAACAGCTAGGTTGTAGCTCATGGCTTAGGTTTGTCATCTACCTCCGACATCCAGATCTCACCACCAGCTGGCTGCTGAGCCTGAGACAGAGCAAAGGCGTCTCGCCGGGCCTGTGCAGAAACAGGAGTGGGGCCTGGCAGACAGCATGGAGTGGGAAGTGGAAATGTGCATGACGTTGAACACATATGTAACCTATTAGGGGTTTTAATGACCGCCTGATAAATATGGTCCAGTCACCAGTCATATTTGTAAGTCCTCCCTGTAGCAGTCAGGGGAATGTTAGGAGAGAGGTGGGGAGAGGGGGCTTCCCTCACCCTGCACTTTCACCTTCATATAGGTCAGTCTCCCTAGTCAGAGGTAGAATGCTAATCCCTGCTTAGATAGTGTTGGCTTCCTGTGGTCATTTTGGAAAGGAGGGAAGTGCCCCCTTTCTCCATCTAAACATAACCTAGGACTAGACTTTCTTTAGAGAGGCATAATGGCATAGTGCCTCATAGTGTCACCTGGATGTTAATTGTTCCTAGGCTTATAAATCCTAATAATGTCAGTAGCATTGAACAGCTATGTGATCTTAGCAAGTGTAAGCAACAGAATAATGAAATCACTTGCATTTCATCTGTGGGCAGGATGGCCCAGGAGAAGACAACTTTCCCAGTCAAAAGGGATTTGTAGGTGGCTTTGCAGGAGCTGCTTGAGTATGGGAACGGCACTGCTAGGAGTGTGGAAGAAGCAGCCCCCGACACAGCTCCCATCCACCGCCTCCCGCGTTAGGTTTCCCAGGTGCCCCTGTCCCCCACTTTTGCATTACAGCATTGTGGGGTGGGTAAGGGCACTGGCTGGGGGCCGGGGGCTGACAGATCTGGGGTGGGGTCTTAGGGAAGGTGAGTCTGAATTTGTATAAGCCTCTCCCTGTTACCTTTTCAGTACGCTGGAATCCTGACCCACCTCACAGTTATTGTAGGCTTGGTGAGCACTAATAGCATGTGGTCTGTTGGCAAAACAGGATGGGAACTAAAACTCATTTGCAGCAGAATCCCCCTTAGGAGCAGGTCTGGTTTGTTGGGTAAATACGTTGATGAACTACTTGGGGTGTTGAGGTGGCGGCAAGATGGGGCGAGGGGAACAGAAGGAAGGTGGCACCTGGAGGAGCCTGAGGACCAGGTGGCGGCAGGGGAGTTGATCTTATAAATGAGGGCAGCGACTGAGAGATGGAGGCAGATGAAGAGAAAGAAGCTGCTGGGGAGGGCAGCCTGTGGGGTGTGGGGACACACAGGTGTCCGTGGGCATCCTGGTCTTCAGTCATCCTGTGTGTGGTAGGAGGGAGTCTTCATCTCCCCACCGAGTATCAGTGCAACATCTGTTTCTCACAAATGTGCTTGGAGTTGGTTATTTTAGGGGATGTAAATAAGTACTGTGACCTGTGACCTGTTTCAAGGAGGGCAAGGGTGAGAACAGGCTGCCCAGAGGGAGTCCGCCCATCTCTGGATGACGTACATACCTCACGTTTTACCCTGAAATTGGCCAAATGTAGGTGCCAGGGAACCCTGCTCTCCTTAGGTAGAAATGGAGCCCCACACCTCCACCTGTGGCCAAAGTCAAGCCTCTGGATAACTCTCCATTATGAAGAAGATCAAAAATGAATTCTTACATTTGAAAATAATTGCAGACAACAGCTTGGCCAGGAAAACACAAAAGGTAATGCATGTGAGACATTTGTCATTGTTCAGAATTTTAAAATTGCATTCCAAAGCTGTTGGGTTTGAATTTAAGTGAGGGCAAACTGGGGCAAGATCAAACCCGCTGTCAAAGAATCACATCTATTCCATGCGGCCACATGGCTTTTGTTGTTTATTCCAAATGCTGTTTCTGTCACTAGTGTTGAGATGCTTCATGCCCTGCTAAAGGATTTCCTCCGGAAATTTTGAAAACAGGAAAGATTCCCCTCTCCCTTCTCTGGGAGTCTTTCTACTCAGGGTGGAAACAGTCCTGCGCAGAGGCAGAGGGACGGGCATGGTGAATCTTTGGCAAATCTAGACAATCATGTATAATGATGCATCTAAATGCATGGCTTTTTCTCTGTCTCTGTGCTAGTAAGAATAAAAGTTGAAAAATATGTTCCATTTCTTACCACTTTGTGTGATGGAAGTTGGCAGAGGGTCGGGGTAAAGGGCGTTTCTGAAGCCAGATGGTGCAATATCCCAGCCCCACTTGGGACTGTCAGGAGTTGAAAAAAACAGCAGAAATGCTTTCTTCTGAGTCTGTCCTGTCATTTCTGCAGCTTTAGCCACACCCAAGAACCACCTTCCTCAACACGGAGTTCCTGTGGCCTGTGTTGTCCCAGCGTTTGCCAGAGATGAATAGAATAGGATGTACTCACCTCCGAGATTAGAGACAAAAAGCTGAGGAATGAGATCTATGCAAAGTCATAGAGAAACATACTAGACGTTTGTTTATGTAAAGGAGAACTAATCCAAAACCAGTGTCTCAGATGGACGGGAGTGACCGCGGGCAGAGTCTCCGCCTGCCTCTGCCTGAGGGAGGTGGGGCCTGGGCAGCGGGAGAGGGGAGAGCTTGGACTTCGGGAACTCTGCGCTGCCAGGTCATCCAGAACTGGGGGCGGGAGGGCACTTAGGAAAGATAAAAGGGCCTGGAGTTCTTGATGTTCTTCAGAGTATTCTTGGGAAGCAATATACTTGTTTAGTCATCCTTTTAAAGCAAACCACACGCATTATTTTGATCATTATTCATAAGGTTTGACCAGAAGTGACTTCACTGTTTTCAAACATCAAATATACTCTCAAAAATTAGAGACCACTGTAGATATCTAAAATGATGTATCACGGCCACCAAAGACAATTTGAAAGAAAGTTTTGTTCGACAGTAGCATAAATATATTTGGACAAAAATGGCATAAGTTTCCATTTCAAAAGGACCTTTTTTCTAGCAGCAGGGGGCTTCCTAGGGCTTGTGTTTATTTAAACATATCCCTGGACGCTGTCCCTGGAGACGAAGGCTCATCTTCCTTATCTCTCCATTTGGAAAACAAGCGGCAGTGGGAAGGGCAACATGATCTTCAAAGAACTCAGAAAGCCGATGGGTCTGGCAGTCCATTTCACAGGGTCTTTTCAAATACAGCATTTCTTCAAATGCAAAATACCATTAATTACATTAAGAATGAAGCTGGCAGCATTTCAGTTTGCATCCTAATTTTCAAAATGTTAAAATGCTACAAAATGTGTTCTTAGAAGGGATGAAATAAAGTGCTTATCTCTTGCTGTCCTCACAGGTGTCGTGCCACAGATGTGCACTTTGCAGTCAGAGAGATTGGTCAGGAGTCCTTTGGCTGTAAAGAGAGGGGCCACCAACTAACGTTGGCTTGAATAAAATAAGGCCTTATTTTCTCCACACTCCATGAAGTCTGGCATAGGCAACTGCTAATGATTCTTTGGCTCAGTCATGTCATGGATGAAAACTTTGCTATTCATTTGGCCTTTCTTTCCCTCATCTTGTTCGCTTTCAAAGCAGGGAAGAAGGTTGAAAGGGCTGCCTCCTTCATGAGGAAAAACAGTCATGGTCCTAATACAGTAGAATTCTTTGGGCAGAAATTTATCACATTTGACCCTAGCTGCAAGGGAGGCTGGGGAGGCGAGACCTGTATTAACCCAGCCATTCTAGCTGAGACAGTTCAGGGTGAAGTGGGGAGACGATGGATGTGGGGTTAGCCAACTGGCAGTTTCTGATACCCAGTTCTTTACTTACTATGGAAACGCGGGGAGGTTGCCTCATCCTTCTAGAACTCAATTTGGCTGCATGTATGGTAATTGGTAGGTTTGTTTGAGGTTTAAAATCAGTTCATTGAAGTAACACTCCAGTGGAGAAAACTTCAGTCCCCCCACCCCAGCCCTCTGATCCACCCGTCTTTCCTCGCATCCTGTGTTGCTGCCAGAGATGATGCAGAAATGGAGCTGGACCAGTTCCCACCGTCTGTCGTAACACAGGCCTCCCGGATCTGCATAGCCCAGGACCTACTTGGAAAGGCATGCCAGGCCCCTCCACAGCCTCTCAGCTCTCCGTGCACCAGGATCTGGGTGAGCGCTTTGAGGAGGTGGAGCTGTCCCTCCCCCCATCGCCAGTGGCCTTGGACTGGCCCACGCTTGGCAACTGTGGGAACTGGAGGAGCACGGAGGAGTGTGTACGTGGAATTTTAATTCTGTAATCCAGGGCTGCAGTCATCTGCAGCATCCGTGCTATTTGGTGATTCCACAACTCCTTTTCCATCTCTCTCCTCCCCTAGCAGCCTGCTTTTTAATGTCCCCCAAATATGAATAAGAGCCCAGTCTGCAATCAAACCGCCTACATTTCAAATCCTGCCTCTACCATATCCTGGCTGTGCAACCTTGGCCAGGGTACTTGGCCATTCTCAGCCTTGGTTTCTGCAACTGTCAAACAGGGTTTATGTTAACCTAACTTCCAGGGTTGTCAGGATGAAATGAGGGTGAACCACATAAAATGGTTGGCACATAGCAACTGCACTGTAATATTTCCCGTTATTATCAGCCCCTCCAATGCTACATTTCTGCTTCCTCTGCACTTGCATCTGTCTGGCTTTAAAGTGCCCCTCTATGCCTTCTGCAAATGGATACCCCTAGCCCTATGTGGATTAACAAATAAGTGATGACGCTAAGCTCCATCTTTGTCCTTAACCTGTACTGTGAACCAGTGTGCATCACTCAAACAGGGCATCTGTTTTCTGCTACAAAACAGACAGCTGCCTCTCAGGGGATGTTGGGGGCAGAAGAGGAATGGGAAGCTCTTTACAAGATCTCAGAGCTTGAGTTCTAGGTGGGAGGAGCTGTGTGCATGCGTGCACATGTGCATGTGTGTATGTGTGTTTCGAATCTTGGAACCTTAGCAGGTCGTTCACATCACAATGTGTCACTTCACCTGGCTCCTTTGTTTAAAGATTTCCCTCTCCTCTTCCCACCTCCCTGGGCCTGGATCCTCCAACAGTGTCAGGGTTAGATGCATTTTATGGGCCACTTTCATTAGTGTCCTGATAGAGGCTTAGTCACCACTCCTAAACTGCCATCCACCCACTGGCAAAGGGAAGCAGGGGAAAGGCACGATTCTAATTAGTAGTCCAAGCAGAGAGGACACTCAGGGTTTCAGGACTGAAGGGTGGCGAGTGTGTGTGTGTGTGTGTGTGTGTAATGGTAGAGGTGGCTTCACATGCATAATACATGTGTACACACAGACTCAAACCCTCTAACACACACCTACACATGTTTGCTGTCATTCCACACAAAAGCGCAGCCGTGTGCCCAGGGTGCATGCACACACGCACACATGCACACATTCCCTTCCTGGGCCACTGTATTGGTTTCCTAGGGCATCTTCTTATAAGGACACCAGTCATATTGGATTAGGAGCCCACCCTACTCCAGTCTGACCTTAACTAATTGCATCAGCAAAGACCCTATTTCCTGATAAGATCACATTCGGAGGCACTGGGGGTTAGGACTTCAACATAGCTTTTGCAGAGGGAGGGGGAGGACACAGTTCAACCCATAACAGCCACGGAGACTTACGTCTACAGAGAATAAATGTGTGGAGTTAAAGATCAATACGGTATGGGGTGGTTATGGGGGAGGGGGATGAGCTGAACACACACACATGTCCTAGGTTCCTTGTCTATAAAATTCAATTTAATAAACGTGTGTTGAGCACCTGCTATATCCAAAACTCTCCTGTGCACTGTGCAAGATTAGGGTTTGGCGCACACGCATTGCTTGTCCTCCAGAAGTTCATGGTCCACTAGGGAGAGAAGTTTACAGATAGCAGAGTCCATAGGGGAGAAGGGCTGTGAAGAGAGAGGAGAAGAGTCCCAGAGACACTGAAGAAGAGGCTAATTTTAGCCTTGGTAACTGGGGGAGCTTTCTGGAGTTGGTGGCATTTAAGATGGGCCACAAGTGGAACAAGAATTTAACAGAGAGGAGAGGGACAGGATGTTCAAACAGAGGACACAGCAGAGTTCAGGCCGGGTTCCGGAAGGGTAAGTGGTTTGGTTTGCCGGGAGGTGAGGTTCATGATGGAAAATGGTGAGCGGTTAGACTGCAAAGGTAGGGCAGTTACTGTGGGAGAAACCCTGGTTTTGAAGAGAGAAATGCAATCAGATGGGCACTTCGGCAACGTGGCTTTCTGGCGACAACGTGCAGAGAGGAGGGGGAGCTCTGAAGAGGCAGGGTCAGGGAGAGCCGGGCCATGGCTGCTGCCACAGCCTCGGGCAGAGACCACGAAGGTCCAGGCCCCGAGGGAGTGGGGAGCCGGACCACACTGACAGCCACGTGGCAGGACTGTCTCCCCTCCCCCTTGGGTCCTGGAGTTCTGGGGGAAAGGTGGCCCAGTGTCAACAGCATGTGTCCATAAGCCCCCTCAGCCTACCTGTCAGGCTGGGCTAGCTGGTCCCCAGCCCCCCCCTCCCCTCCTCTCAGAGCAAGCCCCCTGCCCTGCTCACTCCCCCACCTTGACACACCTGTTCTCCCTCTTGCCGCAGCCACATCCCTGTCTGACCTTTTCCCTCTTCAGGAAAGAGCTTGCGTGGTGCCACCTCCCATTCTCTCAGCCTCCTGCTGGGCCCTCGCCTGTGTCACCTCTGCCTGTGTGCCCTGTGCAAGAAGAAACCAAAACAAGCTGCTGTCTCCCCCGGGGCTGCAGGGGTGCTGAGCCCCAATTTCATGCACTCAAGGAGCCATGCTGAGTATCCCACACCTCTGTCCCCTGCCCGGAACCCGCACTTCGTGAGAACTGAGGTGAAAATCACGGCACCTGGCCGCTGGGGGCGTCAGGCAGGGCTGCAGTCCTGCTCCAGTGCAGTGGTTCCCAGTCTGCTGCACATTCACGTCACCTGCCCGGGTCACCTGCCCTCCTAATTAAATGAGAAGGCAGGAGCCAGGCAGCCATAGTACTTAAAGATCCCCAGCTAATTCCAAGGTATGGCCAAGTTTGGGAACAACATCCTGGTGTTTTCCTTCTGCTCTTGACAATATGTGGCTCCAAATGTCTGTGTGGAATGCGACCAGCAGAAAGGCTGTCTGTGTCTCCTTCCTGGATAGCTTGGAGGCATCTAGACTCTGCATCTCAGGGATGGAGTGGACAAGGCAGGATTCTTCCTTTAGTCTCTCCCTTGAACTTGAACTCGAACTCTTCAGCCATCTCTTGGTGCAAGTCAAAGTGCTGCACAGGATGCCCACAATTTCCTGCCCGCCCACTCCTCTCTCAGCTGTAACTTGTTCCGTTCTCCAGCAGCCCAATCCCTCCTGCTCTTGTATCCGAGCCATCTCCTCTTTCCTTCATAAAGCACGAAAGCCCGCTGGAGTATACACATGGGCCAATTCAAGGTTCTACTCAAGCTAGGACATCTCCATCTTCATTCCTGTGAATATGTGAGTCTCGTGACAAGCCCCACCAGGAGAGAAATGCTGCACCCCACTTTCCTCCTGGTGACGACAAGGTGAAATGATGCCAGCTCCAGTACGGGGTGTTGTTGGGGATGCAGAAAAGAGGGGCTGCTAAAGGGTTAGAATAAAAGGTCATTGCTAGGAGGCCCCGAAGAGCCCACGTTCCCCCCCCCCATTCACTGTTCTAACTGTGCACTAGCTCATTGCACAGCTCAAGGCTTTGGTCCTTGTTAAGATGAAGATGCTCCTAAATAAGGTAATAGTTTAACTGTTGTCAGCTATTTATAGCTTGCCGTGAATGATGGATCCAGATTAAGTCTTGTGTCGGGAGTTGTAGAAGAGCATCCGGGGGCCGAGACGTGGGGGAAGAGGTGAAAGAGAAACAGTCACCGTTTCTGTAGACCAAAGGCAAACTTGACAGCTTTTCCAGGTTATGAGGGCACAGAGGAGCTCCTAATCACTTACTGTGGCTTCATTCAAGTGAGAAGCCCACGTTGGGCCTCACTCTGATGTCCCAGGATCCGTGGGCTGCACAAAAATGACAGAAGTGTGGTGCCTCTCCCGCCTTCCTAGTGGTGGGGGTTCATTCTCAGAGTCCGAGGCCTTCTTTTCCTTCTGGGTTTTCCTCTGGGTTTTCCCCACAGAGATAAGCACACTGTGATCAAAGCTAGTCGGGGACCAAAGTCACAACCTTATTTATGGCCAGGAAAGCATCCAATATCCCCCAAATGCAAGGCTTCTGGTGCCACGGGCTGAAGAGCACTGCTTGCGCCTGAGGCCTTCCCTAGGAACCTTGCAGCTTGCTGGCAGGACAGAGAGAGAGTGATGGTTAATTACACGTGAATATGGCCGGGCTTAGGGATGTCCAGATAGCTGGTAAAACATTTCTCAGTGTATCTGTGCATATTTCTGCAAGCGATTAGCATTTGAACCAGTAGGCTAAGTATAGAAGACCCCCCCCACCAGTGTAGGTGGGCATTATCCAATCCATGGAGGGCCCAGATAGAACAAAAAGGCAGAGGAAGGGTGAGTTTGTTCTCTCTCCTGTTGGAGCTGGGACACTCATCTTCTCCTGCCCTCGGACATCGGCATTCCTGGTTCTCAGGCCTTCACAGAATGACTCCACCGGCTTTCCTGATTCCCCAGCTATCAAATGGCAGATTGTGGGACTTCTCAGCCTCCCTAGTTGTGTGAGCCAATTCCTATAGTAAGTATCTCTTACTGGTTCTGTTCCCCTGGAGAAACCTGACAAATACAGAGACAGAAAACGGGGAGATCACTGTGCCTGAGCACAGGGATAAGAAATGATCCCAACACTCCCTGCTCCTCCAAGGAGGTGATCCCCTGCCCCACTTAGAGGACCTGGCTCTCACCACCCTGCCTCCCCTCGCCTGGAGGAGACTGGAATATAAAGTAGAGTTAGGCAATGGGACCAGGCACGAAGACCCTGTTCTTTCCAGCATCAGTCTCTCTAGGATCCGACAGTCTGAAAGAAGCTCCGATTAATTGCTTTCCAGCCCTGAGATGGCACCTCCATCGCCAGTCAAAGTTTTAATTAATCACGCCAGCAGATGGGCTGTCATGGGCCCCAGCAGCCTGGGTAATGGACTCATTTATTATCAGGCTCTGTCAGTGGGAGGCCATCCAGGCTTTTGGGAAAAGAAGAGAGACTCCTGATGCCAGAGCCCAGGGTATGTGCAGTTTGGGGGAAAATCTCTGGCAATACCTTGGCTTCATACCTTCCATTGGTCCTGAAGAAGGGAGAGAAGATGTGGTGTGGAAGGAGATCGGGGCTCAGGCTGGAGGAGAGGTCTTGATAGCACAGTGGCTTAGATGGTGCTAGCGATGGCCTGGCCCCCTGGTACTCCTTGCACCCACCTGACTCATGTGTCAGGGTAATACAGGGTATGCCGTGGCATCTGTTCCTAAGCCGGTGCATGACAAGATGCTTTGACCCACCACTTCTCAGGGGTCATAAGTCAGGTCCTGTGGGCAGGTTGCTGGACTTTATGCTCCCAGGTTGTCTCATTCATTCTCCCCAGTGCCATCACCATGTTATGTATGACAAGTGTTTCGTAAGTATTGTTGAGTTAATGAAGGAATGGACAAACAAATGCTTATGTGTGGAGTGCCCAGCGTGGAAGCCACCACTATGAATCAAAAAGCTTTTACTGAGGCCGATTCAGGTCTGCGATTGTAAGCAGCATCTGATATAGGAACGTGGGTCTTATCATAAACATAGATCTCGTGTGGGGGATTGCAGGATCGATAGCTCTGGAGCAGACAGAACATGTAACAAACATGGCCACTCATGTATGAGAGGCCAGGGTAGGGGTGGGGAACATGCTCTTGTTGGAAGGCCGCATTTAGCTGCAATCAAGGCTACATTCAAGAAACTTTCATTTTAGATATGTTTAAAAATGTACATTATTTGCAAAATATAATTACTATGTACTTAATAATTTCAAAACATGAAAACTATTTGTTAATTTTAAAGTTAACTAACCTTTTAATGACTGTTATGTCTGGTTTTTGTTGGAAGGCATGGTGGTCCGAAGTTTCATTTGATCCTCTAGATGGGTGTCAGTCATTTGTGACCTTAAGGGCACCTTGATTTAGGTTAGGAAGGAGAATGTACATTCACAGCAATAAATGGTTGAAAAGCAAGAAAGCATTTTTTCAGGCATGTTGCCGAAGGCATGGGTATTCTACTGCATTTTTTCATATTTCAACTGGATCTTTCTTAACATCAAATATTTAAAATGTCATCTACTAAGAGCTCAATCAATTCCATCTGTAGTTCCTTAAGTGCCTTGGTGATATCAACTTAGGTGAGGCTGAAATGCTAATTTGAGTGTGATGTCATGATTCTCAAAGTCAGTGAACCTTTCATTGTATTCTCCAATTATGAATAATAGGTCTATAACGGCTGCATATTCTTTAAATGATTCACATATATCATCCTGCTCATCAGTGACCTTTGCTAACTGGGGAAAACGTTCATCCAAAATTTCCTTGTGAAGAAGTGTTTTGAAAAGAGATAGCTTTTTTCGAAATGCTTGGATTTTTGGCCACATATTATATATAGACTTAATTTTACCTTGCAAAGAAATATTCAAGATGTTTTGATTTGACATGATATCACACAATCATGCTGCATTGCTATAGAAATCTTTCAGTAAGTCACATTGCTAATTCTGTTCTTCATAAAGTTTAACTACTTCTCACTGAGATAAAATTTTGGCTAATATCTGTCCCTGCAATAGATGCACTTTAGAATGATATGGCAAATCCACACTGAATACCTAATCCTTCAACTTTAGCATGTTACAAAACTGACAATGCTGTGTTGCATTTGCGTGAATATAGTTAACAATACTTATAACTTGTTGCAAAGTGTCACTTAAAATAGTAGCTTTAGCACAGAGATTTTGCTGATGCAAGTTATAGTGAAAAGAAATGAGAGCATCTGGATCTGTTAATACTTTTTTTTTAATCTATGCAATAAACCCTTCATGTTTTCCTTTCATGGAAGGTGCACCATCTGTACATATACTCACTAAATTTACCAAATTCAGTCTAAATTCATGATATTTATCTTGAAAGTTGTTGAAGATATCTATTCCCCATGTTCTGTTTGCAAGAATGCCCAAAGCAAGTAACTTCGTAGCAAAGAAAATCTTCTGTTATGACCCGAATAAAGTATAAAACTTGTGCCGAGTCAGTAGTGTCCCTTGACTCATCCAAAGTAATTGAATAGTATATTTTCCTTTTGAAGTATTACATGAAGTTATTCTGTTAAGTCGAAGCCTAATTCATACTGCCGTTCAGTTATGGTTCTCCTTGAAAGAGGCAGTTGTTTGTATTATATTTTGAAACGTTATTGGAGTCTAAGCATTCTACAACTTTGACAATGCATTCTTTCACAATTTCTACATCACTGAATGGCTTTCCTTTTTTCCCCCGAGTATATAAGCTACTTTATAATTGGCATTATTTCCAGGTCCTATTGCTGCTTGAAAGAATTGTCTTTCCTTTTGCTTTTCATCTTTTAATTTCTGCAATACAACCTTTAGCACCTCTCCTCTAATTTAAGATATTTGTGGTCCTTATGAGTGTAATAATGCTGATGAACACTGAATTTCTTTAATGTTGATATTACAGTATCCCAAAGCATGCAAATCATCTTATCTTTAGCAGAAAGAAGATAATGTTTCAATTCCCCATCCTCATTAAAAAATCTGTTTCCTTCCTTTAGTGTTCTCTTGGTCTTCTTTGACATGCTGGGCTGTTAAGCAGACAGAATAAAAAAATACCGTTGAGCTGTGCAACTATTCACAAATTCCACTTCAAACAGAAACACAGTGCACTGTTGTCAAAAGCTGGTAACAGACTGGTGTACTTGACCCCCATAAACTCTCGACAACCAGCCTCATATGGTAGTGGCACCAGTCAGGCAGGGGAAGTTAGAACTCAATCATAAGCGTAGCAGACATCAATTTAGCACTTATGGCTTACTATTGTTTGTTTTTTTTTTTTTTTTTTTTTTGGAGACAGTCTCGATCTGTTTCCTGGGCTAGAGTGCCGTGGTGTCAGCCTAGCTCACAGCAACCTCAAACTTCTGGGCTTAAGCAATCCTCCTGCCTCAGCCTCCCGAGTAGCTGGGACTATAGGCATGTGCCACCATGCCCAGCTAATTTTTTTCTATATATATTTTTAGCTGTCCAGGTCATTTCTTTCTATTTTTAGTAGAGACGGGGTCTCGCTCTTGCTCAGGCTGGTCTCGAACTCCTGCCTCGGCCTCCCAGAGTGCTAGGATTACAGGCGTGAGCCACTGCGTCCAGCCCTTACTAATATTCTAATTGTGCTCATCAATCTGGGAGGATTATTTCATTGAAATTATTTTATACTTTGGTATTTTCAATACATTCATTTAAAAAATAAAATAAAGATATAAAAGACAAAAATGTATTAGTTAAAATACAAGGATTTGTTTTGTAAAATTTGGATTTAGTCAGAAGGCCACACTTAAGGACCTAGAAAGGCCACATGTGGCCTTCAGGTCACAGGTTCCCCACCCCTGGACCAGGGAATGGCCCCAGAGCATCGTGGCTGGAAGGGACTGTGGAGAAAGTCCAGCCCAGCACCCCCTGACTGAGGAGTAAGAACCAGCAGGGCGAAGGGCTTGCCTAAGGCCACTGAGCTGTTCTCTCCATGTCTCCAGGTTGCCTAAAACCCCGTCCACCACCGGCTCACTGAGGTCACTCAAGGCAGCCTCCCCTGTGTCCAGTTGCCCTTCGTCCCTTACTGTGCTAATCCCGCCCTTTGGGCTGGTGTTTGGGTTTTCTTCTGTGGAGCAGAATCCCTCTTTTCTTTTACAGCATGGAGGGGCGGGGCTGGGCGGAACATCTTTGCCCGGCAGCCCCATCTGCTGTAGCTTGAGCGTGAGGGTGTAACTGGGCCTGTCGCCAGGCCGCCCACTTGAGAGTGTTGGCACAGGGGAGCAGGCCTGGGCCTCCACATTTGTGAAAAGGTCTGGGTGTCGGCGGGACTCTGAGGACACATCTCTCCCCTTGTTGAGCAATAACAGGGTAAACAGGGACTGTTGTGTTGGGTCTGCCTCCTGGTGGCATCTCACCACGGATATTCACTGGTATAGAAAAGTGACAAGGTCCCCTATTCCCTGCTATGAAATCAGAAACTCTCTGAGAGAAGCAGCAAGCTTCCCTGCAGTTGGCACTCCGTAGCAGTGGTACTGAGAGAGAAGGCAGCTAACAATTGTTCTGTGCCTACTGTGTGCCAGTCAGATTCAGTAGCATAGTGGGGGGACCTGCTGAAACGTGGTCTTTTTGTAAGAATGGCAGCCATCACTTAGCTAGCCCAGTACTGATCAAGCACCTTATTCAGCCGTTCCTTGGTATATGCAGGGGATTGGCCACAGGACCCCCATGGGTGCCCAGATCTATGCCTGCGGGAGTCCTGCAGTCAGCCCTGCAGAACCCTCACATACAAAAAGTTGGTTTTCTGCATACACGGGTTTCGCATCCCACAAATACTGTATTTTCCGTCTGCATTTGGTTGAAAAAATCCACATATAAGCGGACCACACAGTTCAAACCCACATAGTTCAAGGTATAGCTGTACACCTTAGTATCCCCATCTGGGAGAGTGCAGCACACAGGGAGAGCAATTAACGTTTCCGAGCTCACACAAGTGCTGAGTGCTGGAAGCCGGGTGGGCACTTAGCCTGGATTTGGAATCTGTGCTCTTAGCCACTTCACTTCACCACCTCCCGTCAGGGGGTCTGGCCATGTTTCCCTAATCCTCAGCAAAGGTACAATGGACCTAGAGCATTGCCTGACACAGAGTAGGCCCTCAGGAAACATGTTGAATACGTGAATGAATAAACAACTTCTATGGATTACTCAGGCCTGTGTCTTCTGACTTGAGCTATATGCCCCGTCTCTGGCTCCCCTCCCCCTACAGTGACTGCCCACCACAGAATCTCAGCTGTCATTTGCCATTAGACAACCTCCTGCAGTCCACATGGCAGGGGATGGAGGCCCAGAGAGATGAGAGCCCCGAGATCACACACCCAGTAAATGCCAGAGCAGAGGGTCCAACCAGAACGTCTATTTCAAAGCCTAGGCACGGAAGCACTATCTTGTTTTGCCAGTAAAGCCCTAGATTTTTACAAACATGTCTTCATAAAGGATTCTCAGGGTAAGGCAGAGTAAGTGGTAGTGCAGGTACTAGTTGCAAAACGAGCTCTCAGGAGATCACACCATCCCTCCCTCTGACGCCTTGACCTCAAAATTAAGATCAAGCCTAACCCCAGGGCTGGTGGCTCATGCCTATAATCCCATCACTTTGGGAGGCTGAGGCAGGAGGATCGCTTGAGGCCAGGACTAGCCTGGGCAACACAGAAAGACCCAGTCTCTCTTTTAAAAAAATGGCCTAACCCCAACCACCCCATCCCTGTAGGAGGCATTGAGGTTGCAGCCTTTGAAGACAAAAAACCAACAGGACTCTCATTCAGGGCATTCTGTTACGTCTTTAAGTAAAAGGGCCTTGGGGTGCCCTTGTAATTGTGATAATAGTATTGAAAAAAGCCAAAAGAGTTGGCAATAGCTCTGTGGAAGTCTCTGAAATCATTAATATTATTGATCTAGAGAGGCTGCCAGTTGGCACATGCTGGGTTGCTTTCCTTCACTTGGCTCCACTAACACACACACACACACACACACACACACACACACACACACACACACACGCCCCACCATCACCACCACCGCACAAGTGCAGAGTCAGTGCCCAGGGAACCATGTGCTAGTCAGTAAAAGATTTTGGAATGATACACTTAAGAGTCAATTAAATCCAAATGTGAGACAGTTATATAACGTCATAAATACACACAAGGAGGAAGGATGAGAAAGGCGAGTGACGGAGCCAAATGAGGACAGGGGCACACAAGAGTGGTGAAAACTTAAGAAAAATGTCAAACAGGATATTTTTTTCCACTTTCTGGAAACAAACAGCTATGAGTCTCTCCATCCTATATCTTCCTAGGATCTCAGAGCACTTTCCAGGTCACGCTCATTATACCCAACCCCTGACAGCGCAGTGGGTGAGCAGAGCTGGTCTTCCCATCGAGTGGACGGGGCAGGTGCTGGCCTGAGACGCCTCATAGCTAGAGCGGAGCTAGAAGCCAAGGCTTGTGGGTCACAGACACTGACATTGTTCAACTGCACAGTGATGACAGGCCATTCCCCAGAGGCTTGGAGGCCCAAAAGGGGGGAGGAGGCGTCATTCTCACTGTTGAGGATCTGAGAGTCCGGTGAAGAAGACAGAACAAAACACCTGATGTTCAAGAGAACTTGAACCAAAGCAAGCCAACGACTAGCCACCATTGGACAGGGCTGTATGTGTAAGTAACAGAGAATGCTGGAAGCATTGGTTCTAACAGGAAGTAGAACTGAATTTTAAAGGTGTAAGGGGATGTCATTTGATTGGAAAGGAAGGATGGAGCTTTTGATGTGGGGTCAGCCCTTGAGGCCTGAGGACATGGTGTGAGCAGATGATTGTCCTTGCTAGTGACCAAACCAGGATGCTAGGGTACCAGAGAGCACCTGGATAGCAAGCACCCTTGAACTTGCTCTTTAGCCTCCGTCCTTATGCAAGATGGTAACAGAGAGGCTGAAAGAAGGAAGTAGTTTGGACCAGAAAGCAGTGGACCTGTGTTTACTGTTCTTTCTCAGGGCTCTCATTGCAGAGTTTTCCCAGAGCCGGGGATGCTGAGCTGTGGAACTGGGTTTGGCCAGCTCCCTGGAAGCTTCCACCTGCTAGGAGTTCTGCTTGTCTCCCTGCCATCATGATAAACATGGTGCAGAGCACAAAAGTGGGGCAAGTGGAAGAATGAATTGAAATACAGGAATGAAGCAACCTGTAAAAACCCGCAAACAAGACTAAGTCAGCAGTGACAGGCAATGAGGCGAGCACCGTCTGGGCCTGGGAATGAACGGAGAGCTGGAGGCCTGGCCTCCCGGGGGGTGCACACTCCCACTGGGCAGGTCACATTCAGCCTGCCTGAGACCAGCCTGGGGGGGACAGGGACAAGTGTTGACCTGTGCAGAGCAGGACATTAGGGACAGAAATTTTTCCCTTAATAATATATGAAGGCATATTTTCCCCTAATGGAATTCTTTAACAGGAAGGAGATATAGTAGCTGTTTCATTGCCATCTCTGCACAGGGCAGAATTCAGGGATTTGAATACAATGGAGCTGCCCACAAGAGGGGTACCAATGGTTTGCACCTGACCACTTGCATTTACACGTTGGTACCTGCACACATCCGTCCTTCCATGTATCCATCCCACTCTTCCTCTCCTTCCCCACCACCACTCCAGCCCACTTGAGCTTTGCAGCCCTCCTCCACATGGCCGCTAGAGCCTCTGCCCAGCCACCTTGTCTCTACTAAAATTAGAAAACATTAGCCGGGCATGGTGGCGCACACCTGTAGTCCCAGCTACTCAGGAGGCTAAGTATCACTTGAGCCCAGGAGTTTGAGGTTGCTGTGAGCTAGGCTGATGCCACGGCACTCTAGCCCAGGCAACAGAGTGAGACTCTGTCTTAAAAACAAACAAACAAACATAAAACCAAAAAAATGCCTAGAGAAACTGAGGATAAAGAGATTAATGAACCAGAATCCCTGCCTGTAATACAGTCTTAGGCTGACCAGTGGGATGAGCATGCAGAAAACTACTTTGTAAGTGAGAATGAAATAGCGTCTATCAAAATGGTACAAGCAAAATGACGTAAGAATGCAGAGGAAGGCATGATTGTTCTCCCTGGGTGACGGGGGAGGCAGGAGCAACCACGGAAGGCTTCCTGGAGAATGTAGCATCTGGACGGGGCCATGTGGGATCTGCAGGATTTGTACGAGGGGTGCAGGAGAAGAACACAGAGACTGCATGAACAAGGGCACAAAAGGGTGATGTGATGAGGGCCATTTTGTTCATTTCTATTATGAAAAATTTCAAATATACACACATAAAAAGAAGCTGCCTCGTTTGTTTTACCATCCCCTTCTGTTGCTGTAGCTGAGGAAGGCTTTATTTATTTGATGTTCGTTTTCTCTGCCTGTCTCCCTAGGGTCTCGTCTGCCTTGGAACCCAGACACAGGCTTCGCTGCATTTGTTCTCAGTGGCCCCCGTTGTCATCTCCTTGACTGTCTTTCCCAAGTCACATCTGGCCGGCTCTGAGGCCGGGACAGGTGTCCGAGAGGCTGCAGGCGTTTGTCTGCAGGAGCCTTTGGTGAGCATCCCCCGCTGACATGTCCCCGGGCAGAGGACTGGCTGGCTCCCGTCATCAGAGCCCAGTGGCTCCCGAGCACAGGAGCCTGGAGCGGGCACGGGGCGGGCGCGCTGGCATCGCACAGCCTGTCTGCCATCATCTGCTGTTGGCAGGAAAGCCCTGGTCTGGGGGGGATTTGGAAGGTGGGAGGAGAGAAGCAGGAGAGAGAAGGGACGAGAGCCACCTGCCCGAGCCTGGATGGTCCTGCCTCGGTCTCGCCAGCGTTGCCCGCAGCTCCGTCTGGGCACAGACAGAGTGGGGCTAGCAGGCAGCCGCGCCCCAGCACGCCCGGCTGCAACGCGCTCCAGGCCTCCCAGCCCGGCAGACTCTTCTCTCGAGCGTGTGCTGGCAGCAGAGACTGCAGATCCCTGCTTACTCCAGAGGCTGCTCTAGAAAACCTCTGGTCTGGAAGCCCAAGGCCCAGCTGAAGGTGGGGAGGCCACTCCTGTGACCCAACTTGAGCTCCTCCCCCCAGCCCCTGCAGTCCATTAGATCAGCAAAGAAAGCCTCAGGTGCAAATTTCCTCACTCTCGAACTTTCCTTATCTCAGAAACACAGAAACACAGAGACCTGGAAGCCCCACATCTACCCCACACTCCTCAGGACGGCCGCTCTCCGAAGCCAAGCTCTCGGGAGAGATGACCCAGGAGTTCCTCTGTACAAGGTGCCTATTTTCTAAGGAGAGTTTAATCATCATTTTTAACGGTTACCTAATATCCACTGTATATATGTACCAGAATTTAAAACATACACAAATACTACATAAACTCATTCTTATTATTAAAATGCAAACAACATAAACAGAGAGAAAGTTCCCCCTTCACCTTCCCCAATCTTGTCCTCTTCCAGAAACCTTAATAAATAGCTCTACTCAGGCTGGTGGTATCTTTCCGTATTCTTTTGGAATATGGCGTTTTTGAGATATAAAATATGGGTGTGGCTGGCTTTGTCTGAGTCTTCTACAAATATGTGGTCCTTGTGCAGATTGTCCTGTAGATTATATTTTTCAGTTAAAGTGTGATTTTGAGATCTTTCCCCGTCAGTCCTTCCGAGTCTGACATTCTCTCTGACACCGATAGCATCCCCCGGTCTCAACATCTCGTACTTCATCACTCCCGTGTCGACAGACGTTTAGGTTCTTTTCAATTTGTTTCATTATTACAATCGCACTGCTCTGACCCTCATTTCTCGAGCTCTTTGCGAATGCAACATCTGCTACTGACTCTCTGGGAGAGCTCCACAGAAATGGAATCCCTGGGTTGAAGGGGATGCGCATTTATAACTCAATAAAATACTACCCAAAACAGCACACTAGTTTATCCTCCTACCCTCAGGGTGGGGCAGATGCCCCTGGCTGGGTCACCCAGCTTCCATCCAATCCCATATCCTTTTCCCCTGGTGCATTCCACAGTAGGAGCCGAAAAGGGTAAATAATCACTTCCCCAGCTTCTCCTGCAGCTAAGGGTGGCTAAGTGGCACATTTGTGACCACAATGCTACACGGGTTTGCACCTAGGAGTAGGAACATGGTTCTGGGAAAGCTTCAGCTATTTGTGATATACAGGAGGGACATGGCTGGGGTGGCCCCTTCCCTTTCTTTCCTGCTTTGAGCTAAAGTACCCGCTTGAGACTATGAGGTTACAGACACAGGTGACAAATCAACACGCTAAGGATGCCAGAACAGACAGACAGAAAGAGCCTGGGTTGCTGGTGGCCTTGCCAAGTAGCTGGACCAATGCCAGTAGCCACCTACTCTGGACGTCTCATTATAAAAGACAAATGCTTAATTGTTTAAGCTCCTGCTAGTTGGGTATCTCTTACTTGTAGCTGAAGAAAAACTGAAATGAGACAGAGAGTATTGGTGCCAGGCACACATTTTTGCTTTGATTTAACCTTGCTTTTTATATGGCATGGTAATGGTACAACTTTTCTACTACTCTTTTGAACAATAAATATGATAATAGCAATAATTTATTTACTGCCTACTTTATGTGCATTATTTCTGGTAGTATTAATACAAACATCCTGGGAGGCAAACTGATTACCTTTATTTTAAAGATGAGGAAACCAGAGACCAGAAAAGCTAAGTTTCTTGCCCACGTTCACAAAGGATTCTGAGCTAGTTCTAGCCGCTTCCACAGGGCCCCATTCTTGAAGTCAGGAGCCCCTGATGGCTTACTTAATCCGGGAAGAGCAACAATAGTAGCAGTAAGGTGGCATGTATTGGGGGGTCATGCTGTGGTCAATGCCAGGAATGACGCAGGACCCCTTTGGCTGTGGTCAGCAGATCAAGGTCTTGCTCCCAGCTTTGCCTCTCGCTTTCCGCTCTGAATCCCGGCATCCCGAAAGCCTCCTACCTGGAGCCTGCCCCTTCCTAAGCCTGTACATCGAGTTCTGGCCACAGGCCTGCCTGCCTTTCACTTTAGGCCCCTTCACTGTCTCCCCATATATAATCTAAAGAAAAATGTAAAAGATACTGTTTAAAAGAACACCCTCTGTGTGTGTGTTTCTGCATGTTATCTTTCTGTTTAATCATTTGATAACTTTGAACAGATTCATAAGAGAATGAAGGGAGAACCACACTTGTGAATGCGGCCACTGTGCACCCCTGAGCCCTGCTCAACGGGAGAGGGAGACAGCCCACTGCCGTTTGTCTGGTCTCCCAACCAACACACCATGGATTTAACCCAAAGCTGTGTCATGGGGATATATGGAAAGCTTTGTATTCATAATGGATTTTTTTTTTCTGATTGCAGGCAACATAAATCCAGCTCAGGCTGATGTAAGCAAAAACAGGATTTATGTCCTGGGATATCTCATGGAGGAACTGGCTCAGTCATGTGTGGGTCCGGGAGAGGCAGGATGCTTTCTCTCCCACTCTTGCTCTGCACGTCTGTGCTTGACCTTATTCTGAGAATAGACACTTTCATGTGGTAGAAAGTGGGGTCTTTGATTTTCCCCGACTCACAGAGTCCCAGCTGGCAACCCCAGTGGAGGGAAACATGTCTCCCTTTAGCTCTAACAGATAAGTCACAGGGAAGTGTGCATTGGCTTTGGTCACATGCCCATTTCTAAGTTAGTCCCTGTGGACAGAAAATAAGATACGTTGATTATCCAAGCCTGGATCACAGTCCCACTTCTATGGCTGGAGTGGTTTTAGGGATTCAGCCCTACCCAAACCATGTGATATAGGTTTCCCATGGGAAAGGGAGTCTTTGTGTGCTGGACAGACACAAGCACCAGATGTCCATCGAAATGACTTCAGGAGTTATGGACAACATGAGCTAATGACTCAGCCTTGAGGTGTTTGAGGAAGAGACTGGCTTACAATAATGTCACCATAATTCACTAGGCAGGTGTACACTCCCAGCAAGCTCAGGGCAGTGGAAGCTCCATCATGTCTACATCTCTCCTTGGAAGAGATACAGCTGCCTGCGTTGGAAGATGCAGAGGGTTCCCCTCTCAACAAATTACCCCTTGGAATGGCCAATGGCTGGGACAGAAGAAGTGATATCCTAACTCCAACCTCTAGACAAAGAGGCTACTCAAACCAAGTGACATTACGGGGCTCAGAGGGCCTGAAACAGACAGACCCCTTCCTGCCCCCTCTACCTGTTGCCTGGGTGTCCCGATCCTCCCCAGGAAAGCCAAAGAGCTGCTAAGTCAACAGGCCCAGACCCAGTGCCACATTTTGGGGACTGCATTTGTCATCCCCCCCTCCCCCCGTGTGTTTCTGTCTTTCTCCGTGTAGATCTGCATGACAACTGCACACATGGCTGTGGTCCTGGCTAGAAGAATACAGTGCAGCTCTCAACAGCTTGGTGATGATTGAAACCCCACCGCTATGGAGTTACCCCTCCTGCTTGAGAATCATCTCCTCTTAAAAATGCAAATTCCCCAGGAGAGGGAACACTGCTGGCTTGCTTATTTACAGTTAGTAAGAATAAGCTTGCCAGGTTCTTTCATGAGAAAAGTTTGATGGAAATGCTTAGCTTCTTACTAGCATCTAGTAACTAGGCGATGAGATCCTTAAAGGTGGTTATATCTAATGTATATTGGAGATACCCACCTCATAAGAACCTTCCATGTAATGGTTTCAATAGTCACATAAAAATCCCAGGCTCTTATATGAATAAGTTTCACATTACCTCCTAATTTCCAGCAAAACTATGTTATACACAAATGTAAGCGGCACTATTTAAGGTGGGGTAGAGAACCAATGTCCAACATTTGGGCTTAGCATAAGATTGAAATAAAGGGATTGCTGTAAGAGGACGGAATGGGAACCTTGAGTTCAGGAGATTCTGGCTTTTGGAGCAGGAGGCAACCGGGAGAAATTTTAGGGTCTGAATTATTAGAAATCCTGCTGAGGGTAACACGCTTCCCATAGGTTGAGGGATGGGGAGGTTGGAGCAGACCTTAGCTGACCTTGAGGGGCACGCGACGTAGACGGTTGTACCCAGCTGGGATAGGCCTCAGTCATCTTCCTCCATCTCCTCTCGAACCAGGGTAAACCTTTTAAATGCAGCCCCACCTTCCTGGAGGCAGAATGATGTTGTGGCTTACAGCCCAATGTGTGGCACCAAACTGTTGAGGTATAAATTCTAGCACTGCCAAGTATAGCTGTGTGACTTCAGGCATCATCCTTAACCTCCCCGTGCCTCAGTTTCACCACCTGAAAATGGGAATAATAGTTGCCAACTCATGGGGTTGTTTCTGAGAATTAAATGGTTTACTACGTGGTGAAAGCTTTGAGACAGAGCTTGGCATACATAAAGCACTGGATGTTTAGCTATTTTTATTATTTCCCCAACGTGGTTGGGGGGGGGGAAACAGTATTATTAGATGCAGAGCCTGAGCATCCTGCTTTCTTGTTTAACAGATGCATGGACACACTGTCCCCTCTGTGTGGAGAGGGGCCCTCAGGGCCGTGGCAGCCCGGCAGTGCTCTGTGCACGGTGCCAGCTGTCGGGCACCGCACCTTCCTGGCGAGCTGGGCCCTACCTGGACAGCAGAGCACCAGACTGTGGCCAACACCAAGGGTGCTGAGGGTGCTCTTTTTTTAGGACTTTTCCCTCTCAAAAATTAAGAGGACGTGGGCACAGAGAGAGCCTGCTTCTCTTGTCTTCCATAGCCCCGAGTCCCCTCGGCCACAGCCCCTCCTTTTCCCTAAACATCTGCTTTGCCGTGTGGTGGGAGCTGGAGTGTGAGGGTGAGGTGTTCGGGTACATGGTGACAGGTAACGCATTTAGAGAGAAGGGACTCACCTGAGCCACCAGCGGTCGGGAGCAGGAGGATGCTGAAGTCTGTAGTTCCCACCTGGTGGGCTTGGGCAGGAAGAAAGCCAGTGGATCCCTGTTCCTGTGATGGGCGGGGTCAGGAGGTGGGATATGTGGAGCAGGGAGGAGGCAGCGTGAGGAAGGACCTGGGGTGGGACAAGTAGGACCAGCCGGCCACCAACCAAGTTCAGCCAAGACCCTGGGCTCAGAGCTGGGGTGAAGCCAGTCCCAGACCCTCACCACCTGGGGCCAACCTCGATTCTCATCCCATTGTCCTTGGCACCCCGAGCACTTCCCAGTTCCTGCGTTCCATTCTACCGTAAGGGTGGGCGAGCAGGTGTGGGGAGAAGGTGTTAGGACCATAGCATCACTTCTATAGCATCAGACCCTTATGGGGAAAGTCATCCGTCACTGCTTATTACCAATAAGCAGGATAATCTGAGACAAGGTGATGAGGGACCACGCAAAATGTGTTTCTCCCCCCGCCTCCACCCTCTCACCGCCACAATATTATGAATTCTGCTTACAAAGCACATCATTACCCCTAGAAATTGGTTACTGTCGTATCAAACCATGCCCCTCCCCTCTGCCATACACCCAGATCTCATGGGCAAAACAAAGGAATAGCAGTGAATTATCTCACAGGGACTAAAAAATTCCATGAGTTTTTTAATTCCTGTGATCTAAGATAGTGACAGATCTGATTTTCTCAAGAGATAGGGACAAGGCCTCATATCTGTGGGGTCCTTCTAAATCTAAATGCTATGGACTGTGACTAGACCCCGACCTGCCACTCTGCACCACTCACTTGGAACCAAGGCCAAAGTCTAGTACACAAATAGGCCCATTTTTTACTTTTTTTTTTTTCTTTTGCAGGAGGAAAAGCCTCTGTGAATCCTTATGGAACCTGGCCCTTTGCCCATAACAATGTGGCTGAACTATTTCTGTTGCTGTTACAGAATTCCCTTGTTCCCAGATATAGCCAACTCACCAGGATATTATCTGGATAACAGCAAGAATTGATTAAACTAGATAGATAAACTCAGCTTTTTTTCTGCAGGGGACAGAAATAGTTTATTTTTATTTAGCCCCAATTTCCTCAACCTCCAAAACTTTCCTACAGATCTCTGCCATGCTAGCCTCCCTGGTTGACCTGGCCCAGATTCCCCTAAATTGGCACTGGCTGTCCAGAGGAAGTGTGGTGGGATGGTTATGAGCAAAGCCGGATGGCCTGGGATGGGATCCCAGCTGGTGACTATGGGCAGGCTTCTTAAGGTCTTTGCCTCAGTGTCCACATCTGCAAAATGAAGATAACAGTGGTATCTATGTCATCAAGTTGTTGAAATATTAAGTGAGTTAGTACACGTAAAACATTTAATTTGGTGCCTTGCACATAGTAAGAACTTTAGGTGTCAGGTAGTATCTTGTTCTATCCACGGACCATACTTGCAGATGATGTACAAGTAAATTCTCTGGGATACTTCTCATTGCTCTGCATTAAATAACTCCAAAGGAAATCTAGACATTTGCCTGGTGCTGTGATAGATGACTTGCACATCTGGAAGGGGACAGTGGTCTCTGATCATCAGGGTGTACCTTTTTTGCTCCCCACCAATGCATATAAAATATAAAACCCTAATGTATTCATTTCTGTACCCATAAAGTCCATTACCAAACACTCAGGGAATTTACCACCCTGTTGAGTGGAGGAGTCAAAACTTGACCTTTTTTTTCTATTCTTGACATTGAGCATCAGAGTGTCATTTGAAGGCAGAGGATGAATATCTTCTGGATGCTGAAGGTGCTCCTGTACTCTTCCAAGAGTGTCTTATTCATTCAAAAATATTTATTGAGTACCTACTATGTTCCAGGCACTGTTGTAGGTCCTGGAAATACAGCAGTAAGCAAGACAGACGAGGTCCCTGCTGTCTGGGATCTTGCATTACCAAGATCCAAGAAACTCCAGCATTCTATGAGAATTTGTTAGTAATCGCCTCTCTTCTTCAGTACGACATATTCAGAATGATGACCCTGAATGACTGTAAGATTCTAAAGCTGCAGTCCCCAACCCCTGGGCCACTGACTGGTACCAGTCCATGGTCTGTTAAGAACTGGGCTGCACAGCAGGAGGTGAGCAGCAGGCGAAGGAGTGAATTTTCATCTGTATTTACAGCTGCTCCCCATCGCACGCATCACCGCCTGAGCCCCACCTCCTGTCAGATCAGCGGTGGCATTAGATTCTCATAGGAGCGGGAACCCTACTGTAAACTGCACATGCGAGGGATCTAGGTTGTGTGCTCCTTATGAGAATCTAATGCCTGATGATCTGAGGTGGAGCAGAGGCAGTGACGCTAGCACTGGGGAGCAGCTGCAAATACAGATTATCATTAGCAGAGAGGTCTGACAGCACAAAAAATGTAATGTGCTTGAATCATCCTGAAATCATCCCTCTATGCCACCCCTGGTCTGTGGAAAAATTGTCTTCCACGAAATCGGTCCCATGTGCCAAAAAGTTTGGGGACCACTGTTCTAAAGTGTCCTGTGAACCACCAAAGAGAGATAACATGATGGCCACTATAGTTCTGATGATATGCATATTTTGTTGTACTCTAATACATTTTTTAAAATAAATAGTCCATGCAAGACACCTCCAGCCTGCAGAAATATGAAACTGAACTGAACGGCCTTTTCCTAGACCACACTGAAGTGGACACCCTGCTCTACCTGGCCTATTTATATAGCATTGTCGGTTTTCACATGTTTGTATGTTCTCCTGGTATGTGTCCTTTGGTCTCTCACCAATTATTATGTCTTGTCCAACCCTATGGACTGTGGGCCTTATCAGGGAGGAAGGTTCCCGAGCCCAGGCACATCACCCTGATGATGTTGCCTGACGCCTGCCAGCCCCAGGGAGGCAGGGCAGGCCAGGCCAGGTGGAGGGGAGGAAGGGTCTTCTCTGATATGTCCCAGCCCTCTCATGGGGCCTTAGCTTGGGGGCTGCTGTCTGGTATTCAAAAGAAAACTGTCAGGGAAATGAGGTTCTAGCACTCCTCTTTTGAGGCTCCTACAGCTTCTGTGAAATGACCAGATGGGGTGGAGCTCCCCAAACCTCCTCCCAGCACTGGTGGTCTCTGCTTCTAGTGTTCCTGGGCAGAACCCTTGGGAGAGTTTGAGAGTTCTTCCTCTTTTTGACCGGAGGGACTTTGTCTGCTGGGAGACCCAGTGCTTCCCCACAGATCCATACACACCTGCACACACATGTGCACACATGCACACACATGCACACACATGCACATATGCACACACCTGCACACACCTGCACACACCTGCACACACATGTGCACACATGCACACACATGCACACACATGCACATATGCACACACCTGCACACACCTGTGCACACATGTGCACACATGCACACACATGCACACACCTGTGCACACATGCACACGGGCACACACATGCACACCTGCATACACATGCACATATGCACACACATGCACACATGTGCACACCTGCACACACATGCACACACCTGCACACATGTGCACGCATGCACACACATGCACACACATGCACACACATGTGCACACATGCACACACGAGCTGAAGACAACATCCTTGCCTGTCCTGCCCCATCTGCACCCTTTAAAGAGAACTGAAAACACTTGATTTCTTGCAGTGGAGGAGACTGTAGGAGTAGGGCAGACACAGGGAGACAAAAGGGAGGTTACATCACAGGGAACATAGGAAAGAGGAAAGAAAAACTCACATATGGAATAAGGGACACTAGTGGTAGGGAAAGAAATTTTATTTTCAAGCTTTTAAGAGAATATTACAAACAACAGAGAGTTTTAAAAAACCCTAAAAACTAGTTTAAAAAAGTACTTGACAGTGTCCCTTTAATACCCATGGATGACGCGGCCATTGTGCAATGACAAGGAGAAACTCTGCAGGTGACCACCCAGGGGCCTTCCTTGGCAGGGTCCCAGGAACAAGCAGGTGGGCTCCAGGGACATGCTCCCTGCCAGGCCCCTGGGCCCGCCTGGCTGCCTGGGAAGGACCAGAGCACACGAAGCACAGAGCATTAGCCAAACTGCCTCTTTGGGAGGGTCCCAAGCAGCAAGGAATACTTAGATTGGTCTCCACTCCACACCTTGGGGCACACTGGCCAACCTCCTCCCGACCCCTGCAGCTGCTCTCCTGGGAGCCCCTGGGTGGGGGATGCCCTGCAGCGGGGGAGTGTGTGCACGTGCCAAGGAAGGAGGGGGCATGGCACTGAGCGTGTCCCGGCCGTAGAGCGAGGTTGGGTAGTTGACAATCTCACTCCTGGATTGACAGCTTCCAAGGCTGAAGCCACAGCAGCAGAACTGTGCTTGTGATACCCACTGGAGATCTGTACTTTTCTCTAGGCAAGTGCGTGCGTGCGTGTGTGTGTGTGTGTGTGTGTGTGTGTGTGTGTGCGCGCGTGCGCGCGCGTGTATGTGTGTGTGTGTGCGCGTGTGTGCATGTGTTTCCTGTAAACATCTTTGAGCCAAATCACCATAAAATAAAGTAACAAGGGTACAGAAAAACACCCATGTCCAAACTTAAGCCCTTTTTGAGCCCACCTGACATTGGAAGGCTCCTAAGGGAGGAGACACAGCTCTCCCTCTGGCGGCTCCCACCAACGTCCCCGCCCTGCACCATCCCCCCCTGCACGATCCCCCCAGGCCCCTACAGCTATCAGCCGTGGGAGCCAGCATCCTGCCCACCCAGGTGAGCCCAGAAGCCCCCAAGTCTGCGTGTCCCCGCCAGCCCTCTCCCCTCCCTCCCCCACCCCAACTGCCTGCTGAACAAAGCCCAGGAAGAAACAAAAACAAACTCAAGGTCAGAACTGAGAGGGCCACGAATGCTTCTCCTCTCAGCTCCCTTTGCCTCCAATACCACCACCCTCGCAGGGCTTTGCCCTCCCACCGCCTCTGCTTCTCCTGGGCGCCTTGCCTGTGGGCACAGGGGTGGTCTTGTTCCGTCAGGCGAGATTCAGCCTGTATTGCACTTCCTCGTTGTGTTTGTGTTGGTTTTCGTTGCTGTTGTCTGGAGAATGGCATTGACTGATAGGAAATCACAAAGCCACTCCTGGCACCAGCCTCATTCCTGCTCCCCAGGGCTCCCTCCGGGCCCCCCACCCTCTGCCTGCTCCCAGCGCCAGCCCCTGGGCACCACCGGGCCCCCCCACACCTGCCCCCAGCCCCTGTGGGCGTGGTCATGGCCTTCCTCCCAGGTCTCTCCTCTCACACGGTTGTGACTCTCATGACGAGCTCTCGGCTGCTGCCCTGGGGGCTCCGCTGTTCATGAGGTCTCAAGTGACTCAGGATGTGCAGGATGGTGTAAGCACAGTGGTGATGGGACGGAGGGCCTGAGGGGTGGCTGGCCGCCGGGGCAGGGCCTTGCTCGGGGGCAGGGGTGCCTGCCGCCTCCTCTTCCGAGGGGGGGATATTGGCCTGCGTGGATGAGGAGGTCCGGGGGTTGGTCCTGCCCCCTGACTTTTGATCCTCCAGGTCTTTTGTCTTGTCATAGTTCAGCACTTTCCACTGCTGGTTGACGGCCTGCCACCGTTTGAAGATGCGATACACCGAGGGTCCCTCGTGGATGATGAGACCTGAGGCAGCAGGGAGAGGAGAACACAAAGGCCACGTAAGAGGCAGCAGCTCACGGCCGGGAGAGGACCACGCTCTCCCTGGATTTGCAAATGGACACAGGCACAGGCGCCAGCTTGGAGCCACGTGATCGCCCGCCGGCTTCCTGGACTCACCCAGTCTCCGGGAGGCAGAAGGCGGAGGGACCGTCTCACCGAGTGCATGACATAGTTGATTGAGCACCTACGTGCAATGGCTTTGCCTAATTCTTCTCCTCTGCCTCGCCCCCTTCTTGGCTTCACAAAATCCAAATTCACCCACCGAGGCATAATATGAGGCATATTATAATGCCTCACTGAGGCATGCAAGCTTTTGCTCCCTTTATTATGTATCCATGGCACCCAGTTTATTACATATCCATGGGGTGTGAGAGAACAGCCCCACAAGAGAGAGTATGAGGGAGATGATGTCCTCAGGGGACAGCTTCAGTTGGGGAGGATGAAAGGGACACACAGAGAAGAGGTTGCCAGTGATGGACCGTGAGGTCCAGAGGACAGGGTGGAGGGGCTGGCCATTGGGGATCAGATGAAGGGGTGAGCTGGCCAGGGAAGGGATGGCTGTCTGTACACTGAGGTGTCGGGAGGCCTGGAGGTGGAGAGGGAGGTGACTGGGAATGAGAGGCCCAGTGGGGTTTGTCCTGCAGCAACTGACATCCAGGGGAGCACACATGGGTGAGTGGCCCCAGCCTCCGTCACATGGAACCAAGGCCTCTCCAGCTCCAGCACCCTGATTCTAGGAGCTCCCAGAAGCCACCCATGCGGCTTCGTCCTCCGGGACCCCAACAGTTTCTGAACTCGCATTTTGCTCGGCAAGTGTCCAAGCAGACACTGGAAGAGAGACAGAGCCTCCGTGGTCCCCAGCCCTTTGCGTCTCACCCTTTTGAGGATTGAAAGAAAGGGAAGGACCATCTCCCTGAAAAACAACAACAAAACACACTTTTGTCCTTATAATTTTCGGGGGCTCATAAATCTCCTGAAGATCACCTGTGGACACCCTGCTTTGGCCTGATAGATTCTGGACAAGGAGACGTCCTCTCTGTCCCACTCGCTCACCCTCTCCCAAATGCCCCCATGCCCATCATTTCTGTCAACCTGCTGACTGTGCACCAGAGCACCCTTGGTGAGGAAGCCACCCACTTGTCCATTTATCCCACAAGCCTGTGTGAACATTGATACGCTCGCTGGTCTCTCCACAGTGTCAGCCCCTCGAGGGCAGGGGCCAGGTCTGCTCTGGTCTCCGGCAGCTAAGGCAGCACCAGGAGTGTAACGAAGCCAGGTGACGATGGGGGACCTGGGGCCTGGGGAGAGAGAGGCAGGGTCTTTGGGAGCCCCAGACTCAGTCTTTCTGGTGGGAGCCACTGCGCTTGATTCTTAATTAGCTTCTCCATCAGACAGTTTTACCCTGATTGAAGAGGGTGACTTAGAGTTTTGATCTGAATGCCACCTTCCAATTAGCCGTCTCGTGTTCGGGAAGTAATTAAACCATTTTAATGGATAGGTGGCTGAAGGGGAGGAAGGTGCACCTGTTTTTCTAGATAATGCTTGTTTGGCAAAAATGGGAAAAGCATGAACTACCTCATTTAGATCTACTCCCCTCAGCCCTCCCGCTGCCTCCTGCTCTACAAATTACATATTGATTCCTGGGGCGGCGGATACCCAAACAGCGGGGGACATGGGTGGGGCTCATCTGATAGGGGCAGGTGACCCGGTATGGCGGGAAAGAAGGAAGAGGGCTGGTCAATGGCAGGGAATAGAGGAAGAGATTGAATTAGATCAGGAGGCTGGCGGTGAAGGGAGACAGAGAACCAGGAAGAGGAGAAAATGGGGAATTAGGATGAAACGGTAAAATCAGAGACCCAGTAGGTTTTCATTAAGTCGTTTTCTGGGTTTTTTAATTTTAATTTAACAGTTATCTAGTAACCAGCTGCAATGCACCCACCCCTGGGCTGTGTCTGTGGAAAATCCAGTTCCAGAAGACTTGCCGCCTTCCCCTTCCTAGGCCGGGGCTCCCCTTCCTGGTAGCTGCAGGCGCCACAGGGTGTCAGAAGCCCCCTCTCCACCCTGCCCCCATCTCCTGCCAGTACCCTGGTTTAAGTGGCAGCAAAGTAGCAGACAGCTCTAGAAAACTGCTTTTCCAACTTTAATGTGCATCAGAGAGCTCGTTGCAACTGAGTCGGTAGGTCAGACTCTCCGTAGGCCTGAGAATTTGCATTTCTAAGAAGCTTCGGGTGAAGCTGATCCGCCTGCCTGCCTGTGGGCCGCACTTGAGCGCTACTGCCTAGAATACGCTCTCTATCCCTGTTCACTGCCTCACGGAAGGCTCTAAATTTTGATCAAAACAGAGCTATAGGTAATTTTGAAGACTAATCTACTTCCAGATGTGACAGACATGAAAATGTAAAGCAAGTGAAGATACAGATACTTTCTGTTCTGGACCCAGATATTCAGTTAACTCACCAGTGAGTGTGCATTAGGGGTTCACAGTGTCTGCCACCTACCAGCCTTGTGGCTTTAGGTAAGTGACTTTCCCTTCTGAGACTCAGTTTTCTCATCAGGAAATTGGGGCGAATGTTTCTTTCCTCATAGGGCTGTGACGAGATTAAATGAGGGAGCTCGTGCTGTGTGCGGAGGCCGGGCACCGCCTGGCACACATCCAACGCTCAAGGTCACGTGACAGCGTTGTTGTGGGGAGATTACAGGGCACGGAAAAAGCCCACTCATATCTCTTCCTCCTTCATTGCCAACCTCATCCCCCAGGCAAGCACCTGCTCTTTCATCTCCTGTTTCCCTTCCCAGTCCTCAGATGGAGCCATTGTTTATAGACGAATAGCATGCTAGAGCTGAAAAGCAGTCTAGAGACCAGCTGGTTCTGCAGACGTGGAAACAAGGCCTCATACCCGTGCCTCCCTCCCACCACCAGGAATCTTCAGTAGTGACATTGAGGGGTGCTCCCCTCCCCCACAGCATTCCCCACTGTCAGACAGCTGGGGGCGAGACCTGGTGTCTTGCCCTGCCAAACACTCGTCTTCCACACTCGACCCCTTGAGGACCTGGCCCTGTTCAGAACGTGGACTAAAGAACATATCAGGCAAGCAGGGGAAAGGAAGAAATATAACTAGCAATTTTTGGTGGGTTCAGGGGGTGCTGCTGGGAGATGCCAGACTGGCAATGCCTCCACCTGCCCAGCGTTCTCCACGGATACATCTTCGTGCTTCTTGTAGGTGTGGCCAGTCTGCATTTCATGTAAGTTATCATCAAGTTACAAAAGTATTTTATTTAAGCAAACATGCCCAAAATTTCTATATCTAATAAGAGTTTTATCTTTTAAAAGCTTACCCTTAGGAACTGGGGTAGTTTCTCCTACTGGGCTATCACAGTACAGAACATTTCTGGAAATTTCTCAATGGGATTGGCTTTCTGTGGCAGAGATGGCTAACTGTTCCCCCAAAACCCACACTCCTCTTCCTTAGTATAGAGTTGCCACTGAGAAGGATACATTTTCCAGCTTTTTGTACCCAAGTGGGACCAGATGACAAGTACTGAATGTGAACATGAGTCAGACCAAAATTTAAGAAATGGGTATGGAGGAAAAAAATGGGTGGGGTGGGGTAGGAGGATGACTCATTCACGCTCTCTCATATTGCCTTTTTTTGTTTTTTTCTGAGACACACGGTCTCACTCTGTCGCCCAGGCTAGAGTGCAATGGCATCATCATAGCTCACTGCAACCTCAACTCCTGGGTTCAAGTGATCCTCCTGCCTCAGCCTCCCGAGTAGCTGGAACTACAGGCATGCACTACCACATCTGGCTAATGTTTTCTATTTTTACTAAAGACGGGGTCTCACTCTTGCTCAGTTTGGTCTCAAACTCCTGACCTCAAGGGATCCTCCCTCCTTGGCCTCCCCAAGTGCTAAGATTACAGGTGTGAGCCCCTAAGCCCAGCCATCTCTTGTATCTTCTACTAGTTGGAGGCAAAAGGTCAGAAGCTTGAGGGGCCAGTGGAGCCACAAGATGGAGGAAGCTTGGGTCCCTGAATTGCTGTGTAGAACAGAATCTCCCACTGCTCAGGAACTTCTTTTGAGTTAAACCAGTGTTTATTTTTTTTAAATATCTCCTGAAGTCACCCTAACTAATATATCTTCAGTGCTAGGTTAGGGGCCAGAAGAGAAAAGTTTGTGACTTGATGGCATGTTTCATGTTGTCCCCGAAATGTATTAGCTGGCTTGAGCATCCACCTTATTTATCAGATCAGCGCTATTTCTAGCCACAAACCCCCTGCCAACAGACAGACATGCCACTCCCAAATCTGTTCTGTGCCAAAGACAGTTCCCACGAGACGTTCCTAAAATATTTCGAGCTTTGTCAGCACAACTGGAATAAGCGAAGTGCCTCCCGAGGGGTCTCCTTTGCAGGGGACAGTGCTCATTTGGCATATCTGCTTCTAAATCAGTCATTTCCATGTCTGAGCATCCGGCAGCTCAGCTGCGGAGAGAGGTGGCCTTGCCCAAGAAGCCCCGGGTGGGAGGGAGGGAGCTGTCAGGCAATCCAGAAAACTGGACAAGCCACATGCAGACAGCAGAACGCGGGTGGGCGTCCTCTTGCCCACTTCTGTGGCTGATGCTTCTCACGTCAGCTGCTTGGCCCAGCTGGCGTCACTGGGGATCCCCTGCGGTCACCATCGTCAGCCTCCTGGAGCCCAGATGTCTTCTCACAACAGAAGCAACTTCACAGTCCTCGGATGTCAGCCCTGGGAGGACCTTGGAGGTTATCAGGCTCAACCCTCTCGTTTTATAGATGAGGCAACTAGCTGTGGAGAGAGGTAGTAACTGCCCAAGGTCACATAGGTGGGCAGTGGCTGCTCTGGTCCTCAGACCCGGATCTTCTCTTCCTAGCATCTCCGCTGCACCTGGCTGCCTCCACCGAATGTTCAGGGTTTCCTGGTCAGAGAATTAAAATGTTTGACAGGTGGGGTCATTTCTAGCCAGAAGGAGAGAAGAAAGGAAGGAATTTCTGTGGCATATATGTGTTTTGTAGTTCATGTGAATTAAAATTAGGTTTGGAAAAAAAAATGTTTCAACAATCCTGCTACCCTAAAATGAGATTTAAATCCCTTTATCTCAGAGGACAGGGGACAGGCGACAGGCATCTCCATATCACTGGAAAGAACGTCAGGGGACCACACACAGAAGAAGATTTAACACAGGATTTTTCCATAATTTTGTTAATTACCATATTGCACTGTTTTAAAGCTTTGGAAGTAATTTCAGACATTCCTCTCCTTCCTTCCTCTGACCCCATTCCACTCACAAGTAAAAAACAAACAGGATGAGGTCCTCATTTTTACAGTTGATTTTTTTGAAGGCCCATCTCTTAGGTCCATGGAATAAAAAAAAAAAAAAAATGTTTTTTGGTGCCAAAGCCCTTAATTAATTTGCTCTTGTTAAATCCTAATAACTTGACCCACTGGAGCAGAGAATGCCCCATTTGTTTGCTGGGAGGCTCTGTCAGCTTCTCTGCTGCAGAGGACAGTGTCATTAGCGATGACGGAAGAGGAGGCAGGTGGAAGGAGGACATTAGGTGTAATCAGATCTTCTCATTGAGGGGACGGGGGGAGGGAGCCAAGACCCTTCCATAAAAGGCGCTGCTCCAAATAAGAGCAGACTTTTAATTCTGCCTGGCTCTCTCTTATCTAGGCTGTGGCTGGATTCAGATTGGAACAGTTTCTGCAAACCTTGATTGAGTGCCCACCCCGAGGGCATCTACCCTGTCCCCCATGCCCCTACCCGGGTCACTGGCAGGTATGGTGACAGTTATGGGCACCTACTCCTTTGCCTGTGCCATCTCATTCAAATCGAGGATGGGATTATTATCCCATTTCACAGATGAGGAGAGGGAAGCAGACAGAAGTTGTACAAATCCCTCAAGGTCACAAAGTTAGTAAGAAACTGAGCGAGCCGTTGGCTCCACGCGTCAGGCCATTCTGTGGCGCTGCTACTGCACTCTGCAAACCACCACTCTGGCTTTTGCGATTCATTCTCTCCTATTTTCTCTGCTTCTCTGTCCCCCGGTCCTCTGTCTTTAGCCACCTACTCTCTAAACACTCCTCCTACGTTATCTCATCAAAACCCACAGCTTCACCTGCCTCTTACGTTGACCCCCAAGTCTGTCTTCAAATCTTATTATCCAACTGCCTGCAGAAACCTAGGAACACAACAGCGATTCTCAACCCTCCCTTTTCACCATCCCCTGTCCCATCAGTCACCAGCTCTTGTCAGAACAGGCCTGATGCCCCCAATATCTTCTTCTGCATCCCAGGAGGGGGGACTTGTGTGCTATAAAACGCCCTCTCCCTCCTTCTGCCCTGACCAAGGGATCGAGTCCTGGCACTGCCTTCTCCTCCTGGCAGTCCGTAGTCCATAACGTACTCCGTGTGTCTTTTTCTTCTACTGCAAACTCTTGGCGTAGGAACTGGCTCTTGCCTGTCTGCCTGGATTTTAGGCTTAAGATGGTCCTTTTATTTTGGTGCCCTTGCCACGGACATACTCTTTGGTTGTCCTTCTTCCACCCATTGCCCATCCCATTCTCATGCTCAGCTGTGGTGCCCAGTCCCTGCTCAAGCCAGCGCTGGGGGCTCCCAGTCTCCTGGAAGGGCCCCAGACAATCCTATCAAGTCTACATCCTGAGTACCTCTGAAGGTCGTCCCTATACTTCTTCCCCACTGCATTGCATCTCTTTGCTTCCTGCCTAGACCATTACAAGCATTTTCCAACTGGTCTCTCCCTACCTCCAGCCTGTCCAGCTCTGACCCATTCTCCTCACAGGTGCCAGAGTTATCAGTTTAGAAGACACATCTGATCATACTTCTTTCCTGTTTAAAATTTTAACAACGCCTCACCATTGCCAGCAAGGTCAATGAGTGGCTCAGACCCTGTTGGCCTTGGCCCCCGCAAGCCACTCCAACCCCACTGCCCATCACCCACCTCCCAGCCTGGCTGTTTGTGTTGAGCTGTACAAACCCTCCAAAGCTTCCTAAGCACACCTCGTTCACTCATGGCTCTGTGCCTCTACACATGCTAGTTCCTCTACCTGGAATGTTCTTCCTCCTTCTTCTGCACAAACTTTGATTTGTCTTTTGAAACTAAGCTCAAGGACAGAGCTCCTTCCCTCAACAAGCCTTCCTGAGAAGACTCTTCCCCAGAGAGAGCACACTGCTCCCTGCTCTACCTTCCTCTGCACCCTGTACAGCCCCCTGCTGTGTTGTGATGGATTTGTAGACTGGGAGCTCCTTGAGGATGAGGAACTGTGTCTCATTCATCTCTTTGTCCATGCTCCCTAGTTTGGGGAACAAAGCAGCCAATAAGTGCAACTGAATGAATGGCCGTGACCATCCCCAGCCCCCTCCGACTCAGGTTTCTTCTCCCTCCTGCACCCCTTGTCCAGACCTCAGTCCCCGCTCTCATTATGTGGGGATCAGTGATCACCTTGTCTGCCTCCCCCAGGAGACGTAAGATCCTTGAGAGCAGATGACTCTCCTATTTGAGTGTGTACACCCAGCGCCCTCTCGGTAAATATTTCTGAATGAATAAATGGGTGGATTCCCCAAGTTCATGTTAACTAGTAGATTTAGCTTTCCCCACCCCAGGTACCTTCCACCACAGTGTCTCACAGGGAGACAAACCATCAAATTCCATCTTGACTTCTCAAGCCTCCCTCTAAGTTGCTGATCACAAAGGAGATGCAACACTGGCCAACCTCCCAAACCCTGAACACAGGGCAGGACCCACTGGGGCTCACCATGTGTCTGATTCGTACCAGCAGTTTCCCCACCCAAGCTCTGCCCTTGCCGTTCCACAGAGCGTTCGGGGATGAAATAGGCAGTAGAAAGAACCCTGCAGTTGGAGCCAGAGGTTCTTGGTCTAACCCTCAGCTCCACCATTTGCTGAGCTGTGTGACCTGCAGCACAGTTGCTTTCAGCCTTTCGTCACCTGCTAAATATGGGTCATAATACCCACCCTGCTTATCTTTTAGGCTTGTTGTGCCCTTAATCAGTTTTCGCTGTCCTTGCAGGGATGTGATGCTTTGCCCTTTCACAGTGGCATGCACTGGTCTAGAAAGTTAGGGCTCTAAGCCAAGACATGCTTTGTCTGTAGAGGCAGCTTGTGTCACTACATGCACAATCCTCTGCTATGACCAAGTCCAATGCCATTGTCCTCAACTCTGGAGCTGTGCCGCAGCAAACGGGGAACCCAGACCTTCCTGGTAATCATTTCCGGCAGAATCCTTCAGTGGGCACTGAAGGCCATTCTGTGAGTCATCGCTCCGAAGTCTTCTCACTGACCACCGATTGTCCTGGAAGCCAGCTGAGTGGCCACAGCCAGGCCTGGGGCTGATGTAGCTCCATGGCACGGGATATCTGTGGAGCTGCAGTCGGCGCTCGTGGAGTTTCTCCTCAGCATCCCTCCCACTCTCATGAGCTCTCCCTCAGCACGGCGCTCCAATTGGGAAGGAAAATACATTTTTAGGGATTCATTAAAACTACCCATTTTATGTTTACTCATATTCGTTACTAGCTGTGGCCATTTGACAGTCTTGGGGAGGGAACAGATAAATTGTTCCTGGTATCTGAAAACTGGGGAAAGTCCAGAGACTCATAGTAGCAGATGGTCTTGTTCCTCTTCTCTTACTCAGCCTAACACACGGCTACACTCGTTTTCTTTTTATCCAGGGGCTGAATTGCCCCATCCATCCAAGGAGCTTGGGTATGTGATTATGAATTCTTCTGCTCCACAATGGTTTTCAGCCAACATTTCCTGAGAACACACACCTCTCCCAGCATCCTTCCACCCACTCTCTGCGAGGGAGCCTCTTCTTCCTCTTCCCACCCCAACAGATCACCTTCATCCACTCTCTCAGGACTTCTGGAAGGGAGGCTTTCCCTTTTCCACTGGAGTAAACTCACTTACCAGGTTTTGAAACTGCTGAGTGCCTGAAAAGTAGGTAGTTATCCCCCTGTGGCTCTCTTGCCTATTTTTCTGTCTTCATGGGACAAGAAGACCACCTTGTGCCTTCTTCTGGCAGACCCAGCCAGGTCTCTGCCCCCTGTTCTAACTTCTCTGCCTCTCCCTGGTTCAGTAGTAAATCAGGTGTGGGTGGCCAGAGGTCCAGGTTCACCTATAGGGGCGGGAGGCAGTAGGAGAGGGGTGATGGGATACTGTCTCCTCGCAGAACAAACTGGACCCTGGGTTGGCATTCTCACTCTTTTCCCCTGGAAATCTGATGAACGGGGAGTGTCAGCTGTGTTATAACATTGCCTGGAGTGGGGGTAACCCTTGATTGGTGGGGGCTTCACTGCGGGAGGCTGTGGCTTTGACCTGCCCTGAGTACAGTGACTTGAACGGAATTGACCTCTGTGGGGACCCTGGAAGATATGCCCAGGTGGCCCCTGCCCCCACTGGTTGTGGATCTCATCTCCTTGCCCCTGAGCTATTGTTTGGGAGCTGACAGACCAGCCCTGGGCTAGGATGTGGCATACGGTGAGGACTCCCCTGCAGAGGTGAGCCCAACTTGCTGTGCCAGCGGCTGTGGATGCTGCCCTATATCCCCCTAAGTGAGTCTGATGCCACGTGTGCTCTCTGGTAGTCCCCTTGAGTCGGAATGTCCAGTTGAGCCTAAAAATAAAGGTGCCGTGGCACTGTGGGCTCCACCTGATTATCCCTCCAGAGAACCCCTAAAATGCAGATACTTTTACACCCATTTTGCAGTGCTATGTGTTTTCCCCCTACTGGCCAGAACACTGCAGAGAAGAAATGACCCATACTTGAATTTCACCCTTAGAAACCGCCATCATCCCTACTGATGATCATTGCCATTACCAAAGCCCCATGACTGCACCCATAGGAATCTGCTTGTGGATTCTCACTGTTGCCTGTCACCTCCCACTCTCTTGTCTAGATCCCACATCACTCCGTTTTTTTTGTTTTCTTCTCCCAGCATTTTCCGCTATGGACAGCCTCTCCTAGAAAAACACTGAACTGAGAGTCCTACTCTGCCGCCTGAGTCAGCCTAAGACAAATCCTTCAGTTTTAGTTTCATGATCTGAAAAATGAGAAGAATAATCCTTGTCCCCAGGGACATGCTCTGAAACTGAATTAGCTCCTATTACTAATACAATCAATAAAATGATAGAGCAGTCTGAGCTCCTTGACGGTGAGTGGTCCAACTGTCAATGTATCTGACCACTCCTAGATGGCACCAACAGCAATTAGGGTCCCTGTGCATTCCGCTCCCATCCAACGGCTGTCTCTAAGCAGTCCCTGGCTTGTCACAGCAGAACGGACAGACTGTGGTGTGGCTTTGCATCCTGGGCTATTATGTTTTCCTAAAAGCAGGGAAGAAAGGAAAACAATGTGAAAACTCTCAATATTCAGTTCACTCTTCTTCTACCACAAATTGAAGGACTGAGTGCCCTGTGTGTACAAGAAAAAGAATGAGAGAGACAGAAATGGGCCAGGGAGAAGGTAGACAGATAGAAAGAGCCAAGTAAGAGACGGAGGAGGAGAGTGGCACTGAGCCCTGCTCAGAGGAGGCTCTGTGAGCAGGAGAGACCAGGGCAGCAGACCAGCCAGGGCAGGAGCGCTGGTGGCTCAGAGCCATAGGGAGGCCCTGGAAGTGGCCTGCACTCACAGTCACAGGTGGCATCTTTAGATATCCCCTAAGTCACACCATGGGACTCCCGCTATCTGATGCAACAGGGCTAATGGACAGAGTACTGGACTCTGAGTCAGGAGACCTTGCTTCTAATCAGCCAAGAACCCTGAGCAAACTCCTTCCCTTCTCTGAGCCCTTGTTCTCTCAGCTGTAAAAAAGGGGGTTGTACTGGTCAATCACATGATCTCTTCTGTGTTCAACTCAGTCTTCAAGTGTGCGGAGTTATCAGCAGCGGATGGTGTTTGTGCTCCTCTCTCTTGCTCACGCTCCCTCCCAGGAAGGAGAAGTAAACCTCCCCATCCCACCACCCTATTGACGTTGGGCTTACTGGTGACTTGCATTGGCCAGTGGGCTGTGGGCAGAAGGGACAGTGCGCCAGTTCTGAGCATCAGAGCTTTGAGAAGCATTGCAAGTTTCCACCAGCCCACCTGTGCTCCTGCACTTGGCTAGGAGAAGAGCCCGCCCTGGTAGTCCCTGCTCCTTTAGCTTGGGTCCCAGCATGAGGAGACACTCGGAACAGGTATGGACCCAGGGCACAGCCAGAAGCTAAGCCCAGCCACGTCCAGCAGAACCACAGCCATCTCACAAACCCCCAGTGGGAAATAAATGTTTGTCATAAGACACTGCAACTTTGGAATTGTTTGTCATTGCAGCCAATGCTGACTAATACACCAAGTGATGGGAAAGCATTATCTCAGAGAAGCACACGTCAGGGACTGAGCTAAAGCCTGCCTGAAGGAGAATGAAGGGCAGCTGGAGGGGCCCCTACAGGAAGGCCCTCCTCTGTTTTCCTCTCCATGCCAGAGCTGCTGCAAACCTCCATATGGAGACGCACCTGGCTTTTGGCATCAACAATCTAGTGCTCGGCAGGGTAGGGAGAAGGTTTGGTGGGAGGGGAAGGTAAATTAGAATGCATCAATGTCAAGTTCCTCCCCACTCACAGTCTTCCAAACCTGGGCTGTCTGTTCCTCTCACTGCCTAGGTGCCATAATTAAAAGGCTCTTGAACTTGGAGTTGATATATTGGTTTTGCTAGCATGGAGAGGCAGCAAGATGGCTTAGACACGTTTATGAGCTCCAGCATCCCTGGTCTCTGGCTGCTATGACCAGTATGCAAGTCTCCAGGCCCTTCTAATTCCTAATATTAAAGGACCCCAGAGAAATTCACATCGACATTATCCCAGCCAAATTCTAGCTAATAGATATTTTCTTGCCAAACAGAGCAGTGTCACATATTTAATACAATACACATACTAATGCTCAGAGAAGACAGCTTGGAACTCTCATGCTCCCAGTTCTGCGACCTAGAGGACAAGATGAGAGTCCCAGGTTAGAACATGTGGCCAGGGCTTAAGCACGCTTCATCTCACTCGGAGAACCCAGGCCACTCCTCGCCCCTCAGTTACTTAGACCAAACCTTCAACCACAATCATATGCTGGGGGGTAAAAAGACCCAGCCCTCTACCACTCCCCCTAACATGGTAGTAGAGAGGAGGCATATAGACTTGCAAATGGAGTCAGGGAAGAAGCAGGAAATAAACTTGTTTCTAAAACACTGAAGCATGAGAGTACAGAAGTCCAGGGTGAAGCAGGAAGAACATTCCACTTCCCACTCCCAAAGGGGCCCCTGGAGCTGTGCGTGGGGTCCCAGCACTGCACCCGGCTAGAAAACCACTAGAGAAACCTGGGCATTGGCATAGGCTTATAGAAAGCCAGAAAAAAGGGAGGGAAGATGCCATTGTGCTGTTTCTAGGCATTTTGCTGTGAAGAGAATGGAATTGAGTGTACGGGCATTCGGTGTCGTGCTTGGCAGCGTGGGGTACACAGTGGAGACCTTGCACGCCTGCTGGAGGGATATAGACTGACCAACTGACCCTCCTCAAATCTCCCCAGAGGCAAGCCTCCTTGTTGTTACCTTCAGCTAGACAAGACAGATTTACTCAGGAAAGATTTAGATCTTCCTTCTTTGCCCTGCCTCCTCCTCTTTCCCACGCACTCCTCCAATCCAAGCCACTGGCCTCTCCCCAGCTCACAGGTCTCAAGCTGGGTGCCACGCCTGCTTTGGCCTCCCACACAAGGCATCCCGAGGGATCTGCGCATCATACTGCCACGTGGCTCGCCATGGCCATGCCCCAAGGAGACACGCCCCACACCCACCTATGCACACCACGTCCATGAAGCCGTACATCCCGTAGCAGATCTGGAAGAGAAGATCTTGGCGCTGCCATTTTGCCGAGGGACTGAAGGTCGACCAGATGAGCCAAGAGATGCTGGCGATGAGGAAGAGGGAACCCAGGATGGCAGCTGCAATCTGAACCTTCTCGATGACTGTCAGAGAGATGGCCTGCCACTGGGGAGACAGGGGACAGGTCAGCTGTTGCTCGGACGCCCTCACCCTGTCCCCACCCCTCTTTCTTCTGCTGCTCCAACGGCTCACCTCCGATTTGGCATTTAAACCAAGGGCTTTCCAACTTGTAGTGCAATGGACATTTCTGTGGCTTTCTGAGGTTCACATTGAACCTTTTGATCACACCAAGTGATTGTAATTCAGTGTAAGGAGGGGCTTCGGGGCAGACATGGCTGGGAAGGAGGACAATGATATAGACAGAGAAATGGAGGGAGACGTGAAAATGCAGAGGTAGTGTGGGTGGCATTCCAGGGCCCCAGAATGTTCTTTTCAGAACAATATGGTCTAATTCTCACTAATAGGTTCTGAGAGAGAACAGGCCCCCCTTTTTTTCCTTTGGCTTATTTTCTGTGATACCACCTTGCATGCAATGTAATTTATATATGCTGGAGTTTGCCAGTTCAACAGACAAAGAGAGGACACAGGGCAAGAAAAACAGCTTAGAATTTACTGAATGTATACCAACACTAATATTTCATTTTTAACAGAAAAAGCACTGTACTTATGGCAGTACTGATGGATGAGTTAAAGGCTGGGGTGTGGGTGAGTTTCAAGTATGTCATTTGTAATTTTGATTCTATGGCTGGTCCAGCAGCCCAGGCCTAAATGATCCAGGAGCTGGATTCTAACTTGGGGCTTATGCACGCACTTACTCATGTCTTGAGTACTATCTACGTGCTGCCCGCTATGCCAGGGGCTGGATATTAGGCATGAGGCAAAGACAGACAAGGCCCTTGCCCTTATGGTGCTTATAGTCTAAGGAACTTAGATAACCAAATAATTATTTACAACTACAATTCATCAGGGTAAGAAAGGAAGGAACATGGCACAGTGAGAGCCTATGATATTGGGATCTGACTTTCAAGAGGAAGTGAATCTTGAGCTGAGTAGGCATTTACTAGGCAAAGAAAGCAGGAAAGAGGGCTCCAGGCAGCAGGAAGAGCATGTGCAAAGGCCCTGTGCCAAAAGAAAGCATGGTGAGTATGAAAAACTGGAAGAAGGTCTGAGTGGGTGGAGCGGAGAGAGCAAAAGAGTTTGTGGGATGAAACAACTGGAAAAGTAAGGAGGGGAGACCACCCCGAATCTTGTAGAATAGGCACAGATTCTGGACTTTGTCCTAAGAGTAAACATGATGCCATGAGTGGTTTCAAGCAGGGAACTGACAGGATCAGATTTGGGAAGATGGGGGGAAAGACATCCTCTGATTGGAGAGGTGTACATGACACTCTGCAGAGAACACCTCGAGAAAGCATTTCAGCCTGAACTTGGAGCAAAGGCAGGCTACCTCCCACCTGCCAGCAGGCAGCCCCTCACTTTGTGTTCGCTGTATGGAAGCACCGATTCTGGCTCCAGCTGGGACCAGCCAGTGGCCCCCAAGGAATCGTAACCACTGGAAAGCAAGTCACTTGTTGGTCCAGATGTAGGACATCAGCCTTTGTATGTAAGTATACAGAGAGATCCCATTGCAGGTAATCGGGCCTTAACGTTTTCCACTGCTTGTCCCAGCCTAGGGTTACACATAACAAAGAAATTTTCCAGAAGGTGGCCTGATCGTAAGGCGTCTCTCATGTACAAGAAATGCTTTTCCCAGGAAAAGCGCTGCCTGGAAGGAGAGCTTCTGACTGAGCTTTTTGTTTCTACCATTGAGACATCAGTAACCCTCACCTTCTCCTGCTCCTCTAGACTTCAAAAATCCCAAGTTCAGAGGCACAGAAAGGTCCCCTTCATCCCTAAAGCCCCTGCTACCATCCCCCAAGCCACCTGTGGAACGCAAACGGGGCTCCTGACCCAATGTGAGGCGTGATGACGAAGGATCAGGGTGGGGGTATGTGGACGAGCCCCTCTCCTCGTGTCTGCGTTGTGTGGGGCACAGAGATGTGGGGGAAGAGCTGAGGACAAAGCAGAGAACGAGCGAGCTCTGAAGTCGCAGAGGAGGGCTGGGAAGGGGAGAAGCACACCGTGGTGCCGGGCTGTGCTGCCACCAGCCACCCAGAAAGTCGGAACCTCATTCCAAGCGAGATCCTGATCTCAGTAGCGTTAGATGTCTCTGTCCTCTGAACTCCTGTCCTGCAGCACCAACGATCGGACAAAGGTGGATGAGCACAAGACTGGATGCTTCCTTCCTTGTAACAGGAAGGGGCACCAGGCAAAGGTTCAGATGACCCGAGACTAGTCGAGCTCTGCTCCTACTTGTTGAGTGTGACCCTGCAGAAGTCAATAAGTCGGGAGGGCCCTCCATTTTTCCTTCCATGAAAACGAAAATAATCGGTCCTTCCTGCTTCCTAGTTTTGAGAGGGTTTCATGAAATAATTCTTAAACCAGTGCTTTGAAGGGATTTCTTTACTCTGTTTCAGTAAAAATACAGATAAGCATGCCAAGGCGACGTCTTCCCAAACGTGCCTGTGCACCACAGGTAGCGGGTAAGAGCCTGGACCCAGGAGTCAAATGCCCTGTGTGCCACTTAAGAGCTGTGTGACTGTGGGCACATGGCTGAAGCCTCTGCACCTCCACTGTCTCATCTGTAAATTAAGAATGACAATAGTACCCACATCATCAGGTTGTTTTCAAGATTAAATTAGATAATATGTGTGACTATTTAGAACACTGTCTGGCAGCTAATAATCACTGACTAAATGTTCATTAATATAACTGCAGTTCAGAGGCAGCAAAGAGAAGGCAGGGAGCAGCCACGCAGCCTCGAGACCCACAGGGCTGTGCTGGCATTCCTTTCTCAGTGGTTCTTTCGGCTAGAAACATTGCTTCCAGAGCGTCACTGAGATGATGTCCCATAGTAGACGGCTGTGTGATGTCTCACAACTTTGTGTGGGGCCTGACCCAGGAGGTGAGAGACCCAGAGGATTGGAAGGAACCGCCCCTCTCTGACAGAGGAGGCAGGGCTGGGGGTCCCCATCCATCGCTCCACCCGCTTGCGGTAGCACCGGCCAGGGCCATCCCGTACCGCAGACAGTCCGGCTGGCTGGGCTGTGGGAGCAGGAGCTGCCCACAGGGGAGGGGCAGGCAGCTGTCTGACACTTGGCTGGGCCCGAAGAGCTCCAGACATACAATCGGGACAATGTGGGTCATCACAACCACACAATGCTGCTTCTAGTCCCAATTACTTCCTTCTTCTGGTCCTGTCCAGAAGTGAAATGGCATTTCCTGAGCACACACCACTGCATTTCCAGGAGCAACAGAATTGGAGGGAGTCCCAGTGTCTAGAAGCTCATAGTTGAAGACAGGGTAGAACCTTAAGAATAGACCAGTAGACCAACATTGCCAACACTGCCGCTTACTTACCTGACTTACAAGATTAGAATAAACTTTTCTCTTTTTTATCCTCAGGAAAAAGTTATCCCTAAATGGTTTTTCACTTTATGAGCCGAGGGTGTAGCCAAGGAAGGGTACTTTGGGGTGGGCTCATGGGTTTGGAATCTGACCCTTATTGAGGCTTGTGCCCGCTGAAAAGGAAGGGGAGGGTTAATGCATTCAGACCTCTGCTCCAGCCCAGAGGATGTGGAATCAGCTGTCTCGTGACACTGCTATTTTAAGACACTTCAAGATTTTGAAATGAATTGAAGATGGAACCAGCAGCGGGGAAAGGCACTTCTTATTCTGTCCCTTTGTACACTATCAAGATGGCTAAGTTGCCTGGGGCTTTTGGTACCACCTTCCAGGAATGGCCCCTACCCCCAGCCCACTTGCACACGCACAAACACACGCACACTCATTCCTGGGAGTACCCCGGGTAAAACTCCATAGTATCTAAAATAAAACACCCTGCACACTGCAGCTGCAGGTGTCTCCTGCTGCCCCACCATGCAAAGACCCCACCCCACGGTCACCACCAAACCACCCACCCTCCTGGCCTTGCAGGATGGACCCTCCGCCTCCGCCTCAGCGGGGAGGAAGGAAACTGTGCCAGGCAGCTGAAGTCCCATCTTCACTACGCTAGTGGCTAAGTGATTATGCGGCGGCTTAACTGGCTGATGATGCTTATGCGACGCTATTTTCAGAAGCAAAATGCTCTGTGCATGTGTGCACACCTTGCAGGGAGAGCTGTTGAATTTGGGGGCATTTACAAGGGAATGACGGATGTGTCAGGGCAGGCTGGGGTGGAGGCAGAGGGAGCCCTGAGTTCTGTCTGAATCTGTTTAGCAGACCTCACCCAGCCCTGGCCTTTTTGTAGTAGTAGCCTTTTCACATTCTCTCCTCGCCTTCTCTCTTCCTTCTTGCCTGTTTTCCCATTATTCTCTGCCTCCCTGTCCTGTCTGTTCTCCAGTTTTCTCTCTACCTTCTGTCACTGGAAGTATGGTCTGTGGTGCAGCTGCAGCAGCTAACCTGATAGCTTGGTAGCACGTGGCGTCTATTCCTCGCCCGGGACCCACTGACCATAGTCTGCATTGGCCAGGACTCCAGGTGAATTACACAGGCATTAAAGTTTGAGAAGCGCCTCTGCATCCCCTCCACTTACGTCTTCTACAGCCCTCAGCTTAGCTCATCACTCGGGCCACCTCTGTCTTTTTCAGTGTCCTGTTCTCTTCTGCCCTCTGGTCTTTTCCTCCCTTCTTTTCTTTTTCTTTCTCCATCCATCCATCCATCCTTCCTTCCTTTCTTTCTCTCTTTGTTTTTTCCTTTCCTTCCTTCCTTCTTCCTTTCCTCATTCCTTCATTCATCCATAGGCTGACTTACTCTCCCTCTTCCACCTGGGTCTCTGCACTTTTTTCCTTCCGTGTCTATTTCTCTCGTTGACCCATCCCTTCCTCTTACTCTTGCTGCGGCGGAAGAGCAAACACAGACGTGCTTGCATCCCCTCCCGCCCGCCCGCAGGCCACCCCCAGCCCGAGCAGCGTGGGGTCCCCAGGCCCAGGCCGGGCAGTACCTGCAGGGGATTCTTTGTGCTCATGGCGACGACGTGGTACTTGTAGTAGCACAGCTCGCAGCTCCAGCAGCCCCGCTCGCTGATCCACTTGATGAGGCAGGGTTGGTGCGTGCACTTGACCGAGCCGTCGCAGCGGCAGGGGCTCAGCAGCTCCCCCTGCAGGGAGAGAGGCGCAGGGGTGAGGCCGAGCAGGGAGTCCCGTACCGAGGTGGGTTGGGCTCCCCAGCTAGGCGGGACCACGCGCCCCCACAACCAGGCCACAGGCTTTGTCTGGAGGCACCGGACTCCACCCAGGAGGGGAGACAAAAGGCCAATATGCTGAGATGGCAGGAGTTGCTGCAGAGAAAGTTTAGGCTCCAGGTGAGGAGATGGGAGAAGTTTCTCAAATCCGTCTCAAGAACTTGGGGCTAAGACTTTTAAAGGTAGTTCGGTGAACAAAGGGCTTGGGAACTGAGTCTGCTAATTGGCTGGAGGTGAGCTCATGGGGTTGGGAAGCGGAAATTGTCCTCTGGGGTGAACAGGAGTTCCTGGGTAGGGGGGTCACAGGATTGTTGGACTGGCTGCCACGCCTGGCCACTGGTCCGGCTGACCCAATGCGGAGTGTGGAAGATAATCTCAAAGACCAGGCTTAGATTTTACAATAGGATGTTAGCCATAGAGATTTATCTACAGAAGCCGTTTGGGAAGTCACAAATCTTACACCTATCCAGGATATGTGACACTTAAGCAGTAAGCAGTTACAGCAGTAGGGAAGTTAGGGAACAAGGGCTAGTTAACTTTCAGCTATAGCTAAACTTCTATGGAAGTCAGACTCTTATCACCATTCCTGCCTGTGGCCTTACATTATCTTAATATAGGCGATTTCAGCCTGGGCTCCAGCGCCCCCACCATGGGAGCCAAGCCACTTCAGTCCGCTCCGCCGACCGTTCTGAGCCCTCTGCCCCTGCTTGGTACTCGGCAGGACAGGACTATACTTCCTGCACTGCTGGGGTCCTGGAGCTCTGTGAGGATGAGACCAGACAAAGCCTTTGCTGTCCAAACGGGGTGTCAGACTTCTCTGTAAAGACTCAGCCAAGGGTTGCAAACTCAAATGCCCTCAGGACAGGCAACACAAGTGACAAAAGCTAGTTGATGGAGACTGGTGGGTGAATTGGGAAGCCCAGACCCAGGTTAAAGGGACAGCCACCATCAGCTCCAGCCAGCTGTGGATGCGGAGTCTAGTGAGGATCTTTATGTAAAATATCCCAAACGTCAAATATTAACAACGAGTGCGGGTTTTCAAAGTAGATTGTGAGGGTCATTTTGCCTGGCTTCAGAGCTCTGGTCTCAGCCTTTGCAGTCTCCTGCAGGCTGACACACAGAGACCCAGGAACTCTCTGTGCAGCCTCCCACCCCTGATCCCCGAAGGAGGAAAACATGGGGACAGGCCTGAACCCCGGGGACCTAGGAGGTTGGGCAGATGCCCTCCCTGAAGGCCCAGGTCCCTCCAGCAACCTCAGCCTGGCTGGGAGTGGCTGGGAAGCACAGCCTGGGGGAACTGGAAGCAGGAAGGCAAAGGACCTGGCCAAGCGACATGGTGTCAGGATTTGAAACCCTCCCATGAGTGGACTGCAGAGTTGGACTCATTCTCCAGAACTTTCTGTGAGCCTATCAGATGACCATGACTGAAGCCTGCATCTCTGTGTCCCCTGCCACGAGGGCCCCAAAGTGCCTCCATGAGCCTCACCCACTCCCCCTCCCTCCCTCTCCTCTCTCTCATCCCCCACTTGTCTGTTATCTTGTCTCCTCACCCTCCTAGCTCCCGGTCCACCACTTTTGCTCACTAGGTCCCCATCCACCCACGTCTTCTGTTTACTTTCCCAGAGACCTTTGCCATTGGGCCCACCCCCCTTCCCAGCCTGTGTCCCTCTGGCTTTGCCCACAGCCTCTCCTTCCTTATCCTCTGTGCCTCTACCCCCGGCTCTGCTACCCAGCCCCTCTGCCTCCCTCCTATCCAACCACCCACAAGATTGCCCAGTTCCAATCCCTAAGCCCCCCTCTGGTGGATTTGGGATATGGCCACTTGAGCCATGTCCCTGCTAATTTGGGGATTTCACCATTCATAAAACCACACCCTGTTCTCAACGGTAAATAAGAAGCACCGGAGCTCCTGGCTTCTACGTCACAGATAACCGTGTTCTTTGCCGCAGACTGTAGAATTAGCCATTTCCTTCCAAGATTCCTGGAATCATCTTTCCCTTCTACTTCAACTTCTATCACTCAAAAACCTCACCTTGGCCTACATGAAGTCTAGAATATCCTGTTGCACCTGTCCCACCTGTAAAACTGCTACTCTGTCTCCTAGAGGGCTCTAATGCCAGCTCCTACAGGGAGTCATCCCTGACTTCCCCAGCTTGAGCTCAAGCTTTGATCTCTGTGCTGAGCGGCTCGGCCATATCCTGCTAGACCACTCAGCACACCATTATGAGGATCTCTGTGTAGGCCTGCCCACCTCCAGAGTGGCCCTGGAAGACAGGAGCAAGGTGTTCGTCTTGCACCTTTTTCTGCAGCAGCTGAGCCCTACACCCTCAGCAACTTTTTGTGTTTGAACGAATAGATGAAAAAATAAATCAAGTGACTTTCCTGCACTGCCCTGAGGAACAAGAATGAGAATGTCCACTCCATGAGAACGGGAACCACGTCCCTCTTGCTGACTCTGGCACCCAGCCTCCTGCCCACTGCCTGGCACTCTGTGTGTATTTGTGCAGGGAGTGAACTTGGTGGCAGAAACGCTCAGGCATTCATCACCACGACACCTCCCTGGCTCTGCCCTCTGCTCCTCCATTATCCACAGGCTCCGGGTCTTCCCTGTACCCTCTGTTTTGCATTCTCCATTTGTCTGTGGGTCACTACACTGTGACCCCTCACAGGGACAATGCCTTATCCACCTTGGCATGCACAGCACTTAGTACAGGGCCTGGAACCGTTAGCTGCTCAATCCGACTTTGACAGCTGAGCGTGTGCGTATCTATTTGATGAGCCAGAGGTTTTGCTTCTCTAGGGCGTGGCCAGCTTTGAGCTCCAGGTGGGCAGCTGTGGTGCCTGGGAGAGGAGAAGAAGAGGCAGCAGGTGCCCACATTGCTGGGCACTCACCGTACCCACCAAGGCCTGAGCACTCTTGGGGTTGAGGAGCTGCTGAAAGGCTCCAAGGAGGAAATAGGAGGGGTGAGTGAGGAGAGGTGCTGGGGGAGTGGCAAGAGCCCTCATTATTCATGGCAGCGTTTCCTAGGCTCATTAATTCTAACAGGGTGAGCTGGGTTTGATTAATCGGGTTGTTAAGCAGCCATGTCACATTGCCGATCAGGTAAGAGACATTACTTCTGGTCCCTGGCAACGGTGCCCAGCGTCTTGCTTCCCAAGCAGCAGCCACGAGACAATGCAGGAGGAGCTGCTGTCTGGGGCACCTCCAGTAACAAGACCTGGCTCTGGATGTGGGACCCTCGGGGTCCACTGGAGCCCAGCTCAGGCCCCTCAGCCAGGCCCCTCAACATGCTCACCTGGAGAGGGAAGGAGAGAGCAGGCCCTGGCCTGGTCCCCGTGCCTGGCTAAGAGGCCAAGAGGCCAAGAGGCCAACCATATGCTGCTTTGCCCAGAGTGACTTGTTAAGTTCCCCTCATTTTCCTTTGGGGTTGGACAAACCAAAAGGCAGAATAGGGACTTGCTTCTGGCACTGCAAATATTAGAAAGCAAGGACCCCAAAACTGTTAGAAAAGTTTAACTTTGAGGAAGGAAGCGATCCAGGATTTTAGGGGGAAGAAAAACAGAAATAAACTATTTTAACCCTGGCATTCAGGCAAGTTTTGTATTTTATGATTTAATGTATTTTTATGTACATTTAGGGGGAGGGCCATAATCTTTTTAGGGTTTAGGACTTCTAAAAGGCCCTACCCTGGACCCTTCACCACCTTCTGCTGGTCAGCTCTGTATGTCTTCAAGAACAACAGAAATGGAAATGAGCCAGATGGACTTAAGTTAGACTTATGAAGACGTTCCTTACAGTAAACTCTGTTAAAAGCTAAAATGGGCAGGGCACAGTGGCTCATGCCTATAATCCTAGCACTCTGGGAGGCCAAGGCGGGAGGATTGCTTAAGGCCAAGAGTTCAAGACCAGCCTGAGCAAAAGCAAGACCCCATCTCTACAAAAAAATAGAAAAATTAGGCCGGGTGCAGTGGCTTATACCTGTAATCCTAGCACTCCAGAAGGCTGCATTTTGTGTGCATGATCTCAGTTAATCGTGCTTGAGGATTGCTTGAGTTTAGGAGTTCGAGACCAGCCTGAACAAGAGTGAGACCCCGATTCTACCGAAAAAATTAGCTGGGCGCAGTGGTGTGCGCCTGTAGTCCCAGCTACTCGGGAGGCTGAGGCAGAAGGATCGCTTGAGCCCAGGAGTTTGAGGTTGCTGTGAGCTAGGCTGACGCCAAGGCACTCTAGCCTGGGTGACAGAGCAAGACTCTGTCTCAAAAAAAAAAAAAAAATACATATATATATTAGCTGTGCATGGTGGCATGCACCTGTAGTCCCAGCTACTCAGGAAGCTGAGGCAGGAGGATCGCTGGAGCCCAAGGGTCTGAAGTTGCAGTGAGCTATGATGATGCCACTGCACTCCAGCCTGGGTGACAGAGTAAGACTCTGTCCCCCCCCAAAAAAATAAAAGCTAAAAATGTGCAACATGGAAACTGAGCTGGATCCTCACCCACTCTGCCCTAGTAAAAATCTCTCACTGTGAGAGAGCTCTCTATTGAAGAGAAAGGTTAAATGACTAACTCAAGGTCACATAGCCATCAGACTTCAAGCCTCACCACACCTCTCTGCCCGACCCCTTCTGCCCCCAGTTCCCGCTGTCCCACCTACCCCTGTGCCCACAAGTCTCTTCTCTGTCTCCGCCTTCTCCAGACCTCACCCCCTTCCTGGCCCAGCTGAGGCCCCTCAGCCGAGTCTCCCATCATCCCCACAGTTCAGCACTTAGTCATTTTCAAATCCCCCTGGGGCTGGGCTGCTCCTGCACACCCGTAGAACTGAGCGCATGGGAGACACACGTGGACAGGCACCAAGGCGTGGGAAAGGACAGGCCCCCCGGCCCAGCTCCTGAGGCCCCAGCATTTGGGCTGGGAGGATTAACAAGATCTTGTCTGCAGAGCTCAGCAAACTCACAGATCAAAGGGGCTCATTAATGCGAAGAGCACCAGACACTTCCTCAATGATCTTCTCAGAGCTTTGGGGGAGAGACTGTCCTGGGAATGACTAAAACAAGAGAAATGGGGTCTTCTCTAATCCCCTGACCCCCAAGGGGCACAGTGTGGGGGCGTGGTTAGGAGCAGACTCGGGCAAGCCTCTCAACCTCTCTGACACTCCATTTCTTCATCTTCCCCTGCAAGTAGCTTCCTCCTCGAAGGGTAGTTCTCAGGATTAAATGAGATCGTGCACACAAATGCTTGGCACAGTGCCGGCACAAGTAAGTCCTCTTGTTGTTAAAACACACAATTCTGACTCATTTCTGTAAGAACTTTAATTTCACAGCTCTTTTTTCTACAACAGCTCTATTTTGTTTTCCTACTGTCACGCTAAGATAGGCCAATAGGTAAGGAAGGGAGCAAGTGCCTTAAGAAAAGGGTCAACTGAGCCATAGAGAGCAGTAGAGATTGAAGAACTTTCTAGAAGAGCCTGCCCTTCTGGGACAAGGGACCAGAACACAGTTCTCCTGATGTCTACTGTCTTGCTCACTTATTAACAGGGGGATACTGAGAGCATTTGGGGGACCTTCTCTTCAGGGTACGCTGAACAGAAGAGCACAGGTCTCCTGGATGGGTTAAGTGGGGTCACGCTAGAGGCTGGAGGGAGGACAAAGTGACCCTCTAGATCTTGGCTGTGACTGATCTGGTAGGCGGAAGAAGAGAGCAGGACATATTCTCGCTGCTGTGGGAGACGAGGCTCTGCCTCCCCCAGACAGGAAGGAGCGTTGAGCTAAGACAATTAAGAAGCAACAGGTGCAGGCGAGCTCTCTGCCCTCTCTCTGGCTAAAAGCAGGACAGAGATTTATTCACAAATACAAAAGGTATCCTGCCTCCCCATCTCCGCCAAGAGAACAAACGTGAACCACTGAAGACAGCTTGACACCCTCATGGGCCTTGAGGTGATGCCGGAGGGATTTATATTAACAAGCTCCACCTAACTAAACTTTCTCTGCCATTTGTTTGCCTTCCCTCCCAAGTTGCTGCCTGTGGAGACTCAACATCCTTTTTCTTTGTTTTGTCACTTTTCTAAACATGTATTGTTCTTTGTTGAAGATGCTACATAAGCCAGAGTTCTAAGCCACTGAATTACCGTTCACTGAGGTTTCTCCCATGTGATGTGCGCTGCACACGTTAATAAACGTGCTTATTTTTCTCTTGCTAATCTGTCTTTTATTACAGGGCTTTGTCCAAACTACAAACTTAGGAGGATTGAGGAAACATTATATTTCTTTTCCAACACTGCCAGTGACACGGCAAGCTGCAGGCACAAGACTCCAGTTGTTTCTCCATTCATAGATTTCTTTGTTTATTTCAGGCTTGCTTCATTTTTACCTCTTTCAATCTGAAAGTCTCACTTCTGGAGTCCTTAGGTTACCTGGTTGCCATGGCAATGGCAGGTAAGCCAAAGACCTCCCTTTCCACCCACACAGGTGCCAGGCATCCCTGCCACAGAAAGGAAAGAAATAAATACAGCATAGTGTAGCAGAGACAGCCCTGGACCATGGAAGAGAAGGGCTCTGGAACCAGTCTGTCTGTCGGGTTGCCTCAAATCTACCCACATCATCTCTGCCAACTCTGGTGTCACCTGTCTTTTGTCTCTCCTCCCACTCACAGCAGCTGTCCGTCAGCTCCTTGCTTTTCCAGTTCTGATATGACAGATGGGCTTGCTGGCTCCCCCGTTATGATACGAACACCAAGGCAGAAAGTCGATTGTGCTGCTCCTGTGCCCCTCTCCTCTGACCCAGTTCCGGGCAGTGCTCATTGTGTATTAATGATGTGTTCAGGGGCACAGGATGGGGTTTTACTTCCCCCTCATTCCTTCCTCACACCCACACCCATGGGAGGAAGAGAAAAAATTAAGAGACAGTTTTGTAAACATAGTAACCCATCGACATTTTCTCTGAGATGGAGTCGATATTAGCAAGGAACATTTCAGTTACCTTGTAGATGTCCCACTGTGAAGAGTCAGAGGATTTAAAACCTTAAAATCAGAATTTCCCCTCCAGGGTGGAACTGGGTTCTGTGTGTGTTGGGGTGAGGAGAAATGAGTATAGCTGAAAAGGTTCCTTGGGTTTGTGGAAGAGAATAAAGAGGGAGGCCAAAGAAAGTAGGGATTCCCCAACATCCATGTTAGGTTGTCTCTATGATGATGGATAATTGATTTGATAGAGAAAGTAAAGAACTGTTTGTATCACTCCTTGGACTGCCTGTATGTGGGGAACTAGCTAACAGTGAGACTTACTAATAACATACCCTCCCCTCCCAACTTTATGGGCACAAGCAAACTGGTCCATGAGATTGACCAACTATCTGCATGGTTGTAATCTGGGTTGGTGGAGGGGGTTGAGGAGGGAAGAGAAAAAGGGAGAACACAAATGGGGCCAGTGAACAGAAGGAAGAAGCTCATAGAATCTAGAAGATTCCAGTGTATTCTTCCTTCAGGATACCAGGAAATGATTTCTCAATTCTACAGACCTGTGGGAGGTCAACCTATCCTGTTATCAGGATCAAGAAAAATGACCTATCATGAAGACCTTCTTTCCAGCAAAGACTGTGGAGGAGAGATGAATTGGGGAAGGTGTGACTCCTGCTGCCATAGAGGATGATGAAGTGAGTTTCCCCCTTATCTGTGGGAGGCAGGCCGGTTGGCAAGATGACCTTCAAAGATCCCCCATGGCCCTAGAATCCATTATTGTTCACAAACAAGCCATTCTGCATTCCGTGCATATTGTGTCAGACAGTGTGTGGGCTGCTCTCTGCTTTCTGGCTGGAGCCCTTCCCAGATGATCTCTCGGCTCCACCACCCATCCGCGGCATTTCACATGCTCCCTTCTCAGCCAGGCCAGGCCACAGGTCTCCCTTCCCTCTCAATGGCACCAAGTCCAAGTGTTGGCTTCAAGAGACTAACAGTGTGTTGACACTGGCAGAAGGAAATAACAAATTGTTGCAAGATAATTTGATTTAAAAAAAGAAAGAACTGTATTACTAAGAAGAAAAAAAATATTTAAGGCCTTAATGAGCTGTAGTTATCTACACTAAATCCAATTAACCACATAATTATTTCTAGTTCTACTCATACCAGCAGCTTACTATCACGTGCACACACACATACACACACACGTGTAATCTGCTTCTGTCTTCACAGAAAATTTTCCAGCCTTCTGCTTATCATTTCAAAGAATAAGGGATGCAGAAAGAGACAGGGAAAACAAACAGACCCAAACCAAACTCTCCAAACTGTGTTTTTCATTTTCATGATAATTAGTTTATCCGTGCAATGCTTTTCTCCCTATAATTTAACTGGTATAAGACAAATGTACCTATTCCCTCTAACTGCCTCTAAATTTACTGAGCTGGTACTAGAAAGAAGAACTTAACCTCACAATAATTGAATTTAAATAACATCCAATTCTACGAAGTCAAACATGATCTGCATAATAAACAAACCAAGCTATATGAGGGCTGGCGGGAAAAAAGAAGGTCATATTTAATGTGTATATTCGTAATCACATCCGTATTTCTAATGACCTAAATGTGCAGTATACTGTCCATTTGTCTTTCTGTATAACTCATCATTACCATCACCGTCGTTACCAAAGAGCTAAAATTAAAGACTAATCTGCCCTGAGTCTTCTAACTGGCTCAACAGAAAAATATAATTTAGATAAACCTTGAATAGCTGGAATTGGGCTATTTGCATATAGTGGGCTGGGCCTGTTTCCAAGGTTCCAGGCCACCACGTTGAAATTTCAGGGATGCCAGGTCACCACATTCTTTTTCTTTTCCAGAAGTCAAACCAAGGCAATTGTCTCCTAGGGGCAGCCCTCCATGTGCCTATACACTGGCAGAGAGATGCCCAGCCTCAGCTGTGCAAAAACTCTCATGGTGTTGTTTTAAGGGATTGTGGTGAAATTCTCCAAAAATTAATTTTCAGTCACTGTAATTAATATATCATTCAGTGTATTTAGGGGAGACAGCAGATGTTGCAAATGCAAACGAGTTGTAATAACAAGTTATGCTTCACAGATGTTCCAGATCATGGCCCTAGACATTTAGAACTGCTTCTATGTATGGCTGACTATTACAAAATGAAAAAGCAAGATCTTTCCTAGGTGCCAATCCCAGCTCTGCCACCTTCGGGCTGGTGACCCTGGGTTTAATCAATATAAGCCTTGATTCCTTGGTTCTCAGAATTTTTCATGCATAAGAATCACCAGGGAGGCTTGTTAAGAATTCACATGCCCAGGCTTCCCTCCAGAGATTCCGATTCCATGCAGACCCGCTCTTCTTCTCTTGAAGCAAGGTTGGCTAAGACTCATTTTGTGAAACTCTGGACAAGATACTTTTCAGCAAACCTTCTGTCTCCTGCATCACTTTAAGACTCTTATGTATACAAAGATAAAAATAAATACCACAAGCTAAAACTTAACTGAGCACTTACTGGGTGCCAAACCCTTTGTGCAAGTGTTGACAGCTGGGTTCAAATCCCAGTTCTTCCACTTGCCAAGTGAGGGACACTGTGCAAGGGACCTACCTGCTCTGAGCCCCAGTCTGACACACAGGTAGTGCTCATTGGAGCATCATTAATTGTTGTCTCTCGTGTACCCCCCTATCCTCACTGAATCTCTTGACACCCCAACAAAAGGAGGCAGGGAGAAGATGCTGCTCTCACACTGTGGCCGAGGGGTCCCTGCAGCGTGTTGCCTTACCAAGCACCTCACTTCACTGCCCTGTAAATGAAGTTCATCATTCTGAAACCTGTGAGGATGTAAGCTGCCTGGGAGCCTGGGTCGTGTGTCTAGGTAATAGCTGCGGTCAAAGCCAGGAGTCAGCCTCCAGGTGCTGCTAACTGCTGTATTATTCCTGGGGGAGGGCAGAACAAAATAGATAACCAGTCTTCATTCATCCGCCTGCCTCTGCCTCTCTTCCTTGGGACCCGTCCCGCCCCAAGCCTTCTTCCCTCACATGCATGTGTTTCTGTCTCCTATGACAGGGAGAAATGAAAGGGCATTAAATTAAGAGTGTTTTTCTAGCCATCTCTCCTCTTCCCTTCTGCCCTCTCAGGTAGGGCTGTGGACTTGTGTGTTCATGGGGCCAGCTGAGGGCTTAGTGTTGCCTCCACTGTGGTCCTCAACCCCCGGGCCGCAGCCTGGTGCCGGTCTGTGGCCTATTAGGAAATGAGCTGTGTGTCTCCACCAGAGCTCCGTACCACGCACCCCTCCCCACCCAGGGCCACCCCATGCCCCCAGTCCGTGGAAAAATTGTCTTCCATGAAACCGGTCCCTGGTGCCAGAAAGGTTGGGGACCACTGGCCTGCAGGAAATGAGGGGAAGTGCAAGCAGGGCCCAGAAGGCAAAATGAGCTGCACGGTAGAGCTTAGCAAGGGAAGGGAAGCCAAAAAGGGGGAAAGATTGTCACCCTACGATTTCCTCTGTCTGCTTTGTAAAGCGACTGCTGTAAACATATAAATTGTTTTTCAATTTTTCCCCTATATGGGTCTGTATTTCTTCTTATCAGCTTCATTATCACCAGACTCCATTTAGACTGAAAAACCTGATCCCCAGAGAGGGCACTGGCCTTTGCGAGGGTGGTGCAATGGGGAAGCGCTGAAATAGGAGAAAATTCAGACCAGACCCACCCACCGCCAACAGGTTCAGAGTGCCAGGGGGTGGGTCCCGCAGTCCCTGCAAGACTGATGGCCTGCCTTTCTCCCCGGGTGATAGCCACGCCAGCGTCTGCTGCAAACCCAGCCCAGTTCTTTTCACACCTCTCAAGGAAGCCTACTATTCCTGAAATGTTGGCTCTGGTTCCCCATCAGGAATAAGCATGCTAAGCAGAATCTGAATTACTATGGCATGTGAATAGACTCCGGTCTGTTGACTCCAGGCTTCTGCTAAGCTGCTCCAAGTGGCTGTAGCTTCTGTCATCTTGGCAATTTTATTTTCTGTTTCAAAGAAGCATTTCTTACTTCTGGAGCAGAGAAGGGCCAGGTGGAGGTCTTCGAAGATCTTCCTCCCATGCCCCAGCCTCTGGTCGGACTGCCTGCCCCCAACCCTGACAGATGGCAGGGAGCCTGGGAGTCCCCCTCGCTCGCCAGTGCTTCCCAGGTTCCCTTTCGCATTCATGGATGAAAACCAATGTGGAGCAAGGCCAGAGCTCACAGGACACCCCACGCCTCTACACTCAGGGTCGGGGGCATATTTATGGGTCAGCACTGTTTCCCTCCAAAGGACTGAGGCCACAGCCTGCAGTCTTCTTTCGGGTGCCACCCTCAGGAACACTGGTTGGGAAGTGACGGTCAGCCTGGAGTCCAGGACTCAAGATGGCATCTGCCCAAGACAGTCACACAAGGGGCCACTTTCTCAGGACCCATCCAGGTGCTCAGCTTTTGCTATGCTTTTTAGGCCTGCATCTCACTTAATTAGTAGCTGGTATATAAAATATTACTTCCTTTTATTTCAGATGATCAGGGAGTAGGGAGTTGAGCAAGCAATCAAGACTCGCTGTTTTCAGTCATGTTCTAGGCTTTGGTGACTCAAATCCTTTTTTGCCTCGTCGTATGCTTCCACAATTAATTAAAACTTCATTCATCTTCTCCTCAGCCATCATCCATCCACACTGAGCAGTCCTATTTTTAAATCCTACTCTCCTGTCTTTGATCATTTCAGCTACTTTGTTTCTAGACCTTTATCCGTCTTTTAGGTTTTTAAGGTAAGTGTTCCTGTTATATTTAAGACAGCCAAAGATGCCCATGACCAGAGGCTGGGGGGAAAAGGCTAGATCTTAAAAGAATATATAGATTTATTATAAATCAAATTTTTCTTCATAACTACAGCCCCATCCCACACACATAGTTCCCCCCAAATCAGGAACATAAAGTACAGCCTGTTTTTAACTTGTATTTTTCCATTCACACTATGTCATGAAAAAATTCTCATGGTGATCCATTATTTCACAGATCATATCCATGAGTTTCCTTAGAAGACAGTTCTGGGATGGAGTTACTAATTTGAAGGACATGGACATTTTTAAGGCTGTTGATACATGTTGCTAAATTGGCCTTCAGAAAGATGTTGCTGGTTTCCATCCGCATTGTCAGAGTGTGTCAGTGTCTGCTGCTATTGCCCCACTTTCAAGGTCTTGTTTTTTCCACATTCTCATGGGCAGCTGTCAATGGTACCCTGGGTGGGACCCTGAGAAGAAAGGCTCAGAAAGTGTACACAGTCTAGTTGTTTTATATCTTTCTTTGCACCATAGGAAAGGAGCAGGATGTGGCTGCAGGACTGGGGCAGAGTTAAGAGCAGCCATGCCACTGTGGCAGACTGGGAGGAGGGTCTCAGCCATGAAAGGGAACGAGCTGGAGGCTGCAGGATCTTAGCCTGGCTGCTTCCTCTTCTCTGGGGACCTGAGGAAGGTAGAGATGACTCAGAGTATTCTTGTTAAGAGTCTCAGCACAGTCTCTGAGATGGCAAACCACAGGGCTAAGACTCCTGGGGCTAAAAGGTCCCACATTTAAGACCCATCAGCCAGATAATTGCCCACCACTGCCCTTTAAGATACATAGACATGGGAACTCCACACTCTTCCCCAGCAAAACTCTTGTGTGACTGGAGAGTTTGTGATTAAAAATGTCATCTTAAATGTAACCTATATCTTCCCTGCTGCAATTTCAGCCTTTTCCTATCTTTTCATGATGAATGAAAAAGGCACAGCCTTTAAGATCAGACAACTTCTGGCTCTGCCATTTACTAGCTGTATCAGTAAACACCAGCTGCTCACTATGCCTCTACATATGCACCCCAAAATTAGTGGCTTAAAGTAACAACCACTTAGTATTTTTCCCAAGTCTACAAGTTGGTTCAGTGGTTCTGCTGATCTGGTTTGGTTGATCTTGGCTGGACTCGCTCAGGCATCTTTGAGTGGACAAGAGGCTGGTTGATCCAGGAAAGGATGACCCACCTCTGCTCCACATGTCTCTTATCATCCAGCAGGATTTCCTGGGCTTGCTTGCATCATGGTGGAAGAGTTCCCACCAGCAGGAGAAGGCAAGGCCCAGTCCAAAAGCACTTTTCAAGCTTCTGCTTGCATCAAGCTTGCTAATGTCCCCTTGGGCAAAGCAAGTCGCATGGCTTACTTCCGCATCAGTGCAAGTGAACATTACCAAAAGAAGGCAGCTACAAGGAAGCATGAAGATCTAGAGCCATTAGTACAATCAGTCTACCACATTCACCTTGTGACCTTGAACAATGTCCTTAGCTTCTCTGGGCTTTAATTCTATCATCTATAAAAGGGCAGAGTTTTTGGAGGATTCTTTGCTATAAAATATGTAAAATGTCTACCACATAGTAAACATTCTATACCTATTAATTTCCTATTCTCCTCCTTTTCCGTCATTTGAACTTTCTCTTTTTTATTTTCTTTTTTTTAGAGACAAGATCTTGCTCTGTCACCCAGGCTGGAGTTCAGTGGCATCATCATAGCTCACTGCAGCCTCGAATGCCTGGCTTCAAGCTGTCCTCGCACCTTGGCTTCCCAAAGTACAGGCATGAGCCACCATGCTGGCTCTTTTTTCTTAAGTACATCATTACTGTGTTTTACCTTCCACATTCAAAGCTCCAATATCATGACACTAAACATTATACTTGTGGCTTCTGATGAATTCTTAGCAACCAACCAGGGCCTAATAAAGTATGTCCTCAATTCATTCCAATGGTTTTGACTTTGGAGACTAAAAGAATCAAGGATTCTCCCCTCCCTTTGTTCCTGGGACTGTCCAGTTGAGAGATGACCTCTTGGCTCTCTGATCCAGCTCCACCACCAAGAGTGAAATATAGAGGGTTAACACGTTTGCATTACCTGATGATCCTGAATAGAGGTGCTGAGATAGGAAACCCCCATTTCCTAGTTTAAATGTGGCCTTGGGGGTAGGATAAGTGTTCTGGCCTCTCCCTAGCCAATCAGACTCCAGAAGGGACATTAATTTCAGCCAGTTCATCCTGCTGGGGAAGACCAAGGCTGCCAGCTCACTTGCTGGGAATGGAATAGAATTTTAATTGGCTGTGAAAGCATCATGGCAGGAGGTGCAGGGACTAGTTGGTCCTTTCCCCCAGAGCAGGTGAGAAAAGCTTCAAGGGAAAGGCCCCAAGGAGGTGCATGGCAGCAAGGACTCCACCATCTTCAGGGTCCATGCTCAACAGTTCTTTCTCTGCTGTCCAAGGTACTGAAACAAAGCATGGCTGGGCCTTTGGACTGGGCATGAGGCTATGGGTAGTAATGCTAGTGCCCAAGAGAGTGCCATTTCTCAAACCACAGTTCCAATTCCAAGGTTGAACTCCAGCCAGAGCCAAGGAACCCCTCACACAGTGCGCTTGGGTGATCATCACAAGAGCACCATGCCTTGAACATGCTCACCTCTGTGCTCCCCCTGACTTCCATGAGAGAAGCACTACACAGTTACTGTCCCTTTATAGCCAATCTTCTGCTTCAGAGAGCATTCCAAATATATTCTCCAGTGCATGTGTGTGTGTGTGTGTGTGTGTGTGTGTGTGTATTTGTCTATTTGTGTGGTTTGAAGCAATGGCCTAACGAGTGTTGTTAATATTGTTTCACTCAAATAAATTAGTGTGGTAATGTTTAGGGAAAACTTGTTCTCATGGCAATGTGCATATTCTTTCTGCCATGGTAATTTCTGGAACACATATGTAACAAAGGATGACATGTGAAGGTCCATAGACATGACTATGAAAAACAATGCAATGTAAGCTTTTTAGCATAAATGCACAATGATGCATATGATCTTTGGAGACTATTGGGCAAGTCATTTAACCTCCTTGTGCCTTAGTTTCCTCATCAATAAAATGAGGACAATAGTAGTACTTATGTAATAGGATTTTCAGAAAGCATAATGGGACATAAAGAGCTTAAAATAGTGTAGAGACTCCATAAATGTGTTTTCATGATTAATTCTAGTGAAGCAGGGTGGGAGGTGGAGGGAGCAGAACTGGTGATTGACCTACCCATTACTCTGTCGGCCTCATGGTGTAATGAACCTGTTGGCAAAGAGCAAAGCAGGCCAGGTGCAGTGGCTCACGCCTCTAATCCCAGCACTTTGGGAGGCCCATGTGGGAGGATTGCTTGAGGCCAGAAACTCAAGACTAGTCTGAGCAACATAGTGAAACCTCATCTCTACAAAAGGTAGAAAAATTAGCCAGGTATGGTGGTGCAGGAGGCTGAGGCAGGAGGATGGCTTGAGCCCAGGTGTTTGAGGCTGCAGCGAGCTATGATGATGCCACTGTACTGTAGCCTGGGCAACAGAGCTAGACCCTGTCTCAAAAAGGAAAAAAAAAAAAAGCAAAGCATGACAACAACAAAAATGCAAGCAAAATCAATCCCTTTAGAAAACTATTTTGTAAAATAAAACCTTGATAAAAACTCAAACTTTTCAAAGAAACCCTACTTCATTAATACTTCAAAACTCAAAGCAATAAGCCATCATTTATAACAACTAAGCAGTTTTATTTTCATTGTGAATTTTGATTTTTATTATCAAATTTTTATTGAAAGTTCATCACAAATTCAGTAAGGAAGGCAGGCAGTGCATTGAAGGGAGCCTTTGAAAATGGCATTTTATAATTTATAAAGGTACAAAGAGAAGCTTTTAATTTGTAAACCCCTCAAAAAAAAAGAGCACAACTCAATTCCAGTTCTCCTCTCACCGTTCCCTCCCCCATTCATACTTCCTGCTCTTCATTGAGGAATAAGGAACATCCTTCTGATTTAAGTTCAGAGCACAGGAATGAAAATAGTTAGAATAAAAGAAGTGACCAATGCACACCATCCTCTCTGAAGTGTTAAAAACTTCATCTCCTAAAAAAGCAGACAGAATTCCTTGACCTTTGGGAAAAAGAGTTTGAGGAAGATGGCTTTGGTTCATGGCCTCAGAAGACAAAACGGGCCTCCCACTATTGGAAACAGCCGGTTCCCCTTCAAACCTGGTGCTCAGATCACACTTGGGTGCCCAGGCTCCTGTGCTTAATCTCTCTGAACCAGACCATCAATGCTTGGGAAGTGAGCGGGACAGCCATTTAAAGAAGCAATTGGTTGCACAAATCAGCTTGCTCCTTCAAGGGATTTTTCTTACATTTTCTGGTTCTGTTTTCAGGGGGTCAATGAACACCCTCTTTCCCTGCTGTCCAAGGTACTGAAACAAAGCATGGCTGGGCCTCTTGACTGGGTGTGAGGCTACAGGTGGCAATACTGGTGCCCCAGAGAGTGCCATTGCCCAAGTGGGTGCATCTCTGATAGCACAAGGGGTGAAGAAGCAGACCTGGGAGCAGGTTGGGCAAATGCCTGGCTTCAGGGGCCAGTGTGTTTCTCTTTCTTGGGCTTCTGTTTTCTCTTTGGTTAAATGAGATGGTGGGTAAATTATCTCTACTAGTCTCCATTTGCTGACAGTTTCTGAATTCCTAAGAGTCTATAAATTATACAAAGGCTCTGTAGATGAAAAGCAACTCAACACCAGATTCCAGGAATGGCTCGCAGGTGAACTAGGCCAAAGGCACAGAAGCAGCTCTTTGTAATGGGAGTGAACACACTCCATGGGAAGGTCAAGAGGTCATCTGGAAATAGCACCAATAACCACTGGAAACCCCTCCTCAGCACAGAACCCTGAAATAGGGAGCCTGGGAAGTGTGATTTAGGGTTGTGCGTCTGCAACACAGCAGAGGGAGAGACACAGCCATTCTAGGAGCGTCTTCCACTATAAAGAGAAATCAGCTTTTTGGTCTCTATCCCAGGTTCTCAAGCATTTCCTTGGCCTGAATTATGACTTTACAGAATATTCCCACCCAGAGTAAAAGGTCTTTAAATCAAGCTTCTGGACTTGCAAAACTGATACCTGGATCCCTTAGTGGAGGAAAGAGAAGCTGTTTGTAATGACTGAGGGCAAATACAATGGCTTCCCCCAACCTAACTTTGCAGGGAAGTGGGGGGCAAAATTCCTCTTAACGTTGATTGCCTCTTCCTTTCTCCTCCTAATTCCTCTTGTACTCTCATCCAACAAACAACATGCATTACTTCTGACATGTCTATGATGTAAGGCCAATATCACATATTTTTGTTTTTATTCCGTCTTTGATTTTTCTCTGTCAATTCCCATCAGCCAAATCTGTCTGAGACCCTAGGGCAGTGCAGGAAACATTCAAAGACTCCGTGGAAGTCATTCAGCTCAGCATGCAAGCATCCTGCATGCTGTTTCTAATCATTCACTAGGGATGGGGAGCTTTCTACCTCGGAAGGGTACTCATTGCATTTTTAAAAATAGTTCCAATCAACAAATGCTTGCTGGAGGAATGAATAAAATATTATACACAGGGCTATGTGTAAGGCATGGCAAAGAGAGAGGAATTACCAAAGATTTGAAGATGATCAGGATATTTGGTAACGTGTTGGTGAGAGTGGTTTGCATGTGAAACCAGGAAAGGAGAAAGGCAGGTAGAATTTCCAGGTTGTGCACCAGGTCTGTCTGAATGCTCATGTGGTCATGGCACATGTCCTGAGTGCCCTTTCCCATAACTTCTGCAACAGTTTCCCCTATCACCTGTCCCACCTCTGTCTTCTGGGATAAATCCCTACCCCTGTTCACCATAAGCATCACCTTTCTTGCTCTGACTCTAACCCTCAGACGAAAGTGCCAGAGTCAAGAAGAGTGGAGGAGAGGCAGGGAAGAGGAGGAGCACATGGGATGAAGGAGCCAACCTGGGGTGCTTAGGAGCTGCCAAAAGACTCACCAAGAAAAGCGTCAGATGGGTGGGCAGGACCTCATTGCCCCAGCCATGCCCACACACATCCACACCCACAGACACAGACTCCAGGGCAAAGAGCTCTGAATCCGTGAACTTCGACCCACCCCCTCTCAGCCCAGAGTTGTGCTGGGAGCCGTCCTGGGTGCTCCTGGTCTTATGAAAGGAATCGAAGGCTGGCTGTGGTTGCCAGCCGTTTCCCTGTACTCACACTTTCCCTTCTGCCTGAGCCCCTCAGAGGAATGACGCAGTGTAAATCCTAAAGAATAAGGAGACAGAGGGACTGCACACTTCTTATTTGGCATCCATGTATCTAAACACCCTCCTTTCTCGTCAAGGAGTTCCAACACATCTACCTAACCACACCCCTCCCTTCCTTCACCAAATCATTTTTCATGATAGCCATCATCATCATCATCATCATCATCACTGTAGAGATCATTTGATTTCACCATTTGGACCTCAAGGACATTTTGATTCTGTATTTACACATGCAAAATTTTAATACAAATGATATCTGCATTGATAACCTCTCATTAAGAATGTATTTTCCAAAGAGTTTCTTTAAGCCAATTTAATTTTTTAATCAATCTTTTTTAATATAGAACAGTTAAACTGTTTCTATTTTCCCCCATTTCTAATTTAATGTTATTGAAAACTTGTCATTGAGATAAATCATTTTATAAGTAAAATAGGCCTTAGCTATTTGATTAGTTGATCAGTTTTTGGTCCATTTCAAAGCTTACTAATTATAGCTCTATCAGTGAACATCTTATTGTGTAGCTTTATAATCCTTCCAAATCTAATTTCTTTTAAACCAAAGTTTGCAGATCTCATTTTTTTCAAAAAGCTGTAATCTGCTGCCAGATTAATAAATCATAAATTTCACTGGGGGCACTTTGAGCCACTATCAGTTTTATCTTGCATTGAATGTCTCCAAACATCATCAGAGTGAAGCTATCCTGCCACAAAAATAGCAAGGGCAGTTTTATTAAGTGCTTAGTATATGTGAACCTCAAGCAAACATCTGCTTTAATCCTACAGCAGTGTGGAGGGGTGGCTATTATTATCCCCATTTTATAGATAAGCAAACTGAGGCCAGGAGGAGTAAGGTCACTTGCCCAGTGTCATACAGAGACTATGTGATAGACCTGGGAATTGAAAACCAGGCCTTTGGGGGTTAAAATCTCTTGGTTTTTTCTACTGTACTGTTTTTTCTAGCGTCTCTCACTTCATTCATAAATATACTACGTTCACTGGCTGCACACACATCTCAACACATTTTGCCTTGTTCTTGCCTGCCTCCTGTTCTCTCTCTCTCTCTCTCTGTCTCTCTCTCTCACACACACACACACACACACACACACACACACACACACACACACACGCCCCTTGTGCCTCTCACAGAGCACACCAGACTGCCACCAACTGCAGGCCTCATGCCCAGGAGCAGCGTGACCAGCAAGACTCCTCTCCCCTCCATGCCTGGTGGTTAAGCCCCACAGCTGCCCCAGGGGACCACCTGGGCTGGGCTCCTATTGTCAGCACTTTAGGTGGGTCTCACAGGTTCACACAGACATGTGCCTCCAAATTCCAGCTGGGAAACCTGAATGAGGTGGCCACGTGGTATGTGTGTGTGTGTGTGTGTGTGTGTGTGTTTGTGTGTGTGTCTCCTGCACACAAGTGGGCCCCACCCGGCGTCGGGGAGCAGCCTGCTTCCCAGAAGCCCAGGCCCGAGGCCCCACAGGGACTCCTGGGGGCCCAGACCACTGGCAGGGGGTACGCACCAGGGTGTTTTTATTTAGTCAGGAAGAGCATGGTTTTCCAGTGCAGCACATCTAGATGATTTCCTTTTTTACAACAAATTACAGGAGGGTGGGAAGGAAAGGAAATGGAGGGAGAGAGGGAGAGAGAGGGGTTTCTATTTTTAAACCCTTGGCAGGCATTAGTTCTGTGGAAGTTTCTGTGAAGAAGGAAGAAAGAAGAAAAGATGGGAGTGAGTGAGGGGTAGCTGGTGGGAGGGGTAAGATCTAGGGTAGCGATTTTCAAATATACATTTTTGAGTAGCTGGAACCTTTTCCCTAAATGTATCCTATGACGAATGCCAATATATAAAACAAATCAAAGGGGAGCTGTTTATTGCCGTGAAGGTGGGCAGCTTCCAGAGCCCCACCCACCCATCCTCTCCCCTGAACACAGAGAGGCCCCTCGATAGCTCTACTGAAAACAGGATGAAACCATTTGCTGAGCAGGATATAGGAAGAAGATCACATTTCCACGTGTTCATTCATGAAATACTTCTTGCATATTATGTGCCAGGTGCCGTGTTAGATGCTGGGGATGTCGGGGTGATTGAAGCAGACACTGGTCCCTGACTGCTAATGGTCTAGTAGGGGAGAGAGACATTCATCAGAGAATCACACAAACAAATGTAAAATTAGAGCTCTGACAAGTGCTATAAAAACAGGACCTGGCACTAGGAGGGCCTCCAACAGAGTCTGCCCTGAGGGAGCCTGAGGGAGGCTGAGCTGAAAGACAGGCACCAACTAGAAGAGGAAAGGGAAGGGCATTCTGGAAAGAGGGAACAGCAAATCCCAGCATCCTGTGGCAGGAGAGAGCACTGCTAGGGTTCCTGATATCAATTCCTGCCCAGCAACCCATCCCCAAACTCAGTGGCTTAAAACAACAACCATTTTATTAATCTCACGATTTTGTGGGTCAGAAATGTGGGCAGTGCTCAGCTGAGCATGGCTTCCTTTCCACGTAGCATTGACTGAGGTCACTCAGTGGTGTTTGGTTGGCAGATGAGCTGGTCTGCAGGGTCCAAGATGGCCCCATTCATGCGTCTGGTGTCTCAGTGGGGATGGCTGGAAGGCAAGGCTTAGCTGAGACTGTCAGCCTGCACACGGCCACTCCAGCACAGTGGCCTCAGAGCAGCTGGACCTCTTCCATGGTGGCCCATGGCTCCCAGAGTATTCCAAGAGTCAGGAAGTGGAAGCTGCTAATTTCTTAAGGCCTGGACCAAGAAACTAGCACTGCATCACTTCCATTGGAGTCTATGCACAAAGAGGTCAGGAAGCCCACATGGATTCAAGAGGGAACATGGACTCCATTTGTAGGTGTCTTTAAACCCCCTCCCCCCATTGAAAGGTGGCCGGTATGGCTGGAGTGCAGAGTGGCAGAGGGCAGTGTGCCACCACAAGGAGAGCTTTCTTACCCAGGCTGAGCCTCCGCATCTATTTGTGTGGGTTGTGGATAGCAATCTCCAGGGGGCGCCATCCCCATTGCAGGGTAAGTGCTCAGGGCCTTTAAAGTTACACAGTGCACAACCTGTGCGGCCACATTGACCCCAGAAACCATGAGAGACCATGGAAAGATTTTACTCATAGATTCTCAGAGCTTCTCTGTCCCATGGTGAGGAATGCAGGCAACTTGGAACTTAAACAGTAATTGGTTTAAAGTTTAGAGTGTAAGTCTTCATAATGTGCAAGCTTTACATAGAGATACAGTCAAAGGTCACATTTGCTCCCTTTTAAAAGCAAATACGTTCCTCCCTTGTCCCCAACCCTGACTCCAGGCACTCTGGGCAAAGGGGGTGTCGTGTCTGCACCACCGTATCTGGCCAATGGCAAAGGCAACCTGTCCCCCTTGTTCTGCTCTGCCCCTCAGGTGCCAAGGCCTTTCTTGTCTGTCCCCATGTGTCTACTTTCATATCCACTCAGACTCCTCCTAACCACCTTCCCTCTTGGGCTCAGTGATTCCATCTGTTCTTCTGTCCCAATGCCGGGCCGGCTCAGAGTTGGCCTGGTGAACTCCCCACCATGCAGCTGAGGTCTGCCCACACCCTCAACCCCAGCCTTGGACGGGGACTGAGAATGTGGTTACCAACGAGTGCAGGTTGTTGCTGCATAATTTGGACATGTGCATTGTAGACTGCTGTGTTATATGACTCTATTATCATGTTTTGTCTGTTCAACTGTCGGTGAAAATTTGGATTGTTTCTAGTATGAGGTTACTATGAACATTCTTGTACACATTTGGATAAGAAATATGGACACTAGAGGAAGAGGAACCAAAGGCAGCAAGGTCTTCCCTGCTGGCTGGATGAAAGTCCCGGACCTCCCAGCAGCCACCCTGTCAGCCCACCTGACCCTCCTCCTCCAGAATTCCCCCCAGCACCCACACGCAGTCCTTCCCGTGTGGCTTCAGGCTTGGACGGTGTCAGGAGGCTGCATTCCAGATGCAAGTGCGGCCTGGCTCTTACTGTTCGATTGTGCGATTCTGGATCTTGATAGGCCTGAGACTTTTAAGGGGCCCACCAGGATTTCCCCCTTCACTTACCCTGTGAGTTTACCTGGAATAAATATGTCTGGCCCTCGTTACCATAGTTTGTCCTCTTGTCAACTGCTCCCAGTTTCAACTACAGATTTGCCTCCAGAATTTAATCCTTGGGCATAACCTTCTCCATTTTGGCAGCTCCTGTTATGTTAATCTATCCCTGACTCCAAATAGTAGAAGGGAATTTAATTTTTATTTTGTAGACTAGGTCTTGGACTCCAGACCACACTAACCTGCAACCCCCAGCATTTTGTCCTGTGAAGAATACTATGTGACCCTGGGCAGGTCACCCAACCGTCTGAACCTCTCAGTTCCCTAGTCCATAAATTGGAGCTACTAATTAAGCCTTGTTCAACTTGAGCACAAAGTCTAGTCCTTGGAGCTAGACTCACTGGGTTCCAATCCCAGCTGTCACTGAGTAGCTATGTGACATTCTTCTGTATGCGTCACTGAACCCTCAGTTCTTCGTTGTCGTTATCAGTAAAGTGAATAGTATCGACCTCATGTGGTCGTGGTGAGGGTGACATAAGTTAATATACAGACGGCATTTGGCACGTGGTAGGTAACACAAGCCTTAGCTAATAGTATTAATACTCTGGCTGTCAGAAAGACGAAAGGACAAGACTGTGGCAGGGAGCCGTGGATGCCATGTGGCGCACACAGTGATACTAAAAGTCCTAAGGAAACAGGTTGATCCATGACCTTCAGGACGGGAGTGGACATTCTTTAGGTTCTATAGGACCTTGTCCACTCTGTCACAGCTGGGTGACCTTGAATATGTTTCTCACTTGAGGATTTTGTTGTATGCCTGGTGCGGTTGATTGGGAAGATTAAATGACAAGTAGGTGACTGTGTGGCACAGAGTAGAAACTGGGCTCATGTCACTTTTCTGTCCCAACATGTGGCCTTGCTCTGGTGTAAACAAGGCCTGCTCACGTTGTGAGAAGGGACCTACTCCTTAAAAGTAAGGTTAGGTGGTTTGCAGCCTCAGGTGGGGCCTCAGGAGCATTCAGCCTCCAGCTCGGGACATGTGCCCAGCAGGTGCAAGTGACATGCCGGGAGGCTGCGGCATGAGCTGCTGCGTCAGAGGCATCACGGGCGCCATTATGGGATCTGTCAATGCCGAGTGCAAAGCATTTAGTGCCGTTTTCAGGGAAGGCTGTTTGTAAGGGATTAATAATGATTAATAATAAGCTGAACAAATCATCATTGGGGTTTATAGTTATTACCATTCCTCAGAAGAAATGGGCCAGGAATGAGAGGGAGAAGACAAATGATGGTGTGGCTCTATGAGCAGATGCCCCGGGAGACTGAGGCAGCACTGGGGGTCTGGGGTCTGGCCTAGGGGCTCTGCAGGGGTGACCCAAGGTCCCAGGGTACTCCACTTCCACCCCAAACTTCACTCAGAGTAGCTTTATTTTAATCCGCTTGGTATTTTGGGGTTCTATGAATTACATCTGAAAATTAGGTTCTGCTGATAAAAAAAAATTGTCTGAGAACTATTGCATTAGTTACACACAGTTAGCAACAAGATTTTTGTTAGATGCTGATTTCATTTCAACGCCCACTTTGGGTTTTTCTGTTACATAAGAGGGAAACTTAAAAGTATGCGAACACAGAGAGCAGTAACAATGCTTCCTTGCATTTTTACTACATTCTCTGTTCACTGTGCTGTGGGTCCCTTTTCTTGCTTTACTTTCACAATAGCTTAGTGAGCTATTCAGGGTCGGGTTATTCCCCATTTTCCCACGAGGAGAATGGGGTTAGGGACTCTCCAAGTTTCCCAGGAAGATGAAAACCTGTTGAAAACAGGCTCTACCAGACGCTGGGTGGTGATGACAATGACGATGCTGGTCAGAGCAAACAATTTTCAGGACAAACAACATATGTATGTATATATGTATACATACGTACACAGACATATGTATACATACATACGTAAAGAGAGAGACAGAGACGGAAATGAAGAGAGACAGAGTGAGACAGAGCACAGTGTGTCAACATGTTGAATCTGGGTAAAGAGCATTTGGGTGCTCATTGTGCTATTCTTTTGACTTTTCTGTGTTTGAATGTTTTTAAAACTAAAAGTTGGGGAAAATATGTTTTTACAAGGGAAAACAAAAGTCAGGCATGCAGAGTTCTATCCTGGACTCTAGGCCATGCTCCCTACAGCACCTGTGGAAACCCGTTCCCTGGACCACCCACCCTGAATGCTGGCGGTGGGCCCACGTAACTCACAGACTGCACGGAAGAGCCCTGCAGTGTGCCTGGCCCCGCCTAGGAGTGGCTTGTCAGCCTGGCCTGCGCTTTGCTTCCTGAACCCTGAGCTGTGACCCTTCCACTAACCCACTGTGTTTCCCAGCATCTGTCCTGACAGTCCCCAGAAAGGGATCTCGCTGGCCAGCAGAGGAACCCAGACTGTGACGTTCGCACACTGCCCAGACAGTCATACATCATTCATAGCTCATTAACTTGAGCTAAAAAAAGCAAGCTGCCCAGCATCACTAGCTGCTAATCCCCCAGGGCTGATCCTGGTTTGGTCCCTGTTGTACAGCCTGTGTAAGCCACTCCTGACTTCTGTTCCCAACTTTTCCTGCTCATTTAGGAGAAGAGTGTGGACTGTCAAACCCATCCATGGTTTTCACGGTTGGTCCTCGTGCGTGGCAGAGGCCAAGTACTAGGAGAGAAGGGAGCGATTATCAGGGTCAAAATGAAGTTGTGGGACCCCGTATAGATTTCCATCTTCTTCTCTTTTGACCCATCCTCACCTCCTCATCTGCTATAAGAATAGAAAATGAAGAGTTGATTCTAATGGCAACATGTCTTTACAAAGCATCTGGTTCTGAAGATCCCATGGCATTTCACAGATGGTTTCTAAAAAACCTAATTAATCCTCACAGTGTGTCTACGAGGGAAGGTTTTGATCTAAATCTACCCTGAAGATGGAACAGAATAAGATGGGTGGAGTCATAGTGGGAGAAATTCAAGCTAGAAGAGAGGTAGAATCTCCAGATGGTTTGGACATGAAATAGATTACTATGGCAGTTGGTACATCTCTTTTTCCAAACATCTTAACGCAGGCAAGATCTCCCTATAATGCACATAGGACATTTTCCTTTCTGTACCCTGCTCAACCCATGTGGTCCACTTGACGCTAACTTGCCCCCACCATACCCAGGTTCCAAGCTATACAATAGCCCAGCCTAACTAATCGATGACGCCTAGCCTGGGACACAGCGATGGGTTTAGGAATGGGTCACATGACCTCCATCTAAGGCAGTCTTTCCAAGGATTTTAGTTAAGCTTTATTGGAAGACACCATCTTAGTCTGAGCTGAGTTCATGAGCTGTAAGTACAACACAGACTCAGAGCCTGTTTTGCTTCTGCAGGAAGAGGCCTGTCTCCCGATGGAGCCAGACTCAGCTGCACAAACCAGGGGGTGGGGAATAGAAACAGAGCCCTTGGCTCTAACCATGCCGTGCCCAGTTCCCTTCACTTCAGCTTCCCTGGTTTTGGCTAATTCACTTTTTATTTTGCATGATGTAGTTTCAGTTGGTTTTCTGTCACTTGCAAGCCAATGAGCTCTAGTTGATATAGCTCCATTTCCCCAATCCCAAAGCCCCATCTCATCCCATCCCCAAACACACACCACCTGTCTCCGATGGCTTTGGCACCTTCCTGCTCAAAGCGGAGGAGCTGGCAGGAAGAGGAGAAAACGAGGAAGTGCTGTTTCCAGGATTCTCCTCCCCGTTTTATGACAGGGAAAGCACAGAACCACTGGCCTAGGTGAGACCCCAGAGGGCACCTGCCCAGTCCGACCATTCAAATGGTGCTCAGCCCCTCTTGACTCGCCCACCCAGTGGTCACGCGGCCTTGGCCTCAGTGACGAGCATCACTCCTCGCTGAGGCTGCCCTTTCCCTTTGGGGCAGTTCCAATTGTTAAGCAGTTCTGCCTTATACTGATCCAAAATCTAGTTGTCTGTTACTTCCAGCCATTGGTCCTGTCTTCTGGGATGACACAGAGTAAGTGTGCTCTCTTCTTCTTGATAACCTTCAAGCATTTGTGCACAGCCAATCTGGCTTCCTGGTCCTGCATGTGTATTCCAACTACTCTTCATGTCACATGATTGGTCCCCATTTTATTAAAATAAAATGGAGTTCCATGCCCACAGGGGCTTCATCCTGCACATGACAGGTGTTGGACTAACAAGAGAGGTGTAGAGGAGGTCTCTTTCCTCCCTTTCCTGGATTCCATACTTCAGTGAATATTGCCCAGGAACATGTTTACATCACCAAAGGATGGGAAGGGAGGAGAGGGGCGAGGATTTTCTAAATAAAAAGTAATATATTGGATTATAAAGAATTTAGAAAATGTTAAGAAGGAAACCAAATATTACCAAATCCTACCAGCTAGAGATGAACATTGTTAGCACTTTATTATCTCTCTTCTAATCTTTTCTCTATAAAAATATAAATATAATTTAAAAATAAAATTTAGAATCAAATTCTGGACACTTACAGATTCAGGAGCATATCCCATGGCATCACATAATCCATGGAAACATTATTGGTAATGATTCCATAATAGTCCACACTATGGCTGGATCCTGAAATTCTAAACCGTGTCTTTATTATCAAACACTTAGGTTTTCTCACATTTTTGCCTTAACAAACAACCACATTTTGAGCATTTTTTGTAAAAACTTATACAAATAAGATCAAGAGTCAGTAAGATAAGAACATTCATAGGGTTCTTGCTTTTTAGCAAATTCCAGTCTAGAAACATCAAAGCCTTTGTTCTCCCATCCATAGTGTATGAGGCACTTGTCTCATCACATTCTGCTCAGCATCATTATTACTATTATTATTACTATTTAGTGACAGGGTCTCGCTCTGTCACCCAGGCTAGAATGCAGTAATGTGTTCATACCTCACTGTAACCACAAACTCCTGAGCTCAAACGATCTTCCCACCTCAGCCTCCAGGGTAGCTAGGACTACAGGCACAAGCCACCCCACTCAGCTAATTTTTTAAAATATTTTTCTAGGGTCTCCTATGCTGTCCAGGCTGGCCTCAAACTCCTGGCCTCAAGCAATCCTCCAGCCTCAGCCTCCCAAAGTGTTGGGATTACAGGCGTGTGCCACTGTGCCTGGCCAACATTAAATATTATAATTTCTTTTTTTTTTAAGCTTTTGTTAGCATGTAATGAACCTCTCTCTATGTGACTTCAAGCCACCAGGACACCACCCACCCACCCCACCCCCAGCACCCTTAATCTTCTCCTGGGCTCTTCTGCTGAAGAATTTGGCCTTCACAATGATAGGCCGCTTTGGGAGCTTCCCCTGCCCAGAATTTTGCAGTAGCCTGACCGCACCACATCAATGGCGGAAGCAGTTCCAACCTTGTTTTTGGCAGCATTTGCTTGTGTCTGCTCACTGACCAATGTTCACAATTTACCAAGGTTGACAGTTGGGCAAAATCTCTGGTTCTTATTTAAGTGGTAATGCCTCATACCAACTTTCCCAAAGTAACCCAAAGTAACACCGGGTGGTATTTGTCGAAGTTGATCCTGTCACCACAGGTGATGCATGCCACCAGCATCACCGGCCTCCTGGGCACTCCGGTGCTTGCCGGTGGCTCCGTGGCCGTGGCTCACATGCCCTGAAGCTTCCAGGTCTTCCTCAGTCTGGATGGCATGTCGGCAGCCGAGAGGAAAGAGGAATAATTTCTTATATTGCAATGAATTTATTAGGAGCAAGTGGTCTCTAATTGCTGTTTTAAGCTGTATCCATTGATTACTTGTAAAATTGAATTTTTTTAGGCTTGATAAAACAATTTTTAAATGGAGTAAAATTGGTTCCTCTTTTGTGACCTCCAAGTAGTTTTTAGAGGTAAATAGTATCTCATTTCTTTTCAGTTGCATTTTTTTTATTCTCAGTAAAGCTGAACATTTCTAGATTCATTAAAACAGTGTTGAAATGGAGTAACGTCGATTCTTTTGTGACTTCTTCCACTATTTTATGCCTAGTGTATTGCTTTCATAAATGGAAAAAAATATATTGGTATTAAATTTTACAGACTAAAAGTTACGGCCTCCATTGGCCTGATTGTGACATTCCCACAGCTACTTCATGGGCAAATGGTGTGGGACATGAGGTGGCACTTGAAACTTTAAAATCACATGTAAGCAAGTGTCACCATCCTCCTCTTTCTGCCTCCATTTCTTTCATCCTTGTTCATCCTTGCTTCTAGACGTGATCCCTAGATAAGGAAAAGGTGCCGAGAAATCCAGTTTCTCAAGGCTGTGGAGGCAGCATAGATTTTTTTCAGGGCTTCCAAAGGCTGATGTGTATATTGTATGAAACACATCGAAGATATCTGATTCCCTTGCCATTTAAGTGATTTGAATCAGCCAGTAAATACCATTAATTAAGGACCCACTCTAGGCTAAGCTCTGAAATAAGCATTATGGGAAGCACTTAGAGCTGAGGCAATAACGAGAGAGGGAAGTTGCTGCAGAGAGAGGAGACTACGGGGCTGGAGACCAGCAATAGCAAGAGCCATCGATCCGACCCCCTCCCACATCCTGGGCTTCATTTCTCGGTGCCAGGTGAAATGGGGATTGTGAGCGAACTCATTTGCACTGCAGTGGTGTGCTGCAATCACAAGATACTACTGGGAAATGTTTAAATTAGATCTCCAGCTCACACCTTATACCAAAATAAATTCTAGATGGATTTAACATTCAATGATTTTTAACAAATGTCCTGTATACCTACTATGTGCCTGATGCTGGGGTAGGTATTTGGAATGCGAAACAGGTATGGTTTCTGCCCCGCCTAGAGTTTGCAGTCCAGCTGGGATGCAGATATTGAATAAGTAGATAAGTGAATTACATAACTACAATTCCTGATACAATTTATGAAAGAAAACAATATGGTGCTGAGGGAAAGAAGGCCAGGGGTTGGGGGAACCTTCTTTAGGTTATATAACCAGGAAAGATTTCTCTGAGAAGATGGAATTGAATCCGAGACAAGAAATGAGAAAGAATCACCCAGCTGAAGAGTGAAGGAAGATCATTCTAGGCAGAGGAACAGCAGTCAAAAGACCATGGAAGTTGAGGGAGCTAGAAAGAAAATATAGATAAATAGTTTTATAACCATGGAATAGAGGAGGGCTTTCTAAATGCGATTCCAAAATAATCTGGAACCACAGAAATCAGGAGACATCAGAATCGTTAACTTCTTCACGGCAGAAACTACATAAACAAAGCTAACATGAATGGTTAACTAGGCAAAATGGTTATAACTTGAGTGACTACAAATTATCTTTGCTACATAGAAAGTTCTTAAAACTAAATGTCAGAAAGGTTAACACCCCCAAAGAGAGTAGAGAAAACGCCAAGTGAATTCACAAAACAAGAAACATAAATGGTTAATAAATAGAGGAAAAATTTCTTAACTGTAATAAATAGAGAAATGCACATTTAATCAACTGTGATATATTAGTTTTTACTCCTGAGATGGGCAAAGATTTAAAGAGTGGTAATTCCCAGCATCGAGAAGAATATATAGAAGCAGGTACTCTACTCCCTGCCGGTGGGAATGGATGTTGGCATAACCTTTCTGGAGGACAGACAGCAAATGCCTTAAAAATATACACATTCTTCAACTCAGCAAATTCACTACTAGGAATCTGTCATAAGGAAGTATTCTCAGTTCTGCAGAAAGATTTAACCATGAGGATTTAATTATGTGCATCATGGTATATTCTATCATGATTAAATTCAGAGACAACCTCAGGAGGCTATATTCATACAGTGGAATACAGGGAAATCATTAAGAATAATTTTGTTAAATTTATATTTTATTGACATGGAAATGTGCTCAAGATGTTGAGGTAAAAAATGCAGTTTAGCTGGGCATAATGGTGCACGCATATAATCCCAGTGACTAGGAAAGCCAAGGCAGGAGGATTGCTTGAGCCCAGGAGTTTGAGACCAGGCTGGGCAACATAGCAAGAACCTGTCTTTACAAAAACTCTTTTAAAAATTAGCCAGGTGTGGTGACGGGTGCCTGTAGTCCTAGCTACTGGGGAGACTGAGGCAGGAGTAATGGCTTGAGCTCAGAAGTTCAAGGTTACAGTGAGCTATGATCCCACCATTGCATACTGGTGGCAGAGCAAGATCCTGTCTCTAAACAAACAAACAAAAAATGCAGCTTACAAAACAGTACTTTTAAAAGAATTGTATTTTGTTTTAAAATATTGCATATATGCAAAGTAATGTCCTTACAATGTTAACAATGGTTATCTCTAAGTGATGGGATTACATGTAATTTTTACTTTCTTCTTTATATCTTTATATGTTTTATGACCTTTTTAGAGTGGACATGCACTACTTTTTATATTTAAAAAGAGAGTAGTTTTCCTACTGAGATGGGAAAACGTGAGTCATCACGGTCCCCTTAGGCCAGAATGGACTGGAAGATGATCCCATCTGTTTCACTTCCTGGGATCAGGCCTGTTTGATCCGCATCACGGGAGCAGGGCTAATCCCCAGGGAGGCCACATCCTCCTCCAGGGCCTTGTCGTCTCTGGTTTAGACACAGTCCCCATCCACATAAGCCCCCCGCTCAGTATTTTCTCTTTTCCTGGGAAACAAGGCCCTTTGCGTGCTCTGATTCATCGCCCGGCTGGAGGCCGAGTCACCACAGCCTCAGACGCAGGTGTCTGGGGTGACACAGCGTGACATCGTGCCTCTGGAATAAGGGCAGTCCTTCAGCCTTCAAGGCTGTGAAATGTCAGGCGTGATTAGAAAGGTCACTTGTCCTGACAGCTCTCTGTGCTTCCCGGAGAGCAGCCTTCCTGCTGGGAACATTCTTAATTGTTCTTCCTGTGGTGGGATCCCTGCCTGTTCACTGCCTTATATAATCGTGGCCCTGTCTCCCTTCTAGTCCTTTCTGAATTCCTGAACATGGAGGAAAAAATGCCAGGCATTGCAAAATCTTGCAAAAATGGGGCAGCTCTCTGATTCAAAAAAGAAATGAAAGGTGAATTTCTAGGAATGGGTATTGCATGGTAGAAGAAGGAAACTGCATCCCTTGAAAAAAGAAATATGCACACAGTGGGGGGAGGATGAGGTCAAAAGAACAGGCAAAAAGAATAGGCACAACCCCAAATTCCAAAACCATATAGTGAATGGAGCAAGGGACTAAGAGCAGTGTGTCGTGCTGCTAAGTACAGACTCTGGAGACAGAGACTCTCAAATCGCTAGGTCCTCCTACTACCATCTCCAGAAATTCTCATTCTGCAGGTCAGGGGTGCTTTCCAGATACCTACATTTTAAAAAAGCACCCAGGCAATCTGTGCACCCCATTTTGGGAATCCCAGCCTAAGGGATGAGGCAAGATTCGTGGCTGGGCACATCAGAGGAATCCAAGGGGGAATCCCTTATATTTTGTTCAACAGAGGTGGCTAGGAACACCCAAGGGATCACAGAGTGACCAGGGTGTACTGATGTGGGAGAGGAGAACCTCAGTAAAGGAGGGAAGGGATGATACCTTCCAACCTTCTAGCTTCTTGAGCCCAGGCTGGCACGGAAGGGGCATGTGAGCCTGTCAAGTGCAAGGCTGATGTGAGTGCCCAGCCCCAAGCAATAATCTTTCATTGATGTCTTTACAGAGGACCTGCTCTCCAGTGATGCATTGGCTGGACAGTTACCCTCTAACTCTTGTATTATTTTCCTAACATCAAAGAAGTTTCTAGGGTAATGGGAATATTTTGTTTGGCTTTTATGTCTTATCAGGGAAGTGCAACAGGGAGGTTGGGCTCTAAAACATCAAATCCAAGTTTCGTAGTCACTAAACACCCTCCCCACCCATGAGGAGGCAATTTAGGTGCCCGTGTGCAACACCAGATTCCTGTTCCTTTTAGAGCAAACTCTTTTTACACTTGGCCATAAGCAGGTAAAGCAGAGAAGGATATAACCAAATCACGTGATGGTGCGAGAGATATGAATGGAAGATAAACAATGGACACAGCCACTATCCAGAGACTTCTGCAATTCCAGGGCAGTTTGTGCTAATGGTAGACAAGAGAAAGATGTCAGCCATTAAACCAGTTGTCTGACACGGAGCAGGCAAAGGGAGTACCTGTTGGGATTACTAGGAAAAAGAAAGATTCTGCCGAGCAAATGCAACCAGCGCTTCCCAGCCGATCTTACATGAAAGCTTCGGAAATGATAGCGTGTCGCTCATTGGGGAATCTTCCCTTCTTGCAGCAGGAAGCTCACCTGCAAAAAGAAGAGGGGCCTCCTGGCTTTACTCTCAAAGCTGTGCAAGTCAGTGCCTACATCTAACCTCACCTTGGCACAGCACTTCCCTGAATGAATGTTACACCAGGGAGGCAGCCAGTTCCTCGCCACCTCAGTTGAGCAAAATGTAAGGGCAAGGGAGGGAGCCGAAGCAGAAAGCATCCTTCAGTGAGCAGGTGAGGGCCTCCCCTGGGCCAGCCACGGCCCTAGGGGACGGGATATAGCACGGAACAAATCAGACAGAGCCCTTGCTCTTGGGCAACTCATCCCAGCGGGAGGAGGTAGACTCATAAACAAGTATTTCAAATTATATATGTCAGGGGGTCATGGGTGCTATGAAGATAATTAAATCTGGATAAAGGAAGGAGAACAATAAAAGATGGGGGGGTGTCAGGGCAAGCCTCTCTGAGGAGATGACATTTGAGCAGAAACTGTCAGTGAGGGAGTGAGCCGTGTGAATGCCAGGGGGAGGTGGCCCCAGAGAGAGGAGCGCAGGTTCACAGGCCCTGAGGTAGGAGCAGGTGCTGGGAGCAAAGAACCCCCTAAGGCTGCCAGGAGAATGGCCGGAAATGACATCAGAGAGAAGCCAGGGGCCCCACCGCTCTGTTAGTCACAGGGGACTTTGGATTAGCCAATGGGAAGCATTTACAGCTTAAGGGATTTTCTCCCCCAAACTTTAATGATGTGACTAAGGAAAATCATCAAAACTACTTCTTTAGGGATTTTTTAAAGACAAAGACGTCAGCAAAGGGACACACAAAAACGAACCCTGCCTCCTATGCTGGGGAGGTGGGATTATAGAATTTATTTTCCTTTTCTCAAAATATGGATTTGTGATTGCTATAATGCTTGTAGAATGTAAAATATATTTATCTTCAAACAAAGGCACCAGCGCAGAGGCGAGGAGAGTGCTCGTGTATCCCCAGTACCTGGAGCTGCACCCAGGCACCCAGGCACCCGTAAATGCTCAGGGGATCAGCGAGGCTGCCTCTGGAGACAGCTCGCACTCTGCCTGGAGCAGCAGAATAAGGAACTCTCCGGGCTCCACCTGAAGCAGGCTCATATACCTCATCCTCAGAGTTCTGTGATTTTTAAATTATCCATACCCTGTAGAGAGTTTTATGATTAAGAAAACACTATGATTTTCAGCAGAGACCTTTTATTGGCCTTTTGGGAAACACAATAAGCCTCCTCCATGCCTTAGGCTGCTGGACTTTCTGCTTAGGCCGGTAATGGGAGAACCAGAACTGGATTAGGAAAGCTCCCTAGACGCTGGGATTTAACTCCCCAGCTCTTCGCACGGCCTCCTTCCCCAGGGACTGAGATGCCAGCCCTCCCAGGCTCACCTCTTGCAGGGTCATGGAACCAATATCCCGAACTGCTTGGCCTAACCTCACAAACACCACTCGCCGCCGTTGTCACCTAGAAAGGCACATTCCCCACCAGCGCCTGTGCTTGCTGCCTGGCTGGGCCTTGGCATGCTCCTCCAGTCGGGAAGCCCCATGAGTTCGTAAGACGCATCATCAGTCAATGCCTTGGTTGTTTTCCTTCCTCTCGCCAGTGTGCTGGGAAATGTCAAAGGGAGGGTGAAAAATCTGCTCAAGAACTGGGACCATTATAAGACACAAAGACATTTGCAGGGGACACAAAGGACTCCATATGCAACAAACCCGTATGTTGTATCAGCTGTGTAGGTGCTCTTCCTTCCGTATTTTCCGGGAAACAAAGAAGAAAGGAGGATGTCACACATTCACTCTTTTTGGCCCAGTTCCTATGGGTTCTTTAGTTTTCCACCTGTCTTATAAGGATCCAATTTAGTTAATAATAAAAACTTCTACTGATCGAGCAATTACTATGGATCAGTTTCTCTGATAAGCATTTCATGTAGCTTAACTCCTTCAGTCCTGTAAGGAAGGTATTATTACATCCATTCTACAGACTGAAGCAACTGAGACTTAGAGACAAACACTTGCTTAAAATCACTCAGCCAGCAAGTGGGCAACACAGGTCTATCTGATTCCAGAGCTCGTGTTTTAAGCCACCGCACTATCCAGCCTCTCAGGGCAGATAAGGATGTATAGCAGCAGCCTCCTTTCCTTTAAGTAAGATTCTGGAAAACTTCTCTGAAGTTAGGTAAGAGTGAAGAGGAATGATAATGTTGAAATGTCAGAGTTGTAATATGCAGTTCAAAATTAGAACATTGAAGTGAGACAAGAAGTTCATTTAGCATAGGAAATGGGCTTCCTACTGTACGTAGGAGGCCTTAACCCCTCAGTCAAAACTCTAAGACTTCCCACAATCTGGACTAATTACCTCCCATCCATTCGTTCATTCAAACAAATATTTAGTTAAATTATGTACCAAGAGCTAGGTGATAGGGACTCAGTGGTAAATACAAATTGAATGGTCTCCACTCTCATGAAACTTATGGTTTGGGGTATATGGAGACATATATGTGTATGTGTATATATATACATGTAGTTGATATATGCATATCAATATATCCAAATTAAATGTTAAATTGCAATAGTTGTTAAGTCTCACGAGAGAGAGAAATGTGGTGGTATAAGAGCATGTGAAAGGGGATTGGTCTGTCCTTGAAGAGGTGACACCTAAGCTGAGATATGCATGATGGCTAGAAATTAAGCAGGCAAAGAGGAGAGAGAAAATGCTAGTGGAATTATCCAGCCAGCCCCACCCTCTCTCCCTCTCAGCTCACCATGGCAGAAACCTGAATCCTGTGGAATGGAGATGGGGCAGTACAGGCAATGGATCGTTTAGGTCTCATTCATCCAAGCAAACATAGCCTTGGGAACACTGAAGGTTTTATTCATTGAGGAGAAACAAGAGACAGGTGACTGGTGATACAAAACCAGAAGAGGGGCATTAGCATTTTATCCTGTGATATGTTACTCTTCTGGACTCCTTAATGACACTGTTATCTAGGCAGGATGTCACCATTCCACATGCTGCATTTGCATGAGTCACAAAAAGACACCTGAATAGGAAAAAAGATGCCTCCAAGAAGAACCAGCCTTGGGCCAGGGCACCAGATTGGGGAGGAAAGCATAGGCTCGATTCCTACCCCAGTGACTAGCTCTCTCAACCCAAACCAGCTACTCTTGTTCAGTGAACAACCTGCACATCCGTACATGGTGGAACTGTGAATAGACCTCTGTTGTACTAGTCTCTGTGACTAAGAGGGCTGTGAAATTAGGACTAGGCTGACCACAAGCATTGTGCACAATGATGTGAACATATGTGTGTGTGTGTCCTTATGAATAAATGTGAATTGCCAAAGATAGCTAGAGAGGTCCAAGGTAAGTAACAAGATTGGAACCAGCAAAGCCAGTGTCTCCTGAAATGTGTTTACCAGGTTCGACTTCCCGGGACACAAGGAGAAAGCAAGAGGTGGACATCAAGCCATTAGGGGAGAAGAAAACTAAAACCAGCTGACTGGCCTGGTGATAAGGTTCCTGGTATAGTCAGGAATATGAAGGCTGGCTGGGGGGGGTCCCAGGAATCTAGTCTAATTCTGGTTTAGAGCAAACGTTTTTAACTTGGAGTCCATCAATGGCCTTCAGGAGATCTCCAAACCTCCTGAAACTGTAGCATTATTTGGCACGTATGTGCACATGCATACTTCTGTGGGAACGTTCTTAGCAGTCATCAGATTCTCAAATTAAGAGCTGGTCTCAAGGTACACAGATGACCTGGCTGGGTGGGTGATAGTGCATTTTGCGAAGATGGAAACATCTTGTTATGAGATGTCTTGTCTCGTGACAGGAAAACAAAACTATTTACTGTTAAGACCAAGGAAGTTGCAACTTGCCTTGAAAAGGAGCCACCACTGCCTCAAAAGAACTTTTTCTCTCTTGTGTGATGTTTGATCACCCTGCCCATAAGAACCCAGTGGTAACTCTTTGAGCGGCTTGGGTCTTCTGAATGAGTGTGCTTGATATTGAATAAGCAAAGTGTGTTCCTCAATAGACATTCAAACTAATACTTCAGTAAGTTGCATTTACATTATCTCTCCCTCCTCAAGCTCATAATTATTAATTTTCTCCTTCTTTGCAATCATCCAAATTAGTGGGTGAGAATCCTGGCAATAGAGTCCTTCAATTTAGAGTTCAAGACTTGGCTCTTCTGGTCACCAGCTGAAGATACTGGTACATTATTTTGTCACCCTGAGCTTTAGTTTGAACACCTGGTAAAATGGGGACAATAGTAGTATCTACTTTGTAAGATATGGAGAGGATATAATAATCCAATTAATCCATATAAGGTACTTAGCATATAGTTAGTGCCCGATACAGGTTAAAACAATAATTTACTCCCTACCTCCCTTTTAAAATTTTGTGCTTTTTAAAAATTGAGTTATAATTTATATACAGTGAAATTCACAGATTTTAAGTGGACAGTTCAATAAGTTTTGACAAACTGATGCCTCTTTTTGATGAAAGCCTCATGCCTTTTATGTTATTTATATTCTGAAACATTTTTGTTTTCCAAATGCTGAATTATATTACAATACATAATCTACCTATGAAAAATCTCCACTCTTTCTCCCTCCAGCAAACAGATTCTAAAATAGCTCCTCCCCACTCCCAGCCCAATTTAAAACCTGGGAGGAACTTGGTGCAGTCATCTTGCCCTTCCCCTGCTTCCTCAAGAGGTTGTGGATAAATCTACTCTATGTTTAGGTCTCCAGGGAAAGAGTCTCTACAACCTCTCTCAGTCACCTGTTTCAGCGCTTAGCAACACTTAACCCTAGAAAGCTCTGTCCCTGTGCGTCCCTGGCTTTTAAATGAGTAACAGCAGCTAATATTGATATAATGCTTCAGAAAACAAGAGCCATGAACTGAGACAAGGCAGGCAGAGTGGAGTAAACCTGTCCACGACTGCATATGTGTGTGCGTTTGAGAAGGGTGGACTTTGAGATGGGCCCAGGCCAAGGGTGAGCGCTATTCAGCTCCAGCCCATTGGTCACAGGTGAGAAGCCAGGTGTACAGGCACTAGATTGTCAGTTTTTTCCCAGGGGGAAAGGCATGAATCTGTATTTTTATGTGAAATACGATTTTTTAACATTGGCTTGGATACGAAAAAGAAAGCTCTGTAGGTCAAAAAAACACATCTGCTACCTGCATGCAGCTCATGGGTCAGTTTCTAATCCCTGCTGTGGTTTATACAGTGTTTTCACATCTATTATCTCATTTAATCTTGAATCTACATGTAAGACAGATAAGGCAAGCAGGTGTACAATCCTGATTTTAACAGCTGAAGAAACTGAGGCATTAGTGTTCAAGCTGCACAGCTGGAGAGCCCAGGCCTCATGGTTCTGTTTCACTGTGGCCCCTGTTATAATACGTCCCAGCTTTGCCCTGCAGGGGCCCGTAGAGCCCTGGTTCATTTCTCTGTGAATGGGGACACCACCAGAGTTTATCTGTTGTTTATGGATGATGTAGAAAGAAATGAGGAGCAACTCAAAGAGTAAATATGTGGATAAACACAACCAAATATTGACTGTACAAAACAATAACAATGACATCTCATGAGCTTTTAAATATTTGCAGAATTAAAATATGTAATACTAATAATAACAGTCGGAGGTATCTGACAGATTTAAACGTTCTAAAGTCTTTGTATTGTCTCAGAAATAGGAAAAGTACCAACTTATGTTAGACTGTAGTAAGCAAGGGTGGCCACTAGAAGAAGAATAAAAGAATATGTAAATAAAAAGCTAATACAAGGGGAAAATACTGAATTAATACAAAAGAAGGCAAGAAAGGAGAGGGGGGCCCGGGCGCGGTGGCTCACGCCTGTAATCCTAGCACTCTGGGAGGCCGAGGTAGGTGGATCACTCGAGGTCAGGAGTTCGAGCCCAGCCTGAGCAAGAGCGAGACCCCGTCTCTACTAAAAATAGAAATAATTATCTGGACAACTAAAATTATATATAGAAAAAAAAAATTAGCCGGGCATGGTGGCGCATGCCTGTAGTCCCAGCTACTCGGGAGGCTGAGGCAGTAGGATCACTCAAGCCCAGGAGTTTGAGGTTGCTGTGAGCTAGGCTGACGCCACGGCACTCATTCTAGCCTGGGCAACAAAGCGTGACTCTGTCTCAAAAAAAAAAAAAAAGAAAAAAGAAAGGAGAGGGGGAAAAATATAAAACAGGTAGGAAAAATTAAAAAACCCAGAAAACAAATAGAAAGATAGTGAATATAAACCCAACTGTATCAGTAATTACATTAAATGTAAATGGACTACTTCAATTAAAATATAAATATGATCAGATTAGATTAAAAAAAACAAAACCCAATTATATGTTCCTTAAGTATAAGGACACAAAGATTGAAAGTACAGGATGAAAAAAGATATGCCTTGGAAACACTAACAAAAAGAACACTATGTCACTATACTGATACCAGACGAAGTAGATTTACAGCATGAAGCACTGCTAGAGACTCATGCTGTAATGACTCAATATGGTCATTCATTTGATAATGATAGTATGACCAATTTTTTCATTGATAATGATTTTATAATGATAATATGGTCACTCTATCAGGAAAATATGACTATTCTAATTTTTTATAACTTCTGTATCATTAAAAATATATAAAGCAAAGATTGACAGAACTAAAAGGAGAAATAGACAAAGCCACAATCACAGAAGGAAACTTTAACACATCTCCCTTGATAACTGATAGAATAATTAGGCAAAACAAGCCAGGAAGGACAGGAGAGATCTGAAAAACAAAACTGACAAACCAACTTGACCTCCAGACAGATATATAAACACAGTCTGTCGTCTGGCACAGTGGCTCATGCCTGTAATCCCAGCACTTTGGCAGGCTGAGGCGGGAGGATCGCTTGAGGCCAAGAGTTAGAGACCAGCTTGGGCAACATAAGGAGACCCCCATCTGTACAAAATATTTTTTAAAAATTAGTCGGGTGTAGTGGTGAGCACGTGTAGCCCCAGCTATGTGGGAGGCTGAGGCAGGAGGATCACCTGAGCCCAGACATTGGAGGTTGCAGTAAGCTATGACTGTGCCACTGCACTCCAGCCTGGGCAACACAGCAAGACCCCATCTCTATAAAACAAAACAAAATAAAACCCTGTTCATAATGATGATAAAATGTTCATTCTTTCCAAGTGTACATGAAACATTTCCCAAATTTGGACATATATTGTGCCAGAAACAAAGTTCTAAGAAAACTCCAAGAACTAAAGTCAGTCAGAATTTTCTCTGACCGTGTCAAATTAAATTAGAAATCAATAACAAAACAGTGACTAGCATATCACCAAATATTTGGAGATTAAGTAATGAACTAAATAATCCATGGGTCAAAGAAGAAATCACAGTAGAAACTGCTATCCTTAATAAAAATATGATGTATCAAAAATGTGTGATGCAGTTAAAGCTTTACTTATATCATTATACATTTATATTAGAAAAGAAGAAAGGCTGAAACTCAAGAATCTAAGTATTCATTGAATAATTTTTAAAAAGAACAGGAAATTAAACCCAAAGTAAGTAGAAGGAAGGAAATCATTAAAATAAGATCAGAAATTAATAAAATAGAAAAATTCACATTAGAAAAAAAGCAATAAAACCAAAAGTTGGGTCTTTGAAAAGACTAATAAAAATGAATAGATCTCTCACATGACTTGTCAAGACAAAAAGAGAAAAAGAAAAAATTAACCTATATCAAAAATTAAGTTCACCACACCACTTCAGATATTAAAAAGTTAATAATAGATAATATATAAATCCTTATGCCAAAAGTTTCAGAAAATTTAGGTAAATGGACAAATTTCTGGAAGAGCACAACTTATAAAAAACCAATAAAAAAGAAATAAAAATCTGAATATCTTTGTATCTATAAGATAAATCTGTAATTAATAATATCCACATAAAGAAAACTCCAGGCTCAAGTGGCTTCACTGGTGATTTATCCCAAATATTTATGAAAAAATTTTATCAATATTATGCAAACTTGGAAAAGTAGAGAGTATTACATGCTATGAAGCCAGTATAACTTTGACATCAAAACCTGACATGAAAATTAAAAGAAAATTTCTGGCCAATCTTTCCTAAGAATGTTATACAAAAATCCCAAACAATATATTAGTAAATTCAATCCAGTGACACATAAAACAGACAATACATCAGGAGCAAGAGGGTTTGTTCAGAAATGCAGGGATTATTTAACAGATGAAAACCCATTACTGTAGTTCATGTCATAAGCAGAATAAAGGATCATATGACCATCTCAATAGATGAAGAAAAAAAGATTTAATAATTTAACACCCATTCATGATAAAAGTTTTTAATGAAGTAGAAGTAAAAGAGAATTTCTAAATCTTTTAAAAAATATCTACAAAAATCCCAAAACAAAAATAATACTTGATAAATAGTGAAATATTTCCCCTGAAATCAGAAATGAGACAAAGATATTCACTGTCACCATTTCTATTCATACTACACCAGAAATCTTAGCCACTTCAATAAAGCAATAAAAATACAGATGTAAATTGCTATAACAATTGGAAAGAAAGGTATAGAACTTACATTATTTGTAATCAATATGTTGTGTACATAGAAAAAAACAAAATAATCTGTAAATTGTGATTAAGAAGTGAACCTGGCAAAATTTCTTGATTTTAAGTTCAATATAAAAATATTTTATCAGTGGCAAATAGAAAGTAAAATTTTTAAAATGATTTTAAAAATGATTTCATTTCTAAAAGTATCAAAAATTTCAAATACTTAAATGTAAGTCTTATAAAAGATGTTCAAGACCTTTATACTGAAATACTACAAAACTTTACTAACAGAAATTTAATAAAATATATAGATGTTCATTTCCCCCAAATGCATCTGTGGATTCAATACAATCCTAATCAAAATCTCCTCTTTCCTGTGGAAATTGACATATTGATTCTAAAATTTATGTGGACATGCAAAGGGCCAAGAATAACCAACACAATTTTGAAAAAGAAGAACAATGCTATTGCACTACCATATATCAAGATAAAGCCTTCGTAACTAAGTCAGTGTGGTAGTGCATTGACCTGAAAGAGATTAATAGAACAGGGTAGTGTCTGGACATAGAGCCACACATATGGATACACAATTACTTGATTTATGACAAATATGAAATTGTAGGGCAGTGGGAAAAAGCTAGTTTTCTTGATAAACAGTGCTGTGTCAATTGCGTACCCATATAAAAAAATTGAACCTTGAACCCACCTTGCCCCACACATAGAAATCAATTCTAGATGAATTAAATGTGAAAGGAAAATCTGTAAAGCTTCTAGAAGAAAACAAAGAAGAATATTTTCATTTTCTATATATATATATTCTATAGGGGAAAAAGTTTCATAAACTTAAAAACTTTAGTTCATTCAAATATTTAATTTAGAGAGTAAAGTGGTAAACCCCAGAAGAGAAGATACTTGCAAAACACATATATGACAAAGAACTGAAATCCAGAACATACAAAGAATCTTACAAACCAAAAAGAAAGGCACTGATAACCCTGCTAGAAAACAGGCAAAAGGCTTGAACAGGTACTTCACAAAGGAAGATGGCCCGAGGGCCAAAAATTTTATGAATTTTATGAATTTTATTGAGCTGAGCTTTATTGGTCATCAAGAAAATGAATTTAAGGGCCAGGTGCAGTGGCTCACGCCTGTAATCCCAGCACTTTTGGAGGTGGAGGTGGGAGGATTGCTTGAGACCAGGAGTTGAAGACCATCCTGGGCCCTATCTCTACAAAAAATTAAAAGTTAGGTGGGTGCGGTGGCACACACGTAGTTCCAGCCACTCAGGAGGCTGAGGCAGGAGGATGGCTTGAGCCCACAAGGCCAAGGTGCAGTGAGCTATGATGACAGCACTACACTCTAGCCCAGGCGACAGAGCAAGACCCTGTCTGTCTCAAAAAAAAAAAAAGAAAAGAAAATGAATTTAAAACTATAATGAGATACGATGTAACTCCACCAGATTGGCTAAAATTAAAACAATGTAGAATGCCCAGTGCCGCGGAAGCTGTGGAGCATCTTCATGTGGCACGAGTGTAAGTTGGCACAACAAGTACGGACACCTGTTTGGCAGGCTCCACTGATGCTGAACACGTACCCCATGTCCCAGTTGCTGGGTACGTGCACCATCACACCAGCTCCTCGCTTGCTCCTGCTTACTCCTGTCTCTCTGCTCTAAAATAATTTCTCTTGATCTCATTTGCTCTAAAATCCTCCAGGTTTCCTCTCACCTGTTCTCCCTCAGGGTCATGATGGCGGTTTCCATTCTCCTATTTCGGCAGCCCCCTGAGATCCCCCTGTCTCTAGGACACATCTCCTCAACACCCACAGAACAGACTACATCCTGGAACCACTCCTGCCTAGGATTGCGGGGAAAGCCTTTATATACCATGCTGCCAAAGCAATCACAAGGTGTCCTATGTCACTGGTCGTCTACCCTCTGTCTTTGACTCATCTCCTGGTCTCCTCCCTCTTCCGTTCTGCTTCAGACACACTGGTCACCCACTTCCTTAGAACTTGGCAGGCACACATCTGCCTCACACACTGCATCTGGGGGTCTCTCTGCCCAAACTGCTCTCTCTCAGATGCCAAATGATGTGCACCCCTCACCTCCTTCAAGTCCTGGTTCAAATCTAACCTCCTAAATGAAGCCCTCCCTGGTCACCACATTTACGATGAAAGTCCTCCCCCTGCTTTGTTGTCTCCATTACCCGATCACCACTGAGCCATTGTATAGTTCACTTGTCCATCTTCATTATCATTAGCGCCATGAGGGCATGGATGTGTGTGGGTTTTGTTCATGGCCTCCTTAGGGTCCAGGACAGTGCCTCGTGCACAGGAAGCTTTCAATAGATATTTATTGAGTGAATAAATGGATTAGTCTAGTTAGCTTAAAAAATTAAACACATTATATGGGTTCCTTGTAGGAAAATTAGAAATTATAATAAGGCTTAGGAATGAAATAAGAACCGCTGTCTGGAAATATCCAATACTATCGTTTTTCTCTATATTCTTCCTGCCTGCTCTCATCCATGCCCTTTGAATTGCAAGGAATGGACGTCCTCTCTGGCTGACCCAGATAAAGGAGTGGTTGTCAAAGGCTACAGTGGACTCCAGGGGAATGGACAAGGCACAAAGTGCCCCTAGGGGTTGAGGCAACTAAGACTCCAACTGATGCTGACGCTGCTCTCTGGCTGGTGGTGCCCCTGGCCCTCCCTCCTGTGGCATCTCTGCTTCCCCTCTTCGCCTGCTCCAGTCTGCTCACTCGTTATTGCACGTGTGGTCCTCCTGTCTGCCCTGGAGCCTCTGTGATCTTTCAGTCCTGCTGGCCCGGTCTCTCATTGCCCCAATGCCAAGTTCCAGGAACACTCTGATGACACCATCTTGGGCCAGGCATCCTCGTCTCGTGGACAGCATCATGAATCTGTGTAAATGCGCCAGGGCCGTCTTAATAAGGTGCCACACACCAAGTGGCTCAAGCAATAGGAGTTTATTATCTGCTGGTTCTGGATTCGGAGATCTGGGATCAAGGTGTTGGTGGGTTTGTTCCTTCTGAGGGCTGGGAGGGAGAATCTGTTCCCTGCCTCCCTTCAAGCTCCTGGGGGGTTGCTGCAATCTCTGCCCCAACCTCTGCCCTCATCTTCACAGGACATTCCCCTTGTCTTTGTTTCCAAATATCCCCGTTTTACAAGGACACCAGTCAGACCGGATCAGGGCCCACCCTAATGACATCTTCTTCACTTAAGCATCTGCAAAGACTCTATTTCCAAATGGGTCACATTCACAGGAACTGGCCACTAGGACTCCATCATCCTTTGGGGGACACAGTTCACTTCACGACAGTCCCATTGAAATACACATGCTCATTATCTTATGATGAGGTTATGTCCTGATAAACCCATAGTAAAGTGAAAATATTATAAGTTGAAAATGCATTTAATACACCTAAAGTACCGAACTTCGTAGCTTAGCCTAACCTGCCTTAAACGTGCTCAGAACACTTGCATTAGCCTATAGTTGGACAAAATCATCTAACACAAAACCTGTTTTATAATAAAGTGTTGCATAGTTCACGTAATTTATTGAATCCTGTACTGAAAGTGAAAATGGTTTCCCACCATCATAAAGTCAAAAAGTTGTAAGTGAAACCATCGTAAGTTGGGGCACGTCTATAGTCAATAAATTTGCACTTTCAAGTGGCTCTGAGTAGAGGAAGAAATGACATGTCTGGCACCAAGGTTGTTTCCTATGTAAATATATGTTTTTCTTGTAAGAATGGAATCACACTACATAACTTTCCCTTAATGATACATTGTAAAACTTTTCCCATGTCAAGAAACATATTTTCCTCATTTTTAATGGCTACATAGAATTACACTATGTGAATATATCATACTTTATTTAAGGAATCCCTTGTTAGATTTCTTCGGATTTTTTTGTTTATTTTTTACAATATGGCAGTGATTATCTTTGTTCCTAAATCTTTGTGCACCCTGATAATTATTTCCATAAGATAAATTCCTGAGAGCAGAATTAGAGTTTCAAACCATATGACATTTTAAAAGTTTTTGATATATATTATCAATATGATTTCTAGGAAGTTTGTTGAGAATGTCTCTCAACATCTTTGCCAATATCCAGTAGACTATTTTTAGGCAGCCAAAGTTGAAGAGATTTAAAACATCTTACAGTGGGCACAAGCAATCCTGTAGTCTCAGCTACTTGGGAGGCTGAGGCAGGAGGATGGCTTGAGTCCAGAAGTTTGGAGTTGTAATGAGTTATAATAACACCACAGCACTCTATCCAGGGTAACAGAGCAAGATCGTGTCTCAAAAAACAAAAACAAAGACAACAATATCAACTTGGCAGCAATTTCCAGAAAATCTATAGCTCACAATTCAGAACAAAACTGGTCAAAACAGAGGCCGGGCACAGTGGCTTACACCTGTAATCTTGGCACTCTGGGAGGCCAAGATGGGAGGATTGCTTGAGGTCAGCAGTTCAAGACCAGCCTGAGCAAGAGCGAGACCCCATCTCTACTAAAACTAGAAAACATTAGCTGAGCTTGGTGGTGCATGCCTGTAATCCCAGCTACTCGGGAGGCTAAGGCAAGAGAATCACTTGAGCCCAGGAGTTCAAGTTTGTGATGAGCTATGATCATGCCACTGCACTGTGGCCAGGGCAACAGAGCAAGACTCTGTCTCAAAAAAAAAAAAAAACAAAAACACCCCAAAAAACAAAACAAAACAAATAAACTGGTCGAAACATTGAAAAGAATATATCAGTGACAAAACAGAACCACCAAATTTGAATATAGATTCACCATAAATATGAAATACCTGAGCAAGGAGCTGAATGTTAATTGGCCCCATATCTTACAAACACCAGAAGGTGGGCTAAACAAGAAAAAGGCAGAAACAACCACATGAATTTAATTCCAGAAGCTCAAATGAAAGCTGATATGCCATTTGAGGTGCTGATGAAAGAATGCCCTAAATGACTAAAGGTTAGAATAATAGAAAACGGCATGCAGGAGTACCTGAGACAATCCCTTTACTGGGGAAATGCTAAAATTTAAAAATGGAATTGCTAGGAATGCATTAAGGCTGATATGCAATTTGAAGAGTTAGCAAATGAGTGTTCAAAATGCACATAATAGAAAAAATTTAAAAGACATTCACCAGCGTGCTAAAGAAATGGGAGGAAACAGTCCCATCTTATATGAAATTCTGACATTTTGGTGTCTAGCAAGGAGTAATTAGGATATGAAGACTTAGTAGCAGTTTGTAGAAAAGTTGATATGAATGAGTAAGCTGTTCTGGGCAGCAGAAAAGGAGCACAGGAAGCCAGAAGAGATGATTATAATGAACAGTAGGATGAGTGCCTCAAATACGATAGATGTTAATCGTCAATAGAAAAGTATTGAGGAAAGAGAGCAAGTAAGTTTGTTACTGATCCTTGCAGTGCTGGACAACTGGTGAGCTAAGAGGGGAACTAAGAAGTGACAGTCGCACCCATCTCACATATTAAATTTTGTTTACCAATTGTTAGAAATAAACGGAGAAACTATTGAGAAATTAGCTGAAGACTTGAAAATTATAAATGTGGCAATAGGAAATAACGTAAGAGAGAATTGAAAAGAAATCAGTAAAAACCGAAAGATTCGCATTTAAAAGGAGAACATCCTGGTTTCTAATGAGGAAATGCACTTTGGAATTTTAAAGATACCCATGAAACCCCATCATTTCAACAAACTGAGCAATCCTTAAACTGCTGCTCTAAAAACACAAGGAAAAGCAGTCCACTTGAGCCTGATGGCAACTTCCAAAAGCCACATGAAAACCTTCCTACACAATGGAAATTGCTTTACAACTATGTTAATCAGTACACTTGTTAAATTATTTATTCTATTAAGTGGTTATTTAATGAACTGGCTTTGGCTTGTTCTGTCTGTCTGTCTATCTTCCTAATGGGCTATTTTGTGAATTGGTTATTTGAGGAATTGATTTTTGGCAAAATGGCTTTAGATTAATTCAATGTTGGTAAATTTACTCAGAACCACCATTTCCCCATTTCCTCCATGCAAATGGGAAAGGCAAAGAGTTAAAAAAAAAAAACTTTCTGAAAGGCAATTTTGCAATCTTTGCTGGAAGCTATAAAAATGTGCATGTTCACTGACCAACAATTCCACTTTTAGGAAATTATCCTAAAGAAATAATGACAATGTGCAGAAAGATTAGGCTATACAGATTTCTCAATGGAATTATCTAATACAGTAAAATATTAAAGACAAGTTAAAATTTTAATAACGGGGTTAATTAAATAAACCAAGGGACACTGTACAGAGGACTGTTATGAAGCTTTAAAATTGGTGCTGTGAAAGAATATTTAACGTCTTAGAAAGTTGTTCAAGCATTGTTGTTAAGTTTTTTTCAAAAAAAAACAGGCTGTGAAGCAGACTGATACTACTTTAGTAAGGAAAAAAAAATGCCATATGTGTATGACTGAGTGGATAAATTTCAAAATATTCGCTGTTATTTTGGGGTTGGCATTAAAGATAATTTTTATTTTCTTCTTTCTGTTTACCTGAATTTTCTAAAATTTCTACACTGAATATGTGTTATCCTTTATAGAGAGAAAAAAAAGCTTTTAATCACCTATTAGCGTAGAAGCCAGGAGACCTTCTCAACGTATGTGACCTTAAATAAGCCCCTATGCCTCTCTCCAAGCCTTCCTATTTCTCATCTTCCTTGAACCTCACATCTCTTCCCTGGTCTTTCTCTTCCCTCTTTTAAAATTCTGGTAGTGACTCACTACTTCTAGAAATCTATATCCCAGGAACCTCAGCATTGCTTGCAGACTGTTTTGTTGGATGCTGACATACAGGTCTTGCATTGGTAACTATGAGTGGCAGACGCTCAAGGAGCAAGGGATACCAAGAGGAGGAAGACACTCCTAGGAGCTTGTACTCCAGTGGAAGAGACAGACGCTTGATCAGAAATGGCACTGCAGTGTGAAAAACAGTCTCATAAAGTATGACCAAAGTGATACAAGATCACAGAGGTCAGTGGTGACTTCTCAAAGAGGTAACATTGGAGTTGGATCCTGGAAGGAGGAACATCGTGGGCTTGCAGTTATTGACCATGACCAGGGACTGCACTGTGGACTTCGTGTGCCTTACATAATCCTCTCAACAATCATACCAGGTATCCGCTCCCTTTCCCTACTTTTTCTTAAGTAGTTTAGAACACTAAAGTACAAGACGGCAAGTAATTTGCCTAGGTTCTGTGCAGTCATTCTTTGTCTTGCCCTCATCTGCTGTCTATGCCAGGGCATGGACTCTTGCAATCTACACTTCCTAGACGCCATTGCCAAGTGGAGGATGGGAGTAGTTTCTCCCACCTGCAGTAGCAGCTTCAGCTGTGGCTATTTGCCTCCTTGGTTCCAGTACCCTAAACCTTGACAGCCCCTGCTAAGTGGTCCCAGCTTCCACTAGGAAGCCTGGATTTCCAGGCTCTAGTAACCTACCTCCTCCTTTTTGTCCCTCCAGCTTAGGCACAGTACCACCTTTCTACATTGCATCTCTATTCTGCCTCAGCATCTCCTGCTTGGACTTAGAGATTCACCAATACCTTTGTTCCCTGTATTAAAATCCTTCCTTGAACTATCTAGCATGGCCTGTTTTCCTGCACAGACCCTGACCCATATAGGCACACAGCTGTCATTGCCTGAGCTAAGATGCTCACAGCTCTTGGACTCCAAAGTCTTCAAAGATGATAGCCTATATTCACTGAACACTTACTAAGTGCCAAGGTCTTTAAATGGATCATCTCATTCAATCCTCACAACAACCCTATGAAGTGAGTGCTGTTATCATTTACAAGAGAAGACACCAAGGTTCAGAAAGTTTCACAAAAGACACAGTAAGCAAGTGGGGGAAGGAAGAGGTGGACCCAGGCAGGTGGAATCCGGGCCTGTGTTTCTACCCACCCAGCCGTCCCCAGGTTGGACAGGAGGGAGCAGGGAGGTGGGAGGGATTCATAAGAGAGGTGAGAGTTAGGAAAACACACAAGGTGGGGGGGACTTGGACCAGTCAGTCCTTTGACCTCAGTATTGCAGTTCCTGACCTATCAGTTTGAGAGGACAGAACTGGTCACCAACCCCCACCCCCTCCTGGTGCCCCCAGCAGCTATCCCGTCATGCTGGGTATCTGTGAGAGAAGAAAGTGCTTGCTCTCCGACAGAAGAAAAGATGCCAAGAAACCTAAGGTGCAGCGTTCAATGGCCCTACCTTTCTCAGCCCCTCCCTCTGTTCCTCATATCCACCCTCCCGCTTCCCAGGGTCCTCCATCCTCAACTGGGAAAAGCCCATAATCCCCTCTGGAAAACCCACCCATCCTTCAGACGACAGCTCCCTTGGCATTTGCACATCGCAGGGAATGCAGGTTGCTCTGACTGTAATTAGCAGGTGCTAAGCAGTTTCCTCATTTCTTAGTAAATATGTCAAAACACAAAATCCATTCATTTCTTCCTCTCCCCCACCCTTCCCCTCCTCTTGTAAAACACGATTTTCTCTCCTGGCTGCTCAGCCGAGAAATGTTTTTCTTCAGCGAGAGTGAAAGTGGCATTAACGCAGGGAGCCTGGCAGTGTTACAATCCTTTTCAAATCCTCATCTGCCCTCCTGGTCATTCATCCATCTGTTCCTTCCTCCATTCACTGGCGCGCTATGGGGCAGGCACTGATTTAGGGCTCTGGGTTTTATTGGGGTCTCTGAAGTAGAAGGCTGGCAGCACCAGGGGTCCCAGAGAGACCCTGCAGGAAACCCCATTATCACCCACGACTCAGCCAGGGTAACAGGGTACCACGGGGCCTCAGGGGAGTTAAACACTTAATTTCCACCATCTCCCCGGGCCTCCTGCTGGGGTGATTGGAAAACAACTCCTTAAATCTCGCAGCTGCTGGCTCCCCTCCCCGCTGGGCTCCCTCCCCAGCACCGCCCCCTTCCCCGGGGAGGCTGCCGGGGTGGGGACCGGGAATTTGCAGCCCGAGCGGCCTCGCTGCTTCCCAAACCTCCCCGGCAGCCTCGCTCCTAACAAAAGAAACCGGAAGTCGGGAGGAAGCCGGTGGCTGAGCCCAGGCAATGCCTGGGGCCTGTCCCCGCGCCACTGGCCTGGCTGGCGTCGCAGCCTGCGCGCTGGGGACACGCTTAGCCCTCTCGGCGGAAATAAGGGACCTCCGAGTGGGCTAGGGGGGAGTTTTCCCATCTGAGTTGTTAATTGTTGTTGTTTGTTTAATTTAGGGTGACAGGTGAATATAAACCCCAAGATGCTTTCGAAGGGCGGCAGTTCAGTGTCAGCCTGGAACTTGCCCGGGCCTGTCCCCTGGCGGCCTTCATCCCCGGCTACCTTTGGAGGCGGGAGGGGCAGAGGCCCTGGAGTTTCTCGGCTGGAGTCTGGGCGGGAACGTAATGAACCCACCCAATCCGGACCAGCCAGCGATTTCGACTCATTCCCCGGCCTTCGCCCTTCCTGTGTAAATGGCCCCACGGGGCTGTCCCCTGCACCGGCTTGGCCACGCCCCTCGGCCGTCCCTCTGGCCCGCATTCCAGGGCGGACCCAGCATCTCCCTGCCCTGGGACCTCAGGGACAAAAAGGGAAAGGAAGGGACCCTTGCCCTTGAGGAGGAGCGACATACAAGCCAAATGTTTCAAGGGGGGAAATAGAGTGTTGGGGAAGGGGAGGAGGGAAGTGCCGCGCATGAAAGAGTTTGTGGGGGCCACGGAGCACCCGGGCAGGCGGGGACTGGGAGGCTCCACCGGCCCAGTCTACTCAGTGATAGGAAAACAGGCCCAGAGAGGGCAGGCGCCTGGCCAAGGTCACACAGCGGCGGGGGTGGGACGGGGGGCAGCACAGGACTCACACGGAAGCCTCCTGGCTTCTCGATTAAATGTCCAGGTTGTGGACTACTCCCCGTGGACAGTCTGTTCCTCCTCCTCCCCCTACTCTCCGCCGACCCTCGACCCTTTGCCCGCCCTGAGTGCCGGCCCCAGGACGCGGTAGCGTGCGCCGTCCCGAGGGGGCAGGCAGGCGGGAGACGAGCCGGCGGAACCATTTCCATCACTTTATACCATGTCGCAGCTCCTCCGATCTGCCTGTCCCCCGCTGGTCCTTCCGCGTCCTGACTGAGATGGCTGTTCTGTTTGTTTCCATTGTCTGAGAAATAAAATGGTTTTGATTACACCCACGGTCTCTCGTGAATGACTGTACTTCGGCTACCCACAGGCAGAAGGCACCATCTGCAGCCCTCAGTCACCGGCTTCTGGAAGAGGCCTGCTTGCCGCCTTCGGAGGCCTCGAGCCCAGCTGAGGGACTACGGACCAGCCCCGCCCTGCCCCACCCCAGCTGCTGGGTGTAGCCCGAGCCTGGAGAGAGGGAGAGCTGGGAAGGGTAGAATCTGGGTAGGCTGTCTTTGGTGAGCTTCGGTGGAAGGGCAGGACCAGGCAAAGGAGAGGAAACTAACGTTGTTCAGGGCGTGAGACAGGACTCAGCCACCAGCCAACAGTAAAGCCACAGCAGGCCTGCTCCCAGACCCTGCTCCCAGAGCTGGGGGCCCAGCAGTGACCACAGGGGGGGCAACTCCAGTACATCTGGGCAGGAGTGTTCCCCAAAATATTTAACACCTAGACCTGCACAGACACACTAGCCGTGAGCAAGGTCCCAGAGGCCCCTACTGGGGCTGGCACTAACCCTTTAGCTGCTGCTGGATCCTGGCCAGCTCAGGGAGGGGCTGGGGGCAGCCAGGGTGGGGGAGCTCCAGACAGCAGCTGCTCACCAACCAGCATGGAAGAATTGCAACATACAGCAGAAGCAAATACCAGCCAGGCACACAGCAGGTCAGATAGGGGGTTGGAATGACTAAGGCAAACTGTTCCCAGTTAGGGGCACCCACTACTCAGCAACAGCCCATAATCACTTCATGAGTGGAAGAGGCCCATTGATTCCAGATCTTCCAATTTTTCAAGAGGAGTCACATCTGGAGTGTGTGTGTGTGTATAAGAACTTTTGTTTTTTTAAAAAATGTACATACCCAGCCTAGGCCAAAGAAAATGTATCTTTGCCCACACTCCCCCCGAGAGCCCCCAGTTTGAGCCTCTGGCCTTACGATACCAGGATTTGTGCTGAACTTTGCAGGGTATAACTGCCATCATCCCTACAACCACCTCTCAGGTTATTCTCTCCACTTAAAAGGTGAGAAAACCAAGAATCAGTTTTCTTTGGGATGATGGGAGCCCACAAGGGCATCCATGTGGTACAAGAGAAGGCAGCTGGTTGAACCCAGATCTGCCTGTCTCCAAACAGGAGAAAGAAACCTCTTGGGTGCAAATATGCTCCTGTGCTCCAGTTGGCACCTGTCCTGTTGAAGGATGGGCTGGGCGGAGGGCAGAGCTGCAGAGGGACTGGCAAGGTTGCTGGGTGTGGCTGCAGCTGGCCTAGGATAGCTACGGGAATGGGGGTATAAATCTCTATGCTGAAGTGGTAATGAGGCAGGTGTGCTAGGGAGATCCTGGAGTTTATTCCAGCCAGAGGAATGTGCGAACTTGGCTCATGGTGGAGGAGTCAGGGACTCCCCTAAGAGAGTGAGAAGCCGGGCTGAGGTTTGTTTTCCACACTCCTGTAGGAAGGTCCACATGCCATGTCTTCCCTACACTGGCTCCGGGAAGCTGATTACCAATGTGGCAGTACATCCTCCCTCTGAAGATGTTTGTTGGGCCTGAGTTCCAGCCCAGTTTCCTGCCAGGTTCCTGGTGGGGTCACCAGCTGGTAGGTGGGCTCTTCACCTCCACACGACCACACTGTAATGGCCATTTTAGGAGAGAGGTGGGGCTGAGGGCAGGGCAGGGAAAGCAAAATGAACTGGGTGGGGAGGGAGGAAAGCATGGAGATGGGAGTGTACAAATCTGTGGGAGGAAGGGCAAATTGCCCACTGTCCAGAAGGACAGGGATTAGTAGAAAGTGAAGGCTTAAATAGAAGGCTGCAGCCAAGTTGAGGGACCCTTCAGGGACTAGGACCAGAGCTGAGATGTTTTACTCAGTGGGCAATACGGAGCCACAGAAGGTTTGGCACTAGGGTGTCTGTCTTAGTTCGGGCTGCTATAGCAAAGTATCATAGACTGATGGCTTAAACAGCAGACGTTTATTTCTCAGAGTTCTGGAGGCTGAGAAATCCAAGATCAGGGTGCCAGCAGGGTCGGGTTCTGGTGAGGTCTCTCTTCCTGGCTTGCAGATAGCAGCCTTCTTGCTGTATTCTTATACCGCTGAGAGAGAGAGAGCTCTACTGAGAGCTCCTCTTCTTGTAAGGACACTAATCCCATCATAGAGGCTCTACCTTCATGACCTCATCTAAACCCAATTGCCTCTCAAAGGCCCCCTCTCCTAGTACCACCATACTGGAGTTCAGGATTTCAACACAGGAATGGAGTGTGGGATGTGCACAAATGTTCAGTCCGTAAGAGTGATGAATTATGAGGCTGGAAACTAATATCTTTTTTTTGTTGTTGCTCAGACTGGTCTCCAACTCTTGGCCTCAAGCGATCCTCCCATCTCAGCCTCCCCCAGATGGCTGAGATTACAGGCGTGAGCCACTGCACCCTGCCTGGAAGCTAATATCTGAGTTCCTAACCTGTGCCAACATATTTATGTATTCTCTATCTATCTATATATCCATCTATATGCTCTTTATACATCTTCATATATCTCTAATTCTAAGAACAGCCCTATGAAAGAAGTATTAAATATTTTCACTTTGTATGTAAGGACACTGAGTCTCAGAAATGTCCGGCAACATTATTGAGGTCATATAGCAGCTATAAAATGAGGGTTCAGGATTGTAACTGAAGTCAGAAGGACTTTATGAAACTAAAAGTTGCAAGAATAGCTAGAAGTACTATCTGGATACAAACAGTAATACCTGTAACTGCAATTGAAGCAGAAGAAATGCAAGAGGGAACAGATGCTAGAGTCCTTGGAGTGGGACCTAGTGATCCGGTGTGGACAGGGCCAGAGTGAGAAGTCACAAGGACCCAGGAGGCTGGGAACCCTGGTGAAACCATCAGCAATATGGGGAATTTGGGAGAGAGCTCAGTTCTCAGAAGAGATAGTCTGACTGTGATTTTAGAAATGTTGTGATAGTTACAGAGGAATGGAAAGTGTCATTTTTACTTCCCAGCTTGGCAATACACAAAAGCAAACTAGAACAGAAACTCCCCACTTCCTAACTCATCCACAGCAAAAAACATACATTTAGCAATACTTACCCTTCCTACATGTGATGTATTCTTATTTTTCCTATCCTATTCTACCTATTCCTGATAGGTTGGAGGGAGAAGAGGGAGAATGCTGGTTGCAATTCAATCATGCAATTGATTTCGTGACCCACAAATGGGGAATGGCCCAAAATTTGGACAAGACTTCACCAGAAGCAGGATGGAGTGGAACAGCCAGTCTTGGTAGTCACTGCACACAGGTGTTATGAAAGACAGAACCAACAGAGGGATTCACATTGGCAAGAAGGGGAAACCCATCCTACCTAATGTGCAGAGGAACCAAGGAGGGCAGGGCTTCTACAAGGCCACTTATTTTTACAATTAGGTCATCAGGGACCCTCCATCAGTGGTGGAGGTGGAAACCAGATGAGTGGGCACAGGGAGATTAAAGAGGGGGGTATTAAAGACATGCCTGTGTGCAGAGGGGAGGGAGCCAGCAAAGAGGAAGTGACAGCAGGTGCCGGAAAGCAAGGTGTGTGGGTGTAGGAGGGGCTGGTGACAGATGGAGCCAAGTCCACATGGAGATGGAAAACCCTGCAATGAGCCGGGACAAAGAGCACTTTGGAAGGAGGCAGGTGCTGCTGCTTTTCAGATAGGGAAGGGGACAGATTAGGAAAAGACAGACCTTGGCAGAAGTGAAGAGGGAATGATGACAAGCAGAAGAGGGGAGATGATGGAGTGTGAACTGTGGACCCCAGTTTTCTTGGTAAAGTAGGAGGCAAGGTCATCTGCTGAGAACAAGGTTGGCAAGTTGATGTGAATGAGAAATGTTTGGAACAACTGCTAGGAATCATCAACCGGCAAAGAAATAAAAGAAATGCTGACTGGTTGAGGACCAGTGTGGATGCCTTGGCCTGCGGAGCCTGCGGAGCCTGCGGTTCGCTGGGCTTGGAGGGCCTCCATGCTCTCCCACTGGACACTGTCAAGCACCGCCCCGCCTCTCTCCAAGGTTGCACATCAGGCTCCATCACCCAAGGGCTCAGGGAATGTTAATGTTGTTGATTCCCTGCTAAAAGGCCAAAGAACACAAACTATTATACCCTGATTTTTTTTTTTTTAAAGAATCTTGCCTCTAGGCTTTCCAAAATAAGCTTCTTCTTTTAGATTTCTGATTCTACTTCCAATAAATCTCTTGACAGCACAGCCTAGCCCATCTGGACCAATCAATCAGCCTTTATCATCAAGCGTTATTTTTCTCCACTTCCCCTTCCTGGGATTTGCAACCCTGTCTGCACATTGGAATCGCCTGGGGAAAGTTAAAAATACTGATGCCTGGTCCCACCCCTAGAGATGGACTTAACTGATCTGGTTTTGTGGCCAGGCATTGGTAAAAATTCCCCCAGATAATTCTAATATGCCAGCTAAGAATGCCACTGGCCCCTTTGCTGCTCAAAGTGTGATCTGTGAATTAGAAATACCTGCGTGGACCTAGGTACTTATAGAAATGCAGAATTTCAGGCTCTGCTCCAGATCTGGGACATTAGAATCTGCAGTTCAACAAGGACTCCAGGCAATTCATATGCACATTGAAGTCTGAGAAGCTCTATGCTAGAGATCTAACCTCATCAATCCGCCTATCCCTTGTAAGATCAAACAGGAGAGTCTCAGAGATCACACCTCCTAGCTCTAAGCAGCCTGGCACAGAGCCGATGTCTGCTTTCCCCTAGGGTGTGAAAACAGGCACCTATCAACCAATCAACAACAAGTGCTTCCTGACATATGGGCAAGCAGACACACAGTATCTGAGTGTTGTCTCTTGAGTTTAACAGTCTACAGTGTAGTTGGAGCGTTCTTGTAGAGTAACCTACCATCCAGGTTTTCTGGGACTGTCCCGGTTTTAGCACTGTAAGTCCCACATGTTGGGGAATTTGTCAGTCTGGGGCAAATTGGAATACTTGTTCACTCTGTGTCAAGTAACATTGTGAACTGATTTTAAGTCCCTCCCACACCCCCTCATGCATGTGCATGCCTGCACACGCACGTGCAAACACAAGCACATCCCATCCAAGGTAAGATCTGTTTCTTTGGAACCCACCACGCTCTCATGAACGCACATATCTAGGAGCATTGGTGTTTTTGTGCATATAGTTAATGCTTTAAAATGTTGGTTCATTTATTCAACAAAAATTCACTGAGTGTCCTCAGCGTACCAGCCTCTGTGCAGTACCAAAGTAGACACAACACCTGTCCTCATGGGATTGTAGCCTGGAGAGGAATACAGAGATGATGACATGCAGTGAGGCAAGAATTGTGACCCGTGGAACAAGTGTAGGAATATGTAGGAGTTCATAGGAGGAGCACCCAGCCCATACACAGGGGCTGGGAACTTCTGAAGGATGGGAGGAATTAACCATGTGAGGGGCAAAAGGTATATCTGGGGGACAGAGAGCTTCTAAACAGAGGGAATGGGGGTCCACAGGCTGGGACTAAAGAGAGGATGTCTTCTTTGAACCTGAAAGAAGCTGCTGAATTGAATTATGTTTAATTAAATAGTAGAAAGAGCATTTGACTTGGAGCCAGGAGCCCAGGATCCAAACCCCAACCCTACAACTGACAAACAAGTTCCCTGACTTTCCCAAGTCCGCCTCTTATCCATATGCAGGGTAAGGGATGGTATTCTCTATTCCATAGTTCTGTCCCGACAGATGCTATTACACTCCTGAAGCATAGTAGCTGTACTGCTGCCCATTGCCCTTACCCCACCCATAATTATTTATTCAGAGTCGGCACGGTTTATTGAGTAGCAGCACACACAGAACAGATATTACCACCTCCGGGAGTTCCGCTGCATGCCAGGCATCACCAAGTGCAAGGAAAAGGGTGTATTTGAATATTTGAAACAGAATTGCAGTGGAGAAAGGACTTGAAAGTTGACTGAGAAATTTCAGCATTATTCAAGAGGCTGGAGGCCTGTCAGCAGAGGGACGGCAAGAGCTACAAGCCGAACTGTGCCAAGACCCTGGAGCAGTTCACCATGGGGGCCAGGGCCGCTAGGACCACTGTCGTGAGCTAAGGACCCATAATCCTGCCAGACTTCACTTATAGACTGCAAGCTCCACGGGAGCGGAGGCCTTGTCTGTTTTTGTGACTATATATCCCGCCAGCTAGGCCAGTATCTGTGCGTGACAGTAACACAGACGCATCACTCACCCGCTTTGAGCCTTAATTCCCTTATCAAAAAAATGAAGGAAGGTCCCTTTCTCATCAGTAACAAAACCTGCTAACCCTTTCTAGCATGAGGGTAGGTGGTAATAATGCTAATGACAACTGGAAAATGAGAATTTAAAAAGAAAAAAAGGCAAACGGGGTACTTTGGTTCTGTGTCTACCACATCTCCACGGGTACGAGCAAGTACAGAGAGATGGGGAGAGCTGAATGAGCCGAATGTCTGGGAAAACTATGCGGCATGTGCCACATTTCTGGCATTTTCTTTTGGCTCGCTGTCCAGAAAATGGCCTCTAGGTAAGAGACCTGAAATAAAAATGTACCTGGGTCTTCAACGAGACAGTTTACCAACCACACTGGAGGCACTTTGGCATGTGTACAGTTTGGGGGCTTCTTTGTCACCCTATTGCATTCCCCAGCAACCTGAGCCTGTTGTTACCATGGTGATCATCCCAAGTGGAGGGACTCCTGTGCCAGGCAGCCTCCTGGTGGAAGCCGGGCCAGGCCAGGGGACGCACAGATGAAGCCCCAAGTTAAGGGACACTCACAGCTGCTGCAGCTGAGGCTCCAGGGAGGCGGACACAACTCTACCGACTGGAGTGTGCAAGAAAAGGAGAATGAGCAAGTGCTTTTGTATGGAATCAAGGTGGGCCTTTCCATTCCTCCTAGGGGCAGCATCCTTTCCTCCCTCCATGCTTTTGGAAGAGCTCCTCCTTCTGCCTGGAGTGCCCTCTGCTCTCTTATCCCGGCCAACTTGAGGTCCCCCATAGACATGCCCTCTTGTGAGAAGCCCTCCCTGGTCCTCGGGCCTGCACTCCCAGAGCACTTCGCATGGGCCTTAGTGCTTACCTGACTGTATCTTATTCCCCCACCTGATCACAAGACTGGCAGCGCTCCAAGAGGACAGGAGCCGTGTTCACCACGGTATCCAACATCCTCAGCACAGTTCTGGCACACAGTAGCCACTCGATAGATATTTGCCAAGTGAACAAACTAGAAATTTTATTCTCCTTGTGTGGGAGAACGATAAAACAAGTTGATATCACTGTTTAAGTAAAGCCCGCCCACCAGCTTCTACAAGACATCCTGTGGTCTGTGAAGGTGGAGCTTCATTTCCTGTGCCTTCTCTAAAGCCTAACTTTACACAACAAGCCTTCAACATCAAAGGAATTTGGGGTGATGAGTCACATTTTATAAACATTTTCAGTAATAAACATTGAAATAAAAGTTATTGGGTTAAGCCCCAAATCCACTAGAAAATCAAATTAACCATAAATTCTCACCCATTCTTCCTGATCTCTTCCGTTCTCTAAACATTCTGGAAAATTAATGCTTTACTACAATATATTACTGCCTTAGGAAGTGAATGGATGAATAGTTCTCAGACTGGAAAAGGGGCAAAAGAAGGAAGAATTTCTTCCTCCTATAAGGTGCAGCTGTATTCGCTGATATTAATATTTTCCAGCCTGAGAAAAGGAAATGCCAGCTCAAAGATTTACATTCCATCTCGAGCATGCCATCTCACCTCTCTGAGTCCTGGTTTCTCACTTTCAAAGACCAGGAAAATAATGTCCGCTCTTTCCTCCCTGTCATATCTTCTCGCCATACCTTGACACACACTTCCACCTGGAGAATTCCCTTAACTCCACCTACTTGTCCCTACGCAACCATGCAAAGCTTAGCCCCCCTGGGCCCCTGCTCCCGCTCCCCCAGGCATCACTAGTCACCCTCCTGCCTGGTCCTTCAGCACCACACGTGCAACCCTGATCCGAGGCACCCATCGCGTTGACTCAAGGCTGCTTCTGAGCACACCAGCGTCTTGCACTGGACTCTGAGCTCCCTATCTGATCTCGCGTTCCCAGGGCCTGGCATCCAGTTGTGTCTGCTCCGTGTCTGCTGAGTGAATGGTCACACTGATCCTTTTGCTGCCACCAGACCAGGTGGATCAGAAAGGAAATGGACAACAGGACATTTTCATCTTTAAATCATGACCTTTGGGCATGGAAAATCTCTTAAGAGGTCATCATATTTATTCACCTCATTGAGCAAGACTGATGGAATACCTGTGGGACTCGCTCAGGTTCTATCTGCCTTTGACTCTGGTCCTTAGCACATTTGTGCCCGAGGTTATCTTGTCTGCCCTCAGCTAGCTTTGTAAGACCTGCTTAAGAATTGTCTTTTTACAATATTTTATTAACCAAACAATAGACCACACCTTTTTTATTTTGGAAAATTTCAAATATATATAAAAATGGAGAGAAAAGAAGAATAAACCTCCCCTGTACCCATAATCCCGCTTCAGCCATGGCACACATGGCCAGTCTTCTTTTGTCTATAGTCACTGGATTATTCTGAAGCGAATTCCAGCCATCGTATGAAATACACACTTTTTGACTTGAATTGCATTCATAGGAAGAATGAAAATCAATTTAAATCCTGAGGAACCTCTCTCTAGGGTCACTTCCCAATAAGTGGGTTTATTTTGGGTAGGGAGTGGGATACTCTTGAAATCATATCACATACTCCTTCAAAGCCCCAAATTTATTATTATTATTATTAATCTGCAGGCAAACATGTGATGGGTGTCAGAAGCCAGAAACAAGAGAGCAAGTGATGCACAGAGTGTTAGGATTGAGTTTGCAAAGACCAGACCCTCTGGGTTCTCCCTGGAACAAAGACACTCAAAAGGCAGAAGCAGCCAAATGCACCAACCCCCTCAAGCGCCCTTCTCTTCTGCATTAAAGAGCGGTGCTCCTGCCTAGACTCAGCCCACTCCCCACCGCAAGCTGCTCACGTGCTCCCGCCCACAGGCACGCACACAATAGAAGCGACACCCCTGCACGCCCACTCGCTGCCTGCTCTCATTCACCTGCGGCTGCCTGGTTTTGGCAGTTGTTTTCCAAACATGCTGGGGAATTGAGAGCCCCAGGACTAGAAAGCTTTTCTTGCCCCACGGAGGCTTAAGTCCTTGGCTCCTGGAGGGATCGCCACAGGACGAATCAAAATACACAACCTACGCTCACTCGACGTGCCAGTGGGTTCCTTTTGGGGTATCGGGTTAAGAAATGTTAAAGGACACTGCATAATGCCAGTGCTGTTTAGGCTGATGGTTATTAGCTCTGTTTATATGCTTAAGATCCTATATTGGGAAAACTTTCCTGCCCACGCAACACTTTTCACTGCTCAGGTGTCACCCCCTCAGTCTCAAAGCACTTAGCATGTAGTTCTTACACGTGGGGAAGTGGGTGAAGCACTTTGATTGTCCACTTTGGACAAGAGCAGGAAGGAGAGACTGGAAAGAGAACTAACATTTCTCCGAACCCCTCCCCCTTCATGCACTGTGCTAGGTGCTGTGTTCTTAAACCCTAAAACAATTCTATGAAGTATTTATTTTTATTAGCCCCCTGTGACAGAGGACACTAAAGCTCAGAAGATTCATTTCATTTGCTCAAAGCCACACGGCTGGTAAAGGCTAGAGCCTGGATTCCAACCAAGGTTTTTTCTAATCACCAAACTAATGCTCTTTTTGCTATACTAGTAATTCTCAATATTCCAAGTCTGAGAAACCACCTTCCTTTTAAATTATTTTCATTTTTTAACTTTTCATTTTGAAATAATTTCAAATACAAAAAAATTATGAAAATTATAGAGTTCTCATATATGCTTTACCCAACTTCCCCAAAGGTTAACATCTTATATAACCATAGTACAATGGCCCTAACCAGGAACTTGACATTGATACAAGACTATTAACTTATCTATGCACACTATTCAAATTCCATGAACTGTCCCACTAATGTCCTTTTTCTGGTCCAGAATCCAAACCAGATTACACATTGTATCTAGTTGTTGTATCTCCTTAGACTCCTGCAATCTGAGACAGCTCTTCCATTGTTCTTCAACTTTAATGACCTTGAGATTGTGGAAAGTACTGGCCAGTTATTTTATAGAATGTCTCTAAATTGGACCCTTTTTAATATTAAAAAAGTTTCACAAGCCCTCAAATGAGTGTAATTGTACTTTAAGAATCTGTTAATTGAGAATATACTTACTGACAAGAGGCTACACTAAATCAAAGGATGCTTTTGATTTTGTTGATCACAATGGCTTCCATATACATTAAAAAAAAACAGCATGTGTATCTGTGAGGTAATTTTTATTTAGTCTAGAGGCACTGCTTGGGTATATTTAGTTCTATCCACGCCTATGACACCTTGGCAGCTCCTCCTGAGGTCAGCAGCCCACATTTATGCACAGTCCAAGACAGAAATTCTCAAAGAAAGTTTGAAGAAGACAACACAGAGCTGGTGAGCTAATTCAAGAGTTAATGTTTATGGCATGTTTGAGATTTTATTGTATGTTTACATTCCATGCAATGCTAAGAGTTCTGCATATATTATATCATTTAGCCTCACGACAACCTCTGGGACAGGTACTATGATTACTGTTGCCATTCTACAGTGAAGGGAATTAAGATTCTGAGTCTGTGACTTGCCCAAGGGCACACATATACTGCCCAGCAACAATGGGACTAGAGACAGAGAGCTGCAAGAGGCATCCCTTCCTGTCTCTGCCCTGGGTGACCCATGGCACTTCCTTCCTAGCCACATGGTCCTGTGCCCTCCCAACTCCTCCTCATCCCCCAGGGCCCACACCCATGTTCTTTGTATGTCTGAAATCCTCAAGTCCAATGGAAACATTTCTTCCTCCCATTTGACTGCCTCCTAATACACAGTATTCCTGAAGCAATCACCTACTTAGGAATTGCCAAAGCCAGTGGTTGAAAATGCAGATTCCAGGGCACTAGCCTGGGACCATAGCCTGGGACTCTGCATTTCATCTGCTTCCCGAAGCACTTCTTGGTGTCCATGAATGTTTCATAACGATTTGAAATTTGCATAGCCAGGTCAGAATAACTTCAACCACTTATCTTCTTTGATGTAGTCACACATCATCTATACTATTATTTTCTTCAAGCTTCACATTCATCTTTAAATGTCTCACATTTTTACTTCAATACATTTATTTCTAAAGGAAACTTTTTGTCATTATGATAAATGAAAAACTGGTGTCATTTGCCATAAAAAGAATAGACAAACTGTGGGACATTCATGCAATAGACTATTATTCAATACTAAAAAGAAATGTGCTGTCAAGCCACACAAAGACACAAAGACATAGAGGAAGTTTAAATGCACATTACTAAGTGCAAAGCCAACCTCAACAGGCTATACACCATATGATTCCACCTATATGCCATTCTGGAAAAGGCCAAACTATATTGCCAGGAGCTCAGGGGTGGAAGTGGGGAATACATAGGTGGAGCACCTGGGATTTTGAGGGCAGTGAAACTATTCTGTGTGATACTATAGTGGTGGATACGTGTCACTAGACATTTGTCAAAACCCTTGGAATATGCAATACCAAGAGAGAACTCTCACGTAAACTATGGACTTTGGATGATAATGATGTGTCAACCTAGGTTCATCAATTATAACAAATATCACTCTGGTGGGGGATGTTGATGGTGGGACAGCAGGGGGTACATGGGAAGTGTTTGTACTTTCTGTTCCATTTTCCTAGGAAACTTAAACTGTTCTTAAAAAATGAAGCCTATTCACACACACAAAAAGAATAGATATGCATAAATATAAACAAAATGAGATAAATTTTAGCTAGATATAAGTGTACATCCAAGGCTCTGAATCTGATGCCTTCTCTCTTTGTTTACAAAGGAGACTGACACCATTAGAAAGGTTTTAAAGACGTATCATCACTACAGTGAGATTTTCTCCTGGACATAAGCATGAGGCATGAGAGCAATCTGAAAAGGGAACAACGTTGTCACTTGTGGATCAACATTGCTCAGCATCATGTCTGTCTGAGGGTGTCCATTCCATCTCAGGCTTTCAGAAACACTAGTGTGGGGAAGACCTCAATGCAAACCCACTTGCCGTCACACGCTGGCCAAGTGTTTCCTCTGCCACTTCCTCTACATGCTCCCCGGCATGCATGGTCTGCTCCTGGCCTCTGGGGACTCAGAGTCCAGGGAAGTATCTTTCTGCACAGTTCCTGCCAAGCAGAGAGTGCTGCCTAATAAAGATCTTTCAGGGACATGGTGATGATGGAGATGCATAGAGACAACTATGTTGGGAGTGAGGGATCCAAGGAGAAGAGGACAGAGTTCAGCTGAGTCAGGCAATACAGAGGCAGAGAATCTGCTGAACTGAGACACTGAGTCTAAACATGCATCCCTGACTGTCAGGCCCAAACCAGCTGGGGGGTTACTGTGGTGGAAGCATAGCCTTAGAACGTCTGGTTTTTTCAAGCTCCAGTAAGAGAAGCTAGTAGAAAAACGAGCAATGTGATCGGAGGGCCACTCTCCAGGTGGGATGGGGTAAATATCATTCCCATTTAATGAACAGCTGTTGTGTGCCTAGATCTTCAATGGACCATGTTAACTCCTTACAAGTGTTCATGCTCAGTATTTTATCCCTGTTTTATAAACAATGAAATCTAGGTCCAGGGAGGTTAAATAATTAGGCCCAGATCACCCAGCTGGGAAGAAGCCAAAATGGGAATGAAATCCATGTGTTTGTGGCTTCAAAGCCCTTGTTCTTCCCATCATTCTGCAATAGAGTGAGGAAACGTATGCTGGCCAAGTAATCTCGAGCCAGGATTATGATCATTGTGCTTACTAGTCAAGAATCACTATTTGTCATTACTGAATCAGAAAATGAGGTTGGACAGGATCACCAAGGATCATCCATAGCCCCCTTGTGTGGCATTTTAATTTATACACATATGTGCATGCACGCACATATACACATGCCACTGTGCATATACTGGGGACCGAAGATAGCACTGGGACTCTGGAATGAACATGTGCTGGGAGGGAGAGGAAAGGGTTAACAAATAATGAGTCCCTACTGTATGCAGAGCCCTGTGCTAGCCACTAGGGTGGCTTCAAGAGGGTCCTTCTAGAGACATTGTGTTGATTCTCTTCAACCATATCGTTTCCATAAAGGAAGAAAATAATTTGATCCGTCCTTCTTTGATCCATCCTTCTCAAGAAGTCTGTGGACAGGCCTTGGAGAAATCCTCATGAACGCAATCTACTGGGTCCAAGACGGGACCTTTGTATTCCTCTTGTGGGCCATGAGGTTATTCCTTGGACCATGAGGTTGGACAGAACCTATATTTGCAAACTCTCCTTTTTTTTCCTGACAGTTCACATCTATCTGGAGCTCAAATTGTAACTTATTAAGTTTGGTATTTTGTCATGAGGCAGTCAGGCCTGGGTGCACCCCATTTTTGCTGTTAACATATACAGACGGTGGTATCAAATGTGTACTATAAGTAACATGCACACCTAAACTCTAGCTTACATATGATACATCTTGGGAGGGGGACGGTATGCGGCTTGGGCCATACAGTGTGTGCCTGCCAGCTCCTTTACATCTGGGCTCCCAGCCAACTTGGCTTCCTTCCCAGCAAACAAGCAGCAGCTCACTCATTCCCACACTCCTTTGAGTATCTCCTCCCCTCCGACCTACTCTCCCTCCCCCAACTCACAGGCCACAGCTGGGCATTCCCAACATACCAGCTGGAAAAGAGTACAGAAAGGTGGTGGTGGGGGGTTATCTTTCCTTTCCTCTTCCAGGCTCTTTTGAAATCCATATAATACAATCTCCTGCCCTATCAGCTTTATTAAGTGATTCTCCGTATTGGGGGGCTCAGCTAGAAGCCACACCCAATACATCAGCCGGCCCACCCTGAACTGCCACAGGCTGCAAGTGAAGGATCGCTCCAAAGTGCTCACCATGTTGGGGATCTGCAGACAATTGATCCGAGAACTGCTCTGCAACTGTCAAGGTACCACATGTTTCCCCTCATCCCAGCCCTAGTTCTGTCTGTGAAAGTGAGACAGCTGCACTGGGTGTTTCATTTGTGTGTCTGCGTGTGCAAGTATGTGCATGTAAGTAATAGACAGCCAAGTCTGTGAAATAGCCAGGGACCCAAAGTGGGGTTTTGAACATCCTTACCTAATCTTCCAAAAAAGAATTAGAGCATTGATAAGAGCCTTGAGTGAAGAAAGGGTCTTTAGAGCTTCCAATTTAAGTAGGACCAGGATGGGCGGAAGTAGAAACTGAAAGGCTACAGTGGAAAAACTCACGACTCTCAGGGTAACTGGGCTCCCCCTTTTCTGGAATGGCTCTGTATCCTTGGGTCCATGATGGTGTCTGTTGCCTATTGCCACGAAGGGATTATCATCTATCATGGTGTGTGCATGGTGAAGATTCACAATTGCAGCAATCACATGACTGCCAACAATTTAGGATTTCTATGAACACAGGACAGACTGTTCTTTGCAATCTTTGCTGAAAACACATCTGCCATGTATTGTGATGTATGGTGTATACTAGGCCTAGATGTCCTGGGATGAGCTGACCCCTTGAATTGGAGAGGGATGAGGGGTCATCTCTTTTAGCTTGGATTAAAAATCTCTCTGGCCCCCAAAACAATCTTATCTATGATTCCAACTCTCAAGCTCAGAAGGGATCTTGAGGCCCAGCCACCCACACGATTTCCCTTCTAAGGCAGCAGCCTATACTATCCTGGAACAGCTTTGATGGGAAGGGCTTTGTAATATCAAAACCCCAGTTCACTTCCCTGGAGACTTCATCGCCAGCCACGGCACTGCCTTTGAGCCCCTTCTTGTGCAGGGCACACTGTCAGCATTTGACGCTAGTGAATATTTTTCTCCTGAATGTTCTCTTTTCCTCAGTTTCCCTGCCTATGGCAGCTGCTCACCGGATACGCACCAGGGGCTGGTTCATTCAGTAAATAATTACAGGGCATGAAGTAGGTGCCAGGCACTGAGTTGAGAGCTGATGGTCCGACAAGGAACAGACATGTGTAGGTCACTCACTTCAGGGGTCTTACAGTCCCTTTGCAACGCCTCCCTTAGACCCAGGCAAGAGCACACTTAACTTTAAAGGACCCCACTCTGGTCCCTGTTTGGCCACACCTCTCCTCACAGTGTGAGGAGCCTGCAGGATCAACGAGCCTCCCCCATCTTCTGGAACATGCTCAAATTACCTAGGACCCTGGGATTCCTGCCCAGACAGCCATGAGCCTGCTCCCAGGACCTGCAGGATTCCCTCCTTCAGATCCATAAACTGTTCCCTCCCAGGCCCCAGGGCAGGCAATGGGGCAGGGAGCTGCTCTTTGGGGAATGGTATGGACAGAACTCCAGCAAGCCAGCTGGAGTGTCCATACGTGCGTGCCCAAGGCTCTTTGGTGCAGGATGGAGTCAGTGTTGAAAAGAGAATCAGAGTGCCTGTTGACCACGGGCCAGATGCCCCCATTTAGCTAGCACAGAATTCAGAAAAATCTAAAGGTTCTAAACTCCATCCTGTCTCCCAAGCTGTTTTGAAGGTATATTTGTCAGGATAGGATGGTAGAATGTATTTTGTTTAACAGTTTATTAGCTGGATTTATTACTTTTAAATATTTTGATCTATGGTATGTGAACCTCCATTCACACTTTCATTCTAGGGCTCATAAATGTTAGGGGTGGGTCTATTCCCTGTGCAGACAGATATTAAATAATCACACACAAAAAAAACGCAACATGGAACCACAGTGCTAAGAAGAATAAGTACACTGCTTGGGTCGCTTCTAAAACATTTTACTGGATCTCCATTCTCAGGGTTCTCATTGCATCTTGGGGTCTCCAGGTTCCCCTGAGCCCTGAGAAGCCCTTACCTTATTCCCCAATGACCCAAAACACTGACTAAAACATTCCAGACTATTCTCACCCCTTCTGAATCCAGAGAAGGGGAAGGGAAGCCAGCCCCACAAAGAATAAAAAGGCAGACCAAGCCTGTTAAACTCTTCTGGACGGGTTTCCTGCTTTCCTTTACATCCAGAACAGGTGCCTCCCACCCCACTCCTGAATTTCATCCTGGTACCCACCTCCAGACACTCCACAGCTGCCCAGCTGGGAGGCAGGTCACCTCTTTGTCGAGATATCCATGTGTGGAGCACCTGGAGGTGGTACAAAGACAAAATCCACCATGGCAGTCAAGGGGTGGCACATCTCTTCTGCTTCCATCAGTCTAACCTCAGCCTTGCAGCTGAAATCTATTTTTCTCACCTGGTCTTCAGCAGCAATAGAGAAGCCTTCCCTGACTAATTGGGGATAAGGTAGCAAATTCCCCCACTTGTCTCTTTGAATAGGCACCCCACCCACTGGCTGCTTTTAAACATGCATCTCTTTCTTGTACCTGATATTACTGTAATTCACTCAGGCTCACTGTCTGCGTGTTCTTGATCTCTATCTGCCCCTGTGATGTCTGGGTTCGATTGTGACCCTCCCAGAGGGCAGGGCCACCTCTATCCTGTGTCTCTGGACCCAGTTCAGCAGAACACAGGCATAGGTAGGTGCTTAATAAAGACTTTGATGATGGAAACAGATGAGCAGCACTGTATGCCTAGAGCACTGTGAGTCTACAAGAAGCAATCCACTAGCACAGCCAGACCACAATCATGGCAGCTTTCCTGCCAGCCTGTCAGCTGGGGCACACTTTTCCTTTTAAATGAGGCAGGGGTGGCACCCTTTTGCATCTTAGATAGTAATAATAACAATAACAGAACACTCTCACGGCACTGCTGTAATAGTATGACTGATTGGATGCTCAGAATAATCTCAAGAAGTGAGACTGTCATTGTTACCCCAGCTTCACAAATGAGGAATCCAAGGCACAGAGAGGCTGTGTAACTTGTTCAGGCCTCCAACCGGGGCCATCTGGCTTCGTACACCTCAGCTTACCCGCCACAGCACATGGTACACTCGAAGTAGACTAGTGCAGCTCCAACCAAAAATGGGGAGCTAGGGGTCGCAAGCTGGGCTCCTCTCCTGCAGTGTCCACAGGTCCTGCCCCCGGCCCGCACGAACGAATGGCTGAGAGAAAAAGGGTGGCTACTCAGTAGCCTTCCAGCAGGAGCCAAGTAGGTGCTCAAATCATTCATTCACACTGTACCCCTGCTTCTCCTCCTGTTGTTTTTGTTTTTCAAACATGCTAAGCTTGTTCACATTCAGGCTTTTGAACTTGCTGTTTCCTCCACCTGGAATGCTCTTCCCCTAGACTTGTGCACTACTGGGTCCTTCTCATCATTTAGGTGTCAGCTTAGATGGCACGTTCTTAGGAAGCCTTTTCCTGATCACCCTATCTAATGTGTCTGGATCTGTCCCGCCCCCTCCCTTTCATTCCTGTCTAACTCACGTTCCTTTTCAAATTTCATCATGGCACTTAAGGCTATCTGGAATTACCTTATTTTTCTACTAGTTAACTTGTCTATTTCTGTGTCTCCACTAGAATGTCGGCTTCAGGAGAGCAGAAATCTCATCTGTTTTGTTCACTACTGAATATTCAGTGCCTGGAACAGCATCTGGCACACTGTAGGTGCCCAGTAAACATTTGTTTAATAAATGCATGCATGAATAGATGGATGCAAAGTCCTCTGTAGGTACATGCAAAGGTGGAAATAGCTGGAGCCTCCTGTTGCCCCTCACCACGTATATTGCATGCCCTTAGCAGGAAGAGATCAAATCTTCATTTTGGGCAGCCTTTTAGTCCCTAGAGCAATAACAAATGACTGGGGTGATGAGTGTGTATGTGGTGTTGGGGGGTGGGGGCGGGATGTTTAGTTCCTTTGTTTAGGCAGGGATAAGACCAAGACACTCAGCTACTAAGATTGCAGACCACACTCCCTCCAGGGCCATGTGTAGACAATTGCTGGACAGCTCTCTGCTAACAGAAACTAAAATGCAGAAATCTCAGCTTCTCTGTCTTCCTATCCCTGTCTCCCTCTCTCCGGCTCTCCCTCCACACTCCTCTGCTTTCCCCTCTCTATCTCTGTCTCTATCTCTTTCTCTTCCTTCTCTACAGTTTCCCCTATCTCCTCTCCTTTGTCTCCCCTCCTCATTGAAATTCTGTGAAAAAAAATAAGAAGAAAGTGGGAAACTGTGTTCTCCGTATCTAATGTAGTACTCACGTTACTCTTATTACTACTATAACACAATCTCATTAAAACCTCTTAGCTCCTGCACAGATAAAGTAAACCTCCAAAACACAATAATCGTATAAAGGAAGGGCTCAATTTGATCCAATCTTAATGCAGACATAGCCCCCTAGTCCTCCCACATAATAGAGCCCATTCCTTTATTGGTGTTAGCCTTTTTAGTCAATGCTCTATTCATGACACATCATAAAAATAATGAACAAGAAAAGAAAGCTCCTAACCTCCCACCAGACCTTGTATCACATGAGGGCATTTCACAATATTGCCAATGATCCTTTTCTTTTTCTTTTTCCAATAAAATATAGCCTTTCCATTATCAAAATACATGTTCATTATATATCAATCCCTTCCAAGATATTTTCACATTCATTATCTCCTTGATCCTCCCAACACACCTCTAAAAAAAGGAGGGGGACAGAAAAAGATATCTCTAAGTCATAGAAGTTAGAAAAGGGGCCCAGAGGTGTAATGCTATTTGGAGAAGTTCACACAGCAGGTAAAATATTATCCCAGGACAACTGCAAGTCCTGCTGTTTTCCAGAGACAAGCCAAACAAATACTCTTGCCAGAAGCCACACTCCCAGCAGCCCCTGTGACATGCCGACCAGAGCCAGCCCATGTGGGAGAAGAAAGAAATAGCTTAGGAGATTAGGAAGCTAAATAATTCTTTCTTTTGGAAAACATGAGGCTCCTGATTAGGGAAAGATCCTGACCCAGAGCACCCCAAAATGAGGCACCCCTCTTGCTGTTAGCCAAGACACTCAGCCGGTAGCTCTGCCAGAGCCTCTCGCTGGAAGTGGAGAGAAGGGCTGACAAAAAGGCATCCTGGACCTTCTCGCCTAACAGGAGTTTTCAACTCTGAGAAACACTTTTTTTTTTTTTGGTACTTCAGGTAATTCTAGTAGCAAGAAGGAGGAATCCAGCCCTCAGCCTCTCAGGGACATTTATTCACACTGAGAACTCTATCACTTTTTCCCATAATGCCTGGGCTGTGGCCCCAGGCATCACTGGTCCCTATAGTGCTTTGTCCATTCAGAGTAAAGAGAAAAAAAAAAAAAAATGAATGAAAATGTCACCTAAGCCTGCATCTCACAGAGCAAGCCCTCAGCAAGAACCACAGCCAGTCAGGAGCACCAGCATGGCATCCTACTGTACAACCACCTGTTCGAGAAGCACCCAGAAGTCTCCCCTCCACTTTCGGAAACTACTGAAGAAGTGGCTAATGTGAACACACAACATTGCCGACATTGCCATTGAATGTCCCTCCTCCAGCATTACTAACTGGATGAGATTTGAGGTGAGCTTTTCTATCCGGGTTTCTTTGAAAAATGTTGCCATCGATTGTAACTGTTGAAGAGTGTACACATGCTGTCCAGAATTGCAGACACTAGATTGCAAGTGCAGTAAAAAGAGGTGTCTGTGAAAATCTAAATGGGTAGGGTAGGAAGAACCCAACAGACTCGAGAGAAGTCTGGCCTATGAGATTCTTGGCAGCCCCTACCCTGGATGGGGAGAGTTTAACAGACATTCTAAGTCAATGCGTTTCAGGCCTGAGAAGGGGCATAGATGTGACAAGATTCCCTACTCCCTTCATCATGTCCCTTAAACTCTCTCTCGCCCCCATTTACCTTCCCGCTTTAAACAGAAAAATTTAAGTCTGCCAAGAAGTATCTTAGCAAACCATATAGTCTGTGACCTAGAATCCCTCTCCATTTCCTCCTCGGTGGCTAGAACACATTGCTGAGAATGTCAGTGTACCATGGGAGAAGGCGGTCTCAAAGTGAACGAACAGTCTTGCTGGATTTCAACCTATGAGAACAGGGAAAGAGAACAACATCTCAGCACACTTTCAGAGAAGGAAGAAATTTGAATCTGGGACTGAAGATGGGCTACTAACACAAATCAGATAAAAGGATAGCTTGGCAACCAGCATGAATGCACCACCAACTCCCTTCATTTCATTGCTTCTGCATCTTCTATTCTGAGGATGTTTGTGGAATTTTTGTATGGAATTGAAGACACTAGCATTGGAAGGAAAACGCAAAAACTAGAGTAAAACTGAGCCACCAAACAGGCTCCATCAGGAACCAGGCACCAATTGGGCAAACTTAACCACAGGAAACATCAATGAGGAGCTCTTAAAACATATAGTCCTCACACTAGAGACAGCATGATGGCTCCCCAGGGCAAGCAGGCCAGTAGCAATCTGCAAGGCCTGGAGACACCACAGGATGTAGGAGGAGGGAAAAGGGGACTCACCTGTTCTGGCCCCTGGAAGCAGATGCGGCAGAGTGGGGTCCTCATACCACTGTCCAGGCTGCTGCCCAGTGAGTAGCAGTCCTCGGCCTTCTCCTTGCAGAAGTCATCTGAGGAGGCACTGCTGAGCAGCAAGGCAGGTGGCTCTAGGGCTGGGCCACCCCAGTCATCTTCCACAGAGGAAGGTGGCAAAGGTGGTGGAGGTGGCAAAGGAGGGATCTCCCTGCCCATCACCTCTCGAGGGCCCCTCCAGCCTGCCCACCCCCCGGCGCCCAGAGCCGGAAGGGTGTTGTTGTTGGCCGCCAAACCGGGGGGCTGGGGGTCGCCGTGCATGGGCAGGGGCGCTGGAGGAGGGCGCCGCAGTAAGAAAACCTTCAGGTCATTGAAGAGCATGCGGCAGCGGCACTTGAGGAGACCCTGGTGGCGCAACATCTGGGGAGCTGGGGCGCACAGTCCACAGCAGTACCAGCCACAGCAGCAGCAGCACCAGAGCAGCCCACACAGGGGCATCAGCATGTGCCCAGTGGAAGCAGAGAGCCCGAGAGGGACAGCTGAGTCTTTGAAGAGGAGGATGGGATGGGTTTGGGGGGTCCACAGTGTATCTGTGTTATGGAGGGGGTCTGCTTTCTCACTGGCTCTTCTTGCAACCCCTCCAAGTAGCAAATAAATTGCCCCTAGGACTGAGAACTGCGAGTCATTGATTCTCAACTCTACCTGGAAAGCTCAACAATGAAAAAGTTTTTCTTGCCCTTGTGCCCCACCCCACCCCAATCTCAGACTGTGCTCGGGGTATCTCCTTTCTGCCGTTGACCTGGGGACACTGGTAGGAGCAGGAGGATAGAAGAGGTGCTGTGAATAGTCACTAGAGCCTTAAGATCAATGTCTAATTGTGAAAAAGTTCCCCAGAAAAGGATTGTTGGGTTCTTCTCAAATTCCTAGGCAGTAGGAAATCTCTTTCTTTTGTATAAAAGGGTGGGGACGACCATAAATCAAAGTTAGAGTGGATTGAGCTGGGCTCAGGGAAAACTAGCTCAATGCAGAATTGAGGACTGCATGTGTGAGAGAAAAAAGATAGTTTTTCTCAGGTAGTAGGAAATTCTCAAGTGTGGGGGGGGTCAAAGTGGGGGAGGAGAGGAGGTTGGGAGAAGTTTTAATTCTCTTCGGCAGAAAACTGGGGCGATGAACCCCCAGAAGCACCAGAGTTGCCTTTGAAAGAGCAGTTGGGTGTGTGTGTGGAGGGTGGGGGGTGCAGGTGAAATTGGGCAAGGGGTTTGTGCTTTGCCTCTGCAGCCAAAGGGCTACACCGAAGAGGGGAAAGCCAATTAGAATGGAGGTGGGAAAACGAAGGGTTAGGGAGGGGAAAGGAAAGGAGAGAAAGAAACGATCTTTTAACCCTTGCAGAGCCGCCTTCTTCCTGAGCATTAAGATCCTGGCTAGAGGAAGGGTGTGTATGGGGGTGAGAGGGCGGTGGAACAGAGAAAGGGGTAGAGAAGAGGGGCCTGTGGGAGGGAACAGGAGAAAGGAGTAGTTACATTATCTCAGCCCCCAGCCCAGCCCTGCTGCAGTCCGTAAATCCGTGGCCCCCTCCCCTTGGTTCCATCAAAGGTCCCTTGGGGCCAGGGGCAAGAGCCGAGAGAAGGGCAGGTCCTGGCGGCCGAGTGGCCTCGCCTTCTCCTCTTCTTCCTCCTCTGGGTCGTTGTCGCCCTCCTCCTCCGGCTCCGAGTCTGCCCGCGCCCGCCTCGGCTGCTGTGGCGGCGGAGGCGACTGCTGGTCGGTGTCCGGGTGTCTCCGGGGCGGGGGCTGCTCCGGCTCGTCCTCTGGCTGCTGCCCGCCGTCCGGCGCGGTCGCGACTCCCGGCTTCATGATCCTCCTCCTCCTCCTCCTTCCCGGGGGGCCAGTCCTGAGCCCCCGCGCCGGGGCAGCGCTGCCATGCAACCAAAGGCGAGGCAGGCGTGCGGGTGGGGGCGGCCGGGGACTGAGGGGGGGTAATGAAAAATGCAATAATACTAGTGGAATAATTCGGTTCTCAAATAATCAGGAAAGAGTGCTTCTGGAGGGCGAGAACGGAAGAGGGCGGCTGCCGGGTCTTCTCCGCAGCTCTGCCCCCGCTCCCCCCACCGAGGGCGGCCTCGGCCCACTCTCTGCACCCCCGCCCCACCCGCCCCTCCCTCCTCTCGCTGCCTCTGGCTGGCTGGCTGGGCTCGCCGTTGCTGCCTCTCCTGGCAGATGCAACGAGGTAAGGCTTGTTTGCAGCGCCAGCTGAAGGTGGGGAGCGGGGAGCGAAGCGGCGTGGTCGAGGTGGGAGGCAGCCGGCACTTGGCTCCGGCTTGGTCCTCGCGACTCCCCGAAACCGTATATAAATATATCTCTTATAAAAGCCGAGAGGAGGCAAATCAGATTCCAGGCTGCTGCCAGGTGTTGTCTCGTCTTCCGCCGTTGCTCAGCACCCGCCGCCGCGACTGCTGCCCCCCTGGCTCCGTTCCCAGAGGGGTGGTGCCGCAAGGGAGGTGGCGGGGCGGTGAGCTGACCGAGGACTGCGAACAAGGTTCCTGGAGCGGAGGAGGCTCTCGGCGATCGCCGCCGCCGCCGCCGCCGCATTCAGCACCCGGGCGAGTGGACAGCTCCCACCCAGCCCGCGCGTCACGCCGGTGGGGCCTGACGCAGACGCGCGGAGGGATGGAGGAGGGAAAGGGGATGCGAGGAAAAGAGGCTAGAGGGAGAGGCAGCCAGGGAGGAGAGGAGAAGTGTGCGAGGGAAGGAGATGGGGAGGGACCGAGGGAAAGGGAGGTAACGCGGAGAGGGAGGGATTTAGGAAGGGAGGGAGGAGGGAGCAGAGGGAAGAGTAAGAGAAAGAGGGAGAAAGGCGACTGGCGGAGGCACTACCTCGTGCATTCCCCCAGCTGGAAAGTGTCGGTGGGGCTGGTGCATCGTAGAGTCTGCCCGCCGCACACTATCGTGGCCCCTCAACGCACCTTCACGGAGACACCCACCTCTCAGCCGAGTCCATGTGCCTGCTCATAGAAACACTGCTCCGTGGACAGCAGTCTGCGAGCTTTGGAAGGGATAAAGTTTTGTGACTTCCACACTGAAGCTGGGACTTGACGGAGATTAAGCGCCTCATGACTAAGACCTCAGGAGAAGGAAATGCTCCAAACTTTCCAACAGGGAGGAGGATGCTAGCACCATTTTTGTCCGTTTCTTCTTCTGGAATTTAAGCTCCAGTGGGCACGGACTTTTTTAAATCCATTTTGAGCCCGTGTGCCTAAGTCAGTGATGGCATATAGCCAGTGTTCAATCGATATTTGGTTAATAGCGTGTGGCCACCATCACCCCTATGTATGGTCATCATTACCACAAGCCAGACTCCTCTTTCAATTGTGAATCACAAGAATCCACAGTGATGGCCGGGCGCGGTGGCTCACGCCTGTAATCCTAGCACTCTGGGAGGCCGAGGCAGGTGGATCGCTCGAGGTCAGAGTTCGAGACCAGCCTGAGCAAGAGCGAGACCCCATCTCTACTAAAAATAGAAACAAATTATCTGGCCAACTAAAATATATATAGAAAAAATTAGCCGGGCATGGTGGCGCATGCCTGTAGTCCCAGCTACTAGGAAGGCTGAGGCAGAAGGATCGCTTGAGCCCAGGAGTATGAGGTTGCTGTGAGCCAGGCTGATGCCACAGCACTCACTCTAGCCCGGGCAACAAAGTGACACTCTGTCTCAGAAAAAAAAAAAAAAGAATCCACAGTGATATTACAGCCTCATCTGAACCAATATCTCCAGCTTCCTCCCTATCCAAGCCTTCATTTAAAATGGATTTTAATTTCCTCTCCTATTTCTGCTTCTGACTCATGTCACCCTAACTTATCCTTCTCAAGGAGTTTCTATTGAGCAGAAAAGTGTCCCTAAATATAAAGGGCAAGAAAAAGAAGGAAACTTAAAGTGATCCATATAAAAACTCAGTATTTGCCGCTGTAACATTGGTCATTTAAAATTTAGGATTTTTTTTTTTTTTTTGCCTTTCCTTATAACCCCTCTTTCTCTTTCTCTCCCATGTGCGCGCGCGCACACACACACACACACACATACACACCCCTAGGGTCATAGACTTGGAAAAGACATTCCAATGAGTCATCTAAGCAGCTGTGGTAATGCTTTTAGAAATATTGGAGCCATAGACACAGTACCATGCAAAATCTCCGCACCAAAATATCATTGGCATGAAGTTCAGCCCAATGAATCATAAGAAAACTACCACTTTGCTGTCATCTCTATGAATGATCCATTCCTACAAGCTCTAAGGAGCAAGGACCTATGTCTCTGTCTTGGTTAACTCAGCATGGCTGCTTGTCTGAATCATGTCCCAGAACCCACTGTGGTTGCTGAGACCTGGCCCAAGGTGATTGGTTTGAAGGTGACGCTGATGCTTTTAATAACTAAAAAATAATACTTGTTTATTGATGTCAGCATGAACACCATGTGGCAAAAGAGAACCTCTTTATTTAAACAATTTCATCTCCCTCAGAGAAAATCTGTGCTCCGTATCACCCAGTTATTTATCTCTGACACTGCATAAATCACACTCTGTAATAATTATCTCATCATACATTTATCTCCCTTCATATGAATCAGAGCTCCTTGAAGGCAGGGATTGGTATTTATATTTGTATCACTAGCACATAACACAGCACTCGAAGTTCAGTAGGTGATCAAGAAAATGGACTCTAAATAAATAAATGTCCTTTTTGTTTCAGTGAATCTATCATATTTCTCCCCTTCAGCCTAGACACAAACCTGTGAGTGCTCTCATACAAGACTGAATATCTGCTTTACCTAAATTAAGTTTTAGGGTTTTGTGCTCATAAAATGCTAGTTCCAAGTGTGTCACACAGGTAAATTGGGGAAGGAAATAGAAAAGTCATATGAAGCCTATACTCAGAGTCATAGAAATGAGTGATATTCATAACAAGATTGTCTTTTCCAACACTTCCTCTAAAAGTGAAAAGATCTCTAGAAAGAGAAAGCTGCTAAGGATGGGAAGCAACAACAGATTGTCTTCACAAAGACTGAGAGGCCTTAGAGGCCTGCTTTGAATATAATGTAAACCTGGAAAAACACCTCACTTAATTAGATTCTTCTTATGTTGGTGTTGAATCATGAGTCCCAGGAGTAAAAACAACCATAAAGAACATGTTAGATCAATGGTCTCCATTTAAACATTCAAAATATATTTACTGAACACCATTCATAGGTAAGGCATTATGTGGAAAGATGTGTGGAGCACAAAAATAAATTGGTTGGAGTTGCATCCTTAAAGGTCTAGCCCTATAAGTATGTACATAATCATAATATAAGGCATAAACACTACAAAGATATGAAAGTTTTGGAGTGCTCAGAGTGGGGAGATAATGCTCATAGGTTGGCAGCAATTAGGAGAGGTGGGAAGAGGTGGGGGGAGGTAGACAGAGATGCCAGAGCTCTGAGAAAGCCTTTCTCCAGAAATGGTATTTGAACTGAGTTAAAATATGCAGAATTTAGAGGAGGGAAGCATATTCCCAGCAGTGGGAGCACTGAATACTTTAGCTTTTCCATTTGGCTGTGGTGGAAGGTGCTTGAAGGTAAGTACCTCGAAATAAAGTCAAAAAGGTAGGCTGGAGCCAGAGTACAGAAGGCCCTGAATGCCACTCTGGGAGAAGATTTATTCATTGACCAGGTACTTGTTTTAATGGTTTTAAAGATTTGGAGCTGAAAGTGAAGGGCAAAAATAAACTTTATCTCTGAGCAGGTTAATTAACTGAATGGGATTTCATTGCTAACAGGTGGGAAGCAATCAATATTTTTCATTTCACGCCAGAAAGTTCTTAGCTCCTTAATAGATTTATTCCTTTAAATGAGGTTGTTTTCAGATATATTTCATTATATACAGAGACGCTGAGGTCATATGAATTAGATGAAGAGTAGAGGAATGAGAGGCTCCAAGGAATAGTCTTCAGGAAGAAATATTAGGAAACCCAGAGATTCAGAAGAGATTCTTTGTGGAGGCTCTTGCCCTTGTTTCTCCAACCAAGGGAGTTCTAAGAGGATCCCATTCTAGCTGTCATTATTTCTTCTTTACGTAAACAGGGAGTACCAAGGCTAGAAGGGATTTTAAAAAAAGAAGTCAAGAAAAATTGGACAGCCCTGTGCCTAAGATCCCATAGCAAAATAAGTGTCAAACAAGGGCTCGAAATCATATATCTACTGATCCTCAGTACAGTTTGCTTTCCACTATACCACGGTTGACCCTGTCAAACATACAGCTCCTCAAGAATAATTGCAGAATTACTGTTAATATGCAAATTAACAACCACTACATACTGGTATTTTGCATATGTACCTACAAACACCTGGGTACTTATTAAAAATAGAAATTCTTAGGTGCCACCCCAAGTCTACTGGATAAGAATTTCTTGGGGAGCAACCTGGGAATCCACATTTTGACAAGTGCCTTGCCAAAGTGCACAAGTGAATTTTTGATCCTTAAAACTCCTTAGGTGATATATGTTATTTTTCACAATTTTCTGATAAGAAAATTGAGTCTTGTAGAAACTATGTCTAAGCTTATGCAGTTGGCAAATACCAAAGCTGAGATTCTGACAGACGCCTCTCTGAACCTGAAGTCTGTGCTCTTCTTACCATGAAATACTGCCTTTTAATTAAATCTTCAGGTGCTACATGGAATCCGCACATAGTTATCTGTCTGCCACACTGTGTCCCAAAAGATAGTCATGTCAAAAGATAGGTCAAAATTCGGGCTAAGATATGGTAGGGAACTTCTAAAATGGCTCTCAATGATCCCTGCCTCCTAGAATTCATGGTATTGTATAATACCCTTCTCTTCGGTGTGGCTGGACCTACTGATTTGTTTCTAATAAATAGAATACAGCAAAAGTGATGAGATGTCACTTCAGAGATCAGGGTACAAAAGCCCGTGACATTGCCTTCCTTGCACTCTTTCTGTCTGGCTCTTCTCACCTGCTCACTCTGATGGAAACCAGCCTCCATGTTTTGAGCTGTCCTACAAAGAGGCCCATGGGGCGAGGAACTGAGGACAGACTCTAGCCGATATCCAGCAAGGAACCAAGGCCCTTAGTCCAACAGCCCACGAGGAGGAACTGAAGCTTGGAAGTGGATCCTTCTCGGGTTGAGCCTTCAGATGACTGCACCCTTGGCTGACATCTTAATTCCAGCCTCATGAAAGCACCTGAGCCAGGGGACCTGGCTAAGCTGTGCCTGAATTTCTGAACTACAGAAACTATTAGATAAATGTAGTTCTAAACCCTCTGTACATGATCATAGCCCCCACCTACAAAGCACACATACAGACATAATGACCTCTCAACCAGAGTCCATTTCCCTGCATGAAAGCATTTTCAATAGATATCAGTCTGCAAGCCTTGAGAAAGAGAAAGTTTTGGGAATCCCTCATTGATCTTGCGGTCATGTTATAGACTAAGTCCCTCATGACTAAGAACTACAGGAGGAAAGGCTCCAAATAGGGAAGGTGAATGCTAGCACCATTTTCTTGCATTTCCTCTTCTAGAATTTAAACTCCATGGGACAGGTATTTTAGGGGGGATCCATTTTGATCCCATGTGCCTGTGTCAGTGATAGGACATACTAGGTGCTCAATATGTATTTGTTGCATGGATTAGGCCCACCGTTACTACAAGCCTAGTCCTCTGTGATATGTGGGTCATAAGAATCTAGAGCAATATTATAGCCTCATGTTAACCAGTATCCCTGCCCCCTCCTTATTCAAGCCTTTCACTAAACCACTGAGAAGGGGTAATTTGAAATGGGTTTTAATTTCCTCTCCTATTTCTACTCCTGGCTCATGTCACTCTACCCCATCCTTCTCAAGGACTTTCTAGTAACATAAGAATGCCCCTAAATGAGAGGAGCCCACTAAGTTTTGGTGCAATTTGTTCACAGCAATTGATAACTCACACATGGGGGCCTTCAGAACACCAATCACTGTGCTCATGTTCTCTGTATCTCAAGATAGTCTACCCTGACCTCACACAAAGAGTTTGATCATTCCTAAAGCAACGTAAGTATAAATGTGAGGCCACACCAGGGGAAAAAGTATTTTGGTTTGCTTAATTGATTGACTTGAACTCATGACCTAGGATTGTCTTAAGGATCACCTGTGGCACTTGTTAAAAGAGCAGACTCCTTGGTAGGCTCTGATTTAGTATGTCTAAGGTAGGACATATGATACGCACTTTTGACTAGTTCCTTGGGCAATTCTGATACTTGGGCTCCCCTGTGGAGAACACTAACTTAGAAGATAAAGCTCAGAGCCAGGACACCACCCTCAAGTTATCGGCCAACACAAGAGTGGGGCTAGCCACTCCCCCCCCCCGCCATAAGTTAATATTACTCTCTAGACATGGGTGAGGAAAGAGCAATTTCCAAATCAGTATCAAAAAGAGGCAACATAGTGAAATGGAAAATGTGCCGAACAGAGATTCATTACTTCTCCACTGGAGCCCTAGACCATTCCCAGTGACAGGTACACAGTAGGCAGCAAGACCGATGAAGTCCTTGCCCTCACAAAGTTCACAGTCTGGTGCAAAAAACAGATAAGTAAGCAAATAAATAAAATAAGTTAATTTTCTATGATGATAAGTGCTATAAAAAAACTAAACAGGGTAATGTGCTAGAGAATGACCCACTAGCATGTCTGCTGGCAGGAGGAAAATAGATGGTGAGGGCGGGGAAGGCTTCCCTGAATTTAGAGGGGAGAAGGAACTAATGATGCAGAGGTCTGAAGCACAGTGTTCTGATCAGAGATGTCAGCAAGCACAGAGCCCAAGGTGCGAATGATGTGGCATGGTGAGGGACCAGAAGGAAGGCCAGTTGGAGGCAAGGGAATGAGGGGAGCGGTAGTGGAAGATGAAATGAGAGAGGAGGGCAAGAATCATATTATGTAGACTCCTGTAACGATGAGGAAAGAGATTGCATTTAATTTTAAGCCAGCTGGGAAGCCACTGAAAGGTTTTAAATAATGGATCTCTAGATCACTTTGGCTGCTGAGTAAGGAGTGGCCTGGATTAGGCAAGAGTGGAGACAGCTTGGCCACTAATCAGCTGTATGACTCCAGAGATAGAATACAATCAAGGCCTCAGTTTCCCAATCAGTAAAATGTTTGCTTGGGATCAAAAGGGCAATGTGATTCTTCCTAGCTTCACCATTCTATAAATACACTGTGGTAGCCTGAATTCAAGCCAAGCTGTTATATGTTAGTGGAAAATAAGTCGCTGGTTTCCATCTCACTGCATGCCACGGTCACTTGATATCAGCTCAGCACTTCCTCTTCTTCTCCAAGGCTCCTGACTGAGACCACACAGATGGCCTCTTCTCCTGTCTCCTCCCAGCCCACAGCATCTGCTGGGGCTTCCAGCTCAGGGATGTTCATGCAAAGAAATGACCGGCCAGCCTGCTCTGTGTCAGCACCAGCCCTGCTGCCCACCTCCTACACCCACAACCGTGCAGACTTCTTTGAGCTCTTTTTCTGGGAAGGCAAATGGCATCATTAAATATTCAATAAGCCTGCAAAGAGGCAGTGGACATGATAGACAGAACCTGCTTCTCGATTGTGCTGAGAGGGCAGCTGCCTACTCAGAGTCAGGCTGGGACAAAGGAGGGGTGGCCTTAGCCAATGCTTCCCAGGGCTCTCTGATTTATCTACCCCACTTGTGATCCCAGACATGAGGCTTTTGTCCTTCATGGGGACAAAGCCCTCCACAGACCATCCCTCTTGGTGACATAGCATCTTGTTCGAGTGACATGTGACAATGCATGGAATTACAGGTATCTAAGATGTACACGTACACATAAATACATAGTCCCAAATAGAAAAGTAATCTGTATTTATCTCAAACTCCCCCAGCTCACATGTGTACAATCATACCCACATCCTGCAAACTTTAGCCACGTACACATAAGCTATCTTAACAGAGGGCCCATTTAATGCAATGTTGCTTTTAAAAAGAGCCTGTTTTAAATTAGCTGGGCATTGTGGCATGTGGCTGTAGTCCCAGCTACTCGGGAGGCTGAGGCCAGGGGATCACTGGAGCCCAGGAGTTTGAGGTTGCTGTGAGCTATGATGATGCCACTACACTCTACCCGGGGCAACAGAGCAAGACTCTGTCTCAAAAAAAAGAGCCTGTTTTAAATGGCTACTCAATGTGCATGTGTAGATCGATAGCCAGACAGATAGAAATATTGATTTTTAGATACATACATAGCAATAATAAAACTTTGAATTTATACACCCTCCTTCTCCTGGGGAATTCACAGAATATGTCACATCTCCGCTATAAGGAGAGCCCAGAAGTTTATCTATGCATGAGGTGTGAAGCAGGATTAACACAAACACAAAGAAAGTCCTATGACATTTTGGTTTATGCTACCTATGCACCTCATACAGCCTGAGCATCTGAATTTACCCACCATCCCAAATAAGGGAGATTCGGATTTTATAAATTATAATAAGAATGTGTGTGTAATACCATACATGTGCATGCTATATGTCTGTGTTCTACATAACATTACCTGGAGATTAAAAAATTGTATAAGTGCATTTTCTGCAATATTTATTATTTCTACCTTTTCAGATTAGATGTAGTTATTGAAATAGAGCACTATTCATGAGTATGTAATTGGGTAAAAATCCATTAAGATTCATGCAATGTACTATATATAAGTAAATATCTCAATGTAAAAAGGTAAGAAAAAACAAAGTTGCCTCTTGGAATCCGGGATGCAGTCTCATAAACTGGGGCCAGGATAATAAACAGTACAGGGATACCGCATGTTTCTGTGCTTCGCAGGCATTGCATTTTTTACAAATTGATAATATACGTGGAACAAGTCTGTTGGAGCCATTTTTCCAACAGCATGTGCTCATTTTGTGTCTCTGTGTCACATTTTGGTAATTCTCACAGAATTCCAAACTTTTTCATTACTATTGTGTCTGTTATGGTGCTCTGTGATCAATGATCTTTGATGTTATTATTGTAATTGTTTTGGGGTGCCATGAACTGCGCCCATTTAAGGCAGCAAATTTAATTGATAAATGTTGTATGCGTTCTGATCGCTCCACTGACTGGCCATTCCCCCATCTCTCTCCATCTTCTCGAGCCTCCCTACTCCCTGAGAAACAACAGTATTGAAATTAGCCCAATTAATAATCCTACAATGACTTCTAAGTGTTCAAGTGAAAGAGTTGCATGTCTCTCACTTTAAATTAAAAGCTAGAAATGATTAAGCTTAGTGAGGAAGGCATGTTGAAAGCTGAGATGGGCTGAAAGCTAGGCCTTTCGTGCCAAATGGGCAGCCAAGTTGTGAATGCAAAGGAAAAGTTCTTGAAGGAAATTAAATTATTCTAGTGAGCACACAAATGACAAGAAAGAGAAACAGCTTTATTGCTGATATGGAGGAAGTTTTAGTGGTCTGGAGAGAAGATCAAACCAGCCACAGCATTCCCTGACGCTGGACCCTACCTAGCTCAGAGCAAGTCCCTTCTCTTCAATTTTATAAAGGCTGAGAGAGATGAGAAAGCTGCAGAAGAAAAGCTTGAATCTAGCAGAGATTGGTTTACAAGGGTTAAAAAAGAAACAATGACATAAAAGTGCAAGGTGAAGCAGTAAGTGCTGACGTAGAAGTGGCAACAAGTTATCTAGAAGATCTAGCTAAGGTAATTGATAAAGATGGCTACACTGAACAACAGATTTTCTTTTTTCTTTTTGAGACAGGGTATGTCTCTGTCACCCAGGCTAGAGTGCAATGGCATGATCATAGCTCCCTGTAACCTCAAACTCCTGGGCTCGAGTGATCCTCCTGGGTCAGTCTCCTAAGTAGCTAGGACTACAGGCATGCATCATCATGCCTAGCTGACTTTTTTTTCAATTTTTTTTTAGAGATGGGGTCTCACTATGTTGCCCAAGCTGGTCTTGAACCAGAAGGCCTCAAGCAATCCTCTGACTTCCCAAAGTGCTAGGATTACAGGTGTGAGCCATTGGGCTCAGCTAGATTTCAATGCAGATGAAACAGCCTTCTATTGGGAGAGGATGCCATCTAGGACTTTGATAGCTAGAGAGGAGAAGCCAATGCTTGGCATCAAAGCTTCAAAGGACAGGTTGGCTCTTCTTAGGGGCTAATGCATCTGGTGATTTTCACCTGAAACCAATGCTCATTTACCATTTCAAAAATCTTAGGGCCCTTAAGAATTATGCTAAATCTACTTTACCTGTGGTCTATAAATGGAACAACAAAGCCTAGATGACAACACATCTGTTTACAGCACAGTTTACTAAATATTTTAAGACCGATGTTGAGACCTAGTGTTCAGAAAAAAAAGATTCCTTTCTAAATATTACTGCTAGTGGACAATGCACCTGGTCACCCAAGAGCTCCAATGGAGATGTACAAAAAGGTGAATGTTGTTGCATGCCTGCTAACACAACACCCATTCTGCAGCCCATGGATCAAAGAGTAATTTTGACTTTCAAGTCTTATTATTTGAGAAATACATTTGTAAGACTATAGCTGCCATAGTGATTCCTCTGATGGATCTGGGCACAGTAAATTGAACACCTTCTGGAAAGGATTCACAAGTCTAGATGCCATTAAGAGAATTTGTGATTCATGGGAGGAGGTTGAAACACCAACATTAACAGGAGTTTGGAAGAAGTTGATTCCAACTCTCATAGATGACTGTAAGGGATTCAAGATTTCAGTGGTGGAAGTTACTGCAGATATGATGGAAATAACAAGAGAAGTAGAATTAGAAGTGGAGCCTAAAGGTGTGACTGAATTGCTGCAATCTCATGATCAAGCCTTAATGGATAAGAAGTTGTTTTTTATGGATGAGCAAAGAAAGTGGTTTCTTGAGACAGAATCTACTGCTGGTGAGGATGCTGTGAATATTGTTAAAATGACAACAAAGGATTTAAAATATTAAATATACTTAGTTAATAGAGCAACAGCAGGGTTTGATAGGATTGACTCCAATTTTGAAAGAAGTTCTACTGTGGATAAAATGCTATCAAACAGCATCGCATGCTACAGAGAAATCATTCGTATAAAAGACAGAATCAGCTGATGAGACAAACTTCATTGTTGCCTTATTTTAAGAAACAGCCACCCCAACCTTCAGCAACCACCACCCTGATCAGTCAGCAACACTGAGGCAAGACCCTCTACTAACAAAAAGATTACAACTCACTGAAGGCTCAGATGATCATTAGCATTTTTGGCAATAAAGTGTGTTTTAATTAAGGTATGTACATTGTTTTTTAGATAGAATGCTATTGCACACTTAATAGACTACAATATAGTGTAAATGTAACTTTTACGTGCACTGGGAAAGCAAAAACTCTGTGTGACTCCCTATGTTGTGATATTTGTTTCATTGCAATATCTCCGGGATCGTCCTGTACTTAGTATATAGGGCATATCTCAAAACTCTGTTAGTCCAGAAAGGGTGGGGCACTGAGTCTGGATTCTGATAATTCATGGTTCTGTCACCTTGGCCACGTTACTTAACCTCTCTGTGCTTGCTTCCTATCTGCAAACAAATAGAACCAACTTATAGAGCTGTGTAAAGATTAAACGAGAAAATTAGTGTAAAGCACTTTGTGATGTAAGCAACAGTGGTCTGTGTCTGTGAGGATCACGAAGGCCTAACTCCTCGAGCTGGCAGAGCCGGGAGCCACTCAGTGCACAGCACCATGGACGGTACACAACCTCTGCTTCCGAGAACATCTGTAAGAGCAAAAGGAATTACTTGTAAGCAGAGACCTAACTAATGATTTTTAGTGTCCTGATTGTCTGACTCCATCCACAACAGCCAAACAAATAGTCTGGTCTTCCAGCTCCTCAGCGAGGCATCGTGTTTTCTAACTGCCTCAGTGAACAGCACAACCTCGTCCCACCACCAGCTCCCCCACTGTAGCGTGTTGCCAGCCTCTGCTCGCCTTTCCTAACCTGGAGACTCTACCTCCTGGTCCTGTTCGTCCCAGCCACTCTCCTTCATAGACACCCCTGCAGTTGTGTACATGGGAAAAACTGGCCCAGTCAGCACTCTCTTGACCTCTAGGAGCCTTAGTTTCCTTATCTAGAAAATGGGACCATTCATTTCCACATTGAAGGGTTGTTGGGAGAATGGAACAAGAATGCACATATCAAGCAAGTGCCTAGCACAATGCTTGTCATTAACACTACTGTAGAGGAACATGAGTCAGTGCTAAATAAGAAGAAATTCGCTGTAAATTCCTTAGTTAGGAGAAGATTTGCAGTTATACACCTTATTAGCCAAAGTAGAATCCTGCAGCCTCTTTGAGAATTATCTTCTCTGAGCATCATCATTGAGAGTTGCTCCTCCCTAGGGCTGGCAAGATTTGTGCAATTTATACGTACTTGTGAAATTCAACCACATTATGTCTTACAGACAGACTGTAATGACTGTAATAAACAGGGAAGCCTCTGTTCTAATAAACAAGTAATTATAGTTGACAATAAATGTGTAAACATTATGCTAATTAACAAATCTTCTCATAGCTGTTTCCAGTTTGGGAACCCATGTACACATGCTCAGGAGTATGGCTAACATCAGGCACTCTGTTCTCATTCATAGGTATGTCAATGTGGGGGCAATCGGCACCACCTCCTCTGTCAAATTTTTTTTTCAATAGAGTCTTATCTTCTTCACTCAATAAAAAGAGGTCATTTTAGCATCTTGTTTTTCTATGTAATCCCTTTAAATTCAGGTTTTCTAGTAGCCTTGGGGAACTGTGATTTATTACACAAAATGCCTTTGGAACCATGGACACTGGCCTCATTACCTGGGCTCTTTCCAAACTTAGATACAAAGACACGGCCTGTGGCTCCCTGGGATTTGGAAGTAGTAGGTGATGGAGGGCTGAAAGGATATGGTTAAGATTAATAAAGTCTTTAACCAACAATTTGTCTTTATTGAACCAAGAAAGAGATAAACCATACAGGGAGACAATGACCCAGAATAGAGGTGCTGTCCAGCCTCCAGGCAGAAGGGCTGTAGCTTGCAGCTTCTCTTTCAAAGTGGACGCATTCCTGTTTATGCTTCCCTAGGGATGGACTGCAAAATTATTTTCAGTGTGGAGCACCACAATTAATTCCCTGTCTAAGAGCAAAATTCCTGGAGGCCCTAACTGTAAACATTTTTCTAAAGATTCCTCTATTTTTTAAAAATTTGTATTGATATGGGGAGCAAAGGAAAAACAGGCATGATTTTTTAGTAGTCCCTTTCCTAACTCTTTTCTTCCTCTCTCAATAGTCCTCATAAGTAACCCTTGCCTTTCTTTTGTCCTTTCTTTCATCCTTCCAAGGCCACGACTTCCCAGATGTCTCCTTGGATAAAGACGCAGAGAGAAGCAGTATTGCCTGGTGGTTAAGGACACTACCTTTTGGTTTGGGAGAACTTGGTCTTGATCCCAACTCCTCCATTGTTTCAGTAAATATAGATTAGGTTATGCTGCAGTAACAAATAGCACCAAATTTTCAGTTTCTTGACACAATAAAAGTTTATTTTGTCTTTACACCAAGTTAGTACAGGTCCAAGTGATTCTGCAGGGCAGCTGCTGTCATAGAGTGGTTCAGCCATCCAGGTTCCTTGAATCCTGTGGCACCTCCATTGTAACACACGAGTGCCGTGGCAGAGGAATAAAGCATCAAAGATCACACACCAGCTCTGCAATATGTTAGCCCAGAAATACCTTATCACTTGAAGTCACAACACATGGGTTGTCACAAGACCCTACTCAACTGCAAAGAGAGATGAGAAATACAGTTTTCCATGTATCTAGGAAGGGGAAGAGAATAAAAAACACCGGTTATCACTGGTATTAGTTACCATAGCCATTTACCAGCTGTTTGATCTTGGGTAAGTTACTTAATTCTCTGAGCCTCAGTTCTCTCATCCATAAAATGGGAGAAACAACAGTATTGAACACATACGTTTGTTCTGAAGATTAAATGAGATAAAACATCTTAAGTGCTTGGCACAGTGTCTGGCCCATTACAAGTGTTCAAGAAATGGTAGGCATCATTATGAAATACACCATGGTTAATATACTGTCTACTTGCTTAGACAATAGGGAGAACAGGTTGGCAGAGATTGGTAGGAGAAAGGAAGAATAACCCTCAAATCCATCATTTTAACTATTAGGCTTCCCAACAAGGACAGGTCCTAAAAACCAGTGTGAGTGGACACTCTTTGGGCTTATGGGACATTGGGTATGATCAAGGCATGTGATACACAGGCATTGACAGGTTGGCACAAGAGACTCTTGTGTCTGCCACCTGTCTGTGGCATCGGTCAGGATCCTTATAGGAACCAGACAACACACTCAAACACTTCCTTTTTTTTTCTTTTTTTTTTTGAGACAGAATCTGCTCTATTGCATTGCCTGGGCTAGAGTGCTGTGGCATCAGCTTAGCTCACAGCAACCTCAAACTCCTGGGCTCAAGTGATCCTCCCACCTCGGCCTCCCAGAGTGTTAGGATTACAGGCGTGAGCCATCACACCCTGCCCCAGTGACTTTCTAATGAAGGTACTACTTACAAGTGTGTAGATGGAATTAAGAAAACCAATGGAGAGTACTGAGTCACCCAAGAAGTTATCATCAGGGAGTTAATGCCACCTTTAGAACTAATGGAGCAAAGAGAGGAAGTGCTGTTATGGGGAACTGCTCAGTGGAAGTGCTAGTCATAATGGGATGCAGCCACTGCCAGAGTATGACAAATCAGGGAGGAGGCAGGAGAAATAAACATCCCAGTCTCTCTTTCCTCCCTCCCTTTCATGCCCTGATGATGCACCCATGGGCCGAACACAACTGAAAGCCACAGGATAAGAGGGCCTGTGTCTCTGGGTCATAGCAATCAGCTTCCAGGACAGAGAAGTCATCAGGGGTTAGGGACAAAGAGTACATCCGTGCAGTTCTCCATAACACCACTTCCTCTCTTTGCCAAGTACTTAAGATGCTCTCCCTCTCTCTGCACTCCTTAGCTGCCACCTCCTCTCGGCCCTCCTCCTCCTCTGCTTCTCCTGGTTTTACTTTTCTAGGTTGACTGAGCATCTCTTTAGGTGAAAAGTGCTGCCAGAAAGAGCTAATTAAAGCCACTTCTACTCTCCATGTGGAATGAGCAATTCATGGCTCCAGCCCAGAGCGTTCCTAGACAGTCCCACTGACCTCCTGCTGCTGCTGCTATTTTGAGCCCAAGTGCAAGCACAATTCTTGCCCACAGCTCTCAGTGAGAGGACTGGGGTTTTGCTGCCCAATGTCTATTCACTTTATCTTGATTACTTTTCTTTGTTTTCTCTGGAGTATCACCCTTTCTTCCCCTACTCTCAGCTCATGTGCTTCAGACAGAGTTAACTCAAGCCTGGCTCAGAGGTGGAAGATGTGACCTAGGCTTAAGCCAATCATTGCATCCCATTTTCCTATACACAGTTATTGGTCCTGGGGTAGACATGTGATGCAGTCAGAGACAATAAAGTTTACTGGGATTTTTCTAGAACTGCTGGCACAAGACCGTTTCCCCAGGTCAGACACTGCAGAAGACACTGTGGCTTGTTGCCTCCCCAGTGGGCGTTGCACTCTAGGTGACTGTCTAAGCCAGAGTTTCTCAATCTCAGCAATGTTCACATTTTGGACGAGATAGTTCTTTGTTGTGGGAAGGCTGTCCTATGCATTATGGGATGTTTAGCAGCATCTGTGTCCTCCACCCCCTCTACAGTCATTCAACCAAAAATGACTCTGGATATTGCCAAACGGCCCCAATGGGGCAGCATCTCCCCTGACTGAGAACTGTTGGTCTAAGCTAACCGTGGAAATTTTATCCCATTTGTCAGTGGTTGGTTGAGAAATGGGAATGTGAAGCAATTCTGTCCTGTAAGACGTGCGTGGTCTTCCAGGAGATTCTGGGAAACATTTCCTTTTTCTGAAGAAAGAGCAGAAGGAAGAGGGAGTTTCTTTTTTTTTTTTCCGGTACATTGTAGTGTCTGGACATTGCACTTGGAATTTCAATAGCCATTGTGTGATCATGAAGAAAGCTATCCAAACAAAAGAAATTTTTTTTTTGAGACAGGGTCTTGCTCTGTCACCCAGGCTAGAGTGCAGTGGCATCATCACAGTTCACTAAAACCTCAAACTCCTGCACTCAAGCGATCCTCCTGCCTCAGCCTCCCAAGTAGCTAGGGGGACACGAGAGCAGCACTACACCTGCCTAACTTTTTTTTTTTTTTTTTTTGGTAGAAACAGAGTCTCACTCCTGCTCAGGCTGGTCTCAAACTCCTGAGCTCAAGTGATCCTCCCAGAGTCCTAGGATTACAGGCCTGAGCCACCGCACTCAGCCACCAAGAGAAGAATTGACACTGAAAATGAAGGGTGGAAAAAACTTGGCACTTCTATGACAGTGTTGAGGCCCTTAATGAACCATCCTGGATCTCACTACATTTTGGGACTTTTTTGTTGTGTGAAGTGAAAAATTTCCTTATCATCTAAGCTACTTTGAGTCAGATTTTCTGTTGTTTGCAGCTCAAGTTATCCTAACTGACACAGACTTCAGTAAGGATGTATGTAGCCCTGGGAGTCTCTGGAAGTTCTTTTCTAATCACAAAGAAAGATATGATTTAAGACTTGAGAAAACACAGAGAATGCAGAGCTGAGGAGAAGAAGAGGATCTTGGTGAAAATGGTTCAGATATAAGAGACGATACGTTTTCTTTGCCTGGCTTTAGTCCATTAGAGTTGGGTTCTCTGTCCCTTGCAACAAAAAGTGACCTAAGTGATACAGATGGAGTAAGAATAGACCCTCAGCATCAGGAAGTCACCTCGGAGCAGACAAGAGATATAAGTACTTCGGGTGCCAGTGCACTCAGACTAACCCGAACCCTCCGGCTCTGTCTATACCAGCAAATAAAGCAGGAGGAAGCACGCACTACCCAACCACCCCCACTCCACCTTTCCCAAATATAACAAAATACTTGTGCGTAAAATATCATAAAATTAAGGAAAGCATGGGCTCAAGTTTGGACACTTGTCACAATTTCAAACTGCACTGAATCACTGTCGGCATTGCCTAGATGTTCTGTACAGGTATTCATCACATTGGATCCATAAGAGGGAAGAGTTAAATGGAAAGAGTCACATCCTATCCAACTTCCTCATTTTATAGAGGAGGAAACTGGGCCCCAGAGAGAAGTGATTACCAAGGTCACCCAGTTACTGAGTGGCAGAGCCAGCACCAGAAGCCACATCCCTTGACTGTCCTACCCTGGGCTGTTCTCAGTCACCTCCTTTAGCTGATGGTGGGTCCCGTTTTCTGAAATGGCCCATGGAGAGATTGAGGGATTGACCTGGTTTTCCTGAAGTGCTAGAAGTCACCATCCCAGAACCCAACTCCTGTCTGTGAGTGGCACCCTATGAACACATGCTTTAAAATCTTCTTCCTGGAGTAGCTGTGTCAGCAGCCTGGGGAGGCTGTGGGATGGGCAAGCTTGCCATGCTCCGCGGGGACAGATGGCCAGTCTAGAGAGGCTGGTCCAGCAGCCTGCTCTCCTTCAGGCTGAACTGAGCCAGCTGGGTGCTGGCGGGGGGAGGAATAACCAGAGACAGCAGAGACACCAGAGTGGGAGAATGGGCCCTACCAGGGGCAGCAGGCACAGAATCTTTTGTGACACCAAAAATTCAATCCAAATTTAAGGCTGACACACAGGTGGAGTGGGTGAGCCTCTGTGATTTGATGGGTTCTCTGAGGCTCTGCCTGCCTAAAAATATCTCCTCTACCCACCTGCCTAGGACACCCTCCTTCTCATGGAGCCTGCAAGTCCTGCCATTAGAGTTGCTGAGGTTTTAGATGACAAAGGATGGGGCATTTTTCCCAGCAGGTCACCATTAAAGCAGGTTTCCTGGGAGTGGAAGGGAGGCTCTTGAGTCTGCTCCTTTTAGCACGAAAAGCTAAAATCGCCAGAAGCTCAGAAAAGGCAGGAGGGGACCCACTTTACAATTTTGCCTCCTGCTGAGACACCAATCACTCAATTCATTCATGCTCATATGACCAGGGCCCTGAAGAAATTAGGCAGCTGACTTTAAAGAAAATAAGTCAATGGGCGTACAAATAAAGCACCACATTCTGCCTGCCCTTGGTAGCCCCATTTAGGTTTAGCTTTTCCCCCCATGGCACACTTAGTCCAAGCTGGGAAACTTTTCCACGCGCATGGGGCAGCCAAAGCTCTGCAAGACCCTCCGATTGTTGTTGTTGTTGCATCTCCCTAAGCTCTTCCCCACTTCCTCTCACCACCATGTTCCCTTGGTCAATCCCAGATGCAACTAAAACTCCAAACGTGTCAGGTCATGACATGCTGCTGAGAAGTAGAGGGATGCAATGGTGGGAGCAGGGTGGGGAGTGGGGGAGAGTCACAGTCCTAAGGTTGGTTTTGCCCACCCCGTTCTGACAGGTGTGAGCCTGGGCTCTGCTCGTTCAGAGGCCGGGGTGGGTCAGAGGGGACAGTGGCTGAAAGAAAAGGCCTGGTGGGGCCAGAGTGATTAATGATCTTGGGCTTGGGGAGCACACAATGGCCAGAGGAGGGGAGGATAGCATTGATCGATCTGGGAATCGTGCTAAGAATTTATAAGCTCTGATGTGAAGGGGAAGCTGTCCGAATACTTAAGAACATGCTTGGTATGGCTTGAAATCAGAGTGGGTACCTCGATTGTGGTCAGATCATTCGTTCCTTCATCAACGAGGTGCATACAGATAAGACTGGAGAACCCAAGAGAAGGAACTGATTAATGTCAGACCATTCTGTGATTGTCTTATCTGGGCCAGACACACCCTGGTGGGGTGTGCGGAGGGCTTGCCCTTGAAGTAAACCGATACTCTCATCTTTAATCTTCCTGGCAAGGATTTGATTTGATGCTAGCTGTAAGGATATAAAAAGGAGGGACTTATACTGGAAAGAAAAAGAAAGTATTCATTTCCCCAGAGCGAGTATTTCTTCAGCTGGTGCCCCAAGGCCAGGAGAGGCCTGGGATGTCCTCAGTGCGTGTGCACGTTGGGGAGGATGCGGGCTGCCCTCTGGCAAGTGTAGGCAGGCCAGGAGCGGGACAAGGAAACAGATCCTAGGATGAACCTGATACGGGGCTAGAGTTTTTGGTATTAATATTTCTCAATTTTTATAACTTCTTCCCATTAATCCCAGACTTAGAGAAAATCTCCTTCAGATTTACAGCCTGGTCTCAGTGAGGCTGCAGTGGCTGGGGGAAGGATGATGCCCACTTGGGACCCAGCAGCAGAGCGAGGGGGGGGGGGAGCTGGCGGGTAGCGTCCTCTCCCTGGAGGCGAGAGAAGGCTGATCAGTGGCAGTCACAGGGCAGCCAGCCCCAGCAGGACTATCAAGACAGTCACTGGAGGAGCAGCGGTTTGGGCATGAGGCGGAGGAAAACACCCTCTGGGAACTTGCTCCTGGACACGTGTGCAGCAGCACTCTTGGACGGTCTCAGAAATGGTTTGAGGGTCTCAAAGGACGGGGGCCTCAGCTCAGGCCACTGTGATTTCAGGTGCCTTCTCTCAGACATCAACACGTTCTGAGAGACCTGGCATGGTGTCGGGCTCTGGGAATACAGGGGTGAATTAGACGTGACCTTCTCACCTAAGTGACTTTACTTTGTCCTCCCAGGTGTCTGGAACCAGAGGACCCTGGGTAGGAAAAGGCACTCTGAATCCTGGGCTCAGAGGGACCACTCGTTTTCCTGCGCATTGTCCTTGGTGCCAGGCCCATGGCTCAGTTTTATAAACCAGAGGATTTTAAGATGTTGAAGAGAGGTTTGAGGGTGTCTGGCTCAACCCTCTGGTTTTACAGACTTAAGAGACATTTACATGGCAGGATTCGTTGGGAAAGATGGTGTCCAGACCTGTCCCATGGCAAAGGGGCACTTTCTGCAAGGTGCTGTCAGAGCATCACCTCACTCAGAGGCAGAGGAAAGGAGGCGAGTCCTGTGGCCAAGCGTGCAGCCTCAGACACAAAGACTCAAATCCCGGGTCTAGCTCTGGGATCATAGGAACCTCGCAAAGACTCAGTTTCCTCACCTATAATACGGAAACAATAATGACATCTATTCACAGGGAGTCTGTTCAGGATGAAATGAGGAAAATCTGTGTTGAGGGCTTAACTCTGTGTATAGTACATCAAAAATGCTCCTCAGAGCATTTCAATTATTTAAAAAAAGAAAAGCTTTTTCTCAAAATGTGCTGGAGTTGGGGTTGATTTGCCTTTTCTTTCCTGCTTCAAAGTATATATCAACTGTAAAACCTGCTACTTTTAATATTATCAGTCATTACCAATTGATGAGAACATTTTTGTTGAAGCTCTTGACTCTCCCATTTCCCTGGAACTCTAGTGCTTTTTTCTGTATCCCACAGCTTCAGGCAAAAGGCAATGTTCCAGTTATCTACTGTTGCATAACAAACTAAATTTTAATTTGCTTTTCTGATTTCTGTCTATCCTCTTAAGCTTAGAGAGTTTCTCCATCCACAGAGGTGATTAACAATCATGTATATTTCCTTTTATTCCCCTTCCCAATGGTTTGTTTTTGTACATTAAAAATGTTAACCTATATGCTCTCATTGTCTCTGGTAGATGAGGAAATGCTAAAATTTAGTGGCATAAAACAACTGAATATGTAATATCTCATGAGTTTGCAGGTCAAGAATTTGGGCAGGGCTTGGCTGGGTGGTTTTTCTGCTCCACTTAGTGTTGACAGAGGTTACTTGGTGATACTCAGTTGTAAGATAAGCTGGGATAGAGAGTCCAAGGTGGCTTCACTCACATGGCCTTGGTGCAAATGGCTGGAATTCTGAGCTCAGCTATTAATAGAATGGTCAGGTGTTTACTCATTCATATTCCCTCCAGCATGACGGCCTAAGGTAGTTAGACTTCTTACCTAGAGACTCAGGGCTCTATGAGTCTGTGCAGTAAGAGTATTACCTAGCTTCAGATATCCCAGGACCTTAGTCCTACCATATTCTATTGGTTAATCAAGTCACCAAAGTCACCCCAGATTCAAGAAGAGGAGAATTGGACTCCACCTCTCAAAGGAAAAAGTAGCAAAAAAACTTCCAGCTATTTTCAATCTACCAGAGACAACGAGAGCATACAGATCAACATTTTTTAATGTAAAAAAAAAAAAACTACTGGGAGGGGAAAAAAAGGAAATATATGTGATTGTTAATCCCCTCTATGGATGGAGAAACTCTCTAAGCTTAACGGGATTGAAAGAAATCAGAAAGGCAAATTTTGGCAGCGTTCAAACTTCTATATTTCAAAAACCATTGTAAATAAAATTGTAAAAACCTCAAACAATTTTAAAAAGTGACTACACACTGGGCATGGAGGCTCATGCCTATAATCCCACTAATTTGGGAGGCTGAGGTGGGAGGATCTCTTGAGGCCAGGAGTTTGAGACTATCCTGGGCAACATAGTGAGACCCAATCTCTACAAAAAAATAAGTTTTTTTAATTACCTGGGTGTATGATTGGTGAGCAACTATAGTCGCAGCAACTGCGGAGGCTGAAGCAGGAGGATGGCTTGAGCCTGGAAATTGGAGGTGGCAGTGAGCTATGACTGTACCACAGCACCTCAGTCTGAACAACAGAGTAAGACCCTATCTTTAAAAACAAACAAACAAACAAACAAATAAAGGCTACAATTTATAAGAGGTTAATATGCCTAGGGTGGAGAATTAATATAAATAATAAGAAAAAATAAATTCAAGAAAAAAATTAATCAAACTAAATAAACAATTCCCTAGAGTTACACTAATAAATACACAGAAAAAATTTAATCTCGCTCCAAAAATAGAAATTAAAGGCACTGTAAAAGTTTTAAATCTCTTTAACTTTGGCTGGCCAAAAATAGTCTACTGGATGTACAGTGTGCTCAGTGGTGATCAGGAAATGGAGAGAACAAAGCAGGGAAAGGATTTGCATCATAAATGTGGTGACCAGGGAGGGCTTCATTTAGGAGGTGAGATTTGAACAGGGACTTGAAGGAGGTGAGGGGTGCAAGTCATTTGGCATCTGAGAGAGAGCAGTTTGGGCAGAGAGACCCCCAGATGCAGTGTGTGAGGCAGACGTGTGCCTGGCAAGTTCTAAGGAAGCGGGTGACCAGTGTGTCTGAAGCAGAACAGAGGAGGGAGAAGACCAGGAGATGGAGGAGGGAGAAGACCAGGAGATGAGTCAAAGACAGAGGGCAGACGACCAGGGTCCTGTGGGTCATTGTGAGGAGTTTGGTTTTGGATTATTTATCTATTGGAATGTGCTTCATTATGTCAAAACCTAGTGACTGGAAACACAGCAAACATTTATTACCCCACAGTTTCCATGGTTCAAGGTCTGTCATGAGATTGTGCTTGCGATGTCAGCCGGGGTCTGTGTCCATCTGAGGGCTCTAGACTGGGGCTGGAGGAGCCGCTTCCCAGGTGGCTGAGTCACTCCCACACTGCAGTGGATGCTGGCTGGTGGCTGCTGGCAGGAGGGCTCATCTCCACCCCATGTGGCCCTCTCCAGGGGGTCCTCGTGACCTGGGGACCAGCTTCCCTCCCCAGTGAGTAGTCCCAGAGAGAACAAGGTGGAAGCTTCAATGGCTTTTATGACCTGGCCATAGAAGTCATACTCCACATATAATATTTCACAGTATTTTATTGGTTACACAGGTCAGCATTATTCAACATGGGAGTGCACTGAACAAGAATGTGAGTACCAAGCAGCAAGCATCCCTAGGGGCCCTTTTGGAAACTGGCAATCACAGATTTTACTTTATTTTATTTTAAGACAAGGTCTCACTCTGTCACCCCAGCTAGGGTGCAGTGGCATCAGCCTAGCTCACAGTAACCTCAAACTCCTGGGCTCAAGCAATTCTCCTTCCTCAGCCTGCCAAGTATCTGGGACTACAGGTGTGCCTTTTTCTATTTTTTGTAGAGACAGGGTCTCGCTTTTGCTCAGGCTGGTCTTAAATTCCTGGCCTCAAGTGATCTTCCCACCTCAGCTCCCCAGAGTGCTAGGATTACAAGGATGAGCCACCATGCCCAGCCCACAGTTATTCTATTTAAATGATAATGTATAACATATGCAAAGAGAGACAATTCATCAAGTTCAACTGCATCCCCCTTTGTAGGGTTATCTAAATACAACCAAATTCAAGTACATAATAATTCTCCAAGTTTGACTTCCAAGGGACCGAATCTATGGTAATCCATCTTTAATCAGTAAATCCTCTCCTGATACATTATTTGCTCCTAGAATGAAAGAATCTGAGGAAGACTCTTTAGTGATAAATAACAAGCACCAACTTTAGCTGACTTGAGCACAAAGAAGTGGAATTTGAGGGAAGGAGTCTGTGATGTCTCACAGAAGCCAGGGAAGGACTGAATTACCAAACCTCAAGAACAGGAAACGGGTTGGCTCTGGAGACCTCCGCCCCTGCAGGAAAGGGCTGTTCTCTAGGAGCAGCTACTAATGTGACTCAGCTCCCACACCCCAGGCCCTCTTCTCTCCTTTTAGAATGCCAATTCCTGTGAAAGAGCATCAGATGGGCTTGAATTGGGCCAGACCAATCACCTATGGACAAGGCAGAAAGTGACACAAACTCCACAACAGAGGCTCGCCTTGAGTATTGTGTTAAGGAAGTTCCCAGAGAAGACTGAGTCTTTGGGAGGGGAGCAGCCCCACCACCAAGAATATTTTCCGTAAGCTTAAAGACGTATTAGATTCAGATAGTTACTTTTAAGATTCTATTGTGAGACTGATTTTTTAATAAGTATATGCATGTTTGAATGTGTTTTTATAAAACCATTTCATTATTGCTACAGTTCGCATGTGTCCCCCAGAATTGATGTGTTGGAAACATTTCCAGTACAACAGTGCTCAGAGGTGGGGCCTAATTAGAGGGGATTAGGTAATGAGGGCTCTGCCCTCATGAATGGATTAATGTCATAACTGCAGGAGTGGCTTAGTTGTCTCCAGAGTGGGCTTGTCATAAAAGTGGGTTTGGCCCTTGCTTGCTCTCTCGAGAGCTTTCTCTCCATGTGATGCTTTCTGCCATGTGATGACGCAGCAAGAATACCCTCACCAGATGCAGCCCATTGGTCTTGGACTTCCCAGCCTCCAGAACCGTAAGCCAAATAAATTTCTATTGTTATAAATTACCCAGTCTGTGCTATTCTGTTACAGCAACACGAATGGACTAAGACAATGATCGTACCTAAGAAAACAAAACTTCTTTCATATCCTCTACTATTTATTCAATTCAAAATTTCCTGATTGTGTTAAAGTGGTTGTTTTATATGTAATTTAGTCTTACTCACATTTGAATTTTTACTCTAGCACAGGATCACCCCCTAGGGAGCATTTTGAAAAAGTGTGAGTGTTTTTGATTGTCCCAGTGATGGGTAGAAGGTTCACTCCTGGTAAGTAGAGGCTGGAAGCCCAGGCAGCTCAATCTTTTGCCATCTGTGAGATGCTCCTGCATGTCCTTACCCCATACTCCACACAGCTTCCAGATGTCCCACTAGATATTGACAGAGGTGAAAAACATGTTTATAATCATCTGAGCTTTAGAATGTAACTTCCTTTCATACGTAAACAGAAAGAGCTTTTTAAAAATGATTTTTAATATACCCTAAGTGCACAACAGGAATGAAAATGTTATGCAAATTAAGGGAAGATTTTGCCTCTGAATATGTTGGGCCTTTTCTTCCTTAGGGGGTCCAAGCAGCGACTTTCTGGAGCATATTTCTCAGTGGGATTTCAGCTTGGAACAGACTTCTGTAAGTCTTAGTCCTTCATGTTTTCTTATTTTAATAGTTATCCTTAGAGCATCTGGAAAGTAAACAGCATTAACTTCATTTTACAGCTGAGAAAACTGAGCACAGAGAGAAGCAGTGACTTGACTCAGGTGTGCAGTGCGTGTGGAAGCTGGAGTTTGTGTCTCTAAGATCCATGGCCTTTATGTGATTAGTGTCACTCTTGGAATTTGGTCCCTTATTCACCCTCCTCATTCCCTTAAGACTTCTTGCTTCCTCTTAGGGTCCCAGGACATTCTTCCCCACCTCACTGTGAATGCCCTGGCTCAGGGCCTTTACCTTCCTTTCCAAAGTCTACTTTCAGCTAACTCTCTTGGAAGAAATCTCATCTGTGATTCACTAAAAGTTATTAATGCCTAATAAGGCATTATAGCAGCTTGCCCCTCCCAGAGCTCTATGTACTTCTAGCAATGCATGATGCCCTGACCCAACAGGATTTGGATTTCAGGTGTGGGAGGAAATTAGGAGGAAGCTTTAGGTGTTGGGCACGGTGATCCCCGTTGCATCTTACCAGGTAGCTGGCCCTGTCTTCCCATATCTCTGTCCAGGGAACCTTTAGAAAATGCCAGTTTCCCTGAATCTCCTTCTTTGACTCCCTGGTTTCTTACTGCCCTTTTACCTATTATTTATTAATAAATAATTACACAAATAAAAAAGGAAAGATTATAGTGTATACTGTTCATTTCTTTCTCAGAGTTGTTCACCATTTTGGAAAAATCACATCACCGACAGCCAGGCTGCTCAAGGTGACTGAGTCCCCAGTGCACCTGTATTAGTTTTCATTCGTAGCTGTCACAATTGTGGTGATTTTGCTGTTAGGAAATAGTGTCTATTTCATTACATCTCCTGGTGCAGTCCTCCCTGGCTATTACCTGTTGAAATACATGCCTAAGTTTCATGCCCTAGCCTCTTCCTACTCGAGGTCTCTCTCAGTCCCTCTTCTCACCATACCCAAACCACACACCGTAGTGTCCAGCTGCATTTCCCGTAAGATAACGTCCTCGCATCCAGGTTTGGTGGGAGCAGGGACAAGAGGTGAGCATGAGTTTCCTGAGCTCCCCTGACATTTGTGGAGAGGGAGTGAGAAAATGTCCCTGTGGGTCACAACAGAAAGAGAAACAGCTGGGGCTTACAGGGAGGAAACATTTAGTGGCCTCCCTCCAGCCATCATTGCCTCTGCCAGTGCTGCCACCATCATCCATAGCAAAGCTCCAATTTACAGACTTCGGGTTCTGCTTCCATTTTCTGAGCACCCCCAGTCGTTGTGCCAGGCATCCACAAGCAGTAAGGTAGGCATCACCATCCCCATTTTACAGGTGAGGAAAACTGAGACTTGGCTTCTACAGTGTGGAAAGGACACTGAGAAGTCCTCCTAGAACTCTCACCCTGTTTCCTGGACAGTCCTTTCCAAGCCCTGCAGAGATGAGTCTTCTCTTTTTCCATTCTTTTTGTCACTTTTTATGCCTATGCAGACTTGATTGGAGAAGAAGGGGGGCCAGAAAGAGTTCTGGCCAGATGGCAGGGTAATAAATGAGTCTGATTTAATAATTTGTTGCTCTCCTCTTAATTAAAAGGCTTTTCCCTAAATGACTTGCTGATCACACAAACAGCACACACACACTGGTTGGGCGAGGATTGGGGGCCCAGGGAAATCTAGACTGAGCGGAGAAGGAGCTGGAATGAAGAGGTACCAGATGGGCAGAAGAAGCCCAACCTGCATGTGCTGGGGTGGGCAGCTTCAATCACTCCTCCCTCCTCAGGTCTGAAACAAGTTCAATCCAGTGACAGAGTCCTGGGGAACTGGTTATCTTTGGGACCTGAGTTTGTCTGGAAGCTGACTCTGCCATAGGGCATTTTAATTTCTGGCATTGAAATATAAGCTTCATTTTATCCGACATGTGGCTTTGTACTCAGTTTCCCCAAAGCCCCATCTAGCCTTGGGGAGTGATCAAGTGGCCTTCGGACCATTTTGCATATGAAATATTACTTATACACTTAATAGATAAGGACAGTGGTGGTGGTGGGGTTGGGGGACCCATTGTTCCAAGCATTGTACTGTCAATATCTGCAGCTGCAACCAAATGGCACTATTTAATAAGCTCTCTGTTTCTTCTGTACAATTGCAATTTATAAGTCCCCGTGACTAAAATCTGCTTTACAGTAATTATCATACAGAGGCATATTTTCAAAGCCTCAAATGTAATTAGAACATGTTATTGATAAAGTGCTAGTTAAAGATTTAGACTTTGAGTCTGTTCGTGAGGGATTGGTTTTGTCAATATCCATACTGTGTTTTCCCCTTTAGTTGCATTTGAGAGTTGGGTTGAGATGCCAAATTCAATCAAAACACACATAACCCCCCACCAAGAGACTTTTGGTGTTCCTTTACTTGTTCAGACTGTTGAAAGGATCCCAATGATATTGTCATATAGGAAAACATCCTGTCAACTTATAATTCTCTGTTAAATAATAAACTCTTTCTTTTATACATCATTTCATTTAATTAACGAAATTTTCTTCAGCACGTGTGCTTCTGTCTGATTGGATCCCCCTTGTAATGACCACCACCTTCTCTATTATCTCTGGGTGCCAAATGCCTACTTATCCTTCCAAGGCCAGTTCAGATACCATCCATCCACTCAATCTTCCTTGTTCTATGCTCCCTACACACCCACCATCAGAGCTGCTTACTCACCCCCCATAGCGATTTATTTATCCATATTCTTTTTATGTTATATTTTTGACACACATGTCTTCTCTCTTGCCCTAGACTTTAAGCTCCTTGAGACAAACTTTTTCTTTTCAGTGTTTGTATTCCACCCATTGGCAACAGTATCTTGCACAGGAATCATAAAGACTGAGTTGCAAAGGCTTCCTCTGGTTTCATCAGTCAGTTATGATGTAATCGGTACCATGTTGTCATTATTATAGTTTAGTAGCATATTTTAAATATTAACACTAGAATAGTAACTTACATTTATTGATCACTTACTGTATACCAAGCAATGGGTTAAGTGCTTTACATTATCTCATGTAATGCTGACAGGAAGTCTATGGGTTAGGTACAATTATTTCCATATTATAGATGAGGAAACCAAAATTTGAAGAGATTAACTTACTTCAAGACAAATGCAAAGAGAAAAGTGCAGATCAGTGTGTACAGTACGCTGTCATTTATATAAAAGGGAAGGGAGGATAAATATATGTTTTTAGGGTAAGTGTGGTGGCTCATGCCTGTAATCCTGGCACTTTGGGAGGCTGAGGCAGGAGAATCACTTGAAGACAGGAGTTTGAGACCAGACTGGGCAACGTAGGGAGACCCCGTCTCTACAAAAAATTTTTTAAAAATTAGCTGGGCATGGTGGTACACCTGTAGTCCCAGCTACTCAGGAGGCTGAGGCAAGAGGATCCCTTGAGCACAGGAGTTTGAGATTGCAGTGAGCTACGATGATGCCACTGCACTCTAACCTGGGTCACAGAGTGAGACACTATCTCAAAATATACATATGTGTGTGTACTTAAATATGCATAAAATATATACAGAAAAAATATGCAAGAAATGGATGATAGTATATATACCATTATTACTTGTCAATTAAAAGTAAATAAACTTTTAAAAAGAAATGGATGATATTGGCTGTCTGCTGGGAAGGGAATGGGATGGTGGGAGACAGGGACGGGAACAGAGCAGAATCAAGTTTCGGGTGCACTGAAGCTCATCCCATTTGGGGGGAGCATTTTACAGAAAAAACAATGCAAAATTATGAACACAAAATTAGATACAGAGCTTAGAAGGGCCATACGTACGTGAGGGTTCCTGGAGCCGCTGCTTATACAGCTGCCTCCAGTGGGAAGGAGACATTTCACCTTATGTCCTTTTATATGTGTGTAGAGTTTGAATCATGTGGATGTATTCTTATTCAAAAATATATAGTTTTTAAAAATTAATATTTTTGAAGTCCACTTCTCCAACTGACAGCATGAAACAGGCCTTTTAAATTTTTCAAAAAGCAAATAATCAAGTGTTTTCATTTGTCTACAAGCAGAGAATGCTGTGCCTACAGCAGGCTGGAGGGGGCACTAAGGAGGAATTCTGGAGTTTTCCTGTTTAATGGAAGCAGGATAGCAGAAGTGGGGGGGGTTAGCTCCCTAATTTAGATAAGTAGATATTTGTGTCAGAGTCTAAAAAGCTTGAGTATGTAATACTTACTGCACTACAGAGATCCCATGCTATACATGTGGGGTTAAGAGAGACCCTGCTTTTTCAGAAGCTTACAAGAGAAAAATAAAATAAAAACTCAAATAATATTGAACTGATTGCTAAGAGAGAGCTGATTTCCTGGAAACCAGGGCTGAGGACCAAGGAGGTGGGCAGATGGGATGCTAATGGTCTTTCCCAAATGGATCTGCTGGCCCGTGGTTTTCTATTATTGCATCCAGAAGTAGGAGGTCCCTTACTATCAACTACCTAGAAAGCATTCATGCTCTTAACCACTCAATTAGGATAATTTACCCTTGTGATGAATGGGACTGTTCCTTCTCCCTGACTCAGTCTGAGCCCTGCCTACGTCGAATGCAGATGTAAGTAGTTCTGTTTGCAGCAGAAAGACGGCCTTGTGTCCTCTCCACCCTGAGGTCTCAACCTGCAGCTTGTAGCCTGGCTCTACACAAGAGACTGATCAGAAGCCTCCCAGATCAACAGGGACATAAAATAGCTAGCAGCTCCCTCCATATATCTTTCTCCCATGGGCAGAACAAACCCAAACTTGCAGAGAATTTGGAGTGGACATTAAGAGGAGTCTTTTTTTTTTTTTTTTTTTTTTTGAGACAGGGTATTGCTCTGTTGCCCAGGCTGGAGTATAGTGGCCTCATCGTAGCTCAGTGCAACCTGGGCTCAAGCAATCCTTCCCCAGTAGCTGGAACTACAGGCACACACTACCATGCCTGGCTAAGTTTTCTATTTTTTGTACAGACGGGATCTTGTTCTTGCTCAGACTGATCTCCAACTACTGGCCTCACTCAAGCAATCCTCCCACCTTGGCTTCCCAGAGTACTAGGATTACAGGCATGAACCACCTCGCCTGGCCTAGAGGAATCTTCTAACGGTAATAAATGTGAAATACTGAGAAAGGGAAGGAAGGAGTTCCATTTTGCCCAGATCCGTAGGAACCCCACACTTTGGGTGGTTATGCAGATTCTGTCTTAGTCACAGCAGAGACAGGATGCAGGCCTCAAAGCCTCTTACCTTTTCCCTTACTCTTGAAATTCCTTATTTACTGAGCGGGCTTTTGTTTGTGTGTGTGTGCCGTTTTATTTTGGTCAGGAGTTGGTCCCCCTTAGTTTTCTATTGAAGACTACTCAGCTATAAGGAGGAAGGCAATGGGTGGCCATATAAGTAAAAATCAAACAAATTAGTGTGAGAAAAGGCTAGAGGAGGGAAAAATGAAGTGTTTACTTGAACCCTTTGAGAACTTAAAGCCAGAAGTAATTCAATACATACAGCAAACTGTTCAAAATAAGCTTTAGCTCCATGCTGTGGAACGGCTGGATGTGGGGGTTAGAGGAGAAGAGAAAAGGAAGGATAAAAAGTAAATAAGTATAATATGAAGTGAAAAAGAAAGATACAGGGAGACAAAGCATAAACTACAGAACTAAGGAGTACAGAGGGGCCCAGAGAGAGGGACAGGAGAAAGGGACAGAGGCACAGAGGAACACAGGCGGGCTCTCAGGGGATGTCATTCGTCCCCTTGTGGTCTCTAGGGGTATTGCAGTCAGCCAGTGACCAATCCAACGTTAAATTTTCACATCTGTAGACAAAAATGGGGTAACACCACTTAGGCAATTTCCCATGGGGATGAAGAAAATTACATATGAATAGACTGTTGAGCAAAGACTTGTGGTTCTTCCCTTGTTTTACACAGAGCAGCCCACTAGATGAGTAGTAGGAACTGGGACACCTGAGAGCAAATTTGGTCTCCAATGTTATCTCTATCCTAGAACAAGCTGCTCAGCTTCCCTTTGCCTTCATTTTTCCTTAATAATCATGAAAGAACATAATTTTTCCAATTCGCATTTCCATAAAGAAGCTGCCTTATATATGGGAAATAATAATGGCCCGTAAGAAAGTTCAGCATACGATCTCAGTGTTCCAAGCCAACTTCATGTCCACTGCCGCCAATGGGGAGGTGACCGGTGGCACTTTGCATGTGCATGTGCTGGACTCAGACTCTCAGGTTCCCGAGATAGAAAGATGGAGCTGGGGTCTCCCTCTAAACTGCTTTCCAATCTGACCACCTGTCCCTGACACCATCATGTTGTCTCCACCCTCCTGCAATGGCTTCCTAAAAGGTCTTCCTGTTGGCACTTGGCCATCTTCCAGGGCATTCTGCACTTAGCAGCAAGAGCAGTCTTCTTGAGACACACATCAAACCACACCGTTCTGGTGTGAATCCTTTCAGTGGCTTTCTGAACAAAACCCCAATTTCTTTGTGTGGCCTGCAGGACCCAGGGGTTATCTGTCCTGTTTATTTCCCCAGCTCCACCTTGTGCCCGCCCCTCCTCTCACATCTCCTCCAGCTAAGAAGGCCTCCCTTCTGCTTTTCAAACAGGCCCAGCTCTTCTTTGGCTGGAGACAGTGGTGTTTGCCTCTAGTTTGGATCCCTCTTCCCTCTGAGATCTGCCCGGCTGCCTCCTCTCCTTCTTGTCCCCCCCGAGGGACGCCTTTCCTGACCACTCTGAAACAGCTCCCTCTTCAGTCTCTGCCTGGGCCCTCTGTGTAGGGCCTTCACAGCATTCTTTCTGCTTCTTTCTTTCTTTTTTTTTTTTTTTGTCTGCCTCCCCAACGAGACCACAAGACCATGTGCTTTATGCAGAAAAGCTATTGACATGGTTTTTATATCAAAAGCTTTCTGACATGACTGTTGCAGCCACCATGCCTTTGCACGGTGTGTGGCCCCTAGTAGGTCCTTGCATTTTTGTTAAGTGAATATAAGAATGAATGGAGGCCAGGCATGGTGGTGCACCTGTAGTCCCCTCTACTGGGGAGGCTGAGGCAGGAGGATGGCTTGAGTCCAGCAGTTGGAGGTTGCAGTGAACTATAATGACGCCATTGCACTCCAGGCTGGGTGACAGAGCGACACCCTGTCTCAAAAGAAAAAAAAAACCAAGAATGAATGGATGACTGAAGAGGAATTTATGATATTGGAGGAATTTATGATATTGGAGGAATAGAAAAAGTGAAATTGTACAAATGTAAGAAAACTGGAGCAGGGTGTTGAGGGGGATGCTTTTGGCAAAGGACGTACCGAGCTAACCCAGCGGAAAATGTGCCAGGTTCGAGAGAAGCCTGTGAAGTAATCACAGCCATCAAGACCAAACAGCTAGAGAAATTAAGACACTTGGAGAACCCGCACACCAAACCATGGAATGCATGGTGCAGAAATTATCCTGGATGTTCTGTCTTTATAAGACGTTTGGAGTTTGGGGGGGAAGGGAGTTGGCGGAGGCAGACAGGAGGGAGAAAAACCAAACTGTCAGACTCTGAGCAATTAAATCCATCAGAACGGAACAACCGCTAAGGAAGGTGAATTTCTTGGCTTATAAACCTTCACATTGCTCCTCTGTGCTTTGGATATGCAAATGTGTTTGCCGACTGGCAGCGTCTGAGGAGGGAACAGCCTCCTTATCCACCCAAAGTCTGGCATCTGCTCTGGAATCTTATCACAGCGCTCTAGGTGTAATTAACCTGAGCCAATGACATGCCCTTGAGGTGGCTGTCAAAAAACTCCTCCCTAAAGGGAGGGCTGTCAAGCCCTTTCTAGGGAACAGCAAAGGAAGAGGGAAGCCCAGCACTTACATCAGCAGGAGGTAAGCTCCAGAGAGGGGGACTTTAAACTGCTTTAGGCGCCCAGACACGCTGCCAGGCAAGGGCGAGCATGCGATCACCATTTGTACATTTAATTAATGTCTGGAAAGAGCCCTACTATGGGACTGAGGTTTCCCACTCCAGCCTGGCCTCTGCCTGCTCTGTGACATCAGGCGCAGCTAATGCCTCTGGGCTCCCGTTTCCTCAGCTCTAAATGGGGGAGATTAATGCTCTCTAAGGTCCCTTCCAAATTTCACTTTATGAGTTAAGAAACGGAAATGAGAGAGATTCTCTGGAAAAGCATTCATAATGCGGCTGTTACACTTTGAGGACCCCACAGTACACATGGCGGAGAATTAAGAGTTATAGATTGGAAGAAATATGTCTTAGATGCAGCCTTTGTCCTCAAGGGACCCAGAGTCCAAGATAACCTAGAGATGACGCTGTGGAATCCCAAGGGACTTGGTTGAACCTGAGAATGATGAATTCACACCATTTGGATGCTTTTGTAAACTCTGCCCTTTTGTGCCTGAGTTTAGCATATTCCAAGGAGGAAGGAAAGAAAGAAGGAAGAAAGGGAAGGAGGGAGGAAAAATCTCTGACCTGAGAGTTAGAAATCAGGTTCTTTGGATGCAAGCAACAGAGACTGACTTTAGTTACATTATGCTCCCGATCTCCCTCTCTCCAAATAAAGAATTCACTAGAAGGCTAAGACAGTCATAGAACAGCAGAATCAGGGCTCAGAAATAACTGGGTCAGGGCAGTTCTGGAAAGCTGGTGGCAGGAACTAAGGGATGGTCTCCACTCAAAGCCACTGTGACATCAGTTCAGTTGTTTTTACCCCCTTGTATCATATCCCTCAAGATTAAATTCCCAAGAGAGTCTGGTTGTGTCCACTTGTATCCTGCACCCACTGCTTTGCCAGCGGGTAGAGCCCCTTGGTTAATGCTCTCCCAGGACTATATAAAACGGGGACAGATAGTTACTCCAAAAAGAGAGGGAAAATAGATGTCTTTCCACCTAAGGAAGCAACTTTGGTGAAATCACATCATTCCTCTGGGGTGGCATCGAGACTGCCACTCACATTTGTCCAGGGCAACCTGCTGGGGTCTGGTAGTGCTCTGCTTGCAGTGAGTCTGGAGGCAAGTCTGCTGGGAGGGGGTGTTTACAGCACATGAAGGTTCTGGATGGACTGAACTGTGCGCCGCTAATTCATGTGTTGAAGCCCTAACCCCCATTGTGACTGGGCAGGGCACATAGGGAGGTAATTAAGATTAAATGAGGTCATAAGGGTGGGATAGGATTAGTGACCTATCAGAAGAGACAACGGAGAACTCTCGCTGTCTCGCTCGCTCTCTCTCACAGGTGCCATATGGATTAGCAGCTGATCTGGCCTCTATTCCCTCACCTATGAAACCAGATGGTCTCTAAAGCTCCTTTTAGCTTTAAAATTCAATGTATCAATATATCTGTGAGTCATCTATCAATATATATTTGTTTGCTGCTCAACTAAGTCCTGAGGCACTGATAATAGGAGGTTGTCAAATAAAATACAGGATACTGAGTTAAATTTGAATTTCAGATAAACAATGAATCCTTTTTTGGTATAAGTATGTCCCATGCAATATTTGGGACAAATATTTGGGACATCTGCTAAATCTGGCAATTCTAGCTATTTGTCTTTTATAAATACTTTAACCTTTTACACGGAGAAAAATTGGACTTTACTCCTCTCTGGATTACCTTACAACTGTGGTCCCCAGCCCTGGGGCCATGGATGAGTACCCGTCCATGGCCTGTTAGGAACCCAGCCACACAGCTTCATCTGTATTTACAGCCACTCTCCATCACTCATCATACCCCTTCCTCCAGTCCATGGAAAAACTGTCTTCCATGAAGACTGTCCCTGGTGCCAAAAAGATTGGGAACTACTGCCTTACTACAGTGTCTGCCAGCTTTTTGGATTTCACTGACTAAATATTATTGGACTTCGTTTGGAGGGAAAAACAACTTTTCATTTTGCCAAATAAAGGCATTTATAATCATCACTTTAATTATAAAAATTTAGCTTTACAAAATATTCATTACATTGTCCTTTTGTTTGTTTCTAAGGCAACCAGGTGAAGCTTCAGACCAGTTTGACACTACTCAGCTGACTGGCGTTTGGGAGCTTCAGTTGTGCTATGTTTAGTTGAAGGTCTTAAAAGCCTTCTTGACTTTTTCACTTTGGCTGCTAGGAAGCTCAGAGTTAAATTGGAGCTTGACTGCTACAACTGTCCTCCCCTCTTCTTTCATTCCTTGACTCCTGTGCTTTCTTTCAGGCTTTAAAACATTTTTAATGAATTAATTTTCATTAAAAGCTTCCTTAAGAACTTCTGAAATACAGAAATTTTTAAAAAAGCCTTGCATACAGTAAGGCCTCAATAAATGATGTTGACAAAGCAAAAGATGCAACTATTGAGTAGGAACTGATTAGCTTACTTTCTGAAGATGATTTTTTTTCTACTGAATCCTTATTTTAATTTCCTATTCTTAGAGTTTTAGAATGTTAGAGCTGGAAAGGTAATAATATCTTCTTGTCGAATTCCAGACTTACCAAATTGGGATTTCTTGAGGGGTAATATCCACAAATCTATAAAATTCTAGGATTCAAAACTGGGATCTGGTCCACATGCCCTCTTAGTGTATATCAAAGCAGGATATCATTTTACAGGTGAGATGACTGAAGCCCAGGAGAGTGAAATGATGGTCACGTGAATTGGTGATTGACATGGGTGAAGTGCACAGTAACCAGATTTCTTAGCAAATTCACTGACTTTGTTGGGGGACAGGAAGGGTAGAGACAGGTGTTCATTAATTATTTTCTGTTTACACCATGTAGTAGGAAATGAGAGCGGGGTACAGAAAAATAAAAGACCTAAGATTTCCTGTGCTGTCTTGGATTTACTTCAAACAGTAGCAATACCCTCTCTTACCTGTTCTAGGATTTCACAGTTCGCCAAGCACTTCCCACCATATTATCTTGCTTTGATCCTATTGACAAGGAGATTTGCCAAGGTGGTATTGTTCTCTGTTTTTACAGATGGAAAAATGGAGGCACAGTCGCTGTATTTGCAGGGTCAATAAAAGGGGTAGGACTGAGATTTGAACACTGTCTACTGCTAAACCTCACTCAAATTCTGTAAGACAGGCCAATGTCTTTGTCATTTAAAAACATGATTGTTTCAAAAGTTACACAAGTTCTATATAATTATAAGAAAATTCAAATGATTCTGAATAATATAGATTAAAAAGTTGAAAAGTACATTTCACCCTAATCTGCTCCTGAACAGTTTGGTTGAGTTTTCAAGTTTCCTCCTCAGACCTTTTTCTGAGTTTATAGGGAAGGATTTCTTTTTTAAAAAACGGATCAAACTACACACATTGCTGCACTTCCTTTTTCTTAATGTCTTACTTTTCCAAATATTAGTAGACATCTACTGTTTTTAAATGAGCCACCTTTGCAAATTGAATAACAGCAACATTCACGTGTACACTGATGAAAGAGACATTATATTTACCACCAACATGTAATAATGGAGTTGATTGTGTAGGGGAAAGGGTGTTGGTGCTCAGAAATGGGGTAAACCGACTCTGAAAGTGTCAGACTACTAATTTTTTCTCAAGAGCAGGGGCTATGGAATCAGAATCACAAACTGTCCTAATAAAGCCTTGAAAAGTTATTATCAAATACCTGTCTCAGTTTTCCCATCTGTAAAATGGGGATAAGAATAATATGTGACCCACGGGTTGTAGTAAGGATTAAATGAGATAATTCACACTAATGCTCAGCGCAACGACTGATGACGACAATGATGGTGACAATGGGGGTGGAGCATTGGGGCAGCGGGTGGAGCTTAAATTGCAAGCACAATACCAGCAATGGATGCCCCGGGGGAGACATTTCATTAAGAGCTATCAAGTCAGTCTGGCTGCCTAGGGTGCTCCGGAGATAGCTCTGACAGTGAACTTCCGGATTTGGAAACTTCAATGTCTCATGCTTTCAAGGTCCGGCACTTAGCTAAACCTTCTGGGAAACCAAGGACTAAAGCTCCCAGAGTGCATCCCTCCCGCTCCGCCTACGACGTTACGTCTCCCTTAATGCTCCCCAGGCTCCTGGTCCAAACTACAAATCCCAGAAGACAATGCGGCAGCGCTCCGGCTCCCCTCCCACTTTTCGAAGCAAAACTGCGGCCGCGTTGCCCGCTGGGAAATGTAGTTCAGTGGTGACCAAGCCCACCAGGCCCGGGCGCTACAGGAAGGCGGGCAAACTGGGAGCGCTTGAATACCGGATGCCTTGGTAATCTGTCTTGGGAGGGCTCGGGAGACATTCCTGGGTTCGGGGTCGGCTGCGAATGCGGCTTGGCTTCTAGGCCTCACCGGGTGAGAAGGCAAACTAGAAGGAAGACAGCGGAGGCGGACGAGACCAAATGCCAGCTGGAGCAGGGAGTGGGCTAAGGGATAGTTAGAGTGGGAATAGGGCGTGGTGCCCCTTATCTTGGGGCCGCCGTGAGGCTCGCCCCGAAATGGGGGGGAGCAGAGGTTCGAGCAAGCGCAGGAAGATGGGCGTCCATATGGTGGGATGGCTTTGTGGTTGGGGGCTGGTCAGTGAGTCTTCCTCGCCCTGTGGCCTTATCTCCTCTGGCTAGTGGAGACAGCGCACCAGGCCTTGGACCGGGGGAGTTTGGGGGTGCAGGAGAGCCTTTACCGGAAACTTTGGCAGGAGTGTGTTACCCGGGGAGATTGAGGGCTTCTGCTGTGCCTGGGAAACAACACCTTTCCCTGACTCCTTCCTAACTGCTGGTGGTTGGAGGAGATGGAAAGTCTTCTGGAATAAACGTTTGGGGGTGGTGAGGGGAGGGTCTGGCCAATGGGAGCCCCAGCGGGGAGGGAAACTTTTGAACCTTGGAACTCCTCTAGAGGCCTAAACAATGCATCACGCGGCATTACCTTGGGTGGAGACTGTTTAGTCTGAACCAAGCCAGAGAAATTGGTGTCCCACCCCCCTGGCTCTAGAATATCATAAAAGTGGCTCAACACAGGAAAATCTTAAGGGCAAATTCATTGGAAAAAAATAACCAGAGTATAAAACAGAATGCATACAGTGATCCTATGTTTATAATAAATACCTATATCTGCTAAATTTGTGGCACGTGGTTATGGATAGAAAAAAAATTAGAACTATAAATGTACCCTATAAACAATGGTTATTGATGGCTGGTGAGATTACAGATTAATTTTATTCTTTCCTTTTTACATGTTTATGTAGCATCTGAATTTGTACAGTGAGCTTGTGTTGCTTTGTTTTCCTTAGTTTTCAAAAAAAGTCACTTAGTTTCTCCGTAGTGTTGTGTTTTGGAAGTCAAGTACTAAGACCTGCTGCTGTGGCTTGCACTGGGGGGGCCACATGCAGATTGATTTGCCAGGAACAATAAGACTATTGAATGCAAGGGGGGAATTTAGTGTGCAGTCTATGTGAGGCTAATACTTTTTTCTTTTTCCAGGTTGGACAGAGGCTGTTTTAGCAAGCGTTGTGCCATGGTATGTGGTTGGTTGGTCTATTTCAGTCTAATCCATTATCCTTTCTAGTTTGAAATGTTACCGTTCTTATTATCTGATGAATTTAAGTTGCACTGTATAACTTTCTTGGGGATCTGAGAACTCACCTTGGCTGGGGGATGGGAAGGAGAAAAATATTGCTGCTGAAATACCTTTTTAGCTTTGGATTTGCTTTTTGCTTTTTCATCAGGATCATTATTTTAGCACACATTACCTACTATCCCTGTGTGTGTGCACTTTTTTAATTATAAAAGAAACTTTAATATATCCTCTCGTTGTACGCCTTATGCATTTGTTTTTGTCTTCTCTTTTTTCTTCCACAGCTTTTGCCAACTTTCCGATTAAAGGTTGACATTCCTGCGTAAGCATTTCCGTGTTAAAATGTCCTTGCCTCTTACAGAGGAGCAGAGGAAAAAGATTGAAGAGAATCGACAAAAGGCTCTGGCCCGTAGAGCAGAGAAGTTATTAGCAGAACAGCGTCAGAGCACAGGCTCGGGCTCCTCCTTTGCTTCCAACCCTTCCCAGTCCAAGCAGGTTCCTTGCCAAAATCTCCCGAGGGAGCCTTCTAAGCCAGTAAGCCATGGTGTCATTGTCAAGCAACAGAATCTCAGTAGTTCATCTCATAGTGACCAAAGACCTCATAATTCCCACAGTTTTCATCTCAACCTACCAGAGCAGACAAAAGGGATATGGAAGAGGCAAGAAGAAATGTCCACAGCTTGCCCAAGCCGCGGCCCACCAAGTCAAGTGACTCTCACTGGAATCTCCCTTCCCTTGGCACAAAGTCCTCCAGAGGTCCCAAACTCACAGCTCTCGGGTTATGAGTTAGGTCAAGGTCATCCTCAGTCTTCACATGAGATGAGATTGACACCTTTTGCTACCATGGGGCAAAACATTTCTGACGTCCATTGTGGCTCAGGGAGTGTAACGCCCAGGACAGAAGGAGCACTCCAACCGATATTTGAATCCTCACTCCAAAAAGCAGGAATCTCCCAGAAGGGAACATGCATAAGGAAAGGAGATCGGTTCCAGGTGAAGATAGGGTACAATGCGGGACTTGTTGCGGTGTTTAAGAGTCTGCCCAGCAGAAGTTATGGTAATCAGTCTTTTGTTCTTTAGGTGGTTTTGGTTTTTTAATTATTTTTAGAGTCTCTCTCTCTCTCTCTCTCTCTCTCTCTTTCTCTCTGTCTTTTTCTGGACTCTATTGTGGTTGAAATAAAGTCTCTTTTTAATCTAACAGTTTCTCATGAATATCAAGAGAATGCATTGGCACATTCTGTCATCCAGTTGTTTAAAAATTTTCCATTTTAGCTTCTGTTTCCCTTTATAATAGTTGTTCCCTCAAACAGCTGCCAAACTTGAGGGTTGCCACATGGCCGTATGGAGAACAGTGGAATATTTACTGAGAAGCCAGTTCCTCTGCCAGGTGCTTTATATGCATGGTAGCACTTAAGCCTAACAACAGTTTTTTGAAATAAGTAGATGTTATTTCAGTTTTTAAGGCAGTGGCACTGGTTCAGTAAGGGGAAGTGACATGCTCAGTTTGATTGGTCTGGAAAGGCGGGGTCAGGGTGTGACTAGTTCTCAGCACCAACGTTCCTCAGACCTCTTTGCCTGACTACACTAGGATCAAGAAAACATGGACTCCAGTCCTAACTCTGCCCTCAGCCCTCTTAGATAAAGTCCATAACTTCTCAGGATCTGAACTGAGCTCCACTATATGGAATAAAAGAATTGTCTACATTTGCTATTTGTCCTTTACAGAAATTTTGTAAAATCAGTGGGGGCTTGCCAATCAGCTGTTTGGAACTTGGCATCCATTCATTCATTTGTATGGAAGACAAGCTTTTATTGAGAACCCAAGTACAAATTATAACTATAATCATCAGCCCTCTGTTGTATTTCAGATCCTGATACCAAGATGTGGGACTTCAGCATGAAGGACTACAGTGCCCTTAGTAAGTAGACATATCATCGTCCCTCATAGAGGGAGATACTGACATTGAAGCTTCTTTGCAGTGGCAAATGTGGTCTAGCTTATGGTGTGCATGGCTTCATGGGTGGTGAAAGTTTTCAGGGTACCACCCCCACATACCTTCCCACTAGCTAGCCTAATAGGGTGGCTCTTTGGCCAAAGGTCATTGGTAACATTAACAAAAGCTAGTACTTAATGATGCCTGCCTTGTACTAGGCTATTCTAAGCCCCTTATGCTAACTCTTCTTTATTCCTTATAACAACCATTTTACAGATAGGGAAACTGAGGCCTAGGGAGGCTGAGTAACTAACACAGGGTCACATAGCCAATAAGTTGTGCAACTGCGATTTGAACCCAGACAGTCTGACTTTAGAGTGCATGTTTCCACCGGACTGTGCTAGCTCCAGCGGTGACAGGCAGTTGTGCCAGCCCCTGCTCCCTGGAAGATAACAGTTCAGCAAAAGCACAAATCCTCACAGCACTCTCCATGCAGCTAGCTAACTCGAGAGTGCAGGGAGGGGGCGCTGCCCCCAGCATGTTCCAGTTAATGCAGTGTTTGGTTATTGTCCCCTGGGTGCACCACTCTGTCTTCTGAGATTTTGTTAACTGTCCTACATGAAGGCTTTCTTCCCCTCATTCTGATGCCCGGAACCTACCGCTCTGTCAGAGTCAGCCCCTGGTGTTTTCATCTCCCATTTCGCTCATCCCCCCAGCCCAGTGCAAAAAGGGGAGAAGGTAAGGCTACGTTTTCAGATCACTTCTCTGCACATCTGGGCATAAGGTAGAATTTCCTGGAGTCACCAGTACAGTTTCTGGGGTAGGGCAATGGGGGTGATGGGACAGTCCCTGCAGAATTTCCTGGTTTTCTCCTTGGCCTGCACTTCTTGAAAGGTATGGTGTTGGGTGAAATTCTTTCTGCATTAGCTGCCAGGCCTGCCGTGATGGAGTACCACTGACTGGGTGGCTTAAACGATAGAAATTCGTTTTCTCGCAGTCCTGGAGGCAGGAAGTCTGAGATGAGGTGCTGGCAGGGTGGTCTCTTCAGAGGGCTCTCTCCTTGACCTGCAGATGGCTTCCTTCTCTCTGTGTCCTCACATGGCCTTTCCTGTGTGTGCACAACGCTGCTGTCTCTCCCTCTTCTTATAAGGACACCAGTCATGTTGGATCAGGGCCCACCCTAATGACCTCATTTAACTTACTAACCTCTTTAAAGGCCCTGTATCCAAATACAGTCACATCCTCAGGTACTGTACTGGGCACCAGGGCTTCAACATACAAATTTTGGAAGGACACGTTTCAACCCATAACACTAGTGAACTCAGCACCTTTTTGAGGGACTCATTTTTTAAAACATTTGTCAATGTAGGAAGGGGAGACCCAGTGCTGTGGGTTAAGGTTGCACATTTTAACACCTGGTGTTCTCATTGCTAGTCATTTTTAGACCAGTGACTTCCACTGTTGTGTATTTGTTTTGTCATCTTTTTACTCCTGCTCTCGGACCACAATATATGGTAACTTAGATGACAACTGCTTTTGCGAATTTATTTAGGTTTTCTGTGCCATATGGTTCCTTTTTGTAATGCTCCATGTGCTTTTTGAAAACAGTGTTTATTGGGCACAAAATTCTCCATGTAACTTTTAAGTGAATTTTACTAATTAAGTGTTTGGCTCCTCTTTATCCTTCCCAATGCGTTGCAAACTTGGTCTGTTATCTACTGAGACCTTGAAATGTCTCACAGTAATTTTGGATTTGTGAATTTGTCCTTGTATTTCTAAGTTTCAGATAGGTTCATGATCGTTGTGTCATGATTGGCTTTGTGTCAATATAACATATAAAGATTGTCTCTATGTTGGGCTTCTGTCATTTTACTTTAGGTATATCTCTGGATTTTTCTTTTTAACCCCACCACATACTCATTGTACAACATCCAGAAAGTACATTAATGTGTAAGGAAGAAAAAATATCTCCCATAATCTCGTGCTCAGTTAATCACTATTAACATTTTGGTTTTGTTCCTTCCAGCCTTTTTTCTATGCATTAAAATATACAGGGCTGGTCACGAACTCCAAAAATAAATAAATAAATAAATCAAATATACAGATTTTATATATGCATGTAATTTTTATCTTGCCATTTTCATTTAGTGCTCCAGCATAAGCATTTGTACTTTAATGAATGTTAACAGTTAATTCTAAGAGATGAAAATGTGGGTGTCATTATTATAACGTATCATTTTGACCTTCAAGAAATGATTTCAGGGCTGGGCGCGGTGGCTGATGCCTGTAATCCTAGCACTCTGGGAGGCTGTGGCTGAAGGATTGCTTGAGGTCAGGAGTTCCAGACCAGCCTGAGCAAGACCGAGACCCCATCTCTACAAAAAATAGAAAAATTAACCAGGCTTACTGGCACATGCCTGTAGTCCTAGCTACCTGGGAGGCTGAGGCAGGAGGATTGCTTAAGCCCAGGAGTTTGAGGTGCTGTGATAATGCCACTGCACACCAGCCTGGGTGGCGAGTGAGACCTTGTCTTAAAACAAAAAAATGATTTCATATTCTTGAACATAATACTGTCTTTTGTACTTCTGTCTTTTCCAAATTTCTTAGTAAAAAAAAAAAATTAATGGCTGCATAACATTCTATTTTATGAATGTGTCATAAATTGCTTAAATCATTTTTTTACTGTTTAATTTGCTCCCAGTTTTTCCAGTTTTAAAGCTGTAAGGAACATGTTTGTGCATAAGTTTTTGTCTGTATTTTCATTTGTTAATTGGGATAGATTCCGAGAAGTTGAATCATTATGATCACTTCTTAGAGCCCTTGCTATATATATTGCCAAATTATTTTCCAAGGGGTTTTAGTCCTAATTAGCAATATGGATGTCTAATTCTTTTTTTACCCTGCAAGTTTGAAAAGTAGAAAACATTTTTTATTTCTTTAATTATTTGTGAAGTCGAACATTTCTCTAGAAATAAACTAGACTAATAAACATTAGTCTTTTGCCCCCTGTTTTGAATTGGCTGCATCTCTATACTTAGTTTGTGGTCTTAATATTTTTTGTGAGCATGACCTCTTTTTATATTTTTTGCAGATACAATTACTCAGTAGCTTTTGCCTTGCACTTCAGTTTGTGTTTTTTGACAATTTACTTTTATGTAGCCAAATCTGTTAATCTATAAAAGCCATCAGTAATAAGTGAAATAATGTTCAAAACTGCACGTTTGTGTCCTGGTGGTTCTGCTTCTCATTCCCTTGTCCTCTGAGCAGTAGACAGAGTAGTGACCTGAGAATAGGGTTAAGTGGGTGATTTGTGGTGTGTTGACTTCAGTGGCTTCTCCAACACAACAACATAAATTACCTAATAAGTTTATTCATCCTGGTGAGCTTCCTCTTCCCCTTGTTAATTTCTGAATTCTAAGTTTCCTAATTTGAAAAACTTAAGGAGAAGAGTTATATTCAATAAAAATTGACATTCCCAAAGCCCCAGTTAAAGGACACTTGCAAGCCTTTCTGTCGGTCCTTTTCTCACCCACCTGCCAGTCCCTGGTGACCTTGTCTGCCTCCTCCTTTCTCCCTCCTCCCTTCTTGCCTGAGTGTCCCAGGGCCATGCCAGAGCCCTCTGCTTTGTCAACTTCTGTCCTTTTCCTCTTCTTTGGCAGTGAAAGCAGTCCAGCGTCTCTCCATGGTCACCCTGGAGCCTTTGAAAGGGGCTGATGGCAGCAGGGAGTCACCCTCCACCAGCATCGAGGGACAGGCCAGCCTTCCTTCAGCTCCGTCCCTTGCCTTTGTCAAGGGGCAATGCATGCTCATCTCACGGGCCCGCTTTGAGGCAGACATTGGTTATTCAAAGGACCTGATCGCACTATTTAAACAAATGGATTCCAGAAAATATGGTAAGTAATTGGTCTCTGTCTGATTCCCAGGATGTATAGTGGTCAGTGATCTCAGCGTAGGGTGTTTTACTTTATCTTTGAATATTCCAAAATGACTTCCTGGTCTGCTTCTCTTCCCTTGTCCCAGACAGCAAACACATAGTGGGGCTGTTTGGTTGTTAAGGCCTCCTAAAGAGAAGGCCCCACAATTTTCCCCATTCACTTGGTCCATGTCTTGGTAGAAGCAGGTAAATTCCTCCTTCAGTTATTTAAACCCATCTGTTTTTATTTTGGCCTTAGCAGAGCAGAAAAACAGGTTGTTGTCATGAAAATAAATAACTTTAGACAGTGGTTTTCAAACTCTGAGGGTTCGTGGGAACCTCCTGGAGGGCTTGTTAAAGGCAGACTGCTGGGCCCCACTGGCAGAGCTTGGGATTCAGGAGCTCTAGGGTGGGGCCCAAAATTTGCATTTCTCACAAGTTCTCTGGTGCTGCTGCTGCTGGTCACAGGCCCAGGGTCTGAAAACGCTGGTGGTTCCCCACTCTGGCTGCTCCTGGGCAGCACTGGCTACTGCAAAAGCACTGATGCCTGGTTCTCACCCAGAAAGGCTGGTTTATTTGGTCCCAGGTGGGGCCTAGGCATTGGTATTTTAAAAAATCTTCACGTGACCCTAATTATTAACCAGGCTTGAAAACCACTGGCCAAAGTGATAGTTTGGATTTTTTTTTAATGAGGATCTTCAAAAGCTCCCCGGTGAGAAACAGCTTTAGAATTCTGGGCTCCTGGGTTTCATTTTTAGCTGGGGCCACATTGTTGTTAAAAACTACCTGGCTTTTGTGGGTGGATGTTTTCCCGTTCTTGAAATGGTTTTAGTCTTTTCCTTAGGCAAGTAGAAATCAAACCGTTAAAACCTCATGCCTTTGAGACATCACATTCAGACAACATCATGGAGGAAGCCCCCAGAATTACTTGTTCAACAAGAGCTGTCCTCAGGGTTTGGCCCCTTTAGGATGAGGGTGATGCTCTTATGTGACCATCCCTTAGGTGGACACAGTTGTAACTGATAAGAGCAGGGTGTGGGGGAGCCATGCTGGGCCAGCCTGGGCATGAGCTGAGCTGCGCACACGAGGGCCAGGATCCTTTGCTCCCGGCCCCCTCTTCTGTCCGGCTGAAGCTTGGACTGGCCCTTAAAGGTAATTACGATGATCTGTGTCTATCACCAGGCTTTGAGATCACACTCCTGACATGGTCTGCTATTTTGGGAGCAGGTACAGTGAAAATACTGATCCCTGATCCTGTGCACACCCAGCTGCCCACAAACCACGCCTGGATTCTTTGCCTCCCCTCACATTTGTAGTTTTCCCATTGACCACCCTGCCAGTGTCAGAATCAAGCTGTTGGCAGGAAGAGTCTCAGTGCCAGTCCTACATTCGAGATTAGCCTGCTTTTGTTCCTCCATCAGGTTAACCCTGGACTTCCTCACTTTCTCCCAAAACCGACTCCTGTGTCCATAGTGCTTCTTTCCAGCCGTCTCAATTTTGACCACACAACACAGAATTAACTTTTGCTGCCCAGATAGCGTTTATCCAGACCAAACTTTCTTGATTTTCTCAAAAGGTAGATTAATAGAGAAACTCCTCTGTTTAAATAATGAGCCACTGGTGGGTAGTAAGTTGCTCCACTTTCTTAAGTTAATATTGTATGTAATTTCTACTGCATTGTACTAATTAGCAGATGACATAATTATAACAACAGTAGTCATAATAACTAGCTTTTTTTGAATGCTCCTTGTTTTCCAGATATACTTTTATAGACATCTTACCTTCAATTTTCATGTAATCCTCACAGTAACCCTGTGAGGTAGGGGCTGTAGTACCCTTATTTTTCAGATGTGAAACTGAGGTACAAAGATGTTACATAACTTGCCTGCGGTCACACAGCCAGTGAGAGGCAGAGCTGGGATTTGAACAAGGCAGTTTGACCACTCTGACCACACGCAGCTTGTTTCCCACGTATATCAGGGAACTATTATCACAGCCCATATTACAGAGGTGGGGGGCGCAGATGAGGTGGTGTGAGTGACTCTCCTGGCAGTGCCTGACATAGAGTGAGTGCCAGGTGATCATGGAAGCTACAGTTATCATCCCTGTCTTGGACATTCAGGGCGTTGCTGACCTGCTGTGCCATTCTAGTCATGTCCCCTGTAACACTTTTTACCACAACCTTTACGACCCAGTGTGTTTTCACCATCTCTGCTTGTTTCTCCTCCTGGTATACCAGGAAACTTCAAGAGGCAAGTACTCAATGTTATTACTGTATCCCTGGTGCCAAGTACAGGACCTGCCACGTTGTCCAGGCTTAATGGAGGTTCATGAAGCCAGGGAATAAAGGAGTCAGTGTGATGACATAGCAAGAGGGCAGGGTGTCCCATTTGCTTACGTATTTCTTCTCATTGCAGATGTCAAGACCAGGAAGTGGAGCTTTCTCTTAGAAGAGCACAATAAACTAAGTAAGAAGCCTTCCTTGCCTGTTTTATATCATGCTTAAGTTTTAATAATCTGCCTTAAATTTAATGTATTGTAAAAGAATCTCCTCCTTCCTCTCCTGTGGTAACTTCAGATGCTTGAGTACAGGGTAAGCAAAGGTGGGGATATTCTTGGGTAGCCTCATTCGTGTCCACTGAGACAGTGGCTTTGTGACAACCCACTTGAGCGCAGGACCTCTTCTTCCACAAGGGTGAGGCAGTACTAGTAATCCTGCCTTGATAGAAGTGTTAGAAGTGAGGGTTTGTGGACTTTGGGAATCAGAGATGAGCTGGGATTGCTTAGCTTAGATGGAAGCTGCCCATTCTCCTAAGATGACTTCTGAGAGCAGGCTCTCAGTTTACTTCTAGAACTAGATGATCAAGAAAGTCATTAGTGGCCGGGTGCGGTGTGGCTCACACCTGTAATCCTAGCACTCTGGGAGGCCGGGGCAGGAGGATCCCTTGAGCTCAGGAGTTCGAGACCAGCCTGAGCAAGAGCGAGATCCCATCTCTACTAAAAATAGAAAGAAATTAGCCAAACAACTAAAAATAGAAAATATTAGCCAGGCATGGTGGCACGTGCCTGTAGTCCCAAGCTACCCGGGAGGCTGAGGCAGGAGGATCACTTAAGCCCAGGAGTTTGAAGTTGCTGTGAGCTAGGCTGACACCACGGCACTCTAGTCCAGGCAACAGAGTGAGACTCTGTCTCAAAAAAAAAAAAAAAAAAAAAAGAGAGAAAGTCATTAGTAAGAGTCATTAGTGATGGGCTTCATAATGGGCTGAGTTCTGTCAGGTGCAGAGATCAAGGCCAGGGGACTCAAGCATTTTAACAAGCACTTTGAGACTGACCAAGGGAAGGGGGTATGTGTACAGACAACTGTAAGAAGAAGTAGTCAGTTTTGGTTGATCATTTTCTTCTGTATGCTCTGCTTAGATGGGGCAATCTATTCTAATATGCCTGGGAAAAGGGGGACGTGGCCATATCTCAGCCTGTCCCAGAAGGCCAGTCCCTCATCCATCTGGCTGTAACAATTCTGCATTGGGTATGAGGCTGGCACAACTTAGGTTCCTCCTGCTTGACGGCTGAGGACTTATTGGGCCTCCCAGATGGAGGGAGGTGTCATTTGTTGGTACCAGTCAGGCCAGGAGAGACATGATCCAACCTTGGGAGCTCCGAGTCATTGGCTGTCCTGCCCATCAGGCTAGGGCTTTAAGGAAGAGGTTGAAAAGCTGGGTTCTTTCCCTTTGTCTCCTTATGTGACCTCCTGTGTGACATTGGGTAGGTAACTCAACATCCCAGGTCCCATTTGTCCCTTCAGTTAAAAAAAAAGCGGAGGTGGGGGGGGATGAGATGTTTAGTCCCTATCTGCTCTGTTGACATAGGAATTCCATAAAAAGGAAGGGCTTTTGATTCCTTGAGCAGAGACTTGCTGTGAACTGCAAGATTAGGTTTGACTATGAGATGATGCTGAGTATCAGTAAATGCTGGCTAAAGCAGAAAGGATAGCTCAAGTTGATCTGGAGACTCTCTGGCTGCTGCTATTTGGAACTTGTGATTTAGAAGGAACTATTTGGCCAAAGCTGAATTTTTGATGAGAAATAGGAGTGAGTTCTTTCCTTCTCGCTTCTTTGCCTTTCAACCAGGAAACACATAAATATGTCAGGTATAAAGGTGTTGACTTTTACGGAACAACAAAAAGCAGGATACTTACAGCATTAACAGATGAATGCAATGTTGAAAATCTATGACTTGTGACTCATACAGCATTATGTAACGGTTCCTAATCTTTTGTGGACCATAGACTCCTTGAAATATTGCATGAAAACAATGGATTCTTCACCCAGAAAAACATGCACATAATGGCCATACATAAAATTTTGCACTTGGTATTAATGATTCCACAGATCCTGAGTGAAGAGTTTTATTAATAGATTTAGTTTTTACATGCTATCTTGTCTTTACCGTGTCTCGTGTAAGGTAAGACTGATCCCCCCCTCCCCCATTTTATAGATTGGAAAAAGCTTGAGCCCAAAGCTTTCCTTATTGGGAGCTTTGCAGGGTCACAGTAAAGTCAGTGACAGAAATAAGAATAAAATTGCCATCTGTGTTTGTAACCTGACCCATTATCAAATTTAGAAGCAGCTCCATGAAGTAAGAAGCCAAAGAGGGAGGGCACTGTGGAATACAGCACCGTTTCCTGGGCAATGGGCCCCTCTTGCTTCACCCCGAGGTCTCCTTCCTCATGTGTGAAATTAGGTTATTGACCCTAAGCTAGTGAATGCGTACATACGAGAATGTCAGTGAGACCTGAGTACATGAATCCTCATTGATCAAGTAGTGAGAATCGTTTTCTCTAGTAAGGCGAATCTAAGGACTTTCCTCCCCTCTCTTTTCTAAGTGTTGTGGGGCCTTTTGTCCCAGTGAAATTGGCATAAGGCCTTTTGTTTTCCCCTGGCTGTCACAGTCCAGAAGGGCTCTCAACAATCTTGTCTTGTCAGCTGCTATTTGAAAACATTAGCATCTCTGCTGTGTGGCTAGTAGCATTCTGCCAAAGAGCTGTTTTACAGAAATGACTTCTCGATGACTCATGAAGCCAGACAGCATGCCTGTCATCTCCCAGTAGCAGGGAAATGACAGTAGAGACAGATGTTGACAGGGAATGGTGGCTTTCTCAAACACACAGTTGGCTCAACTAGCAGCCTAGGATCTTGGAGATAGTTGGTAGGAGACATGGTGGATGTTGGTTTTATTCCTCCTAAATGGCTGAAAGAGCATAATGCTTACAAAGCACTGCATTTTACACCAGCCAGATCATCAGCCCTTTCTTAGCTTTCATCAGGTATTTGAGTTCTGAAAATCACTAGGATTAAAATGAAAATGGTTTCTGAAAGCACATAGAGTGCTCAGTCTCCTGAAGTGTGCAGAAATCAGCATGCTCAGATTTAATTTGGAGGTATAAAATGTATTTCTGCATCAATATGGATAGTCTATTTTACATTAAAGCCGTCAGCCTTACCTAATTTCCTCTCATGGTGATTCTGTTCATAGAAACTGTTTCCAGAAATAACTGGTACTTATATTTAGTGAAGGGCAGAAATTGATTTAAATATATTGAAAATACAAAGCAATTGGAGGTAGCAGTAGATAGCTCAGTCCTGCGTATGCACATCAGTATTTGCAATGGTAACCAACTGATGGTTGTAGCAAAAGATTTTTGGAAGACCTTGTGAGGATGTTAAGAAAATGTAGAATCACGCATGGCCATATGGAATAGAGAGCCAACCACCTTAGAATTTCAAATAATATTGGGTAGAAATAAATACACCCAGTTTTTCCTTTTTTTTTTTTTTTACTGGATACCTGAAGACAGTTAGCCTCTTGGTGCGTTACTCTGACTCCCCAGAGTGCTATTGAAAAGGAAAAGGATAAAGAGCAATTGAAGATCTGTAAATAATAGTTGCTCTTCTAAATAGGTTTTCGAAGGAAAATGATAAAAGGGAAGAACATCTTGAAAGTTACAGCCCACAGGACAGAAGGCTGTGATTAGTAATTTAATAATTCTACTGCCAGGGATCTCTAGGTCTGTCATCTTTTCTCTAAGTTTTTTATTTTTAACTATCTCCCTCATCCCTGAAAATTATGTTTTATTAATTCTCTCTATTGAGTACAGGTTTTTTTTTTCTTTTTTAAATTTTCAAGTCATGTGAGACTAAGTTCTTTCAAAAAGCAAGGTCAGTGCAACTAATTTGTTTTCATTTCCATGTATATCCCAAGTAATTTATTTCTCCCACTTGGGTGAGTGGCCCTGACTAAAACAGATTTCTCCATACATTATGTAGGGATATAGGACCAGCATACTTGGAAGGAAAGTAAAGGCTGCTACATGTAAATTGAAAGAATCTGAGTAATGGTCACTCTAAGTAATAGTTTAGACTCTAAGCTCAGCAGGGATTGGTAAACGTTTTTTGCAAAAGGCCAAATAGTATTAATAAATATTTTAGGCTTTGTGGGCCATGCAGTCTCTATCCCAGTGGCTCAGCTCTGCCACTGTAACATGAGAGCAGCCAGACAGAATCTGTAAATGAATGACATAGCTGTGCTCCAGTAAAACTTTACTGAAAAACAAGCAGAAGGCCATTCTGGCCCACAAGCCTTAGATAGCTGATCTCTGCATTAGAGAAGAGGTAAGGACCTAGCAGGAAACATCCAGATACAGAATATTTTAGCTTCTTTACCACAGAAATCAGTACTATAAAACTCACTTCTCTTGAGGGGAGATATTTATTCTCTTCTGGAAAGGGCCAGAAATGTACTTTTTTATCAGTTTGTGGCCTTTGCATAGAGTCTGCCTTTTGTTGTTTTTAAACAGCACTACTATTCTATCAGTCTTCTTGGAAACACCTAACAGCTTCTCCATACAGACCAGAGTGTTTCCTTGCCTTTTGATAGTTGGTAACTTGGAGTTCTCTGCCTCCTCAAACATCAAAACCATCAAAATAAAACATAAGGAGAATGAAAACAAGACAAAATTTATTCTAAGACTTGCTTTTTCACTTTTTCATGGGTCTTTCTGGACTGATTTTTTTAAAGAATATGGGTCCTTATTTTTTGAATGGGAATACTGAGATAACTTTTTAAATTTCTTTAGGGTAAAAAAAAAAAATCAGTCACAAAAATACTTTACAGTTCTTTCCAGTGTTTGTGTAGTACAGCAAATCGATTTGGGATTAATTCTTGCCTCTTATTTGCAGAAATTAAGGAATGGAGAGGGAAATTAGTTGTCAGCCCCTGATTTTCTTTCTAGTTAACCTTTGAGAAGATGGGGTGAAGCAGAATTTCAGTTATTGAACTGTATGTCTCGAAGCCCCTACTCTTTCCCCAGATCTTTTGGGAGTGAACACTCCAGCTCATACACTTCTGTTCTTTCCAGTTAAAATGGTACGCGACCTTCCACAAGTTCAGCTGGATCCCCTGCCCAAAACGCTCACCCTGGCTTTTGCTTCTCAGCTGGAGAAGACGTCTCTTCATCCCACGGCAGATGTCCCAGAGGCAGACCTTTCTGAAGTGGACCCCAAGCTCGTGCTTAATCTGATGCCCTTTCAGAGAGCTGGAGTCAAGTAGGTTCTTGATCTTCCTCTCGCCTTCCCTTCTCTTGCATGAATTTCATTACTCCCCCCCAAGCTGGGTTCAGGTGCTTCCCCTTTTATGAACTCTCATCTTCCACAAATACCTAGAAAAATCTAAGCATTAAACAGCCAGGTGTGCTGTTACCAAAGCCTCATTGTAACCATTGATTTCAAATTCTGTGGGTTAAGCAGGACTCTGATTGCAGGCATGCGGAAACTCCATTTAAACTAGCTTAATGAAAGAGGAGTTTCTCAGTGCATGTAGGAGAAAATCCAGCATCTCTAAAGATCTCATGAGGACTCTCCTTCACTCAGCTCTTCTTAGTTTGTTCTCAGCCAGGTGCTCCTGAAGTGTGGCAACTAAGGCTGCCAGGGGCTTCCAGCTTTCGGTCCATCAGCTTAGCAACTACAGAAGCACTTTTTTCCTGATGGGTTTGACACTGCAAGGGCTTAAGTCTGGTGCTGGCACTGGAGCCAGTCACTGTGGCCTTGGAGGCTTAAAGTCATATTGGTTAGACTGGGTGATAAGCCCATCCCTGAAGCCAGTGGGTAGGGCCTGCCCCCCAAAATACTTCAGTTCAGAGTGGGAGGTGGTGGCTCTCCAAAAGAAACTCAGGGTGCTCTTATTAGAGAAAGAAAAAAGATAAACCCTTGTCCTGACCTGTCCTTGTTTACCAGAGTTTCTTGGGAGAAGCAAAATGCCAGGTTTGAAGTTGGCTTCTCTTGAAAGTTCAAGAAGAGGAAAGAGGAAGTCTTGATGGTCTGTCTAGAGATAATGTGTGTTAGAGCTGTTATTAGGCAGTGTGGTCGGAGACAGAGTCCTCTGCGAGGGGTGGAACCTGAGTTATTAATATCAATGGAGCTGACAAACTGAGACGGCCTGCCTGCCCGAGTCCTGTCTGTGGTATTTGGCAGCAGTTAGGCTGCTGTCTCAGGCAGGATTCTGGTCTGTGTGCCGTCGGGGCACAGCATGCTGTACTGTGTCCCCGTGGCCCCAGCCCTGCCTGCCACTCTCGTCTTCATTTCTCTCCGATCTCCCTAGAGAGTGCACTTTACAAAATGTCACCCTCTTCATCTGTTGAGATGTCCTTTGTACCTTGTTTTAGCCAGGCTCAGGGTGGTTTAGTTCTTATCACCACACCTGCTGATTAGAAGAGGTTACATTCTGTTTTCACTGTGCCAGATGGAAAAGAAAAAGAGCTATGCAACTGGCTTATTAGCAGGTTCCTGAGCAAATGTTCAGTTTTTCAGGAATTCATGGAAAGAGGACTAGTGTTTGGCACAGGGCACCAGACATCTGGCATTCGGGGTCCTTTTTGCTTTTTTCCACTGATTCCTCATGCGACTCGAGCAAGTTGTTTTTACTGTTTGTTTTTACTGTTTGTGTCTTGATTATTTTTCTTTTTGTGGAATGATAGGATAGAAACACTTCCTTGGCACTTATGATGGTGCCAAGCATTGTTTTCAGTGCTTTATGTATTAACTTTGTTAATCTTCCCACAATGCTGCGAGGCAGGTGCCTGCTGACTGCTGAGGGACTGAGGCAGAGCGAGGTGAGGTAACAGGCAGGAAGGTGTGCAGCTGCCGAGTGGGGAGCTGGGACTCCAAAATAGTGTACTACACCCACCACAGCTGTCACCCCGGGTTGTTGCACTTTAAGGGCTTTAGGATCCTGAGGCCTCTAGGGAGTGAAGAACTTGATGCTGAGGTTGGGGCTCCCTCTCAGACACACACCCTTGCTCCCCTTCTTCCTCTGTCCTCTTCTCCAGCATTTTCTGTCTCTGCCAGCTCTGTCCCTTTGCCTTTATGTGTGCTGAGCACTCTCTGATCTTCAGAAAGCCTTGTTTTCACCCCACCAACTCTTCTTTCCTTCCTTCCTTTCCAGGCGGACTCTCAGTGAGTGGGCGCCCCCCTCCGCAGCCCTGGCCATGGGCTGCCCCCCACGCTGCTCTGTCCACACCCCCTGGGCCTTGCCTGCCTTAGGCTGAGGCTGACACTGACTCCTCTTACTGGAAGTGTCCTCCTTTGGCTTCCATAACCTAAAGATCTTCTAGATCTTCTCCCCACATGTTGGCCACCATTCCACATTTTCTCTGTTTTGACCTGCTCTTTTTCTTGTTTTGTTTGCGTCCTAACTGGCTCCTGCTCCTTCCTCTTCGGGGAGCGAGTCTCCAGTCTCGTGGTGGGCAGGCCTGCGCGGGCCAGTGCGGGGCCCACCTGCTGCGCGGGAGGGCCGAGCAGAGCCCCTGGGAACTGTGCCGTGCTGTTGCCTGCGCTGTCGTCCTCACGTTGTCTGCTTTCAGTTTTGCCGTAGCAAAAGGAGGCCGCCTGCTGCTTGCCGATGACATGGGCCTGGGGAAGACCATCCAAGCTATCTGCATAGCAGCCTTCTACCGGAAGGAGTGGCCGCTCCTGGTGGTGGTACCTTCCTCTGTGCGCTTCACCTGGGAGCAGGTTAATTCTCTTGTACTGTGATTTTCTCAGAGAAGGTTTTCCTCAGTGTCAGGGTAATGAAATAATTGAAGACAGGGCCTGGGCATCTCTAAGCATCTGTCTCAGGTCAGGGGAGATGAGGTAGCCCCCTGAGGCAGGCTCATGGTTTTCTGAGTTAGAATCAGGCTATACCTTTGGGGAAGAAAGCCAAGTAGTTGCCAGCATGCAGACTTCTCTCCCCCTGTCAGCAGACACTGCCGGTACCTCTGTGTCCCTGCTAATAATACCTTTCATCTGTAGCATACTTAATTTTCACAGTATTTTCACCTCCTTTATTTTCCTTAATCCCATAACAGCCATGTGCAGTAGACGCAATAGATAGTTACCTGATTTATAGATGAGAAAACTGCATCTCCCAGAGGTTAAGGCCATGCTTCGTGCTAATGAGGAGCCGTACAGGACCTTGAAGTTGCCTCTCCTGACGTCCTGGCTCCGAGGTTTTGCACTCTGTAGAGGGTGGTGTGTGTAGGATGTTCACTGGCTGCCAGGTAACTTCATGGGTGAAGAACCCGTCCTGAACACTGTATTATCACTCACCCTTGAGCTTTTTCTACTATAAATCCAGGAATCAGAGTGGTTTTGTGAAATGAATAAAAATCCTTGTGAGCAAACTCAGAAGAAGGAAGACCTAATCCATCTTCCATAGCTTTTTCTAGCTTTATGCTACTGAGGTTGGCCTTTGGCCTCACAACAGCTGGGCTTCTTCCTATGGCCTCCATGAGCCGCTGTGGGGAAGAGGCAGCTCCACCTGCTTCTGGTCAGCCTGATGCCCAGACGTGCTGTTGTAACCAAAGAGAAGGTGGAAAACCTAAAAAATGTGCATCGCAACAATACCTTGTTCATTTCCTGTCCTTGAGATCTGAATTCTGCCAGTGCCTGTGGAAAGTAGTCATTTAATACATATTTTGTGTATGTTAGATTCCTACAACACCCTCAGAAATTGTAGGCAAGAGTCAGATAGTCAGACGGTTACCAGTGTTCCCTGTGTCAGAACAGTGTCAGCCTGGGCAGGATGGGGCAGCACCCAGATGCCCGGGCACTGCCATGGAGCCACCCTGGTGGCCTTCTACTGGCTGCAGGCACTGGGTTTGGCTAGAAGGGGTAAGATTGCTGGAGACAGAAGGTGGATTTGGATTTGTAGAAATAGTGACATGAATGTTTTTATCATCATCATCATCATCATCAATAAACACGGTTGCCTTCAGTGTACCAGGCTTTGCTGAGTTCTTTATAACATTCCTCTTGAAGACAGTCCATTCTTTCCCTGTAGAAACTTGCTGTCTAGTTAGAGATCACAGCACTGAGACCCACAGACGCCATGAAGTGACTGCTGACCAAGGAAGGGAGTGTCCTGTCAGGGGCACATGAAAGGGGTGGGTGGGTGAGAGGAAGGTATAGGTGATGACTGTTCATGGCCACGAGGACTACTGTGGATACAGGAGGACATGGTGGGAGAGACAGACCGCGTTTGTTGTTTAGGGAGCATGAAAATTGGTCCGCACTGAGAGTGTGGTGTCAGGTTGGCTGGGGTCATGGCCACAGCTGCTGTGCCAGGTCGTCATTGTGGTTTTGTTCTCTCCTGTCATCCGCAGGCCTTTCTTCGGTGGCTGCCATCTCTGAGCCCAGAAGATGTCAACGTCGTGGTGACTGGGAAGGACCGCTTGAGAGCTGGCTTGGTCAACATTGTCAGTTTTGACCTGCTTAGCAAGTTGGAAAAACAGCTAAAGCTACAAACCCCTTTTAAAGTTGTCATCATTGTAAGTGACTTGGCAAAATCTCTTAAGTATTTTATCTCTCTGGAAACTTTCTTCTCAAAAACTCCGAGAACTTGAATATCCATAATCTCCCTGAGCCTCACTCAGTTCCTAGGAGAATAGAAATCACTTTCTTTATTTTATGGGGAACTGGCATTTCACATGTCTCAAATAGCCATTTGCAATCGGGGCTGCATATTAGAATCTCCTGGGGAGCTTTGTAAAAAATGTGATTTAGCAGGGTCTGTGCTGGGAGTTTCTAGCCCATCTCTTCGCCGGTGTGGGGTCATGGGTGGGACCATCTCGTGGACCCCAGACCACCTAGGGCTTCTACAACCTGGACGGCAAGGGGGTGTGCCTGCCTCTGGTGCCGTCTTGCCAGGATGGCTGAGACATGCAGTTCAAATAATTAAGCTTTCTTTTAGGCAATATGAAGATACCTCCCCCCTTCCCCCCAAAAACGACTTTTTATTCTAGTTGCTTTTTTAAAGAAGGCTTTACTGGAGTCCTGCTGCCAGATTTGACAGCACAGCTTTCAATTACTGGCTTTCCTTTTAACTCCTCATATACTTCCTAAGGAAAGTCTAGACAAACTTGGTTTCCTGTCAGTACTGAGTGTGTCAACATGGTTCACAAAAATATTGTAGGAGCTTGGAGAAGGGAAGGAGAAGATACAGTTACTGACCTCAGGGGATCTACTATTATGTTTTGGACTAAGAACCACACTGTGTTCTTAGCGTAAGCAGACTTAAGTGTTTATAGTTTTTCAAAGCTATATAGGTAATGAGTCTTTGGGGGAGTCGTTTCTGGTTTGGCACAAATTCAAGTATAGCTTTGAAAAGATGTCAGCATACATGTGAAATGAAAACATTAAAAGAAGTTTCCCAGGATGATAGTGATTGCTCTAGAGTGTGTGGGAAGAGTAATGCCTTCATTTCTTGAGTGTTACCTTGTGTTAGGTACTTACATATAATCGCTGATCTTCCCAGTGGCCCCTGAGCAGGTATGATCCTTTATCCTTGTAAATTATCCATTTCACAGCTGATAAAACTGACAATGAGAGTGGGTACATAATTTGTCACAGGCAGAAAGCTAGCAAGTTGGAGAGTTATTGATTAAAACTAGGTTGCATCTGCCTTCAGAATTCATGTTTTTCTCTTTCTGACCCATCACTTAACCTGCCATATGATTTTTGGCAAGCCCCTTACTACCAGTGTTGGTTTGTTCTTCAGTTAAATAAGAGCCCTGTCCTCCTGTTTTCAAAGAAACGTTACAGGAAGGAATCTGAGGTGTCACACTTCTTAATGCTTCAGTTACCAAGCTATTCTTTGTGATTTGCTCCAATATTGGCACATTTTTCAGTGGTTGAAAGAGTCTATTCCCTTCCACATCTGACACCTTTTTCTGGACTGTCTTGAGGGCACATCGTCAGATAAGCATACGAATATAACACCCGGGTTTCTGGGAGTAGGTACCGTCTTAACATTTTGGGGATTATCTCACACTCCCCTTTGTTGTGGTCTCGAGGCCCTTTTTGTTCATCATAGCTGGAAGGGAACGGGATTTCTTCCAGATCATCTTCAGGGACAGAGGCGGGATCTCACTGGTATCCCTCAGGTATAGGGTGCCACGTGCCAGGAGTGCTTCCTACGCAGCAGGACTGTTCTGAGGACTTTGTGTGTGTTAGCCCATTTAAGGCCCACAGCAACTCAATACACTGGGAACTGTAAAATGTGAAAATTATACCCATTAGGAGAAACTGGCACTGTAGAAAGGTCAACTAGTCGCTCAGAGTCACATAGACAGGAATCTGAATGTGTACCAAACTGTATTCCCCCCAAAATACTAATAATGTATTATTTACTCATTTGGCTTTAGAAAATATGAGAAATTTTGTGTGTGCTTATGCACAGAATGCAGACTGTAAATAATCAGACTCTGTTCTAAATATAATAGTCCCTTGAGAATAAGAATCATCACATCATCATCTTTCCATTTCTCAGTTCCCACAGAACTTTGTTTGCACCGTCTTCAGTGACATGTTAATAACACTGTCTGCTAGGTTGTCAGCGTGTCTGACATCCTTCCCACACTACGAGCCCCTGAGCGCAGGGGCTGGACCCCCAGGCCTCACACTGGTGCAGAGCCCACCACGGGTCTTCAGCGCACTTGACCCCAGTGCCACATGGGTGCAAGGTGCCTCCTGCACAGCAGCAAACTTCCTTTCAGTGGTTTGTTCATCCAAGCAGCCTCTGATGTTGGGCGGGCCAGGGATTCACTAACCTTACTTTACAGGCGGAAAACTGTCCCCAGAGAGAGGGAGCAACTTGCCGAGAATGTAGTAGAGAAGCTGCGTCCTTACCTAGGCCCATGAAAGTGCTAAGGGAGGCATCCACATTGCACGTGGCTTGCCAGGGTCGTCCTGAAGGTAGGCTCTATCTCTGCCACTCAGGATGGGGCCTTGTTCACCTACGTGGCTGTTTCTTTTCAGGATGAATCTCACTTCCTCAAAAACAGTAAGACTGGCCGCTGCCGAGCAGCTCTGCCCCTCCTAAAGGTAAGTACTGCTGAGAACAGACTCCAAGCCCGAGCCCCCCCGGCATTGAGATCTCACAGTATTTTGCTTGGTCTTGTGAGGGTCCTAGTAGAGGAAGGGCTGCAAGTCCAGGCCTGCGGGCCATGGTCGTGACTTAGCATTGACTTACGGCATCTCTCCTGAGGGCTTTGGTGCCAATTTTGTTTTTCTTCCTAACATCCTGCTAAGGAGCAAGTAATCAGTACTGTTGTTTTTGTCTCTCAAAGATGAAGATCTGTTGGGAGTCACAGGCTGGGTGGGAACTAGATTCCAGAACCCTCCTCTGGCTTCTTACCTGGGCAAGGGGAGCCTTTAGCAGCTTGTCCACTAAACAGCTCAGAAAAAAACTGTATATCGTCTAAATCACTTGTAGTGGCAAAGCTATCAAGGTGCTAGAAACCAGGGGAGCTGAGTTAGACAAACTTAGAACTGGGCTAGAGCCTATATGTCAGCAGGATGTGCTGGCAACGCTGAGACATGTCTCTAAACTGATACTCCTTCCTGTGGCTCCCCTAAGCCTGTTTGGCTAACAGGAGGGCCAGCCATCCGCATTCCTCTCTTTAGGTCTGAACTTGTCCCTGAGTGCTTTGGCTGGTATGAGTTCTGCCTTCAGAGCAGCAGACACAGGCATGTGGTGTAGGTTCAAGTCTCTATCTAAATGTGCTCTGACATGCAACATCATAGGCTCCACGTTGGGTTTTTTTTTCTTTTTTCTTTTTTGAGACAGAGTCTCTGTGCACCCAGGTAGAGTGCAGTAGTGTCATCACAGATCACAGCAACCTCAAACTCCTGGGCTTAAGCAATCCTCTTGCCACAGCCTCCCGAGGAGCTGGGACTACAGGCATGTGCCACCACACTTGCCTGATTTTTTCTGTTTTTGGTAGAGATGGTGTCTTGCTCTTGCTCAGGCTGATCTTGAACCCCTGAGCTCAAGCAATCCTCCCGCCTCTACCTCCCAAAGTGCTACTAGGATTACAGGCATTGAGCCACTGCTCCCAGCCAGGCTCCATGCTTTATTGGGTACTTTCTTCTGTGTCTGTATTTGGTGTCCTGGTCCCATACCCCTGACAGAGGGTAAGCCCCCAGATTTCTTGCCATCTCTTTGGAGTGAGTTTTTTCCTAATATTGGGGGAGAGGGAGGGGAAGTACAATTAGAAAAGTAGCTTTTTCTCTGATGACAAGTTAGAAATCTCTCATAGATGATTTTAGAGGGACCCACTTTGGTTTCTGTAGACTGAACAAATGAAACTGTGTGTTTATCCTGTGCTCTAATTAAAGCACCCTTTGTATTGCACCAGCATTTTAAAACTGCAGTTTTTGGCTGGGCGTGGTGGCTCACGCCTGTAATCCTAATACTCTGGGAGGCCGAGGTGGAAGGATCACTTGAGGTCAGGAGTTTGAGACCAGCCTGAGCAAGAGCGAGACCCCATCTCTACTAAAAATAGAAAGAAATTAGCCAGACAACTAAAAATGGGAAAAATTAGCCGGGTGTGGTGGTACAGGCCTGTAGTCCCAGCTACTTGGGAGGCTGAGGCAGGAGGATCGCTTAAGCCCAGGAGTTTGAGGTTACTGTGAGCTAGGCTGACACCACGACACTCTAGCCTGGGCAACAGAGTAAGACTCTGTCTCAAAAAATAAAAAATAAAACTGCAGTTTTTATTGCTTAAAAGCTTTAACTTTTACCTAAACTAGGGAAAACAAATATGCTAAATGTTGTTGAAGCTTAGTATTTGAAAATTAACTTAATTTTACCAACTTCCCACAAAACACACTAAGTATCTCCTCATTTCAAGTTTTTATTTTTTTTTAGGAATAACAGACAATACACATATTCCAAGGCAGGGTTATGTCATATGCTCCAAACCTAAAAATAAAAGTCCTTTACTTAAAAAGCTTGATCCTCTGCTAATATTTCCTATAAATATGTATATGCTGATAGCCATTTATGGACACACTTAAATGAAATGTTTTTTCTAGGGTGGTAACCCTTCTTTTGGGAGACTTTAATATGTTTTCCTTAAAAAAATGTTAATAGGCTTTGGTACTCTGGTTCCAATATTATAGCCATAACTAAAATTAAATCTGTACCGCTGATGGTTTAGACAAAAGAAATTGCACAATAGATAGATTATATCATTAAAGTTATAATATGAAAGCTTCTTAGCAACCACCTTGTTAATGCAGCTGTTGCCTGGTTGGGCAAGCTGAACCACATACTGGTTTCTGAAATGTGTGCTTCCAAGTGGGACCTTTGGAAGCAGCAGATACGTCTTTAATATCTTGGGTGTATTTCAAAGTGACATTTAAAACAAATCTTTAAACTGCTAGTATATATTGTTCTGCATTTGCTATAGGACTTGGGTGAGTTAATATTTTAAAATAGGACCCATGAGCGTGGCCTACTATTTACGAAGGTATATTGAAGTCACTCTCTTCTGCAACGTTGACTTCACATAATGCTGGACTGGGCAGGACTGGGGTGGAGGAGTGGAGGAGGGGGGCGTTCTGTGCTATTCTCTTGACCAAACCTTTCATCTCTCTGTTATATTTTTTCTAGATCAGAGTTTCTCAACCTTGGCACTATTGAAATTTTGGACTGGTTGATGGTTTTTTTGTAGGGGACTGTTCTGTGTGTTGTAGGCTATTTAACAGCATCCTTGGCCTCTGCCCACTAGATGCCAGCAGTACCCCCCCCCCATTGTGACAACCAAAATTATCTCCAGATGTTGCCAAATGTCCCCTGGGGGTGAATAAATTACTTCTCACCCACTTCCTACTCCCCCACCCCCATTGAGAACCACTGATCTAAATACTCTAAGGAAATGAATCTAAATGTTTTTGGAATAAGAAGATAATTGAGAGAAAATAAAGTATGTCTTTGAAGAGCCACATAGGGGCCTAATTTAATACCACTTTATTGTTCCTCTAATGTGTACATCTCCTAAAACTATATTCTGATAATATCACAAGATATTTTCAGCAAATGTGCTTAATGAGGTAATTAGATTATATTGTGCAATCTGTGAGATAGCAGGGCCAGATCACATCCAGAAAATGTGGGTTTTGTAAATGGCGACAGCAGTCAGCAGATAGAGGACATGTTAGGTTATAAGAAACCGGTGTCATCCTCCCCTGGAAAAAGGAACATCTTTTTTTTTCCCCCAGCACTATTTTCCTGGGCTACTAATCCTTAACAAGGTAGTTCTATTTTAATATATAAATGTATGGAAGTAGGCAAGACAGAAAACAGTAAAGAAAAAAGTTAAAATCACCTTTACTCCCTCCAACAGAAAAAACAACCACTGTTAACAGTTTGGTTATTTTTCCAGCATGTCAGTTGTAGGGCAAGATCATCATTTTCAATGGTTATGGAACATTCCATTATATAGACACATCCCATAATTTAACCCTTAGTATCAAACACTTGGTTGTTTCCTTTTTTTTGCTATTATAAATAATTCTGTAAGTGAACGTAACCATGTATATGTACCTTGCATACTTATCCTATTAGGACAAATTCCTGTGACCAGAATTGCTGGGTCAGTTTTCATTTTACCTCTTGGTGGAGGCCTCTGAAGTCCAGTCTGGCGGGCGTAACAGTCTGCACTCCCATCCAGTCTGATTCAGAGGTTCTTTTTCTCCACCTGACTCCAACCCTGAGGATTGTCAACACTCCTTTGAACAGTGAAATCCACGTTTGGATTTTTTTGTTTAGTTGCATTTTGTTTATGTTGATTTTTATTGTTCAAATGATATAATAGTAAAATTAAATTTTTTTGACGGGAAAAGGCCCCCAGAATCCCACAATCCTTTCTAATAAGTAGCTGTTTCTCTTTTTCTGTGAGTAGAGTACTTTTTATGTCTCCGTGGATTGGCTAAATGAGATATTGGCTAAAATGTCTGAGATTTTCTTCAAAGTAGTTTAAATAGATGATAAATTCTAATGACACCAAAGGGTGGACAGTGAAAAATAAGTGTCTCTCTGCATCCCCAGTCTCTCTATCTCTCCCCAAAGGCAGCTGGAGTTACCAGATTTTCAGGTTTCTTTCAGTAAAATAGCCTGCACCCTTGTGACTACAAATGTGTGTTTCCTTTCTCCCTCCTGAAAGTGCTTCTCAACTGCTTTACACTTACTTTTCCCCTTAATATATCTTGAAAATCATTCCACATCATTCCACATGACTCTACCTAATTCTTGCGAATAGTATTCCATTGTATAGAAAGATGATTTTTTTCTTAGTCTGGGGTTTTGGTGAAATGCGTTATAGCCAATCAGAATAAATCAGTAAAGCAAGTCATTAGCTCAGTGGGGGGAAAAAAGATAACAACAGGAAATGATGGAGAATTGCTGGACTCTTTCTTGTATGAACTTAAAACAACTTCAGCTCTCTTCTCCACAGTAGAACATTCTCTTGGCTCGTAATTTAACATCAACGTGCAGGTTATCTACTTTGAATTACTACATTGAATTCTCCTTGGCAAATTATATGTACCAACTTGTCTTGCTGTCACCCTGTTCTGCAGGGCTTTCTCACCCCAACCCAAGGGAAAACTAAGCCTGTTTTTGGAGGTCATGTGTCCCCAACAGTGTCTGTACGTGTAAATCACATTATCTTTCCAAAACCAAAGAGAAATTATTTTTTTACATTGTTCCATTGTAGGTTTCTTGGGTGCTGCTTTCTTTCCTTAGCCAGGGGAGTTAACTGTAAAGTGTCTAATTTAGCGTTGATTTATGTAGTTTTATGCATTTATGTTTTCCTAGATTGAAAGTTCTCAGAAGTGGAGGGCAACAAATAAATCTTTTGCAGCTGGGTGTGGATTAAAGCCTGATAGACAGGTGACAGAGGTGCGGTACACTCATGTTGGGGTTGAGCTGGAAGCAGGCCAGATCGCTCCATTACAGATGAGATGCCCTCTGGGTTCTTTTCAAAGCTGGCCTTTTCTTTTTCCATCATGCTGCCTCTGCTTTTTGACACGCACAAACGTCCATTTGCAACACTCCCATCGCTCTAGTCTGGGGACTGGATGGGAGAACTGACTCAGTAGTAACTGCCCCCGATGGATGTCCAACAGGAGACCCTGGAATTCATTTTCATCTTCTGGTCCGTGAGCTGTTTTTGCCCAGGCTCCATCCCCAGGCCAGCACAGCCATGTGGGGAATGAGTTTAGAATGATGGAGAGATTTTCTCTTACTGATAAAACTTTTCATTTTCCCCCTTTCATTGAAATGGTCTTAAGCCAAAGCAAGAGATGTTACAAACATCATTGAAGGAACTCATTGTTATTCTAATGAGTCTGCATTAAACCGTGCAGGAAATTAGAAGGCTTAGGTAATTGAACTGTGGAAAATTATAGCTGGAGAAATTCATAGCCCTCCCATCATAATAGAATTAGATATTGGCAGTTGCTGAGAGGGCAAAAGTGCATTTTGAGAATTGTATGTATTGTATATTTATAAAGAATCATTTTTCTTCCCAGTGTTGCACCTTTATTTATTTATTTTTATGAGGCAGTGTATCCATTTGAAAACCTAATTTCCTTCCCTAGGTGATTTATTGCATATGATTGCTTTATATTACTGTCATTAACTCAAGGTTACAGTGGTTAACAAGCTGTTTCTAGACAACTGAGCTCTATAGTAGGGTCCCTTCCCGGAGCTGAAATGAATTTTACCTCCGGTGATTTGTGGTGATTCATGTGCCAATATAGTTGAAACTGTCTCCTTTTTTATTCTCACCCTCTTTCCCATCTTAATAATAAGTAAGATATTTGGGTCTGATCTCCTCGAACAGGTTGGCGTCAGGGTAGGGTGGTGAGGAACCTGGAGTTTGTCCTTGGAATTGGCCAGCTATTTATTCCCATCTTAGCCACTGCTGAGCAGGCTGCTGCAGACCTGGGATGAGTTTAGAGAAAATGGATCCAGTTCCTACCTTTTGAAGTCCTTATTAACTGCAAAATGAGCCTAAGTCAGGGATCTCTAGACCCGAAGCGTTGTGAAGCTGAATTACTGAAATCCTTATTTGTCCTTTACAGAAATCAAATGGAGCATATACATAGGCATTCCCTGATACCTATGGGAATGGGAAAAGGCCGGTCCTATGTGTGTGTCGTTATCCAGTAATGACATCCAGTAAGTTCAACTTGGATGTCAGGAATCCATTCTGGAGGAAGTGCAGACCTGTTGCTCTTCCCCCTCCTCCTATCCGAATGCTGAACTCTTCGGTTTTACTCCATGCTCCTAGGACACGGACTAGCTGCCTTCTGAATTCTTTTCAGCATATAGTGAACATTTATTGATTCCTTTGTGCTAGGCACTGTGCTACAGAAAATAAAGGTGAATACCACCCAGTCCTTGATGTCAAGAAGCTTTTGTTTTAGTGAGGGAGACAGAAAAGATACAATTCAGTGTAATGTGTTAAGTGCTAGGATAGAGCTCAGCAGAGGAGGGCTGTGACGGCAGCCAGGACGGACTTAAAGGAAAGGAGATGCCATCTAACTGCTTGCGTTGGTAACGCCATTAGGTTCTCTCAGCACACATGGTCTTCCTCTCTGGAGGCATCCACCTCCTCCCTCACTGGGGCATTTTGAACATTCCGTATATGATCCTTCCTCCCTGTGTTCAGAACACCTTTGGCTGTTTGTCTTCTAGGTTGCCAAGAGGGTGATCCTACTGTCGGGCACACCAGCCATGTCCCGGCCCGCAGAGCTCTACACACAGATCATTGCAGTCAAGCCAACTTTCTTCCCTCAGTTTCATACCTTTGGACTTCGCTACTGTGATGCCAAGCGGGTATTTACTCTTTCTTCCCTCCCTAGCCCACCAGTCCCTCACCCCAATTTTGACACTTACCTTTCTCCTCCTTCTCTCTGGTCATGGTGTGATCAGAAGAGCACTGGCCAGGAAACTGGCCCAAGATTTTAGCTCTTCTGTGCCCCTAAGTGTGACCTTGGAGTATCCTCAAGGGTGAGAAGAAAATGGTCCCTCTTAGTTTTAATGGTTGTGGTGATTCTAGGTGAGTGTTTTTCAGTGACGGGGCCAGCGGCTGGTGTGTAGGTGCGTGGAGCTTTGAGAGCCAACTGCTCTTACCCAAGGTGATAGCTCCCCCACGACGCACAGTGCTGGGGCCTTAGAAGAAAAGTCCATGTCAGATACTGGCCTGAGAGAAGGTGGTGGCAGCGAGGCAAGCTGGAGGTGAGGCTGCGGCCCTAGGCAGAGGGAAGAAAGTAGATGAGGTAGGTCAGGGACTCTGCATGGGAGGAATATGAAATAAAAATAAAAAATAAATCCTTTCTGTGCAAAAGAGACAAAGGAGAGCCTCTGAACAGGTAGTGGGAGCATGATCCCAGGCTGCCTTGGGAGGGCTCTCCTCAGCGAGCCCTTGCCCTTAAACGTTGACTCGTTATAGTGACTTGTGCCTGGTCAGGAGGCCAGAAGCCTCTAACCCACAAATTATTTTTATGAATGTGGTGCCAATAGAGCAGGTGCCTCTGGACCTACAATCTGCACAGCTTTAACTCTCCAGACCTGTCTGGGGAAGCCCTATAAGCACAAATGCATTGCACTCCAAACCTCAGTTTCTAAATCCATGTGGATTCAGACCTTGGAGATTCTTGTTTTGTGGTCAAGTCACAATATACCGACACTTTGGAGAAAAGGCTGCGGCTTACTCTGCAGGCCATCTATGCGGGAAAAGCCTTGCTATGCAAGTTTATGCTGTACATAAGATTGTCTGCCTTATTTTTAAAAGACTTTAAAAAAATTTTCAAATATTTTTAAAATACCTGCTTAACATTAAAAAAGTATAATGTAAATTGTAATGCTTAGCAAAGTTAATTGCAAACCATTTTTATTGAGGCAGGAAATTTCTCAATTATTGAGTGTATTTATAAGCCATATACTTTAATCAAATCTGTAATTCACTTTCCCGGTGGATCAATCCAGATTAGATTGATCGTACATAGTTTTCATGGTTCCTCAAAACTCTTCATGTGTGTGATTTGGACCTCTGTCCTATTTGCAAACAATCCACTTTCTGAAAAGGATCTTCTCTTCCTTGACTGTCTGAGTCCATGGGGTAATAATGTTCAGGTAGCAAAGGAAGGGGCTGAAGACAAATTCCTTGCCTTTGCTCCCTGTGCTGGCCCTTCCTGTGTTCCCAGTCTGAGACCACTGTCTCCTAGTCATCTCTCACATCAGAAACTGAGGCACATTCTTGAATTCTGTTTTTCCTTCCTTCTCACTGCCCTCCCACCCCAAATAAATCACACATAAACCATTGCCTTTTTTCTCTTCACATCTTTCCTTCCGCCTAGCCCAGTGCCTGGTACGTGGTAAGTTCTCAATAAAAGCTTGTTGGATTGTGATTGTTTCAAAGTCCAGTTTAAAATCTTTGGTATTACTGAGTTTTAACCTGCAAGATTAAGAGCTGACAATGTTAGAACTTAGGGGTTTGATAGTTGTCTTAGTCCATTTTCTGTTGCTGTAACTGAATACCACAGCCTGGGTAATTTATTGAAAATAGAGGTGTATTTAGCTCATGGTTCTGGAGGGTGGGAAGTCCAAGAGCATGGCATCAGCATCTGCCTGGCTTCTGGCGAGGGCCTTGCTGCTTCAAAACATGGCAGAAAGCATCATATGGCAAGAGGACAAGAGCATATAAAGCCACCAGTCCCGTCATAGGGGCCCCACCCTCATGACCTTATCCAATCCTAATTGCCTCCCAAAGACCCCACCTTCAATCAACACATGAATTTGGGGATTAAGTTTACAACATTTGAAATTTGGGGAACACATTTAAGCCATAGCAATATCCAGATTAATTATGATCTACTTGTTCCCAGCATGGTTTTTATTTAAGGCAGCCCGTAGACCAGGGCTGCTTTTTTTTCTTTTCTTGCCAGCTTCAGGCATTAAGAGGAGGGACCGAAGAGAGCACCTCATGCTGAGCTCATTTGTGACCCCATAGCTATCTAAAGTCATTTGTTGAGAACTTTCTGTTAATTTTAGAGTATTTTTTTAAAAGAAGAAACAGCTTTTGATTATTTTATTTCTCCACCTTTGACCGTCTCTTCCGCTTCTCAATTTAGCGGAGGTTTATGGGACACGTGCCCTGTCCCCACGATTATGCTGGGCTCCTTGGACCTCTGAAAAGGATAAGCCCAGCCCCTACCCTCAGGGAGCTCACTGCCCAGCGGAGGGTAAGGCAGGAGAGCAGATGAGCCCCCGAAGATACAAGGTTGCAGACACTGACTCCCTGATTTTCTATAGGACTCTAGAAATCAGTCCTGTTGAGTCCAGTGAGATTGTTGGTAAAGGATATGGTTTTTTTGTTTTTTTTTTTAAGGATATGGTTTTTAACCCTATCCTGCCTCGGCCTCCCACAAGCTACTAAGCGAGGACCCGTGTTTATGAAGGACTGCCCAGGGACTCAGCCAGACTGGCAGAGCCTGTGTTGTGGGCCCCTCCTGCCAACCCCACCACCATCAACAGCAACATTGCAGTGGCTTTTACTGCATTGTACTTGGTTGTGTTGGTGTTGTCCATACTGAGGAACAGCAGTTTTTTTAAGTCCCTGTAAATCTCATCAAATAAAGATGTTATTGGCCATATTTATTACATTGTGCAGTGGACGCCCTGGGGAAGATTTTTTTCTGTGCTTAGTGTACAGGAATAGTCTGACAAGCTGAGTTTTTTGTTTTTTAACAAAATGGACACCCAGTCACTTGACTTTTTGCATTCGCTGCTGGAAAGGTTAGTATAGAGTTGTAGAATGCTACAATATGTGTTTTTTGTTCATCTCATTCCTGACTTTTTTTTCTGTTTTCCTTTCTGTTTCTCATTTGTCTAATTTGGGGTTTATTTGTCCCTGTAAAGTCACTTGAAGTTCTCTGAGCTGAGCCCTGGTGGTTGTGAGAAGAGAAACCTGCCCGGAGCTCACGGCCCTGTTGGAAGCGGCCTGTGAGGAGTCTCATGGGTCTGTGTCCCCTTCTCCGCAGATGACTTGGGGGTGGGATTACTCGGGCTCCTCCAACCTGGGAGAGCTGAAGCTGCTGCTGGAGGAGGCCATCATGCTGCGGCGCCTCAAGGCCGACGTCCTTTCCCAGCTGCCTGCCAAGCAGCGCAAGATGGTGATGGTCGCCCCAGGGCAGATCAGTGCCAGGGCCAGAGCTGCCCTGGATGCTGCAGCCAAGGAAATGACCACCAAGTTCAAAACTGTGAGTCTGGGGCTGGAGGCGGGAATTTGGAAGCAGACTTGTTTAAGCATCCCTTCCCTGGAGGGGCCCTGCGGAAATGACCCAGAGTTCTTTCAACTCACCTTCCTGTAACCTTTTCCCAATTCCCTGGGCAAAAACAGTGAGCCCATCTGACTCCTGAGCCTGCCCACCTAATCTGTTTTGAAAATCTCTTAGTAATTTGCAGTTTTATGCTTGTGTGTATCACTGTTGATGGATGGTCGTAAAGGTAAACACAGCAGCAGCAGGATGGTGATATTATTCTGATCTCAAAGAAAGTTGAAATTATGTTCAGTGTATTTTGAGAATGTCTCAGTGTAGGAACGAACAGTTGTTTGAAAATTAGTCCTGCATGTATCTAATATATATGTTAACCCTCTGACCATACCACATCATTTGCATTAGTTAAAATAACAAGCGAACACATACAACAAAATAAGAGTTTTCAAACTCTTAACCTTTTAAATCCCTATCACAGCCGTTTATGCCTGGCAGGAAGTTGGCATTCTCCTTTTACAGAAAGAGAAACTGAGGCTCACAGAGATTGCGGTTTGCCCAGGGTCTCATGGCTGCTCTATGGCAGAGCTGTGGCTAGAACCAAGCCTCATATTTTAGGGTTCTTTCCATTATGGTAGTTTTTTCTTTTCAAAACACTTTTATTATAATATTTCATTCCTTTCTTTAGTGTCGTCCTGTGCTAAGTGCCATAAAGTAATCTGTAACAGCTCCATTTCTATCCTCTTTGGATAAAACCTTGTAATTTTCATTGTCAAGAAAATAACAGTGATTGTTGATATTTTTTGACATTATCATAAAGCATTATCTGGGCTTGATATGACCCCATATAAAGAAACTTAGATATAGATGAGATCTCAGCCTTCTGAGAGATTACAAAATAAATAAGAATGACAAAAGGCAGAATGCATGATGTTTTTAGTGTTATTTTACCTTGTGACGAGCAAAATTAGCTGAAAACTTTTAACAAACAGGTAGGATAGAGAATGCACTGGCAAATTGTTAAGCTGTATTATGCTATATTACATATGATAATCTGGATGGTCTGGGAGAAATGAGCAGGCATAATCTCTTTGCTGTTGCGTTTTGAAACAAAGTTCAGCAACACTGATATGGACATATAGACCAGCATCTTAAATTATATGTCAGTGGAACCATGAGCAGAACCAGGGAGCTTTTTCGCTGAAACCAATCTTGGTCTTTTTCTGATTTCTACAGATAAAATTTAATTAGTGGAACCTTTAATGTCTGCTGACTTTTATCTACTAGTGAACTCCATCAGACAAGAAAACCAGTGAACATGTATAGCAAATATTAATGGAAAACAGACATGCAGTATTTTTAGATGAAAGATCTGAATATTTATATCATGTTATATTTTTTGCTAGAGATGTTGTTCCTTGTGTGTTCGAGATGGAAGTAAATCTATTAGCGTTTCATGGGATTCCCCAGAGAACTTTCTGGCCTATACTGGTCTACCTCCTGAACCAGTTTGAGAACAGCTAATGTAGACAACTGAAAAAGCAATTATTGGGCAATTGTATTGAGGAGAGAAGTCACATTGACTTTGAATTATATAATACGGCCAAAAAGAGAAACAAAGAAATAGAAGCAGTGAGGATTTTGCACTTAGTGCAGCAAAGTCTGAAAGTATGTTTTAAACTAAAAATACTTCTTAAGGTTCTACCAACTTGAGTAGTTCTTCAAGTTAGATGAGCAGCTCTCTTCAAAGGTGATTTCAGATTCAACCTAGAAGTTGATTTCTTAATTTATTGGTGATGATAAGAAATTGACTAGGATGAGCCATGGGAATTAGGAATGTTGGATGTTTTATAACTTTCCTTAAATTCTTTGGGATATTTTAATATTTTCTTATCAAGAAAACGGAGCCACAACTCCCTTTTGGTGCTAGAAAAGTACATAAGGATAATGCCAGTTGCCCAGAGTCCTACCTGTTGTGTGATTATCATCTTTGCTTCGTAAACGCCCCAGAGTCTTAACTCTGTTTTGCAGATTATGACAGTGAAGCCTCAATTGCAGTGTACTTCCTCAAGGATCCAGCTGAGAAAGAGCACAGAGCTCTTCTCAGTCTCCAGCACTTGAGAGTTGCTATCTGCTTCCTTGAGTCAGGAAAATTAAGCATTTATCCCTGAAAGACAGAAATGGAGTTGGTACAGACTACCTTCAGTATGACACTGAAGCCAGATACCACATTCTTTTCGATCATGAGATAAGTCCTTGAGAACTTGATGCCCTTTTGTGTTTTAATGTAATGGAAAATTCAAGTAGAGAATGAATTTGTGTGTGTTGTGCTTTTTGGACTATCACAACCTTTCTACATCGAAAGTCACTGATTTGGTGCGTCTCTAAGCCAAGGATCTGATCAGGATCATCGTTCTAACTTAATTCAGGACGAGGAGTCAGCATTACCTGGGGGCTGCACTGGAGCCTGTAGACATCCCTTCCAAACCGGCCTGGCCATGAGATCCTGCACTGAAAGAGTTAAAATAGGGATGGTTTTAGTCAAATAAGGAATCTACAGAAAGCCCCCACCCCTAGTTTTTACAGTTACTTTTTAGCCCCAAGTTTCCCTGCGGTTTTGCACCACTTGGCTCCAGCCAAGTAGTTCTGACCTTTCTGTAAAGAATTCATTCTTTTCTTTGTTCCTTCACACCTTTCCATCTAGGGGAAGACATTTTTTAAAAAGCTTTATAAAAAATTGGTGAAGCAGCCAATTTATAAAATATAACATATAATGAAAGCTTTTTTTATTTTGCAGCTGAAATAATAGACATCGCTTCAGAGGCTGAGGAAAGCAGACTGTAATCATCTTTTGTCTAAAGCCATTTTTTCAGCAGCAAGACCAGGAGCAGAAAAATGGAACAAGTCCATGCAGATTTCCTGGTGACGATATTAGTTCCCCTTGCCACTTGACAATCCATTCAAATTTCCAACATAGAAAAATGCAAAAACTCCAGTGGATCTAATTTAATAAGAGTCTAGGCAGGAACAAAGAAGGCAGGTTATTTAAAATTTCCTGGCTGAAAAAAGTGAGATCATTAATGGATAGTATTATGTCTACACAGTTTGAGGGAGTTTTTTTTTTTTTTAACTATTGAGTCTTCCCACATTAAAAATATAATAGATGTCTACTATATAAAATTTGAAAAATAAAAGTACTTATAATAAGTAATATTTATTGAACACATGCTACATGCCAGGCATGATGCTTTATATTAGGTGCATGTAATTCTCACTCTCTGCCCAGATTTAGGGCCTCAGAGCTGACACACGTGCTGCAAATTCTGCTTCTGCCATTTAGTAGCAGCGTGACAGGAAAGGTCACTTGACTTTTTTGCCTCAGTTTCCTCATCTTTAACAATGAGGATAGTAGTACCTTCCTCAGCAATGTTGATTTTTCAGTGAGTTAATGCAGATACAATTCTTAGAACACTGCCTGGCCCATAATAAGTATTAATATTATATGAGTGTGTTGTTATTTTTATTACTTTACTATAAAAAAGAATCATGTTTTATGTTACATAATTTTGGCATATATCACTTGGGTATTTTTCTATAGTTATATATATTTTGCTTTAAAATATATCTGTATATAAATACATATATAAATATGTATTATTTGTATAATAAGCAATAATATATATTTTAAAAGCAGAATTGGGATCATACAAACATACATCAAATAGGAGGAAAACAGCTTACAAAACTGTCTCATGAAGATGTTTCCATGTTGTTAAAGGTTCTCTTAAAAGATAGTAAAGACTGCATAGTGTTTTCTCACATGACTATAATTTTGCCAATCATTTTTAGTTGGACCTTGAAGATATTTTCAATTGCTCACTATTGTGAGTAATACTATACTATAAAAGTAGCTAACATACGAATTTGTGCACATCTGATTATATCACGAGAGTAAATTTTCAGGAGTAAGTTGCTGGGATGTAGGATATGGGCATATTTTATAGGTGTTTGGTCCATATTGCCATGTCATCCCCAAAAGCGTTGGCCCAGTGTACCCTCCCACCAACCGTGTGTGATAAAGGTGCTTGTTTCTTTACACCCTCCTCAGCTCTAGGTGCTGACTCTTGGGGCAAGGTTTCTGAAAGTGCTTCCCATCGTGTCTCCATCTGTTTTGCCCTTTGCTTTCTTAGGAAGCGTGGAGTGAGTGTGGGTAGGGGGAGTGGACAGGCTCTGAAGGACGAGGGTGTAAATTCACAGACTGAGGCCGGCTGGCGTACATCCCAAATGACATGCACACTCTGTGCATGAGGTCACCGTACTCTGCTAGGGACCACATTGTGTTAGAGGGTCTAACCTGCTGCTGGGGACCCCTAGAGGTCCATGAGTGGACTCATGAAGTCTGTGAGCTCATTTGCCAGAGGTGAAGAGTTGTTATGTGTGTCCAGAGCCTGTCACAAAGTAGGAAGGTTGGTGGCTGCTGCTGCCACGACACATGTAAGATACCAATGGGATCTACTGTCCAGTCAGTGCCCTCACCGCTTCCTGTGGTCCTGGGTATTTTTCTTCTTTCCTGGGAAGTCCTAGAGGAAAGACACTGTTTAAAGCCAAGAGCTGTTTGGACCAGGCAGCTTTTTCTACCATCCATCGTGTCAGTAATTTTAAGTACAGTCTGGGTGTGGCTGCTTTCCTGAGTTATTGAGAACCCAGGAAGAACAAGTCCAGGGCCGTGGGTAGTATTGCTGATGAACCACTTCTTTGTTCTGTGAGGCAGCTGTCCTGTCAGTCACTGGTCTCACAGAGCCCAGGCACGAGAAGACGGGTGCAGCTATAAACCCATGCTTGATGGTGGAAGGAGATGGCCGCCTGTCTCAGTCCATTCAATCTAAGTCCATTCACCTTAGATTGGATAATTTATAAACACGAGAAATTTATTGCTCACAGTTCTGAAGGCTGGAAAATCCAAGGTCAAGGTGCCAGCAGATTCAGTGTGTGGTGAGGGCCTAGTCTCTGCTTCAAAGGTGGCGTCTTCTCACTGCATTGTCTCGTGGCAGAAGGAACAAACAAGCTCTCTCAGGCCTCTTTTATAAGGACAATAATCCCACTCATGAGAGCTCTTCCCTCATGACCTATGCACCTCCCAGATGCCCCATTTCCCAACACCGCTGTATGAAGATTAAGTTTCAACATATGAATCTTGGGGAGATACAAACATTTAGACCATAGCACTATCCTACCAATGAGGGTAAGAGTATCACCTCTGGGAGGCCAGAGCAATAGTGTGTTATCTCATACCAGTATGAAACTATTTGAGCACTTCCTGTGTTAGCATTCTTTATTAGGAATAATTTAGATGCAAACCTTAAAGAAAACATTGTTTCTTCTTCTGAGAAGTTAATTACCTTACGTGGGAGACAGACCAAAATCATGAATAATGGTTTTGAAATGATACTAGGATAGACTAGTTGGGGTTAGTTGGAATTGATTCAGTAAGTCTTGGGAAGAGGTAAATTTGGTCAGTCGGGTACAGACACAACTTGGGGAAGAAAAGGGGGAGGCAGAAAGCAAGCTGGGCAGATGTCACATGTACGTCATCACCAGCCTGAAGTAAATAGGTGTGCCTAGCCAAGGCAGCATTTCAGTGGGTCACGTGGGTTTGCTGTGTATGGTGAAGCCCTACCTAAAATGCTTTACCAAAGAGCTTTTGTGTTGCTTGCCTGTTGGATCCTTACAACAGTTCTTGGAGAGTGACAGAGGAGCTGTAATTCTGTCTCTGAGGACAAAAGCAGAGACCAGGCAGTTCCTAGGACTTGGCCAAAGCAGAAGGATAAGTCACCGTCAGTGCCAGGGTCTCCTGACTCTGGCGATTGGTAGTTAGATTTGTAAAGCTCATAGTAGCGATAATTCGGTCAGCCTATTTCAGAGTGGGGGGACTTTAAACTTGCAACTTCTCTTTCAACAGAAACAGGAGCAGAAAGAAGCCCTCATTCTCTTCTTCAACAGAACAGCTGAAGCTAAAATCCCATCTGTCATGTAAGTGGTCACTAAGTGTCGTTATCTTTCTGTCTGTCTCTCTCTCTCTCTTTGGGAAAAAACCAAAAAAATAATTATTACTTTAGTCTGCCAGAATGGTTTTACTGCTCTCTAAGAAGTGATCGGAGATTAGAATTATAGCTGCCTTGAAAATAAAGTTTAGGGCACTGTGGGCTCGTTACCCACAAGGCATAAGTTATCCTGTAACTAGAGCCACTGCCAGGATGTGCTTGGGCTCCTAAGAGATCCTGTCCTCCCCCAAGTAGGCTGGAGCTGCTGCTACTTAAAAGGTGGGGGTGGGGTTGTCACTAACACTAAAAGGAGAGTTTTCCTCTTGTTACAACTGTGGTAATTTGCCTTTAGGAAGAAAATTAAAGGGAGAAGCTGCCTTGTGGGGTCACTCTGGACTTCCCCAAAGACATGAGGTTTCATCCTTTATTTACCTAAAAGACAAATATCAAATTTGGCTGGAGGCGATGGTTCACGCCTGTAATCTTAGCACTCTCAGAGGTTGAGGCAGGAGGATTACTTGAGGTCAGGAGTTCAAGACCAGCCTGAGCAAGACCAAGAGCCTGTCTCTACCAAAAATAAAAAAAAATTAGCCAGGTGTGGTGACACATGCCTATAGTCACAGCTACTGGGGAGGCTGAGGCAGAAGAATCATTTGAGCCGAGGAGTTTGAGGTTACAGTGAGCTGTGATGAGCCACTAACTACACTCTAGCCCGGGTGATAGAGTGAGACCCTATCTCAAAAAAAACAAACAAAATTTTAAAAAGTAATAAAAAAAAAATTTTAGTTAAAAAATAAAAAGGCAAATGTCAAAGTTTGTTCAAAAGATGCGAGCAAGTAGACATTGTCACACTTAGTTCTCTCCACCTAATAAACTAAAGGTATAGCAATGATTTCTATTCTTAGAATTATTCATTGACTTTTAAAAATTTCAATTGTTTGCCTTTCTTAAAGAAAAACTCACTCATGTTCAGATATCATTGTGGTAGAAACTTGAGGCAATTCTAATGATGTGCAGTTTGCCTAATTCTTTATTGTTTAACATTCATGTGAGATTCTGGCAGGATAACAGTCCAAGTGATGGAATTACAATGAAAATGGATTCCGTGTGGGCTGAGCGGAGCCAGGCTGGCTGTGGGGACTGAGATCTGGGGCTAAGTTAAAAAACACAGCCCGCCCCACCCCTTCGCTCGGCCCACTGACCTCCCCTCCATACCCTGCACTGTGGGGAGACAGGGTTCCCGGCATCACTCAAATCTACGATGCCCCATAAAAAGACTGCTGAATACCGGCCGGCTCTCCTTCACCCCTGGGCACTGCCCTTTTCATTTATGGTACTGTTACGGGACTGATGAACTCCAGATGTGGTTTTTATGGCCTGGAAACTTCTCTTTCAGAAATGAACCTGAATTGCTCCCCAGCCCCCGACCCATTTCTCATGTGCTGCTAAGGACAGATGGCGAGGGTGTGCGTTCGTTCCTTCCCTCGCTCCTTACAAAATTCAGGGTCTGTGGGGTGCCTCTCATCGGGTGTTGGCCCAGAACCATCCATTTCCCTTAGAAATTTTAAAACTAACCATTTTACCACCTCATAAATAAGCTTTGGTCGTACCTCATAGATACTTTTTCAAAATTCTATGATAAATTGTATAGTGCTTTATAGTTTCCAAACAGTTTTTACGTCTGTTAACTCATTTCGCATTTACAAGCATCCTTGTGAGATCATATAAGTCATACTGGCTCCATTTTAAAAATGTAGACAACTGAGTAAATCTCTGGACCTCAGAGTCACACAGCCAGTAAGTGGAAATTAGATTGTAAATCTTAAAAACCCCTTTCCTCTGCTTGTTATTTTTCTTCCTCTTTTTGCTGTTGTTTGTTTTTATTTTAATGGGCATCTTTTAACATAAAAGGCAAGGTTATTGTGGTAGGCACATATTTCCAGCCTGGGAACTTAGGGCCTTATAGAAGGGTGTAGAGCAGCAAAGCTGTGTCTGAGATGTAGAGGGGAAGAGACCTGAGGAAAATGGGGGCCAGTGGCTTTAATGAGACCACCAAGTTGATTTTGTAGCCTTGTGACTTTTTGATGCCATGGCAATAAACTTTTTTGCTTATATCATGGCAAATTTTATGTCTCTCGAAATAATTAAAGTCAATTCTATTAGTATCAGCAATTCACAAATTGAACTCAAATCTGGTACCGTGGTTAGTCACAGTGTTGTTTGAAAATGATTCTTAGATGTTTAGAGGACAGTCGGGTTAACCTTTCCCCGACCTGAGATTTGTCCTCTTTAAGGAAGGCTCTCTAGCCCTAGCAAGAGAGCTAGACTCTTGTCTCAAAAGAAAAAAAAAAAGGCAGAGTCTGCTCTCTGCCCAGACACACCCATGTCTGGGGGTGGCCTCAGGCAGAGCCAGGGAGCTCACTTCCCCTACCCTGTGTCCAGCACTTGCCTGTTTCAGTTTACTGCTTCTTTGGGATTGTGCACCCTCTGCAGGGTACTAATCCGGCAGGTCAGGTGGGACTCCCCACCCCACCCCACAGCTCCCTGGGGGTGGCTGCCTACCTTTAAGGCCAGGGCTAAAGATACGCTGTGGGAAGTTAAGGAAAAACACAGTGGATGGAGAAGAAGTAAATTAAAGGGAGACCAAGCAAACGAGATGCTTCCCTCTCCATGTTCCTCTGCCTTGGAAAGGAATTGGGTTAGCACTGACTGAACGGTTCGCTGGCCCTGCCGTTTGAAGTCTACAGTGGGCGGGAGCTGGAGAGCTTCCTGAATGTCTCTTCAGTGTAATCACTTACTTCTCAGTGTTGAGCTTTTAGAAATCTGTGTACTGTGAAGAATCCCTTAACCTCCGTAGGTGTGTTCACATCTACAGGAGACACTTCAGTTGTATTGAAAATACATTATAGTGATACTAGCCGCTAAAGTGAAAACTGTTAATTATCTTCTGTGATCCCAGATAATGAGAATGTTTCAGTAACATACCAGAGACACATAAAACATAAGAATACTTTGATTTGTTTGTGTATGTGAGATGACTAAAAAGTATGGAACTACTCTCTCCTCGCCTGGCAGCAGAGGGCTTCCCCACAGCTCCTGCCGTGGCATGTTCTAGTCGCACGACCTGATGTGAGGGAAGGGGGGCGAGGGCAGGTGCCCTAAATGAGTTTGCTACAGATGTGGTCATTTTTAAGTAATTGACCTCAGCTGGATGAGTATATCTTTAATCTATTTTGTTGTCTTTTTCAATTGCAGCGAATATATCCTGGACCTACTAGAAAGTGGAAGAGAAAAGTTTCTAGTGTTTGCACACCATAAGGTGGTTCTGGATGCAATTACTAAAGAGCTTGAGAGAAAGGTAAGCTCCCTTTGAAATTCAACACAGGGTGCTTTTGTTGTTAGAGGCCAGTTGTTCTGAGTAGGCTTGGGTCAGATCTAAGCAAAGCGAAGTGATGGTTTCTGGAAATATTGCTGAAGACTTTCTGAAGAAGAGTTCTTACTTGTAGAACCACAGTGGGGTCAAAATATTTCCCCAGCTGTGTCATTTTAACTTCATGCTCTAAACAGATGTCCCAGGAGTCTTGCTTTAGGGACATCTCCCAGTGGCTCTTCCATTATTCTGCACAATTAATTACAAAATTGGCAAGAGAGGAGATAGCCAAATTGTTCTCTTGTGTGGAGACAAGTGTTTGTATGAGTGCCCTCTGCTTTTCCTTCCTTTTATTCCTCATTACTGCCAAAGCGCCTTTATTAATTGCACATGGCAGTGTGCAGACTTCAGTACAGTGTTTTCTGGCGCTCATGAAATTGAGTGAAAAATATCTAGAAGGATTTCCAAGGATGTTCATTAAAACTAAACACATCATATTTTCACTCCCTTTTCATTTTTGGTTAAATTTAAAACCATAAATTGCCTTTTGTCTAACTTCAATAAATGGTAGCATAGTGTAAGCATCGTGCAGTTTACTTTTTCGCTCAACATTGTTTTTGAGACTTCTCCATCCAGCGTTTCATTTGTAGTTCATTCACTCTGCTGAATCGTATCTCATTGGATAACTGTGTTTGTCCATTCTCCTGCTGAAGGACACTGTGTTTTATTTACAGCTTTTGCTATTAGTGTTCATATTTTTGTATATGTGTATATATTTGTGTCTCAGTATTTCTGCATGTTTTGTGTATGTGCCTGGTGTGTCCAGTTATGTGCAGGTGTGATCTTGCACAGTCATTGAATAGGCTCATCTTCAGCTTTTCTAGGTATTTTCAAATTGCTCTCCAAGGTGGTTATTCATGTTTATAGTCCCACCAGCAGCATATAAGAACTCCTGCTGTTTTAAGTGCTCATCAATACGTTATTATCAGACTTTTTACTTTTGCCTATCCAATGAAATGAAATTTCATCTTATTCTCGCTTTAATTTGCTTTCTCTGACTACCAGTAAAATATGTATTCTTTTATGTGTTTATTGACCACTGTAGCTCTCTTCTGTGAATATTCTCTGTGTATCCTTTGACCTGTTTTTCTGTTGGATTGTCTTTTTCTTATTTAGAAAAATTTCTTTATCAATTTCTGGATATTAATCTTTTATCAGTATGCTTCTATCTTTTCACTTTGTTTCTACCAAACAGGTTTTAAATTTTTACTTTAATTTTTAATTATATTTCAAGTTTATCTGTATTTTCCTGTATGGTTTGTGCTTTTTGTGACTGATTTAAGAAATCTTTCCCTACCTGAGGTCAAGAAGATTTTTCTCCTTCTTTTTTTTCTTTTTTTTTTTTTTGTGAGACAAAGTCTCACTCTGTTGTCAGGGCTAGAGTGCAGTGGTGTGATCGTAGCTCACTGCAACCTCAAACTCCAGGACTCAAGCAATCCTCCTGCCTCAGCCTCCCAAAGCACTAGGATTACAGGCATGAGCCACTGCACTTGGCCTTGTATGATTTTTTGTCTGAAAATTTTAGAGGTGGATCTTTAATCTGCATAGGCTTGATTTTTGCTTACAAAATGATGCAGGAAGCCAGCCAATAAAATTAAAAGCTGAAATCCCTGGGGGAAAACCAGAGCTATCTTTATTTTCAAGAAACCTAGGACAATTAATTAGAAAACTATTAGAATGCATGAGTTTAGTAGGGTACCTGGATCCCAAATTAATATACTACAATAAATTGCCTTTTTTATGTACTAGCCATAACCAATTAATAAAAGTAATGGGGGAAAGATCAAGTTCACAGCAACAAAAAATACAGAGTACCCAATAATCTCACCGAGAAGAGTATAGAAATTAATGAAGAATTGGAGAGACTTGTGCCATGCTTCTCTGTGAAAAGGCCAAAAAGTATAATACAAAAATGCCAGTCCTTCCCAAATTAATTTGTAGGTTTAATTCAGTTCTAATAAAAACCCCAGTTGGATTTTAAGGGAACTTTATGCCATTATTCCAAAGGATATCTCAAAAAATAAGCTGTTTGAGAAAGAAGAGCTATATTGGAAGACTTGTTCCTCCAGATATTAAAATCTAATATAAAGCACCAGAAATTAAAACTCAGTCATGCTGGTCCTAAAACTGGTGGCCAGAGGAGTGGAATAGAATGGATAGCTTTTTACTGTGAATGAAAAACAAATAAGTGATCAAAGAAGCAACACAAATCAGGCTTAATTTCTTCAACAGATAAAGTTTGAGTAATTGGCTAAGTAACTGGGAAAGAGGGAGGATTTAAGTGAAACTTTACCTCACTGTTTAGTATATTAAGTTCCAGGTGAATCAAAGATCTTTGCAACCATAAAGTACTAGAAGAAAATACAGCTGATCACTGGATGGGAAATGACTTTCTAGGCATAAAAGCAAAGAAATTGCTTAAAATTTTGATTCATTCTGTCACACACTTACCAAGTGGTAAAGTCATGGTTTTTTTGTATATTTGGTATCTTTTTGCAGGACAATTTGCCAGTAACTTAATGTATGCACTCACTTTTCTATACTTCACTTCTAGGAATTTGTCCTAAGGAAATATTCAGACTAGTGCAGAAAGATTTATGTACATGAATATTAGTCATGTTGTTTATAATACTCAGTGATTAGAAACCTAAATGTGCATCAGCAGATGTACCATTAAATAAATTGTAGTTTATTTAGCCATAAAAAATAATAATGTGAATCAGTGGTTCTTAACTTTGGAGCTCATTGGACCCTTTAAGAATCTGAGGAAGCTCTAAAATTGAAGCTATTGGTATCTGGTTAGTATATATTAGTATGAGAAGATGTCCATGATATATTGTTAAAAAGCTATTCACAGAATAATTTTTTAAAATTGTCATGCATAGAAAAAAAGCCTAACTAATATACACCAAAACATTAATGATGATCATCTCTAAGTGGTCTTCATTATCTTTTTAGTCTTTCTGTACTTTTGCAATGAGTAGTATTATCTTTATAATCAGAAAAATTTTAAGATATTTTTTAAAATAAAATAAAGGAACATTTGGAAAACGACAGGTATATTAATATAAGGAAATAAGCCAGAGAGACTGTTAGCAACCTATATGACATGCAAATAATAGCCTTTACCTGTAAAGGTGATACTAACTCCCAGTAGAAAAAAAATGGAAAAAGTATATGAACAGATAGTTAGTTCATCAAAGAAGTAACACTGATAGCCAACTAAAAAATATGAAAAGATTCAATTCCACTTGTAATCAAATAAGTGAGAAATGAATAAGAATTTTTTTTACCCCATCAAATCAGCAGAGGTTTCAAGAATGTGTACTGCTCACTGTTGATAAAAGTGCGCTTAGATGGACATGCGATTTCCAAATTGGAAAGCAATTTGGCAATAACAGCAGCCTTAATTTAGTTTTTTCCTTTTGCCATAGTACTTTGATTTTGAATCTAGTCTAAGGAAATAACCAAATGTTCTCATCCTTTAAAATTTTTTTTATTTTTATAGCATTACTGAGGTATAATTGCCATATAATAAACTGTACATAAAGTGAACAGTTTGTTAAGAATCAAGGTAGTGAACATATCCATCAGCTCCTAGAGCTTCCTTGTGTCCCTGCTGCCCCTTCATGCTCTCCCGTCTCCAGGCAACCTTTTGCTGTGGACTAGTTTGCATTTCTTAGAGTTTTAGATAAATATAGAATCATTCAGTATGTTATGCACTCTTTTTTTTTTTTTCAGTCTTCCATGTTGTTGTGTGTATATTGATAGTTTGCTCCTTTTTAGAGCTGAGTGACATCCCATTGACTGGATGTACTATAAGGGTTTTTTTAAATCCATTTGCCTATTGATGAACATTTGCCAACTCATCCTTTATAGGGAAAATTTGAAACTCCTTGAATCTGCAGAAATAGAATGGTTAAATTATACTATTGCCACATAATGAAATATTATAGAACCATTAAAAAGGATGTTTTAGAAAAGTTTTTAATAACTTCATTTATTTACAGTGTTTATTGTGAGAAAAAAGGATATACAACTTTTTTATTTAAAAGATATACACACTGAGAAAAGAGTGACAGGAAAAATAGATTGGTTAGATTATTAAAATTTTTAGTTTTCTTATAATATTTACCTTTATGATTAGCAAAAATAAATAAATTCCCCTTAAAAGAAAATAGCTAAAGTAAGCATGCAGTTACCATATAACCCAGCAATTGACTCCTGGGCATTTGCCTCAGAGAAATGAAAACTTAAGCTCAAACAAAAACATGTACACAAATGTTCATAGCAGCATTATTTGTAGTAGCCCCAAATTGGAATCAACCCAGCTGTCTTTCAGCAGATGGATGGTTAAGCTGTGCTGCATCCATACCATGCAGTTTCTCAGCAATGCAAAGCCGTGAGCCACTGAAACGGGAAACAGTTTGGATGGATCTCAAGAGAATGATGCTGAGTGAACAAGCCCATTCCAAAAAGTTATACATTATAGATTTTATAGAACATTTATATACCATACTTGAAACAATTTAGAAATCCTGGACAGATTAGTGGCTGCCTAGGCTTGGGCCTGGGGGGAGGGGAGGGAGGTGAGTGTGATTATGAAAGGACTGCTACAGGATCCTGGTGATGTGGGAGCTGTTCAGTAAATTGACTATGGAGGTGAATACATGAAAATATACACAGGGGATAAAATTGTGTAGAACACACACACACAAGTAAAATGAGAAAGCTGAAGATCAGTGGCTTGTATCAAAGTCAATATCCAGGTTGTGGTATTAAACTATAGTTTTGTAAAATGTTACCATCGGGGAAACTGTGCAGAGTGTATAAGGGATCTCTTTGTATTATTTTTTACAATGGCATGTGAGCATATACAACTATCTCAATACAAATTTCAGTTTAATAAGAAAGAAAAGACAGGTTCTGAAGGCAGTGGGCTGGGTTGCAGCCTGGTTCTGCACTCGGAGCCGCGCTGGGTGCAGCTTGCTCGGAAGCCCCTGGCGCTGTTGCAGCCCACCTTGGTTCCCTCCCTTTTCCCGTAGCACGTGCAGCACATCCGCATCGATGGCTCCACCCCCTCCGCGGACCGGGAAGACCTGTGCCAGCAGTTCCAGCTGTCCGAGAGGCACGCCGTAGCGGTGCTGTCCATCACTGCCGCCAACATGGGCCTCACCTTCTCCTCTGCTGACCTGGTGGTGTTTGCCGAGCTGTTTTGGAACCCAGGGGTAAGGGACACCAGAGACTTGGACTCCCCTGGACATGTTCATGGCTGGAGGCAGGAGGGAGCGAGTGTTGGCAGAGAGACATGGTTTCATTTTCTTCCATTCATTATATTTTCCATATGTCAGTTTTCACTTCTTTTAAGCACTGCACATCTATTGGCTAGTTTCTAGGTCTTCACGGCAACCTGTAGGACTTTCGACTTCATTTTATTAATGGGAAGATTGAAGCTTTAGAGGGCCAGAAGGAATCTTAGGCTTCATCTCTGATAGGAGGAAATTGAAACACAGAGAGCTAAAGTCATGAGCCAGGACTGCACAGCGATGCCTTAAGAGGAGCAGGTGGAGCACCAGGTGCCAGCCAAGGCCCTGGGCTTTCCAGCCTGTGCCCTGTGTAGTGCCCGTCATCCTGAGCTGGATGCCAACCGGGCCTCCCACAGAGTGACAGCAGTAGGTGTTCCCCGAGCATCACCTTTGTGCCCGCTGGCCTTACCTGACCAACTGAGGGCTGTGACAGCAGATAGAAGACATTTGCTTGAACTCATAAAATTTTCTACTAAGCTGCAGAAAGAACGTGTTTCCCCACTGGTTGTTCTCATACAGTGTGGCTGTCGTTGGCCATGCATCAGTGACCATTCTACAATAGAAACGATGCTCATGACTTTAGGGCTTGCCACTGTATAAAGACACCACCCTGCCCCTGATTATACAGTGCGCGTCTACCTTGGATGTGATCATTTTAGTTATTCAGAAGGTGACTGTTTTGACTTCACGGACCCTCATTGGTCCTCCCTGCACACCAGGAGCGGAGCCTGGGCTCGCTGTCCTTTTCCAGTGCCCAGCACAGTGCCCGACACTCAAAGGCCAGCCACAGACCTCCCGCCTGAGATTCTATTCCCTCAGTCAGAGTTTTGTTTGATTCTCTGTCATTTGTAGGTCTAAGAGACAGTCAATGCTTTAAGGAGGGAGGGTTGCAGTGGGGCTCGGGCCAGAGTCTGCCTGTCATGGTGGCTGCAACTGCAGCAGGCCTTGTCGAGCAGTTCTGATCCTTTGGCACGCAGGTGCTGATCCAGGCTGAGGACCGGGTGCACCGCATAGGACAGACAAGCTCCGTGGGCATTCACTACCTCGTGGCGAGAGGCACGGCTGACGACTACCTTTGGTATGGCTTGGCTGGGTGGCCTGGCATTGGAGTTGAGCAAGGGTGGCCACCGATGATGTGTTTTCTTTGCTCCCTAAGTGCTTCTGCTTTTGCTGAGGGCTTCAGGGATCCACATAGAAGACTCAGTAATGCCCTCTCACTGTCATCATGACCATATCTGGCCTCCTTCACTAGCGTTCACTGGTGGCTTGCAGGGCACAGGAGGAATAAGGAGATGTGGCTCCTTTCCCACTGGTCTGAGACAGGGTGAGGAACGGACTGGTAACATGAAGATGGAGTTTAGTTTGTAAAACACTCTGCTCCCAGCTGTGAAGGCACTTTTTAGGACAGGGTGACAGCTTCCTTGTAATGTGCATTGGTGTGGTGTGCCACACCTCACAGTGCTGCTGCTGGACCACAGGGAGAAAGTGTCTTACCCTGCACCATGTAGTGCTTCATCAGCAGAGCTGGGTCACTTTTCAGCCACAGGGATTTGTGTCAGTAAATGCTCCTTTGCAATCCCATTTCCCCCTTCCTGATAGTAAGTTTCTTCATCACCTCATGAGTTTCCACTACTTGTCTCTGTTTCCTACCTTATGACCAAGGAGTCTCACCTTTGCAATATATGTGGGTCACCCCTACCTCCCTCTGTTTGTTTAGTGGATTTGTTAATTGGGCAGCTCATAACATCACCAGATTCAAAGTTTGAACCTGATGATATTCTTAGGCCTAAATTGGAGGTTGCTTTACAGTTGGGAGGGGGCAGGTATTTCAGGATGGGTGTTTGTGCCTTGAGAGAACAAAGATGTGAAACAGTAAACAAGTTGCAGTCCCATAAGAACATGGAGGGTGGCCTCATTTTCATCAGTCTGCTGGTTCTGTGCAGGTCGTATTCATTGCAGCTCATTTCTCCCAACAGGCCCCTGATTCAAGAGAAGATTAAAGTTCTGGGGGAAGCCGGGCTTTCTGAGACCAATTTCTCAGAAATAACAGAAGCCACTGATTACCTCTACAAGGTAACACCAGCAATGGCACCTCGCCCCTGGAGCAGGGGGAGGCGTTAAGCTGCCTGCCAAGCCCTTGGGTCCTGAGTGGGAGGGCGTGAGTCACTCCTGGGACCTCCCTCAGCCCTGGAGCTGTAAACGACAGGCCTGCAGTCACTCAGGTCCACGTGTGCGTCCCTTCATGGGGAGACGAGGGCACCAACTCCCACAGCTTCTGACATTCCCTCATGGATGCTGAATGCTGCCTCTTCCATCAGGCCGTTAGGAACTGACAGAAAACTCCCTGTGGCAACTGTTGAGTTGTTGTGAAAAGTACATAGCAACCACCACACGGCAGGGCCACCACAGGAACATGTCCCCAGCACAGAAGGGGGAGTATTTCAAATAGGGTACTGGGTTTAGATAGCGTATTTTCCCCTCTGTCGTTTCATTTTATTCTCAGTGTCTCTCTATTTTATAGAGGGGTAAACTGAGACCAGGCAGGGCAAAAGGACCTGCACAGATTTGCAGGGCATGTGAAGCCCCAAGGGAGCAGGCTTCCCGACTTGGCCCAGCCCTCCTGTGACATCAGCCCCTCATTACAAAGGAGTGTAAGAGGCTGCCAAGCATCCCTCCATGACCAGGCGGGCCTTGTCGGAGGTGCTGAGAGGAAGGCTCACGTGCCCTGGGCCCACCGTATCTGCCCTGGCCTCAGCATTCAGGCCCCGTCGTATCCACGGCCTCTTTCCTCTGTGTCAGTGAAACGCAGAGACTTACGAGGCTTGTCTTCCTTCACCAGCTCAGGTGCTTGGCAACGAAGGCGACAACTACCTCCCGGAGTGTGGAGAATTGTGGGTGGATTGTTTCTGACGGGAGTCTGGACGAGGTCTGAGCCTCATGCCGAAAGGCAGCTGTCCAGTGTAGCTCATCAAGAAACTGAGGTGCCTTCTCCTTCCATGGAGTTGCTGAGTATCACAAGCTGAGTTAAACCAACAAAGTCTTGTAGCTGACAATGAGATTGATTGTTCATTTTACATTTACTTAGCAAATAAATCCTTTCTTTTTAATGTGATTATTGGGATAAATAAGACTCAGATCATCTTTTTAAATGCAGAGGATAAATTACCTTTTAGACATAAACAGTTAATAAGCCAATTTTAAGACAACCATATTTTTAAGCTTTTTAAAGACCTTTCCAATTCAGTTGAATGTAAATATGTTAACAGAGCCTAATGACTTTTGAAAAGAAAGAGCCTTATTTTTAAAGGATTCTCACTTGAACTCATTTATTCATCCTGGCCTTTCCTTCAGTTACTGTGAGTTAGTTAACAATTTCTGTCTAAAATACAAGTGCAAGATAATATAAGTGAGATTTATTAATATTTTGATTAATACCTATACCAATTTGTTTTTTTATTAAGATAGGGCTAAAAATTTTATTAACTACTAGAACACAAAAATGTTGCTTCCTATGTAGAAAACAAAAGCAGAAGAGGTTATGTCTCACTAAGATAGCTTTCTGAGAAGGGAAATGAAATATTAATCTGATCTTGGAACTTGCTTCCAGTTAATGATACATGCTCCAAGTTAGCATATACTATTGCCCTCATAATTGCACATTAACAGCTATGTCTCCTCAGAACAGGCTGCCCTGCAGGACGGCATTTCCTTGACTGGCAGTTGTTGAAAAACAGACTGATGAGGGTGTCCTAGAGGAAGACATGTGCAGTGTTTGGGGGGTCAGCCTTGATCTTTAACATCACTTCTAGAAGGCTGGGATCCTGAAAGGCTAGGATATGTGGGGTGTAGGTTAACTGAATAATCTGGAGTTCTTACTTGACATGCTCCCATGATCAGTTTTCAAGGAACTTCACCAATGTGGAGGGATTCTGCTAAGCAATAGTGATGGAATTGTGGCCAGTTAGGTTGAGACCTAATTATAAAAGCCTGAAAAGCCAGGAAAGCAAGTGTAAACTTGATGAGGTAGACACAGGGGAGCCCAATGACCTGACAAAGAAACTCTTATTAAAGGATGGGGTTGGGGGATTGGGAATCAGCCTGGCAAAGACCGGTGGCTGATTGAGATGGAAGGAAGCCTGCGGCAGGAAGTGCAGTAGAGCTACCACAAATCCACATGGTACAAAGTGTGTGGCCCTAGTAAAGAGGGTGCCTGGAAGTAGAAAAAGGAACAGATGGGAGGAACAAACTCACATGAACTAAGGACTCAGGGTGCCTGGTGATTGCAAGCAGGGAGGCTGCAAGAATGTTCATAGACTGTCAAAACCAGGCTTATGGGAAGAGAAGCTGGTTTGGGGTATAGGAGTAAGATGAGAAATGGTTTGATTTTAAATAAGTTTAGTTTTATGAAACTGGAATGTCAGTGGAAAATTGAAAATGTACCTCTGGATTGAAAAATGATCAGGGCTGGGAATTAAGACCTAGGAGAGATCAGCACAGGGGTGATGGTGAGCCCATCCTGTGTTGTGGTTATAACCTCTGGGCTTGGGTTTAGCACTGCACCATTGTCACAATGGATAGCTGCAGTTGGTGACAATTAGGCAAAAGTGGTAGCTGAACACATGCTTTGGGAGTCGAATTACAGTTAACTGACCCTGCAGTAGAGAAGGGCTTTGGAGGAAGTGAGATCTTGGGAGCTAGTTCAGTATTGAAATACTGATTTGGAAAGTTATAAGGGAGAAAACATTTCCAGCATAAATTAATAGCATACGAACAGCTTTGTTGTTGCTTTCACAACCATTTCTCTTTTTTTCTTACTAACCCAGTGAACTACAGAGAAGATAAGATGTCAGACACTAAAGCAGCAAGGCTGCTTTAGTGATAGTTTGCTGAGATGACCTGCACTCACCAGCATGTAGCTCCCTGATAACTTAAAATGTGCGATCTCTCACCTTCCTGTTCTCCTGCCAGCCACCGTGGAGGAGAGTCAGTGATGGAGCCTGAGTTCTTCCTTTTATCTTTTCTTTTCTTTCTCTAATGAAGGACCCAAAGCAGAAGAAGATCTATGACTTATTCCAGAAGTCCTTTGAGGAAGACGGAAGTGATGCGGAGCTCCTTGAGGCAGCAGAGTCCTTTGACCCAGGAAGTAGTTCCCAGGACACAGAGGACACCATGGATGAAAGCACACTGACAGCCAGTCCACCAAAGAAAAGAAGATTTGAATTTTTTGATAATTGGGACAGCTTTACCTCTCCCCTGTAAAAGGGGTAAAATAATAACAGCAATAATAATAATAATAATCATGGGATTAATAAATAAATTAAGGTATTTTATTTTTAAGCCCTGTGCTTCTCTTGTCATTGCAGCAGTGCCTGTGTGTGTCTCCAGGATCGGTGGGATCCCAGGCCACTGTATTATGTGTATGTGTGGCCTTGCTTGGGGATCTTGCTTAACCTAGGCTCTTCTGGCTTAGAAACGGAGACAGCAAATTGTAGTAGTGGGTAATTCACATTCTTTATTTAAATAATGTGCTTCCTACACAATCCCTGAAATCTAGGTTTTTTTTTAATGTAATAACGTATTTATAGAGCACCTAATATGTGCCAGACACTGTCCTAGGTGCCAGCAATAATTCACTGAACAAAAGAGAAAAAGTATGAGCCTTTGCAGAGCTTATACAGGGGGAGAAGCAATGGTTATAAGCTGTGTCTTCCAATAAAACTCTTTTTTTGGACACAAATTTGAAATTCATTAACTTTCATGTGTCACACATTATTCTTTTGATTCTTTTTCCAGCCATTTAAAAATGTGAAAACCACTCCTAGCTCACCAGCGGTACAGAAACAGACTTGGGCTAGAGTTTGCCCATTGTCCATAGTTTACCAATCCCTGGTTTACAGTAGCATGGCCAAGCTGGATATGTGATTTTAATTTTTCTAATAGAACATTTTAAAAAATTTTAAAAGATTAATAATTTATTTAATCCAATATAGTCAATCATTTTAACTTATAAACAATATTAAAAATTATTAATGAGAAATTTTACATTCTGTTTTTTGTGCTGAGTTTGAAATACTGTGTATTTGATACTAGCAGCATCTCAGCACTGCAAGTGCTCGGTAGCCACGGTGGCTGGTGGCTCCTATGTTGTACAGCTCAGGTGTGGACAGTGACGAGGGAGTAGAACGTCATGCAGGGAACAGCGATGGTGATAACGCTGCAGACACGGGAGCCAGAGGATGGGGAGCTCACAGATCGTGGTAAGAAATCTGGGTTTAATTCTGAGTATAAATGGAAGCCACCGACTGGTTTTGAGCAGGGGTATGAGGCGATCTGATTATATTTCCTAAAGGTAAAAAATATTTCACACTGACGCATGTGTAGAAAGTAGACCAGGAAGGATGGGCAGAGGGAACGATTAGGCAGGAAGCTGTTGGGCCATCACAGCCATCTGTGGCGGGGTGCTGAGGTGTGGCTGAGTGTGGGTCGCAGTGTGGAGGAGGTGAGAAGTGGTCAGATTCTGGATGTATTTTGAAGGGAGCACTGAAAGGATTAGAAGATGGATTGACCATGGGGCATTTGAGAAAGAGGCTGGGACCTAGGTTTTTGCCTGAGCAAAATGGTAAGAGATAAATCAGAAAGATGGGGAAGGGAAGGCTGGGGGCAGGGTGAAATTGAGGGTTTGGTCATGGACTTGTTCGGTTTGAGGTGGCGGGGATCAATCTGTAGTAGACTCAGGGACACTCCACCCAGTTCCTTTTTCAGGAGAGACTTGCCCAGCTGCAGGGAGTGCACTTTGCAGGTGGCTGCACCTGGCCACAACTGCCAGGTTTGTCTTAGTTTGCAGAAAGCCATGACCGGGCAAGATGGCATGGAGGCTGGACCATTTTGGCTGGATGCAGGTCACCTCTGGTGGGCGTTATTAGCTGCAGAGCTCCCCACTCAGGATTGCCCGAGGCTCCTGCAGACCTGCATCACAGTTTGCCTTCCCCTGCCCAGTGTGCCTCCTCCTCCTCCTCTCACAGACATTGATCCCTGATAAACATCTTGTGCCCCAAACTGTCTTGGTGTCTGCCTCTGGAAAACCCAACCTCTGGCAAGATCCAAGTGGAGATGTTCTGTAGACAGTCAGATATGTGAGTCCAGATTGGGGAAAGGTCAGAACTAGAGCTGTGGATTCTGCCTGACCAGGTATAAATGGTGTTTATTGTCATGGGGCTGAATGAGATCACCTAGGGCTGTGGTCCCCAACCCCAGACCTCAGCCCAGTACCAGTCTGTGGCCTGTTAGGAACCGAGCTACACATCACTGCCTGAGCTCTGCCCCCTCCCACCTTTCCGCACCCCCTCCCACCCCACTGTGGAAAAATTGTTGGGCCACACAGCAGGAGGTTAGCAAGCAAAGCTTCATCTGTATTTATAGCTGCTTCCCATCGCTGGCATCACTGCCTGAGCTCCCTCCCACCACCATCAGTGGAAAAATTGTCTCCCATGAAACTGACCCCTGGTCCCAAAAAGGTTGGGGACCGCTGACCTAGGGGACAAGGGTGGCTCAGAAGAAAAGCATCTCTGATGGACCCCCAGAACACTCCAACATTCACAGCAGATGATCAAGCAGGAATGTAAAAAAGGGAAAAAAAAACAGAAAGGGTGTCCAGGAAGGGGATTTTTAAAAAGTATTTCAAAAAGGAAGGAGTTGCCACTTTGATTGGTATTATAGGAAGACAGTGGGCAAGATATAAGCTAGAGTTTAGAGTTAGCCCAATTTTCATGCCAGCAATGAAAGATGCTTAATTGGTCTGGTGTGATACTGTGTGGATTTGTTTGTTAGACTTAAAATAGTTTTCACTTTGGCACTATTTACCAGGTGCCAGGCACTAGGCTAAGCACCTTAGGTATATTAACACATTCAACCCCGTCTTAGAAGAAGGTAGTAAAATTTTCATTGCACAGAGGGAGAAATTGAGCTGAGTAATGTTGTGGATTGGTCGAGTCCAGGTGAGAAGTGACGGAGCAGGACCTGCAGCCAGGCCACCCCATCCATTAGCTGAGATTGGTACCTGGCTCCCTTCCAGAAGGGCTCAGCCCTGGCTGTAAGCCTGCACTGACCTCTCTGCAGCCCGCTGCCTGGCTCTCTGCAACAAACTCTAGAACAGGAAGACCCTGGAATGCACCACTTTCCTGTTCCTCTTAGTCCCTTTCCTGGGCCTCCACACAGTTCCAGTTGAGGGAATATATCTTTGAGGGCCACTCAACCCCGCTCACTGTTGTTTGGGGGCTGAGAGGGCAGGCTTCCTGGAAGCTCAGCACAGTCTGGACTGGGGGACCCATGTCCTGTGTCAGGCCCTGGCCTCAGGAAATAACCTGCAGAGGATCACCCTGTTGCCTGGTGTGTGGCTGCCATGCTTCTAGCTGGTCACTGAGTTGAGCTGCCAGCAGCTCCTCGGGACGCAGCTCTTCCTAAAGGTGCAGCCTGGATACCCGAGTCTAAGCAGCATCGGTTGCTTCTCTCAGCTTCCTGAGAAGGATGGTGGAGGTTAGCAGTTAAGCCTGCAGCTTACCCTGCCATGAGGAGCTCTGCTGTGCCTACAGTTCTCATTAATGACTAGGCCTTTGGTCTCCTCAACACCTTCCTGGTCCAGGGCGGAAGGCTGGGGAGAACACCTTCCTTGTCTGGCCTTTCCTTTGGGCCACCTGAATTGTCCTGTATCTTCTCACTCCTAGCTCTCTGTTTTTAATTTTGTTAGATACACCAGTTTGACATCTTTGTCTACAATAGTGACTTGTGTCTTGCTGGAAGCTTCCAGAGGACAAGTGTTAGGTCCATCTAAATTTTACTATAATGTTGTCCAAAACAAGCACTTAGTTTAAATAGTTTTCTACGAGCAATTAACAAAGCAATGGCTGCGGTTTCATCAATAAGCTATACTATTAGTAAGTCCCCTTGTGAGTGGTTGCTCTGCAAAGCCAATGACAGTCGTGTGCCACACCACAACTTCCAGTCAATGATGGACGGTTCTATAAGATTATGATGGAGCTAAAAAATTTCTGTCACTATCACCTAGTGTTGTCATAGTCATTGTAACGTTGTAGCACAACATGTTACTTTTCCTACATTTCATACACAAATTTAATAACAAAATTATATTACAGTTGCCTACAGTATTCAGTACAGCTACAGGCTGTACAGGTTTGTAGCCCAGGAGCAATACACTATACCACATAGCCTAGGTGTGTAGTAGGCTGTCCATCTACATTTGTGTAAGTACACTCTGCGATGTCCACATGACGACAAAATTGCCTAACAAGGCATTTCTCAGAATGTACCCTGGTTGTTAAGTGACGCATGACTGTACATTGCTTCATGGCTGTTACCCTTGGAGGTTTGTAATCTGCAATGGGCCCTGCAATCAATGCAGCTATGAAGGACAGTCATTCATGGCTTGGGTGGCCTGGTCAGAGGTGGCCCAATGCAGACAGAACCTATATGAAAAGAAATGCTAAAATTGTATGTGAATTTTTCCCGTATGATGCTTGCATGGATTTCTGCAGTCTTAGGGGCTCATTAATGGAAACAGCACAGTCATTTCATTAGGGAAAAACCTTTGGAATGAGTTAAGGCCCAGGAACAGAAAGGTTTTTGGATCACAGTCAGATTTTGAGAAAAGTTTAGAAAGGAGCATTTCTCCCTCGCCTGCCCCAGTGCCTATCCATGGCCTCTGCTCTATGTAATTAGATCTCATGGCTTGAGAAACATTCAGGAGCCCCACTCCGTGATCCTGCAGATGTCTCTAGGGACGCTTCCACTGCCTGCTGGTCACTCAGCCCCCACCAGAGAAGTTTTAGTGCAGCTCTTCTACGGGCACCTCTGGATTTGGGTCAAGTTCTTTATCTCTCAGGATCTCATTCCCTTACTTCTATCAGTAGTTTCTTCTTACTCCAGGAATGTAGTTAGGACATAATGGTTATGCTTCAAAACTCAAAGTAAAGTGTGTAGGTGATGTTAGAGACATACATACCCAGTGTTGCACAGGAAAATCACTACTTATTGTTAAATTACTAAATCCCTGCTGCATTCACCTTGGGACCTGCTGCACAGATCGGCCCTTGGGATACTGCAAGGAGCCAGATCTGTGGCTGCCATGGAAGGGCTTGTTCTCATTCCTTGCAATTTGGTGCTCATATTTGAGACCACTATTCTTCTGTAGTCTTAGTGAATATGGCCTGTTGAGCCTTCATCTGGGGCCTCTAGTTGAACCTCGGTTTCAGCTGTTATGGAGAAAAACTCACTCTCTGAGATGTCCCTGAGGTCCTCCAAGGCACATTTTATTTACACCATGCAGCCTATATATTTTAAGTTAGACCTCTGAAATTTGTTAAAAGCCACCTAGCCATTTCAGTGTAATTTAGCAAAAGACACTTGGACTTATTTACATAGAGAGTGAATACCTTTAGGTTTACAGAAGGATTTCCACACTAACTCCTTTTTCTCCTACATTTAATAGCTCAGTCCAGACCTCCAGAACTGTGTTTTCTGAAGTGACAGTTGAAATGAAGAAACACTGGGCCAATCTCGTCCCACTTTCATCCCTGCCATCAATTGTACCCTTAAAGGACCTTACTAAAATCCCCCCCTGGTCCATGGAGCTTGTCTCTGCCTCCCCTCACCAGGGTCACTAAGTGGTGTCCTGTTTCCTGAGTGACCCTGGTTGATTTCCACCTCTAGGGCTGGCATCAGGAAGCCTCCAAGAGGCAGCAAACGATCCTGTTAGCCTTGATCTACTTTGTGTTTGAATTAATCATGTCTTTTTCCCTCCTGGCTTCAGATGAGCCTTTTTCTAGGTCAGTGGGAGAGCTGAGAAATGGAGCAGGAGGCGCTGTCCCCACACCGCTGGCTCTGAAGTGCTGCCTCATCCGAGCACTCTTGTCTGTTAGACCCTTGGTGCCTTTTGAAGCTCTGGCCCCCCTTTGTTTTCTGCAAAGGGGAGAGAAACAAACCCAACCTTAGATTTACTGCATCCTCTCACTTCTCACCAAGTTCAGGATTACCAACATACAAAGTGGCTTGGAAGTTTAAAGGGGGTTAACTGGAATAGTCTCCCATACCTGTGTTCTGTTTTGGTTTTGTGTTTCCTGTGGGGTCTCAGTGAAGAAAATGATTCCTAACCATACTGGAAAGCACTGAGAAGCCTATGAGTCATCATGACAGCCAATGGCTATTTGATTTTGTGACATCTTCTGACCACATTTCCCTCCCACTCTCCATTCTACAGATTTCTACCAGGCTCTCTTCCTCTTTTTTTTAAACTGTCCTTTTTAAGTGTGAAATATACACAAAAGTTTGTAAAACAATTTATAGCTTAACAAAATATTATAAAATAAACACCCATGTAACTATGACCCCAAAGTTATGAAAATAATACCTTGTAGCAGCTTTATTGTTTTGCCTTTAATGTTTAGATCTATAATCCACCTGCAGTTTATTTTTGTACGTGGGGTGAGGTGAGGTCAAGGTTAACTTTTTCCATACGGATATGCAGTTGTCTCAGCAGCACATATGGTAAAGACCATCCTTTCACTCTCTGCTCTGCAGTGCCTTCTTTTCAATATTGTAAATCTGATGTAAAAATTCATCTAGACATGTATAAGTGAAAAAATAAAAGTCCTACATTCTTCGCCCACCCTTAGCCCTACCTCCTACGGGTAATAACTAATATAAATAATTGGGGATGAAGCCATTTGCAATTCCCTGTGCCTACAAATATATGTAAATATACACAGAATTTGTTTTTACAAAAATTGTATCAAGTTCTTCACACTGAAAATGGCTCATTTCACATAATATATTTGGCCATTGTTTCATATTGATCCACCTGTTAAATTGTTTAGCTTAAAGCTGCCTCCTTACATATTTTAAGCTTGGCCTAAAGGTTTCTCTGTACAGAGTGAACTGTAACCCAACTGGATGTGTAAACAGATGGTGACCTACTCTTGGAACAAGGAACGGAGTCTCAGCCAATCCCAGCTGCTGACTGTTCAAAATGTGGGAGCTTTAACCAATCCGCAGTTTCTGTCCCTCACTTCCATTCTCTGTATGTCGCTTTTCTTGTTCTGTTCATAAATGTTACCCAACTGTGCGGCAGCCCCGGAGTCACCCTGAACTTATTCTGGTTCTGGGGGGCTGCCTGATTCATAAATTGTTCTTTGCTCAACTAAACTCTGTTAAATTTAATTGTCTAAAGATTTTTTTTAAAACATACCTCATCTCCTTTAAGAGTTGCTGAGTAACTAACTACTCCCATCCTGACGGATGCACTGCCTGTTGTAAATGCTCTGTGAAGCGTTAACAACTAGAATGATTTTAAAGTGAATTTGAGGAGAGAAGGAAGAAAGGAAAGAATGTGGGTACCGAATCCATTTCTGACACCCCGATTCTCTCTAGGCACCCAGGACTGTCCTCAGCAGGCTTGCCTCTCTAGCTAGGCCAGCTTGCCTGTGGCCCTTGGCTCCCAGGGGTCAGGATGGCTCTGCAGGCCTCGCTCTTGTCTTTGGCCACCTGGTACTTCAGTGAAGAGCAGGCTGTCTTCAGGCATGAGTGAAGGAACAACGCCCCGGGATACACCCTTTGTGTCCCCAGCACAAGATGAACTGGGAATGCTGCTTGCACCTCAGATTGCTTTCAAGAATAAAATGTTCCACATGCCCCAACAGAACCGGTTGACTCAACAGCTAAAAGAACTGCTCTCTGGAGGCGACTTTTAACATTTATTTTTCTAAAGGTAAAAAGTGAATTTTGAGTGCTCCTAAAGAGCCGGGGTGAGTCAGCAGGGATTTTTACCAAGGCTTTTATGGGGACATGTTACAGTAAACATTCTCCACACCTGATGGTCCTCTAATGGGGATGGAAATTTATTAGCCCACAGATAAGACAAATTGAGACTTTATGAGAGGCACAGTTCTCTGAAGTCACTCAGACTGATTTTATGAGAGTGGTATTTGTACATCCTTGAGCTTGCTATTTAGAGAGAATTGTTGAGTTTTGATAAAATTGCTCTGAACATGAACAATTTCCTCCTATAGGGAGTGTCTCATTGTCAGCCACTGTTGCATTCTTCCTCATGCATCGTCTCTTCCCTTGCACGCGCGAGCTCTCTCAGACCCCCTGAAGGCTGAAGACACAGCAGGCAGAGCGGGACACAGTGTAAGGGAGGCAGTACATTTGCTAAACATGATCTGAAGTAGCCTCCAGAGCTGGCCCAGAAGGGCTTGGCCCCTGCTCCAGCCAGGCTGCCCCAGCGGGAGGCTGGCTGTGCTTGCCCAACTGCCCCAGGTCACCTGAGTGCCACTGCTGCTTGGCCAAGTGCCACAGACTGAAACAGGAGGACCATTGCAAGTGTTTGTTTCTCAACACTCCTTCCACCAATTTCATTTTTTTGTACCAATATGCATACGTTTTTGTTTTAATTTATAGGTTTTTGGAGACAGGCATAGTTTTGGTGGAGAGCATTCCAGGCAGCATCCGCAAAATGCAGCGCATTTCCCTTCTGTGGGGAGAGGGACTTGTTCCCTTGACCTCCTGCCATTCTTCCACCCCAAGGGGGCGGAGGGCACATAGAGCCTGGGGTGGAACTGCAACACCCTGAGCACATCCTGATCCCTTTGTGGGCCTCAGGTGGCAGTTGCCATGACTAGAGCAGCCTCACTGTGCCCAAGCTGAAGAAATTAAGGAGAAAAGAGAGGGACATATCTTTAAGGAAAGTGGAAAGCAGATTTGCCGTAGTCCTTGAATACAGCAGAAGAGGAGACAAGATTGAAAAGGCATAAAGAGACATTGAAATCAGGTATCAGCAGCAATAGAATCTCAACAATAATAATAACCACTATATTTATTTTATTTTATTTATTTTATTTTGAGACAGAGTCTTGCTCTGTCCCCTGGGTTAGAGTGCCATGGCATCAGCCTAGCTCACAGCATCCTCAAACTCCTGGGCTCAATAAATCCTACGGCCTCAGCCTCCTGAGTAGCTGGGATTACAGGTGTGTGCCACCATGCCTGGTTAATTTTTTCTATTTTTAGTTGTCTGGCTAATTTCTTTCTATTTTCAGTAAAGATGGGGTCTCGATCCTCCTGCCTCTGGCCTCCCAGAGTGCTAGGATTACAGGTGTGAGCCACCAAGCCCGGTCCAGAACAGTTATTTATTTATTTATTTATTTATTTATTTTCAGTCTCTGTAGAGACTGTCAAAAATTGCCAATGCCGACCATATTTCAAGTTGTCATGGTGGGGTATTGGGAAAAGTTTTCAATTAGTAATAATCGTGCCTCTGATAAACCTCATTGGCTACGATACTGCCACTGCACAAAGCCAGAACAGTTTTAGATTTACAGAAAAATTGAGCAGATAGTACAGTGTCTATACTCTATCGCTGAATTTCCCCTATTACTAACATTTTACATTAGTATGGTACATTTGTTACAACTAATGAATCAGTATTGATGACATTATTAGGAACTAAAGTTTAGGGTTTATTCAGATCTTAGGTTTTACCTATTGTCTTTTTTTCTGTTCCAGGATACCATGTTACATTTAGTCATCATGTCACCTTAGGCTCCTCTTGGCTGTGGCAATTTCTTAGACTTTCCTAGTTTTTGATAACCTTGATAGTTTTGAGGAGCACCAGTCAGGCATTTTGTAGGATGCCCCTCTATTGGAATGTCTCTGATGTTTTGTTTCATGATTAGATTGGGGTCATGAGTTTTTGTGAGGAGGACCACGAAGGTAAAGTGCCATTTCCTAGTATCATATCCAGGGTTTATACCACCAACATGATTTATCACTGTCGATGTTGACCTTGATGACTTGGCTAAGGTAGGGTTTGTCAGGTTTCTCCACTATAAAGTTATGCTTTTTTCCCCCTTTCTATACTGTACTCTTGGAAGGAAGTGACGCTGCCCAGCCCATACTTAAGAAGTGGGGAATTATACTCCCTGCCTTGAGGTCAGAATAGCCACATAAATTGTTTGAAATTCTTCTGCAAGAGAGAGTTGCCTCTTCTCCTTCATTTATTTATTTAGTCTATCATTTATTTCTATCAGCATGGACTCATGGATATTTATTTTATGCTTTGGGTTATAAATCAATACTACCTTATCCGTTGCTCAAATTTTTCCAGTTTTGGCCACTGGGAGTTCTTTCAGTTGGCTCTTGTATCTCTTTGACATACTCCATCAACGTAGGGTTTTCTGAACATTTCCTTACTTTCTGGCACCCTGAGATGCTCCAGGCTCATCTTGAATATTTTCTGCCACAGTCCTAGGATCAATCACTTCTCCAAGAAGCCCTGCTCCTTTTACTGGAGAATGGTACTAGAAACAAAGATCTGGCTGTTAGGGATACCTGGGGCCACTGGAGTTGTTAGGGGTTTTCTTTAATGGTAGTTTTTTCAGATTATAAAAGAAATGCATGCTTATTATAAAAGATAACTAGAAGACATGGAAATGTATGAAGACAAAAATGAATTTAACTATTCCCACTACCCACTACCACAAAAGACTTTTTGCTTTTTCTCCTTCTTGAGTTTATACAGCCAGAGCTGGGGTAACAAATTGGGGAGTATAAAGAGAAAGCTACTTTCATTTTACAAAAAGGTACAAGATTGTGTTAACACCAAGTGCATGGTCAGGCACTGCCCCAACAGTGCTCCAAGTCTGGAAACTCTTCCTAGAATCACAGAAGGTGAGAACTGAATGGGACCTTGGAGAACATCTGGTCCAGCCTCTTGTTGTAAGTATAGAAGGTGGCTGCTAGGAGGTGGGGAGGTGGGTCTCCATGCAGGGACTGTGGCTCACCCAAAGTCATATCACAAGGTAGTTATAGAGCCTGGCTCAGACAAAGTGTCAGGGACCTGATTCCAAGTCAAGTACATTTCCTACTCTGCTTTTTCTGTGTAGTAATTATGTATTCATTGACTTTTCACAACAACTTCATGAAGTAGATACTACAATTATTCAGATTTTATAGCTGAGGAAACCAAAACACAGAAAAATAAGATAACGCTGGGCACAGTGGCTCATGCCTATAATCCTAGCACTCTGGGAGGTGAGGCAGGAGGATTCCTTGTGCTCAGGAGTTCGAGAGTGAGACCCCGTCTCTATTAAAATTAGCTGGGCGTCATGGCATGCACCTGTAGTCCCAGCTACTCAGGAGGCTGAGGCAGGAGGATCGCTTGAGCCCAGGAGTGTGAGGCTGCAGTGAGCTACGATGACACCACTGCACTGTACCCAGAGTGACAGAGTGAGACCCAGTCTCAAAAAAAAAAAAAAAAAAAAAGGAAATTGAACCCCCCAACTGTTTCCCTTAAAAAGAAAAAAATAATAATAAAAAAAAGTAAAATAACTCGTCAGTGGTCCCACAGCAGGTAAGTAGCAGAACTCTGCTTTGAACCCACACAGTCTGATTCCTGAGCCTATGTTCTTTTTTTTTTTTTTTTTTAGGGTGAGGTGGCCTGCCCATGTTCCTAACCATTATATGAGACTTCCTCTCTTTATCTTAATAATAATTGTTCCTATCATAAAGGATCACGATGAAAATTAAATGAGAACATCCATGTAAAACACGCAGCGCCTACGTGTTGCCCTTCGACAATGCCAGCTGGTACTATCATTACCGTTTCTGCTGCCCCTGAGGAGCCGTGATTCTTCCAGTACTGAATTCAAATCATGAAGGATTCAAAGATTGCAACCATATGAAGTGTGCTGTTGTCTGCAAGGTGCTTTTAATAACTGTGAAAAACACATGCAAATTTATTTTGAGACACTTAGTATTAAGCTTTGTGAACTGAACCTACTTGTCACCGGAGTCCTGATTGGAAACACAGCCAGGCAGCCCCACGGAGCCTTTCAGGCTTCATGGTCTTTCTTGGTCTTTAAATCAGGGATTCTTCTTACGCTTTTATTCCAGCAGTTCTCTGAGCTTCCTCTCTTCTGGCCTAACCACCGCCTGAGACGAGGCAGCAAACTTTCTAGCGTGTTCTACGTGAAGAAATAACACCATGTGCCTAGTCACGGGACACACCTTCCACTTCCCGGTCTCAACGGGAAACCTGGCTTTTTCCTGCTGACCCCCTGGAGAGGGCTGGAAGGATGGAGAACGGAAAGAAATGAGATTTGCAGTCAAAAGACTTAAGACTCAGAGCTCCTCTCTAAGCCAAGTTCCCGTATGCAAATCACCTAAAATCTGGATCGGCTTCCCTGTGCATAAAATGGAGGAATTCGTACCTGCTTTGCAGGCTTTTGTGATATATATATAAGATACTGTGCATGTGCGTAGCTAAAGTTTGCGAATGCGGCTGAACTTGGGGGAAACACTTCTCCCCACCCCAAACACTTCCCAGGAGGCCGCCGGGAGCTCCGCCTCCAGGAGGAGCGAACGCCGGGAAGCCTCCCGACCATAGAGCTCAGTTGCTAGCTAGGCCTCCGCGCGCCACTTCCGCTCCTCCGCCTGATATCGCGCGTGCGCACTGCGTCCCTTCCTCTCCGGGCTGGGACCTGGTTCGCCGCGAAATGGTGAGTGCGGCTCTCTCTGCGGGGTAGATTTTTTTCATCCGACCGCATCTGTCCTTTCCTTGGTTTCTTCGTCTGTACCCGCCTCTGCTCACCTGCCCTGGCTCGTGTCCTCCCTGGTCTCCGTGCCCTCGCACGAGACACCACTCTCGGACGCAGCCCGAGGCGGAGGGGGATGCGGCTTGGCTGGGCCTGGCCCACCGGGGCCGGGTTAACACGGGGCCTTCGGAGAAAGGGGGAATTTGGGGAAAACTGGGTCACAGCGAGGGTGGGGTGGAGGAACGGTGTGTGGAGGCGCCAGACCTGGATCCCAGCTCATTTTAAATATCGCTGGTTTCTCCCTTTGCTCACTCTGAACAGGCTAAACGCACCAAGAAGGTCGGAATCGTTGGTAAATACGGGACCCGTTATGGTGCCTCCCTCCGGAAAATGGTGAAGAAAATTGAAATCAGCCAGCACGCCAAGTACACTTGCTCCTTCTGTGGCAAAGTAAGGTGGTCTGTGGTGGGGGGAGAGAGGGGGACGGCAGGTTTCCTTCCGAAGTGAGGCCTCTCGTTAAGTTAGTTTATAAGCCGTGTGCTAGTGAGCAGTTAGCATCGCACGTACTGTTGATTATCAGGTACGAGGTAAGACGGTTGACGGGGTAACTTTAGGTTTTGTGAAACGTTTTTCACTTAAAGAAAACCATTTAGCAACTAAAGGACAAAAATATCTGGCAGAGAGTTCCATTCTAAGCCAGACCTACCTTGTGGGAAATTATTCCATCAGTTTTGTTTACTGATGTTTCTGTCCCAACCCCCAAGATGTCTAGTCTGTGCATCTAAATAACATGCCAGGGGTTTTTGTTTAATAAAAGTTTGGGGGTTTACTATGTGCAAAGTACTGCATTATGGCAATCGTTGTTTTTTGTTAGGGAAGGGGGACTTAAACATCCCTAGTAATATAATGAATCCAGATTTTTCTCGTAGTGGACTTTAGGGGATTAGAAACATACCGTAACTTCATAAAACACACTAGCTTTGGTTTTCTTGTGTAATAGACTCCTGGATGCTTGTAAGACGAAAGATTGTTCCTTGGTTCATGGTGAAAATGGATTCTCTTTTACAGACCAAGATGAAGAGACGAGCTGTGGGGATCTGGCACTGTGGTTCCTGCATGAAAACAGTCGCTGGTGGTGCCTGGACCTACAAGTAAGTCCATTTCTTTGTGGTATTTGGAAGTGTGTGGACCACATAGGGCCAGAGTCCAGGCTTGATGCTGGATGGACTAGTTTTAACTCTTGCACAAGACTGAGAGAGTAAGGATGCTTTTGTTATTTTCAGGACTCTTGAGTTATGGTTTATTTTCAGTTATTCACAGAATAAGCACAAAACTACTGAAATGAAAGTTGGAGATCCGATTCATGTATAAACTTTAGAATGCTGCAGTCATTGGGGTCATCGTCAATGCAGGTCCATTAGTGGGGCCGAGTCTATATTAAACGTTGATTTACACTGCAGGTTTTTATAAAAATAGTTAAAAGAAGTCAGCTTAAAACTGTATTTGGAAACTTGAGGCTATCTGGCCCACCACACCTTTGTCATTCTAAACAGTGTGGGCTGAACTTCTTAAAGTTTGTGATCCTGACAGGGCCAGGTGATGCTGTTGAAATAAACCTATCTATGCTGGTTATTCCTTGCTTTGACTCTTACGTTTATCCATTTCTGGAAAGAAAAGCCACTGTGAAAGACCTAATCTTGGAGTTCTTTGCTGACCCAGAGGTCTGAAGTGTTTTTCCTATAGCCAGTGTCTAGACCGGTGTTGTCCAGTACACTAGCCACACATAAAGTGATACATGGCTACTGTGATTAAAGAATTGAATTTTTAAGTTTTAGTTAATTTCAACTTAAAACTGCAGCAGGGTAAAATATTGGGAAATTTGCAACGGTAATATGGATATATATTCAAGCATCTTGTGGGGCTTTTTGAGGGCAAAAGGGAAAATGAGGGAGGGTGTGCTCTTGGTTCTGACAGTAAGGCAAATTAACATTCATATACCCACCATACAGAATGGTGATAATGTTTTCAGGTATAGTTCCTGAATTTCATGGTAAAATTTTTTGTAGTAATTTTTATAGTTGTCTTTCCAAAAGGTACTTTAGAGTGCTCTATTGCCTTAAACGTTGTTTTCTTGATAATCTCTCACTGGACCATCTTGTAATTTATTAGTTTTTTCTGATACTCTATCCATTCCCTTTTAATAAGTTTAGGTTGGCCTCTTAGTTTTTTAATACTCCTGCCTGAGAAAACAGATGCATGAGATTGCATGTATAGTTCTACCAGAGCCTGAAGACAAGGCTCTTAAGGGATGCCGTCCTGTAGTTTAGAAGCCACTAATTTCTGAGCAATAGTCTTAATGTTAGTTGAATCTTTGGATTAACTGCAAAACATTTACAGAGCAGTCTATCTCAACATAATTCTTTCCAGGAGAATTTGGAAAGAGACCATATAACATTATTATTGTAACATGAAAACGAGACAGATTTACTTACTTGCCGTTTCATATGTTAACATGCTTAATTATATTGGAAACTGAATTTTTCTTTCCAGCACCACTTCTGCTGTCACAGTAAAGTCTGCCATCAGAAGACTGAAGGAATTGAAAGACCAGTAGAAGCTCAGCTTTTCAGATGTGACTAGCCTATAATAAATGGGTTAATTTATGTAACAGAATTGCCTTGGTTTGTTGTTAATTTTATTAGATGTTCTGATTTGCATTGTGTTCATGGTGCTTTCTCAGAAGAGTCTTGGAAATTGAAGTTCTAATTTGTTTTGGAAAAACATGCTGAGATGAGTTTTTGTAATCCAGCCTTTTTTTTTTTGTTTGTTTTTTCAGTAGTCAAACGGTAGGGTAGGGAATAAGAGTGAAGCTTTTCAGGTTAGGTATTGGCTTTTTATAAATCTTTGTGTGTCTTAGCTTTTTGCAAGGCTGCTCTTTTCAGCTTGACTTTTGGAATACATTGGAACGACTTTTGCAAACTTTAGTTTTAAATTGCAGTATTTTAAAAAATGTTTCTAAAGGTGTAGGATATACTAAAGGATGAAGGGTATATGTACGTATACTGCCTGTTCTACTTTAGATGTTTCTTTTGATCATACGCTATCAGCATCTTGAGTAAACGGTTGGAATTTCACAACAAATTTTGTAAAAGTCTGCCATTTTCCTTTTTTCAGTTTGCACACAAGAGTTCATAGGATTGAGTTCAAGTTGATACAGATGATCATACTAACAAAAGAAATTAAGTGCCTTGGAGGAATTCAAGAATAATGATTAGCTATGGCTATGATTATTATTAGCCATTCTTATATACCTTTATTCACTTCCTCACTTAATTCATTGCCAATTTTGCTGTTTTACTTGTCAAATATGTCTGAGCTTCTGTCTGTGATGTGGACTCCACAGGCCTCCTTACTGGCATGTCTATCTTTTGTCCACTCTGGAGCCAGAGTACTTTAAGAATACAAATCTAATTTGACAAAAATGTGGAATTTCTTAAGTAGTACTTAAGAAAGGCCTTTCTGTAGACTTTTCCCTTCACTTGTACTCCAGTGTTGGCTCTGGCACAAACCACCACCTCAAGGTAACACAACTGGATCAAGCTCTTATTGGACCCTTAGCAGTAACTGGTCATTTTTTTTGTATGGGTTATTTTTTTGTACTCAACAGTGTTTGACTTACTATATTATAGTTCGGCTAGGTGTCCCCAGTATCTAGCTTAATTGCCTGCACATGGTAGGCTTGAGTGTTTGATGAGTAAACATGTGGATCTTGTTTTTGTAACAGAATGGTGTCCCTACTGATTTTGTACTGTGAAACAAAATACTGTGGGTCAGTAGGTGTGGCACTAGGAGTGACAGGTTAGGGTTATCAGACTTTTAGAAATGATGCTTGAGGCAGGTCTTCATAGAAGTCTCCAGGAGAATGACTAGGAATTCACATCACCTGGGAGAGTCGAATGAACATTAGGTGGCCTAATGCTGTGATTAAGAGCACCAGCTTAGCCAAACTGCCTGGGTAGTTGTGTGGCCCAGCTTACGTGACTTAACCTCTCTGCTTTGGTTTCCTGTACGATGCCTGGTAGTAGAAAGGAGTATATGGTAGGAGTTAGGGTTACTAATTGGAAATTTTAATTTGAAGGCTGCTATCTTACCTTGCTTAGGAATTTGAATGCAATTATGTAAGTGTGGGGAGAACCATTAGAGTTTTCTTTCACGTTTTTGTGAAGACAGGCCTCCGAAATGCTGAGATTATAGGTGTGAGCCACCACGCCCAGCCCATTTTTGTAATCAGTGCAGTATAGCTTGTAACAAATTTGGGTTATGACAGTCGAAGAGGAGTGGGTGGGGGATGTATTGATAGAGTAATAGACGATGTAGTATGGGTGTGAAGTTACCTTTCTCACCTACAGTGTGTCTGCCAGCATCGCCATTCATAGACTCACAGAATGTCTTATCCATCGCTGATACCTCATACAATAGAGGCTTTGACAGTGAAAAAAGTGAAGGAATTGCAGCAATAGGCCCAGTGATGGGACACATGGAAATCATTTGTTTTACCATGTGTCCCATCATCCAGAGAGCTTGCTTCATGGACTTAATGGTTTGCTGAAGGCTCAGTTATGGTACCAGCTGGAAGTTAACTCACTAACAGGTTAGTGATACTAATATTCTATTAATACAAGATTCAGTGTATACCTTAAATCTACCAGTATGGGTGTTATCTCCCCCATAGCCAGGGTGTATGAGTCAAGAAATCACATGATGGGAGTGGGACTTGCCCCACTGAGAATTCTGCCAATTGACCTACTGAAGGCATTTTTATTTCCTCTGCTTTTAACCTTGAGTTTGGTGAGTTTGGAGGTCCTGGGGCCTTGGGACGTAATGTTTCTTGCGGGGAATTCAACCTTGGTGCCATTTAAGTTGAAATCTTGAGACAATCTTCTAATCACTTTGGGCTCATAATGCTACCGAACCAACAGGCAGGAAAAGTATCTCTCCAGATACTCACATCACCTTTACCATCCAGCTCCAGCTCTGTGCTCCAGGAGATTCCCTGTCTTGTCAAAAGAAAATATTCAGAAGTATCAAAAAAAAAAAAAAAGGAATAGGAGCTCCAGTGAACAGTTCTAATGTATATATAGCTGGAGTCCCAAAGGAGAAAGGAGAGAGATGATAATGGCAAAGAATTTTTCAAAACTAATGAAAGATATCAAGCCACAGATTCAAGAATCCCTGTAAACCTTACACAAAGTAAATACAAAAAAAAAAAACACACCTAAGAATGTAATGGTATTAATAACCAAAGACAAAGGAATATCATAAAGCAGCTAGTAGCAAAAAGAAGCAACACTGAGCAACACTAAGGCCATTAACTGCTTAACAGTGGAATCTAGAAGACAATAGATTTATGTCTTTAAAGTGCTTCAAATTCTATACTCAGCAATTTTTTTGAGACAGAGTCTCACTCTGTTGCCCAGGCTAGAGTGCCGTGGCGTCAGCCTAGCTCACAGCAACCTCAGACTCCTGGGCTTGAACAATCCTGCCTCAGCCTCCTGAGTAGCTGGGACTACAGGCGCTCACCACCACTCCTGGCTAGTTTTTTGTTTCTATTTTTAGTTGCCCAGCTAATTTTTTCTATTTTTAGTAGAGACAAGGGTCTTGCTCTTGCTCAGGCTGATCTCAAACTCCTGAGCTCAAGTGATCCTCCTGCCTCTGCCTCCCAGAGTGCTAGGATTACAGGCATGAGCCACCGCGTCCAACCTATACTCAGCAATTATATCCTTAGAATGTGAAGGTGAAATAAAGACAATTTCCTCCTCCAACAACAACAAAATACTGAATTTATCACTAACATGCTCTGCACATCACACAGAAAGTAACAAATCCATGGAGCAGACTTGGTACAAGAAGGAATGACAGTCAACAAAAAGGGGAAATATGTAAGTAAAAACAAGTGAATATAGACTACATAAATAGCAACAATAACTGTGGAGGTAAGTTAAAATGTATTACAAAAACAGCATATACATTGGGAAAGGGTAAAAAATGTTAAAATGTTCTAAGGTTCTTGCGCTGTTTAGGAAGAGGTCAAACTACAAAGCAAATGTGTGTTGTAATCTCTGATAATCATTATAAAGGTAGAAAATACTATATAACTAACAAACGAATACAGTGGAAATAAAAAGGCACTCAATTAGAACAGACAAGAACTGGTGAGGCAAGTAGTACCTAGTAAGGTGGTGGATATAAATGTACCTATATACACATATATATGTGTATGTATATAAATGTGTCAGTAATAACATCACATACAAATAGACTAAATGCATCAATTAAAAGATAAAGATAGTTAAATTGGATTATATACCCAAAGTATAAAGATTAAAGGCAGACTTAAAGTATAAGGAATTGGATATAAATAATAAAATATAAGGATACAGACACACCAAAATCAAAGATACAAAAAGATTGAAAGTGAAAGGATGGGAAAAGATACACCATGCAAACACTAATCCACTAATGAAAGCTATATTAACATCTGACAAAGTGGACTTTAAGGCAAAGAAGCATTACTAGAGAAAGAAGGGCATTTATATTGATAAGCATAGAAAAAAATGTGTGCATGATTTTTCAGCATTTCTGGATCATTGACAAAAATATGAAGCACTAGGTAAGAAGATGGCAATGGCTCTGAAAACATTCTTGGGGAGTATATTGAAGAATTAATTGAAGAACTTAGAGAAAATCAAGGAGAACTGATAAAATCTACAAAGTCAATGCCAATGAGCAAGACAACCCGGTAAGTTGGGATCATAAGCTAGAAAACACGTGAATTAGTTAATGTCTAAATAATAGATATCTCTATGGAGCAAAAACTTAAAATATCAAGAAATGTTTCAGCACTCAAGAGGTAGAAGTAATAGATGCTAATAGTTTAAAAAAATTAACTTATTATACTGTGCTGGAACCAACCCCTTTGTGATTTGTTTTTTGTTCCTGAAAACTGCTGTAACATTTTGTTTCCTGAATTGTCGCTAAGCATTGATGTGTCCCTAAATATGTCAATAGGAGAAAACAATAGTTATTGTTACATGTATATCACTATATTTACTATTTGTTTTGTGTACTGACTTTGGAAAATTACCTTCATAAGATGTAACAGTATAGTCAGTAGTTCCTCTAGTTGTTGAAGATTTATATAGTGTACTTTGGCCTTGGAACTTAATGGATTTATATAAATTTTTTGAGAACCTAATGTGTAAATCAGGAAAGTTCTTATCTACAGATACTATTCATTTCTTCGACAAAGCAGAGGAATGTGTGAATGTGGACTGGCTGCAAGCATCATATATAACGCCAGGGGGTGATACAGCATAACCAGAATAAAGGGAGATAGCCTGACAAGAATTAAACGTAAGGCTTGGAAGATTCATCTTGAGGGCATATATAAAATGGGTAAAAACTTGTGTAAAATTACAGTTTAGTAAGTACAAAGTGTTTTTTGTTTGTTTGTTTTTAGAGATGGGGGTCTGTTGCTCAGGCTGGAGTGCAGTGGCATGATCATAACTCACTGCAGTCTGGAACTCCTGGGCTCAAGGGAACCTCACGCCTCAGCCTCCCAAAGTGCTAGGATTACAGGTGTGAGCCACTTGCCCAGCCTACAAAGTTATTTTTAACTTTCCATAATGCCATAATGTGACCAAGAGAACTAAGTTTCAAAAAATAAAAATGGAGGCAAAAGTAGTTAATAATTATAAGCTTTCTGGGACAAACAACCCACTAATACATAATTAAGATGAACTTGGGTGTATTTTCTGGGATCTGCTAGTTAGAAGAGAAGATTTTAATTTAATGGTTTCATCGTGTTGATTATATTAAAAATTATCTTTACCAGATATAAAAACAAAATTCTGCAGTGATAATGCATCATTAAAATATATTTCATTGAATACGATTTTATTTGTCAGATGTTTCTCAAATTAGAGTGTGGAGGTCTCTGCTCACATTTTCAGGGTCTTCAAGAATTTTTTTCGCTGTAAAAAAAAATCAGCACAGGAGGAAAGTAACAAATACACCATCATAAACGCTGGACTTTGTAATTGAGTAACTAGAGCTGTGAAGGCATGAACCAGTGGGGGAAGCTGAGTGAGAGCCTGGCCTCCCAAAAGTGGGCCGAAAGGTTACACTGATGCAGGGAGACACTGACGGCCAGTGGGGTGCTCAGCGGAAGTGGCTTGGGAGGGAGCCCGCAGGAGAGGGGATTCTTTCTGTCAAGCGGAAGCTCTGTGTACATGCATGTGTGTATGTGTGCTCATGCTCACACATGAAATGGTATAATTTAAGGTCAAAGTCCAGGATTATAGGGGTAACGTGGATCTTCTCTTTCCTGATGTTCTTTCTTCTAAGTCTTTTACACCCTTCTTCCTCAGCTAGTCTTTTTGCAGCAACTCATCAACTCAAGGCTGTTCTTTTCATATACTTCCCTGCTTTAGTCTCTAAGTCACGATTAGCATCGGGAGGCCTAACCCGTGCGCCTTGCTGCGAGCCACGCTGTGTTCTCAGGACTTGAACTCTATATAAACTCATTTGATCCTCACAACAGCTCTATGCTGAGTGACTGTGGGACCGTATTTTACAAGGCCCTCATGACTTGACACCTGCTTGCCAGCCGCATCTGCTGTCCTGTCCTGTTTTCACCCTAAGGACCAGCCGTACTGAACTTCTTTCAGTGACTCGAATGCACTGCGCCTTAGGATTATGGCTAGTATTTACTATGCTGTTTCATCAACAAGTCTCCTTCCTCCTGCATCATCTCCCCTTCTCCTTACACCACACTTATGGGATTAATATGGTTGTTTTCCTCATTTTACAGATGAGGAAAAAGAAGCTTAGAGAAATCAAATGTTATGTCTAAGATTATGTACTTCAGAGAGGGATAACAGTGTGGTAAAAGGATGAGTTTTGGACCCAGGAGTTAAGTTATCCACCTTCAACTCTGTCATTTACTAGCTTAGACCTCAGGGAATGTTTATTCTCTTTTTACTAATAAAGAAGGTGAGCTACAGAACGGCATTTTGTGAAGGATTTTGGCGATGGGAGGGCCAACCCAGGCGTCAGACAAAGGCATGAGATTAGGGAGAACAACAGAATGAAAAGGAAATATTTTCAAGAGATAATGCTGACAAAGTACAAACAGGACCCCAGTGATTAAATTAGAGCTTGTGCACATTCTGTGCCCCAGACTAGGGAATGTGGGCATGTCGTATTTTACACAGGGAGATGAATGTAGAGAATGGGTGGCAGACAGAGCCCTGGACGAGTTTTGCCCATCAAGATAAGAACGAGAATGTGACATTTTCCCTGGTGCTCCCTGGCTTGTTTCTCCCCATTCTTATTTCCTTAACAGGAGTGGCCATGACATGTTAGCAGTCGTGCCTGTCCTCACAATGCCCTGTGAGGTTGCTGCTTCATTCCTCTTCACGAGATGAGGAAAGCAAGGCTCAGAGGAATTGAATAACTGCCCCAAGTTCAGTTGCACAGCTGGTAAGTAGTTAGTTGAGTCAGGATTCCAATTCTCAGGGCTCTGGGATTCCAAAGTGCAGCCTCCTCATGCCAAAGTCACTGTTCTGTGCCCTTACGTACATCTTTTTGGTCCTTTATCCTCCTATGCAGATGCGAAGAGGGTTAAAAAGACACTCTTTCAGGCCGGGCGCGGTGGCTCACGCCTGTAATCCTAGCACTCAGGGAGGCCGAGGCGGGTGGATCGCTCAAGGTCAGGAGTTCGAGACCAGCCTGAGCAAGAGTGAGACCCCGTCTCTACTAAAAATAGAAAGAAATTATCTGGCCAACTAAAATATATACAGAAAAAATTAGCCGGGCATGGTGGCGCATGCCTGTAGTCCCAGCTACCCGGGAGGCTGAGGCAGTAGGATCGCTCAAGCCCAGGAGTTTGAGGTTGCTGTGAGCTAGGCTGACGCCATGGCACTCACTCTAGACCGGGCAACAGAGTGAGACTCTGTCTCAAAAAAACAAAAAAAAGATACTCTTTCAGAGTAAAATGTAGGTTCATTTTAGCAGGGACTATTTATTAATAGAAACTCAATGCTTTAACTCAAAGGAGCTGCCCCATGCCCAGCAGGCCTGTGGGAGAGAAATGTGGGGGCTGGTGGCAATGGCAGTACCTAGGGAATGGATTTAGGGGCTTTCATATGCCCCCTAATTTACATTCACACATACCTCCCATCACTCCATCTTCTATAAGCAACTGACATTATCCTAATCGTATGTCAAAAGCTTTGCAAATACAGCTTCAAAACCCTTCCCTGGCTGCCACCTCCCAACCTTCCTGGGTACCACCGTGGCTGGCCTTTATTGGCAGCACTAAGCCTCCTCCTATGAGCAATGGTGGGCTATGCCATGCTGTGCTTGGGGACCCTCGAAACGAAGGAGCTCCAACTATATATCCTTAGTTGCCACAAAATAAAGGTTCCTGTCTGCTTTCTACTCTGGGACCCTCACTGTGCAGCTCGGCATGGGCCCAGATCTTCAGGGGGCTCAGCAAAGACTCGGTGACAAGCTGATTAATGGATTCCCTGCTTCGGCTGCCCTCTCGCCCACTCCTGCCGGTTCTGGCCCCGGTCCACTGTCCGGCTGCCCAAGGGGTCTGCTTTTCTTTGTTGAGTCAGCACCAATAAGTCAAGGCCAAGATCAGCCGGAGGCAGGGGGAGGACTGCAGGAAATTGGGGATGGAGCAAGAAGTCAGTGGCCCAAAGGAAGGCTTGGCCAGGAGCATCTGAACAGAGGGCTTGGGGAAGGGGGTGGTCAAAGGAGGACCCTCCCTGACCTACTGATGTCATTGACTATTGGCTATTGGTGGAATGCCTTCTTGTAGAAAAACACAAGGGATTACTCAAATCATTGCTTAGGGCCCTAAACAATCCCAGTCATATCCCTATTGTGCTTCACCTCCACTCTTCTAGAGATGCCAAAATGGAACCAAATCCCCATGAACTCTGCTGGTGGAAGAGGAGGAGAAGGTAGATGAGTGAAAGTCTCAGATGCGCCCCAACAACAATCCAGCCATGTTCGTTGGCCAGAGCTGCTGAGGATCAAACACAGTGGCTGATGGCACTGGGTGGTGTCCTGCTGTACTTCCCCATGCACAGGCTATACGCACTAGTGTGGACAGGAGGAGAGTTGGGTATTGCTGGAAGGTAGGTAAAGGGACAGAAGTTAAGAGAAATTAGCCTTTCTTTTTTTAAAGAAAATTTTCCCCTCAGATTCATAGACTGTAGAAATTGGCCTTTCCAATAATGCTGAGGGAGAGAGTAGAAGGGAAGAGGTAAGCCAGTGATGCTGTTCTTGCTAACAGTCAGGAAAGATAATTATACCAACATTGTCCCCAGAACCACGGATTGCATGGCATCCTGGAATCATATTGCTGAGGGCATACTTAGACGCTTTCTAATCCAACTCCATCATTTTAAGGAGAAGGGGATGTAGGTCCAGAGAAGCAAAGGCTTCCAACTAGATGATGACAGAGCCCCAATCCAAGGGTCTTTCCTTGAGCAGAACCCAGGACCAAATCTGCAACAGGCTGTGAGAGGAGTTCAGGGTTGCTTTGGGCACGTGTGGGCATTAGGGATTCATTACTTCCCTGGAGCCCTTGGTTTGACATTTCTGTTCCTCTGAAGGAACCAGTCTTTTTTCAGGTCTGTTGGACTCTTGGGCCTTTTTCATTCTCAAGCGATAGATCATCAAGAGAGAGGGCCATGGAGAGTGAAAATGTCCCCTCAAAACCATCTTGGGCTTCTGCCTACTAGAAGAATGAAGATGGTCTGGAAGAATGCAGGAGGATTTGCTGGTTGCACGGTCTAACTGGGCACAGGATATGGGAAGTCTGCGTGTGTTCCACCAGTGCTGTTCTAGGAAAGGAGTAGGACTTCTACTCTTGGGAGGGTTTTTGTCCCTTGCTCCTTTCATAGGGGGATGGAGGAGCACCTCTTGTGAAGATTAGTAGTATAAAATGAACAATGTTCCTAAGTCTGAAGCCACTGAATGAGGCCACACCCCTACACCCAGCCTCCACCACTTCTTGGGTAAGTGATTTTCGTCCACATATAATAATCTCCAGATGAGGGCAGAAAGGCATTCTGCTTTGGTGGCACATTTCTCACACAGCAAGGTGGCGACTTTGGAGAGGAACATAGCTGGAGTGGACCTCTGACCTTGGGGGAAGGCATGGACTGTGGACTGAAGTGTTCACCCCATTTCTCTGGGGCTTTCTTCAGAGGAGTTTAGAGCATAGCACAAATGGCTTTCTTCACTCTACAAGAGCAGAGCAGTGGTGAAAATGGGTCTTGGTTTCAAAATTGAAGACCTTAGGGCAATTATTACCACATGGCAGTGTCACAGAGTTTGAGGTATCCCAGATGGACAAGGTCTTAGCGGTGACCCAGTGCAGCATGGAGGTCAAAGGCTGGGTGCTGATGTTAGGTCATTTGTATTCCATCAATAATTATTCTTCATATCTTAGATTATTCTTAGTATCTAAGTATTCTTAGTGCCCTTGAACAAGTTTCCTAGCCTATCCAGGGCTCTGTTTCCTGGTCTATAAAATGAGGATAATAATATCTACCTTATAGGAGTGTTGTATGGATAAAAGGAGATAAATTTTCTAAAGTGCTTAGCTTGACACATGATAAACATTCAATTAATGCTTGATTTTTTTATTATGTTATTATTCTCTCCCTCACTTTACAGACATCGAAATTGAAGCCCAAAGAGGCTGTATGTTTCTTAAAGTCACAAAGCCAACTTAGTTTTGTGTGAACATTTTCATTTATTAAAAATAAAGGGGACATGTAGGCATTGTGACATGAGCCAGGAGAGGCCAAGTTATGTTGCAGTAACAACTCCCAAATGCCCATTTCTTGCCCACATTCCATGTCCACAGTGGGTAAGCTGCAGGCTGTACTAGATCCTATTGCTATTGGCTTTGCGTCAGGGCCTGGGCAGACAAAGCACACAGCTGGCCCTTAGGAAGTGACTCAGATCACTTCTGCCCACATCTTGTGACCAAAGCAAGCCACATGGCCATATGGGAATCCAGCAGTGTGGGCAAGCATGACCTTCTTACAGGGAGGTAACCAGATACTGGTGAAGAGTAATATAACTTATGACCATCTGCTACATAAGCAAAGATGATCTTAGTGTGAGCTATCCTCTAACATGAATCAATTGAAACATCTGCCCCAAGATGTCAAAATTAGTACGCAAAACTCAGAGACCCTTCAGCAGCGTTAAAAGGGACATCTATTGATGTCCACTCAAAATACCTAAATCGTGGACGAAAATCAAAATTTCCACTCATTGAGAACCAGCCACACAGAGTCATGTGGCTCACCTCGGGATGAGCGAGTCCTTGCAGCAGAACAACACAGAAGGTTCACTTTCCTTCTTCCCTCCCAAAGTATTTCCCACCTATCCCATCCCATTCCGTAACTTGTCGTGGTTCATTCCGTTAACCTCTGCTGCTTTAGTGCTAATCACTAGTCTAGATGGTGGAAACACAGAAGGGGACACGGGGCTTGTCCTCAAGGAAGGGAGAGAACTTCCCTCTTCAGGGGAAAGACTAGCAGTAAAGTCAACAAACAGAATATAAGGTAAGTGCTGGTGTGGTCTGGGAGCTGTAGAACCACAAAGGAGGGTCACTTAATCTAGCTTGGGGATGTCGAAAAAGTTCAATATGGGAAAGCTGATATTGCTGGAATTCTATTCCTAAGAAGGGGTGAGAATTACGCGACTGGTTGAAGGTAATCAGATAAGATAATGAGATGAGATAATGTTGGGGACAAAAATTTACGTCCTTTAAGAAGAAAGTGTTCAGGTTTCCTGGTATTTCTTATGTATTAGGAAGCTCTTTTATGAATGTTGGGCATTGGTGATGTGCCAGGCAGTTAAATGACACAGTCCATGCCCTTTGGCACTTAACCAAGCTGAAGCAGAGATCTTCAACCTTTCTTGAAGACCAGAATGGGTTTCAAAGAGCAGGTGAATCTCCCAGGGCTTGTTCATAATGCAGACTTGTGCAGACACCCCAGAATCTCTAGATGTGGAACCCAGAAATTGACATTTTAAACAAGTACCTATGATATTTTTATCACATGTGAAGTTTGAGGGCCACTGCTTAAAAGGCAGCCATAATATTGATGCATGCAGAGAAGACGCAGGGGAAACGGGATGAGCGTATTGAGCAAACAAATACATTGGAGTAAAAAATATTTGTGTTACCTATGAGTCAGGGGCCAATGCCCTTTGAAGTGTGGTGCAAAGGTTAGAGAACTTGGCATTTCTTTTTCAAGGCTGCTGTTGACTTCAGTTCAGAACCATTTCTTGAAGCCTGTTTTCTTATGCTAACATGATTTTTTTTTTAAAGTTGTGTTGCCTTTTATCTCTTCCAATAAAACAATTTTATGGCAGAAGCTGGTACTCACTTTGTGTACAACAGCCAATTAGGGGTGAAGGTGATTCCGCTAATAAGAATACCTATACAGTGGGCATAGGTATTTTTATTAGCCTCGTTTCGCACTTGAGGAAACTGAATTTGGAGAGGATGGGCAACCTGCCCTGGGTCATGTAAGTTGACTGGTAAGCTAACCGTGCTGAAAAATGATGGACTTCTTTGACAGCTCAGTCTTTGGGACGATTCCGTTGTCTCTGCTGACCCTGGGTGAACCATGTGCCTCATTTATAGCAGACTACCTCTGGCAGAGAACTCACCCCTTCGAGACAGCCCCATGAGCCCTGCTCCGAACACTTGATCCCCCGCTTGGATCTTGGCATCCCTTAACACTGCTAGATCAACAAAAATGAGGTGGTCCAGGTGAGTGTGAGGGAGAGAAAGCAGAAAAGAAGATCAAAGAAAAGGTCAGAAGGTGGCAGCCTGCTCTCTTACTCGCTAAACTCAGCAGGCTACTGTCTGCAGCACACACGACTAACGCTGGAAGGACCACAAAGAAGTTGTATATGGCCTGCAGTCCTCTTCATCTCCCCTCACCTGCCTCCCTCACCCTGACCCCTTGCCTAACTTTTAGCTTGGTGGTTTCCTCTCTGTCTCAAAAGGACTGTGAACTCTCTCAACATGAAAGAATTAGGGAGCCTGTGTGGTACTCTTCCCAGGGGCATGTTTTTGCTTTGAGCACAGGCTGATTTGGGGAGCTATATATCCCTAAAGAACAGAGGATTAGGGGGCAGTCTTGGCCAAGAAGCAATCTCTGTTGTCTCTCATTACAGAGTGGCTTAGTCTGGGCTGCTATAACAAAATGCCATAGAATGGGTGGCTTATAAACAACAGAAATTTATTTCTCACATTTCTGAAAGCTGGGAAGTCTGAGATCAAGGCAGATTTGGTGCCTGGGGAGGGCCCACTTTCTGGCTCTTAGAAGGCACCTTCTTGCTGTGTCCTCACGTGGTAGAAAGGGTTAGCTAGCTCTCTGGGGTCTCTTTTATAATGGCTCTAATCCCATTCGTGAGGGCTTCATTGTCATGACCTCATCACCTCCAAAAGGCCCCACCTCCAAATACCATCACCTTGAGGGTTAGGACTTCAACATATGAATTTTGAGGGACCACAAACATTCTGACCATAGCAGGGCAAATCCCAGAGAACTGTTTTCAGACCTCTGGTGGGAGGAGGAAAGGCCATAGAACCAGGGATCCCGGAGAGTCTCCTTCCTTTTCTTTGCCATGGCCTTTCTTTGTCAGTTCTTTGTAGTACCACCAGTGACAGGAGATGGCTTTGGCTTTAGAACCTGCACCAGCATCCCAGCTCCACCAAACACTTGCAGTGGTCTTTGACAAGTCTCTTCAGCCCCGTTAGGCTCAGTCCGTCCAATTGTTGAGTGGGGACACAAAGGCCTGCTCTGCCCACCTAATGAGTTGGCCGTGAGACTCACAGGAGATGCACGAAGCTAAGCCAGTGCCGGCTACACAGTATGGAAGTTCCAGGAAGAGTTGAATGGAGTCAGAATGGAGGTGCTGAGTCCCTGAGGACAGGTCTTTATGAGTGACAACTCTTGAGTCCAGTGGAAGATTTCCACGCAATGAGCCTGAGCAGGGTCCATGCTGAGCTGTCATCAATCAGAAGCTGATAGGGGAGTGGATGGGGCTGCTTCAGAGGGTGGGCTTGAGCCAGATGACCTGTGCTTTCCCGACTCTGGCTCTCCCTAGTTATGTGACTCTGGGAAATCATGCCCCTGGGAAGAGTACCACATGACTCCCTAATTCTTTCGTGTTGAGAGAGTTCCAAACCTCAGTTACCCTGTCTGTAAAATGGAGATAATAATTAACTCTATCAAAGAGTTTCTCTAAGAATTAAGAGTGGAGTGCTTAGCAAAATACCTAGCGCAGGGAAGAGGCCCATGAGTGTCAGCTGCTGGTATCATTACTATATTTGACTACATGGACTATGCTAAGGTCAGTGCTTTCTTTGTGCTCACAGGCCCTGCGTCGGAGAGGCCCGGGGGGCACAGGCTAAGCATTGAGCAAGGGCAGGAATTCATTAAGTGGCTAAACGGATGCAATCAATGAATTATGCATTGACACTTGTACATGCCGCGGCCGGTAAATGCACATCCGATTGGGTGGCTCTGTTTCCTTTGTGCTCTCTGAGGTGTAGGGGTGGGGGTGGCCACACAGAGGTCCATGTGCTGCCACGTCCATCAAAACAGACAGAATTACACTCTTTGTTTTGCCCCGCAGTCCTCTCCTGGGTCCCTGGAGGGAAAGCAGAGTGACTCTGATTGCAAAGCTTTTCATCCTGGCCATCTGGCCGACTCCAGCCCTGACTCACATCCATCCGTATGTATATTCTCAGCTCCGAACCCCGGCCCACGAGTGGGGGACCTGCAGCATTAAGGCCACATGTAGTCTTCTAGGTCCCTAAGTACGTCCTTTTGACTGAATCCAAATTTTATAGAACAAATCCTTAAAAAGGAGTGAAGCAGAGAAAGATGAAGCTTTTCTTGCTCTTTTGGTGCTTAAAAAAGAACAATCTTGAAATCAGAAGGCCACAGGTTCCCCACTCCTGCCTCCCCCACCCCAATCTCAAATGAGAATGAAAATGAGGCTGCAGGAAGGCTGCTGTGCTGTGTTACTGGAAACAAAGGTCGGCTTGGCATCAGTCTGCAGTCCCTAGCTCGTGCCCTGGATCTCTACTTATGCCCAGGTCAGTCGGCAAGAGGCAGCCCTCCCCCTGCCCCATTTGCTTTACTTAACAGTGATTCTCTGGGAAACCCTGGGAGGGAGTTTGTGCAGAGCCTTGAGAATTTATGGAGTTGCTGGAAGGGATGATGGGAGGGGCTAAGAGAGGGAGGGCAGCCCCCTCCATAGTGAGTGATTTCGGGACTTGCAGGGCAGGGAACTGCGGGTCAGGGCATGGGATAGATCCCTGGTCTCCTATCACCTCCATGCATCCCGCGATCTGTTGAGGTACGAGTAGACAGGAGACCATCTCTTTGACATGCCAATGTGTGTATGGGGTGTGGGGTATGGCTTGCTTTCCTGTTGGTGTTCTCAGAGGGTGCCTTGGCTTGGCAGGGAGTGGGTGTGGGTTCCTACCTCTGTGGCCACTAGCCCACAGTGCCTGTTACTTACAAGCTGAAAAAAAGACATACCAAAGGAAAGCTACAAGATCAAAATTAATGTTATGTTGAACTAAAATTTCTCCTTATGTCATCTTCATTAATTATTAAATTTAGCATTTACAGATTTCCTTGAAACAACTTTTAGCTGAAGTTTTCATATTTTGTAGGAATCTCATAGAACATATAATAAACACCCAGGAATCATAAACAATCACAAATTTAATAAGTTACTAATAGACCAACTTCAAAAGCAAAATTAGAACTATGCCTTAGAGATTGTGTGGACAAAATTCATTTAATGTGGGTGCGATTGGACATGTTTGCCGTGATATAGAGCCTCCACGAGAACCAGTGCCCAGGCCCCCGGAAGGTCTTAGTCAGCCCTGCCAACAGCCTTGGCCAGTTGCTTTCCTTTCCTGCATCCTTTCTTCTTGTTTGGTGAGGGTGATGAGCTAGAAGCTCTCTCAATTTCTTCTCTATCTAAAAATCTGTCTAGTCTTGCTGTTTTTTCATCTTTTATCACTTTTTTCTTCAGCCCATAAGATTGAACATATGTCATTTTGTTTGTACACAAGTGTTGTGGATTCAATGTTTGTATCTGCCCTCCCCAAATTCATATGTTGAAACTCTAACTCCCGTGACTGTATTGGAAGACAGGGCCTGTGAGGAGGTAATAAAGGCTAACTGAGGTTACATGGCGGGGACCTGACCAGATAGGGATGGTGCCCTTACAAGAAGAGGAAGAGACATCAGAGCTCTCTCTCTGCCATGTGAGGACACAGTGAGAAGGTGGCTGTCTGCAGGCCAGGGAGAAATCGCTCACTAGGAACCAAATCAGCCAACACCTTGGTCTTGAACTTTCCAGCCTGCAGAACTGTGAGAAATAAATTTCTGTTGGTTAAGCCACCCAGTCTGTGGTATCTGGATATGGCAGCCTGAGCTCACTAACACAGTAAGTGTATCTGAAGGCTAAATTGCCAGAAATAGAAACATGGAATCACAAGGTCAAAGGGTGTATGCGTTTACAAATGTGAAAGGTATTGCCAAATTATCCGATAAAATGGGGTACCTACTTTTATTCTCAATAGCAATATACAATAGTGCATGTTTACCCACAGCTTTACTATCCAACTGTGTTTTCAAACTTGTGTCTTTTTTTTTTTAAATCAAGAGGTAAAAGTGATTATATTCTTAACCAAATTTATTTACCAAGGAAACATTCTATTACTGGTCTGAACTGAAAACTAGCTTTTTTTTTTTTTTCATAAATAGACTGGAACTGTCAAAATAAAAACAAAGAAAACAAAATATACTATTAAATTTGTGCTGGCTGCTGCTGCTGCCTGCAGAAGGGTCTGAGCCTGAGATCTGTCCTCTGTTATTAAAAAGAGAGATCAGGAAGCTTAAAGGGATGTTAATGACAGGCCCAAACTGAGGCTTCTTGTTGACATAATCTGACAGTGGTCTACCCATCTGACTGTAGTCCCAGACTCTCGCCTTCTGCCACCCCGCCAGAGCTGCTGTTGTGTAGCTGAGGCTGTATTGTGTTAGGTGAGCCAGGGGCTTACCCTCAGCTGGGTGATTCCACACGTAGCCATGTAGATGGGCACAAGGATGACCTGATCCTGCCCGCAGACCAGACTTAGGTCAAGTGAACAGGTCCCTGAGGCTCACACCTGCTGGCCTTGTCCCTCTAGGGAGGAGAGAGGTGCCTGCCTCCTGCCCTCTCACTGGGAGGCAGGTTCTGGGGTGGGGGTTTTACTCTCAGTTTATGACCAAGTGCCTGCCGATGGTAGCTTTCCAAGTCAAGTCACATTTTTTTAGCTTACTTTCTTTTATTAGTAGACATTATGTTTTTAGAATAGTTTTAGATTTAAAGAAAAACTGAGCAGATAGCACAGAGTTCTCATTCCCCCCCATCTATTTGTATATATAATATGCTATATTTGTTACAACGAATGCACCAATATTGATATGTTATTATGTACTAAAATCCATAGTTTATTCAGAGTTTCTTAGTTTTTACCTAATGTCTATTTCTGTTCGAAGTTCCCATCCAGGATACCACATTGCATTTACTTGTTGCACTTCCTCAGGCTCCTCTTGGCTGTGACAGTTTCTCAGACTTCCCTTGTTTTGATGACCTTGACAGTTTTGAGTAGCACTGGTCAGGTATTTTGTAGGATGCCCCTCTATTGCAATTTGTCTGATGTTCTGTTTCATTAGACTGGGTTTTTTGGGAGGAGAACCACAGAGGTTTAGGGCCATTTTGATCACATCATATCAAGGCCACTTTGATCACATACTACCAACATGATTTATCACCTAGCTGAGGTGGGGTTTGTCAGGTTTCTCCACTGTAAGTTACACTTTCCCCCTCTCCACACTGTACTCTGTGGAAGGACGTTACTCTGCACAGCCCACTCTTAAGGAGTGGGGAGTTATGCTCCCTCTTCTAGGAGGCAGAGTGTCTACTGAGAGATTGTGCTTTTCTTCTCCTTTATTATCCAATCATTTATATCAGTATGGATTTGTGGATATTTATTTTATACTGTGGTTGGGTTATAAGTCAATACTATTTTATTTACTGCTCAAATTTTTCCAGCTTTGTCCATTGGGAACTCTTTCAGTTGGCTCTTGTGTCCCTCTGACATACCCCATTATTGTAGATTTTTGTTTGTTTTTGTTTTTTGCTGTTTTCTTGTGATCTGCAGGAATACTGTAGGTTTTTTTAAAAAGTTATTTTTTGAGCACTTCTTTGTTTTATGGTGTTACAAGGTGCTCCAGGCTCATCTTGTGTATTTCTTGCTGCGGTTCTGCTAGAATCAGACATTTCTCCAAGGAACACTGGTTTTTGTTTTTTTTTTTATTTTGGACAGTGGTATTAGAAACCAAGATCTTGGTGTGGGGTATACTTGTTGCTTTTGGGATACCAAGTCACACTGTGAATTGGCTGAAAGCATTCAGGATACCTGTATTTCTAGCCTCTCCTTAATGCCCTGATAATTCCCTTCACAGCCAACTGGTGACCTCACTGCTTCCCCCAAAGGCCTTGAGGTTTTACTTTTTTTTTTTTTAAATGTTTGCCCACACTTTGTCTAAATCCTTCTTGTGCTTCAGGCCTCAGTCCTCCTTCTGCCACCACCTCTCACCCGACCGTCCTTTATGACATCCCTAACTCTTACTTCCTGCTCTGAAAATTCAAATGCAATAGAAGCCTAAGTTACTCTTGGAAACAGAATTCCATGAGAACCAAGGAGGACGGAATTAGGAAGGGAAGATATAACATCTTTTGTCTCCATGTCTTCTCTTTTTTTAACCCCCAGAATTAGGAGAAATTCATTTCTTTTTAAAATTTACTTGTGTGAAGCTTGGTGCAGTGGCTTATGCCTGTAATCCCAGCACTTTGGAAACTGAGGCAGGAGGATCGCTTGAAGCCAATAGTTTGAGACCAGCCTGGGCAACACAGCAAGACCTTGTCTCTACAAAAAATACAAAAATTAGCCAGGTGTGGTGGTATACACCTGTAGTCTCAGCTACTTGGGAGGCTGAGGTGGGAGGATGGCTCCAGCCCAGGAGTTTGAGGTTATAGTGAGCTATAGGGACACTACTGCTCTCTAGCCTGGGCAACAGAGCAAGACCCTGTTTCAAAGAAAACAAAATTTAGTTCTGTGGCTTGAACCCATATAGCCAGATTATGTGAGTTTAATTAGGGCTTCTGTGTCTTTTTAAGGTTCTGACGGAGGTATCTGGGTTGCGTTTTGTGATTCAGGGCCAGAGCTGAACTTTGAATTCTGAGCCCAAGCACTGCATCTGTGAAGCAAGTACAAGAGAGAATCAGTGATGCTTTTGTCCAGCCTCTCCACTATAGTTTTATAGATGAGATATGTGGAGGGAAAAAAACTCAATCTAGAGACATATGGTTCTTAAAGGAAGAGCTGGACCTAGAAGACTTTCTGATTAGGGATCTAGTGCTCTTTCTGCTGCTATGTAAGGGTTTAATTAAGATTTTTTTCCCTAAGAAATTTGTCTTAAAATCCCCGTCCTGCACACACTCAGGCACCCAGTGACACTCTATTAGAAGAGGGCAGCCTGGTTTTTCAAAGATGCATGGGTTTTGGAACCAGCAAGACCTGTATTGAAAGCCTAGCTCCATCCCTTAACAGCCATTTGATCTCCAGGCAACCCCTCAGAATCTCAGTTTTCTCATCTGTAAAATGGGTGTAAGGATTCCTGGGCCACAGGAATTAAGTAAAAACATAGATGTGAAAGCACCTGGAGCCCAGCAACCATGTAACTGGTGCTCAGCATTTGTGCAACCGTCTGGCTGAGCTGGGATGTTCCTGTACCTTCTTGTATCCTGAGACAAATAGAAAGCTCCTTGGTTGCTTTTACTTCCTTTTGTATCTCTACAGAGCTGGACGCACAGCAGGTGCTCAAAAGCCCTTGCTGGATGAAGGAATACCACAGAGCAGAATCTGCTCTTTAGAACTCACCCCACAGGGAGAAGAGGAGGGGCAAAGGGTGTTGCAGAATCTCCCGGTATGTTTGTGCAGCATGAAGGAGAAGGAAAGCGGTGAGTGAGGCTCTCAGGCAATAGAACAGCCGACTGAGTACTCCCGGGTTGAGGGTGGGGGATTGCCTGTGGCTTCCCAGGGAGAAATCTGCTGAGCTGGGCCTCTGCCCGATGGTCAGGGTGGAGGCCAGATGAAGGATCCAGCCTCCTGCCCCCGCGTGGGGCCCGGGCACGTTTGTAGCTGAACAAGATGTGGCAGGAAACCATGAATCAAGGGGGTGAAGGCATTAATGAAACTGAGCTGACTTCTGGGTCTAAATCCCTTTCCCTTTGCTTCCAGGCTTGCTCTGGCCTGTCGTCGGGCCTGGCAGAGCCTGGTGGCTGCGCTCAGCTCTGCCCTGCAAATCCCACTGGGAGCTGGATGAAAGCAAGAACCAGGGCTGGCTCGGTGTGCAGGAAGAAAACCTAGAATCTGGTGACCAAGGTTTAGTGCTGCAGGGATGGGTACAACTGTTATGGAAAGGGAAGTTTTCTTTGCTTTAAGTTTATCTGTTAAGAGTCAGTATAACATAGAGCAGGGGTCAGCAAACTTTCTCTGTAAAAAGCTAGATGGTAAATATTTTAGGCTTTGAGCATCCAGTCTCTCCTGCAAATACTCAAACTGTTCTGTAATAGCAGAAAAGCAGCCAGGAAATGTATGAATGAACAGATGTATTCTAATAGAACTTAAAGTTCTAATGGACACTAAAATTTAATTTGCATATAATTTTCACGTGTCTCAAAATATTAATCTTTTGATTTTTTTCCAGCTATTTAAAAATGTAAAAACACGTCTTAGCTTGATGGTCATGCAGAAACAGACCCCAGGCCAGACTGCAGAAGGCAGTTTGCAGCTGGCACACAGCTTGCACACAGCTTGCACCTGGGAGTCAGACAGGCTTGGATTTAAACCCAGGCTCAGATATACACTTGTCATCTGCCCTTTGATAGGTGACAAGCTCTCTGAACCTCAGTTTTCCTATCCATACTTGGGGATAATAACAATATCTACCTCACAGGGTTTTAGGAAGTAATAGATGCAGTAAAAAGTACAGAGAACCTGACATGGACTATTTGAAATCCTTGATACTTTTCTCAACCTCGTCCTCAAGAACACTAGTAACGAGAGCCTAGAGTGATATTCCACTCTTCCTGTCTGCCCAGAACCTCTGACATCTATGAATGAAGGCAGCCATCATAGGATTTTTACAAAAACCGTAAGCCCCTGCTATGTGCTACAGTTAACTCATCTTTTTTGTGTCCAGTTAGTTCCTTTCAATTTAACACAAAGCGCCGACTTTCTACAAGGCTCAGGGTGCAGCAGGAGTGGAAAGACGGACTTGCACAGCTCCTGCCAACAGCTAGGTATCTCTTTCCGAGGCGAGATAAGATGCAAACCCAAACAGCCATAAACCAAAACCGCGTGTGGAGTAAGACCTCCTAGGGAGGCGGCCATGACTCCCATTTACTGAGTGCCAGGTACTAAATTTAATCTTAGTATCTAACCCCATGAGGAGGGGATTGTCATTATTCCCACTTGATAAGTGGGAAAATGGAGCAGGGAGACCATGAAGGTCCTTGCCAAAGGTCACACCTGGGTGAACAGAGGATACAGATGAGGCCCGGCTGGTGCAGGAGCCAGAACCTTCCCCGCTGGCCTAACGTGCCGCTTGTGCTCAGAAAGTCCATTCTGGCTCTGACGTTTGGGAAAGCTTTGCAGAGGGGGCAGATTTTGAGCTGTCCCTTGAGACCTGGGGAGGGTTTCTCCAGGCATCGATGGGGGTAGGGATGGCAGGATGCAGGCACAGGGCAGCGAGAGCCAAGAGCCCTTGGTGGGAGTGTGGAAGGCTCCGGCATGTGTGGGGAAGGGCAAGCGGTGTGGGAGCACGGGGTGCATTCCGTCCTAGTGTCCGCTCCCTCCGTGGACCTCCGTGTGCCTTCAGGCAGGGGCGGAGGATGGCAGGGTCCGATGACTTCACCAGACTCGCATAAACAGGAAATTCACTACGGCAAAATATGACCTTCTCATTTTGAAACAATTAGCCACACAGTGTATTCGACTCTTCAAACTTGGTTTTCATCCTTAATTCCTCCCCCCACTTCCAGGTTGACACTTTCCTAGTGTGAAGGAGAGGCCAAGTGGTGTAGTAAAAACATGCTGGGCACAGATCTGGCACATGTCCCCGCAGGCGCTGCATGACCCTGGGCCGGTCACTTCCCCTCTCTTGCCGCAGTTGCTGATTCTAACCTTCCACACTATGACATACTAAGCCTGTCTCAGTGAGGGAGGCAGCCTTCACCTGTAGCTTAGATCTGCGGTCCCCAATCCCCAGGCCACGAGCCAGTACCGGTTCGTGGCCTGTTAAAGACTGGGCTGCAGAGCTCCGCCACGATCCCCGCCACCCCCCCATCTGTGGAAAAATTGTCTTCCGTGAAACTTGGGGGGAGGGGGACACACAGCAGGAGGTGAGCAAGTGAAGCTTCATTTGCATCTACAGCCTCTCCCCATTGCTCACATCACCGCCGGAGCTCCGCCTCCACCTGCCCCCCAACCCCATCTGTGGAAAACTTGTCTTCCATGAAACTGGTCCCTGGTGCCAAAAAGGTTGGGGATGGCTGGCTTAGAGTAGGTGAGGCCACTTTGTAGCAACATTAAGCAATTCACTGCAGTTCCTGAACATCCTGGGGGCTGGAATTAGAATTTCCAGCCTTGGTGTTGTCAGTACACTGCTTAGATACTTGCCCCTTACTGGAGCTCACGGGAGCCATGTTCTTTGTCCATCCGCCCACCAATACATCAACTTTTAATACATCCATTGATTTATCCATACCTAGGCACTGGAGCCAGACTGCCAGAGTTTGAGTCCCAGCTTGTGTGACCATGGACAAGTTATAGAACCTCTCTGTGCCTTAGTTTCCTCCTCTGTAAAATAGGAATAGCAGTGGAAACTGCCATACACAGGGTTGTGGGGATTATATTAGTTTATATATATATATAAAGTGCTTAAAACCGTTCATGGCATGTAGCAGGCACAGTGTACATGTTTACTATTATAATTATTCAAAGCATTTCTTCAGTAGTGTGTGCCAGACGCTGTTAGGAGCTGCTTCTGGGTAGCACGTTAATCTTCCCTGCAGCCCTACAAGAAGGGCATTGCAGAGCAGGCTTCTCACAGGAAGAAACTAAGGTGTGAAGATGTGCCACTGCCTCCAGGGCTGCAGAGGATGCTCCCGCGGGGCCGAAGGGAGCAGGCTGGGACGGGCCGGCAGGTCACCGCCTGCCCCTGCCACCTCACAGTTGTCTCACGTCGTTCCCTGCTCCACCGTCTGGGTTCTTGCTTCAGCCTGGACTCCTGCTGATGTCTTGTCTGGAACGGTGTAACCTGTCAACACATGAGAATCATTTGCAGTGACTGGGGCGCGATGTGATTTAGGAGCAGGGGAGGGGAGCTTGGGGGGACCAAAAACTGCCCCTTCATGGTTCATTTTGGAGCTACCTCTTGGCCAGGCCAAATGGGAAGCTTCCTGCTTAGAAACAGTCAGGACATTAATTCTCAGAAGAGTGAGGACACACATGTCTCCACTCATATCCCAGGCGGATCAGACCGATTATGCTGCACCGTAGTGCAATTTCCTCTCGGTTTTTATTTCTTTGGCCCGACCCTGCGCAGATGGTAAGCTCTGCTTACTGGAAGTATGGAAATGATAAAATAGGAATACAAGACATTTAGATATCACTGGAGCTGAAACTTGACACTGCAGGTCTGATCGAAAATCCAGCCGGCCTCTTTTACGACCCTTTATCCCGGTCCCCTTCCTGCCAAAGTGCCCTGCCCTCCCAGAACCCGCTATCGTTAGCTCTGGCTCGTTAGCCTGAATTCTCACCAGAGATGTGTGACGAAGTGATCCTCACCATTAAAGTCCCAGGATGCGTGCGCACGTGCACACACACCATAAATGTCACATGTGTGCACACAAGCACACACCACATACAGCACACACACCACACATATGCATGCATATACACACAAACACGCCACATACATCACACATGAACACACCACACACACGCATGCATGCATATCACACACACCACACACATCACATACATGCATACACCACATACATCACACACATGCACACACCACACATACATGCACACATATCAGACACATGCCACACAGGTGTGTATGCATACATGCCACACATGTATGCTTGCAGACACCACAGCTGCAGAAACACCACACACATCTTTCAGGTGCTGCCCCAGACTGCCTTTCTAGCTTTAAACTCCTCATTGAGGACTTCCTGCCGTCCACAGACCCTTCCTGAGTTTTTCTCTCACACTCTCCGTGGAACAAGGTACCCTCCTCTGTCCTCCAGCTCCATCTCCTTCCTCCTTCGGAGCCCAACTCCCAGAGCCTCCTCCAGAAAGTCCTCCTTATTTTCCCTACCTGTGGCCAGCCTTCTATTAACAATTGTCCTAGTCTCCCGTCCCTGTTTGGAAGCCTGCTCTCAACACAGAAGTGCAACTTGCTTAAAGTTTCAGCATGTCTTTCCCACGTCTCTAGGCCCCACCGTCCTGTAGTCTGGAGCCCTCACTCCCCTGTGCTTCTGGTGGTTTCCATAGTGATTGGATTCCAAGGCAACTGAGGTCTCCACAGTGCCTGCATCAGGGCTGGTTAGAATTCTGAAAACCCACTTCCTCACCCTACTCTCTGACTGGACCAATTTTAGTTTAACTAGACCTCAAGACTACGGTTTTGCTTGTTCCCTTTAATAATTAACTTGCTTCGAGGAATCCAAGAGCCCAGACACAGTGACTGCTGACCTAGTTACTGACCCATCCTAATGCTGTCTCCCGTGGGGGCCCCCCCCTCAGGGCTCTGGCCCACTTCACGTGAGAACGTGCACTCCTATTGGGGGCCGGTTTTTCTTCTCAAGCCAGGTGGAAATATCGGCCTGCCCCCTTGACCCTACTTCTCATGGCAGTTTGGTGTACAATGGTCTATAGAGTGGAAAGATTATGCAGGCTTTGTTTTAGGTTTTGTATTTTAATCTCTTTAAACCCCAGTTTTTAATCCCATTGCTTTGAAGTCCTGATCTTGTCAAGGAAGACACCATCAATTGCACTGCTGCTGCACAACTCCGAGCCACCGGGCCTATCCCTCTCAGAGCTGAGCTGAGCTGAGCTGAAGATGCTACGGGGTCCTCAGGTCCCCAGCAGCCGAGGGCAAGGCGAAGACATGCAGGCGGCCAGCTTCCCTGCATGGGCTCCCTGTGATCCTGGCACACTCGTTTCCCCCAGTTTCTCAAGGCACTCCTGGGTCATTGCTCTCTGTATTGGTTCGCTAGGGCAACTGTAATAGTGCACCACAGACTGGGCGCCTTAACAACAGAACGTTGTTTGCTCACAGTTCTGGAGGCTGCGAGTCTGAGGTCAAGGTGTCAACAGGACTGGTTTCTTCTGAGGCCTCTGTCCTGGCCTTGTGGGTGGCTGTCTTCTCCCTCCATGCCGTCTTCCCTTTGTCTTTGTGTCCAAAGTTCCCCCTCTTACAAGGACACCAGTCATTGGGATTAAAACTCGTCCTAAAGACCTCATTTTAACCTAATTACCTCTCTAAAGCCCCTATCAGCCGCACTGGGAGGAATTGGGGGTTAGAACTTCAACGTATGAATTTTTGAGGAGACACAATTCAGTGCATAATATTCTCCACTCTTAAAATACACACTGCCTGGTTTTCGGGCATCCTGGACCTTAACTTAGCCATCCTGGGGGACATTTCCTCCTCTGTAAATGGGATTAGTAGGAATATGGATCTCTTCGGGTTGTTGTGCGGATTCGGTGCACGTAAGGCTTACTGTCGCCTGGCTCGTGAGTGCCCGGTGAATGCTAGGCGCATTTAAATGGATAAAGCCGGTGATGGTGATGGTGCCGGGGACGAGCACCACCATTATTAGCAGATGCCTTGGGCATGATGGAATTCCTTTTTTATAGCACCTGATGATCATTTTGCTTGTGCCACTTCCATTTTGCTTATTTCTTCCCCAAAGAGCCTTCATTGCAGCTACCCAGCCGCCCCAAGGCTCAGGGCAAAGCCGCCCTCCACCGCCTGCTGTGTGGACTTTGAAGCACTCTGGCAGCAGAGGCACTGGGACTGCACACCTCTCCCATCCCTCCCTGGTAACCAGGAGGCCCTGGGGCTTTCTTAGTCACAACTCACTCACTCAGGCGTCTGCTTTTCACCTTGGCACCTTCCCCCGTGCTGTGCCAGGTGCCTGGGGCACTGCCAGCTCTCCCAGCCTGCCAAGCTGACTCTCTTCCATCACTCGGACGACCTGGGAAATCCCATCTCCCCTCCAGCAGGGAGTCTCCCTAGATTGATCACAGGAAAGCTGCTGCAGTTTGGGCACACGGCTCTGTCTCCTGCCCTTACACACACCGAGGCTTGGCACGCACTCCAAGCACCGTCTGATAGAGGCTTTCTGCTCAAGACTTTCCTTCCATCTACAAGCATCCAAGTGTCCATCTCTGTCAAGATTTTTCAACTATCTTAAATTGTAAGGCTGGGTCTAATTCCATTCTCTGTCCCGTGCATCACATGTGCATAAACATGCCCGGGGAGAGGCTGGGTCTTTGCAGTTTACCAAGCAGTCACGCACGAGCACTTTCCCCCTCTCCTTCGCCCTTCTGTGCCTTCGCATCTGCTGCGTTCCCTCTGCTGGGAAGCCCGCCTCTGCCTTGTCCCCGAGTGAACGCCTGTCCTGAGTCAGGCCTGGGCCGAGGCTCGAGGAGACGCATCGCTGACGCTGGGTAGAGACAGTGCCTCCTTCCTTGATGGGTCCCTTGTGCCTTTGCTGGCATCCTGTTTGTCCTCACCACACTGTCTGTGATTGTCTGTCCTGGTAGCTTCCCCAGCTGGACTGGGAGCTTCCTGAGGGCAGGGATGACAATTCCTTCAACTGTGCACCCCCCATGCCCAGCGCAGGACCCGGCTGCAGGTGAATGAAGCCAGTGAGGAGGGCTCTGGGCCCTGGCCATGCTGGGCAGTGCCTTTCATGGCATTTTCTGTTTGGCCTCACCTCTTCCTTTGTCCTGTTTTTAGCCTAATTCCTTTCAAGGCTCTGGCATGGGACTCTGAGCTCATGATTGCTTTAAATATTTGGGGCTGTTGGCATGCCAACACGGGGACCCACACTAAGGAGGGAGAGGAATTCTCCGGCGCTCTGGGTCCTGCCCAAACATAAGGAATGTGCCAGAGGCAGGGGAGGTTCTGAGAAAGTGCCAGCCTGGGTCAAAATAAAGCGCCTTCCTACCTGGCCTGGGGAGCCAAGAATCTGGGTAGGAGACAAGAAAGTGAGAGGACACAGAGGCCCGGGCGCTGGGGGATGGCGCTCTGGGAAACCCAGGAGGGGCTCCACCTGGAAGTCAAAGGGCAGTGGTGGCGCCGATCTGGAGATACAGTGTCTGTGCCTGAAAATGGCAAGGAGCCCCCGGAGAAAATGCCTGGACGTGGCCCCGTCCCGGGAGCCACTTCTGAAAACCAGATAGATGGGAGGAGATGCTGAAGTCTTGTCATGGAAGAAGTAGGAAGCCACAGACATAAGCTCATGAGCATTCAGCATGAGGAGGGGACACAGAGGTCACCCCAGGCAGCCCTGCCACTTTATCGATGGGGAAACAAAAGCTCGGAGGTGACTGAGGCCACACAGCTCATGGTGGTGGTGCCAGGACTGGGACCCAAGGCTCCTGCTCACTAAAGGGCTGGAGACGAGCTAGACTTAGGCTCTTCAAGTTTTCCCAACAGCTGTTGTAGATAGAATAGAGAGCCTGGCTTCTGCTTGGTGAGTGCTTGCTATATGCCAGGCACAGTGTTAAGTGGTTTACATGTTTTATCTTATCGCAGAAGAGCCTTTTGTGCAGACATCCTTATCTCCATTTTAAAGATGGGGAAACTGAGCTTCAGAGGCTAAATGATTTGCCTCAGATCAATCAGCTGCAGAGCGATGAGGCCCAGAGCTCAAGCTTTTAACACCTGTTTTCCAAACTCTTTCCTGCCTGGCCTTTACAGACCTTGGGAGACGGAGTTGAAAGAAAGATGGCCTCAAACTTCTAGATGAAAATGCAGACCCAGCCCTCCCGACAGCGAGACCTGAGGCAGGTAGGTGTGTGGTTACGGCGTAGCGAGGGACAGATGAGCTGTGATGGCCTGCTGATCCCAGAGTGGGCTCTGAGACGAGGCCGCCCAAAAGGGCAGTCCGGAGACGGCGAGGGAGATCCCAGACTCCCTTTGCTGCCTGGCCGCTGGCTGGAGCGCTCAGGTGCCCAAGCAGGTGGGTTCCCAGTGCAGGAGAGCAGCCCCGTAGGGTGCACAGCCTTCCGTTTTCACAGCGACTTGTGCTGCCCACGTCTTCTCACTGGATTCTTACAGCGACAAGGCTTGCCTATCATTCCCACTTTGAAGATGAGGACACTGACCCAGAGAGGGTAAGTGACTGGCTCAGGGTCACCCAGCTAGCTCGCAGCAGTGCCGGGACCAGATCGCAGGTCTCTCAAGTCCTGCGTGGAAATCCTTTATCTTGACATCCCTGCCAGTGGCCAAAGGGGCCGGGAGAGATGCCGCTGGAGGCTGCCTTGCTGTGTCTGGGGATGGGATCCAGCTCCAGGCTTGCCCTGATTGGGCTACGGGAAATCCTATTTCCTTTACCGCTAGTTGGTTCAAGAAAGGCCACGTGACACAATTCTCGCTAATCAGGCAGGGATGGGGGTCTGCTGAGAAGCCTGCGGGGAAACTCTCGTTCCTAAAGAGAGTCGCAGAAAGGCAGTCTCTACTTCTCTGGAGGTTTTTTTTTTTTGCCTAGAACATGATGACGGGGACTGCTGCAGCCAGTTTGCAACTTGGAAGAAGGCTGCACGTGGAAGAGGGATGCGGGGAGACAAGACAGTCCGGGTCTCTGGTGATGTCACTCAACTAACAGCGAGGACCAGCTCCCCGCAAGCTGCACAGCCCAGGCAGCCGCTCAGATTTCAGACACAGCACAGTCTGGACAACAACAGAGTGAGATAAGCTCAAGTCTCCTTCTTAAGAGTTAAGATAATATCCCCAGAAGGTCCCCGGTGGACGCCCCTCATGACTTTTTGGGCGGCACTGGATCGCTTGGCTACCCCACACCGGGCAACAGCGAGAGGCACAGGAATGCCGTGACTGTACCTGAGTCACAGCAAAACCAGCATTTGCTCCATAAACACAACTTCTGTTATGTGCCAGGCACTGTTCCAAGTGCTTTCCTTATATTGTCTCACTTAACAACCTTCATAATGCTCTAGAAGGAGCACTGTCAATATCCTCATTTTATACACGAGGAAATTGAAGCACAAAGTTTCAATAATTTGCACAGCTAGGAAGTGGTAGAACCAAGTTCTGAATTCAGGCTCCAGCGCCCACATCCTTAACTGCTCACTGGAACTAAGAATGAGATCAGCCTCCCTGAAGCACAAGGCTGTGCAGACTTGGACAAAAAGAGAGGTAGAGACCTGAGCAAAATTGAACTTCTGTTAGGAAATAGATGCTGGTTAGCAGCGGTGTTTGCCTATAGATTTCCTGTGATGTGCACTAACAAACATCCTTATGGTAGAGACCAGTTGGACTGTTTCTCAAACTATTACCTGTAGCCCAACTGCCCTAACTACAATGGGATATTATTGTGGGTTGGAGTGGTCAGAAAGGCCTTCAGCGAGGAGAGTTATATGCAGGATGGATAGGATTAGAGCCGATGGCCATTCTAGGGTATGAGCAATTCAGGACAGGTCCGGGAGATAGGGCTGAAATACAGAATGGGGTCAGGTCTTTGAAGTCCTTGTTGCCAGCTGGAGGGGTATGGGCTCTACTCAGGCGACGAGGCCTGCAGGGGACCCTTGAGTAGGGGAAGGGCTGGGTGTTTACAGAGACTCATCTTCAAGCCGATCAAAGGAAGGAGAGTGCTGGGAAGAGCCTGCTCCAAGAGGAACTGCCTTATGATAAAAGTTTGAATAGGGTGACAGTATTAGAAATGGAAAGGGAGAGATAGTCCAGGAGATATCGAGAAAAAATAACGGATTCGATCTGAAGACTGCTTAGGTGTCAGGGGGTGAAGAGTCCAGGGTGCCTTTGAAGTTTCAGGCAGATGGAAACCAGGAGGTTGCCTGTGGGAGGTGGAGGAGGGGGAGCAGGGTTTGGTAGATTTGGCGTTAGATTTGGAGATTCGAAATGATGGGACAGCCACATAGAATTCATAAGTGATTAGAGATACAGGATTGTGACGTTAGTGATGAGTGAGAACTGGAGGTGCCAGTGAGGAGGCTGAGGGGCTGGCGGGGGTGGATGAGACCTCTGGGAAAGAAGATGCGGAGAAAGGAGCGAAGACTGCTGAGGTCTGGACCTCAGGAAACATCTAGCATTGTGTGGTCTCAGGACAGGGGGTGCAAGAAAAGGAGTGGAGAAAGATCCGAGATATAAAAGGAGATGGGGCAAGGGAACCAGAGATTTGAGAGTTTCAAGACAAAGGGATCAATAGTGCTAAATCTCACCACTACAGAGAAGTCCCGGTTGATGAAAGCAAACATTTGGGTATTTTAAAAGAAGAGGTTTCAAAGACTGTGGACAACCCAGTGTCTTTGTAAGTTGCTTGTGGGAATGTAAATTGGCATAATCCTTCAGAAGGGCAATTGGGCAATATATTTCAAAGGCCTTAAAAATGTGTGAAATAGCTGACCCAGAAATTCTTCAAGGAATATAATCTCAAAGATACAATAATTAGAGTACTTTCTCAACCGACACAGTGTTGAGGATGGCATTGTTTTAAGCAATTGTATTTATTAACTTACTTAATCCTTAAGACAACCCTATAAGGTAAGAACTATTGATACTTTTTACTAATAAAGAAAAGGAGAGACTAAGCCAGTCATCTGAGCAAGGTCTAACAGCTAATGAGTCATGACATTGGGATCGAGATTGGGGAGAACAGCTGCAAGGCCCTTGTTCTTAACCACGAGCCATCCTGCTTCTTGAAATGATTAGAAATGAACACAACGCTCACCCTGAGGGTGTTCATTTTACTGTTATAATAACAGGAAACAATCTAAATGCTTAACAGCTGGAGATTGGCTAAATAAAATATGACTCCCAAACGAGGGCATGCTATATAGATGTTAAAAATCACGTCGTAAAAGAGCACTCAATGACATGGGAAAATGTTGATGATACCTTTCTAAGTGAGAAAAGCTGTTTTCAAAACAAGCCCAAACATGAAAAAAGAAAGATATTTGTTATTAGTCTCATGTGTGTACACTGACAGACAGACCTGGTTTCTGTACTGATTGTCTACACCCCACCAGGTTCCCTCTTCCCCCCTGCCCTGCCTAGCCTGGGAGCTCATCCTCAGACCCCAGTCAGTTTGGGGCAGTCAGCCCTATGCCTCCGGATCGAAGAGCTGCATGTTTTAACACAGGAAAGGGAATCGGGATGCGTGGTAAGTTCCATGCCCAGAGTGTCATTGTTTCCCCTCAAGTCACACCAGGAACACTTTCTGCATGACTGGTTGAGGCAGGATTCTTAGGGAGTGTCGACTATTGGGAATGGTTGGGTAGAGCTCATAGGAAGAATAGTTAAGATATATGGTGCCACTTAGGTGTGGAGGAGAGGATGGGTCCCCCAAACATTGGGGGTTCTAGAAAATGCCTGCAAGAGGATGTCCTGCTCCTTGGACCATGAAAGGCAGGCCAGAGCCCCTGCCCCCTGGGGTCACTGGCTTACATTGTAAGCAGCTGAGCTCCAAGAGGATTCGGACGCCCCACTCAAAATCCTCCTGGTTTTCTGTCCTATGCTTCACCCCAGCTCTGTATCCCTGTTCAGGCAAAGCCCAGAACTGACTGCTTAGAAAAATATTTAATTGAGATTCCTCCTACAGTTCCTATTTCTGCCTTGATAAGGCCTTGGCATGCCATGGGTGGCTAAATATATTGGTTGTTTCCTCTCCAATGCCAACCTAGTTTTTTAAATGTTCCCAAGTGCATCTGCCCAGCTTTCTCCTTAGAGAAAGTTTACAGCATTAGCCCTCTGTGACCTAGAAGAAAAGAACTGGGGAGGACGTTAACTTACCTAGAGAAGAGAAACCAGGGAATTATGTCTGTGCATGAGAAGTGTTTTCATGTATTCGTTCGTTCATTCGGGTAATCATCTCTTGAGCTCCTCTTGAGTTTTTGGCACTGTGTTTAACATGGACCACATGGATTGATGGAATTTGTCCTGATCTCTGTCCTCAAGACGTTGACAGTCTAGATCTACCAGCAGTACAGCGTTAAGTATGGAAGGTGCACAAAACAGAGCTGAGAGGAGGGTGTGCAGTGTCCTAGAGGGAGGATCCACAGGGAACATTCTCCTAAATAGCAGCATCTCTACCTGTCCTCAGAGTACTCAGGAATGAGGGAATGGGGAAAGCTGGAGAAAGAAAGAGCAAGAATATGGGGTAGATGGGAATTATGTGCATGTTACATTAGTTTGGGGACAATACCTTAGGCACTTTTCCCAATAGAATTCTGTTGGATTTGATATCCGGTTCTAAAGAAGTCTTAACCACAATTAATTTTTCTTTGGGCTTTGGTTTCTTTATCTACAAAATTTAATAATGCAGACAAATGTTTTATAAACATCTTTAGAGCCACAGAACCCCTTTTCCAAACAAAACACATGCAGTCCCTCAATATTTGAGACCAATAACATCAGAGATGCTATGGTTGAGGTGGGGTATGGGGGGCATAGCCAGCTCTGGCCTCCTGCCATCCCTGACCAAGATACCTCGGCAGGACTCCAGGGCTCACTGGGGCTGAAGTTGGGACCTGCAGGTTGAGATGGTACTTCAGGCGTCCCTGGCTCAGAGCTGGTTCCTCAGTGCTCTCTCTTCACCTCCCTTTGGGCACGTGCCTGGTCCCTGTCTCCGGGAGGAGTCTGCACCTGCTGCTTGGGAGCTCTGGTAGAGGCTGGTGGGAGGTGGTCTTGAAGTGCTTGGCATCACCAAACCCTGGGAGCAGTCAAGTTATGGTTCCCTTGGTGGGAAGAAAGTAGGTTTCATCTGAAAGCAGGAGGAATTTTGGCAGACAAGAGGGTAAGCACAGTTTGGTGGCATGTTACAAGTGGCTCTGGTCCCGTTACCCATTAGGTAGGTGCCTCTGGAAGATGTTTTAGGGAAAAGAGTCCTCATTTTCTCATCTCCTTGACTGGATAACCTCTCATTTCATAGATCCCAACAGACATTTCCTTTCAACATGCCATGTCTTTAGCATCTCGAATGGGCTTTACTCTCTACAATGTCAAGGCGGAGAATGGTCTTCCCATTTTGTAGATGGGGAAACTATCGCCCAGTGTGGTTGTCTCTTCCACAAAAGAACACTGAGACTCACTTTGGATTACGGTCTTTATCTCACACCCTCGCAGACTCCCGAGAGGTTCTTTCTGTTCTCTAACGTTTATCCATTTCATTGGTGTGGCATTTCCTCTGTGTTTGTTTGTCTGGAAAATCTAAAGTTGGATTTCTTTCCTTTCTCAACATTGCACAGAAGGCAGTGGCAGTATTAAGGGGTCTGAATGATTGACCCACAAGAGTTGTACAGATTACCATCTCTGTTCAAAAAATGCTGCTTTGGTCATCTTGGCAGGAGACTGGACAGTGGACGTGGTATTTTTAGGGTGAGGATGATTCAGACCTGGGGAGTCTGTAATTCCCCAAATCTTATTAACATAGGGGCTGAATACCAGACGTTCCTTTGGGTCTGTGTGCTGATGCGCTCAGCCTTTTCTAGCAACTTCTCCACTGGTCTGGAACCTTTTAGGGCATTCCAAGCCCCCGCACCTCTCCCCCCGCCCCAAGGCTGGCCTGTAGTCAAGCATCTTCACACTCTGCTACTTCCATCTGGAACTCCCTTCCTCGATTCCTGATGCTGGCTGCCTCCAGGCCTGCTTGCTATTCTGGTGCCCAGAAACCCACACAACTCTGCCAGCCAAAGCCATGCTGCACTGCAGCAGTGGAGAAAGGGTGGGCTTCCCTGGAGGCAGAGTGCACGGGTGAGAGTACCCATCCACCCATCCACGGTACCTCTGACGCGTCATCAAAGGGTACCTTAGAGAAAGTGAAAAGATAAGTTATAAACTGGGAGAAGATGTTTGGAATACACCTAATCCAGGAAGGATATTGTCAAGGGCATAGAAAGAACATCTCCAAGTTACCTTTGGGCTCAACGATTCTAATATTCGCAATGACACTGACTCTCCCTGAGACATGAGACTTTGCCTTATATGGAGTCAAAACCTTTCCATGGGAGAGTCTGGACACAACGTGGGGGGAACTGCTAGCTGACAGCTTCAGGAACCCAACTAACACTTAGGAAACACAGGTGTTAAGCACACCTCTCTGGATTCCTTGGGACAGCTTGCATAACTTCCTGCCTCCAGGCAGACCTAGTTATGAATTCAGTTGAGTTTTTGGGAAACTTGATACTGGAACAAAGTGAGAGCAGGAGGTAGAATTAAATAGAAGGGGAGCCAGGCCCTGCCCCCAAGGGGGCATGCACCCTGAAGGACTTCCACACGGAGGGCGCTTGTTCAGTCATCTCACATCAACTTGTCCAAAACTGACCAATGGCTTTCTTCTCCGGGCAAGCCCCCCTTGCTCACTCCCCAGTCTCCAGTGCTGCCAGGCTGGGAGGCACTGCCGATTGCAATTCCCTTTGCCCCTACGAGCCCTTGGTGAGCCTCACCATTCCCTCTCTTGTGGGGGATTCTCCCACTGCCTGCCCGCCCGCCTCTTGCCTTTAGCAATCCATTTGTAAGGCCCCGATCTCATGATGTCAGAACCTACAATGGCCCCATTCCCATGAAATCATGGCTGGTGGCCTCTGCCCAGCTTTCCAACACCCCCCACCATGCTCCGTCCCTTCCCCGTCACATCCTTTTGTGCTGCTGCCCTCCGTGGCTTCCCTTCTCCAGTCAGGCCCGTCTTGTCTGCTGGCACTCTGTGCACATGGCAGTCTGACCCCTCCCTCCACGGCGGGGCCTGCAGTGCTGGCCTCAGTTCTGCTCCAACCTCCCATCCGTCCGTCATGGCCCATCTCCTCTGTGCAGCCTTCCCCATCAGAGCCGCCCCTTTGTGCCTGGGTGTTTCTGTGTTGGTTATTTCCAACCTAGCACCAGTTTGGCAGTTTATCATCTATTGCTCAGTGTTGTCTTTTCAACAAGGCTGTCACCTTCTCGACGGTGAGGGCCTGGTAATGCCTGTTTGCATCATCTCCCTACTACACCCGATGCAAGCATGTGGGAATGGGAGAAATTAACATTGATTAAGGCCCTTAAGACATTATCTCATTGAGTCCTTTCAACCCTAAGAGTTGGGTATTTTTTGTCTCTATTTTGTAGATGAGGAAACTGAAGCTCAGAGAAATATGTTTACATTCACAGCTGCTAAGTGGTTGAGTCAGGATTTGAAATGAGGGCTGCTTAATAACAAAGCATCTTTCACTACGCCGTGTCTCTGTTCCAAAGTGAGGTGTAGCTGCTCATAAATGCATTGACTCAGAAACAGTTTGACACACGAAGCCGATATGTGTTTAGAGCCATTGCTAGCATTGAACTCATATGTGTTTCTTTGGATCACACCCTGAGAGCTTAAATCCAAGACTGACCCATTTTAATGCTTTTTTTTTTTTCCCCAAAGAAGCTGAGGGCAAGTTTTATGATTGATATCTCTTTAAAAATATCCTATTTATTTTTCTGGAGACATGTTTCTTCTAAAAATTTTGCTTGGTAGGAAATGGCCCGGGAATGTCTGACGTTGTCTCTGAACTGGACAACCAGAGAGGAGGCTGTGATAGCCAGTAATACGTCTCTCTCAAGACTGGTGCCACGGCAGTTTGGGATTTAGGGTGAGTTAAAGCAGCTTGGCAGAAAATGTTCCTGCCCTTGCATAGGATTAGATTGGAATCAAAGGTCAGAGGGTCACAAAGCAGATTTTCAAAACGGAACTCGGAGATTGTAAGTACACATATCTCCGTCAAGTTCCCAGATATGAGAACTTCCCCCGTGACCCCAAAAGAAAAATATTCCATTGCATTAGATTGCATTAGATATGAGAGAGAGAGAGAGAGAGAGAGAGAGAGAGAGAGAGAGGGCGCTCAAGCACCGATGAGACAGATATATAAAGGAAAAAAGAGAGAAAATAAAGAAATGAGGATTAGAGAAAGGCTGGTAGAAGGCTTCCTCTATTAAGAGGATGGAAAATATTTCTTGAATCTTCAGGACTGGAAGGGAAAGTGACTTTTGTCTTAAGCACCAGCTCTCCCCACATCCTTTTTCAGACCCCAGTGGAGCGAATACAAGGCCCGGTGGTTCCGGCTCTCCCTGGCCAGTCCCCATGCGACTCTGGCCTGTGTCTCGCTCCTTCCACTGCAGGGGGACGAGAGAGGATGGGGTTGATAAATCTCATCTCAGTCACTCCCGGTTCCTTGGCCTTGATTCTTATGAACCCTCAGCTGGGAAAATGAAGGTTTCTGGGGCCTTACCATGGAATTGACCCGGAGCTCTCTGCAGCTCTGAAATGGCACCGTGCTGTCTATTCTCTGGCTGGGACCTATGTATCTCTTCAGGTGGCTTCTCAGTTGATCTTCCTTTGGTTCCAAGGAAGAGGGGACTCACAGGCCTGGGTGCCTGAGGGGCGAGCTTAGAGGCCTGTCTAGCAGTCCTATTTCCCTCTCTCTGGCCTCTGGGTAGCTCCTGGCCACTCACACCACAGCCCTCCCGGGCCCTGGGGAGAGAAGAAGTCAGGGCTCGGTGCACGAGCAAGAGTGCATCAGTGTGGTTGTCCTCCGTCAAGGCTCATGCCCCATGGGAAGGCATTTGTCATGGTTTTGTCCTGTGCTCAGGCCCTGGAGTCAGACAATGTCCCCACACAGTAACTGCTTAGGTAAACATGCCTCAGGTCCCCAAAAGAAGGCCCGTTTCCAGAAGCCAAAGCAGAACAGGCTGCAGAGTCATACATTCCTGGGTTCAAATCCCAATGTAGCCACTAAGTACTTTGTGATCTGGTAGGTTTTCTGAGCCTATGGGTGCCCTCCTAGGTGGTTTTGAGAATTGAGTAAGAGAGGGACCTGGCACATAGCAGGCACTTAAATGAATGCCAATTCTACCTTCCTTGTGTTTTGGGTTCCACGCAGTGCAGAGAGAGCAGTAGCCCTTGGCTCATTTCCTACTTCTCTTCCCTTTGCTCATTTCATTCCAGCGTTGAATACAAAGACGCTCATTGGGGCATTGATGCTTGATGTGCCCTTGGCTGGAACTTCCTGCCACCAGGTCCCTCAGGTTCCTCTACCCCACCTCCTCAGAGAATGCCCCAGACCAACGCCCTGCCCACTCGATTTTTCTTGAGAACAGTTTACAGCTTTCCAGTGGGGCAGGGCAAAGGGGCACAGGTCACTGCTGCCTGCAGGGGCATGTCTGGGCCAAGCAGAACTTCAGCCTTCACTTGGCCTTCATCTGGGTGCCCTGAGGCTTACACAGCTGCGCGGAGTGACCCTAGCGGGACATGCTGTCTGGCTGTGGGAGAACCCTAACGCTCCAGACTCTCTTGCCCAGACACCTGGATTAAGGTGTCATCTTGCCCCATACTGTGCTGGCCACAAAACTCAGGAGCTCTAGCACCCCCCACCCCCGGGCTGTACTTTCTTACCCTGGGCTTGGGGCATACGGGGTGCTGCGGGGCACAGGAAGCCACAACTTCCTGATCATCCTTTTCACCGAATGGTCACTCACTTAAAGCATCATCATTTCCATAAATCAGCCTCAGATATCCCATGTCATAGAAAGCACGACTTCCATCTTTTACAAAATGTGAACTGAGGACTTTGGAGAAGTTTCACTTTTGGGGGGGGCGGGCGGGGGCACTGAGCTCTGGAATAGGAACCCGTTTGCCTGGGCTTTTGCAGGTCTTCCTAATCAGCTACTGGCAGAAATGTTCAGATGCCCTATTGGGGGTTTGTGGGCGGAGGTGCAGGACGGGGAACATTTTCTCATCAGAGGTGAGCTCCCGTGTGTAAGAGCCTTACTCACAGAGGAAACTCCGTGGAATGAATGCGCCCCGAGATGTGGGCTGATGGAGGGAACCCGGGACCTGCGTCCGGAGAACTGGCTGCTAGTCCCATCTTTTCCACTTCCTTCTCGTCCATGCTCTGAGCCTCATACTCTTCCTCAGAGGAGGAGGGGGCTGGGCTCCCTCTGTGAGGTCAACACAGAGGTGTGTGGGAGTTAAAGTCCCAGGAGAAGACCAGTCCTGACAACTGCACACTGGCCAGACAATGCACGATTAGCTCCATCTCCTGTCACTGTCTTCCCAGGGGAGCTCCATCTCCTGTCACCGTCTCCCCAGGGAGCTCCATCTCCTGTCACCGTCTCCCCGGGGAGCTCCATCTCCCGTCACCCATCCCACAGAGAGAAGACGGCCTGATCCTCCTGCCAGGGACACCTCGGTGGTCCCTGGCATCACTTGGCTTTTAGAGCTGGCTCCCGGTGTCCCCGCCAGAGCTGGCTCTGAGGAGTGGCAGGATGTTCTGTTTGCTCACATAGGCCCTGGGGACCTGCTGGAATTGGAGGTTGTTCAGAGTTTAGGGACAGAAGAGGGGGAGGAGGAGAGCCAGAGGCCGGAGCGGGCTGTGTTGGGGCGCTGGCGTGGTGGACCGAAGAGAGAAATGGGGCTTTCTCTTCCCAGGCCAGGCAGGCTGCTTCTTTATGGATACGGTGCGATGTTGCTCACCCCACAAACTCCTCATCCCGTCCGTCCTTCCTGAGCACCACGACGTTGTAAACAGCTTGGCTTGGAGCAGCAGAATTGATCTTGTCTGTCCCCCTCAGTGGCAGATTTAACACCTGGCCCCCAAATTCTTTGACCCTCCTCCTCCTGAGAGGTGGGATCTGTCTCCCCTCGCCTTGAATCTGTCCTTGTACTTGACAAATGACTACAGTAGAAGAGGTGCTGTGCCAGTTTTGGGGCCCAGGCCTTCAGAAACTGGCAGCTCCCACTTCCTGTTCCTTGGTACACTTGCTCCTGGACCCCAGCCACTGTGCCCAGAGGAAGCCAGCAGAGCCTGCGGGGAGGAGAGGCCCACGTGGAGAGGGGCCGACGCTCCAAGCCCACAGCCCTGGCCAAGCTCCCGGCCGACACCAGCACCAGCGTGCCAGCCTGCGGACAGCCATCCCCGACACCCCAGTCAAGCTGCCCCAGCTGACAGGGTCCAGGGCAGAGATGAGCTGCCCCACCAAGCTCTGCCCAGACTGCAGCTACGTAAGCATAATGAATGACCACCGTTCTTTAAGCCACCAAGTCTTGGGGTGATTTGTTATTCATAATAGAAAACTAACTGGCACACCTGGCTCTGGAGGGCAAGCCTTCAAGCCCCCCAGACGGTTGTATGTATTTTTCTGAGAGTAGCACCTGCCCCAAGCATCCTGCAGACTCTTTTCTCTGGCAAAAGACTCTCAGCCCATCTCTCTGAATGAAGATGATGATTAGCAGGAATTTTATTCCTAGAAGCCCACTCACCCTCCTTTCTCATCTCATTTCTCCTTCACAAATTGTTTTTATCTCCCCTCCTAGTTTTACCTCTTCCTCCTTCCAGCAGATCTTCATCTCGACCTCAGGCTCACGCAGCCCCCCAAAGGATTTCACTGCATGTCTTGGTGGCATCTCAGGGTGTGCACGTGCGTGTGCGCGTGTGTGTGTGTGCGCAAGTGTGTGCACGTGTGTGTAGCTGTGTGCAGAACGCGGTGTTGCAAACACTGCAGGAGGTAGTTGAGACGCTGATCGCTCTGATTGCTCACGGTTGTGGTTCCGTTGGAAACCAGCCATTCTTCTTTTAATATACTTTAAAACTAAGGTTAATCTTTTCTTGTTATACCATTCTACATTTTCCAGATTTTCTACAGTGGATATGAATTGTTTTTGTAATGAGGAAAATAAAATGCATTTCCAGTGCTAACGTTCAAGGTTGACAAGAATTCACATTCTGGTGAATTTCCTTCCAGACTTTCATCTGTACACAGATGTCTGTTGGGTATTTCAGATCGTGCCACAAATGCAGTTCTGGGTCTTGACTTTTCCCTGTACTATATAGTTTGAGTCTCTCTCTCAACAAATATTTCCCCAAATCTAATTTTAATGGCTTTATCATGTCCTAGCATATATAGTGTTCTTCATCACGTTCTACATAAGCAAATTATTTATTTATGTATTTAATTTGTTTAGCAGAATTAATGTGACATTTAGATTGTGATATATATATATATATATATATATGCATGTGCGTGTGTCACATCTTTGCACATAAAGCTCTGAATCTTTAAATTTTTGAGGTTTTTTTTTCACTTTGATTCCTAGAAGTGAACATTCCAGGTTATACACTATAAACTTTTGGGAGGTTCTTGATGTGTAGTACAAAATGGCAGAAACCATCTCTTTTGAAATGTATGCTTGGCTTCGGGAACGATCTCCTCATTGTCTGGGCATCTCTGGCCCTTATATTCCCAGGAAAGGACCAGGGATGTAGGAGCCCAAGGGAAGATGAGACCAGGTGAAGATATGGGAGAAAGTATAATATGTAGACAGCAGGAAAAACACCTTAACTTAGTTTATGAATCTTTGAATGGCTCAAGAGACAGTTTTTGTTTCCCAGCCTAATAAGATGAAGGGGGAGAAGGAACCAGCAGTAGTCACATGGGCAGACACTTTCCATACATGGCCTCATTCAGTCCTCACAAAGACGATCACTTATTATTATTCCTATTCCATCTGTGAGGATATGGGCCCCCAGCGGTTAAATAACACATCCAGGGGCTGTCAGCTGGTAAAGGCAGAGCCCAGGTGGGGGCCCAGGACTGCCTGGCCCCTGCAATGTAGGGGAAGGTGAATGGGCTTGTCATTCCTTCCTCTCCCTGACTCCCTGCCCCAGTTTGCTCTTTCTGCGTTTGAATAGGAGGGAAGTAGAGGAAGATAAGCAGCCCCTTCCCCACTGTCTCAAGATAGGGGATGCCATTCCCCAGAAGTTATTGAATCTCTTTCCCTGTAAAATGTCTAAATCTGGGTGAAGCCTCCTACCCCTCCACCCTGCGTAGATGACCCTTGGTGACCCTGCCGGGCAGAGGCTTTCGTGGGTTGCCGGGGCGTCCTCTGTGGCAGTTCTGACCTGCATTCTTCCAGCACATGTTGTCTAGGAGCATAAGCCCCCAGCTAGCGCAAGGCAGGGAAGGGAGCTGCAGGGAGTCTGGCAGATCAAGGAGTATTAATAATGTGGCCACTGGCTGCTAGGCTGTGCTCTGGGGCTGTGGCAGGGGAGGGGCGCGGAGGGCAGCCCAGGGCAGAGGAATGTGCATGCCACTCTGAACCCTGTGTTTAAACCCTAGCATGCCGCAGGAGGATTGCTCCTTAATCAGAGCTTTGTCCAAACCCTCACTCTCCCAGCCACTAAATTGCCTCTCTTACCCCTTCAGATTTCCTTTGTAAGATTTGTCCTCTGGGGAGCCACCCCAGATGGACCCCACGTGGCTCTGTTTAGATGCCTCATTCCATTTGGGTAGCTTCATCTGGAGGTGACATTCAAGCTATTTAAGAACAGTAAGGATGAGTCTAGTCCTAGTCATCTTAAGGGACAGCCAGCTCTGGAGGCCCCCTGCTGGGGCAAGGGTTAACCCTTTAGCTGCTGGACTTGGAGGAGGTCTGAAGGTGCCAGCGGAGAGAGTGGGTGGACAAGGGCACCAATGGGGCTCAGGGTAGTGGCTATTTCCCAAGGGATTCAGAAGTTTTTCAGTATTTTAGGAACTCGTATGGCTGTACCAGTGCATACTGGTATAGCTCAGGCTCTGCCTAGCTGGGGAAAAATGGAGACCTGTCCATGGTTTCTTAGCATCGTTGCAAGTGTTATCTTTCCTGACCCCTCTGTAGACATGGCCACAGGTCCCTCTTCTTCTGCATCTCCACACAGAGCCTCACATCGGTTTCTGGAGTCACGTCCCAGCAGCTGCCACATTCTAGCTCATCAGGGAGGGGCCCAACACGACCCAAAGCCTGTTCCCAGTTCCGCGGGTGTACGGGTCTCCATCTCCAGTTTCCCCCGCGGCATCTGCGCTTCCTGTTTCCCTCAGGGCAGACAGCCAGTCAGAGGTGGCTGGAAAAAAAAAAGATTGGGTTTTGAGGTGGGTTAAATTTGGGTTAAATTCTATGTGGAAATTTTAAGTTAAGACCTGCAGTCCTCAAGAATGGCGTGGCTGACAACACATTCTCTCTTTCCAGTGGATCTGGTCATTCCTCTCTTTCACGGAGGCAAGACATTGACCCCAGATTCCAGAGCTGGCTCCACCAGCACCAGCTGCATGGCCTTAGGTGAGAACTTCCCCTCTCTGGGCTTTGCTTTCCTCCTCTGCAAAACGAGGATTTGGAGAAGCTCATCTCTCAAACCCATTCAATTTCTAACACGCTTCAGTCCCATGGCTCCCTTCCATGGGTGTCAGCCACTCTTTAACCTTGGGCATAATAGTAAGGATAATAGTAGGATACTTGTGAAGGTTAAATAAGTTTGTACTGGTAAAGTGTTTAGAACGTTATCTATTTTTGCTGCCTCTGGTTCTCTGTAGGCTTCATGAAGGCCGGGATCTTACCTTTATTAAGTGATACCCAAAGCTGTGCATCTTAATCTTTAGTTGAGTAACCCTGTGAGCAGGTTGCCATCGGGGTCTCTATCCTATATTAGGAGGAACAGAACTGCCATCCATTGTGGTTTCACTCTGGGCCAGCCCTGTACCAGCCACTGAACATATATTATCTCATTGAATTCTTGCAACAATGGCAAGAGATAAGTATTATTCTCCCCTTGCTTTACTCCTAAGGAAATGGAAGGAGGATTAAAAAAGATAACAGCCACATAGCTAATAAATAATGGATTATGGAGTCACACCCAGGTCTATGGGACTCCAAAGCCCAGGCCAGAGTGAACAAAATGAATTTCTCTGGAAACACAGCTCACTATCAGCCCAGGCTCTCCCCAGGGTGGAAAGCTGCAGGGTAGATACCTGCATTTGGAGCAGGAAGCCATCCCGGGGTGGAAGGGTGAGCATTTCCCTTAAGGCCATCTCCTTCCTCTTTCAAGCCAGGCTCAAGGTTCCAAACCACAAAGGAAGATGAAAGAACCTTGTTGATGAAGTCCTCTACCCTGGGAAGAAGAAGTTTAAAAAATAAAAAAGAACGAAAAGAAAGAATAGAACAGAGGGAGGGGGGAGAGAACAATCCTTAACAAATATTTTCTGTTAATAAATTCCATTTTGCCTCTAAAATGTTTGCCAACTATCTAAGCAGGAAAAATTTTTCACATACCAGGTCAAACCGTCTCCAAAATGCCTCTCCGGTCTGCCTGCCCACAGTCCCTGTTTCCATAGCCCCCAGGGGACAGCCTCTTGTGGACTCTTGCGGTCCTCCCCCAGGAGGACCTGCCTTTTCCATGAAGGAGATTCAGCGGGATTTAGGCATGCTTTCCTCCCAGTCCTGGGAAAAGGCGACCTCGTGGCCCTACAGGTCATTTCGAGTATCCATCTCCCTTTCCTCTCCTCCCTTCCCCTTTCCTCTCTTTCCCTTCCCTCCTCTCTCTATCTCGCTGAATCACAGCGTAGGAAATTGGTTTCTCCTCTGCTCTCTGGCTTCCCTTTGGGGTCCATCCGCCTCTGCCCAGTGAGGAACAACTCTCTCTTACTCTCTCCTCCCTGCTCTCCCTCCATCTCCCTTTTCCATGCGTCCTTCCTCTTTTCCTTTTTCCTCCCTTACTTGGTTTTGTTGGTTGGGAGAAAAGAGGTTCTCGAACCCTTCATGTGTGTAGTCTTCCCATACCTCCAGCCCTCTGCCTTCATGCATAGATGCAACAAATTTTATAGAGGGCTTCCTGGTGGCTTCCAGTTTTGAAAAGTGCATCGGGCCTCAATATTGGGTTTGGAGACAATTCCAACTGGTGCCAAAGACTCGTTCATTTTGTTTTATTGAATTTGCTTAGGAATAAGATCTCTTGAAGGTCCTGCGGGTAGATTTATGCCAAAACATACACCATTCAGGGACTCCTGAAGCCATCTGGGGAATGTCTGGATGAAAAAGAAAAGCATTTGTCAACATCATTCTGCCAAGCTGGGGAGCAAATGTGGATCTAGTTAAAACTAAAATGAGGAAATGAGGCCAGAGGGTTGATTAGCTTTTCCCCTGGTGGACCATCTTTCTACCTCCAGCTCAACTCTTCCCTTCCTGGAACAGAGAGAGGCCACTTCTACCACACGGCCTTCACGGAGCCCGCCTAGGAGAGTGTGCTCTGCTTGTCACAGAAAGAAGCACGCTTGCTGTCCTATGTCAGACCCTGGGCTCGAGTTATTCTTATTTTTCCCTCTGGTGTACTGTGGAGACTGTTGGAGAGGCTGTGATTTCTTATTCTTTGAGGTCATAGAGTCAGAGCCTTTGGGTGGTCAGGACTTCTCTGGGGTCATGATAACCCCTTGAATAGAGGGCCCAGCCTCTATTCAAGATAGCTCTTCCTTCCCCTCCCTTTCCTTAGCCACTGTTTGTTGACGCTCACCATGCTCCCTGCATGGTGCTAGATGCCGAGGATGCAATGATAAATAAGACAGATTCTTGCCTTGATGAAACTTGCTGTCTGGTGAAGGAGACAGATGCAGGGCACCAGTGTGCATCAGTCAGTGTCGGTAGCAACTATGGCAAGAGCCATGTTTACACTTTCCAATATCTTGTGTTTTGTCCCTTGTCATTAAAAGCTTCATTTTAGCCTAAACTCTTTGACCCTGCGATCTTGCTTCTAGCATCTATCCTTATTTATGTGTGTAATAGCACATATGTGCTATTATAATAATATAATAATATAACGTTTGTTTACAACAGCATTACAGTTGTTAATGTAATGTTTGTAATAGCAAATGACTAGAAATACACATCCCAAGAGTCTGTCAACAGGGTATTGGTTAAATACATATGATATATCCATATAATGAAATTCTATTCAGCTATAAAAAGAAAACAAATACGAGGAAGTTCTTTTGTATACACACGTATGAAATCATCTCCAAGAGGCAGTGTTGAGAGAAGACAGCAAAGTAAAGAACAGGGAGTTTCATGTGTTGGCATTTTTGTAAAGAAAAGAGAAAAGAGTATGAACGTGTGTGTTCATGTTCGGTTGTTTATGTACACAATGTCTCCGGAAGGCCACAGGAAAGGGGAGCTCTTCGGCTATGGGACTGTTCACTGAATCCTCGTTTGTACATTTTTGACTTTTAAGCCTGTAGAGTACTTCTTCAAACATTTTAATTTCACTTTTAAAAAGAAGAACAACAGGGAGAGATGAGGTCAGTGGCAAACTGAATGCCCTCTATATGGTGGGCAGCAGCCGTACCGTTGTACCCAATATTAGTGTGGGCTGATGCAGGTTCCATGTTGCCAGGTCTTTTAATTTTTCAAGAAAAGCTGGAAATAATAATATGTTTGAGAAATCTTCCAATTTAAAAATGTTAGCTCAAAGTAAAAAATAAAAAATCAGGCTAAATGAAGCAGGTCTATGAGCTGTGGCTAGTCTGAGCCCATCCATGTGTGACCCTTGCGGTAGGGACTCCAGGATCCCTTAGGAAGCTACTGTCCTTACCTAGGACAGAGGCAGTGAAGGCCACTTAGGTCAGAGGAGCAGGAGGGCAGGGCAGGAGGGGATGGAGTGGAGGCTGTGTGTGTCTGGGGGCCTGGGGCACCGGGCAGGAGGCAGAAACCACAGGATCTGGTGACAGCTGGCCATAGAGGATAAGGGAGAAAGAGGTGGAAGAGCACTCTGGATTTCAGGCTTGAGTGGTTTGTAGGACGGAGTGGTTTACAGGCAAAATGGAAGGAGAATGGCTCGGAAATCGGGGAGACCTGGATTCTTACCCCTCCTCCACCACTTGGAATAAAAGGAAAATTTTAAAAATCATTAAATGTAGATAGTACTAAATGTAGATTGGTACTAAATAAGATAATGGATGTAAAGTGTTTATAGCACTGGAAACATTAGTTGTCACAGACATTTGCTGTTTTTGGTCGCCACCATCCCTTTTCTCTATTTCCTGCTCTACAACCCCACTTTCCTTACGGTCCATGTGATCTCACTTCACCCCCAAGAGGGAGTGGCAGGAAATCAAGTCTGACCAATGAGTGACCCTCACCCTCTTGGCAACAGTGACAGGTTCAGGGGTGGTCATAGGGCCCAGTCAGACCAATCAGAGCCACTGAGAGTCCGTTCTGGCCCTTCCACTGGCCCGGGCGTGCGGTTGGGGTGGGCTCCTGGCTGCTCCAGCCACCGTCTTGCCACCCCCAGGAGACAGAGTATGAGACGGAGCCCGCCAGGCTGAGCAAGCTGAGAGATGCGGAGAGAGAGCTCAGGCCTGGGAAGGAGTTCATGTCCCTGCATCGTGCCTCAACTCCATTCCCGGTGTTTGCACTTACCCTTGAACCAGTACATCCCCTTTTACCTTGGATACATACGCTTAAACAAACAAACAAATGAACAAACACGAGTGTCCATGGACAGGGCACAGGTAATTGCTAAGCAGGCCACCTGGTGTCTGGTGTTCTGGTGTCCTGAGACTCACCAGCTTCCTTAATCCCCTTGCAGACCCTGCGGGGTGGGAGGCGGCGCAATCATTAGCGGCCGAGCGTTCCTAGTGCCCTCCTGCAACACGGTGTGTCAGCATCGTGGGATGCTTCCCAATTAGTGAAAACGTAGACACACAGTGAAGTGGGAGCCCAGGTGAAAACAAAGCGGACAAAGAGGCTGTCCAGAGACAGACAGGAGTGAGGCCGTGGGAGGGAGGTGGGAAATGGATGTTGTTTCTAGATTCCTGTGTGGGGAAAGCTCTGCAGGGAGGCCTGCGATCCCAGGGCACTGAAGCATGCAGGTCACTGCTGGAACTCGGGGTCTCACATCACATAGGCCCTGTGAGCACTGGAACAACCGCCCCCAGCACATGGCACCTGCAGAGGAACATCGAAGGGGCTGACTTTGCTCAGGCAGGAGAGGTGAGTCTGCGCTGTGTGTGAAGTGTGTGTGAAGGTCCGTCTTCCCATCCAAATGGTCAGGGTGGGGCCCAAGTCCTACTCATCTCAGTGACCTTCATAAGAGCACAGCCTGACACACAGAAAGAGCCAGAATAAAATGTGTTCCACAAGAAACAACTGGAAGAATTCAGTGGACTGTTCTCCTCTTCCTGCAAGAGTGCCCCTGAGCAAGTGGGCTAGATTTGGGACTGGGGAGCTCGCGCAAACCCTGACGTGAAGAAGGAAAGTGGACCTGAGGTCCCTCAGAGAGCTGTCAGTCTTCTGGACTGCTTCTCTCGCTGAGAAATGTTGACAGGGCATTGGGGTTAGTTTCCCCGACACAGGGTCTGCTTGTCATGCTTCCCTGCAGCTGCAGGCACGGCGGCCAGCCTGCAAATTAAAGGGCCATGTTTGGAGGGGAGAGACAGTTGGGTGCCTAGTGGCATCTCAGCCCAGCCACCCTGCCTTCAAGGACCAAAAATGATGAACTCTTTGTCTTGCAGCTGCTGAGACCTTTTACTTGCTATCCAGGCTACACCACTTCTAGATGGTTGCCACGTTACAGCTTCCAAATGGTCTGCCCGCTCCAGCCCTCACTCTCCTCCCACATAGATCCTGGATGGTAGTTGGTAGGATGACAGGAACCCAGGTGCCATGGGACCCCAGCAGAGGGCCGCTTCTGTGGGCTCGCTTCCTCGTCTGTGCACTGAGTATGTGGTGCCACATCGTAGAAGGAAGGTAAGGGGGCTTTGACATGCCTGTTGTGGTCCTTCTTTCAGGAGGAACTTGGACCCAGGTTGGGCTCCAAAGCAAATGCTGAGCAGTGGTTCTCAAACTCCAGGGCACGTTACAATTAGAACGTGGGGGAGAGCTTATTGTGAAAGGTAGATTCCTGGACCCAATCCCAGAAATTCTGATTAGGTTTGAGGCAGGGCCTCATAGTCTATATTTTTAAGAAGTACCTTGAGTGCTTCTTAGACCATGCTTTTTTAGACTGTCTCTGACATTCCTGATAACTCTGACATACTGACATTTCCCCAACTGTTGGTCATTTTCTTTGAGTTAGCAAAAAAGTGTTCATGATCGAGCCTGGATTTTGACTTCTCCCCAAGGTGCAGGCTTCAACTTTTTCTCTATGGGACCAGCTAGTAATAATTGCTGGGGTGTTCGTTTGATAGAAAACACACCTGTTCATGCGGTGATTCTCGATTCAGATGTTTGGAGAGAGGTAGAGTGAAACTGCAATATGGAGTCTAAATAGTTTCCTATGAGCAAAACACCTAAATGTTCTAAATAAGACAGCAGTAAAAAGCATGGGTTAACAGCATGTGTTCTGAGGCCAGTTTGCCTAAGTTTCAAATCTAAACTTTTTCACTTTCCAGCCTCGAGACCTGGGGCAAGTTACTTTACTTCTCCTTGTCCCAGTTTCCTTCTGTGAAAATGGGACTGATAATAATGGCACCTGCCTGCGGGGTGTTGCAGGAGGTAAATGAGTTAACAAGTACAATAAGCACTTAGCACGGTGCCTGGTGCTTATAAATAGGAAATATTACCTGTTATTAACAAAGCCGAGGGCACAAACGTTCCTAAGAGGTAGAAACCAAGAGGGAACTGAAAACTAGAAGAGTGAACACGTGGGCTGTCCCTTGTAGTCACTACAGATCAGTGGTGTTGGTGTTAGAACTGGCCCTGTCTACACAGAGGCTTGAGCCTTAACACTGTTCAGGGACAGGAGCCAAAGTCTGGAGCCTGTGGGAGGTGGTGTGTTAGCACTGAGACTTCAACATAAATCCAGGGCCCTGGAAGGACAATGTCCTTTAAAAAATTGTAGAGCGTAAAGAGTCAATCTCTAGCATAGAGAACTGAGAAGAAAGCATGTTTATCTGGAACTGAGCTCTAGCTCAGGAGGGGAAAATGTCACCCTTAAGAATTCAAAACCACCGGCATGAGTCTTTCATGGGGTTGGGGTTTGAATAGATAGTTTCTGCACAACCTAGAAATCCCTAGGCTAAGAAATAACGTAAAATTTGGTCTGGGCCAATTATGCTCTGTTAGAAGCAAACGGTTTAATTATACTGGTTTCTCCAGATTAAAGCCCTGCTGAACATGAGCTCACAATCTGAAATCATGCAACACTTAAGAAAAAACATGAGCAAAAGTCTGCAGGCCCAACAAACAACAGAATTAGACGTTCCGGAACCTTAGAATATATAACTATCAGAGGAGACCATAAACTAAATGTGTTAAAATGATTAATAATATAAAATAAGGCTTCAAAAACATAAATATCTGGAAAATGAATAACATCAGGCAGATTTTAAAAATAAAACAAATAACACCTTTTCTTAGAAATAAAAAAGTACTGATTAATATTTAAAACTCAATGAACAGGCTAAATAGTAGATTACACATAGTTGAGAAAGAATTAGAAAACCTGGAGATAAATCTAGGAAATTATCCAGATGAAGACCAGAGATGAAAACTCTGAAAGAGATATTAGGAGACACGGAGGATGAAATGAGAAAGTCTAACAAATATGTAAGAGGGGTTCCAGAAAAGAAAATTGGGTGAGGATTGATGAAAGATAAAAATGTTTAGATTCAGGTATCACAATAAACCCCAAACTAGATAAATAAAACCAAAGACTCTTTCAGATACACCATATCTAAGGAGCAGAACACCAAAGACAAAGAGAAACTTTATAAAAGAAACCAGAGAGAAAAGACTGAGACCCATTGCAGCTGAGAATACCATGGGAGAAGCCACAGAGACCACGTGAGTGTCAGTGTTCCCAGGACCTGTGACCTAGGAGTGGAGCCCACACAACGAGGGACCTATGGTGGGTCGGAGGCAAGGTAGATTGAGGGCAGAGGCAGAGGCTGAGATCAAGGATGGCTTCAAACGCAGGCCGAGGGTTTGGATTTGGTATAGAAGGCTGCCGGGAGCTCTTGCATTGTTGCAAGGATCCAATGAGACAAGATAAATAGGCTTGTTAACTAAAAAGCAATTTCCAAAGAATTGTTGTGCAGTGACTGAGTGTGGAAATGAACCTATTCTGGGACTCTTTGTTCTCAACTTCAAACTGCTGTTTTTAGTTTTGTTTTTTTTTTTTTCTCCTTTTCTTTCTTCTTTTCTCTTTTTTTTTTAATTAGCACAGTGAGGTTTTGCAATAATCTAAGAGACTTGAGAAAAGTGTTAAATTAGTTTTGAGCAAATGCTTCTTATTTTACTCTGGATTAAGCATCCTGTGTGCAGTGTTGACATTTTTTGGAAATGGCATAAATTATCCCACTTCTTTTGCCCTCTCTATTGCTTGGTCATATTAGACTGACCCTTCTTCCAATTGAGTCAAACAAAGATATTCTTTGGGGTCTGGGAATATCCCTGAAGACTCTTTATATACAGCTTGGTATTTTTATGTGTTCGCTGTTCTTCTGAGCTGTGTTGACAAATGGAAAGTTGGAAAGGACTTGCTCAAGAAACCCCAGTAAAGAATCAGGCTGCAAGGAATGTGAGTGAATTAGCAGAGGCTTGCCCTGGGGAAGTGAGGAGATGGGCTGGGTACCACTCAGCTCACCCCGTCATCCACCCAAAAGCTTTTATCTTGTTGGTCTGGGCATGAGGACACATCTGGTTTGGGGACAGTCAGGGAGATCTTGTTCTTTCAATATGTTTTTATTGAGTAATGACTGTGGACAGTCACTGTAGTCACTGTTCTAGGGACACTACAGTAACCCAGAAAAAGCCCCTGCTCTCTGAGCTTGGACTCTAGCATGAGATGTAGATAAGCAACTATAATGTAGCTCTAAAAGTGCTAGATAAAGGAGGTGGTATAAACACGCAGTGGGGAGACGTAATGTCTGAGGCTCCAGAGGAATAAACAAGAGTCACTGGGGGAAGGAAGTTCAAAGAACTGTGCATTGTTCAATTTTTCTAGGGCACCAAAATGAGAGGTGAACAGTGAGAAATATTGCTGGAAAATCAGGCAGGAGCCAGACCAGAAGGAGTCCTGTAAGCCATAGTTAGAATAACCCTTGATCTTGAAGACTTTGGGGCCTTGAAGGGTTTTATGCAGAAAAGTAACCCGATCAGATTTTCTTTTTAGAAAGCTCGCCCTGGCTGCTGTCTGGGGATTCCACTAGAGGGGAGAAACGGGACGCAGGGAAACCCATCAGGCAGCTGTTTCAGCAACTGCAGGCAGAACCAGGTGGCAGCAGTGGAGGTGGGACAGGGGAAGATTAAAAAGGTGCTTCTGCAGGAGAATTGGTAGGGCTTGGTGATTGAACGTGGGCTTTGAGGGAGAGAGAGGATGCAGGGCAAGTTCAGGGTCCTGGTTCAAGCATTAGGCAGATGATAGGAGGAAGTTCTCTCCTACGTGGAGACAGAGCTATAATCTATGGCGGAGAAGAACAGATACAACTTAAGGAACATTGGGCCAGCGTCACAGGGTTCACCTGCGTGATCTCACAGGGCACACACTCAGCGGGGACTGGGTGAATGCTCTGCTGGCCATCTTGAAATTTGTAATAATTTTGTCTTTGAACTTACGTTTTGTAAGTAAAGACTGGTAGGATGACAGAGCTTGCTCAGGAGCAGAGCAGAGGAGGTATGTGCAATGTGTGTGTCCTCCATTCCTGTTGCTCCATTCACCTAGAGTGTTTGGGGTGCCCATGGGCACTGAATCCCAGTGGACACACGTGCGTGGCAGTTCAGCAAGACTCCAACGGGTACAAGGTATGTGTGTTCTGGAAGCTGGTGGCGTTGTCTCACTGAACAACTAGAGTCCCTGTTCTTTTTCTCTATCAACATGACCAAGACTGAGTAAGTGGGGTGCTGACTGCCCTGAAGAGCCATGCGCTCCATTCAAATCAGAACTTGTTTCACATGCAGAAAGAAGGCAATGGTGTTCTGAGAAACACAACGACCAAGGCAGCCCCTTAGTCCTGTGGCTTCCCTGCATTGGCCCAACGCCCTGTGCTGCAAATGACACAGAAAGGAAGGGAAGCACAGGGCAACGCTTAGCTCCTTCTCCTTTGAGTCCTTCTTTACTCAGCATTTAATTGAAGGCAGATTTTGAAATGAAATACAAAATTAAAAAAGAGAGAAAAAAGAAATTGAAGGTAGAGGGTGTTGGTAGAATGTGCACTTATCAAAGACACTTGAGTTAAATTTGTGCCATGTTTCTGCTCTTTTGGTAAGAATGAGATACATATGCATGGATGAGCTGCAGTATGCAGACTGGGTAATTTCTGTGGTTCTGCATGTGAGTTAAGGTTCTTATATTTGCATTTAAAACTGACATTGCACAATATAAAAATAAACAGTAAAATTCATGCTAGTTTTTTAAAGTTTTAATTTTTCTTTACTTAGAATGACACTAAATGACATTTTTTAGCAAATATAAACACCACGACAGTGGAAATGCAAAGTGGTATAGCCACTTTGGAAGACAGTTTAGCAGTTTCTTGCAAAGCTAAACATAGTCTTAGCATATGATCCAGCAATTGCACTCCTAGGCATTTATCTAAATGAGCAGAAAACTTATGTCCACATGAAAGCCTGCACATGAATCTTTAAAGCAGCTTTATTCATAATTGCCAAAATTTAGAAGTGACCAAGACATCCCTCAGCATCCATTTGTGAATGAATAAAATTGTGGTGCATCCACATGATGGAATATTATTCAGTGATAAAAAGAAATGAGCTATCCGGGCCGGGTGCGGTGGCTCACGCCTGTAATCCTAGCACTCTGGGAAGCTGAGGCGGGAGGATCACTTGAGACCAGGAGTTTGAGGCTGCTGTGAGCTAGGCTGACGCCACTCTAGCCTGGGCAACAGAGCGAGAGTCAGTCTCAAAAATAAAAAGCCAAAACAACAACAACAACAACAACAACAACAAAATAATGAGCTATCTGGCTACAAAAAGACAGGGGGGAACCTTAAATGCATACTGCTTAGTGACGGAAGCCCATTCTTCACTGTAAAGGTTACATTCTGTATGGTTCCAACTATGTGATATTCTGGAAAAGACAAAACTATAGAGTAAGTTAAAAGATCAGTGGTTTCCAGGAGGGTGAGGAAGAGGAGAGAAATGAATAGGTGGAGCACAGGAGATTTTTGGGGTGGTGAAACTCTCTTCTACATGATACTGTAATGACAGATACATGACATCATGTTATTATGTGCAGTCAAATCCTATAGGGTGTACAGCACAAAGAGTGAGTGTTAATGTAAAATTACGAACTTAGTTAATAATAATGAGTCACTATTGGCTCATCAATTGTAACAAATGTACCGCACCAGTGCAAAAGTGCAGAGGGGGTTTAGGGGAGCTCTCTGTACTTTCTGCTCCTTTTCTTCTATTAAAATATACTCTATTAATTAATAAAAAAGAAAGAAGAAATCTTAGTCCCATGCTGTATTGACTTCTGGGAGAGTGGCTAAGACACTGGTGGTGGAGAAAGTGACAACCACTCTAGAAAGTCCTTAGAGTGACCAATGGCCTCTTTTTCTTGGCTTGAGGACCCTGCTTTGTCAACAAAGAGTGGAGTCAGCCAGGACCCAAGCACATGTCAGCTTCTCCTTTGGGCACCGCCTGGATTTCAGGTGGCTGCTGTCAGGGCTGGTGCTCAGGTGTACATTGTCATGCTCACCCCCTGCCCTCTGCCCTATCTTCCTCTTGCCCCTTTTCAGAATTTAGGAATCATGATTTCCCTCCAAATCTACAAGAAATGAGGAGCGACGTTTCTCCTTGGACAACCAAATGATTGTTAGCATTATCAGAAAAGAGACTTTAGTACCATCTCTGCCACTCACTGGGTGACTTTGAACAAGTTGCTTCCCCTCTCTGGGACTCATTTGACCCACGTGTAAAGGGAACATGGTGTGGAGGGAGGCAAGTGGGGTGATTTTCCAAGAGAGCTACCAAAGAACCCCCATGTGTAGAAAGATGGAAACAGGGCTGCTCTGCGTGCAGCCAGGGAAAGGTGGAGAGGGGTAACCCAGAGTCCCAGCCCACCACTCACCTGTTCTCTTGACCCACTCGTGTCCTGGAGCTCTAGAATTTCTAGAAATCCCAGGGTACCGTGGAGCACAGTTTGAGAACCCCTGATTTGATCCACCTCCGTCATTTTATGAATAGAAGGGCAAAGGACTTGCTCAAGGTCATCAAGAGGTTTGTGGTCATGACGGAATTAAGACCCAGGTCTCTTGACATCTGGTTCAGTGCTCTTTCCCCTGGCTGTTTTGCCCTAGTCCTGTTATGGCCACTCTTTGTTTATTGAGTGGGAAACACCCTACAAGCCCAAACATGAGCTCTGCCCTCTGGGAAAGGAAACAGCAGCCCACACACAAATCATTGCCACTGCCCATGCACCCACCAGCGATGCGATCCTGACAGGTTATTTGTGTTTCTAACCAAGTATGAGATTCCTTAGGTCCCTAGGCCTCTGGTAAGCTCTGTCAGGGTCTTGCATGGACCTCTGGCTCAGAGTTTTAGCGATTGTCCTCGGTGCCAGTGCAGCACTTAGTTATGCACAGGCTTCCATCCGTATAGCCCAGCCCTGTCCTGAGTACTGGTCCTAGCTCTTCAACTATATGCTCTGCTCCATAAGCATGCAGTCCCCCCATGCCTAGTTTGGTGTTCTATACACAGTTGGTGCTTAGTTTAAAGTGCTTAGTTACTCATGCTGCTTTTCAAGGCCATTCAACCTGCTTCTGCTCATGAAATGGGAAGAGGAGCAACGTCAGAAGAGAGTTCCAGAGGCAGGCAAGCTTTTGAACCTGTCAGAAAGGTCAGTGCACCACTTCACCCGGCATGGCAAAAGTGAGAAGGAACTAGGCTGGCAGCCAACGCGAGTGTACTACAAATAGCAGCTACAAGTTTGGAACGTTTACTGTGCTAACCCTGCAGGTGCGTGATCTCCGGGAATGCTAAAAACAACCTAGGATGGACTTATTCTTCTCGTTGTGCAGATGAGGCAGCTCAGAGACTCAGACAAGGCAGGGAACTTGGAAAAAGCTTCAGAACTATAATTAGAACCCAGGTCTCACTGATTCCAAAATCCAAGTTCATAATCTCCGTATCAGGATGACCAAGGGCAATATATAATAATTGGGTTTTGAAAGATCTTATGGGTAGTTTAAAAAGCTTGCATATCATATTTTTTGGCAGTCCTCTGCCCATCTTTAACCTTCAGGCCACCTTGCTGTCTCCTCCTCTTGCAGGCTCCTAAAGAATTTAGGACAGCAAATGAAAGGAGTAGAGAATGTAGAGCCGGCAAATTTATAAACCAGACATGTTAACATGGCCCAGAGATCTCCAGGGAAGGGGGAAGAGGGGTGCTGTCTGAGACATTAACACAGCCAGAGATGGGGTCATGAATACAGAAAATCTGCACAGTTTATCCCAAAGGTCTATAAATCAAGAACATTTTGATCCTACTGATCAGTCCCACAGATCCAGACATGATAAGTAAAATCCTTCCAAGTCCACTTGGGTCTCTGAGTATATAGCAGGGTGGTTGCTCAGGGACCCCGGAGTGTGACAGACCTGAGTTTCATTCCCAGATCCAGACCTGTCACTTATTAGCTGAGGGACATGGGGCAAATTATTAATACTTAAGCCTTTGAACTTTAGTTTGTCATCTAGATCTTGGAAATAATAATATCTGCCTCAGAGAGTTGCAAAAATTAAGAGACTCTGGTTCAGTGCTTAGCATAGTATCTGGCATATTATAAGCTTTCAATAATAGTTGCTGTTATTGTGACTATTGTTAATGTTATCCATGTTCAGCTTCTCATCAAGTCAGAGATAATTTTTTTGACAGCCTAGGGTTTGATAGCTCCCTTTAGGGGCTTGGTCCATCCCTGGGCTCAGACTCCAGTGCAGCAGTTAGTTCTTGCTCTGCCTCGGTCTTTGCACCCATGGGGCCTCCCTGAAGGGCCCTGGTGGAAAGACAATTGCGTAGGCTCTTTCCAAAGATAGATTGGCTGGTAGCTCAGAAGCATAATTACCCAGACCCCAGAACCTCTAACCTTCTTGAAAATTCTTGAAACTACCAGAACATTCAAAACCATCAAACCAGTTCTAAAGTTCTTGCTAGCCTGCAGGCAGCAATAGACTCAAAATACTTGAGCTACACTGTTTTATGGAAACTTAGAAATCATCTGATCCAACCTCTTTCCTTTGGATAGAACCACAGATTATTAGAATTGCAAGGCAATAAATAGCTCCGTGAAGGACTGAGAATGAGACCCAGTCGAGACTTTCTCTGGATCTGGTGGTCTGTAGTCCAAAGCGTCCCAGGCTCCCACAGTTTTCTGGCTACTCCAGTGCGTGGCAGTTGTTCCTGCAGCGAGGCCAGCTGGAGCGCAGCCTCCCCCTCTGTTGTCCCTTTGGCCCTACGACTGATGGACTTGTGGCCCTGTTCATCCCAGGGCACAGGAAGCTCCTCAAGGGCAGGGGACACTGTAGCAACTAGAATCTTAAGATCACATACATGTTTTAGCTGGAAGAAACCTTAGAAATGACCTCATTTCACCCCTTTATTCTACAAATGGGAAGGCAGAGGCTCAGTAAGGAAAAGGGTCATGTTTGTGGTTAACAGTTGCACAGTGGCAGAGCCAGCACCAGAGCCTGGAGTTTTCTGACTGCTTCACTTTTCTATGCCGTTGCACTGCACACCTAGCAGGCTGTCAGTATGCTGATGGCTCATCCATTTTTACCCCTAGCTCAGCCTTCTCCCTACAACTTCTGACTTGTAAATTCTACTTCTGACTCAGCATCTCTACTTGCATAAGGAGCAAACATCCCCATGTGTCCAAAATGGAGCTTGGAGAAGATTGAGTGTATGTGAGCGTGCTTGTGTGGTGTCAGGGGAGGGGAGTAAGTGCTCAGCACACGTTAGCTTGCTATGGGCTAGAAACACTGTCTAGCTAGTCCCGGTGGTGCTAATAGATGACACTGGGTGAAAGAAACCCTGTGTGTTCTCTGTAGCAGATGCCAAGGAGCAAAACTGTCATGTTGGGGAAGTTTCAGAACCAGCCCTTCCTCCTGCACAGATACACAGCCAGCAAGCACTGGAACAAGGAAGAACATCAGGATGTCAACAGAGAGAGAGGGGAAAAAAATATACACACACACACACACACACACACACACACACACACACACACACACACATATATTTAGTGTTGGAAACTGCTTTAACTCTCCTATTGTTGATAGGTTAAGACTGCCATGTTCAATTCCACATAGTATAAAACAAACTACTCTGAAAATTTATTAGGCTAGCTGTTATCTGTTATCAGCTGTTTTATTGTGGCCTCTATAGCCCTCTTTCTTAAAATTCTGATTTTCTTTTTTAAGGACTTTATCCTGTTGGAATGGCCTATATGAAAAAACTGCAAAATGTGGCCCTAAAGGAGAGAATGAAGTAATTCATTATACAAGATCGACCGGCAATTGCACGAGCACCTACCAAATACCAATGTCCTCATTGACACTAAGCTCCCCACTCCTGCAAACGCAATCAACAAATTCAATAGCTTCCTAAGTCAGCGGCAGCGGAACAGGGCGAGCCCCCCAATTTGTTACGGCAGGAAATCACACGTCCAGTGTCCTCAACAGCTGTCCCAATTTGTTCAGACGACAACTCAGCAGGAAGGGTCCCATGACGCGCAGTCCTTTCAGGCATCTTTAAGACGGGAGATTGTGTGTCTCATGAGATAATCCCTCCTTCTCTGATTTCCGCAGCTGAGTTTTTTATGTGCTGTGGGAAAATAATTCAATCAGGAACCGTGTCAAGGTCATCCGTGCGGGCCCTCTAACCATCGGTGGGCTGAAGAGGGGCCGTGGGTGGATGAACTTCTCAGAAAGTCCTCGTGGCCTTTATTCGGTTTCTTTTGTGGGTCCTTATGAAATGGAGCGTGTTGGAACAATTGTATTCCAAGTGTTGTGGAATAGAAATTAAGAATAAAACAGAGAGGGCGAAACGGGAAGCAGAAAAGGCTATGAGGTACAATCAATGTCTTCGTAACAGGGAGGTCACACGCGTCACCATCCACTACTACAGTTTTCTTTTGCTGATCATGCTGTCAGGAAGGGCATCCTCCTTCCTGAAGACATTCTCCTTAGCAGCCTCCAGAGATGAAACTGCTGTTTTCCCGGGAGACATACCCCTCCCGGCTAGACGCTAAAGGTGACTGCCTCATGCCCTAACTGTATTCCCACAGGACCCAGCCTCAGCCATGGAAAAGAATGAACGTGGACATTTACCCTTAAGTAGGGAAAAAAAAGAGAGAAAAAAGCCTGAAAGTCTGTTCTAGTTTGAGAGGAAAGGAATTAACAATGGGGGGAGGGAGGAGAGTCTTGCTGTGATATGATGGACATGCAGGAGGTTGTTTACAAGGTATTTCTTAAAAACGATCTTCCAACAAGCTGCTCGTGTATCTGTTGCTGTGTAATAAGCCACCCCAGAGTTTAGTGGCTTCAAGCCAGCGCTAGTTATTAGTTTTCACAGTTCTGTGGGTTTGCTGTGCAGGTTTTCCGTTGGTCTCACAGGGCTCTGCCCGCTGCAGCTGCATGCAGCAGGCAGGTCTGTGGAGCCAGCTGGGCTTCTCTCCCCACGTCGTCTTCTGTCCTCAAGGAAGCTAGCCCACGCCTCTGCACATGGCAGGGGCAGTGTCCCAGGAGAGTGAAAGCAAAACCTACAATGCACGGTCCCTTAAGAACTAGCCCAGAGGGTCACACAATGTTGTTTCTGCTGAACTCTATGGGTCAAAGCCAGTCACAAGGGCAGCCTAGGTTCAAGGGATAGGAAAATGGACTCTGCTTCTCCGTCGGTGCACCTGGAAGTGATGCAGCAAAGGGCAGTGGGCACAGGCACAGGGAAGGTGTGATTCATCAGCAGCCATTACCACAACAACCCACCCCGTAAGACAATATTAGAGTGTTGGAGCCACCAGGGACCAGGACAGGACCCAGAACTCTTATAGTCCAAGGCTCTTCCCACTAAGCCAGTTATTGCAGGCAATTATTAGTTCTCTTTCAACTTCCAGGAGATTCGAGCACATCATGGTGCTAGATGTGGCCTCCGGCACCAGCCTAGTCAAATGTGGACAACTGCCTTATGCCCTGAGCAAACCTGGCCCCTTCCCACCTTTCCCTGAGCTTCCCACACCATTTTTATACACGTCATAGACTCAAAACAGTCTCCCAAATTTTAACAAGTTGGTGAGGAATTTCCATACTCCTTTTTTATTTCCTGCAGAAAAATTGAATAACCGCAAACACCTCACGGAGGAGGACTTGTCTGGGAGAGCAGCCATTTTTAAAGAAGAGTACATGAAGTCACAAACAGTCACAGCTGATCCCCTTTGCAGTGTCACCGTACTTCCCTAACTAGATATTGAAATTCCAGGAAAAATTCACTGTGCATCATGTTCCAGAAACCAGCTTTGCAAATGGTCTTTTCAGATGTGTACATTTTGTGTATTTCAGCTATATAATATATATTTTCCTCCCTCCTCATCCAGCCCCTGCCCCTAGATTTAATTCATCAGCATTGACAAAAAAGCATCTCTATAAAGTACTTAATTTCAGGTGGTGCAGGGCCAAGACAATCCCCCAGGCCCAGTCTCTCCCCTAGGACAGTAGTTTTCAACTGGGGGTGATTTTGTCACCCCCAGAAAAATTTGTCAATGTCTGCAGCACTTTTTATTGTCATGAGTTGGAGGAGAGGTACTGTAAGCCTCTACTGGGTAGGGGCCAGGGGTGCTGCCCAACATCCTACAATACAGCTCGGAAACAAGGAATGATCTGGTCCAAAATGCCACTAGTGCCACTGTTGAGAAACCTGCTTCAGGAGCTTGTAATTATGACACCGGGGATGGCCTGTTTTATGCTCTGTGGAAACACGATTGCAGATCTCTATTTAAAGCATCGTTTCCCTCCGTTCAAATGTGCTCTAAACTATTTAGAAGAAAAGGAACACAGGAGCACATTTCTGGTAGGGGTTAAGTTATGAAACACAGTTTAGAAAAGAGATTATTTTCCATAGTGATTACACATTCATCACAAAGGAGGGACAACTGAGTACGTTAGGACATAATTGCCAGGTAAATATTTTCCTGACTCCAAAGAGATGTCATGGGGTTTTACTCAGGGATGGGAGAGTTCAGATTAGTTGCCACTTTTCTTCATTTTTCTGGTTCTGATCTGGGGGTAGATACAGCCATCATTGACACAGGATCAAGGTTTTTGAGACCCTTCCTCATTGCTAATAGGAAACTAGCTTCTTCCCCCCAAAAGGCCTGGATTGACAGATAAAATGAGACCAGACAAGGTCTGGACTTATCACTTTCTGAAATACGTAGTTCTGGAATCAAGTCCTTTCTCCCAGGATCCTCTCGGTGATTGTGACCAGTGACCAGGGTTGGCCAGGCGGTGGGCACTTTTATCTCATGGGCCCAGGGACTCAAGCTCAGGGAATTTACGTAACTTGCCTAATGACACGCAACTGGCAAGAACTGACACCAAGGCTCTGAAGCCCCATTTTCTCTCTTCTAGATTGGGTTGCTGTTTTACTAACTTGGTATGCTGGAAAGAGCACTGGATTGGGAGTCAAAAATAACACCAAGTTTTCTGTGACTTTGGGCAGGTATTTTAACATCTCTAGACCTAAGTTTCCTCTGCTGTGAATTGGGAGGGCAACGATGTCTGGTGTGCTCATGGGCCTCAAAATGTCCATGATCATGTTGGATCCAGAGCCCTTGCACTAGGCTTCCAAGAATTCCAGCCTCTTCCATCCACTTGGGTGAGTGGTGGCTGCTGGAAGGAGGAGACAAGGCTGCTGCTGAGTGGGTGGGGGTGAGGGAGAGCAGCTCAGGCTCTCCCTGCCCCAGGCCAAAGAGAGGGTGTGGTGTGGGCATGTCGGGGCCACACAGGACAGGGGACAGGTCGGGGTGATTGTAGCAGCAATAGCAGCAGAATCAAGCTACAGAGAAGCTGGACAAAGCAGAGTCCTGAAGAGCATCATCTTGACTCTTCTTTGGTCTGTGCAAAGTGCCATTCATCCATCCACCCATCCATCTATCAATCAAGCTTTCACTGAATCCAAACTCTGCTCCGAGCACATGGTGGAGAGTTAAAGTTAACTAAGATAAGGTGGATCCCTCCCCTCCTGAGGTTTACTAGTGGGTAGAGGTGTGGGCATCGACAATGTGTCTCCCAGCTCTGCCACTTCCTTGGTAAAGTCTTTCACCTCTCTGTGCCTTGATTTCCCTATCTGTAAAGTTGGAAGAATAATAGTGTCCACATTAAAGGGCTGCTCTGAGGATTCAATGAAATAATTTAGGTAAAGCACTTAGCACAAGACCTGGCACAGAATGAGTGTTCCATAAATGTCAGCTATTGCCATTACTGTGAATTGATGAGGCAGATATGTGAATAGCTAATTGTTAGCTGCCCTGGAGCCCTGCCTGGCAGATGGAGCTCATTGAAGGAAGCTGGAGCATTCAGGCACCAAAGAAGAAAGAAAAGATGACCCAAAAAGCCACTATGGCTGGTATATCTTTTTTCTTTCTTCTTCTTCTTCTTTTTTTTTTTTTTGCTTCCACTTGGACAGAAAAATGAACATATAGAAAAGTCCCCAAGAGAGGAGAATTCAGATGCCACTAAGATGTAGGGAGTACTTATGCAAAGCCAAGCAGGTCCACCCTGTGATCTGCTTTGATCTTTAGAACCAGCCTGAGAGATAGGTATTATCACCTGTGAGCTTCCCAGTGCTGCTGTAACAAAGTACCGCAAACTGGGTGGTTTCAGAAAACAGAGATTATATTTTCTCACAGTTCTGCAGCCCAGAGGTCTGAAATCAGTATCACTTGGCCAAAATCAAGGTGTTGGTAGGTGTATTTGTTTGTTAAGGTTGCCATAACAAAGAACCACAGACTGGGTGACTTAAACGACAGAAACGTATTTTCTCACTGTTCTGGAGGCTAGAAGTCCAAGGTCAAGGTGTTGGAGGGGGCGGTTTCTCTTGAGGGCTTTGTCCTTGGCTTGCAGATGACTGCCTTCTCTCTATGCTGTACTCATGTGGTCTTTCTCCTGTCTGTGCATCCCTGGTGTCTCTTCCTTTTTTTTTTTTTTTGAGACAGAATCTTGCTCTGTCACCCTGGGTAGAGTGCAGTGGTGTCATCATAGCTCACTGCAACCTCAAACTCCTAGGGCTCAAGTGATCCTCCTGCTTCAGGCTCCCGAGTAGCTGGGACTACAGGTGTGCACCATGATACCTGGTTAATTTTTCTATTTTTAGTAGAGACGGGGTCTTGCTCTTGCTCAGGCTGATCTCGAACTCTTGAGCTCAAGTGATCCTCCCGCCTCAGCCTCCCAGAGTGCTAGGATTACAGGCATGAGCCATTGTGCCCCTTCCTCTTCCTCTTCTTATAAGGACATCAGTCCTCCTATTGGATCAGGGCACATCCTAACAGCCTCATCTTAACTCAATCCTATCTTTAAAGACCTTATCTCAGCCAGGCACGGCCATATGAATTTGTGGGGTGGGTACAGTTCAGCCTGTAACAGTAGAAACATGCTCCTTTGAGAGGCCCTAGGAAGAACGGATCCACCTCTTGCAGACTCAGGTGACTACAAGCATTCCTTGACTTGTGGCTGCATGTTGGCCTCTGTGGTCACTTTGGCCTCTCCTCTTCTGTCTGTGTAATTTCCCTCTACCTCCCTCTTACAAGGACATTTGTGATGGCATTTAGGGCCCAACAGGATAATCTCAAGATCCTTAACATAATTGCATCTTCAGAGACCCTTTTTCCAAATAAGGTAACATTCACAGGTTTCAGGGATTAGGACATGGAGATCTTTTGGGGGGCCGTTTTTTAGCCCACTACAGCACCCCATTATACAGATGGGAAAACTGAGGTTCTGTAAGATGAGGCAAACTGCTCACTGTTATGGAGAGAAAACAGGGCTCTGAACTCAATCCACTCCTTCCAGTCCACGTCACTGTGCCCCGGATGAAAGCAGGATGAGAGAAAAAGGGGATGAGCTAAAAAGGGGAGCCGGGGACGACAGCTGCTGCAGGGGACCGTGGGACCAGGGACATACCTGTGGTCAAGCACATTGCTATAAGCAGGGAATGTGACATGAGCCGCACATCTGGAGAAGCTGGATTTATTTTGGAAAATGTCTCAGGTGGAAGGGCCAGGCTGCTGGAAGAGCTCTGAGGAGATTAACCTGGGCAGGCCGCCGCTGGGGACGGTGTTTATTCTGTTCAGGAATGAAGCAGTGGGCACGCGAGAACTTGCCGTGTCTTGTTCACACAGATGCCGGCAGGCAACCAGACACGGGAGGGTGGCGGCTGCACAGTGGTTTGGCCCTGGGCGTGCGGGAGGGGACTGGGCCGGGACTCTGACAGGTGCTTTTCTGTATGACGAAGTAGACGCTTGCTATTGATACAAGCGCAGCAGCAGGTCGGTGGCCGGCTCCCTCAGGTTTGCTGGGGACTTTCCCTGTTTAAGCACTGGAAGTTCCATGTCTCAGCAAACCCCTTTCTCCTGGGCAAACAGAGACTGCTGGTTGCCCTCGCTCCAGCACTCATTTGAGTAAAATGAGTGGCCCCCAGTCCATTTCAGATGGCCAGGCCACGGCCACAGCTCTGCCTCCCAGGCAAAGGGAAAGGGCCCGTCTCTGCAAACTGTCCCCAGACAGGCAAGATAAAAAGAGATGCATTCGCTGGGTATGCACCTGGCTGCCCTGACAGAGACTACAAGAAACAATGCCTTAGATGTGATGGAAGATCATTTCTCTTCCACTTAACAGCCTGGGCTCACACAAGTCAGAGCCAGCGTGGCAGTGCCGCAGAGCTAGAGGACCCGAGTTCCTTCCATCTGGTTGCTGCGCAATCTCCAGGGTACCACCCTTCCGCACATGGCCCGCCACGTGCATGTTCCTCACCGTCCCCTGCCTGCCTTCTCGGCTCCCCCATCTGCCGTGTGAAAAATTCCCTATGTTAAGTTTTCCTACTTAAGTATCTAAGGTGGTTTCTGCTTTCCTAATTAGATGCCAACTGGTACAGTCTGTGACCTGAAAATGACAAGAGCTATAGAGAGAAAATGGGCAAAGGAAGGCCACTGACATACGCATGGCAGACACATCTCAAGAAGGGAGGCCAGAGAGAGGAGCACGGGTGTTTGGTGGCTAAATCTGAGACGGGGGAAACATCTTCCCGTGTTGTCCGTGAACAGGTAGCTCAAGCTGCGTGGAGCTGCAGAGTTTAAACCTGGGTCAAGGCTGCAAAGGTGGGAGTGGGCTCAGGCGGTGGCGGGGCTGAGCGGGCTGAGCAGGGAGGTGGTCGTCAGCAGACTGGCGGAGGAAGCAGGCCATGAAGCTAGCAAGCGTCAGCAAGGGGGCAGGCAGTGCAGCAGCCAGGAGACCCACCCCAGATGTTGGGAAGAGTCTGTAAAGAGAGGCAGCAAGAAGCCCTGGATGGGGAGTAGGTCAGCAGGGGTCATCAGCTTAGGTCCCTGTTATGGGCTGAGTTGTGTCCCCCCACATTTGTAGGCTGAAGTCCTAATGTCAGTATCTCAGAATATCACGATACTTGGTGACAGGGTCATTAAGGAGGTGATGAAGTTAAAATGAGGTCATTATGGTGGGCCCTAATCCAATATGACTGGTGTCCTCATAAGAAGAGATTAGGACACAGAAATGTACAGAGGGACTATGATGTGAAGACCATGTGAAGGCACAGGGGGAAGACGGCCATCTACGGGTCAGGGAGAGAGGCCTCAGAAGAGACCAACACTGCCAATTCCTTGATCTCGGACTTTCAGCCTCCAGAACTGTAAGAAAATCAGTTTCTGTTGTTTATGTCCCCTAGTCTGTGCTATTTGTTGCAGCAGCCCAAGCTGACTGATACAGTCCCTTACTTATCACCACACGTTGAATCCTGCCCAGCAAACTTTTCTGGAAGTATTTTGCCTGATCAAACTTTTTTCTTTTTTCTTTTTTTTCTTTCAAATTTTAAGAAAATTAAAAAATGCATAAAAGTATAAAGACTATTAAATCTTCATATCCTTGTTATGCAGAATTAACAACTGTAAAAAAACTTTTCTTGTTTCCAGAGTTTTTGATAAAATAGTTAAAACATTTCGACCATAGTTAAAGTCTCTTTGTCCACAACCTTAAGCTTTTCCTCTTCTCTCCTTTCTCAGGGGCAATCACTCTCAAGGAACTGATATGAATTCTTTCCATCCGTGTGTCTACGAATAATTTGGTGTCGGTTTATGTGGGTTTTTAATGTTTTGCATTCATGATACATGGATTGCATACCTCAGCTCTACACTTCTGAACATTGTGTTTGATATTTCTGAAAGTATAGCAGGCAAACAATAGGACCAGAGATGATGCCACCTGGTCCAGGGACTAGCAGGGCATTAAATAACATCGAATGGAATAGTGACAAAATTATTCCCTGCAGATTAAGTTAAAGAGACGTCTCAGGGTGGACTAAATATTAAACACTTGCTAATTTCTGTCTCTAACAAACAGAAAGTATAGGCTCTTAGCTTTCAGGAAGCAAAGTTATCTGGCTATATTTTCATACCATTGTCATCTTCCATGTATTTATTTTTATAATTACTTTCTATTTAAGGTGAGTGATATTAGTCTTTCATTTATGACACTAGAATAAAACTACCCTATAAACTCAATTTACATGTGAAAAATTAGGTAGATTTAAATTTAAAATCTTAAGCTAATACAGATGGCATGTGGATGTTGAAAACTGGTGAAGGGTATTAACAGACAGGATTTTGGGAAAAACGGGATATGTCCACGGGCAAGTTGATATTTATATTTATTGAGCACTCTGTCTGCCTCTGGTGCTATAGGATACATTCTGTACATTATTCATTATAATCTCATAACAACCCTGAAGAAGGAATGATTAGTCCCCTTTGGCAAATCAGGAAAATGCAGCCCAGGGGGGTGAGGTAAGTGCCTGAGCCCATGTTTGAACTATCTGATCCAAGACTCCTGTATTCGAGCTACGTTTAATGTCTTGAAGCCTTGGCTGTAACGTGAGGCCTAAAGAACACCCGATCTGGAGAATACAAAGGGCCGTCAAAATAAGGCAAGGATGGGAACGGGCTTTGAAACCTGTGACCTGCTGTCCGGGTGCACAGGGATCCATGCTTGAGTTTGAAGCCCCACTATTGCCATCTTGAGACTCTTAATATTTTTTCTTTAATTGTGTTTGCAAGTACAGTCTAGTGGGTCTATGGTACATGCACAGGAGGCTTGGAGTCGGCTCACCTGTGGTCCACCTCCCACTGTCTCCCTGGGATGGGTTCTCCGCAGCCCACTGTGGCCTCCTCCCCAGCAGTGGCAGTCACCCTCTGCCCAGTGTGTTGGTGGGCCACGTTCACTATTAATCCATTCTGGCCTGGGTGCAGGCACAGACGGCTGGAGTCTGGCATGTTCCCTGTAGTCTCTCATCTGAGGTGACATTGACTGTCCCCCCCCAGACTTGCAATGCTGTGGCTTGTTCAGTGGGCAGCTGAGTATGGGCCTCTCACTCTCCCTCCCCCCGGCACCCTGGCACCCCAGCACCAAGGTTGCCATTCCTGGGGGATTGCCCGTCCGCCATGGTTGAGGCTGCGGCTTGCCCATGGGAAGGACGGATTGACTTCCCTGCCTGGGCTCCTCTTCCCATTTTGCTCTGGGCCCCACACATTATGTAGCTGGCCCTGACTGCAGTACAAGTGGAAGGTGGTGCCCAGTGTGTGTGTGCTGTGTGCATCCCCATGGAAAAGCAGGAATACAAAGGGAAAAGCCAGCAGAGATATGGCAGAGCACATGTGGCAGGCCCAGCTCTCCTCTCAAACCCATCAGCGTGCTACAGGCCCCGTGTGTGCATCTGCAAACTGGGGGGTGTAGGCATGGAGTGGAAATGGAAATATACATGCCCACCCACCTGACATTTTCCATGGGACTCCAGACATCACAGCTTCCCCAGAAACCCAATGATGGACCCCAGGGATGCCAGGTTAGGAATTCCTGGACTGGGAGGTCTGGACAGTAAGGAGCAAACAGCCGGGGAAGGCTGAGAGGGTGGGGACAGGCTGAAATTAAGGTCCCAACCAGACAGAAAAGGACAGCTTGGCGCGGTCTGCGAAAGGGCAAAGTGAAGAAGATGGCGGAGTGTGAAGCTTCCTGGGAAACGAGCAGTCAATTAAAAAGCAAAAAAAGAGGAGAGACAAACAAGGTCAGTCCATCCCCATAGAGCAGAGACTGGTGGGTTAGTGGATAAACCGACGCTGAGAGGCTTGGGAGACTGCGGGAAATGGGAGAACTCCCCAGGCGGAGCTGGCTGGTGAGATGTGTGCGCCAACGGCCCCGGGGGACGTACCCACTTCCACCGTGGGCGTGACAGCTGCTAGCCTGGTCTCTGATGGGCCACTGAGAGGCTGCTGGTGCCAGCTGGCCAAAGCTCTGGAAAGAAAGAGTGGGTAGACACTGGCTCCAAAGAAAGCAGCCCCGGGGCCCTGGGGAGAAGTGAGGAGGGAGGCGAGGAACAGAGGCTTGAAGCGAGTGAGGCAACGGACAGCCTGGCCGAACGCTTGAGCTCAGACAAGGCAGCCGGTGCCTGGGGAAGCGAGCAGCCCAGGGATGCCCACGTGGGGGAGCGGGCAGTCACGAGAAGGGCCAGCGGAGAATGGGAACCTCTGATGTTCATAAGGGATGTGACAAATGAATGTTTTCGTTTGTGGGAGAAGACATGTGAAGACTTGTGTTACACATTTCATAATTTAATTGCATAATTTGTACAAAGTTAAAAACCCACACAAAGCAAGACCAAATGTTATTTGTGGACACTGCAATTGAAAAAGAAGACTCTCCAAGGAGTGGACCAGGCCGGACACATGGGTGGAATTATTTTTTCCAGAGCACAGGCCCCCTCGAGAGCCAGAACCCCGGGTCAGGAAGAGTGTTTGGAATCAGCCCTGGGTTTAAATCTGTCCTCTGCCACTCTGAGCACTGTGATTGCAGTTATTTGAGTTATTTAGATTGCAGTTTCATTGTTCATCAAAAGGAGAAAGTAATAGTTGTCGTGCCTGTGCCACAGGGTGGTTTACAGGCTCCTATGGAAAAAATGTGTGTGTAATAGCTTTGTAAGCTGTAAATCACTTCGAATGCAAGACATTAGTTCTTTGCTCGTTTATTTGTTTATTACCAATCCAAGTACTCCCATTATCCCAGCTAAACATAGTGTTTTCACAAAGTTAAACAGAGTCAAAGGACTATAATAATTCAGTGCACTCTGTCCTTCATTTTATTACTGTTATCAGGGAAACATGGGCTGGGCTGGGGTTTTGTCCAGTCATTCTTGTACTTCTTTATTTTATTGGATCCATCATTCATTCAACTCACAGCGACTGAGACCCCGCTGAGGGCCAGACATCCCACCAGTTACCAGGGGAATGAATGCAACTTTGCTTTTCTTGCAGGAGCTCGTGGGCTAGTGAGGGTTTTATGTCCCACCAATACAAAGGAAGGGACTCTCCCCACTTCCATTCACGCTGGAGCTCATCTAAGTTCTGTTTTAATTTTTGCCAAGCCAAAGCATGTTGTCCTCCCCGTCTCCTATTTCTAAAAAGTGATTTGACTTCTGCCTGGTCCACCGCTGGCTTTCTCCCTTTCAGTTTCCCTGAGACGCACCAGTTTTCTGCTTAATGTGTAAATTAACCCCATCCTTGGAAAGACTACCTTTTTTTTTTTTTTTCAGTTTGTCACAGCTATAGAATATGACACCCTCTCCTTGAGCTGCAAACTCCTTAAGGTCAAAAGTCTTATTTCTCCCAAATTACCCTAGACGCTAAATCCCACGGTTCAAAATATGTTGAAGTGCTGGCCATGGGAGTCTGCCATCGCTCTGGGGGAACCCGATACTCAGGAAGGATGCATCAGCATTTCCCCTTAATCTGGCTGCTTCCTTGGGGTGACTTCGCGGGCCAGAGCTGGGGACATGAAAAGCTGAGTCTCAGCTATGGTCGTGCCCTTTGGAGGTTGACCACAGCCAGCTGGAGGAGATCACCGGGGGTTGTAAGAAGTTCTGCCAGGAAGTGGGGGCCATCTGTCCTTGTGGGACATGGGTACTGTGCCAGGGGAGGGTGCCACAGGCTTCTCGTGGCCACACACTGTGGAGCACCATGGAGACTATACCTAGAAGGAGAGGCAAGTCTTGATGCCCCCTCTAAGGTATTTGCTTAAAAAATTAATCTCCTGGTCACATCCCCATGCCACCTCCTCCCCAGTGGACCTCTCACCCCACTCAGCACCTGTCCCCACTCCCTACTGCGGTTGCCTTCTCTCTAATCCCTGCCATTGCACCGCATCTTTCTTGAGCTTTTGTTTTTTCTTTTTTCTAAGCAAAAACCCTCCCGTGTCTGGTACCTTTCCCACGTGTGCTCAGGCCCATCTACCTTTCAGTTTACCCCAGAGGAACAGGGGCTGTTCTGTCCCTGACGACTTCACCTCCCTCTCCTGAGACAGGAGGACAGCTGGCTCCTGGCTCCTCCATGGTCCCTATTCCGTATTAGCATCTCACCACCATCATCGAAGACCTTTTCTTTGTTGTTGTTCTTTATTGTGGTGAAATACACATAACATAAAATTTACCATTTTGCCTATTTTTACTGGAGTTTGGTTTTACATTGTTGAGTTGTAGGAGTTCTGCACATAATGTGGACATGGATCCCTTATCAGATGTATGATTTGCAATTATTTTCTCCCAATCTGTGGGTTGCCTTTGCACTTCCTTGATAACGTCCTTTGATGCACAAAAAATCTTATTCTTGATGAAATCCAGTTTATCTGGTTTTCTTTTGCTGCCTGTTCTTTGAGTGTCATATCCATACACCACGCTCTGCAACATCTGTATCAGTGATCCATCTATTGTTTTGATATACGAAAGCCATACAAAAAGTGATCTCTTGAGAGCTGGGAGTGGGCTCTAGCTCATTCCCTATAATCTCAATCAATACCCTTCTGAAATCAATGCCCCCCAAATCTAAGAGAAAACAATTGCCATCTTTGCAAACGCAGCTTTAAGCTACATCTGCAAGATGCCCTTTTCACCAGATTGTACCCCTCCTCTCTAAAGGCGCTGGATTCACTGCTACCCTCTGACAGCACAGCTGTCCCGTCGGCTTCTAGGTAAGGCTGAAACTTTGCTCCAGCGCCCATCAGCAGCCGTGTCAGCTCCAACCACACTCTGATTACACCCTCTTTACCCTCCCGCTTCCCTGCCTTAAGTCAACTTTTCATGATCCCTGGGATCTGCCCCAAGACACAGCAGCCCAAGGCAATGGTGGTACATGTGGGTTATAGTTCTGGAACTGAAATTCACTAGCCATGCCACATTGTCCAAGTCACTTCCTCTCTCTTTTCTTCTCAGCTCCTTCACAATTGAAGGAGGCCATTGGATCCAATAATCCTCCATTTCCAGCTCTACAGGTTCATGGTAGTGTTTGCTTTGATACACTCATGACTTGTCCAGACGCCGCAACCACCAACCCATTGCAGGGTCTCCCGCACTTGGGATGTTTTCATCCCCTGACTTCCCGCTGTGCCCTTTTCTGCCCATGCCTGGTCCTAGCTCATCTGACCATCCACATATGGAATCTGCCATTCCCTGGACTCATCTCTCAGATGATGGAGTGTTTCTGGAATCTGACTGGGCCCCAAGTTTTGCTCTGTTTGATCATCACAAATTCACTCCCTTTAGTCTGAGCTGACTGTCATGGTTGTAAGGACTCGTTTCGTGTGTCTTTGAAGAACCATTATCACACACTCCACCTTGTCTACTGCAAACATTTTTTTTTAACCCGAGTTCCCATCACTAGCAGATGCTTTCAGAGCTGGATCCGTATCTTCTCAGCTTGTACCCTTTCCAGGCAAGCTTCCAACTGCCTGCACCTGGCTGCCAGGGCAGCTGTGTCCCCTCTGCCGTGTGCATGGCACTGTCCAGTACTGTGGTCTGCAGGATGTGCCCCTTGGCAGCAGCCCTGAGCCAATGACTGGTGGGAGCTGGTGGATAAATGCCCTGGCTCTCTCACCGTTCTAGAAGGATAATCCTGAAGGGTGTGTTCTGTGCTGTTTCCCAGTGTTCACTGGTGGAGGCTGTGGCTGTCCCCAGCGGGCACAGACCTGAGAGGGCGTCCTTTACTGACCGCCTTCCCTGCCTCACTCACTGACGCCTGTCCTGTTGCTGCTGGAATCAACTCCCAAATGAACTGCTCGTCTCAAATCCTTGTCTCAGAGCCTGCTTTCAGGTACTCAAACCAAAACACCATCTCTCCTCCATCTAGCTCCCCAGAGCCGATAACCCAAGTTTATATGCAGAGCTGTGTAGCCTCACCCACTTGCCTCTGGATTCAAGACTCAAAACTTCCAAATATATCTATTTATCTTAGTTTCAGAAGGGAAGGGTGAGGGAAAGGCCAGGCAACCCCTGTCTACCTTTCCCGGGAGTTGTCCTTTCTGCCTTGCAGGGTCTTGCTCAATCACTCTCTTCTTTCTACTGACATCTTTCTTCTGTCTTTAACCTATTGGGGAAAGAATACAACTTTCCTTAAACCTGACCCATGACCTCTTGACCTTCCCTCCACTCCAAGCTTTTCCTCAAATTGTAAATACTTTTCATTTTCATTTTGGCACCACCGACCCATTCCTCCCCCCTTTGTGACCTGGTTCCCACCCGGGCCACTCTGGGGTGCCACGGCAAGGTCATCCCCGGTGCCTCGTGTTCCAAACCCATTAGTCTCTGCTTGTCCTCATCATCATATTTTTCCTGACTCTTTGTCTTTTCCCCACTTCAACCTGCTTGTCAATTAATATCATAAAGCCCTCTTGTGATCACAGTACCCTTCTGCTTAAAATTCTTCGAGAACTCCTACTGTTAAAAGGATAAAACCCATTTTCCTAATTCTTGCATCTTAAGTCGTCTGTGGATGGTCTCTAATGTTCCAGCTTATCTTGCAAACCTTCCACTGTAGGAACTGGTCTACTGATTAGCCTTAAACTATCTAATATCCATTCTTGCCTCTCAGAGTTCCTTTAGTCCAAGATGCCCTCACTTCTTACTTATTCCTCGTGGCTCCACCCAGGGTCATTTCTTACTCATTTGCAAAGACCTTCCCATTTTTATCCAGCCCTGCTTCCTTATCTAAACTCTCGTGGGTGTTTGTTTGTTGCCTTGGCCTATGCTTCCTTCCTTTCCTTTCCTTTTCTTTTTCCTTTCCTTTCCTTTCCCTCCCCTCTCCTCCCCTCCCCTTCCCTCTCCTCCCCTCCCCTTCCCTCTCCTTCCCTTTCCTTTTCTTTTCTTCTCTTTTTTCTTCGTGCTCTGTTGCCTGGGCTAGAATGTAGTGGTGTCATCGTAGCTCAGTGTAACCTCCAACTCCTGGACTCAAGCTATCCTCCTGCCTCAGCCTCCCAAGTAGCTGAGACCACACTTGTGCACCACCACACCCCACTAATTTTTTATGTTTAAGTAGAGACAGTGTCTTGCTATGTTGCTCAGACTGTTCTCAAACTCCTGGCCTCTAGAGATCCTCCCTCCTCAGCCTCCAAAAATTCTGGGATTACAGGCATGAGCCACTGTGCCCAGCCTTACTTTCCTGTTTTTTTCTTCAAGTGTGTGTGCCCTTTCTCTCCACTGAGACAAGGTCTGTGTATAACCATAGACCCCAATGCGTGGCATTCATGTATGTTTGCTGATGTTGACAAAGATGAAATAGAATGTCTAAGTCAGCCCTGAAGAAGTCACATACTTGCCTTCTTGCACCTCTGCCCCTGGCAGATGGAAGACGGAAGACCTTCTCCCGCCAGAGGTGGCTGGCACACAGTGTGGGGTGTTTATCTTTGGAGCCTCCTCCTGCTTCCCACCTGGAGCATCACTCCGGGTCCCACCTTAGGGTTACTCCGGCACAGCCTGGTCTCAGCCTATTGTTTATGACATCCCTCTGGGGACTTGTGGGAAGGGTGAGCCCCAAATTATCTTTCGATAGACATACCCCAAGGCCCCAAGGGGGAAAGCACTTTGTCCAAGGCCACTGTGCTAATACGTGGCAGAGTCAAGACTAGAACTCATGTCTCCTGCATCCTTTGCTTTCTTGCAGGCCTGGGTGAAAATTCAACCTTACCCTACACAAATGGGAGACTGCGCAGTACCTACAGGGAGACTGCAGCTTTGGAGGCACCTGGGCCTGTCACTTACTAACTCCTTGACCTTGGGAGAATCATTTAATTTTTTAAATGCCAGTTTCCTCCTATACAAAAGTGGGCACAATAGCATCTTCTTCTTCTTCTTCTCTTCTCTCTCTCTCTTTTTTTTTTTTTTAGAAACAGGGTCTTACTCTGTTACCCAGGCTGGAGTGATGACAGCTCACTGCAGCCTCCAACTCCTAGGTTCAAGTGATTCTCCTTCCCCAGTAGGTGGGACTACAGGTGCGCACCACAATGCCCATCTATGTTTTCCTTATTTTTTGTAGAGATGGGGTCTCACTATGTTGTCCAGGCTGGTCTCAAACTCCTGGGCTCAAGTGATCCTCCTGACTCAGCCTCCCTAAGTGCTGGGATCACAGGTGTGAGCCACCATGCCCAGCTGAGATTATTTGAATTCTGCACTAAGGACCTCAGTTTCTTTATGTGTAAAAATGAGGGTAATAATGACTGTACTTTCTTCAAAGAATGAAAGGACATAATAGATATATGGTGTTCAGCACAGTGCCCGGCACATGGCGAACCTTCTGCTATTATGGGTGATCCGCACTGGGTCTGGCACATAAAACACTTCCAGAGAACATTAGTTTCCTTCTTTCCTTTGCAAGCAAATACTGTAAACATGATAATTGGAACCACATTTTAACTATTAGAGAGAGAGAGAGAAATGTTTTCTGGGACTTTAGAACAATTTAGGCAACCACTGTTCCTAAATTCCCAACCCTGTTCTGTTATTTGTATTTGAATTTCTCTCTGCATCAACCTGTGAGCAGCCCCGAGATGGGGCCATGTCTATTCATCTTTGCTTTTCCAACAAGTAAAATGGTATCAGGCACATAGTAGGTGACCAGAAATGTTTGCTGAATCATTGTCATACATTGGCTCTTTAGGGAAAAAAAATGAAAGCATTGCATGTAAAAGGCAATGCAAAGTAGCATGAATATTTACTTGGTGGGGTATAAATACAAGATAATAAAATCCTAGAGTGCTTTCTGTTTGTCAGGTGCTGTTCTGAGTACATGATGGTGCATTTAGTTCTGGCCACAAATCCTACAAGGCATGTGCAATTATTGCCCCCATTTTATGGATGAAGACACTGAGGCACAGAGAGGTTAAGAAACTTGCTGCAGGTTCTGTAACTAGAGAGCAGGAGAACAAGATTGGAATTCAGGTGGCTTGGCTGCAAAGCCTGGTCTTTCAACCACTGTTCTGTACGCCCCTTCCCCTCACAATGAAACACTAAATTGGCCTCGGGTGGTCGTGAGGATTAAATGCATGTAAAGCACAATGCCTAGCACACAGTCGATGCCCGATACTATCAGCTCCTTACCAAAAGCGTCCCACCTACTCACATCGCTCAGGCCATCAGAGACTGGGACATGCCAAGTTTGTAAGGCCAGAGGGATTAATTCTGTCAGAAGTGTTTGCAATAATAGAAGGGTTTCCTTTAAAAAGCATTTTTGCTGACTAATTAACTGAATTCCCCTTGCACCTTATACATCCATGTCTGCACATATAATCCACACCATCTGGCGGTCCAGTCCTTTGTGTCGCTATCTGTCTCCCTGACTGGACACAAGAGACCCGATCGTGCCTCATTAATCTTTCCATTTCCTGCCGTGCCTAGGACCGTGCTTGGCGCAAAATGAGCATTCCATAAATAGTTGTGGAATTGTTGTACTCAATTAAATCGTCACAGTGGAAAAACAGGAATGAAATAGCCCATGAAAAAGTAGAAAGCAATCTGTAACATCATAGCGCCAATGATTTAGAAGATTTTATGCCTCCTTTGCATTAGGCAGACAATACACGTGCAGGGGCGAAAAATGAGAAAATACAGGTCTGCAAAGAGGAAAACGTAGACATCACCTGTGATTCCATTGTCAACATTCTAGTTTGTTTCCTCCCACTTAGGTTTTTGTTCATCTCACCCACTGCTGACCTTATACACAGGCAATTTGTGGGGCAGTGGTCCGTGCACGTGACCTGCTTTCTGGCCATCATTCCCTTAACTTTACTGGGTACAGGTTTGAGTTTGCACCCATGTGTGTGGGGGGATCTTTCCTGTTAACATGAAGTGTAGAGAATTTGGAAAATCAAAAAGCTGGGAATAGAAAAGCAAAATAGAACTTAATTCCAGCACCCAGAGTTAATGTCTGAGTCTCTCCATGTTTGGTCTCTCTCCCTCTCTCTGTCTCTCTCTCTCCAAACACACATACACGAACATGAAAATACATACAACAAAACTGACATTATATATAAATATATATATATATATATATATATCCTTCCCAGCTCTCAGAACTGTGAGAAAAAAAGTTCTATTCTTTAGAAGTTACTCACCCTCAGGTATTTTGTTACAGCAGCACAATGAACTAAGACAGATGGAATGTGTAAGAAGAAGGCTGTGAATCCGTGTAGGGGGCAGGTGGTTTTTGGCATCTGTTTGCCTGGCTTCAGATCTACCACCTAATAGCTGTTTTCATCTAAAATAAGGGGCTATTCATAGTGCCTCCTTCATTCATCATCATCATCATCACTCTGTCAAATTAGGGGCCTGGAATCTCAATAACGCCACAAGAGAAGCTGCTTTGGCACCACTCAGGGAATGGCGTGGGTAGTGGTGGTATTCCTACAGCGTAGAACAGTGGTCCTCAAAGTATGTTTCCCAGGTCAGCTGCATCAGCATCACCTGGGAGCTTAGTAGAAATGCAATTTCTCAGGCCCCACCCCAGACCCGTGGAATCAGAAACTGGGGGGCAGGCCCAGCAATCCGCGTTTTAACAAACCTTTCCGGCGACTCTGACACACACTCAAGGCTGAGAACCACTTCTCAGAATGAGGCAGAAAACTGGTTACCTACAGGCTGGGTCAGGCTCCCAGACATTTTTGCTTGGCCTGCATGATGGTAGAACATTTTGAAATTAGGGGTCTGCATTTAAAATTTTGGAGATTTCACATAAAACCTCAGACTTCCAGCTTCTCCACTGGCTGCAGTGGAGTAGTAGCTGCTGCTTGAGACAGAGCCAGGACTCTCCAGTTTGCCACATTCCTGCCACTCCCTGTTATCACACCTGGCAAGCTTTGCTCATTCCCTGTACCTGTGGGGATGCTGCAACACCTGTTAGGAAACTGTTTATTTAGAGAGGGTGCTAGATGTCATGCAATAGAAGCCCTTCCTTGCACAGAGGAGGATGCAGAATGCCAGAGGGGGGGGTGCATGGGTGCACAGAGAGAGATTGGCCATGGAATTAGAGCCTCTCAGAGCCCCTGGTCATGCCGGCCCAGCCCAGGACTCCGATGTTAAGCCACTAGGATATTTTCAAGGGTGAGACTCTGGATGGTGTAGACCACGTCCCTTTCGCCTTGGAGTTTGGGTGTGAGGAGAGGGCTGGTGAGCTGGTGGAGACGTCTGTTGGTGTCCTCTGCTCTTAACCTGAGCGACGGACAGAGGAGGGGGCATGTACAGACAGACAGCAGGCTCTTTCACGCAAGCAGGCATCCCCTGGACACAGCCCCAGCTAAAGCTGCAAGGAACAAAGCCACCCGGGCCCACTGGCTACAGTGATGATGGCAGCAGCTAAATTCACTTAACCCTCAGCAGGCCGATTATTGACTTCACCGGGCTTTATATCAGGACTGCACTCAGCACTGGAGGAGGAGAGCCCAGAGAGGTGAGAGATGGCCCAGGAAACCCTCCTCCTGTAGACTCTGCCCCGGGGCGGGGCAGCCTTGCCAGGCTGAGCGCCTGCCAGCCCCAGACATCATTCCTCCACCTCCCCCCAGACGGCTTCTCTCCGTGACCTTGCCCTTGAAGAACACTGCTCTGACGCCTGACAGTTTCAAGGACTCCCCTCCAGGTATTCTTTTCAGTTCTTTCTTCCTCAGGCTCCCTCCGGTGTAATCCCTCTCCCCCCTTAGGAATGTCTTTCACTAAGCATTGACCCCAGACTCCTAACTCCACTCCACTTTGTGCTGATTATAAAACGGCAGCCACCCCCACCCCCCCCCCCCGACCTGACCCGACCCTCGCTGCCTCCTTTCCCTCGGCCCCTGCGACTGCCAGGATTTGTAGCGGCTCCCCGCCTTGCGCTTGCCTGGCACCAGGGCACCTTTCTGGCATCCTCCTGCAGGAGGGCCGGGGAGGAAGAGCTGGGCATTGGGATGTGGGAAGAAAGGCCGAGCGTCTCTGTCTCCGTGATTCAGAGGGGGAGGGAAGAGAGAGGAAGGGGTGGACATGGGTGGGGGAGGGGGAAGGGAGGGGGAGGAGAAGGGAGAGGAGGGGAAGGGAGAGGAGGGGGAGGAGAGGGGAGAGGAAGCAGTGTTCACTCAAAGGTCAGAGGGAGCGGGAGTGTTGAAAAGCTTGAAGGGTAGAATTATGGGAAATGGTGATTTAACCTAAAGCAGTGGTTTCAAATTTCCTGGACCTTGACCTGCAGTAAGAAACACATTTTACATCACAACACAGCGTGCTGCTGGGTGCTTGCATAGTGCACACATCCTGAGACTCAAGTTTCACATAAAGATACTACGTGTTAAAATATTAAAATACTAATATTTTCTATTATAGTCTTCCTTTTTTCTATATGCTTATATTTTGTTATATAATTATAATAGTTATTAAACACACATAATATTATAACTATTAAAGTGATTTCACAATCCATTCATGGTTCATAAAAATCACAGATTGAAAAACAATGAATATAGGCAGCTGAGAGTCAATTTATTATTGGCTTCTAAATCTGTGAAATGTGGTTAATAAAGAACAATATTTACACATAAAGATAGCGAACAGATACAGTTCTAAGCACTTTTACATACACTATTTTATTCAGTCTTACTAATCTATGAGGTACTATTATTATTTCCATTTTACAAATGAAGAAACAGACACATTGAGAGTTCATATACCTTTGCTCACGCTGGTAAGTGGCACAACCACGATTCGACCCTGGCAGCCTGACACTGGAGCTATGTTCCAATATTTGGCTACTTCTGCTGTCAGAGAAAAACATTGTCCACTGATACTTGTTAAAGCACAGTTAAGGCAGACGTTATTGAGGACAATCGCCATAGGGACCACTGCAGTGAGACCTTGCGGAGGCTGAGAGATTGGACTGAACTCTGAGTATGGCCCAGGTAAGTGGGAATTTCCAGCCAAGGAGCAGGGTGGGAGTCAGTGCCTGGAAAATTACTACGAAGAAACTTCGGAAGTGAGGGGGATTCTGGTGAAATCGACCTAACGGGATTCTTGCTGAAGACAGGCCAGCTGACCAGACACCACCAGGGGGACGGTGGAGGATGAGGAACCTGATCAGATAATGGGAGGTGGTCAGATACTGAGGATGGGGGGGTTCTTGCTAAACTGATGTAGCAGGCTCTTTGCTAAAATTGGATTTTACAAGGAATTGCACAGATGGGCCTAGCAGGAGATTTAGAAGTCTAACTGAAGTTTGGCCAAGCGAAGAATCTTTGTCACTGCACAAGGTGACCTGTGAACGTTTATTGAATCGTTGGTTCAGAGCTTTGAGCTCAGCGCTCCAGGGTCACAAATGACTGGATGCAGCTCCTGCCACTTCAGGGGTGGCTGTCAGTGGTAACAGGGAGCAGATCAGGAACACAGAAGTGCTGGCATGACAGGACCTGAGGAATCACAGAGTGGGGCAGGAATGATCGCTGAAGCCACCTCACTTCAGATGGGAAACTGAGGCCCTGAGACCCCCAGAGCTGCAGGCTGGACCTGGCAGGAACCCAAGGGCTATAGGCAACTAAATCTGTTCTCTTCCCTCCAGTGGCCTCCTTGCAGGGTTGTAGAAAGCTGAGATGGGTCTCCATCATGAGCTCCTGGAAAGAGAAGGGGGCACATGCCCAGTTCTGCCCCGCTGCCCCCAGCATCTGGCCCCACGCCGGGCACACGCTACCTACTGCTGTAGGCATCACTTAGATCATCCATTTTTTCTTTATCGTGTGGTGCCTTGTCATTTCTCTGCTAGGTTTTTCTTGTGTGTGCCATTTAAATCTTGTATTTTAGTTAATTCTCATTGCATTTGATAGCTTCCCAACTGGCTAGAACTGTAAGCACCTTGCGAATGTGGAGTGCCTGCTTTCTTTACTGCCATACGCTCAATTGCTGTGACAGTGCCTGTCTCATAGGTAGCTGTTCGGTGAATGAATGAACACTGGGGAATCAGATCCTCCACTCCCCAGCTGAAGCACTCCTCCTCCAGTCCTAGCTGAGGCTTCGTGCTCAACACGTGTGTTCTTGTCTCCTTCCTTGGCAGCAAGCTCCTGGGTTGGGAGAGGGAGAGCAAGGACCTCAGAGTTATAACTCGATTGAGCCTGTGGCTGCATTTCAGCCTGTACAATAAATAAAACTGCTTGTCGCCAGGCAGGTCTAGGCTTCCTGGGTCACTTGAGATGACTGCATGCTTGCTCTTCCATTCTTCCCCTGCCCTGCATTTCTCCTGCACCTTTGCCCTCTGGATTCTAGGTAGCAAATTGGCTGATTGAAGGAACGGGTGGGTCATTGGAGGGCCTCCTGGGGGAGAAGCCAGATCACATCCCCTCCTCCTCCTCCTCCTCCTCCTCCTCCTTCTCTTCTGCTCCTTCCGCTTCCTGCCATGCATGTGTCATGTGCAGCCAGGCAGCAGGGTGCGTCTCCTCTGTGGCCCCAGCTCCCTGGGGGCAGCCCCTGCCACGGTGCCGGCTCCTGCTGGATGTAGAATGGCCGGATTTCATAAATAAATCTGTGAAATAAATAAACCAGTGAAATCTGAATTGCAGATAAACCGAAGACGTTTTAAATTAAATTTTTGATTATGATAAAATACACATAACATAAATTTTACCATTTTAATCTTTTTAAAGTGTCCAATTCTGTGTGGCACTTAATACATTCTATACTGATTTTTTTTAAATACTAGCAATGATTCGTTATTTATCTGAAATTCAAATTTAACTGCTGTCCTGTATTTTGTGCAACCATGGACAGCCATTGCTCCTGGGCTCTAGAAAAACACCTTCTCCAGTGGTCCCTCCAGCCCAAGGAGGCTTTTCTAGCCCCTCTGTAACCATTTTACTTCATTGAAGTCTCTGACTTAAAGAGCCCCCAGCCCTCCTGCTTCCCTGGCTGGACCCTGACTGATACAGAGGAGGAGAAATATCCACTCCCCAATCACCCAGAGCCCAGATGTCAAAATAAGGTCCTTGAGTGAGCTGAGCCATGCTCCTGTGGCCTCCCTCCTACCCCAGCCCCAGCCCCACCAGCAACCCCTCTCTCCCCAGTAGCTCCTAATCCTCCTCTTCTCGGCAGGCAGGGCAGGCAGGTGTCTGTGTGGCTCTCAGGTGCGCCCCACCCCCTGCCTAGGGTGACTGGTTCCCCCTGGCGGTGTGCCTGGGTCGCCTGGCCGGCCCCTCCTCCTCCCCCATCTGCCTGCCATCCGCCCACCTGCCTGCCTTCCTCAGGGCTCCTGCCTGGCTGAGCCCTTCCTGTCGCACGTCCGGCACGTCCTCTGCGTCTGCAGGCTCTCCTGCTCCCTCCCCGCCCCCTTTCAGACAAGACAAAGGAAAGAAAAGGGTGGCTCTTGTTGCATTCACTACTTTTATTAATGAACACAAGAACAAAAACAGCTGGCCCTGCAAACATTCCTGCTGAGCTGGGGTGCTGTAAAAGGAGACGACGGAATCCTAGCATTTTGGTTTTGGAAGGGCCTTTAGGAGCAAATTAATCTCATTCCCGTTCAATACAGGGGGCCTCTCCCTAAATCACCAAAACCAGAAACACGGCAGGAGGCAGGAGAATCGGGGAGGTTAACAGTTCAGCCGCTGGAATCCAGACAAGAGGTTCCTTTCAGCACCCGACTCAGTCCTTTCCAGGCGAGTGTGTAGTGAGGTGGATCAGCGCAGTGCTACTCCGTGTGTGTGTGTGTGTGTGTGTGTGTGTGTGTTCTGTGCTGCTCTGGGGACTGTGCTACTGCACCACAATGAGATAAGTACAGAGAGGAAGTAAGCATTCAGAAAGTTCTAGAACAATCTGATATTGCTGCACCTTCCAAATGCCTCATTGTTTGTTTTTTTTTTTTTTCCTAGCAACTCATTGTATGTTTGTATTTTACAAAGGTGTCAATCTGTGATGAACTGAGGGGCAGAAATGGGTCCTTCGCTGGAGGTGACTGGAAAAGCTCTGTTGTGGAGCACAGGCCAGGCACTGAGGCTGGGTTTCAAAAGAGGATGAATGTCCTGAGGCGAGTGAGGTCACCTCTGAATCTCAGTGTCTCCTCTGTCAAATGGGGACAATGGTGGCGCCTACCTCCTGGGACTGTTGTGAGAGTTCTACAAGTGCAGCACGCACTCCGAGTTAATTTTCCTACTGCTTCTTGATTTGAGTTGGCTACACCACCGAGACCACTGTCCACCGACACTCTGGCTGAGAACTGTGGGGACACAGCTGCTATTCCCACTCTTTGTTTGCTGTTGTAGTAATTACTGGTGTTAAAGTTCTCTTCTTTCCGCAGCCACAGTTCTACCCCACCCTCTCTCTTGAATCACAGGACGAAACCTTGGGTTTCTTGGTCAGAATTGGGAAGGGGTCTACCTTAAGGATAGCCCAGGGGCCAGGATGGAGCTAAAGAGGGAAGCCAAGGGCAGCTACTGGGGTCTGAAGAGAAGGTATCAAGCCAGGAGAGGGAAGGGGCACAAAGCCAGAGTCACAAAATAGGCACTAAAGTGGGGACTCCAGAGGGCAGCAGAGACGGACCCATGAGGTATACATGAGGGACAACGGGGCTTGGTTCTGACAGGGAGTCGGCCCACATGCAGCTTTCTCTAAAGTGTAGGGCATGCACCTTCCTGCTGTGCTTCCAGAAGGCTGAAGGTGTTCTCTGACCTCTCGCAACCCCTGTGCACACTTTAACACATCTCCCTCGCTCTAGGAAGGCATGTCACATGGTGGAAGGGAGGCATTACCACACCGTGTCAGCAAGCAGGCAAGTCTCCTGGACTCGAACGACACCTTTGGTCCTGGTGGCACTGTTACACCCCGCCCTGTCTCTCCCTTTCCTTTGTAGAATTCTACTGCAATCCTAAATTCACATCATGCTTACAGGCATGCTGGATGTGCTTTAGACCATGTTTTTCTTTTCTTTTTTGAACTTTGAATTACTTGCCAACATTTTCAAATTGGGAGAATTCATGTAAAAGTCTGGAGAACTGATTTTGCTTTGAAAGCCAGCCACTTTGGCTACATTGGACCTTTGTTCGGGCAAGGCCACAATCAGCTGGAGCTGAGCAGGGGCTGCTCCTTCCAGATGGCGCCTGGACTCTCCTCTTGCCACAGTCCCCACTGCTCCCGATTGTCTGGCTCTTGGCTTCTCTAACTTGCTGCTATTCCACTTCCAGTACATATAGACATTTGGGTTTTCAAACCTTTGTCTAAACTTTGGACTCTTGCTGGGTGTGGTGGCTCACACATGTAGTTCCAGCACTTTGAGAGGCTGAGGTGGGAAGATTGTTTGAGCCCTGGAAATCAAGACCAGCCTGGGCAACATAGCAAGACCTAGTCTCTACAAAAAATAAAAAACCATGTGGGTGTGGTGGCACATGCCTGTAGTCCCAGCCACCCAGACTCCCAGACTTTTCTTGAACCTCTTCCCTTTGATGTCTCCCTATAACTCGCACTCATACTCTCGTCATTTCTCTATGGACATGGCCACAGCTTTCTAACTGGCTTCCCTCACTCTCCTTGGTCCCCTTCAAATCCTTTCTCCCAACATGCATCCTTCCTCCCTGAAATGCAGTTTTGTCCATGTCATTTTTCTGCTTAAAACCTCCAGTGCTGCTCCATCGTGTCGACATGAGAGTTCAAGATTCTCGGTGGAACTTAGAGGTTGCTGTGTGACCCAGCAGTTCCCTACTGCTCCCGCTCCATTTCCCAGCATTCCCGTCTTACCCTGGACCTCCCAGGAACACCAAACCACTAGCAGTTGCTGCAGCACCCCAAGCTCTGTCTGCTTCCATGCCTTTGGCCGTGCCATTCCAATGCCTAGAAAGCCCTTCCCAGCCCAGCCAGCATCTATCTGTCCTCTCAGCTCCATGCCTGAGTCTCCACCGCCTCCAGGAAGTCCTTCCATGCGGAGGCAGGAGCCCGGCCACCTCACCCTGAGGTATCCTCAGCAATGTCCATGCCCTCTGACCCCACATGGCCTCCTGCTTTGTAGGGAGTCAGGTCTTTGAGGACAAGAACAGCATTAGTCTAGCTCATTTTCATATCCCCAAAGCTCAGCCCACAGTAGGGGCTTAATCAATGGAGGATGAATAAATGACTCTCACATCTCTGATTAGAAAGTAACTGTACCTTTCTAATGAAGAGGTGAGTAGGTGATATTGGACAGAACTCTCAGGTGTGCAGCTCCCAACTTTGTGAGGCTGGAGAGTTTCTGCTCGGCATTTGCCTAGAGACAGGCTTGGCTACAAACTCATTTCACCCTATTCCTTCTCCAGGGATTCACACTGAAGTGTCTTTTATTTCTCACCACAGGCGTGGTAACCAAATGACCTGCACTGTCTGGGATCAGCCATTCTGTCTTTGTCCCTATTATGTGCACCTTTACTGTGAGACCACAGGTCCCGACTGAAGGTGTAGGAGCCATGGGCACCCTGCCCACAGTACATGATCCCCCACGCTTTTGGCTTCTTGGAAAGGGAGATTTGCACAGATCAGATGAGAAGACCATGGGAAGCATGGGGTGGAGATGGCAGCAGTGTGTAAGAGTCATTTATTCAGCACTTCATGTGCTACCAGGTCCTGGCGAGGTTCCAGACACAGGGTGGTGAGTGCAGTAGACACAGTTCTTGTGTGCAAGGAGCTTAGGGTCCAGTGTGGGAGACAGACATCCATCAGAGCCTTGCACAAATAAATGTGAAGCTGTAACTGTGAGAAGTGGGGTAGGGAAGCCCACAGAGTTGGTAAGGAGGGTTTGATGCAGCGAGGACAGGCCATCTGACAGTTGAAGGGGCTCGGATAAAGGACTGGAAGAGCTGATGAAGGTGTGGAATGAGGCTAGCCAGACCCCATGCAGGACCTTGCAGGACCTTGCAGGCAGGTCTAAGGCTTAGAGTTTTTATCCTAAGAGCCATGGGAAACCACTGAGGGGTTTTGAGCAGGGTATGAGTTGATCAGATTTGTGTTTGGAAAAGAATCTTCTCTAGCTACAATGTGGCGAGCAGATCAGAGCAAGGTCTTTCTTGCTTTCTCAATAAGGAGGCAGTGAGGAGAAACCTCTCCCGGTGTCTGCCAGTCATTTCTGCTGCCGCCTCCCCATGTAAGCTCCGCTGGGGCAGAGGAGAGTTGTATGGTTGGGCCACCGATCTATCCCCCAAAACTAAAATTGTGTCTGGCATGTAGCAGCTGTACCCCAAGTATGTGTATGCCTCAAAAATTCCCTAGAGCTTCAGGGCAGGTTCATGTCGATCCCAGATCCTTGGTTGGCTAAGCGAGGCATCAGTCATCTTGACTCATTTGACTAACTTGTCCTGAGGCCTAGTGTGCGCTCACGTGGAAGATACAAAGGATCCTGCTGTCGTCTCCAAGGGAAGAAAGACAACAATCAAGGAAGTGGCAGATGCAGGACAACAAGAAGGGCTCCACCGTCTGTGGTACAGAATGATGAGTTTATCAAAAAGGGATCTGTTGGAAGTTCCTTGATCAAGGTCAGTAAAGTCTCGCTTGATACCTGCTTTTGGTAAGCTGCATGACCTTGGGCAGGTCGCTTCAACTTCTCAGAGCCTCCACTTTCCCCATCTGAAAAGTGGGAGTGATTAGAGGTGCTTTGAATTAAATAAAATTAAATAAATTAAATAAAATCATGAAATGAGATCGTTTTTGTAAATCACTTTGCCAGGAGGCTGGCACACAGTGGGCCATCCACCTGTGCCGCGGTTCTGTTTATTCTTCTTATTTCTCCTTCTCCTTCCTATTCTTCCTCTACCTCCTCTCTTGTTGTTGTTGCTGTTGTTATTAATATTATTATTAGCAAGCCAGCCTCCTTGTGTTTCTCCAGAACACGATTATGCATCGTTGAATAAATCTATCCTGCTTCTACCCCCTTAGAAGTATTCAGAGTTGCTCACACGAGAAGCAGCTCCATTGCAGCTTTGGATGGCACATCCTCAGGAAATTAGGTTTGGGCCTGACATTTGAAATCATGGTCTTTATCTCTATCCTCCATGGCTTAATATGTGCAGTGTGTCTGCCTAATCCGAAGTCACTCTGGCCTCTCACTGTATCCTACAAATAGCTGCTTGTGAGAATGGCTGCCCCCCACCAGCCCTTGGGGTGGCCTCCTGCAGGCCCCTTCATAAGGGAGTTTGCATACTCACAGCCTATATTTTAAGTCAAATCATTTGACATAAGCCCTCCAATGGTGGAAAATCTCTGTAGGCATTTTTATGTGAAGTGGAAACAGACAACATTATTTTTATAGAAAGACCCCTCCGGGACCTCACTATCAAATAGAGAAGACCGGGGCAAGTCTGGCATTTGGGTTTCAGAAAAGGCTTAGCGGGGACGGGAGACCCAGGCTGCCAGCTTCCTGGGAAGGTCACATTAATTCTTGCCTTGCATTCAGAGTGGGCTGAGGACACGCCTTCAGGAGACAGGGGCAAACTGAATACAGCTTCTCTTCCATATCCATCCGGGGCAATTTGAACGAGTACCAGGACAGACTGGTGTTGAAATGGCCCCACTAACCTCACGCTATGGCCCAGAAGGGACCAGAACCCAATGGGATGGAGGCAGAGTCATAAACAACTCCACTGGCTACACCACGCTGTGCTTATCTCCGCAAATATTGACTCTGAAGGATCAAACAAGTGGCCAAAGAAAACAATAATATTTTCCCCCAGAGAGAAGGTCCTGTTCCAGACAGCTAGGACCAAGTAGGGTGGGCAGGCAGAAGGCACACGTGCAAGGTGAAGGTCTCCATGCAAGGGCGCTACTCTGGCTCGATGAGTCCCCTCGGAATTGTTACACTCAGGGAAGGAGAAATGGGACTCGGGGTGCCGCCAGGTGGGCCTGAAGAACATCGGGCACTCCGTGTTCTGGGCCTCAGTTTGCAAAGTCAGAGGATTGCTTCAAGAGGCAAATGTCCCCCAGCAAAGACCCAACTTCAGATTTGGCAAACACTGAGTTCCACCCCCTCTTCGGACCACACATACTGCCAAAGACCTTCACCAGCGACTCCACCGAATCCTTAAAAAGCCCCACGAGCTAGTTGTTCTTACCCCATTTTGCAGGAGAGGAAATGGAGGCTGCAAACAGTTTGGTGACTGGCAAAAGAAGTCACATTGTAGGTTACCTGGCAGAGCTGGGATTAGAACCCCCAAATAACTACCTCTAAAGTGTGCTATGCTAGTTCTGGTTGCTTCAGGCTCTGAGATCTCTTTGTGTTACAACTCAAATGCCCCTTACACACTGAAAGTCCAGAGAGCAGGATTCTGGACAAAGAGCAGGAACTGAGGTCATTGATTGGCTGAGCCTCCGGATTGTTTACTATTTTGTAAAGATGTGGATGGAAATAATTATTGATTCCCCATTCTGGCTCCTGGGCAGAAGGCACAATTCGGAAAGTGCTGGCAAGAGGCCCAATGCTGTAACCCAGCCATGTGCGTGTGCGTGTGCGTGTGGCTAGTGGAACAGTGGTAAAAGATTCTTTGTGACTCTCTAAACCTTCTCTTCTGCCCAACCCCCAGACAACGACACCTTAGAGTCCCTTGGCCACTGATTATCATTATAATCTAGCAGAGTCACTACCGACTCTTCTCTAGTGCAGGAAAGGGCTCAATTGTAGAAGGAGGCATTGGGGGAGTGTGGGCGGGGGGTGGGAGGATGAAGATAATAATGATGGAGAAAAAGAGGCAGAGAGAGAGAGAAAGCGAGACCAACCCCAAGATAAGCTACAGCGTGACAGGGAGAAACAACGAAATAAGAGATAGAAATAGTTGCACTGTGACAAGTTGCCTAGAGGAGAGAGAAACACTTCACAGAAAGTGAGCAAGAGAAGTTTCACTGGAGGCGGCAGTGGGAACGATTTCAAGTGGGAAGACAGCGCACACCGGGAGCTGCGGCTGCGAGGGGGTGAGGGGAGGCCATGGAGAGCGCTGGGAGCCACAGAGGGTGCTGGGTGCTGCTTCCCAGGCCCCGAGGCCCTGCCAACCACTGCAGCCTTCAGAAAAGCAGTTTCCAACAGGCACCTGTTGTCCACGGCTGAAACCCAAGGGGGATGTGGGAGAGAGACAAAGGATTCTAGAAAAACCCTCACAACCAAGGAGACAGAGCTCTGATTTCTAACACCTCCTCCAGGAAGCCCTCCCAGCCCACTGTTTAGGCTGCAGAGGTCCCCATGATTCATCTAGAGGCTCACTGTCCCTTGGCTTTGCACTCATAGTTCCATAGAGTTATAATCAGGGTTACAATTCTCTATAGGCTCTTTTATTTGTGTTTTTCCTGTGGGTGTGCATTGTTTCTTTTAATAGCCCGTACATTTCTCTCCTATTTCTGTTATATATCCTTTGCAGTATCTGGTGCAGGGCTCCTGTTCTTTTGGTTACGTACAGCACTCTATTTCTTCCCTGTTATGCTTAAAAAAAAATTCCTATGGTTATGAAATTTTATGCCCTTGTCCTGGCCATGTCTTTTATTAAAAATTCCCTCCTTACTAGCTTTTTATACTTCCATTGCCTCTCATGAGATATTTATTATCTCAGGAAGGCAAAGCAGGCATGATTATTCCCATTTTATAGATGAGGGGACTGAGCCTCAGAGACATGCCTATCATTTACCCTGGCCAAAAGATTAAAATGTTGTCTACATTTTGTACCCACATATGGCACACAAGTTGATTTCAGGTGGTATCCCAAGGAATATCTTTTATTTGACAAGTTATGTGGTTTGTTTTTATGTGTAATAGGAAAAATAGTATCTTAAGCCTATAATTTCAGGGATATTGTTGTTTGCAGTGTTTTTATTTAAAGAAAATAAGTGAATTGATTTAAACATAAATATTGCTAAGGTTGGAGGATCACTTGAGGCCAGGAGTTTGAGGCCAGCCTGGGCAACATGGCAAGACCTCATGTCTAAAAAAACATAAAAATAAAGAATATTAGCCAGGTGTGGTGGGGCATGCCTGTAGTCCCAGCTACCTGGGAGGTGAGGCAGCAGGATGGCTTCAGCCTAGGAGTTTGAGATTGCTGTGAGCTATGATCATGCCACTGCACTCTAGCCTGGGGAACAGAGAGAGACTTCATTTCAAAAAAAAGAAAAAATTCAAGAACTAATAATTGACCAAGATACGGCAAACATTTGGAGGAGGTTCTTAAATGACTGATGTTTGGGAAATACTGTTTAGTGTTAGCTCTGCAGCCAGGGGGAAGCGGTGGGAGTGCCAGCTGCAGTGACCACTGCTTTGGGAGTGAAGCCAAGGACCATCCGATGACCTGAGTGAGGAGCTTCTTTTCACTGGGCAGCAGTTTCTTCCATTCATGCAAAAGGAAACCTCTGAGGCTGCTGACATGTAGACATACTGGGAGAATGGAGTGATCTCTCTGCTATGGGCAAAGCCAGGCAGGAGGGTTGTGGGGAAAGGGGTGAGGGGACAGAGGATCAGGAATTAGAGAAGACCAGTCCCTGCCCTCACCGAGCTTTCCATGTCATCAGGGAGATGGAAGAGATGGGGGTCGGGCACAGAAAGAAACTCAAAGCAACATAAACTCGGATCTTAGGTCAGCTTTGAGGGAGGCTCCACTCCTGGTGTTGGGAGCGACAGAGCGACAGGGCTAGACCAGGCTTGCCTCACTCTGTGGAAGGTGCTCTGCAAGGACTGAACCATGAATCATTTTAGAAGAGAGCCTTCCTCCCACAAGAACATCCCTAATCCTCAAACTGGCCTATAAAGATAAAGAATCTCCAAATTGAGGGTCCTACGTTTCCCCTAGGGGATGATTCTTCGCTACCCCCATCTCCCAGTGGCTCAGTTTCCATACTGGAGTATTTCACCATTTCCCCCCACTACTCAGATGGCCCTCCCTTCCCCCTCTGTCCCGGTGGAGCAGTCGCAGGCACCCCGGCTGGCTTCTGATTGGAGGAGAGAGGCTGTGGTTTAATTACAGAGCAACCGAGAACAAGGCCTGCCTGTCGTCTATACATCCTTCTCCCAGGCGAGAAAGAGTTGGGAGTTGGAAGCATGTTGTACAAACTCATTTCTCACCACCACCCAGCAGCAATTTTGTCAGAGACCAAATGTGCCCACAGCAACTTCTTGCTTTCCACGACTTTGTGCTGGAGCGAGAGATTTTCTGGAAAGGGGAGTTGGGACAATGAGCGCCTCTGGCTGGGGGGAAGGGGAGAGGTCCGTGTGCGCAGCTGGGCACACAGGGTCTGGAACCCGCATTGCAGCACGCCTCTGCCGTGGGCTTGGGTTTCGGCTGTAGGAGGAGCTTGTGTGTGTGTGTGTGAGAGAGAGAGACAGAGAGACACACAGAGAGAGACAGACAGAGGGGCTGTGGGGAGCAGAAGGCAAGCTGAGCAGTGAGCTTGAGATTCCCTATTGCCAGGGACTTGGAAACGCTGGCTGGGTCGCTTCCCATCCTTTATTTGTTTAACTTTACTTTCTTCTCAGTGGCCTCAGGAGGGTGAGGGTGGGGGCAATGGGGAGATGAGATAATGGTGGGGGCCCGAACAAGTTTGCTCAGACAGTATTGTGTGGCTGAGACCCCTTGAGGGAGGGAGGGACAGAGAGAGAAGAGAGAGAGACCCCTGGGAAGAAAGGGGGGATTGAGAGACCAAGTACAACAATACTAAAAGTAAACATGCAGACTCAGAAACAAGAATCCCTTAGAGTCAGAGGGGCCGGAGGGGCCAGCCGTGTGCAATCTTTCTCCAAGTTGACAGTGGCCGGGTCGTGGGGGGAGCAGGGATTTGTTGGGAGGGGGTGGAAGCTGGCAGACAGATTCAGGATTAAGAAGTCTGCTGTGTTTCAGGGGCTTCTCCATCGGAATAAGATGGGCTGTTGTTTGCCAGGACCTGAGAGGTTTATTTAACGATTCCAGATAGAATATCGCCAAACAGATGTAGTCTTGTTCCTCGAAAGAAAAGCTGCAGCAGGGAGGGGGGCGGGCCTGCCCGATGGAGGCAGCAGCTCTGCTCACATTGTCCACAGATGCTGCACCCTGCCTGAGACCTTTCAGGGAAGCCCTGCCTCCTCCTGTCACCTGTGTCCCGAGCCCTCTCCTGCTCTGTGTCGCATCCTGGATGCACGGAGAGGGTCTGCCAGGGTCTGCATTGCCCAGTTGAGATCTCCTCTGGGGTTGCCGGACCGGGAGCACCTCACTGAGGGATTCTGAGAGGGAGCGGGGACGGAGAGGGAAGCTGTGGGACTTGGGGACCCCCCCAAGGCAGCTGACATTTATGGAGCTGGCGTTTCCCACAGGCAACCTACTGATCCCTTAAGGGGACGTGGAGGGGTGCTGGGATGGGGGATGGGCTGGAGGCAGGCTGGGAAGCCGACCTCAGGCTCTGCCTTACCTCCTGGGCACAGACACCTTTGAAAGTCTGCTCTCTAAAACTGAGGGGGCCCTAGCGCAGGGGTCTGCAAACTCCAGCCTGTGGGACCATTCTGGCCTCCAGCTGCTCTTGTAAATAAAATTTTATTGGAACACAGCCATGCTCATTTGTTTGAATATTGTCCTTGGCTGCTTTTGTGGACTAATGGCAGAGTGGAGTCGTTGCGACAGAGACCATATGAAGCCTGCAAAACTTAAAATATTTACCGTAGGGCCCTTTACAGAAAAGGCCTGCCAACTCCTAATCTAGAGAATTCTGGCTGAGGGATGCTTTGCTCAACAGCCCTCCCCTTCAGATGCAAAGGGTCTCAGTGTCCTGGACCCAACAAGGACAACAGCGTTCCCAAAGGGGAGGGAAAAACTTCCCTTTGTAATTTGGTTAATGGGTGGCACCTCTGCCCAGGGCTTGGAGCTCTCTCTATAGAGCTCTTTGTAAAACTGTGGGCCTCAGAGGCTGGGAAGAGTGATGGCCCCGTGGCGGGTGGACTTGTTATTCAGAACGGCCTGCCCCTGGAGAGCAGCAGCTGTCCCCTGCTCCCCAGGGAAGCACCAGCGTTGGAGGAGCAGAGGGCTCATGGGCTGCTCCTTGCCTCCTCGGAACAAGGCCTGGCTTAGTGAGGAGGTGCGGACATTGTGCCCACTGTGCTTTCCAAAGGTGGCCCCAACAGTATCTTCTGTTCCACGTGCAATTTCCCCACCACCCTGAGCAGGGGCCGGCCTTGTGACTGTGCCTCTGGTAGGATGCAGGGGAAATGCTGTGGATGCCAAGAAGCCTTGCAACTTCCATCTGGTGTCTTGGAGCACTCACTCATGGGAAACTCCCTCTCGGAACTCGGCCGCCATGCTCTGAGAAGCCGGGGCCGCGTGGAGAAGCCACATGTAGGTGCTCTCCTTGGCTGGCCGGCTCCGCTCCCAGCCAGCAGCCAGCAGCCCCTGCCGCCAAGCGAGTGGGCAGGCCTCTTGGATGCAGCTCAGCTGGGCCTAAAGACGCTGCCTACTAGAGCCACACGGAAGAGTCCCCATGAAAACTACCCAGCTGGGTCCAGTCAACCCACAGAAGCCCAGAGGAAATGTAAACGACTCTGGTTAGCTGCAGGTGGGGTTCCATTGCTTTGGTCTGGAAAGCTTCCTCTAGTTGTAGGTGGTTTGGGCTTTTCCCTTCTGTGCTTTGGTATCCCCTTTTTAGAGGAGAAACACCACCAACTCCCTAACTGCAAAATATAAACAAAGAAGGGATTTTCTTTTTTGAGCCTACAACATGCCAGGTGCTGAGCTCAAAGAATCCTCACAACTACCCTTTGAGGTGGATGCTCCCATCCAAGTACTAACCGGGCCCCATCCCACTTAGCTTCCAAGGCAAGATTGGGCACACTCAGGGTGGTGGGGCCCTAGACGAGGCAGATACTATCGTCCACGTTCAAGAAAAGAAAATGGAGTCCCAGAAATGCTGAGTGACCAGGTCAAACCCATTCAACAAGCAAGTGGCAAAGTCAGGATGCAAACTCACATCTGTAGTACATGCTTAGATTTTAATTGAAACTGGTAATTCCTAATGCCACTGGGAAAATAATCCCATGAAATAAAAGTACTGAATAATACTTACATAGTACATACAATGGTTTAGGCATTGTTTTTAACTCTTAAGTGCCGAAAATATTAAGTTATTTATATACTCACAACAACCTTATGAGGTAGGTATTATCAGTGTCTCCATTTTATAGAGGAGGAAACTGAGGCATGCAGAGGTTAAGTAACTTGCCCACGTTTACACAGCTAGTAAATGGCTGCTTTAGTCAGGATAGACTGGCCTGTATTCCGATAACAATTAACCCTCCCAAATCTCAGTGACTTAACACGACGAAGGTTTACTTCGTACTGATTTCCTATTCAAGGCAGCCGGCAGGAGGCTCTGTTCTCTACTGCACACAGTCGTCCAGGATCCAGGCTCACAGACACCCTGCCATGTGGTAGCCTCGCCATGTAGAACGTTACGGAGACAGACCCTGAGGAGTCATGCAGGGTTTGTCTCATTGCCTCAGCCTGGAAGGGACACGTCACTCCACCACAGCTCACCAGCCACAACTAGTCTTACAGCTCTGGCTAGGTTGGGCTTCTGTGTGCTCAGGAAGGAAAGAACAGGATACGGGTTCATATTAGCAAGCTCTACCACCGTAGTCGGAGCCAGGGTTTGAGCCTGGGCAGTGTGGCTCCAGAATCCGTGCTTGTAAGCACACTGGACTGCCTCTCTAAGCTACCCTTTCTTTTATCCAGTGTCCAAGAACATGGAGTCCAACCTCCCATTCTTCTGAACTTGCATAAACTTAGAGAACTTGAGTGAAGCACCACAGTGTGCCCAAGGCTCCACACCCCCATATTAGCAGCAGGTCTTAAGGTAGAGTTGTGGTTTCTTGGCTCCCCTAGGGTAGTGGAAAGGTGAGGCTTTACCATACTAGTTGGGAATAGACAGCTCACTTAACTTGTCTGAGTCTCATTTGACACTTAGGAGAATTAAATCACATAACATCCATGAAATTATCCGCACAGACTTAACGGCTGTTAGCTTTGTTCCTTTCTTCCTCTTGTCCCCCCACCTCGCTGCTTGTCACTACAGCCATGCAGACCAGCCGGACCTCTGACTTACAGTAGCAATAAGTTTCTGGGTCCCTATGACCAGTTTCCACACCTTCCTCCAGGCCTCTGAGGACCACCGTGCTCTGATTTCTTCTACTTCATTCTCGCTACACTTCAGCACACTTGCTGGAAGCTCTATGCATCCAGTCCTCCCTTTCCTGCCTTGCTACACTCCAGGTAACAATTCCAGTCCCTTCCCACTCAGCAGTGCCCTTGAACTCCTCCGTCCTCTGCAAACACCTTCCCAGCTTGCTAGAGGGAGGGATGTGGTACTTGCCTCACCTCTCCCAGAAGAACACTCAGTGAACATCCTGTGCTCCTGCCCCTGCCACAGGACATGGGCTCCTCCTCACGTGATAAAAAAGTAGTAACAACAGTATGACCATCTTCAACTGAGGGCTGTGTACCAGGCAGCGTGCTAAGGATTTCACCTTGATTGTTTCATTTACTCTTTGCAGTAACCCTTTAAAGCAGGTACTATTATTATCATCACCTTTTACAGATGAGGAAACTGAGGCTCAGAGAGGTTCAATAACTTGCCCCAAATTACACAGCCAGTGAGTGGAGAGATTGGACTGGAATCAAGGCAGCCTGGACCCCAGGCCCTTCCTCTTGACTCCTCTGCCAGCCTGCAGGCTCACATTCTGATTCTAATTATTTTCTTTTGTGCCCTTTCCATTGGATCACTCTAGGGTCCTCCAACCTGATTCTGCAACTTCTAGAAGACAGAGCCATACAGAAGCCTTATCTAGCATCTGGGAAGAGGCACTTGGTTGAGACTTTCTGAAGGCAAAGATGATGGCAGTGATCAGATCAAGTTGTTGGCCTGGCACTTGAGGCTTGTTCAGAAAATCACCACAAAGCACGCAGCCTCGGCCTTAGTTACAACAGAGCACATTTTTCACTCTTAACCTTTTCCACAGTGATGCTCCTCAGATTTCCATTATGAAGTTTCTAACCGCGAATTTGGGTTGAGAAAAGCCAGAGGTCTTTGACCCTGTTCATTTTGTCTCGGGGCTCTGTGAAGAGGAGGCTGTCCTTGTCTTTACAAATCCCAGGGGAATGTGTAAAAACTAGAGGACATATCCTCTGCTCAAGCAGTGCTTTTATCCTTTTGTGCCTCTTCCCTTCCATTGAAAACAACAACTAAATTAAAACAAAACTCCCCATAATAAAAAAGTGTATGAGCCAGGCGCTGTGGTGTCTGTAGTCTCAGCTACTCAGGAGGCTGAGGTAGGAGGATCTCTTGAGGCCAGGAGTTCGAGGCCACAGTGTGCTATGATTGTGTCCGTGAATAGCCATTTTACTCCAGGCTGGGCAACGTGGTGAGACCCCATCTTTAAAATAGAAGTGTATGATGATTTTAGGTGCTACTGAAGATACTCACTAATGATACATGGGCATGATATTACACGACACTGTATGATGTGATTCCCCTGCAAAATTCCTCCTGTTCTATCATATGGAAAAAAGGTGTGCAACCAGAATGGGTAAACTGAGGAAAGATGGAGGTGCCAGTTGTTGGCAGAGATAGGGAGCAAGTGGAAGCCTCATGTGCTGCTCATAGGAGTATAAATTCATACTTTTACTTGGCAAAACTGTTTGGCTGTATCTATTTAGTATTAGAGCTGAACATATGCATACCCTGTGATCCAGAAATTTCATTCCCATTCAACAACAGAATGGACCAATAAATTGTGGTGCATTCATACTGCAGAATGCTGCCCAGCAATGGGAAGGAATGATCTACAACGACATGAAAAGATATGGGTGAATCTTCCATGCAAAATCTTGGGCAAAAGAAGGCAGGGATATTGTCCATAAAATTGCTCCAGAAAAAAAAGAAGGCAGAGATAAAAAGACTGCATATTGTATGTGCATATTATATGTTTTCATTTATGTAAAATGCAAAAACAGGCAAAACTCAGCCATGCCAGTAGAAGTCAGGATAATGTTTACCCTCGGGGGGTGTGGGTGGTAACTGGCAGTGGCATGACGGGCGCTTCTGCGTGCTATTAATGTTCCTTTTCTTGACCTGGGTGCTGGTTATATGGTATGGTCAATTTGTGAATATTTATCAACTTTATGATATGTGTACTTTTTTGCATGTATATTATGTTTCAATAAAATATTTTTAGAAACAGTCCTTTCCTTCTGATGCCTTAGCGGAGAAAATCTCAGCTTGGGTCTGGCTTGCCTTTAACGCTTCTCTTAGAGTGGCTCATCTTTTTTAACCAGGGGAGAGTGTGCCAACTTCAGAGGCTTCAGCAAGCAACAGTATCCAGCTCGAATCAAATAACATTGTTTTGTTTTCATTGTGTTTATTTTTATGGTTACCATCTATATATGGCCATCGATACTGGGTTTCCATTTGTGGTAGTGACATAAAGTTTATTTTAAAAATGGCCTTAAGTAAAACAAAACAAAAGAACAAATTGACTTACTTTAAAAAAATTACGTAAATAACAGTACAGGTGGTACCTAGTTACGGTAAACCATGTGAGGGTGGGGTTTATGAAACACTGTTCAAATGAGAAACAGCAGGGATTAGGGGGAAGGGTAGGAAAACCAGTCTTAGCCTGTCCCCATCTCTCAACCAGTCCTCACTGCCGGGCACAGACAGGCTCTGAGGCCTAAGGACAGATCCTTTACAGAGGACTCATGAGAAATTCAAAGTAAGGAGTGCTCCAGGAACAATGGTCGGGCAAAGCAAGAGACTAGGAGTGGAGAACCTAGGTTCACTCAGCAAATATCTGCTGAGTGCCTGTGTGCCATTCTAGGCCCTGGGCCTGCAGTAATGGTCAAGTGACCAGTCCTGGAACCCTGGCCAAGACCTTCCACTTCCCTAGGCTTCAATGGCTCGAGGGTGCTCTGTGACTCAAGCCTCCATGGCAGCTGGCCTTTGGGGAGTGGGATTCTGATGCTCCTGGGGTTACAAAAGGCCTTAAAAAGATGGGGTTGTTACTGGTGCATGCGTGTGTGTGTGTGTGTGTGTGTGTGTGTGTGTGTATTTAGGGTGGAGAAGGGTAAAATTGGCTATTAACCTGGGAACTAGGAGAAAAGAATTGGGGTGTGGTCTTCAGACTCATCAGAAAGAGAAATCTAATTGAGTACTTGGCATTTGTCAAGTCAGCATCACTTTGCCTGCTCATCTCCACAGTTCTTGGCTAAAAGATCAAGAACTTTAAAAGGAGGTGGAAAGAGAATGACTCTCAAAAGAGAAGCGAGTAGCTGAACGAATGAATGCCACTCTTAGCCTCTCAACAGACTCTTCACCACCTTTCATCCGCAGCTGCTGGGCATTGCAGCAAAGCCAGAAAGAAAATGAGGGGCCCTTCCAGGAGTGTTTTTAGAGGTCGTACCTTTTATTCACTCAACAAATGTTTACTGAGTGCCTGCTAGGTTCCAGGTGCTATATTCTAGACCCGTGTGCTGTCCAATTGTAACTACTAGTCACGTGGGCCGATTGAGCATTTGAATTTTGGCTAGCTCAAATTGAAATGCGCTATATGAGATACACATCAGAGCTTAAGGATTTAGTATGAAAAAAGGGAATGCTAAATGTTTCATTAATAATTTTTAGTATTGATTACACATTGAAACGATATTTTGGATCTATTGAGTTAAAGTATGTTAACAATGGATACCACCTATTTCTTTTTACTATATTTTAATGGGCTTATTGGAAAATTTAAAATTGCACATGTGGCTCACATTTGCGGTTTGCATTAGATTTCTACTGGACAGCGCCCCTCTACACCTTGTCCCTACTGTGTGGGAGCTCAGTGGGTGGGACCACCAGAAACAAGTGACAAAGCAGGTTCAAAACACAGGGACACACAAAAGTGGAATGATCAGGAGCCTCCTCGGGGCTGTGTGTTTTTACTTCTGTCAGATCTGCACTCTACACAGCTATAGTGATTTCCAGAAGTCTAGCTCTGTCTATTTCACTTCTCTGCTCAAACATGGATGCTGTATCCCCTGCTGCCTGCCAAATTGAGCCATACCTCTATGTGAGTCAACTGGATTTCCTACCTCCCCTGCTGCTCCCTCCAAGCGATCAGCTCTTTGACAGAAGTGGACTGACTTTCTGATCTCCTACCTCACTTTCCCATTCCCGTGTTTTTGCTGTGGCTGGTCCCTCTGCTTGGAGTGCCCTTGCAGTCCCTGCATTTTCCCTGGGAGAATTCCAAGCTTCCACTACAATTCTGACTCACCCAGGAAACTCCTCTGCTCCCCCTACCCATTACCTCTCCAGCGGAATATTTCTCAAAGCTTCTGACTTACCAAACTCTTCCCCGTAACTCTTAGTTTCTTAAGACAAGGAACTTGCCTTCCTAGAGGCATCTAGCTCACCTTCAGAGCCAGGTGGCCACTTAGTTAAGTAGCTGTTGAATAGAACCAAACAGGCTCTGAGCCTTACAGTTAGAAAGAGTGGAGTGGAGGGGTCTGGTGAGGCGGGACGGGGGTGGGGGGGTAGGGAGGTGGCACTGAGATATTGGAAAATTAAACCGGGGCTGGAGGCAGCTTAATGGTTCATCCCTCACCAAAAGAATCTCTCTGACAAGGGTCTTTGTTAGGGTCACAACACAAGATGGGTGATGATTAAGGCTGAGTCCAGGCTGGAAAAATGGGGGTTGGGGCAGCTTGGAAAGAGACTCAGTAAATCAAACGGAACAATGAAGGGAGGCCATAATTGTCCATCTGTATTATTGGAGAAAGCCGTAAATGACCTTCCCCAGAGCGATCTCTCACACCTGGAGGGCTGATCCGACCTCTCCAAGACCCCTGCAGCAGTGTGTTCAGGGATGTCTCCTGCAGCAAATGCCTCGGGATTTGTAGGCGGGGGCCCAAGTTGCTAACGGATTATTTTGGCGGGGCGGAGGAGGGAGGGGTTTGGGGGAGAGGAAGGGAACAGTGCCCGGAAATTGCACTTTAGATTCTCATATATTGTAGTCACGAGCTCCCAGATTTGGGAAACTGCAATGCTCACTAAGAGAGGCTGTTTGCGGATAGCCTGGTCTTAACCGGTCTGAACCTCCGTAAGACCCACCTGATACCAAGTCATTGTCCGAAGCAAAATGTCGGCGGTGGGTGATACCCCAAGGATGGAGGGAGTTGGGGTGATGGGACTGAATCGACTTGAAGGTCAAGACTGTGCCTTATGTCCTTTGTGTTCCCCGGGCAGTTAGCCCGGTACGGCCACATGGGGAGCGCGCGACTAAGTCCTTCCGAACTGAACTGAAAGACAGGAGACAAAAGCACCCGCTCTTCTCCACTCCCAATTCGATCCTACCCCAACCTGCAAGTTATTCTTATGCACCGGAGTCAGGGAGCCAGGGCTAGAGGAGCGTGGAGGGACGCGGCCGGGGTGGAGTAGGGGACCCACAGCGCCGGGAACCCACTGCGGGGTGGGCGAGTGGGCGTGCGCGCATGCACGTGCCGGCGCGCGGGAGTGCCGGGGGAAGGGGGTGGTCTCCAAAAGGGGGAGGGGAGAAGGCAGGGGGCGGGGAGAAGCAGGCCCTTTAGGACCCGGCTGCGGCGGCGGGGGAGGAGAAAGGAGCGGAGGAGGCGGCTCTCGCGCTCGCAGGGCCGTGCCACCTGCCCGCTCGCTCGCCGCCGTCGCGCTCCCCATCGCCAACATGCTGCCGAGACTGAGCGGCTTCGCGCTGCCGCTGCTGCTGTCGCCGCTGCTGCTGCTACTGGGCGCGGGCGGCGGTGGCTGCGGGGCGCGCGCCGAGGTGCTGTTCCGCTGCCCGCCCTGCACGCCCGAGCGCCTGGCCGCCTGCGGGCCCCCGCCCGCCGCGCCGCCCGCCGCGGTGGCCGGGGCGGCCGCCGGCGCTCGTGCGCCCTGCGCGGAGCTCGTCCGGGAGCCGGGCTGCGGCTGCTGCTCGGTGTGCGCCCGGCTGGAGGGCGAGGCGTGCGGCGTCTACACCCCGCGCTGCGCCCAGGGGCTGCGCTGCTATCCCCACCCGGGCTCCGAGCTGCCCCTGCAGGCGCTGGTCATGGGCGAGGGCACTTGCGAGAAGCGCCGGGACGCCGAGTACGGCGCCAGCCCGGAGCAGGTTGCAGGTAAACGCGGGCTGGGACAGCTAGTTGGGAGAAACTTGGAGGGCAGCTGGGGGGCCTGGCTGGCGGCCGCTGGGCAGGGAAGGAGTGTGCGGCGGGACCCCAGGGGCTGTTTTAGGGGGGGAAGTGCGGAGTCCTTGACCCGAGCTGGGGGGACTGCTGAGAGCGGGAACCCGAAAGTCAGGCCCGGGGGGGAGAACTGGAGTTAGACAAACGGAAGAGCCCTGGCTCTTAATTTGGTGGGGATGAATGCGGACAGGGAGGGCACCCCTGTCGCCGTAGTCTTCCCCGGGTGGAACGTACCCCGACTTCTAATCTGGAGGAGGGATTTACTGTGGAGCAGGGCGTTGGTTAGATCTGCGGGAGTGGGAACTTGAAGCTTATGTGGGGCACTGCTTGAGTCGGCGACTGCCGGCCAAGGGTCCTGGTGGGGTCGCTGCTGGGAGGCGGAGGCTGCCGGGTGCCGGCGACACCGGGAGCCTCGGATGAGGAGAGGGCGGCAGGGGGAGGCGCCGGCGCACTGAGGGACCCTTCCTTCTACTGGGGTGGGAGGTGGGAGGAAAGGACTTGTCGGTACTTTGTAGGGTGGGTTGCCTGGGAGAAACGGTGCTATTTTGCATAGAGGGTTCTTGCAACCAGGTTGAAAAGAAAAATAAAAGGGGGCATTTGGGAGACGAGGTGGAGACCCCAGCAGTTGACTTAGTGTAATTTAAGCCCGCTCGCCGGCTCCGATCCCGGGACGGCGACAGCCAGGCTGTGCAGTTTAGCATCTGGGCTCCAGGTCAGAAGGCAGGAGGATGCCGGGGCGGGGGAAGCAGCTGCTCTCACTCCAGCCCGTGTTACACTCCCATCCCCCATCCTGAACTGAGGGACCCTGCCTGTCCGGTAGAAGGGGGACCCTGGGGTTCTTTGTTAAGGGGCCCTCATCCCTCCCCAAAAGTTATCTGAAGGGCACAACCAGGCTCTAGGGAGTTCATTTTTTTTTTTTTTTAATTATGAAAGCCTCCTGCCCCAGTGGTCTGGAGGAAGCTGTAATTATTTTCTTTCCTCTTGGAGACAGTGGTGAAATGTGTCCACTGCCTGCTGCTGTTGTTTAAAAAGCAAGTGAGTCTGATCAAGTTTCTCAAACTTAAAAAAAAAAAAAAAGTGAAAACATTCTTGCCTGCTTCTCGGCTTCTGCGGTCTTTTAACCCCCCCCCCATTCAGTCCTCCCCCCTTCCTCTGGGCTGCTATTGTTTTTTTCCTGTTCTCCTTGAGAATGGAACTAGGGGTCAGAGTTGAAATCTTTCTTCTATTTCTCTGGCACATTTCGCCCTGGAACACAGAGCAAGTTGGGGCTTCCTCTAAGTGGAACCCCCAGTCCCCTTCTTCTGCCTTGCTCGCTTCCTTTTGGAAATTAACCCTTCCCTCCTGCTTCTCTTAGAAAGTAATAAGAAAAAGAAAAAGACCCCCAAAAGTCCCTGCACTGCTGGGCAGGGCGCCCACCCCCCTTTCCTCTTCATCACCCTCCCACCCAGGGTCCACCAGGGCGGTCCTGATCGGTTTCTGAGCTGAACTCTGGCAAACTAAACATCTTCCTCAGCAGAGTGAACTTTTCAAAGGGCCTCTAAGTTCATAGAATCATTTGGATGGTTTGGATATTGACTGTTTTAATAAAGCGTGTGGTGAGTTTCCTTCCTAATGTTTTAGTATTTTTTTTTTTTTCACTCTTCATTCGTTTCACTCTAAGCCGGAAAACCAATTCTCCTGCTTCCCAAATCCCTGAAGCAGGTTAGGGTCTTTAGCCCGGAACAGATGCGGGAACAGATGCGGGGGATGTCCCCCCCTTCACTTTTCCCTGGAGCCCTGGGTAGGGAGGGGTTGTCAGGGGAGCCTGGGGACAATGCGGTGAGTTCATGGGAAGAATGTCACTCTGGATTTTCTGCCTGGTTATGGGACTTCCCTTCCGCCAGCTCGCCCCAGCTGCCTCCTCAGCCTTCTCCTCCCAGTGCCCAGACGCCTTCCGCATTTTTCTCTTGTGCTCCAGCCTGGGGAGAGGGGACATTAAGCAGAAGTTGGGGGTAGGGGGATGGAAGCTCAATGAAAGAAGTGACCAACGTCAGGGGTGCCTGAGACAAGAGTAGGGCTGCGGGGAGAAGAGTTCTTTGGGGAGAAGCCTGGGCTTGCAGGGGTGCAGGGAAGAGAGAGGACAAGGTTGGAGGCTCTTGTGGGGAGAGGGTCTTCGGCTGGGGCAGGGCCTGGCACTGCTGTGTGGAGAGTGCTGGGGTCCCAGTTGAGGGGTGGGGACTGGCCCAGATGAGACCTTAGCACTGAATCCAGCTTTCTCCTACTCTCCTTCTCTCATCTCCTCTCCCCTCCGAAGAATGAGCATCCCCCCCACCCCCAGCCTGCATTCCTCTTTGAGCAGGTTGCTTTTGAGAATTTTAAACATACCCTCTTATTTCGAGGCAGCAAACCCCAGCAGTTCCGGCTTTGCTGTTAGCTCTTTTGTCTTTGTTCCCAGGACTCAGGGGCTGTGCTGCCGGCTTCCTGGGGATGGCAGGGATGCAGGGGTGGGGGTGGGGGTGGGCACATCGGCAGGCAGGCGGTGGAAGAAGTGGGTGATGGTGAGCCTGCATCCATGGGGGTGATGGCTTGGGACTTGTTGGTTCAAAGAAACTGTGAAGTCAGACTAGGGGGCAGGAGTGGGGAGACCTGGAAGAAAAATGGAAGGAGGACCCCATGATCTGCCTGAAGTCGGGACTTTAAAATCATGTGGGTATGTTTGGTGGTGGAGTGGGCAGAAGTGCCTAGAAAGGTCAGGGGAAGAGAAGGGAGCAGGCCTGGGCCAGGCCGGGCCCTTTCAGAATCGAGGCCGGGCTGGACTGGTTCCCTCGGGGTCTCCCCAGCCTCCTTCCCTGCCGCGTACAATGCCGGGGCTTATGCCGAGGGGCGGGGCACCCGAGTGGCCGTCTGGCCCGCTGCACATATAAAGGTGCTATAGAAATGTGCAGTCATTCAAAGTCCCAGGGCAGACAGGCGGGCGGACCGGGAGGCTCTGCATCTGCAGTTGCTGGGGGAGGAGGAAGGGGAGAAGAGGCCAGCACTGATTTACAGTGGTTCAGTGCAGCTTCAAAAAAGAGGGGGAAAAAGCAACGGGACTTCTGGCTCCGAGCACTGCTTTGCATAAATTTGCATAGCGAGTTCAAAGTCGTAAAATAGACTGGGGAAATGAGTGGGACCCACTGTCACTGATTGTTAACACCACTACCTTCCGCCGCCCCTCCCCCCATCTGGACGGCACTCCCGGCACTGGCCCTGCTAAGCTGCTGCCCGAGTCCCCAGGCACCACTGTGCTGGAAGCAGGGGGTGGGGGTGGAGGGCTGCTCCTGGGGGCCCTCTGAGAGACCCGGCAGGAAGTGGCTCTGTGCACCCTGGCCTTGGAGGCGGGGCCGCCAAAGGGGCGTGGCCCGACAGGTTCTGGACGGGGAGGCTCACAGTGTTCCGTCTGCCACTGCTGCCTGGGGCTGCCATTTGCCCATGATGGCCTGGGATTGGAGGAAGTCGCAGAATTGGGTCTTTTTTGCTGGAAGTTTCCCTGCCCACCTTTCGCATATACCCAAAACGATTACTGTGATAGGTCCCTTTGTGTGGTAATAATGAGCCAATTCCTTAAACAAGATATTTGAGGAAGCTTTGAGAAAAAAAAAATCCTATATAACAATGTTAAAGTATCTTACAAATCAGGGCTAAGGAATCCCTGGGTTAGAATAGGTAGTAGAGTCTAGAAGGGAAGAAGAACCCATTCATTGTGGTCATGAGGATCTGTCTGCACCACAGCTCTTGGCCAATAGGGCTATTGAGTTTCCTGGTAGGCACAGGGAAGAGGGAGGCTTAGATGGTTCTCACTGCTATCCTACCTTAGCATTGGGCTTTAAGATAAGATTTTCAGGCAAATCATTACTTTGGGTTAGGCGATCACATGGAAATTACCCTATAAAAATGCCCTGGGTTACCTGAGAGCAGGAGCATGCCCCATCTCACATTATCAGACATTTGAGGGTTTTGAGAGAATCACTATTCTCTGGCCTGGGGATCAGGTTAGCTTCCAGTTGGTTCTCTGCTTGGCAGTTCTCTGCCATAGAAAATAGGACATACAACGGCTAAGTTTTGATAGGAGGAAGTTCTGAAAATTCTTGGCCCTCACGGATTGGAGAACAGGGTAAGTATGTACAGGACCTGGAAGGGCAGGGCAGGGGCTGCGGAAGGGAACGAAGCAGGAGCAGAACGTATGTGGGCCACAGAGCTACACTCACAATTGGTTTTGTTGTTGGTCCTCCTCACGTGCTGCAGCACTGTACCATAAAAAAATAAAAATAATGAAGTTTTTTTTTTTAAGCATCTGTGTATCTGGGGACTGTTTTTTTTAAAGGACTCCACATCCAGGGAGTACCTTTGGTCTCGGCCTCCCTCTCTGTGTTCCCCACGCCCCCTGCCCTTCCCAACTTTCTCCATCCTGTCCCTCGGTCCCTGCAGACTGTGCTCTTCTCTCCCAGCCTTCTCCCTTCCAGCCGCTCCCGCTGCTGGCCCAGCAGGAACACCTGGCTGCTTGCTAGGTAAGACGGGCAGGGCTCAAAAATAGGGAGTGGGAAATATGGTGGCCCCAGCCTTCCTCTGAGTTCCAGTCAGAGGGTTACAATATAGGTGTTTGGAGACTAGAATGTTTGAAAAAATTCAAATCCTTAAATGAGGAGGGGGGTTGACTGGGCTTTGAGGGAGGACTTCAGTAGGCTGGGGAAGGGGAGATTCCCTCCCAGAGGGGTTAGTGCTTGCATTGTTCCCGCTGAGACCAAAGCATGGAAGAGGGGTTGATACATTAATCTACGAGGGGAGCCGGTGACCCAGTTGGCAGATGTTGTAGGCCCCTCTGCTTCTCCTTGCTACCTTTGGCCGGCGTTTTCCTGAGAGGACAGCCAGCTGCCAGGAGATTGGCCGTCCTCCCATCTGTCCTCACCCTATTTATGAGCCAGCTTTTTTGCATGTTTGGCCTCCTGTCTTTCACCATCCCTGCAAGGAAGGCTCTTCCACCTCCGTGTCATGGGTTTGGACAGTGGGCATCAGGGTTACTCTGCAGGTAAGTAAGGAGCAGAGAGACTAACCTGGGTGTCTCTCCTCTGCACCCTTTGCCTCCATGGCTGAGCAGGGGGTTGGGCTGTTGGCAGAAAATAGCTTTTAACCTTGTCAGCCAGAAGTTTTGCTCCTGGCCACCTGCTGTGTGCAGGCAATGTATGGGACACAGCAAACCACTGCCAGATTTGGGTTATGTGGATTCCCTCCACTCCAATGAGAGGCCCACGTCCTAGAGCTTGGGGACTTCAAAAATGCAAGTAGCCAGCATGCAGTGGCCAGTCAAGAGAGACAAGAGGGTGACAGGGCGGCCTCTGTAAGGAGCGGACAGGTAGCAGATGCTGGTGGAAGCAGCCTGGCCTTTGCTGTCACATTGACCTGGGTTCCAGTGCAGACCCATCACCTAAGACCTGAGTGGTAAGTAAGGGCCTTCCACCAATGCCAGGTTTCCTGTCAGTAAAATAAGGATGATGTTATCTCGTTCTTGGAGGACATGTTAGGGTGATTGTAATAATGGAAAGTATTAGTAGGTTCTCATTCATGTTGGCTGCCTTTGTCTTGGCAAGTGGCATCTCCTTTGTCACAGTTAGCTGGCCCTTAAAGGGAAGGCCAAACTGCACACGTCAGGCAAGGCCACTCACTTCGGGAGGTTCAAATCCTGGGTGCCTACCACATACTAGTTACCTGGGGTAAGGGATGTAGTCCCGCTGAGACTCAGTTTCCTTCTCTGTAAATCAGAAATCGATGGGACTGACTTCATCGGATGGCGCCTACGCGGGTATGTATGTAAAGATACGCAGTACGTATAAAACCTAAGTGCTTGTATTTTGGGGATGAGTCACTTGATTTTCATCTTTTCACCTATAAAATGGAAATGCCTGTACCTCTCTGACCTTTCACGGGGCTGTAGTGAGGCCGTTTGTGGAAAGGGTCATGGAACTGTACTTCAAGTGCAGTGTGAGCCCGGTAGACAGTGAGCACGGGGTTGTGGCCGGCAGCCTTGCATCTTTCCTGGGTGATTTAGGCGTGCTCTTTGGGACCCATGTCCAGATGTCTGGGACTGACCGTTCTTGATATGAGAGCTTCTCTCTGCACTGCCTAGAATGGGGGTGGGAGGGACTCCAGTGGACACCTGGGCTCTCATGCCAGCCTTGCTGCTCATTAACAGGTGACACCGGGCTGAGTCTCGCCTTCACCTGGCCAGCAAAGCCAGAGGACCTGGCCTCCCAGCTGTTGGTGTACAGAGCACTGGAGAATCCCCAAGGCCACATCTCAGGGTGGGGGAAGGTACTCTCTGTACAGATGGCCTTCCAGGGGAAACCTGCTAGGACCCAGGGTCAGTGCTAACCAGAGTGGTCCTAACACGGCGGTCCCCAACCTTTTTGGCATCAGCAACCAGTTTGATGGAAGACAATTTTTCCACGGACTGGGGAGGGGGAGGCGGAGCTCAGGTGGTGATGTGAGTGACGGGGGCAGGGGCTGTAAAGACAGATGAAGCTTGCCCCCCACTCACCTCCTGCTGTGTGCCCCCCACTTCCTAAGTTTCATGGAAGACAATTTTTCCACAGATGGGTGACCCAGTCTCTGACACACCGTGGGTTGAGGACCGCAGTCCTAACAGCACGTAGGGTGTGCAGTTGTGCAGTCGTCAAAGTCAAAGGCCTCATGGCACCCATTTCCTGCACCAGGAAAATGGGGCTTTCAAACCTCTGAACCTAGGATGCCAGAATACGATGAACGTGATCCTGGCAAAGAAATTGGATGTTCTTTCCAGAAAAGTGACATTTGCTTGCTACATTGTCTCCAGAATTTACTAACTCTGGAGTAGGGATGCAGCATCTCATTTTGCAGGGGCTCAAGGATCCTGAGCTGGGTTGGGGGGCCGTTTTTGGAGTGCTGGGGTCTTTCCTGATGGCTGGTTCCGTCTGTGGTACTGGGAGGCCCTCTGAGTGGCCGCCTGTCTGTGCACAGTGACGCCGCCTCTGTTCGCTGGCATCTAACGAGGCACAGCTCTGAGAAGGTGGAGAAGGCAGATACTTGAGTCTTTGGGGCCAGTGTGTACTATGCGGAAGCCCAGGACAGTGGGAGCAAAGCATGGTGGGTGTCGCCACTGGGAAGCCCGGATGGATTAGTCCTCCTAGATTCTCTGAGGGCTTTGGTGGTGGTGGGGGGAAGGAAAGGCATCTTTTACAGATGGGGGAGTCCAGGGAAATGTATGGGTTTTCAGGTCCCAGTGTGACTCCACGCATTCCCCCCTCCACCCCTTCCAAGAGCAGGCTGTGAGGGGTGCAGGAGATTTAGTTTTCTCTTCTGGAGAAAGGATCATCTCCCTGTGCCTCTCCTCTTCCTCCTCTTTGTTGTCGTAGTCTTCCTCGTCCTCCTCGTCCTCCTCGTCCTCCTCCTCGTCGTCCTCCTCCTCCTCCTCCTCCTCTACTGCTGACCCCCGGCCCTTCCCTCCCCCTCCTGTGGCCACTCCTATTCCTTGACAAAGCCAGGGAGGATCTTGGCTGGCTCAGCCCCTGGGTGTCAGTCACAACTCAGAGGGAGACCTTGCTCAGAAACCAGCTCCCCCGGAAAGAAATACAGAGTCGACTGTACTCAGGAATTTTTTCCCTTCCCTCTTTTTTGGGGGGAGGAGGGACACTTGGCAGTCCTTGGGGCCCTTCTGGCCGCCAGCCCCACATCTCTTCCTGGCTGTTGGGAGGCAGGGCAGGAGTGAAGTTTGGGGAGAAGGGGGCAGGGGCTGGCAAGCCGCCAGCTGCCGGGCAGAGGAATTGGCCCACAGGCCCTGGGGAAGTTGGCCCGGAGTGAAGCCTGGGGAGGTTTCTAATTAGTGGGTGGGTGAAGGTGTGTCAGCCTGTGTTCATTCAAGGAACTGAGCTCTCCCAGCCAGAAGTGGCAGGGGGAGGGGGCTGAGCCCCGGAAGGCCTGGGTAGGATGGAGGGAGGCAGCAGGAGGAGCCTGCTCGGTATGTGCCATCCTGACCATGTTCTGGCTACAGAAATCCAGGTTGGATTTGGGGTGCAGAGAGTCCTAACCAAAGAGAGTCACCTCAAATGGTAAATGATTAAATAATAGTTAAATGTGCTTTGTTCTAGAGGTTGTCCACGTCTACCAGAAAGCCCAGTGCCCAGTGGTTTTTTTTGTTTTGCATCTTTTCCCCCCCTCAGCTCTGTTTTAGCCTTGGGATTCTTCCCACTTGACAGAGGAAGAAATCAAGGCTGCATTCAGGTTCAAATGCCAAGGTAAATGCAGACCAGAATGCAGTCTGGGTCTCCAGATTCTCACGCCAGTGCTCAGTTCTGTCAGACTCACGCATGCAGGAAAGCAGTGAATTATATACTGCTTCTTGGAAAAGCTCCTTTTCCCTGGGAGGTAGTAATTAAGGCATAACTTCTCAAAAATGTTCCTTTACGCAACTCTCCAGGAAGTTTCTTTTAGGTCCATTGTCTTTACTTCTGGATGGAGGTGCCAAGTTGCCTCTGGATGGTGAACTTGCTTTCTAAAGTGCCTGAGGCCAAGGAAAAATGAAAATGGCAATTCCCCTGTGCCTGTGCCCTGCCCCTGGGACTGCGTGATAAGGCTGTGGGTTTCTGTGGCAGCAGGGCTGGGAGGGGTGTCAGGCAGGATATGGGGGGCCGGGATGGGTTCACTGGAGCCTCAGGCTTTTGAGGTTGGGTGGGGCAGCTGGCATGTGACCGATAGCTCCCCTGAAGTCCTGGGCCCCTGAAGCTCTGGGGTTAAAAGGTCATGGTCAAGGGTCTTTCCTCGAGTGGCTGGATGCCATTCTGGTTGGTTAAGAGCTATGGAGCTAAACAACTGGGCTTTGGTTTTGGCTCAGCCACTGGCTACGTGACTTTGTGCAGCTGCCCTCAAACTATGGGTCTTTTATCAAATGTGAGAGAGGATAAGAAATTATCAACCTCATGTGCTTGCTTGATAATAAAACAAAGTTATGTATACGAACCACGTAGCACAGAAGAAACTCAGATAATGAAATAAGGTAGTGCTGGTTCTGACCCCATCTTTTCATCTCCTGACCTCCGCACACAACAGGAGAATGGCAAGGGCCTGTTTTTAGGTGTTTTCTGATTGGTCATTTTGAGAATACTGTTGGGTGTGGCCTACTCCGTGGGGTGGGGCTCACCTGGACAGCTGCCTTGGCTTTGGAAAGCCTTTAATGGGTCCAGAGGGGAGTCAGTGGTTGAAGGTTTCAGCACAGCCCTGATGCCATTGTCCCTTACTGTGCTGATGGCCACCTGTGGCCCATTTGTGCCCCGGAAGGTTGGACTCTCACTCGAGGCTCTGCTGGTTGGCTCTGGTTTGGTTTGCTGCCACTTAAACCAACAGAACGTGGCCAAGGAAGGCAACGGATGTGACGCAGTATTGTATCAGACAAGATCAGTGAACTTTTAGTTGCAGACAGAGAAAAGCATGGTGACCTATTTAAAAACACTTATTTATATTCAGGACACTTCTTGTGCTGGTTTGAGAGTGTGGCCGGCAATCCTGGACATCTTTGCAGGTTTTAGATTTCTTTTTACATCCTTTGGGTTCAATTTGTCAGGGCTGGAGTGTCTGGGAGCAGTGTTGTTGGGGCGGAGAAGAGGCGGGAAGAAGGGGAGGGTGGTGGGAGAGAGGTTGGGAGGATTCCGTTTTTATTGCTGTCTGGGAGCTGGGTTGTGGGATGGCATCACTGGCACTGAGTGTGGGGACAGCTGTTTGAATGTGGGTCCTGGGAGAGGCAGTGTCCTTCCCATCCCACCTCATGCTTCCCTTTGCTCACTGCCTTTCTTTACCCATAACCACTCTCGCTGATACGAGCCCTGGACGGGGCGGAGAGGCCAGAGGAGCCGGAAAAAGGATTAATGCAATGAAGTTCTCCAGGGCAACTGGTTGGTGCCCTCAGGAGAGTCAGCTTTTCTGATGTGTGAACATTGAGTACACACTGCGTGCAAGCTCAGAGACTGTGTTCAAAAGTGGTCATCGTACCACCTGTAGCACATGCTTTTTGATGTTGGAGGGGGACAAGAAAAGCATTTTAACAAGTTGAACATTATCCAAGAAGAAACCGAGTCAGTAAAGATGGGTGTACATGCTGTACTTAAATAAATGGGTGCCTCTTTTAGCCTTTTGACCAAGGCTTTTGGGAAGATCTTAATGTTAAATAATGAAGTCCCTTTATGGTGAATAAAGTCACAGAGGTTAAGAGAACCAAGTCCAGCAGGTATCTGTTTCTTCACTCTTGGAAAAAGAAAGCACAGTATCTTCCTTCCAAAAAAGTAAATTGAGCACACAGAATGTCTTCTTTTCTCTCCTTTCATTACGTATAAATTTTTTTAAAGCTCTACGAAAGGTAAATCCAAGTTTATGCCTTCAAGAAGCGTCCATCCTTCAGAGGAGGAAGGAGAAGCATGGACCCCAGCTTTTTGCCAGCGGACCAAGGCTAGAGTGCTGTGAGGGAAGTTGAGTCAAATTACTGGGGGACTTGCCCAGCGATGCCTTTCATCGACTTGGTCTCGTGGCCTTGGGACACTTGGAGGCCACATTGTTCATCCGTATTCCTCCTCAAAAAGTTCCTCCTCAACTATACCAGAGGAAGGTTGTGCAATTTCTTCCCATCTGCAATTTATAACTTGTTTTTGTTCTTTCTTATGAAATTCTTGGATGGCTTCTAACCTGGATCTCTCCTGTTTTAGTTTAAGGCTGTTTTCTCTCTGGTCTGTTGCATCGGATATCATTGGCCCACAGGTATCTCCACTGCACCGCACCCTTTGAGCTGCACCAGGGTGAGCTTGTCCCTTGGCTTTCTGTTCTCAGGCCTGAGTCATCTTGGTTCTGCCCTCTCCCCTTCTAGATTCTGTGACCCTCTTCTATTATCTTTGGGTCTTTCCTCTGACTCATTTCTCAGTGCTTCATGGCACAGAGAACTGGCCAGGAGCCCACGGCCAGGTTCCAACTGGCAGGCAGGTGACCCTGGTAACATTGCGTTGGCTACTGAGAGTGGAGGTGAAGTCTGCCATGTCACTATCATTTGGTCCTCTTCCAGCCAGCAGGTTCCAGGGACACCCAAGTTTATTGACACCCCTGCTTGACGAGGAAGGTGAAGGGTGGATGGTGTAAGAGGCAACTTTTTAAAAGAAAATTGTAAAAATGCAGAAAAATACTAAGAACAACACAGTAACACCAGTTTACCACCCAGAACTGTGAGTGGTTGGTATTTTGTCCACTAGCATGCAGTACTTAGTGTTTATCTGTCTTTTTTTTTTCTTTTTAGACAGCCACAGAAGCTGTGAAGTATTTATCTTTCTTAGCTAAACAGATTTATATGCATATATATGGATGACCAATATGCATGTGTTTGTATACGTTGCATCTACATGTGTATGTATGCATGCATATATATGTATATGATGGATGACCAATAATGTCCATGTTCTGTTAAAGTAAATTGAAAATGTACATAAAGATTTCATTCTCTCTCAACATTAGGTTGATCTGTAGAGGTCAGAGCTATTCTTTTTAACTGGTGTGTATTATTCCTTTGCATTACCCTACTGATTTATCCATTCACCTAGTGAAAGACTGAGAAGTCTTTCAGGCTGCTGATAGTTTTTTTGCAACTACAACTAATGCTGTAATGAACATTTTTGTGCGTGTGCCCTTGTGCACATGTAGAGAGAAGCAGAATTGCTGTGTCAGGCACATTCTTCCCATTCCCAAGGCCCCTGGTCCAAGTTTGTACCAAAGCATGCTCTACTCACTTGGGCCTTGGCAACTAGGCCACCTTGCCAGTTTCCCGGATGGCTTTAGTTGAGCCCGGGGAGAAGTCTTTGGGTCCCATGGAAAGGAGTGAAAGCTGATAGTGCTGTTTGCCATCTTGATATCAATTTCTCTGGCTCTTCAAGGACAGCTTGGCTCACAGAGCCCCAGAGGACCTTGGCTGGATTTGAGCATGTTTTTGTTTTCTCAAGCTGTCTGCCTCAGCCCTGACCCTCCCCAGGTCTCTGCAATTCCAGGAATGACCCTGGTGTTTATAAAGCAGCCCTTTAGAGAGCACACAGGCAGGGAGGCTGTAAAGAGGTTGTGCTGTTTCTGCTCACTCAGAGGGAGCCTGAGATGAGACGGCAGCGTGAGGGCATGCTCTAGAAATCTCCATGATGCCTGGCCAAGAAGGGCCCCTCTGCGTGCATCCAAGCCTGCATATGTGTCTGTTTATGTACCCTTGAGTCGATGGGTGGAAAGCTGATGAGGCTGTGTCTTTGCAAAGTGTACACGTGAGGCTGTTCTTGAACAGAAGAGGCATCTTTCTCCCCTCACCAAGTTGTGCTTCCGGAAACTCAGGCAGAAGATTGAGAATCACAGAGGAATGGGGGCCCTGGCAGTGCCAGAGCTTGAGGGGTGTTGTGCAAAATACAGGTTTCTTGGCCTGGCCCAGGCTTGCTGTCTCTGAGTCTCTGGGGCTAGGGTCTAGGACACTATTTTTAGCAAGTCCTTCATAAGATTTTTGATGAACAGCTGTTTGGGAACCATTGACCTACTCTAATTCCCTGAATTTACAGATGAGCACACTGAAATCTGCACAAGTCCAATACCCTGCCTGGCGTCACTCAGAATCTCAGGGATGGTGGTGAAGTCAGGATCAAACCTCGGTCCTCTGGCTTTCTGACCAGCATTGCGCTTCCTACCACGCTAGAATTGCTTGGCCAAGGCTTGGAACTCAAGAGCTGGTGCTCCAAAGGAAATCCAAAAAGAGTTCAGGGTGGCTTGGCATGGGGGGGAGTCATTGGCCACATAGGGGGCTCCCTGCCCACCCTTCATGCTCCATCATCTCCTGTAGGCGTTCCTTCCCCTTGTAAGGGTGGTGGCATGTGCCCATTGGGCTCTCCATGCGACACAGTTCACTGAGCTCTTCAACACCCGGCTGGGTCATATGCCTGTTGTAGCTGCGGGTGTAGGGAGATGGTCCCTGGATGGGAAAGGCCAGTTCTTACACTTGTGCCATCTTACACCTGGGGGACTGGTGGATCTGGAACATCTACAGAGGCTGTTTGCAGTCACTTCTTACCACAAAGGGGAAGCAGAGAGGAGGGACCACCTAATTTTTGAAAACTATGCTGAGGAAGGACTGGGATTTCTCCCAGCACGCGGTGGCATCTGAGAGGTGTCAGGCTTTAGGTGGCTGGCTCCCTTGCAGGAAGCAGGGGCTCAGAGGGTGGAAAGAATGGGAAGGGACTTTGCAGTGAAGCTGGGTGTCCTTGGGGGATAGATGACCCAACAGGGAGAATCTGGAATGTGCCCTGGGTGCCAGCCTACACCACGACAGGCATCCATGCACTGCACGCTATTCTGAATTCCAGCATGAGAGGCCACAGCCACCTCTGACCTTTTGGGAAAAAAAGGCGGAGGAAGACACGTAAACAGTGTCACTCACCCAGAGAGACTAAGGACTTCGGGTTAAACTTTAGCTAAAAAATAACAAATAGGACCCCCTTTCTGACTTCTGCCTACCTCCTCACCCCCAGCATGGCCTTTTGGTGGGCTGTGGTACAAAACATAGTGGCTGCATGCCAGATGGAGTTTGGTGACTGCCATCAGCCGTCTGAAGGGACTGGCTTTGAATTCTCTCCAACCAAAGCTGTTTCCTGTGTGTGTTGGCATGTTTACATATGAGCTCTGCCTCACCTGCACACGCGTGGCAATTACTGGCCACCACCTGTTCTCCCTCCTTCCTTCCCTCCCTCCCTTCCTTCTGTGCACTAAATTCTGTAAAGAAAGTTAAAGTAATAAGACAAATCCATTCTTGCCCACGGACTTCCATCAAATGGCAGAGAGCTTTAATATTTAGCAATATAGAGAATTTATGCAATAAAATCAAGCTTTAGAAGAAATCGGCAAATAGACAGTATTGCAGAATCCCCTCATAACTCATTATTCCATGCATTTGGCCATTCTACAGATCAGACATCACCCACCCTTCCTCTTACATAGCAGATATAGCTTTCATTTACCCATTCAAGAAATAGATTGTCCACACATTTCTTCTAAAGCTTGATTTTGCACACACTGACAGTGATAATAATACTGTATCCTATTTAAACAGCAGCCTTCATTTTAGCAAGATTATTAGTCTTATTTTTCAGACTTGAGAAATTAGAGCTAGGAGAGGTTAAAGGGTTATGATTCACGAGGGAATCAGAAGGGGACGCTGGGATTTGGGGCTCTTGACTGAAACTATTCTCTGCCCATTGGAGTTTGTTAATAAATTGTCCACTGCCAGGGATGCTAGTGGAGAGGTTGTCTATGGAGGAGGAGGAGGAGGAGGGAGGGTGGTGGTCAGTATTTATCCTTTTGTCAAGGCTAAGTGTGTTTTGGGAGAAATTAGCAAAGAAGGAGCCATGCGGTGAGTTCTCTGTCCAGCCAGGGTGGAAGCAGGAAGGTACCAGCCAGCCTTCCTTCTGCTGGCCCGTCACTCAGAGTCTCCTCTTGAAGGCCTGGAATGCTGTCACCTGTTGAAGGAGGTGAGTCCACTGGAGGAATGGTAGGTGCGGGGTTGGGTTAGATCATTTCTGTGGTGCCCCCAGCTCTTAGATTTTAAGGTAAGTATAAGATAGGAGGAGAAGGCTGGAAAATGGTGAGGGTTTCTTCAGAATTGAGAAAAGAAGGAAGACTTGTTGAGCTAGTAGGAAGATGCATGATGGCTTTCAGGAAAGGTCTCATTTTCTCACCAGGCCTGGGCAAGAACTGATGCCGCACACTGCAAGCCAGAAGGACTAGGGGATTGCTTTTAGATTCTTAGGGCTTATTTTTTCTAAGAAAGCTTTAAGGTCTCTCACAGATCAGGAATCACCAATTTCCAAGGGGAGCGTTGAGGTCAAAACATGACACTCGGAGACGGTAAGGTTCTGAGTGTCAGGATCCATGGAACACAAGGGTTTTGATTTGTTGATTAAGGTCATGGATGTTACAATCAAACAAAATTACATTGGGAAAAATGGGCTATATTGAAATTAAGTTTGAAAACCCGGGTATTCATGCATAGAAGTGGACATAAAGCTCTTTCTCCCAGCTAGATTAGGAAAGGGGGAGGGGAGCAAAGGACAGTGTAGGGACCCCATGCTGATTGGGAAGCACCCCTGATGATGCAGAGATGTGTTTGCTGCTGCAGATCCAGATGGGAGACCTTCTTTGTCGTCTGTAACACGGGACAGCTAATCCATTTCCTCTCATTGCACCTGCCTTTCTCATCTCCAGCTCTCCAGGTGTCTAAGGGAGAAAGGTGTGGCAGTACACCTAAGGCAGGGACAGGGGTTCTCCCCTGCTCTCCAGGCCCTCCACTGATGGTACTGGGATTGTCCGCTCCATCATCTCCCCCACTTCTCTTCAGGACAGCTTAACCTTCTGTATATATCATGAAATTCCCTGCCTTGGTGATGACCCATTTCCTCCGGTGCTCCGTAGGGCAGAAGGGCTAACGCTCGTTAATCCATAGGGAAAAGTCTCTTTGGGGGGCCTTGGAGGTCCCTATCAACCATCTGTAAGCCTGGAGCCGTTTCCAATAATGTCATTTGGGTTGCTAAGAACCATTTCTTTTTTTTTTTGAGACAGAGTGTTGCTTTGTTGCCCAGGCTACAGTGAGTGCCGTGGCGTCAGCCCAGCTCACAGCAACCTCAAACTCCTGGGCTTAAGCGATCCTACTGCCTCAGTCTCCCGAGTAGCTGGGACTACAGACATGCACCACCATGCCTGGCTAATTTTTTCTATATATATTTTAGTTGGCTAGATAATTTCTTTCTATTTTTAGTAGAGATGGGGTCTCGCTCTTGCTCAGGCTGGTCTCGAACTCCTGACCTTGAGCCATCCACCCGCCTCGGCCTCCCAGAGTGCTAGGATTACAGGCGTGAGCCACTGCGCCCGGCCTAGAACCATTTCTTATAGTTACCTTTGCACCGTAGCCCACAGAGTTGCATACATAAGTGGTTGCTTAATAAATGTTATTCTGAATGTAACTCTCTCAGGCAGGAAAAAAATGCAACTTGGTATTTTTGTTCTGAGGGCAAATTCCATCTCTAGCTGGAGTTCTACATCTGGAATGTTTTCCCATGGATCGCTCCTGTGGCCTATAAGGGAATATCTGGGAAGAACTTGGTACCGTGTGACGAAGCCCTTGTGTGAGGGTGAGGAGCCGTGTGGGCGCTTTCCTGCTTGGGAGGAAAGGAAAGCAGCTAAGAGCTCACCCGTGTGCTCCTACTGTGTGCCAGGCACGCACCTCATATGCATGCGATGTCTCTCGGAATCCTCCCTGCAGCCCATGGGAGGTGGACGCTGTCTGTCCTCTTGCTACAGATGAGCAGTGGAGGCACAGAGAGCTTAAGAGTTTGTCTAAGGCTGCACAGCTAAGTGGTAGAGCTGGGATTCAGACTCAGGAGGTGAGACTTTGGGGGCTGAATTCTGGAACCTCTTGGGCTGGAAATAGTAACAGGGAATCAGGGCTTTTTTCAGCCTATAATCCTTTCTGATCACCCAGTCAGCTAGTTCCCTTCCCTCCCCTGGGCTTCTACTTTGAGATGTGAAGTTCAGAGCTGGCTGTTGGACTTGGGTCCTGAAGCCCCTTGCAGACGAGGAAACAGATGCTGCACCCCTGTAAGAAGAGCTTGCATCAGCAAACTGGGCCCGTGCATTTCCTGGTCTTATTGGCATGTTCGTGGCAGTGGTGAGGTCAATAAAGGAATGGAACAGGCGGCCCCACGAGGGTGGACAAGCTGACCTTCACTGTAGGGAGGTCGGGACACCTCAGCACAGGAAGCCAGGTCTGTCCTCCTGGGGGACACTGCCTAGCGACTGCTGCCTTCTGGGGCCGGGAGCCAGGATTGCATCGTGACATTTGTGGACCCCGGATACTTTTGCCTCAGTGGGCCCCTTCTGTCACAAAAGCATATTTTAAAACCATGCTTTATAACTGGTTTTATAAATACAAATGTATTAATATTGTATATTAAGACTTTTTGACCTAAAAGTTAATTTTTTTTTTCCGGGCTTAGAAGACTTAAAAGGTTTTCTAGGCCCCTAGGCGCTGTGCCTGTGGTGCCTGGTGGCCAAGCTGGCCTTGCCTGGAGCCCTCAGGCCCCAGTGCACATTCTCTGTGTGGCCCCTCTCTCCCCTCGCTCGTTTCCAGAGTTTGTAGAGCGCCTGTGAGGATTAACCGTTGGATTGACCTCTAGGACTCGGCCAGGGGATGCTTCTTTGGCCATTGAGGGCTTGGGGAGGAGGGAGCTGCAGGCTGCAGGTCCCCAGGGAAGACCCCCGTGCCCTGCCCCAAGAAGCTGTGAACTGGTGTGGCTGCGGACAGAGGGTGGTGAAGGTCTGAGGCGGAGGTGGGGAATATAGTTGAGCTAGACCTGCCGTATGTGGGGCCTGGAGTCATTTCAGCAACGGGCTGGGAATTTCCAGGTCTTGGGAAAGAGCCTGACTCCAGAACAGTGATTCTCAACCTGGAGCGATTTTGCCTCCCAGGTGCCGTTTGGCCATGTATGGAGGCGTCTTTGGTTGTCCCAGCTTGGGGAGGGTGCTAGTGGGCAGAGGCCAGGGATGCAGCTCAACATCTTGCAGTGCACGGGATGGCCCCCTACAACGAAGAATTGTCCGGTCCAGACGTTTAGCAGTGCTGCTGAGGTTGACTGACCCTGATGCCACGGGGTGTTCCAGGCATTGGGTTTGGATGAGCAGAGCCTTCCCAGAAGTTCCAGGTTAGGACTAAAAATGAGCTACCTTTCCTTTCTTCAACCAGAGAACATATAATTATAGCCACAACGGAGACCAGCTGTCTTAACACAAGTCTTGGGCGGGCAGACAAGCCTCTTCCCAAAAGGGCAGAGTCAGGTGAGCTCCTGAGAGTCACAGGCTTCATGCCCACAAAGTGGAAGGTTCCAGAAGTGGTGGCAGTGTGCTGTGCCAGCAGATTCCCAGAGCTGGTGTCTTCTTCAACTACCACGTGAGCAGAACACGGTCTCGAGCCCTGGAAGGGGTGATGAGGTTTCCAGAAATGCTTCTGTGTCTGTCGGCAGGAAGCCAGCCAGGCTGGTGTGGCCGTGAGAGTGATGCCAGGGCTGAGCTCAGGTGCACAGGGCTCGGTGAGGGCACCTGGAGGCTCCCATTTCGTTTTGTCTTTCTCATGTTGGTCCTGGGTGGCTGGGATGGAGGCAAAAGGCTCTTCTCTGGGGCTGGTGGCTGGGTCTGATTAAAACAGTGCAAAAGGACTCACGCCCAGCCTAGGCAGTCGCTGAATCCTCCTTTCCCTGCGGGTGGTGCTGGGCTGCTGGAACAGAATTTCATCAGTTCTTGCTTCCCTTAGGACAAAACCCAGAGCCGCTAGGGAATAACCATTCCAGATAAAAGAATTTTCCAGGTTTCAGAGGTTTACATTGAAATATTTCAAGTGTTATTTTTCTAAAATTCAACAGTTTTGGATAGAAGTCTTTTATAACGCTGAATACATGAAATTTTAAGCCCCTTCCCCTTTCCGATGTCCCATGGTCGTCATCGTGAGCACAAGTCTTGTTTTGGGCTGTCAAATGTAGAAGTCCCCAGGGGTCATCGATGGTGTGGCCTTGTTTGCCATGCAGGGAATGTCCCCAGAGTTCTTGTGTTTGTTTTTTTAGTGTCCTCTTTCCTCCATGCCATTTGATACTTTTTGCCACTGTCCACATGCATTGTTTCTTTCTCCTTTTAATTTTGTTGATTTTCTTCTGTGGTGGCCTCGGAGACCAGGCTCACTGGAGCAATGTTCTTGGAACCATCAAGGTTCTCACATGGTGCTTGTTCCCCCCATCTTGGGTGGAAAATGCCAGGACTTTAAAATGCACAGACATGGTGACAGCTGTTGGGATGCCCAGAGGCCCGTTTTCCTTTGCTTCCTGGTTCTTGGTGGGGTCCACACTGCGGGGTAGCAGGTAACTGACACTACCCTCCTCATCCTCATCATCCAAGGAGTAAGCACCAGCGGCATGGATATAGAATTTCCATGTCCCAGGTTGTATTTTAACTGCTTTGAGTCCAAAATACTCCTAGCAGTTCTCTGAAGTCAGAACTAATATTATTCAACAATTTACAGTTCAGAAAGAGACACAGAGAGGTTGGAAGTGTGCGGGGGAAACACAGGTGATACAGAAAGTGGCAGAGCTGGGATTTAACCTGAGCATGGCCCCTTGACCAGGCTGCTGCCCTGGAGACTGCGTGCCGGGCTCTGAAGAGTGCTGCTCTGTGGCTAGTGGGGACCAGCCAGCATCAGGCCCAGGGGGAGGGAGGGGTGGAGGCAAAGCTGTACTGAATCATTCCGCATGCTGGGGACCGTGCTGGCCACCCCTGGACAGCAGGCACTGCCATAGTGCCACGCCAGGTGCCTACCAGGCCTGGGAGAGGGGAGTGAGTGAGCATCACCCAGCTCACAGCATCCTGGGGGGGGTCTTACAGCCCCCTTCTAAGGTAAGTGCCCAGCAGGGTGGCCACTTGAGCCCACCACACTGTGCCTGGATTCTGAAGGGACTGCCAAATACCAGGTGCCCTTTCTGAAACCCTTGTGTAGAAATATTATATTTTAAGAGTCATTCATTTGTGCTATCAGAGCTGTACGGTTTTCGAAGGCCCATTAAAGAGGCAGAGAAAATATGCAGGATCTGTTGAAAAACACCCCCTCTGCACCCACCAGATCTTGTTGGGACCTGCAGGCGAGCGGCTCTGGGTGGCGTGGTCTGGGGTTGTTTGCTCTGCTGCGTCTCCAAGGGGCCAGGGCCGGGGCTGGGTGGTTGCGTCCCCGCCCTGCTAGAGCTTGCTGGGCTTGTCTCCCTGGTCACAGCTCTGCCGTATGGCTCAGATTCTCTCACCCTCCCCTGGCCGGCCGTGACGCAGCCAGAGTGAGACCGTGGTAGGTGGGGTCCGCTTTCAAGGCCCCTTCACCTGGGGCACACAGTAGGCACACAGTAGGTTTAAGAACAAACACCTTGATGAGGCTTCATGCCCTGCAATGAGCTGAAACTACAGTTGAGGAACTCATAGTTCCTGTTCTTGGGGCTCTCGATGTAAAGGGGTTGAGGGGGATGGACACATAGAAACAAATAAAAGTGTCCATGGGGTAGTGCGGTAGCAGCCTAGGAGCAGAGCACGGTGGGGACTGTGTGGGGGCCAGTTTGGCAATTCGGGGTGACAACAGGGGAGTGCCCAGCAGGGGGTGTTGGCAGCTGGATTCTGGGTGGCCGTGAGGCTCTCTGCCCTCTTACCCCCTCGCCAGACATGCCCCGTGAGCTCTGTGGCGTTAGTGTTTTAAAGCTCACCTAATCGGCACCCTTTGACCATAAATGATGAGCTGCTTAACCTGGGGCTCGTGGGGGGTGAATCTGGGAGGTCCCACCCAGGAAGGACTCAGTCCGTCCCACGGTGAGGTGCATTCCTCTGCGCTCCTCCGCTCTGACCCGGCCTCAGTGGGGAGGGGCAGAACAGAGTGGGTGTCCTTGTCATTTTTCTGGAGTCAGACAGTCTGAATGCAAACCCTGGGCCTGTCACTGTCGGGTTTGTGGCCTTGATCCTGTAACTGGCCTCCGTGAGCCTTGCCGTCTCCCTCTGGGAGGGGCGGGGAGGGTGCTAATGGCCCCAGCTCAGAGTTCCTGCCGAGCTGAAGTTGATGATTCACGTCTCTGCCTAGCACGGGCCCTGGCGTGTGGTCGGCGCTCCTAGGTGCTGGTCATCTCCATCCTTGTCCTTGTTAGGGGTCCGGGTGGCCCCTGGAGGGCTCGTCTCTCCGGGAAGATGGACCTGGAGCTCTTCCCCCCTGTCTCCCGGCAGACAATGGCGATGACTCCGAGGGAGGCCTGGTGGAGAACCACGTGGACGGGACCGTGAACATGCTGGGGGGCGGAAGCAGTGCCGGCCGGAAGCCCCTCAAGTCGGGCATGAAGGAGCTGGCCGTGTTCCGGGAGAAGGTCACGGAGCAGCACCGGCAGATGGGCAAGGGCGGCAAGCACCACCTCGGCCTGGAGGAGCCCAAGAAGCTGCGGCCGCCGCCTGCCAGGGTCAGTGGGGGCCGCGTCGGGGTGGAGGGGTGGGAGTGCGTGGACAGGGAGTCCCAGCCGGGGCGGGTGTCCTGTGTTACCTGTCGGCCAAGCGTTTTTCTGTCCAGTTCTGCCACCAACACGTTCAGTGACCTTTGGGTCAGTCAGCGTCTCTGGCTGTGAGAGGGACTGGACACACTGTGTCTTGAAGTCCCTCCTTGTAAAACCTGCACATTTCTGTCTGGTTCGGGGACACAGGCAAAGGGAAGGCCGGAGGTGACGGTGGGTTCCCTGACGCTGGCTGGCTGTTGCTGGGATGTGCTTCCCTCACTGGCTGCCCCTGTCCCCTTCGCCGCCCAGCTCTGCTCTCCTGGGGCGTGGCCCTGGGTGGGTTACGGGCAGCACTGGAGCTCGGCCACTGGGTTGGGGGATGGCTTCTCTGGAGACGACCACTTGGAGCAGCATTTGCAAGTGGAGCCCATTCTGACTCACGAAAGCCACTGTCACAGGGCGAGGAGAGGAGTGAAAATTCACGTCCATGTGATTTTCTTTGTGAGGGGGAGGTTGGGCACGACAATATGGCAGTGAGATCCCTGGGCTGGGTGTCAGAAGTCCCTCGTCCCACCTACTTGTGTGTGGCCTTGGGAAGGTCCCTTCCCTGTGCATCCAGCACTGGTGTTTGTGGCCCGTTATTCTTACTCCAAGCTTCCTCTGTGCCTGTCTGCCCTCCCAGACCCCCTGCCAGCAGGAATTGGACCAGGTCCTGGAGCGGATCTCCACCATGCGCCTTCCAGACGAGCGGGGCCCTCTGGAGCACCTCTACTCCCTGCACATCCCCAACTGTGACAAGCATGGTCTGTACAACCTCAAACAGGTGAGCGTGGGTGCCTACCCGGGCTGGAGGGGCTCTTCCTCGGCCCCAGACCCTGAGCATACCCGGAGCCCTCTGAGGTCTGAGCTGAGTGGGAGACTCAGACTTCTGTGACCACGGGGATAGGGGTACCAGCTGCCCGGCCGGGGGTGTGGCTTCCCTCTGTGGCCTCAGGTGGGTCAGATGATGACCCCACTCACCCAGCCACCTGGCAGCTGCACGTGGTGTCCAGGTTGGGGGGAGGCTTTTGGAGAGGGGAGGTGGGCTTAAGCCAACGCACCTCAGCTTTCCTGGTGCACCAGCATCGCCTGGAGCTGGTACCTGGCCCGGTAGGTGGGTAGGGACCGAGAGTTTGCAGTTCTCACCAGCTCCCAGGTGATGCTGGTGGTCTGTGGACCCCGCTCTCAGAATCACAGATTTCAATCCTGGCCAAGTAGCCACTCTGTTTTCCAGGTATCTCAGGGAATGGCGAGTCAGGGATGGAGAAATGCCATTGGAAATATTTCTAAAAACTGTAATAGAGCAGTATTATAAGTACAATGGGGAAAATTAAGAAAGTTTACATAAACCACCCAGGAGCCTTTGCCCTCCTCCCCTCACTTTCTGTTCACGTGCCCTTTAATGACCAGTGTGTGTATGCGGGATTTTCCCTGCAGCATTATACTTTACGTAGCCACAGACTTGGCAGTGATCACACGTGGGTCACTTGTCCTGTGTAGCCCACCGTGGCTCCCTCCACCTCCTCGCCCCTTGCATGTGTGCCTTTCCCGTAAGGCAGACAGAGGTGTGAGAGGGCGAAGGGGGCAGACGCTGGAGTCTCCAGCCGTCACCACGGAAGTGCCTGGCTTCGCATCTCAGCTTTGCCTCTCACCAGCTGTGTGACCTTGGGCAAGTTGCCTAACCAGTCTATGCTTCAGCCTCATCTGTGAAGTGGGGATGATAACATATCGGATTTGCAAGGCGTTAGATATAAACCAAGTGAGTAGCCTGTCAGTTGCTCACACAGTGCCTGGCATGTATCGACTTACTGTGACATGAGATTTTTCACCTTACGCTACGGCGAAGATCCAGTACACCGGGTCCTGCACTGGGTGGAACCTCCTTGAGGCGGAGGGCTCCGTCTTTTTGTCTTTGGGCATCCCAGCGCCTTGCTAATCGGAGCGGTCCCTGGGCCAGCAGTATCAGCATCACGTTCGAGCTCGTTAGCCATCAGGATTTCTGGCCCCCCGCAGACCTCCTGCATGGGAATCTACGTTTTAGCAAGTGTCCCCGTGTGCATTTGAGATTGGGAAGCCCCCCTGCAGCGCCAGCTGAGCACAGGGCAGCTGCCCAGCAAGCATGCGGTTGAGGGGAGGAAGGAACCGCTGGCTGCGGGGGTCCTTCACACTCTCTCCTTCTCCCCTTTTCTCCCTAGTGCAAGATGTCTCTGAATGGGCAGCGTGGGGAGTGCTGGTGTGTGAACCCCAACACCGGGAAGCTGATCCAGGGAGCCCCCACCATCCGGGGGGACCCCGAGTGTCATCTCTTCTACAACGAGCAGCAGGAGGCTCGCGGGGTGCACACCCAGCGGATGCAGTAAACCACAGCTGGCCGGTGCCTGGCCCTCGCCCCACCCCTTCTCCAGGCACCGGCAGAAAACGGAGAGTGCTCGGGTGGCGGGTGGTGGGGACCTTCCAGGAGTCTTGACCTGTGTATTTATATTGGCAAGAGACCAGCACCGAGCTCGGCACCCTCCCCTCCCCTGCCCTGCCCCCCCCAGCTGGAGATGCCTGCACCCCGCTTCTTACTTCCCCCTGGAGAGGAAGGGGGTCACAGTAGGGGAGCTGGGGTAAAGCTTTGGGAGGGGAGGAAAAAGAAATTTTTATTTTTGAACCCCTGTGTCTCTTTTGCTTAAAATTAAAGGAAGAAAAAATAAAGTGTGTGTCTCTTGCCTGAGTCTTTGGGGCCTCTCTGGGGACAGGATCCAGAAGCCCACGAAGCCTCCTCCCAGCCAGCTTTTCCTGACTCAGTTTCTCATTCGTAAAATGGGAAGGAGGAAGGGCATCTCCTGAATCTAGACCGGACCCTCCCTCGCAGCCCCTGGGGTCTCCCTGCCTGGACCCTGGGCAAGGCTTTGCAGGGACGGGGTGGTCCTGGGGCGGGGGCAGAGGTGGACACAGGTCTGTCTTCCTCTCTCCCACCTCCAGACGGCACTGCAAAGGGAGACAGGAACGGGATGCATTGGAATTGGGGTTCTCTGGCCGCTGAAAGAAAGGAGAGCTCTGTCCTTGCTAGGGTGAGACATTTCAACTCGGCCCCTAAAGAAAGGGCATGGGGCTGTTGCCTGGCACATTCACAAAGGTGTCACTACTGAGGGTCCAAGTGCTGCTCTCTGAGGGGTGCACATAACTGGCCCCCAGACCAGCAGATGTCAAGTGGAAACGAAGGGCTGTCTGTGAAGGGACACAGGCTGAGGAGCTGTGGAAACTGAGGCACGGGACGTAGGTCCTGTGTCCTAGGCGAAGGTCTACATCAGAGCTCTGCCACCTGTTCTTCGGGCCCCTAAACCCCGGTGAATCCCGGGGGGCTTCCCCTGCTTTGCATGGGCCTTGGGGGAGGGATGCTCAGCTCTTAGGACCCACTGTCCACCCTGTCCCCTCCTCAGCACGCGGCACAGAGCCAGCCCTCTATGTCGAGTCGGAACCTTCTGGCACAGAAACCATCTAGTAAGTCCCAGAGGCAGCGGCACACCTGGGCCTTTACCGGGTCTGAGATGAGCTTGGCTGGAAAGCAAGAATCCCTCAGAAAAGGCACGAGATGAGCTTTCTTGGAGTGCAAGGAAATCAGATCCCCAAGAATAGACAGAGCTCTGCCAAGAGGGAGTGCTCTAGGATGCTCGGGCCAAGGCCAGCGTGTGGCCGGCTGCCCTGAAAGGACATTGATTCAGTTAATCCTCATGAACCCATGAAAGAAGTACCATTATATTATTAGTTCCACTTTACAGATGAGGAAAAGATCCCCGGAAGTGTCCAAACCATCCTGCCCTGGGGCTGGGGGCCCCTGGCTCCAGAGTGTGGCAGCCGCCCACCCCTGAGTTCTGCTGCCCCCGTGGGTGGAAGCAGGATGGAGGCTGGGGGAGAGCCTGGGTGCTCTGGGCACAGGCTGGATCTGGGCCCTGAAGGTGGGCAGCCCCTCCATCGTCCCCTCCGTTCCTGTAAAGAACAGTCAGCACCTGGGGCTGCTGTCTGGGGTGGGGAAGCCGTGCTGGCTCTCCTGGGACACGCAGTGGTCCCCAACCTTGGCCAACACTTGAATCCACAGGGGCACTTAAAAAAAAAACCTGATGTCAGTGTGTCACCCTCCAAGAATCGCATCTAACTGGCCCAGTCAGGGTCTTTTTTTCTTAGGTTCCAAGGTGATTGTGGTCCAGGGAGGAGGCGAGAAGAACGCCGAAGTCAGGACGCCTGGGTTTGGATCCAGTGCTACTACGTCCCACTCCATTGCCCCGGGCCGTGTCACATGCCTTCTCTAAGCCTCAGTTTCCCTCATCTGTCTCATGAGGGTGATTTCAGCCTCAAGTGAGAGGGTGGTGTCAAGGTGACTGTGCGTGGGGAGGTGCTTGGGAAGCCACAGGGCTGTGTAAGATGGGAGGGTTGCCACGGCGTGGCTGGGTCAGCCCTCTGCCAGGCCTCACACACCAGGGTCGCTTGCGCAGACCTTTTCTGTAACGATCTGCAGAGGGCTCCTCCCTGCCATTTCCTGTCCATTGCCCACAGCGCTCTTGTGGTCTAAACAGTGGAAGAGGGGGCTTTTACGGGCGTGTGAGCAGCCCCTCTGCCGTGGCTTTAGCTACAGGAGCCACACTAACTGAAGGATTGTGTGGCCTGGACACCCTTGCTGAGAGGAAGCATCATTGCATCCATGTGGGCAGATGGCTGGTTGGGCAGGGATCTGGAAGCTGTCAAGCAGATCTCTCACCTGGAACTGACCGCGCCTCTTTTAAGTTTAAAAACCTGGCAGGTGACAAATGCCGGGGCCCTACTGCCACCATGTGGTAGCACAGGGAACTGCAGCTGAGCATCCGCTGGGCCTTGGCCAGAGCATCCTTCTTAAGAGTCGTCGTGGAGGGCCCTGCCCCAGATGGCCTGAGTTAGAAGCGCGGGAAGGGACCTGGGAATCTTCATGGAAACATGCCTCCTGTGTTCCTACATTCACCAGGGTAGGGCCGGTGACTCAATTTGTAGGAGCCAGGTCAAAATGAAAACATGCAGCCCCTTGTTCAGAAATTATTAAGAATTTCAAGACAGCGGCAGCAGAGCATTCAGTCAAGCATGGGCCCCGTGGGGCTGCACAGGTTACATGTCCGTGAGGCTGGGCCTTTTCTTACATCCCCTGGAGCTGGACAACCACTGCTGCGGTCGCTGAATCTAGTCAGTGTGTCTCAAATACTAGCTACACATGGTGTGATGGCGCAGAGTGAGCGCGGAAGTGAGGCAGCCTTTGAACACAATCTGGACTCTACTGCTCCTGGGTTATGTGACTTTGGACACGTTTCTAACCTCTATGAACCTCCTTTACTTCACATTTAAATATTGGAGTAACTTCTCGAAGAGTTGCTTTGAGAATATAAAATCATTTCTGTCATACAGTAAGTGCTGCCTAAATACAGTTCTCACTGCATCCCAGGCTCAGTGTCAGAGTGTCAGGATATGAAGATGAAACAGATTGTGGCCTTTGTCCTGAAGGGCTGACATTCTCATGGAAGGAAACAGCCTCAAAACTCAGGGGTGGCCCTCGGTGCCATGGAGCTGTGCCCTCCAGCAGGTGCTGTGGGAGCAAGTGACAGGAATATCTATGCCTGGTGTCCCGGAAGGCGTCTCAGAGGAGGGTGTGAGGGCAAAGGTGTCGGGAGGAAGTAGGAATTAGGGGGAAGGAGTGGGGAAGATGTGCGTGCATGCGTGTGCATGTGTGTGCATGTGTGTGATGTGTGTGCATGTGAAGGTATGTGAGTGTATGTGTGTGGGTGGATTCAGACAGAGGAGCAGGTGTGCAAAGCCTCCAGTCATGAGCTGCACCATGAGCTTGGACACGTGCACGTGGCTGGGGATACGTGCGGTAAAGGGAGGATGCAGGTAGGGGAGCAGCTGAAAAGGAAGCCAGAGCCCAGCAGGAGGGACCTCTGGTGTCTTGCTGAGGGATTGAAACTTTGGACCGAAAGCTAGGAAGGTACCAAGGAAGGAAGTCAGGCAGAGGATGGGCATGATTGGATCCGAGTTTGAAAGTGACCCGTGACAGAGATGTCCAGCGCAGAGGACAAGGCACGGGAGGGGAGTGGGCAGGACGTCCTGCGGGAGGAACTGCAGTGACCCCGGTGAGAAGGGGCACGGCCTGAATGAGGGAGGGCCGGGCAGGTGGACAGAAGGTCAGGTCCGAGGGTTGTGTGTGAGTTCGCTGATTCCTAGGACTTGGTGGCGTACTGGATGTAGGGGGTGACTGTGGAGCGGGACGGATGCTGGGGCTCAGGCTTGGGCACCTGGGTGGGTGTGGTGTCCTCCTCTGGGAGAGGAGGAGGAGGGGGTGAAGGGGGACGAGAAGGAGGAGGAGGGACGGCTTAGTGGGGAAGATGGTGCGTTCAAGTTTTGTTGTTATTGAACTTGTACTTTGTGAAGCCTAAGACAAAATGATAAGAGGCAAAGTGCCCGAGCTTTCAGGGTGAGTTCAGCCTGGGGCACACTGAATTTGAGTTGCCTGAGGGATGCTGGGTGGAGAAGACATCCTTGGGTCCCCTCATTCTCGTCCTGACGTCCAACTCATGGGCAAGTCCCATCAGTGCTGTCTGCAAGCCTCTGTCCATCTCTGTTCCCTTCTGTCCCTGTCCTCTGTCACCAGCACAGAGGGAGAGGGGGTGGTCGAAGGGGGGCAGCAGGTGGGAAGGGGGAGGGGCTGTCCCTTGGGAGCAGAGGAGGGAATGGGACGCAAGGGTGCTTTGGGGGATGATCTTGTTGGGGTTGGGAAGGGCGATGAGGGAGAAGGCAAGGGTTCGCCAGGAGTGAGGGAGGGTGGTGCACCGCGTGGCAGACAGGAAGGGAATGTAGGAGGGAGATGATTGAGGAGGGGGCCCTAATGAGCTGCCCAGGCAGGAACTGGGGCCCGTGGAGCCTCGGGGTCTGTGGGGATGTCGGCCACCTCTGTCTCCCGGCTGTGCCAGTGGGATGCTTACAAGGTGGCGTGCTGTGCGGCTGTGTGAACCAAGAGGGCCATGGGGAGCTCAGGGAAGGGCCTGGGGGAGAAGGGGCCTAAGAGGGAGAGACGTAACAGGGCGACTGAGGCAGCAGTAGGAGGATGCATGGACTGTGCTCTTCAAGCCGCCAAAGGGTTGAAATCAGAGTTGCCATTTCAGTTTCCCTCTTCACTGGGCACAAACAGCAGCGGGGTGTGAGTAGGGGCCGGAGGTAGGATTCACCTCGGCCAGAGGATCCCAGGAGTTCCGAGCTTACAAGACACTGGAATAAGTGACCGAGGAACATTCTAGAAATGCCTTCTTTAAAATGCTTTGCAAGGAGAAGAGACTAATCATTTGCTGAAGGGTAGATTAAGGCCACTTCATTTAATAGCAGCGGCTGAGATTAAACGAGAGTAGTAACAGCAGCATCAGAACAGTGGCTGACCATGGACCGGACGTCGGCAGCCCTAAGCCTCTGCGTGCATGAACTCGCAGGACCTCGCAGCAGCTCTGTAAGGCTTTACCCTCGGGGAAAGGGAGGCGTGAGGAGGTTGAGCAGGGTGCCCTGGGCCAGGCGTCTGCAGCGGTTGGAGAAGGGGCCAGTGGAGTTCTGGGGGCACAGCCTGTCTGGGAGGATCGGGGTCCCCTCTGGAAGGAGCAGGCCCCTCGGCCCTGACCCAGCCTGGGTCCTCTCCCCTTCCCTGCTGGGCTGTGGCCCCTGGAGGGTCCGGGGTGGTCCCTTCACCCCCTGCCTGCCTTCCCTGAGCCCTCGGAGGACGCGACGCAGGCTAACTGAATGCATAGCTTTATTAAATAAATGCTTTGTCATGACAAAAGACAAAGATCAAGGAGTAACATAAATTATAAGTTGAATAAATAGTATACAGCAATCTTCACTTTTTAATAAAACGTGAGATCCTCTGTTTGGTTGTTTTTTATTTATTTCCTTAAGTACAAAATGCTAAACAGGAGCCGAGCTCTTCCGCATTCAGGTGATTTGTTTTTTTCTGCTTTTTTTTTTTCTGTGTGTTTGTCGATTTATTTTTTAATCCTTTCACCAGTAAAGATTATGAGCATTTACTTTATTTTTTTTAAGTTGAAAACAAAAAAAAAAAAAAAAAGAGGAGAGAGTAGAGCTATGGTATGTACGTAAAACTACAAAGAACTACAGTAATATGTGCTGTGGTTATTGCTGTTTTCAAAAAAAGACAAAAGAAAAAAACCAAAACCAAACAACCAGTAGGTAACTCGGAATCTGAAGGAATCTTGTCTGACAACTGTGCTAACCGTGTGCTACTGTGTGGCGGTGGTGGTGCTGCAGATGGGGACCAGGCTGGTGACGGGACCAGAGAAGCGGGGTGTGTGGGCAGGGTGGCCGGGGACCCCCCACCTTCCCTCCCCCATCCAAAAGGAGTTACGGAGGGGAGGCCAGAGTCTATGAAATGGCTAAACTAGATACTCCATTAGAAAACCAAGAAAGTACATTTAAAAAAAAGGAAATAAAAGCCTAAAAGAAAAAAAAAAAGTGGAGAAACAGCGCAAAATAATTCTTGCACTTTAGTGGTTTTAAAAATACAGACAGTACAAGGCCCAGGGTGCCGGCTGGTAAAACCCCCATCCGTTCCCTCGTCAGCCACGTTGCAAAACGGAGCCTCCTTTCTCCTGGAAGCCGAACACTTCCTTTCCGAGACTAGAGGGTTTCTTCTCCTCGACCCTCTCTGCGCCAAAGGTGCCATCCGGGGCTGAGTGGCTGTCGGGGGAGAGGCCCCACCTTGTGTGGGGCGTGGCAGTGGCCAGGGCAGCCCTGTCGCCAACAGTGGGGAGGTGGGGGCGAGGTGTGGGGCCCAGCCCTCCAGCGGAGGCTGGCCCTGCAGGGAGACCCCAGAGCTGGGGGCCCCCCAGGCCTGTGGTGCCCGCCTTCCTCCCGTATGGGGCTGGATGTCACCAGGCCTGACTGTCTGGGCCTGGCCGTCAGAGAAGCTGTCCAGGCTCTTCCTTCCCAGTGCCCTGCTCTGCCTGGCGGGTCGGGGCAGGCTGGGGAAGGAGGGTCAGTCCCGGCTAGGCCTTGCTCAGTCACCCGGCAGTCGCGGGGAAGACAAGGGTACTTTCTCCACTGCTGGAGGGAGGCAGGAGTCGAAAGCAGGTGGGAAGAGACCTTCCACAGGCGGGGGGTGGGCAGCCCTCAGGCCCGGAGTCAATTAGCCCGGGGTCCAAGGCCTCCAGGGCAGCAGATAGTTGGCCACAGGCCGGCCTGGAGTCAAGGAGGTCCCTGCTCAGGCCCTGCATGCTCACGCCATTGCAAACGGCCTCCCCGCACCGGCCAAGGGAGAGCTTCCTTCTCCCTTCGCGACTCCCCGACTCCTTTCCCTGGGCTCAGCCACACCTTCCATTTGGGAGGCTCAGTCTCATCCGTGCACGAAGGTGCAGCTTCTCTAGGGAGGGACCAGCTGCCCAGAGGCACCCCCCCCCCCAGAAGCAGTGGAGACGCGCAGGTCTGGGTCCGCAGGCACGGACGCCCGGTGGAGCTCGCCCCGGCTGCCATCCCCCACCTCACGGCTGACAGCAAACAGCCAGGTGGGGGCAGAGGCCTGCTCAAAGTCCAGCACACACTGGGGGGAGCCCCTCCCAGTCAGGCCCTGGGAGGGGTCGGGGGAGGTTGCAGTTCCTGGCTCAGTCTTTTCTTAGGGGGAGTGGTACCCCAGTATCCACTTGGCAGATCCCAGTAAGATAACTGCTCAAGATCCAGAGACAGAATGGGCAGAAAGAAGAGTGACGGGAAACAGGTTTAGGGTACTGGCCTAAGACATACAGAAATGTGAGACAGGGTTTGGGGACGGCTGTGCAGAGAGATGGGGTGCTCTGACTCAGCAGGTCAAGAAAGTCCTCACGGCTGCCGGCCCATCGGGCCCTTTGTCTCCCGGAGACTGAGCGCCTCTCCCGTCTCCAGCCAGCTGTCTTGTCCGGGGAGTAGGAGACGGCCCCGAGGTCCGTAGTGACGGGTTTGCCATTAGTTGGAATATATTTGCTTCTTTGCTGTCCCTCTTCTTGCTGTACTTGCCCCAGGTTCGGGGCTGGGGGCGGTCTCCACTGTGTCATGGCGTCAGGACAGAGTGGAGAGAGCTGTGTCCACAGCAAGAAAGGGTCTCCTTTGCCAGTGTCCAGGCCCCCTTCCCTGGCAGGGTTTCTCCAGCCTTAGAGGACAGTCCAAGGCCACCCATTGGTTGAGGATGTCAGCGGAGAATGGAACTTTTCTTGGTTCAGAATCTGGCTGCCCAGTGATGGCACCTCTGAAACATGCATTCCCAAAGTGTCCCAGGCCTCTCTTCCATCCACCACCCCGGCGAGGGAGCAGGGGCTGCCAGCACAGGGGACGAGCCTGAAAGACTCTTTGGCCTCCGTCCCTCATTGTGGCTGAAGGTGGGTATCGAGCATGGGTCTCGGCCCTTCAAAAGCACAGCCAGTCTCTACTGATCCTGGTTCCTGTCCAGCTTCTAGCGTCTGGGACCCACCTGCAGCTGTCCAGCTCTGTGTCCCGGCATAAGCTCCTTTCTATCTTACAACCCATCCCCCGCTTTCCCTGTCTCCTTCTTCTATCACCCCAGAAGGCATATAGGGTGGGGAAGCCAAGGAAGCTTCTACCGGTGTTTCTGCAACTTTGCTCCAAAGCTAGAACGGGGCAGTTAGCCCCCGTCCCTCCGCCTACTCTGGCCTGAGCAGTCAAGTTTAGGGTTTCCCTGCACGTGAAACGTTTCTCCGGCCTCTCCCTCTCTGCCCTCTCTCGTTTCAGTCTCTCTCCTGCTCTGCCAGCGTGGAGACCGAGGGAGGCTTCCAAAACACAGGTCCTGCCCCGACGACATGAAAGGGCTGGGGCAGGACCAGGGGGTCACACTGGGACCTGCTGGGCTCCTCTGGCACGGTGTCCAGAGACAGCTACTTCCTGAGGGTTTGAAGACTGCAGTGGGATGTGAGCGGGAGCGAGCGCTGGCCTCACCTGGCTGGGTGGGTACCTGTGAACACCCGCGTGGAGTCATCATCAAATCCCACACTGGCCCCCGCAGAACTGCGTTTGCTGCTCATGGGGAACCCTGACTAGGGGCTGGCAAAACTGGCATTATGGGTTGTGTTGGGAGAACGTGGGTTTCCGTGGTTTCCCCAGAATGAGGAAGCTCCTCAATGCCCCACAGAGCTACTCTGAAAAGTTAACGCAAACCTCCGGAAGAAAGGTAGAAAGAAAGAAAAAAAAAAAGAAATAAAATAGATTTATATGCTATATATGACGATATGCAGCCTTGTAGATAAATACAAGCCCACGTTTTTCTCAGCCTATCCTCCCCCACAGAGGCTGCTGCGCTAGTTGTGAATTGAAGGAAATGAGGGCTGAAACCACAGCTTCAGCATGTTTCTTTTTTTTAAAAGTCACCTTGGAAGGACAAGTCTCTCCAGTACTGGGGTGTGTACGGATTTCTAGAAGTCTGCATGGGGGGTGAGAATGCACACATGCTTAACAATCACGTCTCTGCTTGGGGAACCTAGCTATCTAATGTCACTCAGTCATGAATTTGTTTTGTTTTTAGAGGAATGGAATGTGTTTTAGTTTTTATAAATTTAGGGGCAAGACAACATTCTGTCGGGGTAAGGCCAGGGGTCGAGCTGTCCACACTGCTGGCTGGAGAAGGAGACAGATCTGGGAGAGGCCCTGGCACCACCTGTCTTTTCCTTTCTCTCCCTGACCAATCCAAACTGAGAAAACTCCAAGGTGTCACCAAATGCCACATCTTGGGCTACACCTTCTGGTGCCCAAACTTCTCCCCACTCCAGGCCAGGGCTGGACCCCGGCGCCTTTCCTTCCTGCCCACCTGCTTGCCTTCCTTTTCGTAACTCTACTCATCTGTCCCTCTGTTCCACACAAACGCCTTCTTCCCTGCTCTCCCTCTTGTTCTTCCTCTCGTCCTTCTCTGTTCATTCAACTTGCCTCAAAAAGAAAACTGTTTTAAAGGGGGGGGTCTCCTTAGCTTTTTGCATCATCTCTGTTGTTGCCATTTTCAAAGTTGAGCCCTTGCTAGAGATTCCGAGGTCCTCAGTTTCCTCAAATAGATATAGATATATATGTTTTTTCCCTTAAATGAGATGAAATGAGTGGCGTCCTGGGGTGGAGGGAGTCACTGGCTGGAGCCGGGGCTGGGGGTGGGGGGGGTGGGGGGGCGGGGAGGGGACGCATCACTCAACATTGCTGCTGTCGAAGGTGTGGCACTGAAAGTCCCCGTCCACGTACTCCATGCCCGGCAGCTTCATCCCATACTTGTCCACGCACCAGCAGATGCCACGCTTGCGGCCACGGGAAGGCTTGCACTGGGGTGGGCAGAGCAACAGGCCGTGAGGGTGACTCTCTGCTCCTGCCCACCCTGCCTCTTCCCCACCGCAGGACCGACTCTCATCCCCAGCGAGCTGAGGGGCTAGACCCAGCCTTGGGGGTTTTGGTGTCCCCATGTTGGGGAGGGCCAGGGGAAAATGTGAATTTAGGCAGCCTGTCCTTGGCTAGCTCCTACAATCTCTTTTTTTATTTTTTGAGACAAGGTCTCACTCTGTCACCCAGGCTGGAGTGCAGTGGCGCAATCATGGCTCACCGCAGCCTTGAACTCCTGGGCTCAGTGATCCTCCCACCTCAGCCTCCCCAGTAGCTGGGACTACAGGCGTGAGCCGCCGTGCCTGGCCATGATCTCTTTTTTATGTTATCCACTCGAGTTCCTCCAACTCAGTTCTCTCCAGGGATTTTCGACATTGGAAACTGATCTGATAATGATAATAGTAACGGCAATAATAATATTAGGAGGGGTCACTTGTGGAGACACTTTATCAGACACTACTCAATACTTAGTATAGAGCAGGGAATGTTCTGAGTGCTCCACCCAGATTCCTCATCCTCCGTGAAGTAGGCACTGTTATTCTCTGGAGGCAGAGACATTATTTGACTGGGGAAAGGGGACAGGCCAGTAAGTGGCAGAGCCAAGACTGACCCCCAAGGCTGTCTGGCTCTTAAATTTAGATTAGTGGCACCCCTAAGATGGCATCAGGGTCACCTGGGAACTTGTTAGAGATGCAAAGTCCTCCGAGTCCACCCTAGACCTACCAAAGGAAAGTCGGGGAGTGGTGGGGCCCAGCCACCAGCTGCTGTAACAAGGCCTCCAGGCGACGTTTGAGAGCCATTGCCCACAGGAGAGCCTGGCTGTGAAGGGGCAGGATGGTTTCAGGTGGTACACAAAGAAAACAGGTTTTAACGTCGTGCGTGTGCACACGCACTGTGTGTGTGTACCAGAAAAGCACTGAAGGAGCATAAACAACCTGTGATGTGATACAGTGTTACAAATGAATTCATGTAGGTAAAATGAATGCCTGAAAGGTTCGGTAGATTATAGCACAGGAGGGAATGGGGAACATCATGACTGTGGTATGCGAATAGGTATCTGAGGTTTAGGAAACAATAAATTGTTAATGTAAATACTAAATCGTTAATGGCAGAAATCTTAGGTGTTTGCCCCAAGTGGAGGTTCCTGGCAGGTGCCATTTTGGAGCCCTCTGAACTGGGAGCACGGGGCAGGGATGTACCTGCTTTCTCTTGTAGAATCCCTTGCGGTCACAGTTGGGCAGGTAAACGGCACGGGGCACCATGCGTGGGCTGGCTTTGAGCTCCTGCAGGGAAGCCTCCATGTGTCTGCGGCAGGGGCCCTGTGAGGACAGGAGGGTGAGGGGAGCGGCAGGACCAAGTGGGACCACCCAGGTGTGCAGACGGTGGCTCGGGGGTGGGGGCCGAGGGGTCTCCGGAGGAAAGTCACCACCTTTGGTTCTAATCAGCTGCTACCAAGGATCTTCCCGCCCTCGCACCTGTCACGTGCCCTGGGAGTGTACAAAGCCTGCATTTAGCCAGGTATAGAGCTGCATTTTCCCTTTCGTCTCCCAAGCCACCCACCCGCAGCTTTTCTATTCTGCCGGGTAATGAAGTCCAGAGGTGTCGTCTCCAGATGGTCCATGCTCAGCCTCTGCACTGGACACAGCTCCGGGGCTCGCATGCCTGGTGTGTGCCCTTTCCTGGAGTGAGCACGACCTCTGTTTCCACTCAGGCTAGACAAGCCCTCTGTCCTGACAAATGTAAGCTCTGAGAATTCTCCTAACCTGAGACACCACGGCTGGTGGTAGGTCCTTTGCCAGGTCTAGCCTAAGTACCTCCTGCTGCCCTGAATGCCCATTTAGACGCAGGGAGGAAGCCCAGAAGCCAGTCAGTGGCAGAGGGAGTGAGACGGGGAGTGAATTCCCAAGACACACCTGCTCAGACTCCTGTCTCATCTCAGGCGCAGAGATGACCCGGGGGTGGGCGGTGTTCTCGGCTCCCCCCACAAACTTGGACTGGGTCAGCTTCTTTCTGCGGTCCTTCTTCACGGCCTCGGCCTTCAGCTCCGAGATGCGCGTGTGCTTGGGCCGGAAGATCTTGGGGGAGTAGGTCTCTTCAGCCATCTCCGAGGTGGTGGGCTCCTCGTGCTCGCGCGAGTCTCTCTCTGCGGGGAGAGGGGCCGAGGGTCAGCTGCCCGCGCCCAGGGCCCGGGCTGGGAGGTCAGGGTGGGGGAAGTAACACAGGGTGAAACAGATGGGGTCTCTGCCCTCCTGGAGTTCTCCAGGTGGGGAAAGCAGGGACATGAGAACCAGGAAGAGCTGACGCTCGTATAAGTGGAGGGAAGTTTCTGGAATGCCTGGAGTGGAGCAGAGTTAGTGTAGAGAGGAAGAGTAGGAGAATCTTGGAAGATTGGTAGATGAGGGAGCTGTGGCTGGGGGGGTGGCAGGAAGCAGGAGGGCAAGGGCAGTGGCCCGGGGACGGGCGAGGAGGCGGCTGGAGGTGGGGCCTGGAGGCCTGGGCTGCTGGAGGAAGACAGGCCACAGCCAGGGCGCAGGTCCTCACACTTTCAGAATTGCTGGGCCTTGAGGTGTATTTGGACCTGGAGAACTGGTGGTGGGGGGTCCTGGGGTCTGGAGAGCAGGGTGGTGGGGCCATGGTGAAGCGCAGGACGAAGGGACCTGGGAGATGGGAGAGCCAGAAATGTGGGCCCAGTGGGGAACAGCACAGGGGACGCGCTGGCTCAGACCTGGCACCGAGCTCGGGCCCTGGGAGGCTGGCACGTTGCTCAGCTTCAGCCTGAGAGAGGCCAACAGCTGGCTGGGCCGGGCAGTTATATATAGGAGTGACTTGGTGACAGTCTATACTTAGCTGACTATTGACCTTTAGAGAAGCAGGACTTTGTTCATGTATTTGTTGACCCTCAATTCTACCTGCCTGACCTCTTCTTGGTCCACGGATTTCCAGTAAATTCCTGTCCCACAGACACCCTCCTCTGGGGCCCTTTCTTTTCTCAGCTCCTCAACTACCCCCCAGTCTCAGCAGACCCAGAATGGGGGAGACCTTTGCTGCTCCCAGGTGGGCAGGGTGTGGCCGGGTGCCCCGCGGTGGGACCAGGTGCAGGGGTGTGCAGGAGCAGGGGCCCTGTCTTCACTGCCTCCCTTCCCAAATCCTCAAAAAAGAAAGTGGGGCTTTGGGTGATTCTGAGCACCCAAAATGGGGTGAAGGAAAACCCTATTCGCTACCCCTCGCCTATTCCTGGGAAGGGTGACAACCAGGCACTGGGGATGGGAAGTTGAGGAAGGGGAAGAATTCAAGGAAGTGGCACGGGGTGCAGGGAAGGAGAAGCTTTTTGAGAAGCCTCCATTTCATGCCCCCGGGGAATGCATGGAGCACCCCAGCACTGGCTTCTCTCCTGGCTCAGGATTTGTCAAGTTGAATGAACTAGTTATCTAATCTTTAAAGCCTTGGAAGAAAAGTTCTGTGCCCTGAAGAAGCCTCCAAGGGTTTGCAGAGTTCCTGGAGGTCCGTGGCTGTCACAGGATGGGAAGAGAGGTATTGCTGGAGGGGAAGATGATGAGGAGGAAGCTGGCAGCAAAGCGGTGGACAGACTTTGCCTGAAGTTCAGCATCAGGGTCCTGGTGCCCCTTTTGGGCTTTCGAGCCCTCTTCCCAGCCGGTCGTGATGTCCCTGTGCCCTGACCCTGCTCTGTCAAACCCTGACGTGCCCGGCAGGTGGGTTAGTTAGCAGAGTGACATTTTGGGATAAACCAACTTTTCTTGGTTGTGGGACAGTTTAGGCTGGAGGGGGCTGCACGGGGGAGCAGGGCTGGTTTGGGGACTTGGTGGGTTGCAAGGCCAGGGCTCTGTCATCTGTAACATAGGCCCCAACCTGAGGCTCAGGTCCCAGCGGGGGGAGTGAGGAGGAGACTTGAGACAGTCCACCCAACCTCTCCGGGCCTCACCGGCATTCTGATCCTCAGAAGGCAGCTGGCTGGGCAGGGGAGAGGGCAGGAGACGGTTGCCACTGACAGCTGGAGGTGTTCTGGGATGTGTGGCCCGACTCCTTCCTCAAACAGGATTGTAACCAGAGAGAGTGAGGGAGGCCGGGGAGCAGGCTGGCTGCCGACCAAGGAGTGGAAGAAAGACGAGTGTCTCCTCCTGCGGGCTGCTCCAGCCCAGCCTCGGCCTCGGGAGCCACAGATTGTCACCTCTTCAAGGGGAGAGAGCCCAGGAAGCTACCTCACCCCCAGTGCTGTCCTAGCTTCTGGAATCCTTTCCAAACACCATTTAGTCCATCCTCCTGTGTCTAAGCAGAAACAAGCACATACCCCTATCTCATTGGTGCTCTTTCTAGTTCTTAAAGACATCTGGGATGGGGGTGACACCCGTCCTCTTCTGGCCATCTGTGTTTTTTTTGTGGGGAGTGCTCTGTCCCTTTGGTCAGAGGATGCCATTCTCCAGCTGTCATTTCAGCTTGTTCTCACTCTTTCATCTCTGTACCATGGAAGCAGGGTGCCCACAGCCTGCCCTACACCAGCAGCTCTTCTCAGGACATTCAGATTTGGGGAAGAAGTGCTGGGGTCATCCTTACCCTTGAGCCACCCTTCCTGGAAGGAGGATGGGGCTGTTGACAGTAGCCCAGTCAACCTTGGGGCAAATTTATTTTGATTTCTCTTACTCTTTTCTTTGAAAGTGTTGAGGTATAATCCTGGGGCCAAACAATGATACTAGAAAAAAATGTAAAGTTTGGCATATTCTGGTATCTTTCTTAATTTAAGGAACTCAAAACACTTTTGTAAACCCTGTCTCCTTTGCCGGCCCCATGCAGGCGGCCTCCTGAGGGCAGACCGCCCAGGCTGCAGGCTCCTTGGCTGCTTCTGAAGGGCAGGTTTAAAGTCCCCATGTGCCTCCCGGCTGTTGGTGCCACTTAACCCCGTGAGACCTATTACTTAGGCAGCGGGAGAGTCCAGTATCCAAGATATTAATCAGGGTCTTGTGGCCACCTGCAGGCTCCAGAGAGACAGTGGAAACTTGGATGGGAACCACCGCAGAGCCGCGAAGATTAAAGTGCTGGAAAGTAAGCCCGGGGGCAGGATGCCAGGGCCAGCTAGCCCCACTCAGCTGCTCTATGGCGGAGTCCTAAATGGGCTTTCCATTTTGGCAGGGTTTAAATTTTAGATGAAACAAGAAGGCACAAGCGGACTGCCTACTCCTGAGCTATTTCTTCAGGAGAAGATGAACTGAGGTTGCAGAAGGGATTCAGGTAGCTTACAAGGGAGGACTTCCTGGTGAAGATGGCTCTGCGGATGCACAGAAGGGAAGGAACCTGACCGTGGGCCCCGGAACCTGTTTGACAGACAGGTCAGTACCTCCAGCTGGCCAGCAGATGGCGCGGGAGACTGATGCCCACACACATCATTTTAAAGTCTGGAATTTGTGTGTGTTCCTCTCCAACTTCTCTGGTAATCACTCAAATCCTTTCGCTCTCTTTGTGTGTCTGCCACATGCCTTTAGAGTCAGGAGATGGACAAGCGAGACCTAGAAAGACCCCCGTAGGAAATGTGGAACGCTTAGTATCTTTTTCTGCCCCTGGAAGCTACGGAGGCAGGACCTTTAATTGCATGATATTATCCAACAACAAAAAGGGCATTATCATATTATTCTGATACGTTATTTACCTTCGGGGTGGGAACTGAGCCTGCTCTGGCTTTTGCACTCCACGCCCCCCAGCCCAGGTCCTTCCAAACAGCTCTCTAATGCCTCTAGCCCCTCCTTGGTTCATCCGCCGCTCCCCATTCACGCATGAGGAGCAGCGTCCACAGAGGCACGCACGGGTACACTGGCCTTTCTCCACGGCAACATGAACCCGTGCCTGAGGACTGCGTCATCCTCCATGTCCCAGCAAACACAGAGGGCGTCTGGGTGCAGGCCCAGCTGCTATGAACCCAGCGGCATCCTAGGGTGGGCTGTAGTACCCACAGCACAATTGCACAACATGTACCCTGCCCAAGCTCAGCTGCTGTCTCCAAACCCGCCCTCTCGTGGCTGCTGTGCTCTTGCAAGAGGAAAATTCTTGGCCTGCGGAGGAGGCACGTGCTCTTAGGAAGCGCTCTGACTCCGCCTTGCTTCCTAGTCAGAGCAACCGATAGGTCCAGGTGGGGACCTGCCGCTGCCTAAAATCCAACCTCCCACCCTGGGGCTCTTAGTCACGCCCTGGCACCATTAACAGCCTGCTCCCGGGCTGGTGTTAGTTTCTCACTCTATCTTCTTGGACCTCATAATCAACCATAAGAGAAAAGTGAGTGCCCCAGCTATTGTGACTTGGCTTACAGAAATTGGAGGAACTACCGCATACTTGAAATTCACAACCTAGGAAGAGCATAGGGCTTTGACAGGCCACGTGGACCTGGGGAGATTCTCCAGTCTCTTTTTCTAGCCAGAAGCTGAAATGGGGATCTCCGGAATCTCTCTACAAGGAATGAAAAAAGGAGTTGGGTTTCCTATGGCTCTCATTCTAGCTCCCTCTGGGAATTTAACGCTAAACTTCCTAGAGGCAGAGCTTTGCCATTTATCTTCATTCCTCCAGCAAATGGTATTCAATAAACAATCTTTAAGCGGAGAGATGTGTAAATCTGCCCCAGAGGCAAAGAGAAGTGGGTCTAGAAGTATTTCTGCAGTATAAGCTGGGGCACGTTAGAGCCCAGTGGATGCCTCAGGAGGTTGTCCCATCCGTGCCCCTGCCTCAGAGCATGATGACACTGCCACAGAAGGGTATGGGAGGCAGGCAGGTGGACATCATGGCAGTGGGAAGCCCTGGATATACTGGGCATCTGTCTGACCTAAGGCTGTGCTGTCTACTATGGTAGCAGCTAGCCAATGTGGTTATTGAAATGAATAAATATTAAATAAATTAAAAAATTCAGTTCCTCAGTTGCTCTAGCCAGATTTAAAGTGCTCCATAGCCACATGTGACTAGTGTATACTGTGTGTCACAGTGCAGATCTAGAACGTCATCATCACAGAAAGCTCTACTGGTCCAAGCCTTGGTATAGATGAAAACAGCAAGGCCCAGGCGAGACGCTCCTCAGACCCCTCGCTGCCTTGGCTTGTTCACAGCCAGCCTGCGGCTGCCTGCTCTTTGCTGCAACACAAGGCTTGCAGGAGAATGAAGGATCAGCTGATCACTGTTTACAAAAATGTAAGCCATGTCTCAGTCTCCAGAAGTCCGACTGTTTCCCAGCGGTACATGCCAAATGACTTAGTTGCATGGTGTGTGTGTGAGCATTTGCACAGGGAGAAGAGAGATATCTACTTGTAGACCATGAGATCGAAGGATCCCCGGGCTGCAGAAAGGTCTCCAGAAAGTGAAGGCCCTGGGGAGTCTGCCAACACCAGGTGACGAGGGCTTTGCACGAGTGGGAACCAGTCTCCACTTAAAGAGCTCACCTGGGTGTTCTTCCCTCTGTCTAATCCCATTCCTTCATGCTGCATTAAGAGTACGAGGTCTCCTTCCCTAAGGATGGAGGGAGACAAGGTGACCCACCACCCTCCACTGTGTAGCTATGGCAGGTGGCAAGTTGACACTCCATAGAATGAAAGGCCTAGGTCCCACTTAAATGTGCCCCCCTAGCCAGGGACCAGAGGTAAAGAAAGGCTCCTCATTTTTTCTGAGGACAAACTAGGATTCAGGGCTGTGATTCCAGGGCACATTTCTTGGGTGCTGGGTTGGTGATACCTGTACACGTTGGAAATACATATTTATGCACAACGCCCAAGATGAGCTTCTCCAGGTAGGTTTCTCCAGGAGTTGGCAGGAGAAGCTTGCTCAGGAGAAATGTCTATGTCTGTTCCCCATCACACCCAAAATGAGAAGGTGTTGGCAGGGGGTGGCCCCTGGAGGAAGCGCTGATCTGGCCCGTTTCCAGCGTGACCCATCACGGCCCATTCAGAACATTACAACAGGCAGCCACATTCCTCCAAAGTCTTGGATGAGCAGAATCGGGGGCAGGGAGCGGCAGCTTACACCTCTCTCTGGGGTCCCCTCAGAATAGGGGCTCTGCCAAGGGTCAAACAAGGGAGTCACAGATGTCGATGAAAGCTCAGCCTCTTCCTCTTTGACTCTTTGGGGGGAAGATGGAAAAGTGGGGACAGTGATTCCCTTCTCAGGTGAGGGAGGGGCTTGCTGGTGGCCTCTGTGCTGTCCAATGAGGTGGCATTAACCATACGTGACTGTTGAACACTTGAAATGTGGCCAGTGAGATGGAGGAACCAAATTTTAAAATTTATATAATTTTATTAGTTTCAATTTAAAAACTGATATTCTATTCAGTTATTGGAAAAATTTTAAGTATGTTTGGAATGACTCGAGTAGGTGAATCTATGCTGCCTTATTACAGGTAGAGTATTTTAACTGTAAGTTTTATGAACCCTAAATACAGATCAAATATTTCCAGTGAAAATTTAGTGTCTGCATTGAGATGTGCTGTAAGTGTAAAATGCCAGATTTCAAAGGCTTAATATAAAAGAAAGAATGTAAAGTATCTCATTGTAATTGTCGATTTTGAGCACATGGTAAAATGATAATATTTTGGATATACTGAGTTAAACATATTATTACAATTAACCTAGTCCTTTTTCTATTTTTAAAAAACTTACTAAAAAATGAAAAATTACATATGTGGCTTTTATTAGATTTCCATTGGAAGTGCCATTTTAAAGGATCTGGAAGGAGAGTCTTCTTTGTTGAGGTGACAGAGGGGTGTCACAGTTGTGACAGAACAATCTAAATGTCTCAGGACCACTGGAACCCACATAAAACAACTCCTCAAGTTGGCAGAGGCCGTCTGAGGCTGGGATCGGAGGGTACGTTCAGTGAGGCCCAACTTCAGGATTTGGGAAGGGAAAGTGCCCTGTGTGAGGCTTTCGGCTGAGGGGTCAAACATAAGATAACTTATCAGGAAAAGGGGCTTGTCTGCCTCCTTCGGAAGCATCCTTAAAGGAAGGAGCTGCCACAGCCTCCAGGATGTACTAGGACGGCTCTCAGCACTTCCTTCAGACCGGCTGAAGGCCCTCAGCTGTATTTTGGAAGCCTCTTTCTCCTCTCCTACTGAAAGGCCTTGATATTACCTGCATACGCTCAATAACCTGGTGGCTCTCTTCCTTATCAGCTTTTGCAGGGTATGGTTTTCCTTCTTTCCTCTGAGGCAGAAATCCTCCAGCCACCTCCCTCGCCCCAACCCACCACACCCCCCCTCTGATCTCCACATTCTGCTCACTGGCCGCGTGCGAAGCCTGGGCTGTCGGAGGCAGGTTGCCACGGGACGCAGACCACTTCTGTGCTGCGTCTCCTCCAAGACCACGGGCGCAGCCCAGACACAGCGAGGGCCTGCCTGCCTCCCCACATCAGGAGAGCTCCCTGTCATTCAGGAAATGAGGCCTGGCACGTGGACCTGAAGGTGGGGCTGAACACCACTCCTCACGCCCTCCTTGCCTCCTCACCCAAGCCAGTGGCCTAAGCCAGCCTTGTTTGCAAGACTGTGTACAAAAAGGGACCGAAGTGAGTGTGAAAATAGGAGAGTGTTGCATTCTCCACTTTTGGGCAGCTTCACTCCTTGTGCTACTGCCCCTGAAACAGAGCACCCCCAAGTTGTGGGCTCTTATTTCATGGGACGAGAGCATCTGGTGATGTTTGCCAAAGGCCTCTCAGCCCAGGCCCAGGCAAGAGCCCTAGTGACCAGTGAGAAAGCCAGGAATGGCGGGACACAGAGCTGGAACCCCTAGCAAGAGCTGAGTTCCAGCCCTGTCTCTGCCTCTAACCCTGCAGCCTCATCTTGGGCAAGTGACATCCCACTCGGGGCCTCAGCACCCTCATCCTAAAACGAGGGCCTTGACTGTGATAATCGCTGTGGGCTCCTTCCAGCTTTAACATTCTTTGGCCAATACCTAGACAATTCCTGGAGAGATCTTAGGACCGAGCTAAACTGAGTGGCCAGGCAGGAAAAACAGCCACTTCTCCTCTCACTTCTCTGAATTTATATATATATATAAAAAATATATAAATGATATCATAACAGAAATCATGGAAAGAAATGGAACTGGAAATAAAAGAAGGAATTCTCTAGATCCTGGGGGAGGGGAGTAGAACCCTACAGGGGCTTCCTTCTTTATTTGATAATTTATTTTTGCAAATATGTAATAGGCTTGTTATTGTTCCTTGTTTATTTGATAATTTATTTTTGAAAATATGTAGTCAATCTTAATTGTCTTTAATAGCATGTTCAGATGACAATTTAAGGATAGTGTCTGGGAATTGCAGCTTTTGGACCAACTGTAGTAAAAAGGCAAAACTAAAACTAAACAAAAATCCTGCAAGTTGCTTAGCTTTCTCTTACTGCAACTGGTCCTCTTCCCTTCTGCTCCAGGGCCCTTGCTGGTACCTGGTTGTTTATGGTGTTCTTCCAGTTTCTGGATGCTGTAGGCCTGAAATGTGGTGATCCCTTCTCCAAAGTTTTATTTTCCACACATTAAATATCTTAAAGTCTCATAGGCATTGCTCAGGTACAAAGTAAAACCTTCCTGATAGCTCCTCCCCCATCCCTTAAGGAGACCATGGCTTCTGCAGGGATTCCTGCTCCCATGCCCTCTGCTGTAACCCTCTCGGTGACCTCTGGCTCCTGGGGTCAGCCTGGCCCTCCCACAGCAGCTGCGGTCCCACCTGCCCGCTCAAATCCAGCCCAAGCCCCAGGACCAACTCACAGCTGCTCTGACTTAAAACTCAAGCCCTCAGGAGTGCCTTAGAGTTGGGGGATGGAGATGGGGGAGGGGGGAAGAGTGGGAGGGAGGGCTAAGAAGGGGAAAAAAGAGGAATGGAAAGAAAATGAGCTCTCACTACAGCCAACTGTGCTTGTTCTTCCAGTCTGAGCTGACACAGCAGAAAGAAGGGGGGAGGTGGCAAGAAGAGTTGAGTTAAAGCCCCATCTCTCTTCTTCCCAACTCGGGTTTTGGTTGGCTCAGGGCACAGCCATCCTCTCAAAGACTTGTTTCAGAGGGAGGGGGTGCGGGTGAGAAAGGAATCTGGCTCCTTCAGTTTTCCATGATCTTGCTCAACCCAGACATAAATTTGGCCAATAAACCTAACTCTGGAACTTGACTTCAACATGGCATTTGGACCAGGCTTGGAGTTGAATCCAGGGTGATGGAGGCCAAACCCCTCAAAGAAGCAAAGGCTGAATTCATTTTTATTTAGGCATTTTTTTCCCTTTCTTTTCCAGAGCATATGTTCTGCCCCTCTTTGTCTCTTACTTCTCAATGACGGACCAGAAACCCAGACCCACTGCTCCCTACATCTCAGACTTAATATCTCACCAGCACAGGAGAGACCCCCCAGAACTGGCAAAATTGTTGGGCACCAGCCCCTCAGGCCACAAGGCCCCTTCCCCTAAACGTCGCCCAAAGCAAAGTTCCGTCCTTCCTTGACTCCAGTTCACGGATATTTACCGAGAGCTTGGCCCAATAAATAACTCCGTCTCTCACCTCCCTCCAGCCTCACCCCCCTTTCTATATCTATCTCTGACCCTGAACTGGCCAAAATAAGATGCAGGGCCAGGCGCACTCCCAAGCGGAGCCGACTCCCTCTCCAGTTGCTCAGCAACCGCCTAGCAAAACACGGGTCTCCACCCGCCCTCTCCTCTCCCTCCCAGAAGCTTTGGCTGCCTGCCACCTCACTCTCCTCTGCTCCCGATTTCTGATTCTAGAAATGCACCTTTTGAGGGGTTATATATAAATATATATAACATAGCCCATGTTATATTTAAGTATAGCCTATGTTATATATAAATATATATAACATAGCCTGTATTATAGATAGCGTATGTTATATATAAATATATATAATGTAGCCTATATTGTAGAGACAATATATAAATATACAGTATAGTATTTGGATATATGTATTATATGATATGGTATGATATATACGTGTGCGTATGTATGTATATATATGTTGCAACCGCGGGGGGAGGGCAAATCCATGTCCGCACTGCTCAGATTTTGGTGGGGGAAGTGGGAGGTGGGAGGTGGGAAGTGAATTGGGGAGCAGGAATTTTGGCTAAAGGACCGAAGCCCTGTGTCCATTTCCCTCTCTTTAAGAACTGTCTGTGCACAATCTCTACTTTTTGGGGACCCACCCAACGGTTCTCTAGGTGAAAGGCCCTCTCCAAGGAGCACCCACTTCCACTCCATCTGTCCCGGAGGAAGGCGTGGGCCCCGGTGACGGTGGAGCGCAGCCAACCGGCAACTGCAGTCCGCCAGGCACCTGCTTGAGCCTGGGTGGAGTCGGCGGAAAGTGCCCGGCTGGGGCGGCGGACGGGGCAGGGAGGAGAGTCTGCCTAGGGTCGTCCCAAAGGCACCCTGAATGTGGGGGCTGAGGAAGAGGCCGCAGAGGGTTCTAAAGGGGGCCTTGCTTGGGACAAAAGTGGTGTATGTGTGCGTGTGCGTGTGTGTGTGTGTGTGTGTGTGTGCGTGCGCGCGCGCGCTCGGTAGGCTGAACTGGGCAGTTGGCTGCTCCCTCTGTGCTCGCCTAGCAATTGAGCGCGCGCGTGCGCCCTGCGCGCACACCCTGCAGGCCAGCCACATCACACCAACCGCACGGTGGGACAAATGAAAGTCGGGCCAGAATGCGGCTGCATGATACCTTGCATTCTTTCGATGTGACCGGATGGCTAGCCAGGGCGCTCGCTTCCAAGCCAGGAAATCAATTAATTTTCCTCGGCCTCCCCCCGCCCTGCCCCCGCCGCCGCTCCGGTAAGTTTTTCCAAATCCACACTGACCCAAGATCCAGGCGGGCAGGACCGCCTTTGAAAAGTGGATCTTAATAAAAATAACCCCGCAAACCGGCCCCTGGGGCTCCCGGGGCCTGCACGTCCTTCCCTCTCGCTTTTTGTAGGCTGCAACTCGGGAAACGACTACCTCTAGCAAAGCGGAAGGGGCTGGCGCCTGCGGCAGTGAAAACCTGCAGGGCTTGCGGGGATCCAGGCTGAATGAACTCAGGAAAGCTCTCCTGCCTCTTGGCAAGCGCGGACACAGTCCTCTACTACACCACGGTGTCGGTAGTTTGCACTTAAGAAAACTTACGTTGGGGTGCTCGTGAGTAATGGAAGGGGAAGGGAAGGGAGAGGGGCACTGTTCCAGTAAGAAACTACTCCAAATATTGTTTAGCCAAGTCTTAACTCATTTTGGAGAGAATCAATAACCAGGTTGACGTCTTAGAACCCAGACTTTTGTGTAGTTTATTAAACTTTTAAAAAAAAAACATTTAAAATCACGTAACTTTCTAAAAAGAGACCTAATGTATGGGGACAGAACTGTTCTGATTGAACAAGTAGCTCTGTCAATCAGTTAAACCCTAGACTCCTGGTGCTGAGAATGTGGGGGCGGGGCAACCCGGGGGCGGGGCAACCCGGGGGCCGGGCAAGCGGAGGCGCGGCCCCGGGGCGTGGCTTTCCTGTCTCCGCCCCCTACATTTTGCATTCTGCGTTTCCCGGCCCCTCGTGCACTTACTCCACACCCACTTGTGATCTGGTTTAAGAGATGGGGTTGGAGGGAGATTGCGGAGGGGAAGAGTGCGGGGAAGGGGGTGTGGGTGGGAATCAGCATAGGCGAGGAAGTTGCGATGTCTGAATCTCACACCCCCTTTGGCCTCCCAGCCCTAGGGCCACCTTTCATCCTAGGTAAAATCTGAATTGGGGAGGGAAAAAAGGAATTAGATTCAGGGACGAACACCCGGCACAGAACTCCAAACCCTTCCTTCCCCCCACCCCCGCGCTCCTAAAGTAGTCTTTTTCTTTCTGGGAGGAAATAAAAGGCATTTTGCAGTTAAATACGTTTTGCCATCTACCACAATCAATCATATTAAATCAAAAGCAATGGGTGTGCACGTGGGAGGGGCATCGAGGCCCCCACCCAAAAGGCATTAGGATGTGTGTGTGTGTGTGTGCGTGTGTGTCTAAGGGTGGAGGGATAGAAACGTCTGGAGGCACGGGGGTGGGGGTGCGGGGCTGGGGGCTGGGAGGGACAAAGGTGGAATTAGCTCAGAAGATGGGTAAAGCCTCTCTCTCTAGGCCCCAATTAAAACAATATTTTAACAAAAGAGATTTTTTTTATGTCTGCAAAAAACGTCTGGGGAATGGGGGAGGGAGTTGATAATGTAACACACACGCTTTCAGACTGAAGACTGGGTACCAGGGGATTTGGACCTTGAGACCGAGTAGGAGCTCAGAGTCAGTATTTGGATGGGGTGCGGGGGGGCGGGTAAGGTAGAGGTAGGGAGAAGGAGACGGAGCGAAAACTGGGAGAGAGGCTCGGCTAGACAGCAGCCCAGGGGAACAGGATCGGCTAGGGCTCCAATTCTGAGGTGCAAGGACCCTCCCCACTACTCCTGGGCTACACCCCAGCTCTAAGCCACTTGCTGCGCAAAGCGCGCGGGCCCAGCCCGTCCCGTGTCCCCAGCCCGTGCGCCGCGTTACTGACTGGCACACGGAGCGCGCTCACCGATCTTGGCTTGCTCCCGGTAGCTCTTTTCGTTGAGGCAAACCCCGCGGCCGTGCAGCAGGGCGTGCAGCGGCTTCTCCTCGTCCTGCCGGGGAAGGCAGCGCAGTCCCTGGGCGCAGCGCTCAGTGTAGACGCCGCACGACTGCCCCTCGGCCAGGGCGCAAGTCATGCAGCAGCCGCAGCCCGGCTCCTTGACCAGCTCGCAGCCCAGGGGGCTGGGGGGGCACATGGAGAGGGCTTTCTCGTCGCAGGGCTCGCAGTGCACGAAGGAGCCCAGGCCCTGGGCCGGCCCCGCGCAGGCGGCCAGCAGCAGGAGGACCGCGGTGAGCACCATCTTCTCCGGTCTCCCCTTTATCTCCGGGCGGGGCAGGAGAGCGAGAGTGCAGGGATAAAGGGGCCAAGAGGGCGCCCGGAGAATTTTTTCTTTTTAAATCTCTGGCAGGTAGAGCAGGTGTCCTCCCCCAGACACTTGCAAAACGTGGGGAGAGATGGGAGACTGGGATGCCTGCAAGCAAGTCCCACCTGCAAGGATTAAAACCTAGCAACAGGTTGGGGGAAAAAAGGGCAGCGCTAGGTGCACGCAGAGTGAGCGGAGGCCAGAGAATCCCCCAAGTAGGATCTGGTCAGAATTGTAGGGGAAAACAGCCACGAAATTGTTCACCCCAAAGCAACCACCGAAATAATGAGCTCAGAGGCCGTGGAGATGGGGGTGGGGGGAGAAAAATGGATTTGTCTTCAAAAATTTTGCTTAAAATCTAAAACACACCCCGCTCCTTTCCAACCTCCGGCTGCAGCGGCGCGCGGCTGCCGCGGAACAGGTAAGAGGCTTTGGCTGCAGCCGAGATGGTGGGAGCATATGTTGAAATCAAGAAATTAAAAAAAAAAAAAAGACAAAACCCACCCAAATCCTAACACCTCTTTTCTCCCACTCTGCCACCACCTCTTTGCAATTCGCAGGTTCTGTGTGAAGTCCGGAGAAGGGTGCAAATGGAGGAGAGGGTAGTTAAAAGGAGTAGAAAAAAGAAAAAGCCCACACCGCTCTGCAGCTCTTTCGGAGAGCTCTTTTCCCCGGCAGAAGTTTCCAAAGAGACTACGGGCTCCGGGCGAGCAGGCGCTTTTAAATAGACGGCCGCTGGCTGCCAGCCAGTTTGTAGCTGCAATTTGAGCTCCCCAACACCCAACCCAGGCAAGGATGCCAAGGAGCTTTGCTGAACAAACTCACACGGGGTGGGGGCGGGGAGAGGCCTTCTAGACACAAGGGGGCTCCCCTTCGCTCCCAGCTCTGCGCCCTCCTCCCCCCGGAATGTAGGAAAGGGGCAAGGGGGACAGACTGGGGCTACCGAGCGGGGGAGGAGGCAGAGGGGCGAGTGGAAGAGAGAGTTCTTCGGAGCAGGGTGGACACAATGAGGAGAGGAACTCGGTCTCCCCCTCCCTCCTGTCCCTTAACTGATCAAGGCACCGGGTGGAGGGAGAAGCGTTTTCTTATTAGCCAGCTGAATATATACCGTGCCCAAGAATCTTCCCAAGCTTTGGAAAACGACTGTCTGCTAGTGTCTAAGTTACCATGTAAGGTTTGTGTGTGTGTGCAAGTGTGTGTGTTGGGGGTACCGGTGGTGTAGAATGGCCAGTGATGGCTGGTGAGCTGAATTTTAAAAAAAGAAAGGAAAAGAAGAAAAATTGAATCCCCTCCCCCAAAGTCTGGAGAAGAGGATTTAATCAAAGGTGTTTCTGTTGCTCAGGAGGTGACTGTTTTTGTTCATGTGGTCAAGAGGTGGTCACTTTCCTTCAGCTACATTTTTGGCCAGGGAAGGGGTGTGTGTGTGTGTATGTGTGTGTTGTGTATACTTGCCAGAAGGGGCATTCATACAACAGCCTTGTTGGGAGCAGTGAGTTGCAGAAACTGACACTTTGGAGGAAATGCCTTTAACTCTGAAAACCTTGCCTGTGACCTGAAGTGTCCTTGTGTCTGGGGTTTTTAGAAGGAAGAGCAGTGGCTTGGAGTGATACATACCCTCATGTTGTTTTACAGGACCATTTCTATTGGGCAGGGCCAAATCCCTGGAGGGAATGGGTAACAGACTGGAGGAAGACCTTGTTTCAAGGTTAGTGGGTGCTCACGGGCACATCCCGGGAATATGAGCTGACAGAGCCACAGCACCTGCTCAGAAGAGATCCTGACCAGGAACATTCTCATGCCACCTGAAACCTCAGACAGTCTATGGGGACATTATGGACCCCTTCTTTCTTTAATAAAATGAAAGAAACAAAAGCCTTGAGAGAAGGAAGGTGGTGATTTTAGCTTTTTCTGAAATTGACCTGGGTGGGCCATGGCCCTCGCAGGCAGGTCAGAGAGAAATGACTTAATGTCACTGCCCTGTTGGGAGGACTTGGGGTGAGGCTGTCATGCCTTTTACATTGCTTCTCCTCCCTGGAGCAGTGCTCTAATTTTCCTTTGGAGAAGGGGCTGCATTTCATGAAGTTTGCCACTAGACTGCACCCTTATCTATGATAAGAATTCTTTCTGGAGGATTGCTTTTAAGAAAATATTTTCTCTTGCTAGTTCAGTTTGGGGAGCATCTCACTTTATGCTGTTAATACTCTCAGATCCTGATCTCTCTCTCATGTATCTATTTGCCAAAAGGCACATTTTAAAACAAGGCTAAAGTTTAAAGTTGTGCCTTTGCTTGTATTGCTGGAGGGGTTTTAGGCGTTGGCTGGGAGAGGGAGGAGAACTGTATGCAATGATTTTAAAAAAATAGCAGCAAGGCTCTTTCCAATTGATTTTCCCCTCTGTCAGGGGCTTGGTAAGGTAGGAGCAAATTAATAGTCAAAGCTTTTAAAAATATTTTAGAAGCAAGGAGGATCGGGTATTATTTTCTTATTTGTGACAAGTTCAGACTACAAGAGTGTCAGCAGAGTGTGTAGTGTGTGCTCTGGTCCCTGCTCTGATTTCTTTCTGCACACCTTTAGCAGCGCAGTCCACTCCAGGTACACTGGTAGGATTTGCGATGAATGGGGAAATTGTGTGCTCCTTCCAAAGAAACATGAGTTGCCTAGTGCCAGCCACCCTGTATTCTGAGAGAGGTGGCCTCCAGTGACACTTCTTTTTGTCTAGCTGACTTCCAGTGGCTTGGCAATACAATGTGTGAGGACAGGTAAAAGGAGGAGGGGATGATTCATAGAGAAGAAGAAAAGGGCAGAAAGGAGGGAGGAGGAGAATGTGGTGGGAGTCGCTTTTGGGGCAGGGTGGTAGAGGGGGGCCTTGGAGAGAGGTTACTTTGCAAGACTGAAAATGTTAAGCAACCTTTCTTAATCTCCACTTAGAAATGGCTATGTCATGAGGGATTCAGGGACTGGATTCAGGGACTGGATTCAGGGATTCAGGACTGTCCAAGGGACCTGGGATAGGCTTAGCGGGAGAGCATGCAAGAAAGAAGAATTCACAGTGGCCTGGGATTGTCTAGAGGGATTTCATCCAAAGAGGGAGGACTGGCCAATGGGTTTTGCTTCTGTGAGTCCATATTACTAGATGACAGTAAGTGGGATGGTGTTGGTTCTGTTACTACAGAACTTGGGATGGTGGGGCATACCTATGAGTCTTTCTTGACTCCATTTTCCCCTCCCTTCCACCCTGAAGGCCTAGATCTGTTTGAAATCACTTTTAGAAGACTGCTTCTGAAAAAAAAAAGTAGTTTGCCTCAACCAGGGTAGTTGGGATGGGCTGATTTATTCCTGTCACATACAAATATCAGAGGCCAGGGCCTTCCTTGCTGCCCACTTGCTTTCATTGCCATGAGCTTCCCAACTCTGGCCTAGACGAGCTTTGATACCTTTCAGCCACATCTTTCTTGGAGAAGTAAGAAGTTAAATGTATCCAATTGTGTCCCATTTTTCCAGAGATCACCCCTTTCCTTTCCTTTAAGAGATTCACAGCCTGTTAGAATTAAGTGTCAAGAAGTGCAACAGAGTGACCAATTTGCTCTCTTTTATTTGGACAACTTTCAAAAGGTGGGTAGCAGTTTTATTTTATAAAGCTTCAGAGTCCTTACCTGTGGTCACTTTCTGTGAGTTTCTAGGTGATTTTCATGGTAAGGATGATGCCCAATAACATGGTTTGAGAAAGCTAGACTTTTTCATAGGACACAAAGTATTATGGATTCTTCTGGTTGGGAAGGAAAAATGTCATCTGAGGGCCTTGTCTTCATTCTCTTCTATGCATTGCTCTCACCACTCTCTCAGGCAGGCTTCTCATTTATTCCATTTTAAAGACCTCATGACATTGACTTCAATCCCTTTCCCACAGGCAAACTCATGTCAGACACACTAATGCTGCAGCCTCGTCGGGATTCTAAACTAAGGCACAGCGACCTTCAAGGAAGGAGGACCAGTTGCTCAGGTCCTTCCCTGATCTGGGAAGTTCAGCAGGACCGAGGTCTGTGCAGGGGACAGGCTTCGGGCAGCTTTGCTGTAGTGATGCCGCTGAAGGCTAGGTGGCAGAATAGATACATCATTGAAAACACACCTCCTTCCACGAAGGGACAGAAGCAGAAGTTGGTAGAAGTTTTTAACAATGGGGATGGGGATGTGGGGAAAGCACAAGTGTGGATGGAGGGACGTTTATCAACACGCTGTGGGTCCACTTACATGCTGCCCCAGCCTCAGCACTGCCACTATTCCTGTGACAACACCAATCCAGCCGGAGGTGCAAAATCCTCCAAGTCCTGCCAACAGCTATGTTCACGATTACTTTATCCGGGAGACAAGGTACAAACAGGTCAGAACTTGATGACTTTGGGTTCATCAAAGGATGTCCTTAACCTTCTCGGACCAATAATCAGAGTGTGATCTTTAGCCAAAGTGCATAAAAATTTCCCCTTTAAAAATTTTAAAATGTGAATTATGGTATATTTCAAAACATTCAAAGAACAGAAGATAATATAACAGTATCCTCTACTCCCCATACTCACTCAACACATGTTACCATTTTGCCATCGTTGTTGAAAATTTTGTTAGAAGAGAAATGCAGTGTAACAAGTAGCAGCTCACTTCCTGCTGCGTCCCACCCCGGGCCCTGCCCTTGCCAGAGGTAGCCACTCTCCCAAAATACTTCTGTATCCTTTCTGCACGATGTTTTTCTAAGTTTCACGTGAAATTTCTTATAGAACAGACTTAGAATGATTTTGAGGGTGAAACCAAGTGCCACTTTAGAGTTAATTTTGTTGTGCTGCTTGCAGCAGTGGTAATTTAACTAGTCTATTGACCCTAAGGCTGGCTGTTAAAGGAGCTGGAGCCAGCCATGACTCAGAGTGATTTATATCCCTGTGTGAGCAGTATATAAGTTAATAGTTTTACGGATTGATGTTTAGTAGGATTCCAGACAGATAGGGCAGAACAGGGTGGGCATAAATACTGTTTCTGGTTGGAGCCCTCCTGTCTTCTTGGATCATGGGATCTGGCATGCTCCTCCAGTGGACAGCACGGAAGCTGTGTTTCAATTTTGGAAAATGAGATTAACCAGGAAAAGTGACCTGTTGTGACTTAGAAGACAGTGTTGGTAGGTCCAGGTCTAGGAGGGAGAGAGATGGGGTAGGCATTATAGGAAAGAGGGAATCACATGGAATAAGAGGAGAGAGATAGGATGTTGACTGCTTGAAGCAGATTTAATGTGATGCATTTAAACAGTGAAAAGGCCAAATAAAATCACAGTGCATGGTTGGAATCTAGGTTCCATACAGTTCAGGAAGGAGAAGTGGTAAGAGCTAGCTTACCACTGTGGCTAGCACATAGGGCAAATTTCTGTGAATCAGGAAAAGATGCCCTTCCTCAAGAGACTTTACTTCTGTTTATCAGAAAATTGTTATAAAATATAGATTCTATTAGGAGAAGAAACTAATGCTTCTTCCAGGAAATTGTCATAATGACTGCACAGACTTGTGATGTCTACTCTGAGTAGCGCCACTTAAATGGGACTCTGGCTGTGCAATACAGAGTTTGCACAGCTGTGTGAGGTAGCCCTGGTTGGAAGAGTTGAGCCTGGTTTCTGAACCATCAGGAAACACTGCTTTTCTACTAGTGTGGAAAGGATCTGTCCAGTGACATGATTTGATCCGTTATTGGGGCTGAGGGCTGAACCCTTTCAGAGCAGCTGCCCCTGGCCATGTTCTCAGTGGGACTGACCTAGAGAGGCCATGCTTTCTCATGCCCCCATGTCTTTGCACAAGTGTTCATTCTGACAGGAGTGCTTTCCCCGCTCTGTGCTGACTGGTGGACTTCTAGTCATCACGAAAGACCCAGATGAAATCGTATTTACTTGGGAAGGTTTCGCATGTGATTTCCTAGGGGCACCTCAGTGGTGCCCACAGGGTCCTCTGTGTCCTCATCAGTAAAACAGGGGAAAAATATTGTCTATCTCACGGGGTTGTTCTGGGCCTTGAATGAGATGGTCCATGTAAACCGTGTTAATCAATATTACCTAGTGTAGCCCTGTCTTCCGTATTAGACTGAATGCCTCGAAGGGCCCACGGTCTTCTTCATCTTGGCTTTCCTTACTTCCCTACTTCTTAGCCATGACCCCCTGGTACAGTTCCTAGCACAGAAGGCACTTTAAAAATTGGTTTTGATTGAAAACCAGATTATTATTTGTCTAATTATTATTCCAACATCTTTCTAAATACCCAGGTTTATCTTTGCATCATTTTGCCTGACTGTTGGTAATGTCTACGTTGATGTGTTTCTTTTTTGTTCTCTAATATACTAGTCTTGTCAATCCTATGTGTTTCAAATGTAATTTATGGACTATTTTAAACATTCCAATAGAGCCCTATTGTTGGACTTAAAATATCTTAACTGTAATGTAACATAAGTATGTATAAACATATTAAGGTATAAGTGCTATATACTTATCTCACTGTAAAATCCAACAAATTTGTAAATAAACTCAACCAAAGTTACCCAACAGAATGCAAAATGACAGCATTAATTTGGTGTGTTGGTTGATGTTTGGTTGATGTTTTGTCAAAAATAAATCACTACTCATGTTGTGATTATGGTTTAACTGTTATGGTGCAAGTTTTCTGAGCTTGGCATGCACATGTTTGATGTTCTGTTGGATGATTTAATTTTCCCACTATTTTTTTTTAAAAACAACAGTGGAGTCATGTCTTACATAGTGGTTAGTTTTAAAGTCAGCTTGAAATACAAAAATTGAGTATAATCAGAATTCCCCATGAAAATTCCTTAAATCACTTGCAAAACAAAACAGTACTGCAAAACCTTCACTTTTGTAACATGGCACCATGCCACCCAGCCTTCACTCAGCTCTCACACACTATTTCAGGATCAAGTCTGCTTCTGCTCTTTGGCCTATTAGCAAATGACAATGGAAGTGGTGTTGCTTGGTTCCTATGCCTTTGAAGATGGACAATGTCTTCTAGAGCTGGATTAGAAAGTGGTCATCTGGCTGACCTAGAATGCATTTTATTTTCAAGATTACTAGCAAAATGACACACACACACATACCCTGCTCACAATGCAATTTGCAGAGAATACGCTAGCGTTTCTCTAGTTTGGGAAACATTAGTCTAATCCTTCACTGTCTTTTTCTGTCTTATCCAATATGGCTCCGGACTCAAGGAGATCATGAATGGTATTCAGTTACTGCTACCCTGGTCCAAGGTCACAAATGTCCACTCTTTCTCAATGCAAGGAATATAGACACTTGACCATAAACACAAAGTTGGGTTTATAGTTTCACAGACCCTTGAGCTGACTAGACCTCCAGGAAGCTTATCTGTGAGATTCTGTTCTAATTCCTGGCCATCTTGTAAGACTGTGAACTCACTCAGTTTAACTCAGCAATTACTGCGTCTTAAACAGACTCAGGACTTGTCCTCTGAGAGCTCCTTTCTAGGCTGGACACATAATGACGGGCTGGGATAAGGAATCTTCACACAACTGAATGGCAAGTCTTGGACAAAAACACAAATTAAACAAACATAAATAACATGAACAGTGTGTACTGTTATGGCTGGCATGTGTGTGTATGTATGGCGGGAGGGTATAGTGGAAGTTACATATAGAGATTTCATGGGGCCAGGAGAACTGGCTATCAATTTGTTGGTGAATGAGGAGAGAGGAGGTACCGTATTCAGCATAAACATCATGACGATACAGTCCTTCTGTCTGTATAGACTTAAAAAGGGTAAATGTACCAATTTGATTACCAAGCAGGGGATGGAAACATCTTAACCACAAGCCAATCAAAGGGACAGTTATTTGGAGCTAGGTGAAAGACAGAGTGGAGAGAGATGTGGGATTTACCCAACTGGGGTAGACTGAGTGTGGAGAGTGGATTTCCCTGAGCCCCAAGCTTTGAATGTCACTGTCCTTTTTGATTAAAGCAGCAGTCACTTAACTTTCCTCTGGTTCAATTCATTCTTCTGTAAAATGGGATATGGTACCTATCAATATGTTGTCATGAGGGTTAAATAAGATAATCTGTGCAAATCACTTAGTACACCACCTATTATATAGTGTATTCATTTGCTAGGGCTGCTCTAACAAAGTACCACAAACTGAGTGGCTTAAGCAACAGAAACTGATGGGCTCACAGTTCTGGAGGTTAGAAGTTCAAGACATCAACAGGGCCAAGCTCCCTCTGAAGGTGCCAGGGAAGGATCTGTTCCAACCTCTCTCCCAGCTTCTGGGAGATCCTTGGTTTGTGGCAGCATAACTTCAGTCTTCATGTGGCATTCTCCCCGAGTGTGTGTCTGCATCCAAATTTTCCCTTTTTATAAGGACACCAGCCATGTTGGATTAAGGGTCCACTCTACTCCAGTATGACCTCATCTTAACTAATTACAGCTGCAGCTACCCTATTTCTAAATAAGGGCATGTTCGGAGGTGTGGGGGGTCAGAATGTCAACATATGAATTTTTGGGGAACACAATTCAATCCATAACACCTAGTAACCACTCAAGTGATAGTTATTGTTATTCACTGTATCATCTTTAATCACCTCTACATGGGCATTTTTATAGCCAGAATTTTCAACTCTCTGTTCTCATGGTCTTTCCAAGCCTTGATTGTGCCCAGAGAGAAAGTTCCATGAGAGCAGGCAGTTCAGCTGCTGTGCAAGCCGTTGTGTTGCCCAGTCCCCAGAACAGCCGTGGGCACACAGTGGGCCATCAGTGAATATTTGTGGATGAATGAAGTCTTTTTCTTTCCTTTTTTTCTTTATTTTATTATTATTTTAAAAATTTTAATAGATTTAGGGGGTACAAGTGTACAAATGGAATTTTGTTACATAGACATATTGTTTAGTGGTACAGTCTGGGCTTTTAGTGTACCCGTAACTCAAATAGTGTACATTGTATCCAATAGGTATACACATTTTCTTTTTCTTTTTTCATTTTTTCTTTTGATTGCTCAGTAGCCAGCCTCTCTTCTTTGTTATCTTTTCTAGATTGCCAAAGTATTAAAGGCAAAAGAAACGAAACCAAACATGTTTTAATTTCCTTTGTTGATAACGATTAAATCCTCCCTAATCACTTGCTCTCTCCAGCCGGTTAGGAACCCAACCAGATGGGAAAGAGCCTGGGTAGGGGGAGGTGGTGGTGGTGGGGAGAGTGGCCTGTGTTGGAGAGAGCTGGAGTCCATTCTGTGCATCCACTGGGGGCTGACATAGACCAGGGCTGACCATTTGGAATGAATGGGACTCTACTCTGAGAGTCTGGGAAGAAACCAGTGGGGTCAATATTGGCTCTAGAGGTTGAAAGTCAAGGTCTAAATGAGGAGTTACCAGTGCAGGCTCCAAAGATTTGACCATCTGGATCAGATGGTTCCTGGTCTGGAAATGTGTCTGGAGTTGTCTAAATTTTGGACTCAAGCGGGAACCAGAATGAGAAATGCTCTGTATTCTAGAGATCCAGGGATGAACCGTCATATGCTAAGCTGCTCTGTGGTGGTTGCTGGACCCAGTCCCCACTCCTCCAAAAAAGAAATGATGGAAAACTGAAAGCACACGAAGAACTGCTGATTGCCTGGCATCTTCTGTGTGTGCATATGTATCTCTGTATCCACCTACTTATTTTCTCACAGCTGTGAAACAGAGGTTACAGCCCTGGTGAGACACAGGAAGGATGCTGGCTGGCTGGGGATGGGAGACACATGCACGTGGCTCAAGGGAGCCGGTGGCAGTTAGTTCACTTGTTGCCTGTTGCTACCGTTTGGGACTATGAAGAGAGCATTGGCCCATCTGCCCCTCGCCTTTTTTTTTTTTTTTTTAAGATTTGACTGATTATTTAATCACATTAAAAACCCCTTTTCATTGTGGAGAATTTCAAACAGACACAAAAACAGACAGAATTGTATCATGAACCCACCCCTCAGACTGAACAGCCATCACCCCATGGCTGACTTGCCCGATGCACACAGCTCTCTGTGTGCTCTTCTCTATTCTGGTTGACTGAATTCTAACACATGATGGAAACATGACTCTTCAGCTTCGGGTACAGTATTGTGTTTATGGAGCATCTTTCTCCTTACACCCTGAAAATCCACCCAACGTTCCTGAGTAGTAAGTAGGGAGGCAGATAACTTCCCTCCCTGTTACAGAGGAAGAATTTGGTGATGAATAATGGGTATTTAGGGAAATGTTCACTATTTCAATGTCAATAGTGAAGATTTGTCAGTGGAAGATGAATGACCTTGAGGTTCCAGAATCTGGTTATCTGAGAGGATGGGGTCGGAGGCAGGTGGTCTGGGCAGAGGCTCCAAAGAAAGAGGTAGAGGAAGGAGGTGGGGAGGGCACATTGGGCCAAGCACCTGAGCAAGAGGGCCGGCAGGGCCGGGATGAGCCCGGCAGATGGTACAGATCAGGGGATCATCCACAGCACCCTGGCCACAGCGCAGAGAATTACCGTGCAGCAGAGAGCACCTGCCGGGCTCAGGAGGACAGCCTGGGCTATTCCCTGAAGGGAAAGGGAGGAGCCACCAAGGGGAGCAGAGAAAGAACTGTCGAGCAATGAAAGGAGCCATTGGGGCCCACGTCCCCGCCTTCTTGAACGAGGGACTCTTTTAAGAGAAAGAAGAAAATTATGATAACACTGCTTGCCAACTTGCATTAAAGGTTTGTTGCATGCCAGCCACCTGACGTGCGTTGTGTCATGTCGTCTTCACTACAGCCTTATACAGGAAAACATATTTATTAGCTTCACTGTATCATTGAGGAAACTGAGACACTGACTGGTTTAAAAATCTAGCCCAAGGCCACGCGGCTAGTAAGCAGAAGGGATGGGCTATGAGCTTAGGCGGTTGAGTTGGCAGTCTGCACACTTAACCACCAGGCTAATCCACCAGCCTGGAGAGGGCCCTGGTTGATTTAACACAGTGAAGAACAGTCACTGAGGCCTTAATGAAGGGAAAGTGCGCTGTTTTGCCAACAGGAGAAGTCAACAAAAGCTGCCACCTGGAGTCGTCAGACCAACCAGCCTAAGAGATTCTTCTTGAAGGAGAAAAGAGAGATGGACAGTGGGTAGATCAATGGCTGTCACAGTCAATTTTATGGCAAGTTGACTGGGTTAAGGGATTCTCAGGTAGCTGGTAAAACATTATTTCTGGGTGTGTCTGTGAGGGTGTTTCTGCAATAGATTAACATTTGAGTCCGTGAACTGAGTAAGGATTTGCTGGTGTCATCCAACCCATTGAAGGCCTGGCTAGAACAAGAAGGTGAGGAAGATTGGGTGAATCGGATCTTGCCTTTTCCTGAGCTGGAACACCCACCTCCTCCTGTCCTTGGACATCAGAGCTCCTGGTTCAAAGGGTCCCTCCCCCTGCCCCCAGGCTTAGCCTTTGGCCTTGGACTGGGAGTTACAATTCTGGCTTTCCTGGCCTCTGTAATTTCATGAGCCAATTCCCATCCTAAATCTCCTCTTATCTATCTATGTATCTATATATTTACCTATCTATGTATTTATGTATTTACCCATCCTATTGGTTTTGTTTCTCAGAAAACCCTAACTAATACAATGACCCTAGGAAACCTCAGTTTTCTGCAAAGCGGAGAAGCTGGTGACAGGCAGAGAAGAGGTGAAGGCAGGGGGTGGACGTGGGAAGAGAACTGAAATAGACACTTTTTGGTGAGGGTGAGGGGTGTGGTTTCTGTGCAGGCAGGCAGCTACCTGCTCCTCTGGGTTTCCCAGGAGGAAGGAAGGATGAAGGGCACCTATTTGGCTTGATCATGAAGAGCTGGTCATCATGTCAAGGTGGGAAGAGATCGGGACCCATGCAGACAAATTGGCCTTGCAATAGCTGGGATAAACTGGGCGTGAGGGCAGACTCCTGGCATTGCCAAGAAGTGGCTTAGCATCAGAAAAGCAGGCAGTTACATTCTTTGAGTTTTCTCAGCAGCGGCTGATCTTGGCCACAGAGTGCCAGCACTGGGGAGATGAGTTAAGGCAGGTGGAGGCCTGTCCTCGGTGCCCTGTCCCTCCCTCTGCCAGCTCTGTGGCTGGGGTGCAGGGTGGGAGGAAGGGGGCTGGACTGGAAGCCGGAGGCAGGAGCCCACATCCCTGCCCTACCCCACCTCCTGCCACCACCCGGCAGCTCCAGGTGAGTGTGGAAGGGACAAGGCAGACTCAGTGATGTGGAATCTCTTCACAGAGTGAGGCGCGTCCCAGGCCCAGGGCCACCTGAGCCAGCTCTCCAACCTGTGTTTCAGAGAGGGGTGGCTGGCAGGAGCACGGTGACCCTGCATGTCTGAGCACACCCCTCTGTCTCTCCAGCTCCCAGGATGTGGGGTGCATGTTCGGGAGCTCTGCTCTTTCAGCCTCACCACCTAACGGGGCAGCCACCTATGCCCAAGGCTTGCGATGGCACAAGAGGTTGGGCTAGATGGTGTTTTATCCCCTCAGTTCAGGTCACAATTTGAGGACAGTTGTTTTTGTTGTGGGCTAGAGACTATATATATGAATGTGTATGTACGTATATGTATAAATATGTATATGTGTATAAACCTTCGGAGCAGGACCCTAAGATATCCATGTTTACATTCCACGTGGTCTGTGAAGACCTTGGAGTTGATTCTGAAGTGTCGTGTGTGTCCATTTGTGTGTGTGTGTGTGTGTGTGTGTGTGTGTGTAAGAGAGAGGGCGAGACAGAGAGAGGAAAGAAGGAGAGAGGGACAGAGAGAGACAGATAGAATGGGACACAGAAGAGACTGGGAGAGACAGAGAAAGAGAAGGGGAGAGACAGACTACTCGCATTCATGGGTGGATGGGATAGATAGTGACCATGGTTTTTATCAGATTCTCAGAGTGGTTCCTGTCCCGGGAGTAAGAACTGCTGTTTCTGAGGCTCTATTCTGAGCAGGTATTTCCCCTGAACTCTCAGGGTAGTGGCCACCGCCCCCAACTCCTAACTGAAGTCCAATTACTCAACATGCCTAAACATGAATAAATTTGCTGCCCCCTTTCTAGACTTCTCTCAGTGGGGGTCTGCAACATGAATTGGCTACAGGTAGGTGGGCTTCTGTTAGCTGCGCGATGAGGACAGCAACAGGAAGAGAAAGATGTGGGTTGGTTAGAGCCCTTTGGGAAATGTGGGCAGGACCAATGCTAGTTGAGAAGTTTGGGATACTTTTTAGTAACAGCTTTATTGAAATGTAATTATTCACATGCCATACAATTCAACCATTTAAAATGTACAATTCTATGATTTTTTAGTATATTCATAGAATTGTGCAACTAGCGCCACAATTTAGAAATGTTTTACCACCTCAAAAAGAAGCCCTGAGCTTTTGAGCTATCATCCTGCAACCTCTTCAACAGCCCCCCTGCCCCAGCCCTAAGCAACCACTAATCTAATTTTTGTCTCTATAGATTTGCCTATTCTGGACACTTCATGTAAATGGAATCATAAAATACGGTCTTTTGTGTCTGACTTCTTTCACTTGGCATAATGTTTACAAGACTCCTCCATGTTGTAGCATGTATCAGTACTTCATTTTTATGGCTGAATAATATTCCATTGTATGGATATACCATATTTTGTTTATTCATTTATCAGTTGATTGACATTTGGATTGTTTCTAGTTTTTGGCTACTTAAGAATAATGCTATTACAAACACTTGTATATAAGCTTTTGTGTGGACATATGTTTTCATTTCTCTTGGGTGGTATACTAGGAATTAGATTGCTGGTTCATATGGTAACTCTATGTTTAACTTTTTGAGGCACTGCCAGACTATTTTCTAAGGTACCTGCACTTTTTTTCCCCGTTCTCTGAAGCAGTGCATGAGGTTTCCCATTGTCTACTTTCTCACCAACACTGTTGTGAACTGACTCTGATTACAGTGATCCTACGGGGTGTAAAGTGGTATCCATTGTGATTTTGATTTGCATTCTGCCTGATGACTAATGATGCTGAGCATCTTTTCATGTACTAATTGGGCATTTGTACATTTTCTTTGGAGAGATGTCTATTCAGATCCATTGCCCTTTTAAAAACTGGGTCATCTGTTCATTGTTGAGTTGTATTGAGGTACTCATTGATATATTATTCCATACCTCCATCTACCTTTGTTTGATTAGGTACCAAAACTTCCCAGGTACCTGTGTGCATACCAGCACCATGCTAGATCAAGAGCTCTTACAATGAAGTGGAGGAAAACATAAAAGTTAGCAGAGGTTGTCCTTCGTAACCATGTTTCCCAACTAATTTCCTTTGCTGGGAATGGCTTTACTCTCTTATCTGATAGGGCAACATCTTTTTCTTTTTTTTAAATCAGTGAAGAGCCACCCCAAGCATGATTTCCTTTAGGAAACCTCATCCCCCAGCCAGTTAGCAACATTTATTGAGCATTTGCTATGTTCCAGGCTTTTGAGTCAGGAGCTGTAACACAAGACAGGTGTGGTCCCTGCCCACTCAGAGATTGCAGTGTAGCAAGGAAAATAGGCACTGAACAAATAAACACAGATGTGAGGCCAGCCAAGACAGCCACATGGGGCAAAGGGGACTAGAGCAGGAAGTCATTACGTAGCTGGAGGTGGTCAGGGAAGGTTCACTGGTGTAAGTGACCTACGCATCTCATAGAGATGTTTTTGCCCAGGATCACAGGCCAATTGCTGGAAGTGCTGCTGCCATTATTGTTTGGTGACATTATTGTTAAAGCGACAATAATTAAGGTGACACGGATTGAAAAACTTATGTAGCAGTTTGGTGATAATAACTAGCTCAATCGGACCTCACTTTTTCAACAAACTAGGGGTAGGCTAAAGTAAGAATGAGTTAGGGATGAGACAGAGTTTGAAACACACACACATACCACCTACACTTAAAAAAAATGCAGTGTTACCATTTTTAAGTATATGCTTGAATTGGTTTTCCATGCTGTGTAATAGATTACTGCAAATGTAGAGACTCAAATCAACATGGATTTTTTCTGTTTCTGTAGGCTGGGAGTCGGGCATGGCTTAGCTGGGGCTTTTGCTTAGCACAAGACTGAAATCTGAAATTAGTCTCTGCTCATTTGAGTTTTGGAATTCCTAGGCCCTCTTTTAAAAAGCTTACCTTGTTAGGTCAGGCCCACCCAGGATCACCTACCTTCTGAGTAACTCAAAGTCAACTGCTTAAGGACCTTAATTATATCTGCAAAATCTCTGTACTTTTGCCATGTAAGGTAACATAATCTCAGGAGTGATACCCTATCATCTTTGCCATAATCTAGGGGTCAGAACAAGTTATAGGTCCCACCAACACTCAGGGGGAGGGGATTATTGCAAGAGCGTGGATCACTGGGGTTCATCTGCCTACCACGATGCTAGAAGGTCAATTCCATTTTGGTCCTCAGCTTCCCCACCAGTAAAATAATAGTGCTGAACTGAAGACCTCTACATTCTTGTTTGACTTTAAGCTGGATGATAATGATGGTGATACTAACATTAATACTGACAATATTAATGAAAACAGCATACTAACTGACAGTTATACAATGTTGCTTAATATATGTCAAGCAGTGCACTAGCATTTTACAGGAATTGTCTTATTTAATCCTCACAGCAATCCAAGAGGTAAAATCTGTTCTTATCCTATTTTCCTTTAGGAAATGAGATTTTCTAGATCTGTAGTGTCCAATATAATAGCTACTAGGCACATATGACTACTTAAATTTAAATTGATCAAAATTAAATAAAATTAAAACTTTAGTTCCTCCATCAAATTAGCTACATTTCAAGGGTTCAATAACCTCGTGTGACTAGTGACTACTGTATTGGACAGCATAGATACAGACCCTTTCCATAAATGCAGAAAGTTCTATTGGACAACACTAGTATAGAGGCTGAGTAACATGTCCAAGATTGCACAGGGATCATCTTAGGCCCATGCTAAATCTCAAGCATGGACCCAATTGTCAAGATAGGAAAGACTTAAGAGAAGAAGAAACATTGTTTCCATGATTCTCAAGCTCTGTAGTGTTTCAAAAAAGTCAGAAGAGGCCACCAGCAAATGGACCCAAGTCAGCTGACATTTAATGACAGTCCTTCAGCACCAGGCACTGTGCTTCACTTTGTGCTATCATGTACACAAAGGTGAGTGTGTTCCCTGATTGCAGAGATCTTTACAGTTTTCTACGGGAGATTGGACACAGATATAATAGTTAGCATGAAGCAGCATACAGGTAATGTCTTCAGAGAGATGCAGGCAACAAGCCAGGGGGCCTTAAGACCCACTCGCAGGGCATCCCTGTAACATACACACCTTGATAGGTGTCCTGTGTTTTCTGGCCATGTAAGCACCCCCGTGTCTTTCTGACCATCCTATGACCAACTCCAGGGACGAACATACAGACTATATTATTGCAAAACTGTGCTTTGACATTGGCTGACATCTAGTCAACTCCACAATAGCCAAGCTGCGCAGACCCGCAGTGCAGAAGGCTGACAGCCTCAGTGAAAAATTGGGGTTTTCACTTCTAACATCCAGGGGTTATTGAAAGTGTCAGGGAAGTGAGGCTGGTGGGGGGAGTAGGCTGGCCCAGCCCGCCCCATCTCACCCTGGTGCCTTTGAAGTGTGTTACCTGGCCGGTGAGCTAAGCCACACTTGGCAGGAGGGGCAGGAAGGCTGTGTGGTCTGGCAGCGAGCAGAGCAGAGGGGCAGAGGGACTCAGCTAGAATCTGCCGCTGACTCATAGCACCTCTCCCGCCAGGCATTTCACCATCCCGTCCAGCTGGAAAAGGAGGAAAGGACCCAAGTCGGGATCTCACTGAGAAATCCAGATGTCTTTCACGAGAATAAACAAGGCAGCCCTCCCCTCTCTCTCTGGCCTCTGTTTCTCTGAGTGTGTGTGTGTGTGTTCTAGCTTTGAGCGTTACTCTCTGTCCCCCTCCCTCTTGCCGTCCTTGTGGGTCAGCTTCAGGACTTGATTTCGGCCTCTGCCTCTGTCAGTGTCTTTAGGTATCATTGGATGCCAAAATGTCCCCCCCCACCCCCCCATCCCTCCCCCCGCCCCGTGCCTGTTGGTCGTCCTTTCTAGTTCAAGTGAGGTCTGGGTTTCCGCTGTGTCTTCTGAGTGGCATATATCGGTGGCCTCTGCCCCTCACCCTTGACTACAGGAATGTTGGGAGGTGGGGAGAACAGAAAAAACTCTTGACCTGGCAAAGGCCTTGCAGGGCTCTGGTTCTGTCTGCTGTTGGAGCAACAGCAGGGATTTTTTTTTTTTTTTTTTCATAGACACTTCTGATACAGGAACAAAGAACAACAACAAAAAACCACTCTTTTCAAGTGTGCACTTTTCCATGACCTTGGATTTCATTTTTCTCTGCACCCCATGCATCAGCCCCAGGCTCCCCGGACAGGCCAAACGGCTTCTGCTTTTCTACAATGCATCCTTCCTATTTACTCAGGAAAAAGAAAATCCATTTACCTCCCTCTGGCCTTCCTTTTCCGTCCTATTCTTCCTCATTCAGGGTGGTTTGGGGAGTGGATTGACTTTTATCGTCTGCATTTCCCTGGACTCCGTTTGCAGAGGGAGAGCTTTGTTCCCCGTCTGACTCTGCCTGAACACACACCGGATAGGAGCCGCGCAGGCCTGAGCTGGGCCACGGCGCCTCCGCCAATTAGCCGAGTGACCTTGGTGAGCTGCAGTTTTGAGCTTCAGTGTTCCTGACTTGCAAAATGGAAATAATTTAGCCCACTGTGCAGGGCTGGTAGGAATGCTAAACAGAATAACAGATGTAAAATTCTTAGCCTACTGCTCCATAAATGGATGGGCTTCCGACCTGAAGTTCCGATTCTTCATATTCATTGTGGATAGTGGACAGTGTTTTTCTTTTAAAGATAACCTTGGCTGTTCCTCTCAGTGTGTTCCTCTTTCCCTTCTGTCCCGGGCCTGATGGTTACTGCCTGCTTCTCCTGTTCATGGGTAGTGAGCCTCAGTGCTTTGATTCCTCCGTCCCATCACAGTGACTGCTTGTGGTGGGACACCCGATCCCAGCAGGGCCCACCCATGGTTGAGGCTGAGACAGTTAGATTCTCTCCTTTGTAACCGTGAATGGAAGGCACAGAAGGAAGGAGCAGTTGGTGGTGGTCGTGGGAGCTGAGAAGTCTTAGGAAGCTGGGATATTGGAACAAGGACAAGATGAACAAATGTTCAGGAGCAAGTGAAGAGGATGGAACCAAGTGAGGAATGACCCTGGGTCACAAAGGCTCTTGGCTGTCCTGTTCCAGGGTCCCAGGACACCTTCTCATGACTTCATGCCATTTTTGGTGCCCTCTTAACAACCCCTCCCTTCCCTTGTACTCGTTGGAGAGGGTTTTTGTTCTTTGCAACCCAAAGAGCCTTTTCTTAGAATATCTTCATGGATTTCCTGATTTTTGAGTGGTGCTTGGCTGTCACAGAAGTCCTCTTCTTTCATCTTGAAGAGTTTTGGGATCACGTGTCTTCATGAAATGTCGATTCTGCAAGACGCTGCATGGAAAGAGTTTGTTCTACTGTCGGGTTTTATGCCGGACATCCTTCTGTCTTAGGAAACACCTGCAGTGTCAAACACTGCTCTTCTTGCTGCAGTTTGAGCCCTTCTTCCCATTATTCCTTTTATGTCCCCTGGGAGCCCCATAGCTCCATCTTTTTTCTCTAAATTGGTTGGGTTTTAGGAGACCAGAAATCTTTTTTTCCCCCGTGGATCCTAAAGACTCTGAGTTTCTCCAGGGAGAGCTCCTGGAGACAGAAAATCTGTTTTGAAAGCTTAAAACCATATCTTACCCTTGCAAGATGCCTGATGTTTTGGGTCTCTACCCTAGCCTTTTGAGATTTTGTCGTACATTCATAGACATCATCTCTTCGGTCCTCCTGACAATCCCTGGCTGGTTAAGTGAATCCATTCTACCAACCTGGAGATGGAAGCCCAGAGGAAGACTGGCTGTCAGTGTGGGTCTCTGAGGCAAGTTAGCTTTGGGAACCTGGGGAGAATGCCTCCTTCCCCCACTATCCCAGGCCGGCTGCCAGGCTGTCAGCTAGAGACCTGAGCTCTGGGCAGAGCTCATTTTGGAGTGAGGCAGAGAAACATGAGGGAGTCTTGTTCACACATGCCCAGCAAGGGAAAAGCCCCAAGGGGGATATTTCAAGGAGTCTTACCAGGGACTGGGGAAACCTTGTCTCCTCTGTGCTCAGAGAGAGAGCCCACTAACTTGGAAAATGCCCAGCTCTCCAGGCCGTGTGCAGGGAAGGGACCTAGGGATGTCCTGAGAGCCTGGCTCCATAGTTATGGTCCATCTCTATGGGTACAGTGTTGGGGAAATTCGCAATGTGCACAAAACACTCTTTTAGTCCTTTAGCAACCGATTGCTAAGATAGAACCACCACTGACCTGGACGTCTCTGTGATGTTACCTTAGAAACTAGAAACAGCAATCTAAGCCACTTGTTTGATTTTTCTCTAGCATGTGGGAATTAAACTTTTTACATAAGCCCGTTCTTTTAGCCTTTTCTTAACCCAAACTTCCTCTCCCAGGATTGCTGTGGAGGGAGAATTTAGAATGGGTGAGGTAAGAACCTTTAGGGATGCTAAAGGTCTTTGACATTTGGAAAGTGTGAGCACCCTACTCCTATCCTTTGAGTCGCTGACCACATTCCTGAGTGGGATCAAGAGTAAGGCATGTGGTGGGAGCCTGAAAAAAGCCCGCTGCTCCCGAGGTCCTGAGCCCTGGATAGTTTTCAGATGACTATAGGAGAATAGGGCAAATTCGTGATGGATCAAGGTTCACGTTCACAGGCAGAGTGTCTACGAGGGCTTAGGTGAGAGTACCTCTGTAGGGGATCTACAGGTAGGTGCTTTAGGGTTAGAGAAGCTGGATAAAACCCGGGATGTCCAGTTAAATTTGAATCTCAGATAAACAAATAAATTTTAGTAGAAGTATGTCCCACTCAGTATTTGTGACATATTAAAAATTATTTGTTGTTTGTCAAAAATTCAAATTTAATTGAGTGTCCTGTATTTTTCCTTGTTAGCTCTGGCGACTCTGCCCGGGTGAGCACAAACCCCCAGCGTGTTCAGGACGCTGTGCAGGCGGCGCGCACGCGTGTCTGTACCCAGGAAGTGGGCTACCAAAGCCAATGGGAAGGGTGTGCGTGGAAAAGTGCATCTGTATCTTAAGTGGAAACAATATCTGGGTCAGAGGTCATTTCAGTGTTTTTATTTTTTGTGTTTTTGAATGATTCCACAATTATTAATTTTTCTGTTTCCAAACATTTCTCAAGTCCTTGGAGATCCTTGGAGAATTCCAAAGGCCCTCCCGAAACTTGACCGATTGATCTTCTTAATTAAATTTCCCCACCGGGCCATTGGAAGAATGAGCTCACTGGGATTGTCAGCGTCATATGTGATCTTTCCCCTTTCTTTGTGTCATTATTTAGGACCTCTCTCCCGCGCTCCTCTTTCTTCTCTCTGACGAGCCACCGAGGAGATAAAATATGAAGACAGAAGCCGTAGGAGCCTAGGCGTGGTTGGGAAAAATAAATCAAGTCTTAGAGGTTCCAGGGCAAGAGAGAGGGAGCATCCAGCAAGGGCTTTGTGGGCGCGGCGAGGAAAGGCTCCGGGCTGGGACTCAGGCAAATCTGGCTGCGGTTGAGTCAGTCCTCAGCAGGTCTCCAGCGGAAGGCTCCCACAGCTGGCTCGGGGCTGTGCAGGGGAGTGGCAAGGGAGGGCTGCTAGCCCCAGGCTGAATCCTGGAGGCAGCCGGCAGCACCACAGGTTGCAACAGACTCCAAAATGTTGCCCAGAGCTCTTTGGTTGCCCTGGAATGGGGGTGTAATCTCAATGGCCAGTCTGGGTGTCTGAGTCTTTTTGTTCAAGGCAGATCCACCACTGCTTGATGCTGGTTGTCAGAAGACTTGACTGGGATCAAGTAGTGTTAAGCGCAGGACAGAGGGGCGGCAGCAGGCTGGAAGCGGGTTTCCAGCTCTGGCATGGACTCCCCGTTTGCCTGGTAGGACGCATACTCTGGAACCAAGTGTTCCCGTGGCATCACGCACCAGCGTCACTCCCGTCCTCCTTGGCCACCTTCTCTGCAGAGACACGGATCCCAGCTCTCATGCCCAGGAGCCCACACTGCAGAGAGGGGCCTCCGGGCCAGCGGAGGCTGTTCAGCCCCACCAGTGTCTCTTTGCCAAGACCAAGACAATATACCTGGCTCTAGATTCTGGAAAACTTGGGTTTGGTCAACCTGGAGACTCAACCTGTTAGTGCAAGCAGGAGGGCAAGATTTCTGCTGGCTTCCCAGTGCCTGCAGCTTACTGGCCCACTCAGGCACCAGCCAGTTCTCTGCTGACCCTGCCAAGGCATTTTCCTTCTCTTTGCCACACTTTGAACTCCCACTTAGCTAAGGGTCACAAACAAATATATCCCTTTGGCCTCCGTTTCCTCGTTCATAAGGTGGGTGGCACCTCCTCCATCCCTCAGCCTCAAACTAGGACATCTGCCTGAAGCCCACGCTGAGTTAGATTAGATGTATCATCAAGAACCTCTTGGGGTTGTCCCTGATGTTCCCATTTTCTTAAATCTGGGTACTCATAAGATTTAATCCTTGGGAATGTCAAGAGTTTACTGAACGTCCAAGTGTTGATAGTGTGTTGTCTCGGGTTGCTGGGACAATGGATTATCTTAAGTGTCGTCTTTGTACCTTTATGCGTGAGTGTGCCTTCTGTGTACAGTGAGCAATAAACATCGCTCTTAAAGACGGTGGCGAGAGGAGCCATGTGGGCCATTCTGTCGCCTGTTTCTCAAGGCTGCTGACGGGTGAGCGATGGTTTTGTGTAAAGTAAGGAGGCAAAGGTTTGAGTCTGTGGCCTCTGGGAGGTCCCTGCGGCAGGTCACTGTCAGTCTGCGCTCAGTGCACGCAGCCAGCCCACACCTGTCTGAGGGGCCTGTCGCCAGGAGCTGAAGGAGGAGGAAGAAGAGGAGAAGACACGGAGAAGGGAGAATGGAGGAGGAGAGAGAGAGGAGGGTGAAGGAGAAAACCGCACCGTCACGAAAAGTTCGAAACCCTCTTTTCAACTTTTCCCTTATAATTAGTTGGTGCAGCTGGATAGGAAAAGTTCTGGGTGAGTCACAGCTTGTTGGGCTCCAGTCCCCAAGATGCATGAGGCTGGCTGGGAGAAGGCTCAGTTCTCAGTGGCTCCTCCTTCCTCTTTGTCTTTTTGTTTTAATTCCCTGCCTGGGAGGGGCGTGTGAAGGGTTTGAAACTGTTTAGTGTCCTCAGCCAGGAAGCCTATCCCCCAGGGCCAGCCGGAGATGCTGGGAAGCGCTTGGGTGAAGCAGGCTTCTCTCCGCCAGTGATCCCGGCCCAGCTCCTCAAAGGTCTTGGGGGGAGCAGGGGAGAAAGTCCTGAAGGAGGAAGGAGGGGCTGGGCTCCGGCAGGGGCAAGTGCAGTCTGGTCGGATCCCCTTGGGCAGGGAGCCTCTTAGAATCCCAGGTTTTTCACGTGGGCATCTGCTGCCTTTCAGCATTGCAGCGCCCCTGCAACAAGGGCAATTTCCTTGGACCGTGGGCCCCTGAGGCAGAGTGCCTGCATGGCCTAGGGGAGAAAGCAGGCCCTCCAAAGTCAGAGGACTAGCTTTGAAGCCTGAGTCTCTGCTTACCACCTGCAGAACCTGCAGCGAGTTACTTAATTTCTCTGTCTCAATTTACTCATCTGGCAAATGGGCATAATGGTACTGCACCTCCCTAAGAAGGCTGCCTAGCGTAGCTCCAGGCACATGACAAGCAGAGATATCACCTTCAGTTATGGTGGCAACTTCTGTTACTATTTCTATTGAAGGAGACCTCATGGGTTTTGTTTAAGGACAGGGCACATCTGCCTTCTTGTCTCACTCAGAGCCCTGCTGCAGCACGAAGGACGAGATTCTGCGCCAGTGAGCACGTGCAGCTGTAAGCAGTTGGTGTGGCCCCGGAGGCAGAGGTGCTGCCTTTGCACTGAACCCGAGCGGGCCACGGGCCTGGAAGTGGCTGCACGTGGCACAGAGGGGGCCTGTGGGTGCTCCTGCCGGCAGTGCTCCTGGCCCAGCAATTGTTCTTCCCTCCCCAGCCAATCAGCTGTGTCTGGCACTGAGCTCTCACTTTTGCCGTTGCTCCTGAGTCGTATCACCCAGACGAGCAGCAAAAGTCACAGGAGAACACAGAGATTTTTCAGTGTCATCCATCTGTTATAAGGGACTCTTCCCTGCAGGTGTGCCTGGCCCAAACCATACCAACAGGTCTCTTATACTGAGAGTCTACGATGTGCCGAGCACACTCCATGGCTCAGCTCTCGTCTTCACAGCCGCTCTGCAGGTAACATTCCCACTTCATGGGTGATCGACTGACACTTAGTGAATTTAAGCTACTGCCTCCCCCTCTCTCGGACACTCGCTCTGGGGACCAGATGCCGCGGCGTGCACACCCTCAAGCAGCTCTGCAGAGAGGCTCACGTGGCGAGTAACTGAGGCCCTTTCCGGCAACCAGCACCATGTGCCAGCCGTGTGGGTGAGCCACCTTGGAAGTAGGTTCCCAGGATGGCAGGTCCCCAGGCCGGCAGGCCCAGCTGACTTCTGGACTGCAACTTCATGGCAGACCCGGAGCCCAAACCACCCAACTGGGGCACTTCCAAATTTCTGACCCACAGAAGCTGTGAGATAATAAATGTTTATTTTTTGTTTGCAGTCACAAATTCTTGGAGCAATTTGTTATGCACCCAGAGAAGATGAATACAAGGCTCAAGTTCTAGAAATCTGGACAGGTTTTGCTTTGGGCTTTGCTAGTCAGGCCTGGACCCTCTGAGGCCCCCAAGACATTCCAGCAGGTTAGCCTCCCAGCCCTGGAACAATTCAGAGTGTTCCTTACCCCTGAGCCACTTCCCACAAAGAACCTTTCATCTAGTGTTCCTCTGTTCTAAAACCATCAATGGCTCCCTAGTGCCCATGAATGACTGGAGCCTGAACTCCTTAGTCCCATCACATTTCTTGTGGCTCCTCAGGCAGACCCTTCCCGCCCGGTCAGACCAAGTGCTCGCTGCTGCTGCATCTCTTCTCGGTCCACTCGCAGGCATGGTTCTCCCCTGGTCAGTTGCAAATGAATGAACGACTACAGAACAGGAATCTGCTAGGCACCAGGTGCCAGCGATGGACGCTTTCACATGTGGCATCTCAACTTTCACAACAAGCTGTTTTTATAGATAAGGAAACTGAGGTTAAATGGCTTGCCCAAAGTCCCAGGGGAAATACATGACGGAGCCAGTCCTTGGGCCCTGTTCAATCCTGTGGCTTTAAGTTCAGTATTTTTCCACTGCACCATATTATACCCGACTAACATTTCTATGGAATTTTACAGTTTATAAAGCCCCTGGTTATTCATCATTTTTATTGCGCCTTGCAGCCCAGTGAGATAGATGGAGCAAGAGTTGCTTATCCCATTTTGCAGAGGAGACAAGAAAAAGGATTGCCCTCCTGGGGACAAGTGTCCAAGCTGGGATTTCCAGCCTGGACCTCTGCCTCCAGACCCGCTGCTCCTCCTTCTGCCTTCTCTTTGCATCTCTCCCTAAAGCTACCATAGATTATTGCATCTTACGGATACTTGATGTGTATGTGTTGGCAGACTGGTTAATTTTTTCATGTATTCTTCAGTAAGCTGTGCAAAAGGGGCCAAATGTCTAGAGAAATGTTTATAATGACTAACTGAGACTAACTTTAGAAAAGAACTTAAAAAGGCATAGCAGAAAGGCACAAGGGCAGACTCCAGAGGGAACTTTATGATACACAGGGCTGCTGGTCACTGACATTGCACAAGGAAACCGTGGCATTACCTACGCTGGACAATCTCCAAAGGTGGCCCACACTTGTCTGGAACAAAGGAAGTCTTGTTGATCCTTAGGGGCAGGGTGACAGGCAGAGTGAGCCATGGGGGGCCCATGACTTGATGATGGGGATGTCATTGTTACCGAAGTCTCAGAAGCAGAGCAGAGAGGAGAAGGAAGGTTGTGTCGTTTTCATCTTTCGGGCACTTCCTGTCCCTGATGTTCAGCACTTCAGTTGATGAAGAAGCTCTTCTAGAAAGAGGCTCTTTGAGAACCAAGTCATATAGGTCCAGGCTTTTTGGGCTTGTAGGAGGCCTCACAGGTCTTCCTGCCCATGCACCTGACTTTAGACTCTGACCAGAGCACTCTGGTAGTCACTTAATACATATTTGCTGAAGGATTAAGTGGATGATACACAAAAGAATAGCTGTGGCTTTCTCCGGTCTCTGCAGGACTCCAATCATACTGAGCTTTGTCTTGGACACTCATTTCAGTCCAGACTGTCCTGTGCTGTCAGGGACTCCTTCTGCCCTCTAACCCCACCCGAACTCAGTCCAGTGGACTCTTGTCCTATCCCCTGTGGATCTAGCCCATGACTGGCCACCCCCAGCCTGCAATCATCTTGACCTGGTGTCTTGAGCCCCTTTTTATTCAGACTCAGAGTAAGAGATGAGAAGACACTCAGGACGTCACAGAGAGCAACCTGGCTGCAGGGAGGCCTTGTGCACTGGGCTTTCTGTGGTTAAAACAGCCCTGCAGAGTCCACCCTGGGCTGTGTGTGGACGAGTGGTGATGGTGAGGGGGCCTGTCTAGGTCACAGGCCACGTGGACCGGCACCAAGGCTTCCATCTGGGAGCCAGGGGATGTGGGTAAATCGAGGACCTGCCACACATGAGAGGACAAGCATGACCTTGAACAAGTTCTTCCCACGGTGGGCCCCAGGATCCTCACAAAAATGAGGGGGTTGGAGTCCTTCATTTCCTCTCCCACTTAACAGTTTTTTCCTGAGCACCTACTTGTGCCAGGCACTTTGGTGATACAGCAGTGAACAAAATGCAGTGCCTACCACCATGGGCACATCTGGAGCAGAAACAGTTAAAAACCAAACAAAGCAACAAGCAGGTAGGGAACAGATGTAATGTCAGAAGAGATGAGCGTGGTGAAGGTAAATCCAGGAAGGTGAGTGGGACAAGGTGACAGGCCCACCTTAGAGAAGGTGGCCATAGAAGCTGTCTCCCAAGAGGTGACATTTGAGCAGAGACCTGGATGAAGGAGGGGCAGGCCACACGTGAATCTGAAGGAGTGGATCCTCAGCAAAGGAATAGCAAGTGCTAGGCCGTTAGAGAGGAACCTGTTTGGTGTATTTGAGAAACAGCAAGGAGGCCAGATAGGGACAGAGAATGGAGAAGTAGCCAGGAGCTGGGGCCATTGTAAGAATGCTGGATGGTTTCCTGAGCGAATGCAGAAGCCACAGGAGCACTGAGAACAAGGAAATGGCATGGTCTGACTTGTGTGTTAAAAGGATAAGTTGATCCCCAACTTCTACAGCTATAGGCGTCTTTCAGCCTGAGGCCAAGCAGGCTGGCTTAGCAGAGGAGGGGGCGGGATAGTCCCAAAGCCAGGTCCTGCCTGGGAGGCAGACTGCACACTGTGCCAGGACAGACCGACGGAACTTGCCTGCACGTGTCTCATCCTGACACTGTACCTGAACCTCAGCCCAGGACCTCACTGGCATGCGGGAACACAGCGTTAGCTGAGAAAGTAGCCCCTGTCCCCCGAGGAGGCCCTTAGTAGCTGCGAGGTTGGAGTGTGGGATACCAGCTTAGGGGTTAGATGTTTGATGTCTCTGCCACTCCCAAATGATATGTTCTTCTCTCTTTAAAATTTCCTTCCTCTTTTTCCTCCCTCTGCCTTTTAATTCCATCTTTATTGATTCTTTGGTTTAGCTCCCTTTTCTTCCTTATCTGCCCATCCCCCCAAGGGTTGCACAGTATCTCCTAAGAATCAGAAGCTTATTAAGCAAATACTAACAAGACGGGATCTCTGGCCCGTAGAGAAGCCGACACTTGCCTTGGGTCTCCAAACTAGACAGCTGCAGAGTCTGTCCTTGAAGCCAGGTAGTGTGATTCCAGAGTCCTGCTTGGACACCTCCGTCTTTTTGTCCCTCCGACGATGTAGGCACAGGCAAAGCACTCTGGGGACTCGACAGGGAGCGGCTGGCCCAGACCTCGGGGGTCCCCGGCTCTCGGGGAGTCTTCTCAGAGCAGGGGGCATTTGAAAGAGGTTTTGAGAGGAGAGATGTAGTGGGCAGGAAGGGGCCAAAGAGGATTGGGAAAAATCTGTGCTGTGTTTGGGGAGAATCTAGTCACTTATCTAAATCAAATACCAAACGGGATTACCTCAGTGGAAAAATCAGACAAACTGGTTGTTTGACCCAATCCTGTAGTTTTTGTTTTGTTTTCAAGGACCTGCCACTAAATAAACAGAATAAATACAGATAATTTTCAGGTAATAAATGAGATTAAATATTTATGTTATGTTCAGGTCAAAGGGTAAATAAAATGCAGGGGGAGGGAAGGAAGGGAAGGTTGGGGTCAGGGAGAGGGAATTTCCTGTTTAGGCAGAATGGTGTCTGGCCTCTCAGTGACATTTGATCCCGGAGAGGAAAAAAAAAAGCTTAGGAAGCCCGGGTGAAAGGGCCCAAAAGGCTCCACTGCACTGGAAAGCCACCTCTCCAGTCTCCTGTTCTCTTTCCTAGAAATGGTTCGTTGTGAAGAATGTTAAGGTATAGAAGGATGCAAAGAGAAGTTGTTCTGAGTCATAATGATATCTGGTACTTACACCACACCTTTGTGGAGCTCCAAATGCTGTGGGGAAATGATGTCATTAATTCCTCGTAACCTCATCCCTGCCTCCCTTCCCCCCAAACCTTTCCCTCCCATCACTACCTAGAGATGTCACAGCTTCTGTGATGGGGACAGACACTCCAGGGGGATCTGCTGGGATGTTGGGCTTCTGGGGCTCGGGTCTCAGGGCTCTACTGTCTTTGCTCCTCTTTAATCTCAGGGCTGCAAAAGAACACTAGTGTCCACTTGCCTGCTCTGAGGACCTCGTGCTAACCCTACTGGAAATAAGGCAGTCTCCACCTTTTCTAAAAATCTCCAGAAAACAAAACACATGACCTTCCTGGAAAGTTTAGCAGAGCCCTAATATAGTAAGAAAGTGCTTGATACCTAACTCAAATTTCTTCAGCTATAGTGGAGCCCTGTTCTTTTTGGTCGTGTCCATAGTTGGCACAAAGAACAGATATCTTGTCTCCACCACTTCAAGGAGCCCATGGAACCTTCTCTTTCCAATCTGGTGAGGACGATACACAGGAAAAAGTGCTGCTGTTTTAAAATTTGGGGACACCGTGTCTGTGGGCTTTAATATTTCAGTGCTTATTCACCAGTCTCCTTTGGATTTTCAATGGGAAACAAAGGAAGGGGAAGCGAAAGGAAAGATAAATTAGGCCAGGGAATTTGGGAAGGCCATGCAAAGACTCTTGAGCTTTGAAAATTAGGAGAAAGGTGATTGGTATTCAGCTGGAGAATAGAATTTCTTGTCTAAAACAGTAGTTTCAAAGGAAAACTATCCTAGTTTTTTTCTGACATGCAAACTCGCTTCTTGGTCTCCCCGACTGGGTCTCTGTCCTATTGTCTCCCTCTCCCATTATCACCCCTCTCTTCTCCTCTCCCTGAGCTGTTCCTGAGCTGTTCTCACCACCTCTGCAATCACTTCTCTGGTTTCTTGGCTCAGATGTCCTCCAGGCACACTGGGAAGAATCACCGTTCACTGGTCCCTGATAGTCAAGGATGAAGAGAATGGAACTAAGTTCCAACAGGTTCCCAGAGCTCAGGCCTCTCGTTTCCGCCTTCCTCCTACCTGAGATTTTGGCATCCATCATTCTTGACAGTTGCTTGCATGGCGAGGCTTTTTCCAAATTTGTCCATCCCAGGTGCTCTAGCAGGAGGGTGACTTGCCTGCAGGATATCGACAAATCTGGACGTCTCTCTTGACATGTGCACCTGCAGCACTGAACACAAAATTAGACATCGCACATAAATTAGACATCGCCCATTAAACTTGCAGTTGTTTATTCCAACAGCTCACCCCATCGCGCCCCAGCCCTCCCCAACGCCACCATGGCAAGAATGCAGCAGCGTGATTTCGTGCTCTGTCCCACAGAAAGACAGTCATATTAATGGATGATAGCAATCCTCCCAGGCCCCTCGGTTCTCCCGAAATGTCAATTCTTGTAGATCTAAAAAGAACAACTAAAGATGTTACATAGTTTATTCTATTTCCAGCCAATGTTTCCTTCAGGTATTCTCAGGAAGGGCTTTGTAAGTGATTTTTCTTAGAAATGACCACAGGAGACTCTATAATCCTTGGGTTACCTATTCTAGTCCTTTGTACTCTGATGGTTTGGTAAAGTTTCATAATTATTAGGAGCACTTGTGTACTGGCTGCTGAGCGTTCATTTTCTCTTTTTTTTTTTTTTCTGGTAACACCACCCAAATTTTATATGGTGAAATTACACACAGGTGCAGTCTTGGTCTCAGTAGGTGATTTGTCCACGGCCGAAGCTATGCCAGCTGGATTTTCTTCTTCCTTGAGACTTAGTGAAAGTGAAGAAGCAGCTGAGCCACACTGGTGTGTCCGAGTGGGGTCCTGAGCACACTGGGCTTCTCTGCTCCACAGATACCTGCCCTGCTCTGCCTGGTCTTCCCAAACCCAGAGACCAGCTTTTCCTCTGGTCCTGTGAACCACCTATGTCAGCCCCAGATAATGTTCATTTCTCAAGTGGGCTTTGTTTTTGTTTGTGTGGTTTGGCATTTTTTTTTCTTTCCTTCTTCAAGACTGCCAGCATTAATGCCATTTGCTCCTAACTAAAGAATCTTATTTAACCGTATGCTTATACTGTCCCTGGACGAGAATATTCACACCTATGGCTTCAACATACCATCCATATACTGAAATTAAAAAAAATCTTATTTTAAGCACCGATTCTTCTCCACCAGGAGGTATATAGACATGTCTCACAGCCAAAGCCCAGATAATTTTTTAGCATATACTAGGTATTAATTGCCATGCTGAGAACTAGAGGTTTAACAGCAGGCCCTTCTGTCCCTTGGGGAGCTACGGTCTAGTGTGGCACAGAGAAGTCAGCTCTCCCTCCCGACAAGGGTGCCATGTGTTGTGCCTGCGGGAGCCCAGGAGGTATTGGGGAAACCAAGGAAGACACCCAACCCCAGCTAAGGGGTTCAGGAAAGGCTTGCTCCAGGAGATACTATCCAGGAAGAACCTACAGCGGAATTAGAGTTAACCAGGTGAGCAGGGGAGAGGTGGTTAATTCTGTCAGTGTCTGGCTCTCATGGCCTTGTTTACTTGCTTGTTGTCTGAAGTGCCCTCACTTCCTGCTGGGATAAGTGGTGCTATGAGAGGAACGAGCTTGTCTGTTCACTCCCGTACCCTCAGGAAGAGAGCCTAACACCTCGTCAATGCTGAGAAGGTTCTGCACAAGCATGTTCTGAATAAGGGTCATCTTGTCCAGACACCTCCTGGGGGGCCCTGGTAGGTAGGTCTCACCTCTGCTTTCTCTGCCTCATGCCTCGGCCCCAGCCATGTGGGAGGCTAGTGGTTCCCAAGCCCGCCCTGCTGTTTCAGACTCCAAGTCTGTACCTGAGGCCTGCAGAGCTCTCTCGTCCCTCCTTGGCCTGGCCGGCCTCTGCCATCTTTCACAGCTCCCTTTTCACATCACTGCAAACATCCCCCTGCCCCCACCCCATGGGGCATGCGATCCACTTGCTCGCCCTTGCCCCTGAGGCTCCCTGTCTGCCACCCGCGAGGTTGGCCTCTTGGCCACCCCGGCAGCCCCAGGCTGGAGGCCACGTGAGCTGTGGGCTCCCTGGCTGCCTCTCTGCAGGCTCCGTGCCAGGAGCCATGAGAGGCACAGCTGGGCGTGGGGTGCAGAGAAGATAAAGACTTTCTTCTGGTCTGTCACTGCGGATGGTTTTCCTTCCTGCCTCCTCCCTGCCGTCGTCTCCTGGAGCTCTGGGACTTTGGGAATGAGCAGTAGCTCCATTGTTGGCAAGGGCTGGGTGAGGGCAGGTCTAACAAGATGACAAGGATGACTGCTGTCACTGCCACTGCCACTGACATTACTGGGTGTGTCTCAGGTTCTGCACACTTTAGCGAGTGCTTTGTAAAGTCATCTCACTTAATCCCCACGGTAACCTTCTAAGATAGGTACTGTTACTGTGCCCATGGTACAGATGAGGAAACTGGGCTTAGGAAGGTTAGTTACTGGGAATCAGGGGTGGGGTAGGAGCTGGAGCCCGACACTCTCAACTGCCGCCTGTGCTCCTAACGTCACCAGCCTGCCTGCCCTGGCACTGAGCTGGGATAGGGCTGGGGAACGCGGCGGGAGCACCTTGGTGCCATCCCTTCCCATCTGTACCATGGGTTGGCGTTTTCTGGGCTGTGACGTTGGGTACATGCATTCTTCTTTTCGTCTGCCTTCCCCTGGTGTCTCGCCACGTGTACTCATTCTTCTCCCTCCCTCGGTTATGATCTGCCCAGTGGTTTCCCAAGCCCTGTGAAGGCGTTTGGGAAACCTCATGTAGAAGAGACCTTGCCAAGTCTTCCCCAAATAGTCCCCTGCCTCTGCAAGCCCCTTGCAGGCCCCGAGCTGTGTAGGCGTGTGGCTTTCTGAAGGTCTGGCTGGAGTGGGATCTCCCAGCACCCTCGTCCTCAGCCCTGACTGCCGTGAGCAGGTGGGGTTCTCCTCTCAGGCGGGCGTGCTCCCAAGCGGCTTGAGACCCGGGGCCTCTCTGTGCACCTGGAGCCTCCGGCAGCCGTCAGCTCTCAAGTGTGAACACACCCCTTTCCACATTTCCAGCCTCTGCTGATTGCCAAGGCCAGGCCTACCTGGAGCTCAGGTGTGACTCTAGCATTGGGCCTGTGCGCCCGCTCTCTCCCCACCTGCTACTTTATCAGCCCGAGTAATCACAGGATCATAGTGTTAGCCATAGATTAGATTTCAGTGAGAGTTTCTCTAACCTAATTTTCTCATTTTACAGATGAGGAAATGGAGGCCTAAGAAAGGTTAGAGATGTAATCAAGTTCACAGCGTTAGCAGAAGTTTGTTTTCTTTGGAAATACTGCTTGGAGGAACGGATCGAGTATTCTAAAAGAGCTTCTACTGGGCTGCGTTATTCTGATGAGAGGCTGAGCCCCAGTGGGCGTGAGAGAGGGCGGAGTGAGTGTCATGGACATCGTGGCTTGGATACCCACCCTGTTCTACATCCTGGGATTGTTCAGGGCATCTGTCCTGCATGCGGATGACATGTGCAGAGAGGTTTGCCTAATATCCTTCCAAGCATCTGTTAATAGTATGGGCTCTTTGGGGAACCAGCAAGACCCCAGTCCTGGATGTGGTCAGACGGAGGTCAAAGGTTAGGTTGCCAGAAGGTGAGACTGTGGGAGGGATTTACACGTGGGCTGAAGTTCCATCAAACCCTCAAATTCTACACACCTCTATGGGCTGGGACTCGAACCCAGGCCTGGTGATATTTTTTATGTTTGTTTTTTAACTAGGGCACGCTACCTCTGCTCAGGCCATTAGGGTCACTGAGAGTCATTGTGGCCATTCCTCCACCTCTGCACCCATCTGTAGCTGACCAAAGTCCATCACGTTGGGAAATATCTTCAGTGAAGCAGATTTGGTCTCTCTGGAACCCTATGCTTTGGTTTCACATGCTTTAGAGTTTGGAATTCCTCCCAAACTTCCTCCTTGGGGGCAGTTTTCATTATTTCCTTCTTTGTAGGTCATATTAATTAATTCACTACTTAAACATTTATTGAACACTTACCATGTAAGTGTGCTAAATTTAGGGGATACTGAGATGAACAAAGCAGGGACTAAAATTCTTTAAGCTCCGACTGTTTGCAGACTGCCACAGGCTGTTGTACCAGACCATGACACTAGGTTTCTTATTCTGCAGGTCATATGAGCCCACTCTCACCAAAACACACGATTCAGTTACAGCTGTGGTCCTCAAACAGGGTTTGATGACATTTGGGGGTCACCATTCCTGAAATTCCCTTCTTATAGTATAGATACCATGATTATCCCCGTTTTACAGATAAAGCAACTGAGGCAAAGATAAGTTCATCACTTGTATAAGGTCACAGAGCTGTACTGGCTCGGAGATTTCATGCTATTTTGCCTCTCAGTAAACAAAGGAACATGTCTGTTAGAAACCAGAACAAAACCTCAATTGTAGATTGTCTCTGGGTTATAAGAATATAGGTGATTTTTGTTTCCTTCCTTATGCATTTTCTATATATTACAAATTTTAGAATGTCGGGGATCCTAACCTCTATATTCAGATATCTGGCCTGGCTGGCGCCCAGGTTCGAGACAAGCTCAGCAGGTCCAAAGTGGCAGTCACCATTTCTGTCCCAAACCCTCCCCCTCCCTGTTTCTCTGTTTCAGCAAATGCCATCCTCTGCCACCCACTTCCCAAGCCAGAGACCCTCTGTGTGCTTTCTTCTCCTTCTCTTTCCGTGTCCCATCAGTGTGGTAAGTTTTTCATAAAATTATAGGGATTCAATCAAAAACATTACCCCTTCTCATGAAACGTGCTCATCGTACGTCTTTGACATCAAAATGCTCTTTTTAAGTGACACATAGGAGATGGTAGATGGCAGCTGTCCGTGTCTGCTCGTATGTTTTTGATACAGTGAAGGCCACACTGTTGGTTGCTACCGTCGTCACCACCCTTCCCGCTGCCACCGCCAGCCAGCTCTGTCCTGATGGCCGCCCACCCCCGAGGCAGAGGCAGTCCTGAGCAATCTGAGCCGCAGTCCTCAGAGTGTGGCCACGAGACCCTTTCGGGGGTTCTGGGAGGTCAGAACTATTTCCATACTAAGCCATTATTTGCCCTTTTCCCTTTCATTCTTTTATGAGAATGCACTGGAGTTTTCCAGAGGCTAGCTGTCATGTGATATTGCAACAGATTGAATGCAGAGGCAGATATGAGAGCCCAGCTGTCTTCTATTAAACTGGAAATAAAAGAGATTTGCAAAGCTGTGGAACAATGCCACACTTCTCACTGAATTCTAAAAAACATGGTTATTTTTATAACAAATATGTTATTTATGTTAACATGTAATGGGGTTATTATTGTTATTTTTAAATGGATTGATAAGTAAATATTAAAAGTTCCCAGTATTAATTTGTAAGGCAATACATATCAATAGATATAACCTACCTTAAAAGAAAAAGCTCTCTGGGGTCCTAAATAATTTTTAGAATTTTAAAAGGGTCCCAAGTCCGATTCAAATTGTTTAAGCTCCGACCGTGCACAGCCTGCCCCAGGCCGTCACACCAGAGGGTGACAGTAGGTTTCTGACTCTGCAGGTCACGTGGCCCCACCGTCTCTCACCCAAACACAGGATTCAGTTACAGCTGTTGAGAACCACTGGTCTAAGCTGGTGACAGCTATCATTCAAGTAAGTGACCCAAATTAGCCCAATCAGATTAGATTGTGGAAGGATTTATATTCCATGTCTGGGGCAGGAATTTCTCTGCTTTCTCTTGTTGGGTGTGAAAGCATTTAGTCTCCATGGCTAGTGGTAGCCTCTTGCAGCCACAAGGGACAATACAAACGCTGTGGATAGTAGTACAGAGACGGGGAAGACCCTGGGACTTTGAGAATGTCATTAGGCTGTTAACGTGACATTGTCTAAAGCCACCCTACCTCTACTCTTCCAGGGACATGAGAAGATAAATCTTACTGTTTGATCCAGGTTGAGTTGGATTCTCCGATCCTTGCCTCTTAGCTCCCTAACTGATGTAGCACTTGGGCAATGAGTTGACATTCCTCTGTTGGCCCCAACTTTGGAGGACATTTTACTGTTCTGTGTTTCTAAAAACCACCACGTTAGATGATCCTTGGAGGTTTCTCCAACAACAAGGAAGCACCAAGAAGGAAGAAAGGGGCTGAGAAGGAGGGAGGTAGCGGGTAGTTGAGGCTGTGCAGTCAGAGTGAGGCAGATGAGCCAGTCACGATGCTGCAGAATCGCAGGCCTGGGGTCCTGTGAGCTGGGCTCTGTGAGCCACAGCCCTTTCCCTTGCATGGTCCCTAGCCCCTGTCCCTCCACCTTTCTAGCTCTCTTCTTTGTAAGCCAAACTGTCAACATCTGTTTGGACAAAGGAACTCATGGGGACAGCTGGGAAAGTTGGATTCATTGCTTGACAAGTGCTGGATTAAACTTGAGGACAGGCTCCTACACCTGAGATTCACATCACCGCACTGGGAAGAAGAGGGGGCGGGCGGGCAGGAGGCCCGCAGCACCTGCGGGACTGCTCCCAGGACCTTTCCCTCCTGATGGCGATCGTGCTGGTCTCTGTTCTGCCACTTTGTTCAGGACTTTCCACGGATCTTGCAGATAAATTTGGGTGCAATGAGGGGATGCCAAGATGGTAGAGAAATCACTTTGCATCTTTTTGAAAATAGCATCCGTGTCTGTTTAAATAGTGTTCTTGCCTCTTTAAGATAAGTTTGGTGTCCAGGGGCCATACGTGGTGCTTTGTTTAACGGGACATTCTGTATCCATGGGAGGCATTTCCTCAGAGTGCTGGAATGACTGCGCGAAAATTTACAGACACCTCCTAGGCTGGACATCTCAAGATGCTAGAAAACTTTTGTCTGATTTTTACTTTCTTTTTGGTGGGCAGCAAGGTAGGGAGGAAGCAGAAGAGGACTAGGGACTTGAAGGGGCAACTTGGACTATAATAAATTGCAAGTAGGACACTAAAGGTCTCTCCTGTTAGAGACAAAGTTGGATAGAAGCTCCTTGCACTTCTTTTTTTTCTTTTTTCTTTTTTTAAACAAAAACTGCTACGAAGACACAAAGCACACTAGACTTGGGATAAGCCCTGAGGAGACTTTATGTCCAAGTTAGGATAATCAGAAAGTGTTTAATTTACTCAGTTCTGGAATAAAACCAAGGCTGTGTTCAGCAACATTTAAAACCAGTTAAAGGTCAGCAAGTGAGATGCCCAGTTGCATTTAGATGTTTGCATGCATTTATGTTTTACATTGTACTCTAAATTTATGTACATTTGTGAATTTCCAAAAAAGATAATTGTCATGCTTAATTATTTTTTTACCACAGTTTAAAATTTTGAAAAAGCGTAAGGAATGGAAAAAGCATTTGCTAATCTTCATAATTTACCTCTTTGCTTTCAAGGGTCCTTAAAGCCAAAGAGTGTCTGTTAGTGAATTAGAATAAAACCACAGGGTAATTACTTTCTGGGCTACCAACGCAACATGAGCTGCTTTTCATTGTGAGAATGCTGAGAGGTTGCCACAAAATTAAACCAATTAGGGTAATAAGGGGAGAAGGAGAAGATTAAATTTATTTCCATCTGATTTAACTTACTAATTTCTCAGGGGAGAAAAATTTCCCTGCCGTTGACCTTTATGTTTTAACCCGTGAGCCCCTTCTGTTCTCAAGATGTGCGAGGGATTAACTCATACCCCGTCTGCCTGCTGGGCCTTTTTGGTTGACTCAGAAAGTCTCTGACTTTAGGAAGGAGATTTGAGAAGTTAGAGTCAGTGAGCAAGTTAGTCGATCAACACATTTGTTTTGAGCCCCTACTGTTTACCAGACCTGTTGTACAGTCTAAGGATTCAGGGTTAACAAATCAGAGCTCTTCACCTCCAAAAGCTTATGTTCGAATGGGGGAAAAACAGATATAAACACATAAGCAAGTAAATCAATAAAATAATTGATAAGTGCTGCAAAGAAGATGGACTAGGGAAATGTGACAGAGAGTCACCTCCTAGTGGACAGGACAGTAAGGGCAAAGGCCCTGGGGCAGGGACCCACTTGGTGTGTTGAGAGACAAAGGTCCCGCATGCCCCAGGGCTGGGGTGAGGAGGAATACAGTGCTGTACCCATTCCTTCTCCTCTTGCCACTTCATCATGCCTGTGCAGCCAAAGCCTCCCAAGCCTGTTCTCTGCCTGGTGAACAGGGCAAGCTTACTATTAGGAAAAATGTTATGGAAGGATTTGTTGACTCTATGCCTGCTTCTGGCCAAATGTTAAGGAAACTGGTGTCTTAGGGGATATAGTTTTCTCATTAGCTTTAGGCCTTGATTCAACTGTAATTACATTGCTGGGTGTGGGCAGCTCTTCTTGCCAGGGATGGGGGGTTCTCCCACTTCCTCTGGTTGCAGACAGTAGAGTCCAGTCCAGCTAGAGTAGGGTGAAAAATTTACCAAGAGGTATATCGTGGACCAACTGGGAGGGCTGAAGAAGAAGATTTTGGGCTGAGTTTCTAGGAATGGTTCCCCAAACCATACTGGGCCCCTGTGGGAGCTGCTGTCTCTGCCATGACCAGGAAGAAATCAGGAAGCCACAGCACAGCTGGCTGTCCCAGGCCCACCTGCTTTTGCCAGTCAAATGCACATCCCCTGCGGGTCCTCACTTTCCTCCAAACCTGAGTCCAAGCCAGAGTCTAGAATGAGTGGATCTGGTTAATAGGTCTCCGGTCATATCCAAAACCTTGGCTGCTTGCGTGTCCTAGCAAGGTAGTAGTTGGGTTTCCGGCCTCTGCAGTAGAGGACGCCTGCTAGAACCGGAACGGGGGCTGAGCGAGGCCATCTGTGGGGCCTGGGCCCCACCTAAGCTGGGGCTTATGCTGTTTCCATTCTGACATTGAGTCTCATTCCAGTGGCTCCAGCAGTTTTCTCTCCTGCACACCAAGACTGGGGCAGCTGTGAAACCACAAGCAACTTTCCTTTTCAGATCCTGCATTGAGGGGCGGCCGCCCCTAGGCAAGATTTGATCAGGGTTGGGCTGGTTTCACCTGACAGAGGTTGGAGGTCCTTGGACAAAAAGCTGATCAGAAGAGATGCCATTTAGACTCTAAGCCCAAAGAATGGGTAGACCATGCTTGTTTCTGCTCATTTTTATGGCTGCAGTACTAACACTGAGCTTGATGTATAGTAGGTGCTCAATAAATATTTATTGAGTAAACAAATGAAAGAGTAAAAGAAGACTAGGTTGAGGGGCCCTTCGGCATTAAACACTGGGCAAGTTCATCTGAGCTTATGTTTGTTGAACAAATGCTAATAACGCTTGGTATGTGCCAGGCACTGCTCTAAGCGCCTCACAAAAATTAACTCATTTGATTCTCATAGTTTCTCCACGAGATATGCACTATTATCCATCCCATTTTAAAGCAGAGGGACAGAGAAGTCACATTACTTGCCCAAGGTCACACAGATAAGAAGTGGTGGAGTTAGAAGTCCACGGGTCTGGCTTGTCCCCAATACCTTCTGCTGTTACAGAACTTACCTGTTATTGGTTTGGCCTACATAAAGTGTCCTGAATGCTTGCATGTGATATTGTGACAGTAAATGTGCGTAATGATGTCTGTAGGGTTGTTGATCCACTGAAATCCGCTCATCCATATTCCCTCTTTATCCTGCCTCCCAATCTCTTCCAGCCTCCTCCAGGCCATGCCTGCACATGGGTCTTTCCCCTTGCCCCCTCCCGTCCCTGTGCTGGACTGGGTTTCAGTGCTGTTTTCATAGCCAGGTGGGCCAGGTGGGCCTCTTTGCTGCCCTGCTGAGCTGCCTGGATGAATTCCAAGGCCAGGGGTGGAGCTGGGAGCAGCACCCACGGTCCTCTTGGCTCCATTCGGAGTTGGAGACCTCTGACTGCTCTGACCACCGCGTCTTCCCAGAGCTCTGCGGTCTCTTCTGGAAAGGCTGGGGAGCCCCCCACAGCAGCAGAGAGCATCCTGTCCCCACTACCCACTGGCAGGTTTATCTTGGGTCGCGGGTGCTCTGCAAAGGCAGAGACAGAGGCTGTCAAAGCCCTTCTGGCCCGGGACAGCGTGGCCTTTGCAAGTGCTCTGCAGAGCTGGCTCTTTTTACAGGGGCAGTGTGGAGTATTTGCAAAAACAACAGAGACTCCTCTGGCATTCTCACAGATAACACAGGGCTGCAGGCGGCGGGGAGGGCAGCGTCCTCGTTGCCAGCACAGACCACAGGGAGGGGGAGGTAGGGGCAGGGAGGAAGGGTGTGCTGTTCCTTCAGAGTTCATCCCATCCATCTCCCTGCCTCTAGGCCGTTCAGCTGTTCCCAAGCTTAGCAGAATGCCTTGAGGTACCTTCCTTCCACAAAGGAAACTGGCAGTGGGGCAGTCCTTCTGGTATCTAACTTCCAGCCCTCCTGCTTCAGGGCTACCCTTTCTATTTGCCATGGAAGTTCAGCCCAGTGTGCTTCATATATAGGGGAAAAGCCAACTGTGCACAGATCTGCCGCCCCTGGCAAAAAATTTCCCACACTGGGAGGGATTGAGGCTCCCCGAGTGCAGGTTTGGGGGAGCCCCTGTGACTTGATAGCAGGCCCAGTGGATTTGGAGCCTTCTGGCTTGTGACTGTCCTCTCTTTGAGTCACAAAACTACATACCCTGCTCCGCCCCTTTGGAGCATATTTTTTCCCTTGCATTTTTTCTCCCTTCAGTGTTTACATGAACTGGTTGAACCCATCACATGGTGAGTCCCTGTTTATATTTGCAGAAGCGCCGCCTGGGGAAGTTCTGTTTGTATAGAGGTCACCCCATCTCCTGGGCTTGGCTGTGGCCCCACACTGGGGTTTCAGCAGCGGTAGCTGAGCACACACCAGAGGCCTTCTCATGTCTCGGTCCGCCCCAGGTTGCAGGCTCCTGGTCCCAATGGGGGGGGCGGGGGGTGCTTCCTAGAGCAGGAGAAAGAGGCAGACTCGGGGGAGAGCAGGGCCATCTGTCTCCACCCCAGCTCAGCCCAAACTAGAGTTTTCCCAGGACTTGTCTTTCACCTTTCTTAGGACATGACTGTTCTCCATGGTCTTAGAGCTAGATTTGGGTTGGCGAGGTAGATGGTAGAATGTAGAGAGGGGCTCTTCTGCTGCCAGCCTCCCTTTTACTAGTTTGAAGATGCAGTCAGTATTCTAAGATGATTGACACTGTGGAGTTTGGAGTCAGAATTGGGTTGAAGTCATGCCTTTGCCAATTACTAGCTGTGTCACCTTGGGCAATATCTCTAAAGCTCAGTTTCATCATCTTGAATGAGAATAATAAGACCTACTCCTTAAGATTGTTAGAAGGATTAACTTAGGCCATGGGCATAAAATGTTTTTAATGATGATGATGGTGATTAATATTAATAACAATAAAAATAAAAACAGTGTTTCCCCATCCCTGTTTCCCTCCTCTATTAGAGCAGTGTTTCTCAACATTTTTTTAATTATCACTTCCTTAAGGAGCCTTTTTAGACATTGATTTCCTTATCATTTCCCCTCCTTCCCCATATCCTCTATATCTGCTCATGTACTGTGACCCTTTAGGGACCACGATCAATGTAATATGATTTTTTTAATTCCCCCAAGATCCAGTTTCCCACGATATTGCCCTCTTGAGATGTGCATATCAGAGAGAGGCTGATACACACATCTTTTCAACCACTTATCTACATTGTCCTACCTAACCCGAATCAAGATGTCCTTAAGGTTATAAAAGACTGATACCCATCTAGAGGGTCAACTGAAACTGCGAACCTCCATGCTGAAACCAAATATCCAAATGTTTTCCAATAAAAAGCAGACACAACAAAGTTGTGACACCCTGCTGTCCGGGGCACCATGCAGGTTATCCTTAAAGCCTTTCGGTTAGATGGAAACCCCAGTGTGGCCCTTTGGTGGGGACAGCGGTGCACAGGAGAGAGCCCCCCAAAACCAAATGCTTATCGTACAATAATGGGCACCCAATAACTGGAAGGGTGGGGCCAGAGCCTTTTCCCATTGTGGTTCAAACTGTACCCTTTCCCTCCCATCTGCACTTCACGTTTGTCTTCGGGACAGCCTTCACTGGCAGGAAGGTCAGAGCATCCATGTCCACTCTTGCCCAGGGGACTGGAGCCCATTCATGAGCTGGTGTCTTTGAGACGGGTGGTGGCCCACCTGCTGACGCTGGCCATAAGGCTGCAGGAGTAGCTCTACGCAAGACGGTGAAACAGGGATGATCTGGGCAACTGAGACCTCTGTATGGAAAGGAGAGGAGGGGTCCTGAAGGAGAGCGGCGTTCAGGACACAGAGACTTGGGGAAGCAGGGCCTGGAGGGCGTGTGAATGACCTGAGTGCAGGCGGGTCTACCTAGGGGTGCTGCAGGGCTACCTGGACAGCTGTAGGCCGTGCCCTGCACAGGCCAGGGGAGCCGTTACCCAGGCTGGTGCATGAACGGTGCCTCCTGGAGTTGTGCAAAAAGGAGGCCCGGCTCAGATGACCTCTTCCTTGTGAAAGCCTAAGCCAGGGGTGGGGAGCACGTTCATGTTGGGAGGCCACATTAATTTAGCTGTAATCAAATAAGGCCACATTCAAGAAACTTCAGTTAGCTATACTTAAAAAGGTACATTATTTTGTAAAAATCTAAATACTATGGACCTAATAATTTCCAAAAAATAAAACCTATTTGTTAATTTTAAAGTTAACTAACCTTTTAATGACTTTGTTTTGTCTGCTTTTTGTTGGAAAGCATTTGAATATTTGGTTGGAGCATGGAGGCCCCCAGTTTCAGTTGATCCTCTAGGTGGGTATCAGTCATTTGTGATCCTAAGGACATCTTGATTTGGGAAGGAAGGAGAATGTAGATTTGCAGCAATAAGTGGTTGAAAAGCAAGAAAGCATTTTTTGGGCATGTTGCCAAAGGCATGGGTATTCTACCGAATTTTTCCATATTTTAATTGGATCTTTCTTAACATCAATGACTTTAAAATGTCATCTACTGAGAGCTCAATCAATTCCATCTGTAGTTCTTTAGGTGCCTTGGTGATATCAACTAAGTGAGGCTGAAATGCTAATTTGAGTGTGATGTCATCGTTCTCAAAGTCAGTGAACCTTTCATTGTATTCTCCAATTAATAGGTCTATAGCAGCTGCATTTTCTTCAAATGATTCACATATATCATCCTGCTCATCAATGACCTTTGCTAACTGGAGAAATTCATTCGAAATTTCCTTTTGAAGAAGTTTTGATAAAAAGATAGCTTGTTTTGAAATGCTTGGATTTTTTGCCACATATCATATATAGACTTAGTTTTATTTTGCAAAGAAATATTCAAGTTGTTTTGATTTGACATGATATTACACAGAAATGCTGCATTGCTATAGAAATCTTTTTTCAGTAACACACATTACTGATTCTGTTCTTCATAAAATTTAACATCTGTTCTCGCAGAGATAAAATTTCGGCTAACACCTGTCCCTGCAATAGCCAACACACTTTAGAATGATATGGCAAATCCACACTGAATACCTCATCCTTCCACTCAAGCATGTTATGGAACTGACAATGCCATGTTGCATGGAAATAGTTAACAATACTTATAATTTCTTGCAAAGTGCCACTTAAAATAGTAGCTTTAGCACAGAGATTTTGCTGATGTAAGATACAATGAAAAGAAATGAGAGCATCTGAACTGTTAATACATTTTTTATCTGTGCAATAAAACTTTCATGTTTTCCTTTCATGCAAGGTGCGCTGTCTGTACATACACTCACTAAATTTACCAAAGTCAGTCCAACCTCATGACATTTATCCTGAAAGTTATTGAAGATATCTATCTATTCCCCGTGTTCTGTTTGCAAGAATGCCCAAAGTGAGGAACTCTTCCTAGCAAAGAAAATCTTCTATTATGACCCGAATGAAGTATAAAACTTGTGCTGAGTCAGTAGTATCAGTTGATTCATCCAAAGCGATTGAATAATATATATTTTCATTTTAAAGTATTGCATGAAGTTGTTCTGTTATGTTGACGGCAATTCATGCTGCTGATTGTTATGGTTCTCCTTGAAAGAGGCAGTTGTTTGTACTCTGAGTCTGTACTCTAAGCATCCTACGACTTCAACAATGTATTCTTTCACAATTTCTACATCACTGAATGGTTTCCCTTTTTTCCCAAGTATATAAGCTACTTTATAAGTTGCTTCAGTGGCATTATTTCCGGGCCTTATTGCTGCTTGAAAGAATTGTCTTTGCTTTTGCTTTTCATTTTTTAATTTATGCAATGCAACCTTTCATGCCTCTCCACCTAATTTAAAATATTTCTGGTCCTTATGAGTGTTATAAAATGCTGATGAACATTTAATTTCTTTAATGTTGATATTACAGTATCACAAAGCAAGCAAACCATCTTATCTTTAGCAGAAAGAAGGTAATATTGCAGTTCTCAATCCTCATTTAAAAAAATCTGTTTTCTTCCTTCAGCATTTTTTCTTGGACTTCTTTGACATGATGGGCTGTTAAGCAGACAGAATTAAAAAATACTGTCGAGCTGTGCAATTATTCACAAATTCCACTTCAAACAGAAACACAGTGCACTGTTGTCAAAAGCTGATAACAGACTGGTGTACATGACTCCCATAAACTCTCACCAGCCAGCCTCATGTAGTGGCAGTACCAGTCAGGGTGGGAAGTTAAAGCTAAATCACGAGTGTAGCAGCTGTCAATTTAGCCCTTATGGCTTACTAATGTTCTAATTGTGCCAGTCAATCTGGAGGAATTATTTCATTGAAACTTATTATATTCTTTGGTATTTTAAATATGTTCATTTTAAAAACAAAACACAAATATAAGAGATGAACAAAAATATATTAATAAAATAATAATAATAAAAACAAAAGGATTTGTTCTGTAAAATTTGGATTCAGTCAAAAGGTTACACTTAAGGACCTAGAAGGCCACATGTGGCCCTAAGGCTGCAGGTTCCCCACCCCTGGCCTCATCCTTAGATGCCTTCCCTAGGGAGCTGAAGGGGAGAGTTTTAAGTTCACAGGTCACCAGAAGTTTGTCCAGCCTAAATGATGATCATTCCCTTTTTAGTTTTCCCTAATTCTTCAACAAACAAATTTGCATATAGCAGCTTGGGGTGTTTGTCTTGCGGTGCCCAAGGGAAAGGGAGGGAGGGCTGTCTTGTCTCCACTCCTCCTGAGTCCCGGGAGGGAAGGGGGAATGGCCTGTTGGAAGGGATATGGCCTGACATACTTGGGGTGACCAGAGGGTGGCCCCAAGTGAAGCCCGTGGTACAGTGTCCTGAAAGGACCTATGCAAGAAATAATATTTGATCAAGCCCTGCGAATGCCTACCGAGGCCATGCACTGAAAAGAGACATGGCATCTGGGGGTAGCTCCTGAGTGGCAGGCTTGGAGTGCGCTGGGCAGGCTATTCAGTGCTTGGATTTGCATTCTTGGCCCACAGTGTAGATGGTGATGCAGCCTATTATTTTGCTTATAGATGTTTAAAGAATTTTCCAGGCTGGATTGGCAATGTTATATTATGTCCTGGTCTCTTCTAGCTCTGACATGCTATGGAATCTGCCCGAGAGAATTTTCGGTCGGTTCTGCCTCAGTGTGGATGCACTCGTTAGAGTCTTCCCTGAAGAAAGCGTTGCTCATGAAGAAGAGGAAAAGACAGAGAAAAGGAGGGTCAAGAGCACAGAACACAAGTGTTTGTATCGTATGGCTTGACCTCAAGCAGAACCTTTCTGAGATTTTCCATCAATATCACTATACTTTTCCCATTCTGAATGTTCCGAGGGCTTTGCGCCTTCTTTATTTCTCAGCTGTTTGCCCTTCCTAGAGACTTCCCCAGGAGCACTCTGAGGCTGATGTCCTGGCCCTGTGCCTGCTTCCCCACCTATTGTGTGGCATCAGGCTATACGACAGTACCCAGGGCAGCCTTGGTGGGAAAAAACCCTCCCTCAAAGTGAGGTGTGTAAGGAAGGGGCATGTCGCGGGGAAGCGTGTGGGGCCCACATGCAGTGCACACAGCAACAGGGAATAATGCCAAGGACCCTGGATCTGGATTCAGAGGACTGGGGCTGCAGCCTGGCCCTGGGCTCGAGTGGCCACATTACTCTGGGTGGACTGAACCTAGATGTTTTCATCTGCAAAAGGAGGAATTTTCAAGATGGTCCTTGAGGTCCTTTTCCCCAAATATTGATATGTTATGACTTTAAAACAGAACTGGTTGAAAGAATCATCAACTCTTTCTGCCCACGGCATCCATGTCTCACTTACCAACCGCTTAGGACTGGGAATAGCATATCTTTCCACACTGGGGCCCTAGTTGTTATGCGAGCGAGAGACGATGCTCGCTTTTCACTTTAATTTTGGCCGAGACTTCATTGTAATGATTCTCTCCTCCACCTCCTCCTCATCGCCTGCTCACCCTTAGTTAGGAGGATACTTCCCACGGGCAGTGGGGTGAGGGGCCCGGGAACTCAGACACTGAAAGCTGACGCAGAATTAGGACAGATTCTCCAAAGCAGATGGAAGAAGGGCACCAGTTATTAATGGTATCAGTCAATTCCCAAAACCTCCAATTATAATAGCATAATCATTAAAAAATTGTTCTCCATTCTGTTCTCATTACTTTAGGCAACTGACCTCAGAGAGAAGAACCTCTTTTCCTTCCATGCTGTGACCACTCACCTCATCTTTGCTTTTATGGGCTACTTACATCTTTATTCTTTCCTGAGTTCTACGGGCTGTGGCAAAACCATGCCAAAGCACCTGTCGGGCTGCTCCGTGAAGGCTCCACAGAGCTGGGTTTTTTGTCATTTTAGGACCAGCAGGTGGCAGCTGGTGCCCCCAGGGAGGCTGGAGAGTGAGGAATGGTGGACTCATTCTGTCCCCCTTGGTCTTAGTAACTCCCTCTCTGCCCCCTGGACCAGAGCAGGGGAGGTGAGTAACAAGATGTGTTTGTGTTAACCCTCAAAGCTAAGGCCAGAAGCTTCTCTGTTCCACAGAGGCTTCTGTTCCCCAAGACCTTCACCTCTCCAAAGGTTACCCCCTCAGTAAACCAATCCCCATCCCATATGAGAATCACATCTTGCTTGTTTAGTCAATACACTTCTCCTGCTTCAGACACTGCATTAAGGCCCACCCTGGCATCTCTGTAGAGAATAGGGGGGTAGCAACTAAGAACTGGCAGAAACGGGATCTGCTAGCACTTCCTAAAAGTTGTATTTTACAACAAACCCCCAATCCAGAGGAAAAGGAATACTTTTAGGACCCCCTCAACGCTTCCAATCTGTAGTAAGTGAGGAAGAGGACTGTGTGTGTTTAAGGTGGGAGACTGTGGTTCTAGAAAATGGGAGTGCGTGAGAATTTGTTTTACAGAGGAAAGCAGGAATTGAAGAAAAGATCCATGAAGAATGACCAAATACTAAACCCCTTTGGTAAGAGGAACCACATTTTGTGCATCTCTTGGCATCTAGGAGGATATGACCACAAATCACCCTGGACAGAAAGACCCAGGGAACTTTAATCCACGTTAGAGTATAATTATCTTTATAGTCAGCAAAATTTTCCTTGCAGCTTCAGTTTTCATAGCTTTCCTCCTATTTTATTTGGAGCATAAAGCAACTGAAAAGATTGTGTCTCTCGTGTATTTGGAAGCAGCCTTGCATGAGCATAAACATGGCGACTTCAGTCTTCTCTTTCCCGAGGTGAATCAACCATCAGCTCTCGAATTGGGCTTCACCTTAGGAGAAGGTGGGGTGGGAAGAAGGTGTTGAACGTGGAAAAATGCTTGTGGAATAATGTTAAGAAAAAGAAGGCATCACAGGACCCAAGAAAGTGTGAATTGCATGGTAATAACTATATATATTTAAAAAGAAACAAAAGGGAAGGAAACCAGAAGAGAAATATATCAAAACTCCACCCATGGTGACATTGTGGGCAAGTTTTCTCTCCCTCAGTTTCCCAAAAGTTTCCAAATCTCTCCCTTTTACAGAGTGTGTTTCTGTTGGAAGTGAGGTTGGGTTGAAACAGTCATACAGCTGTCATCTTCCCTGGTCATTGTTTGTCTTCTGGATTTAAGAAAGCTGGGTGGGAACCAGTTTTCAAGTATTTTCCTGAATAGAAGATCTGTGGGAGATTTTCTGATTCAGCACCTGCCTCCCTTACCTCTGATTTTTCCCTAAGCAACCTGCGCCCACACACACACACACACACACACACACACACACACACACACACACACGTCCACACTCACTTTCTCCTACCCCCGAGCTGCACGCACAGCAAGGCAGGGTGGTGGCTCCGGGAGAGGCATCTGTGCACAGACACTGTATGGCCAGCAGCTGGTCTCAACCCTCTCTGGCCACCTGAGGTGGTGGGAACTCAGTGGTGGCTGAGTCGGACGTGGGAGAACTGCAGAAGCCACTGGTGAATTGTTCCTTTGTTCTCCTCCTAATCTTCTAATCCGGGGGAATGGAGAAAGGAGTTTTCCTGGGACTTGGGGCTCAGCCCGCTAAATCCTTCTGTCTTTGACCCCACCCTGAGGGCTGGGATGGGGCAGGGCAGGTGGGAAGACACCAAGGGAGGGTGGGGTGTTGTCAAGGTTGGGAGAACATTTAGCTACAGCCACCCATTACCTTTCTTGAGCTGCAGTTACACTGACATCTTGTTAGGACCCCTGCCTTTCCAGGTCCTGGGCCATAACAGCCTCTCGGAAGTCTCTCTGTGACTGCCTGCCCACTTCCTCTACCCACAGCAGCGCAGTGGCTGAGAGCCAGAGAACAGGAGCCGGCCTTTCATACATATGTTTAAATCTGACTCCAAACTTACTAGCCAATCTCCATTCCAAGAACCAATTTATCCCTTGGCCAATACATGTTATAAATACTGGATTTCCTGTACCTATCTGGTTAGAGTCCTATGCAAGAAAGCCACATTCATGGTCTAGTTTCCTGCGAAAACCATTCAGTTTTGCCCAGGTCTGTAGCCACTGTCTGCTGCTTCCTTACGCTTAGCAGTGACTTTCATTACCGTGTGTGCCCAGCTGCAATGACGGCAAGAGCTGGTGTTTAGGGAGTGCTTGGTTGGACACTGTCTTAAGAGTGGTCCATGTGTTAACTCATTCAGTCTCCATCTCAACTCCATGAGGGGAGCTCTGTTGTTAGCCCCATTTTGCAGATGAAGAAACTGAGGCATGCAGGTAAGGAATTTTTCCAAGATCCCCAAGCTGGGAAGGAGCAGAGCCTCTGTGTAAACACAATCAGTGCAGCGCCAGCGTCCAGTTTTACCCCTGTTTTATGGGGGTTACTGCTGCCCTGACCAGGGAGCATGGGTCACCCAGGGGGACCTGCCACGTGGAAAGCAGTCATCCGAATATGGCAGGGAGGAACAGGGTTAGACGGACACATGGGCGTACAAATGCAGAAGTCACATCTTTCATCTTTGTGTCCCCAGTTGCCACCACCACGCCAGACACACAGTGAGCACAGTAGGTTTAACTGAATGAATGCGTCGTGTTCTCAGATGTTTTCCTGGTGCTTATATCCACCCAATGCACGACCCTCCCTTCCTCCCTGACATAGAGAAGTTGGCACTTCCCAAGCTGTTCTCTGGAATGCTCAACTGACACCCCTCAAGCAGCTGCTTGGGGGAGCTCTGAGACACTGGGACCAAGGCTGGGGTCTCATCATGCCTGTGTGGTTTTTGGCAACTTGCTTGGCCTCTCTGAACCCAAAGAGGAACCTGTTGCACGCTGAAATTATGAAGGGGGCTGAAAAACTGCCCACTTTGGGTTTCCAGAAAGTTCTCTTGCAGCCCACTCTTGGGTTGGGGGCTGGGCGGTGCTGGAACGTGGAGGGCTGTGCTGGTGGATGGACTCGGTGAGCAGTGTGGGGACCTCGAAGGCTGGTCAGATGGCTACAAAAATGGATTCTCAGTGCATCTTCATTTCCTTTTGCCTCGTGCCAGCTCGAGCCAGGCTAGCAGAGCTGTGTCAAGGGGACCGAGGCTGCAGGTGAAGCAGCTCCCTCCCAGTCTCGGCTGGCATGAAAGCAAACGCATGACGCTTGGAGGTGCACCTAGCCCTGCCAGGTCCCAGCTCCAGAAGGTGACCACGCTGTCTAATGGCTCTGGCGCGGGCAGGCAGGGCACTCTGGGTGTTGACGTACAAATACATACAGCGCAGTGGTGGGTGGGCAGAGAGATGGTCTGCCTGCAGGGTTAGGATGTTCTCTGCCCCAGGGGACTCTCAACCTCTCCCTAAGGCAGTGACTTAAGGGTAGGAGGGAGGTGGCAGGGAGAGGAGAGTGCAGAGAAAGGAAAAGGAGAAGGAGAAAGAGTGGGCAATGGCAGCTGCCGTGGGACACAGTGCCAGCTCGTGTGACAGAGGGCCGCCCGGGAAAGAGCTGGCCAGGTCTCCGCTGGTGGCCCAGGCTGTCCGTCCACGTCCAGTCTCCTCTCACACCTGTCTGCACCCCAGTTGGGAAGGACCTTGACGCCTTCCCTCTTCTGAGTTACCCTCGGTGGCACCAGTTTGTCCTTGTAAACAGAAATCCCCCTGTCCCCCTGGGAACCCCAAGGCCCACTCTGAGCCATTCTCCTGCCTCTCCCTGCTCCCAGGGGCTGGGCTTGGCCCCCTCCGCCTCCCCTCACCCTCTGTGCCAGTCATTACTTGGGACTCCAGTCCGCAGCCCGCCCTGGAGGTGCGTGGCCTCAGACTAGTGGATGTCATGTCTTCTAACATGCCTGGGGACCCTCTCCAGGCCCCTGATGACATAGCACAGCTCCTTCAGTCTTGTCTGCAGTCTTGCCCCAAATATTGCTTTAAAATCAATGATCTAGGAGGTGCTGTTTTAGTCAGGGTAGGGTAACTGTTTTAACAATCAGCACCCACCTCAATGGCTCAACACAACACAAGTTTCTTCTTAGCTCCATCTCCAGGGAGGAGGGGTGTTGTTGTTAGGGAAGGGTCTTGGTGGTGGGGGACTCTGCCTCCTGAAGTCACCAGCTGCCTAGTGGCTCTTTTGGTCTCCCCCAGGGGCCTGGTGGCTGCATGGTGGCAGGGTGAGAGAGATGGGCCAGGGAGGGCTGTGCGGGAGGTTTCTGTGGCCTGGGTCTGTGGGTGGCATTCTTCCCTCTCACCCTGTATCCCATGGGCTGCACTCAGCCACGCCTCACATGCCCGAGGCTGGACGACAGTGCCCAGGGGGTAAAAGCCAATGGTCTGGTGTGGAGCTAGTGGCCTCTGCCACAAACACCTCATGTTTAAGAGCATAATCTTTGGTATCAGGAAGACTCCAGCTGAAAGGCCAGCCCTACCACCAAGTCGTGTATGCTCAGAACCTTGGAGAAGGGATTGGCCGTCGGCGCTAAGAGCACGTACATGGTTAAGCACGGAGGCAGGTGTTCCTTCTGAGGCTAGCTGACTTCAGAGCTGTGAGACTTGGGGCTGGCTGCTTACCTTCTGGTCCCCCAAAACTAATCATTCTCACCAGGGTGGTTGTACAGATAAAAATGACCATGTACTTAAACCCTTTGAACAGGACCCAACACATCAGGGCTCCGTAAATGTCATCTGTCACTCTCCTTACTGTTTAGTATCATGGTTGTGCTTACTGCTAAATCCTGTCTCAGGAACTGGGGACAAAAACTTAAGCTAAGTAGAAATTATCCCCTGCCCCCAAGGGTCTTTTAGGGGAGACAGTATGTCTACAGGCAATTTCAGTACGGTGGTATTCCTTCAGGAAGGGGTGGCTGTGGCACCCAGAGGGATGGGCACCTCGTCTTAGTGATTCAGGGGAGTTGGTGGCCTCTGAGATGTGGGATCTCGAGGGGTGAGGAGCGGAAGACACATGCGCAAGGCAAGAAGAACCGAGGCCTGAGGGTGGGGAGAGCCGATCGGCAGCCGGGGGGCGGCGGGTGGGGCACAGTTCACACACCTGCGTGGGTGCCGGGACACAGTGGAGGATCAAGGATGGATCATTTGGAGCCAGATCAGGAAAACAAAACAAAGTGAAACTTGACGTTGGCCTGTAGACAGTAATTGGGCCTCCTTGGCAGCCTCTGGCCTCGCCCTGAGACCAGCCTCAGCATGTTGTCACTTTCAAAACCCACAAATCATGCTCCCGGAGCTGGGCGAGCTCCCAGAAGGGGGGATTGCATATCCCATGTAACAAAACTCTCCAAAAGTCCTCTTTAACCATCTCTGCTCCACCTCTGGCCGCTGCCATGTTCTTCTTCTCCCTCTGTCTATGGCCTTGCCCCTGGGGTTTCTGTTTCCCTACCCCTAGACAGAGGCCATGCCTCCTCCACCCACCCTCCCAGGACTCCTGGACCGCCCTCCTGGGCCCATCTTTCTCTCATGTAGAGCAATTCAGTGCTCATTTGCCTTCTCGTTATACATGCTCATGCTTCATTTCCTTTCTAGAAAATGACAGTCTTCTCTGTGCCCTTACCCTAGGGGGTAGGAAAATGGTTTCTTCCTCCTGTCAAACAGATTAATTGAGCATCAACCCCGTGAAAGACAGTGTGTGTTGGTCATTAAGGCTGTTCACGGGCATGGGATAGAGTTCCCTTTTCCCACCCACTTGAATTCAGATGTGCCAGTGACTTGCTTTGGCCAATGGAATGTGGGTGGAAGTGATGGCTGTCGCCTCCTGCTTGAAGGTTTGAGAGCTGGAGGGGGGTTCATCACGCTCTGTCACTGACACTGACAGTGTTTGTGCTGCCGCAGCCACACCAGCCTGGGTCCTGAAGTGTGGGAGACAGGCATTGCAGCTGATCTGCAAGGCACAGGGGGCATGGGACACACTTGTGTGGGGCTAAGCCTCTGAGCTTTGGGGATTGTATGTTACACAGCATAACTCCCCTGCCCATCCTGATCGACACACCTGGTAATCAGCACGCGGTAGGATCCAGCACAGACAGGTCGCTTGCCCTCCGAGGGTAAAAGCCTAGACTGCTGTGTACCATGGGATGCTTTCTGATGAGAAAGATGACCGTGGGGGTAATGGTGAGAAGCTGCCCTGGCACCCCAACAGAGAAGACTCCCTAATGTGTGCTCTGGATAACTCTGGGAGCTGCATCCAAGGAAATGAGAGGCAGAGGCAGCTGAGAATGAGCTGCTCTCCAAAGACCTCAGCCTGGTGGCCCTTGCCTTTTCTCTTTGTTTATTTCCTGCATTCCTGCACTGTCTGCATAATTTCTCTTCAGCTGTTTAACTTTGCCAAGTGATTTTACTAGGGTGTGTTGCCATCTCAGGAACAAACTTTATATAGGTGGATCTTCTGTGGGCTGGGGAGAGGGTGGAAATGGGGAACAGTGAGAAAAGGGAACACAAAAAGCAACCAAAGGCCAAAGAGAAGCATCTCGGCAACTGGTGCTCACATGGGGATGGGGTACAGTGGAGAGAGCAGTATGGGATTGTGATGAACTCCACCTTCAGGGCCTCAGATCCCACCACAAATTAGATCCAGTTTGAATCCACCTCCTTTGTGCATTCATTCATTCATTCATTCAAACTAATGCCTGTTGAGAGTTGCAGGCACTGTGCTCAATGCTGTGAATTTGAAGAGAATTAAGACATTGTTCTGAGCCTCCGGGAACTCCCAGACAGATACATATGGAAATTCTTAATCAAAGCACAGTGTGGTCAGGACTCCTGATACCTAGAAGCCAGCGGGCACGAAGTGGTTAAACAGCACAGCTCCTGAGTCGCTATGGGTCCTGAGGAATGAACAATTTTGGCTTTCTGGCCAACACTCCACATAGGAACTCCCCTTTCCCGCCAAAAGGAATTTGAAATGATCTCCCAGCCAGGCAGCAGAGCACACTGGGAGTCTGAGACCTTAATGCCCAGATTAGTCAGAAAGCCGCTGGGCTATACAAACAGGTCCAGGCTCTTAGGCATGGTTTGTTAGAAAGGCAAGGCAGTGTGTTTTTTTTTAAGCTCAGGTTTTAAAAACAAACTCTGAGCATTCTGCGATTTGGTAACTGAGAACTGGAGATGCGGAATAAAATGCGGGGTGCACGGGTGAAGTTTGGAGGAGCTGGCAGCACAGCTTGGATGAGAGCAGGCCACACTCGAACAGCCAATGCACTAAAGCTGAGGCTTTTTTCCTGGTTCAGAGGGAGGGGAATCTGGCAGCTGATGTGAGGACACCCCCAGCCTCATGGTTCCATTGGATAAGATAGAGTCAACTTTTTAGTAAAATGTATGTAGAACTCACTCACGCTCTGCCTTTCTCATCAAATCATTTTACCATCCTCAGAAAGTTCAGAGTTAAAAAGAGCTGCAGGTTGAGGTTATTGCTACCAGACCATGACAACTTTGATGAAAAATCAGGCGAGATTCAGGCTCCTAGAATCAGCAACACCAAGGGAAGAGCCCTCCGTCTGGGCTCTGTCTTTGCCCAGCTGTTTTGGACCAAGGGGGCCCAGTTGACACAGAGGCGAGTGCACGGAGTGAGTGGTGGGTCTGAGGAGGGGATGGTTACTGTTTTGGGGCTGGCAGCTCCAGCATCCCCTTGGTGAGGTCAGGAAAGGGCCCCCCAGCAAGGTGAGGCTTGCACTGTGTTTTCTGGACGAGCAAGAGTGTTTCAGGCAGAGAGAACTGTTTTTGAAAGTGCGCGGAAGAACCAAACAGCCTGGCAAAATCGGGGAGATGAGAGTCGATGAGAATAACTGAAGTGCAGTGTGCCAAGTCCGAAGGCTTATTTTACCATTTCAAGATAACACGCAGTCTAATGAAATGATCACGATTTGGCAATCCCAGTCTGGTTTTTCCTGGGGCAGCCAGCTTGATTTTCGTCATAGTCATAGGATGTCTATTCGCAATGTTCTAAATATAGGCCTTGGTTTTAGGGTGAAACTGCCCTAGACTCAACCACTCGCTGATTCCCTTCCAAGCCAGATTCTATTTCTGCCCAGCATCTCTTTAGCAAGACTATCTTCCTTGGGCCTTCGGTCTTTGGAATAACTTAGATGCTGTTCACAAGTGACAGCATCGTGTGATTATTAGCACCTTTTTCTTTCTTTCTTAATGGGACCTAAACTAAACGGTGCATTTTGCCATTTCAGATTGGATAAATGAATGAATGAATGAATGTATTTTAGATTCAATTTAATTGGTTGATGCACTTACTTTTCCAAGCCCACTGAAGCAACAGCTTTCATGTGAATTGCTCTAAGTCGTCTCCATTTGTTTGTATCTTTGCTCCTGTCAGAGTTCATCAGCCCAAGTGAGTGTCAGTTAGCTGCTTGTCACACAGTTACACAATTAGCAATCTTAAGACTCACCTTACCTTCGATAACTTTTTTCTTTGTGCTGAACTGCAGATTAGGATTCAATATGCAATACTTTTTGAAAGGATGGCTTGAAGTAGTGAAAAATTAAAAACGGAATAACCAGCCAGCAGTAAAGGGCAGGCTTAATAAATCCTGATACACCCACACGATGGAATGCCTTCTGCCATGAAAAATTATATCTGGACAAGATCTACATAAATGAATGACAGGAGAAAATTGTTAAAGAAAACGAAAGCTGGACAGTAGTTACCATGGTAAAGATAGATTCGATTCAGGAACTATTGCAATAGGGGAAAGAGACCTCGCTGTAGAACTGGGCTCAATTCTGAAGACTCCATGAATGAGTGAAGGATTTACAGCCCAGGGGCAGGGTGGGGGCCAGGGGATGGAAAATCACAGGGTGAGGGGGTTCTCGCTGAAGGCAGGCCAGGGTGATCAGAAGCCAAAGGGGGAGTTTCTTCCTAAACTGACTTAGCAAGATTCTTGCTACAACTGGGCCACACAGGCCTGACAAGGACAGACACCAAGGGTGAGGCCTCGAGGGCTTAGAGTATCCTGGCTAAAGTTCGGTCAAGCATCTTTGTCAAAATGTTCACGTCTTATTAATACACCAAAAAAGCAGGTTAGCAACAGTATGGTCCCGATTATGTTAAAGTATTTATGTGTAGATACATACAGAGAATATGAGGTTTTTTTGTGTGTGCTATTTTCCAAATTTCTACAGTGAACTCGTATTGCTTTTATAATAAAAAAACAATGTTAAGTTTACTACACATATTTGAGAGGTAGGAAATTCTTCACCCTGACTTTTTAGGATCAGGCAACACTTCTTTAACTTTTATGGGAATTTTGCAGCCCTAAGAAACAGAAACTAAGAGTCTTTGCTAACTGTATCCCGAAGACGGAGCTCTGAGCCGAGGCAGAAAGCAGGCCAGTAAGAAGTCCAGCTTTGTCGGGAATGATAATGAAACCAGAAGTGGTTGCTCTGCTCCTCGTACAAGCTGTGGTGCCAACACGTTCTCATTGCTGGATCTCAGATAAAAATAACAGAGAGGTTTTGATCTAAAAATTATGGATCCAGCTCATGCAAGACCTTCCGTCTGCTTTCACAGAGGATTCTTCATCCTGAAAACATGGAGGCTGAGGAGCTCATGGCACATATTTATGAGGCTATTCAGGGTTGAAACGGGGCAAGCCTGGCTGTGATTGCCAACTCCTTCCCTATGAGAAGAAGGGAGCATCCCTAGAAGTGTTAAGCAGGTAATTAAAAAAAAAATTTCAAAGGACACACCCAACACCAAGAAATGATAGATGTTTGGAGGTGATGGATAGACTAATTATCCTGACTTTGATCATTCCACCTTGCATGCATGTATAAAAATACTACATGTACCCCAAAAATATGTACAATTATTATGTATCAATAAAACATTTAAAAAAGAAAAAATAAAAGGACACATACTTTACAGAGCCATTAATACATTTTGTGGAGATTACTACCTTCCAAAGGTGGTACAGGTAGGTCACAGAAAATCTTAAGTGATGTTAGTGGGATTAGGGTATGTCCCTAACCTGGTAGCTTCCAACCTTTTTGTGTTTGTGGCGTAATATTGAAAACTCGCTTGATATGATTAAAAAACTCAAGGTAGCACTTAATGAGTCAGTGACTATTATAATGCAATCAACAATGTCATTTAGCATCTAGGAAAGCATAATTCGCCCGGGTTCCTTTCAGTGCTGTGGTCCTCATGAGTAGAGCTCTATCAGCCTGAGCACCCTGCCCATACTCTCATACATTGTCTCCAGTCGGCAGTCTCATGTCCCCTTGAACTTGGGCTCCTCCTTTGGAACTCACCTCTGTCCCCTCACTCACAGCAAACCATACCTGCCCTAAACTGAGTTATGCGATATAGTCCGCTCAAAGAGCACAGGACCATCACTGCCCTTATCGGTGTGTTTATGCAGGTGCAGTAAAATCAAGAGCACACTTACTCAGATCTGGTGGCTGCCCCGTGAAGGCAGGGGGATATGGGCAGAGGACCACTGCCCCAGTCAATAGCCCTCTCTAGCACGTGGTCAGAGAGCTCGCAGTACTGGGCTCCATGCATCTTTGGCCTGACCCAGGGTGACACCTCTCATATTTTTGCAGAATAAATATTTGTTAAATGAGTGAGGGAGGTATTCTTGCTGTTTCAGAGGTCTCATTGTCAGTGGGATATTTTCTTTGGATGTATCTCTGGGAATCTTTGGGCGGGGTGACAATCCCACCATTCTCCCTTTCCAGCTCCCCTTGCGAGGTGCAGAATGCCACATGCAGGTGAGACGGAGGGCTTGATGGGGAGCAGGGCGATAATTAGAGGGGTCTTGCGGCTTAGACCAGCTTCTTAGTCTTGGCTTCATGCCACAGCCTAACTAGACGTAAAACAATGATCAAATGAAAATTGTGTGTGTGTTGGGAGGGGGTGGTTTGTAGGTATGATTTGCGCATCGGTTAGATTGTGTGTTGACGCTCTCACAGATAAGCTCTCAGTGCAGTGGTCCTCATGGATTTATAATAATTCTGGTGGAGCAGAATGTGAACGTTGGTGTGTTTTGTGAAAGACGTTCCCAGGGTGATTCTGATTCATGCCTCCCTTGAGCATTACTCATTTAGGGAACTGTTACCTCCCATAGGCTTCCTCACAGAAGGGTCGTTTTGGCATCATTTTTCTGGATCTTCCTCACGTGCACCCAAAGCTCACTACTCTCTAGGTCATTATCAGCCAGGGTGGGGGAAACCCAACTCATTAATATGCTAATGAATCACCAGTTGCCTGAGTCTGTGGAGCCATCTCTGGCTGGAAGAGGCAAGCCGCATGGGTTTCTATTAATTAAGCACTGAATCCCCATGGACAGATAAGTTCCACATCCCAAAACTTACTGTAAGTCTTTCAAACGGGTGAGGCTGGGCTGAGGCACGGGTCTGCTGGGGTGGGACTCTGAGTCCTTGATGCTGAAGCTGCCACCTTGGGGAGGATGGGACAAGGTGGAGAAAGGGTGGAGGCATGTGGGAAGGGGGCAGCAGGCAGCAGGTGCGGGCGGGCAGGAGGTCTGTGAATATGTAGGAAAGTGTGTAGATACACCAAGAAAGCCTGGGGCATCCTCTCCTGAGTATGCTAAGAAGGGTCACATTCCCTATTGTCCCTTCACCGTGGAAATTGCTGCAATCTGTTCAGCCAGAGGACCAAAGACCCACAGAGAGGCCACTAGGTGCATTAGTTTTCTATTTGCTGCTGTGACAAATTACCATAAACTTGGTGGCTTAAAATGACATGAATTTATTTTCTGGCATTTCTGAAGGCCAGAGAGAGGTCTGACACAGGTATCACTGGACGACCACGGGGACTGTGTTCCTTTCTGAAGGCTCAAGGGGAGAATTTGTTTTCTTGTTTTTTTTCAGCTTCTACAAGCTGCCATGTTCCCTGGCTCATGGTCCACTTCCTTCATCTTCAAAACCAACACCATTGTGCGTTTTGGGGCATTGTTCCATAGTCACATTGCTCTCTTCTGCCTCCTCCTTCTACTTTTAAGGCCCCTGTGATTGCGTTGGGTCTACCTGGATAGGTAGGGTAATTACCTGTCTCAGGGTCATCTGATTTAATTCCTTAATTCCATCTGCAGCTTTCATTCCTCTTTGCCATGCAGTTCCGGAAATGAGGGCGTAGCTCTCTCTGGGGGCTTCACTATTCTGCCCACCATGTTGGCTTTGCTCCCGGCTCACCGTCACGTGCGGTGCAGGGCACAGGACGTGTCTGCATCGGTAGCAACTCATGTCCATGAATCGAGGTCTCCAAAACCCTCTCCTTCTACTTCCACCTTCCTCCTCTGCTCACTTTCCAGCCTGGGACACCCCTACAAGTATGCAAGGAGCAGTTTTAGGGAAAAATTTAAAAAGATGTGCAACTAAACCTGCAATTATCACAGGAGCCAGCAATTTACTCCTGAACATTTTTCCGAGAGAAATGAAGACTTATCTTGAAACAAAAATGAATGTTGATAGCAGCTTTATTTGTAATAGCCAAACCTAGAAACAGCCCAGATGTCCTCCAACAGGTGAGTGGTTAAGCAGACTGTGGTCTGACCTTCCCACGATAGAATACTGCTTAGCCACAAAAAGGAATGAACACACAACAATGTTACACACAACTACTTGGATCAATCTCTAGAGAACTATGCTGAATGACAAAAAGGCAATCTCAAAAAGTTACATACTATATGATTTCATTTATAGAACATTCTTAAAATAACAACATTATAGAACTAGAGAATAGATTAGTGGTTGCCAGGGTTAGTTAAGGAGGGGCGAATGGGGAGGGGGAAGTGGGGGTGGCTATGTAAGGGCGACAGGTGGGGTCCTTGTCTTGGAAATGTTCTGTATCTCGACTATAACATCAATATCCTAGTTTGATATTGTGCTATAGTTTTGCAAGGTGTTACTATTGGGGGAAACTGGGTAAAGAGTACAGGAGATCTGTATCATATCTTACAACGGCATGTGAATCTGCAGTTTTCTCAAAATAGAAACTGTCACTTTAAAAATAGGCTTTTGACTGCACAGAGCCGACTATGGACTTGGAGAGATTGTTATGGAGCGGAACCATACAGGGGAGTTCTAAAATATTTCTCCTATGCAGTGAGAAACGGTTATTGGTTGGGGGGAAAGTCTCTAGCTTAATCTGTGCCACGTTGGAAACATTTCTCTTTCTCAATTTTGAATATGGGCAACACATTTCTTCCAATGCCAAGAAATTATTTTTATACATAGCATCAAGTTTATGGGGCGACCAAGTGTCCCAGCCAATAGGAGGGCGTGTCCCTCTGTCCAGCACCACCTCCTCTGTTTCCCATTGTCCCTTCTCATGCCCTCTCCACCTCTCCAGTCCTCTCTCCTTTGGGGCTTCTCAAAGAATCCCTGCTGGGCAGAAGGGTGCCTGGCAGAGCCTGCTGTGAGGGGGCGGGTAGGGGACAAGGGGGGGTGTCTGTTCTTGGGAATGGAGGCCCTCCTCACTTCTGTCCCACTCCCCTGTGGACCAGACACAGCCGCATGCAGGCTGGGGGTGGGAGGCCTGGGGCCAGGCTGGCAGGGAGGCAGAGAGCGGATCTCAGCCTGAGGCTGCTCCTGGCTGGCGCGGGGGTTGGCTTTGCTCAAGGCGAGAGCTGTCAACTCTGCCCTTTTGAAAATGAGCAACAAAGGGAAAGAGGAAAGGAAAGAGAAAGGGACGTGGGGAAGCACAGGGTGGGCAGTGGGGGAGGTGGGGGCTCAGGGAACAGGTGGGGACTGTTTAAACAGAAGGCCTGACTCAGCGTTTCCTTTCACTGCTTTTCCAAAGGACTGTTTGTTTTAGCTCCCCTAGGCGGGTGGCAGGAGCAGGCTGGGCTCTGGGGTTGGGCTCCGGGCGGGGGCAGCGTCCTCTGCGCTCATTCAGCTTTTCCTAACCCACGGCCTGCTTGAGGGCTCACTTTCTGGTTCCTGAGCTCCAGAGCTTTCACCTAGGGGAACTTTGGGGACTACAGAGGGTGGAGAACTGGGGATGAGAAGCTTCAAGAAGAGCTATGACAGCCCCCAAATGAGGTATTGATCTGGAAAACATGCAGATGAAAGGAATGATAAAGGGATGAGGAGAAGGGAGAATTCTCAGGCCCTCCCCAGTCTAATATTGCAAGACACTAGAAAGTCACTTTTCCTGGAAGAATTCCTACACTGCCTGAGTCTACAATCATATTCACAAATAAGGGAGAGCCTGGGACTTGCTATTGGCTCTTGAGAAACCACACCTCCTACAGGAAGGCCTCCAGGCCACCTTAAAGAAAGTTACATTTGTATTTGGTCTCACCAAGCTGCTTTCAATGAATTCAACCTGGACCTGCCTGTGTAACCCGGGGGATCAGTGATATGATCTGTATCAGAGAAGGACAATTTTCGAATCTGGGATGAGAGGTGTTGTGGTGTTGTTTTGCAAGCAATCATTTAGATAGTTAATGCTTTCGAAAAGTTCCACCCCATTGGGCCACCATTAATGCCCATAAATAAATGAAGCGGTTTTAGGATTTGATAGATTTCTCTCCAGGGAGTTGGGCTCAGCAAGAACTCAAGCTTGCAGCACAGTTGGTCTAGATGCAAAGCTGCACTTAAATCAACAAATGATTAGTGTTAAACAAGAAGTGTAAACAGGACTCTAATTCTTGAATTTGCTGACTTGCCTCCACCTCTGTGCAGCCTACTAGGCGGTAGCCCAGCCTGAGCCTTATCTGGTACCCTCCCCACCTCTGTCTCGCTCTGTGTGTCTCCTTCCTCCCTCCTCCCCTCCCTGCTCCCCTGTTCCTCCTGGCTGCCAGAAAGCAGCTACACCAGACTGTGCCTGAACTTGTCAGCTCCAGAGGTCAGGGAGCCTGGCATTCCCTCTGCACAGAACCCAGCGCAATGTCAGGTCTACTTGCCTATTAACAAATGCCTCTGACTTTGATGGCGGTGCGTCGGGGCAGACCTGCAATATTTTACTTGGTTGTTTTGCTTATCATCAAATCAGATTCAAAAGATAAAAATTCTTGGGAATTTCCACATTTGACTAGATTTGTAATCCATCCAGCGAAATATTCTCATGCCCCAAAGATGTGTCAGATTTTACGCCTATTCTATTCGCTCTACCTTAGCAGGGAATGGGATAAGAGATGTGGGATCCTTACCTTACAAGTCTTCTAGTAGCTTAGAATAAAATTAGGAGGCTGGATTAAAATGAAGAGGTTGCTCTGAAAAATTAAGAGTTTAGGTTAAATGAGAGCTTCTCTATGTTGTTTCGCCACTAAGGACCCTATGATTTCTTTTATCATCACGTGATCTTCACAGTGCAGAATACTTGCAATTAACATCTGTAAGGATAGTGTTCTACATTTCAAATCTTTAAACTCAAAAACTTAACTGCTCATTAATGGTATGAGATAACAGGTGTTTATCATATAGAGTTCATTTAATTCCTAAAAAACCATTTGCAATTATTATAGCTATTGCTAAGTGCTTGCTCTGAGCACACATGCTAAGCCCTCACATGTGTGATCTCTCCTCTCCTCACCAAATTCTTTAATGTTGGTATTATTATGTTGCCATTTCACCCACTTTGCCCATTTTATTATTTACCTATTTTAATACTGAGACTTAGAGAAGTGAAGTAACTTGCCCAAAGCCATATAATTGGTAGAAACTAGTGGAGTCGGGATTTGAGCCAGGCCATACCTTCCCAAACACAGAATGTTACTACCATCTCATTTAGCTTGTGTCCTTTCTTTTGGTTCCTTTTCTATTCTACCTTTTAACATCTAGAACATAGCTCAGGAACCCTTATCATTACCCTGCTTGGGACAACAAGATAAAGTATGACAAACACCTAGACAAGAGTTAAGTGCTAAAATAAACTGGATTTCATCAAAATTAAAAACTTCTGTGCATCAAAGGACACTATAAAGAAACTGATAGGACATCCTACAGAATGGGAGAATATATTTTGCAAATCATATTCCTGTTATAATAAGGGACTTACATATAAAGACTTCTCAAAACTCAATAATAACCCAATTAAAAAATGGGCAAAGGATTCGAATGCACATTTTTCCTAAGAAGATATATAAATGGCCAATAGGCACATGAAAAGATGCCCAACATCATTAGCCATCAGGGAAGTGCAAATCAAAGCTACAATGAGACGCCACTTCACCCTTATGAAGATTGCTATAATCAAAAAGTCAGATAATAATAATGACAACTATTGCTGAGGATGTGGAGAAATTGGAACCCCTTATCCACTGCTGGTGGGAATGTGAAATGGTGTAGCCTCTGTGGAAAACCATCTGGCAATTTCTCAAAAGATTAAATATAGATTTATTGTAAGAGCCAGCAATTCCACCCTTAGATATATATTATATATACCCAAGAGAACTGAAAACCTGCATCCACACAAAGACTTGTACACTAAAGTTTAGAGCAGCATTATTCATCATAGCCAAAAAAATGGTCTATCAACTGGTGAACAGACAAAGGAAATGTGGCATGGCTATAGGGTGGAATATTCTCTGGCCATACAAAAGAATGAAGTACTGATCCCGGCTGCCCCGTGTCTGGACCTCGAAAGCGTCATGCTACATGAAGGTAGTGGACAGAAAAGAACCACACTGTGTGACTCCCTTTGTGTGCAAGGTCCAGAAGAGGCAAATCTGTAGAATCAGAAAGTGGATTAGTGTTTGGCTGGGGCTGGAGGGTTGGGAAGGAACGGAGCAGGGGGCTGGTTTGGGCTTTCTTTTTGAGGGCTGAAATGTTTTAAAATTGATTGTGGTGATGGTGGCGCAGCTCTGAATATGCTAAAAACTGTTGAAATGTGCATCTCAAAAGGACAAATCATATGGCGTGTGAATTCAATGTCATAAAGCTGCTACCAAAAGAAAAAGAGTTACCAAGCACTAAACCCTCTGCAGTGGCGCGTAAGAAGAGCATTGGAATAGCCAGGCGCGGCTTCCCTGGGGAGGCAGAACTCCTGCCAGGCCATGAGGAAGGGGAAGACTTGGTTGTGAAGCCTCTTCAGGTCTTCCCGGCTTTGGGGGGGGGCAATGTCAGCAAAGGCCTGGGGGTGGGGGTGGCCTTGGCATGGGTGAGGGGCAACGAGACTGTCTCTCCTGCTGGAGGAGAGCGTACCCTGCAGAATTTCTGCAGGAGAATGATGAGCAGGAGAGATGGAACCAATCCGGAGACCCTGAAATCCAAAACAGGGCCCTGGACTTGACTCCATAAGCAGGCAGCCACTGAAGTTCCTTGAGCAAGTTGATGAAAACAGTCTTTTAGGGAACTTCAAAGCTTCACTTGGCGGAGATGTGTAGGCAGAGTTGGAATGGGGGGAGATTAGAAGCAGGAAAATGGATAGCTTATTCGAGTAAATCTAATGAACACGACTGTCATATTTTCCCTTTAAAGACAACCCTTATCTCTCTCATCACTTGTCCTTGCAGTCTCTGCCCTCCACTCTGTGTGCCAACCACACTAGTTCCCTTTTCCCCAAATGCCCATTTTATGTCATCGCCCCCCTCTGTGCCCCTCCTCCCCCTCACCTGGAAAGCTTGCATGTGTTCATGCTCCATCCTGGCAGGGAATGAGAATCAGGATGGAAGCCCCTGGCATAGGGGACAACCTGCAGGGCATTAGGGGAGGTGCTGTTGCCAGGATGGACGGCAGAACCGAGGTCTGGTACTGCCTAAGCCATAGGTACACCAAGACAGAGGACAGGCAAAGGTGGGACCCAAGACTAAGGGAGCACCTATGTCCAGGACAGCTGAGAGGGGAGAGGTTCAGGATCCAGTGTCCTTATCCCAGTCTAGCAATGGCTTTGCAGTGAGTGGTCCCAGGTGGTGTCCTGGAAGTAGGTGCTCTAAGCAGCCAAGCTGGGCTAAACAAAATGTCACTTCCCTGGGCTCTCCTTTCTTTTTTTTTTTTTTTTCTTTTTGCACCCCCACCCCCACCCAACAACCCCCTCTGGCCTCTCCTTTCAAGAGACATAGTCACTCCCTCCTCTTTGTACTTCTGTTCATTGCACTACGCATTCAAGCCTGATGTTAGCATTTGCCCACCTCTTTGCTGCTTCAGGTAGACAGTAGATCCCTTGAAGTTGGTGACCTTGCCCTTTGCTCCTCAGAGATCCTGCCTGACACATTGTAGGTGCTGAGTGAATGCTCCTTTTGTCCTCCCAAGCTATGTTTCCCCTCTGGTTCTCCTCAAGGCTGCCAGAGGAAAATAGATGGCATTGGGATGACTCTGGTCACTTTCCTACAATTCTTACTGTTCCAATGGTCAGTATCTTCTTATCTCACTTAGTCTAATTAGTGATATGAAGACAATGTCTCTTCAGTTGTCTCTGCCCTGGTGAAACTTACTGTGACCTTCTAGTCCCAGCTGTCCTCTAATGGTAGGATCTCAGCTACATTACAAGTGGTAATGCCTCCTTTTGCTCCTCTGCTTTTCTTTTTGTTGTTGGGTGGTGGTTCTGGATGGTCTATTTCTTTGTCTGTTAGATGATTTATTTCAGTTGTTATACACTGACCATCCATGGAAATGGAGTCACATTAAGACATGTCAATCCAAATATATGTAATTAAAAGAGACCAAGGAAGACAGAGTGAGCAAGTGAAAACGACACGCTTGGTGACATGAGGCTGAGAGGGTGGCTGTCAATCTGCCACCACCTCCCGGCCTCACTGTCCCCAAGTACCTCCTGCAGTGTGAGCAGTTCATCAGGTAGAGGGTGACTATGGCGTTGATACCGTGGCCCCCAAACACAGTTCTACCACTTCTACCACTGACTACACAATCAAAAAACTCCGCTCTTTTCCTCCCCTGGAATTCAAATAGACTCTGCTGGACCTGTTGAGAGGTGGTGTGCACTCTCTGATGGAGGGAATTGAGAACTTCAGGCCACATGAGATTTCCCCCTTAGACACTGACTTTGGAGCCATGTTCCCATAGAGGATGCTTCCCTGGGGCCATGTCTCCAAACCTCCCATGTCTGTCACAATGATGGGATGAGCTAAGGTTGAGCTCCAAGGGAGTTCACAGTTGAGAAACCATTTCTAAGTGCATTCTTTCTGCACCTGGCCTGCTCACCACTGCCTGATTCCTCTTCCACCCCCTGATGCTGCTTCCTATGTCTTGAGAGGTGACCAGATCACCCCGCCTTGTCCTTTTCCTCTTTCTAAGTGGCCTGACATGTGAAGGTCAGGAGGGAGTTGGCCTGATTGAGTGAACAGTTTCTAACAGGTCCAAATGTAACCTTTCGGTGATTCCTATTCTTTTTATTTACTAAGAATAAAGAGGTATGTACCCATTCCTGGCTTTGAAAACAAGGTTGACTGGTGAATCATACCTTGCCAGCCACAATAGTTGATTTAAGCAATTGCCTTGGATTGTTCCTCATTTACCATCCGTTTATTCATCCACTTATCCATGCATCCATCCATCCACCATCTACCCACCTACCTGCCCACCTACCCATCCAGGCATCCATCCATCAACCATCCACCCATCTACCTGCCCACCTGCCTATCCATGCATCCATCCATCCATCCACCATCCACCCACCTACCTGCCCACCTACCCATCCATGCATCCATCCATCCACCATCCACCCACCTGCCTGCCCACCTACCCATCCATGCATCCATCCATCCACCATCCACCCACCTGCCTGCCCACCTACCCATCCATGCATCCATCCATCAACCATCCACCCATCTACCTGCCCACCTGCCCATCCATGCATCCATCCATCCATCCACCATCCACCCACCTACCTGCCCACCTACCCATCCATGCATCCATCCATCCACCATCCACCCACCTACCTGCCCACCTACCCATCCATGCATCCATCTACCACCAACCCACCTACCTGCCCACCTACCCATCCCTGCATCCATCCATCCACCATCCACCCACCTATGCCCACCTACCCATCCATGCATCCATCCATCCACCATCCACCCACCTACCTGCCCATCTGCCCATCTATGCATCCATCCATCATCCACCCACCCACACACCTACCCACCCACCCACCTACCATCCATGTATGCATTCATCCAACCATATACTTGCTTATTTATTTTAAATAAAAACCATCACATACCCATAATGAAATTTTACGTAATATAAAAGAGCTTATGGTGACAAGCAACATTCTTTTTTCCTGATCATCCTTATTTTTCCAGTTCCTCTCTCCAGTTTGTAAGGTATACTTCTACAAAAACTTCTTGTGCAAAAAATATTATATTTAAATCCTTGTATTTTATTTATTTTTCTTAAGTGGTATCATAAAATACATACTGTTCCACCTTGCTCTTTTTCACTTAACAGTGTATCTTGAAGATTTCCCCACATCTCTTAAACTACTTTTCTTTTTCACTCCTCCGTGGCACTTCTTTCTTAGGTGTCTTCACACTGACATCCAAGTTGTACTTGTGGCTTCTTTGGTTCTGTCAATTTATCTGAACAACAGCACCAATAATGCAGCAAACATGTGGCATTCTACATTATGAATTCATTAATCCATGCAAGAAAATTGTAAGGTAGATATTATTGTCCCCACTTTATGGATGACGAAACTGAGGCATAGTGAGGTCCCAGCAGGGGAGGTGAGCAGTAGAGCTGGGGTGTGAAGCAGGCAGTTTGGTGCTGGAGCCCACCAGCCAGCTCCTGTGGTATACCTGCCTTGGCCATCTGTGTTTGGCTTCACTTGTCTCTTTGATTTTGGTATTCCAAACATTCTCAGCTGAGAGGCTCCTGCTTTTGGGCTGGTCTCTGCCTTCCATCCCTGTTGGGGGTGATGGAACTCAGACAGGATCTGAGGGTGATCAAGCTGGGAGTTGTGAAGCCGTGCATGTTGCTAGAGGGAGCCTCCAACACATTCGAGTGATCCTGCCTTCCGGGGCTGTGCATGACTTGGGGAAAACTGGGTCCCAGAAAGTCCCCAAGCACTATTTCTCTGCTCCGGCTGATGTATCTTTGGAAACTCTATCCAGTCCTCAGTCCAGTTTGTCCCCAACAGGTTCTGGAACCCCTGGAGAATGCCTCATGCGTGCTTCACCGGTCTGCCTTCCTGACCATTTCCCAGGGAGCCATCATCTTCCAGCGCCCGGCTTGGCTTCCTGCCAGGGAGCCTCTGACTTTGCAAATGTCACAAGAGGCAGCTGTGTCCCTGATGGCTGCCAAAAGGGGCTGCCATTGCAGGTGCCTGCCTGCTCTGCAGTGGCAGGAGATAAGGGTCCTCCCAGAGCTCTGAGCAAAGTGCTTGGAGAGGGCACTCAGGGTGGGAGGGAGCCCTTTGGCTTCGGGGATCAGGGACTGCTCATGAAGGGAGGTCTTTGATCTGGGGACTGTCAGTTGTGCGGGCAGGGGGCAGGGGTGGGGCAAGCAAAGGCTATTCTGGGCAAGGAGAACATTGTGGGCAAGACACACGAATCTGTCATCCGACACTATCGAGTTGTGCTCCGTGCCAAGCCCTGAACTCAGCTGGAGCTGCCCAGGGTTTGCCACTGATTCTAATCCTACCTGACCACTCAGGGCCCAGGCAGAGCTCTGCCTCCTCCACTCTAGCTATTCTAGATGTCAGTAGCATCTACTACCCCCCAAAAAGCAACAAGTATTTCTTGTGCACCACCTGTTGGCCTAGCACTGTTCTCTGATGCAGATCGAGACGGTTTCTCTCCCTGCTCCCTTCCCTGGCTTCACTGGAGTTGGGTGAGGTGGGGGACAAGACAGGACCCTTTTAAGCTCTGTATCCTTCTGTCCCTCTCTCTTTGTCCCAGGCTGTGGAGGTTTCTCTCTCTCTCTCTCTTTTTTCAAGCATCCAGTGAGTGACTGGCAGCTATGGCCAGAGCATGGCCTGGTTTTCCAGAGCCCAATTTAGATTAGGCGCCTGGAGACGAAGGACAGAGTGGGATAGGGAGGAGGAGATGGGCCGTGCCTGGGAGCTGGTCCATCTCAGCGCCCTGAGAGGTGTTTGGACGCTTGTGGATGTATTTGTGAATTGTTGGCCAAGTTCCTTGGGGGCCAAGAAGAAAAAAATAGTGTAAGACTGCACAGAGAAATCAGAGCAGCTACAGTTAAACAACTTCTCCAAAAAGACAGGCAAAGTGAAGGTGAGGCTAAACAGAGACCCTGACACCCTGGGACCAAGACTCAAGTTCTCTTCACTGCATGCTGCTGCTCCCTGGAGACTGAGATCCCTGGGTGCCACCTACTCAGGATTCTTGGACAGGATCTGGGTCTGTCCCCACACTTGGGGTTGGGAGTGGGGAAAGCCAGCCCACTGGATTTTAGGCTATGTAACTTGTAACCAGATTAGCAACAAAGGAAATCGCATAACGGCCACATGAAGGAGTGGACACAGCGACGGAGGTGGAGCTGTCTGCCTTGGGGGTGATGGTAGGAGTTACTTGATATTTGGGAACAAGAGCCAATCCTTATTTTCTGAAAAGAAGCAGGGTAGAAATGAAGAAGAATCATCCAAAGGACGATGAGTTGAGCATCTGGAAGAGCAGTTATAGTTTCCACCCCTTGAGCTTTTGGAAAACAATGAGTTGCAGCACCCCTAGAGATTCCGGAGAGTTCTGGATCGCACTAGAAGTGCATGGAGGCTGAGTGGGAGGGGGAAAGAAATGGTGCCTAAAAATACTCGGTGGAGGGAGGGCTCCTGAGGTCATCTTCCCGGGAGGGAGCCTCTGTCCAACCCAGCCAGACTCCGAGTACAGCCATCTGAACAGAACTGCGCTCGGGACCGGGTGTTGACTGACAGGCAGCTTGAGAGGGACAAGGGGAACCTGGAGAGGGTTCAGAGAAGAGACCCAGAGGTGATGAAATGACTAGAAACTGAGCTCGGAGACAAGGTCAAGGAACTGGAACCGGCTCCACCTGGAGCGGAGAGGGTGGTGAGTGAGGGGTGAGGGGAGGGCCTTCCCTGGCCCTGAAGGCTCCAGCTGTGGCTCCTCTCTGGCCCCACCAAGGTGGAATAAGGGTCACAGTGTGGCTTTGCTCTTGAGGATGGACTGTGAATGCCTGGATTGTTAGAAACCCCACTGTGAGGGAGAGCTGCACTTCCAGACCATGATCAGCTCAATCGGCCCCTTGTGCCAAGGACAGCAACCAAGACAGACCTACAGCCTTCGCAGCTAACATATCCCCAATGCCCTGGTGGCCTGGATGGATGGCTTGTCTTCAGTGGTGTTTCTGACAGCTGGCACGGGGGTGGTGGAGACAGGTTTGAACAGGTGGGGGGCCTGTCTGGTACCCATCAATCACCCTTTCCCTGGAGTCACCCACTTTTATGTTGGACTCCCAAAAGGAGGACAGGCGTGAGCCTGGAGGGGGTGGGTGAAGACTTGCTCAAGGGAAGGGGACAAATTCACATGTGCAGAGCACTTCTGTGTGCCAAGAACTTTCCATGCATGGTCTCATTTAATTTTCACAATAATCCTATGGGGGAGAGAGGAGAGGGATTATTTTGCCCATTTTACAGAAATAGGAGATGAAGGCGAAAGGACATCAAGCTTTTACCCAAACTCACCTGGTTAGTTGGTGGGACAATTGAGACCTGACCAGGGCAGGTCAGAGCCCATCTGCAGCTGGTGAGTGGAATCTAGGGATGGAGTCAGATCTTTCATCCGGCCCCCGGGCTCTTCAGACAAAGCTACCCAGGAGAGCATCCTTAGGTTGAGATCACCTGACTCTCAGAGTCCATGTCTGAATTGAGAGAAGGCCAGCTGAGAATTTCTCCGCCCCCTGCCCCCCCCCATCTCTTAGCTTTGGAGAGTCTACCTTGGAGCACCCCTGGGGTCCCTCCTAGATGGAGAGGACAGCTGCGCGGGGAGGAGGATGCAGTTTGTGTGTCTGAAAGTGACAAAAGAGATACAATCCCCAGGCTTGGATCTGGAGTCGGTGTCTGGTTGCCTCGGCCTGGAATCTGAACCGAACCATTTTCCATGGGCGAATTAGCTAAACAATCCAGCCCACAAAGGGAGCAGCTCTGATATGTCAGGGAACAAGCTCAGAGGGGTGGGGGCTGACGAGGGGTGCCCAGAGCTGGGAGGGGAGGAAGGAGGCTGCTGGCCAGAAGCCGACCTTCTCTTGTCTTGCTGCCCTGGGTCCCAGCCTCTCTGCTTGAGAACCTGGCGGGGAGGCTGGTCTGATTTCCCTGTGGTCTGAACGGTGGGAATATTTTGGTGGCAGATTATATTTTCCTGAGGCGGCTTGAATTACACCTACCCCATTTCATTTAATTAGGCTGGAGCTGGTGCCTATTGTGTCTCGTGGGCCTTCCTGGATGAATAAATAGTAACATGTTTGTTTTCTTTTGGGTGGGGTACTTTCTTTTTTTTTTTTTTTAAATGGTGGGTTTGGCAAAAGAGGGGCGATCCTACGGAGTGATGATGAAGTCTTCAGGGAAGGGGAGGTTAGAGGCAAATCTTCACTCTGCTGAACTTTACAACCCCTTTCCCCCCTTCTGTTTCTGGGCCCCATTTTTATGCACTATATTCAAAGCTGCCTCTTTTTTTCACTTCACTCTCCCAGCCAGGCCTGCTTTGTCTTTGCAGCCTACCTGGGAAACAGGCGTTTCCTCCTCAGGCCTGCGTGCCCCCCTCGTCCTGGCTCATTTTACTGTAGTTTTCCATCCATCCCCCTCCTTCTCTCTCTCTCTGTCTCTCTCTACCTTCTGGCTGCTACAAGATCATTAACAGGGGACCATGGAATATTATGCGGCCGAGGAAAAGAATATAGCAAACTCTATGTATGTCAACATGGAATGTTTGCTAAAAGATTTTATAAATAAACAATTTTTGTAAATCATATGCCCCCTTTGTATAATAAAGGGATGCCTGTGTGTGCACATGATATTTCTGGAAATATATAGAAGAACTGTGAATACTGGATGTTTTGAGAGAACAGAAATAGAGTCAGGATTTGCAGAGAGACTTACTTTTATATTGCATTTTTGGGTGCTATTATTTTTTATTATCAAGTGCATGTGTGATTTTTTTATAATAAAGAACTAATTTATAAAAGGAAAACGTGAACTATAAAAACACAATAAGATAGTATATGTTTAACTACTGGATGAAGCAGTGATTAAGATCTGTCTTAGAACATCCAGGCTTGAATCCCAGTTCCATCAAATATTAATATTATGTGTATGATGGTAGGCAACTTAATCTTTCTAACTCTCAGTTCCTTCACCTGTAAAATGGAAATAACAATAGTACCTACTTTATGAGGCTTTTAATCTTATACTTTGCAGTAAAGGCTGTTAGTTAAGTATATAACTAAAATGGATTTAAGTTTTAATTTCTTTATAAAATTTTCCATGAAAGTCAATGCAGAAATCATAAAAATAATTATAAGACCATGGATCCTGATTTTTCAATTTAGCAAATGATAGAGCAAGGTAATGAAAGCTCTAAATTCCAAGGAGGGTGCACACCTTTTTTACCTGATGTTCCTAGAGGCTTTGGGGAAGAGGTGAAGGCAGCTGAACCTTGAGCAATGAAGAAAGTTTGGTGAGGCCACTGCAGTTATGGGCAACAGTGAGGACAGGGTGACAACAGAAAGGGCAGAGGATGGTGGTGAAATAATGGTTAGGCCAGTTGGGCTGGAGTAGAAGTTTCCTCTAGGGGGCAATAAATGGAGAGAAAGTGGATGGAACCAGAGGCCAAGCAAGGATCTGACTGAGTCCTCCAGCAGTGGGAGGAGCAGGTGTGAATGAGGGAGAGGCTGGGTTATCTATCGCATGGTAACAAATTACCCCAAGGTGCAGTAGCATAAAAGAACCATTTGTCATGCTCGCAAATTCTGTGTGTCAGGGATTTGGACTGGGCACAGCAGGAACAGTTTGGCTCTGCTCCCAGGGCCTGGAGCCTCAGCTGGGAGACTCTCGAAGGTTGGTAGCTGGAGTCATCGGATGGCTGTTTAGCCCTGTCTTTGCAGTCCTCAGCCATGTCCGTCCTCCAGAACTATGCTCATCGCCTCTCCATGTCAGCTGGGCTTCCTCATAACATGGAGGCTGGTTCCAGGGGTGAGCATTCTGAGAAATCCAGGAAACTGTAATGCCTTTTCCAACGGAGCTCTAGAAGTCACTTGGCGTCCCATCCACTGATTCTGTTCATCAAGGCAGTTGCAAAATCGTGTCCAAATTCAAGGGACCAGAAATATTGTTATAGCCACCTTTGTAAAACACAATCTTCTGCAGAGAATGACGTGGATCAAGCCATCCATTCAAAACAAATATTTATGGAGTGTCTGCTATGTGTTGGGTACCATGCTAGAGGCTGGGGAGATAGCGATGAGGAAAAAACAGACATGATTTTGACTCCTGGAGGTGATTCCAGTGACAGCCTGGTCAGGGAGGCAGACATGAGTCAAATAATCACATAACAAATGTTGAATTTCAACTATGGTAAGTCCTGGAGAGGAACACGGGGCTGTGAGCGCCTGTAACAGGGTGTGGATTTTACGGCGTCAGACAGAAAAGGAAAGGTTTCCTTGAGGAAGTGATGTTCTGGCAGAGAACTAAGGAGGGTAGAAGCGGAGTGAGCAGATTGGGAAGGAAGAGGGTTCTTCATGCAAAGGACCTGTGGCAGAAGGCAGAAGCTTATGTGATGATGACAATTCGCATAGTCCTGGTGAGAGAGGACAGTGGCGATGAGAATAAATAGCCATGAAGACATGACAGAGAAATTTTGAAGAGAGAATCAGCAGGATGAATACGGAGGACTTAGGAGAGGGGAAAGGTCAACTGTTTCCATGAAGTTTCAGATCAGGATGACAAGGAGGATGGTGTTACCATGAATAGGGGTCAAGAAGTGAGAACAAGGGATGATTCGGAGAGTAAGAAATTGTGTTCAGGCTGAGGGATGTTGAATTTGAGGCAGTCCTGATATAACATAACAGAAATGTGGATGGATAGTTGGCTTGTCTGACCAGGTAAGGGGCAGAACCGTAGCTTTTGGGAGTGCCAGGAGGGCTGTTATCCTTAGGTCTCTCCATATCACTCCTCCACTAATCTATTCCTGGGGAGTCCTGATTCTCAGCCAAAGCTCACCGACTGGAGCGGCATAGGACAGCATGGAATGAACTGAAACGTGGATAGAGGGTGGAGCGCCCACAAAGCACCCCATGCATGCACTAATGGAACTATCTGGCTCTTCTCCACGTCCCCAAGGCCTGTGCTTGGGAAAAGTGTTCCCAGGGAGATGAAGATAGAAGAAAAGGCATCCCAGACAGACAGAGCAGCATGGACAAGAAGACACAAAGGTAAAGACTCTAGAGAAGACGGAACTGACACCTCTTGGGAGTCTATCTGTGTGGCAGGCCCGTGTTAGATACCACGGATGTACCACCATTGAATCCTCCCCACACTGCCCTTACCACTCTGTTTTACAGACGAAAACTGGTATGCGGAGATAAGAAGTGATTGGCCGAAGGTCAGACCACAGTGTGGCACCATAGTGGAAACAAGAAGCCACACCCTGCTTCCTACGTCCAGTGACTTGTCTAAAACAATGGCATAAAGGAGAAGTGACTTACAGGTGGGAGAATCCTTGGAGGTCCCTGATGTCATTCCAGGTAGAGGGGACACTACTCCCCCATGGAGATGCTCCTGGTCGGGCAACAGGGAAAGGCCTTGGGCTGACCTCCTGCAGGTATAAGCATCCAAGCAACAGCCACGGTGACCAGGGCTGAGCGACCACACCCATTGTGGAACTTGGCTTGCCCTGTGCCCTTGGGCAGGGCAAGCCCTGCTCCTGAGGGTAACACTAGCAATCAACTTACTGTGCGTCCATGGCTTTAGGAAAAACAGGAAGCCACCAGAGGGTCCTGACTGTCCTGCTCCTGTGCCTTCGCCAGGGTATTCATCCCCACCTGTTGCCCCCAAAGCCCTAATAACATTCGGTAAAGTGAATTGAGCAGTCTAAGCTCCCCCAAGATGTAGTCGGAAAATCTTTGCCTCTGGTTGAACTTGGGTTCTCCCAGTTACTGCACAATCTTGGCCCTGTCAGGTTTGACCCCCAGTTTCCTCATCTAGACATTGCATAATAATACCTAACTCTCAGGGCTGTCGTGGGCACTGAGTAAGAGCAGAGATGCATTTTGTTGACACTAAAGCGCTGTGTATATGCAAGTTCTTAAGCATAGATAATGCATTTAGGATTCTTCTTAGAGCTAAATCAGATAAACTCTCCCTGTAATTCTTTCTCTTCCAAATAGGACCTGCTAAAAGAGGGATTGATAAACTGTGGCCCATGGGCCAAATCTGTCCTATTGCTCTTAACCCATGGCTAAGAATTATTTTTATATTTTTACGTGGTTGAAAAAAAAATCAAAAGAATATTTCATCCCACATAAAGATTATATAAAATTCAAATGTTCATGTCCATAAATAAAGATTTATCAGAATACAAGCATGCTCATTTATTTATGCCTATGGCAGCTTTCACACTACAACAGCAGAGTTGAGTAGCTGCAACAGAGACTGCATAGCCTACGAAGCCCAAAATATTTACCATCTGGTCCTTTACATAAAAAGTTTCCTGACCCCTGCTCTAGAATAACAAAAACAGGCATATAAAAACTCTGAGCTAAACCTCAATCTTTAAGCATTCAAAACCTCAAATCTTTGGGTCTTTGAGGAGTTGATACACAACTGATTTCCAAGAGTCTGAGAATATCTGCCTGAATTGCTCATGGTTTAGGCAGGATTGACACCTGACCCCTCACCTCCAGGGAGCCCTTGCGCTGGGCAGCCTGTAACCTCTCTCTCCAGATCTGAGGGACTGAGGAAGGCCTGTCACCCTAGGAGAGCTGCAGCTGTCTGAGTCCTGAGCCACACAAATCCCACCCTGCCTGCCGCAATCGAGCCATTGAAGTTGCCTGCACATCAGCTGGCAGAGTGCTTTGCCTAGTGACAGGTCTCCCACTTAAATATAATCACCTTTTTATATCCATGGAGCTCTCTGAATGCCTCTCCCCACCCAAAGCTCTCCCTGATGATTGAAAAGAGCTAAACCAACAAATGGCATTATCTCTCTTGAATGGTCTTGGTCTATCACCTGGACAGGCCCAGAAACTTCAACCTTGAGCTTCTCTTTGTTGTAGCAACAGGTGCTCAGGAATGGAGTGGGGGTGGGCATGGGGGAGGATAGGTCTAAACACCAGATGGGGACAAGAAGAGGAAGGCTGTGAATGCTCTTTGGGGGAGAGATATCTTTAGAAACTGGATCAGCTTCACTACTCCAGAATGGGCTGGGACAGAATTTTTGCAGGACACAGGAGAGGCAGGTGACACAATGATCTTTCAAGGTTCTAAAAAATGTTCTATGACCCACCTGAGTGTGTGATAAAAAAAGAGGGTAATAAAGAATTTTCCTAAAATGCTCTAAGGGAAAATCAAGGGAAGAGTTATTTTTCTTATTTTTTAGGTTTTTTTTATAAAAATATTCCTATGGCTCAAGCCAGTTTAGTGACCACATTGTCTACTTCGTCCTATCTGACAAGGACTAGGAGGGTTTCATATTTCCCAAATGCCAATTTTTTAGATGCATTCAAATAGTTTAGACATACTATAAAATTTGACATTGGGGAGTTTGGAACTAAAGTTCAGAGGAAGCAGTATGGTATAGGGCAGGAGCCAACACACTTTATCTGGAAAGATCTAGATAGTAAATTACAGGATTTTTGGGCCACGAGGTCTTTGCTGCAACTGTCTAACTCTGCTGTTAAGCACAAAGGCAGTTGTAGATAACATGTAAATGAAGGATCATGGCTGTGATCCAAGAAAAGTTTATTTACGAAAACAGGTGGTGGTCCAGATTTGGCCCATGGGCTGTGTTTTACAGACCCCTGGTGTAGGGCTCTAGCCTGCCTAGCACGTTCTGCTTTTCCCTGCCAGAAGGGAAAGCACAGGAACATGTCAATTTATGGCAGAAGATGCCCCAGTGGGCCTGAGGAGAAGTTGTAGGTAAGCAGAATCCTGGAGGATAGGGACAGGGTCTTCAGGGACAGGGTCTTCAGAGTCAGGCTGAGATGGTGGCTGGCAGCAGAAAGAAGAGTTGGGGCCAGGCAGGGGCCCCCTAATGGCAGAGCATCTGAATACAGACACAGGTTGAGGTGGATGGTGGGGGCAGGGCTTCTGGTTTCCTGTGCTGCCTGGACCCTAAACAGCCTCACTCTTCCAGGTTCCCTGTGGCCAATGCTATGATGGTTCCTGCTCTTTTTGGCCATCCCTGGAATCATCTGGGATTTATGCCTCCTTTATGCCATCTACATTCTTGTAAACTCCCAATTTCTGCTCTTATCAAACCCATAAAAGCTCACCTTTAATAATCCTGCCTTGGTGACACCTTCCTTTGACATTCAGAATGAGTTAACCCTCCACTATGCATCCCTGGTGCTGGTTTACACCTCTACCAGATATAAATTGCATAATATTGAAAGTGATATTTATGGTTTCCCCATTGCTAGACTGTAGGATTTTCACGTGCATGTTTTCCTCATCTTTGCATTTTCAGTGGCTAGTTGGGGAAAAATGCCACGAGAGAGAGAGAAAGAGAGAGAAAGAAAGAAAGGAAGGAAGGAAGGAAAAGAAAAGAAGAGAAGAGAAAGTAGAAGAAAAAAAGAAATAAAGGAATGGAAAGGAAAGAAGGAAAGAAAAAGAAAGAAAGAAAAGAAAGAAAGAAAGAAAGAAAGAAAGAAAGAAATAGGTGCAAGAATGAGTTAATTCAAAATTATGCAATCTAGTGCTATCTTGCATGGCTTTATAATTGCTTTGTTTCTAGTGCCTTCTCTCCCAGTGGATTTTACTGTTTTTGAGGGAGAAGGACAGAATTGTAGTAGTCAGGATTATGCTAGTCACAAATGGCAGAATTTCCACAGCCAGCCCAGGCTAGAAGGGGGATTTTTTGGTTCCTGTAACCAAACCAAGGGAGGGCAGAGTGCAGCTGGCCTCGGGGACAGCTGGGAGCAGGGAAAAGACAAAGGGCTGGACTCGCTGCTCCTCGTTTGGTTTTTGCCTGTGTGCTGGTCTTAACAGCTCAGACTGCCTCTCTTTGGAAGCCAAGGGTGCCAGCAACCCCCAAGCTTCACAGCCTGCTGTCTTTCCCCAAAGAGGAGCTGCCTTTTTCCCCTGAAGTCTGCTTCAGGAAGTCTCAGGGAAGCATTATCTTGCCTTAGATCATGTACCCAACCTGCCATCATGGGTGGCAGATTTTCATAACTGGTAGCTTCTAGTAGAATCCAACAGGCTTGGGGTTGGGAAAAGACATCCCAAAGGAAGGGGGATGCATTTCTCGGAAGGAGGGAGGAGGTGTGCCAGGCAGATAGAATAAGAGATACCCACTTCGTTGTCTTCCCTTTCTGGAATAGCCCTTCCTGAGTGCTTGGCCCTGAGTGGGGCAGACACGTGTAGACAATGAGAACCATTTTCCTTCCTTTCTCTCTTCCCTGGTTCGCAATTTATCTTTAGGCTGGGACTGCCAACAACCTTGTCCAGAGGAGATTCATGCCCCCACCCTGATGGACCGACAACCCACCCTTTTCACAGACTCTGTAGGCTAGAAATGCCACCTTCAGCTTTGCTCTGCCTTTCTAGAGCCTTCAAGCACTGAATAAGGGAAGCCCAGTCACCTAGCATTCATTCAACATGCGTTCATCCAGCACTTTTAAAAACAATTAATAACTTTTATTTTTTAGAGCAGTTTTAGGCTCATAGCAAAATTGAGTGGAAAGTACAGAGTTCCCATCCAGCACTTATTTTTCAAAAATTATTGTGTGACCAGCTTTTATTGACATTATCTTATTTATTCTGCTCAACCACCCTGTGGGGTAGGGCTGTATTTTTATCTGCACATTGCAGAGACGGAAAGTGAGGCCTACAGAAGTATGGGGGCTTGCCTAAGACCTCACAGATTTTGAGGGGTCAATCTGGGGTGTTACTGTGCATTTTTCTTGGGTGCTTTCAAAGAGAAGTGTCCAAGGGAGGAAGGGCTGACTCTGTAGTGGTAGAATTCTCCACACCCAGATTAGATGTTAGGAGAAGTAGTGTCACTATTGAAGGGCTTTGAAAACCTCAGCAAACAGACCAGATTCTGTCTGCCCATATTCATTCAAGTCACCAATCTCGAGTCCCCACCGTGTCCCTTTAAGGGAGTCTGACAACTTCAAATAAGCAATAGGGACCTTCTGTGCCACCCCTTCCCTAACCTTGATGCTGGCACTCTGACCCCTTAATACCCATTTCATTGGTACCAAATGGAAAAGCCCCTCTAGTGGAGGGGGCTGGGGATGGAGGTGGCTGGTGGGGCTCTCCAGATTTCCCCAGCTTGTCCCTCCCAGGGCTAGTTCTCATGCCCAGGGGAGTCTCGTGGCTCAGCCCATCAGGCCATGGGCTACAGTTCCAGTTGCTTCTTTGGCTTCAGCACTTCCCAGCTCTGGTCTCTTGGGGTTAAGGTGCCTGCAGCGAGGAGAGGAGAATGGGGCAAGGGATTGGGGAGATGAACGGAGTGCATGGCTGGTAATATTTTCCAGTTCTTTCTAAAGTGTCTGCCTTCCCTTAATGGACACTGAAGTGAGCCAGCCCGCTGACTGCTCCGACTGCAAGATTGGTTACTGCTGACATCATCTGGGCAGCCAGACTGGGGAGGGGCGGGGGGATGTGGGGGAGAAACTGAGCGGGGGATTAATCCAGCCCCGAATGAATTGATAGACAAAGAGGGTGGAGATCAGGTAACCCTTTTCCCAAGCACAAGCCTTGGGGACGTGGAGAAACGCCAGATAGTTCCATTAGCGCAAGCATGGGGTGCTTTGCGGGCGCACCGCCCTCTACCCACGTGTCAGTTCCATTCCATGCTGCCCTATGCCTCCCCAGTCGGTGAGCTTCGGCTGAGAATCGGACTGTCCCAGGAATAGATTAGTGGAGGAGTGATAAAGTGACCTAACGTTAACAGCCCTCTTGGCACTGCCTTCAGGGGGGGACAGCAACACTGTAGCAGTTAGCTTTTGCGTGATAAACCACCCCCCAAAGTCAGCGATGTGTGACAGGTTCGCTGCTCCAGAGCCGGAGCTGAAGGGACAGCCTGGCAGTCCTGCTGGATGGGACAGGGCTCTGCGGCTCTCGGCTGTACTTACTTGCTCAGGGGCTCGTGGGCCGGCCGGTGGGTCAGGCTGGTCCATGACAGCCCGGATGACTGGAGCCTTTCTCTACATGCTCTCTCATCATGCTCCAGGGGGACTCGGGCTTATTCAGTGGCACGGCCAGGCTTGGATACCTGTGGCATAGTCTCTTGGCCAAAGCAAGTTCCAAGGATTCAAGGGCTGGAGTAAGAGGTTCTGGCCCCTGATGGAGGAGGGGAAAGAACTGTAGACATGTTTGCATTCTGCTTTAGACACACGCACCCTTTTTATGCACAGAAGTCCTCAGTTATCACTCTTGTTCCTAATGGGTATGGCAGGATAAAGGAAGAGAAGTTAATTCTCACAGGGGGTGGGGTGGGATGGGACAGAGTTTGGAGAAAACTTCACAGAGAAGGGAGTCTCGAAGGACAAACAGTATTTCTACAGGAGCTGAAACACACGCCTCTTTCTCTTCCTTTTCTATTATGTTTCTCTTGCCAAAATCCCACCTTGGGCCCCCCAGCTACCACCTGGTCTGTTGGCTGGGGAGTCCATCAGTGACTCTGTGGCGGGGGGGATCTGCTCCCTGGTTCTGGAGCCAAGAAAGCCTCCAGCCAGGCCTTGTAGGGGTTAGAAAAAGGGAGGTTCCTTAACTCGGGTTTTTGCCAAATGATAGTATTTCTCTCCTCTCTTTTCTTGAGCTCCTTCCCTGCTTCCTTTTCCTACTGGGATTTCCAATGGGTGTGGATCTATGGATGGCAGCAAGGAAAAAGATAAGTAAAAATTGTTATCATTCCACTGGCAATAAAAGAAAAAGATAAATTTATTTCTCCTATGCTGTGACGGGGTCATGCAGACTACCCCACACGTTAGCATGTGAATTCTTTGTGATGGCTCAGCCCAGTGTTGGGGGCAGAGTAGGTGTCAATAAATAGAGTGGGGGCAACAGTTGTAATTATTGTGACTAATGAATCATTAGAAATGGAAACATTATTTGAGCAGCTCTCTGCTGCCTTAGTATAATTTGCTGATTTGCGTACTCTACCAGGAAGATTATTAAGCACAAACAAACATACAAATTTTAGACTTATCTTTTCTATGATCCAGCAATCCCACTACTGGGTTTTTATCTAAAGGAAAGGAAATCAGTGTGTCAAAGAGATACTCGCACCCCATATTTATTGCAGCACTGTTAACAATAGCCAACATATGGAATCAACCTAAGTGTCCATCAACTAATGAATGGGTAAAGAAAACATGGAATGGAATACTATGGAAGGAAATATTATTTGGCAGTAAAAAAAGAATAAAATCCTGTTACTTGCAGCAAGGGTGGAACTGGAGGTCATTATGTCAAGTGAAATAAGCCAGACACAGAAAGACAAATACCGCATATTCTCACTGATATGTGGCTGATAACAAAATGGATCTCATGGAGGTAGAAAGCAGAATGGCAGATACCAGAGGCTGGGAAGGGTAAGAGGCGGGGGAATGAGGAGAACTTGGTTGATGGGTACTAACATATAGTTAGACAGAAGGAGTGAGGTGTGGTGTTTGACAGCACCATGGGGTGACAATTGTTAACAACAATACATTGTATAATTCAAAATAGCCAGAAGGGAAAATTTGAAATGTTCCCAACACAAATAAATAATAAATGTTTGCGGTGATGAGTACCCTAATTTTATCATTACACATTGTTTGCATGTATCAAAATATCACACGTACCCTATAAATATGTATACTAATTAGGTATCAATAAAAAATTTAATATAAACAAGCAACTTTCTGTTTTAGCACATGCCTGGGGAACTCTCTTTCCTTGGGGAAAAAAAAATCCCAGAAGGAAATTTAGTTGGGTCTGGGGTTGGTCCTCCTCCCCATGAAATCCACCCATGGAGAAGTCCTTGGTCCACACCTGCACCTGCGGGAGGATGCCTTGACCTTGCCCTCAGCCTCGTGGCAGCTGGAGGAGGTGAGAGCAACACTGAGGGTGCAGGCTGTTTTCTTATGCCCCCCCCCCATCTTTGTGGCCAGGACTGCTCCTTCTGCAAAGAGAGAAGTGGTGTCCCCTAAGCCTGTTTTGTCTTGTCTCTCTCTGTCCTGTCTTTGAAGTTCCTAGGGACCTTGTGCTTTGCTTGGGTGCCAATCATGAAGTGGGCTGAGGGCTGCAGTCTTCGGTGGGGGTTCTGTGCAGTGTGTTCCCAGTCTGGAAGATGTGACCAGAAGTAGAGGTTCAAGATGGGAGCCACGGCAGTACAGCTACCGCCATCCTTATGTGGTTCTCATATCTCCTTCCTCTCTGCTTTTCATGATAGAAGTAGTTTTTCAGTCTGAAATCATTGGGTTGCAAGGAACAAAAATGGAACTCCAATTAGTGCAGACAAATGAGACATTTCAGCCAGAGTTGGGCAGGGCACAGAGATGCCTCCCAGAAATAAGAAAAGAGGCTGCAGGAGCCAAGGTTTTTCCTCATCATTGTTTGCCCATACCTGTTTATCTGTGCTTCTCTCTGACTTTTAATTCATTTCTACCACTTCCCAGAGGCTTTCTTCTCTTGGGAGGCACATGACCACCAGCAAGCCCTGCTTAGCAATCCCTGCAGAAATAGAGTGCCTGTTTCCCTATAGTATTCTTAGCTCAATTCCAGGGAAGAAGTCTGAGTTTCCTTACTTGGGCCACATGTCACCGCTGCCCAAATACGGAGCATTAGGCTTTGTTAGTCCTTGGTCAACTGCCCACCCCTCCAAGGAGGAGTTCAGTTTCCATCACCAGAAGAAAGAGGATGGGAAGTTTTGCTGAGTGGACAATAACCAAAAAGTACTCTAGCAGGCAAAGACCTAAGCAGGCCACATAGTCCTTTTCTCATTGTCGGCAGAGCCCATCAACATAGGTGCTGTCAACGCTTCCTTCCTGTGACTGACCGGTGGAAGCCAATCATAGCATTCCCATCCTTCCCTGACGGTGATTCGTTTTGGCAGAAGCATGTGATGTAATTCTGGTCAATGTGGTATAAGGAGACACCACCTGAAGACTTCTCAGTCCTTAAAAAGGGGGATCTCTTATGCTGGCCACTATCTCACCTGTGGGGGATGCCTGAAGCTGTTGGACCCGGCCTGCAGCAGGGGAGACCTAGTCAAGGTCAAGGCTGGCAGAGCAGAGCATAGCCTGGTCCTTGAGGATCTGGTTGAGCCACTGAATTAACCAACCCTGAGGCCACCTTCCCAGGGGCATTTTGTTTATGCAAGAGTACATTTTCTGTATTGCTTAAACCAGTAGTTTTCAATGTCTTGTCCCTGGACCAGATCATCAGCATCCCCTGGGAACTTGTTAGAAAAGCAAGTTCTTGAGCCTCACCCAGACCTGCTGAGTCAGAAATGCTGGGGTTGGGGCCCAGTCATTTGCTTTTTAACAAGCCCTCCAGGTACACACTAAAGTTTGAGAGGCATCATCTAATACATTTGAGTCAGGATTGGAGGGGCATTTGGTTTCATTTACTTGCAGCTGAAAGTAATTGGGACCCCCATGACAGAAAGAGTCTAGAAACAACCTAGAATCATTCTCACTGACCCTGTCATCTTATATCTGTGACCTAGTTTAGGAAGGAACAATATGCAAAGTGTGGAGCCTTCCTGCTATGATGCTGCCCCTGAAGTCTGGGCCCTTGGAGACTTGGAGCTCTTATTCTCATTTGCACTGTTATCCGGAAACCTTTACTTTTCCTTACTTTGCTTTGGGGACCTGCACAGGGAAAGTCACACAGACTCTTTACCTGATGCCTTTAACTTCAAGTTGCCTGTATCAGCCAGGGTCCTGGCAGGAAGCAGATGGCACATTCCAATGGGGCAATTCGAACAGCATTTAATAAAGGCGTTGTTTGCAAAGGTGGGGGCAGGACAAAGGAGACCCTACCAGGGGTGATGCAGAGTCCCCGGGCTAGTACCAACATTGCTACCCCCAGGCCTGAAATGGGAGGAGAAAGGACAATTACTGGAACCTAGAGACCCCCCCCACCCCAATCCTTATATGCCCATATCCTAATCCCTGGAATCTTGTTTGGAAAAAGGGTCTTTATAGACCTACTTAAGTTAAGGATCTTGAGATGAGGAGACCATCCTGGTTTATCTGGGTAGACTCCAAATCCAATGACAAGTGTCCTTATAAAAGAAAGGCAGAGGGAGATTTGGGACAGACAGAGAGGAGAAGATGCAGAGAAGAGGAGGAGGCGTCGTGAACACAGAGACAGATTGGAGTGATGAAGACACAGATCAAAGAATGCTGACAGCCCCCGGAAGCTGGAAGAGGCAGAGAACAGGTTCTCCCTGAGCCCCCAGAGGGAGCGTGGTCCTGCCAACACCTCGATTCCAGACTGCTGGCCTCCTGGGACTGTGGGAGAACAAATTCCTGTGGTTTGTAAGCCACCAAGAGTAGTAACTCATGACAGCAGCCACAGGAGACTAACGCAGTAGCTCTGTGGAAAGGACCATGTGCCAGGAGCTATAAGGAACCCAGACAACCTGGGACAACACTGCCCGGAAGGAAAAGGGAATCAGTTCTCAACTTTCACTGTCTTCATTCTCTTTGGCCTCCTGAGAGGTCTCCCATTGGCCAAACCCAGATGCAAACCATAGAGCAAGGGAGCCCCTTGGCCTGGTCCCTAGGGTTGGCCTCCTGATACTCGGCAGGATGGAGAAGGCTGGGCCCGGAGGGATGAGTGGAAACTGCCCAGTGTACACAGCACAGCAAGAAAAGCACAACTGAATGGTAAACACTGAACAGCCATGGGAAGATGAGGTACAAACACTGACATGAGATGTCTGTGGCAAGAATTAGTGCTTTGTAAAGTTGAGAGGAAAAAAAACCCAATCTTTCTGGGAAAGCTGGTGGAAGAAGTAGAAGTCTAAGTCATGTCTGAGTAGTGGGAGAAAGATGGTTTGATGATGCAGGGTGAGGAAGTTCCTGGAAGATAGCTAGAGACGGTGGTGGGACAAGAGTAGGTGGGACAAGAGAAGGTGGTGGGACGTGTGTGACTAGCACGTGGTTAAGGTGAGTGGGGAAACCTGGTGGGAAGAGGGGAGAATTGGGGGAACTACTATGTAACCTAATGTAGAACCTTTACATTTTTGCAGATTTATGGCATTGTGGTTCAATCAGCGATAGGGTCACCATGGAGGGCCCTAACCATCCCTTCTTCTGACAGATGAGGACAACCCTATCAGACCTAGCCTCAAAGCCTGTGGAGTGCTGCCTCCCAGAAAGGTGGCTGGGTGAGTGCTGGGGTCAGTTCTGTGTTCTCTGGATGAGAAAGCACAGGGCTCAGAGGACAGATGCTGGGCTGGGTGGATTAGAGGGATCTGGGGTCATTACCCCAGAAGTAAGTTGCTAGGCAGGCTCGGGGGAGGGTTTGGACTCAGACTCATCAGGGCCACTGCCCCATGTGACCCTAAGTGACATATTTTGTTTTCCCTGTGCCTTTCTCAGGAAAGCAGGAAGAATGAATTTCTCTCTTTCTGTCTCATAGAGACTCAGAAAATAATGGATAATGGTAAATAAACCAAGGGAAATAAATAAATGACAAGCACTCATTCACCAAGCTGCACAAAATTATCCAGATACAAAGTAGGGAAGGAAAAACAAAGGGCTGGGGGCAGGTGGAGAATATGGAAACCATTTAGCTGTGGGCTCAAGAGGGATGCAGGAATGAACATTTCTTAGCAGGAGAGACAATTTGCCCCCTCTTTTCCCTCCACCCAAAAAGTTTTACTTCCCTTGGCAGATGATCCAAGATGGAGGACCGTTGTTTACATGGCTCTTCACTCTGACATGTGAGGATCTGGACAGAAAATTGTTCTTAAGAGTGTGAACTACCTGGCAGCTTCTATTCTATCCATCTCCATCCACTTTGTAAGGTACAGCAACAACAACGACAAACCAAGTTACCAAGGCACAGAAAACATTTGTTTGGTCACTTGCCTAGTGCTCCTGAGCCAGAGATCTGGGCATCTGACCCTGGAGGGGCCCTTCATCCCGAGGAGTGTGGTGCACGTTTCACAGTGAGCAGAGGCTGTCTCTGACGTGTACAGGGAACCGGGGGGTTCATAGCAGTTTGCACATAGAGGGGTGTGTGTGTATGTCTGTGTGTGTGTCTGACTGTTAAATGCTATCTGTGTGTCTGCAGGCAATGCTGTGCCAATGAAGTTGGACATGCTTCCATGCACAAGATGGGGTCTTGGCCTTGGCAGGGAGGAGCTGTACGTGTGGCTGTGAGTGATGGCAGAGTCCAGGGCCTCTAGGGGCCTGTCACCTGCAGGACTCATTTATAGAGGAGACCAGGTGCTTGGAGTGTCCCCAAAGCAAGACAGCACACTGTCATGAGTTTGAAAAATACTCCTGGGAGAGATATAAATAAAGACTCTAAGCCCAAAGCCAGGGTTTTAGAAAGCCATCCTTAAACACAGGATAATTTATAGCCATTGCTGTCTCTTCCCATGGATGACTCAGCTCTCCTAGCCCAGTGGGCCCAGCCTGCTCCAGTAACCTTTGCTGAACAGGAAGAGCTGAAGCAGACTCCAAGGGACCCAGTGATCAAACCACCCAGCACATGATGGGCTTTGGCTCAGACACCCTTCCCTCCACCCCCAGCCCACCTTCTGGTCCTCGGGAGGCAGCAATCTGAGGACAAAGACCCACTTAAGAGGGTCTCAAAGACTCTTGAGCCCAATAGAAAGAGTAGAAATGAGAGTACTTTTCCCTTTTATTTAAAAACTAATACATATCCAAGTCAGGTGCCGAAAACTGGCTGGAAAGACGGGGCAGGTAGTGATCTGCTCAAACACTGTGGTAAATTGGTGGTGGGAGGCAGTGAGCAAGGAACAGGATTCATTTTCCAACTCTCTCTCTCTCTCTCTCTGCCCCTCCCCACCTGTCTTCTTTCATTATATTTTTAGCAGACTCTTTGGCCAACCACGTCTAAAGAGACAGATGCAAGTACAGAGGGTGCATACCAGAACCAAAGGATGTTTCTTTTTCTTCGTTTTGCCTTAAAGACCTTCCAGTAATATGGAAAGCACTGGAAGTGCTTGAAGGTCTTTTTTAGCCACATGCCTTCCCCTGACTTGGATCTCGGGAACATTTTTATGCCAAGGCCCATATGCCTGACTGTCCAAGTGTAGGGAAAAAAAATCATCATTCAGGGCTATTTTAAAAATAGTTTAGCTCTTTGATCAAATTGCTAAACAGCATTGAATCAAGTTTTCTCTGCTTTAGGAGATGAATTTTTGCATCTGGCCTAATTTTAACACAGGGTCCAGCGCATACTAGGTATGCAATAACTTTCCAACAGATGAATAATTCCTTGAATCTTAAATGAAGTGTCCTTGTTAAATATGCATTTATGAAGCCACCTGTGTGTGTGTCTGTGGGCACGTGTGGGTGTGTGCTTCTACGACAGGGTGTTTTCAAAGGCCTCTTCTGGCAACAAAATTCCATGTTTCTGTGACCTATATTCTGGGTACACACAGTCATATGCTGATACTTTGATTAATCCTTGGGAAGGAAGTTTCCAGTTAGCTGAGTTAAAACACCCCCCCCCCCCCCACACACACACTGGAAACCTACGGAAACCTACACAAACCTACTTCATAAATGGCAGAAAGCAGAGGCCCCTGGAAGCTGCGTGTCTAGACCCACAGCGTTTCTGCCTGGTCTGGCCCAGCCTCGCGGGAAATGCATAGCGCCCACTCCGGATCCCCAGCCCAGTCTGAAGTTTGTCACCTGTCCCCTGCCTCCTCTTTCTCATCTTTTCATCTGAGGAGGGTCTTCGACATTCTTGGTTTCTAGAGGCCTCCATCCTCTCCATCACCTCTGTCTTTCCTTGTCTTCAAACTAAAAAAGGCTGCATTTCACCCGTATATGCAGATTGATCAGCACACATTGATGGATGAGGATTGGAGATCCCTGCTGTTTATAGGAAGGAAACAGGTGCACAGAGAGGTTAAGAGACTCCCAAGGTCACACAGCTGGGGGACAGCAGCAACCCAGCCCTTTATTCGGATCTAGAATTGATCTAATTGATCTATAATAATTGTTAAGTAAGAGCCACAGGTACAATTCCACAAGCCTGCCACTCGGGGACCTTAAAGTGGCATTGAGGCTGAGTTGAGTGACTCTTTCTGCCCTTTTGATAGCTGATTGCTCTGTTTGGATCAATACTATTTGGTACGACTTCCAGTGGTTTCCTCTAACCTATTTGGGATATACACACTGCATCAGGGATTCACAGACCCGCTGGGCCTCCCAGATGGCATCTGCTTTCTGAGGTTCTCAGCCACCAGGCGGAAGAGTTCCAGCCCCGGCAACCCTTGGTTCTGAAGGCTGTAGGGAGGCCCTTTGGGAAGCAAACAGCCTTGCATTTCTGCTTTTTCTTCCAGCATGAGAGAGGCCCCTTCTGTGCAAAGTTGACCGTGGATGCCTCCACTGTGCACTCTCACCCTGATCATCTGCAGGTCTTGGCTGAACACTTTATGGACAGAGGATAGCATTTGGGTACAAGAAGGTCTCATAGAGCCAAAAACCAGTCCCACTGGTTAGAGCAGGAAGAGAGACAGGCCCACACGAGGATTCTGTTACTCAGACGAGAGGGCCTGTGTGCCTGCACATGGATGACAGGGGTGGTCTTTGGCCCCAGACGGCACAATTCTGACCTGATTGGCTTGTAAAATGGGCTACTCACATGCATCACGGCCCCGGCCAAGGTCATGGGGCCCATGATCACCCTGGGAAAGGAAGATCTGTGGTCTCTGGAGACAACTGAGATGAGTCGGGAAGGAGAGCAGAGGCGGGGAGCAGAGAGAGGGGGTGTCCTGCCTTGCAAACCCCTCCTCCACCCCCAAGTCAGAAGAGCCAACGGTATGGGCCAGACCAGGGCCAGCTGACACTGTGGCCTGTTTATACCCTGTAACCAGAGCCTGTTCTCGCAGAGGCTGCCTGACAGCTGCGGAGATGAAGGGACGGGCCGCCGCTTCCAGAGATTGGGTGACCTGTGCTGGCGTCCATCTCGTGGGCAGCTGATCCTGAACATTTTCTCAGGTCAGAGGGTGGGAGAGGCAGAGCCAGCCCCAGCCACTGCTCGGTGGCGGATCCTGGAGCTCTCTACTGAACTTGCTCGCCTGCCACCTCCAAACCCCTGTCTCCCAATGGGGTTGCTTTCTCCAGGGTCAAGGGAGGTGAGAGGGGAGTTCTGTATGTTTCATTGGTCATTTTCCTCTCTCTTTATCTTTGTCATCACAGAAACCAAAAAGAACACGTGGTGCAGATCTGGGCCAGGCAGAATTCTAGATTCTGCTGCCAAATGCATCTCTCAGGCCAGAGCGCTTCTCTCCTTGCCCCCACCCCAGGCCTTCCCTCAAAGGCCAGCTTCATCTCCCTTCCCATCTGGGTCCCTTGGCTCTGGGAGGCAGAGGCAGAGACCACCTTCCACTCAGCCCAGGCTGCAGCCCCCCACCAAGAGGCTGGGGCAGTGAGCTCTCCCTGCCAGGGTCTGGCGAGGCTGAAAATTCTTCAAGCCAGTTCATTCCACTGGCTCTTCCACGGGCTGTGTCCTGTCCCTCACCAAATTCCACATCCTGATGCTTTCAGTTACAGTTAGGCTCTCACCTCCTCATCTTCCCTGCTTCTATCCCACTAACCGCCCCTGCAGCAGCTGGCTCTGCCTGTGCCCCGCCCCGAGTCCCAGGTGCCGTGAAAGTGGGTACACATTGTGTCCTGGTTCTCAATGTTCACACCTCTCATGATATTTGCAGATGGTTAATGTGTTCCTTCCTTTGGTCTCCTGCTCCCCACCACTCTGCCTTGCTGGGCAGGGGTCCAGGGGGTGGCAGGGAGGGAGGGGCAGATTTAGTTCATACTGGAGCCCGGCCCTGGCATGGCCACTGACTGGTGCTCTCAGGGCTGTGTGCCAGAGTGGCTTCCACTGTCCTGGCCCGTCCCTTTTCTGGTGGCAGCCTGGGCAGGGGAGCGGGTGGAGCTCACGGGACTGGCTGAGTTTGTTCAACAGCTGCCTCAGAAAGGAAGAGGTGAAGGTGAGACTAGAGGGTATCAGAAAAACAGAAAAAACCGAGGCATTTAGACTTAGAGAGGTCTGAGCTCAAGTCCACGCACGGTTGCTGACCAGCCATGGGGGCGTAGACAGTTTCTTCATCTTTTAAAATGGGAATGATGATAGTTCACAATTCTCGTGATGAATGTCAGGATCATGGACGTACTGGAGGGGAAGATGCTTGGGAAATTGTTTCCTTAGGTCTGGCTCATAGTGGGTGCCAGGAAAAAAGAAACGCGGGAAGGAAGGAAGGAGGGAGGGAGGAAAGAGGAGTACAGAACTTTCTGAGACCCGTGCTTTTTCAAGTACTGAAATCTGAAGCAAACTGGACTTAGAAGCTGCTGAGTTCACAGGTTCTGGCTCCAAGATTTGCTGTGTCTCCACTTTGCGACTGTTCACTCACTGATGAGATTTTTCTTCCTTTTTCTTTCCCTTGATCAGAGTCTCAGGGAAAAAAAGAGAGCACCTTTCATAACACCCGGCACAGAGTAGCAGTAAATCAATGTTGCTTTGTGCTCCTGAGGACTTCTCAGCAAGGAGGGAGGCCTGGCCATCTCTCCCGCCCTCTGGCCACTTGCTCTGTGCCCCATTCTCAAAGTTCCCATCTGGGTTCAGGCTCTCAGACCTCCCCTGCTCCCTCCCACTCCCTCCCACTTCAGGCCTCTGCCGCTCCTTTGTGCCTGGAGCGCTTTCTGCTACAGGTCACCTCCAGGGCTCTGCCACTTTCCAGCTAATTGACCCAGGTGGGTCACTGAACCCATCTAGGTTTCAGTTTCCTTGTTTGTAAAGAGAAAAACTAGACACAATCTTTAGCTTGCTGGGAGAGCTGCGTGGGATCTAGGAAGAGCGGCACTTAGTCCCAGGCCTGCTTCTGGGTCTGTGCACAGGGACAGCAGCTCCTGTGATTTCTGCTCATTACAGCAGGTCCCTCCTTCTCTCTGTTCCCGGGGCCTGTCACCTTCCGTTCTGTTCTTTGTCCTGCTTCTCCCCCAACAAAGGCAGACTGGGACACTCTCTCCCCAGCTCCCATTTTCTCACTGCAAGACAAGCCCATCACCTCCCCACCCCAGCTGCCCACATCTTTGTTTTACTAAATGTGGGAGAACTTAATAATATTTTAGAACTTTATGAAGTCCTATAAGCATACATCTGAATAATAACTTTCCTGTTGGAATAATATCTAGAAGCTCTGTTGGGTGTTTTGGCCTCTTGCTTGAATTCTTTATTTTTTTTAAGCAAAAAATACACATTTATTTACTAACCAAAGACTCCTAATTAAACCAATACTTTGAAATAGCTGGATGTAAAATGTTTGTGGTAAAGATAATTAAACATGATAATGAAAAACAGAAACAAAAACGAACAAGCCAGGTGGAAAAATTTGCTACTTGAACTGAGATTGCTCCTTCTCGCAGCTTGTTGCTGTGCAAAGCCATGATGACATTTTTATTCTTCTTTTTTCATAGATCTGAGTACAGGTGACATTGTCCATAATGCATTCTACCAATACTTTTTTTGTCTTCCACTTTCCTTATTACTGTGTTTTTCTCTCTCATTCCACTCCTGGTGCGGAACCAACGCACCGTTTATGAAGTTGCAGACAGTCTGAGCTCTTCTCCTATCAGCTGTACTTCCTCCAAACTTCTCTCCAAGTTTAGAAGAAGACTGTGCTGTTTTCAAAGTGCTCTCAGTTTTTATGGTGAGGCTTTTGCCATCAGAAGGGACGGCACCATCTGGTTTAGCCGTTGCACCATTTTTTTGCAGGGCCATTCTCACATCTACTTCCTTTAGGTACTTGCTGTCTGCCAGGTACCACCTTCCTAGCAGCTGCTGCTGGAGGACCGTGGTGGGTGACAAGCTAGCAGGGTGGGCGACAGACTAGCAGGATCCTGTGGGGAGTGGGTGCCCTCCTGCTCAAATCCTTAATAGTGGAGTTCACAAAACTCCAGCCCCGCCCCACCCCTGCATTTCTGAGTTATTTCAACTTCAGCCTCCTAGATGGATCTGCCCTTCTCAGAAGGAGATGGGGAGATGCAATCAAGGAAGAACGATAAATGGGTTAATGCTTGTTCTATGGGGATCCGCTACACCAGTGATGAGCTTTGGCTCTGGGGCTGGGGAAGTGAGAAGAGATTTCCTTAGCAGTGGTTCTCAAACTTCAGTGTGCAGAAAATCACTGGGGTGCTTTCTAAAAAATGTCATTTTTGAAAAAAATCTGCCCCCGCCACCACCGAATTGATTCTGATTCATTAGTTCCAGGGAGGGGCCCAGAAATTTGCACCTTAGCTCTTCAGATGAATCTGAGGCAGGTGGTCTAGGCAACCCCAACCCCAACTGTGAACACTTGGAAATATCTTTTGCTTGTCCCATAGTAAGTGTGTCACTCCCAGGTTGTCCTTGTCACAAGCCAACCTGAGTCAATCTGCCCAAGCACAACTCTTGGTAGAGCCAAGGAAACTTGAGCTGGGAGAGTCTAGCTGTTCCTTCTCATCCCTGCCACCATATTCTAAGGCAAGTAAGTCTCAGACCAGACTCATACCTATGGTTGTTAAATCAGCATTTACAGTTAAACAGGCATCTGCTCTGTTAGCTTAAATAAGTCCCCGTTCTCTGTCCTTGTAGATCCTCTGACCTCTCACCAAAGGTTCATTCAAGGCAGAAGCAACACAATTCCAAAGGCAGGATCCTATCACTCTGATAATTGGCATCAGGCCATTAGAAACCCTCTTGACCAGTGGCTGGTCACAGGACTACTTGGGGGCAAAGTCCCAGAAGCCATGCTAGGTGCAGGCCTAGGTCTCCATGGGTTCCCATCCTTGAGTATTTCTAAACTCTTTGAGCCAATCCACATATTGTGAATATCTTTAATTTAATAAGAACTCATTTCCACCGTTCTTCATACTAATAAAAAAGTCTCCAGTAAAAGCCCAGTTTGGACCAGCAAATTGACAAAGTCTTAGATGTGACCAAGATCTGGATGCTGGCAGGATGAGGGGACACTGACCCTGGAGCATGGCCACCCTCTGCAGGACTTCCCCTGAGCTCACACCTTTGCTTGGCTTCCTCCTTCCCTGGTTTCCTTACTGGCTCCTCTGGAAGGCACTTCCACAGTAAATTATTCCATAAGAATACTTATGGAAGTATTCCAAAGAATTCAGGGTCTGCTGCCGGGGAACTGGTGGGCTATGCATTTCTGCAGGGTGGTCGGTCCCTGATTTGAGAGCAAATCAGAATCACCAGAGGTGCTGGTTAAAGATGCAGATTTCAAGGTCGGATTCAGAGACTGCAGGGTGGGGGCCCGGAATCCGCAATTGAGCAAGCTCTCTGGGGGATCCTGCTATCGGTGGTCCTGGGGTCTCCTTCTGAGAAGCTCCACTGTAGCCCTCTGGAAGCCCGAGTCACCAGCGACGGGCTGACACAAGCTCGGACACCTGCAGCCACATCCCTGCCTCGACATCTGCCGACCCGACAACTCGAAGTGGCTTGGCGTCAGCCAGGGACAAAGGGCTGCTGCCCACAGGCCAGCTGGCACTCTCCTGGTATCAGGCCGATCCTCCAGGCCTGGAATCTGCTTGGCCCCAACCCAAGAGGGGTGCTTTGCAGAGACCTGCTTGTTTGAACGTCTGAGAACCATGAGACCCCTGCCTGGCACCCATCCTTCTACTCTTCATGCTGGCACCTGCCCAAGTTGCCCAGTTTCCATTTCCTAGTTATTGAGTCACTCACACTCTCTTTGTCTCTTACACACACACACGCACACGCACACACACACACACACACACACACACACGCACACATCCCTTCGTGTCGAGTCTCAGGGACATGGGGGTGGGACAGAAGCCCCAAACAGCCGTTTCTGGCAGGACATCTAGTAGTTGCACACACAAGCGTTATTGTCACACTTCCTGGGTTGAATCTGGGCTCCTTCCAATCTCACTAGCTTTGAGGCTTTGGGAAAGTTATTTAATCTTTTTGTGCCTCATTATTATCTTTTTTTCTGAAAAATGGAAATAATGAGTAACTACCTCTGAGAGTTTATTTGTTGCTGATAAAATGCCTGGCACCTAGCGAGTGCTTAATAAACACTAGCTAATCTTACTGTGCAGGCAGAACAAACTCCCCTAACCCCCAGCGAGACAGGTCAGCCGGAGACGGTCAAATGTTATTTGCACCCTCATAGAAGCAATGGGGTGTGTCACTCAGGGGCCCTCACGACCGCTTTCTGCAAGGTAACAATGGGCAAGTAGGGGTGGAAACGAGTTGAACAAACGTTTTTAGCTTTGCATAATTATGTTTTGACTGCAGGCAGACACAGGGACATTTTGACTGTAAGGATAGCCAAGGGGACAGGAGAACTGGGATTTGTGCTGGAAGCCAGCCTTGCTCAACACACACATATGCAACTCATACACACATACATGCGTAGGCACACACACACATTCACAGACCTTCTCATATGCACGCATGCACACCCACACACTCACGCACATTTACATATATTTTCATACATGTGTATCCTCACTCACACACTTTCTACACACACGTACACATTCTCATACATGTATATGCACACACACGTAGTGCACATATATTCTTACAATACACATTCTTACACTTGCACACACATTCGAAGACAGACATGCACACGTAGACTCCCTTTCACACATACACCCCCACACGCACCCACTCACACACTCATGCACACACAGACACACACACTCACACAGACACACTCACACACGCCTTCCGTGCAGGCAGTTAGAGAGGCCTTGCCCGGGTGTGGGTGGGCGGCAGCGGCTGAGGACAGAGGAGCAGGACCGGGGGAGTCAAGAACACTCCCGGGGAGGAGCCAGGTAAAACCAGACTCAGTCACGTGTCTTCCGGGTGAGGCTGCCCTGGGCAAAACTAAGCCTCTTACGGAGCCAAAGAACCAAGCCCCACACTAGGGACTCCAGCAAAATGTGGTCGCAGGGAGGAGGCAGGTTTGCTGAAATCTGCCCGGGAGGCAGTAGCAGCAACCCCAACGGTAGAAATGAGCAGTGAGGGGCCAGGCGCTGTGCCGCCCGATTTTACTGCCTCTTATTGAATAACGATTGGTTACACTATGGGCCTGTGCTGCAGAGGAAGAAACTGAGGCACAGTGGGCTTCTCAGCTAATATGTGTGGGCATCGAGCACAGCTGACCCGGGGTGGACGGCAGCCGGCTCCTGCGCCCCTGCCACACAGAGCGGGTGTGTGAGCCGAACTCTTGGGCCAGTGTGTGGGTGGGGCCCGGGGGCCCGGGACGTGGACAGAGGCAGCCAGTGTGTGGCCTGCTCCAGGGAAGGGAGGGTGCCAGGTGAGGAGGACTTGGTTCTGGGAGCGACTTCAATGCTCGATGATCCTCGTTTTAGAAGTTTGGCTTTCGTTTCTGCCCTGTGGGCACTGGGAAGAGCAGGGGCCTGGAGAAGACAGTTCTAATGGGGTGGATGGAAAAGGTCAAAGAGCAGAGGAGGGAGCTCTGGTGCGGCCCACCAGAGGGAAAGTGGGGACAAGTCATGCCTGGGGGTCCGGCTGGCAGGCCTTCCTGACTGACTGCAGGAGGTGGCTGTGGGAGAGAGAAGGAAGGCCAGGAGGGACGGGGTGTTTCTAGCAGGGCAGCTGGCAGGATGGTGGGGCAGGTGACCGAAATTAAAGGTGCAAGAGGAGAACACACAGCAGGAGAGGCGCTGAGGAATACGGCACGGATGTCCTCATGTGGAGGGGCTCAGGGAGCAGGCTTGGGAACACTCAGCTCAGAGGCTCTGCCACCCCCAGGGCTTGTGGGGCAGGCACATGGGGCAGTGCCCTGAGGAGAATGCCCTCGTGGGAGGTGGGACAGCTGCCAGTGCCGGACGCCAGAGCGGTCAGGCAGAATATTCCTGGAAAAGGAGGGCCCGTGTGTGCATGTTGGGAGACTGCCCTTCCTCCTTCCCTCCCCAGGGACTGTGGCTGCCCTACGGGGAGGGGTTCAGGGCTGCTTTGCTCAGCTGACTCCTCCCCAGTGTCACCACCAAAGGCTGAGCTCACACTTCCTGTTCCAGGCTCTCTGCACATCTCGAGGATGCCGGGTGAGACTGAGCCCGAGCTCGATCCCCCGAGATGGGGGAGAGGTAGCCAGAGAGAAGATCCCCGCCTGGACCCATTGATCGAGTGCCTCCTCTCCACTCGGTGTGGGCTCAGCCCCATAGGTACATGTACACAATGGTGGCGGATGTGGCATAGGTACACAGAGGACACCTGCTCAGCCTCGAAGAGAAGGGAATCCTGACACTGTGACAGCAGGGACGGGCTCTGGAGGACATGATGCCGAGAGAAATAGTCCAGGCACAGAGAGACAGGTGCCACGTGACCTCACCTCCATGTGGAATCTTGGGGAAGTGGAGAATAGAAAGGGGGTTCCCAGAGGCTGAGGGGCAGAATGGGGAGACGGTGCTCAAAGGGTGCAAAGTGTCAGGGAGGCAGGAGCAGCACCTTCTGGAGACCTGTCGCCGCACAGCACGGTGGTTACAGTGAATAATATGTACCCTGCATTTCAAACCTGCTGAGACAGTAGATTTTAAATGCACCCACCCCCCCAAAATAAGTATGAGATGATGAGTATGTTAATTAGTGTGATTTGATCATTCCATAATGTAGACACATAGCAAAATACCACATTGTGCCCCACATATATACAATTATTATTTGTAGAATAAAAATGAAAGTATGTAAATGAGACTCAGTCCCTGCCCTCAAGGGATTCGCAGGCCAGCAAAAGAGAGGCTCGTGCAAGCACAACGTGGGACCGTCGTGGCGTAGGTGCTGTGGACGAGACACCAGTTGTGAACCATAGGGAAGGGACGATTGCTTCTTTCTGGAAGGGTCAGGGAACACTGCATGGCACTTTTCACACTGGGCCTCGAATGGTGAGCAGGGCTTTCTGGGCACACAGGGACAGAGGGCAGAGTGGGGTCTGGGGGAGGCAGGACATCTCCCCAAAGGAAACCACACCAGGAACAAACATGTGGTTTGGTGCAGAGACGGAGGAAAGAGATGGGTGTGGCAGCAGGGTGGTTGGGGTCAGCTAGGGATGATCCTGTGGCTCATGTGAGTGGCAGCCGTCCTCTTGTAGCAGCACACAGTGAACCGGTGACGACGTGAGGCTCTATGCGCGGTCCGGTATGGCCACCACGGACTGTGTGTGGCTCCTGAGCACTTATAGTGAGGCTCATGTGGCTGAGAAACTGAATCTTTCATTTTTTTTTTGAGACAGAGTCTCACTGTGTCACCCTGGGCACAGTGCAGTGGCATTGTTATAGCTCACTGTAACCTCCAACTCCTGGACTCCAACAATCCTCCTGCCTCTGCCTCCCAGAGTGCTAGGATTATAGGCAGAGCCACCAGACCTAGAAGAGCTTTCCTATTTTGCTTCTCTTCCTTCCTGGGCTAGGTAAGAGCAGAAGAGATTCTGTTAGAGACAAATTCGTACCGTTTATTAAGGGACTTCCTCTGTATCCATCACTGAAAGTGAGATGCTGTGGAGACAGCCAGAGGAAGGATAAGATACAGCCTCGAGCCTCTTGGGTTTTACATTTAAGGTGGGGAGATAATTCCGTAGATGAAACAGAATAATAAAAGCAGACAGAACTGAAATGTTAAAGCGTGACGTCCAGATGAATCACAAGGAATTTGACCAAGCAGAGAGGCACCACATCCAAGTCTGTGGTTTCCACAGGGTCCTTGAGGGGCTCCCACCTGGGTGGGACTGGGTTAAGGCCCTTATGCATGAGTTTGGAGACAAGGGTGCGCCTGATCAAAATTGGGCAATGGGGCTGAACAGAATGTATCATACTTGGCCTTCCAATATCCTCCCTTTGGGGTGGGGTCCTCTTGGATCTCTTTGTCTTAATTATACGTCTATTGCAGGCTCGTGTTGGGTTTCTCCGGTCCCAGATTGATGAGGGATAATGGTCTAGAAGAGACATTTGGGAATCCCTTGCTCTCTGCAGATGTGGCTTGTGTCCTGGGCAGAAGAGGGAAGCCACGGGCAAGCCTGCGTGAGCGGTGTTCCTTTCCAGGCGCAGGGCGTGGGGTGGGGAGTGATGCATGAGGGGCTGGTCTCCCCAGCATTCCTGCCCTCTCCATGTACCCAAGGGGAAGGGGAAGTGTTGAACTCACCTGTTCTCCCTCAAGGGCTAAAGCAGGGGTTCACAAAGTGTGTTCCACAGGGTATAAAGACACAGAACGTGATTAAAAAAAAAAAAAAAACTCCATGAAAAAAATGTGTTCCTTTGCTAGATAAATTTAGAAAACACTAGAATAAACAAAGTTAAACAGGTTCCTTACTGCATTGTCTCTCTGTGTCTTCAGCACAATCCTGTGTACTATGAAACTCCTTTGCGGGGCTATGGCATGCAGAGATCCCCAAACTTAATGGAGCAAACACACCATGTTTGCAAGAGTACCCAAGAATATCTCTTGGAACTCTAGCATTCGCAGGAATAATTTCAGAAACAGTTAATATGTGGGGAATTTGCCTTTTAAAAGGGGTCTTTACAAGAGAGAGCGCACCATTTAATGCTACCGGATTGATGCTGTGCTATGATCTCAATGCTGTGTCCTCCCGCCTCCTGAAGTTTCTATGTTGAATCCTAATCCCCAGGTGATGGTACTAGCAGGTGGAGACTTCGGGAGGTGTTCAGGTCATGGGGCGGAGCCCTCATGAATGAGATCAATGCCCTTGTGAAAGAGACCCCAGAGAGCTGGCTAGCCCCTTCTACCAGTGAGGATATACAAGAAGAGGCCATCTATGGACCAGAAAGTGGCCCTTACCAGGCACTAAATCTGCTGGTGCCTTGATCTTGGACTTTGCAGCCTCTAGTACTAAAGAGAAATTAATTTCTGTTGTTTATAAGCCACCTAGTCTATGATGTTTTGTTATAGCAGCCCCAAGAAATGCTAATATATGGAATTTCAGATATCACAGGGGGAATTCTCCCAGCACCCCCAGAATCTTCTCTTTCCTCCACGAGGCTTAAGAGCAGGTGAAGTTGAGGGAGGGCTTTTGGTGAGGGGTCAGGTAGCAGGGCGAGATCCCGCTGATGGACGGGACAAGCAAAGCAAGAGGTAGGGAGTTTTGGGGCCTCTTCCACCAAGGGCTGAAAGCGTGTGTTGGGGGAAATGTGGGGCTTCTGAGATGGTGGGCCCAGGAGATTCTGGGGTGACGTCCTTCTTCCTTAGAGAAGCTGTCACTTCTCAAGCCCCAAACCAGCCGTGCATATTTTATAAATTTCTCCCCCTAAGAAGCAGGAGAGAAACTGAAGAGACAAGAATCTGTTTCATCCAGAATATAACTTTTTTCCAGGGTTTCCAGTTCATGGAATTGTCTGCCACCTGTAGCTTGGGTCTGCGAGGAAGGAACCCCCCCAGCATATTTGAAACGCTGAAGCGGTTTTCTCTGGGAGGCAGGGCAGTCACCACAAAAAATGGATGAGGACAACCGGCTTTAGCTTACAGTGGGAAGATTTGGAGATCACAGAAACCCTCAAGACTTGGTGACTGGATTAAATGCAGCCAGTGGAACCACAAAAATATTGTCCTTTTTCCTAGGTTAGAAATGGTATATTGAATACTAGCAATTTCATATGGTCCAACCTATAGCTGGCAAAACATTCATGGGAGAGCCATAAGGACTAAGGGAGGGGGGAGAGAGGGAGAGAGAGCATGCAAGTGAGAGAGCACGTGTGAACACAGAGCTGAGGGTGTTGCTGAGAAGTAGGCTTACTGTGACAGAAATAGTCTCCCGCTGATAAAAACGTAGTAGAGAAAGCTCTCCTGGGCATATTTCCAGGGGTGAATAGCAAGATGGGGAGTCCATGAGAGATCTGGGTTCAAGGAGAGAGAGGAGGAGGTCGTAGGGACTGGTTCTTAGGATCCAGGGTGGAAAGACCCTGGGTGCAGCTTTGGTCTCTGAGAGTGAGGCATTGGGACGTGATAGTGAACTAAGTCACAGGATTTAGTGACTTAGAAATGAGAAAGCGTGAAATAAAGGAGTCAGTATTAGTGGGAGAAATTGAACCCAACCTTCCTTACTCTTCAGCTTGCCCCTCCATTTGTCTTCCCATTAAATCCTGAAATCCTACATGGTGGGTGGCCGGGCAGGGCTGGGACAGGAGCACGTAGGCGGGTGGGGGCTGCTTGAGGGGCTGGCATTAGCAGTCTCCGTCCCCGCTATCCCAGTAGTCCTTTTGGAGGATGAATGCAGCTGTAATAATGACAAGTTTTCACATTGCCACAGTACTTGACAATTTACACAGCATCCCACAGATACCATCTCATTTATTTTGACTGGCAAACACCCCAGGAAGAAGGGATTGCTCTTCCCATTTTCCAGATTAGGAGAATTGGCTTACAGAGCAAATTCCCCAGTGACGGCAATCGGCAAGTTCAGGCCCAAACCTGTGTCTTTGGACTCCAGGTGGAATATTGTTTCCAATTTATTATATATATATATTTTTTACAGTCAGTATCCAGGCTTGGAGTTCCTTTAGCTCTTTAAAAATTTTTTAGTTATGGGTACCTAATAGTTGTGTATATCTTTATAGATATATGTGATGTTTAGAACAGTATATAGGTTTTTCAAAAAACTGAAAATAGACCTACCATATGATCTAGCAATCCCACTCCTGGGTATATATCCAAAAGAGAGGAATTCAATATATCAAAAATATATCTACACTCCCATGTTTATTGGACTTTTCCAATTTTTAAGTATTGGGAACTAATAGAAAATTTAGAAAACATTGTGGAGACCCAACAAAACACAACTGTGGGCTGTGATTGGCCTGTAGGCTGTCAGTTTGTGACTTCAGTTCAAGGGCTTTGAGGGACCAAGTGTTTTTCAAAGAGGGGTGTAGCAGAATGGTCCACTAGGACCAGGGGTAAAAATGATTAACACTTCTATTCATATATTTTTTAATTTTATCCTTTAAAAATCCTACTTTTGTGAATGCTATATCATACATATAACTGATTCCTACATAGCACGTACATATCGTAATCATTTAAATAGACATTATATATATAGGGAACACATGGTCAAAGTACTTTTATGGATAGGGATGTGGATCAGAAAAATTTGAGACCCCTGGGATAGCCTTTGAAAAGTGTATAATTGTACATCCCCTGCCTGAAACAGGACTGAAGCTGTGTTCTCCAGCTCAGTGCTCGGGGGGCTTCAGGGGATGTGAGAGGTGGGCAGAATGTCTCCAGCAACATTGACTCAACCCAAACCACCCCCCGTTCCTCCTGCCAGAACACTGTCCTAGAGTGAGAACTGCAGACACTTCTGAGTGACAGAAGAAACAAGTGGGTGACGGGGCCAGTTCAGGGTGGACCTGCATTCTGACCACCACGGCCAAGGCTATGGGGCTGTTATGCTCATGATTGTTTTTACTTCTTATCATCCTGAGATGTGCTGGCGAGAATACAGCTGTGCCGGGGAAGCAAAGACTGAGAAGTGGTTTAAGTGTCGGGAAGGTTATTATAGGAAGGCAGGTGACTAGCCACACTTTAACTCCCCCAAAGACAGAACATGAAGAGATGGATGTAAACCACTAACAGAGAGACTCAAGTTACAGTCACAGAAGACCTTTCTGGTAGTGACTTTCATCTGAGTCCTTTTCTCAAGCCTGTCTCAGGTGACACAGTCTCTTGGAAAGAGCACTAGATAGGAGACCAGTGCTCTAGTCCTGTAGAGACCTTTTGGCTCCATGTGCTTAGACAACGCCAGGTTTGTCCTTTTCCGGGTCTCATTTTCCTCTCTGGGGTAAGGCCATAGCCTACAGTCTCTGAGCTTCTTCCTTCTGCTTCGACCACTGGTTTCATGCTGAGTCTAAGTGTTGGAATGTGGATACGCTCGAGTGTTTTCCTGGGCCAGGGCCAGTTGTCTGTAAACCAGGTCGATATACTCACTGCTGTAGCACACAAATCTCAAAATGTAGAATGGCTCATTCATGATAGAAATTTATTTCTTATTTGCAAAAAGTGTAAAATGTGTTTCCCTGATTGGCGGGCATTTCCCTCCAAGTGGTGACACAGGGACCCAGGACCTTTCCACGCAGAGGTTCTGCCACCTTCAGTACTTGCCTCCAAGGCGACCATGGTTGCCTCCTTCAAGCTGGCAGAGAGGAAAAAAGCATGGACAGTTGAGTCTGGGAGATGGTGTGGGCCGTCTAGGAAGGTCGTGCATCATTCTGTTCAAATGCTATTGGCTAGAAACCAATAGAACTGATTTCCATAGGAATGCATAACTTAAGGCAGGGTGGGCAATGCAGTTTAGCTATAGGCCTAGGAAAAAGGGGAACCGGATTTGGCCAATAGGAGCCAATCTGTGCCACAGAAAGGAGAGTTTAGAGGAGAAAGGATTATGTGGATCTAAGAAGAGTAACACTGAGATGATGTTAATTATCTTTCTCTTTCTGAAGAGCCCAGGGCAGTCCTCAGCTGTTGAAGAATGGTAGGGCCGGGCTTAAGAAAATTTCCTGGCCACAGGGAGAAGCCCTGGGCTGAGTCTGGGCTGTGTCTCCACCTGGCTATGGACTGAATTTGATTTACTTGACTCTTAGGCTTCAGTTTCCTCATCTGTCAATGGCAACCAAAACACATACCCTAATTATCCAACGGGATTGTTTTGAGAGTCGAGTATAGCAACATCATGCACATTTTGGAAAAAACAAAAGAATGATTAAAATAGGGAATAAGCTCACACTGCAGGTGGAGAAAATTGTGTCAGCTAAGAAAAAAACCCCAACTTTCACCATAGTAACAAGGAAAATTTTTAGGGAACGTGCAAATAATTTCAAGGAATCAGTGTGAAACGATTTTGAGAACCGTAGGAAGAGAACTCACACTTAGGGGTAGCTTGGGCGGTCGGTGCATGAGACATGGTTTCTGGGTCTGGCTCTATACGAAAATTGCTATTTGACCTTGTGTGGGGGAGTTGCTTCCTCTCTCTGGGCTTCAGTTTCCCCCTTGCAAAACAAAAAGATTGAACTAAATAAATTTTGCTAACGTCTCATTCTCCAATGGTATGCTTCTGACTGTGCATTCAGTCCTGTCTGATGCAGGGGTCTGAAGGGCTTTAACCATTCATGCCGATGGCCACAGTGTTGACCGATGGGCTCCAACACACCCAAACGCCAGGCTAACCTTTCAACATGCCGGCCAACAGGCATCTCCAGTCTCTCACGTCCTCCAGCACATCACAAAGTTGTCTTCCCTCCCCGAAGGTTCCCCCTGCAGCCTTCCCCATCTCAGGAAAAGGCGGCTACTGCAGGAGTCCCCCTCCATCCCTCACTTTCATATTCAGCCTGTGTCCCCTTTACCAGCAGGTCCTGTCGCTCCACCTTCAAGTCTCACCCCTTGCTGCCATCACCGCTCACTGTGCTGGGCAGGACCTCGCCAGGCTCCCCTAAGCCCTCTCTCACCTCCCCCCATCCATTCCTCATGGTAGTCAGAGTGAGCTCTTCATTCTTTCCTCCATTCAGAACCTCCCAATGACTTTTCATCACATTGGGAATAAAATCCAAGTCCTGGCCTGGGCCTGCCAAGGTTTCTGAGCTCACCTGCAGTACTCTCCTGACCTTGGCTGCTCTTTCTCACACGCTGCTGGGCTCAGCTCTGTCTCAGGGCCGGGGTGCTCACTGAGCTGGGGCGCCCTCCCTCTAGGTCTCCTTCTGGCTCCTCCCCTTGCTCCGTTCAGGTCTCAGCTCAAAGGTCCCTTCTTTAAAAGCACTGGACCGTCCACTCTCCGCCTCCTTCGCTACCGAGTAATCCATTGATCTCTCACCCTCACCCTGATTTATTTCTCCACAAAGCACTCATCACTACCTGACATTATCTTATTTCTTTACTTGCATATTTTCTTTCTCTCCCACTAAAATGTTAATCCCATCAGTGCAGAGACTTTTCCTGTCTCGTGTACAAATGTATTTCTTGTGCTATCTTGTAAGCATTTGATAAATATCAACCAAATGAATGAATGCGTCAGTGAAGAGAAACTGACCACAGGCCATCTGCAGAGACTGCTGCCACAAGTGGCAGACATTCTTAAGCATATGCAGGAGAGCTGGACACTTGCTTTGATGGCAAGTCCATCTTCACTGGGGGTGAAGCCGGGCCAAGCCCCTGCCCCACCCATTGTAGAGTGGTGGCATTTGTGGAGGGCCTGGCTCTCTGGCACTGGAAGCCAGCTGTCTCTGCTCCACAGCCCTGAACAGATCCTGCACTTGGGGTTCTGTGCTCCCCCCTTTTCTCTTTTTAGGAGGCACTTAGCTGACCTCCCGGGGGGTATATCTGGCTTCTGCTCGAAGCCACTTGCTCTTGCTGTTAAGAAATGACTAAGCAGAATCTCTATCTACTGGTGGCCAGCTGCCAGCCTGCGAGAGTGGATGCAGCCAGCTCAGACGGGTTTGGGAGGACATGTCCTCTATCTGGAAGAGCCCCCTTCCTTTGCTGTATATTCAGAGGAAGCACAAAGCAGACACCTCCACATTGCCTTCCTTGCAATGGCCTTACCTCCTCTTGTGTGTGGTTTTAGGCTGACCCCCATGAGGGAGAGGGAGGCAGAAATTGGTATGATCAAAAAAAAGCCCTGCCCTCAGGGCTCAATGTCCACGTCATGCTGGACGTTGCAAAGTGACTGGTAGAGCATAAGCAGGTGGTGGCATAACACCGACACCATTTTTGTTCAGTGAGTGCTGTGTGCAAGGCATGACGCTAACCTCCTCAGCTACGTCAGCTCATTTGATTCTCACCATCGTCTTGTGAGGAAGGTGCTGTGACTTTAGGGATGAGGAAACGGAGGCAAGGAAAGGTTAAGGACTTTCCCAAGGTAGTGTAGCTTAGAAGTGTGGGGACTGCATTTAAGCACAGCTCTCCCTGTTTCCAAACCTGTGTGCCTGTCTCATCCCGGGTGCCCCTTCTACACAGCGCTGCTCAGACACTTCCTAAAACTGAGCACAATGGGAGGCAAAGAAATTCCAAGTAATTCTTCCAAATGTCTCTGCACCACCCACTTAGTTCACTTTAGAAAGACCCCTGCCAAGTTCAGTGTGAAGTTAACAGGTTTAATATGGAAGATTGGTTTAGAAGCGAACTAAATTGGGGACTACTGGGCGTAAGTAAAGCTAGAAAGGATTGTGCAAAATCATTTATATGCTGACATTTATTGCAAATCTTCAGGAGAGAGATCATACTGCCATTCCTAAGTTTAATTTATCAGGGACACTTTTTTCCCCCTAGGAGTATCTTGGGAGTGTAGAGTTCTATGAACACCCATTGGAAACTGCTGAGCTAGATAATATCCCCACTGACTCTAAAGATGCTCTGGGCATTCTTCTGTCCTCCTTGGACCACTCCACCTTCCCCATCTGGAATCCATCTACCCATCCATCCACTGAACTTCTACTGTGTCCCAGGCCCCACACAAGGTGTTTTCTCTTGCATCATCGAGTTTGTTCTTGCCACACCCCATTTTATAGATGAGGAAGCAGAGATGAGTAAGGCCCTGAAGCTGGGCAGTGAACAGGCTGGGATTAAAACCCATATTTGCCAATCCAGATTCACTGGTTTGCTTCTTCCTAGAAACTAGAGGATTTCGTCCTCTAGTTGCGTTTTCATGTTCTATCCATTTGTCGAAATCCCAACTCAAACTTTGTTTTCTACAGAAAGTCCTATTTCCCTTTCTCCCTCCCTGCCCTGTGCACAGAGACCCCTCCCTTTCCAGAACTCCCTTCACACCATCTCTAACAGAACATGGCATCCACTTCAGCAGATTGATGGCTAAGGAGTGAATGAGTGCACACGTGTGAGGGTGTGTGTCTTGGATCTCAAGAGGCATGAAAGCCAAGCTCTTGGCACACATCATCTCCTTTAACTGGTACATCAGCCTCATGAGAGAGCTACCAATAGACTCATTTTATAAATGAGGAAACTAATACCCAGTGAGGCTCAGACACTTGCCCAAGGTCACAAAGCAACTCAGTGAGGAGGCCAGGCTTTGAACCTAAGTCGTCTGGCCCCAAGACCTACACTCCTTCCACTGCTCCATTCTGCCTCTACATAGTTGAACACCTTGTTTTGTAGCTGAGGACACTGAGGCCCAGAGAGGGAAGGTGGCTAGCCTCAAATCACACAGCTGTGAGCAGCAGTGCTAAGAGGGCCCATAAAGGCTCAATCTGGGGACCTTTCTTCCCGGGAAGGCTGCCTCCCCAGGTTTAATGCAGGTCCCAGCTGCTGTTGCCAAGCAGCTCCTGCTACCTGGATGCTGTGGAAGTTGTTACTATGGCTCCAGAGACAGCAGGAGCCTGGTGGCTGCTCCCTGGGGACTAGCCAAGGAAGATCAGCCCACCAGCCTGCAGACCCAGCACCTAAAATAACCCAGGCAGCAGCCCCAGTGGAAACCAGGCAGCAAGCCCAAAGGAGACGACATAACCTTCCAACAGCTCAGGGCCAGATGCGGCTTCCAACTCCCAGTTTCCTGGGTACAGCGTCTAGGATAGCATAGGTGTACGTAGAGGCTGGGGTTTCTTCCTTTTATTTGAAAGAAAATAAGCTCTGGTCACTCTAGTCCTGGGATTTTGGGCTGGTGGGAATCGAAGGAACTAGGATCCAGGACACTCTTGGATCATGATGTGGAGAAGCGAGGAATAGTTTTCAGATTGTTGGTTTTCAGATTTGAATGCTCATCAGACTCTCTGGAAGAGCTTTCAAAAATGAGCCAGGTTTCATCCCGCACCTACAGAATTGGAATCTGTGGGGACAGGGCCTGGGAATTGGTATTTGAAAATGTTCTCTGGGTGAGTCTATTCTAGTTCAGGTTTGTGACCCACCATCCCAGACATGCCCCTTCACGGCTCTATCCACTTGCTCCTAGACCCCTTGTTCTCCATCTCCCATCCTCAACTTTCGCTTAGTAGCCGATTTTTTTTTCACTTGGTAAATTTAAATTCTAAATTGGCCCCGTCCATAGCAATGTGGGTTGGTGTGACAAAAACACTTAATAGGGTTTCTGGTATTTTTTCTAAATGGCAATTTTAAGTTTTGTCTTTAGATTGAAGTTTAGGACGGTGCTGTCCTGCAAGAGGAATATGTCCCTTGAGGCGTCAGTTCTGCAGAATGCGGTTGCTTAGGAGGGCTGTCCCCAAGGCCCTTTGTATCCACGGCAGTAGGTGAAATCAGAGGTTGCTGGGGTAACAGCAGCTGCCTGGAGACCGGCTATTGTACTTAGATTTCTCAGAGCACCCTCCCCAGCAGCTGGAAATACCTGTTGAAAGAGGAGAGTTTCTTTTCTTCTTATTTAAGAAGAGTTTGGAAAGTTACTTTTCTCTGGCTTGAAGAGTCAGGGATTTGTGTTAGGTGTAGAGGTGGCTGTTCCTTTCTCCTCCTACCCAAGGTGAAGTAAGAAAACTCAGATGGAACCTTGGACAAGGCTGTTCCTTCAGCAAGCTGAAGCACGTCTAAGGGGAGAAGAGCCACACTTGCCGTTGGGAGACTGGCCGGGTGTCGGCATCAAGCTGATCTGAACTCCTGGCTCAAGTCTAGATGTGCATTCTTACCTGGGGAGACTGTGCTGGCATTGCAGGGCTTCCGGGGAGGTTGTTAACAGCACCTAGTGGGAAGAGCATGGGATTCCATTCTGCACCTGCATGCTGCAATGGCAGGGCCAGGAAAGGATAAAGGAGAGAGGACTAGCTTTAGTTGAATACCTACCACGAGTTAGAGCTGGGTGTTGTGTTAGGTGTGGGGAAATAAAAATCACTAAGAATTTGTGCTTGCGAGGAGTTCGCTGTCCAGAGGCAAACATCGGGTGGGGGGTGGTGAGCAGTGGTAATTTTATTTGCTGGCTGGATTGCTGAGACCGATGAATGCCGTCTGCCGTGGGTGTGTGTGTTTGCAGGCAGGAAGGTGGATGTCATCTGCTATGTCTGGATCTAAATAAATCACACCAGGATTTCCCCAGCTCAAGAAAGCTGTGTATGGTGCCCTGTGGATGGCACAGGGGACATTTCCAAAAACAGTGATGTTCACACCGCCCCGGGATGGATGAGGTGTCAAAGGAGGCAAGATGGGAGTCTGGGTGGGGGCATGGTAGGACAAAGCAGGGAGTTCCAATGGGCACTCAGAGAAATTTCCCTTTTGTATCCTTTCTCAGAGCGCTGGGGACAGTGCTACGCCTTGGCAATATCATCAAAGTGGACTAAGATTTTGGGGGGTACGTTCCCCTTCTCAAACCCTTTGCCCTTTTAAAAATTTCTTCCATAGTGCCCCTGTGTCTTTGAACAGGTCTCTTTTCTCAGGGAGCAAAACCATCAAACAAGCCATTTATACCACTAATTTAAACCACTCTAGAAGACTTGTATTTAAAAGGAAGAGCTATGAGGTAATGGGTATGTTAATACGCTTGATTAAATTATTCTCCGTTGTATTTGTAAATCACAACATCACTTCGTAGCCCATAAATATGTATAATTATAAATTGTCAATTAACAATAAAATAAAAATAAAAATAAGAAATAAAAGCAAGAGCCAACAGACACAGCAGTGCTTAAGCCCACATTCTGGATGGTGGTAATCTAGACCACACGTACCTGACCGGGGAGACTCTTCAGGCCAGGGGTTGGCAAACTTTTCCAGTAATGGGCCAGACAGAAATCCGTTCAGCTCCGTGGGGCACACGGTCTCTGTTGCCACTGCTCGGCTCTGCTGTTGGACTACAAGAGCAGCCACAGACAATCCCAATACGTGAATCGGCGTGGCAGTGTTCCGATAGACCTTTATTTGTAGATACTGAGATTGGAATTTTATGTGTTTCACGTGTCATGAAATATTATTTTTCTTTGCATTTTTTCCTGAACATTTAACATGTAGAAAAGATTCTTAGCTCACGTGCCATACAAAAGCAAGATTTGGCCACGGGCCTTAGTTTGTTAACCCTTGCCTTCTCTCACCTCTCCTGTCAACAATCTAAGATGAGTTGTGCTGTCTCTGTGTGAGGTCACTCTGCTCGGAGATTATCTTTGGCCTGGAAACTCATCCATTTCTTCAGTCAAATGTTTATTGAGGGCCGACTGTGGGCTGAGGGCTGCTCCAGGCACTGGGGATTCAGAAGTGAAGGAGGCAAGTGCCTGTCCCCGGAGAGCTTTTGTTCCCCTGGCCGTGGCAGGAAGATTTAGGGAACTCAGGCAAGATTTGGGTGTTGGTCTCTGTCCTTGGTTCCCTGGACTTGGGTCTCTTTTATCCAGGCTGAGACACCAGGCTTATTTGTGGCGTTGAGCTGTGGAGCCTAAACACCAGTTCTCTGGTTATCAGCCGCAGGGGAGCTGCGAGGCATGCTCGGAACTAATGCTCTGGGATAACTTTAGTGTTCTGAATTTCCAACTCCAAGTCCAGCCAAAAAATAAAAATGAATAAAATAGCATAAAATCCAAGACCTTTAGGGCTCAGTGTACTCTGGCAAGGCGTTCCAGTGGGATTCTGGGATGGTTTTCAAGAGCCGTGGCTTCTCTTGGACTTTCCCATGGCCCATTCCAAGATAACCACTGATCTGCAGATGCTCCCCCAGGACTGGGTCGTGGCGGAGGCCCATTGCAACAGCAGCTACTGCTGCTGCCAGGGCCAGAGGTCAGTGCTCACGTGGCCTCTGGCAGCGGCCCCCCTTCTCGGGCTCTCACCGTTCCCAGGCAGGTGATTGAGAAGCCTCGTGAATTCCCACTTGAGACCAAGCGCTCCCTCCATGATGCAGGGAACAGACATGGCTTCCCTGAGACAGAAGAGTGGGAAATTGCTCCCAGCCCGTGAGCCCTCATGATTTCTCAGGCAGTTGCTCCCTATCCAGCTGTTTTGTTGCATGCCATGGGGTGGGGAATTGAGCCTAGAGAGAAAAGAATAGAAAGATAAGGGAGATGTTATGGTCTCTGCTCCCAAGTTCTGCATCACCTGGTCAGGTGGGAACTTACTGGAAGTAGTCAGGGCATCCCAGCAGGACAGGCTCTCAGGACACTGGGGCAGAGGGTGTGGAAGTGAGGAGGGAGAGGAGGCCATGCCCTTGGCTTGCTGGTTTTCATTAGAAACCTCCTCTATCTGCCACCTTGCCCCCAGCCAGACTTCTTTTAGCAAGTCTTAATGTGCATGGGTCGATATTTTTATGTCTGGATCATAAATATCACATATTGCACATTCATCCATTCAAAAATATTTGTTGAGTGCCTGCTATATACTAAACACAATGCTGGGGATAAAAAAGTGGTGAAATAGACCTGGAATACTGGTCCTAGAGGGTGCTTTCATGGCCATTTACTCTTCTCTCTCTTTTTCTGGTTGAAGACTTTGAGGCTCAAAGTGACTTACTTAAGTGACACAATTAAGGGCAGAGCCAGGGACCTCAACTTAGGCAGGACCAGGCTTCCTCACAGCCAGACAGCAGAAATTGTACTTTTGTACATATGTTTAGGATTTAAAATGTATGGAGTATGTCCATCTCCATCACCATTGTAGAAGGGGCAGGCACAATTATTATTAGTATTATGCTTATAATTATGAATAGCTTCCACATGGTTATTCATTTCCAGATGGACACCTTGAGGCTCAGGAGGTTAAGTACTTGAATAAAGGTCACATGGCTGGAGGTGGCAGAGCTGGGAAGAGGACATGCATCTTCTGACTCCTAATTATCCACGACCCAAATATTCTCACTTGCATCAGCCACTCACTCTCCTCTCTCCTCTGTGGCTCCCTGGTGTCCTCTGGTCAGAGAGGAGGGAAGACACCCCACACCATCTCAGTTGTGTGCTGCAGTACTGTCAGAATGCAGGGAAGGGGCAGAAACTCATAGGCCATTAGGGCAGGGGCAAAGAAAATTTAGGAAGGATAGGCTGATGTGGAGAGAGGTGATGGGTACTGGTAAGATTTGAGAAGAAAGTGGCATAAGACAGGTCAGGTCAGGAAGAAAGGACCTTGGCCATAATTTTGACATCCTTCAACATAAAAATTGACGTACCTAGTGTGGATCAAAACTAGGCATCGAGGTAAGGGAGGTGTTGGTACACAATACAAGCTGGACTTTGATAATTACAGCATTATAACCTCTGATCTGATGACCCAGGGTCCAGTGATCCAGAGTGTTGGACTGACCTACTTCCTCCTGCACTCATGCCTCTGGCTGGAGTCTTTCTCACCAGGTGAAATTTCCCAGTGGGGACTAGACTCCATGGCCATGTGGCATGCTCCCAGCGTTCCATTTGGGCAGGAGCAATTCTGCACTGAGGAAGTTGGTAAAAGACAAGGACAAAATTTCAGTCTCTCTTGATTGTCTTTTAAATGACCTCTTTCAGGTTTTTGGGCATCCCTGCAGTGTGAGAACTTCCAGAACTGGCTCTACTTGTAACCCATCCATTAAAGTGTCAGGGTTTTTCTTTTTAATCCCATTTTCTACCAACCAGTTGGTGAATATGAAATGAACAACTTCTATGCAGCCATTCGTAGATCAGCTGCATTGGGGGATATGGAAAGAACATACTCCGGGGACTTTTTAACTAGCTTATGAGCCCCTTGGATCAAGACTAACGTCATGGCTAAGGGTAATTACTCATGCGTTTGCTTGGTAGTCTATCGGGGCTCTGGAAATTCATCATCACCCTTTCAGCGGCTCAGTGGTGTGTAGAGAGATTATGACTTATTCATCTATTTGACAAATATTTATTGAACACACACTGTCTGCTAGGTACAGTAATGAAATAGCGGTCCAAGTATTCATGGCTCCTAACCTCAGAGAGCCCATGTGTAGGGAGGGGAGAGGCAGCAGCCACGAGCAGAATAACTCATTTATGAGCAATGGCAGAAAGGGAGTTTAGAGGGTGTGAGCAATGCAATGACAGTTGGGGCCATGGGGACCCAGATATTTCAGTAGGGCGGGGAAGGAAGGCCCTGAAGTGTGGTGGGGACAGAAGCTTGACAATGATCAGCCCTGGAGGACTGAAGGTAAGGATGAGGGAGAAAGAAAATTCTAGAAGAGAGACAAAACTACCCTAAAACTTAGTGACTTAGGACAAAAACCTATTATTATTTCTCAGAGCTCTGTGGATTGATTGGGCCCTTCTGGGTGTCAGTTCTCACTGGAGTCTCTCAGGCAGCTGTAGTCAGATAGCCATTGGGGCTGGAGTCATCTGAAGGCTCCACTTGGATGGATGTCCATGATGGTTCCTTCGCTCATGTGTCTGGCACTTGGGTTAGACTGGCTGGAGTGGCGGCTGGCTATCAGTGCTCTCTCTCCATGTGGCTTCTCCACATGGCTGGTTTGGGCTTCTTTGCAGCATGGAGGGCTCAGCATAGCTGGACTTCTTATACAGAGTCTGCCTTTCTCCATGGTGAGCAGGCAGGAGGAAACTGCCTGTTTCTTTTTGAAGACTAGATGGGTCTAGTGTCACTTCTGCAGTATCCTGTGGATCAAAGCAGTCACGGGTCAGCTCAGAGTCTAGGACATGGGTAATTAGACTCCCTTTCTCAAAGGGAGAACGGTTGGTGCATTTGGGATGGTGGCTGTCTTGGAGACGAGATAAGGCTCTGAGATAGGAAAGGCTCGGTGTATCAGAGGACCAGGAAGCCAGATAGTGTTGCTGGAGTGTCACGAAGGCAGCACAAGATGAGGCAGGAGCAACAGGCAGAGTGGGGTCCTTGTAGGTAAAGAGTTGCAGGGAATTTAGATTTTTTTTTTTTTAAGACAGGGTCTTGTTCTGTTGCCCAGCCTAGAGTGCAGTGGTGTCACCATAGCTCACTGCAGCCTCGAACTCCTGAGCTCAGGTGATCCTCTTGCCTCAGCCTCCCAAGTAGCTGGGACTACAGGTGCGTACCACCACACTTGGATAATTTTTTAAATTTTCGTTAGAGACGGGGTACTGCTATGGTGCTCAGGCTGGTCTTGAACTTCTGGCCTCAGCCTCCCAAAGTCCTGGGATTACAGGTGTGAGTCAATGTGACTGGTTTAGATTTTTTTTAAGTGTCACAAAAACCTCAGGTGTCCTTCTTTCCAAGGGCTGATAATCATGAGGTGTCTCCATTCTTTCTCCTTCCATCCGTCCCCACCTGCTGCAGATGAGTCATCCTGAGCCTGTGTGCTCCTCAGACTTTCAAACTTCAGTGTGTTCCCATCACCTCCTGCACCTGGCACAGGTATCCCAGGCTGGTTTGTAGGGCCCTCCATCTAGCTGTGCACTACGCATTTTTGTCACATTTTTACCCAATCTGCCAAACTGGACCCCTGTGTCTCCCTGCCTCCCTGCCTGGTCTCGCCGGTCACTTTGTCCTCTCGTGGCCCCATCTCTACCTGTCCTCTAAAAACTTACCTCCAACATCACTTCCTCAGACCAAGCATGTCCCCTCGCTCCTCAGAAACCTGGTGCTTCCTGGGTCAAAGCAGAACCGAGCCTCCACTGCTTTGGAAGGCGCAGTTCCCTCTGGACATGTCTCACTTTCTCACACCCTTCCCCAGTGACGCCAGGTCTTCCAGGACGGAAGATGCGGCAGCCTTGCTTTTCCTGCCCCACAGCTCCACGCCTCGCGCACAGCAATCATTCAGTTGATGCCTGTTGAATTAAACAGCGGTTTCTCTGGGCCACCAGCCTCCGATTTTCCCTGTTCTTTCCCAGGAATATCACAGCATCCAGCTTTCAGCAGCTCCTGGTCCGTGGCCCCGAGGTTCCTGGCAGGCCTTTCCCGCAGGACCATGGAGCAGCTGTTCCCAGAAGGCCAGGGCTGCACGGCCGGAGCCCGGTCCCAGGGAGATGGAGTGCTGGTTCTGCAGGCCCCCTGGCTCCCCACTTCCCAGCTGCCTTGCACTTGTTTTCCTTGGCAGGAGGAAGCCCTCAGCCACCACTTCATCTTCCATTTATAGGCATATATTCATCTTTGTTATTCTTTTCACAAAATGACAGTGTTCTCAGCTCAGAAAAGGAGAGAAAGAGAGTTGAGGGCCATGCAAGCAAGGAAGGCACTTCGTCTGCGGCCTCGGGGCTTCCTGCAGCATTTCTGTCCATGTTGGAGGATGGAGGACTTTCTGTCTGCCTCTACCGCCCCTCGCCTATGCTTCAGCCTGTCCCACCAGCTCCTCACACTCTGTGGATGGGCTACCATGGGTGCGGGGAAGGCCAGGGCCTGGGATGGGGCTGTGGCAAGACTCTTGGTATCTGCAAAGGAGAAGGAGCATGGCTCCCTTGCTTGAGTCCATGTCCACATGGTCCTTCATCTGACATCAAAATGCTCTGAGGTCAAGGGCTAAATTCTGTGAGCTCTAATTTGTCCATTGGTCAAGCTGTACTTGATTGCACAAAGGACTAACATTTATGCAGTGCTCTGTCTATGCCAGTCAGTGTTTTAAGCAGTTTGTCAATAGGAAGTCATGTAATCCTCACAATAAGCTTATGAAGTCGTGCTGTTATTATCCCCATTTTACAGGAAGGGAACTGAGGCAGAGAGGTTAAGTCACGTTCCCTTGGTCCTACCAAGGGTCAGTGGTGGAGCTGGAATCTGAGCCCAGGAAGGCTGGCTTCAGAGTCCTTAACCACTCACTATGCTTCCTTCATTGACCATCAAATTAAGATGTTTAAATGACCTAATAGGGTCACTTAGTCCTTCTCATGTATCTAAGTGCTCTGCAAGTGACAGAGTGACCGACGGTTGTGGGCAAGAGCCTGCACGAGTCTGAACCAGTTCTCGGCATGGGTAATTCAATTTGGTTCAAATTCTGACTTTCCCACAGATCTATGATTCTCAGTCTAGCTTTTTACACCTATTTGGAAGGGTCAATTGGCAAAAGGACTTATTGGTGTATCCAAGAGCAACCTGCTTCTCTTGGCTCCAATTCATGGCTTGGAAATTCACTAAATAACCAATTAATTCATTTTCTTCTCTCCTTCATTCATTCGTCAAGCTTTGATCCTGTGCCTGGTGTGTGCAAGGCACCATATAGGCACAAGGAAGACGGGTGCAGAAAAGGAAAACTAAGTGAAATGGACATGGCCTCTGTCTTCAGGCTATGTGTGTGTGCACCCACGACACTTACAAATAAACCTGGGAATCTAACTGTGTCTGTCTACATACTCTTGTGGGTCATCTCTTAGTACTCTCAGAAGTGCCAGGTGTGGTGCCTTTCACTGGTTTCCCAGCCTCTAGAATGCCCGTGCCTAGAAGTTTCCATAAGGAAGCCCACTGAGGCACAGACGTTCCCACAGGCCAGTGGCTCTCCACGCTGTCTAAAACAGGATAGAGCAGTGATGGTAGATTCTTGCCCCAGGCTGCGCACAGCACTCTGTCCAGCTGAGTTAGGGGTGCAGGCTGGATTATTTTCCTAGGGCTACTGTACAAATAATCACAAATTTGCTGGCTCAAAACAACAGAAATTTATCCCCTTACAGTTCTCAGGGCCAATACCCAGTAGTTTGAAATCGTGATGGCAGCAGGGTTGGTTCTTTCTGGAGGCTCTGAGGGAGGCCCTCGTCCACACCCCTCTCCCAGCTCCTGTTGGCCGCTGACACCCCTTGCCTCGTGGCTGCATCACTCTGCCATCCGTGCTTCATCTTCGCATGGCCTTCTCTCTGTGTCTCAAGGGTGTTTGCAGAGGAATGCAAGTGTGCATATCAGTCAGGGTTCCGGAACTCAATTCAAATGGTTCAAATGTAAAAAAACAAATGAAGAAAGTAATAAAAAACTACTTTTGAGGGTGGAGGTAGGTTTAAAGAAACCAATAAGAAATGCTGAGGCACCTGGAGGCTAGCAACAGTGAAAGCTCTCAATACACGTGGGCCTTAGGGAGGCAGGGGAAGTGTTTCAGAATTCCAGTGAGAATTGAGATTGTAGAGGAGAGGACACCTGGTCTTAGAGGAGAGACACTGCCAGAGATGTGGCTCAAAGTAGGCGGGAGCAAGAAAGACATCTTGCGCCTCTTTCTTCCCAACTCTGATCTCCTGCTGATGTCTTCTGTTCACTAAACCCAATCAGAACCAGTTGGCAAGGGTGCCCTGGTACAGAGTCCACAGACAGCCATCCTAGGAGCACCCCTGCAGTCAAGAAGGGCAGAGAGACTTTGCAGGGAGGGCTGAGCAGCGCGGGCCTGCATGTGGATGCAGAGAGCCCGCTGCACGTCTGCTTCACATACAGAGGCACGGAGTCCCGGAAGTAGGCCATCACTTAGAGATGATCTACTCTAACTTTGCATCTTCCAGATGAGGAATCGGGTTCCAAAGAGGGTAAGTGCCTGCGTGTGTGCATGGACACACTTGCCCGGGTAGGGTGTGGTTTTCAGTCATCATCAGAAGTCCAGGAAGAGGGAGTAGTGTGGCTATGAAGCATTTTAAAACCCTGGGGCTCTGAACTTGAAGAACCTCTTTGTATCTATAGCAGATATTTGTTGGTTATCGTCCCAGTTTTCATTTCTCCTTCCTCCTTCCTGAAGGTCTCCAATTTTATCTGGGAATTCAAGTGGTTTGGGGAAGATGTTTTTGCTGTTGGCTCACTGAAGGGAGCCAAGTCAAACAGCACATCCAATCTCTAGTGATTTCCTCTGGGTGGCTTAAGCTAGTCAAGTCCGAGTGCATTTCAGGATGTATGCTGCGAATGCTGCAAAAAAGATGCTCCTACCTTCCTTCCAGATGTGAATGAGGAAGTTCGTGACCTTGGGAGCCGCTGGCAGCCATCTTAGGGACAGCAGGGAAGCCGTGTTAAGATGATCTTGAAGTTAGAACAGAGATACAGGAGGGGAAAAGTTCTAAGTGAAACTGTTGAAGCCAGCAGACCATTCATCTTTTAAAATCAGCTGAGCTGATAAACTCTTTTTAAAGCTGAAGCTGTTCAAGTCAGATTTTCTTTTACACACAGTCAGAAGAGATAGCAGGTACGTGCGCTGCCTCTTCCAGTGCTCCCCTTCTGCACATCAGTGGTTCCCCCAGCCTCTCGGATTACCCTCACAGAGGCAAGGGAAGTAAAAAAAATTTTAAATTGGAATAAAAAAGTTAATTCTTTTTCTGTGCCTCATTTTCCTCCTCTAGAGAACACAAGTGCCATCATCATAGCTCCCGGGATCTGTTGGTTATAACACTGGGCTGCACAGACAAGTGTTCTCAGAAGAACCAGAAGGCAAGAGATGGAGAGGTTCTGTATTTACACAACCATAACCGGCAGCTTCCTTGACCACGATTGCTGTCTGTAAGGAAGCAGGCCCTCTCTCCCTCGTGCTTTGGCTTGGAGATGGAGGGCCCTCTGGGGAAGGGCTGGGGGAATTGAAATGAAGTCTGTGTGGCGAGGTTTGTAGAGCGTGGACGGGAGGAAAGACTTCCGTGAAAATGCCAGAGGTGTGTTAGGAGAGCTAAAAATCTCTCAGGGATTTCTCTCTGCTTTATAGGAAGATAAACTGAGGCTTAGAGTTGGGATCCTGTTCAACATCACCCAGATAGACCAGGAGCATTACAGAGATTCAGACTCCAGGGTCCTAACTCCCCAGCCAGGCCTCCCCCTCCGGATGGGCTCTTTGTCCCCTCCTAAGCCCTGTGACTTGCCTCCCCTGGAGCCAAACCAGATGTTCTGGAGAAAGCACCAGGTCAGCATTCTAGGCGGAAGGGCCTGGGCATTTGCTGAACTCACTGTGCTGGGCTGACTCTGGGCCTAGGTGTTTTCTAAAGTCAGGTGACAGGCTTTGAGAGCCTCTTTGGAGGAACATGGAAGTGCAGGTGACATGGGTCTCATGAAAGTTGAAGAGGGGGGCGGAGGTTGAAGGCTGAGGTGTGGCAGTCAGCAGCGGTCAGAGAGTGGCTAAAAGTGGCAGCGGCATCGCTTCCTTCTGCCTTTAGCTCCTGGAGTTCCACCACAGACCTGGGCTGGGCTGTGGGATTTGCTGAAAACTATTGGTAGAGCTGAGACTAGAACCCAGGTCTTTCTACAAGCAGACTAAATGTATTAATTATCTATTGCAGTGTAAGAAATTATCCATCCTCTCCTCCATTTATTGGTTTAGAACCAACCATAAACACATATTATTTCATAGTTTCCGTGGGTCAGGACAGTGAGTGTGTCTTAGCTGGGTCTTTTGGCTCAGAGTTTCTCAAGATGCTGCATGCAAAGTGTTAGGAGGGGTTGTGTTCTCATTTGAAGGCTCAGCTGGGAGAAGGTCTGCTTTTAGGCTCACTGGACAAGCCCACTTGTTGTCAGAATTCTGTTCCTCGCTGACTGTCCAAATTTATTCCTTATGAGGACCTCAGTCTGAGTGAGTTGAGGCCTACCCTAACAGCCTTATTTTAACTTAATCACCCCTTTCTAGCTCCTCTCTCTAAATGCAGTCACATTCTGAAGTACTAGAGGTTAGAATGTCAACATATGAATTTCAGGGGGACACAATTCAGCCCGTAACAGATGGCATACCTGAAAAAACTGAAAGAATGAAGTAAAACCCAGGAAAACTAATAAAACATTAGTCAGGTGGCCAGATACACAAGAAATATAAAAAAATTTAGAGCTTTATTGCGTATGAGTAAGGACCTATTGAAAAATGCAATGGAAAAAAGTTGCCATTCACAGTAACCACCCATGTCTGGTCTGCAGAAGGGTTTCCATGCAGGGCAGAGGGGAAGGGTGTCTGTGACTCAGGGCTTCATTTGGTTACCTGGGCATAGAGAGAGAACATCTTGCAGCCAGAGTCTCCTGAAAGATCTTGTGAAAATATCGCAAGCTTCTTGTCCTCAAACCTCCAACCGCAGGCTCAAATTCCGAGCATGCTGTTATTGAGACAGAAACGGCCCGTCATCTCCCTGGGTCTTCATTCCTTTGTCAGCCAGGACACACGTCCTCAGAAACCTCCGACTCCAGCCTGCTCTGCTCCAACATGGGGACTTGTTAACACAGGGAATATCAGCCCCCCAAGAGGACTTTTTCTGTTGGCAACCACATTGCGAGCACAGAAGACAGTCCATTTATATCATTGAAAGCCTCATTTGGGAAATTTCCTCAGAACAAAGAGGCTCTCTATGCTGAAGGACTGTTGATGTTTCCATTTATTGCCAGATAGAAATTGCTTGCAGCTTGAAGAAATTTTTTAAAAGTTAATTATAGAAGTAATGTGTAATAAAAGTCAAACAATATAGATAAATCAAAAGTCTTCTTTGTTTACCATCTAATTTCGCTCTTCTCCCCAGAGATGATTGCTGTCAACAGCTTGTTGCAAATATTTAAAAAATGTACAAAATTATGTGTGTATGAATGTGTGTATATATACATACATACTTATATTGTAATGTGTGTTTATGTATACACATACATCACTCACACATTATCTTTAAATATAAAAAGTTTTACCTTCTTAAATTGAAATGGTATCATATTGTATGTATTGTTTTGCTTCTTGCTTTTTTTTGCACCACCTAATAATATGAATTGGAAATCTATTCATATCAAATATATATGTGTATGTGTATGTTTATGCACACACACACACACACACACACACACACACACATATATATATATACTCTGTTAAGCTGCTACAGAATATATCATGGTGTATATACAATTTACTTTAATGACTAGTCCCCTACGGTGTGCTGCAATGGAGACGTCCACATTAGCCTTCCCAGAGGGCCCATTTTTACTAATTAAGTAACTATGTTAAGTGCCTTGTTAATGTTAAATGCTGCCATGACTATCACTGGATGCTTCTTGTGCAGGGGGACAAGGATGTCTCTAGAGTAGATGCTATCTTAGTCAGTTTGTGCTGCTATAACAAAATATTAATACCTTACACTGGGTAATTTATAAACGACAGAAATTCAGTTCTGGAGACCGGGAATTCCAAGATCAAGGCACCAGGTATGGTGTCTAGTGAGGACCAGTCTCTGTTTCCAAGATGGCGCCTTGAACGCTGTATCCTCTGGATGAGATGAATGCTGTGTTCTCACATGGCAGAGGTGGAAGGGCAAAGAGGGGCCTATTTAGTTCCTTCCAGCCTTTTAGAAGGCACTAATCCTATCCACGAAAGTGGCTCTCTCATGGTCTAATCACCTCCTGAAGGCCTCACCTCTTATACTGTTGCATTGGGGATTAAGTTCCAACATGAATTTTGGAGGGGACACAAACCTTGAAATCATAGCAGTTGCCTACAGGTGAAATTTCTGGGTCCAAGGGTTTGCCCATTTGCATTTTTAATAGATCAACTCTTTTTTTTTTGGTTTCAACTTCTACCCATCAAGGTTTCAAAAATCTTAGTGCCTGAGTTTCTTCCTGGCCAGCCCTGACACAGCCCCATGGTTCCTCTCACAGTTTATGGGTGCCAGTGGGACTTGTTGGCTGCCTTGTTTAGTTTATCACAATTTTCTTCTTCAGACCAGACCTCAGAACCATAATCTAGCTGCCCACACATGTTCAAAATCTGAAGTCTTTCTTGATGATAAATCAGCCTCATGATATGCATATGGCTCTCAGTTTTCTGATTAGAGCTCAAAATCTTAGTATGCAGGTTATATATTTGAGAACAATTTATAGGCACAGAGCTTAGTACAACTTAACACACAGCAGAATTTAAAATGTTAGGCTTATGTTTCACTCTTTGGCTAACTCTGCTACCTGTCTTAGACCTGAGTTTGGAGGATGCCAAGTTCTTTCCAGTGGTGTTCTAGGTGCAAACCTTTCCAAATTCAGGTTCAAACTTTTCCCCCAGTTACATCTTGGCTACCACTGGCTGGTTGCCCATTCTCTTAGTTCCTTTAGCAAAATTGTCTGCATTGTTGTCTTCTCCAGACTTATGAACCTGGAGCAAATCCCTCAAGTTCACTCTCTCAGCTCAGATTAGCATTCTTCTGAGGTTTGAAAGACACTCCATCCTTTTTGAAAGCAGAATCTCTTTATTTGGGTCCCACAGCCATACATTTTCTTTCTGGCCTCCCACCAGCTCTCTAGGGCAGAACTCAACCCTCTTCAGTTCTGATCAGCTTTCTCAAATGCAACTTTACAGGCACAAAGCAGCTGCATTTGCAATGAGAGCCACTCTAGTAGACTCCATCAAAAATTTAGCATGTAATTGAGAAGGAATGCTTAATTAATGCATTCATGTAGTTAACCCATATTTATTATGTAATTTAGTTATGGTGGTAGATGTTGGGGATACTATGGTCAGTGAAAAAGAAATGAACAAACCAAAACCATGATTCCCAACTTCATGAAGCTCACAACCAGAGAATTACATAAGAACAGAATCATGGATGTGAAAAGTGATGTTAAAGAACATACACGTGTGTGCGTGAAGAGTGTAAAAGAGGATCTGACTTTGTTGGCGGAGGGGTGGTGGTGGTGGTGGTGTAGCCAGGACAACTTTCTTAACAGCATCCCCTGTGGGCAGTTCTTTTTTATTCTTAGATTTTGTTTGGTCAGTACAAGGGCTTTCAGGTCTTCCAAACTCTGGTTCAGTGCCCTTTCCACTACACCGTCCGACAGTGGCCCTCATTTCCTAATCTAAACGTAAGAGGCTGGTCTAGAAAAAACTCTACAGTCCATTCTAACTGCAAAGTTCTTTTCTTCATTCTCTTCTTCTTCCTAATGGGAGATATACAGGCCACTTGCTAGCAGCATCAACTCCACCCATCTGTCCATCTATTCAACACATATGTGTTGAGCAACTATATGTGCCAGGTGGTCTAGCAGGAGCTGGGAACACAGTGGGATATGTGACATCACACTGTCTGTCCTCATGGGATGTCCAGGCCTGGAGTGGCTGTTTGGGTCAATGGAGCCCTCCTCTACCCTCTTTGGCCAAATTGAAACATTTAGAATTGAGGTGTGTGGAATGAGCAAAATTGGGAATCCTGGTGTGCATCCTGACCGGCCTAGGACAATGTCTTTCACCTGTCAGGTACCTAGCACACCCTTGGTGAATACCTGCCTGTTTTGTGTTGACAGTGATGTCCTGCTCACCTGAGAGGTGTAACCTGAAGGGCTGAAGGGGTGCCAGGAGCTCTCTTTGGGCATAAGCAATGTGTGGCATGATGGCCTTTCACTCCACAGACACTGATGGCACATAGCTGTCATCCTGGGTGACTGTAAGAAACTATCAATACAGGTAGACATTCCACAAACCCTAATTTAGTGGGGAGAATATTGTCCTAACCTGAGAGGCCTTGTGAGTGCCAGAAATGAGACAGAGCTAATGATGGTTCTGTCTTCAGGGAAATTATGCTCCACTGGGCCATGAGACCCTAGTAGCTACGATACTATTGCATCCACAGGGGGTGAGAACTTCTAGAAGAAGCATAAGCACCGTGATCCAGAAACCGAGAGGAGAAAAAGCCCACTCATTTCTGCCTGGGTTGAGTAGGAAAAGATCCTTGGAGCTGTGTTTTAAAACTTGGGGAAAATTTCAAAAAGAGAAGTGATAGTGAGAAACAGAAGGGTCCCTTTCAGGAGGGGAACTTCCCCTTCATCTTTGGCCTAATTACCTTTCAGTTGAAACCACAGAAAGTCAAGCTGACCTAAAAAAAGAAGGTGCTCTCTAGTGTCTGGGAGTTTCGGGGTCTCGCCCATCTGTGTTCCGTCTGTTCAGTAGGGGTGAGCGCAGTCTGCGTTGTGTGCAGGCACAAGGGGGAGATAGGCCCAGGAGTGTCCTCTGAGCACTGTGACATTTTGGGTTCCTGTCTTTACATTGAGGAAACTGAGGCATGGAAAATGGGCCCACTTTAAGCACAAAAAGTTTTAAAAATGGAACTTCATCAGTTAAAATGCAATCTAAAAGAAATAAGAAAGAGACATCTCTCTTTTTCCAAGCCTCTGCTCTTTACGCACACCTGTCTCAGCCTCACAGGGTGTCCCTGCCCACCGGCCCTGCAACATGCCAGGCTGGGCGTTCCGCCAGACTTTCTTAGATGAAATCCAGGCTGCCAGATCTCCCCACCCATCCCTCTTCCCCCAGCTCGAGGCCCCACCCTCCCCTCTCCTGGGAGACACAAAGGGCTTCTGTGACTCAAGCAAGAGCTCACAAATCCTCCTCTTTCTGGCAACACAGAGTGAGGCCATGGGGCGCATCTCTCAGTGGTAACCCTTGCCCACTTGCTATGTAGGGAACGGCGTGGAGGTTGCCGCTCCTCAGCCCCTGGGGCAACTCTCTAGACCTACACCCTTTACTTTACTCCATGATAGACCCTTCTGCAGAGATTTCAGGGGTCCGTGTTTGGTTCCAGCTAAGGTTGAGGGGTTAGGGGTGGTCCAGAGAGGAGCTAATATTTATCGAGTACCTACTAGTATTTATCGAGTGCGCTCCGTCTGGTGAGAGCTGTTTTGCACGTGAATCCTTTGCACATCCTCATGCTGATCCTAGAAGACGTTTTTAACTCAATTTTACAGAGCAACTGACAGAGCTTGGAGAAGTTAGGTAACTTGTTCAAGGTTACATAAAGTGTTACACTGTTGTGACAAGATTTTAGCCTTTTGCTGAAGCCTTTTGTCTTTCTGTTACAATTTGTCACTCAGAGTTTGAATCAGCTGGCCCTTCCCCTGCCAGGTCTAGGGAGATTAGAAAGGTCATCTGCTGCCTCTCCTTGCCTTCCACCCCCAAGCACCCTACATCTGCCATCAAAATCCCTGTTCACTTTGGACTCTGATGTGGTTTGTTTTGGGGGTAGTGAGACTGGGGCAGGGGGGCGGGCAGTGTGGAGCAGAGTTCCAGTTTTGCCTCTGTCACTAAGCTGGGCCATCTCAGGTGTGTCTTTTCCAATCTCTACCAGTAAGACAAAGATGCACGGCTTAGTGGTTAAGCACAGAGACACAGAACATGGCCTGGTTCAAACCCCAACTCTGCTGCTCACTAGCAGTGTGACCTTGGGCAAGTTGCTTTCTATGCCTCAGTTTCTCATCTGCAAAACAAAGATCACAATAGTATCTACCTCATGGGAGAGTGACGTGGGTGGAGGAAGTTAACATGCATAATGCTCTTAGGAGAGTATCTGACATGGCAGTTTTACAGGTATTGCTGTTATTTCTAGATGTAAAAGTTTCTGAAATTCTATTATTTTCAAATAAATATATGGAAAATAACATAGTTGCAATTTAAAGCTGAGTGCCACCCCCTTGATATATTCTTCTCGCTTTTTGCCTGTGTATATGCCTGTGTGTGTGTGCGCGTGTGTGTGTGTGTTAGTTGGCAGGTAGAGATATAATTAGATCCTAGTGAAAATTAGATGTCGAGTTATCACCCCCTTCTATGTGCCTGATACATAAAACTTCCTGATATATTAAAAAGAATAAAAATTTTAAAATTTTTGTGTATTATATGCTCATAAACCAACCAACTTTGAGCCCATTCACGAGGAGCTTGAAGTTGTCCTGGTAGAAAGAATATAAGTACACAGTGGTGGGCAATTTCCCCCCCAGACATCCAGATGAAGTGATCATTTAGGCACACCAAAGGCAGCAAGGATGACCATGAGACCAATAAGAATAACAGAACAGAACACGACAACTGCCTCCTAAACTTCTAGACCTAAAGGATTAAATTAATCAAGACAGAAGTGGGGGAGAGAGAGAGAGTTGGAAAGATGAGAGTAGCCACGGGCTTTGCAAGCACAGGGCTGGTCATAAGTGGAGCAGGATGTGTGGGAGATGAGGTGGGAATGAGACATTCCCGAGCTGTGAAAACCCAGGGCGTCCCAGGCCAGCTCTGCCCAATAGAAATACATATAATGGGAGTCTCATTGGAAATTTCAAATTTTCTACTGGCCACTTTTTAAAAAGCAAAAAGAAATATGTAAAAATTAATTTTAGTTATTTTATTTAACTTAATCTTTCTAAAATATTATTTTTACACAGTGTAAAAAACTATTGAGATATTTTATATTCCTTTTTTCATACCAAGTCTTTGAAAGCTGGTATGTATGCTACAGTGAGAGCACATCTCAGTTCACACTAGTCGTATTTCACACACTCCGTAGCTCCACGTGGCCACTGGCTCCCGGACGGGAGAACAGAGACCTTAACCTGAAGGAGCGTCTGTTTGCTGAATCTGCCAGAGCACGTCTTGCTTCCTGCATGTCCGGAGTGGAAGGAGGCAAAGAGGGCGTTAGGCGGGGAGACGTGGAGTGCCCCGAGGTCAGGGCCTGCTCCACCCAACCCGATGTTGCGTCATTGTCCTCTTGGCTCTCCTGGACATCCATCTCAGCCTTTATCCTGGACTCTTCCAGAGAGTGTGTGACTCCCAGGCACATTTACTTTTGCTGAGGCGTGAATATAATACTTGCACATCAGCAAATAAGCCCTGCCATCCTTCCAGCGTCAGCTCTGTAACACAGCTCTCAGACCCTCCCCTTGCTATCCCTTCTGCTGTCACCTCTCCTGCTGCGATAAAACCTTTCCACGTGGGGAAAAACATGGAGTCGAGAATGAAGCCAACTTCTGGTTCTGGTGGTGAAAGTAGAATATACCTTATATATTCTGAGCAGATTCTTTGTGCTAAGATAGCCATTTACAGGGAAAACCACATGTTATAAGTGTATTCACAGATACAGGGATTCAAGAAAGTAACTATTGTGAGCTAAGTTTTTACCCTCTGTGTTGTGGGGAGGCATTTTCTTGCATCTGTGGTGGATGCCGTGGAGCCTGGCCAGCCAGCGTGCACATCCTCTTCTTTGGTAACAGGCTCTGGATTTTACTCCCAGGACCAGACCTGCCCCTCTGCAACACGAGGCTGACCAGCAATTTCTCTCTCCTGGGACTGAAGTTTTAGGGGAGTCATGTAAGAATGGAAAACCACTGGAGTCATTTCAATCAGAAGAGAGTGCCCCTGAGGTCGCCCACTGTGAGGTCCAGTTGTCCAGCTTTTCCTTCTATTCCCTGAGCCCTTCCATGTCCTTCCAGTAGATTTCATCCCCCCACTCCTAGGTTAGCTGGAATCTGTTCCTGTTGGACTCAACCAAATGGAAACACAAGCATGTTCTGAGCAGCAGGTGGGATGTGACATGGCTCCAGATCAGTGGCCTAGGGCAGGGGCCCCCAGCCTATGGTGAGTTGTAAAATTATTTCATTATACGTGACAATGTAATAATCATAGAAATAAAGTGCACAGTAAATGTAATGCGCTCGAATCATCCCAAAACCATCCCCCTCTTCCCTGTCTGTGGAAAAATTGCCTTTCATGAAAAAGATCCCCAGTCCTCAAAAAGGTTGGGGATCACTGGCCTAGGGGGGCAAATGGGAAAGGAAAACAGAGAGGGTTAAGTGGTCAAACCGGAGACCCCCTCCCGAGCCTCTGCTGGTGGCCATGGTGGGGGGAAACATCATGTTTGCAAAGCACTTTCTCATCTCTTCTCTCGCTTCCTGCTTACGACATCCCTGGGAAGTGCGATGCCCATGTTCCGAAGGGGCGTGGGCCGCCCAGGGTTGAGAGCAGGCGGAGGCCAAGCCCAGCTCTCTCCATCCCCGCAGATCTGCTTTCTATGCCTAGAAGGGGAGAAGCCGGGGGCTGGAGTGCTGGCTGCGAGGCTGCCTCTCTTTCATCTCATCTCTTAGAGTCGCAGGACCTTTTTTTAACAATTGGAAGAGACCTTAGAGAGATCATCTCTTCCTCACTTCTTTCTTATGATCTCAGCTCCAGCGAGGGGTAATTGTTGTGGAAGTTTGGACAGACGTGAGTTTGGGGCTGCTCTTGGGCTTCTGACTGAGTCTCTGTGTGTCCCTCTGCCCACGGTGCACTCTTGGGCCAGCCCAGCACCCAGCTCCTTGAACATGCAGAATCTGGTGGTGATTCTGTGCACGTTGCAGTTTTGGGAGTGTTGTCATAGGCCCGGGGTGCTGTTGCTTCTCTGTGTTCCTGAAGGAATCAGTAGTTCACAAATAAAGGTCCAGTTTCCAGTCCTGTTGAGGACTGTGTCCCTTCTTCAGAACTTTCATTCAAAATTGCTTAAAGGATGATACTGCTCATTGTGACATTCAAGCTCTTTATGTGTGTTAGACCTGAGGACTTCACAGCTAATTAATTCTAGGGATGGTTGCCTGTTGCTAGTGGAAAAGAAAAATAAGCATCATTCTAATTGGTGAGTTTATTAATCTATCCTTGATTCTTTTCCCCCAACATCCATGCTCGTTTTATTTTTTATTACGTGTTAAGAGGTGGACTCATCAATTTGTTTTCCAAGATGCAATGGCTGTTTGTGTGTCCTGATGTGGTCCTATGTCCCTCAGGTGTGTGAATGGCTTGCCCCCTGCTTGCAGAAGCCTACAGTCTGGTTGGGGAGATAGTATTACCCCCAACTCTGTATTTCATAGGACAGGAAGGCAGGCCCCAGCGAGAGGTAGGTACTTTATGATCTCAGGACCTGGCCCGGGCAAAAGGGCCAGGAGAGGTTGAGGTGCCAGGTCACAATGAGGCCCGAGGCAGCTCTCTGCAGAGCAGGCAGGCACCGTGGGGGAGTCTGTCCACAGGTGTAGGGCCACCTCATTTGGTGTCGCATCCTGGGACTAAGGTCTGGGATTCAGGGTCATGCGTGGGTCAGGATGACCCAACAGGCAGAATGAAAGCAGAGAGAGAAATGAGAGGGCATCCTACTTAGGGCTTAGAATTTATAGCGTTTTAGGTTCTTACAAGCACCCCGGGAGGCAGATTTTATGACTGACTTTCTACACATAAGGAAGATGAGGCTAAGGGATGAGTGCAATGCGCACTGTCTGGGGAATGGACACGCTTGAAGCTCAGACTCGGGGGGATGGTTGGTACATGGGCAATATATATAACCTGAACTTTTGTACCCCCATAATAAGCTGAAATAAAAAAAATCCACCTGCGATCACACAGTTGGCAGAGCGGGCGTTCAGGCTCAAGGCCGATCACCTGAGTGCCTACCTGTTCCATCCTGTGCCACGCAGGCTGCCTAACGTGCCACCCTCCCTCCTGCCTGAGCCAGGCTTGGTCAGAGCGAGGGTGGCGCTGGGCCCTGGAAGAGATGAAGTGGCCCCAGTTGCAGGACAGGAGGTGTGCAAAAGCTCGGAATGAAACAGCACTGACAGGCGGACCAAGGTCATATATTGAGAAGAGTCAGCTCTGATGGAATGCAGACACTTGGGTTTCGGTTCTGGACTCTCTCATACCACGGTGCCGTGGAGAGTGTTATCATCCGTACCACTTGAGGGGCACTGAGCTCAGATGGCAGGAATGGCTGCAGGGCTCAGCTCGAGGAGGGACTCATGTTTGGAGTGATGAAAGTTTGGAGAGGGAGAGGCTTGGTGGGGCCAGACACAGGAGAGGAGGCTCTGTCGATGTGAAATAGACACATCCTCACTCCTCAGCCTGGTGGGGAGGACCGACCGGGAGACACAGTGCTCCTAGGGGTCAGGAGTTGAGAGCCTGCCCCGTCCGGTGCTCGCAGGGGAGGCCTGGCTGTGAGTGCTCAGATTGTAAAGCCAGAGAGAGAGACAGCTTTCAGCTGCTGCTGTTCTCTGGTCTCAAAGGACAGAACCTTTGGGTGACCTTGACAGCCAAGCCCCAGGCCATGTCTGGCGTGCACCAACTACCCCCAGAGCACAGAGTCCCCTCCCAGCTGCCATCTCGGGGCCTTCACCTCTTCAACACAGCCCTGGGCGTTTCTCCAGAGCTTCCTGTTTGCCTGCAGTTGCACAGGCGGGCTGGTCCCACCCGGGATCATGTGGCAGAGGCCTGGCGAGATAGGTGGGCGCTGGCCGTGCTCTCCAGAGCTCCTCGGGCCTCTCTCCACCCACCCGTGGGTCCCCTGGGCTTCACCACTTGCATCGGGTCCTGCAGCCAGGGGAGCTGAGGCCCTGTATCCAAGTCGGCTCACATGAAGGTCAAGGTGACCCAAAAGGGTTTGGGGCCAAGATTCTTAATTTTTTTTTTTTTGATTTTTCATTTTCCAAAAAATGCACACCAACGATGACTTCAGGATGTAGTGTTCCAGAAAAAACTGGGATGGGAACAAGGTCTTCCTTGGTCAGGGAGATGGAGGATCAAAAGCATCCCGAAGGAGCATCACTGTGGTCGAAAGACCACCACGTGTGCCTGGCAGGTGCTGGGCCTGCAGGTGCTGGAAAAAGGGACCGAGTAAATGTTCCTGGGGGGCAGGGACTAAGTTGATGCCAGAGCTGGAAGGTTTCCAGCATGTGGGCCTGGAAAATATTCCTACTGCAAAACAGAGTTTTCTGGGCAACTGCCGTTCCTTCACAGCTTAGGAGGGCAAAGGCTGAAGTCACCAGGCTTTGTCCGCCCCGACTAGTCTGGGCTGCTCAGTGCATGCCCATCCTAATGATTAATTAGACTCTTTCTGTGTTTAGAGAATTGTGAAAATACAGCATTGTGTTAGCACACTGGATTGTATCAGTTTGGAGGTGATGCTGTTGTGCAAACGACATGAAAAGAGCTTTTCCAGGTGAGAGTTCAAGACCCCTGGGGAGCTTGGCTTCGAGCCCCTTCCTAGCTCTGCTCTGCCTCTCCGCTAGGTGCTCCTGAAGGGACTTCGGTCTGTGACGGAGGAAACAAGCAGGATGCTGAAGTGGTAAACTTCTAAAATGTCCAAGAAGAACTTTTGCCTACAAAGTTGTGCTAGCTATCCCCGCTAGATTTTTAGAGCCATTATCTAACATTCTCTGCCCTTTGATGTCCTGAGAGGTGGGCCCTGACGTTCTGTGTCATCTGGGATCTCTTATCTAATCGAGTTTGGCCCATGGTAGCAGCAGCAGGAGATTGGAGAAATGTCAGGATGTTTCCTCCCTGCTTCTGAGACAGGCAATATCTGTTTTTATCGGGGGTCCATCCGCCACCACCCCTCACCCCACACGGTTTGGCTCCTGTATTGCTGTTTCATCCTTTTAACCCTCTCAGGGGTCTCAGGACACCATTGCTAGGCCTTAGGTGTCTCTCCTTTGTAAATAGTCCCCTAGGTAAAGGCTCTTCATTTGGACCATCCGCTCCTGATGGACAGAGGGTCTAGCCAGCCTGACTTCCTGCTCATAATGCACTCTCAGTATCACTGCTGCTCTGGTTTGTCCCTGGCTTTGCCTATGGGGGAGGCTGTCTTTGTGCACACTGACGATCTACAAGGGGGAGCAGAGTGCACGGTGTGAAGGGGTGTGCTGTGATGGGGGCATCTGAAGGCTCAGGTCACATGGTCGCAGCAGGAAGCGCAGGGCATTGAGTTGTGCAGGGCAGGGGTGGGGGAAGATGAGGCTGGGGGGCTGGGAAGGAACGCAGGCTACCCACAAGCAACTGTGATGGACACTGAGGTGAGCTGCCTAGATTGCAGGGTGTGCAGGCCAAGACAGAAGCCCCCAGCTGGTGCTCCCCTCAGGTCACCCCTAACCTCTGATCTGCCTGTCCAGACCGGTGGGGTACAAAGGCCTGGCCATTTTGACTCCATGCAGGGTGCTTGAACATCGGCTATATTTCCAGATGGATTGGTCAATGCTTTGTCTGACTCTGAACACTCTTGCTTCAAGTAATGAACACCCTGCATTTATACTGCTTGTTAGTTTGGCCAATGAGAGCAGCATCTGCTTCCTGAGAACCCGACCTATGACGGTAAGTTTAGAAGAACTTACAGCAAGAGCAGCAAAGGTCTACATGAAAGTAACAATTTTTATTTTTTGAATTTATTTTATGGATTTTTTGTGTTGCAAGGAGCTTTCAGCCTTTATGCAGAGGCAGAGGAACTCCCAGGGGGCACAGGAGAAGGGTGTGATCTGGCCACTGCTGAGCAGCTCTTTCTGAAGGAGGGATGCAGAAGTGTGCAGTGACTTCTCAGAAGTCAGAGCTTTGTTCAGTCGGACAAAAGTATGGAGGATTATGTGAGACTTGCTTGGTTTAAGAAACAGGGACAAACAGAAGGAACATCTAGGAGGTAAAACAGGCATATCTGTGGAGCATGAGCCGGGAAGAAAGTATTTTCTTTAATCCCAATTTACAGAGGAGGCCACTGGCAATGTTAGAAGGGAAAGTGAAGTTCAGTTCAAAGATGAGTTTGAAGGATCTGTAGGCCCAGTGATTTTCAAAGATGACTTGAAACATGGTTCTGAAGGAGTGTGTGCATTCTCTAGGGCTATGAGAGAGTGAGGACCAAGCAATGGTGAAATGGCCTGGATTTTTTAGTGTGAGAGATCTGAGAAATGAATGTTCTTTTCTGTTGCATTTCTAGAATCTGACCTGGTCAATAGTCTTCCCATCCCAACATCCTAGTACCTACACACCTGCATGGGGCTCAAACTGTCTCCTAGTTTCAAGTCCTCTGACTGTTGGAAACATTTAACCTTGAGGCCCCTTATACTTTTCTGCTTATATCTCCTGGTTACCTTCCCAGAAACCATGTCAGTTCTTGAGTCTAATTTGGTGCTATCTTTGAGGCAACAGGAAGTACTTTAGGGGGGCAAATACTGAGAAGTGGTGTCAGATCCCCGGCCAGAGACGTTGTAAACCATATTACAACCTTACCTTGACTTTGAGTTGTGATATGGCTTAAAGTGAGAGCTTAGGAATTTCCTGAATGAGGAGAGCCAGCTCTATAGCTAAGAACAGCTCTTGGGGTGACCAAGTGATCAACCCAGATTGAGATAATTCCCACTTCAAGGCACACTGGACCAAGCTTCATTTATGACCAAGCTTCATTATGACATCAGAGTCATGTCATGCCATCTGGCTTGAATCTTCCACATATGCTCCCCTTATATGGACAAACAGCCTGCTCATCCTCCCTATGCTCTAAGCCCCTTGACACAACCGGCTTGTATCCTTTGGCTTATAATTGGCATTTCTCCCTTTAGGTCTGGGATAAAGACCTAAATGTGGTGATGGCCACAGGGAGTCCTTGATATTTAAGTCCTGTTTTAATGGTCTCACACCAGCCAGCTAGTTCTTCCTCAGTGCACCCAGCTCAGAAACCCTATTTTTTTCAACCAAAAAAAAAATGCACCCAACTGATGCACCCAGCTCAGAAACCCTATTTTTTTCAACGAAAAAAAAAAAAAAATCCTAGTTTTTTCAACCAAAAGATCAAGGAAAACATTTGAGTTTTCAAAATTTTATTGAGATGTTAGGGGGAAACAGCCAACATATACATTCCTCATTTCATCATGACTGGCATTTTATCCACACCCCATAGGCTCTCCTCTGGCTTTGGTCTAACAAGGTCTCCTTGGCAGTCCCCCTTCTGCTGTCCTCTCGCTGCTGCCTGGTGCTGTGTGAAGTCCACCAGGGCAGAGCCCGCTGGCAGGTCACAAGTGGGAGCGATAATTGCGATTGGCTGTGGGGAAGGACAGGTTTGCGACAGGGACACCTGCTAGAACACACCCACCTAGAAATACTCTTCTCGTCCCAGTCTGAGTTTAGTCGTTGGCAAGAATCTCAGGCTGAGATTTCAGGGGTGTGGGAGAGGGGTGCCGCCAGGAGGGGGATGCCCCGGGGGCGACGTGCCCCTAAGTTTGCCCACTTTCCTCCCCATCCTTCACTCACCATCATCGCCCCGTTTCCTACTTTTCAGGCTGCCCTTCCGGTATTTTCTCTTGCTGCCACCTCTCTTGACTCCCTTGTGAGGAGCTCGGTTCTTGCCCCTCCTCATGCCATGGCTCTTTAATTTGCGGCTGGTCGACATCGTAATTTCTGCCAAAATGAGGGGCTTTGCAAGACCAGAGGCCTGAAGTCTGGGTATTTAAGGCCTTGGCCATTGTGAGGGTAAAGGGGTGTGGCCCAGCAGGCGGGTGGGGCCCTATTGTGCTGTCACTAGCCTTTGCCGCACCTGGTCACATATGTGAAATAAATAAGGTGGCCCCTTGAATGCAGCTCAAGGCCTGTGTTCAACTTTGAGGTCCTTTTTGTGTTAAGTGAGGCTTTCCAGACAGATGTTCTTGAGTAACTAAATCCCAGCCCTGTGCTGGGCATCCAGGGAGTCCAAACAACCATTAACCTGTGTCTCCTGCCCGCGGGAAATTTAGTGGTCATCAAGTGTGTGCATATGCATGAGTGTTTCAGTCCCTCATAGCATCTGCAGGTGACAAATGTGTTTCCATGAGGACTTGACTCTAGGAAATCCAATTCAATATGATCAGAATAGAAATACTCCTTTTCTTTCACCAAACTCAGGGTTTCTCCATTTGAGCACTGTGGACACTATGGGTTGGGTAACTTTTGGTGGGTTTTGTGCATCCTAGGATATTTGGCAGCACCCCTGGCCTTGTGCACTAGATACCAATGGAGCCCCCACGGCTGTGACAACCCAAAATATTACCAAACTTTGCTGCCTGTCCCTTTGGGAGGCTGAGGGAGTAAGGGGCAAAACCACACTGGTTGAGAACCACTGAGCTGGTCATTTTTAAAAATTTAGTCACAGATATAGATCACATAGTTTGTGCCATGTACCTAGGTGGTGGGGAATCGTGGTGGATAAAAACAGACATAGATACTGTGCTTATGGAACTTTCTGCCGAGTGGGGGAAAAGCCATCTGGTGTCTACAACAACCAGTGAATGTACTTAGGGGTTCACTTTGGCTGGAGGGGGGCAGAGGGTGCGGGATGAGGTTGCAGAGAAAGGCAGAGACCAAACCATGCTCAAATACACTGGGAAGCCTTAAAAAATGTTAAGGGGATGGCACGATGAGATTAAAGGGCTCTGGGTGGGCGATGGCTGGATTGGGAGGGATGTGTGAGTAAAGGGAGATGCTACTGTCAGTAGCAGCAGCTCAGGAGAGAGAAAGATTTAATAATGGCCTAGACCTGGGCCAGGAAGGGTGTCGCTTGAGACATAGAGAAGATAGAGAGAGACCAAGACTTGGGATGGGTTGATTTGGGAGGACAGAGCAGATGGTGTCAAGGGTGTAGCTTTTGTTTTTCTGTGTGATGCAGCTATCTGGATGCTGGTACCACTCACGGGGACAAAGACCAGCCATGGGGAGTGTGGTGATCATGCATTTCGTCTATGACACATGGTCTGAAGTGCCTTTGAGGTTTCCAAATAGAAGAACTCAATGAGTATTCAGTGTCTGGGTCTGGAAGCCTTTTCATCCAACCTTCTCTTCCTCCTTTATATCTCATATTGGATGCTTTGAAAAGAATTTTGGTAGAACCTGACAGCTATTTCCTCCTTTTGTCCCTCCTCCTCTCTCCACTGCCACTATCTTCATTCAAGAACTGAGCACCTTGCCTGGAGGAGGTTGTTAGCAAAAGCTGGTTGACCCAGCTTTGTTCAAGCCCCACTCCCTGTATTTCTGATGTCTACAGATAAGGTGACAAATCATGTTTTGAAACCCAGATTCCTTCAATAGCCACCATAGATGACAATTTCCATTTTCCTGTGTCCAGTCAGGTCTCTCTGGAGACCTTCTGTTGGTGACTTTTATTCAGACTAGGAGGGAGGAGCTGTGTGAAGCAGGCTGCTGTCCTGCCTCTTTGTGTCTCCGGACCTTCTCTGTCCACTCCAGCCCAGCTGCTCCCCCTGAGAGCAAGCCCCGTGAGAGCAGGGACGTCTGTGAATGCAGGAATTGAGAAACTGCCCAGCCTCATGTGTTCCCTGGGTGTTAAACCATCCTCCTCAGAGCAGGAGCTCAATGTGTATTCGTGAAATACATTTGCTCAATAAATGGAAAGTTCTTTTGTTTCTCTAACTATCTTATTCCTCCCCATTTGGTTCCACATCTCCAAGGAAGACTTCTCCAACTTATGGAATTTTCACTGTCCTTTAAAATTTCCTCCAAGCCCACGGTCCCTGTACCATTTGCCTTAATGCCTAGATAACCAACCCTAACTGTGTTTAACCTTATTTTGTGTCTGCGTTGCCACATCGTGGGTGTTAGGCTGGTCTCAACAGGAGACCATGTGTCAGGGTTCTGGTCCCGATGGAACATCTCTGGACTCTAGCCCCCTTATTTCATAAATAAGCAGGTTGGGCTAGGTGATCTTTGAGACCATCTGACTTTGGCGGTAGTCTCCTTATAGTTAAGGACTCTATCTTTTATTCCTACTGCATTTTCCCCTGCTACTAGCATAGTCTACCACAGGTGGTCAGTACATATTTGTTCAGTCTAGCTGCTTTGGTATATTATGAGGACAGATAGTCCGACGCTATCAGAGTAACTTTGTCCAAGTGAGGGCAGTTCTAGGCAGGGAAAGGAGAAAAGGATATTGTCTTCAGAGCAGGTCCCCTGGTGCTCCGTGCTGACCTCCCACGCCTGACTCTGCTGCTACAACATTTGCAGAGGAACTGGCCTCTCTGGTTTGAGAGGCATTTTCCGGACGGCCCTGAAGACTGGATATTTCTGTCCCTCATCCCTCCCACCCCCAGAAGACCTGCTCTGCCAAGGAGAGGCTGAGATCACAGGGAAGAAGCGGCCAGACTTGAGAACTGATGAAGAAACAAACGAAAACGTCCCCCTTGCGTGGGGCTAGGAACAGCTGTGGTTCCAGACACCCAGGCTGAGCAACTCGAGCAACAGAAAACGCAGTGGTGGTGGCGGCGGGGTTTGGGGTGGGGGGAGGTGAGGCACAGGCCAGTGCAAGGTGGGGCTGCGGGGGGTGTGTGGGTTGGCTCCTGCGTCAGACCTCCCGGAGCGAGGACGGAGCAGGGCAGAGCATTGGCCGTTCTGCCTGTCTCTGTTTCTCTTTCCACTTCTGCCCCAGCATTGCCTGAGCCAACGACACTTTAGACAGAGCGCAGTGAGCTCACTTCTGACCCTCAGAGGCCCACAGTGAGGCCTTTCCTTGAGGACCATCTGCTCACCCAGTCTGCTGGCCACCCGTGTCCTCCCTTTTTTGTGCTGTCTTTGCACAGAGAGGAGGACACATGAGCTCCTTCAGATAACTCGGCATGGCAGGAGCCGACGGCCCGACCTGCTTCCTTTACACTTTAGCTTCCGGGTGGGACTCAGCTTTTGAGTCTCTTGATGAAAGGAAATGGCACATGGAGAGAGAGAACTGAATTCCTGGCCTTCTTAGAAGAGGAGCTACCAGGCACCTTTCTCTTGGGGCTAAGTGTTGTCTTGCCTGGAGACAGGTGGACAGACAGAATGGTGTCTTTACCTCCCAGCAGCAGAGCCCAGGCAGCAGCCCAGGGACGGGCTTGGAGGCCAGTGCTCTCACTGCCCCATTCCTGGATTAGGAAGGGCAGGCTTAGGGTGTTAGTGTTTTGGAAGTCAGACCTCTAGTTCCATCCCATCTCACCTCTCCAATTCAAACTCACTCCATTAGTTTTCCCTGGGGAGTCCAATGGATGCCTGCACAGGGCTGCGTCTTCCCCACAGGCTGAGACCTGGGGCTTATTCAGAGGCAACACGGAAAGATGCCGACAGTCCTTACACACATCAGTGACTCAGTCCGAATCTCTCTCTGAAATCTAAATCTCTCCAGATGTTGACCTCAGCGGGGAAGGGGGGGCCTTCTACCCTGTTGACATGCACACCTGTCTTCTCTACTGTGGTGCTGCTGCTGCTGTTCCAACAGGGGGTCGGGGCAGCCTGGAGGAGGTGGGAGCTGCCAAGAGGTGCCCCACCAGGGACGGAGCTCTCTGAGCTCAGAACACATCCGGTGTCTTCATTAGGGAATCAAAAGCGACCAGAGACCAATGCCAAAGGGTGGTTTTCGGGTCTGGGGATGAAGTAACTTAGCCAAAGTCACAAACTATAGGCAGAGCCAGATCTCAAGCCCAGATCTCCTAATTCCCAGTCCGGGCTTCCTGCCACTGTGCCATGAAGTACCACTACTGGAATTCCAGGCCTCTTTTTTTTCCCCCTGTGCATTTTCTCTGCTTTTCTCCCTTCATGTTCTAAAAGCCATGTGTCGGGGCCTTTGCCCTTTTGAAATCATCCCACTTGCCAAAGGCCGTAAGTTCACTAAGTTTGAGGATGCCTGGGCCTTTGAAAGGGGAAAGAGTTGCCACCAAGAGGGACAAAGGACCAGAGAGAAAGACTGAGGGTGCTGCACATGAAGGTCAATGGCTTCGCAATTGATGGTTTCAAAGCACTGTGACCATCGCGCTGGTAAAGCACATTGAACAGAAGAGATCTACTGACCAAGGCTGGGTCAAGAGAGACTGTCACATCAGCTTTACCTCTGACCTGGCTTGCTGAACCTCTGTCTCCTAGTCTTAGTGGGGATCAGTGGAGGGTGAAGAAGAGACAGGTTGAAAGCAAAATTTTTCTTTGTGTCCTGAGACCCTGGAAAGATGGGGCTGACAACGAAGGCTTTCCTGACAGTGTCACTGTCCTTGTGGCTTCCCTGTTGTTCTTTGGGCAGAAGTCTCATATTTGGAGACCTCCAAAAGGTTTAGTTGTAGTTATACTAAAGAGAAAGAACAAAGTAACTTCTTCACTGTCCTTTATAGTGCTGGAATTGTGATTCAAAACACAGAAGCTTATAACACTTCACCCTTCGCACATCCCCGGGCTGGAGAGCAGCTAGGACTGGTCTAGAGAAATCTTCAAAGCAATGCTTCCATTTTTAGTAAGAACCCAAGAAAGACCCAGATGCTTTGAGCGTTCGGTGATCAGATTTTATTGGTCAAGGAATTTCTGACACTGGGCAGCCTTATGTTTTCTGGGAGGAAATGTGGAAGGTGATGCCACAGAGATGTTCTTGGGATTCTGGTAAGGACCATGTCAGCATGCAGAGATATTTGTTCTCTCAGTAGACTACTGTCCTACGATAGTGATAATAACACTTTCTTAACACTGCAAGGAAGCAAAGACAAAACTGAGGTTAAAAAAGTCCCTGATTAGAGTGGGAGAGTCTCAGGAGGTTCTTTGGGTGGGCACACAGGGCCAACTTGACATTTTCCAGGTTTTCCCTTATGACCTGTGACTTGGCATAGCTTACTTGCTACTTCCTGTGACATCTGCTCCAGGTAAAGAAGTCATGTCTCCCCAGAACCAGCTACATTATTTGAGAGGCCCACTGCAGAATGAACATGCTGGCCCCTTGCTAAAAAATTATTAATAATTTCAAGACGGTGACAGAAGAGCATAAACCTGGGGTCAGCGTGGCCAAGTAAGTGAGCACAGAGCTGTTTGTGACATACAGGTCCCCTGCCTATGAAGCCTGCTCTGTCTCTCCCTCCTCGCTTAGGACAGTTGTTACAGTAAACACGCAGATAAGAGACTGAAAAATCCCTACCTCATTTATCTTTATAGTCCCGGAGAGCTGGTCAAATGTCTTCCTCGTGATGGGGAGTTGATGGACACTTGCAAGTGGCTTGCTTCTTCCTCAGGCTGTGCCATGTGCCTCTTCAACACTGGCTCTATCACAGCCCCATGCCCTTCTCAGGCCGGAGCTAACACCACTCTCTCCGCTCTTCCTACCTCCATGGAGCCTTAGCAGTCTCCACCTGCTTCCTCTCCTCCTTGCTGTCCTTTGGTGGTGCTTTCTTCCATGCTCCTGCAGGAAACCACCAATTCCTGGGGCACAGGCAGCTCTGCTGTGTCCTGTGTGGCTGGACACACACACACAGTGCTCACACTTAGTCCTGCAAGATGTTAGGAGCCTAACGTGGGCTTTCTGGTCATTTACCTGAGGATGGTATTTCCAGCTCTGAGACAGTAGGTGTTCACCTGTAAAGAAACTAGCCCTCTGTGACTTGTCTTTCCCCATTCTGGGATGTCACAAAGTCCATATGAGGTCAGCGATCAAATCTCCAAGAGAAGCGCTGACCAGGGCACCCGGATGGTTTCCTCCAACAATTAGATTTTGGGGATCCAAGCTTCTCAGCTTACTACACATGGGAAAATCATTTCATTTCTCATGGTCTTAAAAATATCCTGTTAGTGAAAGAGAGGAGAGCTCAGACTGAATGGCAGTAAACTAAGCGCCAGTTGGAGTTCACTTCTTTATAGGCTGAGTGCTTCAGGAAATTGCTCAAGGACACGCAAACACTGAGCAGCAGAGCTGGATTTAAATCCACAACTATTTAGCGTTAGCGTGTATAGTGTGCTCTACCTGTGGTATACCCCCTGATGTGTTTGCTGCCATGGTGGGGAGGCAGAGGGAGGTGGTTAACCACCCAGAGAGTGTTTACTTTTACTTGATGTTCACCATGAAGGGAGCTATCAACAAATGAATATTAAAGTCCAACAGAAACTCACCCAAGTCAGTGATAAGGATGGAGGAGGGATAGATTATAAAATATTAAGGTGACTAATGAGAGATGGAGGGGTGTGAAGGGAAAGTTTGAATCCTAGACTTACGCCCTAAGTGAATGACTGCTGAGAGAATTCAGGAGCAGGAAATACATTGGGACAGAAAGGACTGGTTTTAGTTTTGCACAGGTTGAGATGTCCACCAGACAGATCCAACGTCACCTGATGCTCCCTAGACAAATTGGAGGGAGGTATCTATGGCTCAGAAGAGCAATTGAGGCTGGTGATGTAGACTTGGGCATTGGCAAGGTAGTTTTGTGTGGTCGAAGCTATGGGCATGGATGCTCTAGAGCCACAGCTATGGTAGTCATCAGCCTTTGGGTTTTCCAGAGGGAAGAGCCGGGGAAGATGACTGAGAGACCAGAAGAAAACTCAGGAAAGAATGGTGTTGAAAGGTAATGGGAAGGAGTTCAAAGCTGGAAGCTGCCAGACGTGGGGTAGTCATAGCACTTATTGGGGACCAGGCATTGTGTGGGGCAATTGAGGAACCTCATCTCATTTTTCAGCCCTCACCTTACTTGATTCCTGTAGAGCATTGGACACTCGGGTTCCTGCAGAGACACAGTTGGGGATGTGGGCAGGAGTGCGGTGTGTAGGAAGAGGTGGCAGGGCAGGTAGTGGCGGGTGGAGGGTGTTTGTGAGCAGGGAAAGATAATCTTCTCTCTAGTAAGCACCCTTCCCCTCCCTTCACAGCCAAGCTTCTTAGAAGGGCATTTATTTAACCACTATTGCTCTCCCATAAAAAAAATGATAGGGCTTCTTGGTTTTCTTGCCTCACCTTACCCTTGTGTCCGTCACCCCATCTGATCTCACTCTCCTCTTTCAGTTATAGCCAAGTCTGCAGTTTGGAATGACATCCCATCTTGATTTGACTTGTTGTCTCCCCTTTCCGCCTTCCCTCGGGGACCTTACGCTCTGGGAGAACAGAGCCAAGATAATAATCACTCCTGCCTGGACCAGGGCCTGCGATATGGTAAATATTCTAGTGGCATACACCCATTTAATCTTCACACCAGCCCTCTGAGATGGGTACCGTCACTGCCATGTTCCAGGATCAGGGTGGTTAAGTAATTTGCCCAAGGTCCCACAGCTAGTAAACAGGGAGGCTGGGGTTTTTGTGCATAAGAAATTGGAATAATTTCTCATATAAGATTTTTTATTTTATATTTTACATTTCTTTTTAAAGACTTAAAGATAGGCATGCAATAGGTTCTCAAGAAATCAGTGCCAAGTGAGAGGTGGATCCCTATTATTGATCAAAACAAAGTTCTTCTATAAGGGTATGGTGTTCACGAAGTGAGGGTCTATTCAGGCTGCTAATGGTGGTGGTGGTGGATATTTACGTGTATCTGGCTAGTGGGTTCTTTATAATCAAAATTTGGGATCCCATGAAAGCATCCTCCTCTTCCCCCGCACTGACCCACACCCCCCTGAATGCCTAGGAAAGACCTTGAACACACAAAGGGCCAGAAGTGAGGTCCTGCAGATCCTCAACACACATTTGGATGAATAAATTGGTTGCTCTATCAAACCATCTGTAACACATAAAATTATGATCATAGACACCAATCCTTTAGCTTAAATGTCTGAGTGCCTTTGGTGTGGAAACAAACTGATTGTTAGTAACTTTTGACAAGGAGAAGAGGGGATAGAATAAATCAAGTTCAGCTTTACCGATTTGTACACACGTAGTTCAAATACAACTCCACTTCCTTGTCTTTATTCCTCTCTCTTTCTCCTCTTTTCTGCCTTTGTTGCTCTCCCCAGGATTAAAGTCTTAGGTCTTATTTAAAAAAAGAAAAAAATGGCAAGAGAGGCCGGGCGCGGTGGCTCACGCCTGTAATCCTAGCACTCTGGGAGGCAGAGGAGGGTGGATTCCTCGAGGTCAGGAGTTCGAGACCAGCCTCAGCAAGAGCGAGACCCCGTCTCTACTAAAAAAAATAGAAATTATCTGGCCCACTAAAATATATATAGAAAAAATTAGCCGGGCATGGTGGCACATGCCTGTAGTCCCAGCTACTCGGGAGGCTGAGGCAGTAGGATCGCTTAAGCTCAGGAGTTTGAGGTTGCTGTGAGCTAGGCTGACGCCACGGCACTCACTCTAGCCAGGGCAACAAAGCGACACTCTGTCTCAAAAAAAAAAAAAAAAAAAAAAAGGCAAGAGAACTGTAGAATTCTTTGCCTTTTAGCATCTGCAAGAGGCAGGGTACTAGAGGGGCTGTGGGAGGTGCTTACATTCTCACCTCCCCTGCCTCTACATGAGGTTGGTCTTCTTGAAGGGGGTGCATCATTATAGCCTTTATTCAGGACGTGTGTTGAACCAGGCTTTAAAGGAAGAGAGGGGATGACTTGTCTCTTGTGGCCACCCTCCAACCTGACCCTTCTGGTTGGCAACACCCAACAGCCACGTTACTTAGGCTTGAGACTCAGGTGCCCCCTTGGACTCTTCCCTCTCCTTTCTGGTCTTTGTTGAGTCTCCGTCCGTGAGGCCCACATTTCCACGATCCAGGGTGGCAGCCCCTGATCCGTCCTTGTTACCTTTGGATTACATTATTGCAGAGTCACCTTGCATCTCTTTTTCTAGTGAAACTTCCTAAAGCAAAGCTAGTCATGTCACTCTTCTGTTCAAAAAGTCTGGGAAACTCCTTACCGTCTATAAGACCTAGACATTTTTACCACAACATTTCAGTTTTCATACCCACCCCCAATCCCAACTTCACTTTCTAGCCGTGTCTTTTATTCCCCTCCTCAGACAACCTCTGCTCTTCTAGCCAAGTTGGGCTATTTAAAAAGTAGAACAAGTACAGATGTTCATGGGAAATTCAGCGATTTGTACTATTTGTTTAGCATCTTCATCAATTAATGTCCTTCAATCTCAAAAAAAAAAAGGCATAAACTCTATGGTTACTTCTTTCCAGGAACTCCCATAATGCATCTTTTGGGCACATTTTTATATCATTTATAAGATTCTGTCCAGAATGTTTTATTTGTATGCATGTCTTCTCTTGCCAAACATCAAACTTCTTGAGGTTGAAGCTGTATCTCTGTGGGCTTCTGGGGGTAGTGGATTTAAAAACTGAGTGGGACTAGAGCTTTACATTCCACATTTTTGGGGGGTTAGAGTGAGGCTTGGAGAGGGATAGAAGGGAGAGGCTACAAAGAGGGTACAGGGAACTTTGGGGTGGTGGATATACTTATTATCTTGCTTTGTAGTGATGGGCTCATGGGTGTGTATTTATGTCAAAATATCAAATTATACACTTAAAATATGTGCAGTTTATTGTGTGTCAGTTGTACTTGAATAAATTCATTTAAGAAGTTCCACATTGTACACATCCTTATTCAAGAGCTCTTTCTAGAAGTAAGATAGTGAAACCAGGAATGCATGTCTAAACGTGCCAGCAGACAAAGGCTTTGAAAAGGCTGGACTTGTGTTTGAAAGGCAAAGAGAATTTTCCTTGGTTTGTATCATTCCTGGGGGCTCCTATGGACTATGCTGATGGGCAGCCAGCTGGCTCAAGGAATTCTTGTAGGCGCTTTCTTGGGTTTATTTAACATCTCAGTATTCCCCCAACCACCTAACCAAGCCCTCCTGTTGGCCTTCAGCCATTGTGACAAGGCACCATCAATCATCAGGTCCTTTTACCAGGAGGGCCCATGTCACAGCCACTTACATAAAGGAAGTGATGGGTGGACTGCTTTGGACAAATGGACTTGGGGTAGGGGAGGGGACGACAGGGGGTTGCAGAGAGAGGCTGCTGTTTCAAGCAGAACCCCACTGCTGACCAGAGCTGGGGAACACAAGAAGATGGTGAAAGTCTGTAGATGTAGGTGTTCAGCATGTTATCTGAAGGATTCCCCACTGAGACAAAAAGCAAGGAAGTTAAGTCAGAAAAGGAACAAGAAGACAAGGTATTGGTAGCATTTTCTGACTACAACGGGGATGCTCAGAACTGAGGGATTGCCATCCTAGTGTGGCCAATTTCCCAAAATGTCATGCCTTTGTCAGAAGCAAAGCTTTCCGTTCACATTCCAAAGACTGGCCCCAATTCTTCTCTAGCCACCCCTTCCTACTCCATCCCCCCAGATCCCCACCCGACTCTTTCCATACTTCCCCCAGGTCCCCAGGGTGCAGAGCCAGGCTTTCTGTGCTCACTGCCTGTCTTCCTTGTGCTGTAGAGCCTCCCTCTGAGCTTGTCCACTCGGTAGAGAGACAGGCGTTAATCCCTGCACCTGCCTCTTTGAAGGTGGGATTCTCAAACTCTTTGAAACCCTGCCTCTGATAGCATCTCTGGGAAACTGAGTTGGGAAGGTTCTTGTATGAGAGACACATGGGATTTCAGAATGCAAATCTTAAATTTTCTCATTTGTCTCCTTAGTCAGCAGGATATGTCTGTGTTTTGGTTGAAGAAGCTGTTTGAACCCGTGTTTTTCCATGTTGTGTTTTTTCCCACGGAGAGCACAAAGCAAAGCTTCTGGTGCCGGCCCAAGACCACCATAATCATTGTTGATTTTTCTCCTCTGCCCCAGGGTCTCTAAATAAAATTTCTCTTCTTTCTCTGCGAAATGGTGTTCTTGAGTGTTATTGTTTAGTCAAAGAGTGACCTTGGGTGACCTTAGTAACTTAGCCCTTTTTTTCCATGAAATATGACAGGTGGAGTGTGGTGAGTAGAAGGAGAACCAAGTGAGTCAGGAGGAAATATGTAGTTTCCCCCTTTTTCCTGTTTTCGATATTTACTAGTGAAATTCATGGTTGGGTTTTTGGTTTGGGATGGGTTCAGATGCTTTCTGGACGTGAAAAGCGCTTACTTGGTTTGATAAACCCTCTAAACTGGGCCAGCTGCAGGCTGAGCCAAGGGAGACAACTGCCAGGTTGCCATCAGCTCACACTTCTAGCTTCATTTGTTGGCAATAAGATGCACATTTTTCTAGAAACAAGCCTGGGGCATAACCGACGTGAAGCCCAGGAATTATAAACTTGAGGAAGAACGAAAAGATAACACAGGCCTAGAATAGCATATACGTATTTGGAAGTTTTTAAAGGACAACATCCTCGAGCTTCTCCTAGTAGGTTACTCTAGATATCATGTAGCATTGGGGCAATTTGGGGTCAAATAATTCCTACAGCTGTTTGTAATCCCTTGTGTAATTGAACTTGAACTTTGCGTAACTTCCGTAAAGGTGCCAGATCATCTCTTACTCCAATCCATTGCCATTAAACTGAAGAAGTTCTGCTAAGCACAGCTGCCTCCCTTAAGGGATCATAAATGCAATCTTTACAAACCATACGCCAGCAAGGCCAGAGCTAATCTGTAAGGCCGAGGCCTTGAAACCCAATTCTCCTATCTTCTTTGGAGCATGAAAGATGTAGCAACAGGAACAGAGATAAACTGCCTTTTTATTCAGCCAGTTGAGGTAGATGCCAGGATTTTGTGTTATTTTCTAGATGTTGGTGAGCTTCCTGGGTTTCTCTAATGATCGTCTTTGGCTTTCAGGGGTAATATTTGGTCTTACTCAGTGAGGGGGTGGAGAGAGATGGCGATTTACTGTTTAAAGATGTCACGGCAGGTGGTTCTGGGCCTAGGACCAGATCGTCTTGAGGTAGCATGTTGTAGTAATACCTTGTGGTGTTAGGTTGCAGTAGTATGTTATAGTTGTACATTAGAAGTATCTGTGGTAGCGGGTTGTAGTAACGTGCACACAACGGCATAGCCTTGGGGAGAAGGCAAAGCAAAGGGGGTCGGTAGCCTTCCCTGCTTCATTTGGGTGCCAGTCATCAATATCACCCTCACATTTTTGCTAAATTTACATAGAACTTGTTTTTGCTATTGAATAACTCCCATGTGCTGGGCACTCTGCCAGGTCCTGTTCACAAGTACATGTGCTGTACATGTTCACATAGAACGTGTGAACATGGTCTAGGGGAAAACCAGAGGAAACCAGAATAAAAGTAACAGTGCAGGGAGGTCTGCCTCTCAGTCGTCCAAAGCTTGAAACTTTGAAGAAAACCTGTACTGAAGTTAATGAGGAAAACTTTAGGATGTAAAAAGTTTGAATCTAGCAACTAGGGCCTTCAATATTTATTGATGAAAATCCTGTGTGAGGTAAGCAATTGTGACCCATGAGATATGTGAGGTGATAGGGCCACTTGCAAGAGCCCCTTGAGAGGTAAAGGGCCGGGTAGCACACGTTTCAGCATCTGCAGGTGACAGTAGCCATAGTAAGTGAATGTCGTGGCCGTGTTCTAGTGAAGCTGTACTAGATTTGGCCTGTGGGCTGTAGCTTGTCAAGCCCTGTGCTAGGGCTTGGGCTAACCATTATTTCATTTGTCTCCATTGTACCATCGATGTAACCAGTATCCCAATTTCATAATTGACATAGGCTGAATGATTAACTTGTTTGAGATCGTATGGCTTAGAATGTGCTTGAGTTGGGGCCCAAGTCAGAGTGTTACTATTATATCTTTAAAAAAATCACATGGAGAAGGAAGTAGACTCACCTTTAGCATTCTATCTACCCCCATAGTACTCTAGCCCTCTGAGGGCTTGGATCCTTCTTTGGGCCCCGTCTAAGTGTCAACACTGTGCTTCTTTTTCCTAAGAGGTTTATTAGCCCTTTCTGGCAGCTTGTTCTTCTACTCAGGGGCCTTTGCCTCTTTCTGGATGTGGACTGTCTTTCTACTTGTCTTGGTGAGGTTGGTAGTGTTCGACTTCTTATAAACGGGTCTTTTGGGGTGGGGGATGGGAGTAAGGAAGTGGTGCTGGGGCACAGAAGCTACTAGTTAGTCCTAAACCAGATGCTACTTGGGCAGCTAACAGGGCCTTGTACGATGCAGTGCAGCTCATAACATTACAGCCACCATTATCTTTTACATCTCATAATGTTAAGGGCTGAAACTGACCCCAGATTAAAGATCACAAGCTTATAAACTGGAGAGTAGTTCCTCTTGCCTATTTACAACTCATGTCCTAAAATCGTTCTCTAGTCTTTCTGCCCTTCAAAATTTTATAGTTGCCTGTTAGTATGGGCTTTCCATACATTCTCCAACTACAGAAGATGTTTTTACTCTCATAACTTATGTCCAGCTGTTGGCCTAGGAGCCACACGTAGCCCACGGCTATGTTTTCTTTACCATACTGTGCAGGCCAACATGGGGTGAACAAAAAGCATTTGAGCTAGTTACCATCATAGAAAAGTCAGGCGTGTTCATGTGAAATCTAGACACTTCTTGGCTGCTCTTAAAAATTTTCAATATCTGTCAGCACTGGATCCCAACTGGTTAGAGCTCAGAAACACCTTTCAGATGGAGCATGGGCATGCACTCTTCAATGTGATGTTGTCTCCATACCTGCCCAGACCCTGAAGACATTTGACTTTGTAACCTCTGTCGTAAATATTTGGTAGCTGTCACTACTGACTCTGTTGGTTCCACCTCTCTAGCCTGTATTGATCAAACAGTCCAGAGGCAAGTGTGAATTTCTAGGCAGGGGAGCCAAGGATAAGAATCTGGGATTTGGTACAGGGCAACCTTGTTCCCTTTGGATTCCTATTGAGTCTTGGGACCACACATTGTCAGGCTCACTCTCCAGCCTCAGAATACCCCCTTTTTCCTGAAGCATAGTTTGAAATCCATGAGGAAATTTAAGTAATTATAACCGAGGAAAAGAGGAGCAGCTGTCTGTCTGGAGTTGACTTGGGCTCCAGACTGAGAACAGGAGACTCATAACAAATGAATGTCCTCCTGCCCTTGGCAGTCAGTATTGTATTTTGGTGGCTATAAGGCTGTGATCACCGAAGCCCTTCTAAATAGCTGGAGCAGCAAGGGAATTACATTAGGCTGAAAAATTGCCTTAAACAGACATAGCCCTGTGAGCCTTTTTTCCAGTTTTGTGAGTCCTTGAAGAACAGGGACCCCACCAGACCTGTATCTGTGTCCTTGGTGACTGATAATCACCATGGTGGTGACGATGACAATGTTGGGACAGGCTAACTCACTGAATTATTAATTTGTGTATGTTCTCAGTGGGCTCACTTCCCCTGCTTTGAAGCAGATGGCCACATTTTCATTTTGAGTTTTCTTGTTTTGGGTTAGGGATGAAACAGAAGCTCTTTGTATATACCTCCCCTCCTGAATTTTTGATATCCAAAAACCTGAGCTCAAGGAGGTATTGTTTTGGGGGGTGACTTAATTTTATCTCACTTTCCAATGGAGCCTGAGATAAGGACTTGAGTCCAGGTTTTATTGTGAAAAGTGGATTGCAAGAAGCAGGAGAGAGGGGACAGGGCACATGGGATGGAGAAGGCAGAGAATAAAGAGTATGTTACTGAGCTGACTACTGTCGTCGGCAGCTGGAGTTCAATCCCGCTGGAGACCCTCTGAGGAGCTCTGCAGAAAGCACCTCTGAGTTATTGCTCAAGATGCGGGGAGGCTGGGACCTTTGTCCACTGATCCTCATCTCATACTAGTTGAAGGTTTCCCCTGGGAATGCTAACTGCCCCCTTCATGGGCTGCCCAGCACCTTTGATATGTGGGGACACTTGCTCCCTATTATTTTGTTCTCTGCTTTTTAGGGCCTCAGCCACAACTAAGACAGAAAATGCATCCTTCTAACATGGTGTGTATGTCTATGTACGACTGCACAGAATTCTATTGTTTGGATTTACGTAATCTATTAACCAACATCTTATATTTAGTGCATTTATAATTACTTACTTTTATTAAAAGTACATACATAGATTAATATCTGTATTTAGTTTTGTTAGTATTTTGTGTGTTTTCTTAGGATACAACTATAGAACTGGAATTATATGGCCAAAGGGTTGTGTTTTTTCTAAGTTGCTTTTTAGAGAGGTTTTACCGCCTTGTAGTGCCCTGAGCAGTGTGAGAGAGCATTAAAGGTGAACTCTGGCAATGATCTGGGCTGGGCGACTAAGGTTGTAAAATCTTATTGCTTAGAGGACTTTTAGCACAGTGGAGGCCTGTATGTGTTCAGGATGGGTAAGAATGCTGTTCTACATGAATATAAAAGGGATGGAGGACATTCATTCTGGATTTCCTGTCTTCCCAGAAGTTTGAAAGTGCTTCTTTATAGCATGAACTGGAAAAGACACATGCCCACGTGTGTACATGGGCATACACATAAAACACATGAAACAGATTTTTCAAAAAGAATCTCAATTTGAGATATTTAATTGAGTTTTCAAAGGTTCTGTGTACTATCACATCATCACACCCTAATCTTTTGCGCGTCTGTGTATTAAGTGGGTTACCAGGTATTCCATGTTCAAATTTCCATGATTATGCAGGAAATGTTAGGACTCTTGGAATTTCAACTTATGTTACCAAATGCTTTCAAGAAGATCTGACAAAGAAAAGGCTTAAGCTATTGATCGATACAATTGGAAAAGCCTTAATTTTCCTTTGTCCCTTTCATTTTCCGTGGGTTAAACTAGTAAATTGGAAAAAGAGATTAAAAAATGGAGATCAAGGGGGAAAAAAAGAGGGAAACACACACTTAAATAATCCAAATTTCAGTGCATCGCCTGGATTAATGGGTAAGGGCCATATTTCTATTTTTTTTTTTTTTTTTGAGACAGAGTCTCGATTTGTTGCCCAGGCTAGAGTGAGTGCCGTGGCGTCAGCCTAGCTCACAGCAACCTCAAACTCCTGGGCTTAAACGATCCTTCTGCCTCAGCCTCCCAAGTAGCTGGGACTACAGGCATGTGCCACCATGCTCGGCTAATTTTTTCTATATATATTTTTTTAGTTGGCCATATAATTTGTTTCTATTTTTAGTAGAGACGGGGTCTCACTCTTGCTCAGGCTGGTCTCGAACTCCTGAGCTCAAACAATTCACCCGCCTCGGCCTCCCAGAGTGCTAGGATTACAGGTGTGAGCCACCGTGCCCGGCCTAATATTTCTTGATTAGAACCCAGGCGAAGGATGAAATGCAGCCACATCTGTATTTCCAGTGCCTCCTCTGCCTTCCTTTTTGGCTTCTTGCCTCTCTTATTTTATAGGCTCAGAGCACCTTCCTGTCTGTCACCAACAAAAAATGGGCCTGGTGTCACTGGAAATGTGGAGAATGAAACCTAAGGATTTTCACCCCCCAGATAAACTCCAACTTCTCTGTTATCTTTAAGTCTTCCCACTAGATCTCTTAAAATTCCCTTTGTTATTTTTATGGAAGAATTAGGCAAACTACTGGTTTTCAACCTGGTTGATCCCCACCAGTGTCTAAGACAGGCCATTCCTCCAGAGCACCAGGGGGAGCTGTGGTGCTCCCTTGGCACCCATGTCTTTCCAAGGGCAGTATGGAGATATGCACATATATAACATCAAGACACAAGCTTCTTAGGACATGCTGGTCACAGACAGCAGAATGTTTGCAACTGGGGTGCTCCTAGAGTTCCCAGAACTATGGTGGCCAGTGGAGCATGGGAAAAACACAGTTTGTATTGCACTTCTGTTCTGTTGTCTTCTCAGACTTTCCCTTTTAACCACAACCACTCACTGTGTTTTGTTTCATGAAAATGTCTGCTGATAAAACAAGTGAAAAATGAATGCCTTCCCCCTAGTAGTAAAAAGAGAATACCGTGGAGGGAAGAGACGCAGACAAAAACCTCTCTGCCACAGTCTAGCTTACATTCCAGGTCTCTCAATTCCCTGAGATTTTTATTCACATATTTTCCAAGAATGTAGACCTGTGGCTGGAACTATAGAGACTCAGTAAATACTTGCTGAATGAAAGAGGGCTCCATTTCCAGGGCTAGTCCTGCCACCTTCTGATCACCTGGTTCCTCTGTGGTTCTCTTTTCATCTGTTAAAGTGTGATCATGAATGGGAGGAGGTGAGTAGGTTGTACCAACCAATCCTTGGGGTTCTTTCTGTTTGGGGTGGTCTATAGTTTTCATATTTCAGGTCCTTGTTGGTTAATTGTCTTAGTAGACATCTTCTTTACTGTCTCCCATAACCAACTAACCCATGCATGAAAGAGAAACAGCCCTATTCCTGAGTATGGCATCAGAGCATGGGCACGTTGAATCAAAATAAAAGATCTATTTTTTCAGTTTTGGCTTTGTCCTGTATTAATGTCAAGTTGTCCCTGGAATCCACATACGCAGCAGGTTATGTGGTTGAAATATTTCTTAAGGTGAATAAATTTAATGCTGTCCTTGCAAGGTAGCCCCTAATTGGGCTTGGCCAGAGCTCCTTCCTGTTTGCTTCTGTTCTTTGTTACATTTCCTGCTACTATTGGTATCACTCAGCAATTCTTCTTCACCCTGGGAGTGGCAGTTCCTTCCAGTCGCAGCCAGTGGATATGGTTTACAGTTTTCTCAACACCTGTAGAACCAGGTCGGGTCCATTGTTTCCCTGGAGAAATGCAATCTGCAGTCATCTTGCTCCCCCTTCTCAAGGGTCTAGGTCCCTGCTTTGTGGGTCCCCTTCTTCAGCCCCTGTAGAGCAGCAGTTCCCAACTCTGTGAGTCTTCCTCTAAGCTTTTAAGTATTACTAATTCTAATACTCTCTTTTGTTCCCCTAGACTAAGGATGTCAGCTGCTTATAATTGCTACCTCTTTGCTACCTTAATATTGGCTTTTGCTGTGATAAATACTGAGTTAGTAATTTTTTATATTAAATTCTCTCTGTTAAAATAACTGATACAGTTTTTGTCTCCTGATATTAGATCCTGACTGACACATGCCCTGGAATGAGGGAGTCAGGGGTCACCCCATGAGCCCATAGCCTCCCAGGCATGCCAGGCTCTTAGCTTGTGTGCTGGAGAAACGCTCAAGTAGGACAAAGGGAGACCCCCCGCATGAAGAGTCGCCCATATGCGGCCCTTGGGAAGAAAAGCACACTAGACCTGGAGGAGTGTACAAAGAGTTTCCAAAATGGATATGGGGATCCGCACAGAGCTGGTGGTTTCAACATTTAAAAAGCCAGCTTACAATACACAGAGAGGCTGCGGGCGCCATATGGGTGATTCAGGCAACTGGCACTTCGGGAGTTCAGGGACGGGAAACATCAGAAAAGTCAAGAAGAATCAGAAAGTTTCTCAGAGGAGGTTGAGCTGGAGGGGTGGACAGGGATTTCCAGGCTGAGAAACTGGTCATAAGAACGGTCAAGACGAGTCCAGGGACACAGGCTACTTTAGTGAGCCTCATACTCAAGGCCAAGGAACTCGCTTGGTCTTTACTTCGTTTCTGTGTGGGATCATATCATGGTGTCATCTTCCAAATTCATATATATATTTAATATATACGACTTGGTCACTGTGGACACCACTTAGCAGGCCCCAGGAATGAGTCAGGGTTGAGACAAAGTGATTTGCTTACTAAGGAAAGGGACCTGTCTTCCCTGTGCTAGCTTTGGAGGGTCCCGAGACGGCCACTGTCTGTGGCTCCTCCTGGAAGGGACACCTGACTTGGCTTATTTCTGAGGGAAATCTGTGGTTGGTAACAGGACGCCAGACACCAGGAGGAGTGTTGATGGTGATCTACAGGGACTGCTGGTCACATTTGGCTTTCCAGCTGGTTTGGCTTCCCACCCATGTTGTCTCGATTTCTTTCACTACGTAAGTAAGCAGTTGGACGCCCCTGTCTGAACGCCTACTCCATAGCTCTCCCAGACCCAGCTGGAGACCGTACACATAATCTCCCTCCATGAGAGATTTTCCAGAATAGTCCCAGTTGCAAACATGTTGGTTTGGGAAATGTGGTCACGATGGCTTTGTCAAGTACTATCAAAAGGCATGGGTCCCTCCCTCAAGGAGCCCATGGTTTGGTGGGCCAAGCTGCCTCGTCTTGCCTTATAATTCTGTGCTCTGCATGCCAATGCACATAGCCACACAGAGGTACGCACACCTGAGTGGTCTCATCTGTCCTTGGACCTGGTGGGTGGCAGGGAAAGGCAAGGCAAAGGACAGATGAGGTGTGTGTGGGGCAGGGGTTGCTTGGAAAAACAGGGTGACTGGCCTCCCCATGCTGGCGTCTGGGCCCAGTGGACACCCCTTTGTGGGTAGGGGCTTGGATAGAGAGGGAGCCCCTCAGGAGAAGCAGGGCCCCCTTTGTGGCTCTTAGCTCCAAACCCTACTTGCTCCGCATGGGCAGGGGCTCAGACCAGGGTGTGCATCTGTCCTCGTCTGGGTGGCTATGGAATTTGGAACCACCACAGGGATGGAGGAAGGAAGAGGCAGAGGAGTTCTGAAGAGAGAATAGAAACACTTGAAGGGGAGACACGGGTGAAGGGCAAGAGAAGACGGGGTAGGGGAGGTGAGAAGATGGGATAGGGGAGGTGAGAGGAAGCAGCAGGGAGGCCTGGAAGGGGAGGAAGGAGAGGACAGGCTGGGGCTTTGTTCCTGACTTCCTGGGGCAAAGGCAGTAGCTGGGCTGGGCACCTTCACTCCCTTTTGTCTGGCCAGCCCTGGCAAAACTCACCACCTGCCAGGCTTTCCAGGCCTAGGGTGGGCCAGGGAGGGAGGCTTGGGAGGGTGAGGTCGTGAGCTTTGCTGGAAGGCCTGGCCTGCCTCTGGTCGCAGGCTGGGGACAGGTGTCTAGGGTCCCTTCTGCCTCCGGGAGCTTGGCCCACTGGCCACTGGCCCCGAGAGCAGGGCCCATCTCTTCCCCAACCTCACGCCCTGCAAGCCAGTCATCTGCCTTCTTCTCCTCCCCCTGTGCTTCCCCACCCCTTCCGATTCTCAGAACTCACTCCCATTGGATTCCAGGAAATGGCTGGTGCAACTTTGTAACCAAATCCGCTCAATCCCTTTGTATATCTTTTCTGCTCCCTGCCCCCTCCTTGGTGTCCTTCATGGCTGTGTCCGGTTACAGAGTAGGGTCTGACCAGGCCAGGCTGGCCCTGGCACATGCAATCAGATCTGGTTCCGGCAGCAGCACCAAGCCAACTTGCTGCAAAGGAAAGTGCGCTGTGTGCAGGTGGGGGGGACCCGGCTCTGTGCCCAGCTCCACCAAGGATTAGTCCTGCAACATCCACACATCCCTCTTCCTCTTGGGATCTCAGCTTCTCTCCCCTGCAACACTAGGAGAACGTGCCTTTGACCAGCCCAGGATTTGTCTGGCAGGACACCTGGAGGACAGAGGGGGTTATCACTGGGCAACCTTCCTCTGGAGACCCACAGACCCAGAGAATGCCAGTCCGGGCGGGGTCTGTGGTCACTCTGCCCATCTCTCACCCGTGGGGACCAAAGCTCTGAATAGTGACCCACAGACTCTGAGTTCCCTCCAGATGTCACGGAGGAGGTAAGGTGGGAGGAGCATTAAAGACGAGATAGGGTGTGTGTGGGGTGGGGGATAAGGCTGGATAAAGAAGAGTAAGGAGTCTTCTGTCATTTGCAAGCATGAATAGTGATGGGATGTGGGTTGAATGTCTACAGGGCCACTTCCTCCTCAGAAAAATTTGTGGAGTTTTCCCAGGCCTTGGTGTGGGTGCCAGAGACCTCGCTGGTAATTCAGAGGGCGGGTGCTGAGCCTCTTGCCAGGGCTCCCTGCTGCGATTTGGGCCGAAGTTGGGACCAGGGCAGCAGGTGGCTTCCGGTACAGCCTGGGCTACTGACACTTGCTGCGGCAGCATCTCGAAGCCCTGTGGAGAGATGACTGTGGACAAGGTGCCATTCTGGGAGCGCACTAGAGTGCCCCCAGGTGAAAGGTGGCCAGTTGAGGTGTTAGAAAATGGATTGAACATCTTTATATGCAGAATTTAAATTCTGCTTAAATCTTAAGTATGGGGAAGAGGCAAAGAGAAGAAAACAGAGAAGTGGAAAGTGGGGAAATGGCTGGTGCAACTACTAGTTGACAACTGGTAGAATCTTCAGACAGACAGTGACAGGTTTGGATGTGAAAGGATTTATGGTTTGGGAGTTGGGTGTTGGAGACGACGTCCTCATCTGTTTAATACGTCCCGGGTAATGGGAAGGACAGGGCTGGCCTCAGCTTGGGGGTGACGCTTGACATTCCTCTCCCTTTCATGGAACCAGGGAACTCCAGGGTGGGAAGGGGCTTGTTGAAAAATTCCTTAGTTCAACTCCTTACACCACAAATGAGGAATGTGGAGCCCCAGGAGGCCCCATAACTCAGCACCTACACCCCTAGATGGTGGGGAGGGGGAAGGCTGCTCCTGCCCCTGTCGGGGGCTTCCTTGGGTGCAGGGTCTCCCGAGCAGTGAGGAAGATGCACCTGAGGAATAGCTGAAGGTCGAGGCCCGGGGGGCGCTGGATGAGGGAGGTTTGGTCAAGGACCTGTGGCAGCAGCTCTCAGGGGCCAGTCCCACCAGCACCCCCTGGGAACTTGAACATGCAAATTCTCAGTCCCTCACTGGCATGAATCGGGAATTGGGTGACCGAGGGAGCCCTCCAGGCAGTTCTGGTGTCCTCTACAGTGGAAGAGCCTCCAGCACAGGGTGTTCAGGTGGGGCACGGGAGGCCCAATGTCCCCATCTCAACAGGAAACCATTCGTGACCCACAGAGGAGGCTCTCGGGAGAACCCTCTGTTCTTCTCTGCCCTGCCCGTCAGCCGCAGTGTTCTTGGGTCTCCTTCCCGCTGGGCACATCCCACAGTCAGCTCTCTTGGGCCACAGCCTTATCTGCTGGTCCCAGATAAAGAGCGAATTGGCCTAATCAGTCTGACTGGACTGGCTGGCTCCAGGCAGGTCTGCGGGTGGTGCCGCTGCCAGGAGTGGAGCCGCTCACACGGCTGACCCCCTCTGCTCCCCGTGGGCCCTGTCGCCGCCGCCATGTCTCCTCCCCAACACACTGGTCCTTGGGTGGACGCTCCCTCCTTTCCAATCAGCCCCCAGCAGCTTTATTCCCAAGAAAGATAAGAGGCAGCTATCTGGGGCTTCTAGAAAATCACAGCGGCAAAAGCATCGGTCAAGGTCAGGCTGTCTTAGGGCTGGCAGCTGAAGGAGAGAATGAGGAATTGTGCTGAGACTTTCTGAGCCTGCCACAGAAATGTCTTTATATCCCTCAACAGTCGTGCCTGAGAGCTGGCACTTGGGATTACTGCGGATTCTCTGCCTTCCTGGAGGAAGCTGACCTCCCCCGGGCCACTGCCTTGCTTCTCGCTGCAGTGCATGGTTAGGGGACTTGAGGGGGCAGGGTCTCCCCACATTGTAAAGAGCTGGACACAGGCTCAGAGACATTTGCTGACTTTCTCCAGGCACTGAGCAAGTCCCTGGCTGGAGCTGGGACCCAAAGCCCATTCTGGTGGTACGGCTGGAACCAGGGCTCGTGCCCATGAAGGCTGGTCTGCAAGGGAGGTCGGCTGCAGGACCAGATGTGCCTCCCAGATGTTCTTCCCAGGCTCAGCCTCTGTGGCATGAGGGATCAGTTAAAAGGATTTTTAATCCCAGGGAAAATGGTTGTCACTCAGAGTTGGCTCAAAAATTGGTAAATTCTGCTGTGAGAGACACAAAGCAGGGCCAAAAGGCACAGAGGGGTTTTCATGGGTTCTGGGGCAGCAGCAGCCCCGGGCGGAGGTAGCGTCGTGGGCTGGGAGTGAGGGGTGGCAGGGGCTGTAGGGGGCACATTCGAATTATGCAGTGGCTGATGCAGTGCTTGTCGGGCAGCCCTGCTCTGCTGCTGACTGTGGTGCCGTCTCCTTCCTGGCTCTGACTTTCCTCCTCTGCCTTCCTGCTCCAGAGCAGGAGACAGGTAGACCCGGGTGCCTGAGGAAGAGCATCTGGCCAGCTGCCAAGTTCACGGCTAAAGCAGAGGACTCTTAAGAGGGAAGAACTGTTTAGGGGGTGGCTGTTTGTCCATCTGGAGTGGCGGGAGGCAAATGCTGGAGCCTTGGCGTGTTGGAAACGTGTTTTGCTTTTTAAGTGCCGGATGAGGCTTCTTGTGTACAGTCCCAGTACAGAGCGAGGCGGACTCGTGTGGAAGACCCCTAGGGTTCCATGGGACTCAGTTTATAAACTCCTGGGGAAGTTGTTATGTTCTCCGGGGGACTGTGTCTCACTACAAGCCCCCAATAGGCTCCAATACTCCCTCAGGAGTCTGGCCAAGGACAAGTGGTCGAGGGGCCAGTTTCTCGCCACGCTGTGCTCCCCGGCACAGGGCTCAGCCCTGCTACTAGAAAGACCGAGGCGGGTGCTCCTTCCCAGGCAAGTGCCACTGGGGACCCATTTCCCCTGGGGGCCTGGGGAGAGCAGGGTGCCAAGGAGCAGTGGCTAAGCTGGCCAGAGCTACCGCGTTTCTGGGTCAGCCTTTCCCTGCTCTGATTTCCCTGCTAGGGTCTCCGTAACCTGGACTTTGAAGTCGTTTTCCCACACTGGCTCCACAGGACATCTGACCCCTTGGATCTTCACCTAGGAACCCCCCCACCTGCTTTTTTTCCTTCCATCCATAAGGCAAGTTTGACAAGACTGCAGCCTGTCAAGCCCCGTTGGTGACTCACAGCGCCCGCCAGCACACCCAGGGTCCTGAGAAGTCCTGCATGAAAGAAAGTCATTTTTCTTTGCTTAGCTGTGCTTAACTTCTCTTTGAGAAGCACCTGTCTAACATCCCTAGGATCATGTTCCACATCAAGTTCTTCCTCACACTGAAGTCAAGTCCGTGCACTCGTACATAGCATGGCATCCTCCACACGGGGCTTCTCGTTGCTGTGCCTTGGGTCTCTTCCTTAGTCGAATTTAATCTCTGTGACTTTGTTTAACTTAGAACAGTGCTTCGCACACAGTGGACAATAAATATTTGTTGCGTGACAGTATCTAGGAGGGGTCTGGGTGCTAGGGGAGGCAGCCCTCTGCCCCGTGCCGTCCCGCCAGCCAGCCAGTCCTCTCTGACCTCTGCTCTCCCCATCCCGTGCCCACCACTCCTCCCCAGGCTCTGAATCACTCTGTCTGTGGAGTCGTCTTGGCTGCCCACCACCTGCCACCGTCAGTCCTTGGCCATGCTCCCTTCTGACACCTGCTGCTACTTTATCAGATCCTGCTTGCTTGGCTTTCTTCTTTGGGTGAATTAAGGAGAGTAGGCTCAATGCAGGGGACAGCTTGGATGCTGAACTGTGGTGGCTGGCGGGGCTGGTCTGTCATGCTGCAGAGAGTCTATATAGACAGGCACAGCCCCCGCCCTCAGGGGCCCCCGTCGGGGGATGGGGAGGCAGCTCAGTGGAGCACTGAGCCTGATTCAACTGGGTCCCAGTTGTTAAATTTTCCGGAGTTTTGCAAGCTGTTGCCAAACACAGCCCCTTGTCAGATCACTGTTGCACTGTCACTGCTCTGTGTCGAGTGCTTTGTCAGGGGAGAGCCAGGTGCTGTGTGATTGATGGGGGAGAGGAACTTACTTGGTCCTGGGGGTTGAAACGCTCTTGTCACAGTTGGTGAGCTGAGTCTCAGAGCTAGAAACGAGCCGAGGGTGGGGCTGGAGGTCTGTAGACTTGCTCACGGTCACAGGCAGCACCCTGTCCCCCGGCACTCGTGGCACCAGCACACCCAGCCTCCTTCATGCTCCCGGTTGTCCTGTCCCCTTTCCTGCTTCTCATGGGTTGTGTGGATGTTCCCAGCCTCCCTCCGAGTCTTTCCCAGGAGGGAGAAGGGAGGAACGAAGGGAAGGAGTGGGCAAAATCCATGCGAGCTGGCCTCGCAGGCCATTCTGAGGCAACATCTGCCACAGCTGGGCTCCGGGCCGGCCAGACACCCTTCAGTCTCGCTGAGACAGATGCATCCGAATAAATCAGTTCACAGCAGGGAAGGGCTTGGAGTTCCAAGTCTGGCAAATCCAGATCTGGCCTGGAGGGGCAGAGAGAAGCCATTTCAGAGAGAGCCGGGAGGGGCGAGTCCCAGGCCAGAGAGGTGCTCCTGCTCTGAAGGGAGCCCCAGAGGCTGCTCCCCACTGGGGACCTTCCGCGCTTTCCTCGAGGGCCCCTCTTGACCTCTCCTCCCTTGACTGGACTTTTGAGCCCCTGATCTGGGTGGGCTCTGTGTGTGCAAGAGCACGCAGCTGTCTCATTCTTGTGTATGTCCCTAGACCTGCAGGGCCAGTGCGGCAGCCATGGTAGGGTTGGAGGGCAGCGAGATCCACTGGGCCCTGTGAGGATGGTGTTGATAGGCCTGGCCGTGGCTCACCTGCAACTGGCTGGAGGAATTTGAAGCCCAGTGTTTTCCTATCACCAGAGCTGGGCATTATGAAGACCTGTGTGTTTGAAGATGTGCCGCAGATGTCGTGTGTTCCAAGTGGACATTCGGACGTGCTCTGGCTTAGAGTCACAAGTAGCCCCTTGTCAGGAGCTTTCCCTCTGGGCCTGCCATACTCTCTTGTCTCTGGCTCATGAAGCCCAAGAGCAGGGCTGTCGGTGACCTCCTTTAATAACAGGTCCCGCTGTCCCCAATGTGTCCCACACTGTGAGGGCAGTGTGTGAATTCTGTTGCCTAGTTCAAGCCTCTTTAGCTATGACTACAAGGTGTCCCCTCTTGTTGTAGGCTAAGAAGACCCTGAGCCCAGGTGGCTGACTGCTCGTGCGAGTTTTCTTTTTCAGATTCAGAGGAAACACCTGAGCCCACATCCCTCAACCTGGGGACGGCCGCCTGTGTGGGTGAGGGAGTGACAGCGGGAGAGGGTCTGGCTCCGCAGGTGAGTTGTTCGGGCTCATGGGGCATCTAAGATGGGACGTCTGAGCCTTGGACTGGGAATCTGGAGCCCAGAGAGATGAAGAGCAGCCCTGGAGAGCCAGGCCGGAGCCCTGACTGCAGGCCAGCGCCGTCTGCCCTCTCACTGACGCGCGGAATCCAGGCCGCTCCGCTCTCGCCAGGAGCCACACGCAGCAGACCTGCCTGGCTACTCACGTCCTCGCCAGCCTGCTGGGTGCTGATCTGCGCCAGACAGAGGCCAGAAGCCAGCAGGTGAACGGCGGCGCCCCTGACGGAGGCTTACCTCACCCGGCTGGCATCACGGCTGACCCAGAGAGCAGGGGCTCACGTCACCGTGGCCTCCCGCGATCCCGCTGGCAGCCTCCCCTCTGAGGGTAGACCAGGTCAGGCCCAGCCACACTGACATGACAGACCCTGGTGGCGCCTGGTGTGCCTGAGATGGCAACGTCCAAAAATAAATGCTATTGACCGATAACTGTTTTGAAATGCAGTTTGTGGGGCTGGAAATGGGCAGGTCTGACGGTGGCAGGTGTTGCTGATGCCAGTGAGGAGCAAGAACCAGGCCAAGGCCATCTGAGGCCTCCCCTTCCTGACCCAGCACCCTCCATTCCTCCCCCTGAGCAATGACACTACCGCTGCCTGATGGGCTTATCTTCCCGCATGGTTTTCAAATTACGTTTCCCTGTCAGTTACCCTCTGACTGTGCTGAGGGTCATGTCAGAGCTTGGGAGGGGCCTGGGTCATTTAAAATTTTTTTTTTTTATTTCAGCATATTACCGGGGTACAAATGTTTAGGTTACGTATATTGCCTTTGCCCCACCTGAGTCAGAGCTTCAAGTGTGTCCATCCCCCAGACGGTGCACACTGCACCCATAGGTGTGTATATATACCCACCCCCTCCTCCCCGCCACCTGCCTGACACCCAGTGAATGTTATTACTATATGTGTACTTAAGTGTTGGTCGGTTAATACCAATTTGATGGTGAGTAGTACACGTGGTGCTTGTTTTTTTCGTTCTTGCTGGAACCCATTCTACTAAGTGAAATGTCATTGACATTTTATGCACTAGGAAGCTGAGACACAGAGGTTCAATGAGGGGCCTGGCTTGTAAGAGGCAGAGCTGGTTCTGGAACAGGGTGTTCTGATTCCAAATTTGGAGCTAGCCTCCTCTTCCGCAGATTTCCTCCGGCCATCCTCTGTCCTGTGCCCTGTGTTTCATAAAGTACCTGCTGTGTAGGTCAGTGCCTGGTGGACCTGGCAGACCAATCCATGACAAGGCTTTACTAGGAATGTGGGTGGTCAGAAATCAGAGTCTTTGAGTGGGTTGCATGGTGGCTTTTAATGTAGAGTTATCACATTTAGTAAATATTAATAAAACTATGGATGCCCAGTTCAATTTGAATTTCAGATAAACAACGAATACTTTTTTTAGTATAAATATATCTCAAATATTGCATAAGACATACCTTATACTAAAAATCTGAAAGACAGATTGAACTGATGTTTTGCATTTTATCTGGCAATTCTATTTTAATGGCCCCTAAACTATACCATGAGAACATTGTTTTATTACTAAGACCTTCTCTATATTATGATCCCAGAATTTTCTAGCCAAGGAGGATCTCTTAGAAATTAAGGCTGAAAGCTGACTTTCAAAGTGGATTCAAAGTTAATTCTGTCGAACTAGGGAATAGAGGGGGATGGGTTGAACTAATAGCCCTAGGATTCTTCCAGAATATCTAACCACTGCATTTCCAGCCATTGACTTGTATTGTCTTACATCTCTTAGATGATCTGTCCTGTTTTTGTTTCATTTTGTTATGTTTTCTACCCTTCTTTGCCTTTGTGTTTCAGTTTGTTTAATTTCCATTGACTCATCTTCAAGTTCACCAATCTTTTCTCCAGCTGTGTCAAGTCTACAGATGAGTCAGCCACTGGTTTTTAGCAGCAAGAACCAGCCCTCCAGCAGTGGACAAGGTTGTAGCTGGAAGGACTGGTCATAAGAAAGAACTTCCTCTGGCGGAGGATGTGACATCCTAGAAGAGAAGACTGAGGGAATCTGACCAGCTTATGCGGAGGCTTGTGCGGAGGGAGGCCAGGCGCTAAGTGGGTGGCTCTTTCCAGCCCAGTCACATCCTCTGCTGTGGTTCAGGAGTGAAGGGAGAGGTTTTCCTGCTGTTACTCCTAAGATGCCAAAGCAGACCCCACCTGGAAACTGGGAGAAGCCTTGAGCCCAGTAAAGGGTAAATGGGAAATGAAAAAAGTTAGAAAGAAAGTGTCAAGGTTAGAAAAATTCCAGCCTTAGGAAAGTCTTCATGGCCCAACATGGGGAAGGGCTGGATCTGCCGGCTCAACCTCTATGCACGTGGCTCCTAGTGGTTATGACACAGGTTCAGGGAGGATTACAAGGCACGAAGATGTCAGGTAGGCCCTGGAGGTGATTGTCCAAATTCTAAAAACCACAAACGCCTGGTCCTTACTGAGTGCCTTGAAGAGCTGACATCCTGTAGTAGTAACTCTGGTGACTATAATGTAAATAGGACTCAGTCCCTGCTTGATGGAGATTTTAGTTTAAAAATACCTGGGATGCTTCCCTTAGATCTTTGTATGAATGCATTTTTCCCTATTATTCAGGTTTCAGCTTAAATGCCAACTACTGTGGCAGGCCTTTCCTAAAAGTCTAACTTACAGCACCTCCTCCTTCATTTCACCAGTCCAATTTCAACCAACAGGACCTGGTGTCTTCTTGTTTATTTATTGCTCATTGACTACGTCCCCTTTCTCAAATGTAAGCCCTAGCCAGGATTTGGAGCAGGCTTCTTCTGTACCCTGTTATATTTCCCTTGCCTGGCAAATAATAGATATTTAATAAAGTTTATTTAATGAATGAATGAAGAAAAGAAAAACTCTCTGACTATAGTTTTGCTGTTATTTAATAAACTAACAACATTTGACTTAAAAAGAATTTCAGAACTCTTTTTAACATTCTGCTATGTTTTTGTCCAATTTCTTATTTAATAATGCAACAAGTGGTGGCAAAAACAGAAGACAGAAGACAATCTCAGCCTGTGAGCTTTTAGAGGAGCATGTCTACATAATTCTTCTCTCTTTTTTTTTTTTTTGCGATGACTAATAGAGCAGAGCTTAATGGATGCTTTTCTGACGGATTGATTAATTAAGGTTTAAGCTCAGGGAGGCTCTGACCCAATGAAACATTCCTCTGTGAGCAGCTGTTCCTCTCTTTGCTACAGTTCTATGTGGTAGATGAATGTTGAGTTCCTAGAAACCTTAAAGCTGCAGTATTGGTCCCTGGCCTGTTAGGATCCAGGCTGCACAGCAGGAGGTGAGTGGCAGGTGAGCGAGCGAAGCTTCATCTGTATTTACAGCCGCTCCCCATCACTCGCATCACCGCCTGAGCTCTGCCTCCTGTCAGATCAGTGGAGGTGGCATTAGATTCTGCATTATGGTGAGTTGCATAATTATTTCATTATATATTATGCTGGAATAATAATAGAAATAAAGTGCACGATAAATATAATGGGCTTGAATCATCCTGAAATCATCCCCCCCACCCCCCGGTCCGTGGAAAAATTATCTTCCGTGAAACTGGTCCCTGGTGCCAAAAAGGTTGGGGACCACTGCCTTAAAGTACATGAATCCACAAAATAACGTATACATGGGAATGTTTATCTCATTGAAAAAGCTACAATATATTTAAACAAATAAATTTATAATGATTCTTTATGAAGCATATCTCTTATAGGCTATAAGGATGATTTTAGACACCCAGACAAATAATATAACCCAGCACGGTGGCCAGTTCTGTTAAGTCTCTCCCCGACAGTCTGGCTGAGCTGCTGAGGAAACAGAATCCTTTGCAGTTTTAAGGTCAAAGGCCCTGCGGCTACAGGTGCTAGTGTCAAAACACAGTTTGACCCCAGATCTTTGTAAGCTAAACAGACCAGATTTTTTGCCCAAAAGAAACAGGATGAGGGACTGTGGTTCAGGGAGTGGAACAGAGGGAGCCAGAGAGAGAGAGAGAGACTGCGAGGTAACTGATTAATTCATTGGTTTAGTCAGTTATTTATTCTACCACATTTATTCACCTCTTACAAAGTGCCAAACGCATTGCTGGGCCTTGCAGGGCCTGAGAAGAATTAGATAAGACTTCTGACGCTGTAGGGTGGTACCCTAACAGGGAAAAGGATGCAGGTGTTGGAGTTGGTCTGGGGAAGTCGAAAATAACAGATTTGGACTGAGGTGTATTGGATTGGAGCTGCCAGCAGGAGGCTGGGCAGGAGACACCAAACAGTCAGTGCTCCAGCCATAAACAGGCCTTTCCTCTGGGCTCTAGACTCATAGGTCCACCTGCCCAGCCAACATTTCCTCTCGGACATTTTAAATTCCGTGCATCCAAACCTGGATCCACGCCCCTGCCATGTGCTCCCCTTCTCTGTACGTAGCACTGCAGGTCCCCCAGGCCCAGGAGCCTACCTGACTCCTCCCTGTCCCTCATTCTCCATTTCCCACTCACCCAACCCCAAGTCCTGCTTGGGGTTCATTTCTAATCTCTCTCTCGAATCTCCATCTTTCTGCTTCTCTCTGTCTTCAATCCAGTCCAGACTGCCACCACTTCCTATCCAGCATCCTGCCATAATCCTCTTCTCACGGGTCCACCTGCCCCACTCTAGCGCCTTCTTCCACCCTCTAACTGTCACACAGCAGCCAGAGTGACCTTTCCAAAGTGGCAACACAGTCACGCTAACGCCCTGGTTAGCACGTTTCAGAGGCTTCCCCTTGCTCTCAGGTAGATGACCAAATTTGTAATGGCACCTCCAAGGCCCATGCGGTCTGGCCCTCTGGCTTGGCCTCCTGCCTGCTGCTCCCTTCCTTTGCCCTGTCTCAGCCATGTGGACCTTCCCCCACCCCTCGTACTTTCCTCTTCTTCTTCTGCAAGGCTTTTGCAAATGCTGTCCATGCTGGGTAGAACAGTGGTCTCCAAAGATGTCCACGTCTTACTCCCTAGAACCTGTGATTACGTTACACTGGTTTGCAAAGGGAAAGTGGGGTTGCAGATGGCATTGAGGTTGCGAATCAGCAGACCTCAACTTGCGAGATCATCCTGGATCATCTGGGTGGGTCCAGTGTGATGACAAGGGCCCTAAAGGTGGGAGACGGATGTAGAAGGGAGTGTTGGAGCTATTTGATGAGAGAAAGACTCATCCTGTCATTGTTGGCTCTGAGGATGGAAGAGAGTCACAAGCCAAAGAATGCAGGTGGCCCCTAGAAGCAGGAAAAGGCAAAGAAACAGATTCCTCCTGCGCCTTCAGAAAGAACTGGGTCCCGCCAACGTCCGCCCAACCCACAGAACTGTGAGAGGATAAGCGTGTGCTGTCTTAAGCCACTGAGTTTGTTATATCAGGAATAGAAAACTAACACACACACTGTTGTGCTGTCCGGAGGACTCTGCTCGCCCTTGGTTGTTCCTCAGCTCCTCAGAGCTTAGCCCAGGGCCATTTCTTCAAGGAAGACTCTTCAGAGCCTTTTATAATAGACATTAAGCATTTATTTTCCTGCCTTTTTAATAATTTGCTATCACCCCAGCTGTGTGTTTGGTTGTATGAGACGCAGCATAGCGTGCAGGTTAAAGGCACCGATGGGCCCCGTAGCCCGATGGCCTGTGTTTGAATCCTGCAACCACCACCTGCTGTCCGTGGGATCTTGTGCAAACCACTTGACCTCTCTACCTATGCCTCGATTATCTCGCTGATAAAACAGGAACGATAATAGCACCTACCCCATAGGACTATTGTAAGAATTAAATGAATTAATAAAGTGTTTAAAATAGTATCTGCCATGTAGTAAGACACTCCGAGTACCGACTGTTGATGTTGATCTCTCTTCTTTGAGGGCAAGAATTGCGGCCACTTTCGCTTGCCATTTGATTCGGCACCTACATGGGGTCTGGCATACGACTGACTGTAGGTGCTCACTTTGTGCCTCCAGAATGAAGGAATGAACAAATGAATGAATTCAGAATTGGAGCTCGGGAGTGGGTGGGTCTGAAAATACTTATCAGAAATGACTCTTTCAATCCAGATTGGTTACTCTAATGGGGGTCTCTCACCCTCAGCACAAGCAACATCTTGAGCTGGGGAATTCTTTGGTGCGGGGGCTGTCCTGGCCGTTTCAGGCTAGTTAGCAGCATCCCTGGCCCCTACTCGCTAGATGCTGACAGCACTCTCCCCTGCCAGACACACAGACCAGCTGTGATAACTAAAAACGTTCCCGGACATGGCCATACGTCCCATGGAGGGCAAAATCACCCCACTGTCGAGAACGGCAGCTCTAGGGGCACAATCGTTACACCAAGCAGCAATGTGAGCACGCAGGGGTGAGGCTGTTCTCTGCCATGACAGGACTGGCCTGGCAGGACCCCAGGAGGGAGCTGCTGCACAGAACCCCCGGGGGCTTATCTGCCTCTGCTCAGCTGCTCAAGGCCCCTGAACTTAAGTGTGTGGTTTGGTGTGAGAAGGAGGGTGGGACTGCCCTTCTTAAAGCCACAGCGTAATCATTTTCTGAACACAGGAAGAGTTTATCTCACAGCAGATAGTTCTTGAACTTTTCAGACAACAGATTGTCATGCTAATCTAAATGCCAGGAAGATTTGAATAAATGGAATAAAATTTCAGATAAACGGATGACCTTCACCTTTGGCTTCTTTCGTTCATTGTCGGCTTGAAAATACAAGAAACCCATTTGGTCATTTTTTTTTCCCTCTAAGTGGTTCCTTTCAAATGCTGTTTGTCCTCAGAAAAAGGCTGCTTGGGTAAATTCTGGCAGATAAATACATTAATTTCCTGTAGTAAGTGCAGAAATGGATGACTAAATGTGGTGAGAACCTCCTCTGCAGACAGTTCTGTTAACAGACTGGGGGCCCACCTCTGTGGATGGGGCTTTCTAGAGGTGGACGCAGAGGAGGACAAACTCCCGGCATCCTTCATTGTGGGGAATTCTCTGCTCCTGCACAGTGTGTGCTCAGCAGGACGGGGCAATGGGCCACCCGTGGGGACTGAGAACCCACATTCCTTTCCATACCACTCCTTAGGCTGTGACCTGCAGGTCTTTACTCAATGGAAAAGAAACCTGAAAATGGAGAATTTCAGTGGGAAGCAAGATAATACTGACCTCTATTCTAAAAGGGGTCCTGAGGAGGGAATAAACCAAGAGCAAAGTCGAAGGTTCCCCAAAGAACCTCAGGAAAAACCAGTTTTGTCACTCAGGAAGGGGGCTGCAAGGGTGGAGGAGATAAGCTGAAGCTCCCCAGGCAGCCAGGAAGAAAGCGAGCCCAGAAATAGGCTGGATCTATTTTTAAAGGGCAGGTGGAGCCACATTAACACTGCAGGTCTTGTGCCCCCAGGAGAGGCCTGGTGACAGGTCACTTTCTTCAGGGGCCATTCTCAGCGACTGCACTCACTGTTGTCCCAAGGAATCCAATGGAAGTCAGCAATACAGAAACTAATCTCAGTGGCGTATCTGTGTTGTACATGTACTTGCATGTGACAAACCTCAGTTAGAGTTTGTTGCTGCCGTTTCTCTGTTCTTGCAAATTAGTGCATTCTTGTGGGGGGTGGGAGGTAAGCGATGGCGGTTTGTGAAAGCCATAGGACTGGTGCCCAGAAGAGAAAATGGAGGAGCTGGGTCTAGGGAGATGAGGATCCTGGCAGGAGAATGACTATGATCTTAGAAGGCAGGACTCAAGAGACAAAGGATGTTATCAAGGCCACAGGATGTTTTGAGCTGAGAAGATGGAATGTGGCCAGGCTGATCAACCTAGGCAAAACAGAGCTAGAAATCCAACAGGCCCATTTTACAGGTGGGAAATGAGGCTAAATAGGGAAATGATTTGCTCAAGGCCAAGCAGCAGAGCCACTAGCAGAGACGGATGTTGCTAGGAGTCAATTGCTTACCGTAGCCTTCACCAACTGCACCTTCTAGCTTCATTAACGTTCGACTCTCTTAATGGTCGCTGAATCAACTCTACAAGATAGGTAGGGAGTCACTTATAATAATAGTTAGGTTTTGCTTTTGTGGGACAGTACTTTATTAATAGGAGATGCCAAGAAATTATAGGATTCTTTGCAAATAATAACCCTCAATACTATTTTCCTATGTAGTGTTTTCATTTCAGAAAAGAGAGCCATTTGTTAAAAAGAAATCACTATGAATTAATTGTATTTATTTTATTATTAATAATAAGTCATATTATTTTATTAATATCCTATACTTATATAGCTTTTGCTTGTGGAAAGGGGACTTAGATCCATTTGTGTGAAGAATTTTCAGTATGCAATCTACAGGGTCAACTTTAGGGTGGCCACCATGACACTCCTTTCTCCAGTTTCTGCACTTGACTTCTTTCTTTCTTAGAAAAGTCGACAAGAGTGATAATAATATTTCCACTGTACTCTCCCTTGGTCAGATCTCCCATGGAATATATGACTTACCTCTGGGAATCACATTTTAAGAGAGATTCATTCAGACATTTATAAAGCTAGTTGAAAGAGACGCCAAAGGAGGAGTCTGATGTGTTATCAGGGAAGTGGGAAGAGACCCAGAATTGTTGGACCACTGCCTCTTCTTCAAAGCCTATGTATTTATTTGTTTTTATGTATGTATGCATTTATTTATTTGTTGTTTTATTGTTTTATTTATTGTTTTAATGACACTAGAGGCAGGTGCTGCCAAAAGTTCTGCTAGAAATACTGAGACATGTTCCCTGGATTTTGAAATTAAGGGCACACAGGTGAATTTAGCACTTTCAGTGGGAAGAAGATAAAGGGAATAGAGAGAGTGGAAACCAGGTTTCAGCGTATCGAGGAGTACATCACAAGAGTGAAAGTAGTTCAAGTAACCTCTTTAATTCTAAATCTGTACATTTACCCTCTTTTCTCACAGTAATTTATATCTCCCTTAATCCCACCTATTGAGGGCCTTGGGCATTTGCTTTTGCCAAAGCGATGGCAGAACATCTAGGCCTGTGCTGCTCTTTCCCTCCCTACAGGCTGGTCTTGAACTCCTGCTTGTTCTGGCTCCAGGTTACTGCTAGGCAATCAAGTTTTGATCCCAAAACACTCTCTCAAGAATCAAAAACGCTGGATATAACTTGGATCTCTGCCACAGCTCCTTTGTAGAAGTCCCATCACAAGGTTTCCTTCAGTAGCCATAAAAGCTGAAACTGAAAAATTAAAGCCTGCTCCCTAGACCTGTATTTCAAAATATTCCTTATAGTGTAATGATAAGTTTTAACGTGGCCTGAATGAGTCATAAAAGTAAGACTTTGATTTTTTTATGTCTATAAGTTTCAATTTTTAGATAACTTTGTTTGATTTATGATGCCTAAGATGGAGTAATATTTTCTTGTATTCTAGTGCATTACCCTCCTGTCTTAGTCCACTTTGTTCTGCTATAACAGAATATTTGTTTCAATCTTCTGCATGTGGCTATACAATTTTCCCAGAACCATTCATTGAATAGGGATTCTTTTCCCCAGTGTTTTTGTCTGCTTTGTCAAATGTTAGATGGTAACATGAGAATGATTTTATATCTGGGTTCTCTGCTCTGATCCATAGGTCTATGTCTCTGTTCTTATGCCAGTACCATGCTGTTTTGGTTACCATGGCCTTGTAGTATAGCTTGAAGTCTGGTAAATTGATGTATCCTAATTTGTTCTTTTTGCTTACGGTTGCTTTTGCTATACAGGGTCTTCTCTGGTTCCATAAAAAGTGTAGAATTATTTTTTCTAGATCCTCAAAAACTGATGTTGGTATTTTAATAGAGATTGTGTTTAATCTGTAGATCACTTTAACATCATTTCATTTAATCTTCACCACAAGGCTGTAGAATAGGCATTATTTTCTTAACTTTACAAGTGAAGGAATGAAAGCTCAGAGAATGTAAATAACTTACCCCAAGTTCCAAAGATAAGGAGGGGCAGAAATGAGAATCAATTTCAGGTCCATATCTCCAGTGTACTGTCTTTCAAACCAGAAAGCTAGTTAAACCAGCCACCTGGTCACCATGTTGCCCAGACTACATCTCACTTTGTATTGTGGGCATATGCAAGCCACCAGCACAAAGCCTTTGCCACTCTTCAATTATCTAGGTTTGTTATTGATCAGTCATAATCCTGATTTTTCTTAGTTCTTTCTTTGTGTGTGTGTGTGTGTGTGTGTGCGTGTATGTGTGTATGTATGTGTTTAATTGTTTTTCTTAAGAGGATGGCAAGTTTTCCAAAAAAAGAGACAAACTCAAAAACAGGGTAAGAAAATTTGTTAATTTGCTATTATCAAACTTAAAAACTCAAAAAAAGAGGCTGTGTGTGGAGGGGGGCGGTCTGAGGGCACAAGAAAATCCACAGAGGACTAGATAATGAATACATATATTCACTAAAGTAAAATATGGCACACTTATTTAGTGCTCTCTCTTTGTTAAAGACATTTTACACGTCTTCTTGGTACAGTAGATCCATTATTATCCATTTAATTTCCATTTGTTTCCCTTGTTTGCTAGAAATTTTCAGAATTTTGCTTCCCTGCTGTTTTATGACAGGCTGGACGATCATTTTGCTTTGCTGCCTATAATGAGTGTGTTAAAAGGCGTATTTTCTGCATCTGCTCACCACACAAATGGCCAACATGATTTTACAGCTGGGATGCTAGGGTAGCCTCTGGAAGCACAGGGCCAGAGAGGCCCTGGTAAGTTGGAATGTTTGAAGGCTTCGGTTAACTTTTACTGAACTTGCTTGGAAGAGCAGAGTGGGCCTTTCTTAAGCCTCCCTCTTAACACATGCGATTTCAAAGACTTGACTCTGTAGAAGTCTTAACCAATACCTCCTTACCCCTCAGACCCCTTCTTCCTAATACTCGGTACAGGAGGGCCCCAGGATGCTATTTAAAACTTTGCCCTCTGCCGCTCTTCTCTCTTCTATAACTTAATTGCAAAATCCTCAACTTGCCTCTAACAATTTGACCTCCTTTACCCATTTCTTGCAAAGACTAACCACCTTTTCTGATTATTCCCAACAGAAGAGCTCACAATTCATGACCACTCAAGACCTCATGAACAAGGAAAACATAAATCACAAGAAGATGCATGTACTACATATTCAAATGCTGCATGAAGGGGAATTGGAGGATCAGAAACAATTAGTGTGTCTTGGCTCATTATAAAGAAAATCGGCGGTTGGTAAAATGTTATAATTTCCTTATGATTTGAAATTTTTTTATAGACTTCTAAACTTTCTTTAACTATTTTAAATAAAATTGTTATTGGAATACCCCATACTACAAAATTTAGTATTGCTCCTTGCAAAAATACTATATTTGAAATTTGTAAAAATTCAAAACAAAAAATTTACTATATTTTAAATAAAGGGTAAGTGAATAAATCCATGTCTGACATTATAATGATGTTTATATATCTTAATGGTGAGAAGCAGGGAAGAAAGCATAGTACCAAGCAAAATACTGGGCTGTGTGACTCAGCCTGTGCCAGCTGAACCGCATGGGATGGTTCCTTGGAAAGTCTCATTTGTAGAATGAGAGAGCTGGACACCATGATCCCTCTGAATCCATAACTCTAAAATCTGGGATTTGGGGGAAAAGTTGAACAAAGCTTAACAGTGGGTTCCAAATCATCTGGCCCGTCCTACTTTCCTCTCTCTCACCACACCTGAAAGGCAGCGTCCTTAAACACCAGCATCTGGGCTGGCTAAAGGAAGGTCAATTTTGTACTTAGAGTCTCTTTCCCCTTCACCTGCTGCTTGGTTGTTTTCATGCCATGGGTCCTGGGCTACTTCCCTGGTCCAGCCTCTTGGACAGCGCCATTTTGGCCACAGGCTGCTGGAGCAGCTGCTGCCTGGGAGGGCTCTGCTCATGCCCTGAACTGACACATGACAACTTCTATTAGGCTGAGGCCCTCCACGGGAAGCCAGTGGGCCCTACCCGCCATCTCCCTTCTGTTCCCCCATCTGCTGGCTCCTGGGGAGATGGTAGCAGAGCTTGGGTTAAAGAGCACATCCGAAGTGAGGACATGGCAGAGATTGGAGGGCCAGCACTTTCCTTCTCTGTCACATGCTGCCTGGCAAGGGTGGAGCCTGTCCCTTAGGAGAAGATAGGGTGACTCAGACTGGCCTGGTCCATGCTGGGGATGTCCAGTCTGCCTCCCACCACTCCTGCTGGGAGCCTCCACGTGGAAATCGTATTTGCAGCTCGGGTTAAACATGACCAGGTGCTTCACAGAAGGCAGTGCCAGGGGATTCCTGGCATGTCCTTTGCACTTGTTTGAATGTCGTGGCTTTTAATATCTATTCTGACTCATGGTGTTTGTGTGTGCATGTGTGTGCATCAATGTCGCAGCCCCTGCCCAGGGTCTGTCTCCCAGTGTGTCTCTCTATGCTGAACAGGAAGAGCTCCAACATGTGGTGAGGGGGGCTGGGGCAGGCTGGTGAGGGCAGGGCCTGGGAGCCTGGGGAGGGGCCGTGCCATGTGTTCTGCTGTTAGTGCACTGAGCTGGCAAGGTCGAGGCTGCTGTGCTGGGACCCCTCTCTCAGCCAGGGGTCCCTTGGATTCCCAGACGCTACAGCTTGAAGGGAGGGGGCTGGGAGGTGATGTGGCTCAATGCCTTTATTTTCTGAAAATAAAAATGAGGCCCAGAAAGGGGCAGTGACTTGTGAAAGTCACATCTAGTTGGCAGTAGAGCTGAACCTCCAAAATCTAGGCTGCGTGTGCGCAAGCCCTTACCTGTTTGCTCATGGTTGTGTCATCAGTGCTGGAGTCGTCACAGTGCTGGTGTCCAGCAAGTGCCTATTGACTGATGGACAAGCCAGCCCAAGCCTCTATACCCCAAGTCTGTGCTTACTCTATGCTTCCTTCTCCCCCAAGAGGGACTCTGAGGTCTCCTATGGTTAGCATGACTGTCCTCTTTTCTCCTGGTTTGTCCTTACCTCCAACCTTCACAAAAGTGGACCAGTGTAGATAATAAGTTGCATAGTCTCATTACCTAGAATCTTCTCATTTTTCTAGAGTGCCTCTTCTTAAAACATAAATATTCCTGGGCCAAAGAGTTGGCACTGGGACTGCCAGCTCCAAGCTTCCCAGAAGGTTCTGATGAGTTCCTGGATGCAGGTGGTGGGAGCCCTGGGGGACACATGCACGAACTAGGTCACCCCGGACTGGATGCAACCTAGCAAAGGGGCTCGAAGGCAGTTCTCTACAATTCCTTTTCCTCATCTGTAAACTGAAGGAACTGTACGGGGCGACTCCTAAGGCCCCTGACAGCTAGGACATTTGTATCCACAAAGGAATTTCAGCAGGCATGAAATTGCCTTGCCATGTTGGCCCCTGCTTCATTCTCTTCCTTAGCGATGTCGTCAGGGGCACGTCTGGACAGCACCTTAGAATTCAAGAGATAGTGGCTTCATGGGCAAGATTATAGATGCCTGCCCCGCCTTTCCTTCCGGTTCCCAGATCACAGTCGCTAAGCCCTGGGTTTGAGGACAGGCTGCGGAGAGGCTGGACTCTGGTTTCCAAGTAGGGGACCTCTTGCCCTTTGCCTCTCATATTACCCTTCCCAGTGAGCAAAATTTGGGGCTCTCAGGAGACTGGGCATGGGCTGTGGGGAAGGATGGCTATTCTCTAATGGTGCTACCCCAGAACTAGGGCTGGCAAAGGGGTCCCCATCTCCTAGGCCCTCAGATTGAGTTGGCTGCCTGATTTGGGAGAACAGTCTCCCTAGGGAGAGCTTGTTCCTGCACACATCTGACGTGTCAGTCTGTCATGGTTTTGTGTTTCCAAACAGGGAGATGCTACCTCCAGCTGCATTTATGGGGAGCTGCAGAATACCAGGGGCCTCACTGGGTCACCGTCAAGTCAGACTGCCTGGGTCCAAGTCCTGCCTCAATCACTCTGGCTGCGTAACTTTCTGCATTTCCTTTCTTGTTTCCTTCATTCTCATTTTTCTCATTTGTATGTAGCCTCATAGGGTCGTTTTGAGGATTATGAGATACTTCTTACCACGCAGGAACACAGAGCCTCCAGTGGCAGGTGCGGTGTCATCGTCGTGAACACGCCGGGCATTTGTGCTTCCAGCCCTTCGATCCACTGAAAGGGGCTCGTGGTTTTGCAGATGAAGCACAAACCCATTCTATGCACTTGAGCAGGCAGAGTTTGGACACCGGGTCAGCGTAGCAGGAGGGGGGACTTCTGCGGTCACTCGGGGGCTGCTGCTCTCATCCGTGAGTCACTCACTAATGGGCACTGGGAGGTCCCCTGAGCAGGGGGCATGTGCCCAAGCCTCAGGCACACTTGGCCCTGATGGGTGGTTCTCAGGCTCTTCTCTCTATGCCAAGGGAGAGATGGGGAGGTCGTGAGAGACTATCAAGTTCTTACTGTTCTGATGTGTTTATGATAGTAAGTAAAATTCATAGGTCATTTGTGAGCTCTGCCTCCCCTTTAGCCAGGCGGTACGTGGTCCAGAAAGAAGTCAGCACAAACAGAGGTACCTTCTCCTCGCAGACCTAGGAGGCTCCAAGAGGGAGGCCAGGAGAGAATCGGAAGGTGAGAATGATGGTCTAGCCTCTTCCAGCACTCACGCTAACCTCATGTGGCCTGACCATGTTGTACACGGTCCTGGGGAGGAGGGCTAGGGTTAGGATCGACCCATTCTCGGGATGGGTCCTGAGTTCTCACTGCTGATCTGTCCCTGATGACAGCCACAGTTTTAATGAGGCCTGGCTCCCGAAGGGAAGCTGGAAACACAGAAGACACTGGGAAGACAAATCTCCACAGGTCGGGGTGGCCCTTGTCCATTCCACCCCAACAGGATTCTGACAATGCTTTCTTTTATCGGTTAAAGAAAGGATTTGCTTTACCTCAAATGAACCCGAGGCAAGGTTTAAGAGTGGTTCACAGCTTAATGTAAAACAGACCTGGGCCTGATCTTGACTCTGACACATAAGTAGGTGGGGACACAGAGCCTGAGTCTCCTCCGGACCATGAGAAAATGACCTTCACAAAGGTCTGCCCGGAAGAGACCATGAGATTACGTGTCGAGTGCTAAGCAGTGTGAAGTTCAATTCCAGACAGCCTCCTCCTCTTCCTCTCTATTCTTAATTCCATGTAGTTTTATCCTTCTGTTCGGCGTCTTCTGACTGGATGGGACCTGGTCTAGAAAGGGCCGTAGGACGCGGCAGTCAGAGAGTGAGCGTCATGGGCAAGGGCAGCTAAACACAACTTGCTCGTGTCTGAATCAGGCACCGGGACCCAGCTTGTTAACAGTGAGTCGTCTGTCACCCAGGCACCTAGAGGGCCAGGTGCTCCGTCTGCAAGTGATGTGAGGTTATTAGAGAGACACTTGGGAAAGCTGTTCTTGCATACCAGTGAGACCAGGCACAGACAAGAAGCGGCAAGGCTTCAGTGGAACAGATGGAGGAGACTCCAGGAAACATGCCTGGCAGTAGGAGGGAGAAGTCTAGGCATGGCTATGAGAGGAAGAGGTGGTGACCTCCCCGGGAGGGCTGTTATACTGGTGGGCTCATGTGTATGGGATGGGGAGAAGGTTTGCTATAAAGAGGCAGGGATGGCTGACTTTCCAAGACATTTAGCCACCTGAGGAGTCTGTCACCTACTCTTCAAGGGCACCAGGTTGTGGCTCTTATCAACTGGGAAATCACTGTAACTCATTGGCTTTGCAGATGGAAGGGAAATCCCAGGGGCATGAGAAGACTTAGCCTAGGGCTTATGCCCAGAAAGTGGCAGAGACAGAACCAGCCGGAATGTGCACCTCCTGGCTTCCAGCCTGGTGGTATGTGTAAGGCAGCCACCAAGATGGCCCAGTGACACCCACCTCCTGGCACTCACTCCCTTGGGGGATCCCCTCACCTTGAGCCTGGGCTGGACTTACCAACTTACTTCTAGTGACTAGAAAACAGCAGAAGCAACGAGATGTCACTTCTAAGGTCAGGTTGCAAAAGGACTGAGGCCTCTGTCCCGGGTGCCTTATCTCTCTCTCTCCCCCTCTCTTCCCAGGCATTTAAAAAAGGTGCGTTGATTGACACAGGGATTGTTCCATCTGTAAACTGGAACTTTGGTTTGGGGGGAAAAAGCAAGGCAGGGCTAGATTCCATCTCTGCTGCAGGGATGGCTGGGCCGAGATACTCAGTAGCAACAGTCTCTGTGTCTGAGATTCTACAGACATCGACATTCACTTGCACACAGACGACTTCAGTGTCCCCACACCCACTCTGAGGGAGTGAAATCATTCCGGCATCTGGCTGCCGCCCTCATGCACAGTCCCTCACCGCCCTCTGCTCAAGAGGCAGAGTAATCCATGCGGCCCAGTCTCAGCCCGGCTGAATGGGAGAGAAAGGCTGGGGGCTAGAGTCACCAGCTGCGAGAGCCCAGGCTTGCTCCTCTGCCTTTGTCCTCACCCAGAATGACAAAGCACTGGCAACTGTGGCTGCCCCAGAGGGCACTGGAAGCATCTGACCTTTTCATCCCTGGGAGTCTGTGGACTTAGGGAAGAGTGACATAATGGCCCTCTGTTCTTAGTGGGCTCTGCTGAGCTCAGCTGGGCTGATGGGAGAACAGTGAAAGCCCTGGGGTGAGCGGGCGCCCTCGGAAGGTCATCTGCCCATTCTTCTGCCCCTGGGAAGGGCAGCTAATTAGCAAGTCAGTAGGTCAGAGATGCACGGAGGGGAAGGTGAGTCTGGTCTCCCTTTCTTAGGATGTACAGGAAGGAAGATTCTACAGTTTTCTTCATCGGTAATCTGGCAGCTCACATCCCCGCTGCAGTCCTTCCAGCTTCTCTTTTCATCTAACAGTTCCCTGTTTTCCCCACTTCTCCTTATTCTGCCTGAGCTGAATCTGGAGATGAAGCCCTAATACCCATCATGCAATTGCTTTGGGTCTGTGCCTCACTCACGCTCCTTCAAACTCCTCTTCGTCCTGAAGATGTTAGCTAAGAACAGAATTTACCTAACTGAAGTCTGGACAAGGCATAAACGGTGAGGAGGTGACAACAAGTACAGAAGTTAGGAACTGCAGGAACCGCAGTGCCGTGAGGATCCTTGGCTTTCGGCATCTTAAGGAATCTGGGTGTTGGAATAAGCTCCGGAAGATAAGTGATCTAGACAAGCTCATGTTGCTCACGGCAGGTCCAAGTCCAACACCCGGGCTTTGCCTTTTTGTCTCGTGGTTTTTCCAGAGGTATAAGTTTCATAGGCCTGAATCACCGTACAGGATACGACTGCTTGCTTTTCTGGAGGAAAAAAGAGGAAAAATAAAAATCCCATCCCTTCTCAAAAAATAAAAGAGAGTAAAAAAAGCTCTTTAGGCTCATTAAACAGGCATCTTGGACTTCAAATAGCTCTTACCAAATAACATGTTGATGAGTTAAGTGTTAATGAATCAGAAACATATGGATAGAATTTCCCTGCAAATACACAAGGGCTTGGGAATCAAGTGGGGTCACTGCTGCCCCCCGCCCCGCCTGCCCCCTTTGGCTCCTACTCGGGGTCAGGAGCCTGCCCCCGACCCCCCATCGGCTCACTGATGAGGCTGTTCACTCCCTGGCCACCCAGCGTGCTCCCAGCTTCACCCTGGAGCTCCTCCTCATCTCCTGTGGTTTAGTGGCCAAGTGGCTGGGGTGGGCTGAGAGAGGAGAGGTCGGCTGCTGAGAGAGAGCAGTGAGGGAAGGAGGGGAGGCCTGAGGAGTAGCCGGCTCACAGCTCAGGACACGGGCCGTGTGCCAGGTGCAGGGAAGGACCGAGTTCGTGGCTATGTGCTAGCCTCAGGTTTGGGGCTCTTGGAAAAGTGGTTCAAGACATTCTCTTTCTCGTTAAGTAACATGACATTCTCTTGATCCGTGTGTCTGCCTTGTGTGTTCCTGGTTTTCTGGAGATTGCGCCCAGGTCTCCGCGGGGCTGGGCCAGGCAAGGCTGAACTCCCCAAGGTGAAGCTCTTATGAGCAGAAGTCATGCCCTGGCTCTGCCTCAGTGTCTCAGGGCACCTCTCACTTGCCTCTGTGCCGGGTAAAAGTGGCCCAGGGTAGATGAGGGGACCCCTCCGTGGCCCTGGGAGTTCCGGCGAGCAGTCTTGGAGCCAGGCAGTGTTTGCAGCCCAGTTCCTTCTTTCTGCTTGTGTCTGTGTCTCAGATGGGCTGGCTGTTGCCCCGGCAGAGCCAACAGCGGTGTATAGTAGCACACTCCGTTCAGGGGGCTTGGATAATCCCCATATTTGATTCTGTAAGTGCCATACTACTTTTATTTGGAGTTTCATCAGAACATACCTTGATGAAGAGTTTGGGGCAATGATTAATGTATGAGGTCATTCCAGGAAGCACGGCAGGGAAGAGAGACAGTGGGATGGGGAGGAGATGTGCTAATGAGTAGGTTGCCCACGTGGCACCTGAGATCAGTCACGAAGGGGGTTCTTGGGGAGCCACGCAGCCCAGGAGGAAGCCGGGTGTTTATCCACCAAACCCCACTCCTCGTGGGCTGCCCCGGGCACTGACTCTGCTGCACTTTTAACCTCCCCCGTGTGTGGGCAAATCATGTTCTGGAGGCCAGAGAAAGCCCCGGGGCAGAGAGGCAGGAAGCTGTTGGTGGGCAGGTGGCCTTCAAGATGAGGGGACAAGGACGGGGCACAGACATTGTCTCCTACAACTGTCTGGACATGTTCCCTCTCCTCTTCTTTCTGCTGCTTGATACTGACCCACTTCTGGCTCACATCTTGGCTGCGGGAGGAAAGAAGGGAGTAAAATAAAGCAGGTGCCCCCAGATGCACCTGTGTGTGGGGACCAGAGAGCTGAAGGTGTGACTGTCTCCATTGCCTGCCGAGCCGTTGCCCAGGGCGTCTGGCCCAAGTGAGGCCGAGCTCACAAAACCCCAGCGTCCCCACAAACAGCACAGGGGCCTGCACCCTCCCGCCTGTCCTGGCTGTCGGCATTCCCAGGCTGGCACGGTCCTCTAAAACCTTGGTTTGGAATCTTTTTCTTTTTCTTCCCACCCTTCCTGAGAACACTGGGCAACCTCAGCGTGAGGGTGCTGCTCTGAGAGGCCGGGGAGTGAGCAGAGCAAGATGGGCGAGGGCAATCACATCTCGGCCTCCTCCCCTCCCGTGGCGCAGGCCTTGCTCTGCCGGGGCCTGCAGTGAGGCGTTCTTCATGTTCAGAGAGGACAGGGACGTGGAACAAGGGGACAGTGGGCGAAGCTGTATCCTTTAAGAGGATCCTGTCCATATTTGATGGCCCCTGAGGGGCCGTGTTGTTCTGTGAGTCTAAAGTGTCCCCACCATGCAATATTGAAGTCCTGCTCGCAGGCCTTTGTGCTGACCCATTCTTTATTCCATAGTGTTGGATCGTGCTCCTCAGCCTCAGAAAACAACAGCCTTTCAAGGCAAAGGCAGCCTGGTCCCTCCCCTTGCGGGCGGTTGAGCTGGGTGGGCAGTCTGGCAGGGGCCTTTGGGGGACTTCTGTCGGGTGGGAGTGGAGAGCCGCCTTTTGGCTCTGGGCCATTAGGACGGAGAGAAGAAAGAATGAGAAAGGAGATGACCGTGCCTGGCGGGGAGGAGAAAGGATTATGCCCTGGTCACCTTCTCCCCTCTCCTTCCCGAGTGATTCCTGGGCTCACAGCCATCCCAACGTCTTTCCTGCTCCGCTTGGCTGGAAACAGACGCAGACAGACAGATGTCTCCTTCAGGAGCTGTGACCTCCTCATGCCCATCCCAGGGTGGCCCCTCCCTGCTGGGACACTGGAGAGAGCAGGACCTCCCGGCGCCCTCCCAGGACAGACACCGGCTTCTCCCTCTCAGCAATTCCCTCTCCACCTCACCCCGTCTATCAGGCCTCCCAACGTTGCTGCCCTCCTCTCTTTGGGCCCCAGTGCCTCACCGGTGACTATCCCTGTGTCACCTCTCCGTGGGTGCAGCTCCACCCCTCACAGGTGTTCCCGAGATTCACTCTTTCTTCCTCTTGCTGAGACAGTTCAGTTAAGGGCGGTGCAACCTCTTAGGAGGCTCCTTCAACCACCAGCGTCCGCACCCTGTGCCCGCCTCTCCTACACCTGTCCCCGCTCCACATCCGTTCCCTGGCTTGGCCGGCCTGTCCTGTGACTGTGGTAGCCCCTTCCACATTCTAGGTGCTTGTGAGAGCCAAACGAGACTGTGTCTACGAAAGCGCATTGTACACTGTAAAATCTCCAGAAGTAAAAGGAGTTACACAATTTGTTTTTACAGAAAAGAAAACTGAGGCCCGCGGAAGCCCACCAGTCCTGTGGCGGATACAGGACTAGGCCCAGTGTGGTCCGTGGTTCTCACACCACGCCATGCTTGGAATGACCCGAGAAGCTGGATAAAGTACAGATTCTCAGGACCTCCTCATAGACTCTGCTTCAATGGGTCTGAGGAATCTAGGTTCCAAACACACATCCGAGGAGGTTCTAAGTAGGAAGGCTTGTTAAGAAAAACAAAACATGGGTCTACACTGTTTGAGTCCTGGACCTCATCCAGCCAGATCTAGAGCATCCTCTCGCTGAGTCCCACCAAGGGGCATTTAACTGCCCACTGTTATCTTTCTAAATCCACTTCCTGTTCTCTGGAGGACTCAGCTATGGGTCCAGGCCCGGGGCTGACAGTGAGGATGTAATCAACAGTTGGCTCCTCAAACAGCAGCCTCTGAAGCGTTCTGGAGGATGAGGGCAGAATTCTCAAGGCAGGCGGGAGCACCCAGGCCAGCGTGGAGGTTCTAGGGACGCTGAGGCTGCCCCTCCCCGTGTAGACCCCCACTCCCGGGCTGCACCCCAGCAGTGAGCTGTGCTTCCACTGCGGGCCTTCCCAGGTGCTGCCAGCACCTGGCTCCTCCAGCCAGGGGCTCTCCCGAGGGGCGGTGGGGCCTGGAAAAACTGCCCCTGTAGAGGGAGGTGGGTTCTGAGACGCAGGGCAGCACGTGGAGGAAGACATGGGAGTGCTGCTGCAGCAGGGCCTGCTGCGGAGGGGGACACAGCACTGCCAGCGTGTGGGGGTCAAGCTGGGCCCAGGGTGAGGGGAGCCGGGGCCAGCACCGACCCCAGAGGGAACCAAGCGGCTGGGAGGACCAGCCACGGGAATGGTATAACACAGGGTGGGCAGGGGACCGAAGGGGCCGGGACTGGGGTACCCCTGGCCCTGTGGGAGTTGGCTGTGTGACCTTCCACAGGGCACCTCCCTTCCACGGCCTCTGCTTGGCGGGCGTGTCAGAGACTGAGGTCTAACGCGCATAGCCTGCCCAGAGCTACACGTCCTTTAAACAAGACGATTGCCCTAAATCAGCAGTTCTCAAACGGTCCTACACACAGAGCTGTCCTCTGCTGTGCCATCCCCCAAGGAGCCCGCCCAGAGGAGGAGACTGACCACATGTTCCCACGTCCAGGCGTCCCAGGGGCCTCTGGGGAATTCCCAGGCCGTCTTCTGGTGCCATGGTTTTCAGTGGGAACGGAACCGTGGCTCTCTCCCGCTGGCTGCCAGGGACTGAGCAGCCACCGGTGGCCCAAGAGTCCGGAGGAACTGAGGGTCTCAGGATGGGGTCGGATGCACAAGTCACTTGGGGAGGTGGGTGTCTATTTAGTGTGCTGCAAGGAGTGCTGGAAAGTAGTCACAACCTCCAAACCTGCAGAGTGTCTGTGACCCTCCCTGACATTTTCACTGCTGCGCACAGTGATGTGACTCTTCATTTCTTGTTACATGCATGAATGAACACATTTGCTTATGTATTGGGTCCTGATGGCTTCCCATCTTAGAGTCCTGGAAGAAAAACTTGTGCTGTCAGTTGCTGACGCCTTCGCTAGGCTTAACTTTTCAGGTCACTTTCCAACCCTGCTAGGCAGCCGGCTGCAAGGTTCTGAGGAAGAATGGGAGAGGCTCAGAGGGGCCTGGGAGTCAGGACAGAATTGCAGGGAGACCAAACTCTCAGCAAGGCCTTGCCCCTGTGTGGGCCACTCGGAGACGTGCCGCCCAGACTCCGTTCAGGGTGGGCGTGCAGCCAGCAGATGGTTTCCAGCTGTTAGTTCCTTCAGGGCTGGCCTCAGCCGCAGAGAGCAACCTCACACCCTTCTCGGGGCAGCCTACCTCCAGTGACTGAGCAAGCTGGGGTACACTGGCCTGGTGGTTCTGCGTGACCCAGGGCGGGCCGACCGGCAATATTCCCTTGCGGAGTGTCCCTCCAGCTTGGCCAAGGCCTTGTCAGGCTGCATCACATTCACTGTCTCCCTCTGCCCATCCTAATTCTACTCTTCCTTTCTCGAGTGTTGATCCCTGATAAACATTGTGCACCCAAACTCCATCTTAGCGTCTACTTCCAGAGAACCCAATTGGAACAGCCTCTTTCACGATTCTCTCTGGGGTGGTTCCGAGTCCTGCTGTGGGCCCAGTTCCAGCTCAAAAGACCAGCAAGGCAGATGTGCAGCCCTCCAAAAGGCAACCTGACAAAATCAAATTGATGGCCACCAGGCCGTGCTGACTGGTGGGACGATATCAGAGACTACCATCTATGGCATCCAGCTGCCTAGGAAAAATATTCCAAGCCTATTTCCACCCCAGGGCCTTTGCACTTTCAGTTCTCTTTCAAGAATGCTGGAGTTTGTACCCAATTCACCTTCTTAAACAGGTCTTCCTTGATCCCCAATCAAAATGACCCTTCACTCAACGCGTCATCACTCCATTATGCACTGGGTTGTTTGTTATTTACTGTTGCGAGGAACACCAAATATAACTTCGGATACTTCTTTTCCTTTTTTTTTTGGTACCTATCTCTCCCCACCAGAACTCAAGCCCCATGAAAGTGAGGGGCTTTCCACCTCCTCACCTCCATGTCCCAGGGACTTGCAGGGGGTCTTAAGTAAGCTCTAGATGGAGAATGAATGCATGAATAGAATGGACAAACATTTATTGAGTGGAAATAACAGCATCTAGCTGGAATTTAATATTTTGTTTTAAATTTGCTTTTTTCCTTCCTGTTAAGGTAAGTGGTACTGGTTTCTACTTAGCAAAGGAGTAGACAAACTTTTTTCTTCAAAGAGCCACTTAGCAAATATTTTTGGTTTTGCAGGTCATAAGATCTTGGTTGCAACTACTTAGCTCTGTGGTTGTGGCACAAAGACAGCCATTGACGGTGCATAACGAATGGGCAGGGCTGTGTTACAATAAAACTTTATTTGAAAAAACAGGTGGATGGATGGCTGGATTTGGCCAGCAGGCTGTTACTTAGAGTAGTAATATAAAATTTCCTATAAAACAAATTTATTGAAGTAAAAAAGGAAGTCTATTTAAATAAATTTATTAACTAAATATTAATAGCTGTACAGAAACCGTATGCAAATTCCTGAAGTTGGAGAGAACTCAGTTCTAATTTTTCTTGCAACATTTGTGGCCACAGCTGTGGGAGTGAGGGGGGTAGAAGGGAGAAACCCTTTAATTTAATGTTGCCAAACAGGGTGGGAGGCTCACACCTCGACATCCCGAGAGCTTGGCAGGGCCAGAGTTCTGCTTTTTCTTCCCCTGCTGGTACTTTGTCCTATATTCTTTCCACCTCTAATTCTGCTCCTAGTACTAGGGGCTGTCATGAAGTGCTCCTTCTTGGTAAAATGTCCTTCCATGGGATCTAGATACCCCCAGGTTGGTTGAAGCCCCTCTCACATAACCTCATAAATATACCCTGAGCTTAAACATAAGTACGGCAGGGCACTGAGGGCATAGTATGGCAGAGGGTGACAAAGTCAGTCTGAAATTCCTAAACCTTTGAGAAGGAGGATGGTTCAGATCTCCTGAGCACTTACCATAAATCAGGACTGTTCCAAGCACTTCACATGTATTAGCTGATTCAATCCTCACAGTCATCTTACAATAATAATATTAACCCCATTTTACAGAGGAGCAAATGGAGGCACAAAAGTATGAGCGAGTTGCCCAAGATTATCCAGCTAGCAAGGGGCATTGTTATGATACGAACCCAGGTCTCAGCACCAGAGCCATGCTGCCACCATATGCAGACGTGAAACTATGCTACAGTGTCCCACGAGATAACAATGTCGGTATTTCCTAAGAGCCCGTATCACATTCACTATTCTTTCTCCACAGCTTTTTAAAAAATCATTTATTTGTTTATTATGTTATCAAATATATAATTATATATTATCAAATTATATATTATCAAATATATAATTTGCAAATATTTTCTCCCCTTCTATAGATTGTCTTTTTACTTTCTTGCTAATGCTGTTTGATGCACGAAAGTTTTTAATTTTTATGAAGTCCAATTTATCTATTTTTTTCTTTTTTTTTGCTCATGCTTTTGGTGTTAAGTCAAAGAGTTCATTGCCAAATCCAAGGTCATGAAGATTTACCTCTATGCTTTCTTCTAATAGTTTTAGTTTTGACTTTTATACTGAGATTGTTGCTCCATCTCCACAGTTTTTAAGACCTGACACAGACCTAGTTAGGGAAGTGTGGGAGACTTCAGCAGAGCCAGGCCACCTCGAGTGAAAGGACACCAGTCACTGGATTTCAGGTCCACCTTAATCCAGTATGACCTCATTTGCAAAGACTCTATTTCCAGATAAGGTCATATTCTGCTGTTCTCAGTGGACATGAATTTGGGTGAACACTACGCAACCCACTGCAGTACTTTCCTGCCCACTAGCTAACGCGAGGCTGCCTCCCAGCCAGCAGGAGAGAGCAAAACCCCAGCAGCAGCAGCAGCAGCAGTTTAAATCAACTCTCAGTGCGGAGAATGGTGGTTGGGTTGGGGAGCAAACAATGTGAGTGAGTTTCCAGGGTGGCAGCATAGTGTGACAGTGAGAATTCCCCAAACCACAGCTCCTTTGTAGTGAGTTTATGAGTGACTAATGCCACCGAAGAGTCAGGGCAGTGTGCAGAGCCAGAAGAAAAGCAATAGGCTAATCAGGCCGTGTTTGAAGCATCCTTTGGTTTCTTGTCCTGCTTTTAATTTTCATATGTTAACCTTTTTTCTTGAGATAAAGCATACATATAGGGGAGTGCATAAAGTGCACTAACCTTAATTGTACAGCTTGGCGATGTTTGCATAGGTATGTGCTCAGTAACTGCCATCCAGATGAAGAAATGGCTCCATCCCAGCACCCGGCAGGTTCCCCAGTGTCAGGGCCTGCTTCACGGGCGTGTGATCTGTGTGGTGCTCAGAAGGGCCCACTCTTGGTTTGATGCTCTGCTGTCGCTGTCCTGACACTTTTGAACAAGGGGCCTTGCATTTGCATTTTGCACTGCGCCCAGGTAATCTTCACCCTCTTCTACCCAGGGGTACAAATATTTTAAGGTTCAACTCAAGTCCTATCTCCTCCAGAAAGCTTCACCTGGCCTTTCCTTGCTGTCCAGGTAACCTCCTCTCCTCAACTTCCATAGGACTGATGGCCTGTCCAACACCCTCAGTACCTAGGCGCGTGAGTTACGCTCGACTCTTGCTGGGCTCTCATTTCTCTGCGCAGGACAATTCTGTCTCTCCCATCTGATTTTGGACTCACTAGAGCATTAGGAAAAGCCTTTACACCTGGGCGCTCTGATGTGGAACATTGAGAATTATTCACATCACACGTATTTCATCTTTTCTCCAACCTGTAAAATTCCCTTATTAATCTTGGTGTCCCACAGCACGCCAGGCCTAGCGTCTCTGTCAAGCTCAGTAAACGGTGGCTGGCCTTTTTCTACTCTTTCTTCCTGTCTATCCCTGACCGGGTAGACTTGCTCCACCCCAGGATTCTAGAATGTTAAGGTGAGAAGGGGGCTGGGAAAGCATGCAGTCAAGTCCATCTGTGAATGGAGGAGACTCAGCAGGATCTAGTCTCTGACCCGAGGTTACACAGCCAGTGGGGGGCCAAGCAGGGAGGACAGGACACTGTTCTCTGCAGCCGCCTCACCCTGTCACCCCTTCCTCTTTGCAGCTGTGGACCCCTCCTGCGGGGTGGGAGGTAGCCCCCTCCCCTCCCGGAGCCTCTGACTTGGTTCTCCCTGAGACCGGCAGTCCATCAACTGCGCTGGCTTCCGGCTTCCTCTGCAGAATGGCTCCCCGGAGCCTCCACGAGAGGCTCAGGAACCAGCTGCCTGTCAGCCACCTTATTAAGCTGGTTTCCAGATGTCTCCACCTCAAATTGAGGAAGCAGGAGAAGGGTGAGGGGCTCGGAGTTGGTCCCTTAAATGAAGTCAGCCGGGTCCATAATAAATAATGTCATGTATGGATGGAGCAGGTGGTCGTGGAGACGGTGGGGTGGAGACAGAGGAGGGCCTCAGTGGGGCCGGGTGCAAGCATGAGAGGCTAATGACAGACAGACCAGAGCATCTGGGGGCGAGGACAAGAGTGGAGAGATAGAGTGACAAGTAGAAACTGAGAGTGGGTGGGGGAAGCCTATGCAACTGTGAATGTGTGAGAGAGAGAAAAAGAAACCGCAGAAGAGAGGCAGGGACAAGGGCCAAGACAGGGCTGCTTTGCCTGAAGTTTTCCACTGTGCTGACCTCAGGGTCTATCTCCATCAGAGGAGCTGATAAAGTCCACAGCCAGCCCTTGTTAGCGTCTTAGGTGCCAGGCTCTCTGTTGTGTGCTTCATGGACAGCAGCTTGTTTGCTCTTTGCAACGACCTCAGAAGGTAACCCTGCGATCATGCCAATTTCACAGACAAGGAAAGTGAGGCTCAGAGAACTTAGAGAACTTGCTCAAGGACACACAGTGGTAGAGAGATCTGGTTCTCACACTTGTACCATTATCCACTCTACTCTTCTTGGGGGTAAAATTTGGGGGAACAATCTTTCCAGGCCTGACTCATTCCACAGCTGAGCACAGGGACTCCAGCTGGTTGGCACAACCTAAACCTAATATAATCCTTACAGAGTAATTCTTAGTAATTCTCAGTCTGTCTGGGGATGGGCACAGGCAGAAGATGCAGCAGGAAAGAAGAGCACATCCTTTCTCCCAAGCACTTGAAAGATGTTGCATATCACTGGTTGGAGGAACTTAGCTTTCCTCCAGCTCAGGGCTGAACAGACTGCTTAAGGGCTGATTTTTTTTTTTTTTTTTTGCCTTAGTCACTGTGAGGGGTATTTATACATATATGAGAAACTTGGATGCATTGTTTTCCTGGGGATGCCGTAGCAAGTTATCACAAAATCAGTAGTTTGAAACAACAAACAACAGTTTGGAGGCCAAAAGCCTGAAATCAAAGTATCGGCAGGATCACATTCCCCCTGCATGCTCTAGGGAAGGAGCCTCCTGCCTCTTCTGAGCTTTTGGTGGCTTCTGACATCCCTGGCACCTGTGATTTGTAGCTGTGTCACTCTAATCTCTGCCTTTGCCATCACGTGGACTTCTTCCTGCGTCTCCTCTCTGTCTCTATATTCAAATCTCCCTCTCCTTCCTCTTAGAAAGACACCAGTCATTGGATTTAGGGCCTACCCTAATCCAAAATGACCTTATTGTAACTCGATTACATCTGCAAAAACCCTATTTCCAAATAAAGTCACATTTAGAGGTACTGGGGGTTAAGACTTGAACATATCTTTTGGGGGGATACAATTTAGCCCACCCCCATGGGAATATCTGGTATGTACAGGTGATAAAAAGATGAGAGTAAAATGGTAAAGGAATGTGTGGCAAGTTAATTCTCTGGCATTTCCCTCAAAACTGGAATGTTGACCTAACATTTATACCTTTTGCCTAATCCTTGGTGCCCCCTGCTTACCCACCTCGTGTTGCTATCTGCCCTCCTTCACCTCCTAGACATCATCCCTAAATTTTTAGAATATCACCAGGCTTTGGAGTTGGGATACTTCTAAAATTATTTGAAATTCCCAAAGGGACACCATTTTGGAGATAGAGCTGACTTTTAATCTCTTACCCTGGGTTTATTTTCTAGATTAGAGCTCTCCGCCTAGCAGGTATGTAAGGAATGTATTAATAGTAAAATGGCCTTAATATAAGATACAAGATCCCACTGACTTATCATCAGGCCCTTGTGTGATGAGGTGCTCTGAGTGTCTCATTTGCCACAGACACTGTGCTGGCCCAGGATGTGCTGGCCTCCAGGGACTCTTCTTAAATCCAGTGTTAGTAGAGACTCTTTCCATGGCAAGGAATAAAAATAAATTGCCAATAATTTTTTTTTTTTGCCCAGAAGGGATCTGCTGATGCTTGTTACTGGGGATTACAAGGAGTGGTCTAGCTTCAGGTATGGCTGGACCCAGGAATTCATTGATGTCATCAAAACTGTCTCTTTTTCTCTCTCGTTGTGACAGCAAAATGCCCCCATGGGTTCCAGAGAAAGAGAGTGCTTAGCATATTTCAGGAAGTGACTCTGTTAGCCCAGCTTTGGTCCCATATTCATCACTGGCACAGTCTCAGGGGCCAAAGACAAGGAATTTTCTGATTGCCCAGGCCAGTGTCATTAGCTAGGTTGGACTAGTAAGGTAGCTCTAGCTGCTGTAACAACAAACTCTGACAATCCCAGTAAATTATCACAATGAAAGTTTACCTTTTTAGTTACATACAGTCCAATCAGGAGAATATACTTAAGCATACAGGCCGAGGGAAGCCCTGCCACCTTCAACATGTGGCTTCTGAGGTCACCAAGAACAGCAACATTCAGTCACCTGACAGGGGAAGAAAAACTGGACCACCATGCAGGAGGTCCTTTCATGGACCAGGTCCACATTTCACTGGCCAGAACTCAGTGACATGAACAGACTCTTGTGTCTGGGAATGTAGCCTGACTGTGAGCTCAGCAGGAAAAGAAACAGGCTTGTTAAATGGCTGGGCATTTCTGCCACAACTCATAATTCTGGGCAACATTGTTAGAGAACGAAGGAGGAGTGGCTTCCCAAAGAAAGGGATTCAGAGCAGATTTTAAAAATGCCCTCTGAACTAACTTATGGGATATTTTGGTCATGTTGCTCTTAGTTTTAATTGTACCTGGTACAGATAATATTATCTATTGGTATGTGACAAACTATCCCAAAGCTTAATGGTTTACAACAAGTATTTTGTTATATTTCTTATGTGTCATGATTTTGTGGATTAGGAGTTTGGGCAGGGCTCAGCCGGATGACTCTTCTGCTCTATATGGTGGCAACTAGAGTTACTCATTGGTATTCAGCTGGCAGATGGGCTGGGCTGGAGGGTCCAGGATAGCTCTACTCACATATCTAGAACTTTGGTGGAACTGGCTGGAAGGCTGGATTCAGCTGGGTCCCTCTTGCTCCCCATGTGATCTTAGGCCTTGCCATGTGCTCTCACCTCTTACACCATGGCTCAAGGGAGTGAGAGAGAGTATTCCAAGAGAAGTTTCAAGAAACCCTGGAAGAAGCTGGGTGGCTTCTAAAGACCTGGCCTCCAAAGTCCTACAGTGTCACATCAGCCACCTCATACTGGTCAAACAAGTCTCTAAGGCCAGTCCAAATTCAAGGGGAGGGGAACTAGACCTTCCCTCTCAATTGTGGCCAGCTTCAATTAACCACAGATCCTTTCTATTCACGTGCCTTTTTCACATGGGAGCTGTGAATTTAGGATCTTTTCTTCTTAGGTTATAGGACATCAGCCTCTACTACAGTTAGCTCCTGTCTCAAACTGTACCTCCAGAGACAGGGTTCCAGACCCTGGAGAGTGAGACAGGTGTTCTGGCTTAGAGACACAGGACAGGACTTCAAGGACTGAGGACTGCATGGGTGAAACAAGAAGCAGGAGCCCACTCCCAGAAGCAGTATACTATAGCCAGTAGCAAATATTATTATAATATGACAGCTGATCCTTACATGCAAAGCCTCATTCTAAAATGTTACCTATACTAACTTGCTAAATATTTTTAGTGACCCTATGAATAAGTACTGTAATTGTGCCCATTTTATAAAAGAAGAACTGAGGCACAAAGAGGTTAAGTATACTAACTTGCCTGGGCTCACATCACAAGTTGCTAAAACTAGTAATTGCCTCTGTACCACTCCTGGGCCTGTGGTTTACTGCCACTAAGGAGTGATTCACAAGTCTATCATCAGCATTACCAAGTTGACTTACCTTCTGTAGGAAACCAAATTTTCTCTTTGTGGATTTGCATAGTTCTATGCTAACCAACAATCCTCACCTTCAGCTACCTCTTTAAGTCAGGGTGACTGGGCACCCATATTCATCTCCCATGTTGCCCTAGGGCTCATATGCAAATTAAGCAAAATGAGACTGGGTTACATTGTAGCTATGTTATTGCAAACCTGGGTTATTGATGTAAAGTCAAACTAGTGTTGCTGAGAATCCAGCGGGTGTGTAAGGAAGTGCTAAGCACCTTAATGTGGAAATCTGAGGTGTTCTGAATTTCTTCTGAGTCAGCAGGATCTAGAAACCATGCAAAATCCAGACTTTCACAACAGAAAACTGCTGTGGGATTCCCGTCCAGGCCTCTCGTCTCTCCTGATCCCACATCCTGAGCCCTTGCTTCTAGCTGTGTGCACTTTGCATCTGCCCTTCTAAACCCATTTTCCTCTGAGAAGAAACACAAAGTCCCTTGGGAAGTAATGGCTGGGCTCTTCCAGGCATTTCTAGGATTGGATGGTTGGGATTGCTTGGCAGCGGTGAGCATTATGGGCCTGGCATCAAATAGGATTTGTTTATGGCCCTCCGGCTATCTCCTTCCTCTTCCATGGATGGCAGATGGCCTGAATTTTTAATAATTAAAAAAAAGTAGGAGGGAAATCAGGCTCAGCAGGGGGAGTTTGGAACCATCCAAGCAGCACAATTGAGCTGTGCATTTGTTCGTTTGGAAATTGTAAATGGTGTCTTCCATTAAACATGCCCACAGCCTCAGCCACGTCCAGAAATCTTCCAGGTTTCTGCCGGGGGCAGTGAAAGTGTGGGAGCCACAGGCAGCCCCAGGTGCTTGGTACTCGTAGGACTGTCCATCCTAGGGGCCGTGACGGACAGTTTGCGAAACCGCCACCCCTAACTTCCTCCGAGCCTCACAAGAGCCCCGGGAGGCAGAGATCCCCAATGATCACATGAACCAGTCTGCAAGACCAGCTTTGGCTGTTTAGAGAAAAAGTGAAAATGTCCAGCTCTGGCGGAAAAGATCACAGCCTCTAAGAAGAGGCGGTGGAGGTTGAGACACTGTTGGGTTACACTGCGGAGTGTGGAACTGACTTTTAACTTCATCCGTTCTCCATTTAGTGGAGAGCGGGAGGCACAGAGGAGGTTGGCTGAGCTCGAAGTGGAGAGTCCCAAACTCTTCAGCCTGGTTCCTGCAGGCCCTGTGGTTGTCACCTGGTCATCTTCCTTTTCTGGGGTCCAGTTTTTTTATTTGTGAAAGACCAAGACCAAATTCTACAGCTGAGGGGGCTCAGAGAAGCAACCATTCCTGTACACAGCTGATGGGCTGCTGAGCCCAGAAAAATCTGGGTAGCAAAGAGGCTGTGCGACATTGCCAGGTGTTTTGTTTTGGAAAGACTATTGGCGCATCAGTGAACGTGTGCAGCATGGAATGTGTTGTGTAACTCACACAGGGGGCTCAAAGGCCATCTTTTCATCCTAAATAGCCCACAGAAGAGCTGGGGCCCCACGGGACTGACCCCCGCTGCACCCCTGCATCACCATTCTCCTTCCCTGCTTGTCTGATGCTGACTGGGGGTTTCCAGGGAGTAGGAGCAGCTCTGCCTGTGTGCAGGGCTGGCTGAGCAGAGGGGGGCCCCCAGCACCCGCCCTGCCCTGCCTGAGCTACCATGCATCCCAGCACCTCAGGATCTGGCAGGAGGGGGTGGGGATGAACTTTGCAAGGGCCTGGGGAGGAAGGAAGGCCCCTCCCCACCACTCCCCCCAGCTTCTCACCTGGTCAGTGCTGGGTCCCACTGACCAGCTGCCACTGGGGCGGGTCAGCCCAGCAGATGGTGTGAGGCTGGGCTGGGAGGGGTGCATCCGCCAGCAGCACAGACATGTCACCCTCTGTAACTGGGGACATTCTGTGTTCCAGAAGTTCCCTGCTCTCCCTGTCCTCCCTGGGTCCCACCATCATCCAACCACTTCCTGGCCGATTCCTCTTTCCTTCCTCTTCCTTATTCCCTTCTCCCTCCACCTGCCCATCTTCTCTCTCTTTAACTGCCACTCCCTTTTCCTTACTTTCTCTCAGTCACTGCAGGGCTTGACAAAGAAAGAGGCCTCCTGGCTACCACTGGAGGAGGGAGGACCAAAGTGAGAGGGAGGACCCTTGATGTAGCCACAGTGTTACTACGAGGAGGGCAGAGGGCTCAGTTTCTTGGCATCACGTGTTCCCGGCACTTCCTGCTACGGGACAGCCTCAGCTGGACGCCCACGGCCTGGGTGTGCAGAAAGCAGCTCTGTCAGCTTGGAGCGGGGGCCACGGCCAGCGAGGCCTCGGAGAAGGCCGAGGTGAAAGCTGCAGTTCTCCGGGCTCCTTGCCAGGTCACAGACGGCCCCTGCACACCCTGTCCCTCTTCCCATTTGGAAGGAAGGGGATGTGGCAGTGCCTGTGTCCCCACCCTTTCATTTCCTCTTCTGGAAACTGTCAGGACCCTGGCTGGGGAGCGTGCTGAGCCTGCTAGGCTCCTACCTGCTCGCCCCTTAGGAGCCTGGCTCTCCGGGTGACTGGCCGGGATGACGGCAGCACTAAGGGCGATCTTAGACCCTTTCGCTGAACCTCCAACCTCTCTGGCTTTGACTGTCCCCTCTGTCCTCGAACCCCCACCTGTGGGAGCCGGCTGCAGCCAGAACAGTTCTCAGGCTTTTCCCCCAGGAATGTCCATGTTCCTAACCCGAGTCAAGAGGCCCAGAGAAGTCCTGAAGGGCAGGAAAAGAAAAGGGATTGTTGAAAGGAGTCCAGAGTTAAGCTGCTTCTAATTTTCCAGGGCCCCACTAGACCCCCAGGTTCCATTCTAGATTCTAAAACTGTGCTGTCCAACAGAAGGTTCTGCGCTGGTGGGAAATGTTCTGCGTCTCCATTGTCCCATGCGGTAGCCACTAGCTGCAGGTGGCAACCGAGCACTTGAAACGTGGCTAGTGCAACTGAAGAACTAAATTGTTCATTTTTTAAAATTCCAAGTCATTTAATTTTAAATAGCCACATGTGGCTGGTGGGTGCCATATTGGAAAATTCTAACACATTAGGGGAACCCATGGAATAGCAGTGACCCCCTGAGTGAACATAACATCTTACAAAGTGCTTTTACGCATGTCCATTTCCTCCGTTCTCTAACAGGGAGCTCAGCACCTGGCACAAGTAAAGAGCTCCCAATTGGATTCTTTCTTTTCATCCACAAAACGACACTTGCTGCTATTATCTGCATTCTGCAGCCAAGGAAGAAGAGACACAGGGAGATGAGGTCATTCATCCGAAGTCACTCAGCTAGCTGGTGCTGGGACAGGACTTGCAAATGGCCCACCTGACTCCAGAGCTGTGCTTTTACAAGCAAGCCATATGTGGCCCAAAATGCTAAGACCTGGATTCCAATTCTGCCCCTGCCACTGGCCAGCTCTGTGGCCTTGGACAAGTCATTCTTTGTCCTCAATTGGTTCATGTATGAAAGGAGGAGGTGGAAGTGATGTGTCCCGGGTCTTCTTAGGCTCTGAGAGTTGATGGCTTTGCTTGTCTAGGCCCAGATGGGGTCTTGGGGCTGTGGCTAAACACACTCTGAGAAGGACATTTGATAGCTTGGGATACTGCGCCCTTCTGTGAGGACAGGAGCATGGGAAGAAGGGTGGCTTTCAGCTGGGGGCACAGCGGGGGGCTCCAGGGGCAGGCGGCATTTGAGGTGGGTCTGGGGAAGGGGGCAGGATTCAGATGGGCGGGGGTGCAGGGACAGCGGGGCAGAGGCAAGATGACAAGCAGACAGGAGGCCGGGCAGCTTGCAGGAAGGGACCCTGTGTTAAGGTGACTCTTGACACTTCTACAAAGCTGCTTAAGAAACACTCCTCCAGGAAAAAGGGGGACAGTAGGAAACCCAAAAAGTAACAAAAGGCTGGGAAGTGGTGTCTAATATTTGTTCTGCTTCCATCAAGTGTACACTGTGCCTCTCTTCTGAGCTGGCTGTAGTGGTTCCAGCTCCCTCTTTCCACCAGCCAGGGTGTTAGTTAGCCAGGGGCTGATGGTGCATTAGATATTTTCTACTCAGCTTGTGTGACTTTAAACGTGTCCCAGGGCACAACGCATCCACCCTGCCCTGTCTCCAGGCGCCTTAGCTGCTGTCTGAAATCGCCCAGCCAGCATTCTTGGCCCCAACACGCCCACCCGGCTCTCCCTCCTAGGCTGTATTATTTGTTCCCTTGGAGCTGCCTCCACCCCCTTCTTGCTGGCAGATGCTGCCACTGCCTGCCACTATAGAAGTCAGGTTGTGACTTCAGCCTGAGCCTGTGCTTCACACCGTAGGAGAGGCCCCTGAGAGCTTGGTGTGTGCCAGTCACATAGCAGATGAATAAGCGAGGTCTTCCTTCCAGAAGCTCATGACCCAGGGTGTGTAGCTCAAGGTGTGCCCCCTCAAGTACCTAGACGTACAGGCAGTGAGGGAGTGGGCTGCTGAAGGTCACAGGAACAGTGGGCATGAGCAGGATTCAGGCCTTGCCCTAGCCTGCTGCTACGCTGAACCACACAAAAACGTGGGCAGAATGTGCTCGGTGCCCCTTTTTGCAAAGTGAAGCTGGAATCTGGATTTTAATTTGAAATTTCCCAATTTTGAAAAATGACATGTTGGCCCAATAAAACTCATCTCTGGCTGAAAAACATTCCTGTTGCTTTCTTATACGCTGGCAGATTTCTGAGGACGTGTTTGTTGGGTGGTTGAAGAAAGGAGGGAACGACATGAGCTGACCTCTGCAAGTGGCTCCTCCCTGTTTGCGTGCACGTCGACACTGTTTTCCTGCCTCAGTGTAGACAGAGGCCTTGTTTGCACCAGAGCAATTAACCAGATAATTATTCCCTCGGAACGTTAATCACAAAGACCAAGTCAACACGAGAGCAATGAGTACGTGTGCGTTTGCCGCTCTGGGGTTTTTCAGAGGGTGGAGTCCTTCTGCCCTCTCTCTCCCTTGCACCCAAGGTCAGAAAAGGACAATGGTAAATATTAATAGTTTCCTTAGATCACAAAGCCTGAAGTTTCTGGGTGAAGGCAAAGTGGAGAAGAGGGCTTGGGCTGCCCCAAGCCCCCTACCTCACAAAAACACTAGCATTCACTTCAGAGGAAATGCACTATTTGATACTATTGGTGCATTTATTGCCCCCAGGGGATTGTAGATATATGCATGACGGGGTGTATTGGTCAAGGTTTTCCAGAGAAATAGAGACAATAGGACGTGTGTGTGTGTGTGTGTGTGTGTGTGTGTGTGTGTGTGTGTGAGAGAGAGAGAGAGAGAGAGAGAGAGACACACACACATAGAAAAAGAGAGAGAGAAATTTATTTTACGGAATTAGTTCATGTAGTTGCGGGGACGAGAAAGTGCAAAATCTGCAGGGAAGGCCAGCAGGCGAGAGACCCAGACGGCCCAGGGAAGAGTCGATGCTGCAGTCCTGAGTCCAAATGCAGTTTAGAGATGGAATTCTTTCCTTTTACGGGGATCTAAGACTTTTCTCTTATGGCCTTTAACTGACTGGATGAGGTCCACCCATACATGGAGTCATTTGCTTTACTTAAAGTCTACTGATTTAAATGTTCCTCACATCTAATAAATACCTCTATAGCAACATCTAGAATGTGTTTGAACAAACAACTGGGCACCACAGTCCAGCTAAGTAGATGCATAAAGTTAAGCATCACAGGAATTTTACCATCTTAGGTTAAATTTTGTCAAAATCTTCTAAACAACAAAACAAACAACACAACAAACAACCTAATGTCTGCAAAAGGTCATTGGATCGATGTGGCCAATGCTTGTCATTAGTTACCCAAGAATGTTCTTTTCACTGCTAATTCATTCTCTTAATTTTTTTTGTCACTTCAGTTATCAAATAACCATAAATTAGAAGAGTTTAGTGATTAGCTCAAACAGAGGTAGCAAAGACTTTTCATTTCCTGTGACAATTCTCATCAGTTGTGCACGGCGTCTTGGTGTGCTAAATGGTGAAGGGGCTGCAGGCTGACCGCAGCTCAGAAGGGAAGGGGAAGAGTGTCGTGTTTGGTCACCCTGTCCGTGATGGGAACAGACGTGGAAGTGGTGGTATGTGTGCTGCGTGTACGCCACCCACGATCAAGGCCAAATCTTTATTAGAGAAGAGAGAGAACATCCGAGAGCTCCAATATCATTTGAGCGAGCTCCCACAACAAGGGAATGTCAGGCTGAGGATGAGAAACTAGGAGGCAGGTCTCCTAACTCAAGGCTCAGAGTTTCAGAGTTTCCCTATCAGACAAGGGACATCTAATACACACCTATTAAGTGACTAGTATCCAAATAATTTTGTCATTTCCTCTATGGCTTATTTGTTTTATCAGAAAGGGCTTTATGTCTCCTAAAGGAAGCCCATATATCCTGGAACTATTAAACCACATCTCCAATTTGGACCTTCCGAATTTTCCTTCTCTGTATTTTAACTGTACTACATCTCAACAAAATGTTATCATCTAAAATGATGATGTTCAATATGGTAGCCACTAGCCTCTTGTGGCACCGAGTACTTGAAATGTAGCTAGCTAAGGAAGCGAATTTTAAGTGTTATTTAATTAAAACAATTTAAATTTAAATAGCCACATGTGACTGGTAGCTACCGTATTGGACAGCACAGATATGGAACGTTCTGATCACTGCAGAGAATTCTATTGAGCAGTGCCAACCTAAACAAATGCCCAATTTATTTTTGTCTCTCTTTGCCTTTTCTATTCCTACCAGCCTAAATTTTAAAGACTTGACATAAATAAGACTTTTTTTTTTTGGTAGTCCCAATACCAAACTCTTTTGCCATCTCTTTTTTATTTTATTTTATTTTATTTTTCAAAACCTCCTCTTAGTGTGAGTACTAACTAGGGCTGGGCTTGAGGTAGGGCCTGCAGAGGTGTGTGGCAGGCAGCCCCTTCCATCTGGGGCAGGAGCTGGAGGGCAAGGATGCTGGCGTCGGTGGGAGGGGGCTTTGGGGGAGAAGAACAAGGCCAATGCATTTTGTCCAGTTGGGTTGAATTTTTGTATCTTCCTGGTCTTAAAACGCCAAATCCTAACTCCTATTCCATTTCTGTACTTTTTAGTTTGAACTCTGTGTTCCTTTTCTGTCTCCCTTAGTCAGCTCAAGCCTTAATGGTCTTCTCTTACGACTGTCTGCTATCCGTCAGAGCTCAGCTTTGACACAAGGAAAGGGTTTCTGAGCCTCCTCCTCTGCTGTCTTACAGCCCTGTCCTTGCTTCCATTGTGAACCCGACCCCTGCAGCAATACTGCCTCTCAGTACACTGCGGTAAGAACATGGGCTGTCAACTCTAGCTGTGCCACTCTTACCTGGACATAGGGCAAGCTGCTTACACTCCTGCGCCTTAGTTTCCTCATTTGTAACGTGAGGGTGGTACTGGTAACAGGACCTACCCCCTAGGTTGCTGGGAGGATTAACACATGGTGCCTAGAGCGTGCCTGGCAGCAGCGGGTCCTATGCAAACAGAATTGTCACTACTACAGTTGTCGATTTACTTGTTTCTCTCCCTCAACAGATGGCAAACTCTGTGAGGGCAGGGGCTCTGCATGATGCCCGGCAGGCAGGAAGACACACATTTGCCTAATGAATAAGTGAGTGAGTCACTAGGGTCAGATGATCACATCCCCCTTTCTGCAAATGTCCCTACGTGAACTTTCAGATCAGCTGCAGCCCTGGACTCCTGGCTCTGCCACTCACTGCCTCTTGTGTCTTTTGCCTCCTTTGTCTCTGTTTGTTCTCCTTTTCTGAGGCCCTCTGCTGATGAGGTCCTTTAGGGGTCATTCCGTCCATTCCCCTATTTTCAGCAAGTTCTGACATTTGTTCATCGTCTGCTCCAGCTTGGAAGCTGGGCCTGGGGAAGACATCCAACACAAAGATTTTTTAAAATTCCCAAAACAGGAATTCTCTCTCCCTTTAGGAAAGTCCCGGGCTGCAGACATGAGGGCATTGGTCTGTATTCCATGATGCCATTTCCTGGGCACTGGGGCAAGGAAGTGGGTGGGGTGAGAGGAGATGGTGTCAGTGGACCCTCTCTGAGGGACTGGGGGCTGTGCCTTCCTGCCATCCTGGCTGTGATTATGTTTTTACCATGTGGCTGCCTCCCCATCCTCCCATTCTCCTCTCTTGGCACAGAGCTGGTTTGTCCTGTCTTTGGCCCCTTCTGAAATATCAAACCCCATTGCATCATGATGTGCCAACCAACAGCTTGTTCAAGGCAGGAAAAAAGAAACCATAGCTGCTTCTTAAATTCTCCAGAGGCTCCTGCTGCAGAGGCACACTCATAACTGTCTAGTGCCAACGTGGCCTTTCAGATGCAAAGTGAATGAGGAACCCTGTCAACCCACAGCCCTCTGAGCTCAACGTCTAAACAATCTCTTGGCTGCCTGGTGGCTCCAAAGAACATGACTCTAATGAATTTCAATTTCCTTCAGACCCCTTCCCATGAGTCCTCCCTAGCTGCTCCCCTTCCCCCAGCCTTCTGCTGTCCCCATGCTTCTCCTGGAAGCCACAAGGCTGACATCAGTTCATCTCTAGAAAGCGAGCAGCCAGAGGGAAACCACACTCAATAGCTGATGAGATGGAGATTGATGGTGAGGATTTGACTTGGCTTCAGACACTGCTTCCTCAGCCACGTGGGGCTGGCTGGCGCAGGCTGTCCACTCTGAGGGTCCCTTTCACTTCTGAGAATTAAAGCCAGAAATACCCAGATGTTGGGGAGATCTCGTCTGTGGGAAAATCCAGTTCTTCCTTCTTCCCTCCCTCACACCTTCCCTGCCCTCCTTCCCTTCCTTCCTTCCTTCCTTCCTTCTTTTCCTTCTTCTACAATTTATTGCCTAGCTCTCACATGCCAGATAGATGCTAAAGAAACAAAGCATTCAATTAGTCTCAATTCTTATTCTCTAGAACTTACACCAAATTGGGAAAAGCAGACTTATCAGCAAATAGCTATAAATGAACATGAAAGGGCCATCACTGAAATAGCCATAGGGCACTGCAGGAGCCCAGAAGGGGCATTCAGGCCAGACTGTGCAGAAGGCAGTTGTGCAGCAAGGACAAATGGCTCCCAGCCCTGAGTGGCAGATCCATGGCATCCTATGTTAAATTTTTCTGACCACTTGGTCAGAAGAGAAATGAGAAAAGTTAGTACAGGCAGCATCTGTGTATGAATTCACATTTCTTGGAAAATATTATTTTTAATCTGAGAGTTTGCACAATTTTGGTGTCATATAAAATGATGATGACATTAGGTGGTAATAACAGTAATGACCGTAGTTGTTTTTGTGTCTTCATTTTATTCATATAAGATAAAAGAGGGGCAATCACATATCAGTCCTCCAACAATTTTAGAAATGCTACTGATCCATGAAACCTTGGAGTTTAGGAATTGCTGGCTTAAAATGTGAGCAGGAAGGAGGCTGGCAAACGATGGAGCATTTCTGGCTGAGAGCACCAGCTGGGTCACTGGGGTGACGTTCCCCTGACTTAATATACACACTGTTCTACATGCAGGACATGCAACGTGCAGTGTGGCTCTTCCTACACAAGGGTGGTGTCCTAGGACCAACACATAGGACATGTTTTGTATTATTTCCCCAGTAGAAATGTAGACTTTTTACTAAGCCTTCCATGCATTTATACCTATTCTTCCTGTTGACTAAGGGAACGCATTTGTGGGATGGAATGGAAAAGGAAAATGGTTCCCATTGGGGATAAAATCCATGACCTTGTTTTGTTAGCTACCTTTGCTAATGAATTGACCTAACCAGTTACATACAAGCTGGTTGCTCCAGGAACAGCTGCCAACATGGCAGAAGGTGGAAGTGTGTTGGCATGGAACAGTACACGGAACACTGACCTGGGAGTCACGGTGTTGTGCTGTGCGCCCGGAACCCTCTGTTTCCTAGATGGGCAGTCTTGCCTGTGTTGCTCCTTTTTTCTGTTCCCAGTTTCCTCATCTGCAAAAGGAAAAAGAGGACTTAATAACTTTAGAGTAGTGGTTTTCAAACTTTAATGTGCATCAGAATCTCTTGGAGGGATTGTTAAAACTCAGATTACTGGGTTCTACCCCCAGAATTTCTGATTCAGTGAATCTGGGTGGGGCCCAAGATTCTGCATGTCTGGACGTTTCCACATGATGCTGATGCTGCTGGTCCAAGTGCTACACCATGAGAGCCCCTGGATTAGGCATTTTTCAAATCTTCCATCCCTAATGTGCTATTAGTCATGCTTGTCTTTGAAAAGTTTATAATCTGATCAGTGTTTTTCCTGTGGGAGGAAAGAAAATCGATGACTTCATTCTCTCAGTTTCTAATCAAATATTTATTTGGCACCTTCTGTGTACATGTGATTGCAAGACAGAGAGGGAAAGGCTGCCACAGCCTCCAACCATAGATCCCTGAGAACCTCTGTACCCTGCAACAGCTTTGATTCCTGTAAGTCACTCTGTATGGCCAGATCTACTATTTGTGGGTCCAGGGACAGGGAGAGTCTGGAAAATTGAGATCAACAGATGATAGTAAGTCTCCTCCCTCCAAAGACCTTTTCAGGGAGGACTGGTGAAAATGATGACGCAGAGAGAGGCCTGTTTATACCCACACATCAGAGTGGATGAAGCAGTGTCAAAGACGATTAGTGTAGATTAGATTCGATGAGCCCACAGATTAGTGTGCTGGGTCTGGGTTACCATCACCTCCCCTATGTTCCCAGCATAAAGCTTTTGTTACGTAATTCTCGCTCCAACCTCTAGTGGATGTGGAGTAGAGGACAAAGGCAGAGATGTGGCTCCTGCCACCTGCAGCACAGCCCCTGATCCAGATGACGAGAGAGAGAGAGAGAGGGAGAGAGGGAGAGAGGGAGAGAAAGAGAAATGAGTTGCAGTAAGCATCAAATGAATTAATAAATGTCTTTTATGATGTCCTCCACTTGTAACAAACACTCTTCTAAATGCCTTATATGCATAATTTTTAGCTCATGTATGACAAGGTAGGTCATTGAAAAAGAACAAACTCTTCAAAGAGTGGTTCTGAACATCACTTTTCATGTGGCAGTAATAAAAATTGGACAAAAACCTCAAAACATATCCTAAAATTAATTCTAGTGGAATCCAGAACTTCAATGTGAAATGCAAAGCTTTCAAACTTTAACAAATTATTTTATTCTACGAGATCACAAGGATATTCTTCTGAATCATTTTTGTTTTTGATTCAGAAGACAAAAACACCATCCATAAAGGAAAAGAATGACAAAATTGACCATGGAACTTGTATTTCTTAAAATACATCAAAAATATAAGTCAATAAATGGGAAATGTTTTCAGCTTATTTACCCAACAAAAGGTTAGTATCTAGAACATATAAAGAAAGAACTACAAGAAAATGACCAGCAATCCGCTTTAAAAAATTGACAAAAAAATTGAATAAGCATTTTACTAAGCAGGATGTATGAATGGCATGTAACTATCTGAAATAATCTGCAACCTCCTTAGTAATCAGAGAAATGCAAATTAAACTCAAAATTACATATTGTTTCACATCCTCTGTACTGGCAGAAATTAAACTACCTGATAATATCAAGTGCTGGTGAGAACATGGAGCTTAGGAAATTCTCACAGAGCTGGTGGGACATCTAGGTACTGCCCACCATTAGAATTATTTAACATTATCTAGTAAAGTCAAGCATGAACACACGGTATGCCCAGCAAGTCTGCGTCTATGTGCTTGCTCTAAGGAGTCCATGGTACAGATTGAGCAGGAGACACGTATGAAATCAGCCAACGTGTCATTGTTCATAACACACAAGCTGAGAAACAACCAGAAATTCACCCCAAAGAGAATGGATAAATAAATTACAGGATTTTCATATAATGTAATTCTATACATCCATGAAAGAATAGGTTTGCATACACATTTCAATGTGGATAATCTTTAAAAGCATAACATTGGGCAAACCAAGCAAGTCATAGAATAAATATACATATGACACCATTTATGCAAAGTTCAAAAGCAGGCAAAACTAAACAAGATATTGTTTACCGATACATACATGTGTGGTAAATTTACAAAGAAAAACAAAAAAATATATAATTAAAATAAAATTCAGCATAGTGGTTACTTTGAGATGGGGAAGAACGCACGCGGTAGGGCAGGAACCCATATGGGGTTCAAAGCTCCCGGTGAGGCTGTACCCCCTAAGTCAAATGGGAGGTACAGGTGTTTTTAATACAACTATCCTGGCTGTATATGTTCATGATATATGCTCTTTTATGTATATTATACTTTACCATATAAAAAAACGGATTGGAATTTGTGCTTAGTAGCAGGGCTTTTGGACTGCTGGGCTTTACTGACCAGAGCCCTGGAATTTAAGACAATCAGGCTGTGAGCTGGAGTTCTCACTGGGAGACCCCTAGACATCAATACCTGCAGGCCTCTTCTCTGGGTCCATTCTGTTTTCCAGAGAATTCTCCGGCCTCTTGCCTGGGAGGTGAATTCCGTGGCTCCAGGGAAAAATGGGTCGATAGGGGCGGGGCTGGTCGGGGTGTGTGCAGAATTCTACTCAATCTGAGGTTGCTTCTCTTATTGTTTTTCTCCTCGACTTTAATTTTAGTGAAGTTTTGAGGACAAACATGCATATTCAATCTGCTGAACTGCTGCCCCCAACAACCCTTTAGACATACGATAATAATTCTCATTTTACAGTTAAAAAACTGACAGCACACAGGGGACAGAGATGGCAGGCATGAACTGCTCCAAGCCACGTACTCTTCCTCCTGCACTGCCGCTCTCCCCACAAGAAGGCTCCACGGTCTTGTAACCCTTCAGTCCTGAGATGCACCCTGTTGTCTAACCCAAAGCCCTCGTGCTGCAAGTTCTCACAACTGCTCTCCGCTGTGTGTAAGGTAAACCTACAGCAGGACCCTGAGGACTGTGGTGACTCAGCCTGCAAAGCTGTGCTTTCAGCCAGGTGTGTGCAAGCAGCAGCGCCTCCCTTGTGTGCAGGCAGAGTGACCTTGACTCTGGACGTCAGTGGCTTTGCAGAGGCAGGGAGTTGCCTTTGGAAGCAGCAGATATTCACTGTGGCCATCAGCCTAGTTCATACTGAGAAGCACTTGGAAGGAAATTTTATCTGGCAGTGGAGGGGGGTGGGGGAAGGAAGAAAGAGAGAGAGAGAGAGAGAGAGAAAGAGAGAGAGAGAGAGATGGGAAAGTCACTTCATTTCCATTTCTTTCTTCTTTGACAACCACAAGTTTCCCGTGCTCCCTTGGAACCAAATTTTTGTTTTGACTAAATGGAAAGTCTCCAGTGAATGAGGGCTGTTGGGGGATATTTCTCTCAAGAGCACCCCCTGTCACCATCTGTCAGTGTCTCTTTGTCCCTCCACTCTGGCCTCACCTGTACTCCCTTCCTCCTGCCCGCTCTGAGCTGTCTCCACCGACTCCACCAGCTGCCTCTGCAGACACTCTGCACCTTGTTAGAGGCACGGCTGGCAGGGACGTGGGGAGGTGAGGCCTGGAAGGACCAGTGGGACGGGCCCACGGGGCCGGGTGCTGACAGTGGCTGCAGGTGCAGGGCAGGTTGGCAGAGGGGCAGGAGCCCAGCCTGAAGGGCCTACCCTTTCAGCCCCGGGCAGTCCCAGGAAGCTTCGCCCAGAGCTTCACAGACCTTGAGACTCCTCTAAGCACCCAGGCAGGCATAGGACGTGCTCACTCGTGGGTTTTTAGAGCCAAGGTCTACTACAGTTTTGGCCAGGAAGAGAAGCAAGGGAGAGGGAAATTGTCACAGGAAACTACAAATGAGATCTGAACCTACTTCTCCCTCTGAAATAAAGACCACTTGCTCTGTACCCAGTTCTCAGCAGCCCCGTGGCCATAGACTGGGCCGCCACAGCCTCGTTCTTAGCCTCCAAGTGGCGGAGGTGTCCCTTCACCCTTTCTCTGTCATGGTGGCTCAGCGCCTCCATTCGCCTGCCCTGGTGCAACAGTGAAAGCTGGACCCTGTCGTCTTCTCATACTTTGTTTTTAGTGTACCCCTTTTAGTTGTGTAGTAGGAAACACAAGCAAACGTGCAGAACTAGACCCTACATTCCTTCATGGCAAGGATCTTGCTATTTTTAACTTTTAACGAAGAGCTTAGGGTTAAAAGAATACAGCATATTGGCATAAAATGAAATGATAGAATTGCTATTATTATTATTATATTTATTCTGTTTCTTGAGAACACATGTGTTGGGAGCTGTTATAAGCACTTAATATGCATCTGTTTATTTTCTCCAATAGTCCTAGGGAGAGGTACTATTATTTTCTCTTGGACTCTAAAACCCAAAGACATATAACTAGTAAATTGCATATTTATGTGTTTATACATATATGTATACACAACACTTACACACACACAAGTCTTCTGTAATGGGAAAAAAACCAATTCCGTACACTAAAAGTTTGGCAAACATTTACGGAGCTCCTGCGTGTCAGGCACTGTACCAATTACTGGAGACCCAAAATTTAATCAAGTGTGGTTCCTGCCCTCAGAAGGCTGTGGTCAGAGGGGTGGGTACATGCAAACACAGTGGCCTCCAAGGCAAGGCAGTCTGTGTGGAGCCAAGAGCAGGGGGATCCGAAGGAAGTTAATGGACAATAAGCGTGGGAATTCGGGAAGAAAAAGTCAGAGTTCTCATGTGGTGAAGGGAAAGAAAGGCAGTCCAGGTGGAGGGAAGGCCACGAACAAAGCCAGGAGGTACAGAAGGATAGGATGGCATTTGTGTCTTTGGTCCTGGTGTACAAATTATCTCCTCACTTGTAGCTGGGGGCATAAGCACAATACTAACAGTCATTTCAGGTGATGGGTACATTGTAGGAACTCAATACTACACGTTTGCTGAATAAATGGAAACATGAATAAATGAACGCTACTAGAATACCTAGATGGGGAGCACAACCTGTGTAAGAACAGGGTCTCCCTTGGTGACCAGATTTGCAGATGGCTCCATTAGCTAATATATGCTAATTGCCTAGGAGACGAATGTTAAGAGTTGCTGGTTAAAAAAGAAGCTTGAATGGACATAGATCACCAGAGGAGATATGTAGATATGTAAAGCCTGCTGTTCTGTGGCTTTCTGGGGTGATGTACGTGGGAGGAAAAGGGGCTTGAAAGAAGCGAAGTAACCAAAAGGAATCTGCAGAGTTGAACTGGCGAAGGGAGTTGAGAATCACTTGCTTTGTTCTCCAGATCAAAGCAGAAGGAAACCAGGCAATGTCAACAATCTCTTGATTGGCCAGGCACAAACCCAGGAGGATTTAGAAAGTGGGGATTGTGTGGTGGGAATTAGGATATAGGGTGATTTCTGAGGAGACTCTTATGCTGACCATTCTGTAGGCCTGTGGCCTCAGCACAGTTTGTACCCTCATAAATCTCGTTGTCAAAAAGTTATATTGTGGCACTTGTGATGACTGTGGGGACTTGGGTGGGAGTCACGAAGAGTAAGAAGTGAGATAGCCAGGGCTGAGCCCTCAGGCAGGATGCTCCCAAGCTTTCAGGCAGCACCAGTGGCCTCCAGGCTGACAGTAAGAGTGTTGTCATTCATCCTACAACCTGTTCCAAAGGTCCTCTTGGTGCAGCCCTACCATGGCCACCAAGCCAACATCACACTCACTCACATGACTTCTCTTCTCCTTTCCATACAGCAGGGGGGAAGGGTGACTTCTTAAGGGGACTAAGAAGTCTTACTGCTAACACAGATCCCAGGGACACCCAGGATGGCTAATGTGGCATGTCTGAGCATTAACTTTCCATTTGAGCCTGTGCAAGAGTCACCCAGTCGGCCAGACCATAGGTGGCCATCTCTGCTGTTCTCTCTGAGCTCAGCACCTCTGGACGTAAACTCTAAGAAACTGTACTTCCCTCTACACTTCTTGGGGGTAATGAGTTCTTCTTCGTGTTTACTTACTACAACTGGCACACATTTATCCTGTTATGCTAGCAGGATTTTTTAAAATAGTCTGAAGTGTTCATGCAAGTTATTATATCAAACTTTTCCTTCCCATTTCTTCTAATTCTTGTGTTTTGATATCATCCTCTTTATAAAATTCAATGCTACAATTTTCTACCACTGCACTAATTTCCCATGTTGCTGTAACAAATTACCACAAATATAATAGCTTAAAAAATTTGTTTTCTCACAGTTCTGGAGGTCAGCAGCTCTAAAATCAAGATGTCCATAGGGCTGTGTTTCTTCTGGAGCTGTGGGAGAGATCTGTTTGCTTATCTTTTTAACTTCCATAGAGGCTGTTTGCATTTCTTGATTCATGGCCTCATCCTCAATCTTTAAACCCAAATATCTTCCAGTCTCTTTCTCTGCCCATCTGCTTCCATCATCTCATCACTGTCTGATCCTGATCATCCTGTCCCCTCTTATAAAGACCCTTGTGATGATGTTGGGCTCACCCAAATAATCTAGGATGATCTCCTGGTCTCAAGATCCTTAACCTACAACGTCTCCTTTACCATGTAAGGTGATGTATTCACAGGTACCAGGGATTAGGACACAGATATCTTTGAGGAGCTGTTATTCAGCCTACCACAGACATTATGAACTTAATTGTGTTGTGGCTACTGGTTAATAATAATTCACAACAAATGATTTTCTGCAACATTTACCACTTAGTGCCAAGGAACAAATTTCTGTGGATTCTAATTCACCTTCAATTGGAGCCTCTGACACATGATCAAAAGCAAGCAGAGAAGTATAAATAATGCTCATGTATAATTTTTTCACTTCTCCAACATAATGCTGGACCATAGCAGATAGCAATGATTTATTCAAAAACTATAAGAAAAATCAGTCCATGGTTGATTGAAATTTTGACACTTTTTTTGTGAATAAAGAATCAATATTACTTTCACTAAAGAATTAATGGTCCTAAATGAATTCATTTTTGTCTCTAATGACACTTAGAAAAAAGAATTCAACCCAAAAGGAATCCTTAGTAAACACTGGAGAACAGCTTAATTCCTACGTGCCAGGTGCTATGCTGGCGCTTAAGATTATTTTATTTCATCTTCACCACAATCCTATGAGCTCAGTATAGTAATTATTCCCATTTTGTTAAGTGAAAAGAGTGAAGCTTAAAGAAGTTTTGTAATTGTCTCATTGGAGCTGTTAACCTGGGGCTCTACTGAGTCCTAATGGTGTTGGCCAGAAGTGGGTTTATGCCTACTCCTGTCCATGTTGTCAGCTTCAGTGGGCATTCTCTGTCTTAGCCTGGCAGTCCTGTTGATGCAGGGAGTGGAGCCTCCTATACCACCTGCCTCAACTTCTCCCTAGTCGTGGGACCAGGAGTAAGAAAAGCCTATCATCTCCTTAGAGTGGGCAGCAGGTCCTAGCAGCTTCCCTGAAAAGCTGGAATTGAGAATGATGCCAAAGGGATTTTGATTTATTTATCTTTTGGACTCTCTTCTTACAAAGCCCCTACACCTGGGCTTTTAAAAGCTCCAAGAGTGAGCAAATGAGTGGAATTTGCAAGGGAGTGGGAAAAGGGGTAGGCAGCAAGAGTCTCCTTAGCTGGCAGCTGCAGCCAGCTTTGGAAACGTTCCTTTTAAACTCAACACCCTGATCAGAAGAGCAAGAACTGGGGTGCAGAGGACTGAGGCTGGAGCCAGAAGCTTTGATGGGCCAGAAGGGTGGGGAAGAGGGGTTGGGTTCCCCAGGGAGTTTGGGGAGCTGAGGTTACTATTAGCAATCACGAGTGTGGGCTTCCTGGATGCCTACCGAGTCTGCCACTTAGGAGCTGCGTTTAACCTTATCACCATCATCATTGTTGTTTTTCCCTCACTTTCCTCATTAATACAATGTGGATAAAGAGTACCACATAGTATTCTTACTTTATAGTGCGATGAGTATAAGTGTATTGGTATAATTTGTATATGCTAATAAATGTAAGTATGTATGTATACATAGAAGTTAACATAAAGCACATAGAACAATGCCCAGTTCTATGTGGCCATAGGGTTGCCAGATTTAGCAGCAAAGCAAAACAAAACAAAACACAATAGGACTTTGAGTTAAATTTGAATTTCAGATAAACATTACACACATACACACACGTATGTCCCATGCATTCTTTGTTATTTATCTGCAATACAAATTTAACCGATGCAGTGTCTTATCTGGCAACTCTATGGGGTTAGGAGGGAAGGAGGGGACTGAAAGTGAAATCTCTATTCCCACCTAGAGGAAAAATGTTGATGCATTAACAACAGTATTCCCTCCAACAGCCCTTCTCGTGTTATGTTTTGAGAGGGTTGAGGCCAGACAGGCTCTCTACAGCCTCTACCTGTCTCCAAGAGCTGAGTTCAGGCAGACATTTTCCTGAATTAATCCACCCCATGAAACTGGAGCTTGTGTTTGCTGGTTATGAAGCTACCCTGTCCTCCACCCCCATCCTTCCCCCAAAATACACAGGCGCACAAACACAAAGGCTTTGGCACAGAGGTGGAGAGGTTAAGGGGGAGAAGGGGTGGGGAAAGGATTAGAGTTTTATCAAAATAGCATCTGCAAAGATCCTTCTAGGATAGGCATTGCTGGGAGCATCAAGTCTATGGCCCAGTGCCAGGGCTGGGGGTGGGGAGAACGCCAGCCAGCTGTCCAGAGAGGGAGGTGTCCCTGGAGGGTGCAGGCCAGGTGCGTGTGCATGTGGTGGTGGGGGTTAGGGCTCCCCTCCCTCTCTTCCCAAAGCCCTGTGCACCACGCAGTTTTGTTTGGATTTTTGGTCTATTGCTTTTCAAGCATCAGGTACCAAGAGCTCCTTTAGCCAGAATATTGATATTGTAGAACTCTTGCATTTCACTGAGGATCTGTGTCTGAGAGAGGCTCAGGGCCCTTGGGGTAGGTGAGCTTGCAGGCCTGGGGACAGAACCCTGCTGCACTGGGGAGCTCCACTCCTCAGAAGCCATCTTATCCTGTTCCCTGCCTGCATTGCAGCCTTCTCTAGAACCAACTGGGACAGGACAGTGCGAAGAGAATATCTTGTTTCTCAAGATCACAATTTCTCCTGGCTCCCAACACTAGCAGCCAAGTTCTAAAGTTTACTCACATCTCTGGCTGCACCAGAGTCTCCTCTCTTATCCCTGTTATGGCTCCTGTTCTCTCAGGTATTTTCCATTTCCTTTCTGTGTCTCGTATCTATTGATCAAGAAAGGACAAGGAAGTCAGAGTGGCCCATTTCAGAATAGCCTATCTGGAGGTATAGAGGGAAATTCTAGACATGGCATCAAGGGAAGAAATCATGAGGAAAGTACAGGCATACCTAGTTCTATTGCACTTTGCTTCCTTGCACATCACAGGTATTACATTATTTGCAGACTGAAGGTTTGTGGCAAGCCTGTGTACGACAAGTCTATCAGCTTCATTTTTCCAACAGCTCATGCTCACTTCGTCTCTCTGTGTCACAATGTGGTAATTATCACAATATTTCAAACTTTTCCACTATTATTATTATATTAATGTCTGTATTGGTGATCTGTGATCAGTGATCTTTGATGTTACCATTGTAAGTATTTTGGAGTAGCATGAACTGCATTCCTATATGACAGCAAGCTTAATCTATAAAAGTGTGTGTTCTGACTTCTTCACCAACTAGCCATTCCCTCATCTCTCTCCTGCCTCTCAGGCTTCCCTATTCCCTGAGAAACAACAATATTGAAATTAGGCCAATTAATAACCGTTCAATGGCCTCTAAGTGTTCAAGTGTAAGGAAGAGTGGCATGTCTCTCACTTAAAATCAAAAGCTAGAAATGGGCAGCACAATTCACTATTGCAAGGATGGGGAAACAGCCCAAGTGCCCGCCTATTCATGAGTGGATTAGTAAAATTTGGTATATGTATACAATGGAATATTACTCAATTATAAGAAACGATGGTGATCTAGCACCTCTTATATTTTCCTGGATAGAGCTTGAGCCCATTATTCGAAGTGAGGTATCCCAAAATTGGAAGAATAGGCTCCACATGTACTCGCCATCAAATTGGCACTGACTGATCAACACTATGGTACTCACACGGTAGTAACATTCTCCAGCGATTAGGAGGTTGGGGGAGGGCGTAAACTCACAACTAATGGATGCGGTGAGCATTGTAGAGGGGAAGGGCATGTCTCTAATCCTCAATTGGGTGAGGCAAAGACATAAAATGTAACCAAAATGTTTGTACCCTCATAATATCCTGAAACAAACAAACAAAAAGCTAGAAATGACTAAGCTTACCAAGGAAGGCATGCAGAAAGCTAGCTGAGATCCGCCAAAGCTGGACTCTTGTGCCAAACAGTTAGCCAAGTAATGAATGCATAAGGAAAAGTTCTTGGAGGAAATTAAAAGTGCTATTCCAGTGAACACACGAATGATAAGAAAGTAAAAGAGCCTACTTGCTGATATGGAGAAAGTTTTAGTGGATTAAACCAGCCACAACATTCCCTTAAGCCTTAAGCCAAAGCCTAATACAGAACAAGGTCCTCTCTTCAATTCTGTGATGGCTAAGAGAGACGAGGAAGCTGCAGAAGAAAAGTTTAGAGCTAGTAGAGAGTAGTTTATGAAGTTTAAGGAAAAAATTGGTCTCCATAACATAAAAGTGCAGGGTGAAGCAGCAAGTGCTGATATAGAAGCAGCAGCAACAAGTTATCCAGAAGATTTAGCTAAGATCATTAATGAAGGCGGCTACACTAAACAACAGATTTTCAATGTAAATGAAACAGCCTTCTATTGGAAGAAGTTGCCATCTAGAAATTTCATAGCCAAAGAGGAGACGTCAATGCCTGGCTTCAAAGCTTCAAAGGACAGGCTGACTCTCTTGTTAGGGACTAATGCAGCTGGTAACTTTCAGTTGAAGCCAATGATGATTGGCCACTGAGAAAATCCTAGGGTCTTTAAAAATTATCCTGCATCTACTCTGCCTGTGCTCTATAAATGAAACAACAAAGCCTGGATGATAACTCATCTATTTATAGCATGGTTTACTGAATATTTTAAGCCCACTGTTGAGACCTATTGCTGAGGAAAAAAGATCACTTTCAACATATTGCTGCTCATTGACAATGCACCTGGTCACCCAAAAGCTCTGATAGAGATGTACAAAGAGACTACTGTTGTTTCCATGCCTGTCAACACAATATCCATTCTATAGCCCATGGATCAAGGAGTAATTTTGACTTTCAAGTCTTATGATTTAATAAATACATTTCTTAAGGCTATAGCTGCCATAGATAGTGATTTCTCTGGTGGATCTGGGCAAAGTAAATAGAAAATCTTCTGGAAAGGATTCACCATTCTAGATGCCATTAAGAACATTCATGATTTGTGGGAGGAGGTCCAAGTAGCAACATTGATAGGAGCTTGGAAGAAGTCAACTCATGGGTGACTTTGAGAGGTTCAAGACTTCAGTGGAGGAAGTAAATTCAGATGTGTTGGAAATAGCAAGAGAACTAGAATTAGAAGTAGAGCCTGAAGATGGGACTGAATTGTTGCAATCTCATGACAAAACTTGAACAGATGAGGAGTTGCTTCTTATGGATGAGCAAAGAAAGTGATTTCTTGAGCTGGAACCTACTTCTGATGAAGATGCTATGAACATTGCTGAAATAACAGCAAAAGATTTGAAGTATTACATAGACTTAGTTGATAAATCAGTGGCAGAGTTTAGAGGACTGACTATAATTTTGAAAGAAGTTCTGCTGTGAGTAAACTGCTATCAAATAGTATCTACTACAGAGAAATCCTTTGTGAAAGGATGAAGTCAACTGATGTGACAAAGTTCATTGTTGTCTTATCTTAAGAAATTGCCACAACCACCCTAATCTTTAGCAAACACCACCCTTATCAGTCATCAGCCATTAGCATTGAGGAAAGACCCTCCACTAGGAAAAAGATTACAACTCACTGAAGGCTCAGAGGGGTATTAGCACTTCTTAGCAATAATGCATTTTTAAATTAAGGTATACACATTGTTTTCCTTAGACATAAGGCATCACACACTTAATAGACTATAGTACAATGTAAACATAACTTTTATATGTACTGGGAAACTAAAATATTTGTGTGACTCACTTCGCTGTATGCAATATTCACCTTATTGCAGTGGTCTGGAACCAAATCCGCAATATCTTTGAGGTATGCCTATATTTGAGCTCAAAATATTATTAAAAAAACAAAGGAGATATTTGTTATCTATCATTCATATGAAGAGCTCTTATAAATCAATAACAAAGAGAAGCACATATACTAATAAAGGAATTTAAATGACTGATAAATATATATAGAAAAAAGTTCAACCTGAATGGTAACAAAAGAAATTCAACTTAAAATAGCAATGAGATATTTTTGTGTGTCTAAAAAATGGACAGAAATATTTTTTAAAAAGAAATACCAAATATTGCCAAGGCTGTAGAGAAACTGGGACTTTGCAAGCACTGTAAATTGTAGTGTTAAAACGTACAGTACTGTGGAAGCTTACTGAGGCAACTAAGATCAAGAAACAAAAATGTTCCTGCCCTTTGAGCTAGTTATTCTACTTCTAGAAATCTTTCTAAGAAAGTAGTTAATGTTTTATGCCGAGATTTGGCTGTGAGGATGTTCATCACAACACTGTTTATATTGAGAAAAAACTTGAAATTTATGTCCAACAATTGTTTTAATGAATTACGATACATTAATCATTAGGATACCACGTTGTCATTTAAACTCATGTTGTAGGACAGTAGTTTTCAAGCATTTTTAAGCATTTCTCAGTGTCGCCTCCTGGGCTGGGATTTTGGGTTCCAGGTCTCCCATCCCTGATGCGTACTTTACTGTTTTACATACCTGGCTTCCTGTGAGGTTTAACTGGAACCGAGGACTCACAGTTAAAACTAGGTTAAAAGGCCCTCTTGGGGGAGGACATTTAGCGAACTGCCAGATATCCCCCATTTCCCCCTCCAGATCGTCTCCCCCACTTCATTGTGCTCTCTTCCCTGGGCAGCTGACCTACGGGGGTCACACCAGTGGGTTCCTGTCCTCTGCTTCCACTTGGGGTCAGTCAGTGGGAATCTCCGGCTAATATCAGAGAGAGGAAGGAGAGAGAGAAGGGGATTGAGTCTTCTGGCTGCTCCCCTGTGAGATCACCAGAAGCTGACACCCGTCCTTCGAACAAAAAGCCCTTTCCAGACACCGTGCTACGAGATTCTTCCTCTAGGCTGCTGCAGCCACTTCTTCACCTCACTCTTTTAGGCTGAGAGGTAGCAAGCAACAGCTCGGGTTACTGAGCTTTTGCTCGTGTTCCTCTGCACCTAGGTAGCCACAGAACTTACTGTCACCTTAGGAATCAAAACGGGTTATAAAATAAATAATTTTTTATTGACCAAAAATTGGTTTTATTATACTGGTGGACTTATAAAATAGTTCTGTTTAAAACTGCTTTCAAAAGTAAAGTTGTTTCTAATAAACTAAAATAGCATATGCATATTCATTAAATCATTCATTAAAAATTACATAAGCAGAACAATCATTACTCTTGATAATTAAATACTCTAGTTTCTCTATTACTGTGCCACTGAAGAATTTTTTCTGAAGAATTTTTTTTACAGTGTTCTCTTATTATTTTTAATTTGTAAAGCTTTCCACAATTTTCTTTAAAGTTGTGTTTTATGATTAGTACATTTGACATTGACATCTTCAAATGTTTCTTTTATACCACAATGTTATTAGTTGTGAATAAACCCTTCTGGGTAAGTATCATGGTGTATTACTATAAAAACTAGATTCAAGCCCAGGTAATTCAGGCTATTTCAGAGAAGGTGAGGGAGGAAGGGATGTGATGCATTCATGTTCTGAGAAGAATTTTTGTGTAAAATATTCCTCTGTCTCAATCTTAGGAATGACCAGTGCAGGATGAGGAGTGTATAGGAGAGGAAGAGAGAGCAAGATTATACATATGTGTATGTGTATGTGTGTGTGTGTCTATGTTATTATATATGTTATATAAATTTTTATGTATGTATTTGTGCATATATGTGTGTGTATATATATACACATATATTGATATATATGTGTAGACAGATATATGTATATATTTGCAATTGTAAATGTGGGCTATTAAGTATTTAATATTTTTAAAAGTGAAGAGAGAGCCAATAGAAGTGATCTTTGGAATGCAAAATGTTTTGAGTTAATAAAAGGATGTTGTGAGGAAAGATAATTTTCAGGATTCCTGGAGGTGGAACTTTGAGAGAGTGAGGGTCCAGGTGTGGACAGAATGGAGCACAGCGCTCTCAGAAAGAATATGGCAGGAGAAGAGAGAGCCCAGGCACATATAGAGGACTCAAGATCAAAGATCTGACATTCCCAGGTTTGGAAAAGGAGGGCTATGCCCCTAATTAAAGAGTCACCCCAGACTAGAAAAAAGTCAGTAGCCAGCAGGGGCCAATGCCTATGGAAGCTTCAGTGCTGAATGATGCATGTGAACGTTAAGTGCAACAGTGGGAGTTAAGGGTGTGCTCGTGCTGCCTGGGCACGGAAAGAGGAGGAAGGAGAACGGGGCATGGAAAATCAGTGAAAGTGGATAAGGAAGCTGTGGAACCACGACTCTGTCCAGCGAAGAGAGAATTTATCCCTCCTTGTGCATAGTGACAGGGCATCACGAAGAGGACTTGAGGACCTCTTCTAGGCACAAGAGGTAGTGACAAAGCTCTCATTTCACCAGAGCTCTGTATTTCTGTGGCAGAGTGGGGTGGGGGGAGGAGGAGTCCCTTAGGAATGAGGAACGTAGTTGCAAACTGTAGCTCCGCACCTTCCACAGGAGGAGCTTACAGACGCTTATCTGAGGCCAGAGAGATGCAAGGCAGGCTGCAGAGCGAGGTGCCTGGCCAGAGAGAGGGCAGTGGAAAGAATCTAGAAATAGAGCTGGAAGCTCCAGTTCCAGCCGGACGAGCATGAAGGAGACAGATGAGGTGGGGAGTGAAAACCCCTTGGCTGGACGGAGGCCAGCAGAGTGGTGGAAAATGGCTGTGGGTGCCAGGAGGAGAATGAATTGAGTGAGAGGCCGGGGAGGGTGGGAGGAGAGGGCACAGGGCAGGCCCTGCAGGAATCGGAGATATCAAGTGCACGATGATGATGATGATTCCAGCTGTGCTAAATCCACTCTATTGATTTTGTGCTGGCAGGACAAGGGCCTGGAGGGAGCTGAGCATGGCAGGTGGGGCAGGGGGTGCTGGGGAGGGGACGGGGTCGGGGTCAGGGTGTTGGCTGTCATGGGCTGGCGTGAGTCAGAGCACTGCTCCCCCCACCACGTGCTCCGCAAGAGTGGGATTCTTTTTTATTTTCATAGCTTGCAGGATGCTGATCCCAGAGCAGATTGTGTTCTGAGAAAGGCCGAGACACCCTGAAAGAGCATGTCAGCTTGGGTCCTTCTGAAGGACATCCTCAAAGAGCTCCATTCTTGTCACGGCCTTGGAAAGCGGCAGGCTGGGGCTGAGGGAGAGCTAGCTCTGCAGCCAGAGTCGTGGGTGACCTGAAGGCTTTGATCCCTTTGTTCCTGGGGGTCTCACTGCCCTCCTGGCCTTTGCTTTTTCTTGCATTTCTCATGGTGGCCACGTGGATGGGAAGGCCTCACGGAAGGTTCTTTAGAGAACAAGGCCGACCCGGGAAAGGAGGCAGGGGAGATTGGGCCAAACTGTGAGCTTGTTCTCAAGCCTCTCTCCTCTTGTTTTCCAGCATTTCCGGGAAATGAAAAAATGGCAGGTGAGGAGGAGAGAGTGCCTTTAAAGTAAAGACAAAGATGAAATTATTGTCTGTCGTCTCCCAGCCCCAGAACCCAGTTGTAAGAGCTGCACTTCTTCATCAGCTAAATAATTTTTTAGGTCTCATTTCAGTCTCCTATTCTGGAGATTATAACCTGCCCTTTACTGTTACATCCTGGGCTCTTAGCCACTCCGTTTTGTCTTATCTAAGTTTGTTGTTCACTTGACATTAGTCCATTTCTTCTCTTGTTCTCTGCTCTTGGTAGAGGACAAGCTTTCTTCATGGAGAGAATCCAGTACTAAAATGTCGGCAGTGGGAGCAAGACCCCAGGCTCCCCAGAGGGATATGCTGAGGGGGCTGAGGGGGCTCAGGGAATGACAAATGGCAGAAGGTCCCAAGAAGAAAGATATGTAAATCCAGAAAAGAGATAGAGTCTTTGAGACCTCTTTCTTTCCTTCCCTTCCTTCCCTCCTTTCCCTCCCTCCCTTCCTTTCCCTCCCTCCCTTCCTTCTCTTTCCTTCTCCTTCCTTCCTTCCTTCATTTCTTTCTTTCTTTCACAGCCTCATTAAGATATAATTTATATAGCATGCAATTCTCCCATTCAAAGTGTATGATTCAATGGCTTTTATCATATTCATCGAGCTGTGTGTCACTACCATTTTAGGACATTTTCATTACCCCAAAAAGAAACCCTATACCCCTTAGCCATTACACCCCCAATACTGTGATCACCCCCCCGCCCAGCTCTAGGTAACGACTAATGTACTTTCTCTGTGAAATTTCTTAATCCAACAGCCAACGCAACTCAGGATGTAGTGCATTTATAGTATGCTTTAAGAGCTCATGAAGCACTTTCCTATATTCACTCTAATTTCTATCTTTTCATCAACTCATCCAAGTAAGCAGGACAGGTTTTTTTTGTTGTTGTTGTTGTTTGTTTGTTTGTTTGTTTGAGACAGAGGTGTCAGCCTAGCTCACAGCAACCTCAAACTCCTGGACTCAAGCGATCCTCCTGCCTCAGCCTCCTGAGTAGCTGGGATTACAGGCATGCATCACCATGCCTGGCTAATTTTTCTATATATTTTTAGTTGTCCCACTAATTTCTTTCTATTTTTAGTAGAGACGGGGTCTTGCTCTTGCTCAGGCTGGTCTCGAACTCCTGAGCTCAAAGGATCTGCCTGCCTCAGCCTCCCAGAGTGCTAGGATTACAGGTGTGAGCCACCGCGCCCGGCCAGGACAGGTGGTTTTATCTTGATGTTTCCATATAAGCAAACTGAGGTGTCTCTGAATGACAACGTTGCAGCTTCCATAGAGGGTTGAAGTGACGTGGCTCTTCACATCTATGGGAAAAAAAAGAGGAGTCTGCGAGTAATATTTCCTTCAGTTCTTTTCAAAATGTAGGAAAACCATGGCAAAAAGGAAGATGAAGCAGCGAGAAGACAGGGGCGACACTGCACTTGGAGGAGTTGAGACGAGGCACCTGTGAGAATGCACTAAATTAGGATTTATGAGCTGCTGAAGTGCACTGCCAAAGGTAGCTGCAAGATCTCCCTTTCTTGTGATTAAAAACAAAACAAAACACAGCAGAGAGTTCTCTGGCAGGATTTGTTTTACGGAGCAGCTGTATCGGGGGGGGGCAGGGGGATGGATTAGGTGGCTCTCCAGAGTACTAGGGTACGGGGAAGGCAGGTGGCAGACGCATGCCACCACGCTTACATGAAGTTATTCATGGCCCCCATGAAGAGTAAGTCGTATTTATTTTTGGTCCTTCTGTCTGTAAAGTGAGAAGCTGTATGCTCCCTCAGCTGTGGGCACAGCCCTCCATGAGGCATTGTAGAAACTCTGGAGAAAAGGCCAACACAATCCTTGCCCTTAAATCCAACTTTTATTTGCCTGTCAGGGTGTTCTGGTTGTCTGCTGCAGTGTCATAAACTACTGCAAAACAGTGACTGAAAACAATAATTTATCACTGTATCTCCTAGTTCTGTGTGTTCACTGGGCTCAACCTGGCAGTTCTTGCTTGGGTTCTCTTGTGAAGTTGTCCCAGATATTGGCTAGCACATCAGTCATCTGAAGGTTCTCGTGAGCTGGTTGTCTGACATGGCGCGCTCCCATGGCTGGCGGCTGATGCTGGCAGTTGACTGGGAGCTTGGCTGGAGCTGTGAAATGGACTGTCCTCATATGCCTTCTCCATGTTGCTTGGGCTTCTCACAGCATGGTGGCTATGCTGTCTGCAGGGTCCAGGTTGGCATCACTGATGTGCCCAGCACCTTGATGGGGACAGTTAGAGAGTTGGGCTCTTCCTCTCCTTGTAGCCTTGGCACTTGCTCACATGGTCGCTCCAGTGTGGTGGTCAGCATGTCAGCTCAGGGCTCCATGACACAGGAGAGAAGCCATCAGTGCTTTCAAAGGTTAGGCCTAAACTGGCATGGTGTCACTTCTGCTGTACTCTGTGGATCAAAGCAGTACTGCCTGCCCCAGGTTTAAAGGGAGAGAAAATAGATACAACCTTTTAATGAAAATAGTGACAAAAAATTAGTGATCCTCTTTAATCAGTTATGCAGTAGAGGGAAGTCAAAGAGGTATTAGAGAGTCACAGGAGAAGAACGTATAGAGCCTCAAACAAAAACAGACAAAAGTATATACATGAATAAAGCTGTGGACATAAGAATTAGGCTAGAGTGGTGTAAACTGAAGTTGAAAAGTCCTGGAATAGTTAAAACAACTGAGTTAAATGAGCTACATCTTAGAATAATTCATTTGTTAATTCATTTATTTAACAGACATTTATTGAGGCCGTAGTTAACGTCAAGCACTCCTACGACAAAGGTAAATATGACATGACCTGCCTTCTAGATACTCAAAGTTAGGTAGTCCAGGCATAAGATAGTCTCCCAAATCCAAAAAAGTAGTTTTTTGTATATACACTATGCTCAGCACAAAGTATTACAATTTATATCCAAAGACTACATGGAAACAACACTACAAAGATATAATGATGTTGTTGGTCTCCTGATTTAGCATGGTATCAGGCAAAAAAGGAAAGAAATATTAATCATTATTAACAAAAATAGATGAAAGATATGGGCTAGAGTGGCCAAGTTAAATAGATTTCTCTGGAGAGATTCCTTCTGGTGGGTATAAGGGCCTTCGCAGAACATTATTTGGAAGCAATAGGGTATGTTCAAGACCCTTGGGTTCAGCTGAAATTGCTCCAGGGCCCTGAGAAAACAGTGGTTATAATTCATGTTTCTGGACCAAGATTTTTTGACATATCCAAAAGGTCTCCCATAGGGATGTGAGATTGCTGGGTCAAGGGACACAGCCTTGCTATTGCACAATATGCATATCACAGCCCTATTCTACACAACAGGCACAGTTCTGAGTAAAAGAGAATAAAAGGGGAGGTAGAGAGTGACAGAGAGAAGCCATCAGAGTTAGGAACAGAGTTGACAATCTCATGGGAGACAGAAGAAATGAAGAGGGCTGGGGGAGTTTATCCAAGCTTGGATTGGCCATGGCCAGTTGTTATGGGCTGATTTGATTGGAAGATAAGTCAGTTGAAAAAACATCATTTCTGGTTAATTTGGCAGTTTTAAAAATTGAATTGATCAGGTTTAGTAGGAAGAGCTAGCCACTGTACCACACTGAACCACACAGAACACTTACGGGGAATGAGGACATTGTCTTAAGCACAGCTCTTCTTGGCTCGTCTTTGACCTTAGATGGGAGTCAGGCTGAAGACCAGGGATCTAAGGCTCTAGTGCAGGGAGAGAATTTGTGAGGAAGGGGAGGCAGCACCTCTTTCTCCCTTCTCTAATCTATTCTTCACATTACCTCCGACTCACCTTCTTAAAACATTGCTTTCCTTACACCTTTCTCTCCCTTAATGACCTACAGTAATTTAGGTGTGCAGGAGAAAACATGCTTATAAATTTTGCATTTTAGACTACCAAGCTGGCCCCACTATTTAACTTTCAAATCTGCTAGCAGCCAACAATAGTAGAATGGTTCTCGAGTTTCATAGCCTTCTGCCTTGGTAGTTTTTCACCATCTGAGACATGTTGTCTCCTTTTCTTCTGATTCTAGGCACTCTTCGAAGTTTTCTAGATCACTCAAAATGAGCTCCTTTCTCTCTCTTCTCATTTATAAGTTTATTTAAGAATTCATTTATTTATTTGCTGAATTACCGTGCATTTGATGAACACATTTACCAAGCATCTAGTATTTGCCAACCACTAGGCATATAGATTTAAGGTACATTCTCTACCCTCAGAAAGCTGGATTGTGAAAGGAGGGATTCCCAACTCCGTGGTGCTCACTTGGTAGCAGCACCATATTGCTCTACATTGCTACTTGTATCCTTTGTGTTCTCTTTCTGTTGTTTTTAATCTGTAAAATACTTTGCTTAAAGGCAGATAACCTGTCTTCTAATTCTTTTTATCCCCTTAGAAGCCCTGCCTATAGTAAACTCCTTAGAAACATAAAGGGGTTGGAAGTGCCTGAGAACAGTAGACTGGTAGCAACCACTGCACACAGTCTAGAGAGTGGGCAGAGAGAGCAACGTGTGAGATCTGATGGCTGTAGAAGGAAAGAAACGACTCTGTGTGACTACCGGAACCTAACATCAGAGAAAGATGAATGTTTTCCCCATTTAGAATCAACCTATCAGTGAGGAAGGATCTGAGGAGTTCTTAATTTGCATCCCTTGAACATGCTCCAGGGTTCCAGGGACATATCTCACCTCTCAGCCAGAGTCCTGGGAAGGTAGGGTGATTCTATTTGAACAACCATAGTGGCCAAGGCCCCATTCTGGGATTCCAGATCCTTCTTGGAGGAGGGACTCCACTTGGGCCATTGCCTCTCCTTCTGCCCTACCCAGGTTACATAGGGTCACCCAAACAGGGCACGTGCTCTGGCGAACACACAAACACACAGCTCAGTCGGAAAACACCCTGAACAGAGAGGAGTCAGGAAAGGGGATTGTAGCGTTGGCCTTGGCCCTAATGACTCGTGTGATTTGGGGCACTCCCTTCTCCTCTGGGCCTTAGTTTCCCCATCTGAAAAATAAGGGAGCTGAAATAGTTCAGCCATTTTTTTCAACCTTTTTTCTAGTAGAACCTTCCATCACGTTCATCATAATGCAGAAGCTCAGGGTGCAGAGCACGGAGAAGCAGAGCTGGATCGCCTGAGAGGCCAAAGGGGAGTAAGTAGACCCCTCCTCGCTCAAGAACCCCTCCCCCTCCCCCAGCCCAGAACACATTTTGGAGCCCCTTTACTGGAATGGTGGACTCCGTATCTTTGACTTATTAGTGTGCAGAACCAAAATTAATTTTAAAAGATTCCCACCCAATATATTCATTTTGATAAATTGTATAGACTTACTACCATCTATACTTGTGGTAAGTATTGATAAAATTTCTTTTTGTTTTTTAGAAACAAAATAAATATAGCTGGTAGGTTTCATATTTTCTTCCCATATCCCAGGGGCTTGTCTTGTCGAATTCCCACATTGCACACACCCTGGTGTGGAGCCCACTGGCCCCCAGGGATCCCAGGTTCTTTCCAGCCCTGCTGTCCTGCTGAATCCTCTACTGAAAACTTGAGACTATGACCAGCTGGGCAGGCCCACGCTGCAGGCCTGGGCATCTGCCTGGGCCTCTCCCCTGCTCTCACCTGTAGAGTCTCCTAGGAAAACTTCCCAGCTCATGTCTGGCATGTGTCTCTCCTCTAGCTATAAATCAGTAGCCTTGAGCCAGCCTGTGCCAGGAGATTTTTGTCAGAAATCTTATGAACAAAGAGCAGCAACTCTAACACTCTCCAACACTGTCCGAGAAGCATTTTGTGAGGAGCAAGGAGCTTAGGGGATGTGCGTGACATCCTCTCCTTTCTCCCCATGCTCTGGCCCAGGGGCTGCTCTGTTCTTGGAAAAGAAAGGGAGATGGGGAGGATCGCTGGGTCACTTTCTTTGGGAGGAGCACAGGGCTCAGGGGAGCGGAGGCTGAGGCTCAGGCCCCAGTCCCCATCCACTCATAACTCATTTGAGAGATATGCAAACCTGTCAGAACTGCCAAAACCCTCCTTGCCAAGGCAGGCTTCTCGCCAAATGGGCTTCTATATTTATGTGGAACCGAAATAAAACACAGCGCTAAAAGGCAACAGACACACCATCAGGCAATTGCTCACAAGTGCGTGTTTAATGAAGGGTGGGATGAAGCGGAATGATGGCTTGGTGGGCCTTGGGGGCTGTGACCGAGGTGCAGCCAGAAGGATGTGCACAGACAAAGGCCGGGAGAGTCTGACTGCCCCTCTGTCACAGTGCAGCCAACGCTGAGACGCTGGACACCGTATTAGTGTCCTAGGGCTGCCATAACAAAGCGCCACAACCTGAATGGCTTAAAACATCAGGATTTACTCTCCCACGGTTCTGGACGCTAGGAGTCTAAATCAAAAGGTGCTGGCAGGGCTATGCGCTCCCAGAAGGCTCTAGAGGAAGACCCAGCAGCCTTGGTGGTCGTCGCTGTGGCTGCATCACTGCAGCCTCTGCCTTCGTCTTCACACGGCCTCCTCTCCCATGTGTCTGTGTCTTTATGTCCAAAGTTCTCTTTTGTCCAAAGTCATTTTGGATTTAAGGCCCACCCCCATCCAGTGTGACCTCATCTTAACTTGATTACGTCTATAAAGACTATTTTCAAATAAGGTCACAGTCACAGGTTCTGGGTGGACATAAATTTTGGGGGAAACTATTCAATCCAGTATAGACATCCAATGCACCTTTTGCCAGGGAAGAATGGGAGACAGAGAGAAAGAGTTTGCTTTGTTTTCTTAAGGTCAGAATATTACACCTGCTCTCCAATTTAGCAAGGACCGCTGGCAAGTGGGAAGGTGGTGGTCTCGCAGCTTCCCTTCAGGCTCCTCACACTCACAGGCCTCTCAGAAGCCCCAGTGCTAAGCCCCTCTCAATGGAACCCAGGCCACCGGACGTCTCACCACTTTCTAAAGGTCTTCAGGAAGAGGGCTACACAACTCACATCCTTGGGAGACAGGAGAAGGTCCAAACCTCAAATAGTGTTGGTCAAATCAAAGCCCTGCCTCAGCTGCGTCAGCTGAGTAGGTTATAGGAACATCTACTCTGAATTTTTTTAAGAGAACTTTTGGCTTGTTGGATCTATGCATTCATAAGTCCTTCTGATTTCCCATTTCCTATTCTCACTCTATCTTTCCCCTCTTAATTTTACCTCTTTTGCCTGTTTTCTCTGATTTTTAGTTTCTAAAAATTTTTAAAAAATCTTCTTTCTGTTCTCTCTTTTGGCCGGTTTGCTACACCTCCAGCTGAGAAGAAGTCGGCTCCTCCACGGTGCTGATTCATGCCCTTGCCCCGGTCACTCGTGTGTAGTCTGCACTGCTCACTCCGTTCACGGTGGAGCTAGTGAGGAGGAAGAGGAGCTTTGAAAAGGGGGAGGATGTGCAGAGAAAATGATGCTTTGGAGGAAACACTGGAAGATGCCAGGAAATTACTGCAGCTCCACCACTGAGCGCAGCCAAGACCGAAAGCAGAAAAAGTACAAATGAAAATAGGGAGAACCGTGAAACTCAAGCAGGCAGCCAGGTCTGTGTGTAGTAAAAGCACAGAGACAACATTGTAGAAAAATGTGGGAAAAAATTAAATTAGAAAAAAGACAACCAGGACACACAAAGAGGCTGGGTGAGCAAGAGCAAGGAGTGGAAATGTGGAGAGCTAGCTGGTCTTGTGGTCTTTGGTTATGCTCTTTATCCATGATATTGGCTCAGGAACTTTTCTGGAGCCTTGGTATTGGGTTCCTGGACATGTCCTACTGAGAGCACCCTGAAAAATTCCCATCATCTGGTCTACCAAGCCCTTGGCTTTTAGCTCAATGTTGCTGGAATGGAGGATACTGATTCATGGCATCTTTTAAGTTTCCCAAAGAGCAACGCTCTGGCCAGGGGGGGCCTCCTGTTTCCCTTAGGTCCCCAGAAAATGGTAGATTTCCCCATGCTGTCTAGACCAGAGCTGGTGGGGTTCCCAAGGAGGCATGGCTGATCTGGAGCTAGCAGCAAAGGCCATGTTTTCCTGCCGAGATTCCCTTTCCTTTTTTCAGCACCTCATCTTCTCCTCTCCAGTTGTCCGCACACCCGCCCTCCTTCATCACTCCAAAACCCAGGACGTCCCTCTCCCTCTTCTCTAAGATCAAGAACATCTCCACTAACACCAAGCAGAAGCCCACCCTCCTAAGGCTTGACATCAGTGGTCTCCACCCCCAGGTGGCCCACAGGTAACGAGAATTTACCTGGGAATCCGGACACCCAGAGCTTTACCCAAGGCTAGGGATCTGTAGTGGTGAGCAAATCCAGTCAACAGTCCATCGGTGAGGGAGGAGTACGTATGCCAAGCCACCCAGGCCCAACAGTATGTCATCAAAATTATTCTTGAAAATTCCTTAGAAAGATAGCATTTTGCAGACCATTACTTCAACTGAAGAAACAGTGAACTGCTCCAGTTTTAGAGAAAAGCTAGTCCTCTGAACTTATCGAAATATGTTATGTCAGTCTGAGTTTGGGATCACATAAAGAAAAACAATATCTTGGCCAAAAACACTCTCAGTTTGAAAGGCAAGCGGCTCTGAGCTGGACCGAAGGAAATGCAGATGCCCACTTCATCCTTTCCAGCTCGCAGAGTCAAATTATGGGCAGTTATTTCTCTTTTTCTCCTTGCCAAGGGCACAAAGCAAAATTTATGTATTGATGAGCTAAAAGTGAGCTTGAGGAACTCCTCTGTATCAACACGAGCTCCTTGGAGGGCGTGCAGTCATAAGAAAGGGTTAGGATCCCTCTTTCCCAAGCACCACTGGGAAAGTCAGGGTTGCCTTCGAATTCGGTGGAGCAACATCTGCCTGGTGCTCTCTCCTCCTCCAGAGAAGCACACAAGGCCGAGAGGGAGGAGTGATCCCGGAGATTCAAAAAATCTCACTTTGTGTTTTTGCATTTTTCCCCAGCAAACTGAATTTTATTCAAACTGGAGCTTCCGAAGTGAGTCGCTGCTCCCTATTATGGCCCTAGCCCCTGGCCTGGGCCCTCTCCCCCAGCAGAGGAACCAGGGTGGGGCCAGAGAGTGGTGCAGCGGAGGGGGAGGCGGGAGCTGCAGCTGGGCAAACAGAGCTGCATTGTTCCCCGCGGCTTTGGGCCTGCAGCCGGGGCTGGCGCCTTCGGAAGAGAGCATTCGACAGGCACATCCACATCGTGCCTGGCTGCTGTGTTTACACAGGTGCCTTCCCTGCCCAGGGGAGCCAGGGCTCTGCAAACATGCGTGACCACATGCTTCCATAAGATGGATGCTCACATCTGCACGCTGCCAAGGGGAGAAACTGAGGCCCAGAGTGGGGAAGGAAGGCTTTCAGAAGCCGGAAGGGCAGGCAGGTGTTCCGACTCCCCACCGGCTCTCTGGTTACCAGGCTGCCTTTGTCTTGTCAGACCTGCTCTTAACAGGGATAAAGCCTTCAGGCTTTTCACCCCAGAGGCTGCAGCAGCTTTCCTCTCCAGCTGAGGCCCAAGCTCAGGGACTCCTGGGAGAGGGGAGACGACCGGTGACCCCAGCCACACCTGTGAGTGCAGCCCTGCCAGCAGAGTGGCAGGGGAGCGGGGCACTCTGGAGTCTGCAGACCACAGCCACATGTGTAAAAGATGCCTCCTCGGCCCTCCTGACACCCACTCCACTCCAGTCACACAATTTCCTTCTCCCCTGCCCCTGTGTCTCCTGAAAAACAAACTCCGAGGGAAGCCAGAGGAGAAACCCAGGCTATTCATTCACGTCTGTCTTTTTGTTCAGTTGCCCCTTTTCAAACCCTCAGCTCGAATGCCCCAGATTCTTCAACAGGGGAATCGTAACAAGGGGTGAAGGGGAGCCGTGGATGAAAAGAGATTACAAGGATGCATCCAGCTTTAGAAAATGGTCAAGGCTAAGCTGTGGCATCCGGAAGTGTCCACCTGCTGCTTCAACTATAAAGAGAGTCAAAGAAGTAACTGTTATAAAATTCAGGAGAGTGGTCACTTTCAGGAGGCAAGGGAGGGTTGAGAGTGGAATGGGACACTCGGAACCCCAGTGTCGACGACGATACGGTGCACCTTGTAATAATAATCCATTAAGCTACACACTTGCTTTGTGTGGTTTTCTGTACCAGAATGTGTGTTTTAGTTTGCAATAAAGGGGTTAAAATGATGGGCCAGTTTCCCAGAGGCCAGACAGCTGGGTCCTCCTGCTTGACAGAACCATGTCAGAGCAGCAGCCTCTTGTGGGGGCACCCGTCTCCCCCACCTAAATGTAGACAGTAACCCTTTGAGGAGCGGCTGCAAGTGGCCTGGTGGAAAAGGCTTGCCCTGCATCCCTTTGAACAGGGGAAAGAAACTAGTTAGGCTTCTCCAGCTTTGTCTGAAGGGAATCAGAACCTTTAGCTGACAGGCGACTGATCCGCACAACTCATCTGCCAGGGGAGTCCCTACTGCCCTCCTCCAGAGCGAGGCTGGTCTGCCTTGCCCTCTCGAATCCCTCTGGGGCTCTCTCTACCCACCTACCATTAGGCAAAGCTGTGCTCCTCCTCTGTCCCCAGTCATGGGGACTGCCTAAGCTGCAACTCTGACTAACCCAAATTCTAGGAACTGAGTCTTCCAAGTAAGAGGTCTGTTGGTCCTCGAAAGGCCATTGGAGACACTCAAATATTATCCCAGTGTCTCCAAGCTTGTGTGTACAATTGTGTGCCTGGCTGTTTAGAATAAGACAGCAGGTTGCTAGGCAATGCATTTCCAAAAAGGAGAGTGTGAAGAAAAAAAATAATAAATAAACAGATGACAGGGATGAACTCCAAAGCCTGTTATGACAAGAGCATTTGGGTCCAGTTCATTTGGGTTGGATGGGAATGTCATGGGGACGTCCGAGCTTGCTCAGCTCCGGCGTGAGTTTCCAGTCTTGCCTCCCAGCTCCTCACCCTCTGTCTTCTGTGGTGGGGAAAGCGGAGGTGAAATATGGCTCTCTGGAGGGCCAGGCCTTTGTGAAAGGCTATTACAGCTGTAACAAAACTTTTGTAATCTGTGCTGTATCCCGTTACATCTCCTGGCTCCTTGGGTCCCTTCCCAGCCTTAAGGAAAACACACACACCCTTTCTCTTTCTCTCTTCCTTTTGTTCTCATTTGCTCTCTCTCCAGTCCCTGCTCTCTAAAAGGCCATCACGGTTGTTCTTTTCACACAGGTTTTCTTTTAGCCTTTGATGAAAATTGGCCTGAGATATGCAGAAAGGCTGGGTGGTATCTGTTCTAGGACTTGTCAAATCGTGCAAGAAGATGGGACAGACCACGGGATGTGAAGTCACTATAGTTTGTCATAATGAGGCCACGTGGAGGCTTCTCAGAGCCTTCTCAAAGCTTGGCTAAGGGGTTGCCACCTCTCCTGCCTCTCCTAACAGTGAGAGCTAGACTTCCTTGAGCCTATGTTGTCTCCCCACCCACCCATCATCTTCACGCTTACTTTTGGGAAATCACCTGGTTTGGTGGCAAAGGAAACAAGTTAGAATCAGACCACCTGGTTTCCTGTCCTAACTCCACTAGTTACTAGATGTATGACCTTAGGAAACAGTATTTAGTCTCTCAATTTTCTTATATGCAGAATGGGAATACTGAAACGTACCTGCCACATCAGGGTTAAAGGAGATGGTCCGTGTTGAGTGCTGTAGACAGAGCACGGCACACAGCAGACAGTCAGCAGTTTTTTCCTCTTATTGATCCTGATGTGCCCAGAATGCTTTGGTGGAAGGGTAGGCTCTAGGAGGTACAGCCTCTGTTCCACATGCTCAGGGGCACACAACTGATCTCAGGGGTGTGGTTTGAGAAAAATGGGAATGGATTCTGGATTGAGGACTATGGAAAAGTGGGAGGAAAGAGGAAGGAAATGGAGTTTTTCCAGTTTCAGGTGTTTAAAGAGTATAGAGACCTCCAGTGACTCCAGGCAATCTGGGAGGACCAGGAAAGATACCTCTATTGATAATAACTCTCAAGGTTGGATTCATTGGCCAGGTAGCTCTACCTCTTCCTAATATTATTCATACTAACAGAACCCCTTGGGTGCAATGTGTTCAGGCCTTGAGGGAAAGTGTCTTAGTAATTGGAGCCTAAAGTGACTTTAGTCATTGGGGGACCCAGAGTCACTTGTTTGTATCAAAAAAAAGACAAGATTTGTCAGAAGAACTAATGATTCTGAAATCTGGGTTTGTCACTGCCCATCATCGTGAGATATTAAAACGTTTGGTGAGATAGAATGGCTGCTGTGGGAGTTCTGTGACAGGAGAGCCGAGGTACGAAAGTGGGCCAGGTCTGAGCCCCCAAACCTGCCCTATGGCCTTTACCTGCACAAACGAGGCACACTTCTTAACTTCGCTGATTCTTAATCATCTGCAAAAGGGGAATCAGGCGTAGTGCATGGGATTGTTATGCAAATGACATGGGATACTGTGTCTCCCGGTCTGTAACGGAGCACCTGGTCCACAGCGGCGCTCAGCAAGCTCGATGGTGACTGTTGGGGAGAATGGGCAGTAGGCTTTCCATTGATGATTGCATTAGTCACTACTTAATTTATTTTCCCTTTCTTCTTTTTTTATCTCCATTTCCTGTCCTTTTTCTCATTTTTCTTTCTTTCTATTTCCCTACCTTGTTTTTCCCTCTGCCATTTTTCTTTTTTCCTCTTCCCTACATTTTAAATCCCCAAACTGTCCCCCCTGCATTGAAGAACCTCTTTGCCTGTCTTCAACTGCCTCGTCCACTGCTCAGTATCCTTAAGCACCAGCCACGGGGGGCCACACGAGGGACTTACATCCCGTCCGTCTGTAAGGGACCGCGTCATCACCAACAGACTGGGAGGAGACTGCTCTGCTCTGTATGGGGCAGGTTTCTAGGGACTGCATTGACTCTTCATACAATTCCCCGACGCCTTTGTAAATGCTTGTGTGTAATGCTCATAGGATAGAGGGGAGAGAGAGTATGTGGTGAGGAAATAGATCCATGAAAAGAGAAAAATGGACACATCTACTTGAGGCCATGTGGCACGTTAGAGGAAGAACAGAAATGGCCATGAAGGAATATCACACAACTCTCTGCTGGTGGCCAAGTCTCTGTCTGCCAAACCATACTTGTTTGACAACCTACAGTTGGAGGAGTGACTGAGGGGAAGGGAGGGAAGTGAGATGCGATGTCTTATTGCACAATGTTGGAGAGATCGTGGGAGGAAGGAGAGAGTCGGTCTGGTGCCAACGGCTGCAACAGGGAAGGGCTCCATGCATCCCAGAACCACTCGCCAGAATCATAAGCCATCATCCTCCCCTGTCTGCTAATGTTAATGACGGTTGGGCTGGGGAGGAGGGTAGGACATGATGCACGGATAATTTAAAAAGCTTCTTCCTTTGTATTGATAATAAAACCTCCTTTTATGCAGCCCACGAATATACCTTACTCATCACGTGTAATTGCAGCTTAAATAAGACTTTATTGGCCTGAAGGTTGAGGAATCTCCAAGGCAGATGGCATTTTTATGGACATCAGAGAGTGCTGAGAGAGCCCTACCAAGGTTATTTCCCTATTTTCCTATTTTCAGGAAGTATTGTGCAAATATAAGGGTGGAACAGCCATTGCTACAATCTCTAGAGAAGGTAATGATTAGTTTTCAAGCCAAATTTTGGTTTCTCTGAAAAATTATCATGACAAAACTGTCTAAACTATAACAAAACAGAGGCACTATATCACCCAGCCCAACAGGTTAGATTCTCCATTTTATCCCATGTCCCCAGGGCGAAATCTTTCAGGCACAACCATGGGCATCACCAGGGGAAACAGTCTTCCCCCTGACACTTCTTTAGTGCCCTTCCTAGCCCATGTCTTGCCTGATACAGTCTCTCTATCTCTCTCTCTCTCTCTCACACACACACACACACACACACACACACACACACACACGCTTTCTCTCTCTTTGTGTCCAGCTAAGACTGACCATTGATTATTGAAGTTTAGAAAATCTGGGGGATAGAATATATACAGATGTGAAATAGCGCCCAGGTTCTTGTTTTCTTACTGATTACTGGTGAAAGTGAAGACTTGCACCCACCCTGCTGAAAGCCAGCCATATGCAACACTCCCTGACTGCCCTGTGTCCCTGCATCATCCTCGGTCTTCTTCCTTGGTCAGCCCTACATCGATCTGTTTACTCTAACACCTTCTTCCACCTTCACCTATTTTGGATTTTGGGTAAAGTTTTGCTCTCCCGATTTGCCTCATGATCCACTCTTTTGGCTTTTGATTGAGCTGGTACAATTTTGGGGAGTCTCCCACTGTGCACCTGGTGGCCTTTGGGTTTCGGTGCTGGGGGACCTTGCATCCGCTCACTCTCTCCCTTCGGTCCTCAGCAGCAAAGGTGTGCTCAGGAGGGCAGCGTGGGCTAGCTATGCCCTCTGCCTTTTGCCTTGGCTCTTCCATCAACTTCCGCCCCAGCCGTCATGCCCTGGACGTATCATTTTGGAAACTCAGAGCCCAGGCTCTCCTGGCCTCGAACTTCCTGTCTGCTTCCATTCTGAGGGCTCCTCACTGTCTCGCTATCCCCCTACCCCTGCCCTCCATGACCCACGACACCACATCTCTGCACCTCCCACACCTTTGCCCAGCTGCAGAAGTTCCCCTCCCGGATTCAAGCATCCTGGAAATCATCACGTTTCCTCCCTGCACCTCCTTTGTGAGAATGCAGTGTGCGGCTGCTTCTCCAGATCAGCTCCCCCAGCCTTTGCTACATTTAAATGTTTTTTAGTGCTTCCCATTTTGCTTTGGATTCAGGCCAGTCTGGCCCCTGGGCGGGAGCCTCTCCCCAGTGTCTCCCCTCTGCTGACAATTACATTTTGTTGTGTGGGGGGGCTATTTTGTCACTGTAAAAGCACGTAGTAATAATAAGAAAATTAATAGTGATAATGATATTAAAAATGATACTAGCTGATTTTTGAGTGTTAACTATGTATCAAACACTGTGATGTGGGCTTTCTCTTAACAATCTCATTTATCCCTCACAATAACTCTATGAGGAAGGTACTATTACAGAAGGGGAAACTGAGGCTAATGGTGATTGAATGAGTTTCTCACCAAGTGGAAGAGCCTGGATGTGAACCCTGGCAGTCTTTCTCAGCCCATGTTCTTTAACATAAGGAAGGGACTCCTAGAGAACATCGTCCTCTCATGCAGGGTCAGTGGGCAGCCAGCCAGGGGCATCATGGGGACCCAGGGGCAGCTAATGTTGGAGAATGTTCATGGATTACTCATCACTTTTTCAAGGATGGGTCAAGGAGACCCAGGATACAGACAGTGAGGTAGTGGAGAATACCAACAGGTCACTTAGCCTAATAATTGGAATCATTTTCTCTACCAGGTCACTTGGCTTCTGCTTGACCCTGGAGCTTGGCGGAGTTGGTTTCACCATCATGGCTGCTGTGAATTCAGCGTTGCCATTAGCAGTGCATCGGGCTGTGGTTAATTTGGCCACCCTCTCTAAGCAAGGGGCTGTGCAAGAAGTGAAGAATTCTTTCCGCAGTGGCAGCCTCTTGGGAGTTAGTGGTGAGAACCTTCTTTTGGAGCATGTCTGACGTGCACAAGGCAGAAAGGAAGCTTTCATTTAGCTCAGTCGGTTTGCAGGCAGAGTGAAGGGGACATGGTCAGAGCCTCAGACCCTGTGTGTGGTCATTTAGCGTTGTTCTATTTCATGGCCACAGCCCATGCTCCAAGTCCTGGCCAGACATCTTGTAATGCATATGGCATGCAGTTATGGTCTCTGTGGGGATGGGGGAATAAGGTGTGGATGAATCAGTTCAGCTCCAAATCCTTGACCAGAGGACAGTAGAATCTGCACAGGATCAGGCACAGTGGCATCTTTGTCCTGTAGGCTACTTCAGTTCTGGGGCACGGTTCTTGAAGAATGCCCTCAAGTCCTCAGTAGACCCTAAATATGGTTGGTTCTTATCATTGCAAAGACAGTGAAGCTGAGGTCCACGTAGATTAAAAGACTAAGCTGTACTATAAATATAAGGACCTTTGGTTTCTTGCACTTAGGCAGAACTTCATGCATTCAGGACAAATTCATAGAAAGACATCTTTTCTATCCCCAGTTGCATTTGCACCTTTGTTGAAAATCAACTGATTTGTTGTGGGGTCTGTTTTTGGACTTAATATTCTGTTCCATTAATCTTGTGTCTATCTTTGCACCAATATATTGCTCTCTTGAATACTGTAGCTTTGTAATAAATTCTTGAAACAGATAGTTTAAGTGCTTCAACTTTGCTTTTTCTTTTGTTAAGTTGTTTTGGCTCTTCTAGGTCCTTTGTGTTTACATATGAAATTTAGAATTGATATGTCAATTTCTAACAAAAAGATCTGCTTGGGTTTTGATTGGGATTACATTGAATCCATAGATCAGTTTGAGATAACTTATTTCTCTGAGCTTTTGACTAGTGTATATATCATGGATTAGAGTGCTCTGGAATGGAACTTCAGAATCCATAGCACAAACATGAAGATATTCTGGGTGATTAATTTTTATGCTGACTTGAAACTAATAAGAATAAATATTTGCATTGACTATAAGCCACCTGGGGGCAGGGTTTTGGGGCTTCACTGATACTAACATTATTTACACAAAGGGGAACTTCAGCCATTGTCAAAGCACCTACCATGAGCCATATTTGTAAATACTTACTTCCCCCAAGAAGCCCATGGGGTAAGCATTACCTGCTGTACTTTACAAATGGGGAAACTAAAGCACATGAGCAGTTAAGATGAGGTCATACAAGTAATTAAGTGATAAAGTTGTCATTTAAACCTGGGCATGTCTAACTCCATTCTGTGGTTTTCAAACTATGTCCAGAGTGGCCCAGGGCTCACATGAGTGTGTGTGTGTGTGTGTGTGTGTGTGTGTGTGTGTGTGTGTGTGTGTGAAAGGAGGAGGAAAGTGGACTGGTTCTCAGTACCCCAGGCTTTGCTCCCACAAGATTTCCTTTGGCCTATTTTACAGACTGGAGTTCTATTTAAAAAAACAAAAAATAAGACAGAACTAAAGTATAGTTGTGCTGTGCAAGTGAGTTTGCAAATCATTTCCTGCTGCCTTTGAAATAAGGATTTCTCTCTTTTGCTCATGGACAAAGGTCCTGGAAGGTTTGGGAGGATTATGATCAGTGCTGAGGCTGTCCAGACTCCTGTACAGTAAGGTGGGGCTGCTTTTCCACCGGGATTCCAGACCCTCGCTTCTTCAGCTGCAGGGCCTATTGTCTGGCCAGCTCCTGGGTCACCAGTGAAACTGAAAGCTGCTGGGGCCCCGGTGTCCAGGGTCTACTGTGACAGATGGGTCTCAGCCCGGGTTGAGTGACGGTGCTCATGGGCAAGGCTGCTCTGGACGGCTGCAGCCCACATGCGCCCTGAGCTGCGGTGACGCCTGCTTTTCACAGTCGGCTTCTCCTGGGTCTTCTCCTTCCTCTTTCCTTCATCAGCCTCGCCCTTGGCAATCACTCCAAGAAATTCAGTCTTCTTCATCTTCTCTCTCTCCCAGAAGCTGGAAAAGTTTTTTGCTAAATTCCTGATTTTCTTGTCTTTGCCAAAACCCAAAGGCCCCAATCTACCATGGGCCAAGAAGTGCCGGGAGAGGTTGCTTGGACAATTCCAGCAATGACCTTGAATCTTTGCTCAACACTCAGATGACAGGTTCTCTCCTTCCCCACCACACCCCAACACGTGTGCTTCTTGTTGGATTAGGAAATGTTTTATTGCTATTTTTCCTTCTCACTTTCTCTACCACCCTTCTTCATGAACACTTCCCAGTTATTCTCTCCCTATCACCTCTCTTCTGGAAAATTAATCAGAGTGCTGAAATCTGCAGACAGGAAGGGACCTTGGGAGGGCGTTGAATCCAAGCTCTCGCTTCCAGGCAGCAGCCACAGCTGTCTGGGTAAACCTGTCTTTAGACTTTCATCAGCCTCCATATCTTCTCACTTAAGCATCTCTGGGTTTTGCTCCTTGTTGTCTTATTTATTACTTTCATTTTTAAAAATGCTTCCTTTCTTCCACCCGGGGTTATTTCTGAGGGCCCTACACGATGCAGGTAATGCAGACCCACTGGTGGACGCCGTCATGACTCGGTGAAAAACATTGAGCTCTCTGCAAATAGAGGTATGTCCACAAACCGTTTTCTGGCCCAGCCAGGATTTCTGGGGAGTCGTCTTTGACCATGGGGTTCCATAGGTAAAAACCAGAGGCTGCCAGGGGTGGTCCAGCTGTGTAGTTGACGGATGTGGAGTCTTCGGCGATACTCAGATGCCAAGAGTGGAGGTAACATGATGGTGCTCTACTATGGTAACCACCCAGATGCAAGGAAAGATTTAGATGCCTAGAACCATTACCCTGGTGATTCAGTTCTAAGTCCAGCTATTGTGAAACAAAATGGTTTATATTGACTAATGGGTTAGGCAGTCGATTGGGGCTTAAAATTGTACAGATTAGCTGTATGCATTGGCAGTTGCTTAGCTCTCTGCTGTTCTGAAGACAGATTTCCCAGAGCACAGATGTGTAAAACTCTACATTCTCCTTTTTTTCAGGAGAAAAAGTGTTCAGAAGGGTCAACCTCTCTCTTTTCCTTGACTGGCATATATTTTTGAAAATGACTCTGTCTTCCTTTCATTTACATTTTTGCCCTTTCCATCAACCTTTTCCTCTTCCTTTGAAGCTCTAGACCTGCCCTCCTGGCTGTTCTTAGTCCACTTTTGAGAAATGATTTCTCAGCCTCATCCTCAAAAGGGCGGGGGGACTCTCCAGGACCCCCGCAGAGTTCTGCAAGAACACAGCTTCTGCCTCTGTGGGAAGATTGGGGCTGTCCTTCAATGCAGACCACACTACAGAGCCGCGGGAGTTAGTCCAGGTTTGGGATGGAGAGTGAAATGGGTACACCTGGGGTGTCCACGGAGGCATCACTGCTTCAAGAAGAGGGGCTGGGAGGAAACGCCCTCTCCCCCACCCTGATAGAGAGAAATCCTGGCCTGCGTGCGAGAGAGGGGAGTGAAGGGGCGCAGGTATTTAAAGAGGTGGGAGGGGACGTTAGGAGATGTTCAGAGGCTCTCAGGATTCCAAACCATCTTGTTTTCCTTTCAGACATTACCCTCCAAGAAAAGAAAGTCTAGTGTATAAAGGAAGGATGCAGTCAATATTTGACAACATAAATATTTGACAAATGAAGTTGCTTCTCTGGTGTTATCTCAACCTGCCAGTGGAGAAATATCTTTAAAACTCAAAGATTAAAGCAATTACTCAGGGACAGCATCCTATGGCTCGAGTCAAAACTCCTTTCCCGCTACCCTTTAAGCCCCGAAGCCAAAGGCATTGGAGGATGTTCAGGCAGGCGAGGCCTATGGACAGGTGGTGGGATAAAGGTATTTGTTCCCTCGCCCTGGCATCTTGGACAAGGAGGCCTGGAATAAAGAGCGTATTTCATTCTTGGCCTGCCATTTTCCCGTGTGAAATGTGTTTTGCTTTTCCTCATTTGCACAACTTGTTTCCCTTAGCCTCTGCTGCGTGTGGCTAGGAAGCTTAGCCATAGACTAAACAATGTGAGATCCCACGAAGGTTTGCTTTCTGTTTCCCAGGCCTGGCCCGACACTGCACGGGCTCCCTAGGCATCCACAGGTGCCTCAGAACCTCCCATGTGTTCTTGATCTGTCCCCCACAGGGGCTTGTATGTGGAGGTGAGAATCCCAGGGACCTTCTGTTCCAGAGTTCCAATGCTCGGAGCTCTATGGGGCCTGATTTCCCTTCTGCCCCAGTAAGAATGAAAGTCGTTGCCATTAGCACCGCCCCCTCTTCCCAAAGTCCTGGAGAAAATTGCTCTGCAACATGGAAGAAAGGGGCACATCTGCCATCTGAAGGGTACATGCTGGTTTTGTGGCCTCGCATCCCTCAGGGTCTCTAGGTAAGCCTAGGGCAGGTACCTCTTTGCCATAGTTGGAACTCAGGAAATACCTGTGGAATTGGTTCCTCCCACATGGGGCAGTTTCATTCCTGCTGAAGGCTCACCCCACTTACACCCCCTTATTCCAGAGGAGCTTTCATTTACATATGGAGAACCAATGGCCCAGAATGGTGGAGTGATTTGCTGGGATCCTACAATCATTGTCAGAACTTAAATTAGCACCAGGGGCTCCTACTTGGAGTAAAAATGAAAGCCTCTATTCCCTGTCCCGTGGTGTGAAGCCCCCTAGTTCTTATGGCATGAGGCAGAGAGCCCGGCTATTAGGAAATGACCCCAAGCAGATCAGACTTCAAACAGAATCTTCTTACTCATGTTTTTTTTTTTTCTTTTTTTGAATAAGTGTCAACCAAGAGTAAAAATATCTTGGGAAGGAGGAGAGATGTTCTCTCCTGGAGATGGACCCCTTTGATTTGAGACTCTGTCTGCTTTCACTCCTGGGGTGGGATTTTAGACCAGCACACCCAGCCAGCTGCTGTGACATTCACAAAGACTTTATCGCCCGAGTCCCCTTTGTGATGCAGCACACACGTGGTACACGCCTGGCCCTCCACACCGCAGCCCTGACTAAAGGATTTTCTCCGGGCTTCAGGGCCCATCTGGACCGTGCACTCTCTGGAGCACCAACCTTGTGTGCTGTTCTTCTATTCCCCAGACTGTCTGGGTGTTGCAAGTCAAGTTCAACACTCAACGTTTCTGCGGGGTGCTTTTTTGGGAGAAACAAGGCTTTGGGTTCACTCTTTGGGTGCAGGTGATCTCTGCTTTCCTCTCAGACACCACATCCGTGCTTCTCACACTCACGTAAACATCAAAGTCCCCAGGAGCTCTGTCTAAATGAAGAGCGCTAAGCCGAGCCCCTCAGAGAGAGGGATTCAGTAGGTCTACACTTCACCCAGGAATCTGCATTTTTAAGACACTCTGCAGGTACTTCCGGTGGAGGTGCTCCTTGGAGGACATTCTGAGAAATTCTATATTCTGTGCCTTGAACTCTGCTTCTGGAAACACTCTAAGACGGCTTGGAGCATTTGGCCCTCGGCGACGGTCCCTGAGCTGGGCCTTCACTGGAACCTCCACAGACGGTGTGTCCCTGAGCAATCTTTTCTCCTGAGAACCAGGCATCGCGGTGCACTGGCGAGAGCGTGGGCCCTGGGGCCACACTCGGCTTGAATTCTGGCTTTGCTACTTACTAGCCTGAGTAACCTCAGGCAAGTTTCTAAACTTCTCTGTGCCTCAGCTTTTTCAGCTGTAAAATGAGGATAATAATATTAATACTACCTGTCCCATAAAGTTGTTATGAAGATTAACCGAATTAGTATTTGTAGAATGCCTAGAAAAAAGCCTTTCCATTTTAGGTGTTATATTAAGGTCTGATAGATAAAATAAACATCTCGAAAATCCCATGATTCTAAAAAGTAAAAAATGTGCAATATAGCTGTTATACCACTATACTATGGGTGAGGCTATGGAAGTCAAGAGCAGAAATGATTCACCGAAGGCCACAGAACTGGTCTGTAGCATGGCCAAGGCTGAAAATGGGTCTTTTCATTCCCAGGTAAATTGTCTTTCTTTTTCCCAAACTGCCTGTCTAGTTTCCCTTTTGTCTTGTTATAATGAATGCCGTTTCTTGCTATATAGCTGCCTACACCAATAGACAATGCAACCTTCCCCTTGTGGAAACCCTACCTTGATTGGGGGACAACAATTAAACCATTTTTCATTCTTTCTCTACCTTGATTAGCAACCATCTGCAGTTACTGCGACCCAACCCCAGTCTGGCCACTTTATTCTTCCTCCGGTGTCTATGCAGGGAGGCCTGGCAAAGGCTTATGGGGTGAGGTGAGGAGTGGCATGTCAGTGGGATTTGGAGCTATGGGTCCCTTGCTCTTGGCACCTGCTGTGTGCCATAGCTCACCCCCTTGTGTGAGTTTAGCAGAAACGAGTCCCCAGTCCCCTATAATAACATGTATTGCTTTTCCAGGTTACATTGTTGGGATTGTGAAAATATGCAGTATCTTTGTCTGGAAATCACTGGACATCTCGCTTCCTAAATCGCTTGTGTATTACAACTTACCTCTAGCAACATCTGTCTGAATTATCTTGTGCTTTGGTCTGAAGGTCTGAATATTGGCCTAAGGGATGGTGGTGGGTGAGTTAATTTCATCTCTGGTCTTACTTCCTACCTGGTAACTCTACCTTGCCCACCACTCCTGGCTTTGCTGCTGCTCTTTGGCTGACCTGGGACTGAAGACCTTGACCTGAAGACAACTGAAGACGCAGGGAAGATCGGGAAGCACCTGTCCATCCTGCTTTCCCAAATGCTGTCCTCGGGACTGTTGGTTTCCTTCTTCAACTTCTTTTCTTAATATTTAACAAATGATGTTCTTTTCTGCCATACCTTCTTTTAGGCACCTTCCTTCTCACGCTCTCATTCCATGGGGAAGCCTTTCTTAAGCCTCCTCTGGCATGCAGTCCAGTGCCAGGGGGTCCGAGTGAGCCAATTCAATCTAATCCTTGACCTTCTCAGTTTTATCGCAATAGATGGCCCAGATGTGGGCAAACGTAAAGGAAATGTGCAGACAAATAACAGACTTAGAATTCAAACACAAAATTCTATAGGGTTGGAAAGTTTCAGTACATGTAGAAGGCTTAGGTCAAAATAACACAATGTCAACATTCGGTAAATGAAATTATTTCTTTGGCACAATATATACTTGTGAATGTTGACATGAGTCTAGAGAGTAGAGAATTAAGGCAATTGTTCAGACACTGAGGCCTAAGGCACAATACTTTTAAGTAATCACGCCTTCACTCAGCATCTCCACAGTCTTAAGCCCAAGAGCACTGGGTGGAACCATTATATAAGCAAAGCCTTGGCTATGAAAACAACTTTTGAAATCAAGATTCAAAAGATAAGATCAACAACAGGTGCCCTTTGCTTTCGGCAGAAGGTGTGTTCTTGAAAAATTCGGCGTCAATATTTTTTTTTCCCCATTAATCTAATCACAGTCTAAATATAACAGGAGGACTGGATATTTAAAGAAACCCTGTAGCTGCTCTCATTGCAAAGTCCTTTTAGAGTGGTAGAAATAATTTTTTTCTTCAAAGATCGGGTTTTCTTAAACTAAAATTTCTTAGAAGTAGGGGCATATCATGTTAGTGCATATTGCCTATAGATAAAGGATATAAACATTTATGGTTTAGACAGAAAGCTGGGCCTTCATGAATGTTATGATTATCAAATATTTTATATCTATGTTTATTCTGAAGATGTGACAATAGATTTTTCCCAAACCATGCAACCCTCATCCCTTCTTTATAGCTCCTGCTCCATCCCATCCAACCTCCACCTTGAGGAATCTCTTTTTAACTCATCATTTAATTGATCTTTCTTTCTTACTCTGATGACCTTTTCTCAAGCTCTCTATACTAAAATAATGCTTTGGGCTGGAGAACTGAATATTCTAAGAATGGAGGTAGGCGGCTGTCAAGTGACTCAGATCATCACAGGACTCTGTCAAAGCTGTCCCACATGGTGGCATCAACAACATCTGGCTCTGGAGCACTTGAAATGTGATGGATGCAACTGAGAACTGAATTGTTAATGTAATTCAGGAACTAACATGCAGTTCAGTTTTTGGAGAACTTCTAAGCGTGTTTGAAACAACTTGATCATATTTTAATTATAAGTTTTATGAGATCTAAACATAAATCAAGTATTTCTGAAAGGATTTTAGCATTTGAATGGAGATGTGCTCTGACTATAAAACACACACCAGATTTTGAAGATTAGTAAGAAAAAAAGAATGTAAAATATTTCCTTAATAATTTTTTATATTGGTTACATGCTGAAATGATAATATTTTGAATATATTGGGTGAAATAAAATATATTATTAAAATGAACTTCATCTGTTTCTTTTTACTTTTTATGTGGCTACAGGAACACTGAAAATTATAAATGCAGCTCATATTACATTTCTATTGAACAAAGCTGGTCTAAGGTGTGTCACTGTCCTACTTTATCACTACTGCCAGGTATAACCAAATAAGTCAGCTACCCCTACAACAGAGTTTAGGGGTTTTAAGTTGAACCCTCTTCAGCTGAAGAAAAATCTATTAAATTCCAGTTTTAGTCTTTGATTTAGCTTCCTAATCTACTCTTGAACAACAATTGCTTTGGGATCTTTCTGTTTTATGAAGGCTACATGCATAGTTTATGTGTTGTTTTTAATAGTTAAGACTTTCAGAAAATACTTAAATTAAAAAGAAAGATTTGGAAGGAATATTCGAAATTGTTACTTTGAACTTCTTAATTCGTACAGGTGAAAACCAGTTCCTGGAGTGGGGAGAAGACCTTCCCAAGTACACGCTGCTCTGCAGAGGCACCTCCAGACCACTGCTGGTCAGGATGCCACCTGTTTTATCACGCCAGAAATGCCTGGGGCCAAAAACACAGTCATGGACAATATGACAGATCATTACAAAGGACCAAACTGGTTGGCTTTTTTTTTTTTTTTTTTGAGATAGGGTCTCACTCTGTCACCCAGGCTGGAGTGCAGTGGTGCACTCATAGCTCACTATAGCCTCAAACTCCTGGGCTCAAGCGATCCTCTTGTCTCAGCCTCCTGGGTGCAGTTGTGTACCACGCCCAGCTAATTTTTGTTATTTTTTGTAGGGGTCTCACTCTGTTGCTCAGGCTGGTCTTGAACCCCTGGCCTAACATGATCCTCCCACCTTGGCCTCCCAGAATGCTGGGATTACAGGCTTGAGCTACTGCGCCTGGCCACAGCTGGCTATTAATGAAAACCAGATGATGAACCACAAAACACATCCTGCAGAAGGCTGACTAGCTGGAATGGAACATACGGGGTTGAACAGTGGTAGCAGCCTGGGTTAGGACATAGGAGGCTGAGACAGGAGTCCTAACTCTGCTATGAAGCCACTGCAAGTCACCAGGCAAGTCGTTTCTCACACCCCACAAGCTTTGCTTATCTTTCAAATAGAGGGGCAAGGCAGAAGGTCTGCAGGGCTTCTCCAGGCTTCCACAAGCCAGATCTCAATCAGTCTAATTCCAGCTTCTTTCTGACCTGTAGCGTCAAGTACAGAAAGGCACTGCCAGTTGAGAATGCTGATGTTTCAGGACAGCAAACTTGTCCTGCGGGGCATGAGGTGTAGTGCTTGCACAGCCAGCAGACCCTGTGACTGCTTAACCTCATCCCTGCTCAGTGACCTCCTTAGTAGCGGTGGGTGTGTTCCATCTCACAGAGCTCTGCTGGGTCAAGTGCATTCACAGTTTAAGGCCATTTGAAGCATTTGTCAAATTAACATCTAGAAAGCATATAGTAACTTTTATGCTCCCCACCACATATAAGAAAGCCTATTTTATAGCATAAAAAGCTCTCGTTGTTATTTCAGTTTGCTGCTGTGTAATTATAAATGATGTTGAACTTTTCCCCCCATACGTTTATCGGCAACTTTTCTTTCTTCTCTTATGCATTGACTGTTTGTCTCTTTCGCCCGATTTTCTCGAATGGTTTTTGTCTTAACGATTTGTAAAAGGTCTTTACACTTACATATGTTCACTCTTTCTTGTCACATGTTGGTAATCCTTTCTTACAAATAGTTTTTCCAGTTTTTGACTTTCCTTTTAATTTTGTGCATAAGTTGTTTTTAATTGATAGACATCAACACTTTAAATGGTCACATTTATCAATCCTTTTATCGTAAAAAAAAAAGGCTTTGCTTTTGTACTTTTAAAGCACCTTTCCCACTCCCAATTGGGTAATTTCACATACAATAGTTAACCTATTTTTCTCTTGAATCTATAGAAACTTGTTTTGGCATATGGTGTAAAGTAAGAAGCTAAATCCTTTTTCTTCATATAATCAATTATTTCCTGCACTGTTATTAAATAAACTATCCTATTCCTCTGCTTTCCACACTCATTTAATGTAGCCCATTTTTGACATCATCAGAGAAAATTTTTCATCAGAAAGTCTGAACAGCACAATTATACTGGTTCAATCCGGCTTAAATTATGTATGGTAGTTAGGATGGGTAGAAAGTATGACAAAATGGGGCGGAAGTAAAATGAATTATCACTGATACACATACTGCCAAAAATTTGGATATAATTGAAGAATTTCAGTTAATCAAATATTTCATATATTCAATTGGAAGTTTAGTTAAGACTAGCTGATCAGTTAACTGGACTTCGTTTATAAAAATTTGCTTTAAAATCTCTAGGGTCTTGAGGAGGGTACACTAAGTAGGTGAGTAAGGTATTGTCTCTGGAATAAAGGGACTTTTCCAGTGTTGATCAAATGTTTATCACTGTGTGGGCAAACGGTCCAGGGAGTCCGGATGTGGTTTGGGCTATGTCTTCCTGATGCAGATGCACTGGCTTTTCTTCTGGGTGGGCAGTACGGGACCAGGTAGTTTCACTGGGCACACAAGGCCTTGCAAGAGGAGGAAAGCCCCTCTGCAGGTTCACTGGGTCAGCCCCTCCTCACAAAGCAGGAGGTCAACTGCTGCTCTGACCAAAGTCAAAGTCCTTTTCAAGTTCCCATGCTCACCACAGGGCACTACAGATCCTCCCAGACTGGACCCTTGCTTCTCAAGGAAGTAGGGCTTGGCGTGACATGTGAGCCATGGAAAACCTTCCTCAAGTCCTCCAAGTCCATTGTGTCTGAGCCACTGAGGGTGTACGCTGTGTTCTTTTGAGGTTAGAATTTGTTTTAATTAAGGAAATAAAATAAAATCCAACACACCCTGTTCACACACCACATGTGCTGAAGGGATCCAGGAAAACCCCAGTGCTATTAGGACAAAGAGTCAGCAGAGACTTCTTGGATGGCTTCGTTCCTGTCAGTTGGCTGCCCTGCTGGTTCCTTCCCTGAGAACGGCTGCCTTTTTTCAGATGCTGTTAATTTCATGCTTGGGATCTTTAACCATTGGGATGAGTCTTGACTCCCCTTTGCGTTACGGTTCTTCTCTGCTGTGGTGAGTAGGAAACTTGGAATTATGAGACTTAGGGTTAGTGGAGAAAGGACTCCCTAGACCACAAAACCTCTAGTTCAAAAAATGTTCCACATTTTGCTTAGCCTGCTCTCCTCCCACACCCACTTTTGCCCCACCCTCCATTTGTCATAGTGTCCCTCCCCTCCCTTAAGACACAGTTCAAAACTCTTCCCAAGTTAGCACCAACCAAGAGAATGTTCCATCTGTCTTTCTCATGCACACGCCCTGCCTAACTCAACATCCTATGTGAAAATCTACAGGAATTGTGTCTATTTTTCATAATGGCTTAATCTTTTATGATTTTTCTCTGCATAAGCTCCTTGGCTACAAGGTCAACATATAATCACTGTATTCAAACACACTTCATGGTGCCCAGCTCTGATGAGCTTAGAAATAGTCCTCTTTGAATGTGCTTTAATGATAAAAGTGAAAATAGCAGAGAATCATCTGTTTGAGATAGTTTAATTACCAATGCATGTGTAGTCAGAAGACTGTTTCAGAAGACTTTCTCAAAACCTGATATTATTGGAACAGTGGAGGCTCTGAGACACTTGATGGTGAGGATTAGGAAGGATTGGAGGGCCCTAAAGCTATCCCAGGGAGCCTCCCTTTTCTGACCCTCCCTACCTCCTGCAGGATTTAATAGTGGAAAAGTGAAATATCAGGATTCATAGAATTGCAAGTGATAGATACCCAACACAAACTGGATTAAGCAAAACAGGGCATTTAAAGGTCACCAAAACTGGGAAGTCCAGGAGTGCAACTGGTTTGGGGCACAACTAGCTATAGTTTTCCAATGTCCTTGATCTCTATTTTGCTTTTGTCTGTGTTGGTTCCATTCTCAGGCACATTTTGTTCAAGTGAAGGCAAGGGTGCCTTCTCCTATAACTTAGAAATGTTATAGCATATTCTCCTATAACTTAGAAAACCCAAGCAGAAATAGAATGCCTCTTTCCCAAGAGGTCCTGCCACAGCTCTGGGGAGGGCTCTCTTGGGCCCAGCCTGGCTCATGTGCCTTTTTCAAAGTAATCATAGTGGCGGGAGGAATATGGTCTTTTATTAGCCCAGCCTTATCAGGGTGCCCAACCCTAGAGCCAGGGGTCAAGCACAGCCTCTCCCAAACCACGTGGGTGGCTCACTTAAGGGGAGAAAGGCTGCTGTTCCCAGGGAAGGGCATGTTGGGCAGGCAGAGTAATGTGTCCATTCCCACAGATGGGAGGTGGGCCATGTGATGAGAATTCTCACTCAGCTCTGGGTGAGCTTGGAATCATCCTTTACCTGGACAAGGAAATTAAGTCTCTGAACATATAAAGGATGCAAGGGTGGGGCCAGAAAGATGTTGGGCTCTAGAAGCAGATTGTCACATGTAGTATTAACTTGGTGAGAATTCAGCCCTCCTCCCCTCTGTGCTTTCTTTTCCTCCTTGGTCTATATCTAGTCAGCATCCATCCCTCTTCTCCCTCCCTGTTTTACCTTGGCAGCACCTTGCAGCTCAGGCAGTGTGCACTGAAGCACAGTGGAGTGCAAACGAAGTATGTGAGGGGTTACCTCCTGCCTGCTGGCCCCTCTCCTCCTCCTGGGCAGCAGCATGTGCTGTATTCCAGGAGACTGCCATGTTTTCCAATGCATCACCTTCCAATCCATTCCAATACATCCAATCCCATGGGTGCACCAGATGTTGGCCCACAGGAGGATCATGGTTGGGTGCATTGGCTGGTCCCCTCTGTGCTGCTGGGTAGGGGAACACTCCGCATCATGTCCTTTCTCAAGAGATCAGCATGATACTGTAGAAAGATCATTGCATTGGGAATTTAAAACTTTGAGTTAGAAATCTTGACTCAAAAACTAGCTTGGTGACTTTAGGAATGTGTCTAGGCTAATTTCTTCCTCTGTATTTGATTATGGCTTCTAAAAACCACCTGTAATATCCCTTCAGGCTTCAGTGTTCATCCAGCCCAAGAATCCACTACAGCAGCTTCATGTTTCTTCTGAAAATTATAGAGAATAAAGCTTATCTCCTAGAATGATTTCCCAAGAGCAGATGTAAGGAGGTAGGAGAAGGCCTTGAAGCCGGATTCCTCCACCAAGTAGGTACATGACTTAGGGCATATTGTTAACCTCTGTGATTCACTTTCTTCATCTTTACAGTGGGCTGCAGGCTGTCCTGAGCATTAAATGGATTATGCCCAAAGAGCACCTGGGACATAGGAAATGGTTATGAGCATCAGCTATTGCCATTATTGTTATGTAATGCAATATCTAATATAATGTATAAAGGAAACATGTTATGGGTTAGGGGCTCAATATCTGGTAAATACTTGCCAGAGACAGGAACTCATGTCTCATGGGGCAGCTGGTCTCATTTTTGGTAGATCTAATTATTATTAATATCTAATTATTATTGCCCTTGAAATATTTGAAGTTACAGTCAGGCTCCATCTTAAACACTCCTGTGTGTTTTAACTTCTTTCTCTGCTATCGTTGTAAGACTGGCCACCCTCTATCAGTGTGTCCAGGTTTGTTAATGCCCCTCTCGAAATGAGCCACCCATAACTTAACACTACATGAGATCTAAGCAGTGCTAAAGTTATCACTTTCCTTGAATGTATAATTATAATTTTATTAGTGCTGCTTGGGACTGGATCTCTTTTCTAGCAGCCAAGTCATGTTTTGGTCTTGTATTTAGCTTGTAGCTAAGAAACCCCTGAGTTGGAAACTATTTTTAGAATTCAACTTCTAACCCTAAAGTCCTCTGTCTTAGCTAATCAATGTTAACTTCTGGGATAAGTATTGAAAATCCTTCAAGTGCAGAATGAGGAAATTCTAACTCTGGGGATTTGATGTCAATTAAATATGCCCCATTTTGTTTATTTATATTTTAAAAAGGAGGGGAGAAGGAGCAGGGAGACTCTGGGGCCTCAGACTGGACAGAACTATCCTGTTGAGACCTGAGATTCACCCCATCTATAGGATGTGGGATGTCGTCAGCCAACACCAGCAGGGCTGTCATGTGGGGAGGCTGGGGAGGCCACAGCTTCAACTCAGGAGTGTTCAAAGCTTCGTTTATCCCTGTTCACAAGATGCCACAGTGTTTTTATTCTTTGCTGTTGTTGTTTTGGTGGGAAATGAAAGCTACCCTTGAACAATCTCTATAATCTCCCTCCCAATCCCCAAAATATGCTTAGAATAAGCCAGTGAGTTTTCATCTGGAGACATCACTTTTCCATGAACAAATTTTTGCTTTTTATACCTGAGACATACTATTGATGTTTGGTAGAATTCTACCAAATACTGTATCCCTATGTTAATTGCCAAAATTGAGTTTCTATCACTCAATAAAATGGAATCTACCTCTGAATTCAGATATGCTTCCATTCCTAAGAGAATTGAAATATGAAGTCAGATACTTAATGTTCTTTATGTACATATAAAAACCATAACTAAGAATTTTTGTTATTCAGCCCATTTCTCCCATTGTATTTAGTATAATATAATGAAAGATACATATACCAACACACACATTATATATACCCACACATACATATCTATAAACTCATATATATACACAAAGCATGTATACTTATATACATATATAGCATATATGTACACATATATGTATACTGTATATCAAGCATCTATACTAAATTGTGATAAAATCACCTTACCCCATGTTAATGGCATTCTTGTAATCTACCTGAAATTTATTAAGACACACACACACTGGTCTGGCTTGGGTTTTCTTGGTGAGTGCATTCTGGCCCCCAGTGATGATCAATTACATTTATAAAGGCTCATCAATCACTTATTTGGTTCCTGGAAAATAAATTCAAAGCGTACATTATTAATGTCAAACTTATACATTTTGATTTCTGGAATGAACTTTGATTTTTATTTTAAAAATTGAAAAAAACATTTCTCTGTTTTGATTCTTTGGGCATTTCTCCCATTCTCTGCAATTATTAAAAGATCCTTAGCTATGGGTCTGAAAGGCTTTCTTTCGGCTCTCATCCCCTCTTCTTGCAGGTAATGCTGTCACTCCTCAGCCCTGGGGCCTACCCTTGCACGAGGTCTGTTTGTGTTACCAGGTCTCTGAGCACTGGGGTTCATGCCCCTCACTGCCAACCTCAGCAGGAGGCCTCTGCTCCTGGACCACTCACACTTCACGGAGGCTTGTGGACATTCCAGAACACATGGTCCCTCCCTCCTCCTGTTGGTCTTAGGGAATTATGCCACCTGCCACCTGCCTGGAGGTGGAGGTCTATCGCCCTGCACTGCTTTGTCTTTCCTCCCCTCTGCTGCATTTAAATCACTGTGATAGGAGAGGAGACACAGAGGGAATGTCGAGGGTCCCACTCCTCTCAACCTCGACCACAAAAATATCCTTAGTCACCTCCGCACCCGCACCCAACATCACCACCCCGCACTGCTGCCTCTGCCTGAGTGCATGTAAGCCAGGAACCAGGAACCACTGACCCTCTATAGCCAAGGCACAGACCCTCACACTCTAGCCTGGAGAAGAAGTGTGTTTCTTTCTAACTATCTGGCATTATTCAATGAGACCTTAAACTGATCATTATTTTTGGATGTGGAATTAGAAATAATCATATAGACATAAATTCTTTGGTATTTAGTTTTTTACCTTTTGTAAATTAACTAGCTGATGGTCTCAAAAACAGTTTGTTAATTCCAGCCATAGATAATAGGCCTAAATGTGAAATCTAAAACTTATAAAACTTCTGCAAGAATAGACAATAGAAAATTCTTTGCAACCTTGAAATAAAAAAAATTAGATAGCACACGAGAAATCAGAACAATGAAAGAAAATTAGTTAATTAAAAATTAAAATTTTCCTTTGCAAGAAATAATTAGAAAATAAAAAGGCAAGCAACAGACTGGGCTAAAAATATTCTGCATTCATTGTATTCTGAATACAGAATAAATTCTTACAAATTAATAACACGAAGAAAACACCCAAATTAAAAAATGGTCAGAAGATTTGAGCAAACACCTCACCAAAGAAGATTACGGATGGAAAATAAACATATGAAAAGATGCTCAACATTTGTCATTAGGGAAATGCAAATTTAAGTAACAATGAGATATCACTACATAACAATTAGAATGGCTAAGATCCATAAAACTGCCAATAACAATGGCTGACAAAGTTACAGAATGGCAGGAACTCTCATTTATTGCTGGTAGGAATGCGGAGTGCCACAGTAACTTTAGAAGAAAGTTTATAAACTTAAACATACTCTTACAATACAATCAAGCTGCTAGATATTTACTCAAATGATTTGAAAACTTATATCCACACAAAAAACCTCTATGATAATGTTTACAGCTTTATTCATAATTGACAAAAACTAAAATACCTAAGATGTTTTTCAATAGGTGAATGGATGAACAAAGTATGGTGCATCGATATAATGGAATACTCTTCAGTGACAAAAGGGAGCTATGTATGCATAGCTCTGTCTTCTGAGAGTCTAAAAGCAATAACAACCAAGTAGCAGTGAGCACACTCAACACCCAGATCTTGGTTTCTAACACCATTCTCTCAATAGAACCAGAACTCCTTGGAGAAATGGCTGAGTCTAGGACTGGGGCAGCCAATACTCAAGAGGAGCCTGGAGCATCTTGCGGTGCCAGACAAGAAGGAAGTGCTCAATAAGGAAAGCAATGGGGGCATGTCAAAGGGACACAAGGACCAATTGAAAAAGCTCCCAATGTTCAAAGCTGAAACAATCTGAGCAACAAAATATGTAAAGAAATATTGTAGTATAAATAAAGTGCAAGATAAATATCTATGAGTCATATTGTTATAAATAAATGCTTGAGTAAATAGATAAATGAGGAAGCATAGGCAATTCTCCCATGCATATGAATTCCAAATGATTTAGGTAGTAACTTTCCCTAGGATCAAGGAAGTAGAGTATAAGTTCTTGCCTTTTAAGTATAAGTTGCACACAGTGATTTCCTCCTAAAGGGTACAGTATGGAAATGAGGGGAAAAAAGGGAAACTTTACAGTGGAGAAACTTTACCTCAGCCAGGTGACCACGGTCAACAAGAGTGATGAGTCATGTTAGTAGCATGTACCCTTGACGTGATGTGATAGAAACAGCACTTTACCTCTCTCGTTTTCCTGCCCAAAATCTATAACCCACGTCTAACAATGGGAAAAACACCAGACAAACTCAAACTAAAGAACATTCTAGAAAATACTTGACCATCACTCCCCAAACTGTCAAGACCATCAACAAGGAAAGTCTGAGAAACTTTCACAGCTTAAGGATACGTGATATCTAAATGTAATGTAGTATTTTGGATGAAATTCTGGAACACCAATAATAAAAAGACATTAGGTAAAAATTTAAGAAATCTGAATAAGTATGACCTTTAGGTAATAGTAATGCAGCAATATTGTTTTATTGGTTCTGACAAATTTACTCTATTAATGTAAGATGTTAACAATAGGAGAAACTGGGTGTGGGAAGTACTGGAACTCTTTGTACTATCTTTGAAACTTTTTTGTAAACCTACAACTATTTTAAAATTAAAAACTTTATTTCAAAAATGGACAAAGGGTTTGAAAAGACACTGCACAAAAGAAGATATGCAAATGGCCACAGGAAGATGCTCAGCATCACTAGGCACATATCTGAGTCCCATCTCTTCCACGCATCCTCCCTCAGCCACCCCCTGTGCTGCTGTGTCCTGATTTCTCTGAACTCATGTGGTCAGGGTATTGGAAGAGAGTGACCTGACATCGTTAGTTCCATCACAAATGTTCATGGGGCACCTACTGCAGGCCTGGCACTCTTTGAAGCGCTGGAGAATCAGAGGCACGAGAACCATCCCCCACACACGGTTAAAGAGCTCACAGTCTAGAAGGAGGCAGCTGTATGCAATGCAATGCAATTAGTGCTCTGTGAGAAGCATGTGTAAAGTAGCAATGAGTCCTCCCTGTCTAGGGTGTATTAATAACTTCACAGATCTGGGAGCATTTGAGCTAGATCTCAAGGATAAGAGGCTGGTTGTCTCAGTCTCATTTGCATTGTTATGAAGGAATACCTGAAGCTGGATAATTTATAAAGAACAGAGGCTTATTTGGCTCATGGTTCTGTAGGATGCATAAGAAGTCACCGGCATCCGCTTCTGATGAGAGTCCCATGAAGGTTTTACTCATGGCGGAAGGCAAGGAGGAGCAGGCATGTCACATTGTGAGAGAGGGAGCAAGAGAGAGGGTGGACGGGGTGCCAGGCTCTTTTTAACAACCAGATCTAGCCTGAGCTAATGGAGTGAGAATTCACTCGTCATCAAGGAGGGGACAGCAGAGGCCATTCCTGAGGGATCCGCCTCCACGACCCAACACCTCCACCAGGCCCCACCTCCAACATTAAGGATCAGATTTCAGCATGAGATTGGAGGGGACAAACCTCTAACCTCTGTCCTGCTGTTGGAGGGAAGACACTGGAGGCTGAGCAAATGGCCTGGGCCAAGAGTGCTGGTGAGTGGAGGAGAACAGAGCAGGTGAGGCAGGAGAGCGAAGCTGGGGTCAGAGTGAGTGCAGCCGTGCTAAGGGGCTGAGCATCGCAGATGATGGATGGTGTGAGGATACTTCACAGGGGCTGTGCAGAATAGTAGCCATTGTCATTATTGTGACTGTATGCTGTTATTTAATGCAATGTTTTGAAGCCCATTTTGGCTCATGTGTGTGGGTTGAGGGAAACTTCTACCCAGGCAGAAAGATAAGACTTATTTTCCATGCCTTTTGAGATAAACGAGCAGTGATCCCAGAGAAAGCAGGAGGGAGCCCCTGCTGGTAGCCAGTCCACTCTGCCAGGAGTGGGTCTGGGGATGCCACAGAAAGCAAGACCAGGTCCCTGGCCTCAGTGAAGCAGCATCAGGGCTCAGGTGGTCCCTGACTGCAGCACCCCCCACGGGAGCCTCGCCCCACGTCTCACTCACTATTGTCTCCGTGGTTACTAAGCCTCTGTGTTTTGTCTTCTCATGGCCTCAAAAGAGAGGTGGGGTCCATGAAGAAGGTGGGGGCAGGGAAGGGGAGTTCCTGTCTGTTCTTCTTCCCTCTTCCCCGTCCTCCCCATCTCTCTCCTCTCTTTTTCCCAAACAAGTGACAGGAATGTTAAGACCATGAACTCCCACCAGGAGCCGGCAGGTTCCTTAGGGCACTGGTTGGGAAATCTAAGAGGGCTCATCTGCTTTCCCCAGCAACAGGAAGGAGCTGCTGGCAGAGTCCATTTTGGACATGAGGGGCCAACAGGGGCAGGTGGTTCCCTGGTTAACTACAGACTGTTTTGTCGATGTCCTTTGCGGGCCAGTGCAGCACTCTCTGCCCCCAGCACTCTCCAGGTATGGGAGGCTGCAGGCATTCAGAGTCCTTCTTGGAAATTGAGCCTTCAGTTCCTGCAGTAAGCACAGTGAAGCCCAGTCCCCCATCCCTGGGTAGGAGGATGGTGACACTTCAGGCTCTGAGGCACATGCGAGGGGTTGAGAGTCACTGCTGAGGGCTCTGTAGTCAGGGAATGCAGCACAGCAGTAGGTATGGCCCATGCTAGATTTACATGTGGTAGCCTGTCCCCCCAACCTGGCACACCTCCTGGCCACCTCTGCTTTCCCCTCGTGACCCCCTAGAAAGAAAGCTGGGCCTTCTGAAAAGTAGCCTGAGAGGTGAATGATATTTGTTAAATACTTGAATGTCCCAGGCACCCACCTGAGGGTTTTGCATGGGAATCTCTTAGTTCTCCCAGCATCCTCGAGGTAGACACTATTATCATCCCCTGAGACACAAAGAAGTTAAACCACTGACCCAGGAAACACAGTGATTAAGTCAGGCTGGGTTTTGATCGCAGTGATGTTAAATCTGAGGCCTATACTTTTTCCATCATACTGTGGAATCTCAAATTGTGGCATCTCTACAAAAAAAAAAAAAAAAAAAAAAGCCACCTGAGTGCTGTCACCTGCCAAGAGAGAGACAGAGGACAGACAAAGGGGATGCAGCTAAATGCTGGGCTGTTTGTTCTTGGGGGCCACGGTGCCGAGTCCAGTGACTGGGAAGGAGGGGCTGTGAGCCACCGGCTTTCCAACAGCGTGATCCAGAGCGACGCTTGGGCAGAAGATAGGTTCTCTTTGAAGCCATTGTCTCCAGAAAGGTTTTCCAGCCTCCAGCCACTCCTCCACTCCAGCTTTCTTGCTTCTTTCTGCCTCTCGGCTTGTTTTGGTTGGCTCCTTTGCCCACAGCTCTCTCCCTCCACCAAAGACAGGTGCTCCAATGTAGAAGTCTGACAGATTTGGGCTTCTACCCAATGCCACGTCCTTGCTGTGTGAGCGTTGGCAAGTTGTTCTATTGCTTGATTTCTGGGGAGTGTGTTATGTTATGCTTTATGCTATGTTATGTTATGTTTTATGCTACATTATATTATGTTATATTACAGTCTTCTTCATGGTGTTATTATGAAGATTGATGAGATAATGCATATCAGATTTCTAGCAGTTTTCTTGGCGTATTGCAACCACCAATAAATTGCACACATACTGTCTATGTAATCTTCTTGAACTCAGAGACTTTTGTCTCTTCTGTCTCCCATAATTCTATTCTTTTTGAAATGTCACTTGTAGCCCACTTTTTCCAATGTTTTTTCCCCACAGGAATCCAGTTCATTAAACAAGAAGCCAGTTTTGTTTTTTTTGATCCAGATTTCCTTTATGCATACTCTCATGACGGTGTGAGCTTGCCACTTTCATGTTTGTCTTTCTTCCTTATCTACAACTGCCAGTGGGGAGGAGAGTACTGAGCTAGTAATGAGAAGGATGAGGCTTCTATTTTGCCTTTAGCTTTTTTGCTAAAGGTGATTTCACTTTTTTTTCCAGCACATGATGGGGGTACGAACGCTTTGGTCACATAAATTACCTTTGCACTGCCTGAGTCAAAGCTATAAGCATGCCTGGGAGATTTCACTGTTTTGTACCTTAGTATTCTCATCTAGAAAATTGAAATAATAAGACCTCTCCAATCCACTTCACAGGGTTATTAAAAAAATTCAATAAGATATACTGTGTAAAATATTTAGAAAACCTAAGAATGCTGTATGAATATAAGGCATTGTTATTCAAATACAGAGCTTCTTAAGAGCTTTAACTTTCAGCTCTGTGATCAGTTAGCGTTTGATGTGGAGCAAGCAACCACAAGTTCTCAGCGTCATGCAGCAGTAAACACTGACTTCTCACACATCTGCGGATTGAGCCGATCCGGGCTGGGCTTGCTTCTACATCTGGGGGTGGCTGGAGTCTGGCTGGCCGTGCTGGGCCTCACTGGGTCCCTGCAGCTCCACATGTTTCTCATCCTCCTCCCAGGATTAGCAGACTAGCTCGAGTGTGTCTTTCTTCAGAATGATGGTGGAAGCGTAAGAAAGCAAGTGAAAACACGTATGGCTTCTTGAAGCCGAGGTTTGGAATTGGTACATCGTTGCTTCTATTGGCCAAGCGAGTCACATAGCTGAAATCAGGGGTAGAGTTTATGCATCACCCACTGTGGGAGGATTTTTCTAAGTTTCAGGAGGGCACGGATACAGGGAACAGTGACCACTGGGGTCATTAATGCAAATCTCCCACACTTTGTTTCTTGCTCAGTGCTAGGACAGGGTTCTCTAATAGAGAATCTAATAGAGGCTCATTGCTTTTGGAAAGAAAGATGGCGGGCTCAGGGGGAGAGACAGAATTTATCACCTCTACCACGGCTGATTGATTCTAGGACCCAACGACAAAATTCCTTACTTGTGTAAAAATTTAGATAGTGAAGAAGATGAAGTGACCATCATGAAATTCGGTCCCTGCTTTTAGTCTTTTTCAGTGTTTTTTTGTATGAACAAAGATCCATTCTTCCCCCCTGCCCAAGGTTATTACTTTTACAACAGTGGGAAAATACTCATGATATTCTTTTCCCCTTACTTCTCGGGGTTCCTTTAGATTCCTGTGTGTTTCTGAGGAGCTGGAAGAGAAATACATTTAACATATGACTATGGGATTCTTGTCTGAGACCATGCCCCATCTCAAGCCACATTCACCCCCATAAAAGCTTTCGTTAGCACCAGTTATGTCCTGTAGGATGCCAGATCCCCATAAACAGATAACTTGAACCGCTGTGGGTTCCCAGCAATGAGATTTTGCCTGGCAGGTTTATTTGTAAATAACTCCAAAGTACTGAGTGAAATATCTCAGAGTGAAAAGTTTTGGGTTAGAAATTTTCAAGCTAGAACAGCCTCTTCAAAGGAAGATTAGGGAGTCAGGGGGAGGGAGGAGAGAGATCTTAATGGGCGAGCCTCCAGGTTTCCGGATGTTCCTTCAAAAGGACTCTCCCAAATGATCTGAGCCCAAGTTACACAGTAAGTGAGAAGGAAAGAAAATGGTCTGCAGTATCTTTATTAGGTCTGCATGAATTCATTAAAAGTGTGGTTTTGAAGGAGAGTTGAGGAGTAGGGGAATATGCACATATGTACACACACACACACACACACACACGCACATATACATATACAAAAGCAAAGAGTTCAGTGTTGGTGTTGTCAAATGTTTTTCTTTTTCCCCTCAGAAAGTAAATCCAGGGTCTGGATTCCTGCCCTTTAGGTTATGTTCTTGTTTTCTTTTTAAACTAAAACAACTACTTTTTCAAAGAGAGTAAAAGAAAAAAATATAACAGAGCAGCGGCTGACTTGCACTGCACTTAAAATTTCCCAGGAAGATATCTGTCGCAAGCTCCCCAGGCATAAGAAAATAAGCTTCTGTTAAGGTGGCACTGAGGTGCCAGAATGGGTGTTCAACCCTTAGACCAGCTCTTAGCTTTCTGGGAGTTTCAAGGTTGGAGGGACAACTTTGCCAACTGTACCCTTGACTTGGGACAAGGGATCCTACATCTGGAGAAGTTAGATGGTTCACTGCTTTCTTTCCCACACAAAATTATTCATTCATTCAATAAATATTTAGTGAGAACATACTACCTACTGGGCACTGTGCTAAGTGTTGGGATGTGATGGTCAGAGGTAAACAAAACAGACATGGTCTTTGTCCTCCTGGAATGTATAGTTAGGTGGAGGTGGTTGGGGCACAATTAATTAAGTAAATTTACTTAATTAAATAATAGGTGCCATGGAAGAAATAAACAAGATTCAAGGACAGATAATAGCAGGGACTTATAGATTGATCAGGGAAAGCTTCTCCATGAAGGTGATATTTAAGCTACACATGCAGAGACCTTGACTCTAAATCTGAGGGCTCAGAATTTCTTACTTCTCTCTCTGAAACAGAGGAGGTTTTGGCCCACAGTAAAGGAGGCTAAGAAATGATTTAATCAATTTCTTAAGAGTTTTGGTTAGCTCTCTCACCTGTGCTGGAAGCAGGTATGAAGTCTTAAAACACTTTAATACACGAACCCCAGGAAGTATCCATAACTACTGCTGGCTCTGATGGTAGGTTCAGTTGAATCAGCTTGGTTCCATGAGCATAGTTGTTTTCCATCTCCCTTGTTGAAAACAAAAGTGGGTTTGAATCAACATAAAGAGGAAGTTGCTGAACACCAAAAGAACTTCCAAACCATGTGTGTCATGGACTCTTTATGTGAGATAAAGGTGAGTCTTAATAAAACAATGAAGAAGTAGACTTTGACAAAGATGAGAGGATGGTAAAGATGATTTTTCATAAAATTTACTAAACAAAATCCAATACCACATTAAGAAAGTAATATATTATGACCAGGTGGGATTTATTGCAAGAATGCAAATGTGTTGAGTTTTAGAAAATACATTAGGGTAATAAACTAAATTAGTATACTTAAGGAGAAAAACCATGATTATCTCCATAGATGATGAAAAAACCTTTGAAAAAATTCAACACCTATTCCTAATGAAAGCACTTAAGAATGTAGGAATTGATGGCTACCTTCTTATCAAGATTAAAAATAGATAGTTTGGTCTTAAGTATCTTACTTAATGAGAAAACCTTAAGAACAAGAACAAGGCAAGAATATCCATTCTTCTCTTTATTTAACATTTTACTGAGATATTAGCCAATGCAATTAGATGAGATAAATCAATTAAAGGCATAAGAATTGGAAACAAAGAAGTAAAATTGTCACTATTTACAGATGATATGATAGTATACATGGAAAACTCAATCAATAATAAAACTAACTTGAACAATAAAAGATTTTCCTAAATTTAGACAAGGTAGCAGAATTTAAAATTAACATTCAGAAATCAATAGTTCTTATATATACAAACAAAAACCATTTAGAGGATATAATGATATAAAAAATTTCATTTAAAATAGTAACAAACTTTGAACATTTAATAAGAATGTGCAAAAAAAGGAGAGAACTTTAAACCTTCCTTAAAGAAACAAAAGTAGACTTGAACAAATGAAAAGACAATTTTTGTTTTTGCTTAGCATGTTTTAATATCATAAAGATGTCATTGTCCTCTTAATATATAAATTGAATACAATCCTTATGAAAATTTTCAAATTTTTATAGAGAAACTGATACTAAAGTTTATGTGGAGAAAATAAACATGCAAGAGTAACGAAGAAAGCATCAGGAAATAAAAATGACCTACAATGGAAGATTATCTCTGCCTGAATTTAAAATGTACTCTAAAGTTTCTGTAACTAAACTTTGGGCATAAGTAGACAGATTAACCAGTGAAATAAGATATAATACAAAACAGACTCACACACACATGAAAATTTAGTACATAATAGACATAAAAGCTCCAATCACTTGCTAGCCATTTAAAGAAAAGATACAATGAAATATACGTTAAACCACATACAAGAATAAACCTCAAATGTGTCGAAGATAATAATTATTAAAATAAAGTCTGACATTCTAGTTAGAAGAAAACATAAGTAAATTAATTTCTGATTTGGATCTGACCTGGGTCTAACTATGATTGAAATCCTGCAATAATAATAAAGGTAGTGACAATAATAATAATGATAATAAAACTTGACTATGTAAAATTTAAAAATAATAGCTTTGCATGGTTAAAAATATCATAAGCAACAAATTCAAAAGCCAAGCAACAAACTGGCAGAAAACATTTCCATGTATATTACAGATAAAGAGATGATGTCCCCAAAGTATGAAGAATTTTTTAAAATTGAGGAAAAAAGAAAAGCTGAAAACCAATAGAAAAAATGGGCAAAAGATATGTTCATATAATTTTTAAGCAGTTCATAAATATATAAAACTATGCTCAACTTTCAAATATCCTTAAACATATAAACATATTCAAATATGTTTCCCATAATAAGAAAAATGTAAATTAAATCTAAAATTAGATACTACGTTTTACCTATCAAAATCATAAAAAAAAATTAAAAATGCTTGACGTACGTTGCTGACAAAGCTGTGAGAAAACAAACACTCTCATTGCTAGTAGAAATTAAAAATGATAAAACTTTTGGGAGGGGAAGTTGCAATATCCAATGAAAATACTTAGCATCTATCTCTTGATGTAGCAATCCTTCTTCCAGAAGTTTACTTTGAAGATATACCTTCAGCAATATTGAAAATACATTTGCAAAATTCTTCACTGCAATATTGTTTATAATTGCAAAATACTGGAAAAAAACCTAAATTTCCATGCATAATAGACTGAATAGACTATGATATATCCACCCAATGGAGTATTATGGAGCTGTAAAACAGATGAGGAAGATCACTATGCCTGATAGGGAGTGATTTTCAGCATATTTTATTAAATGGGAAAAGCGAACAGCAAAAGAGTATTTATACAATGTATACTATACTACCTTTGGGGTAAGAAGAAGGATGAAAGAAAATATACATATTTATAGTATTTGTTTAATTTTTCCAGAAGAAACACAAGAAGGATGAACCAGAAATGAATAAATTTTTTTTTACTGGTAGAGCAGGGGTCCCCAACCTTTTTGGCACCAGAGACCGGTTTCATGGAAGACAATTTTTCCATGGACTGGGGATGGGGGATGGGGAGGGTTTCGGGATGACTCAAGTGCATTACATTTATTATGTACTTTGTTCCTATTATTATTGCATTGTAATATATAATGAAATAATTATACAACTCACCATAACGCAGAATCAATTGGAGCCCTGAGCTTGTTTTCCTGAGACTAGATGGTCCCATCTGGGAGTGATGGGAGACAGTGACTGATCTGACAGGGGGTAGAGCTCAGGCGGTATTGACCAATGGTGAGTGGCTGTAAATACAGAGGAAGCTGGCCTGCTGCTCACCTCCTGCTGTGCGGCCTGGTTCCTAGCAGGACACAGACTGGTACCAGTCTGCCGCCCGGGGCTTGGGGACCATAGCTATAGAGGATGTGGGAAAATGGAGTGGAAAGGATGAGTGGTTGGGGATAGAGGATGACACCTCTCTGAGTATGCCATTTGTGTAGTTTTTACTTTGGGACCCATGTTAACATTTTACATACCAACCCCCCCCCACTAACTATATCATAAATGAATAACATTACCACACTGAGCTAGAGGAAAAAAATAAAAACTAACACAAGTTACCATTTGAGGTTGTTGCCAGTCTCAGACGGAAGAACAGAGGAGGTGACCCTAATCACAGTGACTGGTACAGAGAGGTGAGCAAGAAATATGAGTCCTTTATTCTATCCCCGGCCCCTCTGGCTTAGCTGGTAGGAGGTAAAGATCAGTGGATCTGAATTTAGACTATTTATCTTCTCACACATGGCTAACACACACAAATGCACACACACACATACACACACGAACACACATACAGAATGCTGGCATTTCTTCAGTTTGTCTCTCTAGGTCTACTCTGCTCTTCATGGAAGCCGATCATATGGCCTACATCAGTGATATCCCTGATCTCCTGGCTTCTATTAGATTTGGAAAATGGGAAGCCTTGGCAGATCATTGAAGAGAGGATATACCCTCCCTGTGGGTCATCTTGGGCTCTCTGTGTCCCTTGGCAGAAGGTCACCCTCTTGTTAGGCAACACTTTTCACACAGCTCTCTGTCTCTGGGTTTCAACACCACTCCGTCTCCTGGCCCCATAATACCTAGGGGTGGCCATGGCCCTGGCTGTCATTAGTACCAGAGAACTGCACGATCCCTTACGATTTCACTGTACCCTGCAAATATAATAGAACCTTTATTCAACTTTTCCTCAAATAATCCAATTTCAGCCTACTGTGTTCTGCTTGCACTCTTACTGATGTACATGTGTGCACACACAAACAAACACACATACTGTGCGCACACACACACACACATGCACACTCATACCCATACACTCTTCATTGAATGCTATAGAATATTCAGGGTTCTTTGAGAACAACTTCCCGGAAGACAACTAATGGGAGATAAGCTCAAAGATTGGTGAGAATTTGATAAACTTGGCTGTTGTGAGCACCATGGGAATGTTTTCCTGAACCTTCCATGTGCCTTCAACTCATTACAATAAGTGCTCAGTCAGCAATATGTCCCCTATTAACATGATAGATTTTGGGGGGCCACAGATCTCTTTGGGGATCTTATGCAAGCTATGAAACCTCTCCTTAAGAAAAACCTACATATTTAATTCTGTACGTAATTTTGAAACTTCACATATCCCCAAAGGTCATTCGTGATGCCCAGAGTTAAATATCTGTGTTTTAAGTAAAAGGAATATTCACAACTTCTAGAATACTAGGCATCTCCAGAGAAAGTCTGGCATCCTTTGGTAACTCATGGCATTTATTACATTAGTTTTGCAAGGAACACCCCCCACCCCATGTCCATGTCATTTCCTTTCCATTGGACTTTCCTCCCTTGATTGTGGACTCTATGTATTAATACCAGAAGGGCACTACTTCTAAGGTCATGTGTCTCCTCCCAAACTCTGATTTGCACTGGGGCTTTGAGGGTGACTATGGGAGTACAAAGGAAGAGGCAGGAAAGGGTAGTACTAATTAGAGACCTTGCTTGGCCTTTTGCGACTGATAAAGATTTTGTCCCTTATTATCTAAGAGGTGTGGATTTGCATTTCCAAAAATAGCTCTGTGTTTTGGACAATAGCCACTTCCCCTTTGTTCCTCTTTGGTATCTCTCCTCCTAAATGACTTTCCAGGATAACACAAAATAAGCAAGCCATTTACAGGAACAAAACAAAGAACTGCATTACTGGCATTAAAACATCTCAAGGAGAGTTTAGGTAACATACAATATCTTAACTCAACAGGATCATGGAATCACTAGACTGTAAGCCCCACATGGTCAAAGACTGTCTGCTTCTATAATCCATCCCCAACAGCTCCCATTGCATGACCCAGAGTTGTCACCCAATGTCATTTAGTTGAGTAAATAAATGAATGGATGAATGAATCAAACTTCTATTGTCTAAATAAACTTTGGAGGTGCCTTAGTCCAGTCTTTCCTTTGATGTTTAAATGGTCTTCATCTTCCAATCCAATGCATATTTATCAAATGCTTCCTATGTGCAAGGACTCTGGAGGTTATCAAAATGAAATAGATTTGGACCATGCCGTAAAAATTTGTAATCTACTAAGGGAGAAGATATACAAATAACTACACTACTAGAGCAAAAGTAAAAAGGAAAGAAAAATGTCTGCAGTTAGTGATTATTCCACCATGGTTCCAAAAGTTTCAGTTATAGGGAACTAACTTCCATGACTAATAAAAGTCAATATGAATTGTGTGCTTACTGCATGCTAAATACATCACATCATTATAATGTTTATATTTAATTGTATGCTATTATTGTGCCTATTTTGCAAAAAGGAAATTGAGACTCAGAGAGATTAAGGAACTTGCTCAAGGTCACAGAGCTAGTAAGTGGTAGAACAAAAACTCCTACATTCTGACCCAGTCCACATATAAACAGATGTATTGCTAGAAAGATCTTGATGTTGCACTGAAATCTGCCTCTCCTTACTTTCCATTTGGAACTAATTCCACTCTCCCATGCCACAAAGACCGAGTCTCTCATTACTCGAAAAAACAATTAATGAGTTAAATCACATCAAGTTAGTTTAATAGTCAGCAATTCTCTGTTGCAATTATAGTTTAGGCTGCTACCATTTTTGTCATAAGCATTGGTCCAACACTGAATTTCTTCTCTAGTTCATTGCTTTCTTTCTCCTTGATTTCATCCCCCATGAAAATCACCAGTTTGTAAGTATTGATGCTATAGCAACCTGGTGATTTTTATGTTTTCTGACTCATTTACCCCAAAGCCATAGTTGCTTCAAATGCCTTTGGGTTTGTGGCCCTCTCCTCTTTGGTTCCTGTCATGTTTATCTGGTTGTGTCTTTATTCACTTAACAAATATTTGCTATGGATTTCAACCCTATTGGAGAGCAAACACTGTCTAGTAATGGGTATACAAAGAGGGAAAGACATCATTCCTTCCTCCAAGGAGAACACAGTGTTGTTTGGGAGCTAGACATGCCAACAATTGTAATGTAATACCAAATGGTGTTAATGAAGAAATACGCCACATGTCATGTGCAATGAAAGGGTGTCCCTTCAGTCTGTCCCAGGGATGCTAGGCAAGTCTTCAGAGAGGGGTAGTTTGGGGGTTAAGAGCTGATGGAGGACTCAGAACTTCCTAGACAGACAGTGGAGGTAGGATACTCCAGGGAAAGGGATGAAGCCCCAAGTTGTGAGACAGCACGTGAAGGAGCACAGTGCATTCAGGCCCTTCTGTGTGGGTTCTCCTATCCTTTGCTTCCACTTTGTTTCTTCCTCTATGTTTCTGCGTAAGATAGTGTCAAATAAGGATTGGCACGTGTGCACATTTGCTGGTGCATGTGCATGTGCTTATGTACATGTCCCCAAGGATGCACATATTCAAAAGCCTGAAGATCCCCCAATAGCTTCATTCAAATCACATTGTTCCCATTTTCGGATCATAAACCTGGCTGAGGGGCAGACAGGACATCCTTGTAGGAAGGAGTCTGACCTCAGGGAGACGTGGCCTCCACCTCTCAACCTATGATGTCTGCTCCCAACAGGGGACATCTCTCTCCTGCCATGAAGCAAGAGGACAGATTTAGTCAGGTGTGGCACTGGTGTCCTAATCTCCTAAGGGGACGCAATGAATAGTGGTGGTGGGGGGGTCCTGTTAGATGGAGGGAATCAAGTGTTCCCAATGATCAGTATAGAAGAAGGAAGTGCAGCAGAAGTGCTGTCTGACCACTGCCCTCAGTGGGCACCAAAGAGGCCCAGTGGGCCAAGGCTCTGATCCAGTTTTCACTTGGCCAGCCGACTGGAAACAGCTACTCACTGGGCCACTGGGTTCTTTCCAAAGAACAGTGAACAGCAGTTTGGGGTAGGTGGGGGTGGGTGCTGGTTGGGCAAGAATGTCAGAAGCAGAGGCAAGCCCCATGGCCCAATAGTTCCAATACCAAAGAAGCCTTCATCTGGGAGAATGGGACAACCCATCCTAAAGACAGGAAGAAGAAACAGGAAATTAAAAAAAGACACAACCACTAAGTAAACTGAAGCACTCCTTAACCACCCCCTTGGGTAAACAGATCATCTTCTTATAGAATGATATGGAAGGCCAGGCTGGCCCTGCTCTTGCTGTTAAGAAACATGGCGGTTGGGCTTTCTGCGCCTGGAGACTCGGGCCAGCCTTTGTGCATGTGCACGTAGATATTTTGACTCCAGTTCCCTTTTCAGGGTTTCTACTGCAGCTGGTCCTTGAGAGATCTGCCTCTGCCCTCTCATTTCCAAATCCCTTTTGTTTTCATCAGTTACTGGGGTTCCCAGGTACAGGGCAGGCTGGGTATCCAGGGCATGTGACTACCTCCCTCAGCAAATTCAGCTCAGACCCAGAGACACTGAGAAGGCTGAATTCACACTGAAGGATCATCGAACCAACCCTCAAGTCATTTTTTCCAACTTAGATTTCTACAGGGTGTCCGTAAACTCTGGAAACATAGATAATGTTATTTCATTTTATTTGTACAGATTGAAAAATGCCCTTGACAATATAATGTATATTTGCTTGTGCTTCCAAAGTTTATGGATGAATGAGGGTGGTCAGCGAGATTCATGTTGTTAGGGAATAGGTTATTTTGCCTAATATTTATCTTTTCATTCACTCTGCCAAGCAAACAGTATGTTTGAAGCCATATTATGTGCTAGATAGCGTGAAAGACACAGATGTGCAGAAGATAAACTGCCCTCCAGCGGTTTACAGTGTACTCCTTAGGAATGATGCTTGCACTCAGTAAATAGCACAGGCAGAATGTGTGTATGTCTTTGTGCTCATCACCAAGTGTGGGAAATGGCCAGGTCATGGATCTCTTCCCTTAGTGGTGGCAGAAACCCAACTCCAACTTAAGCAAAAGGGGTATGATTTATTCAAAACAAAAAGGAATTATTTATTGAAAGCAAACAGGGAATTGATTATTGCTTCTCACAAATGGTAAGCCAAAGTAGACCTGGCTTCAGATAGAGGTAGATCCAAAGACGTGTGAAGGTATCAGGACCCTGCCTGAGTTGAAGCCAACATACAGGGCAGAGCCAGGACCTGAGAGACAGATGAACTCTCTCCAGGTGCCATGTCTTTACCCAGTAGACCTCCTGCACTCCAGGACACATCCAGCACACCTGTGAGAAGACCTTGGTTGCCCCTCCATGGCTTTCATCACCAAATCTGGACCAACTCCTCCTCCTTGGAGATGAAATACTTGTATTGGCCATACTGGGACAGGTGCCATCCATGTGAATGGAGCGAGAAAGAAGTGAAATCCTCAAAGAGATGCTGGGTCAGCCTGTCACAAATATCCCCTACTGTGAGCCAGATCTGAGGGGGTTACTACTGGCAACAGACAGATAGTAGGGAGAAAATGGGGAGGAAAATGAGGTGGCCCCTCAGGTGTCTGAGGTGGCCTAGACAGGCAGGTGCTGGAAGATGGAATCTGGGCAACAGTGAGTCAGGGGATTGACTCTACCTTGGTGTCTGCGGAGAGGAGCTGAGGCACACGTGGCTGGAGGGGAGGGGAGGAGACTCAGACGCAGCTAAAGAGCTTACTCTTTGGTGGGATGTGGGGAACAGAATTACCTGGCAATGGATTAAAGCCAGGGAAAACTTTAGCTTCAGAGTGTTGGGTAGGCTGAGATAGAAGAAATGAAGCGGCAAATGGAGGAGGTATTCCAATAATCTGGTGGGGGGGAAGGGCAAGGGGAGAGGGTCTGAGCAGGGTGACAATGGACCTGGACAGGAGGGACACTGCAGCCAAACCGAGCTTGCGTCCAGTTGAACATGGAGACCAAGGGAAGAAACAGTGAAATAGTGCTGCGATTCTAGCCCAGGGGACTGGCAGTGAGCAGTACGGCTATATCTTTACTTCTGTTTGTGAGCAGAAATAGTGTCATCTCTGATGAATATGTTCAGCAAAAGATGTTTGCACTAAAAGGACTGAGTTTCTAGTGCTTTTGTCTTGGTCAAGTTCTCTTTACATGGAGAACCATTGTCTCTGAGCAGATGTGCTATTTACATAACTGGAGACCACGTAGCACTTTCCCACGTTCCAATGACTTTTGCTACTCACCTGTGTGTTTACTCTGGAACAGACGCAAAGCCCAGGTTGTTTCTAGCTCTTCTCCAATATTGAAAAAATGTCAGTGAGCTGAGCCTGGTTCCCTGTTATACCCGACAGAAGGAGCTCAGAGGAGAGTGTTGGTAACTGAAGTTAAGGAAGAGTCAAAGGTGGCTGCTAGCATTTCTGCCAGGCCACAACTAAAATAAAAATGGAATTGGATTTGAGTAGCCAACCTTCAATTAAATATGAACATTAAGATGTCCAATTTACACCGTCCGGGGGCCCCTGGAGCCCAGAAGGGCCGTATACACTTTGCTGATGCAGGTAAAGCAGGACTTTGTTTCAGGGTCTCTGACAGGCTCGTGACCATCTACAGCCCTGTTGCCACAATTTCTGTGGAGATGGGAGAAGATGGATGCATCCAGGCTGGGGAGGTGCTCTCATCTGTACCAGGGGGGTGCGGCACGGGTTAGTGTAAGACTGGGAATGTGCTGACAGATGGCGTGTGGTAACAGGGCTGGAGGGACGTGAGTGTGCTGGGCACTGCCAATGCCAGAGAGGAGGCCTGACTAATGGGTGCTGCCACGGTAGGCTGGGCTCTGCGGGAAGGAGGGGATTGTTGTTGTGGCCAGAGGGGCTGAGCTAGGAGGGGCAGAGGAAAACACATGCTGGGGGAAACTGCCTGGTGAATGGACCAGTTAGGAGACAGGATTGTCCACTAAGGGGTGGCAGAAGCAGGGAGGTGCTTGAACTTGACAGAGATGACCTCTCAGCGCTGAACAGAGTCCCACGTAAGAGAAAGAACACAGATGTGAGTGCAAGTGGCTTAGACAGTTGTTTGCACTCCATTTCCTAATCTGTAGGGTTTGCTAAACTCACCCCATTTGCTACTTTTCCTATAGGTAAGGGTGGCACCCAACCAAAGAGAGGGATGTGGACAGAAATACAAAACTTTGCCTCTCAGTACTCTCTTGAGAATGTAACACCACTTTCACATCGGACAGCCCTCATGTTCCCACTTCTTTGCCTAAAAACATCTTTTAAGGCCTAGCTCACATGTCACCTTGGCCATGGAAACTTTATCACCAGGGGTGGGTGCCTGTTCTCCTTCTGTCTGGGGACACCTCTTACTTAGCCTTTAATTAAATTCATCTGTGTAATGGTCTTAATCCCCGCTGCCTAGTAAATGCCCTAAATATATGTGACCAAATAAACCCCTCCTGTCCCTTGGTAGCTAGTGTAGTGTTTAGTTGATATTCTAGTTATTATGATGATTAGCATTTATTAAAGGTTACTGTGTGCAAAGTGCCATTATTCCATTTATTATTCACAAAAATATGAAAAGTTAGTTTCTATTATTTTCTAGTTTTTTAGATAACATGTATATATTTGTCATTTTTATTGTTGCTAGCAGATTGAAGGAAATAAAATCATTGCATTGGGTGGGGGATGTTGAGTGGGTCTTGCTCATTCCTGTTATTTCCTGGCACCAGAATCATGCCCTGGGGCTCTCTTCATCTGCTTGCTCCCCCTAAGGAGGAGGAGGAAGGGAAAGTGTAGCCAGTCCCTTCTTAGTCCTCTTCCTCCTAGAATGAACCTGTAGCTGGGTGGACCATTCTGTAGAGTTCTGGGACTTGGAATTAGAAAACCTACTTGCACCATCACGAAGCCACCTTCACCAGCTTTCACAGCGACAAAGGTGGTATTTTGTTCCCATTCTCCTTATTCTATTTTTTTCTTGCTTCCCCCTGGTTTAGAATTCTGGTGGGAAAGGAGTGCTGTTCATGGGCTGCCTTCCGACTCCCACCTGGCCCCTCCTAAGTCCTTCATCCTCATCTCCATCACTGGCTTGGCTGTGGCAGGGTACAGGTGCCACGTGGCCTCTCCCTGGAGTCTTCCAAAACTGTTTCCTGCCTCATGAGCTTGGTTTTCCTTTTCTTTGGGAGTACAAAAGTGGACACCCCCATCCCACTCCTCACCTGCCATCAGGGGAAGCTAATGGGATGTCAAAGGCAAAGTGAGTGGAGTGAATATTCAAAAAACAGATCCATGTTTAGCCTTGTCCCCACCTGATGACAAGCTAGCGGAGGGACAGGGGATCCTGAATCTTGGGGGTGGGATGAGAGTGCCCAGGAAGCTGCTGGGAAGACTAAAAGACTAAATATGGTCTTGACAAGTTTCTGAAAGGGCCCCTGTCACTCCTGAGGCAGGCAAGATGAGGCCGTGTGGAAAGGGCCTTCAAGAAGCCAGGGGGGAGGGCTGAACATCACAGTGTGCTGAAGACTGTACCAGATCCTTGACATAGGTGCCATTATCCTGTTTTACACATTTGAAACCAAGGTAAGAGAGAAGCAACTTGTCCCGGCTACACAGGGAATAGGTAGGAAAGTCTGGATTTGAACCTACCACTGTCTGACTGCAAAGGCCTTGCTCTTTCTCTCGCCCTAGAAGATGGGTGAGGGTGAGAGGGGGCAACTAGAAGTTGGGGGATATTCACGGGGGAAGAGTGAGACACGTGGTGATTGGGTCTACAGAGCAGGAGAAATGCAACCATGTCTGGGCCCGGGAGGCTGAGTTTCCTGGAGACAGGGGGTGAGTAGAATTGACTTTTGGTTGACACCACCTCCTGGATCTTTAGGATCCCTCCAAATCCCCAAAATGCTGCTCATTGTAAACCGAGAAGCACACTTGAGTGGTTATCCGTGCCACACCGTGATTGCTCCAAGGACGTGGATTTGGGGATGGCCACAGCCGCAGTTCCATTTCTCTTCTTCAAGAGCTGGATCATTGCTCCGGGGTCTTCCACCTCCCTCCCCACCTCCTTCCACTCTCACTGCCAGCTCCCTCCTTGGAAGAGCTGGGGCAAAGTCAGGGTGGAGGCTGTGCATGTGCGTGTGTGTGCACACACGTGCCTGCACCTTGTGTGCATTGAGTCAAGAATGGGCAGGAGGGGAGGCCTGGAGGGCGAGGCAGCCCTGAGTAGTCTGGTGCTGAACTTGAACGGAGAGGGGCTGTTGGATGTTAGCACCAACTCTGTGCAGGGCGTGGGGGCCGTCAGACGAGGATGCGCTGGCTGAGACATGAGACGTCTCAGGGGAGGCTTTGGCTGAGGCAATGGAAGAATGCTTGTCGGGAACTGGCTTGCCTGGAATTGTAACCTCCCCTGCTGTCTCTGCATCGCACTGGGGCACAGCCCTGTGCCTCTTAGCTGGTTAGAATCCTTTCCTAGCTGGGGAGGGGCACTGGAGACCTGGTGACCAGGGGCAGCTGTGAGCTCATGGCAAGAGCATTGGACTCAGAGTGAATTTGGGATCAAGTTCCGCTTGGGACCCTATTTGGGTTTGCTGCTTGTTGAAGGTAGAAGCAAACACAAACAATGGACAAACAAAAAACACTTTCCCTCAGTCAGGTTTCCCATTTCTTTAGTGCGGATCACAACATCCATCATACAAGGCTACAAGAATGGGAGAGAGAACTTGTGCAACGGCAAGGACCCTGCCTGGCACATCTTAAGCCCTACATGAATACTGAACAACACAGTCAGACTGACTGCAACTGAATCTACTGGTCCCATCTTCATGTAAAACCTAGATATTTTGTACCTCATGGATGTTTTGCATCAATTTTGATTTTTAAAAAATATTGCATTAAAATATTATTTATCACAACTACTGAGTTTTTGGTGATCCCTTAAATTTTGTGCTAGTGTTATCAGAGTTGCAGCACTGTTGGCCTTGTCTCTTACAATCAGATCTCTTAATTTTTCACGCCTCAGGCTTCTCACCTGCAAAATGGGAATAATAATAGCATCTCCCCTACAGGCTTGTGCTGAGAGTGAAATGTGTCAATACACGTCCCACATCTTCATCTTCAGCTGCACCCAGTGCTCGTAGGCACTCAGTAAACGTTAGCCATCATTCTTGGCGTTGCTGCTGCTGTGAGTGTTAGTAGTCATTCTCTCAGCCTGGAGAGAGGCTCTTCCAGATGAGACATTCTCCATGGAGGGAGAGAGGGGAGTGAGCTGCACCCTGGAAACAGGAATGGGTCAGGTGAAGGAGCTCAGGTTTTTCAGGGCCCCAAAGCCAGGGCAGGGAAGCACGAGAGCTGCTGCAAAACCCAGGGCTGAGCGTGCAGGGGAGAGGCAGCCTTGCCAAGCCCTTGCAGAAAATGCTTGCAGGGCAACTCCTCTCTGGAGACGCCACACGTTGCCCCAGCAGCTTTTCCTTTTGGGGCTTGTTTAACATTTCAAACAAAATAAAATAAATAAATGCAGTGTTTATGGAAACCTAAGACAGAAATGAAGATGACTTAGGAGAAAGTTAAGTGGAAGCAGGCCAGAGGGAGTTCAGAGGATGCCCCTTTCCTCGGCGTTAGCAGTTTTGTGCTTTCGTTTGTCAGCTCTTCCTGCTGCCCCCATGCATGTCTCCCCAGCAACCCTTCTGCTGATGTGCACAAATGTACGTGTGTGCACGTGCACACACACACAGGCACACACACACTTCCATCCCAATGAAAGGCACACTTCAGACACCATCTCGCACAGCTTGCTCTCTTTCTGGAAACGTATCCACCCACTTTCTCCTTTATCTTTTTGACTATTTTTTTTTTCGGACAAAGAATCTCATTAACTCATTCTGGTCAGATGGTGTATACGTCCCTTTAAGTCCTTGTTGCCTATAAGATTTTTGGTCTTGACATTCACTCTGGATAGATCAAGCCAGACTTGTTTTTATGTAGATAAGCCATTCCCAAGTCAAAGTTCCCAGGAGGGGAGAATGTGGGCAGAGGAAGCAGGTTCCTACAAGGAAGACTTTTGTAAAATGTTTTGCTTAGATTTGCCTCTCTGTGCATTAAATATATGTAGACCACTTTATTCTTCTATCTCTTTTTTTTGGTATCTTTTCCTTTGTCACCCAGTCTGACTTTACTAGATTCCCCCCCCCATGGGAGAGAGGCTTTGCCAGGAGCGAGGACACTGCGGGGTAGAGTGGTGAACGTGTGAGGATGCCTCATTAGCCTGTGTGCAATCTCCAGGCCCTTCCCAGCAAGCACAGCTCCTAAGCCCAGCGCTCTGCTCCTGAAGCAGGTCGAGGCATTTCCAGGAGTCCTCGTGTCCAGAAGCTCAGGACAGCTCAGTGCTGAAGGCATCCTGATGCCAGTGACAGCGCAGATCCTGGAAACCATAGGTGGCCTCCACGTGTTCTTCTGGCCTCCACAGGGCTGGCTGTCCACCGACAACCAGTCCAGCCCTGGGGGGAAGCTCTGATCTGTAGGAGCAGGGAGGGCTCACATGGCTTAAGCCAGGGCCGGGCCTAGGGACATGAGGATGTGCAGAAGACCCACGTGGCAGGTGTGCGGAACAGAAGCCTTGTCTCCAGAAGGGTTGAAGTTGATCTCCAGAATGTGCTGTCCACATGGGGATGTCAGAGTCGTCACTCATTTTGGCTTAGCTGGATGACAGGTGAGAAGTTACCTCTCTTGAGTCTTAAGAGAGTTGGGAACACTACTTCACAGGATTGTGAGGGTTAGATTTATACAAGATATTTTTTCTAGAATATACTACGGGGCCAGGACTATGCAAAGTGCTTTAATCTGCATTTATCTCTTCCCCTTTCCTTGCCCTGTCCCTCTCTGAGTAGCTGCTGCAATGGCTGTGTAAGAGAAGAATATAGTAGACTAAGACCTTAGTGATTTCTAAATGATGTTCTATGATGAATACTTGGGTATGTTCACCTACTCCACAAAGTGAAAAAATTATGTTGGCCAATGCAGAGAGTGTGTTTTTCCAGATCTGCAGGAACTTTGACCAACTTCTGTATTCCCAACTTTCATATTCCCTCCATCTCTCAAGCCACCAGGCAGAAGATGGGAGATACTTCTCATTAAACTTGGCCACCAATTTGTCGTGGGTACATCTTTGTGCTGGTTCGTTATCTATGTCCCCATCCATTAACTACATAGATAGACAGTCTGAGGGCCTCAAGGGCAGGAGATGACCTCTACCCTTCCACCCAACCAGCCCTGACCCACGCTTCTCATGCACACTGGAGAAAGATCTGCTCTGTGCAAGACACGGGAAGTTCAGGACATGGTCCTTTGCTCCAACTAGCTTACGGAGATGACTGGCAGCCTTAGGGAAATGCAAAAGATGACTGCAATCCAGGGCCAACTTGGAGAATGTTGAGAGGAGACCTTGGCATTTATTGTAGAGTTTGGGAAGTGAGTAACATGTTGATAAGGGCGTGGATAGATTCGTCTGAGGAAGCACCTGGCAGAGGAAACAGCTGGTTGCAGGAACAGTGACTCATGTTTGCCTGAATCTTCAGGTTCCTTCAGCAAGCCTTAGGAGATTAGGTTGGAGAGTGGCTTTGCTGGAGAATGTCCATTTGCTCTGCCCCTAACCTGCTCTGTGCCCCGGAGGCTGCCTCTGGGATGCCCTGATGGGCTCCCTTGCCTGTTGGCTCCTGTTCAGGGTTGAAGGAGGAGAAGGAAGCCAGGGGCTATCTTCCCCATGCTGGGCTACAGGTACAGTGGCTGCTTCTTTGCTGAAGGCTCCTGCCAGCAACCATCTCTTACAGCCCATAGGAGGGTGCTCATAGCTGCTCCCTCCTCCTGTGCCTTGGACCCAGGAGTGGTGATGGCTCCTTATGTTAGATATTGCCAGGACAGGGGATTTCATCATCCCTTAATCCTACACGGCCTGTAATAACCCCCTCCTTAAGCCCTGCCTTGTCCCAGCTTATGTACCCGTTGTTCCTACCGGGACTGTGGTTGACGTAGATGCTTAAGGGCCACACTATGGAGGCAACTACATGACAAGGTGACGAGACTGGAGGCAGCGTGTAGTGAGTCACTTCTCAAGGTGCCTCGTCAAGTTCTGGGCACAGGAATGGGGGCTCAGCACATACCTACTGACCAAGCCTTTGGAGAGCTGAGACCTCCTGGCACCGACTTTTAAAAGAGGCCTAGGTCAGAAAGACTGCCGTGGATAGGGTGCGAGCCGGAGAGTGTGAGAGCTGACAAAGCAGACAGTGCTCGTCCTGAGCAACTGGCCAGCCAGAATATTCCGAGCCCTTGGAATTCTGTCCTCTACTGTGGCGGGTTTGACTCAGCACTGCTGGGGAGCCACAGAACATTCCTCACTAGCATTTATGAGCTCATTATAAGCTTCTCAGAAAAATACCAACAAACGGTGCTAAGTCTTTCTTAAGCTACCTTTTTCATTGTTCTTTTATTTGCTTCCCCCAAAACTCTAACTTATAGAATTCAGACATAGCCAGGCAGGCCCCATTTTGCTATTCCAACTCCCTTTGTGATAATTTTGGGAATGAGCAAAAAGTCACAGGAGGAGAAAACTCCAGCCCACGCCACACCTTTTCCAACACAGTCCCCGTAGTCACAGGCTGGGCTGAGGACCTCAGAGAAAGGAGCCAAAGACGTGGCACTGGAAGGTAAGGGCTCGGATCCCAGCCCCCATACTCACTAGCTTTGACGTTTTGGGTTCACTTCTCAATCTCTCTGAGCTTTGGTTCCTGCGTCTATAAAACAAGAATGAGAAACATATCTAATTGACCATTTTACCGCAATGGGTGGATATATAAATGGTAGCTGAACCAGAACAGAAAGAAGGAAAAGTGGAGACCAGAGACACCAAGGATTTCCCTGTTGAATCTAATCTTCTTTTGCCACACGAGGGGATCCCCCTGTGAGAGGTATACAGAGAGTGCTCTGAGTCTTTTTAATCAATAGCAGAATACACCATATTTAGCAGGGATTATCGTAGGCATTTCATGCTAGAAAGGCCTGATTATTTTATGCAACTTTGTCAGTGAGTGCAAAAATATGCCTAGCATACGAACTCTTTTTCCCTGCCAGACCACCTCCTGTGCATAGAACGAAGACAGCGAGTGTTCTTACCACTCACAGGCATTCCAACCTGGACATTGTCCTAGCATTCCACTGGGAGCAATAAAACCAACTCAACAAACACATGTGTACCAACCATGCACCAAAACCTTCATGTGGCTCTCTCATCATTCCCCAATAGTTCCAAAAAGCAGATATTATTACTCTCTTTTCACAGATCAAGAATCTTAATGTCATGTCAAGTAACTAGTTCACAGCATCAAGTGACTTAGCCTCAGATCCCCAGTGTGGTCAGCATCAAGCTTTTCTCACTGGATCACTGGTGTTTTCCTAACCAACCATAAGACACAGGTAGTTGCTCCAATCTAATCCATTCAACTCATAATTCACCCCCACTGGGGAAAAGCAAATTAGATGAAACAGACACACTGGCCTTATGTAAAAAACAGTTCCATTCTTTTAACTTTACCCCGGCTAAAAGTTGGACCATGTACTAACAGATAGCTAACCTTTATTCAGTGGTCACTGTGCACCAGGCATTTTGCATGGATTATCTCATTTAATCCTCACACTAACCCTCCATTTTGAAACTGAGGCACAGTAAGATTAAGGAGTTTGCCCAGCTTCTACTGTAAGCAGGGTGGCCGACATTGTAATCCAAGCGTCTGGCGCAAAGCAGTGCTTTCAGCCACTCCACCATGTGCCATATGGTGGAGCTTATTTCATGGGGATTCCCTTAACTAGTAGAATGTGCTCATGTTAACAGCTCTGTGAACTCCATGGTCCCATTGTTGGTGGGTCAGTGATCTATCAGCTCACCCAAATCATAGCAATAGTAGTGACAGCCCCCATTTATGCCTACTCAGTAGCATGCACCTACACCAGAAGGTTTTCATTCTCATAACACTCCTGTAAAAAATGTCTTATTAGCCCTATTTTTCAGATGAAGAATTGGATTCTTTGTCCAAAGTTGTATGGTAAGGACATGGTGAAACAGGAATTCCAATCTAAATTTGTTTTGTTTTTTTCTGGAAATCCATAAACTGGAGTAGAATCTCAAATTATATATTTGTCTATGCTTATTCTTTAGTTTCCAAGGTAATGGATTGTTTTAAAACAAAACAAAGTGAATTTGATGGTAAAACAATCTCAATTCAATTTACTTATAAACAATGGACACTGACTCTTTCATGAATTGAAGCTATGAGACACTCCAATATTAATTCGGTCAACAGTTTTCTTTCTGAGACCCGTCCCTTTCAAATATTCCTTGCTATCTGCATGTCTGCCTTAGATACATATGGACCTGGCCTTGTCCTATGCATCTCTCAAAATGGTGCCTCTGCTCGGGGCCACATGCCAGGAAGCCCTTGGTGAGAGCCTTTGAATAATGTTGATATGAGGATGTAACCACAGAAGGAAGCCCTTGTAGTCCTAAAGATGGGGCCCGCAGGCCAGGGTACTTTTGAATAAGTCAGCCATCCCTTCCAAAAGTTATACCTTTTTGTCCCTCAAAACAGTAACTCTAGGCACAGTCCTCAAAGCAAACAGTTCTGTTATAGTAGAGGCATTTACAGACATTTGGTTTTCTCTCTGCTTGTCAAGCACATTTTAAAACATTGATTATGGAGGGCTTTCCAGAAAATGCGTCTCTGCCCCGGGGTTCTGGGCTCATTCCTCTATTTATTCATCCCCAAGACTCCCCTGCTGACCACCAAATGTGGGCAACTAGAGGGGCTGAGCTCCAGGGGGCGCAAGTTTCAGGTTGGCAAAAACGTGTTCTTCCAATCCTTTTTTCAGTATGGCTATGTATTCCACAGGAATCAAGTAAAATGATTAGATTCCCAAATCTCCTGATATCAGCTGTCGAATCATTTTACTTAAGAGTCAAAAGTTCCTAGTCTTCAAGATCCCAAAGTTCTTAAAGCACACAGGTCCAAGAAGTGTCTGGGTTCTTTGGAGGGCTGGCTCAGTATGGATGTTTAGGTCTTTCTTAGATTTGAGATAGAACTGGAGAGAAATGAGTGGACAATTACAAAAGTAGAGAAAATGACAGCCCCTAGGAAGCATTGGTAAGGAAGCCAGAAATTTTATCTCTACCTGCTCCCTTGACTGTGGGAATCAACCAACCTACCTTCCTTCCTTCCTTCCTTCCTTCCTTCCTTCCTTCCTTCCTTCCTTCCTTCCTTCCTTCCTTCCTTCCTTCCTTCCTTCCTTCCTTCTGTTTTTAATTCATGACTAGGGGTAAATAAAAAATATTAGTGACTAAAATTTGAACCCAGTTCAGATTTCTAAGCTCATATTTTTCATGCAACATCATGCCGCCTCTTCATCATTCTCTACCCTTTTTCATCTTATCCCTTTTTCTCTCCCTTCTTTGTTATCTCCTTCTTTATTTCTCTTTCATCTTGTTTCCTTTCCTTATTCTTTCTCCTCATAAGTAAATAATCCAGACCCTCACACTTAGCAAAGCTGCCACTTGCCCTTCTATTAGCTCCCAGGATGGCGTGAGGGGTAGGTGGTGGGAAAGGGCTAGATGACATCTACCTCTTTCAAAGGAACATATTGTAGCTGTCACACTGTGGCTCATTGCCCGGCCAGCTCAACAAGCCTTTATTGTACATGGTCGCTGGAGAACATGGTGGCTTGTTCATGGGCATCACCATATTCCCCTTCTCATTTCCCGAATGGGAGACCAGTGCTTGCTCCAAGTTTGATTAAAGTTTGAGCTTTGTAACTTGAGTATCACCCTCTGTCTGACCAGTGGAAAGAAGGCTACGTACTAGCCTGAGAGTTATGGGGACTGGCATTTAATGTGAGAACATGTGTCTTCAGAAACACTGAGAAGATTTCAGAATTCCGGTGAGTCCTCTCCCAATCTTGCTGGCATGATATCAAGCTTGGGTGGAGAGCTCCGTTGTAGTTTTGTCAGATAGCAATAAACCCACTCTTTGAACTTCTGATCATGAACAAATATGTGGGTGGCCAACCCAATCCAACCTGACCTACTGAACCCAACCAGAGTTTTGCTGGTTTAAAGACGGTGGTGGTGGAGGCGAAATCTCAATAATTTTAAATGAGTCTTCTGTATGCTTCTTTGCCCTTCTTTTCTGCCAGTAATTATTACTAAATTGAATTTCAGGGGCAGTCCCTATTTGGCCCAATATTCTATGCCCAATAATAAACTGGAATGTTGCTGAACTGTTATTGTCCTTAAAAGGTAGAGCCACAATGAGTCTTTCTATAACTTCTATTTGGTCTTTTCAGCTCTAGCACTTAGAAGGATTCACTTTCAGAGACCTCTTCCTTTCTTTCTACTCCAAACTTTAGTGATCCTAAAATAATGACAAATGACTGAAATGAACATACTGGTCTCTGCTGTGGGAAGAATCTGATTTGCAGCACCTGGAAGTCTTGTTAGTCTTAGCACTGGACTGAGGCTCCTAGGAAGCCATGTCCTGCCTCTGCTGTTATGTTGCAGTTTGTACCTCGGTAGCAAAGTGAGAGAAGTGTCTTTCCCCTTCTCCCCCCTGTGGTGTGTGCCTGTTCCCATCAGATTGTTGGCAGCGTCATCAACTCTTTTCTAAGCAACTTGGGTTCACAACAGAATGATCCCCTTTCAATGCCAATCTAAACAAATGCCATCAACTCTTATCCAGGGAGTATTAAAAACAGAAGAGTCCCCCTGTGACTCTGATTGGCTTTGTGACTTCCTTGGGGCAAGTGTTGGTCTCAGACTTGCTTCTCCTAGTCATCCAAAATGTGGGTGGCCACGTCCCACCACAACCGTGGTTGTGAGCTCAGAGGAGTCACTCCACTTTCATTATGCAACAAAAATCAAATACAGTTTTATGGTTCACAAAGGGCCCCCACAGTCATCATTTCATTTGATCCTCCAAACAACCCTGCGAGCTCAGAGAGGCTGAAGAACTTATCTGATGTCACATACCCAGGAATTGAATGCCTGTCATCTGATACCGACTTCTGTACCACATGGGCCTCCTGGTGATATTAGAGTAAATAAAACATAACTATGCAAGTAAATATTTTGCACAAAAGTCATCTGTTAAAAATGTGGTCAGGCATTTCGGGTTATCTGATCATTTGGGTTACCATGTGCTATGCCTCTTTTTATTTTGAAGGTAACTGAAGGCTAAGAGCATTGTCTGTCTCTACAAGTAGGAGGATGTGATGCAGAGTAGGGGAAGAACAAGGAGTCACAGCGGAGGGGAGTTGCTCACCCTTTTACCATCTTCGCTGCTCTACCTTGAGCAGAAACGCTTTATGGATACTTCATTTATAATTTCAAAATGACAGCTTACATTGATTAAGTGCTTACTATGTGCCAGAAACTGTGCTAACATTTTAGAGTGTGCCCATAAAACACGCTTCTGAAGCCTCAGGTGTTTGAACTTGCTGATCCCTCTGCTGGAACCCCTGCCCATACCCAGCATACGCACCTCTCTTCCTTTGGCTTTTCCCACCTCTGTTCAAATGCCACCTCTTTACTGAGGAGTTCCTTCCTGGCCCTCTGTATGCAACAGCTCACAGCCCTCTTTTACCACCATCCTTCTTACCTGGCTCTGTTTGTCTCTACGCCCCCGTTATTTGTTAACCTGTGCATTACCTGTCCTTCCCACCAGGACGGGAACTCCTTGAGAGCAAGGATGGCTCTTTCCCTATTGTATTCCCAGCACCGAGGAGAGTGCCTAACACACAACAGATGCTCAACAAACGATGGCTGTGTGAATTATCTCATTTTACAGATGAGGAATCTGAGGTTCTAAGGGAGTAAATCATCTGCATCCGGTGACAAAACAAGCAAGAGGCAGGACAGACTCATGAGCCAGGGCAGGCTTAGATCCGGCTTGACTGTTCTCTCTCTGCCTCATCGAGTGAATCATAGATGTGTGGGCTGTTGGGCAGTGCCCTTAGCCCTCCCCTGCCCAGGCAGGGCCTCCCGGACCCAGGTGGCAAGACCTGGCCCTCTCTGCCATTCTCCTAGTGGCGCTTTTGGCCTCCCCCAGGGAGAGGAATCTCTGCCTCTGCCTAAACTCCCCTCTGTCCAGTGCATCCAAATCATCTCTTCTTACCACACTGCTTACGCATGTGGGTCCGTGCAGATGCGTATCACAACCCCTTAGTCATTGTTTAGACATTACACCCCACAGGGTCACTCTCTATCCCTCTGTTTAGATTATATTTGTGCTTCCCCTTCATGTGACCCCTCCCCATTTTTAAGAGCAGAGAAAGACAAGTTCAGTAATACAAGCAATGACAGTTATAATTAAGATGGAAACATTTTGCCAAAAGAAGGATTTAGCTTCTAAATCACTTTAGAAGTGATTTGTTGAATTGCATCCTGAGAGGATTATTTAAGAGCAAATTCATGGCTCTTACATGAGCGTCCCTGAACAGAGCAGTCCTCAGAGGCTTCTGGCTGCACAGGCTTTGTGCCAGCCTTGCGGGGTCAGGGTTGGACACGAGGGGCACGTGTTTAGCAAGGCCTGGTTGCTAAAAAAGCATAAAAGGAGCCTTTGGGGGCCATCCAGGAAAATCTCCCCATGCCTCTTCTCTGATCCTGTGTCCTTTTACTTGGCTCGTCACAGCTCTGGGTAGGGCATGGGACTTAGTCCCCTGTGCTGCCAGGCGAGAACACACTTCTAGCCCAGCTTCAGTTTTAATGCTCTTAGTGTGGGTCTCGAGTAACATCCCATTCTCTGCCTGGGACTTACTGCATTTCCCATGTCCTATCACTGGACATGCAAACTGGACAGGGTGACAGCCCTAGCAATTTGGGAAAAAGGTGTCCAGGATCAGAGCCTGGTAGAGCTGAATTTGGGTGTGAACTTGAGCTGTACTCCTTGGCACCTTTCCTTAAAGTGCCAGCCTCCAGCCCCTCCAGAATTTATGTCCTACTTGTTCCACAGTTGGGCAGGGATGTGGGCAGTGGGGCAGGCAGAGGGGAAGGTGAGAGGAACGACAGGATCTCGAGCCTGTCTGTCTTCAGCAGCATCTTTTATGTTCCCCAGCGCTGTGCCTCAGATGCACGGGCTTGCAGCAGCGTTCAGCCAGGGGGAGGCACTGGTGGAGATGGGAAGGGTGCAGGGAGAGGGGAAGAGGGACGCCATGCTATTTCTCCTCTGCCGTCCCAGCAGCAGCTGCCTCCCTGCCTGGACTGCAGATCCCACTAGACGGGTGTGCTGTGGCTCCAGCTTCTGTCTGGTGACCGTGGCCCCTGGTTCTGATAACTGCCTCTCCTCCTTCCTCCCTGCAGCCTGGTGCTGCTGTCGCTGCCCTCGGTTTGCCCACTGTCTCCCATCTGGCTTCTCGGCTCTTCCATCACCTGGGTAACTAATTTGCTGTGCTAAAATCTTTCCGTTTTAGACACTCAAGTGTGGTGTTCATTCTTCTTGGTTGGACGTTGACTGATGCAGAGGGATTTGTCTTTAGAAAGAAAGCTGGGTGAGCATTTTCTCTGGGTAAGTTCTTGTTTTCCCCTAATCATTAGGGGACATCCATAATAAACACGAACTCATCAGCATAAGGCATAGTTGTATAAATGAGTATGCCTTTTTTTTTTTCATACCAGAATTGGGTGAAGCAAAGTACCAAAAGATCTTTTCAAAGTAAAGGGCTTTTATGAGTCAAGAAATTTAAAAAGAATAAAAGAAAAGAATTAAAGATGGCGGGGTCTCTTGTTTTCTCCTCTTCCCTTTGAAAACAGTCTGTTTCACTCTGTGATTTGAATATGCTTCAGGCTTTTTCTTTCACCTCCAGCCCTTGGCCTGTAGGGTTTGTTGGGGGACAGATCAGCTCTGCAGGCAGCAAATGCAGTGTGCAAACATTGTGTGTGAACACTGTGTGCTTGGGGGAACTGGGGTTGTTCAGCTAAGAAGACATGGAATCTCCTCCCCTTATCTGGGCTTTGGGATCTGACCTCCCTGGAAACTGAAATTCAGTGGACAGAAAGAACAGAGGAAGGAGTGGGACAAAGGAGAGGGGAGTGGGAGACCAGACTGGGCACATTCCCTCTCCTGGGAGGAAATCACCCCTTTACCAGGAGAGCAGTTCAGTTGTGAGACCCGGATGCCTTGCTCATGCTCAGGTGTGAAGTTGGCTTAGGAAGTGAATTTAGCTTGCTGTGTGCTTTTACAAACGTGTTGGCTGCTCAGCAAATTTAGTATGGAGACATTTTAGGTAAGCACAGGAGAAAATTATATAAAAATAGTTGATTTAACAGAAGGCCAAAGGATAGAATCAAGAATGAAAAAAAAGGATTCTATGTTCTGTGCTTTAAAAAACAAGACTGTGTGTGTGTGTGTGTGTGTGTGTGTGTGTGTGTGTGTGTCACACACTAATTTAGCCCAGCTGGGGTGATCTCACAGGGACCCCATGGACCAGAGCTGCTGTTCCTCCATGGAGAGCACATTTCCCCTGGAAATGTGTACTCAGGTGCAGCTGAAGGGTCTGAGGTCATGGCTGTGGCCCCAGCCAAGATCCTCCCAGGCTGCAGCCTCTGCTTCCTCTAGAGTCCCTTGGTCAAGAGCCATCCTTCAGAGGCCAGTGCCAGAACATGAGTGAGTCAAACGTGCAGGAGGACAGCAGGAATTATCCTCGGACACCAGTGGGTCCTGCTCATCCAGACATTGTCTTTCTTCTTGGAGAAGTGAGATCCCTTTCTCCCCTTTTCCTTCTATTATGGCCTCTGGGAGCTCAAGCAGTAAATCTTTCTGGGACAAGTTATGAGGAAGCTCTTCAGAGAAGCAGAGACAAGACAAACTGTTTCTCAGGCCATCCTCTACCTCCTTCTGCTCTGCCAACACTCCTGTGAGATTCATCCAGAATGCAGGATGCTGTGCTTCCTAGAAAGGTCAAGACCCCTTATGTCGGACCATAGGACAAAGGGCAAGGACAGGAAGGGAGAAGGACTGTTTTGAGGGGGGAACCTACACACTCCTACACCTGGAAGGGACTAGAAAGGTCGTATCAACCTATTCACTGCATTTGCTCGAATGGTGTTCATCTCCTTGGGCTTGCCAGGGGACCACAGCCCTGAACGAGCCGGGCTTGGTTTCTTCTGTTTACTGTTGTATCCCTGGGTTAGCCCAGTGCTGGGGACACATGAGGGGAGGTCAGGGGCCTTCTCAGGACTCCAACAATACAACAAGCAAGTGCAGAAAAGTTCTTGATTCACAAAGCCTGGAAAAAAATGTGTTGTCTCTGCCCAGGGAATGGTGAAAAATAAGGGACTATTTACTGAACACTGCACACCTATTATGCTCTGACTCTTGGGATTTTATGGGCAGGGCTTTCCCAGAGGCAGAGAACCATGGCTACCTTCCTCACTGGGGCCACAGTGACCACTGAAGACCTGAACTGTGCAGTTCAAAAAGAATCAGAAGGAGACTAAAAGCACCTTTTGCAAACTGAAGTACCAGGTTAAATTAGCAAAGTGGGCTGGATGGGGGCCCTAGCAGAATGAATAGCACATGTCTGAGCAGGAGGAAGGGCCTACCTTGTGGTAGGCAATGTTTCCAGTGTAGCAGTATAGACTTCGTGTAGCTAGAGCTTCTGATATTTTAAGACAAGCCAGCAAGTTGATATTTATATGAAATATCCTGATTTTATATGTTGGTAACCAATTAAAAAATTAATACAGTTGACAAAATAAAGCATGCTTGTGGGCAGAACCCTTCTTGCCAATTTTTGGCCTCTGTCTTAATGGAATTCAGGCTGCCCTATAACAGTCCACCCCAAAGAGAACTTCTTCTCTGTCTTTCTCTTTTATTGTTTCTCATAGAATGTAGAGGGATTTTCGTGAGTTTTCGGGACAGGGAAGCTAGTGACACAAGGGTGATGATGAGATTCCTTTTTATTTCTTGTTCATCAGTTCTCTGGGGACCCTCATTTCTTCTGAATCCTTCATAGCATCTGTCACATTGCTGGGCACAGAGAGAGCCCACACTAGGGATATGCTGATGGAATAAATACAGCTTTTCTCTGCATGATTGGGGAACTAAAAGATTTGGGTGGGTGAAAATTCTCTAAATTGTTTGTAGCCAGACTTTTCTGTCTTCTTTGTCTCCAGTTCTCTGAGGCTTACATTAGATATCTATTGCTGTATAACAAATTATCCCAACACTTTTCTCCTTAAAACAACATTTATTATCTCCCACTTGTGTGGGTTAGGAATCCAGGTATCTCCTAACTAGTACCTCTTCCAAGGTCTCTCAGAAGGCTGTAAAGGGCCTGTCAGCCGGGCTGCAGACTCACCTAACATAACTGCTCCAAATTCACCCACGTAGGTGTTGGCAGGATTGAGTTCCTCACTCCCTGTTAGACTGAGGGCCTCAGGTTTTCACTGACAGTTGACCAGACATAGCTTCAGTTCTATGCAGCCTCCTCCATAGGTCCTAAGACGGCTGGCTTCCATGAGAGCAAATGAGCAAGGGAGAAGGCAAAAGAGTATAAGAGAGAAGCCGCAGTCTTTTTTTGTCATCTAACCTCAGAAGTGATGTTGTCCCATCACTGTTTCCATATTCTAGTCATCAAAGGCGATGTCCATACTCAAGGGTAGTGAAATACAAAAGCCATAGGAACAGAACCACTAGGGGTGATGCCTTGAGCCTTCCTGCTGCAGGTTTCTCAGTTTCTTTCTCACCTAGAAGAGCCATGAGGCCCTGGGAGTTCCTATCCCACCCATTCTCAGAAAATGCCAGGAATTGCAGGCATTTTTTTTTTTCATTCAATTCATTTCAATACTGCCTCCCTCCCCCCACAAAATAAGATCAGAGAGATGAATGGATTTTAGAACTGAAATTCTCGTAGGTTTTTGGGGACACATGAGAAGGATCACGTTCATGAGTAGGAACGGTAGATTCTGAGTCAATCAGGCATGAAAGTTTTTCTCCCGGTGTTCGGAGCAGATGAGGTTGGCCCTGTCATGACTGAGCCCCTGAGAAGTGGGAAACACCATGTTGTGACAGTGGTTTCTCTGTTGTAACTCAGGCATCAGCCGGTGGAATGGACAAGACTAAGTGAAGCTTTGAACCCTAGGTAGGTTCTTTGTTGGATAAACCCCCATAGATTTGGATAAGGAATCAAGCAAGAAATCAGCATCCAGAGGTATGAATTTAGGAATCTGAGGTTATTCCAAAAGGCAAGAGGGCAGGAGCACCACTGGCCGAGATGGACCCCGATACCAAGGTCCAGAGAGTTATTTCGGGCAGAAATGATACCTTAATTACCAGAGGTCCAAGAAACAGGCCATCAGTAAGTCCAAACAGGCAGAAAGCTGGCATCAGGGGACATCTGGCAGAGACGGCATGGGAGGTCAGGAGCAGGGCACCCCAGCTGCTGATGAGACTGGACTCTGAGGAAGCCTCCCCGGAGAGATTAGGACTCAAGCCTGGATCTTAATCACTGAGGACCAAGACACAACACAGGAGAAAACTGGGGCTTAAGATAGGCTTGGTCGAGAAATAGGCAAGAACTTGATTATTGGGGAGCAAGAGAGCCACAGGCAGGCTGGACCAGTAGCAAGGCAGCAAGAGTAGACAAAAAGGTGGCCACTGCCAGGAACCAAGATTGGTCTCTGAGTTTGGCCTGGGGCCGAGACTACTGGTTGAGATCAGGCAGTCTCCCTTGCCAGGGGCAGAGTAATGCAGGAACCCAGAGCCAGCACGGACACTGAACCCTGGCTACCCTGCGGCCAGTTGCACTCAATACCGTCTGATACCTCATGGGAAAATGAGACAAATGCTGTTCTGAGAGGCAATTAGTTTTCATGATTTCCTCCCCGTCCGAACATCAGCATGAAATTGGGGGCTTGGCGTCCAAGTCTGTGTTCTCCTTCCTCCTGCGAAGGGCAGGGTGAGACAAAGTACACAAGGGGACAGAGCAACCCTCGGCATCCAGACGGTCCCCGGGGGAGGAGGAACGAGGAAGCGGGTGGGCTGGGCCTGGGGTGGCCCCCTCGGCTTCCCTTCCCCTTCGCCAGCTCCTCACCCAGCCTGGGGACATTCTCCCCCCTTTCTGCCAAGCCACATTCTCCACAGCACTCAAACATGTAGCTCTACTTTCAGCTTTTCCAGGAATCTTCCCAGATCCTCGCCTTCCCTCATCCCCCGACTCCCTCTAAGCCACCCCAACTCCTTTCCCACCCTTCAACATCCTGCTTTTCCTCTCTCTGTTTCTAACTATGCATGCTAATTTATTTCCTTCCCAATTTTCCCAACCTGCCTTTATTTTCCTACCTGTCCCTCAGTACCAGGGGCTGGAATACTCCCCTTGGACAGGGTCATGGTTTTTCCTTCATGGCGAAACCCACGGTGCTTAAAGCTGAACTCAGCCCTCAGCCACGTCTCCAATAACACAGCGTAAGGCACTCCCTGGTTGAAGGGGAAAAAAATAAAATAAAATTGCCTTTCAGGGTCTCTTTGCTGTGCTTGATTTGTGCTAAATGCCGGGCACAGGAGCTTCTGCAGATTCACTACGTGCTTACTCCTCCCACCCTACCCGACACGCGTGCTTTATCCCAACAACGACATTAGGAGCAGCTCGGGGGTCGGGGGCAGAACATGAACATACTCTGCATTGCTCAGGAATGCACGGCTCAGGCACCCCCTAGTGTGAAAGAAGTCCTTGCTGACCCAATGGAATTTTCCTGAAGTGAAGGCTTCCTGTCTATCTTTAGAACTGGACTTTCCTGATAAAGCAATCAGGAGATTTGGCTGAATTTTCCACTATTTAACCGGCTATGTTGGGATCATGTAGAAACAACCCTTCAGAACATAACGACCTTTAAAATACCCATCTCTGAAGTCAGGTTTGGCCAGTCGTCTGCAGGCAGACCACTGCTGACGTTATGCACTTTGCTCCCTTCTGCCCATGGGGAGGGAAGATTTTGGGGACAGTCTGACTCTGGTTATCTACAAAGTTGAGTTATGAAACAGGCCCTTTTGAATTTTACCTCTTGCAAATTGACTGATTTTTCCTACAATGAATGGGGAAATTTCCCCACGACGATCCCCACGACGACAAGAACACCATCGCATAAGTCCTCAGACCCTTTCCCAAGAGCCAGCAAGGGCTGTGGCTGCCGCTCTGACCAAGGGGGCGAGCCCGGGAGGTCTCGCTATCTCAGCACGCATGTGGCTCCAGCTCCCAGCTCCCGGGCCGGCTTTGTCTGCTGAACAGATTGTGTTGGGGAAGTGGAGGCTGCCGAGCTAGAGCAGAGAGTCCCCACGATGCCATCCCTGGCTTCTCTCACACCCGAGTGCCCTATTCTTTCGTGAGCGAGACACGAGGCCCTGCTGTTTGAGTTGGCTTTGCCCTGCTCCGTGATTTCAGTTCCTCGTCTCCACTTTCCAATGTGTGGGCTCATTTCCGTCCTCTGAGCACTATTGTTTTTCTGACTTGAACAGTCATCCAGAAAACCGCGGTAATAGGGCCTTTGTACTATTATTTACTTTTCTAATTATACATGTCTCTCCCACCCTCAACGCTTGAAGACATCAAATTGCAGTTGAAGTAACTACATGGGTAAAAGCAAGAGCAACAACAACAAACCACTTCACTCCTCCGGGTGGAAACATGCAATTGTACCAAGAGGGATAAGGAAAAAACTGCTCATATTTGGAGAAAGACGTTGGAATAAGGGAGTGAGTACAGACAGGCTACTTTGGCATCTGATGCAAGGTATATGAGAGAGAAGCCCAGGGCGTTAGTTGGAAAAGCAAGGCTGTGAGGCCAGGACCAGGGGAGATCTTTAGTATGGAATCCCAAACCTCTAGACTGGTTAGGTTACTCTCTCTGGACTCTGGACCCTTGAGGTGGTGGTGGCTACTCCTGGCACTTGCCCTTCGCTGCCATCCCGGCAGCAGGCCAGGACTTCAGGAAAATGACTTTGTTAATGAACCTGGGTTCCAGTTCTTCTTAGTGTGAACTCAGAATTAAGGGTTGGTATGTATTCCCAGTCACAATGACATGAAACAGGATGATGCAGAGAGAAGCCAAGGGGGTGATTCAGTGGGAGATTTATCTTCAGCAGTGATGGAAACCCCAACGTTGGCTGGGCATGTGGCCCTGTTCAGAGCTCCAGGTCTTGCCATGACTGCAATGCCCTGTTATATTCCACAGTGGACATGTGACATTCTTGCCTCTCAGCAAGCATCTCCCTACTTTCACTGGGACTGCACCTTTATTTGCCTTTGAGAAACTATGGCCCTCCCATTCTCGGGGCTTGTGAGGGCCAGGTGAGGTCACCCAATCCAGATCTGGCCAATGAGCCCATCCCATGCTGCTGGCTATACTAATTGGTTCAGGAATAGGTAAAGTAGCCAAATTTGTCAGTTGAAAGTTTAGCCTTGGAACTCTGAAGATGAGGGAAAAGGACTCCTGAAAATACCATCTGTGTACCTGGGTCCAGCCATGCCTGAACTTTCCGACCACATGACCCAGTGAATTTCCTTATTCACTCAAATCAGTTTGAGTTGAGCTTTTATCCCTTGTAGCTGAAAGAATGACATGTATTTATATTAAACACAAGTCACCGATATAGTTCATTTGCTCCTCCAGGCTGGTTCTCCTTCTCTCACATAAGACGGAGTAGGTAGTAAGAGCATAGCTATTGGATCCATAAAAGAACAAATGAACAAGAAATAGGAGATATGGTAGCTAATGGCTGGACTATAATTTTCTTGGTTCTATTGATTTTATTTTGGCTGTGGTCTAGGAAGTGAAATCCAGGCCCTTCTGAACCCCAAATTCATTGTGGCTGCTGAAGGAGAGTTCCAGATCTTCAGTGACCCCAGTGAGTGTAAGCGAGGCTGGGTGGTCCCTGCAAGCTCTCTGTGGGAATTCTCTTTGAGTATTGGTTTCAGAATGTTCAGCCAAACAGGCAATTGGATTAGGGAGGGCCAACAGTTTTCTCTGAATGCTACTGAAGACACCAGATGAAAGCAATTCATACTAAAACATTTTTTACTATCATCTTTCAGAGGCTAAGTTGACACTACAGCCAGTGATCCCTGAGCTGGGAGGAATGGGTGGCCTTGGCAATGTGATTTTTGCATGTGCTACACATTTTAAGATTACAGCATTGTTTTAAATTAACATGTTGGAATGCACCTGAAGGACATTACCTTGAACTCTGAGTAACAGCAGTGCCAGAGGTTCCCCAACTTAAGGGGCTGCTCATGTTCCAAAGGTCATTTCTAAGTCTGGGTGTTTCCACAAGATAGTGAATTCCAAGATGTTCTAAGGGCTAAGATTGTAAATGGCTCTTGGCTTGCTAAGATAATGTGTTGCTTCTCAACAAAGTCTTCTCTGGTTACTCTAATCGAGAGTAATGTTCTTTCCTTTTATATGTCATGCAAATTTTGTAGGAATTGCTTTTTTAAAAAAAAACAACTTTGAAATCTTATTCTTAAGTATTAATAATTGTACTGTCTTGGAGTGTTTGGCTTATTCTCATTAGATGTTAACAAACTGAAGCAGAGGCCACAATTTGCACACTGCTCTCTCTCTCCGCATTGTGTATTGTCTCCCACATATTAGGTGCTGAATAAATACCTGTTCAGTGAATACTCAACATTCTACAGTGTATATTCTTTTTCCTCTGTGGAAAACATGACTCCTGGGTTCCAACTTCTAGTTGAAAATGAACAGCACGTTTTCTATCTAAGTGGTTCGTCCTCAACATTCATTCAGCGAATAATTACTGGGTGTCTTCCTAAGTGTCAGGTTCTGTTCTAGGATCTGGAGTTCCTCAAGCAAACAAGAGAGTTATGGTCCTTTTACAGTTTCAAATCACGGAACAGTGGGTGACAGGCCACTGGAAGGCTAAGTTCTTTTTGGCTCCAATTAAACTGATCCCCAGAGGCAAAGGCACTTGCCCTGGGCCTTGCAGTGAGTGCCAGGAACCCTCTCCTGGTGCTCCCAGTTCATCTCCCATCATGTCGTCATTAACTCTCAGCTAAGCTTCTCCCTCCCCTGAGAGATTCTCCAGCATGCATCAGAGGCTCCATTAGGCCTTAGTCAAGACTTACTCTTAAAAGCTGTTTTCCTTATTTACCTATTTTCCCATTTATTTGGAGATATTTACTCCTTGTCTTTCTGAACAGAAAGTCATTGTTAATCTTAACCCATGAGAAGCTGACACAGTGAGCATCCTCCAGGGGAAATCAGGACTTGGTAGTTGGGATTTCAGCAGCTCTGTTTCCTGAATAGATGCATGCTGTGTCTTTAAAGGAGTGGGCTAGGACTGTCTCCCTCAGCCAAGCAAGAAGCTGGCCTCTTGTCCCAAACTAGGGCCACCATCATGGTCGAGGGGGCCTGGGTTCCATTTCTATTTACCCCAATGTTCCCCTCATCTCACCAGGCTCAGAGAATAGCCAATTGTGTCCTCAGTTTACTCACCAATTGTTCTGAGTCAAATAATGTTTTCCCAAAATTCACATCCACATGGAACCTGTGAATGTGAATTCATTTGGAAATACGGCTGTGGCATATAGAATCCAGGTAAGATGAAGTCACATTGGATTAGGTTGGGCTCTAATCCAATGACCACTGTCCTTATAAGAAGAGAGCGATTTGGATCCAGAGGCACACAGAGGTGAGAAAGCCAACGTGAACACAGGGGCAGAGATTAGAGTTATGCTGCCATGTGCCAAGGAGTACCACATATTGCTGACAACTACCAGAAGCTGTGAAGAGCAAAGAAGGATCCTCCCCTAGAGCCCTTGGAGAGAGCATGACCCTGCCCACACCTTGATTTTGGATTTTCAGCCTACAGAATTGTGACAGAATGAATTTCTATTGTTTTAAGCCACTTTGTTTATGGCAATTTGTTATAGCGGTCCTAGGAAACAGATATAACAACCAATCACAGATCCGCACAGAAATCTAGCACAGGAGGAACAGACAGTGAAAAGTGGAAAACAAGGGGGATTTAGCTTCTTTCTACTGATTTTATTCATCTCCTCCCCAATTTCTGCAACGCATGGGACTTAGGGAAGAGAATGAGTAGAGCATTATAGCACTGTTCACCTTTTGAAAAGATGGTGGGATATAGGTCTGTTAGGACTCTTAGGATACAGTCTGAATCTAATTAATTTTAGAACAGATCATTTGAATTTGGAGCTGTGTGCACATGGCAATGTGTACAGGCAAGGTCAGATCCATGTTGACTCTGGGGGACCATCCTCAAGAACATGTAATTATCTTAGTCAGCAATGTGTTGGCTGCAAGAGTTGAAAACATTAACTTTTCTTAGTGCCTTAGCCTGGGTTCCTGGGAAGCAAGTGTGAAACCAAGGCTTGAGTACAGGTAGTTTCTTTGGGAGTGTGACCCCAGGAAACAGGAGAACAGGACAGGGAGAGTGAAACATGGATGGATGGGAAGCCATTCAAGGATGTATGTGGCGACCACCATGAGAGGCGACTGGGGCTTGATGCTGCTGGGACCCTCTGAAGAACCTTATGCAATGTGTCTTGAATGTATGTGCCTAGGAGACAAAATGGGGAAGAATGTATCCATCACTTCCCATTCCTGGATGATCCAAAATGGCCTTACATGCATCATCTTTCTCATATTTCCAGTGTGCACATGCTCCAAGGCAATGTGGCTCTTGTCACGGTCCCACCCTAGCGCCAGGACAGAACGTGAGAGGTATGGAAGCCAAGGCTCAGGTGGGGCCCAGCCCAACTTACTCTACACGCCAGTCAAAGCCTTTCTGCCATTGACTGGCAGAGAAGTGACTGCAGAAAGAGGTGGGGCCAAGCAAGGATTTTGGAAGGGTATACTTGGGACCACCGTGGTGGACATGTGCCTTTTATGTTGCCTCCTTTTCACATTTGTTAACAGTGCCATCTTTTAAGGCTGCTACGGTAACAACCAAAAGTGCCAACATCCTAGAAGCGAGGCATGCTAGGCAAGCAAGTGAGAACCCATCAGATGGGGGACCTGCTCCAGTCCTAGATGGGAAACCAGAGAAGTGAAAAGAAAGAAACACCCAGATATAACTTTGGTATCAGAAAAGCAGCCAGATCTCAGGTAGAACAGGGAGAAAGAAAGTCATTCCTTTCCTTTGGCTGCTCAGCTTCATCTCTGTTGTCTCCTGACAGACCTCTTTGCCAACACATCTTACGTGAGGCCCCTGCCCCATATCTCACCAGTCTGCTTGGCTTAGTTTGGGAACCTAGTGCCACTTTGGCACCAATCCCTGGGGCAGAGATTCTGATTGGTCCAGCTGTTACTTTGAGTCAGGCCACAGGTCTCTCTGCGGCCCAGGGATGTTCTGCCTTGGCTCAGGGGTCCATTCTGCTCCATCAGCTATATTTGGGGTTGGGGTCAGAAGGCATAAAACAGGCACTTAGAGAATAGGGGCTGAGGGTAGAGATTCCCCAGAAGAGAGGGCAGAGAGACAAAATGGAATAGTCCAGTGAAGTATGTATGGCTGGCTGTTGTGGTCTGAACTGGGATTCAAGAGACCTGAGTTCAAGGTTGCCATTTGTCATATATAGCTCTCTGATCCCAGGGAAATCAGGGAACTTCCCCAATCTTCAAATCCTTCACATGAAAAAATGCAGAGCATTGATCAGCAGATCTTTAAACCCCTCTCCAGCTCTAAGACCTGCAGGACTCAGGCAGAACCAAACTCGTCCCCACTCGGTGGAAGCAGGGTGTCACAGTGACAGTCTCTTTTAGTGCAGAGGCATCATTAGAATCCTGGGGCAGTGCCTGAGACTTTGTCTTTCCCCAGGAAAGCTCCCTGGTAAAACGCCACCTGCAGCTCCTCCTTCACTCCTCCATCACTCATAAGACCTCATGCTTCCCTCCCTTCTTCCTCTTTAGAGGCATAAACAAGATACAGATAGTTCTGCTTCTCACAGTGAAGGAAAACTTCAGGATATTTCAGCCTAAATTCAGGTTTCCCCAGCTTTTAGACTCACGCTGAATAAAATATACTTGTCTGTTCTTTTTACACAGTTGCCCCCATTCTTGCCATTAGTGAGAGTAAGATTCTAGAAAGCCGGCCTCCTGACAGGGTTGGAGGTTGGAACCATGGCATTGATGGGAAAACTGGACACCTGGAAAGGCAAGTCCGTTCTTTCCACCCAGTGGCTTTGGTGACTGTAGTTTAACAAGGTTCCTTTTTAACCTTTGATTTCCATTGCACTTTTCTCTTCAACTGATACTAATTAAATTGAAGCAATCATTATCACTGTCTTAAGCTTCTAGTCTAATATACCTTTCATTTGTTTCAACTTGGAATGAGCCCTTCTCCCATTCCGCTGTTGCTGAGAAAGTCTTGGGAAAAAGCCAAGAAAAAATTTCTCATTAGAAATTTTCTGCTTTTAGAGTCATCACATAGAAGTCATCACGTCCCACTGTCTGACCCCAGTAAGAACAGCATACCTCTTAGCTTGTAAAGGGAGGAGCTGGCCCTTCTCCGGGGAAGAATGTGCCCTTGGCCAATTGAGTCTAGCATCAATAGAGCAGAAGACCATAACCTTGTTTTGCTTTTGATTCAGGTCGTATCTTTGTTTTCTGATCTCTCCTAAGGTGGAGGGACCATTAATTATGCTCCTTACAGAAATGCTCAGGGCTGGAACCACAGTTTATTCTGATTTCTAAGCCAAGGTTCATACTCACACATCCAGGTAGGGGGGTCAGTGTATTCCCCAAGCATCTCTGCCCTTTCTAACACTGTTCATTAGGTTTCTTAGGTACTTCTTGACAAGGAACAGAGTCATGCATGAGAATTTCTCTTCTGGACAATCCTAACCTACAAGGTGACAACTTAGTTTGCTGTGGCTGCTGTGTGCTGCAGGTGGCACACACTCCCTCTTGTTAATATCCACCTGGCCCTGCCATGGTCTGCGTGGACAGCAGCCACTTCCTTCAAGTGTCTCTTGCCTGGTCAATTTCTGCCTCCAGGAACTTTCTGGGTAAAGATGGTCCCAGGTCCCAGGGGTCCCTATGAAGGGCACTGCCCACAGAAGGGCTCACACCAGCTCTGACATTTCTACCATAAGTGTTAAAATCAGGGAAAAGGCTGCCAGGAAGCAGGACTGATGGGCTGTGTGACTAAGCAGAGGGGCAGGAATTGCAGTGATGCGACAGAGAGCAGTCGGCACTGTCTCTGTTTCCGCTCCACCCTGCAGTTGTAGGCTGAATAGACAATATTGTCCCTGGCACAGCAGAGTAGAAGACGTGGGAGAATTCTGAAGATCAAATCCACCTTCTCATTGTACTGACATGGCTCTGAGGTCCAGAGAGAGGAAGTGACCTTCCCAGAAAGTGCATGCCGCAGAGGCTGGCTCACGGTCCAGGTCCACCCCGGGCAGGCGGTTCTATCAGACTGTGCCACCCTCTGCTTCACAAGCTTGCTCCCAAAGGAGAGGAGCTTGAGGCACAGAGCAGCTCCAGGAAGACTCTTTCCAGTTGTTGACTCTTGGATGACAGTGATCAACCCGCGAGATGCTTAGACGCCTGCAGGTCCACAGTGCTAGGACCAGGTTTGGGAGCATTTGCTCTCTCTATTGTCCTCTTGTCCCCACCCTGGCCATCCTTCCCCAGGGACAGGTCTGTTCTAGCATGGAGGAAAATGAATCTTGGTGGTACGGGCTTTGGAGTCATGTGGGCAGGGCTCTAGGCCAATTTTGCCTGTTTCAAGTTCCACTAAACAGATCGTAATTTTCACCCCAATTTCCACTTTCCTTCCCCTCCGTCCCCCACCTGTGCTAGTGCCTATGGAGCTGATGACACCTCATCTCTTTTTGTTTTCTCCCTTGTAACATGGACCCGATCTTCAAGGAAACCCTTAACTAGCCCTCCCTTTTCCAGCCCTTGCCACAGCAATAAAAGAGAGATCAACCAGTAGGACAGGGAACCTTTAAAGAAAACATGACCTAATATCAGAGGTCATCTTAAATAATCCCTCATCCAACTCTGTAGTCTGTCAATGAGGAGGCTGAGATCCTGAGATACCATTCAAATTCTGGGGTAATTAGCAGAATTCAGTAAGTCACTTTGAGCACAGCATGAAGTATTTCAGTAAAAGAGGCTATCTGTTTCTGGCACCAGCTGAGATGAGAAGGTACTCGCCACAGGAGAAGGTTGGATTTTAAGTGGCCATAGTCATATTTTGATAAATTTTCAAATGTCTCTCATTTTCTCTGACATCATACTCTATAATCATATTTTTTATACCATAAACATGTTATAGGTGTGTAAGTCAATGGATGACAGAAAGAAAAAATAAGTTATAATTCTCAATAATCTTTAGTTTGAAAACATTCCTCATTTATCTGTGTATTGATTTTGGTGGAGGAGTGGTGTGGGCCAAGCTAAGAGTGGCCAGATGAACCCGTTGCTCCCAGCACATGAGTCAGCCGAGACAGGAACATGAGTTTCTTTGATGTGTCATCATCGCTCTGAGAGGACAGGATTAGTCCTGGGGCTGGTGTTGCTATCCCAAAGAAGGTCCTGGCCGCACCTGATGAACTTGGCCACGGTTTTCCCAGTTGGTGTCTGGGCATCTTCCTAGCTGTGGGTCACTCACCCAGCAGTGATTTGGCCGCCTGTCTGAGATGAATGAATATGCCTGATTTTAAGCATAGAGTCGATTTATTATCGTATCCGAAAAAACATAACTGCAAAGCAGGCCAGCATTTCTGTCTTGGCATAACCAGGACTCTCTGCCAGCCTTATTTTAGGCACCGTGGAGTATGCAAAGACATACACGGCATGGCGTCTTGCAGAAAGAGCTAGACATTCTTTGAGAATGAAGAGATGAAAAGCACAAGGGTTGAATGGTAATTATGGTGGCATATTCATTTGAAGAATGTCACAAGAAAATAGAAAATAAAGGAGATGTTGCCGGGAACCATAGGGGGCTAGCTGGCTCATGGAAAAAGTGAGGCTTATGGCTGGGTCTTTAAGAGTGAGTAAACCACAGGTGACCAGACTTGTAGGGGGTCAGGACAGAGAGAGGTGGAGGGACAGGCCGTCGTCTGCCAAGTGAGACTGGGCCAGGCAACGGTCTGATCCTACAGCCCTGCGCAGCTGGAGACTTATCGAGGACCCCAGTGGGAACCACACCAGCCTGCAGGCCTGGGCACCGGCCAGGGCGAGGTTAAAGCAACAAGCCCTTCCCCAGTGATGACACAGACAGCCATGGTTGGGGCTCCCATCTTTCCAGTCTCCTCTTTCGGAACCTCGCTGGGAAGTCAGAGGCCTGTGCCTGCAGGCTGGCCTGGTGCAGGCGGGCGAGGAAGGGTCCTGCCTGGAGGGGAGGGTCCTGCCTGGAGGGGAGGGTCCTGCCTGGAGAGGAGGACAGTCCTGCCTGACTAGGGTGGGCTAGTCAGTCGGCGTATAGGTGCTTCTCAACAGGCTGGAAACGAAAGAGGCTCCAAAAAGCCCCTGGTGGGGACGGACAGGGGTAAGGGGTTTGGGCACTGAGTGTCGCTAATCCTTCATCTTTCCCTCCAAGGCCAGGGTGAGCAGCCCAGATAAACACGGTGCCCCACAGAGACAGCCCCGCAGCCAAATGGCTCTGAGCAGCTTGACTCAAAGTCACCTGGACAGGCCCGAAGGAAATGCAGGATGGCCCAGCCCTTCCCTAATAGGTTTTCCAGAATCGATCCATCATCATTCTGCCCAGAAAAATGGGAGAAGGAAAAATAGATCAGGAACGCCGTGACTGTGACTTGTGCCTCCCTGGGAATGCAGACAGGTGAAGGAGAGAATGACACAGCTGGGGGGGTAGGACGCTGGCAGGCGACATGTTTCCGGGTTCAGACGAGAAGGCTGAGATGCTGGCGTGGAGGGATCTGGCGCCGGCCGGCTCCAGGCAGGGCGTTCTGGGCACTGGGTAAGGCCCGTGGCTTTGGGAGCTGCCCCAAGCTGGCGGTGGTGCCAGTGCTTCATTCACTCTGTGAAATGTATTAATTAGTGAGCGGTTTTGGCCCAGAGAGGGTTGCCGTGGCTTCAGATGGATATAGCAGAAAAGAGGCGAGTCCATCTACAGGCGCCTCTGAGAGATCTCAGCTCCTATGGGCCTGAGAAGAGCCTCCACTAGCGAGAGAGTGAGGCTTCAGCAAAGTGGGATGCAGAAAACTCAGGCAGCCACGTCAATTAGCACAGGTCTACCAGCCCAGTGTGGCCAAAGCACAAGTCTAAGCCTAACAGAATCGGTGCTGTGGATAAGTAAGGGTACTGGAAGCAGAACAAAAAGCTCTGCAAATGATGCTTTTCTAAGCTTCTACTGTTCTCTGCCCTCACTCCCTTTTTGAAAATGGCTGCAGAAATCTTTCTGGGCTGGTTTAGCCGTGGCATGTCAGAGCTGGAAGATGCCTTCAAGACCTCTGGTCTCCCTGTAACTGTTGGAGGGAGAGCTGCGGTCCAAGGAGGTGAACAGACTTTTCCTAGGCCTGGTGGCTGCTCCCTGCAGAGTGAAGGAAGGTGGAACAAGTCTCTTCATCCCCAATTCAGGTTTCTTTCTTCCATTCCGTACCTGATGCAATCGATATTTCCCAATCTGCCTGCCCAGCTGGGCTAACCAAAGGGTGGTCTCCAGAATCAGCAGGATAAGATCTCAGGGACTGCTGGTCTGAACATGCAACCCAAACATCACGGCTGCTGCTGAGAGGGCAGACGCCTCACCAAGCCCCTTGCTCTGGGCTTTTCCCGAGTCTTGCTGTCCCCACTTCTCACATCACTCTGCCTTCACTTTTTCTTCCCCTAGAAAGAGATAACCTGCCTTGCATTCATGCCTACCTAACTCAGTAAAACTCAAATATATAAATCCTGCTGGCGACTTTGGCAGAAGCTTTATGAGTGGGAAGTAAAGATGGAGAGAAAGGCAGGGGATTAATTATACAGAAGGAAAAAGAGGAGAGGAGAGAAACAAAGAGAAGAATGCAAAGCAATTAATGCTAATTGAATGCTTAATATATGCCAGCCCCAGGCATACTAGTTACTTTGTTTCATCCTCAAAATAATCCTGTTGTCATCCACACATTTACAGTTGCAGTTGCATGATCTAAGAAACGCACAGAGCCAGAAAGCTGCAGAGAAAGACTTATATCCAGGGGTGATGGTTTCAAGGGCCCGTGCTTTCCCCTCTAGCAAAGAGGAGAAAGAGGAAAAGAATCGCTCGGGGGGCGGGGGGGGGGGGTAGGGATAAGGTGGGGAGAGGCTGTAGAAGAGAGGAAATGGGCTTGGGGAATCCTGGATTCTGATCTGACTTCTGTGTAGTTCCTTTATCCACTGCATGCTCATCTGTCGAAGGTCTACTAGGAATCGGGGTTACAGTAGAGATGGAGAGAGCCGGTGTTGGGAAGAGCTCATCAGCACAAGAGCCCGGGTTATGGAAACGAGAACTTCAAGTCAGAATGAGTGCTGTGAAGACAATGAAACAGGATGACAGGCCACAGAGAGCCTGGGAAAGGGAGTGGATGGGGCCACCTTAGGGAAGGCCATTGGGTGGGACCTCCCGGGAGACGTGATGTTGATTTGAGACCTGAGTCACTGGACATGTGATGTTGCACATGGAGGCTTTTCTCGGAAATGGAACAGCAATGCGCCTGACCCTATTGTTGGGCTGATTAACGTGGGTGGGCCGACTGACGTGGGCAGTGGCTCACCAAGCTGGGGGATGGTGACAGGTGCTCCCTGCTATGGCACTGGCCGGGCGGGGGTGCCTGTAAAGGATTTAAAAGCAATAATGAAGTCTCATGATGCCAGTGATAAAATCCTCCTCCCTGTGAGGTGGACCATTCCCATGACCCACCCAGTCCAGGAGTAGAGAAGGAGCCACCTACCTCCAGGGCCAGGAACTGGTACCTGGGGCTGCTCTAAAACCTTTGAGAGGGCAAATCACACAGTAATCTCTGGCCTCTTTCTGTTCTGGAGCAGAAGATTCACTCAAGCTCATCGAGCCTGGAGGAGCCCCTGGGAATCGCCCAAAAACTCAGATCAGTCCCTTGAGGAAATGGATCCACAGGGCCCGCCCCTCCCTCCACCCTGCAGCTGAGGCGCATCTGCCGCACTTCCTTTGAGGAGCAATTGCTGGGAGGAGAATTTCCCATTCACAGCAGGAAGTCTCTATTTTCTCTCTTTGGATGTCATGTAACCAACCCGTGTTAAAGGTCAGTTGCATCAGTTCTCTTAAATGGCAATTAAGCTATTGTCTGAGCAAACCAGAGGCGTCCGGAGTGCAAGCTCCGCTCCAACCTTGGGACCTGGGAGAGGCTGGGAAAAGAAGAGCAAGTGGGGCCCTCCCGGGAGGGCGCAGCCTCGGGAACGGAGCCAGCGGAACACCCTGACCTGTGAAGCAGATGCGTCAGCAGACAAAGGGGGTCGTTTCATGAGAGCCACAGCGAGTGGGAGCGGGAGACATCCTGGCTTTGCCCACGGCCTACAGGCAGGCTCTCCCTACCTCCACCGCCATCCCTTCCTCCCTTGTCTTCCTCTTCCTCATTCTCTCTGCGCGTTCGTTCGTTCTCTCCCTCTCCCCTTCTGTTTCTCTTCCTTCTTCACTCTCCCTCCCTCTCCATCTTTCTTGCCCCCCCATTCTCTCGATGATAATGTTCTCTCTTACATTATCCTTTTGAGGGGAGCCCTGACAAACTGGGTTTAAATTTCAGCTCCACCATGGTCCTTAGCTCTTGGTCTTGGAGGAGCTCCCTGGGCTTCGGTTTTCCTAATCTGAGAATGAAAAAAAGAATACCCAGCTCAAGGTATTGAGCTTGTTGGGAGGAATCAAACAGGTAACATTTATAAAGCTGGAAACAGCGCATGGTCCGTAGTAGATGGTTGACTGGTGATAGCTTCCTGTCCCAGCGAGGCTCAGGGAAGTCGTAACACAGTGCGTGCACACAGCTTCACAAAATTCCCACAGGGGAGCTGGGAGCATTGTCTCCATTCTATAGATGAGAAAACTGTGGCTCCAAGAAGTTCAGTACCTTGGTTGGACACGTAATTTTTTTAAAGTCTATTTTTAAAATAAATAAATTCCACCTGCAGTATCACCAGCTAAGAGGCTGTCGTGATTTCGATGTATTAGTCTCTGGTCTGTCCCTCTGATTTCTTCCCCCAAGCATTGTTTTCCAAATCTCCAACATTGTATGGTTTAAATGATAACCTATTCTCCCAACTGCTGTACAGCTCTTGAAGCGGAAACCCAGCTTTCTATTGGTGCTCAGCTGCTTTGTTTTTTTGTTATTGAGGCAGAGTCTCACTCGATTGCCCTGGGTAGAATGCAGTGATGTCATTGTAGCTCACTGCAAGCTCCAACTCCTGCGCTGTAAGTGAGCCTCCTGCCTCAGCCTCCCGAGTAGCTGGGACTACAGGTGTGCGTACAGCTGGGTTTTGTTGTTTTATGTATTTTTTTTTCTTTTTCTTTTCGTTTTTAGTAGAGATGAGGTCTCGCTCTTGCTCAGGCTGGTCTCAAACTCCTGAGCTCAAGCAATCCTTCCGCCTCGGCCTCCCAGGGTGCTAGGATTACAGGCGTGAGCCGCTGCGCCCTGCCTGAAGCCCAGCTTTCTCACTCAGCGTAAGAAAACTCAGGATGTGTTTGGATTTCCCATCCCCTCTTTCCTTCCATCCTCCTCTTCTCTGGGCTGGACCAGCTGCCTCCCTGCACCTTTCTCACATTCTCTCTTGCACCCTGTCATGGTTTCTGCCCCAGTCCCTCACGCTTCCCTGATGTTTAGGCTCAAAATGCTCTGCCTTGCTTTGGGGACGGGAACTTCTCTAGCAACATGTGTCTAAAACACAGAGGGCAATCAGTGATAGCACTTGGTATTTTATTTTTAAATTTTTTTTATCTTGATTATATTTTGCAATGTTTACATTGTTGCACAACAAGTGGAAGCATGAGTCACAATTTATGCAGCTGATTTCACGTCACTGAATTCTACGGTGTTTACAGCCCTGAGTACCTTCTCCCAGACGTTGAAGAGATGCACCATTTGCTGTGACACACACAACCTCCACCCTGTTTTCTTCTTCCTTTGTAGCCCAAACCACAAAGTGTAATTGTGTGTTTGTTTTGTGTTTAATGTTTATCTTTTCGCCCAGGCTCTAAGGCTTTATGAGGACAGGGATCACATCTGTTTCGTTCACCCAGCTTTCGTTATGTTTCCAGCATCCTACGTTATGTGACTGCTTAGTCTCAATTCTGTCTGCACATTAAGTCATCAAGGGAGTTAACAAACAAACAAACAAACAAACAAACATTTACAGATGCTAACCCAGACGTTCTAATCCAATTGGTCCGTGTGGCACCTGGGCAACTGTAACCACAAAAGCCCTGCGAGTGACTCTTGATGGAGCAGAGCCACTGACCCCAGCAGGAGCCTTGCTGCTCTATGCGTGTTGCCTACCTGTGTCCTCTCCCACAGCTGTGCCCGTTCCATCACGTGCCTGCTTTGGCCTGCCGCGTTCCGGGGCCCACCCTAACACATTCCTCCTTTGCTTTAAACGATTGTTTATGACTTGTTACCTCCAGGATGTGGCTCCTGATGCAAACTGTCCAGACTCTCTGCCTCCTGTGTAATTCACAACCCAGCTCTCCCCCTTGACATTCTTTTATACTGTTTTCCACAACCCTGTGCTCCTGCTGGCAGTGCCAGCATGTGACTGATCCCGACCGTAAGCTCCTCAAACTTTGCTGCGGCCCAAGTGCTAAGGTGGCAGGAACCGCCTCCGTTCCGCAATTTGAACTGTGGAACCCAAGAGCGGGACAAGAAGGGGTTCTGGTCAAACATACAGTGCAGCAGCAGAACGAGCACTTGGATCTGGGGTGTGCTGAGATTGCCAGGGAGCTGGAAAGCTTGAGTGGGGACAGGAGAAGCCTCTCGTGGCTCTTTCCCGGCTTCCCGTGGAAGAACCAGGCTCTGGAAGGTTAGACCTGTGCCCTGCCTCCCAAGAAACCCACCAGTCTAAAGGGTGGAAGCTCTCTGAGGGCAAATTCAGCCCGATATGAGGAGAGGCGTTCTCACTGTCAGAGCTGTCCTGGTAGGCCAGGGAGTGTTTTCCAGCATCAGTCATTGTCATGTCAATCTCCTGGTTCCTGCCATACTCCTGAACACCTGTGCTATTATTTACCTAATATTTTTCTTTAAAACAACTGAGTTTGTTTTACTTATTCCTGTTTTTAAAAAGTGCCTATGAAATTATAGATGAGATGTGTAAGTGATTGATGCACACATATGTAGATAGTGACATGCAAACATATGTACATTTTTCTAAGTGCAGAGAACATGACAGGACACTCCGGTGTAGATAATGGCCGTCTCTGCTCCCAGCACAAACTTGGGGCAGTATGACGGGCTCAGATGAATCCAGATCCACCCATCTCTAGCCTGGGGAATTCCTCAGCCTCTCCGGGCTGGTTTCTCAATTGTAAAATATACTCGTCTCACGGGCTCTTGAGAGGACGAGAGGCGTCCCCGCAGGTGCAGCACATATCTGTTGTCACCCAGCGCCACTCAGGGATCTAATGTCGCCTAAGCCCTGGCTATTCCTCTTATTCAACCGCAGTCAGGCGGAGGACAAGGCTCCCTGCAGTGGGAGAGGCGTTTCTGGAGCTGGGCTGGAGGGGGACAGGGGTCTGAGCAGAGACGCAGACCAGCCTCGGTCTCCCGCCCTCAGTAAGACTTTGGCCTCAGCTGTGCTTTTAAACCTTGGGAGGTGAAACTGGAGTCCGGGCTGTGCACCTTCCCGTTCGCGATCCTCACTGCTTTCTACGGCCTTTGCTGGGCCTTCACTGCTTCCTTCCCGCAAGCCCTGCCCTGTCCACCTGTGCGTTTGCTTGGGTGCATCTGTGCTATGTGTGTAGTGTGGTATGTGGTGAGCATGTGCGTGGTACATGGTGTGTGTCTTATAGGCGTGCTGTGATATGTGTGTGTGGTATACACATGTGTATGTGTGGTGTGTATGTGGGGTGTGTGTAGTGTGTGAACTGGTGTGTGCAGTATGTGATATGTATATGTACGTACATGTGCAGTGTGTGTACTGTGTGTGGTGTGTGAACTGGAGTGTGTGTGTTCTTTGGGAGCCAGGGTGCTAACCACAGGCCTGCAGGGCAGATTTATAGAACGGGGCGCTGAGAGACCATCGCGGTGGACGTCCTCCCTTGCAGACGCAGGTGCGGGCCCACGGGCCGAAAGCTAACTAGAGGCGAATTGCCAACCAGAATCTACTTTTCCTGACTTGTGATCCAGTGCCCCTATCTGATCGTTTCACTTCTGTGATCCCACCCTGGAGAGCACAGAGATCGCTGCTCATCTTCAGCCTGAGGTCATGGATGCACCCGGGAGGAATCAGGGCCCAGTGCGGGGAGACCAGAGTCCTGACCCAGGGGTGGGGGTGGAGCAGTGATCTGGGGGCTGGGTCCCCAGAGACGTGGGCTCAGCCACAGCGGGGGCTGCAGGCACTGGTGGCCCTGAGGCGGATCCTCCTCCAGTTCAGCCAGCTCCAGGAGTCCTCAGCTTCTTGCTTCCAAGCCCAGATTCCCTTTCCCGGGCGGCAGTGTCAGCGACAGCCAGCCCCTTCGACTCTTGTCCCCTTGTCCTTCCTCCTTTCCTGAAGGCGCTCAGCTGGGTAGTGTGTCAGGACTTTGCTCTGATCTGTTGTTCCCTGGGAACCAGAATGTTTAATTCCTTCAAGAGGAGAGTTAGAAAGGGTGCTGTTTGTCTAATAGCAATTAACTCCTGGTAGTCGTTTACCCCCAGTACAAGGCCAGAAGCTACCGCAAGTAGGAAACACACCTTAGGACATCCGCACAGGTGGATGGGAGCAACGTGCTCCGGTTTTTACTCGGGATTAAGGATCACCAGACCACCATGGCCAGGGATGCTAGCCAACCTCAGAGTTCCTTCCAAACTTTCTCCAAACAAGGCCTCCTTTTATCACTGTTCTCTCTCTGGGCTCTATGATTCCGTGGTGTTGTTTTTGTGTTTCCAAAAAAGCCCTGTCTGCATTCATTAACCCTATGCACTTTCCCAGTGCGATGCACATAGGACTGAGTCCCAGCGATGCAGCTTTCTCTGACTTGGACCTTGAGTTGTCAGCCAGGTTCACTCGGAAGCCAAGCACTGAAGGGCACTTAAGTGTGTTTGTTTAGATTATTCACCTTCGTAAGAATCATCTATTGACAAAATTCCTGAACTTCATGGGTGTCTTGAGAAAAGGTAAAGCCAAGAAACGCTCAGTACACAAATGCCAACGAGCTCCCTGCTGGCTATAGTTTAAAGACCCTCCTTACAGCCTTCGTGACCTTCTATTTGGGGACTCTGATTTGGGACCCTTGAAAGACACTCAGGCATCCCCCTTTGGGGCCATCCCTGTATCTGTCAGCAACCAGAGACTCATTTGCTCATGAATTCATTTAAAAGCACTTTGGGGAAGAATTACGCATCAGGCTCCGAGCTGGGGGAGCTCACAGTCAGGCGGACAGGTGGGGAAGGAGAGGCTGCCTGGCCGCCTTCAGCCCAAAACCTGTGTGTGGAGATTTCACAAAAAAGCTGGATCTCTGGCTGCTTCTAAAAAGTCCCAAGATCTAGCCCCACTGGGACCACCACTCGACTCACGTCCTGAGCAGGCCCCCCTTCCGCCCTGCCATGGCCCCTTTGGCCTGCCTCTGTCCCCACCCTCCTGACCGTCCCAGCTCTGGCCACCTTCTCTCCTGTGGGTGACCTGCCAGGCCCCTCTTGGAGCCCCAGGTCCTTGGCCTTCTGGGTGAGGCTGATGGGGACATTCTCCCAGAATGAGAAAGCGAGGGGAAATTGTGAAAATCAGAGGCAGATTAGAGATCAGGCCTTGTTGGTGTAAGAGGAATTAGACATTAAGAGGCCATTTCCTGCAGCCAGAATTGTGAAAGCATACGACGCAGGACCAGAGGAAAATTACTGAGGCCTTCTTGCCTGAAGAATCTTCAGGAAGTGGAGGCTGCTTGTCTGACGTCATCACAGTGAAGTCTGGCCCCGAGGCCCCAGGTCCTTTCAGCTGTAGGATTCTTACTCTATGAGAAATCTTGAGCCATGTGGATGAGTGTGTGCATGGATTTCTTTTAAAACCACATGGCTAAATCACCCTTGCTTCCTGGCTCCCTACGTATTCTTCTCCTTTTTGCCCTGCTGAGAAAATGCCGGAAGGATTTTTTTTTTTTCCTATCAAGTGCAGTCAGTGTTGTGCTGTGAGGGGGAAGGGAGCACTAGGGGACCAAGATGGAACAGGGGACAAGGCTGTGACCAGATGCCCTCACAGACAGACACTGAGCAGCAACAGAATTAAGCATCTCCATAGAGAAATCTCTCTCTCTCTTTCTTTCTCAAAGTGGGTTGTGCTTTCATGACAGTATTCTGCATAGTTGTTGAAAACAATAGCACTTAGTTAATTTAGGGAAGCAATATGGGCTGGCCTGGCAGCCAAGTCCTTCCAGCTAGGGCTGCAGCATGTTTCACGTGGGAGCCGGGCCAGCGTCTGGAGGGAAGGGGGCGGTAAGAGGGATGGGGAGGCATTGAGGGGATGAGGGAGTTTGGGGGCTGCATAGTGGGGTCAGCTCCACGACCTGTGGAATGAAATAAGGGATACCAGAGTGGAGGATCCATGTCAGTGCAAGTCTCTTCTGGGATAAGACTGGGGTCTGACTATATAAGAGTAAAAACAACAACCAGAAAAAAACAAAGGAAGCAGAGAATAAGAATGTCTTGCATGGGTGGGGCAGGACAGGAATAGGGCACATTTGTCCTAGGCCAACTGCCTCCGTGCTCTTGCCTCACTGAGATGTTTATAATGAGCTTAAGTAGCTACAACCAGATGCTTTGGTCTATGTATGCTTTTCTTGTGATTATTAATTTTTTTTTCTTCTTGGCTTAAACAAATGCACTGAGTGTAGTAGAGAAACCAATAAGCAGAGTAAGCATTTGCCAAGGGGACTGGGGACAAAGCTGGGCCACCAAGTACAAAGAGGGCAGTTGGGGGAGCCTAGAAAGAAGTGATCTGGATTTCAACACATGCTATAAGCTTTCCAGGGCTTAGGACCTTCTATGTATTGCTCTGGGGCTGGTGCCTCCTGGGTTGGCAGAGGCAGGTGATGAGACTCCTCAGCAAGATGGGGCTCCACTGTCAGAGCAGGTGCCAGGTGAGGCCTTGGGCACTTCTGGGGGCCTGGGGAAGGTAGTATTCATTTTTAAAGTCCATTTGTTATATAGTCACTGAAAGAGGGACCCAGAAATCTACACTAGTGTGTCTAAGCCACATGGCTACTGATTGGGCAGGGCATGAGCAGCATTTTCGTTTGTGGAGAAGGTCTTTGCTGAGCCTAACACAAGGCAACGGATCTTCAGTCTTGAGAAATGCACTGAAAACCATCCTTGTGATGTTTGGGGTCTCTGGAAGGTCATGAGCTGGAAAGGCCCTAAAACTCGGGGTGCTGCAGCCTCTTTCAGGACATCAAAGTCAGAACTTGAAAACTGTTCTGGACTCTGCACAGGAACACATGGGAGTCGAGTGCTCAAGGCTAGGAGCATTTGACTTTTAACTTCCTGTAGGCTGAAATATGGATAAAAGGGGAGTATGAGGCCCTCTCAGTTCACAGAGCCAAAATTCCTAGACTTCTCCCGATTTCCAACCCAGCAATCCTGCGTGTCCTGGGCTTCATAGCAGGTGTGTCAGAATGCAGGAATCACCTCGGTAGAACAAGAAAAGAAGACTCCTGCCTTTTCTAGCATGATATTAGTAAGTAGATTCAGGAAATGTGGGTCCCCTCAGAGCTGGTGCCATGAGCTGAGTGACCCCAGGGGGTACTTGGCCTCTTCAAGTCTAACTTCCTCAGTAGCCTGCAGAGGCTGGGATGGATGGTCTCTAAGCAAACTTCTGACCACAGTGTTTTATAATTCTGTGTTCTGTGACCCCTGTCTTCCTTGCAGGGCTCTTCAATCATTATCTTCATTACTATTGCCTTTGTTCATGTTAATAATAGCGTTTTATTATTATTCCTCATAGCAGTCTGGTTGGAGCACACAATTACGACAAGGACAACAGCCAGGCATGTTATAAGCAGTCATTGCTGAAACAGAAATTCTATGGGGCTGGTGCAACAGTCACGAAATGCTCCCCCTCCCTGCCCCCAGCAAGCCCAGCCTCAGGGCTCAGATGGGTGACTTTTCTCCTGGGTCCTTCCAAGTGTGGAGTGAGCTCAGGCCATAGGAGGTAGGAGGCATGATTTTGCCATTTTCGGAAAAAGAGTCATGTGTTCTACTTGTGCTCAAGGGAGATGACAGCTCATTTTGACTTTACACTTGCATGCCGATTTGGGAGGACTTTGAAGAGGCAGCGCAGAGTAGTGGTTAAGCGGAACACAAGTGCTAGAGCCAGCCGGTAGGATTCTATGTTCCAGCTCCTGTGCAAGTGGAGGAACTGTGCATCGTTGGAGAAGTCACTTAACTCTCAGTTTTCTCATCTTAAAAATGGGGATAAACCCAGGTCCCACTTCACGGGGTTGTTTTAAGGCCGGAATGAGTTAGTGCGTGTTAGAGTAAGGCCGGGCTCACTGTGAAAACTTAAGGCATATTAACTATTTTGATGATCTTCTTAACCTCTTTCTTATACAAAGAATAGAACTAAGGTGCAAAAATAGACAGAGAGAGAAAAAATGGCTTGACCTTGAGCACATGGCCAGGGGTGAGAAAGTTGGAAACGCTTAATTTTCCTGATTTAGTGCTGGACTTGAGGGTGGTGCTACCTCCTTGCGCTTCCCACGATTTATTCCAAAGGTGCTGTCTAAGTGCATGTCGTCTACTGTCAGTACCAACGACTGTCAGCAGGACAGACCTTCCCAGTGTTTCCCACACACCTAGCATTCTGCCTCCCCACCTCTACTCTGGGATTGCCTTCCTGCTTTCCTCTGCCACATTCGGGGGACGCGTCCAAGCCAGCCTTCCTCTGTGCACACGTCCCAGACTTCTCTGTGGACACTTCCCAGATCCTTCCAAGTACAGCCCTCTCTAAACTCCCTTGATCCGTATTGTCTGGGTTTTGGAAATTGTCATATTTGACCTTGTAGTATGAGTCACCTTTGCAAGGTAGATGTCACCTAGTCCCTGCTGTCAAGGGCTTCGTGGGGCACAGCCTCACTTTGGGCTCACCACCCACTGACCTGCACCCTCCCTTGCTGGCAGCCCCCCTACTGGACTCCCAATGGCTCTGACACCTGTCCTAATTCTCTCTTCCTCTGCTGCAAAATGAGCTGGGTGGTGGTGGGGCCCACACTTCTGCTCTCTTTCTCACACTGAGCACCACCACAGCTCACTGCCTTGGGTGTGTTCAGACAGAGACCACATTTCCTGACGACAATCCAGCCAAGCAGCTGGATGCAGTGTGCAGATGGGAACTCAACCCTGGTTAAGGACAAGCGAGGGATCTCTGTGATTCCCAGACAGCACAGTTCTCACAAGCCCTTCTAAGAAAAACCATTTCAGATAGGGTTGGAATTAAAATAATTTCCCTGGAACACAATTATGTGTTGACTCTTCTCGAGGAAGGAGGTTAGGGAGAAAAGAACTGAATTTCCATTTTAATTGCTATTTTTCAATTGCACAAGACACTTTTCAAACTCCTCTCCTTATAATTATGTTTGTGTCATGGCCTCTCTCACAGCAGTTTGCAGCATATAGTTTGTTTTTTCACTCACATACCTATTGCACATTCATTTTAATTATATGAGAAATGATAGCAGTAAGGAAAGGCAGGTTGTATGAATATATTTATTTTAGTATCAAAAATAGGATACTTTTTCAAAAGCAGTGAATTGGTGGATGGACCTCAGAGCAGAGGCTGGAGGTCCCCTGATGCCCAGTTGCACATTCTACTCCTAACCGTCCCCTGCTGCTTGGTGCCCTTGGGAAGTCCCTTAATCACTTTAGGACCTCATTCCCTCATCAGTAAATGAGGTCGATGACACCTGCCCTTGTGATTTCCCAAAGCAACTATAAAAATAAAATGCAATAGGCTGTAAAGCATAAAGCACCAGACAGAATGTAAATCACAGTTGCGATTTTAAATTGATGTGTCTAGAATGTCATGACTTTACCTTGCAGGACTGCTCTGCAGAGGAAATCTGAGACACTGGTTCTATTTCTTTGCTTCTCTTCAGCCCTTGGACTTCCCCACCTGCACAGTTTCCGTCTGATCTGTGACACAGAAGGACACTGCTGACACAGGTTCGTGACCTGCCACCACTGGCTGAAATTATTTATTTCTCCCCATATTCTTTGTCATGTGCTTGCAAGTATTTCCATTTGATCTGGGGACTTGAGCCTCACAATGTTGCCTTCTCATTCCTTGCCCTCCTCCACCTTTCAGGAAGGCTTTGCCTATGAACCTGGACTCTGCTACCCCTCCAGTGTTTTCATTTCTGGGCTAGCTGGTTTCATTTCCTCTGACACGCTTCTTCTCGATCGGTTCTGTTATCTCAGCTGCCTGGGGTATCTGTGTTACTTCCCTGTCCCAGTCCCGGCTCCACCTGCCTCCTTTCCTCTCCCACGCTGATGAGAGCCCACGTCTCATGCTGCTGGTGACAGGTCCCAGCCAAGTCTTACCAGGCCACTATGAAGCAGGGGTCCTGCCTCTGCCTCCCTGGGCCTTGATCCTGGGGATGCTACCAGGAAGGAAAGGACCAAGCTAGGGGTCTCCTCCATCTTCTTTCCAGGTCAACCTTCCAGTGTGCTGGGAGAGAAACCAGGCCTTTGCCAGCAGAACAAATAAAATAAAACACCAGGCTGTGCCTTTCTCTGTGGAAGATCAGAAGTGGATTTGGGGGGCACCTACTCAGTGCTTTCATTCCCCAGCTGAGGAAGCAAAGACAAGAAGTGGGAGGACCTGACGGAGGTCACTGTGACCTTGATCGAGGCTTCCCACGGTGCCAGGCCAGTGCTAGGTACTGGTTACCACAGGTGATTAAGATATGGCTCCTGTCTGAGCTGTTCACAGTCAGGGGACAAGGAAACATTTATTGTATCAGCTTATTGTCTGGACAGGTAGCACTACCTGTTAATTGATCCGGCCTTTCCCACGGTTTCCTTTTAATTAAATCCCCCTCCCTTCCAAAAGCAATCCACCGGCTCCCTGGAGGCCTAACTCCCAACCAATCCATGGGCAGATCTCAAGTGCTAGGAGGGGCATCTCCAAACTGAGTCCTTCCTGCCTCCAGACTGCTCCTTCCCCTTCCTCACCTCTCTTTGAGGTTTGTGAGAATCTCTGGGTGGGGAGCAATGTAGCCAGAAAAGACACGGTCTTCCCTGCTCTCTTCGAGGACTGAAGGCCCTTTCACCATGTTCGGTCAGCTCGGGGCTTCTGGAAGTGAAAAGGGGTCTTTTCTTCCGGAAAAGATTTGGCTCTTTTTGTAACGTGTAATCTGTCATCAAGGATTGCTTGGCATAGTCGAGGGTCCCACAAGTTGCAGGGGAAGCCTCTCTTTATTCTGGTTTCATTTTGTGAGCCCTCATTCTGCAGGAGGGAGTGGCACAGCCGGGGTGCAGAGAGGCTGGAGCACAGCTGTGTTTGGAGAGGGTGAGGAATTAGTGGGAAAATACCTAATGATCAATCATTTGACATGCGTCTTTGGAGGAGCATGTATCAGTTATCCATTACTGCATAACAAATCATTCCAACATCAAAACAGTGACTCAATGTTATTGCTCAGTGTTCTGTGGGTCAGGCGTTTGGGCAGGGCTCACAGAGAGGGCTTATCTCCATCCTACATAGTGTTCCCTGGGACAACCCATTTGGGTCTGGGGAATCCAAAATGGATCAATTCCATATTCGGGGCCTTGGTGCTGGCTGTTGGCTGAGGTGCCTCAGTTTTCCATGTGGCCTCTTTTTCCAGCAGAGCAGCCTGGGCTTCTTTACATATTGGCTGAGTGTAGAAGGGAAAGCACACGTGCTTACTGTGCCTCTGCTTGCGCCACATGTGACAATGTCTCTTGACCAAAGCAGGTGGCGTGTGACCAAACCCAGAGTCAGTGTGAGAGGGACTGCACAAGGGTGCGTGATTCACTGGGGGGCGTGTGGCAGACTCAGGATACACAGATGATTAGCAAATACTTCCTTTGGGCAGAGCCTGTAGCTGTGTAGATCATGTCCCTCCCACCCCAGCTGGCAAGACTCCTTTAATCTCGTCCTAGGACCACGCCCCCTTGCACCTCATCTGCTGACATTCCAGGTGACTTCTCTCTGCTCTGAGCAGAGCAGCTTGCTTAATTCCATATGCCAGCAAGCATGAGTAATGAGGCACTCTGGCCCTTTAGGGTGAATTTAATAAACACTCTCCTTCTCAAAATAATTTCTAGATGTTCCATTGGTGGCTCTGGTCTGTCCACGAGCTCAGGGTGAGGCAGAGGTAGGGGCACCTTCCCTGGATGTGAGGGGCAGGGATCTTGGGGAAAGAATATTGAAGCCCCTTTGCCAAGTGGAGTGGGGAGTGAGCCTTGGGTCACCATGGCAGTGTGGCTCAGAGCGTGGATCCTAGAGCAGGTTCCCCTGGGACATGTGATCAAACCATGTTTGCGAGCTTTGGAAAATGACTGACCCTCTCTAAGCCTTCTCATCAGGAAAATGGAAACAGCTCTGCATCAATCGATCAATCAAGATTGTTTTGAAGATCAAATGGTAACGCAGACCAAGTGCCCGGCATGTGGTAAAGGCTCACAGGTTCACCTGTTTTCATTGGCACTAACACATGTTCACCTTTCCTCTCCCCACCCCTTAGAAAAATGAAATTCCAAAATATGTATATTCCTAATCTCTAACTTCATCAGTGCGGAAGAGTAGAAAAAGAGAAAAGAAGTAAATAAGGGAGATGAGAGAAAGGGATGAAAGAGACTGAGATAAAGGAGAGAAGATATAAAGGACACAAACGGGGAGAAGGAGGGAAGGGGAGAGGGACGGAGGCCACAAAGAGACAGCAGGGCCGAGGCACACGTACTTTAAGACCGGAGATCATTTTCCGAGGAGGAGTCACTTCCCTGGGGTTACCCAAAGCTCACTTGGCTCCTGGCACACCCGAAGTGTTTGCCAGTGGGAGAGGCCCGAGGGGTGTGTACAGACAGCAAATGGATTTTGCCACCCAAAGTGTCTGTAACAACTTGAACGAGATCACATGGAAAAAGGATAGGAGTGGGGCCAGGGGAGGGAAACATTTCTCAGAGTGAGGCTGAGTGGATGGCAAAGGACCTAATCATGAGACCTGGCCCACTCGCAAGTCTGCAAATAAATCCATACAGCTCCCCCTCCATGCCCATCTCCTCCTGAAGGAAACAGAGCAACTCGGCCACATACGCTCTTCCACACTGTAACCCTCTCTCTCTTTTGGGTAACTCTCCTACTTTGTGCAGCTCTTTGGCCCTTTTCTTCTCCCCGGGGGCCTCAGGTCTGGTTGCTGGTACAGGTTGGGGAGGAAACTTCTTGCCAACGATGGGTAGCAGCAGAGAGGCCAGAGGATCACACCCCTGGTCCAAGCTTCCTTCTCCATTGTGGAGGCGATTCCAGGACTGGAGTTGCAGACTTCCATCAGTACGTAAGTGGAAGAATTAGGTGGTAGCATGACTCAAAACCAGGATGTGTGCAGTGTGAAAACCCCCTTTCCTAATTTATGGGCCCAAGAAATTGGGATGATAGAAAGGGCTCCCTTTGGCAGAGGAGATCATGAAGAATCTCTCTAGACATCACCAGCTCCAGCCCTCCCATTCCGACCCATGTCACTGGACCCGACGCAGAATCAACCCTCTTAGAAGGACTGCCCCCTTCCTAAAATTGCTTGGGATAATGCATTTCTTTCTTAGGATCAAGAATAGAAAATTTAGATAACAAAATTGTATTATTAATATTTTTAATTTAGAAATATGTGCATTTTTTGGCATTTTATGTTCTTATGTTTAAGAGAATTTGGTCTATGAGAATTGCAGTTCAACTTTGTAACTCCAATTTTCAGTGAGTAGTTGAATGATTAATATAGACATGAATTTGGGTTGAAATTTTAGCTTACATTGTGTTCAAATAATTATGAAAGTTTAGGAACCACTATTTTTAAGAGGTTAATTTATTAGATTTGTAGAACTTATTTAAGTACTTGAGAAAACTTATCAGATAAAAGTTCTTTTCCATGAAATCAAATATATTAAATTTATTAAAGCAGTTCAGGAAGTTTTCTTTAATAAGTTTGCAATGGGGACCTAACATTAATCAAATGTCCCTAAAAAATGATAGTTAGATGCACTAGGTCCATAATCAGAATTATAAGATTTATAGATTAAAAGTAATAGATTAAAGAAAACTACAGTTTTGAATGTGGAACCTTTATTAATAGAATATATATTTAAAAGTAATCTTAAAGTGACCTGTGATAGAGTTTTCTGCTCATAAAATCTACCTAGAAAACATAAAAGACATCACATTGAAAATTCTTTAGGTCATAATGATTGTTAATGTATTGGCCTTCTATTGCTGTGTAAAAAATTATCAGAAATTTAGGAGCTTAAATGAATACCCATTATTTATTATCTCACAGTCATGGGGCAGGAGTCCAGGTACAGCTTAGCTGGGTTTTTGGTTTGGTTTTCACAAAGCCACAATCAAGATTTCAGCAAGGGCTGAGGTCTCATCCAAGGTCTCATCTGAGGATCCTCTTCCAGCTTCACATGGCTGTTGGCAGAATGCATTTTCTTGCAGCTGTAGAACTCATAGGGGCTTGCTCCTTCAAGGCAAGCAGGAGAAAGCATTTCTGATTCCTAGGCCCTCTTTTAAAGAGTTCATTTGATTAGGTCAAGCTCACCCAGGACAATCTCCCTCTGGATTCACTCAGAGTCAATTAAGGGCCCTAATTGCATTTGTAAAGATCCTCTGACATTTGCCATATAAGGTAACCTAGTCACAGGAGTGACATTCTGTCATATCACAGGCCCCACACATGCTCAAGTAGAGGAGATTGTACAGGGTGTGTGTACCAGGGGACTGTCTCAGAATTCTGCCTACCCCAGTGAATAACAGTATATTCCTTCTCTCTCTAAAGTAGACCCCACAGGTCTTCACTCCCACCACTCCTGGTTCTTTCTTGCTCTCACCTCCTGTCCTCATAGACCATCACCGACACGGTATGATTGGTGCTGTCTTCCCGCATCCCTTCTTCTCTGGGGCCACTGCTCTACTTTGGCTCATTCAGGGCTTTATTTCTCACTGGTCTGTCATAACTGTCACCTACCTGGTTTTCCTGTCCCTAGGCTTATGCCTTCAATCACTTATTTATCCTGTAGTCAGAGGAATCTTTCTTAAGAGCAAATCTGATCATGTGATTTCTTGACTTAGAACTCATGGCCCTATACATATCTGACTTCTTCCTTGCATGTTCTTCTCAATCTAGCCCCTGTCTTGTCTCTAACTTTTCCTCTTCCATCCCTCCCGTATGCCCTACTCTTCACACATTTATTTGTTGTTTGTCATGTTCTAATCATTACAAACCCTTGCTACTCCCCAAACCAGTCAGTACTTGCACCTCAGCACTTGTTTCCATGATTTTCTCTGTGTGGTATTTCTGAACCACAACGTCCATCTGATATACCGACAAAGACTTGGCAAAGCCTTTGAGGAATTCTCTCTAAGGACTTCCCTACCCTCCACTGACAGACTTGACTGTTCCCTCTCTTGCCCTAGTCCCTTATAACCTGTATAGACATTACAATCTTACGACAAATTACCGCATATATACAAATCAGTCTTTCCATGTTTTCCATCTTTCTCCTAGATCCCAAGACCTTTGGAGGAAGAAACAATTTCTTATTTATTCTGGTAGCTGGTACAGTGTTGAGGATATAATAGATAATTTATGCTTTTTAATAAAGGAAGGAAACAAAAAATGAATGAAGGCTTCAATTCTCAGAACATCAGTTTTCTTAATGAAAGTGATACCATCTATTATTCAGAGCTAACACAAGGACCATGGTTGTCATAAACTCTAGCTTTTGTTGTTACTCTAGCTCAAGGGAAATCAGGATGGTAGGAAAACTGACTTTGACGTGTGTGCTGAATCTTTTAGAATTATATGGCATGGTTTAGTACGACAAAGTGGCAGACCTATAACAGTGTGACAACAGCCTTTTTCATGATAACAGAATGCAGTTGCGGTGGCCATGAGCATGTGCCTTACGGATCTCTTGCTACAGGACCTTACATGCCTGGGGCCCCGGAGGCTGCACTCCAAAATCCATTGCCGTGTTTGCTCCAAGGCTGTGACTCCCATGGGCTCTTCCCCATGGATGATTGAGTGCACAGGGGCTACCAAGGCAGATTCATTTCTAGGAACCATGGGGTTGCTCTGTCAGCTCATTTTGGCTCCTTCACTACCAGATGGCTTCGCCGAACCCTCCTTAGACTGCAGGTCAGTCTAGGACACGTCACCCCAACACTCTCTCCCTCTCTTCACTCCAGATTAGAGTTGCTTTATGGCCTGAAGTTTCTTTTAGTCTTTCCTAGCTCCTTACTGATTTCCTCTCACAGAGGCAGTTCTCCTCATAAAACCCTGGCATGTTTAATCCCATCGTGGCTTCTGATCCTTGGAGGACCCAGACCAGGAAAGCAACATACTGAGAGGACATTTTTGTTTTCTGTGAGTTAACGTATACAATGACAGAGCATATTATTCTGGCTTAGCCATGGTAAAGAGAAATAAAGAAAGGAGCTTTTGTTCTTACCTGGAACAAAGCCTTACAAAAGGGGGAGAACTAGAGAATAGTCTGATAGTGTGGCAGTGCAGATCACCAAGGAGGTTCTTAGTGGCAAGCACGCAGGAGGACAGCGTTGGCACTGGTTGCTTCCATCACACAAAGAATTTTCTTAAAGGGCTCGTTTCTATGTCAACCTAAGCAAGCCTGTGTTCCCCAACAATTACACACATACACACAAACACCCCTTATACCATTCATGGTCCAAGCACTAGAGTATAATAAAGGGAGAGCTTAAGAAAGAAGCTATTTACAAAGATATTGGCACAACTGAAGAAAAGTAACAAGGGATGGTGCAGTGTCCTCCAAGCTAGTCCTACCTTTGTGTCATGAAAGAGCAAAGTAGAGGGGTGATGACTGGAAAGGAGAGGAAAAGCAGTCTTACAAGAGTCTTGATCTTTAATGGAGAAAGTTGGCTGTCTACAACATTAAATATTCCAGCATCACTCCTGCTTCCCCTTCCCACCTCCTGTTGGTGTTCCCCATTGTTTAAATTCAACCAGCAAGGATGAGATGGCTGATGCAGTCCCTACATTTGAGGCTGTCTAAAGCAGGGTAGAGAAGAATGAGCAGTACATATGGAGGGCAAACGGCAGCTATATCTTGCACACTCCAAGTAGACATGTACAATGTCAGAGAGCATGTGCAGGAGGCACAAGGAAAAGCAAAGCACAGGAGTTTGTCCTAGGTTGCCTTTATCACTACTTTACATTTTCAAATGTTTAACCTGAATTGTTTGGTAACCTCTGTCCAAAGACATTAATAAGAAAGTCTTGCAGTGAGGTGAAAATGCACAGATTTGGCTCCACTCTCTGGGCTGCCCCTCTACTCTTTGTGTTGACCCCTCTTCTCTGGTTGATCCCATTTTTGCATTGACCTCCACTCTCTCTGGGTTGACCCTCTCTTTGGATTGACCTTACTGTCTGGATTGATGCCCCCTCCCCCAGCCAGTGACAGCTGGTTGGCACCAGACTCACTTCCAGTCCCAGAGCAGAGCTAGCTGCTCTTACCCTTGGCTGAGAAAGGGCACAGCTCTGTGTGTTTGAAAGGAGAGGCCCTGATTAACAGCTCTCCCTAGAACATTTCTACAGCCAGTCATCCAGTTTCTCCAGCACCGCTCTGCAGGTCACTGGGGAAGGTGTAGGAGGGAAAAGTCGCTCAGCCTGATAGACATCTCAGCCTTTTCACCCACATGGGATGGCAGCAAAGCTAAAAATAAATAGGCTTTCAAGGTGAGCTGGGAGGACATGACTTGCTGAGGCACGAGCCCACATCAGGGTTGACGTCAGCCTTGACACTGCAGGTGGAACCTACAGCTCCACTCAGGCCTGGGCACAGTGGAGCTGGAGAGACAGGTATTCACGGGTTAGTAACAGTAGTAGAGCCAGGCCTCTCACACAGAGGCTGCTCTGAGTACATCCAGTGGAGTTGGCCCTAGGAGGTGGGCATCCTAGGAAAACATTCACCATTTTCTGGAGGAGTTGCAAGTCTTAAGGTATTTTCCTGCAAACAAGAATTATCTCCTCTCGTCCATCTCCCTCAACTCTGATGTAGACAGCATCTCCCTTTGATAAAAGTCATGTCATTTCCCCTATATGCCTGTTCTTTACTGAGGGCTGTGTTCTTAAACTCTGTAGGACGTTAAAATCATCCAGGGAGCTATCAAAAACTCCTATGATTAGGTCATACTCCAGACTAAATCAGAATCTCTGGGAGTGGGGCATGGGCTTCAATGTTTATGAAGTCCCCCAGGTGATTCTAATGTGTCCCCATGGGATGGGGCACTGGTTCAGGACCTCCAGGTTTTAAGTTTCCCAGGTCTTCTCTTCCTGCCCAAGTTCCCCCGCAGCTAAGTCCCCATTTTCTAATATTCTCTCTGAGTAATGTACCGCCCTCCCCAATTAATCTTCCCATCCCACTCAGAGTGGCTTCTTCAGGATTTCAGAGCCAAAGGGACCTCAGAGTTCATCTGAGCCTAAGTCTTCATTGTATGAATGGAAACCTCGAGGGGTAGGAGAGAAGGTCAAGTCATCAGGTATGGGAGCAGGGGCCTGGGCCACTTCCTGCTCTAACTGATTTGCAGAGCCTGAAAATGCCCCCCAGTGGTCACTGACCCACTCTGGGAAAAGCAACAATCAGACCAGTTCACTTTCTAGAAAGGCGAGCTGTGGTCAGACTGTGGAGATCCTTGCAACCCATAGTAAGGATTTATCTTGCACCAAGATGGTGGGTAATGGAGAGCCACTGAAGATCTCACAGCAGCACAGTGCCACGTCCGTTAGGACGTCTCCTCTGACAGCAGTGGTTAGGATGGAGAAAAGAAGAAACAGATGGCAGCAAAGCAAGTCAGGACAGACAGCCAAGGAAGAAGGCAAGGTGCGCGGTTCTGACGGAAGTGAGAAGCAGGGAAAGACAGATGCCAGGAGTGCTAGAGAGCGCCTTTGACCTCTCCACCAACCGGCTCATGACCAAGAGTTGACTTTTTCAAAGCCTAGCATCTAAAAGGACAAAATTGTTCTAAAAACTACGTTGGCCTCAACAGCAGTGTGGAGCACAAGATGAAGACCTGGCAAGGGTCCCTGGAAAACAAGGGGGCTAAATTAGACTCCCTCCAGGTTCTGTTCTAGGTCGTCTATGTGTCCATGTTTCTAAAACTCCAGGGAACTTACTACAAAGTACAGATATTTGGCATCAATTCAATGTTTGAGTGAAGAGCAATCAAACAGAGTTGATCAAAGGTGGAATGAGAAATTGTCAGTTCCCCATATCTAGAAGGTTTCCAACAGAGGCTGAATGACTTTGTGCAGGTAGAATCCTGCAGAAAGAAAGGGGTGGCTGGATTTTAAGGTACCTGCCAACTTGGAGCTTAAGGGACTCTGAATTTTGGAAAATAGGAGGGACCACTGGAAAACATAATGAGACATCTTGGGGAATGGAGCATCTGCCTCCTCAGACCTTCCTCCACAGGGACCACACACTGTGTGTCTTTGAGAAGCCAGCCTTGGTGAGGAGACCCCCAGGGGGTGAGGCTGATTTCACTGCCCTGAATGGGCCTCGTGGGGCTGGGGGTGGACGACTGGACTTGGCTTGAGTCAAAGTAGAGGCCCCAGTGCCAAGGGGAGGCATTCTTCCCTCTCACAACCTGGGACAGGGAGCCCAGGGAAAAGGAGCCCAGGGAAAATGGCATGGGCTGATCAGAGGAATGAAAGAACCACTCTTTGATGTTATTTTCCTGGTTTGTGGACCTCTGAGAGGAACGCTTTTTACTCATTAGCCTGTCTAGACATAGGAGCTCACCATCTGGGCTGGCCTCTTCCTCTTCTAATTTTCCTTGCTCTGTCACTCTTGCTGAGGGTGGGGATGAGGTTGACAGCTGACACTAGCCGCTATGCCAGAACAGCATTGAGGCTGTTCTGTGGATCCCTGATTTGCAGCTGAGATGGATCCAGAACCTAATTGTGCAGATTTCTGACTCTAGGAGGAAGGAGCAGTCAAGCTGAGTGAAAGCTGGGAAATTTGGGAAGATGTGTGGTTCTGCTTTGAGGACTCTCAGACATACACCCCATTCCCCATTTAACCACTAAAAATGAGTAATCTGCCTGTGATATAAGGAGGACTGTCTGAATGTGCCACGGGGCAGCACGGTGGGTGGCCCAGGGCAGGTGTCACCTGTGAAAAGAACTGACTGGCAGAGGGGCTTTGGCCATCAGATTTCCTGAGTCCTTCTGGCCAGTGGATCGCCCCTTACACGAACTCATCCAGTGCTGATGCAATGAGCAAGCCTCTCTTACCGCCTATTTACAGGGTCCTGCACAGCCCGGAGCCACCAGGACCCGAGAGAGACAGAAAAAGGAGTCCAGAACCAGGAGTTCTGGCCACTTGGTGGCTGTGCAGAGTCATCACCTCAAAGAGAAGACAGTGAAATGCATAAAAGCCCGACTGCCCCGTCTCACAAGGGTCAGTGATTCAGAGGGGAATCGTTAACAGAGCCGTGTACGACACAAATCGTTACTGACCCGTCTCCGTCCACACCAATTTGGATCAGGAAAAGGACTAAAGCTGCCAAGTAGCAGCAGTGAAGCACAGTTTGGGCTTTCTGGACAGGTCAGCTGCCAAGAGCCAGATTGGGGAAAGAGTAGTAAGTATTCATTTAATACCCACATAGATGATAGGCATTTTGGGGCTAAAAAAAAAAATCACTGAACCTACCCTTAACGCTATTTTGGATATGGAAGAAAAGATTGTCTTGCCTTGCACTTAGTAGAGAGCTTAAATCCCTCCCAAACTTGGAATTGGTTGGCAAGTCAGGATATTACGTGCAAGGCTGGAGACACAGCTTTCTGAAACAGTTCAAATGCTACATGGTTGAGGGACAAGGGAAAAAACAGCCTCTTTAAATCTCTAATTGTTTATCTCCTTAAGAGAGTAAATTTAGCCAGCAGCATGGAGCTCCAAATAGGAAGTTTGTTCATTCATTCATTCATAACAATTACAAAGCATATACCATATACTAGGTGCTAGGTGTAGCACTGAGGATCGGATAATAAATAAGATGAACACAGTTTCTTGACCTCAAGAAGTCACTAGTCCAGGGAGGCAGCCAGATCTTGAAAAGGGATGTTTCAAATGTGATGAAAGTAATAATAGGGGAAATGCAAGGTGCTATAGGGTAAATTTTTAATGTAATGCATTTTTTATTAGCCAGAAATAGATTCAGAGATTAAATATTTTCATATACATATTGACTATGACTTTGTAAATTAACTTTAAACAAATATACATGACTGACAAATAAATGAGTGTTTTCTTCAACAAAAACTCACCCTGTAAGCCCATGTTCACATTTCAGCGAAGCTTTTCTCATCACTGGTATGTATTCCTTACTTCTCATTTGCATTCAAAACTGAATATGTTCTTCTAACTAGTCTTTTGCGGTTTGATTCATTGTCTTTACCCTGTTGAGTGAGCTTGGCAAGTTATTAATATGTGACCTCTCTGGGCCTTAGTTTCTTGAACAGTGGAATGTTCTCTGTGATTTTGTCCTTCTTCAACTGTTGTCAATCTGGTACCCTATTTGGGGGTTCCCTGCATGTGAACCTGCAGGCTGCTGTCTCGGAGGGGACATCTCAGTGGACAGTAGATGCCATCAACCTCTTCCAGGCTGGAGGTCATGCCTACCTACTGGGCACCTGCACCTGCCTTAGCTAATAGAGGGAGTGGCTCTTTTCCTCCATTAGCTTTGCAGATAATTATAGGTGTAGACTTTGTCATGCTTGAGGTTTGGTCAGTATTCTGCAAGAGATGCTTAGAGTGATTCCTCTTTATCAGTCCTGAGATCCTTTCCAGACATACAAAACAGGTGAGGCAACTGCCATTTGTGATGATCTTGGCCACAGAGGGCCTCAGAGAGTCTAAGCTGGAGGCAGGAGGAGCCTCAGAGCTCATCTGCTTCCATCTCCTCAAGTGCAGATGAGGAAACTGAGATTAAGAGACATGTTTGAGATCGCACAGCTCATCAACTGCTGGCAGGATCAGACTTGAGTGCTCCTGAATCAATGTTCTTGGTATTTTTTTTTTCCATCACTATCCCTCAGGCCCTCAGGTCAGATGGCTGAAATTATTCCCAAATGCTGCATGCATTCAGTGCAGTAGCCTGAAGCATAGATATTTATTGTGTACTTCTGAGATAGATGGTCTCCCAGTTAGTTTCTTGGCTCAACTATGCCACTAAGATCCCAGGCTCATTGATTTAAGTTCTCCAACTTGCCACCTTGTATTTGCAAGATATATGTTGCGTAATAGAACATCATGTCCTCAAAGGTCAGAAACGACAGAAAGGGGTGCAGAGCAGGAAATTTTCTTTCTTCTGCTTCTCTCTCTTTTTTTGGGAAAAGTTTTCCCAAAGCTCCTCAACAGACTTCCCCACTGGCCGGAACTGGGTTCCACGCATACCTCAACTTTGAAGGAAGCTGGAAAACTGTGACCTGTATATTTTACTCCCTATCATATGATGTGGGCAAGGGAGGAGGTGATGTAAATAGTAAAAACATGGCCAAACAACCTGGTCTGCCACAGTGCCGTGCTCTCCCTGGGTTAGTCTGTGGGGGAACTAGGATCTGGGTCAGGCATCAGCAATGGCCGCTGCTTCATCAGTAGTCTGGGCGCTTCATCCATCCTTCTCCTTGGACTTTGCTCCGTCAGGAATCACTGACTTAAAATACCTGCTTCCATTCTCACCTCACCCACCAGACTGTGAGCTCCTTGAGGAAAGAGCTATGATTTATTTAACACCCAGAGCCTGACTCATGGAAGACATTTTTTAAAAAATGTGAGAGGAAATCACTAATTTATTGACAAATATTTAATAGTTGGAAGAGTTGGTTAATTAATTAATGCAACACTCAATTTACAATGATACAATGTTACAAAAACAAAACTTCACTCTTAGGAGTGCCAAACTGGGAAAAGTAAGATAAGGACATATTAAAAAAATAGGGGAATACACTTGGTTTCTGAGAACCATGTATTTCCATCCTCTATAGTGTCTTCAGAGAGGCATAAAGAATAAATGGAATCCATCTTTATCAATCTTAGTTCTGGAACATTGCTGCTTAAATCTGACACTGCTCTGAGACAGAATCACGTGGGTCTCTGTGTATTAGGGTTACACACAGATTATGAAACAAAGGCTCAGAGAGGTTAAGAGACTTACCTCAAATCAGCAATCTAGTTGGTAGAACCTAACTATGCCTAAATCCCTATTCCATGTTTTATCCTTCCACTTCTTCCTACAAAATAAAAGTGTCTACCTACATTTGTTTTTGTTGTCGTTGTTTGCTTGTTTGTCTTTCTGTGTTTTTGGTTTTTTGGGAGGGAGAGGAGATGAGCTTTTGTGTTCTGCCCGATTCATGGAGACTTGTCAAATTTTCAGTTTGTATCTACCAAGCAAATGCTTTGCAGGATCAGGAGTTATTTTAATTTCTTTACTTTTTTTTCCATATTTTTGGCACCTTACCCAAAATCTGTGAGTCCCTCTGGGCTGTGTGTCTCGGAAGTGATAATTGAATTTCTCAGGGTGCAAGTCACTGGGAAGCTGAGTTTGTGGCATGCTAGCTGAGTATCTCCTCTCTGGGTACCCCTACCCTTGCCCAGGCCAAGTTCAAGTCACAGCTGAAGCCTCCACATCAAAGTGCAAGAAAACAAGGATCTACAGGGCAACACACTAATCAAAGCTTTAGGATTAGGACTCACACTAGTTAATCTCCTGCCTGGTTTGCCCTGAGTTTCTGAGTGAGGTTAGCCTGCTTGTTCACGCCCCTGTTAATTCAGATTGATCTAAGGGAGAAATGTAGAAATATCCTCACCTGTGCTTGTGCTTCAGGTAAGTCAAAGCTATGTCTCCTTGTCTGTTTCAGAGAGTGAACAAGTGGATCTGGGTATAGTCAGGCACAAGTCCTGATCCCCAGTACCTGTGAATGTGACATTATTTAGAAATTGGGTCTTTTCAAATAAAATCAAGTGACAATGAAGTCATTAGGGTAGGCCCTAATCCAATATGACTATTGTCCTTTTAAGAAGTCAGAAACTATATGCAGTCACCCTCAATATCCATGGTGGATTTGTTCCATGACCCCTGTGGATACCAGTATCCACAGATGCTCAAGTACCTTATATAAAATGGCATAGTTTTTGCATATAACCTATGCCCATTCTCCCATATACTTTAAATCATCTCTAGATTACTAACAATACCTAATGTAATGTAAATGCTATGTAAATAGTTGTTATGCTGTATTGTTTAGCAAATAATGATAAGAGAAAAGTCTGTACATGTTCAATACAGATGCAACCATCCTTTATTTATTTTCAAATATTTTTGTCAGAGGTTGGTTGAGTCAGTGGATCCACGACCTGAGGACATGGAAGGCCGATGGTGTCTGATAAAGAGTTCATACCAAAATATATAAGAAACTCATACAACTCAATAACACACACACAAAAATAAATAACCTAATTAAAATATAGGCAAAAGACTTGGGCAATTTTCCAAATAAGACATACAGACGGCCAATAGGTATTTGAAAAGATGCTCAATGTCACTAATCAATAGGAAATGCAAATCAAAAACACAATGAGATATCACCTCACACCTGTTAGGATGTTTATTATCAGAAAGACAAAAGATAACAAGTATTGGTGAGGATGTGGAGAAAAGGGAATCCTTATAAACTGCAGGTGGGAATGTAAATTGGTAAAGCCATTATGGAAAACAGTGTGAGGTTTCCTCAAAAAAAATTAAAAATAGAACTACCATATGATCCAACAATTGCTTTTCTGGGTATATAATAAATGAAGGAACATTGGACTTAAGTGGGACTCTAGAACAAATGGGCCTAACAGACATTAATGAAACATTTTACCCCAAAACTACTGAATATACATTCTTCTCATCAGCATGCAACATTTTCTAAGACTGATCATATCTTAGGCCACAAAATGTGGCTCAAGAAATTCAAAAAAATGGAAATCATACCACATATCTTCTCAGACTACAGTGGAATAACACAAGAAATCAACTCCAAGAGAAACACTCAATTCTACACAAAGTCATGGAAATTAAACAAGCTGCTGCTGAACAATTATTGGGTCAATAGTGAAATTAAGATGGAAATTAAAAGATTCCTCAAACTGAATGACAAAGGGCACACAAGCTATCAAGATCTATGGGATACAGCAAAAGCAGTCCTGAGGGGAAAATTCATAGCCTTAAATGCCTACATCAAAAAGACAGAAAGATTACCAATTAACAATCTAATGAGACATCTCAGGGAACTAGAAAAGGAAGAGCAAACCAAACTCAAAGCCAGCAGAAGAAAAGAAATAACTAAGGTCAGAGGACAGCTAAATAAAATCAAAAAAAGAGAAAATTACACAGATCAATGAAACAAAAAAATGTTTCTTTGAAAAAAACAGAATTGATAGACCTCTTGCTCAATTAACTGGGAATAGAAAAGAAAGGACTCAAATATCCAAAGGGAATGAAATCAGTATTTTGAAGAGATAGCTGCAATCCCAAGTTCATTGTAGCTTTATTTATGATAGCCAAAATATGAAAACAACCCATTTCTGTTGGCAAATAAAGAAATTGTGGTATAGATATAAATGTATAAATATATACCACATTTATATATACATACACACCACAATTTCTTTATTCATATATATATATATGAATATTATTCCACTTTAAAAAAGAAGGAAATCCTACCATTTGTGACAAAGGGAGGACATTATGCCAAGTGAAATAAGCTGGAGACACAAAGAAAAATGCTGCATGATCTCACTTATATGTGGAATCTAAAAAAGTTGAATTTATGGAAGCAGAGAGTAGAATGGTGGTTACCAGGTGTGGGAGAGTTGGGGAAATGGGGAGAAATTGATGAAAGTGTACAAAGCTTCAATTATGCAAGATAAATAAGTTCTGGAGATCTAATGTATAGTGTGCTGGCTAGGGTAGACAATACTGTATTGTATACTCAAAATTTGCTATGAAAATGCTTCATTCTCACCATACTCACACACAGAAGGTACCTGTGTGAAGAGATGAGTATGTTAATTAGCTTGACTGTAGTATTTGGTGTACACCTTAAATATGTACAATTCTTATTTTAAAAGAAAAGCAGAGACACACAGGGAGAATGCCATGTGATGACAGCAGCAGAGATTGGAGTGACACAGCCACAGGCCATGGGACTCCAAGGATCCCCAGCCAGCACCAAAAGCTAAGAAGAGGGAAAAAAGGAGTCTCAGAGGAAACATGACCCTGATGACACCTTGGTTTCAGACTTCAAGCCTCCAAAACTATGAGAGAATAAACTTTCATTGTTTTGAGCCACCCAGTCGGTGTTACTTTGTCACAGCAGCCACCGGAAACTAACACAGTCCCATGTACATCACTGCTGTGTCCTCCAGCAATCGGATCATGAAGGCAGGACCTATGAAGAAATTCCTGTGCCCAGCAAAGTATGGGGCACAAGGACAGTGAATCCTGGGGAGAAGAGGTAGCACACCAAACCCTGCCTGCTTAGCCTCGCAAAATGAGAAAAGTCGATTTTATTCCATGCACCTCCTTTCAGGTTGGGTGTTGAGTCTTTCAGCACTGATATGCTAATAGGTTCTAATGAGCAAGAGGTATGTTGGGGGGAAGTTCACTGACTAAACCATTAGGAATGTGTCCACACTCCTCTAAAGATTGGAGAGGACACAATATATGAAGTGTTTGCTTTCTGTAGACACCATTCTAGTCAGAAGAATACTAATTTGTTGATTGATTTCTTGCTATATGCTAGAGAAAGAATTTAAGTTAGGGTCAAAATTGTCAGACATCAGATGCTCTAATATGCTAGTGACAAAAGTATGCTTTTTGTCTACAAGGACATAGATGTTGTGAGCAAAATGAGATGGCATGTTAGGGCCATTATGTGGAGGTCTGGAGGAAGGGGGAGTCCTGCCCTCTGACAGGAAAGGAAAGGAGAGCTCTGGCTGCTCAGAGAATACCCAGTCTGGAAAGCTACAGATTCTATTCTATCCTTCAAATCCCCCTCCTCAAAGAGAGATTTTTAGAGGTCCTACCTGGAGACCTGGAGATGGGGTGGGGGGGGTCTTGCTGAGCACCCGTAAGGTCTGATAAGGATGCCATAATTCAGGGTGGGGCTATTTGGGGACAATCCCACACTTCAGACCATTCCTGCACCTCCCCAGATAGCTCTTCAACAAGATCACAGGGTGCTTGACTTCACGTTGATGGATTCAGTGGATGAATAGAAATGTTATCAGCTCTCATTCCTCTCACAGAAGTGATGTGATCTAGGGTTTCTCTAACTTGCTGGGGTGAAGAGAAGAAAGGGAAGAGGAAGGTCAAGAAAAGGACAAGAGGATGGTTGTTGGAGGGGAGGAGCACAGAAGGAGTAAGCCTAGTCACGTGGCCTCTACCCAGGGAGAATGTGCGTTTATGAGCATATGTGTGTGACGCACACACTCAGTCTAACGCAAACCTAACAGGGAGAAGAGTCTCAATGTTAGCGCAGACATTCATCTGCAGTTGACCTTCCAGTGCTCCAAATTACACAAAACCTTAGGGACAAGGGGGGCTTTGCTCCCTTAGGAAAAAAGCCATTATCTCATTCTGTGTCAAGACCCTGGAGGCTCTTTGACGTCAGAACTGCTCGCCCCACCTCCCACTGGCCTTTGGCAGATGCCTGCTCCCAGCCCCTTCACAGAAACATTTTTTACTCCTCTTACCTCTCACTGCCTACCCCTCTCCCAGACCTTAGGAAATCCCAGGGCTAGGAATGACATGGTGCCCTTGTGGGGACATGAAGACAGCTGTATCCCCCCAGGCTCAGGAGCCTGTGGTGGTTGAGAAAGTGTGGGTGCGACAAAGAGGTAGGGACAATGAGAAGGTCCAGGGCACCCCACGCCACATGAGGAAAGACAAAGACCTTCATCCAAGGATTCTTTTTCACCCTCCATTCACTGCTGGTTTCGTGTCACTGAGCCCGTTTTCTCCATGAGGGAGGTCTGTGTTCCAGATTATAGGAACGTTGGGGGGAAGGAGAGCCTATTGAAAAAGTATTCTGGGAACTCCAAATGAAAGAATTTGAAAATTTAAAGGAAATGGAAAGTTTATACACAAAGATTCATTGCTTTCCTCCATAACAAAATGAACTCCTGTAAAACTTCTCTCTCTCTTTCTTTAATCACTGACACCCATATTGCCCCCATTATACAGGCTCTTAAAACATTCTGTTTCCTCCCTTAACCCTACCTGCTCACCTTTGGATTAATCGCAGAAATGTCTCTCCTACTCATGCTTTTACTTAGCAGCTATGAGCCTCAGTTTCCAAACTAGAAAATAAGAATAATAATAGACCTACTTCATAGGGTTAAATGTTTAATCATGTTTAACCACATGATTAAATGTGATAATGAAACTAAGACCCTTAGCATAATGTGTAACACATAGTAGGTGCAGTTAAATATGAGCTATATCATTGTTTTTATTATTATCACTATTGCTAGCTTTTTCTCCAAGCTGTTACCACCCCAGGCCAGGATCCTTGCAATATCCTCCTACTGCTGTCTCTACCTGGTCTCTCTTCTCTCCTGTGAGTCCTGTATACCCCTGACATCTTGATATTCCTCAAATACAACTTTTGCCACATTATCCCTTTGCTTAAGAGCTTCCAATGATTCCAAATTGCCTGTTATATTGAGTTACTATTCCTCAGACTAGTAGTCCAAGCTCTTCTTTCCTAATACTGTAATCCAACATGGAACTTCACCTTCAGCATGGTTAGTATGTCTTTGGCCTCAACATAGCTGAGGCAGCCGTGTTGCCTCTTCTCCTCTACCCAACCTTTCTCACTACTGAGATACATCTGCCTCTTCCTTTTCTCCATCTGGAATCCATGTGACCCATCTCCCCTGCAGTCCCAAAACCTCAACCCTTTTTGCCTTGCAGGAACGATTGATCAGTAGGGATATTACAGTACCAGCAGAATAGGATGCTGCCCTGACCAGGACAATCGGATTTTACCAATGTAACAGGTGGGGTCCTGAGAGAGTGTGTGTCCCTATACTTTATTCTTGGAAACCGATTGGTTCCTCCTGATTCTATTTGACATTGTCTCTCTTATCATATCTGCATTAGGGAAATTCCTGACCTTGAGTTTAAGTCCATTCAACATGAGAACAATCCACTGGATCTCAAATGGAAGATATGGAATGGAAAATTTTGTTGTTTTTTTTTTTTTCCTGTGAAGATTTTCTGGTTTGATCAGGGTGGCAGGGGAACAAATATAGAAAAGGTCTATAAATCCATGAGAAATGTCCTCAGCTCTTAGGAAATATCTCAGTAGGTTCTACAATGTGGGGTCTCTTATGTGGAAGGGAAATGTTGAAGCTCAGAAAAAGCCATTACAATCTTCTTTCTTTGTCATGTATGACTTTGGTTACACATGTGTAAAGACTCTAGGAATAAAGAAAGTGAGTTCTGTTTTTTAACTCCATGATCAAGACACATTTATTGAATAGTGACTACACTATAATTACACCACTGATAGTTTGAATGTCTCTCTTTTCTCCCTTACCTGCGTATCCATCTGAAAACACTGGAATAAATAATCTCTAGAGTGGCACCTTAATTATACATACACAAAATGAAAGACATTTTCTGTGTGTAGGGATGTGAGTGAGACTGGACTTGTGCAAGGAATGATGGATCTCTAGCAAAGCAATAGACAAGTGTCATAAACTATCACCTGGGGATACTTAGACTAGACACAAGAAATCATTTCCTGTCCTTATCACCGTCTCTGCAAGGCTTGAAACACAGAATAGCTTTGCAACTACCTGAGATGACATGGGCTTCAGCAGTAGAGGCAGGAGAATGGATGCAATGGCCCCTCTAGGTCGCTTTCAGCATCAGTATTTAATAACTGTGACTCCAGAGGACGGATCTGTCTGTGGCAGAACATATTTACACCCTGCTTCCTCTTTCCTCCCCCTCTCTCCATCCCCACCCAATTTTTATTCCCAAGGGATAGAGGCTTTGATAGAGGATAACAACCCAAGATGATGCAATGCATTTGTTTTGGCCTCCACTTGAGTCTGTGTCTGTTATTAGAGGGTGATGCTAAGTCTGGTCTTCCCACTGGCTGAGTCCCAGAATGAGGACCCATCCCACCAGCACCATGACTCATCTCTGAGTTACAGGTCTTCTTGAAATCTTGGGCTGTGGTTGGGTACCCAGACATGAGGGCCCTGGTGGTTCTCCAGGGTGCCCACCCAGGGTCTCTGCCTCCGCTCTCCTTCATGTCTGCGTGTGTCTATGTCCAAATCCCTTTGTGTCTCTCCATCTTCCTGCCACTATGCAAGTTTGTGTATATTTCTAGCCATGGAAAAAACCCAATTACACGATAGTGTTTCAATTAAATGCAATAAATGCTTTTTGCAAACACTGTGCTTAAGGATAGGGTGAAGTTTGTGGCCAAATATAGAAATGATCCCTTTAAAAATTTTATAGCAAATTGTCTACTTTATTTTAGAGCAAATAGAAAATATAGAGAAATAAGAAACCAAAAAAAAAAAAAAAACCCAGCAAAACCAAAACAAGACTATAATTCCATTCCAGAGGTACATATTACTAATATTTTGAATATATTTTTTTGGATATGTTCTAATAACACACACAATTTAAAATAACATAAAAATATGATCAAACATTTTTTGCTAACTTGCTTTTAATTATTTTTTCCCTCCTTAACATATGAAATGAGAAAATTTCTATAGTTCTAAACTTAGAAATAGTTGTCCCTTATTCTAGAACTGCACTATTCAATACAGTAGTCAATAGCCATATATGGCTATTTAAATTTAAATTACCTAAAACTGAATAAAATTTTAAAATTTACTTCTTCAGACTAAATTTTAAACTTCGGACTAGACACTGGGCATGTGGCTAGTGTCTACAGTACAGACACAGAATATTTTCATCAACACAGGAAGTGCTATGGGACAATGCTGTTCTAGAAAGATACATTTTCACAAGAACTATCTTGAAGATAAAGACCCTAATAGCACTTATATGCCATATTTATATTTAATTTATTAATACAATCACTGATGGAGAAGAAGATGCCTGATCTAATTTTTAAATATACACAACATTCACTTATTTTTTAACAAATGTTCACAAAACCTGATGGTATTAGAACACCAAGATAAAAATGTGTGTTGCCTGTCGTCAAGGCCCCCAAGTCTAGATGCATTTTAAAACTTTTTATTTTTTTAATTGACTCATTGTACATATTTATGGGGCACAATTTGTGTTTGATACTAGCGCTTTTGAAGCATTGTTGACTCACTTATTACTTGGAAGTCACCTTTCTTTACCATGTTTCAACAGGCAGCTCTTGTGGCCCTGTCCCTGTGCTCTCATTGCATTTTAACAGACGGCTGCAAACCCGGGAGCCTACAGGGGCCAGGGAGACCAAGAACAGAATGAAGCCAGCTGCATGCAATTCAGAAAGGAGTAGAACGGGCTCTGTGCTGAGCTGGGGGTGCAAGAGAGAGACCAGAGTGATGGCTGCTCTGGGGGAGGAAAGGTTCTGCTCTGCCTTATCTTCTGATTTTTCAAAAGAAGCCAGAACTCCAGAATTTGTTGTAAATTCTTTCAATTACTAATTGTTAAAAGCAAACTTGGGTTAAATTTTTTTTAAAGGGGGGATAACCACAGCAGCAGATTCTGCTCAGTCCATGGGCCACCAGTTTGCTTCCAAAGCTTCAGTTCCTTTCTCCTTTCTTATATCACTTCACTCTTGCCAACCAGTCACCCTGATCTTTAAGAACAATGGTTTGTCTTAACAGATGAAGATTTCAGGTTAGGTTTTCCTCTTCCTTTTCCACCACCCCTCTGGTGTTCTTCAGGTTTTGTTTTCTCATATTGAATGACCAACATCACGTTCCTAGGATGGAGGAAAAAAAAATCAAATGAGTCAACACTCAGGCTGATCATGTATCCCCGATGACACCCAAACTCTCAGTGTTTTAAGTTAATAAAATCAGTTTAATTTTCATAGCTTGAAAACCACTAATCTGGCTGTAGGGAAAATATGGGCTCTTGATTTTTCTCAAGGTTTTTAGCTGAGGTTTGGGAAAGCGGGCTTGGCTGTGGGGAAGGTTCTCAGGTGCTCATTTTAAATAGATTCCTGCCTCTAAATTCCTGCTCTCACCTCTTCTGCACAAAAAATTCCCTGTGCAAGAGCTCTACAGGATAGTTTTATCGTTACCATCGTGACTATTAAAGGCTAATATTTATTGAATACATCTCTGTAGCAGATATTATACTATGCATTTTATACGCATTATTTTCATTTATTCCTCACAAAAATGATGGACTGTGTATGCCAATATTAGTCCCATCTATAACAATAACAGCTATACCCCTTGTCTTAGTCCATTTGGGGTTCCATGACAAAATACTACACACTGGGTGGTTTATAAACAACAGACATGGGTCTCTCACTGTTCTGGAGGCTGGAATCCCAAGGTCAGGGTGCCAGCATGGTGGGGTTCTGGTGACAGCTCTCTTCCTGGCTTGCAGACAGCCTCGTTCTAACTGTGTCCTCGTGTGACAGGGAAAAGGAGGTGGAGAGAGCTCTCCAGGTCTTTTTTATGGGGGAATTAATCTCACTCATAAGGGCTCCACCCTCAGCATCTAATTACTTCCTGAATTCCCTGCCTCTTAATACCATCACCTTGTTGGGGGGTAGGATTTCAACATATGAACTTTGAGGGAACACAATCATTCCATCCATAACATTTGTCTTCAGTTTTGGTGCTTACAGTAACATAGGAAAGCTAAATTCAAGTTTAAGAGGCTTTGAAAGTTGACACCATCTACCCCCAGCCTCGGAGCAGGATGGAGTCCTACTCATTACTGAACTGTGAGTGGGGGTGGGGGACCCTGTTTAAAAATCATTAAAATGATTCTTAATAAAGAAACCCCAGCCCCTTTCAGTTACTCATTTTGGTGTCTAATAATCATCACAATCAGGAATTATTTTATTTGATGTGCAGCCCACAAAGCATGGGAATTTGTTTGGAATTTTATCTGGAACTTCATCTGGAATTTTATTTTTTTTCCAACTGAGATTTTAAAATAGGTTATTTACTTATCCTGGGGCCTTCCTTTTGTAGTACATGTACTTTCCTTGAACTCCCCAGAGTACTGTTCAAAATGGGAAGTCATGTGTGTGTGTATATGTGTATGTGGCATTCAGAGATAAAACAAAAGCAAAATAAAGAATCTGCCTATGGTCTCCTTAAGCCAGTATTGTTATTTGAGGTGGGGTGGTCATCATCTTGCTAATTATTTACAATTGTCATTTCTTGTCCATCAACCATGACCTAAGTAGCTGGGGTAAGGAGTGCCAGGGGCTCTGTTCCTGCGGACTGGGTGGAAACCGTGGTGTGATCAGCCTGAGAGCTTCCCTCACACGGCTCTTTACTACATCACCTGTCTCCACATCCTCGTCTTTGTGACTGACCACTTACTTAATAGTTGCTGGGCATGGACAGCAGCCAGAAAACAGAAAGTGCTATATGAGAATTGATTAGTAATGAATTTCTCATTTTATCCATAAAAGCTATTTAGGTCAGAAAGTATTTTTTCCCCACTTACCTAAGGTTACACACCAAACAAATGAAAGAAGTGTGTGTGTTTGTGTGTGTGTGTGTGTGTGTGCACGTGTGTGTGTGTGTGTGATGTGAGCACCTGGGTGTGTCTGTGAAAGTAGGGGTTAGATTTGAGGCCTCTGACTTTTCTCTCCTCCATCCACTCACCTGATGGCCATCTGTCTCTATGAGTCATGCAACTGACTTTTGGGTAGTGATGTCAAAGAGCCCTGAAACTGGCTATTCTAGAACATTGTTATATGGAGAACTAATGAGTCTGCGAACTTGGAACTGTCTCTCTGGTTCCTCTAGAAAAGACCAAAAGATGGTGGGTCCCAAACAGCAATAGTTGAAAGGGGGATCCAAGAATCCTGAAGCAAAGAGAAGATAATTAGAGAAAGAGAAGAGGGAGGAAGTTAGTAGGGGCAGAGCCCGGGCCAGACATACCATTCCAGTAGCCAGGAAATTTGAAACAAGAATTCATGCTTTCTGGTCCGAGGTCTGGACCAGATCTCAGGGAGCTCAGCTGGTGAAGTTGGTCTTACACAGGAAGAACAGCAGAGCAGAACATGAAGGGGAGTGTGGCCTTCGCCCTCTTCCAGTAGCTAGCATGGATGGCTACACCAGAGAGATACTGGGTTAGGTAGAGTCAAGCTTAAGAGAGAACCTTAACTTCTAAAGGGTGGATGCAGGGGCAGCCCTATTCTCCGCCTGGGTAGAGTTGTTTGCTTGTGCAGGGTTGCATGAGATTGCAGAGTTATTTTTATTCCACTCTTTCTTTACTGGGTCTCTTAATTTTTTCCCTTTAAGTTTACTTTTAAAAATCTCATTCCCTAACTGCTAATCTAAACAGATTAATCTCAGCCTGAGATCTAAGGGTTTAAAAGAAAAATCTCTTGCCTTAGCTTTTAGTTTCTTTGTTCAGATTCTTTATTATGAGAACATAACAGAGAGACATCACTAAGCCTCAGCTGCTGGGCCACCATTAATATTCACTCACAGGCACAAGGGCTTTCTGTCACCAGGCCTCCTTCTCCCAGAACTGAAAAGATGTCACTGGACCCCTCAGCCTCTTGTCTAGGTATCCCTACGTAACTTATCAGAAAGGGAAAGATTAGTTTATTTATTTTTATTTAACAAGCACTCCTATCACATTTGTTATGTGCCTGGAACTCTTTTGAAGTACTTTCCAAGTATTACCTCATTTAATTCTTTCAGCAACCCAACCAGATTAGTAGTATCATTATCCCCATTTTACAGATGAGGAAACGGAGGCAAGGAGAGGCGATATGACTTGCCCTGGTTGCATAGCTCATCAGTGGTCAATTTGGTGTTGCGTAGGAAGAACGGCACAGGGATTCCAACCCAGGCCTTGGAGTCCCCACTCTTAACTGTCACTTCAAGCTGAAGCTCAGTCTTGCTGATATTCACCTCCTGGTCTTGTCCTTTGATCACTCAGGTTTTCAATTTTCTTACTCATGTGGGGAAATTACATAACGAGAGCTTCTTAATTTATTCAAGTAAAGCCTCTGATGTTTTGCTCCCTCTTGGTTTTATTTGCCTTCTACTGTAAATATGTCCACCGTGCATTTAGCTCGCACCTTTATGCTTGGAGTCACAGGGCTGCAGGGAGCAGAGGGCCCTGTGCAACTATTCTACAGAGTTTGAGGACGAATATGACCAAACCTGGATCCCTCCTCTGGGCCAAAGCCACACAAGGAAAGAGGAGAACAGCTTAGTAGTCAAGGGTGCTCAGTCAAGCCACATAGTTGAGATTCTTAGAATCTGGTATCATCTATGCCACCCTTGATGAGTCACTTCCAGGCAGTCCCCGCCTTCTTATGGGCTGGAGCTTGGTCTTAACCATGAGGAATTTTGGCAGGAATGGGCGTCACCAGCTCCTTATACAGTCACAAAGCCACCTCTGTTGGGTTCAGAGCGGTGGGGCACCCCACAGCATTCCTTCCTGCCTGGGAAGCCTCCGTGGCTTCTCTGACACCCAAAGGAGGAGGGGAGGGGAGGGGAGGGGAGGAAAAGGGGAGAGGAGAGAGGAAGGAAGGGGAAAAGGAAGGAAAGAAGGAAGTAAGGCAGGCAGGCAGTCTTTTCCGTTTAGCTTCAAATCAGCCAACCTCTGGACTGCTCTCTCTGACTCCCTCCAATAAGTGTTGCACATTTGTACTCTAAATCTCACTCCCAACCTCCTAGTTCTGCTCCTTAAGACCTTCTGTGACCTCCAACTGCCCCAAGTTCAAGTCCAAATTCCTAAGTATGGGAGGTGAAGTTCTTTATAACCTGGTCTCCACTTTCCTTCCTATTTTGCCTCTCAACCCTTTCCATATTCCCATTTTCTCCTCCCCTCCTGTCTTCTCTCTTTCTGTCCCTCCCTCCCTCTGCACTCCTCCCTCCCTCCCTCTGCCCCTTACCTCTACCCTCAGTCGTATTAGCCTGCTTATCATTCCCTAAAATAAACACCTTCCCTCCTGCCTCCTGATCTTTGTTCATGATCTTCCCTTTGCTTGGAATCCCGTCCCTTATCCCCTCAATCTGCTGACTACTTCCTCCTTAACCTCTAAGCCCCAACCTAGCTTTCCTCCAAGGATCCTATTCCCTGACCCTCCCACAGCACCCTGACCACCCTGCACTGCAACATTAGACTTCCTGGTATTTTACCCTGCGGCTCAATGTTCTCTCCCACAAGACCATAAGCCTCACACAGGAAGGGATGGTGTCCTTGTCATGTTATCTCTGCAAAGCATAGTACCTGGGACATGGAAGATGCTGGCAAATATTTGCTGATGGGTGACATCAGTAGTGCATGACAGTGTGGATTGGGGCCATCGCTAGCAAGAGTCTTAGCCTAATCTCCTCCTTAGCGTAATCTCCCAATATGTATCATATTGGGAGTCAGAGCCAGAAAGAGTTCAAGTCATCTGAAGTCGTTTATACAGACCCTGCAGGCACTCAGATCACGGCTGGGACCAGGACCCACACCATCAGGCTGTGAGCTTCTCAGGGACAAGGAGCACATCTCATTAATCCTGCGACTCCAGCGCCCAGCATCATGTCTGGAAAGGAGTAGGTGCCTAGTGAATGAATGCATGAGTACACTGGCACCCAGCTCTTTCCACTGCCCAGGACAACGTGGAAAAGGAACTCTGTTGTATAACGTTTGGTTTGATCACTCTAGACAGCTCAACTGCATAATTAGAGCCCCATAACTCAGATTAGGGTGTGCGTTCCCTAATGTCAAAATTTACCGGTTAGGCTGACAATTCTCAAATTACTTTGACTTTGTGCAGTATTGGTGTAAACTGCATTTACTTCCTGAATCGATGGGTTGCAGTAGCTGGATTGCACACAGAAGTGGCCCAGATATACTGTTACCACCATGCCCACAGAAAGAGGCTGCTGCTATTTTTAAACTTCCCCTGGAAAGTAGATGATATGATTCCCCTTGCTTATTCATTCTGATGTCACTCAAACCTCCAGGGAGGAAAGTTCCTCTTTACATCCTGCTACATTGCTTCTACCTGGTGTTCTGAATGTTTCTCCTACAGGTCAGATCACAGCAGATAGGAAGGCTTCTGATGTCAGCCGCCACCCCCATGTCTGCCCAGTGTTCCTGGCTCAGTGGACAGCTCAGATAAGAGAGAATGAATGTCTGTGTGATGTCAACCCAGACTGCAGTTGGTAAGGCTGGCCTGGTTAGCACCGCCACCGAGGCAGCGGGTGACAGGGTTGCAGAGAAACGGCATAATGGCAGAGTACAAACTTTAAAAAGTGACTCTAAAGTAGTCAGGCAGCCTGGGTTTTCAATTTCAGCTTTCTACTTAAGTAACTTGCTCTAAGGTCACACCTATTACCTTCTGTGAACCTTTTGTTCCCCATCTGTAAAATAGGCCTGATCGTACTATAACTACCTTAGCTATTTGTTTATATAATTCATATGACATGTTTATATAGTGCCTAGCACGTGGTGCACAGAAATGTGCACACACACACACACACACACACACACACGCCTCCAGGGTTGCGAGAAGAGGCTCTAATGTGTAAATCAGCATCTGTGCTGTGTCTTCTATTTGTTGACTCACGTTTTAAAACACTGTTTTCTCTGTTCCTATCCTCTTAATCCCTGTATTGATTCTCAGCCCTTTGAACCCTTTCTAAAGACGACCACCCAGTGTCTCCCAGTTCCCCCAGGGCCTCCCAAAGCAAGCTGTTTACTGACATGGTTTGCATTTAGCAGACTATCCCAACTACGCTCCCCAAATTTGGTGAAAATCAGTCCAGTTGTTTCCTTTTGGTATGGTGCATGTGTGTGTGAAAGAGAGAGAGAGAGAGAGAGAGAGAGAGTTAGTTTCACTTTTATAGATGGAAGATGGAAAGAAAAAAGGAGGCAGAGGATAATCCACCTGCCTCGTGCTGCTTTTTATGCAGAGAGCGCAGATGCAGCTCAGAGATCTAAGCATGGGGGCACGGGAGGCCCAAGCACAAGACACCATTCCCAAGTTATCCAGGTGAACATTTTAGCAAGCATACCAGGTGAGGAAAACCTTACATTGAAGTCAACTGGAAAATTTCTTGGTACTCTGGCAAGCTTTGAGCATCCCACCAGCAAGTACTGAGTAGATGAGGGCCCAGAGGGAAGAAAGCCAACTTCTAGAGCACACAGAAGGAACAGGAGTGTGAGTGTGACACAGAGGTCCCACTGCAGCAGGGTTTGGAAGTACAGAAGCCCCTCCTGGCTGTGGCAGTGACTTCTCTTGGCCACCCTTGTCAAGGGCTTTCACCAGATCCTGGGTAAGGAGGGGCAGGAGCATGGCTCCCAGGTCTCCAGTGACTGGAAATCACATCACTGTACACACTTTGTGCTTACATAATTGTCAGCCATTTTCATTCCACGGTTGTGATGCACACTTAATATTTTTGTCAACTTTAATAATGTTTGAGTAGGACAACCTCTCCAGCTGTGTTCAATCTGGGAATCCATTTGAATCAAGATTTTCTACCCAGAATAAGAAAAATCAAGGTAAGAGCATGTTTTACTTTAAGTTAAATACCCTTAACTTAAAGGCTCTTAGGTTGATTTAAAAAGTAATTCTTCACCAGACAAATATTTCTAAATTTGAATCCTGAGGAACAGCAAAGAGTGAATGCATATTCTGCCATGCTGCATTGTTATTTCATAGTAAATATAACTTTGTCACAAAAATCTGTAGTTCAATTTTGCTGTTCATTAAAATATGTATTAAAATGTTTAATTCATTTGTTAATTCAAGTAGTGTTTTCCTAAATTGTTTTTTAAATTTATTTCATATCATCTGTGAAATATGATGATCACATGTCTATAGTGTTTATATCTTTTGTTTATTTTTCTTTTCTTATTGCATTGGCTAAAAAATCCCTTGAATCACATTGAATAGAAGTAGTAACAGTTGATACCATTTGCTCATATTTTTATATTTTTGCAATTTCATCACAAGTATGATGTTTTATATATTTATTATAGACTATTCTGTATCACATTAAGAAATATCACATTAAGAATATGTTGACAGACACTTTGTGCAAGTTATGTGTTCACTGTTGACTTCCTTGAGAAATGGAAATTCAGTACCTAATTGTCATTAAACTTACTCTTATTTTTAACTTTATTGCTCCTAAAGAGTTTCTCATAAAATAAAAAAATTATAAAACAATAAAATTAAAAAGTTATAGGTGTAAATTATATAATAAATGAATAAAACAAACTACTGTAGTAAGAGTGTTTGGGCTACTCTTTTTGTGCTTTCCAGCTGGACTGCCCGGGTTCTACTTCCTCCAAATGTCTCATAGCCTAACAATTCCCACATTTCTTGTTGACCTTCACCAACAGTTTGCTTGGCAGCTTCCTATAGTAATGACACAGACCACAGACAACTGACTGGTACCCCAGGCAACCAGAATGGATACCGCTGGTGAGTCTGTCTCCCACTATTACCTGAGACCTGAGAAAGGTACCTGCCCCAACCTGCTCATGTCCAGGGGTGTTATTTCAGCAGAGAGCAAGCACCCCACATATTCCCATTGAAAGGAAGATGTCTATGTTACATGTGGAAAGTCAGGAAATGAACAAATGTAATCACGTATTAAAAAGTGTCTCGCACATTGCTCCATGACCATGAAGAAAGTGGAGGTACACAAGGAGATTCAACTCCTCTGGCTTAATACAGTGTAACAATTAAGGACGGCACTTTGTTGAAAAATGAGAACGCCAAACAGGATAAGCCCCCAGGACAGCAAGCATAAGCTGGAATGCTCCCAGGCAGCCGGGGACACACAATCATCTTATTTAAAAAGTCTCCTGTGTGTCAGTCCCTGTGGCTTCCAAGGTTTGGGCGAGACTCAAGCATTGCTCTCCTTCAGAACACTGGGAATCCCTGTGTTAGGCTCACACACTGCCATGCACTCCGCTAGACTCTCTCTCAACCGTCTGGCACCTGATACCTTGTCCAGGTACCTCAACCGTGCTGGACTCTTGCAAGGAGACACTCGGGGGACCCTGTGAAAAAATGTCACCCACCCTCAACGACCATAATTCTGTCCCGAACCATGTGAACTGGGTTGGACAACACCAAGATCTTGAAGATTTCTCACTTCTCTTTGATACTTTTCCTTTAGAACAGGTTCTGCCATAGGTCCTAAGCTGCCATACCTTTGTCCTCCTTTCTCCTGGGACTCACTTAATCTTTTAGGACAGAGGATGACCCCCAAGGAAAATATTCCCACAGCCCAAGTCTTACCAAGGAGAAACACAAAGAGGAAAATGAGAGTGTTTGACAAAGTCTTTTTTCCCTTCCCCAAAGGATAAAGCTCCCCCTCCTGGTTGGGCGGGCAGGGCACTATACCACAGTAGCCTCCTTGTGTGGGTGGACATGCCTGACGCTGGAGTTTTGTCCTTTGCCTTCAACACCCATCAGAGCCAGGCCCCAGCTGCCCCAGTGATACGCACGTATTCATGAGTTATGGGGCATCTCTCCAGTGGCAGCTACTGGGCTGCTTCTTGGAGATAAAAAAGTATCTAAACATACACCCCCTGACCTCACGGAGTTCATGGTCTAAATCAGACTCTTTCTCACTACAACAGAAAACAGAAAATTAGGCTTGCTAAGTCCAATCACAATAATGTGCATGTTTTTGGGAGGAGTCCGTGGCGTGGAATCTGAATGAGAGCCTAACAAACCCACCAGCTGCACGTTTACCATGCTCAGATTTTGGTCCAAACCCAAATACAGCCCCAGGAGTAGCCGCCCACTGCGAGGAGCAGTAATGCTGAACAAGGCTGTCTGGGTTTACAGCTGGCGCTTCGTGGTTGAGAGAAATCATGGATTTGGGCTCTTGTGGTCGTTGTCCTCTGGAGCACATATGATAAGTCATGACAATCAGCTGAATCTTTATGACAGGAATAAGCAGTAGTAAAAGGTATGTATTTGTGTTTGCATAATTTCCCTCACTTTGATTGCTAGGCATCTTCTGGTCTGAGCCTCAGGATAGCTTGCTAGTGGGCTCGATCATGTTGCATTAAGGGTTTGCTCTGGGAATTTGGGATTGTTTCTTTACCCCACTAGGAAAATTAGACCCTTCTCATAGGAAACATGGGAGTAGAAAAATCTATTCTGCAAATGTGACTGACCATGTCCTATGTGAAAGGTGTTGTTCTCAATGTATCAATGTGGACCATGGCCTGGCTGTGGTCTCTTCCTTGGGTCTGGGCAGGACTCTGGAAAAGGTGTGGGACCACTGATGCCAAGACGCCAGCTTTGGTCACAGCAAGAGTGGTGCTGGGTGTGCACATGTGCAATCCTAGAGTATCAGTGGTGGACAGAAACACAGGGGTCACCTGAGTTCTCGCTTTGCCAATGCAGAGATTAGCTTGATGGCAGAGAAGACTCCAGAACATTGGCTTTTTGCTTCTTAGTCCTGGCATTCCTTTCACTCAGCCACAGACCATAGGGTGGTGTCCTGCTTTGTTCTCATTCGGACCCAGATCACTGTTGACCATCAAAGCATTAAAGCAAAACAATAGTAATACAACTGGAGGGGAGGAGAATTTGAAATTCTGAGAATGAATAAGGGCTTGATAATTTCGATGGATAATTTAATAAGGCTTTTGCCTATATAATAGCTTCCTGGTGACAAATGAATTTATGCCGGTGTTTAGTTCCTGGAGACCAACCATGGGCTACCCTATCCTAAATCACCCATCAACTTCCTAACCACCTTCCATGGAGGGAGTTGAGAATGGACTTGAAATATTCTTTTTAACTTCCTTCGGGGGCCAGTATGGGCTCTACTGGGATTACCAGTAGAAGAAGTTTTCTAGAAAAAATAGAGCAAGTAAAATACTCCAAAGATCCCCCACGAAGGCTGTCTTCTCTGCATCCCTTGATAAATTTGGGATTTCTGTATAGGAATTTCATCACTGTCACCCCTTCCTTCATAAAAATAAGCCCCACATTTAATTTCTCTGTATACTGAGAATGGTGTGATTCCATGCTTCCAGGGGAGCGGATGAGTTTACAGACCAATAAAGTTAGATGTTGCCAGTGAGTGAGTACTCAAATTCTCTGTTGTCCTCCCTGGAGGACAGCAGAGACTCTATTTCTCTTCATTTAGCTACAAAACAAAGGATAAAGAAGAGGTTAGCAGATGAATCTGTGACTTCTTAAAGTTCATTTCATACTTGAGTACTCTGTAAAGTTGGTGTTCATGAAATGTGTCAACATGCACCAGTCAAAGGCACAGGACTCATTTCCATATTCTACCTCTCTGGAACACGCCTCCTAATTCTCCTTGCAGGGGCTTTCCTCACCCTGATCAGCAGTTCCCAAAGGAGGCAAGATAAAGTCCTTTTGCTGAACCCATGTCGCAAAACATGGGCTTGGGGAAGATTGCCCTGGGCTCGATCCAAGCGTAGAAAATCAGGCAGTGTCTATGGTCACAGGGAGGTGAGGGTCCACAGCTGGGCTGGCCAGTGTAGGCAGGTTACAGGGGCACAAGGACAGTGCCAAATAATCTCTGTGGTGTGTGGCACTCTCTCCATGGTGCAGTATGGTCTTTCTGTGATAGTCAAGTAAACTGTGCTTGTCATGGCCAAGCATGGTCCCAGATGAAAGATTCTCACTGGCTACAAATCTGGCTTCATTATTCTCTAGTGTGGGTTTCAACCTGAATCTGCAGGTTCAAGTGTAAAAGAAATATTGCATCTGTCTTTTCCATAAATTAAGTCAATTTCAATTCATATCCTGGAGTGTGAGGATATTCAATCTTATTCTTCCCCCCAATCTCCACTCTAGGGTTGGGTTGTTTTTGAGGTCTCCCATAAAGCCAATTTCTTAAAGAGGTACCTGTGGGCCTTGGTGGGCTGTCCACTCTCTCATGGCAGAAGTGGTCCCTTCAGCCCCTCCTCTCTGCTCCTGGGACCCCCCAGACTTCACTCTTGAGCCTCCCCACTGCCCTAGAGAATCCCACAGCCAACAAGATAATTCCTTTCTCTCTCTCCGCATTTCTCTCTATGCCCTTCTCCCTTTGTCCTCAAATCCTGCTCTTTAATGAGTCTAGCTTCTGGAAACAATAGCATGGAAAGGCTGCCAAATCATTCTCCTAAAATAGCCACACATAATACTTACTATATACCTGAATGTTTGGAGAATAAACAAGATATCATGGGAGAGAAAAAAACAAACTGAAACTGCCCTAAGCCAAAATGATCAGGAACTGCCACTCGGTGTGATCTCTTCCATCCCTTCTGCCTTCATTTCCCTCCTCTCCTCTTTTCTGTCTGTTTTCCCCAAGTCCTCTCTGGCCACAGGAGCCTCTACTCCACGTGGTCTGGGTTCCAGCAGCACAGCCTGTGCAGGGGTTCACTGTGTGGCCCTGGATCCCATGCGGGGCTCTTGCTTTGGTCACACTGCATCTGCCCGGAGCCCCCAGGCAAGTTCAGTGGCTGGAACCTTTGTCTCCTCCAGTGTTCGTCTCTTTGTTTGTTCCATCGTGAGCACCTCCAGATGGCCTGTTCTCTCTGGGACACAGCTGTCCTGACCGCCTCCTTCGCTGACATCCTTGGCCTGACTGCTGAGATGTTTGCATGGAGACCTCGAAGTCACACCTTGCCACTGAGGGAAGAGTTGTTGGGGGGACAGTGAGCTCCCCGCTAAGAGATCCCCCCGCCCCAGTCCACCCAGGTCCTAATGGAGGCTCTTCCTAGTCCGAATTGGACTCCAAGCTGGATTGGGAAGCCTCTAAATTCAGTCTCTGGATAGTCATTCAGGGATTGCCTGGGGTCAACTTCTTTAAGACAACTTCTTCATCCGTAAAGAAGGGATACGAATCATGCCCACCTTGGAGAGTTACTGGGGGCATTAGATGAGCTATTGCATGTGAAGCACATGGACTGGTGCCTGGCATATGATGAGCTCTCAGTAAGTATCACCTGTATCTACCCTTGCCTTCTCCTTCCGAGTTTGCTGAGCAGAGACTGGCTCATCAGCAGGACAGATTTTACAGTGTGATTTCAGGGTTCGTAAAACACAGAATGACCTGAATGTCTTACTGAGGACGGGCATTCCAGAAGATCTTTCCTCCCTGCCCATGCCTGGTGTCCTCTTAGTCTCATTCACCTGCAGGCTTCTTGGTGCTTCTCCAGGGAGGAGGTGCTGCCCTCAGCCCCTTTCCGAGAGAAGATTTCCACAGGGAGCAGGGAAAGAGGGGCTGCGTTGGTTTCCTAGGGCTGCCGTAATAAGTCACCACAGATTAAAACTGGGTGGTTAACAACAGCAGAAATGTATTCTTTCACAGTTCTGAAGGCTAGAAATTCAATATCAAAGTGTTGGCAGGGCCATGTTTTCTCTGAATGCTCTGGGGGAGGATCTTCCTTGCCTCTTTCCAGCATCTGACTGTTGGCAATCCTTGGCATCCCTTGACTGAAAAGTGTTAGTTACTATTTTTCTTCTATTCCCACCCTTTTGTGGACATCAATGAAAATTGGAATCTTGCAAGTTTGTTTAGATTGGGATAATGTGTGCTATCCCAATTCCAATTGTGCATTTGCCCAATAGGAAGGGGGCAAAAAAATGTAGGGTGTCTTTTTTATAGAACTGATGGTGGAGCTGGAAGGCAGTGGCTGCAACACTGAACTCCTGCTTTGGGAACAGTTGCCTCCTTACCAGGCATGGTGGGTTCTCCCAGCCTACTGTGTGGTCTGCCCCACTCCTTTGCTCACTGCCTGGCATCTGACCACAGAGATTTGGCCCATGACTTCTTCTCTTTGTATTTGCGTGATTTTGCTCCCTTTCCTCTTCCAGGTGAGTATTCATCTTATCCTAATGTCTCATTGTAGTCATCCTGGGTTGGAGGCCATGGCAGGCTCTCGTTAATCTACGAGGGGTGTGGATGTTCACAGGGTGCAGTACTGGCCAGGTGTTCAAAATCTGTTGAGAAAACTAACTATTATAGCATTATTCAACTGGTAAAGGGAGAATGACTTCCAATCCATGTAGGGGTTTTCATTCATGGGTTCTGACAGACAGCTCTCCACAAGAGGATGCAGGAAGGCTGGTCAATAAATGGCTGTCAGCTCTAGGGCTTGAGAGTGGTGTGGGAAACACTGCATTGATTCCAGCAAAGTCACTGTTTCCTCCCAGCCCAGACTTCTGTTTTCTATCCCTTTATCCCACTGGACAGTAAGCAGGACATTTGGAGGTCCAGTCCACCAGATTCCTCTGCCTCTCTTCCCTCCAATTTTTCTTCTTAACTTTGTTCTTCTTTTCATAATGTATGTTTCTGAAACAGTAAGAATTTGCAACATGGCTTCACTCACATGCATAAGTGGCGTATACGTGTAGTGTCTCTTTCCTCATTCACACTGCCCATTTGGGATGCTTTCCCTTTTGACAGCCTCTTCAAACTGGGTGGCTTGTCCTTAGCCTTAACCTTGTGGTACCGGCAGAATATGGTCTTCAAATAACCCCTTCTGAATGTTTTTGTCCTAACCACTTAGATTAGATAAGGAGCTATCATCCCTCATCCCCATGGCCACCTTCCACTGTGATGGGGAAGCCCCTGGCATTAGTTTTCCAGTTCCCAAGGAGGGGTTTCCTCCCTCCCCACCATCTGCTTGGCAGGACTGAGCAGGACCTGTGGGCTGCTACATGGCCCAGGAAGCGTCTGTGCTGCAAATTCCGATGAGGGCAGCAGTGAGTCTCTCCCCATTCATGTTGACCAGCTCTCATAGCATAGCTTGTCCAGAGTGGTGGCAGCTGCCTCTGCTGTCAATACCAGCAGCTCCCTGGTACCCCCCGCAGAGTAAAAGGATGCTCCACATCAGTCTGTGGCATCTTCTCGTTGGGCTGGTTCAAAATGGTGAGCAAGTTACAATGTGATGACATTTTCTTTGTACTACCCTGTTTCCACACTGCTGTTTCCTCCATTCTTTGCCAATGAACTGTTTAAGCTTAATTAAGGTCTCATTTTATTCTTCCCATTTTTATTCTGACAAGCTCTGTCGTACCTGGGTTGAGGATGCAGCACATCACTGGCAAGAACGGATGGGGCTACATGTATTTTACTGTCAACTGCACTCTGGGGAACCATCCAAGAGATGTCTTTGTCCTCCTGCTCAAGCAAATGAGGGCGTCTCCCCCTGGCAGACTAGGAGTTAGGATGCCTTTTTGATAAAAGCTGTTCTCACTGGAGTTAAGTGATATCTTATTGTGGTTTTGATGTGTATTTCCCTGATGATTAGAGATGTTGAGCGATTTTTCAACAAACAATGTTTGTTGGCCATTAGTCTATCTTCTTTTGAAAAGTTTCTGTTCATGTCATTTGTCCACTTTTTAATGAGGTGGTTTGATTTTTTTCTTGTTGATTTGCTTGAGTTCTTTGTAGATTCTGGTTATCAGCTTTTTATTGGATGTATAGCATGCAAATATTTTCTCCCATTCTAAAGAGCCCTTTCTTCTCAACCCAGCCACAAACTCTCTGGAGACCAGGGATAAAATCCACAGCATCTAGCATCACCCGAAGCCCTTGACAGATAAGCAATAAATCCACCTTAAATAGGTTGGTTATTTTCTTGCTCAGAGGAGAGCCCAACAGGCTCATGGAAGTTAATGTCAATTTGGACAAACTTAGAGAACCCTAGCCTTTGTCTAGGCATGGTTTTCTGAGATAGACTGTCAGAGGGTCACTCCTGAGCACCACCCCCTCCCGGGCTGTCCAGACAGCTGCCAGTCACTCAGACAGCCACAGGAGAGGGGAGTCGTAGCCAGCGGCCCTGCAAGCTTAGAATGTAGGAAAAATAAACCAGCAAGAAACAGCAGACAGAGTGTGGGGATTGGGCACGTTCTTAACAGGAGAGGAAGCATTAAAAACTAGCATAGACATTTGGAGAGACATTTGGCAATACTGATGAAAATTTAAAATATGGATAGCCTCTCACCTTTCTCTTTCATGCTTCAGTGTCCTTCTTGAGATAAACACATGTGAGTACACAGGAGGTGTGTATCAGCAAGTTTGCAAGAGCCAAAAGTAGAAACAACCTAAATGCCATCCATAGGGTCAATGCTAAATAAATAATGGAACATCCATAGGATACAGTGCAATGCAGCTTTTTCTTTTTAATGAGGCAGAGCTTTACAAAGACATAGAGAAATTTCAAAGACAAATTAAGTAAAAAAAAAAAAAACCTTACAGAGCAATATATACAGTATGGTATAATTTATTTAAAAATACAAAACCAGCCCCCCCCATATTTTCTGTATACATTTCCATAAATATAATGCACAGAAATATTTCTAGAAGATTCACATAAGACAATAACAGCAGTTACGTCGGGAGAGGGTTATGGAGGGAGATGGACCATGGAGAACTTTAGCTTCTTCTGTAGGGTCTTCATTCCTTAGAAGGAAAGTACCTTCACCTGTTGCCACTGTTAATTAGAAGCAAATCAAGTTACAAGAAGAAATCACCTGAGATAGCACCTCAGCCTGGAAAGCCGGGGCAGATGAAGGGGTTTATGCTGTGGTTTCTGAATCGTAGTCACCGCTCTCGGTGGAGTCCACGGTCCCAGTGCAGAGACGGAAGGGGCGGGGGAGGGTTACTCAAATGTGGTGGCTGTAATGTAATTTGTGATCCTTTCTCTGGGGATAGAGACTTAAGTCAGTTTTTTTGCTAGATTCAGGCTCAACATCTGGAGCAGAAGTGGGATATTAGCAAGAGAGGAGATGTGTTAGAATAGAGGAGGCCCCCATCACCCAGCCAGTTCAAATACACATCAGCAGCAGAGGCCAAGTTCACAACTCTAGGTCAGGGGCTCTTAAGTGCGAGTGTGCACAGAATCCCTTGGAGGTTTGGTTTAACCTGCAAAATCCTGGCCCCCACTCCCAGAGCTGGTTCTGGCTCGCAAAGACTGGAGTGTGTGGCCTGGGAGTCTGCATTTTTAAAAGTGCCCCAGGACGTTGTGAAGCAGGTGGTGTGTGCCTCTCACTTGCAGAGAGCACAGGGGAGCAGAGCGAGGGCAGCCACCTGTCCTCTCTGCTGCCCACCACCCTTCGCATTCACCCCATTCTGTGTTCCCTTCCTGCCAGCTGCTCCCCTTCCCACTCCCCATATCCCCATTTCGAAGTGTTCAAACAGCCCTAAGAACGGGATACAGAATCCTCGGTAGGGACTGAAGGTAGAAGACAAGAAAGAGTGGAGGTGGGAGTGGGGAAAGAGCTAGGGCCGAAAGGGGGAAGAAAAGGCATGTTAGTTGGATCATCGGGTTGAAATGAAAAATTTTGGATAAAAGGTGGCTTCATTGGCCTCAGGCACTTACAAGACAGAGTTTGAAGTTCCAAAATTATAAAGCCAGAATCAAAGCTGTTGGCTGAAACTTGTGGAGTTAAATTGAAAGAAAAAAAGTTACCCATTCACAGGTTCTAGGCAGAAATGTGTGTGGGCAGATTAAATGTCCCAGGACCTGTCCTCAAGGAGAGGTGGCCTGGTCATGAGGAGCAAGATGTGGTGACAGTGATAGTGGATGACATTTATTGGGCACCTAGGGCACCTAGTGTACACCAGGCCCTGTCCTGAGCACTGACTCATTTAATTCTCACAATAACCTTGGAGGTAGGTATGTTTTTTTAATCACTATTTTATAGATAAATAAAGTAAGGAACAGAGAATTAGGTAGCTTTCCCGAAATCACACAGCTGAAGCAGGATTCAAACCCATGCAGTCTGGCTTCAGAGCTTGTGACTTAATTACGAAGTTATTGTGTCATAATTAAATGTCAAATTTAGTAATAGAGTCATTAAAAGGAACAGAAAAAAAACAGAGAAGTGAAAAAGATCAAATGTGGTAAAAGAAAGAGCTATAAAACATTTGGTGTCTTGAGTGGGTTTTGAAGAATGAATAGGAGTTTTATGGGAGGAAATAAGGAGGAGATACATGGCATACCCTGGCAATGGCAAGTAAATGCCCAGAGACTGTGTTGGAAGAACCACAGGAGATCTGTACAAGGGGTGGGAGCGAGCACACAGCATATGAGAGAGAACCGGAGGGAAGAGCCAGGAAGGGGTGGGGGTGGGGGCAGGAATGGCGGGGCAGGGGGTCGAGGGTCTATGGTCTGAATGAGAGTTTGGAATTTGGGTTTAGGCAATGTGAACCTAGGAAAGATTTTAAGCAGGGGAGTGAATGATGAAATTTGCCTTTACAATGTATTAATACTTGTTTAATAAAGTGGAGAAATGATTAGCTCAGGAAAAGACTACTTGGTAATGGGTATTCTGAGTCTATGCCTATGCAGGTCAGGTCAAGCAGAACTCTGGTGAATTAGGGGAACCAAATAACAGGCCTTTCTAATTTTCCAGTTCTTCCCGAATTACACGGTTTTATGCCTTACATGTTCCCTTCACATAGTCAGACACAGCCTGTGGGCTGACCTGCAGAAATTCCAAAAGTACATGAACTCACTCATCACAGAGGACTCATGTGAAGGCTTGCTGCTCTCATTTTTAGTGACACTTAATCCCTCTATGGGAGCAGGGGGCAAACCCTTTACATTTCACGGCAGGGAGTGATCAATACATAGTCATGCCTGGGGTCTTTGTATTCTGAGCTCCTGCACTCAATTTACTCCAATAGAGCCAGATCTGGGAAATGGGAATGTTGTCAATGAAGGAAGGAGACAGACCATCCCAGGGGCGGGAGAAGTGATCCTCTCCCTATGGCATGCCCGCTGTGCATACTGGGCACTGGGCTTCAGAGCTGTAAAGAAGTCGCCTCTTGCATTTGTCTAATCAGGATTTTATGATTTGCAAAGAGCATTCGTGTGCATGATCTCATCTGAGCTGGGTGGAAGCTGCCATTAGCACCTCTGTCATTGGGACCAAAATACCTTGTGACTTCACTCAGCAGCTGGCAGAGGGGTGTGAGGAGCTCAGCTGCACAGGTGGCCGGATGAGTGGGGAGGGGATCCTGGAACTGTCTCTGATCTCTGGGGAGAGGGGCAGCTATTGCCAGTAAGTGGGAAAGAAGATGAGCAAAGCGTGGAAAACTGTCAAAAACAAAACTCCAGGGGCATCTTACACCACTGGTTTGGTGCATCTCTGCAAGCCATATCCAGTTGGGATGGAAGGCGGGGGGAGTGCTCTGCATCTGAGGCTTTCTTGGAGAGACAGTTGATTCTGCTTCTATAAGGAATCTCTATGCTTAACAAATTCAACAGTGTTTTGTTTTGTTCCGTTTTGTTTTTCAGCCATATCTGCTTCTCCCTGCTGTTATCTCTCTAATTTTCTCTCCTTTTCAAGATAATACTGTTTGGAAAACAGAAGCTGAATTATTAGGTTCTCCCAAATACCTTTTCTAGGTAAACTTGTATCTGATTCCTCATGACATATGTGGTACAACCAGGAACTGGAGATGAAAATTGAAGTCAAAAAGAGAGACTAGAACCCGGCTTCCTAGAGGGCATGGGAGGTCCATACTCAACCTTAGCATTTCTTGCACAGAACCCAGTACCCAATACATTTTTGCTTAATGAATTTATGTTATATGGAAGATAAATAAGTGAAGAGAGAGACAAAAAAGTGAGTGAGGGATTAGAGAACACAGATATTATATATTTAAGCTTACAATGCCTTTTTTCCCACAAGTTCGCATCTTCTAAATGGATTACTTCAATTATCACCCCTCATCTGGATTCTCCAAATGTGATCCACACAATGGGGGAAGACAACAAACCCAGTAGAACACAGTCCTGCCTCTGAATACCAGAGGCAGGACTAAGAACCTGCACGTATGCACACATTCTGTGGCATTTAGAAGTGGAATGTCAATATCCAGTCTGCCCACCTGCCTTTGCAGTGTGGAGGATGGTTACTGTCAAGAGGGGCCTCCCCATATCTCTCAGGGAAGAGGAGTCAGGAGACCAATTTGTCCTCATTGATTCGAGGGTGGAATCAGAATGACAGATTCTTCTCAGGCAAGTCAAGACAGGATTGAGGGAACATGGGATATGCTCTTGAGAAAGTGACACCCTACACAAAGGTGGCACTGCAAGATCGTTATGACTTCTTGCTTGTCTAAATTCTGGTTTAGCATTCTTGGAGCTCTGTCCCCAGAGAACATAAACAAGGCTTAACATATATCTAGAGACTCTTGTTTTGCAATGGAACTTCAAAATCTGAAGCAAATTCCTTTGAATTTCTTTACTGGTAGAATATCTTCATCTCTTTTGGGTGAGATTTGAATTTTTTTTTCTTTGAGGGGAAAAAAATCATTAGGAACCAAAGTTGGTGAATAACATTAATGACTGAGCTGTGAGTGGCACTTCTGAGAAAGAGAAAGTGTGTGTGTGTGTGTGTATGTGCACGTGCATGTATACTCATTTCATAACTCTAGGGAAAGATTTAGAAAGAGTCCAAGAGTGAATTGAGACACAGCACTCACGGGAAAAATATGTATAGAGCTTCCTATGTGAGATTGAAGTGTGACATTTATTTGGATGAATGCATGATTAAAAGCAAACTTAGTCTCATGACCCAGGTAGAAGCATAAGGTCACAAGGTTGACCACAGGATCAATGATTTTGCACCTTAATGGAGACATTCACACTTACATGTTCACACATGGATAACTCGCAACTTTCAGAAGCTGGCAGCCATACCTCTCTTGATTGTGACCTAGTCACTCTTCTTTCCCTGTTACCACCATAGCTGCTACGTGAGCCAGCATTGAGTCTCCCCTTCTGTGAGTTCTAAATATATATACATGAAAGCCCTAAAGGAAATTGATGAAGGATTCACAAGGAGAATGAGAAGTACAAGCAGAATTTCTTCAACAGTTTCTTCTCTTTGCCTTATTCACTTCCCATTTCCTTTTCTCTGAGGAGAGCCAGAAGAGGTTAGAGTATTATTATATTAAATAGTAATTCCTGACTTTCAGTTCTTGCTTTATGACTGTCTTGGATATAGAACTATGTTTGCTCAGGGAAAATGGGTCACAGATTGCTAAACTAGCTCCTCACCATGCAGTGGTTAAGAGCTGTTTGTTTTTCAAATACCTTAATTGTATGGTCTACCAGAAAAGAGCAGCACTGAAAATTATACCTCTGGACTAAATGCAACCAGATGGACAAAAACAACAAGGCGTTTGAAAAAGATAAATGCCCCACAATCCCCCTGTGGTTGGTTTTATCGCCAGTTAATTTTATAATGGCTTCTTCTAGAGCAGAGGGATATTCCCTTGGGGAAGGAGTAGGCCCTCAGAAAAAACCAGGCTGCTTCCAGAGGGAGGGTCCTCTTTGCTGCCACTTTGGGTAGAATTGGAATAAATGTGTTGGTTTGGGGCTGGGGTAATGGGTGGAGCTGCTGGGAGAGTGGAATTCTGAGCTCAAGAGCAGCGACACATCCCTCTTTGTTTTATGCTTCTTGGCTTTCATTTTGCAGAGCCTTTTGCTAGACACAAAGTAGGGGTTTTAGTCTGGTGTGGGTGACTGGAGCTGAGGAGGTGGGAAGCACGGAATTAGGTGATCTGGTTGGTCACCAGCAGGTTAAACTTTAAGAAGCCAATGTTGGTATTGAAAGACTATTCCATGCTGGGCAAGGGCCATGTGGACTTATCAGTGGACTCAAGATAAAGCTGACCTCTGGATCTGCGTTCCTCTTCCCAGGACCATAGTGTCCAAGCAAAAGTCATCCCTGTGGGTATGCCTTAAAATCTAGGCAAGCAGACTGCTGCACTGTCTTTAGGCCATAAGTAGTTATTACATACCATGTCATGCACAGTGTAATAAACATATTGGATTCAGGGCTGGACAGTGAAGGAGGTGTGGGGAGAATGTCCAGAAAGAAATGTAGATCAAAGACCTGGTTAACCATCTTCTCATGAAACAACTGTGATTTTCTGGGATTGGTTGAAAGAGCTCATCATTTTGGAAAAGAGTTCTCCCCCTCCTACTGCATCCCCAACTCTGCCGCCATTGCCATCGAGAGGAAGTCTTTGAAAATGGAGGACAAGGAATTTACCGTGCTCTAAGTATCTGTGTTAAAGAAAAGAAAATAGACAAGTTGAAGCAGTGAGTTCTGAGCTCTTCTGAGGTGTAAGTAGATTGGCAGAGCTAAAATGGTCATGTAGTTAGCATTTTTTTCTCTTTCCTTCTAGAACAATCTCAACCATAGCCATTGGGTCTCTGTACTCATGTAATTTAATAGTCATAAGTGTCCAGTAATTACTCCATATCAACTCCTCCTTACTTCCTTCAGAAGGACTTTTCCTTCCTCTGAAATCTCCTTAGTGCCCTTGCTCATGTGTTCTCCTCCACCAGAAAACGTATCAAATTGTACAACTTAAATATGTTTACTTCAGTGTATGTCAATTACATCTCAATAAAGCTTTCAAAAAAAATCTACCTAGTTTGATCTTATGTTGAGTCAGTCTTTTATGAGAATTTTAAAAAGTATACAAAATTTATATACATTGAGAAGAACAGCTCTTCACTGTACAATTTGATGAGTTTTGATAAATGTATACATCCACATAGCTACCATTCTGATCAATACAGAACATTTCAACTGCCTCAAAAAATTTCCCTCATGTTTCTTCCAATGAAATTCTATACCCTCTAAGAAAACACTTCTGATTTTTAGCATCATGTCAATTAATTTTGCCTGTTTCTTAAACTTCGTAAGAATAAGTACTGTTGAGCCTGTCCTTTTTCATTCAGACTACTAGTTTTGAAATTTATTGTGGTATTGCAGTTAATTCTTTTTTATTGCTGCATAGTATGCCATTGTATAAATAACCTATAATACGTTTGTTCATTCCTCTGTTCATGAACATTGGAACTGCTTCTAGTTTTTAGATGATATGAACAAAGCTAACCTGAACATCCTTGAACAAGTCTTTTTGTATATGTATGTTTTATTTTCTCTTGGATAAATATGTGAGAGTGTAATTGGAAAAGTATATGTCAAATATTTTTGAGATAGACCCTCTTAATTTTTGGAAAAACTAATTCATATACTAAAGAAAAAACCCTCTTCTTCTGACACTAAATTTGTGGGTTTTTTTCTCCATACCAACTAATTCTTCAACACCAGCAGGATACCCTACAATTCACTGATGACACTACCTTGAATTAGTGCAAACCCCACAGGCCAAGGGCTCAGTCCCACAAGACTGTCCCCAAATTTAGATGCCAACTGCAGGCAGTAGGTCTCCAGGTTACTCATACTTCTGTCCTACTTTGTTACAAATTGGGGGTTCCCATGGCCCTCTCCTTAAATTTGATAATTTGCTATGACAGCTTACAGGACTCAGGGAAGCATTTATGTTTACTGGTTTACTATAAAGGATATGGTAAAGGATACAGATGAACAGCCAGGTGAAGATGTGCATAGGGAGAAGTCTGGAAAGATCACAAGTACAGGTGCTTCTGTCCCCTGGAGTTGGAGTACACCACCCTCCTGATGCATGGATGTGCTCCCTAACTGGAGCCCCCCCAACACTGTACTTTAGAGATTTCTACAGAGGTTTCGCCACTGAGGCACGATTGGTTATTAACCCCATTTCCAGCCCCTCTTCTCTTCCCAGAGGCTGGAGGGTGGGGCAGAAGGTTCCAAGATTCTAATCATAGCTTGGTCTTTCTGGTGGCCAGCCCCATCCTGGAGCTACACAGGAACCCATCAAGAGTCGCCTCATTAGAACAAAAAACACTTCTTGGAATCCCCCAAAATTCCAAGGGATTTAGGCGCTCTGTATGAGAAACCCAGGTCAAAGAACAAATATTAGGGAAAAATGTGCTCCCAGTGACCAGATCACTCAGGAGATTTCTGTGCCAGGAACTGGGCGTGGAGACCAACACACACATATTTCTTATTTCACACATACAATAAAATTGACCCTTTTAAAGTGAACAATTCCTTAGTTTTTAGTATATTCACAAATCTGTCAATGATCATCATAATTCCAGAATATTTTCATCACCCCCAAAGAGAAGCCCCATACCCATTATCAGCCAGTCACTCCCCATTCCTGTCTACCCTCAGTTCCTGGCAACTGCTAATCTACCTTCTGTCTTGATGTATTTTCTTTACTGGACATTTTATATAACTGGGATCACACAATATGTGGTCATTTGTGTCTGTATTCTTTTACTTACTACTAATATAATACTTTCATGATTCATCTCTGTTGCAGCATGTATCAGTACTTCATTGCTTTTTATTTGCAAATACTATCTCATAGTATATATATGCTACATTTTGTTTTCCCATTCTTTACTTTATAGACATTTGGATTGCTTCCACTTTGGGGCTATTGTGAAGAATGCTGCTGTGAACATGTATGTGCAAGTTTTTGTGTGGAGATATGCTTTCAATTCTCTTGGGTATGTAACTAGAAGTAGAATTGCTGGGTAATATGGTAACTTCACATTTAACTGTTTGAGGAACAGCCAAACTGGTTTCCAAAGCAGCTGTACCATTTCACATTCTAATCAGCAATGTAAGAGGGCTCCAATTCCTCCCAGCACTTGCTCTTGTCCATCTTTTTGGTAACAGCCAACCTAGCAGGTGTGAAGTGGTATCTCATTGTGGTTTTGATTTTCATTTCCTTAATGACTAATGATGAACATCTTTTCATGTGCTTATTGGCCATTTATGTATCTTCTTTGAATAAATGTTTATTCAAATACTTTGCCCATTTTAAATTGAGTTATTTGCCTTTTAATTGTTTGAGTGGTTCTAAGAGTTCTTTAGATATTCTGGATACTAGACCCTTATCAGATACATATGATTTGCAAAAATTTTCTATCAATCTCTTCATTGTACTTATACTTTTTAATAGTATTATTTGAAGCACAAAAGTTTTAAATTTTGATTAAGTCCTATCTATTTTTTTCTTTGTTTGCTTGTGCTTTCAGTGTCATATATATGAAACCATTGCCTAATTTAAGGTTGTGAAGATATACTCCTGTATTCATTAAATATTATTTTTGTTTTAGATCTTACACTTAAGTTAACCCATTTTGAATAAATTTTTGACTATATGGTGAGGAAGAGGTTCAGCTTTATTCTTTTGCACGTAGATATCTAGTCCCAACATTATTTGGTTTTTATTTTGTTTTTTTTTTAGTATTTCCTTATTTTATTAAAATAATGAAAATGAATGAATTGCAGCCATGTTTAATACAGATTACTCTTAAATTTATAATAATGCAAAAGAAAGCAAGGTGCACTATATAGATAAATGCTTTGGTTTATATGGATAAAATACAAATCGTAAAATATAAAGAAAACAAAGTGAAAAAACATTGTATTGAGGATAACTATTACTTCTTTTTTTTTTGACATTTTGAACACTTTTATCTTTTTTTCCCCCCAGGATATTATGAGGGTACAAACATTTTGGTAACCCAGCATTATATGTTGAAAAGACTATTCTTTCCTCCACTGAATTGTCTTGGCACCCTTATCAAACATCATTTGACCATAATGTATCACTTTATTTCTAGACTTTCAATTTTTTTTCATGATCAATATAATTTGGCCAGTCAGACGCAGGCTTGATTACTGCATCTCTGTACTAATTTTTGAAATTGGGAAGTATGAGTCCTCCAACTTTCCTCTTTTTCAAGTTTGTTTTCGCTATTCTGGTCTCTTGTATTTCTATATGAATTTTAGCATTAACTTGTCAATTTCTGCAAAAAGGCAATTGGAATTTTGATAAGGATTGCACCAAATCTACAGACTAGTTTGAGCAATATTGCCATCCTACCAATATTGGCTTCAATTTTATGAGCACAGATATCTTTGCAATTATTTAGGTCTTCTTTAATTTCTTTCTGTAGTTTTCTAATTTTGTTTTTTCCTGTACAAAACTTGCACTTGTTCTGTTAAATTTATTCCTAAGAATTTCATTTTTTGATGCTATCATTAATTGAACTGTTACTTAATTTTATTTTCAGATTGTTTATTGCTAGGGTATGGAAATATAATTGATATTTGCATATTAATCTTATATCCTTTCTGAATTCATTAATTATCTTTAATTGTTTTTGTGTGTACATGTGTATGTATGAATTCCTTAGGATTTTCCAGATACAAGATCATGTCATCTGCAAGCACACATAGTTCTATTTTTTCCTTTCCAATATGAATGTCTTTTATTTTTTTCCTGCCTGTTTTCCCTGGTTAAAACCTACTGGTTATGGTTAGTACAGAGGTAGCATAAGTGGACATCTTTGTCTTGTTCCTGATCTGAGGGGGAAAGTTTTCAGTCTTTCACTGAGCATGATGTTAGCTTTGGGTTCTGGAAGATACCCTTGATCAGGTTAACTTTCCTTCCATTCTTAGTTTAAGTGTCTTTATCATGAAAGAGTGTTGGGTTTTGTCAAATGATTTTTTTTGCATCTATTATTAATAAGACAATGTGTGTTTTTTGTCTTTTATTCTATTACCACCATGTTTTACATTGATTAATTTTTGTGTGTTGAGTCAAGCTTGAGTGTGTGGGATAAATCTTATTTGATCATGATGTATAATCCCTTTCACATGCTTCTGGGTTCAGTTTTCTAGTATTTTGTTGAGGATTTTTGATCTGTATTCATAAGGAATATTGGCCTGCGTGTCTTTGTCTGGTTTTAATATCAAGGTAACATTGTTCTTATATAATATTTGGGAAATGCTCTATCCTCTTTTTTTTTGTTTGTTTTAGAAGAATTTGTGAAAAATTAGTGTTAATTCTTTAAACATTTGGCAGAATGCGCCAGTGAAGCAATTTGGTCCTAGGCTTTTCCTTGTGGGAGGGTCTTTGACTTCTAATTCAATCTCTTGTTATAACTATATTCAGGTTTTATGTTTCTTTCTTAGTTTTGGTAGTTTGTGTGTTTTTAATATGTTCATTTCATCTGGGTTATCTATTAATAATTTGTTGACAATAAAAGTATTCCCTTATAATTGTTTTTATTTCTGCAAGGTGTGTGGTAATGTCACTTTTTTCATTCCTGATTTTAGAAATTTGGGTCTTCTCTCTTTTTTAATTTATTTTTTGTTAGTCTAGCTATGGGTTTATCAATTTTGTTAATCTTTTAAAAAACCAACTTCTGGTTTTGTTGTTTTACTGTGTTGTTTTCCTTCTCTATTTTATTTATTTCCACTCAGATATTCATTATTTTCTTCTCTGTTTGATATAGGTTTAGTTTGTTCCTCTTTTTCTAGTTTCATACATCGAAAGATTACAGTATTGATTCAGGACCTTTTTTATGTAGATGTGTACAGCTATAAATTTTTCTCTGAACACTGCTTTCCCTGCATCCCATAAGTTTTGATATATTGTCTTGCAATTTCATTCACCTCAAAATATTATCTAATTTTACATGTAATTTCTTGTTTGACCCATTGATTATATGGGTTATATCACTTAATTTGCATATATTTATGAATTTCCCAAATTTTTTTCTGTTACTGATTTCTAATTTCACTCCATTGTGGTTGGAGAACATATCTGGAATGATTTTGATCCTCTTAAATTTAATATTTAAATTGAAATATTGTTATGGCCTAACATGATATATCTTGAAAAATGTTCCATGTGCACTTGAGAAGAGTGTGCATTCCACTGTTGATGGATGGAGTGTTCTATAGATATCTCCTAGTTCTCATTGGTTTATGGTTTTGTTTAAGTCTTCAATTTCCTTTTGATCTTCTGTCTATCCATTTTTCTATCTATTAATGAAAGCTGGGTATTGAAATCTCCAACTGTTGAATTATTTATTTCTCCCTTCAATTCTAAAAATTTTTGCTTTCTGTATTTTGGGACACTGTTTTTAGGTTAATACATATTTATAGTTGTTATATCTTCTTGAAGGATTGCCCTTTTATTATTATAAAATATCCTTCTTTGTCTCCAGGAACAATTTTACTTTTAAGTCTATTTTGTGGATATTAGCATCACTACTCAAACTCTCTTTTAGGCACTGTCTGCATATTATGTCAGTTTTTCCTTTCTCTTACAAATTTATGTATTTAAATCTAAAGTCTGTCTCTGTTGATCTTTGCCTTTTACTTGGAATGTTTAATCTATTTACATTTAATGTAATTACTGATGAAGTAGAATTTGTGCCTGCATTTTGCTACTTGTTTTCTATGTCTTTTGTCTTTATCCCCACTCTATTCCTCTATTATTGTTTTTTTTTTTTGGTGTGTGTTAAACATGTATTTTATAGTGTACCAATTTAATTTTCTCCTTGTCTTTTCTTTTATTATATATTTTTGAGTTTTTTCTTTGTAGTTGTTTTGGGAATTATAATACTTAATTTATTAATTAATGTTATTAATTAGTAACAATATAGTTCAGATCAATACCATCTTAATAGTAATGGCATACAAAGCCTTGTTCTAGCCACCTCCCTTTGTGCTGTTATTGCTATACAAATTATATATCTATTCATTGTATGCCAATCAACACAGGTTTGTAACAATTGCTTTGTGCAGTTTAAATCAGACAGGAGAACAAAACAGTTACACATACAAAAATACACTTTTACTGTCTTTTGTATTCCCCTATGTATAATAGTTACCTTTTCCTGTGCTCATCATTTCTTCATATGGATTCAAGTTACTGTCTAGTAACCTTCCATTTCAGCCTGAAGGATTCACTTTGATATATCTTGTAAGCAGATCTGCTAGCAGTGAGTTCTCTCAGTTTTTGTTTATGTTGGGTCTCCTAATTTCTCTTTCATTTTTGAAAGATAGCTTTTCTAGACATAGAATTCTTGGTTAAAAGGTTTTTTTTACTTTCAGTACTTTGACTATGTCATCCTATTGCTTTCTGGCCTTTATGGTTTCTGATGAGAAACCGGTTGTTAATTATGTTGAGGATCACCTGTGCACAATGAATCACTTCTCTCTTTCTGTTTTTAATATTCTTTTATGACTTTGGCTTTTGATAGTGTAATTATATGTCTAAGTATGGATCTCATTTGGTTTATCTGATTGGAGTTTATTAAGCTTCTTGTATGTTTAATGTTTTTCATCACATTTAGACATTTGGAGACATTATTTCTTCAAATATTCTTTCTGCCCCATTTCCTTCTCCTTTTCTTTTTCTTTCTCTTCTCCTTCAGGTATAGGTTAGTAATTTTCTTTTCTTATAAGGTCTTTAACACTTTTGATAATTTGATATTAGAGTTACACTGCTCTCATAAAATAAATTGAGGGGTGTTTCCTCTCTCTCTATTTTCTGAAATAGTTTACATATGATTGATATTATTTCTTTGTTAGAAGTTTAATAGAATCACTGGTAACACCACTGGCCCTGGGGTATTCTTTGTGGGAAGGTTTTTTTTTTTTTTTAGATTTTGAATTCAATTTCTTTAATAGAAAAAAAGCTATTAAATTTTCTATTTCTTCTATTAATTTTAGCAAGCTGTGTTTTTAAAGGAATATGTAAATTTATTTTAGGTTGTAGAGTTACTGGCATGAATTCGTTCATAATAGTCTTATTGTCCTTTTAATACCTGAAACATCTGTAGAGTGTCTTTTATTTCATTCCTAATTTTAGTAATTTGTGTTTTCTCTTTATTTATCAGTTTTGCCACATATGTACCAATTTTATTAATATCCTCAAAGACCAAAGTTTTTGCTTTTTCAAATTTGCTATTGTTTGTTCATTATTTATTTCATTTATTTTTGCTCTACTACTGAATGGAGAATTCCAGATGATTAATTGTGTATAACGCCCTTGACAAAATTCCTGAATAGCTTTTGTTCTATCCGATGCAATTACACCTCAGTTTGGCATACTGAACTCTTCTGAATTCTTTTTTTTTAAAAATATATTTTCTTTGGTTCAGGACATGGGAAAGCAATGTGGTATAGCAAAAAGTTCTCTGATGTTGGGTTCAACATTCTAAAACTGTTTTTTAACCTCTTTATTTTCAATTTTGTTTTATGTAAAATGTTGATATTAATAATAATAATTACACATAACTTATGTGAAGTGTCTAGAACATAGTAGATGTTCTGTGATGGTTAACCTCAGGCGCCATAAAATTTCCTCATTGTCTATGTAGACCATTGACCAGTAGCTATGATTTAACAGATAGCCTGATTATACACACTTCAGGTATGTCTCATCTGGGATATAAATAAATTCCAAAAGGCAAAAGCTTCCCAAATGTATTTATAAATATTCACTAGTGCTTATCTTTCTCTAAATGTCATCTGAAAGATGCTAAAGACAACTAGACTGAGAGTTTAATAAACATCAGCCTACAGTCTAAAATTAAATTTTGTCTTCTTTTTGTTTAATTTTTTGTGAGAATCTCTTGTGTCAGGAAAATCTACTTGCTGTAAGCTGGATGTATTAGTAAGATTTTCACCTCCAACTTTGTGCCATGAAATAACTACTTATTTAACTCTACTGTGGTTCAGCATTTAAGGTTAGTTTCAGACAAGTGTTCTGCTGATTTCCGTCTTGGTTTTCAGCCAGCTGTTGGGCAGCTAAGTAAATCTGATCTTGGGGTTTGGTGACTTGATTAGAAAAATGAGTGAGACTGTGCTACTTGTTTCTCACCTTCCAGCAGAATAACTCAGGCTTGTTCATGTGGTGGCTCCAGATTCTAGGAACAGCAAGAAGACAAGCTCCAACATGGAAGTGATTTCCAAGCCTCTGCTTGTATCACATTTGCTTATGGCCCACTGGTGACAGTGGGTCACTTGGACAACTGATTTAAAAGGGGTAGCGAACAGACTCCACCATTTGATGGGAGTCAGCTACAAAGCATTATGGACATTTTTGTCATATACCACATTAGCTCTGGGCTCTGGGTGCGGTGGAAGGGAAATGAGGCTGAGAAGGAGGTGTTTCTCATCAACATCTCCAGGAAGCGAACAAAGGCATGTCCTGTGTCAGAAGGATGGTTGGGACAACTCCTGTGTCACCATCAAGCTAGTGCTTTAATCTGTGAAGAGCTTTCTTGGCAAATCAACAAATACATTCTGTTTAGAGACTGCTAGAAAAATATCTGATTCTCCAGATAGCAGAAATATAAACTTTTCTTTGTTATCTTTACCCTGTTCCTTTCCTCTTTCCTCTGACCACCCTACTTCGTAACCCATTTGATGTGTTTTACAAAAGCCTGCCACTGACTGTACTGGCTTTCATCCCTGTGAATGATTAGGAAAAGTGCCAAATGCCTACTGATTTATCTGAAATGGGGTGCAAGGCTCATAAGCCCAAAAATAAGATCAAAGAGAACTAACAGTCCAGGCTGAATTATAAAATCCAGTTTCAGAGTCTTTCAAGTTGAGCCCACAGCATACGTGCAAGTGTACCTACTTGAATGCACAGCACACCTCTGCCCATGATCACCTCTAAATACCTCAAATGAAACATACAGAGATTGATTTCAGCAAATACACTGTATAGGATGGGAGGAAGGGCAGGAGGGAAGTAAAGGGAGAAGATGTTTTCTCTAATACCACAGCATCTCATAGAGACCCTGCCCTAGCTCTCTTGTTAGATTGTGTGCTTACTCTCCCAATATTTCTTTTCAATATTATCTCACCAGAATAAGTTGTATCAGGTGGCTATTGCTGTGTAAGAAACCACCCAAAACCCAGTGGCTTAAAACAGACAAACAAAAATTACTGTGTATCATGAGTCTATAGGTTGTAGGGGCAATTCTGCTTACCTGATCCAGCCTCAGCTAAGCCTGTCGGGGCTCACTCATGGATTTATCACCTGGAGAATAGAATTAGGCTGACTAGCCTAGGATGGCCTTGGCTGGGGAAACCTGGCCTTCCTCTATGTCTCTCTCACGTTCCTATAGCAGGTTAGCCAGGGATATCCCCATGTTTATGGTGGAGGTACAAGAGTGACAAGAAAACAAACAGCAATTCGCAAGTGGTTTTTAAGACTCTGTTTGTGCCTACTTTGCTAACTCCTGTCAGCCAAAGCAAGCCACACAGCTGAGCTCAGAGAGAAAGGGTCAGTCAGAGCATCTTATCCCAAATGATTATATAACAGTAAAAACTGGAAACATCAATCCAATTAATTTGCCATCCTAGTTGTGCAACATTACTCATATAATCAGATTTGTCACATTACTGAATTATTGAATCCACAATCTAATTCTTGCACTTGATGGTATAATTCATTCGTGGAGGTGATTTCTTCCAATCCCCTATATCAATGTGTCTTTCTGAGACTCAAGTCTTATTGGGTTTGTCTGGAGGCCTGGGAAGGTGGGGGGAGTGCCAGTCTTTTATACCTACTGTGGGCATGTGGGTCCTGGTTTTGTATTAGCCCTGTGTCTTCTCCCTTTGACCTCATGCCAGATTTCAACCCAGAAGACTCACTTGTTGAAGAAACACTCTTACTTTTGTGCCCCAGAACTGAGCCTCCTTACTCATGGATTCATCTAGGCAGCTTAGTATTTGATTCTTCAGCCCCCAGTTTCCTGATGTGGATAATAGAAAGAATTGACTATCAGAGGTAGCTTGAGGTATATGTGGTGGGGGAGCATGAGAGAGTGGGGGACATTCTCCTGAATATAAGATACTGTGCTGAATGTATAAAGTGCCGGCCAAAATCAACTCTCTTAGCCATTTCTCCAACTTATTGCTGGCTGAAAGGGGTAACCATGATGTAATCAAATATGGATACAATAAGGAGGAATTAGATTAGATGGTAAAAATGATCTTGTGATAAAAAATAAACAGTACTAGGTGCTAAAATATATCCTACTGGAATGTTGGAGGCCTCTCTTTGGACAGTTTTGGGTCCCAGTCATCTGTCTATGTTGAGCTTGGTACAAGGGGTGGTTAGACAAAGGGGAAAATTCTGATCAAGACTTCTGAATGGTTTATTCTGAGATCTTTCTCTTTCTACTCCTAGCAGCTTCCACCTCCAGCAGCTGTTCTGCTCACCAGCTTCTGACCTTTCCTGGGCTCTGGGATGGCCCTGGAGTGACTCTCTCTGCCAAAGGGCTCTGGGGTCTCCACCCAGCCCTCATGCCTACTGTGCCACAGCTGGGAAGCTCATACCCCTCAGCTCCCTGTGAGGAGAAGTCACATGGTATTTCAGTCTTGTGAAGGAGGTGTGAACCACAGCCAAAGGGGAGGAAGTGATTTGAGAGCCCAGGTACCAAGGTGAGATAGAATTGCAAGGTTTTGCAAGTGATTACTCTCTTTTTCACTTTAAAGCATGAAAAAAACTTGCCCTATTACTTTCAGAAACCATTTCCTTTGGCAAATAGTAAGTCTTTAACTTATCTCCAATTTAGAAATAAATGGATTTCAAAAATTCGCTCAGAGTCCAAACATATCTTTTTCATTTTCTCACACCATGGGCATTGGGAAGTACTTAAAAGTGGATGGAATAGTATATTTTAAAATGCCAAACGAAAATAGCTATCAGCCTTGAATTCTATATTAAGTAAAGGTATCTTCTAAAAGTAAAAAAGAAATAGCAATTATAGTCAATAAGCTTGAGTCAATGAGGAAGACTCTTGGAGAGCCTTCCTTGTGTTGTCATCATGTTGACTTCATCAGAATGGAGCAGGAAGTGGGTAGCCGTGGCTTTGGCTTCCTGAACACTGAGGAAACTAGGGCAGCCATACAAATGAAGTCCAAATCCAGAGTGGCCCCAGTTTGGGAGTAGCAAAGGAAGTCTTTCAAATGTCTAGGTCCATCTTTATATGAAGTAGCAGGCTGGAAGTCAATGAGCTCCTGAAAACAGTAGTGTCTGAGTTGAGCCAGGCCAGCCTCATGGCAGGGCTACCGTGGAGGCGGATGAAAATGTTTACCCAGAGACCAGAAGATAGGCTTCTAACACCCCTTCACCTCCAGGTTCTTGCATTCTGACTTAGGTTCCGAGAGATGAGAGGCGTGAGCTGGATGGGAAACTGGTCTCCCAGGGATCCAGTTCCTCATGCTCAGTATATGCTTTGAACTAGCAACGTCGCACTCCCACAGCCCTGCATAACCTCCCTCCTCATCCTTCTCCTAGTCCCTCCTCTTCTCCTGTTTTTCCCTGCCTTCTCTGCTTTGTTCTCCAGCTAAATTACCACTCCTTTCCCCTCCCTAAACTTTTCCTAGTGGAATGCCATCCCTGAGAAATATCCATCCTACCTTTACCTTCAAGGGTCTGACCTCTTTCATTTTTCCAGCAACTACCAGGAAAAGCCCTCTTTCAGAAAGTCTTTCCTCTAGGACAATCAGAATAAAAAATGTTCCCTGTTCTTCCCTGTCTAAATATACTACTTTTTGATGCTTTATCCAATCAAAACCTAAGCCACTTAGACCAAATGTGAATAATTTGCCTTGCCTGTTTGCTCATATATTTAACTTGAGCTATACCACTGTCTGTCCTTTGTGTGCTGACATTTTGGGGCTCTGAGGCTTTTAGGATCCTGTGACCTCAAGAGAAAACTATTCTCTAGGACAATCTAGATGAATCCACGCTGGATGATTTTGGGGGCTGCCATACACCATGAGATAATTTCTGGTTCTCATGTAAACTCTAATCATGATTTCCCACACGTCGTTGCTGCTGTTATCTGGCACTTTTCTGGTCTCTGCTGCATGTCACCTGTTGTCTCAGAGGACAATCAGACTTATTAGATCAGAAACGATGATCGCCAAGGCCCATTTGCCTCAGGCAAAATGTTAGGCAGGAGGAGGCCTTCCAGAGATGTAACAGACCCAGTGTTTTCTTCTCATTATGTATTGTGTCTAGTATCGCAATGAGAATTTATGTGGTGTGGATACAGGCTGGAGATGGGGCAGTCACTAAGCGGAGCGATGATGGACGGAAGGAAGTAACTGACTAGCTGCGCTTCAAGATCCCTGGGCTTCCTCGGGCTCTGCCGTAGGGAAGAGAATGGCCATCTGTTCTCCAAGTCCACTGAGAAATGAGTAAAAGAACAGTGGTTAATAATGTGGCAAAGGAGATTCAGGGCACACAATGAATTTCACAGCTGACAAGTCCCCTGGACACTGGGACCATTGACCAAGTGCTCTGTAAGTGGGGTGACGTGCCCCTCTCTGGAGGCCGTCAGACACATCTGTCTGGCAGAATATGAATGTGGTGGGGCCGGAGCAGGAAGAATGGACAGATTGATGGCTGGGTTTCTGCATTCCAGCCCAGCTATATTTATTTTAAATCCCATTCCTGTCTTGAGGAGGACGTCTAGAAGATTTCCCACCAAGATTTTGAAGATGTCTTTCTCTTTTCACTTAATTTTCCTGAAAAAGGAGAATAGAGAAGGAAAAAAAAAAAGTGTGACTTTTTTACAGAAAATGGCACGTGCCTCACACTTCAGTATCTACATGAACACCACGGATTTAACAGCATGAACATTTACATTGGTAAGGAACAGAGGTCACAGTTCTTTCTCCTCACAAAATGTGTGTGGCATGGGGACTTCTGATTTTTCTCTTGACACGTTTTAATGTTAACCTAAGAAAATGAGTTTAAAGAGATTTAATTCAGAATCAGACTAGAATGACTTGAAAGCATCTTGAAAATCATCTAGTGGGTAAGGAAACAGAGTTGCAGAGAGGCAGAATAGACTGAATAGACTCTCCCATTCGGAGTCGGCTTTGGTGTGGCACAGACTCAGCCCAGATGCAGGCCCGGTCCTGCCTCCTGCGCATGCTGCGTGCATCCCCACTTCCCTGACTTTTTTCCTTCTGTTCTCCCAGAATGCTCGCTCCCTCCCTTCTGCCAATGCAAATCCACTGTAAGTCTCAAGGCTCGACCCAAATCACACATCACCTAAGGAGAGTCTCCCCGGCAATGAATACGTGTTGTACCAATATTTTCTTGCTCTTCAAACTTCTCTACCTGAAGTTACCTCCACAGTTTAGCCTGTAGCTAGTCTTTCATTGTGTTACATAATAACAGTAATAACTTCAGCTACAACTACCATTTATTCAACTATTATGTTCTAGACGTGTATGTTTCTATTTTATCACACATATTAATAATCTTGCAGGGTAGGAATCATTATCTCCATTTTGTAGATTAAAAAACTAAAGCTTGTAGAGGTTAAATAGGTTGTCCCAAGTCATATAGTTAGTAAACAATAGAGCCAAGAGTATGCTGTCTTTTCCCTCTCATACACTTGGTAAACGCCCTGGAGATTAGCATAGTATGTGCATTCAGTAGGTACTCAATAAATAGTGGCTGGCGGATTGAACAGCACAGAGGATGTAGCTTGACTCAGACGTGCCCTGATGAAGCTTGGCCGTGCAGGAACCATGAGGAAGGGGATACAGACTCGCCCAGCCCCCTCCTCCCCTTTTCCTCTGCACAGTGGAGCTAATGAGCGCAGAACAGTGGGGTCAAGGCCTTGTCTCCAGGCCCTGCACTTGCCTTTGCCTCTCCACCCTCAGCGGCCCGGCAGCTGCAGCGCTGCCACCTCAGGTTGAGCATTTTCCAGGCAGCCTTGGCTTGCTGAAGGCCCCAGTAATATATTCTGGACTCCAGGACGGGAGGCCTAAGACACACATCTGGCCAAAAGGAGAGCAGGACAGAACGTGCCAGAGCATGCCAGAGCTTCCCCACCCCAGCGGGCTTTAACCCCACGTCCTGAGGTCGGGCACCTATTAGCTCCCTTTCCCCCAGATACCACGTGCCAGGCGCCCTGCAAGACACTTCACACACACCTCCTCCTTTCAAAATCGTCACCTAAACTCTGCTGAGCCCACTGGTTCATCTGAGAAATAGGAATACTAGGTAGTGTCCCACTCAAAGTCACCTGGAATGGAAGGAAGATTCTAATACAGGCCTGTCTGTAAGACCAGGGCTTTCCACCACGTCGTGCTGTCTGCCTGTTCTGGGAGCAAAGACAGCTGGCTTCTCTATTCTAGCTCAGCACATCCCTCATCCTGGGAGTCCTCAGTGCTCCCTCTATAAAAATGCACACACAAACCCATCCCCCATACCTCTAGTCCCTTTTTACTTCATAGATTACTTTTGGAACTATGTGTGCAGTAATTTGCAAATGCATTTGAGAACAAGACAGGAGAAAAATTAATGCTAATTTTATGTTTATGTATCTACACATTTACATCTTACTCCCTCAACTACCCTAAAATTCTTGAGATATGTTTATACTTTTCATAATCACTCCCCCTACCACCCCTGTGAGTCCCATGCAGCTTGAGGAATGCAGGAAGTGCTCAGGAAATTGGAGGTGTAGCATGATCACAATCTGGTGCTGCGGTAGGGGTCTCTTAGACCAACCCCTTCTCCATGGAAAGCAGAGCTTGGAGGGGCACAGAGCAGAGGGCTGGCATCAGGGTCCTTGGCTGCTGTTTCGTGGCACAGGACTCTGTGTACAATCACGTTCGTCTGGGAGTTTTCCAGACAACAAAAGCCGCAATGAGGCTAGTTTCAGGTGTGGGCTAGTTTCTTGCTCTGGGCCAGTGGGATCTTTCATTTTATAAATTTTTATATCTTTTTCTGATATACTTACAATATTTTATAAAATAATACCAGTTAAGATGTCCAAGGAATATCGGTAAGGCAGCCTAGTAAAACCAGATACCCTGACCTTTTTGGTTTTATGTTCTAAGGTACCTTGGCCTGAAAGGGAACTTGAAAGTCAACCATTAGGGTATGCCGTGATGATACTCACACTTGGAACACTTCGAGTAGAAGACATCTTTACATTACTTTGTGGTTTGCTCTTTTCTGAAACCCTGTGTGCTAGGCAGGGCATGGATTACCTTCACTTTACAGATAAATCTCCAAAGGCCGAAACCATGAAGTAGCCACAGTGGAACCTCTGCCCCAATTTCCATCCCAGATTGTCAGGCGGGGGAGAGGCAGGGCAGGTGGGGTGCAGTGTGGAGGGCAGGTCAGGGAAGGTGGGTGGAATGGCCCTGCAGTATAAGAGCTGCTGGCCAGGCGGGACTCCTCCTCCTCTCTCCTCAATGCCCTGGGACCTCTTTGTCGCAGTCAGCTTGCTTGCTTTGAGCTCAGCACAGAAGGCCACCGCCTGCTTCCAAGTTGGCCGCTTGATGGTGGGAACTGGGTGCCAGAGTTTTCTGCTGGGGACTGCTCTTTCCTAGCATTCTCCTGGAGTATCAGATTTTCTCAGCTTGTTCTTAAACTCCCGGTACTCACTGACCCTTTCTCAGGTCATGGAAAGTGAGTTCACTGAGGTCTCCGATGTCAGCTTGCCTATGCGTCTCTCTGGGGAAGGAAGCTTCTCCTCTGTAGAGTGTCCACCACGCCCCTGGAGAAGGGACTCAGTCTTGTCCCTCCAGCATCCTTCCTAACACCCTCTCCCTGCCGCCATGCTTAAATACTGGATCTCATCAAAATTCACCACGCCATGAGACCCGATTCTATTACTGCATGGGTTTGTAGGTTGATTAAGTCCATACCCACACCCACCTCCGTTTTATAGCCAAGGTATCAGAGACTGGAGGACAGTGAGGAATTCCAGTCAATGGTAGAGCTAGCAGCGAAGCTGCATCTCCAGGCTCACCTCCTTCCAGTTCCCAGCAGGTGCCTTTTGCTCCCACACTCCTAGTGAAGACACCTGGTGCGGTCTGGGGCTGATATTCCAATGCCTTTGTGCATTTCCCCCTCCGCCTTGCAATGTCCTTCCCCTGTCTTCCTCTAAGAATATGCCTGTTTAAAAATTAGTCTGGCATCACAGCTTTTCTGAAGCCTCCACCTACAGAGTGAATCAGATAAACTTCTCCAGCTTTTTAGTATGTGTTTTTTCATTGCTCATATGACATTTTACCACATTGCAGTTGGGGAAGCCTTGCCTTGCTTTTCTCACCTTGAAGCCAGAATTTGCATTCTATTGTTTCTTCTTTTATATCACCCTACTGTGTCTAGGTCAAAGTTGTGCTAATGTTAGGACGTCTACATGTGATGCTATCTGACCAGCTGGCTAGGGAGGGCAGAGAGACTGCACTTCCCAGAATTCAGGGGACTATCCATTGAAGGAAGTAAAGTAGCTCATAACCAAAGACGTCACCACTGTCCTATTAAGACTCTCCTATTATTATAACTACTAACCTCAGAAGTCAACACAAAACAAGTGACATAAAGACATATTATTCCAGTGTGGCTTCTATCAATTAAAAAATTTAATAATGCCTGTTTTTAATAGTATAAATATACTTATTTTTTATAATATTAATAACAGTAACTGACATTTATTGGGCTCATTCTAAGCAACTTGTGGGTGTTATTTCATTGAATTTTTGCAACTACCTTGCAAGGTGAAAATTATTGTCATTATTTTATAGACAAAGAAACTGAGGCTCAGAAAATATAAGCCACTTATAAAAGAGAAATATCTGAACTACAAAGAGCCGAGTCTCAGTGGTAGCTAAAATTTCAAGGCTCTGTGTGAGCAGATCAGGTTAACAGCTCCCCTTACCATCTGCCGTCCAAGTAAGGCTGATTCTGTTTTCCATGCTACGTTCTTCCACGGCAGTGTGCTTATAGCATTTTGTTTAATTATGTATTGTTCTCAAATGGAGATGGAATTTATTGATTATAAAAGTAGCACATGTTCGCTGTAAAACATTACAACAATGTGGAACAGCATAAAGAAGACTGCAATATAATGACTTCAACACCTTGAGGTAACCACTGTTAATATTGTCGGTGTCCATTCAGATGTTTTTCTGTGCATATACACACACGTTCCTTACGTGGAGTGAGAGTATATGTATTTTGTAACCTTCTCTCTCTTTTCTTAATATACTGTAGCCAAATTTTCACTCTTAAGACATACAATAATATAATTTTTCATGAGTGGTAGTATTCCAATAAATGGATATACCATAATGAGGCATATATGTTGTTTCCAATGTGTTGCTATTACAAAAAATGCTATGATGAAAAATTATGAAAATTCATCTTTTCCACTTTGGCCAGGCTATGAGGTAACCATGAGAGCCTCTGTTTTAAATTTTCACTTCTTTGATCATTAGCAAGGATGAATATCTGTTCATAAGTTCACCAACGTAATGTAATGTTTCTTTCGTGAATTACTTCTTTCTACTCCTTTATTTATTTTTTTATTTGGATGTCTCCCATTTTCTTTTTGGTTTCTAGGAACAATTTAAATAAGAGGGCCAGCTCTGCTCTGCATGTATGTTTCAAAACACAGGTAGAAGTGACCTCAGAGATCCTCTTATTCAAGCCTCCCATTTTACAGGTTATTAAACTATTCGGGGAAGGAGTTGAATCATCAAGGTGTCATGGATATATACCTCATTAAGATTTATTGACCACTTATATATCTATTAGGTTATTAAGTATGAAATGTCTGATTTTCTTAAGTACTAAGTTTAACAGTTGTTATCGCTGACATTTTACTTTGACACTTCTTGTTTTATTTTTATTGTGAAGGTACATCCTCATTCTTTCAAACACATGGTTTGGCTTGTGATTATCTTTCAAAATTTTTTCAGAGCAATTTTTATGAAACCATGGATAAGTCAAAAATTCATGTTATTTTCAAATATGAGTTCCGCCGTGGAACCAATGCAGCGCAGACAGCTTGAAATATCAACGGAGTGTTTGGGGGTGGGGGAAGGATGTGGCTAATGAATGCACAGTATGTCGGTGGTTTGAGAAGTTCCATTCTGGTGAGTCTAATCCTGAAAATGAGCCACATGGCTGACCTGAGACCAAGGTGGATAATGATGAGCTGAAGGCTGCAGTTGAAGTGAATCCATCTCAACCTACGCGTGAACTAGCAGTAAGGTTTGATGTTACTATTCCAACAATGTTGGACTGTTTGAAACAAATTGGCTAGGTAAAGAAGCTGGAGCGATGGGTACCACATGAATTAAATGAGCATGAGAAGAGAAATCGTCTCGAAGCTTGCCTTTCTTTGCTGTCACACCTTAAGGTGAACAATTTCTACACCATATTGTTATACGTGATGATAAATGGATTCTTTTTCACAATTGCAAACATTAGGCACAATGGTTGGATAAAGATGAAGTGCTGAAACATCATCCAAAACTGAATATTTATCAAAAAATCTAATGATGTCTGTATGGTGGTCCAGCACTGGTATTATCCACTACAGCTTCATGAAACCTGCTCAGTCAATCACAGAGAAAGTCTACTGTAACCCATTGGATGACATGATGAGGATGCTTGTGATTAAGCAGCCAAAATTGTCAATAAGACAGGCCAATCCTCTTGCAAGACACCGCTGAACCATATGTTGCACAAACATAGCTCAAACTATAGCAGCTGGACTTGGAAACTCTCTGTCATCCACTATGTTCACCAGACCATGCACCAACTGACTACCACTTTTTCCAGACTTCGGACCATTTCTTGCAAGGAAAAATATCCAATTCTCAACAAGCTGTAGAAAATGCCTTTTGCAATTTCATCATTACTCGCTCTCCAGGCTCCTTCACTGCTGGATGAGCTACCATTACAATGGCAAAACTGTGTTGATAGCTTAGGCGCATACTTTGATTAATTGTACTGCTTCTTGTTTGAGATATAATAAAGTAAACTTTTGATTTGAGATTGAACATTTCATATTTAATGACCTAATAGTATACCACCCTGCCTCTTCTCATAAAGCAAAATATACTTCTAATTAACCAGGAATTGATATAGTAGAAGATCTTCCTGAGAAAAATAATGAAAAATAGCACTTTATTTATTTTAGTCTTCTTTGTCTTTTGCTGCTTCCTCTCCAAGGATTCTCTTTACTAGAGAAGAAGGAAAAACTAGGGAAGGTATAGTTTTACAAACATTGCAGTAGGTGTTCTTCTGATCAGAGAAAGGGGACTAGATGTAGCAACTCTCAGTGGTCTTTGCAAGCTTGATGAACATTTCTTGGATTTCAAATTTTTTTTTATTTCCTAATAAAATGTTAATATTTGTTCTATGTTTGTGTGGATGGTTTCTTGGCTGCTCTTTTCTGTGGTGGCTGAGGGCTACTCTAAGAAGTTGCTAATGGTTCAATGCCCCTCCACTGGGAGGATATTTGAGGGCTGCTATCTTGATCCAGTGTATATTGGCATCTGGTTTTCATGTCTTTCCAAAATGGAATTGCATTAGCTTTCCCCTTTGTTACAGGGAGGGGAATGGCAAAACTCAAAATTAGGAATCAAGATGAACAGAACGTATACTTGCCTCTCAGATTTTTTGGATAGACTTCCTATGCCTCATTTATTCTGGGATAAAAATATTATTAGTACAAGGGTTGGGCTGGGAAGCTGGTTTGAAGAAGCAGTAATAAAGGTCAATTGGAAGGAAAATAAAAGAATAGAGTGTGGGGGTAAGGAAGCCATCAAAGTGCATTGGTTGCTAATAGATGACTCCAGACTTCCTCTCTTAAGAAGGATTGGGACATGTGGAAATCTGCTTGTCCATTTGTGCACTGCAGAAAGGGAGGAGGGGGGACCCAGATGCCCTAAAGTGGGAAGAAGTCAGGGGAGAAGTGAAGCAGGTGTTTCCTGCTGCCTGTGCCGCAGAGGAAATCTCAGAGCCCTGGGAGGGGTTTTCCACAGCGGCATGAATCAGGAGAAGCCGTATTTTTCCGTCAGCCTAAGTCAGAGGTCAGTCCCACCAGCCACCACCTCCCGGGTCTCTCTCTCTCCCCCTCTCTCTGACAGTCTCCCTAGCTTCAAAGATCTGAAAATCTAGTAAAAAGTTTATACCAATGTAGCATATAGAAAGTTTCTTTCGATTTCTCTATACCCTCCTTTTTCAGGTTATCTGCTTTTTTTGTTTACGTGTCCATATCAATCAATGTTTTACTTTTTAAAATTTTTTATGACATTTTAATTTTTTTATTGTAAAATATTAAGGAGGTATAAATGTTTTTGTTACATAGGTACATTGTATAATGCTTAAGTCAGGGCTTTCAGTGTGCTCACCACCAGAGTAGTATTCGTTGTACCCGATAGGTAGGTCTTTAATCCTCTTTCTCTCTTTAGACTTAACTCGAGTGTTGGTATCAATGCCTAATATGTGCCTTTCTTCACCTAAAACAAAAATGAAAACAAAAGGTAAAGTATACAAGTGGTGTAACCTTTAACTTGCACAATATGACACTGAAAGGTATTGGGTCATTTAGCTCTGCTCCTCTACAGAACTAACTAAAAAATTATGTAAATTGAGGCAAAAGAAAAAAAAGAACTAGCTAAAAAAACCAAGACATTCATGGAAGCAAATTTTAATGTTACATTAATGTTAGCTACGTCTTTCTAAATGTCTGTCTCTGTGCTCACGTGCGCATGTGCACACTCTCTCTCTGTATCTGCCACCCTCTCTCTGTTTTTCTCTAACAGTAAAGTATTTAGCAGAAGAATAGTAAAATTGGTGTGTGCATGTGTGTGTGTTAGTGTGTGTGAACTCACATGAGCATCCTGTGCCCATATATTAGAAAACAACCAAAAGATTTAAAAATATACATTTGGATATTTTAGATTAAGGCAGAGTAGAAAAAGGAAGGAGAAAGGAAAAGGAAGCAGAAGGATGAAGGAAGTGAGGAAAGGAGAAAATGCAAGGGGGACAGAAGAAAGAGTGAGCGGGGAAGAGGATGCACCGGGCGCTCAGCTACAAAGAGAAAGCGCATATATCACCCAGATGTTTTGTCTGCAGCAGACCAAACATCAGGCTGTTGGGAAACCTTTGGGAGACACAATGCTCCTTTCACTGCACAGAGAACTGTTGACAGTCCTACGGCCTCTTTCCCTGTGTGTATGTGTCTATGCCTTTCAAGCCTTTTTGTGGTCAAATTATAAAGGCCTGTTTAGTGGGTGGGGTGACGTCACACCAACCACAAAAGCTTATATTTCCTGCTACTAAATACACAGCCCCTGCTGACGAAGTGGTCATTACAGAGCGAGCTTGTTCTGCCGAGGTCACCCCGAGTGGGGATGAAGGCACCGGGGGTGGGGACCCAATTGAGAGAGCAGAGCCATTATTCGCAATGCGCCCGCCTGCCTGCCGATCTCATCTTGCTGGGGCCAAAAGATGAAAATAGAAGTGCCTTTGTGCTTCCTCCAGACCTTTGTCTCTCAGGGTGCCGGGCGTGTTGGGAGGCAACACGGTGGAAAGAAAGGAATGGACGAAATTCAGCTCTTTGATTCCAATCTCCCCATTCATAGGCTGAGTGATTTTACTTCTCCAGGTCTAATCGTTAGAATCTCTGTTTTACTAAAGAGGAAGGAAGCTCCTCTAGGGATCCCATGAGATCATGTATTTTAAATACATTGGTTCTATTTTGGGGGTGCTATTCAAATTTTAACATCACTTCTTTAGTGTTCCCACTTTCCTTGGGATGACCAGGAACTGCTGTTCTCTCTTCAGAGAGGAAAGAGTAAATTCCTTTCTATTGTACTTATTTGTTTTTGCCAAAGTCACTGCAAAATTTAAAAAAAGAAATAAAGGAAAATAAACGAACTTAAATGGTTAGGTTTGTCAAATTGAGCAAAAGAAGCTATATCAAGTGCTGGAGAACCACAGAGGAATAGGACAGGCTCCAGGGAAGATCTCATGGAAGAAGCAGCATTTGGGTGGGGTCGGGGGCATAAGGGGGTGGCTGGCAGACGTGGGTCAAGACTGATGATCAGGACAGTGATGGCCATGGCCTTGAACCCCTGGTACCACCTGGCATTAAACCAGAGTGTCTGAGGGTTTGTGCTGCCAGTCTTTGGCACTCTAAACCTCAGACGAAACAAAACTTACATAAATCAGCTTTTTGAATATTTCATTCAATCAGGTTAGTTCCGACACTGAGAGAAAACCATGTCTCAGACAAGATCATACAGAATCTTCCTATTCTCCGTTTCAAGCCTTTGGCAAAGGTAGGACTCAAATTTACTACATTTTTCTTTCTTTTATTTTTTTCCCCCTCTAGTGAAGGACTATTACAGGTAAGTTCTCACACCCAAAAAGGACTTTGTCCACACAATTCAGCAAAGGGAAACTTTTGCCATTACCCATATAATTTAAGTGATCTGGATCACCAGTCTGTATGGTCTAGCTGCTGACAAGTTCCCTATAGGCTGAAGTTGTCTAGGTTGGTTCTCTGTATAAATCAAAGAAGTGAAAAGCTGTCATGTTCCTTTGGGCCATGTGTGCCCACCAGGCTCTTACCGGGTGCACACCTTCTGCTAGGGCCACTGGTTAACTTTAAGGGCCTCCAGTGGGCCCAAAGCCATGTGCAGTTCACCTGATCTGGGGCTGCAGCAGGTTGTTGTGGCTCAGTTATTCCCCACAAGTTACCATCCCCTGGCTTAGGCATAAAGTGTCAGCTCCATTAATCATCTTTTTCCTGGAGCATATGTGATGAGCTCCTGGCTGGAAGTAGAACTATCATTTTCATTTCCTAATTTTAAAAAGCGTGTGTTTGGTAACTGAAGGAAGGCAGGCCAGAAAGGCAGCTTGAAAGTCCTGCCATAGGGAAAAAAATGGAGAGAAGATGCTACATTTTTCTCTTTCTCTTGAACTCACCTCCCCTGTAGTGCTAGGGACTGTCCCAGAAGATGAGGTCTGTGCTGGGAGTAGGAGGGGGGAGCTCGAGACTTGCAAAGAGGATGAGCACTATCAGTTTGGGCTGGGATTAGCCATGATAAATGGAAACCGGGGGAGTCAAGACAGAAGTTAAAGTATACTGTTAAGCTAATGAAAGGGTCAAGAAAGAGAATATGGAGAAGTTTGTGGCCAGAACTCAGAATATACAATCATGAGAAAAATGTCACTTAAAAGATAGAAGAAGCCAAGACAAGTAGCCAAGACATCTTTAACAGACTCAACATACCTGACACTATAAATAAAATAAAAACCGAGGCAATGTTATAAATAGATCAATTCCAGGAAAATACAAATCCTGGGGAGAAAGGTTGGAATGGAACCAAATGGAAAGCAAAGGGTGAGAGATCTCATTGTTCCACGAGGGAGGAGCAGAGTCGCAGAGCAATGCCTGGGTCAAATGTTACAACCGTGGAAGTACTAGGATTAGAATCTGGAAGGTTCTGACACAGTACAATGGAGGATATAGCAAAACATCACATTATACCCCATAAATAAATAATATATACCATTTTTAAGAAGGAAATTTAGAAACATGGAGGCCATGGATGCAGAACTTAGAATGTGGGTAAATTAATAAGAAACTAGGAAAAAGAGAGCATCTCCCCTAATGATTTCAACTGGCTCTGCAGAAAACCAGATATTCATTGTCTTTAAAGAGCTAAATATTGCCTCAGAAAAATGACCCTCTCCTATCTTTCCTGTTGTAGCAAGAACTTCTGGTTTGACCAGTCAAATAACTCATTTCCAGGACACTTAATCTGAGCTAGTTTATCTCGCTCTCTCTCTATCTTTAGGGAAAAGTATGTCTCATCCATAGTTATGATACCAAAGGAGTCATTTTCTATATAATGTTAAACACACTGTATAGAAAAATATGAAAAGTGAAAAATCCAGGCCTTCAGTTTATACTTTGACTTCCATGATCCCAAGAAACCTTCCTGATTGATTATTTTTCCCTGTGTGGATTCACATTTGTCTGAATTAACTTGACTGGCTGTTTTAGAATTTTATAGACACTTTTTTGTTGATTCAAATAATCAGGTTGTTGATTTTACTCAGACTAACCTATATCTTGACTGAATTTTTATCTTTTTCAAATGGTGTGGTGATTACATAGACTCTGTCTATATTTGTGAGAGGTTTTTAAGTGTGTTTCATTAGCCTGAGACTAGTCTTCCTGAACCCATGTGAAGTACAGAGCACTTTAGGAGCAGAGAGAACAAATGCCTTGGGTGGTGCCCAGTGTAAATCTCATAGTCTGCAGAGAATCTTGTGGCCAACATGAGCCTCACCAGATGTCAGGCTTTCCAGAAGTACATGTGGAAGACTCTTACCTAATTCCTGCTGTTTGCCTATCACCATGTTGTTCGTGTTGTTTTCAGAACTCACAGCCTAAAGAACCACCTTATTTTTTCTTAGAACTTTGAGGGTGGTCATTACTCCTTTTCATGTTTTTCTAATTGCATGTGGATTCTACTGTATTTTGCATAATCCAAGCTAGCATCTGAACATGTGTTTCATAGCCAATAACTTTGTACCCCATCCATGATTACATACTGTGTCTCAGACACAGATTTAGGGCACACAACTGATGTGGCCAACTTCTATTATCAGAGTCATTGTAACACCAATACTGACCCTTGCTTTGTGTGTTGGGTGCTAAGTAAAGCTAGGTCCATGTAGTAGTCTAGTGCCCTCTTGTGGCCTTTAAACTAAGAGTCAAGCTCATTTGTAGACTTGGAGCTATTGGTGGTCACAGGTTTGAGAAGGCTACTGTATGAGTTATGAGTGAAGTTAACTCATATGTTCTACCTTCTTTCCTTCAGTAGTGCCACCCTCCTCCTGCAAAGCAGTAAGTGATGGTAGACTTATTCCACTTTGAGCTAAGAAGAATCCTTTGGAATATGGAGATCAAGGTGTTGGAATTTAATAGAGACCCTCAGAACTTAGTACACTGTGGATATGTAGCATGTGACTAATCAATGTTGATTGAAATCCCTTTGCTCACTTGGTGATACCTTCCAGTTTGTCCATTCACCATTATAATTACATATTCATTCAACCATTTCTTCCATGACATGGTTTCAAATAATTTGGTATGCTTAATCTGAAAGCAAGAGCACTATGAGGGATATAACAAGTGATTTCAAAAATTTGAAGATTTGTCATGTGAACAAATCAAGTATCCTACATGGCCCCAGAGGGACACAAATGAGGGCATTATATATGTTGGTTTAATATAAGGAAGAACTTTCTAATGATTGCAATTGTGTGACACTGGAACATGTCTGGGAATAAGCTTTTCATCTCCTGAAATAGTCAAGCAGGACTAATTTTTGATAAGGAAATTTTACAAAGATGTATTTTTGATAAAAATCTTAGATTTTTAGAATTTATAGAGTCTACACATATATCCAAGAAAGAACATAGCTTCCTTTGGCAGTCGATTAAATAATTCCCATAGTTAAGAAGTCCTCCCTAATGTTTAATATGGGAGGACTTCTCAACATACTGTTAAGTTCATACCTGCCATCACCATTTCTAGGAAATCAAAATGTGTGTGTATGCAAACCCATTTTCCTAACTTACCTGGTTCTGCTTTTCTGGATTATAATAGGATCTATGGCATTTTCGTCCAAATCTGACATTATGTCATTTAACTGCTTTTCATTTTCAGCAAACCGTTTACATTTTTGCTTAATTGTATATGATGGCAAATTACACATTGATGGAAAATATGCATATTTACTTAATTCTCATTATATGACATATGATATATTAATACATATTTATCAAAGCTGTTACTTGTTCATAGCACAGCAAAAAGAGAAGAATCAAAACTTAATTTGAGAAGATTATTAATGAAAAATTAGAGCTTAGTTTTGTTATCCCAAGTTGCAGGGACAATAAAAGTCACTTTCTTTAGTTCACATCAACTTAAAGTGGAGGGCAGAGATGACTTATGTTCTTTCCATAATAATTGCTTACTCTTTTAAAGAGATGCAATGATTTTAGAGGTACAGCTTGATTTGGATTTTTGTTGCTGCTATTGTTTTGATGACTTTTTCATATTTTGTTAGTGCAATTTCCTATGCTTTTTTGTCTGTACCATAAACCTTACAGGAGAAATGGCTAATCCACCATGTCTTGCAAAATGCCAAAACCAATGTAAAAGTCAAAGCCACTGGGTCTCAACCGTTTGGACCTGTGGTTCGAAGGCATTTTAGAGAACTGCCTCCTTTGCCTCCATTTCCCCCGAAGGCCTCACTGCACTTACTACATTGAGATTGGGGTGGAGAGTAGTTTGAGGGTTTTCCAGGGAAAAAGCTGATTCCTTCTTATGAGACCAAAACTTCAAAGGTCTTGGGGTTCCAGGAAAGTTCGGGTCCAGCACCCAAGTTGGCTTGTGACTTCCCATTCTTCTTTCTCACAGTGGTTCTCCTCCCTGCATCCTGGCAGAAGGACCAATGGCCCACGTCACGGCCTTGCTGACAGCCCTGGGCTACAACAGAAGAATTCTCACCCCTTCCCATCTCTGTGGGAGAGACACGCTGGATTGTCACCAGCTTGTGAAATAAACCACCCACCTGGTCCATGGAACCATTTCAAGGCCAAAAAAGCCAGCCTTCCTCAGCTGTGCCATATGGGAAAGAAGAAACAGTGTTTGTCTCCATATGGATTTGTCACACATTAATAAGAGGCATTTGCTCTCTGTCTCAGCCAAATGCCTTGATTCCTAAAACACATGAGAAGACGTGCTTGGCTTAACTTGCCAGGGAATTGGATATGCGCTTCATAAAGTGAATCAAAACTAAAACTGTGCTGGGCTGTTCTGTCCCTACCTCATTGGAGAGACATCCCTGCAAATGGATAGCTAATCTCTTTAATGAGCAAAATACCCGAGGGCTCTTCTGGGGAAGGAGTCCATCCAGTGTTTTACTGCTTCTTACTGCACAGCTATGGAAAACAAAATCATAGCCATCAGGAACTGCTCCCTTCTCCCCACCTCATTTTCCATGTGAAAACGGAGGCCTTAAGTGGAAAACTGACTTGTTCGAGACCACTCAGCTGTGTCATGGCTTATAGGACTCATATCCCGGGCTTTTCATTTTTAATCCTATTTAAGGTTTTTGGTTTTTTCCATCCTTTCTTTCTCCTGGTATTATACTTCCCTTACAGTGCATTTATTTGCTGCTGTTTCCATTCCAGACCTTGCCCACAAATTCAGTGGATAAAGGATTACAATTTCTTTACTATCTTTCCACAGTGATAAAACTTGCATTGATATCTCTATTATTTTATTAGCAGCTACAACCTTTATTTATCACTATGAAGCTAGAATATTGGACAATGAAAGAAATCTCAGTATCTGTAGTAGAGACCTATGTCCTGGTCCAGATTCTTCATCAAATGATACACGGAAGCTACATCTTTTGACCATCAATAAAAAGAAAAAATTTTCAAGTTCAGTGATCCACCCTTGGCTCCTCTCTTTGTGGTCTATATGTATAGAAAAAGGATTATATCCCTACAAAGTCATGCTAGAAGCACCAAATGAGTTGAGGGGGACAGGTACACAGCTTTCATAGCTATTGTCTTCTCAAGAAAACAAGAAAGAACCTTCTTAAGTTCCCTATCAGATGGAGTCCCTCAAGACTAGCCTGAGCACGCACCTTTGGGATCAGAGTCTGCCATATTTGGACATGCTTCTGTGATAGTGTCTATACACATGAGATAGCCTAAGGCTATTCATTACCAAAACCCTTGATTTGAATCTTATCTGCAGTATGTGAAACCCTGAGCCCAGATTTATTCATAAAATCAGAATTATAGTAGATACTTCTTAAGGTGGTTGTGGTTAAAGGACATACGACATGTAAAACAATTAGTACAGAATAACTGCTCAAAACACATTATCTATTCTTTTTTTCTTCTTTCAAGAGTAATCTAAGCTTAGTGGATGCTTCATTAGGATACTTTTCTTTACTAGAGGAACCCAAATAAATTATCATAGGAGGCCTGAACTTCAATGAATTATCCCAGAAAGTTCATTATCTTTGGAATTATTTTCACTCCTCAGAAGTTTCTACAGTAACTCCCACGAAGAGGTTAGTGGAAGGGGGAGGTAGGCTATGAAGGCAGAGAGAGGACAGCTATGGTAGTGAAAGTGAAAACTCCCCACAGTGGTGAGGGCTACCTGTTGGCAGACAGGTGTGTGTGTGGTATACACATGCATGAGCACAGGTCACTATACACATGTGTATTCCTCATCTGACTCTCTCAAACTTGCTCTCAAAAAGAACATTTTTTTGTCTTTAATTATAACATATTTGGCTTCCACTTCATCAGTACTTAGTGGCCATTTCCTGCCTCTAGAGAGAGTTTGATGGGTGAGGTGATTAAATATAAATGTAAAGTCTTAGATGCTCAGCCAATTAAAAACCTATAAAGGCAAAGAAGGCAGAACAGAACATGAAACCGAAGTTCAACCCTTGGGAAGTAGGACTGGATGCCATCCTCTCTCCCCCTTCAGAGATGCTTAGGTTTGTGATCTCATAGAAGCCCACCACTTAGGTTCCTTCTCACTTCTCTTTCCACCAAGTGTGAGGGTTCACTCGAGAGAAAAATGGCTTCCTGGATCAAGCTTTGAAGGTATAAAATCTCTAGTTATGTAAAATCAATCTATCCTGAAGGAGGCAGCACTTTCAGCTACATGTCATCATGATGGGAGAGGCAGAGTCAAAGTAGAGAGTAGGTGAGAAAGAGGGAAATGATGTCCAGCCTTTGATGTGGCACCTGTAGCTTTTTTTTTATCTTTATTTGGTGTCTTCATTAGGGGCTCACAAATTGCTGAGGACATAGTCGATGCTGTGGGAACTCACCTATTGATACAGTTGAAAGATGAAGGTAAACAGCTAAAGTGTACCAAGGGGCTGGTGTCTATCCATGATACTCTTAGTAGGATAGAGCTGTGCTGGTAATTGAGTCCTCACCCAAGTGATGCTATAATTTATGAAATAATGACAGCCCCTTATCAGAGTTTTGTCTTGAGAGTGGAAGACTGAAAAAAATTCAGTGCCTATTTTTTCAAGTTACTGTTGCTTCTGTCACTTCTAAAAATGAAGCTTGGAAAGGTTAAATAAGTAACTTGTCCAAGCTCACATGCCTAGTTCAGAGCTGCACGACGCATCCAAGGCTGTCTACCCCTGCTGCTTACAAAGAAGATGAGTTGGCAATCAATGTAAAAACAGAGCCATAGATTGAATCAAGACTATATATAGTTTAGCAGTGGAGTATAATGGAAAGAGAGTTTGTCTAGAATCCAAATTTGAAACATGTTTTGCATCCACCACCACCAAATGCAAGAAAAAGACTTGGAGAAACACTGTCTAAGGTAGTATTTCTCAAATGTTAAGGAATCACCTATAGATTCTGATATAGTAGGTCTGGGGTGAGGCCTGAACTTTTGCATTTCCAGCAAGCTCCCAAGTCATGATGAAGCTACTAGTCTGTGCTGTACACCTTGAGTAGCAAGGATCTAAGATACAGTTAAGAGAGCACAAAAGAGACATCCCATAATGACTGGAGAGCAAATCATTCTTGGGCTGTTGGCAATATCCCTAACTTGTTGTGTAGCTACGTAGGCCCATGGGGAGGGTGTCATATTGTCTCTCTCAGCTATTGCTCCTTTTGCCTAAGCTCCAAGGCCTGTGCCTAAGATCTAGAGAGAAAGAATCAGCCAGTAGAAGCTGAAGGAGGGCATGTTTGTACTTCAGGGAACTCAGCCTTGCTAACGATCATCTGAGCCTTCAACAAGTCATAATCTATTTGCTAGTGGAGGGTCTTGCTTTGAAGTTGATGGCTGCTGACTGATCAGGTTGGCTGTTGCTGAAGGTTGGGGTGGCTGTGGCAATTCCTTAAAATAAGACAACAGTGAAGTTTGCTGCATCGATTGACACTTCCTTTCATGGAGGGTTTCTCTGTAGCATGTGATGCTATTCGATAGCATTCTACCCACAGCAGAACTTCGTTCAAAATTAAAATCAATCCTCTCAAACCCTGCTTCTATTTTACCAACCAAGTTTATGTAACATTCTAAATCCTTTGTTGTCATTTCAACAATATTCATAGCATTTTTACCAGGAATAGATTCCATTTCAAGAAACTACTTTCTTTCTCATCCATAAGAAGCAACTCCTTATCTGTTCAAATTTTATCATGAGATTGCACAATTCAGACCCATCTCCAAGATCCACTTCTAATCCTAGTTCTCTTGCTATTTCCACCACATCTACAGTGACTTCCCCCACTGAAGTCTTGAACCATTCAAAGTCATCCATGAAGGTTGAAATCAACTTTTTCCAAACTCCTGCTAGTGTTGCTATTTTACCTCTTCCCATGAATGATGAATGTTCTTACTAGCATTTAGAATGGTGAATTCTTTCCAGGAAGTTTTAAATTTACTTTGCCCAAATCTAGCAGCAGAATCACTATCTATGGCAACTATAGGCTCACAAAGTTTATTTCTTTATAATAAGACTTGAAAGTCAAAATTACTCCTTAATCCATGGACTGCAGAATGTATTAGTAGACATGAAAACAACATTAATCTTCTTGTACATCTTCATCAGGGCTCTTAGGTGACCAGGTGCATTGTCAATAAGTAGTAATATTTTGAAAGGAATCTTTTTTCTGAGCGGTAGCTCTCAACAGTGGGCTTAAAATATTCGGTAAACCATGCTTTAAACACAGATGCTGTCATTGAAGCTTTGTTGTTCCATTTATAGAACACAGTCAGGGAAGATTTAGCATATTTCCTAAGGAAACTAGGATTTTGAGAATGATAAATGAGCATTGGTTTCAATCTCAAGTCACCAGGTGCATTAGCCCCTAACAGTAGACTCAGCCTGTCCTTTGAAGATTTGAAGCCAGGCATTGACTTTTTATGTCTAGCTACGGAACTCCTAGATGACATCTTCTTCCAATATAAGTCTTCTTTTGTCTATACTGAAAATTTATTGTTTGGTATAGCCACCTTCATCTGGCAGCCACATCTGCTAGATAACTTGCTGAAGCTTCTACAACAGCACTTTATGTTTTGCCTTGCACTTTTATGTTATGGAGTGGCTTCTTTCCTTAAACCTCATGAATCAACCTCTACTAGCTTCAAACTTTTCTTCTGGAGCTTCCTCACCTCTCTCAGCCTTCATAGAATTGAAGAGAGTTAGGGCCTTGCTCTGGATCAGGCTTTGGTTTCAGGGAATATTGTGGATAGTTTGATCTTCTATCCAGACCACTGAAACTTTCTTCATATCAGCAATAAGGCTGTTATGAATAGATTAATGCCCATTATAAAAGAGCTTGAGGCTGCGAGTTTGACATCTCTCTCTCTCTCTCTCTCTTTCTCTCTCTCTCTCCTCTCTTCCATTTTCCACCATAACATGATACAGGAAGAAGGCCCTTACCAGACGTTGGACTTCCCAGCCTCCAGAACTATGAGAAATAAATCTCTGTTCTTTATAAATCACTCAGTCTCAAGTATTCTGTTTTAGCAGCACAAAACAGACTAACATAAGAGATTTCTGGTTTCCCTGCTTCTCTTTCACTATCTTATATATTTTCACTTGTTTTAAACATACTCTTTAAACTATCTGCTTTTAGTTACTGACCTATGTTCCAGTTTAAGTGTACTTTAAGATTTTTAATTTTTTAAATGTAGATGAATTATGACAGCAAAATGACTAAGAGTGCTCCACACATTTGATTTACAAGAAAATCACCAGGTTAGGAAAAGGAAATATATATATAGGCATATGTCTATAAACAGCACATTAAATCAAGTACAGTGCTGGCCAAAAGCTGATAAGATTTGTGAAAGCCGGTGGTGTTTTGTTTTGTTTTTCAATCAATAGTAAAATAAAACAAATTCTAGTTTGTATTCTATAATGAGAAACTCAAAATATGTTTGGACATGTTACAAACACTCACATATAATTAGCTGAATGGATGTATCAGTTAGCTATTGGTACATAACAAATCACCCCAAAAACCTAGTGGCTTAAAGCAACCACCATTTATTTAGGTCTTGATTCTGTGGGTTGGCATGTTGACTCGGGCTCAGCTAGATAGCACTGCTGGCCTTGCTTCTGGTGTCTCATGATGTTGCAGTCCAGTGCAGGCCCAACTGGGACACTGAAGATTTTCTCCCTCTCCATGTTTTCCTAGGTCCTTTCTTCTCCATCTGGCCTTTTCACATGATTTTTCTATGTGGTCTTTCTGCATAGTCTCCAAGTAGGATAGTTGAACTTCTGACATGATGACTCAGAGTTTTCAAAAGTGTAAAAATGGAAGCTGCCAGGGCTTCTCAGTGGCTGGACTCAGAAGTCCTGCATGGTCACTTCGGCTGCATTCCACTGAGTAAAGCCAGTGACCTGCCAGCTCAAGTTCAGTGTGGGAGGGGGCTGCAGAAGGGCCTGAATACCAAGAAGCAAGGTTCATTGGGGCCATTTTTGGTGACTAGGGATCACATTCCCTACATGGAGCTGAAATTTGTCTTGTTTTCTCTCGATTCTGCTCTATGTTCTGTGACACAGAATAAATCCGTCTTAAATGAGAGGCTTTAAGATGATTTGAAATAGCTCTTATCCTTCCCCTTACTCCCAAATATCCAGGGTAAATGTTTCCAGTTTTCTCAAACACATTTTACGTGGCAGTTATAAATTTTCTAACCGCTGTGGTCATCCTCACATGGATCCGCCCCAGCTTATCAATGTCCAGCTGTTAGGGTGACACCCGGCACTGAGCAGAACAGTACAGATGAGAGGTCAGTATGTAGCATGCAGAATAATGGTCCCCCAAAGATGCCCATGCCCTAATCTCTAGAATTTGTAAATAAGTTGCCTTATATGGCAAAGGGCCTTTGCAGATGAGATTAAGGTTACGGACCTCAAGAGGAGTTGATTATCCCAGATTATCTAGGCAGGTGCACAGTGTAATCACATGAGTCCTTGAAAGCAGAAAACTTTTCCTGGTGGCAAAGATAGAGATGTGATGATAGAAGATGGGTCAGATGTGATGTGAGAAGGACTCCACCTGCAATTAGTGGCTTTGAAATTGTAGCAAGAGGGCCCTGAGCCAAGGAAGGTTGTGGCCTCTAGAAGCCGGGGATGGCCCTTAGCTTACAGCCAGCGAGAAAATGGAGACTTTGGTCCTTTAAACTCAAGGAATGGAATTCCACATCAAGAAGAACTAGCAGGAAATGGATTCTTCCATAGAGCCTCCAGAAAACAATTGCAGGCTACCAACACCGGGATTTCAGTCCAGTGAGATCTGTACTGGATTTCCAGCCTTCGGAACTGTAAGAAAATAATTGTGTGTTGTTTTAAACCACCGGGTTTGTGGTCCTTTGTTATGGCAGCAACAGACAGTACATTGTGATCACTTTTGAACAGGAAGATAAAGCATCCTATATTTTTGGAGAGAAATACAACCTGGCCATATCTTGGCTTTGTTGGCAATGATTCCATTGATTCATATGGAGTTACATTCAACAAAAACACAAAGTCCTTTTTTCACATAAGCAGCTGTGATTGGGGATGTTTTTCCCTTTAATAATCAAACGCAAAATGGTACATTTAGCCTGGTTCAATTTCATCATATTAGATTCAGTCTCATTCCAGCCTGTCAAGATATTTGGAGTCTGGTTTCTGTCATCCAAGTATTTCAGCCATCCCCTCCCAGTTCTGGGTCGTTTCAACATTTGACCGGACCCATCAGTGAAGATGCCCTGTAGGTTCCTCCTGGCACCCTGGGGTGATGCTGTTCTCTCCATCTCTAGTGCTCATGCACTGGACTCTCACTGCTTATTGAAAACCCATGTGTGTTTCAAAGTGATGCTCGAATTCCATGTCTTGCATGAAACCTTGACTAATAACACTAACCAGAAGTGATTTGTCCCTCCTTCTGCTCCATACAAGTTTCTCATTTGTGCCTTTGAAATAGTACAAATTGACTTTTATGGCAACTATCTGTTTATGTATCTTTTCTCTTAAATTGTAGGCCTTTTGCAGACAAGGATTGTCTTTTTAAATTTTTATATCCCCTAAAGCCACTGGCATTATGCCTAGTACATAACAGGTACTTTATTGAAAACAATATCCATTTAGCGAGTCCTAATTCAGCCAAGATGTAGTACTCTAAAACATTCATTTTTGCTTGAAATGGATGGAGAAAAGTATATATGCAAGCAAGTACACAATCACAAACAGGCAATTTGAGACACAAAGGAGCAGAGGTTCTTTTGTGGGAAAAATTATGACTCAGAGCAATATGTGTATATTTCATTGCTTGTGAGAATGCAATACCATATATTTGAAATTATGAGAATACTAGATCTTGGACTCCCTAAGGACAGAAATTGGATCTTTAACTCAAGAACCTAGCATGATGTATTTAATCTATTTGGCAATTCACTCAACTGTGATTGGTTGATGTTTCTTTACGCGGCACCAGCTCAGCTCATTTCTCTCATGGTCCTTCAGTTTCACTTGGTTCAATGCCATGACAGTGTCAGCACCAAGTTTTAAGCAGAGATGGTTAATGAATCAGTTAGGATAACATCAGCTGCCAACTATAGAAACCCTCAACTCAAAGTGACTTAAATTATAGGGGTGTTTATAGATCATACAAAAAGAAATCCAGATGGAGGCCAACTCCAGGTTGGCTCTTCAGCTACTAAATAATATCCCGGGGACCTCTTTGCTTTTATCATAAGGGGCTTTTTAATTTTCTGATCTGCTGTCCTCTGGTGAGCTCCTCTCAGGGTCCCTAGAAGGCTTCCTTATTTCAGCCACAGCACCTTCCAGCTGAACAAGAGGCTGCATCATGAGATAAATGAAGGGATCTTTTTCATAAACCTCCCAGAAGACTCCCTTCTGTATATCCGTGTCTAACCAGGAGTGCGGGCAGATGCCCACTCAAACCCAACCTCTGGCGAGGCAGTGGGATCCCCATGCTTGTGATGTGAAACATATGGCTTTGTGGAGAAGGGTGTCATTCCTGATCCACTGCGGGTTCTTTTAGAAAGGAGGAAAGGAGCAAAATGCTGAAAAGGCAACCAACAAAATCTACAGTCACCAATGCCAGTAACAGTAATGCCAGTAAAACCAAACTATATATATCCTCCTTTTTCCTCTTTTCAATTTTTCTTGGTGTCTCCTTCTCTGAAGTCAGCCACGCTTTTCTCAACCCGTGTTGAAAAATTAAAAATTACTCACTGCTTTTATATCAATATTATTTACTTTCATCCTAAAATGGAAAAACACACAAGTACATGCGCACATGCCATTGTTGTTTGCCAATCTCATTCTTGCCATAGCTTTTGAAAATAAAGAATCTCTGTCCGTTGCCAACCTCTTGAGTTTCCATTCTGCGTCAGAATTTATTCCTTTGCCTTCCAAGTAGAGAATGATGGCTTATGGCTCAGATGAAGCCCTTGAAATTGGGATTGCTTAATGGAAACCGACATTTACCCTTCCAGATAAAGACAAAATGTTTATCCCACAACTGAAATTTAACTTCGTTTTGTAATTTTCAAAGAGTCTGCAAAATGGAATGTGAGTTAAAGGAAATGCTCTGGAAGCATATTTTTTTCCTAGTAAAGAAAGAATCACAGAGATTCCTTTACTATTTTTTAAATTTCTAAAAAGTGGATCTTTTAATTAAATGATTAAATCAGTAATGACCCAGTCTTTGCTAGCCTCAACTCATAACTCTAGTCTGCATTTGCAAGCATACTATATACTTTTCAAATCATTTTTATATTCTTTATATTTGATTCTCAAAATAGCCATATAAGGTAGGTGGACCCAGTCTTGTTATCCTTGTAAATGGGGAAACTGAGTTTCAGAGATGTTAACTGACTTATTCTAAGTCACACAACGTGCAAAGCATGGCCTGATAGTGAGATATCATAAATTTTAAACTATATTTCCCAGTATTATTACATATAAGTCACCATATGATAATATGTGCTCATTTTATTTATTTTTTCCATTAGTTGAGTAAACAGACCACATATCAGAACTTCCAATTAGTGAGAATTAGAAAATCTCATAATGGCTTATCAAAGTTACAGAAACTGCCTTTCCTGTTGGTAGGACTGAGTATTGAAAACAGTCATCTGACAAAGAGAGGGTGATTTCATCCCCATTTAGAAGGAAAAGACACCTGTACAGAGTCAGTTAACCATTTGCATATTGAGTCTTCGAACTGAACTAGCTGAATACACATCATGGAAAAAGTCTGTGTTGGACAGTTTTCTGGTATTTGCTGTAAGACCATAGTCATTGGATCTTTGTATGGTGCACATTAAGGTGGGTGTTTTCTTTCGTTTTTCCATCTAACCATTTCCTGGCTGTGTGTGCAATTCTGAAGCCACTTGCACGCTGAAGAGATTCGGCCTGCAGACCTTTGGAAGGAGCCTCGATTCCCCTTTGCCTGTTTCATCAGCCTGTGCGCCTCATCTCCGAGAGTCCTTGTTCTTTTACCTGAAGTTATAGTTTCCACGTGAAGTCACCTGATTTGCAATGAGTGTCTTTCCGCAGTAATCAGCTCCCCACTTGGGGAGAGCACAGCTGGATATTTCGTCCAATCGATCCAATGGCAACACGTGGCTCACCGCTTCGCTGGCAGGCAGAAGCTTCCTGCTGCACCTACGAGCAAATACAGATCCACTTTCTTTCCCAGAAACTAGCCTGAATATAGCCTCTTGTTTTGCAAGACCTGGAATGGGCTGGCAGCACCAAATCAGATGTTAGTCTTGGTTTCTGATCTATCTCTTCTCCCCCTTTTCCCCCTCCACATTTGCTTAGAAAACATGTCACATTGTGGATAGGGTCTGCTATTTGCAGCTATTCCTTTAGGGTTTTTATCCTTATTACTATTAATATTTTGAATCTCTGGTAGCAGTTGGCTCTGATGCCTTTCGCTCACTGGGGGAAATGTACAGAGAGCCAGGAAGACGGGCCCCAGCTCACAGAGGTGTCTGAGGAGGAACTCAGGATGTGCAGGACACTGAATTCCACCTGCCGTGCTCTGCTCTGAAGATGGTCCAGGGCCAAGGGCTAGAGGTGCATTGACCCGATTTTGTGCAGAGCAGCTCACTGAGAAAGAAACTAAAGGCTATAGTTAATAATCCAGGTTAAGAGGCACTTGAAACTGAGCTAAAAGCAAAAATGACAAGAAGATGCCAAACTTTGATGGAAGCTTGTACATATGTGGCATGGCGGCATCAGAGTTTATATATAAAGCACAATGTGGAAAGCTAATATTGAGTGTTAAAATGTCACCATTTCATTTAGCTAGCTACATATTCTAGAATGGCACAATAGTGATCATAACCCCCATCTTCCTCATCAAAACATTGTTTGGTACTCTGTTCAACTGCACTGTCCCCTGGCTTTATTCAGATAGTAACAACACAGTCTGCTACCAAACTTCCTCTTGAGCAGGCTGGAGTCAACTAGCAGATACACGCATCACTTAACAACAGAGATGCAGTTCTGAGAAATGCATCATTAGGTGATTTTGCCATTGTGTGAACATCATGGTGTGTGCTTACACAAACTTAGATGGCATAGGCTACTACACACCTAGGCTATATGGCCTAGCCTATTGCTCCTAGGCTATGAATCTGTACATCATGTACTGTACTGAATACTGTAGGCAATTGTAATACAATGGTAAGTATTTGTGTATCTAAACATACGGATCTAAACATAGACAAGGTACAGTAAAAATACCATACAAAAGATAAAAAATGGTACACCTGTGTGCCATGAATGGAGTTGCAGGACTGGAAGTTGCTCTGGATGAGCCAGTGAGTGAATGTGAAGGCCTAGGACATTACTGTACACCTCTGTAGACTTCCTAAACACTGTGTGCTTAGCTACACTAAATTTATAAAAAATATTTTTCTTTCTTCAATAATAAATTAGCCTTAGCTTGCTATAACTTTTTTACTTTATAAACTTTTAATTTTTTTTAACTTTATGACTCTTTTGTAATAATACTTAGCTTAAAACACGAGCACATCGAACAACAGAATAAAAATACTTTTTCTTTATATCCTTATTCTATAAGCTTTTTTCTATCTTTAACAATTTTTGATTTTTTTTTACTTTTTAAACTTTTTTGTTAAAAAATAAGAAACCAACACACACATTAACCTAGGCCTACAGAGGGTCAGGATCATCAATGTCACTGTCTTCCATTTGTACATCTTGTCCCACTGGAAGGTCATCAGGGGCAACAACATGCATGGAACTGTCATCTCCTATGATAGCAATGCCTTCTTCTGGAATGCATCCTGAGGCTATTTGACAGTTCATTTTTTTTTTAATAAATAGGAAGGTAAAAAGTAATGTGTAGTGAATACATAAACCAGTAACATAGTTGTTTATTGTCATTATCAAGTATGGTGTACTATACATAATTGTAGGTGCTATACTTTTATACGAGTGGCAGTGCAGTAGGTTTGTTTACACGAGCATCACCACAAACATGTGAGTAATGCATTGTACTATGACATTACAACTGCTACAATGTCATTAGCTGATAGGAATTTTTCAGCTCTGTTATAATCTTACGGGACCATCATCATATATGCAGTCAGTTGTTCACCAAAACATCATTATACAGCGCATAGCTGTAGAGGAGCATTTTCTATGTTTTGCTGACCATTTGGACTGGCATAGATTTCCCTAACTTGGGGATTTTTCTGTTTAGCAGTTGCTGATTAACCATTCACGACTGAATTAGGTTGTGTAAAATGCCACGTTGGACTCTCCAAGAACCTGACATTTGTCATGCCTTTCCTTCTTGGGCCACACATGCACATGTTCATCCCCAGAGCACTCTGGAATTTTCTGAGATTTGTCTTAAGGAATCTGAATTGACTTCGTTAGAAAGAAATGTGAGGAAAAAGAAAAGTTAGTTAAATCCTGCTAATAGATCCAGGATGGGGTAGTTTCTATAGCACGTCTTTCTGATCTTTGAGTGTTCCTCCCAGTACCAATGAGGGGGAGTATGTAAGACTGCCTTGGCTTAAGAAAAGGAGGAGAGAAGGAAGACAGAAAGAAGAGGGACAACTGAGTGTCCTCAGGGAAGTATGTCTGCAACAGGTGCCACTACTTCAGAGGGACCCTCTGGTGAACAATTCAGAAGTGACTCCAATGGATTCTGAGTCATAGCTAGGGTGGTAATAGAATTTATCGTCCAAATAGGAGAGAGTTTTTTAGGGAAATATGGACACTAATAACAATTATTCTGGACAACAGGCATAAACTGGGACTGTCCCTGGTCATCCACATAAATAGCTGCATAGATGAGCCTTACCTGAGAACCCACCCTGGGTCTCTCTGTCAGGCAGTGCCCAGCTCCTTCATCTCTGTGTGCATCCTCAGCACTCACCGAAGGCTCATGAAGACAAGACAGAGATGTCCCTCATGTCCCAATATGGGGAATTGACACAGTGGGGGCTTTAACTTCTACTGCCAAAAATTCAAAGCTTCAATCTGAGATTTCCATAGCTAACATAGTTCAATTTGTGGTAAAGGCAGGATTTGTCATGATTCTGGCACACAATCCTCAGTATATATGTAAGGAGAACTAATGTGTGCATTGCGAGGGGAGATGGCAAGGTCACCCATGATCTCCACCGTTACCTTCGGTGATCGGGTCTTTCTTACAGGTGTCATCTAACCCAGTTGTTAGCAATAAGTGGGGCAGAGCGAGAAGCAGGAAGAGCTGATTCATGGGTTGCATTTGGTTTGGTTACTCCCACACCCAGCAGGCCCACGTCCTACCCTGTTTTACTGAAGGATGTGTTCAGCTTCCTTCCCCAAGGGGATGCCTGCTGCAGAGAGCAGCTCAGTTATGGCTTATATCTCATGACTTTTCCCTAATCTGCTTCATCCTAATCTGTCCTCAGGATATTAAAAAATAATAATCAGGGAACATCCAGAGGCCAAGAATATCAAATGCTGCTTCCTCCAACCTCCCTAATCTCTGCTTTTCTGCTAGAACTGGCTCAGAAACTACAGGACTCAATATCCCCCTTGCAACCAGGGCCAGGGATGAGCTGAACAGGCTGGGACAGGATTTTGGAAGCAGGACATGGGCTGATCTTCGAAAACAGAATGTACTTAGAGCAGTTCTTGGAAAGTCAAAGGAGGTTAGAAATGCAGTCAGCATCATTTCCCCCTGGTGTAGTTAATGACCTTTTTCACTGACAATTCATGGGTTAGATGTGAACATCTGTCCCACAGTGGGAAAAAGAATAAATATCTGTTAAATTAGGACTAGAAACAATGATCATGCGCTGTTTCTTCATTGCTTTATGTCACATTTGTTCATGAATCAATTAATTAATCCAAGTGTCAATTTTTTAGTCCCTACCATATATATGATCCTGCTCTCTCTGAGCTTGCAGTCTGGTGGGGTGTGAGTGGGGAGTGTGGACAATTAAATGAACAAATGTGTAAGGTGAGAAGCATGCTTTGATAGGGGTATATGATGTTATGAGAGTACCTAGCATGGATGCCCAACCTAAGCCAAGTGGTCAAGGGAAGTTTCTCAGAGAAAGTGATACATAAACTGATACCCACAGGATTCATAGAAATAAATCAGCCCAAGAGAAAGTGAATTTGGGAAGAGAAAGTGCTCAAGGCCGGGGGCAAGAGAACATGGCTCATTTGAGGAGCCATAAGATGTTAAATAAGACTATATCCTGTGGGACAAGAGAACAGGAGAATGGGAAGAGATGGGCATGGATAAACTTCCGTATTCTCTTTCCTTTTCCTGTAATCATAGACCATTAGGACTAACAGTGACATTTGTGATCATCAATGCTTCCGTGTAGAAATGGGGAAGTCCAGGACCAGAGGAGGAAATTGACTTGTTCAAAGTCATACTTTTTCAAATTGGGAGAATACATAAATCTGAATTTAATTACCTGTGCAAAGTCTGGTTTTCTTGCCATGGGCTGGTAAGTTTTTTAATAGTTGAAACTATAAAAACATGTGAGTTAGCATTCTTGGACTAGAGATCTGCTCAACATGGGGGGGCATGAGTTTATTGGTAATTAAGCTGAAAGATGTAATGTTTTATATCTGCAACATTTGATTGTTATCACAGGATTTTGACTTAGCAATAATTTGCAAGCATTTACCTTCTATTAATAAGTAAAAACATCTTTTGCTGTTTTCACAGTTGGTTAAAACCTTGTTACATGCTAGCACCTCTGGCCAAGATATTCCATGCACAAAACAGAGAAAAGTGTGTATGTGTGGGTGGGGAGAGAGGGAGAGAGAGAGAGAAAGAATTGAGAAGAAAGGATATATTATTATCAGAAGAGAAGGGGAAGATGTAAACAGCCAAAAATTTTTAAGTTGTCTATTACATGTACCTTAAAGGATGGCAAGAAATTAATGAGAGGGGGATGAGAACTTAATTGATACAAGATTCAAGGGCAAGTATAGGGTAGTCATAGGAAAAGGATAGTGGCTTAGTTTGCCTGGAACAAAAACAACATATAAAAAAGCAGTAGAAAATCAGTTTAGAAGAGTAGTTCAGATGTAGCTTTTGCTAAATTTTGAATGTCAACATCTTTGGAGCACAGTAGGGGAGCTACAGAGGGTTTTGAATGATGGAAAGGAGAATTCAAATCAGTGCTCTAGGCAGCAACAAGGCAATAGTGCAGCGTGGGCTGTGCTGCCCACACTCCTCCTCCTTTACCACCCTTTTCAAGACTGAAACAGCAATGTCCCTAGCTGCTGAGAGTGTTGGTCCCTGAGACAACCGGCTGACCTCTAGGAATTCTTCACCTGAGGTCACAACCCCTTTCCAGCGTCCGGTACCCTTGCCCCTATGTGTGACACATCCACAGGACCCTCCCAACCCCCGACCACTAGTCCAAGCTCCACGTGGGGTTGGCTGAGGCCTTTGTTGTGACCATACCACAGCTCAACTTCTCCTTCTGCCCCATCCTCCATCCTTCACTCTCCCCTAGGTATTGATCCTGAGCATGCTCTGAAATAAACTCCTCCTACCCACCTTGGTCTGCTTCCTGGGGAGCCAGATTGCAACAGGGGGCTGAGCAGGCAGAGAGAGACTGCAGGCCAGGATTCCGATTGATAAGCATTAACCGATGACGGATGACGACTTTACCCTGGAGCTGCCATGAAGCATCCCAGGAGAGGGAAGGGATGAGGGGTAACTGGGCAACATCTGTCACTGTCACCTCTGAACCCTCGAGGACTGAGCCTTTACTACCTTTCTCCACCTTCTTTCCAACAACCTTACAAATTATTAATACATTTTTTTCCCTAGAGACTTGGAGGTATAATTTTTAAAACTGGCAGCATGTCAGAATAAACCCAGGACTTTCAAAAAAATGTAGCTTTGTGACTCCATCCCCACAGAGACAGGGATTCAGTAGTTCTCTGTGGGAGAGCCTCAGAAAAACGTGAAATGTGTCCCACTGCTTTAGTTTCCAAAATGCACACTTTCAAGTGCCTTTTCTCATTTGATTCATACACACAGACATGCTTTAAAGATGTAGATGTTAGTGTTATTACTACCCCATGAGGAAACTGCAGCTGAGAGAAATTTAGCAGCTTGCCTTGGGGCCCCCAGCTAAATAAGAGGTAAAGTCAAGGTCAAAGACATTGCTGGCTCTTGATGTCCTTCCCATTACACACATGGCTCTTCCCCTCTCATGGGGCCGGGTTCTCAAGGCCTGTGTGGGCTGACTCCCTTCTCCCTGCCTTTGTGAAGCTGTCTCCCAGCCCACTGCACTCTCCTCCATAATACAATCCTTAAGAAATCTCAGGGCCGTTTTAAAGGTCCCATAAGGCATTATCAAAGTGGTCCTATCCCAGTGACCCTCTCAGCAAGGCGCTCGCAGAGTGCTCTCAGGTGACTCTGAGCCCCGGGGAACCTGCTGTTCACTCATCTCCTCTGCCGGCCCCCTCAGCCCCAGGTCATGCTCGGTTCCTTACTTTAAGTTTTCCTTTTGTTCCTTTTTAGTGCCTTTTTAATTTATTTTCCTAACTAGGCTGGAAACTCTGAGAGGAAAGAGATAGGCCTCCAACACAATTTAACAATTTTTTTTCTGGTCCCTTTTATGAACCAAATACAGTCATCCCTCAGTATCCACAGGGCATTTGGTTCCAGGTCCCCTCAGACACCAGAATCCATGATGCTCAAGTCCCTGATATAAAATGACATAGTATTTGCGTATAACCCACACACATCCTCCAAATAATTCAGATCATCTCTAGATTACTTATAATACCTAATATAATACAAATGAGATGTAAATAGTTGTCATGCTGTATTTATTTGTGTCATGTTTTATAGTTGTACTGCTATTTTTATTGGTTTTTATTTTCCCCAATATTTTTGATCCCCGGTTGGTTGACTCTGCGGTTGTGGACCTCGCCCATACCGAGGGCAAACTGTACTGACCAGCAACCCCTGGATGAATAGGACGGAGCCACTTCCCCTGAAAGTGTCCATAATCTCTCTCTGCCTTCTGCAACTGGTCACCCATTTTGTAAACATTGGTTTAGTTTGTGAACAAGGTGTTAACAGACATACAAAGGAACGAGTGGGGTGAAGTAAGGAGAGTTTCTCAGAAGACAAGCTTTTGGGCAAGGCTTTGACAGTAAGTTGGTAAAGTGATCAGTGAACACTTAATTCATACCTAAAAAAATGTATTTGGACTTGGGGGCAGAATTCATTGATGGAACACATATTTATTGTGCATAATTATTATTATATAATTTGTTATTTCACCTCTCTCTTTCTCGCTCCTTACATTCAGTCCAATCTCTGTTACCCTTTAAGTGCCTTTCAAACCCACCCACTTCTCTTCCTTCCGTCACCACCACGTCTCATCCAGACTTTGTCAATGGCTCCCCAAGTGTCTTTCCTTCCTGGACCGGCTCCTGCTGCTGCCCTCCAATCCATTTTATCCTTTGCAGTTGGAGATCCACCTCTGACATGAAAATCTGAATGATATCTCCCCACTCGGCTTTCACAGACTCTTCAGATAAAAGGCAGAATTTTAACCTGGCCCTACAGGTCTCAAACATTTTTGCCCTTTCTCATTTTCCAGCCTCATCTGACCTTTTATTTCATGTCATCTCTCTGTTCCCCTCACCTTAGCTTTCTTCCATGCGCCCTCCTGCCGCATGGCCTTTGCACATGCTGTGCCATCTGCGGAGGACGCTCTTTCCCATGCCTCCCCTCCTCCTCCTCCTTAACTCATACTACTCCTTCTGCACTCGGCAGCACCATCATTTTCTCAGGCAAGCCCGTCACCAGATCTACAACTCCTGTTACTTGCACATACGATGGATCCCTGTCCTGCTACTTTGTAGCATTTATCACATTGCAATTTAACATTTATTTAATTTTTTAAATCAACATCCATCTCCTCTTTCCCCACTCCCCACCCTCCCCATATATTAAGTTCTTCAAGGGCAGGAATTGTGTCTGTTTTTTGCACAACAGTGAATTCCCAGAGGCCAGCAAAATGCCTGGTAGAGAAAGGCTCTCAAATACTCATTAAATGAATGGCTGAGAGAAAGAATGGGCTGATGTTAATACATGTCTGACGCTGTATGAGTCCTGGGCATTACAAGAGTGAGCAAACCAGACCTAGTTTCTACCTCTGTGGAGATCCTGGTCTAGGTTTTGTTAAGCATAGAGAATGAAAAGTCGGGCTGTGGCTGTCTGCAATTTGGGCAGGCTCTCCGCGCCGCTTCCCTGACGCCCGTTCATACTTCTAGTGCTGTACATTTCAGAATCCGAGGTAGTTGAAATTACAACTGAGCTTAAGGTTGTTTTGCTTTGTTTTCTAACGTTTCCTCCAATGCTCTGACCCTGGGATTCAGAATAAATGTGTCCCTTTATATTCAGAAAAATTCTGTGGTAGGCACATAATACTTGCTGGTAGCTCCCAATCCATTTTCTCTTCTTGCTAGAGCTCCTCAGTGTTCATGAGAGGAGCCACCCCTCCTATATGCTGTCCTCATGATGGGACTGCCCATCCAGGGTGGGCATGTGGCCCAGTTAGGCCAATGAGCCTCCCTCTCAGGACTTAGCTGATTTCCCCTAGTTGGGGAAACTGAACGAATCCCTGGAACTCCCGGAGGGCCTCTCCTGTCTGAGTCATTCTATGAGCCCTTGAACCATTCGTTTTTTCCAGTCAATGTGAGTATATTTTTGCTAGGTGCACCCAGCCCTCTTCAATCGGGGCTCCACTGGAGCAGGAGTAGGCAAACTAGAGCCCACAGGCCAAATTCAGTTACCACCTATTTTAGTGGATAAAGTTTTACAGAAGCACAGCCACACGCGTTCATTTACCTGATATCTCTTGCTGATTTGCAGTACAAAGGCAAAGCTGAGTAGCTGCAACAGAGACCATACGGTCCACAAAGCCGAAAAGATTTATAGAAAAAGTTTGCCAACCCCTGCGCTAGAGAGTGAATCCCCAATGCCCGAAGACAATCATTGTATGCAACAATTAACTTCTCTTCTGTGCTTCTAGAATGGTACTAGACATGTACCACCCTTGGGAGAATTGAGAAAATAGTTAACTGAAACCATTTCCTGTAGGGCTTAAGTTTTGCATGCATCCTTGGTTGAGAAAGGCTGCTTTCACCTGAAAAATCCTGAATGTTCCACTGATAGTTTTCTGATCTAAATTTCCAGAAACCTCTGATTCTCTATGCTAGCTCTTTATTATAAATATGTAGGAAATGTTGTTGGAAGTGAACTGAAGAACTGGCTTTAGGACTCAGATATTCTAAATCTCCCTGAGCCTTGGAAAAGTTCTTTCTTCTCTCCGTATCTCAGCTTCATCTTCTACACAACAAGGAGATTGAGCTAAGACTTCTAAATTTTCTTCCAACGTTCTGTAATACACCTAAACAAAGATAAAGGCAACCAGATATATAAATACTTAAAAAAACAGTAAAAGAAAATCACAAAATGGACCTTAGAGAAAAGGGGGCATCTAGCGTTATGTATGGTAGGGAATAGCGTGAACTAGTATGTAAAGCAGTGTACCAAGGCGGGCGTGTGTGTGTGTGTGTGTGTGTGTGTGTACAGGCATGTTTTAAAAAGAAGTAAACATCTGCATTAATTTGAATACTGTCTGTCTGAAGCCAAGAGGGAAAACCAGATGGCCTGCAATGTCCCATGTAAGTCCCAAACTTAAGTCCAGGGTAAATAGCCTATTAGTGGGAAATTTAGGGACAGTCCCTTAAGCAAAGTTTGTTTTACTTTTTACTCTCAGACTTGCTCCAAAAGCTCAGTTGAAATTACACCCTAGAAAGTGCCTGCTTAAATTCCTTTAACATGCATTCCCAGCTCACTAGACACAAGTTTGGGCCTGTCCACTCCTCTCAAATGGGCCATCCATCTGAATTGTTTGCAACGGCCCCAGGCTACAAGCAGTTTAAAGCGCCACTATCAGATTGCTTCTCAATCTTCTCCTCTAGACTAAATAGTCCTGATTTTTGTCAGCAGCTTTTCATACTCTGGGCTCCCTTATTAACTATTTTTGCCCTGAGTGCATTTTCATCCTATTCCACGCTGTAGGGCTTTGCTCCTCCTGGGGGCTCAGAGACCAGATCTGGGACTTGCTGGCTCCAGGCTCCCTTTTCTTCCCTTTAAAACTGTTTTGATGATCATGTGTTAAGAGCTAATGACAACTGTCCACCAGGAATGCTCAAGCATAAACTTGCATCGAGTAAGGGGAATTGATGAAATAAACCTCAAAATCTAGTGCATCCATCCTATAATTAAGGCCCTCTAACATATGGACAAAACAGGCCACTGAGGACTTCCAGTCTCCACAAATTAAAGGGCTCCAAAGGAAAAATTCTTTTCTTTCAGGGAGCTAGTTTGCAAGTAGTACATTAAATAAATATTTATTGAGCAACTATGGTGTGCCAGGCATTGTGCTAACTACTGGAATAAAAAAATGAGCATGAGAGACAGGGTCCCTGCCCTCCCAGTGCTTGTAGGCTTGAGGGAGGGCATTGGAAAGAACATGTTACAGAGAATTAAAATACACAGGCAATTATGGTGAAGTGAGTACGTGATGGGCCAAGAAAAATAGGGAGGCCCCTAACTCAGAATTGTGGAGGGGACTGAGAGGTGCCAGCAGAGTTGGAAGGAGAGATGTGACAGTCCGGGCAGGAAGAACAGACAGTGAAAGAGCCATGTTCAAGGGCCTGATATTATTTCTACTTAGCTGCCTCACAGAGCGGAGGTGGCATTGAGAGAGAAACCCACAGCGTGGGAACTGAAGCAGGTGGAGCCCTGAAACCAGTTAAGAAGCTACGTTGACCACAGGTGATTTTGCCCCCCAGGGATATTTGGCAATGTTGGAGACATTTTTGGTTATCACAAATCTGAGTTGTTACTGGCATGTAATGGAAAAGGCCAGGGGTGCTGCTCAACATGCCACAATACACAAGGCAGCCCCCCAATGTCTGGCCCAGCACGTGGGTAACTCCAAGGTGGAGAAACCCTGCTCTAGCACAGTGGGATTTGCCAATGGAAGAGAGTAGCAAGATCAGGTTTATCTATAACTTCCACTCCGGACACAGAGAGGTGGAGCCGTGTGTATTAGGGAGAGCCTAAGCCAGGAGAAATGATTGGTTGCAGTCATGCGGGTGAGAAATGAGATACACACCTCAAAACCTCCCCCGCCAGTGGCCCTGCCACAGAAACACCTCTTGGTTTAGGATGTGGGAATAAATGGGAGGGATAGAAAGCTGAAAAGAAAATGAAATAAAAGAACTGTTGGCATCTGCACATTGTGATGGCTCACCAATCCACTGCACTCAAGCGGGAGACATATAAAGTAAAAGATTTTTTGGAGTAAAGTGTTAGCTGACTTTAATTAAAAAAAGCAGAGTTCAGATATTTTAAATAGCCCCCTGCAACACACACACAGAGGACATGATCCCGTGTATTTTTGGAGCATGTTTTGCATTGTTTGTGACAGGTGGGGTCCTATAAATGAAGCAAGGGACAGCTGTTTAGCATGATAATGCGTTCCATATTGTCAGGCCAATTTGGAAAAATGGTCTATATATATGGAAAGTGTCTTTATGTTGGATTTTAGTGCAGGGTAAGACACAGCCATCCCCACCCACCTCCTACCTCACCACTCCCCAGTGCCCTGAATGAAGCATCTAAAAATAGGTGCTATTTGTTGAGTACTAGCCATACGCCAGGCTCTGTGCTAAGCACTTTAAATATGTTTTCTCACATAATCTTCACCATCCTATAAAGCAGGTATTTTCCTTCCAATTTTACATTTAAGAAAACTGAGGCTTAGGGAGGTCAATCATAATTTGTGGAATGTTACAAGGCTAGAAGATGCAGAGAGTGGATTTCAACTCAGGAATGAAAGCCCCTCTGAGACTCTTGAACTTGACTCCAAGAGCTTGACTTCTCTGGTCAACAGCAGTGAGTAATGTCAAGAGGCCATCTGGAGGGGGCCTCTTCTCTGAGCATCCTGGCCCTTGGGGGTGAGGCTGAGGACTCATGGAACTCTGGCCGTCTTCATGTTGTTTGAGGAATATTCAGGCCCAGCAGGGCCCAGCTGTCCGGGCCATGGCCACTTCGTGTCTGCACCCCCGTCTCCCACACCACCACCACCACTAAGTGCTCTATGGCAATTCTAGTAAAGTGGGCAACTTGGCATCTCTCTCCAGAAAGACTGTAGCAGAGAGATCACTGCCGACCTCCTGACAGCAAGTTGGTAAAGCCCATCTCATGTCCATGGGTTGTTTTGGAAAACGCTTAAGTCCCAGATTCAACTAAGACAGGCAAGAGTTGGGATTATGTCCAGAACAGACCCAGAACAGATCACAGAGTCTCCATTTGTTTGTTCCCATGTAATAACCCCGGGATGTTTTCTAGTTACTCAACAGATAAGAACTTCTTATCACTCTTGGCATTTTCACATGTTTACTATTTTTTATTTGGAAATGTGTCCTTTTCCTGCTGTTGGCCACCCATTCTGAGAGCGCAGCCAAGTGTCCAGAGGCTTTCAAGGAAATGTACTCGGTCCCCTGGGACTCTGTGTCTTCACACGATATTTTCAAAGGACAGCAAATAGCTGACCTTTCAGAAAACACACACTATTCAAAATAGGATGTTATCCCCTCTGAACCAAAAACTCCTTTCCCCAATCCCGTGGCCTAAGCCCTAGATGGAATCATATGGCACAAAATCGTCTGTCCTCCAGAATCAGCAGAGCAGCCACAGCTGAGCTGAGAAGCAGTTGCTAGGATGGGGCATACCTAACCCTCCCTCCAGCCAACTGTCTTCCAGAGTTCTAGACGTGGGCTTCACGGTGCCTGGACACACACATATGTATCCTGTCAAAGTCATAGAGAGATCTGAGAGGTCACCTGTTTTCCAACTACAGACCATGATCAAACTCAAAACTCATCACTAGAAATATCCTGCATCAGGACATGAAGGTGAGTATCACCAAAATCCATGTTGCCTCTGATTCCATCTCTTGGACCCAAGACGTGGTGTCTGTTCTATCTCTGGTACACACTCTCCTAGAAAGAGTGGTCTCTGATTTTGCTGCTCCAAAGAGCACTATATTTGTTTCCTGGGGCTGCTATACAAATTACCAGGAACATGGTGGCTAAAAACAATAGATATTTATTCTCTCACAATTCTGGAAGCTGACAGTCCAAAATCGGTTACAAATGGGCTGAAACCAAGGTGTCAGCAGGGCTGCACTCCCTGCAGAGGCTCTAGAGGGGGGTCCATTCCTTGTCTCTTCTGGCATCTGGTGGCTGCCGGCATCCCTTGGCTTGCAGCTGCATCACTCCAACACCAAGGCCGGCATCGTCATATCTCCCTCTGCTGCCACCACATCATCTTCTCATTGTGTGTCAAATCTCTCTCTGCGTCTGTCTTACAAGGTCACTCCTAGTAGCATTTAGTGCCCACTGAAATAATCTACCCAGCTCAAGATCCTTAACTCAATTACATTGGCAAAGACTCCTTTTCCAAGTAAGGTAACACTTACAGGTTCCAGGACCTGATGTTTCTGAGGACTATTACTCAGCCTACAAACACACACCTCCCAGCTCGTTCCGTAGAGAGATGAAGGAGCACAGGCTTACTACTTCCTTTTTGAAGGCTCCCAAGTTAGGGTTGAAAATGTTTATACACACAAATGCATATTAATGACTCTGTGTGAGAAGTATATTCATTTGATATGTGTCATATTCAGTATATACGTTCAGAATTCAAAGTCATCTACTCTCTAGCATTTGAACTGTACTATTAATATCATCTACTGCAGGGTTTTAACTTTAGTATTCTTGATATTTTGGGCTGGAAAATTCTTTGTGGGGGCAGGGGCGAAAGTCTATTCTGTGCATTGTAGAATATTTAGCAGCATTCAGAGAATTAAAATACAGGAAGCCCAGTTAGAATTGAATTTCAGATAAACAATGAATAATTTTTTTTAGAATAAGTATAAACAATGAATAATTTTTTTAGAATAAGTATAAACAATGAATAATTTTTTTAGAATAAGTATGACCTGTACAATATTTGGGACCTTCTAATACTAAAAACACTCTTTGTTTATCTGAAATTTAAATGTAACCGAGTGTCCTGTATTCGATCTGTCAACCCTACACTGGACACCAGTAGCACACACTTCACCCCGATTTAGACAAACAAAAATGCCTCAGGCATTGCCAAACACTCTTTAGGAGGCAAAGTCACCCCCAGTTGAGAACTGCTGATCTACTTAATAAAACAAATAAATAAAAACCCTCATAAAATAAGAAAGGCTGGGAAAAATACATAGAACTTTTAAAAATATGTGCACACTGGTAGTTGTTGCTACCAACCTGCAAAGCTTTCAGATTCGAGGGCCACAGGCCACACGGACACTAGCATGGCTCAGAGTGGGCATGTGAGCATGGCTGTCAGTGGGGGACGTGGCTTGGAGAAGACAGTCTCCTTGGAATAATCCTGCCCAGCTCTGTCCTTTCAAGCCTTGGAGCCTCAGGCTGAGCAGCAGGACGAGGCATGATCGCCCATCCCCCATTCACCCTCTAATTTATTTTAATTATTCTCTCCCCCCACCCCACTTTTCTTAGTCCTCAGGCTTTGCTTAGGTGCAAGTGGCTCTCTCAGGCAGCTAAGTCTGAAGGCACCAGGAGACAACTGTCTGGCAGAGCAAGGCTGTGAGTTCCCTCCATTGAGACTTTTGATTTTGAGCATGTCCCTACTGGTAGAAAAAGCTCAACAAAAGAGGGACTGCATGGGTGTGTGCCTCTCTGTCTCCTGCCCCGGCCTCTCCCTTCTCTTTCCTGCATCCTCGGTCTTCTGTCCTGGTGAACTTGGCATTCGGAGTATCCGTGCCTCGCCCAGGCTTTCTATACTGATAACGGTGACTCTTTCTCCCCACCACCAGCCGCCTCTGCACTGTATCAAATTTGGCTTTCAAAAGTTTTCTCCAAATATAAGCTCAATGTGCACACACAGACAGCAGTCGGGCACACACACTGCATGTCTGTATAAACAAAGCCGTGTGTATTTATAGACCCATATCAATGACAAATCTATGTGGAGAGATAATGGGGGTTTTACAGACGAAAAGAAAAAAAGAGGTGAAACTTTGAAGCCTCTGACTCAAAATAAAATAAAATGCCAAATAACGCTCAGCAACAAATCCCTTAATAAGAGGGGCTGTTATCTATCCCAGGGCTGGTGGAGTCTGAAAGGAAGACTTGCTTGGGAGGATTCAGACTTGCACAGTATGGAAGCAGAATTTCGGTTCTGTTCCAGAGTCGGCTGGTTAGCAATGAGTAGTTCATTATTTGCTGCTGAGCTCGTAGCCGTCTGGAGTCACTAACAGCATCTTCAAAGGGTGTGTATTAACTAGCTGCACATGGCCGCGCGGAGCAGTCCAAAACCAAATCTGAGATGCAGAAAAAGGTTTAAGAATGGATAAATGAATTCAGCTAAACATAACTTGTCACTCCTGAAAGTCAGAGACTAAGACAATGCATAGGAAGAAGGAAAAAACACACCATGGAAAATAACACCAGGAGGACGACTTGGTCCCAGGATAAGGCCCCGATTAGCAGCCTAACTGGAGAAGTGCAGGTTTCAACCCAGACTCCCAAGCCAGCACCAGAGAGGGGACAGATTTGTTTTTCAGGATGCCTTATTTTATGTACATAATTAGGCCAATCTCTGCCGTAGGGAGAGCAGCAACGAATTATGAACAGGACAGATGCCTAGTGGGTGCTACAAACACAACCACACATTCCAAGTTCGACACCTCCCTCAGCCATCCCTCTCACGCCTGCCGCTTTACAGAGGAGGACAATCTATTGGCTTAAGGGTATTTTAATGTCTTAAGTGCCCGTATCCTGAGACAGGGCCATGAATATTTTCTTTTTTACTGAGACAAAATTTACATAGCGTCAAATATGCAGATCTTAATGATACAGTGTGATGAGTTCTGGCAAATGTGTACACCAATGTAACTACCACCCCGGCCAAGGTACAGAATATTTTCATCACCCCAGAAAAGTCCCTTGGGGCCAGTGATGCGCTAGAGCCAGCTCCAACCCAGGCAATTCTGCACATTTCTTCCCAAATCTGCATTCAGTGACGGTCGTGTTGGTGCTTAAAAACTGCCATGGTGGAAAATCAGCAAGCACTACAACACATCAAGGGTATTTTCCCTCCAGAGAGACAGTTGAACTACACACCCCTGGTCATACTTCTCTCCAGCTGGTCTTCCATACCCACCCAGAAAAACCATCATAGATTTAGCTGTGCCTGTCCTTGACCTTCATGAAGGTGGAATTGTATTTTGTATCTTGTTTTTTTCCATCACGATGATGTCTATGAGATCAGTCAATTTATCAGTAGTTTGTTCCTTTTTAATTGCTGAGTAGTATTCCACTGTATGAATATTTTGTGCTATATTTTATCTAATTTCTTGTTGAAGTACATTGGTTTGTTCTAGTTTGGGGCTATTTTTTTTAAAAAAGTATCTATGGACATTCTTGCACTAGTATTGTCATGACTGTATGTTTTCTTTTCTCTTGGATTAATTTCTAAGAGTGTAACTGATAGGTCATAGAGAAAATTTATGTTTAATTTTATAAGAAAGTGCCAGAAAGTTTTCCAAAGGGGTAGTACACAAACAATATATGAAAGTTCTAGTTGTTAAGCATACTCGTCAGCATTTGGTGTTGTCACTGGGTCTTTTTAAATTTAACCTTTCTAATGTGTATGGAGTAGTACATGTTGTGGAATTTTGATTTGCATTTCCCTGAAGATTAATTATATTAAACATTTTGTCATGAGTTTGTTAGCCATTGCTATATCTTCTTTTGTCTTGCATCCAGTAGAGTTCTGCGGAGTATTTGACAGAAGTAACCAGCAAAATGATCTGGCCCTGGAGTTGTCTTATGGGGAAAGATTTTGATAAAGAATTAAATTTCTTTAATGGATATAGGGCCATTCAGATTTTTCTAATTCATTTTGTGTTTTGGTAAAATTGTGTTTTTCAGTGAATTTATCCATTTTTTTCTAAATTTTTGAGTATATGGCCTAATATTTTTCATAATTTTTCCTTATTACCTTTTTAATGCCCATAGGATTTTTATTGATATATTTCTTCTCTTTCATTCCTGATATTAATAATCTTTTTTCTCTCTCTCTCTCTCTCCCTCTCTCTCCTTGACCAGTTTTGCTAGGAATTAAACCAATTTAATTGCTCTTTTCAAAGACAGTTTATTTCCTCTACTTAATTAAGGTTGACTTTTTCCAGCTTCTTAAGGTAAAAAGTTAGATTATTGATTTTAAACCTTTCTTCTTCTCTACTTTGAGCATTTAATGGTAAAAATTTCCTGTTAAGCACTGCTTCAGTATCTCATAGAATTCTGTATATTGTGTTTTTAGTATCAATCAGTTAAAAATATTTTAATTATCCTTGTTATTTTTCTTTTATTCATGGGTTATTTAGAAATATGTTGCTTAATGTCCCAAATTGGAGATTTGTAGATATCATATGGTTTCTAATTTAATTACACTGTGTCCAGAGAAAATACACTGTAAAACTTAAATCCTTTGAAATTTATTAAGACTTATTGCTCAGTATTTGGTCTACCTTGGTTAGTATTCCATGTGCACTTGAAAATAATGTGGTATACTGTTATTGAGTGCAAATCAAAAAGACATCTGCACTCTCATATTTATTGCAGCACTATTTACAAGCCAAAATGTGGAATCAACCTAAGTCCCCATCAATGGATGAATGGATAAAGAAAATGTGGTATATATACATAATAGAATGTTATTCAGTCATAAAAAGAATGAAATCCTGTCATTTGCAGTAACATGGATGGAACTGGAGGGCATCATGTTAAGTGAAATAAGCCAAGCACAGAAAGACAAATACTGGATGTTCTTTCTCCATGTGGGAGCTAAGTGTACCTCATGAAGATAAAAAGTAGATTGGTGGTTACGAGAGGCTGAGAAGGTAGAGGGGACAGAGGGAAGAAAAGAGGTTGATTAATGAGTACAAATATACAGTTAGAAGAAACAAGACCTAGTGTTATAATAGATAGATCAGTAGGGTGACTATAGTTTACAACAATCTATTGTATATTTCAAAGTATCTAGAAGAATATAAATGGTTCTAGCATGAAGAAAAGACAAATACTTAAGGTGATGAATATCCTAAGTACACTGATTTGATCTTTACAAATTATTTGAATGTATTAAATTAGCACTTGTACCCTGAATCTATGTAGATCTATTAAGCATCAATAAAAAAATAAAAATAAATAAAATGAATCTCTTAGTTTTTATCCAGTCTGAGAATCTTGCCTTTAATTGGAGTAAATTATAAGTTAATTTAATTTAATTATTTATAATTATAAATATAATGTATAATTTAATATAATTACTGATGTACTTGGATTTAATTCTACTATCTTGCTATTTGTTTACTATTTCTTTTTGTTGTTCTTCCACTCTTCCTTTCTCATTTCTTCATTTGATTTAATTAAATATACTTTAGCATTCTTCTCTGTTCTATGTTGGCTTTTTAGCTGTGATTCTTTGTATTTTTAAGTGGTTCTCCTAGTGATCAAAATATGAAACTTTAACTTATCACAGAATAACTAGAGTAGATACTGTACCACTTCAAATAAAATGTCAAAGTCTTACAATGTAAAATTACATGTATCCTATTCCTACTCTTTCTGCTACTTTTGACATATATTTTACATCTACTTATGTAACAAATCCTAAAATTTAATGTTATTATTTTTATTTAAATTATTGTCTTTCAAAGAAGTTAAAAAGAAAAAAGATGGCCTTTGTATTTACCCACATATTTAATATTTCTGATACTCTTCTTTATCTTTCCTATGGATTCAGTTTCCATCTGATGTCTCTTCTCCCAAACCAGAAGAACCCCCTTTAATATTTCTTGTTTTGCATATGAATTCTTTTCTTTCATTGATCTCACACATTTCCTTTCCTCCCAAGAATCACAGCCCTGTCCTGCATGTTGTCCAAATACCTAAAAGCAGTTCTCTCCTATACTTTGTCCAGTTTTATAGCTCTTTTCAGTAGGAAGGTATATTAATTTGCTAAACCTGCCATAACAAAGTACCACAAACTGGGTGGCTTAAACAACGGAGTTTTATTGTCTCGGTTCTGGAGGCTGAAAGTCCAAACTTACGATGTAGGCAGGGTTATATCCTTTGGAGGGCTGGGAGATAAACTCTGTTCCTTGCCTCTTTCCCAGCTTCTGGTAGCTCAGGCACTCCTTGTCTTGCAGTTGGAAATCTCCCCATGTCTTCACATTGTCTACCCTCTCTGTATCTCTGTGTACAAATTTCCCCTTTTTATAAGAACAAAGTCATATTGGATTTGGACTCACTCTAATGACCTCATCTTAACTTGGTCATCTGCAAGGACCCTATCTCCCAATAAGGTCCCATTCACAGGTACTGAGGATTAGGGCTTCAGTATCTTTCTAGGAGACACAATTCAACCCATAATAGAGAATAATTCTAGTGGGACTTACTCCACTGTGGCTAGAAGCAGAAAACACCTTTGAGTCTCTTTTACCAGTGTCACTTTGCTATGAATTTGCTCATCAAGTTCAGTGGGGGAGTGGGGTAGGTTGAGAAAGGGTGGAGGATGCAGAGGGGGGCTGGAAAGATTTGAGCTAAAGGAAGAACTTGAGAAAAAAAAAATTGAGATCCTCCAAGGGAAAATGTTTCCATATTCCCAGTTTTCTCCTAGGCCTGTGCTGTGGACCATACCTATTGTGTTGACTTAAGAAGGAGATAGCAGTTGTTATGTTCACTCATTCATTCATTCATTCCAAAACAAAACATGCATTGAGCACTTGTGTGTGCCAGCCCTGTGTCTAGTAGCTGCAGACACAGCAATGCAAGAGACAAGTATGGTGCCTGCCCACATAGAGTCTCCACTCTAGCAGAAATTCAGAATTTATCTATTTGCTTAATTTTGGGTTGGTTTTAAAAAACTAACCAGTAAAGAAATTTTAATTTAGCTTTTGGTCAAAATAAATACAGTTCAGAGAAGGGTTGAGAAAGGGTGATTTTTCATTCATTCCTCTGTTCGGAAAATACTCTTGAATACATATTGGACCTGAGGATATAAATTCCAAAGAATTTGTTTACGTGTGGAGACATAAAGTATTTCTCAGATAATAATTACAGCTAATACTTTTAGGACAATTTTGTGTGTGTGTGTGTGTGTGTGGTAGGCACTGTTCTAAACTCTGTATCTGCATTAACTTATTTTGTCCTCCTAACAAAGTAAGTGCTGTTATCATTCCCATCATGAGGTTAAATAACTTGCTCAAAGTCAGCAGCTCATAAGTGGCAGAGCCAGGATGTGACCCCAGCACTGTGGCTGCAGAGTCTATGCCCTTAACCTCTATACTATTCTGATTACAAAATGTAGAGTGCCTGTCTATCCTAAATTTTTTAGACCAAAAAGTCTTAGTTTTTATATTACTTTCCGTTCATGTTCCCCATGAAACCGTGCAATTTAGGAAATATAGTTATGGTCGATATAAGAAAAATCCTCTATATCTGTTAAACTCTTCCCTCTGGAGCTAGTGTTCACTATGGAATATGGCAGACACTATTGGTTATGTTGATACTACTCATTCTTTCCTTTGTACTTCAAACTGCCCAGGTAAACAGGTGATTTTTGGTATCCACCTGTCCCTTCAAGGTCATGTGCTTCAGAAGGAAGGTCTTGATTGGTCTAAGTTTGTGACAGTGGTTTCATGACCCTGGCCATGCAACAGAAATGTGATAAAACTCTGGCCTACGAGTCAGGAAGGAAATGTGTTAGAGACTGCTGAAAAAAACAGATATGCAGGAAGAAAAAGACTTTTCTTCATCTGGCAGTTATAACATTGGCATGTGATGTCTGGAACTTCAGCAGCCATCTCGTGACCATGACAGGGGTGAGCCTGAGGATACTGTTGATAGACTGAACATAGTAAAGCAGAAAGAGGGAAAAACCTGAATCCCTGTTGGTACCTTTGAGCCACTGAATGAACCAATTTTGAAACCATGCTGACTTTGAGCTTCTTGTTCAATGAGAAGGGAACTTGATAAATTATCCTACCATTTTGGGAGGCTGAGGCAGGAGGATCGCTTGAGCCCAGGAGTTTGAGGTTGCTGTGAGCTAGGCTGATGCCACAGCACTCTAGCCCGGGTGACAGAACAAGACCCTGTCTCAAAAAAAAAAAAAAAAAAAAATTATCCTTATTATTTAAGCAATTTAGAGTTAGGGTTCTACTTATAATCCTAATTGAGTCAAAGAGTAAACAACAAAAAGCCTCATGAATTTTATTTTTTGACTCATTTTCTTCCTTTTCTCCCAAAGCTGGAGGAACTTTCTGCTATCAGAATATGTTCATCCTCTGCTTGTTAATCCAATGCTGTGTATTTTGGGAGGGAAAAGCAGACATGTATATCTTTAAAACATCTGAAGCCCATGATAAATGTCTAAATTCCTCAGCAGCATATTTCTGTGTTTGCAGATTCAGAGACGAGAGACTTTAATTACGGCTGCTAAAGCCTCCTTTTAAAATTGAATTTAAAGTAACATTTAAGGCTGTGTATATTGGCCGCAGATTCCTTCCCATATTCTTCCTGGGAGTTGCCCACCAATGACATGAGAGTCCCTCTCTATAATAAGGTGGCTTTTCTTTCTTTCTTTCTTTTTTTAAATAGCTGCCTATTAAGGGAGAGATTCTAATATTAGCCTACTATTCCACTGAATAAAGAAATTGAATGTCTTCTGCACAAACTTGAGGGTCTGGATGTATATCTGCACTTTCCCCCAATCCTTTAAGAAACTTAAAATAGCATTTTCCCCCTTTCCCTTCAGCTCCATGCAACCACAACCAAATGTGAGGTACTGGTTTGGGGCTTTGGAACCGGCATGTGTTATGTCCAATTTTATTTTCCATGCTTAAATGAAGTTAGTTCCTTCCTCTTTCATTTGGGATGTAAGAGGGGAAATGAATATTATTTTTATAAATATGACTCGTTGGTGTCCTGCCCAAGCCTGTCTGTGGGCATCAGGAAAGTGGGATGCTGGGGTAAAAAAAAAAAACATGGAAAAGGGGTGTTGCGGGAAAGTATTTCAGAGATCATGGATATAACTGCAGCCTGCTGTGAGCTGCAAAAGAAAGGAAGAGGCATTTTCTGTCTGTAACTTATACAGCTCTTGTCTATACCAACTGGCAGAGGCAGGGGGAATGGAGAGGTGGGGTGGGGTGACAACTTGTAGGAAAATTTCTGATTTTGTGGCAATCTGGGGAAGCCAACAGATGTTTACATAGTTAATTTTGAGGGTGGAATCTCACTGACTCTCCTGGGAATTGGAAGTCGGGCTTTATTTCATCTTCTCCTTTTGTAGTAGAGAAGAAAAGAGCGGAAAGAACTAGAAAAAGGTGATGATAGAAGGGAAGGTAGAGGATACTTCATTCACCCTCTTCATGCTGTGGGGAAAGAAAGTGAGACCCAGAGCCAGGCGTGAGTCCTCCAAGGCCACACTGGGAGCTGACAGCAGAAGAGGCCTTGTGGTGGAGTGGTTAGAGCAGGGGCCTGTCCCCAAATCCCAGCCTTGTCACCACCTGTCTGTGTGACTGTCGGTTAGTTCCATCACCTGCGAAGCCCCACATCCCTTACCTTTACAATGGAGGTCACCACAGTGCCTTTCCCGCGGTCCCATTGCAGTGATCAGATGAGTTAATACCTCTGAGGAGCTGAGTGCCTGGCAAATAGTAGCTGCTCAGTGAACTCAGCTTGTGTGAAGCCTCGCCCGGGGCAGGCCATGGGAAGCACATTGCCGGCTTGTCCTCCTCCTCCCCTCTTCATGCTCATCCTCCCAAATACCCCTTTCCTCTGGTTGACATGGAGGAGACTCGTGCAAGGAGGAAGGGTTGACTGGAGCCTTCAGTCTGGGAACCTCAGGCCCGACGGAAATAGCAATGAATCAGTTTGTCTATGAAGCATTCATGGAGCACCCTGGCATATTCCGCATCTTGTATTTTGCTAGATTTGAGCTTCCCCAGGGGCTTTCTCTTCTGTTGTTAGTTTGTTTTTCTCTCATCTTAATTCCTTTCTTCGCAAGAAGAATGTAACTTGCTAGACATGAGTTTAAGTGACGTGTGACCGGAGCAAACCCTTGCTCAGGGAGATAGATTTTAAGATCCCGTTAATGGACTTGGTGAAAAGACTAGGTAAGATATTATTCACTTTGGGTAGAGGAGACAAAGATGAGATTGTGGGGAGGTGATGAGAGATTCCCCCATAAGCGGAGCTGGAGACTCCCGTGTATCAGATGTCTCGTGCCTGGCAGTCTCCACAAATCCCCAAGTATCTGCCTCTCTCTCTGTGCATGGCGGGCTAGACAACAAAGGTGAGAGTCAGGTCTCAGAAGGCAATCAGCGCAAGAGAGCGCAGCTGTTACCTGACTCTCCTATTAAGTCTACCTCGGGTTTAGCTGGAGGCAGGACACAGGGAGGCGAAGGAATTACCAGGGAGCAAGGCCTGGTGGAAATGAAATACCGCGAAGAGCTTGCGCTGGGCATCCGCAGTGCACCATACGCAGATTCATTAACTCCCACTCTCCCCTGCGAGCACTCACTCTCATGCTCATTTTACAGATGGGCAGGAAGCCACGGCGTGTCCAGCATGCCCTGGCAACTTATCCTGCTGGTGTCTGAAGCTCCCCACCCCTCTGCCTGTGGGGGAAATCCAGGCACTTGTGCAAATTTGCACAGCTCCTGGGGGCCTCTCTGCCTTCGGGACCTGGCTTCCCACAGACCACTTTCTCTGCAGAGGTGCAGAGGGAATGGAAGAGGAGCAATCCCTGGGGTGCTGGGCAGAGAAGAGGAAACAGGCCTGGGCAGATGAAGTGCCCAGGATGGTCCAGGAAGGGGCCAGAGGGCTTGAGAGGGAGGCTGGACTGGAACCAAAGACAGACTCAACCCTTCATCATTGTGCCTGGGCCAGGCCTGACTCAGCAGCATCTGTGTGCGGTGGAGGAAATTGGGGCTTTGGGCAGCCAGGAAGCTCTGCAAGATCCCATGTCTAAGGAAGAACTCAGTTCTCAGCCTCAAACCACCAAGGGAGTCTGGTCTGCAGCAGGCCAGGAGCTGGCATGAGGGTTTGAGGCCCTGCTGTGCCCTGCATCCAGGGACTCTCAGCCTGAAAGGAAACTGTCCTCTGTTATCTGTGGTTTTCAGTTCTTTCCCCCTTTGGAAGTAGAGGCACGAGGCGGGAGGGGAAGAAAAAAAAAACAACAATAATCTTCTGCGGGTTTGGGAGGGTACTTGGTCTGGTAGGACCAGAGTAAGCAGAACGAAATGAAGTTTAAGTGATGCTAATGGTTCTGCCTTGTCTGAGCACAGTGACCAGAAAAGAAAGGACAGAGGTGAGCCCAGAGCGTGGACGCTAAGTTGGGTGATCAGACAAATAGTCTGTTCAACAAATAGTCATGGCATCTCTCTGGGCAGGACAGCATAGCAGGGTACACAGAACTTGCTTTTCCTTTTTATTGTTTTCCTCTCATTCTCCTCTTCTCCTTCACTGACTTTCTTAATAATGAAAGTAGAACATTATGTATTGGAGACAAGTCAAATTATATGGCAGGATATAAAGAAAAAAAAACAATAATCCCTTCATTCCACCCTCCCAAGGAAACCCAAGTTAACAGAATGACAGGTAGCCTTCAATATCTTTCTATTATCTACTGGAACTTTAAGATTTCTTCATGTTTTTTGTTTTATTATTATTTCTTTGTTTTTGGTTTTTTGGATTTTTGTTTTGTTTTGTTTTTAGCAACTGACTCCTCTCAGAGGCAAGCACGTGTGTGTAGAGAAATAGAGATCGTTACAGTACAGGTATTAGCTTCCTAAATGGTTGAGATGGCGGGACCACACTGTGCAGTGGGGCCTTGATGATCTGGGAGACCCCAGCAAGACTGACTAAGACCTAAAGGTTTTGAGGAGATGGGAAACTCAGGCTAGCGGTGTTCCAAGATGCTGTAATTTAAATTCCTTCTTTCTCATAGAAGCTCAGAATTGAAAGGTCCGTAGAGACCTGTGGCCCGGGGTCTTCTCTGGTTCCATACAAAGTGTAAAATAATTTTTACTATATCTGTGAAAAATGATGTTGGTATTTTAATAGGGATTGCATTGAATCTGTAGATCACTTTGGGTAGTATAGACATTTTAACAATGTTGATTCTGCTGATCCACGAGCATGGTATTGTTTTCCACCTGTTTATGTCCTCTGCTATTTCCTTCCTCAGTGTTTCATAGTTCTCCCTGTAGAGGTCTTTTACCTCCTTAGTTAAATATATTCCTAGGTACTTTATTTTCTTTGTTGCTATTGTGAAGGGTATTGAGTCTTTGATTTGGTTCTCAGTTTGACTGTTGTTGGCATATAGGAATGCTATTGATTTCTGTACATTGATTTTGTAACCTGAGACCTTGCTGAATTTGTTTATCAATTCCAGTAGTCTGTGTCAGGCAGATGGGAGTGGGGAGGAGGGAATGGGTATATACATATGTAATGAGTATGATGCATACCATCTGGGTGATGGACACACTTGAAGCTCTGACTCTGGGTGGGGGGAAACAAGGGCAATATGTGTAACCTAAACCTTTGTACCCCCATAATATGCTGAAATAAGAAAAAAATAAGAAATAGGGTTTTTTTCAAGATGGCAGACTACAAACATTTTATGCATCCCACATCCATGTAGAAGAAAGAAAATAGTGCATAGACAATCACACTTGGGATGCATTATCAAAGAAGGATCACAGGAGCCCAACAAAAAAGTGACAGGAAATACCAAAACTGGGAAGAAGGAGAACAAGCAGTCTGGTGTCTGGGATCAGCTGGGAGCCATATGGAAGAGGATGAATGAGAGACTTTCTGTGGTCCACTTACCCACTGGGGAAACTTGCAATCCAGGCCACAGAGGAGGATCTTGACCCTCCCAAGCCTGGAATCTAACTTCAGTAGCTGTTGGGAGACTGTGAAAAGGACCTGCTCCAGGAAAGGAACCGACCCTGGGGTCCCATACCCTTCCTGTGACCTAAGTGGCTACAGCAAGATGCCATGTTTTATTTTAGGTTTTAACAGACTGTGTGTTTTCCTGGGATCCAGCTGCATGGGTTCTGGGTGCTAAGGAAACGCAGGCTGCTGCTTGTAGAACAGGACCTCCTCTGTCACCATATACAAAAATCAACTCACAATGGATTAAAGACTTAAACTTAAGACCCGAAACTATTAAAATACTAGAAGAAAACCCAGGGAAAACTCTTGTGGACATTGATCTGGGCAAAGAATATATGACTAAGACCTCAAAAGCACAGGCAACAAAAATAAAAATAGACAAATGGGACTTAATTTAACTAAAAAGCTTCTACACAGAAAAAGAAATAATCAACAGAGTGAAGAAACAACCAGTTTAATGAGAGAAAAATATTTGCAAACTATTCATTTGACAAGGGACTAATATCCAGAATATACGAGGAACTCAAACAACTCAACAAAAATAAAAAAAACCCCAAATAATCCAATCAAAAAGTGGGCAAAAGGACATGGATAGACATTTTTCAAAAGAAGACATCCAAATGGCATACATATGAAAAAATGCTCAATATAACTAATTATTAGAGAAATGCCACAATGAGATATTGTCGTGCCACAGTCAGAATGGTAATGGCTGTTATTAAAATGACAAAAAGTAATAGATATTGGCTAGGATGTGGAAAAAAGGGAACTCATACACCGTTCATGGGAATGTAAATTATTACAACCTCTATGGAAAACAGTATGGAGATTTCTCAAAGAACTAAAAATAGAACTACCATTCAAACCAGCAATCCCACTACTGGGTACCTACCCAGAGGAAAATAAATCAATATATCAAAAATATGCCCGCACTCTTTTGTTTACTGCAGCACTATTCACAACAGTGAAGATATGGAATCAACCCAAGAGTCCATCAGTGGATGATTGGATGAAGAAAATGTGATATATGTACACAATGGCATACTGTTCTACCATAACAAAAGAATGAAATCATGTCTTTTGCAGCAACATGGATGGAACTGGAGGTCATCATCTTAAGTGAAACAAGCCAGGCACAGAAAGACAAATATCACATGTTCTTACCCATAAGTGGTTGCTAAAAAATGTGTTCAGATGGACGTAGAGAATGAAATGATAGATAATGGGTGAGGAGGTAAGAGGAGAAAGGATGATGAGAAATTGGTTAACAGGTACAATGTACATAATTTGGGTGATGGATACATAAAAGCCCTAACTTGATCACTACACAATCTATGCATGCAACAATATTGCATGTGTTCTCCAGAAATTTGTACAAATAAAAAAAATTTAGGAAATAATGATACATTAGGACTGATGGTTGGTATTAAATCTGTTAAATACAGAATCAGCTCCAAGTAATAAATATGGTTATAAAACAAGTAAATGTTACTTTTTATGTAAAAAATATACTTTATACAAATACTAATGTATCTGTAGATTATATCAATAAAGATTAGGAGAGGCAAAGTGAGTAGCAAGTGAAGACATTCTAAATTATAAGTATTACATAAGGAGAAGTAATTTATTTCGCTTTGATAATCACAAAAAATAATTCAAATATTATCTTTAGAAAACATAAAGACCACTAGTAAATCAAAAACAAGTGTTTGCCTTTCAAGTCATTAGTGCCAAGATATACAAACACAACCCGTATCAGTGTTTGACAGATAAAATAGATCAAAAACAAAGTCAGTGAAAATACAAACAACAAAAGTAATTACATTTTGTTAACACATATGTATAAGTATACATATGTGTATATGCATCTATATTTGTATCTAACACATGTACATGTATAGAGATATATATATCATATTTTATATATTTTTTGGGGGGAGGGTATCTGAAAAACAGATCCTGTATCTCCTTTTCATGTTTTCACAGTATGCTCTCAAATACTGTTAATATACTATCCAGAAAAAAAAAACTTAATAAATGTATAAAAGCTAATATTACCTAACATTTTCTCACTAATGTATATAGTTGATCCATCAATTAATAATGACATTAAAATTTAAAAGTGTGTAAAACAAACAACTACTAGTAATAAAAAGAAATTCTCATATAAAAATATTAGATATCAGAGGAAATCAAAATTGTAATGAGCACTCATTAGAAAATACTACATTACTAAACTACTAAATTATGACAAAACATGGCATGACTAAATGTGTGGAATGTAGCCAAAGCCTTACTCAGAGGGCAAATTCATAATCTTAAACATTTCCCTTATTAGTAAGAGAGAATGAAAATAACTGGACCAAGTATTCACCTTCATTATTTAGAAAAAAAAGAAACAGGAGGAAAGATATAACATATGAAATACAGGAATCCTTGAACTAGAAAATCAAAAAATAAATCCAATAAAGTCAATGACTAAACCCAGGAATTAATCTTTTGGACAAAACCAATGCAACATATACAATTTGAAAAATCTACTATGATGTGGTTGCTCAACTATCCTAATTATTATTCTCATACTCTCAACTCATTTAAGTTCTCATTATCTCTCCTTCAATATAATTCCAGGAACTCTGGTCTTTCCCCTCTGGTCCAATTCCCTAGAGCACTTTTCAAGCTGGCCCCATGGCCTGACTGCCAGAGGACCCCAAGGGAAGCAGCTTACCAAGGAAACAAGCTTCACTAACGCTTTTAGCATTAGCTCCATCTTCGTGGTGGGTCTGGTCTCAGATGAGAGATAAACACCCTCAAGCACCACGTGTTTCCTTGAGACCAGTGTCTTCTTCAGTCGTCTGGGTGAGTGTGGCCCAATTACAGGTGAGGGTGCATTCACTAGGTATGTAAGGTTATGTGACTCTCTCAATTCCCTCTCCACAAAATGGGCAGTCAATTTTTGAAAGATTGAGTCTGTGGCAAAAAGTTGCTTATCTTTGCCTACATCATACTGTTTCAACAGACCTGGTTCCTTCTATCTGTGTGCCAGCACCGAAGTGGAGAAGCATGGGTGTAAAGCAGGAAACTGAAGCAGAGACGAGGAAAGAAGGCTCTCTTTAAACCCCCACCCTTTATATATGTCAAAACTCTTCAAATTATGCACACCAAATATGTGCAGTTCTTTGTTTGCCAACCGTACCTCAATAAGGTTGTTGAAAAGAGGAGACAAGGGAATATATCCAAAAATACCGGGATATTTCAAAAATGGAAATGGGTTAAACATATTGATTGGTCTAAAAAAAAAAAACAACTCAGCCCTCTCTCCAAAGGACTCAAATAACTAACAACAGTGAATATAGCGTGAGCGTTGTTCACTGCCCATGCATTGTGCTAAAGACTTCAACTCGTTGCTTCTTTAAGCCACACTATGAAAAAAGCAACCACACTGTGATACAAAGCACTATTATTATCCCTACTTTACTTTTGAAGGGACTGAGGTTTAGAGAGGCTAAAAGAACTTTTCCAAAGTCTCCCAACTGGTGATGGAAGAAGAATTGAAACCTAGGTGTGAGCATCTAGTGTCCAGTGTCCACTCTCTCTCCTACCCTTGGTCTACTATCCTGTTTCCCAAAATAGAGTAACTTCTGCCCTGACAGAATCACTATTAAGAGTTCCTACCTTCCTTCCACTCCCATAGGAGGGTGAGATTTACTTGATTGGTGAGATAGAGGAGGAGCATGATCCATTGATCCGTGTTTCTGCTTGTTGATAGCCAGCAAAGCTAAGAGTCAGAGCACATGGGGCCTTCCTCTCCAGCCCCACCCCACCCCTGGGATTCCCTGTCCCCAGATATGGGGAAGGTGCATTCCCCTTGTGACTGTTGGAATAAGCACCAGCTCTGCAAATCAGACTGAGCCTTGGGCCTGAACATTTCAACTTAAGATGAAGTATAGGATAGCCAGCCTATTTTGGTTTCATATCCAACATGCTCTCCAGTTCAAGATCACCAGTGAATTCTTGGGTCTAGGTCTCAATTAGGGCAGAGCTCTGAAAAGAGAGGATATGTGTATTATCAGCCTGAAGTTCAGCCACTACTATACGCCACAGTGGGCTTCAGCCCATGTTCTTGGTGATAAGAAATTAAATCTTGAGCCTTTTGCTTGATACTTTCAAACACTGAAAACATACACCTTAATATGTGTTGGGGAACCAACTAAATATAACACTACTCTATCAATGCACAGGAAAGCTACGTTCTAGCAGGATTCTCTGGAAGGTGTCAGTAGGACCAGGAGAAGATTACTCCAGAGTAAAGGAGAAATGTTCACACAGATCTTTCCTTGATTTATTCCTAAGTATATGAGGCTCTATGTCAGCTGTTGTGTGCAGTGCCACATAACTTCCTCCTCCCTTTGGAGCAGATGAGCTCCAGACATCTTTCCAGCCAAGCAGAGTTCCTGGAATTATGGGCAAAATATCCAGATCACATAAGAGACAAATTCCCTAACGGAGGAATGAAACCTTAAGATTTATCTTAGGATCCTTGCTTATAAACACATGGAACATCATAAAATCATAATTTCAACCCATTTTACTCAAAGACATGGGTGAGTTGATGTATAAAATTGTGTTTTGACGTTTGCTTAACAAGAAACAGATCACTGAAATTAGAAAAGTTTGCAGTGTGATTATTTCTCATTGCTGCTTCTGGCTCCTTTCACAGAAAGATGGGTGTTTCCCGTGACATGTGATCATGACCTATGACACAGTAGGTCTATCTTGGGTGGAAACACTAGGACATGCAGAGGTGTATGCTTTGTATACAGCGGCTAAATTACCTGGTCGTTTTTTTCTAATACCAGGAGTGCAAATAGGTCTTGACAACTTTATGTTCTGTTTCAAATTTATGATCCTTTAAAAATATTTAGAATTTTAACACTTTGGGTCCATGTTATTCTTAGGAAATACATTGGAATTCATTTACTGTATGTGATTCTAATTTTGTAAATATTCCTCTTCTCTCTCTCTTCCTTCTTCCCTTGTTTCCTTCCTTCTTTCCTCCTTCCTTTCCAACTTACCTTCCTCTTTCCCTCCCTTCCTTCATTCTTTCCTTTCTTCCTTCCTTCTTCTCTCTCTTTCATTTTCTGTACTCTTTTATTTCTTATGTAAACAAAGAATTTTGCTCTTTGTCATACAGTGATAAAGAAGGCAACAATGATCTTGAATTACTGTTCCCATCCAAATTGCATTAAGGTATAGCACTAACCCTCTGTGATCAGTCCTCTCATGATAAAGAAAATTCACAACAGGCCTGAGAGTCCCCTTGCAGCCCCTCGGGAACTTCACAGTGGAGAACGGCCTCCTTAGTGGAACACTCAGCCCCTCATTTCCCTGGAGGGCTTATTTTTGCATATTTCTGACAGCCTGACCCCTGACCTGTAGGTCAAGACTACTGGCTGATGAAATAGGGCTCAAGTTAAGTAAAGCCAATGGTTGTCTGGCCTATTGTTACGTTTGCCCTTGGTTCTTCTGCAAACAGAGAACTTGCTTCTCTAGTAATTCTCAATAGGTTAAGCCTCTCTTTGGATCACTTGGCCCCTTCTCTGATTTTTGAGTTGGTGAGAATGAGCTATGTTAATGGGGAAAGTGGCAAAGGGTGGAAATGCTACAGAGGCATTAGGAAATACACTGGGAAAGCCCAAACCCCAGGTGGAATTAAAGAACTGTGAATGGAGAGCCACAGATGTTCATAGAGCCCTCAGGTCCTAAACATGGAAGAACACGACGCCGAGATGAGTCGGTTCCAGGCACCTCTGTGCTGAGAGCATGCTAACATCTATCTCATCTGTGGAAAGGATCTTAGAAATCATTTAACCTGGTGGTTTCCAAATTTTAGCAACTTGACCTTTTCTTTGAATCTAACTCAGATTTCCAATTTATAAAACAAATACAATCAAAGCTGCTCTGGATGAGACCCCAAAAAGGGGGCTGAACACGGACTGCCACTGCCCTCTTCTCTCTACTGAATGGCCTCTGAGACACCTCCTCAAAGCTGTCGTCTAACCAGCCTGGAACAGAGCTAGAAAACCACTGACAGCCCAGTACACCCCATGACAGGAGTCACCTCTGCAGGGTCCTTGACTCAGCCCCACTGATAGTAATTCACAGCACCTTCCTAGAAGCCATAACTTTCCCTGAATTCCATGCCCAAAGTGACTCGTCCACCCCTGAAGCCCCTCAAACAAGCTTCCTATCTGGTCTGCCATGGGACACACCGTCAAATACAGGACCACAGTCAGTATGTCTTCTTGTGGTCTCAACACCTCGTTGTTTGTTTGCATTAGATGGATTGCTCTTTGAGGTCCTGGGTTGTGCCTGTTTATTGTCATAGTCTCAGACACTAATACAATAATAAGTAGTAAGCGTTTAATAAATTCTTGTCCTGGGGAAAGTGGTGATAGCTAGGAGATGACGTCTGAATGATTAATAACAATGTAATAGTGAAGACTCCAATGATTAAAGTAGGCATTGCATTTAACACTTTCCACATCTATCTCAGTTTTGCTAAGCACCAATAAGCATTATTAACTGTTCAATAGCAGAGGAACCAAGTCTGAGTGGTTTACTGACAAAGCAGGGCCACACAGCTAGTAAGTGGAGGAACTGGCATTTGAATCCAAGCTTATCTCAGCTTTTAACCACAATCACAGAATCTAGTGGCTGAGCCAGGTGTTGACAGATGCTCAGTAGAAACAAGAACTGGGGAGGGAGGAAAGGAAGGGGCCACTGTGTCGGTTAGAGGAGGAATCTGGAGTCGCTGTTTGGGCATTTTTCCTGGTAGATGCACGTCCACCATCACCACCACCCCGAGCTCCTTTTCTCCTCCTTCTTCCTTCCCTTTTTTCTGTTGATTCTCATCCTGACCCAGATTTTTTATTTTCCAACAGTCGATGGGTGGGTACTGTCTGAATTCCTAAAGGGTTTGTGCTATTAGAATATTACCACCCAGAGCTGTCTGCTCTCAAATGACATAACACATCAGCAGCAAGGGAGGCAGGGTGCAGGCTGGAGGGACTGAGATCATAGACATATGTGTCAATGTATACCACAGCCTCTGCCACATAGCAGGTGAGCAAATGACTCAGTGTTCTCCCTCTTAAAATTACTTCTTGCCAGTTTCCTAGAGCATCCTCCGATTTCCTTCTCTAGAAGCTTATTTTGTCTAGTGATGATTTAGCATTCTTGACTGTCTGTGGAAAAGGTTGGCTCCCAGAAGACCCCATTCTTTAAAACCCTACCATCATGATCAGGACAACAAGCTCCCTCCTAGGGCCAACCCCTGCCTGCACTCTGCACTTGCACCTCTCCTCGTCCTCACCTGACACTTCTCTTCTGTGGAGCCCAACGTTAGGATGTAAGGCTTTTGAGCCCCCATCTGTCATTATCAAAGGAGTTTCTTGCTTTGGAAGCCACATTGTTCCCGTTTTATACATGCTGTATACTCAGGACAGGGCATGGAAGTCGTGGGACTCATCCACAGTCATTCAACACTTTCATGTAAAGGGCTAAAGCCCAGGATTTCTGAATTGTGATGATCATATCAATAAGGCAGGTAGATAAAACACCTGGCAAAATGGCATGTGCATTTGTATGTTCAGAAGGTGTTAGTCCCTTTCTTCACTCCCTTTCTGAATCCTGGACCTGTACTCTTTTTCGTTCATCATGCTGGAAAAATAGATCAAAGGGAATGATTCCGAGAGAAAGAAGGGAAGAGAACACACACAGCTCTTGACCTCCAGGGACTGGTTCTAAGACGCACTCCTGACAGGAAGCGGATGCTACTGTGCAAGCCAGCATCAAGCATAGCCTTGGTGGGTCCAACCAACAGAGCAGGGAAACAGTGTCTGTCTCCACATCTGCTTCCCTCCCTCCCTCTTTTCCCACCCTGCTCTGTGGTTTGTTAATTATTTGAGGCAAGGGAATTCGAAGTTTCTAGGCTCTGTCTTCTGGTTCAATCCTATACCTCCCTGACCCTTAAAAATTTCTCAGAGGCCCTGTCAGTCTGAGAGGATGAGGCAAACCAAATACCTCGCCCTTCCTAGGCGTGCACTTGGGTTTCTGAACTGTCCCCCCTCGAACCCTCCCCGTATTCCCACTCACCCAGCCACCATCACCCGCCCAACTAACTGGAAATCTCTGTTCCTCTAAAGCAGACTTTGGCTTTGTTCCCAGAGCCAGGAAGAATGGAAATGCTTTCTAAGAAAAACATGAGCAAGGATATTACATTCTGATCCGACCCATTGGAAATTTCTTCACCAAGATCATTTCATTTGCTTTTCATCAAGATCACTTTATCTTTTTTTTCTGCAAAGGCCGTTGTGCTAGGCCAAGAAGTAACTGGCATTTATGTTTTCCCTAAGAATTAAAAAAGAAAAATCCAGCCCACATGAGTTGCTATCAATGCTGGTGAAGTGTCATGTATTGCATGGATAGAGCTTTGCTGTGATGAATAAGCTGGAATGATAGTCCTGAGGAAACTGTGGGGTCCGCTTTCTTTAAGGATATGTAAAGATTTAAGAAACTCTGAAGGGCCTCTGGACTATGGCCATCTCTCCCCTATGCCACCTGTAGCTCAGACTGTGTCTTTTGCAGCCTGATCCCTGGATTCCACTTACTGCCTCCATCTTGGATAGTGCTAGGGAGGGGCATGACTGTACCCCAACATCTAAGTTCTCCAAAAACTATTTCTTTACCCTTTTCTACTACAGTCCAGCATATGCTGTGTTATTTTGATGTTGACCTCATTTGATCTTCAAATCATCTTTAAAACTGGCTTTCCCAAGGTAAAAGAATTTCAGGCCACAGACTATAGCCATTGTGTTTATCTCACAGAATATTGTTTTGAAGGCTTCTGTCAACTTAACTCAAGTTTGAAGCACTACGCTGGCCTTGATGTATGCTGCTGGGCAGCCTAACTACAGGATATACTGTTGATTACTCCAGTAGCATGTGGGGATATATTCCAAAGGACAGAGGCTGGGCCAGTAGCAGGGCTGAGTGAGGTGGCTGTGATCTTCAACCCCCAAAATGTTAGAATGGAAGGGACCACAAAACTCCTCAACTCCAAACCGCTGATTACCAAGGGAGATAAAAGCAGACACAGAGAGGCCTTTAGATGCTGCAAATACCAATATGCCTACGAACAGTCCCAATTTTAGACTCTAAAGAAGCTCTAACTAAATATTCATATTTCAGAGTTCATAGATTTCTTCTAGTCTCTGATTTTCAGATTATTTAATTGCTCTATTATTATTCAATTTTGTTTCCACTTTTGCTTCATCTCTTACCTTCGTCCTAATGAAGGAATAGCAGCAGCAGTGGTGAGGAGAGAGAGCCCAAGAATAGCAGAGCTGAATTCTACTCTGAATTCACTCTGTGACCATAGATTTAGCTCCTTACTTTTCTGATCTCAGTCAATTTATATATAATATGAGGGGAATAGGAATGCAAGGAACCCTAGGGATAAAATAATTACTTGTTTAAACATACAAATATTTGTTAGAAGATGACTATTGTCCAGGTATTGAGATGGAAAGGTAAATAAGACTCAGTCCCAGCCTGAAGCTTGCGGTCTAGTGGGGAAACCATCTTTGAGCCCATAGCTTCTTCCCTGTGCCCAGCACGTGCCTTAGGCTTTGTAGGTGCTGGAGGATCCGGTGTTCATGTGGGCATGGGATTTGGAGCCAGTGCTCTTGCCACAAATGCTATTTCTGAGTGGAACTGATCATCTTTCTGCTTTCTATTTCTAGAGGAGAAAGATACATTCTGGTATAGATCCTAGGTATTCCTGTCTGACCTATAAATTGACTTTGTGAGGTAGCAGAAAAGGAATTAAAGTGTATATTGGGATATCTTCTTCTGTTACTATCAAAATTCCGTAACTTTGGTTAAGTCACGTTCCTCTTTGTGCCTCCTTTTATCCTCCTGGTAATCAGTGGTTTGGATTCGAGGAGTTTTGTAGTCCCTTCCACTCTGACATTTTTGGGGTTAAAGATCACAGCCACCTCACTTGGCCCTGCTACTGGTGCCCAGGCTCTGTGCTTGGCAATATATGTCTGAACTGAGATATTTGATTACCTCTTTTTCTGCTCATTTCTCCCTTTAGTCCATCCCTAATATCTGTACTCCAGATATAGAACCTTGGGCCTGTGTTATGTATTTCTGCTTCTGTTTCTGTTTCTTCTTCCCATTCAGCTCTTTTCTTCTTGCAATTGGCATCTCTCTCTCCATGGATTTCACCAGTCCTCCTGACCTGGCTGACAACCCTCAGCCTCCATCCCCAGCTTGAACCAAGCTTTGCTCCTGTGATCATGTCTTCTCTAAAGCTTTGTAGCTTCCATTTTGTAAGCAATACCTCCGGCCTTCTGTCAAAACTACTTGAGGATGCTACTAATTTTTATGGTTGACACTCAGGTCCCTACAAGTTACCATACCTTTTTGTTTCAGTCATTTCCACTATTGTCTGATGTTACATGACCTTCTTATACATATGCTATGGAGTGAATGTGTTTTTTGAACAAAAAGTAGGGAATAGTTGTCATTAAAGGTAGTAAAATTTTCTTTCTTTCACAGTCTCTTTTGACTTGTCATGGTATGATGTTTTTCCTTTTTTTTAATTTGCTATTTAATGTTCTAACTAAGTAAAAATTTAAAGGATAAACTATCAGCATAGATTTTACCATTCTTCCTAACATTTTCCAATGGCACTTTTAAATGCAAATGTAAGAGCAGTTCACTCCCAGTTCACTGTCAAATGTACTGAAACTGAGCAGAACTGAGGCCTTCACCTGCACTGTCCAAGATGGTAGCCACTAGCCACCGGTAGCTGTTGAGCACATGAAACGTGACTAGTACAAACTGAGATGTGATGTAAGTATGAAAGACACACTGGATTTCAAAGACAGTATGAAAAAGGAGTGTAAAATATCTAATAATTTTTATGTTGGTTACATGTTGAAGTGATGATGTATGTGGCTCACATTACGTCTCTATAGGACATTTAAACCTCTGATAAAGCGAGGCTTGATGGCAGCTCCACCCATGGACTTTTCAGATATGTAAACTAATAAATAGCTATCTTGCTTAAAAAAAAAGGAATTGTTGAAATCACACAATTCATACTTCATAGCTTGTACATGTGTAAATATTTCCTTGTTACCAGAACAGTGTAAACACTGAACAACTGATTCAAGTATTTGTACTCTACTTCTTATTATATGCACATTCTATCAACACTCTCTGCCTTTGACTTACCGATGAGTATGGAAGGATTGAAAAGAAAAGGAACTATGATTAGCCCTGTCTTTCCGTTTCCTTCTTTGGCATCACTTTCAGTGCAAGTGGTTGACTAATACAGGAAGGAACATGAGTAATAAAGGATGTGATAGGGTTCCTTGCTAATTCTTGTTTCTTAGAATGTCCTTGCCCTCTTCTGGTTTGAATAAAAAATGTGGCCTCCCGGGACTGCCGGGGACCCCAGGTACCCAGTCATAGACATCACACGCTTACCTTATACCTGCTTTGAGTGCTCACTGAGCTCCCACACACTTGGTTCACCAGACCCTGTGCTTGCGGGACATCACAAACACTAAATGCAAATGGGGGGCAGGGGCAAGAAATAACAGGGAACACTTGTATCATAGCTATCCCCTCTGCTCACGGGCATGCTCCAGGGTCCCATTGAACTTCACTTACAAAACACAAATACAAAGATAAAATTACTAAATTACTAAGAATTTCAATTTCAAGATGGTAATGGTAGAGCATTACACAGAACATGAGGCCGTCTGAGTGTGGGGCCTGTGAGACAGTACCCGTCACACTCCCACAAAGCTGGTCTTGGCCACCACTCACACTTTAGTCCATTTGAACCCAAATCTCATCCTACTCCACTATGTTATACTGACTCCAGGTGAAGTCAAAGAATAATAATTTTGGAGCTTCCAGACTCTAATCTGCTCAAATCTTAACTGCAACCTCATGAAACACCCTGCACCGCTGCCACCAGCTAAACTGCTCTTGAATTCCTGACTCAGAAACTTTGGAATAGTAAGTGTTTATTGTTTTAGGTCCCCCAACCTTAAGGATAATTGGCTATGCAGAAATAGATAACTAATATACCACTATTTTCAAGCAGGACTGTAATCTCGGTACAATCCAAAAAAATCAAAGATATATCCAGAAGTTTTCCTGGCCATGCTAGGAAGTCTCAGAAGATCTGGAAATAAAGAGCATGCAAGCCTCTACTCATAGAGTGCATATTAGGCAGAAAGTATTTAACTTTTATAGATGTCTTACTTCTTTTTCATACTGCACCATGCAACCAGGGATTATTTTCTGGTCTTGATAACTGGTGGATGACACTGAGTATCATCCTGCCCTCCAATACAATCACCAAAGGCAGAAGAGTGGCTGTGCTCTGTGCCACAATTCTTCTGCCGACCTCATACCTCACCTGTCTTTTGGAGGACCCATTCTGAAGCACATTCTACACTGTTCCTTACAGGCCCCCTCAGCAGTAAGCCTCTGGTAACCAGCTCAATTAGACAGCCTTCTGAATGCTTTCTCCGTCTCTGACTCACTCCTCAGCCTCCTCCACTAACTTCCTGGGATCAGCTTTTGGGAACCTTGATGAGAATAGGTGACCAAATCAGGACAGTTGTTCAATCTGGCATTTTGGGGAGGGGGATGCTTTATGAGTGGGTGGGGTAACTGCCTCCTAAAAAGGGAGGAAGCCCAGATGTCTCCCTCCATTCTTGCTTCCCTTATGTGGCAGTCTGACCTAGTGCAGGCTAAGTGGCCCAGACTAGTTCAGGCTCTAAGGCAAAACTGTGCTTTTTCATGTTGCTCATGACACTATTTTTTTCTTGCCACTTATGGGATGCTTCAGGCTGGCCTCTCCTTACAGCACTAATGCAAGTCTCCCCCCTGAGATTGGAAGTCAATTAGCAGGAGGAGAAGCAGAAGCCTATGATGAAAGCCACAACACAGAGGTGCCTAAAATGTGGGCAGCAATGAGCTGTAACTGCACAAAGACTAACATTAAAAAGCACAGCCCCACATGGAAGATTGGTCCTATTGTACCCAGCAGGTGGTTTGGGCTGCTTGGTTTGACAGCTTAGCGGTGGGGGTGCCCCTAGGCAAGAGGCAGATGGCATCATGGTTAAGGATGGAATTAGATTATAAGAGAAGGAGATTTATTTAGGGAACAGCTGGAATTGACAGGGTAAGTTATTCAGGCTGGCTTTAGTAGCCGCAGGTCTCAGCTGTTTTTAAGTAGCTAGTGTATCTGTTGGTTTTAGCACAGTGACCACTGGGTTTAACAAAAACAGGGACTCATCAAAGGGACATCTGGGAAGGCAGGTATCTGATATTTTACGCAGCTGGAAGTCAGAGGAGGGTTTTTTAATCTACCTGAGAGTGCTGAGGAAGCATCACTTCTCTAGGGACTTCTGGTTGTGTCCAGAGAAGACACCACTGTTGACCAAGCCAGCCAAAACTAATCTGTCAACACGCTGTTTCTCATGCATGGCTGCAGGCCTTGAGGCCTGGGTAGCTTCTGCAGGTCTGTAGAGTGTGAAATTTTTGCTGGTGAGGCATTGGCAGTTCTTCCCTGCATCCTGCTCTGGAGCAAGGGCTGATGAACTGTAGGGCTTTTTAGAGTGTAGGGAAGAACTTTTCATGCTCTGCCAGTCTCTGTCCAGAGAGGTAGAACTTTCTCCCCACACATTAGAAAGGGAAATTCTGACTCTCTCCATCCTCTGTAGGAGTTAAGATTTAAGTGATTTGTGGTATTCGTGGGAGCCTGAAATTGGGGAGACTGGATTTCTTGGTTGTTTAGTGCCAAGGCACTGAGGGTCACTGACTACTCAGCCACCGCACAGCCTCTTGTCTCTTTTGCCACCTCTCCAACCCCCAGGATCGGGTGCACAGGCATGACGTGTCTGGCCTTCACACAGTAGCTCCCAGGACAGTGACGTCCTGAGGTGGGGAGCTTGCCATTTTCCACTGTCTCTGCCTCTAGCTGCTCTGCAGATGAGCTATGTTTAACAGCAAAGGAGTGGGAAGCCCTCACTGTGGACATGGGCCTTCATTCTCCAATCTAACCATTTCTAGAAATGGATGCTGAGAAGTGGAATCTAGGGCTGTTACACAAATACAAATGTATATAACATATTATATGTGTACATATACATATATCCCTTAACATACATAATTGTCTTCTGATCCATTTGAAAGTCAGTTGCAGACACGATGCTACTTTACTCCTAAACACTGCAATGCTATAGTATGTATTTCCTAAAAATGAAGACATTCTTTTACATAAAGCCACCAAATAATTATCAAAATCAGGAAACTACTATTGATATAGTAGATATGTGGATATAATCTAATCTATAGGCTTTATTTGTATTTTTTCAAATGTTCTAATAATGTTTCTGTTGGCAAAAAAAAAAAGAAAGAAAAGAAAAGAAAAGAAAAAGAATTCTGCCTTGTTTTCGGTTGCCATGCCTCATCAGGCTGCTTTAATTTAGAACAGTTGCTCAGTCTTCTTTGTCTTTCATGACACTGACAATTGTGAAGCAGGCAAGCACCAGTTATTTGGTAGATCGTCCCTCAGGTTGGATTTGGCTGATATTTCCTCTTGATTAGATTTAGGTTATGTAATTTTGGCACGAATGTCACAGAAGTGATGTGTCCTCAGAGCATCCTGTCGGGGGTGCATAGTATCTGTCTCCTTTCTGATGATGGTAATTTTGATCCCCTGGTGTCTCCCAGTTTTCTTCCCTATAAAATTACTAATTAATTAACTAATAATTAATAAGACACCTCTGGAAAGTTACCTTGAAATTATATTAAATGTCCTGTTATACCTTAAACTTTCACCCATTACTTTTAGTATCTATTGAAGATTTTTGCCTAAATCTACTGCTATTATGATGGCTGCCAAAGACTGATGTCCTAGTTCTACCTATGGAATTATTTGTATGATTTCTACTGTAAGAGAAAACTGTCCCTTGTTGCCCATTTTATTTGTTTACTTATTCATCCTACATGTCATCTGCTTCCAATGTAAGGCTGTTTTATCCACAATGAAAATCTGTTGTTTAGCATTGCAATCACTTTCATCAATTATCTTAGCTAGATCTTCTGAATAACTTGCCACAGCTTCACCTTGCACTTTCACGGTATGGAGATGGCTTCTCTCCTTAAACCTCATGAACCAGCCTCTGATAGGTTCAAACGCTGCTTTTGTAGTTTCTTCACCTTTCTTAGCTTTCATTGAATTGAAGAGAGTTAGGGCCTTGCTCTGAATTAGGCTTTGGCTTACAAGAATGTGGTGGCTGGTTTGTTCTTCTATCCAGACCATGGAAACTTTCTCCATATCAGTAATGAGGCTGTTTCACTTTGTTATCATTTGTGTATTCACTGGACTAGCACTTTTAATTTTCTTCAAGAACTTTTCTTTTGCATTCACAACTTGTCTAACTTGTGAAAGAGGCCTAGCTTTTGGCCCGTATTGGCTTTTGACATCCCTTCCTTAGTTTAATCATTTCTGGCTTTTTGATTTAAAGTGACAAAGGTGTGACTCTTCCTTTCACTTGAGCACTTAGAGGCCATTGTAAGGTTATTTATTAGCCCAATTTCCATATTGTTTTGTCTCGGGGAATTGGGAAGCCTGAGGATGGGAAGAGAGATGGGGGAAGGCCGGTGGGTGGGCGTCAGAGCACAAACATTTATCAGCCAAGTTTGCCTTCATACAAGTATGAAGTATGCTCCAAAATGATTACAATCAACACAGATCGCCATAACAGACATAATAACAATGAAAAAGTTCGAAATACTGTGAAACTTACCAAAATGTGACACAGAGACCCAAGGTGAGCAGATGCTGTTGGAAAAATGGTACCAATAGACTTGCTTGACGCAGGGTTGCCTCAAACCTTCAATTTGTAAAAAATACAGGCGTGAAGTGCAATAAAAAGAAGTGCAATAAAACAAGGTATGCCTGTATGTATCTGTATCTACATATTGAAAACTATTAGCTACACAGTTACCTCCAATTCCAATTCAATGGCACAAAATTTATTCTACCCTTCCCTCCTTCCCACTATTGGAGCTTTCTTATCCAGCAGTGAGAAACACTGTACCATTTCTCACCGTATATTTACTTATTTACTCAAAACCACAAAAAGTATTTTTAAAATTGCTAGCCCATGTCTTTTTACATAAAAGAAGCCTACCAACTAGAGTTCAATGTTTTTTTAGAAGTTGTTTTTCCCCTTAAGACTTAGAGCGTATAGTTTAAATGCTATGCTCAGAAATTATTCATGTTAGGTTTTCTTTCCTACTTTAGTATGGTTATATTATTCTTTGGATATTTGGCTTGGTTCATTTGCTCTTGTTTGATCTACATTTGAGAATTTTTTTCTCCTCTCCTTGCTATTTTTTTAAAAACATGTGAAATAGTCAGATGATTCCTAAAGTGAGAACTGAGTAATAGGTATATACAAAAAATGCCATTCTCCCCATTCCATCTCTTCTTCTCTTCTTGACACCTCCTGCTCACTCGCCCTTTATAAGCAATGGTGGTGGGCAGAGTTCTAAGAATGACCACCAATGACCTTTGCCCTTATGTAACCCCCACCCCTTTGAGGGTGGGTGGAACCTGTGAATATGATGAGATATTTCCCTTATATGTCAAAAGAAAGATTAGTTTTCAAAGTAGAGAGCTTTCTCTGGCTCATAGCCAAAAGGTCAGTCAGAGAGATTTGCAAAATTTGATACATCGTTGCAGCCTTGGAGTTGCAGAGGGCCACCTGACCAGGAGAACAGGCCTGAGAAGCTGATAGCAGTCATGGTCAACAGCCACCAAGGAAACAGGAGCCTCAGTCCTACAACCACAAGAATCTGAATTCTGCCAAAAACCTAAATAAGCTTGGAAGTAATCTTCCCAGGAGCCTGCGGAGAAGAACCCAGACCAACTGACACTCTGATTTTGACCTTATGAGACTCCCAACAGAAAACCCAGTTGAGACCACCTAGACTCTGACCTACAGAATCATTAGTTAATAGATGAGTTTTGTCTAACACCACTAAATTGTGGTCATAGAAAACTAAAATATTAATCACTCCCATTAGTCTCTGGTTTATACTTACTGCATTTCTTTTGCACAAATGAGCAGATACATATTTATTTTCTTCTTTATCCTCCTTTCTTAAATAAAAGGTAGCATATTATTTATAGTCCTTTATATTTTACTTTTTTTCACTTGACAGTATAACCTGGAAATCACTCAACATTAGTTCATAGAATTCTTTCTCTATTCTTTTTTACAGCTATATAGACTCTACTGTATGTTTATAACATAGTTTATTCAACATCTCTTCCATGTATGGGCATATAGCTTATGTCCAATAGTTTGCAATCATAAATAATGCTACTGTGTATAACCTTTTGAATCCTCAAGGAAATTTCTAAAAGTGATATTGGCAGGTCAAAAGATAAACATGAATATAGTTTTATTTGATCTTGTAAAATTCCCCTCATAAAAGATTTATCACATGACATCCCCACTAAATGAGCCAGTGCTAAACTGTTTTATTAAGATTTTATTGTCTGTTTTAATATCTGGTAGAATTAGTATCTCCTCATGGCTTTCTTTTTCATGGTTTTTCATCTGTTCTTTTATGCTTGGTTTTTTCGTATGAAATTGAGCTCCATAAAAAAGTTTTATGGTATTTTTATTCAGATTGCATTAAATGAATAAACTAACCTTGAGAGAACTGACCTTTTTTCTGATATGGTGTCATCCTATCCAAGAGCATGATATGTCTTTGAATTTGTTCGAATCTACTTTTGTGTCTTTAAAGCATGTTTTAAGGTTTTTCTCATAAAGGTTTTGCATTTTTGCATATTTCTTGTGGAATTTATTTTCTCTGTTGCTATTGTAAATAAGTTCTTTCTACCATTATCATCTTCTGGCTGATTCTTCTATAGGTATATGAAGGTTATTGATATCTGTATGCTAATTTTATATAATGAATACTTATATAGTTTAAATTAGTTTTGTCATTGATACTCTAGGGTTTTGAAGGTACGTGATTATATGATCTGCAAATAGAGATAGGTTTACTTCTTCTATTCCATTTTTGGGAGGGTGTCCAGTTTCTGTCTCTTGTGTAATTGCACTGACGAGTACCTCCAGCACAGCAATGAGTAGTAGTGGACAAAACGTACAACCTTGCCTCGTTCGTGACATTCATGGGAACACCTCTAGTGTTTATTAATTAAGATGCTGGCTTTAGGACTAAGTTATATCTATTAATTATAGATATCTATTATCTATCAATTCTTATTTTTCTAACATTTTCTTTCTTTATTCATATTTAATATTTGTATTATATCAATATGGAATCTATCTAGGACGTTGTTTTTTTCCCCTTAATAAATTTTGAGCTGACAAATTAAACATGCTGCTTTTAATCTGGTCTCATAATGCATAAAAAATTAACAAGTTATATATTTTCCTGAGTGATTCATGATCTCAATGGAATTAAATAACTAAAAATAAAATATAGAGCTTAAAGGTTATTTTGCTGCATGTTAATTTTATTTTATAAATAAATATATTCAAAAATTTCAAAAGCTTAAAATTATGGTCTACTATAGGTCTATCCAGGAAGAAATATATTATCCTAACTTATTATTATTGCAACTTTTATAAATGTGTTGCTTTAAGAAACATATGATGCCCTTTCTAAACTAATATAAACTGGATATATATTTTTCTATATATTTAGCTAATTGGAAATTCTTAGCAATTGCTATGTGTTTACAAAATTAATAGCTTTCATAATCATTATAATTATTGCAACATTTTACTCTTTCAATAAATCATATACATGTCTACTTCAAATAAAGTAGAATTTCAATGTATAAAGCACACAACGAAATCATCATTGAAGGTTATACTTAGAATGCTTACCCAATTTTGAATATGAATATTCATTGTTTGATCACTAATGTTGTGCTGACCACATGTGGTAAAGACCTGTGGAATTATAAGATTTCAAATACAGTGAATTTAAGGATTGGAAGATTGAAGGAAGAAGCTGAAGCTGATCTGGTTGAGAATATCAAGGCTGGTGCCAAATTTATGCATTCCTAAAATACATTATTTCAATTGAACTCATTTCTTTGAATACTGGTAACGTTGGAATTTTTATATGTTTAATAACACTTTTGTTTCTTTTCCTCTGAATTATATATTCATGCCTCATTTTTTGAATGCGAACGCTCAAGATATACATAGAGATATTTGGAGACGGGTGAGCGTCTGTCTTTCAATCTGTGGTCTAACGCTATAGACAGAGCTAATTGAGTCTGGGAAAGAGGGCTGTGATGGAAAAAGCAATTCTACAAATGGATTAGAAATTAGAAAGCTCTGGATCAAAGGATTCTTGTATCATTAAAATGCCAAGGAAAGAATACTATGGTTTCTTGAGGCAAGTACTCAGGCTAATTTCTTAAGGATTTGCATTTTGGAGTGGATTGACAAGTTAGCTATTTGAGGCTGAGGCAGGCTATCTCTGAATCATTCAAAGAAAAGAACAAAACTTCAGCTGGTAAATCTAAAAACTTGAATTTGATGAACAGAGCAGCACAAGATTTTATGCTCTTTGGTTTCCTGCAGGCCTGATATAAGTCAAGGTACATCTGATCACCAGCAATCAATGACAAGCAGTGGAAATGGCCTAGGAGGTGAAGATTTCTGACTGCACACACACACACACACACACACACACACACACACACACACACACACACACCACATCTACACTGCTTGCCATGAACCCAGCACTGCACTGCATATAGGTATGTAATAAAAATAGTGGAGCATATTCCTGGCTAAATACCGTAAATTCTATGAGGATTGAGATTGAAATAGGTATCTTTGCCTGCCATGGTTACTAATGTGCTTATTTGGGACATTTAAGAATTCTAATAGCTCTTCTCCAGTTGGGTTTCTGAAAACTCCTATAGAGAAGTAATTCAAATTCAAGAAAATAAGACCTTCTGTGGAGGAGAAATAGGAAAAGAGGATGAGAGACAGGGAGATGAATCTACTTTCACAATTGCATTGTGGCAGAGGGAATTAGAAACACCTCCTTACCAGTCTCTCTGGGGACACCGATGGGAATAATTCCCTTGGAGGCAGCACTTTCTCGTGGTGCAGAGAAAGGCAGCCATTCAAGACCATAGCAGCTCGCTTGTGATAATGACAGCCCAAAGAGGACTGCTAGATTTGGTAAATAAAAATACAGGATGTCTAGTTAAATTTGAATTTCAGACAAACAATGGATAATGTTTAGTATAATATTCATGTTCCAAGCAAATATTGAGATTATCCCTGGATCATTCAAAGGAAATATTATATGGGGTATGTTTGTGCTAAAAAATTAATAATTATTTGTCTGAAATTCAAATTTAACTGTGTGTCCTGTATTTTATCTGGCAGCCCTAAGCCCAATACCACTCTCCCAACCCTCTCTCCATCAGAAAGAAAGAAAGAAAGAAAGAAAGAAAGAAAGAAAGAAAGAAAGAAAGAAAGAAAGGAAGGAAGGAAGGAAGGAAGGAAGGAAGGAAGGAAGGAAGGAAGGAAGGAAGGAAGGAAGGAAGGAAGGAAGGAAGGAAGAAAGAAAGGAGGGAAGGAAGGAAGGAAGAGAGAAAAAGAAAAATGAAAAGACTCTTTGTTCAATAAGAGGAACACATTGACTCTACAAAGAAATCCAGGTCTCCATAACTGGAGGGAATATTATTTTATCAATAAAAATTAAGCCTGGGCCAGGTGCTGTGTCTCCCACCTGTAATCCTAGCACTCTGGAAGACTAAAGTAGGAGGATCACTTGAGGTTAGGAGTTCAAGACCAGCCTGAGCAAGAATGAGACCCTGTCTCTACAAAAAATAGAAAAATTAGCCAGGAGTGGTGGTGCTTGCCTGTAGTCCCAGCTTCTTGGGATGCTGAGGCAGGAGGATCGCTTGAGCCCAGGGATTTTGAGATTGCAGTGAGCTATGATGATACCACTGCACTCTACCCAGGGTGACAGAGCGAGACTTTGTCTCAAAAAAAAAAAAAAAAAAAAATTAAGCCTGCATACTCTCTGGAAAAAAGTACATGGGCTTAAAAAAATTAGTCATTTAAAATATTTTAAAAATAAATACATATTTTGACAATTCAAACTATAAAGTTATATATATCAAGAAAATTTTAATAATCTACCACTGACTGTTCTCCAATTCTATATCCTCAAAGTGATGAATATTCACTGTTGATGTGTATTCATGCACATTTTTGCTATGCTCACACCTATATGTACTCTCATAGAATTCTCTTTTAATGGAATCATGTTACTTTGCAACCTGAGTAACATACTTTCAGCCCACCTAATTAAAGGAGCTGGAAGATTACAGTTCACACTTTTGGCAATGATGAGTTAGAATCCTTATTCTAACATTCTCAGCCTTAATGCAGACATAACTCCAATGTCCCTAGGACTCCCATTCCTCCTGGGATCATAATCCTTTCACCCCATACTGTCCAATACCGTATCCATTAGCCACATGTAGCTGTTGAGCATTTGAAATGCGGCTTATCCAAATGAAGATGTGCTATAAGTGTACAATACACACCAGCTTTAGAAGATGTAGTTGCAAAATAAACAATTTAAAATATCTCATTAATAATTTGTATATTGATTCCTTATTGAAATGATAATACTTGGGATATATTAAATTAGATAAAAATGCATTATTAGAGCTAATTACCTCTATATCTTTTTACATTTCTAAAATAAGACTACTAGAAAATTATAAGTTACGTATGTGATTGACATTATATTTCTATTGGCAGCCCTGCTCTAACCCAAAGGCCTCCACATGACATGAGTTCACCCCAGGTTTACACAAGATGATTACTGGAGGGTGCAGAAAGAAAATGGAACCTTTATTCTTATTTACTTTTGCCTTATCAATTTTTAATTTTTATTTTAGTGTCTGTCTCACAATGTACATAATATACTATTATGATACTAAGTGTATATAATATGCAATCAATAAACGTACATTTATTTGTGGATGTATTAAAAACATTTGTCCTGATAGAGGTGTGCAATAGAAATGAAAACATGTGGTGGCCACGCTTTGCAGGGGCTAGCAGAGGATCTGTCTTCCTGTCTCTCCTGTCTTTCCTCTATTTGTATGGTTCCCCTGGGGGTGTGACCCCCCTTTCACTCCTTTGTGCTGACTTCATTCATTTTCTCTCCTGAGACAAGTCCAAAGACTTCCTAGGGAGGAGAAATGGAGCTATAAGCTTTGGCTTCCTGTCTTCTGGATCTTAGGGTTTGGTGTCCTTGCTCCTGAGAGGCTCTGGACATCCCCTCTGGAGAGTCTGGGCTGCCCCTGGCCTTCCTGGGGTGTCTTCCTCCCAGAGAGCCAAGTTCCCGCCCCGCAGCAGCGCCTTCTCCCTCAGGCTCTCCTCCAGCACGTCCTGCATCACCTCTGGGCCGCCAAGGTTACAAAGGAGAGCCAGGTTTACGCTACTTTGATCCTAACAGATGTTGGGAAGAGAGGTAAGGCAGAGTGAGATGAGGGGATAGACTGATTCCAGGGGCCCGGCCCCTGAGAAGATTCTCTCTCAAGTCGATTCCCACTGAATGGAAACCAACTCTGTCTCGACCTAGATCATTTGTATTGGAAAGGCATATGGGAGTTCATTAACACTGTAACACTTTCTCCGAAAGAATTTCTGTTCCATCATTTCTTTTGAAGGTGGTATGTTGAGGCAGCAATGAGAAATAAGGGATGAGTGCATGAGGGGTACACGGTTGCATGGGGGAGGTGACAGGACCAGGCTTTTTTAAGGGGCTTGCACCCCACCCACCAACGGCTCAAGTCCTGGCGCACACATGCACACACATGCACACGCACACACATGTGCACACACACGTGTTCACACCGCTTGCCCTGCCCTGGGCTTATTCCCCCCAAAATCGAATCCTGATAATTATCCTTCTGATTATCATTTTGATTATCCTTCTGGTAATTCACACCCCTCTTTCCCACCCCTCACTCACTCAGTCTCTCACCCTTATGCTCAGATAACATTTACCGCCCCAGGGCCTGTGCTAGGGAAGGCCTGGTGACCACATTCTGGGCATTCTGGGTGTGGTGTTTTGGGTTGAATCTTACTGAAATTAGCAATATTGGATGGTTCCTGGCCTGCAAAATGATAGTTCACTATAATATGGTTCAGCTTAATATTATTCATGTACATACATTCCTATTTTGGGGTTCACAGCATTACAACAGAGTTATCAAAAACACAAATTGTGGCATTAGACTTATAATTTACTAGTTTTGAAGACTTAAGTTGTTACTTAACTCATCCGAACCTCATTTTCCTCATATAAAAATGGCGATAATAATAGTAGGCCCTACTTCACGGAGTTGTGAGGTTCAAAGACTTAGTCTTTAAAAAGTGCTCAATATGTTTTGCTCAGCACATAGTAAGTGCTCAGTAAATGTTAGCTGCTATTATCATCTCTGCTGGGAGGTATTAGCAACTGTCATCTACTACAGAAGTCTATGCACAGCTATTTCTATTTTGAAAACTATGAAATAGACTTACTCCATGAAGAGAAAACCTCCCAGCCAGCAAAACCACCACCATATCAATAGAGAAAACTGAATACTTCATTTCAACCATACAGATTCAATAAAAGTTCTTAAAAGAAAGCAGTTAGGAACTTCAGTGTTTGTTTGACTTTTGAGCAGAGAAGAACAAGATGGCAGTGGGAAGGACCCAGAAGACATGAGGGTGCAGGGGGGAGGTGGCGGGTGGCCGTGCTGGCTGGGTCTCCCTCTGGGCAGGTGTCAGTGCCTAGAGACTTGCTTGTTTATTCTGAATGAGAGCCAAGCGCTGAGTGCCCTTGTGAGGAGTTCATGTTGAGTTTCGTGTTTGTGCAGGCAGGGCTTGGAGGGCAGTGTTGCCACAAGGACGGATGGACAGACAGACACGTCTGGATTTATGACTGAGCAGCTGACCAGTGCCAGCTTGCTAGTGAGGACACACTCAGTTTAACAGAGGCTGCTGGTATCCGAAGCCGGAAGTCAAAGAAATTATTGATGTCATTAACAATCTTCCTGCAGAAGGGTGCACTGGTGCCCTGGCCATTCCCAGACCTGAGATTCCTGGTGCGGATTCCAGGAACACACTGACCCTGCCTCCACAGACAAGCTGGAAGCCAAGACCCCCTTCCCTCGTCGTCACAGGAGGCCACCACAGTCGGCCTGGTCAGCTACTCCAGCAACCAAGGGGTTTGTTCATAAGAGAAAGTGAAACAGAGGAAAGTTAGACACGTAGGTGTTGGACTACACTGGCTGGTCAGTGCCAAACGGAGCATTAAGGCCTAGGAGAGAGCAAGGCCTTGGGCATGGGGTGGGGTGGGGTGGGAGGCTCGCTTTTAATATTAGTGTGGCTCGGCCCATCCTCCCACCCGCTGGGCCTCAGTTCCACCATCTGAGGAACGATGATGAAACTCTGACTCGTGGGCTGTTGTGAGATTGAAAGCAGGTCCTGACTGTGCCTTGCCCAGTGCACCTTAGTTCATTTTCCTCCTCTCTGTGTGTACAATAGAAAGTCATTCCAGGAAGGAGCCAACAATTCTGGCCCCGACAGGCACACACAGCCTGCTCCACCTTGTGAAAGCAGCACCTCCCTTCTCCCTCCCTCCCTCCCTCCCTCTGTCCTCTCTTCCTGGATTTTCCCCAGAAGGCCCCAGGGCTCCCAGGCCAACTGCCAAACCGCAGGACTCTGCCACTGGCTTTCAGGGACCCCCTCCCCTCCACCCCCTGCAACCACAGCTCTGCAGGGCAGTCGTGCCTTGGGCTCCTCCCAGGACAGCGAAGCCCAGGGCCGCCCCGGCACTGTGCCAGCACTCGCAGGGGATTCATCCGAAACCACCACCTGACAGTCGACAATCGACAATCGGTGTTTATTTGGGGCATGCAGAGGAGCCAAGGGTTACAGAAGGAGCTGCGTTCCAGAATTCTCCATGATTCCCATCAGGCTGCGTCAGTCTGGCCCTCTACCTGGAAGGACAGCTAGGCTTTCTCTTTCCAATCCCCACGAAAGGACCACACTAGTTGCAGCCTAAAATCCCTCTTTGCACCCACTGACAACGCAACCCAAACCTGTGCCTCATCAAAGACGAGATATATTAAAGAAATGATGATGAGAATTGAGAATACCAAATCTTGTATATTTATGGTTGCCAGCAAAAGGAAGACTTCTTTATTTTACAATGTTTAATATTTCAAGTCTTTACTGAAATATAACATATATAGAAAAGTACACACATTGCAAATAGACAGTTGGGAATGGATGGCAGGGGAAAATTAAGGCTAGAACTGAGTTTCAAGCTCTTTTGCAGCCTCTTACAGCACAAGAATTGAGAGTATTCCTTAGGAACCCTTTTAGTGTATTTATTACAAGGCACGGCAAGCTGGAGCCGGCTTGCACCGGCTCAGAAGAGCCCATTTTCCCCATCCCTTCCCAATTCCACATTCCGTGACCTTACACCGGAACTTGAAATCAGGATTGGTGGGAGAATTTACACCACAGAAAGCAGTAGATGATAAGCATTGATTGATAGAATTAGCAGCCCCACCTTCCCCCCAGAGATAGTTTTTAAACAGTTACCAACAAACCACTGCTTACAACTCTCCTAAAATGTGTGAACAAAATTTGAGTAACTTTCTGGCCAACTGCAGTTTAATCACTCCCTGCCTCCTTTCTCAGAAAACTCCATTTCCCGCTATGCTGCCCTGAGAGTGCACAGCCTCTGCTGTCTTCCTTCTGGAAATCCTCACGCGTTTGACAACGGGTGCACCTCAGCCTCGTCTCCCCATTTCTGCTTTCTGTTAAGTGATTGCTGCTCTTGCGTGTGTTTAAGTGATTCCCCAGAGAGATGTCCAGGTGGCAGACGTGCAAACCCCAGCACTTCCTGGAAAGAAACCTGTGCTCTGTGGCTGACAGGGAGGCCTCCAAGAGCCTGCAGGAGCCCTTGGATTGCAGACAGTTCCCGGCTGTCCCCTCTGTCAGCTGACTTCCCCTCACTCTGCGCCTTTCTCCACTGATTGCATTTCCAACCTGACTGCGGACTGCCCTCCAGACAGATTAGAACCTTTCACCTAGGGCAGCAAGGTTAAGGAGAACCAAAGCACAGCCCCTCCCCTTCCCTGGCCTGCAGTCCTGTCTCTCTGCACGGGCAGCGTGGGTCAAATGATGTGCACGTCCCCTCTGACCGTGACCGGCCTGTCCCCACACAGCACTCCTTTCTGCAGCCTGGCTGCACGGGAACTCCATTTCTCACCCAAATGAGAGGGGGTGGGGCAGAACACCGAAGGAATCTTTCAAAGACCCTCCACCTGACCCCTGTCTGAACAAATAATTAATCTCTTGACAAAGCAGCCCGCTGATGGGTCCAGGCTGTGCCTGTGGATTTATGAGGTGACGTCAGTTTGGAGACCGGGACGCAGGGCCTGAGCTGTGTTTTACACACTCCTCAATTGTTTTAACGGGCCTGCTCCTGAAGGACGCCAAGTCTCTCCCCAGCTAAGCTTTATTAAAATGGCAAAGACAGAGGGGAGTGCTTTTCCAGAGAAAGCGGCTCACTTGGACTCTGCTCCCTCCCTCTGCCCCTGTCTACTGGAAAGCTCTCCCAGGGGGGAGGAAATGAAGAACTGCAAAGTACTTGCAGGTACATGCTTAATGCCTTAAACTCCTGCATTGTGTTAACAGCTATTCATGGGCTGGGCTTTAAAGAAATAGATGGATTCTCAATCTGACCAATTTAAATAATCCTTAAGAGAGAGCTAAGGAGGTAGATTTATGTCCTTAGTAACTAAATGACACATCAGAGTTTAGCCTGGGGGCTGGGTCTTTGCACTCAGAGTATTACAGTGCAAGTCCTTGAGAGGATCCAGATAAAACTGGGTTTAAAAAATGTGTGTGGGGGGTGGTGAAGGGGGAGAAAAAGGGTTAGAAGCCAGAGAGAAAGAAAGGAGGGGTGGAAGTGAGCAAGAGGGGACGGAGGCAAAGCTTTCATCCTAGAGACAAAGGTAGAGGGAGAGAGGAGAAGAAAATATACTTCTATTCTCTGTCTGTGTATGATGTGTCTACACACACATACATATACTTATGACACATACACACATATGTAATCTCTCTGTTTATAGACTGTACGTACACTCGCCTATTTCTGAGACTAAAGAAATATAAAGACAGAGACTTACTTATATTTAGAATTCCAGAAACATGTCTTAATTATTGAGATGAGGACCTCAGAGACCTGAAATATCTCATTTATGGCCACAAAATAAAAACTTAGCATGATTTTTGAGAGATGGTGAAGGTAAAGGAATGATTTCAAGGAAAGTGAGGGGATTAAGTTGAGAAGTGGGAGAAAGAAAGGGCCCTTCGGGAACGTGTATCCTCTGTGTGTCGCGTGTTTGAGCACACACGTTGGAGAATCTACATGGAGGCCGCAGCCCACTAGGGAATGGGGAAATCCAGAGAAATGATCTGAAACAACCCCCGTATATTTATATCAGGACCATAGAAGGCTGGTCAACCCAGCAACATTTAATGAGCAAAATATGTGCCTAAATCTAACCAGTTCCATTTAGTCAAAATTGAATTTGAATTCAGTCATTTTTGACTCTAAGACCCATCTCTTTCTACTATTTCACACTCTGTGGCAGTTATGAAGTCAAAACCAAGCACGACAGATGAAAAGAGGCTCCAGGGCTGGGAGCCACAAAGGCTGTGAGGACCATTTGGATGAGACTGGGTGGTCCCCCTGATTGCAGGGAGGATTCCCCTGGTGGCCTGGCCAGCGGCTTGGCTCCCCTCTCTGTCCTCACTCACGGCTCCACAGGCCCTCTCTGGAGCTTCCCTCGAGGCCAAGGAGGACAACCCCCCAACATAGAGAAGGACCAGCCTCTGTGAAGTCCTAGAGAGCAGAGGCAATGACTGTCTCCTATGTTACCTGCCACTCTGACAGGTCTGGCCCAGGGAAGACTTCAAGAAGCCATTTACGGAATTAAATGTCTCCACTCTGTGGACTGTGGAGCAAGATAAGCCTGCCTTCTAGAAGTCTGCAACGCAGATGAAATTGGATTTATACTCAGAGACAACTAAATGTAGCATGTAATGGGTGTGTTTATACATTTCATCCTAAGACCTAGATGGATGGAGAGATGCAGAGCCAGTGGCATCGTACAGATAAGGGAAACTTCACCATGACAGGGCAGGGAGGGTGCACCCTGACTCATCCGGGTGGGTACAGGCCCTTTAGAACTAGCTGAGATGGAGGGTCAGGATCAGCTAGACTTTGAGAGGGAAATATAACAAATAGAAAAAAACTTGATAAAATCAGATTTTGTCTCTTCAGCACAAAGGCTACATCAAGGTAGACTTAAGGCAGTCCCTTGGAAGCAAAGTTTCACAGGGTGTCTGGCTGTGTTCTTGGCCCAAGATCTAGATTTGTTCTTCAACCACCCTCCTCTGCTCACCCCAGGAGTGGGGCTACAAGGGAAAGCACAGTGAATACCTTCAAGGAACTTACCGTCTAGTGTGAAGACAGATACACACGTAGTGTCTTGAGATGTTAACTCAGCAAGATAATTGAATTATATATGCCAGAGGAATATAGTAGAAGAAATAAATAACTCTGCCAATAAGCATAAGGAAAGGCTTTACAAAAAGATGTCTTGCTTAACCAAGGCTTGATGGAATTTCCTTTGTAGACTAGGTGGGAGAAAGGCTCTCCTGGCAGAGGAAATTGTTTGCAAAGTGACAGAGGGATGAGAGGGTCTGATACATTGAGATAATTTATTGAGCATTCTGTACTCAGTGGCTGAAAACACTGTCATTTTGAGGACACCCCTCGGAAGTCACTGCCTTCAACTGTGCCTTTCTGGCATTGTAATGGCATCTTGGACACAAGTTCCTGGTGGTTAAAATGTGGGCATTTTCGGTAATTAGAAATGATCCAATTTGAAGTTATAATCTCATATTCCATTTAAGGTTTTCCTCATCCCTGTTTGTGATTAGAAGGACCAAAAAATATGTGTGTGAGGGGTATCTGCTCTTTTAGTTCTTCTCTCCTCCCCACTCTACACACGCATGTGGGGGAATGGTGCCCCACTTCAAACTGTTCCCTTCCCTCTCCAGGTCTCCAGCCCATGCAAGGTGTTCAAAAGGCAAGACCTGTGCCCATGTATCTTACTTAGGTAGCTTCCATCCTAGTCTTATTTCCAATAGCTGTTGCTGTCACTCTGCTAACATGGCTGATGGTGAATGCCTTCTGCAAATGCTCTCTCTTGACCTCTTTGTGGGAAGGGGATTCATATCAGTTGGCTGACTTGGAGAGACCAAGTTCTAGCTTAATTGTTTCCAAAAGCACTTTTCCCTGCCTTATGGCATCACAACCTATTGTTGCTGGGTGCTAGGGAGCATTGACCGCCCTGCTTGTGTGGAGAGCAGGAAAGACAGCCAAACAGCATAATAAACCCTGCTCCATTCCATGGTATCCACTTGACCCAAGGAAATCTCATGTCTCCATGCCAAGATAAAAGGAGGGAATGTAGACGTTCCCCTTCTCGATACAATTCTTTTCTCCTGCTGTGGGTGATGAGGGGTTGGGGAGAAATGCATGCAGGGAAGTTTATCAAGTGCATCAACTGTGCTACTCAAGCAAATCTCTAACCAGGGACTGGGATTCCAGCATTCATTTATTGGAGCATCCACAGTCTCTAAGACCGACTGTCTTGGCTGGCCCCCACCCAGCTTGGGCAAGAGGAATACATTGCACTCCCTACTCAGCCTGCAGTCATCAATCTGACGATTCTTCCCTCTGCTCCTCCTTTGTCTTCTACTTATGTAGCTGGGCTCAGGCAGGGGAGTGGGAATGGGGCTGGAGTGTTGATGGTGAGGGGCCTAGTCGTGGGACCCCAGGATAGTTTCCACAGAGCATCCGGTTTCAGAGTGTACACTCTAGAGACAGTGTAGAAAATGAGTGGGACATGTTATGAGGCTATTCCCATAGTCTAGCTGAAAGATGATAGGAACAAGACTAGGAAGGAGGGGAAAGGAAGTTAGGAAGTAGATTTGAGGGTGAAAATAATTGAGGAATATAAGAGGGTGGGGGAAAGAGATATATCTAACATTTAAACTTTTATTTCAGCAACAGATTTCATAGTAGTGCTATTCACTGAGCTCAGAGGTCAGAGGCTGGGAGGGATAGGGGAAGGGTGGAAGAAGAGTTGAGGAATGAAGAGAAGAGAGTTCAGTGTGAGGCACGTGATGGTGGAGCAACATGAGATAGAGTCCAGGCAGAGAGAGCTGTAGGGTCCAAAAAACAGAAGTATATGAACTTAGAAAATAAGAACAGAAAAGAGTTGAGTGTGAAGGAGAACATCCCCAACTTCAGTGAAAACACAAAATAACTCAATGTCATGGGATGAGGAGAAGTTGCTGATCCCAGGGTGCTAGAGGAAGATTGTGTGGGAAAGAGGGTATTAGATATTAAACCTAGAGCTATAGTAGCTGCTAGATCATAAAGCACGTAGAAGGGTGTGTAGGATGGTTGCAGAAAAATAGAGAGGACATACACTGTATCAGCAAAGATGTTGGGAGAGGTAATGTACCAGAACTAGGAAGCTGTTTCTATCTGATAAAACGTAAATTGGAGCTATTCATTTACTTATTTGAAGGTTTTATAATGAGCCAAACAGTGATGTTACCAAAAGCACAAGGCTCCTCTAGGGGACTTGGGAATGCCCAGATTTCACTGAAGGGAAATCTAGCTAAATATATTATTTTCCAGAAACACATTGTTCAAAACTAAACACTAATACGGACTCTTTTACCTATTCTCTGTGGGGAGACCATGTTTTAATAACATGACACCATCAGTAAATAATTTAGTATCTCAAGACCAGAGAGTGCCTGGACCTACCTTCCCCAAACCTATACCTTCTCAGAAGGACTCTTTTTGGATTTAAAAATGTATAGGGAAGGCATGCCATTATGCAAAAAACCTGGCAAAATTTCCCCATATTTGCTCAGGTATTTGCTTTCATATCCTATGTTTGCAGAATATTGCCATCTACCCTTTATTTTTTAATTTTTTAGATTTTTATTTCTTTAGTTTTAATTGACAAATAAAAATTATATGTATGTATGGTGTACAACATGATATTATATATGTACATTATAAAATGGCAAAATGAAGCTAACTAACATATGCATTACCTCACATACTTATCATTTTTTGTGATGAGAATTCTTAAAATTTATTCTCTTAGTAATTTTCAAGAATATAAAACATTGCTATTAACTATAGTTGCCATGTTGTATAATGAATCTCTTGAATTTATTCCTTCTGTCTAATTGAAACTTTTTATCCTTTGATGAACATCTCCCCAACTACCCTACCTTAGCCATCCCTGCTAACCACCACCCTACTCTCTGCTTCCATGAATTTGTCTTTTTTTAGATTCCACATAAAAATGAGACTGTGCAGTATTTGTCTTTCTGTGTCTGGCTTATTTCACTTAACATAATGTCCTCCAGTTGTTGCAAATGACAGGATATTCTTTTTTTTCAAGGCTGAATAGTATTCCATTGTGTACAAACCACACAGTCTTCACCTATTCAGTCGTTGATGGACACTTAGGTTGATTCCATTCCTCGGCTATTGCAAGTAATGCTGCAATGAACATGGGAGTGCAGATATCTCTTTCATATTTCCTGTGGATATATACTCGGTAGAGGGATTGTTGGATCATATTATAATTTTATTTTTAATTTTTGGAGGAACCTTCATATTGTTTTCCATAATGACAGCACTAAGTTACATAACACCCCTTTAGAATGAATGTTCATGTTCCCTTTTTGCAAGAGACCGATCATTTCTAGTCTTGCTGTTAAGATGGTGGCCAAACTGTCATCTGATAGATAATCCCTTAGCACAGTCCCTGGCACCCCTGGGAGTGAAGCAGCAGCAAAGGTCTGTCCTCTAATGTGTCCCTTGTTGTTAGAGCAGATCTCTGCAGCTTACTTCACCCAAAGGGCTGGAGAATCTTTCTCCCGCCCACCCTACCTGCAAGACTCATGGTCTGCGTCCTTGAGCACTTCAGCGAAGGGGCTTGGGAGAAGGACTCAGATAATGTGTTTATTCTTCCCCAGACACCCCCTCCCATCCTCAGCTCCAAATCCATTTATCTCCCCCATAAAGTGCTTATTGACAGAGAACGTGAACGCTCAGAATGATGCCGGCTGAAGACAAGCCTCTTCAAACAGAGCAGTCAGGTTTCCTCTTGCTCTCCCCAGGCTGAATCCCAAACAGCCGTGTTGCTGCCTCAACCTCAAGGATTAGCTCAGGGACTCCCCCTCCTCCCACCACCCACTGCTTTCTTGGGTAGTTGATTTTTCAGAGAGAAAATGCCTGTGGTGGAGGCATGAAATAGCACTGCTCAGCCTCAAGAAGAGGTTGATAAGCTCATTCAGCCAACAAGTAATTTTATCATGCCTCCCAGAGAGCCTCAGCCCCACCTACATTTGCAAATACTCTCTTACTACACACTCTGTGTTTTCAAGTCTCTAATTCTGATTCTTCTTTTGTTGGTGAAGAAGAAAGTGGGTTTCCAGGTATGCAACAAAAACAACAAAAAAGTCCATCAAAAATAGGACTGAAGGGAGAGGCAGAGCTTAGCACGTGATTTTCAGCTCCATGTCTGATTTCACGTAGGCTGCAGCCTGATTTCTCTTGGATCATTTCTGCCTCAGCTAGAACTTAATTAAATGATCATATTGGGTTAATGTTTGTCATCCAGATGGATTAGGTACAGTCTCCCTTCTACAGCAGCTGCAGGACCAAATGACATCCAGCTTCACGATTCTCTGAATTCTACCAACAAGCAGAACTGCCGTTCATTCAAGCTACGACTACAAGGCACCGTTCAGGAGTGGCACAGTCACACAGAGCCATCCTCTTCCAGAGACTTACAGTCCGGGACAGAGGACAAGAGTTTCAACATGGCACTTGGTAATGAGGAAAGGCAGAGGCCTGGATTCAAATCAGCTCCTGCCACTGCCACAGCTATGGTGGGAAAGTCCACTTAACCTCTCTGTGCCTCCGTGTTCTTATCTGTAAAATGTGGCTGATAATTGTGTGTATCTCAAAGGGTTTTTGTGAAGATTAAAGGAGATAGTATATGTAAAGCACTTGGGACGATGTCTGACACCTACTATTGCTTCTAGCTATTATTATCATAAGAGAGCCACAAATAGATATAATATATAGCAAAATATCCTGAGGTGCAGAGGAGGATGTGGTATTATTAATTTGGGGGAAGGCAGTATAAGGAGAGTGGATATATTCCAGGTCAAAACCTAACCAACAGGCAAGGGAAACCTGCACTATACTATACTCTGCTATAATATACTAGGCTTTGCTATACTGTGCTATTACCAACGTTCATGGGAAGCCACCATTTTGGACTAGTGTCCTGCATCGGGCCCCAGCAGACCAACCAAACCAGAGTGGAGTCACTCATGTTAGATGCCACCTAATCAAAATGAACTCTGCGATGGGCCAGTTTCCAAGAGAACAGGAGGTTCGCAGTAACCGATCACAAGGAGCCCAGTTTACACAGAGCCAGCATGATAAAGAAGTCCCCTCTGTTTTAACCCTTAAGGAAAGTAATTTTGAAACCACCAATCCACGTTCTGTTCCATTTCTGCTTTCTCCAGCTCCTTTCCACCTACAAATCCAGCCCTTCTGCTCAGCTCATTGGAGCACTCATTATAGAAGGAGTGCTTTACAGAAGGAGGAGTTGCCCTGTGCTAGAATTGCACATAAAAGCCAATTAGACTAGTGAACTAAATTTGTTGTGATTTTGCCTTTTGATACTATATGAGGGTGAAGAGAGAGGAGCTGACCAGTTGTAGAATCAACAGGGTTTGACAGACATTAGATGGAGGAGATAGTTGCCAAGAAGGGGTCAAAGACAATTCCAAATGTTGAGTCTTGGCAAGTTGAGGAATAATGGTATTACGAATAAACTGGGAAGTCAAAAACAAAAAACAAACAAACTTGTTTGTGGAAGAATGTGGCAGGCTTGATTTTGATCATGTTGCATTTGAGATGCTGGTGGAATATTCTGGTAGAGATGTCTAATTGGCAGTTGGAAATTATGTTCAATGGAAAAGATGAGCTCTCGAGATACTGAAATTTGAAATTATCAGCAAGAAGACAAAGTTGAGAGTTTCAATTAAACATCCAGAGGGACGGTAATACAGAATCTTAGACTAGGTATGCATTTTGGGTTCCAGAATAGAAAGAATTGCTAGCAAAAGGAGAGGGAGAAGCGTCCCTTTCCAGAAAGACAATGCACCAACTCTCCAATCAATGCAAGTATTCCAGGCTCATCAGCAATATGAATGTCATTGTGAATGGATCCATCAAACTACCATTTATTGATTTTTTTTCCTCAGTGAAAGGAATTGCACCAGTTCGCTTGGAGTCTCATCAATGCTGGGTGAACAGATTAAACTGTCTCTAGAGTAACAAAGCTTAGGACCAGATGCTGAAGTGGAACTGGAAAGTCCAGTCATGGCCAAGCCCAGGTTAGCCATTCTGGTCCTTTCCTCTGCTGTACTCAGTTAATGATCCCGATATCTGGGACTGAAGTTCCTGAGCATTCCATGCCCATGATCTGGTCTGGAAGCAGCTCTTCTCACCTGTTCTACCATGCTACACTGAGAAGTGTCCTCCAACTCCTGAATTCTTGTCAGATCTTCTACTTGCTTTTCCCTCTTTCCCTCTCCTTTGACTGATCCAGCCAATTCATTGCTTCCTGCCTAATGCTATTCTATTACTAGTTTTAGATCATTAACACTCTTTCATCCTATCATTCCCTTGCTCAAAAAGCCTCAATAGTTCCTTATTGCCCAGTGCATTGTGTGTGAGCTCCTTAACTTGGCATTGAAAATCCTCCCAACATGTCTTATCCTCAACCACCTGTGACTTTTATTGCAGCCAAACAGGACCCTTGATGATTCTTGAACTCCATTGTGTGTCCACACTTCTATGCTAGTGCTGAATCTCAGACTGAAATCTGGTTCATACTTCACAAAGCAGCTGGTTTTTGCACCCACATCTTAAAGTATCTATTTCTGTTCTCTCAATGAGATATAAACTCTTCTAGGAGCCAGTAGAGTGCAGAGGCCAAAAGCTTATATTCTAAGAGTCCACCATCTAGGTTCAAATCCCAGCTACATCATTAGCTGATTGTGCGGATCATACACAAGTCACTTTTTGCTCTGCGTTCATTTCCTCATCTGGAAAATAAAGAATATTAATCAGATATTAAATGAGATGATATACATTCAATCTGGCGCCTGGAGCCCTGGAAGCATGCAGCAAACTTGAGCTAGCAGGGCAGGTGCTGCTGCCAGCCCACACACATCCTCCTGGTATTTGTCTCTGCATTCTCAAGGCTGTTTATGGACAACATTTGTGACTCTCTACAGTCATGATGACATACTCAGTTCTCACTAAGGGCAGACTGGAAGTGTCTGAGACATAATCAGTCTCCCACGAAGCAACCCTCAAACAATGACAGATGGAGAGTTAGTGAATGAATATCCCGTATTTGGAATAACTCTCAAGCATTTTCTATAATGTGGACAGTGTAGAATCTCTACTGTCTTCCAGAGTTCTCCAGCAGACTCTAAGGCCAGTTGCCTTCTATTGTAACTGGCTTGACAGCTACCTTGTATCAGCTTCCTTCCCTTCCCTGACTTATTCTCCACTCTCCTACATGTGTTTCCTGAGATCATCTTCCAAATAAATTACTTGTACTGTATTTGGATTCTTGTCTTGGGGTCAGATTCAGGAGGAATCTAAAACCACAACAGCTCTTATCATTAGAGAAGCCTTCTTTCTCTGAAACCACCAAAGTATGACTTTGTTTGCGTTAGTCTCCTTGTGGTTATAATCTACCCTTCTAAGACTTAAAATCCAACAGAAAAATTAAGACCAGACTACAAATAACTCTAAACAGTGACTCTCCCTCTCACAGCACAGTCCCTCTGATGTGGACGTTATGTAGTCTGTGTTTAGAAAACAAAAGTATCAGGGGAGATCAAAAGGTTACTCTGTGCATGTAAAAATAGAACAAGTACTGGTGATTGGTCACTAAAAATATTTGACAAACTTTTGTGGTTCAACACACCCTTGCTCATGGGGATAGATCTACCTAATACACCTGTAAGTCACTCAGGATGCTGCCCCCTTGATGTCAGTCAGGGCTCCCCTCTCCCACCGCAGCTAGATCCAAGAGGCATTTGCCATGACCTCACCACTGTTTTCTCTTGTTAATGTATTTGTGTAACCTTTTACATTTTCTAAATATGGAAAACATTCTACAGAGATCACATTTTAGGCAGCTGCTTCCTGAAGACCTAAAGGTTCTCACTTTAATCTTCTTAGCACATTCTTCAGGCCGTGGTGTGGAGTGGGTGATTTCCGCAAGACTTTTTTGTAGAGGTCTAATCCAGCCGTGGGGTGTGGTTTCTTGTAACAGCCAGTTAGGAAGATTTTACTCTCCAAACTCCTGTCCTGACCCCTTCCCGAACTTTGCCTCCCTGATCTTGAGGTCTGTCTTACAGGGAAGATAAATTCTAGAATCAGTGAACTGTGAACTAGAGCCCGAGGATTATCGACAGGTAATGGTGATACCGCATCAGGTGGCTGCATGAGATTTGTGATTACAAAGCTAAGAGTGGCTGCTACCTTTGGTGCTTCCAGCAGTAGCCTTCAAAACTATCCTTCCACGGTAGAGTTCTCAAGGGAGGTCCATGGACTATTTAGGTAGAAGGACTTCTGGAGCTGCTTAAAATGCAGATCTGACTGGTTCCTCTCAGGCTCGCTGAATCAGAATCTCCTGTGCAGGTGATTCCATTTGCAGTTTTTACAAACTCCCTGGGTGATAAGGTGACCAACTCATCTAAGTTTTAGTATTGGAAATCCCAAGTTAAGGAAGCTCTTTGGTCCCAAGAGAGTTGGCCACCCTGTGAGTGCATTTTATGCACACTGAATTTTTAGAGCTGTCTTACAGACCCCAACATGTGCCACACTAACACAGATGTTACTTTTACTTGGCAAAAGTCTCTGAGCCTTTGAGGAGACTTTAATCCAGTGTGACATTGGGGTCAGAGCTCCCTCAGACGTGGGTCTTAGTGAGAGCCTTGGTGGGGCTTGAGTGTTTGGGAGACCCAGAGTGTGAGTTTGTTACTTTACTTTTCCTTTCTTTTGAATCTCAGGTATGGGGAGTTGAACTTGGTCCTGAGTTTATAGTAAATGATTTTATTCCATGTCTACAAGGCCCCACTCTGGAGTTGCATGTTATTTTTTCTCATTTTCACCCAACTCTCCATGTCCAGCAGAACTTTACAATGTGATTGTTATAGACTCTTGAGTTTGTGTCCTTGTAGAGCATAGAGCATTGCTCCTGTAAATTTTGCATTCTGCTGCAGATTTCTTTCTAACTCTTCCCTTTTTCTGTTAAGTACTGTATTTCGTGCTGTGTGGTCCTTTAATTTGTTGTTTCTTGTGGCAGTATTTGTGCCCTTCTGCGATCACCCTACCTTGACCATGGGCTGCACCTAGTGATTTACTCCTAATGAACAGAATGTGGCAAAAGTGATGGCATGTCACTTTTGAGATTGGATTACAGAAAGCCTCTGTTTTCCTCCCTTGCTCTCTCACTTGCTTGCTCTGGAGGAAGCCAGCTGAAATTTTGCAAGCTGCCCTATGGAGAAGCTAATGGCAAGGTTGGGAGAGAGGCCTCCAACCAACAGCTCGCGAGGAATTGAGGCCCTCAGTCCAATAGCAGTGAGGCACTGAATCCTGCCAACAGCCTCGTGGGTGAGCTTGGAAGCAAATCCTCTCCTAGTCTGGTTGAGACTTGAGATGACTGTAGCTCTTGCCAACACTTGATTGCAGCATTGTGAGAGACCCTGAGCCAAAGAACCCAGCTAAGCTGTGCTGGCTCTTGGCCCATAAAGACTGTGATATAATAAATGTTTGTTGTTGTAAGATGTTGAATTTGGAGTAATTTGTTACACAGCAATAGATAACTGATATGCTTCCAATCATCACATACTCCCCGTAGCATGCCTCCACCACATGGTACTTGCCTGCTCCCTGCAGATGGACAGCTCACTGACTCCAGCTCCCACTCCTGCTGCAGGCACCACCACCACAAATACCTCCAGAAAGACCCCCTCTGGATCTGTGCCAGCCGTTCTCTGGGAGGTACGTGCACAATGGGAGAGCCCAGAGACTAGGAAAGACTTAGAGCAATGCTCTCAATTTCTCCACTTCTAAAACTGACAGTATTGCCACTTAGACAAGAAGATATTTTCTCCCTAAGCATTTTGTTCTAAAAGTACATAGTCTTTAAGGGGAAACAAAAGAGACCACCCGATTAATGAGTATTTTAGATGTGGGGTGGTGGGTTAAGGAATAGTCAGGGTGGTCTGTGGAACAACTCGAGAGTTGGTGTCCTGTCTTGGAAAGACTCTCAGGTATGTCACTTCTTTTGTTCCTCAGGCTGACTGATTCATGCTGGGCTCCAGACATGAAGGCTAGGAGCAAGAGGAGGGAAGCCTTGTTCCAAGCTGAGTGGACACATCTATAACCATTAAAACAATATTTCTCTGTTTGGATTGAGTAAATGGCCTCAGATTCCTGGAAATGTGTGCAGAGACCCCGTGGCCATGAGAAGATCTGTCATTTTATTTTTTACAGTAGGCTGAAATATATTTGGAAGTCATTGGACTGTGTCTGCCCTACATCAAAAGGCGTTTCATAACAAAACACCATCATGCCCCATTTATAGTAATAGCATGCTGTGCTCAGCTGCTGTAGGCAAATAAAATATGTTCTTGTAATATAAACAGCCTCACCTTCCCTCTAAAGACTAAAGAGTCATGAAAGATTTATTTAAATAGGATTTTGAAATATAGAGATACACACAAATACATGTTAAACATTCACACGTGTGTATACATATACAGATAGATAGGTAGAGCACACACAAGAGATTGTCATACAAGGACTCTAAACTCTAAAATCTAATATATAGTGTTGGAGGAGAAAATATTAGAGCCAGAGAGACATTAAAAATCTTTCAGCACAAGCACCTCATTTTTTTTTTTTTGCTTTTTTCCCAATTTTTTTTCATTGTGGTAAAATACACATAAAATTTCTCATCTTAACTATTTTTACATGTATGGTTCAGTGGTATTACATACATTCATAATGTTGTGTAGCCATCACCATCATCCATCTTTGTAACTCTTTTTCATCTTGTAAAACTGAAACTCTATCCCTATTAAACAGCAACTCCCCATTCCCTACTAACCCCGACCTTTGGCAACCACCATTCTAGTTTCTCCTGTTGCTATGATTTTAACTAAGTACTTTATACAAGTGGAATCTTACAGTATTTGCCTTTTTATGACTGGCATATTTAACTTAGCATAATGTCCTCAAGATTTATCCATGTTGTAGCACATGTCAGAATTTCCCTCCTTTTTAAAGCTGAAAAATATTCTATTGTATTTATGCACCATAATTTGCTTATCTATTCATCTAGCCACAGACAGACACTTGGGTTGCTATTGTGAATAATGTGCTACAAGCATGAGTGTGCAAATATCCCTTCAAGACCTCACTTTCAGTTCTTTGGGATACATATCCAGAGTGGAAATGCTAGATCAAATGGTACTTCTATTTTTAATTTTTTGAGGAACTGCATACTATTGTCCATAGCATTTGTACCATTTTATGTTCCCACTAACAATGCATAAGGGTTACAATTTCTCCATATCCTGGCCAACACTGATTATTTTCTGTTTTCTAGTATTTATTCATTTTTATAGTAGACACCCTAATGTATGTGAAGTGGTACCTCGTGGTAGTTTTGATTTGTTTTTTTCCTATGATTTGCAATATTGAGCATCTTTTCATGTGTTTATTGGCCATGTGTGTATCTTCTTTAGAGAAATACCTATTCAAGTCTTTTGCCCATTTTTGAATCAAGCTGTTTTTTGTTGTTGAGTTTCAGGAGTTCTTAAATATTCTGGTTATTAATCCCTTATAGATAGATACATGATTTGCAATATTTTCTCCCATCCTGTGGGTTCATGCATACATTGCTGACATTATCTTTTGATGCACAATTTTTAAAAAATTTTCATGAAATCCAATTTGTCTATTTTTATTTTGTTGTCTTTGCCTTTGTTGCCATATCCAAAAAATCATTGCCAAATCCAGTGTCATGAAGGTTTTCCTCTACGTTTCTTCTAAGAGTTTTAGGTTATATATTAATTTGATTCATTTTGAGTTTTTGTATATAATGTTAGGTAGGGATTCGACTTCATTCTTTTGCATGTGGATATCCAGTTTTCCCAGCACCATTTGTTGAAAAGACAGATAGTCATTTTACAAAGGAGAAAACTGAGGCCCAGAAGGAGAAGTGGCATGTCCAAGGCTTGTGGCCTCTGCCTCCTGGTCAATGCTACGCCAGACACTTACAATTAACATAAACTTAAGTTTAAATTGTTCAGAAAAAGAATCATTTTCTTATCTTTCATGGGTTCGCTAATGGTGTAATTAATTACTAACAAACAGATAGTGCTCAGGCTGATAGAGCATGTGACGATTTTAATGCGTTGTCCACAAATTCTTTGGTATTTCTTCCCTCAAAAGGTAGAACTTGTTTCTCCTTCCATTAAGGGTAAACTGGACTTAGTAACTGGCCCCTAAAGATTGAAATATGGCAGAAATGACAGTGTGGGACTTCTGAGAGTAGGTCATAAAGGGCATTACAGTTTCTTCCTTGGTCTCTTTTGATAACTCCCTATGGGGACATCAGCTGCTTTGTCTGGCTCTTCCCCTCCATGTCCTTAGGAACCAGCCTCCTCCCATGGCCATCTGAGGGTGCCACCTTGGAAGCAGATCCCCCGCCCCAGTCAAGCCCTCAGATGACTGCAGCCCTCGTTGACACCTTGACTGCAGCTTCATAAAGAACTCTCAGCCAGAACTACCCTACTAAGCTGCTCTCAAACTCTTGATCTACAGGCACTGAGATAATAAAATTTTATTGTTTTAAGCCATTAAATCTTAGAGTGATTTGTTATGCAACAACAGATAACTAGTGCAGAGAATTAACCAGCCTCCCTTAAATTACCACCACGAAAGTGGCTGCCTATTTTATTAGAGGATTAAACCAGCCTGCTGGAGAACATTCTTTCTCTCAGGGCCTTGGCATTTAAGCTTCAACAGCAAGAAGGATCAAAGAGGGAGGCTTCATGGCTGCCTTCTGGCTACCTGTGTTGGGTCCACAGCCTGGGGAGCCTGGGGTGCTCTCCTGGTCCACCTTGCATGAAACTGACATGGAAGAAGATGTGTCCCTTCTCAAGGCTTGACTCTAGAGACTTGTGGAAACATTCTAGATCAGGATCATATGAAAACAGGCATTAGACCTGGGTTCTAGTTCCAGCTCTGTCCAGCTCTGGATGTGTCACTTTGGCCAAACTTCCTTCCTTTTGTAGGTCTTAAGTTTGGCCTCTTTAAATAAGGGAACAATCACCCATGCTTTGTCTTCTAACTTCCTCCTTAAAACAAGGAGCTGAAGATACTGGCCACCGTCAAATGACCAATGGACAATTCCCTCTGCTATGCTGGAATTGGCAGTCTGGTCCCTCTTTATCTCCTTTCCTTGCCTTTTCTTCTTTTCTTTTCTTTCTTTCTTTCTTTCTTTCTTTCTTTCTTTCTTTCTTTCTTTCTTTCTTTTTTTTTTTTTTTGGCTCTGTTTGTGCTCTAAGTCTTTCAGCTGGGGACTCAACAGTGACATTAAATGGGGAAAAAACTACCAAGAAAGTGCAGTTAAGGTATAAGCTCACCTATAGAGCAATGGGAAGGCAGTGTTACCCAAGAGGACTGAACCCCGAGTCAGATGTCTGGAGCTACATTATTGTGGCTTTGCCACTCACTGGGTGTGTAATTTTGGATAAGTCACCTCACCCTTCTTGACCTTAGCTCCTTCTTCTTAAAGAAAAAAATAATAATTATTACAATAGTCAATGTTTAACTGTATTGTAAACACAGGGTTAAACAAGCTGCAGGCATTGTCTTTAACACAACCCTGACATATGGATTATTGTAACATAAGCAGCCTCATAAACTCCATATTTTACAGATGAAGAAACAAAGGCTCAGAGATAATAAGTGTGGAGCCAGGATTCAAACCCAAGTTCTTAACTACCACAGTCATGGTAATTCTGAATCATTGAACCGGGGCTCTCTGGGCACTAGGATTCAGAAGAGATGCAGCATGTGTGAGGAACTGGTGGGGTCAAGGCTGCTGAGTATTTAGCTAGACAAGAAACCACAGACTGAACTTAGTGTCAGGGAGACACTGGTTTTGGAGGAAAGGGAAGATTCTACCCACTTTTGATACCGGTCACTGTAGTTTTGTGATGCCAGCAAGAAAGCAAAGTAAAAACAAAAAGGGCTGGGTTCTGAGTATGCAGGGCATCTGCAGAACTGGTGCCAGCATCTTCAGTAATTACGGATGAGTATGCCCCGCCGTGGACATTGACAACGTGGACACGGACACTGGCCGCAACTGAATGCCTTCAACAGACATCAGTGACAGAGTCTCAGCGGTGACTGGAGTCATTACCCCAGATGAGCCAGGGCAGGAGAGGGTAAATGCACCAGATGTCACATGGCAGCCCAGAGGACCAGTTTGCAAAGCATGTATGGGACACTCTCTGAGGCTACCCATGAGACACCAAGGGAGACAGAAACCCAGGAAAAGCTGGAAGAAATTTGAGAGAGAGCTTATATTTCTATAGAATAGAAGTGTATTTTCCTGGAGAAATTCTGTGTTTGCTCTTATGATCCTATTTTTATCCTCAGACTTGGGTGGTCTGAAAAATGTAGGTTACTGATGACATGGAGGGGTGCTCCTCCCTGGTGCTCTGCAAGGGTCTTTCATTTTGCCTCGTGGTTCCCAGAATCACAGAATATTAAATTCCGTTGATGGAGGCACCAGGGCTGGCAAATGGCAGTGCACATCCCTTGGTGAATCTTGAAAGCATTTCTGATGCTAATTTGTTGCCCCTGGGACTCCTGATGTTGAACTGTGGTTATCTAGTTTAGTGGTCCCAGTTCTACTTGGTGAGAAAAGAGAATACTTTCTCTAACTGGCCACAGTGCTCTCCAGGGAACGATGTCTGATCTGGGGCAAAAAGGCATTGTTCTCTGCTGGTTGTTAGGAGTCCCAGCCTCTCTGCGGGAAGGCAGTTTGCAGCTGTCCCATCCCATCGCATTGAGGTAAGCGCCTGTAGGGAAGGGAGCTGGGGGGAGATGCGGTGAGGACCACATTCCTCCTACCAGGAAAAAGGGGCTGGCTTCTTTCTGAGAACTGTTTTCTGCTGGGAAGGGGCTGGATGAACCATCTAACCCCACCTTTTTCTTAGAAATGGAGAGATTTCCCACCAGAGGAAGGAGAGGGGAGGCAAGAATGGAAAGGGCTCGGGGCATGTCCCTCCCTTTCCCTCTCCAACAGAAAGAAAAGCTGTCTTCCATTAGAAAGGGGAAGGAGATTCAAAACATGTGGCGGGAAAAGTGCTGGTCCTGGAGGGCCCTGTGAGAGCAGGGTAAGATGCAGGGAGGACAGGAGATGCGAGGAGGACAGGAGGTACACAGAGGCATCTGGACAGGGTGCCCGTTTTGCAGGCCCTACATGGTGCTCAGCATCTTTTCCTCTTCACTCTTCCAGGGCTTCTGGTCAGGCTGTGATCTTGGCCTTTGGCTGCCTCCCACTCTGCGCTAAAGGGAGCAGGAACAGCAGCCCAAACAGGGGCAGCACAGCCAGAACTTTCTCCTGGGGGTCAGTGAGTAATTTGCACAACATCAAGACCACCCACTGAGGCAGTTCCAGGAGTTCACAACCTCTAGCACTAAGGCATCTAAGCAGTTTGGTTTTGCCTGCGGAGAGCCTCCTCTCTAATCTCAAAGTGACTGGGCTGTCTTCCTCCCTTCCTTTGAAACACTCCCAGGCTCCTACTTCCTCTAAGAAGCCTTCTCAGATTGGATTGTTTCTGCAGAAACTCCATATTCCTCCTCCCCAGCCAAAGACAAAAGGCCAGTGCTGTGGAGCCGCTGCTCTTTCCCGTTGTTGGCATGTAGGGAGGCCTGCCTGCCTGTCTGCCCTCCCCACCCAGGCAGAGCTGGTGACTGGGAGACACTGGAGGTGCCGATAGAGCTGTGGCTAATTTCCTGGAAAGCAAGCTGCTATCTCAGAGACCCCAGAGTTGCCAGGAGTCACGAGGCCCCAAAGCCTGAAGGCTGCTTTAAAGATGACTTGCAGGGTAGGATTTACATATTACACACATTCCCTAAGAGATCAAGGCCCAGCAGGCTGTGATCAGGATTTCCCTGGGGGTGGGAAGGTTGGATCTGGAAAAGGGGTGAGGCAAGGTCATTTTGATTTGCCCAATGACTTACAGAGCAGGGAGATGATCCGAGCAGGGGCTGGGCACTCCTGGAATCATGCAAATGTGGGCCTGTGTCGGTTTTCTATCAGCCCCTCTCATTGGAGCATGGTGGTTTCTTATGGGTTTACAGTTTGTACCAAGCACCCAGGCCCCAGAGAGTCCTCTGTCTCATGGTGTTACCAAAAGTTCAGCATCTGTCCCTGAGGCTACATCAGAAGAATGAGGACAAGTGGTTCGAGGAGAAGGAAAGAGGAGTTTACTAATTCGGCAGCAAATAAGGAGGTTGGCAGACTCCAATCTCAAAGTACCAGCGTCCTGCTTCTGAGCAGAAGTACAGAGCTATTAATGGTTCTGATTCATCCCATCTTTGGCTAAGACAATCTTGTGACCTCCATCTGGATAATTCCCTTGAGCCATCTCCTATGGCACAAAGAACAAAGGATACTCCTCTGACCCTCCCAACCACTGGCCTGAGACAGTGATATAGGTTTTAGTTCTGAAAAAAGATAAGGGGGTTTTGAAGAGACAGAAAACATTTTTACCCTTTTTCAAGCCATTTTCTCTGTTGCAATGGAAGGCACACTCCCTGGCCCACTTCAAGCCATGGTGTCACCAGCCATGTCCCAAGGGAGCAGCCATTGGAAGGCACATGGCAAAGCTTCATCCCTGCCCTGTGGGCACTGTGGCCTCTGAGGCTTCCAGCCATGATGGCAATAATCAGTCGACTATAACTGTTAAACCTCAGCTGGTTCATATACAGGGATATATATTTCTGCAAAGAATAGTGTCATGGACCTTTAGAGCTGAAAGAGATTGTAAATATTGAGGCCAATTTTTATTTGGTACAAAAAGAAACTAAGGCCCAAAGAAGTACACGATGTGACCAAGATCACACAACCAGCTTAGTGTTAGTCCCTCCTCTGCAAAGACCTCCACCCTGTGCTGTTTCCATAAGAAGTGATGTCAGGGTGAGACACTCCAGGCATGGAAAAAAATTGATGTAGTATTCAAAATAAATACAACACCAAATTTTAAAAGATAGGACTTACAAGTGTTACTAACGTGAAAATAACTTTTTTTCCCTCCTGCATATTTTGATTGCAAAATTCTGCAAAAGTTCATTAGAGATGAACTTTTCCATTTTTTGTTTAATTCATGCTTAGCCTGATGCCTTGTAGCACATGCTCAGTCTTGCTGACTGGGTGATAACCCACAATGACATGTGCCATACACTTTGAGAGTGAGCACATTTATGTAATGAGAGTCCCACACTCTCATTTTCCCTTTGCTTCTTCTCTGAGGGCTCTATGGAGGAGGAGAAATGTTAGGAGTAGTTTAAGGGCTGGGCAGGGACACAGAGCCAGGGTCCCCCAGCTAAGTAAGGGTATAGCATTATCTTGGTAGCAGTTGTGCCTATTCACTGGACTCTTGTGCCACGCCTGGCCTCCTTGGGAATCTGGGGAAGCACTGAAGCCTATTTGGTGGATCCCTTCTTCTGCCCTGCAGGCTTCCTGCATCACCAGCCAAGAACACAACCCGATGAGTGAGGGAAGAGCCAGAAAGTCCAGACTGATGCACACTGGGAAATGGGCTAATTTTAGATCTGGGGACTGGGTGGGGATCAGATTTGAGGGTGGGGATCTTGGATGGGGGCCACGTGCAGATTCAAGGCTAAATGCTGGGGCCTAAGGCTCTCCCAGAGCACGCAAAAGGAAGACTCTGTGGGTCCGTGGAGCAGGCAGACACAGCCGCAGCAATGAGGCCACAGATGTGTGAAATTCCCCTAGGAAAAGTAGCAAAGGTCTTTTCAGTCTGGTAAACTGATATATTAGCTCCCTCCAATCTCTTCCTCCATTTCAGAAGCAGAATTTGCTGTTTGTATAGCCCTCTTACACTGATCTTTTTAGGACTGAAAGGCAGCTGTAACTTATAGACCCCGAGAACTGAGGAACACAGACGGACTGACAGACAGAATAAAAGCGAACCCAGGTGCGGACCGCACCATTCAAAGTCGTAGGTTATTGCTCACCTCTGCAGGCAAAGCTGGCTGTAAAAATATGAACTTTGACTCTTCTTTTAGTATTTTGTAGGGTTTTTCCCCCAAAAAATCATTTTAATTTCAGGATTTGCTTGCTTGAGATTTCCAAAGAGAAATTCAAAGCAATACCCAGAACCTGTTGAAAGCTGGTCTCATGGCCAAGATGTGAGTTGAACATATTCTTTCATTCCCTCACTTGGAAGTAGCAGTTGAGAATTTTTAGATTCTTTTCCTCCTCATTTCCACACCATGAGAACTCAGAGGCATGTTCTGATATGGCGCCAACTGGTACTTTTACAACTTTGAAAACAGCGGACAATGAAAAAGATGTAGGAAGGGGGAAATAAAGAAAATTCCTTTCTGAAAAAAATACACAAGTGCTTTTTAAGAATTTATTTTAGGTGATCAGTGCTAATCAGATTAACTTTATTTTGAGGTCCTGAGAATCATATTGTATTCCCTGAAATTCTGACTCAGAATCTTGCCATTTGTGGGACGCTGAGCTGAATTTGAGAAGTTAAACTTCAATCTGCTTGGGGAGGGGGGGAAGAGAGGGAGGGGGGAAGAAGAGGAGGAAAGCCCAGTTTTTTCCTTTGTTTCCTTTTGAAATAAAGCAAGAAAGTGCTGAGACACCCCTCTTAGCCTGGTGAGAAACCAAGGCTAATCTCAGGTGGATTAAGTAGCCAGTGCACCCAGGACATTTCTAGTCTGAGAGGTCAGGGATTGGGAGCTGGTATGGCTACCGCAGAACCTTCAGGAATCTGACACCTCCCCTCCAAAGCCTGCTGCTGCACTGACTGACCTTTTCACACACACAGCCGGGAATTAGAGAGCCTGTCTGAGCTCACCTCTCTGCGACCTCCCAGTCCTATCCCGCTCCCCAGAGACACATCTGGGGCCCATCTGAGCTCAGATGCTGGAGAGGTTTATCACACCCATCCTCCTCCAGTGGCCAGAGGTGTCAATCACCAAGGCAACAGGGGGACACCTCCACCCTGGGTCACCCTCTAGATGAATATATGGAGCATGGGGGTGAGGGCTCCTAGGCCAGCTGGCTTTTCCAAATGGACACTACTCACCTGTCTCTCTCGGATTGAAGAGGCCATCCTAACACCACCCTAACACCACTGCTCAGTGATCCCACTACAAAGTAGGTCCATGGAGAGAGCACAAGCCTTATCTATCTTTCTCAAACTGCATTTCCACTGCCTAGCACAATGCCTGGCACAAGCAGGAACACACCCTTGTTAAGTGAATGCAGGAATGAATGAATGAAGGAAGGAAGGAAGGAAGGAAGGAAGGAAGGAAGGAAGGAAGGAAGGAAGGAAGGAAGGAACGAAGGAAGGAACGAAGGAAGGAAGGAAGGAGGCCCTGTGGAGCCCAGTCTTCCTGACAACGCTCTGGACTGTCAGCATCTATCTATACCTCCCACTCTCCTTTTCTTAATCTAAGCCTTCCTCTTCAAGGGCCCTTTCTCTCAGCTTCATAGCACTTGCAAGGCCAAGATCAGGGCTAGGATCACAGTGGCCATGCCCTGGATTGTGCTCACTCCCCAAGCTGTCAGTTTGCTCAGGCCACATGCTGGGAGTCTTAAACAACAGAAATGTGTTGTCTCACAATTCTGAAGGCTGGAAGGAAGCCCAAGATCAAGGTACCAGCTGGCTCAGGTTCTGGTAATACGTCTCTCTTTGGTTCGTAAATGGCCACCTCTGGCTGTGGCTGTGTCCTAACACGGCCTTTTTTTTTCTGTGCCTGTGCAGAAAGAGAGAAAGAAAGAGAGAGAGAGAACAATCTCAGTGGTATCTCCTCCTCTTTTTATCAGGACACGAGTCCTGGGGGATGAGGGTCCCACCCTCATTACCACATTTAACTTTAATTACCTCATTAAAGGACCTATCTCCAAATACAGTCACCTTGGTGGTTATAGCCTCAACATATGAATTTTGGGGGGACACAATTCAGTCCCTAACATCAGGCAAGAAGAGCTGTGCCTTGGGGCCTGCACTTTAGAGGACACCACTCTGGCCCTCCTCAGGCCGCACCCCTCCCCAGAGCATGAGGAATCTGCAAAATCAGGGGATCATGCCCACCCAGAGCTGGTGCTCCACCTTCTAGACCATATGTGGGTACAGAAGACCCCCCAAGGAAGGACCATGCACCCCACTCAGTGGGTATCCAAGGCACAGCTATTTCTGGGGAGTAGGAGCAGAGCTTGGAATATGAGCTGGTTTGTCTACACATGAGCCCACGAAGGGCCCTCATGTTGTGGAAACATGCCCAAGGAGGAAAAAGAAAGGGGGTAATCCATGATCCAGGGGCCAGGAGCTGAGCCTGGGGGCCAGCTCACCACAGGCCACCATACTGTGGCAGGAGGCTAGTGCATATTTATTTACTACTTCTTTAGCTTTATGTATAGCTTTTAAATATTTAGATGCACTATGGGGGCTTCCTTTTGTACTCATCCCCTGGGCACAGCAAATATTACAGGTGTGCCCAACCTTACATCCGGTTGCAGTGGGACAGTCCCTGTTTATGCCTGAAATAAATACAATAATACCCACGGTAGTATTTATACCATCGCACTTTCACTTTCAAAAATGTCCCATTTGGGAACAATAAATTATATGCTCCTCTCAGCCAAGAAATACAACACTAACACAGAATTTGGGAGACAGACCGGTAAGAAGTTGGTCTAGAACAATAGAATAGTTGTTAGTCCACCCCTGAGCTGGCTGCAGGTTGTACAAGATGTACAAGACACGCTTCCTCCCTAAGGAGTTTGCTGATTATGTATGGGGTACCACACTTCCACTTTGCTCTCTCTAGAGAACAATGTAGGAAAGTGCACAGATGTAGTTGAGTTTTTAATTAATCTGGGCCAAATATATAGTGTGGATAGTGAAAGAAATATGACTTTGCAGGATTCTCCAAACTAAGGCTTCTAGGCTGGAGCATAGAAAATGTTGGAAAACTCATTAAAAGAATAATCATACAAAAAGAATAAAAATATGTATGCATATATAAAACAATAAACAAAAGAAGCCCATGAAACTTCCTTAGTGCTTCCCAGAGCCCCCAGTTAAGGGCTGAGCAAAGGTTTGAGGTGTTTTTTTTCCCTGCGGTCAAGTCCTTATTTCCAATTAACACTCTAGTCACATCCCTTCCTGGGGCCAGGAGCACGAGGAAGCTCCACAACAGGTGGGGACCATCTGGGCCAGCTGCACTGACCTTTGTCTGGTTGTTTTAAATCTCACCTTGCTCCTTCCCGCTGGGTCCCTCAACTCCCTTCTTCGGATGCTAAGACCTATATGTCTTGATCTCATGAAGTCTCTGAAGCTCTGTCACCTTTTTTGCATGAAGCACCTGCCATATGGACACCCTCCTAGTTCTCTCCTCCGTGAGTGTCCACATGGATGGGAGTACACAGAGTCAGGTTCACAGCCCTGAATTTGCAATGAGCCACCAAGGTCATTACCTCTTTCTTTGTGCCACTATGGGAGACTGTTCTTATTGGGGCCTTTATTAATTTTAATATGTAATTTTTTAGAAATAGATAATATTCCTATGAAACAATATTCAGAATCCACAAAGGGAATTACTATAAAAAGTCTTATCAACCCAGTTCCTCTCCAGTTCTGTGTATTTTTTTCCAGAGAGGTTTGTTCTTTCCTTTTTCTAACTTTTTACCTCCTATTTTCCCTCAAAAAAAAAAAAAAAAGTGAGAATATACAAAACATATTGTTCTGCACTGTTTTTGTTTTAAATAAACTTTTTTTATTTTAGCACAGTTTTAGATTTATAGAAAAGGTGAAAAAATAATACAGAGAGTTCCCATAACCACAGACACAGACAAACACACCCACACAGTTTCTCCTAAGTAATATTTTAATCTTAATAAGGTATATTTGTCACAGTCAATGAACCAATATTGACACATCATTGTTAATCAAAGTACATGCTTTATTCAGATTTCCTGAGTTTTCACCAGATGGCATTTTTCCTGTGTCAGCATTCCATCCAGGACACCACAGGACATTGAGTCATTGCATCTGCTTAGGTTCCTCTTGGCTATAACAATTTATCAAACTTTCCTTGTTTCTGATGACCTTGACAATTTTGAAGGATACTGGTCAAGTATTTTTGATTTCTCTGATGTTTTCTCACAGTTAGACCAGGGTTATGGGTTTGGAGAGGGAGACCACAGAGGCCAAGTGCCATTTCATATCAAAGGTACACAACACACTATCCATATGACTTGTCACTTGATGTTAACCTTGATCACCTGACGGAAGGTATTTGCCAGGTTTCTTCACTACAAAATTATTCTTCTTTCTCCATCTTTTAATATGCATACTGTATTCTTTGGAAGGAAGTCACTAGGCACAACCTACACTTAAGAAGTAGAATTAATGTTCTTTCTCCTTAAGGGTATCTGCATAAATTATTTGGAATTTTTTTGCACAAGAGATTGGTCTTTTCTCCCCTATTTATTGATTTCTTTTCAATCATTCATTTGTAGTAGTATGGACTCACGCATTAATTTTATACCTTGTGTTATAATCTGTGTTAGTCTACTTGGGCTGCCATAGCTAAAAACCACAGACAACAGAAGTTTATTTTCTCTCTGTTCTGGAGACTGTGAAGTCTAGGATCAAGGTGTTTCCAAGATCAAGGTGCTGGCCAATTTGATTTCAGATGAGGGCTCTTCTCCTGACTTCCAGATGGCCTCGTTCTCACTGTGTCTTCACATGGCAGAGAGAGAGAGAGAGAGAGAGGGCTCTCACCTATTTTTTCTTCCAAAGGTACTAATCCTACAGGATCAGGGTCCTACCCTGTATTCTCATTTAATTACTTCCTAAAGATTCAATTTCCAGATATAGTCACATAGTGGGTTACTGCTTCAACCAATTAATTTTGGGGGGACATAATTCAGTCCATAGCATAATCCAATACTACTTTGTTTTGTTTCTCAAATTGTTCCAGTGTTGGCTATTGGGAGCTCTTTCAGTTGGCTCCTGTGTCCCTTTGACATAATCCCATCCTTGTGGGGGCTTTGGGGGCACTTCTTTACTTTGCACTTTGATTTTTTCATTCAACAGTCCAATTTAGAAATCATCCCATACTATTAACATCTTCCTTATTTAGTTTACAGCTGAGGAGATTGCTCTTGAACGTCATTTGGCTAACCAGTCTCTTACTAATGAACATTTAGGTTGTGTTCAGTCATTTGCTATTAGCATCAATATAGCTTCGAGTAACATGATATGTAAATTGGTATAATGCCAGACAGTTTCCTGGATTAGTGTCTTAATACCTTCAGGCTACTAGAACAAAATACCATAAACTGGATAATTCATAAAAAATAGAAATTTATTATATGTCTCACAATTCTAGAGGCTGGGAAGTCCAAGATAAAAGGATTGACATATTTGGTGTCTGGAGAAAGCCTGCTTTCTGGTTCACAGATGATGCCTTTTTGCCGTGTCCTCATATGGTGGAAGGGGTGAGGGTCTCTCTGGAGCATCTATTATAAAGGGCACTAACCCCAATCATAAGGGCTACAGTCTCATGACCTAATCACCTCCCAAAGTTCCTGCCTTCTAGTACCACCACCTTGGAGGCTAGGATTTTAACACATGAATTGTGGAGGGACATAAACATTTGGTCCATTGTGATGAGGAATTTCTGGCTCAGAGGAATATGTGTGTGTCCTTTTAGAGGGTACTGCTAATTGCCCTTCAATGAGGTGGCCCTAGCGTACATTTCCATAATTAGCGGTGGGCAGTGCCTGTTTTGCCCAGCTTTTCCTATATGGTGTATAATTAAATGTTTTCATTTTTTGCAAATCTTCAAGGTGGAAAATAGGCTATTGTCTGGAAGACTGCTGTGACAAATGCTCCACTGCTCACTCTGGTGTCTCACTCCAACTTGTGGGAGGATGAGACTATTCTTTATTCTGATGTATCTTAGCAAGAGAGCTCCACCCAAAGCTTCCTGTGTGTTCCTCCTTGTGAACTCACATCCAGCTCACCCCTGACTGGGAGGGGAAGTCAGGACCAGGCCAGACCCCGTCTCACCATCATAGCCTCAGAATGGCAGGGTGGGATGGCGCTTCAGATGTCATCTGGTGCAGGGGTCTCATTTTACAGTGAGAGGCATGACGTGTCCACGGTCACACAGCTGGCGAGTGCCAGAGCCTGGGCCAGACTCCACGTCTTCCAATTCTTAATCAGAAGCACTCTTTCTGATGCCTGCCTCCACTAGGATTCAGCAACTGCTTTCACTGTAAACCCCTGGGTCGCACTAAAACAGGGCGAGCTGCTGGTCTAAAAGAGAGAGATCCATTTAGTATTAAATTAATGGGAGACCTGGAGTCAGAATCTCCCTGCTGTGTGTCTTGGGAAAGTAACAGGATGCAGGATGTTGAAGTGTTAATAAAAATCAAAAAGTTGCATCTGCTTACCTCATGAGTGAGCAGCAATGTCGAGTAAGTGAATATGAGTACCTCTGAAAATTTTGCCAGTTATGGCAATGATATCAATGTCTTTTATTTGCAATTAATTTGTTTTTACTGAAACAATTGTACTCCTGGGTGGTGCTAGAAGCCAAGCAGTTGACCAGTTTGTTTTCTGAGTGGCTCTAGTTTCACTTCCCCATTCTTGAGCAAACGTGAATCACGCATAGCACCTTCCATTTGCTTTTTCATACCTGCCTTCTCCCTTCCTGTTTTCTCCTCTCTGTCTAGCATCTTTTCTCCATTGTGAGCTTGTGCAAATCACTTCCTCTCCCTGGGCCTCCGTGTCCTTATTTGTATAATGAAGAGACTGTGCTGGATGACTTGTGAGTTCCTTTCTGGTCCTGAGATTCCAGATGACCTTACTCACCATTTCTTCATTGTTTTTCCTCATTCACAGTAACACAAGAACTCTACTTGTACTGGGTTGGAAGCCTGATCATTTCTTCCTTGCAGAGATGTCTAGAACAGGGTGAGTTTTAACGCACTGTGGTAGCCTCCCCAGTTCATTCTGTCCAGGCCACCGGGATCAGCTCAGGATCCCTAACTGAAGAGTGACATTGTCCAAGAAGAGAAATCTAGAGGAGAGGAGTAGCAGGAACTCCAAATTGTTCAGATACTCCAGTTGTTCAGATACAGATGCACTGGAAGTTAAAATACTGTGCTGTTTCTTTACTGGTTGGTAAATAACCACTGTCTCAAGGATCCAGAGAGATACCCCACTCCGATCACTTCCTAGACACCCCATTTGTGAGGGAGAGATTCCCCATCCTACATACTATGAGGTGGCCAAACACACAGCACCCAACCCTGGACAGAAGAGATTAATAGCAGTTTGCTAGTCACGTACTCTCCCAGCTCAGGGGAGGAGGGTATCACATGCCTTGGGGGGCCAGATGGAGATTGCACGTGGGGATAGAGAGAACTAGCAGAAGCCGTGACAGGAAAGCTCTGTAGTAACAAGAGGATGAAGTGGTCCCTGGTCCCCAGAGGGGGGGGCCATTGTTTTGTTTGAGTACTTTTGTAGGCTGGCAGGGAACTAAAGCCTACTAGGCTGAGGACTGAGTGGTGTGCACTTGGTCCAACTGATGTGGGCACTAGCCAGGTGTGGAGGCTTTTGTGTTGGGTTAGGGGGCACATCTAGCAAAATCAGGAGAACTCACAGTTAGGCCTTTGGGGCCCTGTGAGATTCAAAGATGTCAAGGCAGCACATGAAATTTTAGGCCTTACTATAATCGCTCCCTGTCACTTCCCAGCCCCATCTTCAACTCAAATATGGGCCTCTCCATGATCCAGCAACCAAATCTTTAAGGTGTGGTGCAACAGGGACCCCCAGTCCCTAATCCAGCACAAGGGCTGGTTGGTGTCCTTTTGATCTTGCCAGTGCCTATGCCCCACCAGCTGTTAAATGCTTCGAATGTCATCCTGGCCACAACCATTAACACATGGTAGAACACTTTGACTCAGTGTCTTTTTGTTTCCTCCTCCTTTGCCCAAGGCTCCCAGGATTTTTAGTCTCCTTATTGACTGTATAACTGAATTGGCTTGGAAAATCCTTATCTCCCCCATCCCTTCTTTAAAACCTGATTCCATCCAGTTGGAACTAGAAAGGAGGAGAATGAACTAATTTATACTGAGTTATGATCATTTCCTGGGATTTTTGTGTTCTGAAAATAGACTCTGCTTTAATTTAAAGAAAGCGTTGACAAATATGACCCGCAAGCCAAACCCAGCTCACACCTGTTTATGTGCAGTTTTTAAGCAAAGAATGATGTTTATATTTTTAAATGTTAAAAAAAGAAAACAACAACAACAAAAAATAACATGTGATGGAGACTATATGTGGCCCATAAAGACTGAATTATTTATTATTTAGCCCTTTAGAGAAAACATTTTCTAGCCCCACAACATTATCTAATGGTAGATGTGAGAGCATTAACAATAGGTTAGGGACACTGATTTTGGAACAGAGGGTTCTCATCTGACTTGGGGGAAATGCTAAAATCGAAGAGATGAACAGAGATTAGAACCGGGTTGGACAGCTGAAAACAATGATGCCAAAAGGGCCATTGGCAAGTTACTCAAATGACAGGAGAGTGTCCAGGACTGAAGAGTTGAAAACAAGTGTGAGGAGGAATGAGGATGTTAGGACAGCAAAGGCAGTCCTGGAAGAGCTGCCAAACCCACCCTCTGGTATACACCATTTCCTTTAAGGGCCCAGGCATAGAGACCACACAAGAAACAAGGGTGGAAGTAGGTGGAATGTGCAAGAATGAATTAAATCCATATAGAACTGACCTGTCTGAGAACATAATTTTTAGTTTTCTTCTTACCCTTATACCCTGGTAAAAAGGAGAGGATTGGAGGGTTTGACTGATGTCTTCAAATCAAGAGATATTATTCTTTAAAATATTAAATGCTAGTAAAATTGGCACCTGATATGGTCTAGAATTGAGATAAAGAAAATAAGTTGAAATAACAACATGAATAAGAACGTTTTTTTACCCAGAAAGGACGGCAGAGGTGAGAATGAGTTTCTGAAGGAGTAAATGGAGTTTCTCTTCCTGGAGTCACCTTACGTAGACTGTTGTACCCAGGAGTGAGGTCTTCTTGGCACCTGGGACTCCAACGTGGCATTTCTGCCCTCATGGAACCCCTGCATGGAGTTCTGGGAAGCAAACTTCTGCCAAGCGTCATTGCCTGGCATTTCCACTACGTGCTCGCATGCATCTTTGTTTCGAAGGGAAGACTGGTGGGTGGGGTGCTCCAGTCTGGGAGACAGTGGGTGGTAAAAGTTTCCAGGAGGACAGAGACAGGCCCATTGGCCCAGCTGGTTAGAGCATGGTGTTAATGAGGCCAGGTCATATCCTGGTCTCCCACCACACCCAACCAGCAGTCTCCTTTCTGGGGTCACAAATTGCACTCTTCACCGGAAAAGGAAGAGCCAAGGGAGAAAGTGGGGATAAGTCTGTGCAAAACCATCTTCTCTGCTGAAAAAAGAATTCTGTTGATGGAGGGTTCTTGGCATCTTCTTTATGTATAGAATCTCTGATTCGTTTGGGGCATGGTCACAGAGGGACATTGCATCAGTTAGTTTTGGCTGCATCACAACCTCAAAAACTGATGGCTTAAATAAATAATTATTATTTAATTCATGATCCTTTGGGTCATCTGAGCAGTTTCTTCTGGTCTAGTACATCTCAGCTAATTATTCCTACGCTTACTTGTGCATTTTCCGTCAGGTGGAGCATCAGCTAGGGGCTGGATGACCTAGGATGCTCCCACCCACACAGCCTGGCTACTGCTGAGCTGCCAGTCAGGGCAATGGGGGACATAGGACTTTGACTCTCTGTCTCTTATTCTCCAGCACACTAGCTCTCTTCCCATGGCTTCAGTGGCAGAGGACCCAAGGACAGCAAGACAGGGTGAACTCCCATGCATATAGGCCTCTACATGTTACCAAAATATTGACTTAAATTTATTCTAGAAACAGATGTGATAAGATATCATCAATACATTTTAAATGAATTGTGGTTACTTTAATGCAGAAACTGTACTCAGAACTTTATACATATTATCTCATTTAATGCTATGAAAGAGGCAGGAAGTATCTGGTCTAAATTCACCCTGCTATAAAGTGGTAGAGCCAATATTCAAACTCCAAACTTAAACCACCAGCATAAACAATCACAACTCACACGCTTTGGGAATTATATGTCTGTTCCAGGAATGCCATCGTCATTCAAAAAGTCACTGGAATTCCTTTTGTCAAATCCACGGCATCTTGGCAACACTGAGGCAATTGGACAGAATAGGCTTTGCCACTTGTGGCACCAACGCAGGAACTGGATTTGACTCAGATGACTAAGGTGAGTGATCAAGCTGGATGTTTTTGGATGACAACCAAAGTGTGACAAGAAAGAAAAAAGATTCAGTTGTGTAGATGGCAAGATGTTTGCCACCTAATCTTTTTAGGGTTGGAGTTGGGATTTGTAGCTCTTGTTTGCAGTGAAAATTCCACTTAGTTTTTCTGAGACATCGAGCAAATCCCCACGATGTCTCAGTTTTCTCCTCTGTATGATACAAGACTTATACAGTTTCTAATTCTAGAAATCTATGATTCTTCAATATGTTGTTCCTTAGAAATGATCATTTTAACTAAAAACAATTTCTCACCTTCAAAATTAAGACATTACTTTGCCACCACTCCTGACTTCAGGATGCGGAGGAGACAGAGATGCTGTTTAGCAACAGACCGGATTGCTTTGGAGATGAGGGATTGGGGGGGAGTATAAACATCAGATTCAGGACAGGAACTCAGACTTGAATGCTTCAAGTCTTGCCTCTCAACCCACCACGCACTATCAATTTTATCATTTATCCATTGACTTTTCTGAGCAGGAAAGAGACCAGGTCAAGTAGCATATAATATCCTTCTTATTCCCACACAGATGTCTGAGGCTTCTTTCTCCTTTGGTCAAATCTGATTTGTATTTTTTCTTGGTTAACGCCCCCAGAGTGCACTAGGCTGCTTTCTGCCTAAATGTCACATAAATCAAAGTGTGTAATCTTGCAAGGGTAAGCAGAGGTGCAGAGTCAGCCAGGACTGAGATGCTGAAGACAGGATGAGCCATTCATTTCCCCACTTCCCAGACCTGTTCTTGCCCTCCTGCAAAGCCTGCGGAAGGCCTCCTGGGGGGAGCTTGAATTCATTCCCACCCAATGCTGATGGTTCCAGCTAGTCAACCTTTTACTAAATAGCTCTGCACAGCTGTTTCTAGTTAGGTGTCTGTTTATATTGTTGGCGTACGTGTGCTTGTGTACCATGTGTGCACTTTGTCTCTTCAGTTCCCCAACTACCTAAGGACTGCAGAAAATCCACTTGGGGACATTTGAAATCCCAAGTGGAATCAATCACAGAGCAACAAAATGTTCAAATTCAGGAAGCATTTACAAAGGTTGTATTTCAGAGTGCCCTCTCTGTCATTCATAAACACAAGGGAAGTTAGAATTGAAGGAATGAGATGCAAAGACTTATCAAAAGAGTAAATTTCACTATTGCAGTAAAATTAGACTGTAATCTCCTTAAAACAGGTACTTTTTTCCTTTTTAAATTTCTTTGATGACTAATTTAAGACTTATCTCTCACTTTACCCATTCATTTTTTCATTCATTCATTCAATGAACATTTATTAAGCTTCCCCATCTGCACAGTACTGCTCAAAGCCTTGTAGGAGATGCAATAGTGTGCTTTGCTGCCTCTCAGTAGAACAGTGTCTTGCTTTTCTGCTTGTCTTAAACTTCAAAGATCAGTCTGAACATGAATGAAATCACCAGTGTCCCTGGCAGGGGAGAGACCTATTCCACACCTAACACATCATCCTAAATGGTAGGCTTTTGACATAGTCCTTTTAAGTAGAGAGACATGTCTTTGTCTAGGTTTATATAACCAGTACTGCAAAATTCAGACACTTTGCCACTCAGAGCTCAATCAGCAAGCTCAGTGAGGTCCTACAAATCAGTTTGAAAGGGATTACTGTCTAGACACATGTTCCCCATTCTCCTGCCATCATTGCCAAATAATGACTTTCTTTTTTTTTTTTTTTTTTTTTTTTGAGACAGAGTGTCACTTTGTTGCCCGGGCTAGAGTGAGTGCCGTGGCATCAGCCTAGCTCACAGCAACCTCAGACTCCTGGGCTTAAGCGATCCTACTGCCTCAGCCTCCCTAGTAGCTGGGACTACAGGCATGAGCCACCATGCCCGGCTAATTTTTTTTTTGTATATATATTTTTAGTTGGCCAGATAATTTCTTTCTATTTTTAGTAGAGACGGGGTCTCACTCTTGCTCAGGCTGGTCTCGAACTCCTGACCTCGAGCGATCCACCCGCCTCGGCCTCCCAGAGCTAGGATTACAGGCGTGAGCCACCGCGCCCGGCCTTGACTTTCTAATTTTATCATCCCTTCTGCATTTATTAGTTGACTTCCTAATATGAGGAAGAACTTTCCCTTCTATTCATTTAGTTAAATCAATGGAATCTTGTTCCATTAAATAAACTATATGTTTTACTATAATAATTTATTGTGATGTCCAAACTGTCCCAGAGTTGGCCAGTAGAAGCCTTCACAATCTTACTCCTATATACTTTTGACATGTCTTTGAGTACCTTCTTACCTCCTGAAACACAAAAAGATATTTCAGGCTCATCTTTTACTTTCCCTCCCCCAACCATGGAATCAGTCATTTCTTGAAAGAGCCCTAATTCTTTTTAGCAGAGAATGGTATGTAAACATCAAGATCTGGAACCCAGGTGTGTTAATTGCACTGGGGTTTATTGGTTTTAGGTCCTCTAAGAGGACAAAGATAGGAAATAGATGCATTATGAGGTCTGTCCATACCCAGCCATGTAATATGAAAAATAGAGACATTTATTGAAGAAGATACAAGATGCAAGAAACATTGTACATAGGACAAGGATGCCTCAGTCCCCTTCAAAGTGGGCACCTTGAGACCTCCCTCACCCAGTTCCCCCAGCATCTCTTAACCAAAGCCATACACGTTCAATATTCTCAGGTGTTCTGCTTGTTGCAGGCCTTCTGGAACGTGGATCACTTTCAACAGATTCTCAGTCATCCTTGAAGCATTTGTGCCACACTTTTATTTGCGCTGCACTCATTGCATCGTCCTCGAAAGCCTTCTGAATCATCCTAATAGTTTCTGCAGAGAATTGTTCAAGCTTAACACAAAATTTGATGCAGATTCATTGCTCTACTGACTCAGTTATTTTGAATGCAACGGCCACACAGTACACGTGCTCACTCAATGGCATCTAGCGCCCCACTGACTAGGACAGTGAGGCTGTCCTTGTTCACGCATGTGCATTACAGTCCACTCTCCTTGGCTGCCAGGTTACACTGATGTTGCTCAAACCATTCTCGTTATATTAACAATGACTGGATGCTCATATACAGACACACACACATCTGCACTCACATACGTCTCTATATTTATATCCACAAATGTTGATTTCTCTCTGTATCTGTCAATGTAATAAGTGCCATGAATTCACACTGAAAGCTCCAATTCCAATCCAGAACCCTCAGATTCATTCTAACTTTTCCCCTTATCATATTTATAACTACCTTTTCTGAAAATGAGGACACTGGCTCCCAGTATCTATAATATATTTACTTATTTGCTCAATACTAGAATTCATGCAGACTAGTTTCAGATTACTGACCCGTGCCTCTGTGAACAGCACGCCTTGCTCTACAGAACAATAATTGTTTAGAATTCTATTCTTTGGCCTGAGGAGGTACAATCAAAGAATACTTGGGCCAGTTCTTTCTTTAACACCAGGTTAGAGCACCAGTCTTATTACCCCTGCTGGGTATCACTCTGAGACATTGTCTTGAAGCTTTGTCTTAGCCACCTCTGAAGTGAGCTGAAGTCTCATTCCCAGTGCTCTGGGACTGCCACTGGAGCCAACACTTGTCTCTGTGGAACACCAAGTAAATAGTCCATGCATGTTATCTTACTTCCCCTCTCCCAAAGCTAATCCAACAAATAGGTCATAGAATAGCTTCATTCTCACAAACGCATTTGTGATCTTATAATGAGTGTTATTTCCCATATTTCCATGGCTTCTCTGTCCCCCATGTTTAGATACCAGAATCTTTCTTCTCTTCCAGAAAATTCCTAATTCATCTTCCTTATGAAGGCTTTGCAATGCTTCTCTCCCTAAACACAGAGCAAAGGCCCACAAAATGCCACGTCCATAGATTTGGAAGCTTGTTTCATATTTATCAAGTTCTCACGTTCGCCACCTTCTATATTTAAAAATATTTACTTAATTAAATTTATGAGCCAGAAATTGAGAAACATGTGGAGTTGAGGGAAGGAAAGAAAAAAAAAATAGCCCATTCATTCAACTTTTCCCAGCTGCCATTCCTGAACTGGGAGATTTGGCCGCGCTCTCAGGGAATGCTATGCAGTAAAACTTCCATAGGATGCCAAATTTAGGTCCAGCATGAAAAGAAAACAAAATCCCTCCTATAAGACAAACTATCCAATTTGTAAATGCGAGTTTTTTTAAGGTCCTGCATTAAACCTTCATAGTGATTGTTTCCACAAGGGTAGGAATCAGCCCACCTCTTGGAGAGCTTCTGAATGGGGCAATGTAGAAAAATTTAAAAGGCACTCATTTTCCTGAATGGGGAACTGTTTCTCTCGGGGGCTCTGCTTTCTCCTTTTTGGACAGAATCCACTCTGCCATATCCTGGTTAGAGGAAGAAAAGGTGTGGCGTGGAGGTGGGGAGGCCACTTCCAGGTGCGGGAGACTTTGCACAACGGGTCCTATTCTTTGCTATTTGGGACCCATCTTTCTCAAAGTTGGCACCAAACAGTCCATCTCCTTGCACAGGCTAGCCCTCTGGGCGGACCTACCCGAGAATTTGGGTGGGTAATTTCTCAGCACATGACAAGATGAACCTTGTAAGGTCCAACACATGACAAGATGAACCTTGCCAGACTGACCTGAGTATTGTATAGTTTCCTATGTGGTCATGTGACTTTTATTGTCATATCTCTACCCATGTATTTTTATTGTTGTAGCTCTACCTCTGCTTATATATATATACATATATATATATGTGTGTGTGTGTGTGTGTGTGTGTGTGTGTGTGTGTGTATGTGTGTGTGCGTATGTATATAACTGTTATGTTGTAGTTATACTGTATTCACAATTTTAAGATAGAAAGTTTTGCATTCCAGGAAACTCTCGGGACATTGGTCACCCTGTGTTGCAGTGTTCTTCCAATAGCAAGTACTAATTAGATCACACATATGTTTATGCCTCAAACTAAGGTGAGGGTAGATCCAGCATCTAGTGAGGGCCCCCTTCCTGCTTTGCAGGTGGGCATCTTCTGTCTTCTTGCTGTATGCTCACGTGGCAGAGAGCCGAGAGAGGATGCAACGTCTCTCACGCCTCTTCTTACAAGGGCACAAATCCTACCATGAGGGCTCTGCCTTCGTGACCTAATTACCTCCCAAAGGCCCCATCTCCAAATACCGTCACATTGCGGATTAGAAGTTCAGCATATGAATTTTGAGAGCGACACAAACATTCAGTCCCTAGCAACCATTCACGCTATGAAGTTACGTAGCAGATAGACACTTTGCTCAGCTGCAGATTCATCTTGCACGAAGTTTCTTTTCTACAATATCATCGAGTTTTCTCATCTGGCTTATCTTTTTCTTGCCCAAACACCACAGTCTAAATTGGTTGAAACCATTATCTGATGGAAAAATATATATCTTAGACGACTAATCATTGTCTTGTGATATTTTGATAATTGCCAGAATGCTGACAAATTGGCCACTATTATATCATTATTATCAGCAGCAGTAGTCGCAGTAGTATTCACAACCGCTGGCATTTAATAACTTGACACTATCAATATTCTATGACAATCTGGCAAGAATGGGTAATTGAGAGAATCACATTGGATAACGTGAGGAGATAATGCATTTATAAAAGGGAACATGAGCCTCAAGAGGTCCAGTGCCTTGTTTAAGGTCACGTAGCTTGCAAATATGTATCCCCGTCTTTATTAAATTAGAACCAGAAACCTCCCTGAAGTCTTCTATTTCCAGGTCATTTAGACAGAGACATGGGAGAAAAAGGAGAAAAGCCCAGGGGGAATGTTGAGAGGAAACTATGTTAGCAACTAGAGGCATCCTATAGATGAAGGAGTTTTGAATTGGTGAGTTCTTTGCAGAGGCTGTGTTTACAGGGAAGGTAAGAACAGGTCTGTCTGAAGGCTGTCCCCACCCACTTCAGAAGCAAGAAGAAGGCCCCGGGGCTGAAAAGACACTGGAGAAGCAATTCCGTACAGATGGCTTGGCAGCACAGTACTTTGGTACTTTCCTTTAAACATTTATTTTCTAATTTATTGAAGGGCAATAGTCATGGCTATATGGGGAAAGAGTGGAGGAAGGTGACCCTGGTGGATGCCCCCTGCTTCTTTCCTTGCAAAATTATTTGTTGCACCCTTTCTTAGGAAAATGAATTATAGCAGCCACAGATTCACCCTCGTGAGAAAGGAATTTTAGCAATCATCAGTACTCTAGCAGGCCCCTTGGGGGGCTCACATTGTCTGTCTGCACCTGCATCTTTCCCCCAGTGCTGCGTGTCCTTGTAATCCTTGACAGCTCCATGGAGTGCTCTTCCTGGGAAATCCAATTTGATCCTTTTTCGCATGTCTAGGTACATTTTAGCATTTCTTATGGGTTAGCACTTTTAAGCGGCTGCTTCATGAGCTTGCTTCTTCATCTATCTCCACATTTATATACAGACATCAAATTTTATTAGAATTGAAAATGGGAGGGGAGAGGAGGGAGGAGTGGAGATTATCTGAGTCATCAATTTGGTTCTCTCTTGCCCTTAGGCTATGTTGACACAGCTTAGCTCTGCCTGCTCCTCCCAGACAAGCTTATCTGCTGCTCGCTGAACTCCATTAATCTTCCTGAAAGGCAAATGTGTTCAGGACAATGTTAACACTTAGCTCTCCTGAAGAGAAGACAGATTCAGTGAGGTACAGAGATGGATTCCTCGCAGAGAGAGAGGACGGCAGAGGAACGGGCTTCGTGAACTTGAACACCAGCATCAAACCAGATCAGACTAAAGCAACCCAAACCAAGCAAAAACAAATATAAACAGAAAACGAAGCCAACACATGACAACAAAAACCAAATGTAATAAATACCTGGCCCGTTTTGAGGCAACATGAGCTAGATTTATCTTTGTAAACAAAACAATGAGCTGATCGTTATTCTTTTAATTTTAATAAGCAATTGGCTTTGTGCTAGGAGTTTACACAATAATAATAAATAACTTAAGAGACAGAAGCATTGTGGAACGTGTACTTTTGGTCACTGAGATACCTAAAGCTATTTTTACTTTGTCACTGTTGCATTCTCCACCTTGAGCTCAGAGGCCACCCTCACGCAGCCGACAGGATGACCCACCCAGCCCCGCCAAGGCCTTAACTGCTCCCAGCTCCACACTGCCTCTGGGATGAAGTCTTCGTACTGAAAAGAGGAATGAATTGATGTCTATTTTCTGTGCTCTTCTTTGTGCTGACCTTCCCATGTCATCCCTGTCCCCCTGCCTCATTCCTTTGTTCCAGTAAGATTTCAGAGACTATTCTTATCACTTGTAGATCTACAATCCCTGGTTGCATCCACTTGCTAGTAACCCTGAAAGACACAGGGTAATGTGTAATGTTTCTGGGGCAGGAATTTGCCTATTTAGCTCTTTCCTCCACCCCAGTATCACGATGTCAGTTTATTATATCTGAACCTACTCTAGCGGGCATGCTTCTCAGTAGGGCTTTGTTACAAGACCTAAGAGAACAGTTACATGCGATTTTGTTGACTTAGATTGGGTGATGTTTTTAAAGCCTCCCGTGTGTCCTTCACAAATATCCAGAACCCATTGTATTGTATGTGTTATTCCCCCTTGCCCACACTCAGGGCATTATTTTCTTCTCTGTGTCTTCGCGCTTACTGAGTGGCCTCAGAAGGTTTTCTCTGCTAACAATCCCATCAGGTGACTTTGAAGACCCACCTCCATGAGATGACTGTGTTGACAACTCAGAGAGTTCGACCACAAGGGCTGACTCAGGGTCTGAAAAGGTTATAGCTCAAGGGAGGGGGAGACAGGTGAAAAGCACAGGTCAAACTTTCCAACTTTGCCCACTGTGGCCCTGATTACAGCAGGCAGGTCTGTGGCACCCTCGTGCGAAAATTGTTCACAGATAGGCCAGCCACTGCCCTCTTGACTTAGCAAATACCTCACAGCTGCTGTCCCCACAGACATGCCTGTAGATACCTCATGTGAAAGACTTGCTTTTGTCAGTGTATGACATAGACGTTGCCAGGTCCCAGCAGCCAGTAATTCATATACAGAGGAAGCCTTCTCTTTTCCCAACTAAATGGCTGGGTTGGCCCATAGAGAAAAGAACTCGTCATCTGTTGACACCTTCTTTCTCTTCCTTGCTTCACTCCTCTGGAGGGGAAAAAAGAGTGATTTATCTAATTGGTGAGAGCCTGGTTACCACTGGACTATACTGCCTACGTTACTATGTAAGGTGACTTTGCTTCAAAAGCAAGAAACTGCCTCTCACTTGTGTGCCTTCCTGGTCTATAGTAGATTCACTTTGCACTAGCAGCCTCTGTTAAAAAGACAAGTGAAGAGATCTTTGCTGTCTCTTTCCTTGCTTCTCCACCGATGCCTGGGTGGGAAAGTCAGAGAGGCAGGTCACAGAGGGCCAATTGATTCAATTCAAAGGGTGAATAGTAGGAATCCCAATTTTGGCCTCCCACTCGATCTATGTCCCCAATACAGTGTTCCAGGAAGCTTTATCATCTGGATAACAAGGCTGATGTTTTGATCTCATTTGACTCAAGTCTGCATTTATATTTGGCCAGAACCCTGGAGAGAAAGAAGGTACCTTCAGCCTGAGCTTTACCAATGACATTAGTCTCATCACACTTACTTCACACCTACTGCTATTGCCAGACCACAGCCTCTTCTCAAATCCTCTCCGAGTAGTTTTCCGTGAGACATTGGTGGTGTTTCCCTCATGCTCAGACACAAGTCCTTCTTTGCTGCAGTCTCCTCATGGCAAAGTGATGACCACACACCTCTCAAGAGAAGTGCTCTCCATACCTGTTGCTGCAGGTGCCATCAGGCGAGTGCCACTCCCCTGGTCCCCTGCCAGGGCACTGTGGCACTCCCTTCCTCACCCTGCTGTTGGGCCTTGCACAGAAAGGGAAAGTTTGTCCTCATGACTATTCTCGGGTGAATTTTGACATCTGGTTTCCAGGGATGGTTTCCAAGGATCACTTCTATAGTCCAGATTTCATAATGAGAGATGCCTCAACCAAAACAGCATCTTCAGTTCCTGTTGATACCTTCTCCTACTTTCTGTATCTGGTTGGTCTTCATCTTATAGACCCTTAGGGGATTAGAACCTAATATGTTCTAGAGTTTCACCTTTATTTTCCATTCCCTTTCTGCAGCCATGGAAAGAGGCCCTATGCAAAGAGAGCCCTGGAAGCACGTCTAGCCCCAAATCGCTACTTCAGTTCACCAGCTCTATCCTGGTTACAGGTTTGATTTGTATAAATTTGGTAGGTGGCATTAAATAGGGTTAGGTTAAGATATGCTACAGTTAAAAACAACACCAAACCATAGTTCCCATAACAACAAATTTAGGAAGATGTAGAGAAAGAATTGGAAGAGCTAGAAGCTCACAAACATTGTAGAACCTCTTCTTGATAATTCAAAGGGGGAATTTTCAGATATTTTGTATTAGAGTTAGGATTAGGATAAACCAATGCTTGTACCATTTGAACACCAGTCAAAACTGACTGGGATCAAAGAGATGAGAGATGCCATAAATAGTTTCAAGGAAACAGATATTTAGTTTACATATGTATTTATATGCTACCTCATACTAAAAAGAATTTACAGTGCACATGAAAATAATGGACTAAAGACCAAATAAGAACAAAGACAAATGGAGAGAGAAGTAGAAAATCTAGACAATGACAAAGATGAAAACAGATACATAGACCATAAAGTCAGCCTACATATAACAAAAGAGTTCAAATTTGCTCCTGAGTTTCTTGGCATCACAAAGCAACGGTGACATAATTCCCATTAACTAAACAAACAGTAAAGGTAGCTTCAGAATGCCCATTCTTTCAGCTAAGCAAACTTGAACCAAACATAGAATTTATTATCTCCCTTGTTAGCTAAGCTGTTTTTGGATGTCGAATAGCAGACAGTTCAAGATTGCATTTATTGATGAATATTGAATAGTTGGTGTTTGCAAAAGTTTTTAGAGCAGATCCATAAACTCCAAATCTCGACAGACAGGTGGTGTTGAGTAGCTTCCCCCAGTTCTTTTGCCCGTCATCTGCGAACCACAGGTCTCCATGATAGGCATTTTTGGGCAGATTCCAGCATATGAAAGGGTTCAATTGATTTCTCAAAATGCTCCATTATGAAGCATTTGTCAAGATTATTTTGCATGGAAAAATATCCCAACCAATTGCTCAATCTGTCTGTTAAAAAAAAAAACAACATAATGAAAGCTTTATTTATTTATTTATTCTTTATTTCTTCAGCACCTGCAACTTGTTCGTCTAAAGATGATTTTCTTTAGTAAAATTATAAGCTCAAAATCAGAACACAATCTAGCTTATAGCCCTCAAAAGTATTCTATATTCTGTCAGATAGTTTTACCCAACACATATTTTTACAGTAGTGTTAAGGTGCAGGGGTATAGATTCAATATGAAAAACACTATATAGAGGTTTATATATGTATGGAGCAAATTGTACAGGTCAAATACAGATTAAAAGTCCAAAAGAGTTACAAGTAAACATATTATTCTAGAGGGATTTTCCTGCTAGGTATAAGAAGTAAAAAAGAAATCAATTTTGAAGTGTTAAAAACTCAAATTTATCTTGCAATTTGTGTTAGCTATTGAATAGATATTTATTTGTTAAACATAGAACTGGCAACATATTGATTGAAAGTCTACCAAAACAATGGATATATAATTTTGAGAGAGTAATAGGCTGGTAAAAATGAGATAAATACAAAGCAAAGTGTATCCAAGGACATGATGGCCAAACTGCTGAAAACCGACAGCAGAGAGAAAATCTCAAGAGCATCCAGAGGAAAAAAAGACGTGTATCTTTGAAAGAGCAACAATAAGACTTTTAACTAACTTCTCAATAGAAATGACGAGAGCCAGGAGAAAACAGAATGAGGAGACAGGAGACAGACTTAAAATACTGAAAGAATAAAATGTCAAACAGAATTCTATACCCAGTGAAAAGGTACTTTAAACTGAAAGAAAAATATTTTTCAGAAATAAAAAAAATAGTGGAATTTGTCATTACCAGGTGTGCACTACAGGAAATACCAAAAACTATTCTTTAGGGGAAAAAAAATCATTCCAGATGAAAACATGGAAATGCAGGAAAGAGTAAAGAATACTGAAAAAGAGAAATATGTGGGCAAATATAAGTTACTATTGCTTCTTCGAAACAATAATTGCAATATTTCTTGAAGTTTAAAATATAGTTAACCCTTGAACAGCATGGTTTTCCACATACACATGGATTTTCTTCCGTCTCTGCCGTCCCTGAGACAGCAAGACCAACCCTTCCTCTTCCTCCTGCTCCTCGGCCTACTCCACAAGAAGATGATAAGGATTAAGGTCTTTATGATGATCCACTTTGATTTAATGAATAATAAATATATTTTCTCTTCCTTATGATTTTCTTAATAACATTTCCTTTTCTCTAGCTTACTGTATGGTAAGAATACATATTTAATACATATAACATGCAAAATGTGTATTAATTAACTGTTTAGTATGTGAGTCCAGTCAACAGTAGGCTACTAATCATTAGGTTTTTGGGAAGTCAAAAATTATACATGGATATTAGTCTGCATGGGGGGTCAGTGCCCCTAGACCCCATGTTGTTCAAGGGTCAACTGCATATGTAAAACTAAAATTAGCAACAAATGTAATGCCTTGCAAAGAGAAGTAAATAAAATTACTAAATAGAGTTAAAAGGTTTTATCAATGCTGAGGAAATGATAAAAGTGATAATCTGTTTTGACCATAATATTAAATCAAGGCTGCGTGTTGTATTCTCCAGGATAATCACTAAAAAATACTAAAAAAAAAAAAAAAAAAATATATGTTCACAGAAGAAAAATGGAATAATAAAAATATTTCATCAATCTAGTATGAGGCAAAAAGGATTAAAAAAAAGAGAACAGAGAACAGGTGAGCCAAAAAGCAAACAAATAACAGAAGGGCAGATATAAACTCAATGACATCAGTAATTACATTAAATATTTATTATAGTCTCCAAGGAAAAGATTAAGATTGTCAGGCTAGGTAACACAATATGGATTTGCAAATTCTTTGTGTTTAACTACAAGGACTACAAGAAAAGGTGTTATTGGGTGCAAAACTTAGAAGATTTTATAGTATTTGGCATAGTTGATCTGGAATTACAAAGTTGGGAGGTGAAATATATTTACTCAAGCTCAGCAAAATGATATTGATCTGAACCAGGTTTAGTAAATGTTTAAAAGTTCTGAGATGTCTGTATCTAGTTGTTTGTATTTCTTTAAAACTTAATCTAATAAAGTATAATGTTTTATAAACAGACGAATTAATCAAGGATTCAAAAATGTTAGTTAAGCCATGCTATTGTTTTGGTAATTAAACTAAATGCATGCTCATTAAAGGAAGGTATGTCCATACCAACCCCCCAAAACTGAAAAACTGCATTGAGAAAAGCATTTTCTGTCCCCCTCCATATCTAGGAAGACTGCAGAGTTGCACTGAAAGAGATGTCTCTATCCCTCCAATATCGCATCTGTCACTTTTTGACTACTTCCTGATTAGATCCAGCTCTGTCAAGGGACATGAACTGCATGTCTTCCAAGGGGTAGCCACGGGGCCGGGGCAGAGAAGCTAAGGAGGCAGCTGAACACTTCTTGCCAATTCAGAAGGATAGAGCAACTCCAATTTTGGGGCTATCAGCTGTCCCCACCATGATGAAGGAGCCACACACACATTCTTCCAACCAACCTGACATCTGTCCAGGTCACAGTCTAGTCCCAACCAGGAGCCGTGTTACAGGGACAGCAAGGACAAAGCTCAGTGACTCGCTGGCTGTCTGGTTGGAAACTTCTGCGGCCAGGACACATCCTGAGACATTCTTTTAATTATGACCTTAACAAGAGACTGGAGAACTAACGCTACAAACATTGCTGGGCTTGAACTCAAAGAAAAGCCCAGTTGGTGTCTCAGAGAAAACTGAACTTTGTCTTGTCTCATTAAATAGCCTCTAGGTGACTGGGGTAGAAAATGAGGGAGAAGCCTACCCCTTCTAAAAATGTTCGGTATCTTGATGAACATGGACCTAAGGAATTAAAGAGGACTGAAAAGGGCATCTCCTTTCCCCCTGGCAGCTCCTCAATGCTACAGCTCCAAGACAAATCACAAAGGATCTGTTTTTCTGACTTTGGCAGGTGTGGCTCCTTACATGGAAAGGATTGCATCAGTGAAACCGGATTATTCTGGTTAATTGGCTGCATTTGTTATCTGAAATCTGAGCATTGCCTCACACATAAATTGTTTTATTGTATGCTAATTTCTTGAAAATCGATAATCCTTGTAACGTGAAAACCATATGATTTCATCTTTATTTGGTTATTCAGGGAACACACCAAAACCTTGCAATGCCTCACAGAGGTTATCAACATGGAAAATACAGTTAGTTCGGTTTTCAGGTCCTGTATATTAATTAACTCTGGATGAATGGGGATTAATCACAGTTCATTCAAATGTTATTGAATATCTATATGTGCCAAAAAACTATCACTTATATTATTTCTTTTAAACCTCATAGCCTTTTGGGTAGATTTTGTTTTTCCAGTTTTACCAAGGAGGGAATCGTAGCTCCACGAGGTCACACTCTCTGTGCAAGGCCACACAGCTAGTAACAAGGACTTGAACCAGGGCTTCTGGATCTAAGTGCAGTGTTCTTTACTACCACTCCTCTTGTTTGTCTACAGTCCTTGTATTTGTCATTACTGACGGTGAGCCACAATAATCCAGAAAGTGGCACTTCTATACATCTTTCCAGTCTCTGCCAGGCGATTTCATTCCATGAATGGATTCCTCGGAAATTCTTGAAAAATGAAATCTGAAATGCCAAGATGAGTTTATCTTCACTATAATAAGTTTATTCCACATAATAATAATGATGATGATGAAATAGGGTGAAGATAAGTCCTGAATGGAGGCATTCATGATATGAAGAACTCTGCTTTGCCGTTCTCTTGGTTCTTTTTACATTTCAATGACCAGAACTTTATTCTGGGGGTAAGGCCAGGAACACAAACGTGTTTTGGCCCATGGCAGAGTGTGGGTGTTGTGATCATGTGACTACATTCGGGTATGTGTGGGAGTGTGAGTCTATGGGTATTTAACAAGATCATCAATTTAGAACCACATGCCCAGGGGCAAATGGTCCTGATGGTTAAGGCAGAAGGCAACTGGAAAAACAAACTGGAACTGCTAAAGGAAAGATGGCTCAAGGCTCAGTTTTTCCTGTAAAGTGGCAAGCGAGTTTAGCATTTGTGAAAGTTTCCAGCACTGGTTGGAGTCCAGAGGGACCCAGGGAGTACGTCGGCTTGCCTCTGCCACCTCCTTGCTCTGGCTGGGGCACGAATTGCCCTCTGACTCTGGCCTGGCACAGCGCTGTCTCGTGTTGAGGTCCATGCCCCTCTGTCCTCATCTGCTCCACTCTGAGAGGTCCCTTCTGTGCTGCTCCTAAGGGCGCCTGCCAGCTGCGCTGCCAGGAAACGTAGGCACCCGGCAGAGCGGGTTCAAAGAGACCAGGAAGGCAGAGGCTGGAGAACGAGCCCATGCCCTTGAGGGCAGCGAGCAAGGAAAGAGGGTGGGCGGGATGGAGACAATAGCTGGCGGCCCTTCCACGTTGCCCAGCCCTCCTTCCCACCTCCCCAGGCCACCAGCAACCCCCACACAGACACTGGCCTCTTCTGGGTTCTCCCAACTCTATCTAATTGCACAGCCCAAAGGTTCTCAGGGACCACCTCATTCAACCTCGTTTAACTGGAAAGAAAAACTGAGACTAAGAGAAGTGAAATTCCTGTGCTCACACCTAATCAGCTAAGTTCCAGAAATCAGCAGGTGAGGTTCTCAGCCTTCCACATACCAATGTTTGCTGTGTTATTCTGACTAGGCTGAGCTACTTCACCAGGAACACTCCGACTCCTACCTACTCACTGTCCCTGACACTCTCCTTATTCTTAACTTTGCTCAGTTCCTGAGTCCAAGGCTCACTCGGTTCAGCAAACGTTGTTCTTGAGCACCGTGATGGACAGGCACGCAGTAGACAAAGTCCCCGCTCACTTGGAGTTACCATCTAGTAGTGGAACTTACGTTCTCATGAAGCCAGCATGTCAGAGGGTTTCTTCCACATCTCCTAACTCCATTCATTCATTCACTTTATGAATATTTTCTGAAACCGATCTGTATTTTTAATTTTAATCTGAACACTTTAATTTCTTTCCCTTCCCATTCAAATCACCCAATACCAAATGATTTAAGTATTATTTGAAGCAGTAATTCTATTCATTCTCATAAAGACTTTGAGTGCTTTGGTGAAAACCTTGCAATGACCCCAGGCTTCTTTCACACCGTCTAAGAGGAGGAGGTTACTGCCTTTTCCCAGTTTTTAAGCCCAAACCAACAGGGAGTATGTTGAATTAGCTGTATGAGAAGCAAATATGAATAGAAATGGAACAGGTAAGAAGTGTTGCGATACCCAGGACAGAGACTGTGTGGTGGTTTGGCTGGGTGGCCATAGCAGGTTTCTTGGGACATGCCCACCTATCGCTAGATAAGCCCACACCAGGCTGTGGTCCTCAGATGGACAGAACTGCCGGGGAAGGACACACAATCCAGAGGGCAGGAGCCAAGGCTCATTCTGGCAGATGAAAATGAATGAGGTACCTAGCTTTCTTTTCCCAAATCTCAAACAGTAGAATATCATTGCTCATTTGTTCTATCTAACGTGATTTATCTAAATCTGTAGTCCTTTTCATCTTTTAAAAATTATTTGTTGTATTAGTTTTTTCTTCTCAGTAAGGCCTTACTAATACCTAGGACCCTTAAAAGGCCAGAGTGGAATCTGCTATGATTCAGAAGCGAACAAGTAAGAGTATATGCCAAGCCAGCTTAGTTGGGAGCTAAGAGCTTGGGCTTTGGGGTCAGGTAAGCCTGGGTTTAAATCCTGGCCCCCTCACTTAATCACACTGTGATTCTGGGGAAAGATGTTAAGTGCCCTGCTCCTAAAGCTTTTTCCTGGTATACGAAATGAGGATGACGGGTGTCCTGAACATGCGTCACTGTTCCTTACCAGTGTTCGGTCAGGGTTCCGTCAGGAGAACAGAGCCTCCGTAAGCATTACGGGAAGAAGGGATTTTATTCAGAATTAGACCTCGCACAGACGCAGGAGGAGCTGAGGCGTGAAGGCGGGCTGAGGATTAGAGAGTCGGTCACTACGCAGTCTGCCTGAGTCAGTGGTGAGGCTGGACACGTCTGAGCTTGCGAGAGACTCTGAGATGCCAAGGACAAAGCAGCAGGAGTGAGACCACCAAGGGGAAGCTTGCAGAGGGGGTCCTGGAAGCTGCTGCATTGGTAGGTCCACAGCTGAGTGCTTGGGGGCTGGCTGGGGACACCTCTGTGTGCAAGCTGGGCACCTGTGTGTCCATCCGTGACCGTGCCTGGCCATGGCAGCTGACAGAGAGAAGTGGCTTCTGCTGAGCTCCCACCTTGCAAATTTCCCACAAATTCCTCTTTTGGCTAACTCTAAACTGGTACCATATAGGAAATGGATGCTAGGAAACTTGGTCTCCAGCCTTAGGTTCTTTAAATAATACCCAGTATCCTCAGGAGTCCGAGACCAGCAAGAGCAAGAGCAAGACCCTGTCTCTACTAAAAATAGAAAGAAAGTAGCGCTAACCAACTAAAAATATATAGAAAAAAATTATCTGGGCATGGTGTCACATGCCTGTAGTCCCACCTACTCGGGAGCCTGAGGCAGAAGGATCCTGTGAGGTTGCTGTGAGCTAGGCTGATGCCACAACACTCTAGCCTGGGCAACAGAGTGAGACTCTGTCTCAAAAAAAAAAGAAAAGAAAAAAGAAATACCCAGTATCCTTTCCTGCTTCTCCTGTAAACTGAATGTACTTTGGGAAGCAGCCCTCTCACTCAGACCTTGTGGCTTGAGTGGGGCTCCCTTCACCACTACCCCAACCCTAGCCCCAGGGATTGGCATAAGACTTGGGCCTGGCTGATTGAATGTCACACACTTGCGGCCATCAATTGACTCAGGGGTAGACTCAGGACCCAATCATAGCTAATGAAACTCTGTTCTGGACATCTGTCAGACCCATACAAGGAATAATCGTTTTTCCATGGGGATAGGACATAAGCCCAGAACTACTGGTGTCTGACTCGCCACCAAGAGAGAGCCCATCTGAGAAGAGAGGTAACCCAGAGAAAGCCGAGTCTAGGGAAGGAGAGTAAGGCCAAATCCAATTGACATCATATGACTCACACATACCTGGAAATCCAGGTATAGCTGGCGTCAATGCCAAGGAAAATGTTTAAGCTAACTGAATAGGTTCCAGCACTTGCACTTGAAAGGGTCCAGACTTAATAGGATTAGGAGAGGTGCAAGTAAGCAAGAGCCCATCCTAGAGTAAGTGCTAACTAAGTGTCAGCTATTTATTATTATTATCATTATTATTATTATATAGATTTCCATCTCTAGCCCTGCCATTTCTACCTCCTCTCTCCTATATTTTATGTAATCTGTATAAGGATAGTTCTATATGGAGATATCAAACCAAATAAAATGACCTCAAAATGTCCCTTTCTGTCTATCAGTGTCTACAGACTCAACATGCAGGATCAGCTGAGCTGGAGTCCATGTTTTTACAAAGGAACAGAAAAAGAGCTGACTTAGGAACTTTCTGGCATCCTCCAATATTCTGCATCCTTTCACCCATTTTGTGACAGTTTCTCCCTGCCCTCGAGGATCCCTCCCCACAGCTCCCTGCCTCTGTCCCTGTCTCCATCTCACTTACATCCTCCAGCAAGGAGTATGGCGAGATGAGCTAACTCAACTCTCCAAAGTGTTTGGGTTTTTTTTTAAAGAGGCCACGTTAAGACCTCACTACACTTAGGACACTCTGAGTGAGGAACTGGAGGAGACCCAGAGGAGAAGCATTTGCAGGTTAAATGGTTTTTCCTTATATTTTCCATTAGATTTGGGATTAGCTACACTTGGGAAGGAATGACTTCGTAGCAACTGATCCCTAGCTTTCCAAAATATGAGAAATTGAGATGTGGGGAGTAGTAACCACCTAGTTAATCAGTCAAAGCATATTTATAAAGTCCACAGGGTTCATAGCATATAGCAGCTGTTCTCTATCTCCATTGGGTTTTGACTAGGAAATGGGCTTAGGATATAGCACATGGGCTTTAGAATAATCATTTGCAAGGAATTGTAGATAGTGAGCAGAGTTTAAAAGCATTAGATAAATAATGAAAATCACTGAAATGCCTTCTCTGGAAAATGTTAGGAACTCAAGCACGATGGCTTAGTTAGAGGCAGGGAGGGGGTGACTTCCAGAATCTAGTCCAGTCCAGGAATACCATTTTTTTCCTCAAGACAACTAATCACTTTTCATTCATCTAGTGACAAGGAGTCATAGTTATTAGTACAGGAGAGATATCGTAGACTTAGCATGTTCACTTCTTCCACCTTCTAGCTGAATATCAAGATCCTCTCTCTTTCTTTCCTCCCCCTCCTAACTCCAACTGTTTTAGACCCCTCCCCTTAATAGAGCTCATAGACATTTGTTTCATGTTTACAGCAGAAGGTCAAGCTAATATATGTGTAGGTTTAATCCCAACGTTAAAGTGAGCTGTGCTCACCAATGGGCTACCTAGAGTCCTTACCTCCAAGACGCTATTTCGAGGAGATACTGAAAAGCCTCTTGAGAAAGGACTTGTTAAAATGGATGAGTTGAGAATAAGAAGTGTGGCCAAATAACCAAGCCCTGAAGTTGCAGAGGAAAAAAGATTTGAAGTGCAGCATGGTGTCTAGGGGCAGAGCTGGTGATTCTTCACAGGGGCAGAAGTGGTGCCACCAGAGGTGACAGTGCCCAGAGGGCCCTGCAGTCCCCAGGAGCAGTGGGAGTGTCCTGTGGATATGACTTGTGCAAGAGTGCATGTGAGATTGTCAGCTGAAGTTCCAGTTCTGGAGTGGCAGTGAATCTGGGGGAACCATATTTGCATACCTTGAAGGGTGAAATCTAGAGAAACATGGGCTACATGTGTATATTTAATAACTCTCATGTCTCGCTATGAATCCTGTTTCACCTATTATTCCCCTGTGGCTATGGTGATCAGTTCTCCGAAGACTTTATCGAGCCTCAGCCACAAATCACCTGAGAGCTCTTCACCTCCTTGCTCCATACCGTGAGGCTCCCTGAAGTCACAGCATGGACACCTGTGGCAACCCCTCAGCACTTCTCATGCATGACCCCAAAGAGCTAGAGGATCAACACTTATGGTGTAACCCTTGACCAATGGGAAATGGAAACTAATGGGTAGATGTATTTTTGTCTCCCTTAGGGGAACAGTTCTAAAGTGTGTTTCATGAAGCTTCTGAGATAGTCCCACAGGCCAAGCAACTAGCTGCCCCTATTGGTGACCTACTCAATGATGCATCATTTAATCAACTCTCCCTCCTTCCCAGTTCACTTTCCCTGTCCCTCCCTCCTGCAGCCAGCATCACATTCCTGAATAAACCACTCATATGCACATCTGTCTCATCTCAGACTCTGCTTGAGAGAATCCATACTAAGGTTGTCATTTTGAGTTAAGCATTGTTCTCATCATCTAGTGCTATTTGAAGCTGGGCTTCGAAGCTGTATTCCATGCATAGACATGTTTGAAGTTCTCTTCATTTTCCTACACTCTCCTTTGTGCTTTGTTTGACTTCCACCTTCCAGAGTCCCGTGACATTTAAAGTCAGTACTTCTGGAGAAGTATTTCAGTTGTGTTTTAAATGATTCACCAACTTGCAACATCAATTGAGAACCAGGGGAATACACTTAGAAGCCAAGAAAAAAATATTAGCAAATATGTGTCATGGAATATGATTCCCAGGGTAAGGGAAAATATATGCAAATGGCAAAGGAGAATTGACAAATTACTGTTTCTCCCTGGTGCTTTAGAGTTGGAGTTAGAGCTTCTCTCTTCTTGCAAGACCTTTTTTTTGCAGATAAAAGATCTGAAGACCAGGGCAGTTGGCCAATTTGCCCTAGTTGGGAGTGGCAAATACATGAAGAATCAGGAATTCATCTCTCTAACCTGAGGCTCATTTTTTGAGAAGATACAGAAGCTGAAGGGTATGGATGAAGCCATAGGTTTATTCACAGTGTCTCCATTAATAACAATTGCATAGAACAGTCACAAAGAGAATGTCAACCTGATGGCTTATAAAATATTAGAGTTAGAAATCTAACCTACTACTAGAGCAAGAATGCTGTCAGGTATAGATCTCCAATTTAAAAAATACACACTTGACTCAGTGAAACAAGTCAACGTGGGTGCCAACACAATGCCCCTTCGGATGGACTGAGTTCATGCAATCAGATCCCACTCACTCCACCTACCCCTCCCACAATCATCCTGCTTCCTGTCTGTTCTGTCCTTCCTGCTTGGTGATCCGTTCCTGAAACACCTGGCTCCTGGTCCTTCTGCGTCACTTCTCGTTTTACTGCCCGCTTCCCTTTTATTGGCATAGGACCTCTTAGGGCTGCTGTCCCAGCAGCAGGTGCCACTTGAGTTGGCTTAGCCCCAGGCCTCCTCCCTGACCCAGCTCCTGGAGGACCAGATACAAACTCTGCCCATCCCTGCAGGTGGCCACAGAATCTCTATCTGAGCCTTGCTGGAGAAGGGGAGCAGCTGCCTCACAAAATACCTGGCTCTGTTCAAAATCTTTGTTTAGACATTGTTCCTTTTATTGCATGAGAATTTGCCTCACTGTGGCTTTTGTGAGTCTGTTCTGGTTCAGCTTTAGACGGCAGTGCAGCCTGTTCCACATGAAAGCTCTTCTGATAGGCATTTCTGAGAGTGAGCCTTTCTCAGACACACCCTTATCCTTCATGTCTCAAGGCTAATATCAGAGTCTTGGGTCCTTCAGGCTTTTCTCATGTAATAAAGGTTCTAAGCCTGCATTGACCTATTCACTCTTCTCTATGTTCCATCCCTGTCCACCCCTCTAAGGTGCTGCACCCAGCCAAGAATTTGTCCCTCAAGAGATAGTCTTCTCAGGACAGTCACCATGAGATTATTACTTTTGATTCTGAATTTGTGGCTCAAACAAATTTATAGGTCTTTATCTCATAAACTAAACCCAAATTATACCTCTTACCATAAGTCATTTTTAGAACAGGTGAATAATAAGTGAAGAAATACACATATGAATAAAAAGAAATGTTTAAACATGGTTGATATTCTCAGCCCCAGTTTGAGTGAGGCATAGTCCATGCTGTGTGCTTCACTAAGGACACTACATGACCAAGTAATTAATATTACAATATTACATTTCACGAGCCCTCACCATGTCACTGCCAGTTACTGCATCACAAAGAACCCCAAGTCTTCATACTTTTGAAAATCATAATTGTGGCCACAACAAAGGATCTAGGAAAAGCACAAATCGAGATCTTTTCAGGCTCCAGACTATAATTAAAATCCTAATTTTTATGGAAAGGTATGGTGGTCATTCCTTCAAAATAGATTTTTGTGATAAAAAGAAAAAGTGGGTAAATCTATTCAGAATTTTAATGAAAAGAACTGCATTTTCTTTGAAAAACAATGGTTAATTCTTTTTTGCTTTTCAATATTTATGAATTGGAGTGCAGTAAAGTTTAATAAAAACAATTTGATAGACTGACTCCTATAAGAATAAGTTATCACATTGGCTTCATTGAATCGCCTTTGCTAACGGAAGTGTGAAATGGAACTGAAGAGTAGCATTTCGGGGTGTCCACCAGGAGGAAGGCGCAGGGCTGAGCAGGAGGCCGGTGATCACAGGATTCGTGCTCACTCTCAAGGAACGCGCATCCTCCTAGAGGTGACACATGAACAGTACGAGGTGCCTCGACGGACTCGACTAGGTCATGAAGGGCTGTGAGAGCATCGTGGAGAAAGGACACAAATCCACAGTGTCAGGATGAATGTGAGAGGAGAAGGGAGGGAGGCCACGTGGGAAAGTTACCATTTGATTGGCTCTAAAGGATGGGGAGAGTTTTAATAAAGAACTGTGTGTACATACGGGACCACCACGCACACGTGGATGCCATGCTCGTGGGGAGTGTCTTCTGAGAGTCCTGTACATCCCCCTCTTCTTTGACCAGCTCTTGTTTGGCCTCACTAGTTGCCTCAATGCTGGGGGGGAGACTGACAGCAGAATAGAGCCACGTCCCAGGGAGAGAGGGTGGGAGACGCCTGCCTGTCCAGTCTGCATCGTGAGGTCCAAATCACACAATACCTGTGTTTAAATCCTCATGGGCTTGGGCTGTGAATAATATAAAGTCTCAGAACACCAAGATTTCAGGCCAGGGATTGAAGAGCAAAAGACCATAGCTGGGAGGTGGAGGGAGGGAATAGACAAAGTCAATCCCACCTGGACAGAAGGTGGAGACCCTTATCAGTTCTGTTCTGTCATTCCACAAAGGTAAAGACTTCGTTCCTTTTCCTTGCATAGTTCAGGTGGCCCTGGCCATGCTTGAATGAAATTCAGACATATGTGAATGTGTCTGGAGGTGAGACGCATGGGGGCGTTTGTTTCTGTTTGAAAGGGGAAGAGAGATGTATATTCAAACATTGGATGCTGAGGAAGAAGAAGAGATGACCCTACCTGGCCTCATGGACCATGGTCAATGGGGTTAGAGGCAAAGTCTCTGAAGAAGCTGCCATCATAAAGGAATCTGTAGGTGCCATTTATATGGAAACATGTGACAGAGCACTGGGGAGTGTGTCATTGCCCTACCCCGGCCCAGGCCGTTGCACAACCCTTAACCAACAACTTAAGGTGATGGTGCCCTTGACGCAAATGTTGATGTTAAAATGGAAGTTAAACTTAGTAATGGTAGGATTAAGATTCCCCTGAGTGGCTTTGGAAATTGATGACACTGATCAGGGCAACCTGAGCAGGAGAGAGGAAACTATGACAGAAGCTATCAATACTTGGTGTTAACAGATAGCTGGACAGATGAATGAATTCCAGTGAGAAACCCAGGAAATGCCTGGGGTGTTGGAGGCTGTACATGAGCAGGCGAGAACAAATGCAGAAGACCTGGGTTATGACAACCATGTGTCCCTTTCACAGTCTCAAGAAAATAAGGACTTTCAGTACTTTCATTGAGCCCCAACCAATTTCCTCTCTGAAAAAGACCAGATTGGAGCAGCATCAAGGTTTGGGGCTGTTAAAGTGATACAACAACAGTGGGATGACCATGGATGAGCTGGCACATTTCTCCAGCACTTGTGTTTCCAAGCACGCTGAATGCCGTGCATCTGTGATTTACTTGCTAAACTTTGTGAATCGTGGGGGCCGCAGTGGTGAAGCAATGAGAACTGGCTCTGAAATCTCCTGTAAAGGGAAGGTGGTTATCCCTTTAGGTGGCAAACAGAGTCCCTACAATGAGGTTGCTCTGAAGTTGCATTTCCACCCAGGCGCCTTGCCATTCTGGTGTTTAGGGCCCTTGATGGGTAATGTTTCCTTCATGTGCGAAGTCTGCCTGCTCCACTGAGCTCTCCCTTTCCACACACATTCATTTAAACCTTGGTTAAAATTATCCTCCAGAATTTGAGTCACCTGGGCAGGCAGAAGGGCTGATGGAGATAACCCGGAGAGGTGAGGTACACTTTCAGGACTTAGAGCTGACATGATGATGGGATCATCTGTATAGTCATTAAACAGCAGCCCAAACTATAGGGGAAGAGCGTCTAGGGGTAAAAGAGGGCTAGGCCCTTCCTCTTTAAGTAAAGTCAGAGCACAGCTCCAGGAGCACTTACTTATATGGCAGGTTGGTTGGAATGCAAACTCTAAGAATGGCTAAGAATCCTACAGAAACAGCCATCTGCCAATTTAAAATTAAAACTCCTCTGTGTAGCACCCAGCAGAGAAAGCCAACCAGATTGCTTTCCACACAAAGGACCTTAAAAGCACCACCTAAGAAAGTGAGTCAGGATCCACAGACATCCAAAAGATTCTCTATGTTCATTACTTACGTTATCCTCGTCCATGTACACACAATATTTGAATTTCAAGTCTTTACGATGAACAGCGTCTATACGCTTTTTAAAATGCAAAGAAGAGTTGAGCAGACTGTGTGCTGGTTCACAGATGGTCTTGAGAAAGAGGGTAATCCTAAGAGTTAGAATGAGTTGGTGGTAGTTACATGGAAAAGAACACAGCAGGCTGCATCCCAGAAGACTGCCAGCCGTTGGACTGTTTTGACCAACAAGAGGCAAATTCGTGTGCTTTCCAGTAGAAAGTGCTGTGAGGGTGCAGGGAAAAGGTACTGAGCAATGGAGTGAAGCAATAAGCACAGAACAGAAAAGACTGTGAGATGCAAAACCAACTTGGGTCTAGGAACCAGATCACGTCCATCCCAAGTCTGCAGTGCCTAGGTGGCACCTGGCACACAGTAGAGGCTCTGTATGAGCTTTTCAACAGAAGCGGGCTCTAGGGACTTTAGGGAAATGCTAACATGAAAAATCATGTTTGTGTTCTTTATAGCTAGGGGACTATTTTCCCTACTTGCTTGCATCTGATAATGAAGAATAAAAATAGAAACTGAAAATTACTCATTGAAATTCTCTGTACAGGGTAGGTAGATTCCCAACAAGGTATCCAGTTCATGTTTGCTAAATGAATGGATTAATAAATGAATGGATTAATAAATGAATGAACAAATTGAGGAATGAATGAATGAATCTATCAAACATTCAGTCAATGAATCTTATTCATCCTCTAGATAGTCTTATATCTAACGGGTTTAAAATAGCACTGGACTTGGAATGAGAGCCAGCGTTTCTGCTTAATTTATTCCTTCCACAAGTATTTATTGAGCACTTAAGCTGTATGCAAGACTCTCTGCTACAACCATGACACAACAGGATGCTAGAGCTATAGTGAGTGCAAGCAAGATAAAATTCCTCTTTTGTGGAGAAGAGGGAAGATGCATAATAATATTGTAAAACAAACAAAACAAAAATCAGTATTAGTCCATATAGCACAAAGGTATGCAGGATTGGCTGGGCAGGTACACTTTTATAGAGGAAAGTCAGGAAAGGAATCCCTGAAGATGACATTTGGACCAAAATCTGCATAATGAGGAGGAAAATAAGGTCTGGGATAAGAGTACTGTAGGCAGAAGGTACAGGAAGTGCAAAGACCCTGAGGCAAGAATGAGCCTAAATTGCCAAGGTAGAGAAAAAGGAATGTGCCACTATAGCCACTATAGCTGGGATGGCAAGGTCGGCGGGGGGTGGGGGGGAGGGGTGGGGGGTGTCTACTCTATAAGGTCACAGTGGCAGGTGGAGCTGCCTTCTTTTACCTGATTATGACTTTGGGTGATAAAAATAATAGCTCACAGCTGTTGAGAGTTTATAATGGGCAAGCATGTTTGGACCGTCTTACTTAATCATCACAATAACTCAACAAGCTAGGTAGGGTGATGTGCAAAGTATTTAACAACCAGCATGTCATGGATACCAGCCTCTCAGACGGTGCCAGCGCTAGCCGGCCTCTGGCCATGTTAGTGCAGACAGGCTGGCTGTCAGGGACCACTATTTCTCCCATTTGATAGGTGAGGAAACTGAGCTCAGAAATGGGGTCAGCTGACCATTTTATCACAAACTGTGTATTGAAAGTGGCAAGTAACCTACCTCTTATAACTGCTGCTTGTGAGTCAGAGAATTCTTTCCAAAATGGAAAAATAGGTAATTTGGGCACTTACTATCCACACTATGGAAGAAAGAGCACCACGCTATGAATATGAAATCACAAAACCAGTCTTGGTACTGACACTAACTAGCTAGGAGACTTTGAGTAAATCGCTTTACCTCTCTGGTTCTCAGAAAACTTCTAGCCATGAGTAGTAAGTGCAGGTGCTACTGGCATCTTGTGGGCAGAAACCAGGATGCTGCTAAACACCCTGCAATGCACAGGACAAGCCCCACCACAAAAGATTGTCGGTGGGTTGAGAAACCCTGCTGTAGAGGCCAGAGGGGTTACAGACAGTGCAATGAGAGTCAGGTGTGGCATTAGGGAGTGGTGGGGACTACAGCAAACTACAGAGTATATATACTTCCTAAGGGAATTTCATACAAAAAAGTCATTAACTTTTGTGGACCAAAGAGAATGTAGCTGCAGGCTGATTTCAGCCTCTTGTGGCCTTAACCAGACCTGGTTACCCACACTTTTCTTTTTACAGATGAAGATAAAAGTCTCCTAGTCATGCAGGTGTGTGTGTATGTGTGTACATGCATGTGTATAGATATATACACACACATACATATATGTTCATATATATGCATTGGTAAGAAGATTTATTTTTAAAGGAAAGTGAGACCCTTCATTCCCCTTATAATCTAGTCTTGGTTCTTTCCCTTCTCCCCTGGTCTACACTTTTTCCCTCCTTCAAGTATACTGGCCCCATCCTCTTGTTCTGCCTTTAGCAAAGACGAAGTTCTGCTGCTCCACTCCACTAACAGAGGAGCTTCTGGACCAAGTTTTGATCCCTTCATGTTACCTATAGCCGCTGGGAGAGAGATGCCCTCACTTACATTACTCCTTTGGCCTGCAGGGACAAAGAGGCTGGAAGAGACAGGTCGGCCCCACATTTATGATGTGCCCACAGAATTATTTATGGTTTGTTTATCCACTCCACAGAGAGCAATTGCAGCCTCTGACTTCCAGCTCCAGGTTGCATTAACAAATTTGGGGGAAATTGACAGTGTCATTGTACTGAGCTTTTCAGTTTTCAGCCTCTAGGTACAAAGCAAACACAGCAGCAACCCCAGACACACAGGCACAGTGGCACTTCTAGAAAGACACCCGTGACCCCTCAGTCAAGAAGCTGCGAGAAAGCCTGAAGCAGGTGAGAAGTGGATGGAATTAGGAGAATGAAGTTCTCTGATTTTCGGGCTCAGTGGATGGTCACAAGGGTGGCAGACATGAGGCTGCCGATGTGGGACGTGAGTCACACCATGATTTCTGATGCAGCCAAACCAGAGGAGGGTGAGGCCTCCAAGGTCCTACAGGTGTGCGTGATACTGCGGGAGGCTCGGCTCCACACCAAGGAAGTCCATTTCTGCAGTGATGTGATATAGGCATTTGGAAACCCTTGTGCAATATAGACAATAGGGCTGATGGAAAAGTAGACAGGAGATTCCACCCAAAACCTACCTAATGGCCAGAGCACAAATAAAAACAATCAGTGGAACCTCCATGTAACTGGACAATCAAAATGCACAGTGAGAGTCGAGTGGACATCTTGGCAGCCTTCCTTTAGAGCAGGTCTGACAGGTGCTGGGCAGTGCTCACGGCCGTGGGCCTCTGAGCGGTTGGGTCTGCTCTTAGGGTGGCTAAAGGACAACTGTAACTTGCCAACAAGCATCTGGGTGAACCTCTTGAAGGGAAAGCCCCAAGTGCAATGAAAAAAGATTTAATTTTCTTAAAATACAGCTAAAAAATCCTTGTGTCTATGCAGCAGCCACAATGGGGGCTTTTCTTCCTTCCTCCCACTGTTCCAGGTTATACCCATGTCATTCACCTATATGTCAGTGGTACAGATTAATTTGCATTCCAGAAATGCTAGTAGTAGCAGAAGAGTCCATGAAATGAGTATATGACCTGAGGCCCTGGGAACGAAAGCCCAGGTGCCTACAAGGTATACTCATAAGAATCTAGGGCTCTGAATGTTTCAACAGATAGAGCTTAGATTTGACCTTGAGTCTGGCAGGTAAAAGTTAAGCCTGCAAGGCCTTAAGTGGTTTCTGCAGCAACCCAGAAACTCAAAGGAGTAGTGGAGACTCTGGGAGATCCTGACAAAAACAGGGCATTTACATGAACTCACTTTCCAGACATCAAGGTTTAGTGACACTTCCAGACATGAGAGAGCAGGAAGGATGGGAAAGAAGTCAGCACATTCGAGATTCTACAAAGATCTTTTTTCCCAGTGCTGAGAGATTAAAGGAGAAGGTGGAGGGAATGACAGTGGGATAGCTTTTACGGAATCAACATTATTCAAATGCTTTCATTAAATCTTTGTCAAGGATTATAACTTTAATGTGTTATCACTTCTGAAAGAGGGGGTAGTTATGAAGACTACCAAAAGAATCTGCACATACTAAGACCCAGCAGCCTGGCAAAATAGTCGACACCAATAACTAGTGTATCAAAGAAAGGAGGGGAAGAAACCCACCAGGAATAATACGAAACAGTTACAATATTATCACTATTTCTATCTGGTTTTCATGACTCAGGTTTCTATTCGAACTTGTTCTAGGTCGTCAAATGATACCAGTATTATCTAAAAGAGATAACATCCTTCCACAATGCAATTTACTGACTGCTAAATACTGGCTAGAGTAATCATAAGAAGATTCTGAGCCTGGACAGGATCTCAGCAGATGATATGATCTAGGTCCCTGTCCCTGTGCTATATCCCTCAAGGAAATACCAAGCTCAAGGTAACTATGAGACTGAAGAAAAACAGGAAACCATGAGTATTTCACATAGCTTATTTGAGATAGAGGGCTTAACCACACAGACAAAAGTATTCATGTCCATGAGTAAAAATTATACACTGTAACAATTTATAAACAATTACCCACAACCAATAACTCTAGTTTTAACCATGAATGAATGAATGAATGAACAAAATCTTTAGACCTAGATATTTTTCTGTGACACTGCCAAGAAGTCAGTGATTCAACTTGCGTACTATTTAACACCTCTATTTGCAAACATCATACTACATGCGCTGCAGGTCCAAAGTGGAACCCTTAGGCTCCCGGTTCCCTATAATTTATCAGAGGTGGCTGGATCCGGGTTTTTTGCAGCCTCCAGCTTACAGAGGCCATGGGGACCCTCTTAACAAAGTGAATACAAAATTACAAATACAAAATTGCTAGGTCCTCTCCCAGGGCCTTGGAAGAAACAGGTGTAAGTAAGGGGTTCTGAAGCTTAAGTTCATTATCTTCTTGGTAAATCTATCTCTGCTGTTTAGAATATGTGTTTCCAGGTATTAGGGGCTTGAGAAAACCACCCAAGTCCAGACCTTCCTTCTCCCCTGCCTGGCGACTCATGGCATTACGTGGGTCCAGCTTTTTCCCTACCTACCTCCCAAGGTAGGATTCTCCCTGTGTTTTCAGATTTCTGTTTGAGATTGATCTTTGCTGCCTCTTGTAACTGTAAATCAACCATTTTCACTCTTACTATTCCACTGTACAAAGATGGCACAGATAAATAGGCATTTTTATCAAAATGCATTTAAGTCATTTCCATTTTTTACTGTCACTAATAGTGCTGCTGTGAATGTTCTTATACATCTCCTAGTACACATATACAAGGATTTTTCTGGAATATACACCTCAAAGTAAAATTACTAGATCTTAAAGTATGCAGATGTTCAGCTTTATAAGGAATGACACATTATTTTCCAAAGTAGTTGTATTAATTTAGACTCTTACCAGCAACTTAAGAGTTCCTTTAACCTATCTTGTCCCCAATCAAACTTCTTCATATGGCAAATTTAGGAGCTATAAATGAGTATTTTGTTTTGATTTTAATTTGTATTTTCTTGAATCTTAGTAGGACTTAGTATTTTATATGCTTATTTTCCATTTATATTTTCCCTTCTGTGAGATGCTGGTTCAATAATTTGCCTATTTTTCTATTGTTTTTATTTTTTCATATATTTGTGGACGTCCTTCATATATTCAGGGACTAAACCTTTGTTAATTTTTGTGTCAATAATATCTTCTCATAATGCATGGCTGGTTTTTCACTTTCTTTATACTTTTTAATAAATATAAATTTTATTTTTATTATATTCAAATGTACCAATCATTTCTTTTGTGGTTAGCTTTTTTGAGTCTTATTTAAGAAATCCTTCCCTATCTTAAGCAAAAGGAGAATACAGATATTTTCCTTTATATTTTCAGTTTTTTAACTAAAAAAAAACCTAAATGAAAAACCTAGACATAATAAGGATGAAATTTCTTTCCAAAGTGATTTACACATTCAGTATAATTCTAATAAAAGAGTTCTAAATGATTTTTTAAAAACTGAACAAATTTCTTCTAAAATTCATATGAAAGAACAAATTGCTATGAATAGCCAAGACACTCCCAAAATAAAAGCATACAATAATTAAACTTGCCCTACCATATAGCCTTATGTATACTTATATTCCAATATAATGATATATATCAATGCCTATGTATAGGTATATATGTATATAATATGTATATTTGTATACATATATGTATATATACACAATTTATATCTAACTCTATATATTTATGTAAGTATATATTATATATAAATTATATACACTTACCATATACTTGTAAAATTATATAAGGATATTTATATAACATATAATTATATATACATAAGTATATATAAGATATACAAGTATAGATATATATTTAAATCTATGAAACATATGTTAATTTCATCAAATCCTTCTTGGCATCTATTGAGATGACTGTATATATTTTTTCTATGTTCAATTCATGTGGTAAACTACATTTCTAAAGTTCTAGTGTGAAACTATTATTTTCTGGTGTTGCCTTAATTCTATTATGATATATCATGGTTTTTTTTATGCCATTCATTTTATTGTGTTTTTTTTTTTTTTTTTTTTTAAGGCAGGAGAGTTATTGGCAAGTGCTTTCTGGAATAACACCTGAAAGGTGAAGGATGCAGGATTGGGGCAAGGGAGGAATTGAACTGGTGATGCAGCTCAATGCAGGCCTTAGCTGATCTGGGCTTGTCCTCCAGAGTTGGCTCAAATGAGATGAGGGGCACTGGCTTTCTGTAACCTGATTCAAGTAATCTCTGCTGCAGGCTATTTCCAGGAAGGGAGGTGGAACCTTGGGAGAGCAACTTCCTTTGGCTGAGAGCAATTCCTGGGGAGAGATTTAAATTTGCATTACATTTCTAGAATTGTATCATGCAACAGAATGTAAATATTTATGTGGCCATTTTCAACCCATTTTCTTCTTTTGTAAAATGCTGGAGTAGAGGAGGAAAATAGGAATGAGGACAGATATAGATTGAAGCAGATGACCTGTGAGGTCACATCAGTGATAAAACTCCAAACATTTAATATTGTTGGACAGAATCCTTTTGAATTTTCTTTTTTCTTTGCTTTTAAATATTTAAGGAAAAAAATGTAAAATCATCCTTTAAAGGAAAAAGAAGTCTCAAAGAGGTAGCCTGAAGAGTCCAGTAAAAAGACTGAGGTAAAGGAAGTCATACAGTGTTTATTTATGTATTTCCATATATTTAGAGGGTACAAGTGCAGTTTTGTTACACGGATCTACCATACAGAAGCAAGGCCTGGGCTTTTAGTGCACCCATCACCTGAGTAGTGTACATTGTACCCAATAGGAAATTTTTCATCCTTCACCACTCTCCCATCTGACCCCCTTCTGGGTCTCCAGTGTCCATTCTTCCCCTCTGCGTGACCATGCATGCTCCCAGTTCAGCTCCCACTTGTGAGAACATGCAGCATTTGATTTTCCATTCCTGGGTTACTTCACTTAGGATAATGGCCTCGAGTTCCATTCAAGTTGCTGCGAAAGACATTATTTCATTTTTTTTTATGGCTGATTGTTAATGTTTTGTTTAAACAATTTTACAGCTATGTTTGTGAGTGAGATTGACCTGTAATTTTTCTTTTTCCTTCTGTCCTTGTCTGACTTTGAAATCAAGATTATATGAACCTCAGAGAGTGAATTGAGGAAATTTTTCTCTTTCCATAATCTCTAAAAGAGTTTTCATTTTATTAGAACAATCATTTTCTTGAAAGTTTTGAAAAACTAAGCCTGATATTCAGTCAGTACCCATAGGCATGCCTGCACCTACTGTTTACGACTTAACATCTGTCCTGATTGTTTAGGATACACACTGTACTCATCACTAATTATTTTAAATTATGCCTTGCAAAACTTGCCTGTAAAATAATTTAGGTTTCTGTTTCTGTCCCAGGATTATTGCTAATGACAAGATTGAATTTTCAAAATAGAATTCCTCAGGATTTCTTTCTTCTTGAGTCAATTGTGATCAATTATTTTTTGAGGAATTTGTTAATTTCACCTAAGTTTCCAAATGTATTGCCACAACCTTTTTCATGCTGTTCTCTTACTTTTTATACCTCTGCAGTCTATGGTTATGTTCCTTTCTTTAATTTCTAATATTTTTATTTGTGCCATCTCTTTCATTTTCAGTCTTTGTAGAAGTTATTTCTCTGAAAACATTAATAGGAGAGTAGTTTCTCTTTGTTGGTTTATTTTATTTATTTATGTCATTAGTTTTCTATTTCATTAATTTTCCTGTTATCTTTATCATTTCCTTTCTTCTACTTCCTGAGATTTATTTTGTTTTGTTTTATTATAATGTTTTGATTTAGATTCTTAGCTCATTATTCTTTAGTTACTAAAGTTACTAAAAAGTAACTTTTTACCTTGTTTCCTAATATATTAATATTAGGCTCCCGCTTTGCTTCTTAGTACTATTTTCAATAGAGTCTAAAAGTTCTGTATAAAGCATTTCATTCTCCTTTACTTGTAAAGATTCTTTAATGCTATTATTACTTGTTTTGACCCATGTTATTTAGCATTTTAAAAAAATTAACAAATATATTCATGTATTTTAATTCATCTTGTTGTTAATGATTTCTGTCTTAATTTCACTTGAATCAGAAAACATGCCCTACAGATACCTACGTATTGGACATTTGTTGAGATTCTTATATAGCCTGGAATATGGTCAGTTTTCACAAATTTTCCACATGTGTTTCACATAAATGTCTATTATTACTTTTTGGATAGAGTCTTCTCTACAAGTCTATTAAATCAAGCTTGTTTAATATTCTATATTTATTGTTATAATCATCATCATCATTATCAATGTTATTTTATTTCTTGGCCTATTAATAATTGAGATATACGTGTTAAATAATCCCATGATGATAGATTTGCATTTTTCTCCCTATCGATGTATTGATTTTATTTTATTTTATTTATTTTAAGCACAATTTATTAAATATTTACAATATTATAACTGTTACATCTTCTTATGGACTTAACCCATTTATTATTATGTAGTAACTCTTTCTATTACTAATAATGCCTTTGTTTTGAATTGTTACCAAAGTGTTCTTTTGGTCATTAGTTTTTCTGCTATGTCTTTTTCCAAGCTTTCATTTTTCACTCTATCGTTATCAGACATTCTATGTCCTTATGTTTCAGGTCAGTTTCTTATAAAGACTATTGGTATGCATTTTTAAAACTTCAATAATGAAAGTCTCTACATTTTAAATGCCATGTTTAGTCCAGTCACATTGGAGAGATTTTTGGTGTTTGGATTTGTTTCTACCTTCTTTTTACATCTTGTTTACTTTTTTATACTTTTGTTTTCTTCCCCAGCCCCTTTTTAGATTGATTGTTAGTTTTATCAATTTTGTTCATTTGTTATTTCATCTTCATCTTTATATTTAGAACTTAATATTTTTAAGTGAATACCTTTAACATTTTCCATGCCTAATTAGTTAAAAATGCTTATTATTAATACTTTAAATCTTGTGAACAAAGCGAGGATCTTTGAAACTTTTAACTACAATACCCCCCTTCCTGACTTCCATGCTTGATGTTGACTATCTTAGATATGCCCTTTTTAAACTCCACAAATCAGTAGTTATCACCATTTTATATATATATCATTTCATTTGGACAATGTTCATTAATAGCAATGACTTTCATCCTAAATTCACATTACACTTATCTGGAAAGCTTTTAAAAAATATTAATATTTGAAATCTACCCAGGCCATATAAATCAGCATCTTACCCAGATGTTTCTAGTGGGCAGGAATGGTTGTCAATCAACTGCTTAAATCCCTCTTTGTGTCTGCCAATTTCTCTTCTCATTATTCCTTTTTGCTTTTAAGATATTCCTTCTGGGAAGCACTTTTCTGCTTCCCACAGTACATCCATTTATAAGTTTTTTAGTGAAGTTCTATTGTGGTAAATTCTGTTTCTGTTTGTATAAAAATGCTTTTATTGCACCCTATTTCTTGAAAGATAGTGTTGCTGGGGATTTAAGGTTGATCTTTTTTTTCCCTTTCTTTTAGCTCTTTAAAGATGTTAATGTACCAAGTCCTGGTTTCCATTGTTGCTGTGAGAAGTCTTCTGACAGTTTAATTTTCCAACATTTTGAGTTAATGTGTCTTCCCTCTGGCTGATTTTTTTTTTTTTTTTTTTTTGAAACAGAGTCTTGCTCTGTCGCCCTGGGTAGAATGCAATGGCATCATCGTAGCTCCCAGCAACCTCATTCTCCTGTGCTTAAGAGACTCTCCCACCTCAGCCTCTCAAAGTGCTAGGATTACAGGCATAAGCCACGGCACCCGGCCTTATTTTTCATTTGGGTCTTTTTCAAATCGGCCTGTTCATTTTATAGTCTCTTTTTGTTTGTTTATTTTGTTTGGTTTGGTAGGTCCAAAGGAAGTAAACTGGATTTTTGTGTGAGACGTGGAGGGTGTAACTGGGCTCTGCCCTGAGACCTGTTTTTAGCACCTCTTTTTCTCTTGAGTCCTTTGGACGCTTTCTGGTTTTCACAAGCCCACAGTTTTTGCCTGTCTCAACCATAAAGAAAGGCATGAAAATCTGTGATTTATGATAAGCATTAATAATAATCCCTTAATAAAAATAAAAATTCTAGCACTCATCCCTTCTATTAATATCGTACGCCTTGATACAGAGTAGGTGTTATTAGTCAATAGTTACCAGACAAGTGCTGCGTACTCCTGATGTCATTTGCCTACAGAATTATCCTTTAATTTGCTCATAATTTCCCTGGGCAAGCCTAAACCCAAGGATAGATTGAGTGCTCGCAGATCTGCACCCCAACCAATTAGACGTGTTCACATGACCGCCCCACTCCGCAGCCCTGGTCTTGTCCAGAAGCCCAGGGGAAACATTACTCAGCCTCGTTCAGTGATAGCATCATGGCTCCAGAGGTTTAACTGACAAGAGATTTTTGCTGATTGAAAAAGTTTTTTTTTTTTGCCAAACACTACCATGTTGACTCTGTTACTAAGCAAATCTCCCACTCTGGACCTTTAGAGTGTCATTAGAGTAAGGGGATATGAACGCATTGCTGGTGACAGGAAGGGGAGAAGAAATTATTTTCTCCACAGCCTACATTTTTCCTCAGCTCTTTACGACAATACTATGCTGAGGTTGCTCTTACCTGACTACATCCCCCTCCGATAGATGACTCTTCCTCACTGTGTTGGACCCAGAAGGAGTGATGGCCATCCAGCAATGACACCCACAGACGCCCACTGAGTCCTCCCTGACTACCCCATACCTTTCACCCAGTGACAAACAGTACACTTAATCTTCTTCTGATCCCATACAGCAGCTGTTCAAGGAATAAAAATGAGTACGGTTTATGGAGGGTTCACTAGGTACAAAAACACTTTCCCTCTATTATTTAATGCTTACAAAAGTCCTGAAATAAATAACATTAGTATTTCCATCTTATAGATGAAGCAGTTGAGGCCTAAGAGGATTAAATTACTTGCCCAGGGTCATGTAACTAGAAAGTTGCAGAGCCAGAATTGTGAAAGACAGCTGCTTCCTTGTTTTTATATCACTTATCTTTACAACAACTCTACGAGGCGGATGCTATTCCCATTGTACAGGGAGAAAACCAAAGCACAGAAAGGTTAAGGTAACTTGTGCGACATCACACAGCTTCTCTGTGGCAGAGTCAGCTTAGTCTGAGCAGAGAGATGGCGCTTTTAAACACAAGCTATGCTGCTAAATGTCTCCATCCATGCATAAAGCTGAAAGGTATGATGAGCATGTTGATGCATCTCACTTCTTTTTTAACCCAATATGGCCACCCAATGCTAATAAATTTCTGCCTTTGCCCAGCTCCCATCTGAAACCTGTATTTATATTAAGTTAACATATACTGTAAGATAATAATGTTAGCGTAGAGTGGAAATAAATAGGTAGTGGCCTCATCTAGAAATGAAATAGAAAGGCAGATGAAGAAATTTACTAAAGAACCTTCTTCTGACTTATAGTTGTGACTTGTTTTACCTTCTCTTATGAATTGAAGATGGAATTGTCCACTTTCTATTAGGTAGAGTAGGGTTTCTCAACCCCTGCACTATTAGCATTTTGGACCAGACAATTTTTTGTTGTCTAGGGATATCCTGTACGTTGTAGGATGTTGAGCAGTATCTCTGGCTTCTACACACTAGATGCCAATAGCATTTCACCCACCCCAGGTGTAGCATCAAAAACATCTCCTGACATTGCCAAATGACCCCTGGGAGGACAAAATCACCCCCAGGCCCTTCTGAGAATCACTAATCTTGAGGTTCTCTGAGAGCAAACAAAATAATTGAACAAAATAATTGCTCTGCCTCTAAAATGAGGTCCTGCCTGCACTGAGCCGGTTCTCCTGGGCGAGAGACCCCAAAGAGGCTTCTTTAGCTGGAGCGAGAGATTATCCTGAACCGCAGCTGAGTGGGGCCCAGTGTGCCTGTGCCCTCCTCTTAGCAAGGACAGGAAGGTGCAGGAACTGAGGGCACAGCCAGAGACCACTGGGTTGTCCTGAAGATTCAACTTCAGGGAACTTAGAGTAAGTGCATTGGAACAAATGCTTAGTAATATGGAGGGATGGGGAGGGGTGATACCTCTCATTTACTGGGTTATTATAGCCTATCACCTCTCATTTACTGAAATATCAGATCACTTATATCATTTAATCCTCATGATAATCCAATAAAGCAGGTATAATTCATCATTTCCATTTTAGAGATTAGGAAAAGAATGCCAAAGAGTTTAAAAGACTTGCCCAAGGCTAGAAAGTGAAGGAACCAGAACAAGGGCATATCTGTCTGACCCAAATGTCTGTGCTCTTTTCAATCCATCCTAGGGGTTCAGGGAGAATTTTCTAGAGATGACATGGATCCATTAAAGGGAAACTCCTTTGTCTAGCACAATATATACACACCTACTCTAGGCAGATAGTAGGCTATCCACCAAGGACACAAACAAAATCTAATCCCAGCTTTCCAGAGCTCAGATTAATGAGAATAAAATATACATAAAAATTATAACACAACATGCTAAACACAGTGATAAAATCCTATATGTAGATGGTGCTCAGGGAACATGGAAGGGGAAACCTATTGCAGCCTTGGGAAAGTGATGGGGAGGCAGGAGCTGAGCCCAAGGGTGTCAGGAGTGGAGATTTATCCCAGGAAATGACTAAAATCTCACAAGTTACCACTGAATATCAACTTGCAAGTACAAATTGCAAGCTGTATCTGACAATGGAAAAGTGCACTAGAAATTTTCATTAAAAGGAGTGACAGAGTGTGTTGGGGGTGAGACCAACCCCTTGCTGGCCCAAGGGGTGGCACTTCTGGGGTGGCTGAGCAGGAAGACTGACTGCCATTTGCATTAGTTACAATTCTCCAGAGAAACAGAACCAAAAGGAGGGGTGAGGGGAGGGAGGGAGGGAGAGAGAGAGAGAGATTTTAAGAAATTGCTCATGCAATTGTGGGAGTTGGCAAGTCTGAAATCTGTAGCGTGAGCCAGCAGGCTGGAGATTCAGGTAAGAGCCAATATTGCCATGTCCAGTCTGCTATCCACAGGGCTGGCAGCCAGGAGACTCAGGCAGAGTTTCTACATTGCAGGGTTGGGGTAAAATTCTTTCTTCTTCCAGAAACCTTAGTCTTTGTTCTTAAGGCCTTCTTCAGCTGACTGGATGAGGCCTGTCCACATTGCCTACATTATTTGAGGACAGTAATGTGCTTTACCAAAGTCTACTGATTCAAGTGTTAATCACATCCACAAATACCTTCACAGCCACATCTAGACTGGTGTTGGACCAAACACCTAGGCACCATATTCTAGCCAAGTTGACACATAAAATTAACTGTGACACCGTTGTTGTTTATTTATTAATCTCTGCAAGACAGGATTATAATTTCCCATCTGGAAACCTGTTGGAACTGGGAAGTTAGACTCTCTACAGCCCAGTGCACCTCATGCTTCAGAGCCTCTGAGGAAGTTGTGGCCTGGGGTGCGGAAGGAAACATACCAGCTAACATTTGGTTGGATATTTTAACACCACTTTTGGAGTCATAAATCCCAATGCACCCTAGCTCTAAAGCAGGTCCCTGAATAATTCTTAAGGTTTTTGGTAATTCAAAATCCATTCCAAATACACAAAAGGAGCTTGCTCTTTAATGGACTCCAAGGTGAATCTTTTTATAACATAATAAATTAAGTAGGGTTTTTTTTTCAGTTTGAGGAAACATTCATGTGTTTCTAATATCATACACTAAAATGTCTTGTCTTAAACCGTGTGTACAAGGACATGCACTTGTTCATTCCTGTTTTTTCTTAACTGACAAAGGGTTGGAATAATTTCATTCTGGCCTGATACACCACTGTATGCCTGAGTGTGTACGTGCATACATAAGCAGTAATATGTTAATTATTGCATGCTGGGAAGCATTTCTTTCCATAACCATAATTTGTCAGTTATATCAGGACTATTATTCCCACTTTTGAACAGTTGAATTGTCCAGCAAAGAAGCCCCCATGGAACACATTAGATTCCCAACCAGAAAGTTTTAAAAATCAGTTAATTTGTTGTAGAATCCACATGCTTTGACAAGGAGTTCATACAGAGAAATCTCTGACAAATCTAACTAAGCTGAATTAATCAGTAGGAAGAAAAAAATCTTTTCCCCTGAACTTCACCCTGGTGAAAAAGAGAAGGTGTCAGAAGTCCATGAGAAAAGGCAGGCACATCCAAAATAACTTTGATTATAAAAGCAAGAAATTTGCTCTGGCTCTGTAAAATGACTGGGGGTGGGGTGGGCTGGAAAGAGCATGATAAATTATTCAGGTTTAAGAGACAGTGATAAAAATGTAAATGCAACCCCTGTCACGGAATCTTTGCACCAGCTGAATAAATTCAAACTAGAAGCTGAGTCAGCACCTTGCCTCTGATTAAAGCCAATTGAAAGCACAAAGACAGGAAGGAAAAAAAACCTCAGAAGTCCTTTGGAAACGACAGATAAATTGATCAAGCGTAAGTGCCACACTGAGATGAAACAGTTTTACTGATATCCACCACAGGCCACAGGGTCCTGCCAGCTCTTTTCAAATGGTAGCACTTGTAATCAAAGAACTAGGTCTTATTTAAGCTCGAAAGTGATTATTACTTCATTAATTACGGTCATGTCTACTCTTTCCATTGTGAGCACATTTAATCTTTTCCCAAGAGCAGTCCATTAGCCTCACTTCATCTTTAATCAGTAGTATATGCCTTTCTGAGCACACTGTCTGCATGCATAGATTCAAGCTGCCACACAAGAGCTCCAGGAGCCAAGCCAATGGCCAACGTTAGCCCTAGGCTTGTCTACAACACTAGTGCAGACAGCAAAATGTAAGAACCTCCCCTCCACCGCTTTGCAACAAGATAAAAACAATTTTTCCTATCTATTCGAAACAGATCAAGAAATAATGCATACACACAAGGGAATGTATTTTCCTCGTACAGCTCAGGGATTAAAAGCACAGGGTCAGCTTGTAGGCTCTCTGGGATCAAAGACAGACCCGCCATTCAGAAGCAGCCAGCTGCTCACTCCCAGCCCTTGTTATCTCCAACACAGGGATCATGGCAGGGTTCACTGTGAGGATTAAATGGGTTAAAACGTGGAAAGAGCTTGGGGCATGTGTGGCACATAGTAAGTGCTCAATAAATGTTAGTTCTGGTTAATATTGTGCTTACATTAAACATATGCCACCCACTTAGGGGCCAGGCGAATGGTTTGAGTGCTTCAGAGAGAAATCACCCGGTGGTCCACTGAGCCAGTCACGTGTGCGTCTGCTTACCGGCCAGCCCCCAGTGTCCACTCATGTGCACATACGGAATCACATGAAGAATGCACTGTAGTCTATGATCTCTCCCAACTTGGCTATAAGCCCTTAGGATTTATTTTAATGTCATAGCGTAGTGAGAACTATAGAATTCTATCAATATCAGGTAATAAAGTTGTTTAATGAGCCCATTCGCAAACATCTGCCGAGTCATCCCCATATGCCCAGAACTATGCCAAGCATGAACAGGCACAAAAGATCCGGAACAGGCTGAAAGCCTTCCAGACATTGACAACTATTTAGGGAGAAACAGACTTCTCTGGAACTCCTAAAAGATAAAGCCGCTATGTGAATTGTGCTATTACTGTCAGCGATATAATAGGGCAACATAGTATAATGTGCTATTCATGGGTCCAGAACTTTCTGCAAAGGACGATGAGAGGCGTGGAAGCTTTCGAGGGGCCTAAGTGTTGGGGACAATGGGTATGCACGCACACATACTCACCCTGTCTCCTAGGCCCCATGTTCCTGCATGTCTCTCCTTACTAAAGAGACATTTAACCAGACGGTTGTGAAAAGAAAATACCTTTGGTGGCGTAACTACATTATACAGAGATGCTGATAGTTTCTTACCCACTCGATCTTTGCATGTGGGTCAGGGGAGTTTTCTCAGTGATGAACAGGGGTGCTGGCAGGCCCGGGACCTGCCCTGATTGTCCTCGCTGCTGCCCCAACTCACACCCTGTGGACCAGTAACATGCCAACTCTCCTTTCTCTCCTCTCTGTCCTGCTGTTTTCCCCCGCTGTCTCCAGAGCCAGCTGGAGGAGTAAATGTCACCCTTAAACTATCAAACAGAGTTACTGGGGAGTAGAGGTGAGCTGTGTCCAAGTGGGCCTCTGTTTCCCCTAACGGCATTTTGTTGCTGGCCCTGCCCCCGAGCGCCTCCCCGAGGGCACAGTACGGGCGTCCTGGCCTGCAGGCTGCTGTGACTGTCTGTCTGGGGGAAGGATCAGATGGAGGCCTGGGCATGTCAGTGTGTTGTGTTGTTGTTGTTTTGTAAACCAACTTATTGGCCAGTCGGCAATGTAGGAACAACAGGGAAGTTCCTCCGTCAGCTTCCTCCTGCCCAACCCTTTTGCCCCAGGGGCAGCCTGCCCTCTGCTCCTCCACAGGAAGGACAACCTGTCCAGGCTCATTCTTGCGCTGTGGTTTTCAGTCACTTCCTTCTTTTGTGTGAAATTCCTATTGTGAGAGACCTCACCTTTGAATGAACTATATCATAAATTGCACAGACTCCTGTTTTTTTTCTGGTGCTGTCAGCCCATTTTGAACCCAAGGTACTGTGCTGGGGGCTAGATGAGGATTTTTTCAAAATAGGTCATATGTAGCTCTTGCCTTCAGGTCGATAAGAATTTTGTACTGCTATGAGGTTGGGTAGACAGTGAAGGCAAGAATAGTGATTATTTGAATATAAGGCAGAAGCCTAGATAGATAATATAGAAGTTTTAGAAAGTTGTCTGCAAAAGGTACAGCGGGAGCTAAACGAGGCCAGCGTGTTTGTAGGCCAGTGAGCAGTTCAATCTGGGGGAAGTGCTGGAGGTCACAGGCCATCCGAAAGCAATCTCTGAGATGATGCAGAGACTTCAGAGTGCAGCTGCCAGCCCTCCCTCCCTCCCTCCCTCTCTTAGGGCTTTACAACTTGTCCTCTCTTGCATACCACACTGAGTTTGTGACCCACTTCACATTAGTTTATTGAAACTCAAAATGCATACTAAAGCCCTAAAGAGTGGTCTCAGATAACTAAGCCCTTGTGGTTTCTAAAAATCAGAGAATCATTACTTGAAAGTGGGAGATACAGGAGCTATTTCCTCCTGGAAAGGAACACACCAAAGTTACTGGGCAGATGAGAGTCTTACACAGAATAGCCTGTTTGCATTCTCCTATCTTGCTAATATTATAAACTGGAAAACTATGTAACTGCTGTTACTATCAAGTAGAATGAGATCCTTTGGGAACCAAGGATCACTGGACATGTTAAACAAAGGCCAAATAATTATTTGTCGAGAATTCTGTGAAACGGACCCTCTGCTGAGTGGGCACATTCCAAATCATGCTGTGGTTCAGAAAACTATTTATATTCCACAACAAAAGTAACAGGTATGTAGAAAAGAAAAGAGGCAGGAAAGGAAAGAGGTGAGCAGTTACTGGGAAAAGAATGAGGAAGCAAGGAAGAACGCAAAAAGGAAGAAATTGCTCTTGCAATGCGCGGACAAGTATTTGGAAAATGTAGGACCAGAATAATTCTAAATTCTAGTACTATGTTATGAATATCTTAAGTGAGCTCTTCATATTAGTGACAAAAGTGTGGACATTGTCATTTTGATCATGAATGTTATAAGAGATCAAATTGGACTACCTATCTGGTTAGAAGAAGGGGGTTAAAGGTCAGCCTTCGGATGAGTAAGCACATCTCCAAATACTGTGTCACAGTGATCTCTCACTAGGGCCCTGGGTGGCAGTATCTGGCATCTATGCCCAGCACCCTGCATTATAGCATGGGCTTGGAACCACACCGAGTGAGCAAAAGGTCTGGAAGGATTCTCTCTTCACCACCAACTGGCTGTGTGACCTCTCTCTTTGTAAGGAAAACCAAACCAGTCACGTTAACACTACCAGCCCATTGAATGAGATAATTTATGTGACAGTGTCTTGAAGTAAATAAAAATCACATTGTCCTAGTAAGATATCATTACGAAAATCGAAGTGTAATGCAAGGTTCCTGGTACCAGTGGTCTGGATGTACTCCAGGGTCTCTGCCATCTTTAAACACATGCTCCTTTACATGTGGATATATTAGGGTGGCTATAAGCTGAGAATAGAAGATCTGCCAGACCCTCTAATATCTAGGCAACTACAGTGTGGTCAGTGGAAATTAGAAGTAGATGGGAGAGTAAAAATAAAAGATTGTGAATTATGCTTTACAGAACTTGGAGCTGTTCTGGGGCTTTCACTGGAATGAGAGAAGGAGCTGGGTTGTAAGTCCTAGCACGCGTCATTTAGTGTGGGTGAGATTGTGCTGTGGTGACAATCCTGTCCCCTCTAAATATCTGTGGCCTAAAACAATAAAGATTTATTTAGGGTTAACACTATACATCCCTTGGGGCTTAGCTGTAGGTTCTGTGCTATATCATCCTGACTAAAGGATCCAGCCCAAGGAAGCAGCCACTATCTGGTCACTATGGCAAAGGGAAAGAGATCTCTGAATGGTTTTGTACCAGCAGTTAAAAGCTTTAGCACGGATGTGACACTCATCCCTTGTACTCACAACTTATTGTTCAATGCTAGTCACATGGTACCACCCTGGTCAGAGGGCAGCAGGAAGTGCAATCCCACCAGGCACCCAGAAGGCAGAAAGCCAGAAACATCTGGCCAATTGTACTGATAGCAACTGTATGACACATCATTGTATTTGGGTAAAATTGAACTGGTCTACTTGGGTAAAACATATGCCAATGCTCGGAAGACTATGGCTGAGCCCACCATAGCCTTTTACATCTTTAACTTTTAAGGGCATTGATTTGGTTGACATTTTGACTTTAATTTTAATGACATTAAGCTGTCATTAACTTTTTCCAAAGCCAATCATCAACACTGTGAAGGCTAGGGGCCACAAAGGGACTTCTTTAGAAAAGGAGCATACACGGATTACAGTGTCACCATTGATGTCATCTTTGCATTGAAGGTCAGAAATGTAAACCAAAGCTCACTGTGAAGTGGCACTCAGAGCATGTCACTTGCCTCACGGCTTAGCATGAGTAACTTAATGAGCATTTCTAAATATGTGGTTTTGCCATGGGCTTAATAGGCAAACCGACTGCCAGGGTTGTATTAATTAGTCCAATGGAAATGATGAACGTAATCCTCCAAACAAGATTGGCCCCATGAACAAGTGAAGATGGGGGCTGATCTTACCTGCTCCAGATTTGCCCTGCCTGTCTCGAGGGCAAAGGGAAGAAACCCACAATACTAGGTGTTTTATAAATTTTTTAGCATCTGAAAGTGGTGGCTAAATACGTGACATCTGTGGCTACAACACTTGCAACAACTCACATCTCACAGCATGGCTGCTCCCCTCGGTGCAAGAAGGACCTCCTGCTGCCCAAGGATACCCAGCATCCTTCTGAGAGTCCCCAGGGCGTCTTTCACACGGTCTTCACCTCAGGCTGCTGGAGACTTTATCACTGTCACAATAGGTGCAGCAGCTTCCCTCATGAGGCCACCAGAGCTGCTCAGGTGAGGCAGGACTACTTCTGAAGTGCTGGGTATTGCTGTTTCTGCTGACATTGCAGCTCCACCTCTGCCGCAGTCCATCTGCACATACCTGTCTGCCCAGCTGCGCCCTGGAGGTCGCCCAAGGATCTCAGCAGCGACAGCGCTCTTCCTGGCGCTGCTACTCCTCGGCCACTGCTCATGGCCACTGCTCACGGCCACTGCCCCTCTCCACGTGAGCCCTCCGCTGCCAAAACGTACTAGAAGTTAAGTGAGGTAGAGGGGGAGAACTCCACTCCCTTTGTGAGGAGTAGGAGAGGGGTCCCATAGCAGTGACTCTTGGGTGACAAATAATACAGTGCTTAGCTAAACTGTTGTATAAGCATTTAGTCATAGTCCTCTCTCTCCCAACAACCCAGGCCTGAGTAACCGGAGGCCTTGTCCATGATCAACTGAATATAAATCACCGAGATGTTCTCAGATTCACTGTACTTTCCAGTCACTGTTTAGTTACTGGTTACTTTAATTTATGTGATGTATATAACGTTCTAAGAGCGTGGAGGGATGCATCGTAGTCCCTGCATAAGTCTTTTGTTGTAGTTGTTGCTAAGTGCCTGAGTCCCTCCCTGGGAAGCTCCTTAGGCCCCCTGCAACCAGCTTCTAGACGTCCCTTTCCAAAGATCACCACACAATCCCAAACATCTTCAAATCTCTTCTAAAATTCATATAATCTACACAATTCTGACAGTCATAAAATGTTATCCTCACATTGTACGTAAGGAAACTAAAGCTCAGAGAGGTTAAGTAACTTCCTCAACGTCACAGAGAAGGAAGTGATAGAAACATGTTTTAAACTCAGCTCTGCCTGGCTTTGAACCCATTTATACCATAAGTAGAATGGAGGGTTACAGCAGGTTGATTCTCAGCCAAGCAAGATTTTACCCCACCAGGGGACACTGGGCACTCTCTGGGACATTTCCAATTGTCACTACTTAGGGAGGGGCAGGTACTACTGGCATCTAGTGGGTAGAGGCCAGAAATGATGCTCAACATCCTACAATGGACAGGACAGCCCCTTACCTCCCCTCACCTCCCCTCAAAAAGTATCAGGTCCAAAATGCTGGGGACAAGAAACGCTGGGTCAGAGGAAGATAAATCACATTAAATTGCCAGGAAGCGACATGCAAGGGATGTCAGGAAGGACATACTGAAACATACATTCATGGTTAGGGGATGAAGTAGGATTTTGGTCAACAGAGGGAGGAGGCAGAGAATACTAGAGAGCTGCATGAACAAAGGGGGAAGAAACAACAAATATTTGCAGAAAAGGAAAAGCCCAGGCACGGGTAAGAAGTGGCAGTAGAAACTGGAAAGATACATCAAGGCCCAATTTTGGGAGGCCTGGAATGCTAAGAATCTAAGTGCCGAGAGCCTAGGACAAAATAAAACACTAAATGATCTCAGAATATTTGTGTTGGGGCTGCCAACTCAGCTCACCAAGCAGCACGAGTCTCCATACCAAAATTAATTCTTTTGTTTCAACCCAAGTATTCTGCATCAATGTGATCTATAGACTGCCTCAGACCACCTTAGTCCCATCCCGTCACTTAAAGAGGGGGAAGCTGGGGCCCAGGGGACGCAGCACTTGCCTGTGGTCACTAGTGAGTTAGAGACTGGGCTGGAACTGGAATCCAATCTTGGGATTAGATCCCGTCTTTCTCCCACTAAATTCACGGCCTCACTTTGTTTATGCTGCACAGTTCTGCCGCTGGGATCCCAAAAGCACAGCTGGCCTTTTCTCCCTTTTATTATCTTTTATGATCCCTCTTATTTGGATAAAGAAGATTACTGATGAAATCTTCTTTATTTTCTTCATTTCTATTTGAAGTACCCCCAGAATATGCAAGACCAAGTGTTCTTGCACAAACCAAATAGCATTTTTCTATCTTGAAAAAAAAAGTGTTGTTAAGGAAAGGGGCTAGAAATAAAAGAAGGACTATTCTCAGGCACTTTCTGAGAACAGTGATTGGGCCCGACAGGTATTTCCCATTTCAGCTTTGCATGTGGGCTCCACTTTAATGAAGAGTTGAGATTTGGCTAAAGAGGCAAGTAACATAATCCTAAAAAGAATCCCAGAGACAGATCCAGTGGAGGTGGCTTGTACACAGAACCAATTTTCTTTGAGCCACAGAACATTTCACAACCTGAGAGCTCCGTTTTGGAATTTTTTATTTATTCCTCCCAATTGGGCAAAGAAATTACATTCCCAAGACCATGCCACTGCAACATAAAGGTTATTTATTTCCAAACAAAGGAATTAGGAAATGTGAACTTTAAGGCTTTAAGACTAACATTAACTCATCTGCAGGAGACAGATGGCATTTAGTATTTTCAATGAAGAGGCTGTTAAATGTGAAAACTTAATACATCTGGGATGAGTCATCTGGGTGAGTTAATTTGCTAAAACCTTAGCTTTCGCATTTCCTGATTAGATTTTTCTCTCTTTTCGTCTTTCAACCTGGCATCTGTGACCCTAACAATTTTCCATTTAACACAAAGGAAATACTTTGAATTTTCCTTTATTTGCAGTTTCACCTAGGGTCATTCTAGGGTAAGTACTCAGGCTTAGTTTAAAATGATGATGAAACAGTTTGCAAAAAGTCTGTAATATCAAGGTGTCATTTAATACAAAGATACTAGTTCAGCCAAATAACACGTATATATACACATACATATGCACGTGTGTATTTATATATGTGTGTGTATATATATGTTATTTAGGAGGAACATTATGTATAATTTTATATATTTATATAATATTATTTATATGTGTGTGTATTATATTAATATATATATTTCCTTTCACTTCTTTTCCAATCATCTCCTATTGGTAGTACCTTCTTCTACCCCTGCTTTTTCTGCTAAGTACTTACGTGAATCCCATCTATAATCTTTAGATTGGAAAGACCAGATTTTGTTTTTTCCCTTTTTTCCTCAATGTGTCCCTTTAGTGTGCTGGATCTCTTACTAAGTTTATGAGAAAGAAACTCTCACTGTCATTTATGTATTCGATAGATGTTTCTTAACTGTCTCATACAAATGCATCTCCTTAATAATTTCCATGACGTTTAGGAAGTTGCGATGGTCCAGTACATTATCAGAAGGAGGAAACTGTTGCTATTAGACACGCACAGCTAACAGTCGACTCCAGACTGTGTCCAAAACATGTCTCTGCTTTTCTCATTGTCACCTAGCAGTCCATACAAGATCCTCACCTGGGGGCCTTGGTAAAATTCCATCTCTCTTTCCCTAAGGGTCCCCTCAGTCTTTTCTGCAACTGTGTTCTTCCCCACAGTCCTGGCTCTGCCCTGGAACAGCGGCTGATCAGATCCTTTCGGGGGGAAACTTTAACTGAATCAATGAATGCTTCTTTTGCTAATGTTTTTTTGGGAATTTAGAGGTGATAATTAATCTCATCTTTCCCATCACCACCACCACCTCAACTTTGGAACCTACCCGCAGGAGTCAGACAATAGGAAGATCAAAATATCAGCTTGATGGCAAATACAGCTACTTTGGAGACTATGGGATGTACCCATGGCCACAGCTGAGCTTCTCAATACTTCTCAGTTCTCAGATCTCGACCTTCGGGCCTTCTCAAGAAACCATGAGCGTCTGCAGATAATAGTGTCCTAGCCAGAGTCACTCTCCCACAGCCAGTAGCCCCTAGTAGGCAGGAAAGAGGAAGTCAATCTCCTGGACAGCCCCAGTCTGCACACCTGGACTCTGACCTTCATGGGCTTAGCAGGGAAGGAAGGGCAAAAGCAGGTGCATGAAAAGGCAACTCAGAAGGGACCGAGCCACAGGTTTCTGAGTCCTAAAACTCAATCTCACAGTCACTTAAGATGGGGTGGGCAAGGGGAGGTGAGTTCTTCCCTACTTTTCCTTTCTGAATAATATAATGGAAATGTTCTCCCCTTTGTGAAAACATGAGGAGTGGAAAATGTCTCCTCTAACATTCCCAAGATTCTGTTTTCTTAAACTATTAGGTTGCAAGTAGACTCGTGGTCTACCAGGGCTCAGGCTGTTCCCTGGGGTTCTCTCAGGGCAGCCCTACCCCTACCTTTGTGAGGTTTCTCTCCCCATAACACAGCCCCCCTCAATCCGTGTGTGTCCTCCCTGGATCTTGCAGGCAGTTTAATCTTTGCCCTGGCACTCTAAATAGGTAAGAACGGTACATTAGTTAAACACCCTCAGTTTGGGATCCATTCCCTATTCTATATCCCATCTCACATTTCACTAGCCAAGATGCCCAATGTAATTCATTAGAAGTTACACACCAAGTCCACATAACAGCAACACAATTCAAAATACAATGTCAGTAGAGTAAGAGTGACTCAAACCTGAATTTGAACTGTCTCCCAATATCAAACTCCCGGGGAGCAATTAAAATCCAAAATTCAAATCCCCCTTCATGTTATAATCTAAAGATATTAAAGAACAACATTCTTAAAGACTACAAAAATTAAAACCTAAATGATAACTTTTCCATTTGTTTTAAATATTTCATAGTCTCACACACAAGGGTTCTCGGCTTCCATAATATTAATAGAATGTGCTTTCAGTATCTATGGCCTCTTGCTGCTATAACACTGGTTCCTTTAGGCTCTGTGGAGTCGGATTAATGAAAGCCAAGTTCATTGCAGCTCTAATCACAGTAGCCAAGATAGGGAAACTATCTCAGTATTTGTCAACAGATGAATGGATAAAGAAATTGTGGTATATATATACAACGGAATACTATTTAGTCTTTAAAAAGAAGAAAATCTTGCCATTTGTAGCAACATGGATGAATCTGGAAGCCATTATGCTAAGTAAAATAAGCCAGACACAGAAAGAAAAATACCACATGATCTCACTAATATGAAAGTGAAAAAGTCAAATTTATAGAAACAGAATAGAATGGTGGTTACCAGAGATATTGGTCAAAGGGTACAAAGTTTCAGATATATAGGATAAATAACTTTTAGAGATCTAATTATATACAGCATAGTTAATAATACTGTAAGGTATATTTGAAATTTGCTAGGAGAGTGGATCTTAAGTGTTCTCACCTCACACACACACTATCTATGTTAAGAGATGGACATGTTAATCAACTTGACTGTAGTATTCTGTACAGTGTCTATAAAGTAGATCAAATCATCTCATTGTATACCTTAAAATATATATAATTTTTATAAAAATGAATATAAATTAAATATTAAAAAGCCAAGTTATTAAGTATACTGATTTTTAAAGTGCAAGAAAGTTAATAGAAATGGAATTATCACAGCATAATCAATGGTTTCACAAGCAAAACCACTAGCCCTAAAGCATATATGAATACACACACTCATATTCACACATGTCCCAGAACCCAGTTTTTACTAAAATCTAGATGCATGTTACTCTATCTAAAGACCATAGCAGTGCTAGAGGAGGGTCAGATGGTAGAGCAGCCAGAACAATTTAACAATCATTTGTAACTAATTCTCACTTGTCTTCCTCTGTGAAAGGCTAGATAGCTAACTACTTGATTCTTCAGGCTGGGTCACTCATGTGACATGAATCCAGCCAGCATGGTCTAAGTCAAAGTCTAACAGTCTAAACAGTCAAAACTTCAAGTAAAAGATTTTGACCCTCAGGCTTCTCTAAGCCTAGAACACAGGTGTGAAGCCTGGAGGGGCAACAGCTCCCCTGTGACTAGGAAGGCAAAGCCGTGTGCTGAAAACGGAGGAGCTGAAAAAGAGAAAGAGCCTAGGTTCCTAAAGGACCATGGAGTTATTGTGCTGGTCCTGGTATGCCTACTCTGGATTTCTTGTAATGTGAGAAAAGGAAATTTTTATGTGTTTAAGAGACAGGATTTCTGTGACTTTGTAGGTAAAAACACTTCTAAACAGTTCAAAGACAAGAGAATATTTCAGTCTTAGCTTTCCTAGCATGAAGGTCAGTATGTGATGGTTGCTCAAAGTCTACAGTCCATAACAGAACAAATATCCTATCAGTAGGTGATTTTTCCCATCCTTGGGGTAAACATCCACCAGCTCATACTGTTAGAAATTAAATTGATGACATCACAGTCACCAGACTTCACTTGATGTCTTCTCGTTTTGCATAGAACCTCTTAATTTCTATTTTCTTTTGAGCTCTACATTCCTGCCCCTCCCTAGAAGCGCTGAACTATTCCTTAGGCTGATCAGTGCTGCCTCTCATAGAATAATTTTGTTGCATTATTATGCTAATGACTATTAAGTCTTGCCAAAGACCAACTTGAGGAAGGAGCAAAGTAGGGAAAAAAGAGAAGACGAGAGTAGAAATTAGTATCTTGCCACAAGTGCCAGGTATTGCGCAGGCCTTTGGTTCCTCTACAACCTGTGCCAGGTGCAGATGGTAAGGGGCTCACAGGTAGTCAGCTGGACACAGTATATTTCATCTATGATGTTGATACATCTTTAGATGTGGCAGGAGACACATGAAAAATTAGGAGTTTTATGGGGCTCAGAGGATAGAAAGTAACTCCTGTTCTGGGTGTTTGGGAAAGCACCAGGGAGACAGTATTTGCATATTCTACTCACTTTTTCTATCCCAGCTCAGGAATTACAGGAGGAAAGAGAGTGAAAAGGAACCATCTGGGCAGAGGGAACAGCATGGGTAAAACACAGAGGCAGAGGAGAGTTGGGCACGTTTGAAAACTTTGATGAGTTCAGAAACATTGGTAACATAGTCTGAAGGCAAGTTGGAGGGGATTAGTCAAAAGTTAGTTTAGGTCAGATAATGAGAGTTGGTTTTCTAGGCTATGTGAAAACATGGACAGAGGAGAGAGGTGAATGGAGCTGAGCTTCAGGGCGGTGATCTGGCAACAGTGTGTAAAGTTGAGGGATTGCAGCAGTCTCAGAAAGAAACAGAGGGGCTGAAATGGAAGGTGTAATTCCCAGAGTCTGGCACCTGGATGTGCTGAGCCAAGGAGAGAAAAAGACACTAATGATAGAGGTTTATGGAGTAGATGCCTAGGAAGATGGTGAGATCTTTAATTGAAACAGATGGACCAGGAGAGGAGAAGATAATTTGTTCCATTTCTAATCAGCAAAGAGGAAATCAAAGCAGAAATGTCAAGCACACTGTTGAAAATGGTGAACCAGAGCTTAGGAGAAAGGATGAGACTGAAATTGGAGACTTAGGAGTCCTTCCCACATAGAATGTACCGGAAATCATGACCATAAATGAATCTTCCAATGGAAAGAATACAGAGAGAGATGATGGTGAGCATTATAAATTCAGGGATGATTTTATTTCAGAATCATAGGAGTGCTAATATCACAGAAATCCAAGAGAGGAGAAAATTTCTAGATTGAAAAATGAATGTATTATTATCTCTGAGGAGTGAGTGAGTGTAATTTCTTTTACCTTTTGAATTTTTACCAACTTTTGTTACATCTATAAATAGTAAAAACTATAAATATTATTTTTAAAGAAAAGGAGAAGGTAACTAGTACAACATGCTAGTAGACGCACACTGGTATTACAAATGCCTTTTATGATTTTTAAAATTTAAAAAGAACATTTCAATTGGCTTGTTACTATGTTTAATATTCATTTGTTTCTTCATTCATCATTGGCCAGTAAATATTTATGGACCACCTGTTACGCTCCAAGCGCTGCTCCAGACGTTTGGAACCCATCAGTGATCGGACTCTCAAGGGTCCCTCCCCACCTTTGCTTCCATCCTCTCCTCCCTTGCTAGAACGCAAGATTGCGTGGACTCTTTTAGATGTGCTATGCACTCAACCTCTCCAACTCTTGGAAGATACACACCACCATGACCTTCGAGTCTTCAGTTTACTTACCCAAGCTTCCAGTTCCTTGGTTGCCGAATGGAATGATCATACTCACCTTTCCGGGTGAAGAGGGGAAGTGGCATGTGGAAAGTAACCCTCATCATGTGCCTTAAAAGTTCATTGGCAGCTATGAGTATCATTGTGACAGCGGTGGATAAAAGAATGAAAATTTTGGGTTCTAGGTTTTGATTCTGATCTCACAACTCACAGTATTCCCTTAGACTTCAGGCTTATTATCTAAATAAATGCAGAGATGATAGATAGATAGATGGATAGATAGATAGACACAGAGGAGATTTGACTCAAGGCGTTTAAGGCTATACCTTCTTTTAATATTTCTGTACATGTCTTCATCTTTATTTTCACCTAGCCATGCTACTTGGTAGAATGATTTACTGAGAATTAATGGTAGTATTAATAATATCTGGTTTTTAATGAGGACTTTTAGGTGCTATGCCGTCTGTTAAATCCTTTTCTTGCATCAGCTTACTTAATATTTCCAATTACTCTTGACTTGGGTGTAATTATTATCCCCATTTCACATGGAAAACTGAGGCTTACAGAGGTTGACAAACTGTCCTGGATCACATAATGAGGCTGCGGTTCATCCGGGGCATCAACACCTTAAGCAGTGGAGGCCCAGCTTTGTCCGCGATGTTCACAGTCCCTGTGGTCCAGAGTGGGACAGAGTCCAAAGGTCGCATAGTCAGTCACGGACAGGCGATCCAAGTACATAATTCTGCCCCCAGCAACACTCGTTTCTAGCCCAATAAGGGGGGTGCCCAAAGGAGCCAACATCCATGAAAGGACCTGAATTAGACCTGGAGTCTCCTGTCTATACCACACAGAATTGAAAATGCTCTATAAGCATCACGTTCATAATAATTCTCACTGTGATTCTAGCTATGGTTCTCCCCCATTTTAAAGATGCATGAATTTAAGTGCAGAAAAGTTACTTGGCTTGTCCCAGGAAATTCAGCGATGATGGCAAAACCTGAAATCATTCCTGGCCTTCTGATTAAGATTCACAGCTCTGTGCCTCTTCTCCTAAGTTCCTATGTATTGCTGCTACAGGTTTATGTTACTTTATTATTCTCTGAACCTGTGGATCCTTTTCATTAAGGCCAATAAGAAAAACACTTCGGCTGAAGAGGTGGAAAAATACAGCCGGAGAGAATTCCTCTGAGACCCGAGACTCCCTCCCCTTTCCCTTGGCCTGTCAGCTGCTTCTGAGGCCTGAGAAAACGGGGAGTCTGAAGAAGGCCGTGCTGTCCCAGCTGCTGCCTCGTGCTTTCTATTTCTGCAGCACCATCATGGATAATGAGAGCCGACTGGCTGCTTGGGTTTCCTTTCTCTCTGCCACTGTCATTTCCATTTGCTTGGGCGCATGCCTTTTTAGCACAAAGTTGTTGTGTTTGGGCTCTAATTTGCCAGGCAGTGATAAATTCCAAGAAAAACCCATTCTTATTGAATTATTTTTGGAATGTTATGCAAACATGTCTAAATTGTGTGGCAGCCAATTTTGCTCTAAGATCTAGTTTTGACTTCATGTTAATTTAAGTAGAGGAGAGAAAGAAAGAAACAAAAACCCCAAATGCTGAGATGCCATCTCTCATGCTCAAGGAGAATTTTTTTTTGAAGTCTGCTCCTTTGATACAGGGTCTAAGCTCCCTTTCAGAACTCTAGGCAGCGAAGGCCACATCCCAAGACCGGGTACCCCTCATGGACTATGCAGAGGGAAAGTTCCCTCTTCGGTTCTCTAGTGGGAGAAGGGCTGAGCCAGGTTGAAAGCCCACCACGGCACATGGAGTAAAGCTGTGATCTGTTTTGAAAAGGATCAAGCAAGACTTCTTTCCATGAGGTCAGGTCTTAATCCAAGCTGTCTTGTCCCAGGAGACTTTTTTAAAATGAGAAAAACAAGTAGCAATGTCTATTTTCCACTCCTGTGCTGTCCACCACCAACCCTGATAGTTTAGAACCAAGCTCTAATTCCAATAGAGCCAATGCATTTTCAATTCTGGGAGTGGATAACTGTTGTTTTCTCATTTCCACATCTTCTAGTTAGAGTCCCTCTTTTAAAAAAAGTTTTCTGGTGGAGCATTCTATCCCCACTCAGTGTCCATTTCAGAACTTACTAAGCTGATAGAATGGAAACCTAGAGCCAACGATGACTCTTGTCACCACCAAAGGGGCTCTTGTCTGAAACTGAAGCCAGGGCAGGAGGGTGGGAGGCTGAGCGGTGAAGTAGGCAGAGTCCTGGCCACATCATCTGAGCACCTGCTTCAGCCTTTGCCAGATCTACGCCCGGCTCTATCACTACTAGAACCAGTAGAGGCAAGCATCTTAACTACTAAGCTTTTCAAGTCTCTATATAGTCATCTGAAAAACAGAAAGGACAACCTATAGAGCTTTTAAATATATTCCATGGATCTCTGAAATTCCAAAAGTCTTGTTCATAATATTCTTATTCAAAATACCATTATGTGCACAAGTGTCTGACTATACAGAGCAGAATTTATGAAGAGAAGGGACAGAAATTCCTAAATTAAAAGTTTATTGCAATAGGACCCCTGGTCCCCCACTGTCTGAAGATTCCAATCACACTCGTCACCCTGGCTCTCCCAGCCGGCCCTGCCTGCATTTCCAGCCTCATCTATCCCCAGCATAGCTCCACATTCCTGTCCTCTGGCCAGGCTGAGCCCTGCACTGCTCCCCACTTGTCCTCAGCACTGTCCTCGTCCCTGCAATCACAGTGTCTCCTTTTCATGGGACGCCCCTCCATGCAGCCCCATCCTGTAAAGTCCCACTCAAGATCTGTCTTCCCCCAAAGCCCTCCCTCAACTCCCTGTCCCCAACTCCACTTCTAAGAGAAAGCTCCCTTCTCAGTACCCCCAAAGTGCTTTATCTGGACCTCACTTGCATTAGTGGATCAAGCTCCCTGGTGCATTGCTTTGGGTGCCCTTGCCCTTAGATGTTTCAGGGGCCCTTGGCTCCTTGTTCTGCCCCAGTTGTTGCTGAGGCCAGCAGTGCTGTGTAGACTCTGGCCAACTGCATGGGAGCACAACCAGGCAGTGCCTCACTTCACGCCCATGCTCAGAACCTCTCGCCTCCTGTCTTGGCATATGCCAGCTGCTATTGAGACTTTAGACCCAGCGGGATGTGCATGGTGCTCAGCTAGCATCCACACACACACACACGCACAAGTTCAGGGGAGCCAATGCTCCCTAGATTGAAGCTTTCACCAATGGGATCCAGGGAATAACTTCTCCCTTCTCCCTCTCCTACCCACCCTCCTCTAGGGAGAGGGTCTGTGAGAAGACTGAGTAATTACTTACACTCATTACCAAGTGGTGTCCAGTTCAGTAAACTTTTCTTTCCTCATACCCTTTTCTCCTTGTTCCTCCTTTTCTGGGTTTTCACTCCCCAATAAACAAGTAGCATGATAGTTTCTGTGCTCGGCTCTATTTTCGAGGGCACACAAACCTATCACATTTTCCTTGATATTGCAGGTGCTTATGCACGTATCTTGCTCCCCGAATAGACTATGCAATTATTGTTGAGCAGAATCTCTGTTTTCCAAATCTGCACTATCATCTTCCAGACGAGTGCCTGGCAGAGTGCTGTGCTCAGTAAAGGCCTGCGGAATGAACAAATGACAACTGACTTTGGAAAACGTAGCATCAGCAGGAGCCTGAAGACTGTGAGCTGATAGACCCCTGTGGAGGGATGGGAAGGGAGTTTGTTCTCACATGATAAACGCTGTTCTCAAGAAGATGACTTGTTAATATAACCGAGGGCTGTGGGTGCACTGGAGCACAAGTGACACAGGACAGTTTCTTTCTTATGCCAGCACAATGGTGTGCCCAGTGAGGCAGAAGACTCTATATGGAAGCAATGGCAGCAAGACACCAGGAAGCAGACCACAGGGAAAATGAGCCAGGAGCCTCCCCCTAGGAGTAAGGAAACTGGCGGCTCATACTGTTCCACTATGTGCAGAGGAGAAAGACAAATTCCCAGTGGGGCTGAAGAGCCACCTGCAAGAGAGACTGTATCAGAACCGCAGGAGGACTGGGATGGTCCCAACTGAAGTCCGCTGGAGTGAAAGGAGACAATGGCCCCAACAGTAGGGTCTGGGTGAACCGGAAGTTCCTCCTTGTACCACCCCTCCACGTCTAATGCAGCCTTTCTTGCAACCTGCTTCTTTAGGGCTGGAACATGGGTGTCCATGTGTGGCCTTGAAACTACTGTGGCCCCTGCTTATATCTGGGCCGACAAGGACGTGACCACAGTGGCAAAGAGGCACCCACCAGTCCGGGTCAGGGCAGATTTTAACAAAGGCACCTGGGAAGGAACTGAAACAATACTCACCCATAATTGCACAGCTCAGAAGCTCCAGTTCCCTCTCAGCTCTGTATTTGGAAGCAAAACTGTGCACTTTGGACTGTGTCCCGGGAGTTCTTGGACCTCAGAAGAGTCATACTAGTCTTCCTGCTAATGAGGACTTGACCAGTTAATTGCGAATGAAAAGACGAGACCACATTCGTAAGGCGATGAAGTGGTGCCTCCTGGTCATTCCAGGACTTGCCGAGCCTGTCTGCAGCGAGCACGCTCTGTTGACCAAAACCTTTCTAGGGTACCAGGTGTAGCTCTGGCTTATTGGAAAGTGTGACCATGCAGAGAAAAACAAAACAGGAGATGGACAGAGGAGAGGAGATGAGTAATTGTACCGGTCAGAAAATGAGGATAACGGTTAAGGATACATGCACGGAAGCTCTGAGTTCTGGAGAAAAACACCAGTGCAAACATGAGGGATTATGTGTCCTTAATCTCCCCCGGAGAAGGTGAAGTTGGTTGTTGGGGCCTGGTGGCCTGTATGGCCTTCCAGCCAGCACCATTAAAAATGCCTGGTCACACTCAGTGGTCAGCACAGGCGTTACACAACCCCTGCCCTGCTGCCCACTCTGCAGATACAGGCAGCTCTGGTTTTGCAAAATGCTATTTTTAAAACAACCGAATCATCCCATATTGCCCCCACTGCAGTCCAGAGCAGGGAGCTGGTTGCTTCACCAGCCTTTGGCACCAAAGTGCTTTGCTGCGGACGTCTTCCTTCTGCTGTCATACCGTCCTGATTAAGATTAATTGTCCCAGTTGAAGTGAGTCACTCAGAAAGGATGGGAAGGGTGGAGGGAAGAGGGCAGTTTGCTTTCTTTTTCCTACTTCAATGTTTGTTCTGAAGGATCCAGAAGAATACAGGAGGGGAGAAAAGGAATTTAAAGTGTGGAACATGAAATAAAGGAGATCAAGTGAAAAGGCTATTACGGGCTCCCTGTTTATCTTCAGCCCAGTGGCTTTCAGAAGAGCGTGCACTTGGCCGGTAGGCCTGGAGGGTGTGACTGCTCCCTGCCGGTTGGAGGGCCTTGACCTGAACTCTCAAAATTTCAGCTGACCTGACCAGCCCCATCCACCCTACATAACAAGGTTAGGACACCTCCCTCACACATACACGCACACTCCAGAGGTATATATCGGAACCTCAAAAGTCCACTTTGGGTGGAGAAGCCATACACAACTAAGAGAGAAACTGACTAAGAAAAAGAAAATATATAACCACTGAACTCAAGACTGTACCAAAGAGAAAATAAATATTATTTATAGAACAGCTTTCACTTGCCAGGCATTAATGCAAAGGTTGACTCTTTCTGAGCTACTTCTCCAAGGCCCAGATTTGCACATCCCCTTCGTGTCTGTGCTGCTGGCTCGGAGACTCACCCACTCCCTGGCAAGCCCTCCAGACTCCTTTGTTGACGAAGTGGGGCTGGGTGAAGCAGCTCAGGCTGTTTGGGGAATATTTATAGAATACTTATAGAGGCCTCATTCAAAACCCACGATCACCACTCTCATCTGTGCTTTTTTTCTCCTCCCATTACGTTAACAAAAGGAAGAAAGGTTTGGCAAGGAAGGAAAGAAATGGCTTTGCTAATTTCGTGCATTCAGTAGGAATCAAGTTGCCGTGATCCGCTGGGAAGAGAATTGGGCAGGGTGTCCGGAGACTGAGGCACACGGCATCCAGCCCAGATCACAGTGCATTCAGTACCCACTGGCCAATGAGTGAATGAACTTGGGTATGAATTCTAGCCTGTCTACTAGCCAATTGTGTATTCTTAGATAAACTACTTCTGCTTTCTGGACCTCAGAGACTGTCCAGTCCAACAGAGGAAATGAGCTTCCCTTCTAGTTCAGATATTCTGCTTACTGTCCCAGTAACCTGAAGTCTGGACCCTCCTGGGGAGGTGTCTTAACCTTTGCTTTGCCCAAAAAGCCCCTTTGGGACCATCCCTGCTCTCCATCTACATCTTGGGCTGGATGATGCTTGAACATTCTGCTCTCAGTTCCAACCTGAGTCTACCCGACAGCTTCACTGAAGCTTTCTCTGGGTTCCTGTGCTCCTGGTCTAGGAGCTTTTGCATCTGCTTTTGTCAAGTCCAGGTTGCTGGGAGATAAGTCTGCAGCAATCCATCACCCAAACAGTCATTCGTCTGCCCCCAGCCCTTGGCCCATGTGTACAGCACACCACAAAATGATTGATGGGAATTCAAATTCATTGGCTCTTTGGGAAATGTGTTTGGGGGCAGTGTCCAGCTGCATCCTTCAGTTACAAAGAAGATACTTGTCATTCTCAAACAAGTAATCAAGGAATATTATCATAATTCTGCCTGCCCCCATATTTGATACCCTAATAATAGTTATTCCTCTTACCCAATCAAGGTTTATTCATTTTCAGCTTCTCAGATTTCCAGCCACGGGAGCATTAGTCAATGCAATCTTGGTCAGAGTTAGAAAAACAGGCAGGAGACTCCGGCCATCCAGAAGACTGAGCCAAAAGCTCAGGACCGAGACAGCTTCAGTCTCCCACTGCCCCGTGATGCTTGCCAATCCTCCCTCCTACCCCTTTCCTGGGTCCCAGACTTGCTTAACAACTACTAAATGTCAGACAGAGAAATCTCCAGATCCACTCCAGCCCTACTCTCTTCCTTTTAGGGATGAGAACGCTGAGGCTCAGAGAGGTTAAGGTGGCCTGCCAAAGTCACACAGCTGACAGAGCCCAGCCACGTCTCCTAAACACACCCCGTGTCTCTCCTGTCACCTCTCAGGATTCACTCAGTTCCTCCGATTCCCACAGGACCCCATTAGCTTCTATTTGTAGCTGGAACAATTTTGGCAACAATCTTCAGTAGTGATCAACCCAACCTTCCCTAAAATGGAAAACCAGCAGGCAGGATGGCCAAGATATTCACAGAGGAACAAAAATCCCAGAAAAGAGATCTTTGTGACTGACCTGATTGTGCCCCCACAAGCCCGGGGCAGGCTGGGTATTTTGTTTCGGTTTGTTGCATTTCTGCTGGTCTTTCCCCCCGATCTGTGCCCCCACTAACTTTTGCGTGGGAAAGAGAAGGTCAAGGATCTGGCGAGGCAAGGAAGGTATTTTATTGGCCAGAAATTGGCAAGACCTCATATTCCTGCTTTGTCGGTGTGCCCGACCGGTTGATTAGAGATGGGTCTTTACCTCCTGGCTCCTCTTGGGCCCTGTAAATTCACGCTTTTTAATTTTTACAGAGCAGTTTATGGGCAGCCAAGAGGGGAAGCCAGGGGATCTGTTGTCAGGGGCTGCGTTGAGCAATGAACCATCTTCTCAGTGCTGTTTTTCTTTCCTCCCTCTGTGAGTCTTGTAAATGAGCATTTAGACCCTCCGAGGAAGACAGAAAAGGGCTTTTGGGGGGCAAGGCATGAAAGTGCAGAAAGGTCATGAAGGGGCCTTCGGGAAAATCTGAGACACCTGTCTATCTCCAGGCAACTTGGTTATTCGGGGGGCAAGGGAACACCCCAGCAGATCATCCGCACAACCCCCTCTGGACTGTCCATCCCGCGAGGAGAAGAGGAACATGGGACCGATGATTTAAGCTAGAATTGCTCAACTTTTTACAGAGTTCCCATTTTGAAAGGAGTGATTTGGAGGGAATGCGGTAAAACCTAGAGAACTCAAAGCTATAGAATTCTCTCTCTAAAATTCCCTCAGGGCGTCATAATCTACGTGCAATATCCCCACCACAGCCAGGTGGGCACTTAGGGGTGGCAACTGACAGAGACCTGCCAAGACATGGGTAACAAACAATCAAAGCTAAACTGGAGGAAAGTGTTATTCGTAAGTCAGTTGAGTAAAGGGTGAGGTAAGTTCCTAGAATTTTATTTATCGATAGAGTGAAGTGGGAAAATGGATTAGAAAAATTTTTTAAGTGTCCTCATTTTCTTTAAAGTCTGAGAACCCAACCAGAAAGGAAGGTTAGAAAATTGAAGAATCATCATCATCATCATCATCTTGCCTCTTGGTGACAATTTTTAAAAGCTTATTGGATGCCAGGCATCTTTTGAGCACTTTACGTATGTCACCTCAGTCCTCACATCCTCTCTCATGCACCCTGAGCTGCCTCCCACAGGTCCAGAGAATGAGAGGCATCTGTCCCCCATTCTCTGCAGAGGGGTGGCAAAGACAAGAAAACTTCCTGGGTCTACCCTCAGCCTCTGCAAGTTAGAAAGCAAATGCTCAGGGGATTTCAGTTCCTATTTGGACTCCCCTATTTTTCCTTCCTCCCAAAGAATAAGTGAATTGATGTTAATATGTGGATGCTCCAAAGGGAGAGAGAAGAGGAAAGTAAGTGGCCTTTAGGAAAAAAAATTAGACCTCTGGTTCCACTGTAAGCTGGGGAAGATCCTGACTGTGATGCTCTGGAGCCGGGACTGTGCTCCTGTATCGTGATCTCTTTGGCTTGAGAAGCCTCCTGGAAAAGCCCCAGTCTCTGCTTGGAGTCCTCCTCCTCTCCCCATCTTCCCAGAGCCCTGACCCCCTGGGAAGGTAACTTTCTGAGTGAAAGCCAAGAGGACCTGAACTCTCCATGGGTGGGGAATGGGAGGGAAGGTGGCCTCACAGAGAAGACCTGGGTCTAATCTGTGGATCACCGCCAACAGCAACTGTCCCCTCAGCCTCATGGGGCACAGGGCACCTGGTGTCGAATCTCTGCCCTTTGCTGTCCCTTGAGCTGTGTCACTAAACGCCTCCCAAGTTTTCCTATTAATAATACATATCCCATACCAACGGGCTGGTAGGGATGTTTGATGCCTAAGGAAGGTGAAAAGGGAGGAAAAAAATATTGCCATAGTAGCAAACTGGAAAAATTAGGGCTGGAAAAATTCTGCTAGGGAAACACAAAATACGAGTAAAGCAATTTAGATTCTTCTGGGAAGAGGTGTGCGCGAGGGGGTGGATGGTGATTCTAATAAACAGTGCATACTTGGACTCTCCCAACGAGAAGGAGACCAGACTCCTTCCAAGGGCAAAGGTGATGCATTTAGAGAAATAACACCCCAGGATTGTCACAGGCAGCCCTGCCAAATACACAAGGCACAGTGCCAGAATACATGTATTTTTAAATCAATTCACAAATCCCTTGGATTAGCAAACATTCTATTTGCCTTTAGAGTGGACCAGCCTTATACACTATAAATATTTCATTTGGGCATTAAGTTCTGGGCTCTGCCCTTTGTCTGTCTACCCAGCACCGATCCTGCCGAAGCAGCCATCCTCTGTCCACTTTCTCTGGCTGAGCCGGCATTCAGTTAAGATACGATCTTCAGTTGCTTAGAGCTGAAAATGTCTTTTCATCTGTCATTCACTCTTCAACTCCTGCTCAGGTTTAAATACAGATGCCCTGGTGTCGTGGGCAGAATGATGACTCCTCAAGGATGTCCCCGTCTTCATCCCGAACCCTGCGTCTGTGCTGTCTTACACATCAAGAGGACTTTGTAGATGTGATTAAATGAAGGTTCTAGAGATGGGGAGATCATCCTGGATTACCCAGATGGGCCCAATGTGATCACAAAGGGACTTAAAAGATAGAAGGTGAGGCAGAAGAGACAGAGAAGGAGATGTTACCAGTTTTCCAGAGGTCAAACTTCACCTCCTCGGGAAGCCTACTGGTCTTCCCTTGCAAGGTCAACTCTCTTTACCGTAGCCTCTTTTTGTACCACGAGCTTCTCCTTTGCAGCAGTCACCACTGCTCCAACTGTACGTGAGCGTGTGTGATTATTCAATTAATGTCTGTGTCCTTTACTGCTCATGACGGCAGGGACTGTGCCAGGTTTGGCTTCCTTCTGAATTCCCAACACACAGCAGGCGCTCAATAAATATTTGTTGAATAAATGAGCCAATGAAAGGGTGAACAGGATCTAAACCCCCTACGGTCCTGAGTATTCTTTAGTGTGGGTGGAAACACAGCAGTCCCCGAGACGCCCCGCTGACTTACTCTTTGCTTCTTGTTTTTATATCTTGCTCAGACCAGAATATTTATCTTTCCATATGGTCTTAATACATTTCTGCTGAGAGAACAGCAGTATCTGTAATTCTAATCGATGGCTCCAGGAGTTTGTAGGGATGGAAAATTTCCTTTTTCTGTATTATGATTTGTATTCAGATTATTCTGATTTCAGCTCTTGACCCTATGGCCCCACCAGGGCACAATGATCTCCGTTGTTAGACTGGAGATCTCCTGTTGCTTTCCTCTTCTCTGAATGGGAAAGATCATCCACTTATTCAAAGACCAAGGTCCCAAGCCCAGTTTTGCAATACCCCAGGGGGATCCCATTTTCACATCATCGGAAGAGACTCTATTGAAAATCGCTTCAACCTTAGTGCACTCCTGCATTCATTTTTAAAGGAAGTTGTGGGTGAGATTGCAAACAGCTATAAATGCTGAAAAGGTAGATACGATTGCACATCAACTATGAGCAAGACCTTGAAACAAGGTTGAGAGGCACTGTCCTTTGTCGGCACCTTCCTGTTCCCCAACAGCTGATTGCCGTGTCTGCAGGCACCATCAGAACGTTCACGTTTGACCTTCACGACATGCCTGGGAGGGAGACCAGGTGCTCCTAATCCATTTTGACACAGAAATCTCCAGGTAATTTCTTACTCTCTGCTTATCTGGGTGGTTCACCTTCGTTTTTCCCTGCCTCTTGTGCTGTCCTATGGAAAGTAGGCCTGGAGAAGTATTTTTTGAAGGACTAAATGAATGCCTGACTTCTTTCTAAAAGGAGTATTTTTAATTGACCTGCCCAGCTTTACCCAGTGAGTGAGTGAAGGGCCTTGGATTTGCAACCTGGCCATCTGACTCCTACTTGAATGCCCCCTCCTTCCTCTCTGCAGTCCATGAGCGAAGACTGAGGGATGGTGGAGACACATGTGTGATGGTGCATACATGATATGGGAAGTTTAAGGCTCTTCAGACAAAGAAAAGGAACATAGAAGAAAGCAAGCTTCGAGTTTATCCAAACAGCAGGAAGAATGTGGAGCCACAACAAAGACAAACAAACCAGCAGTGGTGCCTGCAGTCTTCTTCCTGCTCCAGCCGTAGCCCCATAAACCAGGGAGAGCCCCCAAACCAAGCGAGTCGGGCACACCCCTGATGTGGCAGCCAGTCCAACTCAGGGTATTTTATAGCCCTCAGGATGTTTAAAGAAGCAGAAGGCTCGGAGGATATGTATTCCTGGCCCATTAAAGACAGTTTATTTAAAAACATTTAACATTTCTTTATTAAAAGTGAACAGGCAGGATATAAGCTCTATAAACTTTGCAAGGAGAGAACATTGCTGGCATTCCAAATGGAGCAATCATTGCCTTGTGGGAGAACCAAGTCTTTCCTACTCCACTTTACAGGTGGTCACACACGGCATATTTTCCTTACGGGATCATAATGCAGATGGATGAGCTTTAGAACATTAAGATTGTAACTGGATTTTTCTGGCTGCCTCATTACTGTACCAGTTAGGGAAGAGGCTCGTGGTTAATTCCCAGGGCAGCCTTGCCCAAAGTGTGCCCTGTATTATGGGAAGGACTTTGCAGTGTCCCTCAAATTATACTATATGAGATATCAGCTGGGCCCCCCCTGCCCTGGAGAAATAAGCCTTCCTCCAGGATTTCAGGGCAGGGGTAAGAGTGCCAGTGGAGGCTGCTGGTGTAATCCCTTTCTCTTCCCACCCCAGACTCCCTCAGCACACGGATGTAGACATCCTAGAATCCAGACACTCAACTTCTGTCCACATCCCTGCACACAAAGCTCCTTGGCCCTCTCTGTTCCCAACTTACCCAGAGACTGTAAGTCAGAACCTCTACTGTTTCCTTGGACAGACCCATTGGTTCTCTTGAATGGGTTGACCATAGGGTTTTCATTGGGATTTGAATGTATACTCACCCTAAAACTCTGACTTGGTCCTCTTTGTTCCCTTGGGCTTACTTTTGCATGGGGTGGGGGGGTGGGCGGGGAATCGTGTTCTTAGAGGGACCTTCAAAGGGCATTCCCTCCCACCCCTGGACACCTGCAGCACGTGCTGTCCCCACCACACGTCTGCCACTCTCTTCCCTCCTCTTCCCCAATTTATCACATGGGTAGAATGTCAGACTTGTATTGCGTGAGTAATAATGGCCAGGCATACACTTTGCTCATGCTATCCCATTCCATCCTCGCCACAACCCGGCGAGGTAGGCAGTGACTCACTTCACAAGTGTCATATCGGAAGCTCAGGGAGGTTTGAGGTTGTTGGGCCTAAAGTCACCACAGGTAAGGAGCGGGACTGTCAAACGCCCGTATCTCCCAGGGCAGATCCCACACTCTCTACAAGCCACAGAGCTACTTCAAACACAAGGAACCCTTGACAGCTGAGCCTTCTGGAAGGAGAGATTCATGTCTGCAGATAAAGAAACACACACACATACACACTATATATCAATATCCATGTGATATAAGTATGCTGGGAACTTTTTGTAAAAAACATATTACATAGTTCCTTTAAGCAGATGATGAATAACATAATTTAATCATTTCTGCATATATTTATGTCCACTCTGTGCCTAGCATTGTGTCAAGAGCAGTGTTTTGAACTTGTTTTGAACTAATTTTTCTCCTCCAAATCTCTTAAGGGTTTGCAATTTAGTTGAAGAGCAATAAGATACACATTGCTTTGTGTTTGTACTCTGCAAAATTCATGTGTTGGAGCCCTAACCCCCAATGTGATGCTATTTAGAGGTTGAGCCTTTGAGAGGTCATTGGGCCTTGAGGCTTGGAGTTCTCAGGATGGGATTAGTGCTCTTCTAAGAAGAGTCAGGAGAGAGCTTGTTTATTCTCCCTCTGCTCTTGGCCATCCGAGGGCACATGCAGAAAGGGAGCCCTCACCAGAATCTGGCCACGCTGGCACCTTGATCCCAAAGTTGCAGCTTTCAGAACTGTGAGAAATAAACATCTATTGCTTAAGCCACCCAGTCCATGGAATCTTGTTATAGCAGTCTGAGCTGGCTCAGACATAGACACATGTATATATAAAACAACGAAAGGTCACATTAAAAGGAATAAGAGAATTCCATCTAAATGTTGAAGGCTTTTTAATTTGCAAGGCATTTTTCCATGAATTATTTCCTTTGATTTTTGCAAAAATTATCACTACTTCACAGATAAAAAAACTAAAGGGAAAATTTCAATATTTGTTGAAGGATTCACAACTAGCACATGCTGAAGCTGAGAGACAAATCTCAGGTTCGAATCCAGTGTTCTCTCCGGCAATGTAATGCTGACTCAGTACAGGAACAAAAGCCTCTCCTGTTCCCAGGACCTCTGAGGAAGGAGATCCCACTCCCTTCTGCTGTCGCCCAGGACTTTAGCCCCTTTATAGGAATGGAGTCCTGGTGTTCATTTTTGCTAAGCTGGGCTGTTGGGCTTGGCCGGGTGCTGCCTCAGGGCGGGGGGTGGCAGGCAAGAGAATGTGTCTGCTGGGCAGCTCCCGCCAGGCCTGCAGAGCTGGCATTTTCTAAAAGAATGCTTGGTTCTCAGAAACACTATTGATAATGAGGTTGCTCATTTTTAAAATGTTGTAACCGATATTCTAAGAAAACAGACCTGGTTCCAGGGCGCAGCTGCGGCGTTTGGGTTTAAGGTTTGAGGTTGTTTAAGATGAGCTTTCAGCTGGCCTGCCGACCGGTCAGCACACTGCCAGGAAGCACAATCGGGCCATTGTGCTGGGGAGGGATCCCGGGGCTCCTTGGAGCCGAAGAGGATTGTGAGGATTCCTGAACCTGGCACCTACTAAAGTGGACTTCTCAGTTTCTGGAACCCTGGTAAGAGGGAAGTATGTGCATATTCTTGTGTGTGTATGTTGCAAATCAGAGGAAATCAGCCCAGGGATTATATGAAATCCCTTCTAGCCTCCGTCAGACGTGGAGGACAATGCAAGTGCACTTGAACTGAAGAGGGGGTCTGGGGCCGATGAGAAACCAGGTGGCACAGGGCAGTCTTCAGCCCTGGTGAGGCCACAGTTTTCCAGGATCCGGTGTTTATGCATCTCCACGGGCAGGGCAGGGAGCCCAGCAGAGTAACAATTGAAGACTCACACTGCGGATGAGCTCCTGACTCTGCCTAGAGATCCACAGGTTCAGGGCCAAGGGCTCATCGGTGGGTCACCTGGGCCAGGTCCCTGCCTTCTGAACTGCATTCTTCCATTGTGCCTCTCACCTCATACTTATGTCAGTATTGGATGAGAAAAGAAACAAAAGTACTGCACCTAATGATGTGCCAGGTGCTTCACTTCATTTATGATGAGAACCACACAGTATGATAATAGCTAACATTTACGAAAACCTACCAGGTGCACACATGTGTATAACTGTTGGACACACATTGACTTATATTTAGTTTTCCCAGTAGCTCCAGGTGCCCAGCAGTAGGCTATGGTAAGTATCTTCATTTCACAGATGAGACAGAGGCCCAGGGAAAGACAGTTGGCTAGTGAGTAGAGGAGCCGGGACTTTACCCTGGCTGTCTGACTCCAGAGATCTTTGTGCTGCAAGCCAAGCCTGCAGCCTGCATCCGAGCAAGGTTTTCCATCCCCAGCCTGGACACACGGCCCCCAGTTGAGGTTGTTCCAGAGTGGGTTTCTTCCTCTTCTTCCGTCTAACGTTCCCCCGGGGGGCAGAGCCAAAGGCAACCTTCCACTGGAGGGTTCATCTGAGGGTCCTCAAAGACTGCATCTCTTAACATTACATTGCCAAGGGTTTTAAAAACCTGCCAATCCTTTCAAGTTCACCAACCCTAATGAGCCAATAAATATGTGGTGGTGACAACATTGGTTGTATCCATGAAAACGAGGATACATTGTACTCAACACTTCTATCTGTTCTGGGTTCTGCCTTTAATTGGTGCTTGGTATTCTATAAAATCTAATTTAATAAGTCTTTTCTTTGGGAGCTATGAATGTCAACTGATAAAAAGCAGACCCCTTTCTCAAGGAGAGAATGAGAGACTGGAATTAGAGGAGAAAAATCTTTCTGCAAAGCAAATCTGAGCACCATAACCTCTAGCATGCAATATCCCGGGGCTTTTTTTTAACCCTTTAAGATCTTGTTTCTCACTCACTACGCACTATCTTGCCAGCGTCCTGCGTCCTGGCCCTGGGGACTCCAGGCACAGAATTTCAGTGTCACAACTCCTCCTGGGTGACTGTGCCTTGCACACGCAGCTCTCTAAACTCACTCAGACGTAGCACCACGTTCTTTCTACCTGGCTAACTCCTTCTAACAAAACACAATTACCTTCTCCAGGATAGACACCTTCCCCAGAGAGCATCTGGGAGGGCAGGTCCGGTTCCGGGAGGATACCATCTTTCCCTGTGCTTACTTCCTGAGTCACAGCACCTATCATGGCAGTGTGAGTTCCTTAAGGCAAAGACTGTATTCCTTTGACTCTTTATCCTCAGAGTCCGATACCAGTCCTGAAACATAGCAGGCCCTCAAAAACGCATGGAGAGTGAAGAATTCACATTTGTAAATCCACTTCTAAGACAGAGACTATTTTAGGGTTTTAAAGGGGCCAAGGTATAGGGACCCCCTTCATAAAGCACCCTAGGTCAAATATAACGTTCACAATAATACAGAAGGAGGGGTTCCATCAAACTAATTCAAATGTGTAGCTAAAGCCTGTTCTTTGCTTTTATTTCAGTTTTTCAGATTAGACAGATTTTTATGGGCGTGATATTTTGGATTACTGTGGCACAATGGTCAGCACCATAAAGAACTGTTAGTGTTTAGAAGTCAGACCTTGAAACTGACTGAGGGACACACCAAAGTACATGCATGTAGAATGTGCCTTGACCACAGAATGCCAACACTGAGCCATTATAGAAACAGACTAATGTATCTAGGTCTAGACAGGCAGGTAAATAACTAGGTATGGATGTACTTTCACATACACGTATAGCCACAGATGTAGATATAGGCAGATAGCTGGACGTATATAGTTTCTTGTTATATGCGATAATCCAGAGGAAGGTCTTGATCTTAGTTTTAACATTGAAAACAGGAACGATAATTAGCAAACTCAGGAATCAGAGTCATGTTTATTTAATTCCTGATGAGTATCATAATATTTGTTCAAATTGAGTTCTCACACTTTATTGCATTTATTAATTCCCCTCTCCCCCATCTGCCCCAGAGTGTGCATTTAGGTTTCAAAAACTTTTGCTAACTTTTGGAGATCACTCTGCTCTAGTTACTGTTTTTATTAGTTTAGTTGCATGCTGACTATTCTCTCACTTTACCTTCACGTGTATAGAGTTAATATGTCCATGGGAAAGGGGACCAAGAGGGGAGGCCTGAACCCCAATAGGAAAGGCCCAGAAGAGAAATAGGAAATTCAAATATAACAGAAAAGGGTAGTGTGTGTGTGTGTGTGTGTGTGTGTGTGTGTGTGTGTGTGGTGTGTGAGCGCAGAAAAGAGAAGAAAAACCAGGATCAGGAAACTCAGATCCTCCTCCCTCTGCCTCTCTGGCCTTGGAAATTCTGTCTGAAATACAGCTGGCATTCGCTTCTTATACACCAAGCCTCATGACCTTGGCTGGTGCCCATGTCTAAACTACATTTATGGCATCCAAATTGCTAATTTGTTATTGAGGTGGATGGAGGGGGCAGGTAGGAATCAGAGGATGGGAAGGGGAAAAAAAAATACCCCAAACTGTAAAAGTTAAATTTCCTGCCAGGTGGCTTCCAAACCATCCAGCAGCTTTATTCAAGGCTTTGAAGTCTTGAGCCAAACAGTTCCAGATCTGTAATATTTACCCTGCAGTCTCCAAAAACAAAAGTTGACTGTTCCTTGAAGTCAATCTCACCAGCATTTGGGGATGACAGATGGGAGAGGCTGGAAAAGAGTTATTGGGTGACCTGGAACTCAGTGGTAAGCATTTGTTATGCTTGGCTTGCACACTCTCTCTCTCTCTCTCAATATATATATATATTTTTTCTCTCTCCCTCTCTCTCTCTCTCTCTCTCACACACACACACACACACACAAACACACAAACACACACACACACAAACACACATACTTTATTGTTGTTTTCCTTTCAACTTCCCACCGTCAATTCTTGCCCCCAACCCAATCATCTGTTGCATTATTCATCAAGCATGTCAAGAACTCATCCTGGAACAGCAATAGCCAACTCAACCCTCTAGTCTAAATTCTTTTAACCCAGAAGTTGAACTCTGCCATTTACACCCATGGACTAAGCAAAGAGAGATAGTGGTGGAGGCAGTTCTGTGTGTTAGGTAGACTCTCTGTCTAGCTATGGACTGACGCAGGACAGACCTTTGGGGAGAGGAAATGGGTGATGGCTGAATATAAAATTCTGAAACTGAAACATGCTCAGGAGGCAGAGACTCCATCCCAGCCTGGCCTCCATGGGTGCATATCAGTCACCTTTCTTCTCAGTATCACACATCCTTCTTTGCTTATCCAAATCCCACTCATTTTTCAATGTTCTGAGGGTGTCACCATCATCACAGTCACTCAGTGAATATGCACTGAGAACCTGCCACGTGCCACGCACTGTTCCAGGCTTGAACTAAACAAAGTCCCTGCCCTGCTGCAGCTCATGTACTAGTGGGAAAGACAGACAAGAAACACATAAATAAGGAAATCTATAGTATGTCAGATGGTGACTCATGCTATGGCTAAAAACAAAGCAGGATGTGTAGGTTAGAGAGGGGGCGAGCTGGGGCAATCTTTGTCTCATGGTTAGAGACCAGAAAGAGATGAAGTCACAAAGAGGAAGCTGTGTGGGAGAAGGACTTTCCAGCACAGTGAACAGCCCGAAGCAAAAGCCCTGAGGCAGGAAGGTGTGGCTGGGCCGGTGGGAGAAGTAGGAAGACCAATCACAGAGGGCTTTGGGTGGCCTTGGGCTTTAACTCTGCGTGGGATGGGAGCCATTGGAGAGGTTTGAGCAAATAGGAAGTGAGACCTGGCTCAAGTTAGACTTTGAGCTGCTTGCTGTGTTGAGAATAGACTATAACTATAGGGGGAAGAGCTGAAGCAGTAAGATGAGAACCTTTTTCTTCAATAAGCCACACTTGGAAAGAAAGAGATAATGGTGGCTTAAACCAGGATGGGGACAGTAGAGGTTAAATTCTGGGATTGTTTTGAAGGTGGAGTTGACTATTATAATTGCTGATGGATTTGATGTGAAGAATAAGAGATGTCAACAATGACTTCCCAGAGTTTTTGACTTGGACAACTGGAATGGGGGATTTATTTCTTCATCTGTGCTCCCAAGTACCTTTAGTCACATTCTCTTTTATTCAAATTATTGTAACATTCTAGTAACAATTGTGCATGTGGACATCTCTCCCACTAGACGTACTGTCTCTTAACTTTCAAGGATCTTGATGTGCTGAGACTCTAATGAAAGTTATGGACTCTTGTCAATGAGCAGAAAAACATGCATACACAAATGCACACACACATTTGTATTCCATTTTGAAAGTTTTATTTCTTTCCTCGACTTCATCCATGGGACCCCTGAGTGGTTCACAGATCTAAGAGTAAAAGATTCAAGCTCTAGATTTATTTATTCTTTTAATGCATTGTTATTGAACACTAAGGACTCTGAAGACATTAAGGATGCAATGGGTGACCAAAAATAACTAGATTTTCTTCTCAAGGAGATTGCCATCTGATGTGGGAACTGGACGAGATTCTAGCTAGTAAAGAAATAAACAAGTAAATAATTATAGCTTGTGAAAGGAGCTATGGAGACAAAGCAGGATGACATAATCTACTGTAACAGGGTATAGTATAACAGCAAACAGAAACCATCCAGATCTTATAAACAGAGGGGATTAATAGAACGAATTAGTTGTACACAGATAGAAAGAATAGAGAGCAATGAGACCAGAGATTAGCATCATAGGAAGCCCACTACCCTTCCCAGGGTTGGAGGTAAAATAGGAAGAGGTGGTACCATGAGAGTTGAAAAACTGAGACTATCTGAAAGCAAGACTCAAAGAAGGATGCTGCGCCATGGAAGCAGAAAGTTCTGGATTGCCAGGCCTTGCAGGTTCTTATACTTTATTTATATAAAGACAGAGGTGCCATATAATCTTCCAGCTAGTCATATATCTTTCATTTCATCAATGAAAAGTTGTTTGTAATATCACTTATACTAATTAATATACCTTCCAAAGCAGACCTAGCAATTAATATTTAAAACACTTGCCTCACTTGCCTAGGCCATTTCTGAAGTGTGGAGTCTTTATTAGTGCAATTTGAATATAACCTAACTTTCCTTAGAGTGTAGATGAAAACTAAACTGCAGTCAGTTAAGATCACGTTGTTTATACGGAAGCATGGTAAAGTTAATTATGGATAATGTAACAGATGGGATGAAAGGTACCCAGTGCAGCTAGAACTTTGCTGGCCAAGAGGAGAGTAGATTGAGATGAGGTTGCAGAATTGTGAAGAGCTAAACCTCACAAGCCCTCTTAAGGCATCTGCATCTCATTTGAATGGCATTGGCAGGGCTTTGGATAGGGAGGTAATATAATCTGATCATGCTGACTGCTTTGTGAGGAATGGATTATCGAGGGGGAGAGTGGAGCCAGGACATCCTAGGCATTTGAATGGAGGTAACAGCATGAACCCAGCATGATGGCAGAACAGAGGAAGAAAAATGGAGAGAAGTGCTTTGGAGATGGAAACTCAAGAAGGACGACTAGGCAAGAGTCTGGAATGGTGATAAGGGAGGGATTGGAATCAAGGATGACTCCCTGGCTTGTAGCTGACATGCCTAGCCATAGAATGACACATTTTATTGAGATGGAAGAGGCAGAAGAGAGAAAAAGATCTGGTGGTAAAGTAGAAAAGGGGAGGTAGAAGAGTTCTGTGAGACAAAAGCAAGGAACACAAGCTTGTCTTATTTATTTATGTGTGTCCACCTGCATGGCCCTGGCTAGTGCTAAGTACATGCTTGAGGAATTGGAAAGAATAGGTATGTTATTATTTTTGTCACTTATCTTAGTGTTCAACACTCCTTCTCTCTCTCCCTCTCCCTCCTCCTCTTCTTCACCTTCTCTGTCTCTCTCCACCCCTCTCCACTCCTTCACATATACTAGCACTTCAATTCCAGATAGTGGCCCAAATCCCCTAAGATAAGATAAAGTAACAACATAATACATTTTAGACAGAAATAAAGGTTCTTTAAGTCTTGAGGGCTTGGGCTTGAGTTGCAAGTGTGACACCAATAAGAAATTATAAATCAGGCAGGCTCATATGGATGCAGTTTGGAGTATGAATAAAGAAACACATCCCATGAGTTCCCATTTCTCTGAGATGGATAAATGGCCTTCCATTTCACCTGACGTTCCAACAATGCACTTCCTTTTTGCAACTCAGGTGACTCCGTTGCGAAAGTTATTGTCCCTGTGGGCGGATATAGCTATGGTTTGCTCATCTGTAAAATGAAAGAATTACACTGGATGATCCCAAAGACTCAAAAGATCCCTTTCAGACACTTCTTGTCTTTTACAATTATATGGAAATGCCTTTTAGAGTGCCAGAAACACAATAGCGCCAGCTGTGGCAACCTCTCTGGTACCGCCCCACGAAGTAGACTGCAGAGCACCAGATCTCTGTATAAATACAACAGGAGTGGGGGGAAGTACAAAAAGATCTACATCTATCTATCATTTCTACAGAGGGAATAAAGCTCTTCTTCTTGTCACCATCTGGAAAAATATTATTCTTTCTTTTCTTTATTTCTTTATATCACCCAAAGGAAAGAGATAATAGTACTCTTAGTACTCTGTGGTTAACTTAATTTTGGAAACACAGTTTAAGAATTTTCAAGCAAGAAAGACCTACTGAAAGCCTGAAAAGTCGATTAAAGTTTTAAAAATTATCCATGCTGTGTCTCGTAACTTCACAGCAGATTTTCCAAGCTATTCACATATTAAATTATATATGGTACCTTTTTCCTGGGAAGGGAAATAGATACAGTCCATAACCAGAAGAAAAACTTCACTGTGAACACATGATGCATATTTACGAAGTCCAGAACATTTCACAAAACATGTCATTATAGTCCTCCATTAAATCATGAATTCATCCATAGTTATAATTGAGTCCAATTTGGCCCTGAGCCTCTTGGTAGCCAATGCAAAACAAAGCACAGAATCAGCTACAAAATACTCATTATGATAAAGAAGGATGGATACCATTTTGAAAGGATAACAAAAAAATATTTTGTTTAAAATAACGTGAGGCTGTTTAAACGAGGAAGTGGAGAATGATTCAGTAATAGTCACTAACTTGCCCACAGCAGAGGCTGTGACATTTCATATGGTTTGTTCTTTACTGAAAGTCAAGGGCATCACGCTAAAACAATTCAGTGAAAGGCTAGGGCAAAACAGACCTTGAGTGGTGCAGCTGGATGCAGAAGATCTAGAAAGCACTACCTGATACGAGGCTATGAGCCACACGTGACTTGATAAGTGAGTACTCGGAATTGAGATGGGCTGTGAGCATAAAACACATACCAGATTTTTGGAAGATTTTGTATGACAACAACAAAAAGTGGGCGGGGGGCACTTTAACAATTTTTATATTAACTGTGTGCTGAAATGATAATAGTTTGGATGTATTGAGCTAAATAAAATATATTATTAAAATTAATTCCATTTGATTCTTTATTTTACATTTTTTTTAATGTGGCTACTAGAAAATCAAAAATCACATATGTGGCTCCAAGTTGTGTCTAGCTTTATATCCCCATTGGATAGCGCCAGCTCTAGAGGAGTGATCTTGCCACTTCACCCGGGACATGCTGCTTTCTCTCCCTGCCCATCATGCTCCCCATCCATGAACTGAGGGACCCGATTACCCCTCTCCAACGGCAAAACTGGCTGCTTATGGAAAATGCCTGACACTTCTCTGCTTCTCTAACCAGAAGCCTACCCTTGGGGCTGAATGTGGGGAAATATTCTGACTTCTAAAACAGTCCTGCTGCAAGCTCTGCCTGTGACCCTCCATTCCCCGAGGTGCGTGGCGGTGTTCTCTGCCTGGAGGAAGCGCAGAGCTCTGTGATTTCAGTGTCTAAGACAGATAACTCTGGCCCTTGTGGAGTAACCAGCAGGATGATGGGGGCTGCGGGGGTGGCTGTTTACAGAAGACAGGGGTCAAACACCACTCAAGGACTTTGTTTAAAATCTTTTTTGTAACCACACAGCTCTCTGTTTGGGTTTGCTGCTCTCATTAAATAAATATCTGGAGAGTTTTCATGGATTATCCCAGATACGTGTGACCAAGGTTTTTAAGATAATGAACCACACTCCTACGATAAACTTCGTGGATTCCCAAGTGGCTATTGCAGGCAATCTAAGCATGGTCAAGAGGGGTCCAGTGAGAGATGGGATGAAGCTCTTTTCAACCAGGCCGAGAGAAGGGGACTCTTTTAAAGTTATATGCAAGATTCCTGCTCACCAGCATATTGCATAAATTTCTTATGGACCCAGTTTATGTCAGTGAGAAGGCAGAGGGAAGAGAACAACCAAGACATTATGATATGAAAAAACAGGATTGAAGGGAACAAGAACATCTTGTTCACTTGAAGTTTGCCCAAGCTTCAACTCCACGGTTTCAATGAACATGTGCTGTTTATTTCTGATTAGCACAGAAACAATACATTTGTGTTTTGTTTTAATGAAATATTTTGAAATGCCAAGGATGTATTTGGAGTTCTAAATTTGGTATTTGAAGTTCTAAATTTGTCTCTTGGCAAATTCAAGCCACTTTCAACTCAGACTTTCCTTAAGGGAGTGTCAGAAATAGGGGAAATAGTTAAAAATGTACCAGGCATAAAATAACTTTTAATTATTAAACTTTTTTTTAGAGTAGTTATAAATTTACCAAAAAATTGAACGGAGTGCAGAAAGTTCTCATATACTCCCCTCCCACACACATACACAATTTCCCCTATTTTTGACATCTTTGCATTAGTGTGATACACTTGTTACAACTGAGGTACCGACATTGATACATTATTATTCGCTAATGTCCATAGTTTACATTAGGGTTCACTCTTTGTATTGTACAGCTCTATGGGTTTTGGCAAACGTTCAATGTCATGCATCCACCATTACAATAGGATATAGAATAGTTTCACTGCCCTAAAAATCCTCTGACGATTCATCCCTCCCTCCTGCCAGCCTGAGCAACCACGATCTTTTTAATGTCTCTGTAGTTTTGCCTTTTGCAGAATGTCATATGGTTGGAATCGTACAGTATGAAGCCTTTCAGACTGGCTTAACAATAAACCCTTAATGTTCCTCTATGAGAACTCTTTTTTAAAATGTCAAGAAAATAATGCCTTTCAAAAGAGATGAAGAGGATGAGAACAAAACAATGGCAAATTTTAGACTGAGCTATTGGTTTTGGCTCCTGGTTTCTGAGAGACATAGAGAGCAAACTTGCTCTGGAGGAGGAGGTCCTGGGGTCAGAGGAATGAAGCTTGCATGAGGCAGAAGGACACAAACGCAAATAAAGATACACCCACCATGGGGGACATGGCTGGCAGCACTGTGGGAGTTGGGGGGAACTTGAGCTTGTCCGCAAAAACCAACTTAATTATGGCTGAACCATAAAATTACATTTTGTCCATCTCCTCCCCAGAAGATAATATAACCCGATTTTCCAACAGGAGGGTGGGTAAGATTCTTCTGGGAACAGGAATATAATACAACACCATTTAGATCTACTACCCCTTCGTGCTGTTTTTTTTCCTTGTCTAGTTGTTTTTTCCTTGTCTAGTTTAATTTAATTTCCAATCCTTGATTCAAGAACATAACTTGCCCCTTCAATGGGTCAAACTTGTTATTTATTTTTATAGATAATTTTTTCTCCATTACCATCTTTTTTTTTCTGGAACCACATATTCCAGTTCATTTCATTAGAAGATGCTTATTATAATACAGGGGAATCTGTGTTTAAAAAAAAAAAAAGAAAAATAAAAAGACCCCAAAGAAGCAAATATGAAGGTCCAGCTCAAATGCATCTCCCCCAGCAAAACTTACCTGGGATTAATTTATCCGTCTTTGTATAGTCATGGTTACTTGTAGATAAAAACAAAGAAAACATCATGAGCCTCTACAGCAAGGTGCAATGTGATGTCTCTCACTAGCATGTGTGTTCATGGAGATCAGCTGTGTGTCCTCTTCTGTCTTTGTGTGATACTCATTCTGAGTATCACGGGCCATACAAAACACGTACTAGACAGACGTTTTTAACAATCTTGGCTATTGATTCAGGGGTTACCTAAATTGCCATCCATTCTCCCAAGTCACCCACTGGGAGCAAAACCATAGAATACTCCCATGTGAACTACATCAGCCTCTAAGCAGCCAAGCTGTGATGTGAGGAGCTCCAGGGAGCCTGGCCCTAGAGGATGCCTAGAGGATGCTGATCACCGGCCCATGGAGTTGATGTCTGGCCAGCATCCATCTGTCTTCTCCTGGTAACAGCACTCTGGTTTCCTTCGGGGAACACTCCTCCCCACTCCCAATTCAAGTGGTTCAGACGGAGCTAAATCTATACCCCAGTTGGAGAGGTGACATATGGCCCACACATACCCAGTGTTTCACCCCCTTGAACAGAGTGTTTCCTTCCTGGTGGCCACAGGATCCAAGTCGGATCAATGAGATGTAACCCTAGGCTTTTGCTAGAACTCTTAGAAAACAGGGCTCTTCTTCCATGGTTCTTAAGCCCTGAAATGTGATGCTAGGGCTGCCGACAGTGATTCTGTCCCTGCATGCCCAGAGCCTGCCTGAGAGTAACCCCAACATAAGGAGGAGGAAAGAGCTGACCTCTGGTTGCAGCTAGGGTTGGCCAGATAAAATGGAGGACGCAATATGCGACATACTTATACTAAACAAAAAAAAAAAGAAAGAAAAGAAAAAAGGTTAATCATTTATCTGAAATTCTAATTCAACTGGGTGTCCTGTGTTTTGATTTGCCAAATCTGGCAACCTGAGTAGCAGGCAGCCTTGGACTTGGGTGCTGGATTTGAACCCCTACGTTCATCTACAAACCTGGACTTCTCAGCTATGTGAAGCATTGCCTTCCTGTTTTTGCTTAAACCAGTTTAAGCTGCAACTCAAATGTTCCTCAGTCATGTAGAAGTTCTGCCGTCTTCAACAGCAATAGATGTCCTCTTCAGAAATAAAATATCCCAGGAAAAAGTCCTAGGCCAGAGAGGTAAACGGCAAGACAGGGAATCTTTGCCAGCTGTTTTAGGCAGGACAGATATCTTACACCCTAGGGAAATGGAAAATAAGCCAGTGACAAGGCCACTTGGACCAGGGCAGAAACACCAGGGACCACAAGCTGCATGGGCTAGGTCTGAAGGACCAGGGCAGAAACACCAGGGACCACAAGCTGCATGGGCTAGGACTGAAAGACTGTCACCATCAGCAGTGCAGCCAGCTCCACGCATTCATTCCCTCATGGCCCAGAGCAGCTCGCCTTTAAAGACTGCACCCCTCCCCCAGCTTCTGGGCTATTTACAGTGAGCACCAATAGACTCAAATCTACAACACAAACCCCAAGCGATGGAAAGAAGCCAGAATGTTCTTGTGGTTTGAGGGGGTAGAGGGAAGAAAGGAAGGGTCACTCGCCACCCTCACCTGGGAGGACAAACAGAGGGCAGTCTGGGTGGGAGAGCAAACAGAAAAGTGTCTTTCTGGCACCTGGAAGCAGCAATCCAATCCCAGGGCCCCAGAGATGGAGCTGCAGGACAAGCTCTGGGGGTGGGGAGGGCAACTAGTTGTGTGGATTCCAAACCCTTCCCCGCCCTGCCCTGTCTCCAGGCGCCAGCGGGTCATGTCACTGCAAACAAACAACACGGGGAAGCCTGCCAGGAGAAATGACAAGGGTATTTGCAAGATGAGGAGGCTTCTCCCAGTCAGGTTGGGCAGGGCCACTGAAGCTCTCCCTCTTCTTTAGTCGGATTTCTGATGCGTTAGCCAGAGCCTTAATTAAGCAACTTCTGTGTGCTGGGGTGCTGGGCTTGGTGGTCATTTAAATTCACTTGACAAGCAACCTTCAGGTTTTTTTGTGAAGTCCTTTGGAAAAATAAGTCAAAGCTAGTATCATTCCTATTTGGGGGAACAGGAAACCGAGATGTGGCCCTCCTTAGATTGCACCGGACATGAATGCAGAGGAAGAAAGCCTTGGAGCCATTACTGTTCTCTGAATCTGTCACCATCCCCCTTTCCAGAAAACTAGCATGGTGGCAAATCCTCTTTGTAGCAATTACCTACAATTAATTACAACAAAATCAAGTTTTATTATTGCTTTCAAAAACTCAATGTTGTCATGGTGGAGTTAATACAGAGCCCCACAATCAATAAAGATGGCACTGAAGGCTGTTGTTCGAAGGGTGCATCGCTCAAGTTTGGGGAGAAGTTCAGCAAATGTCACTACTTATTATTGATTTTTGACATCCTCTTTTTTTAAATCTATCATGCTAGTCTTTTATGCATGTATACATATATATCTACACTTGCTATTATTACATGTATTTTATATTGTTTTTTTCATAGTCACATATGATTTTAAAAATCCCAAAGGCAAAATATGCTATTACTTTTTTATTTTTTATCAAAACACATAGATACAAGTTAGATTTTACGTTCACCATAGTCACCTTCACTATCGTCATAATCAACACAAAGAGCCACTGGCAATTTGACAAACATTTATGGACTATGTAGTACGCGTTGAATCCCAGGTATAAAATAACACATAAGACACAGTCTTTAGCTTACATACTCACGATGAATGCAGACACCTGAATGAAATAGTTAACTAAAATATAATAAAGGAAATGATGGAGACAGACAGAGGTTGCTATAGATACCAGAGTGGGTTGGAGAGAATTGAAACAGAGCCCAAGGTGGAGATTCCCCGGAAAACTTCCTGGAGGCAGCGGTGAGTCTTTTTTTTTCATTTAATTTATCTTATTGTGGTAAGAACACTTAACATGGGATCTATTTGCTTAACAAATTTCTAAGTATACAATACAGTATTGTTGACTATTGGTACAGCGTTGCATAGCAGATCTCTAGAATTTACTTATCTTTCTTAACTGAAATTTCATGCCCCTCGATTTGTAACTCCGGATTTCCCTCCTCCCCAGCCCTTGACAATCACCATTCCACTGTTTGATTTTATGAATCTGACTATTTTAGGTACCTCATACAAATGGGATCTGATTTTGGCCTACGCAGATCCTGTATCCGTTTGGTTCTTCAAACCGGTTGTAACATCTTACTAGTTCCCTCGTTAATCACTGAGTGACATAAAATCTTTGACATGTGCTCATTTCACAATGTCTAAGAACTGTGGCTTTGTCCTTGAACAACAGATTGCTAAAGAGAACAACTGTGTCTCAGTGTGCTCCGATTCTCACCATAAAGACAGATCTTCCTCAAAATTATGAAAAAAACTAAAACTTTTATTCAACATCATTGCATAGGCATTTTCTATTCTCTTGTCCTCTTAAAGGGAGCCCCACTTCCTAGCCCTCTCCTTCCTCCTCTCAGGCCATGCCCTGCCAACTCAGCCAAGCAATCTTCACCCCTTCCCCAGCAAAATTAATTCTCTGTAAAAGCTGACACTCATCCCCATTAAAGTGTGACTGAGAGATATGCACTGACGTGCATCCTTTCCTGCCGAGTTTCTCCAGCACGTTGCCAGGGAGCAAAGCCTTCAGCTTAAGAAAAGAACTTCTAAAGTTTAAGATTCCTGGGAGAAAATCACAGACCACTTTGTAGAGAAGAATAAAGGCTTTTCAGAGGCCCTGAAATCGGACTTTGTCACTCTGTGCTCTCCCACCCCTCAAGAATACTTTTTGAGTGCTAACCAGCACCAAACAAGCCAAGCAGGCTATTTACCAGGGGAGCAGCTCTGCAGGACGGGCTGCTGCTGGAAGAAGGTTATCAGAGGCACAACACTCTGTCTTAAACAGTCAAACAGCAGACACACAGTGGAGTAAACATGTCTAGTGCTCAGAATGAAAAAAGGCATTAGGTGTGTGTGTGCAGAAGGGGAGGGTGGCAGCCTCAACTCTCTGCTGCCACCTGCTCGAGGAGTGAAGGAGCTGGGTGTTCAGGAGACAACCACACTGGCTTCCCTACCCTGACTCACGATGGTCTGCCATCTCTAAACCTTCTCAGTTTTCACACCGAGCATGTGGAAAAGACAACAAGCAGCACTTTCTGAGAACAGGAGTAATGGGAAGGCTTGAACAAATCAGCAGGCGAGGTTGTCCTTGCTTTGGTATGTAAACTGCCCACTCACTCGCTCTGATCCCCAGTTAAATTGCTAAGACTGGCTTTTGGGCTGGAGCTGGAGGCCCTCAGCATGCAGTGGGCTTGTGGATCAGACTTGCGACCACCTCGCCCCCAACTCGGTTTACATGGGGGCAACAGGTGTCTAAGGAGAATTCCAGAGGTCTCAGGCCACAATCAGCTGGTGAGTGTCCAATCTGAGGTCTTAGATGTAATGAGTTGTAGCCAACGGGAAGAATTCAGGCGCCAGGAGTTACCAAATCTATCAGGCTCCACCTCTCCATTTATTCCCTTCATCTGGCTCCTGCCAGCCCTGCCCTCCCACAGACCTTGTGCAGGGCAGTGAGCCCGTGCAAAAGAGCCAAGAATTCCTTCATCTGGGGCTCTGCCTCCACACCCCTGAGGATTTAGTGCTGGAGAGGATCTGCTTTTCAGAGCTCATCAGCTCATCTTGGGATAGAACCTATGACTCAATGGCAGCCACGCGACTCAGCCTGCACCGCTCCACTCCTCTGCCCTCACACCCGCAACTGCCAGATATGCAGAGTGAATTTCCCACTTCTGGAACACCCGTGAGCATGCAGTCATCTTTAAACCACACCACCCGAAGACGATTTAGTTCAATTCCAACAGAGAACAAAGAGCAGACTGACAACTGATTGATTGGGGTGGTGTCAAGAGTCAGAACTAGAACACAGGGCTGGAAGGATTAGGGCCCACAATACATCAGCTTAAGTAATGCATCCATCTGAGAATCTCTGTTTCTAGTTCCTACTCTGTGGACTTCACTATCAAATAACATAATTTAGGAGGATGTATGTAAAAGTAGTTTGAAAATAATGATATGGAATATAATTGAAATAATCTGGAAAACAGTAATGTGGGTATAATATGGGATATCTATTATGCACTAGTCAAGAGTTTTACATTAATTATCATATTTAATGCTTGACACTGAAGCTCAGAGAAGTTCATAAATTTGCCCACAAACACAGAGGTCTGTCTGATTTGGAAGTCCTTCCTTTGACAGTGCAGCTATACAGCCCCCAAGCTGTCTACTTGGGGTGTTCACCACGATAGCTGATCTAATGCCCTTCAACTTTAGTGCTGGCCCCTCTGGCTTAATATGTCTTAATGATATTTAAAACAAACTTCTACAGTGGCCCCATACAAACTCTTTCAGATGCCTCCACACCCCAAAGCAACCAACAGCCCACAAGGAGTAAGTGATTCAATGTCAAGGTAGGTGGCATTGTCTAAGAACACACAGGATCTCACCAGAAGGACATTTATACTCCACCAGCTCCGATGCCTCTAGACTTACTTCCTTTCAAACACCACTCATTTTATAGAATGTGTCACCCTGAGTAAGCCTCACCAGCTCTGAGTCTTCATTTCCCAACCAGGCTGAAACAGTGGGTGTTTAATTATTATTTTTTATTACTTCCTGTATGTCAGCACTTTGATAGATGTTCTGGAATATATCAGCTCATTTGCTGATGCATTAGTACAAACATGTGAAATATTATCCCCATTCTTCTGTTGTGAAAACTGAGGCCAGCAGAGACCAAACCTTGGAAATTCTACGTCCCTGATCAGAGCCACTAACCAAGATGCAAAAGGCAGTGAGGAACCTGGCTCTACCATCACAGCTAGGAGTTGACATGTATGTCTTGGTTGGTCGCCAACCTATTTGCCCTGAGCAATCTTATTGTTATTGAAGGAAGGTTCTACATTATTGTGGTTCCCTAAGCAGGTTGCACAACATTTCTATCCCTCTCTAAAAAGGCTGATGTCACTTCTCTGGGTGATGTTTTGTAGTATATGATAGGGCTTGATCATGTATCTTTTAGACATCTATTATTTCACTATGTAAGTTGTAGGCTTAAAAGAATTTCAGGGGTGATTTAATAAAATAATAGCATGGATCACATCTTTCCATCTTTATAACACTTCATCATTTCTAAGCACATTTATGTGCATTTGTTCATTTGATCCTCACCACTCTTCGAAATTCTTTCTACTTTGAAGAGTTTTGTAAGGATTCAGTGAGAAAATGTACAAGCACTTAGCACAATGCCTGTGGCACATAATGTATGCCAGATAAATGTCACCTATTATAACTTCTAACTCTTTGAAAGTGGTAGGTAATGAGGTCCATTCCAACTACACTCGCAGGGATGTTCAGAGGATGGAGGGTCCTGGGATTTTGAGGCCCCCTTTCCCTCAATTCAGCCCCCTCATATTTATTTATCTTGTTTGCTTATTTCTAGGTGATAGGTACAACTCACGTTGTTACGTGCCAGCATTTCCTGGTTAGACTTGCTCTACAGTAGGGTAATAACTCTCTCTCAAACCCTGGAAACTGGGGAAGCTTCAGCGTTTTCATGGCTGCCAGATCTGAGGAGTTGACACAGAGGACTGGTTTGCTGCTCACGACTGCCTTTGGAATGCACAACCAGCAGCCTCAGAGACTTGAGTCCCGTGGGGCAGTGCGCTAGTCTGCGGGAATGGGCTCTCCCTGGGAGCCACTGAGCACTCAGATCAGGATCTTAGCCTTCCTGGTGTGAGTTCCTGCCTCTTCAAGAGAGCTCGTCTCTGCTTCCCTCATGTGTGCTTTATAAAAAGCTCCACTACTTGAAGTCAGAGGAACTGTTTCAGGGTATGTTGTAGGCTTGAGATATTTATTTCCAGTCAGCTTAAATATTTGGCCAGTCACAAAGTAAACAAGATCATGGATTAACCTTGCTGATTAACCCCCAAAGAAAGTAAAAAATAAACTAGGAGCATGGGCTTGGAAGGGGTTCTTCCCTAATGGCAGTCTGCACTGCTGGGCCTCCACTGGGCACGTTCTCCATTCTGAGCACCACCAAGCCCAGGGGCTCCAGCCTTTGGGGACTCAGAGCACACAGCAGCAGATGTTTCCTCAACACCTGCCCTCCCCCCACTCTCCGTAGGGTTCTAGGATGAACTCAACTGCAAAGTGGGTGATTTGAGCCGGAATGGAGACGGCAGCTAGCATGGTAGGGTGTTGGGACCCCGCCCAGCATAAATGCCTGATGGGATAATTGCTGAGATGAGATTGATTTATACTGAGCTGTTTTCCTGTTGGTGTGCATGTGAGGCTACTGCTTCACTCTGGGAAACCATAGCTTTCCTATTTATACACCAAGATCGCCCTCAGGGAAACCCTGAGACAAGAACTCAAGGCTAGTTATTTGTTTAGAAACCGGACACACACACAGCCCACAGGAAAATGCTCCACTGCTACACTGTGAAGAAGTTCTGAGAGGAGGAACTGCGTGCAAACATTTCTCTCTCTCTCTCTCTCTCTCTCTCTCTCTCTCTCTCTCTCTCTCTCTCTCTCTCTCTCTCTCTCCCCAACACACATATACACACTCTATCCACCAAATCCAAGGGAACATGAATGTAAGAAACAAGTATGACTTTAAAGACCTGGCAGGGAACAGGAGCCAGCTGGGGTGGATGGACCTAAAGGAATACACAGCCATTTCCAGGACTCACTACCAATGTCCCATCCTGCCAGTTGTGGCGTGACCCAGGGGGTGGATGTGGCAGTCTGGGTGGTGTTACGGGTTGAAATGTGTCCCCCTAACATTCACATGTTGACATTCTGGCCCCCAGTACTTCAGAATAAATAGGGCCTTTACAGAGATAATCAAGTTAAAATGAAGCCATTAGAGTGGGGCCTCTCCCAATGTGACTGGTGTCCTCAGAAAAAGGGGGCATTTGGACACCAGCCATGCGTGAGGGAAAACAATGTGAAGAGAAATACAAAGAAGACAGCCACCTATAAGCCAAGAAGAGAGACTTGGAACAGATCCTCCCCTGAAGCCCTCAGAAGGAACCAATCCTGATGACACCTTGCTCTGGGACTTCTACCTCTGGAAATGCAAGACAACAAACTTCTGTTGTTTAAGCCAGCCAGGTCCTGGTTCCCCATAAACAGTGGAAGTGGAGGCCTCTCCCCAGCCTGCAGAAGCCAGGGCTCCTGGGAATTTAAAGCTTGGCCTCTCTCTGGACTCTGGTCTGAAGCACAAGTGGCAAATAGCTGAGCAACATTTAGTAAGAAAGTTCCCGGCCTCCACAACCAAGCTGAGTACTATTGATAGAGAAGGTCTCAAGACCCCTCCTCCTAATTCCTCCCCCAACATGCACTTTTCTCAGCCAGGAACTTAAGTAAACAATAACATAGCCCTGGAAAGTTCTGTGGCTCATATTCTTTCTTGTGGATCTGCCTTATGTTCATCTGCATACAGATGTCTGAACATTATTCTCTGACCAACTATGAGCTCCGGACCAAAGTTCCCAACATAAGGAAACTTCGAGATGATCTGACCCCACCTTCTCATGTGCTAGTGGTAGAATAGGGACTTAGGAGGCAGAAGCAACTAGCAAGAAGACCATTCAGCTGGTTGACACGGCCTGGCCAGTGTCCTAACTCCACATTTAAGGTGTTGTCATGTACACCACATTGGTTTCCCTTCATATAAATAATTTTTAGTATGGGAAATCCCATGACATTCCCACTTACTCTATGGGGGGCTCCCTTCATTAACTCGCCTCCTTGGTAGGGAAGGAAAAAGACAGGCCTTGCCCTAGAATGAGGGCCTTTGAGCCCGTCTAACTCCTGTACAATATTTATGTCACGTGGTCTGCCAGTCTCTGATTAAACCCTTCCAGGGATGGGAAACTTACTCCTTCACTTCAGACAGCTCTGATCATTGGAAATTCCTTGAAACTAAACCAAAAACGTGCCAGGCTTTTGAAGGTAGGGATTTTGTTTTCTTCTTTGAAATCACTGCGCTCAAGCCAGAGCCCAGGGCCTTTGGTCCTCCGAAGTCTCTGTAATAATTACAACGATGACACTGGTTCAGATGACACCTCCTTTCTACCGGGGGTCACACCATAGCAGGACTCCCCTCTGGGTGGTGGGGCTTGGTGTTCAGCACAGAGGACACTGAGAATGCCTGATCTTTCTGATAGCAGGAGTGGAAGAGGGTGACAAGGGGCAGTGGCTCTGGTTTCAAAGACTGCACACAGTATTTGAGTCAAAGAGCCAAGATTCTACAAGAAGGAGCATTTGCTTCTTTGCGAGGAGTAAGTAAGGTGATAGCTGGGCCACATTCAGGGCCTGCTCAGGGAGGCTCTATCCTGCATGCTGGAAGCTGCTCCTGCTCCTGGCCGCGGGCCCTCAGGGAGCGCCGTCACAGGAGAGGAAGCACAAGGCAGGGCAGTGGGTCAAATGGCTCTTCCACCCAGAGGATTCCTTTTGGGTACCATTCTCCCTGTCCTTCACAAAGAAAGCCATGTCTCAGGAACCCACCACCCAGATAAAACTTGTTGACATTTTCAACAAAAAAATAATGCATGTATCTGGTTAAAAAGTACAAACATTAGAGCAGAAGGTAGAAAATGAAAAGAGAAAGCCTCTCCCTACCCCCACCCCACTCTTCAGAGTCTCTCCACAAAGACAACTGCCATTAACACGTTTTTCCTCTCTTTTATACAAAAGTGTTCATACTCCTGCACTGGGCCACCTGTGTCTTCCTATTTCATCGGTATATACTGTATCATGGAGACCTAACCCCCCTGCAACACATTAAAACTCAGTGGTTTTAATGCAGAATCAAGACTAATATTAATAAAATATTGATCATAACAGTTCACTCACATTTATTAGACACTCACCGGTCTAAGCACTTTTTGCATACGTAATCATTTAGTTCTCACAAAGCCACATAAGGTATTCTGCTGGATACCTCCATTCCCCACCCCAAATCCACTCTGCACCCCAGCCTGCAGGAGGAGCAGCCGGACCTCTGCTGCCTCTGGGTTCCAGCTGGGGTCCCATGGGCAGGAGGGAGGGTGCGGAGTGAGGGTCTCCCAGCTGGTGCTGCCCCCTCCTCGGGCTGCATGCAGCCTCCTGCCACATGGTCCTCCCCACACAGCTCTCTGCATTTCAGAAACTGCCCCCTTCTCTCACTAGTGCCAGGCCAAGGGGTGGCAATGGCCCTCCGGGAGCACTGCATTGCCCCTTATGGTCTCCTGAACCTGTCTGCACTTCTGTAAATAGTCCTGTGTCTTAATTCTCTTTAAATTACTGCATTTGAATAAGCAACTTGTTTCCTGCTAGGATGCGGACTAAGACAACTATACATACATGTGACACCATCCCCGTGATATCACTGAGGAAACAGAGGTGAGAAGAAGTTGAGTGCCCGTGCAAGGTACACAGCCCAGGGTGGGTGCAAGATTCGACTCACGCATTCACTCCCCAGACTGTGCTCTCCCCTGCACTCTCTCCTCTCCACGGAGTAAACTGTCTTAGGGACACACAGAAAGGTCTACTCACATGACATCTCAGAGAGTCCCAGGGTTTTGCTAATACAAACAGTGTGGAATATCCTTCCACATCTATCTTGATAAATATATGGAATTATATCTATAGAGCACATTTTTAGCAGTGCCAAGTCATTGAGTATGTATAATTTTTAATTTAAGGAAAGACTGGCAGAGTGCTGTCTTACTTAACCAAATTAAATACACTCATATACTATGACCCAGTAATTCCACCCTAAATAGATATAGATAGATGTAGATACACAGAGATAGACATACATATAGACACACCAAAGAAATGCTCACACATATCCACAAAGGGATAAAAATGTTTACCGGAGCTTTTGGAGGGGATTTTGGTTATTTTGCTTGTGCTACACTGTTTTTGTTTTGGGTAGAGGGGAGAAGTTGGTGGCAAGTGGTGTGTATCCACCAAGGTAAACCATGGGACTCTGTGCTGCAGTTTGAAACAACAGTTTAAATATATGCCTAATAATATTGCTAATATAGCAAATATAGTGCTGAGAGAAAAAAGTAGTATGTATGCCAAAATGCCATTTTTAATATTAAAAATAAATCCACATAGAACAATCTCTCACATTTTGCAAGAATACACACAAAATGGTGCGTGTTAAACCTATGAGGACTGATTGCCTACAGAAGGTTGGTAGAAGGGGGCAGGGGAATGAATGAAGCAATGGGGGCAGGAGTGGAGAGAGGTATTGTCAAATTTCCTTCCAGAAATGTAATGTCATTTACATTACTACCTATAATGTAAGAAAGTGGCCATTTTTTCCTAATATTTCTGGTCGTGAATAGTATCAAATTTAAATTTTTTTTTTTTTTTTTGCCAAGCTGATGATTATTATCAGACTTACATTTTTTTCTAATCTGATGATTTGGTTTGCATTTTTCTGTTATGAGGGGAGTTGAGTTATTTTTATGTCTTTTTTGTAACTCATGATACTTTACATTGCTAGAAATGTCTCTCACTCTTCAAGGGGTTGGCAGATCCACAGGGCAGTCTTAGATCAGCAAGTCTTCTGCTATCCACAAGCTTAAGGGATGCCACATGTCTGGTGGCCACACAATACAGAATGAAAACAAGTGTGAGTGCCATGGTCACCCACAAACCATCTTTCCAGTTCTGACATCACCAGTGTCTTGGTGACCTCATGACCTCTCCAAACCAGATCCAAATCTGTGGTTGTTTGGTAACCCCAGCTGCATGTTCAGATCACTTCCAACTCTGCTTCAAGTTTACTCACACTTAATGCATCAAAAAGCACTGCTCTCTCTGCACGGAGCTGCTTAATGTTGTGGGTCTGTCTCCATGAGCCCTTTTTGTTTAGCTGAGCTTTTTTAAAACCTTCTCCCCAGCCCTGCTCCTTTTTCTTTCTTTCTTTCTATTTTTCTTTTTCTCTCTTGGAAGAAGTTGATCCTTTGCCAAAAATAAATGAAACTCTGGCTCCAAGTTTAACTCAGAATTTACTAGCTGACAAATTGCAAGTGGGGAGTGGGTTGTGAAGGTGGGGGAGAGTGGAGAGGGGGAGGGAGGCTTCAGTTGGGGGCAGGTTCAAACTTGGAATCAGAAGCTTTCCAAGTGTCTGATCTGTGCTGAGTCATATGGAGGCACAGACCAGGGGACGCTGCTGGCTCCTGGCCAGCCCCACGCACTGCCCAGGTTGATGAACGAGCCTCTGAAGGAACTACAACAGGATTATAATTTCACTAGCATTTTAAACATAATACAAGGAGCCACGTGCATGACGCTAAGCAGGCAATCAGCTCGGGCCTCTTGTATTCATCTGACTGGTGCCTGAGTATACATCTTTCCTGGACCCCAGGACACCCAGACACCCACTCAACTCTGCCCTAACCTCACCCACTACGACCCTTCCTCCTGCCCTCCACTCCTTCCTCCAACTGAGCCTCTCCAGAAGCCTCCCATTCAACAAGGAATTACTTGAAGCCATGGAGAAGACACCAGTGCTGAGGGAGAAGCTTCTTTATAAAGATAATGATGATGACAGTGATGCTAACTCATGTAATACCGAAAGCAATCTTACAAGATAGGTAATGTTATCTCCATTTTTACAGATCAGGAAAATGAAGCACTAAGACTTAAGCAACTTCTTGCAGGTTTCAAAGCTGGTAAGAGCAGAGCTGGGATTCAAATCTGGGATGTCTACACTCCCAGCCACCATAACCTCTGATGCTCAAGTGCCTTCATCTCACCATCTCCCGAGGATGTTTCTGGGCTTTGGCACTTGCTGTTTTCTCATAAGGCAGAGAAGGGCAGCCCAGGGAGGAGCATTCCTGGTCTTCAGCCCCTTGCATGATATTTCCTTGCTCAAGTCTTAGTTCAAAGACCATCCTAACATCCAGCTGTTCCTTTTTTCTCCCAAGATCTTATTAGGGAAGATTTCAAACATACAGAATGTTGAAAGAATGGTGCAGTGAACAACCAGGTACTTGCCATCTAGATTCTGCAATCAGGATTTTGCTATATCTGTTCCATCTCTCCATAACTTTTTTCATCTCCCCAATCCATCTTATCTTTTGATACATTCCAAAGTAGTTGTAGACATTAGTACATGACATCTCTAATCACATCTATGCTCCCTTACTTTTTACTTTATACAAAATAAGAATCACAGCCGCCAATTATCAAGTGCTTACTGTTGGGCACAGTGCCAAGCACTTTCCATGCATTACATAATTCGATTCTCATGGCAATCCTATGAGTGCAATTACCACCCTCCTATTACAAATGAGAAGAACTCAAGTAGACAGAACAATGGTGACAGTTAACATTTTGAAAGTCTTTCTACAGGCCACGCACTGAGCAAGTGCTTGTCATGCATTATCTCATGTAATCCCTTACAGAAGTTTCATAAGGTAAATACTTTACAGATGAGAAAGCTGAGACTTAGAGAAAAAGGCCCCACAACCTAATAAACATCAGAATCCAGGTTTGAACTGGGAGAGTCTGACGCCATTGTGTGCTACTTCTCCCATTGGTTCACGCTCCTACTGTGGCCTTTTTGTTTGCTATTGTGTTTTAATTTTGTGCCTCCCCTTATGTTTCCTATCAGACTATGGCCTTTCAACGGCAAGAGTCATGTTTTAGTCTTCACAGTCCCAGGCCCTCAGTTAGATACAAGCAGACACTTCATGAATGGTTCCTGAATGCATTCATAAACAATGAATAGTCATAGCTGAAAGTTCCATGTCTTAGAATGGGGTAAAACAGTGGTATGTTCGTGACCACTCTAGACAATGCAATGAAGAGCTTGAAAGTTGATGACAGACACTGCTGGTGGCCCCCTGGGGCTTCCTTAGTTTACACTAATAGGATGCACAAGTGCTCAAAGGCCCCCCAGGTCACGCGATCTGGGTTAACCTGAGGATGAGGAGGAGGACAGCCTGGAGGAGCCCAGTGTTCTTGCCAGCCAGGCTGGAGCACACGCCCATGCCCTTGGCTCACAGGGCATCTTTCATGTGCCCACCACGTGGCAGATGCCAGACTAAGGACTGGGGAGGGCACAAAGGCCAAGCCCGCAGAGCTCCACCCTTACAGAGCTCCTACCCTAAACAAGAAAAGACAGAACATTCGTAACTGCAACAAAAGTTATGATGGGCACTTCACAAGAAAGGGACAAAGAACTTCCAAGGAAAGAGAAATCAAATGACAGTATGGCAAGGATACTCAGCGACCGCCTGGTGGGGAAATTTTGTGAACTGGGATGGGCACAACTTTTGACAATAGAAACATGTAAAGGGGGCAATGAGTCCCATGATTCTCCAATCGTCAGGAACATTGAAAACAGACCCAAGCAGAGTAAGAAAACAGATAACACTGAGGCCAAACCCACTCACCACGTATATTTTTACCAGCACAGAAGCACTGTGGCAGCAGCAGTGGTAACATCCTCACTCCCAGGTTGAAGCTCAGTGACGATGGACACCAAGGCTCTCCTGGGTGGTGCTGTGATGGAACAAAAGGCACAGTGTGGGAGAAGGACTTGAAGGCGCACCTCAAAATGACGTGTGCCAATCACCCAAACACAGACTGTGCAGTGTTCACAGTTCTTTACTACATATCATCTCATTTGGTCCCTATAACAACAGATCCGAGAGCTGTTACTCGCCCAGTGTTTCAAATGAGAAAACCGATGATTCACTCAAGGTCACACGGCCTGGGAGAGGAAGAATCAATGACTCCAAATCTAGTGTTCTTGTTAGGTGTCATTCATGGGATAGGAAGACCGGGGATCTGGAAACGAATATCATACCACAGAGATAGCACTTCCCTTTTTCAAATCCAGATACTAACTGCCCCAACTGGAGTTACTGAGTTAAAAAATCTAAGAATTTTGAGAAATTAGTCAAGTCTGACATTGGGAGAAACTAGCTGCTTGTTGCATGGAATTCACTCAAGAGCATCTTTTGATACAGCTTTTGATACAGCATGGGCTCAGGAATCAAACCGCCTGGGTTTGAATCCCAGCTTACCACCTACTGGCTGTGTGACTTTAGTGATATGACTTAGCCTCTCTGTGATTCAGTTTCCTCATTTGTAAAAGGATAATAATTACATCCACACATGGAATTGTTGTTAAGATTGAATGATATTTATGTATAAAAATTTTGAATAGAGCCTAGTACATATTTGTATTAAATGTATGATAAAAATAGCTTGATTTGCCATATATATCCGATTATGTAACCTTTTATTAAGTGCCTTAAGATTTCAGAGAATGGAGACCTGCTCAGATGACCCTAGACAAGGGGGTTTATTACAAAGACAAGTGGCCCTATAAAGGAAGATTAGGAACATCACAACTGCATGGCCGGGCCTCATAGATCTAGAAAATTATTCTTCATCTTTTAGGCTATTGCACGCCTATCTTGTTGTACGGCCAAAGCCGTGTTTGTTTGCTTGTCTGCAAAGTGAAAATCCTTTACTCCTGTTCCTCATTTTTTTCCCCTCTTCTTTTCTTCCTTCGGTTGATTGCAGAAGGTTGAGGAAGTTGCACTCCTCAGTCCGTGGCTCATTATTGATCTTGTTTGCTTATTTATTTCGTTTTTGCCTCACTCTTTCATCCTATTCTTTTCTTCCTCCACCCCTTGGGCAAACACTCTCATTTGTGTTTAATTTAGATCTTTTGGTTCTTTGAAAACATTTACTTTCAAAAATCCATGTATTTCTAATTAAAAAAATAGTACTTTGTTTTATATCTCTTTGTGTTTCTTAACTTTTCTCGGGCAGGACTGTTTCCAAATTCATCCACGTTGTTAGATGTCCAGCCAGGCTGCTCATTCTCCCTGTTGCCTCATTCTCCGTGATACTCCCCATGTGTCGCCTAGTCTGCGCCCACGGGTTTCCACACTGCCTCCTACTTCCTGTCGGCACAAACAACACTACAGTGAACATCTTCAAAGGCATCCCTGTATGGACCTGGGTGAGAAATTTTGGGAAATATACATAGGGCCCATTTTAATTTGACTAAGTTGTGTCACTTTGCTCTCCAGAAAGCCGGTTCCTGGCAATACTGCCAGCAGCAGTTCATACACTGTGCACCCACGCCAAACCGCGGCCATTCTGGTTTCCCAGCCTCAAAGCAATTGCTCTTCTTCCCACAATTGTGCTGCTTTCCGTGGCCGTCTCTGCTTCCGCTGCTCACCCACCCCTGTCCCACAGCTACCTGCCCTCGCTTTGTCCTCTAGTCTCCCTGACAGCCCATGTGGTTTCTTCTTATCAGTGGCTTCTACCTCTTTCTGACACAGTTGTGTCCCTTGGCTGCCTTTCTTTCTGTTTTACCCTCCAACACTCTGATTGGGCCCCTTGGTCATTATCCAGTCTGGTACACATCTGTGAGGCAGAGTTCTTCCCCTCGGCCACCTCTTACATGAGTGCCATTGGCTCACACATCTACCCCTGGCCCAACAGATGTTTCCAGCGTGCTTGGAGATGTCTCCAGTGTCACTTGGTCTAAACTCCGTTGGCCCCTGGGGAAAGGAATGTCTGTTGCAGGCTCCTTCCACGTAAGGGAGTGTAGATACAGCAAGCACTCAGAGTTCCGTGGGCTGCTCAGTATACACACTGATTTGGTATTTTATTAAAGTAACAAAAATATACCAATTTTGATGCAGTGGCCACAATTATTCAGAGGAGCATCAATCTTGAAAATTGTTTTATATGGAAACACAGTGGGAAATAACCTGTCAGCTGCCTGTTGTTTATCTTCGGCCCCTCTCCTCCTTTTCCTTATATTACTTCCTTCAACCCGTACATGGTATTGGGAAAATCCTGTCTCAATCCAAAGGACATGTTATTGCCTCTGCCCGGAACCTTTTTCCGTAACTCCCTTTTGGCCTGACTAAAGAGATCCCATTTTTCTCACATTAAATGTCACTGCTCCAGGAAGATCTTCACTGACCTCTACTCAGGGACAGATTGTCCTGCTGAATGTCCCTGTCTTCTGTCCTCACACATACCACACTGTATTATAATTAAATGTTGTCCTGCCCTGCAAGACGTGCGCAACCTAAGGACAGGATCGTACCTGTCCCTTTCACTACTGCATTTCTATTGTTCAACAAAGTACTTTGCATCCAGTGTGTGCTCAGAAAATGTCCGGGTGACTTTGTTGAATGATAGAGAGGTGATCTCTCCAGGAGATTGCACTTCAACCCAGTCCAGTCATGAAGTCTAGGGCAAGACATGATTTCTGTATTATGTATCTCACAGAATTTTTATATATGAAAATGTCTTTTCAAATTGTTAAATGTCTACAAAAATATGACAAGACACTGGATGGGGAAAGACCATTAAATAACTCTGTGCCTCATAAGAGGAATTTAAAAGCCAATTACTTGAGTAAGAGGATAAAATAACACTTTCATCCTAATGTAATTTCATAAATCAAAGATTATCATCAAAAAGGGCTTTACAGATGGAAGGGACCCTGGAACTTGTCCTGTCTAGATACTTTGTTTTACCTGGGAAGGAAATTGACCCAGAATCTATGTGACTTGCCCAACTCAAAAGCTACATAGCAACAGGGCTCAGAAAAAGGGTCTTCTCTCTTGCTGCCCTTCAGATACCCAGGAGCATGTGCCCCGTGGGAGGGAGCTCATTCAGCTGCACGTGGTCTCCGAATGCTCTCAGCAGCCAAGCAGCGTCCTCTTTGGCTGCCGCCAAGCCGACCTTTGGTTCCAGCTTCCCACAAGCCATTATTTCTTAGAATCGTAGAATCATCAAATTCTCTAGTGTTTTTTTTTTTCTTGTCTCTGTGCCTCTCACTGACCCATTTCTTACTGCTCACCCATGAAAGAGCAGCAAAAAGAGAAATGCACATATTGAGTCAGAGCCTTTATGTGCTATGATCCAATGTGCACCACACCCCCCTGTTAGCTGACTGTAGAGCTATCTGGGGGATTCAGACTCTAGACCGCTGATTTCCAAGCTAAGTGAAGTTGTTACCCTACACACACGGCTTCCCAGTAAGAATTCACTATATTTACATTTTTTTTCCTAGTTGCTACAGGAATTAGAAGCAGTGGCACAAAATAATCCTAATAAGGGGTCCTTTGTGCCCAGCTGTTATAAAACGGGATTTTTCATAAGCATTTACTCTTTCCCCACAACGGAGCGTTGAAGTGCAAAAGTTCACCCTGAGCATTGCCCACTGCTTTTCTTTAGACCTTCCAAGAGACACACAAGGCTCTTATTTTTCAGGGCCCATCTGGCCATAAATTGCCATAGACATTAATTTATGAAAACAAATGACACCAGCCTACTCCACGACATTTTGAAATGGGAGAATTAGGCAGGGCAATAAAGCAGGAATAAAATAAAAACACTCAGACTCTGTAGCTGCCCTGGCAATGTCCCAAGCCACACAAGGACCCTGAGTATCCCTATTTCAACACACTCTGCTCTTGCAAAGTTACAGTTATTTGATCACAAGACACAAAATTAGCTTTTTGTCAGTGAGTATGGCAGGAAATTAAACACATCCAAAGCTTTCTCCATGTGATGAGCATCACCATCCCATCTGTGGAGTTTACATCAGTGATGATAACCACAGAGAGAGAAAAGGAATTGGATCATCAATACTGGTAAATGATATATCTGGTGGTCTAATCCATTCTCTTAAGATCTAGAGGGCTTGTTTCATTCCTGGGCCTATTGTCTAAGACTTGGGGTGTGGAACTTCGAGTAGAGCCAAGGGAGTAGTTTATAGGCTTGCAGAGTAGAGGTAATTTTAATCTCTTTATTACACCACCTGCATTCTTCAGCATCAAGGAGACAGGTAGCGCCAACTAAAATACCATAGGGAAGACGTGAAGAGAAAGGGCTTGGCAATGTATATGTGACTCTAGGAAAGGCAGCTGGTCTCTGCACTTCTGTTTCTCTGGATGCTTGGACCTATTGCTTCTGAGTTGTTCAGACATGCATACTGAGGCCAGTAAGACACACATATATGCACAACAAGAATTTGAAGGCTCTGGGAGATAATCAGTTGGCATAACTTTAAAAAACTCACTCTCATTCTTAAAGGCTACATTTAGCCAAAAATTAGGTGGAGGCTGGAAGGGGGGCTACGGTCTCTTCCCTGTAGTCTCTGTCCCATCCAACGAAAGGATACGACACTCACAAGACCCAAAGGGGGATCAAAGAACCGGCCTATTCACTTGGCGAAGGACATAGTCAATCATTCCCTAAAAGTAGGACTTCTAGAAAATTGTTGGAGAATTTAAGTTAATGGGGCTTCCTGTTCCACCTACTCAAACCTTGGTCTTCAAACTCCCCTGTTTGGACAGCTAATCTGTAAGTCTGAGCTAAATTCACCTGCCTGCTACCTGCAAGGTAGCTGCCAGGAAGCACAGGCCTCCCCCTCACCCTGGAACAGTTGGACAACAGAGAAAGGACAGATATCTCCTCCACTTCCTCTATGATAGGAGTTCGTGCCCAGAGCAGTTTACCACATGAAGTTAACTATGATAAGAAGACTCAAGACTATGACCTGCAATTCCCCTGAGAGAACATAGAGCCAAGGAACTGAGAAGCAAGACCCTGTGTGAGCTGTGCATGGTGTTCACCCCATCCAGGCTAACTGTGCTTTGCTGAAAGCCAGGCCCTCACCAGTCAGCTGGGCCAGTCCCCGCCATTGGCGAGGAGCCAATAAGTAGGTGGCGAGAAAAGATGGAAGCATTGTGCTCCTTCTCTACCCGCCAAAATGCAACCACAGGGAGAAGAGTGTGATTGTTCCTTCTCTCAGCTATAAGGAAAAATTTCCTGACTGGGAGAATTGAGGAAACAATAAAAGAAACTTTGGCAAGATCTTTCCTCCCAGTGTTTCGAGACCGGGAGAGAACCACAGCATTCTGCACTTTAGGAGTGACACATCCCTAGTGGCACTGAATTCTTCATTTTCTCTCTTGAAGTGGTTCCACGCTGGGAACTGCATCCATGGTGAGTCGCCTGAGTGAGTCCATCCTGCAGCCTTCCTGGTTGGTCCTGAGGGCTGGGCAGAAAAAAACAGCCCTGCCTCTAGCAGGCTGCATTCTCCCCGGATCTCCGGAAGGTGAAATGGTAGCCTAAGGCCTGACAGTAGGGTCCTCACCACTGAGGAAAAGAGAGAAGGTTCCCTAGACTTTCCCAAGACTGACATGAGAGAAATACACAAAGCTGGGAATCGCTCACTTGAAGACAGGATTGGAAGAGCCGATGAGAGCTCAGGGGAGCCAAGGGGGAGAGAAAGTGCAGAGAAGGATTTCCAGAGGTCCCGAGCACAACTCCTGAGCGAGCTGGCTTGGGGAAACCGAGTGAAGGGAGGCCCGTCTTCAGCCTGCCTTTAGCAGATGTTTACTCACTCGCAGTGGTGCCGGGGCCAGCTGGGGCTGACGGAAGCACATTTTCCATCACAGACCCTCCGTGGGGGAAAAGAATAAAGTTGAAGATGGATGGCACCAGATTGTGCCCATGATTTATCATTTTAATCTTGTCACCAAGAGTCAAAGAGATCCATTCAGTGAAGCTAGGGCAGAGGAAAAGGCAAAAATATATATATTTGATATGAATCAGTTATTTGAGGTCAATCTGGGAAGTTTCTTTAGAGCATAAAAAAAGCATTTAAAAGAGGGAAGGAATAATAACCAGTGATCACTCGGGGCAAACTTTCAAGGTTAGAGAATTTAATTTACTAAAGATGTAGAGCAGCACATTCTAGGGATGGAACACTATCGCAACAATGCGATAGGGATGGAGTTCCTGGGTGGCAGGCCTTCTCCAGAGGTCACCTAACCATCACCCAGACTCCAAGAAGAGCCGAGGCCCGGCCAGACATGGAAGTCCACTGTCCTTAGGGCTATGACCTGTCCCTGAACTTTGTAGCATTTGGAAGCAGCATGCTTTGAGGATCGAACTAAGGACAGATTTTCTTTCACCTCTAGTTTGTTCTCAAGATTCTTTCCTATTCTTTCCCGCCTCAGGGATTTCATATTTGCTGTCCTTGCACCTGGAGTGCTCTTGCCACAGCTCCTTACCTGGCTGATTCCTTTTCACTGTTTCGGTCTAGGTTGAAATATCACCTCCTTCAAGAGGTCTTCCCTTACGATCTCATCTAAAGTAAAGACAATCCTCTACGAGATTCTATCCCAGTAGTCTGTTTATTTATATGACAGTAATTATCAAACTATTCAATTTTAACATTTTTCAGATTATCAAAAGGGCAATTAGAAAGTATTTTGAAGTAAATGAAAATCAAAATTTGTGGTATGGCACTACAGTAAACTAGTACTTAGGGAGAAATATATGGCACCAGATACCTATAGTAGAAAAATAAAATCAAAGTCTCAAATAAATTAGTTAAGCTTTTGCCTTAAGAAAATGTAAAAAAAGAAGAGTAAACTAAACTGAAAGTAAATAAAAGAAAGGAAATAAAGATCAACGCAGAAATCAATGAAATAGGAAAGAGTATAACAATAGAAAAATTAATGTAACAATGAAACAATAGTTGGCTCTTTAAAAACAACAATAAAATTTATCAGAAACAAACATCCAGATTGGAAAGGAAGTAAAATTCTCTTTATTACAGACTACATGATTGTCTAGGTAGATGGAATCTATAAAAAAAAAACACCTGGATTTCTCTATCCTAGCAATAGACAATCAGAAATTGATATTAAAAATAATATTATGTACAATAACATCAAAAATATAAAAAACTGGGCTGGGCATGGTGGCTCAGTCCTAGCACTCAGGGAGGCTGAGGCAGGAGAATCACTTGAGGTCAGGAGTTCAAGACCAGCCTGAACAAGAGAAAGACCCTGTCTCTACCAAAAAATCAGCCAGCCATGGTGGCACACAACTGTAGTCCCAGCTATTCTGGAGGCTGAGCAAGGAGGATCACTTAAGCCCAGGGGTTTGAGGCTGCAGTGAGTTATGATAATGCCACTGCACTCTACCCAGGGTGACAGAGTGAGACCCTGTCAAAAAAAAAAAAAAAGAAAATTGAAAATCTTAAGGCTAGTTCTGACAAAAGATGTAAAAGGGCTACACCCTGAAAGCTACAGAACATTGCTATGAGAGATTTTTAAAAGCCTGAATAAATGGGGAGATATTTCATGTTCATAGGTAAGAACATTCATGTTGTTAAAGTGTCAATTTTCTCCAGATGGAGCTATAGATTCAATGCAATCATAATAAAAATTGCAGCAGATTTTTTGTAAAATTTGACAAGGTGACTCTAAAATTCATGGGAAAAATTTAAAAATCTAGAACAATCAAAACAAGACTGAAAAAGAAAAACAAAGTTGGATGTCTATCATATCTGAGTTCAAAACTTGTTATAAAAACTACAGGAATCAGTACAGTGTGATATTGGCATCAAGATCAACAAACAAATCAATGGAACATAAGCCAGAGTTGAAAAATAGATCAACATAGACATGGACAACCTGGATTTTTACCAAAGTGCAAAGATGATTACAATGGAAAGGGTAGGTTTTCAAAAAATTGTGCTAGAACATTTGGATATCCACATGCTGAGCAATGATCTTCAATCCATATCTCACACCATAATCAAAATTAACTCAGACTGGGTCATAGGATATAAAATCTAAACTATAAAACCTCTGGAAGACAATATAGGAAAGAAACCTTTTTGAACTTGAATTAGGCAAAGATTTCTCAGCTACTACACCTAATGCATAATCTATAACATAAAAGAAAAAAATTCAGACACTGAACTTCACCAAAATTAAAAAACTTCTGCTCTTCAAATGTCACTGTAAAGAAAATTAGAAGACAAAACACAGCCTGGAAGAAAATATTTGTAAAGAATATGCCTGATAAAGGATTTATATCAAGATTTATAAAGAACTCTCAAAATTCAATAATAAGAAAGCAAATAAATCAAATAAAAATTGGCAAAAAATTTGAACACTCACTAAAGACACTCACTAAAGAAAATGTATGGTTGGCAAGTAATACACAGAAAGATGCTCCCCATCAGTAGTTGTTAGGGACATGCAAATAAAACTACAATGAAATACCACTACAGATTTACTGGAATGACTAATGTTTAACACACTGACCCATACCAAGTGTTGCCAAAGATATAGAGCAATTGGAACTCTTGTACATCACTGTTGGGTATAGCTACTTTGGAAAACTGTTTAACATACACTTACCATACAACCATACAAACCAGCAACCCACTCCTAGGTAAAATAAAAACTTATCTACACACACACACACACACACACACACACACACACACACACACACACACAGAGCTGGATGTTTACAGCAGTTTGATTCATAATTGCCCAAAACTGTCAATGGCCCAATGGCCCAGAAGTCTTTCAATAGCAACCTTCAGAGTTTTGACTTAGAATTCAGGAGCTACTAGATCCATGCTCTGGGCAGTCCAAGGATTCCATGACACAACCTTTGAGCTGCAACTTTGATACTTCTAGCTAGATATGGGAAAAACTTGGTCATCTAAACATGACCCACAAAATAGATAGAATTCCTGACCTCTACTTACAATAGACCTGCCAGAAGCCTCTAAAGCCAAGTTCTGCAGAAACATAGCCTGGTCCTACATTCCAACTCATTCAAGTCTCCCTTACTCTTTCCTGAGAATGTGAAGTATGTAGAGCAAGTCCTGTCCAGAGCAGGGACCAGAACAGTGAGATGTGTGACAGGTGAAGCGTTTGTCCACCTCCTTCACATATGGGTCTCTATGCATCTACTGTATCCTTCCAATCTGACCTGTGGGTTGTTTTCTTCATAGCCTCTACAGTCAGATTTCCTTTCTAATTATTTGTTTAAATCTTCTCCTGGACTCAATGATTTCATGACTGTTTTTCTGGTTAAAATCTAAAACTTGATTCCTTCCCCTGCCCCCCGAGAAATCTCCCTATGTGGACTGCCCTTATGGCCATCTCCCATCCCATCAGTCCCAGCCTTCAGAGGGGATTCAGATGCCCTGCAGCAGTCCTGGGGTCTTCCATGCCACTCTAGACCCTCCCACCCTGGTCTTCCTGAGTTGTAGGGGGTCCACACACATTGGGATTGTGAGAGTTCTCAGAACCAGTGTACTCACAGGAATTCTTTCTACCTCTTCCAGCCCCAGCAGGTGCATGTGAAGTTACATATTCCTAAAAGGATCATCATTGTCTTCCAGGTCCTATCCCAGTGGTCTCCAATCCCTATCACCCCCCTCCAACTTAACCCACTGGCATCATTTCTTGCCCCAAACTGTGAGTGGGAAAGTGAGAAAAGGAATTTCTGGGCCAGGATCCATAAGCCTAAGCCAGTGAGAGGACCTGAATTCAGCCTGTTAGCACCTCCGAGAGAGCTAGTTAACCCCCGAGGAACCAGAGATAATAGACAGTCCCAGGACAGCTCAATAATGCCAGCTGGGCAGTTTCTATTCATTCCAAGTCCTTACTGAAGAAGGAGGTGAGTGAAGAAAAAGAACAAAGGAGACAGTGGGAGGACAGGATGCTAGCTTCTCCTTGTCTGCCTTCCTGGGCTGTTCAGTTGAAAACCGAGAGTTCTGAGAAAGTTTAGTCATACCTCTCCAGCTTTGCCCATTGCTGGACTCTCTCTGTGTTACCATTGCCAAATATTTAAAAATTTTTGAGAGATTATTTTTTATGGAAATACGGCCAAAAGTTTCAGGGAAATAGACAAGTTTCTATGAAGTTGGACTTCAAGAACGGGTTCAGTGTGAGTAGAAAGGAATATTTTAAACAAATCTGGTACAAAGACTGCAGCTATATTCAAGAGTGATTAACAGTATTTAAGAATCAGTGAGAAAGATATCAAGGGGTATAAAAGTGTTTATTTTAAAGATGAAACAAAGAGATTAAGGTTCTGATGTGTTGATACAAGACTAGCCTGGTTTAATAAAACTATTCTGTTTCTTTTTTTTTCTTTTTCTTTCTCTTTTTATTTTTATTTTAATTATGTGCATAGCATGGTAATCCACTCTCCTTAGTCTTGCAAACAAACAGCAGGGGCCAACCAGTTTAAACCATGGATCCAAAATTCCATTCACTGCTTGGTGACACTGTAGCCCAAATGGAGGTTGCCTCTTAGAGTGATGGGCCAGAGGTCCTGAAAACCTGTACAAAGTTACAAAAATAGCTCACTGTCTGCATTTCCTCTTCATCTTCTTGTCCATCTATACTTCAATTGTACCCTTCTTCCCTCAAGGACCAGAACCTCTTCATTAGCAGGCAATGAGCACAGCTATAAGACAGACTTTATCACTCTACCCCTTGTCCCTCACCTCCAGACCCACAATGTTTTACTAATGTATAAAATTTCACTCTAATATGCCCTTTGGGGCTGACATTCCTAGACATCAAACATCCTGTGTTCTAGGTCTTCCTATCCCTACTTGACTTAAAAACTATTAATATACCATTCTTAAGATAATGTTTGCTTTATGTGCTATTAAGTGACTTTCTGACTTTGCCAGACCAATTCCTCTAAAAAGCAACTATAGGAGAAGGGGCATAGGAGGGAGAATTAGAAAAAGCAAGTGGACATTTAAGGAAATTCAAGTATCTCTGTAACCCTCAGGCACAACATGTTAGAACTTGGAAGGACCTTGGAAAATATGGTCCAATTCTTGGCAGTTTCACCAGGTGTAAAGCTAGCCAGGTGACCTTGGGTATACAATTTACACTCTCTGAGCTTCATTCAGTGACAGAGCCAGGTCTGGGACCCAGGTATTCTGATACCTTTCTTCCATGAATCCTTTCCCATCACATTACCTAGAAGTGGACTCACTCTTTAGTGCAAATGGAGAAACACATGCTTTGTGTCCATCTGGGATGGGTATGGTATCCTCTATCCTCTGTTGAAAGTGTTCTCAGCACTCACAGCTGTGGCCGTGAATGGTTAGATCAGTTCCAGAGGGCCACCGGGGGAGAGGTCCCAGAGCAATCACAGGGAGTCAACCATCATCGCTGAAACCACCAAGGAGCAGTAAGTTTTAGGGGCAAGCTCAGCACTGACCATTGGTTTTTCCTTTTCCAGAGAACTGTTTCCTCTCTCAGGCCCTAATGCCTCAGCCCCAACCCCACTCTGAGCTCTGGAAAAGTGGATATTTCTTAAAGAGCCAACACTTGACCTTGCTGACTAAGGGGTAGAGAACTGTTCATTCATCATGGAAAATTTCCTAAGGAAAAGGAATGCATTTATCTTAATTCTACCCTTATGTTTATATGATTCTTTTCCTGGGGACTTCTACTCTTAATTGAAAAGAGAGAAAGAGGAAGGAAAGAAAAACTTTGAAAAATACACTTTATGGCTCCCTGTACTAGGGTCATGGCTGATAAACTAAACCCCCTTAAAAGGCTTGAGAGCAGAGCAATTTAGGTTTCCATTACCTCAAATAACCAGGGTTGTGTGGTGGTCAGACCATTTCCTGGGAGGATTTACCCTCCCTGGAGACCACCTGTCCCAGACCACTAGACTTGCCTGGGAGGTTGTCTGGGGTTTACCATCCCTTCTTAGGACTTTGGCTGACAATTAAAGGACTATTGAGGAAAAAATAAGAGAAAATAGGAGCTAGCATAAATGATAGGAATTTAAGTTATATGGCAAAAGTTTGCCAGGAAGAGTTTTAAGCCCTGGAATATATTTTTAAATCTCCATAAATAGTTTCGGATCTAGGTCAAGCCAGGGGCAGAATAAAATAAAAATAAAGAAAATAGAATGAGAGAGATACTGATGTGATTCATTTTCCATCTGTGAATATCCTGAAGTGCAGGCTAAGGAGAGATGCGTGCTAATTTGTTCAAAGCAAACTGTCTGAAGGGATGTTTTTTTCCTCTGGTTCACTGGGTCATCATTTCTTCTGACCTTTGTCTTTCTCAGTCCCAAATATCGCGATACACTCATACCTGACACCTGGTGTATGAAGGCTCACGTCCAGCATTTGCTTCCCTCTTCAAGCTCCAACTTCTGACCTTTGAGTTCTGAGGCCTTCTGTCAGTGCTGTGGTTTGGGTGTTTGTCCCCTCCAAACCCCATGTTGAAATGTGATCCCCAATGTTAGAAGTAGAGCCTAATGGGAGGTGCTTGGGTCTTAGGGGTGGATCCCTCACGAATGAATTAGTGCCCTCCCTCAGGGCTGGGTGGGTTCTCACTTTTAGTTCCTGTGAGGGATGGTTGTCGAAAAGGGTCCAGTAGCCTCCCCTCTTGCTTCGTCTCTCACCATGTGATCTCTGCACACACAGCTCCCACTCATCTTCAGCCATGAGTGGAAGCAACCTGATGCTTCAGATGCCTAACCTTGAACTTTTCCAGACCTCAGAATCATAAGCCAAATAAACCTTTTTTCTTTATAAATTACCAGTCTCAGGTGTTCCTTTATTGCAACATGGAACAGATTCAGACAGTTGGCCTCAGTTAACATACTCAGCTTCTCTCCCTTGGCCTTTCTGTCTACTCCTCAATCTTGTCCCTCCATGATCTCATCCTTCTAACCCCCCAGAAATGCAAGGTTAGCTTAATGTCAAAATATCACTTTATATAATAAACCATGTTAATAGAAAAAAAGGCAAAGCCATATGGTCTTCGCAGTGGACATATATTGGTAAAAATATCCAACATCCTTTTTTGATAAAAACACTCAACAAACCAGGACTAGAAAAGAACTTTCTCAATTTGATAAAGATCATTCACTTAAAACGTACAGTTATATCATACTTAATGATAAAAGACTGCATGCTTTTCCCATAAGATCAGAATCAAGACAAGAAATTCCATTCTTACAACTCTATTCAACATTGTAATGGAGGGTCTAGCCAGGGAAAGCAGGCAAGAAAAAGAAGTAAAAGTCACCCAGGTTGAAAAGGAAAAATAAAACTATTATATCTCTATTTACAAATGGCATGATTTTATATATAGAAACTCTTAAAGAATCCACTAAAAATCTGTTAAAGCTGGTAAATGAGTTGAGCAAGGTTGCAGGATATAAGATCAATATACAAAAATCACTTGTATTTCCATACATTAGCAGTGAAATTTCAAAAATGAAATTAAGAAATCAATTTTGTTTACAAAGTATTAAAGAGAAAAAATTCTTAGGGATACATTTAATAAAAGACTTGCAGTATATACTCCAAAATTTACAAGACCTCATGGAAGGAAATTTAAAAAGATTTAAATGAGTAAAAAGACAGCCCATGTTTATAAATCAGATGACTTAATATTTTTAAGACGACTATGCTTCCCAGTTTGATCCAGATAGAAAAATATCCCTATCTAGTTACCAGCTGCTTTTTTGCAGAAATTGACAAGTTGGTTCTCATATTCATATAGTAATGCAAAGAACATAGAAAAGAAAAAACAATGTTGAAAAACAAGAATAAAATTGGAGAATTCACACTTCCCAATTTCAAAATTTATTATAAATCTATAGTACCCAAGAAAGTATGATATTGACACTAGCCATACAGAGCAATAAAATGAAATTGAGAGTTCATAAAGATATCCCTGCTTTTATGAGAAACTGATGTTAAACAAGAGTGCAAAGATCATTCAATCGGGAAAGACTAGTCTTTTCAACATATTATGGAGGGACATCTGAATATTCACATACAAAGGAGTGAATTTGGACCTCTGTCACACAGTATACACAAACATTAACTAAAAATGGACCATAGACCTAAATGTAAGAGCTAAAATACTAAATAAAACTCTTAGAAGAAAATATAAAAATAAATATGCATGCTTTTGGTCAAGCATTGGTTTCTTTGATACAATACCAAGAGCACAAGCAACAAATATATATATATATATATATATGTATATATATATACATATATATATATAAGATTAAAAATTAAAAACTTTTATTGTACAAATAATATTCCCAAGAAAGTAAAAAGACAACCCTCACAATGGGAGGAAATAGTTGTAAGTCACATATTTGATAAGAGCTTCTATTCAGAATATAAAAAGAATTCTTAAAACTCAATAATAAAAGACAAATTTAAAGACGGGCATAGGATTTGAATAGGCATTGCTCCAAAAATACATAAAAATGGCCAATAAGTGCATGCAAGGATGTTCAAAATCATTATTCATTAAGGAAATGCAAATCAAAACCACAATGATACATCTCCTTATACCCACTAAAATAGCTATAATCAAAATGATGGCTGGTAAGTGTTGGTAAGCATGTGGAGAAATTGAAATTCTTCCACACTGCTGAAAGGAACGCAAAATGGTATAGTCACTTTGGAAAACAGTTTGACAGTTCCTCAAAATGTTAAAGATGGACCTACCACATGACCCAGCAGTTCCACTCCTAGGTATATACCCAAGAGAATTTAAAACATACAAAACTTGTACATAAATGTTTATAGAAACATTACTTGTACTATTCAAAAAGTAGAAATAATCCAAATGTCCACAAACTTATGGATAGATAAACAAAATACATATTCATACAATTGAATATTATCTGGCAATAAAGAATGAAGTATTGATACATGCTACAGTATGGATGAACCTTGAAAACATTATGCTAAGTGAAAAGAAGCCAGTCCCCAAAGACCATATCTTGCATGATTACATTTATATAAAATTCTCAGGCAAATCTACAGAGACAGAAAGTAGATTAGCGATTGCCTAGAGCTTAGGAGGGGGCAAATAATGGAAAGGAATAGGGAGTAGCTGCTAATGGATATGGGGTTTCTTTGTGGGGTGAGGGGAACAAAACGTTCTAAAATTAGATTGTGGTGCTATTTGCAAAACCCTGCAAATGCACAAAAAAAAAAAAAACTGAATTGTAAACTTTCAGTGGGTGAATTGTATGGTATTAAAATTATATTTCAATAGAGCTGCTTAAAACGTATTTTTGGGGGGCCATCTTTCCTACAGGATAGAATTCAGTTCTATCTGTACTGGAAAAATTCATTATATTTCTTTAGGAAAGATCATTTGCACTATTATTAATTTTCCACAAGTTAAATTCCACCTCTACAGAGTTGTAAAATAACTTAGACAATAGAAATTCAGTCAAAGAGGAACATTACAACCTAATCAGGGAAATCTCAGAGGATATCCTAGACAATGCCCCAGTCTCCCCTGAAGGGAAACTCAGTAACCTCTTGCTTATTTCCAAGTCATGAATAATTTTCCTTGAAAATACCAAGCTTCTTCCTACCATAGGACCTCTGCAGTTCTAGCCCCTCTACTTCAAGCTTTCTTCATACATATCTTAACCTGGCTCATTTCCTCCTTTTATTCTGGCCACTGCTCAATTAGTACTCTCTTAAAAAGAACTTCTCTAAACATATGTATTAGTTATCTTTAATGACTTATCTGAAAAAGCTGTGACTTTAAACAACAAATATGTATTATTTCATAGTTTGTCTAGGTCAGGAATCTAGGATCAGCTAACCTGGGTGATCCTGGTTCAAGGTCTCTCCTGCCACTGCAGCCAGGACGTCAGCAGGGACTGCAGTCATCGAAGGTTTGACTGGGGCTGGAGGATCTGTTTTCTAGAAGGCTCCCTGACATGGCTGTGGGCAGGAGGCCTCCATTCCTTGCCACGTGAGCCTCTTTATAAACTGTTTGAGTATCCTCACATGACAGCTAACTGCCCTAGAGCAAACAATCCAAGACAAAGAAGAGAAAGACACCTTGACTTTATTGTCCAGGCTCCAAAGCCATACATCATCACTTCCACTTCACTCTGTTTGCTGAGTCACCAGGCCCAGCCCACACTCATGGGAAGGGGATTAGGCTGCACCTTTCAAAGGGAGGGGAAAAGAGCTTGTGGACCTATTTTAAAGCACCATACCACACCCCCACACAAACACATCCCTTCATCTGGTACTTTCTACTGCCTTATTCCGTTTTTGCTTTCTTCATAACACTGATGTTATTGTTTTTATATTTGTGTGTCAATTATTGCTTCTCCCCTGTAATGTAAGACCTTTTAAAAACAGGAATATTTCATTATTCCACAATGAATACTCCGCACCTAGAATGGTACCAGACATATAGTAGCTCAATGACTGTTTTTTCCTAATTAGATGAACATATGGGTGAGGTTATAACTCACAGGAACAGACCCAGGCTGGGAAACTAGGTACCGTGATTACTAACCTAGTATATTTCCCAATGTTTTATCTTAGAAGAATTTTAATGGGTGAGTATAAGTCAGCAGTGATTCTGGGTGAGAAAAGGGATCTTCCCAGTCCTCATGAAGTCACTCTGCTCAAGACCTCTTCCACTCTTCCCAGACCCAGGAAAATCTTGCTGACCAAAATTTAGAAAAGTCCTTTCTCTGATCTATAGGCACAAAAATCCTCCCATTTTTAAGAGCACAGGGACTTTGTGGGATAGGATGTGTCTGGTTTTCTCCTCTGTTTATAAAGAGAAACTTAGCACTGAAGCAGCCTGGAGTCCAGAGTTTAAGCATTGAATCTGGGTTTAGGAGTAACAGACCTGGAGTGCTACCTTGCTAGTTCACTCTTGTTTATTCAGGGTTTAGCAGCATTTCTGAAGCCAAATGTTGTGGCTCTTTGGCTCTGGAGAATAAGGAAATCCTCATGCAATTAGAAAGCAGACAGTAATGGAAAGTACATAGGATTGGGTGTCCATTCCCTCGGGAATGTCTGGGAAATGAGATTTTTGAAAGGTTTGGGTCCTAGGGCAGCTGCATTTCCCTCAAAAGCACTCTTAGCAAAGTGGAGGAAGGCAAAAAATTTTGAAGTTATTGGGGAAGTAAGGAATGAATGAAAGGACAGAAAACTCAGTTTTTCACTTTGGGGCCTGTGATCCAAGCAAATTGACAAATTTGAAAAATGCCATGTCAGAGCTGAGAATAGTCTCAAAGATGGAGTCCAACACCCTTCTGTTTTAGATGAAGAAATGGCACAGACAGGTTAAGGAATTCCTTCACAGTCCCATGGTAGGAGGATCAGACAATGGCTAGGAGCTATTGTCACAGTTGAGGACAGGAACGAATCGGTCTGAAGAATGAAACAGGTGAGAACCAAGTCAAGGAGCTGATTTCAACTGATTTTTTAGGAACTGTGACCCACAGTTTTTAGTGACTATTAAGGAAGGTTACAATAGAGAAGGAGTCCAGCATGTTCCTCGATTTTTGGCATGAGAGGCTAGGTACACCTTAGTGACATTTATTAAGATGGGAGACACCAGAGAGGAACGGGTCAAGAGTTTGAGTCTGTGTGTCTTATTTGAGAAGGAAATTCAGTTTCAATGGCCAAGAATCAATTAGGGTTTCGGCTCAGGACAGAGGTTCGGATGTGAAAGCAAACAGGACGTACTACAGGGGACAACTGAAGCCATGGGAATGGATGAGGGCTTTGACAAAGAATTTGCAAAAGAGGGTGGAGAAGACAGCAGAAGAAGATGGGCCCTTGAGAGGCAGTGAGAGAAAAAAGAACTGAGGAAACTGAGGAGTGGCCAGAGGGGGAGGGAGCAGACCTGGAGTAGGGGTGTGGGAGCCAAGGGGAGCTTGGCTTTGTTGTTGTACAAAGAAGCAGCCCCAGGGAGTGTGGCTACTGTGTGTGCTTAGCCACGCTCTGGGACCTTTTGCTCCTTCCTGATCAAGATGAGACAGAGACATCTCCAGCCCAGTTGCTCTGTTTTGCTCTCCTCCCATCCTCCAGCTGGGAGGCTCCTGATGCAAAGCGTATTCCCACATGGAAGCCAGGGTGGGTGCTCTGGAATCAGCCACCACTCAGACTTCTCCAAATGCTTCATCTACCCCATTTTTAGTGTCCTACATTGAGATTTTAGTGTGCAGATGTGTCTCTCTAGGCCAGGGAGATGTTCTTCCAATAGCTATTAAATCACAACCACTTGGGCTGTCTCCAGTTCAGCAGACTTCGAGCTCTGCAGAAAATGTGAGATGAAGAGAGGAGAAGAAAAGAGCAGGGAAGAGCAAGGACAAGGCAGTTAAAACAACCATCTAAATAGAAGTCTCTGCTTCCAAAGCCTGGTTTCTCAAGCAAAGCATCATTCATATAAATAAGCAACAAGTTTCTACTGTGTGTCCTCAACTCAGTTAAATACCGAAAACACATATTTCCAAAGACATATCAAACTCCTAAATTTCTCAACCAAGGTAAGGTATAACATGGACGAGGGGACAACTAGGTCAGGATTTCAAATGAACACCACAAATCGACAAACCAGGAGTCGGGGAGTATAGGAGGAAGGAGATCAGGGTAAGAGCAAAACACAGCTGAATCCTACACCTGGTCCTGCCAGCAATGAGTGGTGGGTCTAAGAGGTATCTCCATGCAAGGAATATTTCCTGATGAAATAGAAGGTCAAGGCTCCATGTTAGCCCCGCAACCAACAAGTAAGACATCATCCCTACTGGGTGAAGTACCCTGATGCAAAACTGAGAGCACAGTACTATTGGGAATCAAAATGGGGGGAAAGTTAGAAGCGGGAGGAAGGAGGAATAGATTTTGGAAGGTAAATGTGATTTTAAAAGTGTACAGTTAAAGTAAAATACTTTAGGTAACAGCGATTTCAAGAGCAAAAGCACAGAGCGGAGAAAGTGTAAAGACTTATTAGGGAAGCCCAGGCATTCATTTTCTCTCCAGGCTGGTTTGTGCAGGAGGGAAGTGACAAATGAGGCTAGAGGTGGGGAATAGAGCCAAGCTTATAGCCAGGTTAGGACTGCGGAGCCATTGGAGATCTTCTATTATGTGTGAGATCACAATTGAAGTTTTGCGTTCTACAGATCAAACCATCTTCTATACTGCTAACCCATGTCTCGTGACATGGGAGACACAAGACTCTGCAAGGAAGCTTTCAGGACGCTGTTTCAGCCACTTGCCTTCTGTGAGACTTTGCTTATTTCTCTATATAAGAAGCCACTACCACAGGACTCCAGTCTGTTGTGACGTTCGAGTCCCAGTTTAACTAGATGTAGGACAATGGAGAACAATTGGACAGTTCTCAAGAGAGCTAAGTGTCACATTGGATGAAGTGAAGGGACACCAGGGAGAATTTGGCATTGACTATATGTGTATATTAATGCATGTTATTTTTAGAAGTCACTGAGTGTGTTTCAAGATTATTCAACAATTCAGTGTCATTTGATCAGGGATTAACTTATACTATTTTTAGCATTCCTTAGGTGCAGAAGCCATATCTTATTCATTTTTTTACCTTCCCTGTGTTTGGTGTCAAGTAGGAGCATAAAACCTGTCCCATGAACAGATTTAAGAGTCATAATGCTAACTCTATCACAAAAAACATGCACAAAATCCCCCATGTTCAGTATAACAGGGTTAGAGACCAAATGTCCAGCTCCTTCCTGCTTCTCTTGGGAGGCTATCTTCTCTGGCTGCCCCCTCCCTTCCTTGCCTTGGCTTCCCCAAGTTCTGGCTTCTCCAAAGCATTTTAAGAATGAGGTTCTTAATGCTACCTGTTCATTTTTTCAAAATGAAAAGTTGTACAAAGAATGCAGAAAAGTATACAAGTATGCACTGGGCTTAAGAAGTCAGGGCTGTCCCAACATATCACCCCCATAATTTTCCACTGTGGGTTCCCAGATGGGTTGGATGGTTCTCAATATTCTCCAGCTTATTCCGTGTCTTATGCAGCCAGCTCCTTAGGAGGTATGGAAAATGAGAGTGTCCAGTCTGGAGCCTCAGACCTGCGGACTGCCAAGGGCTGGTAGGATTTCCCCAGCACCCAATCTTCATCCTTAAAAGGGTCTGTTCTGCCACGGACCCATTCTTTTGATTTTGACTCCACAATCTTGCCTGCCTTGGCAGGGTCCACTCCCACCACGCTCGGCTGGAGAGAAGTCTTAGGAGAGAAGGAGGGTTAAATACTTGTCCATGTTTCTTCTTGCCTCCCTGAAACAGTTGACTGGACTCTAACACTTAGTTTGGGCAAGAATTTTATCCTGAAGCCATCTGGCAAGACAGAAGAAATGTCTTTTTATATTCTGTTTTCCCCTCGAGTGCTAGGCCAAGACAGATTCATGTTTGTCTCACAAGAGGAGGTGACCGTGGTTTCTGGGGACACCTCAATGCAACACCATGGGGTCGAGGAGAGAGGTTGGAAAAGTAGGGTGCTTACTCTGCTCCCACCCCCCAGCTGCCTGAGGACTTGTCTCTAGCTCCACCCTTTGCAGCTCTCTTTCCACAGTGAAAAGTGGGAGCAAGAACCCCGTATCTCACCTCAATTTAGCAAGTCCAAAACAAGAGAGGGGTAGTGAATGTTTGAGCAGCACTGACATGGAAATTTTGAACAATAAAGTCTTCTATAACAGGCATTTGGCTGAGTTTTGGAGGTTGATTATTTCTTCTGGTTTAGGGCACTGCAGTTCATCCAAATGACTCTTGCATGAAGTTGGTCCAAGTTGTGCAAAGCAGCACAATTCCCTCTGCATCTCCTTTTCTCGCCTTTCTCATTTCTACAGGACACAGTATATCTCCATACATAACTGCACATAAGATAAAATTAAATGGCGCAAGGTGGCATCTAACCAAAATTTGAGTTCTTGGTCAGGGACTTGGCATGTACGAAACAAGAGTTTTGCTAAACAATGTTCTATAATACTACAGAGCAAACTACAGTAATACCAACAAAGAACTCGGGTGAGACTTTAGAGCTTCCTATCCTGACCAAGGTCACCTGTAGTGAAGAGAGAACATGGCACCCACTAGTGGATCACTCAGGTGGTGACCGAGAGACTGGGTGATACCTGTGCTCTCACAGATCATGATGGCCTCCCTCTGCGGGAGGTGCAGGTGGGAGCTGCATGGCCTGGGGCAGGTCCTGCCATCCTGAAGATGCCACCATATCATCTTTACACATTCTTTTTGGTTTTTGTAAATAAATGTCTGCCTGTCTAATCTCCTCCTGTATCCTTGTGAGAAACCCATCTTGTGATGGAGCAAAGTTAGTCAACTAGAGTGTCCACTAAATTGCTAGTGAGACATATGAAGGGGCTGGGTTGATATTTGATACAGAAGAAAGGAAATGGCCCTGAAGGGTGGCCAGGGGCAGGAAAACACAGGTGAGGCACCTGAGACCTGGGGAGCACCAGCATCCCATGGATTTCCACTTTCTGCCTAGGTCCAATTTCAACCAAATGTGATCTGTTCTGCTTTACATCTCAGACCCGGGCAATGAGGTAGGAAAGGTTCGTGTCACTGAGACGGAATGGAAGATAAAGGCTGCAGGTCTGGCTTGCTGTCCAATAACCTGCTGGACCCTCATCTCAGCTAAGCCGCTTCAGACCGTAACGAAAAGGTTTTGGTGTGTCAAATAATTAGGACTAGGGCTACATCACATCTCTTCATTTTACCTATGACTTACTGTGTAACACAGAGCACGACACTTCTCTCCGGAATTTTCCATCTGTAAAATTACATTATGGCTAAGAAATGACCTACCTGAGGGCCAGAGAGCGCATTTCAGCACTTGACATCCTGGTGTGCATTTGAGTTGCTCAACCTAAGGGTCATGATGTGTGACTCTCTGGCCACAAAGCACAGTTTGTGTGGCTACAACTTCCCGCTGCGCCTTCAGCCCAAGGCCAGGAACTCTCCCTTCTGTTCCTTGTTGAGTTTTTGTTTGCGTATGCTGTTGGTTTCCTTGTTTGTAGGTTATGAGGAATTGAGGCAGCAGGAGTGCTAGTGATCTGGAGACTGTGGGATGGATTTCAGCTCTGAGTTTGAGCACTGGGTTGCACGAAATATGAGGATCTAGTGGTAGGTTAAGAAGGGTGTCTGGCCAGGCAGGAGGAAGAGGCAAAGCAGAGAGAAGGTCACATGGGACGACAAGCACAAGAATGGACCCGTGCAGAGGGCTCAGACCTGCATAGAGCCCTACAGCTAGGAGCTGGCACCAGGAAGTGAATTTGGGGGCAGTTGGCCCTTCAGCCTAGGGATGTCCCTTTATGGTCTGGCACTCGAGTTCATGCTGGTTTTTCAGGTGCAGGCATTGAGAGCCGCTGCCCAAGCTGCCATGGGAAGCACAGCTGGCAGACCCCCCAGACTCTCACAATTTCACCACTGTCCCTGGTATGTTGGCTAGGCCTGCCTCACTCATTCCCCTCTTTCTGACTCTCGAGAAAGGGATGCCAACCTGTCTGCTTTGTCTGAGAGACTTCCTCTGTGTTTCTGAGAAATGCTGTCTATTGAGAAGTACCTCCGGGCCTCTTGTCCTCCCCCGGCTCAGTCAGCTTCAGAAAGGACCTTGTTCCCTGCTTGCACCTTGATGGACAACCCACCCACCTGCCCCCCTGCTGGGAAGAGAGCCAAAAGCCCTGTGGCGGCATCCCCTTCATTCTCCTTTGCCACCCCCTCTCCAAGCTTCCCCAGCCCAGGTGAGAGTGAGAGCACCCACCTGAATGTGGCAGGGCACCATTCTGTTCAGAAGCGAGGAGCATGGGGAGTTTTGCAGTGTTTGAGACTTTGAGCTTTCTGAAAATTCTACAGTGTGTTTTTGCTGAGTCAAGTCCAGTTTTCCTGGGCCCCATTTTTCCTCACTCACTGCTTCTGCCCCTTTATCTGGCCCTCATTCTGTTGAACTCAGGTATCACAAAGTGTCTCCTGGGAACAGAGACACAGAGCCACTGATACACACACACACATATGCACGCACGTGTGTGCATATTGGAAACCTCATGAAACCTACACAGAAAAGTAGTTGGCATTCAATTACTTCTCATACGACTGCCTAATTTCTTTTCCTTAAAAAATGTGTTACAGCTATAGAAAATAGATATAATATATTATTATATCTATAGAAAATAACATAGCCTTTGTTTTAAAAATTACACAAAACCAAAAGCTCAAAAAAGATTTTAAAAAATCACTCCAATATTCTATCATTAAGGGAACTTTATCACTCTTACTTTAGAATCATTCTATCACCTCTCAATGTATATAGATAAGTATAATTTTACAAAAATAATATCTTATTACTTTTTACTTTTTTAAAATCAAAAGTATTGTTCTCTTCAATTTAAAGAGAAAGACTATCATAAAACTTTAAGAATTGCTAATAACAAAAAAATATTTCTTTACCACTGGAGATATTATTTTCTAAAATAATTACGTTTGTTTAGAGTGGAGGAAGGAGATGCAACACTTTAAAATATAAGGCTGATTACACTTTTTTAATTCTTATTTATTTTAGTTCCTGGTTTTAAGGCCACAGCTTATATTTCATGTGTGTTTTTAAGCTATGTTTTTCAAAAATAAAATCAGAATCCACCAGATATTTTAATTATTCTTTATACTTCTGGTTCAAAACTTTTGCATTGTCCTTACTATATCTATATAGTGCTACAAATATTCCCTCCACAGGAACAATCATCTGGAATGGGGGAAGAGCTAGAGAGGGAAGAAGAGGCTGAGAGGCCCAGATCTCTGGAGAAAACTCATTTGAAGCAAGGTGGTCTGACTTTTTGCCTAATTCCCACTTTCTTTTAGCAATAGCAATTTAATGACAAGCTTTAGCCTCGTTTCTAGAAAATTACTCTTCCCATCTCAACCTGTGCTATACCATTGGGACTTAGGAAAAAATTAACCCTACTTTAATGGCATTTATCTACTTATGCATGTTCTTATAAAACTGCCTAAAAATTGGAGTATAGTAAGTGCAATGCTTAGAAAGCTGCGGGGCATGTTTCAGGACCAAGACAACGCTGAGTTCAAAACGACCTGAACAGGTCTTCCACCCTTTACTCACGTCTCTCTCTTACATTGCAGGATGTTCCATCAGACAGGTCAAGGTTACTTATTAAAATCCTGCTCTTCTCCTGTTCTTTAGCATCCCAAACTGGTCCCGGGTCCCTGAGACTCCCCTGCCCCAGGAGACCTTCCCCGCGAATCCCCACCGAGTGTCCTGCCGTCCCTGTCCTTCAATCACCTCTCCTCCACCTCTTCCTCCCGCTGCACTCCGGGGTCCTCATAAGCGGCATGGAGCTCCCTCTCTAGAGCACATGCTTTCCTCGCTTGTGTCCTTCCTCTCCTCAGAGCATGGAGGCAGGGGCAGAGATGAGCAGACAGCACCCCGTGTTCCGCCCTGTGAGCAGAAGGGCAGAGTCTCTGAGCCCCGTGCGGCTGGTGACTTGTGCCTGGTCACGCAGGCTCCGTGGCGGGGCCCTCGGGAGAGGCGGCAGTGGGGAAGCGGGTCGTCTGAAACCTCATCATCACTCTCCTGGCTCCTCCACTGCCGGAAGCAGAGAAGAAAAAACCGGACTATGCGGTGATGGCACCACTTTTAATTAGTATTTCCACACAGACCACGGAGCAGATTTTTGTCAGCATTGACAAGCATGGAACACGGGGCTTTTTAAAGAATCATTTTCTGACTGTGACACAGATTTCTTTGTTAATGACTCTGAATCGGATTCTTGTGTGTTTGTGGGTCTCGATGGGAGGGCCCTGGGGGGGGGATGGAGGAATAGAAGGAGAACAACAACAAGAAAAGTGTGTATCAGGTACTTTTAAAAAATCAGTCTAAATGGAAAGAGCAAAAGGATGTCTGTGGTCAGCTATGCTGACCAGCTGTGCTCTCCAGCTGAGCCCAGAGCTGGAGAGAGAGGCTCTGCCTAGTAACAGAGCTCTCATTGGCCAGACTTGTGCAAAGGAGCAGCCTATAGCAAAGGCTCTGGGCTGAGCTCCTGCAGGGAGCTGGACTTGGAAGATGCCAGCAGGCCCTGCAAAGACATGCTGAACAATCCAGGTTACCGGCTGACTGCAGTTGTGAGTCTTGACAGCATTTGGGGCTGTTAGCCTGCCATTTAATACGACAGCCCACTGCCTCTGCCTGTTGCCTCTGCCTCCCATGGGTTGAACTTGTGCCTTCCCAGATCGTAAACTCTTGAGACAGGGTCTTACCAACAGTGATAACACAGGCAGAGACTGTCTCTGGAAAACAACTGGCCAGGGAGTCAGGACCCTGGTTCTAGCTGTATCCCAGGCACTGATTGCTGTATACGTCTGCCATGAACAGAAGGCTCGCTGTCTGCTGGGCATAATGCTTAAGCCCTCATAACAAGGAGATAGAAACAATTCTGATCCCATTTTCCAGATAAAGGCACTGAGTCCGAGAGAGGCCCAGGGACATGAAATCTGTAACCTTGTGGGGCACATGTGGATGCTAAAATAAGTGCTGGCCAATTGCAGTTCTGTACCACTTGGAAGATTAGACTGTTTACAGGCAACAAAATTGGTCTTCTGGCCAATTTTGGGCTGAAATTGAAGAATTAGGTTGAGTCAATAATTCCTCTCATTAAAAATAAAATACCAGGAGAAGGGATTGAAAAAAACCCCAATATTTTTTGGTGGAGAATTAATAGATATGATATATTCACAAATGAAATACTCGAAAACAGTTTAAGATGAAAGGACTGGATCTATATGCATTAAAAGAACAAATTTCAAGAACGTAATATTGACTGAAAAAAAACTACTTTCAAAATAATTCATGTAGTTTGATATTCAGTGAACATTTTTAAGCATACAAGCCAATACTATATATTGTCTGAGATATAAATCTGCAATAAGCTCATAAAAACACGGGCTCAAATACAGACACTAAATTATTGACAGTGATTGTGTCTGGAGAGAAAGGGAGGAGACTAGGATGCAGAAGAGGAACAAAGTAGTTTTCAGCTCTAACTGTAAGATACATCATCTGAAGCCTGAGGGACCAAAAGTGAACATTTTAAATATGAGGAGGAGATGTGTGTGTATGTCTTATTATTCTCTTGATTTTTCTGAATTAAAAAAAAATGAGGGTCTTTTCTGGGGGTGTCTTCATTATGCCATCCTGCTCATGTAGTGGCTGGAAATTAATCCATGGTGCTCTGGCTCCCAGGAACCCAGAGGGGCAGAAAGAGATGAAGGGGTGTGTGTGTGCTGTTTTGAAATTAAAAGAAAGCAGGAGCAGTCAAGAGTCCTGTATTTCAGAGAGAAAAGGAACTGCAGAAGCCCGGGAGATGTTTATGCTGTGCCATTGAGGTCCTGACCCTTCTCAGCCAGAAAAACGGCCTTTCTGAAGCTCCTTTTCAAGTTCTCATTCCTTGCACCCTCTCTGCCTTTCTGTCTTGGGAAATAGGGTAAGGCAAATCCCACGGCAGGTGGGAAGAGAATAAAGGAACATTGCACACACTCTGCCCTGCAGACCAGAGTACAAGGGAAATGACCTGTGTGTCCCAGGGGGGATGTGGGAGGGAGAGAAAGATAGAAGTGAGACAGAGAGATTGGACTTGTTTTTGTTTCCCCCTCTGTGATGAACCCCAAGACCAGGAAGAAGCATGGTGGAAATTTCCAGGTGGGTGTGGAAGGAACCTAAGAATATCTGGGGGAGGTAACCAGCAACACTCTTCCCCAAGCACAGCTTGGAAGACACTTTGAGGCTCTTGGGAGAGCCCCACACAGAGCCATATCCAGCATGGCCTGAGCAGTAGCTTCGCAGTGGAGCAGGAAGGTGACTAGCTAGGCAAGCCTCTAACTGCGCTACTCACACACCAAGGCCTGCAGGGGTGGACAGTGGACCCAGAAATTCATGAGTACTCCAGAGACAGACATGAACGTCCTGAGATGGTCCCGATTTAAGAGGAAAATACCACATTGCCCTCAAAGGCCACTGGAGACCAGTGGTGCAGAGTGAATCATTCCGTGACCATGATACACAGTTCAGTTTGTCCTCCGTTGTAAGAATAAATATCAGAGATCGTAATTGAGGGGCACACATAGAAGGGAGAGCTTTCCAGGGCTGTTTATCCAAAACTGAAATTCTCCGTGTTCATTTCAGGACCTCTTTAAATTCTCAATTCTTGTTAAAATATATTTATATATTATAACCCATTGTTGTGGCTTAAAAAGCTGTGGTGCAAGGTGTGGAGTTTAAGTTTGGAAGAGGGTATGTGGTGAGTAGAAAGAGTAAATAGAAAGCTTTTTTCTTTAACTGTGCAAATGCACACACATATCCACATGCAGAATCCACAAATGAACCAGATGTATGTTCTCATGCTAAGGTGCTGGGCAGGTGCCTGGACCATGGATCAGCAAGAGCCTGAGTTTACAAATTTAGCAGGCAGCTACTGAGCTTAGCATCTATTATCCCTGGCTCCCAGTATGGCCCTGCCATTCCTTGCTGCAATGAAATAATAAATAGGGCCTAAAACGAAGCTTGGCTATACACAAGGTTTCCTTCATGTGTCCGGTCCCGGGGCAGGCTCTCTGTGGCAGTGGCAACAAGCCCACCCCGATAGGATGTGCTCTGCAGATTCCAGCTGTCCTGTCAGTGGTGAGGCTGGAGGCAGTGACCCCGGCCCCTCGGTGGGGAAGTAAGAAGGCATCCCAGCTAGTCCTGCCCCATCTCTGACCTGGGCAGTGGGAGCCTTCTTCAGTTCCCTCTGCCCCACGGGCTGTCCTAAGCTGAACTCTGCTCAGTTCCATCCCTGCTGCGCCTGCTCCCTGCAGAGCGAGCCCGCCCCTTGCTGGCTAGGCCTTCCCTGCCTTATTTGGTTTAAATTACTTTTTTGAACTTTGGTCTCATTATTTTTGGACCGTCATTTGGTCTGGAAGATTTTCTTTCCACGGGTTCCTTCTGTTCTTCCTTTTCACTCTTTTGAATGTGCTTCCCAAGGCCTCTTTTTACAGTTTCTTTTGGGTGGTTTTTATTACCTTCATGCATCTCATCTGAGCAGAGAGAAGCTCCAAGGGCACTGGTGTCTTCCTCTGGGTTCCTGCTTGTTTGGTTGTTACGGGAGGTGCTCAGTGAAAGGACTGGGGGACCCTGCTTCTCCACTGGCTCCTGGCCCAGCTCACAGAATGGCCTTTTCTAGCATGATATGAGAAATCAAGTTCAGTGACAAACCCAAAGATCTGGGGCTGTCCTTTGACACACAAAGCTAAAGATACCATGGCACTGTCTCTTTCTCTTCCCTGATGGCAAGAGATTGATTCTGCAGTTAAACTGGTTTGCATGATTTGAGCTACAAATAACAGAAACCTGTACATCTCAACTGGCTTAGACAATTAAGAAAACATATTATCTCCCATAACAAAAGTCCATAGGGTAGGACAATTCCAGGATTGGGTAACTCAGAGCTCACAGACATCAAAAAGGCCCAGGTTCTTTCCCTTTTCCTGATCTGCCACCTTCACTGTATGGGCTCATCCTTGGGCTAACTTGCTGGTAGAAGGTGACTACTGCAGTCATACCCATTGCTAAAGTCTGAATGTTTGTGTCCCCCCAGAATTCATATATTGAAACCTAACCCCCAATGTGATGGTGTTAAAAGGTAGGGTCTTTGGGAGGTGATTAGGTCATAAAGCCAGAGCCTTCATGATTGGGATTAGCGCCCTTGTAAAAGAGGCCCCTGTCTTACCCCTTCCACCATGTTAAGACACAGCAAGAAGGCGCCATCTATGAACCAGGAAATAGGCCCTCACTAGACACTGAATCTGCCAGCACATATTCCAGATTCCAGAACTGTGGGGAATAAATTTCTGTTGTTCATAAGCTACTTAGTTTGTGGTGTTTTGTTATAGCAGCCCAACAGACCAAGACACCTGACACTACAATGTTCAACAGAAAAGAGCTCATGTACTCCCACATGAAGACACCTTTCACAGAAACCCTTTCATAAGACCTTGTCTCATGTCTATTGCCCAGGCCCAAACCAATCTCCAGCGAGAAGAACAGGCCCACCATTACTGACTCGGATCAATCACGAATAAGCTTCTGGGGTTAAAGATGAGGGTGCATCTTCCCTGAAGCCCACAACTTCACAGAAGAGGGCAGATGCCTGAACAAACTCATTAGACTGTAGAAAAGGAGGGAAGGGGGAATTTGTTGATGGGTAGATGACTGGCTCTGTCTGCTACCATGTAAAGGAAAATCCAGGAAGATTTCTGCCATAAAGTCTTTGCCTTTGAATCCCTGATTCACCCCACTTCTCTCTAGTAACTCTGATGTTTTCTATTTTCTGATGTCTTTATATTTTAAAGTCTCCTGGGCAGGCAGAATAATATAGCAATTAAGTGTTTGACTTCAGAGTTAATCAATCCTGGATTTGAGGCCCGGCTCTACCACTTACTAGCTGTGCACTTTTGCTAGCTACTTTGTCTTTCTGGACCTTTGTTTTCTCATTCAAAATAGCAATAAATAATAGCAACCACGTACCCAGCAATTACTATACACCAACCAGACTTCCAAGCCTTTGCATATATCAACACATTGGATCTGCACAACAATGTAAGGAGATAGATACTCTTACTATCGCCACTTTAGAAATAAGGAAACTGAGGCACAGAGCTGTTCCTAGTGAGGAACAAGGCTGTGGTCTAATGCTGTAAAGTCAATGCCCCCAACTTCATCACACTGCCTCTTAATGAAATGCTCAATAAACACAGTGCCCATGGGCTGCAGATAATGATGTAAGATTACACAGGTCAGGCATTTAGCAGAGTGGCCTAAACATAACAAGTATTCAATAAATACTAGGTAAAAATTCTACACAGACACTGCAAGTGTATCCAAGTTAGGCCGGCACATATTAAGAGAATTAAACAACCCCTTACTGGTTCTCCCCTGGGCCAAACCTCTCTCTGTTTCACATTTTGTTCTAGAACCTAGCCCTTGGTTTACTTGGTTTACTTATAACATATTCTTTCACTTTCCTACCTTTTAATAGGTCAAGGCAAAACCTCCATGGGTACAAAGTTACGTGCCCTAGAGACTCAGCCTGTGTCTTCCTGGCTATGACCTAGAGAATCCTTCCCAAGTCTTCCCTAGGATCTAAGGAAATCCCCCATTGCTGGAACCCCATACTAGTGCTAACCCTGCTTCTGCAGCCGTACAGTTCTACTTTGGTTTTCTCCTTAAAAATCATGAGCTATTTCTAATACAGTGCATAGAACATTCTGAGAATAATTAAAATAAACACACACGTGCACCACAACAGATATTATGTTAGTAATGTTAATATTACCCTATATGTTTCAGGCCTTTAAAAAAATAAATACATGAAACATTAACTGAAGATATAACTAAAGGCCCCTCCCCTCCTTCCTTTCTCCTTTTTAGTAACCACTCCCCTAAATATATATATCCCACCTACATGGTTTTTGTATTTTTTGTACATTTTCATACAAAAAAATTTACTATTGTTTTGGGTGCTTGATCACTTAGGTATCATACCATATGCAAAATTCTGCTACTTGCTTTTTTTTAAAAAAAATCAATGTTTATTTTGATTTATTTTGTTTTCTCTTTTTAAGCTTCTTTTTTAAATCCTTGTTTTTTCTCCTTCCCTGCCTTCTGTTGGATTAATAGACCTTTAGCTGTTCTCCTCTCATCACCACCTCCTCTCCATTTGGGCTCTGGTTTAGAAGCTAAATTATATTTCTTATATTTAAATGGTTACTTATAACTTTTTAAATATACATGCATATATAGTCCTGTGTCTCTTAATGACAGGGTTGGACTCTGAGAAATATGTCCTTAAGTGACTTTGTCATCGTGTGAACATCAGTGTCCTTACACAAACCTAGATGGTATAGCATACTACACACCTATATGGTACACTATAGTATGGTATACATACTATATGGTATAGTATAGCCTATTGCTCCTAGGCTACAGACACGTGCAGCATTTTACTGTACTTAATACTGTAGGCAACTATAACACAGTGGTAAGTATTTGTGTATCTAAATGCATCTAAACATAGAAAAGGTACAGTAAAAATGCGCTGTAAAAGATTAAAAATGGTACACCTGTATAGTGCAGCTCGATTAAAATCTTACCAGACTGCTGTCATATATGGGGTCCATTGTTGACCAAAATGTTGTTATGTGGTGTATGGCTAGATGTACATTTTTGCTAAGTTCTAAATTTATTCATTATTTTTGGCATCCTCTTAAACAAGACAAGGATCTTAGTATGTTTTAACTACTTTAGTGATCACTCCCTGCCTCCAATGTTCTTTGATGCTATTATGTAGACGTTCAGCCTCATTCTTTTAAACACACTATTTTTACACAGTCAATTATTAATGTGCTTCTCTGAAATACTTTGTAATTATTTCTGTCTTGCTTCTAATTATACCCTCTAATTTCACTTTTCTCCTTTTTTCACTAAAACAAGTGTCTGGGTGTAGTAAATTTCCTTAGTCTTTACATAACTGAATGTGTCCTTACTTTGCTCTCACAATTGAATAATAACTTAGCTGGATATAAAATTCTAGGTTGACTTTTTTTTTCTCAGTGCTATGAAGAGATTAATTTATTTGTATTTGAGGATCTAATGTAATGGTTATTCCTTTGTGGGTAAGCTATATTTTCTTTCTGGTAGCTTTTAATATTTATTTTTTGTTATTCATGTTTGACAGTTTCATCACAACATAAATAGATGTGTGTTTGTTTTTATTTATTCTGTTTGTATTTTATGTGAACTTTCAGCCAAAGGATTTATAACTTCAGTCCTGGAAACATGTCATTCTCTGTATTTTATTTTTCTGGAACTCCTAATCAGATGCACATTGGAGCCTCTCAAATCATTTTCTACGCCTTTTAACTTCCCACTGTATGTTTGCATATGTATGCATGTATAACTTCTGTTTCTGTCTGTATTTTGTTTACATTCTGGAGTTCTATTTTTTCACTGTAATAGGATTCTCCAGAGAAACAGAACCAATAAGATGTGTACATATATAGCAAGAGATTTATTATAAGGAATTGCAACTGTGGGGACAGGCAAGTCTAAATCTTCAGTGTGGGTTAGCAGGCTTGAGACTCAAAAGAACCGATGCTGAGATAAAGTCTAAAGGTTGTCTGCTGGAGAAGCCCATTTACTTGCGAGGGGGCTGGCCTTTTCATTCTATTCAGTCAATCACGTGATTTGATAAGACCTGTTCATATTATGGAGGGCAATCTGCTTTACTCTACCAATTAAAATGCTCATTAATCTCATCTAAAAATATTCAGATAAACACCCAGAATAATGTTTGACCACATATCTAGGCATCTCATGGTCCAATCAAATTGACACATAAGATTATCACTTCTATTTACATACTCTCTTTTTTACTGTTTGGCTCTAGATTTTACTCTAGAGTTTATTTCATTTATTGAGTCATTTTTTTCAATGGCTATTTTTTTAGTACCACAATTTACTATTATTACTTTAAATATGCTCTTGTGTATGTTTAATTTTTGCTTCCTTTGTTTCATCATTGTTTGTTTTATCTTTTAATTTTTTATTATGATTTATCTCTTTGACATTTGTAAAATAATTTCTTTTTAAATCATTTTCAGATTGCCCTATCATTTTAATTTCACCTGTAGTGAATGTATTTTCCCGATTTTTATTTTATTACATGCTTATTTTATTGTTCGTATTTCTCATGTGTCTCAGAATTTTGGCTTACAGGTTCACCTTGTGTGAGTCCACTTCAGGTTATATATGGGCAGTTTGGGATTTTCATCTTGGTGTGGTATTAGGAATATTACAGATTTAATCTCCAAGCCAGCAGGTGTCTTGACCTAGGCCTTTGTTCAGGGGCTGTGTTCCGCCTTCTTCTGCATATGGTTTTATGGAACCCATAGACTCAGGCTGCAGCATTTCCCCCCAGCCTCTTTACAACTTGATAGCAAAGGCAGAGATGGGGGGGGGGTGTTCCCAATTCTACATTAGCAGAATTGAATATGCAGCTGCCTTGTCTGCTCTTTGGACCTGTGGCCCCATAGAGCTGGAGATTTAGACACATCTACATGTCTGGTATTTTACTGATCACTATGATATGCCAGAAGCAGAGTGAAGGTCTCAAGATGTGAACTGACAAGACCATTTTGACTAAAATTCCCCATTTCTATTCTAGTTCTATTGTTACATCTCTAGTGTGTTTCCTCCACATCCTTGGCATTCTCTGGAGCCTTCTGATGAAAGCAGAGACTTTACTTGCCCTCCCCTTTTCCAGTCGGGTCCTCAATAAGAAACAGATGACATACTCAAATGGGTGATTGGGAAGAGTTTAATAAAGGAGCTACTTACGAGGACGTGGCCAGAGCTCAGGGAAATCAGGAAGGAGTGGCGAAACTCCCAACAGGAAGGAAGTCATTACCACCCTTGGTCTGGAGAAGGAAAGAGAAAGGAAACAGTTGGCAGGACTTGTGGAGAGCTATCGGTGTGGTACAGGAGAGAGCTGCCTGCAGGTGTTTTGGCCTCTGATAGAGAGCATGGTCCCCTGCTAAGCCTTATCCTGGCACAGAGAGAGACAAGGGAATAAATGCCCCAAACTCCTTCTTCTCCTGCTCTCTCATCTCCTGTCCAGGCTTCCCATTGGCAAACCCAACTGCCAGGGCCCCCTTAACACGGTCAAGAAAGGCCAGCCTCTCAGAGCACAGAGCAGGGCAAGAGAGATCTGATGCGGTAGAGAGAGAACACCCAGAAAATCGAATAGCCCAAGACTACGCATTTTTCAGGTCACTTCCATCCTAAAAATACATAAATAAATCATTTTCCTTCTCCACTTCTCCCTCTGTAGCTACTACGTTTTTGCTCTTTTTACTTCCCACGTCATTTCTTGAAGGCTCTGTCTAAATGCACAGTCTGCACTTTATCCACATTTGCTGCTCCCGTTTCTCTTGTCCAGTTTCTGACTTTACCAACCCCTCCAGGAAGTTCCTGATTTCCTACTGAATTATAACCCCAACCCAAACATTTCAATCCTTAGCAGGTCCGCTGAGGCCCTCCTTTCCCAAAGCATCCTCGCCTCTTGTTCTCTGTGTGACCTTTGCCTCCAGCTCTCGTGGGATTGCAGGGGCACCATGCACAGGGCACAGCTACCTGGGCAGAAAATGTGGCCCAGGTGAGACCTGAGGGCTCCAAGGGAGTGAGGCCAGCAATGGGCACAGGGTGGTGCAGGGCTGAGGGTGGACAGCGTGTGCCAGCAGAGGAAACAGTACATGCGGTTGCTGTCACTGCTTATTTGCCATCCATGGCTGTATGACTGCCCACCAAACTCTACAAAGTCACTCTTCAGAGTGGAAAAAGCTGAAGTGATCTGGAGGAGATGGAATTTTTCACAGCAAAGACATATAGAAAACTTCACAGAGGTATCTGTTTAAAAAAAATACATACATAAATCTCAGCCTTCTACCAATGCACTTCTCGTTGGGCGTCACCCAAGACCACTTACCCATCCCTTTGGAGCCTCAGTGTACAGCACTGAGCAAGGTCAGCTGATGGAATCCCACCCAGCAGGACAGCAGAACTGAGGGGCCCCGAGCAGAGACAAGGCTGCCAATAAGGCCTGTCCTAGAGGGCACGATCCCATATGGAGAGATGAGAAAAGGAAAGTAGGGTGGAAGAGGAGGAGGAGGTGCTGAAGACTGAGCACGCAGGTGGAATTCAAAGTCTTGGGTTGGTGTTTCGTTATTTTTTTTTTTTTTTCCAAATTAAAGAGATGTTTTCTCCACCGCGGGTCTGGGCCCTGATACAGCAATAAGTCAAACACCAGCATTCTTCTCCTTGCAAACGGGAACCGCCTCCCCACCTCGGAGCGCAGACAGAACGCAGCTGAGCAGCCCGGTGGAAAAAGCTGAGTATGGCTGGCAGCCCCACGCAGGCCTTTGCCTCTAGAGCCCCTTGAGCTCCCTCGCTCAGGAGAGCTTGACAAATATGCAGGGCCTCGAGGCTGTCCAAGGAATGCAGCCGTCTCAGCCATTCATTACCCAGGCTCAAAACCACCGGGCAGGAAGAGCAGACAGAGAGCTGGTAGGATCCGTCTCCGGTGAGGTTTGGAAACAGGAGATGCCCCTGACTGGGCAGGCTGAGTTGATGTGGTCTGGCAGAGGGGCCAGAGAATGGACAGAATGACCAGCACAGCTCCCGGCCAGCCTGGTGGGTCTATGAAAAGAGAAGTTTGATTCATTCTCCGGCTTGACCCAAGTGACTCTGAAATATTCCTAGACAGTTGCCAGGAGAGTCAATAGTGGGTGAAACGAAGACCCAGGAGCCGTGGCTCTGGGTTTCTAAGCCACTTCCTGCAGCCTCCTGTCTGTCCACTGGCTGTTTCACCTTCTCTGATAAACCAAGACCCCTGAGGGCAGAGGCCCTTTCCCTTCCTCCCCTCTCCTGCTTTCTCCCCCCGCCAAGCGGCACTGGGCTACCCTGCAAAGAAGGTTTCTGATGGGCTCAAGGCCATTTCTCTAATTTGCACTTGGCAGCCACAGGGCTGTGGAGAGGATGCTCAGGATGGGGGTGGAGAGAACGATGGGAGGAATAAACCTGGAATCCTGATGGTTACTCTTTCCTGTCTCCCAGCTACTCTGATGGCCACAAAGGAGAAAAGGAGTTAGGGGGAAAAAATGTGGACAGACTGCCCTCCCAGACCCGAAAAAATAAATTTCTTACCTGGAAGAATATTCCACCAAATATGAAGGTTAAATGGGAACCCCGGATCTGATGCCCCCCTGTATTTGGACACACCCAGGTCCTGGTGAGGTGGCTCTGTGCAGACAGACAGACAGACAGACAGACATGCTGGAGGGACAGCTGGAATTAGGCAGGTAGGGAGAGCCAGGGAGGCCGAGTCAGGAGAGCCTTCCCACAGCAGAGCTTTGAGGAAGGACCTGTGGATGAGGAGGAAATCTGGAACAAGGAGAGGCAGGCGCAGCTCTTTACAGGCGGTGGGAAGCAGGGCTATGCTTGGTGGGGACATGCAGACCAGGACCGGGCGGCATTTTTGGAGAGACCGCAAGTCATGGGAAGGGGCCCATCATGACAGTGGGCAGGCGCGGGAGGTGGCGGGGAGAGGCAGCCATCGCAGCTCAAGCTGGCACACTGGAGTGGATCCAGGGAACACTGGGAGCCAAGGTGGAGCTCATCCGAGCACCTGTGGAGGCTGTAAGAAGCTGTGATGGTCTCCCTGGTGTCCCCAGGGGAATCGCAGAAACCCTTCTGGTGCCTGCGGGTTTCCACTGCAGGTGACGGAGGGGAGAAGGAGAAAGGCTTTCTCAGACGAGCTCAGGAGGAGTCAGGCGGAGGTGGGTTGGCCGGCAGATGAAGGCACGCACGTCTAACAAAGCCTTTCAGAGACAGCTTTCCCCATCCCAGGAGAAACAAGACACTCTTCAGGTTGGGATGGACATTAAAGGGGCTGGAATTAGCGTCTAAGGACTACTCAGTGCTACATTGAGTGTGCGGGAAAGAACGCTGGGAAGGATGCAGTAGAGGAAGGTCACTGCGTGCCCAGCCTTCGTGGCACTGGCTGCTAAGACAGAGCTGGCGTGAGGGCATGTCCAAGGTGTGTCACAACCGCCCTGTGCCCACAGCACAAACAGCCCATGATGCATGCAACTGGCTTGTTTCAAAACTCCATCTTCAGGCCACTCTAGTTCAACAAAGGATTTTCAAACGTCTATTTCAAGCCAGGCACAGAATGGTTACTGGAAAGCACAGGGGTGGACGTTTCTGCCTTAGAAGAGACGCTTGCATCTAACGGGAATAGTAGAAACAAAGCAAGTAAACACACCAATGCGATCATTCAGTAGAAGAAAATAAAACATCCAGGCCAAGTGAGGAAGGAAGTGGCATGCCAGAGAGTGACTGGCAGCAGCACAGGTGACCAGCAAAGGGCTGTCTGAGGACTGGACGTATGGGCTGAGATGGACACAGCAACAGGGGGCTGTCGGGGGAGAGCCACAGAGAGCATCCCCCCAACAGAGAGAGATGCGCGTTCACCAACCAAACCTGGTGCTGGGATTCATAAAGAGGAAATTAGTAAGATGCTCGATGTTCAGAGTGAGGGCTGTGGCTGAGTTGTCACACCCACAGATGGAAACGGAGGAGAGAGAAGATCCTGAATGTTTAAATGGGCACTTAACAGAGGCCAAGACTAAGAGAGAGAGAGACAAAGAGACATGGGCAGCCGGTGAGCAGCATGTCCCCCATGTGTGCTGTGTCGTAGGTAATTAACCTGTGCTCACGGAGCCTGGGAGAGCGTGGCCACGGAGCTCACGCCTGAACACTGCTCTGGGGGCTGAGCAGAGGCTGAGTCTGTCTCCAGGAAAGTAATTTGGAGGAGCAGAGAGAAAAGCTCAGCGAGCCAGTGCCTGGGACCTCCCCGCCCCCTGGGTGGTGATCGCTGCCCATGTTCTCAGGGTCCATCTTTCCACAAGGTGGTCAGCGCCTCAAGGCACACAGCTATGCCGTGGGTGTCCACAGTGGCCACATGAAGCAAGAGCAGGGATTTCATTCGCACCCTCAACCTTTATTATGATTTCGAGTCAAGGAGATAAGACGACGGCTGGCACTGAGCACTGGACTAATTTTCAAGATTCCCGGCCTCCAGGCCTGGCTGTCCACCCACTCCCCTATTACTTTCCCTCTGTGTGTTTTACTTTGTCTGTATGGAAAATGTGGAGACGGAATGCTGACTTCTAAGGGCTCTTTCAGCTCTGACAATCTCATGAAATACAGGAGGTCTATAATCAGAGGAGCTACATGGGAACTTGCAGCAGCTACAGCGTAGCAACATCAAAAGTCAAATGGACCAACAAGATCAGGTGCATGGGTTAGGAAGGGATTTGGCTGCAAGTAACAGCAAATGTAACAAACAATGGCTTAAACTAAAAGGGGGTTATTTATTTATCTCTTACAACTTGGAGTCTATGTGGAGTAGGAAAGAAGTGAGGTTGGGTCAGAGCTGATGGTCAGCCGATGGTTAGCTGATAACGTTATCAGCTAACGCACTTGGGGATAAAAGAAACGTGAGGATTTCAAAAGTCTCGCTCACACAAGGGAACGAGAGTCAAGGGAGACAAGTGTGGTCCACACCAGGAGTAAGCGGTTATAACATCAGAGGAAGTTTCAGGAGATGAAAACACCCTGCTGGAGACAAGGCTGCCAAATCTGTGCACTCAGAGAAAAGGATATGAATGTCATCTGGACTTTGATCCTTTCTTAGCACCCGCTACAGACCACAAACTCCTGGTGGTCCCGGCCACACTTCCTCTGCCTTACCCAACAGATACATCCAGAACACTGGTAGCGTAGACATAGCAGAGTCAGAGGGCACCCATCCCGCAGAGGGCAGAGCTGGGACGGAAAGGAGCTGGTGGGATTGAGTGTCTGCGTCTCGGGGGAGGAGATGTTAAGGGAACCACACTGCACATGGTCTGCAAGCCAGAGAGACGGCCAGGAGAATCGACCCCTCTGTCTGCCAGGGACACCACGTATGTCAAGCAAACTACTTCTTTCCTGCCGAGGGTCTCCCCGTGCGCAGGACAGCTGTCATTCTGGTGACAGGAAGTACCAGCCTGTTACAATGGACTTCAACAGCTATCTCTCCTTGTTAATGCCTTTTCTGCTTTGCTCTCTTGGGATTTTAACTGCAACTGCCCCCGTCACTCTAACGGCTGAATGACACCATGATTACAAATTTTAAGAGAGCTGCGAAAAGGATAGCTTTGAGTGTCCCCAAAATATAGGGACATAGAGAACAAATTCCACGAACACATATAAACCATTAGTCCACTGGAATGTGAGCTCCATGGGGGCCAGTGCACTGCTGATAGTAGGTGCCTAGGAAATACTCCTTGAGTGTTGAGAAGGACCAGCTGCATCAGAGTATTTGCATGGTCCTCCAGCGTTATGTACAGTAACATCCCTCCCTCTCAATAATCAGTCACTCTGCCAAAGGCCAGGTCACTGGACTCTTTCCTGGCTCAGGTGAAGTTTCTGTCCTCCTGAGGTCACAGGGTGGGCTCTCTCCCTCTCCACATCCCAATGTCCTGGGCATCTTACCATGCATAGAACTTGTTCCCAATTTGCCCCATGCCCAGGGATCCAGCACTCCAGCATGCAAACACAATGCTTCCCTCTGTGGCCTGGAAGACAACCGCCCTTGCCTTTTGGGGGTCAGAGCAGCCTCAGAGCCTCCCAGAGCCAGCTCTTCGGCCTCTCCCCTGCCCCCTCCCCTCTGCCACTTGCTAGTGCTTTTCCCTGAGTGCCTTGGCCATGACTCATTCGGTGAGGCAGAAAGGGCCCCGGGGAGGAGGGTGCCCAGAGGCCGGCTCTCAGCAGTGACGGGGCAGCTCCGGAGGAAGGGAGCCCAGGCACACAGTCACTCTCATCTCCCCCAGTGCGCCCGCTCCTCCTTTTCCTCGTGGAAACAAAGTGGATTTAAGGTGAAACATCTGTTTTGCTTTGAGCAGACTTCATTTGTCTTTTCTTTTTTTCTCCTCAGTTTTAACCCTCCCTGTGCCATTAGGAAGCTTCCAAAATCTACCTCCCTTAATCCATCTCCCTGGGGACAACCCAGGCACAGCCTCCTTGAGGGACATCATCCAGCTTACAGACTATAGGGGTCAATTCGTCCCTCTCCCTCTCTCTGACTACCCTGTGTCTGAACCAAGCTCAGGGCATTCAACAATGTGTGCCCACTCCATTCATCCAGAAACTTTCCATCGAGAGAGAAGGACATGCCCAGCCCTGCGCTAGGGGCTGTAGACACACTGGTCAGCAAGACGGACATGGGCCTTTGGAGCTGGTATTGCAGCATGGGAGACAGACAAAGGAGGGAGCCAATGGATAAACACGCCATCACAACTTGTGATGCGCAGTTAAGGCAATAACCAGGATGTCAGGAAAGATGATAATGGGGGCAGAGTCACGGAAGGCCATGGAAGATCAACACGGTCATTTCCATGGAGAAGACCTTTAAACTGAGATATTGAGGATGACAAGGAGATAACTATGGAAAGAAACCAGTGAAGAGGATTTTGAGAAGAAAGCAGACAGGGTAATGATGTTAAGGGACAGAGCGTAATGTTTTCTAAGAACTGTATAACAAATTGTAAAAATTGAGAAACTACATTGACACCAAACAGAGCATCCTGTGCTTAGTGAGTGAAGCAGGAAACAGTGGCACGGAAAAGAAGGCCGAGGCTGGCGTGGGCAAGCTCTGCACCTGGTGAGGAGCGAGGATTTTATTCTAGGTGCACCGGGAGTTCAGCCACTGAAGAGCTCTGAGGAACATCAGAGACACCCTGAGAAAAAACGCTCAGGCCTTACTACCGTGACTCAGTGACCCGCCCCAGCCTCTCCCCACAACCTCAGTGCTCAACTCCCACCCCCATGCCCAGTCCCAGCAACCAGAGGGATTTAAGATCATGTTTAATTATTTCACAGATGCTTCACTCCTCTGATAGAAGCAATAAAAATGTAACAGTTCAAATCAGTCCATTTGGCAACCTCTGAGCAACTGGAAATTTTGGTCAATAGTCAACACTCAGCAAAAATGAGATTTTTGAGTTATTGTGAGAAGTTTAAATGATCCAGCCTCTCCCTGTCCCCCATGACTGTGAATAATCCCAAGTTTGCTACAGGACAGTACAGGCCTTCTTAGGCCAGAGGATGTTTGCCAGATATTTCTACTCTGGGTGGTTACAAAACAATGATATCTAATAACAGCCCAGACTTCTTGGGGTTGGAGCCACACTGCACCCAGAGGTGCAGGGGAAGGGTGCTTCTTTATGTCTTTATAACTGATACGATCTTCCCCAGATCCCCAATGTGCTGAGAGGAAAAAAAAAAGTTAATTCAATCCAATTGGGTAATTTTGGTCAAATACAACAATTTAAGCAGTGTTTTTAGGTAAAATGCTCAGGTTCTCAGGCTTCATTACTCTCCCACCTTTTTCTTTCTCTCTCTTTTTTTTTTTTTCTAATATGGTTTCTGGGCATCTGAGAATGGCTTGTTGTGTCCTCAATGCAGGAGGGAAAGAAGAGTCTCTTTAATACATATGGTGCCCTCTGGACCCTTGCTGACCAATGCTGTAGAGTAGGACCATTTAGGAAGATGGTTCTATCCTGGCCAAACTCCTGACATTGGCTATGGAGGGCCTTGGCTGGCACAATTCATAGGCTAATCTCTCTATCAGTTTGGCTACGGTCCAGCAGTAGCCCTCCCTGGTTGACCTGGCTCTACCTGGGCTCTGCCGTGGTGGATGGTGCTGAGGGCTGCCAGGGACTTCCTATGGTCCCAATCCCAGTGATTCATTCCCCAGTTACAAGGTCTCTGCGGCCCTGCTCCAGAAATCCACTCCCACTGCCCTCAGTGAGCTCCTTTTCAGCATCTCAGCCAGCTTCTTCATGTCTACATCCTGCCCATGCCACCCAGGAACCCAGGGCAGCTTGAGAGAACAAAATCCTTCCTTCTCCCAAACTATGGGGGCCCATCAGTTTTACTTTGATGTGGCCACCACCACGTTGGTGCTTTTCAGGTGAGGCCCTCCACGAGGTAGGAGAGATACTTCCCAGCCTTCGTATTCCATTATATCTAAAAATTTTGGATATTTATTGAGTGTTTGTTCTCACCCATCATCCCATCTCCAGCTCGGCATCTTCCTTTTCCTCTTCCTCTGTCCTCATTCCTCTTCCCTCAAACCCTTGAAGAGTAAACATGGGTGGCCTTTGGGCTGGTCATTTTTCTATATTATATACTCCTTCTACCCTAGTTATCCATCTTAGAGATAACACAGGATTCTTAGCTTGTGTTCCACCCTTTTTATCACCACCTGGGGTATAATTTTGATAATTAATGGAGTCTAAAAGGAGCATCTATTTGACCTTGATCTTTGAAGTGTTTTCTTTTAGGTGGCAATGTACAACTTCTGCTCTTTCACTGTAGGTCCAAAAGCATTATCAGGTCTGGAATAAATAATATTTTACAAATACTGCTTATTGGTTTTCCATATTCATATAACTGTGGAAAAAGTTAAAAAGACTTTATAGTTACAAAATGGCATATAAATGTTATAAACTTGCAAATTTCAAAAGGCTAGCACACTCAACAACTATTAGAAGGTGGATGGGTTAGAGAAAAGGTAGAGGGAAGTGGTTGGATGCTGAATCCATGCTCAAATATGGGGAAATCAAATTACTTTCTCAATTGTTTCAATGGGGAAAAAGAGGTTTTAATATATCATTTAAGGTAATAAATACATTTAGTAGAGGGAGTATAGGCATGAACTAAATTTCTCATCTATAATAGCATTAAAAATCCTACTTAAGGTTTAAAAAATTTTTAAATGGAGGTAAAAACATGTTATTCACATTTTTGAAGAAGACCGAAACTTTTCACTTTGTACATTTCTATGCATGGATTTCTTCCCCTGTGAGAAAGCCCTCATGGAGAAGGTGAAGTTGAAGTGAGTCCCAAGACTGAAGAGTGCTTCCTAGGTGACACAAGCAGGTGCTGGGGGGTGGGGTGGGAGGATGCCCTCAGACACAGAGGCCCAGTTTTGAGGACTGTGTACATGGCAGTGGCTGGAGCAGGGAAGACACAGATTGGGCATAGGAGCTGCCAATCTCAGAATAGACTCCTGGGACACACTGTGAGGAGGCAGATGCTGCAAAGAGGATGAGCTGGGTAGGTGTGGCCCTGCTAAAATACCCTGATGCCTGGAAACAAGGCACAGCAGTGTGGGAAGGGGGGGAAGTAAAGATAGACATCAACATTCAGGTGTAGGACAGCTCACCACCCCCATGATGAGCAAGAACTGGGGCCGTGAGCTGTGGGTTGGGAGTTGCAGGCAGGAGCACCAAGAAATCCATCCAAGCAAGGTGACCCCAGAGATCAAGAGAAGCAAATCTGGGCCAGACATGGTGGCTCACATCTGTAATCCTAGCACTCTGAGAGGCCAAGGTGGGAGGATTGCTTGAGCTCGGGAGTTCAAGACCAACCTGAGCAAGAGCAAGACCAGGTTGCAGTGAGCTATGATGACATGACACCACTGCATTCTAGCTGTGGTGACAGAGTGAGACTCTGTCTCAAAAATTAAAAAAAAGAAAAGAAAAGAAAAAAAGAGAGAGAGAGGAGCAAATCTGAACAAAATCCCAATCCTGTAATCTGGACTCCCCAAGGGCTATAACCCAAGCACTACATGGGTGCCCAGGACTCATTCTTAGGTATAAAGAGGAGAGGCAGACAAAATTTTAGCAAAAACATATCAGGACCTGGGAGAAAAAACACTGAAGGCCAAGGAAACAGCAAAAGCACAGAGAAGGATGGCACCAAAATGAAGGCATTGACTAACAATATCAATATAAGTAAAGCCCTAAGAGAACAAAGACCATGGAGAGAAAGCATATGAGTCATCGGGCTCACAGAGACACTACTTGGCTCTCTGCAGCAGTCCTCTTTCCTGTCTTTCTGGCCCAATCCCCCTGAAGAATAGGGAAGATGCCCATTAGTAAAGGAGGCTCATCGTGCTGGGGATTCTGGTGATTCCTAATACTGGGAGGGGAAGGTGCAAGTATAAGTCTCTCCGAATGACTCGGATGCATGTTAGCTGTGCCTGTAGTCACTGCCCTAGTGCAGCAATCCTGTGTTCTGCTCAAATGACCTCCAGGCCCCTCATTCTCCCCCTCTCAAGTCTCTGTTGGGTATGGTAGGTCCACAGTGGTTGAGAAGAGTTGTGCCCTAGCTAAGCGCCCTTTGCAAGTTGTTTCTCCATCAAAATTACATTTGAACTATTTTCATTCTTACCCACCTCAAATCTCCTAACCACTCAAAGAGGCTCACCCAAATCCCCAAGCCACTTGCCAAGACTCCACATGCAAACATTTCCAAGAACTGAGACAGAGTGAGAGGTAAGTAAGAATAAATGTGTTTGCCACCTCCTTTCTGTCCCTACTGTGTCCAGAGCACTCATTTTCACTTGCTCCTTGAGAACCAAAAGACTAGATGGCCAGTCTCCCCTCTGTAGATTAGGAATCTTACTTTTAGCAAGGTTTTGATTCTGCTAAAACTCTATTTCAAGAGATGGTTTAGAAGAACCCTAGGGTTTGTTGAAACATTTGACTGCACAGTAAATTGCAATTTTTGATTCACTCGCATCAAGGATAGAGACATTCAGCTCTTTTAACACTACCACTGATGCTCAAGGATCAGCCCAAATAGTAGTCGTGTAGTACCTACTGATGCTGCAGCAGGTTTGGGGGAGATGTAAAGGAAGAATAAACCATGGGCCTGGCCCCAACCAAACTTATAGATGAGGACTAGAGCAAGGGTTGCCTTTGTAATTGACTGGGATTGGAGCATGGAAACAACCTGAAAGTCCAGCAAAGAGGAGCAGGTTAAAAAAAACAATACTTCCACACAATAAGAAAAATGCAACCATCATAAGACTGACGTAGCTTAAGTGTGCTGATAACAAGTGATCTCTAACATATATGCCTCAATAAAAAAAAATTAAGGTGCAAATGGTAAAGATAGTATGCTACCCTTTGTGAACAAGAAGACTTACACTTGTTTACACGCCACAACCCCCAGGTGCTCTTTGTCTCTCTGTACGTATTTATATTGTCATAAAATAGCACTGGAAGGATTCACACACACACATACACACACACACACACACACACACATACACACACACACAATATTGGTTGCCTCACTGTGTACCTTTTCAGGATTTTAATTAATTAATTAGAGAACACATTCCCACAGTTCACAACCCAAAAGGAATAAAAAGGCAGAGAATGAAAAACATCTCTCCATTCCCTGCTTTCTCTCAGCCTCTACCCAATTGCCTCCCAGGAAGAAAACAACATGACCAGTTTCTTGAGACTCTTTCTAGAGATATTCTGCTCATTTCTATGTGTATGTATATGCATGCATGTACACACACATACATATACATATATATATATATATATATATCTTTTTGTACCCTTTTTAAACCATGGGCATACATTGATTCTTCCCATTATTTCTTCATTCTTTATTTATTCTTTCTATTAAAATCTAGATAATTGAAAACTGACCCCTGGGAAACATATGCAGAGGACAAAGTCATGTTGGAAGAACTTGAGGAAGTCAGACACCTCTGTGGGTTGAAGCATCAGAAAAGGCCCCCAGAGGAGACAAGGGATACCTGGAGCTGGCAGGAGTGCCCATGTTAGGAAAATCCTGGAGATCAGTTTGCTCAATATATGAAGTCTCTAAGATGTGACTATGAGTCTGGCAGTTGAGGGCTAGTAAAATAAGGCCAGCCATAGCCTTCGGCATCATTACTATGAGGCAAAGACCCTGGATTCCTAGTGGGACCAGAAGTGCCAGGTCAGTACCCATGGATATCCCTCCACCCAGGGAGGAGAGGGTGTGGCCAGCAGTTCATGCTCAGGACTAAACTAAACTGTTTATGAAGCTGTGTAATCAAATCCTACACTTTTCAGAATTACCACTGTTGGTTTGGGCTTTTATGAGAGTTCCAACCCTTTTTATTATTTTTTTCCAGCCTCTTTTTTATTCTCCTTTTGCTTTTGGTTTCACAACATACTTTGGCCTGCCCCCCCACACCCCAGCCAATTCATTGTTTCTCAGGAGAAACTGACTAAGAAGCAATTGCTTTCCGGACACAAATTCTTCTCATGGGTTTTTTTTTCAATTGATAACAAGTGAAAAATGTTCTCTCCAGCTTCTAAAGGAAGAAGAAAAATGACACTCTGGCCCCCACTTTGAATGGGATCAGGAAAAGGCTCAGAGTTCTGGGAGAATTTCAGAGATCCATGCTGTCTCAGAACAGAGAACCACCATCCACCTTCCAGCCCCTCATAGCTCATGCCTAGCCCAGAGATGTCAGGAGCATCCAGCTCCCACAGCTAGGCAGGGACCACTTTGATTCACTTATCTCAGGTCACATGTGAGGAAGAGGGGAGTCGGTGATGAGCTCACTCCCAAAAAACTAGCAGTAGCCAGACCAGGGCTAAGCCCTCTCATCTGGTACAGACATAGCCGTTCCCTGAGCCTGCTGTGGTGTCTGAGACAGCCCTATCGTGTTGGCTGGACAGTGACACTGAAGGCTGCCATTAAATGACCAGCAATTCTTGTAAAGAGAGGTCATGTGATACAAAGCCATCATCAGTCTCTGGCAGCTGAACTTCTGAAAGCAAACTTATCCTTGACGCCAGAGTGGACCCATGGAGGAGATGCAAACTGAACTGGAAGAGACTTTAGGGATCACCTAGTTCAACTCCTTCATTTTACCTTTGAGGAAACTGATTTCCAGGGCCACCAGTGTGATTGTAAAGCTAGTTACTAAGAGTCCCACGTCAGGGCTATGCCACACAATGGATTCGTGGAAACATGCCATTTTATAACTGGTATGCTCAGGAATGAAGGTCTGAGTCCAGTGTCAGATATCTCAGAAAATATTAGGGTGCTTATACCTGTCAGAAAGCACAAGACAAAAAAGGCAGATGCTCCAGTTATTGACGTGTGACACACCACCCCCACCCCAAAACTTAGTGGCTTAAAACAGCAACAGCAGTTCCTTTGCTCATGAATCTGAAATGTGAACAGGTCTCAGCGGGAACAGCTCATCTGTGCTCCACTCCGTATCAGGTAGCGGGGCTGGAAAGCTGGGGTCATCTGAAGACCTGTTCACTCGAAAGTCTAGCTGTTGACAGTGACCGTCAGCTGGGACATCAGATGGAGTGGCCTACATATGTAATCTTCATGTGGCTTCTCAGAACATGGTGTCTGGGTCCCCAGGGGGGCGTCCTGAGAGAAAGGCAGGCGCAAGCCAAATAGGTTTGTTTGACGCATCCCTGGAAGTCACACAGCATAACAGATGCCACATTTTATGTGTCATAGCAGTCACAAAGCCTGGCCCATCATCACGGGGAGGGAACTTAGGCTCCAATTTTTGATGGAGGAATGCCAGATAATTTTCAGACACATTATAAAACCATCACAGTAGGCCAATATTCAAAGCTGATTTGGGGGATTCTTCCAAACTAATTACCAGGCAAGCCACAAGTTATGATGTAAATGTAAGTAAGGACTCCCTTGCACCAACAAAAACCCCACAATGGAGGAATATCATTTCTAATTCTCTCGGCTTCTGGAATTTCTGAATCATCCACCTTGCCCCAGATCCTGTAGCTTCAGACATAGGCATTTCAAGAATAGCAAACAAAAAGTAAGTCTGCTTATGTTCCAGGTTCCTGAAGCTGAGAATTCAATTAAGTCCATGAGAATAAGTCAAGTATCTAGCAAGAGTTCCAATGAGGAAAGAATAGAGCAGATCTCCACCAACTTTCAACAAACAAGGATGCAGTGAGAATTTTATGGTCCTACAAAATCAAAAGAGAACGATGGCAAATAGTTTCATAATAATCAACTGGGGGAAGCTGGATGGTTCTTGCTTTCTCTGGAGATCTATGGACACAATAATGATCTTTCCCTCCCAGGTTTAATAAGGCAAGGCCAGATACTCTCTGAATTTTGTAGGCAAGGTATAACTTGAGGGGACCTAAGTGCTCCCCAACCATTCATGTTTTCTTGGTAAGCTGCCCCAGTGCCTAGATTTCCCACTGTGCAGCATTCTTCTTCAGGGTCCTGGTAGGACACCCTCTGTCTGCCTTCATCAACGTGTGACAGTGCACTGCATCAACCTCTTACTCTTGCAGTCACACCACTTCAGGACTCTGAGGAGGCAGGAGGGTGAAGCCATACAGGATGGACAAATTTTGACAAGCGAGGTGATGGAGGCAAGGTTATAGGATAGAAATTGTCTAAGCAGAGGGCAAGAGAAAGAAAGCAGTGGAGTAAAAGGACAGGTGAGTTCAAATGAAAAGGAAAGGTCACTAAAAAAGTAGGGGACTGGCCGGGCGCGGTGGCTCACGCCTGTAATCCTAGCACTCTGGGAGGCCGAGGCGGGTGGATCACTTGAGCTCAGGAGTTCGAGACCAGCCTGAGCAAGAGTGAGACCCCGTCTCTACTAAAAATAGAAAGAAATTATCTGGCCAACTAAAATATATATATAGAAAAAATTAGCCGGGCATGGTGGCGTATGCCTGTAGTCCCAGCTACTCGGGAGGCTGAGGCAGGAGGATCACTTGAGCCCAGGAGTTTGAGGTTGCTGTGAGCTAGGCTGATGCCTTGGCACTCACTCTAGCCTGGGCAACAAAGCGAGACTCTGTCTCAAAAAAAAAAAAAAAACGTAGGGGACTGAGTATTAGTAGAACAGTTAAAAGGCGAAGGGGCTGTGAAACAGGGATGACACAAATTTGCTTCTGGGTGGGGTTAAGGAGCTACATTTTCCACCTCTGTGGACATTTGCCTTCTAAGGGTTTGACATGTTGGCAGATAGGTGAGGACAAGAGGGCTGGGGAGGAGTGTCCCACAGCCGGATCTCAAAAATTCTGCTCTCTGTCTCACACACACGCACACACACAAGTGCGTGCACACACACACTCTTTAGGTATCGCATTATGCAACTACTGTGCAAAATTCATGTCCTTTAGATGCCCCCGACTCTGGCCCCTTAGGAAGCTGAAGCCCGTCTTTGTCTTTCAGAAGACTCCGAGCCAGGCCCCTGTGAAGCACAATCTTGGGGACCAAGGAGACTTTTGAGGCCACTGTGGGGATGTCCAATATAACACCCCCTCAGAAGAGGCCCCCTCATCTCCCAGACAGCAATCCTCTGCAGCCGCTGTGCTCAGAAGGCTCCTAGAGGAGTGAATTGAGCTGGAGAACAAAGGCAAGATGTCAACCTATCAGACCGAACAAGAGAGCTCAAAAGTAGGGGGAGGTGGAGAGAAGACAGGAGGGAGAGACAGAGGAGAGGGAAAGACAGGGAAGAAATATAATAATAATAGGAGAGAGAGAAGGAGGGAACAGGGAGAAAGAAAGAGTGTGGGCACACGTGTGTGTGTGTGTGTGTGTGTGTGTGTGTGAGCGCTCACATTGTTTAGAGGTACAGCAGAGAGGATGGGGGAAGGGAAAGAGGGGAAAAAAAGTTGACACTTGAAAAGTCTTTCCTTATGTTGAGGCCACAGTAAATCAGGCGATAATGAAATTCTGCACAGTTTAAATGCCCATCAACAGAAAACTTGGAAGCAACTGAGGCATTATATCACAAAACCTCAGTGTCATGTAAATCTCACTGAACAGGGAAATCAAAATGTTAGCAACAATTACATTCTTCTTATAACAAAATTGGTTCCGAAAATGGAAAAAAGAAGAATGGAAATACTTCTGCAAATGATTAAAGGGGGAGCAGGGATCGGGTGGGGGGAGCTGGTGGGAGGGAGGGGTGTGCTGGCAGCGATAAATATAGAACCATAATTTAAGAGACAGTAGGAAATGCTTTGTGTGTGTTAATTGGAAGTGCATTCTAGAGGCTGCAGTTTGTTCACATGAATGTCATGACCTTGGGTTCCTTGAGGGAATATGGGCCCCACCCTGTCCCCATGGTGAAGGGAAGAGGCAAGAAACCATGTCATTCAATGGGTGAAAGGAGTTCCAGTTTATATGGTGGAAGGAACCATTTTTTTGTTTTGTTTTTGTTTTTCTGTTTCATTCTTTGGATTAAAGAGAGAAACACTGTGGGATTACAGCAAAGCCATCTTGTTTGCCAGGGAACAAACTCAGAGGTGGGATGGTTTGAGAACAGCCTCACCCCATGTTAGAGCAGCGAGATGGATTCTCCTTTCTGCTCTTGGCCTCCAAATATTCTGATTAATCAAATGAACACTTGGCTCAAAGGAAATGGAGGTGTTGGGAACTGGCCTTGGCAACAGCATTCCCCTTGCTCATCTGGGACAGTTCTTTTCCCAGAGCCCCGCTCTCTGTCTCAGGATAGAGAGGAATGGGTCAGACTGGCTCACTGGAGAACTCTGATAAACTGCAGGGTTGAAGTTTATTATACATTTAGGATGAAATTCTTGGTTTTTGAATAATCCAAACATTAAAAGACAATCTTTTACTAAGTTTCTGTCAATTAACTTCTACTCCTTCATGTTTTTTAAACCATTCCCTCCTTCCATCCCTTCACACACAATTGGAACACAACTAGGGCATTTTAGAGCTAAGGCCTCAAGGATGACCTGGGGCTATGGTGCCCAAACTATAGTTGTAGCCCGGATATAAAGGCAATAAATGAAGAGCAAAGCACACACTTAGTGAAAACACAGGTCCCAGCCCATCCCAGTCCGGCCTAATCAGAATCCCTGGGGGAGGCGGGGAGCCACAGGAAATCTGCACGTGTAACAAGCTCCCAGGTATCTCTCAAGTGGCCATCCCAGCCCTGGTCTCTGGAAAAGCATTTGGAAGGCACTGAAAATCAACCCCCTTATTTTATTACTGTGTAAACTATGACTCAGAGACTGGGACTAGAACTTAAATATGTCACTTCTCAGTCCAGAACCTTTTCACTATACCTGCAATCCCCTTCAAAGCATGAATAAGGTCTGAATCCTGTCTACTACCTAGGTCATCTCTGAGCCTACATCTAGGAATTCCACATTCATAATGATGATGATGATGGTGGTGGTGGTGGTTGAGGCAGTAACAAGCTAATACTCACCTACTGCTTACTGTGTGCTTGGCACTACATAATAACTTATTTAATTCTCAAAACAATCCAAGGGTGTAGTCACTATAATTGGATTGAGGCACAGAGAGGTCAGAAAGTTTTGCAAGTTCACACAGCCAGAAGGAGGTGGGACTGGGATTCAAGCCCAGGGCAGGCAAAAGACAGAGAAAGTATCCAGCTTCCTCAACACAGTTCTCATGTATATTTTAGCACTTCACCTTCATGGTACACAAAATGTTCTCATTGCATATTACCTGTCTTGAGCTTAACTTTTCCCCTTACTTTCCTTCCAACCTGCTTGTGGGTACAAGAGAGAATGGCAGAATAATCCTGGAATGAAGGAGAAACACTCAACAGAAACCACAAAGATGATTAGGAATATGGGAAATCACTGTTGCTCATGGAGGTAAGTGCTAAGAAGCCTTTTCAGGAGTTAGCATAATAGGAGGGGCCATGCAAAGAGCCAATTAATATCATGCTTTCTTTCCCCAAGGTTCCTACAAAATTGAAAACAGGACTTAGAAGAGGATCAAAGTAAGCATTAGCTTTCTTTCCCTGCCCCCAAATACAGGGGTTCTGGTTTATTGTATTGGAGGACATGACTTAAACCTTCCTTGATTCACAAACATCTATAGGAAACTTCCTCTCTACCACCCTCTCCTTCCCCCAACCATAATCCAGATGTGAGACTGCATCCTGGGAAAAGCAGGGAAAGGAAAGCAAATTCTGAGCTAGTTGTGACCTTGGACATGAGCTCACCAATCACACGAGTCATTCTTCCTCTTTGCTTGGGGGGTGGGTGGTGGGGAACAGGAGGCCAGGAAGTAGGTGAGTCCCATGGAGAGAGTGATGAAAAGTATTCCTCCAATTCTCATCCCTGCTAGGGAATGAAGCAGAAGTCCCTTCTCTACAGAAGTGTGAAGAACAGAGTAATGGGTGTGGTCTACTAACACCACGGACAGCAGGCCTTGTCTCTGATGTGCTTTATGACCGTCCCTATGTACTAACTACCCCTTAAGTGCCCTAAGCTCTTAGATCTCTGTTTCCCTGTTGGAGCCTCAAGTCATACGCTCTTCCATTCCCCTCTTGTGATCAAGGGAACAGTGAATGTTACATAGAATAAACCCAGCCCTGTGAGCAGGCATGCAAGCAATGCCTCTGAACGCATATGGATCAGTTAATTCATCTGTACTCTACATGTCCAAGCAAATGAAGAGTCCATAATGGGTTAAAAGTACAAAGCATTAATCCCTTATGACATAACATTGTCTTGGTTTCCCTTACTTGCTCAAAATAAGAGCAAGTACCTTTGAGTGGGAAGAGAAGTGGGACAGGTTGATAGTAGAAGGCTGGTGGGGAGCACTGGGGATCACCCCCACTGCCCAAGGCCAGAGCTCAATCCATGGAAGTGCTGCTTATCTGCAGAGATCCACATCTGCCTTCCCTCTCGCATCTCCAGCAGGAAGCTCTTAGCTATGATCCGCCTCCAAGGCCCCCTGGGAAAGCTGTATCATGAGCATTTGGGATCATTTCATATTTCATAAATGGGCTTAACTCACACCCATGAGGTCAACTGGAAGGCCTACTGGATTTAATTAGACGGGAAAGGGAGGCAGCCAGAAACATCTCACATGAAGCAGGAGAGAGGCTGCCAGGAGAAAGCAACAAGCGAAGGGGAGATTTGATGTGATGTGAGTCATCCTGCTCGGGATGAGGGGCTCAGCCACGCAGCACCACAGGGAACAAACAGCAGTGCCTGAGCCAGACAGAATCCAAAGGAGATTCTGGTTCTAATCTACTCCCAAGAAGGCTTTGGGAAGTTGGTGGAGGTTACACCACATTGATGAGTATAAAATAAGCCATATAAAATGGCACATGATATTGTGTCTAGATTTAAAAAAAAATTGGGATAAAGCTACAAAAGGGGTCAATATGCTTGATCTCTTTCTCTCCATGTTGGTTAGTTCTGATTGAATTCAGAGTCTAAGGTGTGAACCTGGTAGGTTTGTATAAACTTGATTCAAGGACAATTTTGAAGGGATAAAAAGTAAGAACCCATGGGAAATCATGGAGGAGGGACATGGACAATACGTCACAGACACAGAGCAAATGAGCAGACAGTGAGCACAGACTCCCTATGACAACCTGGATCCATGAAACGATGGGAGGAGCACGTCAACCTAAACCAGCTCGGGCCAAGGCAGGCAAGGGTCAGGCTCCTAGGGATTGCTGGGGCAGAGGCTGCTCGTTGTCTCCCAATGTCTTTTCTCTCTTTTGTCCTTAATAATAAAATGTTTAGCTCAGCATATTGCTATTCATAAAAACGATTGAATTTTCCACCCTCCTTTGCAGTAAGTATGGCCAAGGAAGTAAGTTCTTACTGATAGGATATAAATTCGTGTGTCATATGGCAGCCCCTTGGAATCTCCCTTAGGAGACAGATGGCATGCTCCTTTGGCCCCTTCTTTATTGTCCCTTTCTCCACCTGCTGCCTTAAATATAGATGGCACCATCTTGGGCCATGATGACAAGGGCCACATTCCAGGGATGGTGACGTGATGAGCTCTATGGAGACTTGGTTTCCAAGAATGGTAGAGGGCAGAATTATCACATTGGCCCTAGAAGGCTGATTCCCAAACCCCGTGCTTCATCTCAGAGAGAGACAGCCTGCAAGAAGTGGCTGTATATTTGGGACCAGGTTTGGCTGCAAATGACAAAAAGAAAATCTAAAATAACTGTAATTTAAATAGGATAGACATTTATTTCTTTCTCATATAAACAAAGACCCACCACCTGTGTTCCAAATCTTTTTACTCTTTCTTTAGGAATAAAGATCACTATCAGATAACATAGTCAATCCTCTCTTCTAAGGAGTAAATTATTCCAGTTGGACCACCTCTCCTTGACTGTAGCCCTCCTTTCCCCACTGTGTCTCTTCATTGTCCTCCCAGTATCTGCCTTTTTCACTACCACCCCCACCCCCTCCTTATTTCTTTTGAGTTTGGGAGTGTAGAAGATCCCGGTCAGGGGCTAAAAGTGCCTTAAGTCAAAGCAAAGCCCCAGGAAGTTGGCCATATGACTGGAATATGGGGCCAGAAAGCCAGCAGAGGGACAGACTGGCTTAAAACCAGCTCGACATCCAGCTCCTTTAACATGACCCTGAAGGCAGGGCAGCCCCGAGGAGCGACAGCGGAAGTGGGCTTCCAGAGCGTGGAAGCCGACACACTTGAGCGGCTCTGCAGGCCCGAGGCCAAGATGCACAACGCCCCCCCCAGCTGCCTCCCAGCCCTGGTCATTTGGGATTGCCTAACCCCTGCGCTTTTTCATTACCTAACCCAAAGACCCCCGAGGCAAATAAAGTTCTCCATGTAGGGTGAAGTTACTGAAGCGAAAATAATAAACTTTCATGAGCGTGTTTCAATTTTCACTTGTGTTTATGGCCAAAGGTGTTTTTTATTTTAATAATCGCTGCTGGAACAAGGGCAAGCCACATGCTGCTAACTTGTTAAAGAAAAGGGGAGGGAGAAGAGAGGGAGAGAGAGAAAGTCAATGAGAGTGAGAGAAAGAGTCCATGCTCAGCTGTGAATTTCCCAACAGCTCAAACTCTAATCTTCCCAGTTTTGAATCCCACTGTTCAAATAATCTTGATGACAGAGAAAGAGATAAAATATTATCTGGATCATGTTCCGTTGACAGTTTGTCCTGGGCTCATTTTGGCCATGACAATCCAGCAATTGGGGTGTGTGTGTGTGTGTGTGTGTGTGTGTGTTTTAAGAGCGAGACATCAGCATTCGGTGGTACCATTTCATAATGCAGAGTGTGTAAAAGGGAAGGAATTTGTAGGAACCAAGCTCCTTCCAGTTGGACATCAACTTGACTGTTGTTTTCAGCTCACTTTTATCTGGCAGAGTTTCTGTTTGCTTTTAAATGTCAGAAAAGGTTAAGAAGCCTTTGAAATCTGCAAAAGATTTCCTAGACTTCTGTGGAGCATACCCACCCTGTAACAGAACAGTGCAAATTGATTATCCCTTCCCACCTTGGAAATTGCTTTTTAGAGGGAACGTATCTGAGGAATCAAATTAAAGACAAAAGGATTAAAGGAAATGCTCACTTGTGGCTCTGAGTATTTGACTCCAGAATGAGTGAACCTAGAAATATTCAAATGTAATATTTCTCTCTTTCTCATCTGTCCTGACTCACATTTTTTCCCAAATCATGTAGATTCAAGAGAAAATACTGTGACTCAGAGAGCATGAATATACCCCTTCCTTGGCCCTAACTCTGAAGCTGGCTACAGCAGCGAGGGGCTTAGGGCTCCCAAGTGGCCGTGGAGCCCACTATGTGTCTAGAAGGAGCTCCTTTGCCAACGCCAGTATCTCGCACAGATGGACGGAGTATCTCAGTGGCCACGAGCTCTCACATCTCAGTAGGCTTCCTATGCAGTATGTACCAGCTTGCAGACCACCAGGTATATAGGAAATAAATTAATACCTTTGGGGGATCAGGGGGAAATGATAACAACTAAATTTATAGTTTGAGATGTTACTCTGATGTACTTAAACTCATTTTTTACAAGAATCCATCACCTTCCCAAAGCAGAGACTTAAGTTTGGGTGCTCACAGAGGACCAAAGCCCCTGCAGGCCTCAGGCCATCTGTCCACATGAGTGTCCACTGAGACAGTCTTCAAGTGTCCAGTGGTCATCAACGGCCACCAATGTAAGCAGAGCACTGCTGAGCTGTCCTTTTTCCCTGCCACCTGCCAGTTCAGACCCAGGGGCTTTCTTTGCTGTGCTAGCAAATACAGATCTCATTCTTCCACGTCTGTGCCCTGCCCATGCATGGAAATCTCAGTAAGGCACTGTCTGCTGAGACTCACAGCACAGATATTTCCTGCTTGGGATTCTGTGTAGGAAGCAGGGCCTCTCTTTCCATTACCCACCAAAGGTGAAATCTCATCATTCTCCTATTAATTTTCTTCCCCACTTTTGCCTGAGGGAATATTTTCTAGGTTGGCTTTTCCAGGCATGTTTTTCCCTTTGTTTTGAGTCCTCTCCATCTCCCTGTGGTTGTGGGCTTTAAAGACCAATACACATATAGCCTTTTGTTTCTATTTGCCAGCACAGCATTAGTCCTACCTGGCCCCAAGTACACTCCACATGATGGAAAGGATGTGTGTACTTATGCACACACAGTTGCTGGGAAGTAGATGTAGCAACCTCTTAGAGAGGAAAAACTCAGTTAATATCTTCAAATTGTTCCACTATCTTCACAAATATACAAAAAGGAATGAGGAGCTTTTAATACTCCTAGCATTGAGTCAATGACTGTATAAAATTGTCATTTTTAACTCTTAGAAAACAATTAGATAATTAATCTGAGCAGTATATTTTTTCTATGAAATTATTTCTGCCAAATCTATAACAAACACATCTATATGTTCAAGAAACTGGAGTAGAAATAGAGCTGGAAGGACCCCGGTTTTCCTATGCAAGCCCTGGAGGATGGGACTGAAGAGACTTACCCTCAAGTAACCCCAGGAGGACTGCCCACAAGCACTTCCCAGCCCTCCCCTCTAGGGGTCAAGACACGTCATTGTCCCAGGAGTGGAAGGTAGTGTGTGCAGGCTGGGTGGCCAACATCAAGAGCAAAGGCAGGAGGGTGTGGTGGTGCTGTGACACTAAAGAGTGCCAGTTTTCCAAAGAGCAAGTCCCGCCCCAAAGAAATAGAGCTAATCTCGCAACTTGGCATCCAGAAGAGGAAAGGCACGAGTCAGAGTAGCCTCACAAAGCAATGAGGTGCCAATTTCCACCTCATCCCTAAATCATAATCCTCCAGCCCACAGATCATTCAAGCTAACCACTCCTTCCAGCCCCAGGCTTCCTCCCACCCCAGTCATTCCAGCACAACCCAGGAGTCCTACCATAACATGCAGAACAATAGGCCAAACTATGGGTTGAGGGCTGCAGCCAGATAAAGTGTATTTTATATCCATAGGCAGAGCAAGACTTTCTAAAATACTTAGGCTCCTTAAATCTCAATGTCTCCAGCTCAAGTCTCCAACTTTTAGAGTCCTTTCTCTACTCCTTTATCTAGCATCTCTCCTCCTCATAAGGTCAGAACATTTCTGCTTTCATCTCTTCCAGGGAATACTTATAGGTAAGAAGTTAAACTTTGAGTCTGAAGACCTGCATTGGAGTCCTGGCCCTGTCAATAGCTTCATAATTCTGAGAAACTCAGCACTCAGCACATCGGAGGCCCCAGTAAGTGTCTGTCAAATTAAATCCATCTATGATCCAGGAAAGATTCTATCAATAATTTATACCTCAAACACGTATGTGTTATGGAGCATAGCTCCCAACTTTTTCTAAATGTGAATATCATCTTTTTAAAGCCAAGAAACTTTACGAACCACTATCTTATGGTTACTATCTATTAATTAAGAGAGTACAACAGGACCCAAATGTAAATAAATTCAGCACCCCCTTGAATATGACTTGTATTTGTTAATCACCATGACATCTACTGTGTTTAAAAGCCATAGTATATATGTGCAAAACATACCATCTATTCAGTCTATGGCAACACTTTGTTTAAAATGAAGATTCCTGGGACCTACCCCTAGAAACTCTAATCCAGTGGATTTGGAAGTAGAGTCCTGCAATCTTCATTTTAACTTCTGGTTTTTCTTTTTCATAGTGCTCATCCACTGACCACTCTTGAGAAACTATCCCAAGGGAGCTTACTTGAATTAAATATCTACTTACTGTGGCAGCTCTTCATAACTAAATAGGGCTTTAGTTTTCTGGCTGTTAACACTTTGTATGAGTTTCACTCATCATCAGTTTGCTCATCCTTGATGTTTTGCGAGGACTATAAAAGTAACTATTATGAAGGTTAGTGGGACGTACTGGTTTGATAGCTTGGTCACTGGATTGGGGAGGGCAAAAAGATGGAATTCAGTGCCTTGTAAGTGTCCATTAAAGAATACAATTTCCAATTGTCTTTGTCTTTCATAGTACAGGCTTAACATCTGCAACCATCATTTCTAGCCCTGCAAAGAGAAATGAAGATTTGTTTTACCTCTCATTGGCTCTACACCAGTTTTACAAACTCAGTTTTGGCCAGCATTATCCCTTAATTCCTTAATTTTGGCCAAAGTCACTCCTTAATTCAAAATCATACCATCCAGGCATCCATAACTGGACAGCTCATGTAGCACTCGAAGTTCAGCTGTCCTTCTCCAGTAAACATGAGGATGACCATAGATGGCATCACTGCTGTTGGTCTGGGCATGACCTTTGGCTTGTCTATCTGGGAATCCAATTAGAGATTACAGATGGTTTGAGAATCCGTTTTGCCTAAGGAGAAATAGACTTGCCCCTTTCAATAATGCCATGGAATTTCCGACCTGATTACTAAGAGCTCTGATGAGTCAAACTTAGGCTGGGTTTCTGGCTTCACATAATTCCCACATTCTTTGAGTTTTAGATTCCTGTAGAATCTGTCAAGTCTAAGTCCCACACTGATTTCAATTCCTATCATATATTAGAGATCTGAGGAGCATAGCAGAAATCTGCTTCCCTGGCCCAAGTTTCCATTTAACTCAGAAAACTGAACTCTTAATTTATATTTCCTTTGACAAACAATGGTTTAACTTACAAAGGAAAGGCATCTCAGGAACTTGGACAAACTTGAGAGGAGAGCTAAATTAGATGTTAGATAAAACTTAGCCTTCCCACTTTAGCCAGGTCCTGCCATCTCTAGTTACTATAAACAATTGGAATTTTGAAAGTGTTGAAAAAAATGTATTGACAATCGCTCCCAAAGGAGAAAGGGATTACAAGATATTTCAAGCCTCCGTGCTGCTCAGTGGCAATCTGGTTATACAGGACATCAGTAGCCCCAGAGAAAGACACCTAGCTACTGTTCCACTGAACCCTTGGAAAGGGCAGTAAATGGTCCCAGTCTTTGCCATTTTTCTAGAAAGTCCTATTGAAAGATGTGCAGGGAATTCATAGAATATTAGGCAATGTCCTCCAGATATCTATCTGTCTCTCTCCCTTCCTCTCTTCTCCCACCCCCACCTCATCCCATAAAGAAAAAAGGTAGATTTCCATCCTACTTCACAAGCATTTGGAGAGTGCCTACCTTGTGCTAGGAATTCTATAGCCAACAATTTTGAAGATAAGTGTCGGAGAAGATATGTATTAAAAGATTTGCCATGTAGAGATAGAAATCCAAGAGCATCCTTTTGTGTTTCTAATGTGCTAATAAATGAGGAAATCACTATTTGTTTTTTCCACAATATATGAACCAGAGAAGCGTCACTGATTAGTTTTGACTTGGATTTAATGGCTGAGGTATAGTTCTGCATTGCTCTTTCTTTCTTTCTTTCTGCAAAACTGCAGTGGCCATCACCTATCCTAATTTTTCAACTTGAGGAAACCTACTTCCACCCTGGGAAAGCCCCTATACAGAAACATTTAGGGACTCCTAAAGGCAAACTGAGCAAAAATGGGAAGTGAGTTTTTCTCACAGGTGGCTTTGGTCAAGTCCGTTCTCCTCTTTTGGCTGTGGTTTCCCCATCTATATAATGAGTCAGCTAGATCTCCAAGGCCCCTTCCAACAGAAATAGTCTACAGGTCTGTGGAACTGTGATGTTCCCCACCCCACACATGCACAACTCCTTTCTCTGCCCTGTGGTAACACCCTGCCTCCTCCTTTTTTCTCCTTGGCTTCTATACCCCTACCTTCTATACCCCCCTACTGTCAGAGGGAAAGGAGTAGGATAGACATTCCATGCTAAACAATCAGAGTCTAGCTCCTATTTGGGTTATTGCCTCCCGGTTGTGGGTGGGATAGTATTTACATTTTAATAAGACCTTATGGGACTGCAGCATCAATCTAGTTGATAGAAGAAAGGAAGAGGAAAGGAAAGAACAGGCCTTCTGGAGACCTTTATCTCACCACCCAATGTGCCATTTTTATGAATAACAGGGTCTTAGAAAAGTCTATTTCAAAGCCCATATTCTAGGACCAATAGGAGAGAATGAGGGAGGAAAGAAAGACTGGTGGGAATTACAGCAGGAGAAAGCATTAGAACCAAAAGGATTGTGTTTAGGATAGGCAGGGAGAAAAACCTGAGATGATCAGGGATGGCGAGTATGTATCCAAATAGGCTGCGAGCCCTGGAAGACATGGCTACGTGACCACAGCTTCCCATGCAGTCTCAAATTGCCTCTCAATGCAGCCTCCAGGAGCTGCCATCATTGATCTGTTGACAGGTGAGGTCGAGCCTTCTTGCCATCCGTTAGGTTATGGTTAGCAATTTCAGACCTGGCAGACAAAAGTTAGAAGAGAGCAGTGGAGCTCTCTGACATTTTGAAGGTGATGCCCTGAAGCCTAATAATCAGGACCACGTCAGAAACAGAAATGCAGGAACCGTGCTTGCCCTCAAATTCTAAGGGGTCATAGAAGTGCTCTGCTCTCTCTGCTACTTGAGGTAGAAGCCACCTCTACAGCCAGCCAAGTTTCCATCCAGTCTGTCCTTCAGAACTTCTACTCTCCTTGAGTAGCAGGGAGCTTGTTACTTCTCAAGTCTGCCTCATTGTTACACAGCTCTATTGGAAAGTTTCCCCTGGAGTTCAGGAAAAAGTTACCTGTCTGTAATCCACAGAGCCTATTTCAGCCTTCTGGGACCACAAAGAAACAACAACAACAAACAAAACTAGGGAGCTGGTAAAAATCCTGTTGTCAGAAAGGAGAGCTGAGAGAGAGAGTTGACTAACTAGCCTGGAACTATTTCAATTCCTGTTCAATCCAACAGGGTAAGTCCTGAAGCCTGGGACAGGTCTTAGGGAAAAGTGGCCAGAAATATGGCAATTACAACACCAGGACCTGAACATAGCCAAGAAATTCTCAAAAGCCAGGGATATAAAAAGTGGAAAAAAGAAGTTATCATTAGGGTCATTCGTATTAATGTTATCCTCATGTGTAATTTTTTTTATTTCAGCTCATTATAGGGGCACAAAAATTCAGGTTATACACATTGCCCATAGCCCCCCATCCCCCCGAGTCTGAGCTTCAAGCATGTCCATTCCCTAGACAGTGCTCATCGCACTCATCACGTAGGTGCATACCTCATGTGTAATTTGTTTTCAATGTCTTCTCAATGTCTATAACAGGGCTTAGCATATATCAGATGCTCAATAAATCAATGTGGAATGAATAAATCTTTCATCAGAACCTTGTTAATAGCTCTAGGTTTTCATCATTTGATCATTCATGCAACCAACATTTATTAGGCACCACCTGGATACTAGGTACTGTGTTAGACACTGATAAGTTTACAGATAAATGTGACATTAGCTCAGAGCTCAAATTCTGGAGGGGTAGGTAAGATATTTACTCAAGTGGCCATAAGTGTACTAAAAACAGATCAAGATAAGACAACATTGTAGGGAGATATTGTAAAGAGAGTCAACAAAAATCCTTAATGTGAAAGGACTCAGTTCAACTAGTGTTATGCTGTTAAACTTGAAACTCAATATTCCCTCTTCAATTACAAGAACCCTGTCTGATTATCAAAACTAAAATTCTTATACATGAATTTCCACTTGGAGCTGGAGGGAGATATTTTCCCATGGAGGGTCCTTGCTTCTGGCTCTCTCTGTGCTTCCTGGCGAGACTTCAGTTGGCACCCCTCTGGACAACCCACCCTATTGTAAACTTCTCCCTGGCAGCTCACCTTCTCCCTGGACTTGCAACTGTGAATCTCATACCTGGCTGCAGCCAAGAGATTTCAGGAAATGGTGCTTTCAAAACACATCTTTAAAATGAAAACAGATAAAGCAGCTGGCAGTAAAGCCAAGGAAAACTCCACTTTTTCTGAAAAGCAAGTAATTTGTTGGCACTGGAAATCTACCTGCTGGAAGCCACCACCACATTGTCTAATAAATGCACTAGCACACACAGGACACACATTCATACAGATGCTCAGCAACAGGGCTGCAGAACACACCCTTGAAAACCTAAGAACACTTTTCCTCCCACGCTTTGGAAGGTCCTGTGGCCTCTGGAGCCTGCAGCCCATGGAAGTTCTAACTCACAGGGCCTGGGTCACACATTTCCTTCTGAAGAGAACTTTATGGGCTTTCTCCTCCACACTCCAGACAGTTTAAACCACTCTGAGTGGAATTTCTGTAGGCATTTCTAAGTCAGATGCACCTTTTAGCAATTTCCATTTATAAGCAATGAGAATTTTGTTTTCAATTTAGTAAAAGGAAAAATTAAAGACATGAATCAGGACAATTTCTTCTATGAGGGTGGCATTAGTAAGCTGACCATCACTTTGTGGGAGTCAGCTAAACCCTACCAAGAAATGTCATTTAAATAATATTTCCATGAATGGTTGTAACATTCCAATTTATAAAATGTTTTCACTTGACTGAGTCCATGAAAGCCTCACAACAAACCTGTGTAGTTAGCCAGGCTTATCAGCATTGCCACATGCAGATGAGGAAATTGAGAATAGCAGACAATGAGTGACTTGCGCCAGTGCATGTGGAGAGCAAAACACCAAGCCAGGACTGGGACATAGATCTCTCCTGCTGCACCTAAGGCTTTGTCCATCAATGCATGCATTCTGCTTCTTAAGGGGCTCATGACTGCTTCTAATTTGAAAATCAGCTAGTTCAACAAATCTGTTGAAATATAGGCTCTCTGACCTGAATATAGTAGTAAGGTCTCTTGGAATCCTACCTCCACAACTCCAAGCATCCAAAAATCACAAAATTGAATTCCATAGGTTGTTCTCTAAATTTCTTTAAAGAAACAGCACAGGGATTTTTCCCAGAACAGCACATAGAAACTTTTCTTGAAATCCTCTTTAGATACCTCCCCTCTCCCAGCCAAGTACTAACCAGGCCTGACCCTGCTGAGCTTCTAAGATCAGACAAGATTGGGGGCATAGCATTTCTATATAACAATAATGATCTAGCTAAGAACCAAATTGAGAAGTCAATCCTATTTACAATAGCACTGATGAAGGAAATTATAAATGACAAAAACAATTGGAAAAACATCCCATGCTCATGGATTGGAAGAATTAATATCATTAAAATGACCATACTACACAAAGCAATCTACAGATTCAAGCCCTATCAAAATATCAGTGAGAATGGCCTTTATCAAAAGGTCCCAAAACAATACATGTTGGCGTGGATGCGGAGAGACAGGAACACTCATACACTGCTGGTGGGACTGTAAACTAGTGCAACCCCTATGGAAAACAATATGGAGATACCTTAAACAAATTCAAGTAGACCTACCATTCGATCCAGCAATCCCATTATTGGGCATCTACCCAGAAGAACAAAAGTCATTCTATAAAACAGACACCTGCACCCGAATATTTATAGCAGCACAATTCACAATTGCAAAGATGTGGAAACAACCCAAATGCCCATCAATTCATGAATGGATTAGCAAAATGTGGTATATGTATACCATGGAATATTACTCAGCTATAAGAAATAACACTGATATGGCATCTCTTTGGTTCTCCTGGAGAGAGTTGGAACCCATTCTATTAAGTGAAGTATCCCCAAAATGGAAAAATAAGCACCACATGTACTCACCAGCAAACTGGTTTCCCTGATCATCACCTAAGTGCACATTTGGGAATAACACCAATTGGGTATCGGACAGAGGTGGGGGCTGGGGGGAACGGATGAGTGTATACCTACTTGATGAGTGTGATGTGCACTGTCTGGGGAATGGACACGCTTGAAGTTCTGACTGGGGGTGACGGGGGGGGTATGGACAATATATATAACCTGAACTTTTATACCCCCATAATGAGCTGAAATAAAAAAACAATAAATAAAAATAAATAAAATAAAAAGTAAAGCCAAGAAGCCCATCATGGGGACATTCTGGAAAAAAAAAATATCAATGTCATTTTTCACAGAATTAGGACAAACAATCCTAAATTCATATGGAAACATAAAAGAGCCTGATAGTCAAAGAAATGCTAAGCAAAAAGAACAAAGCTGGAGGAATCACATTGCCTGACTTCAAATTATAATACAAACCTATAGTAACCAAAACGACATGGCACTGGTATAAAAATAGACACAAAAATCAATGGAACAGAATAGATAACCCAGAAATAATGCCACCAAATATTTACAGCCAACTGATCACTGACAAAGTCTACAAGAACATACACTGGGGAAAGGACACCCTTTTCGATAAATGGTGCTGGGAAAATTGGATTGCCACATGCAGAAAAAGGAAACTAGACCCCTATCTCTCACCATATACAAAAATAAATTCAAGGTAGATTAAAGACTTAAATGTAAAACCTGAATCTATAAAAATACTAGGAGAAAAGCTAAGGAAAACTCTTCCAGATATCAGTCTAGGCAAAGAATTTATGACTAAAACCTCAAAAATACAGGCAACAAAAACAAAAATAGACAAATGAGACTTAAGTAAACAAAATATCTTCTGCATAGCAAAAGAAATAATGAACAGAGTGACTAGACAACCTGCAGAATGGGAGAAAACAATGTAAACTATTTATCTGAAGGGACTAACATCCAGAATCTATAAGGAACTCAAACAATTCAATGATAACAACTAAAAACAAATAACCCCATTAAAAGGTGTGCAAAGGACATGAGTAGACATTTTTCAAAAGAAGACATACAATGGGCAACAGGCATATGAAAAAATGCTCAACATCACTAATCATCAGAGAAAGGCAAATTAAACCACAACAAGATATCATCTTACCTCAGTCAGAATGGCTATTATTAAAAAGAAAAAAAGCAGCAGATGTTGGCGAGGATGCAGAGAAAAGGGAACACTTATACACTGTTGGTGGGAACATAAATTAGTACAACCTCTACGGAAAACCATATGGAGATTTCTCAAAGAACTAAAAATAGAACTATCATTCAATCCATCAATCCCACTACTGGGTATCTACCCAAAGGAGAAGAAATCATTATACCAAAAAGATACCTATACTCATATGTTTATCGCAGCACTATTTACAACAGCAAAGCTACAGAATCAACCTAAGTATCCATCAACAGGTGACCGGATAAAGAGAACTTGATGTATATATACACAATGTAATATTAATACTATTTATCCACAAAAAAGAATAAAATCATGTCTTTTGCAGCAACATGGATGGAACTGGATGCCATTATCTTACATGAAACAGGTCAGACACAGACAAATATCACATGTTTTCATTATGTGGGAGCTAAATAATGTACGCACATGAACATAGGGTGTGGAATGATAGACCATGGAGACTCAGAAGGGTGAGGTAGTGGGAGGCGTAGATGATAAGAAATTACTTAATGGGTACAATGTACATTATTTGGGTAATGGATACACTAAAAGCCCTGAATTCACTATACAAGCTATGCAAGTAAGAAAATTGCACTTGTGCCCCATATATTTATATTAATATAAATAAACAAAGGTACCTCCCCTCTCACCAGTATTTGCCACTGCCGCTTTTAGTAACTGAAAAGAATTGTTCCAGCCCTCTCTCCTTCTCTCTTTGTCTCTCCCCCTTTCCCTCTCTTAATTCCTTTCTCTCTATCTCTGCCTTCTCTATCCACCTATCTATCTAATCTCTTTCTTTGTATCTTTCTCCTCTCTCTATCTCTGTCTCTGTCTCTCCCTTCCCTTCTCACTCCCCCTCTGTCTCCCTCTTTCTCTCCCTCTCTGTCTCTCCCTTCTTCCCTCTCTCTATATCTCCCTCTCTTTCTCTCTTTCCCTCCCTCTCTCTCTCTGTCTCTCCCTTCCTCCCTTTCTATCCCTACCTCTCTCTCTCCCTTGCCCCCCCTCTCTCCCACTCTCCCCACCAGGTCTCCTGCAGACCGTCATCACCCACCACCCACATTGTCTCATTCTCATGTTTTTTTACCCTCTTCATTTCTTGTTGTCTGTGTCTGACTCTCTAGGAGGGTGCAGACTGAAGGTCTGAGTTGAGTGGGAAGTACTTAGTAATTCTGGCATCGTTTGACAAGTTATAATGACAGACACGATGCCACAATTCCAGTAGTGTGTTGGTGGGAACACATCACAGCATGGACACAGTTCTCCAACACATCACAAGAACAAGTCCTATCTAGGCCAAAAATGGAGACACATTCCAGGCCAGGAAGAAATCTTATGACATTTGAGTTGAGAAGACACTAGAGTTATTAGTCTCTGGCAATACAAGAGACAAAAGACTAAAAACTGCCCTGCTATGGGGAGATGAGTAGAGAGCCAAGTGGGGAAGTGTGAGTATTTACTGAAAAGCACCTGTGGCCACATCCTCAGGGGAAGAAGAGCCTTAAAGAGTAAGAAAGGGATGAACCCCAAAAGTGTCCAAGTGCCAGAGGCCACTGAAGCTGCTACAGGGAGCCCCAGCTGCCCTGATGGGCCCCTGCAGCTCGCCCAGTTGAAAGCACTCCTAGAAACGTATTTTTATTCCTTTAGCATTAGTCTGCCAATGGAGGCTTTGCCCGAGCCTCCTATGTAGTGTCGTGGTCATCTGCTTCCCATCCATCCTCGCGGTAAGCTCCCTGAGGGCAAGCTCTAAAACCCTTTGTAATCTCAGCGTCTAGTAGAAGTGCCTGGGTCCTCAGAAAATAATCAAGGGAAGACAAGAGAAAGAGTGTTTCTAGTCATTGTTAATTATGCCCCATGAATAAAAGACGATAGAAGTTCTATCTTTCTATAAAACATGATGGCTCCTGGATCTTGGGATCAACTTTATGAAGCTATGGCAGAATTGTCAGCAGCTTAAGTTTTCAGAACTTAATCACTCTTCAATGTAGAATGGATTTGGGAGCCAGACTCAAGGGAATTACCGGGATTCATAGAGTAAGGCTTGACTCTGGGACTCTGGGAAATTAATATTCCTGGTGGCAGCCTTGAAGGTATTGGATGTCCCTTCAGGAATATTACCAGTCATTAGGATGGTGACTTACCTGTTTGCTGTCAGATTTATTGCTAAGCCTTGCTCTGTCCTGTTCTGCATCACAGGGGCTGACCCCTGCCAGGCACTTTTCCCAAGCTCCTGTCCCATCTGGCTTCTGGTTAAGTTTGGCCAATGGAAAGCCTCTGCAGAACATTGGAGGAAGGAAAAACCCAAGGTATTTCTCCTATTTTATCTGTTTTGGGGGACATTGTGCTAGTAACTTAGTCTCTTCTACGTTCCATTTCCCCAGGAAGCTCCTCCCTCTGTACTGTGAGTTCCTAAATTCTGCTAACACCATCTCCTGACTTGGTCACTCCAGCCCTAGAGGTAGAAGCAGCTTCCTGATAACCCAGGGCTTACCTCTCACATTTGCCCTTTTAGCTTTAGCAACACCTTTGGAGCAAGATTCTCATTAAGGTTCCTCTCTTGACTTCCTGGCATAGGTTCTGTTTTCCTGGCTGAAACTTGACCAATACAGCTAGCATTTTATACATGCTTTCCTCAGCTCCTACTACTCTGCCTAACAATATTTGGTGCTGAAGGATCTTTTGGTTTTACCAACTTTCTAAACTAGGTAATAACCTGGCCAGAGTAGGAGCTTAGACAGTGTTGTGCTGGTAAACACTTGGTAGTTAGTTCTTCAAAAGAGAAAACCTTTGATTTATAGCATTTGCCAATTTCCATGGTGTAAATACTCCCAACATGGCTGATTTCAAGCTCTCAACATAATATCACTGAATATGGATTTGGAAAGAGAAGTACAATGAACATGAGCTGACTCAGCCAGTTCACTGGATGTCTGAGCAGCAAACAACTGTATGCTCAGAGGCAGCTGCAACTGTATGCTAGGAGGCAGCTGAAGAGACAAGGGTTTGGGGGCAAGTACTAAATTGCTCTAAATAAAATAGAGAGATTTTGGAGAGTGCAGAGAATGGAGAGAGGCCCAGAGGAAAGCCACTTCTTTCCCCTGGGCTTTGGGCTCCCTCCTCCCAGCTGTGTTCCTCCCCACTTGATCTCCCGAGGCTGGGAAGAGACACGAAAGCTTGCTTGTGCTCTCCTGTCAGACAAGTCCATCATATCATACTTCCTAGTCTTTAATTGCATTACTTTATTGTCAGATAACCGAAGCCAGGTTTATCTTCAATTTTTCATGGCCTCTCCAGCTCTTAACTTTGAACATAGCAAACAGCACCAAAAATCCCAGATGGCGTTGCTACAAAAGCTGGTTAAATTTCATTTTCTTCATCTGTAAATTGGATGCATATGAGCCAACCTTTGCAGGGAAGTGGCTGTAAGGCAGAACAAATACACTTGTAAATGCTCTGGACTCCTTCCTGTAGCACCATCTGGAGAACCTAGTGCTATTATTCCATGGATAAGATGGTAAGGTCTTTTGTGAGAAATGTCTTTTTCCAGAAAGCTAGAATTCCAGCCCACTAATATTTTATGACTTTGGCATGTCATTAGAGTTTTTTTCAGACTCAGTTTCTCTCCTTTGCAAAATGAGATCAATTATACTGTCAACTGGCACCATAGCAACAACTCTTTAAATAATTTTATGCACTTTAGAAGGAAAGACATCAGGGACATCATGTATTTTTCATTTTTTTTAAATATTGAATTATTCCAACTAGAGGTAATGGTTTTAAAAAATCCAAGTGGGGAAATTAGCAAAGACATGCACACAAATCACTGTGCTTCTTTTTCACATACAGCATGACTGTGCATTTTGATGTTAAGGATAGGCAATTTTCATGGGTATGTTTTAAATGTGCTGAGTCTTTTTCCTGAGGTTCCTGGATTCAAGGGGTTGAATAGATGGGAATTCCTGCTGTCTCTGGAGAAGAGCTTACTTCCTTTCCCAGGCTTCCCAACCCAACCCAAGATCACTTGTCATTGAGATTAACTTTTGAGGAGGCACCCAGGAGCCAAACTCTCTGGGAGTGTGAGATCTTTTTCTGGATGTCAGGAACTGGCAAGTGTGTATGACTCAGGAGGGACATGCATCCATGTCGCAGAAGAAGGCTGAGGCTACAAAACCTGCCCCGGGAAGGAAGCAAGTGGATGTTATACCTCCGCTACCTTGCTGCTCTGAAACAGGAAGACATCTATCCCATCCCTCTGGGCGTTCAACATTCCACTCACAAACTCCCCTCCCTGGAGTCTCTCTCTGGTTCAGTTAATCAAACGTTCCAGAAACCAGCCCTTCCCCCGTCAACCCAGAGGACTCACTAGTTTTGATGTGAAAGGTCTTGATTCAGGAGCTCTTGATGGCCCCCTGCTAAACCATTGATTTTTATTAAACGTCCTACCCCCTGGCGCATTTGGCAGGTCCCAGAATTCTGTCCTCTTGTGTCCCTTTCCATTTTCTTCATGGTAAGCCCCTCCTCCATCAAATAAACCCCAACTTGTGTTTAAGACCTTCCTGGAAGATGACTCTATAGCCTCCCTTTCTAGACCTTCACAACCCTCACTCTCATTCAAATGAGAGAATCACTAAAGGGCTCCTTGTCCTTGCCCCCCAGCAGACCCTCATAAATCCACAGCGAGGTTTTTTTTTTAATTAAAGCGTCCAAATAATTAATGATCAACTCCATTTGTGCCATTGAAAACCCAAATGTCACACGGTTGAAAAGACCCAACCAAATAATTCAGTGTACCCTATAAAGCTTTAAAAAAGCAGAGCCCAAGAGGCCTGCATGACTGGTTTCTGTGCTGTCTGAAAAGCCTGGTTGGGTTTTTGGGCACTTGATTGGATTCCAGGAATAATGTGCCCTGAGCACAAAGGGCTCTTTTGATGTGTCTGTGCCATGGCTCCTCCTCCTTTCCTCCTCACTTTACCTGGGATACACATTCTCCTTGTCTCCCAAGTTGGAAAAAATAACCCATGGAAGAGAGGAAAAACAGCAGAGGAAAAGTCAAGGGTGGGGGGTGGGGGGAAATTCTGAAGTTCTTAGTCTAAGTCTGGTTACTAAAGCCTGGTATTCCAGAAGGAATAGAAGTGAGGTATACACAATGTCTGTGACCAGACACTGGGAAATATAATGACAAAATGTCTATTGTTTAAATGCGGCCCCTTGAGCTATGGGTAATGAGTGGGTCTTCCAGCAAGGACCTGCTACTTTTAAAGAGTCAGAGGTATGGCATATTACCAACCCTAAAACATGGATTTACATGCCTAATCACACAAAGAATCTTATAGATAGTGAGTGCATCCTGTTGATTTTCTATGGAAGCTAGAATATTCAGGAAAGATGAAAAGAAAGAAGACAGAGCTCCATTGCTAGAATTCCTAAGTGTAAGTATTGGCCCTGGGAGATGAGGAATGTGGGTCTAGGCCCAGCGGTAGGGATGCCCTGATTGGCAGCAGAGTGCAGTGAGCTGGTGGCAGTCCTCCTTCTGGGCTAACTTGAAGAGGCTGTTCTTTTTTTCTAGTTTCATTTTCCTTATCTGCATAAAGATACACTTGTACTACACCATCATCAGCTCTGAGATTCTACTTCAGGAGTCTGTTGCTGACCCCAAATTGAATGGCTCACAGCAATCCACTATTTAAGTTTTTCCTTTATCTCAATAATGGTTTATAGCTATCTGTGTAGAGAATTGTATATACATAGATGCATTAGTAGATTTGCCCCAAATATCTGATAGTTTTAATGTTATTGTAAATATATATTTTTTAATTTCACTTTTTAATTATTAGTTATTGATATTTAGAAATACAATTGATTTTTGTATATTAAATTTGGTCACAGTAACTTCACCAAATTCACTTACTAACAATTTTTTGATAGATTCTCGGTCTGTCTTTTCACCTCCAGCTTTTAGTTAGTGAGATCACAGGGCAGATGTTCAGTATATTTTTTAGGTTTCTTGGGTTGTAAGCAACAGAAGTGACTCTGGCTAACTTAGATGTCAGGTAGAGTCTATTTTAAGAGTAGGGGACAGTTCTGTGAGTCACAGGAAAAGATGAGCTGTCAGACCTCAGAAAAGGACAGGGCCCAGAAGAGCATTAGGGGACAAATCAACTCTTTCTGTCAGGATGATCTCTGGACTTATCTTTGGGTCATGTCTCTCAAGGTCCAAACTCTTTAGAGAGCAAGTCTTGTTGTCCCTATTTAGATCCAGCCCTTGCAGTGTTGCCAGTTGATTGAGAGCTCCACCAAAGCCACATGTAATGCCGGAAGAGTGGCACCCTGAAGGAAATTCAAGGTGCTGTTATAAGAAGGGAGAATTAATGCTGGAGAGGAAGAACAACAGCTGACCACCAGGGATGGTATATAATTAGATTTTTCTGTCCCTCACCCATCTTATCAGGCATGCAGATTAGCACTTAAAGTTCTGTTGATAGTGGTGATGGAGAACATTACAGTTTCAGACAGCCCTACCTTCCCTTCTAGCCATCAAAAGTACTTGGGTTCACTGTCAATGGCCTGTGTTGTTCATTTATACGTGAAAGTGGACCCTTTGCCTAGTTTGGCTTCCCTGGGCTTCAATCCATCTCCTTCTTTTCCATTAACATGTACCATGCTGTTGACATAGGTTTGATTAACAACCAAATACATCTGTATTCTGTCTTGCTGGCTTGCCTCTATCTTCTGTCTCTTTCTAAGGATGATGATGTGTTTACTCTGCTGCAGTTACTTTGGAATAAGAGACCTAGAATTTATCCTGAGATAGTCAGTAACTACACTGAATTCTCTCTGTTCGTTGAACTGTGGACTCTGGGCTTCAGCACAGAGTGTATAAAAGATATCTGTGGGTTTCCTAGGTATGCTTAATCCATAAGAAAATGGATCTGGGTCATCATGATCGATTTTCTTAAGGAGGGAATTATAGTGAAAATAAAGTGAGGTTAAAAGGCTCTTATCTTTGCCATCACTCATCTCCACCTTTATTTATTGCCGTCTCTGGTTTTCATTAGCATGCTGACAACCAGAGCTATAGACATTTCCATGCACACTTCAACTGCTGCCCTGATTTCAGTTCCAAGTTATGAAACCTATTCTAAACCTTAGAGGGGAAGCTACAAACCGTAACTTGAAATTTCAGTTTACAGAGTCCCGAAGATGATTCCAGGAATTGAGCAGGGAGGAGTCTTGGGAATCAGAAACCAAACTATCACCTCCTTCCTCCCCCAAAAAGGACCTGAGGAAATTTGAAATGAAACTCATAAAATACCCTTTTCACAACATCCCAACTGGAAAAAAAAAACTGCAAGAGAACATCTCACCCAACTCCCTCCCGGCAACTACTCCTAACTAATCCCAGATAGAAGGAGGCGTCTCTTATTCTTCAAGATCACTTGAAGGACATTTCACAATTCCCCTTGGTCACCTGTTTCAAAATATAAAAACTGGATGCCAGGAAAATATTTCTCATATTCAAATGCCAGTTCTTTCTTCAATTCAGACCATTTGGATAATTAAAGTATAACATTTCAGAACTGGAAGAGGCTTTAAATACCATTCGGTCTAGAGGTTATGACTGGTGACCCAGGGAATGAGACATATTTTACTAGGGCCACAGAAAGTTTAATTTTGAATTTTTGTATCAGTTGCCAATGCTTAGATATTAAGATAGTTTTTTTTTTTAAATCCCTATAGGTGGCATCTCTAGAAAACTCAGAAGATCTGGAAGCACAGTGGCCCTCATTCTCATAACAACAATCAGAGTTAGGTGCTTCTCTTTAGACCAGGGTTGTATGGGGGAAATAAACTCTAGTCACAGAACCCACCAGGTTTGCTTACTTCATCTACCTTAAACAGCTAGCTCCTATCAGCATCTAAGTTTATGATCCCTCATTTTGCAGATATGAAAGCTGAGAACCAGAAAAATGATTTGACTGTGATGATCAGCTGTAGGTGTGACAAGAGCTCGGACCCAGAACTCCTACTTCCTGGTCCAGTGGTCTTCCACTGTCGAGCACTGCTTCCAGATTCTAGTCTAGCCACGCCAACCTGGGGCAGCTGAAGAAGAAAATTATACAGGATGGGGAGGTGACATAATAAAAGTTAAAACCTATAGTTTCCGTATGTCCTGTCACTCTTTGCGGTCCTCGGGCCAGCTTAGCAATATGCTGATAGAGGTATCTATCCCCTACAGAACATTAAGGAAGACAATTGGCTGACACCTGGTGAACAGCAAAGGAAGCGTTCAGCGGGAAGGCTGGAAGACACAGGTCCATTTCATGTCGAGGGGTGTGTGGGGGGAGGTTGTTTGAGGAGTAGTTCTCAGTGCTTTTAATCAAAAATAGAAAGAACCAAGGTGATATGCCCATTTTCAACTCTTGGGAAAACTAAAAGGAGACTTATAGAGAATATGAAGATATGGGGGGAATTTTGCCTGTCAAAAAAAATTAAAAACAAAGATTCTAATCTAAATATATGTTTATAAGAAGCTATTAGAATCAAAGGTCAGTTTGATAAAAAGTAAAAGCTGAATAGTATATTTCTCATGAAATTGCTCAGACTAGTTCTTTGGTACATGTAGATGCAATCTAAAACAGTCTTTGAGTCTCTGAAGAGGGAGTGATCGGTGGGCAGCGTAAGAATTCTATGCCAACACTCTCTTGCAACAAGAAAGAACAAAATTAGGTTAAACATGTAGGCAACGTTTATAGCCCCAAAGTACCCGATCACTGCAGTCAGTTCAGGCTCAAAATAGGCTAGTTATCATGTGGTCAAAACAGCTGAAGAATTAAGTGCATCATTAACAACCACTAGTTGTTCCGGCCAAGTATAAACTAACCCTTTGAAATGGTTTCTGGCTGTGAATGTGGCTCAACATAGGGAAAAGTGGCCAAAAGAGGCTTTCAGATTTCTTTCCTGTAGCTCTTCACTCATAACCAAGAAGGGCTGGAGAAGGAGCCCTTCTTCCTAAGAACAGAGACATGATTTGAGCTAGAGATAGTCAAATCTAGTTGGAATTTTAAGGAGTGTAAATCCCTCCATTTCCACCAAGGACACATTCACAATTGGCATTTGTGTGGAGAGTAGCTTGTAGCCAAGAGATCTTTCTCATGGGCAACTTATTTTTAATAAGTGTGCTGGCCTTTGCAGGTTTCAGAACAAATTAACATTTATTCCCTCTCAGAGCTCAACAGCAGGGAGAGGGCTGCATTTACCACTTGACCACTTCCCTTCCCCTCCCAAAACTTCCTTCTTTAGAAAATCAGAAATAAATTAAAAGAGCATCTGGAAGGGCCAACACAGACCCAGTGGTCTTTATAAAATCTTATACTATAGAATTGTCCTCTCTTTTGATCTTGGTTGGGTGCCAGAAAGGCTTGCTAGATGGAGAATTTCTTTCCTCTGATGATGGTGAAGACCTCTAAAATGGGAATGCAAACTAGTGCAACCCCTATGGAAAGCAATATGGAGATACCTTCAACAGATTCAAGTAGACCTACCATTTGATCCAGCAATCCCATTATTGGGCATATACCCAGAAGAACAAAAGTCATTCTTTAACAAAGACACCTGTACCCGAATGTTTATAGCAGCACAATTTACAATCGCAAAGATGTGGAAACAACCCAAGTGCCCATCGATCATCCACGAATGGATTAGTAAACTGTGGTATGTGTATACCATGGAGTACTACTCAGCTATAAGAAATAACGATGATACGACATCTCTTTGGTTCTCCTGGAGAGAGCTGGAACCCATTATACTAAGTGAAGTATCCAAAGAATGGAAAAACAAGCATCACATGTACTCACCAGAAAACTGGTTTCCCTGATCATCACCTAAATGTACATCAGGGAAGGATACCAATTGGATACCAGACTGGGATGGGGGGTGGGGGGAGGGGGTGAGTGTATGCCTACATGATGAGTGCATTGCACACCCTCTGGGGAATGGTCATGCTTGAAGGTGCAGGCCCGGGGAGGTGGGGGGGGAGGGGATGGAGGTATGACTACATGATGAGTGCCAGGCGCACTGTCTGGAGAATGAGAACAGACGCGCTTGGGACTCTGACTCGGGGGGATGGGTGGGACGTGGAAAATGTATATAACCTAAACTTATGTACCCCCATGATGAGCTGAAATAAAAAGGGAAAAAAAAAAAAAGAGAAAAAAAAGCTGAAGGAATTTCTTCCAGCTGCAAGAACAAGACACTAGAGTAAAACTTGCATCTTCAGGAAAGAATAAAATATCAAAAATAGTAAATATTTGGCATATAAGTCATGGTTCAGCCAGAGAAATATACATGTATTCATGCTCTGCATAATGAAATTTCGGTCAATGACAGACTGCATATATGATGTCATATGCATCACATGGTGGTCCCATAAAATTATAATAGAGCACATATAGGAAAACCTGATATATGGCACTTGATATTGCCATTGCAGATCGAGTAGAGGAAATGATTGATATTCAGTCATGGTGCTGGGACACTGGCTTGATTTTTCATATGGAAAAAATATATATAAATATTATAGAAGTATATACCATCTAGGTATAATCTGTGATGTTCATCCAATGATGAAATCACCTGAGGAGGCATTTCTGAGAACTATCTCCATGGTTGGTTAAGTGATGCCTGGCTGTGTGTATGTATATACAGAGAGAGAGAGAGAGGTGTGTGTATACACACACACACACACACACACACAGAGGGGAGATTGTGGAGGGAGGATTATTACAAAGAATTGGCGTATACAATTATGGGGTCTGGCTAGGGTGGGTGATCAATAGGGAAGATAATGAGAAAACTAGAACCCCACAAATCTGGAGCCTCTGAGCTCAGGGAGAGCCTAAGCCCTCTTTTAAAAGTCTCACACAGGAGAATCTCCCTTTTGATTAATTTAAAGTCAATGAATAATGATTAGGGACTTTAATCACATCTACAAAATTCCTCTAGAACAGCACCTAAGTCAATGTTTGACTGAATAACTGGAGCTATGGTTCAGCCTAGCCAAGTTGACATATCAAAAAGCCATCATATCTGGGTAAATATAAAACACTAATTTCTTTCCTCTTAAGTTCTTTAAAATACCTATAATTGCTTACACTAAAATTTTAATATGTTGATGGGATTTTCAATTTATGTAAATGTTATACATGTGACAAATGTAATATAAAATATGGTGGGTATGGAGTAAAGGGACCAATGGTGTTTGTCAGGTTTACATGATTGGTAATATTAACTTTTAGTCAACCAGGAAGGTAAGATAGGTAATACATAGACAGAACAACCAACAGTATATATAATAATGTGTACTTTAAGCCAATATAAATTAAAATAGAAAACTAAAAATATTCAAATAACCTAAAATAAGGCAGAAAAAGGAGAAGAGAGGAACAAAAATCAAATAGTAATATAATACAATAGCAGACCTAAATTCAGCCCTATCACTAATTACATTAAATGTTAAAGGTCTCAGAATTAGAAGGGTGAGAGTGTCAGAGTAGATTTTAAAAAAAAGCAAGACTCAAGCATTTGCCTGTAAGAGACACAGTTTAAATATAAAGATACTTATAGTATGGAAGTAAATGGATGGTGAAGATATACTATGTAAGCAGTGAGCATAAGAATGCTAGACTGATGATATTAACAAGCAAAAAAAAAAAAAAAGTAGATTTCCTGACAAAGAATATAACCAGTGATAAGATTTTTAAAGGTGGTAGTTCACTGGGAGGGCAATAATTACAAATGTGTTTGTATCCCATAACTCAAGCTAACGAATCAACACTCAACAGAGTTATAAAATAAAAGACAACTCCCCAATCTTAGTAGATTTTAACACCCTTTCTCAGCAATTGATAGAACAAGATGGAACATCAGTAAAGACACTGACAGAAAATCTAAACGTCACTATCAACCACCCGAATCTAATTGACATTTATAGAACAAAATACACAATCTTTTCAAGCACATATGGTACATTAACCAAGAGAGACCATATATTGTGGCATAAAACATGTGTCAATAAGTTCAAAAAGACAGAAATCATGTAGAGTATATCCTGTGATCACAGAAAATTAATCAACAATAACATATCTAGGAAAATCCAATTATTTGCAAATAAATGACATACTTTTAAATAATTTATGGGTTCAAGGACAAAATCACAAGTAAAATTAGAAAGCATTTTGAACTGAATGGTGAAGAAAACACAATATCAAAATTTGTAAGATGCAACTGAAGTAGTGCTTAAATGGGAAGCTTATAGCTTTAAATGCGAAAGCAGAAAGGCCTAAAAACATTGGCCTAAGATTCTACCATCAGAAGTTCAAAAAAGAAGAGCAAAATAAGCTCCAAGGAAGTAAAAGGAAGAAAATAATAACAAGAATAGAAATCAATGAAATTAAAAATAGTTAATAGAAAAAATTAACAAGGCCAAAATCTGGTTCCTTGAAAAGAACAACAAAATTAACAAACTCTTAGTTATGCTGATAGAAGAGAAAGGAAGGAAAGAAGGAAGGAAGGAAGAAAATACATGTCACCAACATCAGGAATAAAAAAAAAGAGGTTATCCCCACAAATCCTACAGACTTTAAAAGGAAGGATAGTAAGTAAATACTGGAGCAACTTTATGTCATTATAGTTTACAGCTTAGATGAAGGGGGTACTTTTCTTGAAAAAATGCAACTTACTCAAATTGGCATGGGAAGAAACAGAAGATATGAATTATTATATTTGTAATAAGGATATTTCATATATTATCCCCCCCAAAAAAGAGAAACAATAGGCAAGCAGCAAAACATATGAACAGGTGACTCACAGAAGAAGAAACTGAATGGTTCCTAATTCTATGAAAAGATGTTTGACCTCAGTAACAACTCAGAAAATGTAAATTAAAACTACAGAGAAAACATTTAACACCTAACAGGAAGAAATTAAATTCCTGACAATAAGAAATATTAGTGAAAATGTAAGATCAACAGGAACTCATAAACTTCTAATGGTTATGTAAATTGGTACAAACACTTTAGAGGGCAATCTGGCAACATCTAGTAAAATTGGCAAAATCGATATCCAACAACTCAGCACCTCTACTCTGAGGTATATGCCAAGGGAAACTTATACATGTACACAGGAAACACATATACCAGTGTGCATGGAACCATTGATTGTTAATAGAAAATGCTGGAAACAAACTAAACATCCATAGAGAGAGAAATGTATAAAAAACCTATTTTGACCTATTTATACATGGAATTCTAAACAGAAGTTAATATAATAAAACTAAAGCTACATATGCAACATAAATAAATCTCAAAAACTTAGGGGAAAAAACCAAGCTGCAGAAGAATACACAAATGATACCATTTGTTTAAACACTTAAAATATGAAAACAATGCTATATAATTTTAAGGATACATAGAGAGTAGGCATATACAATGGAATGATAAATGCCAAGATCAAATACTGTTGTCTCTACTGAGAAACAGAGGAATGGGATCAGAGGTGATACAAGGGGTTTTAACCTTATTTGTAATGTTTATTCTTAGGCTGGTTGGTGCACACATGGGTATTCACTAGAGCAGCAGTTCCCCACCTTTTTGGCACCAGGGACTGGTTTCATAGAAGACAATTTTTCCATGGACAGGGAAGGGGAGGAGGGAGGATTGTTTCAGGATGATTCAAGTGCATTGCATTTATTGTGCTGTCAGATCTCTCACTTGTGATAATCTGTATTTGCCGCCACTCCTCAGCTCCAGCACCACCGCCTAAGCTCCTCCTCAGATCATCAGGCATTAGATTCTCATAAGGAGCGTGCAGCCTAGATCCCTGGCATGCACAGTTTACAGTAGAGTTCAGGCTCCTATGAGAATCTACTGCCGCCACTGATCTGACAGGAGGCAGAGCCTATGTGGTGATGCGAGCTATGGGGATCGGCTGTAAATACAGATGAAGCTTCACTAGCTCGCCCACTGCTCACCTCCTGCTGCGTGGCCCGGTTCCTAACAGGCCATGGACCAGTACCTGTCTACAGCCCGGGGATTGGGGACCACAGCACTAGAGTATTCATTGTACCTTATGTATGTCTGAAATATTCTGTAATTTAAAAAATCAGAAAGGAACTGGAGTCCCAAACATGGCTGCTTGGCAAAAAATGGAGGCTGTAGTCATAATGAGGGATCAGACGCCCTTGCTGAATGCCCTCAACTGTTTTGACTTCTGGAGGGGCGGGCCATGATTACAGCTGCGATTAGGTGACTCACCATAATTATGTTTTGTTGAAATTGAATTTATTGAAGCATGAATCATTCTGCCCAAGTCCTACCTAATTACTCCAACACTGTGGATGGGAAGGATGGCAAAGGAGTTTTCCATGGAGGTCATTATAGAACGAATGTGTGCGTGTGTATTCACGCATGTGTGTGTGTATGTGCATGTATGTGTGCATGAGTGTGCATGCCTGCACACACTCAGCCTCACTCACTTTGCAGAAAGCCAGCAGCACCACGCTGTCCTTTGTGATGAATCTTTATACATGTTTAGCTGTGGTTTCTTCTGCTTTCCACCCCCTACTCATATTTATGAGCAACTCACTATTTGGCTGCTTGGCTCCCTGGGGGTCTCTGTGCCTCAGACCGCAGGCCCCTCCAAGTGTTGGTGGTGCCTCAAAGCCACTAACTTGCAGATTTTATCCTTGTTCTCCCGGCTCAGACCTCCCACTGCTCGGCGGGCAACTTAGGGATGCCCTCAGAGCTGTGCACCCGCTGCAGAGCTGTAATTTAAATCAACACGGGTGCTCTGAGGGGCAAACAGCTAACCTAGAGTGCGGTGGGAACCCTTGGGGTACCCCCCTCTGTGGCTCATGTACAGGGAGGAGTGGGGGGTGGTGACAACTCAGGGCTCTCACACACTGTGATGCACCCAGCCTCACACAGGCAAAGAGGTTTGAGCCTTTCTTCTTTGCCTCCCCCAGCATGTGAAGATGGGGAGACTCATTTATTTTATTTTTGTGGGCTTCAAATTGAACAAATAAAATGGTCCATGCCTGTAGCATATGGACTATGGGCCTGAACATGAGCGAGAACTCGCTGACCAAGAGTTTTCCTACCACACAATGGGCTGCAGAGGCAAATGCCATCATCATGATAGCAATGAGTGCAAACACGTTTACACCGCTTAATAGATGCAAGCAGTGTCTTAACCACTCTACACATTTCACATGTTTAATCTTGACAACTCCACAGGGTGGGTGTCTTTACTAGCTGTACTTTGCAGATAAGGAAACTAAGGCACAGGAAGATTCGGTAACCTGCTCACACTCACTTGCTAATAAATGGGGGAGGCCAGACTCCAACTCAGGCTGTCTGGACCCAGACGCTGCTTCTAACCACTCCCTGTGTGCCTTGCACATGGCAGGCTCAGTACAGAGTCATCTGATGGAACCTCAGAACAATTTCCGCTTAACAGATGAAAAAACTAAAGCTGAGAGGGACAAAGTAACCTGCAGATATTATGCAAATAGTAAGTAGTATAACCAGGATCTGTAGCTAATGTGCTTCATTGCACATCCACCTACGTCTACCCCTTTTGGTTCAAATGTCTGGCTGGGTGGGGAAGCCCAGGCAGATGGGGACACAGGCAGAGGAATCATGAGGAATGGCCCATGGCACAAGGAAGCTGTATTCCACCCAACTGCCCATTAGCAGGCGCTCCCAGCAGGCTCCCAGGTGCCCTCATCTGCCTCCAATTCTGACGTAGGAATCATAAATCATGGAGATCTTTTTCTGATGACTCCATCTTCTCCTACAACCAGGTGAAGGGTTCAAGAGCCAGTTCAATTCTTTCATTTACAGGCCAGGAAACTGATACCTCAATTGCTACATGATTCATCTGTGATTACACAGCTAGACAGTATCAGACCCAAAATAAAACTCAGAAATAATGGTCCTGAGAAAATCAACAGCCTTGAGCCACTGAAGGAATGGTCAGACATCCAGTCCTCTGACTTCCTCTGTTCTTTAAAAGCTCATTATTCTTCAGTCACACCACAGAAATGTCCCTCACACAAAATAGGGGAAGTGTTGCATGGTAGAGAAATGCTGAATTTGGAGTCAGAACTTGACATTCCAGTTTCAGCTTTGCTATTCATGTGCTGTGTTATCTAGGGGAAGTCACATCATTTCAGACCCTCAACTTGCTCACCTGTCCAAGGGAAAAATTGTAAAAACCTTTCTTTTAGACTTATTTTGAGCTTGAGTTAAATTATCACATTTGAAAGCACCTGGTACAGTTTCTAGTACACTTTTGGGCTTAATGAATGCTTTGTCATCACTGTTTGATTGGAGGAAGAGTATTTGGGATCCTTGAGGAATTTTGTTTGATTTTCTACCCCAAATGGACCACCAAGTGCTTGCTTTTTTTCTTAATTCTGAACACTTTTATAATTGTGTCTTCTATTCCTATTACCTTTTCTTTTTTCCAAACTCTTATTTTGGCATCATCCCCCAGCCTGACAAGTGTGTTATCAATTTTATTATCCAGGATACTGAGGATGGTAATGATCACTTTCCATTTCTGACCTTTAGGGATGCTCACTTATCACACGTGGGCCTTGGCCTCTCCCAGGTGGAGCCCTACTCATGGGAATGTGGTGTGTGCTGTGAGCTGTGCAGCCACTTGTACATCTACCAAAGACCCATGGGTCCTATTTCTCTCATGCTATTGGTCACAATATGCACTGTCCTGGTGGTCACCCTCTTCTTGAAAGTTATCCCATCCTACCCTCTGCTATTACTCTTCCCCAATTCTCTTCTCCTTTCTCTGATATCCTCTGATTTCTCCAGTTGATCTTTTTATTTCACCCATTAGCCACAGCATCACTTGGGCTCAGTATATATCCATTTGCTTTAATTTCTATGACTAGAACAGTGACAACCCCTCCCCCTTTTCCCCTATTTGGATAAAAACCCAGAAAGAAAATGGCATCTCATGAAGAAACTTAACAGGTCTTATTTAAGTAGTCATCTTAAAGCTATGGCTGAGTCTTTAACCTGTAAAGTAAAGCTTAGACCTGAATATTAATAACACAGAAATATCCTTGAACATTCTGTATATGCAGAAGATTTAATGAAAATTTGGGGGAAAAGAAAACCAATATGAATGCTTTGTCTTTGTTATTCAAATTAAAGAAAAATGCATAGTTTATGTTCCAATACACAGAGGGAAGTTAAAGGAAATCTCAAGAAACACAGGGGAATAAGAAGGTAGGAAGTCAGCAATGGAGGTGACCAGAAAAATTTAATTTGCTGAGATTTTATATGCACTACCCTAATCATAGCAAGGGAGTTCTAACATTTTTAGGAAGTGGAATTTGGATTTAGGACAGCTTCATCTATTTATAGGATTTAAATTACAACCATTTTTAAACTAGTACCAGTATGCATACAGCTCCAAAATAAATCTGTGGAGCTGATATTGCTCTTAAAAACATTATCTTTTTCTGTTCATCGCTTCATCTCCTTTGTGCATCTCCATCAATGATGCCTCAATCTGCCCAAGAGCAAGCTTGTAACTTGAACGCATCTTCTCCCTCCTTCACCCTCCATCTCCACTTCACATTTAAATCCTGCCAACACCCCAGGGGATGGGTGAGAGGAACCACAATGGATTTAGATGTGATTGGTGTGTTGCTTGCAATACACCAAGTTTAACCTAAGACAATCAGCCTGCAAAAAGGAACAATAAACTCCCATCCTTACTTTTCATCACCAAACTGGCCAAAACAGATTAGGTTGGTGGAACCATTTGTTCCTGCCTGGTTTCCACAGAACATGTGTATTCAGCAAAGACTTCTTAGAATTCCATCTTCCTTTGTAACTCATTTTTCCTTTCTCCCATTTCTTTGCCCCCAGATGCCTGAAGCAGTCTCCTGACTTATATTCTTGTTTCCTTTTTGTGCTCTCCCCTCAGCCTCTATTATCTAACTTATTTAGACTTTAGGGAAATTGAGCCGTGTTTTCACCATGTATTGCTCTCACTGCAGATTGAAAATAGTCATGAATAGGCTGCCCTATGTAAGCAGGAGACAAAGTAAGTGTTCGTGACCTAAATATTTGAGACATTGGTTCTTGGTAAATGAAAAATCTGCTTCATCTCATGAGGTTGTGTATTTAAGCAGACATTGGGTGAGAGGTTGAGAAAGCTTTATATCATATTTGGGGGGAAAGGCCACTGTAACTCTATCACTAGAACACCTGGGAAACTAGAGTCATCTGCTCCAGAGACCAGAAGATCTAAAACTTGGATTCCAGAAGATTGGGGACCACTCTCTGAGCACCCATCAGCATGCATATATACACAATCACTTCCAGAAAGAAGAGGGATTGGGCAGCTGGCTGGATTTACTGAGACATCTTGAACTATTTTTTGAATGTTTGGAGTTGGGCAAATGAATGCATTGTGCCCCAAAGCACCTTTTTCCCTTCATTTAAAACCTATGTGTATTGGAAAGGAAATTTAATTCTTCTGTTTCTGATTCACTCACATTTAACCCATCAAAATCCAGCTTCATGGGAACCACTGGATGACCGTAAGCCTTCTGAACCTTGTGTAATAAACCACTTGGAGCTGTCTTTTCTTTGAATCTCAGAAACCACAATGAGGAACTATTTTCAGTGGCTTTAGTCTGGGGAGCAAGATGGGAGTTTGATTTTGACCTCAGATTTCACCACAGCCAACAAATTCTAACTTTGTCCAGACACATTGCCACGCCTTGTATTTAGTTCTTGCCAACAGCCTAAGGTCCAGGAACCACTGTTTTGTGAAAAGTCAACAAATATGGACTGAGCTCCAACTCAAAATGTGTGGTGGGCACTGTGTGGCTCTCTGGCACTGGGTCTCAACGTCCTCACCAGTGGTGTGCACCTCCCTTTCCTGATCTTTGAGTGGCTCTTCTCTATGCGACAGTCTAAGTGTGTAGGAGATACCTCGTACTGTTCAGTCATAAAGGATCAGTGGGAGAAGGAGGGAAAGAGAAAAACATCAGGAAATAGAATCCCATAAAGGCAAAGAGAGCATTATAACTTATACACTGATGGCATGGATTATGGGAACATTTGCAGAATATGACTGTAGTTCACAAAATCTATATGCTCACCCACAAGTGTATCTTTAAACTACTTTAAACCTAACGTGAAAATTGAGATCATGTTTGGTCAATTCAATTACCTACATCAGGAGAAGATGAAAGAAGAGTCATAACTAATATGCAAACAATTATTATCCAGATTTGGCTTTTGATTTCTCTCTAACAATCATGGACAAATTCAAACATTTAATCCCTCTCTGCCTGAGCCTGAGTCTCACATGTGGGAGACAGAGGCAGAAAAACATTTATTTCTAGCCCACCTACCCCTAGTTTCCTGCCCAACTGGATAAATGGTAGGAAAAGAAGCCAGGTGGTCCTGATCTATTCACAGATAACCTGTTCACAGGTAATCAGGAGCTGGATGTTCTCCCTGCAGAGCAAGCAGGGCTTAGAGTTTCCTGACTTGTGCCTACCACATTCCCAACCTCATGTTTCATTAAGATCAGGGAGCTTATAAACATCATTCCTGGAGCTCACATTTCCCCATGGCCTTTCAAGGCACACTGTGTCTTTCCTCCTGAGTCCCACAACAACATACAGAGGAGAGAAGAAAAGAAAAAAGAGTATAAGCATCTTTTTCCAACTTTCCATTGAGACCATGGTGTTATTTATGCCCCTTCATTTCATCCAGTGCATGACTCTGGGCTACCTAGCTATTAAACATTCACTAATTTTGAGACTTGTGCAAGTATAATTTTCAGCAGAACAGTGGTTTTTATTGTTTCTCTCTGGTCTCAGAGTAACTTAGGCCATCTAAAGAGAAAGGATGGAGCTTTCTTTTGTCAAGTCAGAACAAAAATGGAAAAGAAAATTCATTTGAAATCCAGAAAGAAAAATAAAAATTAAAGAAGGAGATTCCTGACTTGGAAGAGACTACCTATCTGACCAGAATTAAAATCGGATACAATAAAGTCAATAACATGAATTCCCAACACATTGTCACTAGCATGAGTTGTTCACCTGAATTGCCTCCAGCCAGGGCAGCTGTGATAGGAGGGATACTTAAGGCTTTGAAATCAGGTTTACCTGGGTTCAAATCCCAGCTCTGCCTTTTGCTGCCTCTATTTCCTCATCTTTATGAGCAACAAGGTTTATCATCCACAAAATAGGGAAAATAATTCCTCTTCATAGTGTTGTCATGAAGATTGAATGGATTCTGGATTTAAAGTGCCTAGTGTAGAGTTGACACAGAATGGAAGGTCATAAATGACAGCTATGAAATATCTAGCTCACAAACCTTGTTGTTTTTCCTGGAATTTTCACTGTTTGCTTTTTTGAGTTAAAGATTGAAAGTTACTATTAAAAGTCAAATATATTGCCTAGAAGAAATAACAGTAGTATCTTGCAGTGATTATCATCTTGGTATATATTAGTGCAGAGCCTAGCTTTCTGATGTGAGAGGGACAGGAGATAGGTTGACACCTCAAAGGAAAAGAAAAAAAGTTTAAAACATAGTATGCTGAGAAAGCAAATTCAAGTGGGCACTAATTGTTGAGACTCCAGGAAGTCAGGCTGCCGTATGAGAGTGGGGAACCAAAGGAAAGGAAAATAGCAGAAGAAATGACTCAAATCAGGCACTCAACATTATCTTCAAGGCCTCTCTCTCACTATCCAAAAGGGCTTCCAATCCCTCTTATACTTCAGTTATATTTATGGGCAATGGGTCTTCAATTCCCTCTCTCATCATCTTATGTTCATATTTCTAAATGTCCTCTCTACCACCAGTTTCTTCTCTGTCCGGGAAGTTCTTTATGTTTCTGCTGTCTTTTTAAGAAACCAATTTGATCATATTTCTCCTCTACACAAATCTTTCCTGGACTCTTTGCCACCTGCAGAATAAACTCCAGACTCTTTAGCAAGGCACCCAGAGCCTTCACTAACCAACTGCAGCTCATTGTTTAGCTCTTCAATGACCTTCTTACACCCTGCATACACTTCTCAGTTTCCTAAACATTTCCTGCTTTTTCATGCCTTTGTGCATTTGCACATACCACCATTGCCTCTGAGTATAAAAACTCCAAAATTGCTTATTTATCTGATGAAATATTCATCCTTTAAGGCTGGAACAATTCATTTACTCATTCAACAAATCATTATTGAGAGTACAATATACACCAAGGACTGTGTTGGGGGTATAGTGGTTAACAAAACAACCTGGTCTCCACTCCCACAGCACCCAATGTCTAGTGGAGAGATGAATGTTAACTTGAAAATTTCTTAAATAACTTCATAATCATAATTGTGAATAAGTGCCGTGAAGGAAAATTATAGAATATCAGGTCCTCTCTGAAGCCCACTGAGATTCCCCAGGCAAAGGTTACTTATTCTCCTCTGAGCTCCAACAGTACTATATTTAGTTGGTGTTTTATCATGTCTGCCCTAATAGAATTTGAAGCAGAAACTGGGTTGTGTTTTAATGCTCAGAGTCAGGCAACATTTTTTACCTGAAACAGATGCACAGTATATGCGTAGGAGACGGCTAAGTGAATAAACAAATAAAATAAACAGCTTTAGGTAAGAGACTGACTCTTTGAAATTACCCTAAAAATAATGAGAGCAATAGTCCTAAGAGTTTTCACTGATCCCAAAAGTTTCTTTACTAGTATACAAACCTTTCAAGTTTTCTAAGCAAATATATCTCACAATAGAAACTGTGTTCATGGATTCAGTGTTTCATTGATTAATTAACTTATGACATTCTCTTATGAAAACCCCTCTCATAGTTTTCATTTTCATCTGGAATAAATTCTGGACATCCATGCATCTGAACAAGGCTGTTGTAAGTATTTGTGGGGTACTTGTCTATAGATTGTTACCTCTGTAGCCCTGGGCTACACCACACATACTGTATTGACTAATTCTTTATACCTCTCTTACTCATCCATTTTTAACATTTTTCCCTTTGTGTGTTTGGATTAATTTTTCAACTGAATCATTGAAATGAATGTTGTAGACATCATGACACTTTATCTCTAAACATTTCATTATGTATCTACTAAGAACAAGGACATTTTCCTATATATCCACATCATTACCATTCTCAATAAATTTACCTTTGATGCCATAATATTATCTAATATACAGTAAATATTCACATTTTCCCAATTATTGCAATAATGTCTTCCATGTTTTTTTTAAATCAAAGATCAAATCTAATGTCAGATTACAGTTATTTCTCATGTCCCTTTATTCTTCATTAACAATTCCCTCACTAGGCGGGGTGCGGTGGCTCACACCTGTAACCCTAGCACTCTGGGAGGCCAAGGCGGGCGGATTGTTTCAGCTCGGGAGTTCGAGACCAGCCTGAGCAAGAGCGAGACCTCATGTCTACTAAAAATAGAAAGAAATTATATGGACAGCTAAAAATATATATAGAAAAATTAGCCGGGCATGGTGGTGCATGCCTGTAGTCCCAGCTACTCGGGAGGCTGAGGCAGGAGGATTGCTTGAGCCCAGGAGTTTTAGGTTGCTGTGAGCTAGGCTGACGCCACGGCACTCTAGCCTGGGCAACGGAGTGAGACTCTGTCTCAAAATAAATAAATAAAAATAAAAAAATAAAAACAATTCCCTCACTATTTTTTTCTTTGCCTTTTGTATGAATGAGATTTTTGTAATACCCAGGCTGATTTTTATGTAACCAGCCCCACGAATTCAGATTTTTATGTACATGTTTTTGAAATATGTATATATTGTAGAATGTCTAAATTGAGCTGATTAACATATGAATAACCTTACATATTTATCATTTTTGTGGTGAGAACTCTTAAAATCTCTATTTGCAATTTTCAAGAATACAATACATTGTTATTAACTATAGTAACCATGTTGTACAATAGATCTCTTGAACTTATTCCTCCTATCTGACTAAAATTTTGTATCCTTTGACCAACATCTCCCCAACCCCTCACCCTGTGCCCAGCCCCTGGTAACCACCATTCTACTTTCTACCCCTATTAGTTCAATTTTTTTAGATTCCACATATAAGTGAGATCATGCAGTATTTTGTATTGCTGTGCCTGACTTATTTCACTTAACACAATGTCCTCCAGGGTCATCCATGTTGTCTTAAATGACAGAATTTCATTTTTTAAGGCTAAATAGTATTCCGTTGTGTATATAGGCCGCATTTTCTTTATCCATCTGTTATTTTACTTGTATAAATCATGGTTTGATAAATAATTGTATGAATATATTTTTTGTTTGTTTTATTTGTTTTTGCTTTTTTGTTTGTTTTTGAGAGTTAGCTTTAGGATAAAGTCATGGGAGTCAGACTGGAAAGGGAAATGTTGCACATATAACTATTTTAGATATTGCTATATTTCCCTACAAACGATTACACATTTAAACTTCCAGAAGCAATGTATGTACCTGTGCTAGGGGCTGAACTGTGTCCCCTCAAAATTTATATGTTGAAGCCCTAAACCCCAGTGCCTCAGAATGTTACTGTATTTGTAGATTAGGCCTTTAAAGAAGTGGATAAGTTGATCTTGGACTTCTAGCTTCCAGAGTTGTGAGATAATACAGTTCTGTTGTTTAACCCACCCAGTCTGTGGTATATTGTTATAGAAGCCTAAGCTGACTAATACAGCCACAGATTCACGAACAGTTTGTATTGTTAAACTAGTGATTTTTTTCCAATTTGATTGGTGATAAAAGTATAGTTTTATTCTGCATTACTATTATTATGAATGCAACTGCTCATCTTTTCATGTGTTTAAGTATAATTTTTCTGTATTTTTGTGGTAATTCATGATTTTTGGTCTTTTCTTCAATTTAAAAAAATGCTTTATATGAATATTTAATCACATTTAGAAAAATCTTTCCTACATTCAAGTTACAAAAAAGTTCACCCATGTTTTCTTCTAGTACTTGTGTGGTTTGTTTGTTTTATTTAGATTTCTCATTCTTTTAGAGTTTATTAGGGTGTATTGTGTAAGGTGTGGGTCCAGTTTTGTCTTTTTCCAAATGGCTAACCAACTGTCCCAGCACGAGGTTTTTAAAAGTCCCCATTTTCCCCAGTGATTTGAAATGCCACTTACTTCCAATAACAAATTTTCATGCACACTTGAATTTAGTTCTGAACTCTCTATTCTTTTCCTAGGGTCTCTCTATCCATATGCCAGTACCACACTGTGTTAACCACCAAGTAGCTGTGGTGGGTTTTAGTATCTGGTAAGATCATTCTCCCCTCATTGCTTCCCTCTGTCCCCTGCCCAGGGTTTCTCAGCTATTCTTGTATGTTTATTTTTCTACATGATTTTAAAATCAACTTGTTTAGCTCCAGAAAGCAAAACAAAAATCTTGTTGACATTTTTCTTGCAAGTGAGTTAAATTCACATGTTAACTTGAGAAGAATTGACATCTGTATGATGTTGAGTAATTTCTCTCCAAGAACAACAGATGCCTTTTCACTTGCTCAAGTCTACTTTAATGTCTTTCAGAAGAATGTTGAAATTTTACTCATTTAGATTTTGCGTTTTTTAAAAAATATTTCCCTTTCTTTGTTGCCATTATAAATATTTCCTCTTCTGTAATATCTTGTAATTGGTTAGTTTTTGTAAACATGAAGGCTATTGATTTTTATAAGATAATTTATATTGTACTGTCTTACTGAATTCCTTATCTAATTTCAATTATTTTAATCACTAATTCTCATGGGTTTTCAAGTTTTGTTTAATTTTCTTAATTCATCAGCAAATTCTTACACCTTTATCTAATTGTATTGATTAACAACTACAATACAATACAATGTTATATAGTAATGAAGATAGCAACCTTATCTTATTTCTGGCCTTAGAAGGAATGCCTCCTATGCTTCTCAGTTAAGATGCTAAGTTTAGGACAGATATATGCATATATGTATAAATTACATATATACATGTACATGCATGAAATTGTGTAAGGAAATCATCCATCAATTCCTGTTTTATTGAGTGAATTTTTCAGGAATGGGTGATGAATATTGCTGAAGGTCTTTTCAGCACCAATGAAGATAATTGTATGATTTTTCTAATCAAATATACTAGTAAAGTGAATCATATTAATGAATTTCTCCATATTGAAAATCCTTGCATCCCTGGAATTTGGTATTGATGTTTTATTTATTAATGCAGTATTTTATTTTGCCAGCATTTTATTTAATTTTAGCATCTACATTTGTACAAGAATTTGGCTTTTAGCTTCCTACAATAATAATGATAATTGTTATAATTTTCCCTAACCTTTATTAGGTTTAGAAATCAATGTTATACTCATTTCTTAGAAAGAATGTGAAAGCTCTCCTTTATTTTCTATATCCTGGAACAATTTATGGAGCATTAAGATTATCTGATCTTTGAAGATTTGTAGAATTCTCCTGTGAAACCACCTGGGTCTGGTGTTTCTATGTGGAATAATTTGTTGATAACATTCTCCAACTTTTTTTCACTCTGGGGAATGATTTGCTTAAGCTTCCTATATCAAATGGGGTCTGTTCTGGCAAATTAAATTTTCAATTAGAGTATCATCAATTTCATAGTTTTCAAATGTATTTGCATAGCGTTTTGCAACACAGTCCACTTGTGATTTATTTTTGTTTTTACAATGGTCATTTCCCTCTAGTCTTTTCTTATTTCAGATATTTGCACTTTGCCTTTTCTCCTTGATTAGGTTGGCTATTGGTATTTTGCTTTTCCTTTTATTCCCAAAGAACCAACATTTTGATTCATTGATTAGTTCTACTCTTTTTATTGTTTCCTATCACCTCAATTTCTTCTTTTGTATTTATTATTTCTTTCCCTGTGGTTTCATTTTAGTTACTTTGTAATTTTTCTAGATTTTTAATCTGGAAATTAAATGTGTTTATTTTAATTATTGTATTATTGACTTAAATATTTAAAACCATAGATTTTCCTCACATCACTGCTTTAATTGTATCTCATAAATTCTGATGTGCATAATTTCCATTTTATTACTGTTTTTAGAAAATATTCAGTTTTAATTTGTATAGCCCCTTCACCCAATAGGTGTTTAATAGAGAGATGCCATTGTGAATTTCCAGGTAGAAGAATCTCTTTAAATTAATTTCTACTTCATGGCACTTACTGAAGACTTGTGACTATAATGGAATCTATGCTTATGTCCCCCTAAAATTAATATGTTGAAATCCTAATGGTATTAGGAGGTAGGGTTTTGGGGGAGTGATTATGTCATGAGGGCTCTGCCCTCATGAATGGGATTAGTCTCTTTATAAAAGAGACTCCAGAGAGCTAGCTAGTCTCTGCCACCATGTGAAGACACAGAAAAAAGGTGCCATCTATGACCAGGAAGTATGTTCTCACCAGACGCAGCACCTTGATCTTGAACTTCTCAGCCTCCAGAACTATGAGAAATAAATTTCTATTGTTTATAAGCCACCCAGTCTATATTTTATTATAGCAGCCCAAATGGACTAAGACAGTAACCCAACATGTGGTCAACTTTTCTGAACATTCTCTTTGTGCTTAAGAAGAGGGTATATTTTCTATACTATTGAGTTGAGATTTGATATATGTCCATAATATCTACCTTATTCGTTAGGTTGATTAAACCTTTATATCCTTCTTTATCATTTCCCTTTGTCTGGAATACTTTTCTTAATCTCTTTATTCTCAGACTTTCTGAACCACTTTATTATAGGTGTATTTCTTATGTATCTCATAGAAATTGAGCTTTGTCATGTCCATTTGAAAATATTTTTAATGGAGGATTATGCAATTTATTAATAAACTTAATGAATTTATAATATGATAAATATAATTTATAAATACAACTAATGTATCTGTTCTCAACTCACATTTTGTATAAAATTATGTGTGTTATATTTCTTTCTCCATATGATTTGTTTCCTGTGCTCCATTTTATATTTCTTTTGATATTTAGGGAGATTAGTATTTTTGCTCTGGTGTTTACTTTTTTACTAATATCTACTACAATGCCCTTAGTCTGTTTACCCTGCTACCTATTGTTTTGTTTGCTTTAAATGATGTCCTTCATTCCCACCTATTATCTATCCAACAATGTATTATTTCAGTTTAGTCTGGACATTTAACAGTTGTACTACTTTTCCACTCTTGTCCCCATCCTTGTTTTAATTACAGATTTACATTGAAATGTATTCAATTCTCACTCTCAGTCCATTCACCAAAGTCTCCCAGGTCCTGGTCCTATCTCGGTTGAGTGACATTCACCCTCTAGTCAGTCCCTCAGAGAGGAATAGTGAGTACAGTGTTCTCTGTGGTCTTGCACATAGAAAACTGCTTCTCAGCTTGGTACGTGAAGCTTAGCCTATCTAGATAGAGCGTATTCCACACTTCCTTTAGTTTCTTGAAAATGTAACTGCATTGGTCTCTTATTTTATATGAGAAGTCTCATTTTCTTTCCTGTGTAAGTAATTTGGCCTTTTTGCCTGGAGACCTAGAGAATTTTTTCTCTTTACCTTTCAAATCTAATATTTTTATAGTATATGCCTTAAACTTCACTGTTCCAGGTTAATTTTCCCAGGTACGTTGTGGGTCCTTTAAAAATGCAGATTCAAGTCTTCTTTAAATTTCTTAGACTATAGCTTTAAACACTAGTAATTTTCCACTGTAATGTTTTTCTTTCTAGGGCTCTTGTGAGGCTTTCTTCTATCAATTATTTTCTCTCTGATCTCTTTTGCTGCATTCCACATTTTATCTTCATTCTCTTGGCTTTTTAAATTGTGTTCCTCAGTCGCTTATATTTTCAATCAAATATGTTGTTCCATGGGTACATTGTAATTTAGCCTCTATTGTGAAGATAATTTTGTCTTTTCCTTCTATTGCTTTACCAAGTTCACTCAATTCTTATTTCACATTTTTCCTGGGGTTCTTTTTGGTCTGTTTCTGTTCTAAACCCTAGAACTTCTGATTTTAGGTCTTTTGTTTTATATTTTCAATGCTTGTTTTAGGATATTTAATTCAGTTTGGGTGTTATGGTAAAGTTTTCTTCTGCTTCATGTTTGATTCTGTTAAGATAATTTTCATCTGCCGAAATGTTTTGATTCTCACATTTTGTTTCCTTAGTATGAATGTCGTCTGCCATTTTCTGTCCTTTTTTAAATGTTTAAATACACAGTTGTACATAGGCATAGTGACAGCATTTGAATGACTGACAATGTTTCCTAGTTCAAGAGCACCCTCTTCTGTTGGCATGGGAAACTGTAGTTTCTTGCAGTGATGGCACCTTTTGTGGGGGAGGGGTTGGTGTGTCTTCTGCTTTTTGAGGTTCGCTTTGTCTGGTGGGACGCTCTTACTCCCTCGTCCCCTTCACTACCTAGCCTCCTCTCCTCGTGCACTGCAGCCAGGTGGCCTCCTCTCCTCCGGAACTGGTGGCCCTCTTCATGGCAGCTCAGCCAGGTGCATAGCCAAGCCCTTGCCTTCAATTCACCGGATCCAGTGTGCTCAAGCTACCTGGTCCCGGAGTTGTTCCAGTTGTTTTTCTTCTTTTCCACACAGTCATCTACCTGATTCTTTGCTCCAGCATGTGCTCTGGAGTTGACCCTATTGGATCTGGGAGTTTACTCTCCTACCTATATGTACTTTGAAATGTGGAATATTCTTTCTCTCTTAGTTATATTGTGTGTGGGCAAGGGGGTAGAGAAAGTGCAAGAGAATATGAATCTGGAAGTCTTTATTGTCTCGGGAAATTCTTAAAATTGTTTTGAACATAAGAAAACTAAATTCTAGGCTTATCAATAAAGTCTTATTAGAGTCGGGTCCCCTGGTTTCCAGGCCAGTTTCACCACTAATGCCCCACGTGGCCTTGGCCAAAGTCATTTTCTCTGTATGCCAGTTTTCTCTCTTGGAGGAAGAATATCTGTAAGTGCCCTTCCATTAATACTCAATAAGCTTCAGATCATTCCTCTGGCCATTCTTGGCTCCCCTTATATGCACACAAATGAAATTAACTTGCATCTTATAATTTAGGCCTCAGCACTGTGAGGAAAACAAGCCCTGTGTTAACTGAGTCTTGGAAAAATGTAAATAGATGTAATATAAACTTGATTCCCAGGCTGATTTAAAGAGAACCGAGGCCTTGTAAGGGATGGGGATCAGTAGGGAGCTGCCACGTGTCTGTGTTAGGTTTCTGCACAAGGCCAGAATGTTCCCTCGGAAACACACAGTCCTCACCAAGTCCAGGGAGAAGCCAACTCCCCTGACCTCCTGCCCTCTTCTTCATGCTTCTCTGGGTGCAGGGCCCTGCCTCTAGACCACCTCCCACTCCATGAAATACCTCCACTTCTAGAGGAGACCATAATTTTAAATAAGCTGAAATAGGAAAGGAGCAGGGGAATTGTAAGGATAAATGTGAAAATATACAAGGTCACCATAACCACTCTTGCTCAGTAACGTGAATTTATGTAGCGCTCTCAGTTTTCATGTGGCTAAAATAATGATACATACTCCCCACTCACAGTGGCTGGAGAGGCAGTATCACAGATGATTCATTCAGAAAGGCCCTCCAGAGGTCAGCCTGGCAGTGCCCTTGCCTTGCTTTGAAATGGCTCTTGCCCATTATAAACAGAGGCAAGTATTGAGTGGGTGGGGAGATTTTCCTATTCTTAAAGCTGTCAAGGTCAGGAGATGAATCTGCCCCCTCAGTCACCTGCTCACCAGTTCCCACCACTTTGACATTCAGGAAGCCAAGCAGAGAGAGACTTCCTTTATCAGCATCCAATCTTCAGCACTATTCATTTCAAAACTGTATCCACCTGTCAGTTGTAGGCTCACTATCTCTCTGCATCTGCATCCGGAATACTGGCTGCAGTAGTGACAACAATAGCAGATCAGCAAAAAACCAACAACACACGCACACACACACATACACACACACATGCACTTAGGTAGAATCTCAGAGGAAAGAGAAAGATATGTTGAACTGGAAGATATACTCGAGAAAAGACTGGGAAACCAGAGGCAGGAAAGCATAGATTTGCATAGCTCTCTAAGCATTCCAAAATATTGCAGTTTTCTCACTGACTTTCATTGTCTCCAACCAAGCTCCACCCCAGAGGTCAAGGAGGCTCTGTCCAATTCTGCCCAATTCTCCCTGGCCACTCTTTTTGCATGGGAAAACAGAACATTCAAACACAATCTGACCCTTGATTCTCCTGTTTAAAATCCTGCCCTGGCTTTCCACTTTTAAGCCCAGCTAAGCTAAGACCTGTAGATAAATGGCTCCTTTACCAAGTGGAATGTGTCAAGTGTGATAAGAAGTTAGGGAAGAAACTCAGTGAAAGGGGAAATGTCTTGCAGCTAGAGAGATCCAGGAGACATGCACCAAGAAGGTGGTGTAGCAATATAAAGACCTTTGGGGACAATATTGTAGGAAACAGTGAGTAAGATGGGCTGCAATGAAGCTTGCATATAGGGAGGTAGAGTAAGATATCATCATTGCAGAGGTAGGCTGGGGCTGTGTCAGGGGCATCAGGAATGTCAAACTTCTTGCAATGACGAACCACTTGTTGGCCTCAGTTCTCTGATGCCTCTAGGTTTGGGATCCAGAGTAGTCATCATATACCACAAGCCTGGTAACATTTGGTGTATGGAGATTTATAGCTTTTAGAAGTGCTTGTTTTGAATTAAAAGAAGGTAAAAATAATAACAAAAAAAAATTACTCCACCTTTGGAAGTGGTATGCTTAATGTGCCTCATCTAGCCTTGGAGTAAACTACGCTGGTAGCTTCGTGTGGCTCAAGATGTTTTCCTGCCCTAAAGAAATACTGACTGGCTCAGGTGAAGACAGGCATGGTAATTTCCACATGGGATTAGAACAGCAGGAAGGGCCCTGTGGAAAGAGGAATAATATAGGCATTGCACAACAATGTAGCCAATCTGCAAACGGTCAGCTGGAAAAAGCACTTAAGTCCATTCACAACCTCAGAGCTAACTTGAACTCAGGTAAAAGACCGGTTACAACATAATTATCAACCCAAGTGCCAGGCAGAAAATAACTGAAATGAGACTCAAATCCAAGTCAAACTGTGCAAACTTGGATAATCAGAACTTCTTCAAATCTCTGTGTCCTTGTCTGTAAACTAGAGACACAAAGAGTAGCTACCTCTTAGGGTGACTTTGAAGAGTAATGTGATAACATACACAGAGCTTTTAGCACCATCTATAGCACAAAAACAGGGCTCGCTAAATATTCAGTGACTATTGTTGAGGGAGTAAATCAATAAATATAATTTGAAAATGTTAATAATTCAATGATGAATTGTTGAATTATTAGTAATGAATAATTCAATAAATGTAATTAAAGGAAAAGGAGAACACACAGATGATACTATTCTGCATCGCTCATTATCACCATCAAGGGTAAAGATAGCTGTTTAGAGAAGAAAAAAAAAAGTGAGAACTGCAAATGCAATTAGACATCCCCAGCAGACACAGTTTGGTGGAAATGGAGAGAATGGCAGGATTCTCTGAAGTGGCTCGGGACTAGGCGGAAAGACTCTGACACTAATTGATGTGTAGTTTTAGGCAAGTCATGACACATCTCCAATCCTCAGGTTTTTAAACTTCAGAATGGCCACGTGGAACTGACTGGCTCCAAGTTCCTTTGGCTCTGGCTTTCTCTGAGCTTTTGAGATGGAAGCAAGCAATGTCTAAAGACCCTCGAAACCCAGTGGTTCTCAAAGAGAAGTTTGCCTACAGTCCTGCAGTTTGGGAGGGAGACTGAACTAGGGAACCCAGATGGACATCCTTTCCAGACAGCTACTCATTGCTTCTAGAAGGATCAAGGTCACCTTCGCTTCAAGAAAGTCCAACACAGCAAAGATCTTCCATGGAGAGTAGAGACAAGCCCTGATGAGGACCTCCAAACCCCTTCTCATCATTCCTCAAGTCAGACTACAGACAAGTGAAGACCTTGGAAATGCCTCTTCCCCTCTGAGAGTTGCCCAAAAAGCAGTTTAATGCTTTTTTACAGACTTAGAAAATACAATCCTGCTCTTCTTCCCTGGGCTGAGGGAAGTCTCCTGTTTTGAAGCTCTTATCTTCAAAACCTTGCCAGGGACGGGCACTCATGATTCACAATGGAGCTCAATGGGATTTAGACTCATAAATCAAGAGACTGTCTAAGACTAAATTGCAGGGAGCCTTAGGCTAGACGCAGGAGCTCTGTGTTTAAACAATCTGGCCTAACCCCCTCTAGCAGGCTCTCCTGCCCCCAGGAATGGCAGGCAGGACTGCCTGTGTACAAGTCCTAACACTGTCCATGATTTCAATCTGCTTCTAGTGGGAATTTGGGAGACCATCCTCTCAAACCAGAGCCATTTCAATTCCATTTCTCCTCCACCATCCAAAGACAAACAAGGGCCAGCTCTGACATTTGAGGAAATGTTCTCAAATATATCAAAAATCCACTGAAGGAAATTCCCCAAGTCCCCTGTGTCCCTCCAGGGCCTGCCATCCCTGCTGGGGGATCTTTCTGGCACCAGCTAGATGGACCCCCAGCACTTTGACTCATAATCCCTCCCCCAACATAAGGCAGTAGTGCCTGGGGCCTGCATTTTCCAGGCATAAAATTGACAAAAGCAATTGAGCTGTATCAAGTCCAACTTACATATGGGAGCACATGAGGTGAGCCCAGCCCTTGGCCTCTGCAAGCAGGAGTCTAGAAAGTTCCTCACAGGACCATTCAGTGCTCCCTGACATCAGTGCTCTTCTTAGTGTTTTTTGTTTTTTTGGTTTTTTTTTTGAGACAGAATGTCGCTTTTTTGCCCCGGCTAGAGTGAGTGCTGTGGCATCAGCCTGGCTCACAGCAACCTCAAACTCCTGGGCTTAAGGGATCCTACTGCCTCAGCCTCCCGAGTAGCTGGGACAACAGGCATGTGCCACCATGCCCGGCTAATTTTTTCTATATATATTTTAGTTGCCCAGCTAATTTGTTTCTATTTTCTTTTAGTAGAGACGGGGTCTCGCTCTTGCTGAGGCTGGTCTCGAACTCCTGACCTCGAGTGATCCACCCGCCTCGGCCTCCCAGAGTGCTAGGATTACAGGCGTGAGCCACCGCGCCCGGCCTTAGTGTTGTTTTTTAAGTTTTATTTTTAATTGACACATAATTGTACATATCTATGGGGTACAATGTGATGTTTCAATACATGTATACATTGTGTAATGATCAAGTCGGGATAATTAGCATATTCATTAGCTCAAACATTTATCACAGTTTCAGGATACAAAATCAACATACAAAAGTCAGTAGCATTTCTATACACTAACAGCAAACTATCTGAAAAGGAAATCAGGAAAACAATCCTATTTACAATAACTACCAAAAGAACAAAATATCTAGGAATAAATTTAACCAAGGAAGGGAAAGATCTCTACAATGAAAACTGTAAAACACTGATGAAAAAAATTGAAGAAGACACAAATAAATGGAAAGACAGCCGATGTTCATGAATTGGAAGAATTAATATTATTAAAATGTCCATACTACCAAAAGCACTCTACAGATTCAATGCAATCACTGTCAAAATACCAACGATATTCTTCACAGAAATAAAGAAGCCAATCCTAAAATTCATATGGAACCACAAAAGACCCTAAATAGCCAAAGCAATCTTGAGCAAAGAGAACATAGTTGGAAATATCACACTACTTTAAAATCTACTAAAATCTACAGTAACCAAAACAGCATTGTACTGGCATAAAAACAGACACATAGATCAATGGAATGGAATAGAAAACCCAGAAATAAATCCACATATTTACAGCAAACTAATTTTCAACAAAGGCATGAAGAACACATATTGGGGAAAGAACAGTCTCTTCAATATATGGAGCTGGAAAAACTGGATATTCACATGCAGAAGAATGAAACTAGACCCATATCTCTCACCATATACTGAAGTCAACTCAAAATGGATTAAAGACTTAAATGATACTCTTTTTAAAACTGCTCATCAGATGCTGGCCACTCTGAGTAGTCAGGTGGCTTCTCAGATCTCTGGGCTCAAGGGTTCATGTCTCATTTATACTTCCTGGAAAGTGTCAGGAGCTAAATTTAAATAGGCAACCAGTGGGGAAAGAGATGTCAAGGGCAGTGTGGCCTCAGCCTCCCAGCCTGGCCCTCAAAGCGTGTCCAACTCTAGAGCATCATTGCAGAAAAGTATGCTTTGGGGGTTTGCTTTCTTTTTAGCACCCACCCTTTCTGCAGTGATTGGTGCAGCCTTCTTTGGAAGACCAACTCTTTCTGGCAAGGCTTTTGAGGAATCCGCTCTTCCCATGGATGTGCTGGCCCTAATGCTTCATTTCTTCCCAGCTCCACAGCGACTTAACAATCAATCTCCTCTTAAATTGAAAACTGTTGTCATCTCTGAACTGAAAAGGAATCAAGGTTTATGGAGCTTGGTCTGCTGAGAAGGAATGAGAATGAAATGGCAGCCTTCAAGGGCTGAATTCAGAGCTGTCGTGAAATCCAAAGGTCAAACAGTTTGCATGGCATTTGGGTGTACAACCAAGGAGAGGAAGTTAAAGATGGAGGATTTGGAATCAATACAATGAATATAGTTATCAAGCACGAAAAAGGGCCAGACATTTTAGACACATGGCTATTTTGTCTCCTCAAGAAGTCTATGAAATAGGGATTAGAACATATCAAGAAACAGGTTGAAATGGGTTCTGAAGTTTGCCCAAGGTCACACCAAATGAGACAAGTCAGAGACAGGATCTGACCCCAGGACAGCATGTCCCAAAGCTCATACTCTTCTTGTGACACTAAGGTGACAGTCTCCCAGGAAAATCAAAGAGAGGAGATGAGTTCGCAGGCCCTTGCAGCATTCAGAGGGTACACCATGTATAATGTAAGGGAAAGTTCTAGTTTGGATGAAAGATGGATCAGTGGTTCTCAAGGGATGATTTTGCACCCCACCCCCCGGGGACATATGGCAATATCTGGTGGCATGTTTGATTGTTATGAACTGGGGAGTGATACTGGTATCTAGTGGGCAGAGCCAGGGATATTGCTAAACACCGTCACAATGCACAGAACGGCCCCTCACAATAAAGAATCATCTGGCCCAGAATGTCAATGGTACTGAGGTTGGGAACACCTGGGTGAGATGATCTTAAGATCTCTTCAAACTCCAGAACTAAATTAGAAGCCTTAATTTTTCCTTCTAGCTGCATAGATGGAATTCAGTTCAGTTGTCCAGTGTTTCCCAAGGGAGGTCTAGGAAGGGGACAAAAATGTCAAATTCATGCCACTGGGAACCTTTTAAAACCTTTAGTCTCTGGCATGCCAAAGGTCCCAGAAAATGACATAACTTTTTTCTGTACTTCATAAAAACTTCACATTAAGTGCTCTCAAGATGAATCTGCTGCGTTGAGAAACTAAGCTGGCTGGAGATTCACAGGGGCTGGATGGACGGAGAGAAGATTCTAGTGAACTCAAGAGAAGAGGGTGAAAATGGGTGGAATCTGTCAATTCAGTGAAAATTATTTCAATGAATGTTCAATTGGTATAAAACTCATTCCCTGAAAAGTCAATTTGCTGAAAGCTAATTCCCAGGAAGCCAGTTCTTAGGAAGATCAACTTTGCCAAATGACCAATGCACTAAATTTACTAAATTCATAAGTTGTAATGTGTTAATTAAAATATTTATTCAATATAATATAAAAATATTTAACCACTTGATTTTCTGCATGTAATGAAAATATCTTTGGCGTAGTCTAGTTTTTAATTGGGAATTTTCTTCTAACTAATTCTGATTTCTTTTGGATGCTTTTGAATCTAGAATTGAATTTTAAATTATATTTTGAACATAACAACGCTGCTTTATTTTGAGTGCTTTTTAAAGTTAATTTATTTTAGTTTTAATTTAAAGTTAATTGAAAATTTTCTTTGCAGAAAGATTCAAGAGAAAAGGGTACAACCAAAGCACAGAAGAGTTTGAGGATGCCCAGTAGAGATTTCCCACAGTATTCATGATCCACTATAATCAAGGAGGAATCAACTTGGAAACAGTACGAGCAACCAATCAAGATTTAAAATGTGGCCACTAATGGCTAGAAATAATAAACCAAGGTAGCTTTACTATATGAGAAATTGGTAACAGAATGCTAACGATGCAAGGAGATTGGCCAAAAAGAAAAAAAAAACCCACCCAAAATTGACATTTAAAAAAGGATTTCTTGTTGCCTAGCTGATTTACCAAAAAGGAATAATTTCTCCTTTGTTGAAAAATATGGATTATTTCTGATAATGTCTACAAAGTCAGTAAATCCCAATGGCTTCTCATCAAATGCTATGTATCAACATTTTGAAGGTAATGATTTTTCTTCTTAGCCACTTCTGGTTTCTATTGTGTCTTAAAGTCATTTTCTACTTTTTAAACATTAAGCCCTTTTTAGTAGTGTTTGCCAATTCCTCAAACAGCATATCTGCCTTAATTATGTATTCCTGGCAATTCAACATTTAAATTTAATTTTATACTTATATGCAAAAGCATTGGAAATATGTCAGAATTTGAAATTAAATTTAAATTTAAAGTAATTATTCAATATAAAGAAAATCAAAAGTTTACATTTAAATCTGAAAACAAAGTAAATCAATTTTAAATTAGATTAAGTTAAAATTTATATTCCAAAGCATACAAAGGAAATCAGAAGTAACCATCAGCCTAAACAGTTCCACATTCATATTAACATAAACTGAGAGATTACCATGTGAAATCCTTAAATTTTGTAACTAATGATAAAATGTTTCTTGATGTCACATTATTAGTAACAAAAATGAAACATTCATGTTAAATGTGTTAAAAGATTCCTAGCAAAGCAGCTGAACACTCTAGTCAAATGTTACAAAGGATCCAATTTGGTAAAGTCCACACATCAGAAAATAGGTAAATTGGTCATCTGGTAAATCAGCTTCCTAATAATTGCTTTTCAGGGAATTGACTCAGTGCCAAGATTATTAGACTCCAGGGAAAGGGAGTAAGTTTCAGAGTGAAGATTTGTAGAGAGGCAGGCTGCTGCTTCTCCTGTAACATCCCTCTTGAGGCTGTGGTCTCTGCAGTCTGCCCTCAAGGCAGAGGCGGGAGAACTGAGTCAACCAGATAATCAGCATCTCTCAGGTTCGTTGCCACATGTGGACTGCATGCTGGGTGGCTGTGTGGAGATACAGGGACACAAGACAGGTTCCTAACTCCCAGACAACTTCCTTGTGAAGGAAATCAAATGCTTCAATTAATCAAAACTACTAAGCTTCACCAATAAAATCTATCCTTGTGTGTATGTGTCTGTGTGTGTGTACGTGTACATGTGTGTGTGTGTGTGTGTGTGGTGGTGTCAAATGATCCATACAGACTACAAATGCCAGAGAAGCTCAAAGCAGCTACTTACAGACCCCAATACCTACACAGTCATGCCATTCCATCTCCTGGTGACAGAAGAAGTACAGATCTCATTCCTCCTCTAGGATGAATGTATTAGCATTTTACTCACCTGGAGACAATGTGAAATATCTACCAACCAGTAAACTTCTGATGGTGTCTAATTTAGCACATCCAGATTCATTGATGAATTGGTTCAACCAGAAAAAGAAATTGTTCTAGATTCAGAAAGACCTGAGCTGCAGCAAGGTCTGGAGGCCAGAGCACAGGGACAGCTTGCTCCTGCTCAGCCAAAGTGACATGCTGCTCCCCAGCTCCACAAAGGAGAGGGGCAGAAGGAGGCAGCCATATGCTGTGCTCCTCAGAGGTATATGCTGTGCCTGGCCCTTTACGAATGTTACCTCCTTTACTCCCCCACAACTCTGTGAGTAGACAACTCACAAATCTACGTCCCCAGTCCAGACTCTTCTACACCTCCTCCTTTCCAATACAGTTTTAGCTCATTTCTAATAACTGAAATGGGGTAATTTGTAAATAAAAGAAGTTTATTTCTTATAGTTATGGAGGCTGGAAAGTCCAAGGTTGAAGGGCTGCATCTGGTGAGAGCCTTCTTGCTGGTGGGGACTCTGTAGGGTCCTGAGGTGGCGCAGGGCATTATGTGGCAAAGGGACTGAGCTGCTAGCTCGGGTCTCTCTTCCTATCCTTATAAACACACCAGTCCCACTCCCATGATAAGCCATTAATCCATTAATCTGGATTAATCCATTCATGAGGGCAGAGGCCTCATAACCTAATCACTTCTTAAATGCCTCATTTTTCAATGTCTGCTACATTGGGGATTAGATTTCAATATGAGTTTTGGAGGAAACAAATATTCAAACTATAGCAGATGTCCCGCTGGCAAATGTGTGCTAATTTCTCTGAAATGTCTCTTTCTGAAGGTGGTCCTCTCTGACCTCCCAATTACAGACCCCTGCAGCACCGTGTACACTCTTCATGTGATGTTTGATTTAGCACATAGTAGGTCATACAGATCTTAAGGCCATGGATATTTTCTGTTTCTATTTGCTATTCTATCTCAAGCAACTAGCACACAATACGTAAAGAGAGAGCTAACGATTGCTATTTGTCAAATGGCAAAATTCAATGAACAACTGAACTTTTTGTGGTAAGTTTTATGATTTTCTTTCTAAAGTTGATAAAACTGAGACAAAGAGAGATTTAAATAACTAGTCCAAGAACATTCAGGTAATAACTACTATACCTAGAATTTAAATTCCAACCACTCAAGATGTTCCACTGAGCCATATTGACATTAATTGAGCACTTACTGTGTCCTGAGCACTATACTGATCACTTCTTAACATTTGATCCATTTAGTTCTCTCAACAGTTTTGTGAAAGAGTTACTGTCATTCACAATTTAGAGATAAGAAAACAGAGGCTCAGAGAAGGACAGAAATAGCTAGAAAGTGCTCAAAATGGAGTTGGAGCCCTGTTTGTCTGACTCTAATTTTCTTTTTCTTTCAACCACTCTACTATATTATGTTACTAATAATAATGATGTCATTACTACATAGCACATGTCTATACAGTCTACAAATTATTCTGTAACTTACCACCCAACCCCACCCCCACCAACAGCCCTGTTAGACAGGAAGAGTCACCTCTGGTTTTTTTGTTTTTTTATTTTTACCAGTGGGAAAGCTGAGCTTCTGAGAGATTAAATGACTAGTTCGAATTCACAGGGCTGGTCAGTGGCAGATGTCAGAGATTAGCTATCTTGTGCTGTCCATCATGTCAGCCATTTGCTACAGATTGAAATTTATATTTATTAAAATTAAATAAAATGTAAAAGTCAATTCATTGGACCCAATAGCTGCATTTCAGATGATCAATAGCCACTTGTGGCTACTGGCTACCATGTCAGAGAGCACAAATAAAGGACATTTCTATCACTGTAAAAAGTGCTACAGGCCAGCCCTGAATCCTTGCCTCTGCACAGCAGCCACAAAAGCATCACCTGGAAGCTTATCGGAAATGCAGAATCTTGGGCCCCACTCCAGACCTAGGGACTCACACTCCACACTTCAACAAGATCCCTGGGAGATTTGTGTGCATGTTAAAGCACTCACTTAAACACTCCACCTTCATTTGCAGATGAGAAACTGAAATCCAAAGAGATGAACCAACTTGGCTAAAGGCATATACAGGGCTGGGAGTGGAGCTGGGGCCAGAAGTCAGGACTCGAGCCTCTGCTGCTCTGCCTGTGAGTGGGCACCAGGCCAGAGCGGCCTTGGTGGCACCTGGCAATGGAAGGGGGAGGGTGCTGACGGCTCTCTCCCTGCGGCAGCAGATAAGAGGGCAGCAGTGCTGCCCAGAGAGGAGGGATGATGCTGGTGTCTGGCAGATCCAAGAGGCCTGGTAAGGGAGGGAAACTGGCTTTGGACCCCAGTCCAAGCCGAGGAGCGATGACAGAGAGCTGCCAGGCTGAAAAGGGGGTAGGGCACTCCTGAAAGGCCAGGACTGTATCCAAAAGAATGTTGATTACTCAGTGCTGTCTGCTGCAGTGAGAGCCTGGGGAGCCTCCCCCACCAGACAGGAGCTCACCCCGACTCTGGAGCTGCTTCCCCTAGCCTGCCAAATAAGTTTCTCTCCTGGTTCTCCTCATCCCCAGGCAGGGATCCTAGGGCCACCCATTCCTCCTCCCTTCAGCCCAAGCCCTTCAGCCTCTTCTTTAGACCTGGTCACCTGGCTAGTCACAGCCAGCCAGACTAAAATGCATGTGCAAAAGCACAAAGTGATCATAGGAGATGTGCTTTGAGCCTCTGTACACAGTGTCTGAACTCACTGCAGCCTCCCTGATCCTCTACACTAAGATTTACTCTACAACTAGCTGGTTGTGTGACTCTAGAACAATGTTGTCCAAGAGAACTTTCTGCCATGATAAAAATGTTCTATATCTGCACTGTCCCATACGGTGGCCACTAGCCACATGTAGCTATTGAGCACTTGAAATCTGGCTAGTGAGACTGAGGAGCTGAACTTTTAATTTTAGTTCATTTCAAAGTAAATAGTCACATGTGACCAGTGGCTAGCATACTGGATGACACGGCTCTGGACAAGTCTTTCCTCCTTTTGGGGCTTCAGCCTCCTCAGCTACAAAAGGAAAGAGCTGGACTGATGTGAACAAACCTGAAGGACATCAAAGGTGGCAGGGCTCTGTGGTTTCTCTTCAGCCCATGTCCCTCTGTGGGCAGAATCCAGCTGCTCCTCTGTCCTGGGCTGCTACTGACCCTTCCTACTAGCGATGGGGAAGAAGAGGCCTTCAGCCAAATAAGGACCAAATTATCTCCACCTTAATCTTTTCAACTTAGTCCATATAAAAAGAAGAAGGAAACAATGTGCCCTTACCATATATCAGGATCTAAAGCATTCAACCCACTTGGTTACTGACCCAAAATTTTAACATACGTAGTGGTGTTAAAACATGGCCAGGAATTCTTGACAGTCCTCTATTGAGAGGTGAGGCCCATGTCTCCTCCCCTTAAATACGAGCAGGCTTGTGTTATTTGACTGATGGTGCACGGCAGAATGAGGCTAGGCGATGACTAAGGCTAGGTTAGGAAGGACCTTGCAGCTCCACCTTGTTCATCGGGACACTCCCACTTGGAGCACCGGGTATCCATGTAAGGATGCGCAGGGTGCTGCAACCATGATGCCAAAGGGGCCACAAGGAGATGCTCCAGATGACATCATCCTAACCAAGGCACCAGATATATGAGTGAATAAGTCACCTTGGAAGTGAACCCATCAGCCCCACCTATTCCAAATTCCTGCCATTTGAGTCATCTCAACTGAGGTCCAAGACATTGTGGAGCAGAGAAGAACCATCCCATTCTGCCCACTCTGAATTTCTGATCCTCAGAAATTGTCATTCTACCACCGTGTTTCTGGTTGGTTTACTTTGAAACAAGAAATAGCAGACAGAATGCGAATCATGCCATGTAACGGGTGGGTTCTCAAGAGGAGGGTCTCTCCCACAGACCCAGCTAAAGGCACCAGTCTTAGAGCTGGGATGCTGAGGTTTGCACTCCAGCTCTGCTTCTGGGTGCCTCTCTGCATTTGGGCAGGTGCTTAACATCTTTATCTTCTTCTGAGAAATAAGATTCTTGTTGTGGTGCTTAAATAGGGTAATGCTTGTGAAGCCCTTAGCAGAGTGCCTGGCTTGGAAAGCCCTTCAGGGAGCAGATCACAATGAGAGGCAGTGACTGTACATGCCGGCGGCTCTGCAGTTCCCCCTGCACGACCATGGACACAGGGTGCTTATAAGAGTGTGTTTTGGTGAGATAACCACTAAACAGTCTAAATTTTGGAGATTAGAAATGATGTAAAGTTGAAGGGTTAGAAAAGCATTTTAGCCAGTAGCTTTGCTCAGGAAGCAGCCATATGATACATAAATCTGCCTCCATGGTCTGGGAGTTGAGATAGCTCATTTGTTGAGATGACAGTGATAATACTGTAATAAAAAAAGAATGGATGCCAGTCCAGAAGGTACTCTGCTTCCGATGATGCTTTCGAAGTCTGGAGTTCTAGCTGTGGACCTATACTTTATTTGATTTCACATTGGGCCACCTGGTCTAGGAGCTGTCTTCTGAGTATATCTTCTTCCATGTCTCTTCTGAACTGAGACCTCTAATAGAAATGACCCTCTATTTTTTTCCCATCACTAACCCTAGCACCTAGCCATCTGTCATACCTCCCAAGCTGGAAGTTCTTCTTGGTGTTTGACATTAGTGATCTCCTCCCTCCCTCCCTCCCTCCCTCTCTCTCTCTCTCTGTCTCTCTCTCTCCCTCACCCTTACACACACATACACATCTCATATTTCTCATCCCAGTTCAGACTTCATAGAATCCAAATAGAAATAATCAACTCCTTAGAATTACAGTGTTCTTTCTCTATTCAGTAGTGGCCCCTTAGTTACTGTTTCTCTTATCACATTCAAGGTGAGAAAATGTCGTGAGTGGCAGGTAAAGAGACAGAGACAAAGAGAAAGAGGTGTTTTCCAGGACTGAGCACCAGGAGTGTGGCTGCTAAGCTGAACAAGGACGCAGCATCCACAGTATTGCTGCCCGGAAGTTCTCCCTCTCTTCCAAAGGCTGAAGTCAGCAAGCTCCAACAGCAAGGAAGAGCCAAGGGTTCAGAGAGGGAAGGAACTTTATCTCTGGAATTCCATCTTCTCAGTGGTCCAGAAAACTCAGAAAGGGCAAGGCACTCTATTTATCTTCCCAGCTGGGTCTCAGGTACCTGACACCACCTGGCAGCCCACATTCCTCCTCTGATTTCACTGTCACCAGGAGCTTGGCAACTCTAGGAGCCAGGGAGAGGCTCTGGGTGGGGTAGAGCAGGGAGCTGGGAGGAGCGTGCTCCAGCTCTGGAGGAGGGAAGAGGACAGACATGTGTCCTAGCAGCACCTGGAGGGGTAGAGGTGAGGGAAATGGGCTACTATAATCAAGAATGCGGGCTGGGATTAGAGAAGGTTAGTCCTACCATTTTGCCAGTTCTGATTTCTCAAGATAGACACAATTTGAGGGTTAGAATGAGAGAGGAGTGAAATAAGACTGAAGAAAGTACAAGGAGAACTAATCTGGCTTTGTTCCCTTCCTGGCTTTTGACACGCCCTTCCCCTTATTTTTCTACTTAAGAGGAAGTCTTACAGAGTGGACAGAGCCTTCTGGACCCCATCAGCATTGGGTTTTGGCTCAACGTCTCTTAAGTTAACTTCTCTTCAAGTCTTCGAGCCTCACTTTCTCTATCTGTAAAATAAGTGGTACAACCTCAGAGTTGTAGTGAGTATTAGATAAGAAAATACAGATGAAGTACCTTGGCAAAGTATCTGACCAGTGCAGCTTCCTCTAAACATTAGTTCCTTCTCCTTTCCCCTTCTCACCATCCACCTTCACACGCGAGAACAACCTCTAAGCCAAACAATGGCCAGAGAAAAAGCTGCAGGCAGAGGGGCAAGTTGCTGCAACTCTGGTTCAAGGCATGTCATCATTATGAAGTCAACTTTAATAGCTGATATTTATTTTGCACCTGTCCTTGAAGAGCTCTATCCCTTTCAGTTGGATGAGCTTAGTCATCTTCGTGAACAGCTGAGTGAGTTCAAGAGCAAAGACACTTTTTATGTCCAGCTCAGGTTGGAGATCTGCAGCAGCCTGGGAAGTTAAATGCTTTGCCCAATGCTGTTCAGGTAGAGCAGAGACAGAAGGGAAGTGGCATTTCATGGTTATCTTCAATAACGATCCCAATTCTCAGTGTTCTCCTGCTCCCTCAGGAAAACTGGGCTGTGTTCACTCTGCCTTATTCCCTCCGACTACCCTGAATTGTGGATCCAGGATTCCACAGGCCTTACCCAGAGCGTTCAGCTCCCAAAGTCCCACACAGCTGGTGAGTCATGGAGTCTTGGGGAGAATGTGCCCCAAAGCAAAAGCTCTCCAGGGATGCAATTTTCATCCACCCAAGAACCACTTCCCTCCAGCCTAAATATTAGGCAACGGCATGCATTTGGAATGCCCAAGCGCCTGTAAAAGATTATTACTAAGTAAAAGTGGATGATGATAATTAATTACCCTCCATTAAAGAGAAAGTCCCTGGAGCAAGAGCATCAAAGGCAATATTGTACTGAGCTGGCAGTTTATTTGGCTCTGCAGCAAGATGACTCCTTAGACTGCATCTTGGGTCTGTTTCTTTCTCTTGAATTCTGACTTGAGGAATGTACATTTTTACTTTGGACAATTTCAATTTCTACCTTTCTTCCTATCCCCCTTCTAGTAATTATTATTATTAAAACTTCACACCAGGGCCACAGACCTATTTTATAGCACCCCTTTGATGGATTAATTCATGGTTCCTCTCCTTCTTTCCTAAAGTCTAAATCAAAGAAAATGTGCTTGGAATGGAGAACAAAATCTCAGCCAGCCAATGCGCAGAAGACTATGGAAAATAAAGGTACAAAGAGATGGTGGTATTGATCTCCTCAACAGATCCTCTGGAGGGAGCGGAGCGGTCAGAGCAGGAAGGTGTGCTGTAGTTCCAGATGTTGGAGACGAGGCGAGATTTCCTCCTAATCTTGTTCTCCATCAGTCTGTGAGATGCACATTCGTGTCTCTTAGAAATAAACACTCATTTCATGACTTCTTGGGAAACTTGTTCCCCTGTCCCGTAGATTTTAATCAGCAGACCTGTGAACAGTAGGATAGGTCTCTGCTTACTGAGCACAATTGACCGAAGAGAGGACACTCTCAGAATCTCGTTGTGACTAAACTGGGAAGGAATCTTGGAATATCCATGTATAGTGGAAAGGGTTCAGAGGCTGTGGAATCACAGAGCCGAGAAGGCGATACAGTTCTTGGCCTTGCAACTAGAAGGCTCTCTGGCAGTTTTTTTAACTGTAAGAAAAGGCAGAAAAAGAATTCTAACCTACTGGGGTTCTTGGGAAGCTGGAAGGAGATCACTGAGCTAGCTCAGCTCCTGGGTATGGTGCCTTCCCACACGTTAGGAAATCACCATCTTGCAAAAATGGGGGAAGGGCCATGAAGCAGGCCAAGTACCACCACATCCAAGCCCCAAAAGACTGGACCTTCGTAGGATGAGTCGATGCAATCAGATCCGTGTTTTGCGGATGGGGCAGCTGGAGGCTGTTAGACTGGCATCAGCAAGAGCAGTCTGGACATATAGGAAGGAAGTGCTTTCCAATTAACAGTCCAGAAATATCCAGGATCGGTTAATACTCAGGGATCCCACAAAAGAACCTTGCAAAACATTGTGGGAGCTATGCAAGACTGGATAGAGACAGGCCTCCATCAGCCTATTCTGGAGAAACACTGGTGCGCTGGAAGGCTGTCCCTGGAAAAGATCAGCCCAACACCATCCTATTAATCATAATTATTTCTAGTGGCTGGCATGGGCAAGCTCAGTGTCTTAACACAACAAAAGTTTAATTCTCATTCACTCAAAATCCAGTGAGACTTGGTAGGGGTTCTCCTCCAAATCAGAGGTGCAGTTGTCCCTCCAACTCAGCATGTGCCTTTCATGGCTGCCCCAGCAGAGCAAGGAGAGACGGACGTGGCACAGTGGCCCTTCACTGCCTTGGCCCAGCAGTGGCACGTGTCGTCCAACTGCAAAGGCGTGAACAGTAAGTGAGCACCAACTGTCTCTACCACTGCTGGGGACTCAATGGATGGACATTCTGGTGTCTCACCACGCTGACAGCCAGCAAGCTCTGATCTCCTCTGTCTACACTTTACTGCCTTAACTGGGGGTGCCAAGGGAGGCTTTTCGACATAATCCTCAACCACAGGGGCCCAAGGGTCCCTGGGAACCATTTCCTGCTTTGGTGATCACTCGTCTTTTCTCCTTTTTTTCTGATAGAGAGTGACTTTCAGAGCGGATTACCAAGGCAATTTTCATGGTGTCTTTGTAGCTGGTTTTCTCCTCAGCAATGCAGCTGAGAGTCGAAGATCCCAGAAAGCCTGGCACCTCCCTTCATCTCACTATCTCTCCGGAGAGCGCGGCCCTCCTCCCTCTCTGGAATGCGTGGAGGCCGCCAGTTACCACGTAAGTTCTCCTGCCAGCTGCAGCGCTGTCTGCCAGGAACAGGGGCTACTCCCAACAGGTTGACAACCTCAGAGGCCTTCATCACTCCTCAGAGGGGCCACTGCCTGTGGGTGAAAGTCCAATTCCTCTTGGCCAGCCTTTGACTCTGAAAGACAGAGATTAAAGCTAGCCTGAGGCTTTTAGGGGAAGGAAACATGTGCAGTTTGAAGTCCTAGAAGCTAAAGCCATAGGCCTATATTTCAGGCTGTGGCTTTGCCAAGTGTTTCCCAGGAGTATGAGGCTGCAGAAATTCTGAATTGTCCAGTCCCTGGCTGCAGTCCAAGCTACACTTCCTGCTACCTTCCCCGTGCACCATGCCCAGCTCTCTGACTGCCCTCCATGGCTTGGGCCTCCCAGAGCCTCAGCATTTTCCTGCAGCAAACACATTGAGAGTCTTGTAAAAACTGAATCCAAGAAGAAGAAAAGGGGAGACCAAGCTTATTAAACTCCCCTTCGGCTGGCTGCATGGATTCTTTTAAGTCCACTGTCGGATCTCTTTGAGGTCTCGGTACGTGCTGATTTGCATGGATGGTTTAGCGGATAGGGAAAGGAGGTAAGAAAAGCTTTGCACTGGATAAATAAAAACCCCTTTGTTAATTAAGGAGCCACCGACAAGGCCATGGCCTATGTCAGGCAGCCTACACAGAAGGTTTGATTCTTCTGGAACTGAAAACAAGGAAATAGAGAAACTCCCCCCACCACACTGCATAACTTTGTTCTGGGGCTGCTAAGTTATTCCCTGCTACCACCTCAGCTGTGAGAGCCCTGTGAAACATGCTGTGGTTAAAATAAAACTCAAGCCCCCAAGCATATTTTTTTTAAAAAGTGTTAGATTATCTAAAACAGTTAATCCTCTCCATTTTCTCTCTGAAAAAGAGCCTAAATTATTAATTTTTCATCCAGTTTTTTATGCTTTCCTCTCCTGTCCTGTCCAAAACAGCCTAATTTCACTGAAGGACATAACAATTCACTCAAGATGGCTTGAGAATACACTTTGGAAAAGGAGTCACCCATAACCCTGGTCCCCACAAGGCCAGGTGGCTCCCCCGGTGATGTCTAGTGCTACTTTGCCAAAGCACTTTGCATGCCAAAGGTTACACCAATGACCAAGCACCTGCCATGCTCCGCCTACCTCCCATCCCCCTCCACACTTTTCTCCCTTGCTGCGCCATCCTCACCTGGGCTTCTGAATCAGACAGGCTAGGGTCAGAGTTCCAAGTCTGCCCCTACCATGGATAGGTGGCATGACCTGTGTGAGACTCCATTTTCTCATTTGTTCAATGTGAAGACACTGCTAAATATGAGGGGTTACATGTGATCATATGTGCCTAATACATTCTAGGTATTCAATCAATAACACATTGAAGAACAGCATCATGAAATCATACGGTTATTATTAATACCACCTTCTATTCTTTCTTTACTTCTCTTGAGCAGAGCTAGCCTACCCCAAAGGGACCTTAGTCATTTCCAGGTGACCTAAATGGTAAACTGGGCTCATTAAACTTTTCTACTAAACTTTTCTAAGAGGTGTGAATAGGGCAGAAAGGAATACAACAGCCTGAGGTCACTCCAAGCTCGAATGAATGCACTGCCATCTGACGAATTCGCGCATCCCCTCCTCTTTCCATTTAGTGAGCACTTTTATGTGGCCAGGCCCGTGCTGGGCTCTCTGCTTCCATGGTCTCATCTGGGCGTCACAACAGCTCTACTGTTTATAGGAGCCCTGTGCCCCTGGCTGCCATGCTGCTTAGTCTCGTCTCCAAATTTGGCACTATCAGGCTATAAACCTCAGGTAGCATCCCCAACCCCAAAACAGATCACTGAGCCTCTTAACGTTGGGCAGACACCATGCTTTTTACAGCATCACAGAAACCAATCATATGGATTTCTGGATAACAGAGAGTTACTATATATGGTCCTTCCTGAGCTCCCTCCCATAGGACTTTGCCTGACTTTGCCCCAAGATTGCTCCTTCTGGTTAGGAGGTGTCCTGGAAGGAGCCTGGCCTGAACATCAAAACTGTTTTCACAAAACCCATACATTACTGTTTCCCCTTCCTATATCTGGTAACTCCTAGGTTACTAGAAGCTAGCCTTGTAGCTCTCCTTTCCCGTATCTCACCTGTAGACAGATGAGACAGACATGCAGGCAGCTGAGGATTTTCATGAGGCTGAGAACATCCAAGTTGAAAGTTCATGGATTTTGAGCAAGTACTAGAAAGCAGGTGCCAGAATCCACATATGACTGATCTTTCTAGATAAGCTACATGCTTGTTTTTTTAGAACTACAGAAGAATATGTTGAAGCCAAGATGCCAGCCCGTCTGGTCTCCTGCTTTGGGCCTTAGGATGTCTAATGCAACCATGATATATGGCCTGTGTCCTCCCATTAAGTATCCCAAGGAATTCCACCTCTCCCCTCCCACTCCACCCTGCCATTTCCTCTCTTGACACTGTTCTGGGAAGCACGGCCACTGTGTAAGCCTAATACCCTTGCAAGATTCAGGTTTTCAATTTTTGTTTCCATTCTGACTTGTCTACCTTCAAACTGTTTTTAGGGTTGAGGTCTACTGGCTCCTGAGAAATTCCATCTTAGAATTATCAAGGAGGCAGAGAGGATTTAGGAGTCAGACCAGCCTGGGGATTTGAATGCAGATTCAACTACAGTCTTGCATTGCTTAATGACTGGTATACATTCTGAGAAATACGTCATCAGGTGATTTTGTCATTGTGTGAACATCATAGAATGTACTTACACAAACCTAGCTGGTATAGCCCACTGTATACCTAGGCTATGTGATATAGCCTATTGCTCCTAGGCTACAAACCTGTATGGCATGTTCCTATACTAAATGCTGTAGGCAATTGCAGCACAGTGACAAATGTTTGTGTATCTAAACATAGAAAAGGTACAGTGAAAAGATGGTATTATAATCTTCTGGGACCACCGTGGTATAAGTGGTCTGTCATTGACCAAAGGTCATTATATGGCACATGAATATAGTTATTAGCAACAGCTTGCCATTAATCCTTACCTATGCAGTTTCCACAACTAGGAACTGTAAACAATAATGTCTTCTGTGCACAGACACTGAGTGCTGAAAGCCTTTCTAAATGTGGCCTAACAGCTAGAGCAGTAGCAACCGCATTTATTCAGGGCCTGCTGCACTCCACACTACTATCCAGTTCTCTTCTTTGCTTTTTTAATGGTCACAACAATTCTCTGAAGTTAATCGTTCCCAATTTACTGATGAAGAAGTCAAAGTTCAGAGAGATTGTTTAACTGGTCCAATTCACAGTAAGTGGCAGATCTTGGACTCAAACTTAAATCAACTTGAATTCAAAGTCTGTGCTCTTTCTCCAAATTTTTGGCATCTCAGAAACTCTAAACAACCAAAGACCCTTTTTATGGGTGGTTTCCAACAAAGTTGCTCCTTGGTCTGCAAGGGCCTCCGCGGCCGGCCTCTGGCTCTCTCCAAGCTTGTCTCTGACCCTGCTCCCTCTCTCAGGGTGTCTCTGGAAGATGGTCCTCCTTGCTTCTCTTTGGATACACCAAGATCTCAGGGCCTCTGCACTTGCAGTTTCTTCATGTACTTCCCAATTTTAAGAGTCTGTTAGTCCTCCTCAAGCTTCTTCAAAGATGGTGCTACCTGCCATTCTTTTGTAATTTTACTTTTTTCTACTTTCTTTAGATGGCTTTATATCAGTGTGTCTATCTTGGTGTAAAAGGTCTTAAGAAACAAGAATTGTGACTAACAATATTTGTTTGAGAGAATTTGATGTTTAAGGATATGATAATTATGATGACATTTCTTGTCATCACTGTAGCCTCGGTGCCTAGGACAGTGCCTGGGCCATAGTGTGCACTCAGTAAATCACTGTGAGATGATTGAATTTGGAAGTTATTGGAATAAGAATACACACTGCAAACACTCCTACATTTTCTTTTGCTCTCCTCACTGTAATTTCTTCATATCTAAATTCATTTCCCTTTGAGTTTAAGTTAATCATTTGAGAGTAAACATAAACAGTGCCAATATCTTGCCATTGACTAATGGTTCTGACTACATTTATTGCAGTAAAATGCTGTCTTGTTAAAAACAAAAACAGTGGCTGTCCCACCAGCACGCACCCCTCCAGATGGGTTATGCCTTCGAATTTATGGTCCTGATGACTCTTTGGTTCCAAGAGAGGTCATCTCCTATCTGGTGGCTGTACTCCAGCTTATGGATATTTTATTAAAAGCTGCATCCGGTAAGTCCTCCAAAATGTCCAGCAATAATTTCTTTCACTAAATGTAAGGAAGTGGATAACAGCATTCAAATCTCAGAAGGGTAATTACATGCAGAGAGGAGGCCAGCTGTTCTCTATCTTTTCTGAAGATGTAACAAGAGGAAAAACTGCTGAAGTCACAGCAGGCAAAATGAAGACGGCACAGGTAGAAAAGCATGCTTAAGGTAAAGGATTAGGAGGTAACAGAAGAAGAAAAGTTGGAGTATTTATTCCTCTGAAACATTTGAAGTTGACTGAGGCTGAGCATCAGCCATGCTGATGTAGCCATAGGCCACTTTGAGGACAGAATGTAGACTGGAAAATGACATAACTCTCCCAAAGGGGCTTTGGACACTGGAGGATTTCCATCAAAACATAAGGGTCATTTTGCACATGAAGATAAATTTTCTCTTTTTTTAATAATATGTTACATATTTCTCTTCGGGAAGAAAAGACAAGGATATGAGGGGTTTGGACCTCTTAACCACTCAATGCTAGTGGCAATCTAGGATCCAAAAGTTGATTTCTCTTATACTAATTATACCCATAACCAATAACAAAAGAAACTCTTAAATGAAAAGACTTAGACTTCTGCTAAAATTTGATTTTCCAAATATTAAAGATCTTTTACAGCTATCTTTGTAAAAGGGCAAATAGGGTAGCAACCTAAATGTACACTGCTCACTAAAGAAAGAGGATTTTAGAGAAATAATCCTTTTAGTCACATTGGTAGCAATGACAGACAGACGAATCATGATGGAAAAAAACAATTCCTGGTTTTACAGTCAAGAGTAAATGATTCCCAGCATTGGCAAGTAACTTCATTTTTCTGTTCTTAATTTTTTTTATATTAGACAAATTCCTTATCCTCTCCCAGTCTCTGTTTCTTTACCTATAATTGTAAAATCTGAAGGTTGTTATCTTCGTCTAAATGTGTTAGAGGATTAAATAGGATAACATAGTCCAAGTCCTAGTATATAGTAAGTTCTCAATGTCAGTTATTTTTTTTTCTAAGAAAGCAATAAAAAAAAATTCATTTTCCATCTTCTCTAACTGCAAGAAAATACCCAAGTCCTTAACAGTTTTCCCCTGAGTGACTTATACGAAAGACAAAAGAAGTGGGCTTTCAGTTTCAGCTTACCTTCAAACAAAGCCTAATCTATTCAAACAGATTGTTCTAGTTTCCACCATGAGTAAGAGCCCGCTTCTTGGCAGCACTGTTTGAGGGGCTGTGAAAACTACTCAGAGAGGATAGCTATGTGTGCATACCGAGGGAATTTAACCCATGTGCAATGGGTGCCCGTTCTTCTCAAAAGTCCCCGTGTTCTTAGTGTGGCACAAAGAAACAGAGACATTGGACTTGGAGCAATAACGTGAAGGGATGACCAGTGGCTCTAACCAGTGTGGATCATTTTCCCTGAGCAGAAGGGCCTCCCCAAAGTCCTGGTGTTTATAAGACCCTGGGGCCCGGAAGTTTCGGCAACACCCAGACATCAGCTTGCATTTACCAACAACCTGAAGGGATGAGGAATCACAGCTGTATTTATGTTGATTTACAGAAAATAAATGCAATATGTTTTCCAGACTGGAGTTTGTAGGCCAAGAGCCATACCTGTAATCAATAGCATCCTTAGCACATGCTCTACGCACAAAAGGCCTGAGAATTCCCTGAGATGACGTGAAGAGGTGAAGTTATGCCTGGAAGTCTGAGAAGACTCTGGGGAGACAGAATTCTGAGAGATATCTGATCAAAGAAGAAAGAAACAGTTCAAAACAGAGCACAGAGGGTGTGGTGCATGAGATGGGTCTTAGGCAAAATAACCTAGGGAGGAGGCCCTGAGCTAGTCTCCATCTACTTCACCTCTTTGGATGCAGCCATGAGAGCCACAGAGCAGAGGCTTGTGAGAGTCTCTAGCGGAGCTTGACATTTGATCTCTCAGCCCAGTCCTGGAAATGAGGTCTTTCTCTCCCCCACTGTCCAGGACTTTCACCTTGCGTTTTATGGATCAGTGCAGTTAATGATATAATTCACAATAAGATGGCAAATTATGGCAATTCTTGAAAAAAAAATCAAGAAATAGATGAATAAATCTATCTGGCAATGATATTTCATACACTAGAATATCAGTAAGGAATAAATTTGGCTGCATTGGACTCCAGACTGCTGTTTGTCAAAGTGGTCTGAAGATACCCCTCCATTAGAATAGCTTGGGGCATTTCTTAAAATGCAGACCCCTGGTTCCCAGCCTGGACCTACTGAATCAGAATCTCTGAGGCTTGGTCCCAGGCATCAACACTTTAAACAAGCTTCCCAGGTAATTACCTGCCTGGACAGTGAACACTATCTCTTCTTCAACCCTTAGCATTTTGACCATATCTCTATTTAGCACACATTTCACTGCATGATAACTGACTGCATATCTGCCTCATCCATGTGAGCTTAGTTATGGATAAATATAGTGAGAAAAAGACTGTGCAGAAGACTAGAGGGTCTTGGCAAGGGGACATAATGGCACCAATAATACCTCATAAAATGATTGTGAGGATTTAATAAGTTTATTACATTATACAAAGTGCTTACCACAAATGTTAGCATTGTTCTCCCTTTATTCCTTTATATTTTCCACGAATATACTAGCATGAGAGTTCTTAAAGGCAGGGACTTTGCCTATCTCGCTCATTGTTGCCATCTTGGAACTTGGAGTAAAGACTGGCCCACGACTGGTGCTCAGCCAATGTTTGTTGAGTGGTTGAATTCATAAATGAGTTACGGCTACGATATTGGCTCTCTAAAGATGCTAGTTGCCAAGAAATGGCTTTGGAATAAGCAAGCAAATGACATAGGATTATCTGTGCATGATATATGCTTCTCTGTTTTGTCAATGCCAAAAAAAGTTTAAATAAATGTGTGTGAATACATTTATAAAGTGTATAAGTATTTGTCAACACTCATAATGGTTGCTTTAATGGGTCATTCATCAGCTGTAACTACTCCTTTGGTATGAGTCAAAGCAAACCAAGAAACATGGACACATAGTTCACGCATAAGTTGAAATTAATGAGCCACAGAAGATCAGAAAAAAAGCATTTGGACTTTACTTGAGATTCAACGGGCTGTCTGGGAGAGGTCCAAAGGATACAAACTGCTCAGGTAAATGACTCTGAAATTCTGTTCCACCATATCCAGTTCCACAGTTTACCCAAGATCAACAGGATGGAGCAGGAGAGCTCTGGAGGCAAGGTAGGTGGCTGCCCCAGGAGTGGAAGAGGCCTTATTTCTTTTCTGTTTGAGTTCAAATGCTGTCATTTGCAGAAAAAGGCAGCTGGCGAGGAAAGGATGCTGGATGCATTGAAAAACCCAATATACACATTTATATAAAGAAAGAGACTGTGCCTAAATAAACTTGGACTGGAAATAACCCACATGGCAGGGGGAAAGGAAGGCTGAAGTCTCAGAACCGTGGAGAACCAGGAGGAAATGGGAACAGCTGTGGGAAGGCTCTGAGGCAGCAGTTAATGCCTCTGTGGAATGAATGGGATCATTCAGAAGCCCAGATTGCCCTGGCTGTTCCCCTCCTGCTCCGTAAATGTACAACCACTAAGTACATCCAATGAGGTCTGGGCGAAGCCAAAAGCCTTGTTCAATTCAAGCAGACTAGTGAAAGAGTCGAGCAACACAATGAAGAATCTCAGCTCAAGCAGTTCTATGAGTTCAAGTAGGCAAGGCCACCACATAGTGGACTGCAGTTTTCATTTTCTCATAAGTTTCCTAGGATCCAGAACGGGCAGGTGGAGAGGTGTGTTCAGGAGCTGGTTATCTCGGAGAACTCAGAGAAAGCCCAGCCAGAAAAACTTTCGCTCTAGAGTAGTGAGGTAGAGAGGTTTTGAATGGTAGGAGGCTTTATACGTCAGGTTGAATCACCCCTTTTTTAATTTTTTTTCTGCCTGATTTTATTTCTTCCCTAGAAAAACACTAAGAATGCTGATTTAATGAAGAAACTGTGTATCCACTGTTTTGAATGGCATGTGTGTACATGATGGAGCCGTTGGTCCACTGTGCTGGGCAGGATAAACCTTCCTTCTTTATCCCTTGCCTTCAAATTCTGCTTCCATCCACACTCCCCCCAAAGCACCATGAAGACCTGTTGTCTTCAGAGCTGTGTGTCAACACACAGTAGATACAAGATTATATCTAACCCATGCAAGTTGTTGAAACAGGAGCACAAGAGTTGGACTTAGGAATTTGAAGCAGAAATAGTAGTAAACAGAGAAAGACAGAAAATGGAGTCTGTGTTCACTTACGTGTATAGGTAAAGTTTGGGCAGCCAAATCATTTCCTGAGCCTCATTCTTTTTCAAGGCCCAGTCTCCCAGGGCAACCTATTTTAGAGCTATATGAAATATTGAGTGAGCGAATCACATCGTCTGGTGTATAATGTGTCTGAGGTATCCTAAAGTGTGGGCTCTGTCCAGAATGCTGTACGATGCGCTCAAAAACCAACCAGTAGAGGGCATATCAAAAAGACACAGGAGTCAACATGGAAAAGCTCCCAGTGGCCAAAACTGTAACAAAATAGATAATTATAGCATTGGATTAAAACACAAAGAATAAGATTAATATCTATAACTTCCTACTTACATAAATCAATTACTGAATAAATAAATGAAGGAGAGGGGACACATCTTCCTAACAGAAAAATTCCAAATATTAAATGTAGAAGAAATCAGAGAAATAGACAATTGCCATTAGAACATCTCAGTCATGGTTGCTGCAGGCAAGACCCACAGATGAATGGCAAAATGAGTGGGGAAACTTTAAAGAGAACCACAATATTTACATACTGCCCAAGGTATTCCCAAAAATATTTCTTAATTATTGTGGTGGTTTAGCATATGTGCACAATTCTCTGATACTCCTCTCTGTAGGAGGCAGAATTTAATTCCCTTTCCCTTGAGAGTCCATTGGGCTGAATGATTTATTTTTAACAAATAGGCCGTGGTAAGAGAAAAATAGCAATCTGACAGATACTCCCTTAACCAAGTGATCAAGATTAACATTACCAGTAATAATCAAGTTGATATCATGCAGATGCTAATGTGATGTGACAAAGGGGGCATCTCATCTCTGGGCATTTTCCCCCAAAACCCAGAGCCCCTAATCATGAGAAAACACCAGACAAACCCAAACTGAGGGACATTTTACCATGATACCTGACTAGTACTCTTCAAAATGTCAAAGTCATGACAAGTGAAGAAAGACTAAGAAACTGTCACAGGTTAGAACAGACCAAAGAGACATGATGACTAAATGCAGTGTGGTATCCTGGATTGGATCATGAAAAAGATAAAGGACATTAGTTAAAAAAAAAACTGATGAAATCCAAATAAAGTCTGTAGTTTAGTTAATATTGTTATGCCAAAGTTAATTTCTTAGTTTTGAAGACTGTATCACGGTTATGTACAATGTTAACATTGGGAAGCTGAATGAAGAGCATATAGGAACTCTCTGTGCTATCTTTGTAAATCTAAAAGATTCTGTAAATCTAAAATTATTTCAAAATAAAAAAGCCTACGATAATAATAATAAATCACCATGCAAAAAAATACTCCTTTGTCCCCAGGAAGAGAATTCTAAAGCTTTGCTCTCCCATGTAGAGGAAAAGATTAACCTGAAAAACAGGAAAGTGAAAAATGTTAAACCCTAATTCACCAATCTAAGCCATCCACACTGAGTTTCGTAAGCTATATGATTTTGTAAAGAAGGACTTTGATTTTTTTTATGTCTTAATAAAGACTGTAAAAATCTGTCTGTAAGTCAAAGGTATGTGTGCATAGTTATAACACTTAACTTGCAATATTCAAATATTCATTTGTTTATGATATGTAAAGATACAGAGGTAAACAAACCAGTAAGATTTCTGCCCTCATGGATCTTAGTCTAACAAAAAAGACAGATGAAACACAAAAAATTATGAAAGCAAAGCCAGATGGGTAATGCATAAAAAGGCAATTTAACAAAGCCTTGTGCATATATTATCTAACATTATTCCCTCTATACTCCTACAAAGTAGCAAAGCATAGAAATTGCACCTAAAAGATGAAGAAACCACAATCTAGTGTTGATCAAATGACTTGCTTAAACTCACATAGCCGGTTTGTGGATGAGTGACCCCTGGGATTCTTAACTCTATAACCTTTCACATTTCCACTATAACATAAAGGTTTTAAATTTTTTTTCTTAAGATATAAATTTTATACAGTAAACTTCACCCTTTTAAAATGTGCTATTCTATGAGTTGTGACAAATGTGTACAGATGTGAAAAATCACCAAAGCCAAGATATAGGCAGATTTCTGTTCTGGCCAAGATGAAGTAACAAGTAAAGGATTTACTGTCCAATCCAAAATAACCAAAAAATTCAGACAAAATATATGAAATAACAGTTTTCAGGACACTGGGAATCAGGCAAAAAAGGCTAGTGATCCCTGAGAGATGGAAACAGATGAGGTGATCCCTAGGATTACCCCAGCTACTGCTTTAGGGTTGGTGGGCCTTGGCACAAAGTACACACAGGCAGAGCCCAGCAGCTTTTCTGAGTTGGGGATATGGAGCTGAGAGTCCAGATAGACCAAGGTGGCTAGAGTGTCTAGACTAGAGTTCCAGAGGAGAGAGATCTGCACAGGGAGACAATCCAGGAGATCACCAGAGGGTCCCCTTCAAGTATCCTGCAGAGTAATGATCAGTGCATGTGTGTGAGGAAACAAATCAAAGTCAGTTAAAGGATCACCTGAATTAGAAAGAACAGCATCTGAAATTTACACAGCTCTGGGAATACCACCTGCTCCCATCAGCCAGACTGGAAACCTCATAACTCACAAGGCATTGGGGGGTAGAGTACTAGAAGAGTCTTGTCTCAGTAGGGAGGCATAATCAGCCCTAGAATAAATGCTAATCTGATTCTAACAAATCTTAAAAGAAGAACTCAAAAGTATCATGCTGTTTACACGTAATTTAATGATGTAACAGAATACATTCAAGAATATTTATAAGATTATAAAAATACATAGTACCCAACCAGATAAAATTCAAAATCTCTAGCATCTGATCAAAGAGTACATGCACACAAAGTAACAGAAAAATATGGCTCATAGTGAGAAGAAAATATCAATCAATTGACACCAGCCCAGAACTGACACAGATATTAGAGTTAGCAGAGAAGATTATGAAAAGAGTGATTATAATTTTATTCCATATGTTCAAAACTTAAGTGGAGACATGGATAATAAACAGACCAAAGTAAAACTGGTAAACATCAAAAGCACAATGTCTGAGATGAAAATAATATACTAGATGAAATAAATAGGAGATTGGATATTACAAAAGATAAATTAGTGAACTTGAAGGCATACTGTTAAAAGCCATTTAAAATGAAACATACAGAGAAAAAAAGAATTTTTAAAAAATGAAAAGAGCATCAGTGTCCTGTGGGGTAAATTTAAATGGCTTAATATATGATTAATTGGAGTGACCAAAGGAGAGAAGGAAGACAGAAAAATATCTGAAAATAATAATAGTCAAAATTGTTACAAATCTGATGAAAAATCTAAGCCCACATAGCCAAAAATTTCAACCAATACCAAGCACAAGAAACAGAAAGAAAACTATATCAAGGCTTCTATAATCAAGTTGCTCAAAACAAGTAATAAAGAATAAAATCTTTAACACATCAACTGCCACACTAGAAAAAAAAATTTTTTCCCCCTGGGGCCATGGTGTTTTATTAAAACAAAACAATCATTTCTAATTTGTTATTTTTTATTGTTTACTATGCATGAGTTATATGCAATCCACATTTTTAGAATTAAATTGTCAATATTAATTGTAACAAGAAGTGAGATTTTCATGAACCAACTGCAAGATTTTGCTTCACGGAGCCTCAGGCTCATAACTAGCCTGAGTTAAATACAACTCACATGGCAGTCAACGTGTTAAAAGCAGACAGAAAAAAGATGCTATGTACAGAATAATAAAGGATGACAACAGATTTGTTATCAGAAACAATGCAAATGAGGACAACATTTTTAAAGTATTAAAAGAAAAATAAAACTAGAATTCTATACCTAGTAAAAATATCTTTCAAAAACAAAAGTGAAATAAAGATATTTTTAGGAAATTCAAATGTTAAAATAATTCATCACAAGCAGACCCGCACTACACAAAATATGAAAGGAAGACCTTCAAGCAAAAGGAAAAGTACACTGGATGGAAATATGGATCTATACAAAGAAACAGAAAGCATCAAAAATGGTAACTACATGAATAAATATACACAATTTTTCTTACTACTTAACTATACATAAAAGATAATGGTTTAAATAAAAATAACAAAAATATAGCATAGGGCTTATTATATGTATAAAAGCAAAATGTATGACAACAATAACAAAAAACATGAAGAAAAAATTGGAATATACTATTATAAAAGTTTTACACTGAAGCAGGATTTGTCAACTCCAATATTACAGACCTTTAGGGTAGAAGATTGTTCTGTAGAAGCTCTCCTGTGGTTTATAGGCTGTTTAGAACCATGCCTGACCTCTACCTCCAATAGATGCCAATAACACCACCTAAGATGTGGCAAACAAAAATTTCTACAGACATTACCAAACGTCCTCTGGAAGGCAAAATTGTCCATACTTGACAACTACCACTATAAGTGAATGGCAATTATTAATATGTCACTTATTGGTAGATTGTGATAAATTAAAGATGTATATTATAAGCCATACAGCAACCACCAAAATAAAAGAACAAAGACTAATATCTATAAACCAACAAAAGAGGTAAAATGGAATCATAAAAAAATTATTATTAACCCCAAAAGAAGACAGAAAAAGGACAAAAATGGACAAAAAGAAAAAAAATGGTAATATAATGCTTAATCTAATCATCACAATCATCACCTTAAATGCAAATGGTTAAAATACTCCAATTAAAGCTAAATATTATCAGATTGGATATAAAATCATGACCAAATTATTTGCTACCAATAACAAGCAGATTACATATAAAGACACAAATAGATTAAAAGCAAAACTGGGAGCGCTATGCCATGCTAATCATTTCATAATGATAAAAGAAGGGTCAATTAATCTAGAGGCTATAATAACTCTAAAAAGTTATGTCCCAAAAAAAAGAGTTTAAAAATATCATACATGAAGCAAAAACTGATAGAACAACAAGGAGATATATGCAAATTCATAATTATAGTTGCAGATTTCAATAGTCCATTCTCAATAGTTAATAGGACAAGAATTCAGAAAGTCAGCAAGGATGTGGTGGGATTGAAAAACACTATCAATCAAGTTAAACAATCAACATTTATAGTACACTCCAAGAATAGCAAAATATACATTCTTTAAAAATGCACATAATGTATTTACAAGATAGGCCATATTCTGGGTAATAAAACAAGTTACACTAAATTTAAAAGAAATCAAGTCATACAAAGTATATTATCAGAACACAGTGGAATTAAATAAGAAATTACAAAAAAAACTGGAAATTTGCCAAATATTTGAAAACTAATAACACACCTCTAAATAACCCACAAGTCAAAGAATAAATCAAAAGGGAAATTAGAAAGTATTTTGAACTGAATCAAAATGAAAACACAACATATTAAAATCTATGGGATTACCATTTATGGCACTAAAAGCCCACACTGGGAAAAAAGAAAGGCCAAAAAATCAATGACCTCAGACTTTACCTTTAGAAACTAGAAGAAAAGAACAAATTAAGCCGAAAATTAGCAAAAGAAAGGAAATGACAAAGAACAGAACAGAAATCAATGAAATATAAAACATAAAATAATAGAAAAAATGAAACCAAAGCTATTTTTTGAGAAATTCAATAAAATTATGCACTTCTAGTCACATTGATTTAGAAAAAAAATATGTATACAATTATCTATATCAAGGATATAGGTGAAGCAGGTGACGTTATTTCAGATCACAAGGATATTGAAAGGACAATAAGGGAATAGTATAAACAACGTTAGTCCAATGATTTTGACAATTTAGATGAAATAGACAAATTCCTTGAAAAACAAAAACTATCAAAGCTTACTAAAGAAGAAATAGGTAACCTGAATAGCTCTATATCTATAAATGAAAATGTATTTATGATTAAAAATTTTCCACAAAGAAAATTCCACACACAAACGGCTTCCCTAGTAAAATCTACCAAACATTTAAGTAAGAAACAATGCCAATTCAACTTAATCTGTTGCAAAAATTTGAAGAGAAGGGAATATTTTGCAATTCATTTTATGAAGCTCACATTACCCTAATATCAAAACCAGATTAAGATATTACTTAATAGTGAAAGATTAAAGTTTTGCCCCTAAGATCAGAAATAAAACAAAATGTCTGCTCTCAATACTTCAACATTTTACTCTAGCCAGTGTAGTAAGGCAAGAAAAAGAGATTAAAAGCATCTAGATTGTATCTGTATTGTAAAAGAAAGTAAAAAAAAAAAAAAAAACTGTCTGAATTGGCAGACAATGTGATCATTTGTGTGGAAAATCTCCTGCAATCTACAAAAAGTAAAAAGGTAGTAGAACTAATAAGTGAGTATAGCAAGGCTACAGGATCAATATGCAAAATTATATTCCCATATACCAGCAATGTATAATCAAAAGTAAAATTAAGAGACAAAACCATTTTCAACAGTATCAAAAACATAAAATACTTAGGAATAAATCTGATAAAATATGTGCAATACCTGTACACTGAAAACTATAAAAATTTGTTGAGAAAAATGAAAGAAAACCTAAATAAATAAAACTATGCACCTTGTTCATGAGTTGGAAGACCGAATACTCTTAAGATATTGCAATGGTTAATATTATGTCAACTTGACTGGGTCATGTGGTGCTCAGATATTTGGTCAAACATTATTCTGGATGTGTCTGTGGGGATGTTTTTGGATGAGATTAACATTTGAATTGGGAGACTGAATAAAGCAGACTGGCCTCCCTAATGTGGGTAGCCCTCACCCAGTCAGCTGAAGGCCTGAATGGAACAGAAAGGCTGACCATCCCCTGAGTAAGAGGGAACTCCTGCCTGACTGCTTGAGCTGGGACATTGGTCTTCTAGTTTCAGACTGAAATTTACATAATTGACTCTTCTGGTTCTCAGGTCTTCAAATTTCGATCTTGGACTTGCCAACCTCCATAATCACACATGCCAAGTCCTCATAATAAAACACACACATACACACAAACACATCCTATTGATTCTGTTTCTTTGGAGAACCCCAATTGAAACAAATTTCAATTCTCTCCCAAATTAGCTCATAGACTCAGTGCATTCCCAATCCAAATCCCAGCAGCCTGTTTTCTAGAAATTGGTAACAGTATTCTAAAATTCACATGGAAACACAAAAGAAGTTTTGTCTATTTTAGGAAAATAAAAACAAAATTGGAGGTCTAACACCACCTAACTTCAAAACTTACAGTTATAATAATCAATAGGATATGATGTTGGCATAAAGTTAGACACATCACTGAAATGTAAGAGAGAGAGTTTAGAAATAGACCCCACACATATATGTACAAGTGATTTCTGACAAAGTGCAAAGGCAATTTGGTAAGGAAAATAAAATCTTTCAATAAATGGTGTTGAAGCAAATGGATATCCACATGCAAAAAAAAAGAACTTTTATTCATATCTTATGCTATGTCACACACAAAAATTAACTTAAAAAGAATCACAGATCTAAAAGTAAAATGGTAAAACTTTTAGAAGAAAGTATACCAAAAAAACCTTCGTGACCTTGGGTTACACAAAGATTTCTTAGATACAACACCAAAAGAATGATCCATAAAAGAAAAAATTGTTAAGTTAGGCTTTATCAAAATCAAAAACTTCCACACTTTGAAAGACACTGTTAAGAGAAGGCAAAAACAAGCCCTGGTCTGAGAGAAGATATCTTCAAATCACATATCTGAAAAAGGAGTTGTATATAGTCTATATAAGGAGCTCTAAAAACTCAGTAAGAAGGCAAATAAAAATTTTAAAGAGGCAAAAGATGTGAAACACATTTCACCAAAGAAGATACACAAATGGCAAATAGGTGCATGAAGAGATGCTCCACATCAATACTCACTAGCAAATGCAAATTTAAACCACAAAGAGATACTCCTGCACGTCTACTGGAGTGGTTAACATTGAAGACAGACCATATGAAGTGTTGGCAAGGATGTAGAACAACTGGGATCCTCATACACTGCTCGTGGAAATGCAATGGCACAATCACTTTGGAAAGCAGATTGGCAGTCTCTTAAGAAATTAAACATATGATCCAGCCATTCTACTTTTAGATATTTAACAGAAATAAGCTAAAGCATATATCCATATATTCATACACAAATGTTCATAGCAGCTTTATTCGTAGTAGCCAAAAACTGGAAACAATCCAAACAACCATCCTCAGATGACTAAACAAATCACATTCTAGCCACATAATGGACTACTACTCAGCCATATAAAGGAATAAACTATTGAATGAATCTCAAAAAGAAAATGCTGTGTGCAAGAAGCCAGAGAACAACGAGTGCATACTGTAAGATTCCATTTACATAAAATTCTAGAAAATGCAGACTTACCTACTGTGACAGAAAGTGGCTCAGTGGCTGCCTGAGGGTGGGGTGGCCGTGGGAGCAGGAGGGAGGGGCTCACGAAGGCAGACGAGGACATTTGGGTAAAGGTCCCTGAGGATAAAGGAAGTATTGGTTATTCTGTTTGTGATGATGGTTTCATGGGTGCATACATGTGCCAAAACTTACCAATTTGTAACTTTACACATGCCTAATTTATTCTATGTCAATTATACTTCTATTTTAAAAAGAAGAAAGGAATATACAGAACCCTGCCAGTTTTCATAAAACTAAGAATGAGTAATTAGCAATATAAGGCTTTATTATTCATAGTTCATGGTGAAATCTTCAGCACTAAAATGCCCTTTTAGCATATGATGATGGCAAGATCTTCTGGAATCTCTCAGATGTTCTTCCTCCTATTTCAGATTGTCTTTTTTGCAGACAGGGGTCATATCTGCTCTTCCATCAATATTTCCCTGACCCCTATTTGTCCCAGTCCTGCCCACTGCAGGCGGCAGTGCTCCCAGCTCACTGCCTGATGCCTGCCCCAATGTGAGGGATCCACAGTGAGATGGAAAGTATTGAAGGGGATGATCCCTTGGGCATTATGGATTATTCCAGAAGGATGTGGTTGCCCAGTTGAGATACCAACTGCTAGCTGCCCACTATAAAATAGTAAAAGGATTAACGCCATCCTGGAAGTACGACCCTAAGAATATACTAGAAAACAGCTGCAGGAACATGGACTATAACCTATCCATGGTAAGAGGTCAACAAATTCCGGTCAGTACATCACAGCAACTGATGTTGGATAAACTTAGCACGACAGGGGCAGTGCTGACTCATGCTGATATTCTGGCCCATAAAACACGCTAAGAATGTGGGCAGAGCTGTCTACAGATTTAAACCCTGATGAATTGGAATATGAGAGGAATGAAGAGGCCCACACCCGCTTATGATCTGCAGCCAAGAAGCCTTCCTGAGTTACAGTGACCACCACATCTTTGAACTCTCGGCGTGCATCATCCAGCCCACTGGTCAGACAACACCTCAGGCACTGCCTGGTGCCTGGTGCCTGGTATTGTGGTCTAACGTGACAACTTGGCTCTTACAGCAAAATGCAACTTTCATATTCATTCATTCATGCAATAAATATCCATTAAGTACCTGCAATGGCAAAGCACTTTGTTGTCTACTGGGGTTACCAGGATGACTAAGACAAGGGCTACCCTCACGGAAGTGAAGCTGAGGAAGGGCAGACGGACATTAAATAACTGGTTACATGGTGAGTGATCTGATGATAATTGTGCAAGAGCTAAACCTATGGTCGGCAATAAGAGCCTGTAACAGAGGAAGCCGAGGGGTCTGAAGGATGGGGGAAACCTTTCAGGAGAAAGAGACATCAGAGCTAAAATCTGAGGCATGAATAAGAGACGCCTGGGGAAATCAGGGGAGGGGGTGCCAGGCTCGGGGAGAGAGAGGGAAACAGAACTTTTGATTAAAAGAAGCCAGCAGGGCTATAGCAGAAAGGGAACAGGTGACATATGGCAGAAGCCAGAGGACAGGGGCCTTGTGGACTGTATTAAAGATTGGGGGAGAATGGAAAGCCACTGAGAGGCTTGTATTTTACCATCTTTATTACGTTGTAAACTCTCTAGAGCACAGGTATTACATCAAATTAACACAGAATAGCCTAGTCACCCAGAAAATTCCACCTGCCGGTAACAATCCTAAAATTTTGCTGGAGTCCTCTAGGATGCCTAACTGGGGTTAACTATTTGTAAATCTTTTTTCAAATGCCTGGTACTACTTTGAAGTTTTGTTCAGGACTGTAGATCAAATTCCACCAAAATTTTTTTTTTTTTTTTTTTTTCCTGCTTAAGTAGCTGCAGGGCAACTCTGAGTCACTTACTGTCTAGAAGTTAGAATGAGTGAATCACAGAGCTAGAGAGGAGAGGAGAGACCACCGGGACCCACACTTCGGAAGAGGCTTTCCCAGGGCCACTCAGGGCAGAGAAAAGGGCCCAGGGCACCCCAAGCCTCTACCCAAATTCTTGTGACTCTAGGATGCTCCTTAAAGGTTGTGATCTGGTTTGCTTTTTACTTATCACTCTCCTAAAAGTCAAAGGTGAAAAACAAAGCTACTAGAGGGTTCAAGTTTGTTGGGTTCTGGCTAATTCAGGTTGCTTTTTGAGGTAGAAGAGCTGAAATGGAATTGGGAACATTAAGGGAGTGGAAATTTCCTGGGCATGAGTAATGCCAAGTACTCATCACCCACATGTTGTTCTCAATAACCTATGCAGTCAGTATTATCAGCCCCATCTCACAGATGAGGAAACTGAGCCTCACAAGACCACAAAGATAGTGAGTGATTATAAGAAAGAAATCAGGGATTTAGATGCAGGTCAGTATGGCTCAAAAGCCATGTTTTTCTTGGTATCTGGTGCCGGTTCCTGGGTTGACTAGATTGGGTCCCTACAGGATGATGAAATTGCCTTATCTTTTAGAGAACTTGCCTGCTTGCTGGAATTGCTCTAAAACGCAGGACTCAAAAGCTCGTCACATTCCCAGGAGACAGTGATCTCCAAAGGGCTTGTTGGGGCCCTCCTCCCTAGGGAACAGGGCATTTAGTGCCTGGAGTGAAAAAACCTATCATGGGTTAGGACCAAAGCTGACAAGACAAAGTCACAAGAAATCCCAAAACCATGCTGGGAAATTATCCCTGCCCTGCCCACAGGGCCACTAAAACTGAACACTCTACCTCAGGCCTCCTGTGCCCTAGAGCAATAAGATCTTCCATCTCTCTCCTTCTCTCTCTCTCTCCACCGCCATAAGAAGCGCAAATCATACTGCACAGTGGTACCCAGAACTTCGATGTTGGTTCTTGAGAAGAAAGACAGAGAGACCAGACCTGTGTCATTCCCAGAAAGAAAATGAATCACGAATCCTCTGTTTACTCGGAAATCTCCGGTTTGCTCTCCCCACCCAACTCCCCACCCTTTCCAAGAGAAAGGTTTCCAGTTAAGTGCTCCTTGGGTATCTCAGAAAGGAACAAAATGTCTGTTTTCTCCTTTATCCACAGAATATTCCTCAACATTCCCTCCATTCAGGCATCAGGCAGATAAGGCTCTTCCATCGCTGTGCACCTTCACAGATGTTGAAGGCAGCCCAGGGCCCACGCCTGCGGTATCTCGTGTCAGACATGGAACTTGGCTTTGGAACTAAGTTCTGAACTTGACCATCCTAGCAATCAAGGCTCGTGTCCTTGGATTTCTCCCATTCCCTCCCACTCAGGGGCCACAAGGATTGGCGTAGAGGCAGCAGCTGAAAGGGCAAAGACAGAAGTTTGAGCACAAAGCAATGATTAGGGATGAAGCAAAGGGAAAAGAGGAGCATGTGCTGCCATGGAAAGAGCACTGGTTAGGAAATAAGTAGCTGTGGATTGTATTTGTAGCTTTGGCACCTACGACCTGGAAACCAGTAGGTAAGACACTTCACCCCTCTGGACCTAAGATTCTTCTCCTGTGACGCAGGAGTGTCTGGCTTGACCTTTAAAGTAAATCTGATACAGGTTCACTATCCCTTATCTAAAATTCTTGGGACCAATTCTGGTTTTTTTTTTATATTTCCAAGTATTACATAATGAGATATCTTGGGGATATTTTTCTTTGTATACATCTTATACACATGGTCCGAAGGTAATGCTATAAATATTTTTTATTATTTTGCGCATGAAACAAAGTTTGCATTATAGTACTTACGTATGGAATTTTCTACTTTGTAGTAAATGCCAGCACTCAAAAAGTTTCAAATTTTGGAGCATTTTGATTTCAGATTTTTGAAGTGGGGGTGCTCAACTTGTAATAACATTCTGCTATTTCTGTTGTCCTGTGATCTGGAGAGATTGGAAGGAAAGAAAAAGAAGGGCAGAAGGAGGGAGAACATAGGGAAGAAAGTGGGGCTTCGGAATAAGTGGAGGAACAGCACAAAGAACACCTGGAAAAGAGAGGCCAGAAGAGCATCCAAAGAAGAAAATATTTTGGAATCAGAGAAATAGCTTGTGTTGGTTGAACTTGCATGTAGATAAGACCACAGCCAACCTCCAAGGGAGCCTAGTGCTGGCAGAAGAAGAGAAAGTAGAAAGAGAAGACAGGGCTGCCTTCCTGTCCTCCCACCTGCCCTGGGCCCTGGAACTCCCATCTTTCTGCAAGCCAGGCGGGGACACCCAACTAGATGTGGAGGAAACATCTGTCCAAGTCTCACGGCTCAGCAAGAAGACAAGCTTTCATCTATAAAGGCCAAGTGCTATGCTCTGAGTAAGGCATGATCCAGGCTTGAGGCTTCTGAACTAGAAAGAGCTTGTCTTTAATGTAAATTTAGAATGATAAAGCAGGGTGGAGGGGCCGGTGGTGTGGGGAGAGGGAGAGAGAGAATGAATATAAATAATCTCTGGAGGTAATAGTTGACTGTCTTCGGGAATGTTGAGACTCAAAGTTCAGAGGGCAGGAAGGATGAGGAGACACAAATTCCCGAGAGTGATCTCCCGGTGGCCGTGGGCTGCCCCATCAGTGACTCCTGTCTTCCCCTGGCCTCGCAGTCCTGGCCAGGGCTTGCTGCTCCAGGGAGGCTTGGTAGGATTTATGAGATGAGCTAGTGGGAAGTTCTTGGCAAACCAAAGCTGTAAGTGTACAATACTTTATCTCCTACAGGGATGTTTTAAGAAAAGATGGGAAATGTCTACATAAAATAGAACCCCAGCCACTGGTCAATGACAGTGGCCTCTCTCTGGAGCTACATCAAAGGCGCAGCTCTGTCTATACCCTGTGGCCTCTGCAGGGCCTGCCCCGGGAGCTCTGCAGTCTGCTCGGGGTCAAGGAGGGAAGGAAGCACAGCCAGCGCCAGTGTTCCCCCAGCACTGTCAAGGGAAGGGAAGCTGGGTCTGCTGGGGACTCTCTTGTCCCTCTGGCTTCCTTTCCGGGAAATTTCTCCACCATCCAGAGGGCTTCAGTGGGGCTGAAGCCTGGTAGAGTTTTGTTGTAGGAGCACTGGACAGGGAGTCGGGTAACTGGCCTATAGTCTGAAACTGGAGAGCTGCAGTGCCTGGAGAATGTCACTTCTCTCCCCAAGTTCACTTCCTCAGAAAATGAGATAGTCGAAGATGAATTAATAGTGTTCTTACTAATCTTCTCCATTGACCATGGAAAAGTAGAATCAGCTTTTAAATTTCAATGAGGAAATAAGCCATCTCTAGAACAAGAGGATTATATTTAGAATTAGATGCAAATCCCATCCTTACTATAAGTTACTCTCTAATGGTCACACTGCAATGAATAAGACCAGCTAAGATGCAATAACGAACACACGCTAAGTATCACAAGAATGGAAAATAAATAGCATATGTACTCACTATTAGCACATGAACTAATCTATCAACACTCATGTGCACATATAGTAGTAAAATCAGCAAAAACCAAGCAGGTGGGGAGGAGCAGGGGATGGGTAAATACACACCTAACAGGTACGATGCACGCTCTTTTGGTGATGGGCACACTTATAACTTTGACTCAAATGGCACAAAAGCAATTCATGTAATCAAAACATTTGCACATCCATAATGCTCTGAAATTAAAAAAAAAAAAAGAAAGAAGCTAAACACCTTAGGGCTCATTGAGGAGGTTTGTCTCACTCTCAATGCCATCTTCTTAGAGTCTATAAGAAGGGACAAGCTGTTCTTATTTTTCCGGAGGATGTTGCAGCTTCATCCCCGACATTTTGTTTTCCCTTTCTGTCTCATCCTTGGGGACACTTCACTGAGAATAAAATGCCTACAGCAAGCGCTACAAGAGCCCATAGAGAAACTTTATGTAAATTAGGAAAAAAGTAAGCCCATGCCAGGGCCAACAGCTCAGGAAGTGCTGTGCAGAATGGATTTCAGCTCTCATTTGATTTGCTTGGCTGGACGTCCCCATACAGCCTGCACAAGCTGCACAACTGCAGCTGAATAAAGGGTAAGGCTGGGCTTATAGCAGTTGCTTAAAGTCTGCACATCAGTAATAATCGTACAATACTGTGTGTCACAGGTCAGGTTCCCCAGGAGGCAGACTCAGAGTTGAGGGTTTGCATTGTGAGGAGCACTCTTGGGACCAACACCTATGGGAGGTGGGCAGTGGGCAGAGGGAGAACTGGACCCACATCGCAGCAGCAGCAGCGGCCCCCGCCCGTCCTGTAGGGAGCTCCACAACCGAGACGGTCCTTCTGCGTTGTCTAGAACTTGGTAAGGCTGGGGGCCTCTATGCTTCCCGTAGAGGCCAGTTGCAGATGTGGGCTATAATGAATGCTTATAATTTTATGTCGCCTTGACATCCATTTTGAATATAGGTTTAACTTTCTCACACCAGAGGCAGGGCTTAGTCCCTCTTAACGCAGTTTTCAGTTCTCTGCCCCCTCTCAATTCTTTAGTGTGATAGATTCAGATATCTGCCTTATACAGCTGCCTCCTGGCGTACCCTTCCCAAAGGGACAGCTAGACACAGCCTGCTTGATTCACCCCACTGGGCCCCACGCCCCGCATGGGCTGCACAGACATGCCACAGTGACCACCTCGCACAGTGCGAATCCCTGGAGCCTGGGCCTGCTCTGTAGACTCACCAACTAGAACTTCCCTCGGGAAACCTACTTGGGTATCGCCCCAGAGCCCAGTAAGAGCTTTGGCCTACGAGTCCTTCTCGCCCACACTGTTGGTCAAGTGCGTGCATCCCGGGTGGCTCCCACTTCCTGTTGGCCTTGCAGGTGTGCGCCCGCCCCTCTTCCCCCTGGGGTCTGTAAGTGATATACCGCTCCTGTCATGTCATGTGTTTTGTTTTGTTGTTCTGCCTCCTCCATGTCTCACCTGGCTGACACACCTGGACCTAACTCTCCTCCTGGTCAGGGTACTCCCAGAGAGCGGCTGTCTTGGTAGGAATAAACTGGACACAGATCATACGAGAAACACAAGTCTGCCAGTATAGAAAAGTTTCCTGCAAGAGGGACACCTGGTCACGAGTCAGACGCTTAGGTAACAGGCCGTCCTCCAGGATAAAGAAGTATCCCGTGAAAGATGCACTCTAAACACCCATGGCCACCTCCTTTGGAGCCCTGTCAGGGCAGGGCTAGAGTTTACGGTCACTCTCCAGAGAGAGATCTCAAGTCCAGATTAGAGGAAAATAAAACATAGCTGCAAGGGGGCATGACCTTGGGGAAAAAGTCCCAAGTCCTCTTGGGTAAGTCCTGAAGAGGGATTCAGCTACGAGTGGTCAGCAGACAACACTGGTAGCATCTAGGGGACACGAGTTTGGTTGTGGTGGCTCTGGATGGCACAGCACAAGATCCATGACACTGTGTTCATGCTTCACAGTTTAACAAGCATGTTCTGTGCCACCATCTTCCGTTTGCCCTTCCAGGTACCCCTGCTACCTTTCTGCACCCTGCTGTCTGCCTTGGGAGGCTGACCTTGCCTTTGACTCCTGCTTGGGTTTGGCCAATGGAGCCCTGGCAGAAGATCAGAGGGAGGGGGAGGGGAAGGCCCAGGAGCTCTCTGCAAAGTCGCCTTGGTTTGGACGCCTCCTCCAGTGAAAGGTCCAGGGCTCCTATCCAAAGCCCTCTCCACGGACCACTGATTCTCCCCCAAGTCCCTCTCCTCACCCTTCCAGCCTGGGCTCTGGAACAGGCCTCCCTCCTCTCCACCCCCATGGTACTAACGCTGGGATGCTGCCTTGTCTGTGTGATTTCTCAAAACTCTGCCCTTACTTTCGCAGAGGCTCCTTTAATAAGCCCTCTTTGAATTATCCTAATTCTAGTGCATTCCCTCAAAGTATCCTAATTTGGTTTCTCCTAGGACCCAGATTAATACTTTTAGATGTACTTTATCTCACCTTTTCCTCTCTACCACCCTGTGAATCAGATGTTCTTATCCCCACGTTAGAGATAAGGTAAGAGAAGCTCAGAGACATTGCAGGGTGTACCCAAGTTCCCAGTTAGTAAGATGCCCGTGTCTGCTGACTCCGATCCAGTCTACCTCACTAGAACACCCTGGCATTTCCCTCAGGTTGTCCTCACTTTCCATCACAGCTCAGACAGGAGCAAGGAGAAGGAGGAACAGTTGTGGTATCAAGACCACAGAACATTCTAAAATTTCCTATGAGGATGAGGTGGTATATAGAGGAGACACAGAAGACTGTGGAAAAGAAGATGAAAAATAGTCCACTTTCTGATTTATGCCCTACCCAGCCTTCTGGAAATCTTAAGTTTTTTTTCTAAATTCCCCTTCTCCATTAGAAAATTAAGTTATTTCAGAATTCAGATCCACCCCAATCCGAGGCCTGACCCCGGGCAGGTCACATGACCTTTGGGTCTTTGGTTTCTTCATCTGCGTAAAGTAAGATAGGTTAACTATTTGAATCCCAAGCACCCTCCCATTCTGTGTTTCTATGAGCTTCTTGTTCTCTTCGCTTCCCTTATCCTAGAAACAGACAATGGTCATGTGGTTAAACCCTTATACCCACGATTGTTAGTCTCATCCCTGGGAAAAAAAGGAAGGAGCTCAGATGATGCCCTGTACAAAGACTCACTTGTTAGCTCTGAAGGGCCCTTCTAAAGGTCTTGTTCAGCCCCTGCTTTTAACCAGGGTAGCTGTGAAGTCCAATGAGAGAGTAAAGATACCGGTTTAGTCTGCCTTGTTCCTGAAGCCCCTGTGTACGGCAGATTTCTAGACTCTCACTCCCATCCTGGGTGTGTCTCTGTTTCCCTGATCAAAAGCAGATGGATCCTCCTTGGACAGAATGTTTGTTGTCCCAGTTTGCCTACATGGCCCTACGTTATTGACAAATCATCCAGCCCAGGGACCAGCTAAGAAGGAGACGTTTCACTCTGGCACTGCCACCAATCTAAAGAATTTTCACCTCCTGGAGCACCAGGCAGGGAGAAGAAAATCGTTTTTCCTCCCTTTCCATCCTCCTATTGCTAGACTTTGGAGTAGGAATCGGGAACCCTGAATTCTTAGTACTAATCTAGCCACTAACTCTGGCAAGTCTCTTCCTTTCTCTAGACCTCATTTCATTGTCCATTAAAATGGATAATTGAATAGCAGTTTCCTTTCTAGTTCTAACTTTCCATGAACCTATAAGGATGAGTAGGTTTTGAGTAGATTAATTTGGGTAGATGACATTTGAACATGGGTTCCCCAGAAAATAGGGTCTGAGGGGAGACTTCAGTGTTAATAGTTTACTGGGAGGTGCAATCCCAAGGCAGCAAGAGTAGAGGGGAAGGGACACGAGAGAGGCAGGAAGACTAAGAAGCAAAAGCGATACCTCACCAAGCTGGACACAGCTTTACAACACTTTGAAGAAGCCCAAAGGGTCACTCAATCACACTGAACATCTTTGCACATGTTGTACCAAAAAATAAAATAAAATAAAAATAGAACCCTTGGAGAGAAGAAAAATCATGAACTTTTATGCAGACACCTTCCTATTTCCTCTCTCCCATCAGTTCAAGTTTGGCCATTTGGGGTCTTCTAGGTTACATCATCTGAACCCTTTACAAGTAACTATGGAAGCCAGATCCTTCAACCAGAAATGTGATGCTGCATCCAACCCAGAAGAGGTGGGAGGATCCAGGGAGTTCGGTGTTCAGTTGTTCTGCCTCCCATGATAGAGTTGTGTTAGATCACCTGGAACCTGTCCTGCCTGTGGAGGGAGGTAGCTCAGTATTTGGGAGATAGTGACACTGGGCAAAGCTAAGGAGGCACAAAAACCCTATCAGCCTTAGATGGGTACAACTGGATAGGAAGGTTAGGTACACAGGGAGAGCTCAGGCACCTTCATGGAATGTTTTCTGAGAAATTTGGATACGGAGATATAACAACTTTCCCTGTCCTCAAGGAACACACACCCTATGGGAGAGACAGACTTAGAAACAGGCAATTACCCCAAGAAATCATTGCATAGATCACTGTGCATGGTTATACTGACCACCCTCATTTTACTTCTAGGAAAATGAAACCCAGACTCGACCAAATTCACAGGGAAGGTCTATGGCACAACAAAACCTAGGAAACCCAGGCTGCTAATTTCCAAATCAACGCTTAATTAACTGCCCCTTTCCTAAAGGCACAAAAGTGGTTTAGAGCTGGCTATGTTGGGAAACAAGAGTGGATTAAAAACGTCCGGCAGCCTCAGGCAACATTGCTCAATTCTGCACGAATCTGCCAGCAGATCAGCATGATGCATCGGTGACTGGGGTGGGTGGAAGGGGGAAGGGGGGTGTCAGGGAACTCTTTGTGAAGACAACCTGCTTGCTAAAAGGAGCTAAGGGGGATCAGTTTAATTGAAGTGAAAGATATTTTAAGGAAGGTAAGAGCCTAGCTGGGGGTTCAGCCAAGGGGTTTAGTTCTGCCTTTGAAAATGAGAAGAGTTGAACAGGATCTGTATGGATGAGCTGATAAAAAGCCCTTTGAAGTGGACAGGGATCTTTTTATAGCCTCAGAATAACTCAGCCCTGGGTGAGGGAAGAGAGTGTGGAGGGTGGTGAGCTGTTCCCCTCCAAATGGATTTCTTCTGGCTTGGCCATGAAGAGAGAGAGATTGGCCTGGTATCCCTGTCTATCCGAGAGAACAGGAATCTGGCAGTCCTTCACACAAGAAAGTGCAGACAAACGACCCAGGGGAGGCCCTCGAACGCTGGTTAGCACACGTTAGGAAGAAAGGAACAGAATGTGGAATCAGCCCCCACACACCACCCCCAACCCATGCACCATCAAGTCCATTAGATCAGTTAATCCTTAAAAAGAATTAAGAAGAGTTCTCTCAGACTTGTTGTCAAGAAGTAATACCAAGGGTGGGGTTGGGAAAAAAGAAGAAATAATAGCAATAAAAATGATTCTTACGGACTGTTTACTATGTGCCAAATCCTGTACATGTGATGTCTCATTTGTTCCTCTTAACAACTCTAGGAGGTAGGTATTATTTTTATTTCCAGTCTACATTCCAGAAAACTGCAACTTATTTATGTACGAACACGTTTAAGCAACTTGTTCAAGTTTAGTTCATCACTGGCCAGAACCTAAATAGATAAAATTGTTAGATTAATAAATGCTCAGGTGCATGAGCTGACGTGTGGGAGCAAACCTCATGGGGTAAAGCCCCACTCCTGAATGATCAGCTTTGGCTGAACAACTGAGCAACGTGGTCTCACGTTCCACTCACCGAATAGCTCAGCATCTCCTTTTGGATGTGGGAACATCTGGCCAGAGCCTGAAGCCTCAGCTTTCCTCAGACTCTCGTGTTGGGTTCCAAACAGGAGTTCCATACAGGGTCCTGTGTTGCCCTACATTCGAAGAGAAAGAGAAAACTTAAAGAAAAGGCACCCCAGTGATAAATATGCCCCCAAGAAAGAGATGCCACAGTTGTAGTCCAACTGAAAAGTTGCTCACTAGCACTCTTCATTTCTACGGAAGGTAGAAAGAGGGAATTTGGGCCCAATTACAGTAAAATTTAAGTTAGCCTTTAATTTAAGTACTTTGTCAAGATCATGAGCCTTGTACTCTGAAACCCAGCCTATATTCCTTTAAATACATCAAAATCTTGATATCCAAAGCTAGAAAGTGGAAAAGGCAAAGAAGTCAGGAGACTTGGGGGTTTAATCTCAATTCCTCTAAAACCTCCCTGTGTGACCTTTGGAAGGTATTCCACCTACTTTCTGGGCCTTGGTTTTCCCATCTGTAAAATGAGAGAGTTGGACACACTTGACTTGCAAGGTACCTTCTCTTGCTGTCATTTTGAGTCTTGGATGATAATCCTAGCTTTAAATTTACATACCTCATAGAAGCTGCAGTAAGAAACAAATTGGTAAAAGAAAGGGAAAAAAGTGTGGGCACTAAAATGATCTCTGAAAAGGAAAATGAATGAGATTGTGTGTTATATAAGTTCAAGGGACTGTGTGTCGTCAGTGAGCCACAAATCCTTCCTAGCCTCCTTGAGTCATCATAAAGATAAATGAAAAGCTGAAATTCCATGATACAGAAACTTCTCCCTTCCCCTTTGAGGTTGGAGGGTTGACTCTCAAGGCCTACAGAGATTTCTTCCTGTCTGCTAGACAGACAAGACTTCAAAGCACACTAGACCCCCAAGCTTCTGCCTGTGGGGTCACTACCCCAACCCCTCCCACCTGACCCCTTCCCTACTATGGAAACCCCACACAAAGGGCATGCGAAGGAAAAGCCCTGGTAATGGAATTTCAGGACACATTAGAGCTGAAAGAGACTTTAGAGAGCTTTTTTTCCAAACAAAGTTCTGAGCACAGGGCATGTGCTAATTGGCCTGGCTCTAGCTATGAAATAAATTGCTATCATCATTATTTTATTCTCTGAAGGAGACAACCCCAGGTTAGTATTTCAAAGAAGAATGAGTCACTGGAGAGGTTTAAAAGTACCCGCTAATTATTTCTTTAAAGAAAAACCTTAACTCTGGGAGAAAGGAGTTACATGCAGCATCAGCTGCCCATTAAGATGAAAGGGCCGGTTACCTGGGCTGCTCCAGGGAGCCCAGGAATAACAAGAGCTCCCCTTGTACTGCGAGCGGTTCCCCCACAGAGGCTCTTCCGCAGACGTTATCTCACTGACCCCAGTCCCTGGGAGAGGAGCAGCAGCGGGCTGACGGCTGTGTTAGCCCTTTCCCTCTGTCGCCATGATGTGAGGAGGCCGAGGGAAGCCAGGATGGGATTAAGAAGGGATGTGGGTGTTCTCGTTACCTGTGGAGGCAGCACGTGGGGAGCTGCTTAGAACAGCAGAATTAGATTCCCCAGCTGGGAGCTATCTGTCCACCTTCTCCATTGGCTTCCAAGCACATCTGAGTTTTATTCAAATAAAATTCTGTGAAGAATCCCAATAGTCAAGACAGAAGACCAATTCTATGATAAGTTCAGAATTTTGACATTAACTCAGTATCGAGTCCATCTATAGGAATAATGAGGTTCATTTGAGGAGTACAAAAATTTGCAATCACAAATGTGAGTCATTATGGTGGATGTCTTAAAATTTGTGAAAGACCTGCCAAGTTTCCTTTGAGCCAGTGCTTCCTAGGACCTTGAGTGGGGAGAATGGGATTCACTGGTTCAAGAACTTAGGTTAGGTAGTGTTATGGGTCAAATTATGTGCCCCGCCTCAATTCATACATTGAATTGCTAATCCCCAATACCTCGGAATGTGACTGTATTTGGAGTCAAGGTCTTTAAAACAGTGATTAAGTTAAAATGAGACCTTTAGGACATACCTTTATCTGGTCTGACTGGTGTCCTTAGAAGAAGAGGGGACAGGGACACACAGAGAGACACCAGTGATGCATACAGAGAAGAAGAGGCTGTGTGAGGGCACAGCAAGAGGGGAGCCACCTGCAGCCCGTGGAGAGGCCCCAGAGGAAACCAAACCTGCCAACACCATGGCCTTGGACTTCCAGCCTCCAGAACCATAAGGAAATTAATTTCTGTTGTTCCAGCCACCCAGTCAGTGGCATTGTGTCATGGCAGTCCTCGTAGACTAATGCAGTTAGTGATGTAAGTTACTGAATCCAGCAGGGAGAGAGCCAGGGGTGGCCCCTTCCTGATCTTCCTCCTTGGCCACTCCGCTGAATTTAGCCTCTCTCTCTGCAATAATTGAGGGTCCAGATCCATGACTCTCATCCTACAGAGTGTTTATGGGAAACGCCAAGTGATGGGTGACATGTGGAGATGTTGACTGATATCTGATTTTGCATCTTTTTGCTGCTGAGTTCACCAAAACATAATCTTGCTTTCGGCCTTCTTCATCGAAGAATGGTGGCCAGGTCTTTTTGTCCGTAAGTTCAAGCAGGGTTAAGATCTTTGCTGTGTGTTTCAACGTGAAGAAGAAAATGGAAAAGGAGGAAGAGACAAAGAGGAAAGAGATGGAGGAAACACAAGGAAAGTCAATAGAGGAGATCGAGAAGGGGTGTTGAGGAGAGGGGGAAAAAAGAGAAGGAGCAGGAGGAGGAAAAGAGACATTTCTGGATTTCTGGGAGTCACCCAAAGCAGGTTTTGTCTTTGAAAGTCCAGGTCAACTGAAACTCTTCCAGGCCATTTGTACAAGAAGAGAAGGAGCTGGGAGCTGTGGTCCAGGAGGAAAACAGTGGCCCAGTTACAGACAGGAAATGATGGGATGTCCTATAATGGGGAGGACAAGTGAGGGACAAGTTCCAGGACAGCGTGAACCTGTCCCTTACCCAAAGGCTGCATCCCAAGTGAACCTCTGCTAGGACTCCTGCATCACTGGCCAGTGGCTAAGTCTTAGAGACTGAGACTCCGGGAGCTGGGACAAGGTCCTGCAGCCAAACTTGGTACTGGAAAAATTAAATTTAAATCAACCATGCAGGTCTGTCTGATGGGTATCCTCAGGAAAATTCCTGAAACCTTCTGACCAGAGGACTTTCCCATATTTCCTGGCACAACCTAAAAGAAAACACAACCTAAAAAAGGGGGAAGGAAGGCACAAAAAATGGACTTTTTACTCACCCTGGGAGCTGCGGCTTAGGCATGGATTTTGTTGGATATTTAAGAATTTTATTGGTAGAGTAAAATTAGTACAAGAATAAAGGCAATTCCTATTCCATACTTCAAGCACCACAGAGCAGCTCACACCCCTTGTGCCAGCATCAGCTGCTCCGCTCCAAGTTCAGTCCCTTTTCCTTTGGGCTTAGCCATCCTCCCACCAGGCATTCACCCATTCTCTCCTAGGTCTTACCTTCCCCCCAAACATTTGCTTCCTAACAAAGGACACCACTGGACAGAGACACAGTCCATTAGTGGTGGTCCCCAACGTCAGTGCTGAGCACTCTCTGGGGGCTAGATGATTTTCAAGGAGACCTTGACCTCTAAAGGATACCTCACCCCTACTTAATGACAACTGGCTCCTCAGCTGATAGGTGAGGCTGGCCCAGATTCTTCAGTCACTTTTATTTCTGTGATTCCAGTCTCCTCAGCCAACCCATGAACTCCCCTAGAGCAGAGAGAACTTGATCTGCCTGCTCAGGAGCTTAGGTGGGCAACGCTGGCTGCCCCAAGAAAGCAGTGACACAGGATGTCATCCAAACCTGGGTGGGGAGCAGTTTTCCTCCCCCTGTCTCTTCCTTCCCTTTCACATGTAAGAATACAGGTTACTGGTAAATCCATGAGAGGTCCCAGAATCCTGGGATGGGAACCATTGGTTTCAATTTTCTGCCTAAAGTACTAAAGTGCTAAAAGCTCAATCCCATGTACAGTTTTCTTACGCTTACTTCTTATCATTTCATCCTTGCCTGCCTACATCCCCCAGATAAAAAAGCACCATGCTGGGGTCAGAATGCCTACCTGCTAGCTTTGCTGACTAACGAGGTGTATGGCTCTGAGTGGGCCCCTTCGCCAGGCAAGGCTTCCATTTCCCACCCTGTAAGCTAAAGAGCCTGGACCCTGGCTATCTGTGCATCACCTAATTCTCCTAGGATTTCCTGAGTCCCTCGCCCATGTGCACAGCAGTGAGGACAGCCCAGATGAGCACAGCCATCAGCAGGCCCTGGAGCATGGTAGGGAAGAAGCCAAGAGAAATAAGTGGGATGTTCAGCTGAGCTTCAAATAGGAAGAGGCTGTCGGTTCACCCAGGCTAAAGATGAAAAGCATTCCACAGAGCTGAAGCAGCTCTGGGATGGGGTCACGCCCCTGAGGGATGTCAGCAATGGGGAGAGGTCCTGAGAAGACAGAGAGCCCCCCTTCAGGTCTGGCTCCAAAATCTGGCCCAGTAGGAGCCAGGGACAAATGGGAGGAGGAAGCGGTTCCCCTTGGGGAGCCTGACCAAGAGGGCAAGCCACCCACCTCCTCCTATCAGGACAGGGAAGGAAGGCAGGATGGGTGAGGGAGCGAGGCTGAGCTCTGGGGTGAGTCTTGAGATGCCTAGAAGCCGGAACTCTGCCCTGACTCCTGCGGCTGGTGAAGCCTAAGAGTGGTAAGGTCCAGGTAGCAACAGCAAGTCCTCTCATGAACAGCATCTCTCTCTCACACACACACACATACACACACACCATCAACAACAACAACAACTCAGCAAATCCTTCCACTCCATCCTGCTTACAAACTCAGCTAGGGAGTTTGGAGTAAAAAGCAAGAAAACAGATGTTGCATCCAAGCTGAGTTTCTCATGAGTAAATAGGTTCCACATGGTAAAAGAAAGGTCACAGAGAAAGAAATGTTTATGAGAACAAAAGAGGAGAGGCAAGAGGTGTGGAGAGACTTTCATCTTACCAGAAAGGACAGCCAGCCGGTCCAAGATGTGGTGTCCTGCCTCTGAAGTTGAGCTCTGTGCCCAGCCCTGAGGAGGTGACAGTACTATGTCATGGCTAAAGTGACCACTGCCCTGCACATGGAGCAGGGAGGACAAGTCCTGGTCCTGCCAGTGTGGCTGCCTTGCTGTGGGGCTTTGAGTCTGCCCTTGACTCTGAGACTCAGCGTTTTCATCTGTAAAATGGAAATAAGGACTCTTTGGCCCAGCTCACCTTGCTGAAGATGCAAGAAATAATAGATAATAGAACTAAAGGCATTTTATGGATCTGGGAAGGCAGGAATTATAATGTCTGGACCAGGGTCAGAGATGGAGGGGGAGTCCTCAGCAGGGAAATGCAAACCGAAGCCATGGAAGTGGATAAGGAGTGAGAAGAGAGTTCTGGAAACACCAGTTCTCATGGTGGGCAGGGGAAGAGGAGCCATGAGACAGGAGGATGGAGAAGGAGACCATTGAAAGCTGAAGGAAGGTGATTTGAGCAAGCAACATTTGTGTCGAGCAGATTTCTTAGGAAATTAGGTTTTCTTCTTCATACCTCCCATGTACCCCCAGCGTGGGGGCCAGGCAAAGCAGAGAAAATGACCATTTGAGGAGAGAAGACATATAATTTGGAAAATCATTTTTCATTTTTTGACATTTGTCTTTAGCCTGCAGAGAATCACTGGGCTTACCCATTCCTCCCTAGGGATTTGCTTTGTGATACTGGGCGTCTTACACAACTTCTCTGTGCTGTCTATCTGCCAATATTTATCCAGGCCCTCAGTGGCTTGGATGCAGAAGGCATGGACTGTGGATCTGGTTAGTCCTGGGCAACTGACTGCAGAGGAGAATGTGAGCCTACAGTGGGGAAGGCACATGCCACAGTCAACTAGAAATAGGATCTGCCCTTCCCAAGGCTTGGCCTGCCTTGGAACTCAATGCAGACCCAGAAGTTCTTTTCAAAAGAACCACACTTGCCACTTGAAAATCTTTCAGTCCAGCAACACCCAAAGCAAATTCACTTCAACAGCAAACACTTGTGGAAAACTCTCTGTGTGTAAATTGCTTGGCTGGGCCCTGAAGGAGATGAAGGAACATACGGACTGAGGGATGACTAAAACACAGAGACATGGGACCCTGCCTGCCCTCCACCACGTAGGGATGACTGACTCTTGCACAGTGACCACTGGCCAGACTGTGCTAAGTGTCACCACAAAATATAAAAACATGCAATAAGAACCCAAATGGAAATCATTAATCCTGCACCTAAGGGATCAGAGAAGGCTTACAGAGGTGTCATCTGAATTGGGTCCTGACAGCTAGGAAGGATTTTGATATTCAGATGAGGGGAAAATGTATTCCAAGCTGAATAAACAGTGTGAGCAACACTTTGGCAACAGGAAAATGGCATTCTGTTCAAGGAATAAGTTGACGGCTTGGGACTCCAGTTTGTATTCAATGCAGAGTCAAGAAATGTTTTTGAACAAGGGAGTGGTAGGATTGGTTCTGCTCTTTAGAGAGAGCTTTCTGGAAAGGATACGGAGTGAGGATGGAAGGGTGGAGGAACCGAGGGAGGAGACCTCTTGGAAAACTATTATCAGAGTCCAGAAGAGAGCTCGCCAAGTCCTAAAGAGTAAAGAAGCATTGAGATTAAAAAGATCAAAAGATGGCTTTGAGTTTTTTCCAGAATGTGTCAACAAAGAACACGGAAGGCACGGGATTGGGAGAGTAAAATGGAGATAAAATTATGTTTAGAGCAGTTGAAGCTGTCACAGCAGGGTCCAGAAACAAAGATTCGCCACAAGGCAGGTCAGGAATCTGCATTGGAGGCCAGTGCATGTGACTTACACTGGGATGAGGTTCCAAAGGCGATGCTTAAGGTCAATGCTGAGCAGGTGCAAAGTGATCCCTGAGAGTCCCTTTGAGAGGTGCCACATTTGGAACTGAGATGAGATCCAGTTGTGCCCTAAGTCCAGTAGGGCCTGTGATTTCTGCAGAGGTGGAGGTGCCGTATGAGCACCGAAAGAAATTATAGGCTTGTGTTCAGGGCCTGATGTGAGAAAAACAGTAGAAGCCTGTTTCCCATTGCCTATTCACTGGGTGGAATAGTGGCCAGAACCACCTGCATTGTATAAATTGTGTTTCTCCCCCCCACACACACAAATTAACCTGCTCGACATGCGGTTGCTACTGTGCAGAGCTGGGTGACATGAGCCTGTCTGCAGTGACCCGTCCTTCACAAACTGGGTGGGAAATACCCACAGAGAGCAGGACAACGAAGTGAAGAAGCCAAGGGCAGCACTCTGGGAAGCTCCAAGAGCTAATATAACTAGAAAATTTTTATCAAAACAGACAAAGCCAAAGAAAGCTCAGAGAATGAGATCTGGGGAATATGGAGTCGTGTAAGTCAAGGAAGGGCAAGGGAGGGAGGACATCAGTAGAGGAGGGCCTTCCACAGTGCCAAGTTCTACACCTAGAGAGAGGCCTGAGAAAAGGCTTCTCGTGGACTTGAGACTGGATTGTTATCAAATACGTTACAATAAGAAGCCTCCATGAATGATGAAAATAGAAGCCAAGTTACAAAGGTTAGGATGGGGGTGGGGATAAGACGATGGAGCATCGAGGTACATGCTTTGGAAAGTAGGGAGAAGAGGGAAATGGGATAGTGGAAGCAGACATGAGGAAATGCCTTCAAGGTCATGGACTTTTTTGTAAAGTAAGAAAAGTTATTCAGTAATTGTAACTGTAGCTAACACATATTAAGCACTTACTGTGTGTCCTATGCAGTTCAGATTGGTTAGCTCCTTGAGATAAATGCCATCATCCATTAGAAAAAAACTGGGGCTTAGAGAGAGCAAGTAAATAGCTCCAAATCTCACCCCTGTTGAGTGGCAGAGACAGTATCGAAAACTAATCAATCTGGCTATGGGGCCCCACTCTCCTGCGTGAAGCAGAGGAAGGTTCCAGATGTCACATTTCACACTGGTGAACACCAGTAGTGGTTCAGAACCCTCCCACAGACTGCCCCATTCATTCCCAGGATTTCAAACACTGCAGTCAGGGAGAATATTATGTAGTGACAATCCATGTGAGTGACTCACGAATCAGCATCCCCCAGACCCTTATGCTCAGACACCACTGAGGACCTTCCGGGACAGCCGAGCTACTGTGTCCTGACTTCCTCCTACCCCACTGAATATGAGGGACTGCACACAAGAGACACCCCCCAGGCATCTGAACTCACACGGGCAGAAAGCTGACAAGCAGAGGGAGGATGGGGAGAAAGGGACTCCCCTCAAGTGTGCCCAAGATGAGCTGAGGGGCTGGAGGAGGCACGGGGGGCCGTCAGGGGCGCCCACCTGAAGAGCTTCCCTTGTCTATAGCACAGTATAAAATCACCCATCAGAACTGAAAAATATAGGTGGCATTTGATAAAGAACCTGCGCCAAATCGTGTGGAAGAAGTCAAAGCCCTATAGCGGTGCTATTGCAATCCACTCAACACATTTTTGATTGAGCAAGTGCTATAGGTCTGGCACTGTGCTGGGCAGCTGGACCACACAGCTCTGCAGGAGAGACAGTGCTAAGACATGTGATCAAGAGAAGGCAACAGCGTGGTACGCGGGCTGTGCTCCAGAGGGCAGGGACTCACTGAGGGCTGAAATGGTCACGGTTACGGTCAGATGGGATATGGGATTATTCTAGGGGAAAGCGAGGGAGCAGGACATTCCGGGGAGAGGGCGGAGGAACATCCTGGTAGAGTTGGTAAGCAGATCGCTCCAGCAGAGTGGCTGGCATACGAATGAGCTCTGGGGAGAAGTAGTTAATGAGATGGAATTAAGAAGGAGATGAAGCTGAGGGTGTAGCTTTAGAGACAGATAATTCTAAAGGTTGTGGCAGAGAAAGGCTGTGAGAATGGTGTGTATCGTAAGCAGTGAATACAGAAGACCACTCAGAGCACGTACATGGGAGAGGGAAGGATCGGCAAGCCCGGAGTGTGTTAGAGAAGGTAGAATGATGTTATCTACTACCTAATTTCCAATCTAGCTAATTCGGTAACACAGTGGCCTAACGGGTCACTTCACAAATGTTTTCATACTCATTTTCTTATTTAAGGTTTTGCATCAATCCTTTGAACTCTGTTTTTTTTTTGTTTTTTTTTGTTTGTTTTTTTTTTTTTTCAGAAAAAGAGAAAATCAAAGAGGATGCACGACTTTCCCAAGATCCTTGAGTCTCCTGAAGTGCTAACCTGTCTTCTGAGCCCAAGTTCCCTCCCAGTGTCCTCTGTCTTGACCTTTGCAAGCTAAGGATGCACAGAGTTGTCCGTGGTCGCCCGCCTGTGCTCTTATGTCTGTGAAGCCTTGGCTGTTTAGATTACAGTCTCTCCTTTGCCCACCCTGCACTCAAAAGCACAATGTAGCATTTAAAGAGAGGTAATTCACCAATCACACAGGTGAAAAGGAAGTCCCCTTACTTCATGTTTGGATCATATAGGTGAAAGTGATTTGAAGAGGACCTGAAATTACCCAGGTAGTTGCTGAGTCTCCACATGGTTTTCTGTAGACATAAACTCTCACCACTAGGGAAGGGATTGACAGTTTCAAGGCTTCCCAGGACCTAGTAACTTCAACGTCTTCTGGTGATTCAGCCATGAGATAGGGTCTAGCCAGAGGATCTAATTACACGGACCAGGTCAGGCTCTGGAATCAAAGCCCCGCTCACTGCCAGACAGGCTACTGCCCTCTGAGGTGTCAGAGAAGACAGCCACAGGCAAGAGGCTGGGGACCCACACTGGAAACTCCTTCCATAGTCCTTGGACGAAAGCAAGCCTGCTCTACAGATCAGGAGATGTAATAAAAGGTTTTAATGGAGGTTTTATTATGGGCTGGGAGGATGATCCTTGGTTATCCAATTGGCAAACTGCTCTGAGAAACAAGCAGCTTTCTTTCATGTGGCCACTCTGACATGCTTAGATCACGCCGAAGGTGGGGGAGGCAGAGCTCTGAATTATTTGCAACTCAGCACAACCTTTGCAGGAGATGCCCAGGCAGCTCAAAGGCAGAGCTGCCGAGCCAGGCCTGCAGGAGGGCTGGGCTGGTGATGAGAAGCGAGGCTTGGGTGAGGTCCTCGGGCCAGCCGTGGAGAAGGCCACACCTCTGCTCATCATCCAGATGGGACAACCAGCACTGCCGGCAGGTCCCAGAGGACCCCTGCATTCTCCATGATGCTGGCAGTGCAGCTGCAGATCCCAGATCCCAGGTGCCCTGGGTGCATATCTTCTTTTCTTGAAGGAAAAGGTCCATTAGTACAGTTAGTGGCTACCACATCACCTGGCACATTTGTTAAAAATACAGATTTTTGGTTCACACAAGAAAGAATTTGATTTTGATAATCAGCCAGGTTTAGAAATTCATTGAGATATTTGGAGGAAGGTGAAATAAGATTTTCATTGTGGCAAAATATACATAATATAAAATTTATCATTTTTGCTATTTTTAAGTGTATAGTTTACTAGCATTAAGTATATTCACATTGAAGCAATATTGTTAAGAAAGAGCCATTGTTTAGCATTGGAATAAACAATTCTTGGGGCAAAAAACCTTGATGTTAAAATACATACAATAGAAATGCACTTAAGCACTGTACTCTAGTTGGTAAGTTGTTTCTCATAGCAGTACGGATTAAGAATTCTGAAACTGTGTGTACTGGGATTGAACAAATTAGTTAATAAGTGGTGGGTTGTGGGGCCAGGTTTCTCACCATTACAGATAAGGAAGCAGGTAAAGGTGGAAGGAACCATGTGGATTGGAGTCAGAGATGTTAGTGGGAATTCATGGTTAGCTTACTGTAGACACTGATGGCTATACATGAAAATAATTATAGGTATGTCTGTATACGTGGGCTGTTATACACAGGTATATTTCCTTGCTCTGACCACGGGGAAGGTCTAGAAGCAATGGCACTCTAGGAGCAACAAGCACCCCAGCACCCAGATCTTGGTTTCTAATACCATCATCCAACAAAAGGAACCAGGGCTCCTTGGAGAAACTGCTGATTCTGGGGCTGGAGCAGGGCAAATTCAAGATAAATCACCTGGAGCCTCTCATAGAGCCAGAAAGTAAGGAAGTTCTGAAATAAATAAATAAATAAATAAATAAATAAATAAATAAATAAATAAATAAATAAATAAATAAAATAATAAATATATGTCCAAAAAAAAAGAAGCAACGAAAAAAATCCTACTCCTAATAGACAAAACTGGAATTATTTGAGCTCACTGTCTGGGGGATGGGCATGGTAGTTCTGACTCAGGCAGTGCAAAGGCAACATATGCAACCTAAACATTCATACCCCTGTAATATTCTGAAATAAAAAAATAATAATAAAATAAAAATTTAAAAATGTAGGATTGGATTATATAACTCAAATTATAACATAAATATCAACGAATCCATATTGACTCAAATGAATGATTAGCTAAATAAATGAAAGAGTAGATGAATCTCCCGTGCAAAAGAATGCCAAATAATTTATGTAGGTACTTCCCTCTCAAAGAATGGGGCACGATTCCCCACCCCTTAACTGTGAGCTATGCTCAGGGACTTGCTTACAAAGGTTACATTATAAAAGGGGGGAAATTAAAAAGTAACTTTCCAGTGGAAAAACCTGGCCAACACTACCCCAGCCAGGTGATCAAGGCTGACATCATCTGTGATGCCAAACTGATAGCACACACGCTTGACACGATGTGTTGAGAATGGAGCTTCTCCTCCATAGTCCTCCTCCCAAAATCTCATAAGTCCCAGTCAAACCATGACACAAACAGAAGCAAAACTCAAACTGGGAGACATTCTACCAAGTACCTGACCGGCCTTCCTCAACATTGCCAAGGTCATCAAGATCAAGCAAAGGCTGAGAAACTGACACATCCAAAAGGAGCCTACGGAGACATAATGAGTAAAACATAATGTGGTACGAATGGGATCCTGGAACAGGAAAAAAACTAATAAAATCTGAACAAAGTGTGGAGTTTAGTTAATAATGCTGTATCAACATGGACTCAATGGTTGTGACAAATGTACCATAATAACACATAATGTCAACAACAGAGGAAACTCTGTGGGGCATACGGGAACTCTGAACTATCTTTCCTACTTTTCTGTACATCTAAAACTATACCAAAATAAAAAGTTTATTTTAACATGCATATAATACGCACATTAATTAATTTTTTATTTCAAATTATAATGGGGGCACAAATGTTTTTGCTACATGGATAGCTTTTGTAATGCTTGAGTCAGGGCCATAAGTATGTCCAGCACCTAAATAGGGCTCGTTGTACTCATTAGGTAGGTTTTTGTCCCTTCCTCCTCCCTCCCCCTGCTTGATTTCCAGTGCCGTTGATGGTCATTTGGGTTGATTCCACATCTTTGCAATTGTGAATTGTGCTGCAATAAACATTCGAGTGCAGGTGTCTTTTGATAAAATTACTTCTTTTCCTTTGGGTAGATACCTAGTGGAGGGATTCCTGGATCAAATGGTAGGTCTACTTTTAGTTCTTTGAGGAATCTCTGTACTGTTTTCCATAGAGGATGTACTAGTTTGCAGTCCCACCAACAGTCTAAGCATTCCTTTCTCTCTGCACCTATGCCAGCATCTATTGTTTTTGGACTTTTTAATAAAAGCCATTCTAACGGAGGTAAGGTGATATCTCATTGTGGTTTTAATTTGCATTTCCCTGATTGATTGGCATTTTTTCATGTGTTGGTTGGCCATTTGTCTATTTTCTTTAGAAAAATTTTTGTTCATGTCTTTTGCCCACTTTTTAATGAGGTTGTTTTTTCCTTTCTGATTTGTTTGAGTTCTTTGTAGACTCTGGATATTAGCCCTTTATTGGATGTATGGTTTACAAATATTTTCTCCCATTCTGTAGGTTGTCTGTTTGCACTGTTGATTATTTTCTTAGCTGTGCAGAAGCTTTTTAATTTAATCAAGTCCCATTTATTTTTGTTGTTGCTGTAATTGCCTTTGGGGTTTTAGTCGTAAATTCTTTGCCTAGGCCAATATCTAGAAGAGTTTTCCCTATATTTTCTTCTAGAACTCCTCTGACTTCATGCCTTACATTTAAGTCTTTTATCCATTTTGAATTAATTTTCTGTGAGTGGTGAGAGATATGGATCCTGTTTCATTCTTCTGCATGTGGCTATCCAATTTTCCCAGCACCATTTATTGAATAGGGCTTCTTTTCCCCAGTGTATGTTGTTGTCTGCTTTGTCAATTAATTAATTTTATTTCTTTAAGCATCTAATATGAGCCAGAGACCATCCCTGATCTCAAAAAGCACACTTCAGTAGGAAAAATGAGATATCCCCCAATAGTAGCATAGAAGGCAGAGGAAGATGAATAAATAGGAGAGCTACTCAGCAGGTGCTCTGTTAGTTCAGGAGAGTGACCACATTCTGCTAAGAACCAGAGCCAAGTGTGCTCCCTCTGTGTGCCCAGTGTCTCAACCACACCCCAATCTCTACAGGCTAAGAGTTCCTTCCTGGTCTCTGTGCCTGGGTCTGTGGTGGATTGAATGAGGCGGCACCCATGGGGCACGTGGTAGCTTCGATAATCCCTCATCCCAGATTCTAGATCCACACAGGTGATTCCCTGATGGCCTGTGGGGCAGTGAGGGCATCTGAAGGGTCCCTGCTTCTTACACTGGACCTAGCCAAATATAGGTGCTTGGGGTCATGTTTCTGAGACTGGAACTCTGTCCTGGTTAGTTCAGCAAAAGAAGGACCAGGGCCCTGGACACTCCATTTAAAGATCTGAGTCCCTGGATGAGCGCCTTAGAGTCATCCACCCTCCAATTTATTTGTTCAACAAATACTGGATTTCAGCACATTTGCCAGTGCCAGGCCGGGCTGTCTAGCACAGTGGCTGAGCTTGAGCACCCCGCCTAGACTTTCTGAGTGCAAAATCTGGCCCTACCGCTTACTAGGTGCACAGTCAGGAGGAGGTAACAACGCTTCTAAGCTTCAGCCTCCTAACTTGAAAGATGGAAATCAAAACAGAACATATCTTAGAAAATCGTTGAGGGGATTAGGTGAAATAACACACCTGAAGTGTTTAGCAAGGTAGCCAGTATACACTGTGCACTCGATAAAAATGAGCTGTTATCATTAGCAGCTGGTGGGGAGGCAGAGTGGACGGAGCAGACAGTTGTCTCACTGGAAAATGAAATCTAGTGGATTCCATCCAATGGCCACAAAGTATTCCCCTAACCCTGCAGACAATGGAAGGAGACTGGGAGAGAAAATATGATCTGACTATAGAATAACATTGTTCAAGAATGATTTTGACCATATGTCAAGTGTATCATTATACAGCATGTTCCATGGCCGTCTTCTCCCACCAAAATCAAAATCGAGATGGGATATGACAAAAGATTTGATGTAAAATATTTTTCATTATAATGCTTAAGTAAGACATTCAGGCAGCTACCATTAACAAAATAACATAATTTCTGCATGAGCTTGATAATTTAGAGGCATTCAGGATAGAATACTGAAAACTAGGCCTCTTACAAAAAAAAATTCAACATGCTGTTCTACTTTATATAGATGTTATTGAAAAAACATACTATCTTTTGTAGGTAAAGTCCTTTTTAGTTTGGCTCCCAGTTGGTGGAAAGACTGTCCTCTGATTCCAGTTCTAGCTAGCAAACCCACAATCTCCTGAAACCTCACCCATACCCACCCACACTGGCCTGGGGCTGAGAGGGGGGAATTTGCTCAAAGGTATCAATAAAGTGGTTATTTCTTTGGAAGATGCAACTCGATTGTATTACTTTTATCCCACAAATATGGTGCTTGCTATGTACCTAGAATTGCTCTACGGGCTTTACATAGATTAACTTCTTTAATCTTTATAATAATCCTGTGAGGTACTATTATTATCTTCATTTTACAGATGAGGAAACTGAGGCAGAGAAAACTTAAGTAACTTGCTAAAGGTCACTCAGTAAGAGGCAGAGCTGGAATTTGAACCCAGGTGATATAGGTTCTGAGCACACACTAATGTGCTCCTAACCCTGCTGCACCACCTCTGCATCACCCCACCCTCCTCCTGGCCACAGGAGGGCACTGGCTTGGACACTGTCAATCACAGGACAACATCTCTGTGGCCAAAATGATGGTTCTAGTTGTGGGTACGAGCATGTCAGATAGAATGCAATCTTGGGGTTTTGTCACTTGAAGCTGGCAGAGTTCTTTATATTTGGAGGGACAGAACAGAAGAGATATGAATCCTGGAAGAACTGAAGGGGGATAAACTTGTCTCTTAGAGAGAAAATAAAGGCCAAGGCAAGGAGAGAAGTGGAGTTAAGAGGTGCATGAATGAATGGAGAGATGACGACCTTGTTTGGATTCCTGGATCTAGATGTGGCTAAACCCCTCCCATCCATGGACTTTGTTACACTTCCAAATATGCCCCCCCCATTTTTAAAAATTTAAATTAGTAGAGTTAGGTTTATGTTTCTCTCAAATAAAACCACCATTCATTTGTTGGAGAATGAATGAATTAATAAAAAATAAATGAATGAATAGCCCTGATTAATGCAACTTCTTCATTCCCTAAATAAATACCAATTAAATAATGTCTTTTGCAGCAACTTGGGTGGAACTGGAGACCATTATCCTAAGTGAAGTGTCTCAGCAATGGAAAAACAAATATCGTGTGTTCTCATAAGTGGGAGCTAAATAAGGGGCATATATAGTCATAAAGTGGTGTAATGGACATGGAAAACCAAGAAGGGGAAGTGGGGAGAGGGATGAGGAACAAAAATCTATCTATTGGGTACAATGTACACTAACTACTCTGGTGCTGGGTACACTGAAAGCCCCGACTTCAGCACTGTACAATTCATCCAAGCAACAAAAAACACTTGTACCCCTAAAATCTATTGAAATTTAACCAATTGTGCCATGTGCTGTGGCAAGCATGGGAAACATAGCAGTGAACACAAGACAGCCTGGCCTCGTAGGGAAGACAGGAGGTTAAGACGGGATTATGATGGACTAGCAGGAGCCACTGGAAACTGAAATAACCTCAGAATGGCTCAATTGCAGATTGTGAAGTCTGTAGAGGCCTAAAATGAGACAAGGAAGATAGGTGGGACCCAGGCCATACAGAGCATGAAAAGTCATGTTAGAGATTTCACCCTGAGGTCAATGGCAAGGGTGCAGTCTGAGCACTGACAGGTTTCAAGCGGGGGTGACGTGTTCAGATTTGTGGTTTTGACAATTCTGGCTGCAGTGGGGAGAATGTAAGTCCTCAGTAGTCCATTAAAAAATAATGGTTGCCTGGCCTAAGGTGATAGAGAGGGGTCTAGAGATATCTAGGAGGTTAAAGTTGAGGTCATGACACCCTAAGGCTGGGGTCCCCAAGCCCCAGGCTGAAGACCATATCTTTAGATATAGCAGCCTATGACCCAGTCTTACAGCAGACTCTGCCCAGTGTTACAAGACAGGCCAGAGAACCCAAAACTGGAAACCAGGCATGGATAGGGAGAGAGCCAGCCAGGACTGTGCGTGAATTAAGTCCAATCTGGCAAGAAGAATTTGGTACACAGAGGAAACAGCACCAGGAGAGAGGTAATGGTTCAGGGAGGTGTGGGCATGCTGGGTAATGGGGACTGGGAATTCAGGAGAAGGCACACAGGCTAGTGGGCAGGCTGGCAAGGACCGGTGCAGTCTCAGCATCCCTCAAAGCTGTGGTTAGAATCTGGGTCCTACACTGGTAAAGAAAAGCACAAACACAGCCCCAGATGTACCTGGATACTAAGCAAAACTGAGACCAGATACCGGAAACCTACTTATCAGGAATGGAGTGCAGGGTGCACTGGCTGCGCTCAAGACAGAGACACAGTTAGCAAAACCAGAGCACAAAGTTCAAGTGAAGTGGATAGAACAAGGGACAGTCTTCTGAATCCCAGGGTTCTAGGCCAGATTGAAATCACCTCCATTTCAGGTGAGAATTAGCTCTAAAGCATGGGATAGGCTTGCAACAGGCTAAATGTTTATGTTCCCCGCCCCCCACAAAAATTCCTGTGTTGAAATCCTAAGCCCACAAGTATTAGGATGTGGGGCTTTGGGAGGTTATTAGGTCATGAAGGCAGAGCCTTCATGCCTGGGATTAATGCCCTTATGGAAGCTCGATAGAGCTAGCTAGTCCGTCCCTTCTACCAAGTGAGGACACAAACCAAAAAAGCAGGCTCTCACCAGACACTGAATCTGCTGGTGCCTTGATCTTGCACTTCCCAGCCTCCAGAACTGTGAGAAAATAAATTTCTGTTGTTTACAAGCCACCCAGTTTATGGTATTTTTCTGGAGGGGCCTGAATGAACTAAGACAGGCTGATGGTATGGGTGGAGTCAGGAGTTGCCAGACATGGGAAGAGAAGGGAGCAGAGACTAAAATCCAGGCTAAACCTAACAACTTCTTCCTGAAAGACGAATGGTTTTATGATTTGTAGACACTACTCTGACAACCTTATCAAACAGCAACACAACACAGCCACTATTGCGTGAAAACAATTAGTTTTTGTCTACCATTGAGTTGCAAGCACATCATAGATCCCCAGTGAATGTGTTGAATGAATAAACATCCATTTGCTTAAAGTTAGCAGGCTGGCATTTTGTTTCCTAAGATGATTATTTCCATATTCTCGGCTCACGTGGAAAATTTCTTTAAAAGAATTTAAAAATGCAGAGAAATCAAAAGATTATATATTTTTATGATTCCATTTATATGACATTCTCAAAAAACAAAATTATAGAGCTGTAGAAGAGTTCAGTGGTTTCCAGGAGTTACAGACGACTAGGGAGGGTGCGACTATTAAGGGGCATGACTAGCAGGAGAGAATTCCTTTATGGTGACAATAGTTCTGTATCATGTCTGGCATGGTGTTTACATGAACTACACATAGGATAGAACCTCATAGAATCATACACAAAGACATAGAAGATGAGTACATGCAAAAACATCAGTACAATTTAAATAAGATCTGTAGTCTAGTTAATTATATTGTGTCTATATCAATTTCTTGGTTTTGGTCATGTATCTAGTTACATATGATTTCACCATTGGAGAAAGCTGGGTGATGGGAACACAGGACCTCTCTGTACTATTTTTGCAAGTTTTTGTGAGTGTATAATTATTTCAAATTAGGAAGTTAGGGGAAAAGTTCTATCCCCAATCAATCTCCAAGTGTGGATTTAACAGGATCCTAACTAAAGAAGGAAAATGTATGTGAGACAATTGAAGATTTGAACACTGAGTATTTGATGATTTTAAGAACTGAATTTTAATTTTGTATATAATAATAGCATTGAGGGTTTTGTAAGAGTCCCTGTCTTTTTTGGATGCATATGAAACATTTATGGCTGAAACAAATGATGTCTGAGATTGACTCAACACAGGGAGGGAGAAGTGACACAGGAGAAACAAGAATGGCTGTGAATTGGAAATTGTGGGACCTAGATATACATGGACTCTTTGTACTGTTCTTTCTACTTTAGTGTCTGTTTGGAAAATTTTAGAGTAAAAAATTTGAAAACAATAAAACTCCAAAAAAAAATTTAAAAACAAGAGAGTTGTACTTGAGAATCTTATCAGCTCCCTCTCTTGTTTCTTATTAGCAGGTTCCTAACCTAGAATTTAATATGCATATTGTACAGTCCCCTTATTATTATATTACATTTGGGCAATTAGGAGCAACTTCCGCACAATTGGCCATGAAAGAAATAGTCATAAGACAAACCCATAAAGCAAAACAGTCCATTTAAATGAAAACCCTCTGGGTCACAGTGTTCGGGGAGGTATAAAAGCCACAGCTAGCTTGCTTGGCTTTGGAGAATTCAGTGCCTGATTTTTTCTAGCGGATATTTTTTCATTGGTATTTCTGGTCATTTTTATCTCCTTTCACTCTAGCCTTGACCTCTAATTCACTGTTTCAAAAGAAAAAAAAATTAGAAGTGAGTGTGAGCTTGTTCCAAGAAGCTTGGTTACTTCCTCTCTTATATTTTTCCATGTCCATCTCCCTAGAGAGATCCTGGCACAAGACCTGATTCCCACATATCTTGTTTTATAAACATTTATTAAGGACCCTCTGTTGCCATTTTCTCAGTTATTCCTAACAACCACCCAGTGTGGTAATAATATTGGCTCCACTTTATAGATGAGGCATCTGAAATGTAGTGGTTTCCACTGAAGATTGCAAAGCCTGTACTGACTACAGTGGCACAAAAAGTTCTTGTTAAAGAATAAACTAACTCAGAGCTCATTTTCTTCATTTGGTAATTCTAAAATTCATTTTGAGAGCCCTAAACCATCATTTAAGGAACCGGTGACTGAATATGGGATTTCTTACAGAGCTGCCATCAGCATCTCACCTCCATATATCTCCTTCTTCTCTGTAGTAAGTTGCAAGAATAAAATCTTTCTACTCATACTCAACACACACTAGCTCAACTCATGAAACCCTGGAGATAATCTTTGTCCAAGAATATCCTAAACTATTCCCACAGGATTGTTAGAAGTTTTCCAAATGGAACCACCATCAAAAGGGTTAAGCCAATTCAATTTTCAATTTTCTAAATGCTTAAGAATTAAGAGAGACAGTTGTCTTCAAGAGCAATACTGTGTTGACAGTTAAACTGCCTACATGGGACCCCAAAATTCTGAATTGGCTATCTGTGAGCACCATGACCACTTTGCCTTACAAGAAGGCTGCCTGTTGGCTTTCTTTCTTGAGGTAGGAGAAGGCTTGGAGAGTTCTCCATTCCATCTCTTTCCTTTTTCTCCTCTCTCTCCTTTCCTGCTGTCACTTCAGTCCTTCCCTGAAAACCAGGGGAAGTAGTGCAAACCTCACAGGCCATCAAGACCCCCTTCCTCCCATGGCCACTCCAACCCACTGGGTACCCGACCAAGATGGAGGTGGCCTGTGTGGGATCTGATGGTGGAGGTCAGGCTGGCACTCCCAGGCTGAGGTCAGGAGTCAGGGGTTCCCTGGACCCCAGCCAGAGTGTCTCTCCAGAGAGCCTGTGAGCCAGCCACCAAGGAAATCTCCCCTTATCCGACAGCACCACCTTTTGAGGAGACACTGTATTTGGAGGAAGTGTCAAGCAAAGTCTTGGTTGGAATTGGACTATTCAGGGAGGCACCAACTCTCTGGGTGGGTGGTGACATCTGCAAGACATTCCTTCTGTGATTTTGTGAACTGCCTATTCTCTCTAAAATCTTACTTTTGTAAGACCTCCTGTCTTCATGATCAGGCCTATCTAAATTTAAGAATAAATCCCAAGCCATCTCTTAAACTGAAATGAACTGTATCCTTCTCAAAGAGCCTTGTGCAGGAAAGCAACCTAGGCAGAAGAAAAGCCATGCCTAATTCTATAAGTAGGAAAACGCGAATTGGGGGAGGATAGACAGTCCTAATGCTATAACTCAGTGTATGTAGCCAAAAGAGAAGCAGAGGTAGGACAGCCACCTGGTTCTGTTGATCATGCAAATGGTCCCTTCACCCTCACAGACCAGGCCACTCAGCCTCCCCTGCAAAGGGGAGATTGTTCACGGAAACACCTAAGAGCATTGACTTTCAACTAGATGATCTGGTTTGACAGTTTCAATCAATGCCTCTGAACTAAAAGTTCTCTTTATAGCAAGTAGCCATTCTTCCTCTTGCTCTCAGTGCTAGACAGTCTCTAATCACTGCCACCACACACCCCAAATCCATTCTCTGCCCTTTTGCCCTGCCCTGTGCTCTAGGGGGCTCATCTTTGAAGATGACATTTCCAGCTGGCACGTGGTTGGGTTCAGCCAGGTGGGAGGTACTGGTAGAGATTAGAGGACAGGGGGAGACAAAGATCAGGATGTCCTCCCAGACTGCCTGCTAGTCCTATCAATTATTGAGAGAGGACTTTTGAAGTCTCCAACTGTAATTGTGGATTTGTCTGTTTCTCCTTTCAGTTGTGTCAGTTTTTCCTTTGTATGATTTGGAGCTTTGTTTTTAGAGGCAAAATATTTAGGATTGGTATGTTTTCTATGTGAATGAATTCTTATCATTATGAAATGTGTAATACCCCTCTTTATCCATGAGCACATTTTTATGGATGTGAATTCTACTTTCTCTTCTGTTAATATAGCCCCTCCAGCTTTCCTTTGGTTAGTATTTGCCTGGCAAGTCATCTCCTATGCTTTTACTTTTATATTACTCCATATATGTATATGTAATTTGAAGTGAATTTTTTATAATGTAATATTTATATCCTTGAATTTAGATTTGCCATTTTATTCTTTATTTTCTATTTGCTCCTTCTACCGTTTTGTTTTTCTGTTTCCCCTTTCCTGCCTTCTTCTTTGTGGCTATTTGAACATTTTTTTAAAACATTCTATTTTGCTGTATCTATTACATTTTTTACTGTATCTCTTTGTATAGGGTTTTTGTTGGTTGGTTGGTTTTTACTTGTTGCTCTTAGAATTACAACACATTTACTTCACTTTTCCTTCACGTCTACTTTAACTCAATATTTTACCATTTCAAATGGAACATAGCAACTTTACCATCATGTAGGCCCCTCCCGCTCCATTTATGTTGTAGTTATTGTGTGTGTTATAGCTATATACATAGAAAACCCCATCAATGTTACTTTTTTTGTTTTTAATGATCATTATATATATTTTTTCTTTAAAAAATTTAATAGGAAAAGAATTGTCTATTAAATTTTTCCAAATATTTATTATTTCTGTTGTCTTCCACTCTTGATGTTCTCATTTTCCTGGTATCATTTCCTTTCTGTCTGAAAACTTCACTTTAGCAATTCTTTTAGAGCAGATCTGCTGGTAACAAATTCTTTTTGATTTCCTTCATCTGAGCATTTTTATTCCTGAAGACTATTTTCACTGGACATAGAATTATAGATGTAGAGTTCTTTTCTTTCAGCACTTAAAAAATGTTGTTTCAACTTCTTCTGGCTCCATGGTTTTTGATGGGAAATCTGAGAAATTCACAGTTAGAATTATTTTTCTCCCATGGATAATGCATCACTTCCCTCGGGCTGCTTTCAAGATTTTGCTTTCTTTAGTTTTCAGCAGTTTGATTATGATGTATTTGTGTGTGGATGACTTTGGATTCATATGGTGTGAGGCTCATTAAGCTTCTTGAATCTGTAGGCTTCTGTCTTTCACCAGATTGGGGAAGTTTTCCACCAATCTTGGGCCCACAGCTCCTTTGATGGTAGAGAAAGGCTTTTTTCTCAGAGTTTTAGGTTCCTGCAGCCTCCCACTGCTGCTGTTGCTACTAAGGGATTGTTCTGGGACCCCAAAAAAAGTGAAGAAAAGAATAAAAATAGAGAAAAGAAAAGTGAGGAACTTCTAAACTCTCTCTGAGGGTAAGGAGCTTTCTTTTCCACTCAAGCCAGAACCAGAGGGCTTCTCAGGGTCCTCTCTCTGCCTCCCTGTCTGCACCCCACTACCCATTTCCAGGTTTGGGGCTGCATTGAATTCAAGGAAATACCAGAGTGGAAAAAATGATAAACTCACTCCTGGTTCAGTGGTCATTCAAATTCTTCCCTTTTCTCCCAATCTTCCTGGTACTATTTACTTTTCAGAGCCCTCAAATACGTGTCCCATGCATTCTGTCCAGGCCTTGCCTTCAGTGGGAGAAAGAGGGTAGAATGTGCCTACTCCATCTTACCCAGGTCCAGAACTTTCTTCTGTCATGTTTTTAAATTACTTGCTTTATTTTTCTAATTAAATAATAATAATAAAACAAAATAGCCAAAATAGTTGCCTAACCTAGATTTGTCCTTCAGAGGGATGGGTATTTTTACTATTTCTGTCTCCATGTGGCATAAATCAAGATCAGTTGATAAGCCTCTAGATAAGCTGTAAGGAGAATTTCAAGGATCTAACAAAGAAAGCAATCCTTTCCAGGCTGTGGAGGTTTTTATTAGTTGTATAAACTGTGGTACTAGATGCTTTTCACACATTATTCAGTTTAGTCTTCATCACAACAGGAAAGGTAGCGTTGTCAGGATGAGAAATCTGCAGCTCAGTGAAATTAAGGCACTTTCCAGGTTCCGGGGTTACTAAGTGGTGAGTCCCAATTCAAATCTCACCCCAACGCCTTTACTCTTCCCACACTCCTGCTTCCCCTTGGGTGGCCAGGGGGAGTATTCACATTTGATTACTCTTTGTATATCCAGGGCTTTTCAATCAGAAGGGCTCCAGAAAGGCATTCATTAATTTAATAATCATCATTGGCCTATATCTTGTTGGGTTTCATTTTTTCTCTTTTCTTCCTATTTCCATTTTTTCCCTTGCTCCCCACTCAGTCCTCCAAAGGGACCTCAAACTTCTCAAAATTCTGGCATCTAACATCTGGTCATTTAGAAACAGTGATACAATTGACTAGATTCCGCAGTTTCTGTCCAGACGCTGAGCATGGTGGGGACACTGCAAGTCCTCTCTCCCCATTCCTGGTGTCTTCCCACCGAAGCCAGTGCTGGGCCCTCCACGCAACCAGCATCTCACAACTACTGCCGGCTGTGTCCGGCCTTAACCAGACCTCTCCCTCCCTAGTTCCCTGTGCCTGGGCTCCTACTTTTTTTATCCCACTTCCCTCAATCCTCTAAAGAAACTACAATCCGCTCTCAAGGTTTCCACAAAAGGGATTCTTGTACCTGGTGAGAGATTTGATGACATGACCTTTGAGGCTGTTTCAAATGCTGACGTTCTGTGCCCCTGTGATTCTGAGACGGTGAGCACCAGCTGACGGCCGGCTCTTGGGGAGAACAAAGGGATACATAGCAGAGCTCCTGCTCTGCACGCCAGGGAACACCAGGTAACATAGCTTCTTTGACCTATGAGCCACCTGATCTTACTAATATACCCTAAGAACTAGCTCTCAAACTTTAAGGTGATAAGAATTATTTGGGGTGTTGATAAAATGCTGATTCTCTGCCAGCCAGCAGATTTCGAATCAGTAGGTGTGTTAGGGCACAGGATTTTGAAGTTGTAACAAGTGCTCCCAGGTAATTCTGATGCAGGTGGAGTACAAGCACACTTTTCAAAACCCTGGACTAAAGAAAAGGTGTTAGTGGGTTGCCTTGTTTCATGCAACACTTAGTTCAGCAAGCACCGAGCAGAAATGGGCCAATGGTAATTAATGCTAGATATCTTTTTTGCTGTTGTTGCTTGAATTAAGAAATGGGCTATTCATGATAATGAAAACAACTATGACTTTCTGGGGGCTTACTCTGAGCCAGCAATGACACTAGGAATGCACACACAGTATCCATTTAGTCCGCCAAACTCTTCTGGACAGGTGCTACTAGACAAATTTTAAAGAGGACAAAATTAAGACATGGGGGTTAAGATAGGTCATAGCTGGCATGGGGCTAGACCTGGATTTGAAAATAGGCTTCTGTGACCCCAAAGACGGTGCTCGTTCTACACCACCACACTTCCTCCCCTCTGAATACTTGCCCTGGGGAAAAAGGAAGAATGATTATTATGTCTAAGTGCTGCGTGATATTAGCCCACCTCCTTTAAAATTAGAAAGAAATATGGTTAGTCATAAAGAAAATCCTCTGACATTGATCCCAAGGGAAATTGTGAACTCTTCCATTAGATGTTCTTAAAGCATAAAGAATTCAATTGTTTAGCTTCACGCTTCCTGAAGGTAGAGAAATGGAAGAGATGACCCCCTCCCAAATCTTATTCGGGCCAAGAACTTCATTTAATGTTGCCCCCATCTAAATACCCAGCTGGGTTCTGAGGGACTTGCTGCAGTCAGCTTTGCAGGCCTGTAGGTGCAAACATCTGGCAGGCAGGTGTTTGATTTTGTGGGTGCCAGAGGACGCGCAGCTGAGCAGCGCAGCTGAGGGGCAGGGGAGGAAATGTCTCACATTGATGCAGCACCTTCCAGCTCTCCCTAAGCCCCCTTCAACAGGAAAGTGACGTGTGTGGGGGGGGTGACTGGAGAGACACCAGCTGCAGAGCAGCTGCACAGGGGAGCTTTTAGGAGAAGGACAGGAAGGGAAATGCAGAAGGGCAGGCGGTCCCGGGGAGAGGGCTGAGAGAAGTGGAGAGGAATGGGGCTAAATCTTTCTGTCTGACGGCTGCTCTAGGGAGGTCCTGGTTAAACTCAGAGATCAAGGACTCGACTTCTATTTCTCCTAGGGGGAAAAGAAGGAAGGAAGAGGAAAGAGCATTTTTCATTAATTAAAAGCAAAGAGTAATACAGACATTTGTTTGCACCTCCATCCCATGCTTCTACCTGAAACTGACTATGCACACTCCCTCACGTGTGCAAAAAAGAAGAGGCCTAAGTTTTCACTTTCTTTAAATCCATTTGTATCTCATTCCAAGTCCCTAATATACCAGGAGAAAGAGGGTGGGAAGTCACCTGCCATTCTCATGAGAGGCTTCTTCTCCAGAAATGTGCCAACGTAAAGACCCTCCTTTGATTGTGGGTAACAAGCCCACTCAGTACCTGCTAGGATGTCCCATGTGTTGGCCTATACAGTCCCTTCAGGTCCAATGGTCACTGTGCTCCAATTTTAGCCTCCCCAGGCCCCCATATCATCATTCCCTGCAAGACTAGCCTCCTCTCCAGGGCACCACCAGCAGACCCCCGACCCAGCCCTGGGGGTGTCTTCACTCTGCCTTGCTCTGAAGCATTTGCTTCCCTCCTGTCTCCCTCCCATTCTAAGATACCTGGAAAGTCTCCAGGTAGGTTTAGGCTTTTACAAAAGACAGAGATAAACTTGGATTTCAATGTAGCTTCCATATTCCATCCTGCAAGGCAAGGAGTTAATAAAATTTAAAACTTATATAACCCTTTTACGTGCTGAGCACTGTTCTAAGCACTTTGCATTTAGTTCCTTTAATTCTCACAAAAACTGCATGAGATAGGTCCTATTGTCTGTTCACAGACAAGGAAAGTGAAGCACAGAGAGGCTGAGTAACTCATCCAAACTCACACAGCTGTGCAATGTCAGAACTGGGGTTTGAAGCCAGGCAACCTGTTCTTCAGAGTCTGTGATCCATGATAAAACCACTATTTTTTTTTTTTGTTACTTATAAGCTACCTCCTTAAAACTAGAGAAGGAAAAAATACAGATTAAAACACACACAAATTAACATTTCAAAATTTATTTTGCCATACTAGGAGACGAGTGAATTAATTTCCTAGGCATTGTTAGATAGTCTTCCTACCGACACAATACTGTATAAATCTACCTCTGCTCAGATGCAACCAGGGGAGAAGAAAAGCACAAGAAAAGAAACAAAGAAAAGAAAAAAAATGGAAAACTGGGTTCTGTTTCAAAAAGATTAACTCAGAATCAGTAAAGTGTAAACCAGAAGTGGCTAAGTCACTTTCAGGAGCAGAGATAAAAGTTTAAACCATCAGCAAAAATGGTGGTTGAGTTCAATTTTGAAAAAAAAGAAAAAAGAAAGTTGTATTTCTAAACATCTGAGTTGAGTAATGTTTTTACCTGGTAGGCTCTTTATCAGCTAGTAAAGTACAAACGTGTTCTTAAAAAAAAAAAGTGTTAAGACATTTCTCCAGTTGGGGTGGGGTGGGATGAGCATGGAGGGTCCACAAAAATTTCAAGTAGAACCATCAGATAGCAAAAAAGTTTTCCTTAACAAAAAGTAAGCCTTATGTATCACGATCTCCGATCTCTCTTCTATGTTCCCTGCTCAAATTTCTTGGCCCTTTAAATGCAACAGGCCTCAAATTAAATACTTTATTCTTTCCCTAAAACCATCCCTAATCCTACATTCTCTACCTTAGCATCAGCACTGCCACCTTTTCAGCCTTCCATGCCTGAAACCCCGGAGTCAGCCTGGGTTTTTCTCTCTCCATCAGCCCCAGTATCCAATCAGTCTCTAAGAACTATTGGTCCTTCTTCCTAAATACCTCTTATCTTCATTTCTTCTCTCTCCTCAGCCATTACAATGAGTTCAGGTCCTCGTGATTCTTACCTAGGCTTTTGTTTTTTATTTTTGCTTTTGTTTTTACCACACCATAAAGCTGGTCTCCTGGACTTCTTTTTCCCCCTCTAATCAACTGTTTCCCACTACTGCCAGTCATCCGTGACCACGCCATCCCTGCCACAGTTGCCCGATGCCTACAGAATAAGCCCACGTGCCCATTCAGCTCTCAAGGTCATTACAATGTGGCCCCAAGCCTACCTTACCAACCTCCCTGCTCCCCCCCAGACCCCACAGTCCCTGTGCTACACAACAGCTTCAGCACACGTAAAATACCCCATTCTTTTCCTTTTCTGTGTGTTTACCAGTGCAGTTTCCTCTCCCTGCAATTGGCATCCCTCTCTCTGCCCAAAGAATTCCTACATGTCTTTCAAGAATCAGCTGCAATATACAATGACACCTTCCCACCCACCTAAACAACAAGTTCAGTTACCTCTGATGCCTTCCCAAAGAATCTTATACAGGTTGAGTATTTCTTATCCTAATCGTTTGGGACCAGAAGTGTTTCAGGTTGCAGAATGTTTTCCAGATTTGGAAATATTTGTATTTTACTTACCTGTTGAGCATCCCAAATCCAAAAAATCCAAAATCTGAGATGCTCCAATGAGTATTTCTTTTGGGCATCATTTGGTGCTCAAAAAATTTCAGATTCTGGAGCATTTCAGATGTCAGATTTTTGGATCTGGATGCTCAACCTGTACAGAATCCCAAAAGCTGCATTTAAACAAAAAGAAAGAAATTCAATCAAGTTTGATGTCTTCCAACTCCAGAGTGAATTCCTTAAGATCCAGAACCAAGTCTTTTTACCTGTATTTCCTTAGTAATTATAAGAGTGCCCAGCACACAGGAGGCAACTCAGAGTTTCTGGAATTAATACTGGATGTGACAGTAGAAAAACACTTTAACAAACACAGCCTTGTTTTTATCACATGAAAAGTTGGCATAGAATACGTTCAGGAGGTAAGATTGCCTGGCTTTGAATACTGGCTCTACTTGAAAACTTCCTTACCTTGAGCAATTCACTTACTGCTCTGTGCCTCAGTTTCCTCATCTGCACAATGAGATATTTTTAATACAAAGACATCCAGGGGTTATAGTGAGCATTAAATGAGCTTTGTGCATAAAAGGCCCTTAGAGGAATGGCCAGCCAGTAGAGTAACACTCACTAAACAACTAGCATCAGCTTTATAAAAATTACTTATGTGATTTTATGACTAAGATCTCTTTCACATACACCACTTTCTTATAAATTGTTTGGAGTCTAAAACCAAGAAATCCCAAACACAGCTTTCTCACTCACATTGTATTCCATTTGTCAGTGTCTTAAAACAGAGGTAGGCAGAATTTCTTCAAAACCTTTCTTCCTGGGTTCTCTCTGTGAGCTTGTCCGTCAGGGCGTGGAGAGCAGACACCATGTTGCTACCCTGCTTGTTTTCTCATTTTTTCTTTCCACTCAGTGGGGTTCCCAGAGCAGGATTTCTCAAAAATCACTGGACTTAATAACTTCCTGGGGAACGTGTTAAGCTACAGGGCAGCAAGTCACATGCAGATTATGATTTCTGGAGTGGAATTCCAGAATCTGCATTTTCACAGCTCTCAAACTGATTCCATTGGACGTGGTGCAAGCTCTTCCCTTTGAGTAACACTGTCCTATTAACTCCCATCCAAGACCAAATAGGGGAAGGAGAAATCTTTCAGAATCTTCCAGAACAAAAGAGGAGGTGGTGGCAGTTGCAACAGCTGGAAGGCATGTACTAAAGCATCTCTTTATCTGCTCTGTCGCCAAGCTCTCTGTCAGTACCTCATAAATAATACCCACCATGGTAATAATAGCTGGAATAAGTGGACTGGAATTAAACCAGGGAAAAGTGGAGCCACAGCCAGCATGAGTAGTGGTAGAATGACACGGGGAGGGACGTCCTGCTCCTCACTGAAGACAGCAGCCCAGAGGCCGGCAGCCTGACCACCGACAGGTCAAAGAGCAGTCCACCCTCCTGAAGATGATGCAGATGCAAGAGTCCTACACAACATCATCCTCACACGATACTCTGGACTCCTCAGATACTTACTGAGCCCAGAAAGAACTGATGTTCCTGGGGACCACTTTGAATCACATTCCTTACCCCAGGCATCAAAGACCACCACCCCCTCCCCAGAAGTAACCCACTTCTTTTCAACAGCTCTCAGATTCCATTACTGTCAGTCAATCACCCAATGTTTAGGTCTGCAGTATGTGCAAGGCACTACACTAGAAACAAGTGGATCACAAAACAAGACACAGCCCCAGCCTTCTGGGACATCACAATGCCTTTGTGGAGATGAGATTAAAGACATGATTAGTGAAATCTGGCATGAGGGAAGACATCTTTTCTCACTCCTCCAGATCCCATCTCCAGCTTCACCTTGCTCTGTGCCCCAGGGGGAGATGTCTCAGAGATGCACAAACCAAGCTCCTTTTTATCTGGTTTCCTGGGGTTCTATTATTGGGAGTCAACAGTAGGAAATTGGAGGGCAGGAAGAGCAAGAGGTCTGGATATTCACTCCCCAGTTCCTGCCCTTTCTGTCCAAAGATTGGCAGTGGCTGTATCTTGTTACCTGAGGACATAACTGTTCTTTGGAGGCCCATCTGTGGCTACTGTTTCACTGGGTCCCAGAAACGAGACTCCCCCCTGGTACCTTCAGGCCTAGGGATGGTAGCTGCTTCTTACCTATAGCTCCAGGTGCTTCAGCATCCCTCACTGGTTTCCTTTAACCTGCCCACCCAATGTCAATAAACGCTTCATTAAACTCTCTCCTTCATGAGTAGCCATCTGGAGCAGATGCTATGGTGCTCTGTGAGCAGCCCCTAGGTGGGCACCATTCCCACTGGGGTCTTCTTGTGCACTTGTCACTGTGCTCCTGTCTCTCCCAGCCCCAGTGACATGCTTGGACTGCACAAGTGTCCACACCCCTAAGGGTAGTCCTCAAAGACTGACAGAAGGCCCAGCTTCCTAGACATTCGAGGCGACTCCAAAGTGTGTCCACACCTCTCCCACAGGCCCCCAGTAGGGTTGAGCCCTGTGGCTCCTGGTGGTGATGTGCTCACTAACATCCCACCTCACTCCTCTCTTCCCTGCCTCACTTCCCCACTCCCTACCAGTGCTCCCAGTAAACCACTGGCACTCAAACCTGGTCCCTGTGTCCGCTTCTGGAGGGGCCCAACCTGAGACAGCCTATGTTGTCTGCAGGGAGCCTGACTGATACAGGACCTAAGATTTATTAAATAACTACTACGTAATAAAACTGTGCTAGGCACTTTACATACATTTTCTTATTTTTCCTCAAAAAAAAACCCCTGTCAGGAAGGTACTGTTGGTAACTACATCTTGCAGGTGATAAAACTGAGGTTTAAGCTCAAAGAGGTTAAGTAAGTTGCCCAAAGCAACTCAATTAGTCAGTAGGCAGCAGAGGTAGAATATGAAACCAGCATTAATTAGCCTCCAGAGGTGCCCTGTACCCTCGTCTTATCGCAGTTTCCACGTGCAGTGAAGAGAAGGGTTGAAGGTAAAGCTACAGGAGCTCTGGGAGCCAAAGTGGTCAGAGAAGCTTAGAGGAAGAGATGTAAAGTCCTAGAAGTCCCTGGCAAGCCTTTCTCACCCTGTCTTACTGTCATGCTACCTCACTCAGAGCATGGTGGTCCTTCCCACCAGCTCCACAGCACCAAGAGATTCCTGCCACCACCACCTACACCACCTGCTCCTTCCACAGGGAGGTGCTTAACTTCATGGTGTCTCTGGAAATGGCCATGTAGGGTGTGGAAAGGCCAGGCCACCAGGAAAGCAGAGGCCATGGGAACTCACAGACTGGTCCATAGTGGTGAGCCTCCAGAGCAGAAGGCAGAGAGAGGGGTAGAGAAAGGGTCTGGAGGGCTAAACACGGACTATATGGCACAACTTTATATGTATTATCCCATTTAATCTTCATAATAATTTATGAAACAGAAACTTTTATTATTTCTATTTTAAATGAAGAAACAAGGGCCCAGAGACCTCAGGTAACATGCCTGGGGATGCACAGCGCTGAGTGAGTGGGGCAAGGCTCTCGCCCAGGAAGCCTCACTCCAAAGCCTTAATCACTACCCACCTCTACTGTCCTTTAACCTCTGCTGCTACACCTGAGGCATGAGCAGCTCTGCCCTCCTGGCATCCCTACTCAATGTGGGCAACCTGGACCAGGAACACATTCTCCAGGAGGATGGCACGATTTATTTTTACACTCTCACTTCCTGATTCTCTCTCTACTCCCTGCAGTTATGAAAAGCAAATGACATCCTTTTTTCATATGAGAGGCCTTCACGTATTGATTCATCCCCCAGAGCATCCACTCGTCTGGTCCCTGGTCCCCTGGACTCCACCTCTTGGTTACATTGGCCTCTTCACATGTGTCCCTCAGAGCTGAACATACTCATTCTGGAATTGTGTCTCTCCCTGGTTACAGATCTGGGAGGTTAGATCCCAAGAGGGTGAGCAAGACTTCCTGAAAGTCACGTGTGCAGGCACACAGACAGATGTCATCTGCACAGCCCGCAGCTAGGACTGAGGAGGCCATGGAGTCCCCTGGGGTCCCTACCTCACCTCCTCCAGCCTTCCAGCAGCGTCCACCCCTCCACCTCTCTGCCTCCTCTTTGTGCACAGCTCTGGAGGAGGGGCGGGAGAGATGTCCTGTGGGCCCCTAGAGGGGCAGCCAGGCTGTGCGATTCTATTTACAGCCGCCGCGTTTGCACAAGTGGCAATCTGGACAGCCCGCTGGACTCTCCAGGATGTGAAGCTCTGGGAGATGCCAGATCGTTATCATTGTCAGATACAATTTCCTCCCACTGCCTCTGCCCCTGCGCCAGGCCCGTGGTGTCCATCTGTTTATGGAAACGGCGAGGTCCTGGCCGGGTATTTTTAGACAGGGCCTTTGTTGGGCAGGAGCGACTTCCCACCAGAACTGTCAGCACCATCCAGCTTCTCCTCTTCATTTATTTGTCAGAAAATCTCTAATAATATATAAAACCACAATGCAGGGGCTGAAGGTCCCTTGGAATGCGGTGGGCGCTGACCTTCCTTCCCGGCTCCTCCTGCCAGGGTGGACTTTCCTGTTTTGATTTGCTTCAGGGATTTTGTTGTTGTTGTTCCTTTTCTTCTCCTGTCATTATTTTGAAAAAGAATAATGTGTAGCTCCTCCCACCTCCATTGAAAAATAAGCTTTATTTGGGGACTTCCTGGGGAATGAAAAATTGTACTGCCTGCTGGTGACAGCTGAGTGTGGGGAGGAGAGGAAATCGAACGAGGGGCAAGGGGAATAAACATTATTTCAGTGCCAACATGATCAGGGTCAATGACAGGCTACCAGTGACCGTCAGCACCATCAGGACCGATCGGCATTTTACAGATGAGGAAACTGTAAAATGGGGAAGGAGGGAAAGGAGTTCGTGGTGCAGAAAGCACTTCCAGAGCATAAAGCCCCAAAAAGGAAGAGAGAGAGAATGAAACTGCCACGTTATTAGTCCCCACTCTCTGCCACTGGGGGTGTAAGATGAGGCTGTAGGCGTATGGGGCTGGGGAGGCTGATATGACCCTGAGGTGGAGGGTTCAGGAGGAGGAGATGAGTTCAGGACAAAAGGAGCTGTCCAGGTGGCCCGGACATCTGTGCTTTAGGGTGAAGATGCTACATGGGAGCGGCCCCTAGGGACAGGAGCCCTAGGGAAAGAGAGGTGGTGGGCGGGAGAAGAAGAGGATGATACCACTTAACTACTTTTCACGGTGCTTTATAACTCAACCATGTCTTGACTGAGACATTTACATGGTGTCCCCCACCCCCACCCCAGCAGATCCTGGACAGTGTTCTTGGCCAAACCACTTTGGGAAATTGATTTTAAATTTTCTCATGGAAAACAAACCATGGTGTATGCCTGGTTCCAAAGTATCAATGTGAAGTGTAAACGATTTAAGTTATGAAAGACTTGGCTTCACTCAACTGCAGGGAGAAAGCAGTGGACAGGAAGCTGGCATTCGGAGAACAGGACTCCAGCCCCAGCTTGGCCCCTAACTCACAGCAGGACACTGGAGAAGTTATTCCAGCTCTCGGGGCCTCCGTGTCCTCACCTTTTAAAAATTGTGTATCTTAGCCAAGACCTAATAGCAAGTTGGGGTTGGAGTCCATTTCTCCCAACTGGCATTTAACTTGTTTATTGTTTTCTAGTATACATTGAAATAAAAATCCCACAGGAGCATAGATCGTGCTCAGGACCTAGACTCAGAGCCTGGATTCAAAACCTGCCTCTGCTACCCACCAGCTCCATGGCCTTGGGCAGCTCACTGAACCTCACTGTGCCTCAGTTTCCTCATTATAAAATGGACATGATAATGGTGCCTACGTCATGAGATAGTCGTGAGAATTTAATGTTAATACATCTAGAGCCCTTAGACCTGGTGTATAGCAAACACTCTGTGTTAACCGGGGAAATATCTACCTGCTGCCATTGAAAGTCCCATCAGACACCACCGAATTGCAGGAAGCAATAGACTCAGGGGTGGGTCCTAATCAGTTAGCAGGAAGCAGGGGAGAGAAGTATGGAGCATGGAGATGGGGTGGGCCTGGCTGTGGTTTTTGATGTGCCCGTGGGGATCACCCCTGCTGCATGTGGAGGGTGGGAGCTGGGGGTGTAACACCCCAAGGGCCTCCCGCCAGACCCAGCACGCATCCCCATGTGCCTCCAGAGAGGGTCAGCAGGCCCACAGGGCCACGCTGGACAGTGGATGCTGCGCATGAGAGCAGCACACAGCTCTGGGCGCAAGAGGAAGTGTGGCGTTGACGGCTGACATGGGAATCAGGAGACTCAGGCTCCACCTCTGGCTCTGGAGCTATTGGTCACGTGATCACAAACCATCCTCTCCACTCTCTGGTCCATACGCCAACCATGGGGATGGACAGACAGATGTCTGAGGTTCCTACCGCCTGACACAGGACCTGTGCAGGACAGGGCCGAGACCTGCACCAGCTCACCTACCCTTCTTTAAGAGATACAGGGGCATTTCTGGGCAGGCAGAGGAAGTTTGACCACATAAAGGACATGCATGAGCCCCCTCCAGATCTCCAAATTCCCCTCTGCTTGGATCCAGGTCCTTGTCCCGTGACTGGAGCTAGGGAGGAGTTATCCAGGCATTTGGCAGAGCCTCTGCTCCTTGACCCTTTGACTGAGGACAGGAGGAAGAACAGGGACCATTTCCCTTAGGAATGCCACCAAATGTACTGGTCCCCAACCTGATGGTGGCCCACTAGCTTCATGTTCACGACACAATGGTGCTTATTAAAATACAGATTCTTGGGCTTACTTTGAACCTACCAAATCAGAATTTCCAATGGCAGGACCTGGGAATTGGTATTTTAACACTTTCCCTTAGTTGATACTGATAGAGACTTATTTAAGAACTGTAGCTCCAAAGAATAACAGATTATATGGCCATCTTCTCACTTAGAAGGTGCAGACAGCCGGTGGCGTGCGGACTGGCTGTCTATTACCCAACCTGAGAGCCTCCTGCAGCAGGGCCCGTGTGTGTGCTCTGGGTCAAGCAGGGATGAAGGGGGTCCACCCCTTCCTCTCCCGGGCATGCAGTGCAGACAAGGGATGCGGGGATGGGGGACAGAGACCCTTGGACGGGTAGTTACCTGGGATTGAATCCCTGCTCCACAAATCACCAGCTGTGGTGTCCTAGGGCCTTATCTCAGTTTCCTATTTCTGTAAAGTGAATTGAACACTCAGATACTCAAGAAAATGCAGCAAGTTGGCTCACTCAGCACAGTCTGGCCCACAGTAGATACTTGGTTTCTAATGGAGCGCCATCCGCCAGGATGCCACAAAGACAAAATAGATCTCTTATCAGGAGCTATTGTTATCTCTGGTTGTCAGGGAGAATAATAGATTCATTTAGTTGTCTGAGAAAAGAAGATTTTGTTTTATATCCCATTGTTGAGCTGAAAATAAGATTCCATCCTCTGGGGACTTGGGAGCTATTTTTTTCGGCCTTTCGGAGAGTTCTGGACCCCTGGGAGCCGCATACCCCGGACACAGGACACCTTGCTTTCCCAACGGCTGTGCGCTCATCCAGGCTGCTCCTCCCCAGCGGGGGGGTCTGACACGGATGGGACAGAAGCCAGCATCTCATCTCTTGGGGACAATCAGTCCAAGATGCCAGGACGAATGGCCTTGTTGTTTGTTTGCTGTCAGGCAGCTAGGTCTATACTGTTACAAAGTGCTTTCCCACTCATGAATGCCTGCCACCCTCACCACCGTCCTGCATAGCTCACAGCACAGTGACGTCAACAACAACCATGGCAATGACATCTACACGACTCTCTCCCTCACCTCCTCCAAATTTTTGCTCAAATATCACCTTGTTGGTGAGGACCACCCTGCCCATCTTCCAACACCCCCCCTCCTTAAAACCTGCTCCATTCTTTAGAGTTTCTTTTCTCATGTGTAGCAGCCATGAGAGTGCAACCCACAGACCCCCAGCTCCAGATGGCAGAATTGGCCAAGGGCCCCTGCTCTACTGTGAAACCCATCGCTGCATCGGAGCTGAGTCTAACCTCCCAAGAGCTGGCCCTGCCGACGACTGAGTATGCCATGGAGACCCGGGACCCCTGGTGTCCAGCTTTGGCTCGAGGACTGGTTCCCTGATGGCTTTGCCAAACCTGGGTTCCTCCACCCAGCCTTCTCTCCTCTCTCCTCACACAGGGTCACCTTCATGTGGCTGGCGGGTGGCTCTCCATTTTGTCTCCCACAGGCATTTCCTTTAAAGATCTCCTTGAATGCTCAATCCGACTGGGTGTCGACCCAGACTGACACCCTGTAGCATCTGTCTTCTAACATACTAAATCCTTTACCGAGTGTATTTATCTGTATTTTCCACTCCTACTCACAAGAGGGCAGAATTTTTTTTAACTATTCTTTTCACTGATGTATCTCAGGCACCTAAAAAGTGACACTTAATGAATACTTATTAAATAAACAAAACCTGTTTGGCAGATGAGGCTCAGAGAGGCCAAGTGCTTCTCCCCAGTGACGCAGCCAGAGTGAGTGGCAAGGCGGGCTTAGGACTTGGCCTTCTGACTCCGACCGCTGATCTTTCTTCCCTCGTCCCTTGTTACCACCAATCCTCAATTCCACTACTTGACCTCTCTCTTCTGGTCTCATGTCTCCGTGTCTCTCTACTTACGAGTCTCCCGTGTGCTCAACTGTGTGTGTGTGTTCCTTGCCACACTGTGGCTGAGGCAGACTGCTGTGCAACAGTGCTTGGGGACGTGGGACTCAGGGAGGGAAGGGAGAAGGGATGCAGGGGACACTATAGCCGGTGTAAACGTGTAGGGCTGGACAGACCCCCGGGGGGAGTAGGAGACTGCAGGGGCTGCAAGTAAGGAGAGACTACAGCGCAAATGCCCCCGGGTGGGAGTTAAATGACCGGGCCCCCTCCTAATCCCCACTGGCTTTGTGACATTGGCTCAGTTCCTTAGTCTCTGAGAGCATTAGTTCCTTCACTGAATTGTCACCTCCACCTTAGAAATCCCATATCAACACTCTTCACAGCAGTAAAGGCCAAGTGAGCTGGTGGCCGGCAAAGAATTTTGTAGGTAGAAGCGAAGGGAGGATGCGCACAGATGGGTGGCGTGAGAGCCACGCCAGGTCTGGGGCCACCTGAGGAGTGACAGAGGGGGCCTGGAGGGCAGAGAGAAGTACTTCCCTCCAGGCGGTGGGATTTGGGCAACCACAGAGAATCTCCAGACAGTGAGCGTGGGAGAGGTGATGGAGCAGGTGCCAGGAAAGATGGGGCGCCGCCGGCCTGGAGTGTGGGCTGGATTTCTGTGTGTCAGGGACTATTTACGTGAGGTCCCCCATGCACACCCAGGGTGGGGCTGCTTTAGGCTCATGAGGACAGAGGATGGTGAATGAAGCCTCACAGAGGCAGCCCGTGGGCTCCACATTGCCTGCAGGGAGAGGGGCCACCACCATGCAGCGCTGTTAGAGCCTTCACTGTGCAGACACTGGACATGATGTCAGGGCTGGGAGGGGTGGAAGAGGATGGGTCATCCCTGCCGCTGCCCAGAGCCCTGCAGACTCTTGCTCTCTTGGGCCCTAAAGAGGGACAAGTGGGACCTGGGTGTCCGGGTTGCTCTTTACAATCACAGAGGAGATAAAATGCACAGTGCAGGCAATGGTCTCACCTCCATCCCACCTCGTCCAACACCTGCCAAAGGTCACAGCACACATTCTAAGGAACTTACAGCCACCTGGAAGCAGAAACCTTCTGACTCGGCAGAAAACGCTCTTTCTGGGCCTCCAGGAAATCTTCAGTGATTGACAACATCACTCAGGGGCTGCTCCAAGACCTGGGAGCCAGTAGTCGGGGAGACGGATTGTAAACTCTGCCAGTGACTTGCTGAGCGATGTAGAAGGTGGACAAACAGGCAAGCTATCTCCACGATGTCCCAGGCCACTGAGGAGGTGAAAGCACACCCAGTGCCTGGCATGGGGCGTCCTTAGAGCCTGTGCACAGTGGAGCCCTACAAGGACGGAAAGCCCCAAAGCACTGCTACTAGGAATTGTCACTTGCTGGGAGGACTGCAGTGAGACGAAATGAGATCCAGGTGTGAAAGCACTTGGAAAAACAGAAAAATACTGAGGAAGGTTTGGTTGTTTTTAGCTTTATATGAATCTGATGCCATGGGGCTCTGAGGACACTGGCTCAGGTCGATATGAGAGGGGAAGTTGGGACCAGGTGACCTGAGCCTGCCTTCAGTGCTGTAAGTATGTGGAGAAGTCGCATCATCTTTCTGGGCTTTTCATGTCTCTGAGTCTCAACTTCCTCACCTGTACAATGCTAGAAGGGGCAGACAATTGGGATATTCCTTGCAGCATTTGGGGACCCTGATCACATAGCCCAGGTCACAGGAGGGGCATCTTACCAGCTTCCATGGCAGAAGGAGCATGAAGTCCCAGAGACCCCAGGTCTGCCCAGGTTCTGCCACCAGCTCTCTGTGACTCTCTGGGCCTGATTTCCCGCCTCTAACCCACAAGGTCATGAAGCTCGTGCTCTCCAAGTTCACTGCCAGCCCCCATAGCCCAGCATTCAGTGGACCGATCCACCCTAGAGTCAGGAGTGGACACAGCCCTGGGGGAAGCCCAGGCACAGCCATGGGGAGCTCATGTCCACCTACACACTCTTATCTGGTGGCCATGTGAGCCATGTGAGATGGCCAATGCTGTTGCCCATTCTTGGCTCCACTCTGGATTGGGGCACGCATCATCCAGGTGTGAGACAGGTGAACCCCCGTCTGCCCCTTTCCTGCCCACTCCCGTTCTCTCCCTCCTGGTGTTCACCCCCATGGGGCCCACAACAGAAAACAGATGAAAAACTCCTTTCTCCAACTTGACCACTCAACAGCCTGCTCCCTGCAGGGCCCTGGGGAGAATGTCAAAGGCTCTTTCCTCTCATATGTGTCTTCTCTGAGGGTAAATATAAAACAAATAGCTCTTGGATGCACGGGCGGGTGATGGGGGAAGTGGCACAGAGAGCTGAGCGGGGAGCGAAGGAGCCACTCTTCATCCTGCAGATTCACCCAGGCGGCTGTTGATGGAGACCTGAGAGGAGGGCCCAGCAGGTGCATGCACCTGGCCAGGCCTGGCCTGGAGCCAGCACTTCCTGTGCCTCAGCCACAGCACTGGAGCCAGGCCAGGACCATGGAGAAAGGACAGCATTAGACCCCATTGATTTTGAGCCAGGGGGAGTTTCCCTCTGCTGAGCTGGGAACTCAGGGAATTAAGGGAGTGCTCAAAGCTCGCTCTTGCACAGGAACATGCTCCACAGTGTCCCTGTCTGCTGCTCCTTCAGCCTCTGCTTGATCACTTCCATTGACAGGGGCTCACTACCTCACAAGATAGCAGCTTTCACAGTGGGACAGCTCTGGATTACAAACATTCCTCCGTGGACTGAATCAAAATTGCCTCCAAGCCTCCAAGGAGCCTGAGAAGTGCCCTCTGGAATTCTCTAGAATTAGTTGTCTGCATGACCAGGACCTCCCTCCTTCCTCCTTCAGCACTGTGGTGCGACATGACTTGTGACCTGGACACCCTTTCTCTGTAGCTCCATGTAGCAGCCAGGAGAACCCTGACGTGCCCTATAGCTCTGGCATTTCCAGCTCTACAAATGACAAAAAAAAAAACACTTATTTAGCCCCAAAATGGGTGCAGCCCTCAGCCCCATACTCTTCTTGCTATCCCGACCTTTGTCCTCTCACTTCACTCAGAGAAGTCACCAGGGAGGGAGAATAATAGAGAAAAACAATTACTGAGACATTGGAAGTTCTGGGTTCTGGTCCCCTCAGTCTGCAAAAATTTAACAAAAGAACTAAATAACAGAATGACCTTCATAAGTACAGTAACTGCCTCCCGTGTGGCACTCTGACTCATGCTCTGTGACCACGCGTGGGTTTTGAAGCAGGATCAGGGTGTCTGATAGACCCTCTTACCTTTTAACTGAGAGGAGGTGGAAGCCACTGAGGTCTCCCTGGAAATTAATGGCTGGACCCATCTCCACTGCCCTATCTAGATGAGGCCTGGGGGTCAGAGGTGGTCTTGGATCATGTGTGCACAGAGCAAAGCTGAATCTTGGCAAATCCCAGTGTCCCCACATTACAAAACAAGTAGCAAAGGGGACAGGCGGCCATGCTACCAGGAGGGCTCAGAAGGAGGACAGCCGCTATAGGTATCTTGGAGACCTGCTGGGGTGCGATGTCGGTCTGCATGAGCCAACATATGCCATGGTAAAGCAGACAGCAGGGGCTGGCAAATCCAGAGCCCTGTAGTGACCCGGAGGCCAGCTGACCACAGAGCCACGCTCTCTCTTTAAGATGCCACTCGGACATGGTTAACCTGATGGATGCTTTATTTGCAGAGATCCTGGCTCCTGCTGCGCCCTCTTCTGCCTTCCTGAGCTGTAGATGAAAAATGACTCAGACTGCAGCGGTTATTTCCATCTAAGCAGCCTAAACTAAATTCAACACACATACCACCACCCCAGCTCAATTCCCAGGGCCTTCCAGCCACGCTAACCTACCCTGCCAGGCACACTGAGGGACCCTCACCTTTTATGAGGCCCCGTCCGTCTTAGAAGACAGAGCAGGAGTCTGGTCCCACGTGAGCACATGGCTGCCTTCCTGGGACTATACCGCAAGGTCTGAAAGACTTTCCTGGTAGGAATGATCCTCCCATTGGCCGGTCACAATAGGATAACCAGTCACCTCTTCCATTTGTAAATGTGCTTTGGGGGACCACTCCACCCCTCTCGCTCAGCCCCATGGCTGGGTGTGCCCATGGTTCTTACCCCCATGACTCAAGCTTGGCGAATCAAAGTCATGGTGTCGGCACTGACTCAAGACAAGCCAAAGAGACTCAGGACAAGAGTTCTTGGGTGAAACTGTTGCAAAAAGACACTGAGGAATTCACACTGGGGATGCCAGGCTGCCCGTACTTACATGTTCCTGTATCTATTCCTTTGGGGCTGGAAGCTTTATGATTTCCTATGAATATTCCAGGAAACATAACACCCTAAACTTCAACCAGTTAAGTAGGGATTAGTAGCCATAAGCTGAGAACCTGACAGTGACATAGTATGGGGATGACAATGACAACAGAACCCCAAGTTAAGAAGGAAGGTAAAAGAAGAACACAGACAAATTTCTTTGATTCTTCACAGTTCTATTATATTTCATCCTCCAAAAAACCCACATATTTTCCAGTAGAGCTCTAGTTTTTGTTACAGTCTGTTTTTTTTCCAATTCTTGGATACATGGTCACCCACATAAGGAATCCCTGACAACACTCCATTAGGCAGAGTGTCCAAGCAGCCCGAAGGCCCCAGGGATGTTCCGTTGAGAAGCATAATGATGATGAATCCTTTCCATATTGTTTATGATTTAACAACTGGTTTATTATGTAGGATGTTCTGGGTCACTCCTGGGAAACTGTTTAAACAAATAATCTGCAGTTAAGTGATCTAATAGAGCAAGTGTTGTCAGGTTCTTGGAAGAGCCACATAATCTAAAGCTATTCATAGATTCTGGGAATTGGAAGATCTTGTCAATATCTTCTAATAAGATCCCTTTACTATATTAGTGTGTAAACCGGGGCCTAGAAAAGTTGGGGAATTTGCCCAAGGTCAAAATTTGCATTCTTCACACATATCTTTACCCCCAAAGGGATAATGTCATTTCCACCACACTGACATCTTCCCAGTGTAGTAGGAAGACCTGTTTCTAGTGCAGGCTCTGACACTCAGCAGAGCATGACCTTGTGCAAGGGGCTGAACCTTTCTGAACTAAGTCCACCATAAAGCCTATAGGAGCCTGCCAGTTATAACAATGGCTTTGTGCAGTCATTTCCCGCAAAAAAATTACTGTAGTTTATGCCTCAGGTGTTGAGAAAAACCAGCGTGCTGCCTTATCACAACGTTTTGGACCAGAGAAAGGGGAACAGTCAAAGGCAACCACATGTCAGCCGAGGGTCAGGAAGACTGATGACCTCAGAGATGAAATCCACCCGGTAAGCGCACAGGGACAGACAGTATCTTTGGGATGCTCACATGCTAGGTGTGGTGGACTCTCTTGGGGATCTGTCCAGCCTCTCTCACCCCTTATTCCTTCCTAGGATACCTCAATTTTGTTCAAGTGTCCACTTATACTGTGTGCCTTCAGGTGTGGGTTCTGAGTGCACTAATTCTCATCTCCTGATCAGTGTTTGATTCAAGAACTCAGGTGTAGGCTGATCAGCGCATGGCATTCCCTGGGCAATACTACTTACCCAGAAGTAGGCACATGACTAAGGTTGGCCAATCAGGTGGAGAGGAAGGGCTTTTATTCCATGCTTTCCCTATCTGCCCATATGTGACATAAGAAGTCATTTGCCCCAGCTGCTGTGGGCAGCCATCTGGGAACCATGAGGGAAGACAGCCTGAGCCAAGACCAACCCTTCCAGGGGAAAGGAGCAGAGCAAATCACAAAGAAACCCAACCACATGAGCACATTTTATATGTAGCCCATCCTACCTCTAGACTTTATGTGAAGTTTTAAATATCTTTATCACTTAAACAGGTTTGAGACTCTTCTTGTTTTTTGCAGTTGGAAACCTCCTGACCTATGGACTAAGTAAATTAAAACACACATAGAAGAAAGCAAATCCCTGGAAATCATGTCAAATCCTAAATGAGGTAGAGGGTTTGCTCAGTGCTGCCCCCACTGTCCTGAAGGCACAGGTCCCTCCTGCTGCTCTGCTGTAGAGATCAGATTGCATGCTAGTCTGCATTCCTTTGTATGTCTGCAAGAAAGCCCAGGAACTGAACTGTGACCTAGTGTGTCTATTCTTACAACTTCTAAGAGCTTGACCAACACACTGTCTAATCTGCAGTTTCCATCTGAAAAAGTACTGGTGACACTTGTCCCCATTCATAGACCACCTAATAAATCCATTGGTCGTTTCCAAAACCTCATCCATTTTCTCTTCTACTCATCCCATCTCTGTTTCCCTGGCCCTGGCAACAAACAGCAGGGCCAGGTTTGGGGGAGGGGAGGACGAGAAGTGGATGTGCAGGAGCTGCCCCCTGAGTAGGCACAGCTTTGCACTGTGGACAGGCCAGAGGCTCTGAGACACCAGAAAACTCACAGAGATAGAAGCACAGCCCTTCTGCCTCCACCTTGCAGAATGCATGGAGGGCTCCAGTTCTTACTGCATGTCCTCTGCTAGTTCTTTACAGCTTTGGAACTCCATGCATTCCATTCTAGGGGCTAATATGGTGCTGGAACCCAGCAAGCCACTCTGCTCCTTCCCTTGGAGCTTCTGGCAAATAGAGGCTGGGTCAGATTCTGAGGATGGGACCATCCCTGAGTACAATGGAGACATCAAATCACATGGTGGGAGCCTTCTGCTTCCCAGAACCACCACTTCACCACACAGCATTTCATCCAGGGCTTGATTAGCAGCTAACACAGAGGGAAATCAGGCACAGAACAAGAGACCTAACAGTGAGCAGGATGGTGCCTGCAAGGCACACACAGGCCTCCCTCTTTTCCCCCAGGATGCATGAGGCAATCACTCTTTGGGGACTCCATCCCCAAAACACTTTTTTATTCCCTTGTGTCTTAGTCCATTTTTTGCTGCAGTGAAAAAATACTACTGACTGCATAATTTACAAAGAACAGAAATTTATTTTCTCGCAGTTCTGGAGGATGGGAAGTCCAAGATCAAGGTGCCAGTTGGTGTGGTTTCTGGTGAGGACTCTCCCTCTCCATGTCCACACATGGTAGAGGGGGAGAGAGAGACAAAGAGCCTGAACTTGTCCTTTTAGAAGGAACTTATTACTACCAGAATGACGAACCCTCTCGGGTGACAACATTAATCCACTCACTCCACCCTCGTGGCATAATCACTTCTCTTTAGGCCCCAAGTGCCAACACTATTGCATTGGAATTAAGTTCCCCACACGTGCTTTGTGGGAGACACATTCAAACAATAGCACCCTGGGGCAAGGTATGACAGCATTCAGATGCTTTACCTGGAAAACAATGAGGTTGGAATAGAGAACCATCAAGGTCACCGCAGACCACATATTCTTCGCTAGAACATCTCCTAGAAAGGAATTCATGAGACTCCTGGAATTTAAGGTATGAGCCAAGTATCTTCTCTCCAGCCTTAGTGTCCTCAGCTGCTCTGCAGAGCTCTACCTGTTTTCAAGGTTTACCCAGAATCAGAGGACAAGAGTGAATGGGAGAAAATGAAGCATAATAACTTGTTTCATTTTCATATACTTGAATAATAGGGAAATATTTCCTGGTGTTTCTCCATTTAATATCTCTCTCTCTCTCTCTCCCCCTCCCTCCCTCCATATATTTGTCTTTCTCTTACAGCATAGAAAGGGATGACTTCCCACCCCTGGTCTTCCTCCCTGTTTTATCTCTAGTCTCAGCCTTCTTGGAGATTTGTGGGACCTCTTTCCGGGGGTCTACCCAGTTGAGAAAGAACTCAGTCCTTCAGGAATTATCCCAACCTGCAAAGAGCAGTCTACACTGTGGCACTCTGGGAGTTGTGACTTAGATATGGTCTTCCCTCCCCCCACGTCTCCCACCCCAAGAGCAGCTGCACTGGTATTAAGGCTGGGCCTTTGCAGTTCAGCTGCAAGTCACAGCATGGCCTCCACATACCCTATGGGCCACGGAGGTCCCCGGCCAGGCCTTCCCGCCTGTCTGTTGGGAATGAGGGGGACAGCAGCCAGCTCCACCTGGCTCTTGATTTGTCTTGGAATGCATGGGCAAGGGGGGTGAAATGGCCCACAGGGCTAAGAAAACGTCTGCTCCTCTTCCCATTTTACGCCTTTCTCCCTTTTCAGCTTAGCAAACTGAAGTTCAAATCAGGGTCAGGGAAGGGGGTTTGCTAATAGGGTTCAGATTTCAGACGTAGGAGGAGCTGGGAGGCAACTGTTGAGCCTATGTTTAGAGGCATCACGTAGGACACTTTCTCATCCCCCCACTATCAGCTTTTGAATACCTACTATGTGCCAGGCTCTGTGTTCTAGGGCAGGGGATAGCAGCAAGAGCCCTATGGAGCCCACAGGGAAGGCACAGAAATACTAATGGTGACAATAGTGCTAACAGTGGTTCATGGACTGTGCAAAGGACTGTGAGAGCTCTCTGAGAGATGACAGCAGCTGTGCAACATTTCAGGGCCGTGCGTCATGCAAACGCAGAAAAGTTAGAAAGTCATGATCGCTTGCAGCTAGAAGCAGAACCAGCTTATGTATGAGACATGATTTCTAAAGCAATCCTTGCCTTGCTCTGATTAGAGTCAATCTTCACATCTTGTGTCTGTGAATGGACTCCCTGGCTGTGTGCAGAATACGTGGCCTGTGGGGCCTGACATAGCAGCAAGGTTGGTCTGGGGCAATTATTGTCTTTATTCTTTTATTCAGTCATTCAAACAATAAATGATTGTATACAGTATACCAATGACTATGCTTGGTTTAGCAATTGAATATTTTGTTTACTTGGTTGTAGTCCCATCAGACTGCACGTTTCATGAGGGCAAGAGACAGGTCTGGCTTGCTCATCCTTGTGTCCCTAACCCAGCACAGTGCTCGGCACATGTAGGTTCTCAGAAAATATTTGTTGAATGTGTGAAAGAAATGACATGGCAGCTGTGGACACTTACAGTTGTACTAGTAAAATTGTGATTATAGGCAGTTGTCTTTGATTTTTTTTCTACTTTCCTTAACCATATCATAAGCAAATAAAATCCATATATGTGGTCAGTATGAACAGGGAAAATGGGATAGAATATTTTTAACTGGAAAGTTCCCGAAAAAAATAATTTAGACATATAATCATAGTACATAATCCTCTTCTTGCTTCCTGGCTTCTCCTCCTACCTCTATGCCCAGCCTAGCTTGGGGATCATTTTCACAAATTCTTGCCAAAGTATAAAAAATTTGGTGAAGAGTATACAAGTAAGGACTTAAGAGATAATCTCACTAAAGAGGTGTCTGTATTTCAGTAGAAGGCTCTGAAATTTAACAATTCAGCCAACTTTCAGTGAGGCTGCAATTAATTAAGGTATCATACCAGCTATCAGGAAATCAAAGATAAATAAGATATCTTCCTAAGGATAAACTAAATTATACAAAAATACGAAGCTGAATATTAAAAGTCTAAGAAACCCACAGAGGAATGTTAGGGATTTAGAGGAGGGAAAGCTGGGAGAATCTAGGATGTTCTCAGGGAGCAAGAAGCACTGAGATATATATTGCTGGGGTTTTGTGCAGGCAAAGATGAGGATGGGTACAGCATTGTAGGTGGAGGAAATACACAGTGAATTTTTCCTTTTCGCTGGGGCCAGAGCTCAGAGCGCATGTAGGGGACCCAGACAAAATGTCAATAACAACAATAGCTAATGTTTATTGAGCTCTTAATATCTGGCAGACAGTTTTTGTTTACCCTTGAAGACTCACTGAGGAAGTAAGGTAATGTTTCTACTCCCATTTTACAGACAGAAGAAACTGAGGCATGGAGTAGTTAAATAACTTGCCCAAGCTCATATCCTTATTAAGCAGTGAAGCTAGGGTTTGAATTCAGACTGTCTGAACCACCATGTCATAACTGCAGGACCAAAAAGTAATGGGCTCTGCATGTAAGACTGAAGAGTTTGAACTTAATTTTGTGACTGTTTGAATGTGAAACAATCAGTGTTATGCTGACACTAATTTAACAGCAGTGGCCAGAATGGCTTAGAGGAGGGAGAGACCCATGCTGATTACTGCCCAAGGCCCACAATTCCACCAAGCCTTGAGACTTTGGAGGATGTTGGATATAAAATTGACTTAAATGACCAAGTCAAAATGCCTTCTTATTCAATTCCCCATACTTACTCATTGACAATGGATGTGAATATTCATCTGTAAATCTACCACTCCCTGCCCCTCTTCATTGGGACTCTAATGCCCTGTTTTTCTAAAGCTTCAAGACACCTTAGTGTCCAAAGCTCTTGTAGCCAATATGACTACTGATTAGGGCTGCATTTCTCAAACTGTATTCCAGGGAATGCTGGTCTTATGAAATGCCACCCCCATCCTCTACTCCCCAAACAAGGATTCTGTAGTGGTCAAATAAGTTTAGGAAGCCCCTATACTATACTGTCCACCCCCTGGGAGAATGACCACAAACGGCTATGTATGAAAAGTTCTGATGACTCCTATGGTGAAGAAACATGCTTCACTTTGTTTAACCCCATGTTCTCCAAGTTCATTTAACCAGAAGACACTGCATTCATGCGGCATCTATTAACAACCCAAGGCACAGAGGTCAGCAGGAAACTCTTGGGCAATGCTCCCTTAGGAAACTACTCCCCACCCCCGCTCTCTTTGTTGTCGATATAATTCTTGGGAGGAATGATAATAGCTTCTATTCATTTAACTCTAGGGTTTCTCCAAGTGCTTTTACAAATATCATCTCATCTTATAATATTTGAAGCTTCAGCCCAACAAATCTTTCAAATGCCTTCTTTTTCCTTCTTTGAAGCAGAGTCCTGAGGGATTACAACCGTGTGGGTATATCTCAGAAAGTTAACCCCCGTGTCTATCTCTTTTTCAGATCAGAAGGGTAAAATTTTCTACTACTTAAAAAACAAGAGAGAAATCCTTTTCTCCTAACAGATTTTATCAGGAATTACTTAAAATGTGCTTATAATGGTAAATGTCAAAGATTAACACTTCTCAACTCCCTTAAGAGGTCCCCTCCCAGCCATTTATTCTGATACTGACTGCTTTCTGTTAAGTATTACTTTATGAGGAACACACAGTAAAACATTTTAAAAGAAAATGAGGATTTTTAAGTAGAGCATTCTAATTGCTAGAAGACTTTCTCTCTCAAAAATATTCGCATTCAAAAACAGAGCAAAACTGGAGGGCAACGCTTAACCCAAAGGAGCGACTCTGTGATGTCAGATTTCTGGCTGTAAGGGGAATATTTGGGGAGGGGAGGAATGTTATTTTTTATCCCTCAAAACACCTCACAAAGGCAATTGCTGTCTCCATCCAACAAGTTCATTCTGATCATTCCTACCTCTTCTGTCTCCTTCTGAATTCCATGAATGCATGGACATTAAAATTTGAACCAATGTGAATCTTGGCTCCATCACTAACTCATTGAATACTGTTTGCAAAGCTACCTTTTTCTCAGGTTCTTCATCATTAATTATAAAATCACACTGTTTATTAACACTGTAGCTGTGAGGATAAAACACATGCAAAGCATCTAGCACCCACCCAACGCATAGCAGGTCGCCAGTAAGTCTCAGGATACAGATCAACGATTTCCTTGGCAAACTGTAGGCAAGAGAGGCAACCAGTAGCCAACTGTTATGCCTCTTTGATTTCTACTTAATGTGGCAAAGTGGGTGAAGCCTTGTCTTCTCTCCCCGTGGAAACCCAGGAGAACACTGCAGAGGGCTGTTGGCTCACCATCCACCCCCACCTCTCCAGCACCGAACTCATTCATTCCACAGTGACAGCTACCCTGGGCCCCATTCGAAGGTGCCTGCCCCTTGGAAAGGGAGGCCCAGGAAGTGCTCATTACTTCTCCTTCACAGCTGTGGCCACAAAACCATGCAGGAGAGTGGGGCACTGAGAGAGATTTAGCAGACCGGGCTGGGGGCAAGGGGCCAGGAAGTGAGCGTGTTCTCAGCCAAAATGACAAGTTCAGTAGCTTGAATAAAATCCATCCTAACCTCCAAAGCCCAGAGGTCACCATCTGGAAATGGAAAACCACCACCAATAAATTGTTGTGGGCTACAGTACCACCGGATTTCAAAAGAAGCTGGACTGCATGAGCCAGGCTTGGCTTCTCCGTTTGGCTGCCCCTGGGCTCTCTTCTTTGAAAGGATAAAAGGCCTTTAGTCCCAAATTGTGACTGTGAGTGAACTGGAAGCAGGAGTGAGTTGCTGGGACAAGGGTGGAGTTGTCCCTGACACCGCTGTTCAATAGCTTGACACCAAGGCATGGGGCCAGACAGAGCCCGTCAGTGCTGTTTTGTCCCCGCCTTAGCTTCTCAGAGGCTGGCAGCTATGAGGGTAAAGTTGGCAGATCAGGAAGCACCTGTGTCTGCCGCGGGCCCCTCTGACCCCTCCAACCTCCAGCCCGCATCCCCCTCCTCCCCGTTCTGTGGCCCTCGAGGAATCTCCCACAGGTGGTCTGAGGTGTCACCTACAACCAGAGTGCTGACGAGCTTCTGTCTGGCCTGCTGGGCTTTGCACGGTCCCTGAGTCCAGTCACCCCAGGCCCCACCAGAGAGCTGACAGGCCTGGTGTAGCAGACAGGAGGACAATGGGCCTGCTGGCCTGAAAGCATTCCAGTCTCCCACGTTCGGTAGGAAGGGGTGTGTGGCGGAGGAAAGGTCACTAATGCAGACAGTTTATGTTTTCCCAAGCCAGCATTCCTCACAAACAGCTGTGTTTATACAAAACTGGAGGAGAGGGAGAGAAAGACGAGAGAAAGGACAGTGTCCTGGGGATGACATCATGCTGTCTTGTCTGCCCAGACTCCCACCACCGGCGGGGCGGGCGGGGGGCCGAATGGCGGCAGGCTGGTGAACGTGCTGGTGGAAGGACATGCAGGGTTTGGACGTGAGCGTGTTTATTAGATGCGGAATTTTCCTACTCTCCATTCTGTGCCCTCCGCGCTCGCTCCCAGAGCATCCTAATACATTTTGCAGAACTCTATTTTCCCTGTAACTGCAACCTCTGAGGAAGGCGGGATGCAGGGGCTCATGTTCACCCCTCCTAATCTCTTTAACAAACCCCCCTCACAGAAGCAAAGCCTGACAGGAGGCAGAGTCATTAAAGTGAATTAAAATGCATCCAAGGAGAGATTAGCCCCCAAAGCCATTCCCATATCAGACAAAGGCCCCTTTCATGCAGACTCCAGCCACTTGGAGTCCTGTAAGCAGAGATTAGGGAACAAATTCCCAGAACCTAGAAGCACTGGCTCTTTGGGACAGGGGCCAACACTTACCCTCCCCTGGCTAGACCTCAAGAACTCAGCTTCTGCTTAAGCTACGCTTGGGCTTCTTAAGGCTCAGACTGTAAGAAAAAGGAGCTCCACAGGGACATATAGATCCACCCCCTTTGGCTGAGCCAGGTCTGTCCCTAACAGAATCCAGATGACAAGGCCCTCACCTGTTCTCAAACTCTGCCAGAGGACGTAATGCGATCATTCCCCAGCCTCCCGCGTCACGATCTCAGGTAGGAGGTCTAGCCACCAGCAGTCTAAGCATAGTCCCTTCTGACTCTTACCTGCAACTGTCATATCGAGCGCCCCTTTTGTGCCAAGCTGGACCTTACAAGATGTGGGTACAAAGAGATGAGCAGGATGGGATTCCCGCTGTCAAGGCAACCGTAGAGGATAGGACCTGATGGGAACATGGTTCCCTTACTCAGAAACTGGCTGATCCAGTTGCCCGGGACCCACGTGGTAAAGCCTCTTTGCTTCAGATCTCCCACCTTCCTTGCTCCGTTCTCCTTTTCTCTCACTTCCCCTGGGATTACTTTCCAAAATAAGCTATTATTCACGCAAGTGATGGGTAATATTATGTGTCAACTTGTCTAGATCGTGGCACCCGGATATGTGATCGAACGTTATTCTGGATGTTTCCGTGAGGGTGTTTTTAAATAAGATTAACATTTAAATCAGTGGACTTCGAGTAAAGCAGATTGCCTTCCATATTGAGAGTGGCCTTGTCTAATTAGTTGAGGGCCCCAATACAACAAAAGATTGACTTTCCACGAGCACAAGGCAACTCTGCAGCAGGTGGCACTCAGACTCAAACTGCAGCATCAGCTCTGCTAGGTCTTCAGCCTGCTGACCCACCCTGCAGATCTGGGCTTGCCAGTCTCCATAATTATGTGAGCCAATTCCTTAAAATAAATTTCCTTTTGTATATTTACATGCATACACACACACACATACACGCACACATGCACAAATCCTATGGGTTCTATTTCTCTGGAGAACTGTGACTAAGACAATTCATAAGTCTTTGTCTCAGGCTCTGCTTTCCGGAAAACTCAGCCTAAGACAGAGAAATGTTGTTGAGTTTGAGATCACTGTGGGACAAAGAAGTGAAGACAGATCTCCAACAGCGGGTACCCGCAAGAGGAATGTGGACTCAGGATTCCCCCGCACATCAATGGTACCTGAAGCCGGGAGAATGGCTAGAATGAAAAGAGACATGGTGTGGACCCTTCAAAGGCTCAGAAAAACATTAAGTTCGATTCCTTGTCCTCCCTCACAATGCATTAACTCTGCTTCTTTGTACAAACTTACTCAAATGTTTTGAGAGGAGAGAAGGGAAAAAAAGAGAAAATTCCACTAGAATAAATAAAAGTATCATTCTACTGATAAAATATGAGTACATATATGGCTCTTACCAGGGTCACAATTTCAACTTGAGATGTTGAAAAACAATTGCACTCTTTCACCCCGTCCTCCGTCTGATCTCGTGCTGTCTGCAACCGTGACGCTATCGTGGTCACACAGGGCTGTATCTTCAGCCCTCACCTCTTTTCTATACTAGCCACATCACTCCAGCCTCCAAAGCAGGTGGAAGGAAGGGCTTTCTCTCCTAGAATCAAATTCTTTTTTATTCTAGACTAACTCCTACTCCAAGGCTTCTCAATGGATGGCCCCACAGAGCCCTGGAATATAACTAGTGCAGGAATGAGAACATTCCTGCAAGCCAAGGTTCTAGCCTTGACTTCAGACATTGATTCGCTGTGCACCCCTGAGCATGTTACTTCCTGTCTCTGGCCTCAGTCTTCTCATATAGGAAATATTAATAAAAAGGGTTGAGCCAAATGCTCTTTAAGATCCCTTTTATACCTAGCATCCTGGCTTCTGAGATATAGCAGCATGCCTCCTCCCACCAGACCACCTCTTTCTGAGAAGCTTGTGGGAACACCCCGTGTGCCCTCCGGGACACCCAAGCCAACACACCCCCACTCACACACTTCGATGCCCACTGCTTCATGGCCTGTGTCCACTTCAGTACCCACCCCCTGCATGCTCTTGCCTCCTCTGTCTTCATTTTCACCTGTGAAGGAAGATCCCAGAACAGGGTGTGGCTGTAAAAACCCAGAGAGAAGGGAAAGGCAGCAAGTATCCCAATGAATATTTAATAAAAATTTCCACCAACCTACCCCTTTAAAAAATGGAAAAGCTATTTGTCTTTGAGATTTTACTTAGCTACTTCATCAGCCATCAGGGAAAACCCTTTTCTTATTTAGTTCTTGGAGGAATCTTGACTCACTTTCATCTTTTAATTATTTGTACTTATTTTCACGTCTGTGCACATTCTACAGCCTCCGACAGTTTTATAATGTTTATGCCACAAAAACGCTGAGGACCTATATTCCCAGGCCGAGAATCTCACTGGTGACGTTCAGACGGGGAAAATGCCATTCCTTCCAGGATCATGGCTTGTTCACACGCCAGCCCCGGAATGGGTTCAGAATCAAGCCAAGGAATCCATTGGCCCCCAATCTCTCCATATGAAAGCACACACCGCACCCAGTTTTTCTCTATTTCAGCCCGTTGCCTTTTTCCTTCGTAGCACCTATTCGCAGATGTTTGCATTTCTACTTCTGTTCCACTGTTTACTATCTGGCTTCTCTGCTGCACTGTGAGATCCTTCTAGAAAGGTGCCTGCTGCACCCTCTGCATCCTCAGCTCCTAGCCGATATGTGGCATATAATGCTCAATGAATGCTTGTCAAATGTTGACTCATAGCACAGCTGGACCAAAAATGCAAGGTATTAAATCTTATGGCAGAATTAACAACCCTTAAGTTTCAGCTGTCCTCTTCCTTAAAGACCAAGAAAATGAAAATAGGCTGGAAAACATCTGCATCTGGGGCTATGACGCACTCACTGGAGCAAGTGGCAATAGAAGGAAAAGCACTGGCCTAAGAGCCAGGAAGTCCCATTCAAATATCAGCAATTTCTTTATTAATGTATGACCTTGGGCAAGTATCCCACTCTCTCTGAGCCTCAATTTCCTATAAAATAAGGAAATTGCACCTGATCAGCAGTTTTTTCAAGGTTTTTTAGCAGTAGAACATAATTTATAGAGCAGATTAAAAGTAGCATAAAACATTTCTTAAGTTCGAATGTCTGATATTTACTTGGTATTTACATGAACAGTGAGACTAATGAGGCTGCTTCGATGAATACAAAAATATCAGGTCCAGAACTAGGGGTAAAAGCTGACATCATGTTTTAAACTTAATTACACAGTCTCAAAATTCAGATTCACACAGATAAATGGTTTAAGAATGATTACTCCTCAAAACAATAGGTCTGATTTCCAAGCATGTGCCTTAAAGAGATATGCTGGAAAGGCAGAGGGCAGTTACCTGTCTGCCAAGCCCATCTCTTCTTCTTCCTGGGCAGGTAAATTACATTTCCCAGAGTCCGTCACTGTTACATGTGGCCACATGACAGATTTCTAGCCAAGAGCAGATGAGTGGAAGGATGTGCACCACCCCCAAGGAATCTCTGACACCCCATCCTTCATGTTCTTTTTCCTTCTGCTGCCCAATACAGAAGGAACACAGAGAACCTGAAGTCCTGAGTGAAAGACGGTAGAGCCTCAAGACAGAAGGATCCTGGACCCCCACATCTCTCCTTGAAGGACAGCTGCCCGGCTTTCAGGAACACCAACTTTAAGCTTTATTCTATTGCCATATTTGAACCACTGTGTAAGTTTTTGCAACAACTAATATTACCCTGACAACCTGGCAACACAAATTAACTTTTTGCAGTTCTCAAATGCATTAATGTATGGTGTCTAATATATGCTGCTTTTATGAGAGCTTTTAAAATAGTTTACATATTTTTTAGCATGAAATGTGAATAAAATAAATGTTTGTAATCTTCCTGAAACTCCTTCATGAGACCCCATATTTTCATGAAACATATTTGAAAATCACTTGACTAGACCCTTTCAAAGATCCTTCCCAGATTAAACATCTTATTGTTGAATATATTTCTAATTTTTCAGTGAGAAGTTGTATTGGTCTTTATAATGAGGAAGTGAACCTCTTCTGCCTCTGAAATAAAACAGCATCTACGAAAGGTCAAGGGACATACATGATATTTCTAGCCAAACTGTTGAATATTTAGGGGAGCAGGGCCTTCTTTCAAGAACTTCAGTTCTAGAATCTTATGTCTGTAAGATGTAATAATAGTCATGCTAAAAATCGCCCAAATTCTCTGTCAAGCAATGACATAAATTGTCTGGAAGATCCTTCAAAACAAAGTCAAAATTAAAGCGATTTTTTCATTGTTCTACTTATATCCAAAAGCATTTAAAAATGGTACTTTGATGAATCTCAAAATTATTAACCAGAACAAAAACAGACGAGACCATTTTCTTCTGCCTAGGAGCAGGGGCGATGGCCACAGTGACCTGTGCAGTAGGCAGTCACAGCAGTAAGCGGATGCCATTCCCAGGCATAGGTCAGAACATCAACCAAGCCAAAAGGAGACCCAGCCCCAACCTAGAGGCCAGAGTGCCACAAGGACTTTTTCTAGAAGCACAGGAGGGCTAGTCCCTGAAGGGGACAAGGAGAGGACGTCAATGCGGGAAGCTTTGACGCATGTCCAAGTTTCCCAGGATCTAAATTTATCTTAATAATGTTCACCTCTGAGGACAGTACTATGATATTCATCTACAGGGAATTGAAGGCCCTCAAGAACTTTTGATCATCATTACCCACCAAGCCTGGGAGCCTTGAAGGGAGGCAATACCCTATGGGGTGAGAAAGAGATTCAAACAAACTTTGGATTCAGGCATGCCTGAGTTTGAAGCCAATGCCTTGCTGCTACCATGTGACCTTAGACGAGTTATGTAACCACCCTGACCCTGTTAGCTGCTGACAATGTACAAATGGCAACTTGAGATGAACTCCATGTTCACATCCGCCCAACCCAAAAACCTCATGCTCAGACACAGGCCTCTGATCCCACTCAGCCCCATAGTCTAAAGAATCCTGCTAAGTGCTGTGCCTCCTGGAAGGAGGGGATGCTCTGTCCCTGCAGATCAGAGACTCAGAAGCCACTCCAGGTCCTTGCCCAAGTTATGTGGTAGAAGGGAAGGGATCGGTTTTCTGTTTTTCTTTCTTTTTTTCTTTTTTTCTTTTTGTTTGTTTGTTTTTCGTTTGCAAAACATTTGAGAACCTTAAGGAAAACAATCTTTGTGAGCCCCTATGAAGATGTAACTCTAGATGGCCTCCCAGCTGGGCCAGGCCTGCCAAGTGTCAGCCTAGAGACTACAAAGAGAAGAAGAATTTCTGTACAAAGGAGGCATGGGTCTCTGGGAGTAGATTATCAAAGGTTGAACCAAAAATAAACTTGTCCTAGTCTGAATGCTAGGACAGGCAAAACCAACCCCCAGTACTTAAGGGCTCTCATCTCCTGGGCCAGACTGGGGATGGCTCCTAGACAGAGGTTGCTGCAAGGGAGAGTATATAAAATGACACGTGTCTGTCCTCCATTGCAGGCCACAATGTCAGAAGACAATCTGGGGTTGTTGACAGGTTGGCTTTTTGACTGCCTGGCCTGTCTTATCCATCCTATTTCATCATGCCTAGGTCCCAAGGCATGATGACATTGAAAAAAAGTGATTTATGTAATTCTCCTTCCAGAGGGATTATATCTGTTTCTATTTCTTAAGGTCATCCTCCTACTGGACTCAGTTTGTTTTCTCGGCAGATTTGCTTGGCCCCACCTGTCCCTGGACCCAAAATGCTCGCCCAGTGGAGAGTCTCTGAGGCTGCCATCACCTCATCTTCTAAAACTGTCAGCCATGTCTGCGTCCCCCCAGAGTAGGGGCTGTGCAGCCCCCGACATGCCTGTCTCTGTGTGAGCCCTCACCCAAGTCTCACCCAGCCGGATTCGTGGTGGCTTTGGCTTTCCCAGCAGCTGCCTGAAAGGGTGAACACTGAATGGTAGGAGGCAAAGCATGGGAAGGATCCAGCAAATTCTTCTTCCTTCCTCTCTATTCTTCCAAAGATCTGTTCCAAGATATTCCAAGACTTTTCCTTACACCCTTTCCAAGGATTTCCTATGTGACCAAATAACTCACAGTGTGCCTTCTTGCAAGGCCGTGGCCAACTCTGTGACACAGCACTTTGCATGTTCTTCCCCTCCTTCCTGCCTCATCTTGTGTATCCCTCACTCTTGCTGCCCTAGGATTGCACTTTTCAGCAAAATGTTAGCACGTTTGCCTCCAGCTCTCTGTTCTGAAGAATCGAGCCCGAGACAGCCTTCATTATGGTTTCTCTCTCCAGCTGGAGGCCCTAACGTAGGCAGACTGCCCACCCCTAGCCACTTAGCTACTGTATTTCCTCCTCCTTTAAATTTGTGTCTCCCAAATGGAAGATTTGAAAGTGGGGTAGTATACCTCACCAGCTGTTAACACCAATTATAGTTGCTTTATTTTCATTTCATTTATTTTTGGCTTATACCTTGAGCTTGGAGTTTTAAGATGCCCTTGGCTGATTTATCAAAAATAAAATATAAATCCACATATACACCTTTCCCAGGATCTGGAGAGAAATAAAACCCTAGTCACACAGACCCTGAGCAAGCACTGCAATTCTACGGGAAAGTTGACCCAGACCGATAGTTTCCACCATCCAAGTTCACCCAGGAGTAGCATTTCCCAAAGTCTGATCCATAGAACGCTAGTTATGCGGCATTAGTAGACGTTCCAAAAATTATATGATTCTGTTCTCAAATACACGTGGGTGCCTCAAGCTTAGACAAAATTAAATAGTTCCCCTCACTTTATGGGATTTCAGAGACATTGCTGTAGTATTGTATAGTGTTCCTTTCCAACAGAGTTTGGAGCACTTACAGAATTTATGGGGACATATCTTTTTTTCCTGAGCACCTCATAGGATTGATGCTACGCAAAATACTTAGTTCCTCTGGCTCCCAATGTGGCAGAAATTCCAGAAGTACCAGCCCCTGGGAAGAAGTCTCCCTGCTCTTCAGACACCAGGTTCCAGAGTCTTTGGTCCCTGTTGAAAATATCGTGGCTGCGTAGAGTCCACCTTACCCTTCTGACCCTTTGAGAAAGTACTAGAAACCTACTATCTGTGGGCCTACAGAACTAACAGGGGCTGAGGTAGACCATGAAGCACCAACTCTGGGCAGTGCTTATTTTCTTCTTCCTAGTCCCCTCCATCCACAGAATGGTTTTTATTCGTGGTTCTCCCACTTCCTTTCCACATAATGTTACAGCCAGTCCCCCAAAGCCCACTAATAACTACTGTCAATCTAGCTGTGCGTGTCCCAGCAGAAGGGAGAACTACCAGTCACCTTCCTGGCCTGCGTGCTCCCAGACATCCCCACCCCTGCCCCGCTCAGCAGAGACCAGCAGTTAGTGAAGGCCCACTGCTTCCGCTGTCCTCCCATCCACCAGTGCTCCCTGAACTCACTGTTTAGCTGCAGGATTAATAAAGTGCAACCAGAAATGTTGCTGTTGTTAGCCCTGGGAGTTAACGCTGCCATCACTACATAAAATCTCAAGAGTGAAGCCTTCCGCAAGCAAAGCAGGCTAATGACTGCCGTCCCTCTGGTAACAAGCAGCGGAAACAACCCCATGTGCTAGCGAGCCTGCCTGCCGGAACAGCAGCAGCAGCACGCTAGGAGAAGGTTGAAAGATGGGACTGGATCAGAGCTTGGAGATGGGAATGTTGGAAAGGGAAAGGTCTTTGGGCACCACTTAAACTAGCCCCCTCATGTTCATGGGAAGAGACCAAGGTCCAGAGAAGCAAACTTGCTTGCCCAAGACCACAGCATGAGTTAGTGGTTGAGTTAAGAATAGAGCCACAGGCATCTTCCCAGAGCAAAATCCGGGGCAGCTCAGTCAAGCTATTTCGGACAAAGTCTCCCTCTGGGTCTGTCAGGCACTAATGTGTGCCACTGAGGCTTGGGGAGCCAGTGGTGTCTGCAATGGGGTGAAAACTGGAGCGTGGAGATGTTTGTTTTTATTTCTATGCCTCTACTTCTCCCTCTCTAACGGCAGGGGGAGGCTGGTACTGAAAGGGAAAACTTACGCTAACATCCTTGGGAGGAAATTGGGAAGACAATCTGCATTCTGGGTTCTCCCATCACAACCAGGTGGGGCAGTTCAGTTCAGGGGCATAACTACGGGATATAGAGCAAAGAAGAGGGGAGGAAAAATAAGAGGAGCTTTGACTCAACTCCCCCCTGGTCTAACTAAGCAGAATATGCCTCCTTTCAACACGCAGGGACCTGTAGCTTCCCTTGGAAACCAGGCCAGAGCCCCCCTCCTAAGCACCTAAGACTCTAACCCCAGAAGAGGGAGGGACCTCTATTTCGTGGCGTTTGTGTTTTAATATAAATCTCATAGCTACACAGGGCCTGGGGAAGACAGCAGCCCACGGATGTAACCCAGATCTCAGCTGAAGAGAAAGCGCTGCAGCCGCCAGGGAAGCCCCTCAGATACCAGTAGTCTGGACAGCCTGCTCTGTCCTCGGAGGGCTTCCAAGCCCAGATCCACAGCCTCAGCATGCCGTGTTCTGAGACCAAGCCGAGCATGGAGAGAGCTCCCCAGCCCACGTAAGTGATAGCTCACAGCAAAGGAGAGTTCCAGGGGAGAGTCATTCCCAGTGTCAGTTCTTATTTCCTTTTCCCCTGCAAGATTGGCATTCAGATGAACCTCTCCTCTCAGGCTTTTGGGAAAACACAGCCAGGAAAAAAAAGATTGTGTTTCACCAATCCAGCATCCTCTCAACACAGTCCCCAGCCTGAGACTCACAAACGCCCCTGTAAGAAAGCGCTGCTGTTCAAAGCCTCACATAGTTTGGCCAGGAGAGGGCAAGGTGGTCTCTATCTGAAGTGCCTTCTACTTCTATGTTTTGGGGACTCTATTATCTATGATTTTATGGGGGAAAAAAAAGACAGAATGGACCAATATCTCCCAAGGCATTTCATCAACAAAAACTTATGCATGCTGCCTATCAGACAGTCCCTCTGCCTGTGTGTGTGTGTATATATAGAGTCGTGTGCCACATAATGACATTTCCATCAATGACAAACTGCATATATGACAGTGATCCAGTAAGATTATAATAGAGAACTTCTGTACCTTTTCTATTTAGATACACAAATACTTACCATTGTGTTAAAAATTGCCTGCAGCATTCAGCACAGTAACACACTGTATAGGGTTGGAGCCTAGAAGCAACAGGCTATATGGTATATTCGGGGCTGTCCAGAAAGTATGCAGTCATGTCTTATGAAAAATAGAGACCGTTATTGAAGAAGATACAAGAAACATTGTATATAGGACAATGACACCTCATTCCCCTTCAAAGTAGGCACCTGGGGACCTCATACAGTTCTCCCAGAGTCTCTTAGACTAACTCTTGCACGTTCAGCATTCTCAGGTGTTCTGCTTGTCGCAGGCCTTCCAGAACATGGATCACTTTCAATAGATTCTCGACCATCTTTGAAGCATTTGTGCCACGCTTTTATTTGCGCTGCACTCATTGTATCATCGTTGAAAGCCTTCTGAATCATCCTAATAGTTTCTGCAGAGGAATGTTCAAGCTTAACACAAAATTTGATGCAGATCCATTGCTCTACAGACTCAGTCATTTTGAATGCGACAGCCACACAGTACATGTGCTCACTCAATAGCATCTCGCACCCTACTGACTAGTAAGTGAGGGCGTCACTGTTCACGAATGCGCATCCCAGTCCACTCGCCCTGGCTACCGGGTTGCAGCAATGCGGCACGAACTGTTCCTCTTATATTAAGTATGGCTGGATATTTCTGGACAGCTCGTATATATAAAAAACTTTTTTTTTTTTAATACAGGAGATGTGAGCTCTGACAAGCTGTGGACAAATTCCCATGATTGAGCACCACCAGGTATATTGTGCCACTTGTTCCTCTGTGTCCTGGGTCCAAGAAAAGTCCATAAGAACAAGCCTTTCCTCAGCACTCCAACTCCTTGGCAAATGCTTGATGGTCAGGGATGTCCAAACCCACAGCAATTTTTTGAGAGAAGAAAGGTTAGGGCAGATGGCACAAGTGTGGGGATGCTGGAAGCATCTAGACTGGGCCCACTCTGCTGCCTCACCTTCTTCTGGCAAGCAGATACAGGTGACACAAACCTTTAGTCCTCCCTGCTAATGTCCCCCAAATTCCTCTTGGCCTGAGCTCTCTAGGGCTCCACTCTGACCACAAACCAGCAGGCCCTCCTCTCTTCACCAAGCTGTCACCAACAACCCCTGGGCCTTATTTGTTCTATGGACAAGGGGAGCTGACCAGAGTTGGAAGAAGGATAAGGCCCCTTTCTCTCTCGTCTGCATGACTCGAAGTCTGGGTCACCAGCCCGCCCTAGGCCAGGCAACTAAGAAAAGGAGGACTCGGATGTGAGGTTATGGTCCACACTCCAGGGATTAAGATGTTTGTCCAGGGGAACAGCCGTGATTGGGGGAGAGATAATCCAAAACCGCACAAGTTGCTCAGCAAAATTCCTTCTAGAACATATCGTGAATTACTCTTGGGTAACATCTTGAAGGACACAGAGCTCGCACCCCTGAGCCAAATAGTGATGTACTACACATACCTCAGGTGCAGTTCGTCACCCCCTGGACCCAAGAGGCTGCATGAGGATGGATAATTAAAATCCCCTGCAGGCCTGGAGACCTCTGGCTGATTCCAGTAGAGACGCCAGCCCCAGAGCCTCTGCACACAGCACACTCACACAGGCGTGTTCCTTAGAAGAAAACTCACAAACCAGAGGTTCTTAGGTCTGGACACAACTCAGAGACTATACAGATTCTCTCCTAGGGCCCCTGACCTTATAAATAAGATCCAGGAAACTTATTTACAGTCGTTTTCAGATGCCTAAGAGATTGAAAACTCAGACCCACTAACCTTGGGAAAATCCTCTAAAATGTCCAGACTAAACCCCTACAACTGCTACCCAAACCCACTTTCTCATATGTCCCAAACTCTTCCTTGCCCCCCACCCAACCCATTGGTCAGACAATTAATTCCAAGCTCCTGCTGCTTCATTGAAAGCCCTTCATGATCTTTTCCCCATCCACAATCCTAAACTCAATTCCCATTATACCTACCCATGTCCTCTGTGCCACAGCCACACCAGTCTGATCATTAGTCCCCAGGCACACTCTGCACTTGGACCCCAGCTGACTCCCTCACCCTATACACCTCGACACCCATCTGCTCTACTTCTTTCTAAGGGACCAGCTCAATTGCCACATGGTCCATGAAGCATTGCATTGTAAGTCAGAATTAACAACTGCTACCTTTGTATTGGCATGGGAGAAAACTCAAACCTAGAGAGCAACTTGGAGGGCAAAGGCTCATTCATTAACTTATTCACAAATATTCACCTAGCTATTAGAGTATGCCAAGCCCCCAGCACTTTGCTAAAAGCTGTCACTCTAGAAAATTGAATGAGACACAGTTGGACCTTTCAGTTGCCCATAGCCTAACAGGACAGTCAGATAAAATAACACAAGCCCCAGTATAGCATGTGGATTGCTGTACAGGACACGGAGATGTCATGCTGGGGCAGAGGGCACTGGACAGGTGATGCATGTGCTCCACAAATAAGCTAATTCAGACCCAAGTGCTCTGACCACAGGACAAGGCCTTGGGAATTGTGACTGATGTGTGGGAAGAACCAGCTCAGCAGCAAAGCAGATGCTACTGCTTCAGAAAGGTCTCGGAGTGCTCACAGCACCATTCACAAAGAATTCTCAGACGAAATCAGGCCAGGCCTTCTTCAGGGTATAGGAGAAAAATGAAACAGAATTTAAGAGCCCACTCCAAGTTCAACTCAATTCAATTGAATTAACAGCTCCTGCACCCTGCTGTGTGGCCCTATGGGGTAATCCCCCTGCATCAAACCAGGCTCAAACCTTGAAGATTAGGCCCCAGACTCCAGAAAGCCCTAGTTCTTCCCACGAGGGCTAGGGTGCTGCTCCTAGAGAACTTCCTCTAGACCCCTGCAGGTGCCTTTCTGCATCCTCAGTCTCCCCCCACCCCAACCATGGACTGTCCACTCTGAGAAGACAGGGACAGCATTGGCCTGCTCTGTTGGCTTTCAGATTTCCAGCCCTGGCGTTCTAAATTTAAATGAATTCTTACTTGGAAAGCACAAAGGAGGGAAACAAAGTTTGTTTTGACAGAGCCAGAATCTGTATTAGTTTCCCATGGCTGCTACAACAAATCCCCACAAACTAAGTGGCTTAAAACAAGCCACTAACATCTAGAGGTTAGAAGCCCAACACAGGTCTCCTTGGGCTAAAATCTAGGTGTCAACAGGGCTGTGTTTCTTTCTGGATGCTCTAGGGGAGGATCCACTTCCTGTCTTTTCTAGCTTCTAAGGGCCCCTTTTCTTCATCTCCAAAGCCAGCAACATCACATCTCTCTGACCCATGGGCACGTCTCCACCTCTCTCTCCTACTCACCTCCTCTCTCTCCTGCTTAAGGACCCCTGTGATTATACTGGGCCCACTTCATCCAGGTTAATCTCCCTATATTAGAGTCTGCTGATTAGCAACCCTTTGCCATATAACCTAACATTCCCAGGCTCCAGGGATTAGGGCCTGGACATCTTCTGGGGGCCAATTCTGTCTAACGGAAAGGATCAATCCAGCCCCAGGGCTCTGCAGTGCACAGGTTATGAAACAACTGGGATTGTGACCGTGATGTGCAGCCTACACAGGGTCAAACGTGACTTTTCTGCCCACCAAACTCAACAAGGCACAGCTACCTGCCACCTCACCTACTGCTACCTCCTTCCCTTTGAAGGCAGACTTGGCAGGATGTCAGGAGGTATGGGCGGAAGAACTTAGACTGCACTTGAATGGAGATTTGTGGGGGAGTGAGAACTTCAGGGAATAAAGGTCCATGGGGCCTACGTTCCAGGTAGGACCTCTTCACCTCTAAGATTGCCTCCTCCTCACATCCAGACTAAAGGATGTTTGAAGGCAGGGTCTGTTTTGTATTCATTTCTGGATTTCCTTCCTTTCCTTTCTCTGGCCATTGGAGCATACTTGCCTCAGGGCAGGGCAGGGCAGACCAGAACTGGCAGAGAATTAACACCTTTGGGAGGAGCCCTCACCAGTGGCAAACTGGACCCAGTGGATAAATACTCCGGCCCCTTAGCCCCTCAGTGGGGCAATTCTAAAGGAACTGATTGAGCCCAGTTACCTGCAGCAGTAATCTTAGTCACTCTCACAAGGGTGACTGACCTGTCCCAGTTTGCACAGGACTTCCCCCATTTAGCATTAGAAGTCCCATGTCCCAGGGAAACTCTCAGTCCCCAACAAAAGGGATGCTTGGCATCCTAAATGCAATCTGTCTTCCTGCCCTTCACCATCTCATTTTCCCATTCCCCACTGGTGCTTCCTGGGATTGTCTCCCAAATAAACTACTTGTGCTCAATTCCTTATCTCAGAGTCCACACCTGGAACAGCCAAACTAAGACCAGTCCTGTGCTCTAGTTTGTGTCTAACTGACACTATGACCACACATATTGTGCACCCCAAAACTCAAGGGGTCCTGTCCACACAGACTAAGATGTGAACAACCTCCTTAGTGGAGATCCTTACAGGCCCTAATAACAGCTGGTACGTACGGCTGGACCCTCTGTCAGTTTATGCTAGGATGAAATTCTCCTTACCCCACCTCCCACCATGCAGGAAAGAAAAGGCCCACATTATCGAAGAAAAATCTTCCTATAAAGTTGGAGAAGACTTAATCCTCTCCTGCCCTTCTCCTCCTCGCCCTAGCCCTGCCCTGCCCTTTTCCAGATGTTCCCATTTAGTCATGGTGGGAGCTGAGCAGCAGACAAATAGCTCAACTGTGCCTGAGCGCCCTTCCCCACGGACTGAGCTGTGGCAGCTGGGCTTGCCCCAGATGGGGAGAGCTCTGTGCAGATGACGATTATGCATGGGAAACCAGGGAGCCCTAGGGACCAGGAAGCCATGACCATGCCTCTGCGATCCTCACCCCACTTCAATTAGCAGCCCTGAAAATTAGGAAGGGCTCTCTGAGCCTTAACATGCCTCCCACAGACAACAGTTGGGCCTCACCTGGGGAGAGAGCCTGCCCCAGGGGTGGGAGGCAGCTCTAGCAGTGGACATCTGGACACCCTAATGAGGCCAGCCCAGGATGGGAGCACAGCTAATTGCTCAAATCGGCCGTGATGTCTGGCTTCCAGCTGCCTTGTCTGGCAGCACCATTTGGATGTCTTGAGTTTACTGTGAGGTTGGGACTGAGAGACCCTGAGGAATAGGAATGGCAGCTGGGGTTCATGCTGAAGCTATTAAGGGGACACTTGTTGCAGGTGAAGAGTGGTGGGACAGTAAAATAAAAATATCACAACTTGCAGTCATCTTACTAGGGAATCCACTGTCCCCAGCCAAGATGGGCCATTCCAGGAATATAGAGCATGTGGTATGTGATCGCAGAAGCAGCACAGGAAGGCCTGAAAATGTCCTGGGCCCTGGACGGACCAGACCACTGCCCTTCCCCACACTCCTCATCTCACCCTTCCCGTAGAACGGGGCTCCACTTGCCCACCCTGCTCCCAGACATAATCTATGCTGAAGCTAAGAAAATGTGACCCTCAGGGCCACTCCCTTGCATAGGCCAGTTCCAAGGCCTTGGAAAGAGTCCGAGCAATGTTTTACACGGTGGACTTTGGTCGCTATTGTTGTTATTGTTTTGGGTTTTTTTGGTGCAAAATTTGGAAAAGAAAGAATATTTTAACCATAACCAGTTAAGACCACTGTCTCTTTCCACTCTGACTTCCCTCAGCCCCCTATTGTCAGCATTGCTGGTATTTGGAAAGTTTAGCTAAAAGAGAGTTGAATCTAGAGTATATTTAGTTTTGATTTAGTGGGATATGTTTACATGGTTCAATTTCTTCTATTTGTAGTCCTAGCTGTCCCACTGTAAGAGTAACGTGCAGAAATAGTCCTACTACCCATTCTACTGACTCAACTGGTATCTGGCATAAAGGTGCCGAGCCAGAGGGCATATCATGGCATAAATGTATCCAATGGCACCAGACTGGAAGAATCTGCATAATGTAGAAGAACCAAGCTTTGAAATATAAGGAGCCAGACACCAATATGTGGAAAATGGTTCAGTCTCAGAAGCATACAATTGTAAGTGGAGGAGTCAGTTCTCATCAATACTTAGGCAAAAGGGAAGTGTTCTCTTACCAGGCATACACTTGATAACTCAATGTATACAATTATAAACGTGCTGCACAATGAAATTAATTTTCATATTAGGTGGTAGCATCAATAGGAGAATGGGTACACAAAGTGTGGTATATACAGACAGTGGAATATTACTCAGTATTAAAAAGGAAGAGCATTCGGACACATGCTACAACATGGATAACTCTTGAGGACATTATGTTAAATGAAACAAGCCGATCACAAAAAGACAAATACTCTATGCTTCCACTGGTGTGAGTTATCTAGGAGAGTTAAATCTGTAGAGACTAAAGTAGAATGGTGGCTACCAGTGCTGCAGGCAGGGGACATGGGAGTTGTTTCATGACTATAGTTTCAGTTTTGTAAGATAAGAAAATTATGGTGATTGGTTGCACAACAATGTAAATGTACTTAATGCCACTTAGCTGTATGTAAAAAATTTAAGATGGTAAATTTTACATTATGTGCATTTTACCACACTTAAAAATTTTTAAATCTCAAGAAAACCCCTCAAAACTTTAAACACCTTAAATCTTACAGCTCAGATGAGAGAAAAGTGATAGACGTGTTCCCGAATTTAGGATTTGACAATCATAAACATCCATGACGTTGCCAATAACCAGTTATAAAACTGACAGAAAATATATTCTAAGTGATCAATAATTTTTTTAAAAAAGCAAATTTCAATCCACACAAAGACTGAGTTATCTTTGTTCTCACTAGAAAAAATACTACCAAATTATTGATATATAAAAAAGCAATAAAAAAGTATTCAGCCAAAAATGTAGATAAAAGCAGTATAGCGGTAGTCCATTAATTAATGAATAAAAACATAAATGTCATTCTCTGAATTCTGTGATGCTCATGGGATTTTGTAAGTGTTTTTGAATCTGGCATTATTGTGGTGATGTCTTTTCTTCTTTGAACTTAAATGTTCACTTTTGGGTGGAATTCCATATTCTTCTATGCCCCTCTTGTGTGAGCATAGGGTCCCCCAGGACCTGGGTATGTCCTTCCTCGTGCCATCCCTCAACACAGCAGTGCTCTTGGGGACATTTGAGCTTTGGTCTCTCTCTATTCCTAACCGAAATTGAGGCCAAAGGGACCGCATGGCCATGTCACTGACTACATGGTCTTCAGTATGTTTAGTCACAATCTGGGCCCCAGTTTCTCTATCTTAAAATGGAAAAAAAATTCCTTGAAACTCTCTACTTCCCAAAGGTGAGATTGAGATACAGGAAATCACCATGAAACCAAAAGCACCCTAGAAACCTAAAGTCATAAAAGAAAGAATAAACCATTATTGAAGATTTTACCTTCAAATTATTGAAGAATTTACCACATGTATCTGAATTTTCAGAAGGTGCCTTGTCCCATTGGACCACCCATCTATGTCTATTAGTAGGGGTTTTCATGGAATGTCAAAGCCACAGGACAATGACTGAATATAAGGAAAATATGAAGGGAACCCCCGCTAACTGGGGTCCACTGAACAAGGAGACACCCATTTGTGATCTGTAGAACAGGAAGAACACTGGGGGTTCTTGAGGTCTTATTGGTCTAAAGAACTGTCAGAGGAAGAACATTGAATTAAGGGTAATTAAGCTGAAATTCCTCTCTTAGATCTTTCTTCTTGGTAGAGCAAAGGAGTAGGTTATGAATGCAATAGACTGTTACAAAGCTTGAGTGTCATATAAAATAATGCTCCTCGGAGGATGAAAGGAAAAAGTGAGTGAAATTCACTCATTCAAGACTGATAGATTGCAGGAGACAAGAACAAAGGTTGAGTCAAGAATGATGCCTAGATTTTGGGCTCAGGCAACTGTTTGGAAGAAAATGCTATTTGTTGAGATAAGGAAGTCTGGGGGAGAAACAGAGTGGAGACACAGGGAACATCAAGTTCCTTTTCACACAAGTCAAAGCTGAGAAACTTGTAAGACATCCAGATAGAGATGTCAAGTAGACCGTGGGTTATATAAGTCTGCAGCTCAAATAAGATGTCTGGTTTCAAATTATAAATTAGGGAGTCATCAAAATGATAGTGTTTAAATCCATGGGGATAAATTAGATCATCTAGAGAGAGGGAAAAGAAGGGAGGGGAGGAGAAGGAGAAGAAGCTAGGTCTAAAGAACTCTAAAAAAATGCAAGCATTTAGATAGCAAGTGAAAAAGTCAGCAAGGCAGAACTGGCCAAAGCAGCAGGAGGAGAATCAGGAGAGAGTGTTATCTCAGAGGCCAGGAAAAGAAAATGACTAAAAACAGAAGAAAGTGGTCCACTGTGCCAAACGCTCCTGAGATATAAATCTCAGTTTGCCTCTGTGTTACCAGATGAGCTGTGTGAATAAAGATATCCAGCACGCACTGGTCAGGGTTAAAGGGAGGTGCCCAAGTGTGAGCAGGGGAGTTGGTCAGAAAGGTTGTTCTGACCCCAACTGAGTAGGGGGCCACAGAGCCATTCCAGAGGGCAGGCAGGCACCGATGCACCTACCCTTAGACAGACAAGAGGTCAGTAAAGGTGTAGCAAAGTCAAGATCAATCTACCCTAGAGTGGCTCTCACTATTAGTTCACAGGGCCAGAAAACTCCATCAGAGACTCCAACATCCATTATAAATAAGCAGGCAGGCAGAGAAAGTCCACTCAAATCGCTGATTAGAGAAATGAACAAAAATTGCTAAAACTGGGAATGTCTTGCTTTACTGTGGAGTCCAACACCAGTCATATCCTTTGGCTTTTGTTCTCTTTCCCATTCCCAGTGCACGGGGTGCTGGGTCACCCAGAGCCAGCTCCCACCAGTTTCCACCAGCTCAGAGATCTGATTGTGCACATATCTTCCCAACTCCATGTTCAGTAACTTCATGTGGGTAGTTGGAAACTTCACGGCCATGGTTGGAAATCAGCAAACACTACTAATTGGGGTTTCCCCCACCCCCCAGAGAGCCAGTTGTTAAATATTTCCAGCACATCACTGAATAGTGTCCTGCAAGATACAACATGTTATGCCAAAACGGGGGAAAACAGTTAAGGTCAAATACTTTCGGTAAACATAAGTTACCTCTCTTGGAGATTCCCAATGCATATTAGTATATTAAAGACTCTGAGAAATCTTTCTATGAAGAAATATATTTAACTTTATTTTTTAACAAAGATTTCCCAAACTTACTTGGCCATAGAACCCCTTTTTGTGGAATATCTGTTACTATCATCTGAAGTTCATGCTGTTTGGGAATTTTCTTTTCTAAATAAAACCAAGCTGCTGGCATTGGAATAGAGGTAGAATCTGGCCATAACAGCTCTGCAGCTCGTTCCCATAGCTATTTGGAGAGGTGTGTGGATGATGAACGTCTGCACTCATTCCTGCGACTGCTGAAAGACACTTATTATTTATGACTTGAGTTCTGGGTGGTGATTGCTGTCATTAATAATGATGGTTTCGCCCCAAGGCTGAGGAGATGGCAGATCTGGAGTCTCTCTCACTCAGCCTGACATTCCTGTGATACAGGAGTCGGGGCTGTAAAGCTCACAGCACTTAGTACCAGCACAGGGAGTGCTTGATTTCAAATTCTTTCCTCATTCAAGAGCAGGCGCTTGGGGGCCTGGGGCAGGGGTCTCTCTCTAACTGTGGAAACCACCGCTGGCTAATAGATTGAATGGGGGAGCTCCTGGGGACTTAGTGGAACAGAACAACTGTGTTCATTAAGAAAGCCAGGAAGCAGCAATGGGGGTCTTGTCCATCGACAACTTGGCAGGACACAAAGTATTTTACCAAAAGGAATCTCACAGCTGGAAGGAGCAGGTGCGGGCAGAGCAGAGCCTGTGCAAAACTGGAGAGAGATTAAGGCAGGAAGGAAATTGGATTTTCCCAAGTTCCAAAGGGGAGGGGTGCACTAGGAGGAGAAAGGGGGGAAGAGAGAGGGAGAGAGGCTGAAATTGATTTAGGACTTGAAATAAATATCCTTCACCAGCAAAGGGGTTGTCATTCTGCATTTTAACAATTTAACAGGCAAAAAGCCCCAGCATTAACTGCACCCACGCCTTCAACAGACAGGGAGATTATCAGTTGCTAAACAGGAAAACTAAAACTAAACAGAAAGTTTTCACATCCTTCATTCCCCAAGAAGCAGGACCTGATGCCAGGAAAAATGTTTCCTGGAGCTCACCCTTCCCTGCCCTTCTACCCCTGCTCTCTCGACAACGGGACAGGCTCCCACCCCTGGACCTAGTGGAGGACCCATGCTGCCCCTCTAGGACAATCGTTAGCAAATGGCAGGTTCTCCCCTGGGCAAAGGAGAAGGGCTGTCCCAGAACCTGAGGAGCAGCAAGGCTTTCCTTCTGAAAAAGAGTTCAACCTGGGGCCATATTTCCACGCCCTCTCCCTCTAACTCCAACCATTCGGAATTAGCGGTTCACTTTTCTGAATGTGATTTAAAGAAAAAAAAAAAACATGAGAAGTTCAACTAGACATGATAACACAATAAGTTATATTTTAAAAACCAATACAGGGTCATGAAGTCTGAAAACAGGATACATGTGCATTCCTGGAAAGGCAGGTGCTTTATCCACATGCTTGTGGATTTATGGGCTGAGAATACAGCCCCCACTTGTAAATACTGAGGGGCCCAGGTCATCCTTTCTCTCCTGGACATTAGCCCCTCCAGATGGGACAGCACAGAGGATTTCAGAAGGGGCTTACCGGGCTTGCATTCAAAGACAATAGAAATTACATTGGGAAAATTCTTGCTATTATTCATATTCAATCTTTAAACAGTGATTGACATTCTACAAAGTAATTCTCACACACATTATTGTATTTAGGCCTCAAAATAATCCCAAGTCAGGTGACATTATTATCCTCATTTTCCAGTTGAAGAAACTGAGGCTCAGAGAGCTTGGGGAGAGCGGGACCCAGGTCACACAGCTGGTAAGCAGATCTGTGTGACTCTAAATCTCCTGCTCCTTCCCCTACCCTTTGCCATAATCCTCTAGAAGGAGGGACCCTAGCAATGTGCCCTACAGGGCTCCAACACAGAGACTTGTGCAGGAGACTGTTTAATTAAGGATGGAGGAGGAGGGTCTCTTTTCCCACCGTCCCTAATGTTGACCCTCAGTAATTACTCCCCAACACACCCCTATCTTTTCCGGCCCCTTGTCTGCACACACTGTACCCTCTTCAGACCTAAATCACAATGAATAGGCCAGATTGCTCAATTTGCTAGGGTGGCTAGAAATGTGCAAAAAGTACAGTCCCAATGCCTAGTCCAGCCCCTTCCTTTCCTTCCCAATGGTCCTGCCAGAAAGCACGGGGCCCCCCTGGGTAGGAAAGTGAAAGAAAAGTGATAGGAAAAATTAAGAAGCATGTACCCAGCAAATATTTTTCGAACTGATTATTCTCCAGACAAGTCCACCCAACACATGGTGTCAGATAGCTTGATCTCTCAGGCTTTCAGCCAGTCCTTACATCCTTCTCATTTTTGTCTGACTCTGTTTCAGGTAGGGCCAGAAGCTGGTTCAGTGCGCCAAATGAAAAAGAGAGACATGCAAATGCCTACGAAAAGAGCACACTTAGTCTTTGCCCCGTGGATCTATCTTTATGCTGCCTCCCTCTCACTGAATTACTTCCTGCATCTTGTCTTCATCCAAGAATCCTCAATGTTTCCCCACTGATTATAGGATTAAATCCAAATTTCTTAGGAAGACATGTCACAATTCCATGCTATTCAGACACTACTCAGGTAGTGCATACACGAATATATGGATGGATGGATGGATAGATGGATGGATGGATGGATGGATGAACAGATGGGTGGGTGGATGGACAGATGGACAGAAGGATGGATGGATGGATGGATGGACAAATGAATAGACGAATGAATGGACAAATGGATCCAATACTCAATTCCCTATAAAAACATTTCCTCAGTTTTCATGGACAAGCAGCAGTCTTCTATCTGCCTGAGAAAAATGGAGGGCCTCGCCCCCTTTTCCTACACATCTCCTTCCCCCATGTGAACACTACATACTACTATTGCCATATAGGTCTCTGTTGTTTTATGGATCATAGTTTAACCCAGCAGCCCAGAGGGGCCAGGGAAAGGGCTATATCCTAAAATGTGAATGACCCTAGAGCCCCAGCTCTAAGACTTCCAGAATTAGTGAACAATGTTGCTCAAATAAGGACACTTCCTTCTCAGGCATCCATTTCCTGTTTTGTGAAATTGAGGCCCTCGGAAATGGACCAGAGATGGGAGCACAAAAGCCTCCTCTTTTTGGGAAACAGGCAATATTCACCATCTAGAAAGTACAGCTGCTAAAAGAGATTTGGAAAATCCTCCCAAGTGTTTGTAAATGCAGTGTGTCCTTGAGTGTGGCCAACAGATCACGACCCCTGCCCAAAGCTGCATGAGAGACTGGCAGAGTTCAAACTGGGCAGCTACTGAAAGGGACCCTGGGTTGTCCAGGTAGACAGTCAAGGTCAACTCACCCCAGCTACGTACTGCTGCTCCGGCAGCTGGGGCCAGGTAGGGGGTTGATCTGAGCAACCTGAGAGAGACACAGTCATTCATTCTCCCTCTGATTCCCTAACCCTTGATATCTCTGGGCCATAGACACATTCTCTTCCATGGGCAAATTTACCTGATGTCTCTCTTTTATCATTCTACATCTTTTTAGTCATCCTAATGAAGAGCCCTGAGGACTATTTGCTGCTCATGAGAGCAAGCTCCAGAGTGACCCAGCATGGGAAAGACAACCAACCCTCAGTGGCTTTAAGAAGGAAAGGGGCAGTGAGCAGAGGAATGTGGACAGCTGGAGAAGGCAAAGAAACGGATTCCCCCCAAAACCCCCCGGCAGGAATGCAGCCCTGCCAATACGTTGGTTTTAGCCTAGTGAGTGAGGCCATTTCAGACCCTCACCTCCAGAACTGCGAGATAATGACTTTGTGTTATTTTAAGCTGCTAACTGTGTAATTGGTTACAACAGCAACAGGAAATTAATACATCATATATATGAAGGAATTAAGATGTAATAAAAGTAGTATTTTAAATAACTGGGAAAGAACTGTTACAGTCAGTAAAAGATAGACAATTAGCTAGTCATCTGGTTAAAAAGTTTAACAAAACCGGACTTCTATGCCGTGTGATTCACAAAAATAAAGTCCAGATGGATTAGAACCTTAACAGTATACACATAAAAGAATTGGAAGAAAATATGGGAGAATGTGTTTATGACTTTGGGATAGGGAACAGGAAAGACAGAACTAAAAAATTAATAAAGTTTATACTATTAAAATATAAAACATTTTATACAGAAGACATCATAAACAAAATCAAAAAAACAAGCAAAAAAAATGGGACATCCATATAAGGAAATCTTTGAATGTTTTTTTTTTTTCTTGACAGTGGGTGTGAATTACTTCACTAATTAAAAACAAAAAAGAAAAAAAGGTGGAAAGAGTCTTCTCTATTATTGTCTTTTCTTCCCAGGAATGAAATTGGAATAAAAGGGAAGTCTGTCCGAAACCAAAACACCATGAGAACACAAGCCTGCGTTTTACTGAAGTAAAGAACAAATTATGATTTCTTGGGGCATTTTCGAACTCAATCTTTCCCACACCCTTCAGCTCCTCTTCTGTGCAGACACCTGTGGCGTGAGCTAAGTTCAGCCAGTGTACATAGGAAAGATGCTGAAAGGCCATTTAGGGTCTGCTGAACATGTGGCATAACTGCCTGATTATCCCTTCTTTATCCTCATCTTCCTGGGCACACAGCTAGACTACATTTCCCAGCCTCTCTTTGCAGTGAGCCATGTGGCATGTTTTAGCCAGTGGAATGTGGGCACAGGTGCTCACCCTAGGCCTGACACGTGAAAACCTCACATACTCTACAGTATGTCTTGTTTTGTTGTCTTGACACAGAGGAGTGTGCAAACTTGAAAACCATGCGTTGAAGTTGCAAAGCCATAAAATGGAAAGGACTTGAATGCCCGAATCACTGCCGAGAGAGTCCCCAGTGGTCAGAAACACCCGATTGGGATTTATGCAAACTAGAAAAACAGTGATACTGTATTTGAGGCTTTATATACATTTTTGAGCTCATGTTTGTTTCAGTAGCTAGTATTAACTCAACTAACTCAGAATCCAACCTGACCTTCTTTGGCAAATTTCTTGGTCTGACACCTCCTCAGCAGCCCAGCTGAGCCAACTGGTAAGCTAATGACTTCAGGGGCAAACCCATCCTTCCGTCCTTGGCTTCATGCTTCCCTGGGCTGGGACTCTGCAAGCCACAGTTCTGCTTTGCCCGCCGTTAAGCTGTGCTTTAGGGAACACTAGAGGGAGACTTGCAAGACTGGGAGAAGGGAGGAGGTGTCTGTCTGCTCTTGTCTGTCGCCTTTTCTGTTACATTCCTGCTTCCGTCTCTGGCTGTGTCACTGCACCCTACTTCTCACTCGATACCCCAGCAGCTGCGCTTCATCCCAGTAGCAGCCATTTTTTCCACCGCTCAAAGTAATAGCCTCATTATCTACCTCTGGGAGACCAGCACTTTCTCTTATGTTTTTAAGTTTTAATAATTCCAACCCCTTTCTTGTGTTCCCCCAGCCCTATGGATGGGGCTGCTTCCTGCTCTGTGATGCCTCAGTGTTCCCTTTTCACATTGAGTCCCTAGGTAACAATTCTGTAGGTTAAATTACCTCTGTTAGAAACCACACCAGCTAATTTGTCTCCTGACTGGGCCCTGATGGATACACCAATATATTCCGAGCTGCCTAGAGTTCCTCAGTGGTCCCGATGGTACCAATACTGCAGAATGAGCTAAAGAGAGGACTTTCATCTTTCTCCATCCCGCATCCATTCCTTTCCTACCTTTTGCCGCACCCAGAGAAGAAGTAGAGCACAAAACATGCCCCCTGCCTCCTGCTGACATCCAGCAGACCTCACCCAGGGCGGCTAACTGGAGAAATGAGGACCCAGCAGACCCAAATGGCATCATGTGGACAGCCACGTGTCAGAGCAGAGCAGGGGAGCCACAGAAAGGCACTCCCTGCTGCCACCCTTCAACACCCTGCTTCCAAATGGCCACCCTATCTACCCCTCTGTCTGATCTAGATTCCACAACAGAGTAGGGGACACACAGCCTGGAAAGAAGGGCTGCTGTAAGACTGGAAGCTCCTTAAAGACCATATTTTGTTTGTCAGTGTCCCCCATCCAAGGTACACCACTCTTGAAGGCACAAATATGAGCTTGTGTCCAAATAGCTCTTTAGAGCAGTGGTCCCCAGCCTTTTTGGCACCAGGGACCGGTTTCATGGAAGATAATTTTTCCATTGATGGGGAAGGGGTTGGGGGGAGGCAGAGCTCAGGCAGTGATGCCAGTGATGGGGAGTGGCTGTAAATACAGATGAAGCTCCGTGTTCACCTGCCACTCACCTCCTGCTGTGTGCTCCCCCCCTCCACCCCCATTCCTTAGTTTCACGGGACACAATTTTTCCACAGACAGGGTAGGAGGTCTGCAGTCCGGGAGTCGGAGACAGCAGCTTTAGAGAATGCATGTTTTCATCCATTCTCTTTGCCTTACACACAACAGACATTCAGTAAGGCTGTATGGACTGGACTGGACTTAGATTGGGAGAGAGCCGCCGGCTGAGAAGGCTTACCCTCTTCCCCCAGGGAGAGCTGTGTGTTATCCGCTCCCCTGTACATCCATAGCTCTTGATGCTATTTAAGCCCTCACCCTGCAGAGTTGCAATTTATCTGTTTCCTTGTCTGCCTTCCCAATATACCAAGAACTTCCCAAATACAAAGTCACCATGTATTTTCCATTTTTGTATCTCCAGGAGTGGTACCTCGTAGGTATTCAAAGGACAGGTAAATGAATTAAAGAACAAACTCTAGCCTAATGGAGGGCACTTTCCACCAAAAAGAATTCTATAGCTCTAAGTACGTTAACTTTGAGACAAATAAATGAATAAGAAATGTGGCATCTTAGCTCTCTAAAGGAGCCTAGAGGGGCATCAATTCCACCCTTCCAATGTAGGAAAAAATCCTCCAAAGGATTCCAGATCTGAGTCTTTGATTTAAATCAGAAATCCTGCAATCAAAAGTTTATTACCTGAATAAAACAGTGCATTCCACCATTAGACAGCTTTTATTATTAAAAATGTTCTTCCTTCTAGTCAGCCTAAACCTTCCTTCTGATAACCTCTCTGGACTCTAGTTGCGCCCTCTGGAGAGGACATCACTAAAGTACTCCTAATTCATAGCAGAGATTCTAGAAGATGCCATGTTCCTCCCCCCACCACCCTCCCCAGACCATTTCAGATCTGTTACTTCTGGCAAGTACCTTGCACATCCCACATCCGGGGAGTTCACTTCCCTGCCTTTAGCTGGGATTCTCAGATATCTATCCTAGTCCATTCTGAAGACTACTCATAGGAAAAACACGGCCCATTTTCCTATTTTTGGTCCTAGTGCTGAAAGATCCCAGTTCTCAGCTCCAACTTGAATTTATTTTTCAGTCTCTGTCTCTTCCTTCAGTGAAGAAAGAGAACTTCTCTGGCCCCTGTCCACTCTATAAAGAATAGCTAATTCCTCTCTTTCCCTCCTCCCCCACAGCATGCCCTTGGCAACCCAGCCTTCTCTTTTATGAGCTGATTCATAGGTTCTGAGTGAAAAGAGCCCTTCCTCAAGCACTCGCTACTGCCACGTGTGGGTGAGTCTGCAGTATCCCAGGGACCAATGGAGCCAGGAAGTCGTGACTCTGTGCACTGTGCCAGCATGACCCAGGACACATCATGAGTCCCTTGTGCCCAAAACGTCACCACTTGGACAGCTACGTGTGGGAGCACCACCTCCACTTGGGGACAGAAGGACGTGAGAACCAGCAGGTCCCTCCTGGCAGACCTATTGTGGACTCCAACCCTCCCAGCACCGGCCCCCATGCCGTGAGCTTAATTACTTTGCAAGAGGACAGTTTGTAGCTGGACTTCCTCTTTGTTCTCAGAGAAAGCTGAGAGTGGGCAACAGAACAAAGGCAGGTTTTTGCAGGCAGGAGAGAACCCATGCTGCGAATCTGGGTCTGGGTGCATGTGGGGAGGGGTTTAGGGAGCACGAGGATGGGGTTCAGAGGGAACTAAATCCCCACCTGAGTGTGCAAGCAGCCCCCTAACTGGGCTCCCATTAGACCCAGCCATATCTGAACTGATTTATGGGAGCTTAGAGGAAAAAATGCCTTGGGGGCTTCTTCTTTTGAAAAGGGTCTCCTTTTCTACTTCAGGAAAATGCACTGAGTTGAAAGGGGTGTGAACTTTGTTTTGCTCACCTGATCTAGGGCTTTAAGTCTCATTATTAGAATGTTCCTCTTCATGTCTAGCTTAAATCCCTCAAGCTACTCTGTGAGATGAGCCTTTGGAGACTCATATATGGCTACTGAGGCTTTCTATAATGGAGCAGGATCAGTGGTCCCCTCACTCCTTGGACTCCCCTCTTCACCTGTCTGAGAAGAGACTCCGTTGGCATGCTGACTCTTGAGGTGACGTCATGAGGCCGCCAACATCAGCAAGGGAAGGTCTGTGAGTGTGGGCAGCGTTCCACGCTGAGGAACCTGAACTAGCACAGCCTGCTCCCACAGAGGACTCACACGGCCAACAGGGCTAGGGAGACAGGCAGGGAGAAGACCCAGAAGTGGGGAAGAGGAGAGAAAAGGAGAAAAGTGCAAGGAGAAACTCCCAGGTGCCCATGGAAGACTGGCAATCTGTGAGCTGAAGGCCCCCCAACTCCACAGGTGATGGATCTTCGTGCCTCCCCTCCCACGCCCTGTGCTCTGTGTGTTTGTGGCTATGTGAAATTCTTTTCTTCCTGGAAGGGCCTTCAGCTGCTCTGTTTTCCTCAGGGCACAATGTGCACACATCTGGGTCACAAGACCCTTCCTGTATGTCAAGGTCACTTCCAAATCATCCTTTGGCCTCTTTTCTGCAGAAACGCTCTGTCTTCTTTCAGGGACCAAGGGAGCCAGGAAGCCGTGGCTCTGTGCACTGTGCCAGCCTGCCCCAGGACACATCATGAGTCCCTTGTGCCCAAAACGTCACCACTTGGATGTTGTAAAGAAAGAGGAGGGAAGTAAATGGATGAATTGAATGTCTAATAGGAACTAGGAAATGAGGGAAATGCCTTACATGAATGTTCTCATTTCATCCTCCTAGCCACCCTCAAAAGTGGGTGAAATTTTATCTCCTAAGGGTTAGAACATTTCTCACATTGGAGAGGCAAGTCTAGGGAAGTGGAACAAATTGCCCTGAGTCACAGAGCTGATGAGCAGTGGCTGTCAGATTAAGCCCAGGATCCATCAGACCTCAAAGACAGGGCCTCATGGTACCTCCACCAGCTTCCAGTCTCTTCTGTCAACCCTGGGCCAGCCCCATGTCCCCCACATGCCTTTAGCTCTGCCACCAATTTGAGCACCTCACTTCAATCTGAACATACAGAAAAGACAGATTCATGCAGCCAGTTCGGAAGGTTCCAGATAACTCCTGGCTCTGGGGCCAGACTCATGCAGGAGACTAGAGAGGAGGATGCCAGAAGAGGAGGTGTCTGAATGGAGACTTTAGGCACAGCCCATGAGGCTCAAGAATGAGGAAGGAGCCCCAACTCATCTCATAGCAGATCTTCTGTGGAAATCACAGGGTGTGGTGCCTGTGGCCCAACCCCCATCACTGCCGTCATGGTGTCAGGGAGATGCATTTCCCAAATGTGGTGGGTTCCCAAATCTCCATTTTCCTCGTTAAAGCATACCTGCGAATCCTGGCGAGATCTCTGGGTATATAGAACACTGTGGAGACAATATGGAGTCCTGGAATCACAGACTGTCAAAGCTGGACAGGATCTCAGGGTTCATCTAGCCAAACCTCTGTGTCAGAGCCCCGGGAACTAGCAACCCAGAGAGGGAAGGTGTCCCCCAAGTTGGACTGTGGCACAAGGTGAACTCAGTCCCCGGTGTCCCAGACCAGACGACCTATGTAGATCTACTTCCAGCTCTGAGGTGCTGTGGGGCAGGAGAAACGGCTGCCCCAGGAAGCCAGGATGAACCCCAGCACTCACCCTGATCCAGGAACCAAACATTGCCAGGCTTCCTACCACTCCAGTGTCACCGCTTCCCTGGGACCCAGCCAGAGAGGACTGCTGTTCCCTTCCCGATCACCAGCATCCTAGCAACACAGCCTAGGCTTGTATTCCTCCCTGTTGTTTCTGTGCTGTCCAGGTGGAAGGAGGCAGGAAGAAGACTGTGTATGAGGGAGAGGCACTCAAAATGGCGGCGTGGTAAGTTCAAGGGCAGAGCTGGGGCTCATGGAGTGAGACAGTGAGGCCGAGGTCTCTATGCAGAGCTCCAGGAGAATGAATGACCACTGAGGGGGCCATCCGATGATGGGGACTCTATTTCTCTATCTCTTTGGCTCTAATTTGTAGGGGCCCCTCTTTCAAGGCTCAGGGATCCCCTGACAGACTCTGACTTCAGTTTTTGTTTGTTTTTAATGTCAAGAAAAAAAGGAACTGGAAGTTTAGCTGAGAAGAGGATTTTTTTAGTCCACCTGGGGAAGGCCTAGACCCCTTTGCCAGTGCACTCTCTGCCCAGGTGCCCCTCGTCCTCCTGCGAGCCTGACCCCCGCCTGCGATGCCCTCCCAGCCCACCGAGCAGGCTGGCCCTCCTGGTCCCCAGGGTGTGCGAGCTTCCTCCAAGCGTAGCTGCCACCCACTGGCTTCCATGTCAGGTTATAAAACAGCTGGCCAGCCCACAGTTCCCCCAAACATGCTCAAATATTATCTTACCATGGAGGGGTTATCTGACACACAGATCTTGCTGCGTAGCTCAGAAAAATATCCTGACAGCCACAAAAAGGTAAATAGAGACACCAAACTCACGCCAGCGGGGCCAGCAGCAACACAACCCCTTGCCTGCCAGCTCTGGGACGGTTCTCAAGTGTAAACACTTCTCCTCTTCCTCCTGTTTCCCCCTCTTCTCTCTCTGTTTTCTTTCCTAAGGATTAAAAAAGATTTCATTTTCATTGTTCCGTAGATGGAAAGGGAGGTCTTTCTGAGCCAATGCCAAGCACTCTGTGTTCCTTACGGTTTGGAAATCACTGGAAACACTGTGTCCCCTCCCGGCCAACCATCCCACGCTGAACCCCCAGCCCCTCAGACTTCTCCTATCAGAGCCCCGTGAAGGCTGCTGCAGAAGCAGCGAGTGTTTTTCCAATCCGCCCTGGCCACCTGGCAGCCAGAGAAGGCCCGTGCACACACTGCCTTCCTGTTGGAGATGGGGGCTGAGGGTAGGTGAGCAGGGTAAAAGCTGGAATGAGACTGCAGACATTATGCTGTCTCTCTTCCCTCTTCTGGAGGAAGCAAAGGTATAATATATGTTGAGGGATGGGGCATGGCCAGAAAGAGAGAGCAGAGTCTCGCTGACATCTTGTTACTCCCCATTTGCCCCCACCCCACCCCAGATCCATTTTCTACTCTGTTCTGTGCCTGGGAGGCTGATCCCTGGAAGCTGCTTCCCCCATTGCCTTCGGGCACCTGGCCGGCTGGCAGGGCTCTCCAGGAGGCCACTTACCTGGGGAAGAAGAGCGAGGTCCCTCCTTGCTGTGCTGTGGCAGCGGCCAAGTGCATCCAAAAGCCTGCAGGAGGACACTGTTTCCTCCACTTGCCTCTGCAGCCCAAGAGGTGGTAACAGCTTCCTGCTGCGGCTCGTCTCAGGTGCCTCAACTTCCCCTGTGTGCGCCTGTAACATCCTGCCCTCATTTCCACAAGCAGCCTCTTCATTTAAGTTTCTTTAAAAAAACAGAACAAAACAACATCTCCCTCTGTTGCCCAGACTGGAGTGTAGTGGTGAGATCTTAGCACTCCAGTGATCCTCCTGCCTCAGCCTGAGTAGCTGGGACTATAGGTGTGCACCACCACACTTGGCTAATTTTTTTCTTATTTTTTTATAGAGACAGGGTCTCAAGCTGATATCGAACTCCTGGCTCAAGTGATCCTCCCACCTCATCCTTCCAGAGTGCTAGGATCATAGGTGAGCCACTGAGCCCACTCTAGTCACACTTTCTTTTTTTTTTTTTTGAGACAGGGTCTCATTCTGTTGCCCAGGTTGCAGCGCAGTTACCTCATCACAGCTCACTGCAACCTCAAACTCTTGGGCTCAGGAGATCCTCCTGCCTCAGCCTCTCGAGTAGCTGAAACTACAGGTGTGTGCCCCACGCCCAGCTAATTTTTTTCTAATTCTTTTTTTTTTTTGTAGAGACGAGGTGTCACTATGTTACCCAGGTTGGTCTCAAACTCCTATTCTCAAGTGATACTCCCACCTCGGCCTCCCAAATATTTAAGTCTTTTCATTTGAACCATCTGGAATGAATGCTTTTCCTGCAAGGACCCCGCCTGGTCTACCTGGGTATGTTCAATGCAAGAGCAAAGGTTAAAAATGGGGAAGGGGAATGTTAGTGATCACAGGTCATACTGTGCTCGGGAGGGAACAGGAAGTATAGCAGCTGGGCTGACGCTTCCATCACAGATGCCCACTGGAGATGGCCTTAGAGCTTGGCTTCTCAGAGTGTGGTCCCCGAACCAGCAGCATCAGCATCAGCATCACCTGGGAACTTGTTAAAAAGGCAAATTTGGGGGCCCCACCCCAGACCGCCTGAATCAGAAGCCATGGGAGCAGAGTCCAGCAATCTTAATTTTAACAAGATTTAGTTTTAACCATCACCTCCAGGTGATTCTGATGAACAGTAAAGTTTGAGAAACTCTGCTTTAGAACCTTGAGAGTTATGACTCACACCTGTAATCCCAGTACTTTGAGAGGCTGACGCTTGAGGATCACCCCAACCTGGGCAACAGAGTAAGACCCTGTCTCAAAAGAAAAAAAAAAAAGGAGTTGTATGCCCTATTGGGAAGCATCTCTTGGTCTCTGCTTTCCCTGCCTATTTCCTCTCCCTTCCCAAAAGGAGGTGGATAAGAAAACAGAACAACCAGATTTTCCAAAATCACAGAAATAAGGTTCTTGCCCACCTTGGTCATCCAGAAATGACCCTGCAGATGGCATTTACTACCTGGGTGGGAGCTGAGGTTAGAGAGGTCACTGCGAGGGAGTGGCCCTTTGCCACCCTGTACGAAGGGGATAGATGCTGTCTGATGCAGGCGGTAGCTGGCGTTGGCCATGTCTGCTGCTCTCTCAGATTTATCGCACATAAACACTTGAAGCCAGGCCAGACTCTCTGTTCTCACACACATGAATCAACAGCACCTTGGCTGCAGATTCCCTAACTGCTGTCTTCCAGCTGTGCCCAGCTGTGTCTCACAGACTGAAATGCTGTGCTTTCTAATGGTTATCATGCTCTCTTTGCTCACATGTGGCCCATTCTCATCCTCTTTCTACCAACTGCTTGGGAACCAGTTCACATCTGTGATGGAAACATGGACTCTGAGGAAAAGACAGGCTTCAGTTTAAAGCTGACGACCCCTTGCCCATCGCCAGCCACTTCATTTAGCATCTGTTTCCTTCACTTATAAGACAGTAGTGATGCCTGTCTTTCAGGGTGGGGTGAGGATGAAAGTAGATGATGTTTGTGCAATGCCTGAGCACAAGGGGTGACACTTACAAGGTGTCAGAAAGAGCTTTCCCTTTCTCTCCACTCCTCTCCCTGCCGACCATGACTCTGCATTTGCTGTGATGAAGTGTGGAGTGTAGCACATAGGGCAGGGCCTGGGGTCACACTGCCTGTGCGTATCCCAGCACTGCCACTTGCTATCTATGTGTCTTTGGGCAATTTGCGTAACCTTTTTGTGCCTCGATTTTCTCATCTATAAAATGGGGATAACACCCACCTCCTTGGAGGATTGTCATGTTAGCGCATATAAACCTAGCATATCTAGTTAACACACTGTAGATGTCAGCTACTGTTATTCATTATTAATTACTCATTACATGAAGTATTCACTATTAATTCAATATTAATATTACATATTCCAAGTGAAAACTGAGATGCAACATCTATCACTTAAGAGTCAACAGTGAAAATGGGAAAGAACATTTGAAATTGGGACCACATTAATGTGACTCTTTGGATCTTGCTCATCCTCATGTTTGAAAAAAAAAAATTAACATGTGTCTTGGGTGAGAATTTAGGAAGATAGAGGCAAGAAGACCAGTGAAGAAGGCATGAACAACATGCATGGAACTGGAGGACATTATGCTAAGTGAAATAAGCCAAGCAGAGAAAGACAAATACTGTATGATCTCACTTATCTGTGCTATCTAAAAAAGTTGATCTCATAGAAACAGAGAGTAGAAAGGTGGGTACCAGAGGCTGGAGGTGGAGGGGGAAGAGGGTTGAGGAAAGGGGAAATGCTAGTCAAAGGGTCCAAAGTTTCAGTTACACTGAAGGAGCAAGTTCTTCCTAGTGATCAATTGCACCACGTGATGCCACGGTTAATGATAATGTATTATATATTTCAAAAATGCTAAAGGAATAGATTTTTAATGTTCTCACCCCAAAAAAGGGTAAGTTGGTAAGATGATAGATATGTTAATTAGCATGATAGAATTTTCCTGCATCGTATACATAGATCAAAACATCACATTGCACTCTGTAAATATACACAATTATTATTTGTTCATTAAAATAAATGTTAAGGTTTTAATCAAAGAAAAAAGAATCTGGAAATATGGAGAAGAGAGCCTGGATTTGGGTGATGGTAGAAGAAATGACGAAGCTGAGACAGATTTGAGAACCGGGTCTTTGAAAGGTCCTTGCCACCAAGTATTTCCCGCCAGCCAGTTTTTCCATTGCCTGGAGAAGAACCCGTCTGTTTTCCATCCCTTGGTCTCTGCAGAGTCATTGTCACCACCACCCACTTTGTTGACGCCCTTCTTACCCCAAAAAGCCTTTCTTTTTTTCTTCCCCTTCCGAATCCTTCAGAACCCAGCTCCATTCCCACTTCCTCTGGGACACTGCCTGGGGGATCTGTCCCTCTCCCCCATCCTCCTACATAGACCCCCTTGTGGCCTGTGGCAACTCCAGGCCACTTAGCATAAAGTCATCTTCATTCCTAGACGTTTGCTGTGGTTTCACACATGCAGATCTTCTTCCCAAATCAATCAGGCTTCTTTTTGAGGGCGAGGGCCACGTCTCCCCTTGCTTCTGGGCCCAAGGGTCTAAAAGAAATTAGATTAAGCCCCAGAGGAAACATAAAGGGCAGCACACAAAAGTTTTGAGTAGCAACCAGGTCCTTTGCACTAGGTCTTTCCATCGTGACCACAGTCTTCCTAGCTACCAGATTCTCTCTTGTTCTCAGATCCCTGGCACAAGCGAAAATGGAAACGGAAAATGCAGCACAGTGTTCTTTTTCCATTTGAGAAATGAACTCACTTCTGGCATATTGGCCTGGATCCTCACCCCACCTTAAAAAGACTGTCATTCCCCACTTCCCCAGTATAGCCCAGTGCTCTGCAGTTCTCATTCCTCTCCCAGCAGAGCGGCACTGGTCCAAGGTAGGAATTAAGAAGACTTCGGTCTTTAATGCCTCTCCCTTTTTCCCCTTAGCCATGAGTCAGCAGACAGATGTCAGATGGCACAGTAGGATCGTAATATGGGTCACAATTAACAAAGATATATATTAATAGGAATTATAATAAGGTAAAATACTGCACTTTAAATTTTAAAAAAAACAAGTGCACAAGCAAACTGTAGTGAGAGTTAAGTTGACTGCAGGTGCAAAATAAAACAATAATAAACAATTAGTTTCAAGAAATTTAACGCAAGTGGGCTGCATCAATACATACCTAATGTTCAAGACTTTGGAGGTGATATTGCTACTCTGCTAATGTATTAGTCAGACCAGAACTAGAACATCTGGAATCTTAGAGGGCACAGAACACAGCCAGAGTAAGACAGGGCCAAAAAAAAGATCTATAAACCAAATGACAAAAAGAATGAAAGTATTTAGCCTGGAGAAGAAAAGTCTGATGGGAACATAATCCCTGTTTTCAAATATATCTGAGGAGCTTACGTGTAAGAAAGAGACAATTTATTCTGTTACTCTAGAATAAGAGGAAGCAGATTTCACTATAAGGAGAAAGTTCCTTTAGTCCTCTTAAAAATATAACGGGTTACTTTGTGAGGCAGTGAGATTCCCACCACTGGAAATATTAAGGAAACCGTCCTTCCTGAAGCCTGCTACTTCCTCCAAGAGTTCAGTGTCTCCTTACTACTCTTGAGCTATTCAGGATACCCCATAGTGGCACAGGAGACCAAGCCTGGGACAGCAGACCAAGCTCATTCCCGCTGAATTTACTTACCAAGCTCTCCATCCCTCAGCCCAGTGAGTATGCAGTGTCCCTAGATAAATAAGTCAGACAGGCTTGCTGATCGACTAGCTGATGGAAGACATAGACAACCCCACTGTCCCCAGAAGACAAAGAACCATACACAAAATGCTTCATAGTATCCCCAAGAGACTTCCCTTCCTGGGGAAACTCCAGGCATTTGGAGTAGAGACATTCAGAGGCCTGAGATATTTGGTCCAGTAAATCACATCAGGAGTAGTTGCCTAGTCCCCTTTCCATGCAGGAGACAGTAAAGCCCAGAGCTTAGGAAGGCCAGGCAGTGGCTGCATAAGCTGAAACTCCAGCTCTGCCACCTACCAGCTGTGTAGCCTTGGGCACATGACTTCACCTATATATGCCTCTCTTCCTCCTCTACAAAGTAGGGATGTTGATCCTCATAGTTAGTACCTGTGATGGTTGATTTTATGTGTCACCTTGACTTGGCTATGGGGTGTCCAGATATTTGGACAAACATTGTTCTCAGTGTTTCTGGGGGGGTGTTTTGGAGGAGATTAACATTGAAATCAGTAGACTACGTAAAGCAGATCACCTTCTATAATGTGGGTGGGGCTTATCCAATCAGTTCAAGGCTGAATAAGCAATAGCCTGATTCTCCCCTGACTACGAGAAAATTCTCCTACCTACCAGTCTTTGAACTGGGAAATCAGCTCTGCAGATCTCTCCAGCCTCCCCCATCCCATGAGCCAAATCCTAACTGGTTCTGCTTCTCTGGAGACTAATCTAGTACCTGTCTCAAGAGTTCACATTAAGGTTAAAGAAGATGATGTCACTGAGCCCTTTTGTTATTGATCTGGCATACAGTAAGTGCTGGGTAAATGCAAGCTATTGTCTATAAGCCCATGCTTGAAGAGCAAAATCATCTCATCAGTTTTATTTTGAGGGGAAGAGAAAGACTTGTGAACAGAACAGGGATGATTTAGGACAGACACGACCACGTCCCAAGGCGGGGAATGACTACAGCCGGGATGTCAGCAGTGTCCTCAGGGGGATCCTGCACTCTCCCACCCAAGGACTTTCCTCAATGACAGATGTAGCCACCAGGTCTCTGAGGAGTTGCAGCCACACGGCCTGATCTGGAGCAGGCCCCTCTTTGAAAGAGATAACACCATGGCCCTGAGACAAGGAGGGAAGAGAGGTGCCCTAGCAACACATTTACTGCATTTCCTAAGAGACTCCTTGCTCTACTCATCCTTCCTGATTCCAAAACGAAAGACTTTGTCCAAACTCTGGCTACTGCACAACTTCACCTGTGACCTCCTTTTGTCTCCCTGCCTTCCCAGGCCTGAATCCTTTCTCTGAGTGACCCTCCCCAGTGACTTTGTACCTGCCATTCCAGACAGGGCTCACATATACCCACCCCTGCCCTGAGATCCTCTGTCTTCCACAGTCCTTGCGATCACTTACTTACCACGTACCAGGCCCTCATGTATTGTTTGCACAGTCACTCTCTTTTAATTTCTACCCACTGCCTTTTCTCAACCACCTTACAGCTCCTTAAGGACAGAGACCTGCGTCTTTCCCATCCCCTAGCACAGTCTCGCACCTGGTTCGATTGTTTGACTGGAGATCCGTTCCCTCGCAACCCCTCGGCTGTCAGCCACCCCTCTGTTTTCTCTAATCTGGGGTGCTGACTCCCAAACCCGAGTGAGCATCAGAATCACCAAGGGAATTCTTATGAACTAAAGATTCCTGGGCCTCATCCCAGACCTACAGAATCAGAACCTCCAGGGATGGAACCTTGGAATCTGAATATTTTAAAAGATGCTTAGATGATTGCAATGAGCTTCTGGGTTTGGGGACCACTACTCTTAGAGATATAGATGTGTGTCCCTGTGGCCTTGGACTACCCTGACCCCAAATGACTCAATTCATCCAAGACCATGTCACTAAAACCGATGGTCCATTCTCGTCAGGCCAACCTTCCTATGGGACCCTACTCCGTTCTCCTGCCCCACCCCTTGCCCTCATCTTCCCTGTCCCCCAAACAACCTCCTCTTATTGCTCCTTCCTTCTCCCTGTCTTCCTTCCCATGAACGTGCACACACACCCCTTCTCAGCATCCCAGCCCCAGCCTCCTTCTGAATGGACCCACATGTTGGCACAGTCCCTGCCTGAGCCTTCTCTACTAGCACATTTTGCCAACAATGACTTGGGGTGAACTAAAAAAAATGTCTTAGTATTTATGCTGACTATTTAAAGATAGCATGTGCATGTATTTGTTCCAAAACAAACACTCCAGAATATGGCTAATTAGGTAAAATATGCCCAAAATTCTATGTGTAGTCTATCTTTTATCTTGCAACAAGTTCTCGAGTGGGGAAAAAAAATTTCCATTTAAAGCGCTTTAGTGCCTTTGAGAACACAGGAGGAGTTTCAAAAAGATGAAATCTTCCCAAATGGGGTCTCCAGGTCAAGAGCCAGAAGCCTTTAGTCCTGCCTGCTCATGACATGTTTGATGAGCACTGAAGTCTAGAATGCCAGGGTTGGCAAAAAAAAAAAAAAAAAAAAAAAAAAACCTTCAATGTCATCTTCTCCAGAGGCTGAGAGATTCACAAAAAACTCTTAGAGCACAAACCAAGTGTTTGAAACATCCTTAAAATTGTTGTTGTTGTTGTTGTTTTGTACCACCGTACTCAAAGGGCATACCCCCTGTCTTGTCTACCAAGAGATGGAAACAGCACTCTTCTCAGACCATACTAACCCTCAGCATGCTTGTGCCAGCCATCTGAGGAATTCAACCAGGGATCATTGATTCCCCATGGCAGGATTCTCAACAGAGGCACCATTGACATCTGGGACCTGACAATTCTTTGTTGAGAGGGGCTATGCTGTGTGTTATAGGATGTTTAGCAGCATCTCTGAGCACTACCACCAGATGCCATTAACACCACCATGCCCCCCACCCCAGGGGGACGAAACAGCCCCGGGTGAGAATCACTGCCCTGTAGTGTGCTCTACAGCCCCCATCCTCCAGCAGTCCCCAGTGCAGATGACACTGACATCTACACCAATACTCACTGACCCCCATAATAAACTCTGAACCAGGCACAGGAAGAGGGAGCAGGGAGCCCCAACTCTGCCAAGAGTCAGAAAAGGCTTCACAGAGGGAGTGACTTTTGAGGAAAGTCTTAAAGAATAAGAAGGCATTTCTAGGGGAAGGGTATTCCAGGCCAAAGGAACAGCTTGCACCAAAAGCATGGAGCAGCATGCTCAAAGAACAGAACGTGATCAGGGTGACTGGAGCTTGGCATCCACAGTGAGAAGTGACAAAGCCAGAAAGACTGAACCAAATTGCTGCCAAGACCTCCTGACCCTATGCACCCCTCAGCTGATCTCCAGACCAAATTCACTTTGGAGCAAACTGAGTATGAGTTATAGGTACAGTAAGTGCAGATCGACAGGGGCTGCGTGATATACTGTTGAACTCAAGTCTTAAAGTTGCCATTTATCAAGTCCCTAAACTAAAGACATTTGAGCTATTCATGGCAGCTTAGAATGTTGCCTGTAAACAGGATCCCAGCGAACACCAGTCTCATGAAAACCAGTTTTCAGTAGCAGGTACTGGGAGTCTGTGCAGACAGCCATTGCTGCTGTCTGATCAGGATGAGGAGACAAAAGCAGGCAGCGGTGGCCCAGTTGGAAAGATGCTGACGTACAGAAGAAGCCTCTAAGCTTCAGCCTGGCTCTCCCGCTCACTGTCTGAGTCACTCAAATTCCCCAGGCCTGTTTCATCATCTGTAAATGTTACTCTCTATGAGGCCTTAGCTCAGCCACTTCACCTTGCTGGTCCCCGGTTCCCCCGGATAATCCACACAGAGACTGAACTAGACCAGTGGTTGGAAGACTTTTTTGATCACCATGTCCTTTAGGAATGTCCTCTAGGAAAGCTACTCCTTCCCATCATGCCCTGGGGAAATGGCCCCATAGGCAATTTTATTGTTCATTTCACGGCATGCTCAGAACTCTCAGGAGCTGCAGGTGGAGACCCCTGGACTAGATGGTTTCTAAGGTCTCTGCCAACTCTGCAATCTAGGCCCATAATTGCTGTGGCTCTGACCCAAAGAGCTTGTATCCACGAGTGTGCAGGTGGGGAGGTTTAGGGAGGAAACTTAGTGGACAAAAAAAGATGACTCTACCCTGACAGAAGGCACTAAAGGTCTTTCCAGAAAGGTGAAGCTCTCTGTCATCAGCTGTTACTCCTGGCCTTCCCGAATATTCCAGTGCTCCTCTCTGCCACATTGCCTCTGCCTCCTTCACGGCCTCCCTCACCAGCCTCGAGGGCTGGCCTCTGCGCCCCTTCACGTGCTCTCTCCTGTGCCCCTGCACACACACAGAATTACAGGGAAATAGCTGCCTCTCTGTATCCGTGTACTTTTTCATATGTTTGACTTTTCCTCTTGTCTTCGCATCATCCCTGAAACCTCACCAGACCCTGACTGAATCAGGCCCCTTGTCACTGTGTTCAGGGGATAGAGAAGATGACCTTTGGAAAACCCCGTCCAACTGACGTCCATCTGATTCTATGTCACTGAGGAAAGCAAAGGAAAAAAATGTTTATTAAAATCAGTGAAGTCTCACAGGGGGTGGGGAAGAAGGCAGCGTCCGAGTTCCAGCACTCTCCCCACAGAGAGAAGGTGGAAAAACCCAGGCCTTCCTGCCTGGACGTCATCAGACCCCGGCCTCCCAAGGGCCAGAAATCAGTGGAAATGTATATATATTTTAATACACCCTCATTACAAATAAAAACAGTTTTACATCAATACAGGGGTTGGTTGAAATGTGTTCCAACTCTGCTAAACAGGGAATGCATCGAAACGCCTATAATAATGTCAAGCAAGGCAGGCCCTCCGCCAAACTTGGACAGAGGGGAATTCACACTGCCAGAGAAAATCTGTTCTTCATCAATGTTTCAATTTTCGAGGAAGCCGGGGACATTTTTCTGTGATTGAAGCAAATTGCCAGCTGCCAATACTATGATTCAATTCCCTCTTTTTTTCCCCTCTCATTTGAAATAATTGCCACAAGCATTTGGAGGGCCTTTAGTATAACGACGATTGTACTGAAATGGTGGGAGGGGAAAGTGGGACGGGACGAGGAAGATGAAGAAAGGAAGGTAGAAGAAGGGAGGACTGGGGCCAGAGGAGCACAGGGAACATGTGAAGAAACAGAATGAGGAGGAGAAAAAGAAAGTTTGAGAAATGCAGAAAAATAAGAGCGAGAGAGGGAAAAATGAGAAGAACATGAGACCGAAGAATCAATCCAGTAGATTAAAAATCACAAACAAAGAAGGCAGAATGCAAAAGTCAGAGGCGAGAGAAAGCTTAAAGATCACAGGAATCAGTCCCTCTCAACTGCCGGCAGGAGGCTGAAGGGTGAATGGATTTGCCTGAGGCCAGTGAGAGCCCAGGGTTACTGAGCTCAGAGCAGGGGACCAGGACCACCTGACCCTAGGTCAGTGCCCTTTACTCATGAGCAGATAGCAAGGCAGAGAGACAGGGAAATTAAGAAGAAAAAGATGACAACTTGCATGTACGTACATGTGCATACAGCATTTGGCTTCTTCAAACACCTGTGTTGTCTAATATATAATCTTCCAAAACTTAACATAATCTAATATTCAGTCTCCTGATTCTTAGACCCCAAGATCTTCCCATGAAATGTATCTAAGACATAGAGAACACCATTTTCTTTCCCATCAGATTATAAATGGTGAAATCAGAGAGCTGAAGGGGACATCAGGACGTTACTGGGCTAATGCCAGGCCTCTGGGTAGACCTCTCAGGCCCCCACCCACCCCACACCTCTGGCTTGCAGGACAGCGGATTCACTGGCCAGGGCCACCCCTGAGAGCCTGGAAACACCAAACTCCAAGATCCCACTCCTAGCTTTGGAAGGACCAGTCACCTCCTTTCTGGCTTAGGCATTAGTTACTAGCTTCAGCTGTCATTTAGTTAATAGTATTGTACGATTGTACATGGTCTCCTGGTGTTAATTTATTTTGATGATAGTACAATGATTGTTTAAGACGTTGAAATTAGGGAAATCTGAGTGAAAGATATATAAGACTTCTCTGCACTGTTTTTGCAACTCCTGTAAAATTCTTTGAAAAGAAACCTTCACAATGATCTCAAAGGCCAAGTTTGCATTTCAAAGTGTCCCCCAGTGTCCAGGTCCCCTAGCCAACATCTGGCCTCTCTTCTCCCCACTCCCCCAGCTCCCTCCTGTACAATAAGGAGGCTTACACATGGATAGGTGCTGTTCACCGAGGGGTAAATTGCTCCGTCCTCTAGGGTGGGGAGAGCATAGCAGAGAGGTTAGGAGATTGTGTTGACTGGAAACCGGCAATCCTGAGTTCAAGTTCTGACTCACACACTTAATTGCTATGCGACCGTGAAAAAGTTATTTAATCTCTCTGAGACTGAGCTTCCTCGTCGGATTTGCCATCAGAATTAAATGAGACCGTGCCGTTAAAACACTTGGCAGAACACCTGGCCTTCAGTAAACACTCAATAAATGCGGTGGCAGGCGAGATCAGGCTGCCAATATCACGGGCTGGTCCACGGATGAGCTGGTTTGCTCTTTGCCGTCTCGCAGGTATCTTTCTTTAGGTACAGGGAGAGCCTGAGTTGAAGATAAATGAGGTAAATTCCTCCATGTGACCAGAAAAGTTAGAAATTCAGCCCCCCACCCAACTCCTAGAAGAAATAATCCAGGGTGCACCCAGGCCCCAGCAGCTGGGCCAGCGGCCTCTCTGTAAACCCAGGCCAGCGCTTCCGGGGCCCCCCAAGCCTCCTGTGATTGATGGAGCCCGAGCACTTTCCAGAGAGCCGGCACTTCGTGGTCTCCAGCTAAGGCTCTCGTATCTCAGGCTGACCGGTGACAATGGTGAGATACGTGGGGGAGTTGACAAAGAAAAATAGACTATTTTCAAAAGATCAACACATCAACACCTGTGAGTCACTTGCTGAACTCCAGCAGCCTGTGAATGCCAAAAGAGAAAAAAGGCATGAAAGATGGATTTTGGGAGGCAACAGCACAGACTGAGGTCTCAGAGCAGATGGCTGTGTGTGGTCACAAGACTGGGTGGAGGGTGAAAGAGCAGCTCACCCGGGGAGCCCAGTAACAAGGTCAAAGGGGAAGGTCGTGGCAGCTCAAACTGGACCAAGTCACCCCAATTGCAAATATTAATATAATGGCAAAAAGCAGAGGGAATAGGAAAGTAAAGAATAAAATCAAAACAAATCCAAACCCCCAAAGAAAACTACAACAATGGAAAAAGCTTTTTAAGAGCATAAAAATCTAAGCAAATTAAATTTACATGCAAGAATTTAACTGGATAAAGCACATTTCTAAAATACAAAAAAGTCAAAATGTTGTAGGTAAGTATAGACCTTCAGGGTCTGGTTCTGGGTAACTAAAGTAGTGGTGTACTGGGAAAGCTGGTCTCACCCTCCTCCACCAAAAAAAACCCTGATTTGTAGCATTTGCTGACTTCCATGGTCTGAACATTCCCACCATATCCAATTTTAAGCTACCAACATGATTATCATTGAGCTCCAAGTTGGGAAGATATTTAAAAATCAGTCCTGCTAAACGTGTGCAGACCACGCCAGCATACCAGTGGAAGTCAGCACACAGAGAAGCAGGGGCACAGTCCACACGCAGCCCCCAAGGGGCCAGCAAGGGGCAAGGGAAAGAGCCAGGGGGTCAAAGACCTTTCCATCCCTCCCCCAAAGTAAACAGATCTAGAATCAGATCCACATTCTGCTACCCACTGGCAATATGATCCAGGAATATTCCTTAATTTTTTCTAGTTTCAGTTTCCTTGAATGTAAAATGAGACAAATATTATTATAATACTACAAATGGAGGATGTTGTCAGGATCAGCAGAGACAAGGATTGTAAAACATAGTGCTGGGCACTTGGGAGCCCCTGAGCAACAATCCCTCTTCCTGAAGCAATACTTCCACCCTCCTTCTTCTAGGCTCCATTAGAGCTTTGGAAAGGTGCTAGTCCACTGTGACCACGTTTCCTGGAACAAGTTCTGACTTCAAATATTCTGTCCCTTTTTGCCCACGGCTGGGTACCAGCGGAGGTCCTGATTTGAGAATTCAGAAAAGATGTTCAATGTAATATAACACTAATCACATTGTAGAATAGATAAATATAGATATACAGATATATACACACACAGAGATCTGTCTTCTTCTATAGGCCATGAGCCCCTTGAAGGCAAGGACATGTGTTATTCTTCTCTTTATCGCAGTTGCTAGCCCAGTATCCAATGTACAATGGGTTCTCTATAGATATTAATTGAGCAAGGAATGAGTGAATGAATGAATGAACGAACGATTTTGTTGCTGTCCCATGATGCGAGTAGAAAGAGAAGACATTTTGAGGTCAGAAAAACTTGGGTTTGAACCCTGGTTCTGTCTGATATTGTCCAAGTTATTAAGTGAAATGAAATATCTATAAAATGAGAGAATAATTGCTGACTCATACAGCTGTTGTGAAATGACAGTAAAGAATGTTATACACTCTGCAGATTTTTTTTTAAATTGTAGTATAATTTACGTAAAGTACAGAAATTTTAAGTACGCAGATCAGTAATTTTGTATATACTCATGTAAGAGTTCTTTGTATATTCTTGATACTAGTCTTTTAGCAAATATTTTCTCCCATACTATAGCTTGACTTTCACTTGTTTTCAGTTTTGATGAAATCCAAGTTATCAAATTTTCTTTTTGTAGTTAATAACCTTGTGATCTAAGAAATCTTTGCCTACCCTGAGTTTACAAGGGATTCTCCTATGTTTTCTACCAGAAGTTTTATTGTTTTAGCTTCCACATTTAAGCCTATAACCTATTTCAAATTATAGTGTGAGGTAGGGACTAAGAGTTTCTTTTTTTTATCCCCATACATATAATCACTTGCTCCAGTACTACTCATTGAAAGAACTTCCTTTCTCTATTGAACTGCATTTGTGCCTTTGTTGAAAATCAAGTGACTGTGTATATTTGGATCTACAATCTACACCTTTCCAAAACTGTTCTAGCTGTCCAGGTGTCTGAAAGTTCATCATTAGAGATCATTATCTTTGTAATTTGTATGATTTTGGTCTTTGAAATCCCAAATATCTATCCATGATATAACAAATTAAGCCCTGTTCCCAATTTATACCTTTGGGTCTTGGAGTTCATTGAGTCCCAGATAACAGAAATGCCCTGGGCTAGAAGTTATAAGACTTGGGTTACAGATAATTCTAACTCAACAAACCATTCACTGAGGACCTTCTCTTTGCCAGGCATGATCCTTGGTGTGTGTCGGGGGGAGGCAAGAGGCAGAGAAGAAGACACATTCCCTGCCCTTAAGGATTTCACAGCTATGTTTCAGGCCTAATGACCTGAAACAACCTTCACTGACCTGACCGCTGCCCCCCTCAACACACACACACAAAGCCCTGAAACCCAGAATGGAGAATTTGGAGAATGTATTCCTCTCTGGTAGTTACAGGAATTTTAAGACGTACTGATCAGTTCCTTACCAGCTGACCTTGCCCAATATGAGCACTAAATGTCTCCATTGTTGAAGAGGGATTAAGAATGGCCTCATCCCTGAAATAATTCATATAAAGTGCTTCAACTCTGAATGTATTATCTAGTGGGTGCTTAATTTGTTTCCTGTTACTATGATGAGGAGGATGAGGATTCCTCCCAGGGCTGTGATGAGGATAAAATCACAGAATCTCAGGGTTGAAAGGAAACTTCCAACTAAAGGTCAGTGGCTACTAGAATTGCCTGGAGATCTTGTTAAAAAATACCAATTCCCAGGCCCCTATCCAGGATTCTATTCTTTTGTTTTGAGGTGGGACCTGGGATCCCGTATTTGGAACAAAAATCTCCAGGTATTCTATGGTCAGCCAAGGTTAGAGACCACTAACTTCTGGCAAAAACTGAACAGCACAGAGGTGGGAAAATGCCTAAAACTGTCTTAGAAATGATGTTATTATGCAACTGTAATTGGTTATTCAGATAAAATTATTATAATTGACAAATACTTTCCAAGAGAAACAGCTAACACAGGGCAAACCCAGAGGAGAAGGGGCATGAGAGGAGAAAGCCAGAAAGGAAGATAGTTGGGTGCCAGAGATTCATTTCAACAATTTCACAATTTTACCTGGGGCCAGGCCCTGCCTAAGACCCAAAACCTATTTATATCAAGTTGGTGATAGATTAAACCAACAGATCTGTTAGCCAAATCAAATTCCAATATTTAAAAAAAAATGGAGCCAAAAACCGATTGAGCTCAAGATAAAGCAAGCTGCTATGGCGAACTTCTAGAGAAATGATTTTAAGGAACAGTAGCACATTTCAAAATCTGACTGAGGCATGGCAACCCAACAGGACTGCGGAGGGTCACGGCACCTCCAAAGTTGTGAAAATCCTATGGACAACAGGCCAAAGCAAACCAATTTCAAGATTGCTGATAGAACTAAGCAGGGAGGGGTTGGGACTGGTTATGTCTGCAATAAAATTTTCCATGGGTCACAAAGACTTCTTTCTTCTTTTCTGAGTTTCAGGGTGGGTGAGCAGATGGCTGGAGCGTTGTAAGAGAATGAGTTCAAGGATCTTGCTGACAAGAGCAAAGTGGCATGAAAGTTCTCTGGGTCAGGATTGAGACCAGGAGCCAGAATGACCCCATCCCAAAAGCTCCAGAAAGGATTCTCCAGAAGGGCCCAGGATCACAGTGCAGGAGGAGAAGCCCTAGGCTGGGGTGCAGGGCTCTGATTCATCCACTACAACCAGAGTGACCCAGATAAGTCACTTCCATTCCATAAACCTCAGTTTACACATTGTCACTGGTCACTAGATCCTTTAATCGTGACACCTAAGATTCCTTCAATATCAGGTGGCATTAAGTCTTACTGAGAGATTAGGGAACCCACAGGGGTCACTAAAAGGATGCTTTGTGTGCAAAGCTTCACCCACTTTTCCTCATATCCAGTTGTGCTCTCAGAATGGCAGCTGGCACAGGATTGCCAAGCAGGCTCCATGGCATGGGGCAAAGGAAAGGGATGAGTCCTCCACAGGTGTCCCCCCCACCCTCCAGTAGCAGTCCCTCTCTGTACCTGAGTGGCAGCACCTTGGAAGCACCAGTGAAGTCCCTGCTAAGCACTCCCCACCCTGCCTCCACCCCCACTTCACATCCTCACTCTTCATCTGGGCTGGGGAAATGGAGACTTGGTCACCAAGGGTCCCTCTGCTCTGGAGAAAGAGGAAGTTGAGAAAAAACAAGGAAAGCACTGCCCAGCACGTCCAGGAAGCTGGTAGTATAGAATGCTCAGGCAGATTCTGGAATGGCAGGCCCACAAAGCTAGAATATTTGGGGAGTAACCCCCAATCCCATTCTTTCTGGATTTACAATAAGAAGGATAGTTACCTTTGAGAGATAAAGCATGACACTAATATTCTCTCTTTCCCTGAGTCATACACACACACACTGACAACACATGCTCTACCACAACAACAAGTCTAAGGAGATCCCCCAGTAGAGGCTGGGGGAGAAGCTGATAATGTTTTCTTCCTCTGAATGTTTTCCCTGGCTCACTTTAATGGCTTCATGGTGGTGGGACATATGTCTTACAGACTTACTACTAAGTAGGCTGCCCAGGTGACTTCACAACCCCTTTCACCCTTATGGAGAGTGGTAGGACTGGCTTACTCAGTTGAATTCCCTGGAAATGGTGAGGCCTCCCAAATTTCCCTCCCCATAGAAAGCGTGTCACCCTCTTGGAAGGCTGGAGTTGAAGCACAAACAAAATGCAGTAGTAGTGACCATAATCGTGATGCTGTGGATGATTAACTTAATCCAGCAGTTCAGGAGAAACACTCTTAGACACCCTTCATCCTTGAAAACATTCCCATGCCTTCTCCGGATCAAGCCCCCTGCCAAATGTCAGGACACAGGGCAGCACCGTACTTTTAGCCTCGGGGCCCTTTATTGGCAGGTCATCAGTTTGAATCAGCTAAGGAGATCTGAGGTCTTATCTATCCCTGCTTCCAGTGGCTGGCACCATGTAGGCATGCAAATATCTGTGGAACAGATTTTCAAGTTCAAGGAAATGTCCAATTTATTGCACATCTCAATGCAACAAAATTTCAGAAGACGTTATCACCTGGTAGAATTTAACCTGCATAAAACAAATGGGCAGGCGATCAGCCCAAGAATAGATTTCTAGCCGAGTCATCTAGTGTGTTTATTCCTGTCTTAAGGATAGAGTCAGAGTATTTTTCCTTGTTTCTAATCTGAATCTTCTGGCTATCACATAAGACCACTCCTCTTTTGAGGGAAGAGTGTGGGATCCCTAGTAAACAGAGAATAACCCACCAAAATCTTTAACATAAAAACCATTCACATTTCTAGAAAGACATACAGAATCCTCAGACTATATTGCCCATAACCTGAAAAATGTCTGTATCTTCTAAAATTACTTCTTTCTTTTCCCATATTTTGAGAGGCAAGGCCCCCAAATTCCTTTTAATAGTCACAGCTGTGTCCATTGTGTTTCTGAGTCCTCAAAACCTCAAATCCACTGTTGTTAATGAGCACAGAGCATCCCGTGCCATGAGATGAGTGTAAAAAATCAGTTCCACAAAATACACATTGTTATCCGGGAAGGCCAGAACTCACAGCACACCCAGTGTGAGTATTGTGTGTTTGAAACCTTTGCCATTTTTTTCAGACAAGACTCAACCAGCTAAATTCATCCCACAACCAGGCCTCTTGCAATAACAGCCAAACGGCTATATGAGAATCTAAATTGCTAGAGCTTGGTGCAAGATTCCCCACTCACATGGGACACGGGGTGCAAGATTCCCCATTCACATGGGACATGTTTTCAAAGAGGATAGGTTGTGTACCTGTGTGTGCACGTGTGATTGTGGGGGTGAATGGGAAATTTTGCTATTCCTGACTTTGTGCAAATGCCAAGATCTGTTTTGTCCTCATCTTAAGTAAATGAATCATAAGCTGTAAATATGTCAGTTCCTTGAAAAAGGAGGTGTACAAGGTACATTCCATCCTCAGATCAAATTAAACAATTTACTCCAAAGTGATCTACTTTCACTGGCACCAAGGCTCGTCTGAGCTTCTCTGCATTTAGCAAGGACCTTGCTCCACGGGAACAGCCACCTTTTCCAAAGGCCCAGACCCCACTCTTAATCATGCATGTGTTCCCCGATGGTTTTGTTCATTTGCACAATTGAGGGCTTGTTAACCTGATATGCTATTACATTTCTCCTGATTCCTTTGATGTTTTTCCCTCACTCTGCCCCTTTTCTAAACCATGAAGAAGAAAATTATTCCTAAAGGTCAGAGAAACTACGCTGTCTGAGCACAATTCTCTTGATTGGGAAGGTATGTCAAGCCCAAGGAGACCTACAGAGAATTTTCACCAGAATGAGATTCACCAGTGGCTAGAACTGGGTGGCCACGTTTGCCTCAATTGCCTCCACTCCAGGATTCCCATGTCTGAGCCTCCACAACCATGCAGGAGACCCTCTCCCCGCCTCCCTGGACACCAGAGCTCCTGAGAGCTGGGTGCCTTGTAGGAATGTGTTAGAGAACTGAACAGGACACACAGACCCCCTCAGCCAGGTTTGATCGACTCCATCATATGAATATTTTTGGTAGATTTAAAATCTGCTTTTAAACATCTTTCTATCTTACCTATTTCTAAAGTTGTAAATGTCAACACTGGAGAGTTAATGACATTCAACACATTGTGTATATATAATCCAATTGCCTAGAACCTGAGCTGTTCTCTCCTAGGCTAGAAATAACCTAAAAGCAAAGCTTTTAGCTCGAAAGTCCAGAGCTTTGCCTGGTCACTGGCACATAGTAAGTGCTTGATAAAGATAGTTTAGTGAGTGAATGGAACAATGAGTAAAGGTTCAACGCAGACTCAGCACTAGCTAGGCAGACCTTGGGTAGAGGAAGGAAGGAAAGAAGAAGGAAAGGAAGAAAAGAAGGAAGGAAAGAAGGAAGGAAGGAAGAAAGGAAAGGAGGGAGGGAGGGAGAGAGGAAGGAAGGGAGGGAGGAAAAGGGAAAGAAAAAAAGAAAAGAACCAGCAGCATAATGTAAAGCAGAGTCTTCAGAAAGATAAGATTTTTCTGCATGAAATATTTGGGGAACAATAAAAATCAATGTATATATCTCCCTGAGCTGGAAGACAAATAAATCAAATAAGAAAGTAAAACCAAGTCTTCACAGGAAGAAAAAGAATGAGCACATGTGTGAGTGTGAGTGTGTGTGTGTGTGTGTGTGTGTGTGAGTGTGTGTGTGTGTGAGCGAGTGGGGCAGGGGGTGGGGGACAGGGAGGGAAGGTAACTGACTACACAGCCCACTGCTAAGCCAGAGGGGTTGTAGGCCAGATTTGCCAGGTCAGCTACATCTATTCATCAGACTCAGTTAATTCCTACAGTCTCAACTCCTTTTGACTTGAGTAAATGAAACCTAAGAGATGCTTAGAGTTTATGCCCTTGTTTTCTCAGCTCTTCTGAGTGTGCTGTTAGCCCAAGGCATTGGCCACACCTCTCTCTTTCAACACCTCCAGGGGTTTGTTCTGTTTAAAAGCAAACAACTGATATGCAGCAGAAACTGATCCTGCTTGGGGGAGCTGCTCCGTTGACTCACTAACCTGTTTGAGTAGCTGACAAAGTCAACTTTCTCTGTCGGGATCCACAGAAGACAGAGGCTCCTGGGGGCACTGCACTCCTTGCTTTTTTGGATGAACCAGTCTATCCCCTCTCCAGGTGAAGGGCACGGCGGAGGAGACCCCCTTTGCCATTTCTTTCACTGACCTCCTCATTGTCGTTGCCCATGTAGGCAATTTAATTACACCACTATATCCTTTAAGTTTTGTCTACATGTTGATGGCAGCCCCATGCATTGGCCTTGTGTTCCTGGTGTTACTTGCTGAGTATAAGAGCAATTCAGTGCATGTACACACACACAACCTGCAAAATCCCATTCATACAGGATTCTGCAGTCCTATTTGCCCCAAGAAGCCCTTATACACTGCACAGGGCTTATGCCTCTATGCCATAGAAACTGCTTGGAAAGAAACTGCTTTGAAAATGGAGCCAACGGAGAAGATGGCAGTGGGGAAAGGGGTTGCCTTGTATAGACTAAAAGAAAAGGCTTGTTTCAATTAACTACTTCCATATTTTAGTCATTGTCCAGAATGATTGTGATATTCCAAAACACAAAGACATTTTTCTTTGAGTTCTACTCCATGTATATATAAATTTCACATATTTGCTCAACATTCACTGCCATTATTTATAATTGTCTGAGAGTATTACAGATGTTAAGTTGATGCTACCTGTTTTACATCAAAAACTTCTAGAGGTCAGGACCCTGACTCTGAGCAACAACCCCAACCATAGATATTTCCAACTCCAAGTGCACATCAGATTCACCAGGAAGGCTGTTAAAAATACTGTTTTCAGGCCACACCCACGAATTCCTGAATCATGATCTCAGGGTGGAGGGGTGTCGCTAGAATCTTTGCTTTTGACCACATCGCTGGTGATCACCAGCCCAGCTCAGACCCAATGCAGGTGCTGGACTTAGGACTCACAATCTGGCTAACGCAGCTGGGGTCGTTAGCAGGATCTTCTAAACGGAACAACATCTGCCAGCCTCCAGAGCTCTCTGAAAGCAATACTCCCCACAGGGCCCGTGAGAGCTAGGTGAGGGGACCCCATATGCCCAGAGAGAGGAAAAGATCTCAGAGAAGGCGTTTCTGGAGTCAAGACCCTAAAATATATTCATGGTGGAGATCAGCCCACCCTGGTCCTTTCAGTAGGCCACTTCTTCTCCCACTCCACCCTTCCCCAAACTGTGGGCATTACACCTGTGGGCTTCCTGAAGACACAGGGGAAAAAAGGAATCGTGAAAGATCACCGGGGAGATCTCTCCAGTGACCCACCCCAGCAAGTTCCAAAATTACACCTTCTGATATTTGCTCCCATTGGACACTTACCCAGTTTCTAGCTTTCCACTTTTGCTCTATCCCTAAATGAGATGTTGGTTAAGTTAGTGCTGTAAGCAATGAGGATGGTCTTGAAGCTGATATAAATCCTTGTCCCTATTTCATGCTGTCTCATCAGCCCAAGAAAATTATGGAGGCCAAAATCACTCCTCTTCACCCTCTGTATCACCCTGCAGGGGAAAATTGAGAAAGTAGATAAGATGGACTCTAAGAATCCTTCTAATTTTCACTTCTTTATCCTCTACTCTGGCAGCATTAGTTGCAAGGAAAAACCTTGCTTTTTCCTGCAGTTTTCCCATTTTATGCCGAGCATACCACCAGCAAATCCAAAATGGTTCTCCCTTAGCAAAGCAGAAAGAGCTGGGTAGTGATGCTAAACTGCTCGCACACTAGGCTTCCAGACACACTTCTCTGTGAACCTTCTCCAGGATCTATAATGCCAGGGACACAAACTTTTAAGTGTCTAAGCTCTGCCCTGCCCCATGACCTGCAGCTGCATTCATTTGCAGCCCTAAATATCACTGGCTTCACCTTCTAAGCAATCACCTCCCTGCCCCACCTCCCACCCACCACCCCTATCCCTCAGCCCTGCCAGCCAGTGCTAAGTCACAGGGCAAGCGCGGAACAAATTTGCAGTTCTCTCTTCTGCCCCAGGTCTCTCTAAGTGCTAATTTTTTCCAGGTTTCTCCCTACTGCTCAGAGATTTGTATTTGGGATTCCTGTCTTACATATGTATTTGTTTGTGCGATCCCATGTGGACTTAAGTTCCTGTCTCTTCCCCTCAAGGAAAGATCTCTAAATCTGGAATGCTCTTTCCCGAATTTTTTGTTGCTGTCCACCAGCACCTCCTATTCCGGAACCCACAAGTGGCTTGGAGAGGTGGTTGGGCAGGGGTGATGCTTTGCTTTTCAGTGGCCCAGGCTGCAAACACCCAGCCAGCCACCCCACAACACCCGCTAGTATTGACAACCAACATCAGGGGCTGCCACCACCCTCCCTCTGACCCTCCTGCCAGATCTCCAGCGGGAAACTGGCTGTAGTGCCTCCCAAAATAAATCTGCGCCCATCTCCGGTTGAAATTTACAAAGAATCCAATCACATTTTTTTCCTAAAATTCCAAATCCATAATATTTATGGAATTCCTTTCATCCAATATTGAGTAATTCTGTGGATGGAAAAAGAACAGCGGAAAAGAAGACCAACCTACCCTCCACCACTCCCCTTCCTTGTTCAGGTTTCAGTGTTTCAATGTGGTTTTTCTCTGTTTGTCTGCAGCAGGGCTCTGTCGGCCAGGCCTGCCTCGCTCTCTGCCCAGCCCTCTGCACCTTCCCCTTGGTGATCCCAGTTCTGTTTTCCGTGGGTGCTCTGGCACGTACAGAAGCCAGGAGCATGTTTGGATTAGAGGTCCAAACATTTACCACACTCTTAAATATTGATGACACCTCCAGGTTTCTGTGCTCGCCACCACCCCAGGGTCTTGGTGCTGAATGTATTTATCCATTGGGTGATCTCCAAAATGCGGCCTAGGGGTCTGAAACGGTGGCTCCACTGCACTGAATCCTCAGCCCTCACTTGTGACACCTGTAGGGTTCCAAGTTCTTTCTCACTAAGATAAATGCAAAATCTCTTTAGCTAAGAAAATTAAATCAAGTCATACAGCAGTTTTAGAGGAAAGAAAGCACAATTAATCTGGTACCTATCACGTCAGATGCTGTAAGTTGGGGAATTTCTGCTGTCTGGAATGTCAGGAGGCCAAAGAGAAAAATGAATCGTTCTTTTCCATCTGGATAGTTGGCACCATGTGGGTGTACCTGGTATCTGATTCTACTGCCTTGACAAATACCGAAATTATGCATACCAAATCCCACTACGGCACCCCCCCAAAGCTTGATCCATATACAGTCATGCGGCATCCCTCAACAACATGGATACATTCTAAGAAATCAGTCAATAAGGCAATTTCATTGTTGTGTGAACATCAGGGAAGGTTCACACAAACCTAGATGGTATAGCCCACTATGCACCTGGGCTGGATGGTCTAGCCAGCCTATTGCTCCTAGGCTACAAACCTCTATAGCAAGTCACTGAACTGCATGGTATAAGGAAATATAACAGAATGGTATTTGTGCAATAGGAATTTTTCAGCTCCATTATAATTTTATGAAACCAGCGTCATACATGGTGAAATGTCACTATGCAGTGCATGACTGTGTATCATGCTGGATTTTGCTGCATCAAACACTTAGTGAAATAGGCTACCTGCTTAGAATCCTAGTTGTTGATCGGCAAGAACCCCCCCCCTCTCCCCCAGAAGCCGGATCCGGCTGTCGTTTACCCTCATGAGCTGGGCTCTGATGACGACAGGAGCAACACGTGCCAACAGGCTCTTTCCAGCCCAAGAGAGAGACAAAGAAGACAGAGATGGAAAAACAGAGAGATGGAGAGATTAGACGCAAAGCCCTCAGGCCATGGGCTTAATTATCACACCCCAGTTACCCTGGAGAAGGGTTTAACATGCTAGTCCCAGATCCACAATGTATTCCAAGAATCTTAGTCTCAGTTCCATGGCCTGTGTAATTTCCCCATGTTTGACTAGAAATCTTAAAATCAGCCCAAACTGGAACTCTGGATTCTGGACCCATGTGAGGCCTGGTGACCAGCATAGACCTCTGATCTTGAGTGACCCCCACCCATCTAGGTTGGATCCCACATTTTGCCTGACTCTTGCACTTGACAGGCTTCCCTTTTGCCCTCAGGACTCATGGTGACCACACAAACCCAGGCTGTCCAGGCTCCCGGTCCCGAAGCTGCGTCTGCTCAGTGACCCGGAACTAGCTATGTCTGATGACGGCCTCAGCTGCGTCATCCCTTTCCTATCTCCTGCCTCAAACTGCTGTTCTCAGAATCCCGCTGACAAAGAACACACAACTGGAGAAAAATATCTCCTTTTACGTGTTTTATAATCTCCAAGTTAAAAACTAGAGGTCACGGCTCCAATCAAGCATCTTGGCCTCTTGATCAAGACACACACACACACACACACACACACACACACTCACACACACACACACACACTCACACACACACACTCACACACACTGTAGTTGTCCATTGGGAGATGTCGTGGGAGAAACACAAACCTGGGAGCCTAGAAACCTGAGCTCCACTGCTGACTCTGACACAAGCTTACCAGGGAATCTTGGGAAAACTTCTTCACCCCTCTGAGCCAGGTTTTCTTGTTCATCTTCAATATACGTGCCTGTGAAATCCAAAAAGTCACAGCCTTGCACCCTGACTTTCCTGCTTAACCTAAGAGCATGATTATGATTTGCATAACACCACTCAGTCCCTGTGACGGTTAATTTTATGTGTCAACATGGAGGGTATTTTGTATGAGATTAACATTTAAATCCATAGATGTTGAGTAAAGCAGACTACCTCTATAATGTGGCTGGGCCTCCTCCAATCAGTTGAAGGCCTGCACAGAACAAAAAGACTGGCCTCCCTGACCAAGAGGGAAGTCTCTGGCATGCTGCCTTCATCTGCACCACCGGCTCTCCTGATCTTCAGTCTGCTGGATCACACTGCAGATGTTGGACTCACCAGCCTCCATAATCATATGAGCCAATTCCTCATAATAATTCTTCTTTTATATCCAGATGCTCCTCAATTTACAACAGGGTTACATCTTGATAAACCCATCAAAAGTTGAAAATATCATAAGTCAAAAGTGTGTTTTTGACTTATAATATCAACTTTTGGGTTTATCCAGATGTAACTCTGTTGTTAAGACAAGGAGCATACCGAATGCGTGTGGCTTTCACACCAAAGTCAAGTCAAAAAATTGTAAGTTGAATCATCCTAAGTTAGGAACAATATGTACACACACATCCTTTTGGTTCTACTTCTCTAGAGAACCCTGACTAATAGTCCCCAAGAACCAGCACCTGCTGTGTACTCAGCCCTACAGGGGTCGCTGGGACAAATGTTTCTGCTACCAAGGAGCACACAACCAAGTTGGGAAGATGAGACTAACTTGGATGAACCAATGCAGAGTGATGGACACAAGTGGCAAAGGGTGTGGTCCAGTTGCTGGTGCAGTTGGAGTTCACAGGAGGCTTCAGAGGGAGGATGTGCCTGGTGCCCTTCCTCCCCCACTTGCCCATCTCTGTGAACAGTGTCACCACGCACACAGGTGCCCAAGCCAAAGGGACAGCTATCTCCACCCACCGTCACTAAGCACTTCCTAACCACCCTCCTCTCCCCTGCAGTCAATCATGTATCTTTAGGACCTTCCCCCTAAATGCTAAGGAACTATGTCCCTGCTGTCCAGCCCCAGGGCCATCTCCCAGTGCAGGCTGCCATCGTGGCTCTCCTGGACCACCACAGTACCCCTTTATATGGTGACCCTGCCTCTAGTCTTGCCCTCTCTGACTCCTTGCTCCCTACAAAACAGAGTGAGCCTTCAAAAGTGAGCATCTTATCATGCCCCTACTAAAACTCTCCAGCATCTCTGCATTTCCTACAGAACAAAATCTAGACTGAGCACCACGTCAGCATGCTGGCTCTGGCCCTGTCATCTCTCCATCTCATCTACGGCCACCTGCCCTCTTGTAGCTCACCAACAGCTTTCAGAAGTGCCCTCGCCTTTCCCACCTCCGGGCCCTGGCACATGTGATCCCTCTGCCTGGAACTAGTTCCCCTTTTCTTAGGCAAATTTCTTCTTGATTCAGGTCTCAGCTCTTAGATTTTCCGGAAAAAAAGCCTCCTCTGACTTCTGTAGACATGTTTTGGGTTCCTCCAACAGCACCCTGTTCTTCCTCTCTCAAAGTATTTATCACAAGTGTTGGTGACAAATTTTCTATCTTCCCAACTAGACATTAAGCTTTAAGACATTATGTCTGACTTTCATCCCCAGAAATTACCCAAGTACTAAAGTACACGTAGTAGGGACTCATGTTTTCAGTGTGCTAGGTCTGCCCTGTGCCCTGAAAACACATCAGACACGGGCAGGCCTGCCCTCATGGGGCCACACTCTAAAGCAATAAACAAGTGGAAAACACATCAGTTGGGGTTGTAAGGATGGCAGGGCATGTTCCAGAGCTAGTTCCTTCCACTGAGGAAGGAAGCAGAGGGCTGCCCTAGAGCACATGTGGCATGTGGAGACAGAGCACCTACTTTAGACAGAGAGTGGTCAGCGACAGCTTCTCTAAGAAGCTGACATTGAGCAGGAATGTGAAGAATGAAAGTGAGCCAGTGATGCTAACATCAGAGAAGTGAAGATCCGGGCAGGAAAAAGCCTACTCTATTCTAGGGATGGTGTCAGGAGGTGAGTAGGGCTCAGCAAAGAGGGAACGTAACATATTCTTCATATTCTTGAGCCCACAGTGCCAGAGGCCTATAGCACAGCTATTTTATCACTTGTGGGGTGAATCACTCTAGTGAGGTGATTTGTTCCCTCTGGTGGGAAGGGAGCTAGCTTGGTAATAGAGCCCCCGTACAGCATTGCCTATTCTAGAAAACATTGCAAAGCCCTAAGGCCCTGCCTTCCAAACTCAAATTCCAACGCAGTGAAGTGAACCTGTTCATATTAAAAATATTCCATGCGCTAAAAATTAATTAATAACCAGCAGAGGAACAAGTATGAGATTATTGCTGGTCCTTGTTTGCCTGGATGGATAAAGGTTAAGATGGGGAGAGGACAGGACTTCTACTGTCTTTTCCAACCATCAAGTCGGGATGTGTCTCTTTGAGAAGAGGGGCTTTGCAGGTATCCCTGGGGCCACAGATAGAGCACAAAGGCCTCTCGTAAGGTCTTAGTATCCCAGCCACACCCACTTTATTCCTATGCCAGTTTTGCACCTAGGCACACTGGATCTGGAATATGCCCTGCCATCTGCTCCTGGTGTGACTCCAGCCTTTTTCTGCCCCAGAACAATATCCAAGACATATTGACTGTGAGTAACTATGGATAACGGCAGGAATGCTGGAGCCAAGCACTGTTTACATTTCCTCTGAACAACCCGTTCTCCTGATCCACCATCAAAGTCAGAGCTCCCTCCCTCCGTTCCCCTCTTCCTCCAGCCCTCAGAGACGGTCCACATTCCTAGCTTAGGCAATGCATTCTTGCTGCCCTGACACATACCACCAGAGTGGGCCAGGCAGGCTCTTGAGAGAGCCAAGTTACCCACCCAACACTTGGCTTTGGCCGAGGGCATCAAGCCAGGCCATGGCGTCATAGCAGCCAAAGTCCCTTGATAAGCCACATCAGCTCCACTCTTACAATCGATCATGGCGTTGCCGATGGAGCTGATGAGAGTTACATCAGACTGTCCCCCCGAAGCCCAGATTGAATGACCATGAACTATGATAGGTCTGGTGGTTAACGCTGCCCTCGCTGTGGACGCCACTGCTAGATCCAAATCTGGAGTGGGTTTTGGGGACAGGAGGGGTTTTGATTACACGATGAGCCATAACATAATTGGAACCTCAGGCCATGAAAAGGTCTCTAAGGCAACTTTTGGGTTCAGTTTCATCACTACGAAGTCACCGCTGATTCTACATGATTTTTAACCAATATCCAATGTCTTTCTATGAATAGGATTTATTCATTCATTCGTCCATTTATTCACAACATGTATTTAGTTGTGTGTCAGATCCTGTGCTAGGTATGCAGGATAATGACGTGAATATGACTTTACAGACGCAGAAACAGGGGCTTAGATTGATTTGTGCACATTATTTCCTGCAAAGGTTTCCAGGAGCCCCAGGTGAGAACTGCAGATGTGATTCAAGCCTCTTGCTTTTATGAAATCCACTCATCCAGGCTTTATCTCTTTATGCTCAGGGTTGGTTTGTGGATATGCCACATGCCATTCTTATTTGAGAGTATAAGGACATGAAAATTTTTCATCAGACTTTACCGTGGAAGCTTTTGGAATAATGTATCACTAAGACCATCTTTTTTCTTAATTCCCCCAACTTCACTTTGGTGATGATCTTCATCTTCTGGTCTCTAGCTGCGAGATATCTTGTGCAATAATGACATTGTCAAAATTCATTCCAGAGAAAGACAAAAACTGCATGAAAGGCACTCAGTTGATGTTTTGTACTTTACAAACCTCACTTTACAGCTGAGGTTTGACTATTTATATATGACTTTGATCTCTATCTCCATCTCCTGTTTTAAAATATGTGAATTTCAAGGTGATGATGTTTGCATGTACTAAGTTTCCGTGAAACTAAATAGTCTTGTGTAACCCAGGTATCTTCTGGGGTCTCTCTGCTCCTTATGCTCTACATAGCATTTCTCCAACCTTCATCCTACATCCTATTGAAGGTCCAATTCCCTCCGCACAATTTCTATGAATTCCTGGGGAAACTGGTCATTTTGCTAAAAAAAATCCAGCTCAAAGTTTGCAGGAGATGAAAATAGGGGGCAGGGTGACATCATAAGAACATGGACAACCATCACTTTGACTCTCAGACCTTGCCATGGAAAGATGTCCCTGGCCACCTCACCCCTCACCCCAACTTCTTGCCATCTCACCATTACCTCCCCCACCTCACCTCTTCTCCTCCCTCCTATGTGGCCCTGCACCCCTACCATAAAACTCCAACTCCAATTGGCCTTCCTCTAACTCCTGCTCCAGGACTGAGCTCCAAGTCCACTATGAAAACCCTAAGTCCAGGTGCTCCACTCAATAAAAGGATCTTTGATTTACCGGGAAACCATCGTGGTTTGAAATAGGAATATTTATTTCTCATAAAACATTTGCAAAGTGCTTTCCAGCACTGATTTCATACCAACCATGTTCCATGCCTTTAACTTAGGTTTATTCTTATGTGGAACACACATCTATGTTGACAGGCCCAGAAAGGCCTTGCTTTAAAGTAAAAGACACTTTACGAAACAAACAAAAAAACAAAGACACGAAGTGTTAAATTATGTAAGAAAGGTCCAGGGATAAGATTATCTCCAAGGGACATCTAATGTCCCCTCTCAATTCCAATGTTCCATAATTCTAGATCAAGTGCCACAATGCCCAGTTAGGGGCACAGAAGAGGCTCCCAGGGCCAGGTGCATTTGGTCCAGCCAATTCATGTGGACTAGACTTGCAAAGATAAGGAAGACAACATTTAAAGAAAGCTTCACTGATTCCACTTTCCTTGAAATAAATCAGAAGACTACAAGAAATCAATACTGGGACTTTGTCTGCAGTTTCCGGGGCATTCTCAATGATCTTTTACCCTTTGCTACTTGCAAAATTAGAAGATTCTGCTGCAAAGACCTGTCTTTCCATCCTTCTTTCCTTTGAACAACTTTGAGGGCCTCCTATGTTTTGGGCAGTATGCTAGCCACTGGAAACACATAAAACAAGTAAGATAGAACACCGCCCGACACACACAAGGAAGGAGTTCAAGTTCAATGGGAGAAATAAACAAGAAAACAAATGTAACTCAGGCTCAGACCTTCTTCTCCCTCAGTTCCTGCAGCCAGGCTGCGGGCTCTGACCTCCCTCATTCAACTGCAGGCACAATGTACAGCCCCTTCTCTGGCACACTCACCCCAAGGCCATTTCCACGAGCCATCTGGTTATTTTAATGTCATATATTAAGCCTCTCAGGATTCAGGATCACCCCCAAGGTCTCTTCTATCTCCTGGCTGGTCCTCTCCTCTTCTTTTTCCTCTAGCCCAAATGAATTGGCCTGACCCAAATGCACCTGCCTCACTCCCCACTCTTAGGAGTGACAAAAATTCCCCTTTTTGCCCCACACATAGCAATTCCGAGGGCATCTTTTATTAGTTGAGTGTAACCTTGGGTGTCACCCTCAAAATATTTTTTTAAAATAAATACAGGGTCTTTCCAAAAAAATTTTGGGAGGGGGAGGCAGGGGGTCTCTGTCTATGCTCAGATAACATAGCTGTGCCCAGAATGGGATGGGTCTTGTCCAGCACAAGATAGAAGAGGCACCCTTGAAGTGAATAAAGGGAATTCTGGTAGATGAAATATATTTCTAATTCTCAGCAAGACCATTCCAGAAATGTAGGGAGTTGGCCAATGGACTTGCCAATGTTTGGGTTATGTTTCAACCCTGATTGAGCACCAGAACTGCACACGGTGCCAGCTCCAATGTGCTTTGAAAAAGGCTGGGTACATTATGCTGCTCTGTTTTTGTTTTTTTGGGTTTTTCCCCCATGTGTCTGGGATGTTTCTTCCATTAAAACCAGGACTTTTCCTCACTCTGGGCCTACACACAGAATCCAGCCCAAGCCCTTACTCCTGGGAGACACTAAATCTACTTTGGTGCCAAAAATTAGAAATAATATGGTCAAAAAAAAATGTCAATAACTCCATGGAGAACCTTCATGGGCTGGATCATTTCACTCCATATTCCCTGATGAAAAGAAGGTTTTTTTGCTCCATAGTGACAGGGCAATGCTAGTTTTTTCTTTTGTATTTCTGTCTAGGAAGAGAAAGCAGATCCAAATGCCAAGGCCTGTTCTTCCTGCAATGTGGTGTGGGAGTCTCTCTTGTTCCCTCTGACAGCAGCTCTTCATCTCTTTTTGCTATGTCCTTCTTACATTCAGGGTCTGCGTCGCAATTCATGACTCCAGATGCAGTCTCCCTAGCAGACAGGCACTCTTACTAGGGTAGCCTACACAGAAGATTCCAGAAAAACAAAATAATTGTCTTCAAAAATAGCTGAAGAAGGCCTGTCACATAGAAGAGGAATTAGATTTACTCAGCACAGTACCCTAGGAAAAAAAGAAATAAGAATAATAGATAGAAGCTACTAGAAGACAAAAATATCTTTATTACATAAAAGAGGGTTTTAGACCAAAACTAGAATTGAGCTATTCTGAAAATCTGAAGTTACGTGTTATCCTAGCTTCCTACCCCCAAAATCTATTCATAGTGCTTATTTGCATGAGGCATTAGAATGTCCTGGGGAAAAGACTTAAGCCATGTTCAAACTTGGGGTTCAGACATAAAGACAAGCATGGTGAATTTGGGGTGTGTGTAGAACACTCCCAGAGAAGCTAAATCCCAAAGGGAGAAGGAAAGAGGAATCTGCAATGAAGGCAGAAAAACACTGGTGTGCTGCACACAGCCCCAGGGCCCGGCCATTGGTGTCCACAGTAGGAGTGCAGGTTCTGGGCATAGCAAGGTGGTGGCCTTGTTTTAACCTGCCCCAGTCCCAGGCACCTTGGTGACATGTGCATCCATTGAAATGTGTAAACATTACAAGAGCCAGGCTATCTGAGAACCCAAGCAATTCTTCAAAGAGAACCACAGAACAGTAGCCCACTGAGAAAAGGAAACCATTTCTGTCTTGGCTGGAGAAAATTACCATCAAATAGCTCAGAGCAGCAGGGAGCATCTTCAGTTGCCTGGGGCAGGTAGGCCTAAGCTCCCACAGCAGCTGAGCAGATTCAGGCCCCCATTCAAGGTGGGCGGAACGGAGCGGGAGTCCTATCCTTAACAGCATTACCATGAGGACCAAAATCCTGAAGGCACACAGATGAGGGTCACCAAACTATCAAATGCTGTGTCTGCATATTTTTAATGTTTTTCTAAGGTCACATTTATTGAGGTATAATTTGCATATAGTAAAATTTATCCTTTTACATGTGCAATTGAATAATTCTCACAAGCACTTACAGTTGTAATTTCACCCCCACATTTCCATCACCACAAAACATCCCTTTATACCTCTTTGCAGTCAACAGCTCCCTTCATCCCCTGCCCCTGGCAACCCCCAATCTGTGTGTGTGTGTGTGTGTGTGTGTGTGTGTGTGGTTGTGTGTGTTATACATACACATACACTCTTTGTTGCCTGTTCCAGAACATTGTATAAATGAAATCATACGTAGCCTTTTGACATTTTGAGTCCGGTTTCTTTCTCTTAGATAAAACATTTGAAGTTTGTCCAGAATGTCACATGTATCAGTAATGTGTTCTTTTACTTGCTGTACTAGTAGTATTCCACAGCGTAGATATGCCACAGTTTGTCTGTTCACCAGTTAATGGACATTTGGGTTGTTTCTAGTTTTTGATGGTGATGAATGAAGTATTTGCACACAGGTTTCAGTAGGGACATATGTTGTTATTGGGTAAGTATCTAAGAGTGATATTGCTAGGCCATATGGTAAGTACACATTTAACTTTATGAGAAACTGCCAAACTGTATCCCAAAGTGGCCCATTTGGCACTCCCGCTATTACAGAGGTCTCATTTGCACTCACAGATCTTCATTTGAGAATACTGAAGATGACTTCTCTTGCTCCAGTGTCCAGGAGGTCAGAAATATCCAGAAATGAAATCCAAAGCCCCTGGAAATAGTGAGTTTCCTGTCCTTGTAGCTACCCAAGCAAGGACTGGGTGACTGCTAGTCAGGGATGTGACCAAGCATAGATGTTTGGCCTCCCAGATCTCTTCCACCTCCGGTTTCTGGAATGCTACAAACGTACACGAACCCTAGCCGGCATTGTAGACCTCACCCTCCCACATTTCTTACTGCTTGGCTCACTGGGCAAATGCGTGTCTCAGTGTTTGACGTCCTTATCAGTTTGACTGATGTGTTTCCCAAAGTCGATATTTTCATGCAGTCAATTGGATCTCTTAGTGGTTTTTGCAAAGAGGTAGTAAATTAACAGACCACCCACATTCTGTTTCAGGTTCATCTGTTGACCTGTTTAGGGCTGTAAATATTTTGCTCAGCTGCTCTTTTCTTTAGCTTCCCCATCTGGGGATAACGGCACCCAGCCCTCAAAATCCCACAGAGTACCCCAAGAATAGGAATAACTCAGCAGTGAAGTTGGCCATTGCAACTGGAAAGACAGTTGAACATGGATGACATGTGGGTGTGCTGTCACCTTGCAAAATGTCTGTAAACAATCTCTAAACCAGCACAACTAATTTCCCACCTCCCATCTCTGCCCTCTTCCCAGCCACTCCCACCCTTCCTAGGTTTGGGAGACAAATGAACTCACTCCCTCTCCAGCCATGTAGTTGACAAGGACAATGGGTTCCAGCCAGTGCCATGAAGGAGCCAAGAGCTCAGTGAGCAGAGGACATCTCTCCTCCCTGCCCCTGACCTGTCCTGGACCTGGGGACAGATGGGAGGGCAAGAGTCTGCCTGGAGCACCATATGGAGAGCACACTCGACTCTGATCTCAGCCACAGCATGTCCAAGTCATGAAAACCTGGGTGAGTGATGACTTCTCCTAGACTGTGTCCGGACTCTTTCATCTATAAAATGAGGGTAGTAACACTCCCTAACAAGATTATTTTGGGAATTAAAAATTATACATTTAAAACATCTGGCACATACTAGGCACTTAATAAACCATAGCTACTTTTATTATTATTGTCTTCCTTCTTTCTGTAAGGACTTAAATAATCCTTGTTTCTACAAGGATTAAATCCCAGCACCCACTTCACCAGATTCTCAGATGTACGGCTGGGAAGAAGGGGTGAGGGTGGGAGTTATGGGAGTGGGCTCTCCTCTCTCTGTTCCTATGGTCTGAATAGGGGTGTAAACAGGTTCTCTGCTTTTCATCAACTCCATCCTTGGAGGGCAGCCTCAGAGTGACGGATGCGTTAGAATTGAAATCATTCAAAGGTCACTTTTCAGCTACTTAACTTTAGAAACATCTTTTAAGGAGGAAATTAATGCAGGTGGCTGATTTTGAATAATCATTATTAATATTTGGTTATAGACATCATTTCTTTGGCACTCCAAATGTTCCCTCGCCCTCCCACGCCCACCCCAAACCATGGAAAATCAGGAGTTGGCCTTGAACACCATGTTCTGCCTCTGCTTGCAGCTCGCAGGCAATACCTGTTTGTGGGACAAACAGAGGAGTCCGGTTTCCAAGGCTGTCAATCTGGAAGCCAATCCATTTGCTAAAAAGATTGGAAACAGCGTCTCAACAACTTACAGCTAGGCATGAAGACCTTGGCCTCCAGAGAGGCTCTCACATTACGGACTTGATGGAAACCACTTGCGTAGGGGGCTTGGAGAGACAAGGCCCAGGTCACTTTGTTCCTGCTCTGGGAATCTGAACAGGAGAGGCTTGTCTCCAGATCCCAGGCTTAGATACCACCCTGGTCAACAAGCTGGTCTGGCAGCTGGGGGTTTCTCCCAAATCAGCCGCCTCCCTCTTCCCTAACTCTTTCTCTGTTTCCAAACACCACGTTAGAAGTCAAGCTCTGCTCTTCTGTCAGGTTATTTGGAGTAGATGCAGGTGAAATAGCATGCTTTGCAGATGGCAGAAAGAGGTTAGGCAGAGCTCAGGGAGCACCATCTCTCTCTCTCTCTCCAGGATCAGCTTCACAGAGACCCTGGTCCTCTGAGATCCCCTGATAGGCTCAAGATGGGAAAGAGGTACCAGTCAATAGCAGAGTGCAGAGAACACTTGAAAGAAGGCCCAGATGTGGGAATCACATGCGTGGACAAGCTATCAGACCATTGAGGATGACCTTTTGACCAAATCACCAAAAACAAAAACTACAGATCTGAAAGAAGCAGGCTAATGAGAGTGTTGATACCCTCAAATCAGACAAGCTCAATGCCAGCACTACCTCATCAATCCCAGACACGTGATCCAACAAATTCCCTTTCATTTCTAAGCCACTGTGACCTGGGATTCTCTCACTTAAAACCACCAAAGCTGCAGCTATACCCTAGGTCATTTGCCCAAGGTACACTGAAAAGGAAGCCCATCTGTGCTATGAAGCAAGGCCGGTCTGCTCCAAAGCCATGCTTTCTTCCATTCCCATGTCGCCCTTCATGCACCTCTTTCCCAATGCCAAGTTCATCAGCAACTCTAGCTCTAGAGCAGGGAGAAGGAAGATTAAGTATTTTGTTCAATAACAAAGTGTGCTAAGAATGGCTCCGGTGTTGGGACTACAGTGGTGAGGACACCAGTCAAGGGGGAGCAGGTTTGCAAACAGACTGGATTGAAGGAGGGGAGGAAGAAGGCAGGAGAAAGCAGGAGCTACAGCCATGCTCTGTGGCATCGGTTCTGGATGCCTTCTCCTCCTTACAGCCAGGAGAGCTGAGTGTACCACTTTCTGAGAAAGTGTATCCATTTAATTTCTTCCAGTATAATTTTCCAAGGATTTCTAGCTTGGCAGATACAGAACATGTATGCCCTGTACTGACTACAGCCAAGCAGGATAAACAACAGAGCTTAAATATAAGACCTGGCCTCTCACACCTAGTCCCATTATATATATGAGGCCATTGAGACTCAGAGAGGTTAATAGCAACTACTAGTCCATGCTCACCTCCCTCCAAGATCAGATGACAAATTAGACTAGACAGAGGTCTTCAAAGCTAAAGGCACTGCACAAATGTAAGATGCTACTTTTCAAGGAGGTAGAAGCTAGTGTATGTATCTCTTTGGTTGAATTACCTTTTTGTTGCATGCTGGGTAGAGCCAGGGACTCTGATTGACACATGGCCCACTTCTATGAATTCCTGTTTGGAGAGGGGTCAGTAACGATGACAAGTTAAGATGAACCATTTCCATGACATAAAGACACCACCTTCTACCACAAGGAAAATTCCAGCATTCCTAAAACACTCCTAATGCCTATCCTCTAAAGCCACCTTACACAGGAAGATAGGGTAGAATCAGAGCCTCCAGTGGCAAGTTCTCCCCAGGAGGACATCTGGAAGGAAAGCAAATCATTAAGATATATTCTCATTAGGTAAGTCAAATTTGTGTACCCAAAAAGATTAAGACTTTCAGGGGTATCTTAGTCAGGGTTCCAATTACAAGTAACAGAAATCAACTAAAGGTCAGTCTGCTCATTTCTTACTCAGAAAAGGAATTTAATGGAACAACATTGGGTAGTTCACAGAATTAACAGGAAGTATGGAAAATCCCACTCTTAAGGGAGAACAGCCAAGCTTGTGCTCCAGAAACCACCTGCTTAGGGTGTCACTCCCACTGCCACTTGACCTGGGACACTACCTCTACCAGCACCTGCATCACTACCATCAGACCCTGGATTCTGGTTGTTATCACCAGAATGAGTCCTATGCCACCTCAGATTCTTTCTGTCAAACCTCTTGAGACTCAAAGTCCTCTAGTGAGGACATCCGATAGACCTGTATTGAGTCACATGGCTATAACCTCACCTCCAAGATTCCAGGAGGATGGGAGTCTGACCCTTGGAGCTTCCTCTGTAGGGAGAAAACCTGCTTTCCACCCTCTAGACTCACACAATGGTGGGTCCTCCTAGCATAGAAGAGGTTGGGATGACCGCCAGCCAACTGGCAACTAGTGTCCCCTCCCCTGTGTTTTTTCATTAAACCTCTACCTCTTTGCAGGTTGACAAAGAAACCAGCCTTGCCAGGAGGGAATCTTTCCTCTTCTCCATTAAAAAAGAAAAAAAAAAACAAAAACCTAAGAGATAGAATTCCATCAGACACTGATTACAAAGTCTCATGACTTTTAAAGACAGGGATTTCTTCTTGGCATCTTATTCTGTTCTCTTCAGCAGATGGACACCAAGGGTTAGGAACTTCCCCACCATCAACAGTGTCTCACAGGGTCCCAGTCAATCTTTGGCAGTTTGGAGAACTGAGACTCTGTGTGGTCCACCGCACTCCACCTCCAGCTTTATCTTATGCTGTGTTCACTTGCCCTAATCCTTTGAATTCCTCACCCCAATCTCTCAGCTTACTGCCCCGTCGTGCTCCTCACCTCCTGCACAGACCAGCCCCGCTTGAAACCTAGAATGCTAACAGTGCTCTGATAGTGGACTTACATAATGGTGTGGGCCAGGATAGCTGGAGAGCAGGCTCCACTCTCATTCCAGCATGGAAACTCCACACCAATGCATCTTCCTGTTTTTAACAAGATAGCTCTGCCTGCTCTGGCAAACATGCCTAACCAAACTGGAAACCGAAATGCCCCATCCTGGGCCTTGTGCCTTCTTCACTCACCAAAACAAGCCTTTCTGAGCTGTCCAGAAGATTCCAGATCTCAGAACGGAAGAGTCTCACAGCTCCAGGCTCTGCGTGCTGACTCATTTCTCATGGGCAAGTTAAACCCCCATTGGGAGAGAGAGCTAAGCTACAGGTGCCCCAAACCCAATTCCAAAAGCCCTCCAGGAACAGGGCTCAGAGGGAGCCGAGGAAGTGGAGACAGGGTGGCAGGGCTGGGAGGCTGCCAAGGGACAGGAAACGAGCTTCTGCCCTTCGGTCGGTTTCCAGGAGTGAGTCCTTCCAGCCAGACTGAATGGGACACATACAGCTGCCTCCCTGATGGGGTTTCAATGTTTGTTTCCTCTCCAAAGCTGCAGCTGGAGAGGACAGTCATACAAAAACGAAAACAGCACTAAGAAGCCCTCTTCAACTTCCCTTCAGCCCAAATGAAGTAGAAATGCAGCCAACAAAAAATAGTAGAAAATAATACCATTAGCAACATTAGCAATTCAGCACAGGGTTAATTAATAATGTTGCTTAAGAAATAATTATTTGTTTGGTTTTTACATTTCTAGAATCCTGGGAAGTAAATTTAGTTTAACAAGGGAGAATTAAGAGAGACTTTGAGATTGCAATGGAAATGTCTTCTGAGCATTTCTTAAGTCAAAGTTAACCGTCTTGGTTCTATTTAAAATATGTGAGATTTCCTTGTTAACAAAGCAATATCTGTTCATTGTAGGGAAAAAAATCAAAATTCAATTAAATGGAAAAGCTTTCTAAAAATTCCCCTCAATTTCCCCTCCCATAAGATGTGCATATGTTCCAGATTTTTTCTGTGCACTTATTAATGTTTTGTTTTTATAAAAATGGAATCACACATATTTGTAATCCTTTTTGCTTTCAATTATATCAATAACATCTAATCTAGGTTATTATTTTAAATGGCTATATAGCACATCATCACATAGATACACCATCACCTCATCAACAAATCTCTGTTATTGAATATTTACTGTGTTTCTAATATTTGGTATTACAAACAACACCATAATATACTCTCTATCTTGCATATACAACTATATGAATTTACCTGGTCATTTCGTAAGGATATATTCTTACATATGAAATTATCATATGATATTTACTAATTTTTGATATATCTGCCAAACTGCCTCTCAGTAGAGTTGGATCAAATTACACTTTCACCAAGCCATGAGTGCCTGTTTACTTGATATCTGTTTTCATTTACATTGATAACAGTAACATAAGAATTCCTTATCTTTTGGTTATATTGGTGAGATAAGATAAAACTTAATCATTGTCAGTTAATAGAAAAAAGAGAGTAGGAAGGAGGCAAAGTAGAGTCCACCAGAGTAAATAAACAAGAATTAGAAGTAACTTTCTAAAAATATCAAAAATTTCCCTCCCCACCACCCCACAGGGGAAAAAAGGAGGCATTAGAAGCTGACTTTGGGTCAATTTCCAATGCCTTTGGACCAGGAACTCTTTCAGTGTGATCCAACATGGTACAAGGACCTGTGCCACTGGTTAGTCTTGCAACACTCATTTTTAAGTTGGATGTTTCCAATTCAGGTGATGTGTGTGTACAACTTACAGACGGTGTACACGGTGAGCAGTGTTGTGTTTTCTTGGTCCGGAGAAGACCACCCAAGAAAAATATGGGAGCTTCTCAGAGGGATAAAACTGTGCTGGGCCCAGTTTTATCTAATCCAGCACGGGTCCCCAGGGCTTTCCGTTGGTGAGAAGCTTTGTTAACGACACAACTAGAACCCCCAACCCAAATACAGAAGACCCGTGGGACCCAGGTGGAAGAAATGATGCATTTTTTCAAAGTGCTCCTTCTGTGCCTTTGGTTTCCTTCCTTTTACATTTCACATGAATAACCTCTTTCAATTCTCACAACAAACTTTCAAGGTAGATTTTATTGTTTTTCCCACAGATGCTCAGACCACTGTGGCAAAGCCAGTACTTGAATCTACGTCGTCTAATTCCAGTCCCACACCCTTTACACTGCTACTACCTGGTGGGGTTTGCTCACTTCTAGTACAGTTTGAGCAGAGGCCCAGACAAGTGCCCAGAGGTGGCCAAACTCTCCCTGCTTCGCCAGATAAGGAAGAAAACAGTAGTGGGATGACAACATGCAAGGTCTCCTTGGAGTCCTAGGCACAAGAGAAGAGTTCCATGTGCCTCCTTCATAGGGTAATGGACTGCAGTGCTTACATGACTTCTGAGAGGTGTTAAGAAATCAACCCCCATGAGAAAAATTAAATCTAAATGAGTAACACCCAGTCTTCATCTTCCTGGACAAACCCATCCCAGGCCCACATGGCTTCGCATGCGTTGCTTAGAAATCGTGAAGATCACACAGGGACACAGGATGCTAACGTGAGACACCAGTCACTGCGTCTCCTCCTCTCCATAGCAGCCCACGCCCGGAGGCTGGGAGAAGGTCATGGCCACCAGATGTGCTGGGAGCAGGGGAGCGGGTGCCCGAGCCCCGCCAGCAGCCCCCGCCGACTCTGCCGCACCCGCGGTGCTCTCTGACCACCCTGCGGCGCTCACTTCCAGAGAGGCCCCTCTGGTGCTCCCGGTTGCCCATCCGCCCGGGCAGCAGGAAGCAGAGGGGCCGTAACATCCAGACACAGATCATCTGGCGCTCAGTGTTTGCTGAGGCGGAGTAGGGTCTGGTATGCTGGTTTGAGGGCCACTGTCTCAAACATCAAAGCAATGAAAAAATTAAACAAATAAGCCATTTCGAGAAGTTCTCCAAGGTGGGCGAGCGCTCATAAGCAGAAGCTGGTAGAATCCTGTTATCCCAGGTGCCCCCGCCCTCACCACCCTCCCTGGATGCTGCTGAATTCTCTCTCTGCCTTTAGCCAAAGCCTTCCCCTGAGGGAGCTTCCAAGCACTGCAGCTCCCAGCCTCCTCCACCTTCTTGAATTGCATTTAAAAGGCCATTAAACACTGCTCTACTCGGACAAAGACAAAGGCCACACGCTCCATGTTCCAGCCCACCAGGTCTTTCTCAGGCCACCCCCAGTCTTGCCTTCTAGCTTCCTGCCACCTGAGGGGCTTGAATCGCACCGAATCCTCCACTCTGGGGAGACACATCCTTCTCAGACACATCCTTTACTCCACACTGTCACACCAGCTCCCATTGTCACCATGACTCCCATTCTAGGACAGGCATTGACCACAGATGTGCCAAGGCCATCTCTGCTAATCCACAGATTCACACGTCACATTGCAGGAACTCAATTCCTTTGTGACTAAAACCCAGGTAAGAAATCTCGTCTTCTCCACTTGCAGTAGTTTCTCTCTTTCTCACTCACCAAGCTGCCTCATTCCAGCAGATTCTGAGACCCTCTACTGTTCTAAGAACATACAAGTCCTCATTCAGTCTCCACAACACCTAGGAGAGTTAGATATCATCATCCCCATGTCACAAGGGAGGAAATCGAGGTTGAGAAAGATTGTATGATTTGCCCAAGTTCACACATCCAGCGGGAACCTACCCACAGAGATTCAAACCCGGCTATTGACAACACGTGCTCTAGCAATGCCAGTCTCTAATGCAAGGGCCTGGCTCCAGATGACACAGCTGTTCAATGGGGTTAGGAAATAGAAACAAGAGAAAGAACAGGGCCAGAGGAAGGGAGTAGCAGAGATGAGCTAAGAGGTAGCCTTACTGTCAAGGTAAATAGTTGAAGTTTTACATTATAGACATTTAAGCAGAAAAGCAAAACTAGGGGGAGGAAAAAAAACTAAGGTAGAAAAAAATGGTCTCACAATCATGTCTAGGTCCCTGCCTCCAGAAAGGCTTCCCTTAAGTTATCCAAACTGGGTAGAATGGTTTCTCAGAAATCTAAGCCACTCCATGCTTGTGTGGTTTGAGACCCATGAAAACACCATTAAACCCTCACCAGAGGCTCCCTGCCATGGGGGCTTTCTGTCTCCAGCTGCCCCAGGACAGCTGGGCTGCAGCAATGGCTTGGTGGCAGCTCTGTTTGTAGCATAAAGCTTCACTCTGTCCCCAGACTCTGGGCCCTGACACAGTGCTGTGCTTTCTGTGGGAAGCCCCTGTCTCCCCACACCAGGCCATAAGTGTAGGATGAATCCCACAATATCTCCCATCTGACCCTGCATTAGAACTAAAGTCCCAGGCCATTCCTGGCCGAGGGGAGGGCTGGGCACCTGGGAACAGATTTGCATGGAACTGCCAGGAGCTCAAAGTACCCCCAGGCCAAGACCCCTGTGCTGGGAAGCCAGTGCCCTTGGGTCCTCTGGCCAATTCTGGACTCTCTTCCCGGAGGCCTTGTCGTGGTGAACAGGACAGCATAACCAGGAGTCAGGAGACCTGGGTTCTTGTTCTAGGCTAGTCGCCAATCAGATGTGGGGCCTTGAGCAAGTCACTGACCTTTTCCAGGCCTCACCTCTCTCATCTTAGGAATGTGCCACCAGCCCTCCCTGCTCTGCAGGGCTATTGAAAGAGCAAGGAAGAGTGTGGATGCGGAAATGACAGCCAACTTCCAGCTTGGTGAGCTACTGGGAGAGAGAGGGATGATAAATAGATATCTCTCAGATTTCTGGGAACAGTCTCAATAGCAGATGTTCTTCCCTGGTTTCTTCATAAGTATTAATACATTTGTACTTATAAGGTGGCATGTCCATGTCCTGGTCAAAGAATAGGGAAGATGATCCAATCCCAGAGGGATGGACACAGCCCAGAGGAGGGATTAAGGGTGTGTGCTTTGCAGTCCCAACTCTACCTCTGTTGTGTGTTGAGCTGTGCGATCTTAGACTAGCTATGCAACCTCTCTGGGCCTCAATTTTTTCATCTGTAAAATGAGAATATTAGTAGTTTCACCTGGTTGGAGGCACATAACACTTAGCACATACGTAGTCCTCAGTGAATGGTGGTTGGTGATATTCAAATTCTGACATTAAGGCTCTGTCTGTGTAGCTCTGTCCTTCCACTCCTCCCCATCCCAAACACCCCAGGTATATCTTGCAGGTTTGATGGTGGGTGTGTTTGCGGGGTTTGCCTCTTCGTTTCTGCTATGTCTTCCTCTCGGAGAACAGCAGATATGCTGAGGTAGCTGTTGAGCACAGACACAGGGCTTGTGCCACCTCCAAACTGCGGCGGGGGCTATAAATGGCCTCTGGAGCCTGAGCAGAGTGAGCAAGGCCCCTGGAGGAACGTACTGACACCCCCAGCATCCGACAGCAAGCTGCTCAGTGTGGAGCTCTGCTGGGCACAGTTGCTGTCACTTACGTTCACTGACGCCAGTGTCCATGCCATTTGTCTGCATGAGGGATGCCGTCATGTGGCTTGATCTAACTCTCCTAAACCCTGGGCAGCAAGGTTGCATCTACCACATGAAAATAACCAGTTGAAATGTAAAGAATATGGTCAGACTCAGAATTCACGTAAGTCACCACCTTACCACCCTTCGAAAGGTTTTATTCCTCAATGTGATCAGGTAACTTGTGACTGGGGACACAGCCCCAAAAACATGGACTCATGAAAGGTCAAGGTTCCAAGCCACCCTTGAGACCATCTGATCCAACACCCTCGTTTTCCTCCTGGGAACAGCTAATGCCAGAGAGGGGAAGCGACTGACCTAAGGTTATGCAGTTAACCAGCAAGGAGCACAGGATCCAGTAGAGGAGTGGGGGCACCTTCACACCTCTCAGGTGGGAGAAAACAGAACCGTGAAGAGAGGGGAGGTCTGTTGGGAGGTGGAGAGTGATGCTGGTTGGATTTCACGGGCATCACAAAGGGTGAGCACAGGAGTAAGGGCTAGAAGACCTGGGTCCCCCACTTGTCTCTGCTGCAAACCCGCTGGGCCCCCGTGGGCTGTCACTCCCCTCTCCCTAGGTCTCAGTTCTCTTGTAAAGGAGCACCCCATCTACCTCTCAGAACAGTTTCAAGGAGCAGAGGTGAATGTGTTTTGAAAACCATAAGGCTCTACCTGTGTACAACCAGATTCTGCCCCAAGGCTCTGGGAGCAGGCAGAGGTAGAGTTCAGCAAGCTCTCTGAGCAGATCCAAGACTGAGGGGTTCTCTCAGCAAAGGGGGCCCAGAGCGCCAGCCTAAATCCATGTCATTCAAGCAGGGCCCAGGTTGTGTCTAAGCAGCTTTGGTTTTCAAAGATTAGGAGGGCGATGGAGTGGGAAGAAAAGTTGATGAGGCAGCAAAGTCTGGCCGCGGTCCCACACTACCCTCTGCAGGACTCTCGGGAGAAGGCACCTCTGCAGGGCTGGCTCAGGCTGCTACAGACTGCCCAGGGTCAAGGGATCCATTCCCCTGCGTCCAGGCAGGTCACACCCTCTCCAGGTGGAAACAGGGGCGTGGACTGTCCCCACCCTCAGCAGGCTGTTCTGTCTTCAAACAGCGCAGGGCTCCTTCGGTGCCTGGCCTCATCTTCCTCCCGTCCTGATACCCGCCGCTTTCCAACCTGCCTTCTGAGGAGCCAGCCTTAATGTCTCTCACTTCTCACTCTGAAGCCAGGATTTAGAAGGTTCTAGAAAACAGAACAGCTCTGGCTCCTGCCCGACTTGCTGTATCCTCTCTGCTCCAGAATAAGCTGGTTTCTCCACACTCTAGACATTTTTCAGTTCTTGGGGAAAGCCCCCAAGCTGGGGGAAGCATGCCCTGCCTGAGTCAAGGGATGAGCCAGGGCCCTGCAGGTCTCGGGGATGAACCAGAGACTCTGTGACTTCCCAGAGCATCAGACTCAGACTCCACAACTGACCTGGGATTAGGAGGGAGACGTCAGGGCCCCAAAGCCTACCCCATGAGAGTGTCCTCAAAGGCCCTCACTGTACCAGACCCTCCCCCTCCTGCATCCTGTCCCTGGCTATGCGGTTCAAAGCAGGGCACCCTGCAGCTGTCTGACCAGCCTCCAGGCATGGGCTCAGGCCACGCTCCCTGTGTGCCCTTGTGCAGACCCGGGAGCTGCTGCAGCCGGCCTGGCCATGTGACGCGGGTGATTCACACACCCAGATGCCCAAACCAGCTTCTCCTTTCTTCCTGTCCCAGGCCATCACAAAAGGCACAGTCTCAGCACAGAGCAGCATTGTCCCCAGGGTCAGGAGGGGCTGGAAGCCAAAGGGAATTAGGAAGAGAGGGAGCCGGGCTCAGGGTGGTTTTCCAGGCAGCATATGCACCTCGTGCGGGCCAAGCCCACTTCCTGTCTTGGCTCCAGCTCTGGAGCTCAAGTTTACGTCTCCCTCCTTTAGAACCAACTTCGGTTTGGGCTGTTGGCTTCTTTTATTTTCCACTCTCTGCACGTGTGCATTTCTTTGCAAAGTATGCACGTGCTGTTTCTTTTTTTTTCTCCAGCACACATCGTTCTTTAGAGATTATAATGTAAATTCAGAGTCCGGCAGCCTTTGTCTTTTGGGGCATGCTCTATCCTTTGTCTTCTGCTCCCCAAACCCAACCAAACATAGAGCACAGGTGGGTGGATGTGGTCACAGGTAGAAGTGATCACAGACCTGGGGGTTCAATACCGGGGAATGGGAAAGAGAGGAACCTGGTTAGCATGCGGGGAGCCCCAGATGAGGGGATGTGGCCAAGATTGGGCTGATCAAGGATTTGGGAAATTATTCCAATTCCTCCAAGGCTCTAATTATAAAAATCTTCATCTCTGAATTGCTGAAAATAAATTCCCAGTAAATAAACACTCAGGGTTGGAAGGTCTTTTGGAGTCCAGGTGGTCCCATTTGATCACCTGAGAGGTAGTTCTTCCTCCAGAGCAGGCCCATGGCAGGCAAATCTGACTGTCCCACACCTGAGCAGCTCAACTCATTAGAAATCGCTTCAAATGTCAGGTCGAAATCTATCCCCCATGTGGTAGATTGTAAAAGTGGCCACCCTTCTTCTCCTTGTATCCATGCCCTTTACATGGGATTTTGCAGGACTGATCTTAGGACTGGCTTTGACCAACAGTGATGCCATGCATTACTGGGTCTAGGCTTCAAGGGACCTCTTTCTCTGAGCCCTGTCACCAGCATGAGAACAAGATCAGTATAATCTGCTGGAGGATGAACGAATGTGGAAGAGAGCTGAGTCATCCCAGCTCAGGTCTTCCTAGACCAGACAGGCCGCAGCCAAGCTACCAGCTGATGGCAGATTCATGAATGAGCCCCAGCAGACATCAGCCACACCTGGCCCGGGTCAGCAGAACCATCCAGCTGAGCCCAGCCCAAATTGGTGGCTCTCAGCATTATGAGCTAAATAAATGATTGCTGTTTAAAGTCACTAAGTTTTGGGTGTTTTGTTACACAGAGAAAATAAACCAATGCACACCATAATAGCCTTCTACAGCTATACAGAATAATCCTGATTCCTTGTCTGTGAGGACAGCCCTTTAAATACTGAAATACTTATCGTTGCCTCTAAGCAGCAGAATGGCTCTAGGGGAAGTCACGCAGACTAGCTCCTGTCATAGAGGAAAACCACACGCCAAGGCATCCTTCTCCATTTCTTTCCCACTTAGTGCCAGCCCAGGAGCTGCAGAAGCCTTGCAGGTGGTGTCAGCATCCTTCAGTAACATCTTGTCCACCCACCGGTGCGCTCTTACAGCCTGCACTCCAATACTGCAATCTTTCCAGCACATTTTACTGAAAATTAAGAGACCTGGAAAGATTGAGGTGAGGAGGGCACCAAAAGTACAATGAAAATGCTTAAGTCAATCATGCTGCTTGAAGCCACTTCTCCCCCAAATCTAAACTGCCAAAAAGCCTCCAAAACAAATGTCCTTGGCAGGCTCCAAATGGAGCCCTGGCCCCATGGGCCACAGTGGTGGAAGGTGGGCAGAGGCTGCTGGTCCCAGCATTTGCCACGTGGAGGCAACAGCAAAGCACTAACCTCGATCCTGGGGTCTGCGGGGGGTGGGGAAGGTCACCTCACCACCACAGGAGACGGCTCGGACCTACTGCAGCCTCCGTTCAGAACCAGACGCAGAGGGAAGTGGTGTTGTGGGAAATGGCTGCCATCTGTGGATTTTCTGGCTGAAGACTTTGCTGCAAAGTTTGCCGGTTTCAAACGAGCCCTTGCAGCGTGGCTTCCTGTTTTTCGCTTGCACTCCCCGTGTGTCACGGCACAGTTATTCTGGGACATGTTCTCAAGATGGACACGGTCTCCAATTTTCTTTCCCTAATAACAGTGCGGGAAATAGGGGTGAGGGAGGCAGTGAGAGAGGAAAAATCCCAAACCTCGGAAAAGGATGAAAACACTTCTAAATTCAATTCCGAAAATGAGAAAATCAAGTTGCAGTACACAACCCTCTACCCATTCGATGCAGTCCCCTGCTGCTCGGCCGAGTAGCAAACAGGAGAGGCTTCATGGATGCGAGGAGTGTGAATGCTGTTTGCATATTGTATCGAGAATATTTTGAAATTTCCTTTCCTGAGAGCCTAAAAATCACCAGCTTAGGACGGGAACAGGGTCAAGTGGCCAGTGGCAGGGGCCTGGAAAGATGCCGTCCACCAGCAATTATTTTTCAACCACATAAATGGCCTTGGCCATGGCTCAGAGCAGAACAAAGAAAGGGAAACTCTCTTCCAACTCTTTTCTGTCTTCTACTGGACAAATTCATCAGTCCCGGTCCCCAAATCCATTCTTGTTTGTGGCTCTGAAAGAAGTTTGAAGCCTAGAGTACGCACGTTTTAAAGGTCTTTGGAGCTGCCTTACTTTTGGATTTTGGATGAAAAAATCAGGATGTGTTCGTGTATGTGTCTGTGTGTTTGCACCTGGGCTTATCCAAGCTTTAATCCACATGCACACACATTTGCATTTGTGAGAATGCGGCCGGCCAGTGTGTGTGCACAGGTTTACATAAATAAATATACTATAATACATACACTTGGTGCAAATGCCTGTGTGAGTCCATGAATGTGCACCCTTGTTAGCCGGCATGGGCATAAAGTTGTCATGCCTGTGTGTGTGTGCATGTGAGTGCATGAACACTCCACACGTGTTTTGCTCCAAGGTGTCTGAGGTCTGGGTTCGAGGTGGGGTTGCGTGGGTGTGTGTGCAAGTGCGTGCCTGCCTGTGAGGAAGAGAGCCTGCGTGTGCACGTGCAAGCAGGGCCCCTGGCTGCCCCCACGCCCTTCTCCCTCTCCCTGTGCCCACAGCAGCCTTTGTTTGCCTCCCTTTGGGATCTGCCAGCTAATGGCAGGGGTCCCTCTCCCAGGGAAACAACACTCCTCCCCCATTCATTTGTGTCTCATCAGAGGGTTGACTGGCCTGGAGGAGCCCCAGGCTCCAACCCGTAAATGGCAGCCCACATGGCAATGGACGACTTTCTTAATTGCCCGTGATGCTTGCGGGTGCAGTGCAAACACGACGGTAGCTATTAGGCTGCGAGGCCTGAAGCAGGGCTGCATTTTGTGCCTGTGTGAATTTAGTGTTCCTGGGAGCTGAGAGGCCAGAGCGGGTTATGGCCACAGAGAGGCTGTTATTATGGCCTGGCTCGGGCCTGCCGTTAGCTTCTTGAGACCCTGAGGCCATTTCATCACACTCCAGAATTTCAACGCCCCTAGAATTTCCAAACCAGGGCACCCCTAGGCAGCAATGCCCCCAACACACACACACTCACATACTCTTCCTCTTTCTCTTCTCTGTCTCTCTTTCCCCTTTTCTCTTTCTTTTTTCTTTCTCCTGATTTCTTTCTCTCTCTGTCTCTTTCTCCCTTCTCCATGGCTTTTCTCTCTCTCTCCCTCTTTCTCCCCTCTCTCTTTCTTGCTTCCTCCCTTCCTCCCCTCTGACTTGTTCTCTCCGCCAGTTCCCTAGCTCACAGCAGCAGATCCAGAGCATAACCCCGACCACTCCCCACCCCACCCCCAGCCAAGCCGATCCCTTTGGTCCCATCCAGCCCATTCCTTCATGGCTCTGGGTCCCAAAGGAAGACGTGCTGTTTACACTCATCACCAGGCTCTGAGGAGGCCAGAGAGGTCTAGCAAGGAGCTTTCTGTTTCTTTATTTTCCTATGCTTGCCCCCTCCCAGGCACCTTTGATAACCAGTGCTCAGTCCCTTGTTTCCTGCCTGGAGGCCTCAGCTCACATGGGGGACACTGAAGACCCAGGATAGAGGGAAGACTCAGAGACCCAGTAAGTCAGGGGAAAGGTGCCCGGGCACAGGCCTCCTTCATAGAGGAAGGCACAAACTGCTCTCTGCCAGACACAGACTGGAAGGACGAAGCTCTGAATCCTCCAGTTGTGGCACTTGAGGGAATTCAGAGCAACGACAGCAGACTATCTAGAAGTGCGCCAGGAAATGGTAGTAAGACACTGTTGTATAAATGGCTTAAAGTTTTCTCATTCAAACAGTGCCGCTGGCTCAATGAATGCTGGTGGGTGAGTGAACAGTGGGTGAGTGAGCGAATGAATGAATGACTAAGGGGCTATGAGGTTCCCTTCCCTAGAGAGTCCTGGGGATGAAAATGATACTAAATCTGGGTAATCTCTCCTCAAAGTTAGGGAATGCAGGAGGTGACATCAGCAGTCCTTCATCCCAGCCAGGACCACAAGAGGTTCCCAAGTGCCCCTGCACAACCTGCTCAGGTGCAGCTGGAAAAGAATAGAACCAGCAAGGCAGGCACTAATCCTGTTGCCCTTCCTGTTTTGTCGACCTTGCCAGGTGTAGGGGGCACTGTCTGACTGGCTGGGAGGAAGTACGAAAGTTCAGCCCCCTTACGCCTAGTCGGGACAGACTCTGAGGCATAACTTGCATTCCACCGTGCCTCTGCAGGATCAAGGCAACACTTGCCCTCCCCCCCACCTCGTGAGTTTTTAACCAGAATTCCATGCGTGCTGGAATCCTTCCCCTTCTCTTTCCTGCATGCCCCACTCCCTTTCAAGTTTCTCCTAGGAGCACTTTGTTAAAAAATCACTTACATACTGATATCTGTCTCAGAGTCTACCCCTGGAAAACTGATCTTAGACAATAGAGTACTCAAACTCAAATGCCTACAGGAGACTATCGGGATATAAATATGAAGGGGGTGTGAAAAGCTCATACTCCAGCTGTCTTAGTTTTGTGCTGCTATAATAGAATACCACAGACTGGGTAATTTATAATGAATAGAAATTTATTTGGTTCATGGCTCTAGAGGCTAGAAAGTCCAAGATCAAGGGACTGCATCTGCCTTATTGTTGTGTCATAACAGGAAGGAGGGCATCACATGGACAAGAGAGACAGAAAAGGGGGCTGAATGCATCCTTTTATAAGAAACCCATTCCTGAAATAACATTAATTCATTCCTGAGAGCAAAGCCTTCATGACCTGATCACCTCTTAAAGGTCAACTCTAATCTCAACACTGTTGCATTAGAAATCAAGTTTCCAACACATGAACTCAGGGGAGTACATTCGAACCCCAGCGCCATCTGAAAAGAGTGCTCGCTCTCTGGCTGATTGCTCCCAGCAAGAGTGGCAGCCAGATTTCCCGATTTTTAAAAAATGTTTAAGAGAATCTATGGTATCTCTGAATTTTTAAGTGTGAAAAACATCTGAGATCTTTTTTAAAACACTGTGCAGGCCAAGCAAAACATATCCACAGACTGGGTTCGACTTTCTGACTATTAGATTCCAACTTCTGAGCTGTTGGTCCAAAGATTCCAGTAAAGAAATGATTGGAGGTGATTTCCATGTCCAGCCAAGATGGCATCCAATGGAAAATTTGGCAAGTATTCAAGAGCAGAATTCTGACCTATCATGAGAAGACAAATTAATCAATCAAAACCAATTTGAAACGGAAACAGATGTTAGAATTAGCAGACAAGGAAACTGAAATAGTTACTATAGCTGTATCTTTATTCTAAAGGTGAAAACTAAAATGTCTGAGATGAAAAATACATTGCCTAGGCTGAATAGAAGATCAGACATTGTAGAACAAACTTGAAGACACAGGAATAAGAACTACCCACAAGGACACATGGAGAGGAATGATAATTTTAGAGAAAAGAACAGAGCACCACTGACCTGCATATCAATTTCAAGCAGCCTAATATATGTGTGACTGGAGTCATCAAATTTGGGTGGGAGAAGGGACAGAAAAATCATTTTAAGAAATACTGGCTGAAATTTTTCCAAATTTAATGAAAACTGTACACCCACAAATCCAGGAAGCACAATGAATTCCATGCAAAAGAAATATGAGGAATATCACACCACATAATCAAACTGCTCAAAACCAGAGATAAAGAGAGAACCATAAAATCAGCACGAGAAGAAGACAAATATGAACAAAGGAGCGGAGGTAAAGATAGCAGATGTCTCATCTTACACAGCACACGTAAGAAGGCAATGGAGCAACCGCTTTAAAGCACTGAAAGAAAAAGTTGTTAACTGTAATTCTATACATAGGGAAAATATCTTTTCCCAAAAAAAGTTAAATAAAGATGTTTCAGGCATAAAAAAGCTGGAAGAATCTATCACCAGCAGACCTACACCAGAAGAAATGTTTTTTTAAAAAAATAAAAGTCTTTTAACTACATGGACAAATGAATCTATTATACACCAGGAGTGAAGAGAACCAGAAACAGTAGCTTGCACTAAATAAAAAAAAATTAACTCAAAATGAATCATAGACCTAAATGTAAAACATAAAACTATCTATGTAGAAAATATAGGGAAAAAACCTTTGTGATTTCTGAAGATTTCTTAAGTACAATGCAAAAAGTACAGTTGATAATAGAACAAATTGATAAAATGGATTTCACCAAAATTAAAAACATCTTCTCTTCAAAATCAGAATGAAAAGACAAGGCAAAGACTAAGAGAAAGTATGTACAAATCATATATCTGATAAAGGACTGGTATCCAGATTTGTAAAGAGAAATGTCAAAATTCAATAAGAAGAAGATAAGTAACCCATTAAAAAAAACAGGCAAAGGCACATGCATGTCAAATAAGCACATGAAAAGACATTTGACATCATCAGTCATTGGGGAAATGTCAATTAAACCCACAACGACATACCACTGAACAGCTATCAGCATAGCTAAAACTGAAAGAACTGACCACATCAGGTGTCGGCGAGGATGTGGAGGAACTGGAACACTGCTAGTGGAATCATAAAATAAGTAAGCACTTTGGAAAGCAGTTTGGCAGTTTCTTAAAAAGTCAAATATATACTTACCATATGATCCAGGTATTTCATTCTAGAATGTTTACCCAAGAGAAATAAAAGTACATGACCATACAAAGACTTGCACATGAATTTTCATAGCAGTTTTATTTGTAATAGCCAAACACGTGAAATAACCCAAATGTCCTTTAACAGATGACTGGATAAACAGATTGTGGTATATCCATATAATGGAATACTGCTCAGCAACCAAAAGGAAAGAACTATTGATACAAACCACAATCTGGATGAATCCCAAAATAAGTACACTGAGTGAAAGAATACAGACAAAATAGTGTACATAATGTATTATTCCATTTATATAAAATCTTAAGAAAGTCGAACTAACCTGTAGAGACATAAAGCAGGTCAGTTATTGCATGGGGGGAGCAAGTGGGAGGGATCACAAAGGACCAGCAAGGAACGTGTTGGGATGATAAACATGTGCATTACCTTGAGTCCAGTGATGGTTTCATGGGTATATACATGTGTCAAAACATCCTCAAAACATCACCTTAATGTGTGCAGTTTACTGTATGCTAATTAAACCTTAATAAAGCTGTTTTCAAAAGAGCTTTATTTTACCGATCTGTCAGTCAATAAATATTTGTTGAATTTTTTTTTTAAAGAAAATAAATGACTAAAAAAGGTGAAGTGTTCTTAACCCAGAACTGGGGTTGGGGGACCACAGCCCGTAGGACAGCCCGACCGTGGCCCCAGGGTTCATTCATTCCCTCTCCACGTGCCTTCTCAGACCCTCCAGCTTACTGGACATTGGCTCCAAGGTCATTGCATTATTATCGGTGAGGAAATGAGAATGTGTGTGGATTTCCAGCAGGCGCCAGAGCTGCATCAACTCTTTATTTTGATAATCTGTATAAAAATATGCCTTTATCAAGACATAATAAGCTATGACATACTAAGCTATGAAAAAAAAAAGTGCTTGTCCTTTATGATAGAAGCATAAACGTGCTGTGGATCAAATATGATTGGTGAGTGAGCCGTTTGTTCTCACCCACTCTGAACGATGGTCTTACCAGTGTTTACTAACAACCAAACCATGAGTTTTCCATAGATTTCTATTCAATTGTCTTAGCCTTTAGGCAGAAACCCTCAAATGACCACTTCAGCGTTTAACTTGTGACTGTGTATCTGATGGCCACCTCATTTATCTTCATTTATATTTTAAGCATTTTCCTCTCATCAACATGTGTTTCTTATCTCCCCAGTATTTTCACAGCAGCCCTGCGGGAGTCCGTGGGGCAGGCTCATTATTCCCACCTCACAGATGAGAAAACCCAGGCACAGAGGAGTAACAAGATCTGCCCGGGACTATGCAGCTAGGCCCACAGACGGAAACGCAGGTCCCCAGCCGTTTGCCAGAGCTACAGGCTGACCACGGCCTCCCAGCAAGGCCAGTGGAGGGACACGTGTCCCCAGCCCTGCTTCACAGAGGCCACGGCCTTCCCCAGCTCCTGGGGTGCGAGGGGCTGTTCTGTGAGGTCAGCCGTGGGGAGCCCCAAGGCCCAAGTGTCCCTGGCCCTGTTAGCCACAGGGACACTGGCCCCGGCCTTTACTCACTTAGTTGGGGGAGGGCCTGAATCTGATGGCCAAAGAGGCCAGAAGATTCCATGGGTCTGGAAGCCAAGGTGAGTGCTTTTTGTCAATTCAGCTCTGTCCTCAGAGCCGACAGGCAGCTTAAATAGGTCTCAGACAGCATCTGTGCTGGGAGCCCAGAGTCAGGGAAAACTGCCTGCCTCCTACGTGCCTCCACCACAGGGCCCACTGCACGGGGGTGGGGCTCAGAGATGGAGGCAAAGAGGGGTGGGGCTGCCCCAAGGAGAAAAGAGAGGGAATTGGGGGTGGGTGCTGCTCTCACAGCACAAACCCTGGCAACCTCCTCCCCAGCTTCGCAGCCCAGCACTCCAACATCTTGTCCCTGCCACAAGGCCACAACCCGAAGAGGTCAGTTAAAATGCCAAAGGCCAGCACATTAAGTGCCAGGCCCTTATCTACACGCAGCATTAAAATTAACCAGCCGGACACCAGCAGGGAACCGCAGCTCCAGAACTGAAGATGGGGAAGTAATTTGGGACACTGGTGGGGTGTGGTGGCTAAGATCAAACCCTGGTGTCGGACAAACCTGTTTTCAGATCCAGCTCTTCAGCTCTTGAACTGTGCAACCTCAGGCAAGTTACCTTACCTCTCTGAGCCTCCATTTCCTCATTTAGCACTGGAGGATGATAGAAATGCCTACCTCATTGGGTTGCCCTGAGGCTTAAGTGAGTGCATACATATAAAGAGCTTGGTAAAGTGCAGGGCACACAGTAATTGCCCATTAAGTAGTTGTTATCGCTGTAGTTCTGGTTGGAGAGAGAAGGGAAGGCGGAGAGTCTGTGCTAGGGGAGATATTTGGGTCCCTGTGGAGGAAGGGGGTACAAGTGCCCAGAAGCCCCGAGGCAAACGAGCCAGGAAGGAGCAGGTGGATGCTAAAAGCAGACACAGGAGGTCACCAAATCCTCTACATCCTTCTTCTCTTTTCTAATTATTGTTCTCATTTGACAGATGACAAAATTGGGACTCAGCTGGTTGCATGGCAGGACCCCGCTGCAGCTCTGGTTTCAACATGGGCCCCTGTCCCTGTGGTCTCTGCTCTACCCTTTGTCCTGACTGGCTCCCTTCCCATCTGGAAATCCACTGGGGACAGGATGTGCCTTTCAACAACCCACTTCCAGCACAGCTCAGCAAACAGCTGACCTGCTCAAGACCATTCCTGGCCTCCACTCCATGGCACTTGCGGACGTGCGTTGGTGCCTGCGCCACGAGACCCTGAAGAATGAAGCCCTGTCTTAGGAGGAGCCTGCCAAGCCCAGCAGCCCACCCTGCAGCCTGCGGTGAGTGCTCAGGACACAGACCTTCCAGGCTTCAGTCCACCACCACGTACTGTTGCAATACCTGCCCAGGCAGCCTGGTGCTAAATAAGCACTGGAGTGGAGAAAGGTGCACAGAGATAAATCACCCAGGCCCCACTTCCCAGCAGAAAACAAGCCACCCAAGTCACAAGGTTGGCTGTGACAAGTGTCTTAGAGGCAGAGGCACAGAGAAAAGGCTCTGAGAGTTCCAAGAAGGGAGTAGAGCCTTCCAGCTGGAGAGCAGGGAGCAGGCATTTGACCCAAGTGGCATTTCTGTTCCCCAGACAGCCAAATCCATGGGGATTTAGGTCCTGACTTTCCCTGATGAGATGCAGGAACAGGTGATGAAGCAGCGAGGAGCACTTCCCCAAAGACCTGGAAGGGGAGCCGGAACTAAAGAGTGCTCTGTCTCCTCAAACCTGCTGCGTCCTCAGGCTGAGATGTCCCAGTCCACCATCCCCCAACCTGAGAGCTCCCGACACAGCCTGGCTGGACTTACGTGCAGATAGGAAGCACTCAGGACCCGCAGGTGACCTCAGAGCCAGCACAACCGGGAGAGAGCTCTGCCGGCAGAAGGCAGCGTGGGAGATCTGAGATCTCACCTCCTGTGCCCCTCAAGCCTCCATGAGTCCTTGGACTCTGGGCCTTTCTCATACCTCAGCCATTCAACAAGCAAGACCCGAGGCCTCTGCCCCAGCCCTGGCACAGGTGCTGGACACAGAACACAACTGGATGGGAAGCTCAAACGACGCCACTTCCTAAAACCTCTCCCCAGGCTTCTCAGGTCCTCTTTCTTTCTTTACTTCCTTCACTCCTTCCTTCATTGAATATTTATCGTTTAATAAATATTTATTGAGCCCTGCTCTCTGCTAAGCATGTGGTCTTTCCCTCTTTCCAAATTTACTTTCTCTGCAGCAGGGCTTCTCGAGCAGAGGTGGGTTGACCCTCTGCCGCAGAAACATAAGAGGGGGGTTGCAGGATAAAGATTTCCAAGGGTTCCCCTCACTGCCACCAGGAAATCTGAGTTTTCAGGCTGTGCTTCAGGGGTCTGATGAAGCTCTAAGTCTGAGAACCCCTGACTTGGAGCTGTTTTCTCACAACTTAACTCTTTCTAGTTTTCCCTTTCAATGCGATTCTCATTTCCACTGAAGACAGTCTGACAACCCAACAGAACTTGGTGTTTCTGCCGGTCAGAGCTAGGTCCCATTCATCTTCTCCCCCAGGACACCTGTTTGGTCTGTTTAGGCTGCTATAAGAAATATTAATATCATAAACCCGGCAGCTTATAAACTACAGAAATTTATTCTTCACAGTTCTGGAGGCTGGGAAGTCCAAGATCAAGGCACCGGCAGATTCGGTGTATGGTGAGGGCTCATTTCACCTCCCAAAGGCCCCACCTCCTAACAGCATCAACTTGCAGGTTAGGCTTTCAACATACAAATTTTAGGAGAACACAATATTCAGACTATAGCAATACCTCCTACTCAATCTGACACAGTTCACCAGAGTAGAAACAGAGAGACCAATGAGAGTGTGTTTCTTAAAATATGCTGGGTCCCCAAAAAGAAAGATATCCAGGCAAGGCTGAATATTAAAAATATTTAACAAGTAGTGCAGCACTGACAATGACCAACCAGAATGAACCCCAGACATAAACAGTGGTCCTCCTAAGTCCAGCTTCCTGAGCATGCGACCTGTGCAGTCACTCGAGGGCTCACAAGGTCTCCATATTAGGTCTGATACTCTACTGTCATGTTCTTGAAATTCTTAATAATTTCATCTTTGTCTTTTGTAAATGAATTCCAGTGGGCCATGGGCACACCCATGAGCAGAGGCGATACAGGAGCATACACACCCATGGCTCTTCGCTGCCCCAGTGGCTTGTAGCATTCACAAGGCCCCAGGAGGACAGAATGCCATGTTCCATCCAACCAGAGCTTGCTTTGAACACAGAAAAAAGGAAATGACTTTTAGGAAACATAATCAAGGAACCTTATCATAGCCTTTCTTTCTTGTTTTGATTCCCTGTATAAGCCAACCATGTACGTATGCTGAAAACGATGCCATAGAAGGAAGGGGAAGACAGGAAAATCCACAGGTCATTTTCCTTTCAGTCCTGCCTTATTCGTCAGTGAGCGGAAGGGAGAGAGAGTCGGCAGATTGTGTGCGTATCAAGAAGTGAAATACAAACAGTGGAGTTAGTTTTGTGAGTGTTACTGCTATGTCATGTATGAACTATGAAATGCAATTGTGTCATTTCAGTGATTCCACTAAACACTCTCGTATTCACATCTAAAACTAGCATTGCACAATGTAAAGAACAGTAAAATTGATAGTAATGATTTAATTTTAAAATGTTTATTTACTTAGAACTACATTAAATAGCAAATTTAAAATAGAATAAGAAACATGGAAGAAAAATAAAAAGCTTTACATTTTAGTACCTTTAATGGCACTTTTCCCCTGCTGTTTGAACAAGAGAGCTGCAGTTTCATTTTGTACTGGAGCCAGCAAATTATGTAACCAGCTCTGGGTACATTTGTACAAGTACAGATGAATATCCATATATGTAATATGGATGCTATATTGCATCTGTAACACAGAAGATAAATATTGGATAACAGCCATCTGGATTAACAATAGAAAAACTTTGCAGACGTCAGAGTTAGAAGCAGTGGTGGGCTGGGGCTGGCTCCTACAGCTCATGCCAGCTCTCAGCAGTCGAGTGTGTGCATCTCTTCCCAAGTCTGCATTCAGCGACTTTACACTGTTGCTTGAAACTGGCCACAGTGGAAGTATTTACACCACAGAAATCAGCAGACACTACAAATTCAGGCTTTTTTCTTTCCCGCAAAGAACTAGTGTTGAAATTTTACCAGCATGCAATTCCTCATTCAGAGGTCATCTAGTTTAACCTCCTCATGATTCAGAAACCAAGCGGAGAAGTGACTGTCCAAGGTCCCACCCCTTCTAACGAGGGGCCTGTCATGTTTCCGAGGTCCTAGCATGGAAAACAGTGACCCCAGGAGGTCTGCTGGAGGCCAAGGTCCAGAATAACTGGCAGCCAGAATCCTGGCAGACATCCCAGTGCCAGTCTGGCCTGCCGCTCCTGACACAACACAGGCCCTCCTGGGATACCACTGGGGTTGACTGGGACTGATTATGTCCTCCCTGGGTTGTCCTGTCACCAGGCAGGAAGGGTAACCTTTGCTTATAAATGCTGGGTCTCGCTCCAGAACATGCTTCTTGGCCCATAATTACTTTCAGAGCATGCTGTTTCCACTTAGGGAAACCTGAGCTTCCTTCCAAATGGCACCGGACGTGACCTGAAATTATATGTTTGCCTGCCGAAACGGACACGCAAGTCAAGGCTGCTGCCTTCGAGTCGCAGTGGACGGGGCCGTAGGAGGGGGCCGTGCTGCCGGGTGAAGCTGAGCTGGAAGCAGGGCCTCTCGCAGGTGCAAAAGTCCCAGTTGTGCTTTCTCCACTCATGCCTGGACCCACTCCAGGTACAGCTCTGCAGCCTGGGCTGCTGGGGACTGATTAGTGCCATGCTCTGCCTAAAGTCTTCATTGGTTAATGCAAAACACATTTGCCAGTCATCCATGATGTGGCAGACGGTGGAGATCCAACCCTGAATGACATGTTATCCTGTCCGTACAGGGCTCACAGTCTGAAAGCAAATAGTTACAATTTAAAGGAGACTGAGATGTGACCCTTGAGAGGAAGAGGAGAAAGTGTAATGCGATTATTTCTGGACCAGCAGAGAAGAGCAGGGTCCAGGGTGGCGTGACAGGAGATTTCCAGTCTTGACGTTGAAGGACAGTAGGATTGAACACACTTTACAGTTTCCAAGCACTTGCATTAACATCAGTGAATTTGATTCTAATAACCACGCTATCAAATAAAATAAGAAAGGTAGTCTTAGCTGCACTTTCCAGAGGTAGAAAGTAGGTGCAAGGTAGTTTGCCCATGATCATAAAACTAGGGAAGAAAGAAAAGTGCTAAAAACACAACTGATGGGAAAGGAGGTTAGACATTAGTTACTGTCTAACTAGAAGAGGAGTTTGTCTTAGGAATTGGAGTGAGGAAGGGCTGAGCTTCATTTCCCTAGATCCTGATACAAGGATGTTCCCCGCACTCTTCCCACTGGGGGTTACTGCCTTGGACTCTCTCCCCCTCAGGCTTCTCTCTCCTCCACAGTTGTTCACCCAGCTCTGGCCACCAGCAGCCCCAGACTCCTGAATCCCCTCAGTCCCAATTGCCCCCGTGGCCCCACCTCATCTCTGTGGGCCAGCCCCAGGGGACCGACGGGACACACACTCCCTTAGATTAAGAGGAGCCCAAGTTTCAGATCGTCTGTGCATGGTGGAGCTGGGTCCAGGTGGAGACTCAGGGGGCTCTCCGAATGTGAGCCCCATACACAGGTGTGCCCTGCCCCTCTAGCTGCAGAGAATCATCTGGAGAACTTGTGTAATGCAGGTTCCCAGGCCCCACCTTGGGCAATTCTGGTTCAGTAAGTCTCTGGGAGGACTAGGAAATTTGTATGATGTTTAAAGGTCCCAGGATGAAAACGAGAGAAGTATCCAGGGGCTTTTAATTCTATTTGTGCTGTTTTATGTAAGCAATACCTATAGGGATAAGAGTCTTCGCCTAATGCAGTAACATAAAGGCAGGTAAAAAAAAAATGTGAAAGCTCTCCAGGTAATCAGATGTGCCCAAGTCTGGGAACTAGTTCTCAAGGCCCTTGGGAGTCATGTCATCAGTCAGCTCTGTCTTCAGGTAAAACTGCCCTTTATTTGATGCCCATCTGCCACCAAGATTTCCGGGAAGAAGTGGTGACTGTCCCTTCCCCCGTGGGTCCCATTCTTTTACCTCCCTCCCCACTGTGGAACCTGCACTTTCTGTCTTCAACTGATTCTTGATAACAAGAAACATTTTCCTTTTGTACTTGAGGGGGCAGAACCGTGCAGAGTTGAAGGCATGCATGTGACAATAAATGTTTTAGATGAAATGACACAGAGCTTTCAACCGAGCTTGTTAAGATGACAGAGTGGTTGTGAGGGGGAAAGGAGCAGGAATTCTCCTGACACCCCCACAGTGGAGAAGAGACAGGGGACCAAGAGTGCTCGTGTGCCAGGGCTGCCACGGCAAAGTGCCACAGATAGGGGACTTCATCGTCTCACGTTTGTGGAGGCTGGAAGTCTAAAATCAAGGGTTTTGCGGGGCTGGTTCCTTCTGGGGGCCACAGGAGAAAAATCTGCTTTAAGCCTCTCTCCTTGGCTTGTAGGGGGCCATTTTCGCATTGTTTTCCTTCCACATGTGCCCCTGTGCCCAAGTGTCCCCTTTTTAGGAGGACACCAGTCATACTGGATTAGGGCCCACCCTAGTGACCTCACATTAACTTAATCCCCTCTGTAAAGACCCCATTTCCGAATAAGATCCCATTCTGAGATACTGGGGGTTAGGACTTCGACATAGGGATTTGAAGTGGACACAATGCAGCCCATAACACTGAGCAAAAAGGTCACGTGTTCTCACAACACAGAAGGGCCCCAGTCTTCCGTCTGTTTCACAGAAAGGTACAACTGAGGCCCAGGCGCAATGGCTGCCTATCCACTGGGGCGACAGTGAATCACCAGCAGGAGCCAGAAGCTGACCCAGCAGCCCGGACTCCAGCCCAGGGCAGTCACCGCAGGCTCCCGTCAAGCCAGAAAGCAGAGGCTTCGGAACTGGAGTCTGAGTCCATCCAATACCGTGTGGTTTGCTCAGAGAGCCTTTTATTTACTTTAAAATATAGACATATAGAGAGCCGCATGCCCTCCAACATATGGGAAACAACCTCGGTTCAGATGATCTGTAAAACCCCAAATTGTCCCCACTAGGTTCCCAGGAACTGCTTTGCTGAGCACTACGGGACCTCAAACCCCACTGCCTGGACAGCCTCCAGTTAGTCATCGGTCACTCTGGAGCCTGAGAACCCTCACAGGACCCCATCTCTGCCCCCCTCCTTTGCCACTCACCAGGACTCCCTAAGTCCATGCTCCGTTCAAAGCCAAAATCGCTTTTTTCTTTTTCCAAAATCCTGCGTTATCTTCTAGGTAACGGGGCAATCCTATCCTAGGTGTCCCAAGGGTGACCTGACACACCACAGGGCAAGGAATTTAGACTGGACACTGGGAAGAATTCCAAATGCACCGGCTCAGCTCAGCAAGCTTAGCAGCTCCGTGGTGGCCACTGAGACAGCTCTGATCAGGCTCCGAGCTGGAATCCGGCGGGCGCTCACTGCAGCCGTGCTGGCAGGACATCCTTGTCTGTGGAAATTCTGAGGCTATACCTGGTTCTCTGTGGCTCAGCTGAATCCCTAAATAATGAACTCAGCTTCCTGTGGATTGCCCACGTGGGCGTAAAGGCGTTAAAACATGTACTAGGAGGATTAATTCATACCTCCAAGGTACCAGGACTTCTTGGGGACGGTCCACATAACTGCTGTCAAAACCCTGGGAAGAACTTGGGCACAATGCTTGGCTGCAGACGGGCCTCAGGCCGACAGTCTTGGCTCCAGGATTTACAGTCAAGAGCAGGCACTGTGGAATAGACTCACTCAGCCCACCGAGTGTTGCTCATTTTACTGTTTGCTCCATGCCAGCTCACTGCTGCCTGGCCCTGCGTCGCAGAAGACTACGTTTCCCAGGCGCCCTTGCCCGCTGACTCTGGAATCGCTGTGACCAATGGGAGACATGATAAAAGGCCGCCCCCTCTCCCTCCGCTCTGGGCGGCATGTCAGGCAGTGGCAGCCTCTGCTCTGTGGCTCTGGCTCCCACCACACGGGCCAGCCACAGTCTCAGCTTCTGCAGGTGTCCCCGTCCTGGTTGCCAGTAATGCCACTTCCCGCTTATCCCTCCAACCCTAGGTAAGGGTGTTGGAAGCTTCCGTGTCACTAATTCCTATTTAGTTTCTCAGCTGTCCCATCTCTGCGTAACCAATGCCCGGTGTCCAGCTCTCTCCGTGTAACATGCTCAGTGGTTTCTGTCTTCTCTCTGGACCCTGACTAATACCGCAAATGACAGAAATCCAATCAAACCAGCCAGGAAAGAGGAGGAATTTATTGCTTTGCAGAAGGAAACAGTGGGAAGGGCAGGGTGCACCTGGGTCTCAGGAGCAATTGGATCCGGGGCTTTCTGCAGTGCTCGCCTGGCTTCTCTCTGCCAGCGGCTTCCTTCCTCCACATGCCTCGGGAATTGGCTCCCTGGCAGCTCTCAGACTCACAGCTCCAGGCTCAATGCCAGAAGGGAACAACTGTCTTTTTCTTCACTTCCAATTTCAAAGTCACCAGGTAAAGGCTTCTATTGACCTAGCTTGGGACATGTGCCCACTTCTGTGGCCAAGCCACCAGGGAACTGGTTGACAGAGCCTACTAGAGTCACATGGTTGGGGCCGTGTCTAAGAAAACAGTGCCAGAGGCACTCCTTAAGTGATAATGGGAGGTGCAATCCCACGGCAAAGAGGGAAGGAAAAGGAAAAGACAGCAGCAGACATGAGTAATGCCTCACCCAGCTGTCCACACCTTCACGAAGGAACACAGCCAGTTTCCCATCCACACAGGATGCCTCCACACATCCTAGGTAATCACTGTGCCTGAGAACATTCCATCAGATGGAAGAAGGGGGAAGATGTGTCTGCTGGATCCCTCCCGGCTCCTGTCTCTCCAGGTCAGCGCTGTCTGCACGAGGCATTACCTCTCCCGCGCTGCTGGGCTCATGCATCCCTGGGCATCTTGGGGCTGCCCCCAGCAAGCACACAGAAGCAGTGAGGCATGCCTCATGGTGCTTCAGCAGAGACAGAGTGGGGAGAAGTGGGGCCTCTGAGGACCAAGGTGGGTCAGGTCCCCTATGACAGGAGCAGCAGAGGCAACACTGGAGCCCAGAGCTCATCCCATGGGAGGGGACAGCTGGCAGTCGTGTGGCTGTGGCAGCAGCCGCTGAGGACCCATCTCCATGAGCAAACAGCGAGCTCCAGGGAGACAGGAAAGGCCACGCAAACCCGAGTGATGCAGGCTTTAAGGCAATGTAGGCTGGATGGGGCAGGTCCCCAAAGAAGGACAGCACTGTTCCAAGAAGGAAAGGGTCACGTAAAAACAAAACAATAGGTTCAGGGACACGGACGGCAGCCCACCAGGCTGAACCACAAAGGTTCAACCAGTACAAGGTATTAATAGGATGTTCACATCAAAGGCAGACAGACAGGTGTGAACCATGCACAGGGCCTCAGAGGTGGGCTTGGTGGAGCTGTGCACGTGTTCCCCACTTCCCTCCCCGTCTCAACCCTGGTCACAGCCCTCTGCTCTCATCCTTTCCTGATCCCGCTTCTCACTCATGGCATCAAACTGCATGTGCGTGTGTCTGGTCTGCCTCCTCTCCTCTGCATTAGAATGTAAGCGCCATGCAGCAAGGGGCTTTGTGACAGTCCCAGCTGGTAGCTAGAGCAACCCTGGCACTACCAGGCTCTCCATAAAGATCTGTGCAATGAATGGATTAACCTGGTGGGGACAGATTGTTCACTGTGGCATGACAAGGGCTGACACAGACATAAGAATAAGAGTCTCAGGCTAGATTCTCCAGCCAGAGGCATCTGGGAAGTACCACAGACCATCAGCAGCTGGGGCCATCCTGCCTGCAGTCTCCAAAGCAGTTCAAATATGACAGATTTTGATGATTTTGATCAGAGACAGCTGACAGGGAGAAGCCAAACTACCTCTTGTGCAGGACAGTTCAAGGTAAGCACAAGGAAGTCACTAGGGCCTGTGCTTCAAATACTGTTTACTTCCTATTTTCAAAATGTTTGTCATAGAATGTCAGGGTGGAAGGGGAGTTTGGGAACCATATGGTCAGCTCTCCTGCTATGCAGATTAGGAAACTGTGTCTCAGAAACAGTAAATGTCATCTTTCCAAGTGACAGGGTGAGTTGGTGGCCAAGTTGGCACCTGGATTTGTAGACCCTCTAGGTCTCTCAATTGCTCAAGGGATTTGGTCCTAGGGACACTTGTCCTTTTGGACAGCAGACTCTGAGAAACTTCCACATCAGTGGAAGCTGCTAAGGTGAAACTCACAAAGGTGAAACTCACAAAGCAGCTTCATTACATTTAAATGCAAAGCAATAGGTTTGTCAGGAGGTTGAGGATTTTCCTACTCTTTTTATAAAAAAATACGTTTTGTAAACATCATCAGGGCAAGGACCACACCTGTCTGATTCAGGTGCCTGCATATGGTAGACATTCAAGAATTATGGTTGAATTAATTAGTTAAGGTAACTGGAAAGTAATTCCCTGGGAGAAAAAAAAAAGCTGACCATGAAGTTTAGTATTCTTTCCATTTTGCGTCCATATGGGGAGAGGATGTGGGAGGCTTAAATTTTGGAATGACAATGGCAATGTTAGATGACAAACTGAGGGATTTCCCTGATTCAAGTAATTCAGTAAGGATTAAAAAGCAGCAATTTTCACCACTCAGCACTATGGTGTTTTTTCTCAATTTAGAGAGTAAGAAGTGTTTGCATGAAGCTGGGGAACTATTCATACCCTTGTAATGCCAGACTTAAGTGGACATGTCACAAGAAATGTCCTAATAAAGCTTTGGTTATGAAATTATTGACATTTTCCATCTGCCATCAGTATTAGGGAGAAATCTACCTTACTGTACTCAGGGATCTGCCTCTTTCTCCACTTGCTTTTTAAGACCACAATTTATTCATGAATGGTTTCAATAACGCATCCTATTCCTTTCCAACACGGGGGAGGCAAGAATCGTGTGTAACAAAGGGCCACCACTGCCACATGCCTTAATAGCAACTCACTTCTTTTAAGACATGAACAAACCCCTCATGAGCTGAGTCAGCAAATCCAAATGCATAGCCAGACGGCGGCCCCTGAGGATGATAGCACCCTCACAGCCCGGCAAGGGAGCCTCCCTCGAAGGAATTCCTCAGAGGTCCCACTCTGGCCTCCCTCTGGTCTTGGGCCCTCCACAGGGCAAGGATTTTGCAGGACCAAGGGAAGGTACCATCCCCAAGCTCAGTGCTTCCTTCTGATCCACTCTGGATACCTGTCTGGGCCTCCGCCCAGGGCTTCTCCTCCCAAGATTGGAGCAAACCACCCCACTAGCACAGACACACGAGACTTAAAGGGTGGCGGAGCTGGGCTGCAGGAGTTAGCACCACCCCACACGGACGCACAGAAGCTCCAGGTTTGGGTGGAGGCAGAAGGAACAGAGCTGCGGGCGGGGGGCGGGGACAGTTCTCCCTGCTCTAGTGTATTCCCGCACAGGACTCCGAGGAGGCTGAAGTTATAAGTTAAAAACTGATCCTCCAGGTTGTCATAAAGGGCATTTTGCCAAGGAAGAAGGAAAGAACATACAGGTTTGCAGCTTTTGTCATAAGTTTGAACACTTAGCCATATACCATAGGGACCCCCAGTTCTCCTCCCACCCTGGGCATCTAGGCCCTGGGAGCCCACTGCTGTGGGGTACGAAGTCCGTGGGGAGGGAGGGTGCGACTGGAGCACTGAGTCCCAGAGCAGCCTCCGAACGTCCTCTGAGAGAAGGAAGGTGAGACTGTCCTGGGAACGGGGGGAGTGGCCCCGGTCACCGCAGCTCCCAAAAGTCAGCTGCTCCCAAAAGGGGAAGAGAAGCAGATGAAGTCAAAGAGCTTGTGCCGGGGAGGGAGAGGGGCCCACAGGACTTCAGAAGGGCCTAGAGATGTTACTCTCTTTGGAGTGTTGGTTCCCTACACGGCTTGGAAGGGTTCTGAGAGAAGCTGAAGGGAGCGGAGGGAGAGGACAGAGGCACTCCCGGTTTTCCCAAACCTTGGGGCTGCGTGGGTGGAGGAGTGGGGTTGGGCTCCAAGTCAGGTGGCAGCAGAGTGGCCGGGTCCAGGCCAAAGGTGTAACTTTGGGCAAGAACCTCGGTTTTTTCAGCTGGCAAATGTGGATAACACTTTCAGAGGGTGGTACAGAGCCCCACACATAGCAGCTACTCAATAGTAATGACAAATACCGACAGTGTCAGGACCAGCCAAAAGGCAGGTACCCACAGGGTAAATGAGGCACCTTCCCTTCCATCCCAAGACATCTCCCCTCCCCAGGCTGTCCCCATGGGACAAATCTGCCATTTAAACTAGTATTTGTTGAAATGCAGACAAGACTGCCAAGGGCGAAGTAAGACCATGAGCTTAGTGGGAAGTGGTGCGAGAACAGAAGCTCCGCAGTCCTCCCCAGGCCGACGACCAGCCAGTGTCCAGGAGGCATCCCCAGCGCTGGGCCAGGGTCTCTGGGATAATCTCAACAACAGATTCTTAATCCAGGGTTGGAAAGGAAAGAGAAGAGAAGGAAACAGCTGGACCATCACACAGGGAAAGGCAACTTGCAGGCCAGGCCTGGTGGCTCACGCCTATAATCCTAGCACTCTGGGAGGCCGAGGTGGGAGGATCGCTCAAAGTCAGGAGTTCGAGACCAGCCTGAGCAAGAGCGAGACCCCACCTCTACTAAAAAAAAAAAAAAAAAAAAAAAATGGAAAGAAATTAGCTGGACAACTAAAAATATATAGAAAAAATTAGCCGGGCATGGTGGCGCATGCCTGTAGTCCCAGCTACTCAGGAGGCTGAGGCAGGAGGATCACTTGAGCCCAGGAGTTGGAGGTTGCTGTGAGCTAGGCTGACGCCACGGCACTCTAGCCTGGGCAACAGAGCAAGACTCTGTCTCCAAAAAAAAAAAAAGAAAGGCAACTTACAAAGGTCTCCACTCCAGCTGGTGGAGGGTGGTTGGTATCATGTTCTCGGTCAGATGGGGTGCTCCATCTTTCTGTTTGCATTAACATGCCCTCCAGAGGTTATTTCATTCATCCCTCTGCCTCCAGGCAAGACCACTAAAAACCCCAGAGACACAGAGGACCTACTTGCTTTTAAGATCCCTAGGGAAGGGGGACTTCCCAGCTCCTTCCTCTTTCCCTGCACATTTTAGGCAGGGAGTTTACATGTCTCAGAAATGGCATCAGAGCCACAGAACTTTCTGGTAATCTAAAAAGCCTGCATTAGCCTCTGCCCCCTTCCTCTCCTGGCACTGCCTGCTCGTTTAACTTACCTGAGAGCTCCCACCTCCAGAAGACCCTTTTAGCAGGAACTAATTCACAGAGGTCATTTGGCAAACCTTTTTTTTTTTTTCAATTGCTGGATTTTTTTTACCCTTTTTATGTTGGGTGGAAAAAAAATAATAAGCTAAATCCAAACCAATAACCTGTCTTTCTAAAAAATTACTTTATTGGACTAAAATCAAACAAATGTTTTCTTTTTACTTTCCTAAACCAAACAACATGCATGGATCCAGGCTCTAGGTTCTGTGTCCTTCTCCCAGTCAGCTCATCCCTGACCCAGAACACGAGTAAAACCCAACAAGCAGGAGAGGAAGGGTGGGCAGAGCAAAGTTCATTCCTTCGGGGCCAAGCCAAGACTCCTGTGGCCCAGCCACATGGTTGATTGTAATTTGGAGGCTGACACAGCTGCACAGCATCTCCAGAAGCTAGAACCTTCTGACGGCTGCCCACACACAAACAAAATTCGTATCTTAAGATTAAGGCATCAAGCAGCAAGCATCAGGGAAAAAGAACCTTAGAAATAATTTCTTCAAAAAACCTGGCTTTAGAAATTTGCAAACAGGTTCTGGAGGGACAAAGCTACTTGGCCAGCAGGGCTGCAGGGCAGGACTCATCCTTGCCAGGACTAGGAACCGAGAGCTCCCGATCCCCAACCCTAAGCTGTCTCCAAAACACCACTTGCCCCCCTCACCCCAAATGAGACCCCAGCAGCCAAGGGGGAGGTTCTGGGTCTCACCATGCTTGCCTTTGAAGTGTCAAAAGTAAGCCGGACCGAAATCGTCTCCTCCCCCACCCACCTTCTCTCACTCAACAATAGCTAAGTGAACTCAGCTGAAAGTTTCCAAAGAATTTCACTTTGGGGCCAAGACCAGAGATGGAAACTTTCAGCCTGGGAAGGGAATGCAGCAGGATGCAGAGCAAGTGAAAACAGAGGGCGGAATTAGGAAGGAGAGGGCATCGCAGCTTTCGCACATCCATCCCATGGAGGCCCAGCACCAGGCCTGGTCCAACCTGCGAATTTTCCCCAGGTGCAGCACCCAGCTGCCACAGAGCTGGGCATACGCCCTGGCTGGTGGGCGCTGGTCTTCCACCCCTAGGGCCTTGGTAACAGGGGTCTCTGGCCTTTGCCCCCTGTGGCTAGACAGCTCATCATTTCCTTCAGAGATACCACTGAGGGCTCTGGGCTGGGCTTCCCCTGGGGTCTGACTATGCCTGGCCTAATGTGGAGGGCACCGGGGCTGCAGGAAAGGATAAGGGGTCTATAGGGCACCCCTGCTAGCTGCAGAAGAGGCACTCAAATGACCCAAGGTCTTCTAGGTAAGTGAGGCTGATGGAGACTGGAGAGAAACCTCCCATCACTGGGACCACCAGACCTCCCATCTGCATCTCCAAATGGACCTAGGTATTTCCCCATCAAGAGGATCCTTCTCTAAAGAAAGGTGAGAACACCTGCTAGGCTATTGTCAGAGTTAGATGAAATAAAAGCTCAGGGCCTGGTGCTCAAAATTGACCACTGACCACTAGAACAAAAGCTCCTTTTCTTGAAGCAGGGCACCATTTGGCTCTGTATCCCCAGGGCCTGGCACTCTACTTGGCACACAGTGGTGCCTACTTAATACTAGATGAACACGCAGTTATGCATTGAGAGCAAGTGAAGTGCTGGGGAACCCGGAGGGCCATATACACACCACCAGCAGCCAGGCCTCAGCCGTGGGATGGTGCAGGAGATAATGCATCTCCGTAATGCGGAGGAGGCTTCCTGTGGAGGGTGTGGCCCCAGTGATTTGGGGAAACCCCAGGGAGGCTGAGCGGGAAAGAGCTTCCCTCAAGGGTCAAAAGCAAGAAGATGAGCCACTTAGGAGTTCACTGGCAAGCCCAGTTCCAGAAGCCAAGCTGAGATCGGCACTCTTCTCCCAGCCACACCCTGATTTGCATTCCCTGCCCCCGCTTGCACTTGGGGAAACTCAGAAATACTCCACTGGGTGAGTTCTCCCATACCCAGGCCCATTCCACACGCCGCTCATTCAGTGGCCAGGAAACAGCTGGGCAAGCACAAAGCACAATACAGTGGGCAGGGACTGTCTTCTTCAGCGCAGCTATAGCACACACAGTGCCTCCCATCTTACACGGGAGGAAACTGAGCCATACACATGCCTCCCATCTTACATAGGAGGAAACTGAGGCACACACAGTGCCTCCCATCTTACACGGGAGGAAACTGAGCCATACAGGTGCCTCCCATCTTACATAGGAGGAAACTGAGGCACACACAGTGCCTCCCATCTTACACGGGAGGAAACTGAGGCACACACAGTGCCTCCCATCTTACACGGGAGGAAACTGAGCCATACAGGTGCCTCCCATCTTACATAGGAGGAAACTGAGGCACACACAGTGCCTCCCATCTTACACGGGAGGAAACTGAGGCACACACAGTGCCTCCCATCTTACACGGGAGGAAACTGAGCCATACAGGTGCCTCCCATCTTACATAGGAGGAAACTGAGGCACACACAGTGCCTCCCATCTTACACGGGAGGAAACTGAGGCACACACAGTGCCTCCCATCTTACACGGGAGGAAACTGAGCCATACAGGTGCCTCCCATCTTACATAGGAGGAAACTGAGGCACACACAGTGCCTCCCATCTTACACGGGAGGAAACTGAGGCACACACAGTGCCTCCCATCTTACACGGGAGGAAACTGAGGCACACACAGTGCCTCCCATCTTACACGGGAGGAAACTGAGGCACACACAGTGCCTCCCATCTTACACGGGAGGAAACTGAGGCACACACAGTGCCTCCCATCTTACACGGGAGGAAACTGAGGCACACACAGTGCCTCCCATCTTACACGGGAGGAAACTGAGGCACACACAGGTGCCTCCCATCTTACACGGGAGGAAACTGAGGCACACACAGTGCCTCCCATCTTACATGGGAGGAAACTGAGGCATACAGGTGCCTCCAATCTTACATAGGAGGAAACTGAGGCACACACAGTGCCTCCCATCTTACATGGGAGGAAACTGAGGCACACAGGTGCCTCCCATCTTACATAGGAGGAAACTGAGGCACACAGATGCCTCCCATCTTACATGGGAGGGAACTGAGGCACACAGGTGCCTCCCATCTTACATGGGAGGAAACTGAGGCATAGAAGGTCTGGGCAGGGATCAGAGAGCCCATGACAACTTTTGGGGTGGAGATAACAAGGGCTTGAATGTCCCCCAAACATCACCCCACAAGCTCATCCTGCTACCTGGAATTATGCCATTTAAATAATGCATTCCTTTAGGCCCAGACAGCAGTGCGTTTGGATCTGAAAAGAGAGAAGAGGTTTGCACCTCAACCATCAACTGCCACAGACCTTCAGAGGTGTCAGCTGCCCTGGTGTGGCCCAGAGGCCTGGAGATCTGACCCACTCTCCCTTTCCTGTCTCATCTCCGCGGCTTCCCCCAGTTTCCCACAGGCCAGCCGCACTGGGTGAACCGATGTCCCCCAACTCTACCTAACTTCATTCTCTCCAGGCCTTTCCTTACTCTGTCCCATCAGCCTGAGCCGCAAACTCTTACTCATCCTTCAAAGCCCAGCTCAAATGTCACCAACCTGCTCCAGGCAAACTTGCTAGCTTCCCCCTGGCTCCCCAAGAAATAGTTCTCAGGGCTAGTTACTGTTCATGGATCTATTCCTTGCTCTAAAGTCTCTCTAGGAAGACTAATTCACCTTCATGCCCCCACAGGGTACAAACACTTCATTGCGAGTGCCCCTCTCGAAGTGTCTCAAAAGGAAAATTGGTTTTCTTAATCACTGATATATTTTTGTTTGCTTCTCCCTTTTTTATTGTGGTAAATTATATATGATAAAAAAAATTGCCGTTTGCGGGCGCAGTGGCTCACGCCTGTAATCCTAGCACTCTGGGAGGCTGAGGCGAGGGATCACTCAAGGTCAGGAGTTCGAGACCAGCCTGAGCAAGAGCGAGACCCCATCTCTACTAAAAATAGAAAGAAATTAGCCAGACAACTTAAAATATATAGAAAAAAATAGCCGGGCATGGTGGCGCATGCCTGTAGTCCCAGCTACTCAGGAGGCTGAGGAAGAGGGATCACTTGAGCGCAGGAGTCTGAGGTTGCTGTGAGCTAGGCTGACACCACGGCACTCTAGCCTGGGCAACAGAGTGAGACTGTCTCAAACAAAAAAAAAAATTGCCATTTGAACCATTTTTAAGTGTACGGTTTGGTGACATTAAGTACACTACACTCACGTTGTGCAACCATCACCATTGTCCTTCTCCAGAATTTTTTTCATCATCCCAAACTAAAACTCTCCAACCATTAAACAACAATCTTCTGCTCTCCCTGCCTCCCCCTAGCCCCTGGGAATCACTGTTCTACTCTCTGTCTCTGAATTTGACTATTCTAGATACCCCACATACATGGACTCATACGATATTTGTCCTTTACTTCATTTAGCATCATGTCTTCAAGGTTCATCTATGTTGTAGCAGGTCAGAATTTCCTTCCTTTCCAAGGCTGAGTAATATTCCATTAGTATAAAAATGCCAGGCTTTGTGCTCTGTTCATTGTGCTCTAAGCATTTGGGTTGCTTCCACCATTTGGCTCTGTGAATAGTGCTACTATGAACGTGCAGGAGCAAACAGAAAGGCAATTTTTGAAGGGGAGGGAGGGAGCTCTGGGTCAGAGGGCCAAGTGAGGGAAAGTAGACCTGAGATCCCTCACCCGGAGGGAGGGTGATGAGAAGAAGCCACACCTATCCCCTCCTGTCTCCACTGCCTTTGGAGTGGGCTGCAACTACAGCTAGGACTAAAATGAGCACATGCTCAAGCACAGGAACAAAAGAAAACATGAGGCTATGCTTACACCATGCCAGGTGACATCCTATGCACCTTGCACGTATTAACTCTCTTAACCCCACAATAGCCTTCTGTGCAAATACCACAAACATCCGCGTTTTATAGGCGAGGAAAGCAAGGCACAGAGAGGTGAAGTAGTCTGCTCACGTCGCCAGCTAGCAAGAGGCAGAGCCAGGATTAGAACTTAGAACCTCAAGTGTATGCTGGAGAGAGATGGGGCAGAGGAAGGGAAATGTTCTCATGCCCTGATCTGCCTCGACATCTTCCCGAAGCAGAGAGAATGAGGAACGGGAGGTGAAGAATCCGAGAGGATCTAGTGAAGAAAGGTTCAGGCTGAAGTCTTGTGGGGCTGGAGAAGCTCAGGGGCCCAAAAGGGGGCCGGAGGCGGTGGCTGGTCTGAGAGGAGAAAGGGCATGATCCTGAAGCCAGGCAGACCCCGAGGGGGAGCCCTCTTGGCAGTCTACATTTCTGCGGGTCCACTTGCCTTGGAAACTGCAAAGCCAAAATGTAAAGGAATCTGTTTTCTAAGGAAAACACATACTTATACATTCTGAGTAATTTCCCGTGGAACAAGGGAAAAATAAACACAACACCCCAAATGGTTTTTCGCTTACAAATGGGTTCAAGTAAAGAGAAGTGGGAGAAGAAAATATAGGATCAGGGGAAAACTCTCTGCTCGTTCCAAACCTCAGAAACAGCCGGGAGGCTTGAGGGATGGGCGGGTGGGGAGCCCGGTGGGGGTGAGGCGCTCAGAGCCAAGGCATTGCTGCCGGCCCTTCTGAGAGCTCCTTGCCTGCCCTCCAAGGACTGAGGACTTAGAGCTCACACACGGAAGGGGTTTGCCAACTAGAGGGCGAGAAATCATGGAAGCACATGCCATAAGCTCGCACCGGTTCCATGGGCAAGTGCACTTCACGAATTAGCCAGGTGATGGTAACGCGGGCAGGTAACAATGAAAGCAGTGGCCCTGTTGTCATGCACCGGATGGCTGGGGAAGAACAGGCTGGGGAGGATCCAGGGGGGCCAAGCAAGGACAATGAAATGGGGAGCTGCAGGCCCTAAGCAGCATTCCAAAGAAGCCCCGAAAGAGAAAATGATAAAGGACAGAAAATGGTGATCGTGAACAAGTCACTTCACTTTCCTGGGCCTCATTCAGTCTCCCCTGTAAAACAACAGGCATAAGATTTGATTTCTAACATCCCTTCCTTATAATTCCAAATTAGACAGGGACGTAATTGGGTGGGGGACAGATTTACAGAATGGGGGTTGGGGTCTTCAGGATAGGTTCTTGAGAACCGAGAGAATTTAGAGCCACTGAGTCAATCTGCACTGCAAATTGGACCCAGGGAGAACATCCTGGTTGGCAGGGGTCCCCAGTTATTGAAAATTTGGCAGCTCCAACATTCAGAGCAGCTGGACTGGATTTGCTCTAGCAGAAGAGTCATACCATGTAGGGGTTCTTGGGTCTCCAGAGCCCCGAGGACCCTATTCTGCCTGGAGACAGCCTGAAGAGTTTGGGTTCCCCCAGCCAGCAGTGACCTACCTGCTCTATACAGCACTTCACTGGTGACAAGCCTTCTGCCCTCTGTGACTTCATTTGACCTTCATGACAGCCTGGTGAGGAAGGATGAATCCTCATTCCCACTTTACAGATGAGGAAACTGAGGCTGAGAGAAGCTGTTTATCTTGGTAAGCCACAAGCCTAGCAGAGGCAGGAATGAGTTTATGTGTCCTGCCTCCTTCCCAGAGGAAGCACCACTTGGGCACCTGGAGGGGTGCCACTGTCCCCAAGTGTATGCCGGGTTGGGGGGCAGAATGCCAGGGTGGGAACCCCATCTCATCCTCTGCACAGCCCCCATCTCTCTTCCCCCAGGGCCTAGTGGAAGGTGCTGGAGGCAAAGAGGCCCAGTGGTAAGAACACTAGACTGGGGCTCAGAAGACCTTTGTACAAGGCCAGCTGCCCTTAGGGAAGTCACGGCTTCCTCATCTATAACAATAGAGGTTGCGCTATAACATCTGTAACAATAGAGGTTGCACCATAACATCTAAACAATAGAGGTTGCACTAGTTTAGCAGTTTCCAGTATTTTAAAATCAGATCCTTCCCCATATGAATCTTTCTAAACCCTTAGCTGAAAAGAGAGAAAGTAGGGCCATTCCCAAATGAGAGCAGAAGCCTGGCAGAGCTAGCTGCTCATCAAATTTCCACCCATCCCCTGAGGCCCCTCCATCCACCTAAGACAGTGCCAGAACACAGCTTGAAATCCACCAGACTTCCCAGTCTCCTTTAGGGCTTTCATCCTTCCCTACAGGGTCACTAAAGGACAGAACATCTCAAAGCCCGACATAGGCCTCTTCTCTCTACTCATGTCACCCTACATGCTCAACCACCATCGAAGTGCTATCAACTCCCAAAGTTTAATTCCAAGTCACAAAAAATGCCTACCCAACACCTACCCTTGATTGTCTGTATTAGTTATCTATTGCTGTGTAAAAAATCACCCAAAAACTTACCAGTTTAAAAACAACAAACATTTACTATCTCACACAGTTTCTGAGGGTCAGAAATCTAGGAGCAGCTTAGCTGGATGGTTCTGGCTCAAGTCTCTCACGGGGTGGCAGTCAAGATGTTAGCTGGGGCTGCATCAGCTCATGGCTCAACTGGGGCTGGAGGACCCACTTCACTCCCACGCTGGCAAATGGGTGCTGGTTGTTGGCAGAAGGCCTCAGGTCCTTGCCACAGGGCCCTCTCATGACATGGCAGCTGACTTCCCCCACTGTGAGTGATCCAAGGGAGAGGAACCAAGATGGAAACCATGACATCTTCCATGACCTTGACTTGGAAGTCATGCACCATCACTGTCACCATATTGCATTTATTAGGAGTAAGTTACTAAATCCAGCCCACAATTAAGGGGAAGGGACTTTTAGCTCTTGCCCTAAGACATAATAATGTTCCTTTTCTTATATCCCTGTGTCCAGATTATCATTCAACAGAAGTTTTGTTTTTTTGTTTTTTGTTTTTTGTTTTTAGAATCTAATCTGTGCTGGTCTCCATTTATGCACTGGGATTGAAGCAACTAACAAAACAGGCCTCTCCACTTTCCAAGTGGAGTCAACCCATCTGTGCCCCGTCCTGAATCCCGAGGCACTGCCTCAGGACTGTCCCTTCCCAGGCCAGCTCCTGGCCCAGCTGCTGCTCTCCGTGGTTCCGTTCAGGGGAGGAACAGCTGTGCCCCTCGGGCTCCTCCAATCTCTCCATTGCTTTTCCCTCCACTTCCTGCGCCGCCTCCTCTTCCTGGGTCAGATTCACTAGTCAGCGCTTTTGTCCCTCGTCCCCTCTCCAGTAACCCGCCCCCTTTGTTTTGTCTGGTCAGCATGGCTAGCCTGCCTGTGCTGTCCTCCAGGAAGATTTCTCCTCCCCAGAGGCTGCCACTGGAGTCCACAATGACAGGGGAGCTGAACATTTCCCAGTCGGTCGCCAGCCCTCAGCAGCGCTTGGCCCGGGGCCCGTGCAAGCATCTCAGGAGATGGAAATCAACTTTCCTGGACCCAACCCTGCTTTCCAGTGAGAGCCCACAGGCTCCACAAGTTGCTGGCACCCGCTCTGGAAAGGACGTATGGGATGTAAACAGGGCCGTGTATGCCCTGCAGCTGCAGGCTCCAGCGGGGAGGCCTGGCCCTTCCCATAGGAGCGGACCTGACACAGGCACCGTGGTTCTGGTCCCTGTGTGAGCCTGGCGCAGATCCACCCCGGCCAAGGTATTAGTCTTCGAGACCCCTGAGTCACAGGGCAGCCAAAGAACTTCGGAGGGCCCTGAGGTTGGGACAGCGACTGGGACCTGCAATGCCACATACCACGGATGCCAGGTTCCATTGGCTCTTCCCTCCCACTCAGGGGGCTCTCCTGTGCGACCTGACCCCTCAGGGTCATATGGCCCTGGCATGGATGATAAGAAACAGCATGCCCCCTTCCTTTGCCCCCCACATACACTCAAAACGAGAGTCATCCATGCTCACAACCCAAGCAATTAGTTGATACCAACTCCCAAGTGAGTGGACGGCTCATGCCAACCTGCCCCGCCTGCCTGCCTCGCCGGTGTCTGCGCTATGTCAGGGGCCCTGCAGACCATCATTAGCACCCAGTCCCCTCTCCAGGGTACTAAGGCCCCGTGTGAGTGGAGAGAACAGGCTGGGCGGAGAAGGGGTGGCTCTTCCAGTCAGCACAGAGAGCGCCCTGCAAGTGGGCACGTTGGGTCCAGACAAGGAAGGGCCAAACAGAAATCTACGTGGGCATCTGACACTGGGGCAGTGTAACTCCACCCTGGGGAGGGAGACTGCAGGATGACTGGATCTTCGCACACCAGGTCCCTCCTTCCCTGAACTAAACAACACCGGTTAGTTCCAGAGCAAGCCAGCTCAGAGCTGCAGCCCAGGGAGGGCCAGGAACAGAAGCTAAGAAGGGAACAGTGGCCTTAGGAGACCAGCTGTACTGGGAGGAGAAAGGGGGCAAAAAAATGGTGATGGCCACTTTGACCTCGGAACCTAATGAGACTCTAAGCAGGTTGTAGCTGCCAGGAGAGGGCGTTAACAGTATTCAGAAGTTACAACTGGAATGATGATGGCTAGAGTATTGCAGACACTTTCCAAAGAAAGCAGAAGAGGGGTTGGTGAGCAGGCATCATTCTTCCTAGAGATCAATGCCAAGGAGATCACTCTACAGACCTAGGGATCAAGGCCAAGGAGATCACTCTGCAGACCTAGGAGGGAGAGAGTCCAAAACCCAGATTCCAGACCAGGGGCCAGGGATGGTACATGAAGCTGAAAGTCCTATCAGTTTTCCCCTCAAGCAGAGAAGGTTCTGCTACCAAATTCCAACAAGGAAAGAAGACGGAGAGGGTCCAGCCAGCCCCTTTTTTTTGGCCTATATAGCTGGGGACTTGAGCACCATCAGCCTCCAGCCCCTAGGAGACAGGTCCCGGGTCCCTTCCAGCATGGGAGCTGTGACACAGAGAGGCTGTAACACAAAGGGGGGCTGCTGAGAACCCATCTTTGCTGGTGCCAGGCCCCGGTGTCCACAGCAAGGTCATCTTTCCCAGGGGAATACACCCCATGCCTCTCAGGGCCTTCGGATGTTCCCTGGAGAGACCCTGCTGCCGAGACTCCTGGGACCACAGCAGGGTGCCCTCAGGTACAACCCCCGGCCAAGTCCAACCTGCCCCCACCCTGGTGGAGCCCACACCTCCTGCCTTTGTGCCCCAGCTGGTCTCAAGGACTTGGGGAGGGGGGTTTGGCGTTCTCTTTGGACTGTAAAAATTAGGGGTTAGGAGTAGCACTATTTCCCAGAATATGTTTTGAGAAACTCTAATTCCATTAGATGCTCTACTGAAAGAGGTTCCCTGGACAAACAATACCAGGAAACATGCAACTCCACCAGCTCTCCTGGAGCTCTCTGTTCTCCTTAGAAGCTCCGAGGAGCCTACAGCAAGGAGGAAGGAAAAGGCAGTTGAACTGAGGGTGATGTTTTGCATCGGCGTCCATGCATGGGTTCTGTTCTAAGTGCTTTGCCGCAAACCCTTTGGGGAAGGCACTATCATTAACCCCATTTTACAGAGGAGGAAACTAAGGCACAGGTTTTTCAGGTCATAAGTAGCAGTACCAGGATTTCGATCCAGGCAGTCCGACTCCAAAGTGGGAACACCTAAGCCCCACCCCACAGCACTTAGGCTCGCTGGTGGCTGAATCGTGTGGAAAACATGTGGCCAGCATGCTGCCACCTGGGTCAGCCCTTTTTGCCCCAGCCGGGAGGGACGGAGGCTTCTGCTGGAAGCTCAGGCATTTAAGTCTCTTCAAACTCTGACATTCTCCTGGCGGCCAGGCTTTGTGACAGTCTGCACGGGAGGGAAGTTTGGTGACAGGAGGCCCATTTCAGCACCTCTCAAGTTAGGTTCAAGTAGGTGACTTGCTTCCTCTTGTGCACCCTGTGGCTCTGGCTGGGGTTGCACAGAAATGGAGAAAAGACAAAAAAGGCTCCTGTGAAGACAAATGCCCTGGACAGGGGGGTGGGGGGGGCGGAGATCCAATGAAGGGGGGCTTCATGTTCACCCGCTCCTGCGTTTTAGGTCTTTGGTGCAAGATGGGGCTGGGAGCCTGGGACTGAGAGGGGCAGGCATGTGAGTTGCTGGGGGAAACGTTGGTTGAAGGGGAACGAGTGTATTTATACTCAGTTCAGGTCTATCAACGAGCACCATGGGCCCCCTCCCTCCTCAGATCCCGGCCCTAGTTGTGCTGCCTTTCCTTAGCCGCAGAGCCCTGAAGCTTGTCTCCCAGGCCAGCAGCTGGGATCGCCCAGGCTCCCACTCGGGCGGCTCCTGCCCCAGGCCGAGCTGTCCGCATGAAGCAAGAGGGAGATGAAGATTTGCCTGTTTCCTCTGGGAGAATGCCTCTCTCCCCGGGCAAGGGCACTGCCATCCTCAGCTTTTGAACCAAAACACGCAATCAAAGCAGGGGTCTGGTCTGGCCCAGCCGGGTCTGAGAGCCCTCACTCAACTCCCCTGCACCTTCCCTCCCAAAGTACCTGTGCGTGCGTGAAACTTAGCTGGCTCCCCTCAGTAGCAGTGCCCCCTTCTCTGTGTGTCCCTCCCTCTCAGTGTCTCTGTCTCTCTCAGTCTCTCAGTGTCTCTCTCTGCATCTCTGTGTGTGTCTCTCTTTATGGGTATCTCTCTCAGTGTTTCCCTGCTGACTACCTTCCTCTCTCTTGCTTAGTGGGCCTGTCTCATGGTGAGGTAAGCATCTAATTAGTCTTAGAGGTCCTCTTGTCCAGGGCTTCTAAAGCTGTGTTCCAGGACATTAGTGTTTCATGACAAGTGTCCCAGACTCAAACATGATGTTTGGGAGACTCTGGGCCAAGAGGAGCAGAGCAGAACCCCCCAGAGGCTGCATGTGTGGCCTCTGCAGGCAGATGGCTATGCAGGGGGACAGCTCTGAGGGTGGATGGCTGTGCAGGGGGACGGCTCTGTAGGTGGATGGCTGTGCAGGGGGACGGCTGTGCAGGGGGACGGCTCTGTAGGTGGATGGCTGTGCAGGGGGATGGCTGTGCAGGGGGATGGCTGTGCAGGGGGACAGCTCTGTAGGTGGATGGCTGTGCAGGCGGACAGCTGTGCAGGGGGATGGCTGTGCAGGGGGACGGCTCTGTAGGTGGATGGCTGTGCAGGGGGATGGCTGTGCAGGGGGACGGCTGTGCAGGGGGACGGCTCTGTAGGCGGACAGCTGTGCAGGGGGATGGCTGTGCAGGGGGACGGCTCTGTAGGTGGATGGCTGTGCAGGGGGACGGCTGTGCAGGTTGGACTCCTCCCTCACCTTCTCTGTGCCTTTACATTCTTAATCTTGCAACATAAAAATGACAATCCTAGTACTTACCTTGAAAGTTTGTTGTGAGCATTAAATATGACACATAGGAAGTCCCTTAGCACATAACATCCAATATTAACTATGATTATCTTTCAGACCTGGGGCAAAAGGGAGGCCTCTTGGGACCCCAGAAAAAATGACAGCAGCTGTCAGCAGACATCCCAGGCTTTGTCATCGGCTTGAAGGCGGTGATGAACAGTGGAAACTCTGGGCAGGTGAGAATGGAGCCTGGGCCCATCACCAGGCTGAGGGGAGACTCTCTGGGGCTGATCCTTCACCAGCCCATTTTGCAGATGAGGACACTGAGGAAAAAGAGCCAGAACCAGGGATTCAGGCTCTTAACTCCAAGCAGTGATCTTGCCGCTTTTGCGAGCCAACTTGGAATTTAGTAAACACCACCAAGGGAGGTTGGGGAGCAGTAACTGGAGAAGGGGGCAGGGAGGACTCAGACCCTCCACCAGCCACCAGGAGGGTCTCTGCCTCGGTGCCAGGCTCAAGGCCGGCCAGTCCTGCCCTGCCCCTGACTTCAGGTTTTTCCACATTCTGCTTCTGCCCCTGGAAAGCCATCGCAGGCAAGGCTCTCCCAAGCCTCTGTTTACAAAATTATAAGCTTCCTTTGTCCCCAGGCTCCTCTGGTTACAATAATACTCATCGGCTCTCCGGAGCTTTCAGAGGCATGGAAAATGTGACTTCATTCCTCAAGGATTTTCTGCTTTGACAAAATGGCATTGGTGAAAGAAAATGAAAAAAGAATGTCTCCGTCCATCCTTGGTATTAATAGAAAAGGCAACAGGATTCCAGCCTCTCAGCCCAGAGTCAGGACCAAGAGCCCGCAGAGGGTCCAGCAGGGACAGTCAGGGGACCTTCATTCTCTCCCAGACCCCACGGGCTGGAAATCAGCATCACTGGGTGGGGTCCGAGGGGAGCAGGGAGGGAAAGGGTCACTGAAGACCGATGTCAAAGGCAGGAAATGAATTCATCCTGAGGTGCCTTTCCCCAACTTGACCATTTCATCATTTCTGTGCTTAGTTATTTATTCAGTCAATCAGTCACTTGTCCTAAGTGCTTAAAGGGAGGAGCTCTGGAGTCCAAGCCCTTGGGTTAGCAGTCTGGCTCTGCCACCTCTCCAAGCCAAAGTTTTCTCATCTGCAAAACAAAGACAATATAATACTGACCTCACAGAGCTGTTGTGAGGACTAATGAGGTAACATATGGAAAGGGCTTGGAACTATGCCCAGCAGACTGTAAGACATGGTGGCTCTTACGGCTGTTGTTCATCCGGCAAACGTCTGTCAAGCAGAGCAGGGTGTCTGAGGACCAGCCATTGGGGACACCCATCTCAAGGCACCTGCCATCTAGCGACCTGGCTCTGGAGTCTCCTCCTCCAGGCCCATTTCTTTAAGGCTTGAACACCAGGGAGAGTTTAATAGGTGGACTGGCAGGGTAAGTCGAAGGGCTTAGTGAGCACTTGCTGTATACAATATTCCGTGTGAGTGCTATGGAAAATTCAGAAATAGCAACCATAAATTGAACCCTACAATTTCAAGTATATGAGAAATGTCACTGTTTATTAACAAAATTTCTTTAAATCAAGTTGAATCTGTTTCTGATCCCCTGTCCCACCTGGAGGCAGGAAATTCAGTCTCAGATATTAATGGGACACCTGCCCATCCTCTCTCTCACCAGCATCCCAAGAAGGGGGGCATGTGTGGCCACTGGCCCTTGTCCATATTGATTACTGCTAGACACCCAATCCAAGGCCACATGGTCCCTAGGGACCCAGTGGCTCTGCTGCTTCCTGCCAGCTGGTGCCAGAGAAAGCCAGGCCCAGACATGTCACACAGTTGGTCCACTCTGAGGTCCTGCCCACTGGGGCACTGCCAGGCAAGAGGGCACTGGGCCTTCAGGACTCTTCCTTCAAAGGCACTCACCTCTCAGAGAACTCAGGCTCTCAGAAAGAAAAAAAAAAGTAACAAAAGAGGAGTGAGCCTGTAGTCCCAGCTACTTGAGAGGCTGAGTCGGGAGGAGTCCTTGAGCCCAGGAGTTTGAGGTTTCAGCAAGCTGTGATCATGCCACTGCACTGCAGCCTGAGCCACAGAGCAAGACCCTATTTCAAAAAACAAAAACAAAAGTCACCAAAGAAAGTAATTCCTATTCTCCATCCTGCTTCAGCCTCCTGAAGCCGGGCTGCCACAGTAGCAGGCTGTCTACGTGGGAGTTGGGGGCAGTGAGGCCAAACAACAGGGTGCACAGAAAATGAATCGTATCTCACAGTGATGGATGACATGGCCCCACCTCCAAAAGGAGACTTCCAGGGGCACATGATAAGATATCTCCACCCTGCCCCCACCCCCTCACCCACAGGCAGAGGAAAAGCAAGCTGACATTTCCAGGATAATAAAAACCCCCCGCAGGAAGCAAGCCAGTCTCCCCCTGAGCTTCCTGAACACCTACATTCTTGCTTTCCCCTAGGGGCAGATGTCCTGGAGAGCACTCTGCCAAGAGGGATCAGTTGACTTATCACTGTCACCTCACTGAGTCCAGGGCAAGAGGGAAGAGCACAAAAAAAGAAAGGGGGGGCTGGTCGTGGAAGCTCACACCTGTAATCCTAGCACTCTGGGAGGCCGAGGGGGGAGGACCACTTGAGCTTAGGAGTTCAAGACCAGCCTGAGCAGACTAAGACCTCATCTCTACAAAAAATAGAAAAATTAGCTGGACGTGGTGGCACACACCTGTAGTCCCAGCTCCTCAGGAGGCTGAGGCAGGAGAATTGCTTGAGTCTAGGAGTTTGAGGTTGCTGTGAGCTGTGATGACACCACTGCACTCTACCCCGGGTTAACCAAGCAAGACTCTGTCTCAAAAAAAAAAAAAGAAAGAAAGAAAGAAAGACAGACAACAGAAAAAGGAAGGAAGGAAAAGGAAGGAAAGAAGGAAGGAAGGAAATGAGAATTTATTTAGCACCAACTAGGTACCAAGTGGTTTCACAAACATCCTACCTGTTCGCCACAACAGCCATGCAAGAGGAGTGCTGGTATTCCCTGGTATTGATGAGGAAATAAAGGCCCCACGAGCAGAAGGGCCAAGGTCACAGAGCCACACTGGGACAGAGCTGAGCCGAGAACACTCAGCCAGTATTTAATAATAATGATGACACCCTAATCCCTGTTGCTATTCCCATTCCCTTTTTACAGGGAGACTCTGAGGCGCAGCAACTGGGTGACCCGTGAGGGTCAGGAGGGCTGACCCTGTGGCCTGACTCTGCACACCCTCATTTTTCTGCCACTGCGTGAGGGGCAATTGGTTGGAAGGTCCTGAGTTCTGAGAATGAGGGGTCTGCCCAGATTCCTGCAAATGGTAAAGAAGCGCTGCCAATGACGCTGGTGGCTTTGTGTAGGACTTAAAGACTCAGATTATTTTGAAATAAAACTTTTATGAAAATGAAAATGCAAATGTTTAGAAATGGAAGAGCGTTGCTCTGGAGAACAGAAGACACAAATGCGCCCGTTCCTCACTGCCTCCTCCCCATCTCAAATCAGTGGCCTGGAATCCTTGACCGTGTTAAATAAGCCTTGGACAAAGGGACACAGACCGACAGAGATGGAAGGACCCCTCCATCGCACAGATGGGAAAACTGAGGTCCAGATGACAGAACCAACCTGCCCAGCGTCCGGCACCCGAGTGCACACCTGGGCACCCGCACGCGTGCACGCACGCACGGCTGGGCGCGCTCGCGCTCTGCCCGCACAGCCTGCCCGGCCCGCACGCGCCCGCCCGCACGTACGCGGCGCAGCGCGCCCAGCCCTTCCCGGGCGGGGGCCGCCGGTGCTGCTCGCGCGGGTAAAGACTGCCCCCTGGTGGCCACGCACCAGGAGCGCTCATCCCTGCGAGCTCCCGCTTGTAAAATAATCCCCACCTGTTGCTAAAGATGAACACCTGTTTCGGGGAAGGGACGCAAGCAAGCAGGCTGAGGCACTTAGGCTGTAGCACAGACACCTGAAGCCCTCAGCTGACCGTCCTGGGAGCAATGAAGTTGGGATGGCCCTTCAGGGCTAACAGATTTAGCAAATGAAATACAGGATGCCCTATTAAATTTGAAAATCGGATAAACCGCGCATAATTTTAGTATAAGCATGTCCCGTGCAAGGTGAGGAGGGTGTCTGTGCAAAGGGGGCTGGAGTTGGGGGGCTGCAGTGGTGGAATTTGTACATACAGAGAGAGGGAAGGAATAGGTAATGTGCGGCCCGCCCTCCGTGTGTGCGCGTTCCGCGTCCATGGATTCAACCAACTGCGGACTGAAAATATTTGAAAAAAATAGATGGTTGGGTCTGTGCATGTACAGACTTTTTCGTTTCACTATTCCCTAAACAATACAGTATAACTATTTACATAGCATTTACTTTGTATTAGGTATTATAAGTAATCAAGAGATGATTTAAAGAATCTGAGAGGATATACATAGGTTATGTGAAAACACTACACTATTTTGTATAAGGCACTTGAGTACCATGGATTTGGGGATCCAAAGGGGTCCTGGAACCACTCCCCCATGCATGCTGAGGGACCACTGTGCTAAGGATAAGGGGAGCCACGTTTCTCACTGTTAGAGATGGAAGTCAGAAATATGGGGAAAAAGAAAACAAGAATAAATCCAGTGGAATGAGAGCTATTGGTGTGAACTCAATTTTCAATATACAGAGATAAAAAAATAAATACAGATATCAATGTGTGTATGTCTTATGTATGACTGTTTTGGACTGCATGTTTGTGTCCCCCTAAAATTCATATGTTGAGGCCCTAACACCCCAATGGGATGATATTAAAAGGTGGAGCCTTTGGAAGGTAATTAGGTTTAGACAAGGTCATTAGGGTGGATAATTTCATAATTTCCCCTTATTAATATATATTTAAAAGAAATTAACAAACAAATGGACTTTTATATGTACTCAGATTATGAAATTCTCTTGTGGAGTTTATAATGTATGCATCAACTATAACATAAATGTAGATGAGGCTGTAAATTGATCTATACAGTTGCAAATTTCCTATATTTTATGAAAAGTGGTACAAGAGTTATCTTAAATAGACTGAGAAAAGTTAAGGATGTATTGTAATCCTTAGAGCAATGACAAAGCAAAAAAAAGAAGTATAGGTAAAAAGAAAAAAATCAGTAGATAATAAAATGAATTCAGAAAATACTTAAGCAATCCAGAAGAAACTAGAAAAAATGAACAGAGAGAAACAAAAAATAGGTGAGACAACTATTAAACAAATAATAAAATGGCAGACCTAAGTCCAAACATATCAATAATTACATTAAATGTCAATGGCCTCAACATTCAAATGGAAAGACAGAGATTATAAGAATGTTTTTTAACAAAAAAAAAAAAAGCATGACCTAACACACTTTAAATATAAAAATAGGAATAAGTTGAAATTAAATGAATGGGAAAAGATAGACCAAGCAAACCATAAGAGAGCTAGACTAGTTATATGAATATCTGATAAAATAGACTTCAAGATAAAATATTACCAAAAATGAAGAGGAGTATTTTATAATGCCAAAAGGATCAATTCACCAAGAAAACATAAGTATATACCTATCAACAGAGGCTCAGAATATATGAAGCAAAAACTGACAGAATTAAAAGGAACAATAGACAATTCCACAATCATAACAGAAGATTTTAATGCCCCTCTTTAAGCAAATGATAGGGCAACTAGGCAAAACCATCAGTAAAGATCTATAAAAATAAAGATATTATTCAAGGATCTGAATAATGGTATCAACCATGATGGCCTAATCGTTGTAGATCACTATACTCAATAACCCAGAAGGCACATTCATTTCAGGGACACACTGTGTGTTCACCGAGATTGACCATATTCTCAGAATAAAATGAGTCTCAATAAATTTTTAAAAAATGAAATCATACAGAATATTTCTGTAACTATAACCAATTAAATTAGAAATAAATAAAAGTAAGATAGGCAGAAAACCCCAAAGCACATGATAAGATTCCTAACACACACATTAGAGTGTTTAAAATTAAAAAGACTGACAATAACAAATGTTGGTGAGGATATGGAGGAACTAGAACCTTCATGCATTACAGGTGGAAATGTAAAATGAATGTATGAGCTATGAAATATGAATTGTGTAACTTTAGTGATTCTACCTATGAGGCAAATATTCTTATATTTACATTTAAAATTGGCATTGCACAATATAAAGATGAATGTTACCATTCATGCTAATAACTTGAAATTTATACTTAGAATGATATTGAATATCAAATAAAAAGTATCATGGCAAGTAGGGAAGAGACTATGGAGAAAAGGAAAAAGCTTTATATTTCAGTCCCTTTAGCAGCACATTTTTGACCCTGAATTTCGCACAAGGGGCCCTGCACTTTCATTTTGCACTGGGACCTGAAAATTATGTCACCTGCTCTTCAGGGTTCTTTGGCTTTCATAATAGCACTTTTTTTCAGCATGTGCTTGTGTCACTTTGACAATTTTAAAAGATATATGTACACATTTTTTAAAGTAAAAATTAAGCTAGACACTTCTGGGAAAATTGGGCAGATTCACTTTTCCCTATTTCCCTCATTAACTACAATCAAAACCCTGGGATGAATATATATACACAAAATAAGGTACTCTGAAAGGTGAAGAGAAGAAGGCAGACCAGGTAAGGAACTCAGAACCCTAAGAATGACACAGTGGTGAATTCTCTGGGTTTTCTTTCCTTTTTTTTTTTTTTTTTTGCCTCATATTCCAAGACTTGGAACTTAAGAAGCCAGCAATCTAGAAATTCCAACAGGCCAGAAAAAACAAACAAACAAATACAACTTCCAACAAGCATCTGCTTTCTCTAGCCAAAGACCTCAAAGACCTAAAAAATGGGCAGCCTAGAAACACAGAAGACTTGTAAACAATAACTGCTTTACTCCAGCTAAACACCAAAGAAAAATCTATAGCCCCACCCTCCCAAACACCAGCAAGGGCTGAGTGGGAAGTGCCAGCTCAAACCACTACCCTTTGTCCGAGAAGGCCAAACAAGGAGATGGAATTTTTTCCCCCACCTCAACAAGTTCCACCCGACAATGTCAGTGGAAGCCATGTGAGAAGCAATAATAAAGCACTCCTGCCCTCCCCAGCCTAGCAGGTATCAGTAGAGGCCCAGTGAGGAGGCAGAATTACCAATCCCACCCAGTAGTAAGGAGGAGCCACCACTCCCTCAGGTGTCAACAGAAGCTGAGTGGGATCCCTAGATTTCTACCCCCACCTAGCAGTAACTTTATGACAACCAAAAAAATCTAGATTTCGATAAAAAAATCACCCATCATACCAAGAACCAAGAATATCTGAAAATAAATGAAAAAAGACAATCAAACAATGTCAACACCTAGAGATGTTGGAATTATCTGATAAAGGTTTTAGAGTAGCCATCATAAAAATGCTTCAGTAAACAATTGTGAACACATAAAAAAATAGAGTCTCAGCAAAGAAATAGAGAGTGTGAAAAAGAAACAAACTGAAATTTTAGAACTGAAAAACACAACAACCAAGATTTTAAAACTCAATAGATGGGCTCAGCAGCAGAATGGAGGGGACAGAGGAAGAAATCAGTGAACTGGAAGATAGAACAATAAAAGTTACCCAACATGAACAACAGAGAGAAAATACACTGAAAAAATGGAACAGAACTTCCATGGATCTGTGAGACTATAACAAAAGATCCAACATTCATGCACCAGAGTTTCAAAAGGAGAGAACAAGGGTGGGACCAAAAAAGTACTCAAAGAAATAATGGCTGACAATTTCCCAAACTTGGCAGAGAAATAAACCTACAGATTCAAGGAGGTGAGAAAACTTCGAACTGTGTCAATATTTTAGGTGTATACTTTGATAAATTATACTGCTTCTTGTGTGAGATAGAATAAACTGAACTTTTGATTCAAAAACAGGCATTTCATATTTAATGACTTAATATTTGAATGACAGCAGATTTCTTATCAGAAACTGTACAGACTAAAAGAAAATGGCACAACATTTTTCTGAAAGAAAAAAACTGTCAACCCTGAATCCTATATTCAGTGGAAATACCCTTCAGGAATGAAGCAGAAATCAAGACATCCTCAAATAAAGGGGACGGGGAAGGAGAATTTGCCTCAGGAAATCTACTCTAAAAGGATGGCTAAAGAAGTTTGTCTAGACAGAAAGGGTATGATAACAGAAGTTACCTAGAACATCAAGAAGGAAGAAAAATAACAGAAAGAGTGAAAATATAGGCAAATACAACAGGCTTTCCTTCTCCTCTTGAGTTTTCTATAGTTGAGGCAAAAAGTATATCACTCTCTGATGTGATCCTCAATGTATGTAGAGGGAATATTTAAAAGTTATATTTTAAATGGGAGAAGCTAAAGGGACATAAAGAAATGAAAGTTCTCTGCATTTCACTTGGACTGGTAAAATGTTGACAACAATAGACTGTGATAAGTTACACATTTATAAAGTAATACTAGAGCAATCACTAGAAGAGCTGTACAAATGGATACAGTCAAAAATATTGTATGTAAATAAAATTGTAATTCTAAAAAATGTTTGAGTAACCCACAGGAAGACAGGAAACAAAAAAAGGGTGGGTATTCTCTGAGCAACATGGTGGTTGGCAAGAACAAGCACCTTACAAAAGGTGACAAAAAGGAGCCAAGAAGAAAGTAGTTGATCCATTTTCTAAGAAAGATTAGTATGATGTGAAAGCACCTGCTATGTTCAATATAAGAAATATTGGGAAAACACTAATCACCAGGAACCAAAATTGCCTTTAGTGGCCTCAAGGGTCATGTGTTTGAAGTGAGCCTTGCTTATCTGCAGAATGATGAAGTTGTATTTAGAAAATTCAAGCTGATTACTGAAGACATTCAGGGCAAAAACTGCCTGACTAACTTCCATGGCATGGATCTTACTCATGACAAAATGCATTCCATGATCAAAAAATAGCAGACCATGATTGAAGCTCATGTTGACATCAAGACTACTGATGGTTATTTGCTTCATCGGTTCTGTGTTGATTTTACCAAAAATTTCAAAAATAAGATAGGATAGCTTCTTACACTCAGCACCAACGAGTCCACCAAATCCAGAAGAAGATGACGGAAATCATGATCCAAGAGGTGCATACAAATAATTCAAAAGAACTGGTCAATAAATTGATTCTGGACAGCATTGGAAAGACATGGAAAAGGCTTGCCAATCTATTTCTCTTCTCCATGATGTCTCTGTTAGGAAAGTAAAAATGCTGAAGAAGCCCAAGTTTCCGCTGGGAAAACTCATGGAGCTTCATGGTGAAGGTAGTAGTTCTGAAAAAGCTACTAGGGATGACACAGGTGCTAGAGTTGAATGAGCTGATGGATATGAACCACTTGTCTAAAAGTCTGTTTAAAATTCGGACTTTTAATGGTGACAAATAAAAAATATCCTTTTTGTGGGGGGGAAAAAACGGAAGAAAACAAACAAAAAAACTAAAATGGCAGACAAGCTTAACATATCAATAATTATATAAAATGTGAATGGTCTAAATACACCGATTGAGAGAGAGAAAGAGAGATGGGCAGAAAAGAATAAAAGTTATGACACAACTATATGCTGAAAGATACTCATTTCAAATATAATGATATAGTCAGATTGAAAGTAAATGAATGGAAAAATATTTTTCATACAGAATTTTCTGATTATGAAAATTCTTCTGATTTTTCATAATCAGAAGAATGTAGGAGTGGCTGTATTAATAGCAGATAAAGTAGACTCCAGAGCAAAGAAAATTACCAGAGACTGAGAGAGACATTATGCAATAATAAAAGAGTCAATCTACCAAAAAGACATAGCAATCGTAAGTACACATGCACCAAACAACAGATCTGTAAAATATGTAAAGCAAAAACTGGTTGAATTGAAAAGAGAAATAGAAAAATCCACAATTATAGTTGGAGATTGTAATGCTCCTCTCATCATTAATAGAAAAAGGGGGCAGAAAATAAGGAGAATATAGAAGAATTCAAGTAAATGTCCACCAATAAGATCTAATTAACATAAAGAACACTAGACCCAACAACAGCAGAATACTCACGTTTTTGAAGGGCTCATAGAACATATTTCAAGGTAGATCATATCCTGGGCCATTAAAAAAAAAACCTCAACAATTTTAAAAGAATTGAAATTATATAGAGTGTGTTCTCCAACCACAATGGAATCAAACTAGAAATACATAAATTAAAGACAACAGAAAAATCTCCAGACACTTGAAAACTAAACAACGCTCTTCTAAATAACCAATGAGTCAAAGAAAAAGTATAAAGTAAAATTTAAAAATATATTGAACAAATTAAAATGAAAATATAACACGTCAAGATTTGTGGGACACAGCTAAAGCAGTGCTGAGAGGAAAACTTATAATGCTAAATACATACATTAGAAAAGAGGGAAAGTCTCAAATAATAACCTATGCAGCCACCTCAAGAACCCAGAAGAAAAAAAGCAAAATAAACTGAAAGCAACCAAAAGGAAGGAAATAAAAGATAAGAGCAGAAATCAGTGAAGCTGAAAACAGAAAATAAAAAAAAAAAAACAGAAAATCAACGGAACAAAGATACAGTTCTTTGAAAAGATCAAAAAATTTACAAAACCCTAACAGAACTGACAAAAAGAGAGAGAAGACACAAATTACCAATATCAGAAATGAAACCGGAGATACCACCACAGACTCTGCAGACATCAAAAGGATAATAAGAGAATACTATGAACTCTACATATATAAATTTGACAACTTAGATGAAATGGGCCAATTCCTTGAATAACACAAACTACCACAATTTATCCCATATGAAACAGGTCATTTTAATAGCTCTAAAACTACTAAGAAAATTGAATTCATAATTTTAAAACTCCCCAAAAAGAAACTTCCAGGACCACATAATTTCACTGGAGAATTCTGCCAAATGTTTAAAGAATAATTAACACCAATTCTACACAATCTCTTCTAGAAAATAGAAGAGAAGGGAACACTTTTCAATTCATTGTATGGAGCCAGTATTATTCTGATACCTAAGCCATACAAAGACATCACAAGAAAACAAGAAACATCCTTCATGAATATACTCATAAAAATCCCTAACAAAACATTAGCAAATAGAATTCAGCAATATATTCAAAGAACTGTACAGCAAACCAAGCAGAGTTTATTCCAGGGATGCAAGACTGGTTCAGTATTTATAAATCAATCAATGTAGGCTACTGTATTAACAGGCTAAACAAGAAAAATCACATAATAATATCAATCAATGAACAGAAAATTTGAAAAAAATTGACCCCCCCTTAAAGTGATAAATATTAAAACTCTCAAAAAATAGGAATAAAGGGGAACTTCCTCAACTTGATAAAAAAAATCTAGAAAACACCTACAGCTAACATTATCATTATACCTAACGGGGAAAGAGTCACAAAAGGGAGCCTGGCGCCTGAGAGACACTACCACGGATTTCACGGCCTCCCAGCAGCTCTGGCTGCATGGACACGTCCTACGGTCTTCCCGCCTCGCGTCGCAGTACCGCGGCCACGGCGCCACAAGGGGGCGGTGTCCCCTTTCCAGGGCTTCTACAGCCTCCGTGCTTAAAACCGGCTCCTTCCGCCAGCGCAGCCAGCCCGGGAAGGAGGCCGATTCCGCACACCCGCTTCCAGGGCAGGGCGGGGGTTCCGCGTAGGTGACTGGCCTCGTCGGCCACAGCTGGGCATGCGGCTGACTGCCCGGGCGTGAGCTGCCTCTCGTGTTCCCCCTCCCTCCTGCCTGCACCGCCTTGAGCTCCCCTCTTCCTGGGCCAGGAGCATCCCCGGCCCTCCAGACTCGAGTGGGCTGCCCCGCTGCGCGGTGCTTTCTTGGGGCTCGTCCTGCTCTGGGCTGGTCACGAAGACCCCGCGTTGACTGGCCTCCAGCTGCCCACCACCACCACCCTGTCCTCCCTTTGAGGTGTCCTGCTGCCCTGTAAGGCCCTGCTTCCCTGTGCAACACGTGGCCAGGCCCTGGTCCCTCCCACACACATCTCAGAGACCTTGTCCAGCCTTACCAGCCTCTTGGTGGCTGTTCTGGAATTCTCTGGTACTGGGTCTTTGGACCAGCCACGGGTATCCGTTGTCTCACCTGCAAGGGGTGCAGTGAGACGAGATGGTCACCAGGACCTCCTGAGCCCGAGTCTCCTCCTTCTAAGACCTGTCCTTCCCACCCCACCCCCCTTCTCACTCTTTTCCGACCTCATAAGGACTTCTGCCTTCTCAGGACCCTCCCCTCAGCACGTTCCTGCCTCCTTCTGTCTACATCTTCCCGGATAAGCCTAAAGTCTTTAGAAGCAAGTAGACATGGGTTCAAACCTTTATGAGGCACTTATTAACAGAACTGTCACTTACCTTCGCAGAGCCTTGGTTTTCTTATCTGTGAAATGGGGGTGATAATGGCCGCCTGAGTTGTCTGTAAATGAAATCCTGTGCGTCTCCTACAGGACCCCACACCTCTAGACAGTCGGTACATGTTACTTCCCTCCCACTATTTCATACAAGCACTGGGCCAGTCTACACACGTGATCACTGATAGTCACATAACTTTGTCAGCTAATTATTACTGTCCCATTTTATAGACAAGGAAACTGAGGTACAGAGAGGTTAAAGAACTTGCCCAGGATCACATGAACAGGGAAGTAGCAGAGGTGAAACTCGGCCCCGATCTGAGGGCTAATCCTCCTCCAACCGTGCACTCTGCCTCCATGTTTCACATGCAGGTGAAAGGGGAGTGTTCTGTTGTCTTTGTTTTCCAATTGGCTTATCAGTGCCTTGATCCTGCCTCTGCAGAAGCATTCACCGCCACTCCTTTTAGGGAGAAAAGAGGCCTGTTCATTTTTCAATTTTTATTTTTAATCAGATTCAGCTTCATAAAGACTTTCATAGAGATCTGGGGCAGTTTGGTGACATCAGAGGCCTGGGAGTTCTTGAGAGAAAGGTTGATGTTCATTCTCACTCTCTTTAGGGGCCATTGACTTTGAAAAGGGGGGAGGTCCAATACCCAAGCCTGGGGAATAAAACCTGGGGAATTCCAGGTTCTCAGAGACAGCGCCCCAGGAGGGAGACCAGCGTTTCCATCTCCATCAGGGCTGGAATAGAAATGTGCTCGCATAGAAGGGGAGGAACAAGGGTGAGTGTTAAGAACCTAAATTTTTGTACCCCCATAATATGCTGAAATAATAATAAAAAGAAAAAAGAACTTCCAGCGCGTCAGATCATCTGAAAGGCCCAGTGGCACTGAGCGCTGCTCTGTTTGCCACAGGTGGCTCGTCTGCAGGTGGACGCAGATGGTGAACAGCAGGTCACCTGCGGGGGATGACAGCTCGGCCTTGAAGACCCAGGAAGCAAGCGCACAGGTGTAGACCATGCAGGGCTGTGAGAAGACCCCCTAGAGACAGCAGCGCCCCCCTAGGCCCCTGTTAGAGAAGAGGATGCAGAGGTTTTGAGAGGGGAATTATCTCGTCCAGCCCCAGTGTGTCCAGCGCCCCTTCCGTGGAGCCACACCCAGGGGCCAAGGCCTCGCTGGCTCCTGCCATCGCTGCCCCCCGAGTATTCTTCAGTCCGGCCCCCACACAGGCCTAGTCATTGAGGAGCTCAGGGCCAGCTCCAATCTGCCGGGAGGGGACATTGATGATGGGAACAGAGGCCGCCGGATCTCTGTCCTCACCACTCCCCTGGAGCTTTTAATAAACAGCTGGCTTCTAAGTGCCCAACTGCCCTCAGCCTCCAGCTCTAAATTAATCGTGTCTCTCAGGCCCTTGGAAAGCTGGCTCAGGCTGCAGCCCACTGTGACCTCCTATGGGAGCCGGCACAGCGCGACCGCGGCTCCCCGGTCGGCCACCAGGGGGAGCTGTACACCAGTGACAGCACCACCTCCCGGGGTGGATTTCACAGGGTGGAAGAGAAAACCAAGGGGTCAACGAATCCAGCCTCGTCTGGACACTCCAAATTTCTCCTGTAGCTGCCACACCCCAAGCTTAGGCCCCTCCTATTCTCAGAGGTCCCTGGAAAGGGAGGGTCCCCTGGCGTCCATCCTCCACGGAGGACCACTGTCAGCAGCCGCAGCCAAAGCCCTGCCTGCTGTGCCTCAGCTGGGCAGGGACTGGGGAGCTGCTGGAGAGACAGAAAAGACAGATGAGCTGGGAAGTGAGGAGACAGGACAGGAAGGGAAGAGGGGACACACACAGGAAGAGGTAAGGAACTAAACAGGAGAGAGAGGGGACCCCAAGGGGGAGGAACCTTAGGATGGAAAATCTAACTCAGCCACCTCCAGCAGGCCCTTCCTGCATCCCAAACATCCATCCAGAGGGGGGCCCCACCCCCTCCCTCTGGTGTCTGCTGTGGCTCCCAGCGTGCCTTGTTTACCTGGGCCAGCCATAGTCTCCCAAATACCGATCCAGGATCGGGGTTATTAGAGGCTGGGAGGGCGAGATCCTGGAGCAGGAACCGGAGAAGAGGAAGTGCGGTTAGATGCTGTAATCTAGCACCAGGCGCACACAAAGCTAACACTGCCCTTCTGAATTACACCTCGGCTGCTCTCACCTGATTTTCACCTCTCTTATCTCCACTTGGGATAGAGTTCAGCTGTTTTTAGTCTCTGAAGGACTGTTATTCAGAGACAACTTCTCCTTCCCCAGCTGACACCTGCTGATACTGCAGCAGGGGAGATCGAGGTTAGGTATCAGACGTCTTCTGAAAGGCCGCCCCAGGAGGGCTTCAGCTTTCCGGGACAAATTCCCTTCCTTCCTGGTCTCTGCCCTGCCCATCCCGACTTCTGTGCACGTGAAACCCTAGGCCAAAGTGACCAACCAAGGCCAAGAGTAAAGCTCAGGAACAGAAGCTGTGGGGTGGGCGGGGATCAAGCTCTTTGAAAGCGCTGTCTACGCTTGCTGTCTCTCTCTGCTTCCTGTGCAATCATACAGTCACAGATTCTGCAAATATCACGAGCCTTTATGAGTATGGCCCTGTGCTAAGCCACTTGGTTAGCCTTCTGCCCCTCCACGCTACCATCACTATTTTCCCAAAGGAAAAGACAAGGATGACCTCCTCATGGCCAAATTCAAGGACCTTCTCCCAGGGCTCACTCAACTGGATCCTACGGTGGTTAGGACCCTAAGACTGTTTTCTTCTAGAAATTCTCTCTCACATCCCCCCCGTTATCTTCCAAGACAGCACCCCTTCTAGGTTCTCCTTCCTTTCTGAAATCTCTGTGTTCTTCACGGACCCTCTCTCCCTCCATCCCTTACACATCAGCATCTCCTCTTTCCATCCACAGCCCTCCTCTCTCTGCAGTGCACCTATGTCAGGATGAATTGCAGCCTGCAGAGGCACAATAATCTTTTTGTGACTCAATTTATTTTCTATATCACATAACCCTCTCCACTGAGCTAGCAAGAAACTTTAAGTTGTATCTACTACTTGGAGCTCAGGTAGTGCCAAGGTGTTGAAACAGGCCCATCTGGCCCTCAAGTCCTCTGTTCCCAGGGGTCACCCCCGGAGACGTCCATCATCTGGTCTGGGTGGCCCTGTGAGTTAAGCTGCCCTCTCTGCAGGTTTGGGGCCACATGTGGAGCACAGGAAGCTCTGCCCTGCAGCTCCAGTCCTCGTGCTCTGTGCCTGAGATACAGGGGGATGGACAGATTGACCTTGCAGACCCAGAGAGTAAGCACACAGGCAGAGGCCATGCATAAAGGTGGGCATCTCTCTGGAGATAGTGTTGAAAAGCCCAGGCAGACACTCATCCCAACCCCATTCCCTTTCTGTTCTCCTTTCTCCAGTCCAAGGAGGCATTTGAACTAACCCAACTCGAGTCCTGCACTCATCCCTGGACCAGTCTGCCGTGTAACTGGAAGAAGTGGTCAGGTTATCCCAGTACACAGACTGGCCCCTGAGGGCCTTCCCACATGTCAGGCCCTTCCCATGAAAGAGGAGGACCATTAAGCTGTGCTGCTACCCCAAGTGCTATCTAGTATAACTTCCAAATCTTTCCCTCCAGCCTGGACCCTTCATTTCTAGTTGCCAAGTGGACATTTCCATGTGGAATTCCCACAGCCACTTCTCTCAGCCTGTTCAGCTTCAGGCACTACACTTCTGCCCGAATCAATACTTCTCAACTCAGTGTGTTATCAATGTGTAGTGGTTCTCAGTGATTCTCTTCCCAACACCCTCCAGTATTCAAGCAGTGGTTGTGCATTTCCAATTCTACCTCCTTAGCATCCTTTGAATGTGGCCCCAGAAAGAAGCACCACACAGCCCCTCCCCTCCTGCCTCTGGAAGGACAGGGGAGCTTTTTCTCACACGTGTTGGAGTGTGAATCAGAAATTCCCACTTTTTCCCAATACCCTCCCTCCTCTTCTCCTTTAGTAATAAGTCCACAGAAGTATAGCTGCACTCATGGCTGCATAGCACAAAAGTGACGTTTCCCTGCAGTTAGCTGAGGCCATGTGACAGTTTTGGCCATTGTAATCTGAGCATAAATGATGTGTACAATGTAAACAATGTCCCATGTCCTTGAAGACAAGGGCATGCCCTTTCCTTCCTCTTTTCCTGCTTTCTTCTGACTGGAATGCAGTTGTGATAGCCAGAGCTGAGCAACCATGATGGACCACATATTGAGGATGGTGAAGCAACAAAACTGAAGGACCCTGGGTCTCCCTGAACAACTTCATTGGGAGAGCTGTGATATAAGTGAGAGCCTTTACTTGAGAGAGAAGTAAACTTTCACATTTAAGTGTTTGGTAATTTGAAATCTAATCTAGAAGCTGAACTGATACAGAGCTAAAGAGATCTTCAGTCCATTTCTGTAGCACTTTCCAGCTATGAGGTCTTGGGCAAACTACTTAATCTTTCTAAGCTTTAGTTTCCTTAGCTGTGTACCTGTTTCCCAGGATCATTTTATGAAATGAATGATATAACATTTAATAAGACACATAATACAACATCTCACATATAGTTGGGGTTCAAAAGATGTTGAAACCAACAGCCCAGTCATCTTTGCAAAATGCCAACCTGACCCCACATCCCCCTTGATTCAGAACCTTCAAACACTTCCACTCTCTCACTACAAACACCAAACCCTTCTTGTGACCAACCAAACCCTGCCTAACCCATCCACCCTCTCTAGTCCAACCCTCCCCAGCCTCCTTCTGGTCCTCTTTGGCCAGACTGACCCTGAAGTCACCTCTCCTCCTCCACAAACATGGAAAGAGGGCCTGCCACGGCCAGACCCTGTGCTGGGCATCACAGACAGACCTGGCTCCTTGCTCTTGGGACCTTTACGGTCTAGTGAGGGAGAAAGAAAAAAAAGTTCAATAAATAAATTATAAGCATAGCTAACATTTATTGAGCACTTACTATCTGCCAGGTGTTGTTCCAAGCTATTTTTACAGGTATAAGCTCTCAACTCCTACAACGCTCTGAGTTAGGTACTCCTGTTATCCCACATTTACAGATGTGGAAACAGAAGCACAGCAAGGCCAAGCAACTTGCCCAAGGTCACACAGCTAGTAGGAATGGAGCCAGACCTTGAACCCAGGTGGTCTGACACCACAGCCTATGCATTTAACCACTGTTCTGTCTTGTGGTGAAGTGAGTGTCAAATTACAACTGTAAAGCCTGCTGCCAAGGAGATGTATGTGGGGTTCAGACATGCCAAGACCCTCCTGCCCCTGGGCCTTGCATGTGCTGATGTGCTGTTCCCTCTGCCTGAAACACCCATTCTCCCTCCTTTGCCCAGTCGACTCCTGTTCCCGCTTTGGACCCTAACATTGCAATGTGTGACTTCCTAAGGGGCACCTTCTCTTCTCTGCCTAGACCACCCGGACCCAGTTCCATACTCTCGCTGCAGAGATACCTTTCCTCCAGCGCACTTCTCACAGCGTGATTATATATCTGTTGGTTCTTTATATGTTCTCCCCACTCCCGTTAGACCCAAAGTGCAAAAGAGAAACAAACATGCCCATGTTGCTCAGTGCCAAGTACAGTGCCTGTACACATATGTGTGCAATTGATTAATTGATTGATTGACTTACCCCAACATAGGCCTGTGGTCTCCACAGCCCTAAAACTCCGTGGCTCTGAGGTTCTCTCCATCCCTCCCTGGTGGTTTCCTGCCCCTGCCCCTGCCCCACACAGCCCCTGCCCCTGCTATCCCAAACCAGCCCGCGTCCCCTGAGGGAGGGGTGACAGTGTGGCCAGGTCAGATTCCACAAATGCAGGATATGGGCTGGGGGAGGACCGGGGTTGGGAGAGAGCTGGTGGCCTTAAGGGCACCGCTTGGTTTCCCAGGAATAGGAGGGTTTCCAGGACTGGTCTGGAGTCAGGGAAAGGAGCAGAGGCTGAGAGGAGGGGCCCAGAACCCGGACATCCTGTCTTGATGGCCAGAGATGATCTTTCAAAGCCCGTGAAAGCTGGAGCCGTGGAGGCGGCTGTACCACCATCCCCAAGCGCTGTGGTCTGGAGTCCGGAGCCGGCCAGATCGATATCGTTCAGGAGGTTTTCTGCTCCAACTCGTTTCTGCTGCCAGGTTTCCCAGGAGGCCTAAGGAAATGGCATGGAGGAGGCCAGAGGCACCAGAAAAGGACAGGAAATGCAGATTTCCTACAGGCCTGCAGGAGCAGCAGGCAGCCGAGCGCCATGCTAGGGGCCAGGGGTCTCGGTCCTCGTGCCAGCCCTCGGGGTAGGTGTTATCCCATTTTACAGATGAGAAAACTGGGGCCCAAAGAGGGAAGAAAACATTCTTGAGGTCCCAGCAAAGCCAGAACCAGACCCAGCAGCACCTGCTTCGGAGGCCAGTGCCTTTCAAGGAAGGTCATATACCAAGGGGATCTTCTACGGGTCTCAGGGCCCGGCCATATCTGCACTCTCAGCTCAAGGTGGACGACGAGGCTCTGCCAGCGTGTGCCTGCAGCCAAAGCAGGACGGAGCCTGGGAAGGGCCTTTTGCAGTCTCCAGCTCCAACAGCTCCAGGGACAGGAGCTCATCCCTCTCAACGCACCCCTCTCCGTTCCGAGCAGCTCCTCCCGCCTCTGGCCTCCCCGCAGCTCTCACCTGTTACATTTGGAGCCCAGGGGATGCCGACTCCCCCAGAGGCCGTCAGACACCAGAGGCTGACACCCCACCCTCCCTGGACCTCGTCTTCTCCAAGCAGAGCTCTCGGGCACGTCAAGTGCTCCGGGGGCTCTGACCCTTTCCCACCACACTCCGGCTCGCCCACATCCCACATCCAGTGCACACCAGGCCCCTCGGTTGGTCTGACCTGCAGAGCTGTCCCCTCCTTTGATCCTGCCCCTCTGCCTGTGTTGCAGGGGGTCGCTCTCTGTGAGAGAAGCTCCCTACCCCGTCGATGGCCCCCTAACCCCTGAAACGAACCCATCAGTCAGTCGGCTGTCCAGGTAGATGGCTGGGCACCAGGATGCCTGGCCGGAAGGAGGTAGGACAGGAGGTGCCTACACGGAGATGCAGCGCAGCCCCAGGGGCCAGGTCTCTCGTGTCTGTGTGTCAGTGTGCACGTGCACCTGAGCGTGTGGGTGCACACACACGCACAGACCTGCGTCTCTGGTCCCACACCTACTGTCAGTGATTTTAGAATGGGCTGTATCCTCTCCGTATTCTGAACTGCTTGTGAACTGCTAAGCACTAATAAATGGTCATTTTTCACCAACTGGGAAAATCCCAGAAAATCCAGTTCCGTAAAAGAGGAAGGCAGAACTTGATTTCAGCACCCATGAGGAGATAGCACAGAGCGCCTGGGGTTGAAACCCACCAGCCTGTACAACGTCTTCCAGGCCTCCTGCCCCCCCACCCAGCATCTTCATGCCCCCTGGGGTGAGTCCCCCGGAGAGTCTGCCACACGCCTCCTTTCTCAGAGAGCCCCGGCCTCGGGAAGGGGAAGAGAGACATTTGAGGTCCCTTCCAGGTCTGGAATTTATTAAAATGCCAGGAGGCTCCATTCATGAGGGGAGGGGCCGGCATGCTCCCACCCCCAGAAGGAGAGGCGGGGGCCCAAGCAGTCCAGAGGGGCCCTCTCCCATCTCCACCTTCTTCCCCACCTTCTCAGCAGCCCACCCTGTCCAACACACGCCATGGCCTGCCCCACACACGCCTGCCATGGCAGAATCCAATCTGCAGTTTCCCACAGTGGTTCTTGGCCCTGGCTGCGCACAGAATCACCTGGGAGTGATAAAAAAAAATCCCAGCACCCAGGCTGGACCTCAGACTGATTCACTCAGAATCTCCAGGGTGGGGCCCAGGCTTCCGTACTTTTCAGCTGAGTCTGAGGACAAGCGAGAGACTCCTGGCCCACTCTGCCCCCAGAGCCATCCCTCTGCCCCTTCTGCCCTCCCTTGGCTGTCGTCCCTGCCTCTTCCCTGCCCAGATGCTGTTCACACCCTGCACACCTGGCACACCCAGAGTTTCTGCTCACTGGGCCAGGACTCGCCCCCACCTGGCCTTGGCCAGCCCCGGGCAGCAGGGAGTCCAGAACCTGGTCAGCAAGGTGCCCGTCTTCCGCACACACCCAGGCGACAGCTCCCGGTCCCGCCGTCTCAGGTGGTGCTGAGGAGACGCTGGGCTGAGCGTCTCAGCCGTGGCTTCTAGTCCCGGCACGACACGCACACCAGGCGGCTTACACGGATTTCTGGGATCTGGTCAACACGCAGGTCCACTCTGCAGGCCCGGGAGGGAGAGAGGTCCTGCCCTTCTAACACGCACCAGGCGATGCCGCCGCTGACACTGCACGGGCCACACTTTGTGTAGAAAACACGCAGGTCCTTTGGCTCATCTGTGTAATGAGGTGTCGGGAGAGCTGCCCTCGCTCACCCGGAGCCCCCTGCAGCAGCCCCAGTCGGTCTCCTCCCAGTTGGGGCACCAGGAGCACAGCCAGCCCCACCTCACTGCCGAGTCCCCTCAAAGGCAGGCTGTGTCTGCTCAGCTCACGGGCCCTGGCCTCTCTCCCTCATCTGATGCTCCTCCCCTGAGCCAGGCCCAGCCCCGGGTCACCCGCATCCCTCCACAGCTGCACGGGGTCGCCCGCGTCCCTCCACAGCTGCGTGGCATCGGAGGATGACCCCTGCCTCCCATTACACACCTGGGCGCCCTGGTCCACTCCCTGGGAAGCCAGCCCGACCCCCCGTCCCTACCACCTATCTGACCGATCACGTTCGTTTGGTCTCCCACCCGCCCATCACCCACCAGAGTCCGTGTGTCCCCTGGAAAGCTGGCCCTGAGAGCAGAGAGGGGCGTGAGCTAGGAAGGGCGTGCCTGGGGGCTCTCCCACCCACCCCAGCTTTGTGGTTTTGAGCAAGTGTCTTAACTTTTGCACGTCAGTTCCTTCCTCTGCAAAATGAGGACAAGGGTAACCCTTCTCTCCCAGGTGCACGCGTGAGAAAACACACCCCAGTGCTTAGCACAGACTCCGGCACTTGGCAAGTGTTGTCTGGGTGCCAGCCGTCACCGGCAGTGACGACACTGAGTACTACTAATAGCTTTGCCAGTTAGAAGCTACGTGACCTCTCAGAGCCTCAGTTTCCTGATTTGTCCCTTGTGTATAACAATACCTACCTCATGGATCTGTTGGGAAGACTCGGCATGACAGTGCCCCGCAGAGAGCAGGATGCGACCCGTGTCAAGTCCCCACCACAGGCAGGGGCTGAGGCTCCCGGGTCCTGCATCCCTCACAGCAGCAAGTTTCAAAGTACGGTCTGGGGCCCCTGGGGGTTCCTGAGACCTCTTAGGGGTTCTGTGAGGTCAGAACTATTTTCTTAATAATATTAAGCCATTATTTGTCTTTTCTACTCATTTTCTCAGGAGTGTGCAGTGTTCACCAGCAGCCCATGACGTGTGACATCGCAGCAGACCGTCTGCAGAAGCAGAGAGGAGAGTCCGGCTGTCTTCTGTTAAGCTGAACATGAAAAGCCCTTAAAAAACGCAAAGCAGTGTCACCCTTCTCACCCAATCTTTTTTGTTTCAGGAAAATATCATTATTTTTCATTAAAAAATGCTATTTATGTTAACAGGTAATTAATTTATTTTCACGGAAGTGAATTAATAAGTATGCCTTAAATGTTCTCAGTTTTAATGTATATTTACACTATGGTAAAGATCGAAGGACTTAACTCACCTAAACAAATGCTCTTTGGGGTCCTGAGTAATTCCTAAGAGCATAAGGGGGTCCTGAGACCCAACCGTATGAGAAGCTGCCCCCCCAGTGCAAGGGCCGTTCTGGCCACTGAGGGGTGCTCAGCCCACACCTGTTCACATCAGCTGATCCGAGCCTCCGCCCAGCCGCACTGGAGAACTGGAGCCATGTTCTTTGTGTATTTCTGTGTCTCCCAGGAACTGCTGAGCTGTGCTAGGCATACCACACCCAAACTTTCTAAATTCCAAAGAATTCACCCAGGACCACTGGGCTGGTGTATGAGCGAGCTACACACATACCACTTGATGGGCACCTATAGATTCTGCCCGACAGCCTCTGTCCCCCTTCTTCTGATAAACCTCACCTCCTTAGGGACCAACACTCCCCATTCTCAGTCCTCATGGTTTCAGGCAGTCGGGTAACCCAGATCTGGATAGAGTGATTGGTTCCAAGTTAATTATCTGAGCCCAGCAGGGCCTATCAGAGCCAATAAGATTTGCCCCAGGTTTTTGCTGAAAACATCAGGAGAAAAGAGCCCTCTTCTATTGGAGCTGCCGAGCTAGTGGCATGAAAGCCTGGGACATCTGGTGGCACCACCTCTTGGGTACAGCTTGCCTGAGAATTAAGCCGACACAGAACCAAGTTATGGGGACAAATTCATGATTCTACCAAGACCTGGCTGGTGGGGAAGTTGTTGGGAAGATCTGGGGTGAGTTGCCCACCAGAGGCATCACTGAAGCCCACCTGGTGCCTGGAAGAGGCCCCTTTTTGCCCACCGGAGACGTGGCATACCCATGTCCAAACAACACAGCTGGATAGCAGCACAGATTTTTCTTTAACTTTATCATTTATAAAGCCATACAATGGATCGCAAAGAAACAAAGCAGCTGTACAGGAGCGGGACAGCATCAGTGTACAATACATTCATGTCTGGGACAAGTAGCATACACCAGGGTTTATACAAGGTGGTGGAGGTTATAGGCAGAATGATACAAAATATAAAGTATATTTCCATCTATATAAATACACAGCCAGGGCACGGGGAGGATGCTGGGTTATTCTGTTTTTCCTGCAGAGGGCCTGGGAGGCAGGGAGGGTGGTGTAAGGAATTCCTTGCATTTATTTTGAATGACAGGGCAGAAGGGAGGAGAGAGACGGGGACACACAGCATGCATGCACTGATGTGCCCTCTCGTTCACACGCACACACCAAACACGGACACACAGGAGAGTTTCAAACGGCTTAACACTGATTAGAAAACAAACTTGAGACATCCCTCTACGATAACTTCGCTGTTGGGAAGAGCCCAGGTGTGGATATAAACAGAGGCCCTCCAACATTTTGGACACTGGAGGACAGAGGAGTCAAGAAGGAACAGATGTGCCTGAGCCCTGTGGCCTGATCTCCCCAACACTGAGACTGCACCAACCAGTGGCCCTCCAGGCCTCACCTCCCAATTCCCCTTGCTGCTAGGTGATACTGGCTTGATGCTCACTGCCCACCACCTCCAGCCCCCACCCCCAAGTTCCCTAAAGAGATGAGCAAAAAATACTCCACACACGCGTACATCCACACTTGCACACCCACACACACACGTCCTATGTCACCACTGGCCAAGGAAACGTGAGTCTCAGGATTCTAGGCCCAGACCTGGGTGAAAAGGTGGGTCTGGGACCCAGGCCCCAACTTCCTCAAGGACCCTGAGTGTGGCCGTAGGGGTGGGCTGCTCCTTGGCTGGGGCATTGGCTCGCTTGAACTCCAGGTTCTGAAGCTGGAAACAAACTTTGAAGGGGGAGAGGACCCCGGAGGCAGGGGTGGTGGACAAGTGTTGGAGCGAGACAGATGCTGTCACACTCACTGATGCCCCTGTACCCCCAGACAGCATGAGAGTCTGTGCAGGCCCATCAGCATGAGGCAAAGAATCCCCTACTCCCTGCCTGCCTGAGAGGCCCTCATAACAGGATCACACGTGTGCAGCGGGCTGTCCCCCTTGCTGTCATACAGCCACCGGACGCCACCACCCCTATCCTGGCCAGTCTCTGACACAACCAGGGATTCCTCAAAAACCAGGAGAGAAGGAATCCACAGGCTTTTCAGAGCTGCTGAGGAGAGGCTCAGAGGAGACGGGTCAAAGGCCCTTCCCAAACCTAGGATGTGATGTGTCTCTCCCTTGAACCCCTGGTGAAATAAAGGACCCAGGACACCGTGATGGGCCATGGCGGGGGGGACCTCTCCATTGTTCCCATGCCCAATTTTTCCCTCTTTCTACCGCTGGAAAGAGTCACATGGGGCTCACTGGGCCCTTCTTCTAGCTGAATCGGAGATGTCCGTCCCTGCCCTCTTGCCTCCAGACCCCACACGAGCCAGCTGCGAGGAGGCCCCAGGCCTGGCGTAGACCCCTGGCTGGGCAGCTAGAGGCGCCGAGGGCCTGGGGCTGGGGCCAGAGCCTGCCGGGGTCCACACCGCATCTCGGGATGCCCACACCTCTCCCGCTCTTTCCTGCCAACTTCTCCCGGGCCCCTCCCCACCCCAGGCCGGACTCAAGACCAGACAGCACTCTCCTGGCTGACAAACAGATTCAACAATAAACAACAGCAAAATAGGTTGAGGGAGGGAGAGGAACAAAGAGGATAAAGATTTATAAAATCATAACAATAATTAGTAAAAGTGCTTTCTTTTAAAGGAAATCTTTGGCAAGAATACACTGCAGTGCTGAGTGGTGTGTGTGCGTAGGTGTGTGCGTGGGTGCACGCCTACCTGTGAGACACAGGAGGGCTCGGCTGTGGAGCCCAAAGGTGGGGCCGCCGTGGAGACTGGGGACACTTCCCCATCATTCTCCTGGCAAGGCCAAACTCTCAGAAACCGGCTCCTTCCAGAGGGATGCTGGGAGTGAGTTACCAGGTCTCCAACATTGACCTGGGTCCTCCCGCAGGGTCACACACGGCTCAGGCCTGGCGTAGAGGGGCTGCCATGCCTGCAAGGTGGGCTGTGGTGGGCGGTGGCGGGAGGATGTGCGTGTGATGGCTGATCCCAGACTCAGTCTGGCTACAGAAGGGTCTGACGCCCCATCCAGCCCAGGAGGCGGCTCCCCGGGCTGCCCAGTGGGGGATGAAGATATTTACAAAGGAAGGGATAGCATACATCTCCTTCCATCTTGGAAGAGAACTGGGGCTACCCAGGGGAGGAGGAGGGGGGAAATCCAGGTTTGGGGCTTGAATATCTCAGAAGGAAGAGCACTTTGGAGGGACCTCGGTCACCAAGCACGAGATTTCACTCTTGGGGAAGCGGCGGCCGGTGGGGCCTCAGCCCCTGCTCCCCGCCGCCTTCTCCCCACTGTCCTTTCCAACTCCCTGAAACAGAATGTCCACACTGACCCAGCTCCTTGGAGGAGAAAAAATACAAAAGATGCACACACAGTCCCGTGTGCCACACACAGCATGTCCCACACGTTCACACACTCACGTCCTGGGAGCTCACTGCTGGGCCTCTGGTCTGCCAGAAAATAAGGGGGCCACACGAGTGGAACACGCACAGCACCCCCAGCACGGAGCCCCAGACAAAGTCTAGGGAAGGCCAGGGCCAGGGCCAGGAGACCCCTGGCTGCTCCAAGGCTAAAGGCCCCCTACGTTTCAGGCTTTCCTTAGACATATACAAAGGGATGAGAATTGGTTTATGCCCAGGGAAGGCAGTAAAGCAATATGGGAAAACAATAAATACGTCTTGTCAATTGACCTGTTATTTTTTTTACCTTTTCTTATATTTTATTAGCTTACAGATTCTGTCAGTATGTCTCATGTATATATTATATATATTTATATATCAGTACAATGCCTCTCTCTAGGGGACCCCTCTAGGCTTAAGAATGGAGTCCTGGTGAATTTTCCATTCCGGCTTAGTGTCTTTGGGTGGTGGTCAGGGTTTTTCCCAACTGCCCAAATGGGCTTGAGGCCCTTTGGCCTAAATGTGTGTCTTCTGCCCTCTGCTGCATGGGCAGTGTGGCTCAGCTGGGGAAACCAGGGCAGCAGGGGGAACAGTGAGGCTTTGGCATGGTAGGTAGGCCATGTGGCGCACAGGTAGCAGCCCCAGGACCGCTGCTGCTGTCACCCTGGGCAGCCCAGGCCTGCAGAAGTCAGACCCCAGAACATGTACTGAGGGGAGGACAAAGACTACAGGATCCTCCCCTGGGCCTCGCTGAGCAGGAAACAGGTGCCCAGGATGAACCCCAGCATGGGGACCCTGTAGGACGGACAGAATAGGGCACGGCAGAGCAGGAACGCTCGCTCTCCAACCCCAAAAAGGCATCATGCAGATAAGCAAGTCTGCAATAAGGCTGGTTCTGGGGCATGAAACCCAAGAACAGGGCCAAGAGGTGGGAGCTAAGGCAGAGTCCGGGGGTGGCACCAGCGGGGGTGACCTGTCTTCTTTGCTGCTGGGCTAAACGCCTCAGGGCAGAGGCCCCGAGCTCAGCAGCTGTCCTTCCTGGCAGAGCTCTTCCCCGAGGCCACAGACACACGTATCTCCACCTCCTCAAACCAAAGCTCCCACCTCCCAGTTAAGGCAGAACGGGATAAGCCGCAGGGGTGGCTACGCCCACTCCTGCTGGGGTCTTTGTAGAGGAGAAAGGCTGGTGGCACCAAGGGCCCCGAGAGTGCAGGTGCAGGTGCAGGGACCAGGAGAGAGAGCCTCTGTTACCCGTAGCTTGGGTGCTCCTGAAAAGAGGGTTTCTGTCCCTCCCTGCAGCCCTGTCACCCCCAACCCTAACCTTTGGACATTGTGTCTGCAAACACATGGGACACAGACGAGGACAGCTGTTTATAATTCTAGCCGACAGAGGCGAGTATGAATCAACATGTGAGGTGTGGGTGCAGACACACACACACCCACACAACAATACATCAGAGGCACAGCGAAGGGACCTGAGGTGCCTCGGGTCTGAGATACTTTAAAAGAGAAAGTTCCCCCACTTGATGTCCCACTCTGGTTCTGTTTGGTTTGACAACCTAGCCCACAGGTGGCCAGAAAAAGCTTGATTTTTCCTTGAAAGCAGTTGCTTTTCCATTCCCCAAAAAATATGGATCCCCAAGGAGGCTTGTTCCTTCTCCTCTAGGAGCGGGGAAGGGGAAGTTAGGGGGACCTGGTTAGTTTGGGAGGCTTTGGGTTTTTGCAGTTTCCATCACCCAGGGGATCTGAGTTCTTCTCCACCGTCTTTCTCTTTCTGTCTTCCTCTCTTCCCCCCTTCCCTCTGCAATTCACTTCCCTCTCCCCATGTTGCACTTTCTTCTCTCCTTCTCCAAAATTGGCCCAAAGTCCTCCTTCTGGATTCAAGGATGGTCAGGATTCCTGGGTCCCCTCCCCATGGGCCCCGTCCCCACTGCACTGGCCCAGGGCAAGGGGTGGGCTCATCTCTTCTGGCCGGCACTCAGCATGACCTTGGAGACGAAGTTGACAATGGCAGAGGCTGGCTGGTTGGGGTCAAGCTCCGCGAAGAGGTGGCAGGCGTTGTCCGTGGTGCTGCCCTGCTTCCGGGCCACGAAGCCAAAGAGCCTGTAGGGGTGGGAGGGGGGGCATGAGGGGGGCAAGAGCAGCCCCGGCCTGGAGAGCAGCCCAAGTGAGCGAGTGGGCTCGGCCAGGCCACCCCTCCCACCTGCCGAGCAGCAGGGCCTGGGGAGGCCCACGAGACACCTCTCTCCACCCACTGACCACAGAGTCCCACTTTGAGGGGTGGGAGGGGAGCTGGAAGTGACAAGACTGCACAGTGAGGGGTGGGGAGGAGACCAAAATAAAACGGAACATTCCCGGACGGGCTTCTCTCCTGCCCATCCCAGCCCCACCCGTACCGACTGTTCCTGCACACAGCGCACAAGCAAACGAAGACAACGCCGTCTGCCTGCAAAGGGCTTGGCCTCCTCAGACACCCCGAGGTCAGAGGGACACAAAAGGACAAGCGGGTCACCCCTCAACATACACGCACTTATTTTTCCTGTGCTCAAGAGGCTTGGGATCCCAGAGAGTAGGAAGGGAAGTGGACCCCTCACCCGCCCCACACTCATCCCCCACCCGCACCGTGACTGAGTGACCTAGCATTCCCTCTGCAAAACAGAGTTAAAAATACGAGGGCAGAGAACAGAATGTGAGCCCAGCTCCCCTCCCAGCCGGCGTGTTGCTAATTACAGTGAGATGGGGAAATCAGGACAGCTGCAGATTCCGATGGACACCCCTCTCCCTAGGACTGGACCACGGCCGCTACAATTAGCAAGGTCGGGTTCTGCCGGCTGCTGCGTGTGTGTTTTTGCATGCACACACACACACCACACGCATACACAACACACACATACACACATACACAATACATACACCACAGACACATACACACAGCACACACACATACAGACAACACACACAACACACACATAACACACACATACCAACACACACCACACGCATACACAACACACACACAACACACACAAACACGTATACACACCACACACACACAACACACACAACATGCACCCCACCCACACATGCATACACACACACCATGCACACATGCACAACACACATACACATATAAACATATATGCAACACATACACCACACACATACACACCACACACATACACATATACAACACATACATACACTGCACACCCCACACACATACACATATACACACATACACACCACACACACTACACATACATACAACACATAAATACCACACACATACACAATACAAACACATACCACACACACAATACATACATACCACATACAAACATAACACACCAAACATAGCACATACACATACATACACACCACATACATAACACCTACCACACCGTGCACATATACACACCACACATAGCACATACACATACACCACACACATAACACCTACCACACCGTGCACATACACACACCATACATATATACACACACAACACATACACCATATATACATACACACATGCTACACATACAGACCCACCATATACACACATCCCATTCACATATGCACACTATACATGCCACGCACACATGCACTCCCCCAAACACACACACACACACACACACACACACACACACACACACAGAGCCCTGCATGTCCTACAGCTCTGCTCTCACAGCTTTGTTTCAGGGGCCGGGAACACAGGACCAAAGGCCTGGGGTAACGCCTGGGTGTGGGAAGCGGGGTCCACAGAGCAGCCCCCAGCACCTCCTTTCCTGGCCTGGCTCAGGCCCTGTGCTACGGGGGTGGTCGGGAGGAGTGAGGGGCACCTCCCAGAGTGCCTCCCCAGCTGCTGGTATCTGCCCGGATGGAGCCCCGGCCCCACACTGGCCATGAGCACACCTGCTCTCCCCTTCTGTTTATTTCCCCGGCAGCTCCAAGGCGCCCAGCGCTGCCATCTGCGGGGGGGTGGGGGTGGGGTGGATCCAGGCAAGAAAGGTCAGTGGCCAAGGCCAGGGAGCCAGCCAGAGAGCTTATGCCTCACTCGCTCACCCTAGTCCCTCACCGGCCACACCCAAGGTGTCTGTCCCCTCAGCCTCTCCCTGCAGCTGCTGCCCCACCCATCTAAGCCTCCTTGGCAGGAAGCTCAGCCCAAAAGCAGCTCCTGAAGGGACCAAAATGAGGGATTTGCAGCATGGGGCCCAGCTCCCCTCTGTCCCTGACACCTGTGCCCCTCACGGAGAGGGGAGCCCGAGCACCTGCAGACACGAAGTTATGGCTGCCTGCTTGGCCGGCAGAGACACAAGGAGACGCCGGGACTGGACCCCTTGTGGACCCCTCCATCCCATGTGGCCCCTCTGAAATCCCCACGGTGGATCATGCGACAGACGGCTAGTGCATCCCAGGCATTCTGACTGAGGTGGCCTCCCTGCAGCCTCTTCCTGACTCCCCCCTGCACAACCTCTGTTCTTTCATTTCTTCATTGAACAAATATGTATCAGCCTCCCAGGAGCCAGACCCTCTCCTGCCTGCAGGGGGCTTGCTGCCAGCCCCTCCCCCAGAAACAGTCTCTCTCCTCATCCCACACTCATTTGGACCTGTCCAAATTGTACCTGCCTTTTAAGACCCACTTAAAAATATCTGTTCTTTCCTCAAACCTCTCCCGCTTCTCCCTGCCGGACGTGCACGCCTGCATTAGCGCCCGGAGGGGAGCTATACTTCCTGCTGCATCTCATCCAGCAATGGTTCTTCTTTAAAAATAACAGTGAAAGGTTTTCTTTTTCCAAAACAATCTTGTAGGAAGTCCAAATATATAAAGGTGAAAGAAGTATTTTATGGCTACAAATGTATCGATTCAAAAGCATAATGTTTACCCACTATAAAGTAAATCAGTGAGGAAAACGGGCTGTTGGGATGAGCCCATCCAAGTGAAATGTGAATTACAAATCACAGTGACAGTCTCATGTCAGCTTCAGACCCCAGGGTATTCCCATACTTGGTTTGGGGTTTGTGATGTTGAGAAAATCCTGCTTCTGTCTGATAATAGTAACAGGGTTTGCCCTCCCTTCTGAGCAGCTTAGTTGCAACCCCAGGGTCCTAAGGTTCCTTGCAACACAGTTTGAAAACCACAGAAACATCGTAGTGCTGTTTATACGCTTGTCTTATCTGCCGTGCCCGTGGGCCTCCTGAGGGTGGAGTCGGGGTCCCGGGCAGCTCTGAGCCCCTCAGACGCACCCGGGATATGCCGAATGGATGAAAGGACCCACCGCAGGCCCCAGGGCCATCCCCAGAACTCAGACATGGGCGCCCACATTCTGATGGGGAGGTCTAGCCCAGCCACGAGACGCACAGAACCTCACCAAGAAAGCAAAAATAGGAACAGAAGCAGCAAGGATTTGGGCAGAAAAGATCATTTAAACACCCCGTTCCCCACGGCCATCACCTCTCACAAAACTCAGTTTTCTATCCACTTCCCGAAATCCCTGCTGGTTCTGATCCGAGGAGAGGGTGGCCAGGCTAGAGACGGGGACTCTGGCCTTGAGGCAGGACAAGGCCAAAGGCCTGGCTGCCTTGTCAAGCTTTTCTCCAAAACTGAGTGACCTCTACACACAGGTCCCATCTGCCTCTCCCTACCCGCTGGCCCTGGATCCCAAACCTGCCCCCTGCTCCCCTCAACAGGGAGCACAAAGGCCAGCGGTCAGGTGGGGTAAAGAAGCCACACTTACTTAGCAGGGGCGCCTCCCTCTGTTTTCATCCACCTGCGGAGAGGAGGACAGGGCAGGGTAAATCGCGATTCCCTCCCCTGGAGCCCAGCCCGCCCACACCAGACCTCTGCAGAGGCAAAAGTGGCCCCATTCCCAGGCACAGGAGCCTCCCAAGATCACGCGGGGGCATTCAAGGCAGAGAGAACGCTGTGGCCTCCCAAGTGCCCTCCCCGACGTGGAGCAAAGCAGATTCAGGGTCGGAGACAGGCAGAGGGGGTGGAAGTGGCACTGAGTCCCCAGGAGGGTCTCCACATCTGAGGTCGGACGACTCAAAAGACGCCCCACACAACTCCTCACACACGGGCAGCTCTTCCAGCTGAACCAGGAATGCAGGTGCACACACATGCACACACCCGCACACACCTGCACACACGCTCCCACACACAGACTTCAGTGTTAAAGAGCTGAGTGGAAGAAGGCAAGGTGTCTGCAAGAAACTTACTTTCTTTCCTGTGGATCCAAGTCACAGAAGGTGACAGTGTTGAGGGGGTAGTGTCGTCTGAAGAAGAGCCTGCCGCACAAAGATCAGAGAAACAGAGAATGAGCACCCAAGCGACTGCTTCTCCCCTCCTTCCACCTGCAGCTCAGGCCACCTCTCTACCACCTGTGGCTGTCGTAGGTCACACAGCCTCTTGCTTATGCAAGACAGCCTGAGCTGCTCACTGGGGACAGACACAGACAGATGTGCCATAGGGATATGTCCCAAATGCTTCAGGCTGGGAAAGGAAGGAAGAAACTAACACTAAGGAATGAGAAATGGGGGGAGGGGGCCCTGGAGGAAGGAAAGGAGCCGGGACACTGTTAGGAGAGAGTCCAAGAGGAAGGCTCTGCTCTGAGGAAGCAGCGGCTTAGTAGCACTTGAGTTTACAGCTGTATAGCTGATGCAGGCAGATCCTGGTAGAAGGGTGGATGGGTAGGTGGATGGATACGTGGGTGGAGACACAGATGGATGAAGGGACAAACGGGTGGGGAGGATAGATGGGGGTGAATGGATGCAGGGATGGGTGGATCAACTGGTGAGAGGGTGAGCAAGTGGACGGCTGGATGGATGGATGGATGAGTAGCCAGGTAGGTGGAAGATGGAGGCAAGACGGATGGGTGGGTAGGTGAGTAGATGGGTGCAAGGGATGGATCCATGGGTAGATGGGTGGCTGAGTGGGTCACATGAAGGACAGTCCAACACAGACACAGGGAGAGGAGTCTTACTTTCTCTGGTTGTCAGTCAGAGTGATTCCCTGGGCAGAGACCTTGAAGTGAACGATGGTGGCAGCTGGCGTAGGATCAGCAGCCAATGTCTCAGATGTGGCTTTGGAGATGGCCTGGGGCCCAGTGAGGGACTCCATGTCCACAGAGTTAACAAAGAGCACGTTGCAGGCTGGAAGAAACCAACCCAAGGAGGAGTCATGGTAGCTGGGGTGGGTGGAGACAAGACCCCAGGTCCATTCCTCAGGGAGAAGGTAGCAGGTGAATTTCAGGCCAGCCTTGGGCCAAGGCATCTGCACATAGAAATGTGATCTGCCCAGAGACGTCTGGGTCTGAGAGAGGCGTCCAGCCTGCACCTGCAGGAGGGGCCAGGGTGGGAGGGGTTCAGAAAGAAGGGCCTGGGCAGGGATCCCGCCTCAGGTGACCACTCACCTGCCCCTTGCTTCAGCAGGTCGGCGGTTGAGTTAGCAGGGCCAGAGCTATCTTTCGATTCATCTGTGGGGTCTGAGACAAAAATTCAGCTGGAATTAAAACCCTAGAGCTGGAAAGAAGCAAAGGTTTGGCTGGGCCTAAGGTGAGCTCTGCAAATACCTCATGCGAGGGGCACTGCTTCTCATAACAGGCCCTGGCAGTCAGCCCTGGGGCCAGTTCTGCATGAATGTCTAAAGATTACTCTAAGTATCCAGCACGCTGGCTGAGAGCTCTGGAGTCCAGCAGAGCTGAGCTCAAACCCTCACCCCAGCACTTGCTAAGTATCCATAAAACAGAGGTGATGATGATAGTAGCCATGTCACTGAGTGTTTGAGATACTCTATGTAGTTTTTAGCCCAGTGCTTAGCAAAAAGCAAGCCTTCAAGAGGCAACTGGTGTTGCTGTTGTTTTGCATTGATGTGTCTTTGTGTAGATCAATAAGTGCCCTAATTCCCCTAATTCAATAAACCATTGATGCAACATAGCTATAATTTCAATATTAATAAGAATTGAGTGATGGATGCAATAGCTTGATTTAACCATTTCACAATGTATATATATTTAAACACCATGTTGTATGCCATACCTGATACAATTTTTATTTGTCAACTATATATTAATTATTTTTTAATCAGAAAAAAATAAGAATTGAGAATTGTTTACACCAGTGTTTCTCAGACTTTGGTGTGCAGACTTGTTAAAATACAGATTTCTGGCCCAATCCAGAGTTTCTGATTAGGTCAGCCTGAGAATATTTGCATTTTTAACAAGTTCCCAGGAGATGCTGAAGCTGCTAGTCTGGGACCACACTTTGAGAACCACTCGTTTACACACTTTAAATATCAAATGTTTTTTTAAATTGCTGAACTACTATAGTAAATCCCATAGAAATATTATTCAATTAGTATCTAAATCTGTGTGGCTAATAATTCTCTTTAAGTTGTATTTGAACTTTTAAAATAATAATATTAGTCAATTATCATTAATAATTGAATGAATTAGATTGGGTAAATAGAAATTGTCAAATAGTATCTGAGGTTTTACATGTGGGCATAACTCCAGGGGCTCTAAGAGAGACTAGACAGAGTCCCAGGGCTAGAGCCTCGGGCTTCGGGTGCTTAGTGAACAGAGAAGGTGGTGAAGGCAGACCAGCTCCCAATGCCTAGACCTTGCACTAGGGCCAGGCACCATGACCCCTGTGTGCTTGGGGACTGGGCAATAGAGGTCTGAGCTAGGAGGAGTTCTGGGCGTTCATCCGCCACCCTCCTGGGCCGACACACCTCTCTGAGAGACGCTGAACTCTCCCGCACCAGCCCTGCTGTCTCACTCAAATTCTGTCCTGTATGTCATCATGCTCTTGGGTCCTGTTCTAATTTCTCACATTCAAAAGAGGACTTGCTCCTCCCCAGCTCTATGTCCCCCCAGTCACGGCACACCCTCCCAGCCATACAGACGAGAAACTCCAGGGACAGGGGCCCCATCCTGTCCCTCCCGTGCCACGTGCAGCCCAGCCACCTCCTCCTCTGAAAGGTCCCCGGATCTCGTTCCTCTCCGTCCACATCAACCCTCAACACCTGCACCTGCCTCCTCCTCCCCTTCCCACTGACGCCCGCCTCATCCTCCAGGACTCGGCTCTCTCCTGATTGCCTCCGACTTCTAATGCCTCCCCTGGGATGAGGCTTGGCCTGGGGATTCAGTATGAATTTCTTGAAGGCTGCAGAGCATTTTCCAGAACAATCTGGCAAGTCAACTTATGTATGTTCCTGGAGTTCAGCCTTTTAATGAACTTTTTCTTCTTCTTTTTTTTTTTTTTTTTTGATAGAAAAAAAAAAGACAGTGGTTTTGAGTTTCCCCAGATTGGCAAAATAACCCACATCCTCCAACCCTGGGCCATGCTCCGGAGCGGTGGGCAGGGCCGAGACACGAAGGATGCCCATGCAAGGTGTGCTTGGTGAGCAGGAGTCTCGCATCCCTACCTCGGTTTGGAATAACCAGCTTGCACGGCAGAGCCAGCGGGATGATGGAGTGCTGGTAGACCAGGGCAGACAGGGACCCTGCGGGGAGGGAGACTGCGTCAGGGGAGTGCGCCTGGAAGCTGAGGCCTCGGAGGGCAGTGAGGAAACCCCACTCCCACCCTGCCACACGTAATAGTCACCTCTCCCTCGATCCACCTACAAAGCAGAAAATTCACCCCCTCTTTTTTAGCAAGATCCAAGGGAAAAGATTCCAAAGGCTCATCTAGCAGTCACAGGTTACCTAACAACTTGCCTTTGCAGAAAGTTCCTCCTAACCTCTCCCCTAAGTCCCTCCAGTTATTGGGGCCCCTCTCAGAGCAGTGCATTAGAAGTATCAGAGAGTTGTGGGATCAGATCCCAGCTCAGTCACTTATCTATGTGTTCTTGGGTGAAGTCTGACTTCGAAAAACCTCAGTTTTTATGTGTAAAATGGGGACAGTGGCATCTACCATACGGGATTGTTATGAGACCAGAGCAGTATAAGGCACTGAGACGGTGACTTTCACATAGTAGGTGGTCAATTAAGGCAGCTGTTGTTCTAATTGTTACTCCACTTACAATGATAATAATAAGTCTTAATCTCCTTGGACGGGACAAACAAATACAGAAAGGAATTTGGCAGAGTTAAGGAGCCACAGTACAGAGGGAGGGAAACCGCCACTGTTATTTTCTCTGCTGAGTCTGTGACAAGGGGGATGGGCAGAGCCCACGGTGGAATTTAGGGTCAGACCCCCATAGGACACCAGGACGGGGCAGAGACTGGGCCAGGCTATAGAGGTAGAGCGGGGCGGGGGCAGCTCACCGAAGTTCGGCTCGTTGGGGCACCCCTTCAGCTTGACTCCCCTGGGTCCGGTCTCTATCAGGAAATGCCTCACCAGCTCATGGGTCATGTCTCCTGGGATGAAGAGAAGGAAACGAGGACCGGTCACTTCTCATGGCTTCCTCCCGCCACCTCCAAGACTGCTTCATAACTGCTCCAATGTGCAGGGCCAGGGCGGGAGAAAGGGTGGAAGAGGCAACATGGCCAGAACCCCGTGGAATAGAGAGACCCCCACTCCTCCCTCACCCTCAGGAAACACAGCCCCGCAGTCCTGCTTCCCTGGTCTCCGACCCCAACTGTCACCAAGCCCAAGACATGCTCTTCCAAAGAGTCCCAGGACAGCAGTGTCCTGCTCAGCACCCGGGGCCTCCCCGCACCTCAGGTTCGACACTAAAGCTCACCTGTCCTCAGCTCCGTGCTGGGAGGTGAGGTTACCTTTTTTATTCTGCTGCATGATGGTCGGAGGGGGCGAAGACACCTTCATGGCCAGCCCGTAGGCCCCTCGGAAGGAGTGGCTGTCACGGATGATGAAGGCCCCTGGCTCCTGGTCCTTGAGGAGTGCGATAGCTGGATTGGGAGGGGCGAGGGGAGGAGAGAAAATGAGAAGTTGGTGGCAGGGGCCTCGCTTGCGTCTCATCGGGGCTATGGAGGTCATTCTGCCTTGGGTGAGACAACATTCTTTAAAGTTAGAATTCAAATGCTCCCAAGGGGCCTCCTGTCCTAGGACCGGCATCCTTTTTCCGTAGATGGCCAGAGAGTAAACATTCCAGGCTTGCAGGCCACGCGGTCTCGGTCACAACCACCCCACTCTGCCACTGCGGAAAGGAAGCAGCCTCAGACAGGCTGTAAGCCAACAGGTGTGGCCGTGCTCCAAAGACACTTCATGAACACAAACAGGCAGTGTCCCGACCTGAGCCACGGCCGCGGTGCTGCGCCCGCCCCACGCCCACGCACACCTCCCTCGAGAGCCTGAGGTGAGCCTCGTGTGCAGTCCCACAATCCCAGCTTTGTTTTTCTCTGTGCAACGCAAAAACCTCCCACATCCCGCAGATAGAGAGCTGAGGTTTCATAGTATCTTGGCTGATCTTTTAGTTTGCCCAGGAAAACCAAGGCTTTGCTGTTTTTAAGGACCCTCTCAAGGAGCGTTTACAACCACTGCTTCTGCCGGCCCACACTTCACCGTGCAAAATCCTTCTCACTGCCTGACTTCCATCCCGGCCCCTCTCTGAGACCACGACCTACTGCAAGGAGGACTGAGTCTGCCTCAGCCCCTGCCCAGGGCAGACGTGCAGGGCCTCCGATGGCCCGCAGAGCACAGCACTCACCCTGCTCCCTGGAGATCTCAGGCTTGTACCAATACTTGGAAGTGTCCTGGACAAATTTCACTTTAGCCCGTGTCTCGGGGCTGTTGTCTAGACGAGAAGGGGAGGAAAAGAAAGTGTTATGGGTTGAAATGTGTCCCCAAAAATGATATATCAAAGTCCTAACCTCCCATGCCTGGAAATGTGGCCTTATTTGGAAACAGGGTCTCCATGGATGTGAACAAATTAAGATGAGGTCACACTGGATGAGGGTGAGCCCTAATCCGATACGACTGGTGTCCTTTAAGAAGAGGAGAAGAAACAGAGACACACGGCGGAGAGCCAGGTGAGGATGCAGAGACTGGGGTGATGTGTCTACAGGCCACGGGGCACCAAGGACTGCCACAGCCACGACAAGCCAGGAAAGAGGCTGAGGAAGGAACACCCCTGCCAACACCTTGATTTTGGACCGCCAGCCTCCAGAACTGGGCAGGGACACACTTCTGTCGTGTTAAGCCACCAGGCGTGTTACGGCAGCCCCAGGAAACTGACATAGAAAGCCAGTCTCCTCCAACAGCGTGGGAGCAAGTGCAAGGGGCACTGAGCGGCCTCCTGGTCCACCCGCGGTGCCCCACTAACCTTGCCGAGCCACTGTCCTGGTGACGCAGAGCCCACCGGGAGCCCTTCCACCACCCCACCTCTCCTTTTGCCTAGAAGATTCCGACTAAATCTTTCCTGCAGCTTCTCTCCCACAGGCTAAGACACCTGCCTTCTAGAATTTTTCTCCTCAGGCTCAATTTCCTAATTTCAGCACAACCACCACGAAGATGAGGCAGAAAGATCCATTTCTGCTCCCTGCTCTCCAGTCCCCTCCTCAGTCCCCGTAGGGACAGCCTGTGTTCTGCACCATGTAGGGCAAAAACTCACTCCCACCCTGGGACACACGGGAGGCAGCTGGCCCAGAACCCGGAGGCCATCTGCTGTTGCCACGCACCCCGCTTCTCTGGCAGACAAGGCCCCCCACCCCCAGTGCACAGACCTTGGAATCTGTCAGAGAACGTTAGGTTCTGGATGGAGCTTGGACAGGCCAGAGCCCGGCTGCTCAATTAGACAAATGAAGAGAGGTTCAGAGAAGGGAAGTGACTTGCCCAAGTCACACACGGTGACCAGGGAAGCCTTCTCAGGTAAGAGGCTGTGGCACCCAGCTCAGCGCCAGCTATGCCCTATCTTCCTGTCTAGGTCATAGCACGTGCAGCCCTCACCCTCTTCCTTCATCTTCCCGCGCCAAAGAAAAGAAAAAGAAATGTGGCTGGGGGAAGAAGAAGAGGAGAGGGAAAAAGGAATATTCTCATTCCACATTTTCCTCTCCTGTCTTCAGAGACGGAAGCCTGTGCTAAAGACGCTGTACATTTAAGGGAGCAGACAGGAGACACGGACTGGTCTCCAGTGCTTAGTTAATTTCAATTAGTGATTTACACTCCTTTAGGCTTCTGGGATTTGTGTCTGCAGGACCTTCGGGGAGAGGTCGGCTTCCTTTCCCGGCAGCTGTGTGCTGGAGAAGGCCTCCGGGTTAGGCAGCTGGGCCGTGCAACTCTGCTTCTCCCTGCTCCGCAGCCCCAGGCCCCGCTGCTGCTGTGGCCTGTTTAACGAGCTGTCAGAGGCGGCTGCAGTCCCATGTGCCTTCCTGTGTTGACTCCAAAGGCTATTTTAAGCAGGGAAGATGGTGGGAAACAGGAAGTGTCCCAACTACTAGAAGTTCTGCATCCTTCAAGGAGAGGGGCTGGGAACCAGATGTCCCCCGTGGGCGGCAGGAAACAGGGGGTGCAGGGTCACTTTAGGTGTCCCGGCTTGGCGGGCTCAGGGCAGGACCGGGAGTGACACAGGGAGAATATGGGTAGCTGGGGCTCATCCAGGGCTGCCTGAACCAGGCTAAATCTACCTCGACTGACGGGCGCCCCAGGGCCACTCTGCACTCAGTCAGCTGTGAGGTTTGCCCCAGGAGCTGCAGATCAGCTGAAGCCTTGACTTTGCGTCTAGATGATGAGCTCTCTAAGTAGAGGCACAGATGCCCAGTCTGGGTGATGGGTAAACAAGGCACTGCACAAACCTGCACAGGCCTCAGTGAAGCCAGGTGTAAAGAAACAGCCCCGGTGAGAACGCCCAGCCCCCAGCCTTGGCCATGCCACACCTGGCCGCCAGGTCTATGACGAGTGATGTGGGACCATGGGGGCGGCAAAAGGTGTGGAGGTGCAGGCTTGGGAGGCAGGTCTTCAGGGGTATGCTAAATCACCACAAACCTCAAGATACAGACACGTGATAATGACAGCTCCACTTACGCTTCAGGAGCATTGGTTTGGGGGCGGCCTGGGCTGGGACTGGCAGCCTGGCTCTGCCGTGTACTGACTGTATGACACCAAACAAACGGCAGAGCCTCTGTAAGCCTCACTGTGTCAGATAGGGATAATAATAGCCACTTTACCAGGTGGCTGTGAGGATTAAATGAGATAGTACTTAGCTCAGAGCCTGGCACACAGCATGTGCTCAACAAGTGGCAGTGGCTACGATAGGGGTGAGAGTCCTGACAGCAATACCATTCACTGTTGTTGGCATTTCCATCATCATCGCCCGCATCTGCAGGCACATCCTCATCATAGCACCCACGACCATGCTCACTTATTCTGAGGACACCCTCCAGCTCCTGTTATTCAGATAAGGAAACTGAGGCCAGAGGTCAGTGATTCACCCAAGGTTGTCTGTCGAGGGAATGTCAGAACAGAGATGGGGACAGGGACCCTAACTCTTGGATTTAACCTGTCAGCAGGAGAGATGGAAGTGGAAGAGGAGAGGCCCACCTGGCATGGAGTACTTGGAGAAGTCGGGCAGAGTGTGGGAGAAGGAGACAGTGCTACCCCCGCTGGGACTGGACATGCCACTGGCGACAGGCGAGGACACCTTCCCGTTGATAGTGGCGTAGTTGGGGAGGCTGCCCGCTCGGTCTCCCACGGACATCCTCCGCTTCTCTGGCAAGGCCGGCGTTGGGCTCCCTTGCCGGAAGGCTGCGGAGTCTGGCGACGGGGAGGTGGCCGGGCTGCTCAGGCCAGGGTAGTAGGCCGGGGAGACGGGGAAGGAGGGCGTGGAAGGAGCCTGGTAGCCGGAGGCACTGCTCTGCCGGGACAGTGTGGGTCTCCGGTCCTCGGGGGTGGTGTAGCCACCGTAAGCCACGTGCCGGTCCAAGCTGGGGCTGCCAGGAACCACAGATCCAGACCCTCCCAGGTGACGGCCCAGGCTGGGGCTTCCAGGACTGGCTATTGCGTTGCCATGGAGACCGGAGGCCAGGTTGCCTTGGTGGGCCCCAGGGTGCCGGCCCAGGCTGGGACTCCCCGGAGTGGTGGCCACACTGCCGTGGAGGCTGGAAACCTGGTGGGCCCCCGCTGGGTGCCGGCCTAGGCTGGGGCTCCCCGGAGTGGTCACTGTGCTGCTCTGGGGGCTGGAGACCATGTTACCATGGAAACCAGTGCCTGGAGGACCCATCACCTGGCGGTGGCTCAAACTGGGACTGCTGGGGGCAGCCATGCTAGGGTTGATGGCCCGCCGGCCGAAGCCGGGACTCGGGGGAGTGTTGGTGCCCACTGTCCTGTGGCGTGCCTGAGGGCTCCCAGGCACCGCGTGGACGCCAGCCACACTGAACTGAGACCGGGCCTGGCTTTCCGGAGAGGAGCTGAATTGCTGCAGTGAGTAGTCGGGGCTGCTGTAGCTGCTGCCCACCGTCGGGAGAGGAGAAGAGCTCTGGTAGCTTCTCTGGGCTGAAGGGCTGGGCTGCCCCAGGCTGCCGGCGCGGAAGCCAGACTCCAACAGAGGCTGCGTGGGCGTCCGGGGACCCTGGTCGCTGCTCTCCCCGGATGGGAAGCTCCCCACTGAAGTGCTAGGGAGAGAGGGCAGGCGGAACATCAGATGGCATGTGGTGAAGGGGGCATTCTCAGGGGCACTCAGCTCTCCCTCCAACCACTAATAACAGCAAGAATAGCTCCCCTGGCAGTGCGGCAGAATGGCAGGGCTTCTGTACGTTGCCTTATGGAACCATCAGAAGACAAAACTGAGGCTCAGAAAGGTTAGGCAGTAGGCTCAGGACCACACAGCTCATAAAAGACCAGAGTTTCAACTCAGCCGCGTGTGATTCCAAAGCCCACACTTTCTCCACTGCACCATGCTGACTCCAGTCCCGTACATCAAAGCAAAGAGATCTCTCCTATCCAAACTGAAAGTGGCTGTCCTTTGGTAGCCTTCAGCAGCACAGAAACTCTGGAGTTTCCCGCTCCTGCTCCCACTGGGGGTAGCCCTGCCTTGACTCAGTTTCCTCAGGTGTGATATCATCACCCTTAAACATTGAGAGTGCTAAAATTGGGCTTTCACTCCTGGGTGGCTCCAAAAATGCAAAGACAAGGAATCATGGAGGTGAGGGGGAAATTTCAAATAAGACGATTTCAGTTCACTATAAGGTCTGGTCTCCAGCCATTGGATCTGGCCACCAATGGAGCAAGCTGCCTTTCATGGTAATGAGACTCCCGTCATTAGGAGCATTTAAGCATAGGCTGACAGATCTATTGGCCTGAATGTTGTGGAAGGAATTTCCTCTGCTGGGAGGTTAGATTAGATGAGCTCAGAGATCACTCCTAATTCTAAGACTCCGACAAAATTCAGTTAAGAGAAGACTATTTCTCAGGTAACAGCCACAATCAAAGGTTCCCCTGTAAAGTTAAGTCCAAGTCCATAGGAAGTGACAGATGGGAGTGTGGCAGTACAATGCAATGGCCAGTGAGTTGGGAAATCCGGATTCTGCTTCTTAATGTTTTCCCATGTGGAAAATTAGGGGGCTGGGTTAGATGACCCTGACTCCTTCCAGGCCCAAATGTCAATCCATCTATGATAGGGCAGGAGACCCAAAGGTTGACAGTGGCCTTGTGTAAACCAGCAGCTGCAGGGAGGTGGCAGGCAGGCTGTGCACCAGGCGCCTCCGGGGACGGAGTCTTCACATAGCCAATGGGCCCAACCTGGAGCTGCAGGCTGAAGTTTCGCATCGGCTGCACCAGGTTGGATACATCGGGGTTCCCTGGGTGACATGAGGTTTTGGTGGGGCTGTGCTCTTGGGCCAGGCAAGAGCCACGGGCAGGGAGAAGGTCAGAGGGGGCCAGAGCAGAAGCCTACCCCCTGATTCAGAATAAACTGGATTCTGAGGAAGGGGAGACAGAGCCAGGATGAGCAGAGCTATCACCCCACTGTCACCTGGGGGGGTGTCAATGCTGCGCCCATGGGGCCTGGCTGGGGACTTTGCAGGCCCTGTGACATCCCAGGCTGTGGGGGATGGTCCAGGCAGAGTCTTCCCTCCTAGGGGCTAGCGGGTCCTCCTCCCCTGCCTGGCACTCAATGCCTTGCCAGAGCCAATCTCAACCTCCCTCTCCTATGTCGTCTTCCCCTCCCCATGTCACAAAGCCTTCACCCCCACTGCCCCAATTATGGGGTCCTCCTCCCTCTGAGCCTATCAGCAGGGACTATCTGCCCAACTCTGGGCCTTCCTCTCTGTCCAACGCACTCGGACAGACGGACGCCAGCTGCCCACCCACCAAGGCACCCCTCACTGGGAGGCTGCGTGTCCTCAGCCCCGCACTCCCAACACAGCCACACCCCAGCCCTCTGTCCCTGCTGGGCCGTCCTTCCGGAATGCCCTCTCAACATCCCACCTGTCCTTCTGGACCCCCTACAAATCCCTCCAGCCCTCCAAATCCCCTCTGCATCCATAGCCAGAAATAATGGCCCTTGCTCTGAGCTCCAAGCCCTTCACTTATGGGTGAACTTTGGGCACATATGACTCTCATCGTGTGGCGGGCGGGGGCCGCAGCCCAGGCCTGGGGCCCAGGGTAGAGACGTGGGCTCCGGAACCGCACGCCTCCGTCTGAACCCTGCTACTGCTAGTGGTGAGAAAGCTGTGTCACCTCTGTGCCTCAGTTTCCTCTTCTGAAAAGTGGGAACGACAATAGTGCTCATCTCCTAGCATTGCTGCAAGGATTGAGTGACTGTATGAAGCACTTAGCAAAGTGCCTGGCGGCCCAGAAGTGCCCACTTATGTACTCGTCATTACTATCGGTAGATTTTCAATTTGGGAGGAGTCTGCCACATTCACCTTGGTACCACTCATTCCTTCCTGCATAGTTTTGGGTGGTGGAATTGAAAGCATCCTGGGAATTATGCTCACTCATCCCGGGCTCCCCACACACGATGCAGCACTCAGAGGATGCCCTCTCAACATGCCTTGATGGAGCGGTTTGCAGGGTGCGGCAATCGGCATGTGATTTCTGCCCACCCACACCCTCAGCAGAGCCAAGAGGCTTCACCCACCCCATCCCAGCCCTGGATTCTCACCCCCTGCCCGCTGCCCCCTCCTGGCTTACCTGTCAGCGCTGAGGATGGGGCTGCTGGTGGACAGGGGGCTGGGGGAGACGAAGGAGCCACCCAGGGTCCCGTTCCTCAGGGGTGTCTCGTGGCCATAGGCCTGGGCAGCTGGTGCACTGAAGCTCTTGGGCTCAGGGTCCTGAGCTCGGGGTCCAGACACCGCTGTCCGCGCCACAGACTCGACATAGCTCCGGGGCTCTGGAAGGGGCAAGGGCACGGAGACTCTGAGCACAGGTGCGCAGGGGTGCGGTGCGACGCCTCCCGACCTGCCCGGGGAACACCGTCCAGCTGGGGAAGGAGCACAGGAACGGTCCCCAGAGGACTCAGAGAGCTCCTTCCTGGGGCTCCCGCCTCCGGTACCCACCGTGCCCCACAGCAACTTGTAACCAGGGCCTTGCTCAGAGGGGCTTCCTCAAAACGGACCCCAGGCTCTGCCTCTGAACAGGGCCTTGGGGGAATCTTCCCTCCAAGAACGAGGCTGTCTGTCCACAGGTGCATCCCCTTTAGCTGTTCCCTTCCTTCGATGACCACACTGTGCGACCCCCAGGCCCTTCTAGGTTCCCCAGGCACTTGCTCAAGGCTGGCGCTTGACAGTGGGCCCAGAGCTCCGGCCCCACCTTGCCCATATCTCAGGTTGGCACCAGGGTTCACACGGGCCCAGAATCCAGAGACGGGCTTGTGCACCTGGCAACAGGCCTGTGTGGTGAGTCACAGCCAGCAGGGCCACCTCGCACTCTCTGGCCCCTTCAATGCCAAGACACACCCACCCACCTCTGCCAGACACACTCGGCATCCCCCGGAGACCCACGGCAGGGGACACGTCCCTATGCAGAGCCAGACGTTCCATCACCCACCTCCGGCGTTTCCGTAGCACTGAGCAGGCCACAGACAACCTTTGCACCCATCACCCCACCTGGTGTCCAGAACAGCCTGGTGGGGTGGGGCAAGTGCCAGAAAGGCCATCTTACAGATGAGGACATGGAGGCCCAGAGGCTCGGCCAGGACTCAGAGTGCCCGACTGCCCCACGGCCGCTGAGGCCGGCCCCAAACTAACTCTGTATTAAACAGGAAGCGGCTGCAGGGCACTTGACTGGAGAGAGATGACATTCCTGCCACCGCCAAACCTGGCACTGTCCCTGTCTCATCCAGCAGGGCCCAGAGTCCGTGCAGCCCTGGGGAGGAGGCTGCGACTGTGAGGGTCGCTGAGGTGGAGAAGAGCCCCCTCCTCCAGGCCCCTCAGGGTGAGAGGCCCAGGGTCTAGCCAGCTAGAAGGAAACCTCCCTCCCCTTACCCCAAAGAAAAGCTTAATTTGGAAGCTGCCTAGTCACGGGCCCTCACTGCATAGAAACACAGCGTCCTGGGTGTGGCCCTCTGAGGTGGCCCCCAGGCCTGACATACTACACCCGGGTCCAGAGGCCACCCTGGGTGCCGGGAGAGGACAGTCCTTCAGCCCAGGGCCCTTTAAGGAGCAGGTCCTGGGGGCTGTGGTGGGGTCTGTGTACAGCTCCAGCCAGAGCCCGCCAGTCTCCAACCAACAGCAGCGACCATGGATGGGGTTGGGGCAGAACTTCTGCGAAGGGGCAGGTATGGGACAGTCGGTTCCGGGGACAGGGTGATGTAGAAACAGCCACCTCAGCACCCAAAGCTGGAGTCCCCGTGGGAAGAGTCACCAAGGCCTTCTCGGAAGGAAGCCTCCCTCCACCAGCCCAGGCCACCACCCACCTCGCAGAAGCCCCAGGCCAAATCCACATCAAAGGCTCGGCTTCTGCGCCATCCGTGCACAAGGACCTGCTGCCACTAGAAGACGATGTGGAGATCCTCTGACAATGCCTTATAAAGACCTAATAGTAAATATCTTAGGCTTGGTGGGTCAGACTGTCTCTGTCACAACTACACAACTCTGCCATCGTGGTACGAAAGCACACAGACGACAGGTCAGTGAATGGGCAAGGCTGGGTTGCAACAAAACTTTCTTTACAAAAATAGGAGGTGGGGGGGCGGGATTTGGCCAGCTGCCATAGCTTTCTCATCCCTGATCTAACCTGTCTCCTCAGCCCAGAGAGGTGGAGCAATGTGCTCCAGGACACACAGCAGTCAGTGGCTGTGGACACCAGTACCGCAGTCTCCAGACTCACAGTGCCGGCTCTGGGTGGCCTAGAGGGGGCCCACAGCCGCATGGGACACCCAGAGCCAGCTCTACCTGGTGCTCCAGCCCATCAGCCAAAGAAGAGCCAGTTCCATATGGCTATTAGTAATGATAAAAAGGACAAACAATTATACGAGGAGAGTAGGCTTTGGGGTTGTAAGTACCCTGCCCAGGCCACAGCTAGCAAGCGGCAGAGGGGGCCTAGGAACCCAGACAGTCTGGCCCAGACCCGCCCTTGGCCACGCACAGATGACATCTGAGGATCAGGGAACCGAGAGCTTCAGCCTGTGTCTTTAGTCTTGGGGAACCGGCTCCTTGCCCTGGGGTGGGACCCCAGCTTGGGAGAACGGACCATGAGAGGGTGCCTCACTCACAGACTTGCAAACGACACCGCAGGCCAGAGGCCACTCATGCCTCTCATTCCCTGGAGGTCAAGGTGAAACCTACATGGATGACACTGGGAAGGTCTGTGTCCCCTCTCCTACCCACGGACGTCCTGCTGATCCGCTCTCTACCCTGATCTACATCCCTGAGGGTCAACTGTCACCCACTGCGTCACCCAGTACCCCTTGCTGGGTAGCTCCGGATAGCTTTTGCCTTTGGGACTGGCAGGAGGTGAGAGGGAAGGAGGAGAGAAGGTCAAGGTTTACCTCTCACCCCTGCCCCTCTAGCCACAGCTCATAGCCACCCCCCCCCTCCAGCTCTCTCCTGGTTCCTTTAGGCCTGGTGGCAGGTGGGTCCCCACTCTGCCAGGAGCACACAGGTGTGTCACAATCCCTCACTGGTCTGTCTAGACCTTTTAATAATCCTTTTAATAATCTCTTTGGTTGCCCCACTGGAATGAACCACCAGTTTTCCAGCAGAACCCTGACTCATACATTGGCTAAGCAGCTTGTGTTACCCTATCCTCAACCCCTTTAAAAAAGTATCCCTTCTAGCAACAGTAAAACTGAGACAAGGTGGGCCACAACACCCCATCCCACAGTCAGGACACAGCCAAGCCTGGGACCTGACTCCCACCTTGCCTAATTGCCATTAGTCAAGGCTGGGTGCCACTAACTGTTCCCGCCTAAACACGGTGACCTGAGCCGAAGCCCCGGGGCCTGAGCGTAAGTTTGCACAGAAGGCGGAAGGGACAGTATATGAGAAACCCTGAGACGGCTATAGGAGGGCCAAGGTCTAATGGCAGCAGTCCCATTGGCCCCTTCCCAACACCCTTCAGCTCCTAAACCACAGAATACCAGAGGAGTTCTCAAAGGACTCGGAGTCTGAACTTGGGGGGACAGGACCGCTTACCCAGAGAGAAGCAGCAGCATCCATTCCCACCACGATGTCAGGAAGCGCCCTTGCATGCCGGGTGGCCAGCCTAGCCAAACCACTCAGACCCAGCCACCTGGCCCTGCCCTCACCTGGACCCCCACTTCCTTCCTCCCCTCCCACTGCATCCTCTTCCTCCGTCAGGTGGTCTGCCTGGCCCTCCAGTCCCAGATCAGCTAGAAATGAGGGAAGACCTTCCGTCCAATCTCCGCTCCTCAGGACCCAGAGCAGTCAGGACCTTCGGGACATTGTTTGATTTCCTGTGTTGCTCTCCAGACATTGGTTCTCGCAAGTTTTCAGACTCAGATTTTCAGAAAATGCTTCCTTTTCTGTCTGCTCCTTGGCTTTTTCTCTCCTCTGTACCTCAAGGCAATATACTTCTACTTGCAGGCCGCCTCCCGCTTCTCTCCCTTACTAGAGCCTTTCTGGGACTCAGTTTTCTCATCTGTAAAGTGGGAATGAGACAACCCACCTGCCCAGCTAGGATCGAGTGAGAAGAGACGGGAAAGTTCCTCCTATTAGTAATTCGTTCTTGCTATTCCCAGCCCGTGTTTAGAACCAGCCCCACTGTTGCTGGCCAGCTCCTGCTATGCCCGTTCCTGCCCCTCCATACGTTGCTGGCACCCTCTCTCCCGCTGTTTTCCTCCTCTCCTCCAATCCCGGTGCAGCTGCACCCAGAGGCAATGGGAGTCAGGAAGGGCAGGAGGGTGGGGTCAGGGAGGGTGCTTCATGGAGAACATTCCAGGAGCCCAAACCCGTGCCAAGTGGCTATTGGCGGCTGAGAGCAGCTGCAGCACAAGGGTGACTTGGCCCCGGCAGGCTGCGAGCCTCCTCCAGCCCCGTGCACGGTCAGCTCTTCGTCCACACCCTTTTTCTGCCCCCCAGGAAAGGCTCTTGGCCTGCAGAGAAGGGGACCGCCCACCCTAAGTAAAAGGGAGACGTGGGCTGGGGAGAAGAGACACTACGGTAACCCCCGGGTACCAGATCCAGGAGCTCGACAGTCAGAGTTTCAACCCTTTCAGACTGGACCACACCCCCCTCCTCTGACACCCTGTTTCTGCCCCGCTCAGCGCTTCTAACTAACACTGAAATGTCTGCTAGCATTTCCTTCCTCCCCACCCGCCTCACACATGTACCTCCCCAGAGTCTGGCATAGTGCCTGGCACACAGTAGGTGCACAAAATGTTTCCTGAAGCAATGAAGCAATGAGTAAAAGAATGGATGAATGTAAAGTATTTAGCACAGTGGCTTAGACAGAGCAGCCTTCCCTCCACCCCCAGTTTTTCTTTCCCCCCAGCTGAATAATCCTGACTCAGGTCACTTGTCCTCACAGACCTTTTTCTGTATTTCCCATCAAAGTGTCGGCAGGGAAGTCGAGCACAGACTCAGAGGGTCAGCAAAGAATGCGCTTTAGCCTGACCCGGGAGGGACACATGAGTCAGGAAACATGGAACTGGTGCCCACAGCCTTGGTCCCTGCTCAGCCCCCGACCCCATCACCAGGCCACGGGCAGTGATTCCAACTCCATTCTGCCTCCCACGCTGGAATCCCAGGGCACGGTGCCTGGAGGCAGGAGAAGGGCTTTGAAACAGCCACTTGACTAAGAGACAAGAGCCCAGTAACTCCAGTCTGGCTCCCTTGCCTCCCAAGTGTGACCTTGGGCAGACACCCCACCCCCACCCACAACGCTGGCCTCAGCTCCACATCTGCGACAAAGATGGGTGTGGCTGAGTTGATCCCTAAGAACCTTCCCCTCCAAACTCAGTGGCTCCAGCTGGAGGACTTGGGGCCCTGTAAGCTAAGAGCCATTCCTGAGGCCAGACTGGCAGATCTCAGCTCAGTTCGATCCATGCCCGCACCTCTGAAGTCACCCCAAAGTGGGAGACAATCACCAGGGCGCCTCAGCCTGCGGGATACTCTACCGCTTGGACCTTCCCACTGGACAGTGTTCAAGATCCCCCCAGGCTATTTAAGTCAGCCAGCCTGGAGGAGAGCTGAGAGCCTACTGCACGGTCTGGCGTGGGAAGCACAGGAACGTGGCTCCAGGCTCCCGTCTACTCTAGACTCCCCGCTCCCAGTCCCACTGCCAGGTGGGTCGGGAACCAGCAGTTGGCTTCAAGCCTGGGAGAAAGCCCCTTCCCGGCATGAGGCTGCAGAGGAGCAAGGAGGGCGGTTCCCAGCAGAGGGAGCATGCTGTGACCCACCCGTCCTGGGGGCTGCTGCTGGGAATTGTCTTGTTCTGAAACCCCCAAGTGGCCTGATGTGGCTGCCCGAACTCTGGCTGGGTAGAAGCAGCCCGAGCCTTCTGGGAAGCCCCAATCATCTGACCTGGGTGACGTCAGATTTAGAGAGGCACAGGCTGTGCCCACTTTGGGGGTTGGAAGATCAAGGTGCTGAGTGCAAAGGAAACTGAGACGTGGGCCTAAGAAAGCCAGTCTTTAAAGAAACCAGAACACCTAACACAGAACACCTCAGCTCCCACTTCGTCTACCCCTCCTGGTGGAGATGGGGACACTGGTGCCCAGAGCCATACACTGGCCTGCTACCCAGGCTGCACCCCTCTGTCTCACCTGCTGCCCCGAGTCCTCAATCGAGCTCTGTTCCTCGTGTGTTTAAGGCCTTCCACCTGATGTCACCTCCTCTCTGCCTCCCCGGTGCCCAATGCTGGGCTCATCTAAACCACGGGTTAAGCTGGGATCCACAGACAGGCCAACTCTTTGCAACTGTTTTTCAAAATTACGTGCATGGGTGTCCTGCTGCATTTTTGTAGGGAGCGAGTCCATACGTTTCCTGAAATCCCCACTTTGTGTCCAACATCCCGGAAAGACAGATGTGGTACTTTCTGTGTTAGATAAAGCCAGGCAGGGGCTTCAAGAGGGCAAATCGTGGCTCCAAGATGGGGGCTCTTAGACCCAGGGGCGACTGTCCCCCCAGGGACACTGGCAATGGTGGAGGCATTTTCAGTTGTCACGACTGGTTCAGTATAACTGCCATCTAGCAGGTGGAAGCCAGGGACACTGCCAGACATCCTGCGGCACACAGAGTTACTCAGGCCAAAGTGCTGAGGTTGAGAATCCCTACTCCAAGATACGCCTGTGGCGCACACCCCGGGAAAGGGAAGGGGAGCCCCTCCCTGTCTACCTCTGTGGGTGGCGGCACCCCAGGCAGGCAGGCACAGATGGTGCCGGGAGAGGGAGCAGCAGGAGGGGCGTTTCTGCCCACAAGGTAGTGCTGCACTAGCGCCTGGACGCTGGCTGTGCCTAAACCAGTGCCCAGCGGCTACCGGCTCCCTGCCCAGGACTCAGGCCGTGCCCAGGGTGCTGTCTCAGCGCCAGGGGTTGGGGACAGGAAGTCTGTGTGCCTGGTCACCTGAGACCCAGTGAGGAAACAGGGTGGCCCGAGCCAGCCTTTTCAAGCTCCACGTGAAAAGCCGTGCCCTGACCCAGACCGCGGAAGCAGCACATGACAGCTGGCACTTACCTTCGGGAGGCTGGACCGCCACCTTCCCCTCGTCCTCCGCTGAGGGAAGGCGAGAAGAGAGGTGGGAGAGGAGAGGCAGGAAAGAGGAAGGTGTTGAAGGTGAGAGGAAGAGCAGAGGAAAGAGAGAGAGAGGTTGATTAACAGGGATTATTCTTGAGAAAGAGAATTTGCTGAGAAAAGGGAGGCGGCAAAGCCGGGGTGACGCTGGGCTGAGCTGGGCTCTCCACAGAGGAGCCCACGTGCAGGGCCGAGGTCCAGCGTGCCCAGGTGAGACCCAGGCTCCCTGGAGCCCGACCCTCTCCCAGCCCTGCGCCCAGGGCTCACGTGGGCCGAGCCTCAGGCAGGCGTGTGCTGGCTGGTGAGAGGCAGCCCCCAAGCCCCTCAACCAACTCTCGAGTGACTCAGTGTCCCTGGCCATGCCGACACTCCAGGTGGGAGGCTGTGTCCCGCAGTGTGTCTTTGTGGGTCACAGTGCATGCCATTGCCTGCCTACCTGGCTGGATCACTCTTCTGGTGACTAAAGAAAAAAAGTGAAATTGACCCCAAAGTCCCCACTCAGCCCTAAAACCAGCCTAGGGAGCAACTTTCTGGGTTCAGCCAGCTCCAACCTGCAGCTAAGGGCTCAGGGACTCCCTCTGTCTTCCCCCGCCACCCCATCGGAAGGAGGAGTAGGAGTTGTGAGCCTGGGTGGTGTCCACCGGGAGGAGCACAAGGCCCTGCCCTCCACTTCATAACCAGGACCGTGTGTGGCCGCAGGGAGGCTGAGCAGCAGCGGTGCCCCAGTCCTCCTCCTGCCCCAGCCCCCAGAGCTGGGGCTCCTGTCCTCGGCAGCAGAGCAAGATGCCGCCATGTGCACAGGTGCAGGAGAGGCAGGTCCTTCCGCAGGCAAGAGGGCCGGGAGGCGTAGACAGTGGTGGCTGCTGCCCGGTCACGGGTTTCTCAGGCAGTGTTTGCTGGGCCCAAACAGGCAGACCAGAGAACTCCTGAATGCCAGGGGCCTGGGCTCTGATGTCACATGGACGCTCAGGGCAGAGCCAGCTGGGCTGCAAGCAGGACCCTGGCGTGGAGCAGCAGGGGCATGCACATGTGTGTACGTGTGTGTGCACACATGTGTGTGTACACAAGGGCCTGACACCAGGGATGTGGGGCACCAGGCTTCTAGCAGAGACCTGACTGATCCAAGGACACTGAGCCAGGCCTCCACGTCTCTGAGTCAGAGGAGGCTGGGAGAGGCGCAGACCCCACCAATCAAAGGAAAGGAGGGCTGCAAAGGCTGTCACCCCCAACCACTACACAGGGAGCCCCCACCCGGGCCTGAGCTCCTATGGGCACAAAGCCCCCTGCTGACCAGACCCCAAGGCCCCGGCCCCTGCCCAGGACCACCTCCCTCCAGCCAGTCACTCACCGCCTGTGGGGTGCAGCAGGATGTCCGCTGGATTGTGGGGTTTCAGGCCCAGAGCAGACAGGGGTGTCTTGGCCAGACCCGGCGGGGATCGTACTGTGTCAGAAAGAATAGGGGAGACACAGGGAGTGAGAGGCAGGCTGGGGCAGGAGGGCCAGACACGCCATGCGAGGGCACGGGTTGGCGAGGGCTGGGCAGCAGATGGTGCCAAGCCGCTTTGGCTCCACTGCCCTGTCCTGTCTCCAGGGGCCTCCACGTTCCAGCAGTTTAAAGGAGAAAGGGAAGGAGGCCATGGCGCCCTTGTCCTGGCCCTGGCCTCAGCCTTGAGAGAATCATTTCTGCCCCAGGGCCTTGGTTTCTCCCTACCGTCCCTTTGCATTGCCACGGCATATGATACACACGCAGGTTTCCGAGACCGTCCCTGACTGTCTCCGTCATACTCTTTCTTCCCTCCTCCTGCCCCTTTCCCCAACCCCCAAACACACACATGCACAGAGTCCTTTCAAACCCTGCACTTAATGGACTCAGAAAAGAACAAAAGAAACTGGAGGCTCAGGATGACACACCCTGTGAAGGGCAGAGGCAGGAGACGGAGATCGCGGGCCAGACCGCGCCAACCCTGAGACCTGGGGCCGGCCCTCAGCTCTGTGTGTCCCTTGCAAATCCCAGGAGGAGACAACTCCGTGTGGGGCTCTGTCCCCTCAAACCTCAGTGTTCTGGAAGGAGGAGGAGCCCGCAGTCCTTGGCCAGGAGCACCCATTCCCTGTGCGAAGCCCGGCCCCTCCCAGGCTGCCCATCTGGGTTACAAGTGTCACGTAACACACAAGGTCAGAAAGGGCTGTCGGGCTTTCTCCCATCAGCCAAGCACCTGGCCAGACTCTGAGCTGATCCACACGGTGGCTGCTATGCCTAGTCACGAGCTGTCTTGGTGGCAGCTGCCACGTCTCCCAACACTCCCCCAAGGTGAAGTAGAAAATGAGCTCTGTGTCTCCTGACAGTGATCTCTGGAGCCGGCAGGCTGTGGCCCCTGAGGACACTCCCTGCCTCCCAAGGGCCTCAACAGCCTAACTGTGGCCCTCAGACACCCAGCAACCACCCAGCAGCTCCACACCCCTCCCTGGCCTCTCCTGCTTTTCCCAGAAGACAGTGAGACCTACAGGAAACTAGCAACAACAACAAAATACCCTCTCGATGCAACATACAAAACGCACCTGTGCAGGGGCAGGTGCATAACCACATGCAAGTGGAGCAGGGAGACAGTGCAGGGGTCCAGACGGGTGGCCCACCCCTGCGCTCCGCCCTCTCTCTGTCCTTAGATGTCCAATGGACAAGTACGGCATAGGGACAAATGCGCACAAACATATACCTGCAGGTGCAGGGTAGGTCTAGACCTCCCTCCTTAAACACACACACATATGCACACAGATTCAGTTTCTGCCACCTCCACACCCCCATTTCCTAACACGGTGTCTTGCTCATAGACACCTATCAAGCACTTGTTAATGTTTGTCAAATGAATGGAGAGTTGAACATAATTAATTGTAAAAGAATGTGTCCAGCCTCAGCAGATTCTGTTCATGGAAGCACCGCGGAGCAGCCGCAGCCCGCAGTGTGCTGCCCAGCCAGTGGGTGCAGCAGAGGTGCGGGTGGGCCCGTGAGAGGAGGTGGAGGGGCGAGAGGACGAGAGAGGGCTGGGGTCTCTCCTGGTTTTCTCCCCCACCACCTCCAGCTGCCGAGGTCCTCGCTGCCCCAGTTCCCAGGCAGCCTGTCCCTCCTGAGGCACCAGAGTGGGCGGCACAGAGGCCAAGCCAGCCTTCGGCTTCCTGAGAGAAAAATTCCTCGCATTTCTCCGCCTTCTGTCTTCTCTCCCCAACGCTGTGTATTTATGAAACCTCTAACTTGTCCTTCTCCCCGTAGGGACCCACGGCTGGCCAAGCGGGGAGAGAAGAAGGCACAGCTCAGTTCTCACACAGCGCAGATGGCTTCCCACCCTGACAGAGGTGTCCAACCCTTGGCCGCTGGGACCCGGCAGCGAGTGGGAGCAGGTGTCGGGATGGCGGGGGAAGGCCTGGGAGAGAGGTCTCACCGAGTCACGAGAGGCCGCAGACCAGCTCCCGAGCAGACTGCTCTAGGCTTGTGCTACCTGGCACGGCAGCCAGGCCGCTGCACCGGAGCAGGGCCGGCAGGGCCGCGATGTGCCGTCTGTGCGGGACACACACACGACTTCCAAGACTGACCATGAAAGAGAATGCAGGATAGCTCAACACGTTTTATACTGATTACGTGTTGAAATGATAATATTTTAGGCTGGAGTTAAATAAAACATGAAAATTAATCTCACCAGTCTCTGTACATTTTTAAAAAATTATAAGTCAATATTTTATATTGATTTGTTTGCCCATTGAAATGAGAATATTTTGAATTTAATAAAAATATTATTAAAATTAATTTCACCAGTTCCCTGTTATGTTTCCTAATGCAGCTACCAGGGAATTTTAAATGACGAATGTGCTCATATGATATTTCCTCTGGACAGCGCTGCTGTAGGCAGAGCCGCAGCTTCCACGGGCTGCGGACCAGTCCCAGGGCCGGCCTCCTCGTGCCCAGGGTGGCACCAATACAAGTTCTGCTGGCACATGGGCCAGGTACCATGGCCACATTCCTCTCCAGCACAGGACAGCCAGCTCCCAGGGGGATGCACAGCCAGGCCTGGCTCTCCCCTCCCACCCACCCCTTCTCCCCCAGCCAGCATGACCCTGAGCATCGCCTGTCTCTCCCTCTATGCTGTCCGGGCCTCCCCTGGGGACCCCAAGTCCCCCATGGTTGGTATTTCTCCCTCACTTCATTCCCCACAACCACCTCCTCCAGCTCCTCTTCACGTCTCTCCTCCTGTAAAAGGGACACTGCCCCCACTCCCGGGATCATTCAGGTCTCCTCTTTGGGGGGACATGTCTCTGTCCTTTGGGGATTTGCCTCCCCAGCAAGTGTGCTGGGGGCTACAGACTAAATGCCCCCACCTGGAGGCCAAGGATGGACAAAATGGGGGCTCTGCAGCCCAGGGGTCCTGGGCCTTTCTCTCCTTCTTTCTTCCCTAGCTTGCCTGAAACGGAAGAGGTTCCGGGATGCAGACAGAAATGGGGATCAGAAACAAGGTCAAAGTCAAGTCACAAAGAGTCATGTGAGGATGGGGTCTTTTGAGTGCAGAAGGTAAAAAGACCCTGAACAAGCCCAGGTCCCAGAGTCAGTCAGTCTGGATCACAAGACCTGGCATGCTCAGATGTGTGCGATCAATGCCCGAGAAGAGGGTGGCCACAGGCAATGGAAGAGAAGGGGGTGTGGAATGAGCCACAGGGTGAGAAGCCACAAATCCTGGCCCCACCCCACTTTGTTGGCACACTCCGCCACCCCCAAGCCTGGGCTCTCCCCGAGGCAAGGCCGAGATGAGGGGCTGGGGGACACACGGAAGAGAAGCTAGCAGGGACTCTTACCCCCGCTGGGCGGCGGGCTGCTCGGGGCGGTTCCCTCCATCTCCTCAAAGGCCTCCTTGTAGCTGTGCAGATGGGGCTGCAGGGAACACAAGCGAGGAAAAGGGGGACCTTCAGACAACTCGGGGCAGGAGGACAGCGAGTTAACCAGTCCACAAACCCCGTCTATGGCCTGACTCCCCACTACTGCTCAGGTAAGTGCAGAGGTCAAAGGGAGATCCCGCCCTTTACGGCCCCAGCAACCCCTTGCAGTTGCGAGAGTAGGGCAGTGGCTGTTTGCAAGGCCATGGTCGAGCATGGGCAGCATTCAGGAGCACCTACCTTGGCAATATTCAGAACAGGACCAAAGAGAACGGGGTCTAGGGGCAGGGAACTGGGGTCCTGCCAGAAGGCAGGAGAAGACAGATGTCCAAAAGCCATTTATACGCAGAATGACTCTTTAGCCTGGATTTTATAAGACAGTACACTATCTCATAGGCTGTGACCTGCATCTGAATCTTCCAGGGTACACATTTAAAATGCAGATTCCTGGGTCCTGGTCCAGATCTACCATGCTGGACTCTCTGGAGGTAGATCTGGGAACCTATAGGTTCAACAATTTCACTGATGGCTGTTATGCATACTGAAGTTTGAGACCCACTGCCTGCAACTGCTGAAATGTCTCAGAAATGCAAACACTTTGGCATAAAAATGAAATCTCTCAAGAAAACTCCTATTTGGAAAGGTCTCAAAAACATATTTGTCAGTCTATATGATCTGGTTTAGAGGTTGAAGACTGTGGTCACCTGCATCAGCCCAGATCCTTACCACCCTATTAAGGGACTCTCTTTTGGAATCAAGAAGGGAACTTCGATCTCAGTATTAATGTAAGAACCGGGGGCATGAAGCTATTTAAGGAAGGAAGTGTCCACATGCCGGAGAAGAGACTTGGGTGAGAATGCAGGGAGGGACGAATTACTGACTCTATCGATAGGTCAGTGCCAAGGTGGCCATCAGGTTCCTGGAGATGTAAGGTGGGCTCCCCTACCCTCTGTGGCCCTAGGACACAGCTCACGGACTCACCTCCTTGGGCCGCCCTCCAGGATTGAGGGCGATGGTAAGAGCCAGCTCGGGGGAGACGCACTGGACGGGAGAGCGAACCCCGGGGCTACGGGGGGATGTGGCTTCCGGAGACTGGTTCTCATACTGTCCATCACTGGCAGCCCGTCTCCGGAGAGGGGCTGGGGGTTCTACGGGCTGCTTCTCCCGAGCCTGCACCCCTGGGAGGAATCAGGGCATGGAAGGCAATGAGCATTTGTGCAAGAAATGACCGGTCTAGCCCAATCCTCCCAGAGAAGGCAGCATGTCTTAGCTCAGGGGCCGAGCAGGGCTGGCCTGTCACCGCTCCATCCCCCACCAGTACCTCCCTCCAGCCTTACTGTGCCCAACTCGGCTCACACCCCCAGTTTTCTCTGCAGGGTGGGGGATCTGCTTAGATTGGCTCAGCCTTCAACAGGAATCTACTCCACACAGGGCTGGGACCAAGAGCACAAAGGACTGATACAAGAAACAGATGTCAACTCCTTCCAACCCCGGAGGCGGAGGGCCAGAGCTTCCAGACAAGGCAGGGCGGGGAAGGGAAGAGAGTCTCCAAGGCAACTGCATCAACCAACCAGCAACATCAAGCCCATGGGGAAGAGCTCTTGGAAAGAGCTAAATTGCATCATCTTGCAAATGGTGCTCTCAAGGAGAAAAAAAGAAATGACCAAGTCTTGTTATGGAGTCCCCAGCCCCAGCCGGGCCCTGGGATATTTCTTGTCTTCTCTGGGGTTCCCCAACCTTCATCCAGTGCACCTTTGAAACCTCTTCCAACTCCCCTTATACTGATCCCTTAGCTACCCACCCTCTGCCTTGCCCCACAGACGGCCGAGGATCCCACCCTGCCCCTCCCGGCTAAAGAGCAGGCAAGGAGAAGTCACATGCTCCATCTGCTTTCCTGCACTTCCCACCCCAATCCCATTCCACAGGCCTGGGGGTGCAGTTAACCTCACCCTCCTTCCTTCCCACCCTCTTTTCTCACAGCTGGGCTGAGGCTCGGAATCCACTGCCTCACTGAGCCGGCTCCCAGAATCCTAGCATACTTGCTGCCCAGGTCCCAGAGGCCAAGACCCAGCCAGAAGGGTGGGCTCCAAATCCTGAATATCTTCCGGGAGGAGATTCTCCGCCCTGCCTTCACCAGAGGTCTCAAGTCACATGGGATTGGAGCCCTGAACACACATCTGGGAACACCGTCCCATGGCACACGTGTGAGTGCATGCATGCGTGTACACACACACACACACTGCCAGCACCTAGGGAGGTGCCAGTGCAGCCAAGCAGAAATCACCCTCTTTCAGACTGAGTCATCTTCTACCGTCCACCGTGGGGACTGCCTGCCCCAGGCAGCCCCCAGCACTCCCAGCCTGGCACGGCCACAAAGGCTGCTGTGAACAGCGCCGGCTGGGAAGCCTTCCTACTTGTCATGGACAGCAGGCTGCCGTCTGCCAAGCCCGGGGCCGCCACACACTCACTCACACACGCACAGTCACCCTGAGACACGTCCTCATGCTCTCCTACACTCAGGGGCTCCGGCAGGGCCCCGTCGGGAGAGTAGCAGGACTGGCACTTGCACGTTAAGTGGGTGGTGCTCCGAGTCCCCAGTTTGGGCTCTTTATTACTCAGAGACAGCCTTGCTGCCATCTCAGCTGAAAAAAAAAGAGCCCCGGATGGGGACAGTAAACTGGACTCTGGCTTCACTCTGCCATTCACAAACTGCTTCCCTTAAAGCAAATAAGCCCTGTGCCTTGAAGTGCCCTTATCTCAGAATAAAAAAATAGGGGTCACCTTAGTCCCACCCTGGAGCTGCTAGGAGGGTCCACCTGGAGGGAGGAAGGGCGTGCCTTTGAGAGGAGCGAGCTGCACCCCAGAATCTTACAGAATCCCAGGCTCCCGGGCCTCGGGAAGGTGGCCTGCAGCTCAGGCCCCACTGGCGGGTACCCTGGCCTCAGCCCCACCTCTCCTCCTGCCACCAAGCCCCCTGCCCCACTCAGGCCTCCTGGGCAGCTTGGACCAGAGCTGCTGCCGGTTTCATTCCTGGCAAAAACATTAGAGAAAAACAGACATAGCCATTGATTTTCTAATAATAATTGTGACAAAGGAGGCCGGTTCGGGAAAGGCTCTTGGGGTTTGGAACTGAGTTCAGCCCCAAGGTTAAAAGAAATGCATTAGGGCTGGTCTCAGTTCCGGGCTCGCCCACCCCTGGCAGCCTCTCTCTGGCAGATCCCTTTGCCTTTTCAAAAGGAGGTTGCTTCCCTCTTCGGGCATCTGATGTTTGCCCTTGAAAACTGGGTCTATTTCCATCTGAAACACTGAATCTCCCGGAGGAACAGAGAACACTCTCCTCCACCTGCCCAGAGCATCCTCCATGGTCAGGGGCCACAGACGGTACCAGCACCCCAGGGTGCTGGAGGGCTTGCCAGTGGTGGAGGATGTGAGCCCCTGGCACGAGTCACACCTTCTCAATTCCCCTCTCCATCACGACAGACTGGCATGTGGGAGTGTGTTCTGACTAGAGGCAGGGGGATGGACAGAACGACCTACAACGAGCTAAGGCACTGCAGGGCAGAGGCTCCCTGTGCAGGAGAAGACCCCTCATTCCACTCCCACAGGCCAGTCCCTCCCCCCACAGAGCGCTCCATGGCACCAGTGGCCAGTCAGGGCCACTGACATTCTTTGAACACAGTGTCCTACTGTTGTCCCCCTTGGCAAGCCCAGATCTGCCCGAGAGCCATGCTCCCTCTCTCTCGTCTTTCTCTATGGAAGGAAAGGCTGGCATGGCAGAGGGGAGAGAAGAGAGCCCCATTGTTCCTCAGCCAAGCTGGGACGTCTGGATACAAGCTGACAGCCAGTGTCAAAGACAGAACACCCCTCTCTCATGTCCCGGAGACTGACCGATAATAGAAGTAGGCCTTCTCCGCCATGTCCTTCCTTCCCGCCACCACCCGCCACCCAGGACTTTCTCAGTCTCTTGGCCTCATTTCCTCTCTCGGAGGCTCTGTCTCCCACGTGCACACAGGCAGAGGCAGGTGCCTTGCACAAACACACACACGCGCACACACACAGCCGTAGCCTGACAGGAAGGGCAGTAGGATGTTGGATGATGGGGGTGCTTAGTGGGGCCCCTGGGTTGCCCTCTGAGCCTCGATGGCCAGCCCCCACCACAGCAGGAGACTCTGCAACTGGAAGCACCCAGTGAAGAAAGGAGGGAAGAGAAGCTGCCCAGGGGGCTCAGGAGGGTCCTCCCAGCCGGGCTGGGGAGTCCTGCACTCCACTCCCAGGAGACTGAGGAGGGGGTGCCCTTAGGGCAAGAAAGTGTCTTCAGGATCATAACACCCTGCGTCCAGAGCGCCTCCTCTAAGGGCTGCTTCACACAGGGCCGGCACTGGGCCTTCCCCACCACCCCATAAGGACGGGCCCCAGACCTGGGGAGCCGGGCGCCAGAACAGCCTCACTCCCCAGGGAGTCCTCATTCTGAGCCCAGGATGGTGCCGTGCTGGAGTGACAGCTCTCCAAGGCTCGCCTGGCGTGAGCAAACCTGAGGCAGTTCATCCCCTTCATCCCAGACATGCACGCACACGCACACACACGCACCCATGCCCTGCGATTCTGGGAGCTGTAGTCCTAATGCAGATCAGTACGAGCGCTTGGGCAGAGCACTGCTGCCCTCCGCCCCTGGATCATAGGGACAAATACCCTGGTGTCAGGCTTCCTCACGTGCCTCCCCTACACCCCCCAGACTAGCCACTGCTACCCCCACAGACCCAACTCTTCTTTCCAGCCTTCCGATTTCCAAAAGACTGGATTCCTCAGCTCCAGGTGGCGGGGCTGGGTGTCCGGCAGCATGCCTGGGGCTCCAGAAGCGAGGGCATCCAGGAGGCCACCTGCTGGGCCAGGGCACCAGAAAGCCACACGGCGATCACACTAGCAGCCCTACAGCAAGCCATGCCAGCTCCCCTCCGGGCACACCCCCACCCCAGAACCTACCCTGAACCCCCAGGCCCCTCTGAACACTGCACTCCCCACCACTGGGCCAAGGAAAGGGTGGAGGAAGAAGAGAGGGGAAGGGGCATCTGCTGGAGCCTGTCCCGCTTATCCACAGACCGGGAGGAGGGTCTGCGGAGGTGCCACATGTTGCCACTGTGCGTCGACAGTTCCCATCACCCTAAGCCTTTGCCGGAACAGCTGGAGCTGCTCAAGGCCATGGTGTGGGGCAAGCCTGAGCCGCCGTCTTTCTCCTCCCTGACCCGGCCTCCAGGTTCAGAGGAGCAGAGAAAGGATGGGCGATTCCCTCCCAGGGCTCAAAGCCCGTGGGCCTGCATGACCAAGAGGCAGAAGGTAGATGTTAGGAGACAACATCATCCTCAAAGTAACATGACCCTGAAGCATCCAATGTGTCTGGGACATGTCAAACCACTGAGTAAAATACAAAAGACAGAGCTAACATCTGTCCATTTTTCAAATGGGGAAATTGAGCACTAAATAGTTAAGGGACTTGTCCAAGGTCACAGGGGTGGTCAGAGGCAGGTCCAGGACCAAAACCCAGGGATTCTGACTCTCAGCCATGGGTCCTAGGAGCCGAGATTAGGGGTGGTCTCAGAGGTGGTGCACTGTCCCCAGGGTGCACCATGCTCAAGAGTGGACAGAACGGCAGGGCCTGGGGCACCATGCCACTGTCTTGTGCCCTGTGGCCCTGCTGAGACCTGGCCCTGCACCCCAGGCCATCTGGCCAGGCTGGCTGGAGTGCTGGGCTATCCAGAGCCCTCACTGAGCACCCTCACTGCAAGGCCTGTGTCTCCATGGGGGACCCTGAAGGCTGGACCAGTTATTCCAGACCCTCCCAGCAGGCGAGGCCACGGCTAGCACGAGGCCTGTGTCCATGCAGAAGTGGAGCTCTGGCTCATGCAGAAAGGAGGCAGAGAGGCTTTGGAGAGAGGAAGGAGGGAGAAGAGGGTATGGAGGGAGAACGGGGTACAGTGAGAAAGGGGGGAGGAGAAGGAGAAAGAGATGGAAAGAAGAGAACAGCAGAAGAGGGAGAGGAAAAGGCAAAGATGGACAAAGCAACGGCAAGGTGAGCAGAGAAGGAAGATGGTGGCAAAGGTCTGGAAGGAATAGCACAGGAGGAAGGAGATGAAGAGAGAGAAACCAAGCTCAAAAGCGGGTGGAGAAGCTGGACAGGGAGAGGGGAGGAGAGCAACCCACCAGAGAGGGAGGAAGCCCGGTGGAGAGGAGAGGGCTGGAAGCTGGCGCTGTGCCCGAGGCCCTGCAGTTTGGCATTGTAGGCTGCGCACCCCACCCCAGGGGAGCCGGCAGGGCGTGGGAGGCAGGCAGGAAGGGACAACACCAGGCAAGGGAGGCACCCCACCAATGGCACAGGGGACAGACGCACACGGGTGACACAGGGAATGCAGGGGACAAGGCATCAAACAAGACGAAACAAGACAAAAACAAAGAGAAGATCCAGATGAGTTGGTGGTCTGAGTCTGAAATCCGGCCACACATGGGTGGGGGGAGGGGGTGTAGAGGGTACCAGACAGGAAGAGGGGGGATCCAGGGTCCTGCTTCTCCAAAGGGCAGGCCAGCTTGGTGGCTTGTCCCTCTCTTTTCTAGCCCCAGGGTGGAGGAAGAGGTGCCGGCCCAGGGCCAGGCAACTTCAGGCCCCTGCCCCCTTCGCCTGCCCCTCACAGGCTGCCCCTCCAGCCCTGGCATCCCCTCCTCTCCCTGGCCCCAGGTGACCCTCCCAGCCTGCGCCCCAGGGTCACATTCCCTAGTATCCTGGCCCTCCAGCCCTCAGCCCTCCGCCCCAAGTGGTCCTCTTTCCTGGGGAGCCCCTCGTGCTTTTCTGCTTCCGCACAAGGCTGCTAGGCATCACCAGAAAGTCCTTTAGATAGGCCTGCCGGCTCGCACCCGAGGCCTGCTGTGCCATCCTCTGGTCCTCCTGCTGACACCGCAGGGGCCCGCGAGTTGCCAACACTGCCCCTGCCCTAGCTCCCAGGGCTCATGGCCTTTCACCTTTCCTCTCCTTCAGAAGCTGCTCCATGCCAGTTCCTTTGCTGGTTTCTCCTTCTGTCTGCAATCTCAAAAGGTAGGAGGCTCCAGGACCCAGTACTTGGGCCCTCTCCTCACCTAGCCTCACCCCCGGGTGGGATCGGCCAGCGCCATGCTTTACGTGGCACACGTATGCCGACAGCGCCCACATTTCTAAGCTCCAACCTTTCCCCTGACACTGCTGGCTCAGTATCCAGCCATCTCAGATGTTTCATGGGCATCCCAAACCTAGTGTGTGCAAAGCCTTCCCAGCCATCACCCATCTCAACAAAGGGCAATGCCGTTCCTCAGTTGCTCAGCTCCCAAACCTGAGCATTTTCTCTTTCTCACATTCCACATCTAGTCTATCCGTAAATCTTGCTGGCTCCACCTCCAGGATCTGTCTACAATCTGAGCACCTCTCCCCACCTCCACGGCCCCCACCCAGATCAACAGCAGCAGCCTCCTCACTGGTCCCCTGCCTGCTTCCTATAGAACAAGTCAGATGATGCCACTCTTGGGCCCAAATCCTTCTTAAGGCTTCTCACGCCACACAGAGTAAAAGCCACAGTTCTAATGACCCCCTGCAAGACCCTCTGTGAGCTGCCCCCATGCCATGCCCCACTATGCTCCCCCTCGATCACTCTGTTCCTGCCACGCCAGGCACACTCCTGCCTCAGGACCTTTGCACTTGCTGCTCCCGATGGTGCATCCCCTCACTGCCCGGTGAAGCCTTCCCTGACCATCCTATGTAAAGTGCAGCCATCCGCCCCACCCCTCACTGTTTCCTCTTCATGGCACTTACCACCCACCTGACAAGTCACATACGTATTTGCTTATTTGTTTAGTGTCCATCTCTGCCATAAGGGCAAGAACTTTTATCTGTTTTGTCTGCCACCGTTTTCCCAAAACCTAGACTGGCAAGTAGCATAGATTAGAAGCTTGTATTGAACGAATGATTGAGTGAGCCTGGAACTCATCTCCTATTTCCATAACGAAATGTAAAAAAATGGGTTCTCAATTCAGGCTCCCAAAGCTTGACACCAATATTTCCTCATATTTTTATTTATCCTCTATTCTTATTTCATGAAAAGGTATCACATTCCTGGTTGAGCCTAAATCATCCCCCTGGGCTCCAAAGCCTATACCCTCTTATTTCCTTAGAGACCTTATTCTTGTCCTTGTTTTGTGCCTGGCTGTAACAGGAATGCTTCCAATGTTTCACACGAAAGTGTGACGTGTGCTGTAGGTTTCTGGTACCTACGCTTCATCAATTTCTTTCTTTCTCCTCTCCTTCCTCCCCCCATATTCAACCTCCCCCTCCTTCTCCTCTACCTGAAAACACCTCATGATTACTATATTTACAAAAAAAGTAGGTCCCAATCCCTTGTTAACCTCTTTAACAACCATTCTCTCCACTTTTATCAAAAAACCACTCAAAAGGGTAGTTGGTTTGCCGTCTGCATTCCCTCTCCACTCATCCTCAGTCTCCCGCGGTCTGGTTTCTGTCACCACCACACACTGAAAATATGCCTTTGATGATTTTTAAAGGGTCCACCTAATTGGCAAGCCTGTGAATTTTCCTCAGTCCTCCTCCTCATGCTCCCTCCAGACAGATATTGCTAACCCCCTGCCCCTCCCCTTTGAAACCCTTGACCGTCTTTACTTCTGCAATGACGCACTGTCCTGGTGTCCTGCCACCACCTGACCATTCACTTGTCACTCCCCTTTGCAGCCTACACTTCCCCTCATGACTGTTCCATCCTCAGTTCTTTTCTTTCCATGCCCTCTGACATTGAGATCTCAACCACACCCCAAGCTTTAACCTTCACCTTTGTGAGAATGATCCCAAAATCATCAAACTCCAATTCCAGATGTTCAACCATCTTCCCCATCCGTATCTACCTAGAGGTTCCACTGCCTCCACAAACTCAACATACCTAACACTGTGCTGCATCTTTCACCAAAGCAGCCACTCCTCCAACACCCTGCTTGTTAACAGAACCACCACTCTGTTTCTATTCATTTTCCACGTCTCCCTCTCCTTCACCCACTACAGCCAATCAATATACAAGCACACTGGGTCTACTCCTACAGTTTCCACAGCATCATCTCTTTGTCATTCCCATGGACAGTACCCTAATCCAGCCCCCCATCACTTAGCCTATCTAATAAGCTCCTAGCATCTCCTGGCTCTAAGTCTCTCCCATTTAGCAACCTGCCTGCCCAGGCTTACCAGACACATCTTCCTAAACTACCTCTGACCATGGAATATTACGCTGACTAACCCACACTGAGGGCTTCCTGCCTTGCTGCTAGGTAAAATTCAAGCTCCTTAGTCTGGTATTTAAGACCCCCCTGAGACAGACCCCAGGCTACCTTTCCTGACTCTCCCTTACACAACCTATATGCTATCAATCTACTCACTATTCTTTAAACATTTCCTTTTTGTATTTATTTTTAAAATTTTTATTCCCATATCCCCTTGTCAAAACAATTTCAAACACTTCCTATGCTCTCCTGTCTTCACTCGGAACCCTCTCTGTCTGGTAACCCCACCCATGTTCAAAATTCTGTCCATCGTCCAAGGCTTGGTTTAAAGCCCACACTCAAAACAGCCTCCCCAATCTCTCTAGCTCATAGTGATTTCTTCACTTCTCTCCCACAGAACTTTCTCCATACCTCTCTTATTACAAACAACTTCATTTTAATGTTCTAGTTCTTTTCTCCTATACTAAATTCTAGACTTCTTAAGGATAAGATCCATATCTGATTTCCAACATGCATTGAAATCTCCACCTCTAGAGACATCTGAGATCAGTCCAGTCACAGAATCAGGAACATAAGATAACTTGATCAGACTCCCCAACTCCAACTCTTGTTTCTTTTTCTTATCTTATTGCATTGGCTAGGACATCCAATACAATGTTAAATGACAGTGGTGATAAGAGACATCCTTATTTGTCCCTGGCTATAACAGGAATGCTTCCTGCATTTCACAAGAGAGTATGGTATGTCTATAGGTTTCCGGTACCTGCCCTTTATCAAGTTAAGAAAATTGTCCCTACATTCTCTAAGATTTTTGCTGAAATGAGACATAAGGGGTGGTTAGATCAAAATGAAATGAACCAGGGACACAGTACTGAGGTATGGAGAACAGCCAAGGAAGAAAGGGCAGACCTGAGGGAGAAACGCCAGGAGAAACCAGATCAATTTCATGGCCATGAAGAGGTTCTCCCTCAGAGAGAGCTTCCCATCTGAGCTTCCCATGTTACTCCTGTCGAAGCTTACGTTCCAGCTTATTGTAGCAGAATGCAAAATGAGCAGAAAGAGGTGGTACTGGACTTCTATCCTCCCTGGCTCCCAGACTGTTCTACACATTGATCCTGCCTATATGCCTTTATCTACACAAGCACTGCAGACAGACCCTAAAGAGCTACTAAGGAAGTATATAAGCAGGACCTGCTGACATAAGAAATTCTGTTCATGACAGAGCCTGGACCAAAGAGGCACTTCATAGCCCTGGGAACCAAATATAACTGCCCTCTCTATACAATCTCATCCTGTCTCCTGACTGAGTCACTCACAGTTGGTGGAGGGGATGGGTAACAGGGCTAGGAAATACTGATCCTGTGCCAACAGTATCTTTCCCTCCCTATGACTTCATGGCAGCCAAAGCCCAAGAGGCTGCAGGATATGGAAGTTGACAGTCAAAACCTCAGAAGCTGGTAGAAGAAAAAGGTCCACTATAAGATGGGAATTCTCTCAGGGCCATTAGGGCTGTGCCTTCCTCTTGAGTAAGCTCCAAGAGAGCTATACAGAAGGATTCCAGCAGGGAAAGGAAGGAGGGGAAACTCATTCTACTCCCCAGGGAGGAGTCTCCCAGATCCTGCCCATTGTTACAATAGAGTGTCACTAGTCTTCAGGCCACCACCCCAATTCTGTAAAATAATGGAAGGAGAATTAAATTCCCAGGGAATTTGGGTAGCCCTATTCCTCTCCCCTCAATGAAACCAAAAGGAAAAGGATCTCTGCTGACAGAGCAACCAGGGGGTGTCCTTATCTCAGAAGCTCAGATGTGGGAGAAAGCAGAAATTGAAGCTCCATCTGGACCACCCCATGGTGCATTTCACCCCTAGGGTTACAGAGCTGCTCAGCCTATGTTTTGATACCCAGGTAAAAGCAATGATGTACTGCTAGACCAGCTGGCACAGGGAGGAGAAGCCCTGGTGGCCAATTTCCATGGTGTAAACACTCCCACTATGGCCAATGTCAATACCAATAGTGGAACTGGGGACTCCGCTCTGCACTGAAGTGCAGGAGCCGGGTGCCTATGTCTCCACAACCAGGTCCTGAGCCAGCTGGCCTGCCCTGAGCTGCTTCCCCAAACCCACAGCCTGTCCCCAGAGAGGGTGTCTCCCTCCCTCCCTGCAGCTGGCATGGTGATTCAGCCTCCCCTAAATTTAGGACAAAGGGTGGAGGACAGAGTCAGCTGCCCATGGTCCTCTTTTCCCCACTGAGCTCCCACCACCCTGTCAGCTGAGTGGCTGGGCACAGACCCACCTAACTCCACAGCCTCTGGTCCATCCCTGCCTGGGCTTCACCTCCACAATAAAATCAACCCACAGGATTTCCCACCCAGATTTGCCGACTCTGGAATGCTCAAAGGCTTAGGCCAGTGGGAAGGAAGGAAGCCCCACAGCTGTCCCTTCTAATAAGTTCTTGTGGTTGTCCCCTTTCCCTCCTCTCTCCAGAAAGATAAGCCCATTCACTGATAGGACAAGGAGCTTCATCTCTTAGCACCTGCTCCCCATACACAGCTGGTCCTGAGCAAGCACTAACAGGAAAGCCGACCGAGGACCCTGGCCTCCCCTCAAAGACAATATCCTAAAAGGCCCCACCAGGTTGAACCCCCAGATAGAGCCCAATCTTCACTGTGGCCTCTGGGAGAGCACAAGAGGGAATTTGAGTGTACAAAAGCCCCCCTCCAATCTTCTCCCAAGGAAATGAAGTCTGAAGATAGACAGCACAGCAGACAATAACAGAGTTTCCTCTCTGTCTAGAAAATGTAACACCAGCACCAAAGTCACCCCCTCGAGGAAGCCTTCCCCAGTTGCCCTAGGTGGTAAGTTTTGCTTTCCCAGGCTCTGATGTCTTAGGTTCCTATATCTGTCATAGCACACATTGCACTCTGTTAGAATTATCTCTCTGGGTACCAAACCCCTCACTACACTGTAAACTCCTTGAGGGCAGAAATTGATAGACATTGATCTTTGAATTTCAGTGCCTGGCTTGGTAGTGCCTTAATAGACAATGAATACAGTAAGGGATGGATGGCACATGGGGTCCTGACTGCCTCCTCCCCTGGCCAAAGCCACACCTGCTGAGGGGTCATAGCTGTGCCTGCACTTCCCCCCAGCAAGACAAAACAAGGGGTTAGGAGGGAATCCCCAGGACTGATGGTCCCTGAAGCTCTTACCTGCTACCCTGTGGGCCACCAGCCCTTCCAGATTCAATGGCTCCTCCTCTGGAGTTCGGGAGGGGTCTGAAGTTGCTTCCTTTGGTGGGAGCTGTGGCTGAGCAGTGAGGCCAGGGAGAGAGGCTGGGGGCTGCTGAGGCCCTGGAGGGGTGTGGGTGTTTGGAAGGAAGGTGGGCAAGGAGGAGGAGGCTGAGCTCTTGGGTCCGAAACCCTGGCTGGGCCCAGCTGGACATGGCTGGTAATCATAAGGTGAGTAAGACCTGCCCAGAGGGACAGACTCCAGGGAGGACTGTGGGGCTGACTCAGGAGTTCCCAAGGAATGCCCACTGGGGATATAGCCAGATCTGGACTGGGTCAGTGGATGGGACTGGCGGGAAGAGCCGGAGAGGGGCTGGGAAGAGAGTGGGGAAGCCCCTGGCCAGGCCCCTGGGACACTCTGGGACTTGTGCAGGGGGGCAGCGGCCGAAGCCGGCTCCAGATCCAGCATCAGCATGTTGAGTGCTTCGATGGACTGCTCGATCTCCTGCTGGGAGGCTGCCCTTGGGAACTCAGGGAGCCCAGGGATGGGGGTCTCTGCCAATGGCTGGGGGCTGGGCCTGCTGGTCACAAGACTCTCCACTGGGGCTCGTTCCTGCTGGCGAGGAGGTGGGCGAGGCTGCTGCTGCTGCTGCTGCTGCTGCTGCCATGAATTCAGCCCCCTCTGCACAGCCTCCCGGCTGCTTCCCCCACGGGCTGGAGCTGGGGGCAGCTGGGGCTCAACTTCCGAAAAGGACTGAGAGCGGAACATACCGCTGGGGTCATGACCACCGTGGGAGGTGGTCATTGGCTGTGTCCAGGCTGGGTGGGGCCCCTCCCGCTGGTAGCCAGCTAAACCCTCCTGTGCGGAGTAGGAGGGCCGCATGGGGGCCGTGTGGCTGACGTGGGCAGGCACTGCCCGGCTGGCGGGCTCATACGGGTAGCCCCCGCCATTGACCATAGGCTCCATGGGGTAGGGCTTATCCAGACCATTGGGTAGTGGGGATAGGGCCTCTGGGTAGCCCATCTCACTGGTGTTGGTGACCCCGTCCAGGGAGGACAGCGTGCCCATGCTGCCCACGCTGTGCCCATCCTGGTTGGGCAGCTCATCATCCAGGATGTCTGTTTCCCTCTCAGATGCCAGGGCCCTGCCATTGACGTGAACCTGGGCTGGGACAACATGGCGGCCCGAGGAGGGTGCAGCTGGGCCCCCCGCCGGGCGGGACCTGAGGTGCTGGGGGTGGTACATGGCGCCTTGCTTCTCTCGCTCTAAGCCAAAGCCACTCAGCAGGCGATCCAGCTCCTGCTTCTCCTCAGGACTCAGGGCAGCAGGGATGCTGGAGGCCCCAGGGACAGGCTCATCAGTCTTGTCTGTTTTGGTGGAGGCCGTGGAGTTGCCCGAGTCACTGCTCACAGAGAGTGTGTGCTCCACGTGGTTGGGGGTGGCCGACAGGACAGGACGTGTGGCATTGACGGCCCCAGTGCTGCCGTGCAGGGAGTCCTTCTTCTTCACCTTGGCATACAGGCTTCCGTCCAGCGGCCCCTGGGTGTGTCCCACCACCTCTGCAAGGGCAGAGCCAAAGGGGAGACAAGAGACAGCAGACATCAGTGGGAAGCAGAGACATCATCTATACTCCCCAGGGAAGGAGCTAAGAGCTCCCATTCCTGGATCCTAAAACCTCTTCTCACCACCCAGAGGTGGGGGAGAGGGACAAGGACCAAAGGACCCTCACCCACACCTGGCTTCAGAGGCAGGCAGTGGAGCCCAACACCGAGCAGTGCAAGCCTAGCTCCAGCATATCCCTCCCTGACCACAGAGGCATGGATTACTCTCTGGGCCTCAGTTTCCTCATCTGTAAAATGTGGAAAATAACAGAATCTGGTTGAACTATATGAAATTGCCAATATTCATCAAACACACAACACTTTGAGTTTAAAAGGGTTGACCCATGATGTGTGCTGAGACCAGAGCCTGGCACATGGTGACAGGTCAACAGCTAGGAGCCATAACCATTGCCATCGTGAGTATAATTAATTCCTGAATGATGATTTCCAAAGCATCCTAGGTCCCCCTTGCCACCACATCACAGAAAGTTTCACCCCTGCTCCATTCCTGGACTTCCCACCCTCGGTTAGGGGCAGAATGCCAGGAGAGGCAGCCATTGCCCTGCGTGCACAGGGAGGTGTAAGCGTGGAGATCCATCCTCCCTGGGAACAGCCTCTGCACAGAGAAGTTGGGAGAGGTCCCGGGAGGGCAGTAGGGGTGCCATGAGAGGTCCACCATGCCCAAGGTAAGTAGGGGGAGACTGAGGCAGGGCTAAGACTCTCTAAGACAAACTTGCCCTCACGCCTCCACAGCTGAGTCTGTCTGGTTCAACACAAAGAATTTTCTAGAACTGTTCAGATATACAATGCCATTCATCCCACCCACTGCCACATTTCCAGAGGCCTCTCCCACTTCCTCCCTCAGCACTGCCCACTCCTCATGGGTCCTGCCCATGCCACCCAAGCCTCCAAGGAAGGGGCCCTGGTCGGGCAGGTAAGCCAGGTGGGATGGCAGCAGGCCTGCAGAAAGGGGAGTCCAGAGCCCTGCTGCTCCCAGCCAGCCCGAGGACCCCTGCCGTGCTGGGCTATGGCAGGGTTCAGCAAACCAGCAGTCCCTACGCCAGGGGAGCCCACTGGGTACTAATGCAGGGGTTCATGGACCAGAGTGGTGGGGAAGGATCTTAAGGATCAAAAACACAAAAGCAAGAGGTCTTCGTCAGGGAGAGGTATCCTTTTCTCTGCAGACAGCTCTGGGGACCCCCACGAGCCGCACTTTCTCTGAAAGGAAAAAGTGAGCGCTGGGTGGCTCAGGGCCAAAGGGCTGACTCAGGAGCGAAGAACTTCCCCCGCCCAGAGGAACTCAGTGACCTCACACCCTGTGCAGTCAGCAGCCCAGCCTCCAGCCCCGGCACACGCATGCACACATGCCTCCCTCCCTGCTCTCCAATCCCAGGGCTCAGTTGGCAAGGGGAAAAGCCCCCTCCCAAAGACTGCACCAGCTCCAGCCCAGACACCAGCAGTCACACACTGGGCCAGACACAAAGACGGTCAGACACGCACGCCGACCCAAACCAGAAACAACCCAGGCATGTGCGCTCTCTGAGCGGCCACGCAACGCCAAGAACCACGGTCGGGAAGCACGGGTGTGGGTATGTCCGTGCACACAGTGACGACAGTCGCCAACACGCAGCGAGCACCTCCTGCGTGCCACACACCGTGCTAGGCACTTGACACACGCATGATTTCTAACACTGTGAGTCGGACAGGATTCTACCTATTATAAAGATGGAGAAATTGAGGCTCTGAGAGGGGAACTATTTACTTATAAACACATAGTACCTGGTAAAGCCAGGATTTGAAATCAGAACTAATTTACTTCAAAGACTATGCAGTTTTTATCACACTGCATTTCTCTCATATCACACATACATACGGAGTTGAATAAACACACAAAAGGCAGGAATACCCCAAAATAAATACTTACTCTTAAAGCCACAAGCATTTCAGAAAATACAAATGTTCCTACCATGCCCAAAGATCAGCCCTAAGGCCAGAAGTGGCAGCCACTAAAAATAAACACTCATACAGAAGCCCATCGCCAAAAACAAGTGCTCAGACAACCACAAAACACGAATATCCTGATCAACACACACATGAACCACAGGCAGCCAAGTTATGTCACCAAGAGCTAGCATAGAGATGCCCCACCAGGTACATGCATCCCCCTACACACACACACACACACACACACACACACACACACACACACACACACACACACACACGCTGGGTGCTCTGCCCATTCACTGAACTCTCCGGAACCACCCCTCTGCCCCTAGTGTTTCCTGAGGCTTCGGGACCTCAGCCAGCAGCCAGCTCGGAGTGACACAGGGCCAGGGGGCTGCAGACGACCAGAGCTCTTGGGGCTGGGTGCTGGTCTGAACTGGAAAGGGGTTTTGGCTGAGAACTGTCTGAATCTCCACCAACCTGGCCCTGCGCCTGGACCCCCAAAGGCTGCTCAGATGTAGGTCCAGGCCTGGCTGCCCTCCTGACTCACCAGAGGTTCACAGAAGAGCTTTCCGCATGAGAGCTGTGGAAGCGTCCCCAAGGCAGGGGGGAGACTCCGCTACCTGATATCCTGGCCCTGCATTGCCCCTGTGGCCAGGCCCCAGTCCACATCGATTTTGAAAATGTCAATATTAAACTTATTCTGCCAAGTAATTTATCCCCACATGGGCCACCGTTTGCAGCAACAACATCAGGAACAATAATAGCCAAGCCACCAAGGCTCAGTTAGAAAATCGAAGAGGTATAAATTGTTTAATTAAATCCTGTTTGCTAACTACAAGTAGAAATGTCTCCTGTTGCCCTCAGCGATGGAGCCAGTTGCCCCTGACTGCCGCGCTGGCCCCATGGACTGCGAAGGCCAGGCCGTCTGCACCCTGCTGAGCTGTCTGCCTCTCTGTGTCAAAGGAGACTCAGAGGACACCCAGGCCTGTCCCAGGCCCATCCACCCCTCGTGGGGGCTCTGCTGAAACCCTAGCACAGGGGCATGCCTGTGGGGCACACTCCCCTCCTCCTCCCATCAGAGATGAAGGCACGGCCCAGCCCCCACACCAGTACACACTCATCATGCCCTTCTCCCCGTCCACCACGGCCACATTAAGAGCTATTTACAGGGACCACAAGAAGCCGGAACACGATGTTGGTTTCAATCTATCAAGGCAGGAAGGGCAAAAGAGAGAGGCCGGGAGAACGGACAAGCAGTGAAATGAGGTGGGAGGGTGGAGAGGGGACTTAAAGGGGGCTGGGGGAGGTCACTTTAAGGCTCATAAGCTGAGGGGCCACCAGAGCCATCTCGTCAAAGTCCCAGCAACCTTCAACTCAGACGAACGGAAGTTGAACAGCCAGCGGGAAGGGGCATGGGATGGAGGGAGGGGTCTGCACAGCTGGGGACCTCGGGGACTGGCATGAGTGACAACGGAGTAGAAGCACAGACCGCATGCAGCAGAAGCACAAGCTGCAGGCAGCCCCAGGTGCAGAGCTCCCAGGCCCCACGCCCGGGCAGGCCTGGACATCCTCTCTCGTGCGCCATCTCCCTCCTTTCTGCCTCTGGGCAGCCCAGAGCCCTGCCCACGTCTCTAGGGAAGCTGCAGAGCCCACAGACTCTTCAAGGCCCCGCTTGCTTGGTCTGTGTATCTCCCCGATCTTCTCAGCGGCTGCGGGAAGCCCCAGACTCCACTCCTGATGCTGCCCCGATCGCACCGAGGGGCCCTTATTCCACGGTGGCCATAATCCAGATGTGCGAGTCATGCTTCTGGAAAACTCTGAGGAAAATCCCCAGCTGACTTGGATGTGGACCCACTCCCTGAGGCACCCCCCCAGTAAATAGCACAGAGGTGTGCGTGGCACTGGAAGAACCGCAGAGGCCAGGACGCAGGAGGGAAGAGAGACACATCGTCAATACACTTAAAAAAGAACAACCGAAATAAACACGGCATGCTAAAGATATAAGGCTTTGGGGCTGCTATTTCCTAACTTTGATGTCCAGAAGAACCTCCTCTGGTGTTGTTAAAAATGTAGATCCCAGGGCCCTACCCCCAAAGATTTCACTTGGAGGCCTGGGTGGAGCCATGAATTGGCATTTTTACCGGCTCTCCAGGCATGGTGGCACCCATGGGTGGACAGCACCTTGAGAAGCTCTGAAGTCAAGGACCCCCACTTCTCATCCTGATGCGAAGTGGGGAGATTTTCCTAGTTAGATGTCAGGACAGATGGCCCAACCATGCAGAATAAAAGGTGCCAGCCGCGTGGACCATGGGAAAGAAGTCTCCTTCATTGGCAATGACTCAGTGAGAGACCCTGTCCAACCAGCAGGTCTGTTTTGAAGAATGAATGATTTATTAAGGTTTTCAGGATGGGGCCCTTCATGATAAAAAGTCCTTTGGGTCCACGTCCAGCAAATAACAATTCATTAAAATACATTACCCAGAGCAGCGATGACCAACCAACACGGAGGAAAATCAATGCCGTGCCAATAGGAAGAGGCACTGTGCCCACTCTGGACACTGGTGGCCTGGGGGCAGCCTGGGCAGAACTCCTTAGAAGGAGGAGTGGGGAGTCCAAGGCCGTGTCTGTCCCAGCAGTAGGTGAGCTCTGACAGAAGTGAGGCCTGGCCAAGAGGCCATCAGGAGAGCAAGTTCTGGACCTGTTAGCCCTTTAGCCCCAGACCCTACCCCAGCTTGGAGGGAGGCAGGAGACCGGGGGCTGGGGCAGGGACCAGGGCAGGCCACAAGGGATGTGGCTCTGAAGAGGAGACGGAGGGGAACTGTGCCCTCCCCTACCACCTCAGCAGCCAGACACACCAGCACTCAGGAAAATGGTCCCCATCCTAATTGGCCAAGTCAGCCTGCATCAGCCACTTACCCACGCGGAGCCGGGCGTCCCGGCCTGTCGGGTGAGGATCTGAATGCGTACCTGCAACTTTGCTGAGGGACAGCACTCAGCACTAAGTACGTGAGCTAGGCTGACGCGTCCAAGCACTCTATATTCTCCTCTCCCCATTCCCTGCTTGACATTTCTCAACAGCTCTCAGCACCCACAGAGTAAAGACCAACTCCCTTGTTGGGCTTGCTAGACCTTTTATCGTCTGGCCCTTGCCTGCCTTGGAAGCTTCACCTTCACTGTCCTCAATGCCCCAAACACCCTCCACTCTATTCCTACTCAACTATTTATATGCTCTTTCCTACTCTGTGCCTTGGCACATGCCGTTCCCTCTCCTGAAATGCCCTTCCTCACCCTGCCCGTGAAATTCTCAATCTCCCTAGCAAATCTCTTCCTCCTCTGTCAGCCTCAGTTTGAACTTCTCTGGGAAGCCTGCCTTAACCTAACTCCTTTCCTACTGTCCCCAGACTCAAGTAAACCTTTACCATGTTCCTGTTGTCCCTTGTAGATGTCTCTACTGTGACACCAATCTCCCACCGAACGGTCATTCTTGATGTCCACGTCCTTGGCTTATTCCCCACTAAGCCAAGAGCTCCTCGAGGAAAGGCCTTTATTTCTCTCTCTCTCTCTCTCTCTCTCTGTCCCTAGGGCCTGGTTCCCAGACGGTGCCATCCACAACATGGTATACATGAATGGTGCCTCTTGAAGTTCGGTGCATAACCTGGATGGCTGTACAGGATGAGCCAATAAAGTACAGTGCCTGGCACATACTAGGTATTCCATAAATGCTTTTGCATTACATTAAATAGCATAGAAAGTTTTATATAGTCCTGTCAGCCATTGAGATACTTTTCTTCCACTGCTACCCAGTGAATAATCAGGGGTTCTAGGTGGACCCCAAGGTTCTCCCAAATAGAAAGGGAAAGAGAGGTACTGCAGCCAAAATAACATGAGAGAGGGCTATTCCCCATATTCTGCAGCCTAGGCTGGGCACAGTGGAGGTTCCTGTAACTTGGCTGAGCCAGAGTCCATGGTGTCCCCCACAGACCTCCCCACCCACACTACAGCCCAGCAGACATTGACTTTCTTAGACCCTTTGGTCTATCTGATGAAATTCTAGGCTAAGTTCCAAAAAAGAATGCACAAACACAAATTGCGCACATAATTCAGGGAGTTGATGGACACTCCAAAGTCCATCTATGGATCCTGACTTAAGACACACTCATCTAAAAATTAGGGTGCTGCTTCTGGGGATCCCTGTCTGTCACCCAGGACTTCCCTGAAGAATGCCAGGCTCCAGCCGGAAGAAACAGGACACACAGAATGGAACCTCCGCAGCTGGAGGAGCTGAGAAGTAGCCCAGCCCAGAGCACACTGCTGGGTCCTACCCGCCTGGGCAGGAGACTGGGAGGAGGGGATGTGTGCAGAGAGGGCGATGGAGAGCCGCAGCCATGCTTCCAGTAAGAACTGGGGACCCTGAGACATCCTGGCCTCCACCCGTGCCAACCTCCCATCCCCAGGCGGCTAGGGAGTAAGGCAGCCCTTTGCTCAGCGCAGGCCGCAGAGAGCTCTGAACTTTCTAAAGGGGAACGGGCTCCCTGGGGGTTGGGAGATCTGCAGAATTAAGGGTTAAAGAGAAGTCCTTGAACTTCTGAAGGGCACCACACAGAGGAGACACAGCCTGACACGGCAGAGCGGGCAGGTGCCCGGTGCAGCCCAGGGGATTCAGGCGCAGGTAGGGAGATGTCTGCTGATGCAATACGGACGAGCACAAGGGCCCTGTGGGCAGGGGACAGATGAGTCCAGCTGTGGCAAAATTGACACCTGTCTTCTTCCTGTTTGATAGCATACATCAGAGGGAACCCCTTGCATTTTCAGAGAGTGAACAAAAAACAATGAGATTCTTCTCAGGGCTGCTGTCAATCTTTTCACAGGGGACGCTGTCCCCTATAGGGACCAGTGTCAACCCACAAACCTGCCTCTGTAGACCCAGAGAGGGTGCCCAGGTGGGCTTCTCCTGGCCACCTCCCCAATTCTGCTGCCAAGAAAGAAAGAGGAAGGCCTGAGGCCCACGTCCAAATGGAGCTCAGTCTGAATTTCAGCCTGAAGACCTTGAAGGTGGGGAAGACAGCCTGGATTGAAAGGAAGGGTAGAGCCCCTCCCACCAGCGGCTCTGGCCCTCTGGGGGCAGAGCTAGGAGCTCTCAGGGCCCAGGAGGTGGGCTGAGCCAAGAGAGCTTTTTAAAAGCCTTGGGGCTTTTAGAGCTGAAGGGCCGTGGGGGATCAGTTAATCCCCTGCCCACCTCTCATTTTACAGGCTGACAGTGAAGTTCTGCAGGCTCAAGGGACCACCCAAGGTCACCCAGCAAGGAGGTGCAAAACCGACTACGGCTCCAAGTTCAGCACGTCAGGGTGAAGATGGCTGGGGGCTTGTTGAGGGGGCAGGGGGTGTTGGAAGACTCTCCAATGACGGCTGCAGACCAAGAACCTCAGGACAACATGATATATGGTGCTTCAGTCAAGTGATGGTGACAGAAGTGTCCCCTGCCCCTTCTTAGGAAGTAGCCGTGGCGTTTTCCCCAGATACCATCTTATATGAACTCATGCCCTCCAGAGAGAAGGAGTAAGGGCAGAAAACCTGATAGTGACCTTTTATTTCAGACCCGAGGGACCGGGGCCCCGGAAGGTGAGAGACCTGCCCTGGTCACACCACGCAGCCCGCACCTGCAGGACGAATGTGAACTCTCAGGGCCAGCCTCCCGACTCCGGCCTGGCCTGCAGCTCCACACCAGGCGCTAGAACCCGAGCCCGGCGCTCCCCACCCCTGCCCTCAGCCTATCTGGGCACCAGATATCACGGGCACACTCGGGATGGTAAAAATAGCTCCGAGCCCACAACAAGCCGAAGTCCTTCTCTGCCAGGCCAGGGTGCCCGCCTGGGCACTCAGAGCTCCCTGGCCCGGGGGACAGTCGACCGCTGAGAGCCCTGCCAAAGCAGGGAGAACGCCGTGAATGGGAGTCCGCGGGCCGCCGGCGGGTAATGGTCGGCCCTGGGGGGTGCCCAAAGCTCAGGCCACAGAAAGCGGGAAGGGGGCGTCCCGAATAATGTCTCACTCGGGCTATCCCTGCCTCCACCACACTCCCTCTGCCCACTCCATTCCCACCCAAGATAAATCATTACCCCAAAAGACTTAGCACAACTCAGACACACCGCCCCCTGCCAACCCAGCTACCCCTCCGACCTGAAGGCTGCGGCTCTTACGTGTCCCAGAAGCAACTCCGGGAGGAGGACAGTGAGGTCTGGCACATCCACGTCCAAAGGCAGCACAGCGGCCACAGCCCCGCTCAGCCTCACACCCTCCCGGGGTGGGTGGCGGCAGATCCCAGCCCCCCTCCCCAGATGGAGCAGACAGCCGCTCACGACACACACAGGCACAGCAACCGCCCAGCAGACACTTACCCTCTGGACCGAGAGGGAGAAAGAGGAGCGGAAACAGCTCTGATCTGAGCCTGGTGCCTCAAGTTTCCAATAATGCCTGCCCGGCTGCAGCTCCCAGCACTGTCTGTGTCCTACTCAGGCTCTCTCGGACTGACTGTCAGGGTGGGAGGAGCCAGTGCCGCCTGCCTGCCATGCACACACACACACACACACACACACACACACACACACACACACACACACACACACACACACACACAGGAGCGCACGCGCACACGCCACTCCCTCCTCTCTCCCCCTCCGCTCGCTCTGCCTCACTCTGGCTTGTAGGAAGCCAGTGGGATAAAACTCTGTCTGTAATTCCAGCCAGCTGGGTCCCCCGGGCTTCACTTATCATCCTGCAGCTATGCGATTCTTGAATGACATCACAGCGGCATCCCAAGCCCTCCACTCCCTGCGGGCAGGGCCAGGCCAGCCCCGACCCAGCACCGGCCCGGCACCGGCCCGGCTCAACACTCGCCCAATGCAGCCCAGCCGGGCACAGCCCCGCTCAGGTCCCAGAACAGCCCAGCCCGGCCCCAGTCCCAACCCCATGGCAGCTTCAGTGCCCAGAGGAGAAGCGGACAGAGAAAACCTGGGAGCAAAGTGAGACTGAGCCCGGAGCAGACAGGCAGGGATGCAAAGCCAGAGAGGAAGGGAGAGAGTTCCTAGGAGGGTACTGAGATTTATTTCCCCAGATTTTCCACATTTTTTTCCCATCCTCAGCAAATGGAAGGCAGAACAGATGACAACAATTTTCCGGCTGCTGAACAATAAGGTGGAAATCTTTTTTTCCCTCTCTCCCCCGCCTCCCCCACAGGGCAGAGTCTGGGAGCCGGGACACTTCCCTGGCTTGGGAAAGGGAAAAAGAAAACCCCACAAGCCCCTGGACTTCCCAGCGGTGAGTACAGGACCTGAACAGAGGGACTGAGGCGTCACTGGCCAGGCCTCTGGGAGGGTGACAGGAGCCCCAGAGTGAAGCCCTCGGTACAAAGCTCTGGACTCTGGACCTTTACGCTTTTTGAGGCCTAACTTTGGGAAGGCCAGCGGGTGCCTGGCCCTGGACACTGGTCCCCCAGGCCACCTGAGACGCCTCCGATTGACTGGCTATTGGGATTCTGCTTGTTCCCCTCTGTGGAAACTATGAATGGCCCAGAGAATAACTTTTCAGTGTCAGCACTATCCCACCCTTATCCCCAGCCACCCAAGTCTGAGGCAGACCATTCCGCCAAAATACAGCCGCACCACCCTCAAGTCCCCACCATTACCCTGGTGTGCCTGAAAAGTAGCAGAAGTCGCTGGTAGCCAGACACCCAGTCCCCACTCTTATTTGCATGCTGTTCATGACTTATTCGCATATTAATTTAATCTCCCAACCCAATTCCCAGAGTTGACAGGACGTGGCCTGGACTTTGCAACCAGGACAGCAGGAGCTTCGGCGACCGGCATGGCCTTACAGAGGGCCGTGGTGACTTCGCAGCCCCGAAGGGCTTCTGCAGAAACAGGCTTGCCAGGGCTGCAGCCGCCCCCTGGTGCCCAGAGCTTCACAGCCAGGTTTGGCACTGCAGGCTCAGGACAGCCCTGCCAGGTAAGACCACCTACTTCTCCCTCACCTTCCCCTGAGCACAAGGAAATCAGACAGCTCAGCACACACACCCCCGCCCCCGCCAGCATCACTCTCTGCCTGCCTCTTTCGGAGAGTGAAAAAGGAAAATAAGGAGGAAAACAAAAATAGTACCCAGTGTCCTGTACCTTGGCCAATGTCCTGTCTTCACTGATGAGATGGGTGCGGGGGCAGCTTAGTGTCTCGAACTTCAAAGAAACCATTAAGAATGGAGAGGGGAGAGGAAGGGCCTGAGAGAATTTCTTCCTCAGGCTCCAAACTGGGGAAGACTACAATTAGGACAAATTATTGCAATTATCCTCCTATCTCCATAGAATCTTCTAGAACTCCCAACAAACCCCAGGCTCTTGAAAAGGTTAAGGTGCCCCAGCCCACCCACTTGTCCTCACCCTGCCCCACCCAAAACAATGTCAGCCTAGATTTTATTTGCATACAACCTTCATGTTTATTTGCCCATATGAATATCATCTATATTTTATTTTGTAAATTTTAAAAATAAACTTTATTTAACGTAAACTAGTTTAAGCATCAATATCCATAATATCACAGATTTGATAAGCAAAACATGTACTTTTTTTTCTAATTAAAATAAATGCACCTAAAATCAGCTCATACATAATTAGCAGTCTGGCCCACAAACCATACTGTGGAAAACCCCAGCACACAACAGCTCCTGCCAGTGGCAACCCAATCCCACAGTTCTCTGCTGCTCTCCAGAAACTGTCTGCACCAGAAGCTCCTGCAGAGTTTTATAAAAACCCCAATCCTTGGGCCTCACCCAGACCTACCAAGATATAACTGTCAGGGATGGGGCCCAGGAATCTGAATTTTAAAGCAAACCACCCCACCACCACCACCACCTACCCCAGTGAAGAATGACAGCCAGCCAGGTTTGGCACAAACTGATCCTAGCTGTACTCAAATACTTCCAGGTATGAGGATCTTACTATCTTCCCCGCAAAAGCCCATTTCATCTTTAGGAGGCTGTAACAGGTGGATTTTAGCTCAGCGTAAGAAAAAAGCACCCTGGTGCCCTGTCTTTTCTACTAAGTGGCCTCATGGTGTCCTACGGGGTAACTCAGAACAAGCCCATCTCTCCCACTGGGAGCTCGCCAGACACTGAATGTGCTGTGCATATCCTCTGGAGTCTCCCTTTGACAGGCAGCCCCTCTCCCCCCAGGACTCCCCACAATCCGCCCCCCCAGTCTGACATTCCCTCCTGCTGCTTCTCTCTGACGCATCAGCACTTGCGTCCAGTGGTTCTTTCTCACTCTGAAGCAAGGAACCCACACACAGCCCACACAGGCTCTCTGACCTATGAGAGGCACAAGAGGCCTATCACCTCCCACTTTCTGGAAACCATGCTTTTGATAATGCAGCCTGAGATTCTCCCTAGACCTTCTCATGTCACTTCAGCATCTGCCAGGAACAGTGGCTAAGAACGTGGACTTAGGGGCCAGACACTGGTTTAAACGCAGACATTACTTACTACTTACTAGCTTGGTGCAACCCTGGGCCAATGACTTCATTGCACTGAGCTTCAGTTGTCCCTATCTGTAAAGTAGGTATCTTAACAGCTGTTTCTCAGGAAGTATTACAAAGACTGATACAACACATGTAAAGTTCTCAGCACAGTGCACTGTATACAGAAGTTGCTCGAAATGAGACAGCTGCAGAAACACAGACCACCACCACTGGGACATTCATTCACTGCCCCATCTTCCTTCTCTAGCTCTGCCCCACCCTGAATGGCACCTCTGTGACCCTGTCTCACTGGGCCCATATGTATCATACCCAGGCCTTCAGGACACACATTTCTCTTGCCCTGTCTCTGCTCAAAGACCATAGCATAGAATGTCCTGCAAAGAGAAGCATCTCATAAAATAGCTCGGACTCCAAGGATATGATGTCATTCCATTAACAAACACTGGGACTTGTCCCAGCATTGGTTACTGTCAACAGTATGCCTGAAAACATCACTGCCATTCCCACCTGCAGAGACAGCTTCAACACCAAGGACCACGAAGAGAGAAGGACGGACAAGACCTCAGCTGCCATCACATAGACAGGAAGGAACTTCCCGGGGGATTGGGCAGAGGGCAGGGCACGGCAGATCAGGTTTGAAAAAGCATACTCTCAGTTTTACCATATTTTCTGTTAGAAAAAAAATAAATAAAAATACTCTTTTTTTGTCCTAAAACAAACTATAGAAAACAACAGAGGCAAACATCTTTCTGATAGGGGATGGGTTAAACTAAACTTGAGGATGATGGTACTGTTCTGTCTTCAGAGGCAGCCAACCATTCCCTGAATCCCGAGACAGCCCTGAGCAGAGCGGTTTCATGAAACACAAGTTCTAGAAGCAGGGAGGTGAACCTGAAGACCCTCTAAAGCCCTCTGAGGTGCCAAGGATTCTTAGAGACCCCAGATTTGCCATGTGACACCTTGAGGTGGGCAGTCAGCCAGGCCATTTCCTAGAATCACACATGGTCAACCCAGATGACACCGTGAGTTCATCTGGCCCAACCTACCTGCCCAATTTCATCCATCTCACTTGGGGAGGGGAAGAGAGCTTCCTACAGCTGCAGGGCCCCTGGCTCCCAGAGGGAAGTCGTCCCCGCTGCCAGATCAAATGCCACGAGCTGGGTGCTCAGAAGGGTTCTGTGAACCCCCAGCACTTAAGAACCACAAACGTGTCCAGGTCCAGCCGTGCAGAGAAAGTGGGGTGCTGGAGGCAAGGCTCCAGTGCAGGCGCACTTCCCAGGGCAGGGCCAACAAATGCTTCATCCCTCCAGGACAGCCCCTGGCCAGCAAACCTGCAGCTGGAGCGGGCGCCCCTCGCCCACACTGAGGGGTCTCTCCAGGGAGGAGGGATCCAGCCTCCCAGGCCACCCTCTCTGAAGCTCAGCCCCTTCCTGTCAAGTTCAAGTTCTTCCTTTTCACTGGCAGATGTGGAAGCATCTTTCCAGGCCTGGCTCTCTGCTCTTTTCTTAAGGAACAGGATGGCTGAGTGTTTTGGTTTCCAAGTGGCCCAATCCTACAGAAGAAGCAGGAAGCAGAACTGAGTGTCCCCAGTGAAAGGCTACTTCACACCCTACACGTGGGAGAGGGAAGATTGCGGACAGGAGGGGCTGGTGGAAGAGCAGCACCTCCGAGTGGCCAGTGCCCCTCAAGGGACACGTAGCAATACCTGGACATATTGGGGTTATCATGTCTGACAGAAATGATACTGGCATCTAGTGGGTAGAGGGTAAGGATGCTGCTAAACACCCCACAATGCACAGGACAGGCCCCCACAACAAGCAATTACCCAGTCCAAAATGCCAACGGTGCCCCAGGGGAGAAGCCCTGAGCTAGATTGAGGGGTGAAGGAGCCTGGGGTGTGAGAGACAGAGCTCTGGGCTAAGCCTCAGGAGTCTTGGATTTCAGTCCCAGCTGGGCCACTAACTCACTGCTTGGCCTCGGGCAAGTCATTTCCTTTTCCTGGGTCTCAGTCTCCAAGGAGGTAAAACAAGAGAGGACAAGGAGATAAGCTGTAAACTCTAAAACTTCTGGTTCTAGGGAGAGCCACCAAGGAAGAGAAAGGTATGGTGGAAAAGGGGGTGCCGTGGGGCAGGAAAATGAGGGGGCTCCCAGAGAGGCAAGGCATCAAGGGGTCACAGGTCTGGGGATAGAGGGAGGAAGCGCACAGCACCACATGTGCAATGAAAACATATTCCCAGACCTCCCAGGGCCTCCTCCCAACTCCCAGCCCGGTGGACAGGGAAGGCGGAGCCGACCAGAAGCTCAGGGCTGTAGAAACAGGGCAGCTTCCAGTAACCCCTCAGGGCCCTGGCCTTCCAGGTTCTCCATACCCCCCCCAGTCCTAGGAAGGCAGCGACAGGGCCAGGCTAAGGAGCATATTCCCTGAGAACAGGACACGAGCTCGAGTGCCAGAGGATTACTCAGGAAGGGAATTGTCAACTCCCAGGCAGATGTCCGGGTTGGACGAGGTCAGGGGTATATCCACTGACAGCCCTCCTGCCTCTCCCCGCCCTTATTGCTCCTGGGGACATACACATCATGTTGGCAGCAGTCCTCACTCGGGGAGGATGGAAGGAGAATGGGGAAAGGGGCCATGGGGCTGGGGAGCAAGGAGGAAGGAGAGAGTAGATTGGAATGAGGCAGGCAAATTATGAACCATGCACCTGCACCTTAATGGGTGTTCTCTTGTTTGGCTCCACAACTGCCTTTCGCAGTGGATATCATGAAGCCCACATTCTTGATAAAGAAACTGAGGCTCAGGGGTGTGGCTTGCTCAAGGTTACATTGCCAGTCTGACTCTGAGGCTCATGCCCTCTCTGCTTCCCAGAGAGGAAGGAGGAACAAGAAAGGAGATGGAGGAGGCAAAGGGTTAGGGCTCGGAGGGTCCAACAGGCAGAAAGGAGTGAACAGTGACACTAAAATCACAATGCTGGTTTAGAACAACCTGCCAAAAATCCAACATCCAAGGGTCCCCAGCATAATGGTCCCCTGGGAATTTAATGCAGTCATCCTAAAGATGCTTCCAGGGCTCAAAGCATTTCTGGAAACACAAAGAACACTGCCTCAGGGCTGGCTTAGAATTCACACAAATGAACCCATCCCTGCACTAGGGTTCAATCCCCATTCTTGACTCATTGTCTCAGCATCCACACATAAGTACTGGTTACCAAACTGGCTGTGCAGTTTTATAATTATAGCTCCCAACACTGATGGTTGGGGGGTGTACAGTGGGGTGGAGGTCCACGTGGTTCCATACATGAGAGGTGGCTGTGTGCAGAGGGGTCCTTGTGGTTCCATGCATGAGTGGTGCCTGTGTGCAGAAGGGGTCCGTGTGGTTTTGCACATGAGTGGGCATGGGGATGGGTGGAGAATGGGGGTAGGTCGCTGCCCCCTAGGTCCATCTAGGGACAGACTGGAAGTGACTCTCACTGATGCACACAGGCTACAACACCGTGGAGCGCAGGCCTGGATGGGAGACAGGAGCCAAGGCACCTTTTCCGCCCCTGCGTCACATGAGGAGCACCCACCTGCTTCTCGAAGGTTCTCAAGTAATATACAGACAGAGGGAGGCAGGGAGGGCAGGAGGCAGGGAGGGAGGGAGGGAGAGAAGAAGGAAAGATCTGAGAAGCTTTGAGCTTTCATATCAAAATCTGATCTCACTGCCCCTGGAGAAGGAGAAGAACATACATCAAAGAACACTTTGCTATTAACAATTTTTTTAAAGCAGTCAAAGCAACCCAAGGCCCAAGTCTCACACGAGCCGCCAGGGCATTGACTGGCTGTAATGATGTAAAGACTGAGCAGTCAGAAGCTCCTGGCCCCAACCCACAGACAGCTCTGCTGCTGCCCAGAGCACAGGGAGACGAGTGGCCCCGGGGCTGACCAGCCCTGGCCCAGCACCCTGGAGCCAGGAGTGTCGGAGAGCAGTCCAGCAGGTCTGGCATCTGAGGCAGGACACCCCCAACCCCTGTGGAAGAGTCTTGTGGGTGCAAATAATGCTGGAGCAGAGAAAGAGAAGGGCAGGAAAAAAGGGAGTTTGGGGCAAGACTCTTGAATCCCCTCTGCACAGAGAATGAGCCGGGGCCTGGTCAGAACCCTGTACAAGTTGCCTTGTTCTCCCATGCCCACCAGCCGTGGTCATTTGTCTCACCTAGTCAGATGTGTGGGGTGGAAGGATTCTCCTGACTTCAAGAAAATCTAATCCTGCCACCTCTTTCTCATACCTCCTGAATGCAAGAATGTTCTTCTGAATGTCAGGCCTCCCTCCCTCCAGCTGAGCTGAAACTCATCTCTCCAACTCTGCCCATTTCTCTAACCAGCCACGGTATAACAAACACACCTGGAGAAAGCGTTGTCTGGGAGCAATAGCAGGAGACTGGGAGTCAAGGGGCCAGAATACCAAGAGGTGGTCTTGGATGGGCCTCAGTTTACTCGTCTGTGTGTCAGGAGAGTATAACCTGGTGATCCCTGAAGTCCTGCTCGAATCTCAATCCTGAAATATACAACTCAGAGAAGATGCTCAGCCAGGCACTGTCTGACTCTCAGAGCCCCTGCACGCTGTGGGCCACTTCTCCTCTCCTGCGTGGTCCTGTCTGGGTGGCTCCAGGCTCCAAACTCATCCAAGGCTATTTTTGTGGCAGCCATGGAACCCCTGGGGCTACTACAGAAACGGTGACTTACAGGAAGTCTGTAAACACACACCAGGCTGCAGAGGTTCCGAGGCTACGCAAGACAATAAAGAGGCTGATTTATTTTCATCTGTGAGATGCTGAAATTCAATCCCTGGAGCGAGCTGACCCAGCAGACAGCGGCGGGCCCCTCCCCACCCAGAGCAGAATTAGCTAGCCCCCCGCCTCTCGGGCCTCACCACTGGGGCCGGTGGTGGCAGGGGACAAGAGGGCAGTCAGGGGACAAGGGGGCTGACCAGGGTTGGTCAGCTCGGCCACTGTGGCTCCAGTCCCTCAGGCTGGCCTCTCCCCGCCCTGCCACTGCCCTGCAAGGGTCTCCAGGACACAGGCACAGCAGTGGGCAGAGCGGGACCTGCCTCTCACAGCAGCAGACAGGGGTCACCTCCCAGTACCCCCTCCCAAGGCTATTCCCAGGGCTCCCAAACCCCAAGCTGCATGGGGCAGGGGCCAGGACTCCTGCCCCTGTAAAGACATGGGGAGAAATGCCAGGTTGAGAAACGGTGGGTGTCAGAATCCAAGCTGTACACCTACCTGGCTGTGTAAACGCTGCTAGGTTATTTAACCTCTGAGTACTTGTTTCTTCATCTGTGAAACAGGAACAAGGCTACTCAGCCCACAGGAGAGGCATAGAGTAAAAGGAATTATGAGCACCTGACAGTATCTCACATGTACATAAAAGGGGGTGGAGGGTAGATTATTCCCCTCAGCCCCAACCAAATCACTGGATCGCTGGCTGGGAATGTCAGTTGGACAACCCTTTCCAAGGCCAGCTTAGCACTGTGTGTAAGAATTACACACACACATATTCTTCCACCTAGCAATTCCACTTTAAGAAATTTGTCCTATAGACTTGCCCACACAGAAATTATATATGTATAAGGTTATTCACTGCAGCATTTTTTGGAAACAGCAACAGATTGGAAACAACCTAAATGTCCATATTACTTAAATACAGTTTTAAAAGCTAGTTATTAAAACATAGTACATACATACAGTAGAATATTGTGCAGCTAAAAAAAGTGAGATGATTATGTGCTATTACACAAAGATCTTCCCAGTATATCATTTGTTGAAAAAACTCAGGGTAAAAGCTCCAAATCCTTACACAGCTACCAGACCCTACAAGAGCTGGTCCCCATGACCTCTAACCTCAACTCCTAATACAACCTCCACTCAGTCACACTGGCCCCCTTGCTCTTCCCTGATGTCTCAGGTGGGCCCCTGCCTCAGGACCTTTGCACTTGCTGTTCTGTCTGCCTGGAACGCTCTTCTCCAGACATTGACTTGGCTCACTATCCCCCTCCTTCGAGTCTCTGCTCACGCACCCCGCCCCAGGGAGGCCCAGGCTGGCCACCCTTTTTAAAAATGTCAACTCATTTGACTCCCTCCATTCCCAATCACCTGCACTGGGCTGAATTTTTTCCCGGAGTCTTTATCAACTTCTAATAGACTCTGGCATTTACTTATTAAGCCTTTTTTAAATCTTTTTATTGTCTGTCTTTCTCCACTAAAATGGAATCACCACAGGGCAGGGATCTTTGGTTCATTCACCGTTATGTCCCCGGTATCTAGAATAGTAAGTGACTGGCACATGGGAGGCAGGCAGTAATGTTTGTCGAATGAATAAGCGCATGTTACTGAGGGCAGCCCACGTACTAAAGAACACGGGTGATTTGGGGTTGTTTCCTTTCTTCTTCTTCTTCTTCAATAGACTGGATTCAAGGTTATGCCTATAATCACATCATCCTCACTCTCCTGCATGCTGATGTTTGCTCAAGTGCACGAGGCCATAACCCACAGCCCGGCTGTCACCAGTGCCCAGTGCCAGGGAGCAGGACTCATGGAGGTTACCCCGCAGTCCCTGAGCAGGAGTGAGTCACACATCGGAACGGAGCCTGGCATTTGGATGATGACAGGGAAAAGGTTCGCACACACCCCTAGCTCAGTGTGGTGGGAAGAATCCCAGGCTTGCAGCCAGAGGCCCTGGTTTGAAGTCCAGCTGGAGAACTGGGATGGCTGAAAGCGGGTCCGACTTATACTCGGGTGAAGCATTTTATGAAGTCCCACCCAGGTCCGGTAGTGGTGTAAGTAAAAGCTCATGCTTAGTGATGACACCACGTAACAGGCACTGAGCTAAGCACCCACCGACTATCTCATTTACTTCTCAACCCTCTAAGACAGGTACTACCCACACCCCATTTTACAAGTGAGAACACGGAGGCTCAGAAAGGCTAAATGATTTGCCCAAGGTCAACACAAGGCAAGACGCAAAGCTGGGGCTTGAGCCCAGGCAGCCTGTGTCCCAAGCCCATGCTCCCAACCATGACAGGGCCTCCTAGGGAGCTTTCCACCTAAGGACTACGGCCCCCAGGGATGTGGCTTTCGTCCCTTGCCAGCCCACTCTGAGACACTGTCCTCCTTAATTTTAACAGAGGAAGCCTATTACTGAAGCTGTGTGAGCTCAGTGGCTTTGGCAGGATTTTAGAAGGCCTCTCACCAGGGAGAGGGGCATATAGAAGAAAGAAAGAGATTTATAGGGGATGAATCAGCCGTGAGCAGCTGGGGCCATGGGAAGGGGATCCCACAAAGGGAAAAAGGACTGATCGCCAGACCCCAGGCCATTGAACCCTTTTCCTGTAAACGGCCTCAAGAACTGTCCATCGGACAGAAAGCAGGGACTTAGAGAGTGGACCGAGAGGGAGGGGGCCTGTTGCAGGAAGCAGCAGGCAGGGGGGTGCTGGGCAGACGCAGGCAGGCTCCAGAGACGATGCTGCCTCTCAAAGGCTGATGAAGAGATTGGCCCCAAAGCCAGGTCAGGACAATTAGCGAAGGAGCTAAACTTCGCCAAAGAGCAAACCAGCCTCAGCTAGCACCTGTGCGTAAGCCCCAGGCAAACTGCCCTGGACAGGAAGAAAGATGGGCCAGGGCACAGCTTCCAAAGGCAGAGAGGAGCAGCCAGGGCCCGAATAGGTCCAACAAGGAATAACTCGGAATAATCCGGAAAGAGAAGCTTCTCCCCCAAGAGTTAGATGCTGATGTGGCTGAACAGAGGGCTGGTAGCCTGAGCGCAAGAAGGCCCAGGTGGGAACCACACACCCCACCAGAGCCAGGGGTGGGAGCAAACTCGCCCCAACTGGGGCGGGAATCTGAGAGGCCTGGAGTCTCCACAGGTGCGCGGCACAGGGTGGAGGCGAGGAAGGCAGCCGGGCCCCCAGGGAACACTGCCCACCCTCAGCCCCACACAATGTCTGTTCTCGCCTCCCAGGCCTCCTACAAGCGGTCCCCTGTCCCCCGACCCCTACCACCCACAGCGTTCCCCTAAAATACCACCCGCCCACCACGATGCCCAGAGCCGTTGTGCAGGGAAAGCCAGCCAGGTTCGATCAGCAGAACTCAATGGCTGCCCCACCTCCTAAGGTTGAAGAGGAGACAGATAAGAGTGAGGAGGCCCCAGGTGCCACCAGAGGCTGCCTCCCGGATGTGCCCCTTCCTGACCTCTGCAGTGGGTTCATTGCTCTCCTTCCCTCTGCTTTCCAGACTTTGAGCAATGTCCTTATGCCACTTTTAAATTTGAAAAGCAATTCTGCTTTCGACGCTGTCTGTTGCCCCAGGTTTGTTCAAACGCAGCCCCTCTGCAAAGCCAGCCGCTCTGATCACCACCATCCCCAGGGGCCATGGCACTTGACGGAGCCACCGCCCCCTGGACTGTGGGTCTGAGTGCCTAACACCCAACCCCCACGCTCTCCAGGCAACACCAGGACTTGCACAGGGCCCACAACCTAGTAGGCAATCAGTTAAATATTTGAGGAAAGAAGAGAGGAAAGAAAAGAGAGAGAAAAGGAGGGAAAGAGGCAGGGAGGAAGGGAATGATGAGTGAGAAGCAGCTGTCAGTGGTATGAAAAAGTATTTGAATAATGGAGCTTGAATTTCTTGGATCTGATTAGAGTTGGAAGCTTGGGGTCTTGACGGGTCCAGCAAACGTGCACTTGTCTGCAGGTCTGGCAGGAGAGGAGAAAGGGAGGGTGTGTGAGGGGGAAAGAGCACACGCTCCCCGCTCCCCTGCCTCGAGCTGGATATTTGAGCACAAGAGAGCAGACTGTGCCACTCCTGCCGCTGGCCGAGAGCTCTGGGTGGCTCTGAGTGTGGCCCTGGCCTTCCCACCTGCACCCGATGGCAGAGATTACGGAGGACCAAAGGCACATTCATCAGGAGGGTATTGGTTTACGGCATGTTCCATGGGCAGAGGGGCTGCTCCCCACTCCGGCCAGCTGCCTGGCAGAGCAGGGCCAGCTAGGGGTCTGAGGGCATTGGGACAAACCCCGCCCCCCGCCTGACAAGGGCCAGTGCAAGCAGGTGGCCGGCAGATGCTGGGTCAGTGGTGTCATCTTTACCCACAGTCAGGCTGACCTTGTATTTGAATTCTTCAGTCCTGGGATCGTGCCAGTAAGTCAAGAGAAGACTCCCCTCCTGAGAAAGGAGAAGGAACCGGGAATCCTCCTCAAGAGGTTATTTCATCCCTGTCTCTGTCAGACCAGCCCACGCTGAGACCCACCTCCCCTGTGTCCCCCCAAGAGGGCCAATCTCCCTGCCACGGGTGATCCACCCTCTCTCAGTCGGGAGGCTCCACCATGTGGCTAACTCAAACCCCTCCTGCCACAATCTAGCCCTTTGTCTTGTATGAGTGGATAGATCAAGGACAGAAGCTTTCAGTAGCAGCTTTGAATTTCTCCCCTCTCTGCCCTTCTCCCCACTCACCTTGAAGGCACAGAGCAGAAGGGCTGTCTTTTCCAGTAGCCAGGTGACCATTTCCCAACAAAAATCAGTTCAGCGCCAAGTCGCAGGCTCTCAGCACTCACGCTTAGAAACTCGCCCTCTAAAACCCTCCGCCCAGATGCAAGGGCACCTGTGTCACTCTCTGGGATCCTTGGACCCTTTCCCTGAATGATCTCCACACAGAGTACGCCTGTGCACCCTCACCATGGTGCCAGGCAAGAATGTTCCAGAATGTTCCTCCTTCTCCTTTCCCCTCTTCCTAACCCTAAATGCATAAGTCAGGAAAACAGAGAGAAAAACCTACTAACCCCCCTACACACACACACACACACACACACACACTCGGCTGGCAGCCAGGCAGGAGCTGACAAAGGGGTGGAACTAACTCTGAGTGAAGTAGCAAGTTCACTGGCACTGGACGTATTTATTACTGACCAAGGATCTTTTTCTGAGAGTGACCTGAAAGAGATGAGAATCCCCTAATGTCATTCGGGGGCAGGGGAAGCATAGGGTAGATTTAAAGGGCAGTGGCAAAAAAACCAAAGGGCTTTATAATCACATTCTATACGTGCTGCTTGCTCAGACTAATAGTTACAAAACAGCACCTACTTGTAGGTGTTTGGGGAGGACTGACCAAGAGAACGTACAGGCAATGATGCACCTGGTAAGTGCAGGACGCTATCCCCTCATCATTGTCATCATCATCATCATCATCATCACTATCGTTGGGTTTAAGAGCTGGAAGTCCCTCTGAAATCTATCCTTCTCAAATCACTGATATGGAAACCGAGAACCAGAGAGGGGAAGTAATTCTTCCAAGGTCACACAGCAAGTTGACATAGAGGCAAGTCTCCTGACTCCCAAGACTGGGGCTCCCAGAACAGAGCCAGCTACAGATGGTTCCCAGAGAGTGGAGGGGCAAGGGGAACATGCGCTTTTTCTTAAGAGGAGAGGCTCATTCAAAATCACATCTATGTCATCTGTCCTCCAGCACTTTAATAATAATAACAGACACAAATTATTGGCAGCATAGCATGTACCAAACATTCTACTTTTCACATTTCATGTACATTTCTTCATTGAATCTCACACAACACTACTTACTATAAGGAAGGTACTCTTACTGCACTCATTTTACAGACAAGACATTTGGGTTGCAGAGAGGCAAAGTGACTTGATGAAGGAACACAGCCATGAACAACAGAGCTTAGAACCAGATATTCTGATTCTAGACCCCACAGCCTTAATCCCTAGTAGAGATTAGTCAGTTCAGGTTTATTTCTCACTTTTCGTCTTCCGTGCACAACTTCCCTGTCCCTAACTTCCCCTTTGAATTTAGGCATGGACGTCTGGCTTGTTTTGGCCAATGAAATATGAGCAGAGGGGGAGAGTGAGGTATCTAGGCAGGAGCAATGTGCAGGTCATAGCGGCCTCTTCCCACGGCTGCAGCAATGATGGAAGCACATATGAGATGAAGGCACCTTAGCCTAGAGTGACCATGATGAACAGAGACCCCTGCCAACCCACACTGGACACGTAGCATGAGCAAGAAATATGCTTCTGTTGGGTTAAGCCACTAAGAACATAGGGCTGTTTGTTATCGCAGCATAACTGAGCCTCTCCTGACTGATACCGCCACTAAGCCATGCCCCTTCCCACTCCGACTTCGTGGGTTGGGAAGGTCTGAATGGGAAGTTCAGCCAGTCCATCTAAGCTCCTCATAAGTCACAAAAGGAAACAATGATTGTGGCCAAAGACACGGAAAGAAATGGGGTCTACTCAGACCCTCTCATTAAATAGGGGATAAAGAAGAGCTCCAGAAAAGGAGTTACCCAGCACACCCAGACCCCCAATCTCCTGCCCCCCCAGGTGAATGTCCGTCCGTGTCTGTCTGTCTCTCCCTCTCTCTCATCCCTTTCTCTCTCCGTCTCGCTCTCTGCCTGTTTGCTCTAACTCTTTCCCTCCCTCTTTCTTCTCTCTCAAAAAAAACATATATCAGTGAGTCCTTGGACAAGCCCAGCTCATAAGAAGTCACCACAGACCAGGGATTCGTGGCTCCGTGCAGGGAGATCCTTCCCCAACCCTGACAAAAGCACTTGGAGAGGGGGTGGGCACTCTGCAGTGGGTTGTGCTCTCCCCTGAGGGTTAAGAAACTTGGGCACGAAACCAAAGCCCCTCGCCACCAGCCCCTGGCCCTGGTGGGCCTGCCCACGGACACGAAGGATGGGCTGATGGCACCACACAGGAGAAACCGGAGTGGGGTGGATGCCAGCCAGAACGGGGCACTTGCCATTCCCTCCATCCGCTGGCCCTGAGCAATCTGCTTCTGCACCCTCATTTGCGCCACACCAGTCCCTATTCCCCATTCTCTCTTTAGAGTCATGAGAAACTCCAAACCACTGATGTCCCAGGAGGTCAGGGAAGGGTGGGAGCGAGTGGGCGGGCGGTGAAGCAACCCGGCCTGGCCAGCCTTCCGGCTCCTCAGAGGTGGAAAGCAGCCCACGTCCCTTGGTCTTGGTGCTTGCTTCCGAGAAGGCTTGCCCTGGAACACTCTGGAGGAATTTGGAGACGGCCCTGTGCAGCATAGACAAAAACACAGCCCCGCTCCCACCCATGGGGAGCTGGGATCTGGGCACGGGGCTTTGGAACTCAGGCCAAGCAGCTAATGGCGCTTCTGGAGGCTGCTAAACCTGGTGTCAGCCAGAGCGCTGAGCTGGCAGGCGCGGGCAAGGCAGCGAGACAGAGACAGCCTGCAAGGGGGAGGCTGCGGGGGAGACCTGACCTCTCCCCACCCGACCCTAGATCCTCCTTTACTCCCCATTCAGGACCAAGGCCTGGGGCCTCCAACTGCACCCAACCCGTCCGACCGCACATCCTTCCCAGGTGTGACGGGCTGAATTCCACCCATTCACATCCTGCAGTTCTAACATCCAGGAGCTCAGAATGTTTGGAGCCAGGGCCTTAAGGAGGTAATTAAGGTGAAACGAGGCCATTAGGGTGGGCCCTACAGCAATACGTCTGACGTCCTTGCAAGAAGAGATTAGGATACAGACGCACGCAGAGGGAAGGCCACAAGCAAGCCGGGGGAGCAGACGGCATCCGCCAGCCAAGGAGGGAGGCCTCAGGAGAAACGGCCCCTGCTATATCTTGATCCCAGACTTCAGCCTCCAGAACTGTGAGAAAACACATTCGTGCTGCACAAGCCTCCCACTCCCAGTCCGTGGTGTCTGGCTATGGCTGCTCACGGAGACCAGCACACCAGGCCACCGGATTTACCGGAGGGTGCTGCTCCGAGACCAGGAAGTCCCTGGGACAGCAGAGGCTCCCTGGCCACCGCTCCATGCCCTAGGACCTTGTCTGGTCAGAGGTGCTTGACACTGAGCTTCCACATTATCCTTCACCCTCGTCACCTCCCCTCCTCCTGGCCTAAGCGCAGATGGGCCACCGGTCCCAAGCATCTGCTGCTACCACAGCCTCAGTTCACTACGCAGAGGCTGTGGCTCTATTTCCCCCGTCCCACAGTGACACGGGCCGCCCTGTGTGGTAGTGAGCTCCCTGTCATCACAGGGTTTGAGGAGTTGGACAACAAGGAGCTGTGTGTGGGGTTAGAGGGGGGTTGCTGATAAACTGAGCTCCAAGGGAAGTGGAAAAAGACCTGGATTCCAATACCAACTCCCCGCTGATGTCGCGGCCCCGGGTGAGATCGCTAGCCTCTGCACACTTCCCGGGAGATGGGGTCGGTACAGCCTCAGCTGAGCTGCTGCCGAGGTGGGTTTCGTACTGGGGTCTCCTCCCTTGGCAAGTCCCGTCCCTCTCGGGCCTCAGTGCTCTCCCTGTGGCAGGAGGGCACTGGACGGGCTTTGACAGGCCTGGGCGCCTCTGCGTGGGAGGGCTGCCCACAGAGAGCCAGAAGTCCCCAAGTGGATTTTTCTTCCTTCATCTTATTGCTGAAATTGACCAGCGACAGCCTTACGGAGTGGAAGAGGACTCAATGTCACAGAGTGGCACACCTGGACTTGAACTTAGAGCTGGGCGGGGGGCGGGGGGGTGCAGGCAGCAAGGAAGGGGTTAAACATACAGCAGTTCCCAAAAGGATGGTTAAATCAGAGTCTCAGGAGGGCTCTCCGGGGACCAGGAGCTCTGAGCCCAGTGCTGGCCGCCCCTCACTGCCAGGGGACACAGGTCACTCAAGAGGATACAGGCAAGAGATGATATCTGCTCCCGACTGCCTGGCTCGGTGCCCCCACACTCCCCGTGAGTCACCTGGTGGGCTCCAGAGGGACCGGCCTGGCCTCTGCTGTCCTCCCCACCCCCCACCCAGAAGGCCTGAAATAGAGGAGGTAGCCGTGGACGGCTTCCAGAAACAGCCCCGCCTCACTGCGACACACTCTCCTGTCTGGAAAGGCCGCCCCCCATCAGGGGCATTCCTGCAGGAGCGGCCCACACCCTCCTCAGCTGTTCCCTGCACTGAAGTCCTGCCAAACACCTGCCGCAGGCGAGCCCCACGGTCTCTGGGGTGCTGTGCTCCGTGCAGCGCCGCCCTCATCCAACCCCTCCCTCTTCCTGAGGGTCAGGACAGGGGTGACCTTCTCCGTCCAGGGGCGAGAGGTGGGAGTCAGAAGGAGAAGACATGCTCCCAAGCTCAGTGGGCACCCAGGAACTGCCACGGAGCCAGATGCCCAGAGCAGGCCCCTGGGGACCAGCTCAGGACAGCACCGTGGGCAGCACGGCAGCTTCACACCCTGGTCTGCCCTTGACCGGCTTGGCATCCTTGGGCAGGATACGTAACTCCTCCGAGCCACAGCTAACCCATCTGTGCAGAGTGACAGGGCCCACCCCACAGGTGGCCATGAGCATCAAATGAAAGGGCAACTCCCCAGTTCTTGGTGCTGTGGCTGGTGCATGGCAGATCCAGGCCTTCTTCCTTAGCCGTGCGTGTCTGCAGACCCCTAAGATGCTGGCCACAGTCACCACGGACGTGTCAGAGACTCCTGAGAGCACACCACGGGCATCCCCTCCACAGGTCTTGCTGCCCACCAGGTGCTCAAAATGATTTGTTCACTGAATCCCCATTTTACAGCAGGGCAGACTGAGGCCCCAAGGGAAGGCATCTTGTCAATGGATTTGAAGCCAGTAGTTGGCCACTATACTAAACCGTCTCTCATGAGGATTGATAACGTAGTGAAATGGGTAACAGTACTGCCCCTGGTTTGTAGATGAGGAAACTAAGACAGCAGGAAGGCTGAATAATTTGACAAGGCCACGCAGCCACAAAGAGGAGATCCAGGATTTGAACCCAGGCAGCCGGCTCTAAAACACACAAGCTCCCCCACCACATCCTCGTGCTCAGCTGCCTCGCCCGGTCCAGGACGTCTGCAGAGAGAAGGCACAGGCGCCGTGGGCGCCACGTCACCCCGAGACCTTCATCCCTGGCCCTAGGGCCTCTCCTGGGAACGGCCGAGCCCCTCCCTCCCAGGCTTCAGCTTGAGCCATCTCCTGAACACTATGGAGTCCTGGGGGCTAGGCGCCCTTACCCTAGCTAGCACATTGGGAAACTGAGTCACAGGGCCTTGCCCACAACTACAGAGACAGATGTAGGCCTCCCACTTCCCTCTCTTGACCGTAAGTCAAAAGAAAATGCTTTTACCTCTGGCCCCAGAATCTAGAGCCTTCCAGAAGGGCCACCAGTCAGGAGCAGGGTGAGGATATGGTCACAGCCCCTGCCCCAGAGTGGGTCCCAGCTTGTTCTCGTATCCCTGGGGGGTGCAGGCTGGTGGCAGGCAGTGGGGGCACACAGTAGGAGCAGAAGTGGGCTCTCACCAGTCACAGCTCCCTGCACAGGCTCAGCCCCAGTCGGGCCAGGCCAGGGAACGGGGCAGAGGGCCAGACTCCAGCCCCTAGACAGGGGCCACTCTGTCCCTGCTGGCCGAGTCACCTTTAACTGGCCAAAGGGCCCTCTGGGGAGAGGAGGAGGGCAGGGGGCAGGAGAAACGTCCGGGCCCTCCCTCTCCAGCCCCTGTGCCCTTGCCCTGGCTCCTGCTGTCCCCGAGCCCCTGCTGCTGTGACCAGCTGCTCCCCTTCCTTGCCCCACAGCCAACCAGGTCTCAGGCCCCATCTTCCCACACCTCCTCCTTCTTGCCCTTAATTACTTTACCTTTTATTTGCCTGGCACTTTATGGCACTTTATAGTTCGCTAAATGTTTTTACACTTATCCTCGCATTGAATCTGCACCAGGGAGAGACGGGGAGACAGTAAACATTCCTTCAAATTGCCAAGTGTTCTTGTTAAAAATGCAAACATCCCCAGCACGACGGCCAATTAGGCTGGCAGCCAGTGCCTCAAACGGACTCGTCCTGCGCTCTGCTTCCTCCACAGCCACTCACTGCATGGGGACACGGTGTGGGAGGAGAGGAGTGCTCTGGGGGAGCAGCCCCGGCAGGTGCGGAGGGCCCGGTAGGGGGTCTTGGGCAAGCTGGGAGTGGTGGGCCCCTGGGAGGGGGAGAAGCACCCCCGGAAGGGGCAGGAGCTCAGGGGGGTACGAGGACTAACCATGAACCTCGTGATGCTGCACACGAAGGATGTGCTCGCTCATGGCAAGGCCCTAAATTCCAGCCCAGCCGCCTCCCTCCTCCCAGCTCTCTCTGAAATCTGGCTCATTCTGGAGTCTGCAAGGTCAGAGGGAGAATCTTTTATTCAAGCAAAGGCCTAAAGACTCCCTGAGTGGAGTCACCAAACCCCAGCCTTGGAGAGGGGAGCGGGAGACAGGTGGTCCAGGGGGAAAGGGATGAGTGAGGGCCCCAGGACAGCACAGCCCACCCTGGGGCAGGAATGGCTTCGGCTGGGAGGGGACGCCCAGAGGCTGGGTGATGGCACCCTTGAAAGGGTACACTGTGGGTCGTGGGGGTGAATCAGGAGCTCCTGTCTTGGGGGGGGTGGTCTCTGTTACCCCAACTGAAAATATGGGGAATAGGCCAGACCGTCCCGAGGGTCCTCCCGGCGCCAACATTCTGTGGTCCTATGACCAATCAGAACAACAAGCCTGTGGCCAAACCCGAGAAAGAGCATCTCAGGAGTTCGCAGGCCCCACCCCACGTCCCCTCACACACATTCAGAGGGACCACAGAAATAACTGGAAGTCACACACAACGCTCACGCAGCAACCTGAGCTGCAGTTGCCCATTTGACATAATGTTAGGTTCCGTAGCTAAATTAAACATGTATTAATTTCAACTCTGCAGCTTTCTTTTCAAATTTCAGAGCCTATCGGTTTGTTTCCAGCTCAAAACATTTTCGTTGGCTGTGGATGAAAGCTCATAGGCCCCAGATCCTGCGTCTACATTCCCAGCGCTCTGACCCCGGAGAACTCAGGCAGCGACCCTGAAGAAACCCAGCAGTGGGTTTAACAGAAATGCTGTGTCTGCAGCACAGGGGGGTATCTCAAGCTCCACTCGAGGCCACCTCCTCCAAGGAGCCCTCCAGACCACTCCAGCTGTCCAGCATCCACCCCTGCCCACCTCAGAGCACATGCATCCAGGACGCTTACTTAGCAGCAACAGCACACTGGCAAGACACCCCCATGGGCCATTTTGCTGCATACTCTGGCTCTGTCCTTATCACTATTTAACACTTTCATGTATTTGCCTTATCTGCCCCCACTGGACTGTGAGCCCTCAGAGGTGCCTCGGACCCCTCCTCTGCCTCCTCTCTGAACCCAAGTCCCTTGACAGCAGGCCAACGGAACCAAGGCCACGTGAGCAGGCCCGTGTGGGGTGCAGAGGGGCTGGAAGCCACTGGGTCCCACCTACCCTCCATGCCGTCATCTCGATGCCCACCGATGTTGTCGTAGGAGTCCCAGCGGATGAGGGGGTCGGAGGTGTTGTAGTCCACGGACACGCTGGGCCCGTTCTCCAAGTGCTCCATGCCTGAGTGGGGTGGGGAAGGGGGGCCAGGCGGGGGACAGAGAGGGGAGGGAAAAGAGATCAGCAGCTGCAAAAACAGAGAGAGCCAGCAAGCTCCCCCAGGACCTCCCTGAGGGACGTCTCATGTTCTTGAGCACGGCCGGGCGGGCCCAGTGGCTTCAGCGGGATGGAGAACCCAGGAGTCTGGTTTCTTGCATTCTTGAAAAGGCTCACACCAGGTCGTAGGGGCAAATCAGGACAGGGCACCATACCCAGGACAGGGAATGAAGACCCTCTGGCAGAAAGTGGGGAGGACCCCCGGGCTGGGTGTCTGCCTTTTTCTCTTCTGTGTCCCTGGGGCCGTGCCAAGAAGCCAGAGGGTCTGCCCCTTGCAGTCAGGGGACGGGAGTGTGGGACAAGCATGTAACGGGCTGCATGGGGTCAGGGACAGTGGGGAAATCACAGCCTTGACATTGAGAAGACACAGAGCCTCTAAAAGGTCATCCCAGGCATGGCCCTGCCCCTCTCTGGAAATGCCCTCCACTCCAGACAGAAAGCTGAGGGCAGAGGCAGAGTCTCCAACCCACCCACGGAAAGCCCAGCTCCAAGACAGCACAGCTGCAAGTCAGGCCTTTCAGGGCGAGTTACCTTCCTGGCCCGGCAGTCCTTTCTTTAGCCTATCCAGAGTCCCTCTGCCTTTAACCTAACTTCATCTCCTCCCATTCTGTCTCAGATAAGATGGAGAACAACTGGTCTCCACATATAACCAGTCTAGAGGCTTAAAGGCTATTATTAAATTGGCCTTCAGGTTGAATCACCTCAGTTCTCAGAAATACTCATCATCCATCCAGCACCTTTGAGTGTCCCCCCCGGCCACTCCCTCCATCTGCCAGGGCCCGCTGTCTCTGAATATAACAGGCTGATGACTTAATAAGACCAAAACAGTTTATCCAACCCAGCGCCTATCTGTCTGCTTTTTTTATTTTTATTATCCAGAGATTAAGTCACTGGTTCATGTTTAGCTAGGGGTCCACTCTGAAACCCAGATCCTTTACTGATGGCCTGGCTCTCAGTCACAGGTAACTTGATAATTGTAGAGCAGACTGGTGGGAATATAATGGGGATAGGGTGGGCACAGGTTAGGATGGAGGGAAAGGATGGGAAATGGATTCCAACTTGGCTCATACCATGAATTTTCTCTGGCCCATAAGAAAACACAAACTCCACTTTGCCATATTCTGGAAATCGATCATCTGAAAAAAGAGAAGGAAAAATAAAAATGGGCAATGAATTCCCAAAAAGGACTCCATAAAAAGTTTTCTTCTAGAAAAAAATTAAGTAATATATGTGTACATGGTTAATAATATAATAACTAATGCACATATAATTATACATATATACATGAAATTATATATGTACAATGAATAAATCTCCTGCCCACCTGACCCCCGGCCTTCCTGCCTGAGGTAAGCACGTCTAACCATCTCTATTTTTTATTCTACTAGCAATTTACCTCTAAGACTATCAATGGCCACTATTTTGTTACTATTTCTATATATCAATTTTAAATAACCTTCATTGATTCACTACTATGAAGATGAATAATTTGGTTCACTTACACTACTCCCACTTCCTGCATTCTTAAGTCTGGTTACATTATTATTTTTATTTATTCTACTGATTACCTTTGAGACTTGAAATGCTACAGTTAAGCCTCTATTTCTTGACCTGTCCGTTTTCGATGGTGTCTCCTGACTCCCAATGTGTAAGAGAAGGAAGTATGTAACCCTCCCTTTCCTCTACCTTTCCCCCAACCCCATGTTTATTCTGTAGCTCTAACTTTATTTTGCCTTGTTAAGACTGATAGCATTTACATTCTGTTCTGTAATTATAACAGCATCTTCTGAAGCCCTCCTGGCTCCAGTGCAAGGAGAGCTCAACACAGAAACATCCTTCTCTTACACGAGCCAGACTACACTGAGAAGATCCAGCCTCTCCTCCAAGCTGCAGTCCCACTCCATCCTCCCTGCCTGAGCCCACTCTGGACCTAGATCACTGTCCACTGCTTATAGGAAGAGAAGTTATAGCAAGGATGGCATCTGCCCCGTGGGACACCCATCATGCCTGCACATGTCTCCATCACTGAGGGCATCACATCATAGTATCATGTTTGTGTGTCTCTTACCCATGAGACTGCGAGCTCCCTGAGGGTAGGATCTGACTTCTTTCTCCTGCCTTACACATATAGGCACACAAGTGATGTTTGATGGATGGATGGATGGATGGATGGATGGATGAATAGGTAGGTAGATAAATAGATGGGTGGATGGATGGATGAATAGGTAGGTAGATAAATAGATGGATGGATTGGTGGATGAATGGGTGGGTGGATGGACAGATGGATGAATAGGTGAGTGAAGAGATAGATGGGTGGATGGATGGATGAATGAATGTGTGGATGGATGGGTAGATGGATGAATGTGTGGATGGGTGTACGAATGGGTAGGTGGGTGGATGGATGGATGGATGGATAGATGAAATGATGGATGAATGGGTGGGTGGTTGGATAGATAGGTGGATGGATAAATGAATGTGTAGATGAATGGGTAGATGGATGAATGAATGGGTGAATGGATGGGTGTATGAATGGGTAGGTGGATGGATGGATGGACAGATGGATGGACAGAAAGATGGAGGGACGGATGAATAGACAAGTATTTGTATATGTCCCATTCCTGAATGTGCTACATATAAAAACCTCCAATGGAGAGAAGAAAGAAGCAAATGAAGACACCAAACCTTTCTTGACACGTCTCCTTGTCTCAGGAAAGGTTCTTCCCTCACTGCTGCCACCACCCTTGACTATTGCTCCTCTACTCAGTGGGGTAATTATTCCCTGCCACATCTGCCCACCAACTTGACAAGATTTTTCAGCTTCACCAAGGCAAAGACCATGTCATGTTTTACTTTGAAACCCAAGCACTTGGTACACAGCCTAGCACAAAGTGGATGCCCAGTAAATGTTGAAAATGTGATTGTCAGCAGGACACATGTGACAAATTGGGAGGACAAGATGAAGGAGATACAGGGAAAGGAGTAGAAGGTTGCAAGATTTAAAACAGGGGATATAAAGCCCAGGGACTGGGACGAACTTACCTCCACCTCTACTGACAACTTGAACTCTCAGACCATTCCAATCCCAACTCTCTCCCAATTCTCTCCCGCTGTCACTAAGAGACTTGGTAGAGCATGTGGCTCAGAAAAGATGGTCCCCATGTCCACCACATCCCCTCAAAGCTCCTCTCCCAGCACAGGAGCACCCACCCCTGGCCCCACCCAAGGAGCCCACCTTTGAAGGCATCATCAAGGTCTTCCTTGCCAAAGACAACCCCCAAGTCATGGATGGCGCAGGTGTGGAACTGCACGCGGAAGATGACGTCGCGGGCTGGGCTCCGGAACTTCTTGTGGTAGCACTTCAGCTGGGTGGGACGGGGACAAAGCCAGTCAGGGGCCTGAGGATGGGAAATCAGCTCCCGGGGAGCCTCCTTTGCAGATCCACTGACTCAACCCCCAAGGCTCGCTCCAAACCCAGGGAGGGAGAGATCACCAACACCAAACAGGATCTCAGAGCTCTGTGGGGAAGCTTCTAGAATAGCAGAAAGTAGGAGGCCAGTCTTGACCTTGGGGACAAAACTACCCTTCTAAGAAGTTTCTGTAAACAAGTCAGAATACAAAAAGTAAGAGTGGATTTAAACTGCAGCAGGAGGGCTGAAGTTAGAATTGAGGGAGTCCTTGTCACTAACAGGAAGCCAGAAGGTAACAGTTCACACTGAGTTATATTTTTCTGGAGGTGGTCCAGGATAAAAAGTAAACCCAGAGGAGGGGACAAGGACTGTCCTGGGCTGGACAGTCTGGCAGGAGCCCTGAGAGCCCAGGACTCCAAGTCTGGCAGCCCCCCAGGAAGGAGTAGCTGTCTCATCCCGAGAGGCAGGAGGGGAGCAGGGAGAGAAAAGAAGGAAGAAAAAACAAAAGAGGGTCAGGCTTGAGACGAGGGGTGACACTCACCAAGATGTCCCCCTTCAAGAGCAGTCCTGGCTCGATGGTGATGCAGACGCTGGTCTGGCTGTCCCCTGGGATGTTGCTGAGGGGGAGAGACGGGCAGAGAAGGACAGGGCGCTGGAGGAGGACGTTTTCTCCCTGCTGCCCCTCTGCCACAGGGCTACTGGGAACCCTCGCTGACTTTGTCCCTTAAGCCTTCATGAGAAGAAGGGGTTCTAGGCAGCCTCCCCATGCCCCTGCTCTGGTCCTGAGCCTTGAGCCTTGGACACCCCTGGCCTCTTGTCCCCACGGGATACTCACTAGATGCCAGACGTGTAAACAGGCTGCATGGCCTGGTAGATACGGAGAAACGGCCGGCACCCTGTAAGGGAGGGGGGTGTTAGCTAAGATAGCAGAAACCCTGGGAGGGGGAAAGGGCAGAGGAGAGAGTGAAGGAAGACAGAGAGAAAGGAAGGGAGGAATGGGGAAGAGAGGTAGGAAGGAGAAAAGAGGAAAGACAAATAGAGGAAGCAGAAAGGGGAAGAAATACTAAGGTTTCACTTGCAAGGCGGTTTAAGCTTATAAAAATAGCGCCACAGCCACCATCACTGGCCAGCAGGCATTGCAAGTACCAAATCCGTTTTGCAAATGAACAGACTGGGGCTCAGAAAAGTTCAGGAAGTGATACAGTTGAGACTTCAACCCAAGCCTTAGGACTACAATTCTGGTGCTGTTTTACTTATTTTTTTTATTTTTTAACCACCTAAGGCTGCCTCTTAAGGGAAGGCGATGGAAGATGGGAGAGGGCGGCCAGAGGTTTGGGGCAGGTACCTCCTTTAGACTCAAAGTTGGGGATGCCATGCATGATCACGTGGTGCAGAAACAAGGGCTTGTTGTTCATTTTGATGGAGCCGGAGAGCAGGCCGCTGAAGTAATGCACGTACCTGCCGCAGGGAGAGGAGCAGCTTCAGCAGACAGGCCTGTGCTGGTGCAGCCATCCCTGTCCTCTCTTCTCCAGGGACATTGCCCTAGGCTGCCCACCTGCTCCCCCTACAACATGCCCCGCCCCCCCAGACCTCCAGGCAGCTGAGGTCTCCCCCCCAGGACAGGCTTCCCTCACTGCTCAGAGCCCCGCGTAGGAGGAGCAAGCAGGTAACCCCCAGACTGGGAGTTGGGTCAAGCACAACATCCCACTCGGCGTTCTCCAGCGCCCCCTGGTGTTCAACATGAGCATGTCTTTCCTGCTTCGCTCCCAGCCCAAGAATGGACTGAAATTCCTCCCTGATATCCGGGACAGGCATCATTGAGTGCTCATTACTGCACGTGGCAGGCCCAACCATCACACAGCTCGGACACCCTCATACCCCCACGCGGAGCCCACCAAGCTTACACTTACACTCACAGCCCCAGTTGTGCCCACAGCACACCCAGGCCCAGGACAGTCCAGCAAATAGTGAGCAAGACCTTAGTAACGACAGTTCTTTACTTTCTTTATACCAAGCTAAAGTGCATGAAGTCCCTCGGTATCAATTATTTCATTGGTATTTGAGATAACTGGCTTCCAGTCGGCATTCCTACCTCTAGGGTCAACATCCCCCACTTCTTTAACAGAGATCTGTTGGAAGACTGGAAGCATGACCCACCTCCTCTCCTTCTAGACAGACGGAGAGTAAGGTCTGGAAAGGGTCACTGGAGTCTCAAAGACACAGCAGACACACACAGCGGGGAGTTGGGGGCAGAGAAGGAAAGAAGTCTGGGCTCCCACGCATCTGCCTAAACCAGACGTCAGTCCTTCTGCGGTTGATTGGTTGGCACTTCCTCCTTTTCTGACTGGCCAGAGCACACCGAGCCTGACCAATCAGAATGCATCCGGAGGCTCTGCAGCAGCGGGTGGGACCGGAACCCTCACGACCGTGACAACCCTACCCTCCTGTCTCCTGGCCCCTTGGCCCACCTCCAGGCCTGTGGGGCCCCCATCCCTGAGCCTGGGTGGGGCCATCTCGGACTACCCCAGCAAGATAATCTGATGGGCAGCGCCAGGTCCTATTCAGGCCCCTGCCCAGCCCCCAGCCCCATTACTCAAACGGAAACTTGGAATGGCGGGTTCCTATCAGATCCCCTGATCGCGCCAACAGGATGTGTCTGTGTGCTGGGGACAATGAGTCCAGGAGTAGGTGACAATGAATGGGGGAGCTGCAGGCAAAGCCCCTCCCTCTCTCTCTCCCTGCCCTCCTCTCTTCCAACTGCTCTACTCCCTGCAAGTGACTCTGACAAGAAGGCGGGAAAGTGGCAACGAATGCTTAGGAAACCCAACAGCTGCACTTTCACATTTGGGCACAGACAGTGATCCACCCACAAGCAGATGCAGCAGCAGACACGAGCTGGCGGCAGACCCAGATAATGTGCCCACACACAGAGACACACCCCAGCTGCATGCAACCGTAAGCACATGTGGAACACCACGGAATCCCCGAGAGGGAATACGACCCCCCAGTCTCCAGGCCTTCACTGCTCAACTTCGGAGGTGTGACTGCTCTGCCCACTCTCTCCAAGCCGCACTGTGCCATCGTAACAACATGCTTCTCTACAGGTAACCCTATCCCTCGAGGTCTGGGGCCACACCATGGCCAAGACTGGAGCCACACACGGTGAGTCAGCGACTAAGGCGTCGGTCCTTAAACAATGGTTCTTTCCTCCCTGGGAAGACTCTCATTGATCCTCAGCTGCTGTGTCTGGGGGCCTGGCCAGAATTTTCTGCACATAAAGACATCCAGTTTCTGATCACTGACCCAGAGGCTGGCTACCAGCTGTTTTGTGCCAATTGTAAAGTGCTGGGTTGCCTGAGGACTCACTCATGTCTGCTTGAGCTTCCCACTGCAATGGCAGAAACAGCCTCCAGCTGTGCCAGCACACTTCCAGGCGGCCAAGCAAGGCGGGGCTGATGGGGCGTGTACTGGCCCCTCCGCGTGGTGAGGCTGGACAGCTCTAGGGTCTGCAGCTGTGGGGTCCTGCGGGCCCAGTCAGTGTCCCAGGGGCCAGAAAAGCAAATGGGAAGCTGTGGCCTCCGGGTCTTTGTACCTGGTGCTGTTCACTCTGCCTGGATCCTCACCCCAGACTTGCCCTTGCTGCCTTCTTCTCCCCACTCAGATGCCACCTCACGTGCCACTGTCCCAGAAGGCCCGTTGATTGGAATCGGCCCCTCTTGCCCACCCCATCACTCTCTAGCTATCCAGGCTTGTTCTGTCGTCACAGCACTTGTCACCACCAGAAACGACCTTGACTGCTCGTGTCCTTGGACACCATCCACTAGAAGCCGAGCTCCATGAGCCCTTGCCTGGCACACTCAGCACCACATCCCCAGCGCGTAGAACGACGCTGACACATCACGGGCAGGCAGCAGGCCCACACCTCCGGCCACAAACGGGGCTGAGCCTGGGGCCCATTCCCCAGGTTTCCAGTTTGGGTTTGGGTTTCCCACCATTTTGCCTAGAGCCTCCTCAAAGACCACATGGCCCTGAAACTGCCCTGTGCCTTCCTGTAGATTAGACACCACTGAACGGCATGTTGCCCACAGAGCGGATCCCGCAAGACAGCGGGTGGCACATCCCCGGGGCACTGCCCTGGCCCATGTGTTACTCAGCCTTCATGTATGCCCCAGGTCTGCAGCTACTCCATATAGATCCTGGCCATGTCCCCTCCCTGGGCCCAGGTTTCTCATCTGTAAAAGGGGGTGCCCTCGATCATCACATAGCAGCTCAATATTATTGCAGTTTGGGCTCAGTTTGCCTCTGAGAGGGGCTCCCTGGCCATCCCCATTAAAATGGCCCGATCCTCCCACCACCAGCTCTCGCCTCTGCGGTCCCCTAGTCTTTCCTCCCCAGCACTAGTCTCTATCTGACATTGCCTTGTTGTGTGGTTTCTTGTTTAGTGCCCATCTCTCTCAACAGACTGTCAGCTCACTAAGAGGAAGGACTTTGTCCTGCTCACCTAGACATCTGTGCTGGCAGCTGTAGTAGAGTACCTACATTTTGCTGAATGAATGAATCTGTCCTGGCCCTGCTTCCTGCCTGGGTTATTGTGAGACTTCAATGAGGCCACATGGTAGAAAGCCCTTGATAAAATTTTTAAAACTCTCCCAACCGAAGGTAGCCCTTATCATCTCTGTGCCCTCCCCAGGACAGGTGGAAGTGACGTCAGCTTCCTATAGACTTATCCAAGAACTAAAGCAATCCTGCCAGGCCAAGAATAGTACATGCACCTTCTTACCCTAGGCCCATGCTTCCCCACGATGGCCCCCTGCTCTCCAGCACGTGCCAACCTGCTCTCCTGTGTCCCTGAGCTCACACCACCCCAGGCTGGTATCTAATTACATGTGACTGGCTCACTCCCACCTAGGCATGGCTGTCCTATCCTCTGTGGGTACACAAATCTAGTCCCTATGTGCAGCGAGCCCACATGTATGCACTGGGCCACGAGCCACAGAGACCCACCTTCTTTGGGATGGCTGGCCAATGGGCACAATCTTATCCTCGTAGAATCGCTTCATTGCAAACCGGTCCAGAGCCTGATCCGCGCTGTGGGGAGACAGGTGGTCAGAAGAGCCAACTCCCAAGTCCAAAGGCCCCTTGTTCTCCTGTGCTTGCTCCCCCCGACCTGCAGAGTCCTCCAGCCAGCCCTTGCCCTGGTGGGAGAACAAGCCTCTTCCCCCAGCCACCCTGTGCTGAGAAGCTTTCAGGAAAACCGTGCTCCAACATCTCTCTATCTTGGGTGTTGCAGCACTGGGGTGGGCGGGGGGCTTTGGAGCCAGACAGCCTGGGGGCCACCCCAAGGCTAGGCTGCCATTTAATAGCCCTGTGCCTTGGGCACGGTCCCAGAGCCTCATTTCCTCACCTGTCAAATGAGGGTGACAACTGCACCTTCCTCAGAGGTTATGACTGAGATTAAGTGAGGTGGCACCTGTGGGCACACAGAGCCTGGCACCCACGGGCACACAGTGGAATGCAGGAAGTGCTCACCGTTCAGCAAAGATGAGGCTCAGCTGAGCTGCTCAAAGTCCTAACACTACAGTCCTACTGGTAAGCCCTCCACAGAATACTCTACCCGTCCTCACGGAGCGCACAGAGATCATTTTGAAATACAAAGACAGATCACGCAGCTCCTCCGCTCTTGGTCCTCCAGCGACTTCCCAGGCTCTTAGAGCAAACTCTAAAGTCCTCAGCGAGGCCCACGAGGCGCCACGGCCCTGCCGCCTGCCAGCTCGCCCCCTCCTCCTCTCCCTCATCCGCTCGGCTCCACACATGCCAGCCCCTCACATCGATCTTCCGTTTCTCTCAGTCCGCCAGGCTCGACCCCCAGACCTCACGTGACCCCACCCTTCCCACCCGGGAGTCAGGTCTCTGCTCCAGTCCTGCCCGGCCAAGGGGCCTCCAACCACGCAACCCCCTGCCACTGCCTTTCTCTAGTCTCTTTATCCTGTCACAGTAATTGTCACCTGCTGCCACTGATGTGTCCACTCACTTATCTAACGTCCACGAGGACAGAGCCTGGCCGTGCCCTCCGCTGTGTCCCAGCACCTAGAGCAGTGCCTGGCACAGTGGCTGCTCACTAACCACTGCCGAGCGAATACACAAAGGAACGAACGAGTCCCTCTGCCTCCCTGCAGAACAGGGTCAGCATGGGATTCGCGCTCCGGTGGTTCCTTACTCGTCCTCCAAATACCTAGGCGGGAAGAGGGCTCTGCTGGCCAGAGAGGGGCATGGATGAGATAACTTCGAGATGGTTCTGCCAACCCAGATCTGATCCAATGTTTCCTTCTGACTCCTTCCCTGCTCTCCCAGGGATTTGCCAAATAGAAGGAAGTTTGGCAAGGAAAAGTGGCCCCGAGAAGCTGGCTGCATGGGGTACCCACGACAGGGTCTGCCTGCCCAGCACCCCGCCCGGACCCCAGACAGAGGCTCACCTGTCTCCTGCCCTCTTCCTCAGGGTCCTGCCTTGAAGTTGTGGACAGGCACCTTTCCTCTTCTGAGGGCTCCTGCACCCGTCCTCATCACCTCTCATCTCCTCTGTCCTTACCTCCCCACCCCAGGAAGGGAGACAAGTGGGGGAAGGTCACACCGTTCAGATTACGGGACGCTCGGGCATGGGCCCCTCTTACCTGGCAGAAATGTTGCTGTAGTGCATGTAAGCCGCAATAACCACGCCTATCCTGCCTCGGTTTCCCTGAAAGAGCCCCAAAACACAAGAGCCTTCATTGCTAAGGCCAGCTCTGCTGTCCCAGAGCCCACCCAGAAGCCTTGGAGGAAACGGGACAGGGGCTGGAGACAGGGCTGTGGCTTTAAGGGAGGACAGAAGGAGGAAGAGGGAGGTAGGGGCTGAGTGTCATCCACAGCTGGGGACACAAGCTGGTCCCCGCCCCTCACATGTTGGGGATCCCTCAGGGACAGAATCTGTTAGCCCCTGGAAAGGAGAATGCACACAGATAGACTTGCACAACCACACAGATGATAGACTTGCACACTCACACAGATGATAGACTTGCATGCTGACACAATCCAAAGGTACAGGCAGGTATACACACTCATCTAAGGATACACCCAGGCATGTGCACTGCATGCACACACATGCACACACACCCACACCCATAGGCCCCTGCTCTGACCTTATTGTGCAGAACGACGACATTGTGGGGGTCTGCGTTGAGCCACGTGTCCATGGCCTTGCAAATGCTGCAGATCTTCTCCAGGGCGGGGGTGTGTAGGTCAGGCCAGCCAAACTCCAGTACCTGTGGCCCAAGCCGCGAGTGAGAAGAGGGCAGAAGCCCTGGAGAGCCCACCAAGCCAGCGGGAGCAGTGCACACCGCGTGCTGGTGCCTGGGCAGGTAGCGGCCACCAGCCACTGGTTCCTGCTGGGCCTGGGGTCCTTCCTGCCCATCAGCCAGCCGGGAGGCAGAGCTTTAGAGGGCAAAGGGCACTGGCTCAGCCTGGAGACCCTGGGGGAGTCTCAGGCAAGTCATGTCCCCTCTCCCAGCCACAGTTTCCTCACACGTGTGTAAAACAGAGGCTTGGAGCTGATAACTCCACAGTCCCTAGCACATAACTCTGATCTTAAAACGTGCTGAGGACCAGGTGCAGTGGCTCATGCCTATAATCCTAGCACTCTGGGAGCCCAAGTTGGGAAGATCACTTGAGGTCAGGAGTTCAAGACCAGCCTGAGCAAGACTGAGATCCTGTCTCTACTAAAAATAGAAAAAATTAGCCAGGTGTGATGGCGCACACCTGTAGTACCAGCTACTAGAGAGACTGAGGCAGGAGGATCGCTCGAGCCCAGGAATTCGAGCTTGCTGTGAGCTAGGCTGACGCCACTGTGCTCTAGCCTGGTTGACAGAGAGAGATCCTGTCTCAAACAAACAAACAAACGTACTGAGGGCCCCAAGCTCCCCTCCCACAGACAGGCCTGAGGCCCGGCTCAGGGCAAGAAAGGGAGACGCAGGGGAGTCTCTGATGTCCACGGCCCTTTTCCAGGCCTGATGTGCAAACCGTTCACGGCTCAGGCCAGCGAGCACAGTCTGAGGGGCACAGAGGGCAGGTCTGGACAGTGGTCTTCAGGCTCCTCAATACCTTTCTAAACTCACAGAACTTTAAAATAAAGTTTCCTCCTTGGAAAAGCCCACAGAGCACACCTAACCCAGCCGGTTCACCTTCAGGGCACAAACTGAGGCCCAGGGAAGTCTGTCGCATGACCAGGGTGACACGGCAACAGACGCCAGAATTCAGGGGCCAGGAGCAGGTGCCCACGGCAAAGCCCCGCACACAGCCCACGGAGCAAGCGGGCAACACCGGCGGCAGGAACGTCTCAGGCAACGATCCCAAGTGTTTTAAATCCTTGAACTTAAAACCTCACAACTCCCGCCTCACCCCAGGGAGCCCCCCTGCTCCCCAGGGAGGGTAGACCTGGGTCAAAAATCACCATCTCAAGCTTTGCTTTCTGTAATTTGCATTATGGAAACAATAAATATATTATTTTCCAAATACAAGATGGCACTCAAACTTTGAATAGGCTTTTCAAAGTACCACGGCACTTTTCCATGAGATTCTAACGTGGAAACCACGGGGAAGGGAGCCTGTCTGTTCTCCTTCTCTTCCAGGCGGGGAGAAGCCCCCACCCCAAAACAGCCATCACTCACCTTGGCGTGGAGCTTTGTGATGTCAGGTCTCCGTTCCGAGAGGTTGAACAGCTAGGAGAAAAGGAAGAGGCCATGAGGAGGTGGGGTGAGGAGGGCTGGGAGGGGAGAGAGCACCATGGCCACACTGGGGACGGTGGTGTCCTCTCCAGCTTCCTCTGAAGAGCCCACCACACCACCAGCCAGAGCCAAGGGCCTGCCCCAGGCCAGCCGCGAGCTCCCTGGACTTCCTTGCTCTCTCTTGCTCTCTTCCCAATAGAAATTCCATCCAGTGGGCTCCCATCAAACACGCTAGACCAAAGGAACGCAACTGCAGCTTCTCAGGGAGAAGAGACAGAGCGAGGTATGCACTCAGCCGCTCCCCTCTGTGAGGGGATGTCCTGACATCCTGACAAAGGGGATGGAACCAGTCTCAGGTCCCTCGTGCTCTCAACACACCGAGAGGAAATCCAGTGGTGTGAAATGATACACAGTTGGCCACCTCTGGCTTCCATCAGATTTCTAATGTTGACATTAGAATCTCATCCCACGAAGATACAACTTCTCTGTCACTGGACACCTCCCATCAGAGGGTGCCAACCATCCTGGGTGGCCCGCTCAGCCCCCGGACATGCCTCTCCCAGCACATGCCCTTCAGTGCCTCACCACATGCCATGGAATCCCCCCTGTCTCCAGGATTCCTGTCTCGGCCTCTGAAGGGGCATGCAGAACTCCCCACCTCCACCCCTCCGCCTGGGAAACTCACAGGGCACCATGTTGTCTCCTGGGAGAAAAGAGGACAGCCCAGTCTAGAATGGGCAGGATGGAGAGATAGAGACCCCCAGAATCCCAGACGCCTGAAATCAGGAAGGCTCTTGGTGCCTTCTAGTCCATTCTCACACCCCATAAAAAACACTCTCAATTATATTAACAATGGCTACCACTCCCTGACTGTCCTCCACCTGCCAGTCCCATGCTAAGGACTTTGCATCTAACAGCTGGTTTAATTCTCTCGACAACCATAAGAGGTAGATAGTGTTACTAGATCCATTTTACAGATGGGGAGCCTAAGGTTTAGTGAGGCTAAAAGGCCAGGATCGTGGAGTTAGTAAGAGCAGAGCCAGATTTTGAGCCCAAGACTTTCTGATGTTTAAAGGCAGCTCTTAGCCATGCCCCAACACAGCTGACAGATGAGTCTCTATAATGGTTGAAGAGTATTCCCCAAAATTTGTGTCCACCCAGAGCTTCAGAATGTGACCTTATTTAGAAACAGTAACTTTGCCAATGTAAGTGGTTAAGGATCTCGATGGGAGATCAACCTGGATCCTGGGTGGGCCCTAAACCCAATGACTGATGTCCTTCTAAGAGAGGAGAGGACTAGACCCAGAGAACGAGGCCAGTGAAGACGCAGCAGGCAGAGACCGGGGTGATGCAGCCACAAGCCAAGGCACTCCAAGTGCTCCAGGGGCCACCAAAACCTAGCACAGGCATGGAAGGATTCTCCCCTGCAGGACTCAGAGGGAGCACAGCCCTGCCAACACCTTGATGTCACATTCTCACATCCAGAGCTGGGAGAAAATACATTTCTGTCATTTTGAGCCACCAAGCTTGAGGTATAATTGTCCCTCAGTATCTATGGGGGATTTGGTGCCAGGACCCCCAAAAGATAACCAAAATCCATGGGCACTCAAGTCCCTTATATAAAAATGGTGTGTCATTTTTATATTTAACCTAGGCACATCTTCCTGTATACTTTAAATCATCTCTTGGTTACTTATAACACCTAATACAATGTAAATGCTATGTAAATAATTGTTGTACCACATTGGGTATTTTATGTTATTTTTTATTGTTTATTGTTTTTCTTTCCTGAATATTTTCGACCCGTGGTTGATTGAATCCACGGATGTGAAGCCCACGGATACAGAGGCTTACTGCAATTGGGGCAGCAGCCCCAAGCACCTAACGCAGCCCCCTCTATCCCAACGCAGACACCCTGGGGGCAGCCGCTTGAGGTTGCACAGGTCTGGTCTGTGGTTCCAATCCACATGTCCCTCCCTGAAAAGTGGACCTGAGCCCTCCTCTGGAGCCAAGGGAAGGTCAGCCCTTCTACGTTACAGGAGACCCCCAAGGCTCCTCTCCCATATGTGTTAGGTGACTCCTCTGGGCCGGGCCCAGCCAGGCGCCAGCAATACAAGGTCCCTTAAGATGCATGTTGCCACAACTCTGCCCTCAGACGCCTTAGAGGCACCGACACTGCACCAGCTTTGCCACTTCCTGACTCCGTGACCTTAGGTGAAAAACCCCACTCCTCTGTGCTGTAGCAAGACCTGCTTTTAGGGCTGCAGTGAAGGTTAAGTACACAGAAAGCAGTTAGAACTACCCCTGCTTCATAGCAAGTGCTCCGTAACCTGGACTTCTGTTTTCACTCTCTTCTCTTGGTCAACACACACAATCACACACACACACATGCGCACACACACACACACACACACGCACGGTTCCAGAGGCTGCACTCCAGCACTCCAGCTGCAGACACGCTCTTTAGAAGAGAGCTGGGCTGGAGAGTGAGTGAAGATTTAGCCCATGAGGGACGTGCAGGGTGAAGGGCAGGTGAGCTCAGGGACAAGGATGAGCTGGTGCAGGGGCAGGTGACAGGGACGCCTGCAGTGAAGGGGTGATGAGCAGGCGAGCAGAGGGAGGGACGGGGGCGCTGCACGAGTGGGCGAGAGGCCCCATCCTCACCAGGTAGTTGCCGCCATGTTTGGACTTGAGCATCTGGGCCACCTCACGGAGGTTGCTGCGGAAGTTCTCCTCGTTGGCCGTGCTGGGGAAGGAGACGGCGATGATTCTCTCTGTGACGTACACCAGGTCCAGCTCACAGCTGTCCGCCATGGTCCGGCTCACACTCATGTTTCTAGGGAGACAGCAGGCAGTGGAGGGGCCAGATCAGAATCCCGCACCCCAGGGTGGGCCCCGGATATCTGCACGCCCTACACGCCATGCGCGAGCCCATGTGCAGCCAGGGCCAGACCAGAGGCTTCCCCTGGCAAGGCCAGCACAGCCGGCCCGGGAGCGCCGGAGAGAACCAGCTGGGCAGGAGCCGGCAAGGACCTCAGACCGTTTCAGGATCAAACCGTGACAACACCAATTGCTGAGCTCCTGTCAGTCCTTTATGATTCCAGCGCTCAGAGCCAGGGCCAGACTGGCCAGGAACCCAGGAGCCCAGCCCTGCCTCCCAGCCCCTGCAGCCACCGGGCCAGGCAGAAGTCTCCCGAAGGACCCCGGAATGATCCGGAAGAGGAAGGAGAGCCAGCCTGGGTGCTCTCCAGCACCCTGGAGCCAAGCCTTCCGCTGCCGTCCCCTGGCTCTCTGGGCGGGAGGCCCCTCAGGGGAAGGGGGCAGCTCAGGTGACATGCTCACCTGGGTTCCAGGTAAGCCAGACCACAGCGCGCATTCCAGCCCTCCGAGGCAGGCAGCCTCCTGCCCTTTGTTCCCTGGCTGTCTCCCCACCTCCGGCTGCTCACACCGCCTGCCAGAACTGCGTGTTGGCAACGGCCTCCCTGATTTCTAAGGGCTCAGGGAACGCAGGGCACCGAGTCTCTGCCGCTGCGCTGGCAGGCGGCCCCAGCACCATCTCTGCTCCCAGGAGAGGAGGGAGCCCCTGGACTGGGCAGCTCACCCTCCACTGGGCACTGTGGGAGGGGAGGGAGGGGCTCACATCTTTACATCTCTCCAGACTTTTCCTCCAGGGGAAGGTCCAGGACACCCAGCGGGGAAGCCCACCCGCCGCTCCTGGGAGCACTTCCACCCTCCCCACCCCCACGCTTCTCACCCCATCACCAGCCTCCCAGGGTCTCCTTCCCCTCCACCAAGGTGGGCAACCTCACATTTCATTTTGCTAACCCTTCCCTGTGGCAGGATAAGGTTGACATTGGAGGGGAACAGGAGGGAGGACATTGCCAAGGTATCTAAAAGTGACAGGGGTGGGGTTCTCAGGCACTGGAGTACAAGCCCCAGTACACCGTGGAGCCTAGAAGAATCCAAACCTCCACGACGGTTAAATCCAAGCCCAGCTGTTTAGGTGGGGCAGGGGGCGTAGGGGGATGGGGCGTTGGTTGGGGCATGGGGGCATGGCCTAGCACGACAGACAGCCTCCGGTGGGAGCACAGGGGCCTGAGCGGGAGAGGAAACCAGGGCCAGGGCTAGGGAATCTAGTCTGAGTTTGACTCTGAGCCCCTCGACCCTGTGGTAAGCTTCTCGCTGCAGCCACTGGGGTGCGGTTCCTACCTCGGGCCGCCACCTACCCAAGGACAGTTCTGTAGGTGATGCTCGGTCTGGGACAAGAAGCCACACACACATGTGCCCCAAGAAAACAGATATGAGGGGGACTCAGCTAACTTGGAGCAGCCCCTCTTTGTCCAAAGCTCCTCCTTGTCCTGGCTCCAAGGCAGAGCCAGAATGTCAGAAAAATTTGCAAGCCGAGCTCCCTTGGTTCCAGCCTCTCACTCAGCACGGGAGCGGGAGCGAGAAGGGACGTGGTGAGGGGCATGCGTCAGACGTGGTCCATCCTGAGCCCTGGCCTGCCCCTGTTCTCAGGCTGGTTCCCTGGGAGGATGCAAAGGCAGAACGGCGCCCCCATCTGGACAGCCTCAGCATCGCACGCTGGGCCCACCCGCACCCAGGCCGTTCTCAGCTGTGGGGAAGGAGGAGGTCCTCTGAGAGCCACCTGCAGCCTGTGGGCAGCCGGCAGCTGGGCCACAACCGCCAGGGACCTCAGCTGCACCCCAGGGCTGGCATTGCCACTGGACTCAGGAGCCTCCGTGGGTGAAGGGGAGGCAGGCAGGGAGGGAGCCAGACAGAGCCTGGATGGGCAAGGCGTGAAGTCCCCTGTGCAGCCTCGCCCCGCCCGCCAGCCAGCTAGCTGGGGAACTTTCCTCTTACAAACGACTCTGCGCCATCAGAAACCCCTGTCTGCAGAGAGGAATGAGACCCCGCACAGGCCTGGTGCCCACCAACTCTGAACGCAAATGCAAGCACTGCCTCTCGGTGGTTGTATGACCTTTGACAAGTCACCTCATTTCTCTGAAACTCAGTTTCTTCATCTGCCACATGGGAATAAGACACTTACCTGGCAGGGCTGTTGCAAGGACTAGATGAGCTCATGCAGAGAAATAGAGTCTAGCGCAAGGCCTGGCTTGGAGCTCAAATCGTGACCACTGCCAAGTGCATCCCTGCATCCTCTCCTGTGGCCTTCACGTTTGCCCACACTCCCTGCCCATGGCTTTATGGGGGACCCAGAGGCAAGACTTGACAGGAACACCCACAGTGACCCCACCACCTGCACCCACCTGCCACGAGGGCCAGGCCTACCTGATGGGCTGGGGCTGGGGCTGGACGCTGGGGATGACCCTGGTGGAGGCCTGAGAGAGAGAGAGGAGAAGCAGCGTTAACAGAGGCAGGCAGGACAGTGGGGGGACAGCGGCAGGGAGCTGCCCGCGGGAGCAGTCAGGGCCATGGCCAAACACGACTCTCTTCTGTCTCTGCCCTGCAACCACCCGAAGCCAAAGCCATCAACACCAATCCCACGTGAGTGTGCCTGCCTGCCCCAGAGAGACGCAGGAAGAAATCCCGATGCTGAGCAGTGCACCCCCCGGCTGGTGCCCTCTGCACTGAGAACACACTCAACAGTCACCGAATCGATGCAAACGCATTTCCCCCTGACTCACTGGCCATCGCAACAGTAGCCCCCAGTGAGGATACACACTGCAACCACGAAAGAAATGACAGATGAGAGTGACAGCGACCCTCTGTCCAGCCCTGAAGCTGTCTTCCCCGACAGCTACCACCCCACATTCCCCTCTGAAAGCAGCAACATGGACTCTTCAATCAGGTTTTGAGATGAGAACAGCCGAATGTGTCAGGCAGTGAGCCATGCTCCTAGGACCTGCTGCCGCTGTCTGTTACCCTGTCTCACCCACTCCACTTCCACAGCTGTCGACTGTACCAATGGGCAAATGGACCCAAGTTGGTGCCCAAAACATCCCAGGGCAGCGGGATGATCCAACGGTACAAGCACAGGATCAGAACCCCACAGACCCCAGCGTCCAAATTCCAGCATCCCACTGGGCAGCACTGCCAGTTACTTAAGCCCTCTGAGCCTCCTGTACTGTCACACGTAAAAACGGGACAACCCTCAGAGGCTTGCAGTGAGGATTCAAAGGAATTATGCATATAAGGCACTTTGCATATAGCTGGCATTCAGTAAATGACAGCTACTGTTTCTTGTTGCTATGGTATCAAGTACAATTAAAAGGGTAGTTACTGAGAGGGTAGTTACAACCAAACACCTCTATGGAAAATCAAAACCCTGCATCAGCTCTACCACCAGCAGCCACCCCATCCTTCTCGTCACCTCCCACGAGGCAGAATCGGGTCGCCAAGTTTCTAGATTCCCAGGCCCAGCCTGAGCCTCTGAACCCATCCCCACCTTCCAAACACCCACGTGCCTCTCAGAACCCAGCCTTTCCCAGCCACCAAGATGCAGCTGCTTCTTGTAGAAGACAGGACTACAACCTGCCCAGGAGGGAGAAACTGAGGCACAGATGAACTCACCACTGGTCCCTGGGAAGTTGATGGCCAGGCAAGGTTCACACTCCCACCTGGGGCTTGACCACTGGAGCCCCAAGAAGAGGATCCCCCTGAAGCCTTTCCTGGGCTGGCAGCACCTATGAGGCAGGGTGGGTGGGCTCTGATGCCCGGTTCCCAGCTGAGCCCCAAGCTAGGGCAGCTCCCCTAAGCGGACTCTCCATGCAGCCGCCAGGGAGAAGGCTCTGCCGGTCCTCTCGTCTCCGCTGCCCCCGCGCTCTGAACAGCGCAGCAGCAGCAGTGTCAGGAGAAAGAGCAAAGAGCCAAGTGGGGCTGTCGGGGCGGGAAGTTTCTTGGTCTCCACGGCTCTTCTGGCCCCGAGGACTTGGGTTTGCATGAGTCAGGGGGGCGGCGTGGGGGGAGGCCAAGGGGCGGTTGTGTTTGTTTTCAAGCCCAAAACCAGGCTGTTCCAAAACTACCGACCCAGAGGAACGCAGAAACCCAACACTTCATCCATCTCCATCGCGCTGGTCCCTGATGAGGACTCCCTGACTCTCCCCAGGCCCTAGGCCCTGCTCCAGACCCAGGGCCACCCTGCTATAAATAGCCCCTGGGGTTGCATCTGTTGCTGATCCACAGCCACTTTTGGAGGAAGCCACACCACAGCTGCTTAGAACAACTGGAAGCCGCAAGCATAGCCAAGGCGCGAGGTGTGGCCGGGAGCATGGGACCAGGCCCCAGGAGCTGGAGGGAGACAATGGGACGCATTGAGACGGGCCTGGCAAGGGAACGGGGGGCCGAGGGGAGCTGGGAGCCTGCGAGGGTGCAGGGGTAAGAAGGGCAAGCAGGACAGGAGACCTGGCTCCCGTTTCTCCCCCGCCCGGTTCCAAACGTTACAACACTCCGCATTCCTCAGCCTCCCCACCCCAAAAAAGCCGGGGAAGATAAATAAAAACTTGGCCCAAACAGAGTCTGGCCAAGCTGCCTCCAGAGGTGATAAGGCGAAGTCCAAGCCCACTCTGCTCCACCGGGCGGGCCCAGGAAGGGGAGGCAGGGGGAGGAAGCTGCCCGGGACAGTGACCCCACTGCAGAGGCTGGGGGACGAACAGCTGGACTGTCATCCCCTGATGAATCACTGGGCTGCCCTCGAACTGACGGGGCTTCCTGTTTTCGGCAGAGTTTGGGGGCATGTGACCCTTGCTGGCAGGGAACAGACATGCACGGTGACATGCCTGAGTGTTGGTGCACATAGGCCCACGGGGAGAACTCAGAGCAACCAATGGGCTGGGGCAGGGGCGGCATGTGAGCAAACACACTCACACGCTCCAAAAAACACAGGTGACCTCACACACGAGCCCAGAGACGGGCGCCTTTTGAAGCATGCCTAATCACGCAGGCCTTTTACAAGAGAGGTGGGAGTGAGTCAAGGCATCTGGTCATTCCTGGACCTCCAGTCTTCGTGCTCATTCCCTCATTTGGCAAACATCCACCAAGTGCCGCCGGCTGTGTGCCTGGTCACGTTCTAGGCACCAGGGGACCAAGGAAGTGAAGTCCCTGACCTCACAGAGCTTATACTCCACAGGGCAATGATACTCATCAACAGACCGTGTGAGGAGTAGAGGCTGAGTCTCATTTACCCATCTGTAAAATGGGTACAGCACAGTGCTCACATGGTTTCCTACCTACTCCACTTAGAGCCCCTAGCGAGAATGACTACAGGACTTTACAAACTTTATTTTAAAAAGAAAACTAAACTCTCTGCCTTAATCCCATTCTTTTCCTCTCTCGGGAACTCAAGAGGAAACATGACTTTGAACTTCCTCCTAGCTCCTCCCAAGAAAGACCAGTAATAGAACTTTCAATTCAACACTCTAGACATCAGACAGAACCCTCCCCTATCCTCATCTCCAGAACAGTCTCCCCTTTGCTGAAAGAACACCATGAGATGAGATTCCACAGCCTCCTCAAAAACAGTGTCTCACTTTCTCACTATCAGGAAGTTCCTCCTGGTATCCAGCCCTTATCCTTCCTGCTGAAGATTCAGCCAACTCTTTTTGCCTTGGTCCTCACTGCAGGCAGGAGCTAATCATCACTCAGACATCCCTGGGTGGCTCAGGGTCTGTGACCCTAGGTCCCGTTACTTGCTACCTTCCTCACCGCCATGCGGCACGGAGCAGCCACCCCCAGCCTTGGGTGCGGTTGGTTTGGAGCGGTGCCTCTGCGGGAAGAGTCCTGCCTTCCTTTAAGGTCCACAGACCAAACACAACAGCTCTGGACCAAAAGAAAAGCTGTTTCCTGAGGCCAAGTCCCCAGGGGGGCACAGTTGGGAGGAGGGTCTGTAAGAGAACACCAGGGGCCGTGTCAGGCAGCCGGAGATCGGTGAGCGACCTACGTCAGGGGCCCAGCCTCATTCCTGCATCTCCTCTGGGGGCTGTGGCCAACCTCCCCCCATCCCAACCCCTCCAGCCACACCCCTTCCTCTCTCCTTCCTGCCCACCAGCCTGGATTTTTCCAAAACAAAGTGCGACACAGCACACCATGCACAAACTCCACTACACACCAACCCTGTCAAAGGAAAACAGCCATCCCTGCCCTGTGAGTCCTGGGCTTCGGGCCAGAGACAGGAAACCAGCTCAACAAACAGGCACATTATCGCAGCAGCAGGCCCAGGGCTGCAGCCGTGCCGCTTTGAAAACAGGTTCTCCTCACGCGGGTTGACTGCAGAAGAGCCCAGTGGCTGGGCAGGGGACCGGCTCAATGACCCTGGTCACCTGACGTGAGCCTTCCTTTGCCGTCCTGGTCACCTGACGTGAGCCTTCCTTTGCCGTACACAGGCCATTGTGGAATCTGCTGGCTTGCTCACCTTTCCAAAACTCATCTTGTCCCTTCTTCCTTATCCAAACAAGACACCCCCCTCCACCACCCAGACACACTCAGCCCAGATCACCAAAACTTTCTTCTAAAATATATCAAATAGCCTCCAGTCACAACCAAACACCTACCTCTTTCTTCCCTACGACCAAGGTCATACACACACTTGCAGGCAAAAGTTCTTCATGGTGTCTAACTTCACTCTCTCTTGCTGCGGCTCTAGTTTACGGGATCCTTCTGGCCCAGGCTGGGGACATGGGGGGCAGCAGCCCTAAAACTTGACTCCTAAATGTGCCCAGACCATTGGCTAAAAAGACTTGGTTCACACGCCATCACTGTCCCCTGGCCAAGGGTTAGGAGTCCTGGACAACACCAGCTCCAAGCAGCGGTCCCGGGGATGGAATGGCATTCATGGAGTCATCCAGCAACTCCAAGCCTCAGTTTCCTCATCTATAAAATGGGGTCATAGCATCTGCCATACAGGGGTGTCATGAGGATCTAAAAGCACCCAGCCAGTCCCCCGCCCTTAGTCAAAACAGCAGGAATAAGAATGGCTAACATTTATTGAGCACATATTACATGCTCTGAGCACCCTAAGCTAGTTCACCCTCAGTAGTAGGCACACAAAAAATTAGTTTTCCCTGCACCCCAGCCCCAGAAACATCACAACCCTGGACGGGACCCTTCCCCGACATGAGTACTCTGTGCCCACAGGAGCCCTCGCATACCTTGAACAGAGCCTTCCCCGCTAATTTAAGAGGCATGCTGCCCGCTCCTCCTGGAGGGGTCCTCAGGACGCCTCCACCCTGCAGGGCGGGCTGTGCAGGGCTGCCTGGGGCACTGCGGCAGTGGCCGTGGCCGTGGGCTCACCACAGGAGCGAGGCTGCCTGCAGGAGCTGCCCCTCCGCTCCCCCTACACCTCCCTCCAGGGCCCTCCCCACCGTGGGTCAGGCAGCTGTCAGATGATAGGGCCTCGTGCCCTCAACGGCTCCCCCCACACCCCTGTGCCAACCGCCAAAACCACTCCCTGTTCCTCTGCAGACCAGGGAGGGTGAGGACGGAGGGGCCAGCACAGGGCACACTGTCACAGAGAGCAGGGAAGGAGGGGAACCCACTTTGTCGGGGGTCTGCCCTGGGGTTTGCAGAAGAGCTCAGTCACAAGCCCGGCTCAACGCTGGTCCTGGAAGAGCCCCCTGTATCCTTCTGTGGGGTCCTTCCATTTAAGGAATTTGCCCATTTGTCACCCCCAGATGCAGGCAGGAGGAGGCCGGGGGACTGACTAGCCCGCCTCCCAGCTTCCTCCTGGACCAATGGCATGGAAGCCACGCAGAGGCATTGGCCATTTCCAAAGACTCCTGTCTCCAGATAAGCAGACCCTACAACTTCCCCAAGGTCTAATGACCCCCTAAGAGCCCAGGGGTCCTTTTCCAGCTCACCCTTGGTCCCTCTCACTGTGGTTTTGCCCACTTCCTTACCCTTTCCGCAGCTGCCCCTAGTTGCCCTCTCTCCTCCCTCCCCACCCCAGGGCACGGAGGTCCGGCAATGTCATGGACAGATGAGCTCTGCATTCAGCTTAGATGGAGACCAACGCCAAGACTGGGGCCCAGCCCTTAAGTGAACGGGCCTGCTTGCAATCTCAGCCCTGAGCGCTGAGCGACCCCTGCCCGGCCCTCTAGAGAGGGGTAAGGACAGGTCTGAGACATTACCTACCTCCCACCTACGCCCCCTGGCCACCAGGGGCCCAGCCGCATCCTTCTGCCGCCGCCTTCCATACTTACGTCGTCCTCCAAGCTTTTCCGTGTGTTTCCACCCCGGGAGGCTCCTTCTCCCTGTAGGCAGAGAAGAGGCAGTCAGAGGAGGGAGTCCAGGAAAATAATCACAGGGCACCCAGGCCCCCCACCTGCTGGGTTTGTCGGGAGAGGGGTGGTGAGGAGTTGGCAGAAAGGCCTGGGAGAGAACTTTGGTTTTTGTTTAACATTTCTTCATCCACTAAGAGCCCCGTGGAGGTAGCCAAACTTTCTCATTTGCGTGTCCTGATCATTCCTGTGGGAGATACTATTACTGCCATTTTGCAGGTAAGAAAACTGAGGCACAGACAGGCTCATGCCTTGCCTATAGTTCCACAATCAGAACCTTGGGGGAGTCAGGATTTTAACCCAAGTCCTCCAACTCCAAGCCTGTGACTTCATGCTGGCTGTTGCCAGGAGACGCCTCTCAGCAGCTAACCTCAGTTTCCCCACTACAGGAAGCACACACTTTCCTCCCCTTCTCTTCCATGTGGCCTTGAGGAAACTGTCTGTCTCTCTGCCAGGTCAGAAAGATGTTTGGGAAGAGCTGCCCGGCTTTCCCACATTCTGCATATTTAATAAAAAAGCCCACATTGAACCACCAGCCTCCCCTTCTCTGCCTGCCTAGTTCCCCAGAGGCCCATCCCTGAACACACAGGGACGGTCAGATGCCTGGTGTCACTAGCATCCCCACCACCTCCTCCCAAGGCCCCCAAATCTGCCAGAAGGATGCCCCCAACCACAGAGCCTCACTCTCCTCCAAATCCACCCTCCACTTTCCATCTTCCTCCCTTGCCCGGCTGTGTCCAGCCCCGCCCACCTGCCATCACTCACCGTGTCCACTACATTCTTCGGTGCACTCTCCGTGGTGATGGGCTGCGGGCAAAGGGAGAAACGCATGAGCCTCCAGGCAGACGGCCCTGGGACTGGCTCTCTCCCCAGGGGTGGTGGCCATGATGGGCAGAATGCCCCCGAGACTCAGACGTAACCCAGCTGGCTCCTCATGGGGGACAGAGTTTGGAAAATGAAAAACAATCTTAATAGCGCTAGAATCATCCAGTCCTACAAGCCTCCAGCAAGGACGCATGTTCAGTGCCCGGCGCCGTGCCTCTGGACTCAGCCTCGGACCCCTCAAAAAGCAACAAGGAGCAACTTACGCTGTCTTGTTTACTCACGACAAGAATCCAGGGGAGTGAGTACCATTATTACCTTTTGGCCCACTTTACAGATAAGCAGAAGTTACATGGGTAACCCCAAACCATCAATTCTAATAGTGACGGCAGAATTTGAGCTCCACCTTGGGGAGAGCAGCCTGCCGGAGTCCTAGCACCCAGCGGGCTTTCCAGGCTGCCCACCCTTCAGACACCCTGTGTCGGGGCACAGAGACCCTGCTCCATCAGACCCGGCCCCAGGCCCTCCTTGCTTATTCCCACATCCAGGTCCTGGCTTGCAGAATGGCTCCCCGCTTCTCCTGCATAGAGGGCTCTCCTCCTCCACGAAGCCCTCCCTGACCACCCGGCAAGTGGCGAATCTCTCTCCCCTCTGAACTCCAATCAGCCTCGCTCTCTGCCACTTAATCTGGTCCTTGGTGTGTGTATAATCTTATTGTGGAAATATATGTCTTATTTCCCCAACTACTGCTTTACTTATGATTTTTATCCCACCTTCATCCAAAAGAGATTCAAAGCAACATTGTTATCAACTCATCGGAAAACTTCCCCCTCCAGGGCCCATGGTTTATGCGCAGCGGGCACCAATAAACCGCTGTCCACGGATCCTGGGCCTCACCCTGAGGCCGTCCTTCCTTGGCCCAGACCCACTGAAGCGCTTCCCAGCAAAGGTATTCCGCAAGGTGGGCTCCTCGGGCCCCCATAACAGGAAAAGAAGCTGCCTATTCCTGGTCCATCCCTGGAGCAGTCTCCAGGGCTCCGTTTCCAATTCAGCAAAGTGGCCATGGGGCCCCTGAATGGCACAGAAGGACGTGAGCACTACGAAAGGTTATGAAACAAAACTTTGCACAGGTGAGCGCAAACAGGGCTTAGGATCTTGTCTCGGAACAGGCTGTGTCTGCCCCCAGCCCCAGACCCGGGGCCTGAGGGATGAGCTGCTTGTATCTGAAGACAGGGGAATGGACACCATGACCTCTGGAAGGTTCAGGCACCAGGGAGCAGAAGTGGGCCAAGATGGGCAAGGAGGAGGAGCGTAGGCTGAGCAGGAGGTAGCAGGGCTCTCTCTGGAAATGGCCCAACTCATCTACCCGACTGCCTGGAAGATGGAGGCTGAGGCCAGACTTCCCTCCAGGGCATGCAACTTCCTGAGCAGTTCAGGGCCAAGGCAGCTGGGGATGGTAGATTGGGGATGGGGTCCAGGTCTGGAGCAGGGGGTAGGGGAGGCATATGGGCCCACCCCGCCCACTCCCCCCTCCCCATATGCCCTCCTGTCTCCACCTGCAGCCCAAGGATGGCTCTGAAGGAGACGTAAAGATCCACATTCTGCCCCCTCCCAGGTCCGCCCCAATCCTGACCCCTAACCCACTCACCTCCCAGAGTCCCACCTCCCGGGCCCCGGGCCACTGGGCAGATGGCAAAGGAGCCCACCAGGAAATCCCCAGGGGTCCCTGTCCCAGGCTGAGGAATGGGCCCTGTGCTCTCAGAGCTCCCCTCAGCCTCCCACAACCATCCAGCTCCCCCATCCCTCTGCTGGGGGGGCCCCGTCCTGGCAGGGGGTCCTCTACAGCAGTGTCAGCCCTCTCCACCCCTCTCCACCCAGGCCTGTCTCTTCATGGCCAGGGCTCCGTCAGGCTCACGTGGAGACCCTGGGCTGGGCAGGATGGCCCCACTGCCTCCTCTCTGAGCAGCTCTGGTCCCCCGGGGAAAGGAGGGGAGCGGGACGGCAGATCACAGGGGCCTTTCTGGGCAGCGTCTACCTAGCAGGACTGAGGTGCGCACCCAGATCTCCCAACTCCAAAGCCCTCACAATCGACCCGTTGGCCACCCAGCCTCCCACGAAGGGACGAAAATGGAGTGGGATGGACACGTTGGAGACTAAGTGCCTGCTCCAGCCTTGCTCCAGCCCCCAAAAGAGCCCCTCCACCTCCTCCAGGTAAAGCCTCCACACAGGCCTCCACTCTCAGCAAAGAGTGAGCAGGTGGTCTCAGGCTTGCGCGTGCATCAGAGCCACCGGGGGACTGTTGCCACACGGGGGCCTGGCCCTGCCCCAGAGGTTCTGAGTCAGTTAAACCTACAGAGGGACCCAAGAATGTGCATTTCTTACAGGTTTGCAGGTAATGCAGGTCCCAGGTGACTCTGAGAGCCACCGGCCTGAGCTAACAGGCCTTGGCAGCAGACGGCCAGGTCCTCACGCTGACTCTCGGCTGCTACCTTACTGTGCAACCTTGAGCAGGTCACTCTGTCCTTGCTGCTCCTCAGTGGGACTGCACAGGGTTATTTGGTGGGGATCAAATGAAATAAAGCACATAAAGCGCTCAGGACAGCGCCTGGTACGCAGGAAGCGCTCAGTGCATGTGAGTGATCATTATTGTTTACTGGCTCCACCCTTGGGGCGGCACCCACATGTCCCCAAGGCCCAGGCCCTCTCTGGCCCACCCTGCCCCACCCCTCCTGGGTCTGGCAGGGTGTAGACAAGGGAGCTGGAGTCAATATTAGAAACCACAGGCCTCAGCAGTGCAAGAGAAACTTTCTCTTCCTGCCAGCGATCATCTGAGCACCATCCCCTTTGCCCCTGCCCTCCCTAGCGCCAGCTGGAGGCCAGCCGCAGGGCGACGCTTGCCAGCAATCAGATGCCTTCAGCTTACTGGTTGAGATGCTTTCCGAGGAGCTGAAAATTTCCAAAAACCCCTCCTGACCTAAACACCCGAGTTATCCTGCAGAGTTTGCAAACACGGCCCAGGCAAGCATGCTGCCCTCCCCACCTCGGCCCTCCACCCCATTCTCCCGGGATTGAAGTCCTATTTCTGTGCCTCCCAACCACTGCCAACCTACTTGGAAGGAAAAAGGCAAGGGACTGGTAACATGAGGGCAAGGGCCCCTAAGGCGGCCCCTGCCCAGGCCCTGCCTGCAGGCTGGGGCCATAAAGAAGCCCCTGGGCCACCTGGAGCTGTGGCCACCCAAGGCAGCAGCCCCAGAGCTCCAATGGCTGGCAGAGACCCCCTCAGCCCCGACTGTCACCCTACTTTCAGCCACAACGCCCCCATACACCCACACACACTTTTACCCTTTCCCTGGTTTATTTTTCTCCTTAGAACTCACCATACTCCAATGCACTATATATTGACTTGCTTGTCTCATTGAGTCTGTCTCTCCCACTAAAATATAAGTTCCTTCTCCCCCCACCCCCCACCGAGCCCAGAACAGTGCCTGGCACGCTGTAGGCCCTCTGTAAATGCCTGTCGAGTGAACAACCAAGGGAGCCCTCATTGTCTCCCCGATGCCCTACCATGCTCGGCATGACGCAGCCAACACCCCTGGGACCCCCTGGAACCAAAGCCCCCGACTGCCATCTTCGCTTAGTGTTTGGTCAGGACCTTTCTACACCCACCCAACCCAACACACACACACATTCACACAAACACAACATCCTTGCACGCCATTCCTCAGTACATCAGCTCTGAGGGACTTGTTTCAGAGGTGGGGAAACTGAGGCACAGAGAGGTCTGACGGACGTGCCCAACCTCTCACGGCAAGGTGCGTGGCAGTGCAGGAGCTGGCTCCCAGGTGTGTAGAGCCCACTGCCAAGCTCACCCCACTGCCCTGGTCCTTGGTTCCCAGCCCGCCGGTAGGCAGGGTTAGCTGGCACCTCCTGTGGGCTCCTCTCTGCCTTCCCCACAGTCGGCGGCTGCAGGATGGAGCAGGTGGAGCCCAGACAGGGACAGCGCCTCCATCCGGCCCCACCCGCTGCCCAGTCCCAGGACAAGTCCTGGACCATAGGTCCCCAGGCTTTCCAAAGTGAGGGCAGCCACTCTGTAACCCTTCCAGACTCCTCCTTCCTCCAGGCAGGACAGCTCAGACTCCAGCTTGGGAGCAGGTGGCAGGGTTTCGGCGTAGCGCTACCTAAAAGCCAAGCCCTGCTCTTCATGGACCGTTCTGCCCTAGGGTCCCAAACTAGGGTGTCTGGAGCAAGGCAGGGAGCAGGGTGAGGCACTTAGGGCACAAAACATATGCAGGCATCACTCTCAGGCCCTGCAAGTGCACCTGACAATCCCGAGAGCGACGCCCACCCAGATCTTGCACCGCGGGTGCCTCACTGTCCCCATTCTAGTGTGGCACTGGCCTGGCCACGCCTCCTCGTCAAGTGGGTGCAAGAACAACTGCTCATTAGGTGCCAGCAGTGCCCTGGACACAGTATCAGGCTCTTTGCTTTCCCCGTCATCAACCCTCATAACCACACTAGGAGGGGAACATTACCCCATTTTACAGTTGAGAAAACTGAGGGCCCAAGAGACTAAATGACTTGTCCAAGGCTACACAGCCACTCAGCAGGAGAGCTGGTGTCTGAACCTTGCTCCTCTCAGCCCCTGTGCTATGGCTCCTCTCCCTGGCAATGACCTTTAGTCAGCTCCTGTCCCTCCTAACCAACTGCCCTCCTGTCGGGAGCAAGATTTCTGACAGGGGTGGCTATCTGTAGCCATCCCTGTGCCCCAGGCCTCAGGAGAGTCTTCCTCACTGCACTTCCACAGGAAGAGCAGGAACTGGGCTGCAGCAGGAGAGATCGAGATCAGACAACAGAGAGAACTTCCTGAATTTGAGGGGTTGTGGACCACAGCATGGACAGGGAAGCTGCACATCCTTCCCTCAGTTTTTTTTTCCAAAAAAAGACAAGCATGGCCCCTGTATACAAGCCTGTACCCTCCTCCATTGTGTGGGCCCAGAGAGGGGCCAGGATGGGAGGGTGGCTGGGATGACTGCCTGGAGGCTCACGCAGTGGGACACGTTGGTGGCCTGCAAGGAGGGTGGGCCGGGAAAAATGCGTCTGTGGGCTGCTGTTTTGGAGGAAGAAAACGGCAGGGTGGGGGGGGGTGCCCAAGCCTGAGCTCAGGGCTGGGGGGTTGGGGGCAGAATGCAGCCTCAGCCTCCAGAGGAACATTCCGTCCAGAATTCCTCACACCCTGCCCCCTTCCACCCAGCTCTCCCCACTCTGGCCCCCTGGGAGGCCTGGAATCCAGGCAGTTTTGGGGGCTAAAAAGACCCCATGACATCACATCTACCGCCATGGCAGTGAACTGTGAGGTCACCACAGCACTGCCGGTCGGAAAGGGAGGTGGGAGCCTCAGACCCAGGACCCAGAGAAAGTTATTCCAGGCTCATTTGTTCCAAAAATAGGGCCATAAGCAGATGCAGGGCCGGGGCTGAGAGCAGAAGGGAAGGGCAGGGAAATGGCATTTACGGGGCACTTAGAGGGAGCGTGGCTGGCGGAGATGGCACGTGATAGCCATGCCTCCTTTAATGGTCCCCACAGCCCCCTGAAGGCCAAGTATCAAGAGATCATAACAAAAACAACAGAGAGACTCTTTCTCAGTGCTCTGTGCCTCCCAAGGCATCCTGGCTTAATTGTCACAAGGGCTCTAGAAGGAGCACTTCGAACCCCTTTTGGCAAATGAGGAGCCTCAGTTTCCAGGGAGAGTGGCCAGCTGACTGTGAGCTGCACCTTGAGCCTCCATCTGAGGACCTGGCAGCAAATGCCCAGGGGCTGGAGGGAGGGCACTGGGCAGGTGGGGCAGGAGGGGGGCGTGGCAGGGGAAGCCAGCAGCCAGAGCCTGGGACCCCAAGTGTACGGGCTCAGTTGCTGCAGGGGCCACATCCTCTCCCAGGCAGGCAGAGGCCACCGGAGGAAAAGAACAGGCCCGAAGTGATTAAGTGGAAAGTTATGTCTGATTTTCCCTGCACCCCCCAGGGGAGGGGACTGGCAAGCTCACTCCTGTCCTCAGCCCCTCCCCCCCAACTCACCCCCAGGGGCCAAATCCTGGCGGAGGCTGGGCAACCGTGGACACCCCCACCAGGCTGGCTTGCACACATTCACCAGCCCTGGCCCTGGGCCAGGCTGGAATATTTCACGCCCCCCACTGGATGTGGCTGTCCTCCCCCCGTCCCCCGTGCCAGGGCACTGGAAAGCTGTGCTTCCCGAGGCCTTGCTACCCGCCCCCAGCCCCCTCGCGTAAGCACCCCTGATGCGTACCCCCTCCAGCCCCATCCAGATCGCCCTGCCCTCCTCTGGCAGCCCTCCCTGCCAGGCCACCCCACAGCTGGCAGCTGACTCCCAGCTCTAACGCCCTGCTTTGGGTCACTCCTCCACTCAGGGACCCAGAGTGGCCTCAGTGCTTAGCACATCAAGTCCAAGTTCCTCAATTCAGCTTGCAGACTCCACCACGATCTGGCCCTTCCCCCGCACCCCCACCCCCACCCCCACCCCACTGCTTTGCCCTCTCTTCTCTGGCACGCAGACTCTGCTCACAGCCGCTCGGGCCCACTCAAGCCACGCTCATTCCTGCCTCCATCCCGTACTCTCGCCGTTCCTGTCACCAGTCCCAGCCAGGGCCACCGAGGGTATGTTCGAGCCCAGGTAATACAAGATTGCCCTGTCCCCTCGTCCCCCAGCAAGAGCAGACTAGCCCAGAACATCTACCTAGATGGCCCCGGGCCTCTGTCAGACCCAGCAGTTGGTACCGAGGCCCTGCCCTCTCTGTTTCAGCCCTGCCACCCACTGGAACACGCTCTCCCCCTCCTCCCTCCTCTCTTCCATTTGCTCAGATCTTAAACTGGCCGGACGACCGCAGCACAGACAGATGGCTTCCTCCCCTGCACCCCAAGGCTACCTCTGGTCAGAAGCCCAGAGTCGGGCACTAATTAATCTCCATAGCATAGTCTTCTCTCTCTCTTTGCCACTGACCAGCAGGGTCCCGGAGGGCACGGCCCTTCACCCTACCTGGGCCTCTCCCAGTCGGGGTCACAGGGGAGGTGTTTAGCACATTCAGGGATGCCTTGACCTCAGGGACCTTGTGCCCTCACAGCCCAGCCCGGGGGCAGGACCTCAGTGGGCTCTGAGGACTGTCACCCAGGCAGCTCCCCCATCAGCACCGTGCCTCGCCCCTGAGAGGTGTTAGTGAGTGTGTGATGTTCCATGAAAGAACACCCCACTGAGCCATCTTAGGTATTAGAAGGCGCTTCTGTACACCCAGGTCTCCTCTTCTTCGTGACAACCTCCACCTACCAGGCCAACATATTCTCGCTCCCATTCTGCGCCCATCCCCTGTGTTCCCTCTCTGGACTAAGCAGCCCTAGGGGCTGCACAAGCTGGAATTTCCAACCTCCCTCCCCATGCTGTGCATCCTCTGAGGAATGCAACACCCAGAGTTTGCCGCTCCCAGTTGAAAATCAGCCCTTTTTCAGGATTTCACAAAGATGGCCACTGGTGGCCTGCCCAGTTCCTCGGGATGAGTGATGCATCAGACTGGAGTGCAGAGTCACTACCGTGACCAGTCATCGCTCTCCTTGATGGAGAGCAAGACAGCAGGCCGGGGCTGAGTCCACGCTTCCCCTGGTGCCAGTTCGTAGCACGCCCTCCCCGTCGTCCGTGACACAGCCAGTGCCTTCCAGCCCCAGATCTGACACTGAGAGACCTTGGGAAAGTCATTTTAAAATCTCAGGGCTTGTTTCCTTATCTGCAAAAGAGCAGGGTTGGGCCAGACGGCATCTAAGTCCTCTCCGCCCTGTGGCTCCAGGCCTACTCCATGCGTGCCCACCTGCCTTCGAGAAACCCTGACAGCTCTGGCAGAAAAGAACCTCGCAGCCCCAGCATGTAGAATGTGCCGGGCACACAGCAGGCGCCCCGGAGAGAGTTATTGGAGGGATGACGAGAGGGTGAAATGGATGCACAGACCCTCCACAAATCCCAGGCCTACTGGCAAAGAGAGAAGCCAGCTGTTTAGAAAGAGGGGCCCAAGAGAAGCCCGCCACCTGCAAACGCCAGGGACTTACATCAGGATCAAGCACCCAGGGCACCCTGGGGAGCAGAAAGACCAGGAATCCGCTCCTGACCCAGCCTTGCCACCGCTGGCTGTGTGGCTGTGAGCAGGTCAGCCCTCTTTTCTGAGCCCCAGTTTGTTCCACGACACAATCTGCCCTTCCTGCCTACCCAGAATGGACTTGGGCCCGCCCAGGATCCTGCAAAAGCCACTGTGAGTCCCTGATGGCCCAGTGTCATGAAAAGGGCTTTGAAAACTGCAGGTGCTATGCAAGTAACAGCAACATTTGTCATTATTAGCGGTTAGGAGGGTGGACTCTTGTCCCAGACCACTGGGTCAGAATCCCAGCTCCCCCTTTTAGTTGCTCTGTGGCCTTCAGCCTCAGCTACTCATCTATGACATTGGGGATGCTCGTGGCACCTTGTCATTATGCTGTCATCAGGATTAAATGAGTGTATTTTCATAAAGCTTTCAAAACAAAGCTCGGCAGATACCAAGTCCCATGATAGGGTGAACCTCTCACTGTGGCTGTTATTACTGGTGTGGGTGAAACCAGCCTGGAAGTCCCCTTCTCCCCTTCACCTCCTCCCTCCAGCCCCCCCACCTGACCTCCAGACCTCCAAGTCACTCTGCGAGGACATTCCGAGCCCCTGGCTGGGATGGCCTGTGCAAGGAGAAGCAGAGTGCACACCGTTTCTCCCCCAGCCCAGTCTCCAGGGTTCCGGGCTGTGTGTGGAGAAGGCCCGCGTCCGGCCGACCTTGACAGCCACTCCATGTGGCTATCACCCTTAGGAAATTCCCTTGGTCATTTTTCAGAAGTTGAGAAAAGCTGCTTCAGCTCTTTGCAAGGACCAGGAGTGTCCATGGCAAACAAGCCCTCCCCGCTCTCCAGCCGGCCCCACCAGTGCACCCACAGGAGGGCGGTGACCCTAGGACCCTTCCACCCAAGGCCTTGGGCAACATCTGTTGAGTAAGGCAAAAACACGGGTTGAAGATTAAGCCACTCTGGCCTGGCTGGCCCAGGCACAGGCTGGAAAATGTGTTTGGCCGGCAGGGCCTGAAGCTGGGCAGAAAGTCTGTGTCCCAGATGAGGGGTCTGAATCCCACAGGGCTAGGATTTAAGCAAGATCAGTGAGAAGGCTGGAGGGAGAGCTGCAGCCAAACTGAGCTATGGGGAAAACACGACAGACAGACAGACAGACAGACACACCGTGTGAGGGACAGGGAGGGGGCAGGGAGGCTGGGGACCAGCGCTGCAGAGGCTGAAGGGCAGGCAGCAAATGGAAAAGGAAGGAAAAATACAAACCCGCCCTTTCCTCCCTCTTGTGAACCTGTTCAAAGCACTCGCCTCGCCCACCCGTGAGGAAACAGGTGCGGAGCGCTCTCAGGGGAAGCCAAACTTTCTCCCGTTTCCCCTGGGCCACTTTCCCACTCCCTGGGGACAGCAACAGAGCTTCCAGCTGAAGGCAGCCGTCCCCCGTAGACTCCCACCCACAGAACTCAACAGCCCCGCCGGCAGCAAACCAGGCAATACGGGCAAGAGCAGTCCTGTTCATTGGGTGCCTACCCTGAGCCAGACGTCGGGCTGAACGCCTTGCTTCCAGTCACACAATAAACACGTATAGAGCACCTACTGTGTACAAGACAGTGGAGACACAGCAACAAACAAAACAGGAGAAATCCCCTGTCCTCATAGAGTTCACATGCTGGCCTGGGCAACGCCCCTTGGACAGGATAAATAAGTAAACTGCACAGTGCATCAGAGGGTGACATGTGCTAAGGGGTAACGACAGCAGGGAAGAGAGATAGGGTTGCTGGGGGAAGGGAAACGCTGACACTTGAGTAAAGACTTGGGCAGGAGGGAGCTTTGCTGGTACCCGCGGGAAGAGCATTCCAGACAGAGGGAACAGTAAGTGCAAAGGCCCGGAGGCATCGTGCCCGGTATGTTCAAGGACTAGCAAGAGGCCTGGTGGCTGAAACAGAGTGAGTGAGGTGGGAGGGAACTGAGGAGAGAGGAAGATGATGAGAGAGAAGTAGAGGAGAAGGAGACGAGGTGAGAGAGGAAACCTGTCATGTAGGGCAGTGCTCCCAATGGGAGAAACTGGGCTTTTGCTCCAAGTAAGGGAGACAGGCATTGAGGGGTTTTGAAAACAGATTAATTAAATGGATTAATTTGCTCATTTTATTCTTCCGACAACCTTACAGGGTAGGTACTATTACTAACCCCCATTCTGAAGAAGGGAATCTGCAGTCCAGAGAGAGTAAGCCATGGCCAGGGGGCCACACGGCCAGGGGGTGGGGAGCCGGGTCCCAGAGGGAGGCCGTCTAACTCCCCGCTCTCCACCACAGGGGTAGGCTCTGAATCAGGTAGGGGAGCCTCTGGGAGCACAGCCCGGTGTCACTGGGCCCCTCTACCACCAGGTGGCTGACCCACCCTCCCCGAAAGGGCAGAGCCCCCTGCACAGATGGGGCACATCACAGAGACTCGAAGATTCTACAACCCCTCTCAGGCAGGCGTTCCTTGTGGATTCTATCTGCCGTCCCTCCCACTGGAATGCCAACCTATTCCCTTCTGTCCCAACCTCTGACCCCTCCTCATGTAAACAGAGCTCACAAGACTCCCAGCGGCCAGACATCTGGCTTCTGCCTGGTGGTCTCTAAACCCTGGGCCCCCAGGCTCCCAGAGCAGCCAAGGACATTCTGTCCTCAGCCACAAGGTGGTCGTTCAGCAGGGACGATGAGAGATGTACACTCACGCCTCCCCACCCGCCCTCCTCAGGCTCCCCTCATGTCCCTCTGCAAGCCAAGAGTGATTGCTCACTGGCCGTTCCAAGCCAGGCTGCACTCTGGCCCCATTCCCCACAGCACCCCGCCCCCCACACCCGCTGTTGTCAGATGACCCTTGACTGGGCTCTGTGCAAATAACGCTCCACAGCTGGAGCAGCACAGCTGGGCAGCACTGAGGCCCAGGCCCAGGAGGGTCTGACCCTGGTGAGGCCAGGGGCAGAGGGGCCACTGCAAAGAAGGTACACAGCCTGGCAGGGCCTGGGCCTGGGCCAGTGAAGAGAGCAGTGACACCAAGAGCCCGGAGCACTTCCCTGTGCTTTATGTCATTCCATCGCCACGTCAAACAGGGAGGGAGGGACAGGGAACATTTATGAGCACTGAGGGGACCTCTGGAGCATCTAGTCCGGCCCCTCTCTTTGACAGAAAGGGAAACTGAGATCCAGAAAGCAAGAGGGTGGGATCGACCCATCGTCACAGGGCACATGGGTGCTGGTGCAGAAGAAGGGACCAGGTGGCCTAACTGGACCCCAGGAGAGCCTTCGTCCCCAGCCCCCGGCCACACCAGTACCACCACCAGCACCTCCCACCAAACCATCCATCACCCCTACATGGTGCCCTTCCGTGACACATCCCACACGCCCATGCACACACACACACACACGCACACACGTGCACACGTGCACGCATGCAGGCCCCTTCCTCTGCAGCCCCCAGGGCCCTGCCCACCTCCAGCAGGGAGCAGGAGGACCTCTGACAGGGGAGAAGGTGCTGAGGGGCAGGAAGGAAGAGCATCCAACACCCCAAAGCAGCCCAGCGGGGCCAGCCTGGAGCAGGGCCCTCTCCACAACTCACAGGGAGCCGCCCCTGTCCAGGCTGATGGGGAAGGGAGTGGGGGAAACGGAGGGACAGCAGAAAAGCAGGGTCAAGCCAAGGAGCTTGGAGGCAGAACAGAGCCCACCTGGCTGTGAGAAACTGCCCGGGTCATGCCATCCACCCCTGCCCCCAGCTGAAGGGTGCCTGACCCAGGACCTGGCGGGGGGAAGGAGATGCCACAGCAGCCCCTGGTCCTCTGAGCCCTGGGACAACAGGCACCTGGCCAGGCCTGGAGACACACGAGATGCCCTTTTATGGGTTTTTCCAAGGACTCCAGTCTCAAGGTTGGAAACAGCAGGCCCTGCATCTCATCAGAAGGGGCCTCATGACTCATTTCCTCCCGGTCCAGCTTCGGCCTAGGGAGGTCGACCCTCCTCCTCCCACCTCATTGCCCAACGCCACACTCCGTCTAAAGAAGGCTCCAGTGGGGAGCTGGGAGCTGCGGAAACGGGGTGCGCGGCTGGCAGGGTAAGGGAGGGTGTCACTCACCACCATCTCATGGCTGGACGGAGGGATGCAGGGGGCGGCCACCTGTAGGAGGAACAGAGAAAGGGCAGGTGAGCATCTCTTCCCAAAGCCATCCTGTGCCCCGCCCTGACGCTTTCCAGTTTGAGGGTTCTGCAGAAGACTGGGGACCAGGGAAACGCTCGCTCGGGCAGTAACGCCTGGGGAAGGGAGGGGCGCAGAACGCAGAAGTGAAATGTGCGGCAAGGCCACAATTTTGTGAACAGTACGCAGACGCGGGGTCACTGGAGGTCAGACACCAGCACTTTAATACCAGCGGGGCAAGGGAATGAGAAGAAGGATTTTTATTTTTTGCTCTATTTTCTGAATTCTCTACAATATGGTAAAGTTTGGTTTACATTTTTAAAAACTGAGATGAAGACCTCTAGACCAGGGAAAGTTGCCCGCTCCATTCTCCCCGATGCCAAAGGATCTCGCCCAAAGGCCAGAGCTGCAGAGGGCTCCCAGCAGCCCTGGCAAAGCTTCCCGAAGCATGCAGGAAACAGGCGGGGCAGGGCCCCTGCCAGCTCTTCCAAAGAAAGCCATTGGCGTCGCCAATATATGTGAAGGGCTTTGAGGGGCAGAAGTGCCCGCTATGGGCCAGCCATGACCTTCATCAGTTTCATCTTCCTCTCTGATCTGGAGAACGAGATGGCAACTGGGGCCTCCAGACAGGGGTGGGGGAGAGGGAGAGAGGAGAGGAGAGGAAGGGAGGGAGGGCTCGACCGCTCGCTCCCCTCCTTTAGATAACATTCCCCTGGCCAGGCCTGGCAGCCAAGCCATTACCCTGACAATTAGCAGGGGCATTTATCAGAGACTCAATGTGCTCCTTTTTTCTAGCCGGGACACGTTTTTCTTGGAGCTCAGTCCTCAACCCTGGCTCCAGTTCCCGACCTGAACACCAGGCAGGGAGCCCACACAGGGCACAGAGAGGGAGGCTCGCCCTCGGGCATGAGGGTGTCTGGGCACAAGCCATGGATGGCCAGAGGGGGGCCCTCGACAGTGGGCAGCCCCTCCCCGCCCACCACCCCGGTGGAGCCAGTCTTGGCGCAAGCCCACAGCTCAGCCCAGCTCAGCCTCAACTCCTCCTGTGCATGCTGTCGTCCCGACGGCCTGGGGGCTCCCAGGCTTGACACCCCAGCCCAGCTGAGGACACTGGAGCCCAGCGCATGTGACAGTACCCCACGGTCTGGGTGACACAGCTGGGAGTTAGCAGCCCTGGGTTCTGGACCCACTTGTGGCACAGGCTCCCTGCCCAACTCTTTCTCCAGCAAAGAGGCCGAAGCAGTCTTAGCATTTACCACCCTTTATTCAACAGAATTCCAGGACTGTTGGGAGAATCACATGGGGCCAAAAAACCCAACAACAATAATATCCAGCACTTATAGTAAATGTACTCCATGACAGGTGTTATTATAAATGCTTTACCTGTGCTAACTCATTTAATCCTTTCAACAACCCAGTAAGGTGGGTACTAATGTCGTATCCCCCGCTGAGGTGCATGGGGCACAGAGAGGTTAACCAACTTGCACAAGGTCACACAGCTGATGGTGGCCGGGATTTGAATCCAGGCGGTATGATCCCAAGTCAAGATGTGAAGGGGACCTTACCATTCATAGCCCGACTCTCAGGATAATGAGGAAACAGGGACAACCACTTCCAGAAACCCAAGGCTCTTGATACACACAGGCACAGGGCTATGAGTGACTATTTTAGAAAAGGGCTCTACAGGGACAGGGCCCAAGGGTGGGGTAGAGGTGCTGGGGGAACAGACCGGGAGGGAAGGGAGGGTCAGGGCCCAGAGCGGCTGTGTCCTGCAGGGCTCCCTGCCTGCCCTGCCCACCAGTCAGTCTTAGCCATAGGGGACACTGCTGTCCCTGCCCGGCACAGCCTCAAACCCCACTCTGGGGGATGTTAGGTTTCACTGTCATGGGTCAGGTCCCCAGGGGGTGCCCTCTCCCAGCTCACCCCATCATGTGGGGCCCTATGCCCTGGCAGGGAGTGGGTACAGTCCCCAGGACACAGCCTTGCTATGCTCATTTCTTCTGAGCTGGAGCCGAGCTGGGCAGGGAACCTGAACTCAGGGCCCAGCTGCAAGAAGAGGGGCCCCTGCCCCAGCCCCTCCACCCGTGCCCCTCTGTTACAGGAGGGGAGAGCGAGGCAGGGGCAGCACAGACAGGCGTCCTCTGAGACAGATGGGAGGGTCTCTCTCCCACACCCAGCCTAAGGCGGTGGAAAGAGGGAGGGCCAGGTGTGCTGACCGTGGTGGCTTCCCCGTCCCCCGAGGCAGGGGCACCCCCTGAGAGCCTGGATCTGCGGGGGAGCTGCCCAGCCCCCACTCGAGGGCCTGAGGCCCAGGTGCCCCTCGGCCTGCTGCCCCCCACGGCCTCTGCCCCCTCCGCCCACAGCTGTGCATTCCAGGCCCGCTGGCCCGCCAGCCCACTAACTTTGTTGTGTGTTTCAGCGTTTCTTGTCTCTCTCTCTTTTTTTTTTTTTAAGCAGAGAAATGTTTCCTTAAAAGGCTGTCTCCTTCCCTCCGGCACCCTGGCCCCTGGCCACCCTCTCAGGAGCCTGGAATGTGCCAGGGAGAACCAGGGCCCCCTGCCACCCTGTGGCCCGTGCCCTATGGCCCCACAGTCCCAGTGTCTGCAGTGACTGTCCCCATTGTCCCTGGGGGCCCAAGCAAGAAAGCTTCCGTCTGCACAGGGGCAGACTCTGGGGGTCTGCAGGGGCCCTCGGTGCCAGCCCTGCCATCGGCTCACCTCCCAGGGCTGGTAGCGCAGGGTTGAGCACAGAAAGGCAGCCGTGGGCAAGCCCTCTTTCCCTGGGACACCTCAGTGACCCATCTAGATCCTGGGAGTAAGAGGGCCTTGTGCCCAGTCTTTCCACTCTGAACAATATAAGAATAATGATAACGTTGCAGCCCCAAATATGTCCATCGCACCTGCTGGGCACCAGGCACTGTTGTTAGCACTTTGTGTAAATTAACTCACTTAATTCTCAGAACAACCCTGAATGTTGTCATTATTGTCCCCATTTTGTGGATGAGGAGACAGAGGCATGTAGAGGCTAATAAACTGGCCAATAGGAGGCAGGGCACACACCCACAGTCTGGCTCCAGAGACGTGCCCTCGCCCTCTGTGCCACGATGACTCTCACAATTTCCACAGAGCCATCGACAACAGCAACAGTGACAGTGATAGACTGCCCATGGAGCGAGTGTGCTGCATGTCTGGACTTGGCCCTTTGCTCACACTAACGAAGCTTAGCTACTGTCCCAAGCCCTTCGCTCAGAGTCCTTGGGAGCTATGGTCCCCATTTCACAGCTGAGGAAACTAAGGCACAGGAAGGGGAAAGATGTGCCCCGCACTGCAGCAGAGCACCTGGCTCCCCAGCCTGTGAGATGGGGGCTTGAGGGTACCACTGGGAGGTGACAGTGTTAGCCACCCAGACCACAGCCAGCGCCTGGCACTCGTCAGCAACCCCCAGGAGTATTGTCTCAACTTCTAAGGTCCCTGGGCACAATGCAAGCAACAGGCACACTGTGGACACTCCCCCAGCATGAGAGGGTCTAAAAACGCTGGACAGCAGGCAGCCCGGGCAGGGAGCTCCCTGTGTGACCTGGCCCCTCCCCTCCTCTCAACCTTCACTCTGTGCCTGACTCCCTAGTCCAGGACCCAATGCCACACACAGGGGTGAGCTCCTCTCAATCCTTCAGACACCTAGCTCTGTCCTTCCTCAGGGCCTTTGCACAGGCTGTTCCCTCTGCCTGGAACACTCTTCCAGCTGTCTGCACAGCTGTGTTCCGCCTGCCCTTCCGGCTTTGTCTTAAATCCCACGACCCCCCAGAGGCCCTCCCTGACCCCTTAGATTTCACACACACACACACACACACACACACACACACCTCTCTCTCCTGTCCCCATCTCTCTTCCTTCACAGCCTTCACAGACCGAATTACAATTTGTAATTAGACATGCGTGTGCTTCCTCGTCTCTAATCCGTTTCCCCCTCTACAGAACAAGTGCCCTGAGGGCAGGAAGCATGTCCTGTTCATCACACTAGTCCCAACCCAGCACACAGTAGGTGCACACTAAATGTCTGTTGAAGGAATGGAAGTGACTCAAGGCCTGAGGAAAGGAGACACTTGGTAAAAATCACTGCCAATTGTTAAGCACCTACTACGCACCAGGCACTGGGGCTAATCCCGTCACATGCCTGATCTTTCTGAGACCCTCCGAGCCTGCAAAGTCAGCAAATCACTCCCGTCTCACAGACGAAGAAAAAGGAGCTGCAAGAGGCCAGGACTCTTGCCCTGGGTCCAGCAGCTGGGAAGGGGTTTAGATCATAATCTCTGCATTTGTGAAAGATAAAATTTCTTGAGGTCTTGGCTCTTTGGGCGACTGGTGTGCTGGTGACATGGAGGTCACCCGTCACAGTTTTTGATCAATCTCATCAGAAGACTTAGGTTGTCCGTGACAGTATTTCAGATGACTGCGGTTATAAAGCCGGGTGCACACATCACCAACCAGAGTGATGTGCACTTATGCAGCTCCATTTTTGACCTGTTTCTCTATGAATATGGCTCATCTGCTCATAGCTATTGTACCTGTGTGGCTGCTCTTAGTATACCTGAGTGTTTGTGCTTGCAGAAATACGTATGTTTTATTGCCTGTTTTATTGTGTAAAGTGGCTTATGAGTCCTATGTCATGTCTTTATAGGTTTCTAAAATAAATCTCTTTTTAAAAACATAAATAAATAAGTATCTTTTAAAGAAATGATTCATTATTTTCTCCAGAATTATATTTTCTGAATTTTGACCTTTCAGGATTTCAATATTTGGGATCATGGCATTCAGGATTGTGTCTTTCAGGATTATAATTGCCTCCCGCTGGAAAGAGGGGAGCTGCAGGCGGAGTCTGGGTCTGTGGGCTCCAGCACTGCTCTTTGCAGAACGAGAGAAAACCCAGGCGCCTGCCTACCGCTGCCCCTGCACCTCTGTGTGCTGCAAGTGGTAGGACCTGGGCCCCAGCTGGGTGATGCTCCTGTCCCCAGGACCACAGGGAAGACCTATGTCCCAGCCTTAGTTACATAAAATCCCAAACTCCTAAACTTGCCCGGCCCTCCAGAGGAGCTCCCCACACCCACGCCCGCCCGGTCTTGGGGCTGGACCCGACAGCCCTGCCCCCAGCAAAACGGTGCCATGTGCATCTGCGAATGAGTGAGAAAGTTGGGGTGTTGTTCTTATGTCTTGCCAGTCCCTTTTTTTAAATTGTGGTAAAATGTACATAACATAAAATTTACCATTTTAACCATTTCTAAGTGTATTCAGTGGCATTAAGTATCTTCACAATATAGTACAACCATCTCCACTATCAATTTCTAGAACTTCTTCTTTCTTTCTTCTTTTTTGCTTTCCATCCTAATTTGTCCTGCATTTCTAGAACTTTTTCATCATCCCAAACAAACCCCACACCCATTAAATAATAATACTCCATTTCCCCTTCCCCTCAACCCCTGGTAACCTCTAGTCTACCCTCGGTCTCTGTGAGTTTGCCTACTCTAGATCCCCATGTAAGAAGAGTCATACAACATTTGCTTTTCCGTGTCTGGCTTATCTCACCTAGTGTTATGGGCAGAACTATGTCTCTCCCCCAAATTCATACGTTGAAGCCCTAACTCCTAGTACCTCACAATGTGACTGTATTTGGAAATAAGGTCTTTAAAGAGGTCATTAAGTTAAAATGAGGTCATTAAGGGCCCTGGTCCAATATGGCTGGTGTCCTTATAGGAAGAGGAAATTGGGACACAAAAATGTACACAGGGAAGACCACGTGAAGACACAAGGCCAAGACAGCCATCTACAAGCCAAGGACAGGTTGGTGTCAGAAGACACCAATCCTGCTGACTCCCTGATCACTGACTTCCAGCCTCCAGAACTGTAAGAAAATAAACCCCCGTTGTTTAAGCCACCCAGTGTGTGGTATTTGGTCATGGCAGCCCTGGCAGACTAATACACTTAGCGTGATGTTCTCAAGACTCACTCATGTTGTAGCTGTGTGAGAAGGACTTTCCTTCCTTTTTTGGGCTGAATACTATTCCACGGTATGGACTGCGTCACCTTGTGTTTATCCGTTCATCCATCTGTGGACACTGCGTTGTTTCCAGAGAAGTTACTGCTGACGCCTACCTCACAGCCCAGCAATTCCAGGCACCCACTTCGAATGACACCAAAAGGTACATGGAGGGGAAGGAACCCGGGGTTTGTACAGCACCTACTGTGTGTCCCTGAGCTGGGTCCTTTATATCCATTACTTTATTTAATCTTATTGATAAGTTTTTTAGGTAAATAGGCTCAGAGAAGTTAAGCAACTTGCCCAAAGACGAACAGCCACAGCAGTAGTCGTCGTGGCAGATACAGACGCGGTAGTTGCTAAGACCTTTGCCTGCCAGGCACTGTCCTAAGCCCCTCTGCATACTGTCACTTCACTCTTCACGACCACCCCACGAGGTAGGCATTAGTGCCTCCATCTCACAGAGCCTTGGGTAGACCCGAGAAGGCACAGTTGCCAAGTGACAGTGCCAGGACTGTCCCCTGGGTTTGCTGGACTCAAACACCTGCTTTTCCCCACCTGTCACGCTGCCTCCACGGTGGGACAAGGCCCGTGCAGCGGCAAAGTGCCGGGCTGCGGGAGCACAGAGAGGGCTCGGGGGTCCCGGGCAGGTTTCACGGAGCACGGGCACCTGAGCCAGGCACGGAGGATGCACCGCCTCCTTTCGTCCACCGTGAGTCTCACCCACCACCCCGTGCATCCCCTGAGGGCGGGAAGCACATCGGGCATTTCCACTGAGGCGTCCCAGGGCCTGCTCAGAGCCTCTCGCTCGCCAGGTTGGTGGGTGGGTTCTGAAAGGTGGGGACGGGGACAGGGCATTTCGGGTGGAAATAACACACGAACGAGGCATGGAGGTGGGAATGCTTGGCACATTGGAAGAACCACTAGATGTCCCCTTTGGCTGCAACACAGGATGGGTGCAGGGAAGGAAGAGCGGGCACCGAAGGGGTACTGAAAGGATGAAAGGAAGAAGGCTGGACCTCTTTCCAGGCTTGACCATGGGCAACTTTGAATGCTCAGCAAGGGAGTTAAGACTTTTAGCTGCTAGCACTGGGGAGCCACTGAAGGTTCCTGAGTGGGAAAGGGACCAGGCTGGAGCTATGCCCCAGAGAAAGAAGTCCTATAGTAGGGCCCAGGGGGAGGTGAAGGGGGGGAGTTTAAGGCAAACAGAGGTCAACACTACTAATAACAAGAAGAAGAAGAAGAAAGTGGGGCAGAAGAGGGGCCCTGAAGCCCAGAGGCCAGGGGCCACCCAGGTACCCTGAAACCTTGGGGCCCTAATCTGCACCCCGACAAACACACATCTGCACCCATCACACCCTACTTCTCTCCCCCACCCCGAGCATGGGAGGGCCCATTCCCTAAGCAGATCCATCCCGCCACACTCTGCCTGCTGTTTACCCTCTGGGCCCCGCCAAGGAGCCTGCAGCCAGGACGCAGCCAGCATCTGAGCCCTGGTCACTGAGGTGACACCAGAGGGGCAAGAAAAATCCAGCCAATGACCCCAGAAGAGTCCAGTCTACTTGCTCATGACTGAGGAAATAGCCAGATGACCCCTCCCCTGCACCTGGGAGCCACATCACGAGTCCACTGGGCCCCATCTGGAAGGCCCCAGCCAGCCCCTGCAAGCCGGGCAAGGGCAGCCGGGGAGGCCCGCGGAGTGGATGGCAGTCGGCGTGGAAGCAAGGTGGGAGGCAGGATCCTCCAGGGCCTGAGGGTGCTCAATAGACAGGGAGCTAAAAAAATGCCAAGGCTGCAGGGGAGGGCGTGAGGACAAAGCCTACCCCAGCAGGGCTCGAAGACACCAGCCTCCCAGGCTGAGCCCCAGGCCCTGGGCAGGAGGGGTCCTGGGGAGGACGTGGCCACTGCCCTGGCTCCATCGCGGCCCCAGGCCTGCACCCTCCCACCGCACTCCCCACTCCAGGGCTTGTCCAGCCTCTCCGGGCTCCCCGGCCCGCTAGGCTATTTCCTTCCCTTATATAGAGTTCTGCTAGGACCAGGAAAGGAAGTGCATCGAGTTCCTGGAGGCAAGAAAGGGCCTGTTCCCAGCGACACCTTGAGCCAGGGGTCACATGTCCCAGCCCTGAGTCCCCCTCCAGAGCCCGGCCCTTTCCCCAAACCCAGCACAAGCTGAGGCTCAGAACGTAGGGCAGAAAGGACACAGGGGAGCCCCAGAGGGCTGACTTGGGGCACTGTCCCCAAGGCCCCAGTCCCCTCCTGCTCCCCCAAATCTTCTTGGGCCACGCTCCTCTTGGACCACTGAGCTAACCAACCTGTCCCCAAAGCTCGAGCAGCCCCTGCTTCTCCCCAGTTTCTCCTTTTGTCTCAGGACCTTCTTCTCAGTCCCACGCACTGGCCACCCAGCCCACTGCCCAGGCCAGGTCCTGCAGAGCACTCGCGATGGGCTTTCCAGACAGGGGGTTCCCCTCCAGGCAACACCTCCCAACCCCTACCCATACCCACGCCCACACACAGAGCAGCTCGACCCAACACAAGGGCCACTAAACACCTGACTCCAACAAGTAGGAGAGTGTGGGAGTGCTTGACCCTTCAGGAGCCTGCGGAATGTGGGGCTCAGAAGGTCCTGACAGCAGCGGGGTGGGAGGAGAGACTAGCTGGCCCAGCTGTGCGACCAGTGGGCCTCCCACGACTGAAGGTGGTCCCCTTCAGAGCCACCTGGAAGATGGCACATGACGACACCCAGATGGGTGCACCCTGGATGCTCAGCTGGGTGCAGAGAATCCTCTCTGATGATGTGCCTCTGGGGAACCCCAGCTGAGACCCCAAGGGCCCAGTCAGGGGCCACCCTCACCCACACACACAGTCAGCGAGTCTGGGAGAGGTGAGGCTGCACACAAGGCCAGGCTGGTTAGGAGCAAACGCTGGTGAGCAGGAGGGTCAGAGGCGCAGAGCTCAGCAAACCTGCGCGGAGCACTACTGGCCCAGGAGCACAAGAGAGCAAGCCGGGGCACGACAGGAGCAGGACAGTAACCAGAAGACAAGGTGGACTGGAGGGGCCAGAGGGCATGGCTGGGCCAGGGCTCAACCCCCACCAGCATCCTGGACTCATGGTCCGGCCCCACTCGGCTACCTCCTGGCACCCTGTCGTATCCCCCCACCCCCACCCCCCTCCATCCTCCCCCACCCATCTCCCTACCCCCACTCTCTGGCCACCCAAAGTTGTTCAAGCCGGAAACTTGAGCATCCTCATTCACTGCTCCTTCCCTCCCTCCCACCAAGCCTGGACAACCCCTCCTCTCTCTAAATACCTCTCCCAGCCACACACCAGCCCCACCCCAGTCCTCGAAATCACAGAGATTATTGCAGCAGCCTCCCAAAACAGGTCTCCTTGCCCTCAGTCTTGCTCCCTCCACCCTATTTTCTACTTGGCAGCCAGGGAGCTATTTCTAAAATGCACATCCAGCAGTGTCGCTGCTCTGCCTCAAGGCCTTGCATGGCTCCCACGGGATAAAGTCCAAATGCCCTAATATGGCTGTCATGGTCCTTGGGGACCTGGCTGTGTTTCTCTCTCCAGTCCCGTTTCTCACCTCTCACCTCAAAGCCCTTGCTCCAGCCAGAGACAACCACGTTCAGATGCACTTTCACTCAATACTATACACTTTGGGCTAGGAGCTATCAGCCCATTTTACAGATGAGAAAATGAGGCACCAAGAGGTCATATTCTCAGCCTAAGGTCACACAACCAGCAAATAATGGAAATTGAACCAAGTTCTGCTCTGGCAGTGCCCAAAGCCTTGGCCCTGCCCAGGACCACACCACCTTGCCTGGGCGAGGGCCACAGGGAGGGTTTCGTGGAGGGCATGGCCTCTGAGGTGGGTAGGGATGGGAGATGCCAGGGGTAGGAGAACAGCAAGGAGACCAGCTGGCTAGGCTGAGGGCACCATGGCCAAATGGAGAAAGCGGGTTAGAGGGCGACTTGTGCCACAGTGTGCTGTGCTGTGGACTGATGGCCCCAGAGTCAGTACGAGGGATGGGTGAGGGGTGGGGCTGCAGCCCAGGAGTCCAGCCTGGAAGAGGCAGCTGCCACGGCAGTAAGAAGAGGCTCTGAGCCAGGCAGGGAGCAGAGGATAGAGGACAAGGGAGTGAGAGGGAGCAGTGGGGGCGTGGGGAGTCGGATGCTGCTGAGACCTGGCCTGGATGACCTGGGCGAGCCACCGCTCTGTACGAGGAGGTGTGGAGCAGGCAGTTTGGAATGTAGGCTGCAGGTCGCCTTCTCCTGAGATCCAAAGAGCAGGAAAACCCCACCCCTTCTCCCCGGCCTGGAGAAGGGACGTTTGTTCTGAAGCAGGGGGGCTGGTGACAAGCCTATGGCACTGAGAACAGAGCTTCTAGGAAGTTCCTAGAAGAAGCTGGTCAAGGGAAAAGGCCTGTGGTCTGTGGTCAAGGTTCTGGTGGAAGCGGGAGGGGCAAGGGAAGAAAGACCATGCATTCACTGATCAGCGCAGACTGAGCCCCCTCAGAGCCAGGCTCCCAGCTCCTCTGAAGACAGAGATGCATGAGAATGGCCCCTGCCCTGGAGGGAAATTTGTGGCCCAGTGGGGGAGACAGGCATGTAAACAGAGAATTATAAAACAGCCCAGCAACTGCTATCATGGAGGTATAAGAGGGCTATGATTTCACTGGGATTCCAGTCCATGTGTTTTTCCAGAAATTACACCCAGGGGGAAGCTGCCCACCCCACCCCTCACTCACCACCGAGGGTTTCTGTCCCTAGATGAGCACTTGAAGGGACAGAAGTCTTTGACCCTGAGCTGTGCTAGAACAGTAACACAGGAAGGATGCGTGGGAAAATAATCTCAGAGCAATGGGAAAACCCAAGGGGCCAAAGGTCTCAGGAACTGATGAGGACTGTGCCAGCCGCTGGGACGCGTGACAGTAGGCTGGGGGCAGGAGGGAGGCCGAGCCAGGCCCAAGATGGAGAATTCTGGGGCTGGGGCCACACTCAAACCCATACAGACATCAGAGACCCCCACAGACATCAGCCTCTTGCCTTCTGCTCGGCCCGTCTGCTTGCCAGCCAGGACAGCAGCTTACAGACCCCGCTCCCTTCCACACCTGCATGGTTCATTGCAAACTGCAAGCGTCTCCTGCCCTCTTTCCTAATTTGAAGGATGCCACTGATCCCATGGGGCACAGTCAATTGGATAACAGCTTTTGATAAGGGAAAAATGCTACCTGAATTGTACACATCTCGTGGAAACAACCCAAGTGCCCATCAATACATGAGCAGATTAATAAAATGTGGTATATGTATGCCATGGAGTTCTACTCAGCTATAAAAAAATGGTGATCTAGTATCTTTTGTAACAACTTGGATGGAACTGGAGACCATTCTTCTAAGTGAAGTATCACAAGAACAGAAAAGCAAACACCACATGTACTCAATACTAAATTGGAACAAATTAGTATGTGCACATATGGAAGTAAAACTCAATGGAAACGGAGCAGGCGGGGGGGGGGGGGAGGGGAGGGGCAAATTCACACCTAACGGGTACAGTGCACACTGTCTGGGTGAAGCGCACACTGATAACTTAGACTCAAGCTGTACATTGAGCTTATTATGTAACCAAAACGTGTGTACCCCCATAATATTCTGAAAATAAAATTGTACACATCTCAATTATAAGGTGCATTCCAATTTCAGAAACATAACATGTAAAAAAAGACATCTCAGATTTGAAGAAATGCCTAAAATTTGTGTTGACTCCTCAGGCTCCCTAAGCTGCCTGTATCATTGCCCTGTGGGGCTCACAGTCAGGAAGTCCTTCCTGTTGTCTACCTACCTCTCTTTTTAAGAATTTAAGGCTTGCCCGCAGAAGAAACAAGGTGGACAGTAAACCCAACTACATATTGCTCAGAAGGAAATTGCATATCCTCAAAGCCTGTTTATGGCGTTTATGTTCCCTGGATGCTCCCCCCAACACAAAGGTCATTCTGTCTCATCACTGACTCCAGACAGCTTAGCACCAAACCAAAACCCGGTAGCTGGGCACAGATCCAGCTCTGTAAGATCTATCACCTTCTGTTTGCGGCTCCTCATTTCCAAATTCCTGAACACACCAAGAGGCCATGAATTTCCAACTAAAGGGCAAGAGGAGGGAGAGAAAACGCACTGGACTGAGTCAGGTCTGGGCTCAAACACCAGTTTTGCCACAGACCAGCTGTCGAGACCTTATTCAACCTCCCTGAGTCTCAGTTTCCTCATCCGTAAAATGGGGGTAAGGAGCCGTACCTTCGAGTGGCTGGGAGTACTACACAAAGCCGATGACACGGCATCAGCAAACATGTCCGGAACACAGGACATGCTTGGTAAACGTCCGTTCCCTTCTATGTAAGCCCGGAGGCAATCATGGCACCTCCCTGTGCCTCCGTGTACAGTGACTTGCACAGTGTTTACTATGGCTCAATTCCAAGCATTTTATGCATCTCAACCCACTTAGTCCTCACCTCAACCCTGTGAAGTGGGTTCAGTTCGTATCCCATTTCACAGAAGAAGAAACGGCAGAAGGAGAGGAAGAAAGTGATGTTTAAGATCCCGTCTACTGTAAGTCAAAGCAAGCTTGGGACACTGTACAAGGCAAGCGATTCCCATCAAAAAACATCCCCCTTTTTTCTGAGCTGTCCACTCTCCCACGGCATAAGTTTGAGTTATCTGAAAATTGACTCGTGTGGAAAACTCCTGACCGTGGTTGGCCATAGAGGCAGCGACAGGAGGAGTCAGTGTAACTGTTCTGCACAATTAGTGCCCATCGGGCTGGTGTTCTGGAACCCCATCTGCCCCACGGAGGAGGCTGCAGCAGGAGCCTCCGGAAGCAGGAGGCCGGAGGGCAGGGCAGCCCAGCGCCCTGTTGCTCCTTGAAATCCATCTGCGGCCACGTTGCAGGAAGCCCCCTCACACTCCCAATTAGCTGGCAGCAGAGACTTGACACCAGGCCAGCACTGAAGGCCAGAGGAGGCCTGGCTGTCACCGGCATTGTTCAGCTCCATCTGACGCATATCCACCCCCCTGCAATGTTTCCTTGTTCCCTGGCAGACCTCAGAGATGCACGCATCCGAAACCAGGTCTGGAGGGAGAGGGGGAGGGCAAAGGGAGGGGCTGCGGAAGACCTCAGAAAACACGGGCAGATTTCAAATGGACAGAAGAGAAAGCTCGCATCAGAGACAGCCCCAGTGACCCAGACGCTGCAGCCGAGTACACACGGCTCAGAACACCCCGAGGCACACACAGCGCACATGCCAGACCACTGCCAGACCCAGATGCAAAGTCACTCCCTGGTGCTCCGGCCCCACCCCAGGCAGAGCAGCTCAGACAGAAACACCAGCACACCCCCAGGCAGGGGCGTCTGTGTGGCCCTGAGCACAGCTGACTGCGGGAGGCCAGATGGGGGAAGGACCCGGGGAGGGGAGCAGCGGCCAGCAGAGGTGGGGGTACAGGAGCAGCCCCAGGCCCCTGAAGCACCCCGAGATCTCTGCACTTGTTTCAAAACACCCACTGCAGTCTGGGCAAGGGCGAATTCCCCTTGGATTGCCTGCCCCACCTGAGCCCCCGCTAGCCTGCTGGGACAGCGGGAAGGGATAAGGCACGTTGGCAGGAGCTGGGTAGGAGGCATCAGAAACAGAAGGGCAGGTGCACAAATGACAGAGTGCCGCCGAGAGGAGAATGAACCCCCTGAATATTATGGCATGGAAGCACGGGGAGCAGGGATTTTGGGGGTAGAGGTGGTGAGGAGGGGCAAAATAGACTTTAGGGCTTGTGGGACAACCATATTACATGAACACATACAACATACGTGTACTTCAGACACATAATCCCATTTAATCCTTTCAACACTAGGTACGAGAAGCAAAAACATCCCTTTTTTCCGTATGAGGCTCCTGAAACTTAGAGAGGAGAAGCAGTTGGCCAAGGTCACACAGCTCTGAGTGCTTGAGCTGGGACTCGAACCCAGGATGGCCACTGCAAATTCTACACTCCTGCAGGCGCGCCAAGTAGCCTGGATGCTAGAGGACAAGGCAGAGCGGCGACGGGCCTGGGAGCTGTGAGGGCAGAGATGGTGGGAGGGCAGCTGCAGAGGCAAGCAGAGAGGCCGAGGGGCCCCTGCCGGCCTGGACCCCCAGCTCCTAGGCAGGACAGGGACTGGGGAGCTCAGGCTGCTGTGACTCAGTGGCTGGGCCTCCAGGGAGCATTTCTGGAGCCCAGACAGCTGTGCACCGTCTAGGAGCCACCTACCCAGCAGAGACACTGAGCCATTACTCACAGCTGTTACTCACTGTGCCTCTGCACCCAGCCCCCAGCACATCACTTCCTCCCACTCTGTTCCCTAGGGTGGCCGAGGGGAGCCAGCAGATCTGCCCGGTCCCCTCCCTCGCTTCGCTAGCTCCAGTCCAGCCAGCGCATCCCCACCTGAGTCACTAGGACAGACGTGGGGAGATTCTGGCCGGCTCAGCCCTGACAGCTGTTGCCCTCTGCTCTGTTCCAAGAAGCCAAGCTGCCTGGAGCAGTGGTCACTGGTCAAAGAATGTTCCGGTCCCGCGCTAGAGGGACCTTCCCAGAATCTCAGCTGGAATCCCAGCAGATGCCTGAAGAGCCTGTAGGTCCCCCACCTCCATGCTGGATGGCTCTTCTAAGAGCCCCAAGAGTAGGAGCCTCTCTGTTCAGAAAGATCCACAGACTTGCAAAGTTTCGGCACTGCTGGAAAGAGAGAACTCTCCTAACGCCAACATCTCATTTCACAAAGGAGGAAACTGAAGCCCAGAAAGGGGAAGTCATTTGTCTGAAGTCACACAGTGCCAGAGGCGGACTAGCAGGCCACCTGACTCCCTTGCCATGGGTCCTTCCACTGCACTACACAGTCCCCTCCCTCTGCCCCATGTCAGGGCAGGCCCCTGAAGTCGACTCCCACTCCCTCCTCTTGCAAAGCAGCTGCTTGTCCGGAACACTGGAAACGGGAGATCTGAAGGCAAGATGAGGAGGGAGGAAGGAAGGAGTCGTAGCCAGGCAGTGGCTCCTGGGGAGGAATCACTTTCTAACAGGGAAGGGGCATCAGGCTCCCGGCCACAGACTCAGAACCGTCTGCCCAGGAGGCAGGGAGATGGACCCCGAGACCTCTGGAGACTCTGGAGGTGAAAGGCCAGGCCCTCTGGCAGGAAACAAAGGGAGGAATTCCTGGGGTCCCAGCTGGGGACTTGGGAGAGTCCCGGCCTCCTCTCCACTCACCTCTCCTCCCCCGGCCCCCACCCCTCACCCGGGCTCGCCCCAGCTCTCCCAGGGCTCCAGCCTGGAATCCAGGCCTGGCCACTGCCTCCGCTCCCACGCTCAGTGCAGCCCTGCTTGGCCAGCCACAGCACAGGCAGCCACGTGCGTGGCGGTGGAGGCAGCTCGTGAGCCACCGACGGATTCCTGCTAAGCCTCCAGAGGAGCCACGTCTATCTCTTGAGCTCTCCCTGCCCTCTCTAGGCAGCTGCACTCACTCCAGCCAAGACGCCCCTGGCCCTGCCCCCACTCTCTCCCCTGCCACATAACAGTAATGACAGCAACAGCAACAGCGATACCCCGGGGTTGCACAGCACCGCTGCACACCAGACCCAAATCTGTGTCCACATTTGTAGATGGGTGAAGGGGAGCCCCGGCAGCTCGGTAAGTCTTCCATGGCCACACAGCCTGCAAGGTGGGGTCAGGATTCCAACCTAGACGATGCGGCTACAGAGCCTGTGAACTGGACCCCCAGGCCACACTGTCTCATGGTAGCCCCTTGCTCTAAGCTCCTGAAATCCCTGCTGCTTCATCAACACAGTCCCTGGACACCTGCGACATGCCAGGCACCTGGCCTCAGAGACACTCAACATTCCTCCCCTGTCTCCACACTCACCAGGCCACTTGCAGTCAGCAGACGGGCTCCTCCCCACTGACTAGGGGACACTCCTATTCATTTATGCATTCAGCAGTGAGGGCCTACTGTGTGCCAGGCCTCATGATAAAGAAGCCTCTTGGCGTCTTAAAAATATGAGTTGCCTGCAGTCTACCCTCACTCCTGCCTGCTGCAGCTCATACTGTGTGATGGCCTGCCAAGGAGGGCTCGCTCTTGGAGTGAAAGATCTCCCAGGAAGGAGAGTACAGGGCCTCCTTGGCCACCTGATCCAGGAAGGGAAGACAGCACATGGGCGAGAAGTCCAGAGAGATCAGAGAGATGAAATGACTTGAGAGAGGATTTCCCAGGCCCAGGACTGAGGAATGTGAACACAGGACTCCAGGGACCCAGGTCCTATGTTCTGGCCTGTCCCCAGGCCACCCCTGCCCAGTATAGCCTTCACAGCTTCCCAAATGTCCTTCCTAAATCATGTTTCTTCTATATTAAAACCCTGGGCTGCTCCCCTGTTTAACCTAGCCCAGAAAACCCCCCAGCCCCAGGCCCCAAGCAACACCTCCAGGTTGTCCCTGAAGCCACCCTTTCCCACACATGCCATTTTTAAGCCACTATATACTGTGGGCTTGCTCTGTGCCAGGCACTGCGTTCAGCGCTTCACAAATAGTATCTCATCTCATCCCTACCATAACACGACGGGATTGAAATATTAACCCCATTTTACAGATGCAGATACTAAGGCTCAGACGACCGATGTCCCACCGGTGGCAGGCAGCAGAGCAGGGAGGGAGACCCAGGCTTGTCCGACTCTAACGCAGGGCTGGAGCTGTTACTGTATCCATGCTTACCTGCACACCACTGCGCTCTGCGCGTGCCTTCGCCTGTCCTGAAGAACGCTTTGTCCCTCCACCACCCCCCACCCCTGCAAAACTCCTTCTCAACCTTTAAAACACATCTCAATGGCACCTCTTCTCTGAAGCCTTCTCCACTCCTCCAGCTCACGTGAACCGCTTCCTGCTTGACGTTCCGGCTGCATTTTGCAGAAACCCTCTGTCTACTCCCCTTTGTCTCCCACTGGACTGTCTCCCTGGCCTTTCCAGCTCCATACCTGGCACCTTGCCTGGCACAGGGTGGGTGCCCTAAAAAGCTTCTAAAGTGAGCAGTCAGGAGGCCCCAGTGCCCAGCTGGACGCGGTCGCTGCCTCACAGCCTCCACAGTGGGCACTGCCCCGAGAAGCCAAGCCCTGGGGCCAGCCCACCTCTGCCACCCCCATCACAGGCAGGCATCAAGGGCCCCCCAGTCACAGCCCAACACCCCAGCTCGTGGCCCTGAGTGGAGGCTTCTCCCCATGCCAGCCCCCCTTCCTGGCTTGGCGGCCCCTCTCACTCAACCAGCTCTGCTGTTTCTGGGAGTCTCAGCCGGTGATTAGGGCCCTAATCAGCAGGACTTCCTGCCAGCGACTGCCAGAGGTGGGGGCGGGGCGGGGAGGGAAGCAAGGTCAATCCAAGGTGAAGTTCTGCAGCCTGGGACCAGAGCACGACCAAGGGAGGTGGACTCACAGACCCTCCACCCCTCCAGCCCTTCACTTCACAGGTGAGGATGCTGAGGCCCAGCGAGGGAAGGAACTCATCCGCAGTCGAGGGACAGAGCCAGGGACAGACTCAGATCTGTCCACTTGAGGGGCACTACTCTCCCACTGGCCAAAAACAGGGACCCCCAGGGCAGAGACCCTCCCTTACACTCCCTCGAAGCCCTCAGCCCTGCCCCCACCCAGTACTGAACCCCCAGGCTGCTCCCATAAAGCGTGGTTGTAGACCAGCTGATTGGCCAGGTCTGGTCAAGGTCAAGGGCCAAAGGTGAGGCCCACCTCTAGATGAGCAATGGCCTAGAAACAGGGCAGAGGTGAGCAGGGGCCAAGGAGGAGAAGCAAGATAGGGCCGGGCTGAGCTCAGGAACCTCCCCAGCTGTCATCGTCATCAACCCAAGCCCATTCTTTCTCCAAAAAAAAAAACTTAATGCCTTTTGCAGCTGCAACTGGGCGGGCCAGAGATCCGGAAATGGAGCTCACCCCCAACCCAGAGCAGCCCCAGCCTCCCTGGGTGGGAACCCAGCTGGGTGGGGAGTGCAGCTTGGCAGGCCTTGCGGGCTGACCCCTACTAATGAGGAATGTCAGGGGCACCGGAAAATGGAGACCCCAGAGAGGGCAGAGGCCTAGGATGGAGAAGAAGTGTGGCCAGGAGCGCTACCCTACCAGGGGTTCAAAGCTCTCAGCTTATATGGCATGCAGGAAGGGCTGGACACGGTTCTCCCCCTACCCCTACCAACAAGGGACTGAACGAAAGTTACAGCAAGAGGAATGCAAGTTAGATTTCAGAGCGACCTAGAGGGTATAAGACAATAATTTGCAGCAGTTATTTGGGGATCCTACTTTAAAATGTAGGTGCCCCCTCTATGGATATAGCCCTTGGTCCAGGGTAGCCTGACTGGAGGCCAGGCCAGGTCCTTGCCAGGGCTGGGAGTCTGCAATGATGTGACTCTCATCCATGATGGGATGGGATCCAAGAAAGGGAGCTTGGGCTGGTTTATAATAACACATCTTGTTTACGGTGATGGCAACTTTCTCAGAGCCCTCCATAAACACAGCTCTGCACAGCTCCCTGGGCCGACAGGGCCTCTAGCTCCTTGCCTGCCCCCTAATCACAGAGAAAGAGAGACAGTGGGGGAAAGGAAGACTCTTCTCTGGGATCTGATGCTAGAACCCTTAAGGGGACATGATGCCAAGATCTCCTCCACTCTCTGGTCCCACAATTCTCCCCATCTTGGGGATGGGACAGCCACGACGAGAGGAGTGAACCAACAGTTGGGGTCCTGGAGGAAGGCCACCAACACCACCAATGATAATGACAATTACTAACCTTGATCGAGCGTGTACTACGCACACTGCTCAGAGTGCTTTAAACAAATGAACTCACTTGATCCTCACAACCACACCACGAAGCAGATACTATTATCCCATTTTACAGTGGGGAAGCTGAGGCTCACAGAGATCCAGTCACTTGCCAAGACCCCACAGCTGAGAAACGGGGTGTCATGAGTTGAGCCCCAGCAGTCTGGCTCCAGACTCACATTCTCTGCCTTGCCATGGACCTCTCGGTGAGCACAGCCCTGTACCCGAGTCTAACACATGCTCACCAGGCCCTGCCAAAAACCCTCGCCCCTCGGCCCCCCAGCAGCCAGTCACCTGTGTTGAGCAGCACTCTGCCAGGCACAGCAAGGATCGCCACGGAGGCAAAAGGTGCAGGCCTGCCCTCAAGGAGCTTGTAATCCAGCTAGGAGACAGGTGAGCCCACAGGAAACTTGCAGGGATCATAGAAAGCTAACCGGGTCCACAATCCCTGCCAGAGAAGGCCGAGGAGGGTTCCTGGGGGAACCGGACCCAGGACTGGGACCCCCATGGTGGCAGAAGGGCCCAGATTCCCCCCAGACACTCCTCTGATCACTCATCCCTGCCCAGCTCCCCGGGACCCCGCCCTTCTGGGCTGGTCCCTCCAGCCTCCCACACCCAGGCCTGAGTTGCAGGCTCCCAGCCCTAAAAAGGCAGGGATTACAGAGCCCAGACTAGCCCCAGAGGAGGCAGCGCCAGGGACTGGCCCGGGCCCACCTACCACCCCTCCCATACTGGCTCTGACTCCACAGAGACCAGCCTCTCTCCTCGAGGGACAATGAGGTGGGGCAAGTAGAAAGATGGCCAAGGCCACCAGCCTGGGTCGAGGCAGGCCTGGGACGCAGCTGCGCTGGGGGTCTCGAGCCTCCTGCGGCCTCCCCCTCGGGGATGGGAAAGTGCTTCGGGCGACTGGAGAGAAGGAAAGGGAAGAGGGCCACGTGTGACCTTGCATAATGAAGGGGGCACTCAGGGAGGCCCCCCTGCCACCCCGCCCCTTGTTCCAGCTCACTTGTGCCCACACCTCTGCATGCCTGATAGCCCTGGACAGCTAAGAGCCAGCCAGCGAGGGAGCCACCAAGCCAGAGTCCAGCAGGGGACACTGCTGGGGACAAAGTCTAGGACTGTCCTCTCCATTCTCAAAAAACCACCCTCTCCCTCCCCCACTGCCACACCCACTTCTGATGTGCTTTTTTCACAGTCCAGTAACTGGGATGGCTTTACCACTTGTCTCCTATGCATGCCCCACCCCCAAACCCATCCGTCACTGGGCCTCAGTTTCCTTTCTGGGGCCAAAGAGACTCATGGCCGCAGAAATAAGCCACCAGCCAGAACCACTTGCAGCCGAGAGCCTTTGCCGGCCACCCAGTTCCCACCCTGGCTGCTCCAGGCTCACGGCCCCCTCCGCACACTCGGGTCTCCCGCTCCTTCCCCACATACCCTCCCTCCATCACTGGGTCTCTCTCAAACCCCAGGGAAGAGCGTCCTAATTAAGCACCTCATCTAAGACTGGAGAGAGGGGCTGACGTTAGGATTAGAAAGGACCCCGCCCCCCAAAGCCAGGACTGCAAAAGGGGCTGCCCTGAGTGGAGGTGGCAGGATGAGTGGGGTGACCTCCGCCTCCCGCTCCAGCCTCCTGCTCAGGGCATCGCAGAGGAGAGGCTGCAGGGGAGGTAGGAAGGATGGAGCCCAGGGCGGTTGCAAGCCCACCCCAGAAGCCCACATGGACATTCCATCGCAGGAAGCCCAAACCTGCCTGCATCTGGGTCTGGGAACTCTTCAGCCCCACCCCCACCCTCCTCCTCTCACTGCCCACCACAGGGAAAACAGGTTTGGAGAGGTGACCCGCTCCCAGTCCTGAGAGGCCCTTGAGAACAACTGCCTTGGCTTGTACCCGCCCCCACCGTGCTAGTTACACAGACCACTTCAAGCTGCCCTGACAACCCTGCATTGTTTACAAATGTGGAAACTGAGGGTCAGGTGAGACCCGCCCCAGGGTTTGCTGCGCCTCGCATCCTGGCACTGTCCTCTGCCGACCACCTCCAGGCTGGCTGGGGAGGCCCCTGTAGGGGAGGCCACACTCGTTGGAGGCTCAAGGTGCCCAACAGGGAGCAGCCACCCCCCTGGGGCCCACAGCAGGGGCAGGGAACTGCAGGCGGGGGCAAGGGCTTTGGTGCTGGATGTCCCTCCCACTGTGCCACACAGCCCATGGGTGTGCTCCAGGCCTCGCGGGGTTAACCAGCAGGGCCAGGCACAGAGTGGGCCCAGAGGAATAGGAAGAACCTCAGAACCTCTGCAGGAAGCAGCTGGGGCAGACCTGGTGGGCAGCTGCGGGTGGCGCACAGTGCCAGGGCAGAGCGTCAAGCTCTCTGTTCTCCAAACGTGGGAGGGAGGAAGGGGACCCTGTGAGTCCTCTCTCTGCCCACGCCCCAGGCCAGAGGCCACAGCTTCCCGATCCCCCATTCTGGTGCTAGAGAACTCCCCAGCTCCAAGAATCCCAGGCCCTCGGCGTCCCAAGAGACCTTCCAGGTCATCGCCTCTAACCACAACCCAGCACAGGAACCCTTCCAAGCCCTTCTCCAGCTTCTGTGGAACTCCCCCCAGGACGAGGAGCTCACTACCTTACAAGGCAGCCCATTCTCCCGCTGACTGCCCAGGGGCCTTAGGAAGCTCTTTACTTAACAGAGCCGGGCTTCCACCTCTGGGGCCCCCTCTTTCAACCAAACAAAAGTCCATTCTGCCCCCTACCACTCTGCTTTCTGCCCCCACCTCAGTAGAAACAGAACACTGAGGGTTCCCAAACTCCAATGCTTTGGCACAGCCCATCAGAGACGAGAAGATGATCACAAAACAGTACTGTCTCCCCTGAACCATCGTGAACCCTATCCTAGCCCCACTCCACCCAGCCACCAGCTTCTCTGGGTTTATCTTTCTTGATGCATCCACCCCGTGGGAAGTTCTGCACTGGGCTCCAAGGGAAGTGAAGTAGCAGAAGTGCGAGAGGGCTCAGGGACAGGGGTTGGGACCAGAGGGTCCCAGGACCCGACCTCCATCACCCTGAACTCTCAGCTCCAGATGCAGGTGCTGGCTGCCAGCTTTGGCGGCCCCGTTGGACTGGCTGAGACCCCCAGCCTGGCCCCAGCCCACTCCTCTGCAGCTCCCGGCCCTCAGCAGGCAGCAGCGGCCAGGCCAACTCCAAACTGAGACCCCAGCATTGATTCCATTTAGGGCTCTACCACCAAACTCTCCATCCCAATCCAGATCCTCCCCCCTCCCTCCCAGCCCCTGGGCCAGAGGGGTCAGGCAGGTGCCTCTCCTGCTGCAAACCCTGAGGTCCTGGGGGAGAACTGGGGTGGGGGAGACAGGAGAAGCCGCCAGCTGGCAGAAGCAACTTAAGGCCAGTCTGAGCCACAGTGGTCCCCACCCCCTAGGCAGTTTCTGAGGGGAAGAGAGAGTGCCCCCCTCACACCCCTACACCTGCCTCTGTTCTGCCACACTGAGGGATAGCTGGGGCTTTCCCAAGAGAAGCCCCTGTCCCCAAAGATGCTGGAACCCTAGTATGTAGTTCTCTCTTCTCTGCCCACCCACAGCCACCTGCCTTCCTGCCCTCCTGAGTCGGCTCCTCCCCATCTTGTCCCCAACCCCACCCAGACCCCTGCAGGGAGCCCAGCCTGGGAGCACAGCAGGCTTCCCTGGGTCACCCCCTCAGCCACCCCTCCCAGTTTCCTCTTCTAGCACAGTGGCCAGACTAAGACATCTGGGCAGGCAGACCTGCCTGGGTCCATAGCTGGGGCTGGGGGCAGACACTGAGGTCACCCTGCAGGGACTCCCAGCCTAGAAAGGGGAGACAGGAGGACACCAGGTCAGAGGAGGAGAGGAGGGTGAGGAAAGGAGGGTGCAGGGGGAGGGGGGAGGCAGCTGCCCATGTCTGTTCATTAACCACCTGGATTAGCCATTTCTGCCCAGAGGGGTGAGGAAGGAGCAAGAGCTGGGGGTTGGGGAGGGCAGACGGGCCCTCATGCCAGGCTGTGTCCATGCTGAGCAGTGGAGTGGGGGAGAGGGCTCTGAACCCCAAACCTTCCAGGCCTGTCAGCCCCCTGCAGCCTGGGTCAGCCCTCCGGGAGCAAAGAGCCCCAAGGAGGAGAAAGGCGCCCTGACAGCAGCGCCAGTGGGTGGCAGGGAAAGAAATGAAGAGGACACAGTACCTAGGCCCCTGCCACGGGCAGGCAGGTGGCACAGGAGACCCCCCCAAGCTTCCCCCTCCCTTGGTCCCTGTGTCCCCACTCCCCAGCTGGCCTCGGTCCCAAGCAGCCACTGACACCAGCACCTTCCCCAGCAAACCGACTCCTTCTGACTGGTGGCTCTCTCAGCACAGGGACAGCCGCACCCCAGACATCCCTGCCAGCACCACAGGAACATCTGAAGACAGGGGATTGACAGGGTGATGCCTGAGGGGCTTGCCCAGCCCAGGGACAAGGCACCAGGCAGGCTGACCTCACCTGCCCCAAATTTATGCCTGATGGGTGGTCTCCACTGCATCAGTGCCAACAGCCCAGCAGCCCTGCCAGCTCCATCTCCCTACACACATACACACACAGACACACACAGACACACACTCACACACACACACACACTCACCTTTCCTGCAGGGGCGCCACTGAGTGGGGTGGGTGTCTGGGCCAAAGGACTCCCTGGACTGGGTGGTGGCCAGTGGTGGGGGCAAAAGCTGTGGCTGGCAAGAAGCTGGTTGTCCAGAGGAAGGCAGTGAGTGAGCACTGTGTCCAGGCAGGGAGCGGGTGCAAGGAGCAGAGCTGGTCCCAGGGCCACTGCTGGGAGCAACTGAGCTGAGGGCTCAGCTAGCTGGGTTCCAACCAGTGGCTGGCTGTGGGGCGGGCCAGTGGTGCACCGCCTCCTTCCCGGAGGCAGCCAGCAGTCGGCCCCCTCTGCCAGCAGCCGCCTCCTTTAACCCCTGCAGCGCTCTGCGGGCTGCACTTTACCCAGCTCAGGCCAGGCTTGGGCATGGCATAGGCGCCTGGGCAGGAGCTTGCCCGGAAGTGTGGCCCATCCCTCCTTCAACCCAAGGCCCGGCAGCCTCCCTGAGGACTCAAGGGGCAGGGCCAGTGGACTTGGGGGACAGGGGTGGGGAAGGGGGTAGGGAGGAGTCAGGACCCTGAGAGCCAGAACCCCATGGAAGAGACACACCTGCAGAGAAGTGGCCAAAAGGCTGCTGGGTGAGGAAGGATGTTAGGTGAGATGATGATGACAATGATGATGATGATACAGCAACACTCAGCTTTTGTTCAGCACTCTGCTTTCTGCCATTTCCAACTCATTTTGTGACTGGAGACCAGGAATCTCACTTCTGAACCTGTTTTTTCTTCAGCTGTCAAATGTGGGATAACAGTCCCTGCATTTTCTCTGGGCTGAGTCAGGATGTTTGTGACTGTATATTCCAAAGTGTTCTGAACCAAGCTCTAGTTAATGAAATGCATGCTTCAGTTCTCTTTGAAATGCATCAACAAATAAGATGGATCGATGGAAATGTGATGAAACAGACATACCAAAGTGTTCATTATAGAATTTAGGGAGTTTATCATGTAATCATGTCACCTTTTATATACATATGAGAATTTTTATCACTAAAAATAATGGGGGAAAAGAGATGTGAAATATTTGGAGCACCAAATAAACGATAAAAGTGAAGAAGCAGATAGGATTATTTAGACCTGTGAACTAAAAATAAAATCCTAAGCCCTCTGCTAATTGAATAGACCCCTCTGGGCCAAGGGGACCCCAGAAACGCCATAAAACTGAGTTCCCAGCCACGATAGGATGGGAGAGATAAAGCACAATTCATATGCATGATTTCCCTTCATAAATATTCATGACTCCTCCTATACCTTGTTGAATATGTGTATTTGACTACCCTGCTCAATATAAAATCCTGCTGCCTTTTGTCTCTTCTTGAAAGCACATGTGCCTGGTTTCTGGCTGAGAATCAGTTTCCCAACCTGTTGGAATGGCCTACCAACAGGCTGCTACCCTTTCTGAGAAATAAAGCACTCCTTTTCCAAAGTATAAACCTCGGTAATTTCATTTTAGTTAACAGAGGAAGAGGAAAAGTCATTTGCTGCAACCTATTGTATGCCAGGCATTAAACAGCAGTCTCTCTCATTTAATCCTCAAATCATGCTTGTCATTGTAGCTGGAACAGGTGACCTCCGAGCAGGTTGGTGAGCTGTGGAAGGCCAGGCAGGACCATACAGAAGAGGACCTCAGACCCAGGCATGCGGGCTCCAGAGCCACAGTCCTCACCACTCAGACTTCCAAAGGCTGAAAGGCCCTTCCTTCTTTTCCCCATCTGGGCCAGTGACCTCCACCTCTGAGCCTCAGTTTCCCCTGCTGCATGATGAGTTGGCATCCAAAGGTCTTTAAGAACTTTTCCAGTCCTAACACTCACTAATTTTATTAATTCAGCCAAACCCTTCCCCAGGCTTCAATTTTCCCCAGGAGTACAATGACAAGAGAAGCCCACAGTAGGGACAAGATTTTGGAGCATCCGGGGCCAGAGGCACAGGGAGATGGTTAGCACTTTGGAGGGCTGCCCCACCCCCAATAGAGGACAGTGAAATCCTTGGGGGGGCTGGACGGTGAGGGACTCCTTCTCAGGACCTTACATGGGTGGGGGGCAGAGTTAGAGGCCTCATTCCACCCTGTCTCCACAGCAAGCTGACCATATCCCCTCCAGGTGGAAAAAGACTCTGGGTTCCTGGAGTCCCAGATTTCAGCATCTCAGAACCCACCAGCCTCGACAGCAGCCTCAGTCCGCAGGAGTGCAGATGCTGCCCAGCGATGGCAATGATGGCGGAGACTGACAGATCTGTGGGGACGCCTGGCCCAGTCCTCTCCAGCCCCAGCCCCAAACCAAGTCTCCCACTCACTCTCACCAATTCTGGCCAGGCGGCCCCACAAATAGCCGTATTCTGCCCAACCCCTACACCCACCCCACCCCCAACAGACTAAGGGCCCCTCAGGGCTTAGATCAGCCCTAGTCGGGGGACAGAAGTTAGAGGATTCTGAGTCAGTTCCAGGTCTCCAGTCTCCTCTAAAAGTAGAGGGGGAGTATGCTATAAAACTGGAACCCTCTTCCGCTCACAGGCCCCAGAATGGCAGAACTCATCATCCACCCCTTCTCCTCTGCCCAGCCTACACCCACATCATCCTGATTGACAGCAAAGGGTCCCAGCTCCCCACTGCCTCTCACGTCTAGTCCCAGCTCTGCAGCAGGACATCCCAGCCCCCGCCTCCCCCACCTGCTCTCCCTCCACCCCTCAACTCCGACTTCCAGGCCAATCCCTCTTCTCCCTGTCAGCATTCGGGGCTCAGTTCAGAAGCCACATGCTCCCTGGACCCTTCTCTGGCTGCACCACTTGGTGGAGACTGTCCTCTGCCCTGGACACCCAGGGCTCTGCTCATTTGCTAATGCCCTGGCACAGTCGGTTGGGTGCACTTCTGTATCTCCTGTTTGTTGAGCAGTGAAAGATTTATTCATCCTTTTCCTTTCCCTTTCCTGCTTTGTTCAGTGCTTAGCACAGGGTTGCACATAGCAGATTCTCAGTAAATGTGGAGCGAATAAATGAATGATGGAGAGATGGCTGGATGATTGATTAACACTTGAATAAAGGAGCATTTGAAAATGCTCAATACTGTACAAGGCTGTATCGAGATAACTGTACACAGACTGTCTTTGAAGCTCTGTAACTGCAGGCAGAAACACTGTGCTAGGACTGGGGAGCCACTGAACTGACATAGGGACGTCCCAGACATGTCCCACAACCCCCAGGTCTGCGGCAGATCCAGGGACCTTGAACGCCACCTCCTCCACCTGCTCTCAGGAGGCTTTGGAGGCTACACTGCCCACTCTACCCCAACGTCACCCCCTCTCTGCAGCTGCCTGCTCCAGCGCCGGGGCGCAGAACCGGGAACGCAGCAGGTCCCTAGAAGCCATGGGGAGAGGAAGTCAAGGAGCTGGAGGACTTCAAAGAAAAACAGCCGCCTTCCTCTTTATTTCCAAGAGCTGTCCCACAGCCCATCATCCACACCCGGCTTTCCCCAGTGTCAGTCCTCCCACTTCTCTCTCACACACACGCACACACGCACACACATGCACACACGCACACACAGTGAGAACTGCCTTCTAAAGAAGACTGCTCAGCCCCCTTTCTCTCCCCTCCCCACCCCTCCTCCTAATGCACCCCCCTCTCCGCCCCCTCCTAGCCCCAAAGACCAGGAATCCCAGGACCTCCATCTCCCCCCCACCCCCTACACCAGCCCATGCCCCTTCCCCTCCTCCCTGCCTCCCACCCCAAGTGCAGGATTGCACATCTGGTTCCAGTTGTGGTTGGTCCCTTCAGGGGTAGGCCTGGGGGTTTCTCACAAAACTGAACAATACCAGCCTTGGAGCCCAGTGGAGCTGGGGGAGCGGGCAGGAGGGGAGGCAGGGGGAGGGCAGGAGATGGCAGCAGAGGTGAGGAAACACAGAACCCCGAAAGGAGAAGGGCAGTGCCTGGCACTGAGTGGGCGCCCAGTGGAGGCCTGTGAGCCACAGACAGAGGCCGCAGGAACAGATGGCAGGGGAACCAGGAGCAGAGCAAACAGGACAAAGAGGGGGTCAGAAACAGAGACTCAGAGGGAGGGGAGTGATAGAGCTGGGGGTGGGGGACAGTGCCCTGGAGCAACAGAGCGGCCATTGAGGAGGGCAGGGAGCAATGAATTGTGCGTGTCGGGGCCAGGTGCTGAGTTAGGCACTTCCACTGGGAGAGGAGGGACGTGACAGAAAGAGGACAAAGCACACAGAGAAGCAGAGGAGAAAGGGCGAGGACAAAGTCAGAGAGAAAGATGGGGCGAGAGTGTTGGGTCCAGTTCTCCCCGGCCTCTCAGCCCCGGCCCCACCCATGGCCCTCAGTGGCTGGGGACAGAAAGGGGACTCAACCCAGGGCCCCCCTCGCCCATTCCTTCATCTCACTCTGACCAACATTTCAGCGCCTGCCCTGCGTCAAACCTTGCCCATGTGGGGGCCCCATCAGCCCCTGGGAGTGGTGCGGTTCTCAGAGCAGGTAAGCACAATCACAGAGCCACTGAGGACGGGGACAGACTTGAATCCAGGGCTTCCAACTCAAGCCCTTGTCACCGTATGACACAAATGGGAATTTCAGGTCGCAGTGCTCTGTCTGGGGGACACCATGTCACGTGACACCCAGGCTCAGAGGGCCAGAGCCTCAGGTCCTCACAGCACGAGGGATAAGGTCCTCTGAGCTGGGCTAACAGTTCACCAAAACTCCCAGCAGGGAGGGGTCGGCTCCCCAAATCTTCCTACGATGGAGCCACCATTGCTAGTGCCCCAGGCCCCCCCTCTCCTCTTCCCTGTCCGTCACAGAGATGCCACATGCCCAGGTCCCAAACGAAGGGGCCACTCGGGCACAGCTCTGCTTCCCTTCCTTGAGGCCCTAGGGGAGGCTGTTCTGGGCCTCTGAATCCTGCTGGGCCCAACACACAGGCCCCACCCAGAGCCCTCAGTGGCTGGAGACAGAAAGGGGGGCTCAACCCAGGGCCCCGCTTGTCTGTTCCTGGTGGGAGCCAGGCCCTGGGGGCCACCCTAGGTGGTTGACGTATGGACATTTGAGTTGCACCCTCCCCCTCTGACCACACCCCTCCACCTGCAGCCAGGATGAGTTCCGACTGTCCCCAGGACGCTTTTGTCTCAGAGTCACACCCTGAATGCTCAGGCCAGAAGGAGGCAGGAGCAGGGACGCCCTCCTCACCACCCCCGCCTCACCACCCCCGCAGCCTCCGTTTCTTCTCACTCGTTGCATTTGCACCATCTCTCAAAGTGCAGAAATGGGCACAACATCAGGCCCTTCGCTGCACACTCCCCCCGGGAGGAAAAGCGCTGGCCCTTCCACATTCCAGCTTCCCACTCAGATTTGTCCAGCAGTCTCAGGACAGAGGACCGAAAGGGCGGGAGTCGCGGGAAACGGCCTCTGCCAGCAGCTTATCCCCAGGGCTCCCTCCCCTAATCCTGCCTCAGTTTCTAGCCAAGAGCCTCAGACTGGGAGTCAGAGCATTGGGTTCCAGTGACCAGAGGAAAGTCTCAGTCCCCTTGGCTTCAATATCTTCATCTGATGGCCTTACGGTCCCTTGGAGATTCCTAGGAACATGTTTCTAGGCAGATGTTGGTCCTTGGCAGAAAGTCCCTGCTGACGCCAGTTCACTGCACACAAATCCCTTGTCCTCCCTGAGAAGCATGATTTTAAAGCTGGAAGGACCCTGGAGTTCCAGGGCAGGATTTCCCTTGGGCCTACCCCAGAAGGACCACTGGCTCCATCCTGACCCTGTCGGGAGCCACCACCCCTCCCTCCCATAGCCCACACCCACCACCCCAAACCCATTATTATCAGGCTCCTAGACTGGATTATCAGGGAAACCCCCAGACCGAGCCGATCTGGATCCCAGGAAGGTGTTGGCAGGATCCGTGATGAAATTCTCAGAGATGAGATAGAGAGCTGAGTGGATTCCTGACCAGCAGGCAAAGGGGTGTTGATTAATAGATCAATGTCAACTTCTCCATTTGCCAAAGGGCTCTGTCCTCTGCCCTGGCTTGTTCAACATACTTATCAGTAACTTAGGTAAAGACTTAGAAGGGAGGTTTACCAAGCAAAAGAAGTAACACACACACACACACACACACACACACACACACACACACACACAAAGAACCAGAAGAAAGCACTAAGATGCTGAATTGAACTGAAATGCAAAACTGACTTTATCAATGGGCCAGAATTAGCAAGGCAACATTTCTGTTGGGGTAATGTCCTGAACCAGGGTTTAAAAGTCATAAAATACCTGAATTCATAATAGTTCTTGCCGATAAAAGTCTAAGATTTAGTGAAATCAGGAATTCGATTTAGCTGACAATACGATATGGCTGTCCCCAAAAGGCCCAAGCAATTTTGGTTGCATTAATAGAGGTATAGAATCTAGACCAAAGGAGGTGAGAGTTCCACTCTAGTCCACCAGGTTCTCTTCTGTACCCTGTAAGCCAGAGTCCACAGGAGGACAACAGTGTACACTTAAGAAACATTTGTTGATGGGTACACTGAAAGCCCTGACTTCAGCATGACACAATTCATCCAGGTAACAAAAAAACACTTGTACCTCCTAAATTTTTTGAAATAAAAAATATATATATATATTTAAACAAATATTTGTTGAATAAAAAGCACAAGGAAAGGTTAACAAACTTTAGCCCAATTTCTATTTCAGATAATAGAGATAAGACACAACAGGCATCATCAACTGCTTGAAAAATAGACCTGGGAATGTGAGCCAGGGCAAATGCTTCTGCCCACTTACACGGCCCTTGTCTCCCTGCCCTTTCATCTGGGAACTCCCTGAAGCCTGGGACCATTTCCCATTCATCTTTGAATGGCCGAGAGGCAGAAACAGCCAGAAGCAGCTGCTAGGGATGGGAGAGCATCCCGCCGCAGGGCCAGGCCTGCGGGCGCTGGTCAGTGGGGAGCGTGCTGGCCGCCCCAGGAGAGCTGACCTCTAGCCAAGCTGCCTGCTGAATGTCTGGCTGGCACCTGCTGCCCCAGCAGGCCCTGGTGCTGGCCGGCTGGCCTCCCACCTCCAGGCCTCCGCTCACCACTACCCAGCGGCCCAATGGGGACTGGTTCCAGCTGGGCACCCCTGCCCAAAGCCCAGAGCTGCCCACCGGCCCAGGTCCAAGCCTTGGGTTCCTCTCCTCCTCTTCTCTTCCCTCTCCTGTCCCCCTCCCCCACTCTCATCACCAGCAGGGCCCTGTCCCCCAGCTCTTCTGTGCATCCACCTCCCTTCCCCCCAGCCCTCAGTCCCCCACACACCATGCCTTCTCCCTGCCACCTAGCCTTACTCCCCAGGGTTCTGCTCAGGGCCATCGGGGCCACCCCTGTGCCCTGGCGCCATGGCAATGAGCTGTGGGGAACTCACCCTTTGCAGTCCCCTCCCCGTCTCCCCAGAGTGTTTAATGATGGGACTTCCAGGGTTAGAGAGAGCTAGAGATTTCCCTCCTGAGGACTTCGGTCCTGCTCCTACAGATCATAATCTCTTTGCTCCACCTTGAAATGGGGCCTATCCCACTACTCCCCCAGCATGAGAATCAGAGAAACCAGGCCCAGGAGTAGGGGCAGGGGTGGGCGGGCCCAGGCTTTGGAGTTGCACAGACCACATCTGAAGCCTGGCCACCCCACTGACTGGAGGTGTGACCTCGAGCACGTTACTTAACTGCTCTGAGCCCTGAGTGTGAGGTTTGACACTCCCGCACTCCATAATGTTAGCTCCTCGGCACCCTCCTCCTTCAAATAAGCATCACCACCCCCATCCTAGAGGCATGATTCTTCTCTCCTTCCCCTCTGTCTCTCTGGCCCTGTTCAATAAATGCTCCCATTTATGGAGTGCTTTCTAGTTGCCAGACACTGTTCTTAGAGCTTCATGGGTATGAACTCATTTTAATCCTCTCAGCTACCCACTGGGTACTGACCACTGCTGACCCATTTTACAGATGAAAAAACTAAAGTTCAGAGGCATCAGCTACTATTGCTACTCCTCTTCTAACTAAAGCAGCAGCAGCAAGTGGGCAGGGACCTCAGGGCCCTTCTAGACCACACCGCGCACAACACGGGGCTCTCCTTCCCCAGCCCAGGCCCTCAGAGGTCATTTCTGACACCAGAGGTGGCTCCCACCACTGGCAGGAACCTGCTTCCTGGGACCCCTGGCTCTGCTTCAGAGGACAAATCCCCCCAAAGCTTTATTCAACAATCCCCCTCTCTTACACACACACACAATCACTCCCAATCTCCCACAGGGGTGTCTTCCCAAGCTGGATGTCCCCAGCTCTTTCAGTTTCTAGATCCTTCTACACACCAGTGCTCAGTGGTTGTTTCTTGGGTTCTGGTGCTTTTCCACTGGGCCCCCGTTCCCTCATTCATTCCACAAGTGCTTTCTGACCCCGTGCGGCCCTGTGGGCAGCGCACGAACAGAACCAGACGGACCCCCCACCCTCAAGGAGCACTTGGTCTAGAAGAGGGAGACACTAAAGAAACAAAAACACAAATATACAACATGAAAACTGTTGCATGATCCGAAGGGAAGGACCCGACGGCCAGAGGGAGGGATTGCTTGGACCCCAACGGCTGATGTGCACTCAGCGTGTGCCAGGCCCTGGGACGGACCCGCTACTTGCATTGGCCCACTTCCTCCTCCCACAGCCTGGGAGTACGTGTTGTTCTAACCCTGCTTTGCACAGCTGCGGGGCTCAGACGTGAGAAGTGAAGCCACTTGCCCAAAGTCAATGATAGCAAGGCAGCAAATAAGCAGTGGTGACAGGACTGGATCCCTGAGTCGGTGCTGTCGATGGCTGTGCCATATCATCCCTAAGGGGTTCAGAGCAAGCTCATTAAGACCCAGTTCCCAAACCAATACCCCCACACACACGCACGCGCGCCAGCAGCTGCCTGTCCAGTGCATGGGCAGCAGCCCGCCCTGGCAGTGACCCGGACACCCCACTGTGCTTCTATCCACCTACCCTAACACAGCATTGGCTGCACCAAGAGGGCAGTCCCAGACTCCAGACTCTCAGCTTGTTCTCCCATGTGGACGACCAGGATGTCACCTTCAGACCTTTATCCCTTACCCTGGAGGCCTTCTAGGTGGCTGCGGGGACCATCCAAAACAATGTGAATGGGGCTGGTGGCCACCCCCTCCCAGGCAAGCAGGGGTTGCTTGAGACAAGCCCCTGGTCTCACCAATGGGACCAGGGTTGGGGCAAGAAGGTCCCCAAACTCTGGGAAACAATCACCCCAGCCTCTCCCCAAGGCCACCAATCATGGCTCACAAAACATTGATGAGAATGAATTTACAGTCCATCAGTCCAATCCTCTCCTTGAAATGATGTGGAAAGTGAGGCCCAGGGAGGACAGGGAGGGAGTCCCAGAGTCACCGTAGAGAGGAACACAATGGAGCCAGCCAGTGCTCAAGCCCCCGCGTCACTCCAGTCCCATGAGAGGAGGAGGTGGCCTGACCCGTCTGGGATGGAAGCAGGAGCCTCACCTTGGCCCCCAACGTCCATTAGGAGGGAAAGAGCCCCTCGGGCTGCGGGTGGGGAGGGACCCACAGGGCCGCAACGAAGGAAGCCTGGGCTCCAGGGGCGGCATGGCCTGCCCTGCGCGGGACTCCCGGGCAGAGGCTGGGAGGGAAGGGTGAGAGGGTGAAGGGCCACAGAGGGAGCCCATCCCTCCGGGTGCTCCTCAGCGGGTACCCACCGGGGACTGTTTTCTTGGAACATTGTGTTCAGGCTGCGAGTCTTGGCTCAAGCCATCTACCCTGGCGAATCTCCAGCTGCCTGTTTAATAATGTACAGCTAATCGGCCATTAACTGCAGATTAAAAATAAAAAAAGTTTGGTTGCTGTTTTTGTTGGTGGTGGTTTTTTGGTTTTTTCTTCTAAGTACATGAAAAACAAGTCTCCGGCCAGCGTCCCAGGCAATCACAGCCCGCCGTGGCAAGGGGATCCTGGGAGACCCCGCCTGCCTGTGCACACCCCAACTCCTCGGAGCCCAGGTGCCACAGTGCCGGCCCTACCTCCACACTCCTGGTGACACCTGAGTCTGCTGCCCTAGGGGAGCCACACGGTGGCCTAGGAGGGCCGAGGGAGAGGATGAGGGATGTGCTGCAGGGCAGGTGGGGGCAGAGGGAGCCCAGCTCTCAACGGGCCCAGTGCTTCCTAGGAATTCCGCTTGGAGTCAGGACTTGCAGTCAGATCAAGAGAGCTCCGAGCAGAAGACCCAAGAGAGCCGCTAGGGCCAGGAGGGGGACATCGGTCCTGGAAGAAGATGCACGGTGGATAGGAAGGTCTTGCCAGACTCTCCTTGTCTCTCCAGCCTGGCGAGGCACCGCCACCCCGGACGTGTGAGCAAGGCAGTGCAGCATGGTGGCACGAGTGACCAGGAGCCAGGGGGCTGTGCTCTTGTGGCTCTGCCTGGCTCCCTGGTGACCCTGGGCCAGTCTCGTACCCTCTCTGGGCCTCCACTGCTATGCCACAAACAGAATGAGTTGGGGGTCCCCCATCCTTCCAGGGCAACTCAGCAGGTAAGGCACTGCCAGGAGGGGTCCATAATCATGATGACGGTGATGGCGATGATGACGAGGATGATGATACGTTATCATTTATGGAATGTTCTAGGCACTGTATATTGCTTATTTCTCCCAATAACTCTAACTAGGCAGGGACTGTTATTATCACCATGATACAGATAGAAAACTGAGCCTTGGAGAGGTTCAGTCACTCATCCAAGGTTACAAGGCTCGAGAGTGACAGAGGCAGAACTTGGACTCAGGCCGTCTGACCTCGGGCTCTTTACTTCGCTGCCTGAGAGGCTCCAGTCCAGGGCAGCGGCCCAGAGCCCACTGCCAGGAGTCCCGGCAGCACTTCCTGCCTCCCTGTACATCCGTGCCGGCTGTCCCCTCCTGCCACCTAGCCTCCCCTCTCACCTGGACGGGGTAGTCAGCCTCCCTTCAGTCCTTTGCTTCCCCCTCACCCCCGCTCCCTAGTCCCCCTGGGGCTTCCTACTGCACCCCAGGGCAGGGCCACACGCAGACACAGCTGCACAATCACGCACACTCGCACACACACACACACACACACACACACACACATGCATGCACAGGTACCCACGCACCACACAGCACAGGTACTCAAACTCACGCACACACATCTGCACACACACAGGCAAGGAAACCTTTGTACACGTACTCCTATGCATAAGGCCCCAAAGCCCCACACTGACAGACACTTGCCCCCACACATGCCCCCCCCCACACACACACACGTACACAGCATCCACAGACACACACAGATCCACATACACACTCCCATGCACACACGCACACACACACACACACACACACAGCATCCACAGACACACACAGATCCACATACACACTCCCATGCACACACGCACACACACACACACACACACACACACGCAAGCACAGTCGTGAGCTCCCTCCATGGGCGGTGGAGCACAGGCACCCATGGGCTGTCTGGGCAGGCAGGGCTGGACAGGTGTCCGCCATGCCCCCTGGGTGGTATTCCAAAGGCTAATAATAACACAGCACATTCCTGGCCCGAGATAAGTGGCCCCGAGCATCCTGGCACGTTCCAGCCTCAGCGTCTCACCCCTGTGGATTGCACACGCGCAGCGCCGTCCTGCAGGAACCGCAGAGGCCAGCCCTGCCCACACGAGCGCCTTGGTCAGGGGCCGGCCACTCTCCCTTCTGCTCTGCTTCCCCCTGTCCAGGGCCTCCAGGGCCATATGTGCCTCAGTTTCCCCCAGAGACACCATGCACGCCAGTGGCCTATCCCTCTGAGCTGCCGCAGGCCTGTCCCCCTGTTCTCAGTGCCCGGGCAGCCCCTGGGTGGTGGGAGCTCACTGTGGTGTGTCAAGTACCTTATCACATTGTTATTGCAGCCACGTGACAGGTGAGGGGCTGAGGCTCACTGAGATGGGATGGCCAGGAAGTAAGAGACCCAGCACGTGAACTCAGGTCTTCCACCTCCTCAGCCAGGGCTCCTTCTGTGGCCTCGTACAATCCTCCCCCCACCCGGCTCTGGGGGTCACACATCCTCAGTACCCCTCTCAGGGGAAAAGCCGGGGTTCATCACAGGCTCAGGAATGGGGGACTCTTGGTAACACACACACACACAAATGAGCGATACCCCACAAAGTGTCAGGCATTTGGGGGATGTTTTGGGGCCTCTGCAGCTACCTGAAGCTGGGAGGTGGCTCTGGAGCGGGGGACAGAAGGACGTGAGCCCTCCAAGCCCAAGTCACGAAGGGCTCTGGAGGAAACCTGGGAGCTGCCAAGATAAAGGGGCGGGGACTTGGGGAGCAAGACAGGCCTCTGGGGTGACATGGACACACAGAGTCCTGAGGGGCACAGGCCTGGGGTTGGGGGAGTAACAGGGACACAGAAAAGTCAGACAGGAAAGAGAAAGAACAGAGATATTAAGACAAGGAGGGGGAATCTGAAATACCCGGGGGAATGTGGTGGCAGGGAGGGAACGGAGACGTGGGAGCTGGAAAGTTCTGTGGGATCCTGGTGACCCCAGGGAGCAGCCCCTACTTCAGTCTCTTTCCCTCCTGTGGTCCCACCGATATCCTAGGGCTGTGCACACACATACACCCCTAAATCTTAAGCGTCCCTCTGGGCACCTCAGTCACTGAGGTCCAGAGCTGACCTGGGCTCTTCTCACAGGAGAACGCTGCGGCCCGTCCCGAAAGGTCCCCTGGATCTGGGGAGAGAGCTGGGAAGAGGCCCCAAGACCCCCACTGCCTCAGAAAGCAACCAGAGCTGCCAGCACAACCGAGGCGTGAGGCCTCCTAAGCACAGGAAGGAGAGGACGGAAGCGACCCAGGGACTCTGGGGCGTGACTTTCCCAGCCCCAAGGAGACAGGATCAGGGAGGGTCAGAGCAGCATCCCGAAGCTTGAGAGCAGCCTACCAGGCTCGGGGAGGGCAGGACCTTGGCTGGCAATGAAAGCACAGCCAGAGGCACGGGGAGCAGGGCCACGGCGGGAGTGCAGCTGAAAGAGGGGTGTGTTCCCACGAGGCCACCCCCTGGCTGGCCCGCACCCGGCCCAGTAAGGCAGCTGTGCTTCCCAGAACCCGGTGACCCCACGGGCAGCCCTTTCTGAGCAAGCCAGGCAGCCTTACAAGGACATCTCAGGGGAATTTATGGGATGGGGCAGCCGGGAGGCAGCCGGGAGCTGTCCCTCCCTGAGCAACTTCACCCCAAGGTGCCACCCTCCTCCCACCGCCTCTCCCTCTCGGCACACACTCCCAGCCCCTTCCTGGGGACACAGTGGTGGACTGGCAGGCCCAGGCTGAGGATGGGAGGGGGCTGGATACTGGGCTCCCAATTTCACCAGCTGGGAGCCTGGAGGGAAGGCAGAGAGGGGAGAGAGGGACAGAAACTGTGAAATGAGGATCCAGCAGAAAGAGTGAGCGTGTATCACCAGCTGATCGGTGAAAAACGAAGCGAAGCTGTATGTCGACGACACGTGATTACTACAGAAACAGACAGAGGCTAGAGAGAGCCTGGTTTCCAAGTTCATCCGCCTGATTCAAACAAACAACCATAACAAGACGTGTTTGAGACGCTCAGAGAAAACGTAACACAGGACAGGCTAGTAGCTGACCTAAGAAATTATTACTAAGTATGTTAACCGTGATAATGGTATTACGGTAATGTTAAAATAAAAAGTCCTTATCTGTTAATGATACATACTGAAGTATTTAAAGCAAAATGATATAATGTCTGGGATTTGCTTTAAAAACACTCCAGCAAATAAAAAAAAAAAAAGAAGGGGAGGGAGGAGTGAGGGGGAACAGAAGAAACAAAAACAGCAAAAGCGGACAGTTGTTGAAGCAGGGGTGGGTACAGAGGAGTTCGTATACTGTTCTTGCTGCTTCTGTAGGGCTCTTAAATCTCCTGTAATAAAGAACTGATACACACACAAAAAACATAGACAGAGGAGAAGTTCATCTGACCCCACATTTCCTAAAGTGTGATAAGTGAGATGTTGGAAACATGGCTCAACAATTTTAATATTTATGTATTCAGAAAAAATAAAAAATATATCATTGTAGATCGACTCCATAAATTCTGTCACTTAGAATGAATAAAAGGTTTTTAAAAAGGAGGTTGTTTCCTTAAAAAACAGCGTGAGCAATAGCACAGGACGGTGACAACAGACAGTTCCGACAGGAAGGGAGCCCACACCTCTCTGATGCACCTTGCAGGCAGGCAGGCCAGCAGGGGCTGAGGCCCGTGGACAGCCGAGGCGATGGAAAACTTGGAAAGGAAGGCAAGAATGATGCGACCCACAAGAGGGAAAGGAGGGAGAGAAAGGCGGGAGGGCCTGGGCTGCATGACAGGTTTGAGGAACCTGGACAATCATCACACAGAACAGGGAAGGAAGGGAAGACAGCAGCAGGCTGGATGGAGGTTAGACCAGGAGAGGAACCAGAAGGTAGGAATGGAAGGCAGTGAGCCTCAGTCAAAATTTCACAACATCTCACTTCTGTGCTTTGGGCTAGAGTTGTACCAACTCAGTATGGGCGTGTAGGTTATTCACACCTACTGGGAGTTTTCCTTAGTAGTCTGAATGTGTTTGATTGATAAAATGGAGAAATGAGTGTAATTTCTCAAAATGTGAGGTGCACAGAGCAAACAGTAATAAAAGGGTCCATTCATTGTCCATCAGAGCCTGAAACAGGGCCTAGGGGCTAGGCCAGCGCCCTGCAAAGGCTGCCTGCTCGCCCAGGTTCCAACTTCACACCTCTAGGAAACTGCGCATGGAAGGATGAGGGACACAGAACTTCTAGAAGCCCTCAGCACCCAGGAGATCCCATGCCACCCTCCCTGGCAGGGAGCCCCAGGCCCCTAAACGAGTCTTGCCTCCCATTCGTGCATCTTCTCTCAGGACCAGGGTCCCATGTCCTGGGTTGAGACAGGCTGCAGGGAACCAAGTGCTGCCCCATGTGGGGAGGGGACACTGGAACATGGGCAGCACGGGGGGCTAGCTTCGCCCATTCCTCAGCTGTGGGTGCAGGGCATGCAGCTTGATCTCTCCAAGCCTCAGTTTCCCCCTCCTCCCCACCTGACCCTCTCTGTTCCTGCTAAACTGAAACAACAGTAATAGCAGCTTCCTCATGGAGCTGTTTTGAGAATTTTTTGACACAACCCATGTAAAGTGCTTAGCATAGAACCTGGTGCCTAATTGCTCAGTAAATAATAGCTACTATTCTTCTTTTTACTCCCATTATTATTATTACGGACTATCCCATCCGAGACCCACACTCGGGCCCTACAGCACTGAAGGTTCTGAACAGACTAGACGGACGGAAGCGGCAGGGTGGGCAGCAGCCAACGGACACGAGGGGCAGTCGGACGCCCCCGAGGGTGGAAGGCAAGAGGGGCAAGGGAGCTGGGGCCTTGGCCTCTCCAGGAATGCAGCCCGAGGCTGGGCGGGTGGGGGCGAGGGGAGATGCCTGGCCGCTGAGGTCAGGCCCTATTCAGAGCTGGCAGGGTGTTTATCATCGGCCTCACGTGCGCAGGGAGATGGGAAGGTGGCGGGGGAGAAGCCACTGCAGAGAGCCTAGAGGAGCACTGTGGAGGGCACCACTGCACAGCCCCTCACTCAGCCCTGCTCTAGGGTCTTGGGAGATCCCCCAGTGGTGGGGCAGGAGGAGTGCCAGCTTCACACAAAGGTGCCCCCCACTCATCCGGGAACAGAGTGTCCCCCCCACAACGTACACCAGTTGCAAAGCTCTTCACAGCAACCCAGCAAGCAGGGTATTATCTGCATTCTCTCCATCTTACAGATGAGGAAACTGAGGCCAGAGCTGGTCCAGCTTGCTGTCCAAGGATGCTCACTGACACTAGTCCCATCTCCTGGTCCCTGCTGCGGGGGAAGCAGGCAGCCTTTCCAGGGGGCTAGCTAGCCCCTCTGTCTTCAGGCCTGTTTCAGGCTCTGATGGACAAAGAATGGACCTTTTTATTACTGATGTCCCTGTGAACCTCGCATTTTGAGAAATTACACTCATTTCCCCATTTTATCAATCAAACACATTCAGACTACTAACTAGAGCTCCCGAGAGGCATGGATAACCTACATTCCCATACTGAGTTGGTAAAATTCCAGCTGGGCTCCCAGGGGTAGATGCAGGGGACAGGGCGTGAGAACAGACGTGGTCTTAAGCGGGCACGAGCAGCCCTCGCTGTTTCCCCAGGTCCATGCAGGGCAGGCAGGACCTCGGGACGGGACTCCAGGGCCAGGCCACTCAGCCCCCCATCTGCTCCCCCAGACACACCCCACTGTGCAGGAAGGCTCAGCCCTCCCCTGCCCAACACAATCATTTCTACCCTTGAGATCCCAGTGAAGGGGGTCCCAGCTGCTCCTTCAGTGCCTGGGCCCTTCTTGGCTCATCACCACCAGAAGGCACCTCCTTAAGACAAACCCAGTTCCCTGTAGCTGTGGTTTCAACCTGTTTCTTCCCAGGTTGTCCTCTGGGAAGACCAAGAAAATCACCTGGTTACCCTTACTGATTTTCTGCTACCAGCCCCTCTACTGAAGCTCAAACCAACCTAGACCTTGGTTTCCTCTCATGGAAAGACCAAGGACAGCTGACACACAGGGCGGTGGCAGGATGCCCAGGCCCCGCCATAAGAGAGGACTTTAGGATACATTTAGGGTTTTCTTCTTGCACGAAGGCCTCTTTCTCCCTAGCTTCCACATCCCCTTCCCAGATCCTAGGAAAGCCAGGACTCTTCCAGTCCTTTTCCCCAGGAGCTTACAGAACTTCAGGGAGCTCTGCCCAGGTAGGGAGCCTTGTTCCGTGGCTTTGGCCCCCTCGCTGGTTCAAATCCCAGAAGTTCTCCCTGTATCTCTAATATTCCCCACCGCCATCTCGGGATCTCTCTCTCTCTCTCTCTCTCTCTCTCTCTCTCTCTCTCACACACACACACACACACACACACACACACACACACACACACACACCCTGTAGCCGCAATTCCTGCCTGGGCTCTGTGGTTAACCCACTTTGGTCTCTCTGATTACCCTCTTCCAAACTGATCAGACCAGAAAGGGGAACTGCTGCGCCCAACACCACCTTAGCCTCTCCCGGAAGGGAAGGGTATCCCAGGTCCCCAGAAGGAATGAGAACTCCAGGCTGGCAATGTGGCTTCCCAGTACCTGAAGCCACACCTGTGGAGTGGCAGTCCCACTCTGGCTTCAAAGGCAGGCATTTAAAATCCTTTTGAACACCATCCCTACCCAAGGACAAAGACTCTCCCACTTTACAAATGAAAGGAGGGATTTGCCCAAATTCTGACAGAGGGCAGGAATCAAAGGTCAAACCTGAAAACTAAAGAGGTCTGGGCCAGAATTACATAATTCCATCCCACATCAGCCTAATAGAACCCCTATACTCTCCACCCGCCCCCCCCTGCTGACACAGGAAATGACTTTCGTGTTTCCTAGAGACTAACTATTGGTGGGTGCAATGGTTGGCTCTGTGTCAACTTGACCAAATCAAACACGCATCTAGGTGTTGTGTGGAGGTGTTCTGTAGATGTGGTTAACATCCATGGTCAATGACAAGCAAAGGCGGTCACCCTCCACAGTGTGGGTGGGCATCACCTAACCAGTTGAAGGAAGGCCTTCCGAGCAAAAACAGAGACAGGTATCCTGGAGAAGATATTGGTTGGCCTCAAGAACCCGCAGCATCAACTCCTACCTGAGTTCCCAGTCCGCCGGCCTGCACTAAACATTTCATACTTCCCAAGCCCCAGTGAGCCAAGTCCTTCCAATTAATCTCTTTATATATATATATAATCTCTTTATATATATATATACACATCCCATGGGCTCTATTTCTCCAGAGAGCCCTGACTGCCAGGACAGGTCAAGAACCACGGTCCTACCAAGGCAAGGTGCTCCCACTGGCCATCGCCAGGCTAATGTGACCAAAGGAAAAAAGGATTGCATTGGATTCTAACTCACAGAATGAAGCAAACGTCTAGGTGTCCACACTGACGTAAATAAATAACTGGATAAATAAATGGGGATAAGGGACACTTCTTTGCAGTAAAATTCCAATTAATAAATGTAGAAGGAATGATGGAAACAGAAAATCAAACAGACCCAAACTGAGAGATGTTCTTCCAAATAACTGAGCAGCACTCTTTAAAAGTGCCAAAGTCACGAGAAACAAAGAAGGATGGAGAAACCGTCCCGGAGAGGAAGAGACTCGGGAGACTTGGGGCTGAAGGCATCGTGGGCTCCCGGATGGGACCCTGGGTCAGGAGAAGGGCAGCAGTGGGGAAACTGGCCACATTCTACCACAGCCTGCAGATTAGTTCACAGCGTCCAATCAAGGTGAGCGCCCTGGTTTCGCCAACTAGGCATGGTTATGCAAGCTGCCAACATGAGGACTTGGGTGAAAGGTATATGGAAACTCTCTGGAATATTTTTGCAAAGTTTCTATAAGTTTCATCATCTCAAAATAAAAAGTAAAAAAAAAAAAAAAAAGAAACTTGGGTTCCTAAGGAAGACACAGGTCAGGGTCAGAACGAGAGCCAGAGGACAGTTAAAGAATTAGGTCCTTGGTAGGAAGAGGGGTTTGTCCTGAAAAGGTGCCAGATGCCCCAGGGAACGAGACCAGGGATGCTCGACCAAGAGGGCGGAGGAGGAAGAGTGCAGACTGCCCTGGCCCAGGGAGAAGTGGCACAGTTACTCCAGCTCTGGCTCATCACCTGGAGACAGCCAGACTCAGCATCTGACAACAAAAGCACGAGGCCACCACCACAACCACAGCTGTCACTGATCATTGGCCCCCACCGTGCACCAGGAGCTGAAAAGCACTCTCCACGCCTAGTTCATTTAACCCTCGCCACACCCTGCAGTCCCCAGGTTACAGATGATGGAACTGAGAACCAGGGCACTTCAGAAAACAGTCCAAGGCCACTCAGCTGTAAGGGAGTGGAGGGGAGGAAGGGGGGGCAGGAAACAAATCAGCTCTGACTCCCAAACCCCCAAATCCTAGAACAAAAGAGACCTCGACTGCCTCCAGTCCAACCTTCCTCCTCACAGCACAAGACAGCTGCTGTGAGCTCACCACCTCACAAGACAGCCCAGGCCAGTGGAGACAGTTCCAACTGTCTTCCCTGGAGGTCCAGGAGGCCTCAGTAAAGCGGAACATGACAAACCAGCTGCACTGACTTCCTCCACCCAATCCAACTGCAGCCTCTGTCCTGAGACTCCATTGGCAGGGGAGTGACGATGATAATTGCTGGTATTTATCTCTTGCTCTAAGCACTTTGTATGCATTAATGCATTTAATTCTCACAATCATCTCATGAGGCAGAGGCTATGTTTATGACTTTTATAGATCAAGGACTCAAGTCACAAACAAGCTACGCAACTTGCCCAATGTCAGAGACAGATAATCAGTGCTGAAGAGGAAAAGTCAGACGTGGGGGTCAGCTCAGACCCTCCCCTCAAGCCTCTTCCTAAGTGTAGGTTCAAGTCCCTGGTCCTGGTCCCACCCCACACTGGCCTGTGTGAGCACCCTGCTCTGCCGTCTGGGCCCGCTTCCTCCACTGGGCCCCAGCGATTACATTAATACCTCTCTGGTGGTGTTGCTGTGAGGATTAGATTAAACAGATCTTGTATCTGTGAGGATATAGGAGCTTTGGGAGCTGGGCACTGATGTGGAATCCAAGACAGTGTGAGTTCCCCGCGCAGGACCGGGCACCGGAGCTCTCCTGCTGCTCTTCCAACCACATGTGACCCACAAGTGACCTTCCTCCCCTGCTTCCTCGAACAGAACCCGGTCTGAACCCAAACACCTCTGGACTCCCCGGGCCAGTGCCAGAGGAAACAGGCCAGGGGGTTAATCTGTGACTTGCTCTGTACTCCGTTGCGCCCCAGGACACACACACCCGTCTCCTCCTAATGGCCCCCTGCTAACATGCCCCCTGCCTGCCCACTGTGGGGGACAGTTGGCCAGGTCACTCATCAGCCAGGGGCCAGAACCCCCAGGGGGAGGGATCATGGGCCTCATCTGTCCTGGGTGGGGCGGAGCAGGGAGAAAGAACTGCCCAGGGAAGACGCAGGGCCAGCAGGTGGCCGCAGGCAGAGCAGCGAAGGGGGCAGGGCATGGGGGCCTGGTCATTCTGCAGAGCTGCCCCAGCCTGCCAGCTGGAGGATTTCTGGGGCACTTAGCTGTTTGTTATTTCTGGGGCACTTAGCTCCTTATTATCCTAGGACCTCAGAATAATAGAACAAGAGTTATCTATTGAGCAAGAGCCTATCACATGCCAGGATTTTACCTCCTTTTTCTCTAATCCTCACACCAACCTTGCAAGGTCAGCATGATATCAGCAAGATATCAATGCCACCATTTTTACACAGCTGGGGAGACCCAATTTTGGAGGGCAAGTGACTTGTCTGGCATAACACAGCTCAGGTCAAAGGCAGAGTCAGGATCCATCCGAGCCTGAGGCCAGAGCAGCTCCAGCTCCACCAGGCTACTGCTCACATCATCCGGGCTTTGGAAATGGGGCTAGGTCAGTGGCGTGGGAGGCTCAGAGGGCGAAAGGCTGAGTCTTGGCCTCCTGGAGAGCCCAGCAGGAGAGAATTCTGGGTTTACGGACAGCATCTCGGGCCCTCCCTCTGCACCGGCAAGGTCTCTCAGCCAAAGGTGGTGCCCCGGCAGGCAGGGCTGTGACTCCCTGCTGCCAGGCTCACCGTGCCCTGGGATGGGGAGGCCCACCAGCAAAGGCCTCACTCTCCCTGTTTAGCCGGCTCCAGCAGGCACGGCACACCTCTACGCTGAAAGGTAGAAGCAGCCAGGGAGGCTGGCGTGGACCAGGGGTCCCCTCCCACCCCACTGACAGGGCTCCTAACCTGCACTGGCCACGCTGCCGTCTGCCTCGTACCACAGACCCAGCCCTCCCTAGATCCCTCACAGGCTTCATGGAACTTTCCTGGACTCCCGTGGCCTTCGTTCCCTCCAGCATATTTTACCACAAGCCCTGTTCCACCAGGATCCCAGGATTTTCCTCTGCTTCCTCCCTCTCAATTCTCCATCTTCCATTTGCCCTTCTCTCTGCTCTGGATTCCCACCCTCCCCCTCTCGAGCTCCTGCAGTCTCTCAAATGCAGCAAACCCTTGTGTGATGTTTACACAGCCCCTGAGTCAGAAATGCTGAAAAATATGAGACCTTTTGGGAGCTACATTCCAGGAAAATGAGAAGCCAGTCACAGCTCAGTGTCATTTTCTCCCCCAGCCCTGCCCCTCCCTGCCAGCGGGGCTCAGGGTTTACATGGTGTGTGTGACAGACACACTCCAAGCCTACTCATTAACCCTCAAACATTTCTCCTATACTCTATGACCTCACAGAGAACTTTAGGAAGATGGGGCGGGGAGCAAGGTTTTACAACTTCTCACAACTTTTTATAAAGCAGAGAAGAAATAGCTTCCCACCCAAGACCCACCTCATCTTGACTCCCACCCCAGGCAAAGCCAAAGCCAGGAGCACCCATAGACCAGAGAAAGCAGCAACCTCCTTGGGGCCTGTGTCCAGCAGAGGTAATCAGGAGTTTCCAGGGGCAAACTACGTGCTGTCAGGGGACCCCAGCATCAGAGTCACTGGAGATATTAGAGGATAATGCAGATCCTTAGGTCCAACCCCAAACCCACTGAGCCAAACTTGAGTGGGCAGGAATATGCTTAACAGGCTCACTAGGCTATGCTGAGACCTGCTGACAGTGAACAGCCAAGGGAACAGTGACCCTCTTCTGCTTAGTGACGATGAAGTCAGAAAATGATGATGAGGTCTCAGCCTTGGAGGACAGGGGCCAAAGTGGAGCAGGAGAGCTCCCCTGCTATAGTGAAATCGATCAGGCTTTGGAGCTAGACACTCAGACCTGCGCTGGAACCCCACTCCACTGCCTGCAGGCCACGTGACTGGAGCAAGGTTGCACCTCCACGGCCTCATTCGACAGTGCAGCCAATCACATTTGTTTTGGTGTTTCAAAAGTTAAATGACACGTGTGTCAAGTAACCACCATGCGAAGGACACAATAAATAGTGACTATCAGCAAAGCTATTACAATGAAAAACCCTGTAATAGGAAGGAAACAGTAAGTTCTTTGAAAAAGTAAAAAAATTGATGAACCTTTAGCTAGACTGACCAAGAAAAAAGAAAGAATACTCAAATTACTAGAATCAGAAATGAAAGAAGGGGCATTACTACTGGATTTACAGAAACAAAAAGAACTGGGAAGCAATACTATGACTAAATTAGATAACTAAGATAAAATGGACAAATTCCCAGAAAGATTCAAATTACCAAACTGACTCAAGAAGATATAATAAACCCAAATAGGCCTATAAAAAATAAAGAGATTGACTTAGCAATCAAAAAACCATCCACAAAGAAAAGCACAGGCTTTTTAAGTGAACTCTACCAAACACTTAAAGAAGAATCAAAATCAGTTCTTCAAAAACTCTCACCAAAAGTGGAAGAGAAATAAGCACTTCCCAATTCATTCTATGAGGCCAAAACCAGAAAAAGACATTACATGAAAAAGAAAACTACAGACCAATATTTCTTATCAATATAAACGCAAAAATCCTCAACAAAATACTAGCAAACTGAATTCAGAAACATACAATAAGAATGATATGCCTTGATCAAATGGGATGTATCCCAGGAATGTAAGGTTGTCATATCTGAAAATCAACTGATGTAATATACTCTACCAAAAGAATAAAAAACCAGAAACCACACAGTCATCTTTAAAAGAATTTGATAAAATCGGCACTATTATCATGATTTAAAAAACACTCCACAGCAAGGAATAGAAAAAAAACTTTCTCATGCTGATCAAGGGCGTCATCGTGCTTGGTGGTGAAAGGTTGGATGGTGACCCCCTAAGATCCGGACTAAGACAGGGATTTCTCCTCCTGACACTTACAGCAAACATTGACCAGAGGTTCTAGGCAGGACAATCAGGCCAAAAAGAAAAGAGATAAAAAGCATCCAGGTTGGAAGGGAAGAAGTAAAACTATTCACAGATGACATCATCTTGTATGTAGAAGATCCTAAGGAATCCATCAAAAAATTATTATTACAGAACTAACAAATGAGTTCATCAAGATCTCAGGACAGATCATCAATATACAAAAACCAATTATATTTCTATACACTGGCAATTAACAATCTGAAAATAAAATTAAGAAAACACTCTCATTTTAAATAGCATCAAAATGTAAGATAATACACTTAACAAAAAAGCACAAAACTCATACTATGAAAACTACAAAATATTGTTGAAAGAGAGTAAAGGAGATATAAATAAATGGAAAGAAATCTCATGCTCGTGAGAAGACTCAGTGTTCTTAAGAAGGAAATAAATATTCCCCAAACTGACCTACAGATTCAACACAAGGCCTATCAGAATCCCAGCTGGCTTCTTTGCAGAAATTGACAGGCTGATCCTAAAACTCCCTCAAGGGACCCAGAAAAGTAAAAACAACCTTGAAAAAGAACCAAGCCGGAGGACTTGTACTTCCCAATTTTGAAGCTTACTACAAATCAACGGTAATCAAAATAGCGTGGTACTGGTATAAGGACAGACATATCGGTCCACAGAATAGAACTGAGAGTCCAAAATATATCCTTACATCTATGGTCAACTGATTTTTAACAAGGGTACCAAGATCATTCAGTGGAGAAAGAACAGTCTTTTCAACAAATGGTGCTGGAACAACTGGACGACCACATAAAAAAGACAACATTTACCTTACTACCTCACACCATGTATAAAAATAAATTCAAAATGGAAGAAATATCTAAATGTAAGAGCCAGAATTATAAAACTCAAAAGAAAACATAGGGGAGAAAACTTTATGACCTTGGATTTGGCAATGAATTCTTCTATAGGTATGACACCAAAAGCACAAGCCTATATAAAGAAAAAACAGATAAATTGGACTTCATCAAAATTTGAAATTTTGTGCTTCAAAGCAAAACAGCAAGCCACAGGATGAAAAAAAATATTTCAAATCATATATTTCATAACAGACTTAGATCCTGAACATATAAAGAACTCTTACAACTCAATAATAAAAGACAATCCAATTTTTTAAATGGGCAATGGAATCTGAATAGACATTTCTCCAAAGAAGATATACAAATGACCAATAAGCACAGAAACAGATACTCAACATCATTAGTCATCGGGGAAATCAAGTCAAAACCACAATGAGATACCACTAGGATGGCTGTAATCAAAAAGTCAGATAATAACAAGTGTTGACAAGGATGTGGAAAAATTGGAACCTTCGTGTGTTGCTGGCGAGAATGTAAAATGGTGCAGCTGTTATGGGTTGAATTGTTTCCCTCAAAAACATACGTTGAAGTCCTCACCCCCAGTACCTCAGAATGTGACCTTATTTGAAATAAGGACTTTACGGACATAAGCAAGCTAAAATGAGGTTATTAGGGCTGGCCTCAATCCAATGTGATGTGTCCTTATACAAATCTGGACACAGACACAGCGGGAGATGATGTGAAGGCACAGGAGAACACCATCTGCCGACAGAGGAGCAGAGCCATGCATCCACGAGCCAACAGACACCGAAGACGGGAAGATGGCCTGCAAACCACTAAAAGCCGGGAAGACACAAGAAAGGATCCACTACTGGTATGTAGAGACCATAGCCCTGCCGCATCTTGATTTTAGACTTCTAGCCTCCAGAACCATGAGAAAATGAGGTTCTGTTATGTTAATGCACCGAGTTTATGGTACTTTCTTAGGGCAGCCCTAGAATACTAATAGAAGCTATTTTGTAAAATAGTCTAGCAGTTCCTCAAAAAGTTAAACATAGAATTACCATATGACCCTACGACTCCACTCCTAAGTATGTACACCCAAGAGAAATGAAAACATAGGTCCACATAAAAACCTGTGCAGGAAAACTCACGGCAGCATCAGCCATAACAGCCAAAAGGTGGAAACAACCCCAAAGCCTCCCAACCAATGAATGGATAAAGCAAATGTGCTATGCTCATACAGTGGGGTAGTATTCTGCCATCAAAAGGAATGACGCTACAATACGGATGTGCCTTGCAAACATAACACCAAGTGAAAGAAGCCAGTCATGAAGACCATACATGTAAAATCTCCAGAATCAGCAAATAGATCAAGACAGAAAGGTTAGTGCTTGATTGGGCCTGGGGCGAGAGAGAGAGAGAAAGAGAGAGAGAGAGAGAGAGAGAAAGAAAGGAGAGGGATTGAGAGGTGCTAGCTAAAGAGCAAGGGTTGCTTTCTGAGGTGATGAAAATGTTCTAAAATTGACTGTGGTGATGGTCACACAACTCTGTAAATATACAAAAAATTGTTGAGTTGTACACTTTAAATAGGTGTATTGTGTGGTATGTGAATTATGCTCCAATAAAGTTGTTACCCAAAAAAAGTCAAGGAAGCCCTCAGCACCAGAAAGCACTGCGATTTGAAGTTCCTGGCATTGTGCCCAGTGCTGACCAAAAGAAAAAGGACAGAGACCAACCTCCGCAAGCTATAGGCCAGCGGTTCTCAAATGTGGCTTGCAAAGGAGATGCATGTGGGAAGTTTTATTTAAATAGACCCTATTAAGATATAATGTACACACAATAAAATGCATCTCTTTTAAGATAGAGCTCAAGGGGCATACACCTGGAAAACTACCACAATCGAGACAGAGACCATTTCTGTCCCCCCAAGAAAGTTCCTGCATGCCCCTTTGCCCACCACCCCCAATTCCAGACAACTACTAATCTGCTCTCGGTCACTAGGGTTTCACCTTTTCTAGATTTTCATAAAAATGGAATCATCCAGCACATGCTCTTTGGTGTCTGTCTTCTTTCATTGAGCACAATGTTTCTGAGATCCGTCACACTGTTGTGCGTGACAATAGTTCATTCCTTCGTATTGCTGAGTAGTGTCCCACTGTATTATGACATCAGAATTTCTTTATCCATTCACGTGTTGTTAAATATTTGGGTTCTTTCCAATTTGGGGCTACTGTGAATAAAGCTGCTATGAATATTTGTGTGCAGCCTTTTTGTAGACATGCTTTTATTTCTCTTGGGCAAATACCTTTGGAGTGGAACAGTTGGGTTGTACGACAAGTGTATGCTGAACTTTATAAGAAATGGCCAAACTGTCTCCAGAGTGGTTGTACTATTTTACATTCCCACCACTGGTTACCACTTTTAAAAATCCCAATGCCCAGTTCATACCCCAAACTAATTAAATCAGGATTTCCGGGGTAAAGGACCCAGGCATCAGTCTTTTTAAAGCACCCAAGTGATTCTAATTTGCAGACAAGCTCTCAAACCACTGCTAGAGGTCACAGGTGCCATGAGACAGGCAAACCAGCAAACGACATACCATATTCGCCTACATAATTCCCTCACTTTTCCTTGATAGTGGAGAGAGAGAAGAGAAGTGAAAACACATACAAGTATCTAGTCTTGACACGACCACCCTCAGCAAACTTTGTTGGTCTCTCAGATTTTCTCCATCTTTTATGAGATAGGAGAAGGCAGGAGGAACAAAAAACAATAAATAAATAGTAGCAACTTTTTGACCACTTAATTTTGAGCTTACCATTTTAATTAGGTTACCATTCCCAGTGCTCATCCAAACTGTACAAGATAGGTCCTACTGGAATCACCATGTTACAGATGAGGAAACTGGGGCTCAGAGAGGTTCAGTAATTTGCCTGAGGTCACAGAGCCAGTTATTGGTGCAGCTGGCATTTAAACCCAAAAGTCTGATTTCCATGGCCAAAGAGTGTAAACATTCCACTAGGCTCAGGGCCATCAACAAGTCCTGAGGCCATGAACCTCTTCCCACCCAGCTATTTCTGGCAGCAGGAGAACACAAGCCACCAACCCAACCGTTAAAGAAGACTGCAGGTGTGTTTACGAGAGACTAGCGGGAAAGGTGATGTGCCATGTGACTGAAAGGTGGGGGTTAATTACGGGATTTCCTTTCCTTTCAAGCTTAAAGGATGAGATTTAAGCACTTTTGGTACAGGGGAGGAGACCCAGTCATTGCTGCAGCCTCCTCCCTCCACCCCAGCTGGTACTTGCGACAGGGAAGTGCCAGCGCCTGGGAAGTGGGCCGAGGAGAGCCAGGGAAGGGAGCCGGGGGGCACGGAAGAGCCACCCAGGCTGAGCCTGGTGAGCTGCCCGCCCAGAAGCTGCCTGGCCCTTTTATTCCACTCTTGTCTGACCTGGAGCGAACACAGCACAGCTGGCTGGAAGGAGCCACTGTTGTCAGCTGGAACTGCTCTTTCAAAACAAGGTGCAAATGAGGGGTGAGGAAAGCATTTCTCAAAAATGTACCCGGGTATTAGGGGAAATTGGGTGCCTGCCACACAGGAACTCTCTGTACTGTCTTTGGAACTTTTCTGTACATCTGAAACTACTCTAAAATTTAAAGTTTACTTAAAGTAACAAACATGTAAGTAAGATGTACCTGGAGGTTGCAGAGTCATTTAGCGGGGATGAAGGAGAAGAGCAAAACGGGAAAATCTCTGTGTACACACACACACACACACACTCACACACACACACACACACACACACACACACACACACACAGCGCATGTGCTAAGACAGAAGCGGAAGACAAATCCTGGGCCATTCATTTTCAATCCTCAACAGGAGAGAAACAACTGGGGACAGAGAAGGACCCCAGTGAGGGGTGAGGGTGGGAACCAAGGGAGGCTGAGGATTTGCTTTCTCCAGGAGATGTAGGGGACAGCTGGAAAGGGGGGTTTCCATGAACTTGAGTGAGATTCCAGTACCTGAACCAGGCTCTCCTCTCTAGCGCCGTCTTGCTCGCTCTCGCTAGTTCTCTCCTCCCTTCCCACCTGCTCCCACCCACTTATCCCAGGGCGGCACCAGGATCACGCAGAAGGCCCCTGTGCCAAGGTGCCACTAGCCAAGCTGGCTACCTTCACCAGCCTCAGCGCTGGATGTGTAAAATGTGGCCGCCGCGTGCCTTGTCCACCTCACAGAACTGCAAAGATGAGTGAAAATGCTTGTGGATTACAAAGTTCTGTGTAGACAAAGGTGATTACGTGTTCACAGCAGGTCTGTTCCTAAGCTGGAAAGAGCCCAAACGGCAATCAGCAGTGGAATGGATAAATGAATTGTGGTTACTGCACATAATGGAATACAACATAGCAATAAAAAAGAATGAGCCACTGCAACCCGCAAGAACATGGATGAGCCTTCCAGACATAATGTTGAGTGAAATAAGCCAGACACAAAAGCAAACATACTGTGTGATTCAATTTATATGAATTTCAACAACAGGCAAAACTAATCTCTGATAATACAAGGAAGGAGAGCAATTACCTTTGGGGAATATCGACTTGGAGGGTAGCATAAGGGCTGCTTCTGGGCTGCTGGGAATGTTCTAGATCTTCACTCGGATCATGTATATGTACGAGTTTATCAAGATGTACATTTGGGTTTTGAATACTTGGCAGTGTGTGAGTTATACCCCAATTAGACAAAGGGATATGACTAGGATTATTTGGGTTGGAGTGCCCTCTGTGTCAGGTGGCAGGAAGGCTTTTTGGAGAGAATTAAAAAGCGATTTTGCTGCTGCTTCTTTCCTGCTCTTATCCACCCCCTCAGCCTCTCCCTTAATAGGAAGCGTTTGTTTCTTGGCATTCCTTTATTCCACCCTTCTATTCCCTTATTGGCACCCCTACTACAGGCCAGGCAGTATTCTGAAAGCTGGGTGCAATCCACTCTCAGCTTTGCTTTGTGCAATCAACACATAGGTAACGTCAACCATGCAGCCCTCCTCCACCAGCACGGACGTCCTTCTCTCAGGCAGGTCCAAGCGACAAAGAGCTGGGCACAGGGCATCTGGCCTCCTTCCCAGCCTTCACCTATCACTCCAAGAAAGGAGAAAGGTGCCTACTACATACCCATGTGCATTTAATCCCCGACAACTATGGTTCCCAACCCCAGGCCGTGGACCAGTACTGGTCTGTGGCCTGTTAGGAACTGGGCCACACAGCAGGAGGTGAGTGGTGGGCAAGCATGAGAAGCTTCCTCTGTATTTACAGCCGCTCCCCATCAAACTCGCATCATTGCATAAGCTCTGCCCCCTGTCAGATCAGCGGTGGCATTAGATTCACATAGGAGTGGGAACCCTACTGTAAACTGCACATTCGTGGGATCTAGGTTGTGTGCTCCTTATGAGAATCTAATGCCTGATGATCTGAGGTGGAGCTGGGGTGGTGATGCTGGGGAGCACTGGGGAGCAGCAGCAAATATAGATTATCATTAGCAGAGAGGTTTTACTGCACAATAAATGTAATGCACTTGAATCATGCCCAAACTATTCCCCCCACCCCTAGTCCATGGAAAAAAATTGTCTTCCATGAAAGCAGTTCGTGGTGCCAAAAAGATCGGGGACGACTGCTCTATAACCCAGCTCATGCAGCTGAAAGGCAGCAGGAGTAGAGTTCAAACCCAGGCGTGTCTGATTCCCATATCCCTGCCCTTCCCACCGCTCCCATGGCCTCCCAGCAGCCAGGTCAGCACCACCTGTCTCTGGGCATCTGTGCTAGTCAGCCTCCAAGATGGTCCCATTAATTCTTGCCTCCTGGTATTCAATTCCTTTTGAATACCTTTTGAATACAACTCTGCCATATTGACTACAGCTGACCTGCATAACCAACAGGATATTGTAGAAATAACAGTATGTCTCCCAAGGCTAGGATATAAAAGATATTGTGGCTTCTGCTTTGCTCTCACTTGATTCACTCACTTTGGAGAAACCAGCCACCATATTGTGAGGACACTCAAGCGGCCCTGTGGAGAGGTCCATGTGGCAAGAAACTGAGGCCACCTGCCAACAGCCAGCCCCAACTTGCTAGCCACACGGCAGAACTACCTTGGAAGAGGATCCTCCAGCCCCAGTCAGGCCTTGAGAAGACTGCAACCCCATGAGAGCCCCTGGCCAGAACCAGCCAGCCAAGCCACTCCCAAAGTCTTGACCCCCCAAAACATTTATTATTATGAGATAATAAACATTTGTTGCTGCTTTAACCTACTACATTTTGGGGTCATTTGTTACATCATACTACTGTGCATAAATAACATAGCTCCTGTCAGAGGGAGGGCTTCACGCTGCAGGATCAGTCTGAAGGTGGCATGTTAAGGCATTAAGAACCAGCCACTTACTGAGGGGTGGCCAGAGCAGGCCGAACTGGAGAGGCTTAACATCAGCAAGAAACTCCCAGTGTGTGGGAGAAGAACTGTGAAAAAGAGACCAAGCATAGCACTAGTGCTGGAGCCCGGTTTCCTAGAAATTTCTCACACACTTCATCCATCTCAGTAAGTAAAACCATGTGCACCCAGTTGCTCTGGCCAAAACCTGGGAGTCATCCTTGAGCCCGTTCTCTCTCTCTCGTCCAGCATCCGATCCATCAGCAAGACTCTGGCTGTCCACAGAATGCATCCCACACCCGGCCCCTCCTCACTGCCTTTCCCACGAGCACCATGGGCTAAGCCGCCAGCCTTTCCCACATGGGCAGTGTCAGCAGCCTCTTGGCCCATATCCTGGCTCCTACCCAGGTGTCTGCTCAAGGCCAGAGTGGCTTTCTCAAAGTGGAAATCGATCAGGTCTCTCAGGCCTAACTCTCCAGCGCTCACTCCAGCCGCATGGCCCTTCTTTCAAGCATGACAAGCTCCTCTTGCCTCAGGGCCTTTGCATGTGCTCTTTCTCCTCCTTCACATCACCATATCACATCATTTGGGTCCCACCTCTCACACTTCCTCTGAGGACTCTTCCGGGGCTACATTAGCTGAATCCCTGTCTAACCCAACACTCTCGTTCATTTCTTTCATAACCAGTTTGCCCACCATGTGCCTCTCTCCCCTCTTAAAATGTAAGTCCCATGAGGGCAAAGGCCTTCTCCATCCTATTCTATTCTCCATTCTATGTTCACATAGAATAGTGTCTGGCTCGTGGAAACGGCTTAATACACATTCATGTGATGAAGGCCGCCTAGAAGCAGGGGATGGACGATACACATTCATGTGATGAAGGCCGCCTAGAAGCAGGGGATGGGCGAGATGACTTCCAAGTTGATCTGGCTATAAGATTCAGAGTGCAGAGCTCTGCCGTGGCTCTGGGGTTCCCATTGCCCTTCTCAGCAGGAGGAAAAGGCAGGACGGTAGTAAGAGCTGTGGTTTCTGGGACAGACTCACCCGCTGGGTGGAGCGCTCACCACCAGTGGGTCCCGTTTCCTACAGAGGAAAATGCTATACAAATCCCATCTGTCTGTGTGGCCCCTGCCCTGCCAGTCCACCCTCTCCCCTCTTGGCTGGCCTCCATGGCCAGGCAGAGCAGGACTGCTGCGTCCTGGTGCATTCTGAGTCCCCAGCATACGTGAGACTTGTCAGGCAGGCTACATCCCCCAAAAGTCATTTTTACCATCCCTGTCTCCATGCAGGAGGCTGCTGCACAACAAGGGGCCATCTTCTGTCACATCCTTCTGGGCCTCTCCGGGCCACCCAGGCCCCCTACTCAGACCCTTCATTGCCAGGGTGTTCTTCCCCCCATCCTCTCTAAACGTATCCCACTGCTGCCAAGAGACGGGAAGCAAAAGGAGGAAGGCAGGTGAGGATCAAGAAGTGTCTGTCAGGAGGCAGAGAGGGACAATTAGAAGGCAGCATAAAGTCCCAGAGACCTTGGGGACATCACTCTACCTTGTGGTGCCTCAATCTCCTCATCTGTAAAACAGCGTGATCTTTTGGCTAGTGTTTTATGCTCTTGTGGAGTTAAAAGAATAAAATCTGATAATGCACACAAAATGCTTTCTAAGGCCTAAAGTGCTGTACAGATGTTCAAATGTTCACTGCTATTAAGAGAAATGGGCACAGGAAGGGCGGTTGAAAGTGAGGTAGACTGAGGAGGAGCAAGAAAACTGGAAGGTTCTGGGGTTAAGGGTGGGAAAACTCTGCTCCAGATAAGCAGAAGGAGGAGGGAGAAGCAGAAGCCCACTCTCCACCCAGGGAAGAGAAGGCCGAGGGAGCCAGGAAAGCAAAAGACAACAGAAGGGGCAGAAAACACCACGCAGATGCACCTACTGCAAGCCAGACCCTCTGTACCTCTGCTAGGTGAGCACTCGGAGCTGGAGTCTACAGGTGGGGAGATGCCCTCCTGCAAGGTGTGGGGACCTGAGGCTTAAGTAAGGTCTCCTAAGAGGAAGAGGATTCTGCCCAGAACTGCCTGATCCGTCAGCACCCCTGCCCCAAGGCAACACTTGGCCCTTGGTGCTGGCAGTTGACAATCACCAATCACGATGTTTTTGAGCACATAGCGGGTGCCAGGCACTGGGCTGGGCACCTCACACACATTATCTCATCTACTCCTCGTAACGACCTTATGAGACAGGCTTCTTAGTCCCATCTCCCTGAGGATGAAACAGAGGCTCAGAGAGGTGCATGGCTTGCCCAAGGCCACCCAGCTATTAAGGAGCAGAGCGTGAGATGCTCATTGAATGCTACTTTTGGAAGCATCTTCCTTCCACCTTCCATTCACTGAACTCTCTCCTGAAAGGTCAAGGGTGAACAGCAAACATAGAGGGTGAAAGGGCAGGGAGGGAACAGCAAGAATGGGAGAAGGTGCAGACACTGGCTGCAAGGAAAAGGTAAGAAAAGGCATTTCCACCTCCAGGCAGAGCCGAGCCCACTGGGCAGAAAAATTTCCTTCCCAAACTCGTAATCCATCCTGGTGTCACACCAAGTTTTCCAAGAAGCTGCCCTAACACTCTGGGTCCAGGCCTGAGAGGATGCAGCAGGGGCTGCCAGCCTGGCCAACCAGGACCCCGCAATCCCTCAGTCTTTGTGCCTCAGTTTCCCTCTCCCACCAAGCCTAGACAGGAAACTCTGAGGGGGAAACTGAGGACCAAAAAGGAACCTGATCAACGAAGAGGGATGGGACAGTGTCTGAGAGGGTTCCAGACCCATCAGGATCCTGACCTCAGGCCTCATTCCTCACCGCAACCCCACTGTCCCCATTTGCCCCTTCTCCCGCCCTCAGGGTCCTGCAGCTGTGGACAGTTTTTCTAGGCTGGCAGAATAGGGCCAACTGGAGTTCTGCGTGGCCCGCGGGATAATTGAAATGTATCCCTCTACCCATACCCCCCACTCTCCCTTGAGAACTAGGAGAAACACCTTCAAAGCCCCCGCTGCCCGCCCCCCGGAGCTGGGTCCCCGCCGGCCACCTACAGTAGCCGCCCAGACGGCGCGCCGCGCCCCCCACCCATCCCCCTCGCTCCCCTGGCGCCCCGCCCCTCCCCCGCCCCGGGCCTTCGCCTTCACCTTGACCTGCGCCCGCTCCCAGGCCCCGGCGCTTTGCATAAACAAAGAGAGGAGGAGGGACGACCCGGGCGCCGCCCCCGCCCCGCCGGCGCCCCAGCTCCACTCTGGGATCCCAAACCAGGCCTGTCCCAAGTCCTCCAGGGACCCGCCAGCCCGCGGCCCCTTACCTTGGCCTGGCATTTCCGATGACAGGAGAAGCTGCAGACTGCAAGAGGGCGAGACACAGAAAGAAAGTTTTAGCCGCGAGGTATGAAATGGAAACTCCGCGAAATCTCCTCCCACCCCCGCCCGCAATCCGCGCTCGGGAGGGAAGGAGGGACGGAGGGAAGGAGGGACGGAGGGAGGGAGGGGGCGGAGGGGAGCGGCTGCCGCGGCTCCCCAGGGCCTGCGGAGCGGGAGCGCCCGGGACTGCGGACCCGCGGGCGGAGAGGCACCGGCCCCCAGCGCCAGAGCCTCTCCGGGGCGCGGGAGGGTGGGGAGATTAGGGGAGTGGTTCCCCCAATGCACCCCTGCCATGGGCAGAGGTAGCCCGGACCCAGGCCCCACGCCAGCCCCGCCAGGAATAAGGGGGCCCCGTCTCCCCTTGCACACACACCACACAGGCAGACAACACCGGCCAAAGGGATCACACTCACTCCCCCACCCACAGACACAGGCCCAATTCAGGGTCCAGGAGAGGGCACATACACACACACACAGGCGTACACACTTATGCCCAAACACACACGCTCACCCAGAACCACTCCCACCCATAGACACAGCCTCACACATGTTCATGCCAAAGAGACCCCCTGAGCCAGATCACCAGCACACACACAGTTTCATGGGAGACCCTCAGAGTCCAGCCTGACTTGGGCATGTGGACAGATGCTCACACAAACTTAATATGCATGAGATGAAACACACACACACACAGACACACACACACACAGACACACACACACACACACACACACACACACACACACACACACACACACACGAGACTTGCATTCCCCTCCCACTACCAGGAATCAAATTTCCTATCAGGTTCCCAAAGCCTGGAATGTCCCCCAACCTTGCCGCTAGACCCCCAGGCCCTGCAACTCCACCCAGGGATTTGGTGACACCCCCCCCCCTCACCAACAGGTCCTACCGGTGGGGTGAGGGGTCTGCTGAGCTGATTTCTGCACCTACTTGGATCTTGTTGGCTGCCCAGGACCTACTGAGGCAGGTGGGTTAGAGGCCCCGGTTAGAGAAGGGAGGGGGAAGTGGGGAGCCACCGTGATCCCAAACTCTCTACAGCCACAGCCAGCTGCCCCCTTCTCTTGGATCTAGGGCATCCCACCTGCTTCCAGTTGTGAGGCAACCTGGTTCTCAGCAGAACACAGAACGGGAGGCTGAAGCACAGATTAGGGCCTGGAGCAGCCAAAAAAGGCTCTAGGATTCCCACACTCGGGCTTCTGTTTGGTCTGAAGTGCTGGGGGCTGGGAGTGGGGCTGGGGGAGAAGCTGGGAGGCAGACTGGGTGGAGCCTGGATGTGACCTTGGCCACTGGCCTTACCATGGGACCTTCTCTCAGGATCTAGTCTTGGGCCAGCTCAGGCCTGTGACTCAGCCCGTGTGAGCAAGGCTTTCCTGACCCCACCAGCTGCCCAGCCCAGCTCAGGGACATCTCCACCCCCGGCCACACCAGAACATTCTCCCCCATCAGCCACAGAGTCAAACCCATCCCTCCAGCCTTTCTGCTTCTCCCTCTTCCCCGGGGCCCCCACCATCCCAGGCAGAAGCTCCCTCCCTTCCAGAAAGTGTTCCCTCTAGGACACCAGCAGCCCCCCAGCCCCACCCCACCCCCGGCCTTGGCTGGCCACAGAATGTGGAATTGAGAAAGCCTCATGTGGCCTGACTTGGCTGCATCCAGAGGGACCTTCCCCTTCGCCACTTTGGTTCCTACAGTGTGGGTTCAGTTCCTTCAGTTGCATTTGACCTGACTGAAGGTCTCCCCTGGAGCTCACATGCACCCCCATTTAATCATCGCCCCCCCCACTCAGCCTTCTCCTGAGCTGTGGCTTCCTCCACCCCAACATGTAATGTTCAACCAAAAAGGTATCCCTAAGTGTCCACTCTGGGCCTCCAGCCACAGTCTAGACACAAGGGCCACGATGGGGCCCAGGACTCCACCTTCCTCCAGCATACTCCACATTTCTGACAGTTCCCAGAATGCACTAAGCTTTCCTACCTCAGGGCCTTGGTATGTGCTGCCCCAGCTGCCTGGAACACTCTTCCTGACCCCAGTACCCCATTGCTCATTGGACCAAATCCCTCTTATCCTACTGGAATCCACTCAAAGCTGTCCCCTCAAAGAGACCTTTCTGACTGCCCAAATTAGAGTAGGTCCCCATCATTCCTTCTCAGCACCCTGGTTATTTCCTTCTCAGCACAGTTCACAATCTGAAGTCATCTTGGGTGATTTCCTGCTAACTTGTCTAGAGTCTGTCTCCCCATACTGCTCTCATGAGGGTGGGGAGCATGCCTGTCTCGTTCACACTGCGGCCCCGGCCACTAGGACAGTATCTGCCTCAGGCCCACAGGACCACACAGCATCTTTGTGCAAATGAGAAGGCCCACCCTCCGGGCTGCCCAGCCCCGTGGACGCACAGCTGGGCTAGCGCACAGCGTCTTTGTGGGAATGGCGAGAAGGCGCCCTTTCTCCAGGCAGATCAGCCCCGTGCCAGGATGCGTGGCTTAGTAAGCAAAGCATGGGCCGATTCTAGTGCTCCTTTGGTAGGTGCCCTTGGTTGTACATGACCAGGGCATGCACGACCGGACAGGGCATGTCTGCCCCTGTCGCACAGTAGCCAGACACTCAGCAAATACCCTCAAGACATTTGGAGGGCAGGTGAAGAAATCGTCTTTTGCAGCTCTGTACTAGGGGGCAAGGGAAGACCTCCCCCAGCTCCCAGCCCAAAGACAAAACTGAAATGCAGTGGCAGGTGCCAAGCAGGACACAAATGGATTCTGACACCTTCAGAAGCACCTGCCCCCAACCCCAAGGAAGCCCTCTTGCTGAGGCCTCCCAGGGACGCCTCCTTTACATTCTTGGTCCCCTTTCTCAGGTCTTCTTCCACGGGGCAGTGTGGCCTGCTCTCTAACTTGCATCCCTCCTGTTGTCATTTGAAGCTTGGGCACGCCCACCGTTCTGCTGTTCTCTCACGTCCCAGGTCATTGAGACAGTGGAAAGTGTTACAGAAAGGGAAACTGTGGCAGCAGGCTCTCAGGTGGCTGCCCTTGTTTCTTGCCTCTGGAATTCACATCCTCCTGGGGTCGGCCTCTCACACTGAATAGGGCTGATTTATGTGATCAAGCAGATAGTGTGGAAGACAGGATGTGGCTTCTGAGGCTAAGCTGTAAAAAACACTGTGACTTGAGCCTTGGTCTCTCGGATCACTTGCTCTGGGGACACTCAAGCAGCCCTGTGGAGAGGGCCCTGAAGCAAGGAGCTGAGGCCTCCTGCCAACAGCCAGCCCCAACCTGCCGGCATGTGAGTGAGCCAGGTGGGAAGCGGCCCAGCCCCGGCCGGTCCTTCAGATGAATACAGCCCCGGCTGACATCTTCACAGCAACTTCATGAGACAGCCTGAGCCAGGACCACGAGCTAAGTCATTCACGAATTCCTGACCCACAGAAACTATGGGGAATCATAATTTTGTATTTGTTTTAAACTGCTAAGTTTGGGGGTAATTTTCACGCGTTACTAGATCACTGATACAGAAACCAGAGCGCAGAACCACTCAGGTAGCAAGAGGCCAAAGGCAGCTGATGCTGGGAACAGAGACCAGAGGCGATCTCCTGGGTCCTACCTCGTTCCTTGGTGCCTGCACACTCATATTTTTAGCTCCCTTTTCCCTTTCCTTGCCCTACCAAGCAATTAGTCGTCACGTCCCAGAAAGCAACTCCAAAAAGGCTATCAAATCCCAGCTCCCCACCACTCCCCAGCTTAGCCCAGTTACCCCTCCCTGGGCCCATCTCCCCACCAGCCTTGCCGCCTCCCGTCCACAGAGCCATGGACCGCTCTCGAGTGCAGACTGATCACATCAGGGCCCTGCATGGGACTCCCGTCCAGCTCCTCAGCACGTCTCATAAGGCCCTGCACAGCCTGGTCTAGCCTCCAGCTCCAGCCGACGCTGCGAAAGAGATCGCTGTTCCTGCCATGCCAAACTCCCCAACCAGACCCTTGAGTCTGCAAGGAGCCGAGGCCCTGCTCAACATGTCCCCCCCTGGGTGATCAGGTGTTCAAAGATGGTCCCTCCCTTTCTATCCTCCCAGAACCCCCAGCTCACAGCCTTTGGAAAGCTCTTGTCACCTTGGAGGATTAAGTATTCCTTCAGGAATTGCTCTCCTCACCACCCCCACATCCAGCTGCTTCTCTGGGGCAAAAAGGGAGGTTCTGTTCAACATTGCAGCTTTGTCTCCTGCCCCTTCCCTAGCGCAGCGCCAGGCATACAGATGGGGCTCAACTAATGTGAAGGAAATTTCACATCAGAAGAATTCTCTCCAGTCTAAACCCCTGGGACAAGGGGCAATGTTCTGGGGCAACGGAACAACAGAAGTGAGGGTGGGTGAGCCCCACTCTTCGGCTCCAGCCCCCGCTGGGAGAGGGCAAGTAGGGACCCTGGGAGTCAGTCAGTGCTTCCCAAGCTGCTTCGGTGCTACCACCACCAGTGACTAAGCCAGGTAAGGTGGGTGGTGTGGGGTGGGGGCTGAGGGAGTTAAGCGAACCTTCACCCGCTCATCCTCTGGTCCTGCTATTTGTCTACACGCTCACCACCTGGCGGCATCCAGAGTGGCTCTCAGCTCCAATGCAGATCATGCACTTGCTGTGTGATCTAGGGCAGCTCACTTAACCACTCTGAGCCTCTACTTCCTCATCTGTAAGATGGGGGCGATAATAGCATCTCCCTTACGGGCTGCTGTGAGGATTAAACAAGCCCTAGCATTTATGCTCGGCACAGAGTATGCCCCATAGAAGGGTACGCTGCCATCAGTGGCATCTTCATCGCTTTGTCTTCACTGTCATTGTGAAGAAGAGGCTCCATCTCCTAGACAAGAGACCTCAGTTCTAGTCCTGAGTGCTGTCATAGAGCTGTGTGACCTGAAGCAAGTCACTGCCCATCTCTGGGTCTCAGACTCCTGCCCCCTGACTGGCAGCTTCCAGGGTGAATTGGGCCCACACCCTTGCCTTCGTTAGAGAGCTAAGTGTTTAAAACACCAAGACTTGTTTGCCTAATTGGAATGCAGTGGGCAGAGCAGCTCTCCCCAGATGCTGGGATTTCTACCATGTCCTGCTGGTCCACACTCAATCACCTGCCCCAACCCTGAAGGCCCTGCCATTTGTGCCCCTGGAACAGGTGGTCTCCAAGCTCTTCCAGCTGTGAGAGCCTGTGCGTAACCTGGCCAGCCTCTCAGCTATGGTTTGAATGTCTGTGTCTCCCAAATTCATATGTTGGCACCAATGTGATAGTATCACAAGGAGGGGCCTTGAGAAGGTGATTAGGCCATGAGGGCTCTGCCCTTATGGATGGATTAGTGCCCCTATGAAAGGGCTTGAGGGGGTGAGATTGTCCCTTTTGCCCTCCCTCTGTCCCTTTTGCCACGTGAGACCGCAGCATTTGTCCCCTCCAAAAGGATACAGCAACAAGTGCCATCTTGGTAGCAGAGACCAGGCCCTCACCAGACATCGAATCTGTTGGTGTCTTGATTTGGGGCCTCCAGAAGCTGTCAGCAGTGAGTTCTGTTGCGTGTGAATTACCCAATCTAAGGCATCTGTTGTAGCAGCCCAAACGGACTAAGTCTGTCCATCGCCACCTGCTCTTCCTCCAGCTGAGAGAGGAAGAAAACCCAGTTCCAACCCTAAGAGTGTCCTAAAGGCTGTTGGGGAAACAGCCAGTCTGTGGGTGACAGGGACACTCACTCCACAAGGTACCACTTCTCACTGAGGGGGTGGAGGTGGCAGGAGAACCCCAGCCTACCCGGCTCCTGTCACCCCTAAGATGCCTGAGTCCTCCTCAACACACATCTCAGGATCCCCCACCCGAGCAGACCATGGGCTCCCAGCTCCCACGGAAGGCCCCCAAATCACAAATCCACCTACAGCACCCTCCTGAGCCAGCACCCCTGGCCCCCTGGGGGAGTGACCTGTCAAACCAAAGCTCCACGGAGACCCAGGAACCCCTCTCTGCCATGGATGTCAACACTGCCCCTGCCCAGGGCCTACTGGTGGCCTGAGAGGCGCAGAGAGCCCCACAGTGAGGAGGGCCCCTTGGGTTACCTGCCGGGGAGGAAAACCGCCCCAATCCCAGCCCTTGGCCCCGGCTCTGCCTCAGCTGCGCTGCCGGTACTCTGTCCTGGGGTGGCTTCCTGCCTCTCGGGAACACAGGAAGCCAACATTGTTGGGATCTAAATGGCCTTTTCCTCCTGGACTAGGGTCGGAAAATGAGCACATAGCCTCCGAGTGCACCTGACCCAGCAATGACCACGCACATGCCCTGTCCAGCCTCCGCTCCTGCCCCGGCTGGCAGAGCCACAGGCCTGGCCGCGCACCTGCTCACCGGCCACTCAGCCCTGCCCCGCCTGTTCACCTCCAGGGCCCGGGCTGGAAGTGTGTGGTGGTTAATCTCATGAGTCAACTTGTCTAGGCCATGAGACCCAGATATTTGGTCAAACAGTATTCTAGATGTTTCTGAGAAGGTATTTTTTTAATGAGATTCACGTTTAAGTCAGTAAACTCTGTGTAAAGCACATTACCCTCCATAATGTGGGTGGGTCTCATCCAGTGAGTTGAAAGACTTAATAGAGAAGACTGACCTCCCTAAGCAAGAACGAATTCTGCCAACACACTGCTTCTGGACTTGAACACTACTCTTCCCTGGGTCTCCAGCCCGACAGCCAACCCTGCAGATTTTGGGTTTTGCAAATCTCCACAATCACATGAGCAAATCCCTTAAAATAAATCTCTGCCTATCTATCTCTATGCACATCCTGTCGATTCTGCTCCTCTGGAGAACCCTGACTAATGTCTCAGAGGGTGGTCAGGGGCTGACCTGGCTCTGAAGTAGGAACAAGAAGAAACCTTGTCTAGATCATCCCATCCTGTGTTTTTCACTCTTTTATTTTTGCAGCCAAACTCTGCATGCAGATGGGCTCTTATACGGAATCTCGGTGATGTTGGTTCAGATTTATCGGATGCTTGCAAGGTGCCAGGCTCTGTTCTAAGCCAGCACATACACATATAGTATCTCATTTAATCTTCACAGTAACCCAATGAGGGAGGTATTGCTGTTTGTCCCATTTTAAAGGTGAGGAAACTGAGGCTCAGAGAGGTGAATCAACCTGCCCAAGTTCTCTCTAGTAAAGGTCAGAACTGGGATTTGAATCCAAGACATCTGAACCAAGTGCCAGACCTGCGCATCATCTGGCCTCTGATATATTTAACCCCTAAAACCCGAGCGGCTCTGACTGAAGTGGGCAGGGGTTCCAGAGCCCTGGCACCTTGAGACTTCCCTTGGAGTTCATATCTTTCCCACCCTCTCGGCCCCCTAAAGCACCACCAAGACCTTTATAGCTCCTTTGAAACACAGTTTACAGCCTCTTATCTAGTCTAGCCCCCTCATTAAGAGAAAAGGGAAAGCCAGGCCCAGAGAGGTTAAGTGTCTCACCCAAGGTCACGCAGTCAGGCAGTGGCAAGCCAGGGCCAGAAGCCCAGGGTCTTGCTACCTACAGACAGCCTGTGATGGGTCCAAGGAGGTCTTCAGACACAGGGTGAGAGCTCGGTTCCCCAGAGAGGCAACACGGGGAAAAGAGTTCCTGCAAACAAGGTTTCCCTGAATCTAACCATTGGGGGCTTGTGGGTAGGTTTGTGCTGTTAGAAGCTGAGCTGTCTTTCCAGGTACTTCCTGCTTTGAAGAAACTGTGGTGACTATTCCCCCTGTTTCTGGGCTGAGCAGAAGGCATTGAGAAGGGGAATGGTCCAAGTCTGGCCCCAAGCCAGGCCCAGATGGCAGCCCTTGGGCTTCTGAGCTGGCATTCTGGTCTCTTGCCTTGGATCTTGGGTTTCGGCCTGGTGGGAGGTTAGGGCCCTCGAGCAAAGCTCTGGGTCCATCCAGCCTCCCTCTGGCGCCCCCACTGCTCACCTGACTCCCGTAGATCACTGCCCCAGGGACCTGTAGGTAACCCACTGTCTGGAATGAGGACCTCCTACACACCCCTCAAGACCCAACCTGCACATGCCTTCCCTGCTGAAGCCTCACAAGAACACCCCTGCTGGATCAGAGACAGCCCTGCACACACACCGGCGTCAGCTTTGCCAACGTGGTCCGTCACTGTCTGACTGTGCGTCTACCTTCTCAGGTAAGGGCTCTCAGCACCAGCATCCAGCCCAGAGGACGGCTCTGCCCATGATTGTCGGATGGATGCAGGGTACACGGAGGAGGTGAAGTAGCAGCCTACACTGGGAGAGCTATCCAGCCTTTACGGACTCCAACCAGGGAATTTTCCAGGCCCTAGATGTGAAGTAACTTATCCAAGTTCACACAGGCTATGAGTGGCAAGGCCAGAAATAGAGCCCCGGCCACTAACAATGTCCCTGTGCCTCTTCTCCCATTTTCTCAGCCATCGCTCCCTCACACAGAGCTTTAGTCCCCAGCATTAGGACCCCGACAGTCTCACAGTCACACACAGAACCTCAGTGTTTCTCACAGTAACCCCCCAGAGACAAAGGACAGGGTCACTCTTAACCCCGCTGTACACAGGAGACAGGCACGGCACAGTGAGACTCGGCGAGGCCCCGCGGAACCCCCGTGCCTGTATATCTGCCACACCTGTGTGTCCCCCACCTCAGCTCCTTGTCTGCCTTGTTCGTCTTCGAGTCTCCCAGAACCAGGACCAGACCTTGAGTTCCGGGCCTCCCTTGGCCACCACTTCTGCCATATTACATCAAACGTGAAATGCAGGGGGGCAGGGAGCGGAAGAATGGTCCAAGCTATAGCCGGGCAGCCAGCGACAGACAGGACAAAGATCCCAGCGTCTGCACGTCTAGGAAAGTTTCCTCACTGCCCCCTGCCTCCAGCAGGAGTTCCCTCCATGTGGCAAGCCCCGTGGAGACTGTGAACCCAGGGCCTTGGTGTTCCATACACCCCACCCCAACCATCACTCCCAGCCACTGATCCAGGGCTTGCCACGCTACAGCCAAGACTCGGAGACTGAGAGAAACCAGAGAGCAAAGCAAACCCTTTGAGTTGGGCCTAGGGAATAGACGTGGGCCAGAGTTTAGGCCACACTTGTGCCCTCAGCCAGGAAACAACCACTTCTGGTGGCCCTGGAAGGATGAGTGGGTGAACGGGTGGGTGGGTGGATGAGATGGTCTATCCACATCGTGCCACCACAACCTCCTGGTTCCAAAGCATAGGGCGTTGGTCCACTCCTGCATCCCACAGTGATGTCAGCGGCCCCCAGCATCGCCCCCCAGCCTGGGGATCCCAGTCCTCTTGCTGAGGTGCTCACGTGGCCTGTAGAGCCAGGAATCTTCTTCCTTCCTCCCTGGCTGGGCCTGGCCTCTCCACCTTCCACGGCCCAGTCCTGACACCTGGTGGCGCCTCTGCAGTGTAGCCCTGGCTTTCTCAACCCCCCACCCTCCACCAGGGGCCCAGCCAGAGCTGCCAAACCAGCCTGGCCACCCACCCTCCCCGCGGTTCACAACAGCAAGGTCAGCCTGGGAGCTGGGTGGAAAGAGGGCCACCTCTCTCTCACCTGGGGTGGGGGGGGCCTCCATTCACACAGAGTCCAACCCCCTCCTCAACCCCAGCCCCCGGACCAAGTCCTCTGGGGGACCTAGAACCACGGAATATGGGGGCCACAGGAGACCGCAGCCAGAGAAGTGCCCAAGGTCACACAGTGAGTGTCCCCAGGACTTCCTTCTGCCCCAGCCCAGGGCTGCCTTCTCTCACAGCAGCACTGGGGCTCCCTGGGGTAATGGGGAGACACCAGGAAGGAAAGAACTGAGGGGAGAGCCAGAGTCAAACAGGTACCCTGGAGCGCAGGGCATGGTGGGGGCCTGTTACACAAACGAAATGCAAACCCTGCCCTCCGCATTTCCTCTGTGACATCTCCCTGACACCCTGCCTAAGCCAGTCCCAGCCAGACCTCTTGGGAGAAGGATGACACCACGTGGTTGATTTTGATATTGCAAAATTTCCTGTGGGCCCCCTAAACTCATGCTGGGTGTCCCAGCACTTAAGGGCCATCAACTTCTGCCTTTGCCCATGGCAGACCTTGCCTGGAATGCCCTCCACACACATCCACGCATACTCACCCACTCGCAGGCTTCCGGCCATCCACTCCTACCTCCGACACCCTGATGAAATGACTTCCTTCCCCCGAGAGCGCACTCCCTGAAAAACCCACTCCAACCCAGCCAGCTGGGTGCCTTGGCAATAGATGTGACCACTCTCAGCCTCAGTTTCCTCCTCTGTAAAATGAGGGTGACACCAGTGCCTTCCAGATGCTGTCAGCATCAGATGAGGTCATGCCTGTGAGCACTTGGTGCTCAGTAAGTGCTTTAGGAATTGCTCACTGGGCTCCGCCGCCCAGCCACCCAGCCCGCTGGGACTTCAGCCTGGGGAGAGGGGAGAAGAGGACAGAGGCCAGGCAGAGAGAGCTGAGTGAGAAAAAGCTCCAGGGCAAAGAAGCGCACAGTCTAAGTGGCCCATGTGACATAGCCAGCGTGGTCAGGAACTGTGTCAGGAGCAGGGGCAGGGGCCAACCCCGCCACGCCCCGCAGCTGTGGGAATGGGTCTGTGCTTTGTCTTGAAGTCGTGGGGGCTCCCTAAGGCTTTAACCCCGGAACTGACATAACTAGCCCTGCTGGAAGCTGGGGTGGGGGTGGATCGCAGAGAGCAGCTCAGGGAACAGGAGAAGGCAGGGCTGAGTCAGTTGTCCAGGTGAGCGATGACAGCAGCTGAGCTGAGAGGGGACGATGCCGAGCTCAGTGACTCAAGCTGTCCTTGGGGGGCCCTGGCGATGGATGGCATATGGGGTGAAGGACAAGGGGGGCGTCTGGTGAGGCAGCTGGGCGCGTGACAGTGTCAGTCACCAAGACTGGGTGCAGGGCCTCCTGCTGATGTCACTGTGTGATCTGGGACAAGACACGGACTTCTCTGGCAAGTCTCAGCCAAACACCAGGCTATGCCAGGAGCACGTGAGACTAGTGTCCTCCACCACTTCTGACTTGCGGCCTCTTACAGTGACCCTACGCTGCCACAGGGGAGGGCTGTGGCAGACACATGCCTCCCACACGCCACCCGCATCCCACCCACACAGCTCAACCACATGTCACCCATGTGACCTCCATGCACCTTCCACAAACCCTCCACACAGCTTCCACATGCCGTCCACACACCAAACACGCACCCTCAACATGCCATCCACACACCGTCCACATGCTGCCACCTACTAGCCATGCACCTTCCACATGCCATTCACATATATACCTTCTTCATGCCATCCACATACATACATTGTCATCCACACGCAAGTTACATGCTATTTCCACACCATCCACCACCTGCCACGCCCACCATACCTGCCCACATGCCTGCCATCCCGTGAGCTCAGTTGGCATCCTCCTCCAGATGAGAACAAGGCACCAGGCCAGGCCCCCGAGCACAGGTGCACAGCAGAGTCCCGGCCTGGCCTGGGCCTGCCCATCTCATCCCCCGCAGCCCGGCCAGCCACTCACCTTTGCAGGTGCAGCCCTCCCGGGTGATGACCTGGCGGCAGATTCCGCAGGGCTTCACCTTCTTGAAGGTCTTCACCTTGAAGTGGTGTGTCTTGGGGGCCTCCAGATCCTCTGGCTGTGGGAGGAAGGCACAGGGGTCAGTGTGGCAGGAGGCCGGGGTCCTGGGGAAGGGGTCGGGGGGCTGGGGAGAGGTAGGCAGTGAATGGGAAGGGGATGGCAGGAGCCCTTCAGGGTCCAGAGGAGGGAAGAGGACCCAGGGACAGAGAAAGGTCTGGGGGTGACAGGACACTCATCCCAGACTCCCAGATTCGCTGGGGCCTGTGGACTGGGTCCCGACAGCAACTAGCAGAGCCCGGCCCCTGGGACCACAGCCCCCTGCATAGCTTCTCACCGTTTTCTTTTTATTTACTCTGTCATTAAGGCCCAACTTACACACACTAGGGTGCACTAATTTTCCATGCAGTGCCCGACACAATTTTACACGTGTCCTCCCACAGAACCACGCCCCAGAGGCTCCCTCGTCACCCTCATGGCAACACTACTGTGACTTCCATCACCAAAGAGCCGTGTTGCCCGATGTTCAGACTTCATAGAAATGGAAGTCTCCGGCGTGTGCCCTCGTGTCTGGCTTCCGTCACGCAGTGTTAGTCTGTGAGGCTCCCCCCTGCGGTTGCAGCAGCAGTGGCTCTTCCTTTGCCGTCGCTGTGCGGTACCCCATCGTACGAACGAACGCGGCGGTTTCTGCTGGGCCTCAACCTCTCTGACCCAGGGCCCCGGAATGCCATTTCCCCCTTTCCCTCCCCACTATTCTCACTGCTGCCCCCTAACCCAGCCCAGGAGGCTTCTTTCATCTTTATATTTATTCTTCATTCTTTGTGTTATGAAACTATGGATATGTTGACTATCCTTTTAAACTATACCCCTTCATGGGAGAGGGGAGGCAGGCTGGTGGCCCAAGCCCTCCTCTGTGTCTAACTTGCACTGAAGCCCTGGGCCAGTCACCACGCCACAACTACCAGAGGCCTCAGTTTCCCCCTTTGGCTGGCACCACACCCCTTGAGCTCTGACGGTCTGTCCTTTGTAACCACATATAGGGACACATTCTAAGCTGCAAAACTCTGCACCGACACTAGCTGCCCTGCTGGCCCCAGCCCAGGCACAGTTAGGGGCGCTCCCCTATTTGGTGGGCTCCCCAGAGGGGAGAGCCCCTGCCCCAGGGGGTCTAACTGGATTCACTTTCCAGCCCCAGCGGCTGGGGACAGGACACAGAGCCCGGCAGCTCCCTCTTTCCCCTCTCCAGACACAGACCTTCATGACACCTCTGCACTCTCAGGGACACACACAGACATAGTCACAGCCCTGCAGGGGGTGGGGAGGGCTCTGCTCTGCCACATCCTCTCCTTGCACCTGCTCCAGAGCCCCCCAGCTCTGAGACAGAGGCTGGGGGTGGTGATGGTGAGTTCAGAGGAGGAAGAGTGGCAGCATCCCACAGCCCGGCGTGTCCAGGACTGCTGTCTGGAGACCCCACCGAGGGGAGTGCTGGCTGGCAGAGGCACAGAGAGACAGACAGACAGAACGAGACCAAGTCCAAGGGGGGCAGAGCAGGGGAAGCAGACAGAGACGCAGAGGTGGAGAGACAGAGAGGAGAGAGACCAAGATCAAGGCAGAGACAAAGACCAACAAGCACACCCAGAGAATGAGAGACACGCAGAAGCTAGCAAGGGGGCCAGAGGACCAAAGAGGGACAGAAGGACAGAAAGACACAGGAGTCCCCAAGGCCAAATTCAGGAAGATCTGACAATCAAAATACACACTGATAGGAATGGCTTAAATGAGTCCATGCCAACAGTAAGAAATGCAATCATTGCCTCATGGCAACATTTTGGTCAACAACAGACCACACACACGGTGGTGGTCCCATAAGATTATTATACTGTATTTTTACTGTATCTCATTTAGGGACACAAATGCTTACCACTGTGTTACAGTTGCCTACAGTATTCAGCACAGTGACATGCTGTGCAGGTTTGTAGCCTAGGAGTAGGGTGTGTAGTGGACGCTACCATCTAGGTTTGTGTAGTACATGCCACAAAGTCACCTAAGGATGCGTGTCTCAGAACCTGTCCCCATCGTTCAGCGACCCATGACTGTAAATGAATAAATTAAAAGTTTGATGAGGCATAAGGTATTTACATCATCTCAAAGCTCTCTGCCACATCATACTTACCCATTACAAAGGGGAAAAAAGTCACTTTTGCTGGCAGACTCCACTTTAATCAAGGGATTGAAGTTAACTCACCAGTAATGGGGTAAGTGGAACTCGCACGCCACAGACGGGGTTCGATGAGAACAGACATTACTTCTGCGACATTCCTGCCAAGAAGCCACTACCGGAATCTAATCATGAGGAAACATCGGGCCAACCCAACAGGAGGGACGGTCTACAAATTAAATGGCCTGGAATCTTCAAAAGTGACAAGGTCACGAAAGTCACAGAAAGGCTGAGGAGATTTCCAGACCGAAGGAAACTAAGAGACGTGACAACCAAAAGCAACGCTGGTCCTGAGCCAGATTCTGTTGATGACCGTAAAGGACATCACTGGGACAAGTGGCGGCACTCCCGCGCGGTCCAGATTAGATGGCAGCAAGGTCTCCCTGGCAGTTGCCTGATTTTGACAGCCGGGCCAGGTCAGGTAGAAGTCCTCGTGGGGCGATCAGGAAAGCATCTAGCGAGGGTAGGGCGCGCCAGCTACTTACTCTCAAATCGCTCAGACAAAAAGTTTTTTGCATTGTATTTTCAACCTTTTTGAAGTTTGAGATGGTTTCGAAATTCCAAAAGACAGACAGACAGACAGAGATGGGGGCAGGGAGCAGAGACAAAAACCCAGGTACAGGTGGGGAGGGCGAGGGTTGGGGAGCGGGGCCCCGCAGTGCCCCCTGGTGGTGATGCAGGGTAGCCCGGCTCTGCAGGCCAAACCCAGGAGGACCACCCCTCCCCACCCCTCCACCCCCTGTTCTGATACTCCAGAGAGCTGGATTCTAGGAGCTTCAGCTGGGGGGCGGGGGGTAAGGGCAGGACAATGCCCAGCTCGGGGCCCCACTCAGTGTCCCCCGTCCCACAAGGAGGAGCAGAGAAGTCCCCTCCATTTGGTGTCTCACCTCCCCTGTTTTCCTGTCTCAGGCCCTGGTTTGGGACCTTCCCGTCAATCTGTCACAGACACTCCAGGGAGGGGACCCAGGCTAACGCCAACTGCAGCAGCCAGCCCTAGGGTGCAGGGAGGAGCAGAGAGGGGACTCGGGGTTCAGCTTGTGGTCTGTCTGGGGGAGGCAGACAGCAAACCCTAAAGCCAGCTCTCCTAGTCCTACTCTGGTACCCCTCAAGCCTGCCTCTCCCACCCCACTAAGTCAGACAGAGCTTCCCATCCCAACTCATCCCCCAAACTTCCCTGCCCACACCTCAAATCCAGCCCTTCCCCCAAAGCACAGTCGAGGCAGTGGAGTCTCCTTGCTGTCCAATGTACAGACGGACAGCAAGTGCAGCCGTCCGGACAGCTCGGTAAACGCCCCTGCTTCAGAACCAGGGGCCCCAGGCTGCCAGCCCAGCCTCATAAAATCTGAGTTTACAAAATCTCTCCCCATGGGGGCCTGGAGGGCAGGGACAGGGCTTCAGACACATCTCTGCCCTGCTCAGGCCCCTCTAAGCAGCCCCAGGGCAATGCCGGGGCGCACTCTCGCCCCTCACTCCACCTGGTCCTGGCGCTGGCGGAGGGAGCACTGGGATGGGAGTCTGGAGACCTGCTTTCTAGGCTGTGCAGCCTTGAGAACATCAGTGGTCTTCTCTGGGCCTCACAGTCCCCAAATGAAAATGCGGGCTTTGGACCAGACAGTCCGAGTATAGACAGAGTGGAAGAAACAATGGAACAGTCCCTTTGGGAGGAATGGACTGGGGGGCTGGGGTGGGACACGCCGATGATGCCAGAGCAGAATCAATGAGGAGACATCACCCCTCTGAGGAGAGACTGTGACACCCTGGTGGGAGTGAGGGACCAGCTCTGCCACCTCCAGGCGAGTGGCCCCAGGCGCTGCTGGCCTCGACTTCCCCTGCCGTAACACAGGGTCATCCTGTCAAAAGAGTCATCACATATTTTTGACGTTTCCTAGGATGTTGGAGGAGAAAGTCTAGGATGGTCAGCCTCCCATGTCAACTATCTGAAGGAGCTGTCATTGTAAGAAGGGACCAGACACAGTCTGTGAAGTTTGGAAGGCAAAACAAAAAACAGTGAGTAGACGCTGCAAACAGGCATAATTAGACTCAACAAGGAAAAAGAACTTCTCAAAAATCAGATGTTAAAATCTGAACTAAGAAGAAAAACAGGGTGTCTGGTACCTACCCTCCTCCCCCAGGGGGTGCCCTGCAGGTACAGGCAGAGGATGGAGCCCCCGTGAAGTGCAAAGTGCTGTTCACTTGTTATGACAATGATTGTCATTTTTCCTAACAGGGGGCAGAGAGCCTCATGGAGCGTGTGTGCCCTTCCCTTGCTGAATTAGCTGGCTCTGAAGGGACCTGGGGAAAACTTGGGGGCAGAAGGAGGCATAGCTGGTCCTCATCCCTCCAAGGGTCCCTCCTGGTCCCTCCAAGCCCACCTCCCTCAAGAGCCAGAGCCCAGACAAGGGCAAGGGGTCCAGCGTGGAAGTCCTTCTTCCCCACCCTCCAAGCGCAGAGCCCTAGCCCCACAACAAGCCCACCCAGCATCAGAGAGCTTTCCTGGCCCCCGGGCATCCTCTCCCTCCCCTCCCTCCCTCCAGCCCAGCCTGCCAGGGCGGCCCAGCCAGAGGGGTGTGGCACATCTGCTTTGGACAGCCTTGGCGGGAGTCCTGGCCCTGGGTGGGAAAGGCTGTTTGTGGTTCCTCCCTGCCCCATGGGGCAGAGCAGCAGTGGGCGGGGTGGTGATGAAAGGGGGTGACAGTCCCAGAGGTCCCCTGCTCCTGAGCTCCTCCCCAGGGCACTGCTCTAGCGCTGTCACCACGAGCCTCCCTGTGGCCCATCAGCCTGGAGGGATGTGGGGAGAGGGCAGAAGTCTGTGAGCCGGGAGCAAAACAGCCTGGGAAAGGGACCACAGTCAGGCCTTGGGGCAGCCCCGGGTGGTCAGTTCCACCAGCTCCAGCCTCCTGGCCATCCCCCGAGCCTCGTCCTGTCACTACCCTGGTGGGCAGCAGCCAGCATCTCTGTGGGGACATGAGGATCCCCAGTGGAGCTGCAGGCTGACTTTTGGGAGCCCCACGGGCACCTCAAATTCCAGCTTCTCCCCACCTCCCTCACCTTCACACACGCAGAGGTTCCTGCCCCATTGCCTAGCCAGCTAATGGCCTGACCGTGTTCTTGGTCGCCCCGGGTGGAAAACTCTGAGTCACTCCCAGCTCCTCCCTGCCCTCCCCCGACACACGCACAACCAGTTGCCAGATCCTGTGAATTCTGCCTCCTGTGCTTTGTAATCCACTGCCTTTGCCCTACTTGAGGCCTTGTCATTTCTGCCCAGGGCTGTTGCAACAGCCTCTTGGGCCCCAACACTGGGCCTCTCCCCGCCCACAGCCCCTACGCAGCCTCTCGGGGGCACAGCTACAGCTCTGTGGGGTCAGTGACAACCCACTCACTCCAAAATGCTGCCACGACTTCCCCCGTGTCCTGCGTAAACCCTGCCCTTCCTCGAGCCAGCAGGGAAGCAGCCTCTGTCCCTTCCCAGCCCCACCTGCCCGGCATCCACGCAGACTGCTCCACGCTGCCCGGCCCCTGCCCACCCCCATGGACCACCGCGCCTCTGCCTGGCTGTTCCCTCTGCCCAGAATGCCCTTCCTCCCCTGTCTGCTTGCCCAGCTTCTAGGCAGGCATCCTCAAAGAACTGACTCAAACCTCATCCTCCCAGAGAGATCATCCCAGACACCAGCGACCACTGTCAGAATCAATATCCCCAACTGCTGTCTTGTTTGTTTATTTTGGAAAGTGTAAAAGCTTTGGAGAAGATGGACACGCGCACGCCCTTCCCCTGGACTCACTAAATGTCCACGTGCTGTCACTTCAGCCCTCTCCAGCTTTTTCTGTCCTCCACACAGCCCAACGCAGTGATCACACTCAGGATCTCGCGGGAAGGTGAGGAAAGGGAGTAACGTTTTTGTGTGCTAACTCCCTGCTGCCCAAGAACAGCAAATTGCAGCTGGGTCTCTGTTTGTTTTTGTTTTGGATTCAAGGTCCAGTCAGGATCGTGCCTCACCTTTAGTTTCTGGGTCTCTTTCATCCTTTAATCTACACACATTACCCACCTTTTATTTGTCTTTTCTGACATTGATGTTTAAAAGATTTCAGGGCGGGTGATTTGCACAGCGTTCCTCGATTGGGATTTGTCTCATTGTTTCCTCATGATTCAATTCAAGAGGCTGACATTTTGGGGAAGAATATTGCCTTGGTGTCCCCTACTTCCTTAGGTGGCTCTTTCTTTGTGTCTCATCACAGTACTTGGTGCAATGTGACTGCTCCTGCACTTGCTAGCTGGGCAAGTTGCTGAACTGCTTTCTGCCTCACTTTACAAATCTGTCAAATGGGCTAGAGATAGAAACCACCCATCGGTGGTTGTGAGGGTGACATGAGATAATGCCAGTAAAGCAGGTGGAACAGGGCCTGGCACACAGCAAGCACTCAGCAGGGGTGAGCTGGGATTCGTGTTGTCATCGCTATGTGCACTGAGCCACCCCCCAGGCAGACGTGTTTGCACACACTTCTGCTCCATGTCCCCTGTGTCCAGCAGAAGGGAAGAGAGCAGACACCAACACGTCCTGAGCTCCTTCAGGGCCTCAGAGGAGCGAGCTGAGGCCTCGAGAGCCCAGGATCCTAGGATGCCGCGGAGGAACTTGCCCCAGTAGGGCAGAATGGAGCAAAGATTCTGGGGGAGCCCAACAGGTCATCATCTGCAGCCAGCCCCTGAGTCTCCAGGGCCAAGTTCTGGCCTCTTTGCCTTGGCCTTAGCCATCTTCAACTGTGTTCACTTCCTGCACGTGGATTTCTGAGTTCACAGCTTCATCTTCAGATCTAGTTTGAAATTCACCTCCCAAGGGGTCTCTCCTGACACCTCCCTGCCCCCAGAGGTTAGGTCCCCCTTAAATGCTCCCACAGGCTCCCTCTTGGTAACACCCATCATATGTGCAATCGTCTGCCCAATATCTGCAAGCTGCTTGGCGAACGCAGGCGCTCCACACTCATCAGTGGAACGGTGGGCGGGGGCCTGGAGGGGCTTAGAGAGCCACATGAGGGATGCTTTCTTCATCACACTACCCTACCAACACCACCCCGTCCCTGGGCTACTCGCCACAAGCCCCTCCAACCCAGAGCTCTAATGCCTCCACCCACCCATACTCTTCCTCTCTTTAGGAGCACTGAGCCCAGTGGCCATGTGGCCTTGAGCAGGCCACTTCACCTCCATGGGTCCCCTTCTCCTTGGCTGCAAAAGGACTCTTTTCCCCTTCCTGCCTCACAGAACTACAGGCAGGCTCAAATGAACGTGAGTAAGTCAAGCAAAGGTAACCGGGTTAGGCACAGAGAGGCTAAGTCACTGGCCGGGACCCCACAGCTAGTCGGTGGCAGAGTCCGGGCTGGCACCCAGCCGGGCTGGAGTCCAGGTGCACGCTCTGACCACTGCAGGAGACCCTCGCATCATTCTCGGAACCCCACTCACACTGAGGCCGCTCGCCCTGCCCTGAAGCATTCCCAGGATGGAGAGCCCTGGGTGGGGAGGCAGCAGCTCAGGTTCTAGGCCTGACTGGGACTTGCAGGGTGGCCTTGAAAATGTGCCACCCTACAAGAAGGGCTAACATTTATGGAGCTCTTCCTGTGCGAATGTACTTTTCTAAATGCGTATATGAATTAGCTCATTTAAAACTTAACAGCCCTATAGGTAAGTGGGGGAAACCAAGGCACAGAGATGTGAGGCTACTTGCCTACAGTCACACAGCTACCGAGTGACCGGGCCAGAATCCACCCCTGCACTGCACTCTGGCCAGCGTGCGACGCTTGCTCTCAACCCTGCAGAGAAAGAATGCAGTATTGCTCCCCGACTTTGTGCCTCACACGTCATTTTGAAGATCTTTGCAAGAGGAGGGCTTTATTCCAGACCTGGCCGGTCTCGTGCAGCCCAACCCAGCTCCTAAACCCTCAGTAGGGAGGCCCCTACAGGTGAACGAAACTAGAGAGAGCGAGTTTGGGACGGAAGGGTCAGACTGGGGTCTCCGTGGCAGTAACTGCACACAAGGGATCCAGAGGCTCACGAGGACGCTTCTGATGAAAATGTGTGCTTAGCACTGGGCAGGACATCGGCCCCGGGAAGCAGAGCACATCACTGTCTGCAGCTGGATGTGGCCTTAGAGAATAGTGTCCAAGTTTCTGTGAGGGCCAGAAAAGTCAAGTGACCAGTCTGAGGCCACTTGGCTTGCTCATGGCAGGGCTGGTGCTGCACCTGGCCCCAACCCCTACCTCATGGCTCATCAGCCCAACCTTGAGCCCCTTCCCACTCCCTGAGGACAGCGAAGCCCCTCTGCAAGGAAGGGCCCGTGGCTCTCATGCCACCGGCACAGCACCGAAAAGCCTCAATTACGAGGCATGTAATTATTTTCTAAATAACCATACTTGAATGTGTAATAGCAAATGGGAGCACTTGATGAGAAAATCAAGTTATGCATAATAAATAGCTCTGCTAATAAAGTGATTGTTATTCCTAGGGCTTGTTAAAACTATGCACTACAGATATATTACTTCTTGGATGAAATGTCTGCAGCTCTCCTCATACAGGAACATGTGAACACATACACATAGTCACTCACCCCGGGGCACAAGACCTGTCTCTTCCAGACCATGCCTCTATTTACCTCCCTGAGGCCACAGACTCACCCAGTTCTTGGCCCCAGAATAGCTGGTCAGAGCCCCTGGGCAATGAGGAGACATCACCTGGGGAGTGGGACCCTGTCCCATGATACCCTTCCCAGGGTGACCCTCCCCCAACATCAGGTCTGGGATAAGGGGATCCCATAGGAGGCTGCGGAGTGGGGAAGGGATAAGCATTTACTGAGCACCTACTGTGTGCCTGGGTACCTGGTCTTTTGACATCTATTGTCTCTTTCCTCATCCCAGCCATACAAGGCGGATATTATCCTTCCCGCTTTACAGATCAGGAAACTGAGGCACAGGAGAACTGTTTTACCAAGACCACCCACCCATAATTATGGTAAACAATGGAATTAGGATTGAGTCTACCCCTGTCTGCTGCCAGGACTGCTTCCTCTGTCCAGTTTACACCCCCTCATACTCCAGCCTACCCTGACCATGGGCATCCCGGGCTTCCAGGAAGGGACAGGGCCTAGGGCACCAGGACAGGGGAGGAAAAGGAGCCAGGGGAGGGACATGGGCTCGTCTGGTCTTAAGCCCAGGAGGCAGCATCCACAGGGCCCCTCTCCCAGCTCCCAGGCAGGGCCTAACACCTACAGGGCACTCTACCAGCCAGGCGTTGCCCAGGCATCTGGATACAGAATCTCGTGCCTGCCTCTCTGCAATCCTCATTCCACCCATGGAGAAACTGAGGCTCACACGGGTGAGGCACTTTTCCCAAGACCTCGCAAGTGAAAGGGACTTTAGAGGCCTCGCTCCCTTGACAGCAGCACATCATCCCTGCAGTCTAACCACCGTCTTTCCTGCTGCAGGGCTCCCTTGTTGCCCACCCTGTTGCACAGAGATAAACTTGCCAGGGCTCCCATTTGACAGATGTCAACACTGGGCCCACGAACCACAGATGCATCCTCTGCAGGATGCTCCAGGCACCTTCGATCTATTACTCAGACCATCCCTGCACCCCGGCCCAACACGCCACCCGAAGCCCCTCATTCCAGGCCCCTGCCCCCACCCTTCTCTGCCCAGAGGACACTTGGCTGCCCAAGTCTGAGTTCCCACAACTGTCCCCAGCCTGGACTTGCCTGGCAGAGAGGGCCCTTCTGAGGACTGTCCAGGACAGGGAAAGCAGCAGGAAAGCCCACATCTGGATCCGGGCATGAAGCCCCCTCCCCCAAACCAGCCATCACTCTCTCACAGCCCAACAGTAACTTCAGCCAGGGATGACTTCCTCGCCCTCCTGACCCCGTGCATGCCTTTGCCCAGCCCAGACAGCCCGCAGGAGCCCCTCTGAGGGAGGGGTCTCCTTCCCGCCCCCCTGTGCCCCCATCCCCTTGTGGCAACCGGCCCTTTCCCAACCCCCGTTTCCCAGGAGCCTCTGCCCAAGACTGGCCTCAAGACTTTTAACCCTCACCATGTGGCCCCCAGACCTCCCTGCCCCCCAGGCACCCCCTCCCTGACACCCACCTTCCTGAATCCGGGGCCAAGGAAGAAAGGGGGAAGGGCAGGCCGCAGCTCCCTCCTCCAGGGTTGGGGGAGGTCTGGGTAAGAAGGGGAGGGCTGTGGAGGATGGGATGGCAGTGGGTGGAAGCTGAAATCGGGTCTAGAAGGGATAAATTGATGGAGTCTGAGAATTCTCCCCCAACCTGGCTTTTCCAGACTCGATATTCTGGGCTGCCATCCCCTGTTTCCCAGGCCCCACAACCGCCCCCCCTCAAACTCTTGGGCTGCGCAACTGAGGGGGGTGAAGAAGTTTCCCCTCAGTGCGGCAGGGGTGGGGGGAGGCTCCAAAAAGAACCAGATTTCATGCCGGCTTCCCTCTACCTCCAGCTCCGGGGCTCAGTGGGGGCTAGCGGGGCGGGGGAAGGGATGTGCCAGCCCTACGGATCCAGGGCCTGGGCCCTGTTGATGGGCAAGGTCCTCGGGCTGAGGGTTGCTCAAGTCAGTCTGTCCTGTAGAGGCAGAAGGGTCCCCTCTTCACCGCCAACGCCCCCCACCCCAGGCTCTCAGCTGAAAGCAGCTAGACCTACCCAGAGCATGCAGGACAGACAGATCCACGTCATCTTGGCTGGGTCCCGTCCCTCAGGCCACAGGCAGGGCTTGCAAAGGGCCCTCTGCAGCTCACAGTCCCCACAGAGCCAGCAGAAGGGTGTTCTGAGTCCGCTGCTGCTCCGGCTCCGCCAGCATCTGCCGGGCCTCTTGCCCTGCTGCCTCCAGCTCACCCTCCCTCCTCCTCCCCTCCTCCCCCTCTCCACCCCCTTGTCCCAGCCTCCTCTCTCCTCCCTCCTCTCAGGCTCCACTGGTGGCCTTGGGGGTCAGAAGCCCTGCTTTGCAGGGGATGTGAAGGGGACAGGGCAAAGAGACAGCTGTCAGAGGTAGGGCCCCCCGAAGCCGCCCCCCACCCCAAGACACACACACCCCTATGAGCCATCAATGTTCCTCCACCTTGTCCTGATCTGGTGCTGGCAGGCCTGGAGCCTGCCCTCCTCACTGCTGGCCCCCGCCCCCAGCAAACCGGTTCAGGGGACTTCGCTCCAAGAGCCTTCCAGACCACTGAGGGACAAACAGCCCACCCCCAGTTGGCCAGTCTGCACACCCGGGGCTCCTTGGCCCCTCCTCCCTGTCCGAGTGCCGTGCCTGCCCTCCGGGCCTCGGAACACACACACATTTGCATACACACAGCTGGGACAGACCCTGGTGCCCACATGCCAAGCTCGGGGCCCAAGACAGGCCTTAACACAGGAGAGCCCAGGCTGAAGCTGCGGAAGAATGGCCCTGCCCCCAGGCTGTGGATTTCGTTCCAACTTTTTTCCTATTCCCTTTTTTTTTTCCCTTCTCTCTTTCTTTCTTTCCTCCAAACATCTGTCCCAGCCCTTCCTGCCCTTCTGAAAAGGAGCCCCGCTCCAGGCTCCCGCGAGAGTCTGTTTTTCTTGACTGTACCCTGGGCCAACATTTGGTTTGCATTTCCCCACTTCCTCCTCCTCCTCCCTCTCCCCTTCCCTGGGCCCAGTTCTCCCCTCCCGCCATTCCACAGGCCTGCTGCTCCCCCACAGTGGCCGCTGCCCACCAGCCCGCCCCTGCCCCTCCACACGCTTGCCCAGGGGTAAGAGTCTGGGGTTTAGAGGGTGGGAAGGAGGCTAGGTACAGAATCCCGATGCATTCCCAGGGAGCCCCGCAGGGAATCCAGCGACAGCCACTCCAGGCGCTTATTGTCTGGATCCACTGCCCTCCCCGCAAAAAACTTTCGTCTTTGAGCTCCGGCCTTGGCTGGACCAAGCGAGGGTGTGGGGGTGCTGGTGAATCACCCACTCTGCTCTTTGGAGCTGTCAGGGGAGAGGGAGAGGGCTCAGCCCCACACCCCTCTGTGGACACACACACACCCACACACACCAGGACACACAGTCCAACTCACATAAACACACAAAACGAGGACGGGCCCCTCCCAGAGTAGGCACTTGGAGAGCGTTTTCCTGGACTGAATAACTTAGCGAGCAAGTCCCCTTGCCTGGGCTCCTCCATGCCTGGGGCCACATGTACGAAGAGTTACAGATCCCCTGCCTCTCTGCCCCACCCCCCCAAGACCACGTAGTGCCACTCTGCCAGCAACACGCACAGTGCAAACCCAGGGCTCTGCCCCTGTGACTGGCCTCCCCCTTTAGGTGGGCCTGCCCGGCCAAGTGTGCTGACGCCCAGGCCACAGTCTACCCAAGAGAGCTACCTGGGAGACCCCAGGCCAGAGGGAAGCACTCACTCCTCATCTGAGAAAAAGCTGCCACATTCAGATACGCAGGTTGTGCACTGCACAAGGAAGTAACCGTCTATTGTTTGGTGATTCTGCGAAGTCAGGGGAAGACACTGAAGTGAGGTGTCGAATTCTGGTCCTTCCTAGAGCAGGTGTCTTAGTTAAAAGTCTTTGTTCTGGTGAAGGATTTAGGGTGAGGAGTCAAGGTCACCTCTCCATATTTCTCCAAGTCCTTCTGTAGAGCTCTGAGGCTGGAAATGTTCTGCCACTAGCCGGCATCCCTGCCAGAATCACAATGCCGCTCCAGACCCCCTACCCAGCCTGCTGGGGCTCAACTGACATTTGAGCCGACACTGAAATGGACCAGTGTTCCACATGGAGCTGGCCCTGCAGTCACCGCTGGGGATGTCCAGACAGACAGTCCTGCAAACCCTCCCTCTCTCCTCCCTGGCTCTCTGGCTGGAGCACAGAGAAAGGGTTGGTCTTCAGGAGGCCTCGCCGGGAGCCCCAGAGCCACCCCCACTGGGCACCATCCCCAGCCCTGCAAGGGCCTAGCCAGCTAAGCCCTGACATCCCAGTGCCCACTCCCGCCCGGGTCCCCCTGCCTGCCACACAGCCCTTGCTGCTGGCGTCACTGAAGACATGCCTCCCGGCAGCTATCTTCAAAATTCTGAGAAATCATCTTGGAGCTTCCCAGAAATGCTGGTAAAGCAGACCAAAGACCAAGTCACAGCGACAGCAACTTGTCTGGCCTCCGACACAGCCCGAGGGGGCCCTGCCACCTCCCCAGTCTCCTCAGCTGGGACTTAAAATGGGAGTTAAGGACCCAGTGCTGAGGGTTCCCTTGGAGAAACCTGCCTCCAGAATGCCCCCATCCCTCTTCTCCAAGCCTGGAGGGGGGCCCTCCTGTATCTTAACCTCCCACCATCAGAAAGTCCTTCCTGCTACTTAACCACTATCCTCCTCCCTGTTGAATGTTAAACTCTGCCACCTGAAATGTCTCTAACTATGTGCAATGACCCTGTTCCAGACTCGTGAGCCTTTACTCCTCCTTCGCGGCCTGGTGTCTCTGTCCCCACCCACACACGGCCAAGGACATACAGCAGGCACCAGACATGGTTGAAGAATGAATGACTCGATCAATCAGTCAATCAACGGATCCTAACATATTTTCCTACTCTTAGTATCCACTGCCCCCTTCCCAAACCTTCTTTCTGACCCCCTTGAAAGGGCCTTAGGCCACCCGCACACCTTTGCCCACAACTGCAGTACCACCCCCTCAGCGGCACCCTGCCTTGGAGCTCTAGCAGGTTGCAGACCCTCTGGAGGCCGGAATGGCTTTGCTCATCCTGGGATCCCAACCCTGTGCCCAGACCGGTGTGTCACAGGCAGCAGAGGTCAGGTTCACACTGAGGCGATCAGAAGCCTCGAAACCCAGACCCCACCCTGTGCCATCGCCCCCACCCCGTCAGACATTTCTGTAGCATGTCTGTGTTTAAGTCCCACCCTCCTGTCTGCGCAGAGAGGCCTCCCTGCACTCTTCCCTGCAGCCCCTGCTCAGTAGCCAGCTGAAGAAACAAGAGTCGGGACTGCTGGCACTGGCACTGGCGAGCCAGAGGCAGGCCAAGGCAGAGGGGAGGGTGGATGTGGGCAGGAATGAGCTCATGGCCTTGGAGCCTAGCCTGGCAGGCCCTCCCTGGGCTCAGTTTCTTCACCTGCAGAACAAACAGGCTGGCGGCCTCCAAGCAAGGCCCCTTCTAGCAACCCCTTCTGCGAGGCCACAAATTCCCCAGACCAACACCCCAGCCCTATCTAATCCATTCTTCCTATCTTTCCTCTTGTCCATCAAAATATTCTTCCTGCTGCCTAGCACCTCTCCTACTATGGCTTTGAGGTTTTCCTCTGTCACCACTGGTCACAGCATCTGCAGGTCACAGAGCATCAGAGCCGGAAAGGCCCTTGAGCTCGGCTGTCCAAGGGCCACAGTAACAGCCTTCGGGGGCCAGACAGAAGCTCAATGAGGGGAGCAGACAGGGGGTCCATGGTGGCCTGGCGAGCGCAGGCCCCAGCTGACAGCGACACTCACAGCTCGGCTCTAGCCATGGCAGCATGCAGCAACACGAGCCCACATCGCCAGATCTTTCAATCTGCCAATTCTACGTTTTTATACAAAATCTTTTTACAAAATTGAAAAAAATATAAATATGAAAGTGTTGGTTTTAAAAAAACCACTCTGAGGGCCACATGGAACGTGTTTGCCAGAAAGGTTAGTCTTTGGGCACCTCGTACCTAATCCAGCCCCTTTATTTAACAGATGACCACCCTGCGGTCAAGGGACGTGGTGTCACTTGCCGAGGTCACAAAGCCCATTGGAGCAGAGCCCCAGGCTCATGGCTCCCAGGCCCTGGAGTTTTTCCTAAACCCCGCAGCCTGCCACCTCTCACATGGGACCACGCACACCACAGCCTTCTTCCAAGCCAGTCCTGGAGCCTCACATCAAATGGGTGGGGGCAGAGCTGGTTCCAGAGGTGCCCCACCAACATCCAGCTGTAGACACCAACAGCAGGAGACACAGAAATCTACCCCAAAGCACTCAGCTCCTGGACCTGCACACTTTGCCACCCTCACACTCTGACACTCCACCCGAGGCCCCCAGGAAAGATCAATACCAATCAAGCAGGCACTTGGTTGGGGTATCACTTTGAAGCCTCCTACTAACCTTCACTCTACAGATGCAGAAACCAAGGCACAGAGAGGTTCAGCAACTGGCTCAAAGTCACGCAGCTGGAATGATTCCACATCTCCCATGAATCGAAAATTTTCCTGTTGTTCCTGTAGCTATACAGTCACTCAGCGACTAGGGGTTATGTTCCCACGTTATGGTGACATGTTAACTGTCCTCACCACTCCTCATCCACAAGCTAGTGTGGCAGCTTGGTAGGGAGAAGCAGAGACACATAGAGGGAAGCCAAGGACAGGGCTACCACATGGGTCAACTGAGACCCACTGGCTCCCTAGTTGCTCCAGAAGAGCCAACAAGAAGAGATCTGGGCATGGGAAGGGTCTGGCCCCTGATACCCCTAGGGCCTCCCTTTCAGGTAAGCCATGCTTGCACACGCTGCCCCCACCCCCATACATACTTGGCTTTGAGTTCTGGGGTGCTCAGAGCCCTAGCAGAGACTCCATGTACCACTGTGCAGGATGTTCACTGCACAAGGGTGCAGCCAAGGCGTGAGTAGGGGCTCAAGTCCCATCAATGCCCCATGCACCAAGCCCTGGCATAAGGTGCACCAGCCCAGAGCATGGGGCGCTTCACGCTAATGCTCACCAAGGCACCACATGGGACAGGGGAGGCCCTTTCTCCTGCCCCACGTCCACCACCCCTCTAGTACCAGATTGAGGTCACTCCCTTGCACTCCAGAAATGTGAGTGTTCCCTGAGAAGTTCCAACCAGGCCCCCTCTGAGCCTCAGTTTCCCCAGATGACACAGGAAGAAGCATCACTCACTCCCCTTCCCCTACCTCCCCTCCACCAGCACCCTGGGTGGGGACAGTGTCTGGGCGCAATCCCAGCAATGTTTAATAAGATCCTTCCCAGAGCTTGACTCCATGATCTTGATCTCTTCCCCAGCTCCAATTTCCTGCCTGACTCAGGCCCCTCAAAGGCTGGAGGGAGGCAGCTGCAGCTGCTCACCCAGCCCCTCCCCCCAGCACCCAGCTCAAAACCTGGCCCAGGAGGAAGGGGAGAGTGGGATGAGGCAATGCCACCATCCTCTACCTCTGCAAATGAGGAGGGGGAACTGCTAAGCGTCCTGGGGTCCAACTAACCTGGTCCTGGCTGGCCATTTCTCACTGCAGGCTGCCTTTCCCCAAATCTAGAAATCCGGACTCCACAGCATCTGAACTCAGAGCCTAGTGGAATGTGGACAGGGCTCCAGCCCCGTGGTCCGAAGCCGCAGTGCCTGCCTCCCAGCCAATCCCTGGGGACGATGCATTTGTTGGAAGATTTCAAAGCATACCTTGGGTGACTGGAGCGAGAGCCTGCTGGCACCTTTCCCCACTGCGGAACAGCAGAGAGGGAAACTGAGGCTCAGAGGCAGCACCTGGGAGAAGGAGCTGAAAGTTCAAGCACCCAATGGAGTGAGAGGATCCTTCCCATCCATTTGGATGGATGCTGGGAGAAATCTCTCCATCCCCACATACCCCAGGTCTGGCCTGCCTGAAAGTCTGCAAGATCCCTGCTAGAAACGAACGATAACAATAATGATAATATCCCTAATTTTTATCAAACACCTGCTATGGAGTAGGCACATTGGTAAACACTTTAAATGCATTACCAAGTTTAATTGTCACAACACTCCAATGACATACATATTTTTATTATCCCCATTTTACAGGTGAGTAAACTAAGATACAGGCAGATTCTGTAACTTGCCCAAGGCCCACAGCTAGTAAGTGGTAGAGCCAGAATTCCAAAGCCAGGCAGGCTGGCTCCACAGCAGGCACTCTTAACCAGAATGGTGGGCTGGACACCACCCCACGTGACAGGGGCCCACCTGCTTCCCCAAGCGAGTGAAGAGTGGGTCAGAAAGCCAGGACCTCCAGTCCTTGGAGTCATTCCCCTCAGTAGAGGCTCCTGGGGGCTCTGGTCACACTTTTGGGGTTCTCCCTGTCCCTTAGGGGAGAATTTAAGGTTGTGCTCAGTTGTTCCAGTTCCCTACTCTGTGTCTATGCCCCCAGCTCTGCTGTCATGGCAATGCCCCCACCCCCACGCCGCCAACCATACACATCCGCTGAAGGCAATGTCAAGGACCCTCTCTGGGGATCCCGGAGAGAAAGATGCTGTACTAGGGCACAGCCACCCACAGCACTGCCGGTCTCTCCCACCACCCCAACCTCCCTGGAGCCTCAGCCCCCACCCTCTCCCCATCTGGTCCCCTGAGCGGTGGGAAATCCCTCCTGACTGTCCTCCAGCTGCTCCGGTCCCAGTGTGCATCTCACTTTGTTACCTCCGTGCCTTAACTCTGCGGCTTTAGGGGGCTGGGATGGGGGGGCTATTTCCAGGAACCCATCTTCTTTCCCTTCCCACTGAAATTTGAAAGGGACGTTTAAAGCCCCAGGACCGTTCGTTCCCCTGTACCCCCAAATCCACGGGCCACACACAGACTCCAGTGCTATCCTCAGACTTCTGACCCAAACCCAAGACGCCCAGGGGTGTGCCCTGGGGGAGGCACAGGTAGTCCCTGTCCTGGATCTGTGCAGCAGGGGTGGGGGCGCTCCACGAGTCCCCAAACTCTGATGAGAGCCAGGCTGACAATGGCCAAGAAGACGTGTCCCTGAGAGTGGGAGGGTGATAAGGCGAATCGCAAGCCCAGGAGCCTGAGGGAGGGGAGCACCTGTGAGGAGGGAGGGGGCGGGAAGGTCCGAAGGGGCCAGGTGTGGCAGAGGGCGGTTACCTGGCTGCGGAGGCAGAAGCGCAGGGGCAGGAGGCAAGAGACGAGGTACTTGCCCCATCGGATCACGCAGGAAAAGCACCAGCTCAGCCGAGTCATGTCGGCCCTCAGAGTGGGCGCCTGGGGCTCGAGAGTCGGGAAAGGAGGACGCTGCTGCTAGGCGCGGGGTTGGGGGCGGGAGAGGAAGGCTAGCGCCCTGCCCCCGGGGTCTCCCGGATCCCCGAGCAGCCGCCCGAGTGTCCTGCCCTCTCTAGCGGGAGGAGCGGGACAGGGAGCGCCGGGCGCGGCCCCGACGTGGCTCCATCTCCTGGGAACCCCCTGCGGGGGGCGCGGGCGGCGGCAGGGCGCTGACACCCGCGGGGACTTCCTCCGCGCCTTCCTCTCTCCTCCCCTGGCGGCGTGACAGCCTCCGCCGCCGGCTTCCCGGTCGCGCTGTGGGGCGGGCGCGGGCACCCCGGCAACTTGTGAGGCTCGGGGAGCCGCGCGGGGGAGGCGGGAGGGGACCCGGCGCGGGCGTCCACCTGCGAGCAGGGAGCAGCAGCCGCGGGAGCTCGGAGCCCGGGCGCGGCGGCAGCATTGTGCTCAGGCTGCAGTGAGTGTGTGAGGGTGTGTGTGCGCGCGCGCGTGTGGATTCCCTCCAGAGCTCACTCCAATTCCCATATTGCTCCCCAGGGCATAATGTGATTAACTTAAACGGAGGCCGCAGGCTTCCCCGACCCAAGCAGAAACATCCCCCAGCAGGGCCAGCACATGGGGACGCTGTGCACAATCTGGACCAGCTGCCCCATCCGACCTCTGACCCTGGCCACACCCGGACTCCCAGGCCAGGGTATCTCTCTAGCCAACTCAGGGCTCCAGGGCACTGAAGCACCCAAATAGCCTCCACAGGTTGGAAGGGACCCTGCCTCAGGGCACCCTCAGGCAAGGGCCACACCCTCCTGCTCTGGGTTTAGGGCCCTCCCTTCCCAGCTTCCACCTTCTGCCCTGTCCCATTGCCCCCACTGGGTGGGCGTCCTGCCTCTGCTGTGCCCAGGTGAACAGAGGATGGGAGCTTCCCAGGTGTATTGCTTGAGGTCTCCATACTGGGACCCTGGAACTAGGGAGAGGGAATAAAAGAGAGAAGACACGTAGGTGCTAGACTCTGGAAAGAGAGGGGCAGGGTAACCGATTGGGACAAAGGCAGAGAGAGACAGGCGGGGACCCACAGGCAGAGAGGCTTCGAGAGCTGGAGGCCAGTGGTGAGCCCTGCCCCTGGCTCTGTGGCTGCAGCGGCACTGGGAAGCAGGCAGCCAGCCAGGCCGAGAGGAGAGGGGCGGGGGCTGCAACAGGGCCTCTTCCACAGCAACGGCCTCTGGAGCCCGGCCAGCCCCCTCCCCCACCCCACTGCGCTATACTCAGGGGGCCCGGGCTGCCCTAGCGCCATCTCAGGGCCATTTTTCCTGGTGATGCTGCCTTACCATCCCCTTCCTCCCTGCTCCAACCAGGGTCTCCTTGCCAACATATAGGCTGAGGACCTGAGAGTTTCTCAGCTAGCTCACCCCTGCCCGCAAGCTCTCCCCACCACCACCCACCCCAGCCCCTGCAGACCTCCCAGCCCTGACCATCCCCCCCTCGGCTCCCACCCGAAGACAAGGCAGGAGGGTCCAGGACCCTGGGAGAGACGGGCAGGAGCCCGGAGAGGCAGCCAGTGAGGAAGAAGAAGGAGGTTCCTGCTGATGAATGGCAGAGAGAGGGGCAAAGACAGACATGAGGGCCCCCAGCACCCAACAACCCCCCTAGAAGGGGGGCCATAATCAGCCCCAAAAAAGGCTCTGGATGAAACCTGGAGGGACACAAGGGAAGGAGGTGGAGAGGTCGTGTGATCCCCCACCGAAGCGAGCCCATCCCCGGCAGGCCAAGGTCCCCCACCAAGTGCCTGCCCTGCTGAATCCTGTCCCAGCCTGCAGAGCCCTCCTCTTTGGGGGCCTTCAATCCCAAAACCTCCCCACCCTGGTCCCAGAGGAAACAGATGAGGCATGAGACGGGAAGGAATGGAGTTTAATCTATAGCAAATGGAATGAAGTTTAACAGAAAGGGAATTTTTTACATAGGAGGAAGTTCTTCAGACAGGAGTGGCTGAAGTGTGGCCCTGCCTAGACTAAGAGAAGAGGACAAGATGACTTTTTCTTAAGAAAATTCTTAAAGTCTTCTTGGCAAACATAAAAGAAGGAAGAGAGGGAGGGTGGGAAAAAAGGGATGACTAGATCCAACCCTTCCCAACATGTAGCTCCTCCTGAAAAGGACTCAGAAGGGCAGAGTCCTTCATTTCCAGCCATTGCCCAGAAGGAGGTGCCTTAAGCCAATGACCCTCCAAAGAGAGAGGGAAGAGTCCAAGGCTTACAGGGACACAAAGCCAGGCCTGTCACTGCCAGGAGGGTCTCCCCAGCTTTCCCCTCCCAGCCCCTGGCCCACCACGCCCCATATAGCTTCACGCCAGGGATCTCAGCATCTGCAGGTCAATGCCATCCTGCCCCAAGTCCTCAGTTCTGTTTTCATTACCAGGAGAGGTCAGAATCCTGGGGATAACAGCTGAGAATCCCTAGACCCTCCTGAAGCCACTCCAGAACCTCCTAGAAGTTTCTACCAGGGACCACCCCTTTGCTTCCTCTTTCACCAAAACTCGTGTATGGGGGTAGGGAAGTGGGAGGTTCCAATCCCAAAAGGTCTCCTCTCTTTTCTCCTTCAAAGCACCAGAAACTGCATCCAGCACCCAGTAGGCACTCGGTCCATCTTCCCTGCTTCCCGTCTCCCTTTCAGGCCTCTGAGCATCAGGGACAGAGATTCGAGGCTCCTCCTTGGGGACCAAACACAATGCTCAGAGCACATATTAGAGGCCAAAGTATGCAGTGAGGGAGGGATGGGGGGAGGCTGGCAGGCTCTGGGCTGTCCCCGGGGCCCCCTGCCAGGCCCCATGAAGCCCCCAAACACATATCCCACAGTGGCCCCAAGCTCTTCACCCCTCCCTCCCCAGTGCAGCTTTTGCAGAGCTGGCCAGCATCCTCCCAGGTTAACTCATCCTCTGGGGACCTCTTGCCCCCTGCCCACGTGACACGTCCCTCTCCAAGTTCCCACGGACCCCGGACCTGCCTCTCAGCCCTGCGAACCTGCTCGCCCTCTCCCTGCTTTTCTCCTCGGCTGCAGAGTCCAGACTGGCCAGGGGGCTGTGCTGGGGGTCTAGCCAGGACTCAGAGGAGGTGGAACGGTTTCTCCACACCCCATGTGTGTCCACGAAGCCTGGAGACCAGGATGCTGAGTACAGGCCAGGGAAGAGATTCCAGAATCTCCAGCCAGGTGGGGTGGAGGCCACGTTTGCAGAGAGGGACTGCTCTGGGCCCTCCTCCCCAAGTTCTCCCTGGATCAGGGACAAGAGGGCCCTCTTTTCCCCCAGAGAAGTGAGAGAAGAACGGAAAACTTCCCAGAGGTCGCCAGCGCAGGTGTCAGGGAAACAAGAGAGCAGGTCAGGGTAGGCACAGAGCCTCCTCTGTGCCGGGCCCTCAGGGCCACAGTGCTCCTGGCTGGCTTTGTCTGCAGGGGGACAAAGGCGGCTCCTGTTAGGGCAGAACCACTTGGGCATCTGATTGGAGGCTCCCGCTTGCGCTTTCACACCCAGAGAGAGACACACAGAGACCACTCCCCCGGGACCTCCCAGCCTTTCTCCTCCATTAGAAGGGGATAGCACCTCAGGCCCTCCTGTCCCCCACCAGCCAGACAGGTAGAGTTTCATGGTCCTCCCAGTCATAGCGATTCCTCCGGTGGCCCCCAGGGGGCTCTCCCTTGGGTCCCACCTCCCAGGCTGGTTCCCAGGGCCCTCAGCACCTCCAGCGGGATGGATGGATTTCACCAGCTGCACTCAGGGTGAACTGCCCAACGATACATTAATATTAACAGCTTCCTGGTATCCAGAACTGATTCCAGTTAAACTCAAAGGAGACTCCATCACTTCCCACACCCCTGGTTTACGCGAGAACACAGAGGCCCAGAGAGATACAGTGACCTGCCAGGGGTCTCGCAGCTAGAAAGAGGCCGTGCCAGAACTGGATGGAGGCCCCATTCCCGGGTCTTGGCTTTTCCATAGCACAGCATTGCAGCCGGAAGAGCAGAAAGGTGGGAGAGAAGGCGGGGGGGGGGAAGGAGGGAGTGTTTCTCTTCTCACAAAGAATCCCAAGGAGGTGAGTCCAGTCCCTAAGTTCTCTCTCTCCCCTTCACCGCTAGCCCAGGTCTCTGATCTTGACAGGCAGGAAGTTCCTCTTGATACCTAACCTCCTTCCCCCTCTCAAATTCCAGACCATTTCCTCTCAGTCTGTCTTGCCTGGGGAAGAACAGCGTGGTCAGTCTCTTCTGCACAATGAACGCCTTCAGACCCTGGCGGCTCATTATTCAGGCCCCCACCCCACCCCTACCCCTCTCTATTCTCCAGGCTGAGAATCCCAGGTCCTCTGGGCCCCTTTCCAAAGGACTTCCATCACCACCCAGCAGCTGACATGATAAATGGTGGCGGGGGAGGGGTGGGGACAGGCCCCAAGTGACGGTGGGTATCGATCCATGGGGAGCCCGAGGCCCGGTGCCCTTCCTGGGCAGACCAGAGTGGCTGGGGGTGGGGAAGTAAGGGCAGGGATCCTGAGGTCATCCTGGTCCTCCCTCTGCCCTGGGGCACTCCTTGCAGGGCCCAGCATGGAGACTGCAGCCCTAGGATCTGGGCTGCTGGGTCTGAGCCCAGGCTCCCACAATGAGATTAAAGCAGGGACTGTCTAATTGATTCTGATGGAACTGGGAGCGAGAGTGAGATGAATGGCGAGAGCAGGAGGAAGGAGGGCGAGAGGAGGGGGAGGACAGGGGAGGGCCCAGTCTGGGAAGCCCGGTGGCATCAACACTAGCTAACACAACTGCCACTGCCCCACCCCCACCCACTCCCCTTCCTGGGAAGGCGGCCCACTGGCTGGTCTGCCCCCCAAACTGGAAGAGAGGTGGTTGGGTTGGGAGGCACTGTGGGAGGGAGCTGGCTTAAAGCTCCCTGTCCTAGGAACCAAGATGACACAGAAAGGCAAAGACAGTGACAGTGACTGGCAGACAGCAAGAGACACCAGCAGAGACAGACAGGCAGACGGGGGCAGATCCAGACAGATAATTCAGGTACATCTCCCCCGCACTTCGCTCCCTCCACCTCATGGCCGCCATGCCCCTCTCCAGCTGGGTCATCTCGCTGGGCTCCTCTCCCGGCCCACACCCAGACGATGATGCCTGCAGTGCAAGGAGGGGTCCAGGACATAGGACCCCAGGGCTCTCCAGCTCCCTACGCAGCCCTTGGTCCGTGTCCTGCAGACACCCCGGGAGCTGTGAGAAGGAACAGGGGCCAGGAGGAGCTGGGTCACCCACACAGATCCCGGGCCGCCCCCAAGGCTGCGATGAGAACAGGAGGAAGGAAATGGAGCCTGCGAGAGACGGTCTGAGATGGGAAAGGCAGCAGCCGGGACAGGCGTCAGGGACTGGAGGAGGGGTGGGCCAAAGCCAGTGTGAGTGCAGGGCAGGAGACAGGCGAAGCGGGAGGGCAGCAGGCAAGGGGGAGGAAGAAGAGGCGGGGATGAAGATGAAGGGCTCCCAACTAGCCTATAAAGAACAGGGGTGCAGTGAAGGGCCAGCACCTGGGTGAGGGGGGAGAGGAAAGGAATCAAATAAAGAGGGTGCATAGGGTGCAGCCAGCCAGGGAAACCGAGGCACAAAACAAGGTAGACATGAACCCATCCCCAGGCTCTAGAAGCAAGCAGGGCTGGCGGCTCCAGGGACTCCTGCCTCCCCGGGCTCAGACCACTGAGGGGAACAGCCCAGAGGGAGTGTGAGCGGAGACCCTTAGGGGCCCAGCTGCAGCCCCTGTGATAGAGCCCCCCTGGGCCAAGGGTCTCACACCACGTGATCCCTGACTAGCAGTAGGCCACCGCTGGGTCAGGTCCACAACAGGCTCCTGGGGGACCTCGAGCCCACCCAGATGTGAGTCCCACACATTCCACAGAAGCCAGGAGAGATGGCCTCTCAGTGTGCCCTGGTCAGACCCTGCATCCCCTCACGTCAGGGCTGGAGGCTGTCCTGGAGCCTACAGACTTCCATTCTCCCCGCTGAACCAAATGGTACAAGTTAGCTTCCTCCTTCCCCCAACCCAGAGGGCCCCAGGCCCCTCTGTGATGCACTCAAGCCTGTCTTCTGGCACATTCTATGCTCACTCTGTCTGCCGGACAGAGCACGGCAGGCCCAGCCACAAGCAGACCAGAGAGGAGGAGGTCTCTGATGCGGCCTCATCGCAGCCAAGCCCAGCCCTGTGGATGGGTAAGCTTGAGACACAGGCTCTCTGGAGCCTCAGTGTCCTCATCTGCAAAATGGGCTCCACTGCAATTCCTTTCTTACCTCCCAGAGCAGTTGAGAATGTTCCCGCCACTGTCCCCACCCTCACCTCCCAAAGACAAGGAGCCAGGGACAAAGCCAGCAAACGGACCAGGGTCAAGTCCTGGCCCTGGCCCTTATGGGCTGTGGGCCCTTGGGGAGATTATTTCCCTATTCCGAGCCTCTGTTTCCTCTTCTGTCAAATGGAGACAAGGATTCTAATTTCACAGGGTAGCTGTGAGGATTAAAGGAAACGTGAAAATGCCTGGCACTGGGTCTGACTCATCAAGATGCCCTCAGGAGCTACCGGACAAATATCTCAAGAACCTGGGGCAGGGAGGGGCACCCAGGCGAGTTCACCCACAGCCCTCCTGGGTCTGCCAGCTGCACAGTGCCCACCCCACACCCACCAGACAGACGCTCCCCGCCAGAACTCTGGGCTGGAGCACCCTGTCTGGAACACACAGTTCACACCACTGCCCAGGGAGTGGACGCCTGAGGAAGAGGAGCCAGGAGTCCCAGCAGGATGAGGCCAAGACAGCATTGTTAGGAGCTGCTGGAAGCAGGCCAGGGCAGAGGTAGAATGGGGGCACATGAAGACTCTGGAACCCTAGAAGAGAGAGAAATTGGAGGACGCCTCTCAGACAAGAGAGAGAGGAGGAAGCACAGCAATGGTTTCCTGAGCCCCTAGTCCAGCTGAAGACAAACAGAAGGAAGTGGGCCAGGACTAAAGCAAAAAATACTCAAGTTAGACAGACAGCAGGCAGAATTTCCAGTGAGGCACCTCACTACCAGAGAGGCCTCTGTTTTCACCTTACTATTCCCCATGCTCCTTTTCTAAACCCCAGATTTGGTTTGAGTCTTCAATTTTCCATGACTCCACATAAAATTTTAGTATCCAATGTCCCTGCTCACCTTAGCAAGAAAACAAGCCGGGCCTGCTCCCCCAGTCCCCAGATCTTTAATCTCACTCAGCCTGGAGCCCACTATATGAACTCTCCAGCAGAAACCAAAACCCATTCCTGCCAACCATGGCCATCTTTGACCCCCCAGGGGACGCAGCCTCTCCTGTGCAGACATCTGCTCCCCTCCCTCCAACCCCTTCTCCAACCAGGCCTCACCGGGGCCGCTCAGACCTGATTCTGCCAAACACCAGACTGTCCCCTGGCTTGTGCTTTCTGTCTCTGGAAGGCAGAGCGAGTGTGTACAGGCTGAGTGTGTGGGTGGGGGAGGGTGAGGAGGGGCCATGAAGCAACTTGGAAGATAGGGAGTAGCCTCTCAGGGCTGATGGCCCCCACTGCTGCTGGTCAGAGTTTGTAAAGAGCGGCTGGGACTTGGCTAGAACAGGGACAGACACATTTGGTTTACAGGGCCAAAGGAAGGAGGCAAACAGGAGCCTAGAAATAGTGGAATCATACAACGTGCACAGACACACACAAAGCACGTGTCCCTGCCAGGAAAAGTGGGTGTCCTGGAGGATAAAGGCCAGGCTGGGACCACAGATGAGGAGTGGGGGGTGGGGACAGGGAAGAATGGAAGTGAGGAGAGCTGGATACCCCCAGAAAGAGAAAAGTACGTACTAAAGGAACTTTCAGGCCATTTGTGGACCTCAAGTGACTGTGTTGACATGCAAACCTGTAAAAGCACGTGCTAATAAGGTGCTTGCCAGGCAATTCTTTGTCTCTGTCACCTTGCCTATATTGAGATGACAGTTTGGGGGCTTCCCTGGAGGTAAGAACCACCCCTAATCCTGCCCGGTGAGCCCCCCATCTCCCTGGAGGAAGCCTCTCTCTCCCTCTAGCCTTGGGCATCAAGGTGGGGGTCTCATGGGGCCTCTCCCCACCCTGGGGTCTTTTTCTAGGCCCCCAGGTCCCCTCATGCCTTTGCCCCTCCCACCCTAAGCTTCCTCCTTCAGCAGGGGGCTGGCCCCTTGGCCCCACAGAAGGGGGGCCTTGCCTCCTACGGAGAGATGCTTTCTGTTGATGAAAAGAGGAAGGGAGTTCGCAAAGGGGAAATCAGGTACAATCATGAGGTCAGGTCAGGCAGCAGGGCTCTGGGCACTTGCTTTTCCCTGGGTTCAAGCCCCTAAGCCTCCCCAGGGCATCCCGTGCTCCTGCGTCACAGCCTGGCTGATGGGGAAGAGCCTCCTGATGTCTGCCCTCCCTCCCACCTGCTGTTTGCAAGCTGGCTTCACACCTCACCATGCCATCGATGGCCTCGAGGCCACCCCTAAGACAACTGAACTAGGAAGAAGAGAGTGGAAGGGGACCTCACATCTGTGTCCCTGAAAGTAGACGTGGGAGGAGCAGTCCTCCCGCCTGCCTCCCAGCCGCAGCCTCTCCGCCACCTACTCTCGTGCAGGCAGGAGAGCTGAGCCCAGAGAAGCGGAGCGGACCCTTCCGGGTGCAGGGGGCCGATCGAACACACGTGCTTGCTTTAGCGCCCTCTCAGAACCCCACTAACACAGCAGTAAAGGGTTCTTTTTATTTTTCTTTTTAATTGAAGCATAAATCCTGGAGGGAAAAAACAGAGGAAACAATGGGAGGGGAGGGCCGGCAGCACACACGGCACAAGCATGGCAGTTGTCAGAGTCCTGAGTACTTCCGTTCCAGTGTGTTAGTAGCCAGGGGCTTCCACCAGCCCGACGTGCCAGCCCCTCACCTGGATCTCCAGGCCCCCCTCAATTCAGCAAGGAAAGGATCCCCCCAGCCTCCCAGCCCAGTCCCTAGGATCACTGGTTAAATATTTTCACTATCACCCCTGACAACAGTGTCAAACTTCTGGAAGCTGGAGAGCAACAGGCAAGTGGAACCTTAAGCCTGAGAATGCCAAACCCTGCGTCTGGCCGGGGAACAGCCAAGAATCACCCGGGGCCACAGCACAGAGCCCCCAAAGCCTCAGATACCTCTGGGGGTGGGGGTGAATGTGACCTAAAACAGGAAGATTGAAAAGAGCTTCCACGTCCAGGTCTCATCCTGGACCCCGCAGAAGACAGGAAGTTCCTTCCCCAGAGAGAGTAAAACGTGGGCCCTGGCCTGGGGACACCGGCACAGCTGAGGGTGCGGGGACTGACAGGAAGTGAGTGTTTGCTGCTGAGTGTGACTGACAGCCAGGCCAGTACCTGCCCCAGGCAGAAAAGCAGGGACTTCTCTGGGGATCAGACAGACCGGAGAGGAGGGACCCAGAAATACTGACAGGAGTTTCCCCAGGGAGGTCCAGCCAGACACCCGAGAGCGACTGATCCACACTTTACTGCCCCCCTTAAAAGTGAGCCGAAAACCCAGGCATCTGAGGAAGACGTAGGAGGTAAGCCAGAGACAGCAAAGGCGACCTGGAGGAAGCAAGTGCAATGCAGGGAGAAGAAACTGCAAGATAAACAGCTATTAACGTCCTCAGAGAGACAGGAGAAGACAGTGCATCCATGAAACGAGAACAGGAGGCCACCAAATAGAAAGAACATTCAGAGAGCAGAAAGGCCTTGGAAATGGTAAAGCCCGAGCCCCTGGCAGAGCCCGGCGGAGCCTGAGCAGGCACCGGGTCACCCTGCCCTGTGCCCCACCGATCACCACCCCCGCTGGAGGCCAGCTCTCCTCCCCAGGGCTCCACACGGCCCCCGGGGCCCCGGAGCTCCTGATGGGGAGCTTGGCCGCAGCCTGGAGACCAGAGGGGAAACAGAGGCCCAGACTTGGGGAGGGCAGGCCACCCACCGGGAAGAAAGAGACAGGGAGGTGGGGTGAGGTCTGAGAAGGGATGGGGGCCACCAGCTTGGAGAGCAGGTGGAAGGTCCAGAGGGACCCCTTTCACCCACAGACCCAGCAGAGATTGACACACAGCAGCCCCCACAGGTGGAAAGCGCCCATCTTACAGGTGGGATAGCTGACGCTCACGGGGGCCATGCCTGGAGCCCGCAGCCAGCAGAGCGGTCTCTTCATTCCACCTGCCTGCAACACCACGCCTGGGACCTGGAGGGTCTGTGCCTCCAGTCTCATGGTCTGGACTTGGGTTCGAGTCCTGCCCTCCACACGTACCGGCTAGGACTCCAGGGTGGATCCTGGCACTCGGCGTGCCTCTCTCTGCTCATGTGTCACCCACCAGGCCAGAAGTTCCCGCCTAGGAGTCGCAGGGACCAGGCCCTCCATCCAGCCTTCTGACCACAGCAGGGTGATGGGAAGGCCACAGGGCCCCAGCGGACACATTCCTGAGAAGACCACGGGAACCTCAGGGGCTGGACCCTGCCTCTACCCCAGACTGCCCCGAAAGCACACCGAGCATGGGCTATTTTTAGCCAGGCCCTAGCAGGCAGCCTGTCACGCAGTGCTATTCTAGATCGTGGGGTCATCAAGCCAGCTAGGGTGAAGGGGAGCCTGGCTGAGGCTGAGGCTCTAGGAGACAGCACCCCAGCGGGGGCCCTTGCAGAGTGGGGGAAGGGCAGGGAGGGCCGAGTGGGGACAGAAGCCTGGGGAAGCCTGGAATACTGGCGGCAGCGGGAGAAGGGGCCTCCCTGGAGCTGGCATCGAGGGCAGGGAGGGGCTTGCCTGGCCTCTCCTCTGTGCCCAGCAAGGCGACTGCCGGGGTGAAGAGGAGGGACAGGTGTGGGGAGAGTGAGCTGGGGTTGGGGGTGAGAAGGGCAGGGGACGGAGAGAAGAGACGGAGTGACCGAGAGAATCAGAGAAGTGGCAGTGGTGAGAAGGACAGCATTCACGCCTAGGGCTGGAGGGTCAGTGACTTGGTCCCCTGCCCCTCCACTCCCAGGCCTGACCATCCCTCCTCAAAGGGGCCCAGACTCCTGTCCCCACTGAGGCAACTCAGCTTTGGCCCAGGGGTCCCAAGACCACTCTGCATCCCTGAGCCCTTTCAACACCCCTGCCTGCCTCCCAGGTTACATATAAAAGATGCCAAGCTGGGACGTGGACACACACACACACATACGCACACACACAGGCACACACAGCCTCCTGGGAAGAGGGGACAATGGAGAGGGGACAGGGGTGTCCCTTTGTCCCACTGCCTGGCCTTGGGAGCTCAAATCCACACAAAGAGCTTCACAAAGGGCCTCTGGCTCCCAGAGGGGGAGATAAATGGGGGAGGGGGAGGGGCACGGGGGGAGCCCCCAGAGCTGGAAATGCCCAGTCAGTGGGTCTGGGAAGCAAGATGGGGGCTGTTCTCACAGACCAGAGGTGGCCAAAGAGCTCGGGAGGAAGGGCAGCGTGGGGGAGGGGCTGGGGGCTGGGACTCCTGCTTTCAGGGGCTGGGGAGAGAGCTGGGGCTAGAAGTTGCCCCCCGGGAGACAGAAGTGCCGGCCTCCTGCAGGAGGCTCCTCGGGAAGAGCGAGCTTGGCTTCCCTGCCCCCCACCCCCAAAGAAGGTGGCCCCCACAGACACCCGTTCCTGACCAGGGGCTGGTGCCTTCAGGATGCAGGCCAGGCTGGGGACAGAAGGGTCCCAGGAGAAGGGCTGCTGACTAGTCAAGCAAGACAATGACCTGTGGCTCCCAAGGGACCACTGAGAACCAAAGGCCCCCCCACCCCCGCCACTACAAAGCCCAGGCTGAGGGCCTGTCCTGGCTCAACAGAAGGAGAACAGGGGAGGGGGGGAGAGGCCAGGTGCAGAGGGCCGGGGGTGCTAAGACCCGATCTCATCCACCCCTGCACTAGCAACGGGAAGACATGGGCAAGCCACCTCCCTGGGCCTCGACTCCCCATCTGCGAAGAGGGTAGTTACACCTGCTCAGGTCACTCTTCAGGGCTGCAGAGAGCATCGTGTGAGGCTCTTTGCAAAGGCGTTCATTATCACCACTGCTAACCGATTCTGACCCACGTGCTGCGCCACAGACCCCAAGCTCAGGGCTCTCCCCCACTCCCAGACCTACTTTCCCAGAGGGGCTCAGAGGTGAGGCCCCTGGCCAAGTCAGCAAGTGAAGGGGTCCACCAGACGGCCTCACATGCCCCTTCCAGGGACAGAAGGAAGCTGATGTTTCCTGAGCACCTACTATGTGCTGGGGACTTTACATACCTTAGCCACCTAAATCCCCTCGCTAACCCTGCAAGGGAGGCATTATCATTCCCATTTTCCAAATGAGGAAACTGAGGCTGACAACATTCGTCAGTGGCAGAGCACAGACTTGCTACTAGGCCAGCTTGACCCCTGGGTCCATGCTTTCCACCACCAACCCTGCTCATTTTGTCACCACGGTGGTGTGAGTTCATCTGTCCCTGCCCCTCACACCCACTGCCTGAGCCCCAGAGGGGAGCTCCCGGAACATCGTCCTCCTCCTCCCACACCCATGCCCAGCTGACCTCAGGACTCAGGACTCCAGACTGCAGAGGGGGACAAAAAAGGGAAAGGAGATGCCCACGAGGACAGAGTATGGGCACCAACACTGCTGCCTGCTCAGGGTGCCCCAGACCTTGGCACATGCTCTGTGCTCTGGAGCTGGCATTTCACCGTGGCGGGTAAGGTGGTCTCTAGCCTCCCCATTCTACAGGTGAAGAAGCTGAGGCTAGGGACACTAAGCAGTTTGCCCAGGGCACCCCCCTGGGACATAGTAAGAGAAGACTCATCCAGCCTACCACGTCCCCACGTCCCTATGCCCTCAGCCACCCAGCTTTCTCTCTGAGCTGAAGCCATGCAGAGGCAGCACTGAGTCACACAGGGGCCAAAGGCTCTGGGAAGGATGCAGGAGACGCCCAGAGAAACTGTCCCCCCAGCCCCCCGAGCACTACCTCCAACACGCTCACCCCTGCTTGCTTTGCTGCAATCCCATTAAGAGGCAGGGAACAGATCAGCCCTGCTTAGCGTATTGTGTGGCTGAGGGTTAAGAGGCCGTCTGGGCACCTCACTCATCTACTGCAGTCTGCGCTGCTGCAGGGGTGGGAAGCTGATGGGCCAGGGAGACAGGGGACAGGCTGGCCGGGCTGGGCCTGGTCTGACCTCCCGCAGACGCCTCCACTCAGTGCCAGATATACTCTCTCCTGCTCCAGCTTCATTCCCCTAATGGTGCTGCTGCTTGGCATCTGCTCCGGGCACCCCTGCCCCCCTGCTCTGGCCAGCCCAGGCCGGCCCCAGAGGACAGCCAAGGTTAGCATCAGGGGGAATGTGAGGCCGCCCACCCTCCCCTAGCCGGAGCTGCGCTGTGGGGGCTCTGTCTGGGGGAAGAGGAGACGAGGACCCAGGATGCTCACGGGCCCAGTACACCCACGCTTCAGTTTCCCCCTCGGCACTAAGGTGTCCCGGCGGAAAGGAGAAATGGGCAGGGGAACAGAGAGACGTGTCAGAGGCCAGGGGGAGTCAGCCTCCTGCTCCAAGCAGGATCACGCCATCTAACACAACTAGGGTAAAGGATAGTGACTCAACAGCCAGGACCCAGCCAGAGCCAGGAGGCCGGGCAGCCAGGCCTGGCAGGCCCAGCCAGGAAGGGAGCACACAGCCCGGAGCCCAGGCGGCTGCCTCCTTCCAGATGCTTGGGTCACCCCTCCCTAGTCCTCCCAACCTGCCTCAGGGCCCCTGGACCGAAGGCCCTGTCCCTCTCCACGTCTCAAGGCCCTGCAACAGCCACAAGAATGCGCCTCAAAGGCCTCCTGCTGCAGGGAGCAGAAACGAGGGCCCAGGCTGTGTGCTCTGAGATCCCCGTCTGTGTTTGCTGAGGCCAGTGACAAAGCACAGCGGCCGACTAAGGCAGAGACCTGGGACTTCTTTCTAGAATGACTTGGCCGCGGGGTTCCCTGTTGGCTTTGCTGAACTCCCCTCTGAGCACAGGGAGGCCTGTGACGCTGCCCCCTCATTATCCCCTGCCCACCCCCGGCCCCCAGGCGCTCTCTCCCTCTCCCTCACTCAGGGTTAGCCTGGACACTGCTCTGCAGCTCTCCCAGCCTCCCCTGACTCCTTCCTTTCCATCAGACATTTCCCCGGTAAGATCTAAACCACTACTGCCAGTGACAACACCGCCACCAACAGCAACTGTCCTTTTTTAAGTGTCATTGGTTCCAACAAGGTACTAAATCCCTTCAGGGCAGTGGAGGAAACCAAGGCACAGAGAGGTTATAGAAGATGCTCATCGAGGCACAGCCCTTAAGTGGCCCAGCCCAAGTTGAACTCAGTGTGACCCCAAAGGCCAGCTGTCCTGCCTCCCGTGCAGTGGAGTTGCCACGCATCCCTGCCTCCTGCCTCTGGAGGAAGAAGGAGGGTGGAAAAGCGAGTTGAGGCTCCCGAGCTATGGCTGAGACAGACACAGAAAGAAGCAGAGCTGTGGCGCGAGAGACTTAGGGGAGAAAGAAGGCAGAGATGGGGTGTGAGGGGAGACCAGGAACAGAGCCACTCTGGCCCCAGCAAACCCTGCTCCTGCACGCGGAGTCAGGGCAAGGACAGGTTAGGGTACTGGAGCAGAAGGGGCAGACAAGGAAGGACAATGTGGCCCAAGAGCCCTTTTCCACCCACGACTTCATGCCATCCTTGGCCAAACACGCCCCATTCCCCACTCACCTCTGACCCCCATAGCTATGAGGCTGGACCAGGGGGGCTCCACCAGGGAACGCTGCACCCTGGCTCCTCGCAGCTTCTGCGTCTAGAGACCCGCCAGGCCATCCGGGACTCCTTTCAGTCTCAGCCATGGCAGATCATGGGGATACCCAGAAGTTCCTGGGAAGGGGTGCTGGCAGGAATGCCAGGAGGGGTTGGGCAGACACCAGGAGACACCCCCTCCAGCCTCCCAGTGACTGCCACCTGCAGCCAGCCCCAGCTGGTCACCTGGCTCTTATCTCCCTCCTCACACTCTCCAAACCTCGAAAAGTCCTTCTATCAGTTGACTTCGTCCAGCCCTGCCCCTGTTCCCATCTGGCCTCCAGCCATGCCTGAGCTGGACCTTGATGGTGGCATCCTAGCTCCTGTGCGCACACCTGCACCCTCCCGCTGGGTGCCTGTAGGAGCTCAGGCCCAGGTGGAGCCCAGGGTCCAAGGGGACCACTGTTTCCCAGACAGAATGGCCGTGCCCCATGCAGCAGGCCAGCCCTGCCCGTCACTACCGCCCGTTTGCACTGCCTCCATCTGGGGTCTCTCTCCTGTCTCTGGGACCTCTCCCTGTCCCCCTCTCACCGTTCATTCCTGCCTCCCCTGGGCAACCCTACTGAGTATACGTGTGCTGCGTGTCCTTTGCTATGTGTCCGGGATGCTAAGTTCACTGAAGCTTGCTCTGGCCTGCAAACCCTGGCTCACAGACCTACTGGGAGACATTGAACAGACATGACCAGAAGCTCCCCAACGCTCTCATGCCCTGGCCAGAAAGGAACACTAGAGCTGGGGCTGCTTCATTCCCAACCCCTGGGGCAGGTGTGGAGAGCCAGCTTCCTGCTCTGGTCCCTAGGGCTGCTCAGGCTGGGAGGGGAGGGACTGGCCAGAGCACGAGGGCTGGGGTCTCTGGGGTGGAAATGGATTTAGGGATCAGAGCTGGGACAGTCAGCAAGGGACCTGGACCCTAGGCATTGTCTGGGTTCCCTTCCTCCCCACCACTCAGCCTCTCTGCAATGGCAGCGTCGACTTCCCACTCACAGGTTGCTGCCCCTCTGGGGGCTGCCTTAGCTTGCCTGCCCTTGGCACCAGGCTCTACACTGGTGCCAGGAGCCCTTGGCAAGTTCACACATCAAACAAGAAGGCAGTGGCTGGTTTCCTGCCCTTCCGGAAGGAGGGAAGAAATAGAGGGTGCGGCTCTATCCTCAGCCTTATGTCCTCCTGCCCTACCAGGGACCGAGGCCTGCCCCAGAGAGTGGCTGAGAACAAAAGAGGGGGTCAGCTGACCCCCCACCCACCCACTCCAGTGCAGGTCCCCAGCGCTTCTTCTTCCTTTTCCTCCTGAGTCCCACATCAGGGGGCGGGGAGGGAGGATGAGAAGAATCACCACAAAGGGAGTATTAGGGAGCCAGAGAGATCCTCCGTGAACCCAGGATCTCTGTCATCCCCGTGGCCAGGACGCCTGAGGTGCTCCCTTTGCGGAAGGACTCCTCTGATTCAGAGATGCCTGGGTCTTCCAGAGTCACCCGTGAAAATGGAGGGATGACGACACCCATCAGGAATTAGAACCTATGATCACCGAAAGACACGCACCAAAGTGCTCACAGCAGCGCTGTTTGCAATAGCCCCAAGCTGGAGACAACCCAAATGCCTGTTAATAGCAAAACGGGTAAATCAATAGTGTATCTTCACACACCGGGACGCTCTCGAGCAAGGAGAAGGAAGGAGCTACTCAACACACAGGAATATGGATAAAACTCACAACCACAATATTGAGCAAAGGAAGTCAGGCACAAAAGAATACATACGACGTGTTCCACGTGAGAAGTGCCCTTCCATTTATGAGACGTTCTAAAGCACGCAGCTATGCGGGCAGAAGATGGGGTCATGAATCACACTCAGGGCGGAGTTAATTAGTGGAGGGGCAGAAGGGGACTTTTGGGTGCTGGCAATGGCCCCTTTCTTGACCCTGCGTGCAGAGTGCATGGGTACATGAGAGTGTTCGGTTAGGGGACATTTGCATGCTCTCTGTAATTAGGACATGCTTCTCTACACTGACGTGGAGGAAGGCCCCATGCCACCTGGTCAGCCACCTGTCTGGGAGATGCTGACAGTCGTCATCATGCACACCCCTCCTCCTCCTCCTCCCCCACCTCCATGACCTACCCCTCTCCCAGGTCAGTCCTGGCCTCACTCAGCCCAGCAAAGGCCACCACCTCTCTAACCCAAACCCCCACCGCCCCCACCCAGAGGGCTGCCACCACCTCCCGGCTCCTACTGTGCCTCTCGCCCTCCCAACGCGCCTATACCCAGCACACGTGGGGGACTTGAGGGCAGCCAGAGACGCCTTTTAAACTCCTGCGGCAGCTCCCAACTCTCCTCCATCCCAGGACATGCAAGTACACGGCTCCCACCACCTGGAACACTTGTCACCGTTGCTCCTCCCTTAAATGGCACGTCCCCCATCAGCCCACTCCAATCCTTCCAGGATCATCACCCCTCAGACCCTTTACTTTCCCCCCGCGGCACTGCTTCCAGTAATGCCTTTCTCTGTGCAGTTGCGTGTTCACAGCCTGTCCTAAATCTGCCACCCTACTGACAACCCCCTGAGGGCAAAAACAGGGGCTCTCTGCTTCCAGCCCTGTCCCCAGCTCCCAGCTCCATGCCTGGCTTATAGCAGGGGCTCAAAATTGCTGGAATCCGTGTTGAATAAGTGAATGACCAAGCCTGCCTGTCTTTCTGGCAATCTCTGGGGAAGGTAAAAGGTGTCTGGAGAGAAAACTGCTACTTGTCTGAGCCCAGGACACCTAAGACGGAGTCCCAGCTCTGCCACTCACTTGTTGTGTGACCTTGGCCCAGTCTCTCCCCGGCTCTGGGCCTCAGTGTGCTCATTTGTGAAAAGCAGGGGTGGATGGATCAGGACCATGGGGGGCTTGAAGGGGTGTGTGAGGCGAGTGTGTGTGAGACAGTGGCTGAGTGTGTGTGAGTGCGTGTGTGCACTTCTGCCCAGCAACAGCCTGCAGAGCTCTGATCCGATTCTCAAAGCAATCCTTGTCCTCAAAGGATCAGAACCACTAACCAAGATCCTTTTCGGCTCCGGGGTCTATGATCCCACATAACTAGGGAGAGAGGAAGAGGGAGTCATCCAACCATAGGGAAGGAGTCAGATTAGACCCCAGAACTTTCAAAAGGGGTGCAGGACCCCACAACAGGAACGCAGGGGAGGCTCTGGGACCCGACCCCTCAGTGGGCTCTGGGCTGGGAGAAGCAGAGCTCAGACGAGCTGATCCCAGGGCCAGCCTGGGAGGGAGGAGGCAGCAGCAGCCCCAAGCCTCCTCCTCTCTTCTCCTGCCACCATCCAACAAGCGCCCACTTGTCTAGGGTATGGCAGAGAGCAATACGGCGAGGCTGGCACCTGGAGATGCCCGCCAGGCCCCCTGGCGCCCACGTCAGAGAAGGCTTGGCGGGAATGTGGAGGGTGGGGGCCGGCCAAGCCCCACCCTCCTTTCTCCCGAGGCTGGCACGTGGAACCAAAGGAGGGTTTGGCATATAGAGCAGGCATGGGACCAGACAGGCCACCTGGGAGGTACAGGGCCCACTGCAGCAGAGTCTGATAACCAGAGCCGGGCTCAGAGGCCTGGGGGCCAAGGTGGCCGCCCTCCCCAAAGCAAAAAGGAGAGGGCCACCAGGGGAGGAGAGAGATGTGGGCACTGGGAACAGGGGGGCAAGGCAGCCGGGCAGAGAGGAGGACAGCATGCTTAGGGGGCTGAGCGGGCAGCATGGCCCAGCCCATGGCTCAGGGAAAGAAGCTGGGCCCACGGAAGGGCCTGGGGCAGGAATGGGGCATGTCCGCAGCAGGACCCTCAGTGGGAGTGCCCTGGCTGGCAGCCCAGGTGCCAGGGGAGCGCTGAGCTCTGGCTCCTGCGGGGTGAGCACCCATGAGATGTTTATTCACCCCAAGAACATGAGTATCACCCTCCTCGAGTGAGGGCCCAGGTGGTAGGCGACCAGCTGCCCTTACGTGGGCCACTGCAGTCTCCTGAGAGTTGCATTGTGAATGGGGGGCCCAGGGAGGGGAGAGAGCCACCAGCAGGAGCACCTGGGGCTGGGGCCAGAGCCCGGGCACGTGGGCTGGCACAGAGCTTGATCCCTGCAGTTAAAGGAGGGAGGGAGTCACGGGCGGGCTCCAGGCACTCTCAGGAGGCTGCTCAGAAACCAGCTCATCCGAATGCAGACACACACTCGTCCCCATCCCTGTCCTTGCTGCTGTCACACACTGTCCCACACCTCCCCTCCCCCTCCTTCCCCCATCCCCACCTCCAGTACCCCTGGTTCTTCCTCCATCTGAGCCCCAACTCCCTGTCACTGTCCCTGCCCCACTGACACAGCCAAACAGCCACCAAAGCTGCCTGCATGTGGGTGAGGACACAGGGACACAGGGACACAGGGACACAGGGAATCAAGGAGGTCCACAACAGAGACCCAGGTCTCAGACTCGAGAGCAAAGAAAGCCTGGGGGCCAGTCTGAGAAGGAGAGAGGACACTAGGAGCCAGATGGTCTCAGCCCCAGGAGCGCTAACACGCTGGGGGTAGGAGCCTCCAGCTGAAATCCGTTGCCCCTGCTGGGGTTCTCTGCGCTAACCCCAAAATACCAGGAGCTGAGCTCAAACTCCCAAAGGAAAAATTAACATTGGAAGCATTTTCTGGCCAAGAAGGATCTGAAACAGAAACACACAAGACACGGGGAGTCTGATCTCACCTCCCCTGAACGCTTGGAGGAGAGAGGAGAGTTCAGGAGGCTCAGAGGCTGGGAGGTGTCTTGATGGCCTCTGGGGACCCTACAGTCTGGGAGTTTTGTGATGTCACCCCAATTCTCTGGACACTCACCTATTTGCCAGGACCCAGAGGCAGCAGTCTGGGGTGCCCGATCCATACCCCAGGCCTCATCCCACGTCCCCCCGGCCCTATGCTCGGCTCAGCCTCCATCAGGGTCATACCTGGGACACCAGCCACTGGGAGAGCTCAGGCCACAACTGCACCCCACCAAGCCTGGCCTCACCATGGTCGGTGTCTGGGGTGACAACTGGGGCCAGAAGGTGAAGGAGCGTGCAATTTACGGTGTCCAGCCTGTGCCTGGCACTGTGCACCATCCGCACAATATGCCATCACCTGTGCCCTGCAGGGACACCTAGTGGATGGAGTGGGGCAGAGGGCTCCTGGCCACACACAGTACACTTGTGCACGTGCATGTATACACCCCCACACACACACGCCTGGCTTCAATGACTACCCATGAGCAGAGGGCTGGGATGTGGCCATGTGGCCAGAAGGTGCGTTTGAGTCACCTCATCTCCGGGTGCTCAGGTGGAGGAATGTGGGACAGGAGTTAATCCACAACACAGCTCCAAATCTGGGAGTCCGTTGCCTTCCAGCCCCCAAAAGGGAGGCCAGGAGGTGGGCTGGGATTATGCAGGGAGTGGAGTCCTCCATTTCCTGGTGACCCCAAAGTCCTCCCCCTCCTCTCCCCAGGGGAATCCAGCCCCCACACCTACACCACACCTGGTTCTTCCCCACAGACACCCCATGCAGGGAAACACCTGCCTCCCTGCTCCAGCCCACGCCCACCCCGGGTCCGCTTCCCACTTGCAAGGCTCCAAGACTCACCAAGAACAGAGAGAACAGGGGTGAGGATCCTGCTGTCCCCACCATCCCGGGTCAGTCCTGGCTCTGGTGGGTCCCTCCTGGCTCAGAAGGCCCCCTCCCCCTGGCCCAGAGTGCTCCTGGTGAAGGAACAGCCACAGCTGCCCCATGCTCCAGCTCTGGGGAAATTTAACCCTTTACCTGCCCGCCCCAGCAGTCCATGACTTCCCTGTCTCAGGTGGCTCCTAACCTCACCTGGGCTATTTGTGCTTCTAAGGTTAACTCCCACATCACCCTCTTCCCAGGAGCACAACAGACCCAGGCGAGAGTCAGCCTAACTGGCCACCCTTCCCCTACCTGTTCCTGGTCCACCCCCTCCCTGGGGCAGCCAGCCTTGCTGTCCACTTCCCAATCACTGACCTGAACTGCATGTCCTACCTTGTCTCCTCACCTGTCTCAGGTGAGCTGTGTTCTGCCAGCCACCCTCTTTCCACTGGGGACATCCTTCCGTTCCTACTCCATCAGCGCCCTACCTGAAGCAGCAGCTGCCTCCTCTCCGCCCAGGCTGAACCCCTGGGCTCCCAGCCCTGGGCCCACGACTGGGCTGGGCGACTCCCGAAGGGCTGGCGGCTGCTGGGGGACCAGGGCGCCAGCACCTCGCAGCACACCAAGCTCACGGTGCAGCCCATCCGGCCCGGCGCCCGGCAGCCCAGGGGCGGGGAAGCGGGAGCCCCGGGAGGCAGACCGCCCCAGCCCTGGCGACCCCTTGGCCCAGCACGCCTGCGACGTCGGGAGGGGATGGCGACGCCCCCAGCCTGCCCTGCCTGGAGTCCGTGCCTGCTCTGCCCCCACCGCCAGGAGCAGAGCAGTGCAGGGCAGTGCCAAGCTGGCGACGGGCGGCGACACCAAAGGGACAGAGGGAGACCCGAGGGCGCAGGGCTCCGGGAGTGCAGAGCCTGGGAGCGGGCGGCAGGGGGCGCAGGTGAGAGACTGAGTAGGAGACCAAGGGCACCACGGAAGGGGCTGGGAGTAAATAAGGGGCGAGAAACAGGGAGAGTCAGAGAGGGGGAGACAGAGACACTGGGGACAGATGGGGGACTGAGCCTCTGCCAAGTGGAGACAGGCAGGGGGCGGGGCAGAAGGCACACAGGCGTGGGCTTGCCTTGTGCCAGTGTTTACATGTGGTCCCTGGGATTTCTGAAAACAACAGTCCTCCCAGGTCCCTGCTCCTCACCTCTGTGTCCCCAAAACTAGAGCCAGGGGCAGCCCTGCCTAGAGAAACCAGAACCAGGGGGAAAGACCCCAGCCTCAAGGAGGCAGACACAGCCGGGGTGGGAGGGCCCCAGGCCCACCGCCTGCCCCCCCAACCCTGCTGGCCCCTTGCAGGACACAGCGTCTCACAGCTGCTGTCACTTCCATCCCTGTGGGAATGGGAACCAGGACTGGGACGTTGGCACTGCTGACCAGCTCTCATGGGGACAAGACTGAGGTGAAATGGGAGGGAGGCAGGTGGTGGGAACCTCATCCTCCGCTCCCCACCTGCACCACACTCCAACCAAGTGACTCAAGAGACAAGCCCTGCTGGACCAGGTGGGCAGCAAGACAGCCTCCTTCTGCCACCTGCTGGCCATGAGGAAGAAGCACAGCGCGAGGGATGAAAAGGGGAAGGAACCTTGAGCAGCAGCAACTGTAGCTGCCACCAGGGGTGAGTCCCTGTTTCACCAAGTGACCTGACCCCAGGTCCCCCTGAGATCTGTCCCCCATCTCACCATTCTCCTCAGTGCCCTGGATCCTGCCTCTGTCACCTATGGACAGCAGCCTCTGCTCCTCCCTCTCTGAGCCAAGTTCCCCCTGCAGGGGCTGGGCTGGGCCTGAGTCACTTCCCAGACAGCAAACCCTGGGAAAGGCTCTGCAGGCCACAGTCACCAGGGACAGCCTCAGAATGCACAGCCCTGCTCTCCGTGCCCCAGCCAGCCAGGCCCTCCCAGGTGGGTAGCAGGGAGAGCCCTGGGTCCTAGGGGCAGCTGGGAAAGGGGAGTGAGGCCAGGAGCCAGGGGACAGGAGTCCCGGACGGGGGTGAGGGAGAGGAGGAGACACATCCAGCTGGTCATGGATTCCATCAAGGATCTGGGCTGGAAGGGGCTACAGAGTCGGTCAGTCCAACCCATTGGTCTACAGATGGGGAAACTGAGGCCCAAGAAAGTGACCTGCCTAATGTCACCCAGCGAGTGAGTAGTGTGAGGCCAGGATGGAGACCCAGGTCTCTTGACTCCCGACCCTGTCCTCCCTAAGCCCACCCACTCATCATCCCTCATTTACCCTCATGTCCTTCTGTCCTCCCCTCTGTGGTGTCCCCTGCTGCAGTGCAGCCACCTATACCTGCAAATGCCAGCAACCACAGGCTGGGGGCCAGGTCACCTGGGTTTCCCACCCCATGCCTGGTCTTGACTCCAGCATCTCAGATAAGCCCAGAGCCCTCAGGCCCACGAGATCCCTGTCTGGGCCCTGGACCCGCTAGGAGGAGACCAGGCTGAGCATCCCCTGGGAGACAGTGGCAGGATGAGCAGCAGCTGCCCTGCTCGCCCCTCACAGCCAGCATCTGGCTCAGAGCCAGCCCCGGGGCCCTCCTGTGCTTCCGCTTCCCTCTGCTCAAAGAACACACATTTTCCACTCAGCTGGGGCCTAGGAAAAGATGAGTGGGGGTCTCGAGGAGGATGACAGCTCGGGCAAGGCTGAGGGCTCTCCATGGGGACTGGAGATGACATTCCCTCAGCCTGGTGTCCACCTGGCACGGGCTTTCATCGGACCCAGAACACAGGCCCTGTGGGCACACACACCTGAGATCAAGTCTGCATGGCTCTGTGATGTTGCATAAAAGACTCACCCTCTCTGTACCCAGTCTCCCTCTGTGAAATGGAGGTATAACCTCCCAGAGTTATTATGGGGGTTGAGTGGGACAAGGATGTCAAGCACGTAGCACAGTGCCTGGCACCCAGGCCCTGCTCAGTAAGTGGAGGCCACACCATCCTTGTCATACAGGGCCAGAAGGAAGAGCTGGGCTGGTCACCCCCCTCACTAACTCTCTGTGTGACCCTGGGTAAGTCACGTTCTCTCTTTAGGCTCTGATTCCTCCTTTGCATAAGGAAAGAATTGGACAGCAGAGCCCAGAGGGTCCCTCCCGGGCTGCTCTTCCATGTCACAAGGAATTGCATCATTTCCCTGTCCCCAGGGCAGAAAAGGGGGCCATCCTCAAGGTCACCGGAGATCTGAAAGGTGAGTGTTTCCTTAGAGATTTTGTGGCACTGAGCTTCAGGAGAAGTGAGGGGCCTTGGGATCCTGTCCCTCAGTGGCCTTGCTGCCTGATGTCTGACCAACCTCCCTGCAGTAGCAGTCTCTGCCATCCTCCAGGGCTACAGTGATAAGCAAGGGATAGTCACCAACTCCAGTGCTGTACTGCACAGACTCTGTGGCTGCCTGGAGCTGCTGTTGCACGTGTGACCAGTTCCTCCTGTCCCCAACCCTCTCCCTAGGCCTGGACCCTGGGTACCAGCTGGGCCTCAGCTCTTTGGGCACCCAGCAGGCGGGTGCATGTGTGGGATGGGAGCTGGGACGAGACCTTCTACTCCAGCGTAGCCATGGCTATAGATCAGGTAGGAGTGGGGCAGGGCAGATGGAGTCAACTACCATAAGGACTTTTAAGTCTTTCTTTGAAGGAAGTATTTAAAACACTGATGATATAAACTGAAGAAGACACTATAAAATGGAAAGATATTTCAAGTTCATGGATTGGAGAATTAACATTGTTAAAATGACAATACTACCCAAACCAAATTATAGATTCAATGCAATCCTTGTCAAAATACCGATGATATTCTTCTCAATAATAGAATAAAAATACTAAAGCGTATATAAAACCACAAAAGGCCCCCAAATACCCAAAGCAATCATAGATAAAATGAACAAAGCTGGAGGCCTCACACGCCCTGACTTCAAAATTTGCTATAAAACAATAATAACCAAATCAGCCTATGGTACTGGCATAAAAACAGACACATAGACCAACAGAACAGAATAGAGGACCCAGATATAAATCTGTGCATTTACAGCTAACTCGCTATCGACACAGTGCCGAGAACATGCAATGGGTAATGACAGCCTCATCAATAAATGGTGCTGGGAAGACTATGTAACTGTATGCAAAAGAATGAAACTAGACCCCTATCTCTCGCCATATACAAAAAGCAAATCAAAACGGATTAAAAGCTGCAATCTACGACCTGAAACTATAAAACTACTTGAAGGGAACATGGGGAAATGCTGCAGAACATTGTTCTGGGCAAACGGAGAGAGTGGATCAGTGGTAGCAGGGGCTGGATAGGTAGAGAGGAGGGGACGATGAAGAGAAGTTGATTAATGGGTACAAATATAGAGTCTGAAGAAGGAATAAGACCTTGTTTTATATAGACCGGTGAGTGACTATACTTTGTAATCATCTATTGTATATTTCAAAATAACTAGAACAGAAGAATGCAAATGGTTCTCACATAAAAAAAAGACAAATATTTAAGTTGATGGACATCGTAAATACACTGATTCCATCTTTACAAATTATCTGCATGTATTAAGTTATCACAAGTACTCCAAAACTATGTACATCTATTATGTATCATTTTTTTTAAATCCCAGCATGTTGTTTTTGATACTAACAAAATCATTCTAAACCTAACATGGGAAGGGAAAAGACAAGAATAGCCAACACAATATTGAAAAGGAGCAAAGTCAGAAGACTGACACTACTTCACTTTAAGAGAAACTATTAAAGCTACAATAATCAAAACAGTGTGGTATTTGTGAAAGAACAGATGCAAAGAACAAGGAAACTGAATATTTCTCACATTTGGAAATTCATTATGAAGAAATGACAACTAAATGCAAAGTGAGATCCTGGATTGGATTCTGGAACAGAAAAGAAACATTAGTAGAAAACTGGTGACATCTGAATAAAGTCTACAGTCACAAGAATAGTATAGCAGTAGTGTTAACTAATTAAGTTTGACAAACTTACCATGATGATGTAAGGTGTTAACTGCAGGGAAAGCTGGTGGAAAGCTATGTGGGAACTGTACTATTTGTACTATCATTGAATCTCTTCTGTAAACCCAAAATTATTTTAAAATAAAAAGTTTAAAAAGAAAAATAAGAGGTGAGATTCCTGGCCTCCAGTCACGAAAGGAGTTGGAAAGAGCCGAAACAAGAGTGTTCTACAAAAGTTTGAGTTGCTATGTTATTATTAATATTATGTCACCATCATCTCAGGGAACGTCCTTTCCCACCCTACAGCCCTTTGGCCATTTCTCTGCAGCCCTGACTCTCCCATGGGGTCCTGGCCCTCTTGGGGTCCTGCTTCCTCTCTGTCCCCTTCCACACCCCTGTCCCCAAAGCCCTCTGGCCCGGTGGCTGAAGGAGGGGCAGTGCACACTTCCTGGCAAGCTCCTGCCCCAGGTGCCTGTGCCCTGCCCAAGCCTGGCCAGAGCTGCTAGGAGCACAGCCAGCACAGCGCTGCAGGGTTTAAAGCAGGCTCAGGGGTCAACAGCTGGCTGACTCAGGAAGGAGACAGTGCAGGGCTGGACCGCACCCTGGGCCAGCCGGGGAGGGAGCCTGGGTAGCAGAGCCCACAGCTCAGTTGCTCCCAGAAGTGACCCTGGGACTTCCTGCCTGGATAGGAGGCTCACTCACCCACTTCCTGTGGGCAACCAGCTTCTTGCCAGCCACAGCTTTTGCCTGCAACACTGGCCACCGCCCCTTCCAGGGAGTGCCTTGGCCCAGACACCCACCCCACTCACTGGCTCCTCTGCAGGAAAGGTGAGTGTGTGAGTGTGTGTGTGTGTGTGTGTGTGTGTGTGTGTGTGTGTGTGTGTGTGTTTTTAGGGGGATGGAGCCGGCAGGGCTGCTGGGCTGTTGGTACTGATGCAGTGGAGACCACCCATTAGGGTGTAAATTCAAGGCAGGTGAGGTCAGCCTGCCTGGTGCCTTGTCCCTGGGCTGGGCAAGCCCCTCAGGCGTCACCCTGTCAATCCCCTGTCTTCAGATGTTCCTGTGGTGCTGGCAGGGATGTCTGGAGTGCGGCTGTCCCTGTGCTGAGAGAGCCACCAGTCAGAAGGAGTCGGTTTGCTGGGGAAGGTGCTGGTGTCAGTGGCTGCTTGGGACCGAGGCCAGCTGGGGAGTGGGGACACAGGGACCAAGGGAGGGGGAAGCTTGGGGGGGGTCTCCTGTGCCACCTGCCTGCCCGTGGCAGGGGCCTGAGTATTGTATCCTCTTCGTTTCTTTCCCTGCCACCCACTGGTGCTGCTGGTGGTGCCCCAAGGGCACCTTTCTCCTCCTTGGGGCTCTCTTTGCTCCCAGAGGGCTGAACAGGCTAAAGGGGGGCTGGCAGGAATGGAAGGGTCGAGGTTCAGAGCCCTCTCCCCCACTCCACTGCTCAGCCTGGGCACAGCCTGGCATGAGGGCCCCTCTGACTTCCCCAAACGCCAGCTCTTGCTCCTTCCACCACCCTCTGTAGTCTCCTCTCTACTGGTATCCTGCCACCCCTTGCCAGTCTGGGTATCCCTGCAGGGTGACCTCAGTGTCTGGCCCCCACATTCCAGATCCAGGCAGGTCTGCCTGCCCAGATGTCTTAGTCTGGCCACCGTGCTACAAGAGGAAACTGGGAGGGGTGGCTGAGGGGGTGACCCAGGGAAGCCTGCTGTCCTCCCAGGCTGGGCTCCCTGCAGGGGACTGGGGTGAGGCTGGGGACAGGATGGGTGCTGGGCAGGCCGGGGCTGACTCAGGAGGGCAGGAAGGCAGGTGGCTGTGGGTGGACATAGAAGGGAGAACTGCATACTAGGGTTCCCGCATCCTTGGGGACAGGGGCTTCTCTTGCGGAAGCCCCAGCTGTTCCTCTGTGTGGCAGAGCAGAGGCAAGTGGAGGACTGTGAGGGGGGCACTCTCTCTTCTCCCCAGAAACTGCCTGTGGAGGTGGGGACCGCTGTGGCTCAGACATGGCCTTAAATCCCACCTGCCAGCTGGCGGCTTCTCCTGTCTCGCCCACCCCAGCTCTCTCCCAGGACCTCAGAGCTCGCTGCAGGGGAGGCACCTGCCTGACACCTCTGGCCCAGGGGCTGGGAGGGAGGGGGAAGTTTCTGGATTGGGATGGAGAGTTGGGCGGGAGAGCCCTTAATGGGACCAGTGCTGGGGACCCAGCTTGGCGTTGGCCTGGCCGCTGCTGCCCAAGGAGGGCAGGGAGCTGGAAAGGAGTGGGCTGGGGCCAGGCTGGGGGTCTCAGCCAGTCCAATGGGGCTGCCAGAGCTGGGAGCCAGCACCTGCAACTGGAGCTGAGAGTTCGGGGTGATGGAGACACCATCCTGGGACCCTCTGCTCCCAATCCCTGTCCCTGCACCCTCCTGGCTCTCCTTGCCCTTCCCCCTCCCATGCTTCTGCTACTTCACTTCCCTCAGAGCCCAGAGCAGAACTTCCCACGGGGTGGACACGTCAGGAAGGGTAAACCCAGAGAAGCTCGTGGCTGGGTGGAGTGGGGCTGGGGTGGGGGATATCGGAGTTCAGGGGAGACAGTACTGACTTGTGACCGTCCTCTGGTCTCTGATGGGCTGTGCCAAGGCATTGGAGTTTGAGACCCCTTGACATCCTGTTTCTACCAAGGTACAGGCAAGAAGTACTGGGAGCAGAATGGACTTTCGTTGGGTTTAAGGAAGGGGACATAGAGGTGAAAGTTCGGCTCAGGTTAAGACAGAGCTTTCTAAGGCCCTTGGCAGGTCAACAGGAGCATGGCATGCCTTGTAAGGTAATGAGATTATTGTACTGAAACATGTGGGACATGTGGGCTCCACCTCCTCCCCACAAGTTGGGGAACTGAGAGTCTGCCACTCTGCCCGGGACTGTGCCCCCCTCACACCCAACCCACAGCAGAACAGCAGATCTGCCCCCAGCTGCTTCCCGCAAAGGTCCTGAGGTTGCTCCCAGTCCCCTGGCCCACTGTGCACCTTGCCCTGCTGGCTAACCCCCCGGGGGCTACAGCAGACCTGCCAGTGCTCCCGTGCACATTTGTGTACAGGTTTTACATGGACACACATTTTCCATTCTCTTGGGTATAAGCTAGGTTGGCAAATGCAGGGTCACGTGGTAACTCTATGGTGACCTTGCTGAGCGACTGTTAAACTGGTTCCCATTCCCACCAGCAACGTACGAGGGTTCTGTTTTCTCCACATCCTCACCAACATTGTTCTGTCCATGCTGTCGTTAGTACGCACAGCCTGGTGGGTGTGACATTGTTCTGGGGACTGGTTACTTCCTGTCTCTGGTCTGACACTGGGGTCCACTTTGGCAGGTTCTAGACTGGGGAATGGCCACAGGAAGTTGCACCTTGCTCTAAGAAATGGCAGGATGGTGATCTATTTTTGGCACAAAAGGAAGCTAATTCAGGAGCTCATTTACTTTAGTTAATCTTTGAGACACTGGGGTGACATTTCCTAGTGGTTCAGCATGCGCCGAACAGAATCTCTGCTGTCCCTGTAGCAACGGCAGAGCCTGTGGATGTAGACTAAGTCTGAGGGGACAGGGGAGTCGGGGTGGATGAAGGCGGGCACCTGCAGGACAGGAGGGTCCCCAGCACGACTGGAAAGCCACCAAACAAGGGTAGTGTGTGCCCTGCCTTCTCTGCTTCCTGCCACCCCTCCCCTTGTTTGGGGAGCAGACTGGCGTCTCTGCTCACCCGGCATGGCAGAACGTGGCTGCCCCCAGCTGCCCAAATAATCTGTTACATTTCCACCCATTTGGAGAATCAGTCAACCTCTTGCTTATCATGTTTAATACAGTTTTTCTCAGGACACAAATACTCTCTGATCAGACCTCCTTCTTCCCAAAAGAGAAACACTTGGCCTTGTTAACTGATTAAAGACACTTCCAGCTCGAGCCTTCAGAAACCTCATGCTGCTACTGCTCAAACCCATGTCCAGAACACTTCCTTTAAAATAACTTTCAGAAAGTGGCACAAAGAGATTCATCCCTCAGCTTTGAGGTCAAACCTTGACCTTTCCCTAGGGGTACAAGTCAACTGGATTGCGTGCTCAGTCCCCAGAGTAAGAACTGAATGGCAGCACCTGGTTCCGAGCGTTAAATGCAGCCTCCACAGCCAAAGATCCTCACAACTGAGCGATGCAGCAGGACCCTGTGTTCTGTAGGGATTAACTAAAGGGAAACTTAAAGTCTTCCATGTCACACAAAATGCCATGAACTTCTGTCTGATATTGAAGACAACTATAGTATTGTCATAAAGTTTACCTTTTATCACTAAACTTGCCTCATAACATTAGTGCCCCTAACACTTACACATCTGAAGTGAAAGTTGCTTCCATGAAATATACACACCAACGCAAGTTATCCTATCCCAGTTTCTTGGGTGGACGGGCAAGATCCTGGGCAGGATTTATTGTGCAATCACTCTCTTCTCTCTTCTCTAGACCAGGATTTAAATTTGCCTCAACAATGGAAGATGTTAATTGGGAGGACATCGACTTTGAAGATTTATTCGATGGAGATTTTAGTAATTACAGTTACAGCACTGACCTGCCCCCTATTCTACCAGATTCTGCCCCGTGCCGGCCAGAATATCTAGAAATCAGCAAGTATGCCGTGGTCGTCATCTATGTCCTGGTGTTCCTGCTGAGCCTGCTGGGAAACTCCCTGGTGATGCTGGTCGTCTTGTACAGCCGTGTCAGCCGCTCCGTCACCGACGTCTACCTGCTGAACCTGGCCATGGCCGACCTGCTCTTCGCCCTGACCTTGCCCATCTGGGCCGCCTCCAAGGTGAACGGCTGGATTTTTGGCACAGCCCTGTGCAAGCTGGTGTCGCTCCTGAAGGAAGTCAACTTCTACAGTGGAATTCTCCTGCTGGCCTGCATCAGCGTGGACCGCTACCTGGCCATTGTCCACACTGTACGTCCTCCCACTCAGAAGCGCCATTTGGTCAAGTTCATATGTCTGGGCATGTGGGCCCTGTCCCTGTGCCTGTCTCTCCCCATCATAATTTTCCGTAGGGCCATCTACCCACCCTCCGCCAGTCCAGTCTGCTATGAGGATATGGGCGACAGTACAGCCACGTGGCGGATGGTGCTGCGGATCCTGCCCCACACCTTCGGCTTTGTCCTGCCCCTGCTGGTCATGCTGTTCTGCTACGGACTCACCCTGCGCATGCTGCTTAAGGCCCACATGGGGCAGAAGCACCGGGCCATGCGGGTCATCTTTGCTGTGGTCCTCATCTTCCTGCTCTGCTGGCTGCCCTACCACCTGGTCCTGCTCGCAGACACCCTCATGAGGACCCACGTGATTGCAGACACCTGTGAGCGCCGCAATGCCATTGACCGGGCCCTGGAAGCCACCATGATTCTGGGCTTCCTCCACAGCTGCCTCAACCCTGTCATCTACGCCTTCATTGGCCAAAAGTTTCGCCATGGACTCCTCAAGATCCTGGCCACCCGTGGCCTGATCAGCAAGGACTTCTTGCCCAAGGACAGCAGGCCTTCCTTCGCTGGCTCTTCTTCAGGGAACACGTCCACTACCCTCTGAGACTCCTGCCTCAGTGCAGCCCCTCGGGGTTCCTCCCTTCCCCTCAGCATCCCATTCTAAGCCCCACGTCCACTGGCTGTTCATGGTGTGAGTGTCACTGCAGCCCCCATTGTGGTTGCAGGAAGGGGCAGAGCCCACATCCTTACCAGGCCCCCACTGCATGGTTTAGAAAACCTGCCCTGGTGCCCACCCCCTGCCATCATCACTAGGCCAGCGCTAGAGCTCTGTCCATCCTGCCACTGGCCACACACTCTGCTCTGTAAGAAGTGCTCGTCAAAACCCCAATGAGATGCCACGTCACACTCACTAGGATGGCTCTTGTCACACACACACAAAACCCCATGAAATAGTAAGCGTTGGTGAGGATGTAGAGAAACTGGAATCCTTGTGTGTTGCTGGCAGAACTGTAAATGGTGCAGTCACGGTGGAAACACTGTGACAGCTGTCGTCAAAACAGTAAACAGAGAATCACCATGGGATCCAGCAATTCCACTTCTAGGAACATCCCCACAGGAATGGAAAGCAGGGACTCACACAGACATGTGGACACCCACGTCCACAGCAGCATTATTCACAAGAGCCAAAAGGTGGAGCCACCCAAATGTTCATCAGTGAGTGAATGGTCAGACAAAATGTGGTGTGAACCTGCAGTGAAGTGACAATCAGCCATGCACACGGATGAAGTGTGGACGCACATTACAGCGTGGATGCACCTTGACATTATGCTGAGTGACATGAACCAGACATAAATGGGCAAAGAATGGACGATGCTGCTTCTGTGAGGAACCTAGAATAGTCAAACTCACAGAGACAGAAAGCACAATGGTGGTTCCCCGGGGCTGGGGGCAGGGGAGAGGGGTGTCATTGTTTAAAGGGTTCAGAGTTTATGTTTTGGGTGACGAGAAAGTTCTGAAGATGGACAGTTCTGACAGTTTGTATAACAATGTGAAATTAATTAATGCCACTGATCTACACACTTAAAAATCATTAAAATGGTAAATTTGTAATGAATATTCTACCTCTATTAAGAAAAAAAGCCATGGCCTCCAAAGGCACTTTAACCACTGAACCAGTACTGGAAACACATATCTATAATTTTTTTGTTTAATGAGTTCATTAAGTGTCTTTTCTGGTATAAACCACTTTTAGTTGGGTGTTTATTTTACTACTAAATACTTCCAACCAGAAGCATCCAAATTGCTACAGAGAGGTGGGGCGAGGGTGAGCAGAGGTCCCAGGTGAGGGGCTTTGCAGGAAGTAGCCCCCCTGCTATGTGTTGTGTCCAGGGAGAAGGATTGGAACTGAGATGGGGACCAGCCTGCCCACCCCCATCCCCAGCCCACGCCTCCTGCTGTGGACCAGGTGTCATGCAAAGACATGTGTTGTGGGATCCTTCTGGACTTCTCAGGTCTGCAGAGGAAACAGTCACCAGGAGTGTTAAGGGAGGGACTGGGATCTGAAGCTGGCAGGACAGCCAGCCAGGAAGAAAACACGGACGTGAAGTGAGGAATACTGAGAACAATCTGGAACCTACAGGACAGACTGACACCTGCGCTGGTCCCAGTTCAATATGTGGACCATATTCACCAGGTGAACCCACCCTGAGGGGCTGCGGCCCGGCCCTGCCCAGGCCAGCTAGAGGAGCCGGCAGATGAGCCACAGCAGGCTGGGTGCCTGGTGCCTGCGCTCCCCCACCAGCCTCCAACAGACCCCGGCGCTGCTCCTCTTCCTCCCGCCAGATCCACATGAACCGTCCCTTCTGGCCCAGGCTGACCTGGAGATGTGACAGTTAAGATTATTAGGAGAATGACAGGTTGTGTCAAGGGACACAAGTAAATGAAAGACAGACAAACCTAGTAACAGAGACAGACAGGAAGACATGTGGAGGAGTGTGGCGGGGCAGGGGGCGGGGCCTCTCCTGGGGCCACTGGGGGCCGGCGAGGGAGGGGCTGGCAAAGGAGAGGGTGGTGGAGCCCTGTGACCAGGGTCAAGGCCCTCCTGGCCTCAGCGCCCAGACTTGTGCCCAGCACAGGGCCTGGCACAGGAGGGGCTCAGGACAGGGAGGGCTTCCCCACCTCTCCCAGGGCCTATGCTCGGCTCAGCCTCCATCAGGGTCATACCTGGGACACCAGCCACTGGGAGGGCTCAGGCCACGACTACACCCCACCGAGCCTGGCCTCACTATGGTCGGTGTCTGGGGTGACAACTGGGGCCAGAGCTTGTGCAGGAGGGAGCGTGCAGTTTGCAGTGTTCGGCCTGTGCCTGGCACTGTGCACCATCACCACAATATGCCATCACCTGTGCCCTGCAGGGACACCTAGTGGAGTGGGGCAGAGGGCTCCTTGGGCACACACAGTACACTTGTGCATGTGCATGTATACACACACACACACACACACACTCACACACACACACACACACACACACACACACACGCCTGGCTTCAATGACTACCCGTCAGCTGGGAGGTGGGATGTGCCACAGGGTTCATTTGAGTCACCTCATCTCTGGGTGCTCAGGTGGAGGAATGTGGGACAGCAGTTAATCCACAACACAGCTCCAAATCTGAGAGGCCGCTGCCTTCCAGCCCCCAACAGGGAGGCCAGGAGGTGGGCTGGGATTATGCAGGGAGTGGAGTCCTCCATTTCCTGGTGACCCCAAAGTCCTCCCCCTCCTCTCCCCGGGGGAATCCAGCCCCCACACCTACACCACACCTGGTTCTTCCCCACAGACACCCCATCCAGGGAAACACCTGCCTCCCTGCCTCAGCCCACGCCCACCCCGGGTCGGCTTCCCACTTGCCAGGCTCCAAGACTCACCCAGAACAGAGAGAACAGGGTGAGGATCCTGCTGTCCCCACCATCCCGGGTCAGTCCTGGCTCTGGTGGGTCCCTCCTGGCTCAGAAGGCCCCCTCCCCCTGGCCCAGAGTGCTCCTGGTGAAGGAACAGCCACAGCTGCCCCATGCTCCAGCTCTGGGGAAATTTAACCCTTTACCTGCCTGCCCCAGCAGTCCATGACTCCCTGTCTCAGGTGGCTCCTAACCTCACCTGGGCTATTTCCCTTTCTAAGGGTCAGTTCCCATATCACCCTCCTCCCAAGCATACAAGGACCCAGGTGAGACATCAGCCTAACTGGCTGCCCTTCACTTGGTCCTGTTCCTGGTCCACCCCCTCCCTGGGACAGCCAGCCTTGCTGTCCATGTCCTGATCACTTACCTGAGGGGCACTTGCCTGTCTTGGCTCCTCACCTGTCTCAGGTGGGCTGGACTCTGGGAGCCACCCTCTGCCCACTGGGGCATCCTCCTGTGTCTAATCCTGCAATGCCCTACCTGAACAAGCAGCCTCCTCCTGTCCATGCCGACCAAACTCCTGAACTCCCAGCCTTGGGCCCACCCAGGGGCCAGGGACTCCCAGGGAGGTGGGGACCACAGCGGGAACCAGGCGCCATCACCTCACAGTACACCAAGCTCAAGGTGCAGCCCATCTGGCCTGGTGCCCTGTGGGCAGGGGGCAGGGAGGCGGGAGCCCTAGGAGCCAGCCGTCCTCCAGCCCTGGGGACTATTCTGCCCAGGACCCCTGTGACGTCTGGAGGGGTGGTGACACTCTAGCCCGGCTCTGCTAGGAGTAGTGTTCTCTGCTCCTGCCACCAGGAGCAAGGCAGTGAGGGGCCTGGAGAGGGGCAGTGACATGAGCCTCCTCGAAGCGGGAGAGGAGGGAGACCGGAGGGTGCAGGGCACAGGCAGAGGGAGGAGGGGGCCGGGGACTGGACTGGGAGGTTGAACTGGGAGGGGCGTAGGAGACCAAGGGCACCACAGGAGGGGCGGAGAGCAGATAAGGGGAGAGAAAAAGGGGGATGCAGAGAGGAGGAAACAGAGACAAGGGGAACAGATAAGAGAGGAAATCTCTGATCTGGGGACACAGGCAGGGGCGGGGCAGAGGGCACGCAGGCGTGGGCGTGCCTTGTGCCAGTGTTTACACGTGGTCCCTGGGATTTCAGAAAACAACAGTCCTCCCAGGTCCCTGCTCCTCACCTCTCTGTCCCCAGAACTAGCCAGGGGCAGCCCTGCCTAGAGAAACCAGGACCAGGGGGAAATACCCCAGCCTCAAGGAGGCAGACACAGCTGGGGTGGGAGGGCCCCAGCCCTCCCCCAACCCTGCTGGCCCCTTGCAGGACACAGCGTCTCACAGCTGCTGTCACTTCCATCCCTGTGGGAATGGGAACCAGGACAGGCACGTTGGCACAGCTGACCAGCTCTCATGGGGACCCCTAAGCAGACTGAGGTGAAGTGGGAGGGAGGCAGGTGGTGGGAACCTCATCCTCCGCTCCCCACCTGCACCACACTCCAACCAAGTGACTCAAGAGACAAGCCCTGCTGGACCAGGTGGGCAGCACGACAGCCTCCTTCTGCCACCTGCTGGCCATGAGGAAGAAGCACAGCGCAAGGGATGAAAAGGGGAAGGAAACTGGGAGCAGCAGCAACTGTAGCTGCCACCAGGGGTGAGTCCCTGTTTCACCAAGTGACCTGATCCCAGGTCCCCCTGAGGAGATCTGTCCCCCATCTCACCATTCTCCCCAGTGCCCTGGATCCTGCCTCTGCCACTTCTGGACAGCAGCCTCTGCTCCTCCCTCTCTGAGCCAAGTTCCCCCTGCAGGGGCTGGGCTGGGCCTGAGTCACTTCCCAGACAGCAAACCCTGGGAAAGGCTCTGCAGGCCACAGTCACCAGGGACAGCCTCAGACTGCACAGCCCTGCTCTCCGTGCCCCAGCCAGCCAGGACCTCCCAGGTGGGTAGCAGGGAGAGCCCTGGGTCCTAGGGGCAGCTAGGAAAGGGGAGTGAGGCCAGGATCCAGGGGACAGGAGTCCCGGACGGGGGTGAGGGAGAGGAGGAGACACATCCAGCTGGTCATGGATTCCATCAAGGATCTGGGCTGGAAGGGGCTGCAGAGTCGGTCAGTCCAACCCCTTGGTCTACAGATGGGGAAACTGAGGCCCAAGGGAGGAGAGTGACCTGCCCAAAGCCACAAAGCTAGTGAGTGGAGACCCAGGTCTCTTGACTCCCGACCCTGTCCTCCCTAAGCCCACCCACTCATCATCCCTCATTTACCCTCATGTCCTTCTGTCCTCCCCTCTGTGGTGTCCCCTGCTGCAGTGCAGCCACCTATACCTGCAAATGCCAGCAACCACAGGCTGGGGGCCAGGTCACCTGGGTTTCCCACCGCATGCCTAGTCTTGACTCCAGCATCTCAGATAAGCCCAGAGCCCTCAAGCCCACGAGATCCCTGTCTGGGCCCTGGACCCGCTAGGAGGAGACCAGGCTGAGCATCCCCTGGGAGACAGTGGCAGGATGAGCAGCAGCTGCCCTGCTCGCCCCTCACAGCCAGCGTCTGGCTCAGAGCCAGCCCCGGGGCCCTCCTGTGCTTCCACTTCCCTCTGCTCAAAGAACACACATTTTCCACTCAGCTGGGGCCCAGGAAAGGATGAGTGGGGGCTCGAGGAGGAGGACGGCTCGGGCAAGGCTGAGGGCTCTCCATGGGGACTGGAGATGACGTTCCCTCAGCCTGGTGTCCACCTGGCACGGGCTTTCATCGGACCCAGAGCACGGGCCCTGTGGGCACACACACCTGAGATCAAGTCTGCATGGCTCTGTGATGCTGGATAAAAGACTCACCCTCTCTGTGCCCAATCTCCCTCTGTAAAATGGAGTTATAATCTCCCAGGGTTACTGTGGGGGTTGAGTGGGACAGGATGTGAAGCAAGTAGCGCAGCGCCTGGCACCCAGGGCCTGCTCAGTAAGTGGAGGCCACCCCATCCTTGTCACACAGACCTATCAGGAAGAGCTGGGCTCATTCACCCCACTAACTCTCTCTCTCTGTGACCCCGGGTAAGTCACGTTCCCTCTCTAGGTTCTGATTCCTCCTTTGAATAAGGAGAGAATTGGACAGCAGAGCCCAGAGGTCCTTCCTGGGCTGCTCTTCCAAGTCACAAGGATTTTGTATCATTTCCAAATACCCATGTCAGAAGACAGGGCCGTCCTCAAGGTCACCAGCGACCTGAAAGGTGAGTATTTCCTGAAGATTTTCTGGCACTGAGCTACAGAAGAAGTGAGGGGACCTGGGAGCCTGTCCCTCAGCAGCCTTGCGTCCTGATGTCTGACGTCTACCCTCCTCCCTGCAGCTGCCGTCTCTGCCATCCTCCAGGGCTATGGGGACAGACAGGGGCCAGTGACCGACGCCAGTGCTGAGCTGCACAGACTCTGCGGCTGCCTGGAACTGCTGCTGCAGGTGGGACCCTCTCCTCCCCGCCCCCACCGTCTCCCCAGGCCCAGAGTACTGGGAGGTCTCCCAGAGATCGAGGGAAGAGCCTCTGCCTCCCTCTGTTACTCTGCACTGTCTCATGTCCCTCTCCTTCCTGACACATAACCTCACTCTTGGAGGCCACCATTGCAGCCTGGGAAGTGAGGTGGGGCAGAGCTGGGTGGAGTGTGGGGGGGCACTCCAGGCTGGGGCAGCCACCGTGCTCTGCACACTAAAGCTCCAGAGGCGTGGACGTCCCAGGACTGGCCTTTCTCTTGGCTAGATAGAGTCCCAGTCATAACTCTCACTAGCCTTTACTGAGCACTTACTGTGTGTGCGGCTACGCCTTTATGTGCTCCTCCTCATTTAATCCTCACTCTCTCCTCTGGATGTGGACCACCTTCCTTCCCCAAACACACACACACACACACACACACACACACACACACATGCACACACACACACACGCACACACACATGCACGCACGCACCCCTTCCTACTTCTCTGAGTTCATCTCTTGCCAGTCTGCCACTTGCCTGCTGCACTCCAGCTGCCCTGGCCTCCATGGTCTTCCTAGAGCACACCAGGCGTGCTCCTACCCCAGGGCCTTTGCACTTGTTAGTCCCTCTGCCTTGAAATCTCCTCCACAGAATTTTGGGTTTTTTTATTTTTTTTATTTCAGCATATTATGGGGGTACAAATGTTTAGGTTACATATATTGCCCCACCCGAGTAAGAGATTCAAGCGTGTCCATCCCCCAGACAGTGCGCACCGCACCCATTAGGTGTGTGTATACCCATCCCCTCCTCCTCGCTTCCATCTGCCTGATACCTGATGTATGTTACTACTATATGTGCACTTAAGTGTTGATCAGTTAATACCAATTGATGGTGAGTACATGTGGTGCTTGTTTTTCCATTCTTGTGATACTTCACTTAGTAGAATGGGCTCCAGCTCTATCCAGGATAATACAAGAGGTGCTAGATCACCATTGTTTTTTGTGGCTGAATAGAACTCCATGGTATACATAGACCACATTTTATTAATCCACTCACATATTGATGGGCAATTTCCTCCACAGAATTTGGATGGCACAGTTTTTCTTTTCCTTCCTATTGGAAGGCTTCCTCTGGCCATCTTAATCTAAGTCTTCAGCACCCACTGCACACACACTACACACCACTCCTACACACAGACATACACCACACTTTCCATTCTCCTCCCTTGCTTTATATTTACTGTCAGCAGTCAGCACTATCTAACACACTAGACGGTTTGCTCATTTAGTCTGTTCATTGTCTTCCCCTACAAAGATGAGAGCCTCACGTGGTCACTTTGTTCATTGCTATATCCCCAGGGCCCAGATCAGGGCTTTGAACATAGTAAGTGCTCAGTAATGCGTCTGAATGAAGGAAGGAGAACACTGAGGCTCAGAGAGGTCAAGCATCTTGCTCCTGGTCACACAGCCAGTAAGGACAGGGCCAGCACCTGACACTAGTTGTGCAGGGGCCCTTTCCTCTACCACGTGCCCACTCGGCATGCTGGAATGCGAGGCAGGGTCTAAGAGGAAGAATTTCTACACTTTTATTTCTCTTGTTTTCAACTCAGTTTGACCAGAAAGAGCAGAAGAGTTTCCTGGGGCCTCGGAAGGATTACTGGGACTTCCTCTGCACTGCCTTGCGGCGGCAACGTGGGGACACAGAGGCAGCCCGCTTCGTCTGCTCACAGGACAAGGTGTCCAGGGACAGGTGGCAGGAAGGCTGACCTCAGAAGCATGAAGGGGCCCTGCTACCAGGATGGGAATGTCTGGGAGGGGGAACACAAGCCTGCCCAAAACCCCTTTCCCACCCATCCCTGTTCCACTACTGTGGACCCCCTCACCAGGCCCCCATCTCTCCTTAGCACTGCCCTCAGCACCCCTCCTGCCACCCCTTTCCTCCTGTGACCTTCAGGTCCTGCTACGCCCTTTCTCATAGCCCACCAGTGCCCGTCTTCTCCCACTCCATGCTGACGGAGCTCCTCCTGTCCTAATACCGCCCCTGCTTTGCCCCCTCCCCACCCCGCTCCGTGCTCGCTGCAGTTGAAGACCCCTCTGGGAAAAGGCCGTGCCTTCATCCGCTTCTGCCTGGTCCACGGACAGCTGGCCGAGGCCTTGCAGCTCTGTCTCCTGAACCCAGAGCTCACCAGGTGGGGCTGCTGGGACACTCTCCCACAGAGACCTTCTGAGCCCACTTTCCCTGCTTCGTGAAAGAGCCCTCCTTTACCCCAGATGGGTGGTTTAATGTCCGGGACAATTAAAGTGGAAGTCATGAAGGAAAAGACAAGGAAGAAAGGGCAGTTGGGAGGTCAGAATCCAAGAGTCCTGGTAGCATCATGGTGCTTGGGCCTCTGACTCTCAAAGGGCCACAACCCTGCCTGGGGAATAGTCCCATTGTGGTGTGCAGTGGGCTGAATCTGTGAGATTGGGGGTGGCAATAGCACCAGGGTCAAAGGCTAAGGGTGCTGATCACTGTTAACACAGGGAATGGTATGGCCCCCGGAGCCCTCTGCTGTGCCCAGAACTGCAGGAAGATATCCTGGACTCTCTCTATGCTCTCAATGGCATGACCTTTGACTTGGACCTGCAGCGGCCAGATCTGGATGGGGCCTGGCCCATGTTCTCAGAGTAAGTGGATGTAGCGATGAAAGAAGCCTCTTTTCAACACCTGTAACCATGACCACCACATGTCCTGGGCAAGGGCCAAGCTCTCAGCACCCAGCCCCGTCCATCTCTGCCTCCCTTCTTGTTCCTTGATCTTCCATCTCCCTAGCCTTGCTTGATCCCATTGTGATCTCATGTCATCCCGTGATGTTGCCTAAAATATGCACTCACTAAAGATTTGGTGGGTGGATGGGAAGGAGGGCTGGAAAGATGAATGGAGGGTGTGATGTCGGATGGAATGTATTCATGAATGGAGGGTAGGATGTTGGGGTGGGATGTATGCATGAATTGGAGGGCAGGATGTTGGGATGGGACGTATGCATGAATGGAGGGTATGTTGGGATGGGATGTATGCATGAATGGAGGGTATGTTGGGATGGGATGTATGCATGAATGGAGGGTGGGATGTTGGGATGGGAGGTATGCATGAATGGAGGGTATGTTGGGATGGGATGTATGCATGAATGGAGAGTAGGATGTTGGGATGGGATGTATGCATGAATGGAGGGCGGGATGTTGGGATGAGATGTATGCATGAATGGAGGGCAGGATGTTGGGATGGGATGTATGCATGAATGGAGGGTGGGATGTTGGGATGGGATGTATGCATGAATGGAGGGTGGGATGTTGGGATGGGATGTATGCATGAATGGAGGGTAGGATGTTGGGATGGGACATATGCATGAATGGAGGATAGGATGTTGGGATGGGATGTATGCATGAATGAAGGGTGGGATGCTGGGATGGGATGTATGTATGAATGGAGGGTAGGATGCTGGGATGGGATGGATGCATGAACGGAGGGTGGTATGCATGACGGCTGGTGGGCAGCGAGGCAGGAAATGTGCTGGGATGGATGTGTGAGTGGAAAGATGGGATACCCTCCATCTGGGGACCAAGCCCATCTCTGAAGAGAGGCCCAAGGTGCCCCTGCCTGTTCTACTTTCAGATCATGCTGTTCCAATTCCAGCCAGACCCAGAGAAGAAAACCCAGAAGAACCAAAGATGCCCTAAAGGAGGTGCCTCTGCCCCACCATTGCTCTAAGTTGCTTCTTCTCCATCTTTTTGGGACCTCCAGGTTGGGCAGTAACTGGGCCTCCCCCTTTGAATATACAGAGAGCCCTGACCCAACTGGACAGACAGAGCCTGAGGCCAGTGTGTGGACCAGGTGCCTGCCACAGAGGAGAGGGCTCCTATTCCTAGGGTGGTGGGGATGTCTGGGGAGAAAGGGAACACTAGCACCATTGGCAGGAGCCACTGGGCCCAGGGGAGGAAGAGGAGCTGGGATGGGTAACTGGAAGCTTGCAGGAAACAAATGAGGGAGACCACCTGCTGAGTCCCCTGCACAGAACAATTGGCAAATGTCTAGTTCAGTCCAGGGAGAGACTCAAGGGCCAGATTGCCTGGTTCAAAGCCCAGCCTCCCGTTTTGCTAACCATGGTCCTTGGGCAAGTTGCTTGTACTGCCTCACAGTGTGAGTGTTAGGGTAAATTGAGACAACTCACGTGCCGTACACAGCAAGGCTCCTGGCGACATGCTCACTACGAGGCAGGCTGGGATCACCATCATTGTTGTTATCATCTTTCCATAAGCACAGTTTGCACCCATCAGCTTCCAGGCACCAGGTACAGATATGGTCAGGACTCTGACCTGAAGGAGTTCAAGGTCTCTTCATGGAGACAGACCCTAAAGGAACACATTGCAATACATGTTGAGTGCAGCAATACGGACATGGACAGAGGAACGTGGGGGCACAGAGAAGGGCTCTTGAGAGAGGTCACTCTTAGCTGAGTGCCAGTCCATTTCACCTTTCATCACAACCCTACAAACCAGGTATTATTATTCCCATTTTGCGGGTGAGAAAACTGAAACAGAAAGTCAAATTCAGGAGGAAGGATTAAAGGAGAGGAGTGGAGGAACTTAGGGGAAACCAAATCAATGCAAAAGACCCAGGATCAGGAGGGAGAAGGACGTGGGGTGGGGGAAGGGAGGAAAGGACATTGAGACACACTGCTGTGCCTCGCCAGATCAAAGCTTGGGTCTCAGACCACCTGGGGTGTTGTCCAAATTCAGATTTCTGGTCTGATAAATCAAAATTTCCAGTGAGAGGGCCCAGGGATCCACATATTCAGCAAGCCTGTTGGATTGAGGCTGTGGCCTCTCCCATGCACCAGGTCAGTGAATTGGTGCTAAGAGGGTTGACAGATTTGGGGGCTTCTCCTTAGATCCCAGCTGCATATGAAGGTCCCACAGGAGTCCAGCTGGACGAGCCACACACCAGTCAAGCTGGCTGTCTGCAAGATGCACCCAGGGGACACCACTTGGTGAGACAAGCTGGGTCCCAGCAACAAAGGCATCTTCCCCACATTTTGGAAAAGAAGACAGAAGATTCCAGGAGCCTTGGACCCTCCCAGAACATGTGGGAACCATTGGGGGAGGAACTTCAGCTGGACCGGGAGGAGGGAGCCCCATGGATTGAAATGTTCCTGGAGAATTCTACACCCAGCATCCAGGGACGGGGGCAGGGAGCCAAGGGGGCTCAGAGGGAGGTGAGAGGGATGGAGGCTGAGGACAGAGGGCTTCTGACAGATGCAGAGGGTCAGGGAACCACAGAGGGGACTCACGAAGGGGAAGCAGAGTGGGGTCATGTCCAGAGGCTGCTGGCCCCCAGCCCCAGGGGGACAACAGAGGAAGCAACGCCAGGGAGCAGGCAGGAGTGGGAGAGGCCAAGCACTCTGGGGGAGTCCTGGGTCCTCCAGGGCCTGGGAACAAAGGAAGGCTCCGCCACAGAGAAGCCACAGGAGCACACAGAAGTGACCAGTGTGGCCAGGAGGGAGGAGCAAGCTGAGGTGCCCCTGCAGGACGTGGTCAAGGTGAGAGCAGTTGAGCTCCTTACCTGTCTAAACCGCCCTCTGACCTGGATGGGGGTCTCCAGTGGTAGCCCAGGGGCCATTCCAGCCCACAGATCAACTTTTATTGACCGACACAGGATTATTACTTGGGGATGACTTTTGAAAGCCATGAATTCTTCAGTTCCCCAAAGTCCCCACCTTTCCCTATTGCCTCACACTAGGCCCAATTTACTCGTCAATACTTCCTGCCCAGCCCCTGCAGGCATTTGAGTTTGGGATCCCTTCCCAACAGTTCTTCAGGGAAGTCATGTGTTCTCAAGGTACATATATCTCTTACGGCAGGTCTCTTCCCAAAATCTAAGTTCACAATTGCAGACCCCACCTAAGCTGCTCTTGTTGCAGATGCTTATCCAGGTCCCCCAACATCGTTACCGAGCCTTCCTTTGGCCTCCTCCCTAGCCAAGCTTCCAGGTCCTGGGGCTTTGTAACTCAGTCCTGCCCTGAAGGAAGAAATGGTGGCCCCAGGCTCCCCCAGGGCAGGGCCTAAGACAGAGCCAGGCATTCCAGCCCCACCGCAGAGTCCTGCCCCCCACCCCAGGGCCTGGCCTGGGGTCTCATGGGAATGTCTGTCAGGTCAGCCCCAGGCCTGGGGCCTCTGCCCTCCTCCCTGAGCCCCCTCCCCTCTCCCTCCCCTCCAGAGCCTCAAGCATGAGCTGTGGAAGGCCAAGGAGCTGGCCCAGCGCCAGGAGCAGCTGCTGAGGGGACTTCAGGAGCAGCTCCACAGGTAACCTTGGCAACCGCCAGCAGTGGGGCGCCCAGGTGCTCCCTGGCTCCTGCTCTCAGTCAAGGTCGAGCCCGGGGGTCTTCAGAGCCCTCCCATGCCAGGCCGCTGGACACAACTCTGGGTGCTGAGGCAGGCAGGGCCTTGACCCTGGTCACAGGGCTCCACCCGCCCCTCTCCTTTGCCAGCCCCTCCCTCCCCAACACCCACTCCAGTGGCCCCAGGAGAGGCCCCGCCTCCTGCCCTCCCCACTCAACCCTGCCTCCCTCTGCTTCCTCCCCTGGGCTGCTTCTCTCTCTTTTCAACCTGCTCTGGCCCCCTGCCCCCCAGCTCCTCCCTCATCACTTTCTCTCTCCTCTTACTCGGTTTGTTTGTCTCTCCTTCATTTGTTGCCAATTACACAGCCTCTCACCCTCCTGATGATCCTAACCATAGCTACCACTTACTGAGCACTTGCCGTGTCCCGGCACTGTTGTAGATGCTTCTGCACAACAACCTCATGAGATAGGTTCTATAAGAACCCCCATTTTATAGATGAGGAGACTGAGGCTCAAAGCTGCTACCCAATTCACCAAATGTCAGCTGGCAGAGGAGCTGAGATTCCACCCCTGCAGCTGACTCCAGAACCAGGGGCCCAGACACTACCGCTCAGCTAGTATTTTGAGTCCCTGTATTTCAGTCTCTCCATCTCTCTCCCTCAGCGTCTCTCACCATCCAGCATCTGCATTTGCCGTGTTCATATTGACCTCAAGGGCCCAGAGCGAGAGCACTGTCTGTCCCTACCTTTCTACCTCAGTGTCTCAGTTTCTCTTTCATCATTTATTTGATAAAATGTGTCCTCCATGCAAACATCTTCCTTGGCCTGACTTGGTCTCTCTGTGCCTCTCTGCCTTGTTCTCTGGGTGCCTCAGTCTACCCGCCTGCCTCTGTCTCTCTCTCCCGCCTGGTTGACACCTGCCCAGGGCCAGGGAGGAACCAGTCCAACCCCCGCAGAGCCTGAGAAGCTGTGATTCAGCCTGAATCACTGGGAAGTCTATTGACTGCTCACCAGGGTAAACTAGGCCCAGGAGCCCAGAAACCAACTCAAAAAGGCCCGGGGGCTCCTCCCACCCTACACTCAGCTGAGGATATTCAGCAAATATTGCGATGATTCACACCCTGGAGGATCATGGGGGCTTTGCCCACTCAAGAACCTTCTGCGGGATCCAGACAGGCGAGAGGGAGCAGCTAGAGGCTGCACAGAGACAGGCCGGCCCTGCTGCTCCCTGAGCTGGGGCCCATGTCTCACTGACTGCTGTCCTCCTGCCACCTGTCACTTGTCATGCAGTCATTCCACAGACACTCCAAACACCCACTCTGAGCTGGGCCTGTTCTAGTACAGGAAACAGTCCCATGGATAAAACCGACAAAAATTCCTGCCCTCATGGAGCTTGCATTCTTAGGAAGGAGGCAGCCAGTAAATATGGTAAGTGAGTGAGACACACAGACTGAAATACACACTGGGATAAGTTCTAAGGAGAAAACAAGGTAAGGAAGGGGAATGGGTGTTTCAGGAGTGATTTTTTTTTCTTTTCTTTTTAGTCAATGAGTAATAATTATACAGAGTGATATTCTAATACGCATATACAATCTGTAATGATCAAATCAGGGTAATTAGCATATTCATCACCTCAAAGATTTATCATTTCTCTGTGGTGGGAACATTCAAAATCTTCTAGCTTCTTGAAAATATACACTAAGTTATTGTTAACTATAGTCACCCTGTGGTGCTACAGAACACGAAATTTACCCTCCCATCTAGCTGTGATTTTGTACCCATTAACCAGCTTCTCCCTGTCCTCTGCCCCGCCAACCATTGCCCACCTCTAACAACCACAATTCCACTCCCTACTTCTAGGAGCTCAACTTTTTTTTACCTACTGCATATGAGTGAGAACATGTGGTCTTTATCTTCCTGTGCCTGACCTGTTTCACTTAACATAATGTCCTCCAGGCTCATCTATGTTGCCACGAATGACAGGGTTTCATTCTTTTTTATTCCATTGTGTATGTATACCACATTGTATTCATTGATCTGTTGATGTATGGACGTTTAAGTTAATTCCACATCTTGGCTATTGTGAATGGTGCTGCAATAAACTTGGGGAAGCAGATGTCTCTTCAATATACTGATTTCCATTCCTTTGGATAAATGCCCAATAGTAGGATTGCTGGATCATACGGTAGTTATACTTTTAGTTTTTTGAGAAACCTCTATACTCTTTTGCATAATAGATTTTCTAATTTACATTCCTACCAACAAGACATAAGTGTCCTTTTTTATCTGCATTCCCCCCCCAGCATTTGTAATTCTTTGTCTTTTCTATAGTAGCCATGCTACCTGGGGTGAGCTGATATGTCACTGTAGTTTTGATTTGCATTTCTCTGATGATTAGTGACTTTGAGCATTTTTTTCATGCACTTGTTAGCCATTTATATGTCTTTTTTGGAGAAATGTCTGTTCAGATCTTTTGTCCATTTCTTAATCAGATTATTAGATTTTTTGCTGTTAGGTTGAGTTCCTTTTATGTTCTGGATATTAATCGCTTGTTGGATGTATAGTTTGCAGATATTTTCTCCCATTCTACAGGTTGTCACTTCATTCTTTGATTATTTCCTTTGCTGTGCAGAAACTTTTTAGTTTTACGTAGATACGTTTGTCTATTTTTTTCCAAAAAATTTAGGGGATACAAGTGATTTTGTTACATGGATGAATGGTATCATGCTGAAGTCAGGGCTTTAAGTATACCCTTCATCACAATAGTATACATTGTAATTGATGGGTAGATTTTTTTATTCCTCACCCACTCCCACCCTCACCCCTTCTTAGTTTTCAATGTCCATTACAATGTGTTATGACCATGTGTACACATCGTTTAGCTCCCACTTATAAGTGAGAACACGTGGTATTTGCTTTTCCATTCCAGAGATACTTCACTTTGGATAATGGTCTCCAGTTCCATTCAAGTTGCTGCAAAAGACATTATTTCATTCCTTTTTATGGCTGAGTAGTACTCCATGGTATATATATTCCACATTTTCTTTATCCACTCGTCAGTTTATGGACACTTAGGTTGGTTCCATATCTTTGCAATTGTGAATTGTGCTGCCATAAACATTCGGGTGCAGGTGTCTTTATTATAAAATGACTTCTTTTCCTTTGCATCCCAGTAGTGGGATTGTGGGGATGAATAGGAGGTCTACTTTTAGTCCTTTGAAGAATCTCCATACTGCTTTCCATAGCAGTTTTACTAGTTTACGTTCCCATCAACAAAATCACCAAATCCACACCAACATCTATTGTTTTTTTACTATATAATAATAGCCATTCTGGGCTGGGCACAGTGGCTTGCACCTGTAATCCTAGCACTTTGAGAGGCTAAGGTAGGAGGATTGCTTGAGGCCAGGAGTTCAAGACCAGCCTAAGCAAGAGTGAGACGATATCTCAATAAAAAATAGAAAAATTAGCCAGCCATGGTGATACACACCTGTAGTCCCAGCTACCTGGGAGGTGGAGGAAGAGGATCGCTTGAGCCCAGGAGTTTGAGGCTTCAGTGAGCTATGAGGATGCCACTGCTCTCTAGCCAGGGAGACAGAGCAAGACCCCATCTCAAAAAAAAAAAAAATAATAATAATAATATTAACTCTGACAGGGGTGAGGTGGTATCTCATTGTGGTTTTAATTTGCATTTCCCTGAAAATTAGCAATGTTGTGCATTTTGTCATATGATTTTTGGCCATTTGTCTATCTTCTTTTGAGAAAACTCTGGTCGTGCTTTTGCCCACTTTTGGATGGTGTTATTTGTTTTTTTTTTCTTATTGATTTGTTTGAGTTCTTTGTAGACTGTGGATATTAGCCCTTTGTCAGATATAGTTTCCAAATATTTTCTCCTATTCTGTAAGTTGTCTATTTACTCTGTTTATTACTTCCTTTGTTGTGTAGAAACTTTTAAGTTTAATTAAGTTCCATTTTGTTGTTGTTGTTGTTGCTGCTGTATTTGCTTTTTGGGTTTTACTCATAAATTCTTTGCCTAGGCCAATGTCTAGAAGAGTTTTTCCTATGTTTTCTTCTCGAATTTTTATGGTTTCAGGTCTTACTTTTAAGTCTTTAGTGCATCTTGAGTTAATTTTTATATATGGTGAGAGACAGAGATACAGTTTCATTCTTGGATGTGGCTATCCAGTTTTCTGAGCACCATTTATATAAAAGGGTGTTTTTCCCCATTGTTTTTGTCTTCTCTGTAGAAAATGAGTTCGTCATAGCTATATGGTTTTATTTCTGGGTTCTCTATTCTGTTCCATTGGTCTCTGTGTCTCCCTTTATACCAGTACCACACTATTCTAATTACTATACCCTTGTAGTATAATTGAAGTCAGGTAATGTGATGCCTCTAAAACTCATTGTAAAATGAGTTAGCGAAGATTTCCTCCTTCTTGATGTTATAGAACAGTTTCAGTAGAATGGGTGCTGGTTCTCCTTGTATGTCTGGTAGAATTCAGCTATGAATCCATCTGGTATGGGGCTTTATTTTCGGGGGTGGGGGAGACTTTTTATTACATGTTCAATCTTGGTACTTGTTATTAGTCTGTTAGTATTTCTATTTCTTTCTGATTCAAGCTTGGGAGGTTGTGTATGTCCACAAATTTATACATTTCCTCTAGATATTCTACTTTGTGTGCAGAGACGTTTTTATAGCAGTCATGGATGATATTTTGTGTTTCTGTTGTATCAGTTGGAATGTCTTATTTTTCATTTCTGATTGACCTTATTTTAGTCCGTTCTCTTCCATTTCTGGTTAATCTAGCTAGTTGTCTATCGATTTTGTTAATCTTTTCAAAGAACCAACTTTTTGTTTTCTTGATTCTTTGTATTGTTTTTTTTATTTCCATTTCATTTAGTTCTGCTCTGAGCTTTGTTATTTCCTGTCTTCTGCTAGCTTTGAGTTTGGTTTGTTCTTCTTTTTCTAGTTCCTTAAGGTAAGATTAGGTCATTAATTTGTGGTCTTTCTGTAAAATGACAGATGGAAGCATTTAAGGCTATGAACTTCCTCCTTAGCACTGCTTTTTCTGTATCTCATAGATTTAGGAAGTTAGTGTCATCTATGTTGTTCAATTCAAAAAATTTTTGATTTGATTTCCATCTTAATTTCATCATTGACACAAGGATCATTCAGCAGCAGGTCCATACACACACATGATATATCTTTTTGCTGGATTTCACTCTTTATCATTATATAATGATGATCTTTGTCTTTTTGTACCATTGTTCATTTAAAGTCTATTTTATCTGATATGAGAATTGCTACTTCTGCTTGCTGTCGGCTTCCATTTGCATGGAATATTTTTTTACATCCCTTTGCCTTGAGTCTGTGAGAATCCCTGCAAATATGGGTTGTGTTTTTTCATCCATTTGGCCAGCCTATATCTTTTAAGTGGAGTGTTAAGACCGTTTACATTCAATGTTAGTATTGATATAGAGATACTGTTCTGTTTGTCATGTTGAATGATACCTAGTTGCTGTGTTTTCTCCCTTATGCTACTTTTTTTAAGAGTTGTGAGCTTTAGGCTGGGCGCGGTGGCTCACGCCTGTAATCCTAGCACTCTGGGAGGCCGAGACGGGTGGATCGCTCGAGGTCAGGAGTTTGAGACCAGCCTGAGCAAGAGCGAGACCCCGTCTCTACTAAAAATAGAAAGAAATTATCTGGCCAACTAAAAATATATATAGAAAAAATTACCCAGGCATGGTGGCACATGCCTGTAGTCCCAGCTACTCGGGAAGCTGAGGCAGTAGGATCGCTTAAGCCCAGGAGTTTGAGGTTGCTGTGAGCTAGGCTGACGCCACGGCACTCACTCTAGCCGGGCAACAGAGCAAGACTCTGTCTCAAAAAAAAAAAAAAAAGAGTTGTGAGCTTCAACTTTCAGGTGTTTCTACACTAGTGGGGATCAATTGTTCTGTTCCATGTATAGAGCACTTCTAAGCACTTCCTGTAGAGCAGGTCTAGTAGTGACAAATTGCCACAGTGTGTACTTGTCTGGGAAACACCTTATTTCTCCTTCATTTATGAAACTTACCTTTGCAGGATACAAAATTTTTGGCTGGCAGTTATTCTGTTTAAGAAGACTGAAAATAGAACCCCAATCCCTTCTGACTTGTAAGGTCTCTGCTGAGAAGTTTGCTGTTAGTCTGGTGGGTTTTACTTTGAAAGTAACTTGTTGCTTTTGTCTCGCAGCTCATAAGATTTTGTCCTTCATGTTGACGTTGGACAGAATGATGACTATGTGCCTTGGTAATGTCCTATTTGCTATGAATCTTCCAGGTATTTGATGATGCTCTTGTATCTGGATATCTAAATTTCCAGCAATACCAGGGAAGTTTTCCTCAATTATTCCCACAAATAGGTTTTCCATACTTTTTGCTTTTGCTTTTTCTCCCTCAGGAATACCTGTGATTCTTATATTAGCTTGCTTTACATAGTCCCATATTTCTTGCAGCGATTGTTCAATCTTCTGTATTCTTTTTTCTACATTTTTGACTGACTGGGTTAATTCAAAAGCCTTGTCTTCAAGCTCTGAAATTCTTTCTTCTGCTTGGTATAGTCTGTTGCTTAAACTTTCTGATGTATTTTGAAATTCCCTAAATGACACTTCCATTTCTTTAAGTTCTGTTATATCTTTTCTTATGTTATCTATCTCTTTAGTGAATTTTTCATTCCTGTCCTGAATAATTTTTTAAGTTTCCTTGTGTTGGTTTTTTACCTTCTCCTCAATCCCATTTATTTTACTTGCCATTTGTAATCTGAATTCCATATCTGTCATATTGATTTTCTTTTGGTTGGAGTTCATTACTGGAGTGTTCTTTTGATCCTTTGGGGTGTCAAGACAGCCTGTTATTTCATGTTGCCAGAGTTCTTATTTTGGTTCCTTCTTGTTTTGAGCTTCTTCTCTCAACATAAAACAGTTAGCTTTATGAAACACCTGTTCTCCTCTTTTGGGACCTCTGTTACTTGGAGAAGATAGGGATGGGTCCCTGGATGACATGCTTGAGTCCTACTCAAGAAGCTTGAACATGCAGGAGAGAGGCAGATGCACTGTAGGACTTTAAGCCTGCTGCTCTGCTGTGCTTCCCCCAATCCCATGTGGTTGTCACAGGGCCACTGTGGCAGGGCAGGACTGTGGGGCAAGGTACATGCACTGGTCAGGGTGGGCCTGCGGAGTGAGGTACATGTGCAGAATGGGGTGGGGCTACAGCACATGCTCCATGTAGGTCCCACAGGAGATGTGGCTGTGCAGGGTCACCCAGGCCACAGCAGTGGGCACTGGTTCCATAGTCTCCTACTCCACTCATATCCCCCAGAGGCAGTGGTGGGGGCGAACAGCAGATGCCCATAGGGCATGCATAAGCCCAGGACTCCTCACTCCCTTCCCACCCAGTAGGGGCAAGGCGCAGGTAGCAGCTATGGATCTGACCCCTGCATAGACCTAGTGCTCTGGGGTTGGGATGTCACAATGGCACCAGCAGCAGCACCCCGGGCTTGCAAGCCAGCTTTGCCTTCTCTCAAGAGCAATACCACCGAACAGCCTCCAGGCAGGGCTCTGTATCAGTCCACAGGCCTGCTGTGGTGGAGGGGCCCTCCCAGAGGTCTAGTTGTAGTGTCTTCAGGGGAAGCTTGGAGCCCCAGGGTTCTCTCCTCTGTCTGTTCCCCATGTGTGGGCATCTTCCCCAAGTACCTCCCAATGCTGCTGAGCAAGTCGTCCCACTTCTCTCTTCTTCACTTCACTCCTGCCACCTCTGTGTTGATACCCAGTGCTCTCTCTTAAACAGTCAATCCAAAAGTGAATATCGGCCGGGCGCGGTGGCTCACGCCTGTAATCCTAGCTCTGGGAGGCCGAGGCGGGTGGATCGCTCGAGGTCAGGAGTTCGAGACCAGCCTGAGCAAGAGTGAGACCCCGTCTCTACTAAAAATAGAAAGAAATTATCTGGCCAACTAAAAATATATATACAAAAAAATTAGCCGGGCATGGTGGCTCATGCCTGTAGTCCCAGCTACTCGGGAGGCTGAGGCAGTAGGATCGCTTAAGCCCAGGAGTCTGAGGTTGCTGTGAGCTAGGCTGATGCCACGGCACTCACTCTAGCCCGGGCAACAAAGTGACACTCTGTCTCAAAAAAAAAAAAAAAAAAAAAAAAAAAAAAAAAAAAAAAAAAAAAAAAAAAAAAAAACAAAAGTGAATATCTGTTCACCACTTTTGATCCTCTCCACAAGAGCGGTGTTGTGCAGGTTGTTTCTAGTCTTCCATCTTAGCCCCCTTAATTGTCTATTTTTGGTTTTGCTGCCTATACCTTTGAAGTCTTACCCATAAAATCTTTGCCTAGAACAATGTACTAAAACATTTCCCTTATGTTTTCTTCTAGTAGTTATATAGTTTCAAGTCTTGCTTTTAAGTCTTTAATCCATTTTGATTTGGTTTTTGTATATTGCAAGAGATAGGAATCTAGTTTCATTCTTCTGACTATGGATAGACAATTTTCCCAGCACAATTTATTGAAGAGATTATTCTTTTCGCAATGTGTGTTCTTGGTGCCATTGTTGAAAATCAGTTGGCTTTAAATAAATGCATGCACTTCTGTATTCTCTGTTTTGGTCTGCTGATCTATGTGTCTGTTTTTATGTCAGTACTATGCTATTTGGGTTACTATAGGTTTCTGGTATATTTTGAAGTCAGATAGTGTGGTATGTCCAGCTTTGTTCTTTTTACTCAGTATTTTTTTAGCTATTCAGGATCTTTTGTGGCTGCATGTGAATTTTAGGATTATTTTTTCTATTTCTGTAAAGAATGTCATTGGTATTTTGATAGAGATTGCATTGAATCTGGAGATTTCTTTGGGCAGCATGCTCAGTTTAACAATATTAATTCTTCCAATCCATGAGCATGGGATGTCTTTTCCTTTTTTTGTGTCCTTTTTCATTTCTTTCATCAATATTTTGAGTTTTCATTGTAGAGATCTTTCATCTCCTTGATTAAATTTATTCTGAAATATTTTAATTTTTTAGCTATTGTAAATGGGATTGCTTTCTCAATTTCTTTTCAGCTAGTTCATTATTGATATATAGAAATGCTACTGATTTTTGTGTGTTCATTTTGTGCCTGGCAACATTATTGAATTTGTTTGAGTTTTAAGAGATTTTTGAAGGAGCTTTTAAGTTTTTCTATATGAAAAATCAAGTTGTCTACAAAGAGGGAAATTCTGACTTCCTTTTTTTCCAGTTTTGATGTCTTTTATTTCTTTGTCTTGCCTAATTTATCTGGGTAAGATTCTCAGTACCATGTTGAATAAGAGTGGTGAAAGTGGGCATTCTTATCTTGTTCCAGTTCTTAGAAGAAAGGCTTTCAGCTTTACCCTGTCCAGTATGATGCTAACTGTGGGTTTGCCTAATTTGTTAAGAGTTTTTATGATGAAGGGATATTGAATTTTATTAAATGCTTTGTTTACATCTACTAAAATGATCATATGGTTTTTGTCCTTCATTCTGGTGGTGAGATGTATCACATTTATTGATTTGCATTTATTGAACCATCCTTGCATTTCTGGGATAAATCCCACTTGACCATGATGTATTATCTTTTTAATGTGCTGCTGAATTCAGTTTGCTAATATTTATTTGAGGATTTTTGCAACTATATTCATCAGGAATATTGGCCCATAATTTTTTTTTCTGTTGTGTCCTTATCTGGGGTTGGCATTAGGGTAATGCTGGCCTCATAGAGTGAATTAGTGACAATTCCATGCACTTCAATTTTTTGTAATAGTTTGAGAAGAATTGGTGTTCATTCTTTAAAAGTTTGGTAGAATTCAGAATTAAAGCCATGTGGCCCTGGGCTTTGTTTGTTTGGAGGCTTTTTATTCCTGATTCAGTCTCATTACTCATTATTAATCTGTTCAGGTTTCCAATTTCTTCTTGGTGTAATCTTGGTAAGTTATATGCATTCAGAAATTTATTGATTTCCTCTGGGTTTTCCAATTTGTTAACGTATAATTGTTCATAATAATCTCTAATGATCCTTTGTATTTCTGTGGTACCAGTTGTATTTCTTTTCTTTTTTCTTTTTTTTTTTTTTTTGGTCTCTATTTTGTTTAGTTCTATTCTGATCTTTATTATTTCTCTCTTTCTACTAATATTGGGTTTGGTTTGTTCCTGTTTTTCTAGTTCCTTGAGGTGCAAGATTAGGTTGTTTATTTGAAATCTTTCTGCTTTTTTGATGGGAGTGTTTATTGTTATAAGCTTACCTCTTACTACTGCTTTTTCTGTATGCCATGGGTTTTGGTATATTATGTTTCCATTTTCATTTGTTTCACAAAATTATTGGAATTCCTTTTTATAATAATTTCTTCATAGAACCATTGGGTGTTCAGGAGCATATTGTTTAGTTTCAGTCATTGTACAGTTTCCAGAGCTCTTCTTGTTCCTGATTTCTAGTTTTATTCTATTATACTCTGATAAGGTAACTTGATACAATTTCAATTTTCTCAAATTTGTTGAGACTTGTTTTGTGACCTCACATGTTGCCTATCCTGGAGAATGTTCCATGTGCTGATGAGAAGAATGTATATTCTGTAGTTGTTGGATGAAATGCTATGTAGATGTCTGTCTCGTCCATTTGGTCTATAGGGTAGTGTAAGTCTGATGTTTCTTTGTTTATATTCTGTCTAGATCATCTGTTGAAGTCAAGTATCATTGTATTAGAGTCTGTCTCTCTTTACCTCTAATAATATTTGTTTTATATATCTGGGTTCCCTGATATCAGCTGCATATATATTCATAATCATTATATCCTCTTGCTGAGTTGATCTCAGGGGTGATATTTTAAATAAGGTGGTATGGCCAGAGAAGGCTTCCCCGAAAAGATGTTGTTTAAGTAAAGGCCTGAGTCTTTACTGAGTGAGGATTGAAACATTTAAAGATGTTCCAGGCAGAGGGAACAGCAGGAGCAAAAGCCGTGAGATGGGAATGGGCATGGCAGGTTCTAGAAATATCAGGGAGGCCATTCTGGCCCCAGTGGAGTGAAGGAGGGAAAGGATGTAGAAAAAAGTCAGGCAATGGGGGCCAGGTTAGGGAGAGTCTGGTGGGTCATTGAAACAACCTTGGCTTTGACTCAGAGTAAGGTGGGAGCTATTGAAAGTTCTGAGCAGAGGAGAGACATGATCTGAGGGGGTTTTTTAATGTCAAATACAGGTATATATGCTTTTTAAATTTTTTACAATTTAAGGTATTTAGTATATTCAGAGTACTGTGCACCCATCACCACAATCAATTTCAAAACATTTTCATCAACCCAAAGAGAAATCCTGCACCCTCACCCCCATCCCCTCCCCAGCCACAGGCAGCCACCAGTTCACTTTCTGTCTCTATACATTGGCCTATTCCAGACCGACCTGTGTTTTCAAAGGCCCTATGGAGCTAGCCTGCAGGCAAGCAAGCTAGGTGCACGGAGCCCAGGGAGGAGGCTGCGGCCGCAGTGCAGGGGAGAGCGAAGGGGCATGACTGGGCTGGAGGCAGTGGAGGGAGGAGAAGCTGATGGGTGCTGGGCAAATTCCAGAGTGGGGCTTCCTGAGGGATTGGATGTGAGTCTAAGAGAAAGATAGAAGTCAGGAATGACCCGAATTTTCTACCTGATCAAGTGGAAAGCTGAGTCACTGTTAACCGAGGTGGGGAGGCTGTGGGAGCGCAGGTTTGTGGGGAAAGTCCAGAGCTTAGATCTGAACATGTCAAGTTTGAGGCACCTGTTAGACGCTCGAGTGGGGCTGCTGGGCAAGCAGTTGGGTATGAGGTTCAGGAAGGAAGTAGGGGCCGGAGACAGATTTGCGAAGCGCCAGACTGTGAATACAGCTGCCCCTGAGGCTGGGAAGAGAACACGCTCCCTGATTCCTGGGATCCAGGGAGCTAAGGACAAAACTCACTCCTAGGAAAAGGGACCCTGGGCTTCCAGCTGGTGACAGGCATCTGGCCACAGTGAATAGGAGTGCCACAGGGCCCATTCATTCTTTCAACAATATTTACTGTGCCTCTACTATGGCCGTGAGTAGGGCAATGGGGCGGGGAGTGGACAACCATGAATAAAACAGGAGCAGTCTGCCCTACATGCCCTGGGAGACAGACGATAGATAAACAAATAGAAATACATGTCAGGTAGTAGTAGATGCTCTGGAGAAAAATACAGCTGGGGAAGGGGATAAAGGCCAGATAGTCATTCAGACTTGGGGTCTAGGCAGGCCTCTCCAAGGAGGTGACATTTGAGCAGAAATCCCAACCACACAAGAGACCGGACCATTCGAATGTCTAGGGAGGGGCACTGCTGGCCAGGGGAATAGCAGAGACAAAGGCCTAAAAGTGTGGGCTTGGGGACAGGCAGGCCAGGCACTTCAGGAGTGGCTGAGCAGGGGAGAGAGGGATAGAGCAGCAGCCAGGGACCCTGAAGCCCGGGTAAGATTCTGGGATTCTTCTCCGTGCCACAGGAGGCCGGGGCAGGGTTGCAGCAGGTGAGTCGTCAGACTGACATTGGTGTTCAAAGGGCTTGCTCAGGCTGTAGTCTGGAGGACAAACTGAGGGGGGACAGTGAAGGCCCCCACACAGAGCCCAGGCTAAAGACAGAGGCGGCAGCTGACCCTGCAGGAAGCAGCCCCAGGGCAGACCTGCAAGGCTATGAAAATGGACTTGGACTGAGACCTGGTTCCAACACCCACTTCATGGCTCTCTGGCTGCAGGCCCGTGAGACAGTGGCCTCTGCTCTCTGGGCCTCAGGTCTCCAATTAGCAAAAGCAGATGATGTGATCACTAAGGTTCCTCCTCCCAGCACAGATGCTCTGCGGGCCGTCTGTCCGAGCAGGGGATTTCCTCTGCCCCTGGGCAAGACTTCCAAGAAAAGAAGATTAGGGCTGACACAAACCAAAGAGGTCCTCGGGATGGGGAGTTAGGCAACACCACACCTCCCCCACCCTGTGGACGGCAGCACTGAGCTCTTCCAAGGCCTGCAAGGGCTATGGGGACCCATCCCTCTCTCCCACCTGCTGCCCACTTGGCACTGGTGCCAGAGATCGCTGGTGATCAGGGCCCTGTGTGGATGGAGATGTGGGGAAGCAGAAGTTAAAAGCCGAACAAGCCTGTGTTCAGATTTCTGCTTCTACCACTGATCAAACTGGGACCCTGGGCAAGTGTCACTCCCTCTCTGAGGCTCTACTTTTCGCTCTTGTAAAATGAGGATCATATTACCTGTCTCATAACATTGTGAAAACGACATGAACAAGGCTACAAAACACTAGGATCAGTGCCTGACATATAGTAGCTGCCATTAAACTAACTCCTTCCGTGTCCTCTCCTGCACTAGGAGCATCTGCCACCCTCTGCTTAAACACTCCAATGGCTTCCCATTGCACTGAGGTTAACATTCACTCTTCCTGTGCCACTGGAGGACAAAGCAGGCCCTTCCACCTCCCCCCTCCTCTCTTGCCTTCCCCACTCCCCGCTGCTCTGCATGGCCTTCCAGATCTCTAGTCTTCTTTCAGTTCCTCAGACTGGCTCTTTCCGACTGGCGGACTTCTGCATGTGCCCTGCCTGGCTCCACATGGCTGACTTCTCACCTTCCAGGTCTGCGTACATGTCACCTTGTCTGAGAAGCCTGCACACCTTCTCTGGTCTCTCTCTCAAGCCCTCCTTTGTCACTGTCATAACACTGACTTTAATTATTTTATTGGTCTATCGCTTGCTTTGACCACTGCCCCAAACTCACTGTAACGTCCACAGGAGCCGTAGGCACTGCTCTATTCCTGGCACCAAACAGCCACTGGCACACAATAGGTGCTAAGTAAGTGTTCCCTCCCACCCCAAAGACACACACATGCACCCCAGTGGTCACATAGGGACCCAGGATCAGTGGGCAAGTAAACTGGCTCAGGAAAATTAAAGGCAGCAGCTAAGAAATGAGGAAGCTGAAGAGGAGAATGTTCATTAAAAGTCAAAGCGTGGCCCTGATCCGCGCCTGAGCCCCAGAACGCTCTGAAGGCTGCAGTGACTGGCCCTTTCGGAAGGTCAGTGGCCACTGCTGTCCGTTCCATTTCATGAGCCCCCAACTTTCTTCCCTGCAGCATGCTGCATGGCACTGTTTTCAAAATCACTTGCTTGATTCTTTGTCAAGCCTGTCGCAAGCCTCTTCCCCTCAAACACGTTCATGCCCAAGGGCACTTGCACACACGTGCACACGTCCAGAGCACAGGGACCCCCACTGGTGGGCCCCCCCCATCACAGTGCCCTCCCCACCGAGCCGTGTTGTAAGACGCTGGGACCTGGGGCTGGGACCTCTTTATGTCCTGTCTAGTAGACTTCTTGGAACCTTCTTGAAAAACCACTAAAGACAAAAAAAAAAAAAAAAGATAAGAATAGAGCTGAGGAAGTTCCAAGGCCAAAACTAAATCAAAATTTTAAGAAAGCCATATCTTTAATATTACCTTCTTTAATTTAAGAGACAATATAACATAACTTTTTTAAATATTTTGAAGCAAAAAATCCCCCCAAATCCTATGCTGCTCCCCCCCACACGCACAGTCGTTTCCAGCCAGGCGCAGCCCACCCTGCCTAGTTGCCGGGCGGCCTCCTTCCCTCAGAGAGCTGCGATGATCAGGAACATACCTTTAAAGCAAATAACATTTTAAAATGGGAATATTTTTAAAAAGAAAAAAGAAGAAAAACAAAGAGAAAAGTGGAAACGTCGGCTCATCCCCTCTAAAGGGGCACTCAAGGCCTGGCCCTGTTTTTATTTTTCATTTCTCTGAATGGTTGGTGAGGAGTCAGGGTGTAGGTGTGAGACCTCACACAGTGCTCAGTTTGGTGTGTGGTGCGTGCATTGTGTGTATGTGTGTACACATGGGTGCATTGTACACACATTGTGTTATATTGTACATGTGTGTTGTATATGTATTGTGTTGTATGTATGTGTTATGTGTATGTTGTGTCTCGTGAGTGTTGTGTTGTGTGTTATGTGTGTTATGTTGTGTTGTGTGTGTTGTCTGTGTTAGGCATGTGTTGTGTTGTGTGTTATGCTGTGTATGTGTTCTGTGTTGTGTGTGTATGGACTTGAGCTGCAGGGAGCACCACCAGCTTCCCCCGTAGGGACCCCTGCCAGGCAGAGGCCCAGACTAGCTCAGTCACAAGTGCTGAGCTCCCCGCCTCATGGCTCACTCTTCCTTCTGTGCCTAGGTGTCAGGAGGAGAGAGCCCAGCTGCAGGCACAGCTGGAGCAGAAGCAGCAGGAGGCTGAGAGGAGGGACGCCATGTACCAGGAGGAGCTTGGAGGGCAGCGGGACCTGGTCCAGGCCATGAAGAGACGGGTGTTGGAACTGATTCAGTAAGGATAGGGGCGGTGGAGTGGGGGAGGAGAAGGGGGGGTGGGAAGGGATGTAGAAGGCAGGGCGTGAAAAATCCATGCCACTAGCAACTCTCAAGCAGGGTTCTAGACCTTTTATATATGCTAACTCATCTCCTTCTTTTAGCTGACCCCTCCTGGCATCCCCATTTTTTACAGATGAGGAAACTGAGGGTCAGAGAGGCTGACTTGGTCCCGAAGGACACACAGCATATAAATTGCATAGAGGCCTGCAGGATATCCAGCAGTCAGGGGCCTATCTCCCAGGCAAATGATGAAAAGGTCCTTCTCTAAAGAAATTTAGTTGATGTCCCAAATAAAAGACTAGTTTGTCCTGACATTTGAAAGTCTAATGTAGCAGGTAGCTCCCTACCCAGTTCCCCCTAAAGGGAAGCCACTAGTCAACCGTATTCTTCTACTACTCAGAGCTCCAATGAGCTTTTATTGCCTCTTGTTTAAACATGAAATGGCAACCCAGAATCCCCAGACGTTTAAGGAGAGTCTAGAACACAAAAGGGGTAGATGAAGATAAACAAAGAAACAAAAACATCTGTCTTCCATGAAACAAGACACTGTGAAAAACAACTGTCAAAAGATGAGAAACGTTCTTGAAAATTAAAAATATGATCACTCAGTTTTTCTTAATTCACTACAAGGATTGGAAGAGAAAGATGAGGCAGTCCCTCAGAAAGCAGAATACAGGCCAGGCGCAGTGGCTCACACCTGTAATCCTAGCACTCTGGGAAACCGAGGCGGGTGATCATTTGAGCTCAGGAGTTCAAGACCAGCCTGAGCAAGAGTGAGACCCCGGCTCTACTAAAAAAAAAAAAAAAAAATAGAAAGCAATTAGCTGGACAACTAAAAATATACAGAAAAAATTAGCCGGGCATGGTGGTGCATGCCTGTAGTCCCAGCTACTTGGGAGGCTGAGGCAGGAGGATCGCTTGAGCCCAGGAGCTTGAGGTTGCTGTGAGCTAGGCTGATGCCACGGCACTCTAGCCCAGGCAACAGAGTGAGACTCTGTCTCAAAAAAAAAAAAAGAATAGAAAAGAAAAGAAAAGAAAAGAAAAGAAAAGAAAAGAAAAGAAAAGAAAAGAAAAGAAAAGAAAAGAAAAGAAAGTAGAATACAAAGCACAGAGATGGGAGTCATGAGAGAAAAAATTGGAAACGTAAAGAATCAGTCTAGGAGTTCCTCTCGAAGTGAAAGAAGTTCCATAGAAAGAAAACAAAATTGAGGAGCTTATCAAATAAAATATAACAAAGAAAGAAATGTGAGAGAATTTCCCAGCTCTTAGAGGGACACTGATCTTCAGATACAAAGATTTCACTGAGTAACCAACACAATAAATGAAAAACAAAACAATCAAAACCCAGACCTAGATACATCACTGTGAAACTTCAGTAAAGATAAGGAGAATATCCTAAAATTGTCTGTAGGAAAAGACAGGTCACGTATAAAAGAAGCCAAATCCAACTCATGTCCATGGTGCAATACTTTTTAAGTTCTGAGAAAAGCTGACTCTTGCCTTAGAATTTCATGTCCAAACCATGAATTAAGTGGGGAAGGTGATGGGGTAAAGACATTTTCAGACAAACAGGTTTCTGAAAATTCATCTCCCACAGAGCCTTTCTTAGGAAATTAGTTGAGGATGTGCTCCAGAAAAACAAGGAAGTAAGCCAAGAAAGGAGAAGATGTGGAACTCAGGAAGCAATAGCTCTAGCCTAGAAGAGAAGAAAAGGGAATTCCTAAAATGACAAGTGGGCAGCAAGCCCGGGGCAGTCAACCTAGATTGAAGCAGAAGTATTAATACCAAGGGCCTGGGAGGAAGGTCTGTGGGAGAAGGCAACTCACCAGAATACCTAATATGTTGAAGAATCGAGGGAAAAGTAATATATTAAAAGCAAGTAATGCAAGTAACAAAGGAAGGACGTTAGAAACTCCTAGAAAACCAAAAGCCTTCCAAGAAGGGAAACGTTTAGAAGACATTCTATCTCTTTGGGAAGCAATGTGTATATATTATCTAATAATGTAAATACTATTCATTGGTTTTTTCAATGACAGCAGGCAATTATAATTGCAGAATGTGATGTTACCACATAAACAATATTAACTATAGAATAGAATCCAATAGAATGTTCTATGAAGATGGAGATATTCGATACTTGTGCTGTCCTGTGTGGTAGCTACTAGTCACATGTAGCAATCAAGCTGGTGTGACTGAGGAAGTGAAGTTTTCATTTTGTTTAATTTCAATTAATTTAAGTTTACATAGCCACACGTGGCTAGTGGCTACCATGTTGGATGCTGTGGGAATAGATGACAAGTTAGGAGGTGGAGGAAGGAGAGTTGAAAGGAAGGAATGCTGGTGTCATTGTATTTCAGAATGGGAGTCAAGGTTACGTTGGGCAAAGTAGACTTGAGTGTCACCATCCTGATCTCTTGTGTGTGTCTCTCACTGTCTCTGTATTTGTCTCTCCCTGTCTCTGTCTTCTCTGTCTCTGGGTCTCTGTCTCCGTGTCTCTCTCCCTGTCACCCTTGCCAACTCCCTGGCTTCCTCTCTCTCTCTGAATGCCTATCTTTCTCTGTCCCTCTTTGAATCTCTCTCCATTGCTGTATCTCTGTCTTTCTGCCTCTCTGTCCTTATTTCTCTGTCTCTCTGTCTCTTTTTGTCTCTCCGTGTGTCTGTGTGTGACTCCCTCTGCCACTGGCTCTGTCTTCCTCTTGTCATCTCTGTGTTTCCCTTGCTGTCCCTCTCTGTCTCTCTATCTGGGTCATTTCCATCTTTCTACCTTCCTGTCTCTGTCTATGTGTGTGTCTCTCCCCTTCCATCTTCCCACCAGGGAGAAGGACCACCAGTGGCAGAGGCTCCAGCATCTCTCCTCCATGGCCACTGGGTGCTGTGTCGGCTGTGGCAAGATCTTTGGCCGACTGTCTCGGCGGTATCCATGCAGGTAATGAGGAGGGCACAGAATCCTTCCTCTGGCACATCCCGGCTTCCACCAGCTCACAGCCCCCTTCCCATCCAGGGAAGCGGGCACTTGGGAACTGGGGGTTCACGAGAGGCCACTGAAGGCTGGCCACTCAGTTCACCACGTCTGGCTTTCAACACTAAGCAGAGTCATGAACCAGAACAGTGGAAGGGGGTCAGATGAGGAGTGGGCTCCACAGGGCAGGACTGTGTAACTCTTCAAGGAACAGACTGATAAATGGGCCCCTCATCTGGGAAGAGAGATCCCACGTGGGAGAAGCTGCTCCCTGCCTTCCTCTGTGATCACGGGAGCAGGACAAGCAGTGGGAGAGGAAAGGGAACCGCCAGGAGAAGCTGACATTGGAGGTGGAGGCTCTGCGGGGGTCGGGCATCAGGAGACCCTTTGGGCGAGGGGAGACCCTGACACAGACCAAGGGCCATTCTGCTGGGACATGAGAAACTGATATCTGAGGGGGACCTGAAGGTGCTGGAATTCCATGACCCCAGCTGCAGAGGCCTCTGTCTCTGCTCCCCAGGCTCTGCGGAGACCTGCTCTGCCACGCCTGCTCCGCGGATTACAAGAAGAGAGAGTGCTGCTGCCCGCCCTGCGCACAGGGAGTGGCCGCCCAGGTCACCTGACCACACCAGCCCAGGACTAGCCACCCACCCACCCCACCCTATCCACTCCTGTCCTCGGCTCTCCCCAGCCCTCTATTCTGTCCAGTCCGACCTTCTAGAAGCTGGTGATCCAAAGCAACAGCCCTTGTGCAGGCAGAGTGCAGCATGGGGAGAGGGAAGAGCCAGACTGGCAGGCAGGAGACAGGTCCCAGCCCTGCTTCTATCCTGATGAGCCGGGTGACCTGGCACAGCCCTCGGCTCTCGAGGCTTTTTCTCTATCTTGAGAAAGTCGCCTCCATCCTCTCTAAAGTCCCTCTGAGGGACTTTGAGCACAGCAAACACATGCTGTGAGCAAGACTCCTGCAGCCCCAACCTCTCTCCTCTGTACTATCCTCACTCAGCTGTGATTCCCACCCTTCCCGATACATGAGGAGCAAAGCCTGCAGGGTCTTGGGTTCATCAGTAGCTTCCTGTCTGGAATCTGCTTTAGAGATCTGTATTTATTTTGCTTCACTTTATTTTTGTCTTTTTTTTTTTTTTTTTTTTTTTGGAGACAGAGCCTCATTCTGTCACTCCAGATAGAAAGCAATGACATCATCATAGCTCACTGTAACCTCAAACTCTTGGGCTCAAGCGATCCTCCTGCCTCAGCCTCCCAAGTACCTGGGACTACAGGCATGCGCCACCATGCCTGGCTAATTTTTCTATTTTTTGTAGAGATGGCGTCTTCCTCTTTCTCAGGCTGCTCTCCAACTCCTGGCCTCAAATGATCCTCCCACTTCAGCCTCCCAGAGGGCTAGGATTATAGGCATGAGCCACCTTGCGCCCGGCCTGGTTTTCTTTTTCTTTCTTTTTTTTTTTTTTTTGAGACAGAGTCTCACTTTGTTGCCCGGGCTAGAGTGAGTGCCGTGGCGTCAGCCTAGCTCACAGCAACCTCAGACTCCTGGGCTTAAGCGATCCTACTGCCTCAGCCTCCCGAGTAGCTGGGACTACAGGCATGCGCCACCATGCCCGGCTTATTTTTTTTTCTATATATATTTCTTTAGTTGTCCAGATAATTTTTATTTCTAATTTTAGTAGAGACGGGGTCTCGCTCAGGCTGGTCTTGAACTCCTGACCTCGAGCGATCCACCCACCTCAGCCTCCCAGAGGGCTAGGATTACAGGCGTGAGCCACCACGCCTGGCCTATTTTTAACAGTGTTATTGAGGGACTATTGACATAATAAACATCACATAAAGTATACAATTCTATGAGTTTTAATTTAACACACATGCGTGAAACCATCTCCATACTCACAATAATAAACATTCATCAGTCCCCAAGTTTCCTCCTGCCCCGGTGTAATCTCCCTCCCTCTGCCCCTCCCTCCACACCCAGGCAACCACTGACATCTTTCCAGGAACCATCGACTAATGTGCATTTTGTAGAATTTTATATACATGGAATCATATGATATGTACTCTTTACTGCCTGCCTTCTTTCGCTCAGCATTATTATTTTGAGATTCACCCATGTTGTTGTATTATATATATCAACAATATATTTTATTATTGAGTAGAATTCCACTGTATGGATATGCCAATTTTTTTATACATTCACCTATTGTTGGGCATTTGGGTTGTTTCCAGTTTGGGGCTATAACAAATAAGGTTCTTGTGACCATCTGTGGACAAAACTTTGTGTAGACATACACTTACTTCTCTTGGGTAAATACCTAGAAATGAAATGGCTGGGTCTTGTGACAGGTACATGTTTAACATGTAAGAAACTACTGAACTGTTTCCCAGAGAGGTTATATGTTGCACCTTCCCACCAGCAGTGTGGGAGAGTCCCAGTTGCTCCCAGGGTGTCTGGGTTTGGTGGGCAGGGGAGGAGGCACAGGGAGGGGACTTGGGCCTCTCTGTCCTCCCCTACCAACCACTGTGGTGACTTGTCCTATGTCGTGAATGCCTGGAGATAGAGGAGTCCAAGGGAATCTCTATGCAGTGCTCAATCAGCCAGACTTTGATAAAAACACTTTATGAGAACTACGGAGTGCGGGGGTGTGAGATCATGTCCCCTGAACCATCCAAGAAGGCTTATGAAAGTTGCATGTCATTCACTGGGCACCTAATTGTGGTGCTTCTGAGAATAGTGTTTCAGAAGTGTGCACCCCGCTCTACAACAGACAATTAGCTGCCCTGCCCAGGCTCTAGGGCATGATTTGTGGGCCCAGACAGGCATTCACACTGTCCCCATCTGCTCTGCCTTACAGGCACTGCCAGAGCCCCTGCAGTGATTGGGCAATCCTGTGGCTCTAACCAGAGCCCATGGATGGCCTCTTGGGGTCGGGGCCACGCGGAGTTGCATCCCATTGCCTTTGCATGGACCAAGAGTTTTGCAACAGCAGTTTCTGCCCTGGAGAGCTGGGGATAATTTCTCCTTAGCAAACACAGCAACAACACTGGGAGAAGGAATGAGGGGCTCTGGGAGCAATAAGGGCAATAAAGTCGCCCCTACCCTAAAGGGCAGGAGTCCCTTCCTGGCGATCAGACTTACCCCCATACTTTAATGAGGGCAGGGTTCTCATTATGGCAGAAGAGCTCATATTCTATTCTAGCAGGAATTCCAGCATGGAGTTCAGGCCTTCCTGATGAACTGAGTAGGGAGGGCACAGTAGAAGTCTATTTTCAAAGAGGAAGCAGGGTGATTCCAGAAGAGCACTAACTGGAAGGGAATTTGGGACCAAGAATGAAGGAGCCTGACCACCTCCCGCTGTCCAGAGAAAGGACGGGCAATGCTGAGGACCAGCCTCTAGTTCAACATTGTCCCCAAAGAGTCCCCACCAAGTTCAATGAAGAGCAGAAAAGCTCTACAAAGAAATCAGAAAAGTTAGATTTGGGGAACCCTCTAGCAGAGAGATCTGCAAAGGTCACCATAGACAACCCAGGGCCTGGCACTGCAAGGGCACCTGTCCTTCAGCAGTGACTCCAGGGCACATGTCAACAACAGCAGATCCCAGGGATCTGCAGGGGAGATGTCCCTAACAGACTGCCCCCAAATCCCTGAGGAGCACTGTACAGGGCTGAAGTCCTGCATGAGCAATGCGGTCTGGGCCAGTGCAACCTAGATTGTTGCTATTGATGTGACTGCATCTGTGCTCACAGGCTGAGAATGCCCTGGGAAACGGGGGCAATGTAATTATTACTTTAAATTAAATGTCACTGGGATGCCCCAACATACATCATTTTCCCCTACTTGTCAATTCATTCAGTGCTCGACAAAAATGGATTAAGTGTCTTTGATATGATGAACACTGCTGGGTTTGGGGCTATAGAGATAAACATACATATATGTTTATGCATATAAAAAAGGGGGATCAGATTCACATTTTAGAAAGATTGTTCTGGCGGCAGAGTGGAGCGGGAGTTGAAGAGGGAAAGACTTGAGGCAGAAATCATTTAGGAGAGGAGAAGGAGGAGGGGTTGAGGAGGAAGAGGAGGAGGAGAAACAGCTAACAGTGCCAAGCCTCATTCTAAGTGCTTTATAAATACACACTCATCTAATCTACATAACAACCTTGTGCAGTAGGTGCTCCCATTATCCCCATTTTACAGATGAAGAAACTGAGACCCAGTGAGAGTAAAATCATTTGCCCAAAGTCTGGGATGAGTAAATGGATCCTAATTCAGACAGCCCAGCTTCAGAACCCACAACTATTGCGTGACTATTGCTGTAGTCGCGGCACGAGCAAATGAGGTGCTGCCTAACACCATCCATGAAGATGGGGAGGAGGAGCCAGTCAGGAGCTGTGCTGAGCAGAGCAAAAGTGAGGCCGTGTGGCAGGGGGCACGCTTCCGGCTTGGCAGAGGAGTGCGTGAAGAAACCCTCAGCAGGAGAAGGACATGCGTCAGGAAAGCAACGAGATGGGTTTTCTACATGTTGAGTTTGCAGCATCTGTGGGCCCTGGGGGAGAGGCAGCAGGTAATTGCATGTCAGCCTGCAGCTCAGGAAGGAGGCTGGCTGGGAACAAGAGGCGTGGGAGACCTGACGCATGTGGGGGGCAGCTGACACCACAGAGGCAGGTGGACTGGTCTAAGGAGAGCAGGTAGAGTGAGAAGAGCAGAGGACCAAGAGAAAACCCTGAGGAACATCCATACTTGAGGAATGAATTGAGAAGTAAAGTAACAAAAGAGACCAAGAGAAATGGGGGAAACTAAGAAGAGAATGGGTCAGTGGGACTCAAAGAGGTAGAGACCAAGCAAGATGAGACCTGAATGGTAACCGTTTCACATGCATACAGTTAAAAAGCATACAGCAGGCTGGGAGAAAATATGTTAACATCATTCACAAATATTTAAAATGTAATACTCCCAAATTATATAAAGAGCTCCTATAAATCAGTGACAAAATGACAACCCAATGCAAAAGGGAAACAGATAAGAATTACTAATCCACAAGAGAAAAATACAAATACCTATAGACAAAGATACTCAACCTGACCAGCAATCAAAAAAAAACACAAATTAAACAATAGGATAACGTTTCCTAGTATCTGATTGGGAAAGAAATTGATCATCTACAGTGTTTGTAGTGAATACACAGAGTAACAGGCCTTTCATAAACTCATGATAGGAAAGTAAATTGGCACAGTCTTTTTGAAGGGCAATTTAGTAGTATTTATCAAAATGTAGATACACACAGATATTACCCCCAAAAAATTACACTTAAGCTGCAGAAACACTCATACAAATTCCCAAATACCTGTATCCAAAGATGTTCACGTATTCATCTATAAGATAATTATCAAATAAACCATGATACATCCACATCGTGGACTATTACGTAGTCGCTGAAAAGAAGAGGATGAATCTACATGTATTCATGTAGAAAAGGTCTGCAATGCATTGTTAGGGTGCAGGACAATATAACTAGTAAAAATGGCTTTTTTATTAAGGAAAGAAGGAAGGAAAATATGTTTCTGTTTGAATGGGGAAGAATCTGGAAAAATGTACACACCAAGCTGTAGACAGTAGTTACCTTGGAGAAAGATCTGGGTGAAGAGAGGAAAGGAAGGGAGACTTTCAAGTTTTACTTCATGTGTTTTGTACTGCTTGCATTCTTTACAATATCCGTGCTTTGTTTTTATAATATTAAAGCGGTTTTATTTAAGAAAAGGGCATACTGGGTTTAGCAACCCAGAGCTCGTTGGGAACCTTGACACAGCCGTTTCAGTGGCGCAGTAGGAAGGAAGCCAGTTGCAGGGTCTTTGCTGAACAGCGCACGGGAGGTGAGGAAGTGGAGAGAGCAACCACTAACTACCATTTTCATAAGTTTGCCGGCGAAAGGAGAACACGGCAGAGTAGCCACTGAAGGGTCCTGGGACAGAGGGAGGGTGATAAAGACACAAGTAAGGCTGGGGCAGAAGGGGAAGGAGCCCACTGAGGGACAGAGGAGACGGAAGGCAGGATCCTCAAGGACGAGAGAGGCAGCAGGTCCCACAGCCAGGTGCGGGGATGCACCGGAAACAGAAGGAGGGATGCTTCTCATCCTGACCCTAGAAGGAAGGAAGAAACTTTGCGTGCAAGTGCAGGCAAGTCTGTCGGCAGGGGGCTAGGATGCCTGCTTCTTCCTTGTTAATAAAAGAGGTGCAAGTTCAAAACGCTCAGAGTCAGAAGGTGGATAGGCAAACCTCCACACTAGCAGGCTCCTCCAGAAGCCATTAGACAGAAAGGCGTGAAAACCCCAGAGCTCATCCCAGAGTCATTCAGGTGGGACCTTGGCCTGGGGTCAGAGTCCCAGGACAGACCTCCTTGTTCCTCTGAGGGAACACCTCCCCCTGGATTTCCCTCTCGCAGCCCAGGCAGAAGTTTCGACACGTCTGCTTCACTTTTTTCCTGTCGAAGAGCTCTGACCACCACCAAGCCTTGGGTCACAGCGTGGATAGCAGCGATCACTCTAATCACAACAGCAGCTGTAGCAGCAGCAGGTAGGTGAGCTGTTCAGTCTGAGAGACTGGAGACATATTTCTGATGGAAGGGACCTGGAAAATTCTGCCTCCTCTGAGGCCTCTGAGAACGGGGGTGATAAATTGCAGAACCTTCGAGCTAGCTGAAGGTAACTACATGTTCACCTAGACAGTGCTGTACAAAAGAACTCTGCAATCATGGAAATGTTCCAGATCCTCACTGTCCAATATGGTAGCCACTAGTCACAGGTAGCTCCTGAGCACTTGAAATGTGGCTAGTGCGACTGAAGAATCGAATTCTTATTTTATTTTAATTAATTTAAATTTAAATAGCTACTTGTGGCTAGTAGCTACCATTCTGAACAGGACAGACTTAGAACAATCTGCTCGTTTTCCAGAGGAGCACATCAAGGCCCAGAGAGAAATGGTTTGTTCAAGCTCACCCTGACCATCAACAGCAGAGCCAGCATTGGAAGCCAGTTTTGGTGGGTTTTCTTGTTTATTTGTTTGGGAGACAGAGTCTCACCCTGTCACCTGGGCTAGAGTGCTGTAGCGTCAGCCTAGCTCACAGCAACCTCAAACTCCTGGGCTCAAATGATCCTCCTGCCTCAGCCTCCCGAGTAGCTGGGACTACAGGCTCGCGCCACCACACCCAGCTAATTTTTCTATTTTTTTAGTAGAGATGGGGTCTTGCCCTTGCTCAGACTGGTCTCGAATTCCTGAGCTTAAGTGATCCTCTCTCCTTGGCCTCCCAGAGTGCTAGGATTCCAGGTGTGAGCCATCACACCCGGCCTGGAAGCCAGTTTTGTATTCCCTCCACCACACACATGCATGCGATGGGCTTAGTGGAAATTAAATAAACAAAATAAACATCAAGAATTGGGCCCACTGGGAAATGTCAAACCTGGATCCCCCGCCCCCCCGCAGCCTTTGTCTCTGGCTGTCAGGGACAGAGAGGTGCCGAACGGAGCTCTGAAACCTGAGGCTGAGATCTAGCTCCTTGTCACAGTGGACAGAAGGTAGAATTTTGAGAGCAGATTTTTCTAAAAGTTTTTAAAACTTCTTAAAACTTAGTTCAGCTGCGTCACCGTAGGTAAGTTGCTTAACCTCTCAGAGTCTTCGTTTCCTCAGCCAGAAAGTGCCTATTTCATGAGGTCGATGTGAGGATTAATTGATATAAATTCTGAAAAGCACTTTGCCCGGAAACTAGAACCTAGTAAGCACTCAACACTGCAGCTGGTCTGACGATTGTTACCCGGGTCAAAGCGAAGTAGGATGTACCTCCAAGTCAGTCTCGAGAGCACACTCGCTGCTTTCCCTCGATTGTAGGTACGGTGGGAGATACCACATCATCGGGTGCTAAACTATTCTAATAATAATGATCACAACAATAAAAGGTAGCATTGTGCTCTCTGGGTGTCCTAAGCGCTTTACAGGTGATCCCTCATTTCATCCTCACTGTAACCCAGTGAGTTGGATTCTGTTATTGGCTCCATTTTACAGATGAGTAAACTAAAACTCAGAAAGGAAAAGTCCTTGCCCGGAGTTGCTCAGCTAGCTCTGCTCTCATCTGCCTGCGTGTGTGATGAGCCTCCGTCTGGTTTTAGCATTGGCTGGCCAGGTGGCCTTGCATTCTTCCCCAACATGTGAAAGGGAGGTGACAAATACTGAGGAATGATTGCTGAACACTTGGACTCAAAGGTTCTCTCCTTGGGGTGAGGAGGCAGGTTAAGTGCATCCGCCGCAGGCTTCGAGTGCTCTCTGGGCCCTGGGATGCGTGGAGCAAGAGATAGTGTAAGTGGTGGAGGAGACTGAGGCATTGATCACTGGGGTGGGGGCTTGAGAGGGAGCTGAATTAGTGTACATGGCTCTACCTGTATTAATCCTCTCATTTGTAACCAAGAGCAAATGTGACGCTTGTAAGGTCACTCAATACTGTCTTTAAATATGTGTTTGGACTTGGGTGGGATCTTCACTTTTTCCAAAAGTTTTTCTTGCTAAATTAGAGGGTACCACTCCATGGGTGGTGGCTGCTACAGCGGAACAGCGGTGGGGTCCTCAGATCCAATGCCGAGTGTATAAGCCAAGAAAGAACAGCAGGGCCCTAAGATGGGCTTGTGCTCAGAGCAGATGGTCGGGGAGTGAGGTGGAAGACAAGAAAGGTAGGAATGGCATGAGGGGGCCGGCGGAGGTGGGGGGGGGTGGAGATGAGAGGCATTAGGTCCAGGGAAGAAAGCTACCAGACCACTGGCAGCACAAATTCCAGCTCTTTTGTTGCAGTGAGCTGCTGCGTGAAAGCCATTCAGGAGCCACAGTGCTGCGGAACAGTAAGGTAGGGAAGCCTGAGGCAGCTGGAGCGTGGTGAGACTCAGGGTGGCTGAAAGCGCAGGGGCTGTGAGATCACAGCAAAGATGAGAGGAGTCCGTGTGGCAATCCACTTCCTTTGGGCCTCAGTTTCCTCATCTGCAAAATGGAAAGACAGGCTAAAAAACCCCACAGGTCCCTTCCCAGTATAAACTCTAGGAGTCCATAAAATGAGTACGCATCCAAGAGCTGACCTGGGAATTAATTATTCAAAGTCGTCAAAAGCATCCTGCACCCTAAGGAACTCCACCCCTGAATTGAGTAATCTAATCCACCACTCACTTCCTCCACTGTGTTCTCACCGCCACTCCCTTTCATTGGCCGCAGCTGCCCTCCTGGAGGGGTCCCACAGGTGAAAAACCCAGCATCCTGGTAAGTCTTGGAACACCCACCCTTCCCCCCACCTGTGTGTGTCTGCTCTCTGTTCCCCTGGGCACCCAGCTTGCACTTATCCCAGGCAGCTGTCCCCACCGTTGGTGGGCCCCTCACCTCCACCCCCACCCCTCCTCTCTTCATTCTCTTGCTTTAGGCCTCCCTGTCCCCAAAGGGAGAGCCTCTGCCCCTCCTCCCCACAGCCCTCCGCAACAACCACTCAGGGCAGCCTGCTGCCCACCCCCTTCCCCTGGCCCCGTGGCCTCCCCAGACTCAGCCAGCCCTCCTTGCTTGGGCTGGGATCGGGTCTGAGGAGGAGCCACACTGTTGACTGCCCACTCCCTGTGCTAAACGCAAATATTTGGGGATTGTATTTATAAAGAGAAGGAATACTGGAATTGTATTAAAATGACCGTTTGAATTTTTTGTTGTTGTTAAAAAGATTGCCTTAAGTGTTTGAGATCTTGTAAATGCCCCTCTTTCTATAGCATTCTCTTGTGATAAGATAGAATTCATCCCACCCATGGAGTTTCTGAGCTACCGGGAGTCACTCAGGGGCTGGCATTTTTCCCGCGTCAAGGAAGCTCCCACTTGGTCTCATGACTGACTGCATGGCTGGGTGGGCAGTAGGAGCCAGTTCAAAGGTGATGGGTTTATCCTTCCTGCAAGAGCTGTTTCTTTCATCCTGGGCCTCAGACAGCAAAAGAAAACAACGCACAGAGCATCGAACGTGCGTGCACCATATACAGGCTGACTTGATAGCTCAAAAACTGAGCTTACAATTTTATCTAACATATGAGATGTGGTTTGTTTGGTGTTTTTCAAGAAGCAGGGCTATAGACTGAAGATAATATAAGTGGAGCCCGTTACACCTAGTTGGAACCCTGGCTGCACCAATTATTGGCCCTGCTATCACAGGCAGGTTGCTAAACAGGGCTAATCATGTCTGTTTGTAACGAGTGAGGGAGATCATGTAGCTGTGAGGCACAGAGTGGACCTCAGATGTGTCATCTCCCTTCGCTTCTTAGTCTGTCCTCTCTGTAGATTTGATAAATTTAAAAAATGAGGCCAGGTGCAGTGGCTCACGCCTGTAATCCTAGCACTCTGGGAGGCCAAGGAGGGAAGATCGCTTGAGCTCAGGAGTTCGAGACCAGCCTGAGCAAGAGCAAGACCCCATCTCTACTAAAAATAGAAAAAATTAGCCAGACATGGTGGCATGTGACTACAGTCCCAGTTACTGGGGAGGCTGAGGCAGGAGGATCGCTTGAGCCCAGGAGTTTGAGGTTGCTGTGAGCTAGGCTGACGCCACGGCACTCACTCTAGCCTGGGCAACAGAGCGAGACTCTGTCTCAAGAAAAACAAAAATGAACAAACACCAACAACGAACATCCCTACCCCTGCCCCAGGGACTGGGGGTCACTGGTCTGTCCTGGTTCTCTTTTCTCTACTTTCTGTCCTGACGTGCATGTTCTCCCTCTGGAACTTCCAGCTGCCCCCCGATGCCTGGGGACGTGAGCTCACCCAGACACCTCCAGCCCACCCCAGAACAGCTGAGCACGGGGTTATCCAGAATGAGGATTTTCCCGTGAAACATGCTCTGCCGCGGCTACCTGTGCCGATAAGGCAGTTGCCGGGGCAGCCCCGCCCTGTCTTCTCACAGCCCATGCTCATACATGCCATGTTCTGCTCTCTACGGGCACAAGCTCTCTGCCCCCACCAGGCCCTGCGTCTGCTCTCAAAGGTGGGTCTTCTCTCAGGTCATTTGTTCCCTTAAGAGCATCGGCTCTCAGAAGTGACCCACCCTTGATCTCGTGACATCACCGGACATAAACCCCAGGCGTCTGAGCAAACTTGCTCTTGAACATGGGACTGCAGAGCCAGCGACTTCTTTCAGGTCTTACCAACCACACTGGCCAGGCCAGCTACACTACCTGGCTCTCACACTGCCTCCCGGGCTGCCCGCCAGGCAGGGCCCCACCCTCATCACCACCTCCCTCTAGGTTCACCAACTGATCGAATCTTCTCTACCTGTATTCTTGGCATGGTGGGAGAGTAATTTATCTGGCCTCCGTCACTCTGGGGAGAAAGCAGTACCTTCTCAGGAAGGTGAAGGCTAAGGATTCTATCACTCTTGGAGGAAAGGGGCATTATTTTCCCAGTTTCTCTTAATCCTATTCAGCTTTGTACTTTGCCAGATATGATTGACAGTAACAGAGACTGCCTTCTGCTAAAGAGAAAACCTTCATTGGGCTTTTATTGTTGTTGTTTTAATATTTGTATTTGCTTTGCAAGGCTGTGCATCTTTGGTTAATCTTTTTTTTTTAATTATGATATAAGTCCCACACCACAAAAGTTACCCACTGAAAGTGTATAATTTAGTGGTTTTTAGTATGTTGTACAACCATAGCCACTAACTCCAGAACACTTTCATCAACTCAAAGAGAAACCCAGTGCTTATTAACCTTCCTCCCTCTCTCCAGCTCCTGGTAACCACTAAACTACTTTCTGTCTCTATCGATTTGCCTATTCTGATCATTTCACATACATGGATGAAGACTCTTGTTTGTGTCCACCTTTCTCACTTAGAATAACGTTTTCAAGGCCCATCTATGCGATACTGTGTATCAGTACCTCATTCTTTCTTATGGCTGAATAATAATATTCCATTCCATGTAAACACAGTCATGTGTTGCTTAACAACAGGGATACATTCCAAGAAATGTGTCGTTAAGCAGTGTTGTTGTTGTGCAAGCATCACAGAACATACTTAGAACCTAGATGGAGGGCGTACTACACACCTAGGCTGTATGGTACAGCCTATTGCTCCTAGGCTACAAACCTGCACAGCGTGTTACTGTCCTGAATACTGCAGGCAACTGTAACACAACGGTAAGTGTTCGTGTATCTAAACATATCTAATCATAGGAAAGGTAGAGTAAAAATACAGTATTATAATCTCATGAGACCCGTGTCATATATTCAGCCTATCATTGACCAAAACCTCCTTATCCTGCACATGACTGTACCTCAACTTGTTGATCCATTCATCACTGGATGGACATTTGGGTTGTTTCTACTTTCTAAAATGTGGAAACAGTCATCATATTATGATGAATGCTGCTATGAACAGTCATGTGAAAGTTTTTGTGTGGACACACATTTTCATTCGTCTTGGGTATACACCTAGGATGGGAATTGCAGGGTCACATGGCACCTCTGTGGTTAAATGTTTTAAGCAATTGTCAAACTGTTTTCCACAGCAGCTGCACCATTTTACATTCCCACCAGCAATGTATTAGGATTCCAATTTCTTCACATCTTCACCAACACTGTTCTTGTCCATTGTGTTTTCAGTATGCACAGCCTGGTGAAGGTGAAGGGGTTCCTGGGACTGATTACTTCTGTTTCTGCTCTAACACCGGGGTCCACATGGCAACAGTATAGTCACACTTTGCTCTAAAGAAATAGCAAGATGGGGATCTATTTTGTGGGCAAATTCAGGAGCTGGTTTACTTTAGTTTAATCTTTGAGACACTGGGATGATGTTTCCCAGTGGCTGTAGCCAGCCCTCTACACCCAGGCATGCGCTGAAGCAGAATCTCTGCTGTCCCTGTAGCAACGACAGAGCCTTTGGACGTAGACTAAGTCTGTGGGGACAGGGGAGTCCAGGTGGATGAAGGCAGGCACCTGCAGGAAGGTAGCGTACCCAGCAGGAATGGAAAGCCAGCAAACAAGGGTACTGTGTCCCCTCGTCTTCCCCGCTTCCTGCCACCCATCCCCTTGTTTGGGGAGCAGACTGGCTGTCTCTGCTCACCCAGCATGGCAGAACGTGGCTGCCCACAGCTGCCCAAATAATCTGTTACGTTTCCACCCATTTGGAGAATCAGAAAGCCACTTGCCTATCATTTGTAATACACTTTTTGAAAGTACACAAATACTCCCAGATCAGGCCTCCTTCTTCCCAGAAGAGAACCACTGGGCCTTGTTAACTGACTAAAGATGCCTCTAGCTCGAGCCTTCAGAAACCTCATGCTGCTATCGCGCAAACCTTTTTCCAGAATACTTCCTTTAATAACTTTCAGAAAGTTTCACAAAAGAATTCACCCCTCAGAGTTGTAGACAAATCTTGACCTTTCTCTATGGGGTGCAAGTCAATTGGATTGCGTGCTTAATCCACAGAGTAAGAACTGATGGCATCTCACATTTCTGGGCATTAAATGCAGCCTCGACAGCCAAAGATGCTCACAACTGAGCGATGCAGCAGGACCCTGTGTTCTGTAGGGATTATCTGAAGGGAACTTTCTACACAGTCTTGAGTGATGACCATGTAAAAGAAAATGCTAAGAATCTCTCTCTGATATTGAAGACAACTATAGTATTGTCATAAAGTTTACCTTTTATCACTAAACTTGTCTCATAACATTAGTGCCCCTAACACTTACACATCTGAAGTGAAAGTTGCTTCCATGAAATATACACACCAACGCAAGTTATCCTATCCCAGTTTCTTGGGTGGACGGGCAAGATCCTGGGCAGGATTTATTGTGCAATCACTCTCGTCTCTCTTCTCTAGACCAGGATTTAAATTTGCCTCAACAATGGAAGATATTAACTGGGAGGACTTCAACTTTGAAGATTTATTCGATGGAGATTTTAGTAATTACAGTTACAGCACTGACCTGCCCTCTATTCTACCAGATTCTGCCCCATGCCGGCCAGAATCCCTAGAAATCAACAAGTATGCCGTGGTCATCATCTATGCCCTGGTGTTCCTGCTGAGCCTGCTGGGAAACTCCCTGGTGATGCTGGTCGTCTTGTACAGCCGTGTCAGCCGCTCCGTCACCGACGTCTACCTGCTGAACCTGGCCATGGCCGACCTGCTCTTCGCCCTGACCTTGCCCATCTGGGCCGCCTCCAAGGTGAATGGTTGGATTTTTGGCACAGCCCTGTGCAAGCTGGTGTCACTTCTAAAGGAGGTCAACTTCTACAGTGGAATTCTCCTGCTGGCCTGCATCAGCGTGGACCGCTACATGGCCATTGTCCACGCCACACGCACTCTCACTCAGAAGCGCCACTTGGTCAAGTTCATATGTCTGGGCATGTGGGCCCTGTCCCTGTGCCTGTCTCTCCCCATCATAATTTTCCGTAGGGCCATCTACCCACCCTCCGCCAGTCCAGTCTGCTACGAGGACATAGGCAACAGTACAGCCACGTGGCGGATGGTGCTTCGAATCCTGCCCCAGACTTTTGGTTTTATCTTGCCCCTGATGGTCATGCTGTTCTGCTACGGATTCACCCTGCGCACACTGGTTAAGGCCCACATGGGGCAGAAGCACCGGGCCATGCGGGTCATCTTTGCTGTGGTCCTCATCTTCCTGCTCTGCTGGCTGCCCTACCACCTGGTCCTGCTCGCTGACACCCTCATGAGGACACAGATGATTGCAGACTCCTGTGAGCGCCGCAGTGACATTGACCGGGCCCTGGAAGCCACCGAGATTCTGGGCTTCCTCCACAGCTGCCTCAACCCTGTCATCTACGCCTTCATTGGCCAAAAGTTTCGCCATGGACTCCTCAAGATCCTGGCCACCCGTGGCCTGATCAGCAAGGACTTCTTGCCCAAGGACAGCAGGCCTTCCTTCGCTGGCTCTTCTTCAGGGAACACGTCCACTACCCTCTGAGACTCCTGCCTCAGTGCAGCCCCTCGGGGTTCCTCCCTTCCCCTCAGCATCCCATTCTAAGCCCCACGTCCACTGGCTGTTCATGGTGTGAGTGTCACTGCAGCCCCCATTGTGGTTGCAGGAAGGGGCAGAGCCCACATCCTTACCAGGCCCCCACTGCATGGTTTAGAAAACCTGCCCTGGTCCCCACCCCCTGCCATCATCACTAGGCCAGCGCTAGAGCTCTGTCCATCCTGCCACTGGCCACACACTCTGCTCTGTAAGAAGTGCTCGTCAAAACCCCAATGAGATGCCACGTCACACTCACTAGGATGGCTCTTGTCAAAAGAAGAAAACCATGAAATCACAAGTGTAGAGAAACGGAACCCTTGTCCATAGCTAATAGGAATGTAAAATGATGCAGTCACTGCAGGAAACAGGATGACAGCTTTCCTCAAACATTAACTGTACAACCACCACATGACCCAGCAATTCCACTTCTAGGACTATACCCACGAGAATTTAAAGCAAGGACTGGAACAGATATTTATAGGCCCATGTTCATAGCAGCATTACTCACAAGAGCCAAAAGGTGGAAATAACTCAAATGGTCATCAATGAATCAAAGGATAAACAAAAGGTGGTATATACACACAACGAAATATCATTCAAGAAAAAGGAGGATATGAACGATATGCCCAGAAGACTGAGGCAGAGACTGAGTTGCACTTACGGGAACTCTTATATTTATCCCTATCTCTTCCAATCCCTGTCTTTCCCTCTCTCTCTCTCTCTCTCATAAAGGAATGAATTACTGATGCGTGTTACAACGTGGATGAACCTTGAAAACATTGTGCTAAGTGAAATAAATCAGACATAAATGGAAAAATATCATATGATTCTGCTCATAAGAGGTATTTAGAATAGACAAATTCACAGAGATAGAAAGTGGAATAGTGTTTCCCAGGGGATGGGGTCAGGGGAGAGTGGGGAATTATTGTTTAAAGGGTACAGAGTTTATGTTTTGGATGATGAAAAAGTTCTGAATATGAACAGTTGTGATAGTTACACAACGTAGTGAAAGTGCTTAATGGCAGTAAACCATATAACTAAAAATCATTAACTTGGTAAAGTTTGTAAAATAGATTTTTTTACCTCAATTAAAAAAACAAACAAACAAAAAAAAAAACCTGGACCTCAAAAGGGACTTTAACCACTGAACCAACGGAAAAGCCAACTACCTATAATTTCATGTTAAGTGAGATCATTAAATACCTTTTTTTGTATAAACCACTTTTAGTTGGGTATTTATTCTACCACTTCCAACCAGAAGCATCCAAACTGCTACAGAGAGGTGGGGCGAGGGTGAGCAGAGGTCCCAGGTGAGGGGCTTTGCAGGAAGTAGTCCCCCTGCTATGTGTTGTGTCCAGGGAGAAGAATTGGAACTGAGATGGGGACCAGGCTGCCCACCCCCATGCCCAACCCATGCCTCCTGCTGTGGACCAAGTGTCATGCAAAGACATGTGTTCTGGGATCCTCTAGGGTGTGTCACGTCTGTAGAGTGTCAAGGGAGGGACTTAGAAGGCACAGAGGGTTCAGGGAATCCACCAAGTCAGCCTGGTCAGGGAGCAGGAGGGCAGAGAGCTCTCCTGAGCTCAACCAGCAGCTCACACCATAGTCTCCCTCCCTCTCTCTTCCCCAGCCAAGCACACACTCCCCCTCCACTCAGGGTTGGATGAGAGTGCCCAAGTGCAGGTGGGGACATGGTTTATAACCTGTCATTCTGAGAAAACATAGGATTAGAATTATCCCTGCAACATTTATTGCCTGCTGACTGTTCCGAGAGTTGGGATGTAGCAGCGACCACAATGGACTGGAGCTCACCTGCCTGGGGCTTGTCGTGGAGGGGCTGTGTCAGGAGGGGCTCTGAGCAGCCTGCAAAGGAAGAAAGCAAGAGTCATTGAGCTTCCACAGTGACCAAACATCCCCCTTCAGGCTGACAACCACCTGCCAACTAGATCTAGACCTAGCAGGGAGGCAGGAGCCCTGCTCTGTGCTGAGGGCCCGAGGGCAGGGAACCTCACTCCTAGGCCAGAGAGTACATTTCCTGTCACATCAGCAGACAGGATCAATCCAGCACCAACACGCCCTGTGTCCTGCCCACTCTGTGCCAGGCACTGTGCTAAAGTCAGGATCACGTGTGCCTCAGCTGCTCTGGCCGAGCCTTAGGAACAGCTTCTGAGTCAGCAGGCGGGAAATGCAGGAGAAGGTGTGTTTAGCAAACACCCGAGTTGCCAGAGGGCCCGTGGTGTCCTGCACGGCCAAGGCGCACGGGCCACATGCCTCCCTGAGATGACACTCAGAGGGAGGAGGCCTAAGCCTCGCTCTGATTCAGGTCTCTGCTCTTTCCTCCCTCACAAGGGCCGGAGGAAACGTGGTTCTCCAAGAAAAAGAGAAGGACATGGACGAAAAGCCCAGAACAAATGAGGCAGAGATGAATCGCACTGATGTAAACTCTGTTGTATTTATCTCTGTCTCTTTCAATTTCTCTCTCCCTCTCTCTCTTTCTCTTTCTCTCTCTCTCTCTCTCTCTCTGTCTCTCTCTCTCTCTCTCTCTCTGTCTCTCTCTCTCTCTCTCTCTCTCTCTTTCTTCCTCTCATAAGAACAGTCTTGGCAAAAATAATTTACCAGCCAAGCCATCGCTAGGAAAGGCAAATCCACGGCCTGCCTTGAGTGGCTGATGTCTTTCCTCTGATGTTTCCTGGCCTGAGTCCCAGGGTCCTGCCGGGATCTGCCTGCCCCGCCTGCGCTGGCCTTTCTTGCTTCCAGAGCTGCATTCCTCGCTCCTGCTGAGGCCGTCTGTCTGCTTCGTAATCTGTCCCCCTGAATTGGTGACGTTTCTCTCCACCACCATCCCCAGTCTCCGCAGGATGGGCTCCCTTGCTCCTGAAATCAAGACAGCCTCCAGTGTAGTTTGGGTGACACTGCGAAGTACCCCCAGTCTACACGTCACGTTGACGTCACTGCGTGTAGACCCAGGGACAACCGCACTGCAGGCAACAGCAGAGGCCAAGAGGCCTAAAGCTCCAGGACGACCCTACAAGACACACGTGAGACACTGAGGCAGGAGGAAGCAGCCTGGCCACAGTCTCATGGCGGGATAGGAGTAGAGCAAGAATTAAAAATTCTACTTCAGTTCATTTTTTACCATCTATTTTGCTTTTCCAACGGTGACATTTCAGACATGTGACAGACAGATGGGAAATTATACGTATGACCCTCACAGAGCATTGCCCTCACACAGTAGGACCCGTCTGCCTTTTCCGCACCTGGACGCCTCTGTGCCTGGAGCTGGGGCTGCTGGCGTCCCGGTCACGCTGACAGAGACCAGGCCCACCTGAGGCTCAGGGGACAGGGGTGGGCACAGGCTCACTGGGTTCCCCTCTTCTGAGCTGGCAGGCAGGACAGTTAAAGCGACAATCACAGCCCAACACAAAACACAAAGTCAGGCACATCCAGCCCCTCTATCTGGGGCACTTGCTGTGTCAGGCAGGGGTCCATCTGCAGCAGAGCCACTGGGAGGGAGTGTGTGACGGGGACGGGACTCTACACAACTGGGGGCTGGTGACACTGTCAGGCTGTGGCTTTGCCTCTTCGGCTGGACAGACAGCCAGGAAGGAAACACGGACGTGAAGTGAGGAACAGTGAGAACAGTCTGGAACCTACAGGACAGACTGACACCTGCGCTGGTCCCAGTTCAATATGTGGACCATATTCACCAGGTGAACCCACCCTGAGGGGCTGCGGCCAGCCCCTGCCTATGGCAGATGAGCCACAGCAGGCTGGGTGCCTGGTGCCTGCGCTCCCCCGCCAGCCTCCAACAGACCCCGGCGCTGCTCCTCTTCCTCCCGCCAGATCCACATGAACCGCCCCTTCTGGCCAGGAAGAGAATTTGGGGAAACAGTTCCATCTTAGCTAAGTTGACTCAATACAAATCCTCCACACGAACATGGGTGCAAACCCTAAGAAAAGGACAGGTTTCCCCCAGTGGGGGCGGGGAGGGAGCTGCCATGAGTTAGGGAGGAGCACACTGTGGTTTCGGAGGACATGAAAATGTCCTCTTTCTTAACCTACATGACAGATGCCTGCGAGTCATTGAATTAGTGTTCCTTAGGCTACAAATGGAAGTTTTCTGTAGTCTGTAGCATGTATGCTATTCAAAATGAAAATGTTTTTAACCACTAAAATATAGGGGAAAAATTAAGGAGAAAGTGATCAGAAGGACAAAGGGACAACTCGGGTCATTCTGAGGCGCCACTTCAGGGAGTCTAATTGTGACTTATAGTTCAGGGTCACAACTCACCAGATTAAAAGAAGATAGTATCACCCACTGCTGGGAGGAGAGTAAACAGGCACAGCCGCTAGAGAAGGCATTTGGTGCTATCTACTGGAATGCACACCACCTCTGATCCAGGAACTCCCTTCTGTAAAGCTACCTTATAGAAATGCCCACCTCGGTGGAAAATGTACACAGGATATTCATCACAGCATTATGTATAAAAGTCAAAGCTTAGAAACAACCTAAATGTTCAACAATAGGGAATTGGTGAATACACTATGAAAATACATCCACACTACAAAATGCATTGAATGCAGTGGTTTTAAAATAATGTTAACAATATTATGCTATGTGGAAGAAGCCAGAAAAGAAGACCACATCTTGTATGATTCCATTGTCATGAAACATTTCCAGAAAAGGGCAAATCTATAGAGACAGAAAGCAAATGAGTGGTTGCCCGGGGCTGGGGGTGGGAACAGGGACTGACTGCAAAAGACACGAGGGTTCTTTTGGGGAATAAAAATATTCTAAATCTGGATTATGGCGAAGGTTGCACAAAACCGTAAATTTACTAAAAATCTTTGGGCTGTGTATTTAAAACAGATTGTGAATCTTACAGTAGGTAAACGACACCTCAGTAAAGCTGTTTTTTAAAAAGAATCTTTAAAAATAAGGAAGTAGTTATTAATATATGAATGGACATGGAAAGGTTTTCATGAAATAATGTTGAATGAGAAAGGAAGGCAGATGATTCATGAATTGATGTTTACTCAACTTCTTTAAAATTTCAACAAAAAGAAAAAAGAAAAGGGAAGGTAGAACACCATGTATAGTGAATGGCTTACTCATCTGTGTAAAAAAACACTATAACATATGTGGGTTTATAAATGTTCAGAAAAATGTCAAGAGGATATACACCAAGCTGTTAATAGGAGTTATCGTTGAGAATTGGAGAATTGGAGGATATAGTCATATTCATGTTGGTTTGTACAGTTTCACATTGTTTCAGTTTATTTTGTTGGGGCTGAATTTTGCCCAAAATGAAGGATCTAAGGCTGACGGTGGCTGGGGCCTGCCGGGCCAGCATGGGTGCAGCCCTCCTTGTAGACAAGGAAGCTGGGCTTTGTGGACATGCCCATTTCTATGTCTTATATTCTCTCATTGGACAATATGAGTCCTCTTTTTTTTAACTCCATTTCCTGGTAAAGTTGCTGTTTGAAAAACATCACCTTAGTCTCAAAGAGTTAAGCAATAAGGAGGCTTATTGATATTAGACCAAAAAAGAACTAGGCAGCATTGATGGCCATGGGGCAGCATTTCTAAAACACTTCCTGTTTAAAATGGGCTCCTGGTTTAAAGGTAGATTTATTCACAATCCCTAAATGGATCAGCGTCCTGGCAGGATCCAGGCAGGCACTTGAGCTCGACGAGAGAGAGTTTTATCAAACTCAATAAGAGTTGAATAAAGGGACTTTGAACAAAGTGTAGGAAGGGTTTGGGGCAAGTAATGAGGAATGATACAGTATCCTAAGGCTAGTGACAGTGGGGAGCAGTCACTATCCCTAGACCTAAAGGGGCCCTAAGGTGAGGAGCCATTACAGGATCCCAGCGAGAGAGCCATGTGACCAGGGATGCCTGTAGATTGCCAACCCCAACAACCAGCAGGGACAGGCCTGATGGAGGACATGCCCTGGCTTGACACTCCTCTTGCTCAGGGTTCTTGAAGCTTCTCCTATCAGGGTTCCCCTTGACTGAACCCAGTCCAGTCTCCTACTTGGGTCCCCTGGGTTGAGCTCAACCCAGTCTCCTACTGGGATTCCCATTGACTGAACCCATTCTGACTTCCTTGCAGCATTCCCACTGGCTGGGCTCAGAAACCAGAGGAGATGGGAGTCCACTGAGGCAGTCTGTATAGATCAGTAACCCAGGGCATAGATCACACTAGAAAAAGGCAGAGAGTGGATCTGGAGGAAAAAACAGATATTCAACTCACTACCCAGCTTAAGGTTAAGGGTAATGGTTCCAGTTCTACTAAATCTGAATAGCTACGGGAGGACATGGGAATCTGGAGCCCCAAATGACTCAGATCAAGATAGAGATTAAAACCCACTGACCCAGAAGCAATGGTGGCAGAGCTAGGTAGCCTAACTGGAGATGAGAAATGCCCTCTTGGAAATAGAATCATTTGTGAGGGTAATTCTTTCCCTTACAGGTATGTACCCTACTTCCCCTCTCTCTCCTGTGCACTGCCAGTCCCCAAGACCCCCAAAACCTGCTGACCCCTAGCCACAAGGAAGGTGGCCTTTCACTGGAGTCTCCTCCTGACCATTCCTTCTGCCCAAGGTGGAGCAGCTGTGGGAGTGGGGAGGGGAAATGGGGAGGAGCAGAGGGCATGGCCCCAACTCAAGGGTCCTGCGTCCTGCGGTTTCAGTGACGAGCAGAAGGCACCTTCCTGGAGAAGACAAACATGTCACCGATTTCTCAACAAGGTCTTGCAAGGTCTGATGTCAGACACGTTCCCCTGGCCATAAACAGCAGGGCCAGCTTCCCATCAACGCTGGCTCTGCGCCAAGCAGACCCAGAGGCAGGGCTAATGTCTTGGTTCTCATGAGGTGGTCTGTCCTGGTTCTTTTCTCTGTTCCACTACAGTGATAATTCCAGCTAGCATTTCCAGAGGACTTCCTCAGATGTCCAGCACTACACTAAGGAATTTGCTATGCCAGGTGCACGGCTGGCTGTGGCACTTTGAACACATCTGCTGCCACCTGCCCAACTCCAAGCTGGCCCAAGGGTCCAACCCAATTGCCCAAAATGCATAAGCAGTGCTGCCAGGAAGCTTCTGCAAGGCTCAGGGATCTCAATAGCTCCCAAGCATCAAGGTTGGGGTGCACAAAAGCCCTCCATGTATGGGAAGATTCTAACTCATCTTAGGACATATACACATAAGTATGTTATTGACATCGTACTTTCCACTCACCACTTATGTGAATGGTGGCCCTGAACTGCTTGACCTAAATCTAGAATGTCTGAGTGGAAAGGAACTTGAAGGTCCACTTATGAAACTGACCTCCTCTTTTGACAGGTGAGCTACTGGAAGCCCAGAGCAATTGGACGCTTGCCAACTGTCTTGAACTCAAGTGACAGAAGCAATACTGGACCCTGGTCTCCGGGTTCCCCATTCGTTACCATCTTCACTTCCAGGAAGTTTCCTCTGAAGTCACTGGGGAACCTGATTCTCATGGGACTGACAGCAGGATTGAGAAGATTGTGCCCATGATCATTTTATTCTAGTATCTTTATATAAAAATTCAGAAGTAAAGAAAACCCAGGAGTAAAGATGCAAAAGGCAGTCCTAAAGCTATTCTTTCATTTATTCATTTATTTCCATCCATTAGGAGCAGGTTTAGCAGGAAATATTGGCATGATGAGAGCTTCTTGCAGGAGCTTTAAATGCCAAGATGCCTCTCACCCACACAGAGAGATGATGATTCTTACCCAAAAACATAAACATAAAGGATGTGTTAAAAGAAAACCTCTATTAAATTATGAGTTATTAAACAAGGCATAACTGAAATAGCAACCATTAACAAATAAGTACTAGAAGAAAGTTACCAAAGTGGGGCTAGATCCCCACAGGCACATCCCAACTCTAGTTATTAAAATGCTTGTGCCTCAGTTTCCTACTGGGTAAAATGGGCTAATTATAGGACCATCCTCGTAGGGTAGTTTTAAGGATTAAAATAGTAAATACATATAGAGCACTTAGTCCAAGACCTAGAACATGGTAAGCTCTCGGTACATGTTAGCTATTAATATGTATTTAAATATTTTGTTCCAATTTCACAGATATGGTAATCTGGGCTAAACTTTATGCATAGAAATTTTGATATAAAGTTCAAACTAGTTCCCAGCTATACTGTTAATGAAAAGGTACATAGGCAGCATCAACTAGCCTGTCAATAAAGGTAGTGGCATTTTTAAAATCAGTTCTAAAACTGACCTATTCTACTTTTAGCCATTCATTTATTTACACCACCTAATGAGTCAGATTAGAAAGTTTTTATCTAGAAACCCATAGATAACTCTGTAAACTTGCAGAAAACGAATGCTACATTACACAGCTTCCTGAGGGCTGATACTCATGGAATGAACAGTGAGGAACACGTAGCCAAGGCAATGAGCCGGCTGTGGCATTTTCTCTTTTCCCATCACATACCCGAATCTTGCCCCAAGAATCACCTGCATGGGGTGGATGGAGGTTAATAGGCTGCTCAGTTCCTTCACTTAAAAGTTGAATCTGTCCCTGTTTTAGACCTGACTGTTCCCCTGATCCTAGAGAAAAAGGGGAACAGGTCTGTGTCTACTCCCAAGGATCTCATGGTCTAATGGAGAGACAGACAGAAAATTAATGAACGCAACCCAAATGTGATGTGTTGGAATCAAGGTGTGTTACAGTTTTACAGGAACACATGAAGGAGCTCTTAGCCTAAGGAGGCTTTCAGGGAGGTCTAACCCTTGAGCTAACTCTTGAGGGATGAATAGAATTTGGCCAGATGAAGTGCAGGGAAGGGTATCCAGTGACAGGGAACAGTATATGCAAAAGCTCGGCATGGGAAGTTTGGAGACCTCTTTGAGGCTATCCTACAAGCCTTCCTTCTCCAAGCTGTGTTTGGTCTGCCTGATGCTGCCTCCATGGCCATAGCTGGGCCACCCACAGTTGCTTTCCTGGAAATGGGAAACTGGGATGCTACCTGGACTTTTCCATTGGTAGGGGTAATGTACACTCAAAAGTGTCTACAGGCTAAAAGACGTAGAGAAAGCGGGTGTGCCTAGAAAAAGAACTGAAATGGACTAGCTAAATGGAGTAGAGATGACTCAGTGGCCTCAAAGACAGACAGCCTGAGAAAGGAGCAATCTTACTGCTCCTAGTTCTCGTCCTTGCAATTTCATGACCCTGGGGTCCATCAGATACCCTTGGATCCTTCCACTAAATTCCTTTTGGTTTTAACCTCTTTAAAGAAGGTTTCTGTCACTCACAGCCACAGAAATCTGGACTAAGGCAGACAGCATGATGACGTGTTAGGGGAAACTTACGCATCCGGCATGGCCAAAGCAAGAGCCATAGCAGACATGGGATGGGGTAGAAAGGACAGGGGCCCGGGCGAGTAGGCAAGGCCAAGCCACAGAAGGCCTTGAGTGCTGTGCTGAAACACTGCAACCTTATCCCGCAGACAATGGGAGCCCTGGGAGAGCTTTAAGCAGATGAATAACACCGTCCAGTTGCTTACCTGGCTTGTGTGTGAAGGCAGTGAGAGGGGCAGGGGCCCAGCAGAAACAGTGCAGGTCTGCACAGTCATGACACTGGGAATGGAGGTGAGGGGACGAGATTAAGAGATCTTTAGGGGAGAACCAACAGGACTTGGCTGTCAACTGGATGGGGATGGAGCAGTGAGAAAGGCAGAGGATGTCAAGCAGGATTCTTCAGCCCATAGTTTGGATGAATGGCTCAAAGGGGCAGGTTTCGGGGGAAGATGCTGGCTCCAATTCCGGACTCATGGTGAGGGTACTAGTAGACATGTCAGTGTGCATTGGAACATCCAGCTCTGGGAGCCCAAGGAAAATTGGCTAGGCTGGACAGGCGTTTTTGGAGATTGTTCGCACAGAGATGGCAGATCATTAAAACCACAGGAGTAGGGGACGTCACCCAGGGAAACTGGAGAATCGAGAAAGGACAGAAAATCAGAGAGAAGAGAATCTTGGAGAATGCCAGCACTGAAGGGACTAAAAGAGGAAGTCGGGCCCTCAAAAGAGACTGAGAAGAAGCCAAAGACACCAGAGGAAAACAGGAGCCCAGGGAAGGAGAAGTTGAAGAAGGAGGAAGTGTGACATGTGAGAAAATAACACACTCATACCCGACCAGGGGAGTGGAAATCTGACTGTTCTACACTGTCTCCTCCACTGTCACCCTCGTCCAAGACCCACCATCATCTCTCTTCCAGAATGACCTCCAGCCTCCTGACTGCTCTCCCTGCCTCCACCCTTTCCTGCACCCTCCACCTGGCTGCCAGGTTGATGAAGATCCTGCTCACAGTTCTCATGCTTGGCTCCTGTGTCCTGACCTGATGTGCCCTGTGGCTGCCTCTCTAACGTCATCTCCTGCAGTGCTCCCCCAGCACTGCACTCCAGCCACATCGGCCTCCTTCTCGTTCTGGAAGATGCCAAGAAGAGTCCTGCCTCAGGGCCTTTGCACTTGCCATTCCCTCTGCCTAGAATGAGCTTCCCCCAGATATTTCACTTCCTTCAGGTCTCTGCTCAAATATCGCCTTACCCAAGAAGCTTTCCCTGACCACCTCAGCCACATGAGCCCCGCTTACTCCCTGCCACCTTGCCCTGCTTTATTCAAAGCACTAATCGCTGCCCGACGTTACAGTTATTCCCATTTGTTTGCTGTTATGTGCCCAGCAGAATGCAAGCTTGCCCCACATCCGCTTGGACCACTGCTGTATCCCCAGCACCTACATCAGGGCCAGGAAAATAGTGGTCATTAAGTATTTGTTAAATGAATAAATGTGGCCATATGTATCCAGAGCCCTTTCACCCAGATTCTACTTCTAAGTATTTGTTCTAATAAAACAATTATGTTACCCACAAAGTTTTAGGTACAAGGATGTCTGCTGCAGCATTGTTTCCAAGAGTACATTGGTTAGATGACATATGGTCCATCCTGACAGTGAAACCCGGCCATGCCAGAAATGAGGCTGTAGGTGAATATTTATGAACATGAAAAAGATTTTATGATAAACAGAAGTTTATGCTCCAGCATGAACTGGACATAAGAAACGTGCATGCACAGTTTCAAGGACTGCTGTTAATTTTAACAAGCAAAGCAGGGAACGGGTGTCCTCGGCTCCAGGAGGTAAAAGTGTTGCCCTCCCAGCACGTTCACTGTCCAGCACAATGGGTGAGAGAAGTGCCAGGACTCTGTGTCACCAGGAGTGACCAGAGAAAGAGATTCTTTTTGTGACTCCAAATTCACTCAGTGGTGTTTAGGGTTTATAGTCTTAGATTTAACTATCTTCAAACATTACCATTATGGACATTCCTAAGGGCAATACTGTTATTGTGAACTTGACCTCTCTTGCTTTTAACCCTTTTTCTCCCCTTTAAGACAATTTGCTATAGCAAAATTTCTTAGGAATGTCGTATGGTGTTATAGCAAAACAGATTGTATTGACAGAAAAACAAATCAGGCTATGAAATACCATATTTTAATTTTGTTTTTTAAAAAACGTGATATATGCATAGAACGAGCTATGGAAGGATGTATAGCTCATTGTTGACAGTGCTTATCTCCAAGTGGGGAACGAGGGTATTTATTGTCTTCTTTAGCTTTTCTGAATTTTCTAATTTTTATACAAGATAATATTTTATGCAATAAATGTTTTCATTTTTATACAATGAATCTTGTCATTTTGGTTTTTAAAAACTCAAGCAAGAAGTGTGGATTTACTTTTTCGTAGGGCAAGGCTTTGGGAGCACTTTGCCCCCAAAATTCCTTGGACATAGCAAAAGGCCTGGCACACGGAAGTTGCTCCATGTGTGTGTGTGTGTGTGTGTGTGTGTGTGTGTGTGTGTGTGTGTGTGTTTGTGTGTGTGTGTGTGTGTATGTGTGTGTGTGGAGAGAAAAGGTCTCACCATATTGCCCAGGCTGGTCTTGAACTGCTGGCCCCAAGCAATCCTCCTGCCTCGGCCTCCCAAAGAGCAGGGATTATGAACATGAGACACTGCACCCAGCCTCATAATTTTTTTTCCTCAATGGACAATGATATGAAAGTGTCAAATGCCACAGAGAGGAAGTGTTATCTAGAAAGGCCATATGCAGAGACATCAGGGAAGGAGCAGAAGCCTGGAGGAGGGTGACACAACAGTGGGATCAGAGGGGACTGAAAGCAGAGTGAGTTCAGCATCGCTGAGGGGTGAGGGTGGGTCGGACCCTGCAGGGGATTCCACCGACGGAGTAGAAGGAACAGACGCTTCCCCTTCTGTGGACATCAGAGGAGAGGCAGTGGGGGAGAGGGGAGTGGGTGCAGAGGCCGGTGAGGGGTCAAATTGCTGGGGAGCCTCCTGCCCAACAGCTTAGGTTCTCTTAGATAAGCGGGAGGCAGGAGAACCAACTGAGAGAGAGAGAGTGAGACAGGGCCCAGCCCTGGAATCAGACGCTAGAGAGGAAAGTGAAAGAAATAACAAGAGGCCAGAAGAAAGTCAGAGAAAATTACTAAGTGGGAGTAATAAACACAGCCAAGGAAAAGCTAAATATGATAATAACATGAAAATGACCTTATATTAAACCTTATATTAATGACCTTATATTAAATGAACTAGCGAGACTCAGCCTAAGCTGTACCAACAAGACATTGTGGTACTGTGACATGGTGACACTGTAACATTCAAAATATAAATATTTCATAGAAAAAATGCTGGAAGGTTTTCTGCTCAGTTTTGCTGTGAACTTAAAACTGTTCTGAAAAATAAAGTCTATTTTTTTTAATGCCGGAAGGAAATAAGCCAAAACTGTGCAGCCTAGTATCAAAGTCAAGTGGGCACTTTTTTGCCTTTTTTCTTCTCAGTTCTCTCCTGCTCACAGCCTCTGTGTGTGTACCCACCCAGCGAGCCTGTGATCCGCACCACGGGGAGGGGCCCTGCCCGGCTCCCGCCTGCCCCCTGAGGTTGCCTGGGCTCTACAGCTCAGCGGTTCCAGCCCGGCCACCAGGAGTGGTACAGGGCCACTCTCCCTGAGTGCATTGCTTGCACCACCAAGATCACCCCACTTTTTTTGCTTTCACTCCCAGCCCCAGCTCCCTACCACTCAGGTGAGCGTCCACCGGCCAGGGCCCATCTTGACCTTGGCACTCAAGCCCTGCTGCCCCCAACTCCACGTCATGGCCTTAGGTGGCCTGTGTGCTTCTGCCCCCCTGTGCACTCTTGCCCCTCAGACATGAGCTCGTCCTTAAAGGGTCCCTGACCCTGCATTCCTTTCAGGTATGCCCAGACTTATGTGAATCCCAGGGTGGGCCCAGTTAGGTTCAAACTGAGACTCTACTAAATAGCACTAATCAGCCTTTATGGGCTTGAAGTGTCCCTTGAACAGCGGGACTCAGACTTTAGCTGCAAAGTGGAGCAGAGAAATAGGACTGTAGCTGACAGGAGGTGGGGCAAGCGTAGGTTGTCATAAAATGGGAGCTCTTACAGCAGCGGTGTGGTGTACTGATGGAACAGTCCGGAAGAGAATAAAATGGATGTCGCAGGCACATGAGAAGGGCCATTTATCCCCTTGCCAAGCCTTGTCCTTTCATCTCAAGCAGCCCAGTGCCTCGGAAAGTGGTGTATCCCAATTCTCCTAGTAGCCCCCGGCCCTGTGACATCCTGCAGGAAGCACTGCCATTACAGTTAGAAGATTCAGCGTCACATCCAGTTCCTCAACTGACTCACCTTTCCAAGACATGTCTGCTATGATAAATAATGTTTGCCGTTTATAGAGACCCCAGCCTATCTGAAGAGCCTAAGGTACGTTACCTTGAACCTTGGCAACTAGCTTCTACTGCTGCCATCTCTTCAAGGAAACTGGGGCCCAGAGAAGTTAAGTTACTTGCTCAAGATCACACAAGTCAGGATCAACCAAGCCCCTGCCTACCTCAAAGCCACCCCGCGGCTCTCTCCACCACAGCGCCTCGTCCCATGTCACAGAGCAGCCGGGAGCCCAGACTCTGAGGGCAGCTGGCCCCCGACTTTAACACCAGGGGTTTTGGAGGGGTGGGGGGAGGATAAACGGGGAACGGTTAATTGGTGCAAAAATATAGTTAGACAGATAGAATGAACAATATTTGATAGCACAACACAGTGACTATAGTCAACAATAAGTTATGTTATACTTCAAAATAACTAAAACAGTGGAATTGGAATGTTCTTAGCACAGAGAAATGATAAATGCCTGAGGTGATGGATGCTCCAATTATTCTGATTTGATTATTGCACATTGTATGCCTGTATCAAAACATCACATATACCCTATAAATATATATAACTATTATATATCCGTAATTTAAAAAAAAAAAAAAAAGAAACTCCAGGTTTGCCACTTACTGGCTGCTGTATTACCTTGAGTGAGGTACTTAATCTCTTTGGGCCTTATTTTCTTCTTCTGTAAAGTAAGGACAATAATTCCTACACAAGGTCTTGATGAGCATTAAATGAAATAATTCATGTAAAAAGTGCTTTATGCGGTGTTTAAGTCATCAGTGATCAGCCAATAATAGTTATAAATGTCGGCTGAGTAATATCTTTGGAAACACATTACACAGAGAAGGACTTAGATGAGGGGTCTCCTTATGTTGTAAAATCTAAAACCGAACTCAGGGATTAAAGCAACAATTCCATGAAACGGGGGCAGAAGCAGCGTATCTTCAGGTCCCTTTCAACACCTTGCTCTCCCCTTGCAGGAAGCCCTCAGGAATCCCAGGTTGCTGCTTTCTCTCTCCTTGCAAACTCTCCAACAGATTAATGCTGGACTCGAAGAGACTGCTTCTAGATCCAAAGCATAGCCACGTAAGTGAGCACAGACGCATCTGTTAGTGAGAGGCCAAGCTGGTGTGTTGGACCGTGGTGTGCCAGTTTGCTCAGGACCTTGAAGGCTCAGAAAAAGAGGATCTTCTGTGCAAGAGGACGATTTCAAAACCCCATTCTCATCCCAGGCTTAATGACAGAAAGAAAGTATTTCTCCAACCCAGGGGCATTTGCTCTTTTTCTAAAGGAACTGCCTACCCCAAAGGAAGGGTGGCTGGCAGACCAGGGAGAGAGGCATTGGATGGGGGGCGGGGGGAGAGAGAAGGAAGGAGGGAGAGGGAGGGAGGCATCCCAGGCATGGTCAGCAGCTGCCTGGAAAGTACATGCTGAGAACTGGCCTTCTCGGGAGCACCTAACTACTGACAATCATGATCTGAGCAAAGATAGACATTTCATAACAAGTTCATGAGAGCTTTATCCTACTTATACATCTCAGCAGACTCTCAGATTTAGAGCATCCTCCTCTTCTTAGAACTGGAAGGGAACTTACCTAACCAAATCTCACCTCATGGAAAGGAAAACAGAAATTCAGAAAGTTTAAGTGAATATTCAAGTCACACTGCTTCTAAGTCTTTCTTTTATTTTTCTTTTATTTAATTAGGAGCATTTTTCAAAATCTTCAGGTTCAGCTTGTGGTGCACTAGGACCCCCAAGTAGATCTTTTTGTTCCAGTTCATGGAACTACAGGAGGTTTCATAACTCCTCACACATCCTCCATTCACAAGTTTCCTGTGTCTCCTAAATTTCATTTCTATAGTATGGACTTTGTGTTCAGGGCCTAGCGCAAAGTTGGTGCAAGTAGGCGTTTGTTACATGATCAGAAACGGGTTGTTTGATTCTTGCTTATGGACATGTGGGACTGTGCACAGGGGACCGCACAGGCTGAGCACTGCAGGATCCAGCTAGGAGGACAGCTGAAGGATGCTGGCAAGGTGAGAGCCCTGCACCACGTGGCCCTGATGTCTGCACTTGCTTAGTCTGCTCACACCCTCAAGACCTTCAAGGTTGGAGAACAGCCAGCTCTTTCAGAAGACAGCCGTGTTGTTTACAGTACGGAAACAGAGGAAGAGCTGCGGATGTGGCCTCTTAGGTTTCTCTTGGGCAACACCATTCCTTCCCATGTCGGAAGTGACTAGATTTCTTCAGAGGCCCTTCCCCACTTACCTTCGAGATCCTACTCCTTCCATCCCCCTAATTTGAGCCTGGCTAAAAGAAAGAGGTGACAGTTCTGGGATAACGGTGGACTCATTCACTCCCAACACACGTGTACACATGCACACCGTGCATATGCAACATACATGCTGTGGATTACCTAGAAAGCTGGTCTATGTATCTTCCTGGTTAACATTTAAAATTCACTGGGAGAAGGTTTTAAGAATATTTGATCTAAGGAAAGGAAATAAAGAACAAGAAGGGAAGTTTTGTTTTTCATTTTATGTACTATTTTTGTTTTCACTGATTTCTGGTCATGATAGTAGACTAAGGAGGCATGGGAACAACACGCCGACCAACGTGCACACACAAACATCATAAAAATACTAGATAACTTTTTTTGTTTTTAAATAAATCTCTAAGGTCAAAAGTAAAAAGAGAGAGAAAGAGAGATCTCTAAGGGCCAAAGATGAAGGAACCTGGAGATGTGCAGACTTATCAGGGAGTGGGATGGAAGCCACAGGAACCCAGAAAGGTACTAGAACTGGTCATGCATGGTCAGCATGGGAATGGTGACACCAGGGAGCTGCAGGCCACATGTACAGCAGGGAACTGCAACTAGATTCCCGCCAAAAGTCAGGAACCAGCAAAGAACTGGCCTGCCCTTGTTTGGGAATAGAAAAACACATGGCAATTCTGAGACATGACCCCCAAGTGAGCTACCTGCCCTAGGCCACGGGAGAAAGAGGGCCACTTGAGGGACATTCCAGAATCCCAGTCCTAGGGAGGAACTGATGAGGACCCAAAATGGATGTTTGGAATGGTGTGGAAATTCAGGGCCAAGAAATAGCAACAACAAAAAATGCTTTGAACCATGTGACCCAGTAGGGCCCCAGCAAGTACAGCCATGAAACCGCCCCTGTGTAGACTTCTTCATAATGAATGCAGAGCTCATGCATGTCTCCTGTGCAAAAAAAAACACCTTCAAAAGGTGAATTCAAAATCAAATATTCCAAAGCACTAACAGCGACTGCTACCAACAGTCAGCTGACCTGATAAAAGGGAGAATTCATACCTGAGGAATTAAAGATAACAGAGCAATCTAAACATGAATTTAAAATAAGCATGTTTTGGCTGGGCACCGAGGCTCACACCTGTAATCCCAGCACTGTAAGAGGCCAAGGTAGGAGGATCACTTGAGGCCAGGAGTTTGAGACCAGCCTGAGCAACACAGTGAGACTGTGTCTTTACAAGGAAAAAAGGTAAAATAAATGAAATAAGCACATTTTTAAAATCCAGAGGCATTTTATATCAAATGGAGAATTGGATGAATGTGTTTACATCTGCCCCCTCTCAAAAATCCACTAAAAATGATACCAAAGGGATTTTTTAAAGGCATTGTCCCCTGAGATACAAGAACAAAGAAAATGTGAAGGAAAATAGCAGAAGATAACAAATTTTATTTTAAGTGGAAGTCAGAGAGTAGATGGACAAGTGGGAACTGAATTATTAGACAAGAAGAAAAGCTACAGAGACAGCGAGGGGAGCCAGAGAAATCTTTACAAAACCTTAATAGCCTCTGAAAGATAGGAGGAAATATCGCATTTGTGAGACAAGAATGGGATGCTATAAAAGGGAACATCGGGAAATAGAATAATATCTATTGGAAATTTAAAATATGATGGCAGAAATTTTAAATCCCAGGAAAAAGCTGGGAGATAAAGTTTAGAGTAACTTCTTGGAAAGTAGAAGGATGAAGATATTGAAAAATAGGCAAAAAGTGATTAAGAATATTAGAGAATTAATCTTGGAGATTCAACACCCAAATAAAATAAATCCTAGGAAAAAAAAAGAATAAGTAAAATGAAGGGTGGAAAAGTATCAAAGAAATAATACAAAAAAAATTCACATAACCTAAATTTCCAGATTAAAAGGATTTACCAGATGCCCAGCACAATGAATGAAAAAAGACCAAGGCACATCCCCATGCACTCTAAAAGTAAAGATAGAGAGAGGATTAAAATGTTTAAATGATTGCATACAGTTAAAATCCAAAAGATTCTTTTTAAAAAACCTACCAAAACTAATAATTGAATTCACTTAGGTTCCAGATTACAAGGTCAATGCACGTAACACAATTATATTTCTATAAACTAGTAACAAAAAACTGGAAAATGAAATTGTTTTTAAATTCCATTTCTAATAGCATCCAAAAAACCTGTAAAATACTTGGAGATAAATTTAACCAAATATGTACAAGATCTATGTGCCAAAACCTACCAAACATCCTTTGTGAAAAATTAAAGAAGACCTACATAAATGGAGAAAGATACCACGTTCATGGACTGGAAGACTTAATATTGCTAAGATGTCAATTTTCTTGAAATTGATCTATGGGTTCACCATAATGCAAATCAAAATCTCAGTTGGATATTTTATAGAAATTGACAAGTGGATTCTAAAATTTATCTAGAAAGTTAGCCAAGGCAATTTAGGAAAGAGGAACAGGCCTGGGAAGTCACCTGTCCAGGTGGGAAGAAGACAATGAAGAGCTCCAGGAGAGAGGTCTTCAGGAAAGAGAAATTAATAGATGATCCAATGAATGTGAATGTGTTGAGGGAGACATTGGGACTGATGTTACGGTAAGTCCATGGAACATCCTCTCATCAATTCCAGGGAAAACAAACCTTGTACAAAGGAAGGAATTGTAAACATTGTACCCAACTGCAGATCATTTTTTTTACATAGTCCTCGCAACAAAAACACTGGATGTTGACTTAACCTAGAAGTGTGGTATCTGTATCCTGGGGGAAGGGGGAGGCAGTATTTGCGTTTGCTTGGATGGAGATGAAAGCAGGAGAGTGATTGAAAGAGCATTAAATTCTCATATGTCAAAACAGAAAGTCAATGATGATATCTAAAACAGAAGGGCAGGTGAAGAACTAGCACAATAAGTTTGATATTTAGAAACATGTAGACCACTACTAGATGAAACAGCTGTGAGAGCTGACAGTCGTTGCCTTGGCCTGCAGGGTTTGGGACTAGAAGGCTGCTGGTTTTCATTATAAGCTTTATAATGCCATTTCACTTTTTCAATAATGTGCATAAAATACTTAGATTAAAAAAAGAAAATTAAGAAGTGCGAGTGGACATATTCTATATATTCTTTATTTTTTTATATCTTTCATTCATTTGCACCCTTAAGGTGGAAAGAAAGATCTTGAATTTAAAAACAGAATAGCAGGCTGGACAAAACCACTGGTGGTGAGAGTTCAGCTATAGCCCCTTGTGGCTTTTTGGGTCGAGCCCAGAGTGGCCCCTCCAACCTCTGCCTGGAAACAGCTAAAGGCTGGACTCCACCACTGTCGCTTGATTAGTGGTCACCTCTGGAAAGACACAGCTCTGGGAAGATCCTTAGGCCACAGGGGAAACAGTCATTTCATTTCATTTGCATCTGTAAGACTTCTCAGCCTCTGAAAGACCCTTATTAAAAAGTACGTTTCTGGGAAAGGGGCAATTTTAACTCCTAGGACATAAAACCTAGATTATCAATTAGCATTTTTTGCTGGAACTAACAAGAATGGGCCACAGGATGGGGGCAAGGGATGGTGAGGGATGGTGGTTTATCAAAAGGGAAGTAGTTTAGGGGAAACAGTAGATTTTGACATAATTTCTTGGAGGCTGGAACATTGTGACCAAGCCTATAACAAATTTTCAAATTTAACGTCAGCAAGCATTGTACAAAACACCCATTCACATCCCAAGCCCTGTCCCCCAACTTATCTCTGATGTGCACCCCTCCCTGACACAATCCCCTCCCTGACCCCTCCCAACTCTGACCCTCATCCTCTCCTAAGATTCACCCCACCCTGGACAGGGGCTCCCTCCCTGAGGTGAAGCACCGCCTGGCCTTGAGCAGAGATCTAATCCTTACCCTATCTAGTGATTGAAACACCAGTTTTTGAAATTAATATGCACTATGTTAATTAAGTACCTGAATACTGGCATTTGTAAAAATCTGAAATCCAAATCATTTATGTCTTGAGCTATATCTAGAGAATTACATGCCTCATTAAAATATCTAATCAAACCATGTTGCACTTGTTTGAAAAGAGTCTGGCTACATCCCTCCCCTGTTTAAAACACTTTCAAGTTATTTTATAGCTAACTAGGTCCCATTTCCCAAGTTACTAGTGAGGCCGAGCATCTTTCCACGTGTTTATTGGTCGTTCGTATTTCTCCCAGACCCGATACAGATCCTTGTTTACCTGCTGCAGCCCCTGATGGAGTTGTCATTGGGCTGGCACATAGTGACAGAAGAAAGGTGGATGTTAAGGAAACAGTGGGAGAGGTATGGGGGTTGGAGGAGGGAGGAAGAGGAGAAGGAGACCCCAGTTCTCAGCCCTCCTCGCCTGGATTGTCTCTTTCTTCTTCTGTCTTCTCTCCTGAATCAGATCTGTCTTAGGGCTTGAGCACCTAACGCCTTCCCCTCACCCTGCCTGGAGAGCCCCGTCCTCTTCCCCTGGAAGAGCATCTTAGACACTGCTCCGCAGACGATGGTGGCTTTGCCAGGGATGCTTTTGCTGCAGCCTTGTAGCCACCAACGCATCCCTGACAGTCATTCCCTGCCTGGCACCCCCTCCCTGAGACTCACTACGCCCCTCATTGATCACATCCCTAAGCCTCACTCGGCACCTGATCCCAGCCCCATCTAGAATCTCCCTGTCCCCGATGCCTCACTGCATCCCTGAATCTCACTCACCCCATTCCCAACCTCCCCTATTTCTAGATCTCTCCCCACTCCTGACATTCATCCTCATCTGACCTTATCCCAAGCTGCTGCCCCATCCCTGCCCCCCAGTCTCTAACTGGAACCTCAATTGCTGATCCCAGTCACAACCTTGATGTAAATCCTACCTCTTAGAGCATGGATAGAATGACATTACCAGAGGCCAGGAAGGGTCGTGAGGAGGGGAGATAAGAGGGGATAGCTAATGGGTGCAACAGTACAGTCAGATAGAAGAAATATGATCTAGTATTTGGTAGCACACACAATACGGTGACTATAGTTAACATTTTATTGTATATTTCAAAATAACTAAAAGAGTAGAACTGGAGTGTTCTTAACACAAAGAAATGATAAATTCATGAGGTGATAGATATCCCAATTACCCTGATGTGATCATTACACATTATATATTTGTATCAAACTATCACATGTACCCCATACATATGTACAACTATTATGTACTCATAAAAACTAAAAATTAAAGAAAATAAATCCCATCTCTGAGCTTCATCCCATTCCCAACCTCAAGCCATCCCTGTTCTTTCCCCATCCCACCTAAACCCACACATTCCAAGTTTTGCTTAAGCTGGTTTGAGTTCAGTTTCTATTATTTGCAATCAAAAGAGCCCTGACATCTCCAGGACTCACTTGGGACATTTCTACACAGAGAAAAATCTAATGGGATAAAGCATGAAGGCAAACTCGATGTGCAGCCGAGGACAGCAGGGGGCCGACCGGGGTACAGACAGGAGGAGCTCGGAGCAGAGGGTGTACGAATGCACTGGGGTCAGCATCCATTCACTCATTCAATAAATGTTTGCCAAGCATTTAATAGGCTCAAGGCAGTGTGACAGACACAGGAATATAGAGTGAACAAAAGAGACAGGATTCCTGCCCCAAGGGGGGCAAACAGACAATCACTGAAATTCAGGGTAAGCACTTGGGGAGAGGGGAGGTGAGCTGATATAGTTTGAGGGAGCCAGGCAAGGTCTAACCCAGAAGATGATGGTCAAGTTAAGATGAGGCTGAGACTCTCTGGAGGAACAGCTCTTTTTACGTATGGACAAAGGGATGCTCCTCAGCCTGGGGTATGAGCATGAATGGGAGTTTCTGTCCCTCAAGAGACTGTTCTAGCGGGAGTTAAAGCCCCAGGGAATGTCGCCTTCAACCCAGAGGGACGCCTTTTGGGGCGTGCTGCTCCCATTCTACTGCAGGAACAGCCGACACCGCACACACATTTGACTCTGTGTCACACCCAAAATACTGCCCCAGGGACAACCTGGAACAGAAAGTTTATTAGAAACATCTGGCTGCACAGCTGACTGATGACAGTGTCTGGCTTTCTGGGGTTGCTGGTGTCAGCTTGGAGGGTCCACAATGGCAGAACTAATCCTGCTCCATCCGTGGCTTGCTGTGTGCACAGCACATGCTGTCTGCATGGGAGGGAAGGGGATCCTCATGCAGTAGGGCTGCCTTCCCGCCCCCTTCCTCTCTGTTCACCTACCACACCCGGGGGAAATGTGCTTCCAACTCCATCCCAAGGCCACCTGGTGGTTTGATGATTTTTGGTAGCACCTGCCTCGATGTCCCCAGCAGACAGTAAAACATACGCAAGATAAGAAAACGGTTCCACAAGCTCAGATCAGAGGACACAGAGGTACGAAGGAAGCAGCCTGGTTGGAGCACGCTCAGTGGTTGAGGTGACGGTCCTGAGAGGGTCACAAGATAGTCCAGCCCACGTAAGCAAACAGCTTCAGCCCCAGCTCTTTGATCTAACATCAGATTCAGGCTGTAGATGTGACTGTGCTAATTGTGGAGTTAGTGGGTCAAAGATATAAGAGTTCAACAGGAATGATGACGCTTCGTGTTCATGGAGGTGTGAAGGCCAGTCCTGGGTGGTACCTCAGCAGTTCCTCAGAAGGTTGGCTTGGCCCCTGAAGACACCAGTCCCTAACTTCCCGCCACGCTATAGCCTCCCTCCCAAACCCAGAGAGTATCTGTCCAGAGCCAGACCCCTTTCTACGCACAGCCTTGGGGTGATACTCTTTCCTTATGAGGACAGATATTCTTTCACGGATGGTTTTTAGAGGTTAGAAGAGACATTGATAGAGGAAGAAGTGTAAGAGGTAATGCGATGACGTGCCAAGAACTCCTTGCTGACCAGGCCACGGGTGGCCAAGATCTTGAGGAATCCATAGCGAAAATTTTGGCCAATGAAGGCGTAGATGAAAGGATTGAGGCAGCTGTGGAGGAAGCCCAGAATCTCGGTGGCATCCAGGGCCCGGTCAATGTCGTTGCGGCGCTCACAGGTCTCCAAGATCACCTGTGTCCTCATGAGGGTGTCTGCGAGCAGGACCAGGTGGTAGGGCAGCCAGCAGAGCAGGAAGATGAGGACCACAGCAAAGATGACCCGCATGGCCCGGTGCTTCTGCCCCATGTGGGCCTTAACCAGCGTGCGCAGGGTGAATCCGTAGCAGAACAGCATGACCAGCAGGGGCAGGATAAAGCCGAAGGTGTGGGGCAGGATCCGCAGCACCATCCGCCACTTTGCTGTGTCATTTCCTAGGACCTCATAGCAGACAGAGTTGGAATTGTTTGGTTTATAGGCCTGGCGGAAGACGAAGAAGGGCAGGGACAGAATCAGAGACAGTCCCCAGATGCCCAGACATACAAACTTGACCAGGTGGCGCTTCTGGGTGAGAGCGCGTGTGGCATGGACAATGGCCAGGTAACGGTCCACGCTGATGCAGGCCAGCAGGAGAATTCCACTGTAGAAGTTGACTTCCTTCAGGAGCGACACCAGCTTGCACAGGGCTGTGCCAAAAATCCAGCCAATCGCCTTGGAGGCGGCCCAGATGGGCAAGGTCAGGGCAAAGAGCAGGTCGGCCATGGCCAGGTTCAGCAGGTAGACGTCGGTGACGGAGCGGCCGACACGGCCATACAAGATGACCAGCATCACCAGGGAGTTTCCCAGCAGGCTCAGCAGGAACACCAGGGCATAGATGACAACCACAGCATGCTTGTTGAGTGTCTCAGTCTCTAGCCTACAGGGGATGTGGTCTTTTTCTATAGATGGCATGCCAGAGAAATTTGAAAACTCATGAAACCAATCCCACACATCAGTAACGGTTTCCTCAGTTTCAGCCATGGTTTGATCTAGTTGAAAGGTTGGAAGGAAAGAAATGTGATTGAGTAGCTCAGATCAGGGCACTCGCATCAAAGATGGGAGGACAGTTACTGGGACACCTTTTGCTTCTCTGTTGGTTTGGCAGCCAGAGATCCTCCCCTCGGGCTTCTAAAGGGGTTGGCTGCCCCCTAGTATTCACCTTCCACAAAGTGGAGGCTCAGCCTCAGTGTGGGGTAAGATGGAAATGGAGTATGGGGAAAACCTTTGTTCTTGGTTGGCCTGCAAACCTGTCCCAACTCTACCTGCAACTCTGCCTCTGTCTCCGCTTCAGCCTGCTCCATCCTCAGCCATGTCTATGCTCAGATGGGAGGACCAGGCTGGTCTTAGACATTTGGGGGGGTGGGCAGCAGTAAGAAAAAGGGAAGGAGGCAAACCTGTTCCCAGGTGTCCCTTTCTGTCATACTTCCCCTCCTATGTGCTCCCTGATTTTTGTTTATCCTTTTTAAGATCTACCAGGGAAAGGACATGATAGCAACCAATGACATCAAAGTGTATTTTAAACCTTGTCTTCAAAAGAGCAATAAACACTTTGGTCCTCTTTCTAAAGGATTTTTAAGTATTTCAGAGGATAAAATCCCCATCTTGGTCCCTGAATCCCCTACTAAACATCTGCAGAATTGTTCAGCAGTTGTCAAAATTTTATTTTCTTGAAAGACACTTTGTTGAACAAAATCTTCCTAGAAGCCCAATATGTGAAACAGATAAAAGCTAAGTCTTTGTGGGAGATGGTGGGCTGTTCTGTCTACCCACACATTCTCAAGGGAGCCCCATCGAAACCTCCAGGGCCCTGGAGAGCAGACTGAAAACCTCTGGAAAGTCACCCAGAATGGAAATGAGCGTATTTAGCACCCAGGCCTCATTCTACCCTGATTCTATCACTAATAAGCTGTGTGATCTTCAGTGGGTCCTTTTAGCTCTATGGGTTTCAGCCTTCTCATCTGCAAATGGAGGAAGACAGAGGAGGGAACCTCTACTTTGCTTCCAGGTCTGAGATTCTATGGGAAGGTCATTCAGATCCACACAAGTACATTCTCTCTCTGCCAGTATTTACATTTGCACAGAAGACAAAGTCTCAGGGCAAAGCAATAAACATTAGATTGGGGAGTTGTCAGCCTCTGTCCCCCAAAAGGGAGGGGAGGTATAACAGGAGGGGATGAAGAGGCTGTGGCCCTCTTGTTACCAACTGCAGCCATGTACAAGGTCAGAGTTGAATACATTGTCACAAGGGAGGAGGGAGGCAGCCAGTTGAGCAGAAATCCTCAGGTCCCCCTTTTTTGCTCTCCCTTTGCTGTGACAATGGGTCCAATCGTCATCTGTGGCATATGTACCATGCTCTGTAAACCTGTATCTTGCTCTTGCTCTATAATCCTATCTTTCTCTCCTCAATAAACCTCATTTTCATGTTTGCCTTAAAAAAAAAAAAAAGAAAGAAATCCTCAGGTCCCTGGGAAATGAATGCATTTTCTAAAACAAAGACAAGCAAAGCCTCCCTTCCCCAAAGAAAGTTCTGGCAAGCAGAGGTAGTTTCCTACCTGAGGCACCAACCAGGTGTGTCCAACCGTAAGAGCCTGCAGCTCAGAGACCAGAGTGACTTAACAGTGAGAGGGAACTTGATGAATAAAGGGAAACAGGGGAACGACAGCAGGCCACACCCCCTCTGGCCCCACCCATGGCTGCATTTGCAGAAGAGCAGATGAGGTCAGGGCACCCCAGGAAGCAGAGACCCCAGGGGTCCATATGTCCCAGGGGGTACCAGCCTGAAGCCAGGGTTGAAGGTCCATTATGTGAATTCTCTCTACTCTATAGATGATCACTTTTATTCTCTTCCTTTTCTTGAATTTATTTAGTTTTTTGTTGCTAAATTCCCCATTAGATCAATTTTGAAATCTTCCAACTTGCCTGACAAGAATAAAGGGGGAAGGATTTGACTTTTTACGTAGAGACTTCAGAAGGAGTCCACTCCAGGAGGGACTCGGGGGCAATCTGGTGGGAAGGAGGTGAGCAACTGCAATAACGGACAATAAGCACGCAGTCTTTACATACATCGTAGGCTTCTTTGGAGTGGCCTGGTGGAGATTTGGCGGGAAAACTGACCCCCCTCCACCGCTAGCTACTCCAACCGCAGCCAATGACTGGTTGATTAGGATGGCTGTGAGGCTGGGAGCATGGGCCACCCCTGATGTCTGCCTGGATCACAGAGACACCGTAAGAGCTGGGGTGATCAGGGGATGGAAGAGTTGGGGTCAAGGTTACTGCTGCCCCCCTCAGTAATAACAAACGGCTTCTCTGGGAACCTGCCTTAGCTGCCTCCAGCAGGTAATGACTGTCCCCTGGCTTGACTCCTCCAGCACCTTCATCACTTCTCCATTATAACAGGATCCCTACTGCGCTGCAGTGAAGGCTTTACAAGTCAGGCCTCCCCCCACACTGTGAGCCACAAGAGAACAAGGACCTCTCTGAGTCACCTCTGCCAGCGAATAGAGCAGCTCTCAGTCAATGGTGTGGAGTACCTGATGGTAGACATATCTCGCGTGATTCATGGATCATGGATCACCACGATTCAGAGTGTCTATTGCTTTTGGCCTCACACTCATACCACAGCTATGTCTGGAAGCTTCACTTCCACACAGCCAGGCTGGTCTGCCTGGCATGGTGCCTCCCCACCCAGCCTCTAGCGTTTGGAGTTAGTGCCAATCTGTGCAAGTATAAATCCTGCCCTACCACAAATGCAGCATTTATCATGCCACTCCGTGCCTACAGTTCTGCCGCTGGCAAGCCCATTTGTAAGCTAAGTAGTGTTTTCCTCCTGTGTTGTCCTCTCATTTGTAAATAGTGACAGGAAGTAAGGAGACTCACCCTTTGCTTTACTGATGTTGGACGACTGTGCTCTGATGCCTTAGACTACAAAGGACTTGAAGATGGGGCAGTCCTGGAAGGGAGGAGACATCCCCCCTGTTAATCATCTAGGGAAGAGGCAGCTCCAGGGGCAGAAAACAGTCACTGGGGACACAGCAGACAAGAGGCCACCCAGGGCCTGGACTGCAGAACACCACGTGTACTCAAGGGCAAGCGGAGCTGATGGGGAAATGTCGCTTTTGCCACAAGGGGCCAGCAGTCACGGGATGGGGAAAGGCCAGGGCCACGAGGCAAGTTCCTCTCGGTGTGTCAGTCCCTTCTGCTTTTCCCGGGCCCTCGTCAAGGGGGACCACCATTCCCGTCTGTCTCCACACACCACTGAGGGGCCAGGGAAGGGCCCAGTCTACCCTCAGGCCCGAGGAGTGAAGGGCAAGCAGCCCCTCTGGGAGGGCCTGGTGGTGGCAAGAGCCACTGCTGAGGTCCCCAAGGGAAGGTGGATCTGGAGGACACGAGGTGACAAGAACCTTTCACTGCACAGCCAGAAAGAGCATTTCGCTGAAGGAGGGGAAAGGCACGCAGACACCCTGGGCAGAAAATTCTCCTCCTTTGAAAATGTTCCAGCAAGTCAGCGCCCCCTCACCCCCGAGCCATCTTCTGGACCTCACCTCCCACCTGTAACCGCCCCTCGTAAAACTGACTACGATTGTCCTGATGGGAAAGCACTTTTCCTTCTCTGTGGAACACCCAGTGCCACAAGATGGGTGTGACAGGGGCAGCCTGAGTGCCACTCAACTGGCAAATGTGGCGTCTCTTTGGGTGCCACTGTTCTTACCATTCTGCTTCCAATGTGGCAGCTTCTACACAGACCGTGGGAACAACACAAGGTGGCTGTAAGGACATCTGTGTTGTCCCTGCATCAACCTTGTGCCAGCGTAAGCATCTCGACACAGTCCTCCAGAAGAATCCCCTTGGATCTGGGGACCAAAGCGGAGGGAAGGGGGTGGAAGGAGGTTTCTCCCCTCCCCCGGGGACATCCCCATTGCCACAGTGACAGGTTCGGGGTGTGTCTGTGACCTCAGAAGACCCAATCAGAGCAAAGGTTGGATGTGTGTTCCATGCCTGTCGAAAAGCAAGTGTGTTGCCTTCTCGCAGCCAGCAGCCATGTGGCTACCATAAATGGCAGAGCCTGTCCAAGGTCAAAAACAAACACGCGGAGGGACAAAGGCAGAGCTGAGTCACAGGGTGATGGAGCCAGAGCCCTGAGCAAACCATGCCTGGGGGCCATCTTCTCTCAGGACTTTTCAGTTCCATGAGCCAATAAATTCTCTTTCTTTTTAAATTTAATCTTACTGTTTTAGAAACAAGGTCTCACTCTTGCCCAGGTTAGAGTACAGTGGCACAATCATAGCTCAGTGCAGTTTCAACTCCCGAGCTCAAGTGATCCTCCTACCTCAGCCTCAGGAGCAGCTGGGACTGCTCCTACGTCCGCTAATTGTTTTTATTTTTTGTGGAGACAGGGTCTCACTATGTCAGCCAGCCTGGTTAAATTTTCTTTATTGTTAAGACCAGCTCGCATTGAGTGTTCTGTTACCTTCAATCAAAACTGCTCAACTAAGAGAGTTCTGGAATCCTAACGTGACCTGGGATGAGAGGAGAGGACATGAATGTCAGCGAGTCACAGGGTCCAGGCTGTGACAGTCAGGACACAGCAGCACTTGACAGAGGCATGACCCAGCCAGGTGCAGACCTCCCAGCCCTGACTCCCAAGCTCCCGCGGAAGCCAAAGAACCCTGGACGGTGGGCTTATGGCGCCCACCTGAGGACTCCTCTGGAATGGACTCAGAAACCCCCAGGAAGGACCCAGAAATCCCTGCTTTGGCACCAGACAGACCACGATGCAAATCCTGGCTCTGTTTTGTTAGTTTGTTACCTGGGGCAAGGATCTGAATATGTCTCAAAATATCCTTGTCTTAAAAGGGGGAGCTAATAAGACTCACCCCCCAGAGCTGCTGTTACGGTACAGCTGGGTGCAGATCCCAGCTCTGTCCCTGTCAGGTGTTGCCTCTGTGCCTCAGTTTCCTCATCTGTAGAACAGAATAAAAATAGGGCCTAGTCCCTAGGATGGGCATGAGGACAAGTGAGTTAATACATGTAAAGCGCTTGGCACAGTGTCTGGCAAATAATAGTTTTCAGTCACTTTTGTCTGTCTTCATACATGACCCCCACGGTCCCGTTGGAGAACTCTGCATCACACACACTAGCAAATGCAGACTCTGCAATTCCATTTAGTGAGGCAGGAAGGAAGGGAGGGAGGGGACAAAGTTTATCACAGGGTTGTTTATAATAATAAAGCTAGGTGATAATTTCAATGTCCTTCAAAAATCTTTTACACAAATTATAGGATCTATAAAAAGGAACACTATGCTTCTATAAAAACAAGAATATACTGCCATAATTAATGCTATTTAATGGAAAGTATCCATAATAGAATGCTAAGTGGAACTAAAGATTAAGAAGCAGAGTATACAGCATAACCTTTTGTAATAAATGTATGTATCACATGCACAGGGAAAACATTGGAAAGATGGTCAAAATCTGAACGGGGTTACCTTTGGGGAGTGGGATTACAGATATTTGCTTTCTTGTTTATGTCTTTTATCATGGCCCAATTTTTAAAATGAGCCTGACTTTCACAATGAGAAAAAAAATACATATTTAGCCATTTTCATTAAATAATAAATAACGCTCTGATGGTCATTTCCCAGCACAGCTCAGTTTGAGCCCAGGACTCTGAGCTTCCTCCACCCCACTCTGCTCCTCCCTCCTCAACCCTGAAACCCCTGCGGCCTCCTCCCGCCCTGGCTCCCACACCCCTTGGTTCTCCACTATTGCTGTTTCTTCAGACCGGCTTGCACTTATTTTCAGGAGTCTTTCTCTCCCTCCGGACTGGGAGTAGGCAGGATGCTGGCACAGACTCCTGGTCGTGGTTCTAAAAGCAACCCTGCCTTCCATCCCAGGCAGGAGCTGTAAAGGATTCTAGTGTGCATCCTCAGTGCCCAGCACAGTGTGTGACACCAGGAGAAGGCATGTAGCCCATGCAGCCACCCAGGGCCCCGGGCTCAGAAAAGCCTGTCCTTGGGGTTTGACATTCTGCAGTTCTAGTCTTACAACTCTTAATAATTTTATCTTGGAATGTGTGTTTTGTAAGTGATGTCTACTGGGCCAAGGGTCATGCACAGGGACTTGGAGCCTCAGCTCACATGCTGGCCCTCCTCTGCTGCCTGAGGGACAAGGGCTCAGAGTCCCACTCCCCACCCCAAGAACACTATGGTCCTCAGCACCCGCCCCCCCGGAGGTGGCCTTGGTGCAGACACAGGGACAGTCAGTGTCAGAGCCTGGGCACCCATGATGGTCTACACTTCCCCACCAGTATCCTCCTGCCCCGGGGAACACAACATTACATAGCAAAAAAAACAAAAAAAAACCACCCTGTCCACTTAAGGGAAATACCATGGAAGAAAAGAAAAAGCTTTTTTCCCAGCTTTTTGAACAAAGGGCTCACATTTTCATTTTGCACTAGGTTCTGCAAATTATGCAGCCAGCCCTGAAGCCAGGTAAGTATTTGTCAGATGGATGAAATATCGCAGGAGTGAGAGGAGCAATCGGTAGGATGGAATTCTCCTCTTAGCTTAGCGGACAGCAACTCTATCCTTCCAGTCACCAAAATTCATGGACTCATCACTGACATGTCTCTATCTTTTACACCCATCATTCAACCCACCAGAAATTGCTGCTGGATCTGCCAAAATAAATTCCAACTCCTGTCTTCTTGGCAGCTCTACTGTGATTGCCCTGCCTCCTGCCACAGTCCTTGTCACCTGGATCATTGAAACATCCCCACTGGTCCCTGCTTCTGCTGTCTGTGTTCTAAGGTCTATTCTCATTTCACCACCTGAGCGATCCTTTTACCTTGCAAGTCAGATCATGTCACTCCTTATTACTGCCCTGAAATGTCTGCAAAGTACAAATTCTACTGCTTCTAAAATGTTTTCAGTGCCTTTTGAGTAACGTTACTACAGCAAAACTTGACACATACTACCTTACCCAAATGAGGAAGGCTCCCATCACCAGCGATGCTGTGTGATCTCAGGAACCCCTGATATGATGTGAACAGGCCCCTTGCCTCTGGGGTACGCTCTCCAAAACCCACAACCTGAGTCATCATGAGAAAAATATGAGACAAACCCAGATTGGGGGACTCTCTACAGGACACCGGCCAGGATTTCTAAAGACTGTCAAGGTCATAAAAAACAAGGAAAGACTGAGCAAAACTGCCAGAACTCAGGAGACTGGGGAGACAACAACTAAATGCAATGTGGTACCCTGCATTGGTTCCTGGAGCAGAAAGAGGAGATGATGGAATAACGGGCCAAATTCAAATAAGGTCTGGAGTTTAGATAATAGTCGCTTTAGATAATAGTTGCTTTTAAAGTTGTTACCTACAGATGCTCCTCAACTTACCATGGGATTATGTCCAGATAAACCTGTTGTAAAGTTGGAAATTGTAAGTTGAGCCATCATAAGTAGGAGATCATCTGTGTTTTATTTTACTGCATTTATTTTTCAAATCAGAAAAAGGTTTTGAATTTTGTCAAAGGCTTATGAAGATAGTCTTCTGGCTTTTTTTCTTCTCAGATATATTAGTACGTGAATTATACTAATGGTTTTCTAATGTTGAATAATGCTTGAATTTTTGGAATAAATCTCACTATCAGGAAAAAAGTGGATTTGATAAAGGCGAAAGTCCTCAAATGGTCTTCAAGGCATTCCTTTCTCTCTTCCCCTCCCACTACCCCCATCCCACCCCATCACCCCTCTGTGTTTGTGTGTTAAGGCTGCCATAACTAAGTACCACCAAGGGGTGGCTGGAACAACAGAAATGCATTGTCTCACAGTTCTGGAGGCTGGAAGTCTGAGGTCTAGGTTGCTAAGTCATCAAGGTTGCTTCCTTCCAAGGGCTGTGAGAGAGAATCTAATCTGTTCCGTGCCTCTCCCCAGCTCCCAGTGGTTTGCTGGCAATCTTTGTTGTTTTAGGCCTGTAGAAGCATCACCCCAATCTCTGTCTTCAGCACTGCATGGCATTCATCCTCTGTGCATGTGTCTGCATCCAAATTTCCCCTTTCTATAAGGACACGAGTTCACATTGGATTGGAACACCTCTAATGATCTCATCTTAGCTAATTACATCTGCAATGACCCTAATTCCGAATAAGGTCATCTTCTCATGTACTGAGGGTTAGGACTTTAGCATATTCATTTGGAGGGTGGGGACATCGTTCACCCAAAACACTTGCTGACCCCCCTGCCTTAGGGCAGTGACTGGCTGTTCACTCCCTGGGAAAGCTCTTTCTAGATGTCACTCCGAGTGTTTGCTCCAGCGCACCTGCCCACCGAGGCCCACTCTGCCCTCCACGTGCAGCTGCACCTCCCCAGCCTTCCTGACATACTGGACCATTTGTTTGTGTGTCATACTGTCAGTTGCTGACTGTCTCTCTCCTCTGGAGCATGTAAGCTTGACGAGAGCAGGGGACCTCATCTACGCTGACTGCTGTACCCCACATGCCTAAGAGACTGCTTGAGTCACAGTAAGACATGTAAGAAGGTGCAATAAACAGTTGTTAAAGGCCGGGCACGGTGGCTCACGCCTGTAATCCTAGCACTCTGGGAAGCCGAGGCAGGTGGATCGTTTGAGTTCAGGAGATTGAAACAAGCCTGAACAAGAGCGAGGCCCCCGTCTCTACTAAAAAATAGAAAGAAATTAGCTGGACAATTAAAAATATAGAGAAAACATTAGCCGGACATGGTGGCACATGCCTGTAGTCCCAGCGACTCGAGAGGCTGAGGCAGAAGGATTGCTCGAGCCCAGGAGTTTGAGGTTGCTGCAAGCTAGGCTAATGCCACGGCACTCTAGCCAGGGTGACAGAGCGGACTCTGCCTTAAAAAAAAAAAAAATAGTTCTTAAAGAAAGACAAGGAAAAGGATGAAAGATAGATTCTATTTCTGAGGACTGGAAGACCCTCCAGTGACCTGCCTTATGTTTACCTTGCCTCCAGACTCCAGGAAGTAACACTGGTGGGAAAGTTGAATCCACCACAGCTGTAAGAAATGACTTAGCAAAGCACAAGACCACTGGCTGCTTCTGGCAACACCTGAGACCAAGAAAAAAGGAAAAAAAGAATCTATTCTTAAAGGCCAGCACCTGTAGTTGTAAGATTTGTCCAGGAGAGGGCAGCATTACCATTCCCTTCAAATCAAACCAAATAACTGGCAGCCATCAGGTGAAGTGATGCACTTCAAAATCCCTCTCTGCCGCCTGGAAGTGCACAACTGTAGGTTGGGTTGGGCAGCCCACATCTAGAACCCAACGCCACCCTTTAAGGTCTGCAAACCCTTTCGTAGGCATTCATTCTCCCCGTAAAGTCCTCCCGGAAGACAGTTTAGCCATAGCCAGAGCGTAAATGGAGTTTGAACTGAGCAATTGAACTGTATCACCCATGTGGTCGCCTGTTACTCAACTTGTCACAAGATTCAAGCACTTGACGGTCCTGTCCCTGTGGTCAACCTTCTTCTTTTCCAGCCCACAGATGCTTCCTCCAGAAGGTTCTAAGCCTCTTTGACTTAACCCACACTTTCAAATACAGCACATTTGGACACACTTGGCCACACAGATAGAAGGTATTCAGAAAGCAAGTCTCAGAGAACTGAAAATATTTCCAGTTTTCTTACAACTCACATTTTGGTCCTCCAGCCTGGACTGCCATAACAAAACACCAAGCACTGGGTGATTTAAACCACAGAAATGTCTTCCTCACCGTTCTGGAAACTGGAGGTCCTAGATTAGGGCGCCAGCAGGGTCCGGTTCTGGTGAGGACACCATCCTGGCTTGCAGACGGCCACTTTCTCAATGTGTCCCCACATGGCGAGGAGAAAGAGAAGGACCACTCTGGTCTCTTCCGCTTCAGATGAGGACACTAATCCCCTCATGGGGCCCTACCCTCATGACCTCATTTGAAGCCAGTCACCTCTCCAAAGGCCCCACCTCCAAATACCATCACACTGGGGGTTAGGACTTCAACATATGAATTGGGGGGGACACAAACATTGAGTCCACAACAAGCACTATGTCCTAGTTTGACTGGAATGATTTCCTTCCGTGATAGTGCTCTCTTGCATATTCATCTGGCAAGGCTCTAGCAATTCTAGCAACCTTTTATCTGTCTTTGATGCAGCCTTGCTTCTTTTCTCTTACATGCGGCCACTTGTTCCCAGCTCCACCCTACGTGTCCCAACCAGCATAGTCAACATTCTGCTGCCAAAGTAGTATCCTTGGTTGCAGTAAAAATAACCTGCACAAATGGTTAACACGGGGTGGGGGTGGAGGGGTTGGAGATGGAAACTGGGCAGATGGGAGACAGGCAGGGAAGATGACTTTTCATGGCTAGCTTTTAATTATTTTAATTTTTGAAACATGTGACATAGTTCCTAGTACACAATTTAAATGTAAAAACTAATTTTAAAATGTTAAAAAGTAATAACCATAGTGCTGGGAAGCCTGTGGTGCAGCCGAAGTGCCTGCTCTGAGTGCAGCTGTGGTGTCTGCGCTCGTGTGTCCTCTGTCTGCTCCGTCTCAGCATCCACCCAGAGAGCCCAGGAGGCCTCCAGCCAATTCCAGGGAGCATCTTTCTGGGCCCTGGGCTTAGAGACCTGTGGTTCTCCTTGTTCCCTCTGCTCCAGACTCTCCAAATTAGCTCACTATGGGCTCTCTTGGTCCTTGTCTGTTTCAAGTCACTGGTCTGTCAACTGTCTGCACTCAGGGCCTCCACCACCGGTCCGGGCGCCCTGGCCTCTCTGCATCTCCCACTTGGCCTTTCTAACCTTATGGTTTCTAAATGCAATTGCAAACAGCTCCACAAATAGATCCTCCACTTTCTTGTGCACCAAAGCAACCTCCACCTGTAGGTTTTAATTTCACCCTGGCAGTGACTTCTCATCGATTAACATTGTCTTTTGGAACCCACCTACTTGCCCTGAGAGCATTCCCATTATCTTTCAATTAAAAAAGGACCAGACCCTTGATTTATAATTTAATATACATCTATCCAGCTTCCTGCTGAAATGACCTCTTCCAACCCAATGCCACAGGCCTGATTCAGCCTGCATATGAGTTTCTTTGGCTGCACAGGGTGGCTTTCTGTGTTTGTTTAAATCTTTCAAATATTGAGACTTTTTTACATTTAAGAAATTTGAGGATTTATATGCTCTTCTTTAAAATTTGGAAGATCTGGTAACACTGAGCCCATGGCAAAAATCAGCTAAACCTGGTAAGGAAAAGAGCTCCTAGAAATAGAGCCACACTCACACCATCCCTGGATTGTCAACAAAAGTTCCAAAGCAATCCAGTGGGGAAAGAAAATTTTTTATCTCAGTTTTTTACCAACAATACAGTGCTGGAATAACTAGACATGGGAAAAATATAAACTTTGACCCCTACATCATACATGAACATTATTTTGAGACAGATCATAGACCTAAACATAAAAGCTAAAATTATAAAGATTTCGAAGGAAAACAAGGACTATCTTTTTGACTTGCGGGTAAGCAAAACTTTCATAGATAAGTCAAAGGATGCAATGACCCTAAAAGAAAAAAATTCAAACGTGCATTTGAATCACCTGGTGATCTTGTTAAAATGCAGACTCTAAATCTGTAGGTTATAGTGGAGCCTGAGATTCTGCATTTCTAATAATCTCCCAGATGATGCCAATGCTGCTGGTCCTTTTTGAGTAGCAAGGAGCTAGTCAACTCATCTTGCCCAAATAAAGAGTCTCCACTCAGCTTTTCAATGTCTCATCCTTAACTATGAACAGACTGCTAAAGAAGACAGACTTTTGAGGATGGCCACTAACATGAAGAGAAACTAAAACAAATCAGTATTTTTATAAAAGGACCCCAAAAAACAGAGACAAAACAGAAGAAAAACTAAAAAAAAAAAAAAAATTCACTCTAATACCTTCAGAGAGACAGGAGAAAATATTCCTCTCCATAAAACCAGGATGGAATAGTATGGAAAGAAGACAGCAGGGAAAAAAAAGTTCATGGGAATTAAAAATAAGAGAACTGAAATTTAAAATGCTTGAAGATAATGTAAGGAAATATCCCAGAAAACCGGAACAACAAAAATCAAACAATAGGTTTAGAGATTCAGTTCTGCAAGATGAAAAAAGTTCTTGAGTTCTTTTTGGTTGTATAACAATGTAAATCTACAACACTACTGAACTATACATTTAAAAATGATTAAGATGATACATTTTATGTTGTGTATATTTTAGCACAATTAAAAATAAAAATCAAATAGACAAAAAAACCCAAAGAGATAGAAAATATAAAATTAAAGGATCAATCCAAAAAGTTTAACTTCCAAATAACAGGCATTCCAGAAAGAGAACAAAGAAAATGGAAGACGTGGTGGCTCAGGCCTGTAATCGTAGCACTCTGGGAGGCAAAGGTGGGAGGATCACTTGAGCTCAGGAGTTCCAGATCAGCCTGGGAAAGAGCCAGACTATGTCTTTCTACTAAAAATAGAACAACTAGCCGGGTGTTGTGGAGTGCCTGTATTCCCAGATACTCAGGAGGCTGAGGCAAGAGGATCACTTGAGCCCAGGAATTTGAGGTTGCAGTGAGATGTGATGATGCCACTGCACTCTACCCAGGGTGACAAAGACTCTGTCTCCAAAAAAAGAAAGAAAGAAAAAGAAAACGGAAGAGAGGATATTGTCAAGGAAATAATAAAAGAAAATTTCTTCCAGGACTAAAGCACATGAGTTTCCATTTTGAATGAGTGATCAGTACAAAAAAATAAGAAAGTGGTAAAGCAAGACATATCATTATAAAATTTCAAGCAAATAGGTTAAGGATAAAATCCTAAGTCTTCCAGTGATGAGGGAGATATATTAATAATATACAAAAGATTAGGAATATGAACAGGAATCACATTTTTAATAGCAACCCTCGAAGGTATAAGAAAATGGAGTAATTCCTTTAAAGTGATAAGGGGAAATTATTTTCAAACTTGAATATCCATCCCAACAACAAATCAAGCATTAGAATAGAAGTAAGACATTTTCAAATATGCAAAGGCTCTGACAACATAGTCCCTATCTTCCTTTCTTAGGAAGTTACTAAAGGAGGTGCTTTAGCAAAACAAGGAAGTAAACCAATAAAAAAGAAGATCCAGGAAATGGACAAAACCAGCCTAGAACAGCAATAAAGGAAAATCCCAGAATGACAACTGGGCAGCAAGTCTGCAGAGCAGTCAATTCAGATGGAAACAAGAGGAAGGCTGGCTCTGAGACAGAGACTCCTGAGAAAAAGTGGAACTTACATATTTGACTATATGGAAAATATTATTTCTAAACTTTCTGAGAGAGTCTTAGAGCACTTCGGGGGACAAGCCAATTGTACATATTGTATATAGAAAAATCAGATAAATGAGAGAAAAAAGGCAATAACCCTAACAAAAATGAAGGGCTACATAATCTGGAAGGCATGAGTATAGTGCATTTCTTGGCTCATCAGCAAACAATATTTGCATACATAATAACTTTACTACAGATTATTAGCTTAACAAAAAATTATGACAAACTATGTAGTGGGAAGCAGAAGTGATAGAATCAAATTCTTATCTACCATGGTAGGAAGTCAGTAGATAATGCCAAAAATTAACAAATCAAGGCTAGGTGGTGCGGTGGCTCAGGCCTGTAATTCTAGCACTCTGGGAGGCCAAGGCAGGAGGATACCTTGCGGTCAGGAGTGCGAGACTAGGCTAAGTAAGAGCAAGACCCTGTCTCTACCAAAAATAGAAAAAATTAGCTGGATCTCCTTGAGCCCAGGAATTTGAGGTTGCAATGAGCTTATGATAATGCCACTGTACTCTACCTGTGGTAACCAAGCGAGGCTGTCTAAAAAAAAAAAAAAAAAAAAAATAGCGGTATTGGCCGGGCGCGGTGGCTTACGCCTGTAATCCTAGCACTCTGGGAGGCCGAGGCGGGAGGATCACTCAAGGTCAGGAGTTCGAGACCAGCCTGAGCAAGAGCGAGACCCTGTCTCTACTAAAAATAGAAAGAAATGATCTGGACAGCTAAAAATATATATAGAAAAAAATTAACTGGACATGGTGGCACATGCCTGTAGTCCCAGCTACTCGGAAGGCTGAGGCAGAAGGATTGCTTAAGCTCAGGAGTTTGAGGTTGCTGTGAGCTTGTCGCCATGGCACTCTAGCCCAGGCAACAGAACGAGACTCTGTCTCAAAAAAGAAAAGAAAAGAAAAGAAATAGCGGTATAAACATTTATTTAGAAATATGAAGGTAAATATCAAGATGAATGTGTGAAAGAGTTGAGGATATTGCCTCTGAAGAGTAGGACAGGTAATTTCATTACAAGCTTTTTAGTATTATATGTACACATATTTTAAACTATATGCATTATTTTAACTTCATAGACGATGTTAAAATGTTAGCATATAATTTGGGGGGATGTGCAATGTCCTGAAGCTTTTAAGTAATCTGCTTTTTAAGGGCTGTTGGGGGCCTTAATGATAGGGGCTAGTTTTTGTTCAATTTTTGGGCCCCTCCCCCGCCAATACTTAATAGAAAATAAATTTTTTTTGCATGTAGAAGGGACTCAGTTAAGTTTGTTATATTCTCCCTAGAAGACGGCGAATAGAAACCTAGGCACACAGGCAGAAGGTGCAGATGTGGCACAAAGATGAGGTCAAATTCTGAACGCAGATGAGTAGGAAGGTATGCCCCTGCCAGAGGTACTGGAAGGTGAGAGTTTCAAAGGCAGGAAAAAATCACGTTCGGGAGCTCCCCAGGCATAGAAATGGAGGTATGAAAGGAACCCAGAGGGGCCCATCTGAGTTGCCTATTCACCTAGGTGACTTCTCTTTCCTTTCCTTCATTATCTTTTTAACGACGTGTAGTTACATAATTAAGAATTTGTTTATTGCCTGTTTCCTTCTCCAGACTATAAGTTTCACGAAAGCGGGACCTCGTCTACTTCATTTACCACTGTATCCCCAGCACAGAGCAAGAGCCAAGTATTTATTTGTTGGAGAAATGAATGCGTGAGGAGCCATTAACCTGGAATGCAAAAGGGGCAACCACAAGCTGAGAGCAAAGAATCCCGCTGGGAGATGACAAGGGCGAGCTTTTTGCGGGGTCTCTGAAATGAGAAGACCAGAAGGGTGGGCTTGGACCTCCAGGAAAAGCGTGAGGGAGAAGACGGACAGTGAAACAAGCACTGAGGAATGCCAGCTCCGTGGATAGTAGTGGGTGGATGTGACGGAAGGACTCTGTGGGAACGTAGAGGCGGGGCGATGACATTGCGCATGCGCAAGATTAGCCACCTCCTAACTCCCCTGGCGCGCCTGCGTGCGCGTACACGAGGGGTTGGAGCGGAAATGGTGCCGCGGGACCGCGCGTCCGGGCGGCGAGCGGAAGTGGGTGTGAGAGCGGAAGTGGCCGGCTAGAGCCGGGGGCTGGGCGGGGACCAGGCTTCCCGGTGAGGCGGCAGCAGCGGCGGCGGCGGCTCGGCAGGCGGGTTCAGGCTTCTGGGGCCAGGTCGGTTGGGTGGGTGGGTATCTCCACAGTCAGTGCGTGCGTGGGCCAGCGCGTGCGTCTTCCCCCTCCCTCCACCCCGATCCCTTTCCCCTTCTCCCTTAACCTCCTACCCCACCCAGCCCCCCTCCTCAGGGGGCAGCAGGGCCTCTCCCTCAATCCTTCCTTCCCTAACCCACCCTCACCCGCCCTTGTTTCTCCTTCCCCTGCTCGGGGCAGCCGCCGCCATGATCCTGCTGGAGGTGAACAACCGCATCATCGAGGAGACGCTCGCGCTCAAGTTCGAGAACGCGGCCGCAGGGTGAGCGCGCGGCCGTGGGTTGCGGGGGAGGCAGAGTTGACCCCAGCGAATCCCCCCAGTGGGGTCGTCCAGCCCCGCAGACCTGGAGGAGAAAGATGGGAGGCCTGGCAGGGTGTAGGGGCTGCCCCGGCGGGACAGACGTGGGAGGCGATTGGGTGCGGCGGGGAGAGGGGCAGAGATGCGTGGGGAGAGGCTCGGAGGAGGGATGCGGAAGCAGCGAACAGACAGGAGAGTGCGTGCCAAAGGGCTGGAGACCTGTGGGACGTGAGGGCAGCTTGGGCTGGAACTCGAGCTGGAGGAGCCTACTGCCCTCTGGGGCGAGAAGGGGACCCTTCCCTCCGTATTCCCCGACATTGTTCTGAACCCAGAGAGAGCTCGTTTGGAATTGGGTTGGAAGGAGTTTTCAGGAATTCCCAGGACTGGAGGAGGGAAGATGCAGGCCCAGATCGCCACCAGCGTTCTAGTTCCCCACCCCCATGTCCTCTAAAAGGAGCAGGAGGGAAGACTGAAAGCCGACCCAGTCTTGCAGGCAGAAAAATGCGATCTCTCTAGTTGCCCTTCCCTGAACCCTACCGTGAGAGACACTGGCCATTTTGTTACATATTTCTCAAGCAAAGCTAAGATCCACACCCCTGCCTTATCTTTCTTTTGAGGTTCTAATGCTCTTTCCCCACCCACTATCCTTTATCTGGTTATCTTTTAAATTCTTGTAGGAGACCCTTGGTCTTTGATTTCTTCTGTGGTAAACCGTGGCCCAGTTAACACACGTCAAAACCTCCAGAATCTGTAAAGTTCTGAGATAACCTTTCTTATGATTGGTCTTTTTTAAAGATAAGCATAGAGCATATTTCCAAGGCAGCCTTCTCTGTCAAACACAAGAATCAGTAGAAGACAAACAACCTCCTCCCCCAAAGCTGCTTTGCTTTTCTTATATATTTAAAACATGAGCCGAGAGTTTTAGCTTCTAATTTTTGGTGGCTTGTGGCCAATCCCTTTGCCTCATTTCCCCATCTGGGAGGATGGAGCTTCACATCTTGGTTTCACAGTTGAGGAAATAAGTGCAAACTGTTTCTGGTGAACTGGGAACTAGTAATAGGAAAGTACTTGGAGATCCACAGATGAGAGAGGATTGGTGGAAGGGAAATTCTAAGTGGTCATAATAATGCACTTATGGCTTAAAAGGCATTATAAAAAAGAGTACTAACTCACCGCTTAAATTGAATATATTGTGTGTGTGTCCTGTCTCTTTCATAATGCCGCAGATTTTTGTCTGTAAAACAAAGCACTACTTTCCTTGAAGTAATGTGTGCAGGGAGCAGTACTGTTTCCTGCCAGGAGCTGCAGTTGCTTATATTTTAAGCTGACTTGCTTCTTTCTTATCTTCAGCCCCTCTTACCAGTTGCTTTGCATTTTAAATATTCAAGTGAATCAGCCCAGGTCTTATTTTGGGTGATTGCTATGTACTTTTTTTGAGCAGTGTAGCACACAGGAGGAAGTTGAATTAACTTCTGCATTTTCACAACTGATCTTAATGCATCCTCAGGTCCAGACTAGCAAAGAATGAGACCTGGGTGGTTATAAGCTGATCTACAAGATAAATGGCTATGTATTTTCAAGTAGAGGCATGCCTTTTACTGTAGGAGTGCATTCATGTATCTATTTGTGTATTAATAACTTGTGATTCTAAAATGTGGCCCATTATTTTCTTTTAGAAAATTATTCTTAAAAATAACAGGTAATCCTTTCAGAGGGATTAAACTAGGCCCTCAAGTCTGGAAGACATAAATTACAACTTCCAAGACTTTTTTTTACAAAGGTGTGTATTGTAGCAAAGTTGAATGTTGGGGGGCAGTGCTAAGTTTCAGCTTTTATTCTGGCCCATCTCCCCTTTGAGATGTGACTTTCAATAAGTGAGCTCAAAATATTCTGCTGAAATTACTTTGAAAGTCTTTGAAAAGATACTATGATATGGTGCCTAGTAGATAGGGCTTTCCTAGTGTTACAGTTTTAACACCTAAGCAGAAGCCTAAAACAAGTGTATAAGTTTTCAGGCATCCCAGTAAGATGAGGCAGGAGCGAAGCAGTTAAATATTTATCAAGGCTTATGCCTACAGGAGAACTTCAACAAAGCCTTGCCTGGTGTGATCATCATAAACACTTATGGGATTCTACCAGTGCTCAGCACCAGGCAGCAACAGAAAAAGAGGGCCTTTCAGAGAGCCTAATAGCTAAGTTATGGAGGAGCTAAGGGGTGAGGTGTTGGAGTGAGAATCAGAGCAAGACATTAAAGAAAGGGAGTAGCTTGGAGGAGAAACCTAAGAGATTTGAAAGGCTTTGCCAGTGTGGGAACCTGCTGAGAAATGTCAGCTCCACCCTGAATTTTACACTTCTCAGAATAAACCAGTTGGGGAAAGTACAATTCAGAGCAACCTTTCCAGAATGTGTCTTCTACCTCTGGGATGTCTAGTAAGATAGCTATACATACATGTGGCTGGCTAAATTTAAGTAAAAATTAATTGAGGTGAAATAAATTTAAAATTGAGTTCCTCAGTCACAGGCCACATTTCTGGTGCTCAGTTGCCACGTGTGGCTAGTAAGCTGCTGTGCTTATCGCAGATGTGGAACATTTCCATTATTGCAGAAAGTTCTGTTGGACAGCACTGTTCCAGCTACTGAAAATGAAAGCATGAGATAGTCTTAAAAATAGTTCTGTGGCACATACTTCAAAGTGCATTGCATTAATTTTCCTTTTGAGGTTGATCTTTTTTTAATGATGCCTCTTGGATCATCTTGCTGAATCTTCTTGCCTGTGACATCCTACTAAAAGCTAAACTTCCTTCTGAGTAAAGCAGTTCTGTCATCTAAACTGTTCAAGAATACATTTGGTTATGATAACCTTTTAATTTGGAGGCAGTTCAACAAAGCCTACGGTTTGTTCCAAACAAATTGCTTTTTACTTTTTCCTGTCACACTCCTGGGAGTGGCTTATTCAAATGATCCATATATCCTCATAAAGTGATAATTATAGGTAAATTGTCTTCCCAACAGCCTCCAAACTGAGAGAATGTGAGTGATTAAAAAGCTATACCCCAACACTGCAAATAACCTCATGCACAGGTCTAATCAACAGCATTGCATTTTCATTTAAGAATTCTTACCCAAACCCCTAATTAAAGCAGAAGTAATCTGGCAAATTAATTTAATTCTTTTGTTAGTATGCACACCAAGAACCTTTTCAGCCTCAGAAGCTAGGCCTGTCAACTTAGCTAGAGTCTGGAGTCCAAAATTGAGGAAATGCTGTCAGATGCAAATTGCTGTTGATTTTAAGTGTATGCTGGCTCCGTGCCACAGCCTGTGCACATTGTGGGGAGCTGTGGTACAGTGAGGGGGAGTGAAGCTCAGTACGCAAGCCGTGCCAGTTGGGGTGGGCGAGGATTATGGGAAGAGAAATTTGAGAAAGGCATAAATTACATCTTGCTGATAGCTTGTTCTCATTCCCGAATATGTTGCATATGTCCTCAGAGAGATAGGCTGGTCTGAAATGATTTGGAATTAGGACATTGTTTAACATTTAGAAGAAATGGAATGTAGTGTCTGACTTGCTAAGAAGATCTGGTTGGTCTTTTTACAAGTCATTATAGTTACACACTGCTGCCTGCCCTCTGGCCCCAGAGATGCACTCCACCAAACTGATGACTCCTTAAGGGCTGGATCTAAAATTTTAGTCATTTTTGTTTTGCCAGCATCCTCGTTGTGTATAGAGTCAGTTCAGTAAATGTTTCTTGAAGGAATTAATGAAGCCAGATAGAATAATTCTTGGTTTCTTTAGGAGCTATCACTTTTCTGACATTATGTGAATTGGCTTTTAGGTCTCCTTTTCTCCATATTTTTTGAGATATGGCTTAGCAAAGAATAGGACCACCTCTGACCTAATATGATCCATTTTTGACTGATTATTGACATTCCAGAAGCTTCCTTGGAAAAAGGATGGAAGAAATTTTTTTCTAAAGGATTTTAAGAATAGCTCTTGAAACCCATCTGAGTGGATTGAATGTGTTTTAGTGTCTTGGGCTGTCCAGTCAGTAACTCTGAGGACTTACCCAGCTGGCTTGTTCTAGGATTCCAGACATTACAACAGACTGGCGCTAGTAGGAGTCCTGTTTCTCCTTGTACTGCTAAGCAATTCCTGATTCAGGGAGTTACCACAATCCTAAAACCTCTCCCAACCACAGTTGGTCTCCTCTGACTCCATCTAGAAGAAAAACCAATTTATCAACCCTCTATGAACCAGGCATTGTGCTATATGCTTTAAGAGGGTTTCATTTAACTTCAAAATGCGTATCTTTTGTGACAGACAGTAGATCCCATTTACAGTGGAGAAAACTAGGGCTCTTGGGGTTGGGGAGGGTAGGCCTTGGGTAACTGCTAGGTATCAAGCACTGTGCTAGGCATCCTTCACTGTGATTCTTGACCCTGTTTATCATGTGACACACATAGAACATGATCATATTTGTATGGCACATTTGGGTAAATGGTCTAACCTAAGGATCCTGCCACTGGCTGCCCTAAGGGGTATGGGATCATTATCTCACCATATCTGTAACTTAAATAGGAGGCACTGGTTGGGAAACTTTGCTGTATAGTAGTCCCCCATTATCCATGGTTTCACTTTCTGCAGTTTCAGTTACCTGCAGTTAGCCATAGTCCAAATATATTAAATGGAAAATCCCAGGAATAAATAATTCGTAAGTTTTAAATTGTGCACTGTTCTGAGTAGTATAATAAAATCTTGCACCGTCCCGCCCTGGACATAAATCTTTCCTTTGTCCAGCATATCCACACTATAGATCGACTATTGCAACATTGTGGTGCTGTGTTCAAGTAACCCTTTATTTAATAATGGCCCAAAACAAGAGTAGTGATGCTGGCAATTTCGATATGCCAAAGAGAAGCTGTAGATTGCTTTCTTTAGGTAAAAAGGTGACCTTGGTGTTCCTCAGCTAGGGTTCGGTACTGTCTGCAATTTTAATCATCCACTGGGGGTCTTGGAATGTATCCCCCACGGACAAGAGAAGACTACTGTACATATATCATCTCAATTCATCTTCACAGCAACCTTGTGAGGTAGGTCTTGCCCCATTTTATAGAAGAGGAACCTGAAGTTCAGTGACACTTGAGTTACATTGCCTGTGGTCACACAGCCAGTAAGTGACAACTTAATTGAACTCTGAAGGACTTATTTTTTCTGTAATTAAACTGATTCCTGGCATCTGAAACTTTAGCAGATGTTTAATAACTTAACCATTTGTCATTTTGGCCTATTCAATGGTATGCTTTCCTCCAGGCCAGTCTGCTCCTGTGTCTCTGTGATTTTAAACCACAAAAGTAAAATAACAAGCACCTGGAGAAACAATCAATCCTGTTACACGGGATATTTCACACTCAGTCTCCTTGTTGGGACATGGCATTCTGTAACTCCCAGGTGACTTCTCATGAAGTCTCCTGGGGCCTAATGCTCTCCTCAGCAGCCTTTCTCCTCTACAACCTTTTGTGCAGCCATAAATAGTAAACTAAAATATGGCAGTGATTTGACAGATATTCCTAAGTCAGGCAGCAAACCACTTAGGATCGATCTTGTGACTTCTCCTGCTGGGGAGAAGGTACTTTATACCTAGAGAAATTCAGAATTTCAGAGAGTCAAAATGTCTATGCCTTGGAACCCTAAGATTTATTAACAGTTGATTTTTTCAGATCTGGTGAAGAAGTGGGAGAGTGAGGAACTCATCCATCCTTAACTGTGTTAAAAAAAAGAGAAAATTAAATCACCTACTAAGTGATGGAATTTATGGGCTTTTTCCTGACTCTTTGACACAGCCAACCTTCCCCAGGAAAATGTGCTTCAGTGCTTCCTCCCATTGGTTATCCTCTTGATATTTCATTCAGATGGGCCATGCTGAATGTTTCCACTTCTTTGTCCTTTGCTCTTGTTTTCTAGAGGTGAGAAATGGTTTTTGGCCATTCATTGCCTTTGTTTCCTGGCTACAGTTTCAAAATGAAAGCTCAGAAGCAATTTAAATTTTCATCTAGTTCTTTTCTCTTATTCTGGACTCATTGCTTCTCCATAAAGCCACTTGATCCTTCCATTCTTAGAGACACCCAACATGCTTTTCCTAAGTCACGTGTGAATGGCTTTGAGAACCACGTGGAACTTGGTATATGATTCATATAGGCTGATTTTCAGAAGGGCTAGTATGTGCTTAATAGAAGCCAGTTTCCTTGAAAAGTATTGCTTGACCTCTGTATCAGCTTTTTAACAGTCATGAACCATGTTATATATTCCATTATTTCTCAGTAACCCTGGAGGGCAACTCAGTCTTGGTTCCTTTCACAGGTAAGAAAGCAGAGATAGCATAAGATATGTACTTGATTGAGAGGTCTTGAGCAAGTTAGGCAGAAATAAATGTGAAAATGTGTATATCTTGTCTGTTAGCCCATAAAGCAAAGTGGAATCACTGCATTATAGGCAGCAAGCAGGAAAATCTTCATTTGTTTCCTGTCATTAGCTTTGAGGAGAAGGGGGGGATGATATAAAGTGACTTTTCACCAAGGGTTAACTGATCATTGTTCATAGGTAGAATGTAGGTCATGTGCAGGCTAAGCTGCAAATCACACAGAAGATACTAAGTAGTCATTGCCTTCCAGGATGCTCTGTTTCAGATCTATTCTCTTGTTTTATCTGTAGTAGTTCCATGAGGTAAATAGGTTCATTTGTATTCTTTCATTTTATTGATGATAGGTGAGAAGACAAAGGCATTCATGATGTTAGTTTGTACCAGAACATGAGCCTGAGAAAGCTAAAGTTGTAAAACAGATGTCTTGACTATTCTCGGTGATTTCACAGTGTCTTTTGTACAGCACTTTTCTGTGTAAGTGCAGAGCTAGAATTTAATAACAAAACCAGGATAGAACCAGAGGGCTTCGTGAAGGTGAGTGAGTACTCTGGTGATGTAAAGGAAGAGGGAAAGATGAGTAGAAAGACTTACAGGTGGTTTTTGAAATGGAATAGAACTTGCTGTTTTGTTTTACTGCCCAAAGTCATCCTTTCACTTTATGCAAATTACAACCATTCTGCTTTATATAATACTTAGCCATTTTCCTGCTGAATGTATTACTCCTATCACTATATCCTATGGGGGAGGCATTGACCAAAAGATGTTATTTTGTGGTGCACATGTACAGACATGTATTTATGATGTTCTTAGGGAATTCAGAATTGAAAGTAAGCACTAATAATGGCAAGAGATTCAACAGCAGGTGAAAAACAGAAGCTATAGCTATCTTTTCTTTATCTTCCATTTTAAACAAGTCCAGAGGTTCAGGTGCATGAAAAAATGAATTGTGTGCTCTCATCGGCAGTAATCTCAGATTTATACAAAGTGGTCCAATCTTAAGTAAAGCTCAGGAGCCTTTCCAGTTCCCCTTGAACACAAGCAGCAACACAGCTTAACTAAGGGCCCTTTGTTTTGTTTTGTTTTATAGAAACAAACCAGAAGCAGTAGAAGTAACATTTGCAGGTAAGTGTCTTTTTCTCAATCTTATTAAGAAAGGTGTAATATAAAAAAACAGAAAATAAAATTGTTCCTAAAATAAGCTTTGACATTGTGGGTACTATCACTTGTCAAGTCTTTCTGAGCTCTTTATTACAGACGACCATCTCATCTATTTAATCCATTGATGACCATGTAAAGTTATCTGCTGATATTTTAGAAGTTTGGGTTTAATTTATAATACAACAAAGGCTTTTTTTAAATTTAGAAATATTACATTATATTATCTTTTAAGTAGCCATCAATCTTAGTTTACCTAGTACTCAAGTGGTAGGGAAACAAGAACGTGCTGCAGACCTGTTCAGCAAGTCAGAGGGACATGTTGCTGCGTTCTGTGAAGCATTAGGCAGGGGAGGAGTATTGTGGTTATGTTTTTTAAAAACATAACCTTGTGTTCTTTATCTTCCAAAGATACATTCTGAAGTATTTATGAATGAAATGATGTGATGTCTGGGATTTGCTTCAAAATAAATTATCGAGGGGAAATCTCTAAATGAAACAAGAATTAGCCATGTGTTGATAATTCTTGAAGCTGCATGATGGGGATGGGAGTTCATTATACTGTTCTTTCTGCTTATATGCATGTTTAAAGTGCATCCCAAATAAAAGTGTTTTAAAAAATTCTTTCAGCACCAGTATGTGATTAAGTATAGCTTTTGTAGGCTGGTCTGAGTGCAGTGGTGTTTATAATTAATTAATCCCAGCCAGTTACAGATTTCTTTGTTCCTTCTCCACTCCCACAAATTCACTTGACTAGACTAAAAAAGAAACAAAACATAGATTTATGATTTTAATAAAGAGCAAAGAGATGGGTACTCAGCAATTCTGTCTCAGTATGTCCCACATGGATTTAAGATAAATGCCATTTTACTTAATATGCTTTCTTATAATGGGTCTTTCTTGTGGCCTACGGCAAGGTAGGCGCCTTGAGATATCATTCCCCATTCCCAAGTTTAGCAGTCTTATTTATTCCTTACAGATTTTGATGGGGTCCTCTATCATATTTCAAATCCTAATGGAGACAAAACAAAAGTGATGGTCAGTATTTCTTTGAAATTCTACAAGGAACTTCAGGCACATGGTGCTGATGAGGTAAGTTCCACATCATTCTTCTTAGAACTCTTATTTCCTCCTCACCTTTTATTGGCAGCTTGCTACTCATAGGAGAGCCGTAGCACTAAATGACCCCTCTGGCACAGGCCTCTCTGGACAGCTTGCTTGCCCAACTAGAGGCTCTTGACTCGACTCCCATAATGATATAAAGATGTGTGTTTCCCAGAAAAGGGTTTTTTGTTTATTTGTTTGTTTATTTTTTGAGACAGAGTCTCACTCTGTTGCCCGGGCTAGAGTGCTGTGGCGTCAGCCTAGCTCACAGCAACCTCAAACTCCTGGGCTCAAGTGATCCTACTGCCTCAGCCTCCCAAGTAGCTGGGACTACAGGCGTGCGCCACCATGCCCGGCTAATTTTTTCTATGTATATTTTTTAGCTGTCCAAATCATTTCTTTCTATTTTTAGTAGAGACGGTGTCTCGCTCTTGCTCAAGCTGGTCTCGAACTCCTGACCTCAGCGATCTTCCTGCCTCGGCCTCCCAGAGTGCTAGGATTACAGGCATGAGCCACTGCGCCCGGCCCCAGAAAAGGTTTTGGCTCTTTGCCTGCTTGCTTTTTATCTTGAAGAGTAAAGATGTTCTCTAACGAAAGCTTAATAACATTATCAAAATCTTAAAAGGATCTGCCGTTTTTCAAATTTTACATGCTACCAGGATTTTGTAAAACAGTGGAAACAAAAACATTTTTAGTTCTCCGAAAACATAGCAAAGAATAATTTTCCTTGACCAGTACAAAAATAGCCATTGTAAGAATGAGACAGGTTCTCTTCCATTTTTGTAACGTTATCAAGGCAGATATATAACTTCTGGCTTGTTTAAATTCTGTAATCTTAGTTTCTCATTCTAGAAGTTTAGGAACAATTAACCTTCCTTTAAATATTTAATTTAGTGTTTTTTAGAGCTGGCCTCTCTAAATGTCTCTTCTTCCTTATAACTACTTTAAGGGAAATAAGAAGGGATGTCCAGACCTTATGAAACTCTTGATGGCTGTGCCTTTTTCACTGGCTTCTTTCAATGGCTAAAGTAGCAGGTTTGGTTCCTGTTGAACTATATTTGCTCTGGGGAGAGCCATTTATGGAAGAAAGAAAACGCTATTACACCAGTGTGTGCACGTTGTGGTTGGGTCTTAGAGCAGGAAGTATGACTCAGTTCCTGAATCAGTTTTCAAATATCTTAGTTTTAACAAACTAGGTTCTACTTAATCTGGTTGAATGAATATACAGCCATTTCTGTTTTCTTTCTGAAAAGAGTAGTAGCTTTTGAATTATTTAAAATTTATGTAATAAAATGCTGTTTGTAAAGGAATATGATCAAAAACTTGACAAATTTTTTTATATAAAATTAAAATTGGTCTGAACCAAACAAAATACCCAAAGCCATAGGTAGTTGCTTCCCTTAGTTGTTCAAACACGATTCATTTGCCCCATAAGTTCAAGGAAAGAAGAAATATTTAGAGAATTTGGATTCAGGGTTATTTTACTGGAAAAAGAAAAGTTTCAGGAGGAAGACCTAGTCCTTTATGAAGTTTATGAAGGAATGTTATGTAAAAGATAGTGGCTAATTCTTGTTTTCACCAGATAACGAGCAAGAAGAAACAAGTGGCAAGAACTACCCCCAAAAAAGACTTAAACATACAATTTTTAAGTTGTATAATCATTTTCATTGACAATCCTCTCTCTTTAAAGATCTAGATGCAAGCCAGACCTGGTGGTGCACACCTGTAGTCCTAACTACTTTTGAGAGGCTAAGGCAAGAGGATTGCTTGAGCTCAGGGGTTTGAGTCCAGCCTGGGTGACACAGCGAGACCCTGTCTCAGTTTTCTCTTTTAAAAACAAAGAAAGGTCTAGGCACAGTAATAGTAGTCCTGCAAGGGAAAGGAAGTGTTAAGCTAGATTTTTTAAATCTGCTTTCTGTTCTGTGCTTTTCTTACAATGGAACTCCAGGACACAGTGTTGTTCTTCTAGCTACCTCAAGGGTCAAAGAACCAACTCCACCCACTCAAGTGGAGTAAGTGACATTCACAGTGTTGGAGCAGAATGCACAGTAAATGGCTCCTTGGGTTGGTTAAACAGTGACCAGCCTGTGATAACCACAGGAAGCTTGTTACTTTGTCAGAGGCCCTTTTCAAAAGCAGAACGCCTCTGCTGCTGGGCTGAGAAGGTCTAATGGTGATGAGTGTAGGTTGCCTCCACCCATCTCCTGGTGTTAGAGTGGAAGAGGGGACACAAATTCAAAAGTGAGTCATAGTTAAAATTGCAAATGAACAGGGAAGTGTTTGCTGGTTTTGCCAAAGGGAGTTGAGCATGGTATAAATTTTGAGCATAGTATAAATTTGGCACTAAATTCCTCTTAGATCTCAGAATACTAAATAAGTAAGCTTGGAATTAAACTCAATCTTAGGGGCTGTGGTTTCTCCCACATCTGATTTCTCCTTCTTCCTAGTACCAGTAGTACATGCAACACAGAATTGTAGCTCAGAGGCAGCATGCTGGTTAAAATTCTTGTGGGATAGGCATGTTACTTTTTTCCCCCCCAAACTCCTTAGGAGAAGTGGTATGTGGGACACCTGAAGGTCACCTCTTTCTGCGCCACCGACAAACTCTGTGACCTTGAACCCCTCCCTTCAGTTCCTCTTCTGTAAAAGAGATAACTTCACAGTGCCTGTGTGATCACAAATAGGAACTACACATGGTGTTACTTACCTTTTGCCTTTGTATAAGCAAGTAATCATTGATTCATGCTTTGAGCTCTACTCTATTATCCAAGTACTGCCAGTGGGGAATTCCTTCCAACTATAGGAAAATGGTTAAATAAATATGTGAAATACTAAGAAATTATTGTTCAATGGACTATTTACAGGTCATTACTTAAGTTACTTCGAAAGAATAAGAGGGATAATTTTTTCAAATGAGATATAAAATAGATGATTTGTTCCTGTTCTTTTTAATACTACCTAGAGAGTACCATGAAAATAAAATGAGAAGAAAAACATTGATATTTCTTCAGATATTTACTGCATGTTCCTGAGTGCAGGTATTGCTCTGGGCGCTGAGAACACAGCAGTGACTAAGACAGGACCTCCTCACATGGAGTTCGACTCTACTGCTACCTGTGTTCACAGTGCTTTTCTCTGGCTAACGAAATTCTTTAAAATAAGCACGTATAACTCTTAGAACTAAAACGAAGTTTGTGCTTTTGTTCATTTCTAATTTGGTAACTTACTATGTTAATAGATTAAGTACCCTCCTCCTATCTTTTTGATATCTCAGGAAATACTAAAGGATTATAAGTGTGTTTGTGGTACAGTAGTGTTGGAAATTGAGTGGATGCTTATAGACAAAATCCTGCAGCCTGTTGTACTACTGAGTTTTTAGTATTTAAGTCTCAGTTTTAACTTATGGAATAGTGATGACATCAAATCTCTAATTATGAGTTTTTAATGAGGGTTATTAATAACCCATGTCTGTGTTTTGCCTCTTAAACAAAAAGCTTATTAGATTGTTAGTGACCTTAATATTTATTTTCTTTCTATCCTAAATAACTGCCTTTCTGCTGCTTAATGTATCCCACACAACATTTAAGTCAGAACTACTCCTTTTAAAATAAAAAGTTTGTTTCTTAAACCATGTCATTCCAGGAGCAATTTCTACCAGGTGAAGCAGTCACACTTGCAGAGAAAGATTAGGAAGGTATCTCAGTCTGTTTTGTGTTGGCTATAACACAGTGCCACAGACTGGATAATTTATAACGAAAACAAGCTTAGTTGGCTCATAGTTCTGGAGACTAGGAAGTCCGAGTGTGGCACCAGCATCTGGCAGGGACCTTTGTGCTGTGTCATCCCATGGCAGAGGATGGAAGGGCAAGAGAGGGCCAAACTCACTTATTTTTTTTTTTTAACAAGTCGCTCTTACAATAACAAACCCACTCCCCAATATGGACGTTAATCCTTAATCCATTCATGAGAGTGGAGCCCTTATGACCTAATCACCTTTTACCATCACAATGGCAATTAAATTTCAGCATGAGTTTTGGAGGGGACATTCAAACCATGACAGAAGGTATAAAAGGGTCTCTTGTTTTTTCATTTATTTTAAAAAGCTGGAAAGTAGCCAGCAGAGTAAGTATTGGTTTAAGGGAAAAGACATGTAAAGTGTGCAGCCTTCTGTGGACCCACCAATATTAATAGCTGGCTAAGATTCCGTTATCCATTGTCTTTTGCCTTAAAAGCTGTTTATGCACTAAGTAATTTTAAAACATACAAGATTAGTAGGCTAACAGAAATCAGTTCCCAACATTCCCATTTTTATCGCTTCATTCACCTGGGTTAGTGGCTTATCCTGTGCTCAGTAGATAACTAACATAATCTGTTGTCTCCTTTGCATTTGGCATCCTTCTGCTCTCTTGAAAACAAAAGATGATTAAATACAATGTAAAATCTGGAGAACAAAGAACATATAAAGGGTGTGGTCGGGTCCTAAACGAGTAAAGGGAGAGCTTTCATTGAAAGATCCTAAGGTAACCTTTGGATTCTAATCACAGTTGTATGAGTAGCCTGTTTGGTGACTTAGATAAATCTGCTTCCCCTTTGTCTCTGGTTTCCCATCTACCAAATGAAAATTAGGAAGAATGCTGGCTTAGGAAGAGCTTAGCAAGTACACTGCTTTAAAAATAATGAAATTATCATGGCCTTTTGATTAATGGTTTTGTTTTTTTTTTCCACCTAGTTATTAAAGAGGGTGTACGGGAGTTTCTTGGTAAATCCAGAATCAGGTATGTAGTTACATGGGCAGCTATGGAATGACATGGGAAGACATGTGTCTATTGTATTATGTTTTTTTCAGCCAAAGGATTTTGTTTAAATATTACTTATTTTACAGATATTTCTGCATAAGTCCAGTTCCCATTCCCTCCATAAAAACAGCTTTTAAGGGGCTTTGCTTTGTCCTGTGTGGTACACCATGGGATGTACAGAATTGATGTATGGTATTTTTAACATTTACTTCATGGGGCCAAGTGACTCTTCCTTAATCTTCCAGCCAAAAGGCCACCTTTGTTTGCTCATGGTGATTAAAATGCCTTTGAGAAGACTGAGCAAACATTGATTCCCACCCTCAGCTCCCAGTAACACCTTTTTCTGCACACTGCATATTTGGAGAAGGAAGAGGAACAGTCACAACACTATTATATTTTCAAGTAATAGAAAATGTCAGTCCCCTGTTTAATCCAGTCTTGTAATAGGTGATCTCTGCATTCATGGCCAGAGGAATTGAAAGCACCATGTCATCCTTGAGTAGAACAGCTATGTTACACTGCTTCAAAGGAGGTTTAAAGTGGGAAAACCAAACAGCATTTTCACCCTGGTGATTCAGTGATATGTCTCAAATTCTGAGGTATTTAGTAGGGTCCCAAAGTGAGAACCAAGAAGTACGATCATTTGAACTTTGGCTAGCTTGTTTCCTCACCTCACCTTTTGACATTTTTACAGCATGACACCACCTTAACACCCCCATTAGAATACCTTTGTGTCTTCTGGAAACAAAGTCTCTAATAAAGAAAGGTGCCTTTGGAATGCAACTTGTTACTGAGTATTTGTGGATAGGAGCTTTGACGAACGGTAGTCCATAAAGAATACTGAAATATCTTAATCTCCAAATTAATGAAATAAATGTATCACAGAAATAAAAACCAAGATAAATAACATTGTGAAGGCTTTAAGAGGAATCAAGATATTTAAGAAAGAAACAAACAGATCTAGGACAGAAAGATCTCATTGGAAGTCTTGGGCATACTTGTCACAGCTGCGATCCTAACACGGAGAGTTTACGTTTCTGTCCCTGGGCCTTCTCTTCCACCTCGTGCTAAAGCACAGACATTGCCAGATTGCAGGCCCTGTGTTCATACCAGTGCAAAGTGTAAAAGTATGTGAAAGTAGCATCTCTCCTCTTTTTTAATAAGTCTGTCTAGGCAACTTTGGAAAACTCAGCAGGCCATACTGGATGTTTACTTCTCTTCATCATCAGTATGATCTAGTCATCATAGTTTATTTTTAGTCAAATCATCTTGTACTCTATGTGCTTATCTGGTTTTCATATACCCAAAATGGAATGATGATTGATGTTATTTAATACTGGAGTGCCAAAAATGTGCTAAACATTATCAGAGCAAAGATTTAGACAGCCCATGCTCTCAAAGAGTATCCGCAAAAAAACACAGACCTCAGGAATGCTCTTGGGGAAGAAATAAAATAGCAATGCGCTATAAAGGTTTGAGATATTTGGAAGTGTGAGATTCATACGGTTCTGGTAGAGGTATCCCTATCAGTTGTCTAGATTACAATATGAAATGATCTTCAGTAATACACAAATATTCTTGTAAAAACATCTATAGGCTTTTTTAGCACTTATTAATCATTTGATTATTTAATCAAACGTTCTTGCCCTATTTCCTGAAATTCATAGTAGACATGCCATAAAGAGACAGACTTGGATTTCACCCTCTGTAATGATGACCCACTGTGTTCCACACACTTTAAATACTGTACATTCTTTTAATGCTCACAACGGTCTCCCTCATCTCCTTAAACCCCCCCCCCTTTTTTTTAGTTGTAGAAGTTAGGCAGTTTTTCAAGGTCAGGATTTGACCCAGTTTCTGTTCAGCAGAATACAGTGGCCCGACACTTGTATATCATGCTGCATTCAACAAGTCACTTTGCCTCTTTGAACCTCTTTTTTGCTCTGTAAAATGAGAATAACCATATCTGCCCTGCCTACTTTAGAGAATTGTTATGGAGATCCAAGGAAGTAAAACATTAAAGAAACCTGGAAAATTTTACACTGTATTCAAATAAAAACTATTGGGAGGTATATATATGAGCAGATATTTGGGTTTTTCTACATTGCCTCCTCTCACAAAGGGTTTGCAATGGCATGTAACGGGTTATGTTTTATTATGAGAAAGCTCTCCAGCTGCTAACCATGTTGACATTTGGCATGTTAAACTATCAGAAAAATAAGTGATTCAGTAATCCCCTTCACAACTGTCTGTGGAACACTAAACTTCTAATCAAAATTTCCAGATCGTGACTCCCTCCCATTTCATATTTGTAATCAGTCATCTAATATTGATTCAAATTTTTGCTTAGCATTTGTTAATTAGCTATGTTTATTTACAGAATTTTTTTTAAAAGAATTTCACCTCATTTTACACTATGAGGTAGATGGAAATAGAAAACATTCTACCTGGGTTAAATGTACAGACACTTGCGACAAATGTTATTAGAATGCTAATTTTTTTTAATTGCCTCTAGTCTCTGTTTACTTGGGAGAGATTAGTAAGCTTTTTTTTTTTTTTTTTGAAATATAAATGCTGGATGTTTTCTTTCCCCACAGGATACAATGTCTCTTTGCTATACGACCTTGAAAATCTGCCTGCATCCAAGGATTCCATTGTACATCAGGCTGGCATGTTGAAGCGAAATTGTTTTGCCTCTGTCTTTGAGAAATATTTCCAATTCCAAGAAGAAGGCAAGGAAGGAGAGAACAGGGCAGTTATCCATTATAGGGATGATGAGACCATGTGAGTATAGAATTTGGTCCTGAAGTCCAGGTGTGGCTGTCACACCAGGATGGCACTTACTGAAAGAAATATGGCTCAGTCAAAGCTTAAATTCTGTTGTGTGAACTCCCGTGACATGTTTTCTCATAAAATTCCTTAAGCCAAGATGTATATGATAGGGGGGAAAATTGAGCACTTCTCCTAGTCTCCAGATACTGAGAGTTAACAAAAGATGAAAAGAGAATCTAATGCTTTCTTTTAAGGCAGCCGTCCCCAACCTTTTTGGCATCAGGAGCCAGTTTCATGGAAGACAGTTTTTCCATGGATGGGGGTGTGGGAGGAGCTCTGCAGCCCAGTCCATCTCCTGCCTCTCTTTTGGGGCATGCATTGTTTACATTGACTTTGTGGCCATAAATACCTAGTCTCACTTGGCACACCTTTGTTTTATGAATTAAGAGATTTATGACTTTAGTCTTCTACTTCACTTGATCAAGTTATTGACAAAACCCCATTCTGATGCTGTACTTAACTTTCATGGGTTTTGTTCCCCTCAGGTATGTTGAGTCTAAAAAGGACAGAGTCACGGTAGTCTTCAGCACAGTGTTTAAGGATGACGACGATGTGGTCATTGGAAAGGTGTTTATGCAGGTATGGAGTAGCATCGTGGAGGGAAACCAGGGCATGGTGATTTATACCTTTGCACCAAAACACACCATAATTACAGAAAAGAGAACTAGCAGCTCTGCTGATGCAGGAACTTGTTGAAGATTTAACTAAACAACTCCCACAGAATTCACTGAATGTTACATTTTTTCATAGTGGTTCTAGTCTTCTCAGGACAGGACTAGAAGAATTGAGTATTAAACATACTATGACTGAGTATTTAAGTATCCTTCCTACCATGGGGTCTTTGATCTAAAGCTTGGTTGAGTTTCCTACCATTTTGTATTTCCTCAGAGTTCTAGCAAAGTCTACTCTTGGCTTGATTTAGTCCTAAGGTCTTTCCAGAATGGAGTCTATAGCAAATTCTTAGGTAGTAGATAATGTGTTATTGAGTGGAATTGTTGACCTAACAGAGGAGAGACTGGGCATGAGTTGGGATGAGTCACCGTAGAGTCTCAGAAGCAGCTCATCTTCTAAGAATAATGGGCGTTAACAGGACATTTTGTAATTGGGTTTTTGGTGCAGTTGCATTCAGGTCGTCAGACACCCATTGTGGCTTTGTCATGTTGTCTGCTAGCCAATTGGTTGCTTGCTCTAGGACATAAGAGAATTCATTGGTGGGATGGTGTCCAGGCTGATTTCTTTTGAGATGGCTCAGCATTCAAAATCTAGTACAGTGATTAAATTCTTTAAAAACTTTAAATCCTTCATTCTGTTCCTTGGCAGAGTGATGAAGATTTTTAAACTTTGAGACAATCCTTTTTGCAAAATAGAGTTGAAAGACAGCTGTGCTTAACAGTGAGGATACTTTACGTGTAGCCTGCTAAGTGGCTAGGGAGATCTTCAAAAGTGATATCCTCAATTTGACCCATCTCTAGTGAAGTTTTGTGTTTTGGCGAATTAATCAGAAACTCTAGTTTAGGATCGCTATGCAGAAAAATTGGAATACTGACACTTTAGCATTTGCAAGTACTGAACTTGATGAAAAAAAATATATGTAGGTACATATCTCTTGGATCCTGAAAGTAAGCCTCTAGACAGGCATTTCATGTGTTTTTATGCAGAATTGACAGGGATAACTGTAGTAGCTCAGAAATTGGGTGAAATCCAGACTGACAGACTAATTTTAAAGGCCTATGAAGTGTATATTTAGATTTGGCTAGTTTTTTACTGTCTTCCATTTTATTCCAGGAAACAACTTATTTTTATACTTTAAACAGATCTTATCTTGGAGAATTTACTGGAGATTTGCTCCTTAGGGGAATTTTGGAGGAGGGGTTTTGAGACAGGGTCTCACTCTGTTGCCTGAGCGAGAGTGCAGTGGGATTTTCATAGCTCACTGCAACTTCACACTCCTGGTCTCAAGTGATCCTCCTGCTGAGTAGCTGAGACTACAGGTGCGTGCCACCATGTCTGGCTAATTTTTCTATTTGTTTGTAGAGACAAGGTCTCACTTTTACTCAGGCTGGTCTTAGACTCCTAACCTCAAGCGATCCTCCCACCTCCACCCCCGAAGTGCTAGGTTTACAGGCATGTGCCACTGTGCCTGGCCTGTGCATATGAATTTAAACTCCTTCCTCAAGGTACCTGTGGTTGGACACTTAATTTAAAAGTCAAAACAAAGCCTCTTTTCCATTTTGGCATTAACAGTGTTTCTGGTTAGTGACTCTCCTAACTAGAGTGCAGTGTAGGCCAGATGGTGTCTAGGAACGTGAAAAGGCTGTGCCCAGTCTTCTGCCCTGCCACCCTTTCCAAATTTGGAGGCTGGAGTAATTTAGAAAACTGGACCTTTTCTGAGGTTTTCCCTAAAAATAAATTGCCTGAGTTTTGTCCTGGGCCTAGAATTTTAAATTTCTAGGAGAAAGGAGACTGATGGATGCCTGGCACAGAAAGTCATACCCTAGGAACATTGAAGTTCCTCATGGTTATTCATGTGTTTGCTGTGGGCTTTTGTGGACTTTGCCCTGGCAGCATGCACATCCCCTGGTCAGCATACAAGTCCTGCCCTGGTCATCTGGCAGGCGGGCTCTTAGGGATGCTCATTACCTTTAGGGAAAAGGAAGTTTGTTCCTCACTCACATGGGTGTCCTCCTGCTGCGGTTGGTGTATTATGATTATAGGCATACCAACTGAGAGGTGGAGAAAGTCTGGTAGATGGCATCATTTTAGCGCTCATTCCATGAAAAGCAATAGGTCCAGCAGTTACGCTTTTGTAGATTAGCTTATAATGAACTAGAATTCTTTTCATATCATAAGGTCCTAAAGTCAAGCTAGTAACTAAGTAACTGAGAAAAGTTAAATGGAAACCACTGGTTTCTGTATGTTCAGGGTCAAGACATAAGCCTCTTAGACAGTTGTGAAGATGTTATTTTGAGGGCCCTCTATATCTGTTTGCATGGTTATATCTATAGGATGTTTTCCTGAACTGGAAGCACTGAGGTTCCGGTAGGAATTTTGTAAAAGTCCGTGTTTACACCTCTGATTTAAGATACTACCTTTATCATATAGTAAATTCCTACAGATATTTGGATTTATTCTGAACTTTCTGATAAAGTGTACCTTGACAGAAGAGAAAAATAATACCATGTTCAGAAGACATCCTAGCCAGAGGGAGAGAAAAGAGGCAATATTGCTGGTTTATATGTAACAAAGACACTAATGATGAAGGAGGGCTGTTTGGGTTTTGTTTTGTTTTGTTTTGTTTTTTGTTTTTAAGTTTTATTTAAGAAAGAGAACCAAGGAGAAGCAAAGACATAGATTATCCAAAGGATTGTCCCAAGCCAGAAGCATATTGTTGACTGAATCTTAAATGTATTATTTTTCATATGCAGAACTGATAAACTGCTAATAAGTCACCACAGGTTTACAAATACCCCCATCTCATAAATACCACATGTACCTGTGAATTGGAGCCTTAAAGATATTTAATAAAAAAAAAATGCAGATGGTTATTTATCTGTTCTGTTTGATCCTCTGAGGCTGAAGAGTAAAACCAGTAGAAGTTAGAAAGCTTCCTAACCCCTTTGTAGAATAAAAGATGTTTTCTAGAGAAAGGCAATTTCAGAAGCTTTGCTTTGGGAATTTCCATTAGGGATGATCCTGACTCCTTCCCTTCCTCCCCTGCTATTGGGGAACAAAATGTGTTTAAAAAGGAGCTAACGTAACCCAGTTTATGACCGTTTATTTTCTGCCAACCATTAGAGAAGCCAAGTAGTGCTTGCTTGAGGGGCAATATGCAAAACGGGTGAGGTCCCAGACTGGACACTGGGACTCCTCAGGTGTTATCTTTTCCTTTGCCACTAATTCCTGGAGGCTTGCTGGTGAGTGTATATTTTTCCTACCTGCCAATGGAAACAGCCCCTGCTTCTTCTTTGCTAAATCAGCTAGGGTAGAAGTGCTTTCTTTCACTTAGCAAGCTATGTGCTAGATAGTCTGTTTGAAGAACAGAGAAATAGACACAAAGATGAATAGAATAAAGCAGGATTTGGGGCATGAGGAACTCTTAACCAAAGGTAGGGAAGCCAGATGCCTTAATGAATAAGTACAGTGTCATAGTAGAGGTTTGTAGAAAAGACATGACAACTCCAGCAAGAGAGCAGCCACCTACCCTGGCTGTTGGAGATGGTGTTATGGAAGAGGTAATATTTGAGCAGCAGTGGAAGAGCACTGCAGATCACACAGCTTCGTCTTGTAGGACAGAGAGACCTTGCATAGCCATCCTTTGGCCATCCTATAACCATCATCTTGGAAGGCCCACTCAGTGGATTAGATTCGAATCGTCCGGTGTTACTGGCATTGCTAGAAAATCTAGTTCTGTTCTTGCAAATCTGATTGAGAGAGGAAAGCCTTATCACTTTACATAGGAATGCATGAACTGTGAAAGCCTGAAGTTTAGACATTGAAACACGGAAGGAATGGCCTGATTTTTATACCCTTGGCCATTTTTCTGTACTTTGAGGATAGATATGTTTTTGATGAGCTCTTATACAAAGGCGGTGGTATCCAGGGCCATTCAAGAGCCAGAATTAAAATCAGACTTTATTTCTCACAGCACACATGTCTCCCTTTCTTAGGAACACAACGGCAACTCGGCTTCTTAACTTCATTGTCTTCTGCCCCCAAAAAGGATTTAATAAGTTTGCTCTAGATCTTTGATTGATGCATTCTTAACAGAATATAAGATTCCTCAGTGAAACAAGACTCATGTAAAGACCCAGAGCCCAGAGAAAGTGTGGTATTCATGAAACTTGGAAGAAGGGGGTGGGGCTGAGTGATGAAAAATTGGTTGACTCGTTAGGGGCATAGATAGAAGGAGTTAAGACTTAGGTTAAAGATAACAGCACTTAAATTTAACCAGTTCTTTGCAATTAACACAGTCTCAGCTGTATTAATAATTTTATCACCTATGTTGATCCAAAATAAGAGAAAGGGCAGAGCTGGGCACGGTGGCTCACACCTGTAATCCCAGGACTTTAGGGGGCTAAGGCAGGAGGATCATTTGAGGCCACGAATTTGAGACCAGCCTGGGCAACATAGTAAGACCCCATCTCTGCAAAAAAAATTTTTTTTTTTTTAATTAGCTGGGTGTTGGTGGTACGCACCTGTAGTCCAGGTACTTGGGAGGTTAAGGCAGGAGAATCACTTAAGCCTGGGAATTTGAGGTTGCTGTGAGCTATGATAATGCCACTGCACTCCTATCTGGGTGACAGAGTGAGACCCTGTCTCATGAAAAAAGAGAGAAAGGGAAAAGGATTATTAACAGTGTTTTCATCATGTTTTGAAGATCTGACTTTTAAGTACTTCGCAGTCCCTCCCTTTTAAATCTGAAGTGCACTGATAGCGGCCAGCACTGGTAATATTCCAGGTTTGGTGTGGTTTTATTTTTAATCGTCTGGTTCAAAGGGCTACAAAGGTCACACTGCACAGGGCAAACCCCATAGCATAGGTTGCCGTTTGTCTTACACCCACTTCTCTTCTGGTTGCTTTTGCTTTCTCTTGGCAGGAGTTCAAAGAAGGACGCAGAGCCAGCCACACAGCCCCCCAGGTCCTCTTTAGTCACAGGGAACCTCCTCTGGAGCTGAAAGACACAGATGCCGCCGTGGGTGACAACATTGGCTACATCACCTTTGGTGAGCAGGATGCCTTTGCCACTTATGTGCAGCTTTATTGAGTTCACACTGCAGAACGCCTAAATCTGCACAGAATCTTGGTTAACATTTTAAGATGGGCAAAAGCAGGCATACTAAGTTGTTCCCGTTGCCATTGTTATAATGTAGGAAGGGTATCACAGAGCATTAATTACAGAGCAGGCTATGTGCTATTTTTGTGTAGTCATCATTTCCTTTTTCTTATTTCTCCGTTTTTCTTAAATCTTCAGGAAAAATCTTAAGACTGAACTATGATGTCAGTAGTTAAGCATAGAGCCACGTAAGCATTATGAAGCAGCTGGACGGGAGTTCCCTGTCATTCAGCATTTCTTGGTTTTTTGGTTATTAAGCCTGAGCTCCAGCCATGATTGGCATATTCCAGTTACACGCTGGAGAACTCGAGTCTGCCTGTTGCTTCAGCCTCATGAGCTGCCCATTCAGTGTAGCTGACAGTGTGGAAGAGCAGCTCGTTCACACGCTGCGCCTGATGCCACTGGAATGTCTCCTTTTGTGAAATTTTATTTAACTCACCTCAGTGCTGAATGTATACCTGGTTTTTGGTGATGAAAGAGTTGATTTACTATATTTCATTAAATCTAAGCTGTACATTCTGACAGACTTACTGTCATAAGCACGTTAGATTCTTTGAAATACAGTTATCAACTACTTGGTGTTAGTTCTTTTCAGGCCAGGGCAAACTGACCCAGGAATCCCAGCCTTTCTTAGGAGGCATTCCTTTTCACTTCAGCAAAGCTTGAGATACCTCAGGGGATTTCGTGGTGGGTGAGGGCAGTGAGTAGAGGAGGTGCGGCAGATACGGAGGATTCCAAAGCACCAGGGGGAGAAGGGTGCAGGTGTGCTCCGGTGCAAAGGACCACGCCCTGCTACGCAGGTCTTCAGGTGCCTGGTGCACAGGGGGACTTTGCTCAGCTCCAGCCAGAGGAGCTCCTCCTGCCTGGGCTGCCAAGAGAGTTCGGTCCTTATACCTTAGTGTTTGGTTTTCACAAGAATATGGGATACTCTCTGGTATCTCGTTTCTGTGAAGACTTACTTTACTTTGTATTTTAGCACCAAGAACCCAGGATAGGCAGCCTTATTTCCTAATCTGATTTCTTCAGATTATGCTAAACTGTTTCTCACATAGCCAGTTCATGTCACCATGGGTCTGCCGAGCTGCAGAGACAGAAGCCAGTAGGTGTGTGGCAGACAGGGGATTGGTTTCAGCATGCACAGCCCCAGAATCCAGGTCTGGGATGAGTGGCCAGAGTCAAACCCGGGTTTTTCCATCATGGGCTGTTCCTTTTGTGCTCCTGGGCACATCCCCTGGTTATGCTATTTATCCTTTCCTTGTCTCGACAAAACCCTAACGGAGCCCAGGAGTGCTGGAACAAGTGGATTATACTTAAGCTTAGAGAGAGTGAGATTCACTATAGGCTGCTGTTTTTCCCGGCCTTTTGGCATTTGTGTTATACCCTGATACCTTGTTTGTGTCCCCACTGTCAGTGCTGTTCCCTCGCCACACCAATGCCAGCGCTCGAGATAACACCATCAACCTGATCCACACGTTCCGGGACTACCTGCACTACCACATCAAGTGCTCTAAGGTGAGGGGTCCCGCATCTCAGCTCCTGTGCTCTAAGTCTGTCTTCCCAAAAGAGTTTAGAGCTCCTAACAAAAGTTGTTCCTATAGTTCAGGCTGTGGATCTGACTCTTACATAGGTAATTCCAGAGGCTTCAAGAAATCATGGTCTTTCTTCATCAAGCCACTTTCTCTTATACCTCCCCATATCAGAGAGATGAATTTATCTCCAAATTCCTCACCTTCCTGCTTCCCTGCATGGCCTAGGTCATTCCCAGGGTGCAGCCAAACTTTCCTGATCACATCTCCTAATGAAAACAAAGCTGTCTTTCTAGAACATGACTCTGCTTCAGTACTTGTCGTGTTTGTTCCCAGGCCTATATTCACACACGTATGCGGGCAAAAACATCTGACTTCCTCAAGGTGCTTAACCGTGCACGCCCAGATGCCGAGAAAAAAGAAATGAAAACAATCACGTAAGTAGGGCAGTACCATAGCAGGACCACCTAACCCTTCTGAGCTCACCAAGAAGGAAGTCGTGGGTGTTGGTGGCCTGGCCCTCCAGGTGTCTGGACAGCAGCTACATGTGAGGCCAGTAGGTCTGGGCAGATAGACTGAAGATGGGATTAACAGGTTTTTCACTCCTGAATGGGCTAGGAAAAAAGCAAGGGGACCTTGTTACGAAAAAGCCATAGTCTATTTGGGCCTTAGATGAGAGGTTGGTCTTGCCTTTCTCGTGGTCTTTGGAGAAATTGAGTAAGTTGCTTTAGGGTATTTAGTTGAGTAAATAAGCCTGGCACCACCCTTCAAGTGTTCTTTTTCGTGGTCGTCTTCTCAACAGGAAGTTTGCATGGAGAGGAAGGTCTTTATCAGGGATGGAAATGATGAGCAGAGTTCTAAACAATGTGTGGCTCTGAGTGCCAGAGAGGCCAGCGTGGCCTAGAGCCTAGAGAGTTCTGTCTTTGTGCAAGGTGCTAGTTCTTGGTCTCCCATCCATCTGGTGAGACTTAGGAAATCCTGTTCACAAGATAAGGTCATACGTGCTTATGTGCTATCTTTTTTGTTGTTTGAACAAAAGGTCCTGAGATAATAAACTAAGCCTTCCCTCCTAGCCATTGTATTTGCCAACAGCCAGTACTCCTGGGGCAAACCTTTGGTGCAGGGTGGTATGCATGGGGCTTCACGCTCCTTTGCCTGGCCTGTGATGCAGCTTCTACCAAGTTAGTTTCTGCTGCCATTTGAAAGGATGTGAGTACCTGAGCAATAGGTGAGGCTTACAGTCCCAGAAACATCAGACACTTACACAAAGCAGTTTAAGTCACCCCTGACTTCTTTAGGCAGAGGCCTTTCTCTGTAGCAGCTCCGTGTCTGCCACCCAGAGCCTAAGGAAGGTGTTCAGTCTAGATGGAGTCTCTGCTCAGAGAGAGGTGTCCAAATGCCATGCAATGAAATGGCAGCATTGTTTCTTCTACTCTGCAGCTTCTTGGCAGATCCTAAGCTGGGCAAAGTGACCAACGAGGTGGGTGGGGCAGGTGAAGGGCTGTGCCCTGGGACACATGTATTCTGGTTGCCCCCTCAAGAACCTGGTCTTCATCCTGGCATCTGCAGTTTCCCTTTTCCCTGCTTGCTCTTCATGGAGTCCTTTTCTCACCAGGTACCACTTTAGTGACTTCAGATGTGAGGCAGCCAATTTCATGCTGCTGTCACCGGTAGAGAGAGAGGCAATTTAGTAGATGCCAGGAGATGACCTGGGTGGCCCGTCACAACCAGCCTGGAAGGCTGTGTATCCGAATAGTCCCAAAGCTGCCTGCGTCACCCTTCAGCCCCAGCAACTGCTTATCCATTCAGGAGGAAGGCCCACCAAGTGGCCACTGCCCTATTCCACAGCCAGCCGACAGTCTTGGGGGTCGCTGCCAAGTGAATGCAGTTGTATGTCGGCAAGGATGGCTGCCTGTCCTGTTGGGGGACCTGGGGAAAGGATGAATCCTTGAAATGAACAAATCCATAAACCACCATCTTGGGACTTAAAAGACCAGCTCTGCCTTGTCTGTTCTGTGACCTCTCTTTGGCAGAGTTGGGCCCCAGAAAGGAGAAGCGGGATGCAGACAACTGCATCCACCCTGAAAACCAGATCGTGTTACTAAGGGTGGGTAGGAGTGAAGTGTCTCAGCTATGAGCAGGGGAAGCTGGGACCTCCACACGACAGAGCAGGAGGAGTCTGCAGAAGCGTGGACAGGGTGAAATGGGGTGGTGGGCCTGCTATGAGAAACAGGGCCCTGGATCAACAGCTGACAGTCAGTGTCAGCACCCCCAGTATGCTGCCCAGAATTAAACACTCAGGAGCTTTTCATTTTGGGGGAAGGGTAATAAATTGTGCCTTCATTTTGGAGTGGGTGAGACATTCAGGGCAGGAAAGATGTAGTACCCTTGTTTGTTTGGTTTGGTTTGGTTTGGTTTTTGCCCTGATTTCCTATAGTTCTTAGCTTGAGCTTCCAGGCTGTTTTACCACATATCCTTAGGTACCAGTTACAGGCTGTCTTTGGAAACCAGCTGGCCCTTCTGGAGAAATCTGGCTAGAACAGGACGCCTTGACTCAGAAACCTAGAACCAGACAATGTGTTCTGTAAGCCAGAGTGTAGTCAGTACATGGTAACAGAAATGCCTTTAACCTTGGACGTTTTGAGGATTGCTTTGAACCTCTTGTCCCCATGGTGATAGATAAGGAACTGCTGTCTGGGAGCCCTGAAAGGTAGACAGTTGAGTCCAGTATGAAATTCAGGTACATCTGGGCCATCCAGAAATTGTAGATGAGTGATGCTCCTATTTAACGTGGTTCATTTAATGTCTTTATGTGCTTAACACAGATATTCCCTGGTACCCTAAAGTATCCAATAGGAAGGAAGAGGTGGTGAAACCATTCTCTGAAAACTGGATCTTAGCCCGTGCCCTGTGGTTCCAACACCTCTGCCTGAGGAATCTAGGACTTTCCAGCTCTTGTTTGGTGTCTCTTTGGGGTCCCATCTAGTCCGGGAGTATGGGATGGGAGGAAGGGGCAGCCGGAAACTGGCCTTCACATTTCTCTCTCCTTTCAAAGGGGGAAGACGTTTTCATCCCGCTAACTCCTGGGAATAGGAGGAGGAAGCGTCTGGCAACTGAAGGCTGGAACACTTGCTACTGGATAATCGTAGCTTTTAATGTTGCACCTCTTCAGGTTCTTAAGGGATTCTCCATTTTGGTTCCATTTTGTACACGTTTGGAAAATAATCTGCAGAAACGAGCTGTGCTTGCAAGGACTTCATAGTTCCCAAGAATTAAAAAAAAAAAGAATTCCACTTGATCAACTTAATTCCTTTTCTTTATCTTCCCTCCCTCACTCCCCTTCCCTCCCACCCTCTTTTCCAGGCTGTTTCGCTTTGCAATATGTTACTGGTAATGAGTTGCAGGATAATGCAATCTTAACTTGTTTTCTCCTAAGTATTTGAGTTCAAAACTCCTGTATCTAAAGAAATACGGTTGGGGTCATTAATAAAGAAAATCTTTCTATCTTAACATGAGAATTTGCTGGGTTTCTGGACTGTGAGTCCAAAAAAGAGAGGAGAGGGGAAGAAGAATACACCTGCCATTGCCCTTGGACCTGCAAACCTGAGCGAGAAAGCCTGAGGTTCAAGAGCCTGTCAGGTCTAGATCCTCACCCCCTAGAGGAGACAATGGCTGGCCAGTGAGCTATAAATAAACTTGAACATGCTTCCTGTGAAGCTTGGTCCCTGAAACTGCCTGGCTGCTCCTGAGTGGCCAGGAAGCTCCCCAGTGACAGGCAAATTAAAGTGTTTTCTGATTTATTCCTTTATCGTGGATAATGTATAGCATTTCCCAAAATGTGTCCCACCGTATGTGTGGTTCTGCAGGACACTGATGAGTATTTAGGTGTGGATCTGATGTTAACTAACTGGCCACATTTTCTCTTTCTTAAACAGCGGCCCAAAAGACTGGCACTCAGGGAGATAGATGCTCGCCTGACAAACAGTGCAGAAGCTAGCGGAGCATGCTGTCCCCAGCAGGACACTGACCTCTGACATAAAATTGATTCAGAAAGTGCTCGTAGTAAGGAATTGATCAGGAGAATTCAGGAGGACCTGAACTGGTCTGAGGGCTGTCCTGATGGTTCCTGCTTTGCCTTGTAATTTGTCTCCATCTGGGGCAGCGTGTGTGTTTCAGTCTGGTTTGATGCCCATTAATGACTTGTGAACTCACCTGACTGTATCACAGCCAGCATTTTTATTTCCTAATCTTTTGATTTTGAGATAACTATAGATTTACATACAGTTGTAAGAAATAACACAGGGGGGTCCTGTGTACCCTTCACCTGGTTTCCCCCCGGGTGGTAACATCTTACGTACGTAACTGTAGTACAGTATCATGGCCAGGAAGTTGACATTGGTATAGGCCACCCACATGCTTCAGATTTTACCGGTTTTACATGCACGCTTTAGGGGTGTAGTGTATTTCTAGGCATTTTTATCATATATGTAGTTTTGTGTGGCACCAGCATTTTTAAGAAAGAGAATAGTATGTACTAGATCAATCAGTGCATCACACCTATGAAGGGTAAGTATTGATCTGGAAATCAAATCGTGTTTTCGTTACATACACACATCATGACTAGATTGTAAAAATGTCCTTTTACTGTGAGTCACTGGAGAAGATTGAAAGCCACAGGTCATTCAGTCATCAGACTTCATTTTACTTCACTGATATGGGCTCCTAGAGAGCTGGGGTGCTCTGATTTCTAATTGGCTCTTATTGGGGTACCCCTGGTCACCTACTTCTGGTAGATGGAAAACTTGGCTAAGTTAGATATATCGAGAGAAAGTGACATGTGCATTCTGTACCCCGTGAGTTATTTGAGGGTAATTTTGACTAGAACCAGTTTTCACTTTTTAGGAGACAAAGTCTCACTGTGTTGCCCAGGTGGGACTCAAACTCCTGTGCTCAAGCGATCCTCTCACCTTAGCCTCCAGAGTACCTGGAACTACAGGGGCACAAAGATGTTTCTGCTTCTTTGCTCACTTTAGAACATAGCTCTAATATGTTGGGGGCCGGGTGCAGTGGCTCATGCCTGTAATCTGAGCACTCTGGGAGGCTGAGGCAGGAGGATCACTTGAGGTCAAGAGTTCAAGACCATCCTGAGCAAGAAAGAGACCCCGTCTCTATAAAAAAGAAAAACAAAGAAAAAATAAAAACAAGTGATATGTTGGAACTCACTGTACTCTGTTGCCACTAGTGGGAATCAGATTTCTGCAAAGTACTATAGATGGCAAAACCAAAGTCACTTAGAAGGTATGGAGTTAGGAGAAAAACAAAAGGGCACTAAACATTTTTTTACGAAGGAAGCTTCTAATTCCAGGACATTTTGTCAGCATTAAAAATCCATGCTAGGCCAGGCTTGGTGGCTCACACCTACAATCCTAGCACTTTGGGTGGCTGAAGTGGTAAAATCCGTTGAGACCAGCCTGAGCAACATAGCAGAATCCTGTCTCTGCAAAAGAATCTTAAAAATTAGCCAGCTGTGGTGGTGCACACCTGTAGTATGCTGAGGGCGTGGCTGGTCTAGTCCCCATGGCTGCTGACGCTCACCTGCCCCAAGGGCTCATACCTGGGAGGGGTAGGTATCCTTGGACATGAGCTGGAGAGAAACAAAACAATGTTATAGAGATGGTTCCGTATGAATCCAGGTTCTACCACTTAAGAGCTGTGTGACAGCAATTTTTTTTTTTTTTTGACAGGTTCTTGCTCTGCCACTCAGACTAGAGTGCAGTGGCATCATCATAGCTCACCGCAACCTCAAACTCCTGGGCTCAAGCAATCCTGCTGCAGCCTCCTGAGTGGCTGGGACTGCAGGTGTGTGCCACCATGCCCAGCTAAGCAAATTTCCTAATCTGAGCCCTCACAGCCTCACCTTTAATTGGCCATACCACCACCTTCCTCACAGGATTTTTAAAAGGAAAAGAGTAGATAAATGCCTGTCACATCATATGTATTATAATGCATATAATTATTTATAATGCCATTTAATAAATCCTTGTTCCCTTTATACACTCGAGAGGATCAGAAGTGACAGGCTACTGCAGAAGCAAGCAAGGTCCAACATAAGCCAAGCCTCATTTTGTTCTTGGGGTTTCCCAGGCCTTCCCTAAGATGATTGGCATTTTGTATTTTCCCCTTCTTGGATGCCCTTACTGTGGAGGGGCAGGTGGTGAGAATCTCCATGTCTGGATAAACCGGGACCCGGGCAAGCTAAGAACAAGGAGCTTGGCAGGCAGGAAGTGGAAGGACAGGGTCAGGGTTGGGGGTGGAAACCAAGGAAAGGAAATGGCCCTAGTTGCCGCGTCAGCCTTCTCACAGGAGCTGGTAGTTAGATGGGCCCTTGACCCAACAGTTATGAGGCCTAAACCAGGAGCCTGGGTCTACTACTGCGGTGGTGATTTGGGGTTCAAGCAGTGCTGCCCCCTTCTGGGGATTGCTAAAAAGCACTGCAATTTCCATGGCTCCTAGGGTCAGTATCTGACCCAGACAGCCATCCCAGACCTGAAGAATCTGGCAGTTTAGACCTAACAGGAAGACAGAGTTGCTTCTGCCCATACAGATGACTTAGGGCTTCCCGAAACCAGGTTTGTGTCCAGAGCCCTTCAGAGGCTCTGAAGGGTTCATCTGCCCTTGTCTATGGGGAATGGAGAGTATTGCACAGTGGTGCAGGGAGGCTAACCAGGGTCCAGAAAGCCCTGCTTCCCCTGGCCTAGGATCAGTAGCCCTTGAGTGTCACACCCACCCAGCCCCAAACATCTCGGGTCAGCAGAGAGAAATTCAAATATCTACGAGAATGGCAGTGGACAGAGGAGGCCCAGGAGGATTCTGTGCCTCTGGATTGGCCACCCTGAAACAGACTCCACCTCAGAAAGAGAACTGGGTCCGGGCTGCAGAGTCAGCCAGACCGAGCATCTGAAAACTGCATCTCCCTGGGCGAAGGGGAGACGCCAGGGGATGAGTCAGCCCCAAGGCTTTGACAAAGGAGCAGAGAGGAGCTAGATGGTCGGGTAAGGAGGAAATGGGGCCGCACGGGGAACAGAACCCAGGCTCCCCAGCTGCCCTCTGCCTAAGTTGTGCCCCCTCACACGACATTCCACACTCAGTGTTTAGACAGGGCAGCGAAGAAGAAACACAGACATTCTGAATCCTGCAGGGAGGAGGCCAAGGCTGGGAATGAGAAGGTCTGTTTATTCCTGGCAGTCCCATATCCAAGGGGCCCACGCCCACTTGTGTCCGTCCCCCAGGCTGAACTCTCCCAGAGCCTCTGACTTCTGCCCAAGCAGACAGAGCGAGTCCTGGGCCCGGGTGCTGGAACCCCGCGCGGCATCCTGCCCGCCAGCTCCCTGGGGGCTGCGTTTGAGGGCTAGATGCTTTCCTCTCTTCCCGCTTTTTGTCCTAGTGGGAGTCTCACCTCCCCAGGCCCCCTGGCTGGCTGTGCAGCGCTGGCAGAGCCAGACTCCTCAGGCCTGCAGCCCTTCAGGTCCAGGTCTCCCCAGAGAGTACTGAAGTCCCCTTGCTCCCTAGTCTGGCGCTCTTCAGCCAGGAAGCTTTTCCTATTGTCTCACCCGCAGCTTTCTTGCTATAGTGTCTGCCTGTTCCCTCCCATTTCCAGCCTTAAGGGAGTGTGGCCAGGCTTCTCTCCTCCCCCTCACCCCAAAGCTGCACTTGATACAAAGTGGAAATCAGAGCACCACACCTCTTGGCTTCCTGTTCTTGAACTTGCCCTTCCCTTTCACTGTACCTACTTTTCTCAGTTTCCCTGTGGAGCATCATTCCCCTCTCACTTTTCATAGGCTCCCTACCTGCCTTCCTCAGCAGAGGTGTTTGTTAGAGGGGACAGGTGCAGAAAAAGGCAGAAATCCTAATACGGTAATAATAGCTGTCTGTCACTGAGTGTTTGTGTGCCAAGTGCTGTGTGCCAGGTCTTTATCACATTATGAGTCCCATTTTACAGATGAGGAAACTAAGGCAAGAGAACTTCAGTAATTTGCCTAATTTCACACATCTAAAAAAAAATGGGATCCCGGACAGCTCTGATTCCAACACTGGCTCATGCCTCTTAATCATCGTGGAGGGGAAGGGGAGACGACCCCCCATCGAGTGTCAAGCACTGGGTTGTACGTGGTTACACGTTATCCCATGGCATTCCCCACAGCAAGCTTAAGAAGTGGTTTTTCTTGTTCCCATTTTACGTAGCAGAAACTGAGGGCCACCAGTAGCTTGCCGAAGGTCACATCCCAGGGCCATGTGTACCTCATAGCCCAGAACTTAGAAAGTAACAGTTAATGAAAGTGTGGAGTGACCGGATTCAGGAAGGCGAGGCTGGGCTTGTAAGCTGAAAGGCCCATCAGGTGATGGGGTGGGGCCAGTGAAGACCCTCAGGCCCCAAACCCCCACCGCTGCCGTCCTCGCACACACCACCTGTGGCTGCTGTCCTCGCACACACCACCTGTGGCAGGCGGCAGAAGTGTGGAGCTGGCTGTGCTGTCAGCTGGCTGGCAGCTCCCAGTTTAAAGGTTCTAAATGTAAATGTATTAGCTGAAGCAGGCACTGGGGAGGGGTGGACTAAGTCATTATTATTCATGAACCGGAATGCATTCGTCAGATTAGCTGGGCACTAGCGGGTGAGAGGGCTCCGAGCTGAGGTAGGGGAGCCACAACCTAGGTGGCAAGATGTGTCCAGTTGGCTAGGGGTGGGGGGATGGGGCAGGAGGCACTCATACAGAAGGATACGTCAGGGCAAGGGGTTGCCGCAGCTCAGGATGTGCTAGGTCCCACCCCCAGAGGCGGGGCCAGGACCCAGCCCTGGCTGCGGCTACTCCATCCCTCCGGGAACCCAGGCAAGCCCGGCCCAGACCGCTGTTCCCACAGAGCAGAGACACCATTCGCTGGCCAGCCAGGACACCAGGCATGGTCCGAAACCCTGCAGGGATGGCTGCAGCACCTCCTGGCCACTGAGGAAAGCCCAGGCTGGAGGCTGGGCAGGCAACACCTGTCCCGAAAAGCCATGTGAGTAGCTACCCCACATCCTCCTGGGCCACACCTCAAGACCTCAGCCCCAGATTCTGGAGAGCCCGCTGCACCCAGTCCAAGCCACCAGCCCCTCCAGGCTGTGAGGGTGGCACAGCCAGCATCCCGCTGAGAAATCACAGCAGCAGGCTGCTCCCTGCCTTCTTACTGCCCTGGTGGAGGTGGGGTGGAAAGAACCACTCCACTGGGAGCTCTGGCTCAGGCCAGGTTTGGGGTAACAGACCCTGGGTCTCATGGGGTTTAATAAAGGTTACGGTGCAAGGAGGAAGGGGAACAGAAACTGAGGGCCTCTGGAGAGGGAAAGATGACCTCAGTGGACAGCACAGGGGACACTGAGGAAGAGGAACCAGGGGCTGAGGTCAGGGGAAAGGGACCCAGAAGTGTAGGGTGGGGCTTGGTGGCCGGGGTTAGCACACTGGGGAACCTGAGAATGGAGGGAAGCATCTTCTCTCAGCTCAGGGTGGCCGTGGGGCCCTGATCCTCTGACCTGGAGGGGGTGAGGAGTAGGAATCCTTTCCTTATTGACTTTAATCCTAGCAACAGCAGCTGCTCCCCTGTTGACATAAGCAGGGGCTCCCACAGGACCCAGGACCCCTCCCCCTGTCCCCAGGATAGGGCTGTGGGGCCATGGCACTGGAGGACTGAGACCAAGGAGTGAAGTGAAGGGGAGGACAGGGACAGAGCCACAGAGAGGCCAGGCCCTGCCCAGTGGCTCCTCCTCCCTGTCCTCTGGGCTCAGCTTCAGGCTCTGGGGGTGTTGGGGGTCATCTCCTTGCTGCTGGCATCTCCACATTCACTGCCAGGCGTCCCCTCCCCGTCTCCTCTCCTCCCTCCAGTTCCCAGGAAGGGACCTGTTGCTAGTGCGGAGCGGACGAGTCAAGTTTATGGGCTGGAAGTCCTACCCGGAGGCTGCTCACTGAACTGTAATGGGCTACAAGGACAGATGGGGGGAGGAGTGCAGGGGACAGGGCACCCCAGTTGTGCCCCAGACCTGGCTCAAAGGAGCCTCTCTCCTGATGACTTGCTAGAAGACCACTGCACACTGGCAGGACTTGTCCTCCCATTTGGTCCATGTAGAGGCCACCCAGGTGGAGGCCAGGATGCACAGCTCCTCTGCTGCACGCTGCGGGGCCAGCCGTCTGCCTCGCAGTCTAAACAGGCGGAATCACGGCTGCCAGGGGAGGCCGGGCACACAGCAGAAATGGGTGGAGCTGGCCCGGTGGGGACTGTCTGAGAGCAATCACCAGTAAGCTCTGCTGGCTTCTACCATACAGATGTGTTACCAGACCTACCTGATTTTTCAAGAAAAACCAAAAACATAATATGAATTTTATATAAACTTTTAATTGGCAATGAATTGAAAAATTATGTGTATCAGCAAATAGGATATGGCCCCCAGCCTGTGGATCCACACCCTCTGGATTCACATGCAGTCCCCACCAGGACAGCAACCTCACCCCATCCTAACTCTGGCGCCCGGTCCTCCATGCAGGCATGCTGGCTGCTGCGCCAGGCCCGCTCCATCCCCAGGCCCAAGATGACAGCCAACAGCACGGAGGAGTGGCCCAGCCCTGTTCCCAATGGGGCCCTGGGGCTCTCCCTGGCCCTGGCGAGCCTCATCGTTGTTGCCAACCTGCTCCTGGCCCTGGGCATCGCCTGTGACCGCCGTCTGCGCAGCCCACCTGCTGGCTGCTTCTTCCTGAGCCTGCTGTTGGCTGGGCTGCTCACAGGGCTGGCGCTGCCCATGCTGCCAGGGCTGTGGAGCCAGAGCCGCCGGGGTTACTGGTCCTGCCTCTTCCTCTACTTGGCTCCCAACTTCTCCTTCCTCTCCCTGCTCGCCAACCTTCTGCTGGTGCACGGGGAGCGCTACATGGCCGTGCTGTGGCCACTCCGGCCTCCTGGGAGCACACGGCTGGCCCTGCTCCTCACCTGGGCCGGCCCCCTGTCCTTTGCCAGCCTGCCTGCTCTGGGGTGGAACCACTGGACCCCTGGCACCAACTGCAGCTCCCAGGCTGTCTTCCCAGCCCCCTACCTCTACCTTGAAACCTATGGGCTCCTGCTGCCCGCCGTGGGTGCTGCCGCCCTCCTCTCTGCCTGCGTGCTGGTTGCCGCCCATCGCCAGCTGCAGGACATCCGCCGGCTGGAGCGGGCAGTGTACCGCGATGAGCCTTCAGCCCTGGCCCGGGCCCTCACCTGGAGGCAGGCAAGGGCACAGGCAGGAGCCACACTGCTCTTCGGGCTGTGCTGGGGGCCCTACGTGGCCACCCTGCTCCTCTCGGTCCTGGCCTATGAGCAGCGCCCACCGCTGGGGCCTGGAACGCTATTGTCCCTCCTCTCACTGGGCAGTGCCAGCGCGGCAGCTGTGCCTGTGGCCATGGGGCTGGGTGATCAGCGCTACACAGCTCCCTGGAGGGCGGCTGCACAAAGGTGCCTGCAGGGGCTACGGGGAAGGGCCTCCCAGGGCAGTCCCGGCCCCAGCACTGCCTACCACACCAGCAGCCAAAGCGTTGACCTGGACTTGAACTAGGGGAAGGGCCTCTGCTGACCCTACCAGAGCATCCATCCTACTCAGCCAAGCCTGTCTCCACAGGTCCCCATGTCTCTGGGTCAGAGACCCTGTCCCATCTGACTCCTCCCTGACCCAATAAAGGCTGTTTATGGTTATCTCACTCCATATCTCAGAAAGGCAGAGGCAGGTGGACCCACTACAGAAAGAACCTAAGGACAGACATGTGGAGCAGGGGAGATTCCAGCCCAGACAGGAAATTAATTGTTAGTGTGAACAGACCACCCCTGAGAGAGGGTGCGCTGACACATCTTGACATGGAGCAGATCTGGAGGGGAGCGTCACCCTGACGTGGCCCTCACTAGCTCCTCCTTGCTCCCCAGCCACCACAAAATCCACACAGACGCCCTCTCTGGGAAGTATATTTTATTTACATTTTTTAAAATCTGTAACTAGTATCTCTTCCTTCTTTCCACCCCCAGAGACCTGGGAAGGGAAAGAACGGGAACCTCAAACACCTACTCCCCACATACAAACACACACCCCCATGGCTCACACCAGCAAGTGAAAGTGAAAGAGACAGAGGCCTGAAGGGCCTTGGAAGGGCCCACTGGGCCTGGGCAGGGGGAAGGGGAGGGGGCCCAGGGCTGGGTCTCTAAAGAGAAGAAAAGGACAGAGAGGGGCAAGTCAGCTGAAGGGGTTGGAAAGTAGTCCGAGGCCCCCTCCCCTCCTCTTCCCTCTGTACCCTACCGCCTCTGCTGGTGGGGGAGCTCCCTTCGTGCCCCTCAACACCAGACACAAAGGCAGGGGCTGCAGCCATTAACGGTCGGGTCTCTGGACACAAAATACTTTCGCTTTATGGTCTCCTGATGTGGTCACCACCAGGGAGGCATCTCTGTAAACAGAAAGCATGTGGGTGAAGGGACGGGATGACCTGGGGACCAGCCCAAGCCCACCCTAGGGCCTCCTCCAGCACATCCTCAACGCTAGACTCCAGTGCCTAAGGCTTTGCTGACACCTCCACGTGACCAGCAAGCAGACGGAAGAAGGAAAGCCCAGCACGGAGAAGCACGGAGCTGACTTGGGCAGGGGAAATGGATCGCAGTCTCCTACCCCCGTGACTGGGATGTGAGATCCAGGGTAGGTCGCTGTCACCCACTGGGGTGGGGGCTGGATCAGCAGTGACAACTCCCTGAGCTGTGAACCCTCAGGCTTCCCAGTATTCCTGCCTCACAGGGCACAACCAGGCCTCGGGCCCAGCTTCCCCCAGCAATCCCCTCCCACACCCCAAGGACCCTTTCAAATACAGAGATCCCAGCCCTCGCCCCATGCGCTTACTTGCTGAGGGCGAAGTCCAGGATCTCGGCTGTATGGCCCCGGTAGTCAGTGAGCAGGCGGCCGGTCCGGGCGTCCCAGAGGCGCACGATGCCATCCAGGCTGCAGGTGTAAACCACGGCGGTGCCTGCCTCCCACAGCAGCTGCACGATGCCCGACTGCCCCGGGTGTGACAGATGCAGGGTGGACGTCAGGGTTAAGAGAGTGGAGAGGCATCTGTCCCCAACCATCAACAAAGGACAGCCACAGAGAAGGACCAAGCAGGAGCCAGGTCTGGGGTAGATGCCCCCAAAGGCCTGGGCTTCCCCATGGCCACAGCCCATGGGGAACCCAGGTCCAGCTGTCCATACCTGGTGCTGACACTGATGCCTAAGGGTCTGTGTAGACAGGTCATAGATGGCCAAGGTCCCATCCAGGTAACCAACAGCTGCTAGAGGCATCCTGTGCCAAGGAGAACACTGTGAGGATGCACGTGCCCTGCCTCTACCGGGCGTACCTGCCTCTCCCTGGGGCTCCAGCCCAGGCACCCCCAACAAGCCCCCTCCTCCCCACTCCACGCCGTCTCCGGGCCAAGGCCCTGGGTCACACTCACACGCTGCAAAAGCCCAAGGACTCCACTGAGTTGGACTCACTCTCCTCCCCTTCTCCCAGGTTGGGCTGGGAGGCCACAGTCTCGGGTCTGAAAACACCTACCACCTATAAGCAAGAGGATCAGAGGGGGCCTGGAATCTCGGTCCTCCGATAAAGAGAAAGATGGTGGGAGGGGAGGCGGAGTGAAGAATGAGAAAGAAAGGAGAGAGGATACGGGAGAGCAGAAGCCCCAGCCAGGCTCCAGGTCCACTCACCTTGCCAGTGGTGGCACTGACCAGCTTGGCCTGGCAGTCCACAGAGCCAGTCAGGATCAGGCTGCCATCCTGATTGGTGGCGACGCAGGTCAGAGGGCCCTGGTGACCCTCAGTCCCTAGGGTAGAGCGGGGGGGCAAGACAGACTTCGTCCCCTCTACCCTCTAAGACCTGCCCTGGGTTCTCAGCCCCTCCCCCAGGGCCCAGGTTAACACTTCCCCCACCTCTGATACCTTTTAGTACGTGGATGGGGTTTCCCTGCTTCAGGTCCCAAATCCTGATAGTGCCATCTTCATAGCCTACCACAGCTCTCTTCCCTAAAGGGCCAGAGGCCCAGGTGAAAAGAGGACAGAGTGTGCACTCAGAGACAACGAGCAAGGGAATGGGGGAAGGGGAGAGGCGAGAAGAGAGCAACGGCACAGATGCTGCCCCAGGGAACACAGATGAGACCCAGTTCAGGGCAGGAAGAAGGTGCTGTCAGCTTTGGGGCCTGGGAGGTCAGCACTGAGGCCAAGGGCAGGCCTCAGAGTTTGCCAGCTGCGGCCCAGGAGGGAGCTTAGGGAGGTGCCTAACCCTGGATTCAACCTCTGTACCCAGGAAGGGACACTCAAGGGAGCTGCTCTCACCATCCGGGAGGACTCGGCCACAGGTGGCTGGGCAGTTGGGGCCCTGGAAGGTCTTGCAGTCACCATTCGGGACCTTCCACATCCAGGTGTTGCCATCAGCTGTGCCCGCCAATAGGACAGGTGCCCGAGGGTGCCACTCCATCCACTGGGCAGGGAAGAAGAGGCAGCAGGGAGGCCCATCACCCCACCCGACCTAGAAGCCTGCCCCACGAGCCCCACCTAAGGTTTCCCTGCTTCTGGGGTCACCAGGGACTATCCAGGAAACAAGTATTGACATTCTTGCTGCACCTTGTGGCACACTGGCTCAGAGCTGGCTTGTTCCCATAGAGGTAGGACTGGCCCCCCAAGCTCTCAGCCCCCAACCCAAGGCCTCACAGAGATGAATCCCACTCTGATGATCTCACCTCCAGGTCTCCTGCTTCAAAGGACCAGACCTCCTCTTTGGTGTCCACCTGCCACACTTTCAAGAGGCCACTCATGTCCCCTGTGGCCACTAGGGTGGAGTCGTGGCTGAAACCAGCACAAGTCACAGAATCTTTATGGCCTGCAAAGAAAAGTGGGCAAAAAGAGAAAAAAACAATAGGGTACCGACTGCTGGGGGCACATGACGCCAGTATCTGGCCCGCTGAAAGGACTAGTGAGGAAAAAAAGAGGGGCAGGGCGTGCTGGCACATGCCTGTAGTCCCAGCTACTTGGGTTCAAGTCCAGCCTGGGTAACAGCAAGACTACATCTCAAAAATAAATAAATAAAAGAGGGGCGAGCCCCAGTAGAACAGGTGACAGAACTCACAGGTGCTCCAGGAAACAAGAGCCCCAGGTATCTCCAGGAGACACCACTGGCCCCCCTCACCCAAGCATATCCCAGGCCTCCTATCTCTTACCACTTCTGTTCACTCTACACCTCTCCTTAAAACCCACATCCCCCCCTCCACCCACCTACTTCTACACCAGTGTCCCCAGGCCTTTCCTAGACTCCCTAGGTCAATTAATGCCTCCTGCTCCTGAGCCTGCAACAGACTATTATATACTCCCCCTTTGTGGCCCTGAGGCCCAGCACAGAGCTGGCACAAAACAGAGGTCACTAAATAGCTGTTGGATGCACAACCACTGGAGACCAGCCCCCTAAGATCTCCAAAGGAACGTGACCCCCCAGGCCTCTACCTTGGTCTCTCACCTGCACACTCAAAGAGCAGCTCTCCATCGCTGAGCCTCCACACAAAGGCTTTGTCGTCTTCACCCCCTGTCACTGCCAAGGTGTTGGTCTTGGGATCCAGGCTCACACAAAACACTGATGCTGTCCCAACAGATAGTCCATGGGTGAGGGGACAGAGCTCCTACCTAAGGTTCTGTCCTTCAGAACCTTCAGGCAGCCCACCCCTTTTCACCCAAAGCAACTTGACTTTCTTTCCTTCTGGAAAAGAATCCAAGTCCTTGCAAGTTTCAAGAATCAGGCTGTTAGAGAAAGCCTTCCCCTAACTCGCCAAACTCAAGTCCTTCTCCAGAGCAGATGCACCTTATGTGCTGCTCCCCTCACCACCCACACTGATGCCATGGACAAGGGGTCCATGTGCAGGGCTCACAGTTCTCAGCATGGGGTACCACCGGGCTGGGTACAAAGAAAGCCAGGAGAGCACCGTGTTGTGGGTTTCTCACTAAGAACTAGTATTTGAGAACATTATTAAAAATATGCTCATAAGGTACCTCTAATTTACACTCAGCTTACTTTCATTAACTCTTATCAAAGATAACTTTTTAAAAGCAAACTCAGACTCAGAGAGATTAAGGTTAGTGGGCAAGTAAGAGAGGTAGGATTTGCACACAGGTGTCTCAACAGACTCCACACCCAAGCTCTCACCCATCCCACCATAATGCACCCTACCTGTGGGCTCCTCCAGGGCAAGGCCAGTATCCTTCCCATCTCTGGGTCCCTCATAGTGCTCTGTCCACGGCAGATGTCTAATGCTCACATGCCCACCTGGACTGATTTAAGGTGGATCTCCCCGGAGACCTACCTGAGTGCAATGGAAAGGTGACCTCGCTATCGTCGGGGCCCTCCATGCTGCCGACCACTCCTTCCTGGGGTTCCAGAACCCAGCCCTCCTCATTGCCCTCTTCCTCTTCTTCCTCTTCCTCAAAGTCCACATCTTCCATCTCCTGCGCCAGATCATCTGCTTTGAGGAGAGGGTTAAAAGATGGGGCTCAGGAGGCGGTAAGAGGGAGGGAGGGAAGCGTCTGCAGGCCTGAGGCTGGGTCATGTGGCCAGAGGGTAAGGTGGAGTCAGACCCACAGGGTGCAGGGGGGCGAGAAGCGGCAGGGAGGAGGGGGCGTGTGGGACGGAGGACGGGAGGCCAGGTCTGAGGACCTGGAGCTGGCCAGCGACGGTGCAGGGAGGGAGGGCCTAGGGGATGATGGGAAGGGGGTGTGTGAGGGGAAGGGCCAGAGGAGGCGTCAGGGAACCCCCACCCCGTCAGGCCTGAGAACTAACTGTGGGGGTGGGGGAGGAGGAGGGGGAAGGATGTTGGTAGGAATGACCGGTGGGATGTGGAGGAGAGGGGGGTAGCAGCAGGGGTCAGAGGCCATGGGTGAGCGCCTCCTGCCTGCCCCATGGCCTGAGGAACGGCAGTTCTCACCCGGGTCCGGTGGACCGGGATCCAGTTCTACCACCTCGATAATCTCTTCATCACCATGGAAGCTTAGGGTCTCCAGTGGGGGGGTGTCAGCGGCAGCCCCGCTTTCCGATTCGGACTCCATGCGGCGCAAGCGGCCGATCCACTTCTCCGGGCCCAAACGCCTCCCAGAGTCAGCTCTGCGCGACGACGCGGAACTCGAGCCCCTCCTCCCGGGAGGAAGTAGGCGTAGGCGAGTCTCCGGCAGGAAGAGCGACGGCCCTTCGGCCACTAGCGATAGGGGTTGGCTGGCTGAGCCACCAATCACAGGGCAGAGTTGGAAGACCGGGTCGGGGCGTGGCGGAGAGAACCCAAACTCCGCCCCACCTGACTCCGCCCACAACAGGAGGGAAACAAGCGAGCGTGCGCGCCTCCGGGGTCTCCTGGGAAGAGTAGTTCTCTCGGGTCCGTCCCGCGGGTTTCTGGGAGTTGTAGTTTCTGGCCTGTAGGCAGGACGGAAGGAGCGGGGGAGGCCCCTTACGCAAACTACAATTCCCGGCGGGGAGCGCGGCGTAGGGGGGTGGGATCTGAACATGGCGGCGGTGGTAGCTGCTACGGCGCTGAAGGGCCGGGGGGCGAGAAATGCCCGCGTCCTCCGGGGTAAGGAGAGGGACCCCGGGGAGGGCAGGACTACAGGAGATCCCTTTTCTTTCACATCTCACCCAGCGATGCAGGAGGTCAGGGCTGTCTATTCCTGCCCATACTTCTCTGCAGGATCCTAAAGAATCTAGGGGTGAAAAGATGCTCTCTAGAGATCACCCAGTCCATCCCCCTGCCTTCGGGCTACACGACACTTCTGGGGTCTTGCTGCAAGAGGGAGACCCAAGGAAGCCTTTTAGACTCCCGCGCTCCAGGTGTTTTACACTCACCGCAGTGCAGAGGAAAGAGCCCCGGGCTTCTGGAGGCTTGGGTTCTAGCCCCGGAAAATTAGCAGTTTGACCTTGGGAGAAGTAGTTCGTCTCTCAGGGCTTCAGTTTCCTCTTCTATAAAACGAGGGGATGGAGTAGACTATCTTTAAGCTCCCTTGCAGTGCTAACATTCTGTAGTTTGAAAACGTTTTCCCGGATCTCTTTCATACGTCTCATGTGAGTCCCACTGCAGTCCTTCCCATCCTGTCGTCTGAGATGAAGAACAGCGAATCTCGCCTTCCTCGCACCAGGGTGATGAGCCTGCAGTGACGTGGAAGTGGCTTCCAAAAGTGCCACCTCGATGGCGATTTTCCCATTTCTCTTTGGATTCTCCCTGGCACTGTTACTTCAGACTGCAGTGGCTCCCCTTCCTCAGATCTCAACCACTCCTCCCAGCCCTTATCCCTCCTCTCCTTTTTCTTTCTCCTCATCCCCTCTTACTGACCTTCCTTACCTCCATCCACAGGGATTCTCTCAGGAGCTACGGCTAACAGGGCTTCCCACAACCGGACCCGGGCACTGCAAAGCCACAGCTCCCCAGAGTGCAAGGAGGAACCTGAGCCCCTATCCCCTGAGCTGGAATACATTCCCAGAAAGAGAGGCAAGAACCCCATGAAAGCGGTGGGACTAGCCTGGTGAGTTTTAAGTGAGTTTAAGTTGCCCACTAATGGGAATTGACATCCAGGGGAGGGCAGGACTCAGAAACTTCTCCAAGTTTCAGGTCACGGTGAGTTGAATCCAAAGTTGTGTGTGGGAACAGAGTTGCTGGGTTCAAGGATCTGAATCTCAGAGGAGTAGGGCAAGGGAGGTGGGGAAATATGTGGAAGTGGGGAGAGAGTGGGTTTTCTGTGAAGTAAGCTGAGCTGATCTGATTCACACTTGGGTCCCTGGCCTCATCCTCCCTTTTGAGAGCTTGGGGTGAGACCCAAGTTTCAGTAATTAGTTAATTGAGGTCATGTGAGATTATATTAGTTATGTACAGGGCCTAGAAGGTATTACACTGTTATTTGGATGCAACTCTGACCCTAATACCTATTATTGATCAAAATTAAAGGGAAAGGAGGATGAAATTAACATTTTTTTCAGCACCTGGGGTGTGCCAGTGCTTTACCATGTAATGTTTTAGTTTTCTAAGATTAATATTACATCCCCATTTTACAGAGGAGAGAACTGAGGCTCAGAGCTAGATTTTCACTAGGTCTTGTGACTGTGTGCTCTTTCCCCCATACCAAGCTGCCTTCTAAGTCGCAGTTACTCAGATTAAGAAGGGGAGTCTGAGAGGGGATATGGGGCAATTAGGCAGATGGGGCCTTTGCCAAGACCCAGGGAAAGAGGCTGGGTGGCCTGGAGAATCACACACAGGTGCTATGGCAGGAGTACAGGGCTCTAGGACCCTTTCCAGAAGCTCAGGAGAGCTGAGGAGTGTGGGGCTCTAGGGAAAAGGAGTGAAGAGAGGTAGGCAGAGACCCAACCACAGTGGGCCTTTTGTGCCATGCCTAGGAGTTTAAACTTGGCCAGAAAGTGATGGAGAGTTGTTACGGGGTTTTAAGCAGGGCAGCATTAGGATCTGATTTGTGTGGGTCCCTCTAGCAGCCAGCACGGAGGACGAATTAGACACAAGAGATGTTGCAAAATTCATACAGTTGATAAAAGCTGGAATGATTCTCCCCAGCGCCTCTGGCTCAGGCTGGGCCCCTCCCCAAACCCCGTGCACATCTCCCCACCCGTAGGGCCATCGGCTTCCCCTGTGGTATCCTCCTCTTCATCCTCACCAAGCGGGAAGTGGACAAGGACCGTTTGAAGCAGATGAAGGCTCGGCAGAACATGCGGGCGTCCAACACGGGCGAGTATGAGAGCCAGAGGTTCAGGGCCTCCTTCCAACATGCCCGGTCCCCTGAAGCTGGGCCCGGGGTGCAGGCCTGAGGAGTGCTGCAACCCTCGGCTAGACTGTATCAATCATATTGACTGTGAAGTCCTCAGGTTTGGCCTTGATTCTAGCCCTTACCTCTGAGGTCCACCAGAGGGCGCGCGAAGCCCAGGCTGCTGCCAGCCCCCGCCCCTCCCACACCAAGGAGCCAGCCAAAGGCAAATAAAGTGATTGAGTGTTGGAGTGAAAAGGATCCAGGTCTGGGTTTGTGAGTCCCTTGGGACGGGAGGGGTAGAGGGTGGGGCTGGTTACTCATGTGTGCTCCCTCTCACAGAAGAGCTCAGTGTTCCCGGCTGGATGGTGGGGCAACCACAGAGACTTAAGTGCAACAAGCCTAGGCTCAGGCCCTGGGGACCCAGCCCTCAGAGATGCTGGCAGGGAGGGTGGGGCTCTGCTCAGCCTTGAAACAAATAAAGAGAATCAAAGAAGGCATTCAGGGTGTGGAGGCCAAAAAGCACTACTCTTGGCTAAGTCCAAATGACTCAACATCTCTGGGCCTCAGTTTCCTCGCTTGTAAGAGATTGGACTAGTGATTTCTAAGATGGAGTTCTGAACCTGAACCTGCAGTCCATCCCCTCCCCCATCTGCAAAATGGTATGTGTACATACAGCTTAGTGGGGAAGAGAGTTAATAGTTCTGGTGAGCTTCTGGAAAGGGTCCATGGCACAGAAGGGGTCAGCACTCTGGCTGAGAGGTCCCTTCCAGATCCAGTGTTGCACGGTTGAGCTCCCCTGTCACCAGCCTATTGCATCCACCCCCAGGATGTGCTGCGAAGTATTTATTTACCCTGGAAAAGGTGAGAAAGACCAAGCCAGAATGCAGAAGTAGGAAGTGGATGCTTCGGACACAGCCAGAGAGATGCTCCCAGAATGAGCTGTCAAGTGAAGAAAACCAGAGCCTTACAGGGTTTTAACATCTACACATAAAACTTTATTACATTTCTAGTTGCGTCCCTTTGCGTAATACATTTAGCATCAAGTACTTAATAGAGAAATCCCAAGTATGTCCTTGGGCTGATTCGGTTTCCACCCCCACCCGACAGACTGACCCTCGTCCCCCCTTCCCCATTCCAGCTTGAGGCACTTTGATATTACAAAGAAATCGGTGGCTGGCTGGAGAAATGGGGCCTAAGTCAAAAATCTCCCAGTGCAAGTTAAGAACAAACTGAGAGAGGAACTCACCTTCCCCTCAGGGCCCTCCTTGGGTTAGCAGAAGGAAAGAACACAGAAGTCATCTTGGGCACCACAGTAGGCTTCAGTATGTCTCAGGCCAAGTAGGGGACCCCGAAGAATTTTCTTTGCCTCCCCCACCTCGTCTCTTTTCCCCCTGGTTAATTCCTGACCTCACTCATGATCCTTATACCACCCCATTTCCTAACCCTTGCCCCTCGCTTCCTCTGAGCTGCCTGAGCACAGAAAGCAAGAAGTCACTCTGACCAGAGATCTCAAAAGCACCTGGGGAGGCCCCAAGCAGCTTTGGAGAATGGGGACCAGTTGGCTACAGCCAGCCTGCTCTCTCTACTGCTGTCACAAGGCAGCCCTGGGTAGATTCTGCTCCATATTGGCCCCTGGAGCTTCACCTTGCTCACTCTCTTCTTCCCCCCCCCATCCCTGGGATACCCAGATAAACAATATACACGTCTCACTGAAACAACAAGGGGCCGAAGTGAGGAGACTCGTGGGCACAGATTGCTTCTCCTTTCTGAGCTAAAAGGTGCCAAGCCAAAGGAGTATAGGATAATGGTCTATGTGTCCAGGAGGCTGGGGACAAAGCTTGCTGGCTTTGTTGAGGGTGGGAGAGGAAACAGCTCCAGGTGCCTAGCCCAGAAGTCTTTGGCAGAGGTGGGAGGGGACCCTCATTACCTTGAAGTCACTTCTACCTTTCATATTCCCTTTCAGCTACAGAATAGGCTCTTTTCATCTTCCCCCCAACCCCAGCTGTAATGTGGTGCCATGTATTAGGTGGAGGGGAGAAGACACATCTTCAGCCTAGTCCCTGCCAAGCTCACCAAGGGCAACAGTTAGGCCCCAGCTTCTCCATCCCCACTAGGTACTTCCCCATCCAGAGCCAGAGAGACGGAGACCACCATCTCCAGGACAGAAAGGAAACTGGGCATACTCTTTGACGGGAAGGAGAGGGGTCTGAGGCCCTGAGCAGTCACAGGGCACAGCCCTCTAGGGAAGGGAAAGCCCAGGGTGGGGTGAAACAGGGGGGTGCTCCTTAATTGCGATCCCCCACCAGCTGCAGCACAAAGGTGAAGATGTAGACGATGTCTGTGTAAATCTGCAGGGCACCGGTGATGTAGTCCTCCGGGCTGATGGTGTGTTTCCGGTTCCCCAGGACCAGCTGTGTGTCGTAAGCCAGGAACTGCAAGGATAGAGAAGCCAGAAGTGAGAACCCAGAGCTCAGTGTCCAAAGCTCATTTCTGGTCGGCAGGTTTGTCCTAGGAGCCTATGTGCCATGCAGTGTGCTTAGGGGACACATTAATGAACAGCATAACACGTGGGATATACCCTCGAGCATATCACAGTATAGAATAGGAAAGAGACACACTGTCCTCTATAATAATGGCCTACCGAGTGATCCAATAGCAGGCAACATGAACAAGGGATGGCGGGAATGCCCAGAAAAATCAATGGAACCTCTTGACAGTGGGGAGAGGAAAGACCAGCTATACCCCACTCCCTGCCTCCCAAGCAGCCTAAATTCATGCTCCACCCCTTCACCTCCCCTTCCTAGAGTGGGGCAGGGACTTACCAGGGTGAAACAAATGGCCCCCAGAGCGGCATAGACCATGTGGAGCCAGTAAACCTGGGAAGGGAGGACAGGGGATGGCGTTAGAAACCTTAGCAAAGCACAGACCAAGGCAGGCCCTCACCCCCAGCTTCTCCCTGGGATTCTAGCAAGAGAGCGGGTAGCGCCAGGAAACTAGCTTTCCTACTAGACAGCTAGAAAGACTACTGCCTTTCTAGATCCTGCAAGAAATTAAGAATGGTGATACAGTTGACAGAGAAAGCAGTGGCCATCCTACAAGGGCCATATAAAGCCAATCACAGTACCCCAAACATTTGCACAAATTTTTTAGAAAGGTAAATGTAAAAAAAAAAAAATGAATTAATCAAAAATAAAACTAATCACGGCATCTTTTAGCCAAACCAGTCTCCAAAGTTAGTCAAGGTACTGAGGTGTCCACTATACTTCTGAAGAAAAGAAGGTGGCTGAATTCTAACTCAGGACGGGGCAGACCCTGTCACAGTCAGCATTCAGGAGAGTGTTCCTGCGGCCCAGCCTGGGAGGGACAGACCAGGGGATGGGGAAGGAAGCTCCCCAGCCACTCTGGGGAGTGTTAGAGTCAGGGGGCACCCACGGGACAGCCTGTGTGACACTCCCATGGGTGCCTGTCCACAGAGGGCAGGGCTGGCGTGGTGAAGTGAGCAGGCAGCCCTCGTGCTCACATCCTGCCCCTTCAGGACTGTTCTCTTTCAGCCTAGGGGCTCATAGCCTCCCCCAGCTGACTGGAGTAAAAGATGGAATTGGACCCAGAAATCCCTAAGTTCCCTCCCACCCAAGCCCACCGTCTCGAACCTCTCTGGGTTCCTCTCCCAGTCTGCCTCCTGGAACCTGGTCTCAGCTGTCAGATGGATCTAATCCACCCCTTCCCGTAGGACATCAGTGATCCTGTCCCCGGCTTCAGGTACTGTAGCTCCCAGGGCCAGAGATTACACCTCACCCAAAGGATGGTGCTTCCGTGTTGGTACCCTTGCTAGCCAGGACCTGGAGGCCAGAGCCTGCCCAGAGGCCTTGCAGGCCCGAGAGGGGGCCCGCTACACCGTGCTGTACAGGAAGTCTGCTCTGAGCACTGGGCTCCCTGCCCCCAGCTCTCCTGGGAAACTCACATATTTGAAGTACAGCACAATGCCAGTAACAATCCCAGTCACCATGAGCACAATTCCCAGGACACAGAAGAGGCCTGTACACGAGGTGAAGTCCACCTGCCAGGAAGGGAGAAGAGGGCACCTGTCAGACGACTGCCACAACCAGCAGCCCAGCCTGACTGGCCTTGCAGCCCCTGCTGGGGAGTTCCAGTGCAGCCTCCTAGGGGGCATGAGAGTGACCATGACATTTTAAGGACAGACACAGGAAGCAGTTTTATAGGTGCAGATGAGGGGAAAGAGATCAGGTCTCTAAGGAAAACTCCTGGTACACTGAGCTCTGGGCCCACCCAGGCCTGTTCAAGTGCCAGGCCCAAAGGGCCAGGTCTGATAAGAAAGGGGGTAGGTGGCCAGGGAAGGGCCCCCATGTCCTCACCTTGGTCTGAAAGCAGAAGATGGTGACTGAAATGGCCACCACAGCAGTGATGATCATTGCAATTATGACGGCTTTGGTTTGATACATACTAGGGGGAAAGAAGGAGTTAAGAGAGGCCAAAGGCATGAGCCATGTGCAAATGACTTCAAAATCACCGCTTCCAGAAGGCTCTTGCCAGCCCGGGAACACCCCACTCCCCCGCAGTACACCTTCCCAAGAGTGTAGTGGTTTGTCCCTCCCTGAACGTACCTGGAAATGGTGCCCGTCATGAAGCCCATGGCAAAAGTCTAAGGGAAGGAGAGAAATAAGAGTGAAAAACACTTAAAAAGAAAGGCAGGGCCCTGGGGGAATGGTCATGGTGGCCTCCCAGAGCTGGGGGTAAATGTGACCAAGCTGGAGAGAGGCAGCCACAGAGGAGACTGAGAGCAGTGATGAGGTGAGGGGACAGCAAGGGACATCCTTCCACAATGGCGTCTCCATCCCTTCCCTGGGACCAGCCCTCCCTCAAACCATCTCCACACCCTCCTGATACCCTTCCAGACTCACAAAGAGGGTCAACAGGATGATGTTCCATGGGAAACGGCGTCTGAAGCGAAAGAGAAACCCTGATTAAATGACTTGGCTGGTCAGGCAGTAGCAGCTTCTGCAGCAGAAGGAAGCACTTGGCTCCTGTGCCGGGAGGATTAAGCCTTGACCCCACGGAGGGGAGGCTGGCGTGGCCTTTGGCACCGGCTCAGGTGTTCTATGCAGGGACAATATGGGGCAGTGGGACAGCCGTGCAGTGTGGAAAGACCTGAATTCATCTGCAGCTCTTACACTGCCTGCCTGCGTGACTGGGAAAGATCCTCAGCCTCCTTGAGTCTTGGGTTCTTCCTGTTTGTTTTTTGTTTGTTTCTGTTTTGGCTTTGTTTTTGTTTTGGGGGGTTTTTTTGTTGTTTTTTTTTTTTTTTTTTGAGACAGGGTCTCACTTTGTTGCCCAGGCACGAGGGCAGTGGCATCATCACAGCTCACTACAATCTCAAACTCCTGGGCTCAATCAATTCTCCTGCTCTAGCCTCCTGAGTGGCTGAGACTACAGGCATCTATTTTTTGTAGAGATGGGGTCTTGCTATGTTGCTCAGGCTGATCTTAACTCCTGACCTTGAGCCATCCTCCTGCCTCAGCCTCCTGAAGCGCTAGGATTACAGCGTGAGCCGTGGTGCTCAGCCATCTTCCTATTTGTTAAATGACTAAGATACCACATATTTGCAGGGTTGCCGTGAGAATGATAGCTAGATAGGTCCTGCACACACAAGGTCCTTTTACACGCTGGAACAGTAGTTGCCATCATCATCATCATCATTTCTTGTAAGTCTCCATTCAACTGTTATCGGGAATCCGTTTTCTTCCCAAACTACTTGGCCCCTGTCCCACCCCCTGCCATCCCTTCTCATTGTCTAAGTTCTCTGGCACTCACCTGGGTCCTTGGCAACAGGCAAGGGTCAAGTAGGTGACGAGGAAGACGGCACTGGGGAGAAAGAGATGAGGGAGTAGTCTACAGGCCCAAACCTGCCTCAGCCCCCTCCGAGCCCCTCCTGGCAGCAGCCCCAGGCTGATGGGTTGCTGGCCCAAAAGCTGGAGGTCTGAGGGCAGCTGCTCAGCAGGAAGCAAGGATGAGACCACCCCAGCCAGGGGCAGTGAGAAGCTCCAAAACACCAGGTGTGGGCCAGGAAGGTTTAGGGAGGCCGCAGCAGGCAGGCTAAGAGAAGCTGAGGTGGTGGGGACTGCTGTGCAGCGTGCATGTTGCCACCAGAGCGCCCCACCCCCGCTCCCGTGAGTTCCAGGAGTCTGCACTCATCTGGCCACACACACCTGCACTCCCCAGCATGAAAAACTGGCACCGGCAACCTGGGGGGCCCCTCTCCAAAAGCATTTGATCCTGCCCTCAGCAAAGCTGTCAGCCAGCAACAGAGGCCGCCGCCCTCCTCCCCCTGGCCCTGGGCAGGGAGCAGCACCACTCACTAGGACACGTAGTAGACAGCCGTGTTTCTCCTCACGAAGGCGCTGACCGGTTCCCTGTGGGGCGGGGGAGGACCCAGGAGTCACACCGTGGCTTGTGTGACGCCACCAAGCCCACCAGGCAGCCCAGGGCTCCATCTTCTCTAATCACCCACGGTCGCTCTGAGAGCGGGCCCCACACAACCCAGCTCCCAGCAGGCGACCCCGACACCCCAGGGCTGGTAAGGCGGCGAGGCAGAGACTCACACGAAGGTGAAGATGGCGATGATGGCCACCGTGAGGAGGAGCTGGACGGAGATGATGGAGTAAACCTGGAACACAGGCAGCCCGGGCAGGGCGGGGGTCACCGTCCTGCATCCCTGGCCTCTCCCAGGAAGCCGCCATCCCCCAAGACCAAGGAACCCAAAGCCCACCGGACCCCTGCCACTCCCTGTCCTGTTAGTGGTGGGAGGGGCCACTTCATGCTGAAGTATCTGCTCTTACCTTGTTCCCACTCTGGAGCCCTCCCCAGCTGCAGCCTGGCCCAGAGGTGACCCCGTGAGGCACCTGACTTAGCTGCTCTATCACCTCTTCCTTGCCCGCACTCAGGCTCCCTGGCTTCCCCCTCCTGTCCAGCACCTGCCTCGGTTACCACCAACTCGCCCTGCGTCACTGCCAGGGCTCTACCCGTGCGGCCGCTGCACTGCCAGCGTCCGGTCTGCACGTGTTGTGCAGCTGTGAGCTGGGGAGGGTGGATTACGCGCAAGTTGGTCATTTCTGGCTCCAAGTTGCGTACAGTCTAACGGGAGAAAGATGTCTGGGGACGGCGGAACACTTTGGCAGAGGCCACCCAAGAGGTTCTCCCAGATTGAATCTGTTCTCCCAAAACAAGGTCAGGAAGAGAAGAGCAAAAGGAGGGGAACACTGGGATTAGAGGAGCCGAGTACCCCTCTGAGGAGGGCACAGGGCTAGAGAAGGCAGGCAGCCAGCATGTTCCATGGGACTGAGGGTCCCCGGGCACATCTGCCTCCCAGCCCACATCTCACCTTTCGGATGAAGGTGTGTCGGACTTTCCGGTCATCCCACTCTCCAGGCCCAAAGTTGTCACTCACTGCTCTCTCCTCCCCATCGTAGCCCTGGCCCGGGCCTAGGGACAGATCACACATAACCAACTGGGGACCTGGGACATGTGGCCTCAATCCCAAAGCCTCCCTGACACTGTCTCAAACAAGGTCTTGAGTATCTCCAACCAAAAGACAAGTGTTATAACGCAGGAACTCCTCGCCCAACCAGGGTCCTCTAAGATGCCCTCAGAGCCACCCAGAGCTGGCCTGTCACGAGAGGGCTTAGGTGTGAGCCATTCCATCAGCATAGATCTGTGCCCAGCCCATGCCACTGAGGGCAGGCGGCAGGGTCACAGCGTAGGCAAGAGCAGGCCTTGGAGCCTCAGTGGGTGCAGCTGGCTGGGGTCGAGTGGGGCACGCGGGGATGGAGGGTCAGAGGAAAGGAGGTAGCAAAGTGCAGGATATGTGTGTGGGGTGGGGGGACACAGGGTGAAACCGGTCTGCACCGGGCCTCACAGGACAGACACGTCCCAGGTGTGCGTGACCGTAAACTATGGCGCGCTGAGATGCGCACGGCACACACATCCAGAGAGTTGGCAGGACACTCACTGCAAGATTCCAGAGACGCTGCAGGGGCTCCACACATTCCCTGAATGCCTTTTGGGGAAGTGCTTTCAAAATCTGCATGTGAGCCACCCAGGAAAGGAATCTCACTGCATTCTAATCTCACCTCCTTTCTGACCAAATATAGCATTTACCTGCCATGACGTTTACCAAATTTGGTTCCAAATAACTTCTGGATGTTTGCAAAAATCAGATTTTACCTTAAAGGATGAGGATCTCTCAGCACCAAGGCTATTAATATTAATTTTAAAAAAAAAGTGCTTTGGGTTCCAAAGGCAGTTGCTAAGGAAGACATGGAGCCTGGGTGGGTGGCAGGCGCCGTGTTGGGAAACAGGAACGGCCTGGGGTAAGGCTCGGAAGTCATTGCTTCACCCATCCACAGTGTCTCCTCTGGGGCGTAGGTTCTGGTACGAGTCTCATGGACTCGGTATCCTTGCTGAATGAAGTGGCTGGGGGACAGGTGCTAAGGGGGTTAGCGACCACGGCAAACAGAAGGAGAGCTCTAAACGGAGACGCAGGGAAAGGGAATCAGAGGGGAAGTGGAAGAGACAGGGACGAAAGGTGGCCTCATCTGCTCCAAGTGTCGCCCCTCCCACCCACGCACCATCTGCCCTTCCGACACTCACCGTAGTGCATGGGCATCGGGTGGACGGGGGGCATGGGCTGCGGGTAGCCAGCAGGGTGACCGTAGCCAGGCTGTGGGTAGCCAGGGTAGGCAGGGTACCCGCCAGGCAGGACGGACGGCTGCCCGTAGCCCCCAGGAGGCGGAGAGCCAGGGTACAGGGGGTTGCGGTCTTCATACGGAGGTGGGGCACTGGGGTTGGACATGGTGCTCAAGGGCTGAGGGGAAACCCCAGCTGCTGGGACCTGAAATGGGAGACAAGGACAACAGTCATGAGTGCCCAGGCCCAGCTCCCCAGCCACCCGGCCCCCTTCCAGCCCAGTCCAGGCTGCGTCCACAGAGGAGATCTTCCTATTTTCTCTCTAGATCACAGCCTGTCATTCACTGTCCACAGACACTTCCCCACCAGCTAACCCCTGCCCCTCGCGCCTCTCCTCACTGCACCAACCTGGCCCTGGGAGAGCAGGAGGAGGAGGGTCAGCTCGGGAGCCCAGAGGAGCCACTGAGCTTCGGTGCTGGGGGAGGCAAGGACAGGGCAGCCCAGGACTTCCTGTTCGCAATTAAGAAAACCTTCCAGGCGGGTGCGGTGGCTCACGCCTGTAATCCTAGCACTCTGGGAGGCCGAGGCAAGAGGATCGCTTGAAGCCAGGAATTTGAAACCAGTTTGAGCAAGAGCAAGACTCCGTCTCTACTAAAAATACAAAAATTAGCCGAGTGTCGTGGCACGAGCCTGTAGTCCCAGCTACTTGGGAGGCTGAGGCAGGAGGATCACTTGGGCCTAGGAGTTTGAGGTTGCAGTGAGCTATGGTGACACCACGGCACCCTAGCCTGGGTGACAGGGCAAGACCCTGTCTCAAAAAAAAAAAAAAAAGAAACAAAGAAAACCTTCCAGTGTTGGGCTTGACAGCAGAACCAGAGAAGAAGCCTCCTGGTGACTCACAGGGCCAGCTGCGACCCTTTCAAAGGGTCAGCCCCACCCCCAAGGCAGCTGCCAAGAACACCAGCCCTGAAAGCCAGAGCTGGGACAGAGCCAAGGCTCAAAGTAGAAAGCGAGGAGGAGGAGGAGGAGGAGGAAAACAAGCCAGCCCCAGTGCCAGAGCTGCCAGGCCCCAGGGGGAAGGGGCCAGTGGACCAGTGGACCAGGGCAGGCTGAGTCAGGGGAGCTGAGAGGCTGGGCGGGAGGGTGCACAGAGCTGGCCGTGGGGGCTGGGAAGCCGCAGGAAAGGGCAGGCCTGAGACAGGACTTTCTGGTTCCTTCAAATAACAGCTGTGGCGTGTTAGAAAGGCATGTGGCAGCCTGTGACTGTGGCTGCTGTCTTCACTGGCCCTGCTAAGGAATGGATAGTGAGTGCAGGGCCCCAGACCCCGCTAGGAGGGGAGACACACATTTGCAATCCCAGGGTCTCTGGAATCACTATGGTTTCTGCCTGCCTTCCCCCAGGGCAGTGGCTAGCGGGGAAGGGGAACTGAGGAGTCAGGCCACAAGACCAGAAGAGCCCCACAGCCAGGGGGCAGGGCGGGCAAGGAACCCCAGAAAGAGAGCTAGAGGGGACCCGGAGGTTGTACAACCCCGAAACGTTCATTTCAGATGAGAGAATCAAGGCTCAGAACAGTGAAGTGACGCCCAGGATCACTGAACTAGCAGGTTAGTGGCATAACCAGAATCGAGGCCTTCAGGATCCTGGGCCCCGTCCTTTATGTCACGCTGTGCTCTTATGCCTTCTCTGCCGAAGAAACAGCCTCCGGCCTGGCATTACCCTGTGAGGTGGCAGAATTGGAGATTTGGGAAAAGCTAAGGAGGAGGTCCCTGGAAGGCCCCTGTGTCCCTGGTGAGGACAAGCCTTGGCAGAGTCTGAGCCCCTGGACAGTGCCAGCGCCTCTCCTAGTGCATCCCCCAGGGGCCAGACCTTCAGGACCCCCGGGGAGGATACCCCAGACCCAGGCCAGCATCCGTCAGAACCTCTGCTGGAAGCAAGAGAGACCTGCTTCTCTTTTTAGGTCACCCTGTGCAGCTCGGGAATCAGATGAGGACTGTCTTATCTCTTCTCTCACGACAACTGGGATGAGGTGGAGAGGGGACGGTGCACGGAGGGCTGGGAAGGGAGCTTGAATGACAGGTCAGGTGCCTAAGTGGGTTATTTTGAGGAAAGCTGTTTGCCATCTCCCCAGAGTAGACGGGATCGAGCCAGAGCGGGAACGTCAGGTCAGAAATGAGAAGTGCCCTGCCAACCGCGAGGAGGTGAGGCGGCAAGCCAGGCACCAGGAGGGGGGAGTGGGGGAGACACCACGCAGTGGGCAGAACACCCCAAAGAAACTCGGAGCGAGAGAACAAGCGAAGGGCAACAAAGAGTGTTGGGAGCTTAAGATGCAGAGATTTGAACTGTTTTTGAAAATGTCTTGGTTTATGTCAGGGTAGGAAAATAATATTAAGTAGTTGTACTATGTGAAGTCTCTTAATAGGATAAAAGAAAAAGGAGAGAGAGAGAAGCTGGGCCCTGTCTTCCCCTGGAGCAAGAGGCTCCCCTTCCTGGGACCCCTCTACCTGGCCCCTTTGAAAACACACTTCTGGCTCCACAAAAAGAATGGCGTCCTATTTGGAGGGCAGGTCACCTTTGGAGTAGGGGTGTCTGTCATTATTGCCATCAGCTCAGCACCCCGGGCCCATCTGACGTCCACCATCAGAGAGGCGGTGCCAGGTGGCTGGGTGAACATGGCACAAGAGACATTGGCCGGAAGGGCCACCAAACCATGATGTCACCATGACCTATCCCTTCACCTCCTTGGGGTGCACCTCTGTGAAATGAGGTGGGGCAGGCCAGACGATCTCTGAGCCCACTGCCAGCTCTGACAACAGACTTTGGTCCTGGACACTGGGCTACGCAGGGCCTGCCCTCTGCCTGGCCAGACATCTGCCCCTCCCTCCCACCCCTAAGCCACGCAGGGCAAACAGGTCCCTTCCCAGACCAAGGGTGAGAGGTGACTCAGGGACAGAAGGGTCAGCCTGGGATGGGCCACCAGGGCTCCGGGGTTCTAGACCAGCCCCACAGGCTGCTGACTCACAAAGAGGCCCTCCTGCGCTCCCCAGCCCGCCCCTTCACGCTTCTGGTGTCAGAGGAATTCTCCAGTAGGCCTGTGTGCTGGGAACACAACAGGTCCCACTCCAGTTCTCTGGGGCCTCAGCCACCAGCCTGTCTACACCAGAGACCACCACTGACCCCTGAACTTCACTATGCCTCAGTTTCTTCACCTGGAAAATGGGTTCACCACTAATAATAGTACCCCCCACAGACTTCTTCTAAAAGTTAAATGAAAAAATACACATAGAGCACTCAGAACAATGCCTAACCCCTGGTAAACAGGGATAAATGTTAGCTATTTTCAGTTATTATTTCATTAAATCCTTACAGTGGTCCAGGGTGAGTACTGTTATTACTAGTCCCATTTACAAATGAAGAAATTAAGGCTTAGAAAAATGGAGTCACTTGGCCAAGGCTACCTAGCCAGGTGGGGTGAAGTCAAGACTGGAGGCCCAAGACTGACTCCCCAGGCCCTGTTCCTAGTCCCTCACTTGGGCACCCTGTCCTTCCAGCTTCTCATCACTGCCACCAGGGCTCCCTATCTGAGACCCTCTTGTGACGACGGAAGACCCTCCACAATGCCACAGGGCTCAAACCCCGTCCCACAGCCCAAGGAGAAGAGGGTGGTCCAGGCACAGAGATTCATAAAGGTCAGAGCTGAAAGGAAACTCACTCACCCAAGGCAAGCCAAGCCCACTTCACCCACCAGGCAGCCACAGTGCAGGGAGGCAGAGTGACCTATCCTCGATCACAGAGCTGGCCCTGGGGCCAGGACGGGCTGCTAGCTCTCTGGTGTAAAGACAGCTGGGCACAGGAGAGGAAACCCCCAGCATTAGTGCCCGTCAGGGGAGTTTCTAAACTCAGCCACACCTGCCTCTGAGCAGTGCCAAAAACACTGTCTGACCGCAGGAGCCGCTGGGGCCCAGGCTGCCAGGCGTGCAGCTCCGCAGCCTGCTCCCAGGCCGCTCCCACCTACGTGAGTGCCCTGGCCACCTCTCTGGGGATGAGGTTTGGGGCTGCCGTCTGTCTAGGCAGCAGGGAAACAGGGAAGCACCAGGTTTACTCTCCCAGCTGTGTCTGAGGGTGGGGGCTGGAGAAGATGGAGAACAGAAGGAAGGAGGGCAAAGGGCAGGGAGGTCATGCCCGTCAGTGAGGGTGATGCCCAAAGACCAGACATCAGGCCTTCAGGGACCTGCTGGTGCCTCCTGAAGGGACTCAAAGTCTCCAGGGGCTAAAAGGACCTTTAAAGTTCCCACTGGAAGCCCAAATTTTCCTGAATACAGTAGGCATGCGGCTTCTGCTGGAACCAACTCCAGCAGCAGGGAGCAGGCAGCTGTGTCTGCAGCAGCCTGAATCTCTAGATCTGTCCCCTCTCACACCTTTACAGCGGCATTTGGACCCTGCCCCTCCTTGACCATTACAGATCTAAGTTTGCTCCTCTCATGGCCCCAGTCCCCTGTCAGGAAGGAACCAGAGTCCCCACTTTCTCCTGTAGCACCCGAGACTCAGCCATGATGGCAGCAGAAGTGGGTGGGCTCAAACAGCAGGACTTGCTGGGTGTCAAGGTTTTCAGGTCTAAGGGCGAGAAGCCTCTCCTCCCCTGGAGCCGGGCTTGGGCTCTCCTGGGGGCATCTGCAGGGTTAAGGCTCTTGAATCTGTAGAGGAGGCCTGAGCTACCAGGGTTACAGCAAGAGGGGGTGTGTGCCGGAGGGAGGGATGGAAAGGAGCAGCTGACGGGTCCAGGCAGCCTGCCCTCCTCCCTGCCAGGGACGGTCGCCCAGAGCCAGAATGGAAAGAATAGCTCAGAGTGTGTATCTCAGGAAACCCCACCCAGCAGCACAGGCGCACAGCTGAGCCGCCACGCTCGGATCTCTCAGACATTTCCTGTTTCCCTCCCTCCCTTTTCCTTTACCTACCCTACTCAAGAGGATAAAACTGAAGGGACCTAAACTGAAATACCAGAGCTGGAAGGGACTTTCGGAATCATGTGGTCATGTGACAGACAAGGACTCCCCCAGAGCCAAGAAAGTTCCTGCTCCACCCCAGGGCCTCTTGGTCATAGGTTTGGAACTTCCCTTCCCGGTTCTGCCCACTGTCTGAGAACTCAGTGACAGACACAAGCACACACCCCCCTCGGGAGGAGCCAGAACAAGCCACCATTCCCTCCGTTCTCTAGTGATCTCCTGGCTCGGTAGTTAAAGGCTGCCAGCCCAGGACTTCCCGCCCCAGCTCCGCCCCACCCTCCAGCCCCATCTCTTGCCAGGCAGGGCGGCCTCTCCCTGGAGACAGAGGGGCAGCTCCCAGCTCCAAGGAGGACCCAGGCACCACAGTTCCCCCATCACGCTAGTCTCTAGGGGCAGAATCCTGTCATCAGCGTGCTAATCTCAGAGACCCCAGCCAAGTCAGGAGTCAGATGGCCTGGAGCACGTATAAGGAAAAGGAAACCATTAACTGGCTGGCGGTTGCCACTTCCGAAGAGCAGGCCCTATCCACCTCCTTCTTTGTGTTTCTTTTCAGTCGAACTTCAAGATCAGGAGGGAAGAGAGGCAGAGGAATTCAACAGATAATTAACAACCCAACAGATAATTAACAACCCGCATTGGAGAACTGGGGATGGGCAGGGAAGAGAACTACTTAGAGTAGTAAGTACTAGAAGTACTTACTAAGCAACTAAGTAAGTACAGGCTGAGTATCCCTCATCCAAAATGCTCCAACATTTAAAACTTTTTGAGCACCGACATAACACTCTAAGGAAATGCTCCAATGAGCATTGGATATCGGATTTTCACATTAGGGATGCTCAACCCTTAAGTATGACACAAATATTCCAAAATCTGAAAATATCCAAAATCTAAAGCACTTCTGGTCCCAAGCATTTTGGATAAGGGACACTCAACCTGTAGTAACTACGTCACATCTGATCCTCACTACAGCCCTGCCAGATAGATATTCTTACCCCCACTCTGTCGGTGAGATTCAGAGAAAAACAGATCTAAGATCCCATGGGAGGCAAACAGCAGAGATGGGTCTAAATCCAGACCTGATGTCAGATTTAAAGTGCACCCCTTTGCTTTACACCCGGCTGGAGCAGAAGCCCCGGAGACACCCCCACCAGTCACCTGCGTGAATAGGCAGCAGCTGGGGCAGGGGTCAGTCGGCAGAGACCAAAACAGCAGAAAAGAGCTGAGCAGGTGTATTGCTGAGGACAATTCCTTTTCCCTGCGGAAAGTCGCTTGGTCTGATGCCTGAGCCTGGGTTAGGAGGCAGGGACCTGAGTTTTTGTCCCGGCTTTGGAAGGCAGCTATCCTCACCCCTATACCACCAACGCTTGTCCCAGTTTTGGTACGGACTCCGTCGTGTGACGTGAGTCACGGTAGGCCACTTCCTATCTCTGGACTCAGTTTTTCAGATGAGTACGCTGAGTAGAAAGATCAAAGGCCACTCTAACTCTGCCAGTTTCTGATTCTGAATGAACTGCCTGACAGAAGGCTTCAGGGCAGAATGACACACCTCCCAGTCTACACTGGGGGTCACTACTGATGTGCAGCTGGTCAGAGGACATCCACAGAGACAGAAGTGCATGGCATGTTCTAGGTATGGGGATGGCTGTAACTCCCTCCCTCCCAAACTGCCCCCATAATGCCCTCTGGACCCTGGCCAGTTCCTCCTGGGTGCTCAGTTAGCCCAGAGCCTACAGACAAACAGCAAGACACTGTAGAAAAGAAAGAGTATGAGGCAGGAAGTCAGGAGACCCGGGGTCATTAACTAGCTGTGGGAATCCAGGCAAATAACTTCCTCTGGCCTCCCTTTATCCCTATCAGCCCCTCTGAGGCAGAGGAATAGGGACTAGTTTACTGGAAACCAGAAAGCAGAGAGACAGAATCACCTAGCCAGGAATTTCCCAGACAGTCACGCCCCAGGAGACCTTAATGGATAAGCTCTGGAAACAGATGAGTCTGAGAAACAGTCCACATCCCCTTCTGGAAATTCACAAGGCACAGTGGCACATTCTGTCTCAGAGAAGTCCAGCAGTAAGCAAATCTGCCCAACTTTGTTTAACCAAGTGTTCCTTCAGACTTCCTTAAGTCTGAAACACGTCAATCAAGGTGCATCTGTTAATATCCTGTGGGATGCTGATCCAGGCCTCCTTGTGTTACAGACAGACCCAACCCTGAGAGTAATTCATGTCCAACCTCCTCAAATCTTAAAACGCCTGTGCTTATACCAAGTACGCCCCTCAGAGCCGTCACATTAAGTGCCAGGCATGCCCTCCTTCAGGGAGTCATCCCAGTGCCAGGATCCTCTGCAATTGTCCTCCCTTCTCCCCCATTCCACACAGCTGCCATTATAACTTCTACGGTGGGATTTACTGCTAAGGGCTGGGGGACACGCCAGCTAGCACAGAACCAGGAAACTGGCACCCCCTAACCTCACCTCTGTGTCCTGGAGAAGTACAAATCATTATACAAGAGTGAGGACTCATTAGTACCTTCCTCCCCAACCAATGTATTGAGAACCCTCTAGGTACCCACCACTGTGGCCTGTGGACTTCTGGATTTTTTTTTTTTTTTCTGACTCCACTAGAACAAAAAGGATTTCATTTCTACTTCAAAACAAGTCTCGGGCTTTTGCCTAGAATCCCAGAATCTTAGGGTTGGCAGATTCTGTCAAGGTCAACCCTTGCACAGCATTCCCAACAGAATGCATCCAGAAGGCCCCATCATGGTCAGCCATACTGTTAGCAGAACTTCCTCCCAGAGAGTTGTATGAGCTTCCACTCTGGTCCTCCCAGTTCAGCCCTCTGAAAACACACAAGTATGTGTGTCACTTCTCTGTGTCTTCTGCTCTTTCTGAAGGGCCCAGAGTGAGCAGTTTTGGGGCTGGAGGTGCTCTGAGGTTGACAGTTTCTGGCTGAGGCCCCCATTCTCAGGGGAGGAGGCTGAGCCGAGGTGGCTATTACCCCAGCTCATGACATTAGGTTCTCCTGACACTTACAGTATAACCCATCATTACCTCTGTGACATGCTCATTTTTACAAGTGAGGCCCTGATGTCATAGCACAAGAAGACGGAGGCAGTCAGCACCCCAACATTGTGTGGTCCTGCCACTTCTTTCTAAGCTATAAACCAGTTCTCTGGGTCCTCATGACTGGAGAGACAAGGAAGGCAGGCAGACGAGAAGTATGTTTCTCCCTTTGCCCCAGACAGCACCCGGCTCCCTTGCTACCACTCACTGGCCAGGCCAAAGGCACCACCTCTGAAACCAAAGCTCACCAGTGAGATGAATATTTCAGAGCCCAGAGAACTGGACACCTGAGGGCCCTGCCATGACATATGGCTCTGACCCTCATTCCCAGGCCCCCACTTATCCCACATCCAGGGTGCTCAGCTAGAACCCCAAGCCTCTAGGTACTGCACGGAGGCCACAGTGGAGTGAGGAGAATGGAGACCCCACAGGGACAAGAACGGGTGCAGAGCCCACAAGGTCAAGGCCAAGCCTTCCAGCAGCCTCCCTCTACTTCCTCCCACTCACTGTTCCCTGGCTCCTGCCCCAGTCTTCTCCACTTGGTTTCCCTTTCCCCATTTCACTGTTTTGTTTTTACTCTCACCCAAAGAGGTCACCAGGAGGATGGCCCTTCCCTGTAGCTTTCTGAACCCAGCCCAGGGAGCGGCACCTGGAAGCAGGACTGGCTGAGGGCAAAGTCATGGTGACAGCGGTTGCTTCTCCTTTGGCTGCTCATTGGGTTCCACGGCCAACTCCAAGCTAGGAGCCCGCATACCCCCACCCCTTAAATATTCACCTGTCTGCACCAAGACTGTTGACAGGGCATGCGGGGGCAACCTGGGCTCAGTGCCAGGACCTGGTCTGTCTCCCTTCCCTCTTCCCACCAGCGAGGGCCATGAAAGTCCCCATCCCACACATAGCTGGCCACTCTGGGGCTGCCACGGCGGGCACGCCCTGCGACAGACAGGCCACTCGTGCCAGTAAGCGGGGACCCTGGTCCGCTCTCGGGTGCCCACAACACGCAGCTCGGCCCCCAAGGCTAACCAGGTGCCACACGCCTATCCGCCTGCCCCGGGCGCACAGGGAAAGCGAAACCCCCAGCGGTCAGCGCGAGAGATCCCCATTCTGGCGCGGGCTCCTCGCGCTGGGCCCCGGCCCGAAGCTAAGTCCCGGGAGCGGGCCCAGCCGCCCGCGCGCTCCGAGAAAGTTTGAGGACCCCAACCTGGCGCCACCGCGGCCCTTGCCCCGTCCCCGCCGGCCCACAGCCCCCCATTCCGCCGGCCCCGCCACCCTGGCTTGCCTGCGCGGTTCCCGACGGAGCGTTCCGGGCCTCCGGGTGTTGCGAATCGTGCCCGGGCAGGGCTGGGCTGGGCCGGGCGCCGCGCCCCGCCCCGTCGCTCCTGCCCCGTGGGGCGGGGCCTCGGGGCGCCGCCAGGGGGCGCAGGGGTCCGCCCCGGTCTGCGTGCCTCGGGTGGCCCCCACGACGGCTTACGAATAACTCGGTGGTTATTTTCGGATTTAAAGGCAATATAACAGCGCTGGGAAGCCGCAGCGTGCTGAGCCCATAAAGGCATTACGGGATTATTGATGGAAACTTAGAAAACTCACGGGAAGAAAATAACTTTTTCCACCCCTCCCAACTCCCGGGGGAAAGCGCTTGTTTTGGTGCTTCTTTGCCTGTTATATTTATCTATGTATTTTACTTGTTTCTTAGAGTGGGGTCATATTGTGTGATGTTTTGTTTGCTGCTCTTCTTTGTAGTCAACATTTTATCGTGGACATTTTTCTTTTTTTTTAATTTTTTTTTTTATTTCAGCATATTAGCGGGGTACAAGTGTTTAGGTTACGTATATTGCCCTTGCCCCACCCGAGTCAGAGCTTCAAGCCTGTCCATCCCCCACATAGACATTTTTCTTGTCACTAAATAGTCTTCAAAAGCATAATTTTAATGCTGCAAAGTATTTCATCACGTGGCTGGACCGATTTATGAAATCGGTTTCCTACTGGAGGATATTTGTTTCCCAGTTTTACATTATCATAAATAAATCCAAGATGAATATCCTTGACAATTCCATGCTTTTAAGCTAAATGAACTTTTCAAGTTTAAAACCTCTAATATGCAAATGTGGAGATGGAACCTAGAATCTCTGCTTGGAATTCCTTCAACCAGGAAAGCAGGTGTTCTCCTGGAGTCCTGCACTGAGATGTAGATTACTACTGTTAGCAGTAGTGGGCTGGGGGCTTTGCAACCCTCAAGCCACCCAGTGAAGAATGCCGCAGTGGTTCCAGGAAGAAGTGGGGTTCAGGAAGTTTTGAAATGTCACTCCAGCTTGCCCAAGTGTGTGGGTTCCAAAGTCTACATTCTTTCCATGACGCCAAGGCTGCAGGTGGTTGAGCAGTTATGTTTACAGTGCTTATCTTGTGCTATGACACTTTCGATGAACAGGGATTGACTTGACAAAACACAGCTAGAAATTAATAGAGCTAGTCTGAGACTACCTGAGCACCTCCTGAAACCAAACCCATCACTAAGCACTTTTATTTACTAGCTAGTCCAGCTTTTTCACAGAGCAAGCTTTAGGAAGGAGAGGCCTGTGGATTTACCTGGAGACTCATTTGCATAGTAAGCATAAGTGACAGCCATGGGCCTACTGTAGTAAGCATCGTAAGAAGTTACCACTTAGATCATATATTTCAGACCAATTAAAGATGATTTTAAAGGTGCCCCCCAACACATCCACACTATGTATGTTTATTTGCATAGATAGATATAATTTAAGTAGGAGTTACTTAGGAGGGTGGTGGTCATTATGGTAGGCCAGCTCTCCCAGCTACCCAACCCTTCAATGTAATTCCAGTTCCTATGGGACACAAACCTCAATTTAGGAAGTTTCCTCCCAAAGTGTGAACTCATAAGAGCAAGCACAGCTCTGCTCAATTTCTGACTCGCCCTTACTAGAGGAATAGAGCCCTAGGTGAACTGCACAGCCCTATAGAATCTGGCCAGATGTCCTGACATCATTCCATGCTCTCTACACTTTGGCTCTTGTCTTAGTCCATTTTGGCTGCCAAACAAAAATACCTTAAACCGGGTAATTTATATATAATAGAAATTTATAGCTCACAGTTCTGCATGCTGGGAAATCCAAGATCAAGGCACCAGCAGATTAGGTGTCTGGTGGGGGCTTTCTCTGCTTCATAGATGGTGGTATCTTCTAGTGGCATCCTCTCATAGCCAAAGGAAGAGACAAACAGCCTCCCTCCAGCCTCTTTTGTTTTTTTTAATTTCAACTTTTTTAGAGGGGTATAAACGTTTGGGTTACATCTATTGCATTTGCACCACCCAAGTCAGAGCTACAAGTGTGCCCCTTCCAGACCATGAGTACTGCATCCATTAGGTATGAATTTACCCGTCCCCTCCTCCTCTCTCCCACCTGCCTGATCCCCAGTGAATGTTACTTCTGTATGTGCACATAAGTGTTGATCAATTAGTACCAATTCGATGGTGAGTACATGTGGTGCTTTTTTCCATTCTTGTGATACTTCACTTAGTAGAGTGAGCTGTAGCTCCATCCAGGATAATACAAGAGGTGCTAGATCACCATTGTTTTTTGTGGCTGAGTAGTACCCCATGGTATACATATACCACATTTTATTAATCCACTTTGACAAAGCAGACAAGAACATACACTGGGGGAAAGAATCCCTTCTCTATAAGTGGTGCTGGGAAAATTGGATAGCCACATGTAGAAGACTGAAACAGGATCCACACCTCTCACCACTCATAAAAATCAACTCTTGATGGATAACAGACTTAAACATAAGGCAGGAAACTGTAAGAATTCTAGAAGAAAATGTAGGAAAAACTCTTATAGACATCAGCCTAGGCAAAGAATTTATAAAGAAGACCCAAAAAGCAAATTAAAAAGCTTCTGCACAGCCAAAGAAACTATCGTTACAGTGAATAGACAACATCCAGCCTCCTTTTTTTTTTTTTTTGAGATAGGGTCTGGCTCTGCTGCCCTGGCTAGAGTGCTGTGGTGTCAGCCTAGCTCACAGCAACCTCAAACTCCTGGGCTCAAGCAATCCTACTGCCTCAGCCTCCTGAGTAGCTGGGACTACAGGCATGTGCCACCATGCCAGACTAATTTTATACATATATATATTATATATATATGTATTTTTTTTTTAGTTGTCCAGCTAATTTCTTTTTATTTTTAGTAGACACGGGGGTCTCGCTCTTGCTCAGGCTGGTCTTGAACTCCTGACCTTGAGCAATCCACCCACCTCAGCCTCCCAGAGTGTTAGGATTACAGGCGTGAGCCACTGTGCCCGGCCATCCAGCCTCTTTTATAAGGGCACAAATCCATTCCTGAAGGTTCAGCCTCATGACCTAATCACTTCCTCAGGGCCCCACCTCTTAATACTATTGCACCCAGGATTAAGTTTCACCAAATGAATTTGTCGGGGCACCAACGTTCAAACCATAGGAGGCCCCTTCTCTGGAAAGCAACCTCCACTTTCTAGAACTGCCAGGATGGTTTCCAAGGAGATTCATTTTCCAGCCAGCAAACACCAAGGCCTCACATCTGCCCAACTGAAGGAGTGGAATATGGAGCACACACAACCAAGTCCCGCACAAGCCTCGCTGCATGCTGTCTCCTGAACCGTCTTCTGGTCATGGGATCAAAAATAATACCTGAAACCGCTGGCCCAGAGCAACAGTGCTTAGCTGGCGAGAGGCATTCAATAAATGACGTGTCCTCTTTACCAAGGCCCTTATCTGTAAAATTATCGATTAAGCCCCTGCGATTTGCCAACCAGACAGGTATTTCCAGTTCTAGAGAGAACAGAGCTGAAGAACACAGCCCCTGCTCTCCAGAAACTCATACTCCAAGGCAGCTGGTAAACACCACACTATTACAATTTTGACAGTTTGACTGTGTTGGGATAAAGAAATATTCACTTGGTTCTTCAGGATCAGAGAGAAAGGAGCTCCTAACCCGGGTGGGGAGTGGAGTGAGGGTTGAGGGAGGATCTTCCGAAGAGCTGACACCTGAATTGAGTGTTGGGGTGTCAGGAATTAGCCTAGCCAGAGGAGGGGGAGGGGAGAAGGTTCTCCAGTAGAGGGAACAGTGTCCGAAGCAAGGGGCTTAGGGCCCATTGTCCCAGCAAGCTAGGATTGAGGGGCGGGGGGCAAGTGCAGTGGGGTAGGAAGGGTAAGAAATAGGACTGGGCAAGGAGGCAGGGGGCCAGGAATTGAGGTTTTACCCTCTGGGGAATGGGGAGCCAGAGAATAGCCATCTTGAGAAAGGTTGGGAGGCTGTGGGAGGCTTTGGCAGGGGCCTTGGGGTAGGGCTTCCAGCTTTAGCAAGCAAAGATGCAGGACTACCAGTTAAATTTGAATTTCAGACAAACAACAAGCAATTTTTTTGTATAAGTATCTCCCATTGTCCCATACAATATTGGGAATACTTATACTCAAAAAGTGTTCATTGTTTGTCTGAAATTCAAATTTTACTAAGCACCTTGTACTTTCTGGCAACCCTGCCTGGGAAGAAAGTCAAGTCAAGTCACATCCCTGGCAGCAGGAAGAGGGGTAGGGGAACGAAAGGAATCAGGCCGGAGTTTATTTCAGGACTGGAGTCACTAAAGCTCAGTGACTGATGGGGCTGGATCCTGAAGGGAGTGGGTAGGGGAAACATAATTGGATCTGTGGAAGCAGAGAACTTTCTGTGTTGCTATGTGCCCTCCAGCCCAGCCCCAGGGCTCCACTAATTCCTCCCATAGCTGCCTGATTACCTGGCATTTAACGGGTTACCCCACCCAAGTGTTTATCACTAACTTTCTCAAAGAAGTTGCCTTTTTTCAGAGGATTTTGTATTTACTGAATTGAGGCATTTCACGCAGCCTGAGGTAAATAAATATGCCTTTTTCTCCCCACTGGAGGGCAAGGACAAAGTCTCATTCATCCCCAGGCCTGGGCACAGCTGACTTGAAGGAACTCTAATGCCCCAAGGTGGGCTGGGGGAGGCTCTCCGGCAGGAATGATGGTGTGCAGGGGAGGTGGGGGTGGAGTTTTGGGGCTGCTTCCCCTAAAATTGGCCTCCTTATTCAGAGACATTACTTAGCACTTTCCTAAAGAAATAGGGAGTGGGAAGAATGGTGAATTTGGATGTCCTGATCGCGAGGCTTTTGTTCCAGCTTTGGCACTTTGCTTAGAAGTGGGTCCACTCATACAGCTTTCTTCTACCTCCTGGGACTTTTGAAGCCTCAGATGAAGTCATCTAAGTGAAAGGCAGTGAAAAGGGCACTGGTTGATAGTCACTGTTGATAGTGACTCAAACCCTGCCGGAACTGGAAGTGGGTTGCCCCATGAGGAAGCCCAGCCACCGAACCAGCCTGGCACCCAGCCAGCGAGGGCGATGCTTTCCAATCTCCCCTGACCATCAGTGTCACCTGAGGTGCTCATGAAAACATGCTGATTCCCTTGGGGATACCTCTTTCTGGACCTGTGAATCAGAATCTTCATGGGATGTGTAAACAAACGGCCCCAGCTGAATCACCAGCCAGCACCAGCCAACAGATATTTCCTCTTGTCTTATTCCCAGCCCCAGGTAACAGCAGTATGAGTAGATCCTCCTATAAGTAGACCCAGCTTTGGTGCCAGGCAGACCTGGGTTTGAATCCCACTTCAGATCTCTTTAGTGGCTGTGTGACCTTGGGCATATTACTTAACTGCTCTGAGCCTTAACACAGGGCTGTGGTAAGTATCAAAAACAGCAGTTATCAGGGCGATGGCCCTGAAAGAGGGAATCTGCTAAGGAGTGTGTAACGACTCACCTGCCAAAAAAAAAAAAACCACTTTGGCCTGGCACAGTGGCTCAGGCCTGTGATCCTAGCACTCTGAGAGGCTGAAGCAGGGGGATCCCTTCAGCTCAGGAGCTCGAGACCAGCCTCAGCAAGAGGGAGACCCATCTCTACTAAAATTAGAAAGAAATTAGCCAGGCAACTAAAAACAGAAAAGATTAGCCAGGTGTGGTGGCACAGGCCTGCAGTCCCAGCTACTCGGGAGGCTGAGGCAGGAGGATCGCTGGAGCCCAGGAGTTCGAGGTTGCTATGAGCTAAGCTGACACCACGGCACTCCAGCCCAGGCAACAGAGACTCTGTCTTAAAAAAAAAAAAAAAATTAATAAATAAATATACCAATTGTCACGTAGAATTAAAACTGTCAATTGTTATTGTTGTTTGTGAGCTAGAAGCCCAGTGATTCGCTCAGTGATGAACACAACCTCCTTTCAGACTACACAGGGCCTGGAGGGATGAATGTGCCGGGTGCCAAGCCAGCCGGGCTCCCGCGGTGCCCTCACACCCTGCCCGCGGCAGCCCCAGGCCTTGGCACCTCTGCCCGCCAGACCTACTGGGGGGTTCCCAGCTTTTGAAGCCCCTCCTCCTCCATCTTGGGCTTCATCCTCCTACTCTCCTGCCTCCCAGTCAGGAAGCTCTTCCTCATATTTCTGGGCTTTGTCTAAACAACTCCACTCCCCAAGAAAGGCCAACAGCTATTTCCTCTTATCTTATTCCCAGCCCAAGGTAACAGCTGCCTGAGAGCCTCTCCCTATCAATAACTGCACCCCCTGCATAATCTCACTTTCAAGCTCCCCACACTCTGACCAACATCTCCTCTCTCTCCAGCTCTGTGACCCTGACTCCCACAATTCTGTGACCATATCAAGATCAACAAGCTATTAATCTTTCCAGCTCCCTGTCATCCCTCACATGTTCGCTCCCCGCCTAGACCAGCTTAGATTCCAATAGTACAGTTACCCCTTTGCACACCCCTCCGCTCTGCTGGTGGCTCTCAGCAGCAAACCTCAGCTCTGCACCCACACAGCCAAGAGAGAGCAGGAAGACATGCCACGGCCCTGACTGATCTCACTTTAAGTTCACAGAAACTTCAGCTTTCCTTGTGCATTCATACTTACATCCCCATCCTAAGTAATTACTCCACACACTAAGTAATTACTCCACACGCCTTCAAACTCCAATTCTCTTCTGCAGCCTGGCTCTCAGGCTGTATCGCCACTCAGATGTCTAATAGGCCACTTCTCAAACTTCGATGTGCAAACAGATCACTTGAGAATCTTATTAAAATGCAGATTCTGCTTCAGTAGGTTGAGATTCTGCATTTCTAATGAGCCCCATGTGATGCTGTCGCTGCTGGACCACACTCTGAGTAGCCTCCAAAATTTAACTCCTAATCCACGCCCCACTCTCACCCCAGTCTGACTGAGGATTCTAGCAGCTTCCTCCACCTCCATCAAGGATGCAAAGGGGCGAGACTCACAGGAGGGGCTGGAAGGAGGGACATCAGAAGGAACTCCAGCCTTGCCAGTGCTGTCCACTAGAAATATGATGTGAGCCATGTGTGAAATTTTAAATTTTCCAGTACTTATTTTTAAAAGTCAAAAAGATAAAGGTGAATTGATTTTAATAATATATTTATTTAACTCAATATATCCAAAAATATTATTGTTAAGAATTATTAATAAGACCAGGTGCTGTGGCTCATGCCTGTAATCCCAGAAACTCTGGGAGGCCACAATGGGAGGATTACTTCAAGCCAGGAGTATGAGACCAGCCTGGGCAACATAACCGGACACCATCTTTACAGAAAATTTTTAAAACATTAGCCAGGCATGGTGGTGCATGCCTATAGTCCCAGCTACTCAGGAGGCTGAGGTGGGCGGATCACCTGAGCCCAGGAGTTCGAAGTTACAGTGAGCTATGATAGTGCCACTGCACTCCAACCTAGGGCGACAGAGCAAAACTCTGTCTCAAAAAGAAAAAAGAAAAGGCCAGGCATGGTGGCTCACACCTGTAATCCTAGCACTCTGGGAGGCCAAGGCAGGAGGATCGCTTGAGCTCAGGAGTTTGAGACCAGCCTGAACAAGAGTGAGACCCCATCTCTACTAAAAATAGAAAAAATTAGCCAGGTGTGGTGGCACATGCCTGTAGTCCCAGCTACTCAGAATGCTGACGCAGGAGGATTGCTTGAGCTCAGGAATTTGAAGTTGCTGTGAGGTAGGCTGATGCCACGGCACTCTAGCCTGGGGGGAAGAATGAGACTCTATCTCAAAAAAAAACAAAAGAAAAAGAAAAATTAATGAGACTTTTTTCATACTAGCTCTTTAAAATCTTGTATGTATTTTACAGCATATCTCAATTAGGATGTTACATTTTCACAGGAAATAATTGATCTGTATTTAGATTAAATCTAAAAAATTTTTATAAAATGAAAATACTTGAGTGTTTTCCAATACCTGAAACAAGTATTGGTGCTTATATTTAAATTTAAATGCATTGCCTGTAATCCTAGCACTCTGGGAGGCTGAGGCGGGAGGATCGATCGAGGTCAGGAGTTTGAGACCAGGCTGAGCAAGAGGGAGACCACGTCTCTATTAAAAATAGAAATAAATTATCTGGGCAGCTAAAAATGTATATGGAAAAAAATTAGCTGGGCATGGTGGCGCATGCCTGTAGTCCCAGCTACTCAGGAGGCTGAGGCAGGAGGATCGCTTGAGCCCAGGAGTCTGAGGTTGCTGTGAGCTAGGCTGACGCCACGGCACTCTAGCCTGGGCAACAGAGCGAGACTCTGTCTCAAAAAATAAATAAATAAATAAATAAATAAATAAATAAATGCATTAAAATTAATAAAATTTAAAATTCAATTTTGCAGTTGCATGCACCAACCACATTTCAAGTTCTCAGTGGCCACATGTGGCTAGCGGCTACCATATGAACAGTACAGATCTGTGGCCACTGTGCTGGTCATCGACTGGGGAGAAACTCTGGGGGCTAGAGTCTAGTCTGTGATTCGTCTTGGACTTCAGCTCTCCAGATGTCTAGCCCAGAGCCTGCACTCAGGACTTTACTGAATTCAGTTTACTTCCAACAAATCAAAAATTGACATCTTTGAAGGGCCAGGTCAGAGCAAGGCACAATCAGTTCCCAGACATTACCACTAGGGGGCAGCATCTGGCTAGCTCTGCTTCGCAAGAAAAGGGGCCCTCCTAATACTTTCCCGGATAGACGCAGGTGGGAGATGATTCGGCTCAGTGTTTTCCACACCACTGGTGAAGTCAACTAGTGGGTCATAACCAGCATTTTAAAAAATAGACTAGATAAAGTGAGAATATAAGCATAATTATTGTTTCGGGGAACTTCGTTTCAGGTTTTTTATATATGTATTGTGCATGAGTCTCGCTTTAAAATGTATTTCTTAGTGAGGTCCATGATCAAAAAAGTTTTAAAATCACCCTAATCTCCCTTATCTACAGATAAAAAAAACCAAACCTACAGTGTTGAAGCTAGATAATGGGTACATGAGAGCTTAGGATACCATTTTCTCCCCGTTTTTAGATTTTTTTTTTTTTTTTTGAGAAAGAGTCTCACTCTGTTGCCCTGTTTAGAGTGCAGTGGTGTCATCATAGCTCACAGCAACCTCAAACTCTTGGCTCAAGTGGTCCTCCTGCCTCAGCCTCCCAAGCAGCTGGGACTACAGGCGTGTGCCACCACACCCAGCTAATTTTTCTATTTTTTTGTAGAGAATGGGTCTCAGGTCTCACTCTTGCTCAGGCTGGTCTCCAACTCCTGGCCTCAAGTGATCCTTCCACCTCCACCTCCCAGAGTGCTAGGATTACAGGTGTGAGTGACCTCCCCCAGCCAGCTGTTTTAAATTATGCATAATAAAAAGTTCATTTAAAAAGAGCAGTACAGTGCTCGCTTCGGCAGCACATATACTAAAATTGGAATGATACAGAGAACATTAGCATGGCCCCTGCGCAAGGATGACACGCAAATTCATGAAGTGTTCCATATTAAAATAAAATAAAATAATAAATAAATAAATAAAGAGCAGTACAATGGCATGCTCACAGGTTCACAGTTGGGATTGGCAAAGCCAGGACTCAAATACAGTGCCTTTAATATTCATTGAACAAGCATTTATAAGGAGCCGACTGTGTGCTAGGTAGGCTATTTTATTCTGTATCGATACAGAATAAAATACAATGTCTGCCCTCTTGGAGCTTACAGTCCAGTGGGGAAGGCAGATGTTAGCAACTAATCTCACAAGTGAACGTATTGTTATGAACTGCAATACACGTGCTGAAGGAAAGTGCACTCAGTGCCCTAAGAGAGCAGCACCAGGGACCTCATTCAGAGTGGGGAAGGGTGGCATGTAAGAGTAGCCCGAGAAGGGACGGGCAGTGTGTGTGTGTGTGCACACACATGGTAGCAAGCATGCTTTGACCCTCTCAGCGGAGGAAACAGACTACATGGAGGTAATGGAAGAGACCCTGAAGTTGAAAGAGCCTGGGGTGCTCTGGAAACTTTCAGGAGAGTGTGGCTGGAGACAGATAGGCACTGGGGTGTGGCCTGAGAGGAGACTGGGGAGGTGGCAAGGGCCAAGTCTACAGAGCCTCGTGGGCCCTCTTGATATCTTCAGATTTTACCCTAAAGGGAAGCCACTGAATGGTTCTGAGCAGGGGAGGCACATTCTGGGCGGTATTTTAAAAGACCCCCCTGGCTCTGAGCTGTGAATGGGTTGAAGAGATGGAGCCTGAGAGCAGGAAGGCCAGTGAGGAGCCAGGTGGGTCACAGGGTGAAAGGAGGTGGCGCCAGCCTGCACTCTGAAGAGTCAGGACACCTCCTGCCTTCCTGAACGCTCACGTCTCTTGGGTCTGATCTGACCAGCTTCCATTCGCTCCCCACATCCTCCTACCTCTTCTCCACCGTGCTCGCTGGTGCTCACAGCTGGTCCGCGGGGGCACCGCAGTGGGTTTGGTTTGGCCAATGGAGAACTCCTGCAGGGGATGGAGACGGAGTGCTTGTTCTCCTTCCTCCCAGAAGGGCCAGCACAGACTGGCTCATCCCTCAACCAGTGCTCACAGCTCCCGTCAGGTGGCCCTGTCCACCTGTCCACACAGCTCTGTCTCTCTGTGTCTTATAACTGCTCCCTCCCTGACCCTTGGTGGGGGGAGCCTGGGGCGTGGGTGATAGAGTCTGCCCTAGCCTTGTAGGGTAGGCCTCTTACAAAACTCTCCTCTGGCTGGGTGGTGGCTCATGCCTGTGATCCCAGCACTTGGGGGACCGAGGTGGTAGGATCACTTGAGGCCAGGAGTTCAAGACCAGCCTGGGCAACCTGGCAAGATGCGGTCTCTACAAAAAAATGTGGCAGCATATGCCTGTGGTCCCAGCTGCTTGGGAGGCTGAGGCGGGAGACTCACTTGAGCCCAGGAGTTTGAAGTTTTTGTCCTGGCACTGCACTCCAGCCTGGGTGACGCTGTCTCAAAAACAAAACAAAACAAAACAAAAACAAACAAACAAAAAACAACTGTTCTCAGCCTCGGCTTACAGCTTGAGTGTGTCATCTATTTCCTGGCAGACTGACTGATGTGCCTCCTACCCAGGCTGGCAACATAGTGTCAGTGGAAAGAGCATGGACTTTAGGGTCAAACAAAACCGGAATTGAGCCCCATCCCCTCGCCCAGGCAATTCCCTAGAACACCTGTCTGTGTCCGGGGCAAGGGGACTAAAAAAAAACACAAAAAAACTAGAATTGAATTCAGGCTCTGTCCCTGTGATGGTTTGTTAACTCTGAAATGAGGACACCATTACCTTCCTTATAGCACTGTTACGACCATTAGATAACACGTGCAAAGCCTGGTGCTCAGTAGATGATCTGTAGTCATTTGTTCTATTCTTCTCCCTTCCCCCACAACTGAACACACATTCGCTGCAGGCCGTGTGCCAGGCACGGTGCTAGGTGCTGGGGGGAGGGAGAGACAGAAGCATGGGCACCCCTGTTTTTGCCTATAGGGAGGCCGCAGGCTTGCAAAGGAGATGCAGTGGCTCCAGGTGTCTCCTCCATAGTCCAGAGTGGGAAAGTAGCTACTTTTGTAACCATTCGTTTCTGTTTGACTATGATGTGGCATTTTTTCCAGGATCTGGAGATAGAGTAGTGACCAGGCAATGCAAATAATTGTGGTGATCAGAAAAGGCTTCAAAGAGAAGGCTGAATTTATTTTTAGCTTTAAAGGAGCTGTACTCAAGGAAGGGCATATCAGCCTCCCTGGGGACTGACTCACTCTCCTCTCCTCCTCCCCCTCAGAGAGCCTGCTAGACTCCCCCGATTGAGAATTGGGCCTTAATTAGTGACTCCTCCTGGGAGTGTATTATATCCCTTGGATGTGTTGAGGCCAGAAGGTACCTGGCGTCTTGAGAAGGCTGCCTTAAAGGAATCCTCCAGGTGGGGCGGGGACAGAAACTGCAGGATGGCAACCAGTGCAGGCTGGCGGAGGGGAGCGGCTGGAGCATGGCACACTGGAGAACTGGATGGAGACCATATTGCTAAACCAAGTGATGCAAATTTGTATAGATACTGACTTTGAGCAGGGGGAGCCCCTCTTTGGAGCTGGGCTGCCAAAGGCTTCCTCTGATGACCATGTACGGTGGCTGGGGTTGCAGGTGCCTGCAACGGGCCAGGTGTGAGGACCCAAGGACTGGTTCTGGGGTGATGGCAATGGGAAATGCAGGGGAAGGATCATACCCTCAGCCTTCACTTATAAAATGTATTAATAAACATTTTAAACAAATATCAGCCCCCACCAGGACCAGACGCTGATGTTGCAAGAATGAGACAAGCTACAATAGCATCGAGACCTGAGATGGCCCAGGCGCTGCATCCTTTCCTCGGGTAATCACAGTTAATCTCAGAGTAGTGCCATGTAGATTATGAGCCCCAATGCAGAGAAAGAGGATGAGGCTTAAGTAGATTAAGAACATTGCCCCAGGGTGCAGAGTTCCTAGTGCAGCAGAATTCTAAGATGGTCATTCCAAGTCCAGTACACACCCTCTGATCCACTTCCCTCCCCCATTGTCCCCCTTCTTACCCACAAGGAGCTCACATTGCTGCAGGGGCAGCACCAGGAACAGTCACACAGCCTGAGTACAGTGACAGAGATGTGTGAGTCATGAAGCGGAGTCATTACCTGGGCCTGAGGGGGTGGCTTAAGAAGGCCTCCCCTGGGAGCTAAGTCTGAGGATTGGTTCATTTGGTCATTTGACAAATATAGATGCTCCTCAATTTATGATGGGGTTGCATCCCAATAAAGCCCAATAAGGCCAGGCACAGTGGCTCACGCCTGTTATCCTAGCACTCTGGGAGACAAGGCAGGAGGATTACTTGAGGTCAAGAGTTTGAGACCAGCCTGAGCAAGAGCGAGACCCCATCTCCACAAAAAATAGAAAAATTATCCAGGTGTGGTGGAGCATGCCTGTAGTCCCAGCTACTCAGGAGGCTGAGGCAGGAGTATGGCTTGAGCCCAGGAGTTTGAGGTTGCAGTGAGCTGTGATGATGCCACTGCACTCTAACCTGGGTGACAGAGTGAGACTGTCTCAAAAAAATAAATAAAAAAAAATAAAATAAATCCATCCTAAATTGAAAATATCATAAGTCAAAAATGCATTAATACACCTAACCTACCAAACATGGTAGCCTAGCCTGGCCTACCTTAAATGTGCTCAGACCACTCACATTCGCCTACAGTTGGGCCAAATCATCGGGCAACACAGTGCACTGTAGAGTATCAGTCATTTCCCCTGGTGACTGTGTGGCTGACCAGGAGCTGTGGCTCGCTGCTGCCACCCACTATCACAAGAGAGTGTCCTACTACATATCACTAGTCCAGGAAAAGATCAAAATTCAAAATTTGAAGTACAGGTTCTACTGAATGCACATCGCTTTCTCGCCACGGTAAAGTTGAGAAATCATACGTCAAACTGTTGTAAGTCAGGGATCGTCTGTACGTTTCAAAGGACTAATATGTGCCAGGCACTGTTTTAGGGACTGCAAATACAGCTGGGAATAAAATAGGTAAAATCCCTGCCCTGGTGGAACTTACAGTGGAGTGGATGGAGTGGCCAGAGTAATCTCTTACACTTGTTGAGTTCTTTCTGTGTGCCAGGCATGTTCTCAGAGCTTTGTATGATTAATTTCCTCACAACAACTCTATGAAACAGGTACTATTGTCACCCTATTTCCCGGATGGGGAAACTGAGGCCCAGAGAAGTTATGAATGACTTGCCCATTGTCCCAGGATTAGTAAGTGGTGAGTTTGAAGTTTGCTGGGGAGCTAGGGGTCCGGGGAGCAGCTTCCAGAGAGAAGCAGCAGCAGGTGGACGGTGAGAACTGGCATTCTAAGCGTCACTGCTGCTGGAGCAGAGGGCCGGGAGCAAGCGGGGAGGCCTGACCGGGATGAGAGAGGTAGGCAAGGGCTAGATCCTCAGGGGCTGTGGATTCCAGGTTTGCCAGAAGGGACCGTATTCCACAGAAAACAAGGAGACACCCAAGCACCTTAAACCGGAGAGATGTACTCAGATTTACATTTCAGAAAAATCCTTCTGGAAAGCTAGAGGAGAGGGAGAGTTGGAGGGGCCCCACTGGATTAGGGGAGGCTGTGCCCAGAGTCCATGTGAAGGGGGCTGAGAGCTACAAAAGCAAAGCCAGGAGCAACAGAGGTGGGAGGGGGAGACCAATTCAAGAAGTAGGAAGATTGTGGGATCACCAGGAGAAGAACCGACTGGCTGTGTGGGAAAAGGAAGATGTCAGTTTATTTTTAAGTCAACATGTCTTGACCATCTGTATGCCAGGCATTGTGCAGCGCATGCCAAGCATGCATTATCTCATGTGAGCCTCACAAAACCCTAGCAAGTAGATCCTCTCCTCATCTTGACCTACAGATGAAGAGACTGAGGATCAGTGAGGTTAAGTAACTTGCCCAAGGTCACACAGCTAGTAAGACACAGAGCTGGGTTTTGGAGCCAGGAGTTCAAAATGTGTGCTCTTATAAATCCCCTTTGTAGGACAAACAGGAGGGAAGCACCATTTGCCAAGATGGGGGGCACTTCGGAGTGGATGGGAGTGACATGAAGATGAAGAGGTCAGCTTTGGACAAATCGAGCAGAAGAGACTGTGGGACGTCCAAGCAGAGCTGATCAGAGAGGGGATGGGCATTGGGGTTTGCAGCTCAAGGGGAGGCCCTTGTGGACAGTTCTCATCTGAGTTAACATGTAGGTGGTAGCTGGAGTCAGGGGAAAGGTGAATGTAGAGCAAGAGAAAAGGGCCAAGGCATGAACTCTGGGATGTGAGAGGAGCCAGACAGCCTGGCAGGGAAGGCAAAGGAGAAAGGAGACGTGGTGCACTGTCACAATTGCCACATGGAGGCTCAGTGATAAGGGCTGAACAGTGGCAAATGGGCTTGACCCTCAAGGGGACAGAGCAAGATGAGGATGGGGTGGTGGAGGCGGGAGCCCGGGTGAGCGGCCTGAGACTAGATGCAAAGTGAAAAGTAGAGACAGCAGGCGGAGTTGCTGTCTTTGTTTTAATACAGTAATACTTTTAAAAATTAAAATAGTAACAAATTCTCATTATAAAAGGTCAGAAAATACTTTAAAAGTATAAAAAAATAAACCACAGGTGATGCCCCATGAGCCCACCAACCAAAGATTATGACTGGTAACATTTTGGATTTTTTTCTATGCATTTTTGTTTACAAAGTTTCAATTGTCCAAAATTTACCCAGTTTTGTATCCTGTTTTTTTCCTCCACTTTGTAATAAAATATAAAATTTACCTATAACACTAGTTTGGGTGCTTTTGGCTGCAAGTATCAGAAAATCCAACTAATAGTGGCTTAAATTACAAGGACAATTATTATCTCACATAACGAGAAGCCCAGAGCAGGGTCATTCCAGGATTGGTGAATGCAGGGGCTCAGTTATGTCCTGAAGGGCACGGGCTCCATGCTCATTTCTACTCTGCCATCGTCAGCATGTCAGAATAGCTTCTTAAACGGCTCCCTGAGAGTCCCAAGATGACTGCTGTAGTTTTAGGCACCTCAGGCAGATGACAGCATCCTGGAGCAAGAAAAGACCACAGCCCTGCTAGTCATGTGCCACAAAACGAAGTTTCGATCAGCGACAGACCTGCATACATGATGGAGCGCATACACGGTGGTCCCATAAGATTATAATACTGTATTTTTACCAAACCTTTTCTATGTTTAGATCTGTTTAGACACACAAACACTTACCGTTGTGTTCAGTTGCCTACAGTGTTCAGTACAGTCACATGCTACGCAGGTTTGTAGCCCAGGAGCAATAGGCTAGACCATACAGGCTAGGTGTGTAGCGAGCTAGACCATCTAGGTTTGTGTAAGTACATTCCGTGATGTTCACACAACTACAGAATTTCCTAATGACACATATCTCAGAATATGTCCACATTGTTAAGTGACACATTACTGTATTTCCCTTCTTAAGGACAAGAAAAACCTCCCTGGGAAGCCTCCAGTCTATTTCCCTCCACATCTCAGCATCTGTGTGACCTGGAGCAATTGGCTTGATTTCTCTGTGCCTCAGTGTCTCTATCTGTGTGATGGGAGTTGTAATCGTATTTGATGCATAGGGTTGTTGAGAAAGCTGAGGGTTAATCTATGTAAAGCACTGTTAATCTACAAACGGTGCCTGGCACATGATTTGTGCTATATAAATATTTGCTATGATTATCAGATAGCAAGAATTGCATCACCTTCCTGGTGTAACCAAAAGGTTGGCTGGGCAATGAGTGCACCAGTTGGCTTGGACCAATCAAGACTCACCCACCAGGGCTGGAGAGGGACTCACTTGAAGGCTATGACTGTTCAGAGAAGAGTGGGCAAAATAGGGGTTAACAAGGAAAAAAGAAGGGTGGAAAATGGGTATTAGCAAACAGGACCTGTCACCCCATGGTGGTTTTTGTTTGTTTGTTTTTTTGAGAGCGAGTCTCAGAATCTCGCTCTGTCACCTGGACTAGAGTGCCCTGGCATAAGCCTAGCTCACAGCGACCTCAAATTCCTGGGCTCAAGCGATTCTCCTGCCTCAGCCCCTGAGTAGCTGGGACTACAGGCATGTGCCACCATGCCTGGCTAATTTTTTTTTCTCTATATTTTTATTTGTCCAGCTAATTTTCTTTCAGTTTTTTCAGTAGAGATGGCTTCTCACTTTTGCTCAGGCTGGTCTCAAACTCCTGAGCTCAAATGATCCACCCACCTCGGCCTCCCAGAGTGCTAGGATTACAGGCGTGAGCCACCGTGCCCAGCCTTGGCTTTTTCTTTTGTTCATTTTTTTTTTTTTACATATAGAGGTTTGAAGTTTTAAAGTAGCTAAAAGAGTAATTCTTTCTCTTGTTAGGTCTTCAGTTGCCTTTTGTCTGAGTTTAAGAGTAATGTATGCATATTAAAGAAAGTTAGAATAACATTTTTATTGCCTCAGAAAGTCCTCTGCTATCCAGAGATTAAACATGTATTTCATTTCCTTCTAATTTTGTATGGTTTAATTTTATATCCTTAATGCTCTAATTCAACTGGTATTTGTTTCAGTAGACTCAGGTCTAAATTGCATTTTTGTAAGTGGTTATCCATGCACCATGTCTTTCCAGCACCATTAATATTCTTCTTCCCACTGTCTCTGTCAGCAATTGTTGCAATGATGCTGCGTAACAAGCCAATTCAAAGCTGAGACGCACACAGCGATAAGCATATTTCTCCCTCATGCATGTGTGGGCAGGCTGAGTTTCAGGTGATCTAGGTGGGGCTCTCCCTGGCTGGGTTGGCTTCCAAGCTGTGGGTGGGATCCAGGTCAGCTACACGTGCCTTTCTTCTTCCTTAGATCAGCAACATCAATGGCGTGGGGAAATACATCTCACCCCATTGAAATGGTGCATAGTCACGCAGTGAAGGGTGTGTTTATAGGGAGAGATGAAGAACTGAGAATCAAAATGCAGTTTACCACACCCGTGGATGGTCTTTCAGGAAACTAGGTCGTGTTAAGATAAAGGCAGACTAGAAAGGGGCCCAAGGTCAAGGGAAGTTTTAAGGCAGGGAGATACTCGACTTAGCTCATAGGGTGAGGAAAAGTGGTGGCCAGGAGAAACACTTCTTAAAGATATGAGCAAGAGGGGCTAATAGCACTTCCTCTAAAAATTCATATGTAAGTAGCAAAACTCGTAGAGAGGTGAGTGGGCATAGAAATTGTGTTCTCTAAGAAGGGTATTTGCTGAAAGTGAAGGAAATGAAGTTAGGGCCTGAGGTTTGGAATAACAACTATGGATGATGAGAAGAGACCTCAGCAAAATGCAAGTGCTGCTCAGCATTGGCGTTGGGGCCCCAGTAAGGCCTGAATGGTAGTGGTCCCGAGTCACCTGGGCCTGCAGCTGTCTCCAGCCCTGTTCATGACCCGGGAGCAGAAAAGGGGGATTGTCAGGTTGGTACAGGCAGGTCTGGAGGTTGGTAGGCTAAGGTTGGAGCAAGTGGGGGTGAGGAAGCTACAGCTGGTGAGTGGTTCAAGGGATTGAACCTAAGTCCAAATATAGGCAAGAGGGGCTGAAGGGCTGGCAGAAAACAAATGGTTTGAGGGGCTGGAGATGGAGGAGCATGTGTACCGGGGATGAGGGTCAGGGGAAAGGACGTTGGAGTTCAGGTTTTCAGAGGCAGAGAAGTTCCAGGTGAATCCAAGTTGTGACCATGTGAGCAGGCTGCTGAATTACTTAGAAGGCCTTGGCATTGAGGTCAGGAACTGAGGACAAGGCAGAGTTTGGAATCACCTGTGCAAAATGCTGGACCTACTGAGTCTGAATCTCTGGGTGAGGACCCAGAATTCTGCCTTTTCACAAGCTCCCTGAGTGGTTCTTAGGCTCCCTAAGGTTGAAAACTGCTGAGCTAAGATGTTGAATAGGCCATGCTTGTTGGAATTACCTGATGGCACAAATCGTGCAGGAAAACCAAAAACAAGTGTCCACCTCCTCAGAGACTCTGGGCTCAGTCAGTGCATGGGACGGATGAGGAGAGGTGGACAGAAGTTTTTACATGAGGCAGGAAAAGCAATGGTCTTGACCTGGACTAGAACTAGCACATTCATTTCCAACCTGGAGAAGTGACAATGTAGGAGGCTGAAGCCTTCCCCTGTACAAGGCAGGACAGTGGCGGGGTGGAGGGGGAAGAGAAGCTAGGGGTTATATTCAGCTAATCCAGGGCAGCGTGGGAGCTCTGTGAGAAGGCAGAGGATTCAGGCGGAATTTATTTCCAACCAAACCGGGATTACAGAGCGTACAACACAATGGCTCGCAGGGGAGTCCACAATGACAGCACGGTGAGCCTGGGGTCGGGGCAACAGATGAAGGTGTGGACTGACGTGAACGGGACCAGGCTGAGCAGAGGCCAGGTTATCCCAGCCACCGCTTCTACATTGGGTTAACTATTCTAAACTGAACTAATTTGTCCACCCTGGTCCAACAAGATGTCTCTTTTCTCTAACATTCAAACAGCTCCAACCATCTCAGCTCCTTCATGATTGTGTCGTCATCGTCGTCGTTGTCATCATCATCATCACCATCATCATCATCAATGATTTCCTGAATGCCAGCCAAGCACCAGTCATCAAGCTTGAGCCAGGATGCAGAGATGAAGGCAGCCTCTCCATTCTAAGGGAAGCTCCCAGGCCAGTAGGGGAGGCAAGATTCAGACGCCAGGGATAGGCAGCCCGGGCTGGCAGGTGGAACAAGGGGCAGACAGGAGAACCCCCGCCCCACCCTGGGAACCTGGAAGGGAGCTTGCCCTTTGTGAGCGAAGCTCTAAAACCACCACGTCACAGGCCAGAGCTACACAACTGGCAGCCACTTGACTCGGGTTATTAATGGGTCTGTCCTAAGAGAGTCGCAGAGGCAAACCTTGGCCTTGGCAGTCCCCCCAAGCTGCTCAGGGGGTCAAAGATCTGGAGTGTGCAGATTCCTCAAACCTGGCTTTCCTGTAGCTGTCCTTGATACTGTGAGGCTGCCCCCAAGCTTGTGCTAACTCCTGTTCAGATCTGCCTCCTGAGTGGGGTTTGGCTTCCGCATAACTCTCCCACAGGGACCGAACCCACTGGTCTTCCGACAGTCACAGTGTTCAGTGGCAAGGGATAAATTGTCATTCATCCATTCTTTGTTTCTGTCATTCAGGTCTTCACTCAGCAAATACATAACTGCTCTGGGCCAGGCTTTAAACAGCCCACTGGGAATATAGTGTTGCAAACACAGGTCCCTCCCTGACTCCAAGGGGCTTACATTCCAATGGAGGTGACAGACAAGATCCACAAGATAATGGCAGATTGTGAAAAGTGCTAGGAGGAAGTAGGCAGAGTAATGTAAATAAAATATTAAATAATAGAGAGGTAGTCAGGGAAGGCCTCTCAGAGAGGATAACATTTTGTCTTTATTATGATGTATAATTTACACATGGTAGAGTGCATAAATCTTCAGTGTACAACTTGGTGAGTTTTTACATTTGCATAGGCCAGAGTTTCTCAATCTCTGTACTATGGACATTTGGGCCAGGATAATTCTTTGTTGTAGGGGCCTGTCCTGTGCATTGTGGGGTGTTCAGCAGCATCTGTGTCCTCTGCCCACTAAATGCCAGTAGCACCCCTCCCTACCCAGTTGTGACAGTCAAAAATGTCTCCAGATGTTGCCAAATGTCTCCTGGGAGGCAGAAACACCCCTGTTGAGAGCCACTGGTATGTGCCATGAAACCACCACTCAGTTCAAGATACAGGTTATTTCCAGCATGAAGGGGTTGGCGTCTGAGACCCAACAGAGGAGAAGCTGCCCTCTGTTCAGAGAACTGAGGGAAGAGTGTTCCAAGTGGAAGGAGCATGAGCAAAGGCCCTGAGGTGGGAATGAGCTTGGCTTTGAGGAGCAATGTGTTCGGTCCATGGGGACAAGAGGGGGAGGAGGTTGAAGGGACAGGCTCAGCCCTAGCAAGCAGGGGCCTTGTGGGCTGTGGTTAGGAATTTGACATTTCAAAGAATATTTGTGAGTATCTAATATGTATCTGGCACCATGCCAGACACTGAAGAGTTGAAGATGAATAAATTAAATCATTGTCCTACTCTTTTTTTGCTTTTATCATTTTGAATTAACATGAAATAATTATACTTATTTATGGGGTACGGTGTGATATTTTGATACATCCATACAATGTATAATGATCAAATCAGGGTGATTAGCATATCCATCACCTCAAACATTTATCATTTCTTTGTGTTGGAAACATTCAAAATCCACTCCTCTAGCTATTTGAAAAGATGCAATAAATTGTTAATTATAGTCACCCTACAGTGCTATAGGACACTAGAACTTATTCCTCCCATCTAGCTGTACTTTTGTATCTATTAACCAACCTGTGGCTAACTCCCATCTCCCCCCACCCTACGTTTCCCTGCCTCTTTGAGACAGGGTCTCAATCTGTCACCCAGGCTAGTGTACAGTGGCATCATCATAGCTCATTGCAGCCTCAAACTCCTGGCCTCACGCAATCCTTGGCCTCCGCCTCCCAAAATGCTGGGCTTACAGGTATGAGGCACCATACTCCAAAGTCCCTACTCTTAAGGATGTCAATAAAGTCTTCAAGACTGTAGACTCTGAGCTAGACATGTGAATGAAAAAATAAGGCATGGGTATTGCATTGAATGATGAAAACATGTATAAGACCGGAGTTGGCACAAAGGGGGACATGCTTAAGAAAAGTTTTCTTGAAGAGAGCACACCCAATCTGAGTCTTGAGGGAACAGAGGATGAATGGCACTCCAGGCAGCAGGAGCAAAGGCATGGGGGTGTGAGACTATGTGGTGAGCTCAGGTAACTATAAGTAGTTAGTTGTAATGGAATATAAAGTGCAGGAGAGCGGTGAATAATGAGGCCTCAGTCTGGCTGGGACAGAAGATTCTTATCATAGAGGAGGTGAAACTAAAGCAGATTTGGAGCAGTCTTCCAGAACACTCCAGGAGAGAAGGGTATCACTCTCTGAGCCTGTGCAAATCCCCTAAAACATCCACCTCACACCTAATCTCCAGCCCTGCCTTGACTCCACACATTTCATAAAATGCATTTTGGATTTATTATCTATAACCTTGTTACTGTTTGTGTGTGGCTTGAGACTTAGGATTCAGTCATCTCTGTTCTCTGTAGGCTCCTGCCTGGGCCTGCATTTCCTGTTTCAGATCACAGGGACTGCATTTTTTTTTTTTTTTTTTTGAGACAGAGTCTCACTCTGTTGCCCGGGCTAGAGTGCCATGGCGTCAGCCTAGCTCACAGCAACCTCAAACTCCTGGGCTCAAGCAATCCTCCTGCCTCAGCCTCCCAAGTAGATGGGACTACAGGTATGCGCCACCATGCCCGGCTAATTTTTTCTATGTATACTTTTAGTTGTCCAGCTAATTTTTTTCTATTTTTTTTTTAGTAGGGCCAGGGTCTCGCTCTCGCTCAGGCTGGTCTCCAACTCCTGTGCTCAAATGATCCACCCGCCTTGGCCTCCCAGAGTGCTAGGATTACAGGCATGAGCCACCTCGCCTAGCCAGGGAATGCATTTTAATTTCTCGATATAATGCTTGGCACAGCCTTACCTGCAGAAGGTATGTTCACAGTGACTTTTGATGATGCTCCATAATTCTTTGCTTTGCATGTATAGACACAGAGACACAAACACTCATGTCCCAAAGGGCCTTCTGCAAATTATAAGCTGATCAGTTTCCTCAGAAGGAGCCGACTTACAGGCAAGGAGACAAGGAGGGAGCAGGCCACAGGATCTGTCCCTCAAGATGGACCCAAATAAGGCTGGGCACCGTGGCTCATGCCTGTAATCCTAGCACTCTGGGAGGCCGAGGCGGGTGGGTCGCTTGAGGTCAGGAGTTCGAGACCAGGCTGAGCGAGACCCCGTCTCTACTAAAAATAGAAATAAAAATTATCTGGACAACTAAAAATGTATACAGAAAAAAAAATTAGCCGGGCATGGTGGCACATGCCTGTAGTCCCAGCTACTCGGGAGGCTGAGACAGTAGGATCGCTTAAGCCCAGGAGTGTGAGGTTGCTGTGAGCTAGGCTGACGCCACGGCACTCTAGCCTGGGCAACAAAGTGAGACTCTGTCTCAAAAAAAAAAAAAAAAAAAAGATGGACCCAAATAAGAGAAACTCTGTCTGCCTGGGTTTTGTGGACTAAATGCAGAATTAGGTGTTGCAACTAAAATTCCATTTGGGAATAATTTAACACATCCCCTGGCTTTTTTGGAGTGAGGGAGGAAGGGGAGGATGAAGCCTCCAATGCATTGTGCATAATGACCCTATAGTTATACATTCTCCACACTAGGGACTCAGCCTTTAGAACCAAATATCTAATCCACGTGCCTCAGAAGAAGGGAGAAAATGTGTGACTGAGGGTCAGGATATCTAGCGTTTTTCAGGCCAGAGCGCAGGAAGCAGGGAAGCAGGGAAGAAAACAAGAGCATTGCCTCACCTGCTTCCCACCCCGCCAACCATCTCCCAGCGGGAGCACAGCCAGCTTGACTGTTTGCAGCACTTCCTCCCCTTCCTGTACTGGGCCAGGGCTAGGGCTGGAGCCAGAAGGAGCCCAGCTCTGGCTCCTGTGTGCCCAGATTTGTAGATTTCACACCTACCCTCACATCTACTTCCATGCCACTGACCTTAACGAATTCTGGAACCCATCAGGAAGGCAGCGCAAGGGGGTGGGGGATGGTGATGTGGAATCGCACTGGGCTTGAGAGTCAGAGTGCCTTGGCCCTAGACGCGTCTCTGCCACCCACTGCTGCACAACCTTGGTCAAGTCACCCCCCTGAGCCTCTGTGGCCTCTTCTTATCCTTCAGGACATGGCTTATGTGTCACCTGCTCAGGCGGCCCTCCTCCATCTAAGCTGGGCTCTCTGTGCATCATACCATTGCCTGCTCTCTTTGCTTCCTTTATAGCACCACACTTTGCCATCACACACACATATGTGTGTGTATAAGTATCTATAATTATGTTGGCCTGCTTATTTGGTTTGTCTCCCCAGCAGAGTCTAGACTGTAGGTTCCAGGAATGCAGACTGTCGTGTGTCTTTTTAAAAACTCTTTCCTGATGTCTGTGTCTTTGACCCTTGCATCCTCAGAGCCTGGCAGAGCGCAGCCGGGCACACAGGAGGAGCCACAAAAGAAATTCAGTGAATGAATAACTGCACGAATGGCAGCTGACCCACAAGATCTCTCAGGGTCTTTCCCGCTGAAAAAGTTTATGGGTCTAAGGTTCCTGCCAGAAGGGCAACTCCAAGGCTTCTCCCGAGTCCCCTGGAGGGTGAAGGGGGCGGGGCGGGCTGCCAGCTTCAGTCCCTTCCCAGGACTCAGGCGACTGTGTAACCGGATTAGCGCAGGTCCGAGCCCGCTGCGGCCCCGCCTCCTGGCCGGCCGGCCGGGGCGGAGTCAGACCGCCCCCAGCCCGGTGGCATTCTGGCCATGCGCCCCACTGGGGGTGGCGAAGAGGTGAGTCCAAGGGCGACTCAGTGGGCGGGGCGAGTGGGCGGGGCCAGAACGCCCGCAAGCCCCCAGCCTGGCCGCGTCGCGGCCCAGCCCTACGGTAGGTTCCCCGCTGGGGGCGGGCCGTCGCCTAGCAACGATCGCCCCGCCCCCGGCCGGCCGCGGGCGCTGCCCCCAGCATGGCTTGGCAGGACTGGCCTGCGGGGTGGCTGTGGGTCGCCGGCTCCTGGCTGCTGCTCCTCGTCCTCATCCTGCTATTGAGCCTCCGCGGCTCCCGAGCGTTGCGGGGCCCCCGCCGCCTGCTCATGGCGCGCAGCCAGCGGCTGCTCTTCCGAATCGGGTTAGTGCCCGGCTCTGGCGGGATGCGGGCTCGGGAAGGCTGGCGCGCTGGGAAAGGGGGCTGGGAGAGGGCATAGGGGTTACGACCCGGTTTGGGCTGAGGGGTCCAGGGCCAGAGAACACGGATCGGGGAGAGGGCTAGAGAAGCCACTGAGTTGGGGGCACGGGGGGAGTTGGGAGGCAGGAGAATTGAGATGTGCTGGGGAAGGAGGATTAGGGGAGGCGGGCCAGGGTGGCCAGGGGATCTGGTGTGAGACTGCATCTGGAGAAAGCGCCAGAGAGCGGCTGGAGACCAGGTGGAAAAGGGGGCTGGTAGTAGAGGAACCCAGGCCCGCAAGGCAGTCCCTGTCAGGGGCTGAGGTCGGCCGGTGGGCAAGTGCAAGAGAGAAGGAGTGCCTCAGATCCTCTAACTGGCATTTGAAACCGCCAACTCCTCCCACGTGTCCCCATCCCTCTCCCCATCACCCAACGCCCCACTACTCTATGTCGGTTCTTCCGTCCCAAGCAGGAGTCCCAACCCTGTAGTTCAGTCTGTCCCTTTCCTTCTATCCTCCACCCTGGCGCGTATGGAAGCCCCAGGCTGTGAAATCTAACCTGAGTGACTCTGCCAGACCTCCAAGGACTTGTCCCCATCAGTCCCTCCCTCTCCTCACTCTTCCCTTCCACCTCCCTCTGCCCCTTCCTTCCTGGGTCCAGGCCAGGCTGGTAACCAGCACTGTTCTGCCACAGAGCCACTGAGAGGCAGGGAAGGCACCAGGAGAAGATAGGCTCCCGGGGCTCCTGTCCCCTTCCTCTACTAGCTAGGGGCCTTGGGGCAGGACCTCTAGCCCCAGTTCAGGAACATTGATGTTGGGGATGGGAACTGTGGGAGCCCTGGCCACAGGCCATGTTGTAGGGAAGGCCTAAGCCTGGGAATTTCCTGAGCTTCAGAGAAGACATTGTGCAATTCACCCCCTCCTCCCCAGACTACCCCAGATACTTCCAGAAGCTTCAAGTCTAGGATTCCACTCACACTCAGTCTAAGAAATGGAGATATAAAGGCCTAGTGGGCAGAAAAACCAGAAAAACATGGGGGGAGGGGTCTTTGTGTTTGTGCCTTTTGGGGTATTCACATCTTTAATATCCCAAATGTTGGTCACATTCTAGATAATACTCCAAGTTACCATTGCTCTGCAAATATTAATAGTATTAGAATAATGAGATTTAATATCTTCATATGTGGGATTTTTTTAAAAAAACATTTCTCCCCACAAAATGTCTGGGAACTTTATAGCCCTATCTGGGAAGGATTTTTTTTTCTTTTCTTTGAGACAGAGTCTCACTGTCTTGCCTGGGCTAGAGTGCCGTGGCGTCAGCCTAGCTCACAGCAACCTCAAACTCCTGGGCTCAAGCAATCCTTCTGCCTCAGCCTCCCGAGTAGGTAGGACTACAGGTGTGCGCCACCATGCCCAGACAATTTTTTCTATATATTTTTAGTTGTTCAGCTAATTTCTTTCTATTTTTAGTAGAGACAGGGTCTCGCTTTTGCTCAGGCTAGTCTCGAACTCCTGAGCTCAAGCAATCCTCTCACCTCGGCCTCCCAGAGTGCTAGGATTACAGGCTTGAGCCACTGTGCTGGGCCTTCTGGGAAGGATTTTTAAATCTACTTCTAGCTTTCAAAATTGGCGAGTATTAAAGTCATACAAACAGCCTGAGAACATAGAAGACGAAAGTTTTCATAAGGAACTGGAATCAGAATTCCTGAGTTCAGAATGCCCAAGATCACTATCAAAGAAACTTGAGGGTTTGGGGATTCCTAGAACTTGTGATTTGGGAGTTTCCAAATCTCTGAAAGTGGAATACTCAGAGAGCTTCTTCAGAATTCAGTATTTCTATGGGCTTTCCTATGTCTGGATTTCAAGGTAGCCTTGGAATCAACTTCCCAAATTTGCAGAGCAGAAGGGTGTGCCTGGAATCAAAATTCCAGATCCTGCCCCTCCATGGTCTGGGAAACAATCAGTCCAGTCCCTTGTGGGAGAAGCTGCTGGCTTCTGGGAGGGAGAGGGGATATTAGCAGGAAACCGGAGGGGGAAATGGGCAGGTGTTGATGCACTGGGGTGCCTCCAGGAAGGATGGAGAGGGAGGGGCACTGGGTGGGATCGGGCATGATGGGAGGGGAGAGCACATGTGCATCTCCAACCTGGAGGTGTGGCTGAGAGGACCACAAATAGAGGGTTCTGCCAGGGGGGCTGAAAAGCAGATGGCTGGGAGAGGAGTTCTTGTTGGTGTTATCATCAATAATAATCATCACTGGTGTTTAACAAGTTTATAAAAGGCTTTCCTCAAACATGACTATAATTATCCTAGGATTGCAATCACTGGGCACAGTGGGAAAGTGGCCCTGGGCCAACCTGACGTTAGACACATGCACTTGGGGCTCTGAGGGGCCTGGGAGACAGTGTGTGTAGTAGCTAAGAACATAGCATGTGGGGTCGGACAAATCTGCTTCTGAATCCTAGCTTTGTTGCTTAGTAGCCGTGTGACCTTGGACAAATAACCCCTCTGCCTTGTCTGTTTGCATCTGTAAAATGGAGATGGTGATAGTGCCTACTTCGAGGGGCTCCTGTGAGGATCAAATGAAATGACACATAAAGGGCACCGGGCCTGGCTGAAGGCGGGTGCTCAGGAAATGTTAGCAATCGCTCCTGCTGTAGTCTGGGATGGGTCAGAGGGAGGGTTCATGGCGCTGGCCAGACTCCTGGAGCTTCCGTATATACTTCCACTCCTGCCTCCCTGGTCTGTCCCACCCGCCACCCAGCAGGAAACCCCACATCTCTTCCTTCATCCAATGAACCCCTAGCTGCCCCTGCTGGGGACTGTAGGGTCACAGATATGAACAGGATCTGGTCACTGTTCTCCAGGAGAAGGAGAAAGGCGCGTGAATGGATTCTAAATTTATTTTACAGGGTCCCAAGCTGGGGCAGGGGGCAGGGCATGCAAGCTCCCGGGGAGGGGCAGGGTAAGCCTGAGAGTCTGGGATCAGGAATATGGGGTGCTCCCACATGTGCCCCTTCTTCATGCCTCAGTTGCCCTTTGCCTTCTCAGTGGCAGTTGTGGGGTTTTGCAGAACGGGCCTTGAGGGGAGCCTGTCTGCAGGGGAGAGGCGAGTGGGACTCAGGCACGGCTGGGTATGTCTTACAGAGCTGAGATGGGATAGCAGCCCTCCTGGGACGGTGGACAGTCCGAGACAACAGAGCCCTCCCTCCCTGACTGAGCCCTCTCCACTCTTAGGCCCAGAGGATCTTTCTTGGGCCCCATCCCCAGTAAAAGCAGCCATCCTGGGACGGACCTTGCTTGCTTACTTTTGCAGGAGGAAACCCCTTACCTGGGCCGAGTGAGGTCCACTGGCTTGATGTCGAGGGTGCCGGAGCTGACCGGAGGGTCCTTGAATGAATGCGCCTCTGCCCATGGCCTGAATGAAGGCCGGGTAGAGACAGTGAGCTGGGCCATCTACTACGCAGCCTCGCAGGAGGCACACAGGGTCCTTTCCTTTCTGCAGGCCTCCGGGACCTTGGAGAGCTGCAGCCCGAGTGTCCAGAACAGCCTCCCACCCCTCTGCCCTCCCCACCGACCCAGCTTTTTCTCTTATGCCTGGTGGTCTTCAAAGTGTGGCTCTGAGCAGGTGTCCCCTTCCCCCAAACCACACTGCCTACAGAATGGCACCCACACCCCCCACCCAGGCCTTTGCGGCCCTCCCACACCCCTGCAGACCTGCCCGGCTTCACCCCCACCCCCAAGCCCTGAACTCTTTCTGTAGGTCTGTCTGACCTGTCAGGCCTGCCTTCCTGCTTCCATCTCTACGCGTCAAATTCTGTGGCATCCTCAAAGCTCACCTTCCAAATATATCCAAAACCTGAACTCTTCTCCCCTCCACCACTGCCCTAAAGGTCAACCACGTCCCCTCTTCCCCTCTTACCTAGCCTCCTGAATCGGTTGCTCCCTTCTGTCTCTGTTCCCCCAAAGTGTTCTCAGTGCAGCAACCTGAACGAAACTGCAGATCTAAGGCAGAAACGAATCACTTCTCTGCTCAGACCTCTCCAGGGCTTTCCCATTTCTCCATGAATGGCTTCAGGGCCCTGTGTGTCTGCCCATCTCCAGCTCATCCTTTACCACCCTTCACCTTGCTCCTTCCACCTTGCCGCACGGGCCGCTGCTGTTCCTCAAACACTCCAAGACAGTCCCATCTCCTGGCCTTTCTGCGGCTGTCACTAGAACCCTGTCCCCCCAGATGGCCTCAGGGCTCCCTGCCTCACTTCCTTCAGCCTCTGCTCAGATTTCGCTGTGTTGGATAGGCCTGCCCTGACTACCTCTCATAGACAGAGCCACAGCCCACCCTGCACTCTCTGCCCCCCTCCCCTGCTTTTGTTATTCTCCCTGATTCTGTCACCGTGTGACTGCTGTATCTTCACTTGTCCATTTGCTTTTTGTTTTTCACCCCCAACCAGACTGTGGCCACTCAGGGGAAGAAACTTTATTTACATTGTATCCCAGCTTGCAGAACAGTGCCTGGCACTTAGGTGGCCTTTATTAAATGATTTTTTTATTTAGAGACAGGGTCTCGCTCTGTCGCCCAGGTTAGAGTGCAGTGGTGCGATCATAGCTCACTGTAACCTCCAGTTCCTGGGCTTGAGCGATCCTCCTGCCCCAGCCTCCCGAGTAGCTGGGACTACAGGAGTGCACCACCACACCCAGCTAATTTTTCTATTTTTTGTAGAGAGGGGGTGGGGTGGCTCATCCCTGTAGTCCCAGCTACTCGGGAGGCTGAGGCAGGAGGATGGCTCAAGCCCAGGAACTGGAGGTTACAGTGAGCTATGATCGCACCGCTGCACTGCAGCCTGGGTGACAGAGCGAGACCCTGTCTCAAAATAAAAAAAAGTTTTTGAGCGAGTGAATGAATGGAAAGCTTGGCTCAGTTGCCCTCTCCTCAGTGAAGCCTGCCCAGCCTCCTCAGTGAAAATTAATCTCTGCCTCCAGAATGACCCCTGGCAATGCCCTCCTTCTTAGAGCTGTGGTGCATATTGTTACTTGTTCAAGCTAGGCGTTCACAGGTCTGACTCCCGAACTGGACTCCACAGGCCTGGCCCTGGGAGCACGATTGAATTAGGGGGGCCCGGGATTGGGATGAGGGAGAGAAGGGGAAAGCTAAAAGAAACAAACCCAAAGCAGACAAACGCAAGGGCCTTGGCTGGGCAGGTGGCCTGGGATTAATAAGCAAGGACACAGAACTAGCCCAGGCCTCCCGGCTGGGACTGAGACACTGTAGAGAGGCCACCAGCTCTTACTGCGCCTCTGGTCCTACCCAAGAGCCCCCAGCGGTCACTCCCTCTCCTTCTGTGACAGATGGGCGTCCTCTGGAGAGTGCTGCAACATCTGGGGAAGAACCGGTCCCGGGATGGGCAGGGAGACAGCTGACGCTGGCCCCGTGATCTCCGGGACGGGCCTGTGTTTTGACCACGTGCAGCACTGCCCCTGTCCTGGGCATGGGGAAGTTCCCCCACTCCACCCCCATGCTGGCAGTTGCAGGAAACCCTCACCCTCTAGAGCTTTTTTAGCTGTCTCATTATCTTCAGTTTCCTCAGTTTTGAGAAATCATGAAACATGGAGCTGCTCTCTTTGTTCCTAAGGCGCCTCGGAGCAGACCTCAGCTCCAGGAGAACCCTGTGTTCTGGTGGTCCTCCAGGCCCCCAGGCCCTCAGACAGACATTTCCGGTTTGAGTTTCATTAGGAGTGCCCTGTCACTGGTCAGATGCGGCTGGGTCCTGGGGGCACAGGAGGAGAAGTGTGAGCACCCCCTGGATAGAGGCCTTACCGACTGGGCTTGCCTGTTGGGTCCCCGTGGAGTCTGGGGCCCTGCCAGGCTCAGGTTGGGGGCCATTTAGGGAGTACCAGAGGGAGGGGTCAAGGTAGGTGGCCCTGGCAATAGGGGCTTTCCCAGTTGTTCTGTCACATGCAGAACTTTATGCTGCTCCCCTGCTGCCCTGGCTGGCTTGAGGCCGGGCCCCTGGGCCCAGCTGGAACAGACACTTGAAAGCCCTCAGGCTTCTCCGGGGGTTGGTGGAACTGCCCGAGGGAGGAGGGGAAGAAGAAAAGCTTCATTGTGTGTTTTCTACTGTGTGCCACAGGGAGGGGTGTATGCCCCCAGCTGTCCCTCACGGCCTCCCATGGGTCCTGAGGCTCAGACTCAGATGCCAGAGAAGCCACCCTCTGGCTCTCTGAGGCGAGGAGTGGGAGGTGCACTGGGACCCCACACTGGGGGTGCTGGTGCTGTGTCCCCAGCTGTAAGCCCGCAGCTCTCCCCGGGCTAGCTGCAAACTGCCCCAGCCCCACCCTGCAGAGTGGCTTCTCTGGCTCCCACCTGGGTCCCAGAGGACCAATTAGGAAACCTTATTTTCTTTTTGGAGGGTGATGGTGGGTAGTTCCGGGCCCCAGAACTGCTGAATCAGAATCCAGAAAGGGAGGGAGAGAGAGAAGATCAGAATCTTCTTGTTGTAGCCATCACCTTCAGATCGTTCTGATGCAGGCGGGCCAAGGCCAATCTTTGAGAAGCGCAGTCCTAGACCCCAGCTTGCTGACCATGCCTGGGGACTCCACGGCAGAGAATTTGAACCCAGTGTCACCTTGTGAGTCATGTGAACTCTCTGGGCCCAACTGCTCTTTTAGAGAGGGGGAGCGCTCAGTTTTATAGAAAGGGAAACTGAGGCATGGGCAGTGAGTTCCTGCTTCTGGCCTCTGACAACAGAAGAAAAGAAGCTGTATCTCTGGTAATGGCTCAAGAAACCAGGGGCCCTTACATGGGGCAGTGATATCCCTGGGCGGAGTCGGGCTTGAAGATAGAGGGACACAGTTTCCTCCCAGTGACTCTGTCCCCATCACATTTTCCCTCCTGAGTCTGCTCCTTTTTCCTAAACTCTCTTCTCCATCTGGCTCACAGCAGGAGCCGTGGAACCATCGACCCAGCCATCATTCCAGGCTCGGGGATCTCAGAGCCTAGATTTGAGAGAAATCCTCACGATTCTCTGGTTCAGGGGTCTTAATAGGACCTGCCCTGGGGTCTCTGCGGTTGCCTGCAGGGTGCTGCCCATGTAATGGGTTGGTCCAGAGAGAGCATTCCAAGTTGACAGATTCTCAAAGGGGCCCGTGACCCCTCCACAAAGGCTAAGGCCAGTGCTCTGGGAGCTCCAGATCCTGGGCTGTGTGCCTGGGTCAGTGTAACCGTCCTGCTGTGTTCTTTTTCTCAGAAAAGGCCCTCAAAGGAGCTGGGTCAGCCCCAAAATAGTTCAGGGCCAGTTGTCTCTTCCTACTCCCTCATTTGGGTTTGGGGAGGGTTCTTGTGGCTAAGAGGGTGGGCTTCAGGCTCAGGCTGCCTGCCAGGGGTGAATCTCTGCCCCCCCCACTGGCTTCTCCACAATCCCAAGTGAGGGCTCCCCTGCCCCCCCAGGACCTGCGGTCATCGCCCACAAGGGAAGAAGAGATGAGGTAGTGGCTACTGTTCTTAGTTGAGGCAGTTGAGCTCCAGAGGTGCCGCGACCTGTGAGGGCAGAGCAGGGACTGGAGATCGAGTCATAGACACCCTCTCCAGTGCTCTTTCTACGTCCTGCCACTCCCAGCTCCCCTCTCCTCTCCCTCTCCCCTTCCTAGCTCTGGGCCCTGGCTCCAGACCCCAGGGCAGGGGAAGTCCCGTGCGCTGGTGACACAGCCCCACCCCATACTCTTGGGTGTCTGTGACCTGCTTAGCAGAGCACCCTGCTTGGCCGGGTCTGCAGCAGGGAGAGGGGAGGGGCCTGGGAAGCAGGTGGGTAAGGAGGGGAGGGGAGAGCAGGGGCAGAGGGGGCTGTAAATTGGGCGAGACACCCCCACTGGGTGTCACAGGACCCACCAGCCCTGGCATAGCATGGGATCCACTTACCACCTGTGTGCCTGCCCCCTATCCCCCGAGTCTTTCCTAGACACCAAGCTGGCATCTCTTAAGTGCCACTTGCTGTGCTGTGTGGGTGCTGGGAGCTCCAAGGGGGTTGGCAGAGAAGCAGATGGGAGCGTGCCCGCCCCGGGCCAGGCTGTCACTGATCAGGGTGACTGGGGAGACGCGGATAAGGTGCAGGCCTCTGCCACTGAGGGGCCAGCCCCTGGGGAGGGCCAGGGAGACTGAGGTTTTCTGCGGGCATCACCAGCGTCCACATCTCAGAGGAGACGGTTTGAGCTGAGCCCTGGAAGGTGGCTGTCTTCCAGTAGGCAGGGAAGCCTGGAAGTCAGAGAGAAGGGTATTCCAGAGAGGGTGACCTGCCAAAGCAGAGACAGGGAGAAGGATGGCAGTTTTGACATTTTAATGAATTATTTCTCAAATTCAAAAAAGGAGAGATGATATAGCAATCTTCTCATCCCAGCCCCCAAGCTTGAGAAATAAAACATCTCAGGTAGTGTGGAAGACCCACGTCCACCCTGCCCTGGGTAGCATTGCTGGGTGGATGGTGATCATCCTTCAACTGCCTTTACTCTTTTACTAATAGGGCTCTCTCCCTAAGCAATGTACATGGTGGTTTTGCATGCCTTTGTATTTTTAATAAATACTGTCAGATTGTTTTCTCTGCAGTATGTGCTTGCGCTTTGTGCATGTTGAAACCCATTGCTCTAGATATTTGTTTTCCTGACTGTGTAGTTTTCCATGGCCAGAGTATGTCAGGACTTATTTATACATTTTTGTGATGACAGTCATTTGGGGATTTCCGCTCTTTTGCTTTTGGGAGCACAGGATTTTCCTTGGGCCATGCAGGAAGGAGGAGGCAGAGACTCTTTGGTCTCAGTTCACAGAGGGCCTGACTGGGAGTCAGATGCTTTCTCAGAAGCAGTGGGGAGCCACTGAAGACTTTTGAGCAGGAGCAGGCCTCCGTCCAATGCAGCGCTTTAGGAACTTAGTCTTTTGCCGTGCTTTGCAGTTTGGGTTGGAGACAGAGAGCTGGGGGAGGCGGCTCTTGTACAGGCCTCGGTAAGAGCTTCCAGGGGCTGTTGTTGTGGGTGAGCCTGTGTGGTGGGGGATGAAAGGCAAGATTGAGACAGATCCTGTTTTGGCGGCATATGCCAGAGAGAGGGCTAAGTACAAGGATGGGAGGGCCCATCCCAGAAAGAGGGGCAGGAGGAAGAGCTGACCCTGGTGACTGTGACTCAGCCAACTGTGCAGGCAGATGAAGGAGGAGCCGGAGCTTAGCAAGTCAGAGAGCAGAGTGGAAGTCACTGTCAGGGAGGGCACGGGCCTGGGGCACGTGTCCAGCGTCACTTGGTCCTCAGGCCCCTTCCTCCCCCCATCCAAACTGGGCACAGAGCTTAGTCTCGCTGCCACCCACCCTCTCCACCCCCAGCACCCTCTCTAGTCCAGGTCCCCATCCTCTCCCCACCTGCATGACTCAGTCCCTCCAGCCGCCCTTTGTTGCATCTGCCACCCAGCAGCCCAGCGAGCTCTCAGAGAGGGCATCAGATGCTGTGTCCCTGCCCCAAGGCCCGCCAGCAATTTTCCATCCCTCTCTCCGAAGCCTGGCCCCTGCCCTCGTCGTCAACCCCTTCTCAGGCACCCTCTGCCTCTCCAGCCCTGCCTAGAGACTCTGAGGCCGCCTGGCAATTCCTAAAACCTGCCATGCTCCTGCCTGCCTGGGCTCTGGTGCCACATCACCCAGAACAGCCCACCCTGCTGGCCCCATCTTTCAGTTTCCAGCTGAAATGTCACCCTCTGAGAGAAGAGTCGTTTCCTGGGCACACTGCCTACAGGAGGGCCTCTTCTGGCCAGTCTTTTCCATCCCAGCTTAGTTAACTGGCAGTTTGCTGCCTTATCTGTTTTCTGGTTAATGCCGTTGGCCTCCCTTTCACCACAGTATGAGCTCCCCCAGGGCAGGCCCCCGTCTGCCTTGTTCTCTGCTGTCTCCACCGTGTCCAGCTTCTACAGTAAATACTTGCCAAACAAAGTAAGCGAAAGAAAGGGGCCTTGTTTACTGTGGCTTCTTAGTGTATAGCCCCGCCCTTACAGAGCTTGCTGTTTGTTAGGGGACAAAACCAAAGCACATATAGTAAGCATCCAGTGAGGGAAGGCAGGGAACATTTATCAGTCCCTCCCCGATGTGGACGACCATGTTCTAGCAGCTGTAGGGGCCTGAATTTGGCAAGGAAACAACAGTAGCTAAACACCTTCCACCCGGCAGGCTCTTGCCTGAGTACTTTATATTATTTATCTTATGTCACTTAATCATCACACAGTCCTGAGGGGTACATCGTGGCATTGCCGTGTTATGGATGAAGGAACCTTATCTGTAAGACCCATGACTCGTCCAAGGTCACAGAGCTGGGAGGGGCTGTGATAAGAGCCCCAATCTTTCCGTTGCCAGAGCCTCTGCTCCTTCCATAAGCCCTTGTAGGAAGAAATAAAGACAGGATCGAGACTCAGGCATGGATGCAAGGTGGTGTTGGGCAGAGAGGAAAGGGTGATTTTATTTAATGTTATTTTTTAACTTTTCATTTTGAAATAATTTCAGACTTGCCAAAATAGTACAAAGAATTCCCATATACCAGCCAAGGCGGGAGGATTACTTGAGGTCAGGAGTTTGACACCTGCTTAAGCAAGAGTGATGTTAGAGCCGGTTCCCCTCGGCCCCGGGAACAGAAAGACAGAGTCACTGAGGCTGCAAAGGCAAAGGAGTTTTATTTTGACTAGCTCGAGCTAGGGTCCAGGTCCCAGAGCACCAACGCAGTGGTCTCTTTACGAACCAGGACCCCGCCCTGGGGTAAAAACAAAGCTTTCATACTTTTTTTTGCTGGAGTCTGTTGCTAGTTATTTCTGATAAGAGACTCTTTCCCAAGAGATTCCCTCCCAGGAGATTCTCTCCCCAAGGACACTCGCCCTGCACAGCCGGCCTCCCTATCAGGAAGCCACCTGCGGTGCGTTTTTTTTTCTTTTTTTTTAACTGCATTTGAGCATGGTTTTAGCTCTTTATCGTAATCAAGCAATAAGCAAGCAAGCTTTGTGTACAGAAGCGGAATTTGGCTGTTAGCTAAGAGCAAAAAACAAGTCACCATCAAACAAACTAAAATATTGTTTTAGTCCTACTCTACAGTGAGACCTCATCTCTACAAAAAAAATAGAAAAATTAGCCAGGCGTGGTGGCACATGCCTATAGTACCAGCTATTCGGGAGGCTGAGATGGGAGGATCACTTGAGCCCAGGAGTTCAAGGTTGCAGTGAACTATGATGAGGCTACTGCACTCTGGCCCAAGCAACAGAAAGAGGCCCTGTCAAAAAAAAAAAAAAAAAATGGAATTCCCATATACCTCTCACCCAGCTCCCTCAAATGTTGACATCTCTTATAACCACAGTATAGTCATCAAAAGCAAAAAGTTCACATCCACGCGATTCTATAAACTACTCTAAGACCTTACATTCACCAGTTTCCCCACTACTGCCCTCTTCCCCATCTAGAATCCTGCTTTGCATTTAATCTTCTGGTCTCCTCCACTTTGGGATGGTTTCTCAGTGTGCTCATGTTGGTGGCACGTTTGAAGAATACTGGCCAGACATTTTGTAGAATGTCCCTCAGTCTGGATTTGTCTGAGGTTTTCTCACAAATAAATTATGGTTATGCATTTTTGGCATGAATACCACAGTGGTGTCTCGCCCTCCTCAGTGCAACATATCAAGAGGCAAATGGGCCAGGTGTGATGGCTCACACCTGTTGTCCCAGCGCTTTGGGAGGCTGAGGAGGGAGGATCGCTTGAGGCCAGAACCTGAGATCAGCCTGGGGCACATATCGAGACCTCATCGCTACAGAAAATTTTTTAAATGAGCCGGGCGTAGTGGCCTGTACCTGTAGTCCCAGCTACTTGAGAGGTTGAGGCAGGGGGACCCCTTGAGCCCAGAAGTTTGAGGTTACAGTGAGCTTTGATCTCAGTGTAAGCATGAGGCAAGAGAGTGAGCCTGGGAGATAGAGCGAGAGAGATGCTTTCTCAAAAAAATTTTTTTCATTAAAAAAATAAAAAAGGAGGCCGGGTGCCAGTGGCTGTAATCCTAGCACTCTGGGAGGCCAAGGTGGGAGGATCGCTTGAACTCAGGAGTTCGAGACCAGCTTGAGCAAAAAGCTCGACCCCGACTGTAACAAAAATAGAAAAATTAGCCAAGCAACTAAAAATAGAAACAGGAAATTAGCCAGGTGTGGTGGCTCGTGCCTATAGTCCCAGCTACTGGATGGCTGAGGCAGGAGGATCACTTGAGCCCAGGAGTTTGAGGTTGCTGTGAGCTAGGCTGACACCATGGCACTCTAGCCCAGGCAACAGAGTGAGATTCTGTCTCACAAAAAAAAAAAAAAAAAACAAAAGAAAAGAAAAAGAGGCAAATGTTGTATACCATTTATATCATTACTGTGAAGATTTACTTTGATCGTTGGCTGAAGGTGGAATTGGGTCAGGTTTCTCCACTTCCTCTGTAATTACTGGCTATCTTGTTAAGGAGCTACTTTGAGACTATGCAAATTGTCCTCTTTCTCATCATTCTTGGGTGATTTAACCGGGGCATCCAGGTGTTAGACTGTGCTCTTGTGCAGTAGGTACTCCCAGTGTTATTTGTGTGTTCAGGCCAGGATGACAGAAGGGGAGCTAAGATGGTCAGGGAAGGCTTCTTGGAGCAGGAGGCTTGGACCAGGGGCAGAATGTGGAGGAGCAGGGGGAAGGATATTCCAGGTAAGGGGCCTGCCCAGGAGATGGCACCGGGGCAGGGATCCTCAGGCCCCTGGTGCGCTCCCACCATTGCTCCAGATCCCCCACCTACGTGCTCTGCACCATCTCAGCCTCAGAACCACAGCAGCTTGGTGATCAGGCAGCCAACACATGGCCCACCTGAGCCCAGCCAATTCCCCAACCCGGGCAAAGGGAGGGTCTTTGCTGAGGGACCTTCGGGAAAGACTCACAACCTCCTCAAGCTCCCCACTCCCCTGGAATGGATGTGACAGGAGGGCAGTGACCTGGTCTGCTTTGGTCACCATATCTCCAGCACCTACAAGCTGTCAGGCCTCAAGAAATGCTTGTGAAGGGATCAATGAGGAAGAAAGTGCCCGCTCCTCAAGACGGTGGAAATTCCCCTTTCATCTGGCACCTGCCACCCCACCCCCAGTCGGCTATAGTCTACCCTGTCTCCGAGAATAGTCTCAAATGAGCAAATGGACACTTCAGGTGCACTGTGGGGCAGTTTTGTGACCCTTAATATATCTTTAAGCATATATGTCTACTTTTCATTTATTTTTAAAATCAATTTCTGCCTTTTTTTTTTTTGCATTTGCATTTCCTTTTCAACCAACAATGCTTATGCCAGTTGATGTTAAAAAAAAAAAAAAGAAGAAGAAGAAATAAAAGCAACCTAAGTATCCAACAATAGGGTACTTTCTTTGTGTGTAGTTGTGGTCGTGGGGGGAAATAATCTTATTGCTGAACCACAAGATTCCTTTGGAGTTTCTTTGTTTCTTTCCTCCTCCCTCCCAATCTCTCTTTCTTTGAGTACAGAAGCATTGCATGGACTCAAAGACACTACCTAATAATCAGAAAATACAAATAAGCAAAAGAACTATTAAGGATTACTGGGATTTTTACTGCTGAGAACCACTCTGAAAAACTCAGTGCCTTTTCCATGTAGATGTAGACAAATATTTTCTTTTTTCTTCTCTCCCCTCCCGTCTCCTCCCCTTCCCGCCCCTTCCCTTCCCTTCTCTCTCTTTTTTTTTTTTTTCCTAAGAAAGGGTCTATGGGCTGGGCACAGTGGCTCATGCCTAAATCCCAGCACTTTGGGAGGCTAAGGCAGGAGGATCCCTCGGGGCCAAGAGTTCGAGACCACCCTGGGCAATATAATGAGACCCCATCACTACAAAAAATTTTTAAAAATTAGCCGAGTATGGTGGTGTGCATCTGTAGCATAAATGCAACATAAATGGGTGGATAACACGGGGATGGGGAAGTGGTGACAAGAGTAAAAAAGGATGCTGCAGCATTCCTGGGTCATTGCGTTTCTTAGAACACTGCTGTCTTCTTTATGAGAGGCCTTCAGGAAAGATTCACAACCTCCTCAAGTTCCCCACTCCCGTAGAATGGATATGCCAGGATGTGTCTTCTTGAGGCAAATTCCAGTTTGAGCTGAAAGCTTAGCCTCTCGGGTCAGTCAGAGATGTGCACTTACCTTGTACTCATTCTGAGTCTTGTTGAACTCTCACACTTAGTGGGTCCCCCAGAGCTCTGTGCTCATGGGGCATTGCAAACGCTGTATGTGTGTGGGTGGCAAGGAACGGAGCACACACATATTTTGTGTATCTCCTGCTCGCATGCATGTGCCACTGTCCTATCAGACTCCACTTACAAGACACGAGGTCAAAGATAAAGCATGAAGAATTGCAAGGTGGTGACAGCAGAGCGTTGAACTAATTGTAAGGCCCTTCTGAGTGAGGGGCCCTATGTGACTGCCCAGGTCACATACCTGTGCAGCTGGCTCTGCATACTGGCATTCTGTATTTGAGGGACTCGGTCACTCACAGGTCCCCTCGGTTCTCTGTGCCCCTTTTCACCCTGTACCCTGGCATGGCCTGGAATGATGGCCGGGGGCAGGGCAGATGGTCAGCCCATCCAGTCTCACCTCTCACTGCTTCCTCTACTAAGCAGCCAAACAGAACTTTCTAGTTCCCTCAAACAAGTTCTACTGTTGTGCTGCCTCTGCCTATGGTTTCCTCTACCCCAGTGGTTCTCAAAGGTGTAGTCTCTGGACCAGCAGCTGCAGCTGTCACCTGGTAGTTGGTAGAAATGCAAATTCCCTGGCCCCACCGCAGACCTGGGAGGGGGCCCAGGAATCTGGTCCTTAACAGGCCCCACGATGACTGGGATGCATACTACACTTTGACTCTTCTTGAAATATTAATATTTTCCCTACCTCCTTTCAGCCTCCTATCTCCTATAAATGTCACTTCTTCAGGGGGGCTCAGCCCTGGGCTAGATTAAACCCTCCCTCTCCGAGTCTCTTCTGTGAATTCCACAGTTCACATCTTCCCTGACAGTCTGCAAGTTCTGAGCATGCCTGTCTTACTCTCCGTCTTGTCCTGAGTACTGAGCAGGGCAAATGGTAGGCACACACTAAGCAAGGGTGGAATTGCATTGACTCGGGGGTGGCCACAGGAGTAGAGATGTGGCCTGCAGGCACCACGAAGGGCTCCAGGAGAGCTGGGGGGCTGACCATGGACCATCCCCTGTAGGTACAGCCTGTACACCCGCACCTGGCTCGGGTACCTCTTCTACCGGCAGCAGCTGCGCAGGGCTCGGAATCGCTACCCCAAAGGCCACTCCAAAGCCCAGCCCCGCCTCTTCAATGGTGAGCTTGGGCTGCCCTGGGTGGCATGCCCCACACTGTGCCCCCCCGCCCCCACCTGCTCCCTTCATGTGCCTGGATTCCTGGGCTCCCTGCCTGTCACCCACCCACAGCTATCTCTGTCCCCCAGGAGTGAAGGTGCTTCCCATCCCCGTCCTCTCGGACAACTACAGCTACCTCATCATCGACACCCAGGCCCGGCTGGCTGTGGCTGTGGACCCCTCAGACCCTCGGGCTGTGCAGGTGAGGGGAGCATGGGGATGGGGGGCGGTGGGGGGTGCCTGGGGTCACCCCTGGGGACGGGCAGCTTCCCCTTGCTAGAGAGGGGCTGGCCCTGGTCCCCCTACCTGTGGAACGTGCCTCCTCCATGTTCACATCTACATATACACAGCCTAGGGGAGGGTGGCATCCAGGGCGTGGCTGGACCAAGCGGGGAGGCTGGGAGAGCCAGAGGACTGGGGCGCTGGCCCGGGACTGTGGGTCTAGGTCTCTGGCTGGCTCTCATGCCTTTAGGCTTCTTCCTGATCCATTGGTTTCTAGATCTTCCATCTTTCCTTGCCATTCCTTATTGCTCTGTGTCCATGCCCTCTGCAAGTCTCCCTCTGCCCACCCTCTCGCACTTCTCTGACTTCCACGTGCCCCATGCTGGGTCTCAGCTGCCGCCCCCAGTCCCTTCCCAGCTCTCTCCTCTCTAGCTCCATCTCTCACCTTCTCTCCCTGCTCTCCTCCCCTCTCCACCAGCACCCATGCCCGGGCTCTTTCTGCTCCTCACCTCCCCCTGCATCCTGCTCCCCCGGGCTCAGACTAACTCTCTCCCCCAGGCTTCCATTGAAAAGGAGGGTGTCACCTTGGTTGCCATTCTCTGCACCCACAAGCACTGGTAAGGGGCTGGGGGGGGACTGGGTGCAGACGCTCTTCGCTGGCCCACCCATGCTCCAGCTGGGCTTGTCGGGCTGGGGGTCTGGAAGTCTGGATGGGCGGGCACCCACCTTCCTGAAGATGTCACCTGGGCACCAGCAGAGGCGGAGAGGAAGGGGTGGTCTCCCACCACCCGCCTCTTACCACTCCACTTCTCAGGAGTCCGAAGCCCCAGAGGAGGGCAGGCAGTCATTTTCTTTCATTTCATGGGCAGGTATTAGACACCTACTGTGCACTGGGCAAGGGCAAAACTTATTAGGATCTTTTCTATAGAGGAAATTATAAGTCCAGTAGGAGAGACAGCCTGTATAGGGTATATAAAAATTACAAATATTTAGGTGGCAGTGGGCACAGGGTATGGGGGTGGGGGCACCAGGTGGGTGTGATCCGGTCCACTTGGGTGAATTAGAGGATGATGACCCTGAGCTGAGAGAGTCCGGAAAGATCAGTTGACATTGGCCAGGTTGAGGTTGTTGGGGGTGGTGACATTCTAGGCCTGAACAAAGGCCAAGAGGGGTTGACAGCTTGGCTCAGTCTAGAAGCCACAGCGCAGGGCTTAAAGGCCTGGAGATGCTGTGGGGAAGAGGGAGGCCCAGTCACAGTTGCCCCTCGTAGCCGCCTACCTGTCTGCTGTCCTGCAGGGACCACAGTGGAGGGAACCGCGACCTCAGCCGGCGGCACCGGGACTGTCGGGTGTATGGGAGCCCTCAGGACGGCATCCCCTACCTCACCCAGTAAGTCCCTGACCCTGGCACGGAGGGCTTGTGGCCTTTGCCCTCACCCCCAGCCTTCTGTGACGTGTTGCAGGGGTGTCAGCAGGTGTATCTTTGCTGACGTCCTTTCTGGCCCTTAGAGAGCAGATCCTAGCCCTTTTGGAGACTAGCACTGGGCCCCCCGACTGATCCAGCCATCATCCTCAAAAGAGGACGGGCTGGGCCTGGATCTGAGACCCTAGCACCAGGGTGGCTTCTTTCTGGTGTGGCAGCAAATCGCCAGCCCCACTGGCCCGTGATGTGGGCAGGGATCAGCGTGGCACAAGCTCCAGTACCTTCTCTCCCTTACTGCCTTGTCCCCAGTCCCCTGTGTCATCAAGATGTGGTCAGCGTGGGACGGCTTCAGATCCGGGCTCTGGCCACCCCTGGCCACACACAAGGCCATCTGGTCTACCTACTGGACGGGGAGCCTTACAAGGGTCCCTCCTGCCTCTTCTCAGGGGACTTGCTCTTCCTCTCAGGCTGTGGTGAGTTCCCACAAAAGAGGGAAGAGTGGGGAGAAGAGGGGAGGGATGGACAGAGGCCCGGGCAGCCACAGTCCCATGGAAGGCCCTGGAGCTCTGGTTCCAGCACAGATGCTGCCTTGGCAGTTCCTCCATCTGTGTTACCCGGACCTTGTTCTGTATCCTTAAGATTTCCCAGTGGGGATGGGCAGGAGACGATGCCTATAGCTGAGTAAAACCCTGGCCGGGCATTTGTTTCCACTGGGTGGAGCCTGGTTCTCCGACACAGTGACGGGCAGGACATGGTTACAAAAAGTTGAACACCCCTACGGGAGAGGGCGATCGCATAGGTAGGTGAGGATCACGTCCCGGGCTGCATGGAGTCCCGGAGAAGCGCCCTGTGGAAAAGGGCAGCCCTACATCTACAGGGCGTGGGGCCGTGAAAGCTCAGCTGGAAGGTTCTGCAGCCCTTTCCACTCAGATGTCACTGTGTGCAGTGGAGGCTTCAGATGGGCTTGGTCGGGGGGGTGACCAGTTAGGCCCAGCTCTCATTCGGAAGGAGGGGTGGGCCTGGCAGGGCCATAGTTGAGGGGCGTGCACAAGCTGTTCCCCACCCCTCTCCATGTGCCTTATACCATAGTGCGTTATCCTTGCACCTTGTGACATACTCCCTTGACCCACCCAGGACGGACCTTTGAGGGCACCGCAGAGACAATGCTAAGCTCGCTGGACACTGTGCTGGGGCTGGGGGATGACACCCTGCTGTGGCCTGGTGAGGCACCCCCTCCCCATGTCTCTCCACCCCCCAGCCCCATGCTTGGCCTAAGACGGGGGCTCTCCCAACCTCTCACTCCCCTAGAGCCTAGGCCAACCCGGTTCCTCACCCAGAGGTGACACAGGTCTGGGGGGCAGAGTTCCAGCCTCCCTTCTCTCTGGAATGCTGGCTCTTTAACACCTCTGCTTCTCGGGCCACTGACCCCTGCCAGCTAGCCTTCGCCCTCTTGGGAGCCCTACATGCCCCAGAGCATCCCAGAGAGATGTCTAATTGTTCATAGCCAGAGCCCGGAACAGAAAACAGCCTTTGCTTATCTGGGGAGAAGTCAGTAAATCCACTCTGCATGTAACCATTGCCTTGTAGTTTATAAAAACATTCACAAGTATCTCAGTTAATCCTCAGAAAATTCATTCATTCATTCACTCAACAAATACATTATGTGCATCTAACGTATACCAGGGTCTCTTCTAGGAATCGAGGACACAGCAGTGACATCTGTGTCCACTGGCATTATTGTTTTCTCCATTTGCCAAGTGGGAAAATTGTGGCTCAGAGAGGTGTGGTGACTTGACTGAGGTCACACACTGGGCAGTGGCAGAGTCACTGGGAGGCCTCCCGGCTCCAAGTCCAGTAGCTTTTCCCCCCCGAACCACTGCTACCTCTTCCCTCGTGGCTGACTTGTGCCGCAGTTACAGAAGCAGCTCGGGGTGGTTAGGGCTTTCCTGGAAGCGCTGCCCTCCTCCCTGACTGTCGGGTACCCGTGGGCCTGGCTGGGGTTGGGAGGACTCGTTCTGGACACACCACCAATCTCTCTCTGCTCTGGGTCTTGTCCCTCACGGCCACTGTTAGGTCACGAGTACGCGGAGGAGAACCTGGGCTTTGCAGGCGTGGTGGAGCCCGAGAACCTGGCCCGGGAGAGGAAGATGCAGTGGGTGCAGAGGCAGCGGATGGAGCGCAAAAGCACGGTGCGGGACCCAGGGCCCAGGAGGGCCTCGTGGGCACTCAGCCCCAGCGGGAACCCATCTCAGCTGAGCCTGGCCTGTGGGCCCCTCCCCAGAGCTCTGACTGGGACAGGGGCCGGGCCTTCAAGTCAACTCTTGAACTCCAGGATGGGGCGGGAGCTGGGAGCAGACTTCCATGTCTTGGGCTCATTTGCCATCTTCTCTCCACCAAACATGGTGCCTCTCGCTCCACAGTGCCCGTCCACCCTGGGAGAGGAGCGCTCCTACAACCCGTTCCTGAGGACCCACTGCCTGGCACTGCAGGAGGCTCTGGGGCCTGGCCCAGACCCCACCGGGGACGACGGCTGCTCCCGGGCCCAGCTGCTGGAAGAGCTCCGCCGGCTGAAGGACATGCACAAGAGCAAGTGATGCCCCCGCCCAGCCCACCCCGGGTGGGGAGGCCACCCATCGCCTGCACCTCACCGTCCTTCTCATTGCTAGCTCCACCACCTCCATCGGCACCCTCGGTGGGCATCATTCCTCCACACTGGTCAGGGGGAGGGAGGGACACGGCGATGAGACCTCGAGACCAAGAGGAAAGGGTTGGTCGGAGACTCGGAGACCCCACAGGGTGAGGCTGAGCCATGAAGGGTGGAAGGAAAGGGGGTCTGGGGACATCTCCAGAGCCTACAGACTGGAGGGTCTGGCAGGACATGGAGGCTGCTATTAGCTCCTCCTTTGGGACGCCTCATCCCGCTGTAGCCTGGAACCCTCCGGGCAGCAGGAGCCACGCCCAGGTTGAGCCCACTCTCCCCCTCCCCCATCCAGGATCGGGGAAGAAACTTGGCCCCTCAAGGTGGCCTAAGGTGTGGTGCCTTGGGAAAGTGGGCTCTCAGAGGGGCGACCAGACTGGTTTCCTAAGACTCTGCCCTCCTCCCCACGCCTCCCTGCCCCCGCCCTGCCCCACCCCTGCAAAGGTATTTTTCAGACAGAGCCATTCCTAAGAACACTGAAAGGGCTGGAAGTCTGGCTGTCTGGCCGATCTCTGCCTCAGTGCCCCTCTCCAGCCTGGAAGAGGGAGAGTCCTGGTTTCCAAGGAAATCTCCACCCCAGGCTGAGGAGACACCAGAGCTGGGATGTGGAGCCCAACAGTCTTACACGTCACACGCTCTCTTTGCACATCTGGCCTGGTCCTGCCCATAGGCCTCTGCCCCTGTCCTGGGCCCAAAGGGCCGTCCCCTTCCAGGGGAGAGAGAGCCATGGTCTGCCACGGTCTGCCCTGGCCGCTGCAGTTTTCTCACTTTGGTCCTGTTCTCAGCCCTTCTGCCTGGATTCTTCTCTGTAGCTCACTCTCTTCTGCTTTATCCGAAGCCTCTTTCTTCTTTGAGTTAGCAAGATTTATAATATGTTGTAACCCTGACACTCATGTGGCTGTTTGCAGTTTGCCGAGAACACTCCCATGTGATTCCCCATTTGGTCCTCGGCCCCATCCTGGCAGGGACGAGGGGCTCTGTGCAGCAGAGTGCGAGATCAGCAGACAGCTCGCACGTGGCTGCTCTGGGGCTCTAGGCCTGGGCCCTTCCCCTCCACTCACCCCACCTCCAGCTCTGCTTCTCCTCTGGTCTTCGGTCCAGGTCCCTTGGGGGCCATAGTGAGGAATCCTATGGTCCTCAAGCAGGCACACCATGGCTCAGCCAGAAGCCTTTTCTTCCTGTGTGGAACCAGCATTCCCTCGGGCTCTGCTTGCCTCTGGTTCCCTCCGAGATGCCCCCTGCCCTCAGTTTCCCCTCGTCATCTGGCCTCTGCCACCCTCTCCAGCCACGGCCTCTAGTACACTCTAGCAATACCACCAGACTAGTAGAGTCCCCCACCCCCCAAGACTTGCAATTTCATGCCTCGGTGCCTTCACTCATGCTGTTTCTTTAGACTGGAATGCCTTCCCCGGCTCCTCCTGCCTTGTCTGCCTGGCAAACACCTGTTCATCTCTCACGACCCCCTCAAAGGCCCCCTCCTCCAGGAAGGCAACCACCCTGCCCCTCCCCCCAAAGTGCTACCTCTGCACTTTGTAAATGCTTCTCATGTGGCACTTAATACACTGTATTTTACTTGTTTACATGTTTGTCTCCCCTTCTAGACTGTGAATCCTTAAGGGCATGGACTGTATCTTATGCATCTCTGTATTTCTGCGCCTAGCACGGTGCCTGGCACATAGTAGGCGCTCAATAAATGTTGAATGAATGAATGATTTAACCAAGGCTTGATCACTCAACAGCTTATCTTTACTGCTGCGCGAGTGAAAATAGCAGAGAAACTTCTTGCTATTTTCCCGTCTTGGTTCTGGGCCCTTTAACTTGGAGTCACTGAACTTCAAGAGCTTTGGTCAGGAACGATGCCCTAAATATATTACTTTCACTTCCCATGTGTGTTTGTTCAGGGTTTGCAATTTGCTTATGTCAGTGTTGTCCGAAGCTTGAGATGCACAGGTGTACCACTGGCCACAGGGGAGTGATCGTATGTGATCACAGCATGTGCCCTTGAAGTCCTATGAAGTCACAGCACGTCAAGGGCATAGCGCTAGCCTGTCTTTAATGCCCCTCTAAAAAGAAGGAGCCAGGCTCCAGGTCCACACCTTAGTTGGCAACTATCTCTAGTTAAACTTTAACAACATTGTTTTGTTTTCATTGTATTTTTCTGTGGGGTCAGTATTTACTTTTGACAAGTGACACTGGTTTCCAGTTCATGAAAGTAATTAGAGACATTTATTGAAATAAGAAAATACAAAGTAAAGGTGGCCTTTGGCTATGGCAAAACTCTTGAAAGTGGCCCTGGTATGGCTGAAGACCAGGAAGCATTGGCTCAGCTCCATGCTTCCTTGGGGCCAGCCCAGGGCACAGTTTTCCCACCCCCAGCCACGGTTCAGCTTCCCCTCTTAGGCGCTCCTCACCCCAGGCCGGGGACCTTGGCACTGTCCTTGATCGCCGCTGTACCTGGGCTGAGGTTGGAGGAATGAGCCGTGGTCTTCACCTTCCCAAGGGCAGTTCTGTGTGCTCTGTGATGTACTTGGGTCGCTGCTATCTTGGGCAGACGAGCCCCAAGACTAGGCCCTGGACTATGTAGTTTACTCTGGGTATGCCCAGCTTCAAGGAGCACTTGGTGATGGTTCTCTGGAGCATTTTCCCAGAGCCTTGTGTGATCCTCCCACTGGACCATCTTCCCAAATGAGCACATGAGTCTCCTGGGGCTGGCACTGACCGGTAACAATCAGACCACATGAATTTTGCTTGTAGGACAGCAGATATTACTGGCCTTAGAGACCCTGGTTCCAGTCCCAGCTCTGTCAGTCCGCATCCAAGTGACCTTGGGCAAGTCATTTCCCTGAGTTCAGTTTCTTCACCTTCCAATGGAGAGGACAACCACTGGCCACGATGGCCACAACCATAAATGAGTCAGAACCCTTTTAGATGCAAATGACAAATACTCAACATAAAGCAACTTACAAGGAGAATTTATCAGCTCATTAAATTGAGAAGTGTGGAATTATGTCATGGTGGCTTCAGGCATGGCTGAATCCAAGGATTCAAAGGGAATGAATCTTCATTCAGCTCTGCTTTCTTCTGTATCATCATTCTCTGCCAGGCTTTCTCCTTGCAGTGGAAAGATGGTCTCTAGAGGTTCCAGCCTTGCAGGCAGTATACTAATTCATCAAACTACCTGCAGTAGTTCCAGGACTTGAGTTTCATTAGTCCAGCTTGGGTCATGTGCCCAGTCCTGAGCCAATCACAGGAGTCAGAGAAATGGGCTTCTCTGATGGAAGGGTAGTGTTAGACCCAACTGAACTAGTTTGGACTCAAAGTAGAGAGGGGGGTCCCCAAATGAATAGGGTGCCTGATACCAGAAATGATGCAAGACAGCAAAATCATAAACCTTCACCAACAATTCCACTTATTGGAGGCTATGAGGAAGGTCAGATGAGAAAAGGCATACGAAGTCACATTGAAAAACGCTACATCAGATTTCTGGCACGATGATTAATTGTATAGAGGAAATGGAGGTAGACAAATGGCCTCAAAGGTATTTGAATAATATGCAGTTTTTAAAATAACCAGAAAACAGTTTGGGTTTGTTTCATATTTTTCCTGGATCCCAAGCTGTCTTTCTTTGGGGGAGGAAAAGAAGAAAGGGAAGAGAGCCTAAGTGGGTAGCTTTCCTCAGTCCAGGGAAGAACAGATGAGGGGGAAGTTGTAGAAATGAACGTGCGAGCCCTGGAGTGCATGTGTGTGTGGGTGTTTTGGGGGGCTTAGTCCTCCAAAGCCCTGCCCACAGATGGAGCCTTCAAAAGCAGGTGGGAATCTAACACCAAGGGTATGTAAATACACCAGGCTCAGGCCAAATGCTGGACAGGATGGTATAAATAGACAGCCTCTTTTCAATAATCAGTCCTCTTTTCAAAATTAAAATTGGTTTATGCAGTTTATGCTGCATTTATTCATTCAGTATATTTTATTTCCCTTAAAAAGCAATTGATTGACAAACCAGCCTCCCAAGTTGGACTCATCAGGGTACAAATTTAGATTCTGCTCTGATTGGCTCCGTGTAACACTGGACAAGTAAGTGACTTGGTATCACTGAGCCTCATTCTAGAGTGGGTGGAAAAACTGAATGACAGGCACAGTGTTCAGTTAACAGCAGCCTCTCTCTCTCCTGTTACTGTTATTACTGAACTTAGGACAATTCTGTCAGGAGCATTAGAACAAAGCAATTAAGAACATAGACTCTAGGCTGGGCGCGGTGGCTCACGCCTATAATCCCAGCACCTTAGGAGGCCGAGGCAGGAGGATTGCTTGAGGTCATGAGTTTGAGACCAGCCTGAACAACACAGTGAGACCCCTATCTCTACAAAAATTTAAAAATTAGCCAGACATGGTAATGCATACCTGTGGTGCCAGCTACTTGGGAGGCTGAGGTGGAAGGATCACTTGAGCCCACAAATTTGAGGTTACAGTGAGCTATGATGACACCACTGCACTCCAGCCTGGGTGACAGAGTAAGATGCTGTCTCTGAAAAAAACAGAACATAGACTCTGGAGCCAACCCATCTGAGTTGGAGTCCCTAATTTCCATATATTAGCTGGTGAAGGTTACTTAACCTTTCTGTACCTCAGTTTCTCATCCATCAAATGGGGATGATGACAGTATCTACCTTAGCAGCTCATTGTGATGACTGAATGAGTTAATACTTTCAGCGCATAGTGAGCCCCCTCTAGGTTAGCGGTTGTTCACTGGATGCCTACCTGAGCACTCGGGAGGCTGTCCATCTCAGGCTCAGAGGGGCCAGCCTACCCAGTGCCACACAGCTAGTATGTCAACCTGCTCCAAGGTGTTCTTACACTGGCTTAAGGAGCAAAACAATGATTTTTCATAGATCTCTTGCAGAGGGTTAAAAAATAGACAACAGGGCTGGGCACCGTGGCTCACGCCTGTAATCCTAGCACTCTGGGAGGCCGAGAGGGGCGGATTGTTTGAGCTCAGGAGTTCGAGACCAGCCTGAGCAAGAGCGAGACCCCACCTCTACTAAAAATAGAAAGAAATTATACGGACAGCTAAAAATATATATAGAAAAATTAGCCGGGCATGGTGGCGCATGCCTGTAGTCCCAGCTACTCGGGAGGCTGAGGCAGGAGGATTGCATGAGCCCAGGAGTTTGAGGTTGCTGTGAGCTAGGCTGATGCCATGGCACTCTAGCCCAGGCAACAGAGCGAGACTCTGTCTCAAAAAAAAAAAAAAAAAAAATAGACAACAGGCCAGATGTGGTGGCTCCCGCCTATAATCCTAGCACTTTGGGAGGCCAAGGCAGAAGAATCCGTTTAGCTCAGGAGTTCAAGACCAGCCTGGGCAACATAGTGAGACCCCATCTCTTCAAAAAATAGAAAAATTAGCCGGGCATGGTGGCACATGCCTGTAGTCCCTGCTACTCAGGAGGCTGAGGCAGGAGGATCGCTTGAGCCCTGGAGTTAGAGGTTGCAGTCAGCTGTGATGATGCCACTGCATTCTAGCTCAGGTAACACAGTGAGACCTCGTCTCAAAAAAGAAAAAAAAAGACAACAGACTGGGTGCTAGTCCTTCTGCTTTGCCCAACTGTCTTCCCCTCTAGCAGCCAGCAGGAAACAGCCAGCCCCAAGGATGGAATTTTGGTGACAGACAAGAGAGAGTTGAGAAGAGCCTCCAGGAGGTGGGGAGCCTGTGAGGACAGGCAGGCAGGACCCCCATGCAGTAGAGGAGGCCACAGAGAGAGATGTTGGCAGAGAGCCTCAGAGGGAATAGGACACAGGAAGCCAATCTTCCCTCAGGCCAGGGGTTCGGGACAGCAGTGGGGGAGGAGAGGGCATAGGCAGAGAACTATGTGGGTATCTCTGATAGAACATCTAGATCATAATTTGCTTCTTTCTTTTTTAACTTTGTCCTAATAATCCAAATAATTTTATCTAACTTTGTGTAATTCACATTATGAAAGCAATAGGGTTTGCTTGTTTCTTTAGCTTTTATATTAATCCTCTGTATTTCATAAACAGCTTTATTGAGATATAATTCACATAGCACAAAATTCACCCTTTTAAAGTGTACAGTTCAGCAATTTTTAGTCGGTTTTGTGACCATGACCACAATCTAATTTTAGAACATTTCATCATCCCAAAAAGAAACCGTGTGCCCATTTGACATCGCTCCCTTCCTCTACAGCCTCAACCCAGCCAATGCCAGGCAACCACTAATCTACTTTTGGTCTCCATAGATTAGCCTGTTCTGCACATTTCATATAAATGGAATCATACAATATGTGGTCTTTTGTGACTGACTTCTTTTGCTCGACATGTTTTCAAAGTTTATCCATGCTGTAGCTCGTATCAGTTCTTTATTTCTTTTTATCCCCAAATAATATTCCATCATATGCATATACATTTTATCTATTCAATAGTTGATAGTTGGATTGTTTCCACTTTTTGGCTATTATGAACAATACTATGAACGTGAATATGTACAACCTTTTGTAAGGACATAGGTTTTCGATTCTGTTGGGTATATACCTAGGAGTGGAATTGCTAAGACATATAGTAACTCCACGTTTAAGTTTTTGAGGAACTGCCAAACTGCTTTCCTAAGCAGCTATGAGTTTTATTAATGCTATTGACAGAGGCTTATATGCAAAGTAAAGGTTATTTAGAATTCACCTTGGTTTTTAAACATTAATACTCAATATCTTAACATGAAAATTTAGAAACATATGTATTTTTTAAACTTTTTTTTTTAACATAGGATCTTACTCTGTCACCCAGGCTCACTGAAACCTTGAACTTCCATCCTCCCACCTCAGCCCTCCTGAGTAGCCAGGACTACAGGTATGCTCCACCATGCCCGACTAATTTTTTAATTTTTTTGCAGAGACAAGGTCTCACTATGTTGCCCAGGCTAGCCTTGAACTCCTGGGCTCAAGAGATCCTCCTGCCTCAACCTACCAAAATGTTGGGATTATAGGCACAGCCCACCATGCCCAGCTTGAATGTTAACTTTTAAGGGGGCTTGGATTAATAATCAGTCCTCTTTTCAAAATTAAAATTGCTTTATGCAGTTTATACTGCATTTATTCATTCAATATATTTTATTTCCTCCTTTTAAAAAGCAATTGATTGACAAACCAGCCTCCCAAGTACTTTTATTGCAACCTAAAAAAAAAAAAACATACAAATATAGTAAATTTTAAAATTAAAAAAAAAAAATTTCATAGATGCAGAGTCTCACGCTGTTACCCAGGCTGGTCTTGAAGTCCTGGCCTCAAGCTATCCTCCTAACTCAGCCTCCCGAAGTACTGGGATTACAGCCATGAGCCACCTCACCGTACCTCAAATATAGTAAATTTCAAGTTTTTTTATTTTTAATGTTCTGGTTCTACTTACAATCTAGTAAGACTTTAACTTAAAATGACAAGTCTGAATTATTCAACTGCCCAATTTAAATCAGAATCCTCAGGCTTGTCTTTTACGCACTTCAATATGACAAATTATTTTAAACATTTTGAGAACTTGAAATACGTACAATGTATTATAACACACATATACGCACAAATAATACTGCTAGTTTGATTCTCTTAAGCATTTCTTCGTGGAATCCTCAATCTTCCTGAAGTTTAAAGATGATTAACCAATAAGGAGCCATTTGAGGATCACCTTCCCAAGTGATCTGGGCAGGAAGTGGCAGCCAACTCCTCAGGTAACTGAGGAGGTTTTGGGCCAAGATTTTTCCTGTGACCCCCACTATCAGGCTGAGCCCCTTTTTATATGTACAGCACCATTCAGTTTTCAAGGCTATGTCTCTAATCACTCCCCATATCGTTGCACCACTTGTTTGCATTCAATGTATCATCTATTCACCACTTCCTTATACTCTGAATTCTCTCAGACTCTGGAGCCTGACTGCCTTGGGTTGAGTCCTAGCTCTGCCAATTATTAGCTGTGTGACCTTGGGAAAGTGTTTAACCTCTTTGTCCCTCAGTTTTCTTGTTCATAAGGTGAAGGTAATAAAAGTACCTACTTCACAGGGTTAGTCTGTAGATTGAATGACATAACATATGTAAAGCCCTTCAGCATACTGCCTGGCCAAAAGTAAGCATGGTTAAGGGTTTGCTATGATTGTTGTTGTCATCATTATTGTTACATGTATTAGGACACAACCTTCAGAGATATTCACGTGACATCTAATTGGATTCTTTGCATGTGAGGCTACGTCTGACTTTGGGTCACAATTTCTAAGGTCATTTAATGACCCGTTTCTTACCCCTGTGTCTTAAGAATGTCAAATGCTCCCTCTGCTGGACAACATCTCGTGCATGAGCCGAGCTCCAGACCCTGCAATGTCAATTTCCTCCAAGGTCTGGGTGGAGCGAAATGGGTTGATGGCCCTTTAAGGGAGGGGAGGGAGGAAGCTAGCTCCCGGTTGCCATGGAGATAGCTGGATACAGACCGGGTAGCAGCAGGCAACATGTCCTCCAGAGCTGACTCCACAGGTGGGAACAGGGCTGCTGGGGCTGGAAGCAGGGGGACCTCTTCTTCCTCACAGTCCACCCTAGGCTTGGTCTGGGAGGATTCTGCTCCTGGGGGAAAGGGGGCTGGGACGGGGTAGGCCTGCCCCACCCTGCCCTCTCCCCAGGGCCCGCCATCCTAACCCCTCCTCCCTCTGCAGTCCCCAAAACCAAGGACCCCCCGCCCCCAAGCCCCGAGCATCTGCCACTCCCAGAGGCCAGTGCTGAAGCCATCGACTTCCTCAGCTCCCTCCGTGAGCTCAGAGGGTGGGGGGGGGTGGAGTGCAAGCCTGGGAAGGAGGGAGGAGGGAGGCCCAGACCAGCCCTCCACTCTCTCAGCCTTGATTCTCCCAGGAATCTGAAAAGGCGTGAGGCCTATTTGCCAACACTCTTTAAGGGAAGACTCCAGGTACATGGGGGAGGGGGTCTTCACCTGCTGGCTCCTACAGATGCCACTGGAGGCAAGGGCCAGCTGGGAAGTGCGTGGGGTGAGGAGGGGGTAGGTGGAGACTGCAGGGGACACTGGTGGTCCAGGATCAGAGGATTGGGACCCAGGAGCAGAGACTTTATCTGTCCCCACGGGCCCCTCACCCCCAGAGCCAGAGGAGCTGCAGATGCTGTTCTTCTCCGAGACTCTGGACATGATCTCAGACACAGGGGAGCCTCAGGGAGAGCTGACCATTGAGGTGGAGCGAGGGAAATACAAAGACGAAGCTGGTGCCATGTCATTCTGCCCCTTCGTGCACGCCTTTAGCCGTGGCTTCTTGGACAAAATGCTCTGCGGAAACTCCCTACTGGGTAGAGTTCCTGCTGTCTGAGCCTGTCACCCCTCTCCTCCTCCACCGTACCCCCAACCACTCCCAGAATCTTTATTCAGGACCAACCCCCCTGCCTTTGCCTTTGCCTTGGGACCAGGACTAGGCAAGGGCAGGCGGGAGGTGCAGGGAGGTTATTCACAGCCACAGACTCAGAAGAGCAACGCTGACCCACCAGCAGTTCTTCTGTGACCACATCACACCTAGTCTTCCAGTCTGGGCCACCACCTTCCCTTCCTTCGATCTCCAGCCCATGTCTCCTGTGACGTCAGTGTTTGCCTCCCCACATCCCAGGCTATCTCTCCTGGCATTTGGAGTCCAGAGAACAACATAGTCATGAGTTCATCAAGGTACCTCCCAGGGTCGAAGCTTTGATCCTGATCCAGGGTGAGAGAACAGAAACGCTGGGAGGGAGGGAGGGGCCCAAGTGGAGTGTCACCCCGCTCTCTCCCTGGTTACCCTGCAACCCCCTACACACACACAACTCAAAAACCAATCTATCCAGGATACTGGAGGTAAGCAGCGGTTTGCTGCAGTTGAGTTCTCATGATACATGAGCTTCGAACCCTGACCACATCAGCCCTCCCCCAGCGGGGAGACCAGCTTCTCCCTGGGGGGCCTGGGGTCTGGCCTTTCCCAGAGCCTGCCTTTCCCTGGGGCCCTTGGCCACCTGGCCTCCAAGTCCTCCATCTCTGTGCCCCACCCTCTCAGCCCCGTCTACCACGTCACTAACTTCTGGAATGTGACTGTGACCTGTTTACACATTGGAAACTACTGGTGCCTAAGAACCTTCCCACAGAAACTCTTCCCATCTTTTAAAACCAGGATTCTGAAGTGCATTGCTTTTTAACTTTGCTTTTTATCATTGCTTTTTAACTTTGTATTGCACCATAATGTGACTGCTGTTCTTGAGCTTTACTATAAACAAAGGGGCTCTTCGATTTGTTGTGTTGTTGCTGTTTTTTAAATAAAAAACATTACATCGGAGACTGTCCAGGTGACCTCTGGGGGGTCCAGGGAGTTCCTGATTCTCCCCTGCATGCTCTGGCCTTTAGTTCCTCATCCTGCCCCTGGAGCGGAAGATAAGTTTGCTGAAGCAGAATGACCAGCTGGCCGTGACCAGAAGTATCAAGGAGGGTGAGGTGAGGACGAGAGCCGGCTGGCAGCTGCACTCCACATCAATTCAGAACCGTGAGTGGGGACAGGGTGCATCAGGCCAGGAGCCTGGACTGAAGACTTATTAAGAGCCATATGCCCAACACTGGCTTGCCCATCCCCCACCCCCTGCCCCTTTCTGGCTCCAGGTCCCTGACCCAGATCTGTCCTGAACAGGAAGTGAAGACTGGAGTGACTTTTTTCCCCTGGCACTCAATTAAGGGCTTCATCTCCGAGGCTGCCAACCTGGTGCTGCTGAGGGTGATGGCCTGGCGGCGGATGGTGCCCAGCAATGCCCGCTTCCTGGCCTTGGACACCGAGGGCAACCTCTGCCATTCCACCTACGTGAGGGGTCTTCCCGGGCAGGAGACTTGCCCTGGGGACAAACTAGAAGGGGACTAGAGGGCACTGAGATGGGAGAGAAGATAGCTGTGGAGTGGAACAGGGAGCTGGGGTGGGATAGAACTTCAGGAGTGGGAGTGGGGCTTCCAAGGCCAAAAGAAAGCAAGAACCACGGTTGTCAGAGAGATTAAGTGTGGGGCAAGTGGAGTGAGTGAGAGGTGGGAACAGCTCAGGGAAGCAAGCCGTTTTGCACAAAAATCAGTCCAGGAAAAATAAACCTAGTGCAGGGCTGCTTTTAAAGATATACCATTTTTTAACATCAGTATCTCAAACTGCACTTAAATATTCTTTTATGATTTCTCAACCCTGAAGGGTGTTCCTTTTTTTTTTTTTTTTTGTAGAGACAGAGTCTCGCTATGTTGTCCAGGCTGGTCTCAAGCTCTTGGACTTAAGCAATCCTCCTGCCTCAGCCTCCCAGTCACTGGGATTATAGGTGTGAGTCACCATACCTGGCCTTTTCTTCTTTTATTTTGGCTAACATTTCATAATCTACATACCTAGGACTTCCTGTAATACGTGATTTTTAAAGGTACCCCTTTATAGCTGGGCATGGTGGTGTGTGCCTGTAGTCCTAGCTACCTGGGAGGCTGAGACAGGAGAATCGCTTGAGTTTGAGGCTGCAGTGAGCTATGATCGTGCCACTGCACTCCAGCCTGGGCAACAGAGCGAGACCCCATCTCTTAAAAAAAAAAAAAAGCTGCGCCTTTGAACACAAGAGATTTCAAGACACTTTGACAGCTGATTTCTTTCCTGGACCAACTTTATAAATTACCTTCTATGCTTGTCCATCACAAACACAACAAGCAGCAATGTGTTTGAGACGAATGAGCACATGCCATGTCCGCCCCACTTTCTTTGAAACACCTGTTTAACACTTTTCTCTCCATGGCCCCAGCCATAACGGGGGTTTAAGTTTTAATTACAACAGGGACAACTTGCCAGCAGCAGCACGGGCCTGAGGTGGCCACCAATCTCAGTCTGGTCTCACTCCTCAGAGCCTTACTCCACCACCTCCCGTGACTGGCCTCCATAGCCCACCCCCCATCCCCCACCCACCCCCTTACTGCTCCTCATCCCTGTAACAGAGTCTGCCAACTAGAAGCGCTTGGTCAGTGAGGTAGTATTGGAGGGGCTGGGGCAGGGACGACCTGGAGCTGGCTCTCTATGAAGGGGTCCCCAATTTAGCTTGGGGTGCAACTCAAATCTGTGGCACCTGAGGGTGTGGACAGGCAAGGGCTGCTAATCACTGGAGAATGAGGAATGAAGATGTGAGATGGAGGGAAGGCCAGAGTGAGACAGCGGGGAGCCCTTGGTGGACATGCGCCTCACCCCACCCCCATTTCGCCTGTTACCAGCATGCCCTGGGCTTCCAGACGATCCAGGTGGGCCATCAGCAGGCTGAAGTGTTCATCGTGGAGCAGACTGTACACTCGGAGAAGGGCATCCCCATGTCCTGCCAGTACTACCTGCTGCCCGATGGGTGAGCATGGGTGCTCAACGATGGGGTAAGGGGATGGGACAAAGGGGAGACCAGCTGTTTCTGGGGATACCAGCAGGAAGAGTTGCCATTGAGATCTAGCTGAGCGTCCCCCTGCTTTAGCCACATCATTCACCCGTTCTTCATCTACTCGCTCGCTCTCTTAATCCTCACAGCGCCTCCCAGACCTCCTCAGCAAAGAACCCGGAATGGCTGAGGAAGTAAATGCCCCTCCACAGACCCCAGGCAGAGCTAAAGCAGCTGCCACGGTGTTAGGGGTAATCATGAGAAACACCAAGGTTTGAATGAGTGGACACTTGATCAAATCCATGTGCTGGGAGAAGTGCCCCTGGCACGCTGCCAAGCTGCCACCAGCAAAGCTCTGGCTGCAAATCACAAGATAATTCGGGTGGGGGAGAAGAATTTGTTTCTTGAAATTTCAGAATAGGTATTTGCATAGTCACTACCCTGGGAAAAAAGTAATCAGACTGTTGTCTTTCCTTATTTCATAACTTAGTATGTTTCTATTTTGAGTGTCTCATAGCAGAAGGCTCCATGATTTTACCGCTAAAGGTCTCAGTCCTTTCTTTTTTCTCCCCCTAAGCAGGGGCCTTATGGTTACCAAGCCCTGTGCTTTATCTGGGGATCGAGAAATGACCACCACCCAAGAACTCAAAAACCAAGAGCAGGAGGCAGAAGTAAGCTAAAGCCTCCAGGACAGGTCTCTCAAGGGGGCACTGTCGTGGATTAGCCTTCTCAGGCTGCCATAACAAAATGGCACCGGCTGGGTGGCTTCAACACAGAAATGTATTTTCTCACAGTTCTGGAGGCTAAAGTCCAAGATCATGGTGCCCTCAGCCTTGGTTTCTGGTGAGGGCTCTCTCTTGGCTTGTAGACAGCCGCCTTTCCAATGTGTCCTCCGGCCTTTCTTGTGTGTGTGTGCGCGTGCGCATGGATAGAGAGAGCTCTCTGGCATCTTTCTGTTCTTATAAGGACACCAGTACTATCTGATTAGGGTTCCACCCTCAGGACAACATTTAATCTTAATTACCTTCCTAAAGGCCTTATCTCCAAATGCCATCACATTGCGGGTTAGAACTACAGCCCTCGTTGGGGGCAAGGCACAATTCAGCCCATAGCAGGTGGTCTAGGACGACTCATGCTCACACCTTCCATGTTACACTTCAGGCACCTGGCCAAGAGAATCCAGGTGGGCTCCCCAGGGTGCTGCATCATCACCAAGATGCCCATAATGAGAGAGGAAGGTGAGTGAAGCCGATTAGGCATGGAGTGGGAGAGTGAGGAGGAGGTGGGAGAGCCTGGGGCCTTCCAGGATGCAGGGCTGGACTGATGTGCTATGAATGAGACAGGAGCCTGGAGTCAGATGGAGAAATTCTGCCCTCCACCCCTTCCTGCCGCTCTGTGCATGCGGGCAGAGTCCTGGGATTTTACCTGAGCCTTCTGTTTGGGTGGTGTTGGGATCCCTCTGTGGATCCAAGGAAGGTTCTGGGGTGGGGAGATGCAGCTTTCCTCCCTGCTCACCCAGATGAGATTGAGCCTCGCCCAGTGTTTGAGAAGAAGCCCCTGGTGTGGGAGGAGGACATGGAGCTCTACTCCAAGTTCCTGGACAGGAAGGTGAGGAGAGGCTACAGCCGGCTTGGCGGGGCATGAATTCCACCAATCCTGATCTCTTGGAGCCTTGCTTAAATGCACACCCCTAGGGGCTGGAAGGCTGCGGTGCCCCTTAGCCCTTCTTGGAGCAAGTGGGGAGCCTCCTGGGGTGCCCCGCCATGCCCGCAGGCTCAGGCCTGGGGCTGCCCCGTCCCCCTCCAGGAGGAGCTCCGACTGGGCCACAGCAGCTATCTGCGGCAGCACCCCGAAGCCCAGGCGCTCACCTCCGACTTCCTGCTCTTCCTGCTGCTGCGCCAGCCCGAAGACGTGGTCACTTTCGCTGCCGAGTTCTTCGGCCCCTTCGCAGCGAACTGCCCGCCGATCCCCGCCTTGCGCTCTTCCCACTGGCCCAGCCCTTTCCGCAGAGATACCTAGAGCTCCACGCCGGCTTCTGGGAGGAGTAGGCGGGGCCCTGCGGCCCGCGCGGCAGGAAGCGGGGGCGTCGAGTTGGGCCGGGGGCTGTTGTGGGAATAAACGGGGCATCCCTGTGGCTCTGCAGTGTCAGCCAGGACCTTCCCTGGCCAGCGTCTTGTGTCTGGGGCTAAAAGTGGGAACCACTGAGATCCTTCACCTAGTGAATTTCAGCCTCTCTTCCTAGATGCTATTTTACTCATTATCCCCATTTTACAGATAAGAAAATAGAGGCACAGAAAGGTTAAGTAACTCAGAGTTGTCATGTGAGGAAGCAGAATTAGAACCTGGACGTTGGACTGGAAAGGCCACACTCTTACCCACTGGGTTAGCAGGAACGGAGGGCGTGGCTCCTTGCCACTCAGAACCATCACGGTCACCTCTGACCATGACTGTCCTAGCCACCCACCCCAAAGAAGCAACACACGACGGTGGGTGGGGGAAGGAGGAGGTGGCCTTGCTTGACACCTCCCCAGCTTCCCAAAACATAGCCAGAGCTCCTCCTCATTCCCACTGACACACAGGAACCCCCAAACTGCGTGGGGGAGGTCCCCAGCTACCGGCTTCCAGAGTAAAAACATGGGCAGGTGATCGTCACCTCCTCTAGGCTGCTTGCATAATGTCAGTCTGGCCAGTGGCTTGCTGCTGCCAGATGCTGGCTGCCGGCTCAGTAGCAAACAGTAGGCAAGGTCCCCTGAGGCAGCTGGTAATGGGGTGCAGACTCCATCTTTCCTTCTATTCATTCATCCGACCTGCTGCTGGGAGACTCCAGAGAAGCTGTGCACTCTGAAGGACAACATGAACCAACGCCTGCAAGGTTGGGTGGAGGGTGTGCGTGTGTGTGTGTGTGTGTGTGTGTGTGTCTCTCGGGGGTGTGGGGAGAGTCCGTGACTCCGGAATCAAGGATAAAGGACTTCATGGAGAGCTATCACATGAGTTAAGCCCTGAAGAATTTTTAAAAACATCTTTTATTGTCCCCTTTCCTTATTTCAAAAGAAATACATGTTCCTTAGAGAAAACTTAGAAAAGGGAGATAAACCAAAAGAAGAAAATGAAATCATCTCAATCTCTCTACCTAGAGGCAGCCACTCTTAAGACTTTGGCAAATATCTTCTCTCCACTTTTCTATGCATAAAAGCAGCACATGTTTCCTGAGTGTTTGTCCAGCACTTTTCTACGGATTGTTTGATCTGGTCTTTACAACTCCAAAGGACTTAAAAAAATAAAATCATATAGTAACACATGCTCATTAATTGGAAATTGCATACTTAATTATATTATTGACAATTTTCAAAGTTACAGATGAAGTTGAAGTCTCCCTAGATTTCCACTCCAATCTCACTGTATTTTGTAACTTTTTTCATGTGTTATAACTGGCTTTGTTTCATCTAACAGTATATTTTGAAAATATTTCCATGTCATTACACAGTCTTGTATTGTTGATGGCTGTACCATAATTTAACCAATCTCTCCCCTTTTCCCCTATTATAAACAGTGCTGCACTGACCATCCTTGAAGCTAAATCTTTGCATATGTCAACAATTTTTTCTTGACAAGTTGAATTGTTGAATTGCATTTAAGGCTTTTGTTCATTTTAACATATTGCCATTCTACATGGGAAGGATTTTTATTAAGGGTCAGGTACAGTGTTCCAGGTAGAGCATGTGACATGAGCCAAGGGCAGAAGTAGGAAAGTGTAATGCATGTTCGTGGTCTAAAGCAGTGGTGTCCAATAGAACCTTCTGCAATGATGGAAATGTTCTACATCTACGGTGTCCACTGTGGTAGCCACCAGCCATATGTGGCCACTGAACACTTGAAATGGGGTTAATATAACCAAGAAACTGAAGTTTTACTTAAATATTAATTTAAATTTAAATAGCCACATGTGGCTACCACATCAGTACAGCCCTAGGGGATACATCTTTCATTCAATCAGGCAGTCAGCCCAACAAATATTGATTGGGCTTTTTCCATGTGCCAGGATTATTCTGGGATATCAGCAATGACAAGACAAAGTCCCTGTCCTCATGGAACTTACAGGTAGTGTGGGGAGATGGACAATAAACACAAAAGGTCATTTAATATATGATATCTCAGACACTTATGAAAAGAAGTAAAGCCAAATTATGAGTAGAAAATGACTGAAGGTCAGAGGGTGGAGGGTACGGACTTTAGGGAAGGCCTCTCTAAGGTCTCAGTTGAGCTGGGACCTAAATGATAAGGAGTCAGACCTGGGAAGAGCTGAGGGAAAAGCATTCTAGGCAGACGGAACAGCACGTGCAAAGGCTATGAGCATGACGTGTTGGGGAACAGAAGGCTAGTGAGGCTGGAGCACAGTAGGGCAGGAGAGGTGGGAATGCCCGGTCATTGTGAGGTGGGCAGGGCTGTATCCCACAGGGTCTTCCAGGCCCTGGCAAGTTCTCGTCATCTCTCAAACTGAGGCTGACGCAACCCGATGCACCCAGAACATTCCCAGAGAGATCTCAAGAGCCCCCTTCGATCCCAGATACCCTGCAGGCCCAGTGGGGGAGAAGGGACTGTGGCAACATCCAACCCACTGAGGTTCTTCCTCTGCTGAGTCCTATTGTATCAGGCAATGCAGGAAGGAGGAGTCTAGCCACTTCCCTGTCTCCTCTGTGACATCCATTTCAAAACTGGTTTATTTTTAAGTCATATTTGTTCCCAGAACTTCTATGACTCCCTCCTCTTACTCCATAATACTAAGAGTTACATTTCTTGGAACAAAGAAAAAGTATATTGAGTTACTTTTGAGGTGCTGGGCACTGGACTGAGATCGGGGGCGCTGTGGCGCGCAAACAGGCCAGCCCCTCCGCATGGCACGCGGTCAACCTACAGAGGAAGAGACAGCGGTCAGTAACCCTGTGAATGTGTAAGTGTAGATGGTGGAAAGGGCTAAGAAGGGAGCGTACACTTGCAATACGAAGCAGTGTGCTTAAGGTGGACTTGACCTCGTCTGGGATTCCCAGGAGGCAGAGGGAAATAAATAGTAATAATAGGAAGAGCAAGCCTGCAATTCATGTGATTCTCACAACACCCCTATGGGGTAGGTTCTATTATTATACCCGTCTGACAGATCAGGAAACGGTTAAGGCCCAAGGCAACACACTGGTTAGTGGCAGAGCCAAGACTGGGACCCAGAGAGTCTGGCTCCAGAGTCCATGTGCTAATACTCTCCAATAAACAGATCAAGTGTGGCTCTCTGGAAACATCTCAGAACAGAAAAGAGGCTTTGATACATCCAGAGTAAGCTTGATATACACTGTCTTCTTCCTTCCCTGGCACCAGGAGACCACTCCCGTTGCCTTGTGCATCATCACCACTAGCAGCCTTACTGCTGTGAGCTGCCTGGGTAGAGGGGGAGGCACTGTGCAGAGAGAACACACAAAGATCAAGGAAGGCTTCCTGGAGGATGTCACGCCAGAACTGAGTCCTGAAAAAGTCATTCACCAGGCCCAGGCTGTTTCAGGAGGAAGTCAGCCTAAGCAAAGGCCTGGAGGTGAGAGGCAGGGAGTACTTAAGGTCTGAGCTACCACAAGGAGCTCAGCACAATGCGGTGAAGAGTGTGGCAGCCCAGCTGAAGCATTGCCTGCTGTCCCAGAGACTGAGAGACCCTGGAAGTGGAGTAGGCAAATACCCACATGCCCACCTGTTTCTGCAGTTTTTCCCCCTCCCACAAGAAGCTGTAATGAGAGCAGATAAACTAAGAGCAATGCTACAGATGGAGCCCTATAAGAAAAATCTAACATTTTGAAATTCAACTAGACAAAATAAAAAACCAAGGCTGGTAATGCCCTTGGAAGGGGCAGACCTGGCCTTCTGAATCCCTGTGGGGCTCTACCCTTTAATAATCCTTTGGTTAAATCTGCTGTTCCCCCAACACCAGCATGATAATACCCATTCTTGTTCAGTTTGGTTTTCCCCTCTTGTTCAGAGGTTTTCCCCTCTTACTTTATGATACATAGATATGCATTGGTTAATGACAGGTATACATTCAGGGAAATGCATCATTAGGTGGCTTCGTTGTTATGTGAACATCATGGAGTGTGCTTAGACAAACCTAGCGGGTATAGCCTGCTACACACCTAGCTATATGGTATAGCCTATTGCTCCTAGGCTACAAACCTGTACAGCATGTTACCATACTGAATACTGCAGGCAACTGTAACACAATGGCATGACTGTATTGCATCAGAATTGTTCTCTGCTATTTAATCATCACAAATCTCCCACATTTAAGATATACTGCATCAAAAGGCTTTGTTGAGTGTCTCAATCTATTCTGGCTGCTATAATAAAATACCTTAAGGCAGAGCGAGGTGGTTTATGCCTATAATCCCAGCACTTTGGGAGGCTGAGGTGAGAAGATCACTTGAGCCCAGGAGTTTGAGACCAGCCTTGGCAGCCCCATCTCTACAAAAAATTAAAAAAATTAGCCAGCTGTGGTGGTGCACACCTGTAGTTCCAGCTACTTGGGAAGCTGAGGTGGGAGGATCACTCAAACCCAGGAGTTTGAGGCTACTGTGAGCTATGATGGTGCCACTGCACTCCAGCCTGGGCAACAGAATAAGACCCTGTCTCTAAAATAAAATGAAATAAAACATTTTTTAAAAATATATAATATTAATTTAATAAAATGTATCATTTCTCCTCATTTTAAATTTGACATAATTGAAAAAAACTTTAATAAAAAAGTTAGGCTTGGTGGATGTCACCTGTAGTCCCAGCTACTGTAGAGGCTAAGGTGGGAGGATCACTTGAGCTCAGGAGTTTGAGGCTGTGATCCACTTTTATTGTGCCTGTGAATAGCCACTGCACTCCAGCCTGGGCAACATAGTGAGACCGTCTCTCTAAAAAAAAAAAAAAAAAATTGACATAATTTTAGAAGTCACATATACACCTGTAGTTGTGATAAATAATTTAGAGATCGCTTGTACTCGTTGCCTGGTTTCCCCCAATGGTAACATTTAGCAAAACTGTAATGCAATATCATGATGAGGATTTTTTCACTCTTTTTAGTGGCAAAATATACATAAAATTTACCCTTTTAACTGTTTTTAGTTGTGTAGTTTAGTACCATTAAGTATATATACAATGTTGTGCAGCTATCACTACTATTCCTTTCCAGAACATTGTATCATCTCAAATAAAAACTCTGTGCCCATTAAACAATAATTCCCCATTCCCCTCTCCCCCTAGTGACTATCATTGTACTTTCTATCTATAAATTTGCCTATTCTGGGTACCTCATGTAAATGGAATATTACATTTGTCCTCTGGCTTGCTTTACTTAGCATAATGTTTTCAAGGTTCGTTCATATTGTAGCATATATTGGAATTTCGTTCCTTTTTAAGGTCGAATGATTCGCCATTGCATGTGTGTACCACATTTTGTTTATTCGTCCATTGATGGATACTTAGGTAGTTTCCACCTTTTGGCTGTTATGAATAATGTTGCTATGAACATTGGTGTACAGATGTTTGTCTGCATCGCTGCTTTAAATACAACCAGGATCTTGACATTGACTCAACACCATTGACCTTTTTCAGATTCCCCACTTTTTCTTGTACTCATTTGTGTGTGTGTATGTATGTGTGTGCGCACACGTGGGTGCATTCAGTTCTGTACAACTTGTTTTCTCTGTTTTTTTTCTTCTTCTTCCTTTTCCCAACACCACCAAGCCTGTAGAGTTCTGTACAATTTGTGGTTGTGGTTTGTGTCTCCACCACTAGGATCAAGATGCTGAACAAGTCCCACCACAAGGCTCCCTCAAGTCACCACATACCCGCACACCCCTCACCTCACCCATCCCTAACCCCGGGCAAACACTTATCTCATCTTCATTTCTAAAGTGTTGTCATTGCAAAAATCTTATATAAATGGAATAAAACAGTATGTAACCTTCTGAGATTGACTTTTTTTTTTTAACTCAGCATAATTTTCTGAGGAGTCATCCAAGTCATTGTGTGTATCAATACTTTGTTCTTTTTATTGCTGGTAGTAATCCATGGTATGTTTGTACTGCGGTTTGTTTAGCCATTCACCTGTTGAAGGACATCTGGGATAACTCCAGTTTGGTGCTATTACAAATAGAGCTGCTATAAACATTTACGTACAGGTTTTTATGTGAGCATAGCTTTAATTTCTCTGGGATAAATGCCCAGGAGGGTATTCTGCAGCGTGGATGTACCATAGTTTGGTTAACCATTTATCTGTTGAAGGACGTGTGGGTTGTTTCCAGTTTGGGCTATTATGAACAAAGCTGCCGTAAAAATCTGTGTACACATTTTTGTGTGAACACAAGTTATCATTTCTCTGGAACACATGCACAGGAGTGCAGTTGCTGGGTCATATGATAGCTGCATGTTTAGTTTTTTAAGAAATTTGCCAACTGTTTTCCAGGGTGGCTGCACCATTTTCCATTCCCAACAGCAACACAGGAGTGATCTAGTTTCTCCGTATTCTTGCCAACATTCAGTGTTCTCACTGCTTTTTATTTTAGCCATTCTAGCAGGTCTATAGCAAAATCTCATTATGATTTTATTTGCATTTCCCTAATGGCTAATGATGTTGAACATCTTTTCATGTGTTTGTCATCTGTATTTCCTCTTTGGCGAAATGACCGTTCATGATTTTTGCCCCATTTCTGGTTGTATTTTGTTTTTTTACTGTTGAGTTTTAAGAGATTTTTATATTTCTAGATACCAGTCCTTTGTCAGATGTGATTTGCAAATATTTTCTCAAGTTCATTTCTTTTTCTTTTTTTTTTTTTTAGATAGAGTCGCGCTCTGTCACTCTAGCTTAGAGTGCAATGGTGTCATCGTAGCTCAGTGTAACCTCAGACTCCTGGGCTCAAGCAATTACTCTTGCCTTAGCCTCCTGAGTAGCTGGGACTACGGGCGCACGCCACCACACCCGGGTAATTTTTCTGTTTTTAGTAGAGACAGATCTCACTCTTGCTCAGGCTGGTCTCAGACTCCTGAGCTCAAGCGATCCTCCCACCTCGGCCACCCAGAGTCCTAGGATTACAGGCGTGAGCCACTGTGCCCAGAAATTTCTTGTCTTTTCACCCTCTTCTTTAAAGTTTTTAATTTAAAATTTTTTAAACATACATTTTCTTTTACTTTTTTTTTTTTTAACCTAGAGAACTGGTAAAACATTGTCTTTTCATTCTCTTGACAGGGTCTTTCACAGAGCAAAAGTTTTCCATTTTGATGAGGTCCAATTTATCAGTTTTTCCCTTTATGGATCATATTTTTCAAATCATGTCTGAGAAGTCTTTGTCTAGCACTAGGTCCTAAAAATTTTCTTCTACATTTTTTCTAGTAGCTTTGTAATTATATTTAAATCTGTGATCCATTTTGAGTGAATTAGGCTTCATGGAATTTCAGCCCACCCACACAGGGTTTAGTATTCAGCAACAGATCCAGATCCGAGGAGATGTCTGCGCAGATTTCTGGAGCTCTTCTCAGGTAGCCTCCTGCTCTCTAATACCCCGCCCAGGATCTCTGCTCTTTACCTTTATACTGTGCTGCCTCTTTTGTAAGTTTAAGGATTTTTCAGGATATTGATCAATGGTTAATCAATTACACTTACTGAGTTCCTAACTGTAGGAAAGACCCCACAAAAGATGCAAAAAAGGAGGACATCCCAGCCCCAGCCCCAGTCATCCCCACAGGAGCCCAAGACAGTGATTGGGAAATGTATGCAAACCTCAGTGGCTGGGGATGGTGACAGAACCTTGAGCAATAGCATTGCACAGTGACAAACCATGACGCTGCTGTCTCCTCTCTGGACCCATCATTCATCCCTCTTCCTACACCCCCACCTCTCCAGTTCCTCCAGAGTGCCCATTTATGAGGAGCCAGGAAATTCACTGTCTCCCCCACCTTAGGCTCCCAAGCCTCAGCTAAAGTTTTAGAATGAACCTGGGGAGAAAATCATATCTCAGATCAAGTCTGGACCTGAGAACTTCCCTAAAACGAAAAGCTCAGATTCTCGACTTTCAAACCTTTTTATGTTTTGAGGCTAGCATGCAGTGGCATCCTTATTGCTCACTGCAACCTCAAACTTCTCAATTCAAGTGATCCTCCTTATTAGGGTGGGAACTCGAAGCACAGGATGAGAAAGAATTCTTGACACAAAGATTAGGACAGGTTTAAAGAAAAAATTTATTTTATTTTCTAAGAGGAAAGGGCCCGGAACAAAAGCGAAAGAAAGAAAGAAGTGGCAGTCCTGAGGGTGAAGGTTTTTGGCTTTTTATTGGGGATTATAAAGGGTAAAAAAGTTGTTCCTGCTAGCTACTAGCAGAAGGCAACACTGAAGTGGCTGCAATCAGACAGTCTTATAAGCTAGAGGAGAGTCAGGGTTGGGATTTCGTTGGAGGGAAACAGCAAGAGCTAGAATTTGGTTCTGTATGAATGCTATTAAATAGCGGAGAATATAGGGTCTGAAAACGAGTGTTAAAAGCAGAGCCGTTAGGGGTCCTAAGAGGTGTTAACCAAGAGAACCATGGCTGCACACGGAGTTTGAAATCCCACTAGAAGTTCTCAGTTTGTGAAGTGTATAAGCCTTTGTAAAAATATCTTGAAGGTTAGTTTCTATATATTTTCTGACTAATTAACAAAGAAACAATAATCTTCTTTTAGTACAGCACATGTGTCTCTTTGACTGGCCGTTAAGAGATCAAGAGTTCATCTATTTTGTATGACAACCCCCGCCAGGGAATTTATTTGTTGTTGTAGAATAGTAATTTCTCGGGCTGATTCCATGGCTAATTGACTTATTTTTAAAAACAGTCTTCACACTGAAAAGATTGAATTAAGTAAGTCCACTGTGTCAGCAAAAAGTCCAGATATTACTCCAATTATTGCAAGAATGATAAAGGCACCACGCTTCATTCATGGGTATGAGGAATAAATGGGAAGAGGTATGGCATCGTTGATAAGATAAGGTTAGGAATTATGTATGCCAGAATACAAGTTTCCATCCAGTTTTCTGGGAGGCATAATTAAACACTTGATCCAGAGAGAAGGTAAGTTTGATTTTTGGGATTCAGACACATATCTATGGATATACTGAAATAAGATTTTCCAAGGTGGGTTCCATTGTGTTATAGGTCTTTATAAGCAGAAGCTAAAGTCATTCCAGCCATTGGAGGTATGTATGAGGTATATTTAGGAACAGTGGAGCAGATGTATGTCCAATTGAAAGAAGGAATAGTAGGGTTCCGTCCTATCTTGTAAGTCTGAAGCGTGCTTAGTTTTTGACATCCCTGGTGGTTGATATTACTTGGTTGGAATCAAAAGTTATGTCCCTTGAAGAAGGGGCATGATTGAGGGGGTGCAGGACAAATGCTCGTTCACAAGTAGCTTGTTTGGGTCCCATTAGTAGTGACTGTGGGGTTCAGGAAAGTATATGCTATAGAAAGGGAGTCGGGTGGGTAGTGTGACCCAAATGCAGTTAGTAGATAGATGGAAAATGTGGTTGTAAGCCAGGGAGTGAGCAAAAAATTTTCACATGAAAGGGCCCGGGCAAGATGGACTGATTAGGCACAGGGAAGTTTGTTGGGCCAGTGAAACTGAAGTGAATATAGTTCCCTGGAGATTAAGGTTGGCTTTCTCATAAAGAGGGCTTCAGAGGAGGTGGTCTATTTTGGATCAAACTGTTGGGTTTACAGCCCACCCAAGGTGATCAGAGTATGAGGGAATTACATAAGATTCTAACTGATTCCATTCAAGAGTCGGGATAGACACAAGCCCCTTTTGTGGAGAAATATTGGCACATATCCAACAATTTGTGTAGGATCAAGTCTTGAGAAGTTGGAGGGCCTCTTGGACTATAGGCAAATAGGGATGTTGTAGAGCACCCGTGGTGGGGAATATGGAAAGTAGGATTATTATTAGGGTTCCCAGCACGGGCAAAAGGAGGACAGGCCTGGTACATAGCTTGGGTACAAGTATAATGAGGACAAGGACAACAAGATGCCATATATACCACAGCATATTATTGAAGCTCACAGGTTTGGGGCATCTGCTGAGTGAATCAAAGCCTGGTATCAGTGATGGGCTGGCAGGTGTAGGCTGGTGGATTTCTGGGGAGTTTGTGGTGGGTTGAAGCAGTTTCCTCTAGAGGATCAGTGGGTTTGCGTCAGGAGAGATGAATCCAGGATGGAATTCCCAGAAGTTTAGCCGTAGTGGGAATAGTGATAATTATTTCAAAAGGACCTTTTTCACAAAGGTTGGAGGGAACTAGTTTGTCCTGGGAGATCCTTAAGTAAAACTCAGTCTCCAGGCTAGAAATGTTGAGGTCCCTTTAAATTAAGGGTTTGAGGTAGGATGTATATTTTTGAAAGAATTGTGGAGTGAGTCTGACTGTTGGCAAGTAAGTGTCAAGTGGGGCTGGGGAAATTGAGGTGAAAAACAAGAAGAACAAAATGTCCATATATAAGTTCAAAAGGGTTAGGAAATAAAGGCACCCTAGGGGAGACGTGGAGTCTGAAGAGAGTATAGGGCAGGAGGTTTAAGGTGACCCTGAAGGCTGACTTGTCGACAAATAGAGCAGTCCTTAGTACATCTCAACCTTAATAACAATTTAAAAACTAGTTTTATTTACGAAAGGTTATCCAAGTCACATGAACTAAGAGGCATTTGAGTTTTTCTTATTTTCCTGATAAAATATTTAAGTGCTTACTTTTTTAAGCCAATTAATTAGTGTTCTTTTACATATTTTGGTAGTGAAATATCACATACACATGACATATATAGACACACAAACATACAGACAGAAGCAGATACTTTAGGTGGAAAATTTATATTTTAAAAGTACAGAACTAGGACTTTAGGCCTAAATATAGTACCAGCATTTGTTTATACCAAGAGAAAATAGGTTGTATGTAAAGTTTCAGTTAAGCCTTTCCCAAGAGCCTGAGAAAGGAAGCCTGCAGTGTTAAAAAGAGTTGGGTGTCTAACTTAACCATAAGATGCTTTTTTTAGGGCAGGCGCGGTGGCTCACGCCTGTAATCCTAGCACTCTGGGAGGCCGAGGCAGGAGGATCGCCCAAGGTCAGGAGTTTGAGACCAGCCTGAGCAAGAGCAAGACCCCATCTCTACTAAAAAAAATAGAAAGAAATTAACTGGACAACTAAAAATATATAGAAAAAAAAATTATCCAGGCATGGTGATGCATGCCTGTAGTCCCAGCTACTTGGGAGGCTGAGGCAGTAGGATTGCTTGAGCCCCCAGGAGTTTGAGGTTGCTGTGAGCTAGGCTGACGCCACGGCACTCTAGCCCAGGTGACAGAGTGAGACTCTATCTCAAAAAAAAAAAAAAATCTTTTTTTAGTGAGGGGTAGAGCAATTGGGAAGCACTAAAAGGAATGAGCAAGATCTGATTTCCCAGTGAGCAGAGGAGCTGCGGGGTACCCAGGAGGTTTTGTATTTTACCTTTTACACTGATTATGGAGATAGAAGAGGGAAGTAGATGTCTTGAAAATTCAGGAAGAGCAGTATAAGTGGTTCTGGTGTCCATCAGAAAATCGACCTGCTTACTGTAACAGAGAGTTACCCACGGCTTGGCCATCTCGATATTGTGAAATGGAGCTCGTTTCAAATCCAGGGTCTGTCAGTCGGACTGAAGTAGCCCCAGAAGATCCACGGGTATGGAGGATGCCTGCCTGGGGGGCCCCTCTGGTTCCGGAAGGCAAGTGCAGTGCCCTATCTCAAGGAGAGAGCAATCTCGCTTTCAGTGTCCCTCCCCCTTGCAGGGAAGGCACGGTCCCAGTGGAGGTCTGCTGGGGCATGTCTTATTCCAGTGACCCAGCTGGTGTAGTTCAAGCAGGGTTCAGTCCCTGCGGAAAAGCATGGTCCTGGTGTCTTCTTGCCTGGTCCTTTAGGGTAGCCCTGTCTCTGAGAAGCTCCTCCTACAGCGGTAGCCACCATTTGGCAAACCTCCTTCGGCTCTTGAGTCCTCTGCAGTCCCGTTCCCTCCTTTTCTCTCTCCTCTCCTCATCTCGATTATTAAAGACCTTGAAGGCCGGGTCTAAAAGTTCCGCTTATGGAGCTAGAGGCCGCTTTTCAGGTTTTTGGAGTTTATGCTGAATATCAGGGGGACATAAAGTGTATTGTTGAGATGATTTGTCTCTCTTGTGTCAGGATCTAAGTTAGTAAAGAGGTAAATGGCTTCAGACAGTCATGACAGAAAAGGGGCTTGATTTTCATCCTGGCTTTGAGTAATCTTTTTAACTTTATTATAATCAACAAGCTTAGCAGTGGCCTTTCATCCCTTCTATGAGACAGGAAAGCATATGGTTTCACGGCCTCCTATGAGGCCATCCCTGCTGGTAATCCCAATTCAGGTCCTGTTCTGGCACCACTGTGTGCCCAGCAGCAGTAAGTATCGGGTTGTCTTTGATTGAGATCATCTGTATACTCCTTAGTCTTAGACCAAATAAAGCCCCTCTCCTCAGAAGTAGTACAAGTGGAGAAAATTATATGGATATCTCTCCATGACAGGTTATAGGAAACAGTGAGATATTTGAATTCTTTGCAGAACTGTGAAGGATCGGCTGAGAAGCTGCCCAGTTGGGTTTCTTTCTTTTTTTTTTTTTTTCCAGAGTCTCACTCTGTCACCTAGGCTAGAGTGCCGTGGCATCAGCCTAGCTCACAGCAACCTCAACTCCTGGGCTCGAGCAATCCTACTGCCTCAGCTTCCCGAGTAGCTGGGACTACAGGCATGCGCCACCACACCTGACTAACTTTTTCTATTTTTAGTAGAGACGGGGTTTCCCTCTTGCTCAGGCTGGTCTTGAACTCTGGAGTTCAAGCAATCCTCCCACCTCAGCCTCTCAGAGTGCTAGGATTACAGCCGTGAGCCACCATGCCCGGCTTCCCAGTTTGGTTTCTATTAGAGACAGATCAGACATAGAAAAAGGAATATGAACTCAGATAATGCCTTCTGACCCAGCCATCTCTCTAAGGCGGAGTTGGTATATGGGCAGGGAGGGATTGGGAGAGAGTGCAGCTGGGCAAGAGGGGTGGAGACACAGAAGAGGAAGAAGGAGGGGGAGAAATAGGTGGAAGTGAAAACAGTGGATGTCACCCCGTCACTCAATTCCATTAGGCAGCAGCACCAAAGGAGGAATGTGATATGGAAGGAGAACAGGGGGAGCCAAAAGGGAAATATCATCCCAGTCAGAGGAGGATGGGGGAAGAGATGTAAAGGTAAGAAATAACATGTGGCAGGTGGGGCAAAAATCAGGGTGCCAAGCAAGTTCACAGAAAGCCTGTACATACGGGACTTCAGACCACTCGTCGAGCTGGTGGCAGTAAAGGTCAAGTTGTAGAATGGTGTTATGATTAAGAGATCCATTCTCGGGCCAAATCTCCTGGTCATCTGATTTATATAGTAGCCAGCCTATATTGCAATAGAAGACTAAACATTTGGGCTGGAGGTCAACAGTCTCCAAAGTTATCAAAATTTTAGGAAGACATCCTTATGGGGAGTCTTTGGGTGGGGCCAACTGAACATTGTCCATGGTGATAACTAGGCAAAAGAAAAAGGGAAGGATTTTAGGGATGGTCATACATTGAAATGCTGACAGTCAGAGAGGGGTTTTCCCCACTAGACAACTTTCAGGGTGCTGCTGAGCAGTTATCAGTCATCCCCAACTCTGAGTCAGACTGAAACCTATAGATATAGCAGAAAGCAGGTGTCCCTGAGTTCTGACCCAGACCAAAATGAAACCTAGAAGGCTTGCCCAAAGCCAGGCATCCTTGAGTCTAGGCAAAATCTGGAAGGGGGTGGTTAGGAGGCGTTCCTCAAAGGCACCTCTCCAAGAGTGGCAGACTGGCACTGGGGTTTCCGTAACCATGAAGCTGCCCCTCTTTCTCAAGTATATGACCATCTCCAAAGCCCTAGTGACTTACCAAGTTTCAAATGGTATTGAGGGTGCTGAGAAGGATGTCCTGGGTGTTGCACAGCAGAGGAGGGAGCAGTCTCAAGACAGAGGCAGAAAAGTGAGTTCCCCATATAGAGATAGAGAAGTGACTCCCTGTACAGGCCACCAAATGTTAGAGTGGGAACTTGAAGCATGGAATGAGAAAGAATTCTCAACACAAAGATTAGGACAGATTTAAAGAAAAAGTTTATTTTACTTTCTAAGAGGAAAGGGCATGGCATAAAAGCAAAAGAAAGAAGAAGTGCCAGCCCCAAGGGGGAAGGTTTTTGGCTTTTTATTGGGGACTATACAGGGTAAAAAATTTATTGCTGCAAGCTGATAGCAGAAGGCAGCTGTGAAGTGGCTGCACTTGTTTTTCGTTTTTTTTTTTTCCCTCTTCTCTGTGAGGCTGGCTTATCAGTCTCCTTGGAATGTGTTCTGGCGGGAACTCGGGGAGGGTCCTGCTCCTTCTGTCTACTCAGTTCTTTTCAAGGGTTGTAAAAACAAACTCTTAAAGACCACAAGTTAGCCACAAGTGGTTAATCTTAAAGACAACAAGTTGAGCCACAGGCAGTCAATCAAACAAAGGGCAGTTGTGTGCTGTGATCTTTCTCTCTTTTTTTTCTATTAGATAGTTTATTTTTCTCTATTAGGAAGTTTATTAGTAATACCATCCTTTCACTCCTGCCTCAGCCTCCTGAGTAGCTGGGACTATAGGCATGCATCACCACACCCAGCTAATTTTTCTACTTTTTGTAGAGATACGGTCTCACGATGTTGTTCAGGCTGGTCTCGAACTTCTGGCCTCAAGTGATCCTCCCACCTTGGCCTCCCAAAGTGCTAGGATTACAGGTGTGAACCACCATGCTCAGCTTACTTTCAACACTTCAGACACCAAATGTGTTGGTTTTCCACCCCAAATAATTCTCCAATTCTCAACACACACCAACTGGGGTTCCTACAATTAACTCAATCAATCCTGACACTAACTACCTGGAGTTAGCACAGGCCCCACAGGTTAAGGCCTCAGCCACACAAGACTGTCCCTCACTTCAGATGCCAATCACAAGTAGTGGTTCCCAGGTTTCCCATATTGCTGTCAAACTTGGCTACAAGTTGGAGGTTCCCACAACCTTCAGGTTCAACAATTTTTGGCTCACAGAACTCAGGGAAACACTTCTTACTATTACTGATTTATTATAAAGGATATGACTCAGAGGCCAGGTGTGGTGGCTCACCTGTAACCCTAGCATTCTGGGAGGCCAAGGCAGAAGGATTGTTTGAGCCCAGGAGTTTGAGGTTGCTGTGAGCTAGGCTGACTCCACAGCACTCTAGCCTGGGCAACAGAGCAAGACTCTGTCTCAAAAAAAAAAAAAAAAAAAACCCCAAAAAAACAATACAACTCAGAAATAGCCAAATGGAAGAGAAACATAGGGCAAGGTGCTAGGGAGTGTGCATGGAGCTGCCATGCCCTCTCAAGAAGTGCCACGTTCCCAGCATCTCAATGTGTTCACCAACCCAGAAGCTCCCTGAAATCCACAGTTTATGGCTTTTGTGGTGGTTCCATTATGTAGGCGTGATTGATTAAATCATTGGCCATTGGTGATTGAACCCCATCTCCTCCTCCTCTTCCCTCCCCAGAGGTGGGGTGTGGGGAGCTGAAATTTTCAACCCTCGAATCACATGGTCCCATAGTCCTCTGGCAAACAAGCCCCCATCCTCTAGGAGTCACCTCATTAGCACAAACTCAGGTATGGTTGAAAGGGGCTATTATGAAGAATAAAAGACTCCCCTGACCCCTGTCACTTGGGAAGTTTAAAGGGTATTAGGAATCAGGGGCAGAGACCAAATATATATTCCTTATTATGTCACACTCCCCTACTTTCTCTGGGATGGCTACAGGACAGGAAGTGTGAGAGGATGTGAGGGAGGAAGTGGGGGTACAGGAGCTGGCAAGGAGAAGTCAGTGGGAGCTGGAAGGGTCTAGCCATCAATTATCCAGAGGTTACAGACTGACAACCTCAAGTGGAATCCAGCCCAGAGATGTGTTTTTCTTGTATTACACAGTATTTTAGATTTTTTTAAGCCTAATATTCAAAAACATATATTACATAAAATTTCAAATTCTCCTGCATGCCTGACAAATCAGAAGATATGGTGATAGTGTGCTCACATTCCCACATGACAGCAATTGGCTGGAACTCCGAAGGCACTGCGCTGTCAGACAGAATATACGACCTTTGTTTTGCTACAGTCTCCACCACTCCCTATTGCCCTTCACTGCTGAGTCTCACCATCATTTGTCATTCAACACTGAGCTGGAGCTATTTTTCTTACTCCCAACCTCACAGTTTATCTTACATGCTTGGCTTCCTTGGACACCTAAGTTTTTGACCTCTTAGCTAGTCTGAGCCCTTCATTTAACAGAACAAACAAGCTCTAGGAAGGGACATGACCTGGTGACAATCGCTAGTGAATCAGTGGAAGAACCAAGACCAGATCCCAGTGCCCCTATCTTCTGAGGCCATCCATGACCTGAATCTTTTTTTTTTTTTAATTTTAATTTTTTTTGAGACAGGGTCCTACTCTGTTGCCCAAGGTAGTAGAGTGCCATGGCATCAACCTAGCTCACAGCAACCTTAAACTCTTGGGCTCAAGCAATCCTCCTGCCTCAGCCTCCCATGTAGCTGGGACTACAGGCATGTGCCACCATGCCCAGCTAATTTTTTCTATATATTTTTGGTTGTCCATCTAATTTCTTCCTATTTTTAGTAGAGACGGTGTCTCGCTTTTGCTCAGGCTGGTCTTGAACTCCTGAGCTCAAACAATCCACCTGCCTCAGTCTCCCAGAGTGCTAGGATTACAGGTGTGAGCCACCGCACCCGGCCTATGACCTGAATCTTTAATGCATGTCCTTGCGGCAGTGCTTGGAAATTCTTTTCCTCTGAGGCCCTCAAAGGGAAACTGAGGTCTCAGAAGCCATGAGGACTCCCTCCCATTAGGCCAACCAGCGGCCTCGGGACTCCAGATTAAAGAGGAGAAGAAGGGCTTGCCTGCTTGTGTGTGTGTGGCAGAGGTGGGTTGCGATCATGGGATCTGGACATGAATGCCCAAGTGGCAGGAAGTGCCTGAAATCAGAGCTAATTTGGAGGCACAGAATACAGGGCGCCTGGAAGGGAAACAGACATGTTGTGGGAACAGGGCAGCCTGGGCGGGGAACAAAGGTTAATGCTGGGGGTGACCAGATCCTTCCGCCAGAGCTGACCACTTCTGTCTTTGGGAACTGTTTCACAACTCCCCTTGTGTGAATGTGCGAATGTGAAGCGAATGGTGATGTAAGAGGCGGGAGCCCAGCCGGGATGGGTAAGAGGGTGTGGGCTCGCACACTCACTCGCACCAGCACCCAGAGAGGGGGTGCAGGGTGCACAGTTGCCCAGCACGTCGCTTACACCCAGCGAGTACCTGAAGGCTGCGTCCTCATGGCAGGTGAGTAGTGGCCTCCAAGGACACAGCCTGACTGGGGCGGGGGGACAGAAGAGGGGACTAGGCTGGAAGAGACTTGAGAAGGCAAGAGAAAAGACTGTAACTTCAGGGATCATTTCTATAGTTCATTACTAGAGAGGTTTCTCTGAACATGTACAGCACCGGAAACCACAAGGAGGAGGTGCAGCATTCTCCCCTGAGTGTGAAGCCGGCTCTTGGTGTTGCTTTGCTGCTACGCCACTTGCCATTGATGATCATTCTTCTCTCCTTTTTTGGGAGAGTAAGAGAGAGAGGACGCAGTCTGAGTGGTTTCTTTTTTTTTAAAAAAAAAAAAAAAAAGAAGAAGAAGGCGGCAGGAGAAGTCCTGCCTCCCCCACACCCTCGACCACCAACGGAGTGTCCTGGTCTAGACCACAAGTCTGGACACTGGACCCACCGGGGCTGGGTCCTTCACAGCCCTAAGGCCTTGCTTTTCCTTGTCTGATCTCCATGGATTGGAGCCCCTGGAGCGTCCTCAGCTGCTGGGGAGGCAGGGACAGGCCAGGGGCAAACATGGACTCAGCTTGTTCCTCCCAGAGTCCAGTGTCTCCCTCCATCCTCTGTGGCAGAAGACCAGGATTTGGGGATCTCTGTGCTCACATGTGAGGAAAAGTAATTCTGAAGCGTCCACATCCCACACATATATCTTTTGGAATGTTTTGTCGAGGAGTGGAGGCGATGGACCCAAGATGGGGACCAGATCTTAATTTCTCCACTCTGTCAGGAGGAGGTGGGAGAGGGGGCAGGTGGTTTTAACCCTGGGCCACTAGAAAGAGAAAGGACATTCACCCTGCCTCATGGGGCCCCTCATAGGTGACAAGGACCCCCAAAGGCTGAGCAGGCCCAAGTATGGCTCCATCTCCAGCCCACCTGGCCCAGGGCCACAGCAAGCACCTCCCAGAGAGACCTACCTGAGTGAGAAGATCCACATCCCGGACACAAAATCGGTGGGAATGCTGAGAACTTCCGGGGGGCTTTTGGGATTGACAGGATCCAATAGGATCTTACAGGCTAGGGGAGGGGGGTCTTCTTGTGACCGTGGCAAGTCCCTTCCAGCTCTGAGCAGCAGTGACAGACCATGTCAACTGTCTCTATCCCCAGCACCCAGCATGCAGCTAGGGTGCTCAGTATTTGTCTGAAAATTATCAAATTGCTTTCTGAATGAGTCTCAGCTTTCCTATGAAGGAAAAGGAGCCTGGGGTGAACTGGGGTTGGAGGCTGGAGGATGTGTTTTAGTATTTAAGGAGAAGACCAAACGGGGCATAGGGAGACATGGAGGAGGCTGCAGGCTGGCAGCTAGGATGCTGTCACCTGCATTTCCAGAAACTTTAGCAGATTGCTAAGCTGATGGGCCAAGCCCTGGAATGGGCTAGGGGGATCAGAGCCTCAGTGGACTACAGAGAGAAGGACCTGTGGTCTGAGAAGGGGCTGGGGAGGGAAAAGCTGGACCAGGGAGGCTTAGCCCCATGAAATCCCCCTCTCGGGGCTTTGAGGACTTGCTGAGTCAGAGCCTGCTAGAGGTAGGCGGGTCACGTACAGAAAGTGCTGGCTCCAAAAATCAGATCCTCTGTGACTCAGCAAATCCTGCTGGTTCCTCCACCCGTGCCCCCTTCCCCAAAGGGCAGCTCCAGGCATGGGGACCAGAGGGCAAGTTAGCCCGCCTGGGCTCAGAGGCATGTGGGGCTTAGCTGGGGGCTGGCCAAGGCCAGCTGCTATCATCCCCACACCCAGGACTCCATCAGCCTGCTCCCACCCCTAGGGCACGTTCAGCCTGCGGAAGCTGTGGGCCTTCACGGGGCCTGGCTTCCTCATGAGCATCGCTTTCCTGGACCCGGGAAACATCGAGTCGGATCTCCAGGCTGGAGCTGTGGCTGGATTCAAAGTGACTGAGTCAGGGCTGGGGGAAGTTGGGGGAGGTCTAGTGGGACGGGAGGTGACCAAGGCTAAGTGGGCAGAGGTCCCTACTTGCCATGTTTTCCCAGGGTGGCCTGCATGAATGGTGTTCCTGGGAGCATTCAAATTCAAATATGCCAGGAAAGGATCCCCCAGTGCATCCCTGCCAGAATGTGGGGTGTATGGGAGGAGGGGGTTGGTATTTTTGCTGTATCTCTCCCATGCTCTCCCCAAGGAGTCTTCTTGGTTAGAGGGTACCACCAACCCCGGGGCTTTCTGAGACTGGCCCCTCTGGCTGAAGGCCTCTCCCTGCCTTCTCACAGCTGCTTTGGGTGCTGCTCTGGGCCACAGTGTTGGGCCTGCTCTGCCAGCGACTGGCTGCCCGCCTAGGCGTGGTGACAGGCAAGGATTTGGGTGAGATCTGCCATCTCTACTACCCGAAGGTGAGCCTGGGGACCTGGACAGAAAGCACACACTGGTCCCAAACCCCAAACGGCTATTTACAGCTTTCATGATCAAACAAACACATCATCTCACCTGGGCATCCCAAGTCCCTTTGATAGTTGAAAAGACTGAAGCCAAACTGAGAGCACACAATCTGAGAGGCACATCAGAGAGACGTCGCTCATTTTCCAGAATGGGAAATTGAAATCTGAGAAAGTGACCAAGCCAAAAAATAGGGAAGTATCAACTCAGGGATGGTCACTGGCTGGGGCAGACGCTGGGGACTTGGCGGTTTTGAGTGTCTGGTAAGGAAAACAGAAATTATACCACTAAACATTTCGAAGGTATTTAATGCAGGGATTTAAGGGTTTGGAAGGGCTGGAGGAGCAAGGGAAGAGGGTGTTACCCAAAAATCAGAACGCTGCTACACCCCTGGCACCAGCCCAAGAGCCATCATGGTGCTGAGCTTCCGGAAGCATTGCCGACACTGAAGAAATAGCCACTCACTAGTGCTGCCGGAGCCCAGGTTGCTTCATGTCCTTGCTGGTGCCACTGCCAGAAACACCACCGGAAACATGGGGAAAATGGTTTCTCTTTCCCTTTCAATCTCCTAAAAGCATTTCCTACACAACCCAAGTGGACGCCAGCCGACAAGGCTGTCTTGCAAATGCGGTTTGCAGGCTTCTAGCCCAGCAGCACAGTGCAGAGCATGGGAAGGTGAGTGTTGGGCTGAGACAACAGACAAATAACTGGTCCACCCCTAAGGAAGGCTTGTCTCCTCCCCATAGGTGCCCCGCACCCTCCTCTGGCTGATGATAGAGCTAGCCATCGTGGGCTCGGACATGCAGGAGGTCATCGGCACGGCTATCGCGTTCAATCTGCTCTCAGCTGGACGGTACCCGCCCCAGTGTGTCCCAGCCCATCAGGGCAGGCTGGGACCAGCTGCTACTTCTTCCCCAAGCCTTGTGCCTCCCTGAGTCCATTTAATCCTGCTGTCTCCTCTGACGCAGGCCCGTTACCCTATTTCCCAGAAATGAAAAATGACTTGTCTGAAGTCACACAGATGTGAGTTCTGCAGACTTCAGAACTGCAGCCCCAAGCTCCCTGCCGTGCCTAGCCTCCCATCTAGCTTTGCCCTTTCTAGAGGGTTCTGTGCTATTTCTCCATCTCCAGCACACTCTCACTCCCCTCGCCCTAGCTGTCTGAGGGCTCTTGGGTTCCTGCTCCCAGGAGGCCAGATTCCACAGTCTCCAGCCCAGAGGAAGAGCCCTGGGCCCTTCTGGGCTAACCCGGGCCACTCTGGTTTCAGAATCCCACTCTGGGGCGGCGTCCTCATCACCATAGTGGACACCTTCTTCTTCCTCTTCCTTGATAACTACGGTAGGTGTGCGCCTCACAGGGGACGCTGGTGGGGAGGATGCCATGCTGGGGGAGGGGTCTGGCATTGCCTGGCAGCGCATGGGAGCTCCCTCACCCTCGCTGTGTGGCCACTTACTTAGACTTGAGTTTCTTTTGTAACATGGGGAAAATAACAGCACAGACATCATAGGTTGTTGTGAAGATTCAGTGAGGTAATATATCTTAAGCACTTGGCACGGTGCCTGGAAGTGCTCCGAACATTAGGCATTAACAATTGTTTATGTTACAGATTTTTTTGGTTTGTCTGTTTGTTCTGCCCCTTTGCCCTACCCCTAGGTTTGCGGAAGCTGGAAGCCTTTTTTGGATTCCTTATTACCATTATGGCCTTGACCTTCGGCTATGAGGTGGGAAGCCAGGCCTGCAACTCCCTGTCCCCCCAAGGTCATTCCTCTCCCTTCCCCCTACCCTCTACCTGTCAGGGTTGAGTGGAGGGCGAGAATCGGTAACAGTGGCAGTGGCTGTGAAAGGGCGGGCCGTGTCCTGACCAGACTCCTCCCTACAGTATGTGGTGGCACGTCCCGCGCAGGGAGCGCTTCTTCGGGGCCTGTTCCTGCCTTCGTGCCCCGGCTGCGGCCAGCCTCAGCTGCTGCAGGCCGTGGGCATCGTGGGCGCCATCATCATGCCCCACAACATCTACCTGCACTCGGCCCTGGTCAAGGTGAGTGGGGGGAGGGAGGGAACCGCCCCTGCCCTAGAGCCGCCCAGGCCCCGCCTCCATACCTGGAGCTCCGCCCCTCTGGCATCTTCCTCCAGGAGACTCATTCTCTCTTTCTAAAATTTCTTAATAATATTTTTTATTAGAAGTGTGGGGTGGTGGCTCATGCCTGTTAGCACTTTGGGAGACCGAGGCAAGAGGATCACTTGAGACCAAGAGTTGGAGGTTGCAGTGAGCTATAACCAGGCCTCTGTGGCAAGAGCAAAGATGTTTAAAAAAAGAAAAAAAAAAAAAGAGCAGAGATGTAGGATTGGGTCCGCTGACCAAGGCCTGTCCAGACTGCCACATAGGGTACTTTAGAAGGTACTGGGGTGTGGGCGGACCACAGGCAGAAGTGTGAGATGGGGGAAATTGTGGTGATCCTAAGGGACTTTGGCCCTTCCCTCTTTGACCTTCATAGTCTCGAGAGATAGACCGGACCCACCGAGTGGATATCCGAGAAGCCAACATGTACTTCCTGATTGAGGCCACCATCGCCTTGTCTGTCTCCTTCATTATCAACCTCTTTGTCATGGCTGTCTTTGGACAGGCCTTCTACCAGCAAACCAACCAGGCTGCGGTGAGACACACTCCCCCACCCCGTGTACCTGTGGCCATGCCCTACACACATGCCCTGCAAGCCTTGCTGAGGACCCAGGCAATGCAGGCTCTGCCCTGGACTCCAGCCACCGGAGTCCTGTCACCTGATAATCTTCACTGCTGATAGATAAACGATAGTTCGTTCAGCAAATAATCAATTAGTGAGTGTCTGTTATATACCAGGCAGTGTTCCTAGACCCTGAAGATACAGCAGTCAATGATACAAAGACCCTGCCTGCTTGTAGCTTAAATAGGGAGGAGGTTGAGCACACAGGAAACAGGTCAACAAATAAACACCCACAGGAGGTAGAGAGTGTGAACAACAATGACACCATGAAAGAAATAAAGGGGGTGATGCAGCATAATTGGGGGCATGTGGGTGGGGAGTTACATTAACCCGCGTGGTCGGGACAAGCTTCTTGGAAGAGGAGACATTTGTGCTTACACTGAAAAAGGAGCTGGTCAGCTCCTCTCTGGCTCTCTGGGATTTGGGCCCTGTGTAGGTCTCTCTTTCTGAGTGGGTCTCTGTCAGGAGGCTGTAACAACTGCTAGCCAGTGGTGGGCACTTACTGAATGCTGGACACTGTGTGTGGGTCCCCTCTGGGGACCTGGGCACTGCCACTGCCTTGCTATGTGACCTTGGGAGGTCATGCCCCTCCCCGGGTCTCACTCTGTTCCTTGGCACAAGGAAAAGAGGTCTAAATAAGGGATTGCAAACCCCTCAAGACCAGGCAGGCCGCACACAACTGCGGGAAGTGCGTCGGTGTTAGGAAGAGGGCGTGGAGGCGTGAGAGCCAATTGTCTCTCTGGTAATGCCAGCTCTTACAAATCCAAGAGAAGCTGGAGACCGGGTTCTCGTGGGAAGTCTTCTCAATTTTAAATGTTGGCAACAAATTCACATTACAGAAAAAAAAAAAAAAAAGAACCCCAAGTCTGTTAGCTAGACAAAGTATGTCCGGCCAGATTCGGCCCGCGGGCCACCAATTTCTGAACTCTGGTCAAAGCCGACAGTCTGGTTTTCTAAGACTGAACGTGCGCTTCACATCTTCCTCCTACTGCCCCGGTGCCCGCAGTTCAACGTCTGTGCCAACAGCAGCCTCCACGACTACGCCAAGATCTTCCCCATGAACAACCAGACGGTGGCCGTGGACATTTACCAAGGAGTAAGCGCGTAGCACGCGTCGGCGGGGGAGGGAGGGACCGGTCGGGGTTCCTCGCCTCGCCCACCTTAGGGGCGGAACCTGCGCGGGGAGGGGCGGGACCATTGTTCTGACCACGCCCCATCCCTCCAGGGCGTGATCCTGGGTTGCCTCTTCGGCCCCGCAGCCCTCTACATCTGGGCCATAGGTCTCCTGGCGGCCGGGCAGAGCTCCACCATGACAGGCACCTACGCGGGACAGTTCGTGATGGAGGTGGGGCAGACCTGAAGTCCAAGGACAACAGGCGCACGGCTAGGGGCTTGCACACCCGGCCTTGTTGATCCTTAAAGTAACCCAGAGGGCGCCGCTGTTAAGCCTCACTTTACAAATGAGAAAACTGAGACTCAGAGAGATGAGGCGACCTGTGGAAGCTGCAGAACCAGGACTAACAGGAGCCTTTTCCCAAAAACTGTTTAGTCTTCAGCAACCAGCTATGGGAGGACAGCCCCCGCCCCCATTTCTCTCCACCCATCCCTTCTTGCCACTTAGGGACAGAATAATGGAAAAACAGAGCATCCCCCAGGCATGAGGTGGGCTGAGGGAGGACAGAGGGTCCCTCCTCTGGAATCCCTAGCCCTGCCCATCCTCCCCACCAAGGTGCTCACTCCGTACCCCCCAGGGCTTCCTGAGGCTGCGGTGGTCACGCTTTGCCCGAGTCCTTCTCACCCGATCCTGTGCCATCCTGCCCACCGTGTTGGTGGCTGTCTTCCGGGACCTGAGGGACTTGTCAGGCCTCAACGACCTGCTCAACGTGCTGCAAAGCCTGCTGGTAAGATGGGCAATCTCCACCACCCCTGCCAGCTGCAGAGCTAAACAGGAACGACAGCAATCCCCCCACCCCCAACTGCCAGGCCCTATGCTAAACACACTTTGCCTACAAGGCTCACATAATTCCCACAGCCACCCTAGAGGGTAGGAATCACCATTTTATCCCCATTTTACAGGTGGGAAAACTGATGCACGAAGTTAAGTGACTAGCGGCAGAGTTGGGATTCAAAATCAGGCAGCCCCCAAAACACCTTCTCCTGCTTTAGAGCCCCACGACCTTGTAAAGCATAGAGGGAAAGAGGCTCAGAATGGTTAGGGGACTTGCCCAAGGACACACAGCCAGGCAGAGGATGGCAAGCTGCACCCATTCATCCCCTGCTGTATTCCGAGGGCAGGGTCCCCTCAGCCTCCACCTCCCACTGCTCCCCCCAGCTCCCGTTCGCTGTGCTGCCCATCCTCACATTCACCAGCTTGCCCGCCCTCATGCAGGAGTTTGCCAATGGCCTGTAAGTACTCCCCATCCCAAGCACTGGATGTGCATGACCACATTTGATCCTCACAATGACCCAGAGGTAGGAAGGTACTATTATCCCTATTACCCAGATGAAGCAACTGAGGCTCAGAGAGGTTATACACTTACCCAGAGTCACACAGCTAGAAAGTGGCAGAGCCAGGACTGGAATCCAGGGGCAAGGGCTATTTCTAGAGCCTGAGCTCCTCACTCTCACCCCAGATTCTGCTCTAGCCAAATCCTGCCCCTGTGCATCCTGGAGAGACTAGGAGGCAGGAGGCGGGCTGGGAGGGGGGGGGGGTCTATCTGCTCTAGGCCCCACAGCCCAGAGAAGCTGAGAGTAGGCTCTGTGTATCTGCCCCCACCATCAGCTGTGGGCACCAGGAGAAGAGGAAGAGGAGGAAGAGGAAAGGGAGAAGGAAAGAGGAGGAGAAGATGCAGGTGGTCCAGCTGTGTCTGGCCAGTCCCTGAGCCTCTCTTGTGTCCTCCAGGCTGAGCAAGGCCATCACCTCCTCTATCATGGCACTGGTCTGCGCCATCAACCTCTACTTCGTGGTCAGCTTCCTGCCCAGCCTCCCCACCCCGCCTACTTCGGCCTCGTAGCCCTGCTGGCTGCAGCCTACCTGGGCCTCACTACCTACCTGGTACTGTGGGGTGAGGGGGTCCCTTGGGGATGGGGGAGGCAAAGCAAGGAGGCAACAGATGGGGAGGACATGGGGGGGACTTCCCCAGAGGTCTTGGCCTCTCCCCGACTCTGGGCCTCCTCTCCCCCAGATCTGGACCTGTTGCATTGCCCATGAGCCACCTTTCTGGCCCACAGCTCCCACCAGCACTTCCTGTATGGGCTCCAGGAAGAGGATACGGAGGGGGAGACCTCTGGATGAGCCCCCACCCAGGGCCTGGCTGGAAGGCGGAACTGGTGGGGAAGACTGGCCTGCTGGACACGACAGGGCTTGAAGGCAGCAACAGAGGTGGAAGAGTTTTGGGGGCAGGCCCAAGTGAGGTCCTTGGAGGACCTACTGTTTCCTAGCTTAGACAAGAGATTAACCTCTGGGTCTCAGTGTCCTCATCTGTAAAATGGGGACCACACCAACCTTGCAATGGATGCTAAGCACTTTAACCACAGTGCCTGGCACTTGGGACTAAAAAAAAATGTATCATTCAAAAAATATTTATTGAGCACCTATAGGAGTGATCTGACAAGACCAACGGTGGGGGTGGGGTGAGGCCCGGACAAAGGCTCCAAACTGGCACTTAAAATAGAGTCTAATAATGCTAAATAAATACTAGTTCACTTCTCTTCTGGAACCTGGGGCCTCAGGTTACATGTAGCCCTCCAGATCCCCAAGGGCGGCCCGGCGACTGAATCCAAACTTCACAGAACAAATCCCTTTAAAAGGATTTGTTTTGTAAAATTTGGATTCAGTCAAAAGGCCGCACTCAAGGATCCAGAAGGCCGCATGTGGCCCCAAGGCTGCAGGTTCCCCCATCCTAAAGTCTGATTCGCTCCTATTCCCCGCAGCCTTTCTGTTCCCCCTGCAACCCATTTTCCAGACGTTAAAACGGAGGCCGCGGTTCCCTCTTCTTCAAGGACCAGGTCATAAGGAACCCAAGAGTCCGTGCCTCCGAGGCCCAATTCATTTGACATCCCCCCAGGGGGACCGGGCGGCCGGGACTCCCACGCCGCCGCGCAGTTAACACTCCCTCTCAGCTGACTCCCGGCTCCCCCTAGGGGCAGGGACGGTCCCGAGCGCCGGCACTCCCGCCTTGGCCTCACCCCTCCTGGCCAAGTGTAACTAGGAGAAGCAGGCGCTCAGTCTCAGGGACCCCCCCGGACTCCTCCCGGGCGAGGAGGTGGGGAGGAACCGTGTGGGAGGGGGAACCCCCTCTGCCGCAGGGAGCGGCCCGGACACCCCTTCGCCCTGTTCAGGGGCTGCACTTTATAGACGTTCCCTAGGCTGTTTCTAGGCTCCCCAAGTCCCTCCTCCAGTTCCTCGGACCCCAGCCCGGGAGCTGCGGACAGCCGCAGCGAGAAGGGCAGCCTCGGCCTTTCCCTAGAGTTTAAGCCAGAGCGAGTGCTGTACCTGGGAGTACCCCCAATTTCCGGGAACCCAGCAGAGTAAGCGACGCGCAGTTCGGGGCGATTGTTTATGAGAAGAATTTCCTCATTCTTAAAAGGGCAACGATGCGAGTGGGGCCCGCAAAAAGAGAAGGAATGGGGACAGGTCTGCAGCAACCAGGGCAACTGCCGAAGAAGGCACCTGGGCAGGAGGGCTGCCCACCCTCCTCCGGCTTAGCAGTGGAGAAGATGGGGTCCATGAGAGCTGAAGGAGCGGACGGATGGGGGGCGGGTAGTGAAGAAAGGCGTCTCGAAGATCCTCCAGCTCCCAAAAGTGGCCCCAGCTGGTGCCCCCTGCACACCCCCTCTGGTCAATTCCCTTGGCATTAGTTGGGTGCCCGACCCGTGCCAGACCCAGTGCTACGGGTGGGGAAGGGAGGCAAAGTCCTGAATTAAAGAGATGTAAGCTGTCAAGGAACAGAGGAGGGAGACAGCTAAGTCACTGAGTAGCAGGATGTGGTGAAGGCACTGGCCAGTGAGGCCTGGGCCAGAGAAGGTGACAACTCCTGCACATGATTGTGAAAGCTGAATGGGAGTGGGGGGCAGTCCAGGCAAAATGAATGTGCCAGGTGTGGTCGGCTTGTGCGTGCATAAGCACATAAGCGCGGAGACATGAAACCTTTTGGGGAGTTCTTGGATTTTGTGGGGCAGGACTGAGGGGATCCCAGAGGAATGGGCAGGCTGGTCCTGTGAACTTGGGGACAAAGAAGACACCGGAGGACCAGCTAAGGGGCTACCCTGCGCCTGGGCGAGGTCTTAGTGATGAGATCAGGCCAAGGTCAGGCATTTTAGGACAGGCAGGCCCCTGCTTCGAGTTGCCTCCACCCCCATAAGTAGCTCTGGTCCTCTCAGCCCCACAGCTCAGCTTGAACTTGACCCAGGATGGGACGCTCCACCTCGGCCCCTGGGTGGGAGTGCCTGCTGAGGGACACCCCCCCTAGGTTGGGCTTTCCCGGCCCCATTTGGCAGATGAGGAAAGCTGGGGTGCTGGATGGAAAAGACACGTATTTGTTCACAGTTGCCAGACAGGACTCTGCTGAGTCCCGTTTCTCCCCCATCCCATTTCCCAGCCGCCACGACCTTCATTCTTCCTGGGGGTACAAACCGATGGAACAGATAAAAATAAATTGTGTGGGTAAAGCGACCCACAGCTGCTGGGGTAGAAAGGGATAGCAGCGAGTGTGGACAACCCCCCCCCCATCTCCAGGGAGGAGACCCAAAGAACTTCTGCCCCCGAATTCTACCGGCCTCCCTGTGACTTCGGGAGAGACCTTAAGGGCTCCAGGCAGAAGGTGCGCCCGGCTCAGCTGCCTTGGAGCCTGAGAGGGGGAAGGTTTCCCAGGGAAGAGACCTGCACCGGCTAAGGCTAGAGGGGCAGTTGGGATTGCGGGGGGGGGGGGGAATCCCCGAGGAATCCTGTGAGCTCACGGTGGCCCGTCTGGGAATGTGGGGGGCGGGGGACAGCAGCCCGGCCCCTGCCCAGTACCCTGTCCCCGAGTCAGCTCCTCTGACCATCTCGGGGACAGCCGGCCAGGTTCCAGCCCCCTTCCCAGAGGAAGAAACGGAGGGGAAGGAAGGCGAGCTGCCTACCGATGCCGGGGGCGAGGTCAGTGGTCCACTCAGTCCCTCGCCACACATTTCCTTTTGGGGTCAGTGCGGGCCGGGCATCCGGCGATAAGGCCGAGGCCCCACCCTGAGGCTGGACTGAAGGGGGGACGCTCCGCCTCTGCCCTCGGTAGAGGGTTTGGGCACGTCGCTTCACTTGTGGAGCGGCTTCTTATCCGTAGAATGGGATTAGAAGGGGGTCGTTCGGCGGAGTGAAATTGAGATTGGGCTTGCAGCCAGGGCGGGACCCCGACGGAGCGCGGGCGGTGCGCTGGCGATTAAGGCGAGGAAGTGCCGTCAGGGCAGCCCTGAGGGCGCCGTGGGGCCCAGCCATGGGGCGATCAGTCTCCGATGGCACCCCCACCCGCCCGCCGCCGCTCCCAGTCTCCGAGCACGAAGACGCGCGCTCCCAGGCAGGCGCAGCTCCCCCTCCCTCCCCGGCGCCGGGCCTCCTCCCTGCCCGGCTCCCCAGGCGGGGCCCGGCGGACGTTGCGCCGCGCTCGCACCCGGCGGCTGGACGGGACAGGACGCGCGCCCCGCCCCGCCCAGCCTGGGAGGCCTGGGGAGGGGGAGGAAGTGCCGAGGCGTGTTTGTCAAGGCTTGGCGTTATTATTAATTTTTAAACTGTGAACACAAAATAGTAACGACGAATGGAAGGAAAATAGCAATCCTCAGGACCCCACGGCGCGCACGACGCAGGGACTTCCCTCGTGAAGAATTACGCGGGACCCCCGCGCCGCCGGAGCGTGTCTCCACAGTCCTGGGTGGACGATGTTTAAAGTTCTCTAAACGGTTAATGCCTGAGAGCCCCCACGGTCGGGCTTTGGGCCCACTGTGTGCGGACGCCGTGGTGGGCACTCAGAAACAGAGTCAAGTCCCAGTAACTCTCACCCTCAGAAGCCCCAGAGTGGCTGGCGTGCGGGGGTAGAGAAGGGGTTCTGGGACGGCCTCTGGAGACGGTGGCATTTCCTTTGAGGCCGGTGGGATTTGGCTCCGCGAAGGGAACAGCGCTTACGAAAGCCCCGAGTCGGGAGGTGCACGGGGCCCTCTCGGCGGGAACGCTAGGTGGCGGGCGCGGTGGGCGGACGTGCGGTGGGGCAGCTGGGAGAGGTCAGCAGGGGGTGCCTCGAGGAGCGGGTTGGAATTTCACGCCTTACAGACCCCAGGCATCTCGCTCGAGACCGCGATGGTGGTGTCGGTGACAGTTAGGAACATACTTCAAGCTGGGGCGGTGGCTCATGCCTGTAATCCTGGCACTCTGTGAGGCCGAGGCGGGAGGATCGCTTGAGCTCAGGAATTTGAGGACCAGCCTGAGCGAGAGCGAGACCTCCGTCTCTACTAAAAATAGAAAAATTAGCTAGTCAATGTGGTGTGCTTCTCTAGTCCAAGCTACTCGGGAGGCTGAGGCAGGAGAATCGCTTGAGCCCAAAAGTTTGAGGTTGCTGTGAGCTAGGCTGACGCCAAGGCACGTTAGCCAAGTGACAGAGCCACTCCGTCTCAAAAAAAAAAAAAAAGCATACTGCTGTGGATTTGCACAGCTGTCTGGAGCTAGCAAACAGCCTTTCGCTCGCTCACGATGTTCCTGCGAGGTGGCGCCTGCGACCAAGACACGGGACAGAACACCCATTTTACAGATAAGGTAGCGTTAGCCCCGTTTCCCTGGTAAGGAAAGCGAGAAGCTGCTAGTCCTGAGTCCTCAGAATGCCGCAGAGGGGGAGCCATGCCACCCTCGGGCGCTCCCCCGTGTGGGCGCTCTAGGCAGGAGGGCGGACCTTGGCCCCAGGAGCTCCGCGGCCTGGAACCGCGGGCCCGGTGCAGGGCCTGCCACGCAGCCGCAGAGGCTCTGCCCCGCCGGCGGGCGGCAGGAAGGGAGGCGACGCCCCCTGGAGCGCGGCAGGAACCCGGCCCGGCCCTCCTCCCAGTCCTCCTAGCCGCGCCGGCCCCAGAAGTGATGAAAGCCGCGGCCGAGTCCAGGTCACGCCCGAAGCCGTTGCCCTTTTAAGGGGGAGCCTTGAAACGGCGCCTGGGTTCCATGTTTGCATCCGCCTCGCGGGGAGGAAACTCCATGTTGTAACAAAGTTTCCTCCGCGCCCCCTCCCTCCCCCTCCCCCCAGAACCTGGCTCCCCTCCCCTCCGAAGCTTGCGGGGATCCCTCCCTCCCACCCTCCCCTCCCCCCGCGCCCCGATTCCCGGCCTGAGCCGGGGGGGAGGCCGGGCCTCGGGGCAGAGTCCGGCCGGAGCGGAGCGCGCCCGGCCCATGGACAGCTCGGCCGTCATTACTCAGATCAGCAAGGAGGAGGCTCGGGGCCGCTGCGGGGCAAAGGTACAGGGGCTGCGGCGGCCCGGGCGCCGTGGGAGGAGTGTGGGAAGGGGCCAGGATCTTTCCCTGGGCAGCCGCTTCTGCTGCCCTGGGCGCCCGCCCACGCCGGGCCCGAAGCTCCCAGCCTGAGAGGGAATGGGGAGAGAGTTTGAACTCGAAGGAGGTTCGGAGACGCAGGGCGAGGCCTGGCGCCTTTTGGGCGCTCCAGTCTGCTCTAGGCAGGGAAACTGAGGTAGGGATAGAGCGAAGGGACGCCTTAGGGGTCTCCGGGGGCTGGCAGTGAGCGGTGTATGGGCGTCTCCCCCCCACCGCCGCCGATTGGCGCCAATGGGGCAAGGAGTTGGGGGGGTGAAGACGGCGCCTTGAGGCCACCCGCTGAGGACTCCGCCCCCCCCCACATCTGGACTGCGGTCGGGTAGGGTCTTGGGAGGGGGCGCGGAGGGTGACAGCGGGCTGGGGAGGCTTGGAGGGATCTCCCGCCAACACACAGCCACGTTCCATAAACTTCCGCGTCAGGCGTGGAGGCGCGGAGCCCCTCAGAGGGCATAGAGAGAAGGGCCAGCACTTCCAAGAGTCGCCTGCGCGCCCGTGGGGGGAGCCGTGCGCCCGACTGGCACGCGGCGCCCCTGCTGCAGGCAGGTGGGCGCCGGGCTTGTGTACACACGCACCGACCCGCGAAGCCCCGCCGCCCTGCCAAGGCTGCGCCCAAGGGGCCCGGCCGGGCCGCCGTGGGGGTCTGCCCCTCCCCTTCCCTGTGTGGAGCTCAGGGCCTGGAAGTTCCCCCCAGGTCTGCCCATCTCCCGCCAGGGCCTTGGTCCCCTGCCAACCCAAGAGGGGAGAGGTGGGAAGGCAAATGGCTCCCGGCGCTCCCGGTCTCCTGGTCGTAGGCCTGGGCGGGGTGGGCGGGGTGGGGACGGAGGAGTGAGGGCTGACAGATGGCCGCTGGACACTAGCCCCAAGCCAGCGACTGCACCCCCTGCCTCCCGGCTGGCCTCAGTGAGGACTTTGGACCCACGGGGGTGGAAAGCATGGCTGGAGGGCAGGAACAGTGACCGGCCTGGGGCCCTGTCTCTCCTGACGGGGGCTGCACAGGTAAGGTGGGGACAGGAGGTGCCCCAGTGGGACTGACCCTTCAGCAGCCATGGGGCAGTGAGAAATAGAGTAAGTGCACCTCCAGCACCCACTTGTCCAGGCAACCCACTCCCTCACGTGGGTGCTTTTATGCCCACACTGGGCCTCCTTGGGAGGGGGGACTGCAGGGAAACTGGAGCAAAGATCTTTGGGGCTGCTGGCAGGGCCATTTCAGGGGAAAGCCAGGAGCCACTTAAGTGTATCTCCCTTGATGAAGGGGTCATGGCCAGAGCCTCCAGCTCAGGGTTTGCACCTGGGCACATAGGCCAGTGTGCCACACCCCCAACTTGGGCCTCCCTACTTCAGGTGACCACAAGTCAGCAGCTGCCCAGAAGCCCCGAAGCCGGGGGCATCCTCCACTCACTCTTCTGCTGCGTCTGCCGTGATGATGGGGAGGCCCTGCCACCCCACAGTGGGGCACCCCTACTCGTGGAGGAGAATGGTGCTATCCCCAAGGTACGTGGTAGCCAAGTGGGAACTCTAGGGGCACCTGGGCTTAGCCTGGAGGGGGCTTAGGGGAAGGAGTTCCTGACCAAGCTTTTCATGACCTGCCTGCAGACCCTGGAAGGCACAGACGAGGGTGGTAACCTCCCCCTGCCAAGCCCTAACCACTGGCTCTATCTGCCCCAAGATTGCTGCCCAGCTAAGGGAATTCTAAATTTTCCCCTCATAGGTGGAAGCTTTTCTCTACTTTGGTTTTCTAGGTGGGGAAATGAGGCCCAGAGAGCCAGGTGACCTTCCCCAGGCCCCAGGGTTGGCCGGGGCAAAGCTGGGAAGAGGGTGGTGTCTCGGGTAGGGAGCTGGAGGAGGGAATGCCTGGGTAGGTGACGGGACTGGGCTCTGTCCTTCCCTACAGCAGAGCCCCGGTCCAGTACCTGCTCCCCGAGGCCAAGGCCCAGGACTCAGACAAGATCTGCGTGGTCATCGACCTGGACGAGACCCTGGTGCACAGCTCCTTTAAGGTGGGCCCTGCCCAGTAGCCCTCCACCTGGGTCTAAGAGGGGCCTGCCCAGGGCCTGGGAGGGAGGTCCTCTGCTGGGCCTTGCCCCCCGGGGGCTCCTGCTCCAGTTCCAGCGGCTCTTTTCCCCCCACAGCCAGTGAACAACGCTGACTTCATCATCCCTGTGGAGATTGATGGGGTAGTCCACCAGGTGAGGGGCAGGAGGAGGTGGTGGCGGGGCTTGGGCATCTGCCTTCCAGGACCCCAGGCTCTTCCCACCAATGCGGAGAGCCCCAGATGGGAATTTGATCGATGTGGGATGTTAGAGGCCTGGAGAGGGTGTGAGACTTACCAGGGTCACACAGAACCTCAGGGATTTGGCACAACTCCAGGCCCTCAGAGAGTGGGTCCCTCCTCTGGGACTCCTTGCCATGCCCCCTTGCCCCACCCTGCCCGGGGACCCAGTTCAAGTAATTCAGGATAGGTTGTGTGCTGTCCAGCCTGTTCTCCATTACTTTGGCTCGGGGACCGGTGCCCTGCAGCCCTTGGGGTGAGGGGGCTGCCCCCAGGATCCTGCACTTGGCTGAGGCTGAGGGGGAAGGGATTGGAATTAGTGACTCCCCATGAGGTGGCATCTGAAAGCCATTGGAATCGGAAGTTCCTTTTGACCCTCTCCTGGGAGGGTGGGTGGCTTCCCCAGCAGCAGTTGGGACAGCAGGCCAAGTAGAGCCTGCAGGCCCAGCCCCTCTCCTGTGCTCCTCTGCCCTCTCCCACCCACGCCCTGCCAGCCCTCAGCACCCCCACCACCCACAGGGCTGTGGGCCAGCAGTCCCCTCACTGGCCCGCCCCCCAGGTCTACGTGCTGAAGCGGCCTCACGTGGATGAGTTCCTGCAACGGATGGGCGAGCTCTTTGAGTGTGTGCTCTTCACCGCCAGCCTGGCCAAGGTGAGCCCCCCAGGGAGCCTGGGGCGACCCTGCCTTCCCATGGCCTCCAACGTGCAGCCGGATGGACCTCTGGGCCACCCTCGGGCCAGGATGACCCACCTCCCACCCCCAGTACGCAGACCCAGTAGCTGACCTGCTGGATAAGTGGGGGGCCTTCCGGGCCCGGCTGTTTCGAGAGTCCTGCGTCTTCCACCGGGGAACTACGTGAAGGACCTGAGCCGACTAGGCCGTGACTTGCGGCGGGTGCTCATCCTGGACAACTCGCCCGCCTCCTATGTCTTCCATCCAGACAACGCTGTGAGTGCAGGCCGGGCCGGGCCGGGGCCTGAGACCCAGGAACGGGGTTGGTCTGTTCAGGCCACCTTGGCCTCCCTAGTACCAAGTTGAGTGGTGTTTGGGGGCTGGTGCCCTCCCAGTCCATTTCTGCTGGGTTGCCTGTGCCCACCACCACCTACTTGTCCCTCCGCCCTGTCGCTGCAGCCACTCAGCCCATTCCGCTTGTGCACAGAACACCTGCCATGGGCGAGGGGCCCTGCTGGGCAGTGCAGCAGTTTCTACTTTGCAGACTGCCTGTTGTGACCTACTAACGACCCATGGAATTAATTTAGTGGGTCCTGATTGGGATTTTAACAAAATGGAATAGAATAGAAAACAGACTATGGTTAATACAGTAAGGTTAAGAATTGGTTTGTGAAACTTTGCTTTGTTACATATACAGATGTGTTTTACTGGGGGTTGCTATCAAAAAGTTTGAACACTGGGGTTCCAAGGGGTTTTTAGAAGCTACATGACCTAAGTAGTGGGTACGGGGGCTGGCCTAGGGCCACCTGCCCCCCTCACCTCTGCACCCATCTCCCTAGGTACCAGTGGCCTCGTGGTTTGACAACATGAGTGACACAGAACTCCACGACCTCCACCTCCCTTCTTCGAGCAACTCAGCCGCGTGGATGACGTGTACTCAGTGCTCAGGCAGCCTCGTCCCGGGAGCTAGTGAGGGCGAGGGGGGCCAGGACCTGCCCCTGACTGATGCCCACACTCCTCCCACACAGACTCTGCACAGGCGCGGTCTTCATTAAGAAACCCACGGGCCACTGCCATGCTCAGTGCCACGGGGAAGCAGGCGTCTCTCCCCACGGACCTCACCAGGCTGCGTAGGGGGCCAACAGACTGCACCGAGGGCGATGAGCCCCTGGGCCCCTGTGGGTCAGTGCCTTTGAACCTTCTCCCCGCTTCTCAGGGAGTTTGGAAGGCCCTGCCTGCACTCCCCCTTTCTGCCTCTTCTCCTCTGTGCTGCCATGTTTCTCTGCTGCCAAATTGGGCCCCTTGGCCCCTTCCGGTTCTGCTTTGGAATGGGGGGGGCAGGGTTTCTCCTGCCCCCTTACCCTTGGACCTCCAGCCTGGGAACAGTGGACACCAAGTGCCTTGCATAGAGCCCCCTCTTCCCTGCCTAGCTTTCCCAGGGACACATCCCGGGTCAGCTCTAGGCTGGTGGGGGAGAAACAGTCCCCTCCCCCACCTCCTCCCGTGGGACTTGGGAGCACCACCAATCTCTGCCTCTGCCTTTGGAGGAGAGAGAGGTCTGTTACCACTGGTGAAGGGAGCCTGGGGTCTGCCCCTCAGGCCCCACAGTCCAGCTTTTCCAGGGCTGAGGGTTGCCCCCCACATCAGCCAAGCCCTAGCTCCTTACTTCTGCCTTAACCACCCAAGGCCCTGAGGCTTGGCTCCCCTAGCTCTGAGTATGGGGGCATAGGCAGGACCCCTTGTGGTGCCATATAAATATGTATATGTGTATATAGATTTTTAGGGAAAGGGTCGGGGAGAGGCTCCTCCCTTGTCCCTTCCTGGGCCCAGAAATTGGGGGGAGGGAGGGAAAAGATTTTTACATTTTTTAAAGTGCTGTTTTCTGAATGGAACAAGCTGGGCTAAGGGGCCCCAGGCCCTGTCCTGTCCTTCACACCCTCTTTGCTCTGTTCATTCAAAAAGCATTTATTGAGCACCTTCTGTGCCCAGCACTGTGCTAGGCCCACCAGCTAAGTGTGTGTGAGGGTCTCTAGACCACATAATTGGTGCCTCCCCACCCACCCAACTTCACCGGTGCCTTTGGGGGATCTGCAGGTGGGACCTTCCTGTGGGGTTTGGGGGTCTCCAGGAAGCCTGGCCAAACTGTCCCCCCTCCCCCTGTGCCAACTCACCCCTGCAGCCCCCTGCCTTGCCCCCTGCTGGCTGGGGACAGCTCCCAGGATATCCCGTCTTCAACTCTGAAACCCTCATACATTCGAGTCTGGAGGTCAAGGCCTTGGACTATACCCAGGACCTAACGGTTAAGGGGACCCACATATCAGTGCCAAGGGGGATGTCAAGTGGAGATGTAGCCCTCCCTGCCCCAGCTCTCTGGGTGGGGGAGGGATATGGTTGGCCTGAATTGGGTGACCTTCCCATCTAAGTGCCTTCTCTGACTGAGAGCCCCACAGTGTGATGAGAACTAAAGAGAAAGCCAGACCCCCATCCTGCTTCTGTGCTTATTAGGGAGGGGAGGGGGGTTGAAGTGGGGTGAGTGGTTGTGTCCTACCCCTATGACTGCAGCATGACTCCGCTTCTCTCCAAGTAGTTTGGAGGGGGCTGATGGTGGAGGGAGGGGCTGCCCCAGGGCCCTGGGGAAATGTGAGTGAGGGCGGCATTCAGGGGTAGCTCTGAATTGGATTTGAGTGTGCTTCCGCACCTTCTAGGCTGTACTCTACTCTACCTCTCTTAGCCTCAGTGACGTGATCTGCAAAATGGAGATACGCCCTCTTGCAGAGCCGATTAAATGCCTGGACACAGACCACTCGGTATGACTAGCTGAAAAGCAAAACCAAAATGCCTCAGTAGGGACGGCCCCTGGAATGCGTGGGGTGGGGCCTGTGTCCCCGGAGCAGGGGACAGGGGCGGTGCTGGTAAGGGCCCCGAGGGTAGAGGGTAGAGAAGGGGAGCGCGCGAGGCACCGGGAGGCCGAGTCCCACGGAGAACAAGGACTTGTCACCGTCGCCGGACCGACTCGGACCAGCCGGCGAGGCCGGAGGCCCGCCGTGGCTGTGCGCGGGCGCAGGCTCGGGCACCGGGCTCCGTCGCGCAGACTGGGTGGGGCCGGGGTCGGGCTGGGTCCACCGCGGCCTCTGAGCCCCCATTGGCCGCGCCCCGGCCTGAGCCTCCGCCCCACTTCCTGCCCCTGCCCCTGCGGCCCTGGCAGCACTTCCTCCGCGAAACTGGGCAGCCCCAGGCCCTGGCAGGAAGTGGCCTCGCGCCCCTCCCAGGCCCGCCATCGCCTGCTGCTCACGCTGGCCACTAGAGGCCTCCCGGTCCTCGCGGACGCCAGGGCTCCTCGGGGCCCGGCCCTCCCCCACCCCCTGGGCACGCGCCCTGCCCCTTCCCTGCCCGGGACTGGAACCTCGGGGGTCGTCTCATTCACCCCTCTCCGGGGTGGGGGGCCCAGAGAGTCCATCTGACAGGCACATCCTCCTCTGTGGGGAGAAGGGGGATGTGCCTCCCGAATATTGGTCCCGGTCCACCTCCCTCCCCACTCCCTCCCACTCGTCATTTTACCTCGTCAATCCGGCTCCGAGCCTACCTCCTGGTGCCCCAGATGGTGCTCAGCCCCCAAGTCCGGCTGTGTATGAAACCGGTCCTTAACCCCTCGCCCTCCCCGCGCCACTACGATTTCCCGGTGGAAAAGGGGCAGGAAGCACCCACCTGGAGAAGGCTGCGGCAGCATCCTCACCACAGCCACAAGAGCCCTTGGCTAGGTATATTCCCAGCCCTCCCTGGCCTCTGCCCTTGTCCTCCTGTCCTGCTCTATTTCCTGCTCTCCATGCAAACTGCACCCCCTCCTCCCCCATGCCCCAGATTTGCATCCCAGAGGCCAGACTCCACTCAGAGGAGGAGCCACCAGAGCTCCCAACTTTGAATGAGACCACAGTGAGGCTTCCCCCACCACCACTACCTACACATCCTCCACCTACATAGAGTTCAACCCAACCACATGTATCAGGTGCTTACTGTGTGCCAGGCACGGTGCCAGGACCAGGCCGTGCCTCTGCTCTCACAGGACTCACAGCCTAGTGTGGAAACAGAAACGGATGCGCTAGACACTGCAATGTGCAAATGCAGTGGGGAGAGCGCATGGCAGGCAGGAGAGGGCAAGGGATATGTAGCTGCACCTGGGCAGCCCTGGGGGTGTTGGAAAACAGTCCATGCAGGGGTGAGGCTCAGAGGAGTTTGGAAAGGAGGAGTCAGGTGAAGGTGGCCCGAGCAAGGAGGATGCACCAGGAGAGGAAGTGAGCAAAGAAAGCCTCAGTGGCCAACCACAGCAGGGAGTGTGGGAAGTGACCAAAATTTTGGAATGGCAGGCCAGGAGGGAGACTAGGAAATGAGGCTGTGGAATGCAGGAGGGGGCAGGAAATGCAGATGAGGGGAGTGGCCTTTTTCTTGCAGGCAGTGGGCACCCTTGAGGGACCCTGAGGGACACTGAGCAGGAGAAGGGTGTGCTCAAACCTGTCAGCTGCACGTTGCAAGCTACATCAGGGGTACAGATACGAGATTCTATTAGAAGACCACAGCCATGATCCCAAAGATGGAGAATGAAGACCTAAACTGAGGCAGAGGCAGAGCAAAGAGAGAAGGAGGGATGAATGAGAGGTAGGAGATAAACTTGGCAGGAGGAGATTGGCTGGTTGGTTTTGGGGGCAGGAGGGAAGGAGAGGGAGGAAGGCTACCTAACTTCTGGCTTTGGAGATGTCAGATGTGAAAATGTCTCTAGCCAAGCCTGGTAATGGGGCAGAGATGCCCGCCTATTTGCTTGTTGTACACACACACACACACACACACACACACACACACACACACACAGACTCTAGAGGATGCAGGGAAACAGGCCCTGATAACAATGCTACTGGCCGAAGTGTAAACTGGTATGAGCTCATTGGAGAGTGATTTGACAGTATTCATCAAAAACATTTTTTAAATGCAGACACCTTTTGATTCAGCATTTCCACTTGTAGGAATTTACCCTGTAGATAAAACGTGTGTATATGTAACCTTGTATGTTTGAGTATGCATTGTGTCATTGTAGTCGCAGAACACTTGAAATAACCTAAGTATCCACCAATAAGGGCCTGGTTAAATATTAATACACCTTGTTATATCTATACCAGAGAATACCCTGTTGTCATGAAAAACAATGAGGTGGAACTGTATAAGCTGATAGATAATGGTTTCCAAGACATACTGGTAAACAAAACAAAGTAAGATTCATAACAATGGTGATGGTGTATTCCCACTTAGGTGAAATATAGAAATAGACACAAACATATGTGTATACTTTTGTACACTCTGGTAAGGTACTTGTGGCCAATCCTGAGGAGTGGGGCTGGAGGACTGAGATTCATCTAAGATATAAGGGACACATTTTATTATATATCTGTTTGTATTTTGAATTATTTCACCAGGTACATTTATTCATTTTTTAAAATAAAAAGAAGTTTGAAATTAAAAACCACGCACTCAGCTTCCTAAATACAATATCGAAAGCAGAGATCATAAATTCCATTTCTTTCCTTCAAATGTTGCTTGCATGCCCGCTATGCACCAGGTTCTTGGGTGCAGCAGCAAGCAAAACATGGGGGGGCAGGAAATAGACATTAAAAAAGTAATTACAAAATGAATATTACTAAAGGAGAAGTAGAAAGTGGTAAATAAAAAATCAACAACTTTTGTGCTGCCGATGCCAAATGGTCATCCTAAGATGATTTCTGACTGCAAGAGGGGGAAATGTGCCTTTGCAGCGGGGTATCTGGCTGTAACTAAAGGTTCAAAATTTGCATTGCTCTTGCAGGAATAACTTGACATTGGATACTTCCTGAGCAATGCAATGTCGTCACTTTTGACCATGCTACTGAAAGTGTGGTCCAAGGCCCAGCATGGCAACATCACCTGGGAGCTTGTTGGTGATGCAGAATCTCTGGCTCCACCCCAGACCTATTCAATCAGGTTCTAAACTTTACAAGATTCCCAAGTGATTCTTTATGCTATTATAGTTTGAGAAGTACGGACCCATAAAGCGTTCTCGAATACAGTGTTAAACCAGAACCTACTGGATGTACTTCCAGCTTGTGGGACGTACAGGAGGAAGAGGAACCAATGCAATAATACCATAAGGAAAGAGCTCCCCAGTGTGAACATTCTACAAGACAGCTGTCTTTGACTCAGGTAAGTCAATGTCAGGGAAAAAAAGGGAAAGGACTCTTCTAGATTAAAAAAATGCTGAAGAAAACAAAAAGTACTGAAGAGATAGAGCAATCAAAGGAAATGTGTGATCTTGATTTAATCCTATATGAATAAAACCAGCTGTTAAAGTCCTTGTGAAGATAATTGGAGAAATTTAACTGTGAACTGGAAAGATGATATTAGATATACTAGAAATAATTGTTCATATTCTCAGTTGTGAAAGTTATATTACAGTTATGAAGGAGAACGTCCTCATTCTTAGGAGATGTGTGAAAAATTAAATATTTTGGCTGAAGTATGATGTCCTTATCTTACTTTCAAATATATATATATATATATATACAGTAATGGCAAATGTTAAGTCTTGAGTCCATGTACTATTGTTCCTGCTTTTGTATATATTTGGCATTTATCATAGGAAATCAAGGAAATTGATAATAATTTTTTAAAAAACATGTATGTGTTTTGGACTAAATTAAAAGGTAACCAACAAACTAGAGAAAAGTACAACATAAATGACAGGCAAGTTGCCAGCCTTAATACACTAAATATATAAACAATTACAACAAGTTAATTAAAAACTCACTAAAGACATAGCCAATAAATATATTTTAAAATGGTCTCTTTCACAGGTAATCAAAGAAACACAGATCAACACAACGACTCTTTTCTTTTTTGACGCTCAAACTGAGATTCTCTTCAAGGCTGAAGCCCAGTGTTGGAGAGAGATGGAGAAACAGGCTCTGACGTGTTGCAGGTGGGTCTATCCATGCGTGCCAGTTTTGCTGTCGCAGCTCGAACTGCAAAAGTTATGGCCACAGTGTCCGGCAATCGGACTTGGTACTATTCATGGTTTCAAGGCATCCACTGGGAGTCTTGGAATGTATCCCCCTCGGATAAGGGCAGACTACTGTCCATTTGATCTCCAGAACTCTTGGGAGGTGTGGTCAGGAGGAGGGTCTGCCCTCACCCAGCCCACTTCATCTCAGGGCTCCTAAGGACCCGTTCAGAGGGGACGGGAGAATTTGTGCAGGTTGGGGGACAGCTGCCCAAGGTGCTGAGTCTGTGTGTGAAGCCGGTCTGTCTGTCAGCCAGACCCACCCCAGAGAGGGCTGCATTCCTTTCCTATTCTGAAGGGCATGGGTACCCTAGGGTCAGGGGTCGGAAATGGAAGCCTTGGCTTCTGGGACAGGGTGGCAGAGCAAAGTCCAAAGGCACTGGTTTATGACAACTCATAAAAACTCCAGGTGGAGCCACTGCTCCTGAGAGGCGTGGACAGAAAGAGCACTTGTGCCCGCTGGGGCCCTCTCTAAGTGGGGGTCCTGCTGAAGAAAAGAGACCTCAAGAGTGCCAGTGTCCCATCTGTCCTGGAGGGGTCCCAAGTGTGAAGCCCTGGCCCTACTTCTCTGGGTCTGGGGCTTCTAGAACCCGGGAATCCTGCCCCTCATTCCCCATGAACCATTCCCCCAGGGAAGGAGGGAGGACAGCTGAGCCTCCTTCTCTTAGTGGGTAGGAGGAAGGGTCCAGGTGCTCCTGACCCTCCCTGGACGGTGCTGTCTGTCCGCAGTGAGGCGGACCTGGGCGCCAGGCAGAAGTCCAGCCCATGCCTCTCTGCTTGCTTAGGAGCCAAGGGTGGGGCACATCACCTCTGGCTGTCAGGCTGTCGCTGGGCTCCGGGCACCCAGGGACCTGGCGGGCACCTGCCTCCCCACCCCCTCACCCATTCTTTCTCTCTCTGGGGCCCTATCTTCCCTTATATGGTGAAGGCAGTTCCTAGAGGAAGGGAGGGGGTGGGGACAAAGGTCGCTCTCCTGCAGCCAGCTTGCCACAATTCCCTGAGATCTCCCAGGTGGCAGCTGCCTCCCCCAGACAGGTAAGGCAACCTGGTGGGGAAACACGGCGACCATAGGTGGTGGGTGGGAGGGGGCAGGGCCCCCTGTGTTTTGCTGGCAGCTTGGGGTGTCCCACAGCAGCAGGGTGCAGGCCTGAGGAAGAGGCTCGGCCCTCTGGAGCGTGCGAAGAGCCAGAAGGCCACTGCGCCTCCAGCAAGAGAATTCTGCAGGCCTTGCCACAGACAACTGCTCCTCCTCCTTGTGTCCCCTACCCTACTTTGAGTGTCAACCATCCCCTATTGCCCTGGAACTTCTAGAGTTAAAACCAGGGCAGTCCTGGGCAAACCGGGACGAGTTGGTCACCCTGACCTCACTCCCCACCTCCCACCATAGTTCATCTCTTTGTCCATTTCTTTCTCATCTGAAATGGTTTGTTTCTTTGTGTTGCCATTCGCCTGACACTCCTGGGACCTCAGGGCCCTCCCTCCTGGGTCCCAGGGTGTGAGCAACAGCCACGAGGAATTGATGGGCAAAGACAGAGGCAAGGACAGAGGCATGGGCGGGAGGCAGCAGGGTCTTAGGTCCGCCCTAGCACGCACCTCTGCCCCATCTCCCCTGCACCAAGACCTGCCCGCTTGGCCTCCCCAGCCACGGAGGCCCCTTCAGCTGAAATGGAGGTGGGAACCAGATCCAGACTAGGCTCAGGACACACTGGCCACCGTCTTCTCAGGAAATCATGTGCTCGGGCATCCTCTAGGTCATTAGGGGCCGAGCCTGTGGGCTGGAGGGGGTGGGGAGTGTCCACTGCAGGACGATGGACTTTCTCTGATGGCTGGGACCTCACCCCCACTGCCTCTCCACATCCCTGTTGAGCTCAGGACTGCACGACTGGGATCTAGGAGCCGTGGCAGGTCCCCAGGGCTGTCCGGAGCTGCGCCCCAAGTGTAACAGGAAGCAGCAAGAAAGGCAAGATGGGACCTGCGGAGAGCAGGAGCCCTCACCCCTCCAGGGCCCCATGAGGGTCCTCCCATCCCACAGTTCAGTCTTTCAGCATCATGCATATTTGTTAAGCACCTACTATGTGCTAGGAGCTGGGGGCCACAAAGACAAACATGTCTTGGAGCTTGGGGACCTCAGACTCATAAACAGGTTCTTTCCTCATCGTGTGGTCAGGGGGCCAAGAAAGGGATCAGTCAAGGATGCCAAGGAGGGGCCCCTCACTCATCCTGAGGACTCTGGGAAGGTCTCCTGGAGAAACGAGATCTACACTGAGTCTAGAAGGGAGGCCTTGGGTGGAGGGACAGCGTGAGCAGGCGTGGGTGGAAGGCAGCATGGCTGCCAGGGCTGTGGCTGCCCGGCATCTCTAGAAGGCAGAGCACCAGCAGAGAGGGCGGGGGTGTGCGAGGAGGTTCAAGGGAGTTTAGGCAGGTAGAAGGGCAGGGGAGGTGAGGAGTCCAGGATGTTGCTCAGGTGGCTGACTTTGGGGTCTGGGGGTGACACACCCTTCCCTGGTCTGGGGACATGGAAGAGAGAGGAGTGCCGGCAGTGAGGGCGAGCCGTGAGTTCCAGCTGAGGGAGAAGACAGCCCATATCCAAACCCAGGCTCGTGCTGGCAGGGCGGGCGGCAGCGAGGAGCTCACAGCCCTCCCAACAGTTTGGGGGAGACAGGAGAGGCGAGGAGACCCCACTGAGGGGTGGGGGAGAGGTGGCTGCTTTGACCAACTTGGGTGTGGGGCAGCAGCAGATGGAGGAGTCTCCATGGCACGAGGCCACCTCAGAGCCACCCCTCTTGAGTCCCCTGCTCACCCTTGGTCCCAAGGAGGCCGCTGCTGCAGGGCCCTCCCAATCCTGATTTCTCTCCAGGGAGGGGGAGCACTGCCTTTTCAGGCCCCTGTTCCCCTGAATCCCCTCTCTGAGGGGCAAGAGGTGCCTCCTCATGCCTACCCTCCTGTTCCTTTGCTGCCAGTGCACTCCTAGAATCAGAGCACGTCCCTGGGTGGGACTTCAGACATCATCTACTCAGTTGACCCCCTCAGCTCACAGATGAAGAACGGGACCCACCCCTGTGTAGCTAGAGTCAAAGAGTCTGCCTTGGAAAGCAGGGATGGAGAAAAAGGTGGTGATCAAAAAACAGAAAACATTCCCCTCCTTTGTACTCAAATTGGTTCTGCTGAACCAGGAATCCTGGGAGCCTTGGGGACTCTGTGGGTTGAAAATAGCTGATGGGGCCAGATGTGGTGGCTCACACCTGTAATCCTAGCACTTTGGGAGGCCGAGGCAGGAGGATGTCTTAAGGTCAGGAGTTCAAGACCAGCCTGTGCAACGTATTGAGACGCCCGTCACTATAAAAATTAAAAGAAATTAGCTGGGCGTGGTTGCACGTGCCTGTTTTCCCAGCTACTCAGGAGGCTGAGGCAGGAGGATCACTTGAGCCTAGGAGTTTGAGGTTGCTGTGAGCTAGGCTGACGCCACGGCACTCTAGCTCAGGTAACAGAGCAAGACTCTGTCTCACAAAAAGAAAAAAATAATATTAAAAAAAAGGAAAAACACTGATACTCCTGTGCTCAGGCCAAGTCCCCAGGGACTCTGATTTCATTAGCCTGTGGTAGGAGGCCAGGTATTGGTACTTTATTTTCTGCCTTTTGGGAGGCAGGGCATGGGTGGATTTAAAACTCCCCAGAGATTCTAATACGAGCCAGGGCAGAGAACCACTTGTTCCTAGTTATCCTCTTCCTTGGTTTTGAGGCCCCTCCTCACCAGGGCCCACCCCAGTCTCCACGGAGCCTACCACCCCCCTGGCACGGGCTGCCCTGCACGAATGCTCCTTGAACTGATGAATAATGAATGAAAGGTCATGTGGCCCCCACGAGTCAAGTCTCCACGCACTGATAGCCTGCAATCTCTCTATCTAATCTCTCCTTGCACCTTGACTCTGAGTCACCTTTTACTCCTTGGAAACTCCCTTTTCTGAGCCCTGAGGGGTGGCTTCTCTCCCTGGCATTCTGGAGTTTGGGGTAAGGCCCTGCCCAGTCTCTGATCAGCGGCTAATTTCTTTCTAGTTTTAGTAGAGATGGGGTCTTGCTCTTGCTGAGGCTGGTCTCGAACTCCTGACCTCAAGTGATCCTCCCGCCTCGGCCTCCCAGAGTGCTAAGATTACTAGGCATGAGCCACCGCGCCCGGCCAGGAGCATCAGTAGTTTTAAAAAGCCCCCAGGTGATCCTGATGAGCAGCTGGAGTGAAGAACACAGCTACAGGTCAAAAAAGAAAGAGCAGATGTGATACGAGTAGCCTGGGGAGGAGAGATTTCCTCTAGTTCAATGGGTGGAGAGGTTCACAGCAGGACAGTTCACTCTGTCATTCATTCATCCTTCCCTCTCCCCTCTCCCTCTGCTCCTCCATCCATTCATTCATCCGGCAGGGTGCTGGCCCTGTGCAGACACTGGGCATTCAGTACTGAACGAGTAGAAATTGTCCCTGCCCTTGTGGGGTCTACGTCTTGTGGGCCACCAGAACAGTGACTGAGGGGTGCATGGTGGTAGCTGAGGAGGAGCAGGAAATTGTTGCATATAGTTTTCTTTTTATTGTGGTAAAATACACATACGATTTGCCATTTTATCCATTTTAATGCATACAATTCAGAGGCATTTAGTACATTCACAGTGTTGTGCAACCATCACCGCTATCTAGTTCCAGAACTTTTTCATCATCGCAGATGGAAACTCGGTACCTATCAGCAGTCGTTCCCATGGCCCCGCTGTCCAGCTCCAGCCACACTCGTCTGCTTCTGTCGCTAAGGATTGGCCTGTTCTGGTCATGGCGTATGAATGGGGCCGTACCCTAGGTGCCCTTCTGCAACTGGCTTGTTTCACTTAATATGTTTTCGAGGCTCATCCATGCTGTAGCAGGTGTCAGCACTTTGTCTACACCACCTTTTGCTTATCCGGTCATCTGTCCATGGACATTTGTGTCGTTTCCAACTTTTGACTATTTTGAAGCTAGCTGCTATGAATTTCGAGTACAAATTTTTGTTGGAATACCTGTTTTCAATTCTTTTGGGTGTGTACATCATTAAGCCTTTATTTAGTCTTTTATTTTCTATTTTTTAAAAAAATCTATACAATTTTTTTCATCAAGCGTGGCCTTGATAAAAGATTTTCAAAAAGAGAATTTATCTGGGGCTAGATAAGTAAGGGCCTTGAATGCCAGGCTGAGGGGTGGGGCCTTCAGTGGGCAGGTGCAGGGGGTCCCAGACGCCTGAGCAAGAGTGTCAAGTTCAGAGCCAGGTGGGAAGGCTGGAGGCTGGGCCCTCGGGGATCAGGGGCTAGACTGGGGAGCCAACCGCCCTCCTCCCCTCAGCCCCTGAGCCCCCCACCTCCCAGCACTGTTGGGAGCTCTCTAGCGCCACCCAGCTGGAAGGGCAGCACCTGGAACCAGGGTGCTTCCAGCCCCTCGGCCCTGCTCCCACGTGCCCTCTCCCCTAGGCTCACTCACCATGACCAAACTGAGTGCCCAAGTCAAAGGCTCCCTCGACATCACCACCCCTGGGCTGCAGATATGGAGGATCGAGGTGAGGCCCTGCCTGGGCGTGGGGGGCTCGCAGGCCTGGGCGGAGTGCGGGAAGGCAGAGTACCGGGCTTGCGGCTTGCTCTCGTTTTCCCCCACAGTCCTACCTGCTGCCCTCACCTCCCTCATTGTCCACACCCCCTGCCCTGCCCTCCCTGCCTTGCCTTTCCCTCCATCTCTCCCTCATCTGTCTTTCATCCTTCCTCTGCACATCCTCCATCCTCCTCCTCCTGCCTCTTCCTTTCCCTCCTTCTGTTTCCCTTCTGCCCCTTGCACACATTTTCCTTCTTACTTCTTCCTTTTCTCTCCTTTCCTTCCCGGGGCCCTGCTCTTTTTCTTTGCACCCTCCTCACACCCGTTCCCCTGGTCACCCTCCTCCTCCTGGGCCTCGGGGGTCCTGGGTGGTCTGGGGCAGCCCCCTCTGACCTCCTTTCTCTTCTTAGGCCATGAAGATGGTGCCTGTTCCTTCCAGCACCTTTGGGAGCTTCTTCGATGGTGACTGCTATGTAGTCCTGGCTGTGAGTGGGCACCGGCTGGGCAGGGGCAGAGCAGAGAGCACAGCCCACTGGGGAGAGCAGGGCAGGGCCGAGGCAGGAGTTACTGGGTGTGCCCAGGCGCTCAGCCTTGTGGTAGCTCTACAGGGGTCAGAGCTCTCCCTGTCCTTGAGTGGCTGAGCTCCCAGCTGAGGCGACCTTCTGTGGATTCAGTCTTAGGGGACCTCCTGAGCTGATGCCATGTTGCCTTAACTTGAGTCCATGTGTCCAAAATCCATAGTGATCTTTATGTCACCTTGATTTGCACCACACCCTGGTACCACTTGTACTATTAAGGCATTTGTATTTTTCTTTATATTGACTCATTTTTAAATTTCAAATATATTTATTTAACAACATAACTCTACACGTTACTGTAAATGGAAGGCAGTGCCGTGCATCACAACTAGAAAGTAGCTATAAAATACTCACGCAAACGTTTCCTGTACTGCGTTTGTTTGTCCACCACCTGATCACCTCGCAGACCTCTGAGGGTCCACTCGCTTCACTCTGGGAAAAGCTGCCTTAGTCCAAGCAAGTTATTTCCGAGATGAGGCGAGTGAGGCCCCGAGTGGGGAAGCGCTTGCCCCATGTCTCAGTGTCAGTGGCAGGGCTGGGCCCCGACTTGGGGCTCCCAACCGCCAGCCCAGTGCAGTTCCCCTTTGCCAGGCTCGCCTGTGGTCCCGGATGGCACATGTGCGGGAGGTCACAGGGAGCAGGAGGGGCTGTGGGAGCCCAGGGCCCCAGAAACACTGGACCCGTCTCCCTAGATCCACAAGACGGGCAGCAACCTGTCCTATGACATCCACTACTGGATCGGCCAGGCCTCGTCGCAGGACGAGCAGGGGGCCGCCGCCATCTACACCACGCAGATGGACGACTACCTGAAGGGCCGGGCTGTCCAGCACCGTGAGGTCCAGGGCAATGAGAGCGACACCTTCCGAGGCTACTTCAAGCAGGGCATTGTGTAAGGAGGGCGCACTGCGGCTGGGGGCATGAGGATTAGCAGTGGGATGGGGAGGTTGGGGCTCAACCCAGGGCAGGGAGAAGACCTGGGCAGGGGAGGCGACCTGGGCCCGGAAAGGGAGCCTAAGGCCGTGTGGGGAGCTGCAAGGGGGACCCTCATGGGATTTTGGTGATTTTTCTTTCCTTTTCCACTCCCCACCCTTATTTCTGCCACTGCTTTGTCCTTGGTCCACACGCTCTTCTGAAATCCTGTAACTCTCATGAATTGGCTCCTATCTGAGTGCCTTGGAGAGCTCAGTACCTAAGCAACCCTCCTCTGGCCAACAGGCAGATGGCTGCCTCGCCTTCTCTAAAGCAGGGCTAGCACAGTAAAACCCAGGCTGCTGGCTCTTCTGCACAAGTTGAAGTCCCAGCCCCCTGGCTTTTCCCCGGAAACACACGGGGTGGAGCTGAGTTGCTCCTGACCTGTAGGAAAGTTAGCCATAGCCCCCCACTTTTGTCTTGCTCCCCTCCCCACACTATGGCAATAGTCCACTCCTGTGGGCATTTGAGTGGCACCTCTCCCTTCTTTTCTTCCACTTCATTCCCTTGCCGTCAGGGCCCTGTCCCCGTCCACATTGCCCACTCTCTGCGTGCCACCAGCCCATCTTTGCAGGCCCCTCCACAGGGCAGGGACTAGGGTGAGGTGAATGAGGGTCTAGGGTGCAGACTTTTGGGAGGCTCTCACTGTCAGGGTCTTGCGGAGGCATGCACAGGCCAACCTTGCACTTGCAGGACCCTGACACTGAGCAGCTCCTTAAATTCTGCACCTTAAGTGCCTCATTCACTTTGCCTAGTGCCCGCCTGACTGTCAGATGCCCTCACCGGCAGCCAGGCAGCCCAGGACCTGGGAGGGCAGGGGCCTGGTACACCCCCCCAGCCACCTCCCTTGGGTCAGCTCACCTCTCCTCTCAGGATCCAGAAAGGGGGCATAGCTTCGGGCATGAAGCATGTGGAGACCAACTCCTACGAGGTTCAGCGGCTGCTGCACGTCAAGGGCAAGAGGAACGTGGTGGCCGGAGAGGTGGGCAGGTCCCCACCGGGGCAGTGGCCGGGGCTCCGAGGCCCCACTGAGGACAGAGGGCAGGGGCTGAGGAGGGAAGAGGGGCAGGATGGTGGATGACGAGTGGGCTCTGAGTGGGGGCTGGGCCTCCTCCCCCGTGGCTCCCTAGGTGGAAGTGTCCTGGAGGAGTTTCAACCGAGGAGATGTTTTCCTCCTGGACCTGGGGAAGCTTATCATCCAGTGGAACGGGCCGGAGAGTAACCGCATGGAGAGACTCAGGGTAATCCGTCTGTGCACCACACCTCCTCCTCAAATCCCCGCGTGCCCCTGCCTGCTCCTGCCCAGACTGGCCCCAACCCAGGCCTCTGGCCCCTGACTGCTGGCGACGGTGTGTTTGAAGGTGGAGCTGTTTCCATGTGCATGGGAAAGGCATGCATGTTGGAGTTTGCGTGTGTGTACTTGCGGCTGATCCACTGAGATGGAACAGTCCCTGCAGGGCGGCAGACCCCGTGCCAAGCCCTGGGGACTCAGGGGTGAATGAAATGGGCAGAGCCCTGCCCTTGCTCTGGCCTCCAGCAGGCTGTCCTGGGGCAGGGGAGACAGACGTAAAGGGAGTGACTGGAGAAGTATAAGGGAGGGATGGTGAGCTGGGGGCTCAGGGGAGGCTCTGGGACATGGGGTGGGCTGGGGTCTCCCAGTGCAGCAGGAGCAGCAGAGCAAGTGGGGCAGGTCTCGCAGGGGCAGGCTGTGCAAACAGGCTGGGGTTTATTCTCAGTGCCAGGGGGGCCATTGAAGGTCATTGTGACTTCTGAGTGGGGATGGGGCTGGGGAGAGGCCAAGGGAAGCGGGGAGCCCCTGCAGCCATCCAGGGGAAGTGGGGGTCGGTGGGGAGGCGGCGTCCAGGCTGGGCCTTGGGAGGTGGAATCCACCAGAAGTACTTGTGTGTTGGAAGAGGGAGAAGGGAGAGAGGAGGGAGGCCAAACTCAAACCAGGGGGACGGACGGACAGACGGACGGAGTCCCATTTCCTGAGGTGGGAAAGATCAGGAAGCCACAGACTTGGGGGGAAAACAGAGTACTCCATTGTGGTCACCTTAAAATGAGGCTGTCTTCCTGGAACTTGGACAAACAAGTTGGGAAAGAGCTGGGCTGGAGGCAGAAATATGGGCATCCACGATCTCGACAGCCTGGGGGCAGTGGAGAGAGAGAGCCGACCTGGGATTCAAAGGCAGGAACTTGGACATCAGGCCGAGGAGGGTGAGCCCTGGTGTGTGAGTGTGACAGTGTGTGGTGGATGTGTGTGTACATGCGCATACGTGTGCACGTGTTTGTGAGCACACGTGGGGCTGTGTTGCACTGTGCACATGCAAGCATGCTTTGGGGCAAAGAGACTGAGCACTGTGGTCCCTGGCCTCAGCTCTTGTCCAAAACTGTGAAGTCAAATCACAAATGTCAAACACTGTCAAAGCTGCAGGCCCGGCAAGCCCCGCCACGGGGAATGCTGCTGTCCCCGCTGCCTTTCCCTGGGTTTCCTCACGCTCCTGAGAAGCTCAGCCCCGGGGAGGGGGAAAGCTGGGCAGCTGCCTCAGCCCTTGTGGCTGCTGTGGGTGAGCTGAGCTTGCACCGTGGGGCGTAGGGTGGCAGGCGTTGCCTTGTCCCCTGCCAGCCTTCATGGGCCACCGGGGCCTTCCTGCAGGGCATGACCCTGGCCAAGGAGATCCGAGACCAGGAGCGGGGCGGGCGCACCTACGTGGGCGTGGTGGACGGGGAGAACGAATCTGCGTCCCCGAAGCTGATGGAGGTGATGAAACACGTGCTGGGCCAGCGCAGGGAGCTGAAGGCAGCCATTCCCGACACCGTGGTGGAGCCGGCACTCAAGGCTGCCCTCAAGTTATACCAGTGAGTGCGTGGCAGCATCTTCCTGGGGACAGGGGCCTGACTGAGGGGCTTAGGCTCCCCGCTGCCTATGCCTTGCCTTTGTCCTGCAGCATGTCTGACTCGGAGGGGAAACTGGTGGTTCGGGAAATCGCCACACGGCCACTCACACAGGACCTGCTCAGTCACCAGGTGAGAGGGTCTGGAGGCCCCCAGCCCACAGCAGCCACCTCTTCCCAAGCAGGGGAAATTCCAGGGCGCTGGGAGGGAAAGAGGCTTTTTCGCACGCGAGGCTGCCCCAGCGCGCCACCCCAGCACCTGCCTCTCAGCTGGGGCTGTCCCCCCGACTCTAGGACTGTTACATCCTGGACCAGGGGGGCCTGAAGATCTACGTGTGGAGGGGGAAGAACGCCAACAACGAGGAGAAGCAGGGAGCCATGAGCCAGGCACTGGTAGGGACCGGGCTGGGCTGGGGCCGGGATGAGGGCCAGGGCCATGGGAGGAGGAGCAGGCAGCAGCAGGGAGGGCAGGAGGGCTCAAGCCAGAGCACAGCGCCAGGCAGGGCCAGGGAGGACTGGGAGAGGCCATTCTGTAGCCATTCTGGGGCTTCTCCACATACCAGGGAGCCAACCACCAGGCAACCCTGGGGCCTCCTCAGGATGGGGAGCTCCCTCCCTGCATTTGAGCTGGGTGTAGAGAGGGGAGGAAGAAATGGAGGCCGGCCTTTCTACAAAAGGGGATTGGGTCAGCTGGGGGCCTGGGCCAAGCCAGAGTTTGGGGTCATTGCTGGGGCTGGAGTTAGTAACCCTAACCAGCTTGGGGCCGGTGTTGGGCTGGGGTGTGGGCTCAGGGTTACAGTTGCGGGCTGGGCATTAGGGTTAGCAATGAGGTGGGGTCAGGCTAGGGGCCAGATTTGGCCTTAGGATTGGGATCGGAGTTAGGTTTGGGGTCAGCCTCACGTTAGATTCAGGGTTGAGGACAGAATAGGGCTTGAGGCCAGTGTTAGGTTTGAGGTGGTGTCTGTTTTGACCTTGAGGTTGGGGTCAGAGTAGGGTTAGGTTTGGGGTCAGCATTGGGATTGGGGTTGGGTTTAGGTTTGGGACCAGAGGTAGGTTTGATGGTGGATCTGGCTGGGGGTAGAGCCAGGCTTTGGGCTACCCTGGGGGTGAGGGCTGGGGGAGGGACATGGCCCCCCAGCCACTCCCTTCTCTTCCCAGAACTTTATCAAAGCCAAGCAGTACCCACCAAGCACGCAGGTAGAGGTGCAGAACGATGGGGCGGAGTCGGCTGTCTTTCAGCAGCTCTTCCAGAAGTGGACAGTGCCCAGCCGGGCCTCAGGCCTGGGCAAAACCCACACTGTGGGCTCCGTGGGTGAGGACGAGGGCCTCGGCAGAGGAGGAGCTGGGATCCAGGGCCTGGGCTGGGAGAGCAGCTTGGCTTCCACCCTCCTTCCCTGACGTGCCTCCTCCATGCACTCTTACCCTGGCTCTGGGCTTCTCCTGGTGGGGTGGGACATGAGGGGACACAGACAAACTTGCGTTGTTCACAGAAAGGGAGCTGAGAATGACCTGCCTTTCATCTGGGATGGGGTCAGGCCTCCCTGGGAAGCAAATGGCTTCAGTCTCTCAGCAGACAATAGTTGCTGAGGGCAGGCCCGGTGCCAGGCGCCTGGGGGAGGATAAGAGGAGAATATGCGTCCTTGTCCCTCATCGTCCTAGAGCTCACTGTTGAGCTGGGAGACAAGATCAATGCTGGAAGTCTGAATGCTGTAGGGGTCAGGACGGAGGAGGTCAACAAAGCTAAATCCTTGTTCTTGTCCCTCTCCTGGCTTCCCCAGGAGACACTGATGAAGCAGCAGCCTCAGGGGCAGGGAGATAGGGTTCCGTGCGGTAGCTCTGCTGCTCTCTCTCTGTGCGACCTTGGGTAGGCTACTGAATCTCTCTAGCCTTGGTTTCCTCATCTGTAAAGTGGGTCTAAGAATTGCAGCCACCACTCAGGGCTGTTGTGAGGACCTGGAGGACCTCCGCTGGTGACAGTTGGTGTCATGATTCCCCCCACTCCAGCCAAGGTGGAGCAGGTGAAGTTTGATGCCACGTCCATGCATGTCCAGCCTCAGGTGGCTGCGCAGCAGAAGATGGTAGACGATGGGAGTGGGGAGGTACAGGTATGTGCACGGAGGGAGGCCGTGCTGGGTGGAGCAGGGCTGGTGGAGCCTGTCCTGGACCTCACACCGGCCTGACACTGGCCCCAGGTGTGGCGCATCGAAGACCTAGAGCTGGTGCCTGTGGACTCCAAGTGGCTAGGCCACTTCTTCGGGGGTGACTGCTACCTGCTGCTCTACACCTACCTCATCGGCGAGAAGAAGCACTACCTGCTCTACATTTGGCAGGTCAGGCGCCACCCTGTCCCACCCAGAGCACAGCCAACCCAACTTCCCCTTCCACCTATTCCTGCCAAGTGGCCGTCATCCTGGGGTTGAATACCTCTGGGGATGGGGAGCTCACCCCCTCAAGAGGCAGCCCATTCTATCTTGGGACTGCTTTGGCTGTGAGACTCTACTAAGTAGCCTCATTCACAATCCTTTTCCTTTTGATTCCTGAGTCTCCTTCCCAATCTCCATTGTTTCTGCACACTCTGTTCACCTGCTCTGCCTGTGGGTTTCCATGTCTAGATGTGAGGGAGCAGGGAGATGGGTGCTTCCCTGAGGAAGGAGCAAAAAGGAGGAGAGGAGGTTTGGGGTCAAGGCTGGGGTTGCACGTGGGTCAGGGCTGGGCTGGGGCTGGGGTCAGAATTGAGGTCTGGGTCAGGCTGAGATTTGGGCTGTGTCCAGAGTCGGGTTTGGTGGGGGAACAGTTGGGTTTGGGGCCAGGTCAGAACTGGGGATGAAGTTGTTGCTGAGGCTGAGGATGGGGTCAGGATTGGGGCCAACCCATCTGCTGCCTTCCCTCCTGCTCATCCCAGGGCAGCCAGGCCAGCCAGGATGAAATCGCCGCCTCGGCCTATCAAGCCGTCATCCTGGACCAGAAGTATAACGATGAACTGGTCCAGATCCGGGTCCCGATGGGCAAGGAGCCGCCCCACCTCATGTCCATCTTCAAGGGACAAATGGTGGTCTACCAGGTGTGGCTGCTGGACTGAGGCACCTGGCAGTACCCACCTAGGCGGGTGGGCGTCCAGGAGACGGGGAAGGGTACTGCGGTGGGGGTGGGGCTGAGGGTGAAGCCCATTCTTCATAGCAGAGGGCCATCAAAGGCTCCATCACCTGTGTGGAATTAGTAACAGGAACAACCATTCGGTTACTTTAGAAATACGTGGAATGAGCCCTCGCCATGTGCAAGTACATCTGCCCTCCACTCCCCAACTCCTTGAATTTTCTGCCTGAAAAAGGAAGTTATTTTGGCTTGATTTGCCTAAATGAAGCCCATGGGAAAACTCCATTGGTACCTTCCAACAAAATGTAATAGACATCTCATGCAGTCATTTAAGCAATAATCTACTTATTGAGCATCTACTAAACACACAGTCCTTTCCAATTTCACCCAGCAAGGAGAAGATGGCACGTCATTGTGCCCAAGCAGTGAGCTAACAGTCTGTGGTTAAATGCTAGAAATAAAAGTTGAGCCGAGAGGGGAGCGTGAATACAGCCATCTGGGATTGGCCGTAGAGGTCCTGGGGAAGGGGACTTAGCCTCGTGATGGTGCAGCAGAGGATCTGGAAGGGCAGACAGACTCCGCCCAAACTCTCCTCTGGTTCTGCTTGTGCTCTCCGCTGCCCCATCGTCTTCTGGACTCAGTTACTCCTGCTTTCTCTCCCTGCCTTCTCCCCACACCTGCAGGGAGGCACCTCCCGAGCTACCAACTTGGAGCCTGTGCCCTCCACACGCCTGTTCCAGGTCCAGGGAACCAGTGCCAACAACACCAAGGCCTTTGAGGTTCCAGCCCGGGCCACTGCCCTCAACTCCAATGATGTCTTCATCCTCAAGACCCAGTCCTGCTGCTACCTATGGTGTGGGAAGGTGTGTGCAGGGCCTGGAGGCCCCCCCAGCCCCAAGTGGGTCCCGGAACCGCCAGGTCTGAGAGCTGGCTGACTGCATCCTGCCTGCTCCATTCCCAGCTGCCTCTGCAGCCCAGTCTCCCTCCGCCACAGCTCTGGGTCTATCTCTCTGCCCCGTCTCTGACAATCCTCAGATTCTCTGCCTCTATGTCCGAATCCATCTCCGTTGTTCTGTGTGTCTCTGGCCACCACTGTCTGCCCCAAGGTTGGTCTGTCTTTATGTATTGGGATTTCTTTCTCTCACTACCTTGTGCCTGTCACTGCCTCTCCCTTTGTCTCTGTAAGGAGGACTCACAGTCTCTTGGAGTCCTTCTCCCACCCTCTAAGAGGAATGCAGACTCCTGTGTCTCCTCTGCTATTCTTTGGAGTGTCAAGGACAGGAGAGGATGGGAAAACTGTCCCTGCATTGGCTGTGGGATCCTGATCAGACTCAGGGTCCTGATCTAGGAGAGTCCTTGCAGACCCTGGAACTTTGGGCAGTGAACGTGGCAGAAGAATGGGGGTGGAATGGCACCAGAAATGGTCTCCCCCAGCTTGGCCGACCCCACTTTTTCCCAGGGCTGTAGCGGGGATGAGCGAGAGATGGCCAAGACGGTTGCTGACATCATTTCCCGGACGGAGAAGCAAGTGGTGGTGGAAGGGCAGGAGCCAGCCAACTTCTGGATGGCCCTGGGCGGGAAGGCCCCCTATGCCAACACCAAGAGGTAACTCTTGGGTCCCCCTGCCTCAGCTCCCCTGCAGAGGCTGCAGCATCTCCACCTCTGTACCTAGAGCCTGCAGCTGGCACGGATTGAGGGCTCTGTGTGCCAGGCACTATGCCAGGCCCCTAGGGCTACAAGATGAATAAGAGGCAGCCCAGGCCCTTGAAGTTTCTTGGCCCAGGAGTTGTATCTGTGCTGCTCACCATGGTATGCCCAGGGCCTGGAGGGGTATTTCCTTGGCAAAGGGAGTTCATAGCCACAGGAGGCAGCTCAAAGAGAGGGACAGGGCTATAGGTTTGCCCTTTAGGAAGAACGTGCCAGAGCCCAGTCCCTGCCTTTAGGTGTTGACATAGGCCTGGGATACTGAGGAGCACCAGCCATAAACCCTCTTTCAAATGATTATGATTTTTCTTTTTCTTTCTTTCTTTCTTTCTTTTTTTTTTTTTTGAGACAGAGTCTTGCTCTGTTGCCTGGGCTAGAGTGCTGTGGCGTCAGCCTAGCTCACAGCAACCTCAAACTCCTGGGCTCAAGCAATCCTCCTGCCTCAACTTCCCGAGTAGCTGGGACTGCAGGCACTTGCCACTACGCCTGGCTAAGTTTTTTTATTTGTAGTAGAGACGGGGTCTCGCTCTCACTCAGGCTGGTCTCAAACTCCTGAGCTCAAGCGATCCTCCCGCCTTGGCCTCCCAGAGTGCTAGGATTACAGGCGTGAGCCACTGCACCCGGCCTCAAATCATTTTTCTAAAGAATATCCATGATCCACTAATTCCCCACTTCAAAAGCAAAAGGGCAGGTGCTACAGTAGCAGCAGGAGGCATAGAGGAAAGATATCAGGAAGAACTTCCTAACAGGGCTATGGAAGAGCAACTAGAATGCATGTCTGGAAAAGCAGTGGGCATTTCTCCCTTAGAGCACTCTTGGGACACTCTTGGGACCCTTTTGTTAATCAGAAGACAAAGCATTTGCTAAGAGATGCCTTTCCATGCCAGAGTCCCCCCTCAGAGCTCTACATCCTTGATTCTCCTTTCCCCTCACCTTTCTCCTGCCAACACTGTCTTCTCTCCATCCTGCAGACTGCAGGAAGAAAACCTGGTCATCGCCCCCCGGCTCTTTGAATGTTCCAACCAGACCGGGCGCTTCCTGGCCACAGAGATCCCCGACTTCAATCAGGATGACTTGGAAGAGGACAATGTGTTCCTGCTAGATGTCTGGGACCAGGTAGGATGGAGGGTCTGGGAACCCCTCATCACCCACTTTAATCCCCAGAGCCAAGAAAGAGTGGCTTCAGGGTTAGGTAAGTGTCAGCATTTTCTTGGCCCTCATGTGCTTTCTCCCTGGGAATGGTATGAACACCAGGAGCCTAAGAGAACAGAAGGAAGATGGGGAGGAATGTGCTCGGAGGGAACGCGGGGCAGGCAGAACTTTTCTCTCCCAAAGTTCTATGTATTTCACATGGCAGCAGGAGTGATTTTGAGAATCTTGGGCTCTGGAGAGACTGGAAGTCACACATATTTGTAGAATATCCAAGTAGAGGGCATCTGTCCAACTTCCTCATTTCCCAGCTGCAAAATCAAGGCCAGTGGGGCCTGTCCTGAGTCATTTGGCTGGGCAGTAGCAGGGTCAGGGCTCTACCGTTGGACATTTGGGATGAACTGAGGCCAAGGAGCACAGGAAGGACTGACTGAGCTCCCCGGATGTGCGACAGATTTTCTTCTGGATCGGGAAGGACGCCAATGAGGAGGAGAAGAAGGCCGCAGCCACCACTGTGCAGGAATACATCAAGACCCACCCCAGTGGCCGTGACCCCGAGACCCCCATCATTGTGGTGAAGCAGGGCTTTGAGCCCCCCACCTTCACAGGCTGGTTTCTAGCTTGGGATCCCTTCAAGTGGACTGTGAGTAGTCCCAGCCCGACACGTGCTTCTCTAGGTGGCTTCTTTGTGGCACACTCCTGAAGGCAGGGTGGACTCTCACAGGCCTTTCTTGTCCCTTCGGGATATCTGACTTGCTTATTTATAGAGAGGTTACCAGGGGGCTCAGAGTAAAAAGGCTGCAGTAAGACCATGACACCCTCTGTTGAGAGAGAGGGAAGAAGTCCATCAAAAACCTAGGCTAACGGCAGTGCCTTGTCTGTGTGTATACTTAGCTCAGAACTGCTGGGTATTAAAGGTTAGAGCTGTACTGACTATTTATTTTTTATTTTTTATTATTTTTATTTTTTAATATTTTTTAAAATTTTTATTTTTGTAATTTTTTAATTTTTATTATTTATTTATTTATTTATTTTAATTTTTATCTTTTTTTTCCCCCTTTACTTGGGTTAAGACTTGTCCAATGTACTGACTATTTAAAATTAAACAAAATGAAAATTCAGTTCCTCACTAGCCAAAATTTAAGTGCTCAGCAGCCACACGTGGCCTGTGGCCAGTGTGTCAGACAGCGCAGGTAGAGAACGTTCTCATCCCCGTAGCAACCTTCTACGAGACAGCGCTTGTGGCTCCGCCCAGCTGAAAGGAAATACATCAGCTCTTAAGGACAGACAAATGGCTTCCAGGCACTAAATTCTAAGCAAAATGGGTCGCACGTGCGGTCTTTACCTGAGCAACCGTGTGTCAGGCTTCCACAGGTGTTTCCTGAACACAGACGGGAGCCGAGGGCGGGTCCTCAAAATGAGCTCCAGGAAGGGTTTTCTGCAGGGAGGAGAAATGCCAAGGTAGACTGAGCCTGTCCTGATCGCCCCAGGGACTCTGAATTGGCACAACAGATGAGTTTTTTTTTTTTTCTTTAATTCTTTGGTTGATGGGCTGGTGGAGTCAAACAAATGTCAAGGCAGCAAATCTAGAGGCCAGATCTTCTCCAGCCAGCTCCAGTGCCCCGAGTCGATAACCCTGGTACCCCCTTCCTCGCCTCAAGTCTGTGCTGGCTTCTGTCTCAGCCTCATTCGTTCAGCATAACGTAACTCCTGGTGTGCCACACTCCATGCCAGGCCCCGGGATATGGAGCTGGGGCTTCTCAGGGAGCCATGGTCCCTTCACTCCTCTGCAGCAGGGCTCCCTCCAGGCTCAGGGAGGAGCCCACCCGGTCCCCAGCGTCTACACAATGTAGGCAGGTTCTCCACGCTGCGGGTGGCTGTTTACACTGGCCTCTGCAGGTGGGAAAGGTCATATTCCTCTCCATCCCATAGCCAGACTGCGCAGGGGCCGATAAAAAGCCTGCCCCGCCCCTTCTGATCCAGCAGCCCCTCGGGTCCCCATCCGCACCATCCGACTTCCGTTTTCAGGGAACCCCCTCCAGCCTCAGCCTGAGCTGCCTCTTCCCTTTCTCACCACCAGGCTCCAGAGCAGCCTTCTTTCCACTCCTGGAGGAAAATGGCCGTTTGTCCCCGCTGCTGAGACCCAGGTTTAATTTGTTATTTACTTTATATGCAGAATGCCAAATCCTATGAGGACCTGAAGGCCGAGCTGAACAACTCTTCGGACTGGAGCCAGATCAGTGCTGTGAGTCTGGGCCAGGGCAGCTGGGCCCTGCAGTGGTCAGCTGCAGTCAGCCCCGTGGGAGCCGAGAATGCTCCAGAGGGGACGCCAGTGTCCTGTGCTTTCCTCCCCATTTCTCCCTACTTCTCACGGCAGTTCTCCTTGCTGTTTAACTCTAATGGCTCTAGCAGTTTTGTTTCTTCCATTTCCTAGTGAAATTTTATCATGCATACAAGTCTGGGTGATGGAGGGGCATATTAAAATGCATATTCCAAGGCCCCATTCCCAAACATTCTGGTTTGTAGACTTTGGGTTAGCACCCAGGAATCTGCATGTTTTAAATAAAAGGTCCAGGTAATTTGGTATAGTTAGTCCATGCACTACACTTTTTTGAGAAATAATGATTTCTTTACACTGTCAGCCTTGGGATCCCTTCTCCAGGGAGAATAATTGCAACTTCTTTGATCTTGCAGTGAGTTAACAGAAATGTATTTGGCCTGTAGGCCTGGGATATGGGAATATGAAATCAAAGCCTTTCCTTGGAGAAGTTCACAGGCTTACAGGGGAAACAAGACAGAGCTAACTCTGCAGAAATGTCCCCAGAACCTGAAAGCAGTTTCACCAACTCATTGGGGTAACCAAGAGATGGTTTAGAACCCAGTGGCACTCGATAAACCCTTCTTGTTGGACTGACAGTGCAGATTGGCAAGTATAGATAGGTCAAGGCTAAGAGAATTTATGGATGACAATTTCATAACGGGTGAGAGAGAGGGTCATAAATATCCATGCTAGATCTCAAACTCTGGGGGAAGCCACAAAGAAGTTAATAAGTCATTGACAAAATTGTCATTTTGCACCAACTGACTTTGGTCTGATACAGAGTATTAGCTCATGGGTCCCCCCCAGTGTGTTGTGTTCTTATGAGTGTGTGTGTGTGTGGCCGGTGGGATGGGTCATGGGAGGTTTCTTGAAGGTGTTGCCCTAGAACCAATGTTGACTTTAGAGAGAAAGGCACCCTGAGAGGTAGCCACATACCAACTAAAGTGATTTCCTTTTCTTCCCTAGGAGGTCACAAGCCCCAAAGTGGATATGTTCAATGCCAACACCAAACTCAGTGCTGGGCCTCTGCCCATCTTCCCCCTGGAGCAGCTGGTGAACAAGCCTGTGGAGGAGCTCCCTCAGGGTGTGGACCCCAGCAGGAAGGAGGTGGGTCAGACTCTTGAAAGAGTACAAAGAAGACGTGGCTTGTCCATTTTTTGGTCAACCCTAGTTGACCCCCAGATGAGGCCCTGCGGGTGATTAGGTGCTGAGGATGCCCCGGTGAACAAGACAGACTGGGTCCCGCCTTCATGCCAGCTTACATCCCTGGGGAGAGATCAGAGAAGCCTGATAAACTATCGTTTAATTTCAGGGCTGATAAATGCCAGAGAGGTGAAGTATAGGGGCCAAGAAGAGTATTACAAAGAAGAGCCCAATTTAGTCAGAGGTTTCCTTCTGAAAGGTGAACAGGAATTACTGAGACAAAGTGAGTTATTCCTGGAGAAGGGACAGCAAATGTGAAGCCAGAGGCAGGGAATAAGCACAGTGGGGCGAAGCCGCAAGGTGGCCAGACTGGCCACGGTGTTGAGAGCTGGGAGGGAGGCAGGGCTGAGTGGGGCAGTACCTTCTACCCCATGCTAAGGATCATATCGTCTATCCTGAAAGTGAAGGTTAGCTATTATGGTTGAAGCAGGGGAGTGACAGTCAGATTTACATTTTAAAAAGATCACTAGAGCTGCTCAGTGTAGAATAGACTAGGAGGTGACAAGAGCAGCCATAGGGAGACCAGTTAGGAAAGTGTTACTGCTGTCAGGCTGAGAGATAGGTAGGAACTTAGACTCGGTCATGATGGAGAGGGTGGAGAGAAGGAGATGGCTTAGAGAAGGAGTTAGGAAATGAAATCAATGACACGTGTTAATTACTGGATAAAGAGTGTGACAGAGGGGAAAATAGCGTCATCCTCCAACACAGAAAACCCTGGGTGAAACTAAGCTTGGGGGTGGGGCAATCATGAATTTAGTGGTAGCTACATCCTTTGAGGCTCCTGGAAGACATCCAGGTTGAGACACATGTTCGGTGAGCAGGCAATTCAGAGGAACACCGGGGCAGAGATATGAATCCATCTGGTACCTCCAGTGTAAGGCCTGCGTGGGTCACGTGCGGAGAGAGCACAGCAGGAAGAGCTTGTTAAAAGCGCCTTCTAATATTCATTCTTTCTTTGTGAAGATCCAAAATAGACTTCAAGTCTACCTTAGGGATGTTGAGAAGAGAGAAAATTTACTCCGTGTATAGTCATAAAGAAGTCTTACAAATGCATTCAGGAATCTGCAGAAGAGAGATACGTAGTTTCTTCTAGAACATCAAAGTCTGTTAAGGGTTTGGGCTCAATGTGTGTGTAACTGTATTGTTCTCAGAACATTTCAGTCCTGCCTTTTACCTTGGAGAGCACATGCACGTATTCTCTCCTGGATCCTCCAGCTTGTGGGGTCGCTGGAAGGCTAGGAAACACCTGTGTTTTCACTGTAACATTGGGACGATCCCGGTGTGAGTGACGAGCTTAGCCCAGATCCTGGTACTCTGCAAATGAAAGCTGTTGCTATCATGGCTTGTTCTTCACCTGAGAAAACAGGTCTAGAGAGGGGAAGTGACTTGCCTGCCTAATGTCACATAACTAGTTAGTTGCAAAGCCAGAGCAAGAACCAGCTCTTCTGAGTCCCACTGTTACCATCATGTCATGTGGCATAAAGGAAGTATTTCCAAAGCAAAGGGCAGCCAATGCTATTGAACCAGAGGGTTGACAGGAGGCTGACATGGATTGCTTATTTTGAATGGAACAGACAGACTCGGTGTCAAGGCAACCCCATCATGGTAGAAGCAGTCAAAGAAGGCTTAGATTCTTTTTAAAAAAATCAGTTGTCTGTTGCTGATTTTTTATCACGAGAGTAGTGTATATTCTTTGGGAAGAGCTGAGAATTCAGTGCCAAGTGGGGAAGATAGGAGAGGTTTTCAGGCTTCTCTGGCTGCTCCAAACTTGGAAGGTGAGCCAGTGACAACAGTGGAGCGGTGGGTCTGGCTGCAGGCAGCAGCAAGAGGGTGATCTGTTTGAGTACTGGGGAGTAAACCACACGGAGGCAGATGTGGGCATGGGTGAGGCTGGTAATCAGCTGGCAGGATGACAGGGTTCAAGAACAGGACCAATGGAAAGATGTAAGTCCACTGGGATGGGCAGTCCCTGCTATCTAGCCTGAGGGGTCAGAGTCCAGCAGTCTTGACAAAGTTGAGGACCCAGCCTGGCTGCACCAGAGAGGGCACTGTGGAGCCACTTGAAGAGACATAGGACATAGCAGCCACAGCTGTGATGAACCTGGGGGGAGGGTGCAACAAACTTGGGGTATGGCAGTTCTTCCCCACCCACTGATGCCCAAACCATTCATATTTACTCTTTTCTTCCAAAACAAGGCCTTCCACTGCTTGGCCTGGGGGAGTGGGGAACGTTGCCAGCATCCAGCTCCCAGGAGGCTTGAGGAGAGAATGCCTGGGGTGGGAGGAAAATCTAATGACACCTTAGAGAGAACTGGAGCATCAGACCCCCACCCCCACCCCCACGACCAAGCTTGAAATCCACCTACAGCTGTTTCCCCAGAAGCTGTTCGATTCAGGGTTTCTGTGGGAGTCAATAAAACGTTCCCCAGGGCAACTCCACGTTAGTAGAGCAGCTGTGTTAAAGGAAACCCACTGCTTTCACCTCTGCTCTGTCCCCACCTCTTGGTGCTTGGGGAAGCAGAGATGAAGGCTAGGAGATGCTGTTTTATGGCAATTTTACTTTGGGGCACGTATGAGGGTGCGTTGAGGGTATGTAGTTTGCCTTAAATAGTATCACTATCATATCGTCTCAGAGCTGGAAACAAAGGTCCTTTCAGTCAGTTCTTTCATCTTATTCCTGAACATAATCAAGGCCTAGAAAGGTAGTGATTCCCAGTTGTGATTTTCAAGCCAAGAGTAAAAAGGTAAAATTGTGCTATCTACTCTTCTAGATCATTCACAGGATGAAAGAAGCCAGTACAAGTCAATATCCATATATTTTGTCTTCTACTCAGCGAGGCAAAATTTGACTCTGAATTTGTTCCTTGGCCTTCCTAGCTTCTCCTCTTAGAATCCTTCTCTCACCACAGTTGTACCTTCTGCTGCTACCCTTCCACCATCTCTAAGCAAAACCTGCTCCTACAAAATAATCTGGCTGATGCATTCACAATAGAATATAAAAGACTGATGAGGTTTAACATGTTGTCTTTTAACCAGGAACAAACTTGTAAGCCAAAAGGGATGGAGCTATCTATAATGGTAAAGTTCTAGTCAAAAGCAAGTGTAATAGTATACCTTGCAGGTTTGGGAGGGAAAGATGACAAGAAGCCTTTATAGTTTGCCTGAAACCACTCATAGAAGGTAGAATCAGTTGGTACAGTAGAGGATGTATTGGAATCAGATGACCTTGACTTTCTTGAACTTTAGCTTTATTACCTGAAAATGGGAATATTCAAATTTGCCTCAGTGTCTTTGTAAGTGCCACAGTAGTACATGTTAAGTTAGATTGCTATTTTGTTCTGTCCATCAGGGCTAGAGTGGACCCTACTTCCCTTGCTGCCAGTCTATTAACTTGATCCAAAGCAAGGTAGAGCCCAGGAGGGAGACCCCTCTCAAGGGTGATGGGCTTTTGCTACAAGAACCATATGTCCTGTGACAGCAACGAAATCTTTTTTTTTTTTTTTTTTTTTGAGACAGAGTCTTGCTTTGTTGCCCAGGCTAGAGTGAGTGCCATGGCGTCAGCCTAGCTCACAGCAACCTCAAACTCCTGGGCTTAAGCAATCCTACTGCCTCAGCCTCCCAAGTAGCTGGGACTACAGGCATGTGCCACCATGCCCAGCTAATTTTTTCTATATATATTTTTAGTTGTCCAGATAATTTCTTTCTATTTTTAGTAGAGACGGGGTCTCGCTCTTGCTCAGGCTGGTCTCGAACTCCTGAGCTCAAGCAATCCACCCGCCTCGGCCTCCCAGAGTGCTAGGATTAAAGGCGTGAGCCACCACGCCCGGCCTAACAAAATCTTATGTATCCAGATTTGAGCAGATACCCATCTAGGGCTCATTGGCTTACTTTGTGGGTCAGGCTTAGATTCACTGTTTAAGTGAAGGTAGGTGAACAATATACCTTGTTTCCAATACCCTTGCTATGTAGTATTATTTTCATACTCATAAAAGCAAAAATAAATTGGAAACAAATGTTTTCCATTTTATAAAGAGGAAAACTAAGGCTTAGAAAGAGAAGCAACACCTTGACCAAGCTAGGTTAAATGTCCTAATTCTTATTTCAGGCTAATGTGAACTTGACCTTGGTAGGAAGAAAAACTCAATTTACCATGTTACCATCCTTTTTCATCATGTTACAAATTCAGGGATCAAACCTCTGGAATCACAAAATGCCACGCCCTCCTCCTCCCCATCCCTTTCCGGGCTCTCCTGACATTGCTAGTTTTTGCTCTTCATTTGATTGACTGCATGCCACACCTGTGTGACTCATCAGAGCAAACCCTGAAAAAGATGACCTCTGCCCTCTGGTCCCTCTCCTCTTCTAGGAGCATCTGTCCATTGAAGATTTCACTAAGGCCCTTGGGATGACTCCAGCTGCCTTCTCTGCCCTGCCTCGATGGAAACAACAAAACCTCAAGAAAGAAAAAGGACTATTTTGAGAAGGAAGAGTAGCTGTGGCTGTAAAGCAGTAGTCTACCCTACCTGGCTTGTGGCATTCTGTTTTATAACTGGTATTAGACCTATGCCAATTGAAGTGAAATTTTACAGTTGTGCCTGTGAACAGCAGTCTGTGGCAATGCCACTTTTAGTAATCTACCTATTTCTTCAGAAAGATGATACCTCCACAAGGAGCCTGTGGTCCCAATTCCAACTCTCAAGAAGGTGGCTGGATTGTTTCTATCTTGAGGTGTTGCATCATTTTTAACCATCCTGTTCTATAGCTTTCCCTTCTTAGAAGAGCAGCAAACACTCCATGGAACGTTAAGAGTTGAGGCATCAGGCCAGGTTTTTCCTCTACCATGACTCATTTTCATCTATGGCAAGTGGGCTGAAACATTTTGCAGGTTTACATCTTTCCCAGAGTAATGGCTTTTTCTTTTCACATGTACTTTCTTCACTGCCTTACTCAGGTGGTAAGTTAAAGGGTTGAAGGAGAGTTGGATGGCCTGGGAGATCGCCTGTTACTGAGGTTTCACAATACTCACTAAATAGTACCCAGTGAGAGCAGCACAGCCACCGTGTCTAGGCTAAAGGCACTTAAGTATGAAATGCGCATGCTGTTTCACCCTTTGCCTCTACTCTTAATAAGGCAAAGGAAGAGCAAAGGCCAATGCTAGGTTTACAAACTGTTACACAGAAGCCTCTGCAAAGCTTCACAGGCTCCTCAGATGAAAATAACAGGAACCAGTGCTGACTGTGGCCAAACACTGGTTCGCCATTCCATCTCCTCTAAGATGTAACTGTGCTGCAACGAAGTCCAAGTCAGAAAACCAAAAGAAGGTGATTTCCACAATTTGAAACTGGTTGTTAAAAGTGTCTGCAAAAATGTGTCCTTCTCAGAAATAATAGTCAAACCAACATAAGGTTAATAAAGGCTTTAATTTCACACACACACAAAAAAAACTCTATGCATAATTTAAAAAGGAAACAAAAGGAAAAATTGTGAAGGATACAGAGGAACAATTCTGCTAAAACACAGATAAAAGTGCCACTCCATATAAAACAACATAAAGAATCAGAATCAAAAGTCACTCTGAACACAAACAAAAAAAATCACCTCACAAATAATGTGGCCACAGCTGCCAGCAAACCTGGTAGTGGCTCAGTTAGGCAAAGTGTAGGAACCTCACTTGTTTTCCTCTCCCTAAGCATAAAGAAACAACACTGACAATAGGCCAGAGAAGTGAGGGAAGAAGAAGCTCAGAGGGAGGGAAACCTGGGGACAAGAGGTGTGCACACCCACATGTGGTCTCACCCTTTGCACAGGCCCACTCTGTTTTTGAAGTAAACCAGTTCAGTTGATGGCTCCTTGTTCTGGCAACTGACCTGACGAACTTGGATCCTGATTCAGACCCTCCTCTTCCACGCTACTCTTATGCCAGTGGACATACCTATACTTGGAACCTCTGTACTTTTAAGTCCAATGTTACTAAAATCAAATGCTTATATTCATACTGGCATACTTTTTAATAAAAACTTCAAAACCTCAGACACCTCACAGGCATGGAAAGGAAACAATTTACTAATTGTGTATAAGTATGATACAATGAAAGAAACTGCCTGAAGTCTAGTAATCAAAGCATGCCATAAGGTAGTCAATGACTGATGAAACACAGCAAAATAATTCTGCCACAAAACTCTCAAGGCTTAACAAACTATAGTTTTCCAATAAAATATATATTTTTCCAGATGTTAATAAGACATATCAATAGAGACATTAAAATTCTGAAGTAATGCAATAGAAAGGTGTCAGAGGGCAGAAATCTGTTTAGTTTTTGTACACACTTGCTCAATGAAGAGCAAAATGGGCAGGAAAAGGACATACCCATTTTATTGGGACACTTTTATGTGACTTGCATCTGGTGCTGGATTGATGATTTTTCTAAAAATCTCCCTATATACAAGAGCCACATGTACTTGGAGATCTAGCTCCGCTTCCCTAATTTAAAGCAAAAGACCATCTCAGGGGGTCAATTAAATCAAACACAGCCCTCCCCCCCAAAAGTTGGATAGCTATGAGTATCCATTGCAGTCATTTCAGAAGACAGAGAAGAGGGAGAATAATATTTTTATTTGTTTTAATATAACCTCTTTTCAGTAGATCACAAGTGAGTTTACAAACTACCTGTTTTTCTCTTTAATTTAGGTGTTTCCAGATAATTTTCATTATACAACTAGATTTGTAGCTGTACATGTAGTAACTGCAGTGTGCAAGAATAAGTAAACTCATGGATTATTTTGCTGAGGTTTTACTTTTTAAAGCCTCTCTTTCAGAATTTTACATTTGATCAAGGAGAGAAAAAAAGAAATGTGTAGTCTAATATTTGCCTTCCAGAGTTAGTTAACAGATCTGTAAGTACCACTGTATACTTAAAATGTAAACATATTTACATTTGTTATATTTGTTACTGAGCCTTTTAAGTTCCGCCTGCAATTAACAGACCATAGCAAGTAAACAAATAGCTTTTGGAATCAAAATATAAATAGAAGACCAATTCATGAACTTGCTTCTTATTCTATCTTGCAGAGACAAAACTTCTGAGTGTGCACACACATTTAAATATATTCCCATGAAATAGTCTATCTTCTCGTAGGGCTAAATTATAGTCATGGCTACTAAGGGGATAATAGCATCCAGCCACATGCAACTTCCCAACTCTGCATAATATTAGGGGACAAAAATCAATGAGTTTGAAATTTAGTTTTATTTTTCCCTTCCAAAAAATTCCAACTAAGATCAAAAGGTTGTAACCAGAACTAATTAGTATCAAGTTCCAATTCAATGTCATTTAAAGTAACACAACCATACATTTGGTATATTCCATAGGAAGGTTAATTAGGTACTGTACAGACTGCCTGGAACTGAAGCACTCTGTCTCCCAGTCTCACTTGTCCCTTCCTGGCCCCAATAGGCTAACTGCTCCATCCCCCGATTCTGGGCAAACTGATCACACTGTGCAAAACAATAATATATTATCTATTTATAATTTTTAAATACATATAACCAGCTCAAAAAAACCCAACAAACCCTGTCAACATTGTCCAGCTGAAATCTCCATTTGGAGTCAAAGAAGTAAGTAAAAGAGTGAAGGAAGAAGGCTGACAAGGCCACAATAATGGACAGACATCAAGTGAAATTCAAGTCCCAAACTGGTAAGTACATGAGCAGTGAGATAACTCTAGTAACCTATCTTCAACTAATAAGTCCTGCTCAAGCCACGAAATCAAACCAGGTTTTTAAGCCAAGTATACTTCTAAATCATACACACCTTGCAAGCTCTGAAAGCAACTCAAATGAGGCTGCTTCATGAGGCAGTCTAGGCTTAGGGCATTATTTCTATTCTTCTCTATGTCTTAATGCAGCCCTCACTTCAAATCGTTCCCAATAATTTTTAACAGTGCCTCTCAGATACACAGATAGGTAAGAGAAGCAATAACTAGCCAAAAAATTAGATCACCATTTCACCCATTTATGAGAAAACCGGTTATTTTCAAATAAAACAAAACCAAATGAGGCTCCTAGTAGAAATGAAACAAAACTTTAAAAGCTAGTTTTGAAAACAAATATTTTCCTCTGCACTAAACTACTCCTGCATATCCTACCACTGTACCACTTTGGAATATTCAGTACGATAATGTAAGTAGGCAGGTGACAGGAAGCAAAGCACTTATCAGTAGTTAAGCAAAAGTGCTGAGGCCATTACAATTCAAAGATTTAAAATTTTAGAATAATTACTATGTCAGAACACATCCAGGTTCCAAGAGTGGGGCTGAAGTTCTCTTAAGGAAATCTTCTAGAAAAGATGTTGTATCTTCTGTGATGATAGGTTTTAAATTATTTTTTCTTCCTGAAAACCTGACGGTTTTTGTCCCTCCCTCAGAACTGAAGAATAATCCCCTCATTTATAATAAAAGCAAGAAAAAACATGAAAAAAATTAATGAAGGTTTCATTTTGCTATACTTAACTCTGTGTGATCCTCATGATACCCAGGCTCACAAAATTATTTTGTGGACAGAATTCCACCCTCAAACTCGTTCTTTATATGGTTTCATAAGCTGCTTAACTGGTTATGTCAGCTAAGTGATTAATGTAGCACTTGATGTTACATCCCCATTTAGCCTCAACTCTGAGCACCTAACAAGTAACATAAATATATTATGCACCTTTGTTATTTCTTAGTTCTTGGGATACCCTAAACCAATCACATTTTAATCCCCACCTTACTTTAAGGGTAAAGCCAGACAGCAAATGATTAAATGCTCAAGCTTTATCATACAGCTCAAGTACTTAATTTCACACTTGCGGTAGGGCTTTTAGCTTTAGTGGTCCAGAATTTTAGCTTTAACACAAGAATGCTTCTCTTGTCCTATGTTTGAGAGACAGAGATGCTAGCATTCTTCCTTATCCCTAAGTATTCCTGCTGGGGAGTCCCAACTGGAGAGAGATTATTTTTCTCCCTCTTAAAGTTTTGGGTGCAATTCATTAGGGTAATGCTGCTCCATGGAAGAATGATACAAAAGAAAATAAGATTCTATCTTCATCTCCATAATAATATAGATGATATATAATGAACATATTGTGTGAAGAAATTTCTTTAGAGAAAACACAAAATGTACAATGAATATTAAATGTGGAACCATACACATTCCAAAGCACCAACAATCCATTTCTTGGGACTACATGTAAACAGCAAAGACATTACAAATTCATGAAATTAAAAAAAAAAATAAAAGCTCCTCAAGTCAGGTGACAGCAATACCCCTCTCTTGCAAGGAGAACAAACTGTCATTAGTGTAACATGAAGAGCTGGCTTTCCAGTGAACTTTACTAATAAGAAAATACACATGAAAGGTTGCAGACTTGAGTGAAACTACGCAAGAAACATAAAAGCTAAAAGCCAACTGACGGGTATATCTTCACACATTTCTCAGGTGAATGGACTCTTTGACACCTTCTCTTCTTCTCCAAACTGCTGTGCTATTAATTACAAGCAGGCATAATCCTGTGGCTCATCCTAACTCTTTAAGGCTCCATTCATCCCGTGTACGTGTGTGTGTGTGTACATATATGTTTATATATTTACAACATGTATTCCTAAGACAAAAGGAAGTGCCACTCTTGTAGGAGAAAAAGAGGATAATCAGCTACAGATGTGAGACCAAGGTTTCCATAAAATAGCATGGAGCATTCTGTATAACTCCAATTTTAGTCTTCTGGTTTGACCCTGAGCTGTTTGTTGCTCCCGCATCAAGTAGAATTCCAAATTCTCCTTGGGCAGAGGAAAGGTGTGGGTGGCAGTAAGAGAGAATACGCAGTGCACAATTGCCATCCCAGGAGTTTGTTCCTCACGAGGCCTGACGGGTAGTCTTCCCTGCTTCGATGCTAAGTGCCTGAGAGTTCTTTTCTGTTTCCAGCAGCTCATCAAAGATCTCTCTTAAAATAAAACAAAAAGACCCCCAGAAAATTTAGTGAGCAGAACCAAAGGATAAACAGGATAAAAAGCAACAGAAAATAGATGCTGATAAAGCCTGCATAATCCCATTTGGTGCCTACATTTTATTAAATAAACAGCTCACTCATCTGATCACCATCTTAACCCCCTGGGTGCTGATTTTTGAGAACAGTGGAGAACTGGCAATAGTTAGCTTTAATGAAAATTCTATGTAGTTCTCATCCATATAAATCAGATCTTCTAGCTAATAAAATTGGAAGACAAAAACGGTTTGTGACAGGACAGCTTCTATTATAAAATAAACTGTCTTAAGTTCCATACCTAGATACTACTGTGTGATGAGTTATTAATGTTGACTTAAGAGAAAAAATATTCTGGACTTATAAGGCACATTTTACCCTCAAAGGAAAAAGAAAGAGTTCAGGTGATTTTTCACCCATTACTTTGAGTCTGACAAAGTTTCTTACTTGTGCATATAAAAGAAGATGTAACCACTCCGATCCCGATCACTCTGCACGGCAGCCTCTTGGATTTTAGATACCTCCAGGTCATTATAAGTAAACCATGCCTGCTTCTTAATGTCATACACATCACTAATATAATGACCTGTAACAAATAAAATTTTAAAACTGAGGTTTTTAAAAACATACTGAATCTTCATCAGGTACAGGAAATTTGAGAAAGAGAAATAGCTACCACATCCATCTTACTCCCAACAATGTTTCTAAAAACACATACAGAGAAGTAGGGAGGAATATACTATACTGGGACACCGTTTTTGATAAATATATTTTGCTCAGGAAAAATTTAGGTCATTTATGAATAGAGAAATAAAAACAATTACATCCATTTACCCAATTCATACATTTTTTCTTTTTTATTTCAGCATATTATGGGGGTACAAATGTTTAGGTTACGTATATTGCCTTTGCCCCACCTGAGTCAGAGCTTCAAGCGTGTCCATCCCTCAGACGGTGCACACTGCACCCATTAGGTGTGTATATATAACCATCCCCTCCTTCCTCCTCCCCATAGTTCATATTGAATGTGATCAAAAAGAGATTTAAAAGTTTTTTTCTTGACGTATTCATCTTACACCTCACAAAGCCAGTCAAAGAGCAATGTAAAAAGGAGCAAATGCTGGATACTTCATTTATAAAATGCTGAAATCATGATGTCCATTTACCTGAAGACGAAGTGCTACCAATGTGACTGACAACACTGATGAGCCGATAGGAATGAGGAAGATTTCCTGTCTGGAAAACAGAAGTGGATATAACTCTTGATTTGAATAAAAGCAAAACACTGAATTTAAATTTATTATCAAAGCTGACATGGTAAGCTTCAGTGTATGGTGTAGTCATACTCAATAAATTAAAAAAAAAAATCTAGTGGTTGTAATGTTGATACCCTCTGACCTAAGAATTCTACTCCAACTAAGAATTTACTCCAAGGAAATAATTCAAAGGAAAAAAATAGCATATGTATCAAATTATAGACTATAGCATTATCTACTGAAAAGTCAGAACAAAAGTCAGTAATAGTTGACTAGTTAGTGGTATGTCAATTCAATGCAATATCATTTAATTATTATATTAAAGAAATTGATGTGGAGCAGCAACATATTAACTTGATTTTCAAACCCACAAAAATGCAATAATAATTATAGCTCTGTAAAAATAGTTAACAGTTAGGTACTGGACAACATAATGAAAAAATGAAAAAGACTTGCTGGCCAGGCACTGTGGCTCACACCTGTAATCCTAGCACTCTGGAAGGTCAAGGCAGGTGGATCATTTGAGCTCAGGAGTTCAAGACCAGCCTGAGCAAGAGCGAGACCCTGTCTCTACTAAAAATAGAAAGAAATTATATGGACAACTAAAAATATATATAGAAAAAATTAGCCAGGCATGGTGGCACATGCCTGTAGTCTCAGCTACTTGGGAGGCTGAGGCAAGAGGATTGCTTGAGCCCAGGAGTTTGAGGTTGCTGTGAGCTAGGCTGATGCCACGGCACTCTAGCCTGAGCAACAGAGTGAGACTCTGTCTCAAAAAAAAAAAAAAAAAGAGTTGCTGTGTTGCTGTAGGGATTAGAAGTGAACTGTCACATTTCAAATATTTTTAAAAATGCTATTAAAATATTGTTAGTAAAAAAACAAAACTGAAAAGTGATATTCATAAAATATAGGCAGCACTATAAAGTAAAATTTTGGAAAGGAATATAGCTATATGTAAACCAGAGACTTAAAATGTTCATAAACTTTTGAAGCATTATTTACTTCTGAGGATTTATCTAAAGGAGAAAATGCAAAATATGGAAAATAGTATAATCATACACAGTTTCTAAATGTATTATTTATTACAATGAAAAAATAGAAACAACTTAAATGCTCAATGTTAGTTAAAAATTAAATAAGTAGGATGTTCATTTGAGGGAATGATAGTATAGCCATTAAAAATAACATCCAGGCCGGGTGCGGTGGCTCACGCCTGTAATCCTAGCACTCTGGGAGGCTGAGGTGGGAGGATCGTTTGAGCTCAGGAGTTTGAGACCAGCCTGAGCAAGAGTGAGACCCCATCTCTACCAAAAAATAGAAAGATATTAGCCGGACAACTAAAAATATATAGAAAAAAAAATTAGCTGGGCATGGTGGCGCATGCCTGTAGTCCCAGCTACTTGGGAGGCAGAGGCAGAAGGATTGCTTGAGCCCAGGAGTTTGAGGTTGCTGTGAGCTAGGCTGATGCCACGGCACTCTAGCCAAGGTGACAGAGAGGGACTCTGCCTCAAAAAAACAACACAAACAAACAAAAAAAAAAAAACCCACAAACAAAAAAACCCCATCCTTATCTCTGATGTTACAGATAAAAGAAAAAAAATAAGATGCCTATAAATAATTAATCTTTAACAAACAGGATAAGCTGGATGTGGTGGCATGCATCTGTGGTCCCAGCTACTTGGAAGGCTGAGGTGAGAGGACCCTTGAGCCCAGGAGTTCAAGGTCAGCCTGGGCAACATGGTGAGACCTCCAACTCTAAAAACAAAACAAAAACCTCCAAAATAAAAAAAACCCAAACAGGATAAAAACTGTACTTATATTATGACTTTTTAAAGCATGTGAGGAGATAAGTATGACAAAAGAATATGTCAAAATGCTAACAGTAATTGTGTTAGCATTGTGGGATCCTGGGTAACTAAAATTTGGGGGGAAAAGGCAGTTATTTAAGGAAAAAAAGGTTAAAAAAAAATCCAATGTGCCCTACTTTACATTAATTCAACAGTTCTCACTGAGCAACAAACAACTGGTTTTGGTATTTAAGTATAAAGACAATATAGTTACTTAGTGGAACTAAAGGTAATTTAATATACACATGCCTTTACATGGTTCTTATCTAACATGTACATAAGGTGATCAAAATGCATTTCTGTTTTTGGTTTGTTCCATTTTTAATTTTTTTTTTTTTCATTTTTTACTCCAGGTAGTTGGAGTGGGGGAGAAAGCCCTTCCCTGCCTTTTCTTTGAGATGGAGTTCACACTATCACCCAGGCTAGAGTAGCAGTGGCACCATTATAGCTCACTGCAGCTCCAGCAAAACTCCTTTCTCAGTCTCCCAAGTAGCTAGGAGTAGCTGGGACTATAGGCATGCACCACAACACCTGGCTAATTAAAAGAAATTTTTTTTAGAGATAAGGTCTCACTATGTTGTCCACGCTGGTCTCGACTCCCGGCCTCAAACAATCCCCCAGCCTCAGCCTCCCAAGCTGTTGGGATTACAGGCATGAGCCACTGTGCCTGGCTCCTGTTTTGTTTTGAATCTTACATATAAGAAATGAAAAGCAAATAACAAGAGAAAATGAAGACCATTTGACAGCTGCCAAACAGGCAGAAATGAACCTGCAGTGGACACTGAAAGCAAGGCCTTGGAAAGTCAAGAGCAGGAGGAGTAACGCTGATAATCTGACTGATTCTACCCAGGGGTAAAAAATTACCTCAGCATTTCTTTTCAGTTCCTCAGCCTCAGCTTCTGTGTATTCCATATCAAAAACATCCTCATTTCCAGAGTCCTCATCAGAACCCAGTGCATCCAGAAAAGAGCTGTTAAACTCTGAAAACACAAAAACAAAATCTTATAAAAGTTCTTGGAATAGACATAAGAGATATAATTAGGAAGATAAAATACCCTGACATACATATTTTATCATCCTAACAAAACATGTATTATTATTAGGGTTCCAATGTGCTCAGTCTACTCTGGGGAATAACACTGCAGACATATGTATCTGTAAAATAAATGTTCCTTTTTCTTTTAAGTATATTTATATAAGGGGATCTAAACCTTATAAGAAAGGAATAAAATTGAAAAAGAATATAATTTTATAATAATAAAATCTAATAATCTAATCGCACTAAGTTCTATATCACATAAACTATGTGACAGATTTAAAGTATTTGGTGCATATTATAGGTTCCGCTAGCAAATATAAATTATTCTCACAGAAAAGAGACCACAAAAAGGTTAGTATTCTTTTGTTTTCTGTAATATTAAATCATTTCTTGAAATATAGCAAAAAATAAGGGAAACTCAAACTTTAACTTTTAAATTTCACCTGATATACACTAAACAAATCCAAGATCCACCTTTTCTTAAATAATGTGTTTCCACTGGAAGAATCTATCTTTACTAATGATTTTAAATAAAGAATCCCAGGAGCATTTGTAAATAAATGGCTATTTGCTTTAAAATATAATTAGCTCCACTAAAATCACAGTATAGTGGTGTTTAAAAGACATGAACACCTATGAATGGAAAGAAAAGTAAGAGACTAATTATAGCATTAAAATTCTGGAAACTGTAAATACATGGGTGGCTGACTCAGCAGACCTAAGAAACTCAAAGCTGTATCCTAAGCCAGCAATGCAGAAGTTGAGAACCAATCCAATTTACATTACTCAATGTCCAAAAGACATAAGACATGACTCCTACATCCACTTCCTCCAACTTCCTATCTCTATGGAATTCCAGTATCTAGTTTACATATTAGTTCTGCCAAATGCCATGACTGTGTGAACTTTATATACTGAATACTCACTCATGATTTTGACCACTGACTTCCCCAGAGTGAGCTCTTGAAAATTCATGGGGAAACTAAAGCCACATTATGTTCTCATAGGAGTCTTAACAGTGGTAATATTACTCTTTCATTAAACAGATAGACTTTTCTTGTTTAATTTTTCATAATTAAAAAATATATTGTTAAGGATACAGATATAGATAAAATCATTTTAAAAAGCAAGCTAAAGATAAATAAAAATGTTAAGTAGGGGAAAAGAAGATACACAGGAAGCATTTTAGGTTCTATTTCTTTACCTGGGAGGTGTTCAAATTTCTTGCTATTAAAACATTTAATTTTAATGCATGATAGTTTTTTTTTTTTTTTTTTTTTGAGACAGAGTTGTGCTCTACTGCCCTGGCTAGAGTGCAGTGGCATGATCATAGCTACTGCAGCCTCAAACTGCTAAGCTCAAGCCATCCTCCTGCCTCAGCTGGGACTACAGGCAGGCATCACCATGCCTGGCTAATTTTTTCTACTTTTAGTAGAGACAGGGTCTTGCTCTTGCTCAGGCTGGTTTCGAACTCCTGACCTCAAGGGATGCTCCCATCTTGGCCTCCCGGAATGCTAGGATTACAGGCATGAGCCCCCATGCCCAGCCTGTGTGATACATTTCACCATTAGAAAAACATAATTAAAATGATCTCCAAACCTTGAAGACTTAACTCTGTAGCTCTTTTAAGGTCATCATCTTCTTTCTGTTCCCAAGCCTCCTAAAGGGACAAGAACAAAAACTAAGGTATTTAAAGAGGTATTAATTACACTTATCTAATGAAGATAAAAGCAGCTCCTATGCAAGCATTTGCTAATAATAATGCTTTCCACAATCTTATGGATGTCTGGAATATGACTGGAGGGATGTGGATAAGTTCTTTACTTTTTTTTTTAACACTGTCCTATTAAAACACAACCCTGGAAGTTGAAAAGGCTTAAGTGCTATTTCCTCTTGTCAGTGACATTTGGCTTGTCAACCGAAAACCATTCAATGTGACATTCTGATATAATTCCCTTTCTTCTTATATGTATAAAATGCTTGGCACATAATGGACAGCTAGCAAATTGCTGTCTTTCCTTTCCCCTGATTTATAGCATTTGCCAATTTCCAAGGCATACATACTCCCACTATGGTCAGTTTCAAACAACCCACATGACACTGAATGCAGAGAAGGAAAGGGGTATACAATCACCTCTCCTGAGCTAATGGTGAGCCAAATCTTGCCCTAAGTCTGTGACAGCAAGATGAACATTTCCACAAGATATAATTCATAGGTTTCTACTTCTCTTCTTGCTAAAGAAACCAAAACACATAGTAAGTAGATGCTTGGTAAATACTAAATAAATGCTATTGATGGTTATTTACCCAATGATATATTTGAGGTTCTCTTAGAAAAAAATAGTACCTCTAATATCTACTGAAAATGTCTCAAACTAGATGACTATTTTTTTTTTCTTTTTTTGAGACAGAGTCTCACTTTGTTGCCCGGGCTAGAGTGAGTGCCATGGCGTCAGCCTAGCTCACAGCAACCTCAAACTCCTGGGCTTAAGCGATCCTACTGCCTCAGCCTCCCGAGTAGCTGGGACTACAGGCATGCGCCACCATGCCCGGCTAATTTTTTCTATATATACTTTTAGTTGTCCAGATAATTTATTTCTATTTTTAGTAGAGATGGGGTCTCGCTCAGGCTGGTCTCGAACTCCTGACCTCGAGCGATCCACCCGCCTCGGCCTCCCAGAGGGCTGGATTACAGGCGTGAGCCACCGCGCCTGGCCTAGATGACTATTTTAATTATAAAAACAGAGAAATGTTGACTATATAACAAAAAAATTTCCCTCTTCATCTGCAGAGAAAAGATAATTTGCAAATGATGCACGAATACAAAAATATAATTTAACCACTTATTTTATACTTTTAAAATTTTATTTTATACTTTGTTCAGAATAAGTCTATTTTGAAACCAAACGGTAAAAAGGTTCCTTTTTAGTTAGTAATAGAATTATGCAGCTATACCAAACTAAAGACACTGCGTCTTATCACCCTACCTTCATATAGGAGAAAAACAGTATAGTTTTAACTGGGTCAGCTGACAAAAAATAGGATATATGTCTTTTATGTACGAAAAAGAGGGGTGTTGATTTTTTTTTTTCCAGTACTATAAAGAACTATCGCTGAAAAGCCAGACCTTGGTCATTTATATTAAAGTCAGTTTTCTAAAACAAAGGACTACTATATATTATTTGTAAAATAGTTTGACATACATATATATTGAAGACAAGATAACTGGAATAGTACTCCTTATAAATAAAAGGATATAGAACAGCTGGTTCTGAAATGGTTTTAAAGCAGTTCTCAATCTTGGCTGCCCATTAGAATCACTGGGAGAAGCTTTTTGTTTTGTTCTGTTTTTTAGAACATACAGTAAGTTGTACAGGAGAAGCTTTTAAAAATTGAACCTCAGCCTCCCAAGCAGCTGGATTACAGGCACTGGCAGATTTCTTAATGTGATCATCTGCAAGCACTAAAATTACCCATTCATTCTAGAGAGTCGTGGTAAATTTTTACTAACACGACCTGCATTGCACAGGATTAGATAACCATGGAAACACTAACTCTAAGTCTGATATCTCAAGTAACTGCAACAGTGCAAATCAACCAGCATAAAGTAAAAATTGAAGAACAGATGACTGCATAAAGAAAAGAACAGATAAATGTTCTATTACTAAAATCTGAAAATTAGATTTTATGTTATTTTGAGACAGGGTCTTGCTATATCGCCCAGGATGGTCTTACACTCCTGGGCTCAAGTGATCCTCCCACCACAGTCTCCTGAGTAGCTGGGATTATAGGTGAGAGCTACTGCACCTGGCTTGAAAGTTAGATTTTATGTAACATTTATGAGAATTTTATGTTCAAATAATTCATGAGAAAGGATTTATATTGTGAGAAAATGACCAAAACAAATGCATTGTCTTAAAATATTAATGATAAAATCATGGTGGTAAACTGACTGTTTCTATAGCTTGCAAAATAAAGTTGGACTAGGAATAATCTCTAATATCCCATCTTATTTTAGCATGCAATGAACTATAGTTACGGAAAGTAAGCAAGAATACATTTTGTTAAATTTGGATTTTCAAAAAAAGACAAACTATCCATGTACTTGTTTGTAACCCAAGGCAACCCTCAAAGTTTTCTTTTTTCTTGGTGGATCAGTTATTTATTATATGTAAATCACATGGAACAATGCCTGACCTATAATAAGTGTTCAACACAGGTTAGTTATTGTCATTATTCTACTTCTTGAGAAAGACAGGTAAAGAGAAAGTAACAATATAAATATTTCTTACCTGCTCTTGAAGGCTCTGAGCCAATGCTTGCTGAAGCTCTTGTTCTTCCCTTTCACGGTCCATATCATACTGCTGGAGCCAATCAACTTCTCCCTGAGAAACTTCTGGAGTTTTGTTTTCTTTATTCTCATCACAGTCTTTAGCTATCTCAGTAAAACTGGCAGGATCTGAGGAAGCAGAATATAACATTATTTTGAGAATTTGTCTCTAATAAACTGAAATTCCTGGACTAGAGTGACATCTACTGTTCAGAAAGGAATTTACTCTAACCTCATCTATAATTTGCTTGGGACATACAGTTTCATCTCACTACATCTACATCTGGATTTCTCAACCTCAATACTGTTGACATTTTGGGTGGGACAAGTTTTTGTTGGGAGTAGGGGAGCAGAGTCTGCCCTATGCATTGTAGAATGTTCAGCAGCATCCCTGGCCTCTACTTACCAGATGCCAGGAGCACTCATCTTCTACAGTTGTGACAACCAAAACGACAGACATTGCTACATGTTCCCTGGAGGACAAAACTGCCCTTGGTTGAGAATTAACAATTTACAGCAATGGTTCTGAAACTTGACCAATCACTAGATACACACTATGGTTAATGATGGGGAAGAACAAATAGCCATATTCATAGATCATAGTGTCATATGACCAAGCACTAGAAATAAAGTATTATTTAACAGTAAATGAAATAAGAATCAGGCTTAAAATTACTAAGTTAATATTGAGATCTTCCCATTTATTATATTGTACGTTAACTGAACATGTTTTCATAGTAATAATCAAACAATCATTGTATATATTCTAAATCAAAACAGCTAAGGAGAAAGTAATAAGCACTGTACAGTCTATGGCAATACACAGTGTATGTTTAAAACATTCATTCTGGGAGGTAAAAAAAATTAACCTTTCAATTCAATTCTTTTTGTTCCTTCTCAATGAACTATGGCTAGCTAGGATAAATAAGATAGTCATGATTTTGTTCTGGTTATTTAAATTGAGAGCAACAACATTTCATTATAATTTTTAATACTGGTAAGAGTAGGGAGAAGAGGATTCTTCTTTTTAAAATTATATCAAACACTTTACCAAAGTAAAAAGTCTCATCTTAACAAGTTAAGAAAATACTGGTCAACAAGAATTACCTTTATACATTCATCGTATACAGATTGTTGTTAAGTTACCATATGCTCTTTTTTCTTTTTTTTGGAGACAGAGTCTCGCTCTGTTGCCCGGGCTAGAGTGCCGTGGCGTCAGCCTCGCTCACAGCAACCTCAAACTCCTGGGTTTAAGCAATCCTACTGCCTCAGCCTTCCGAGTAGCTGGGACTACAGGCATGTGCCACCATCCCAGGCTAATTTTTTCTATATATTTTTAGTTGTCCAGATAATTTCTTTCTATTTTTTAGTAGAGATGGGGTCTCACTCTTGCTCAGGCTGGTCTCAAACTCTTGACCTTGAGCGATCCTCCTGCCTTGGCCTCCCAGAGTGCTAGGATTACAGGCGTGAGCCACATCGCCCAGCCTCATATGGTCTTTTTTGGTTTTTTTGAGACAGGGTCTTACACTGTTGCCCAGGCTGGAGTGTAGTAGCACAATCATAGCTCGCTGCAGCCTCAAACTCCTGGGCTCAAGTAATCTTCCTAGCTCACCCTCCCAAGTAGCTAGGACAAACAAGCGCAAATCAACATGCCTGGCTAATTTTTATCTTTTTATTTTTTGTAGTGATGGAGTCTTACTATGTTGCCCAGGCTGGTCTTGAACTCCTATCCTCAAACGATCCTCCTGCCTTGGCCTCCCAAAGTATTGGGATTTACAGGTGTGAGCCACTGCACTCAGCTGGTATATGCTCTTTACCTGCCCTAATACTGCATTTTATTCTATTTTTCAGACAGGGTCTTGCTCTGCTGCCCAAGCTGGAATGCAATGATGTGATCATAGCTCACGGTAACCTTGAACTTCTGGGCTCAAGCAATCCTCCTGCCTCAGTCTTCCAAGTAGCTAGGACCACAGGCACACAACACAATGCTCAACGAATTTTTAAAAAAATTTTTGTAGAGAAGGGGGTCTCACTGTATTGCCCAGGATGGTCTTGAACTCCTGGCCTCAAGCAATCCTTCCACCTTGGCTGGGATTACAGGTGTGAGCCACCACGCCTGGCCAGCACTGCATTTTAAATGGATACTTTTCTATAACACAGATAACTGTAAAGCTCACAGCATCTTCTTTTTTAGATTCTAAATCAGCAACTAGTTATTTTGAGTTGTATTGCTGAGGAAATATTTTATCACAAAAATAAACTCTGAATATTTATTAAAAGAGAAAAAACCCTCAGCATTTATTAGGTGCAAAACTCCCAATTTTTTTTTGAGACAGGGTCTTGCTCTGTCTCCTGGGGCTAGAGTGCAGTGGTGCCATCACAGCTCACTGTAACCTCAAATTCCTGGGCTTAAGCAATCTGCTTGCCCCAGTCTCCCAAGTAGCTGGCACTACAGGTCCATACCATCACACCCAGCTAATTTAAAAAAAATTTTGTAGAGATGGGGGTCTTGCTATACTGCCCAGGCTTGTCTCGAACTCCCAGCCTCAAGCATCCTCCCACCTCAGCCTCCCAGTGTTGGGATTACAGGCATGAGCCACTGTACCCAGCCTCAACTAGGATTATTAATGATTTTGATAACCTCAGTGTTCTCCAGTGGGACAGATAATCTAGAATTAACTGTATATAAGCATAACTTTCTTTGTTAATTTTAGGGAGTTATAGGACTGAGCAAAGAATTGAAAGAAAGAACAGAAAGCAGGATGCAAATAAGGAAGGGATAAAAGCACTAATATTAACCAGTAATATCTAAAGGCAGTGATTATAAATTTAATAAAAGGGAAAAGAGTAATGCCTGTATACAAAAACCATCAGCTTTTTGTTTCTGGTTAAACGATATATTATTAGGTTATTAAGTATGGAATGTCCAATATCCTTCAATACTGAGTTTGACATTTGATATCACTGACATTTCACTTTGACACTTCTTTTTTTTTTTTTCTCCTATTGTGAAGGTACATCCTCATTCTTTCAAATGCACATTTTGGCTTGTGATTATCTTTCAAATTTTTTTCTCAAATTTTTAGAGCAACTTTTGTGAAACCATGGGTAAGTCAAAATTTTGTGTTATTTTTGAATAGGAGTTCTGTTGTGGAACCAATGCAGCCCAGACAGCTCAAAATATCAATGTTTTGGAAAGGATGTGGCTAAAAAACGCAGTGTGTCAAAGTTTGAGAAGTCCCATTCTGGTGATTTTAATCTTGAAAATGAGCCATGTGGGTGACCTGAGACCATGGTGGATAACGATGAGCTGAAAGCTGTAGTGGAAGCAAATCCATTCAACCTATGCATAAATTAGCAGCAAGGTTTGACATTACTATTCTAACAATATTGGACCATTTGAAACAAATCGGCAAGATGAACCTGGATAGATGGGTGCCGCATCAATTAAACTGCATCAGCAGAGACATCGTTTTGAAGCTTGACTTTCTTTGCTGTCACAACATAAAGGTGAGCGATTTCTACACCGTACTGTTACCTGTGATGAAAAATGGATTCTTTTTGATAATCGCAAGCGTTCGGCACAATGGTTGGATAAAGATGAAGTGCTGAGGCCAGGCGCAGTGGTTCACACCTGTAATCCTAGCACTCTGGGAGGCTGAGGCTGGTGGATTGTTTGAGCTCAGGAGTTCGAGACCAGCCTGAGCAAGAGCGAGACCCCGTCTCTACTAAAAATAGAAAGAAATTATATGGACAGCTAAAAATATATATACAAAAATTAGCCGGGCATGGTGGCGCATGCCTGTAGTCCCAGCTACTAGGGAGGCTGAGGCAGGAGGATTGTTTGAGCCCAGGAGTTTGGGGTTGCTGTGAGCTAGGCTGACGCCATGGCACTCTAACCTGGGCAACAGCGCGAGACTCTGACTCTAAATAAATAAATAAATAAATAAATAAAATGAAGTGCTGAAACACAGTCCAAAACTCAATATTTATCAAAAAAAGCTAATGGTGTCTGTTTGGTGGTCCAGCACTGGTACTATCCACTACAGCTTCATGAAACCTGTTCAATCCATTACAGTGGATGTCTATTGCAACCGATTGGATGAAATGATGAAGATGCTTGTGATTAAGCAGCCGAGATTGGTCAATAGAAAGGCCAATCCTCTTGTAAGACCATGTCTCACAAAAAACAACGCTGTTCAAAATACAGAGGCTGGACTTGGAAACTCTCTGTCATCCACCATATTCACCAGACCTTGCACCACTTCACTACCACTTCTTCCAGGCTTTGGACCACTTCTTGCAAGGAAAAATATTCAATTTTCAACAAGTTGTGGAAAACACCTTTTACCATTTCATCGCCACTTGTGCTCCAAGCTTTGTTGCTGATGACATAAGCAAGCTACCATTAAGATGGCAAAACTGTGTTGATAGTTTAGGCACATGCTTTAATTGTACTGCTTCTTGTTTGAGATATAATAAATGGACATTTCATATTTAATGACCTAATAATTATTTTACTTGCATATAAAACAATGCAAATTTGAAGAGGTTTTGATTATGAGGATATAAAAAATAATTTTGTGATATTCTTCTATTCTCTTCATTTCCAAAATCCTAGGCCTAGTGTACCTGAAACACATTAGTAATATTTTTTCTTAGATCTTGGAACTCTCAAGAGAGAAAAATTAGAATTGGCCACAGGAAGAGATAGTAAAAACACTCTACCTAGGCTGGGTGCGGTGGCTCACGCCTGTAATCCTAGCACTCTGGAGGCCAAGGCGGGAGGGTACTTTGAGCTCAGGAGTTCGAGACTAGCCTGAGCAAGAGTGAGACCCTGTCTCTACTAAAAATAGAAAGAAATTATATGGATAGCTAAAATATATATGGAAAAATTAGCCGGGCATGGTAGCGCATGCCTGTAGTCCCGGCTACTTGGGTGGCTGAAGCAGAAGGATCACTTGAGCCCAGGCGTTTAAGGTTGCTGTGAGCTAGGCTGACACCACAGCACTCTAGCACAGGCAACAGAGTGAGACTCTGTCTCAAAAAAAAAAACAAAAATACTCTACCTAAAAATCTCAAAATACCCACAGGAAAGGCAAGGCGGCTCAGCTCTACGGTTCCCATTGATAGCTTAAGAAATAACAAAAACAGAATAAACATTACCAAAAATAATTTTATATGCATATAGCACTTTACATCATATATATGGTCACGTGTCACTTGATGATGGGGATAGGTTCCGAGAAATGCGTTGCTAGGCGATTTCGTTGTGTGAGCATCATAGAGTACGTTTATACAAACCTAGATACTATAGCTTACTGCATACCCAGGCTATATGGTATAGTTTATTGCTCCTAGGCTGTAAACCTGTATGGTAGGCAAGTGTAACACAATGGTAAGTAGTTGTATATCTAAATATAGAAAAGGTAATGCATTGCGCAGAAGATGGAGAACATGAATTATTTATACTAAAACCTGGTAAAAATTCAGATACAGAAAAATGGATTATATGAATTTCTAAGATAACAGTGGTGAGAAAAGTATCCCAAAACTGACAAAAACATTTATTAAATGTACATAAGAATGCTAACTTTACTCCCGATGTACATCTCAAGGGAAATGGTATACTTTACCAAGCATCTGTGTACTAGTCACAATATTTACTTCTCATTTTTTAAAGCTTTTTATAATAAAGCATAAAATATTGTCAGCTCTGTTATACAGAACCACTTCACCTCCCGTTATTTAGAAGCCACTGATCACTATAAGGCTTTGGAACAGCTATGTTTTAACAGATGTTTATCTTCATTAAACCTACCTGGCTCTGTGGTTGTTTTGGGCTTCTCAGATTCCACAGTGTCTGGATTTTCAGGCATTTCTTGAATATCATCTTCTGCAAATCCGGTATCTGGGCTGCTGGTTGGTTTTTCATCATCTTCATGACTCAGAGATGGTGAAGTTTCTGTCTTACTTATCTCTAAGACGGCTGCTAGAAGCTCTTCTTCACTGATTCTGTCAAATCCTGAGTTTTCCAATTCAGACTTATCAGGCTCTATTCGGCATAATTTTGAATCCTGAAGAAGAGAGTTACTTTTAGAGGAAACTGGAATACCTACAAACATAGCAATCTTAATTAGAAGCTTAAAGTGGTGACTTCATTTTATTTCTAAAAAGTTTCCTTTCTTTGACACTTTGGGTTATTTAACAATCAATAATCAATATATAAACCCATTGGCAAGCCTAATTTTTAAATTAGTAACTACATAAGGATACATGATTAGCTTTCTCAATTAATAAGTGCAAATTTGGGGCCGGGTGTGGTGGTTCACGCCTGTAATCCTAGTACTCTGGGAGGCCAACGCAGGAGGATTACTTGAGCTCAAGAGTTTGAGACCAACCTGAGCAAGAGCAAGACCCTGTCTCTACTAAAGATAGAAAAGTTAGCCAGGCGTAGTGGCATGTGCCTATACACCTGGCTACTCAGGAGGCTGAGGCAGGAGAATTGCTTGGGCCCAGAGTCTGAGCTATGATGACGCCACTGCACTCTACTTGGGGTAACAGAGCGAGACTCTATCTCAAAAAAAAGTGCAAATTTTATAAAAATTTGCAAACCACATAAAAATAATAAAATAAACTCACTCAAAATAGATTACTGAGAAATAATTTCTATCAGTATTTTTAGTTTATTTTCTTCCAGATATACATGGATTATATTGTAAATATTCTATCATTATACATACTATTCCATTTTAAATATTGGCTGGTCTTATTCATAAAAATAAATGAGAAAAATAAAAACTACATCAAGATTATATAAATATTCAGAAATTATTTTCTGAATAACTTTTATTTCTGGGACAATTTCTAACTTTCTTTCATTTCTCATTCGAGGTGAGCAAACACAAATTACCTCTAGCTTTAAAGTAAGACAGGAAACAACTCACAACAATAAATAACTACTAAAATAATTCTATTATTTTACCAAAAAGGAGGTTTAAAATAAAACACAGTAGCATGAGATAATGCAAACACCTAGAAAAGCATAGATCTTCAAAGTATTAACTCTCAGTAAGTGTCAAGATAGAAGATGATATAGCAGTATCTTGATATAGCAGTATCTGTACATTCATAATTTAAACAAGTGGATTACTTGGTTGCTCTGTTGATATAAACTTTTCTTTCTTAAAAGTCTTGATCCATCTGTAAACAGACTGGTTTTTGTAGTTAGAGAAAGCATCTCTTTAAAATTAGTGTTTGAACAGAGCCATTGAGTTTATGATTTATCTTGTATCTTTATTAAGTTTGCTGATCATGATTATAAAAGGCATTTGTTTGGACAATAAGAGCTACACAAATCTTTGTCAGATGTTTTGATGAAAAATTACTTACTTTTTCCAGGACTTCCTGCTGCTGTTCATTGCCTGACATGTCACAAAGTCTCTGGCTGAGGGCCACAGAGCGTTTCAGCTCATCCTCACTGTCTGAATCAAGGCATAAAGCCAAGGAGCTCTTAGATTTGAAGGTAAATTTCCTGTAAATTAAGAAAAGAAACTTATGTAAGTCTGATAAACATTTGTCTTTGTTATTCTTTTGATGTATAAATACCAAAACTAAACAAAATGCTTTTCCATTATGAAAAATTATTTCACAGAGAAAAAAGATATATCAAAAGAGGTATATTTAAGTACTATCTCTGCCCCACTCCAAAAGAGCCATGCTTTGAAAACCAGACAACTCTTACGCTATTATATACCATCAGTAAACCAATCACTTTGTGCCTTTTTTCTTTTAAATGATCAACCCCCTTCAAGTTTGCTTTTGTCTTTATAAAGTAAGTCTCTACTGAATTCATGCAGGCATAGCAATGAATAAATGTTTTTGACAACAAAGTGCATGAGGAGTAATTTTTGATCTTTTAAATTATGATCCATGCACTTTTAAGATAACAATAACATTCCACTTAACCACTTATCTGTAGGTCAGACTTCTGGCAACCTCTACCTTCCAGAACACAGGGATTCCAAAGTAAGAAAAAAGGCTTCCAAGGAAGGCAGTTCCAAAGCCCATGCACTTACAGGGAACCTTTCTTTCCCAGGAAATGATGTATAAAATAGTGTAGCAAGTTCATCAAGAAATGAGAGCTAAGAAATGAAAGAGAATACCACAAAAAGGGCAAAAAAGAACTATAAAGTTTTTAATGTAAAAGTAAACTGTCTTGTAATAATTAAGAGCCTTTCAGGGCAATATCATACTGAAACACAGTGCAATAGCTGATACTTATAATGTTGCTGATTCTTGGTCATTAAGATATACTTAAATTACCTTCAGTGTATTTTATCTAAGAATATAAGGAATAATATATTTTAGAAAAATTTTCATCCAAAATGATGGATACTACAGATAAGTAAGGTATTACTGTGTTGTCTTCTAGGCGAGCTGAAAATAAAGGAAAAAGTGGTAACAGTCAAAGAACAAGTACTTTCTTTGATGGAGGGTAACATAAATTCATGTGCTATACTTAAAAAAAAAGTAAAATGAAAATTGGAAAAATATAATTAACCTAAATGTAAAAAACTAAATAAACATATAGAATAATGGCACCAAGAAATAAGAGACCACAATGGAAATCAGGAGGATTGCATTGCGTAGCAACGTAGATCAAAGAAAAGAGGCAAGTGGTCAGTGATAAGCCCAAGCAAAGTCTATGGCTGAGAGCAGCAAGGATATCACCGCATTCCAGCCTGAACACTTGAATAGCCTCCCATTGTGTGTTCAAAAGGGTTTTTAGTATAACTTAGAAGTAGCCAATTAGCCATCTTAATTCCTCATTTCCGATTTCATGCTCACTAAGCAAACTCGAACATGTTAATTTGTTTATTCAGGTAAATACTTTGCTGAAGGAGGGTGACACCTGGTGCTACTATTATACCAGTGTCAAATGTAACAAAAGGACATTGTAGAAGAACCAATGGTATTCTGGTTCATAACTCAGCCTCTTTTAAGTTTGATCAGCATGACAGGTCTTCTAGGGCCTAATCATCCTTTACTGATTAACTCTCAAATTCTCATATCAGTAGACCCTGGAGAACAGATGACCATGCCAAGGTACAATGATGCCCAATGAAACCGTCTCTCTCTTGCAATTATAGTGATATGGTACATAAAGAGTGCATTCCATTAATAATTACTATATTTACAGAAGGCAGCTTGCCTGTAGTAATGAAAAATATTCATCCTGTAAATGCATCACTTGCTCACTTTCTAAGCAGCCAAGTGGTATTGCTCATTTGTATCTTGAGAACGGGCAAGAGTATTCATATCGGTACCATTTCACATTTCTAGTCATGTTAGTCATCTGGTTTTAATTGCACTGAAAAATAATTAACAGGAGGAAAAGAAAATAGCAGTTCCCAAATGTCATTTTATGGTTATATAAGCCCCCCAAAAGGTCTTAAACAACAAAAGTGTCTCTTCTCTAAAAGTACTTTGGGCCATTAAATTTTTAGAAAAATGAATTTCAAAGTCAAATCAGGAACTCCTCTAGTAAAATCTTAGAAGAGATATATTTTTAAAAAAAGCATTTGCTTCCCTCCTTGGATAAACTTTTGGTCTGAAAGAAAAAACATAAGGCATTTGTAGAATAGCTGCATTGAATATCTCCGATTCAGTGTTGAAGACAAGAAATCCCAGACTGGCTAACAAGAGGTAAAAAGATGCTTTGGGATCCCATGCCTATCTTTGAGGAAGGGTGCTTCAGACTAACTGGGGTTCTTTTATCCCTTCTATCCCTAGAATCCCTCATCATCAGTCAATTTTTAGAGTTTTAGGATGAAAATATTACATTTTAACAAATTATAAGTTTTAAGAAGTTTTAAGACAAAACATTAGAGAATCACCTAAATTTGTGTCACTATTTAAAAATTCGTTACACCTTTGGCTATACTCTTAATCAGATTCAATAAAATCTAAGTATGGGTAATACAGAGCAAGTATCATGCAAAAAGAGAAACTATAAAAAAAAAGGAAGGGGGCAATCTTGGAGATTAGGGTAAGCCAAATCCTTAAAAATACAGATTTTGGGTACAAAGAAATGTAACTCACTTTGAAGGTGTAGAAGGGCTGGTGATGCAGGAATTCACCATTTGAGAGGCTTTCAATGGTCTAGAACTATCAGAAAATTAGAAAATATATAATGTATATAAATGCATTATTAAAGATGTATCTAATATTTAACTTATATAATATTCTGTAATATAATCCTTTATATGTCCTCTTGAAAAACCAAGCAATTATAACATTTTTTAAATTACTAGTAATAGAGGCCAAATGAGAAAATGAAGTATCTCTAGGCTTTCCCTGATCCACAATCTAAATAAACAGCATTGGAAATGAAGTCAAGGGTAATGTATACGAAAAGAACAACTTGGGGAAAAGTACCTTGTTTTATTTTTTATTTTATTTTTCATTTATTTTTTTTGAAACAGAGTCTTACTCTGTTGCCCAGGCTAGAGTGCCATGGCAGCAGCCTAGCTTACAGCAACCTCAAACTCCTGGGCTCAAGCGATCCTCCTGCCTCAGCTTCCCAAGTAGCTGGTACCATAGGTTCTCACCACCATGCCTGGCTAATTTTTTCTATTTTTAGTAGAGACGGGGTCTCACTCTTGCTCAGGCTGGTCTTGAACTCCAGACCTCAAGCAATCGTTATGCCTCGGCCTCCCAGAGTGCTAGGATTATAGGCATGAGCCACCTCACCCGGCCAAAAAGTATCTTGTTTTAAAATGTTCCTTACTTTTAGCAATAAATAATAATAGCTCTCATTTATTGAGGACTTATTAGACATTAGGTACTGTACTAAGAACTCTACATATATTAGCTCATTTAATGTTCACAACCGCCCTATTAACTTCCCTACAGATAAATCAAGGAATTTGTCCAAGGTCTTAAAGCTATTAAACTGTAGCATCAGATAACCTGGTTTCAGGTCTGTGGTCATAAAGATCCTATACTGATGGTATCCTATAGTACTATCGCCAGAAGGAGTAATAGCTCTACCAGCAGAGGGCAGTTTGCACCAAGCAAAAACATTTATTTCGAAGAAAAGCCATAAGAGAAAAAACCAGAAACACTAAAACTCTCTGGGCACATGCTTTTTTAAGTAGACTCTTAAGGACTTTAATGTAAACTTAATATGATGTAGTATTTATTTCAATTATAAATCCAAAGGACATTTTATAAAACTATATCAAATCATGTTGGCAAATGTTCATTCACTTTCCGAAATGTCTATTATTTCATTTTACCTAAGAGATCTGGCTCTTTTGGTTACTAACTGTATGTATGACCTTAGAAAAACCATTTAATTTCCTCGGATCTCTTCTGTAAAATTAAGGATTTGGACAAAATAACTGAAATCTCTTTTACCTCTAAAATTCTAGAACTTTATGATTCTACCAAACTAGTGTTCAAGTACAGAAAAGAATGACTCAGTATATGATATGGCTCCAAAGTAATACAAGTATGCAGAAAAAAGAGAAACATTCAAAAAAGTCCTAAGGTTTTCCCCAGCATACATGATGAAGCAAAACCTATAGAAAAGGTAATTTGTTCTTGAAAAATTTCTCGGAATGATTTAAGTTCTTCATATTGGTGATAATATACTTATGAAGGCACAATCTATTTTGGGGGTTCCAGCATAACATTTAGTATACTGTTTCTCAAATCTTCATGTCCTGAAGAGTTAGCTGAGGCATTTGTTCCTTTTTTTTTCTTTTTTACATATGAAACGCTTCACAAATTTGTGTGTCATCCTGTGCAGGGGCCATGCTAATCTTCTCTCAATTTTAGTATATGTGCTGCCAAAGTGAGCCCCATTTGTTCAAAATAGATTCCCACACCCTATCTGAGATCTACTGAAACGGAACCTCCAGGGAAAAAACATAGAAATCAGTATTTTTGTGTCCCGGTGACTGTTATGATCACCCAAGTTTGATTTATATTCCCAAAGTATATCAAACTATCTTCTAGTGGTCTAAAAGAGTAAGAGCACTTTCTAAAAAAGCAACTTGTTATGAAAGGCAGCTAATGAACTTAGAAGAATTTTGTTTAAGCCTTTTCTTCAATTACTTCAATCAGGTAGTAATTTAACACTAAATTCCAAAGTAAAGCAAAATTATAATCTGATGTGATTTTACCTGGGAGTTGTGTTACCTAGGTTTATTTAGTTTTTTGGTTGGATACTAAAGTCTTTCTACTTCAAAAGGAAATGAAAAGACATTCTCTCTTACAGACTTACATTGCCACATGTGCACTCCAACCGAGGGTAAAAGGTGGTTTTGTATTTTCAGTGCAATGAGATGATAGGGTCAAGTATCTTGGAATGATGACTTGCTGCCCAATCTTGTTGTTAAGTGAGAGAGCCACATTAAAGCTATATCGTTTCAAATGAAGAATGAGGACCCTGAAAAACAGCAGATGATGACCTTACTAATTCATACATACTAGAGGTAGCTCTCTCATACACTAAAAGAAATCACTCTAATTAACAACGTTAGACAACTTTTGATTTAAAAAATACATTTCGCCAACTAATCAAAGAACATTGACTGAATACCTGTTATGTGCCAGGCATTGGGCTAGGTACTAAGCGTACAAATAAAAACAAAATAGGGACACAGGTGGATTAATATGGTTTGGGTAAAATACTTACAATTTTCCTAGGAAAAAACACAAATAAATGAAACACAGCAAACAAGAATACTAAATTTTTAAATTTAGTATTGATATTAAATCCTTAAACATTTAATACTTTACTGTTACAAAGTCTAAAAAGAAATATGCTTGGTGGACACAGTGGCTCATGCCTGTAATCCTAGCACTTTGGGAGGCTGAGGTGGGAGGACTGCTTGAGGCCAAGAGTTCAAGACCAGCCTGAACAACATAGTGAGACCTCTACAAAAAACATAAAAATTAGCTGGGTATGGTGGTGTGTGCCTATAGTTCCAGATACTCGGGAGGCTGAGGGGCACGAGGATCACTTGAGCCCAGGAGTTTAAGGATGTAGTGAGCTGTGATGACACCACTGCACTTTAGCCTGGGTAACAGAGTGAGACCCTGTCTCAAAAAAAGCAAAAACAAAACAAAAAGAAGGAAATAGGTGTTATATAACCACTAATGGTAAAATAATGTCCATTAAATAAAAATGTTACAGCCCTTATATTCTACAGTAAACATTAATTATTTCAAGATGATTTCTGATAAAAATTATTCTTTTATTTCAGAAGTACTTTCTCTGAGAAAGGTAAGAAAGAAATAGAAAAATTTTCCCAACCTAGAAAAAAGTTGTACAAAAATTTGCATGCCAACTCTGGTTTGTGGGTATGAAAAGGCTTTTAGCTCTTTAGAAAACAGTGAATTCTTTTTGGTTACTCTTATGGTAACCTTTTTGCCTCTCTTACAGAACATAATCTCCACCTGATGGATTAAATATATTTCTCAGCCCACAAGACATTTTAAAAATTGAATTTCAAAAATCTTATGGGAATAAATTTCAAGTCTAGGCATAAAAAAAGTCTTATCTATGAAAAATTGTTTCGTTTCTTACCATATACATCTCCATCACAGAAGCCACAAACTCAAACATTTGCAAATTGAAGTTACTGATTGCACTTCTCTTTTAAAAAGCATGCTAGAATTCATGACCTTCAAATTCATAACTTGAGAGAACACAAGGACCCAACTAATATGAAATGACTAAAAACTAATGTCAAAATGAAATATTTTGAATAAAATTTCAAATAACCCTGACCAAAATAAAAGGCAATATGAAGCAGGAAGATGATAGTCCAAATCATTTATTTTCAAAGATGAGGACAACTAAAAGTGAACAAATTTGATAAAGATATCAGGCCCTTCCCAGGAATAAAAGTAGAGTGGCTTTGAATATTAAAATGAACAAAACACAACAAGACTAATCATTAGGATTGAAGACACAAAGGCTTCTATTTCATGTAAGTTTAAGAATAAACTAAAAAAAAAAAAAAAAAGAATAAACTGACTTTTAACACAAGGTCAGTTTCTTACCAGGAAAAAAAAAAAAACGAGTGTTTTCAGTGTTTTTTCCCACCACTTGAAAGACCAAACAGCTAGAGAATGGGAAAGGGAAGAGACATCCAGCTTGCAAGGTCAAACTAGTTTTTTTAAAATTGTACACTGGTTTCCTTAGTTAGTGACAGCTGGTAACAACCAATCCTTTGCCTTAAGCTTTCTTCCACCCTCCTGCCTCAAAAAACTCAAAAATAGGAAAGAACAAAGTCTCTTAAGTAAAAAGTATAAACTATGGTCAATATAATAATACTGCTGTGATTTATAAAGTTATTTCTTTAAAATCAACTCATTTTCTAGAAAGGAGTAGATTATGGAATATAAAAGAACTAGCCTCTTAGGGGCTAGGTTCCAGAAACTCCACACTTGCTAATAGAACACTGAAGGTAAGAGAAGTAAAGTAAAGCACTCTACAGGCAAAGTGCCACATAAATATTTAATGTTAATAATACCCTTGTGCTTGTGTTTGAGATCTATTTTGGACAGAACTAAAAAAGCTGTCCTGTAACCACATCATTTTTTGTAACTAGCTTCATTTTATGTTTGTTTATACAGAGCTAATACAAGTTAATTTCATTCGTAAGTCAGAAAATTTATCTTATGATTATAGAAAACTTACTATTATAACTTATAAGAGTATCTGAAAAAGAGAAATGCACAAACTGCAAAAAATTACTCTTATTTTATTTTCATACACATGTCTATTTGTCTTTGGCAGATTTTTACTGAAGGTTTGGAGGGAGAAGACAGCACAACAAATTAAAACTGAATGTTACATATTATTGATTTAAAAACATCTACTAGCTAGTCCCTATCATTATTCCAAAGTCTCCCAGCTGCATCCTCTTACTCCCTTCTTCTCAGGACTCTCAAGACCCTTTTCCTCTTCAACATTGTAAACCCATTTCCTTTATGGAAGAGCATTTTAGCTCTCTACCCTTTATACTCTTCACATTTCAGCTCTGGTGATCTCCTTTACTAATCCATTCTGGCAAACTTCACTTACTCTGTAATATTTGTATGTACTTCTTTGAAGAGCAATTAAATTTACCTGGGAAGCCTGTTAAATTTGTGCCTGACGAGAGCACATTTCCCACCACACTTCTCACAAGAATACTCAAGTTCTTCTGCCTATACAAAGACAAGAGAAAAACATAAAGAAGCATGAAGTTGAATTGAATCAGCATTAAATGCAAATAATCTTTTGTAGTTTTTTTTTTTTTTTTTTTTTTTTTTTTGAGACAGAGTCTCGCTTTGTTGTCCAGGCTAGAATGAGTGCCATGGCGTCAGCCTAGCTCACAGCAACCTCAGACTCCTTGGCTTAAGGGATCCTACTGCCTCAGCCTCCCGAGTAGCTGGGACTACAGGCATGCGCCACCATGCCCGGCTAATTTTTTCTATATATATTTTTAGTTGTCCAGATAATTTATTTCTATTTTTAGTAGAGATGGGGTCTCGCTCAGGCTGGTCTCGAACTCCTGACCTCGAGCGATCCACCCGCCTCGGCCTCCCAGAGTGCTAGGATTACAGGCATGAGCCACCGCGCCCGGCCTGTAGTTTTATTAGTTTGGTGGAATTTTGTAGCTAGAACCTTATAATATTATGCCCTGTTTCAGAATTCCTAATTTCCCTTTTTACCAAGGAAACACCTAAATTATGATAGTAACTGGACTTTTCCCCATGGATGTATGTGAACTGATGCCAGGAGTACATCCAGGTTTTAACATTTGGCCACAGCAGAGATAAGATCACCTTCAGGTTAGGTGGAGTTCCTGGTCTGTTAGGTGTAACACTACCCCTTTCTTATAACGGAACTCAATCTTTTTGTGATAGCCCACTAAGAACAACTGCTCTAAAAGGACCAAAGTTTGGGGTGGATGTCATTACCTGGAGAAACTGAAACAAGAAATCCTTAAAAAATGGGGGTCAAGATAGGTCGGAAAATCTTCAAACTCCATTATAAGAGGAATAGTAAAAAAAAAAAAAAAAAAAAAAAAGACTAAAAGAAAAAGAAAAGCAGAATATTTGTCTTCAGGTGGAGCTGAATGTGTATCATTTAAAGAACAAATTTTTTTTTTTTTTAACCTTAGGAAGATAACCCTGCCAATTTGCTATAAACAAGGACCACTACAATACTACAATACAGATAAAAGGGGATCCTGGCAAATTTCCACCAGTTATAAGGACTGCTACACCAGAGGTCTAATTATGCCCCAGAAACGTTCTCCGTATCTGTAACAGTATATCATGGACACAAATATTTATCTATAGCGTTGGATAAACATGATTCTTCCTTTCTGTTTCTAACAGATACATACAACCTAAGGAAAAGCACAGAGTATTTTTTCATATCTCAGATCTTAGTATACCAATTTACATGGTATCTATAGTTTTAATTCACATTACTAAATTTTAGCATATGTAACTTCAAATACTTTAAATTAATATTTGTTTACAAATAACAAACTGTTTCTAAGGTTCTCTAAAAAAACACCTACTATTGAGTAAAATAATCTAAGAAATCAGTTCTTCAAAGGGTTACTATAATTAGATTTACCAAGCTTTTAAAAAATAAATATTATTTATAAATACTTATCTGTTATCCCCACAAATAATTTTGTTGCAACTGTGCCTTGAAGAAACCAATTTCAAATACAATTATCTATGATACATAAAATTTAGGCATATGAAAATACCAAAGATATTACTTACCCTAAAGAAAAGATCAAGAGAATCTTGAATTGAACGAGGAGGGAGTGGTTTTTTCCTACGAGGAAGGTCGATAGAGAGGTCATTAAACTGTTCTCTTTTGGGAATAATCTCTCCACATCTGTAAGAATAAAAGGAGGCAGATGTAAGCATTTACAGAAATACAAAAGAAATACAAACATACTTGAGAAACACTGTTCTTCCATAGAACTTATGGTACCAACATACTATGAATAGGCATAAGAACCATATTAAGACTTTTCTCATGCTTACTTTAACCCTTATTAATTTAACACAGAAAAACTCAACTGCAAGTACTTTCTAAGTACTTTCTTAAAATGCTAAATTTTTAATTTTTACATTTTCAAAAAACCTTAAACTTTAAAAAATTAAAGTATAACATACTTTATAGAAAAATGAATCAGTCACATTTGTACAGCTTGAGAAATTACCAGTTAACACACCCATGTAATCACCACTCAAATCAAGAAACAGAACACTATGAACTCCCTAGAAGCCCCCTCACATATCCCTTCCCAATTACTACCCTCATTCTTCTCCCAAAAGATAACTACGATTCTGACTTCCAACACTGTAGTTGAGTTTTGCCTGTTTTTGAACCTTATATAAATGGAATCACACAGCATGTTTTCTTTTAAATAACCTTTTTGTTCAACATTATTGTAAGATGCAACCATGCCTGGTGCACATGACTTCAGTGCATCTTCACTATTGTCTAGTATTAGTCTGTATGATTATTCCACAGTTTCCAGTTTTTGGCTATATGAACAATGCTGCATTGAAAATTCTATGGTCCACATGTATAGACACTTCTGTTGGGTAGTAGAATCATTTGGTTATTGAACATATTTTTATAGAATTTTAAAAAGTGGGCTGAGAGACCAAAACAACACACTTAATTTACCTGGAAGCACATTTACTTCTTTCAAATAATTTTAGCTGGCTGCTTTTCATTTTGTCTTATTAGCATTTTTAGTAATATTAAATTTTCCACCCCACATCCCTACTGCCACAGTTGAAGACTGAAGAGCATAAGAATATATTTGTTCTTCATTCAACAAACATTTATTGAGTACATCTCTGATAGGCAAAATTATAAGATGGTCCTTGCCTTTGTATAATTCTGTCCCCTTTGAGTGAGTACAACCTGGGACAATGATGAGCTATCACACCTATGATGATGATATTAATACTTTACCTGGCAAAAGGAATTTTACAGATATAATTTAAGGTAATTAATCTCAATTTTGAGTTAATCAAAAAGGGGATTATTAAAGTGGGTCAGATCCAATCACATGAGGCCTTTAAATCTAGTTCTAAGGGGCAGAAACAGAGGAAGTCTGGGAGCAGATGTGAGAAAGATTACTCCTCCTAGCCTGAAAAAAAGCAAACAGCACTGATGTGAACTGCCTGTGGAGGCCTTTGGCGAGGAACCGCAGGCAGCCTTTAGGAAATGAGTGGTCCCAGCTGACAGCTAGCAAGAAAATGGGCACCTCAATCCCACAACAACAAGAATCTGAATTCTGCCAACAACTTCAATGAGATAGAAGAGGATCCTGGGTTCCAGATGAGAACACAGGCAGCAATACCTTTATGTTTGCCTCATGATACTCTAAGCAGAGAACTCAGCCACACCACACCCAGATTTTTGACTTACAAAGCTGTGTTGTTTTAAGCTAATAAGTTTGAAGCAATTTGTTGTGCAGTTCTGAAAAACTAATATAGCCTCCTATATATGAGAAAATGTTCTAGGCTTTGAAGTTATAGCAGTGAATAAACAAAGACAAAAATACCTCCCCTCATACAGCTTCCTTGTACTGGAGAACAAAGACATTGAAAGAAACACATAAGTAAAACATATATTAATAATATGTTAGATCTGCAGTCCCCAACCCCTGGGCTGTGAACCAGTACTGGTTTGTGGCCTTTTAGGGACCAGGCCGCAGAGCTCAGCTCCCTACCCAGTCCATGGAAAAACTGTCTTCCATGAAACTTAGGAACCAGGGGACTGGGGTGGTTAGTGGTAGGGGTGCATGGCAGGAGGTGAGTGAGCGAAGCTTCATCTTTACAGCTGCTCCCCATCGCTCACATTACCACCTGAGCTCTGCCAAAAAGGTTGGGGACCGCTGTTAGTGATTCATGCTGAGGAGGAAAAAGCACAGTAAGAAATAGAATAGCGAAGGATCAAAGGAGATAGATGGAATTCCAGATAGGGCGGCAAGAAAATGTGTCACTGAGTAAATGGCCCTTATGTAAAGACCTGGAGGAGTGATGGCACTAGCTATGTGAGAATATGGGGAAAGAATTCAAGATAGAGGAAGCAGTAAGTGCAAAGGCCCTAAAGCACCGTGATCCTGGCATTTTTGAACAAAAGCAAGGAAGTTAATTGGTTGAAATGGAACAAGCAAGGGGAAGGAGTGTCAGAAGACAAAGTCAGAAAGTTAACTGGGAGTAGAGGGAATGCCCAGAGGCAGATTATATGAGGTTACACAGGTCATAGCTTTTTAATTTTATGAGCAGAAGGCTGACATGAACTACCTTCCATTTTAAAAGTATCACTTTAGCTAATGTGTTTGAAATAGGATGCAGAGAGACATGGGCAGAAGCCTCCTATATACCAGTTTAAAAGATGCTGCAACAATTCAGGTAAGAGATGACAGTAGCTTAGACCAGGGTGGTGGCAGTGGAGGTGGTAATAAGAGGTTAGATTCTGGATATATTTTGAAGATAGAGCTGAAAGGATTTGCTGACATATGAGAAGTAGGTTGAGAGAAAGAAATACACTACTATTTTTGGACTGATCACTTAAAGTATGGAACTGTCATCACCAATAGGGAAGACTACAGCCAGATGGGACAGAGGATAAACATGCAAAATTACAATTCAAAGGATAAACTGTATGGAATCTTCGTTCAGACAAACAATTTCATATTTATAGAACTGTCCTAAATAAAATTACTAACCAAGCAATTAAAGCAAAGTCTTCAAGGACGTAGGTATATTGCTGCTACTGTGGCCCCACAGAACACTATCCCCCTGTGTTGGCACACCCTGTGCCATTGCCCAGCTTGGCCACCTGGTGAGCCTATATACCATGACCCATGCCACTTACTGCAATGGTGGACACACCTCAACTGCACACCCAACATCTGGGTGCTACACAATTAAACTGGCTAACGCTGTTGACACAGTGTAGCAGCCACGGCTTTTGAGACAGCACAGCCTTTCTGTGCTGCCTGAATGATCCCACTGACAAATTGCCCAGACATGACTGAGGGAGGTGGTGGGCTGTCAGTAGCCATTTCTAACACAAACTACTGAAATGTTTCTATCAAAACAAATCTGAATGGTACCCCTACAATTCAATGAAATAATAACAACTGAAAAATTTGCTTCTCCCTCTGACTTGCACAAATTTTGTCTAGAAAGTACATTAGAAGGAACAGATAAATGGCTGTTTATCACATTATTAACTGCTGTTGGGCTTGCCAGCTTTTACAGGGAGATAAACTATACTTGGAAGATCCAAATGTTTTTACAGATTGATTGGCCAGTGCAGTCATCAGACCTGATTTCTCAAGCATTTTTCAAGAAAATATCCAGTATGATGACCAATGTAGAAAGACACAGAGCTAAGCCCATGAAGGATAGCATGGAGAGGAAATAGTACATGGGTTCATGGAGGCTTGACTCAGTGATGATAACAAACAGAATCATACCATTCCTAGAGACAGTAATGGCACAGACAACAGAGTGGGATGGAGATCCAAGTGTGAGAGATTTCAAGGCCAGGGATGCCAGTAAAAAGACGACTGTGGGGTAGAAAATGCTCTGGTTGAAGGATGGCACGATGAGCAAGGGAAGCAGATGTCCTTGGGGGAAAGCAGCCTGTCCTTGTGCACAGAATAATTTTTGGGTCTAGAAAGTGAGGCCATTTGGTCCTCCCCCTGCTCTTTGAAAGGTCATCCCAGACAACAGAGAGTCTATTGAAGATGGGGGGGGGGGAACACACACTTTAGAAAATCATTTATCTATTGGGGGAAAGAGACTGAAGAAATTATGAAAGAAGGCAAGCAATGTCACAAACTAGTGATGCAAAACTACTATCTTTATTAAAATTCTAGTAAAAAATGTTAGAATGTTATAGCTAGAAAAGATGTCAGTGAACACTATCATTTTGAGCAGCCTAAGAAAAATAGATATGGAAGACAGAATTGGAGAAGCAATATACGGATTTAAAAATCTCTGAGGAAAATTCTAGAATAAATGGAAGAGGTACTATTTAGAGAATAGTTTTCTTGAGCTGAAGAAAAACTCAAATCTCAGAATGAAAAGGCTCTACCATGTTAAAGGCAAAATTAATAAAAAGTGTGAATAACTAGATGTAAACTAGTAAAACTGTGAATTTCAAAAATAAACAATACCACAGATTTTGAAGAAAAGAAAAAAATCCCCAAAGTCAGGTTCCTTATGAGTGTCACATAGTAACAGGATATGATGGGGCAGTATATATAATACATTAAGAGGTAAACACTGTGTGACTCAGTAATTCTGTATTAAGTCATGTACAAAAGTCACAAAGATAAGTCTCACTTATATAGGGATTCTGAATAATTCCATTCTGAGAAATATTTATTCAGAGATATATTAAACGTGACTGGAAGATTAATCAACATAAAATCTTTTGAAGTAAACTGAACAGTATTTAAGTTATGAAGATAAGCATGGAAATTAATTAAATGTAGAAAGTAAATCTAAATAATTACTGTAAATATGGCTGAAAATCACTGCAAAAGTTAAAAATAATTCAAATTTTAACCTATTTTGTAAAACAAACATTTTTAGTAAAAATAATTTGGTAAATTACTTTGTAAATTTAGTTAAAAAAAAAAAAGACAACTAACAAGGAGGGTTTTTTCCCAGTGAAAAAAAAAAGAAACAACTCACTATTCCCAAACAACTCACTATTCCACACAGCAATGAAAAGAATGAAAAAACTCACAGATCAAAATTAACTGCTTAGTTAATACTAAAGCATATAACAAAGTATTTAAATTGTCCTCAGTTCTCACTCCACCAAGCATTTTTATAGAAAGATTAAGACTCTGAAAAAAGAGGTTTGGTATAATCTGTGGGTTGATGTTTTCCCCATGACATAGGAAGGAAGATGAGATAAGAATTCATAGCATTTGGTATGTCAGAGGAGAGTTTTAATCATGTGCCATGAAGAATTAAAAGGGGAAAAAATTTTTTTTAGAGATTACTTACGCTTTACAAATGATGGAGTGCTGAACCTCAAACTCCAAATTTGTAATAACAGGGCAAGTGTATACTCTGGTAGCAGAAATATCTGGTGAATTTTCTTCTCCAGGAAAAGGTTCAGACTTCCAAGTTTTATTTAATTTTTCCATATCCTCTTTCAGCTGGTCTAAGCACTGACTTAAAAATTCATGAGCATCCTAAGATGACAATAATATCCTTAATAAGATCAAACATTTCTTGTCATAATAACAGCTTATTTACATTGTGGTTGATACAACTAAAGCACTTGGAAGTTGATGACATATGTGAACAAGGTCAGGCTTATTTTAATAAGCATTTGGGGGTGGATATTTTATGAATAAAATCAAATGACAGATTTTATATTCTTAACTTTCTTTTCTTTTCTTTTTTTTTTTTGAGACAGAGTCTCACTCTGTTCCCTGGGCTAGAGTGCCGTGGCATCAGCCCAGCTCACAGTAACCTCAAACTCCTGGGCTCAAGCAATCCTTCTGCCTCAGCCTCCTGAGTAGCTGGGACTACCGGCATGTGCCACTATGCCCGGCTAATTTTTCTATGTATATTTTTAGCTGTCCATATAATTTCTTTCTATTTTTAGTAGAGATGGGGGTCTCGCTCTTGCTCAGGCTGGTCTCGAACTCCTGAGCTCAAACAATCCACCTGCCTCAGCCTCCCAGAGTGCTAGGATTACAGGCGTGAGACACCGTGCCCGGCCTTAACTTTATTTTCTTAAGTATCAGTTGCATTAGCATGAACGAATGAATCTTCACTTTACTAAAAAAAATACACACACACACACAAAAAACCAGTTAACTTTTCTAAAATAGCCTTTGTAGCTAACAAAGCCAAAGTTCTTGCACTGGACAACTACATTTACATATTAAAATATAATACAACAGAAGAGTCACACTGAACCTTACCATAACTCCCCAGGTTTTTTAACCTATGATGAACACATATGTACAGATCTTGTTTTAAAATAAAAATCAAGAAACACACTAAAATTATTTCAATTTTCCCTATCTCTAAAATGTTTAAAAACAATTCGTACTCACATTCTGCATATAACCAGAAAATCTCTCTGCTGTAGCTGAAATGGCATTTTTAACTTTCTTGAGTAAATCTTTTTTGGTCTCTGAATTACAGATATCTTTTTTAACAAGCAAGTGTGCAAAGCGTCTGGTAAAACAAAAGAGACAAGCATCTGGTAAAGCAAAATGTTTATAAAACACTAGATGGCACGGTATTTTAAAGACTAATTACTAACAATGGCACATAAAATTTTAAGTGTCTAAAATCCCATTATTCTATAACTAATGAGGTAAAAAGGTACTCAGTAAGTACATAACAATTACCTGATAAGTGCATTGAGTGGAATTTTCTTCCATGGGATACCTTGCTTAAGCAAGTCATTTGCAAATGATTGGAGTGAAAATAGAGATTGTAAAATAGCATTCATATAGCAGGTATTTCCCAAGTTGGAGAAGCTGAAAATGAAAGAAATAGTACTTTAGAAGGCAACAGTAATTCCTGAAGTATATTCAGTGTAGTAGGGGTTCTCCACTTAGCATGTATCAGAATTGCCTGCAGTGCTTGTTAAACTACATATTGCTCAACCTCAACCTAAGTTTCTGATTCAGTAGGTCTGGAGAGAGAGGGTGCAAAAACGTGCATTTCTTTTTTTTTTTTTTTTGAGACAGCGTCTCACTTTGTTGCCTGGGCTAGAGTGAGTGCTATGGCGTCAGCCTAGCTCACAGCAACCTCAAACTCCTGGGCTTAAGCGATCCTACTGCCTCAGCCTCCCGAGTAGCTGGGATGACAGGCATGCGCCACTATGCCGGCTAATTTTTTCTATATATATTTTAGTTGGCCAGATAATTTCTTTCTATTTTTAGTAGACACAGGGTCTCGCTCTTGCTCAGGCTGGTCTCAAACTCCTGACCTCGAGCGATCCACCCTCCTTGGCCTCACAGAGTACTAGAATTATAGGCGTGAGCCACCATGCCCGGCCAAAAACGTGCATTTCTAACAAGTTATCAGATCATGCTGACAGGGATTACACTTTGAGAACCACTGTATTATAACAACTTAGTTTAATCTAATGGAAAATTACACATTTCAAATGAATGCTAAACATGACTGGGGGCTTACTCAAATAGCTATTCATTCTTATAATTTTAAGTTTTTCATTGAGATATAACTTACTCGTTTCTCTTAACTATATGCTCAGAAAAGGAAAATACTAGGTCATAGAATATATGTGTTTGGCATTAATGGGTACCACCAAACACTTTTTGTAAGTACACATATTTTTTTAAACCTTTTATTTGGAAATATTTTTAAACATTCAGAAAAGTTGTAATAATATTATTCTTTATCCAGATTCGCCAACTGTTAACCTTTTGCACCATGCACTTTAATCATTTAATACTCCTCTCTACATATATTTTTCCTGAACCATTTGAGAGTAAGTTGCATATGTCCCATGCCTTTAATTCTAACTACTTCAGAGTGTATTTCATAAGAATAAGAATATTCTCATAAATAACCAGAGAACAGTTATTAGCATCAGTAAATTTAACACTGACACAATATTCTTATATAATGTACTTTCTTAGTCCAATTTTGTCAATTGACCCAAGAATATACTTTATAGCTTTTTCTATTTCTCCTGTAAGTACAAGATTCAGTCCAGGATCACACAATGTTTTCACATCTCTTTAGTTTCCTTTAATCTGGAATAATTCTTCAGCTTTCTTTTCATGACACTGACATTTCTGAAGACTACGGTCCTTCCTACCTGTTTTTTTTTGTTTGGTTTTTGGTTTTTTCAAAAGAGAGAGATTATTGCTCTGTCACCCAGCTGGAGTGCAGTGCTGTGATCATAACTCATTGCAGCCTTGAACTCCTGGGCTCAAGTGATCCTCCCATCTCAACCTCCCCAGTAGTTGGGACTTGTACAGGCATGCACCATCACACCCAGCTTTTTTTTTTTTTTTTTGGTAGAGACAGGGTCTCATTATGCTGCCCAGGCTGGTGTCGAACTCCTGGCCTCAAGCAATCAGCCTAGCTCACAATGAGATTCAGCCCAGGCTGGAAGAGTACATAGTGATACTGTGTCCTTCTGAGGCCATCACATCCAGATTTGCGTGATATTCCTGTGCTGCTCACTGGTGATGTCAATTTTAAATATCCGAGAGAACTTCTGCTTCTGACTAATAAGTTAGTGTCAGGGTTTGGAATAACCCTCCCACTGTAAACAATGAGAAAACTGGAAAAAAATATAGGAAATAACTATTTTCAGATCCTGGACAACAGGCAGTGCAAAACTGTGGTACCTAATAGAAGGGAAACCAATGATGTGAGCCCTGCCATTACCCAGGTTTTCCATCAGGGAGCAGTTTGTGAACTGCAGTCCAGGGAGGGCCTAAACAGAGTCCCGAAATCTCCCTGAGTTGAGCTGAAAGAAACCAGAGTTCAGGAGGCTGAGGCTGCTAAGATTTCTGGGACACAGTACTTGAGACGAGGGAGCTACACAAAGGAATAGTTCCAGAAATCTGCATAGGAGTCTGCTTGAATATTTGGCTAAAATCAACCTGTGTCTGCATAGGGTAAAACACTAGTCAAGAAGAATTTCAAGGAAAAGAATGATTACTGGGGAGCTATTAGCCAAACAATTCCCAGAGCTCATGCAGGGCCGAAAATTGTTTGAATTTCCACCAGTCAGAATGGAGAGACCTAGATGAATTCATAGAATATTAACAGATACCTCAAAGGGGCCATGATTTAGGAGAGGAAGCAAATTATCCTTAGAGTAAAGCATATCTAGATTCAACCCAAAAGAACTTAAACACATCACATGGATGAAAGAGAAGAAAAAAAAAAAAAAAAAGAAAAGAAAGAAAAGAACTTAAACACAAGTGTCAAAACAATCAAACCCAACTACAAAGATGTTAAAACAACTATTTAAAATATGATCTATATGATCAAGAATCAAAGGAAAACACGAACATAAAAAGGAGAAAAATGGAAGATATACTTCTAGGATGAAAAACATAATATTTGAAATAAAAATCTCACTGGATAGGATTAATAGCATATTAGATATTGCAGAAGGAAATGTCAGTGAACTTGAAAACATAGCAACAGATCATCAGTGACCTATGGGACAGTATCAAATGAACTATCATATATAACTGGAATCCAGAAGGAAGGGTCAGGAAAAAATCTGAAAAATTAACAGCTCAAAATGTTCAAAATCTGATAAAAACTAGAAACGCACGGATCCAAGGAAGCTCAACATATCCTGAGGATAAACACATATCAAAATGAAGCACATCACTAAAAAACTGCTGAAAAATCTTAAAATAAAAAAATCTTAAAAAGCAGTCAGAGTAAAACTTCCTCAGAGCCTTCAAGCAAAAAGATAAAATCACTTACAAGAGCAAATAAATTACACTGTCATCAGACTTCTCAAAAGCAAATAAAAAGTAAGGTAACAATAGAGTAGCATTTCAAGAAACCTGAGAAAGAAAGTATGACCCAAGGATCTTATCTTTCTTTCAAGTATCCAAGCTAGGGAAAAAGTTTTGAATATGTAAGGACTAAGGAAACAAAGTATATAATTGGCTGAGTGGGGTGTCTCACACCTGTAATCACGTGGACTTGGGAGGCTAAAGCAGGAGAATCACTTGAGGCCAAGAGTTACAGACCACCGGGGTAACATAGGGAGACTGTCCCTAAAAACAAAAAACAAAAAACAAAATTAGCCAAGCGTGGTGGCATCTGTAGTCCCAGCTACTTGGGAGGCTGAGGCAGGAGGATTGCTTGAGCCCAGGAGTTTGAGCCTGCAGTGAGCTGTGATTGCACCACTGTACTGCAGCCTGTGCAACAGAGCAAGACCCTGTCTCTAATAAAAAATATATATGTAAATTGAAATTAAAAAATAAAATAAAAGTGAAAACTGACAGAGCTGGAAGGAAAAATACACAAACTTCTGACCTAATCCACAAGTTTCTGGCCTAAATTCTGCTTTATTGGGTATTAGGACTGCAACCCTTGCTTTCTTATTATTTCCATTACCCTTTTGAATTGCTGCTCTAGCTGTATCCCTATTATACAGAGTTGGGTTTTGCTTTATGAGACAACTTTAAAATATTTTTCTTTTAACAGATGAGTTAAGCCCATTCACATTTATTGACGTCACTGACGTGTTTGGTTTCAATTCTGTCATGCTAGTTTTTTTTTTTTTTTTAATTTCTCTATTTGGCATGTCTTTTAGGAATGTTTCTTTTGGTTTTAAGGAGGCTTGTAATTTTTTTTTTTAATGGTTGGATCTGTAATTAGACTTTTTATATTGCTGTAAACTGCTTTTTCTTAAATCTTTTTTTTTTTTCTTTTTTTTTTTAAGACAGAGTCTTATTCTGTTGCCCCAGCTAGAGTGCCATGGCATCAGCCTAACTCACAGCAACCTCAAACTCCCAGGCTCAAGTGATCCTCCTGCCTCAACCTCCCAAGCAGCTGGGACTACAGGTACTCACCACCACGCCTGGCTAATTTTTTCCATTTTTAGTACAGATGGGGTCTCGTTCTTGCTTAGGCTGGTCTGGAACTCCTGAGCTCAAGGGATCCTTCCGCATCAGCCTCCTAGACTGCTAGGATTTCAGGCCTGAGCCACCATGCTGGGCCCTTAACCCTTTTTTTACCATCTAGTCTGTCCATTTTAAATAGGATCCTTTGACTCACACCTATTACTATGAAACAATAGATTACATTATTCTACATTTTCCTTTCTCTCTTCTCCCATTTTCTCTTAGGTGCAATCTTAGTACTTCATCAGAAGACATGATGTTTATACACCACTCTTTTATATGTATCCCCACCATTGTTTGTCTTAGCTCTACACATGAACATATGAAATGTTTACCTCTACCTTTTCTGAACGTTATTCTAGTCACCTCTTGGATTGAAGAAGCTCATTCTCTGTAGAGTCCTTAGGAAGAGCAAATATGTACAGTACTCCGAGTTCATAAACTTCCAAACTTCTTTTCTCCGGCCTGCATTTTTGACAGCTTGGGTTGGCAAAAAATCTTTGTTTACCAATCTTTCATCAAGTTTCCTGAAAATGACGTTATCTTGGCTTTGCATAATGATTTTGAGAAATCTGATGCCAATCTATTTCTCTTGCCTTATAAATTATTTCATCTTTTATTTTTTTATTTTAAAGACAGGGTCTCACTATGCTGCCTTGGCTAGAGTGCAGTGGTACCATCATATCTTACTGCAACCTCAAATTCCTGGGTTCAAGCAATATTCCTGCCTCAGTCTCCCAAGTAGCTGAGACTACAGATGTGCAACACCACACTCAGCTAATTTTTCTTATTTTTTTTGCAGAGACAGGGTCTTGCTATGTTGCCTAGGCTGGCCTTGAACTCCTGGCTTTAAGCAGTGCTCCTGCCTTGGCCTCCCAAAGTACTAGTGATTGCAGGTATGAGCCACCGCATTGGCCTATTTCAGCTTTTGGATCAAGGAATTGAGGATTTTTCCTTGTCTTTAAAGCCTAATAGTTGAACTAAGGTGTATCGTAACTATTCGGGTCTATTTTCTAGGTATCTGGCAAGTTCTTTCAACATATAAAGACTTTTATTTCTGGGAAATTTTTTTGGATTATAGTTTTCTTTTTTTTCCCAGAGACAGAGTTAGTAATTAGATTACAGTTTACGATACTAGTTCTATCTCAATGTTTTGATTGTCTTCTTTAGGGACTCTAATTATATATAATATGGGACATTCTTTGCCTTTTTTCCAGTTCAATACTTTCTTTCCGATCTTTTTTACTTCTTTTTTTATAGCTGTTTTTCTGCTTTCCTTCAAGTCCCATTATTAAATTTTCATTTGAGTTCATTTTCCCTTGGGCATCTTTAATGCAGATTTCATTTTTGATATGATGTCTTCCTTTTTCTCTCTTTTTTTCTGAGTTCAAGCTATTGTCATTTCCTTTCTTCTTTCTTGGCCATTTTGATTCTTAGTTTGAATTCTTGATTTACAGTACTTTTTCCATATTCCCATATGAGTGTTTCAGTATATTTAATTCCCCTTTAAGTTTTCTCCATGGTTAGTTCTGGGGGGTTGAATTTTCATTGGCTGAAATATTTGATTCATGTTTCTTTTTTCTTATAGTTGTTTTGTATGGAAGTGACCTATTTTTTTATATTCCATTTTGTGGACAGGGTCCTAACTAAAGCACTCTGTCTTCTGTTAGTTTAGTAATGTGCCATTTCTTTATTGGATTATTATGGTGGTGGTGAAGGGAGGGGATAAAGAGAGGTTGCTGTGTCTTCTTTCCCTTTCATTCTGGGACAATCCTTATTTTCTTCTCTTGCTTCTAAACCAAGTCTCCAGATTTGGCTGACTCTCCCATACAAGAAATGATTCTTTGAGGCTGTTATTTCTGGGACCACCTACTTTCAAGCCTCTTCCCTAAAACCAGTGCTGTAAACTACCAAGATCCAGACCTATATTCAGTATTTTGGTACTTAAGCATTTAATTTTCTCTTTCTGGGAGTGATTTTTTTTTTTTTTTTTAAGACTAGTCAAGTGCAGTAGTGAGGAGGGGGGAAAGTAGTAGAACAAGGAGTTCAATCTGTAACTGACTGTGAACAATCAAGTGAGATAACTCACTACCTTCGGACCAGCCTGGGAGTGATTTTTTTCAGTGTTTCATCTTCGTTTTCCATTCCTATATATTCTTTTCATGGAATCTCTTAAAGCTCTTGTCTCCAACTCCTGGCACCCACAAGCTTAAGCAGCAGAAAATAGGAACACTGCAGGAATTTGGTTTGCTTCTCTACTTAAGAAGGTAATTTAAAGGTGATGGTATTCTTTGTCTCCCAGTAATGCTGAAGCATAGGCTTTGTGTGCTTTTCTTTGCACTCCTCATTAACTTTATGTTTTTTGTTTGTTTTCTGGAGAATTTGGGAGGAACACTGGAATTATGTAGCCTCAGTTAACCTCTAGACCTGGTAGTTTTCTACTCAGTTTTTTTTTTAATGGATTCCTTAGTCCTGAGTACTTATACCACTGGACATACTATACTCTAATTCCTGAAAGAAGTATGAAAAAAGGAAAGACATATTTCTAGAGATGAGTATAGGCACTATACAGAAATGAAAGAAACAGTGGAGGAGCCTGAAGCACCAAGGGTGGGCAACTTATGAGGCTGTCAAGAAAATATGTAGGAGGTGAGTAACAGAGACCAGAAATAGATTATAAAACACATAGGAGGGGGCAATAGGAAAATGACACAAATAAGATCATAGTAGACAGAGAAAAGATCTGGATGAAGAATGGCCACAAAATGGGATAGATAAGACCAATATAAGAATGCTGTCTGGTAAGGAGATAGCAAGATAATAATTGTGGCAGAACAATCAGAATGAAGAACAAAGGAAATTAAGTATTAAACTGAAGGCAAACATTATAGAAGACAGAGCAGAAAGGACAAGGATCAAAGAAAGCAATAGGCAAGCAGAGAGAAAACTGAAATGTTCTCCCTGCAAACTTGATGATAATTTCTGCTAATATATGCAGCATATAAACTACTATGAATTAGCCAAATTGGCAGACACCTCTCATTCAAGCAAAGTGATAAGTTTAAAGCTGCTATAAAAACAATAGTTTGAGTGAGATTAAAAAAACAAATAAGCTGGTAGGAGGGAATTTGGTAAGAATAATCAAAATTTCAAACTGCCTCCCTTAGTCTTAATAATTCTACTTCTAAGAATTTATCCTATAGAAAAGTTCCAACAAGTATTAAAAACACATGTATATAAGAATGTTCATTATAGCCTAGAATGTAATTGCGAAACAGGGAAACCTAAATGTACACTGACATGGTTCAAAGTGTTATACTAATATATAAGGATGTCCATGATTAATGTGCAGTAAAAGAAAACATACAAGCAATATAGCATAGTGGTTAAGAATGCAATTGGAGTCTGATTACCTGGATTTACTACTGCTGTAGTACTGACTGTACTGCTTTGAGCAAATTAACTAACTTCGCTAGGCTTTAGTAGGCTTTAGTTACTTTATCTATAAAAGCAGATTTTTAATATATCTATCTCACAGACCTATTGCAAGAATTTAAATTAAAAAATCAGTTAAAACACTTAGCACACAGTATTTGGCACATGATAAACACTTTAAGTAAGACAGCTACTATTATTACTACAGTTATTATCCTTTGATCTCATTTTTATATTTAATAAAAATATAACCATAAAGGGACTGGCGAGGATATATCTATAAAAGTATCTCAGAAGTAGGCTGAAGTATATGGGTTGGAGAATACACATTTTCTGTTTTAAAATGAATATTACATATTTAAAAGTTAAAAAATTGTTTGGAGACCAGATAATGGACTTTATTTATAGATGTAATAATCTTTAATAAGTGATCTAATTTCTAACTATTTTAGATCTATAATTAACTCCTTTCATCATTTTTTACACCAACAAAGCATACTTCAGTTGGATCACTTCATCAAAAAGAAAGTAAAATGAAAGAATTGACCTACCCCTGCAGTTGTTGCTGTTGGTGAGAGGAAAGGGGCACTCTTGGTTTGTTCCAGCCAGTGTAATCCTGGTTACACTTCATTTTTTTAACAGAAAGAGGAGCTGGCTGAGGAAGAAATCCCAAACTTCTTTTGGCAGAGGGAGTTTGGCTTGAAACATTAGTCCTATAATAAAGAACAAATGATGAAGAAGCAAAATAAACTTTTGAATGATATTTTCCCCCCTAACAGATTCAAAGAAGTCAATGTCTAGGAAAAAAATCTTAAACTTAGGGAAATATCAGTAATAATGACCAGTCAGGGGGAAATCCTCACAAGTATAAATTACCAAGTCTGTTGATAGACAGCTGAAGAGGTTTATAATACTGTATATCTCTGACCTACAATCCAAATAATCCAAGTTAGTGGCTTCAGAAAAACTATATAGTTTCACTTTATTCACTCTTATCTACTTTGTGGTATTACATTAGTTTACCTAATCTTGAACAGATTTATAGTAATTTTTCCACTATTACAAATAATATAACAAACATTCTTCCCTAATCTTCTTGAGAAATTCCTTTAGTTTATATGCTTGGAGGTGGAAATGTTAGGAGTATTTTCATTTTTAATTTTTCTAGATATGTGATTGTTTTCCCAAAAGGCTGTACCAATTTATATTTCCATCAATAGTGAATTTCCATTTCTCAAGTGTTTACATTACAGTTACCAGAAGTTTTAATTTTTACCAGTATAGTGACACTTGATCTCATTGTTATTTTATTTTGCATTTTCCTGATTACTACTGAAGTTGAACATACTTACATAATTGTTTACTCTTCTCTCAATTGCTTTTCTACACTCTTAGTTTTACACTAGGTTCTTAATGATTTGCAATTCTTTATATAATATATTCTATATACTAATCCTTTGTCTATTACACATTCTAAGTTTTACATTTTTATGTAGTCAAATTTATCAATATTTTCTTGGTTTGGTTTTTGCATCTTGTTTAAGAAATCATCTTCTGTTGTAAGGTTACAGAAATGTTTTCTTATTTTCTCTTAAAAGTTTTCAATTTTGTTTCCTCCACATTCAGGTCTTTAATCCACTTGGAAGTTTACTTTTCTTTATGTTGTGAGATAGGAATATGATTTACTTTTCTATAATTGCTCCCAAATTACTTACTGTCTGGCTAGACCATGTGTTATCCACTGTTTGGTTTTTTATCTAAAAAAAAATACTGTGAAATAGAATACTCATATGGAAAAAGTATATACAAATCAAATGTGGAGCTTAACAAATTTTTATAAAGCAAATACCTGTGTAAACAACCATTCGTGTCAAAATCCCCCAAGTGTCCCTTCCCAATCACAACCCCACATTCCTCTACCCTAAAAGTTACCATTAGCTGTTAGTTTTATCCCTTACTATGCACCCCTAAATACTGTAGTTTGGACAATGCATGTTTCCGTCTTTTCACTTTCAACCTTCCTGCATCTTTATATTGTAATTATTTCTCTTTTACATAGCATATGTATTTTTTTTCTTCCTTTAAATCCAGTATATCTCTTTAACTAAAACATTGTGTGTGTGTATAATTTTTTTTGAGACAGAGTCTTACTCTGTTGTCCCAGCTAGAGTGCAGTAGCATCATCATAGCTCACCGCAACCTCAAACTCCTGGGATCAAGTCATCCTCCTGCCTCAGGCCTCCCGAGTAGCTAGGACTACAGGTGGTTGCCACCATACCCAGCTAGTTTTTTTCTGTATTTTGTACAGACAGGGTCTTGCTCTTGCTCAGGCTGTTCTCAAACTCCTGACCTCAAGCAACCCCTGCCTCAGCCTTGCAGAGTGCTAGGATTACAGGCGTAACCCACCACACCTGGCCAGTATATTTATATTTATATAAATTGCTACAGATCTAAGATTAATGTACTGGCAAATAAATAAATTACTATATAAATTTTATAACATTTGGTATATTTATATCAGCAACGTCATTACTGAGTTTATATCTTAAATTTTCTGATGTGTTTATTTCTTCCACATGTTCTATGTTCCTTTCCTGCCTTCTTTTAGAATGCCTGACTATTTAATATTATTTCATTTTCTCCTGTTAGTTTAGAATATATTCTTTTTGAAAATTTTAAATGGATGTCCTAAAATTATACATTAAAACAATAGATTTGTTGAAATATAATTAACATATAATAAAAGGCACATATTTAAAGTGCATAACTTTGTAAGTTTTGACATATATACACCTATGAAACCATCACCAGGATTAACCCTCAAAAGTATCCTGGTGCCCCTTTGCATACGTCCCTCCCACTCTTCTCTGCCTATGACCTTGTCTGTATGACCAGGCAACTTCTGGTCTGTTTTCTGTCACTATAGATTACCTTACATTTTCTAGAATTTCATATAAATGGAATCACACAATATGTGCTTTCTTACGGGGCTTCTTTCAGCCTAATTATTTTGAGATTCATCTACATTGCTGCATGTACCAATAGTTTATCATTTCTATTACTGATTAGCATTCCATTGTATGCATACAACACAATTCATCTAACCACTTTTAATTTTGAAAGTTTTAGATTTACAGAAAAGTTGCAAAATAGTACAGAAAATGGCCTTCACCAAGCTTCCCCTAACAGTAACACCTTATATAACCATAGTACAATTATCAAAACCAGGAAATTGGCCGGGCGCGGTGGCTCACGCCTGTAAATCCTAGCACTCTGGGAGGCTGAGGCGGGTGGATCGCTCGAGGTCAGGAGTTCGAGACCAGCCTGAGCAAGAGCGAGACTCTGTCTCTATTAAAAATAGAAAGAAATTATCTGGCCAACTAAAAATATATATAGAAAAAATTAGCCGGGCATGGTGGCGCATGCCAGTAGTCCCAGCTACTAGGGAGGCTGAGGCAGTAGGACTGCTTGAGCCCAGGAGTTTGAGGTTGCTGTGAGCTAGGGTGATGCCACAGCACTCACTCTAGCCGGGGCAACAGAGCGAGACTCTGTCTCAGAAAAAGAAAAAAAAAAAAAAAAACCCAGGAAATTAACAGTCATGCATAGTATTAACTACTAAACTACAGATACTATTCAAATTTCACCAGTGTTTCCACTAAAGTCTTTTTTTCTGGTCCAGGATCCCACAGTGCAAGTGACTGTCATGTTTCCTTACTCTACTCCAAGCTGTGACAGTTCCTCATGTTTTTGTTTGTGTGTGTGTGTTTTTTTTTTTCTATGACTTTGACACCTTTGAAGAGTACTGGTCAGGTATTTTATTGAATTTCCCTCACTCTAAGTTTGATGTCTTATGATTAGATTGAGTTATGCATTTGGAAGGAATAACAGAGAAGTGACATTGTGACCTCCTCAGTGCATCACATCACAGAATACATGATGACAATGTCTTATTATTGGTGATGTTAATTTTGATTACTTGGTTAAGGTATCTGCTGCGTTTCTCTACTATGAAGTTACTATTTTTTTCCGTCTATAATTAAGAAATATCTGGGGGCCGGGCGCGGTGGCTCACACCTGTAATCCTAGCACTCTGGGAGGCCAAGGCAGGAGGATCGCTCAAGGTCAGGAGTTTGAGACCAGCCTGAGCAAGAGCGAGACCTCTATTAAAAATAGAAATTAGCTCGATGACTGAAAATATATGGAAAACATTAGCCATAGTCCCAGCTACTCGGGAGGCTGAGGCAGAAGGATTGCTTAAGCCCAGGAGTTTGAGGTTGCTGTGAGCTAGGCTGACGCCACGGCACTCTAGGTTGGGCAACAGAGTGAGACTCTGTCTCAAAAAACAAAATAAAAGAAAACAAAACAAAACATATCTTCCACGTCTCTACTAAGCATATTCAATCTTTCCTCTTTTTCAAAATATGGAATATAGATTTAACAACTGTTTTAATATCCTTGTCTACTAATTCTATCATTTATGTTATCTCTGACTCAGTATTTACTGATTTTTCCCCTCCTTATGGATTATATTTTACTGTTTGTTTGAATGCCTAGCAATGTTTTCTTGGATGCCAGAAACTGTGAATTTTACCCGACAAGGTAAAATTCAGGATATTTCTGATTTCTATGGACATTCTTAAATTTTGTTCTAGGATATGGTTAAGTTACCTGGGAATAGTTTGATCTTTTTGGGTCTTGCTTTTAATATTTGTTATATTGAACCACAGCAGCAATTACTCAGGGGATAGTTCTTTCTCACTAACAAGTAAACTTACTTATAGTATTCAAATTGCTGCTATCAGGAACATGAATTTTGCCTGACCCATTGAACTCCAAGTATTATTTCCTTAGATCCTTCCCTGGCTGTGGCTACTTTCCTCATCCACATGTGCTGATCAGCACTCAACTGAATACTCAAAGAAAGATCCTCTCCAGGTCTCTGCAGTTTTTTCTTCATGGAGCTCTTCCCCATCTGGTACTCTGCTCTGTGAATTCTAACAATTTGGCCTCCCTGGACACCTAGCTCCATTACCTCGACTCTGAATGAGTACAGGGCTCTGCCTTGTACCCTGATCCCTTTGTGCTGTGGCTTGGGATCTCTCTCTAGGACGTAAGCTAGAATAGTCATTGGGCTCATTTCATCTGTTTCCCACCTCTCAGAGAATCACTGTCCTTCACTACCTGATATCCAATGTCTTGAGAGCCATTGTTTCATATATTTTGTCCAGGTTCTTATCTATTCGAAGAAGGAAAGTAAATCCAGTCCCTATTATTCTATCTTGGCCAGAAGAGGAAGTCATCTTTACCTTTTTAACATGCCTACTTAACTGTGGCCTCCTCTCAAACAAGAAAAGGAACTTCAAATGTTTTAATTTCCCTGTACTCTTCCCCATTCCTATATTTCTTATTGTTTAATATTTTATTAATATTAACTCTTTGCTTTTAATTCTACCACATTCTCATTTGATAAAAACTATTAAACTGTACTTACCTACGTAGAATAACCCTAGAAAGGTATTAGTAATAGTGGCTGCCTCTAAAACGGGAAAATTAAAACTAGGAGTTAGGAAAGAAAAAGAAATCTCCTTTTCACTGTATATGCTTTATATCTTTTTAATTTTCTACCACATGCACTTATTAGGTATACAAGAGAATATTTAAAATATTTAGATTTTTTTTCTTTTTTTTTTTTGAGACAGAGTCTCACTCTGTTGCCCAGGCTAGAGTGCCGTGGGGTCAGCCTAGCTCACAGCAACCTCAAACTCCTGGGCTCAAGCAATCCTCCTGCCTCAGCCTCCCAAGTAGCTGGGACTACAGGCATGTACCACCATGCCTGGCTAATTTTTTCTATATATATTTTTAGTTGTCTATATACTTTCTTTCTAATTTTTAGTAGAGACGGGGTCTCCCTCTTGCTCAGGCTGGTCTTGAACTCCTGAGCTCAAACGATCCATCCACCTCAGCCTCTCAGAGTGCTAGGATTACAGGTGTGAGCCACTGCGCCCAGCCTAAAATATTTAGATTTTTAAATATGCTTTATAAATTTCTTTGCTCATTGATTTTTCTTACTACTCCTTTTTTCTTCTTCCTGAATAAATTCTGTCTTTGCATATCTAAAAATAGCATTCTTTGTCTATATTATTGAAATATAATTTAGCTAGGTTTATCTAGAATTTTTTAATGCTATTACTCTGTTAATAACATCTAACTATCTGCTTTCTATTCCAATTGTTGCTAATGTCAATCTGATTGTTTCTCTTTGATAGAGGATATATTTTCTTTCTGGTAGCTTCTAAAATCTTCTTTGCCCATCATCTTCTACAATGTAGATTTTTTAAAAGAGTATTTATTGAGGCTTTTCAATGTGAGACCTTTCATCATTTTAATTTATTATTACTTTGACGATTTCCTTGCCTTTATTTTCCTTAGTTTTTTCTTCCAGAATACCCTTAAGACACGGAAGGTAAACTGAGAAACCCAAAACAAGTCTCTTAATTTCATTTATATTTACCATCTGCTCTCTGTGCTGCATTCAGTGATCATGTCTTCTTGACAATAGTTTCCTCTTCCTGGTCCTCTACCCAGTGCAGGACTTTATGTCAGTGGTTCATAATTCTTGCCACTATGCAAATAACACTAAAGCAGATGCCAATCATTGCAAGTCCCATTTTTATATCTTTGTTCTCTCCTCAGGGAGCACCAAGCTACCAGTACCTGGGGTAGTTATATAGAAGTGTTTTGCCCTGCTGAAGCACCAGTAGTTATACAGAAGCGTTTTGCCCTGCTTAACCACCTCAGAGAGCTGTTCTACTAGATATCCAGCTCATGTAGCTTCACATCAAAAACCTAATTATGAGTGGAGTTACATTGAATTCCCAATCTTGTGTCAGTTTTGAAGACCCAGCTCTCAAACTTGACTCTAGTCTGTGCCTTATGACCATAGCCTTTGCTCAGTATTAGTTTTCTCACTGATCTGAAAATTTTCACCTTTAGTGCAAGCTAGCATTAAAAAATTTTTTTTCCTTAATCATTCCTACATGGGATGAATATGCTCACTTTATTATTTTGAGAAGAAATTTGTGATTTATAATAAATCTTTTGCAAACCAAATTTAGGCATTTTTTACTTAGGTTTAAGATTTTTCTAGTAAGCAGAAATATGTCAAGATTCCTCTCTCTTAAATTCAAATAACTTAATTACCACCACAGTCCATAATTGCTTGAGAGCTACTAACCAAGGCTGAATATACCTAAATATAAAATATCAAATTCCTTACTTCACCTTAATCATTTTATATAAATAACCAAGTTGTTTTTTACCACTTTGAATTAAATTTTACTAAAGAACAAAATATGACTTAATAGGAATTACATAGCATATATATTACAGACCCTATTAACCCCACTTTTTTGTTTGTTTATTTTTTGAGACAAGGTCTTGATCTGTTGCCCAGGCTAGAGTGCAGTGGTGTGATCATAGCTCACTGCAATCTCAAACTCCTGGGCTCAAGTGATCTCCTGCCTCAGCCTCCTTGAGTAGCTGGGACTACAGGCACACACCACTGCACCTGGCTAATTTTTCTATTTTTTGTAGATACAAGGTCTCACTCTTTCTCAGGCTGGTCTCCGACTCCTGACCTCAAGCAATCCTCCTGCCTTGGTTTCCCAAAGTGCAGAATTACAGATATGAGCCACCATGCCCAGCCTTAACCTTACAACATTTAAAACCATCACACTTCTGTGCTGCATTCCATGATGACAACTTCTGAACAAGTGCTTAGCATTGTCTTATATATTTATATCCAATAAATCTAATAAAAATTTTAGCTATATCTGTAGAATTAACAATTAAATTTCTGACTAGCCTTTTCCAATACAAGATACTGATATGAAACTTCTGATTTTTAAAGAAAACTCCTTAATTTTTGGAAGGTAGCTTAACAAATGGATAGGCAACAAAGGCAACATAAAAATGTCTCAGAGAAAAGATCTTAATATGTTCATCACCTGGAATAATGGAAAATATACTGGTCTAGAATCTAATAACACTGACAGTCACAAAGCTGTGGCCTCAGCACAAATCTTCCTAGACCTCAGTTTATTCATTTGTTGAAAATTTTAAAAAAAGATCAAACATTTCTAGAGTACTTCCTAACTAAAATGTCATGATTCTACAATTGTCGTCATTGTTATTTTAAATTGTGATATTCACACAGAGCATAATGCACAGCCTATCCTATTACATGATTCAATATTCTGAAAATGAGAGGTCCTCAAGTTTTTCACAAAGCATATAACCAATGCATACCTGTCTAGGTTAGTGACACCAGAAGAGTAGTCCTTGGAGCCAGCTCTGCTACCATAAAAGGATGATGACTGCAAAGGTAAAAGCCCTATAAAACAAATGAACAAAGGAAAAACTTAATTCCTCAATCAACCATTCAAGTTCACTTAATAAAAAATTACACATTGGGCCTCTTTATATTTCCTTTTTTTTCCCCTTTTTTTAATCAAAGTAATACAAGCATACCTTGTTTTGTTGTGTTTTGCTTTATTGAGCTTTGCAGATATTGCATTGTTTTACAAATTGAAGATTTGTGACGCTTGTGGTTTGAGCAAGTCAATCCATGCCATTTTTTTCTTTTTCTTTTTTTTGAGATGAGGGTCTCGCTATGTTGCCTAGGCTGGAGTGCAGTGGCTATTCACAAGCACGACCCCACTACTGGTCAGCCTGGGAGTTTTGACCTGCTCTGTTTCTAACCTGGGCTGGTTCACCTCTTTAGGCAACCTGGTGGTTTCCAGCTCCCTGGAGGTCACTATATTGATGCCGAACTTAGTGGGGACACCCAATCAGCATAGTGTACCACAACCTAGAACTCCTGGGCTCAAGCAATCCTCTGACCTCAGGTTCCCAAGTAGCTGGGACCATAGGCACATGCTACTGCGTCTAGCCATTTTTTTTAACAGTATGTGCTCACTTCATGTCTCTGTGTCACATTTTGGTAATTCATCTGTTACGGTAATCTGTGATCAATGATTTTGGTGTTAATTTGTTAATTGTTCTAGGGCACCACAAACCATATCCATGCAAGATGGAAAACTTAATTGATAAATGTTGTGTGTTCTGATTACACCACTAGCTGTTCCCATCTCTCTCCCTCTTCTTGAGCCTCCCAATTCCCTGAGTCACAATATTGAAATCAGAATAATTAATAACCCTACCAGGACTTCTAAATGTTCAGTGAAAGAAAGAATTGCACATGTCTTACTTTAGGCCAAAAGCTAGCCCTCTTCTGCCAGATAGTTAACCAAGTTATGAATGCAAGGGTAAAGTTCTTGAAGGAAATTAAAAATGTTACTGCACTGAACACACAAACTGATAAAGCAGAACAGTCTTATTGCTGATGTGGAGAAAGTTTTAGTGGTCTAGGTAGAAGATCAAACAAGCCATAACATTCCCTTAAGGCAAAGCCCAATCCAAAACAAGGACCTAACTCTCTAGAATTCTATGAAGGCTAAGAGAAGTAAAGAAGCTGCAGAAGAAAAATTTGAAGATACCAGAGGCTGGTTCATGAGAATTAAGCAAAGAAGCCATCTTTATAACATAAAAGTGCAAGGTGAAGCAGCAAGTGCTGATACAGAAGCTATAGCAAATTACCCAGAACATCTAGCTAAGATAATTAATGAAGGAGGTTACATTAAACAACAGATTTTCAATGTAGAGAAAACAGCCTTATAGCGGAAGAAGATGCCATGCAGGACAGGACTTTCATAGCTACAGAGAAGCCAATGCCTGGCTTCAAAATTTCAAAGGACAGGCTGACTCTTATTAGGAGCAGCTGGTGATTTCAAGTTGACGCCAATGCTCACTTACCATAGTGAAAATCCCAGGGCCCTTAAGAATTATGTTAAATCTACTCTGCCTATCTGTGCTCTATAAATGGAACAACAAAGCCTGAGTGATAGCACATCTGTTTACAGCATTTACAGGTTTATTGAATATTTTCAGCCTACTACTGAGACCTAGTGCTCACAAAAAAAAAGATTCCTTTCAAAATGCTGCTACTCATTGAAAATGCACCTAGTCAGGGCCAGGCGAGGTGGCTCACGCCTATAATCCCAGTACTCTGGGAGGCCAAGGTGGGAAAATTGCTTGAGGTCAGGAGTTTGAGATCAGCCTAAACAAGAACGAGACCTCGTCTCTACTAAAAATAGAAAAATTAGCCAGGTGTGGTGGCACGTACCTGTAGTCCCAGCTACTTGGGAGGCTGAGGCAGGAGGATGGCTTGAGCCCCGGAGTTTAGGGTTGCAGTGAGCTTTGATGACGCCATTGCACTCTACTCGGGGCAACAGAGTTAGACTTTGTCAAAAAAAAAAAAAAAAAAATGTACCTAGTGCCAAGAGCTCTGATAGAGACATACAAGGAGATTAACGTTGTTTTCATGCCTGCTAACATAACATGCATTCTTCAGTCCATGGATCAAGGAGTCATTTCAACTTTCAGGTCTTATAATTAAAAAAATAAATTTCATAAGGCTATGGCTGCCATAGAGAAGATTCCTTTGATGGATCTGGGCAAAGTCAATCGAAAACCTTCTGGAAAGGATTCACCATTCAAGATGTCATTAAGAACATTCGTGATTCATAGGAGGTCAAAATAGCAACCTTTTTTTTTTGAAGATTGTTTATTTTATTATCATCAGAGGCCATTTCATTAACCAGCTGTTCTATAGACAACTGGATAGCATTCTTGACAAGAGAAGAGACTGTTTCTATTAAGAGTGTTTCATATTGTTCTGAATGAAGTTCTACCCTCAAAACCACTATCATTAGCAAAACCCCTACTTGCTCATTTTCAATTGAAATTAAGAATTGCTTAGGGATATTTTTAGATTTCTTAACATCAAATTCACTGATTTCAGTGTCTGTAATAATAATAGCAATTGGCTCCATTTTTTTGCTTTCTTCTGATTTGGGTTTCTCTGCATTGATCCCATTTTCTTTAAAATCTGACTCTTGGCTCAATTCAGTTATCTTTTGGCTTATTTTCTTCAGCTACAATCTCTCTACTTTCATAGTCTTTCCAGTTTGGTCCACTTTCTAGGACATTGTTACTGGCTTCTTCCAGAATTTGTTGATCTGGGATTGCAGTGAAAGAGGAACATCAGAAACCACTGGTTGCTGATGATCTGTTTCTGAAGTTTCAAGTGGGCTTGCTTGCTTGGGTTGAACATCTTGTTTTTCCTTGATCATTTCAATTTCTTTTTCAATGATTAGAGTTTCTGTTTGAATAGTAGAATGCCCATTATCTAATCCAAGTTCTACTGAAATCACTTTCTCTCCAGAAGTTAGGCTGTTACTCACATTTGATTCACAGACCTCATCACCATCTTTCTGTGAGATGCCTTCACTTGGATTCTTTGTTACCTGATCATTAAATTGGGTCTGAGTTTGTACATCCAAACTTTTAGGCTTTCCTTGGACTTTGACGCTGCAGTCTGAATCTTCTATAATTTTGAAATGATTACTCCTTTTTGCCCCTCTTGAGAATTTTATGCAGGGAATCTTAAGTCTGGATTTTGCCTTTTGCTTAGAAAGATCAGCATCCTGAGCATTTATTTCAGGTTGCACTTCAGCCTCAAATGGCTTTTGCCGCTTTAAAGAATCTGACCTTTTCCTGCGTGTTACAAGACGTTTGATTGAGGCCCAGGCTCCCCCTGGGAGTTGTGGCTGATCAGAAGCTCCTGCTTCTGGGGGACACTTCCTTGTCACATCAGCAGCTTCAGAGCTGGCTTTGGACTTCGGCACTTTGGCTGCCTTCCTTCTTCTCTTGAAGCAAAGCACGGAAGCTTTTTCCTCCTGTCTTTCACCCTGAGGAATACCTTCTGTTGATCTTATCTCATCCTTGTTTTCTACTTGAATTCCAGAAACTGTGGTCTCCATTTTCATGCTATACACTTATATTCTCTAGAAAACAATATTCTCTCTTCCTCAGCACACTTTGACAAAACGGTGGGCAAAAATATCACAAAAATTTCTTCCAGGTGTCTTCATTCCTTTTGTCTTACTCCATACAGTTGTTTCAGATGGTTTCTTAGTACACAAATGCCTGGTTTCTCTGTTGCTTGTAATTTCTCTCTTTAATTTTTTCACGAAAGCCCTTTACTGGATACATTTTTGCTTTTTTTAAAGATCAACCAAGGGCGCCGTGATACCTGCTCCTGAGGTTGGGGCGCGCTCGCAGGGCCGGAAACCCAGGCATCCGGGGAGCCACGGTTGTACCCAGAGCAAGCCTCTCTCTGCAAGGGACTGCCCAAAATAGCAATCTTCACAGAAGTTTGGAAGAAGTTGATACCAACCCTCATGGATGACTTTGAGGGGGTTCAAAGTCCTTCCTCAGTGGAGGAAGTAAACTGTAGATGTGGTAGAAACAGCAAGAGAACTATTAATAGAAGTGGAGCCTGAAGACGTGACTTGAATTGCTGCAATCTCTTAACAAAACAGACGAGAAGTTGGGTGAGCAAAGCAAGCAGTTTCTTGAGATGGAATCTACTCCTGGTGAAGATGCTGTGAACATTGTTGAAATGACAACAAAGGATTCAGAATATTATATAAATTTAGTTGAGAAAGCAGCGGCAGGGTTTGAAAGGATTGACTCCAATCTTGAAAGAAATTCTACTGTGGATAAAATGCTATCAAAGAGTATCACATGCTACAGAGAGATCTTTTGTGAAAGGAAGAATCAATTCATGTTACAAACTTCACTGTTGTCTTATTTTAAGAAATTGCCACAGCCACCCCAACCTTCAGTAACCACTACCCTGATTGTTGAGTGGCCATCAATACCAAGGCAAGACCCTCCATAAGTGAAAAGATTATGACTTGCTGAAGGCTCAGGTGATTGTTACTATTTTTTAGCAATTTAGTATTTTTAAATGTATGCACATTGTTTTTTCCTACATAATGCTATTGCACACTTAACAGACTACAGTATAGTATAAACATAATTTTATATACACTGGGAAACCAAAAAATTTGTGTGACTTGCTTTATTGCAATATTAGCTTTTAGTGGTCTGGAACCAAATCCACAATATCTGCAAGGTATGCCTGTATATATGTATGTGTAAAAGATCAAATACTATGGAAAAAGTTATAATAGCAAAGCAATACTCCCCTGCCGCAAAGGTCTACACGTTTCGCTTCTAATTTCTAACCATTTTTTAAAACCTACTTTTTCTGATTTCCTCCACAGTGCTAGATAATGTTTCTACTATTTCTTGATTTATTCATCTTAAACAATATTAGTTGACACCTTATCATGCAAAATTAGAAGTTTCTCATTTACATCATCCCTACTCTTGTTGTCCTCTTTCCAACCAATTATTAGTTGTATTACTTTAGTTCTTCTACTGATTAACTCTGTAACTTCAATACACTTAAAATTTCTATAATTTGTTCCATGAATCTTATTACTTGACCACCCACTCCCTTCCACATCAACTTTTGCAAGATATACCTTAACTTCAACATTGTTAAGGCTTATAACATCTTTAAGTTGTATGTTTTCTCACTACAGTTTAATTATAAAGCTGAATACCAACAAGTGAAGTTTATATCTTCTAAGTATTATTATTTCACAGGTTAAGATTTATATTTGAGATGCTTCTTTCTGTAGGAGTCAATGTCACAATCCCAAACCACTAAAAAGAGAATACTCCTAGAGTCCTGATCAACTGGATTCTTTTAAACTATCCATTTATCAAAATCATGCCATATTTTAGCTTGCTTCAGTTTGATCTCTAAGGATTTTAGAGGATCAGACAGATACGTAAGTGTGGAAAACATGAGACAAAAATTCATGGAAAGTCTAACTTTTAGTTTTTGTAAAAACAGGGTACAAGATAAGCTTAAACAACTGCTATTGTATTTAGGCAACAATTTCAAGATCTTCTGAAGCTTCTACTAAGTAGCAACGCTGATGAACTTTAATTTCAATCACTTTACTGCTCTGATTCATTCTGTTTCAGGTACTCTGACAATGAAAAAGCCCAATTCTAAGCAGTCAAATGAGAAAAGAAGGTAAAGACTGGATTCTTTGTAAACCAAATACAAGTTCCCTTACATTTCTAATAATGTAAAATATTTTAGCCAAGTCCTTGGTACAAATTGGTGTCCAAAACCTAGTACCAGATTAAGCAGTATTCCTGAATAATGTAGATATATATGTCCCGGTTTAGGTTTTTATTTCTAATCTAATACAATACATCATAAAATAAATGAGAATCTCATTTATCATAAGAACACTTACCTGATGTCCGATTTTCTTCTGACTGTTTCAAACTCAGCTGCTTTTCTCTACTGCTGGTTAAATACTTTCTTGAGGGATCTGTCACAGCTTTGTTGTTCCTATGGTTAATAATTTTAAAACAATGTAAGTACAGGTATATAAACATATTGTTCCAAATTTTATAGCTGTCATTAAAAAATTTACATTTCAAGTGCTAAATTCATTGATATACTTGAAAGTCAGGAGACAAAATTGTTAAAGCCTCAAGAGGTTGATGACTTAAACAAATAAGAATTATGATAGTGAGACCTCAAATCTACAAAAAAATAAGAAAAATTAGCCAGGAGTGGTGGTGTTTGCCTCTAGTCTTAGTTACTCAGGAGGCTGAGGCGAGAAGATCGCTTGAGCCCAGAAGTTTGAGGTTGCAGTGAGCTGCGATCACGCCACTGCACTACAGCATGGGACACAGCGAAATCCCATCTTTTAAGAGGGGGGAAAAAAGGAAAGAGAGAAAATTATGAAGATAACATTTCACTACCAAGTCAAGAGCTAATCCAGTTCATGACTCTGGTAATTAAACAAAAATAAAGGAGCATTTTCTTTATACAAAAGTCAAATCAGAGATAGCAAGATCATATAGATTTTCTTGGCCAAAAGCAAAACCAGATGAAATGATTCAACTATTAACACCAAGAGAATTGATTAAAAAGTAAACTATTAATGCTTGGTAGTTTATAGGTTTAAAGTGTAAAATGAATAAAAATCAAAGTGTTCTTACATTCTATATGATTTGAAATAGTATTTACTAAATGTCAACATCATTTCAGTTTATAGTGATTAAAATATTTTAAGTTCATAAACACAAGGTTAAAATTTCTTAAACAAGCCCCGTTTCCCCCTTGTATTATTTTCAAACACCAAAAACCACGTATGTAGAGTGTCCATTCAAATACATATTCATTCTTTGGTTAAAAGTGCTAATTTAGGAGAATCATCATGAATTAAGCCCATAGCAGACAGCTCAGGTGCTCCACCCAGATTCCCTCAGACTTCATTTTTGTGCCCTCTCTATCACACCCTCTCAGCAACCTATGTGTGTTTTTGATAGCCAGTGCCTAGTGCTCTTCTTCAGAGGACTCCCCTCAAGTTACCAGAGATATTTTGCCTGTAATCTCAGTCCCAAGTAAAGCCAGGTGTGTTAAGAGTACAGCAGCCCAGCTCCCTTGATTTGGATTCTAACAACTTTATGGTGGAAGAAATAGATTTCTCCTCTAGGATCAGGATGAAGCCTACCCTTCATGACCTTGTGTGACTTCTGTGTCAGATCACACCCATGTTTCATTTCCTGCCCATCATTATCTTGCCTTCCTCACTCCCGTCTTGGTCTCCCTTGGGAGTACCTCCTTAATAATTCACTTGCACACTAATTTCCATTTCAGACTGCTTCTGGACAATGTACTCAACAACAGCTGGTACTAGTAGTCCTAGGAAGGACTTTAAGAATAGGATTCTGGAATTGGACCATTTGTTCAGCAATGGCAACAGAAATTCTACTGCTGGTGGTAATACCTCTGGTATCCCATAGTGTTACAACTGCTAAGATTTTCATCTGGAGTGAATTAGGATGGGACAAGGTAGAAGAAGATATGGCTCAGACAATACCTCTAACATTTTTAGAAATACAGTAAAATGACTACACAATGAATCTTAATGGGGTGATGGAAACATTCTGAAACTGGAATATGGTGATGTAACACAACTCAGTAAATTTACTAAAAATCATTGAATTGTACACTTAAAATAGGTGAATTTTATGGTATGTAAATTGTACCTCAATAAAGTTGTTTTAAATATCTCCCAAATTATTTTACTTCCTATATCCAAGCCTCCCATCAAGAAGTACAGTGTATTTCTCCATTCCTCAATGGAACTGGTCTTGTGATTTCCTTTACCAAAAGAATGTGAGAGAAGTAACTGCGTGAGTTCTGATCCTAAACCTAAAGGTGCCTTGCAGGTTTTCCACTCACTTTCTTGAAACCCTGCCACTGCTATGTGAATAATTTCAGGCTTGCGTGCTAGACGGTGAAAGATACATGGCCCAATCATCCTCATCACCCCAATTGATAACTAGCCAGTGCCCAGTCATGGGTGAGGCCATCTTAGACCAGCTAAACCCTAGTCAACCCATCTACTGACCAGAGATGCATGAGAAAATGAGTATCCAGTCACAATCAGCCACACTGGGCCCAGGTAAACAGAATCAACTGGGTGACCATAAAGTCATAAGCAATAATAGTTACTATTTGAAGCCACTAAATTTTGGGGCAGCTTGTTAATACAATAGATAACTGATACAAGTGATATGGATTAAATAATAATCATAAAGACTATAGAATAGGTTCGTTGTTGTGACGAATACTGATTTGCTCAAGGGAGAGGATGACAGGCTCAGTTAAGTCAATCACCAACTTAAGGAAAAAAACACTGTGTGGAGTCACTCACCCATACGAGAGTTGCATTCCAGAACCTTAGTTTTCTAGAGCAAGACCATGCTGTCTACAGCAGAAAATTATACCTTATCCATAAAGTATGGCATACTACTACTCTTAGCATGTTATTAGGCCCTGGAAGAGAGTAAGCATCTGGCTATTCATCATCAAAGGACTATACAACCAGAGCTAACCATCATGAGCTGGGTGCTGTCACATCCATGAAGTCATAAAATTAAGAGAGCACAGCAGTAATCCATCATAAAATAGAAGCCGGTATATTGGGATTGGGCCCAAGTAAGTAGGAATAGATAACAAGAACAGGCTTTATGGACATTCTCTACAACAAGTTGAAAGAAGAGGAATATATGTGGGCCTGATTCATACTACTCATCTTTATCCAATGATAAAAAACTGAAAATGAACAACTGCTGCACTGTAGCCCTACTAAGGGACTGCCTAGAAAGACAGTGGTGAGGGGAAATCTTCCACTGTACAGAGCTTTGAGAGGTACACCTCATCATCCACTTTGTGTGGAAAGAGAAGTAGGTCATAGGCTACTAGGTGGTGGCAAATGGTCTAGATGGTCAGGGGCCTGGAAGGAGCATGTCTGAAAGATCACAGAGAAATTCATGAAGAGGTATACAAACAGACTTATCAGAGTATGTATGAAAAGTGAAGATCTGTTTCACATGTTAATGCTCACCAGAAAACAACACTAAAGAGACACTAAACAATCAGCAGGACAAACTGTCCACTGGATGTCAGCCACACTCTGTCCTTAGCCATTCCGATAATTCCACAAAGGGCCCATGAATAATAAAATAGCCATGGTGGCAGAGATGGATGCTGTAGTATAGGTCCCCCCTTTACCAAAGTTTAGCTACTGCTGCTGCTGAATGTCCAATTGGTTAGCAGCAGACAATGATGCTGAGCCCCTGATCCAATATCCCTTGAGGAAACCAATCAGTGATTTGGGGGCAAATTGATTACATACATCCTAGAAAAGACAGCAATTAATCTTTACTAGGACTGCCCCACTTTCTAGGTCACAGCAGACCCTCTTAGTCTCAGGGTATACATTCTAAGACCCACAGTGAATGCCTGAAACCGTGAATAGTACCAAACTCAATTGCCATCAATTGGAACACCTTTCTGCTCATGTCTTCTATGCACAAATCTGATACTTTTTCCATTTTAACTAAGTACTTATCACGTATGTGGCCATAACTTTTGCAGTTTGAGATGCGACAGCAAAAACAGCATGAATTTCTTTTTCCTTCTTCACAACTTCATGGATAGATTTGTTCTTACTGTAGATCTTATCAACCTCAGCATCGATTTTTTTTCCTTCCTCATTAAGTCAAGAACTTTTACCTTTTCACTTAAAGGAGGCACTTTACAGCTTCTCTTTGGCACACATGAATTGCCAACATCATGACTCTTGTGTTTTGGGAGCATCATTAAATAAAATAAGGGTTACTTGAATACAAGCACTGTGACACCACCATAGTCAATCCGATAACTGAGACAGCTACTAAATGACTAACGAGTGGGTGGCATATACAGCAACAAACGGATGAAGTGAGACAGCTCAAGATTTCATCATACTACTCAGAATAGCATGCAATTTAAAACATACGAATTGTTTATTTCTGGAATTTTCCATTTAATATTTTTGGACCAAGGTTGAACTAAAGTAACTGAAACCACAGAAAATAAAACTATGGATAAGGCTAAAACCATGCCTTTCCTGCTCCCAGTATCTTGACCAGCATTACTATCTAAGGACTCATAAAAGTATCTCATTCACTAAAACGAAAACTCACATATTATTATCTTGGAACAAGGAGTCCACTCTGCAACAAAGGAGGTACAACAAGGGCATATGACCACAGGATCCACTGGTCTTGCCACATACAGTATTACCCCAAAGCTGTTGGACTGATAAATTGCTGCAATACCCTTTAAAAGTGCAGCTTAAAATCCTAGTAATAGTAATGACACAATCAATAACCCAATAACTATGGAACTTTATAATCCAAACCCCAAGAATAAAATAAATGGATATTTTTTGACCCTGAAAAAAATAAATAGAAGTGCAGTTTAAAGATGATCTTGGCTGGGTGCGGTGGCTCACACCTGAAATCCTAGCAATTTGGGAGGCCAAGGTGGGAGGATTGCTTAAGGCCAGGAGTTTGAGACCAGACTGAGCAGAAGACCCCATCTCTATAGAATATAAAAACATTTGCCAGGTGTGGTGGCATGCACCTGTAGTCCCACCTACTCAGGAGGCTGAGGCAGGAGGATTGCTTGAGCCCAGGAGTTTGAGGGTGCAGTGAGCTATGATGACATCACTACACTCTAGCCTGGGCAACAGAGTAAGACCTTGTCTCAAAAAAAAAAAAAAAAGATCTCATTAGGAATGGGATGCCCTTCAAGCTATAATATATACCTTAAATCAACAAAGGAAAATGTATAGGTCCAGAATCAAGAAGTAGGTAGGAGTGGCCCCACTCACTATTATTATCTTTTTAAAAATTATTATTTTTTGTCTACGACCATACCACCCTGAAGGCACCCGATCTCGTCTAAAAATTGTTATTTTTTTAATGAGATGGGATCTCAATATATTGCCCAGGCTGGTCTCAAACTCCTGCCACAGCCTCCTGAATGGCTGGGATTACAAGCACACACCACTGCGTCTGACTAACACTATTATTTTCAATAATTTACCTGGACATTTTGTGTTTCCTGTCTCTTCAGTTTAGGTTTTGCAGGTCCTGCTTCCCATGGGGGGAACTTTTCCACCAAGAGGCACGGTAAGAGAACAATTAAACCTAAAGTTACAGCTGCTACCTAGTCATTTTGAGATTCTTGTGCATGCAGATCAACAGGCAAAGAAAGGAGTTACCATACTGACAGGGGTAATGACTTTGATTATTATAAGGATGAAGGGTTGCTGCTACATAATAATGGCAGGAAGGAATATATCTGGAATAAAGGGGATTTACTAGGATACCTCTTAGTGCACTCATGCTCAGTGGTAGCATGGTTCTCACATAATTGTAATGGGCAATTATAGCCACCACAGCCTGACAAGTACATGTTGGCCAGAGGAAGCTCTCAGTCACGCCAACAGGCAAACCATCAAGACCAGCAGAACTGTTAGCAGAGGATGCAAGAAATCTAGAATGGATGGTAAAAGGAGGACATAACAATATCAGTTACAGCCTCAAGGCCATTTGCAGGAACACACTGCAGCTTATCCCACTAAGCCTCCTTTTGTAACATTCTCCCCCAGAACTGGGAAATATCAATGTGAAGAATCTAGGCCGGGCACGGAGGCTTACACCTGTAATCCTAGCACTTGGGAGGCCAAGGCAGGTGGATTGTTTGAGCTCAGGAGATCGAGACCAAGCTGAGCAAGAGCGAGACCCCGTCTCTACTTAAAAAAAATAGAAAGAAATTAGCTGAACAACTAAAAATATAAAGAAAAAATTAGCCAGGCATGGTGGCACATGCCTGTAGTCCCAGCTACTTGGGAGGCTGAGGCAGTAGGATTGCTTCAGCCCAGGAGTTTGAAGTTGCTGTGAGCTAGGCTGATGCCACGGCACTCTAGCCAGGGTGACAGAGCAGGACTCTGTCTCAAAAAAAAAAAAAAAAAATGAAGAATCTGTGACAAGATGGAATGAATATAAGATGTGAGTAGATCTAAATGATACAAGCAGGAGGGAGGGAGAACTATAGTACCATCTCTTGCAGTGGACAATGGTGATGCTACATCAAAGTCCTTAAGATCACTTTTTATCCTTTTCACAACCCCAGATTCTGTGTTTTCAATGTGTTTCAACAGTCAGTACCTGTAGATCTTCAGAGGACTACAACTGAGCTACTTAAAACATTTTGCTCCCCTGGACAGAGCCAAAACCTACCAGGGAAGCTGGTAACCAAAGACTGTCCAGCAGGGAATATGAAAGCCTAGCTTCCTTGCCTCAAGTTGGGAAAACCCCGGAGTTCCAGCCTCAGTAACATAGTGCTCATCTGATAAAATTCCAAGTGGAACTAGGACTTCTCAAAAGTGTGGTGAATGTAGTGGACTAGCATGCAACAGTCCACTACAGCCACCTTTTAGTGTACCTCCATGTTGTATAGAAACAAAAATGCTTTAAAAAAAAACAAAAAACAAACCTACATTTCCTAGTTTATGTTCTGGATGAGATTTAACATAAGGCTATCACATGTAAGATCTGGAAAGTGCAAGGCAGAGGGCTTACTGTTCTGCTGTTTCTAATGCTAAATATCATCTTGGTTTTTCTGTACATGATTTCCAATCTTGGCAGTGGCAGTATGGTTCCAAAGATGACAGTTTTCATAACAGCTTCCAATTCAGATGTTGGCTTCATGATAGAATAGCCAGAAACATCTTTGGAGACCTGCTCTGGGGCATGGCTCTCAAAATCATTCCTGAAAACTTAATTTAGAGCCCATCTTTTCAGCTCTCCTAATGATTCTGTAAGCTATTTAATACTCACTGTGTGCAAATACCTTTGTGCGTAAATTAGCTAGAGTGAATTTTGTTCCCTACAACTAGCCCTTGAATACATAAATTTTGTTACTAAAAGTGGGGTGCTGTCATAACAAACTTAAAATATGCAGCACTGGTTTAGTAGGAAGGTAGAGGATAAGGACACAGATATTACAAACTGGAAAGCTGGTGATCATTGTTATGCCTCAGCAAAATATTTGATAAAAACTGTCATCTATAATGTCTTGAAAGGCAGACCTCATACTCACTGAACCTATAGCTCTAAGAGAAAAGATTAAGACAATCAAAGACAATGGCCTGTGTTACTGTTTCTGATTGCTTTCAGAATGGCCCTAGTCAAGACAGATAAATTCAAGCTAGATTAATCATGGATGAAAAGAAACACAGCTCTCTGTGCCAATAGCCTAGAATCAAAATTATCTGATAATAATCTGAGACCATATGGGGTCAAAAAAATCCAACTGTTCTGATTCTCAAACTGAGGCAATGATAAGAGTTAACTAGAGAAGCAGTTTTGTCAAAAAACAACTTTGATATTAGCACTAGGGGAAACTGGGTGAGGAGCCTACAAGGACAGTCTATATTATCTTTCCAACCTTTTTATAAGTCTAAAATTATTCCAAAATAAAAAAGTGTATTGAAACAAAACAAACAAACAAAAAATGAAATAAAAAATATTGGCCCCAACTTTCTCAGGCCTGTAAAAGCATGCTTGTTTTAACTTTAAAGAATCTTTTAAACCTCTGGACTGTTCCAAACTTGCGTAAGTAAGCTACAAAAGCTATGTGGCCCTAAGGAAGAACACAGTCTTCAAAATCTACTTTGGTGATGGGCTTCAAAGAAAACAGACAAGGAAAACCTACCAGAGGACAAAGCCAGGGATCTATGGAGTACAGTGAAGAAGGGCATTTCTCCCAGAGAACAGAACCAGACTGCCAGAGGAGCTAAATAGGAACTTACTCCACTGCCTTCACTGTTCTCACAATTTCTACCTAGCCAGATTTTAACACTGCTATAGACCAGAGATTCCTCCAGTTTCCTATTCTTATCTTTTTTAACAGACATTTTTATTGTGGTTATCCTGTCACTACTCTGGCTATATATAATGACATGTGCATGCGCTTGGGAGTGGGCAATGCAGATTAACTTGCCTTTTAGTTTTTAGGGATGAGACCATTAGGAGCATGGTTCAAGGCACATTTGGACCTTATAGAGAAGACCGCACCCAGAGAGAAGGATCACCTGGAGATCCTAGACTCTGAGCTGGATATGATGTTCACATGAAACTTGGAACCTGTCTCCATTAGTATGGGGGTAAGGGTGTTCTATGTACAGGAAGAATGGTGAACGGGGCCAGAGGGGTAAGCAGATAGTTGTCCCCAAATAAACATTGTACCCTTGTGCCATAAGAGTCAAATTTTGGCTAGGCATATTTCTCATACTTTCTCATTACTTGATATAATTACGTGACTAAGTTCTGGCCATTGTGATATGCACAAAAGCAGTGTGTCCAATTTCCAGCCTAAAGGAAAGCAGTATGCCCTCCTTTTGCTCCTTTCCACTAGTAGGAATGGAAACATGAGAGTGGAGAGTGTCCACAAAATGAAAGCTACTTGTTAAGGATGGTAGATCAACATGATAGAAGGAATCTGAGTCCAGGGTGACTATAGTTTCAGATACCAGTCCTATTACCTACCCAGACTTTTATACCTGTTACAGCAGTAAACCAATTAATACAAAGTTTCTTTGGCTTTTTCCCAACTCCTTTCTGGTGATCCCCTGACCTCAAATACCAGTTAAATGACTATCAACTGATTTCTGTTAAGGTATTATCTGAGGTATTAACTATGTAATAAGTTTTCTCCTCCAGAAGACAAAAAAAAAAAAACCCTCACATGATGAGGAAGAGGATTATGAGCTGGTGACTGTCCTGCTCCAGAACTATTCCCTTTTGTTCAACCAAGAAAACATCTCTGAAATGTTAATGCTCCTTTCCTAGAACCCATGTAGGCTCACAACCTTTTACCCCTAGGCTGACTTTTTATATGAGTAAAGCAAGAAAGAATAAAAATTTTAAAATTAAGCATAAAAAGAAGAAAGAAGGAAGGGGTTCATACTAAAACAGCAGCCTGCAAGAAACACTTGTTTAGAGTTCTTCGGCTCTATTCTTCCCCTAATTATTGCACATAAAAAAAGGCAGGATAGGGGAAATGCAATGAAATGATCAAAGCAATAGCAGTGGCCAAATTGCCTCTCTATTAAGCCTACAGTTTACTGTCATCAAAACGCTTTAAATTCTGCTCTTCTATCTTTGGAATTCTCATAAATTAAACACCATGCCCCCAATATTCCCCAGTGGTTATAATTAACAGTATAAGAAACACTGATCTAGTGCCATAAAGGCTCTTAAAGCAACTTACGATGATGAATCATTTTCCTTAGGGTAATCCTCACTCAACTCTGAGCCAGATGATAGCATTCTTTTCCTCTTTTCAGTCCTATGGAGAGCAGAAGGAAAAAAAGGTTATTTTAAAAAGTCATAATTTGTACTATTAAAAATTATAAACCAACATACCTAAGGACAGGCACTATGACTACTGTTATCTAATTCTCTACACCATATTTAACACACTGACTGCCACACTAGAAAAAAAAATTTTTTTCCTTGGGGCCATGGTATTTTATTACAGAAATAGAATAAAAACTTCAAAAACAAAATGATCTTTTCTAATTTAAAGAAAAAATCATTTTTTATTATTTTCTGTGTGTGTTATATGCAACTTGAAAAATAGTTCTCACTGCTCCCAAGGTGAAGAGACATGTGAGTTACATATGCTTCACAAGACCCCAGGATCAAAACTACCATGAGTTCAATACAACTCACATGGTAGTTAATGTGTAAAATTAATACACTATATATCTGCATGCTCAATCCACATCACTGACATAAACTATATATGACAAATATTTATAATCATCTACCAAAAATGTGCTCTATACTTCCTTCTCTTCAAATTACTGATCTTTCTAAAAGGCCTAAAAGACATTTATAAATAGGTAAAGCTAATGAATAACGAAAAGAAAAGTCTTTCCTACCGATTTTCTAGTAATCCTGATCTGAGAGGTGTTGATGTAGCTGTCAAAGAAGGAACCGTCCGGGTAACAGCTATTCCACTTCCTGCTACAGTTTTAATTGATCCTCTACCTGGATTACCAAGAACTTTTCGCAATGGCATATCATCTTTAGTTTCTAAACTTCCTCTTTTTGAAGAGGCCTGTAAGAATAAAGTTTGAGATAGTTATCTCCAAATTAATTGGAATACATCTAGACCAGTGACTCTCATATGAGGAGTTTTAAAAATACAAATGAAGACACACCTCTGAGATTCTAACCTAACTGGTCTGGGGTGAGGCTCATTCATCAGTATTGTTTTTTTCAAAGTACTCCAGGTGATTCTAATGTATAGTCAGTGTGAGAAATTGAGCTTGACATTTATTTTCCTATAGCATTCTTATAAACTTAAAAATTTTACAGCGCACCTGGAGGCAGAAGACAAGAACCCTGCTCTGAATTACTAATTTAAAAAAAGACACAGAAAGACATGGTTCTAGTGACCAGTATGACAAGTAATCTTTGGAGGAAAAAATATCCAATTATGATTTTAAGTTAAGAAGGAGCGAAAGTGACATTTGCTTGTCACAATTTACATACTAAGTCCTGTGTAATCAACGAAATAGTCATATGACTCTTGAGGGGGTTCTAGTTTGGAGGAATGAAATACATACATGCAATGAAGGGAAGAAGGAAGGTGAGAGACAGTCCACTGACAAAAGATGAATCAAAGAATCTACCCTAAAGACACAGCAAGAACATTCAGAGAATACAGCAATGTAAACATTAGTTGGGAAATAGTGCTTTACACAAACACTCCGCCAGTAAAGTTTTATATCTCTATATTAAGAGCTATGTGGTTTCTCTATGGAAAATATGTCCAAATTACTTTCTTTTTACAGAATTACAATCTTAGGATAGGAAATATAAAAACTGCTAAGATCATCTGGATGAATGTTTTAAAAAGTTAAATTTATTTTCAAATGGGTGATAAATTCTCAAGGTTCACAAATCAAAGTAATTTTAAAAGCCAGAGACAATGAGAAGTCTCACTATCCCTCCTCCCCATCCACCCAGTTCTTTCACTTCCCATTCTCCTACCCCTTATAAGTATTCTTCCCTTGTTTTGCCATGTAAATACAAATCAATATTTTATTCTTTTTGTTATATAAATAACATACTATATGGTTTTGCATCTTTTCAAAATTGTGACTATGACCCCATACTAAGAAATATTTCACATCAAAATCTATTATACATACATTTAATAATACCAAAATAAATGTTTCAGAAATCAGTATGTATCCTTAATATGTACAATACCCTCTATTATGTTAAGTGAAGGAAGCCAGACTCCTCTCCTTCCCAAAAATTACACACTGATTCCATTTATATGAAACTCCAGAAAATACAACCTGATCTATAGTGACAGAAAGCAAATCAGTGATTACTTCCAGATAGGGACCAGAAAGAAGGATTACAAAGGAGGATAAGGAAATTTTTAAAGGCTATGACTATGTTCACCATGTTGACTATGGTGATGACTTTAAAGGTGTATATATAAGCCAAAACATGTCAAGTATGTTTAAATATGTACAATTTACTGTGCATCAATTATACTTAATAAAAATGTTTCCCGAAAAATCTAACCTATAAAAAGGACCTAACAAAAATGAAATCTTACTTATTGCTTTATGTGGTAAATACACAAAGTAATGACCTCTTTGTACAGCCAAAGAAAACTCATAAATTTACTTACAAAAGGGCTTCAAAGTTTCTCTTATTTTATGCCTGGCTTCCCTTTGCAAAACAAATTAAAAGAGACATAAGGACTGCTAAATTGTGATAAGATTATTTACTGGTGCAAAGCAAGTCTCACAGCTGGCTGATTAAGATTTATGAAAGAAAAACTATTTATTTATTTATTTATTTTTGGACAAAGAGTCTCGCTCTGTTGCCTGGGCTAGAGTGTCGTGGTGTTAGCCTAGCTCACAGCAACCTCAAACTCTTGGGCTTAAGCAATCCTTCTGCCTCAGCCTCCCAAATAGCTGAGACTATAGGCATGTGACACCATGCCCAGCTAATTTTTTCTATTTTTAGTTGTTTGGCTAATTTCTTTCTATGTTTAGTAGAGACGGGATCTCGCTCTTGCTCAGGCTGGTCTCAAACTCCTGACCTCAAGCAATCCTCCCGCCTCAGCCTCCCACAGTGCTAGAATTACAGGCGTGAGCCACCGCGCCCGGCCAGAAAAACTATTTAAAAAGCAAACAGAAGACCTCAACAAAACAATCTGTTATCATGTAGTGTAAAGGCAAAGTTTATAATTTAGGATAGATCCAAAGGGCATTAAAGAAATCATACCAGCAAGCATTTATACAGGTGTTAGTATACAGTCTATATATACAGTGGGCTGAACACTTTTACCTGCATTATCTCATAACAACTCTTGAAATATTATTGCTGTTTCAATTTTACATATGGGTACTGAGGCTCCGGATACTTGAGGAACTTCCCCAATGACCCATAGCTAGCAAGTGGTAGCACCAAGTCTTGAACCTACATCTAACTCCAAAGCCATACGTTTAAAAACTATACTGTGGTTCATAATGATGACCATGAGGCATCAAGCAAAGGTTAAGTTGTGTTTAGTAAAACTATATGTAAAAAGAGAAGAATGTGACCAATCTTAGAAAGATTTTCATAAAAATAATTGAAGAGATTGAGATAGCTAAACCAATAAATTTCAGTTATATAGAAAATACCCTTGTGACAATGCCAAAAACATTAGGTGTTACAGTCTAAATTCTACTTCCTTCAACTACCTTATACGATGTCTATTTATGACTATCATTTTTCTTTTAAAAAGCCAAAAAGATTCAAATAAACATACCTGATTGTCTGAATAAGAAAGCTGCCTATTGGTTTCCTTCTGCGAGGTCCTACTGCCCAGAATGGCTCCAAAACTACCAGACCCCTGAGAAGGTTTCATGGCTGATGACAAAAAAAAAAAAATTCCCAAATCACTCACTGTAATAAAAGATTTATCATTATTATTTTAGATAATATTGAAGAACTGGAACAGCAGGAAAAAGATAAAGTAAATCAAAGTGCCTATTAACCAATTCTTTCTGATAAAATATACATCTGATATATAGTAACTAAAATTTAGAGCTAGAATCTCAACAAAAAAATTAAATAACACAATAATCTGAAAAAAAATTTAATAGGATAAAATTCACAAAGCAAAAACAAAATGTCTGTCTAAAAGTGCATCCAGAAAGAAAAAGAAAAAAAGAAAATGCCAGAAATTCTCCTCTATAAATACTTAGTAATTAACACTATGGAAAAGTTTGTCACTGTGTATCGATGGCATGTACACTAACACTGGATGCCAAGGAAACATGTCAGAAACAGTGACAGGCATATATCGCTAATAACATATACTCCAAAGCATTCTTTACAAGTAAAAGTTTATCAAGCAGAATAAATGGCTTCTACTGCAAAGAAATTACTGTTGGTTTAAAGAACATTCAAGGCACTGTATAAATATGAATTTGTATGCTTTAAAAATATTTTACACTTTAATTTGGTTAGCCAATTTCCCATTGACAATCATTTGGAATGTTTTTAACTTTTCAAAATTGCAAACAATGCTTAATATCCTTTCACATATCTTCTAGTAATGGATTTTTTTTGGATAAACTACTTAGAATAACAATTGCTGGGTTAAAGGACATACAATTTTAAACTAAATTGACATTATCACATATTCCTCAAAAAAAAATCTCTAAGCTCCTACTAAGTACATGAGAGTTTATCGCCTCTGCTCATACTGTTGCCAATGTGATAGTAAGAAACTGAGTTTAATTATTGGTAAAGTTGAGAATTTTTCATTATAATAGCCATATATTTTTCTTCCTGAATTTCCTATTTGCAATTTTTTGTCCATTTCTCTACTGGGTTGTCTTTTTTCTTACAAATTTGCAAAATAGGTCGTTTTATATTCACGGTGTTAACTCTGTCACTCTGGCTGATATTTTCTTCATCTTTTTTTCCTTGTTGCAGAGATTATCTAAATTTTTTTACAAAGTCTAAGTTATCAATCTGTTCCTCTATTTATTGTAGTTTTTATGTAATACCCAGAAAGGTCTTTTCCATCCAAAGATTATGTTAAAATCCACTCTCCTCTTTTAATAATACTTCTATCATTTTCACATGCATTTTTAATATTTTATGTTTTTATATTCAAATCTCTGGGATCGATGTGAAATCTAATTAGATGAAAGGACATAAGGATCCAGCTTCACTATCTTCTTAAAATGGTTGGTTAGTTGTCCTATTTTTGAATAACACTGTCAAATATTAGTCTTTTTTCCACTGATTCAGAATGTCACACTTACCATATATTAAATGTCTTATACTTTTCCAAGTATTTTTATATTCATTACATTACTCTGGTCTCTTCAGAGTATATGATATCATCTTTGGGCAACTAAGGCAACTAAACCCAAGATTAAAATGGCTTGTCCAAGATTATAGAATGAGTTGGAATTAAGCCCACAGCTAGCTACTCTAATAACAGCAATGATTTACTGAGCGCTTAGCATGTGAAGTCATGCTTTACATTTATGGGCACTCGTTCTTTAAAAAGACCCGAAATTAGGGTGACATAACCTTCATTATAGAGATAAGGAGACTAAAACTGTTAAGTAACTTGAATAAAACCACACAGGAAATAATAAGCAGAGCTAGAATTTCAAACCAAATCTGTTTAGGTCTACAGCCTCTATTTTTCCATTATGCCATGTTGTTCAAACTTCGGTCGCCAGACAATATACTGTGCTTTCCATTTCAAGTGTATTTAAAGACATCCTTTTCAATTCTTAAGACAGTGATTCAATTACTATTACGGGTATAATGGGATAAAACAAAAACAGCAATATAGACATAGTCCCTGACATAGTCTAAGAATTTTAAATAGTACTCAATTTCTTCATTCTAAAATTCTTTATACTTTAAGCCAGGTTTAAGGAAAAAAAAGAAAAAAGTAATAAAATTCAATAGTTTAATAAACTGACATAGCTCAGATTTAGTGGCATGAACAAATGAGTAGGTACTAAATGTCAAACAACCACAAAACGGTTTTATTTTACAAGGAGAACAGCATGTCAAATGGAGAAATTAAATACAACCAAGGTAGCACTGCTACCTTCATTTTCTAATGTTTTTAATGTGTTATATTTACGTTGGAAAAACTCAAGTAATAGTTTGTCAACTATAAAATGTTAGTAAATATTGACAACAGCTAGAGATGAATAGTGGAAAACTTTTTTTTTTTTTTGAGAAAAAGCATAAAATTTATTTGACATGTACACAGGGAGAACCACAAAGCAATTACTCCTGAAAACTCATTTTCAAATTAACAGATTATTCCTAAAAAGATGCCTATCAATACATTTTTGCAGCTAGGCACAGTGATTCACGCCTATAATCTTAGCACTGTCGGAGGCTGAGGCAGGAGGATTGTTTGAGCCCAGGAGTTTGAGACCACCCTGGGCAACATAGCAAGACCCCATCTCTACAAAACAATTAAAAAAAAAATTAGTCGGGCACACCTAGCTTCTTGGGAGGCTGAGGCAGAAGGATCACCCAGGAGTTTGAGGTTGCAGTGAACTATGATCACACACCACTACACTCTAGCCTGAGTGACAGAGCAAGACTCTGTATCTAACGACAAAAAAATCAGAACACATTTTAAATGAAAGGGGTTAGGGGGGAGACAGGAACATGATCATACTGATTTTTTTTTATAGGACTCATTTTCACAACCTTAGCTATAAATTTCATATACATAGGCAAGTCCCTAAGATTTATGTAACAGGTAACTTCCCAATTGTAACTTTTTTCTTCTTCTGAGATAGGATCTTGCTCTATTGCCCAGGCAAGAGTGCAGTAGTGTCATCATAGCTCACTGCAACCTCAAACTCCCTGGCTCAAGCAGTCCTCCTGCCTCAGCCTCCCAAGTAGCTGGGACTACAGGTGTACACCACAATGCCTATCCCTGAACTGTAACCCTCTTCCTTTTTCTAGTCATATTCTTTTTGGAATCTTAAGGGTTTTCTACATATAAAATCAAGTTATCTACAAATAGAAATGATTTTACTTCTTCCTTTCTAATTTGGATTCTGTTATTTCTTTTTCTTGCCTAACTGCTTTAGCTAAAGCTTCTAGTACTAAATTGAATACAAGTGGCAAGAACAGGTATCCTTGCCTTGTTATTGATCTTAGAGAAAAAGCTTCCAGTTTTTCATTATTGACTATGATGTTAGCTATGAGTTTTTCATATATGGCCTTTATTATTTTGAGGTAGTTTCCCTTTACTCCTAGTTTGTTGAGTGTTTTTTCACTATGAAAGGATGCTGAACTTTGTCAAATGCTTTTTCTACAACAATTGAAATGATAATGTGGTTTTTGTCCTTCATTCTGTCAACGTAGTGTATCACACAGATTAATTTTCATATGACGAACCATCCTTGCATTCTAGAAATCCCACTTGCATTAATGTGCTGTTGAATTCAGTTCACTAGTATTTTGTTGGACTTTTACATCAATACAATATTCATGAGGAATATTGGTCTGTAATACAGTCATATTCTTTTTTTTTTTAAGACAGGGTCTTGCTCTGTTGCCCAGGCTATAGTGCAGTAGTGTCATCATAGCTCACTACAATCTCAAACTCCCAGGCTCAAGCAGTTCTCTTGCCTCTGCCTCCTGAGTAGCTGGGACTAGAGGCATGCATCACCATGCCCTGCTAGTTTTCCTATTTCTTATAGAGATGGAGTCTCACTCTTTCTCAAGCTGGTCTCAAACTCCTGGCCTCAAGCAATCCTCCCACCTCAGCCTCCCAAAGTGCTAGGATTACAGCCATGAGCCACCACATCCAGCCTAGTCATATTCTTTTAAAATTAATAATGTTAGACCCTGGGACAATTAGTGCTCACCTGCATGAAGTCTGTTTTGATGGACTGCATCTAGAAACAACCTCATTTCCTCTGCATCCTTACTTGGTACTTTGTCAATAGACAAGAAACTGTTATCTTGTAGAGTTAACATCAGGCGGCTTTGTTTTGTTCCACTGGGTCGAAGCACCACATTTTTAATGTTATTACTCAGCTGATCAAGACAAAAGGGAAATTATCTTATCATCAAAAGCATATGATAACAAAGTATCATTTGTATAATGAATACTAAACTTTATACTTTCCAAGTTACATATCTCACTCTTACCCATAGTAATTTAATTTTTTTCAACCAAAAGGAGTTTCCATTTCTTGATACATTTAATCAAAGATTTACCTTTTAGGAGATGCAAACACATCCACTAAGTCTTCACTTAATGTCATCAATTGGTTCTAAGAAACTGCAAGTTTAAGCAAAAGGACATATAGCAGGTCCTCGAATAACATAATTTCCTTCAATGTCATTTCATTATAACATTGATAGGGAAAAAAACCGGTTTTATTATCCACCATTTCACTTAAAGTCAGTTTTCAAGAACCTATCAATGATGTTAAGTGAAGACTCTACTATTATTAATAAAATTCATCTTACAGAGTAATCCTCACACTTTTGATCTTATTAGGGAATCTCACATTTTCAAATATAGTTGTAGAGGATAAAAAGTAGTGAGTAAACACTAATTTTCAGAGCCTAGATAGGCATGCCATTACCAGCTTAGAAAACAAAATTGGATTAGAGTCTTTTCTTTCTTTTTAAACAAAAACGTATATGATATTTGGCGTTTAGGTACCTGCAATGTAAAAGTATATATTAATCCAAGCTACAATCCTGAAAAGAATTCCAAACTCTCAAAAACACATAAAAAATAAGCCTTTAACAGTATAAGAACATGTCTTTTTTTCTTTAACTGTCTAAGCAGACTCACTTAACTTTCATTCAATCAAAAGATCCTGTGCATGCTGGAATTCTCCTAGTTTACTAATACCCCTCCCCAGAACTTATTCAAGCATTCATCTTAGAGCAGACTCTCCTAGATGTTGGAAATGTGCTATGAAGCAGTAACTTTAACTTTTGCTTAAATGAAATTTTTCCAAGGCTATATTAATAAATCTTATAGTTTATGATCTAAATAATTCCTACAGTCAGGCAGCCTATTGTCTAATGTTCTCTCTCAGCAGGCATACATAAAGGTTTCTAAAGCTGCCTTTTGCTGAAGACATATCCTCCAAACAGCACAAAGTAATATTTTCATAATTTTTACATAACCATGAAAAACAATTTTAACAGTTTATATTAAAATTTTAAATTATGTTTGGGAAGTGAAGCTTTTTAGCTTTAAATTAGGTCTTAAAATAATGTCCTTCAGTAGAAATTTTTTACAAAAACACAATAACTAGTTTTAGAGGTTTTAACTCCAAAATATTTAAATGAGCAGTTTAGCATGCAAAATGAAAACAGATAACATAAAGGCATTATTTCAGTCAATTTACCACTTTTTAAATATTAAAGCTAAATATAACAAGAAAAGTTTATTCTTTAACACACAAGATGAGAATAATCTTGACCTTGATTACTTCAACTACTGGAAAAGCCCATCCAGCCCCACAATTTCAGTAACTGCCCATATGGTAAAGACTCCCAACTCTTTCTGTATCTTAAATCCAGACCTCTCTGTTGGAGCTCCTCCAGTCCTGTTTACTTTCTGAATGCCTAATAACTCAGATAACTCACCTCTCCCAATACTCACACTACAATTCTCCCCCTGCTTCCTATCACAGAAGATATAAAAGGGACTGTCACCCACTCAGAAACTTGGGTATCTCCTCATACTATTTTCTTCCTCAACTCTCAAATCTAATGTTTTCTTGAAATTTCTTCCTCCTCTTGCTTCTTCCCATACCTTTTCCTTTGTTTAGGACTTTCATCCTTCATCTAAATTCCCACAATAACCTCCTACATGTCCTTCTTATTCTCCTACTATCTGCTAAAATAAAGTCATCTGCCTAACCCCCAAAGGAATATGAATTTGAGATCCTTGGCTCCAAAGAACCCGAACTTCCATTATGACAAACAAGAAACATCAAGATCTAGTTCCTACCTAGCTATTCAGCCTCTATTTCTGCCACTCACTCCCGACTGTCCATTTATTTTAAAATAACTTTCTGGTCCCTGAGTGTTGATTCACACTTGCATGTTTTGTCCATGTATGGAAATCACTTCCACCTTTATCTCCACTATGTTTAGCAAACTCTTATTTATCCTCTAAATTTTTCTAGCACAAACCACTTGCTTATGTTACTTTAGTATCTCTGAAATATTTTTATAGCTGAGAATGTATTTGGTTACTCATAAGTTTGAGGGGAATAATGTCTCATTCAACTCTGTACTCTTAGCTCTCAGCACAGTAACCTGTAGATGGTTAATAAGTGAATGTTGAATGTAAACTGATCTAGAACTGAGATGAGGCTGGAATTGCAGGTCACACTCCTAAAGGTCTATGTGTGCTGAAGTATTTGAATATTTCCTCTATGCCAACTTGGACTGAGGACTGAAAAGAATGAGCCACAGCCAGGTGCAGTGGCTCAAGCCTGGAATCCCAGCATTTTGGGAGGCTGAGGCAGGAGGATCATTTGAGGCCAGAGTTTTGAGACCGGCATGGGCAATACGGTGAGACCTCATCTCTGCAAAAAATAAGAAAAATCAGCCAGGCATGGTAGCGCATGCCTGTAGTCCCAGTTACAGGAGGCTGACACAGGAGGACTGCTTGAGTCTAGGAGTTCAAGGCTGCAGTGACCTGTGGTCACATCACTGTACTTCAGCCTGGGTGACAGAGTAAGACCCTATCTCAGAAAAAAAAAAAAAAAAGAGTCTATTTGGAAAAATCTTTCTTTTGTTGAGAAAAGTAATTAGATATATGTATGTGACAAACTACTATTGTTTCCATCACCACCTCCAACTTATTTAAAAACACCTTTGATATATGATACCATAACAATTTATTTTCACAGTTCAAAAGCAAAGACAAATGGATACTTTATCTCAGATCAGGTTCTCAAGCATAAAGTTACATATTGTTCAATAGACTATTTTAGTTCAGAAAGAATATTACACTTTTATATGATCTAATTGACAAATGCAAGATCCTACACTGCAAAAAATGTAACACATTATGTTCTCAAGTTCAATTTATAGCAAAATAAGTAACTCTTGGTTGCATAAGAAAAGCACCATAGATGTGAAAACAAAATTAACTAGTTTTTGCAATGATAAAATGAGGATCCTTCAAAAGTTTACAGTTAGAAGAAAATACCTATGAAGATAACCTTGAACAATCATCCTTGTATGATCCATACCACAAACTTTGGCAGGATTATCTAGGAAGCAGACATTGGCTTTTAGAAGATACTAATAAATCCTGTTAAAAACTAACACTAAATAGTGATGAATCCATCATATATGTTAAGAAAAAAAGGAATAACTAAAGTTATCCAAATGTGGTTTTTAAAATAGCTTAGATATAGTGTGTCCAAACTCTTCTCAGCTTCCTCCTATCAGTTTTCTTTACAATTACGGTGACTATTTCCTGCTCTTTATCATAAGCCAGTAACAATGCTGCTGAATAATTCATAAAACATGTACACAAAAGTATTAGTGTCCTGGAAATAAGAAGCAAGAAATATTAGTATTAATCTAGAACGAGTATTGTGATGTGTACTATGGTACAGAACACCTATTTACTAAAGGATCTGATTCAAGATCTATTCTAAATCAAAGTTTGGTAATACCTGAAATATTCTTGGAATTCCTCCAGTATTGTAGTGAACTATTAGGCTGACTTTATTCTCTTTTTCCACAATTTCAAAGGATCCTTCTTTCCATTTTGTAATCCCAGTCTGCATACTTCGGATTCTGATAGGACCATGTATCTTCAGAGGAGACATATTTTCTTTAAAAATAAATTGCTTCTAGCCAAATTAAAAAGCAAAAATACACCTTCACTTGATAGGTTCTAAGGAAGAAAAATAAGATAGTAAGTTACAATTTTCTAGTGATTAAAATAATTTCTAACCATGTTTAATTTCTTCTGTACATCCTCCCTTCTTTGCCATGTGTCCAGTATCTAAATTCTACATTTTGTACCATTCACAACCACACTGCTGCCACTAAAGACATGCCAATTAGGAATAAGAAAGATTCCATTCTCAATGTGACTGCATTCACCATTAAAGTCTTGATTCTTCCTTCATGAATGGTAACGGGTCTTACATTTCAAATATAAGTAAAAAAGTATTTTCAGTCATCTGATTCCACGTCTTAGAACGGAGTTCCTCCCAAAACATCAAAGTATATCACCAGATGATTCCTTCTAACAGTCAGCAGTCTAAGCATATCTATATGTATAGACAACATTAAATATATAAAAAATTTAAGAATAATCAATGTAGTTCAACCTTCAGAATTACAGTATTTGAGAAAATCACTTAATGTCTAGGGAAAACAAACAAACAAAAAAAAACCACCTCTCTTCCTAAGAACCACCTACTATTTATAACATTACCATTCCCAGAAAGAATCTTTACTAATTTTATCTTTCACAAATACACAGGTTTTCTGAATGAACTTTTAATACTTAAAAATGAAAAACAGTAATGATGAGATATCTAAGACTCTTCAAACTAGCTTTACCAAAAGTCAGCAAGTTGGCCGGGCGTGGTGGCTCACGCCTGTAATCCTAGCACTCTGGGAGGCCAAGGCGGGTGGATCATTTGAGCTCAGGAGTTCGAGACCAGCCTGAGCAAGAGCGAGACCCCATCTCTACTAAAAATAGAAAGAAATTATCTGGACAACTAAAATATATATATAGAAAAACTTAGCCGGACATGGTGGCGCATGCCTGTAGTCCCAGTTACTCGGGAGGCTGAGGCAGTAGGATTGTTTAAGCCCAGGAGTTTGAGGTTGCTGTGAGCTAGGCTGACGCCACGGCACGCACTCTAGCCTGGGCAACAAAGCGAGACTCTGTCTCAAAAAAAAAAAATGTCAGCAAGTTAACAGCAGAGAATATTATCAAATAGTGTGTTATATATACATAGATATGCAATCATCTAAAATTTCTAAACCAAATTTTATTTATACTATTTCCAAGCCTCTAAAAACACTGCCTCCAAAATGGATTCTTGCTTACAATTTAATAAATTAGAATTCATTAAACATTGCCTCTGCCTAAATGGCTCAACTAGAAAAGCTAGAAAAGGTAGTATATAAAGGTAAAGGATCCCAAGTATAGAAATGAGGAGCCAACTCTGTCACTTACTAATTTGTAACTTACCTTCTCAAACCACAAATTTTCCCAACCATAAAATAGGAATAGCAAATGCTAGTGCAGAATAAAATGAGATAACATATACTAGGCACTCAGCAGACAGCAACTGTTAATATTAATGAACTTAGTGTCTATTTGCTGAATTTATTCTTTATCTATAACACCTCTTTCTCCAAAGACCTCAACAAATAAGATGTTAACAGGGATTTTACCAATTCAACTGCCTATAGGGGCCAGGCAAGTGACAGAAATGACTTAGGCAGGCAAAATATGAACAACTGCTACCCAATCTAGCCAATTATTACCATGTAGAAATAGTGAGCCTGGCATAGACCATCTAATTTTTCAAGAAAATAAAGACATTCAAACTTTTAGGTAAAACTGCCCATTTTTAATGGCAGGCAATGAATTCAAATTTATTTATTTATTTTTTGAGACAGAGTGTCGCTTTGTTGCCCTGGCTAGAGTAAGTGCCGTGGCGTCAGCCTAGCTCACAGCAACCTCAGACTCCTGGGCTTAAGCGATCCTACTGCCTCAGCCTTCCGAGTAGCCGGGACCACAGGCATGCGCCACCATGCCCGGCTAATTTTTTCTATACGTATTTTAGTTGGCCAGATAATTTCTTTCTATTTTTAGTAGAGACGGGGTCTCGCTGTTGCTCAGGCTAGTCTCAAACTCCTGACCTCGAGCGATCCACCTGCCTCGGCCTCCCAGAGTGCTAGGATTACAGGCGTGAGCCACCGCGCCCGGCCTCAAATTTATTTTTAAAAGCCACAAATCAAACAAAACCCACCTGCAGGCAGGATACAGCTTGGGGGCCCCTAGTTTGAGGCCTCTGGTTACCATACAGCAAAAAACTGAGGATAAAATAAAAGAGATGTGAAAACACTTTCAAGAGTTGAAAGATGTTATGCACTGTAAGTTCTCTATTATTATTCACTCACCTCGTTAAATTTTTTTGAGTGTCTATGGCCAGAGGTTTTTGTTTTTTTTTTTTTTTTTGAGACAGGGCTAGAGTGCAATGTTGTCATCATAGCTCACTGCAACCTAAAACTCCTGGCCTCAAGCAATCCTTCTGCCTAGGCCTCCCAAAGTACTAGGATTATAGGCGTGAGCCACTGCGCCTGGCCCGGATTTAGATATTAGTATAATTTGCTGGGTATATGAATCCATCAAAAGAGTCCATTACTGCTTATGGAACTGTCTGTTAACATGACATTTCCCTCAAACTAGTAACTCTACAGAAATTTGGGACAGCAATGTATATTTGTAAAACATTTTTTTGCAAATAATTATTTGTGGCTTCATTGTTTGGGTATGTCCTTGAAGTTGTTTTTCTACTCTGCCTCTCAGCACTACAAGAATACATGGTTCCTCTCCTAACCCAGTTTCCCATGCCAAAAACATGAGAGTTGTCTTTGACTTCTTTCTTGATGATTATTGGTACTGGATTGGATATGGAAGGTGAGAGAAGAGTCCTGTTAATTCTACCTCCACATACCTTTCAGATAGCTTTATAACAACCTGTAGATCAAATCATATCATGTTCGTTCTTAGCATCATTCAGTGGCTCTCCACTGTCCTCACAATAAAATCTAAACACATTAACATGACATAAAGGCCCTTCATGATCTAAGCCCTGCTTACCTCTCTATTCCCAATAAGCTCCCCAAATCCAGCTACTAGAGCTACTTATATTAATAGTTTCCCCAAAAAAGTCATGTTTTCATGCCACTATACCCTTGCACACACTGTGGTCATGTCTAGAGGATTTTTATGTATTCTTCCCATCCCCAACCCTCCTTAAATTCTTCTCCTAGATCTAAAGTCAAAGCTCACCTTAGATGTTACCCTCTTTAAGAAGCCTTTCCTAATTTCCTTTCACTTGTTCTCTCCCCGTAGCCATAGTGAGACTATTTAAATCATTCTCTACCCTCCTGTTGTACTCTGTGCTATTTATCACACTATAATAAACTGTTTGTTTACCTCTTTGTCTCTATCTAGACTCTGCTATTTGAATACAAGGAATATGTTCTTTAAGCTCTGCATCCCCATTAAGACAGTGTCTGACACACAAGAAACAGAAACTTATTGTTCAAGAATAATGAACAAATCAGCACTACCAATTTTATTCAATTTGCCGTTAAAATATACAACAGCAGATACTAGAATCATAAATCTCTTTTATTTGGCCAATATAAGGTTATATTTACTAAGCTCTTTTCGAGAGTATTGCTATACACTATATTACACATAACTCATCTTTTGAAGACACATTTAGGTTTTTTCTATGTGCACATGAACTTCTCCACTAAATGCTGTTATCGTATCTTGTTAAGAAAAATCATTTATGACGAATAACAATACGCAGTTACAAAATGCATTATTAAAAAAATTAATGCCCAAACTGGGATTCATGTTATCGATTGCTTAATAAAGAAACTTTACAGTATGAGTCATATCTCTTGTCAAAATCCCTCATCTTTCTTTAAATGTTATTATTGGTCAGGGTGGCAAAATAAAAGGGAATACAAAACCCCATTATCTGAGTATCTACCTTATATACCAAAAGGAAAACAAAAGCTATTGACCTTAAATTACTCCAATAAAACATATTATTACAAAATGACATTAATCAATAAAGTTTAGCAATAAAGATTTTTAAAGTTTAAACTACATGAGAAATAAAAAATGTTATTGGTTACTTCTGTTTGTTTCTATCTAATTCTCCATGCATTTCAAACATTTTGATGCAGAGCTTTGGTTAACTGTATAAAATTAGATATTGAACATTTTCTTAACCATTTCTATTAGCAACCTCTATTTCTTCTAAGAAAAAAAGCCTAAAAGATGAAGACATAAAATTGATAGAGCATAATAAAACTTTTTCTTAATTCCTCAATTTAGTCCATTATCTGCTTTTGTACTAAATGAATTAACAATATCTACTTTTGTTCATTCATTAAATTATCAGGGCTTGCCCTTCTTGGTTAAAAGAAAAAAAAAAAAAAACTAAGTTTCCTTTGCAGTACAAAGCATGATCCAGTAACAGTTAAACTTTCTATGAACCTAAGACAAAGACAATAGGTTTCCCTGAACTCTGTAATGCTACTTCTCTTACTAAAGCAAAATTGGGAAGACAAAGGATTATTAAAATGAATTATTCTTCAAGTATGTGCAAAAAAATTTCCCTTTCCCTAAATTTCTTCATAATTATTAAAGTTACTGTTCAACTTTGAGCACTCCATGAAAAAGCAATCAATAATTAATAATATTGGCAAAAATGTTTCTCTACTCTGCACATTTATTTAAATGCTCACATTTTAGGTACTGCTTTGAAAACATTCTTATCCAGAGGGCGTTCTGTGATAAAGAAAGCATGCGAAAGCATAAAACTATTATTACAAAATAAACACAGAAAACTTTCAATTCTTGTCAGTTTGCATACTCTGGTTAACTGATATCTAAAACAAAACTATTACTTACTTTTCAGTGACTTTTACTGAAAAACCATACGTAGTAACAATTCACCTTTATTCTGATCCTTGTCCCAAAGGCAGAGCACTCCTCTTGGGGAACTACTCATATTCTGCAGTTATGCCGGTTCTCTGGAAGCCATCAATTCACCTAAAGAAAATATAAATATGCCTTTAAAAGAATCCAATATAGAAAACTAAAACTTAAAAGAAAGAAAAGCGATCATTTATGTGACAAAGATTAACCCCTTGATTATTTATAAACCACTGATTATCTTAATGAAAATATTTAAAGTATGATGTGCAACATACACATATACACACACACACACACAAATGATCATCAGAACTTTAAGAATGTACCTGCTGTGCAAAATGAAGGACTACAGAAAGCCTGCCCCTTGAGCAACTTGCAGTCTTGGTTTACTTATTCTTGCTACATTTTGAAACTAAGAAGTCAGTGAAAGAGTACATCCTTTGTTGACTTTATACACATTGTTACATAATGATGTCTCAAGTCTTAAAACACCAATTCCATGTGCTGATAAAAATTTCAAAAGGTGGGTAAACTTGGTGCTTTCACTTTTCTTTCAAAACTAACTTTCATAGCACTGCAGGATGACTATAGTTAACAATAATTTATTATATGTTTTCAAATAACTAGAAGAGAGGCTTTTTAATGTTCCCAACAGAAAGAAATGATTAATGTTTGAGGTGACGGATATGCTAATTATCCTAATTTGATCATTATACATTATATACATGTTTCAAAATATGTACCCCATACATATTTACAACTATTACATGTCAATTAAAAACAATAATAATAAATGGAATTTATTTCAAAAAAAAAAAAACAACAACTAACTTTCATGGGTTTGTTTCTCAAATTTGGGCTTCTCTAGGCCTGATCCCTGAAGTTCTACCCAAAATCCCTTTACTGTCTACTTGAATGCTACAATGTCAACTTTAAACTCATTTGTTTATATAATAAAAAATCATCTGTTGAGCTACTCCAATTTGAAGGCACTGCGGTAGGAGTAAAATGTGAAGATGATACAGTCCTTTCCTCATTAAAGGGCTGCTAGCCTTCCCTACTTTTGTCCTTCTACCATCATGTAGGCAAGAAATCTTAGCATCAGCTTTAACCTCATTCTCATCGATCCAAATCCCCCCCAGTTTCTCCATAGCTACTACCCTAATTCAACAATTTATCACTTTGCCATCATCTCACCCAATATTTATTACACAACATTTACTTAGCACACTGCTAAGTGCCATAAATGCATTATTTCATTTAATTTTCACAGTAATCCCAAGGGATTTTTATGATCTCTTATTGCATAGATAAGAAAACTGAGGTTTAGAGAGATTAATTTATGCATAGTCAGTAAGAGATAAAGCTATGTCAAATGCCAGAATCTACATTCTTAACTACTACCACAGTTCATCCTCATCAATGAATTGCAGCAATTCCTTTCCAGCCTCCATTCTCTCAGGATTTTGCCACCAATGATCCTTTACACTACAATATCCTTTCTAAAGAACTATTCTTTTTATCTCTTACCAAATAAAGTATGCACTAGTTGTCTCCTTAACTTTCTCCCTGAAGTGGGGCAGAAAGGGGCACAATATACGTGATATAGAACTTGTGTATTCCAACAAAATAACAAGCACTTATTAACAGCTGAATACTTGTTATTGATGCTAATTCTCCTCTATCTAGAAAATAAATTTAAATGCTTGTGTTGGCATTCATACACTTCCTACTTTTTATTATGTTTTTCAACACAAATCCTATTCCACATATATAAAAATTGTTAAATTTCTAATGTTTTCTTCCCCATTCTCCAACAACTGACTTAAACATGAAATCTTCACTGGTCTCACAGTTTAACCTGCTGTTAAATATATAAACCACTACTCTGATTTGCAACGCCTTTCTTTTCTTAAAAAAAGATCCATAAAACAAATGTACAAAGGAGATAAAATTAGTGTTGTGACTGAAAAAGGGAAGTTGACCTAGATAAAGTTTATCACCAATTCAAAGTGTCTAAAGTCTGAATGGTTATAAGACATAAAATGGGTAAAAGTATCCAAAGCTGGAAAACTGTTTTTTTCTTATGTATCCCTTAATTTTTCTGCAGGATGTGTTTGTCGTAAGATGACAAGAATACCAGTAAGCTGGTGCTTCGAAAAGACACGATGCTTCTTACAGCAAGTTCCAGTTTACTTAGTCACTTAACAAATTCTCAAAAAATAAAAATGAAATAGATACTAGCTTATATTCTAGTAGGAGACAGACTTCAATAATCACATAAATAAATATATAATTACAAGTTCTGAAAAATAATATAAAGTAAGATACAGGGCATGACAACACAAGATTTAAGACTTTGGGGTATAGGGTAGAGAACATCAAGAGAAGGCTTCTCTGGGAAAGTACCAGTTAAGCTGAAAATTGCAGCATGAGTTGATTGGTGGATGGCGGCGCTGGAATAATCCAGGCAAACAGCATGTGCAAAGTCCCTGAAGTGGAAAATAACTTGGCATGACTAAGGAAATTAAAAGCAGTGTAGCTGGAGTTTAGTGAGACAGAGGAGGAGGGTACAAAATGAAGCTAGTGACAAGAACCATGTTGTACAGAGCCTTGTGAACCACAGTAAGGATTTTGATTTTTATCCTAAATGTAATAAGCACTTAGCAACGAGAAATCCACTGAAGGGTTTCAAGCAAAGAAATATGTTACAGCTGAACAGAGAAGTGATATAGTTAGTTTGAGTTTGGGGAGGAGAGTGAAAAAGAACAAGAATGTAAGAATATAGGGCAGCCAGATAGGAAAGTATTGACGTTGTTCAGCTTATAACAATTACAATAATTAATGCTTACTGACCATTTAATGTATGCCATGTGCTTACAATGGTTACCTCATTTAATCCTCATAACAATCCAATGAGGTGGAAATTTTTAGTATTCCCATTTCACAAATGAGAATACTGGGAGCCAGAGTGATCAAGTCTAGGTGAAAGAGGACTGTAGCTTGAACAAGAAAAGTGATAGTGAAGATGTACAGAAATAGATTCAAGACATGTATTGGAAGTAGCACAGATAGAACTTGGAGAGGGTATGGATACATGGGATGAGAGGAGTCAAGAATGTCTCTCCAGTTTCTAGCCTGTGTAACTAGATAAACGGATATGCCACTTAATGAAATGGAACACTGGAGGAGAAAGAGTTTGGGTATGGAGAGGAAGATCAAGACTTTGGTATTAGATATGTTATATTTGAAATTCCTGAGAAAAATAACAAGTTGAGATGTCAAGCAGACAGTTGGTTATTTAGATAAGGAGCTGAAAACAAAAGGAACAAGCTAGAAATAAAAATTCTTTGGTCATCAATATATAGGTGGAATTTAAATCTTAGGGAAGGCTGAGTGTGCTGGCTCATGCCTGTCATCCTAGCACTCTGGGAGGCCAAGGTGGGCGGATCGTTTGAGCTCAGGAGTTCGAGACCAGCCTGAGCAAGAGCGAGACCCTGTCTCTACTAAAAAAATAGAAAGAAATTAGCTGGACAACTAAAAATATATATAAAAAAAAAAATTAGCCGGGCATGGTGGCGCATGCCTGTAGTTCCAGCTACTTGGGACGCTGAGGCAGGAGGATTGCTTGAGCCCAGGAGTCTGAGGTTGCTGTGAGCTAGGCTGACGCCATGGCACTCTAGCCCAGTAAACAGAGTGAGACTCTATCTCGAAAACAAAATAAATAAATAAATAAATACATAAATCTTAGGGAGGAACAGAAAAGACCTAGCAATGAACCCAAATATTCATTTTACGGCATCAAACATCTCTAAGCCAACTGATTACTTTTATGTCGCTGGGTTTTCCAGCCCCACTTCAATTTTACCTTTCAGCAGAGTGCAACACTCCGATGACTTCTTTCATTTCTTGCAAGACTCATCTTTCTTTATTCAGTTATTAAACGTGAAGAATCTCTCAATGCTCCATCCTAGGCTCCCTTCTGTTCTAGCACTATGCTCTCTTTAGGCAATTTCATCTACATCCATAGCTTCGATGATTACCAATATGCCAGATGACATACATATATAGGAATCTATGTATCCAGCCCAGAACTCTGCTTGGCTCTCCAACCCAGTCTATCCTACTTGACATCCCCTGTCACATATCTCTTCCAGTTAGACTTGTCAGGCATTGCCACCCCAATAAAGGTGTTTACAGAACTGAAATTTTAAGAGGACTACCACAAAGCCACCCATAGGACAACTCTCCAGAATAGAAGACTTTTGTAATCAATTACCATTTCCTTTCTTGAATCATGGCTTAAAATAGATAAACCTGACAACCTGAACTGATGGCTAGAAATGAGGAACGAAAAGCATGACAAAAATATAATCCACGCCTTTTAGTGAGGGATGGTTGAGAAAAAGAAAGTGAAACATACTCAGGAGAGTGAATGAGTATCGTATCCAAGGCCTGACAGATGTGCGGCAAGGAAATTCACATGAAGAGACAGCAGGCCTTAGTAGGGGGCAAGTGGCGTACGACGACAGTCCCAGAGAAAAGGCGCCAGGTTCAGGTTTTGGAGGGAGCGAGTGACAGCAAAGACCAGGGCAAAGGAGAGGGAAAGGCAGGGGGCGCGGGTAACACCCAAGTAGAGTACCTGTGAGGCCGGGGAAGCGTCGAGGGGTTGGGGGCGGGCTGAGCAGCAGCGGTGCGAACTCCAGGAGAGTGAACGCCGAGTGGGCGGATCGCACGGGGGAGGAGGGGTGGGGAAAACGACTCAATGGAGAAGCTACCCTGGCCCGCCTTACCTGAGCCTGAGGGTCCGGCACCCCCGGACAGGCCTGCCGAAAGCCCGCGCGGAAGCGGAGGAACTGGGAATAAAGAGAAAAGGGACGCCGAGCCCGAAAGAACGAGACCGCTCGCTCCCCCAGTCAGGGAGAGCGGCTGATGGCGGGAACTGTGACCACACGCAAACACGCACGCACGCACGCACGCACACTAGACGCGACCAGAACAGGCGCGTGCGCGCAAGCCTGCAAACTCCGCCCCACCTATGCCCTCGCCCCGCCCAGTACCTAGCGTTGCCTAGCCCGGACAGCCCCGCCCCAGCCGTGACTTACTACGCAGGCGCACTTTCCACTTCACCCAATTTCGACCTCCCACCATGTCCCTCCAGTCGGGCATGCGCAATACGTGTTCTCCTGGGACTGCCCGTCTTTTCCCGCCCTTCACTGGCCTCCGGAAAAGGGTCAGAGTTCACGCCCCTCTCTGGTGATACCTGCTCGATGGCGGCCGTTGAGGGAGCTAGTAGGTCGTGGACGTCCTTCCGGTACTGAATCTTAGGGGCCAAAGAGCATACCCTGGTACTGTTAACTAGGCCGAGAGCCAGGAGGCGGGAACAGGTTGTGTGGGCGGGGTCAGGGGTGAGAGGTCAGAGGTCTGTGAAGGGGGCGGAGCGAGCTGGAGGCGGATGGCGGCTACGGCGACTCAACATCTTTGGCGGCAGAGGCGCTGAAGCGGGGACGCGGGTCGGTCGTCCGGCGGAGGAAGGAGAGCGGCGGCCGCTCCCAACATGCACAGCCTGGCAACGGCTGCGGTGAGTGGCAGGGCCGCCCGGCCTAGACCCAGAACCCTTCCTCAGCCTCGCATTTCGGCCTTTCCTCCTAGCTCCCTGTGTCGGGCCCCGAGTCCGGCTCTTTCTGCCCTCAACCTGCGAGGCCCGGGCTTCTCTCCTTGGCACGCCTGGGCTGTGGTCGAACCGGCCCCCGCTTTCCTCTCCGGACCCTTCTCCCGGCCTCCTGCACCACACATCGCGTTCTTTTTAGGGCTAGGGCCTGGTCCCGCGCCGGGAGCTCCTCCCTCGCGGCCGGGGCAGGCCATTCATTGATTCATTGCGCTGACCAACAGTTTCAGGGCGCCGGTTGTGTGCTGAGCGCCGGCCGGGAGGAGGGGAATTCGTGGTCAGTCTGGTGCGGTTCGTGCTTTCGGAACTTACCGCCTAGGCACATCGCAGCAGGAAGGAAATGGCTTTTAGCTCAAACCTCTTGCTTTACGTATGGAAAACCTGAGGCCCGGAGAAGTGCATAATTATTGCATCTGACTTATGGTTCTCTGCGTTTAAAACCTTTGTCGTACATCTCTTTTTACCAGGGTGATCTTTTAACAAGAAAGACGGATCGTGTAATTCACCTATCTGAAGTAATCCTATAGCTTTCCACTGCATTTAGATAAAGTCTAGACTCCTTGCCATGGCCTACGAGGCCTTGTATGCTGTGGTCATTACCTACGTTTACAACCTCGTTTTATGTCTCTTGCTTCTTAAGCTTCAGCTACTCTGGCTGCCTTTCTAACCCTACACTCTTCTCCTCCAAGGTGCACTCTGTGGTCTCTATGCCTGGAGTGAATGCTCTTCTTACCCTTCCTCCACCCTCCTTACACACACGTACACATATAGCATGTGAGTGTAACTGGTACCTCCTCTTTGAACTTACTGTTTATCCAGATCAACTTTCTTCAGGTCTATGCCTAAATCCGCCTCAGAGTGGCCTTTCCTGACCACCTATTCAAAGTAGTTCTGTAACCTCTAATTTTGTTAGAGTGCCCCCTTTACTGCCCTGACTCCAATGTGTAATTATTGTATTCATTTACTTGTTTGTTGTCTGTCCCCTTCTTGAGGGCAGGGACAGGGATCATGAGGGTCCTTTTTTATATGATTTCCCAGTGTCAGGACAGTTCCTGGTACAAGGTAATGACTCAAATACTTTGCTGAATGAATGAGTATAGATAAGGGAGGTAACCACTGACAGCACATAGCCATAATGGGAAAGGGGATCATTTGATTTGAACAAACTTGTCTGAAGGCCAGTTCTACTTTTTCTGTTTCACCAAGGGGAAGTGATTTAAGGAAAGTAATGTGCTGAAGTTTCATTATCAGGCAAAATGACGTAATTACTAAATGGAGCATAAGAAAATTGCCTTAACTTTAAATACAGAAAGTGAAAAATTGAACCAAGTGTGACTAAGCTATAGAAAACTGCTTTTTGAGATTTTATCTGTATTGTGTTACTGTCATTTCCAAGGCTAGTGGTATCTCTGTTACTGTGTTTCTAAGCGTTTGTAACTATTCAAAGTGGAGCGGTACCTTTTATATCTCTCAGTTAGTTGATGGTAATCACCTAGCTTTCTTATTCCTTCTCCCATTTAATTTGGGAAAAAGCAAGTTGGAAAATGATGTTGCTGCTAGAAGGAGAAGCAGGTTAAATAAGAGAAATTCTTCTAAGATTGATTTGTCCATCTCTCAAAATCTCATCGTCATCTTCTGAAGGATTTGTACCTTTGATACCAAGCCACTCTTTTCCCTGTGCCTTCCCAAACAATATACCTATTCCTTTTATTTTCATTTTCTCCCTAATGCATCTTTTGAACACCCATTAAAGCTATAGTACATTGCTTACAATAAGTATTCAATACATGTTTTTCTTCAATTAAATTTACAATGCATTATATTAATTTAGAATTTTGAACTTTTAGATGCAGTTTCACTTGTTAGGCTATTTGGACGACACAGCAGCTCTGACAAGTCCCTTTGTACCACTCATTCACTATGATATTTATTTCTCACTAGGAAACTGAAACATAAAAAGTTGAGCTGTAGGCCGGGCGCGGTGGCTCACGCCTGTAATCCTAGCACTCTGGGAGGCCAGGGCGGGTGGATCATTTGAGCTCAGGAGTTCGAGACCAGCCTGAGCAAGAGCGAGACCCCGTCTCTACTAAAAATAGAAAGAAATTATCTGGACAACTAAAAAATATATATAGAAAAAATTAGCTGGGCATGGTGGCGCATGCCTGTAGTCCCAGCTACTTGGGAGGCTGAGGCAATAGGATCGCTTGAGCCCAGGAGTTTGAGGTTGCTGTGAGCTAGGCTGACGCCATGGCACTCACTCTAGCCTGGGCAACAGAGTGAGACTCTGTCTCCAAAAAAAAAAAAAAAAAAGTTGAGCTACTTCTTTCTCAATCCTTCATGCCCTCCATTGGACCAAACTGCCTATATTTTTTATTGTTTTGTTTCCTTTTTTTTTTTTTTAAGGGGTGGGAGGTTTTGGGGAGGGGTGTTCAGTTGCCTTGTTGGTCTTTGTTGAGACAGTGTCTCCCTCTGACGCCCTGAGTAGAGTGCAGTGACATCATTGTAGCTCACTGCAACCTCCAACTCCTGGGCTCAAGCGATCCTTCTGCCTCAGCTTCCCAGGTAGCTGGGACTACAGGGGCCTGCTGCAATGCCTGGGTGGGTTTTTTTTCCTTTCTTTTTGGTAGAGATGGGGTCTCACTCTTGCTCAGGGTAGTCTCGAAGTCCTGAGCTCAAGCAATCCTCCCGCTTCAGCCTCCCAGAGTGCTAGGATTACAGGCATGAACCCAGTCTATTTTGTTTTCTTTCTCCCCATTTTTTATTTGTATATAATCATAGGGTACAAGTGCAGTTTTGCTACTTTGATATATTGCATTGTGGTGAAGTCAGAGTCTTCAGTGCATATATCACTGAAACAACACGTGTTGTACCCACCAAGCAACCTCCCGTTGTCCACCCCTCTCAAACTGACTGTATTATTCTGATCTGGGTTAAATGGACAGTTATGATGTGTATCACTCACTAGAAATTGAGAAACAGAGTTAATGCATATAACAGTGCCCACAATAATCAAAGTCACTTGAGAAAATGCTTATTTTCTGCCTAATAGTGAAAATATGTATATGTGCCATTGTCCTTTTTTAAAATAGCGGGTAAATCATCACTTCAGCTAGGGAGATAGAAAGTACTATCAAAAGAGAATGTAAACTGGGCCTGGTAGCCTATGCCTGTAGTCCCAGCAACTCAGAAGGCTGAGATGAGAGGATCTCTTGAGGCCAGCAGTTCTAAGCTACAGTGTGCCATGATTGCCCGTGTGAATAGCCACTGCACTTCAGCCTAGGCAACATAGCTAGACCTTGTCTCTTAAAAAAAAAAAAAAAGAGAGAACGTGATCACACGTGAATGCAGGATGTTATTCATTAGAGGGAGAAATTGAGATAGTTTGGGAAATATCTTAAATTTTGGCTCCTTAGTAGTATTTTATTATACTAGAAATATGTATAGTACGCTCTTGTCGTTCTTTTTTTTTTTTTTTTTGAGACAGAGTCTCACTTTGTTGCTTGGGCTAGAGTGAGTGCAGTGGCGTCAGCCTACCTCACAGCAACCTCAAACTCCTGGGCTTAAGTGATCCTACTGCCTCAGCCTCCCGAGTAGCTGGGACTACAGGCATGCGCCACCATGCCCGGCTAATTTTTTCTATATATATTTTTAGTTGTCCAGATAATTTTTTATTTCTATTTTTAGTAGAAACAGGGTCTCGCTCTTGCTCAGGCTGGTCTCGAACTCTGACCTCGAGTGATCCACCCGCCTCGGCCTCCCAGAGGGCTAGGATTACAGGCGTGAGCCACCGTGCCCGGCCTCTTGTCATTCTTGATAGAATACATTCTAACATCTTCATTACTGCCAACATGGGATATATTAATAATTTCCTTCTTTCTCTTCTGTAGTAAATAGGGACAGAAATACCATACAGAATTATTCTAAAGATTAAATAAGAATAATGAAATGCTCAGTGGTTGGCTAGGTTCACTCACTGGTTAAATGATTTGCTCCCACACTTCAGCCTTGCCAGTCTAATTTCTGCCTCGATAAAGTAACAAATTACTTTGTATGGACCTTGGAGATTGCTTCAGATTAATAGAACTACAAATCTTCACATGCTATAACTTTTCTGTAATGGATGTTATGCTAGTGAAACAATCAAAGATAAGCCTTTGGGAGATGAATTTTTTAAAAATTTCCCACTAATTTCCACTGGCAATTCAAGCATCCCTAAACTCTTGTCTTTCTCTAGCTTTCCACCCAACCAGCAGCATCGTTAATCATTTTATATCTTTTTATTGATGTTGTGGTGGACTCCCAGATGCCTTCCTCTTTGGCAACTAGAAGGAACACCGTGTACTCTGAAGGATCTAACTCACTGTCTCTTCCCAAGTCTCCTGTTGAAGCTTTAGGCAAATTGCCTAAATTCTCTTTGCTTGCTTGTTCACTTCTATTTTTAAAAAGTTACTTAGAAAAAAATTCTGTCACTTATTTTACAAAGTTATAAAGGTAATTCAGCTAATTAAATATTTTTAGCACTATTTAGAAAGTGCATTTTCTTGGAATATCGTCACATTGACACCAAAAGCCACGTGTTGAGCCTCCTCCAGACTTAGGAAAATAATCTCCATTTCAATCTGATCACATTCTTTTCTTTATTCACTATCACATATTGGTAGGAAAACAAACAGCTATTCTGGGCCTTTATGTTTGAGGCCCTTTATGTTAAGTTATATTGATAGTGAAACCATCAACATCAATATTGTAATTTACTCAAAGAGGGGAAATCATTTTCTTTTCCATTTATGGATAACTGTGGATGTGTTTTAATTAAAATAATGTCTATCTTTCTACTTTTTACATTAAGTGTTAAGATCTTTCAGTGATAGAAGACCCAACTGTCAGTACCCTGTGTTTGTTTGTGACACTTGAGTTAATCATTGGTAACTCACTTTGGTAAATGTCTTACCTACTTTAAAGCTATCTTGAAAGAAAAAAAAAAAGTGTTCCTTGAAATACATTGTCCATATATATAAGCCAATAAACAGAAAAAGGGAACAATTCCTAAATTTTGATAATATTTTTAAAACACATCTGTTAAAAGGAAAAGATTGCTGACTTTAGCAGGTTACAATTAATAATATATAGTAATGTATAATAGAGCTTTTTTCCTAATCTTGGAAATAAGTGTTGAGGATGATTAATAATCTAAATCAGACTTCTCATAATGATTTTATGTGTCCAGATATGTAATTGAACTCACTCTTTATTCAAATCCAGTTGCTAGTGAGTTGTTATAAGGGAATATTAAACTTAAGAAAGTTGTTAGATACTTAAGAAATAATTTCTTCAACTTAGAAGGTCACTGTGTGACCTTGAACATGCTAAGCCTCCATTAACCTGTTTCCTCTTAGAATTTTGAGAATAAGGTAATCCATAGTGCCTGGCACATAGTATACTCAATAAATGTTACCTCTTTTTAGTAATTTTTAGAAAAGGCAGTCCTAATCTAATAGCAAGAAACATCCATGGTTGCCTAGGGCTGAGAGTGGGGTTTACTGAAAGGGGTATTAGAGAACTCTTGGCGAGTAATGAAAGTGAACTATGTCTTTGATTGTGGTGGTGGTTACATGAGTATATAAATTTGTGAAAATTCATTGAAATGTACACTTAAAATGGGTGTACTTTTATTGTATGCAAATCATACCTCAATAAAATTGATTTTTTAGAGAGCCTCATACTATTTTCTCACAACAAAAACTAAAGTAATTTTTAAGATTTTAGAGCTAAGACTGGTAATTATTTAGTATTGTTCCCTCACTTTAAACAATGATAAAATGGAGGCTTGGAAAGTTAAATAACTTGCCCTAGGTCATATAATTCTAAAAATGGCAAAACTGGATTTTGAAGCCACTTCAGGCCCCCAATCCATTGTGCATGCCATTTATATATTTATTTGCAAATTGAGGTCTTTCCGATTCAATTTGATAAACACATTCCTAATCCTGGGTCTATGGATGCATTGCAGGGAATCTGTGAATTCCCTAAAAATGTGTAGATTTTTGTGTTTTTGCAATTCTGTATTTTTCTGAAGAAAAGATCCATAGTTTTCATTTGATTCTGAAAGGATCTGGGCCTCCAAAAATGTTAACCTCTGCTCTCATGGTTAGTACCCTGCTATTATTGTTAATGTTTTTAAATTAGGTAATCTCCAATAGGAAAGTCACAGGTGAATTTGCTTATCTGACACTGAGCAATGTGTACTACTAGATTGAGTTCCAAATCAGCCACAGCCTCAGAAATACATTGTAAATTAAAAGTTAAGAGTTGTAGCATCTGAACTGCAAGATTTAGAGGTGATCTTTAGGGAGCGGGATGAGGAAGAATTCTGCCCACTGTTGTCTACCCATAGTTTCATCAATTGTAAAATGTGGCTAATAACCACCTTGTGATCATTAAATGAAATCATGTTTTTTTTAAAAAAAAAATACAACACAATTCCTTCTCTTCTTTCACACACCCTACTCTTCTTTTACTTCCCATCTCCTTTTAGGAAGACATCAATTTTCAAATTCTTCTGTTTTTCTGAAAGGTGTGCCTACATAACCCTTGGGAATCAAAAGGAGAATAAGATACATTTAGAGTTTTTATTACCATCAAGATCTAGTGAGATACTAGAGTTATACTGTGGTCTTTTATTTAGGATGATGTCCAAAATAATTTACCAGTCATCTGGCAATCTAAGTTAATATATAAATATACAACTGAAAATGTAAAAAATTTCCCTTTTATTCTCCAAAACAATGAAATTTCTATATGTGTGTTATGAAATTTTTGTTGTACGTGCATTTGTGTGTGGATATATCTATGGCTCTCACTAGCTAAATTGTGCCCCTCTCTGAACCATAATGTGACATTGGGAAACATGTCAAACTGTTTTACTGAATTTCCCATTAAAATGATACTTGTTAAGTGCTTTGTAAACTCAATAAATAGTGGATTTCTCTTAACATCAATGATAATGTTCATGGTGCTGAGTATTTTTTCAGTTTCTATTGAGCTCAGAGCAATAATATTTTAATTTTTGTCTGAGATTTTTATATATTTACTATATATCAAAGGAAATAGTTTATTAGAAAGTCATCTTAGATCAGATCTGATCTTTCAGGCAGATGAGAAGCAGTATTAGCAAAGCATTTAAAAGTGTGGGCTCTGTTGCCAGACTGCCTGGGTTCAAATCCTGGCTTGCCATTTAAATTTTAAATAACTTCTCTTTGCCTCAGTTTCCTCATCTATAAAAAGAGATATTTAGGGCAGTGCATGGCAGAGTAAGCACTATGTTTTAGCTCCCAATTTTATTTAAAAAATAATTGTATTCATCTTATGACAGGTCTTCAGCAGATTTAACTGCTATTAAATTGGTGGTGAAATTCAACAAGGATGATGAAAAGGAGGATCTCTATGCCAGATATTTCCTGGCACCAAACTGCCCTCCTATTGCTAGAATGGCTGCAGAACCCACAGCACCAAGCTAGTACCTGAGAGGGCCACATTACCACCCAGCAGACGTGCTTCTAGCTCCCTTAAAACCAAAGTTCCGGCAGGGCGCAGTGGCTCACACCTGTAATCCTAGCACTTTGGAAGGCTGAGGCAGGAGAATCACTTGAGCCCAGGACTTCAAGACTAGCCTGGGCAATAGGGAGACCCCCGTCTCTACAAAAAAATTTTAAAAATTAGCCAGGCATGGTGGCATGCACCTGTAGTCCCAGCTACTTGGGAGGCTGAGGCTGGAGGATCGCTTGAGGCCGGGAGTTGGAGGCTGCAGTGAGCTATGATCCACTGCACTCCATCCTGTGCAACAGAGCAAGACCCTGTCTCAAAAAGAAAAAAGAACCAAAGTCCAATGGAGGCTGCATTTCCCATAAGTAGCCTTACAAGGTAGAATGTTGCTGGCAGCAGGTATTGGCCTTCTAGAGTGCTCACACCACTGCCAGGGGTACCATCTCCTTTGCTGATGTTCAGGAGTCATGGTATGCTAAATGGTGGCTTACCAGGACAGGATTGGCTATGGGAGTCCGGAATACAAGTCACAGACTGGCTCTAGTTGATCGTGGTGTATGTATGACAAGATTTGGGGGAAGGTCAGCTAATCAGGATAGGTACTGTATTGCTGGAGCAGTGTCTTTGAGACCTCCTTTAGTGACTGGTTTGTGGGATCATCCAAGAGACTGTGGGCAGGGAACTTAAAGCTAAAAATTTTAGCCTGTTTCCACACAGCTTTTACGGTGATGTAATATTCTAAATAAACACATACCCTATCTTCAAGTAGGAATTACATTTCCAAAAATAGTTTCTAAGATGAGGGCCTGTCTGTAGCAGCATAAAAAGGGCAAGTGCTTGAACAATATTGCTTTTGCTTTTTGTGGAGGATGGGGGGCAGAAGCTACCCTATTCCTTCTATCTTACTGTTGCTTTAGGAGCCTATGTTTCTTTGAGGAGCATCACTGGTGGGAGTAACAGAACAGCTTTTAGCAGATTAATGTAAGGCACTTAAGGCTTATGCTGTCTTGTATTTCAGTCCATTTAGCAGAACACCTTGTGGTTCATTGTCAAGCACGTGAAATGATAAACATCAAACTAAAAGCATATAATCAAGCTTCCATTTTTAAAGGGCCATTATTCAAGTTGGTAGAGTAAATTTGAGTCCACCTCAAAGTCCATCTTGTACCTCATTCTGTTCTTCAACAAAGGTAGTTCTTTTTGTTCCTTGTCTTTCTTTCTGTGCAATGGGTAGGCCATCATTCTGTCACACTAAAGTGTAGTGGGAACTTCTAAGTACTGTGAGAAGCTGTGTAATGTAGTTCAAAAAAGCACTGGAGTATGCAACTTGGTACCTAGGTGAATTAAGCAAATTAATTCCTGTGAGCATTAGTGATCTCATTTGCAAGTATAGATACCTATTTTCCTGTTTACTCTTTTATTCCTCATGGTTTGGGGGAAATTACCTGAAAAAATATTGGGCATAGGGGTAGGAAATTGCCATGAATTTGTTAGAAGTTGACAGCTTATAGGTAGCAATTATAATCATTTTTCTAGTCTGCCGTTCTGTTTTCCACATAAGAATAATTAAGGAACTTAAACAAGGTCACAAAGCTATTTGATGAGTGTGGAGAATGATAGAAATGCTCAAATTTGGAGGGGAACATTGCGATTCTTTAGCATGATAATGAAAGCATGTTCTATAAATTTGTATAGTTCCTACATGAGTAAGTAATGAATGGTTCTCAAAGGGATGTATGTAGAGTATATATTAGAATCATTAGGAGGAATCATTAGCTTTTCCAAATATACAGGTTTTCTGCTCCATCGAAGGGGGTGTCAGAATTACAGGGGAGGGACCATTAATGAGCAGGGAACATGTAACTTTTTTTCTCTCTCAAAAACTATTATGGTAAAAAAAAAAAAGTTTACACTGAAGGTTTTAGTGCATACATTGAAAAGTAAGTCTCCCATATAGATCCCCAACCTTAGAGGTAACTACAGTTAACAGTTCCTTATGTGTCCTTCTATAAAGATCATATGTAAATATATAAGATTTTTTTTTTTTTTTTTTTTGAGACAGAGTCTCACTTTGTTGCCCAGGCTAGAGTGAGTGCCGTGGCGTCAGCCTAGCTCACAGCAACCTCAAACTCCTGGGCTGAAGTGATCCTACTGCCTCAGCCTCCCGAGTAGCTGGGACTACAGGCATGCGCCACCATGCCCGGCTAATTTTTTCTATATATATATATTTTTAGTTGTCCAGATAATTTATTTCTATTTTTAGTAGAGACAGGGTCTCACTCAGGCTGGTCTCGAACTCCTGACCTCGAGCAATCCACTCGCCTCGGCCTCCCAGAGGGCTAGGATTACAGGCATGAGCCACCACGCCCGGCCCATATGTAAATATGTAAGAATATTAATGGAAGCAAATTATATGTGCAGTTCTGCACCTCTTTGTTGTTTTTTATTTAGTATCAGTACATAGAGAGTTATCTTTTTTTAAAGAATTGCAAGATGCCTCCTTAGTGCAGTAGGTAGCACATCAAGCTCATGTACTAGATAGTATTCCATTATAAAGATGTACCAATACATATTTAACCAGTCGCTTATTGATAGATATTTGTTAGTTTTCTGCCTTTAAAACTGTGCAACAGTAAACATCCTGGTATATCTTTAGTACCGAGCATACCTACAGGATAAATTTCTGAACATGGAGTTATAAAACAGTATGTGTGCATTTTAGATTTTCATCAATAACTGCCAAAGAGTTGAGTTAGTTTACATCAAATGTATGTATTTAGAAAAGCTCCCTTGGTATTTATGAAAAATTTATTCCCTCTAAAGCTCCATTAATAAACTCATGTTTTCTGTCTTGTTTTCACCTGAAGCCTGTGCCCACTGCACTGGCTCAAGTGGATAGAGAAAAGATCTATCAGTGGATCAACGAGCTGTCCAGTCCTGAAACAAGGGAAAATGCTTTGCTGGAGCTAAGTAAGAAGCGAGAATCTGTTCCTGACCTTGCACCCATGCTGTGGCATTCATTTGGTACTATTGCAGCACTTTTACAGGTGGGTATATATCCGTGAGTGGCAGTTCAGTCCTGTTCATCACACTTAGTATCTCTTTACCTTTGCCCAAAAGATTTGAAAATTTTAGAGGGATGATTCTTTAAACATTATCATTCAGAAGAATCTGTTTTAGAAAAGTTCAAGGTGTTTATTAAAATGCAGATTTCTAGATCCAACCTAAGAGATTCAATTTAATCAGTCTGAGGTGGACCCCAAAAATCTGTATTTTGACAGGCATTTTCCCCACCCCCAGGTGATTCTGGTGCAGATGGTCTAAGAACTATACTTTGAGAAATATAGCTTTAGGAATACTACAAGATAAATCTACATGATGGGGGAAGAAGGTGGAAAGTAAGGTGTAAGGACTGCAAGGTATATTTTGGGGAAAGAAAATGTTAAAGGTATAACAGCTGTAAGATTAAAGAATAAATAGGTGGCTCACACCTGTAATCCTAGCACTTTAGAAGTTGAGCCAAGGTAGGAGGATCATTTGAGGCCAGGAGTTCAAGACCAGTCTGAGCAATATAGCAAGATGCCTGTCTCTACAAAAAAGAAAATAGAAAAATTAGCTGGGCATGGTACTGTGCACCTGTAGTCCCAGCTACTCAGGAGGCTGAGGTGCAAGGATCACTTGATCCCTGGAGTTTGGGGTTGCAGTGCACTATGATGGCACCACTGCACTGTAGCCTAGGCAACAAAATGAGACCCTGTCTCAAAAAAAAGGATACATAACTGAAATTTGGTTCAAACCAGAATGGTCATTGGTGGGAACAAAACTGATATTGTACAATCCCAAAATACCAAGATAGTAGAATGACATCCTTTAAGGTATTACCCAAAATTCCTAATAATTAGACTAACTTTTCAAAGCTAAGGAAATTCACATTTTATACCTACTGCATGTAGCCAAGAAACTAATTTTGTTATAAGAACATTTTTCTCTGTAAAAGTTCTACAATTAAAATAAGTAGAATTGTTTTCTGCAGATTGTCACCATTTGACAGAGAGTACATGTATCCACTGTTGTTTATACATATTTCCACTCATAGACCCATGTTCTTTTTGCCCCCCATTTTGTAATTGCTACCTAATCAAACTCAAACTTCTTTATAAGTCACTACAGTTGACTTACTAACACTTTCTGACTAGTGATTTCATAACTATAACTTACAGCAAGATTCTGACAAAGGGAGGGATTGTAAAAATGTAAGGGTCCCTTTAGAGAAAGCGTCAACAGCTATAGGATAGAAGAGGTGACACCAGTAGCCTCCATTAAAAATCTTCCTAGAGACAAATGTGGAAATGTCTTAGTTGGTCTCAGTCGAGTATGTTTGTGATGAAAGGATAGGAGCATTGTTTATTTCTCCCTCTTTGACGATTCATTTCTTGTAAGATATGTGAGATTAAGAGGTTTCTGGTTTTTTACTTTTTTTTGCTTTAGTACCATAGGAATTCATTTTATGATTAGTTATCAATTATTATACATTAGTTATGTTCATCTGGTGCTGGTTTCCATTTTTTAGGAAATTGTAAATATTTATCCATCTATCAACCCACCCACCTTGACAGCACACCAGTCTAACAGAGTTTGCAATGCTCTGGCGTTACTGCAATGTGTGGCATCACATCCAGAAACCAGGTAAATACTTCGGGTGAATGGGGAGGTTTTTATCGACTATGGTCCTAAACTTTTGCCAGATAATGAGAGGAAGGGCATGCAGTAGGGCACACTGTGTGTGTGGTGTGTGTGTGTGAGTGTGTATCTATCTTCAGGACTCTTATTTATTTTTACCCAGTGAACTTTAAAGGAGCAGTGTTCACATCACAGCAAAGGTGTCAGGCAAAGAGCCACTTCTTCCCAAATCTATAGTAGGCACTATGTCATGTGTGAGGCATAGTGTATGGCATATAATAGGAGTTCAGTAAATATTTTTCTAGCACTTTTTCACCCTGAACCCAGATTTTACTTCAGAATCCTTAACATACCATTTTGGACAGCCTCTATAACAGATGGGAATGGCATTTGACTTAAAACTTTTTTGCCATCCTGCTGTATCTGAAAAATTAAGAAAAGGGAAATCTTGTTCAGGAATCTGCTTTGTGGCTCTTATGGCCCTGAAAACACTTAATAGTCATTTTATTAAAGCCTTTCCTCTACTTGTCAAGTTTCCTCATGAAATATAAGTGCTAGGTTGGCACTGCCCTTACAGAGCTTTAGAGAAGTTACTAAGAAAATTATTTTCAAGGACTCAACAAAAATATAAGAGTACTTTGAGTGTTAAAAAGCTCTCCTACAAGGTGTAACTATAAATAATATAAAGTAATAGACTAATTTCTATATTAGTTGCCTGATAGAGTAGCTGCAGGTTGAATTGTTTTCAGAATGCTTAGTATATCTGAAATGCTCTAACAAAAAAGAACAATGCATTTATGCATAGCATATAAACCTGATAATGGATGCTTTATTTTGTTGTCTTCATTCATAAGGTTTTATTCGAATGTACCTGTGAATATTATTATTCAGTCACAAATTAGGTGAAAGAGGTAATCTAGGAAATCTCTTGGACACTTAATAGCATTTTATGACTTATTTTTTTAAAACCACCGTGGGGTAGTTTATCAGTTTTTAAGGTACTTGGTACTGGTTGCAGGAAAAATCATGTGTTTTTTTAACCATCTTGACATAGACTAGGGTTTCTAACCTTGGCACCATTGAAATTTTGGGCTGGATAAGTCTTTGTAGTGGGAAGAGGAAGGTGGGAGGGGACCGTCCTGTGCATTGTAGAATATTTAATGGCATCTCTGGCTTGGGCCCACTGGGTGCCAATAGCAGTCAGTAACCCTCAGTCATGACAACCAAAAATGTCTCTAGACATTGCCACATGTCACTTGGGGATGACAAAATCACCCCGTTTGAGAATGCAATCATTGCATTGGTCAAGATCTATGACCAATAACATTCTTTCCTAAGGATTCCTTGCTCTGACAATGTTATAGTCCTTACGGAATTAACCACCTGGAAATTTGAATGTTTAAGATCCTTAGAAATCAGCTCTGAGCTCTGAATGTGATTATTTTTTTCTTCCAGATCAGCATTTCTTGCAGCACACATCCCACTTTTTTTGTACCCCTTTTTGCACACTGTCAGCAAAACACGTCCCTTTGAGTATCTTCGGCTCACCAGCCTTGGGGTTATTGGTAAGTTATTAGGATTGTTTTGCAAGCTTGAAATCCTCATTCATAATAATAGTCTAAGTTGGGTGTTTTGTCTTACCTCTTGCAGCTTTTGTTCACCAGTGTTCATTTTTGTCTTTGAGGTTGTCTCATTCACTAATAAATGAGTATCAGGAACTTGATGACTCTTATTAAGCACCATTCTAAGTGTTGTTAGTGAGGCTGTGAGACCCAACATTTAGGATTAAATTCAGCGTATATATAGAAACATTTACTGGAACTATAAGGAGAGTAAAGAATAAGAACTAATTCAAAGAGTATTATTATAGGAATAAGAGTTAGAATTTGGAATTTCTTTTCTTTTCTTTGTTTCCTCGCTTTCTTTCTTTTCCTTTCTTTCCTTCTTTTGTTTCTTTTCTTTCTTGAGATGAGGTCTCACTATGGTGCGCAGGCTCAATTGAACTCCTGGGCTCAAGTAATCCTCCCATCTCAGACTCTTGAGTAGCTGGGTTACTGGGATTACCTACACACGGCACCGTCTTTTTTGTTTATTTTTCTTCTAAGCTATTCTGCCATAACTAGTGAATTCGATCAAAAGTTTAAGGAAGAAATAAAGCAATTCTGCAAAACTTTTCTAGAACGTGGAGAAAAGAGAATACTTCTCAACTCTGTGAGGCCACTATTACTCTGATAATAAAACCAAAGACCTTCAGATAGCTTTCTCTGCTTAAAAAAAAGAATAGACTTTACAAGAAAAGAAAACCATGAACATCAATCCAGAAATCCTTGACAAAGTGCTAACAAATCAAATCCAGCAATATATTATATAAAAAGAATCATCATAACCAAGTAGGGTTTATCCCAGGAATATGTCTGGCTCAGCTTTCAACAGTCCATCAATATGATTGACCACATCAATAGACTAAAGAAGAAAAATGATATAGTCATTTCTGTAGATGAATTTTTAAAAAGCCTTTGACAGAATTCAGCATCATTCATGTTAAAAATTCTCAGAAAACTAGGAATAGAGAACTTTCTCAACCAGATAACCCTACAGCTAAAATCATAGTTAATGGTAAAAAAATGGATTTTGATTCCCTTGCATACAAACCACAGTTTGTGTTCTATGTTAACTGGAAACCCTGACTCTAAAATAATTTTGTCCGTAATTTCTTTAGGGGCCCTGGTGAAAACAGATGAGCAAGAGGTAATCAACTTTTTATTGACAACAGAAATTATCCCTTTGTGTTTGCGCATTATGGAATCTGGAAGTGAACTTTCTAAAACGGTATGTGCTTTTTAACTTAGATTGTACATTGTGTTGGCTTTTTTTTTTTTTTGGAGACAGAGTCTTACTCTGTCGCCCTGGGTAGAGCGCAGTGGGGTAATCATAGTTCACTGCAACTTCAGACTCCTTGGCTCAAGCCATCCTCCTGCCTCAACCTCAAGCTGGGACTACAGGCACATGCCACAACACCCTGGTGATTTTTCTATTTTTAGTAGAGATGGGGTCTCACTCTTGCTCAGGCTGGTCTTGAACTCGTGAGCTCAAGGGATCCTCCTGCCTCAGCCTCCCTGAGTTCTAGGATTTCTTTTTTTTTCTTTTTTAAGAGACAGGAGCTCACTATGTTTTCCAGGCTGGGGTATAGTGGCTATTCACAGGCACATTCGTAGCACACTATAGCCTCAAACTTCTGCGCTCAAGCCATCCTGCCCCCTCAACCTCCCATGTGGCTGGGATACAGGCATGTACTACCACACCTGGCTATTTTTGAAATTTTTATTTTAAATATACAGTACATGCATGAAGTTAAAAAAAATTCAAATAGTATAAACAAGTATACAAATAAAGTAAATCTCCTCCTACCTCAGCCTCTCAATTATTCTCCCCAGTGATAACCACTATTAGCACTTTCTTGTATCCTTCTAGAAATATTCTATATATATGTAGCAGTTTGATTTTATACTCAAATTTTTTTCTTAGTCTCCGCCCTCTCACGTCTCGTGTCTTTTCAGCTCTTATTTGTATATTTTCTTTTTGAATTCTTTTTTTTAAATGTTTTTTAAAAGTGTATGTTCTCTTCAATTTCTTTGAAGGTGTAGATAATTATTACTTGTTACTTCTTAAGGTATACCTTCATAAAAGTTTCCTTGTGGAACATTTCTATCGAGGATTGCTATTTGTCTCTTGGATATAAAGAGAGGTGATATGACCTGAGCTTTGAAATCGGGTATTATATTTCCAAACACTTTTCCACCCAGTCTACCAGTTGGGGTGGGGGTGGGGGGGGGGAGGGGAGGGCAGTATTAGGGAGGTATTTACACCTCTGTCCTCAGTTTTCTACTTATACACACAAAGGATAATGTAGATCTATGTTCATGCTTTTATTCTCCCATTTCTTCCCTAATTTTAGTTCCTTTTGTTAATTTCAGTGGATTTCAGGGACAATATTGGAATGCATACAACTATACTCTGTTATTTTTCATTAGTAGATGCCTATGGGTAGGTTTTTTAAGTTGGCTTCTTATCGCTACAGCAGAAAAAGACCTTTTTCTACTCTGGTGATATCTCTTTAATGAAGACAAAATTCTTCCAATAGGAAAGCATGTGCCAAAATTACTTTATTACAGAATATTCTTTAAGTTATGCATTACCTGAATACCAACAGAAGACTGAGATATAATGAAACCTTAGATTAAAGTATATATTTTTTAAAAAGGATCTTAGCTGGGCGCATTGGCTCATACCTAATCCGAACACTTTGAGAGGCCGAGGCAGGAGGATTGCTGAGGCAAGGAGTTCAAGACCAATCTGGGCAGCATTGCAAGACCCCATCTCTACAAAAAATAATTTAAAAAATTAGCTGGACATGGTGGCGTGCGACTATAGTCCTAGTTACTCAAGGAGGCTGAGGGAGAAGGATTGTTTGAGCCCAGGAGTTCAAGGTTGCCGTGGGCTATGGTCACATCGCTGCACTCTAGCCTGGGCAACAGAGTGAGACCATGTCTCTAAAAAGAAAGATCTCACAAACAAATTGCTATAAGGAATTTTTTTTTAATAAGTGTTTAAAATTCCAGTAACATCACAGTATATTGGTAAGGTAATCTATGATTTAGATCTGTGATAATTGAATGGGCAATAAGTGTTATTTAGCAAGTAATGCTCCTGAGTCTGTGTAGATTGTAAAAAGGGATCTTGGTATTCTCGGGCATGATATTCCTATTTTATAAATGCTGATTACTGCATAATCAGCAGTATTTACTAAGTGCCTGTTATGTGCCAGTTATATTAATATTTTAAGCACTATGTGTACATTATTCCATCAGTTTCTCACAATTGTCATCTGCATAATACAGATGAGGAAATGAAGGCTTAGAGTGTTTAAGTAATTTGCCCAAAGTCACATAGAAATGATGGAGCTGAGATTTGAACCCAAACAATCTGACTATGCTCTGATCCACCACGCTAACAAGAATAACTATATAAGTATTGGTATTTTTATATATTATTTAGGAAAAAAATTTAGAAGAAAATAGCATATTCTACATTCTACTCACACAACACAAATTCAGGAATCTCTCCCTCCTACCATCTGTCTCTGCTCTCCCCTTTGGAATAATAAGGAACTTGAAAAAGTTACTTATGTTCTGAGTCTTTCCTAGGGAAATCACCATTTTCATAAATACTGCTGTATAGATGGTAATTCAAATGTTGTAGCTTATTCTGGCTCTTACAGTGAGTTTGTAACAAGACACTGTAAGACTTCATTGTTCTCTTCCAAATATATTACCTTCTAGGTCATATTTTATATCCCATACCAGGAGATTATATTTTCCTCCAACTACTTCATTGTTTACATTTCAACAATGAAGAAAGGAAACAATATATCTCATTTGGGAAATATTAAAGCAAATGCATGTGATCAGCAGTTATACTTAGCACATAGTAAATGTTCAATAACTAAGAAAATCTCTGAGTTTTTAAGAATTTGATAATTACCCAGAACCTACCCTTTTATGTAAAATGAGAATAATAATGGTACCTACCTCATAGATTTATTGTAAAAGTAAGAGGAAGCATGTGAAGTGTTTAGGAAAAATTCTGGCATATAGTAATGTTCAATATGGTAATTTTTTTGTACTATGCATATATGGTAGAGTAAGTTTTGTATAATATGCAAGGGTCTCTGCTTGCTCAATTTTCTGATTAAAAGTCGTGTGAGGGCAAATGAGTAGGCAATTGGAAGACGAGCCTGAGCAACTTTTTGAACTCCTTAGTTTTGTTTTACTCCAGGTTGCAACATTCATCCTCCAGAAGATCCTCCTAGATGATACTGGTTTGGCTTATATATGTCAGACATATGAGCGTTTCTCCCATGTTGCCATGATCTTGGTGAGTTCTTTCATCTACCCTCTTTGCAACTACTTCTGATCATACAGTTTAGTCCTTTTGTAGTTGGCACTGAGCAACTTCAGTCTTCTAACTAGAAGTAATAATTTTTGAACCTTGTATAATGATTCTTGGACTATCTGCTCTGGTGTCAGTTAGAATTATTTTGTGTTTCGTGTGTTTTTTCTAACCCCTCCCCCTATTTGGGGGGAAACAGGGTAAGATGGTCCTGCAGCTATCCAAAGAGCCTTCTGCCCGTCTGCTGAAGCATGTAGTGAGATGTTACCTTCGACTTTCAGATAATCCCAGGTAAACATTTACAGGATTTGTAGGACTTTAGGGAAATACTCTTCTTAATAGCTTCCCCATCTTGTGGCATAGCTCCTATATCATTGGGACTATATTTAGTTTGTCTAAGACAGAACTTAAATTCCTTTTAAAATCTGAAGTCTGAATTTAAAAATCCATTAGAATTGTATCTTCCCACTGTAATTCTTTGTCCTAGTCTGAAATTCCAGAGAGTCTGCACAATTCCAAGGGAATTGATGCATTACTCCTGTGGTTTGAGCTTTCTATTGCTGCTACCAAGTGGTCAGAAAGAGAAGTATACTTTCAAAGATCTCCTGGAAAGGAACAGAGCCCAGAGGGCTTTTGAATTATATTTCCATTTCTCTCCTTGATTCCTATAATGTTCTTGAAATAATTATTTTATCTCCCTATGTTCATAATTTTTCTGCCAGAAATCATACATTGTAGATATGATGCATTTTAGAAATGTTTGACCTTTTACTTTGTAAATCCATAATTCATACCGAAAGCCACTTGCTTAGATTCTGCTAAACCACATAATGGAGTGATTTCTGTGTTCCTAGGCATGGGGATAATTTGATAAAATGTGAACTCAGTCTTCAGCCCTACCTAATTCTTTGACCATTTTGTCCTGTTCTTCAGTGGTTCCTGTTTTCACCAAAGATTAAAATTGTGTTTATTTAAAATTCTACTTATAAAAAGGAAACTAGTCTGAGTATAAAAGCTATAACTTTGTTTAATATAGCCCTGTAAATAGTCCTATAAATAGTTAACATTTACCTTTTGTAGGTTTTCAGATTTGACTTTCTACTGGTCATCTTTTGAAAGAAAATGAAACATTTCAAAATTCATATGATACTGCTGCTACCATACTTTTGTTTTTACCCCTTATCTTTTATTAAGGTTTTTAACTACAAAACTGAATCAATTTTTGTAAAGGTACAAACTGATAAGTTAGTATAGAATTAAAATTTGTGAATTTATCATATTATAAATGGGGTCATATCCCCTGTTAATATACTGATTTTTAAAATATTATCAATTCATATATTTCTAACATGAGTATTTTGACAGTATTTACTGTAATAAATCAGAAAGCACTTTGAATTGAAGTAAACTGTCGTGCCATTCTATTCCGGTTTGCTTTTTCATGAAATTCTACAGTGGGTCATCATTCAGAAAATGTTTGCAGACTGTAGCTTCTGAAGATCTGTGAGCCTATGCCTAACATATGCTTTAGAGGACTTTAAAAGCTTCTTAATGTGAATTAACAGAGCCATAGATTCCTAGCATTCTGTATATTTATATCTAAGAAAGAGGCCCTTCCCTGTCCACAAAATGTGGGTTTATTTGTTGGTCTCCCTGGTTTGTTTGTTTGTTTCTGATGTAGGGCACGTGAAGCACTCAGGCAGTGCCTCCCTGACCAGCTGAAGGATACAACCTTCGCCCAGGTGCTAAAGGATGACACCACCACGAAGCGCTGGCTTGCACAACTAGTGAAGAACCTGCAAGAGGGCCAGGTCACCGATCCCCGGGGTATCCCTCTGCCCCCTCAGTGATCTTCCCTTACCCCTCCCACTACTCTCTGAAGTTGGGGAAGGGAGGGGGAACCTATGAGGAAAAACAGCTCAGGTTTTATCTCCGATGGAATAGACAACCTCAATGCTGAACCGCGCTGGAGAAAAGGGGCAAAGTACCCCTGCTGAGGTGTATGGGCTGCCATCTCAGACTGCCTGAGGACCTGGGCTTCCTCTGCTACTCCCAGGAAATGGGCTCCTGTCACAGCAGTCTGCCACCACAGCCCCAGGAGGGTGTCAACACCAGCAAATGCTGTATTTGCAGCATGCCCAAGATGACCCTTCTCCCCCACCTCTATGTAGCCACTGGCAGAGAGGGGAGACAGTCGTGATAGCAGCAGCACTCTAGGCATGGTGAACGCCTGGGACCAAGCCTTGTGGCGTTTTTTTATTTTACCTTCCTGGAAGACTCAAAATGTGTCTCTTCATTCTCTCTCTCAGTATTTGTTTACTTTGCTTTTTGGTTTTTAATCTCAGAGAGAGGTGTGTTTAGTGGGCACAAGCTGTAATATTCAGCAAAACTTTGTCAATTGGCACTGTTTACAAGTCTGTTAGCTGCATAAGCTGAATAAAAAGTTGGTCTGTGCATTACATCCCCTCTGGCAGGCCAATAGATGCATCGAGCGGTTGGGAGGAATGGGAGGCAGGGGAAAGATGGAAAGCCAAAGGACACCCACCGCCTATTTCCTTTCCTTCTCCCATTCTTCTACTCCCAGTCCTGAATGCCACAAGGACCTTAACTTTGTTTCTGGCTTTAGCTGCTAGCTTTTCCAAATTTCAGTACTTTTCCTTTCTTTTACTTCCCTCCTACTAAAATTAAAACAGACGTCTTAATTCATCAAGCTATGCTGAAAAGGGTATTGGGGGGCAAGGGGCAATGGTGGACCTCACCTTCAGTCCAAGTCTTCAAACATACCTTCTGGATTACTCTTTAAAAGGGGGGTGCCTGGCATTAATGTGACAAGCTGCTTGATCCTATTCTTTTTTTAGTGTGAATTTCAGCAGCTCCATCTGTCTTCATGATTGTACTTGAAGCAGTATTAGCTGAATGAGTTAATTTTATTCAGATTTAAGATGGAGGGAGGGCTGGACTCTGCTTGCTCACTTAGTCTTTTTTTTGTTTGTTGTTTTTGTTTTTGACAAATTTTCTTTTGGTCTATAGGAATTATTACAGGGTTGCCAGTAAAATATTCATATTGTGTCAGAGAATTCCCCTTCTCAGGAGTTCTAGATGGTTCTGTTCACAATCCACAGGCTTGAATCTGTAACCTAGTGTAAACTGCCTTGCTTTCCCCCAATCCTTCCCCCACTAGCACCTGTTCCACTTCTATCATCCCCACCTCCAGTCAAAGATGGGATTGGTAATCCAACTCTAGAGAGTGTCCGCATCTCACACAATTGAGGTGTATCGGAACAATTTTGGGAGGGTCTATAAGGGGCAGGTTCAGAGAAACCTTTGCAGAGGCAGTTTTGCCAACACAAGGGCTCTTTCAAGCCGACTTTCACAAAGAGAGCCGGCCTTGTTAGTTGGCTTCTGTCTCTGTAGAGCCAAGAAAGTAGTATTAAGTACCCTAGATGTAGGAAGGGTAGGATAAGCACTTACTCCCCTGCCTTCCAAGATGAAGAGAACCAGGCCAGCTTCTTAGTAATGTCAAGCCTGAAGAGGAGAGGTCTTGGAGAAAGCAGAGAACAGCATTGACTGGATAGACGTCTTAACTCCCTTCAGCCCATAGTCTATTATCTGGAGAGTCCAGCTACGGTAACCCTGACTTTTGACAACCGCCTTCCTGCTGAGCCAAAGTTTTCCCATTCCCCCTCCACTGGGGAAGCAGCTGAGGCCCAGGGCCTTGCTCCCTGGGAAATTCTCTTCTCTCCATCTTTCGGTGCACTGGCCATGTTACTGTGCCAATAGTGTCTTAATTCTTGTCTCATCTATTCTCAGCTGGCCTTGGAACCCACATAGGAGCTGGTGGGGGAGGGGTGGAATGGGTATTATTCCTTGTAGTTGATCCTGATGTGTGTATTACGTAAAGAGACCCCTCTGCTAATTTTGTGTTTTCCTTCCTTCTCCCTCAACAGGATTGAAATAAAACATGCTTCTGTTTTTGTAAAAATAATTTGCCTTTAAGCTGGAGATTTATTCTGTCAATATAGGGATAACTAGGCACTTTGGCCAAGCGATCCTTGTCGTGCCTGCCTCTACCCTCTGTCCACCTGCACACACTGCCCTGCCAAAAGGATGGTGGTGTCACTTTCATGGACATATTTTTTGGGAGACTCCAACTGGTATACAGAAGCTGTTTAGGAGGCTGGGATGGTGCCCCTTGCCTGATAAAGTATCTCTTGCTTGGACAGAACCTCATTTCTGGCTATAGTGGTCAGAGCTTAGTGCCAGTGTGGGAGAAACTTCCATAAATGAAGAGGTAATGCTTGAAACTTTTTATCATGGACTTCTTTTAATTTTTATCTCCTCTGGAGTTCAGGACTTGGAGCACATCTTCATAGTTGTTTCTATGCCTGACAGTGGGACACAGTCAACCCCTGCTTCTAGCTTCTTTTTTCAAGGGCTTTCGAAGGCCTATGACTGCTTCAGCGGTGGAGCAGGGCAAGGAGAGGCACTGGTAGCCTTCAGAGTGTATCCCCTGCTCACTATTCCTGCTGCTTGGAGGCTAGGAAAAAGCAGATATACAAAGTTGCTGCTATCAAAAACCCAAAGAAAAAATTTGGAATAGGAAATCCTAGAACGAAATGAGATTTCTTTCCTGATACATTGTGGGATTTAATTTTTGGCAATAGGCTGGGCATAGTGGCTCACATCTATAATCCTAGCACTCTGGGAGGCTGAAGCGGGAGGATTGCTTGAGGTCAGGAGTTTGAGACAAGCCTCAGCAAGAGCGAGACCCTGTCTTTACTAAAAATAGAAAGAAATTAGCTGGACAACTAAAAATAAAAAAAATTAGCCAGGTGTGGTGTGCGCCTATAGTCCCAGCTACTCAGGAGGCTGAGGCAAGAGGATTGCTTGAGTCCAGCAGTTTGAGATTGCTGTGAGCTAGGTGGATACCACAGCACTGTAGCCTGGACAACAGAGCAAGACTCTGTCTCAAAAAAAAAATTTTTATTTTGAAAATATATTTTAGTACATTTATTTCAAACGCAGGTATAACAGACAGAAAATTTGAATGACACGATTAGTGAACATAGCTTCATTGACATATATAGGACACTACACTCTTAACCAACACTGTACATATTATTTTTGAGTGCACCTGAAGCATCTCCCAGAATTGTTCTTAGCTGGACCATCAAGCAAGCCTCAAAAAAATTTCAAAAAATTAAAAGATGTTCTCCAACCATAGTGGGAATAAGTGAGGAAAAAGACCTGGAAAGTCCCTAGCTATTTAAAACTTAGGCAGTACAGTTCTAAATAACCCCCAGGTCAAAAAAGAAAGCACAAAGGAAATTAGAAAATATTTTGAATTAAATGATAATGAAGATATGCCATATTACAACCTGTGGTGTACAGCTTAAAATAGTGCTTTAAAAAGAAGTATGGGCTGGACGCAGTGGCTCACGCCTGTAATTCTAGCATTCTGGGAGGCCGAGGCGGGTGGGTCATTAGAGCTCAGGAGTTTGAGACCAGCCTGAGCAAGAGCGAGACCGCGTCTCTACTAAAAATAGAAAGAAATTACCTTGATGACGTAAAATATATGAAAAAAATTATCTGGGCATGGTGGCACATGCCTGTTAGTCCCAGCTACTTGGGAGGCTGAGGCAGAAGGATTGCTTAAGACCAGGAGTTTGAGGTTGCTGTGAGCTAGGCTGACGCCATGGCACTGTAGCCCGAGCAACAGTGTGAGATCCTTGTCTCCAAAAAAAAAAAAGTAGAAGCCCGACTTCACCACAATGCAATATGTCAATGTAGTAAAATTGCATTTTTGTCCCATGAATGTATACAAATAAAAAATGAAAAATAAATAGAAGAAAGAATACCCAAAAAAGTAAAAGTGAAGTCAAAAACAAATGTACAATTAATCAATAAAGAAAAAAGTCAGTCCCTGGAAAACATAAGTAAAATTGATAAACCCCTAGCAGGCTGATCTGAAAAAAACATGTAACATTAGAAATGGAAAAATGTACTTCACCCATATATTAGAGTTGCCAGTCTTCAATAAACTTCCAGAGAATAGAACTCAATTCACTTTGACTCTCACCCAGGCTGGAGTGCATTGGCAAGATCATAGCTCACAACAACCTTCAATTTCCAGGCTCACGTGATCCCACCTCAGCCTCCCCAGTAGCTAGGACTACAGGTGCATGCCACTTCGCCTAGCTAATTTTTTAAATTTTTCATAGAAATGGGGGTCTCAGGGTTGAGCCACTGCACCTGGCCCTCAATTCACTTTATTTTTTTTTCCTCAATTCACTTTTGATGCAGCATAACCCACCCACTAAAACCAGTTGAAAACATCACAAGAAAGGAAAACCAGGAGCCAACCTTCTATAAATGCAGATGTAACATTCCAGAACAAAATAAGCAAATCAAATGTAGCAATACATAAAAATGATAATATATTAAATCTAATTTGGGTTTTTTCCAAAATACAAGATTGTTTCAATACTTGAAAGCCAATCAGTGCAATTCACATAACATAAAAGGAAAAGAATGACACAAAGCAGAAAAGAGTACTACCAAAATTCAATACCTATTCATGATTTAAAAAAAAACAACAACCTGAAAACCAGGAATAACCCATGGGTCATTAACAATAGCTGTACACTTTCTAGAAAAAAAAAACAACCCATGGGTCAAAAAAGAAAGCACAGAGGAAATTAGAAAATATTTTTAATTAAATGATAATGAAGGTAGGCCATATTACAACCTCTACAAGGAATAGAGAGGCACATCGTTAATCCAGTTTAATCTGCTAAAGGGTGTAAACCTCTTGATGACATACTGAAATTGTTCTCCATGAGATGAGGAATGAAACAAGGATGTTCACTATCACACCTCCATTTAGCAATTATCCCAGCCAGTAAGAAAAGAGGACTTTAAAGGGGGAAAAAAAAAACCTTTCAGTATTTGCTGACAACATGATTGTGTACATAGATAATCCAAAAAAATCTACAAACTGCTTCATTCATTAAGTGAATTTAGCAGGGTCACAGAATACAAGATCAGTATACTAAAAAAAATCAATTACGCGTTTCTACATACAACAAATAGAAAATGAAATTTCAAAAATATAAAGCATAAGAAATCAAGTAGCTAGAAATAGATATATCAAAAGATGTGCAGACCCTTTACACTGAAAACAGTGACACATTCTTGAGAAAAAGAGCTATCTATGTTAATGGAGGGACATATCATCTCCATGGATTGGTAAACAATATTATAGGGATGCCAATTCTGTCAAATTGATCTGCTGGTTAAACTCAATTCGAAGTAAAATCTCAGCAGATTTATTTTTATGAAAATTGACAAGCTAATTCTAAAATTTTGCCGAAATAGCCAAGGCAATCTTGAATAAGAACAAAATTGGAATCCTTCCACTCCCAAATATCTTCCTTTAACTTTGAACCCTTTAGTAACAGCTTTTTGTACATGTGACTTTTTATAAATAGCACTTACTTATATTTTGTTTCATGACCTTTCCTGAAAGTTTTGTCTCTCCGTATGAAATGCCATTTGTATTTTTTATTTTACCTTCTATTTTGTTCTTGAGTTTCTTTTTTAATGCCTCCTTGTTGCCCATCCCCAATCCCACTTAATGAGTGAAGTGACAGAACTGTTTTTTAATTTTGCTGGAATGGAGAAGTGGTTACATATTCTCTGGTCTTTTGAAGTTATATGCCCTGGCTTTTAATTCTACAGGTGTTCTCATATTGATGATTTTTAAATGGAATTTACTATTTTGAGCTGCCTTTTTGACCACCAAGAAGATGGGCATTATTTCAGAAGTATAATTAGTTTGGCTGGATAGACTGGGGAACTGGTCTTGGATTTTCCAGCTTGAATGTCCTGAGAAGCAGAGATGTTTACGTGTAGTGGCATCTGCCCTGGGTGTCAGGAGGAGGGTCTGAGCAGGCCTGGGTGGCAGGGTGAGAATACCGTGTTTAGGTCTTCCTCTTCGCCAGCTGCTGCTTCATTGCAATTTAGGGTTTCTAGGCCTTTCCTGGGCATCATTCCCAGAAAGTCCCTCTGCTGCTGCTGCCCTGATCAGGTTTCTAGATCTGTTAATAATAGACAACATGGGGGAAGGGCCAAGAACATTTCAGAAATAGGAATAACCAAACCCGCTGGGCAGTCTCTGTGCCTGAGGCCATGTCTGTTTGCTCCCTCCTCTACCTAATGAGTGTCTTGCAGTGGGCATGCCTTCTAAGCACTCTGGAGCCATACTAACTTTGTGAAAGTCTCCAAATCCCCAAAATCAGAACACATGGGTTGGGGAATGCTAGTGCATTTATGAGAAGGTTGAAACAGAATATTTAGACCTGAACTCTCCCAGAAATGAGAAGGTAAGCATAACACCCCTCACAGATCACCCAGAAGGAAATGAGGTTGGGCAGCATTGAACTGAAGCAAATAACTACTGAGAAAAATGATATATAATCCTGGGGTATAGAAGAGGAATGGGGAATGCAAGGTGAAGCCTGGAAAAATGAGGAGACAATGATGTCAGGGACGTAGAAATGGGGGCACAAGACAAACATGGGAGACAGGCTTCTATTAAGTCAAATCTGAAATCAGCACAGTTTGAATTGTGATGCCCCCCCTCAGGCTTCCTATTCCTGGGACATGAATGACCTTCCTCTTAATGCCTCCCCTCCCTTCATACTCTTCCTCTGTCAAAACCTGCTCTCAATAAAGAGTATGGTCAACTCAACCTAGGTATAAATTATTTAAAACTATTAAGCCTTCAAAAATTACCAGTTGCAAAAATTTAAAACTCTTCTATTGTAAAATATAACACAGATATAGAAAACTACATAAAGAAAATATATAGCTTAAGAAATTATAAAATTTTAGGGCCAGGCGCGGTGGCTCACGCCTGTAATCCTAGCACTCTGGGAGGCCGAGACGGACTGATCGTTTGAGCTCAGGAGTTCGAAACCAGCCTGAGCAAGAGTGAGACCCCGTCTCTACTAAAAAATAGAAAGAAATTAGCTGGACAACTAAAAATATATAGAAAAAATTAGCCGGGCATGGTGGCGCATGCCTGTAGTCCCAGCTACTTGGGAGGCTGAGGCAGGAGGATTGCTTGAGCCCAGGAGTTTGAAGTTGCTGTGAGCTAGGCTGACGCCACGGCACTCTAGCCAGAGTGACAGAGTGGGACTCTGCCTCAAAAAAAAAAAAAGAAAGAAAGAAAGAAATTAAAAAATTTTAGCACTCAGGACTAGAAAGAGAACTTGGCCAGCTATTCCAGAAACCAGCTGTGTTCCCCATCTTATCACAATTCCTCTCTCCTTCCCAAAATGACCACTATCCTGACTTTTAATCACTTATGAGGATTTTATTTTAATGGGACTAAAAGTGTTTAGCTATAAATAATCACTAATGATACAATATTAGGCAGTTAAGGAGTGTTTGGGGGAACCACAAGAGGCAGCTAGATCTCAGCACGCTTAAAATCACACCATTTCGCACAGTTCCCTCTGTGCCTATGATTAAGATACACCTCACTAGGCCGGGCATGGTGGCTCACGCCTGTAATCCTAGCACTCCGGGAGGCCGGGGCGGGAGGATCGCTTGAGGTCAGGAGTTTGAGACCAGCCTGAGCAAGAGCGAGACCCCATCTCTACTAAAAATAGAAAGAAATGATTTGGACAGCTAAATATATATATAGAAAAAAATTAGCCGGGCATGGTGGCGCATGCCTGTAGTCCCAGCTACTCGGGAGGCTGAGGCAGAAGGATTGCTTGAGCCCAGGAGTCTGAGGTTGCTGTGAGCTAGGCTGATGCCACGGCACTCTAGCCAGGGCAAAAGAGCGAGACTCTGTCTCAAAGAAAAAAAAAAAGATACACCTCACTGGAAAAGGATCCCACAGAAATCCAGGTATAAGGCTGTGTCCTCCGCCCTCAACTGCCTTAACTGCCATCCGCTGGTCCAGAGTCATACCCCACAGTCTTCCCAAGGCAGAACAAAAGTAGATCCCAGATCACAGTGCTTGGGAGTGTGCAAGGGGCTGGTTGTCTCTGCTGCTGACACATGTAAGTCCAAGACATTGCCTAAACCTCCCTTGGCCTCAGTTTCTCACTGTGAAGTATGAGGTCATAACAAAGCCTTTTACAATCCCCTATTCCTCTCCTAATGTGAACCTCTTTCCTCAGGCTTGGTTCCTGTTTGAGGTGCCTATTCATTCATCCTTGTAAGGAGTTCATTACCTTCCTTTCCTGGAGATTATCTTTCTAGTCTTGTGCTCCTCTCTCTGCTCTGGATTCGTACATGTCATGAGTCTGCTTCATCTCTACACACACTTTATAAACATGCATGTATGTCCTGGCACACTGGATGTGCAGAACAAATGCTTGCAGAAGGAATTAATGAATGTAAAAAAAGAAATGAATTGTTTCACACATTCAGATATGTATTCTTTCAATATTTAGCAAGTGCCTAAAATATACATAGATACTAACCAACCTGTCCCTCTACCCTCTAAGATGATTCTTCTCCTCCCTTTCTCATCTTCCTCCTTTTGTATCCTAATTCTTCATTTCCCTGTGTGACAGAGCTAGACAGTGCCCTGCAAGGCAGGATGCAGAGACACAGGAGCAGGCAGATGGAAACAGACACTATGGAAAGGAGCCAGATGAAATAAGGGCAAAAACAGCTGGATTATATGTAGAGACAGACCAGAATGAAAAGCCATGATTCGCAGAGCACTGCAACTCAGACACTCCTTAGGTTTCACTTTGAGAGCTACTGTGGGATTGAGGTCAGTGAGGGCTAGCATAAAGATGGACAGCCAGGCTCCACCCAGGCTCCACCCTGGTTCCCTTAATCCTTTTCTCCCCACCCCACCCCCACTACTCCCTCACACTGACCCGTGTCCTGGGCCTTTAAGAGTTGGATGGGCTGGACTAAGGAGAGAGCTCACACCTCTGTCCACCCCACTCCTTCCATCTGGCTCTAACTCTGCCAGTCACAGCAGCAAACTGCAGTGGAAGAGGGGAGGAAGCAAGCGAGTACAAGAGGAGCAAAGGAGAAAAGAAGCCAGGCTGAGCTTCCTCATCCACAGTGGAGACCATCGCAGAGCTCAGGAGGCATAGCTCACAGACACAGGACTACAGTTCTGCTATCCTGCCCACGGTAAGGGCCTGGACGCTCTGACCAGCTCTGCTCTAAGCTCTGTCTTGCCTGAGTCCCTAATTCTGCCCTCCAGATATTTATCCACCCTGATTAAATTGTTTCCTAGACTGCTTTACCTACCCAACATCTCTACAGGGATCTGACCTGGTTCTCTCTAGTTTATCCTCTTTGATTCTTACGGTTTTACTCCTGGCTGTGTCAGTTACCCCTGTATATGAGGAACGGCTTAGCTGTGCAGAGCCAGCAGTGATCCTGCCACGCCTCAGAGGTGAGCTGCATCCCCAGCAAGAGAAGAGAAAGAATTGAAGTAGCCAAGCTTTAGCTTAGATTCATTAACAGATTGTTGAGGCTTGCAAAATGAGGGTTGGCCAAAACCCACGGGGAGTCAGAAACCCTTGCTAATAGAGAAAAAATTATGATACTTCCTTGGAAAGAGTCAGGGTTTGAATTTTATGCCTCATTCTTTGCCTGCTCAATGGGCCAGAACAATTTCTTGGTCCACAGAGTGCTATGCTGGAAAGAACACTTGCTTCTAGTCCTGCCTCTGCCATTAGCTAGCTATGGGTCTTTCGAACCACAACTTCCTGATCTGTGACAGGAGAGAGTTTAGGGTTCCCCAGACTTTCCCATGTACCAGATGTGCTTATTAAATATATTCGTGAAGCCTATCCTTAGAAATTTTGATCTAGTAGATTTGGGGTAGGGCTAAAGAATTCACATTTTAAGACATTCTCCAGGGGATATCGATGTAGTTGGGAACCTCTGGATTAGATGTGTTACAACAGAACTTTCAAGCTCTAACATTCTGAGGGCTATGACTTCAACCAGAGCATTCCATCTCCTTTGTATGAACCAGGTCAGGCATCATTCTTCTCTGAAGCAAGGGAATAGACAAAATGACTCTCTTTCTTCCTGCCCCTCAGAGAGACCTGAGACAACGTGAATCCCACTGTAATCTAACTAGTGCCGTTGGCGACTCTGCCAAAGTCCATCTCTAGGTGATGTGAAGCCACTCAGAAGCTGAGGACCAAATTTGCAGCCCTGGGCTACTTCCCACCTTATTTTGTGTCTTTGTTTTCCCACCTATGTGAGAGAAGTAATTATCCGTATCCTTGAAGATCTCCATATAAGTGTCTTATTTAAGATCTAAGCTCTCTTACTCTCAGACATCATCCTCTGTGCCCTTGACGGTGCCTGCCAACCCCAAACCCTTTGTTCCTTCCCTCTTCATTACATCTGTATCAGCTGTGACCATCCTTCCCAACCTACCTTCAGACACCAAGGGAAACACCAAGACCTAGAATACCTATGTTTTAGTTTGCATTCTCTGGGCAGTTTTTCTGGTCAATCTCCTAGGATACAACAGAGGGACATGCTAATGAGTATCTGAACCCAAATGTCCTCCTCTTGGACCACAGTCTCAAAATCCTCAAAGGAGATGAGAATCAGAGCTATTGGGAATTAGTGGAGACAAAAGAGGGAACCTACAGGAAGGGGTGAAGGGGAGAAGGGATGAGAAGGATGAGAAGAGGAGAGGCTGACTTAAGTGAGCAAATAGGAAAACACAGAGAGAATGAAAAGAGAGAAGAGTGATCTGGGGAGAAAGGAAAAGGACTGAGCCAGGCATGGATTGAGGAAAGGAAAGAAAATGGGAAGAAAGAAAAGAAAGGCTACTCAGTGGAATACAGAGGGAACAAAAAATGATGGAGGAGTGAGACAAAATGTCAATGTCCCTCATTGATTCCGAGCCTTGCGTCAACCTGCTTCAGACTCTTCCTAAGGGCAAAGTCTTGGTAAGATCCCTGAGTTGGTTGTATGGAGACCTGGGTTCTAGTTCTAGTTTTGTCACTCATTAAGTGACTTTGGCAGTTCACCTAATCTTTCTGGTCCTCAGATTCCTTCTCTGTAAAATGAAGTCCAGCTCTGATATTCTGTGGCTCCCTGAGTTGAAACTGACACTCTTATGGTGGCCACATGTCACCTGGATACTAGTTGTTTTTTTTTTCTTTTTTTTTTTTTCCTGGAGACAGGGCCTTTCACTCTGTTGCCCAGGCTAGAGTGCCATGGTGTCAGCCTAGCTCACAGCAACCTCAAACTCCTGGGCTCAAGTGATCCTCCTGCCTCAGCCTCCCAAGTAACTAGCACTACAGGTGTGTGCCACCACACCTGGCTAATTTTTTTTATTTTTAGTAGAGACGGGGTCTCACTCTTGCTCAGGCTGGTCTCAAACTCCTGAGCTCAAGAGATTCTTTCGCCTCAGCCTTCCAGGGTGCTAGGATTACAGGCATGAGCCACTGCGCCCGGCCTAGATACGAGCTTTAAATAGTGATTCATGAATGGGAGCAGAAGTAGAAGAAAAAAGCCATGCCTGGGTTTGGAAGACTTGCACAAAGGAGGAAAAAATACTTTTCTAAGACTGGTTTGAGAGGAGAGAGTCTCCAAAATAGGGGTGTTCAGGTACTTGGGCTCTGTTCTCAGGTTTCCCATGTTTCAGGACATCATTGTGAGAAACACAGGGGTCAGGGAAGGTAAATCCATCTTCTTGCAGGCCCAAAGCTCACCCTAACCCAAAGTCCCTATGCCCCAGAGATAGGAGCTGAAGTTCAGAAAGGAGATAAGGTAGGGTGTTGGCAAGGGAGATTAGACTTTGGCCCCAGGCCAACCTCACTCCCCTATAGTTTGAGGAGCTAAGAAATTTAAGAGAGACCTATTACTTTCTACTTCAGTCATAAAGCTTCCATAAACCTCACAAGAGACTCTTCTATTTCTCAGGAAGCACTTTATGTCCCTTCCTCCATCCAGACGTTTCTTCTAGTCTCTCCCAGGCAGAAATATTCTTTTCCTCCTTGAACTATTTCTCTCTTGAGAGACTGCTTCCCAACCTTCCCCTCTCATTCTGGGTACCTGCACACTGCTACTCCTTTAGAAAGCCTTCTCTAAGTCCTGTATTTAGGGAAGCCATATTTTCAGTGACCTGCACCTTCTCCCTGAAGTCTCAGTCTTTCTTAGATAACTTTATAAGATCTTCCTACTAAAGAGAGATAGGACACTAATATGCTATGTGACCTCAGACAAGTCACATCATATTTCTGGACTTTTGGTTTTTCATCTGTAAAATATAGGGAGTTGAACTGCATGATGTATGTATTAATGGAACACTAACTGAATGATTGCTTTATGGATTTTTTTAGTTGTTTTAGATGTTCACCACTGTCAAAATTTTAAACTTTTAAATTAAGAAACACAACATGTTTCTATTCAAGTGTAGGTTCTTTGCTTATACAAAAGAACAGAGCTTGGCCAGGTGCGGTGGCTCACACCTATGATCCCAGCACTTCGGGAGTAAGAGGTGGCAGGATCACTTAAAGGCCAGGAGTTCAAGACCAGGCTGGGCAACAGAGGGAAACCCTGTCTCTACCAAAAAAAAAAAAAATTAGCCAAGTGTGGTGTTCACCTGTAGTCTTAGCTACTTGGGAGGCTGAACCGGGAAGATCACTTGAGCTTAGGTTAGGAGCTAAAGGGTGCAGTGAACTGTGATCACACCACTGCACTCCAGCCTGGGTGCCCAGAGCAAGACCCTGTTTCAAAAAAAAAAAATATATATATATATGTATACACACACACACACACACACACACACACACACACACACAGCATAGGGCTTTATGTTTCATGGGTTTTGTCCGTTTGATCCGGTCAAAAGTTGAGTATTTCTATAGGGACAGAGCTAGAATCACTGTGGCCACATATCAAATCTTCTAGTTCTTTTAAAGGGAAGTTTGTTATTAGCTACCAGGACAACTTAACTAGGTCCTAAATTGGACAGCATATATCTTAAAGGAGGTACCCTTTTTTAGTAGGTAGGGAAAATTTGAAAATGCAGTTCTAAGACTTGTGTAACTTGTTTGGTCCATTACAACTGTGGGAATAACTGCTATAAAAAAGAGTATAAAATATGTTTTATACCATGTGAAGGTGAAAGACAACTAAGTGTTATAGAGGAGACAAAAGAAATGCTCTGCTCTAGCCCTTCATGAGATGGACAATCTACATAGGAGTATGGAAAGGGCTCCCAGAATAGGGAAGCTGGCGTGATTCCACTTAGAAAAAAGAAGGCTAGGGTACGGAGAGATTCCATGTTCCAAAAGGGGAGAGCCAGCAAGATGGTGGTTCCTAATAATGAGAGGATGGGGAGTACTCAAAGAGTGGCACAGAGGCCGGGCACGGTGGCTCACGCCTATAACCCTAGCACTCTGGGAGACTGAGACGGGCGGATCGATTGAGCTCAGGAGTTTGAGACCAGCCTGAGCAAGAGCGAAATCCTGGCTCTGCTAAAAAAATAGAAAGAAATTAGCTGGACAACCAAAAATATATAGAAAAATTAGCCTGGCATGGTGGCACATACCTGTAGTCCCAGCTACCTGGGAGGCTGAGGCAGTAGGATTGCTTGAGCCCAGGAGTTTGAAGTTGCTGTGAGCTGACAACAGAGTGAGACTCTGTCTTAAAAAAAAAAAAAAAAAAAGTGGCACGAGATTACCTAGTAGATTGTGGGGTATTAGGTAGGAAGGGGGTGTTTGACAGCTGCCCTGGTTTAGCCTTCCCTGGAGATAGCCATGGGAAACAACAGAGGCTCTGGAATCAACTATATCTGGGTTTCAATTCAGAGTCCATGGGATTTGAGGCAGGTTCCTTAGTCTATCTAAGCCTCAGAGTCACCAAACTCAAATTAGAAGTAAAAATAGCTACAGACTATGTAGATGAAGTGCCTGGCACATAGTAGGCACCCAGGAAACACTAGTTTCTTTTCTTACTCCTTTGATCTCAATATTCAAAGCCCTTTGTTCCTCCTTGCTCCTTTAGGTGACTCTGGCGCCAACTAGTGGAGCAGTGGGTGATGGCATCCCTGCTGCAAGACCGTGAGTACCCTTGCAGGAGAAGAGGGCTTGGTGGACAGCCCAGGGAAGGGGAGGAGTGTGGACCCCTGTTCCAGAGGTCCTCCTGGGCCTTCTACCCTCCCTGCTGGTTACCTAGCACCTGCTTTTCCTGGCTTAGAGCTGACCGCTCATCAGGACCTGCTGCTGATGCAGGAAGGCATGTTGATGTACAAGGTGAAGTCCAAAACCTGGAAGAAGCTAAGATACTTCAGACTTCAGAATGACGGCATGACAGTCTGGCATGAGCGGCAGGCCTGGGGCAGGGCCAAGCCCAGCTGTGAGTGACCTGGATAGCTAGGGTTGGGCACATGGGTGGATAGGGCCCTGCAGCCTGTGGGAAGGGGAGGGACCAGGGTCCTACAAGTGTGCCCTTGTGCTGTCCCACTGTGGCTACGTATGAACTGTAAAAGGTTCAGACGGCACTTGCCTTATAAGGTGTTATGAGGATTAAATTACTTATTGCATATAAAGGGCTCATAAGAGTCCTAGCACATAGTAAGTTTCCATAAATCATAAGGTTATATCTTGTTATTACTGTTATTATTATAAGAGCATGATCTCAGGCATCAGCCTGGCTGAATTAAAGCCCTGGCTCTGCCACTTTCTAGCTGGGTGGCTTCAGACAAGTTAAAGTAATTAAACTAAGCTTCAGTTTCCTCATCTGTAAAATGGGGATTAAATAGTACCTGCCTAGTAGGTTACAGGGACTCAGTGAATTAACATGTAAAGCACTTAGCATGGGATCTGAAACCAGGATGCATTTAATAAATATTAGCCATTATGACAAATATTTTTAAATAACAAAAATGCATCATAACAGTGTGCATCCTATAGGCCAAACTCTTTATGATACCTCTAAAAATTTGATCACAGGACACATCTGAGAGAGTCTGCTTTAGAGACATAATCAAAGCTCATGATCCACACCACCCCCGGCTGAGGTAAGGGGGTGGAAGAATTTCTCTGGCTCCCTCTTAGACATCTAGAAAGAGGAAGCCCTCAAACCTGGAATGGAAGAACTGAACTAGGACATATAATGCTTTGTTGTAACTGCTTCTACGCTTCAAATATGTTTCCATTTGTCATCCCCACCAGTCCTCCTGTGATCACCATCAGGACTGGCCGTGGAAGGGGACCATCCATTATTTAAGATGAGGACACTGAGAGGTTAAGTTGTTTTGGTCTGTGTCACACTGCCAGCTGGTGGCTGGAAGCCAGGTCTTGCCACTCCCAGCACAGGCCCCTTGCCATGCTGCCCACGCAAACATCAATGACTTGCATGGACTCATGAATCCCAGGGGTCTGTGTCTCTCTGTACTAATGCTTTTTGGGATTCAGCCTGCAGAGGCTGGGGTTCCTCCTTTCTGTGGCTTCACGGAGAAGAGAGTGCTAGTCCTTGACCCTTAGCCCCTCTAATTTGTTGGACTCCTTTCCTTAGTGCTTCCACCTGCTTCTTCTCTGGCAGTCTCAATCTCTGATGTGGAGACAGTGCGTAAAGGCCACGATTCTGAGTTGCTGCGCAGCCTGGCAGAGGAGTTCCCGCTGGAGCAGGGCTTCACCGTTGTCTTCCATGGCCGCCGCTCCAACCTGGACCTGGTGGCCAACAGTGTTAAGGAGGCCCAGATCTGGATGCAAGGGCTCCAGCTGTTGGTGGACCTTGTCACCAGCATGGACCAACAGGAACAGCGGGACCAGTATCAGCAAGATGGAGTCAGAATAGGGGCGGGGGGCAGGGGACACTGAAGGAGCCAGATGCTGCAGGTCTAGGGAAGGTGGGGTTAGAGAGGCCCAAGTGTCCATATGCCAGCAAGGGCAAAGACAGCTCAGGCCAATGTGAGGCTGAAGATACTGAGGGAGGAATGGATACTAGGGATGGTAAAGACATAGCCAGGCAGAGTTTGGGCATGAATCAGGACACCCAGAATTGAAGGAAGAGCCAGTGAGAGGCCGAGAAGCAAACAAGGCGCTGCTCCTGAGAGCTGAACGGATCTCAGTATCATTAACTACCACAGGGGTGGGAAGCAACCCCTTAGACAGCTGTGGCATAGATTCACTTCAAGTTTCCTGGATTATATGCCAGTTTGTTCGTTATTCATTCATTTAGCATCTATTAAGCAGAATGTATCAGGCACTATGCCAGGCTATAGAAATACAAAGATTTTTTTTTTTTTTTTTGAGACAGAGTCTCGCTCTCTTGCCTGGGCTAGAGTGCTGTGGTGTCAGCCTAGCTCACAGCAACCTCAGACTCCTGGGCTCAAGCAATCCTCCTGCCTCAGCCTCCCAGGTAGCTGGGACTACAGGCACGAGCCACCATGCCCGGCTAATTTTTTCTATATGTATTTTTAGTTGTCCATATAATTTCTTTCTATTTTTTAGTAGAGACAAGGGTCTCACTCTTGCTCAGGCTGGTCTCGAACTCCTGAGCTCAAACAATCCACCAGCCTCAGCCTCCCAGAGTGCTAGGATTACAGGTGTGAGCCACCGCGCCTGGCCAGGAATACAAAGATTAATGAGACTCAGATATTGCTTCAGTTAGTAGAAACGATGGAATTGTGTAAATAATCTAAGTGCCATAGAAATGGTAAAGTACTTATATGATTTGCAAATATTTAAGGGAAGGATATTTAATTCTTCCTGAGAGGGTTCCGAAAAAGCTTTAGGGAAGAAATAGCACGTGAGCCAGGCCTTGAAAATGAGTAGAATATGACCATGAAGAGAGGAGGAGGGAAAGGCACTCCAGTCTAAGAGAACAGCATGAGTAGAGGCCCAGAGAGCAATTGAAGAGCAGGAGAGAAAGAGAGAGTGGGACATCAGAGAACAGGGAGTTCCTGAGTCTGGCTAAAGTGCAAGGAGGACAGAGATGTATTGAGAGGTTGAGTTGGGCCCAGATCACAGGGACAAAGAAGATCTTAACTTCTTTTTTTTTTTTTTTTTTGAGACAGAGTCTCGCGTTTGTCACCTGGGCTAGAGTGCAGTGGTGTCATCACAACTCACCACAAACTCAAACTCCTGGGCTCAAATGATCTTTCTGCCTTAGCCTGGGTAGCTAGGACCACAGGCGTGCCTCACCATGCCCAGCTAATTTTTCTATTTTTAGTAAGACAGGGTTCTTGCTGTTGCTCAGGCTGGTCTTGAATTCCTGAGCTCAAGTGATCCTCCCACCTTGGCCTCCCAGAGTGCAGGTCTGAGCCACTGTGCTGGGCCCAAGATCTTAGCTTCTATGTTAAGGAATATGAATTTCTTTCTGCAGGCCACAGGGAGGTCTCTGCAGGCACCTGAGCCATGCAGTGACAAGATAGATTGGTGCTCTGGAGAGATTATTCTAGAAGCTAGATGGAAAATGGATTTGCACTAAGGAGAAACTGGCGGCAAAGACAAGGGAGAGATGTTAATGGATTAATATGCACACACAAACACACACATATGGTGCTTTTTGCCTTAACTCAGACCTGGATGGCTGAGTGACTGGTTCCAGCGTGGAGACAAAAACCAGGATGGTCGGATGACTTTCCAGGAAGTTCAGCGGTTACTGCACTTGATGAATGTGGAAATGGACCAAGAATATGCCTTCAGTCTTTTCCAGGTAAATCTACTGGGGAAAGATTTGCAGAGGCCAGCCAGGCCACATTTTCCCTTGGCTATAAGTCCTCTGACCCTAATCAGCTACACTCAATTGTTGAATCTCTACTATGTGCCCTAGCACCATGCCAGCCTCAGTGGGAAGTATAGGACATGATTCTTGCCCTTCAGTCTTGTTGGAAAGATGTGTCATAATTCTATGAAAGGTAAATAACAATATGTTATGTTGTACCTCAAGAACCTCTCTGTCCATGGCTAGAATTTTGCAGGTACACAGAGCAATGGAAAGCCCCAATTGGAATGTGAGCAAATAGAAGGATGAATCTTTTGACCTTTTAGGGACCTTTGGGAGATTTAACTCTTTCTAGTTGAAAATTTTCTGAGTAGAAAATGGTATGTTAAAATTTTGCTTTTTACTTACTGAAGTGATTTCTTCTACGAACACTAAATGTCAGGAGTTCTATGGGAGTTTTATGGAAGCATATTTTATGGAAGCATGTTTTATGGAAGTATGTCAGTAAGATTATTCTCACAGGGCAAGTCAAGGTCATAAAATTTCCCATTAAAGGGTTCATCCACTTTCCCTAAACCCTCTCTTGCAGGAAGCAGACACATCCCAGTCTGGGACTCTAGAGGGTGAAGAATTTGTACAGTTCTATAAGGCATTGACTAAGCGTGATGAGGTGCAGGAGCTGTTTGAAAGCTTTTCAGCTGATAAGCAGAAGCTGACCTTACTGGAATTTTTGGATTTCCTCCGAGAGGAGCAGAAAGAACGAGACTGTGCCCGTGAGCTTGCTCTGGAACTCATCGACCGCTATGAACCTTCAGACAGCGGTAAGAGCAGCCAAATGGAGAGGCATCAGACATGGGTGTTGGGGAAGGTTGAGTCCACCCCTACCCTGGCCCCCTGCCCGATTATCTAATTTAGCCACTCCTTCTGAAAGATAACAGCCATTGCCTGCCTGGACAAGACAGAGGTCTCTTCTGTAATGCTAGATCTCTCAGGAGGAAGAAGATTCCACAGGTTTCCTTTCCTCTGTTATGCTTATGTTTCATATCCTTTACTTTCAGGAAGTTCTTCCTGATATTAACTTCATGCTCAATGGAAATGGAAAATCCTTGTTCTTCTTGCTTTGGCCTCTTCTTTAGTGCAAATGATCCCTTTTCCTCTGGTTCTTCTTCGTGGCTCCTGTTTGCTGTCCCTTTAAATGCAGGCTCTCTACCCTTTCCTGGGCTTCCTTCAAATTCTCCAAGTGGTTTTTAAGTCTCTAAGGCCCTGAGCCAAAAGCTAGTCAGCCCATGGCTGGGGGGATGATGAGGAAGCCAATTACTTAGGTTTTAACAAGTGCAACTAAAATATGCCCTCTTTGTCCTCAAACCTTCCTCCCTTTGCCCTTTCCGTAGGCTCATTTCTTGCCCTCCATTCCCTTCAGAGTATGAGGAATTTACATTAATAATAAATGATTTACAAGACACTTTCACATTCCTCACTTCATTTAATCTTCACTAAAACCTTGTAAATCAATAACAATAATCTTTATAGGACCTTTGCTAAGTATCCTATAATGCACTAATATCTCTACATGCCTTTTCTAATCCAGTGACCTGTTGAAATGGCTTCTGTTATTAAGTCAGTTGTATAAAAGAGGAAACCTGAGGTTTAGAAAGATTAAATGACTTGCTCAAAGCCAGTAGCTAATGAAAGAGGAATTGGGATCCAAACCCAGGTAATCTGATTCTTACCTGGTGCCTCCCTTGAGAATGAGGGTAAGAAATGGAATGATTGAGAGCTAGACAAGCAATCCAGGTTTCCTGGGCCTCAACTCTGACTCCCTTTCATTCATTCATTCATTTACTATTTCAGCTAAGGCTTATTGAGTACTACCTATGATATATCAGGACCTATGTTAGGCACCAGAGATACAGCAGTGCCTACCTAGGTCAGACAACGACACTGCCCTCATGAACTTAGAGTCAAAGAGAAAGTATAGAATCAGTGATTCCAGATTTGTGTGGGTGTTCAGAGAATAATGGAGTCTGTAAAGCAATCATTTCAGAAAACGAAATTGAAGAGAGTGAAGACATAGGATCTTCTGTTCCTAGTGCAGGAGCCAGTCATACATCAGTTACGTTTATTCTACTGCCCACCCCTCTTGGTTTTCCCTCCCCTTGCACTTGACAAGCAGATATTACACTCTGACTGTAAAATGTGGTATCAGTCAAAAAACCTGGGCTCAAGTCCCCACTCTGCTTCTTATTAACTGAGTGACCTTGGGAAAGTCACTTAACTTCTCTGTGATTCAATTTTCTCATTTGTAAATAATTGGTGATCAAATGAAATAATGCACATAGAAAGTATCTGGCAACTGTGGATTTACCTGAGCAATTTGAATTATAACTGTCAAGAATGAAACTTCCTGCCCAACTTCCTGTCATTCTTCACCATCTCCAGGCCTTGTGAAACCTGGAGCTAGGAAGCTGGGCATGAAAGTCAAGTTGTTCCCCTATCGAAGCCTCCCTGCGCAATATAACTCTCAGTGAGACTGCACAGTCCAGTGGGGCAGGGCATGGCTCTGACAGCTGGCTGCCTGGGTTCAAATCCCAGCTTCTCCAATTTCTAGTTATGTGATCTGGGGCAAGTTACCTAACCTCTTGTAGTGGATTATATTTACTGCATCATGTTAGTGAGAGCATCAGTGAGATGCTTCATATAATGTCCTTGGCATAGAGTAAATGTTCAATTACTGTTAGTCATCATTGTTGTTATTATGTAAAGCCCAGGGTGAGATGGGTGAGAGCTATGGAAGAAGTAACAGGGCCCTTCCCTCTATGAGAGTGTAGTCTAAGGGGATGTTGACAAATGCTCCTCAAAACTTCACATGGGAGCTATACGGGTGGAAAAAACCTCAGGTCATAGTGGCAGCTACACAGTCCAATGAAGAAAACATAGGTACCTTGGCTGTGTCACTTACAAGTTTTTAACAGTCTCCCCATCTATAAAATTAGCCCTTTGGATACTGTGATGTCCATTATGGTAACTGTGAGCTCCATTGTGGCTATTTAAATTTAAATTAACTAAAATCAAATAAAATTTAAAATTCAGTTCCCCAGTCATAACAAGCCACATTTAAAGTGCTCAATAGCCACATGTAGCTGAGGCTACCATATCTGACACTGCAGAATAGAACACTGTAGAAAGTTCCAATGATCTTTTTTTTGGTTCCCAGTGGCTTCCAAATCAAATTATCTTAATGGTTCTCTTTAATATTCCCTGAGGGTGGGAATGATTGAATTGATAAACATTGGGTGGAGCAAGTTTGGCTTCTGAAGGCTGGGAATGGAAAGGCAGGAGCCTGGAGGGGGTGGGGTGGAGGATGGGCTGTGGCTGTACCAGGATGTTCCTACTCAGAGCTTCTCATTCTAGTGTTCCCCACTCCACACCCTAGGCAAACTGCGGCATGTGCTGAGCGTGGATGGCTTCCTCAGCTACCTCTGCTCAAAGGACGGAGACATCTTCAACCCAGCCTGCCTCCCCATCTACCAGGATATGACTCAACCCCTGAGCCACTACTTCATCAACTCCTCGCACAACACCTACCTAATGAGAGACCAGCTTTGTGGCCAGAGCAGCGTCGAGGGATATATATGGTGCAGTGCTGGGAGACATGGGTCCAGATCATGACAAAGATCATCTGTGGGAATCTGAAGGGTGCTGTCAGTGTATAACAGATTGAGCAGGTGTCGTGGGGCGTGGGTAGTGGCTGAGGGTTCCTGGGGCACTTGGAGGAGATATTGAAGACTGATAGGAAAATGGCAATGAAACTCTATGGGTAAATGGAACTTCTCTCTCTTTTGCAAGCTATTAAACTCTCCTGGAACTCGGAGGCCCTGACAGATTTATAATGAACAAATAAAGTGAATGTTAAATGGAAGGCAGTAGAGCATAGGAGTTAAAAACACAGGTTCTGGAGTCAGACCATCTGAGGTCAAATCCTAGTTCCCTCACTTGGTACTCTGGGGCTAAGTATTTAACCTCTCTATGCCTAAGTTTTCCCATCTATGAAATAGGGATGATAACAGCATCTGGATTGTTGTAAAGATCCAATGTGATAATCCATGTGTCAATAGCTAATAAGTGGTAGCTGCTTTTATTGTGATTAATGATGGATTAGATTGAATAGTCAAGATAGCTTTGTAGTGCCAGCACTGACCTAGTAGCTTTAAGGGATACAGAGATGAGTGGAACATATAATGTCTACCTTAGGGAGTCTAGCTGAGAACATAAGGTATAAATTTACTGAGAGTTTGAATAACCCAGGTGTTATATAGGGATATAAAACAAGAATACCAGAAGTTTCATGAGCCAATGTGTGATGGGCTATAATGGAAAGATTTTGAGTTGGGTGGAGTGAGATGGGGTGGAGATCAGTGTGAGCTGCAGCAGTGTCCCAGTGGACAGAGAAGGCTCCACGGAGATGTAGTTTGAAGGGATCTGGATGGGTAAGTGGGTAAGTTCTCTCCAGAATGGGGAGAGGGTCCCTAGATGAAAGATCAGATCTTGACCTCTCCGGTCTCTGGGGGTTGGATTTCTTGCAGGGCCCTGAAGCAGGGGTGCCGCTGCGTAGAGGTGGATGTATGGGATGGACCTAGTGGGGAACCCGTCGTTTACCACGGACACACCCTGACCTCCCGCATCCTATTCAAAGATGTTGTGGCCACAGTAGCACAGTATGCCTTCCAGGTAGTAGCCCCAGGATGGGAACATTGGTGAGGCAAGAAGGCCTGAGGGAAGAGTGACTGGCTCTGGGTCTCAGGAGGGTAGAAGGGCCTGGTTGGGGGGGGGGTTACATCAAATGGCATTATATGTGTAAAAGAGGTCTTAACTGAAAAGCATCAGGCAAATATTAAAGGATTATTATGAATAAGTGTTGGATATGTTACTAGTAATTAGTAGTCATAGAGGTAATTACAAATTATTAGTAACTATTATTTCTAAGCTCTATCACCCATCTGGGAGAGGGTAGACAGGAAATAGACAGTGGTGAGCAGGGCTGAAATATAACAGAAGTGTAACGTGAACACATAAACCAGAATGCTCAAAGGTCCCGGAGGGACCTGGGTTGGACTTGACACAGATAAGAGATTAGGTATCTTAAGATGTAGATATCCCTTTAGATGTGGATAGTGTCCCGGGGTGGGCTTCAGACCCAGCAAACTCTGTAATGGGGTTGGAGGAGTTTAGCAATTAGGGTACCCATTTGAGTGAATAAATACGAGGGCCTAGGAAGCAGGTATTCTGAGAAGGAGGTGACAGGGCTTTAGAACTCTGGATCCAGCGTCCCCTCCCCTCACCACCAGACATCAGACTACCCAGTCATCTTGTCTCTGGAGAACCACTGCAGCTGGGAACAGCAGGAGACCATGGCACACCATCTGACTGAGATCCTCGGGGAGCAGCTGCTGAACACCACCTTGGATGGGCTGCTGCCCACTCAGCTGCCCTCGCCTGAGGTAGGGACCCTGTTCCCCCATGTCAGACTCTACCATGGCTTCCACATTCCCCCACCTTGGCCCTTTCCTCCATGCCCCTCTTGTGCCCTTCTTTCTATCCTCAGATGGACCATCCTGCTCTTTAATATCCTTGGAGACAACTTTAATTTTTAAAAAATCTAATTTAACACACAATCCTATTTACAGTTTTCTAAGTTTTAAATGAATTATTTACTTTATATTTCTTTTTTCAATGAAAGTATCTTAATTTTTTTCCTGATACTTCATAATTGTTGTAGACTATACAAACAATATAAAGGGAATCACCCCCCCATTATAATCCCAGCCTCTCCCATAATGACAGACAGCTATCAATAGATCTTTTCACTTGACCAGCCTAAAAAAAATAGACCTTTTAATGCTTATATAAACATTCACATGCTTATATAAACATCTATTTGTGTATATTCATATTTTTAAAAAACATGAATGATATCACCCTCTATATCCCTTTTATGTCTCACATATATATCATGAATAATATTTTCCTTTTTAACAGGGCTATAGTATTCCATTTTATGTTATGGGCTTTAATTTATTCAATCAGCTGTCTATTTGATAGACATTTGGGTTGTTTCATCTGTACATATAGTTTTGTCCATTTACTTTCTTTGAAATGAAATTCTGGGTTGAAGAGTTTGCATTCTGACAATTTTGGTTTTTGTTGTTAACTTGCCCTCTGGAAAAAATATCAAATTACACTCCAACCGAGAGAAGAGAGTGAACACAAATAATTCTATGAGTGAGATAATTTATAATGGCAAACATTGAAAAAAAATAAGGTCATATTTTTTAAAAGTTCGTGTTTTCTTCTTTTGAATTATTTGATAACTTTTACTCACTTTCATTAGAGTTTATAATTTTTATTGATATATACTAATAATTTTTTAAATATTAAAGATATTAATCTTTGGAAAATATTTTTGCAGCCTATTTTTTCTTTTGTCTTTTTAGCATCTTTTGCCTTATTGAAGTTTTTAAGCTTTATGTAGTCAAATCTGTCACTTTTTTCATGTTTTCTGAGTTGTGTTTTTTTTGTTTGTTTGTTTGTTTTGTTTTTTGAAACAGAGTCTCACTCTCTCACCTGGTCTAGAGTGCAGTGGTATCATAATAGCTCATTACAACCTCAAATTCCCAGGCTCAACTGATCTTCCTTCCTCAACCTCCCCAGTAGCTGGGGCTACAGGCATGTGCCATCATGCCTGGCTAATTTTTCTATTTTTTACTATGTTGCTCAGGCTGGTCTTGAACTCCTGGCCTCAAGTGATCCTCCCGCCTTGGCCTCCCAAAGTGTTAGGATTAGAGGTGTGAGCTGCCACGCCCAGTTGAGTTTTCATATCATGTTTCTAAAGGTATTCTCCCCATAAGATTATTCAAAAAGATTCTGTTTTCTTTTCCCATTTTTATGTTTTTATTTACATGTAAATCTTCAACACATGAGGAGTTTTTACTGTGTCAAATGTGAGGTAGGGGTCCACATTTTTTTCCCATAGGGATAGAGATGTTACAAGTTTGCTTAACAATAAGAGAATTCCGGCTGGGCGCGGTGGCTCACGCCTGTAATCCTAGCTGGCTCACGCCTGTAATCCTAGCACTCTGGGAGGCTGAGGCGGGTGGATTGCTCGAGGTCAGGAGTTCGAGACCAGCCTGAGCAACAGTGAGACCCCGTCTCTACCAAAAATAGAAAGAAATGATTTGGACAGCTAAAAATATATATAGAAAAAATTAGCTGGGCATGGTGGCGCATGCCTTTAGTCCCAGCTACTCAGGAGGCTGAGGCAGTAGGATTGCTTAAGCCCAGGAGTTTGAGGTTGCTGTGAGCTAGGCTGATGCCACGGCACTCACTCTAGCCCGGGCGACAAAGCGAGACTCTGTCTCAAAAAAAAAAAAAAAAACAATAAGAGAATTCCTACTGTATGTATCAAGCTGCTGATCTCTTCCTGTGGAAACTTCTGACCATTCACTCACTTCCTCTGCCTTTGAGAACAATGGAAACTGCATGCTCCCCAGCAGGGCCCCAGAGTAGACAGACAGGCCTCTTTATTTTTGTCCCCTAGGAGCTTCGGAGGAAGATCTTGGTGAAGGGGAAGAAATTAGATGCACTTGAGGAGGATCTTAAGGACGAGGAAGAGGAGGAAGAGGAGCCAGACTCTGAGCTGGAACGACAGCCGGAGTCAGAATCGGTGCTAGAGTACCAGTATGAGACAGAGCCCAAGCCTGAGCTCCAGAAACTGAGACCTTTGAGTAAGGACAAAAAGGAGAAGGTAGGCCAGGAGTGGTCTTTCTGCTGTGGCATTTGGTCAGCCTGCACCGCAAGCTGAGGGCCCATTTGTGGAGAGACTAGAGTCAGCCAAAGTGGAAGGCCAAGATGCAAAATGACCTTTCCTCCCAATGAAAGAGGCATAAGGATGCATACCTGGCATCACTATATATTGCAGTAGCTTTCCAACTTCTTTGGGCCATGCAATCTTTTTCTTTTCTTTTCTTTTTTTTTTTTTTTTTTGAGACAGAGTCTCACTCTGTTGCCCGGGCTAGAGTGAGTGCCGTGGCGTCTGCCTAGCTCACAGCAACCTCAGACTCCTGGGCTCAGGCAATCCTTCTGCCTCAGCCTCCCAAGTAGCTGGGACTACAGGCATGCACCACCATGCCCAGCTAATTTTTCTATATATATTTTTAGCTGTCCGTATAATTTCTTTCTATTTTTAGTAGAGATGGGGTCTCACTCTTGCTCAGGCTGGTCTCGAACTCCTGAGCTCAAACGATCTGCCCGCCTCAGCCTCCCAGAGTGCTAGGATTACAGGCGTGAGCCACCGCGCCCAGCCTCTTTTTCTTTTTTTAAATAAAATCTTATATGGAAGCTCATTATACAAAATAGATACATTCATAACCATCGTACTTGAAACACCCATTTGGCTCTCCTCTGGGTCCCCCAGGTTACTCCTGAGACATCTTTGTACTTCTTAGTCTTCTTAAAGACCAATTTGAAAACCACTGATGGGAGTGTGTGTATATGTGTAGCATTATTATATTGGCTAAGTGGGGTTAGTGGAATCATTGTTGTGATTTTAATTAAGGAAGACTTAGAGAAAGATTCTTGGAAAGGGTGAGTTTGAGGAAGGGCCAGAAATAGCCGAAGAGGAGCAAGAAGGGGAGAGCTTTAGGGTGGGGAAAGTGAAGGCTCTGAGAAGGCTGTGCCAGAGTGGTCCGTCTCCCTATGGGGAAGGGAGGCAGAGGGGTGCCATTGGTGGCACCTCCAAGATCCTGGTTTGAAGTCTGCATTTCTCTCTTGTGCACTTGCCTGGCTCACTCAGCTGACTAATTCTAGCTTATCCTGTCCTCTCTGGGGCTGTGGTGTCTAACCTGCTGCCATGTCCAGGGATGGAAATGGGAATTCAGGAGACAAATCCAAAGATATTACTCTGGGACTCTCATGTCCTTTCAGCTGTGACTTCCATGACCATTTGCATACCTTGATATATCTGTCTGAACTCATGTACATCTTGACCAAAGATTATTGTTCATTTAACAGAAAAGAGGCAGGGAGGATGGTAACTCTCTTTTTAAAAATAATAATATTAAAAACCTGTTACCCAGGATGTAACACAGAGCAGACCCTCCAAGCCCAGAGGCTGAAAGTGATCCCAGCAGTATATGCAGACTGCCTTTATTCCCATTCCCACCCCCAGGTTGTGACGTGTCCGTCGTTTTGTCTGCCTATCTGTTGTCAGACTACAGCCCAGGCTTCTATTTCCAAGTCTGAGGCCCTTCTCTTGTCCCAGCAGGTGAGGCAGGAGGGAGAATGTAGTGGGGAGGCAGTGGGCAGAGGCTTAGGTTGGATGGCCGTTAGCTTCTCTCCTCTCAGACTGCTGAGGGTTCAATTCCATCTTCCTCTCCACTTTGTTTCTCCAGAAGTCCAAGGTTATCTTGTGTCCAGCCCTCTCTGACCTGGTTGTCTACTTGAAGACTGTCTCATTCCACGGCTTCACTCATTCAAAGGAGCACTACCACTGCTATGAGATATCGTCCTTCTCTGAAACTAAGGCCAGGCGCCTGGTCAAGGAGGCTGGTCAGGACCAACATGGAAGGACAGGGAGGGAAGTGTGATGGGTAGAGTCAGGCCTGTGGACAGGCAGGTGAGTCCCAAGAAAGAGGACAGGGAGCTAAGGAGAGATGAAGGAGCTAAGAAACTCCTCAGAACAGGTAAGGGGGAGAGGAGTTATGAGTAGTGGGCTCAAGGCTCTAGAGAAAGCAAGCTGGGGGAGGGTGGTCTATATAAAACAGAATAGAGAGGGACATTGATGCTTTCTGGAGCTAGCCTCAGGAGATGTTGGGGTAAAGAGTGAAATGAGCAGGCAGGGTTGTTGGGACCAGGGAAGCCCACTTCCATCTCCTTCCCTACACCCTTTTATAGGCAATGAATTTGTGCAGCACAATGCCTGGCAATTAAGTCGTGTGTACCCCAGTGGCCTGAGGACAGACTCTTCCAACTACAACCCCCAGGAAATGTGGAATGCAGGCTGCCAGATGGGTGAGGCAGCAGCAGGGACTGGGAGGAGGGAGTGGAGGAGCAGCAGGTGGGAAGTAAGTTCCCTAGTGGCAGTGGGGCTGGGGAATGTTTCATAATGATTGCCAGACCGAGAAAGATGCTATCTATGGAGGTATTCCCAGCAGGCACTCTTGCATCCAATATCTGTCTTCTTAATTCCCCAAAAGAGAGGCTGGAAGGCTCCCAAGGTGAATCTTTCCCTTCTTTTCTCCTGGGTCCCTCAGTGGCTATGAATATGCAGACTGCAGGGCTTGAAATGGACATCTACGATGGGCTCTTCCGCCAGAATGGTGGCTGTGGTTATGTGTTGAAGCCAGACTTCCTGTGTGATGCTCAGAGTTCCTTCTGCCCAGAGAGGCCCATTAGCCCTTTCAAGGCCCAGACCCTCTTAATCCAGGTACGATGGGAAGAGAAACTGTTGGGAAGAAACTGGGATAGCTGGGGTAGAAGTAGGGGAAGAGGTGGCTAGGCCTGACAGGAGTATAATTGACTGAAAGTTCCTTGCGAGAGGCAGGATAGCCTGATTAACAGTGTCTACCTTTAGTATTTGGAGCCAACTTCATAGCTTCAAAACCACTTCCTAGGTGTGTAACATTGGGCAAGCTCCTTAACCTCTCTGTACCTCAGTCTGCTTGTCTGCAAAATAGGGGTAATACTACCACCTATCTCACAGGGTTGTAAGGATCACAGCAGTTAATAGAAAGTGCTTACAACAAATCCTGGTACACAGTAAGTGCTTCTAAAGAGGCTGTCATTAGCATGCCTACTTTCAGACCTTGTTAAATTTCTACTTGGATGCATTTTTAATTGCAGATAGAATACCAGAAGGAAATATATTAGCCTTGGAGAATTATTTTTGCAAACCAAAAACCAATAGTGCAAGGTCTTTTGTCTTCTCCCCTGGGGTGTGAAACCTGGAGGGGGGTGCTGGGCTGAGCCAGAATTCATGAGGTTCCAGAGCCCTGGTTACAGGTGATCAGTGGTCAGCAACTCCCCAAAGTGAACAAGACCAAAGAGGGGTCCATTGTGGATCCACTGGTGAGAGTGCAGATCTTTGGTGTCCGTCTAGACACAACCCGGCAAGAGACCAACTATGTGCAGAACAACGGTGAGAGACTGGCATGCTGGCAGGGGAGGTGTTGGGAGCACGGCCAGTTTTCCTTCTATCTTGCCCTCCATTAAGTAGAGTCTATGTTACCCCATGTCCCCCCACCCCTCCCCACCATGGGAAGCAGTGTGAAACAGTAGAAAGAATACTGGCCCTTCACTTAAAAGCTCCAGTGACCTGAGAAAATTGCTTAACCACTCTGAGCCTCAGTTTCCTTGCCTCTAAAATGCTGAGAACACAGGAAAAGCAACCCAGCATAGGCCTAAGGACAGTCAATAAGGCCTGTTCCTTCATTTCCCCCTACCCCCAACTTCAGGATTTAATCCATACTGGGGGCAGACACTATGCTTCCGGGTCCTGGTGCCTGAACTCGCCATGGTGCGTTTTGTAGTAAAGGATTATAACTGGAAATCCCGAAATGACTTTATTGGTCAGTACACCCTGCCATGGACATGCATGCAACAAGGTGAGCCAGCCCTTTGACCCCTGGCCAACACCCCAACTCTGGCTGCCTTCCTGATGTTATTCTCCTGTCCTTTGCCAGGTTACCGCCACATACACCTGCTCTCCAAGGATGGCACCAGCCTCCACCCAGCTTCCATCTTTGTGTACATCTGTATCCGGGAAGACCTGGAGGAGGATGAATCCTGAGGTAGGCACTTCATGAGAAGGGTGAATGTGCTGGCTTTAGATAGTGAGAAAAACCTGGAAGGATTCTCCAGAGAGAGCAAATGGAGGTGATGAAAACCAAGCTATGGATTGTGCATTCCTAGGCACAAAATTACCTCCTCCTCTCTAACAAACAAATCTAGCATCTGATTTTTCACCTTCTTTCTCTTCCCTTCCTTTGTTTCCACAAGCTTGTGGTTATCTCTCCTGCCCTTTCCCTTTGTGGATTCTAGATTCTATACTGGAGTTCTGCCTTCGTCTTGCTGTAGGCTCAACCCCACACCCAGATCTACAACTAATCTTTCCCATCAACTCTGGTGCGAAAGCAGACTGCAACTAGAAATCCAGAGGTGTGTGGCGCAGAGAAACCTAAAGATGCATTATCCCCTCCATGCCTGACTTCCTCAAAGCCCAGAGCCAAGGGAAGGATAAATCAAATCTCAAGGCTTCCTAGGCAAAGGTCAGGGAAGGAGACCTAACCGCAGAACTGTACTGACTCTCAAGAGAACACTGAGCGCCACACAGAGTCCCCACTGGACCGCTCCATCTTAGCCCCACTGGTATAAATGCAGCTTCTCTCTCCAATTTGGCTTGAGTATGGTCTGTTATTGTTAGGCATGAAGGGGAGGTACAAGGGTTGGGTGGACACCTGGGTAGTTGGGTGGGACAGGGAAAAGGTGGACAAAGAGGTTTCCAGGGAACCTCCTGCATGTGCTACATAGGAAGGACACAGAGTACAACTTTTAAGAAGCAGGGCAAAAGGAAGAGACAAAAGGTTATGTGGTCCCAGCCCTTCTGAAGAATTTGCCTGGAATCGTCCTGGTTAATGTCCATTGTCCCAGAATAATTATTAATAGTACCCCCTTTAATTTTCCCAGTGTGTCCCAGTTTAGATGATCACCCATATAGTGAAGCACTATAGAATTATACTGTGAGGTACTTATATAATTCTGGAGATTTACCTCCGTAATCATTTGCCTTTCACACTATCCTTGTGTTTTAACACCTTAGCACAGCTGCTGAGCCAGTGTGAGGATTTATGTTGAATTAAAGTTGCCTCCAAAAGGAGGCTTAGTGGGTGGCAATCCTTCCTCTGTAGGTAGACAAAGGGGCTTGAAGCAGGGAGGAAGGCAAGGACCATGACGGGCTCAAGGACAGAAATACAGACCTCGGCCTGTTTTAGAATCAATCACTGAGTAAAGATGGATGGAGACAAAGAGGCGGCAGAGGTCTGAGAGGGGACAGACCAGATCAAGATGACAGATTGGAAATGTTAAGACAGGGATTTGGATGATTCTATAAGCTAGTAATCATTTTCTGTTTAACATGCTTTATAGAGCATTAGGCACAATAGCACATGCAGTCAGATACAGCTGTTTTGAAGATGCTAAAAGAAAATAGTACTTGACACAATAAGAAGGGAAGAGAAGATAGAGTGGGTAAAACCAAGTTCTTATAGCCCAGGACTATGATAGAGCGATGGTGAAGAAACTGGGAACTCACAGGTTTAAACACAGTATGCCTCAACAAGAAATCAATGTTGTGATCCATGTCTCTCTCTTATATAGCCGTTAATTTCAAAGTACTATAGCTAGAGTTCCAGGAGGGTTCCAGTCACCCTGATACCCCAAAGCCAGTCTTTTCTTAGCCCCTGAGCTCCTCAGGCCAGCTCTGGTCCCAGTTTACACATCTTGGACCACATCCTCTTGCTCTCCGGGAGGTGAGGTAGGCTCTCAGCCCTCAGGTCCAGTGGGTAGAGCGGCAGGAACAGGAGGGCTAGGATCCTCCAGCTGCACATCATGCAGGTGCACTGTAGGGGTGGTGGGGTCTTTGCCCACACCCTGATTTGGGTCAGTTTGGTCCGGGTGGTGCCTGCGCACATGCTTGACCACCTGGAATTTCTGCTTGGCCTTGTAGCTGCAAAGGCGGCAAAAGAAGGGGTGGTGGTCGGTGTGGGTGAGGGCGTGATGGCGCAGGCCCGCAGCCCAGCGGAAAGCACGGTGGCACACATTGCACACATAGGGTTTGGCCTCACTGTGCTTGCGAAGATGGGTACGCAGCAGGAAGCGCGTCTTGAAGGCCTTGCCACACTGCTCACACATGAAGGCCCGTGCTTCCCTGTGCCGTGTCTCTTGGTGCACACGCAGTGCGTCAGCCCGGTTGGTGCAGTACTCACACTCAGGACACTGATACGGCTTCAATCCTATGGGACAGGGAACAAATCATCACTGAAAGGAGGTAGAACAAGGATCAGTGGGCCATAAGAGTCACTGTGATTCTGGGATATAAAGAACATAAGCAGCAAGCTGACTAATGACTCTACCTTTGCAATGTTTGAATCCTGTCTGACATTTCCGTGCCCTTCTCCCAACATAACCTCTTGTATATGTGGTGCCCAGTGGATGCTGATGACTAACTGGACCTCTAACCAACTAGCCACCTAGTAATGAATACTCAAGTATGATAGGGTTTCCAATGGGAAATTTCAGCCCCCTATGGTCAAAGGATACTCATGGAATTTGAGAATCCATTTCAACATAACTGCTTGTTTTTTTTGTTATTGTTGTTTAATATTCAGAGGGGGAGAGAAGGGAAAGGAAGGGGTGAATATGGGTGGAGGGAGGAGGAGCCATAAGTGCTTGTTCAACTCAAAAAGTAAAAGAAATGCTTAAGAGGGAAGAGGTAGAAGTGAAAGAAGCAGTTTTCATAGAAGCAAAGGGTCTAGAAATGCATTTGATCAATTCTTACACATATAGGGGACAGTATATAATAATCACAGGCACACAATTGTGTGCTTTTTGGAGAACCCATAGTTTGTAGATTCCATACCCAGCAGAAAAAGACAATTTGGAACAGGAGAATCCTCCACTTTCTCCTTCTTACTTATGGTAGTTCCATCACATCTGTGTAGGAACCAGGTATACCTGCCCTTAGTCACTCAAGTTTGAGTAGGTGGTTTCCAACGGGGGATATATGACCTTGTTTCACAATCAGCTGGGAAGCTTTTGCAAAGTATTATACATATGCCCAGGCTCTCAGGTTTATCCCTCTTCTGATTCTGATAGGTCTTCAGTAGGTTGGGGAGCCATTCTGGTACATAGTCCCCCAGCCTACTCCTTAGGTGAAAATCAATGTCAGCCCTGAATCTGAGCAAGATAAACACCACCTCGGTGAGGTTAGGTTTTCCAGGGAATGGGGAACCCTCAAGCCCTATCAAAACCATGCAGACTCACCTGTGTGTTTGGTCATGTGGTACTTGAGCTGGTTAACCCACTTGCACTTGTAGCCACATTCAGGGCACAGGTACTTCCGTTCCTCCTTGTGGATCCGCATGTGATACTGGAAGAGGGAAAAGCAAAAAGCAGAAAACGTGTACCCCTTGGTATTCACTGGATGTGGAAATAGGGATTAGGAGACAGAACCTGTTGGCAGATAACTGTTCTCTGTTCCCATCCTATCCATACTCTGCTTACCAACCATGTCCCCCAGTCTGGTCAATTTTGATACCAGCCTAATCCATTTAGCTTCTCCCTAGGTCTTCCCTATCTCAGCTCTGTCACTAGCTGTGTCTCTGGGTGCTCTAACCCCTAATTCTCAGTCTACCACTCTGTAAAATGGGGAATAGTAAAAGTAGCCATATGTCATTTATGAAAGGATTATAATTATAGTGCTGGGCATATAGTAAGTACTCAATAAATATTAGCTGTTATTATCATCCAGATTATCCCCAACCCATTATATGCCTTTATCACATAGCAAGCATGTATTGTGGAATTTTATCTTTACAACGATCCTATGCAGTTGGGAAGTATTATCCCCTTTTTACAGATGAGTAATCTGAGGCTTAGAAGAGTTGAAGAACTTGCCCAAAGTCACAGAGCTAATATTTGGAAAGGTCACTCCTTCTACTCCCTGATCCACATCCTCTGACCTTACCTTGAGGCGAGAGGGGTCAGCACAGGCATAGGGACAGAGGTGACAGTGGTAAGGCTTTTCCCCAGTGTGGATACGGCTGTGCCAGGTGATCTTCTGCCGGTTCTTGGTGCTGTAGGCACAGTCAGTACACTTGTAGAGACGGGTACCCCCGTGCCCTTTCACATGGTGATCTAGCACTAGCTGATGGCGGCAGGCAAAGTCACAAAAGGGGCAGCGCAGAGGGGGCTGGCTAGCATCCCCATCCCCATCTGAGGCCGCTGCCACTGCTGATGTCTCCTCATGCTGTTCCAGGTAGTGCTTCACTAGGCCCACCCGCTCCCGGGCAGCAAAGTCACAGAGCTGGCAGCGGTGGCTGAAATGTTGCTGCCTCCGGTGCTCATCCAGTGCTGGTCGGCTAGGAAAGGTCTCCTGACAGGCCCCACACTCGAGCCGTGGGTGCTGTTTACGGGTGTGTCCTCGCAGGCTAGCAGGGCTGGGGCATAGCAACCCACAGCGGGAGCAGTGCAGGGGTCCCTCAGTGGCCTCTGCAGGAGAGCCAGGGGCAGGGTGTGTAGGCTCGGGGTGTCGGCGCAGAGCATGCTGCTTAAGTGCTGTCTCTGAGCTGAACTGGGCCTCACATCGGGAGCAGGCAAAGGCTGGGGTGCCTTGGTGGCAGCTGTTGACATGGCGAGTGATGTCATGGCGAAGATAGCCACTATAGTCACAAAGTGGACAGAAGTGAGTGGGTGTTTTGTCATGTACCCTTAGCCGGTGCAAACGCAGTTTTGAGTTGGTACCAAATGTCTGGGGGCAAGAGCTGCAGGGGATGCGGCCAACACCTGTGTGTCGGGATTGGTGAGCTTCTAACCGGTACCGTCTGGTAGTGGAAAAGTCACAGAAAGGACACTGATGTGGCTTCACCCCCTCGTGCTTGAGTCGCCGGTGCTGCTGCATACAACGGCTCTGTTTACAGGTGAAGCCACAGTCCCCACACTGCAGAGGGGGCCGGGGGCCGCGGGCTGAGGCAGCAGTGGGGTGCTTCCGCTTCTGGTGGAGTCTCAGGGCAGCAGCAGCAGGAGCAGTGAATGGGCAGAGGCCACAGTGCAGTTCTCCAGAATCCTCAAGGGGGCAGCCCCGGGTCTGGTGAGTCCTCAGAGCCCGTTCCTGCTGGCAGCTAAATGGACATGTCGGGCAGGAGAAGCGAGCTCCCTTCTGCTTTTGAACTACAGCTGTGTCCCCATCACTAGGGCTGGACTCTGTACTCCCATTGCTCAGGGGAGCGGAGTCTCTATTGCTCAAGGAGGACACAACAGGTTGGGTCTGGGAGGCCCCTCGCTTTCCTCCCCCACCATTCCCCCGCCGGCAGCCTTCAGCTACATGGGAGGTAATAGAGGAGAGCCGAGAACAAAGGAACGTGCATGAGTTGCAGTGAAACTTGCCCTGCTCAAAGTGGTACTTTTCAGGGGTCTCTGTGGGTGAGGAGTTTCCTGTAGGAGGGACTGGGGAGCTAGAGAGTGTGACAAGAGGCTCCTCTATTTCTTCTGGCTCCCTGGGAAGCTCCAAAGGAGCATCTTTTGGAAGCAGTAGCTCTACTTCTAGCGGTGTAGGTGGGGGCTTTCTGCTTTCTGTGTCCTCTGAGGCCTGGGCACCTGGGAGCAGAGGACGCAGTGGCATGGGAGAATCTGGCCTGGACAAGCCCTTGCTCTTTCTGAGCAGAACAGGGCACTTCTTTAGCAGATGGGTGCTGAGGCCACGTTGTTGCTTAAAGCGAGCCCCACACTCGGGACACAGCAGGGGCTCTCGGCGGCCCTGACACCCAGTCCTGGAGTGCAGATTCAGGGCCTTCTCCCGGCGAGTGATAAAAGGGCAATGTGGGCAACGGAAAGCTCGTCCCTCTCCCTGGATCACTACCATCTGCACCCGCCCCTCCAGCACCAATGCCTCTGCTTGTTCTTTGTCCTGCCTCCTTAGGGCCTTGAGTAATGACTCTGACTCAGGGAATGGGGGCAAGGGTGCTGTCTCAGCAGGTGGAGTTGCCTTGAATGTTCCCACCCAGCTATTAGAGGCCTCCTCTGAGGTTGGAGGATTTCTAGGGGGCTCAGAGATTGGCTTCTCTAGAATGGGATTTTCTTCAGCACCCAAGCCTGAAGTCCCAACACTTTCAAAGCTGGACAGCTCTGGTGCTTCCAGTCCCAGGGGCTCTGAGGAATCCAGGGGCCTGAATTCTACAGGGGCTGTTTCAGTGATTTCCTCAAGAGGTGGCTCAGCTACAGGTTCCAGCTCTACTCCCAGGGCCTCTAGGTGTAGCGTGCAGCTGCCCTCCTCTACCTCCGCTGGGCTGGGGTTGCCAACCAGGTCATTCCCATGGGGAGCCTCACTGCCATCCTGTTTCTCAGTGCTGACCTCCTCAGTTGTCTCTGGCAGGGACTGGTCCAAGCTGGAGTCTATTACAGTGCCAGGATCATGGCCTGGCCCCTCAGGCTGGGCAGACAGCTGGCTTGAGGGCTCTGAGTCCGGTGGGGGTGTTGGGCACTGCCTGGCCCCCTCTGGCTCCTGGTTGGCATAGCGGAGCTGCCAGACCTGGTCCCCAGGCACATAGCCATGGGCCTTGCGCTTGTGGAACAAGAGGGTGGTATTGCTGAAGGTGCGATAGTCACAGAGGGCACAATGGAACTCACGGAGGCGGGTATGCTTGCAGTTCTCATGGCTCAACAGGGCCTGCTTGTGGCGGCTCTGATAGCTGCAGTAGTGGCAGGGGTAAAGTGGGGTTGGTGTGCCAGGGTGGTGCTGGGAAGCCATGTGCTTCTGCAGCTCATACTTTCGCTTGCAGGCGAAGGCACACACTTCACACATCAGAGACTTGCCCTGGTGCCGCAGCTTATGGCTGCTCAGCTGATCAGCCCGGTGGCAGCGATAGGAGCACTGGTTGCACTGGTATCTGGCAAGGAGCAAAAGGGGGAGGCAATCACAATAATAAAAACATCATAACAACTCAGAGTCATTAAATAAATACTTACTATGGGCCAGGCTCTACACTCAGTATTATACACGCACCACCTGATTTAACCCTCCTTACCACTACACCACCCTATGACTGTGGTCCCCAGTTGCTGGTCCATGGACTATTAGGAACTGGGCCACACAGCAGGACATGAGCAGTGGGCAAAGGTTCATCTGTATTTACAGCCACTTCCCATCACTGGTATCACCACACAAGCTCTGCCTCCTGTCAGATCAGCGGCAGTGGATTAGATTCTCATAGGAGCGGGAACCCTACTGTAAACTGCGCATGTGAGGGATCTAGGTTGTGCGCTCCTTAGGAGAATATAATGCCTGATGATCTGAGGTGGAGCTGAGGCAGTGATGCTAGCGCTGGGGAGCGGCTGCAAGTACAGATTATCATTAGCAGAGAGGTTTGACTGCACTTGAATCAACCTGAAACCATCCCCTACCCCTCATCCATAAAAAAATTATCTTCCGGGGTGGGGAGGCGGGGGGCAAGGGCAATATACATAACCTAAACTTTTGTACCCCCATAATATGCTGAAATAAAAAAAAAATTGTCTTCCACACTGGTCCCTGGTGCCAAAAAGGTTGGGGACTGCTGCCCTGTGAAACAGGTATCTAGTTTACAAGTGAGGATTACAAGTGAGGAAACTAAGTAATAGACATTAATAACTTGCTTGAGGTAAGTTACAAAGGAAGTGGGGGCAGAGACAGCCAGGACCTGTGTTCTAAGCCTTACTCTATACTGCTTCCTAGAAGAAAGTTATTATGAATCAGCACAACGCACCCTCGACTTTAAGGAGATCACATGGCTACAGCCCCACAGGGCAGGTTTCTGTGCCTCATTCCCAATCTCCCACAGAGGCGTGAAAGCTACAGAGAAACCTTCTAGCCAGCTGTGCCCAGAGGTCAGAGAACCTGCCTGGATTTGGAAGTGGCCAAGACTGGGGCCATAAGTGTAAAATCTATCCAATTTCCCAGGGCTAAACTCTGAAGACTTAGACAATAGCTGAGATGGTGGGAGCAGAGAAAGCTGTCAGGAGACACTTCCAGGGACTGGAAAAAGCAATGGGGCCAGAAGATGAATCCAAGAGGAGGCTAACTTGGCATAAGGTACTTGGGATAGGGATGGAGGCACATGTGTGCTCATACCTGAGGTCCCCTGCATGTTTTCGCATGTGCACACGGAGGTAGTGTTTCCATTTGGTGACATAGCCACATTCAGTGCACATGTAATCTTTGGTGTTGGAGTGGGTCAGCATGTGCTTGGATAGGTAGCTCACATCTCGGCACGTGAAGTCACACAGCTCGCACTTGTGAGGTTTCTCACCTTATATGGGGGGTGAGGATGAGAGAGGAGAGAACACAGGTCAGACACAGACCAACTGAGTGGACAGACCGTTTGTTCCTGCAGGCTTACCCTGATGCCAGGCAGGAGCAAAAGCTTCATGTGTTGCCTGAGATGTTGAAGACTTCACAATAATCAAGGCTGCTTCACAACCCTCTCAGACAACTACTCCCCAAATCCTACACCAATGAAGATGGGAAAAAAGTAAAGACTGAGCTTTTCAAAAATAGCTTTAAAATCCCCCTGGTTTGTCTTATGGCTTGTTGGCACTAACTAATAGCCAACTGCTCCACTTAGCCCTATTCCTTTCATGTTCTAGAACAGAATGAAAAAGAAATTAGACTATACAACATAGTAATTAAGAACTCTGAAGTCCAACAGAGTAATAAAAATATCAACAGCCAACATTTACATAGTGCTCTCTATGTGCCAGGCACTTTCTAAAAATATCTCCTGTCACTGAATCCCTATGGGGCAGATGCTATTATCACCCCCATTTTACTGATGAGGACACTGAGGCACAGAGAAATCACAGAGCTATTAAGCAGTGATTTAAATCCCAACTCACTACTCATGTGGCTTTGAACAGTCTCAGTTTCCTCGTCTCCAAAAAGAGGGCAACAAAAATATTAACCTCACAAGACTGGTATGAAGATTAAACGATGTGTCCCCAAGTTCTCAGTGGTGCCCAGTGAGAACTCAAAACTGAGCTATCCATGTAGATAGTCAAGATCTGGCTGTGAGAGGCTGGGGCCATGTTCCTTCAGAACCCCGCCCTGGTTCCCTGCCCACTCACCCAGCCTCCTTCCCTGTGGTGAAAGAAAGGCAAGCAACATGGTATTTGGTTCTGGTCCTAACACTAGCTGTGTGATTTTAAAGTAGCTCTAAATTTAACTTCTCAGAGTTTGTCCTTTTTTTCATCTTTACCTGCCTTGCTTGTAATATTATTACAGATTATATGAGATAACACATATGAAAAAACTCTGTAAACTATAAAGCATTATACAGATATAAGGCTTTAGGAAAGCCCTCAGAAACATGAGACTTTGTGGCTAAAGCATGTATTATATAAATATGAACTGTTTAATAGGAACAATAATGGCTTTGCCCCAGGCTGCCTAAAAATTGTTCTCCCAAACCAGAGTCTTTGAGGAAATTTTTTTAATGTCCTAATAATCCACTGATGTTTATATAGAGATCATAAATGGGATGATGCTATAGCAGGAAGCTTGATTTGGCTGTCACCTAAAGCATCAGTAATGCTGGTAAACAATTACGAGCTGGAGCTGAAAAATCTGCAACTTCTGGGTCACTGGAGATGATCTTGTTCCAGTGTCATGAATGTCCAAGCTATGGAAGGCCATGATGTGTATGGATGGCCCAGTCCCTTTGCCCTTTCTCTCACAGCACATCCCGATACTTGAATTGCAAATGAAAGTATTTGTCCTGGTCTAGGTTTCTTCACTCCAATAGACTTAGTGTTGACCCACCCAAGCCTGACTAGGGGTAGCAGAACTGGACAGGGGATTAAGGGCAAGACACAACAGCATAGTAGTTAGAGCACAGGCTCTGGAATCAAACTGCCTGGATTCAAATCCCAGCTCAACTACTTTATTAGCTGAATGGCTGAATGACACACTCAAGGATTTTTTTTTTTTTTTTTTTTTGGAGACAGAGTCTCGCTCTGTTGCCCAGGCTAGAGTGCTGTAGCATCAGCCTAGCTCACGGTAACCTCAACTCCTGGGCTTAAGCAATCCTTCTGCCTTAGCCTCCCAAGTAGCTGGGATTACAGGCGTGCGCCACCATGCCTGGATAATTTTTTCGATATATTTTTAGTTGTCCAGATAATTTCTTTCTATTTTTTAGTACAGACGGGGTCTTGCTCTTGCTCAGGCTGGTCTCGAACTCCTGACCTCGAGCGATCCTCCCGCCTTGGCCTCCCAGAGTGCTAGGATGACAGGTGTGAGCCACTGTGCCCGGCCTTCAAGGATCATTTGTAAACTTGGAATCTTTCTCTAGGAATTCTTGGTCAAATGTGACAATGTATGCAAGGCCCTTCATGTGGTGTCTGCAATACAGTTAAAGGTCATATTAGCCATTATCATCACCATCATTACTACTACATTATTGTAAAGATGGAAGCCAGCTCACCCGTATGAAGCAGCATGTGTCGGATGAGCACCCTCTTGTGGGCAGTGGCAAAGTTGCACTCAGGGCACTGGTGGATCTTTTCGTGAGCATGCATCTTGCCTACATGGTCCTGATAGGCCACTGGGTTGAAGGTAGCAAAGGGGCAGAAGGTGCAGCGCAGCTCTTCACTGCCAGGGTGGCCCTGCTTCTTGTGTTTACGGAACAGATGCTTATTGGAGCAGGCGAAGTCACAGTGGGGGCAGTGGAAGGCATAGTGGCTCTTGTGGTGGGCCTCCATGGCTTCAGCTGTGGCAAACAACATGGGACATGAGTGATGGCGGCACTCCACAGCCCGCATTCCATGGGTCTCCTTTAGGTGCTTTACAAAGGCCTTGCGGTCGGGTGCTGCATAGCTGCAGCCCTCCTCAAAGCAGCGAAGGGGTAATGGTTCTGCTGCAGCTGCTGCTGTGTGGCTCTTGAGGTGTTCCTTGAGGGCCTGGCTGAGGCGGAATTCCTCACGGCAGACAGGACAGGCATAGGTGTCTGAGTAGAAGTTGGAAATATCCTCATGCATGCTGGCCATGTGGCGGTTGAGTGCATTCCTTTCCACTGCACTGTAGTGGCACAGTGGGCAGTGGTGGGCCTTCTCACCCAGCTCCCGCAGCAGATGGGTCTTGAGTTTGCTCTTACTGGTAAAGAACTTCTGGCAGTTGGGGCACTGGAGGCTGGGGTCTGGGAAGTGGAGATGCAGGTGCTCCACCAGATGGGTCCGCTTCTTAAAGCAGCGTTTGCACTCTGGACACATGTGGGTCTTGAAGAGGGACTCGGTACCAGAAGCCACATCCCCTGAGAGAAGGAATACAGAGAGGGTTGAGAATGAGATTCTTCAACAGGTCAGGGCTAGCCAGATAATGGGAGAACCACAATTTGCCTAGATACAAACAGTGCAGCCTTTCTCTCTAGGAAACTAAGTAACAAGGTCTCAAACATTGTAGTCTCAAAGAAAAGATGAGAAATTAAAGTGTTAACAGAAGCAACATTATAAGAACTTCTCAGACCTTGCCTGTTTGAAGCGTTTCACCTAGCCACCAGCTATTCTTGAGCCTTTGTTTACAGCTGCTCAAAAGAACAATCAGGATGTAGCATTATTATTCTTCCTGCCCTTGTTCTACTGGAGCAGGAGGAAGAATCAGCAAGGCTGAAGGTTAAAAGGTTAAAAGTAAGGTTGCCCCAAAAGGAGTGAGCAGAAGAAAAGAAGTAAAGTATTCTTGTTTCCAAATACTGGCCCAATGGTGCTAGATAATAAAGAGTTGGTAACAGCTGGGCACAGTGATGCGCACCCGTAGTCCTAGCTACTCGGGAGGCTGAGGCAGGAGAATCAGGAGTTTGAGGCTGCAGTGAGCTATGATCATGCCACTGCACTCCAGCTGGGATGAAAGAGTAAGACCTTGTCTCTAAAAATAAAATAAAATTAAATTAAAAAATAAATAAATAAAATAAAAAATAAAGAGTTGGTAATAATACAATCAGATCTTTCTAATTCACCTGACAATAAATTTGCACCTCGTGGGATGTGTTTTATATGTTTTAGTGAGTTGAAAAACGGGAAGCAAGGATTCAGAGAAAAATCTTAGGGGGCTCAATGCCAGACAAAACAGACTGCTAATCATCAATAACTTCTGACATCTTTACACTATGAACATCACCTTCTGCAAAAGAGTTTTCTGTCTGAGGAAAATCAGCCCAGAAAAGCAAACTCCAGTTAAACCTACCCTGTGTTATTAGCGTCTTTACCACTTACCCATTTATCATTTTTCCACTAGATCCTGACTTCTGAGTCAAGGTAAAATGGGAAGAATGGAAGGATCTGAACCAAAGCTCAGAAAACAAATCCAAGAGCCTCAATGCCAGGCTCTCCACAATCCACTCCTCACCACCAACAGCTTCAAGCCTGACGACATTACCTTCCAAATGCTGAGCCCCTTGGCCTTTGTCCAGGGCCTTCTGGGAGTCCTTCTGGGTCTCACTCTTCTCTTCTTCCTCTACATCTTCCTCTTCAGCTGACTCCTGCCCAGGCAAGGCTGTCCCTGCTTCCTCTGAAGGTTCTCTCTCTCCTGGAGGCAGTTTGGGAGCTGGAGACATATGAAACTTGATAAAGTCTACAGGAGCCAATGACAGCAATGAATGCTTGTCCTTCTCAATTTACTGGCTGAAAGAATCACCCTCCTCCACTTTTAGCATGAGAGAATCTTGAGTTTTAAAGAAATAAATTTATTCTCACTCAAGGCAGGGACAGGAAGATCAGAAGGTAATCTATCAGCAATACTCCAGTCTAAAGTAAATCAAACCTCAGCACTAATTTCAGAACCCTTGATTGTAAGAGCTTTGAGGTCATTAGGGTGGGGTCAGGGAACTGAGAGTAGAGAATGGGTAGACTGTAATTCCAAGGATCAGGTATCCAGGGATAATGGCTGGTGGCTGAGTGTGAACACACCCTGATTTCTAAAGTGTTCTAGTGGGCCCCCCCGCCCCCAAATCCATCCCTTCTATCCTCCAACAGAGGCAGCTACCTGAGTAAAGCAAAGACATATGACTAGTTTCCAGGAAAAAGGTCTTCTCTTTAGGCACCAAAGCATGAGTGAGTATTAGCAAGCCAAGTTCTCTCATCAGAATCCTGGTTTCTCCTGGCCTGTTTTCACTGTTTCCATCTGCTCCTCTATTCACCCCCATGAACTTTTTTTTTTGAGACCAAGAGGAGTAAGAATCAGTAAAATACCATCTCTCTTGAAGGTTTCTTTTTAAAATAATCTCAACTTCTCCTGCCCAATTTCCTAATCCCAGCTGCTCTAAAAGGGAATCTACGGGCATTCTACCAGTGGCTATAAACAATGATGGGCATTTTTGCTTTTGCCCTCAGCAAGTTCTGAAATGGTTCTGTTAATATTAACTGCAGGCTATATGTAGCCTAAGCTAAATTTCACTCATTGTCATGGACAAAGACTTCCTCTTTTGCCCATATATTCTGACTGGTTCAAGGTTTCTAGATGCCTTCCCATGTCATCCTTCTGAGCCATTATCTAGATTCCCTTGTACTCATGCACACCTATGGCACTGGAAACAATTGCCTGTCCATAAGATCAACTGTGGCTGAATTCCAAGAGGGGGACTGCTGGGCCCCTGGCCTCATACCTGGCAGCAGCTCCTGCGATGAAAGGCCCTGAAGGGCAGAATGTTCTTCCTGTGTCCCGGCCCCATGGCTCCACTGATGCTGCCGGAAGAGTTTGATGTTGGAGCCCATGAAGCTGCAATGGCTGCAGTGGAAAGGGTAATGGGCCTGCCGGTGCAGCTCCATGCCCTGCTGGCTCCCGAAAAGCAAAGGGCAGCCACGGAAAGAACAGGGCACAGGAACTGCTCTGTGGGTCTGCCTCAGGTGGTGCTGCAGACCCTTGCGATCTTCAGCAGAGAACACACAGCCAGATTCTGGGCAGGAGAAGGTGTCGGGAGTGCCCCGGTGAATCTTGAAGTGGCTCTTCAGGGCCTGGGGTTGGGCAAACTCCTGTCTACACACAGGGCATAGCAGGGGGCTATCTGGCGGGCTCTGGGCCTGCAGAGAGCCAGGGAGGTTAAGGTTGCTGGGGGGCAGCTCTACAGAGCACGAGGGGCTAGAGAGGCCCTGCACTGGTTGTATATGGGTCTCACTGCACTGGTGCAGGGCCAGCAGAGTGGGCTCTGCGAAGCTCTGTTCACAGCGCTCACAGAAGTACACCTCCACCACCTTTACCAGGACACCTGCAGGCAGAGGACCGACAGAGAAAGGCATAGAATCAGATGGAACAAGACTCATAGGAGTTAGTTACTAGCAGAAAATGTAGGTGAATCTTTTAATATTCATGGAGTACAGATGGACTTTTAAGTCTGGTTCTATACTTGCACTGTAAGCCCCATAAGGTCAGGGATAGTCTCTCTGGCACATGTGCTTGGATTCCTAGTATCCAGCAAACACAACACTTGGCACAAGATAGGTGTTTAGTAAGTATTTTTTTAAATGAATAAATAAACAATCAAATCCAGAAAGCATTAAGAAAAGGCAACATGTTTTGCCCAAATAAAATTTAGAAGCTTCCAAAAGAAGAAAATGACAAACTAGGAATAATATCTGCAATATAACTGACAAAGTGTTACTTTCAAATTCTGTAGAGGAATTCATAAAATGGAGAACATCCTTTTTGAGAGCAGCCAAATCACCTCCATAATAATTGCTGCAACTTTTAAAGCAATGGGCAGGACCTTGATAAACAAAAGCTTAAGAAATGCTCTCATATGGTCCTCCAACAGCCCTTTAAGAGGGACCTAGGATTCTATGCAGTTAAGGCCACCATGCTTATTAGTGGTAGAGCCAAGACTCAAGCCCATGTTTGTCCTACATTTATTCTGCTGGTCCTTTTTATCATATTTTTGTTTAAAAGAAAGGTTTGATGCAACAATTCAAATAATACAAAAGTATACAAAGAAAGAATAACCATTCCCACTCTCACACATATAGCTTGGTGTGTATCCTTTCAGGCCTTTTTTTTTCTCACTTGCTATATATTAAAGACATTTTAATTTATGAGTACATTTAAATCTACTTCATATTTTTTTTTTTCCAGTTCATGGTAGTTCAGGGCATGGATAAATCAAAATGAAATTCTGCTGTTTTAATGGTAGGCTGTCAAGAAAAAAAAAAAATTCTGCCCTTACTGATAGACATTTGGGCTGTTTCCAAACATTACAAATAAAGCTGCCCTACACATCCTTATCTCTGTATCTTTGTGTATGTGTGTGAGTCTTTCTATAGGACCGTTTCCTAGAGTGGAATTACTGGGTCAGAGTGTGCATACTGTAAAATTCGTTACATAGCTAAATGTAGATTATATTAATTTTCCATAAGTTGTTAAGATAGTGTTTTCCTATAGCCTCACCAAAACTAGGCATTATAAAATGATGTTTAATTTTGCCAAAGTCGAGAAACAAAAACAGCACCTAATAGTTATTTTTAACTGAAATTTGTTAGTGAGATTAAGCATCCTTCTATATGGTCATTAACTATTTTTATTTCTTCTTTAGTGAAAGGCATGTAGCTTTCTTTTTCCCATTTAAGTAAAGCTGTTTCTTTTTCATCTTATTAACTTTTCCTTATATGTTACAAGTGTTTTTCCCAGGCTCTTTAAAAAAAAAAAAATTCCTTTTACCACACACAAATTTAGAAATATTACATAGTCAAATTAGCTAATCTTTCCCAGTATTCTTTATCACTATACTACACTGCCAAGGGAAGTACTGACAACTATAGCTGGAGGATGTCAGTTAAAAAACAGAGAAGTTTCCTAAAAATAGAAGGTTATAAATATGGGATGAACAAAGGAAGAGTCTTCCTCCTAGGATAAATACAAATGCTCAATTCCTACTTTATTTTTTTTTTAAGAGATGGGGTCTCACTATGTTGCCCAGGCTGGAGTGCAGTGGCTATTTACAGGCGTGAACATAGCATACTACAGCCTCAAACTCCTAGGTTCAAGAGATCTTCCTATCTCAGCCTCCACAATAGTTGGGACTACAGGCACACGCCATTGCACCCAGCCTCAACTGCTACTCTTAACAGCATGCCTTGGATGAGTAAAATATGTTATACATGAGAAACTAGGGCAGGGAAACACCAGATTACCTCTGGAAAGCCCTGCCAAGCCCAGGGTGGTAGAGACATGTTAGGCCTTTTGCCTAATCCCTGGCCGCAGTTCCTTGGTGTAAGGGTCAATATGGAGGAAAGAATCCCCAAGGACTCTAAGAGTAAGGACAAGCCAGGATTGGGCAGAGGGGTCAGAAAGGTCTCCCTTTCTGGATTAGTGCCTAGCAGACACGAAGCCCTCACAGGGACAGGCTCTGCCAAAAGCTTGGTACAAGGTTGTGCACCACTTCACTAGCCTTCAGTCAACGTGCACCAACTGCAAACCAAATTACAACATCTCCAAGTATAAAAATAGGATACTACCTTGTGTTCTCATCATATTTATACAGAAGAACCAAAAATAGCACAGACAGAACCTCAGGGCGGCTTGTCCCACTGGCCTGCTTGCAACTGTGTTTGTACCTGGGGTCTCTCCAGGAGCACCTGGGGACAAGGTTCCAGCTACTGTTTCCACAATGATCTCCATGTTCCCTGGGTCCTCTTCAGTTGCTGTGGCCTCTACCAGCAGGCAGCCTGGATCAGTAGGCAAAGGGGTGGGGTCCCCAGAAGGGCAGGGGCTCTGAATGGGCCCCAGGATTTCACGGTTAGAGAGAGGTGGAGGGATCAGCAATAGCTCAGGGCACAGTCCATCCATCTCCCCAGTGCTGTTGGTTGGCTGTGAGTCCAACACAGGGTCTGTCATCACCAGCGACTTGTGTGTTCTGGCCTCTTAAATGCTGAGAAGCCAACCAGAAGAAAAACAAAATATTGTTAGAGCTTTTGCTTTCTTCCAGGTTGGTGTTGGTACACAGCCCAGTGCCCACCCACGTAGTCACTGCCCTGCATGTGGCAGCATGCCACGCCTTATTAACCTAAATAGAAGCTTTCTTTTTACAACAATGTTCAGACCAAAAAGTATACAAATTGTAAGAGTCAATATCAGGAGAGAGCTAACAAGTTTTGGCCAACATATTAATGACTGCAGGTTATGTTTCTTGCTAGCTAAGTGCCCTTAGTCAAATCATTAAGCAATCTGGGCCTTAGTTTTCTTATCTGCAACAAAATTAGGTGAGGCCAAAGGATCTCAGAGGTCCCTTTCCCTCTGAATATTTGATAATGTCACTATTCCTCAGTATAGGTATAAGGCCCTTCCTTCATGATCTGGCCCCTGCTGACCTCTCCAGACTCATCTTCCATCTCTCCTCTCAACAGATCTCTGAACCAGATGATTTGCCATTCTCTAGACTCACCACATTCTCTTTTGCTTCCACATCCTCACAGCCTTTTGTCTCCCTCTTGGCTTGATGTGCCTTTTTCCTTTCTCAATCTCCCTCTTCCTCTCTTTCTCTCTCATCTAGCTAACTAACTCCTAACAATCCTTTAAGAAGCTCCACAAAAGTCACTTTCACTATGAAGGGTTCCTGACACGCTTAACTTACTTTCTCTCTCCTGGGGTCCTAATGGCACTTTGTACATAGCCCTATCAGCAACTGTGTCACACTGCACTCTTGTTTACCTATAAGTCTCCCTCTCTACATGTACAGCTTTTTGAGTAGTTTATTGACATTATCATTTCAACAAACACAAATCACCAACAATCTATGCAAATCAGACAAACAAGATTCTAGTGAAGAACTGCAGACATGGAGCTGAATCAGAGTAAAGCGAGATATGTTGTACCAAGATACCAAACATATAAAGGTTCCTCACACATAAAGTAACACATTTGGAGACATTTCAAACTCATTAATTGACTATGGCCTCAAACTGAACACGGGAACATAACTGAGAAATGAATCGCAATTACACTGCATATCCTTTTATCCATGGCTAAAATGAGTTTAAGCTGAATTACTAGTAATTAGCAAGAATGACAGTATTCATTTCATGAAATTGACTCTCAGAGATCGAGTAAAGGCCAGGTTGCAAGTGAGAAGATGCAAAAGGAAAAAGAAGTCTACATCCTGCAATCTGATGGTCTGTATTCTCCAGAATCCCACGACTCAAAACATCTGATCACAAGGATTGAGAAGATGGCAGGGAAGCGGTCAGAGGGATTCTCTGGTAACCGCAGCCTCCACTTAATGAGTATTATCGCTGCTCTGGAGAATCTTCCCGATGGCCTCTGGAGGAAGGCCAAGGAGGACGTGGCGCCGTCCAGATCGAGAACCTTCACCTGCGGGAAGGCGGGGTAAGGTAGGAGACAGGTGGGCACTAGAGAAGAAATGTGTTTCTCTCTGGGGCAGGAGCAATGAGGAGGAGAAAGAACAGATTAAGGCAGAGAAGGCCTGGGGAAACAACGAGCCCCGGCCTAAGTACAAGGGTTCCCACCTGCCTCTGGGCTCTGACTCACCGCGTCGACCTGGACAGATACAGTCGCCTCGCTTCTCTGGGCCTCAGCTTTCCTATCTGTAAAATGGAGGCAATGACAGCGTCCACAACGTCGGGTAGGAGATGAATCACAAGAGCCAGAGAACGGGAAAGGCGTTTTGTAACCTGTAAAGCTTAGAATGGAGCCTCGTCATGATTATGGTCCTGAGAAGCAGCGGGTACCCCACACAGCCGTGACGCTGCGGAGGCACCGGGGCCCGGCTCCCCAGCGTGCTCCCTTTAGTAGCTCTTCCCGAGAGTTCCCAAGGCCCAGGCCCACTCTCATTCCAGGGCTCGAGAAACTTCTGCCTCCAGCTCGCTCCACCCGCACTCCCTCCCCGCTCTCGCCCCGCAGCAGCTCACTCACCTCCCAGCCCAGGGCCGGCGGGAGCCGCATCTCTATGGTCGACAGCGGCTGGAGCGGCCTCCCGGGGCTCCCTTTGTGCGACCACCTCTGGCCCAGCCGCCTCTAGGACATCGGGCATATGGAGGCCACTCTCTCTTCCTCTTATCGGCTGCCAAGACTCTATGGTTTTTCCTCCCTGTGTCGCTTTTCCCGCCCCTCCCCCGCGACTCTGAAGCCGATGGAGTACCATCGAGAGTTTGGGGCAGAGTGGCACGGGCGTCTCAGTGGGTGTGGCGGGAAGTAGATGAAAGAACTCGGGGGCGGGGCCGACAGCCGCTTTCTCCAATTGCAGAGCGAAACCATCGAGACAGAGGGCCAGAGAGTCATGGCGGTAAGGGGGCGGAGTGATGGGTTATTCCAAACCACGTTGCTGGAGGCGCGAGGTGGCGTGTGTAGGAGGTTCGGGAGGGGGTTTCTGGGTGTCCCGCAAGGACTAGGGGTGGGAGACTTTTGTCTGTGGTCCTCCATGCATAGGTGTTTTGGAATGCTGGATCCCATCTCTGAGCCTCAGCCGAGGTCACTGCTGTCAATTCACTGCTCTGCGTTCCAGGCTCAGAGCAAAGTGGTGGAGGTGGGTTGGAGTAGGGGAGTCAGAGGAGAGGTGTCCTAGGAGCAACTTTGCCCCACCCCTCGGGATCTTATTGTCTACAATTAGGCCCAGTAACATCTTGTGGGGGCGAAATTCGGGAAAGGTTCTGTGGAGGAAGTAGCAGATGGGCAGGATTTCAGCCGGGGAGAATTGAGAGAATAAAGAACGGGCCTTCCGAGCCAGGAGAACTGCATGAGCAAGGAGGTGGGAAGTTGTTTGCATATTCATCGAACAGGGAGTATTAGAGGCTAAGCCATGAAAAGTGGGTGGGTGCTGTGTTGTGGAGGGCCTTGAGTACTAGGCTGAGTTTATACCCAATTCAGGGGTCTGTTGGGAGCCAGCCATTGAAGGTGCTGGAGCAGGGAAAGTGATACAGTTGGAGCTGATCCTTATGAAGAAAGATCAGGACCCCTGTGTAGTTGTTTGGTGGAGTCGGAGGTGGAGACCCATTAAAATCCCATTTCAATAACTAAAATTTGATTTTAAAGAGACAGTTTAGGTGGGAGGTAATAATGTCTAAACAGGACATTAGGAATTGGACATTTGAGGGGGAGGATATTTGAAGGACATTACCATAGTAACAAGGCATGTGGTTACAGACAAGTCAATGGAAGAGTCACTCCTGCTGACTCCAGCCAGCGGACCTCTTTCTATCTCAGCTAGTCCCAGGGACCACAAAAATTCTGTCCATCCATTATCCTGATATGAAGCCAGTTACATTGTTCTCTCCAGTTTAAGGAATCTCCAGACATGGTCCTCTGGCAGGAAACTGAGGTATGATGAAGGGCAAAATAGGATGAAGGATCTGGAGTCTTGGCCCTTGCATTCTAACATCACCCTTACCCCACAAGAGTAGGATATTGAAGTACACAATTGTGCTGACCTTTCCTTCCTGCTTCTGTAGGAAAGAGTGGGGTGGGGCTGGGGAGGTATCATGCAGTCCAGTTTCTAAAGTAATCTTGTGATTTGCCCTATCTCCATTGCTTCCCACCCCTAGGTTTTGATAATGCTCCAGGGCCTGTAAGGGTTGGTGTTTCCCTTTCAAGATGCCACTTTCAGACTTTATTCTGGCCCTGAAGGACAATCCCTACTTTGGAGCTGGATTTGGGCTTGTGGGTGTGGGCACAGCCTTGGCCCTGGCCCGGAAGGGTGCCCAACTGGGCCTGGTGGCATTCCGGCGCCATTACATGATCACACTGGAAGTCCCTGCTCGAGACAGGAGCTATGCCTGGTTGCTTAGCTGGCTTACCCGTCACAGTACCCGTACTCAGCACCTCAGTGTCGAGACTTCGTACCTTCAGCATGAGAGTGGCCGCATTTCCACCAAGTTTGAATTTGTCCCCAGCCCTGGGAACCACTTTATCTGGTAAGGTTGGGAGCCAAGGAGGGCTCTGAGAGTAAAAAAAGAGAACAAAGGGAGCTGGGTTTGACCCATTCACTCACTCTACTTTGACTGTTCTTATTCAGGTATCAGGGGAAATGGATCCGGGTAGAACGAAGTCGAGAGATGCAGATGATAGACTTGCAGACAGGGACTCCTTGGGAATCTGTCACCTTCACAGCCCTGGGCACTGACCGAAAGGTTTTCTTCAACATCCTGGAGGAAGGTGTGGGATGGCACAGGCGGGCACTCTAGGGGGGGTGCTGGGGTGGGGACATTTGACATCAGAAAAAGAACAGTTTGGAGAAGAGGAATAAGAGGATATGGGCTGGGTGCGTGGCTTACACCGATACCTAGCACTCTGGGAGGCTGAGGTGGGAGGATTGCTTGAACTCAGGAGTTTGAGACCAGCCTGAGCAACAGCAAGACCCAGTGTCTACTAAAAATAGAAAAAATTAACCAGGCATGGTGTTGTGGGCCTGTAGTCCCAGCTACTCAGGAGGCTAAGGCAGGAGGATTGCTTGAGCCCAGGAGTTTGAAGTTGCTGTGAGCTAGGCCATTGCACTCTAGCCTGGGTAACAGAGCAAGACTCTGTCTCAAGAAAAAAAAAAAGGAAAAGTATATGAACCCATGGAAGCAGGGGGCCAGAAAGAAGCTGTTTGGCACAGTTCTACCTAGTTGGAGAATCAGCCATGGTGAAGAGAACTGTTGGCATTATCTCATCTTTCCCCTCCCAGCTCGAGAGCTAGCCTTGCAGCAGGAGGAAGGGAAAACCGTGATGTACACAGCTGTGGGCTCTGAATGGCGCCCCTTTGGCTATCCCCGCCGGCGGCGGCCACTGAATTCTGTGGTTCTACAACAGGGTCTGGCCGACCGAATTGTCAGAGATATCCGGGAATTCATTGATAACCCCAAGTGGTACACTGATAGAGGTGAGAAACAGCTGGGATCTTGGCTGGGCTGTTTTTGACATTTCAGAGCAGGAGGAGACAGGCTGGTCTCTGGCCAGATGGGGTGATATAAAGCTCTTGCCCAGTTCCCAGAGATAAACAGGAAAGAAAAGTTGCCTATAAGGATGATTTCTCAAGGTCTTCAGGCCTCCAGAAGGCACGGCTGGGAATGAATATTTGGGACAAAGTACATGATTCATTTTAGGTCTCAATCATTCTGGCTCTATCCCTAGGGATTCCCTACAGACGTGGCTACCTGCTTTATGGGCCCCCTGGTTGTGGAAAGAGCAGTTTTATGTGAGTCAAAATTTCTCTTAACTTTGCAAAACACAGTCTTTGTGGAAAAGGTGGGCTGATGGGTTGGAAAGAGAAATGAATCTGGGGAACAGGGACAAGGATAAACATGAGACCCATGGAACATTAGTGTTGGTGGTAGAGGTTAGGCCTCTGAGACATACCTCCCAAGACTCTGAAGAAAGTGCATTTGGGCCCAGGGAAGGGTCCCAGGTTGCCTACTGCCTCTTGCCATCCCATCCTTCACAGCACAGCCCTGGCTGGGGAACTGGAACACAGCATCTGCCTGCTGAGTCTCACAGACTCCAGCCTCTCCGATGACCGGCTCAACCACCTGCTGAGCGCGGCCCCACAGCAGAGCCTGGTGCTCCTGGAGGACGTGGATGCTGCTTTTCTCAGTCGAGATTTGGCTGTAGAAAGTAAGTGGAGGCGCTGGGGGAAGGGGAGTGGTTCTAATTAAGGGCAAATGAAGTATAGAAGTAAATGAGGAACAGTGGGATAAGTAAAAGTCCAGAGGGCTGATGGAAGATGCCTGGGTTAGCCACAAGAACCTAAAGAGGTACCGATAAGTAGGGGAACATGGTGGGAAGTGGGGTGTTAACTTTAAGTAGGGCTGTGACCCACCCATGCTTCTTTACCTCTGCCTTCCTCTAGACCCAGTAAAGTACCAAGGTCTAGGCCGTCTAACCTTCAGTGGACTGCTCAATGCATTGGATGGTGTGGCTTCCACTGAGGCACGCATTGTGTTCATGACCACCAACCATGTTGACAGGTAAGAGGGAAGGGTGAGGTACTCTGAGACTGAGAGGCAAGACTACCCACTCAGTGCCTTGGGAGGATCGGGAGGTCAAGGGGACCATCTTCTTTTTGGTTGTTAGTATGACTGCTCCTGTGACTCTGCTTTCCCTTTCTCCCCTTAGACTGGACCCTGCCCTGATACGCCCAGGGCGAGTAGACCTGAAGGAGTATGTGGGCTACTGCTCACACTGGCAGCTGACCCAGATGTTCCAGAGGTTCTATCCAGGGCAAGCACCTTCCCTGGCTGAGGACTTTGCAGAACATGTCCTGAAAGCTGCAACCCAGATCAGTCCTGCCCAGGTGCAGGGTTACTTCATGCTGTATAAAAATGACCCGGCAGCAGCGATTCACAATGCTGAGTCGCTGAGGAAGTGATCAGCTGGGCTGTGCTTGTTTCTCCCCTCTGGGAAATCAATAAACACCTGCCACACTACTCTGGTCTCTGACTCCCTCCCTCAGTCACTGTATTGGTGCTTGAGTAAAAACCAGGGGCTGCAATCACAGATGCCTACAGACGGCAGGCAGCCACAAATGATGGGGGCATAGCCTAAGACCTTTGTCATAGGAAGGAAGAGACACCAGAGTAAATAGGAAACTAAATTCCTCCACCTAAAAGCATTCAAATTAATATATATATGCATATATATATTAATGAGAGTATACACAACAGGTTATGTGTAGTAGTAGTTCCTGAGGAATCTGCTCAAATGTAGGCATCCCACTAGTTTTCCATGAAACCTACTGTACTGACTGATGAGATGTCAAACTCTCTTTACCCAGATCTCTTGGAACAGACTTCCAAGCAAAGTTGGGGGCTGCTCTGTCACACACCAATCTTACTAAGAATTTAGAAAAAGAGCCATATCTCACAGGCTAGGCACTGCTGAATGAAGAAAGCCAAACAAGGCCAAATATCTTTATTGCCCCCCTCCCGTCCCCAACTCCGTCCCCCCACAGTACTGCTAGGAACCATCCTCAGATTCCAGGCCCAGGGGCTCCCTTCGAGTACCAGGCCGGTATGCTCCCTGGCCCCGAGGCAGGCGGGGGTAGGAAGAACCTGGTGTCCGGCCTTTGGAGCGCTCCCAGCGAGTACAGTCCCGAGTCCTGCGGGGCGGGGGACCCTGCCAGCTGCCAGGCCCCTTCTCTTGGGGAGGACCTTGAACCCCTTGGTTATGGGGTCCTGGCTTTAGGTCCGTGGGCTCTTTGAGGGGCCTCTCAGGAGGTGGCAGTTCCTGGGTGTCACTGGTACCTTTGGGGGCATAGCATTCCCCTCCCTTCAGGTGCCTCCGTTCGGGCTGTCGCCAGGGGCCTCGAGTGGGCTGGGGGGGATCTAGCATAGCTTTCTGGGTCTCGCCCAACCTCTGATGTGGCCCAGCCCCTTGAGTCTTCTCACATATGTACTGAGTGGCCACAGGCAGAGGAGTTGGCAGGGTGGACTGGGCAGTTGTTGAGGTGGACAGTTCTGCAGCAAGGGCACTGGGTGGGTGGGATCCTCTGGAGACATCTATAGCTGACTCAGGTTCCAAAGGGGCAGGAGGCTAGAAAGAAGTGAGGAGATGCAATGAGGGAGCTGTAGGCCCCTCTCCTACTATCTGACCTAACCACCATCAGCCTATAATCTCCCTGGTTAGAACAAAGCTCTTCCTACGGCCATATCCAGAATGGGGGTTGTAGGAAGGTTGGTGGCACTGTGGGACAAGTGGGAAACCCTTCCCTCACCTGCTGAAGGCTGATGAAGTACCGGTTTCGCTCAGCCTCAAGGTCAATGATGCCTCCCCTCTCCTGCTGCCTCTGGTAGAGCCGCTTGCGCTCTTCTTGCTGGCGCAAGCTCTCTGCATTGGGCTGGTACAGCTCCTGCAGGGAAGGAAGAACAGCAGGGAGGAAATAAACAGGAGAAATAGGCAGACTTGAACTCCTGCTCTTCCAGGGCTGCCTCAGGAGATCTGTACAAGTTCCTGATTTTGTCACTCAGATTTGGGCTCCTGAAGCCTTTGGCTCCCAGTGGGGGCTGTGGCTTTGCAAAGAGGTCCTAGGCAGGTCAAGCCCAATTCCAGAGATTCTATCAGACACAGACAAGATGCCATTCTCCCTGCTTAGAGAATGCCCAGTATTTCTGGTTCACATTAGAAGGGAATCCCCTTACCATGGGCTGTTGGGGTTCAGGGGCTGCTTTCAGTGAGGCAAGGTCATACACGAGGGGCTCTCTGCACACTGGACACTGCACACCAACTGCTTTCTAAAAATAGAGGATAATCAGTAGTGTGACTATAGTTTATAATAATCTATTGTATATTTCACAATAGCTAGAAGAAAAGAATTGGAATGGTTCTAGCATAAAGAAAAGACAAATATTTAAAGTGATGGATATTCCAGTACACTGATTTGATCTTTACAAATTACATGAATGTATTAAATTATCACATGTACCCTGAAACTATGTATATCTATTATGCATCAGTGAAAAAAAAATAGGGCTGGCTGCAGTGGCTTACACCTGTAATCTCAGCATTTCAGGAGGCCAAGGTGGGAGGATGCCTGACCCAGGAGTTTGAGACCAGCCTGGCCAACATAGCGAGACCCCATCTCTACAAAAAACTTAAAAATTAGCTGAGCATGGTGGTGCACACCTGTACTTGGGCAGCTGAGGTGGGAGGATCGCTTGAACCCAGGAGATCAAGGTTACAGTGAGCTATGATCATGCCACTGCACTCCAGCCTGAGCAACAGAGTAATACCTTGTCTCTAAAAATAAATAAATATTTATAAACAAATAAAATTTTTAATTTTGAAAATTAAAAAAATAAAAATAAAATTTTAAAAAGAGATGAAATCATACCCCTGCTTCACAGCCCAGGGTGCCCCCCAGGTGCTGACCCATCAGCTAGCCTTATTCTCAGGAGGCTGGGACTGACGGGCACAGGGATACCTGTTTAGCAGTGAGGTGGGACAGAGCAAGGGTTGCCTAAGTAGAGGTCTAGGAACTCCCTGGAACTGGATGCAATATGTAAGTAGATACAAGGATGCCCTTTTTTCTGGAGATTAATTTCATTAACCTCAAAGGTATCTATGACCCTAAAAAGGTTAAGAGCCATTGGAATGGAGGGATGGAAAAAGTTGTGAAATCAGTGCCTAAAGGTGTCAGGTGAGAGAGCAGGGGCTGGCAAGGTGTACCTGTTTGGTTGCAGCATGTTGCCGTTCCTGTTCCTGTTCCTGTCCTTGTGCCTTCAGCTCTTGCTCCATGTGCTGGATGTACCGAGCAAGGCAATGGCAGTGGAAGTAGTGGTAACAGGGCGTTTTAGTAAAGGCCTCTTTCTCCTAGAGGAAGGACAGATGTAGGGCACTAAGTCAGAGCTGTCTCACGAACCCTCATCTGCCTGTCCCAAGCAGATCCCAGGTACCAAAAGACAAACTCACCTGGAAACCATAAAGGCAGATGACACACTGGCCGTGGGGGATGTTGTTATCTGTGAGAATTTCCTTCCCTTTCTGAGATGAGAGAAGACACTGCTCAAACAGGGTGGCAGCGGCAAGAATTGTGAGCAAAACCTATCTACTACTCCCAAGAGTAACTGGCTGGACTCGACTCTTACCAAGCCAGTTCGCTACGTTGTGTTTATGCATTTGTCTTGGTGATACTCCCTCTGCTTGGAATCAATCCTTCTCTACCTCCCTGCCTCTCCCCTCACATTTGATCCTCCTAGCTTCAAAATCTAACTTAATTATTTTTCCTCTCATTAAGTCACTTTTAATATATCTTACGATGAAAATAATATACCTTGGAGAGAAAAAAAAGTTCAATTAACACTCATCTTCTGGGAGGCCTTTCTTGATTAAGCCGCCTTGTGTATCACTCCCCCACAGGGCAATGAGTTTGTTCTGGAGTTGGCTTTCAGAAAGAAAGCCAAGGCATGGACAACCCAAATGGACAGAGAATTCAAAAGGCATCAAGTTGGGCTGTGAAGCATGCATTTGCATTGATATGTGAATAGCTAATACTGTCCTCTGGAATTCCACAGAGTTCAAGGCTGCATTGTGGAGGCCTCATCTAGGAGTGCTATGGTGGTCTATCATGCCCACTCTCTTTGACTCTAGGCCACCCACCTTCATTCTATTCTGAACATTTTTCTTAAAAATTTAAAGTAAAAGAAAACAAGACTGTCCTTAATTATGTGTTTTTACTCTCAAACAAGTTATCTATGTATATTTACTTGTAGCTCTAGGGGTTGCTTCATGTGGCTTGTTTCCTTACCAGGGTATAAACTCTGAGTAAAGGAACCATGACTTTTCCTAGTCTGCTCCAGTGGCAGGCTAGCCTTCAAATGTTCATTTATCGCTAAGACCTCCCCAACCTCACCCCAGATAAGATCCATATCTTTTGCAACATTTAGTTGTCAGTGCCAAGAGAATAATGAGAAATGCATTGAAACTGAAGCAAGAAAAATGCAAGTTGAAGAGGAAAAGTAATTTTCTGTCAGGATGCTGGAACAGGCAACTTGGGGAAACCACAGAAGTGTCTTTTGGGAATTTTTTTAAATAAAGGATTCTCATCTTTCTGGATTAATTTAGGCCTCACATAATGACTCCATATGCATTTAAGATTTTAGGCCCACGGTTTCCTTTGAGAGAAACTGCTCTAGCTTGAAAGAAAGGACATTTTCCCAGGCTAGCACCTCTTACCTCGATGAGTTCATAGAGCATGGCAGTGCCCAACCCGGCCTTGGCCACATGGCCCAGCGCCTGTGAGATCCTGGAGGAAGAGGGCAAACCAAGTATTAGGCCTGCCCCCTTCCCTCACCAGGCAGAGGTATATCCTGAGTTTTCCCTGCTCTGACCAGCCCAACTTACGTGTGGATCTGTTCATCTGAGAGTCCTCGGGGATTACGGATAGAGATTTGTGGTACCTCATGGGGATACTAATGGGGGAAAATAACAAGTTACTGCTAAAGCAATCCACTCCAAGGACTCTCCCCTTCCTCCCTTTGCTGGCATAGAGTAGGGGCCTCACCTCTGCTGGGACCTGAAGCACCAGAGTAAAGCAGACATACTGTGAATCCTGGTCCTCTGCAGTGGCAGGGTGCAAAGTTATGTAGATCTCCCATGGTGAAGACCTGCAAGTAGATAAAGTGGAGACCCAGGATGTGACTGGGCAGGGGCTTGAGGGCTGGGGAGGATGGGGGTGAGACAGTAAAGTGGGCAGAGGAAGTGAGCATCAGGCTCTTTCTTTTGGAAAGATTAGAGGAATAGCCTTTGTCTACGCAAGAAAAACATCTCTCAGTCCAGGCTCACAAAGTCTTAAAACCAGATTCCATAAAGAACCCTCTCCTCATTACTAGGGGACTCCTGCCCTCCCCTAGTTGAATACATACCTGCCATGTCCTTTAATCACCTGTAGTTCATCCAGATAGATAGACTCTAACACTTCGACTTCAGAGGGAAGGACCCTAGAGAGACAGGGGTAGACAGACTCACCATTACAGCTTTCCCAGCTGAAGCCTGCTAAGGCTAATAAAGGATGGTTTTTTAGAAAAGTGGCAATCTGCCTGAATGTATTTATTAAACTCCTTAACAATGAGGGAAATATTTCCTTAAGTTGTCAAGTGGTCAGGTAGGAAGCATAGAAATCAGAATTTTAGCAATCATTTCTGCAAATAGATAAAGAAATGGATTCTCAGGTGAAATGACTAGCCAAGGCTATATAACATAGGCAGAACTGGGACCACAGCTAGGTTTCCTGACTCCCTGTTTAAGCTGCATTTCACTATCGGTTATTCCTTGGTGGCCATCTCTCTGATCCAGAAATACAGAATCCATTCATTAGCATCACAGTTACCAATATTACCCCTGCCTTTCCCTACGTCACTGTTCAGTGTGAATCCCAGTGCCCTGGCTACTGTCTAGCACCAGTCACCCCAAGCCTTCTCAAAGGAGATACCAATCTCAACACAACAGGTCTTGATGGTATAAAGGCTGCGTTGTAATAGAAGAGCCATCAGCCTTGGGGTAATAGGTACCAATCACTTACCAGCTATGTGATCTGGGTAGTAAACTTACATCTGTAAGCCTGAGTTACCCTGTCCACCACATGTAGATAATACCACCTCCTCTCTAGGATTATTGTGAAGATTAAAGGCCATTAGTTTGTATAAAGTACTTAATAGTATCTAGACCATAATAGCTAGTCTATATCCTCTTTTTTGCCTTCTCCCATAAAAGGAAAGAGGGAAGGAGATAGTTAGTAGAGTACTCTGGATGTATTTACGACTTTGGCCATCTAGTTGAGCTACATCAGTCAGTCCAGATTAGGAACCATGGTCCTATTGTAAATCAGAGGACACACATGTTTAAGCATAGAAATAGCAGTTGGGATGACACTGAAGTCGAGTGATTAGTTGAGTTCACAGCTCTACCTAGGTGATACATGGAAAAATGTATGCTTTGCTTTCTTATATTGTTCCTTCTTCACCAAGAGTAGGGCTGACCCAGCATGACCTTCATCAGTGGTTTTTTATTTTTATTTTTTTAAGCCTTTGGCAGAAACCTCAAAATATAAAAAATAAAGCTTCACACCTAACAGACAACAGTGGAATAGTTCTGGTTGATATGGGAGTGGAAGTCTCAGAGCACCACAGGCTAGCTCCTACACTCACTGCTGCTCTCTCCATGGCTCCAGTTGTCTCCTCTGAATCTTAAAAGTTCACCTGAACAGTTTGATGGTCTTAATAAAGGCCAGCACTAACTGAGCTCTCTGAAACAATGTAACACTGAGGTGTAGTCTCAGTCAAGTGGCCCTTCAATACTTCACTCACCCTAGCTGTGTGGGTCCTGGATGTGAGGCACAAGATGGGAGAGTGATAAGGTGGTGACAAAAGAGGCGGGGGGGTGGGCCTTGTAGAATGTCCTAGTACTAAGAATATAAGATTTGGGGTTACGTAGATCTGGATTCCTAGTCGTAACTTTGTTCCTTTTGGCAAATCATTTTACTTCTTTGGGATCATCTAGTCTCCTCAGGTGCCCATACCTCAGAGTTACTAATAATAAGGAGGCTTATGTTTGTTACAACTATCCTGATCCTTACAACTGTTCTATGAGGTATACGCCACACCCACTTCTCTACAGCTGAGGACACTGACTCACAGAATCTAGGTGGCCTAATCAGCATCACACAGCCAATAAAATGGGGAGTGAACCCACATTTATCCTACTTCCAAACCCCAGAGTCCTTCCAGGTTCTGGTCTTTTGGTAAGGATGCTTGAGAGAAGGACTAGGAGGGCTTTTTGTGAGGTGTAAGGCTTATCAGACAATAATCCTCATTAGTGCTGCCGGGGAGAGAGAAGGTTGAGGAAAGCGTAAGCAGAAAAAGGCTGATCCAAGGGGAAGCGGACACGGGAGCTGAAAGACATCGGTTCTGGGAGGTGAAAGGGAGGTGACGAGGTCTCATGAGCAGGCATCCCCAAGGCGCCTGAGAATATTCACTTCAGGAGACAATGGGATGGTGTGGGGCTGGAGGAGAGGGAACCGAACCGGGTAAGGCGCGGCCCGAACTGGCCTGGCCGGCGCAGACTGGGTCTTCCCTCGCTCACATCAGCGCCCCTCCACCCTCCCGTTTCCCAAGCCAGAAGCTCTCCTAGGGATGTCAGCATCTCTGCCACCCCTCAGCCCTCGCTCCACCCCATACGTCCACCGTAAGGATTGTTTGTGGCCGCCGCTAGGCTCCCGGACCAGATCCGGGCGGCCGGCCAAAGCCCATACCCCCAAAGTTACCAGTCCTCCTCCCCTGCCGCTGCCGACGCAGACGCCGCCATCTCTTCTCCGGCCCGCAGCCGGAACCGGAAATGCCCTTGGGGAAGTCGGAGGCGGAAAACTAAGTGAAGGCGGCTTGCGCCGTTTCTAGGCAACCGCAGACTCCGGGCCCTTTGTGGGGCCTGATGGTCAACAGACAGTTCGTAAGTGCTCCAGGAGCTGCCCATGGGCTGTGCGCCGTCCCTCCCACACCTCTGAACTCCTTTGCCTTCTGAACTTCTGACCAGTTCTAGTGAGTAAAATTGGTAAGAATGGGAGCCTACAGAGATCAGCAGTGGGGCTGGAGAAAAAGTATAAGTCAGGCAGCCAGAAGGGATGGGGCCCTGAAGGCCAGGGCCAGCGTCCCTCGGCCCGAGGAGCATGGAGCTCCTAGGCTGAGGGTGAGAGAGGGGCCCTGGCCAGTAAAGCACAAGGGCAGGGTTCCGGGAGGAGGTGCTGAGGGGGTTGGGAGTGGCAGGAACTTGGGGGAGGCTGAGTGGAGGGGGAAGGGGAACGTGGTGTCAGGTGGGCTCCGGGCTGAGTTGGGGGACAGGAGGGGACTGAAGAACGGGGAGGAACCCCGAGGAAACGCTATGTTTGTTCAAGATCTCATCATATTTCCATCCATTCCACCCTACCATGTTTCTGAGGCCTGCATTATTGTGAAAAAGAGGAAAAGGCAAGATGGCTAACGTTTACTGTCTCCCATGCATAAATCAGGCCTCCCAGATGTGTGGAACTGTCCCTAGATCTATAGCTCTTCACTACCCTCTCTACCTTCTTCCGTCTGGGAGATCCTGAAACCTCTGAAATGGAAAAGTACCACGTGTTGGAGATGATTGGAGAAGGCTCTTTTGGGAGGGTGTACAAGGGTCGAAGAAAATACACTGCTCAGGTGGGATATCTTTTGGTTAAGATCTGGTACCCCCAACTCCAGTGGAAAATGGGTCTAAAAGGGATGCCTTTATACCAACTTGTATTCCCAAGGCACTGATTTTTTCATACTTCTGGAGTATGAGTTCCGAAGTTGTATTACTCAGGTCCAAATTCCAGCTCCACCACTTTTGAGCCTTAGAATTATGGATAAGTTGGCTTGGTGTGGTGCCTGTAATCTCAGCACTTTGGGAGGCCAAGGCAGTTGGATCACTTGAGGCCAGGAGTTCAAGACCAGACTGGCCAATATAGCAAGACCCTATCTCTAAAAAAAAAATTTTTTTTTTTTTATTAGCCAGGTGTGGTGGAGCACACCTATAGTCCCAGCTGCTCAGGAGGCTGAGGCATGAGTTCTTGAGTCCAGGAGTTCAAGGTTGTAGTTGTTAATGAACCCAAAAGGGGGGTTCACTGTTGCTCACTACAAAGAAAGCCAATTACTGAGACAATGAGGATTGTCAAAGAAGAAAGGATTTATTGCTGGAAACATGTCAAGTGGGAGGTGGGAGGTGGGAGGTATGGACTGCCTTAAATCTGCCTCCACAACCAACAGGGCCAGGGGGTTTTCTAGAGGTGCGAGTGCAGGGCACACAAGTGCAGTGAAAAATCATGCTATTACATACATCCCATGATCAAAAAATGGTGGATAGGTCCCTACCAGGGTGGGGATTTTAGTAGTATAATGAGCTAGGGGTTAATATTGGTCATTCTTTCAGTCTCATGTACAGGCAGGATGCGGGGAGTAGGTTGCTCAGAAGGTCCTTGGGCACAATCTGTGATAGGGTGTCACTTGTCCAGTCAAACAGGTGGTAGAAGGCTTTGTAGTAGTTATCTTGTGGCTGCAAGGAGGCTCTACTGTTTCTGGGAAAGAAACTCAAAAGGGAATGCATCAGCCCAGCAGAAAGTTACAAAGTTCTGGTCAGCAAATCTTACTGGTCTGGGAACTTGAAGCACAAGAGAACTACAAAAAGAAAAACAGCTATTAAAAAATGTTTTCTTGCTTATGGAGCCAGTTACGTAGTGAGCCTTGATCATGCAACTGCACTCCAGCCTGGGTGACAGAGTGAAATCCTCTCTTTAAAAAAATAAATAACATAAAAAATTAAAAAAAAAGAATTATGGACAAGTTACTTAACCTCACTGTGTCTCAAATTCCTGTCTATAGAATGGAGACAAGAACAGTATCTGATTGATGAGGTTTGAGGATTAAATATGATGTCACACTAAATCACTTAGTACAGTGCCTGGCATCTTGTGAACAATAAATAAATATTATTATTAGTCTCTAGCATACCATGCAAGAAGAGGTAAACCACCTGAAATTATTCTTCCCTCTGCATTTTTTCTTCCTTCGCTTTCCCCTAAATCTCATCTTGGTCAGATGAGAATACCTCTCCTAGATTCCACCAAAGGAATCTGTTGGGCAGAGGCTGTTTCCTCCTGGGGTGAGGGGTGGAGGAAGCCTTGTTAAGGACAGGGTACCATGGGGAAAGTGGAGGTGGAAAACTAACAGAAATAATAAGAGTTACTCAAACAGTCTAAAGTCTTAGTTCTGGAGCTCTGAGGTTAAAGTTGAAATTATAGCTCTTTTCAATAGCGTAGTTAGGCACTAACTCTTCTCCTCACCACTGACAGGTGGTGGCCCTGAAGTTCATCCCAAAATTGGGGCGCTCAGAGAAGGAGCTGAAGAATCTGCAACGAGAGATTGAAATCATGCGGGGTCTGCGGCATCCCAACATTGTGCATATGCTTGACAGCTTTGAGACTGACAAAGAGGTATGCTTTGATGGTCTTGGGTCACCTCTCCTCCAGCAGAAGGGTCCTAGGAACTTCCCAACCTCAGAATGCATGAATCTTGAGCCACTGGTGCCACCGCCTTCTCCCTGCAGGTGGTGGTGGTGACGGACTATGCTGAGGGAGAACTCTTTCAGATCCTGGAAGATGATGGAAAACTTCCCGAAGATCAGGTATGCTTCCTGCCTTAAACTTCTCCCCACCCCTTACCTCTCTCCAGGTTAAGGACTGGTAGGGCAAGCTGAGGGCACTGACAGTCTCCATTTTAAAGACTCCTGAGAAGAATATAAGAATCTAAGTGTGTACAGAGACAGTGTGGTGAGAATAAAGTATGTGAACACTGGAGCCAAAATATCTGAGTAGGAAGCTTGTCTCTGCTCCTTACTAGCTGGGTCCCCTTAGACAAGTTACTTTAATCTCTTTGCACTTGGTTTCCTCATTTGTAAAATGGAGATGATAATGTCTGCCTCATAAGGCTATTGTGAGGATTAATGAGTGAGTTCATGTAAAGTGTTTAAATAGTTAGCTATTATTAATGTTGTTGTTATTAGGTACCTTTAGGGAAGAAGGGCCAGTGTGGTAGTACCATAGAGGCAGTAAAGATAAAGGTTGTGGTCAGGCAAAATTCGCCACCAGGACATAGTGATTAGCAGAGGGATTTGGTTGAACACATTCTCCACTCACATTTATTCTAGGGGCTTCTCTGTACCCTAGCTAGTAGACCCCCTCAGAATTCCTTATTATAGCACTCTATTTCCTTCTGAGCACTCATCACTAGTTATAAGTAATCATCTTATTTGTTTTATCTGTCTTGTTTGACTACTTCTCTTAAGGAAAGGGACTTTGTTTTATTTAATTAAGTAATGTATCTTGAATGTTTGCTAAGTGCCAGGCACCATTCTGAGCATTACTTTACATACTTTAACTCATTTAATCCTTACAATAATCGTACGAGGTAGGTGGTATCATTAAATATATTTGAAAGGCACAGAATAGATTGCTTGTGGTCATGCAGCTAGTAAGTGAGATTCAACAAATTTTTCTTGAAGGAATGATTGAATGAACAAATGAAGGAATGAATTAAGGTGAGCAAGAACTAAGGAAGGTATAATGTGAAGCTATGGAAGAAAGGGAAGGAAGAAAAGATCACACAGCAGTAGTATTAGGAGAAATCTCTGGGCTTGTCAACCGGCTCCTTCTTTGGACTTTTTCTTTGTTTCTCCTGCCTGTTCGACTCTTAGGTTCAGGCCATTGCTGCCCAGTTGGTGTCAGCCCTGTACTATCTGCATTCCCACCGCATCCTGCACCGAGACATGAAGCCCCAGAACATTCTTCTTGCCAAGGGTGGTGGCATCAAGCTCTGTGACTTTGGGTAAGGATTCTGTGCTTCTCACTGTGCTTCCAGTTCTGCAGAGAGTCTTATCTTAGACCATATGCTTGACCTACTTGGGTCTCATTTTAGAACCTGAGATGGAGACTGGGACTCCTGCTGGGTCTTTTGGAACTTAATTAAGGGTGCTCACCCTGCTCCAGTTTGGGATATCTCATACTGTGATAGGTAGTAGTGACCAGGTGTAGAATATCTTTTCCCTTTCCACTTCCCATCATCTTCTGCAGATTTGCTCGGGCTATGAGCACCAACACGATGGTGCTGACATCCATCAAAGGCACACCACTCTATATGTCTCCAGAGCTGGTGGAGGAGCGGCCATATGACCACACAGCAGACCTCTGGTCTGTGGGCTGCATACTGTATGAGCTGGCTGTAGGCACCCCTCCCTTCTATACCACGAGCATCTTTCAGCTGGTGAGCCTCATTCTCAAGGACCCTGTGCGCTGGCCTTCCACCATCAGTCCCTGCTTTAAGGTAATGAATACTGAAAGGGAGATTACTTTTGCTTTGGAAACCTATTTCCCTCTACCTCCGTTCCCTTTTCCAAAATCCTTTTCCAGACCTGGACAGGCTTTGCAGTTACTGAATGAATGCAGGAGCTGGGCCAAGCAGCCTTGCTTTTCTACTGCAGTGGCTTATTCTGGGAAGGTGTTCTGGGGTCTGCCAAACTGGGGAATGGTAGCCTTTGTTTGAGCCAGGCTGTGCTTTATCACTAGGTAAATTCAAGACATCGGAGGCAGATCCAGTGTTGCTAAGTGTTAAGTGCCAGGTCCTTTTACATGCCCGCTATTCTACTTATTTCCTATCAGATGCAATGTCCACGTGATATCTAGATATTGCCCACACAGCTTTCGGTCCTTTTCAGACATCTGCATGGCCAGAGCTGGTGGAACTGACTCAGTGATTAGGGGTAGATGGTAGAGGTGGTGCTTGCTCACTGTAGCTAAGTCTCAGCAGGCTTGAGAAGGGAATGCGGGACAGAGAGGAGTAGAACCGTTTTTATTTTTTATTTAGGGCAAGATTGTGGGCTGTCAATGGAATTTAAATGTCATCTTCTCCCAGAATAAAATCTCATTACAACTTTCCTTTGCTTTGTCTAAGATGAGAAGGGATAAGTTTCTCCCAAGCCTATTTAGTTTGGGAGATCCAAATAATTATCAAAAAGAATCTAACAAAGGAAACTCAATTGGGGGAGGTGTATGTAGAATATTCATTTTCCCTTAGGGCAGATATGCAGGTATCTTCAGCAAGAGCTGTAGTTGTACAGATCCCCTTGTATAAGTGGTGGTCTGTTTAACTGTAGAACAGTGGTCATAATCAATTAGTACCTTCTATTATTGTTTCAGGCCCAATTGAGGATTTTCCAAGGACACCTGATAATAGATGTACCCTTTTCAGAAACAGTCTCCCTACCCCTCCACCTCTGAAGACTTGCTGAAAGATTTTTGTTTTTGACTGCTCCCAAACACATCTTTACACAGTTAATTGTGTGTGTGAGTGTGTTTTTAACCATAAATGCATCTGTTCCTACACAGCCACAAATAAACCATAATCAAAAGGAGGGCAAGTTGGACATGGTAGTGTGCACCTATAGTCCCAGCTACCCAGGAGGCTGAGATGGGAGGATCACTTGAGCCCAGGAGTTTGAGACCAGCGTGGGCAATGTAGCGAGACCCCATCTCAAATTTTAAAAAAAGGAAGGGATGGCAAAGTGAGCAGTTTGGAACTCTTTTGAATGTTTGCTTTCTGAAGATGATTGTGAAGGTGACATCCCCTTTTTCTCCCACTTTTTCCTCCTTTCTTCACAAAGTTGGTGACATTGAGATTTCTGTTTTTACTTCTGGGGATACAAAATGTCCATCAACAGGAATTGGGACACTCTAGGAGGTGAGACAGTGATCTGTCCATGATTTCAGCCAGGAAAATGGGGCCTAAGACAAGGGTTACAGAGGAAGTGATCAAGGGCAGCTAGTCTGCTGTGAGAATGGATGTAGGAATCTTATTTTGCCAGTTCTGCTGATAAGGTTGAGAGCCTCGAGGGAAGTGAAAGAAGGGCTGATGGGACATTTTTTCTCTCCACAGAACTTCCTGCAGGGACTGCTCACCAAAGACCCCCGGCAGCGTCTGTCCTGGCCAGACCTCTTACACCACCCCTTTATTGCTGGTCGTGTCACCAGTGAGTCATCAGGGTTCCTAGGGCTCTTTCACTTCCCAGTACTTTCCTCGGTCTACCCCCCTTTGCTATTCTCCTAGCAACCCTATTCTCTCTTTGTCATTTTGTCGAAAGGGTCTTCTTCCTTAGAAGCCTGGAGACACTCAAGTTGTCCCTTGCCAAGTGGACATGGTGGCTATGTCTTCCCCCTCTCCCCTCCCTACAGTAATAACTGAGCCAGCAGGCCCAGATTTGGGCACCCCATTCACCAGTCGCCTGCCCCCAGAACTTCAGGTCCTAAAGGAGGAACAGGCCCATCGACTGGCCCCCAAGGGCAGTCAGTCTTGCATCTTGCGTCGGGCCTGTAAACGCATGGCTGAGGAGGCCAAGCAGAAGGTGTGTGGAGCAGAGGAAGATACATAACATGACCAGACTAGTGACTGGGGGAGTTGGAGAAGGAGAGTGATTTCCTAAGGTTGGGAAGGGGCCATGAATAGGCTGCCTGATGGCAACAAAATATTTCTAATCAATGTCTCCCACCCATATTCCACAGAAACACCAGAACACAGGACCCGCTCTTGAGCAAGAAGACGGGACCAGCAAGGTAGCTCCTGGAACAGGCCCTCTACCCAGACTAAGAGCCACTCCTCAGGAATCAAGCCTCCTGGCTGGGATCTTGGCCTCAGAAATGAAGAGCAGCTGGGCTGAGTGGGGGACTGGAGAGGCCCCCCCTGCACCTTGGTGAGGACAGTATCGCTAGGGATTTGTAGGGCGAATCTTTGACTCTACCCAAAGCAAATATGAAATGGTTCCTATCACTAGCCACTGCCTAAATATGGACAGGGCCCTAGGAGTCTGAGTCCTGGGTTCTTGGGTTCTAATTACAGATGCTTTCCTGATTCATCAGGAAACCTGGGAACTTTCTCTTCTTTATGCCTCAGTTGTACATAGACTGGAAGGGAAAGGATTGTCTCCTTCCAAAGGGAAGATTGTTTGAGTTGAGAGCAGAGTGAAAACTGCAAAGTAGACTTGACAATGAGACCTAAAGTGGAAGGACAAAGATACTTGTGTAGTGGTCAACGTATCCTGTACTGGTCGTATTCCATATCCCAGAAAGAAGTCTCCTCTATCTAATCCTATATGGTTTATTTCTCATTCTTATCCTAGGCCTAGGGGGAGGGCCAAGTTAATGTACCCTAAGACTTACAGGTCTGGAACTCATCCTACTCCCTGGCTTCCTCTGGCAGGGAAAACCGGATCACTTCAGATTGTGAACAAGCATTCCCAGAGCCAAGACCAGAGGTGGTGAGCCAGCAGAGCATCGATGCAGTGGACGTAGAACATGAGGTGAGCCCTAGGGGCTCTTCTTGGCCTTGTCCCTGCCATGAGTTGTTGGGTCTAGGTAGATACTTTTCTAGAACAGTATTCCCAACAGTGATTCCCAACCCTCTAGGTATGAGCTCCCTTTATGTTAAAAATTGCTGTATTATTAATTTATAGATTTTAATTGCACAGTATCTGAACATGTAATTTTTAAAAATTAGGGCTGGGCATAGTGGCTCATGCCTGTAATCCTAGCACTTTGGGAGCCTGAGGCAGGAGGATTGCTTGAGAACAGGAGTTTGAGACCAGCCTGAGCGAAGGTGAGAGAGGCTGTCTCTACAAAAAATAGAAAAATTAGCCCAGCATGGTTGTTTGTGCCTGTAATTCCCGCTACTTGGAAGGCTGAGGCAGGAAGAAGCCCAAGTGACAGAGCAAGACCCTATCTCAAAAAAAAAAAATTGGAACATATAGGTAAAAATGAAAGTCCTTCTTGAGCCTGACCTTAGTCCCAGAGGTGACCAGTCATTAACTTATTCTGTTCCCTTCCAGAGTTTCTGTATCTTCATATACATATATATGCGCACAGAGCAATATATACAGTTTGGCTGTTTTTACATTACTGAGTTCATACTATCTGTATTAATTTGCATCATACCTCTTTTACCATATAATCTGTTTTAGGGATCTTTCTACACTAGAGAATGAGAGCATATAGTTCTACCTCAACTTTTTGTGTTTTTTCTAGGGTTTTAACTTTTTATTTTGAAATAAATTCAAACTTAAAGAATAATTATGAGAATACCATAAAGAATTCCTGTATACCCTTGTCTTAGTCTATTTTGTGCTGTTATAACAGAATACCTGAGATAGGGTAATTTATAAAAAACAGAAATTTATTTCTCACAGTTCTGGAGGCTGGGAAGTCCAAGATCAATGTGCCCACAGGTTAGGGCCTAGTCTTCAAGATGGCACCTTGAATGCTGAGTCCTCCAGAAGGAAGGAATGCTATGTCCTCACATTGCAGAAGAGCAAGCCCACTCCCATAAACCCTTTTTATAACATAGTCCACTGATGAGGGCAGAGCCCTCATGACCTAACCACCTTCCACTAGGCCCCACCTCCCAACACTGTTGCATAGGGAATTAAGTTTTGGAGAGGACAAAAACATTCAAACCATAGCAATCTTTTTACCCAGATTGACCAGTTGTTAAAGTTTTGTCATAATTGCTTTATGATTCTCTCTATATGGACATATCTTCTTTCTGACTCATTTTAGGGTAAGTTGCAGACATGCCCCTTTACCCTTAAATACGTTCGTGCATTGTTCACTTGGCACTAGCACAGTACAATTGTAAAAGTCATAAATTTAACATTGATATAATACTGTTATAATAAATAGATTAATAATCTATAGCCCATATTAAAATTTTGCCAATTGCTCCAGTAATGTCCTTTATAAACAATTTTTTTCTTTCCTAGTCCACAATCCAATCTAGTATCACACATTGCATTTAGGTGTTATACCTCATTAGTCTCCTTTGATCTGGAACAATTGCTAGTCTTTCTTTGTCTTTTGTAACTGACAGTTTTGAAGTACATAGTTATTTTGTAGGATGTTCCACAAATTGATATTTTCTCATGGTTAGATTCAGGTTATACATTTTTGGTAGGGATACAACATAAGTGATAATTCTCAGCACCACAGTCTTTTTGATAACCTCATAGTGTTTTCTAATATGGATGTACCATGATTTTTTATTTCCCTAGTGACTGACTTTATGATGTTTCCCTTTTAAACTTTCTGTAAACCATGCTGCAGTGGACATCTTTCTAGGTCTCTCCTTATGCACACATACCAGAGACTTTCCAAGAGACTTTTCAAGACCCCTCGCATACTGCCAGCTATACCTTTTTAACATATTCACTGCCACACTAGAAAAAAATTTTTTTCCACGGGGTCCTGGTGTTTTATCAAAACAAAACGATCCTTTCTAATTTGTTATTTTTTATTGTTTCCAGTTTGTGAGTTATATGCAACTCAATCCACATTTTTAGAATTAAATTGTCAATATTAATTGTAACAATAAGAACATCAACAAGTTAAGATTTTCACAAACCAACTGCAGGGTTTTGCTTCATGAGGCCTCTGGCTCAAAACTAGCCTGAGTTAAATACAACTGACCTGGCAGTCAGTGTGTTAAACTGGTGCCTGAGGAAATACGTCGGTGCTAAATGAGTCAATGGATTCTTGCGTTACTTCATGATTCCCCAGGGTTTGTAACCACAGGTAGGGAGCTACTGCCTTGAGATTTACACGCTCCTCCTGACCGCTCTCTTCCCCCTCTGCCTCAGGAGCCAGACAGTGATGATGAGTGGCAGCACCTGTTAGAGACCACCGAGCCTATATCCATTCAACTGAAGGCCCCTCTCACCCTGCTGTGTAATCCTGACTTCTGCCAGCGCATCCAGAGTCAGCTGCACGAGTCCGGAGGGCAGGTAATGGATAGAAGGATGCTGTGGAAGGGATTTGAGATTATTTTCACAGATGAAGCATTAAAATACATTGACATAAAGAGAAAGGGAAAGTTTGTCCTTTTCTAATTCTTTCAGACTATTTGTTTAGCTTGAGGAGGTTTGCTTACCTCCATTAGTAACACGGAAAGAGCAGGCCTCCGGTTTCTTTTTCTGAAGGGAAAATTTTTATGTAGAGCAGGGGTCAACAAACTTTTTCTGATGGTAAATATTTTAGGCATTGTGGGCCAAGAGGCAAAAATGGAGGATATTATGTAAGTACTTATATAATGAGGGAAAACACATTTCCACAAAATTTTAATTCCTGAAATTAAAGTGTAAATGTAACAATTGAGTATACAATATTTTGTACTACAGGTATACTAGTAAGAAGAATAAGATCCTCTTTGGGGGGATAATATTTTGCTCAATTAGCATTCAAAGTTAGTGTTCCCTCCTACAAAGCCTTTCTTTGCTTCTCTGAAACACAGTGCCCTCTTCCTTGCTGAGAACGCAGCAAACTATGTTGCTTGTGTCACTTTCCCTCTCTTTTCTTTAACTATTTTTTAAACGACTTTATTGAGGTATAGTTTATGTACCATAAAATTTATTCATTTTTGATGTATAATCAATGATTTTTAGTAAATTTGCCAAGTTGTGAAACTATCATCATAGTACAGTTTTAGAACATTTTCATCACACCAATAAGATCCCCGATACCCATTTATAGTCAGTCATCATTCTCAGTCCTAGGTAACCACTAATCTACTCTCTATTTCATAGATTTGCCTTTTCTGGACATGTTACATAATTGGAATTATATAGTATACAGTCATTTGTGACTGACATCTTTCTCTTAGCATGATGACTTTGAGGTTTATTCATGATGTAACATGTATCAGTATTTCATTCCTCTTTATTGCTGATGAGTATTGCATTGTATGGATGTATCACATTTTGGTTATCTACTCACCAATTGGTGGACATTGGTTGTTTCCACTTTTTGGCTTTTATGAATAATGCTGCTATGACCATTCACAAGCAAGTCTATGTATAGACATATGTTTTCATTTCCTTTGGGTAGATACCTAGGAATGGAATTTCTGGGTTATCTGGTAAATTTATATTTAACATTTTAAGAAACTGCTGAACTATTTTCCAAAGTGGAGCACCATTTTACATTCCCACCAGCAACATGTGAGGGTCCCTGTTTCTCCACATCCTTGCCAACATTTATTATTATCTGGCTTTTTTGTTATAGCTATTCTAGTAAACATGAAATAGTATCTCATTGTTGTTTTAATTTGCATTTCACTAATATGCATGTGGAGCATCTTTTCATGTGCTTATTAGTCATTTGCATATTTCTTTGGTGAAATATCTATCCAAATGTTTTGCTCTTTTTTTTGTTTTTTTGAGACAGAGTCTCGCTCTGTTGCCCAGGCTGGAGTGCCCTGGCATCAGCCTAGCTCACAGCAACCTCAAACTCCTGGGCTTAAGCAATCCTTCTGCTTCAGCCTCCCGAATAGCTGGGACTACAGGCATGCGCCACCATGCCCGGCTAATTTTTTTTTCTATATATATTTTTAGCTGTCCAGATCATTTCTTTCTATTTTTAGTAGAGATGGGAGGGTCTCGCTCTTGCTCAGGCTGGTTTCGAACTTCTGACCTCGAGCGATCCTCCTGCCTCGGCCTCCCAGAGTGCTAGGATTACAGGCATGAGCCACTGCGCCCGGCCTTGCTCATTTTTTTCATTGGGTGTGTCTTATACAGTTGTAAGAGCTCTTTATTCAACTCTATATTCATTCTCAATACAAGACCTTTATCATATAGATGATTTACAAATATTTTCTGCCAGTCTATGGTTTGTCTTTTCATTCTCATCTCATAAGAGTGTCTTTTGAAGCACAAAGATTTTGAATTTTGATGAAGTCCAGTAACCACTTTTTTCCCTTTGTGTATTATGCTTTTTTTTTTTTTTTTTTTTGAGACAAGAGTCTCACTCTGTTGCCCGGGTTAGAGTGCCATGGCGTCAGCCTAGCTCACAGCAACCTCAAACTCCTGGGTTCAAGTGATCCTTCTGCCTCAGCCTCCCGAATAGCTGGGACTACAGGCATGCGCCACCATGCCCGGCTAGTTTTTCTATATATATATTTTTAGCTGTCCATATAATTTCTTTCTATTTTTAGTAGAGACGGGGTCTCGCTCTTGCTTAGGCTGGTCTCTAACTCCTGACCTCAAGCGATCCTCCCAACTCGGCCTCCCAGAGTGCTAGGATTACAGGCGTGAGCCACCGCGCCCAGCCTGTATTATGCTTTTGGTGTTATATATAAGAAATTTTTCCCAACCCAAGGTCTTGAGGATTTTGTCTTATGTTTTTTTTTCCAAAATTTTTTAGTTTTAGCTTTTACATTTAGGTCTCTGACCCATTTTGAGTTGATTCTTTTAATATAATGTGAGAGAAGGATCTAAGTTCATCTTTTTGCGTGTGGATGTACAGTTGTCCTAGCACCATGTGTTGAAAAAAACTGTCATTCCCTCATTGAATCACCTTGGTACCTTGCATTTGTCTTTTTTCACTAACACATCATCCTCCTAGTATTGAGTAACTTTTAATGTGGGGAAGCAGGTTGAAAGCTCTGCCTTTAGAGATATGACTCCCAGAGTTGGAGTTCCAGCTAAACTACTCATTAGCTAGGTGATCTCTGGCTACTTAACCTGTCTAGAAGCTTCAGTTTCCTCATCTATAAATGAGTAATCCTATTTACTTCACAATGTTATTATAAAGATTAAATGAGCAAATAAATGCCAAGATTTAGAACAGTGAATGGTGTGTTGTAAAACATTTGATGTAAATGTTATTCTATTTTTGAAGAAAAACCATTTAAAAACATAATACTGTGCTTAGCTTGTAGATTGTGTGCAAATAAGTGTTGAGCTAGATTTGGCTTGTGGGCCATAGTTTGTTAACCCCTGATCTAGAGTTGAATAACATTGTTTTGTGTCCATTGTTTTTAATTTTTGGAAGCATGTGTGTATGTTTTGTTTTTAAGGTGAAGGGCTGGAGAAGGGAGAGAGCAAATAGGAATGGCACTGGTTCTGACACACAGATCCTAGGGGGAGGTCCCCTGCCTCTTGGTCACTGGTGTCGGTATCAGGTGACTTGACTATCTATAGTTCTCTTCCTTGGTACAGTTCCCCTGTTTCCCTACTCTCCTTCTGTGGGTTTTAGATCCCCAAAGAAAGGAATGCAAACATTTGGTCTGCTTTACCAGCTCCTTGGGGATACATGGTATCTGTGGCTCTCCTTCTTTTACCTCCAATAATATCAATGGCTGCCTCTTTCCCTCCTGTCACCCCAGATCCTGAAAGGCATCCTGGAGGGTGCTTCCCACATCCTCCCTGCTCTCCGGGTTCTGAGCAGTCTTCTGTGCAGCTGCAGTGACTCTGTCCCCTTGTATTCCTTCTGCCGGGAGGCAGGGCTGCCTGGGTTGCTGCTCAGTCTACTCAGGCACAGTCAGGAGAGCAACAATATCCAGCAGGTAAGCACCATACCAGGGGCCTCTGAAGACTGATAGAAGGTTCTATTCCTTGTATTTCTCTCCTTCGGATTGCCATCTCTATTTGGCCCGACTTTTACTTTCTTTCCTCCTCTTTAGAGTTAGCAGACCTCATCAATTGCAAAGTACAGTGTCTTATGGGGCCAGGAAGATAATGTCAGTCAGTGAAGCAGGCTATGTGTGTGACCATACGAGTAGTGGGGAATATGATAAAGTGGAGATCACATGCCCACTTTAAATGAGGCATCCTCTCCTCAGCTCCAGCCCACTGTTGCCATGTGGAAATACGGACCCAGTATTGCCAGATCCTCCAGTTTTCTGAGAGAAGGTAGAAATTGAGATTTTTCCGCATAATTTCCCAATATTTAGAGTACTATGCTTTAAATTTATTTGATCCTAGGCTTTATTGACCTGATCTTACAGAGCAGGGTATTGATGTTCAGAGATTAACTAACTCATACACAGTCACTAACTTTTAAATGGTTGCACAGACAGAAAATGGAAGAGCTAGGATTGAGACTCAATGTGTTTGGGACTATACCTTATCCATGCTGTGTCCTGCTGCAGCTGGGAGGAGAGAATGGAGAACTGTTCCAGGGTCAGAGTAAATGTTTAATAGGGCCTGGACTGAGGCAGTTGGAAAGCTGATGAGTATGAATCTTGGGTGATTTTAAGGAATTTAGAAAAAAAAGTTTTTTGAAAAATAGAACCTCCTACACTCCAAAATGCTATTCAGGCTAAATAAGACAGATAGTTCCAAGCTGTTTACAGCCCACTGGCTGACACTTTGTTACCTCTAGATCTTCTCTCTCTGCCTATACTTCTCTTTCCCTTGTTCCTTTCTGATTAGTCAACTTGACTGGATCTTTGTGCATCTTTTTTCCTGCTTTTTCTGTTCTTTGTCTCCATCCTCCACATTGCCCTTTTTATTTCTCTCCTCTTCCTTGATAGCAATCTTGGTATGGGACCTTCTTACGGGACCTGATGGCTGTGATTCAGGCCTACTTTGCCTGCACCTTCAATCTGGAGAGGAGCCAGACAGGTGACAGGTGGGATAAAAGGCACTTTTGCACCATTGGCCGGTTTGGCTTCAGTTTCTACCCCATTTCTTCCCCTCCCTACTAGAAAGAGGCCAAGTGAGAAGAAGCTATGATTTGTCATGGGTTTAGGGATTAGCTGAGTGGCCCATCAGTACCCAGCTGGTCTTCTTAAGGACCCTAAGGTACCTCCAACTTTGTGCTAAGACTTTCAGGTTCTAAGAGTCAGCAGTCACCATGATCCTAAATGGAAGAGTCAAGATGTGAATAACCTAGAGAAAATGGCAAAGAAGGGGCTTGAAGGATGTAAATGTTGAGACTGTGTATGTGTGTGTGTGTGTGTGTGTGTGTGTGTGGTGTGTGCACATGCTTAGCAGGGCAGAAGGGAGGAGCATTCCGATGTGTCCCTTTTCAGAGGTTCTCCTACCTACCCTACCCAGAACTGACCCATTCACTGTATCTGGGCTTTTAGTACAGAGATGAGAAGAAACCACGGGCTCATTTTTTCCCAGCCTACAGGTGTTTCAGGAGGCTGCAAGCCTCTTTCTGGATCTCTTGGGGAAATTACTGGCCCAACCAGATGACTATGAACAGACTCTGCGGAGGGACAGCCTTATGGTAATCTGCTTCCACTTCCAGATTTCTATCTTTTCTGTCATTCTCCATGTTTCTCCCATCCTCTTTCTTATGACTATATAGGGTCAGATTAAGTTAATAACAACAAACATTTGTTAACTTCCCACTATGTGCCATATGCTGTGTGAGTAACAGAAAGTCCTTGTCTTCAAGGGACTAGGGATGGTCCAGTAGGGGACAGGAAAAGTGATTAAGGACAACAGTGAAAATTACATTAGAACTTTGCATAAAATGCAGGAACACCACTGAAGAAGATGCAGTTGTCACTATTTGGGGGGTCATAGAAGAAATCTTGAACAAATGCAGTCACCTATGCTAGGATTTGAAGAAAGCATAGCAGTTTGCAGGTGGATGAGGCAGGAAAGTAGGGAGGACATTCCAGACAGAAAGAGCAACATATATAAAGGCCCAGAGGCATTAAGCAGTTTGGCATGTTTCAGGGTATCACAGATAGAAGTACTAATATTTCTTCTTGAAGAGACTTGCAGATCCTCTAGTATTTCCCAAACTTGTTTGTCCTAAGGACTAGTAAACTATGCAATTCTTGTCCTTATTCCTTGGAGATGAAGGGCAGGAGAATGGAGGATTGAATGAGACAATAGCTGAGTTTTGACTGATCTCAGAGAAAATAATTAGAGAAAAAGACCTACATGCAAGGAAGTAAACAATTGCCTGGTCATTGATGAAATGGGTAATTGGGAACACAGGTCTGGGCTACATTCCTGTCTCCAGCTAGCAGTCCATTCAAAATTTCCTAGTCTGAGATCCTATTTTAATATCCCTCATCCTTTCAAGTCAGGCAGCTTTTAATGATTCACCTAAATTTCAGCCAGCAGTGACTCATGTTATTGACCGGCCCTTCTTATGTCATTTTGTAATGAGTAGCATAGGGAGTTTGGAATCATTATCCCACCTCCTGAAATTCTGAATCAGCAGGACTGAGTTGGGAGGGACCCAGGAATCTCTAGGAATTCTTACACTCATGATCCACAGATAACACTTTGAGAAACATCATCTAGGGAGCAGCTGATCAGAGAATAGGATTGACACCTATAATTCTTATCCTTGAAGCATGAATGAAGGCAATTATCATGTACTATCTGTGTGAGGAATGCTTAGAATTAGACAGCTCTTGCCCTGGGTTTTTATCCTCTTTACTCAGGTTCTCAGGATATTCTTGGTTTTTACACTAAGGCCAGTCAGTTTTCTGATGCCCTGATGCTACCTCTGTACTTGTTTCCTTTAGTGCTTCACTGTCCTGTGTGAAGCCATGGATGGGAACAGCCGGGCCATCTCCAAAGCCTTTTACTCCAGCCTGCTGACTACACAGCGGGTTGTGTTGGACGAGCTCCTTCATGGCTTGACAGTTCCACAACTCCCTTTCCACACCCCTCCAGGTAGCCAGCATGGGGAGGGGAGGTTCTCTTGACTTAATTGTTGTGTAGGTCAGGCTCTTCTCTGTCTACTGCCATCACCTAGAATAGTGCCTGGCATTTAGTGGGTGCTCAGTAAATAACTATGACCTGAAATAATGAATGGGGATCTGAGAGAAACAATCAGACCTCACCCACCATTCTTTGCTTTTCTCCAAAGGAGCCCCACAAGTGAGCCAGCCACTGCAGGAGCAGAGTGAGGATCTACCTGGAGCCATTTCCTCTGCCCTGGCAGCTATATGCACTGCTCCTGTGGGACTGCCTGGCTGCTGGGAGGCCAAGGAGCAGGTCTGACCTTCACTTGCTTGTTCCTCTCATCCCTACTGCCAGAGGAGTTGGGGAGGCTGGTCCCAGTTTCTTAGAAAGGCAGAAAAACAAGCTTTTATGCCTCTCCTTATTCACCAGTTCCAGAAACAGATGCTCCCACTATGGGTCTGGGCCACTTGTAGAACATGATATAGCCAGAATCCCAGAGCCTGTGGCCAGCTGGGGAGGGAGAAAGCTCAGTGACAAACGGCCCAGGTGGGAGGGCAGCTGATCAGAAGCCACCGGTGATGCTTTCTCAAGGCCTCAGGACTCAGCTTTCTTGCTCCCTGTTGGCCAGTAACACTTTCCTCTGTACCTGCCTATACTGGGGTCAAACGAGGCCATGACTTTGGTTCTCCATTGGGCATGAAGTTGGGATTGGAATGGGGTCTGAGGCTTCTGGTGAACCTGGGAAGAACGACTAACAAGGGATTGAGAATCCTGATCAGTTGGAGATATGTGAGGAATAGATTGTAATGGGATAGGATTGAGTTTCAGGTATGTCTCCACAGGTCTGTCGGCACTTGGCAAATCAGCTGACTGAAGACAGCAGCCAGCTGAGGCCATCCCTTATCTCTGGCCTGCAGCATCCCATCCTGTGCCTACACCTTCTCAAGGTACTTGCTTCTAACTCCTGGCACCTCAGATTACTTTTTAACTCCTAGGTCAGAGAGAGAGACACAGACAGACACAGGGACTGAGAGAGAAGAGACCAAGAGAGGGGGACTGAGAGAAAGAGATGGAGAGAGATGGAAAGAGACTGATCAAGAGACCCCCTTGTAGGACTCCTTTCTGCTTTTAAATCTGTTAAATTGAGATGACCCCACTTTTAGCCAGTCTTCACCAGAACTGAGAAGTGTTCCTGTCTCCCTGTCTCACAGCAAGAGGCAGAAGTTCTTTCACACTCCCAAGTGTGGATACCCAATCTGTTGAGAGGGTGGCCTGCTTTTCAGCTGAGCCTTCCAATCTCAGAGCCCAGAGCTGCTCCGCCTCACTGAAAGACTCTTTCCCACCCCCTTAGGTTCTTTACTCCTGCTGCCATGTCAGTGAGCGCCTGTGCTATCTTCTAGGGCAAGAGTCCCTGGCCTTGGAGTCACTGTTGATGTTGGTCCAGGGCAAGGTAGGCCAGCAACACAGGTAGGTGTCTCATAGTGGCCCCACCATCTCAGTCAGAGGTGGTTCTGATATCTTAGGTTTTCTTTATAGGTAAAAGTAGTGGATTGGGAAGAGTCTGCTGAAGTGACACTCTACCTCCTCTCCCTTCTTATCTTTCGGCTCCAAGATCTACCTTCTGGGTGAGTCATAAAGTAGAGTCTCTCCACTGAAATCTACCCACATAGCTAATCCTGACACAGAATATGGGGAATAGCACCCAAAACCCATCCTTAGGAGTGATTGGGACAGAGAGAGTGAAGCTTTCTCTACAAAGAATAGACCTAGATTCCCATCAACTTTGTGCCTTGTTTGTGGACATACAGCCTAGGTGAAGGGCACCATCTAAGGGAAAGGGAAGGCCACTTACCTACCTCCTTTGTCACTGCTGCATCCCTTGATGTGTCTCCTTATTCCAGAATGGAGAAGCTAGGCAGTGAAGTTGCTGCTCTCTTTACCCATTCACACGTCGTCTCTCTTGTGGTAAGTTGTCACCCTTCATCTTCCTCCCCTTTTCACCCTCTCATTCAACCCTTCTGGGAGCGGAGGATTCACTGCCCTATTTGCAGCCGTTGCTGGAGGCATTCTTTTGACCAGAACAGAGACAAAAATCCTCTCTCTGCCTGTCCTGAACACCATTCAGATTTGGACATTTCTCTCCTCTACCTCTCCCACAGAATGCAGCCGCCTGTCTATTGGGACAGCTTGGTCAGCAAGGGGTGACCTTTGAGCTCCAGCCCATGGAATGGATTGCTGCGGCCACACATGCCTTATCTGCCCCTGCAGAGGTGAGGCCTCCCAGGGAAGGCACAGACTGCATTCAGAGGGAAAGCGCTGAGCAAGCCCAGAGTAAACTGAGGAATGGAAAAGGAAGTCCTTCCTTTCCTAGGCTTCCATCCCAGATAATTGGTCCCTTGAGCCCAGACTGGTCAGGGCTTCAGATTTCTGGAGAGGGAGGAAGGGAAGGAAGGAGGAAGGGAGCCCAACTAAGTTTTCTGGGGAGTAAGATGTCCCTGCCTACTTCAGTCCCCTCTTCCAGAAGCTCATGCTCTTGTTGTCAAAGTCCTTCCTAATGTGCGGTTTCTTCCCCTCAAGTGCAGTTTCCACTCTGCTTGTTCTCCTTAACTGAGATAGAAAAGGTGGCTGACATCCTGTGAATTCCTCAGGAACTCAGTCCATTATGTAGCCTCCTTTCTGCTTTCTCTGTTTCCAGACCTTTGCCACCTTTCCTTTTTAGATCTTTTGGAACTCATATTTCCCTCATTTTGTAAAAAGAAGGATAGAATTCATAATTAAATTATTGTCATCCCTTATATACAAAGAATTCGTTGTAGTTTATAAAGCACTTTTCACACAAGTCATCCCATAATGCATTTTAAAGATAGACACATCGAATGTAATATTCTTATCTGCTTTTTCCAGGCGAAGTTAAGCTTCAGAGAGGCTGTATTGTTAGTGATAGGCTCCTGGATGAATGAATGTCAGTGCTAAGTCAGAACTCTGGGAGCCCTCAGAGACTCTTCCCCATTATTCCTCCATCCAGCTGCTTCCTGCAGGTCCCATATATTCTACCTTCCAGTTGACTGTCAATTCTGTTCCCTCCATGGCACCATCACTGACCTGCCTTAGTTTAGAGGCCACCCCATCCCTCTCAGGGATCTGCATTCTTCTTGCCTCTCTTGGACAGGTCCGGCTGACTCCACCTGGTAGTTGTGGATTCTATGATGGCCTCCTCATCCTTCTGCTGCAGCTCCTCACCCAGGTATAGGTGCATCATGGGATGGATGAGATGTATGGAGAGAGCAACTGGGCATTTTGAGAGAGGCACTGGACAATAGGAATGAAGACGCAACCCACACTTGCCTCTCTTCTCAAACTAATCAAACTAGCCTTAGAATTGCCCCACCTGCCCTCAGTATGGGCCCTTTGAAGGAAACTGTTCAGCTACATCCCTTGGGATTCAGTGGGGAGAAATCTCTAGTTTTCAGCAGATATACACTTGTGTTGAGAAGTCAGGGAGTTAAGGTGTGACAAGAAAGAGGAATAAGACAACAGGTAAATACAAGGTGGGGAAACAGAAGGAATTACTTCTGGGACTGTCTTCCATGTAGGTCAGGGACAGGAATGAAAAAAGGCATTTGGACTCCTGATTTCTGCCTCCCCATCCACTCTCTTTCACTTTTGTCTCCAGCAGGGGAAAGCTAACCTGATCAGGGATGTGGCTAACTCAGAAATGTGGACCATTTTGTGGCACCGCTTCTCCATGGCCCTGAGGCTACCCAAGGAGGTATCTGCACAGGAAGAGGAGCTATTGCTTTCCAGTCCACGGAGCCCAGAGCCAGATTGGACTCTGATCTCACCCCAAGGTATCTTTCTGTCAGATCAGCATGGCCTCCTTTGTGAAAGTGTATTGATCCCTCTTCAAGAAGAGGCAGCCTAGAACTGGGCTAACCCACAGAGATTTCTTCTACTGCTGTCTGGGGAGAGGATGGCAAAGTCTGCAATGGAGCTGCTTAAGGATGGGGAAGGGGCTGAATAGATGGCAACCCTGGGAGCTATGAGGAAGCAAAGGCATCTGGGCCTCTTGCCTGCCCCACTGGGTCTCCATTCTCCGTGTTTCCAGGAATGGCAGCCCTGCTGAGCCTGGCCATGGCCACCTTCACCCAGGAGCCCCAGTTATGCCTGAGCTACCTGTCCCAGCATGGAAGTATCCTCATGTCCATCCTGAAGCATCTGCTTTGCCCTAGCTTCTTGCGTCAACTTGACCGGGCGTGAGTTTGAGTTAGAGGAAGGAGAATGGAAGATCCAGAGAGTTGGCAATGAGGAGGGAGGGCAGGAGGAGAAGGGAGGAGAGAAGTCACTGGTAGATTGAGCTATAAGGCAAGAAATAGGATAAGGACTAAGCTGGAAACTTAAGGAGTCACTGAAATTGGAGAAGGGAGCTAGGGAAAGGAACCTGATAAAAGGGAGGGAAGAATTATAAAGGGTAAGTGAGCAAAACCAAGTCTCTTCTTCTACACTCCCCTTCTTAGGCCTCATGGGTCTGAGTTTCTCCCTGTTGTGGTGCTATCTGTCTGCCAGCTCCTCTGTTTCCCCTTTGCCCTGGATGTGGATGCTGACCTCCTTGTGGGTATCTTGGCTGACCTCAGGGACTCAGAAGTCACAGCTCACTTGCTGCAGGTACTTGGAAGCTACCCAGGCACGAAGTTGGGAGGTGGGAGAGGAAGATAGCCAACGTTGTGCCCTCTAATTCACTTCCCCATAGCTCCAGGCCCCTGTAAGAGTGGAGCATCTGGCTTGACCTAAGAATTGGAGTGGAAACAGTACTCAGGCCTGAACAGAGGCATGTTTATAGAGCTGAGTTGGTTCCTCCTTCTCTCTGTCGGTTCCTCACCTTGTTCTACTGGAGCTCAGTGGGGAGAACATCCTAGTATAGACACTAGAGACTGAGTTCCTTGGCTAGGAATCACATCTCTGGCAAATTTTAGCATTATGTAGTGGGTCTTTGAAGGCAGAGAGACTGATCCCTTGCAGAGCAAGGAATGAACTTGGAAAGAACCTGCTGTCTGAGGCTCCACATTGTGTCTCATGTGGAGTGCTATGGGGCAGAACTTCCAGCTGTCTGTGGTATTTCTCACCACAGCTTGGCTTTTCTGTCTCCCAGCTTTTGGGCTGTGTCTACCTAGCTGCAGTGTACTCTCCCTCGCCCTGACCCATTTTACCTGCACTCCCGTTCTCCCAGGTCTGCTGCTACCATCTTCCATTGCCACAAGTCGAACTGCCCATCAGCCTCCTTGCACGCCTGGCCCTCATGGATCCCACCTCTCTCAAGCAGTTTGTGAACACGGTGGTTGCCTCCCCTAGAACTATCATCTCATTTCTCTCAGTTGCCCTCCTGAGTGACCAGCCGCTGCTGACCTCTGACCTTCTCTCCCTACTGGCCCACACAGCCCGGGTACTGTCACCCAGCCACTTGTCCTTTATCCAGGAGCTTTTGGCTGGCTCTGATGAATCCTATCGGCCCCTGCGCAGCCTCCTGGGCCACCCAGAAAATTCTGTGCGGGCCCGCATTTATGGGCTCCTGGGACACTTGCTCCAACACAGCGTGGCCCTGCGTGGGGCACTGCAGAGCCAGTCTGGATTGCTCAACCTTCTGCTGCTGGGGCTTGGAGACAAGGATCCTGTTGTGCGGCGCAGTGCCAGCTTTGCTGTGGGCAACGCAGCCTACCAGGCTGGTCCTCTGGGACCTGCCCTGACAGCTGCAGTGCCCAGTATGACCCAGCTACTTGGAGATCCTCAGGCTGGTATCCGGCGCAATGCTGCATCAGCTCTGGGCAACTTGGGACCTGAAGGGTTAGGGGAGGAACTGTTACAGTGCCAAGTACCCCAGCGGCTCCTAGAGATGGCGTGTGGAGACCCCCAGCCAAACGTGAAGGAGGCTGCCCTCATTGCCCTCCGGAGCCTCCAACAGGAGCCCTGCATCCATCAGGTATACTCCAGGGGGCTTATGAACCATGATGATAAGGGCTCTTATAGTTCACAGCATTTCTCTGAGGTAGGCTGTAAGGAATTGGGACATCCAGAAACCCAGGCTGTGTTCCTCCCTGGGTGCAAGAAACTCAGGGACAGTGTCTTGCAAATGAATTTTTCATTTACCATCCTCCCTCGTGCCCCTCATTGTCAGTCACTGGGGCATTAATCACCTTTTTCTGGGGACAAGTATATGAGTCTTTTGGTGGCTTGGTTTTATGGTCTCTAACCAAAGAGAATGGCAGTAAACCTCTGGCCCTGATGATTCGTATCTCCAAGGTTTCTCTTCTCCCATTTAGTCTATTCTGTGCCCCCAAGAGAGCATATCCTTTTCCCCCCTTTTTCTAGAGTGGGAATTGCTAGGCTTCAATGAGAGTCCTCTGCACCTGCCCCAGATATCACCATTTCTCTGAGCCTCATGTTTGTTCTATCATCTGCTCCCTATCCTACAGGTGCTGGTGTCCCTGGGTGCCAGTGAGAAATTAGCCTTGCTGTCTGTGGGGAATCAGTTACTGCCCCACGGCAGCCCCAGGCCTGCCTCTGCCAAACACTGCAGGAAACTCATTCACCTCCTGAGGCCAACCCATAGCACATGATCCCAGATTCCTGGGGTCCAGCCTTCAACCTTCATTGCCCTACTATTGCCAACACTTCCTTACTCTACCACAGAAGCTACCAACTCGACTGAGAGCTAAAGAGACTAAAAAAGAGAGAGAAACTGCTAACTCAACTAAGAATGAGAAACTAGAAGAGATTTATGTATAAAGCTCCTCCTTCTCCCAGATTCAGGATGATTTCGACCAGTAAACTTCATTACTATTGGTGCCAGAGAAGATTCCTTCCTTCTCTACGTCCAGGGGTCTTTTCTCCAGTAATGTGCCTTTGACCCCACGAACCTACCTCCCAACCTTAGGGAAAAACCTCTGACTGAGAGATCTCTTCATTTCTGGAGCTCCTTTAATCCTCCCAGCAGGTTTTTGCTTTAGGAGCGCTGGCCCCAGGTGGGTGATGAAGACAGAGCCTTTCTCAGATCTAGGATATGGGGATAAATGCCATCAGTCCCTGTTATTGAGGGGTTCTCCAGCCTTAGCCAACATTCCTATCCATGAGTGGGGGTGGGGAGTATATCTTCTTTCTTTCTTTCTTTCTTTCTTTCTTTCTTTCTTTCTTTCTTTCTTTCTTTCTTTCTTTCTTTCTTTCTTTCTTTCTTTCTCTCTCTCTCTCTCTCTCCTTCCTTCCTTCCTTCCTTCCTTCCTTCCTTCCTTCCTTCCTTCCTTCCTTCCTTCCTTCCTTCCTTCCTTTCTTTCTTTCTTTCTTTCTTTCTTTCTTTCTTTCTTTCTTTCTTTCTTTCTTTCTTTCTTTCTTTCTTTCTTTCTTTCTTTCTTGTAGTTCTGCTTGTAAACTCTTTTAATAAAAATTATGCCTCACCATACTTGAAGCTTCCAGGGCAAGGGGTTGGGAGGCTCAGCCCCTCTTTTAGCTTCTGTGTAGTGCTGGAAGAAGTACTGGTGTCCTGTTTGTACAAGATCCTGGTTTAGGGCCTTATTTATATCTTTTCCTGCCTTCCAGCTTCATCCATCTTAAATGAGCTACATGTGGTCACCTGCTTTCAAGCCAAGGCCAGTGGAGCTGAAATAGGAAAGGATAGGATTAAACAGATAAATGTGGTTGCTTTGACACCTCAGGCCTAGTGACTAGTTTTAATATATAGTGGAGTTTTAATGTATAGGGAATCCCAGCTGGTTTAGAAGGGCAGTTATTTATGGAGATTTTACAATTTACCAGAAAGGGGTGTTAGGCAGACCCATTAGGATTGTAATCTAACTGGAAACACTGGAAAGCTTACACTTGACTCATGGATGGCTTATGACAAGCTTCCAGGGCCCTGATTTCTCCATGCATAAAAGGAAGAGATTCCTTTCTACCTTTCTTTAAATTCCAATTGTTTTAGAAATGAAAGACAAGATGCCCTTATTTTTATAAGGAATTTTGCTTAGTCATCATCTTCATTGCCCACTCTGTTTACACTTTAGCAAAAATGCTTTTGTGGAGACTACCATAATTTACTCCTATCCAGATTATTTCAATTCAATTCAATATAGATTTATTGAGTCCTTTGTATGTGCCAGATACTATTCTAGGCACTGAAGTTAAAACAGTGCTTATCTGTCATAGAGTTTTCATTCTAGTAGGGGAGATAGTAAACTTAAAAAGTGAATTATATGTAATATGTAGGACAGTGATAAAAGCTCTGGAGAAAAATAAAACAGGGAAAGGGGGATGAGGAGTGCTGAGTTGTATGGTGAGGGTAGGCCTCACTAGAAGGTGACATTTGAGCAAAGACTTGAAGGGGGTGAGGGAGTGAGCAGTGCACCCAACTGAGGGAAAAGCCTAGGCAGAGAGATTGATCACTTCAAAGGCCCTGAGGTGGAAGCATGCCCAATGTGCCTGAGCAGCTATGGGAGCCTGTTTGGACTGAGCGAGGAAAGAAAGGTAATGGGGGGTGGGGGATGTTGTTGGCTTTGTTGACATTGGTAAAGACTTGGGGTTTTACTTTGAATGGAGTAGGCACCTATTGAAGGGTTTTGAACAGAGGAATGATGTGATCTACCTTACATTCTAAAAGGATCACTCTTCATTCTGCTCTTGCAAATGGACTGTGGGGAGTGGGAAGTAGGGCAAGCAGTTAGGAGGCTGTTACAATTAATCCGTCCAGGAGATGATGGTATGCTGGATGAGGACTGCAGTGGCATCAATGGAGTGGTAAAAAGTAGTCAGATTTTGAATATATTTTGAACATGTAAGCCACTGCCCCCTCTCAGGGGCACAGTGGCTTATACCTGTAATCCCAGCACTCTAGGAAGCTGAGGTGGGAGGATAGCTTGAGCCCAGGAGTTTGAGGTTGCAGTGAGCTATGATTGGGCTCCTGTACTCCAGCCTGGGTGACAGACCAAGGCCCTGTCTCAAAAAAAAAAAAACAAAAAAAAAAAAAGGGAAATAAAAGTTAGAGCAGCCCTTAGGAGAATAGGTGATTGGGCATGGTATCAACCTCCAGTTTCCTCTCCTGTGGCCTGAGTTAATTTTCCCTGGTTGATAAGATTCTCTGGGAGGGGATTCATGACAATTGAGTTTGGAGGATCCATTTTTAGGCAGATAAGAAGAACTCAGAGAAAATCCTGGCCTGGATCTACTGTTTCTCAGGTGTCCTCAGTCCAAATAATCACCATACTAAAGTGTCATATTTTGAAATGGCATTTCCTGAATTTCTTCAATCATATGAGGTAATATTTACAGGTTCCTGGAATTAGGACGTGGATAAATCTTTTTTGGGGGGGGGGCACCATTCAGCTCCCTACAATAACTAACAAAATTAATAATGATTTCTTAACATTGTTTATGTTCTTAATGTCCCCAGTCCATATTTCTTCATGGTCTCAAAAATGTCTTTTTACAGTTTGAATCAGGATCCAAACAAGATGTGCTCATTACATTTGATTATCTCTTGACTCTCTTATAATCTACAACATCTTCCCCCATTTTTTTTATTATTATTATTTTTTTTTGAGACAGAGTCTCACTCTGTTGCCCGGGCTAGAGTGCCGTGGCATCAGCCTAGCTCACAGCAACCTCAAACTCCTGGGCTCAGGCAATCCTACTGCCTCAACCTCCCGAGTAGCTGGGACTACAAGCATGCGCCACCATGCCCGTCTTAATTTTTTCTATATATTTTTAATTGTTCACCTAATTTCTTTCTTTCTTTCTTTCTTTTTAGTAGAGACGGGGTCTCACTCTTGCTCAGGCTGGTCTCGAACTCCTGAGCTCAAACAATCCACCTGCCTCAGCCTCCCAGAGTGCTGGGATTACAGGCGTGAGCCACCTCACCTGGCCTTTTCCCCCATTTTTATACCCTGAAATTGTTGAAGGAGGAGATCATTCATGCTGTACATTGGCTCACATTCTAGATTTGTCTGCTTGCTTTCTTATAGTGTTATTCAATTGTTTCTCTTTATTTCCTGTAAACTGGAAGTTGCAGCCAAAACTTGATTAAATTCACTTAATATTTTTTTGACAAAATACACTGTACTTCATAAATATTTTGTAATTCAAATTGCATCACATCAGGAGACACAATGCATAGCTGTCCTGTTTCATGATCTAAGATTGACTAGTACACACAGGTGATGACACATCGTTCCCGTGTAAAATTTCCCCATCAGTCCTCTAGCTGTTTCAGCATCCATCAACGACTGTTGCCTAAAATCGATTTATTGAGATACTTGCTTTAGTCCAGATTGTTTTCACCATATTAGTTTCATCTCTTCCTCCTTTATTTCTGTAGTCAATTGTTTAGAAAAGATCCTTTCGCCCTCCAGCTCCCTTTAGATTTCCAAATCCAGGGACATTTGAGACAGGAGCACTTGCCTGGAGAAATAATGATATAATGAATTGAGCTAGCATTTCCTAAAGTTCACATTTGAAGCCCTTAAAGCAAGTGGTTGTAATTTTGCCCTGTGGGGTGGGTTGGGGTTAGTGGGAAGGTGAGTTGTAGGGAGGCAGAGTGAATCAGGGTGATCTCCCCTTTCCTGGGGTCAAACTCAGAGGCTTTCACTGGAAATTCTTTAATAGAGTTTAGGCTCTTTGATTTCAGAAGAGCGAATTGAGGCACGGCTAAAGAAAGAGTCCACAGAGGTTAGGTGAAACCGGGGTAGAAAAGAAGAGTCCTGGATTCTCAGAATGGAGCCTTTCAGGGCTTTAATCTCAGGACTACTACATCTCCCAGAATTCCGCTCGTGGGTTCCACGGCACGGAAGGGACTGCGCGTGCGCCACGCAGGTGACGGCGCGGCCCCCCCAGGCCCCATAACCCCTGAGCTTCCCCGCCCTCGCCTCCCGCTCGCCTCTCCCGCCCCTTCCAGGCCCTGAGCTGTCCGCTGGGGGCGCGTGCAGTGAGTGGCAGGCGGCAGCGGCGACTGTGGCTGAGCGCGCGGGGCGCGGGGCGGTGCGTGGTTGCTAGGGGCGCCTGAGGTTGCCCGCTCGCCCAGCAGGCCGAGGGAGGAAGCAGCGCGGAGCCGGCGCCGAGCCGGGGCGAAGCTGGGACCCCTGGGTGAGTGTAGCTGCGGATCCCGGGAACCGACTAGGGCCCTCCGCCGGCCCGACGCGTTCGCCCCTCCCTCTGCTTGGGTCCGTTCGCGCGGGTAGTCAGCCCTGCGGCCACTCCCGCCCCAGCCCCGCTTCCGGCCCGCCACCCCGCCGTCCCTCGGGAGGCTAGCGGGCCGCGGCCTCCCCACCGGCCGAGACTGCTCGCCTTCTTGGAACCCTTTTCCCCCTCGGTCACGCCCGGTGAACTTAGTCTTCTTCGCCTCTCGGCGCCCGAGCCCTGCAGCATCCCCTCGCCCTGGCCCCCTGCTTCCTCTGTCCCGCCGTGCTGCGGTTTAAATTGTCGCCTGGGTGTGAGCCCAAGCTCCTCCTCGGCTTCAGAGCCGAATTTAGCACGGATACCTACTTTTTCACTTCCCCACCCCAAAGTATGTATAAAGAAATACTTTCAAACGGGATCTTAGATCCTGTGGAATTTAACTGTTCATTTACCCATCCATCCATTCCTTAATCATTCACTAAAGGACTTTTAATAAAGATGGGCATATATTTAAAAAGCCAGGGTACTATGGAAGGCGTTAAAGGGATACAGTGGCGATAAGACAAGCATGTTTTCACGGAGTTTACAGTCTAGGGGAAATTTTTAATCAAGTAAACAAGCATTTGCCATACTGTAGTGTGTGCTCTGATAGACTAGAAGAGAGGTACTTAATCCGGACTTAGCTGGAAAGCTACATTATCCCCATTCCTCCTGATCTTCACATTCCCATTTTGGATCTAGGAAATCTGTTAATCCTTCCTTTATGGAATCATCCCTGCTTTCTCAGAGTCCACATCACATCTTCCTTAACTTCAGCACATGTTGATTTAGCCAATCAACAAGCATCTGCGGGACCCTTTGGGATAGTGTTCCATCCCATCTTTCCATTCCTTGCAGTAAATAGGAGACACTGTTTGCATTAAAGGCACCCCCTTGGTGCCCAGAAAGTTACCAGCTACGTATTGATTGGACTGCACTGAGCCTTGGAAAATTATCAGGTGTTTTCTGGGAATAAAGAGGTGGGAGGACATTCCAGATAATAATGGCCTTAGAAAAGAAAAATTACAGCAAGTCCTGAAAAGAGAACTGGAAACAGTTTGGCAGACCTGAGCTGGGTTTAGAGGGAGCCATCCAGTGACAAATAGGAAGAGAGAAGTTAATAGGAATTAGATCACAAAGGGCCTTGGATGTTTTGCTGAGTTAGAACTGTATCCTCCAGAGCAGTGGTTTTCAAACCAGGAAATCAGGGACCAACTCTTCCAAGGGATGCACCTGCATATATAGCTTTAGTGGAATAAATTTCTAGAGCCTCAACTTCCAAATGAACTCTTCTAAAACTGCCCTAACAAAAAAAAGAGGAGGGGTGCAGATCCCTCGTAGTTCCTACATTTTATTATGGTGTATTGACCCAAGTGTAAAAATCTCCTTAGATGCCAAACGAGGAATATTTTGGAATAATGATTTCAGGTAAACCTCCTTTAGTGACTTAAGTTACCTCCCAAACCCAGAAGGCTTCTTGTCTAATATGCAGTGCTGTTAGACGGAAGCTTGTTCCATGTTGTATTATTCTGAATTCCGAAGAACACAACAATTAAATGTAACTGGAATGTTTTGGGGGGAACATGGGTCTTGTAAGCTATTTTAGATAAAACTTGCATAAAAGTTTTTAAGAGATTTCTTTTAGTTTTAAGTGTGACTCAATAAGATAGTCAAAACCTATTTTATAAAATCAGGTCATAAAATATTCAGTTAATCCTTAACTTATTCCTTTTTATAAGACGTTTAATATTTTCTACCTCCTCTTAAAAAAATAAACTTGTTTAAACTTGTGATGAAAAATTTTAGATATCAACTTTAATATGTGTAAGGAATACATGGCTTTGAAAATTCTTTTGGGGATTCAGAAGTAAAATCATTTGAAGAGTATGTTCCAGGAAAACTACAAAAAGATATTTAGCAGGAAAATAACATCAGATTTGTGTTTGAGATTACTATGGTGTCAATGTGTGGGTTGAATAGGAAGGATTTTAGACTGGAGGCAAGGAGCTAATGAGAAAACTATCATAGAGGTGCGGGCTAGAGATGATGAAGGCTTTATAGCTGCTGTAGTGGGAATAGAGAGAGATATTAAAGATGATAAAATTGACAAAATCTGGTGGCAGTGTAGATGTGGGAGAGTGGGACAAGGAACAGTGTAGAATGATCCTAGGTTTCTGATTTTAGTGACTGCATGAGTGGTAGTGCAGCAGCACATCCAGGTAGAAAGGCCCAGCTGGTTGTTCTGTAGGTCTGGAGCTTCTGAGGTCTCAGTGATGATAGAGTTTGAGAATGTAGGAAGTGGTTGAAGTCATGGAATGAAAGAGATTGCTCTGGGAGACAGTGTGGTAATACCTGCAGCTGCCACTAGTTGAGTGTTTGCTCTCTGCCAGGCAAAGTGAGAAGACTGAACTCAGAGGAACACTAACTTTGAAAGGGTGGGTAGAGGAAAAGGGAAGGAAGGGGACAAAGAATACATAACCAAATACAAAAATGATTATGTGACTAGAAAGTTGTTACTTGCTGAAAAACTGTGTCTAGATGAAGCTTTAACTTCAGGATCTATCTGATACTCATAATCTGAAGTTGGGTTTAGCTTTCCCACTACATTCTTTCTGTGACCTAGGAATTGTCTCATCACAGTCTGCCTGGATTTTAGCCTGAGATCAGGTGCTTTGGGCTGTCAGTGAATTGCAGAGAAAAAGTTTTTCTTTAATACCCTGAACTTCTCACCCTCTCTTCTGGTAGAACTGGGAACAAATACTAAGAGTGCTGATTTCTCTCAGGCCATGAAATACAAAGGACCTTGCCCTTCGGAGCCCTTGTGGATATCCTGGACAGGTACTGCTTCTCTAGACCGGCAGTGCTCAGACTTTTTGGTCTCAGGACTCCTTTATGCACTTCAAAAAGCTCTGTGGGATATATATCTCAATGTTTATTATATTAGAAACCAAAATATTAATTCACTTAGAAATAATAAGCCCATTACTAACATAACATTTTTAACCTAAGTTATGGTTAACATAAGTTCACATAAGTAGCAATTGTTTCAAAAAGATTAGTGAGAAGAGTGGCATTGTTTTTGCAGATGTTTTTAGTGTCTGGTTTATTAGAAGAAAGCCGGATTTCATATCTGTTTCTGCATCCAGTTTATTGTGATATGTTGCTTTGGTTGAATAATGAAGAAAATCCTGCCTCACACAGAGAGCTGGAAAAGGGAAGAGTATTTCAATAGTCTTCTCAGATAATTGTGGGTATTCTTTGGTACTCCACAAAACAAGTAGTGATTTCTAAAGGTTGGTTGCAGTGTGGCATCTGAAATGATATCAACGAATTTTTCATACTTAGTTACATTAAAATCCGTTGGTTTCTCTCACTTTGCATGATTTCTGTAATATCATGTGATACAGTCATGTAGTCGCTTAATGATAGGGATACGTTCTGAGAAATGGGTTGGGTGATTTTATCATTGTGTGCACATCATAGAGTGTACTTATACAAACCTAGATGGTGTAGCCTACTACACACCGAGACTATATAGTCTAGCCTACTGCTCCTAGGCTACAGCATGTTACTGTACTGAATACTGTAGGCAATTGTAACACAATGGTATTGTGTATCTAAACATATTTAAACGTAGAAAAGGTACAGTAAACATATAGTATAATCTTACGGGATCACTGTATATATGTGGTCTATCTATCATTGACTGCAACACTGTTATGTAGCCCATGACTGTATTTGGAAAATACTGTTTCATTGAGTTATGCCAGTCTCCCGCATGTTGCCACAGTTTATTATATAATATAAAAAAATCATCTTTATATTATCACAATCTCTGCAGAAAAGCAGTTAAGTATTGGGAAGCTGTCAAGCTCGTGGTGGCAGGTACAGTTCTGCCAAAATTCTAATTTTCTCTTGGAAGCTCAAATTTTATCACTGGCAACAAATACGGTTATTGTTTTCCTTGAAGTGACAGTGTTACATTGTTTCATTTTCTGGAACCTTTGCCAAATACCAAAGCCTGAATAACTATCACAAATGTGTCATTCATTCTTTCAAGTAAACATGGTGTTCCACAGAAAAATCCTGCAATTCAAACAATCACATAAGCGCTTTACTTAGAGACAACCATCATCTTCTGTATGCAGTATAAGTGTCTTATATATGTATTTGTCATTTTATCACACAGGATATGAAAAAGATGCATACTCAAGGGTCGAGATTTAATATAACTTTTACTGTGCCACCAAGTAAACCTGGCGTTGATTGTTTCACTGTGTGGTGAAAAAGTGTGTAGTAGTGAAGAATCTAACTTGGTGCTACTGTCTTGGTTCATGCCAGAGTGCCAGCACTTTTACTCACCATTGCCTTTGCACCATCAGTGGAAAGTTCAGCACAGTAAAAAAGGCATAACTTCATAGTTTTGTTGTGAAAATAGTTTTTTATTTTGTTTTGTTTTTTGAGACAGGGTCTCATTCTGTCACCCAGGCTGGAGTGTAGTGGCATGTTCATAGCTCACTGCAACCTCAAACTCGTGGGCTCAAGCAATCCTCCTGCCTCAGCCTCTCAAGTAGCTGGGACTATAGGCACATGCCACCATGCCCAGCTAATTTTTCTATTTTTTGTAGAGATGAGGTCTTGAAATCCTGGCCTGAAGCAATCCTCCTGCCTTGGCCTCCCAAAGTGCTAGGATTACAGGCATGAGTTACTGCACCCTGCCCATGAAAATAGTTTGAACCTAGTAGAACCCCTGAAAGGGTCTTAGGGTCCCTGCAGGGTCTGTGTACCATGCTTTGAAGGCTGCTTCTTGAGAGATCACCTGAGGAAGAGGAAAGAGGTTTCTTTCTGAAGCTGATAAAGTCAAGGCTGTGGGAGAAGAAGTCACCCAATTATACAAAGCCTTCAACTGGTTTCACTTTGCAGTAATTTGTAGATTTACCTCCCTCAGCTCTAGGTTCTATAACCTGTATCTTTTCCTCAAGTTTGCTCACTTGTTTTGGTGTGTTCTGCAAGAACTGCGTATGACTTCACTGACTTTAACTTGTGTACTGACCCCTCTTACTAGGGTTGGGGTATTGACCTTCCTCTTTCAGTAGGCCTTTAAGAAGTTGATTGCTCCTCCAGCTTTCTTTAAAGGAGACATAGCTTGGCATTTATCTCATAAGAGAGAATGAGTCTGATTCCTGCACTCCTCTCTTTCTCTTTGGTTCCAGGTAAGTCAGTATTTTCTAACACAGCTGTTGAGCAATTGAAGTACTCTCATCAGAGATCTTGTGGATTGTAGACTGAACCATTTCTGATGTCCTGAGTTCCCCTGGTGACCAAGGGAAACATCTAGATGAAGGAGGAAAAGGAAACTACAGATCCCAAGAGCTACACTTTCCTGTTATAATACAGGAGACTGATTTAATTAGTGGCAATGAATAATTGCTTTCTGTAGAAATAGGTGCCTTGTCCAAGTTGGTCTGGGCCCGGCCCCTGGAGACTTGGTGGTTGAGACAACTGCAGTAGATTTTCTAACATAGGCTACTAATCATTCATGCTCACTTAAGGAGGAAACTTGAGGCACAATTACCCCATAAAGATTGGAGAACAGAACTGAGTAGGCAGTTTTGGAATGCTGCAAGAAGATGACAAAGTAGGATGTTCAGATTCCTGAGACTGGTGCTTTAGAAGGGGAGAATCTGAAGCCAGGGACATCCTACACTCAGTGATGGGGGCATTAGAGACTGGGCTGAGCCTAGCCATGCAAATAGAAAGAAAGGGATGTTTAGGATATTTTGTTTATCTATATAATTGCAGTTGTTTAGCATTCACTCTTATCCCTTTATTCAACTTTTTATTTTATTTTTAACAATTCTGTGGAGATACAATTGACATTGAACATATCCTTCATGGTCAGGTCAATTGTTCTAAAAAAATCTGTTTCTAGGAAGCCTTAGTGCCTCATGAAGTTGGGGGAGAAAACTTGGGCGGTATTGCCAAAGAAGAGGGCAAACAGGGGCAGGGCTTTTCCCACCCCTCTTTTACCAGAATGGCTCTACATTTGTCTGTTATAGATACACAGAGATTTCCTATAAAAACCATCATGGAGCCTTTGGGGCATATCCATGTGGAGAGTGAACCAGGGGTATAAGATACCCTTGGCAAAGTATCAAATGGGAGGGCTATACAATAGGTGCTCATGAAGAGGGTGGGGCTTGAAGTGAGTCTGGCAAAGGTGAATAAAATATGGTAAGGATTCGGAAGGAAGAGGCCTGCAGACAGGCATTTGAAAGGTTTCCTCCAGAAGTTTAATGTTTAAAGACCAGCACAGTTCATATGGCAGAGTTCAAAGTGGAAATAACCTTAAGGAAAAAAAAAGGAGAAATATTGAGAGCAGACTGTGGGGGTGTTTGAACGCCAGCTAAGAAATCTGGATTTTATGTAATGATTCATATAACAGTCATCTGCAATGTTTGTTAAAAGTGCAGATTCCTAGCCCCACTCCTCACAGGCTGAATCTTCTCTGAAGGTGAGGTTTAGGAATCTACTCCCCAGGCTATTCTGATGCAGGTGGTTGGCAGGCCACTGGGATGTTTAGTGAGTGCTCATTGTTAGGGTGGAAAGCTTAGTAGGTGTTCACGGCACGGGTAGAGAAAGATTTCTCACTCAGAGATTAAGATATAAAAGTAAAACTTATTTTATCTTTTAGAAGCACAGAGAATGAGAGAGAGAGAAAAAGAAAGACAGAAGGAAAGAGGTCGGGGAAGAGAGCAGAGAGACAGCATGGCATCCCAGAGAAAGAGAAAGGAAATGCCAGCAGGGAGGCCAAGTGGCTCTCTGATTTTAAGGGGAATGAAGAGAAGAAAAAAAATAGTGATGCTATTAGTTCACTCCTTTCACTTACGGACAATTTTTGAAAAGGGATTGATCTGATTAAGCAATATTTGAGCAAAGTTAATCTGGAGGTTGCCTGCAGGATGGAATTAGGAGGGGCAAACCCTGGAGACAAAAGCTTCAGTCTGCATGCTATTGCAGTAAGTCCAGATCTGGGATGGTGGTACAAATAATGAAAGGAGGAAGAATGCTAAGAAAAGAGACTCTCTTAAGTTTTAAGACTGGTTTGGCTTTGGGGAAATAAAGGAAGAAGTCAGAAGTAACTTAAGTTTTCCTTTTAGGTGATTTGGAGAAGGAAGGTTCCACTGAAGGAAATTGGAAGGTCAGGAATGGAGAGCTAGTTGGATAATCTGGATTGAAGTGGTTGGACATGCATTTGGAAAAGGTGGAACAGACAGTTGGTGATGCAGAGATGAAGCGTGAGAGAGGTCAAGTCTACACAATGACCATTCTGCAGTTAATAGTTCAAATTGTGAGAGCAGATTGGTTTGATGTAGGGGAAGATAAAAGAGGGACTGTGGAGAATTTTGGAGTTGGCCTCAGGAAGACAAATAGGCACTATTGAAGGAGTTGGTATAGCTGTGGCAGAGTTTGTGCACTGAGTAAAGAAGTAGCAACAAGGAGGTGGTGGTGTGAGGGGAGCACCTGTTTAATATACAGAGGTCCAACTTGTGGCTTTGCCGTTGTAATATTGTGATGTAATGTATATATATTTGGTCTCTGCTGGTTCCTGGCATGTGGCTTCTAAAACCCTTGGGAACTGCTAAGTGATAAGTGTCTTTTTGTATGCTAATGAGGTGACTGACGTTTGGGGGCTCCTGAATAGCCTCAGGATGGGGAGCTGGTTGCCAGGGAAAGGAACCTTGTGATTAGTGGGTTGGAACTTTCAGTCCCAGCCCCCAACCTCTGGGAAGGGGATTGGGGCCAAAGGTTGAATTATCACCAGTGGCCAGTGTTTTAATCAGTCATGCCTATGTAATGAAACCTCCATAAAAAACCAGTGGACCGGGTTTAGAAATTTGGATTGCTGAACACGTAGATGTATGTGGAGGGTGGCACTCCTACGGAGGGCATAAAAGCTTCTAGCCCCTTCCCACATACCTTGCCCTGTCTCTTCCATCTGGCTGTCATCTGTATCCTTTGTAATATCCTTTATAATAGATGGATATATGTAAGTAAAATGTTTCCCTGAGTTCTGTGGGCCGCTCTAGTGGATTACTTGAACCAGATGAGGGGGTTGTGGGAACCCCGATTTATAGCAGGTCAGTCAGAAGCACAGGTCACAACCTGGGGCTTGCAGTTGACATCTGAAGTGGGAGCAGTCTTGTGGGACTGAGCCCTTAACCTGTGGGACCTGACACTATGTCAGAATTGATTGAATTATAGGATACCCAGCTGGTGGTCTCTGGAAAATTCCTTCTTGTGCGTGTGTGTGTGTGTGGCCCCACACATACATTTTGATGACCAGAGGTGAAGTAGTCTGTGCTGTGTTGTGAGTGAATGTAATAGAGTAGAAAAACAGTTTGCTTTTTCTTTAGCTGGTCGTTGCTGTTGTAGATGCATTTATTTATTCAGCATATATGCAAAGAGCCTGATTACAATTCTTGGGCTGGGTATAAACTGTGTGAAAAAGGTCACTGTTCTCAGAGAGCTTTCATTCTGGAAGAGAAGATAGACAAATAGCAAAGAAATGCATAAATAATTCAAGTTTTTATTTTAAAATATATGTATTTTTAAGACAGGGACTGTTGCCAGGGCTGGAGTGCAGTGATGTCATCATAGCTCAGTGCAACCTCAAACTCCTGTGTTCAAGCCATCCTCCTTCCTCAGCCTCCCAAGTAGCTGGGACTACAGGTGCACACCACCACGCCTGGCTAATATTTTTATTTTATTTTAGATAGAGACAGGGTCTCGAACTCCTGTCCTCAGGCAGTCCTCCTGCTGCAGCCCCCCAAAGTGCTAGAACTACAGGCATGAGCTACTGCACCCAGTCTAAATTTGTTTTGTCTAGGTGATTTATATAGTTTAGAAATTAAAATTATAGAGAAAGGTGTACACAGATTTATCTATGTTTGTTACCAACCTCATTGGTAATTTTTTAAAAAAATTAGTTCTTTGTTTATCCTTCTATTGTTTCTTTAGGCAAATATAAGGAAATATTAATATATACTAATGTTAGGTAGTAGAGGATTGAAACAGAGGGAATAAAACAAGGTAACAGAGAATGATTGGGGTGGGATAACATTAGACAGAGTTGACAGGGAAGGCCTTTTTAGCTGAATACTGAGTGAAAGACCACGCCAGCCATTCAGAGATCTGTGTTTCAGAGGGAACCACAAAGACCCCATTCCTGGTGGGGGTGGGAGGAGAGTGGCTCTGGATAAGGTCAGAGAGATAGGGGTCAGATCACATGGGCCTTGGAGCTATATTTTAAAAAGAGCACCATGGTCACTGTCTGGAAAATAGGTTTATAAGAAGGGGTAAACAGCAGGTGAGAGATGATGGTGGCTTGAGTAAGGTAATGGCAGTGGAAATGGGGAAACAGACAGATTCAAGGACATAATATTTGAAGCTGGAAAACTTGTTGATGGATTGAGTAGAAGCAAAGATCAGCAGAGGGTGGGTTGAAATCATCACAAGCATGTCAGTAGTTTCTGTGTTGCATGGACACCTGTCCCAGGGACGGAGCCCCTTCTGCCTGGATATTTTTCATTGAAGTATTCTTTGTGCAGTTGCTTTTTTCTTGCTGGGACTCTAAAAGAGTAACTGGGCAAGGGAGGAATGTGATTGATCTTTCCAGGTCTCATTAGTCTTCCTCCTACTTCCCTAGCATGACTTTATTAAAATCTCACATTCCCGCCTAATTTCAAAGAGATTAAAAGATAAAGTGTTCCTCCCTTGAACAAGGGTGGTTACTGAAACCCTTGAGCTTCCCACAGTGTCCCCTTGTTTCCTTGTCTCTAGCTCTAAAGTCCTTATCTCAGCCTCTAGATTTGTTCCTGTGTCTCTGCTAGGTGCTGACAGCAACTGCTTTCTGAGTTGAGGGCACAGCAAAGACTGTGTTTTGAGGTTTTGTGTAGAATCAGGTTTAAGCAGCATTTACCCCTAGGTATTAGAGACACCCGCCCCCCACAACACACACGCACACATTGTGTGTTGATGGATGCCAGAGAAAATGCTTCCCTTAAACTTTATCTGCCAGGCTTAGTGTTTGGTTTCTCCCTTGAACTTGCCCTGAAACATATAGTTTGCAAATTGACTGGCAGGTAGAGTAGTGTGTGCTGGATGACTAGTTCATATTAAGGTGGCCACATTTGTAAAAGACTTATTTAGGTGAAGCCCTTTATGAGGCCTGTGACCTTGGTTCTTGCACCTTATGGATGACAGGTGGATCCCCCAGGCAAGCCAGCTTCAGGTAATGGAGCAGGGAGTAACTTTATTGGCTTGAGTTTTTCCTGGTAAAATCCATTTCTGACATACAATTTCGAAGAAAAGTTTAAATTGATTGTGTGCTACCTGCCTTCTGGTCTGAGGAAAATCAAACTTCCCTTTAAGTAGTAATGACTTCTAAAAAAAATTTTTTTCTGATATTGAAATGATTTCAGGCTTACAAAAATAGTACAAAGATTTCCTGTTTACCCTTACCCAGATTCAGCAAATGTTAATATTTTACCATACTTGTTTTAATACTCATTCATATTCTATCTCTTATATACCTGTTTTTTGAAATGTTTGAGAGTAAGTTACAGACATGATGCCTCTGTACATCTGGATACTTCCTAAAAATATAATACTATATGTTGATCTATATGTTTATTCTTATGCCATTGCTTTATTATCTTTTTTTTTTTTTTGGTGAGAAAGGGTCTCATTCTGTCACTCAGGCTGGAGTACAGTGGTATGTTCATAGCTCACTGTAGCCTCGAATACCTGAGCTCAAGCGATCGTCCCACCTCAGCCTCCTGATTAGCTGGGATTACAGGCATATCTCACCATACCTGTCTAATTTTTAAAAAAATTTTTTTTGTAGAGATGGAGTCCTGCTATATTGCCCAGGCTGGTCTCAAACTCCTGGCTTCAAGTAATCTGCCTGCCTTAGACTCCCAAAGTGCTGGGATTACAGGTGTGAGCCACTATGCCCAGGCCAGTGCCATATTGCCTTAATTACCATAGCTTTATACTAAGTTATGAAATCAGGTGGTAGAAGACCCCCAACTTTTTTGTTGTTTATTTTATAATGGTTTTGTCCACTCTAGGTCCTTTCCATTTCCATGCAGATTTTAGGATCTGCATGTCAATTTCTTCAGAAAAGCCTGCTGGGATTTTGATAGGCATTGCTTTTACTCTATAAATCAATTTGGGAAGAATTGCAATCTTAACAATACTGAGTCCTCCAATTTCTGAACATGTTATATCTCTTCATTGGTTTAGATTTTCTTTAATTTCTCTCAACAGTGTTTTGTAGTTTTTGATGTACATGTCTTATGCTCCTTTTGTTAAATTTATTCCTAGGTTTTTTAATTTGTTTTTTATTGATACATAATTGGTACACAGATTTTCAGGGTACATGTGATAATTTAATACATTCATAAAATGTATTAAGATCAAATCCGGGTAATTGAGATATCTGTCACCTTAAATATTGTCTTTTCTTTATGCTAGAAACATTTGAATTATTCCCTTCTTGCTATTTTAAAATGTGCAGTAGGTTATTATTATTGTTTTTAGAGATAGGGACTTGCTATGTTGCCCAGGCTGGCCTTGAACTCCTGGGTTTAAGTGATCCTCTCACCTCAGTCTCCTGAGCTGGGATTACAGGTATGTACCATCACACTAGGCTTCTATAATAGATTATTGTAAACTATAGGCACCGTACTGATCTATCGAACAGTGGGTCTTATTTCTTCCATCTAACTGTATGTATGTATCTATTAATCAATTTCTCTTCATCCCCCCCATCCCTTCCTGGCTTCTAGTAACCACCAATCTACTGTATATTCATGAGATCTACTTTTTTAGTTCCCACATATGAGTGAGAACATATAGTATTTGTCTTTCTGTGCTTGGCATATTTCACTTAATCACCTCCGGTTCCATCCATGTTGCTACAAATGATAGGTTATTTTATTTTATGGATGAATAATATTCTCTTGTGCATATATACCACATTTTCTTTATGCATTCATAGTCTATTTATATTCAATGTTGTTACTATTTTTTTTTTTTTTTTTGAGACAAGAGTCTCGCTCTGCTGCCCAGGCTTGAGTGCCATGGTGTCAGCCTAGCTCACAGCAACCTCAAACTCCTGGGCTCGAGCAGTCCTTCTGCCTCAGCCTCCCGAGTTACTGGGACTACAGGCATGCACCACCATGCCCAGCTAATTTTTTCTATATATTTTTAGTTGTCTGGCTAATTTCTTTCTATTTTTAGTAGAGATGGGGTCTCACTCTTGCTCAGGCTGGTCTTGAACTCCTGAACTAGAGCGATCCTCCCGCCTCGGCCCCCAGAGTGCTAGGATTACAGGAGTGAGCCACAGCGCCCGGCCTCAGTGTTATAATTGATAAGTAAAGGCTCCTGCCATTTTCTTGCTTGTTTTCTGGTTTTGTAACTCCTCTATTCCTTTCTTACTGTCTTCCTTTGTGGTTAAGTGATTTTCTCTGGTAGTATGGTTTAATTTGTTGTTTCTTATTTTTAGTGGGTCTATTACAGGTTTTTGCATTATAATTACCAGGAGACTTACAAAGAACATCATATAAATATAATGAGTTATTTTGAAGACATGGCAACTTATCTTAGATCATAAAGAAAAGAACAGGAAAAAAATGAAAATTAAACTCTACACTTTAACACCATCCCCCATATTTTGACTTTTTGTTGTCTCAATTTACATATTTTTATATTGCCTATCTCTTAACAGGTTCCTATAACTATTATTGTTTTTGATAGATTTGTCTTTTAGGCTTCATACTAGAGTTATGAATGGATTGCATACCACAGTTAAGTATTAGAGTATCTGGGATTCTCCAGTGGGTTTTATACCTTCAAATGTTTTCTTTTTGCAAGTTAATGGTTTTTTCCCTGTTCAGATTGAAGAACTCCCTTTAGCATTACTTGTAGGATGGGTCTGATGGTGGTGAATTCTTTCAGCTTTTGTTTGTCCAGGAAAGACTTTATCTCTTCTTCATATTTGAAGGATAGTTTTTCTGGATATGGTATTCTTGGATGACAGTTTCTGTCTTTCAGCACTTGAAAAATGTTGTCTTTCTACCCCTTGCTTTCTACCCCTTGCTTTTGTTCAGTTCCCTCTTGAACACCAATAAGTTTTAGATTTGGTCTTTTGAGGTAATTTTCTGTATCTTGTAGGTAATCTTCATTACTTTTCAAATAGCCTGTCTTCAAACTCACTGATTCTTTCATCTGCTTAATCCATTGTGCTTTGAGAGCTTCTAGTGAATTTTTCAGTTCAAGAAATGTATTTTTCAGTTCCAGGATTTCTGTTTGATTTTTTTTATTATTATTTCAATTTCTCTGATAAATTTCTGAATTGCTTTTCTGTATTATCTTGGAGATCACTGAGTTTTCTAAAAATGCTGTTTTTGAATACCTGTTCAGAGATCTCATGTATCACTGTCTCATTAGGGTCAGTCATTGATTATTTGCTCTGTCCATTTGAGGTCATTGTTCCCTGTTGGCTGTTGTTTCTTGGGGATATACGTCTATGTCTTTGCATTGAAGGATTATTTATTCCTTCTCTGTCTGATTTGTCTTCATTATTATTAGATATATTTGCTTAGAGATTCTCTGTAATTTACCAGTTGAATATCTTTTTTTCTCCCCCTGTTAGATCATTGCCATCTTTTTGGTACTAGATGGTACCTTAAGACCAGCTTTGCCCTGGCTTTAGTAAACAATCAGGGCACTGTCCTTCCCAGTTGGGAGCGGTCCCAAAGGGGTTATGCTGGCAATATGGGAAGGCTGGCTAGGGGTTTGTGCCCAGGGGCCCTGTGGAATGAACCACCTACAGCATGGTGCTGCCAACCAGTCACTCTGATTCTGTGTGTCCTTTGGTTGAGTTAGAGAGCAGATTTTCCAGGTCTGGTGATGGTAGTCCTTCCTCCTCCCTTTGTTTCTGGCTATCCTCAGGGAAATTTCTCCCTTCATGTACTCTCAGTACTTCCCATGGATTAAGGGAGGGACAGATATCCTGCCAGGGAACCCAAGGTGATGGGAGAGCTGGTTGTCTACCTCAATCTCACTTTTTCCAGTGCAGAAATCATGAGTCGGGAGAAAATTTTCTATGTGCTTGGTCCTGGAGAGATTGGAGGGAGGGTGACATGGATATGGAAGTTTGATTCTCTTACCATCTGGTTGGAGCTTTTTTACTTCTCTGTGGCCCTAGGAACTATCTTCTCGTATTTGAGTTCTGGGATAGTGCTAGTGATAATCTTGGTGCTGTATATTTCTTTTTGGTTTTCTGTTGGGGGGAGTGAAGCCAGCTTGCTTCTGTGCCACCATTTTGGAACTGTAAGTCCCCATTCCTAGGTATTTTATTCTTTTTGATGATATTGTGAATGGAATTATTTTATTTCATTTTTACTTGTTTGTTGCCAGTATACAGAAATTAAATTGATTTTTGTGTATTGATACTGTATCCTATAACCTTACTAAATTTGCTTATTAGTTCTAGTAGGAGTTTTTGGTAGATTTCTTGAGATTTTCTGTGTACAAGATCATGTGTCCTGCAAATAATTACAGTTTTTCTTCTTCTTTTTTGATCTTTGATTTCTTTTTCTTATCATGTTGCTCTGGTTAGTATTTCTAGTATAGGATCTAATAGAAATGGGGAGAGCAGCTGGGCATGGTGGCTCACACCTGTAGTACTAGTACTCTGGGAGGCCAAGGTGAAGGGATTGCTTGAGGCTGGGAGTTTGAAACCAGCCTGAACAAGAGCAAGACCCCATCTCTACAAAAAAATAGAAAAAATTAGCCGGGTCTGGTGGCACGAGCCTATAGTCCCAGCTACTTGGGAAACTGAGGCAGAAGGATTGCTTGAAGCCCATGAGTTTGAGGTTGCTGTGAGCTATGATGATGCCACTGCACAGGCGACAGAATAAGACAGCAAGACCGTCTGAAAAAAGAAAGGGAAGGAAGGAAGGGAAGAAAGAAGGAAGGGAGGGAGGGAGGGAGGGAAGGGAAGGGAAAGGGAAAGAAAAGAAAAGAAGGAGAGTAGATATCCTTGTTCCCAGTCTTACAGGAAAAGCAGCTAATGTTTTGCTATTAAATGTGATGTTAGCTATTCCTGTGATCTTTTGACATGTTGCGGTTGCATTTTGAGCACTTCTTTACTTTTTGGAAGCACAAGGTGTTCCAGGCCCATCTCTTGCTTTCCCTGCTTCAGCCCTGGAGTTAACTATTTTTTAAGACACTCCGGCTCCTTTTATTAACAGATGGTATTTAAAAACCAGGATCTGGGCACTAGCTGAGTAACAGTCACTTTTTAATTCTCTTCACCCAGTGTTCTCAGAAATCCCAACCATTTAGTTATAAAAACCTTAAGATCAGCCGGCCAGGCGTGGTGGCTCACGCCTGTAATCCCAGCCCTCTGGGAGGCCGAGGCGGGTGGATAACTTGAGGTCAGGAGTTCGAGACCAGCCTGAGCGAGACCCCGTCTCTACTAAAAATAGAAATAAATTATCTGGACAACTAAAAATATATATAGAAAAAATTAGCCAGGCATGGTGGCGCGTGCCTGTAGTCCCAGCTACTCAGGAGCCTGAGGCAGTAGGATCACTTAAGCCCAGGAGTTTGAGGTTGCTGTGAGCTAGGCTGACGCCATGGCACTCACTCTAGCCCGGGCAACAAAGCGAGACTCTGTCTCAAAAAAAAAAAAACAAAACTGTAAGATCCAGAAGTAAGGGAATAGAGGTTTTGGTTACCACATACCTTCTTCTGCTGGAATGTCCCAGAGAACTTTCCAAATGCTTTTTAGTGCCAAGTCACACCTGCAACTAAAGAATCTAGTTACTGGTTATATAGTAGATTTCACAAAAACTCCTAAATAACCAGATAGTTATACTTTTATAAAAGAACATTGCTTGTCCTAGTTGGAATTTTATGGTGGAATAATTGTTGCCTGCTCCTTGTATTTTTTCCCTTTTATCACAGCTTGTGAAAGACCTGAGGGGAGATCAGATCAGTAAGAATGAGAGTGGTATCTACTATGCTGCGAATGTTTACCCTGGGCCAGCCACTATGCTTTTATGTGCTTTATGTGAATTTTCTAATTTGATCTCTCACAACTACTTCATGGGGATTATGGTACTTCTCTTCTGTCTTTCCCTGAACAATCCAGCTGTGTGGTTTTAGCATTGAACATGATTCACTACTGATCAGCGCTCTGCTTGGCATGAGTCACCATAAGGTGGTAGCTGCTGATGCATTGTGGCTATGAGGAATAGTAGTTCCCTAAGGCTCTTGGAAACTTCACACAAGTAATATGTGCTTTTGTTTTAAGAATCAAACAACACAGATGCCTTTAAGTAAACTGGAAAATATCCCCTGCCTTCCCCTGCCTAATCCTTCATCCCATCCCTTTCCTCAAGATAACCACCATTAACAAGTTGAGAGTATATTCTTCTAGACCTTTGTTTTTGCACAAACATTCAGATGTCCTGGGAGCTATCCAGGGGGACTTTTCTTCCCAAGAACTCTCTCCTCGGCTACTCTGCTCTAAAGTAACCTTTACTTTCTTTTTAGCTGGGCATTTTCCTGTTCGGACCTAGATTGAGGAACTTAGTTATGAAACAGACTTGTTTTCTACTAAACTTGAACTCTGCAGGCTAGAGCTTAGTGTTTGTACCATTTGCCCCTTAAGCCCTCCTGTTCCCTAGGGTCATATGTGGGAACCAGAAACATGTTAGACCATTCGCTCTGTAAATGTTAGATTATTCAAAATATTATTTTTCAGGTGAGATCAATTTATTGGCTCCTAAAGTTCCTTGCAAGCTGCTGATTGGAGGGTCAGCTGGTGGTGGATCCTTTGGACTTAGTCACAGAGAGTAAGTATGAATGCATTTGCCTGTTTTTAAGTAGTGTATATATGTAGCTAAACTAGGTATGTAAAATGAATGAAAATAATGGAACTTGTGGTGAATCCTTTATAATTTACATAATTAGCAATTACTCCTTATGAGTTTCGATTTGTTTAAGTTGGGTGTTTTTGAAGCAGGTTTCCATTAGTGGTCTGTGCATGGCCTTCTGCATATATAAATACCTTTTCTCCCTGTTCTTTTTTTTTTTTTTTTTATTTCTCACCCTAAAATATTTCCTGGGAGATGGGCAGCCTGTCTTTTAGATCCTAAAGGCACACATATGTACAAAGTTTGTACCATCACAGTACACTTAGAAATTTAAAGGAGGCTGAGAGAAAGATCTCCCAGATATTGTCTCAGGAGTCCAGATTATACCACAGGGGATGGGTTTGATGTCCTTGCCAAAAATTGTCCTCTGAGTGTGCTGTGTATTGGGTTTGGTGCTAGACATTTGCCTCTCCGGACTTTGACTTTGTGGCAGAACTCACTATTCTCAGGGTGTTAGCTTTTGAAACAATTTCTTATTTCCTCCACTTCTTAGATTTTGGACCTTCTAAAGATTTTTTAAGTTTGTCACTTGTATCCCTGTGGGACAATGGGCAGTATACAGGAAAAGATGACTTGTGGCAGCAGTCAGGGAGCCTGGAACCGGGACTGCCGCAGTGTTTTAGCTAGGTCTCTACTTCCCCATCACATGAGGTTTTTGATTTCATCAGGAATCTCTGTAAGGAAAAAGAAGGAAGTTGCTTTTAGCAACCATCATTTTCTTGTCTGAACTAGATACTACTTCTGAACTGAAAACACTGAAACCAGGTTGGAACATTTGTACTTGATACTGTTGTGAGTGATACCGTTTACTTCATGTTCTTGAAGCTCTTCTCTGCAGAGTAATCTGACATGACAAATTTGTCTTTGCTTGGCAGTTCCGTAGCCATCTGAGCCAACCCTGGGTGTCTCTTACTAGCTGTGGAGCTGTTTCCCAGAAAGAGAATTACAGAAACATCCTCTCACCTGCTTGACCCTTGAGTCCAGACATATTTCTTTAGAAAGACAGGTGGCGCTTCTCCAAGTTGCCATCCTGTACATCATGGGGAGTATGAGAAGAGGCAAGAAGCGGGCAGTGACTACTGCAGAGACATGAGATCTCGAATCCCATTAGTCAGAAGAGAATTTACTCTGGAGCTTGCCCAGGGAGCTTGCTTCTCACATGGCCTGGGAGCAGACCACCCGCAGCTTCAGAGGAGCATAGGAGTATATCCTTAATCTCCTTCTTCCTCATCTGGATTAAAAGTCAAGCCAACTGAGTGTGGGGCCACTTGTGTTCAGTGTTCTTGGCGTTGAGGATTCATATGGTGGGATGCCATGAGGCAAACATTGAGCAGTGTGTGCAGAAGGAGAGGTTCCCTTCACCCAGCCTGCAGGTGTTGTATAGTGGGTGCCTGTGGCTACAAGGGAGAGTGGAATTGGCTGAAGAGTTGATGAGAGGCAGCCGTGTGCTCTTAGGCACTTCGCCCATGAAGGGCCTTAGTATAAACAATGGAAGACTGTTTCTAATCTGGCTTTTGTCTTGTACCCAAAGGTTAGAGATAATGGAGGGGATAGCATCTAAATATGTGTTTCATTCTGTTTAAGAGGCAGTATGGAGTCAGATAAACTTGAGTTTTAATCTGGGCACCACTACTTATTGGTTGTTTAATTATAGAAAAGTTACCTCACTTTCCTGAGTTTGGCTTCATCATCAATAAACAGAATGTAATGGTTTTTTTAGGATTAAATGAAGATGATATCAGTAATGTATGCTTAGCATGGTACCTGACATTCATTAGGTGCCCAGACTGGCATTCATAAGTGTTAGTTTGTTACCCTTTCATTTACCGTACTTTTCTAAGTTTATTTAATCATCAGAATATTGAGCACTTACTGTGGGTCAGACACTGTACTGGGGACATTAGCGGGAGGAAAACGTGCTCTTTGCTCCTAGTCAGATGACTTAATTCATTATTAAAGCTAATGTGATGTGAACAATGATGGTGGCATGCACAGAAGTGAGGAATCCATATTCAAACTGATGCTTCAGGAAAGGCGACCTGGAGAAGGTGATGTTTGAGCTGATTTTTTTAAGTCAGGTGAAGGAGAAGGAAAGCTCTTCAAGAACTAGCACTTGTAAAGGCATGAACATCTGAGATGGCTTGATGCACATGGAGAGTCACTAGTGGGGTTGTTTTTCAAGGGGATACCAGCTGGAGTTTTCATTTCATTAGCGATTTTCTCCCATCACTTTGGTGTGTCTGTTGTGTTGCATTCATGGGACAAGATGTAGATTCCTGAAAGAGGGCTAAGTGAGTCAGGACTGTGAATCTGTTGAGTGCACATAACACACACATTCATACCCACATAGTCTCATAAACTCATGGGAAGGAGTTGACTCTTCCCTTTGTGGATCCTTCTCTACCATAAGTGCACAGTCTAATTGTTCCCTGCGTGGTATTTATGTGGTTTGAACTTATGTGGAGGTCTATTTTCCATCACCTCATTTTGAGGTTACTGGCCTCAAAATCTAGTTTTAGCATTGTGCTGTTTTTAGCCCACTGTGATTTCGAATATTGGCAGTGATGCATTGTGAGTTTTTTGTACTCTCCTTGAGAAAGTAGGTGAGCTTTTGCAGGAAAAGAGGTTGATTTCATGAGGCTTCTGCAGTTGTTCTGTTGGTGTTGTCCATTCCTGTAGCTGTAGGCAGCAATCTTAGATCTTTCTTGGCCATTATTCTCTTATCAAAATACAAGATCCTCTCCCTAGTTTTGTGTTTTCAATGTAACTTGAGAAAAAAACACTCTGCTAATTTCTTCTCCCTGGCTACTCTGAAAACACCTGAGGAGGATGTCAGGCATCCATTTAGAGTTATCCCTGATGGATGACTTTTAGAAACACAGGTTTTGTTATTTTCCCCTGCATGCTGCCATGAAAGCAGGCCTACCCTTGCCTGCAGTTATGAAAACTGGAGAATATTTTGTGAATTCAATTTAGACCACGCTGAGCAAGCTCTTTGCATCCCAGAACTACAAGGCTTGTTCCAAAGTTTTGCATTAAAGGAAACATTGAATGAGAAGACGTAGGAGAGATCAGCCCAAACTGAAGCTTTGGAGTAAAGTAAAGAAAGCTTCTTTCCTCTTCTTGCCTCTGTCTTCTACTCCCTGAACTCTGCTATCCCATCGTGGCTGCTGGAAATGAAGTCACTTTAAGTAAAAATGATATTGATATTTAGTTCCGTTTTCTTTCTTTTTTTTCCCCACCAACACACAGGATGGAATTTGAGTCTGTGTAGTTAGCAAGATTCTTGAACAGGTGTGTTAGCTCCAGAATAAACTCCAGGGTCAGCAGGGGAGCTCTCTGCTCCTGACAGAACTTGTCATGCTTAATTGTGAAAAGCAGACCACAGGCATCTGATAGTTGGTTTAGGGAGCAGTAGATTTAAAATGTATTCTCAGATAATCTTTGGAGTTTCAGAATTGGTGGCGAGGAGGAAGCCATTGGCAGGTTTCTCTGTCCCTTCCAGACTTGCCTTATTCCTAGCCATGTTGGTTTTAGGTGAGGGAAGATAGCCACTCATGTAAAGTCATGGATGATGAGACAGAAAGATATACCCTTCTTTGGAGAGAGGAAATTTTCTGAGTGAGAGAATGGGGACACGTGACCAGCCTCAGGACAGTGGCACCTTTAAGTCTTGGTCTTTGATGAAGCCAGCTTTGATCATGTGATGGCACTGGGAAGACCACTGAAAACTCTCTGGAAATCTGTGTTCTTCCCCCAGGGCACCAAATGATAACCAAGACTGGTTGCCCAAGAAATGCTGAAGTGGGACTGTTGCTTACTTGAGGATCACTGTGGCATGATGTCCATCCTCCTGGCACTAAATGTTCACAATTATTTCTCTCCCCTTCAGACTGACGGACTTCAAGAATGCAGCTGCTACTACTGGAGGTGCGTGGCACCTTACCTGAGCCTGGCCATGAGGCCATGTGTCTATGATGTGGGCCCCTCATGGCCTCAGCAGGAACAGAGCACTACAGTATTGGCCTCCGCCAGGGAAACAGCTTCAAGCAGAGTGGTCCCTCAGGCACAGTGCCTGCCCCACCACCTGAAAAACTCTCTGAGGGCAGAGTCTGGTCTCAGGCCCATCAGCAGGTGAAGCCAATCTGGAAGCTGGAAAAGAAGCACGTGGGTACACTATCAGCAAGGTCGAGCCCAGGCCCCTTGAGTTTCCCACCCAAGCCAGCATATTTCTTTTGCCCTGGCACTTTATGTAGCTCTGGGACCACAGCTGTCATTGCAGGCCACGGCAGTTCCTGTTACCTGCACTCTCTTCCAGACTTGTTCAGCAGTACCGTGCTGTATCGCCGTTCCAACTATAGACACAAGCCGTACCAGCAACTGGAGTCTTTCTGCTTGCATTCGTCGGAAAACAGACCTTTTTCTCTCCCTCAAAAGAGCCTCCCTATCAGTCTCACTGCCAGTAAGGCCACTTCTTCCATGGTCTTCCCCATGGCCCAGCCCATGGCATCCTCATCCACAGATCCATACCTCTCCTTGGCAGCAGCTGGGGAAAACCCTTCTGGGAAGAGCCTGGCCTCTGCCTTCTCAGGGAAGATCTCGTCTCCACTGTCCTCCTCCTACAAGCCCATGCTGAATAACAACTCCTTCATGCGGCCAAACACCACTAGCACTAAAGTGCCTTTATCACAGGCCACAGAGGGCCTGAAGCCAGTATCCTCCCCCAAGATCCAGCGGGTCTCCTGGCATCATCCGGGGGGGACTGGAGACTGTGTACCCCAGCCTGTTGACTATAAGGTGCCCAGGAGCATTGGCACTGTCCTAGATGATGCCACTGCCCATATCACCCTGTCTACCCCCAGCTCCCTCAACACATCCACCACCAGTGTTGCCTCTTCCCGGTACAGCTGGAAAAACTTAGCTTCAAGGGCAGAGCCACATCCCTGTGGCCAGGAGGACAGCTCTGATTCCCAGGCTCCAACTAAAGAGATTCGGTTCACTGAGGCTGTGAGGAAGTTGACTGCAAGGGGCTTTGAGAAGATGCCAAGGCAAGACTGCCAGCTTGAACAGTCTTGTTTTGTGAACCCCAGCTTCCAGTGGAACCTCCACAACAGGAACAGGCGGTGGAAACCTCCTGGGGTAGGCCAGCAGTTTCCTCAGGAGGATGCTGGATCAGACGGTAGGATCCTTCCTGGTGCCTCAGACACCTTGGGGTTGGACAGTCCAGTCTTCTGGACCAAACGTATCAGCATTCACCTCCTTGCCTCACATGCCAATGGGCTCAACCACAGCCCTGACTGTGCATCTGTAATTGACCCCCCACCACTTGGAGAAGACAAAGCTCCACTTCTTCCTTTTCCCCCTCAGCCCCTTGGCGTAGCCGACGTGGCCACCCACCTCTCTTCCATCCATCTGGGCCAGTCTGGGCAGGAGGGGCCTGAGGAAGCCAGGGAGCTGGACCCACCTCTTAGGGATACTGGGTAAGTTGGAGATTGTTTTTGGTTCATTTAGAGCAGTAGAATGTATGCACCGTAATTTGGTGGCACTTACTCTATACCTCTGAAGGTTGGTTTTATTTCTTAGCTGCCCTATGTAGATGTTTTGGTTTTCACTTTAGGGCAGAGGTCAGAAAACTATAACTTGCACGCCAAATCCTGCTTGTCACCTGTTTTTATAAATAAAGTTTTATTGAAATGCAGCTTTGTCCATTCATTTACTATTGTCTGTGGCTGCTTTCTTGTTACGGCGGTATAGTTGTGAAAGACTGAATGGCCTGCAAAACTGAAAATATTTACTACTTGGTCCTTTAGAGAGAAAGTTTGCTAACCCCTGTTTTAAGTTATAACCAGGAGAGAAATAAGAATTACAAACACCCGGTATTGGGCCCTGTGACTTTCCTACTTTTTCCAAGCCAGATCAGGTTCCCAATCATTCTGGGCATGACGACATTCACAATTAGGGCATATACATAGTTGGTTTCCTCTCTTGTGTCTTGTTATTTTTCTGGAACCTTGGTATACCAAGGCCTTGTTTGGAGTTGCCAGAGAGCAGCCTATGGACATTTGAAGTCAATTACCAGATATTCATTGATGGCTTTTTGTATGCAGAATTTTGTACTTACATGCTGAGGGACATCAAAGAAGATGGAAGACAGTGCTTTTTTGCAAAATGGGGGATGTAAGGGTGAGGAACTATGGCTAGAACTAAGCTTTGAGGGCAAGATAAATGAGTTGTGAAGTCCAGGCAAGAGATAGAAGATTGGTAATAGGGAAGAGACAAATACTGAGAGATGATGATGAAGAAATGAGAATCTAACTGTGACCTCTTAGGGAACTGGCTGGGCTGGGGGCATGATTCTTTGTTTCTTTTAGTTCAGCTACTGACCTCCTGTCAGACCAGGTTGAGACTGAAGATGTAGAAGAAGAACTAATAGATGGTTTGGAAGACTGCTGTAGCCATGATGAAAATGAAGAGGAGGAGGGTGAGTAGGGAACCTTTTCACTTCCAACTGGAGGTTGGTCATGGCCCGCTAGGGAAGGGGCTAACGATTGTGTATCAGGTCCTTGACCCACATTACCAACTATATTAATTATTTGCTTTGGGAAGTCTTAAGGGGGGTAGTGATTTCTGAGGGACTTTGATCTCTAGTCCTGTCCCTCTGTCCTTGCTTTCTCCCTGCTGCTGTTGAGTTCAAGGAAGGCAGAGCAAGGCAGAAGGGTGGTGCTTGTGGCTCCACAAGAAGGGTTGAGCCCGGGATGTTCAAGGAAGACTGCCTAGTCTTGGTGAGTTTGTGTGGCAGCCTCTTGCAGTTGGAACTTCTCTGATCTTCCTCCCCCAGGAGACTCAGAGTGCTCCTCATTAAGTGTTGTCTCCCCCAGCGAGTCAGTGGCAGCGATCTCTCGGTGAGTGTTGGTTATGTAGATCATTGGTAAATGCTCATTTTCTGTCTCATCTCTTTGACATTATAAGGGAATTAACTACCCAAGTCATTAATGGCCCTGAGAACCCTAATGCATTTCCTTTTTTTTTTTTTTTAGACAGAATCTTGCTCTGTTGCTCATGCTAGAGTGCGATGGCATCAGCCTAGCTCACAGCAACCTCAAACTCCTGGGCTCAAGCAGTCCTTCTGCCTCAGCCTCCCGAGTAGCTGGGACTACAGGCATGCACCACCACACCCGGCTAATTTTTTCTATATATTTTTAGTTGTCCAGCTAATTCCTTTCTATTTTTAGTAGAGGCAGGGTCTCGCTATTGCTCAGGCTGGTTTCGAACTCCTGACCTCAAGCGATCCTCCCACCTTGGCCTCCTAGAGTGCTGGGATTACAGGTGTGAGCCACTGCACCTGGCCTCCTAATGCATTTTCAACAAATTTTTATGTTTGCTACTTTAGTTTTATTTTATTTTATTTTTTTAAGATGGGGTCTCGTTCTTGCTCAGGCTGGTCTTCTGATCTCGAGGGATCCTCCCGCCTCGGCCTCCCAGAGTGCTAGGATTACAGGCGTGAGCCACTGCGCCCAGCCAACTACTTTAGAACAGGGAACAGAAACATATCTCATCAGTTGGGCTTAACAGTAATACCTTGTTTCTTAGGCTGCAATTTGGGTATATAGGCTCCAAGAAACTCGTCAAGTAAAAGGCAAATTATTTCAGGAAATATTTTAAAAATTAATAACCAGTTAATGAAGAAACATATTGTTTGAGGTAAATTCTTAGTCCATTGGGCCATCTACTTAGGATAATTGCCACCTTGCACTATAAATGTGTGCTACTATTAATATCAGAGTCAATTCTGACTTAGATATACCACTAATTGGAACTTTTTAAAATGTTCTTTTTCTCCCTTATGAGGTTAATTTTATATTGGGAAATAAGACTGACATTAACCTTAGTAATAAGAAATTATATAAGGAATTCTCTAGCTTTAATCCAGATTATTTTATTGACTGCCTTTGGTGGAGTTTGAGTGATGTTCATCTCTAAGTAGGGAACCAGTAACATCAATCTCTTAATGTAGGCCCTTTTCTTTTTAAAAATCTTTACACCTCTTCTCAGATCTTTTGTGGCCTTCGTTTGTAATTATCCACATCATTCTTTTTCTCTCCTCATTTATTTCTTAAAGTCTTAGTGTAGCATATTCTTCTACTAATATCCACCCAAATTCATTTCCCCCTCTCAGAACCACTCTTTTCCGGAACTTCCCTGGCCAGTGGCTTGTAGGAAATGTTAGAGCTGTATTACAGAATAAAGTATTAGAAAACCATGTCTTTAGATGATATTTAATGGTGCAGCTGTGTGTGGGTTAGCCCTAGCACCTATGGATTAATATCTCCAAAATAATTTTTGAGCACTTGTCTTTTTAGAATCCCAGTGTAAAAGACAGCACTTGGAAAGAAATTGTATATAACAGTAGCAATACTTGAGGGCTGTTGCTTTCCCTTTCTCTGCTGCATGTTTGTTTTTCATTTTAGGAGCTGTGTGGAAATTCTGACCAAACCCCCTTCCAATCATGAGAAAGTTGTCCGACCAGCCCTTACCTATAGTCTCTTCCCCAACGTGCCCCCGACCATCTATTTTGGCACTCAGGATGAGAGAGGTAAACCTGGCCAAGTGTCAGGGTCCAGAAGAATCCCCAGGAGAGGGATGCTAGCTAAGTTGGGAGGAGACGATAGTAGGTGGGAGGGGTTTCCAGAATGAATGTTGTGGCTGTTGTCATACCTGGTTATAACTCCAGCGTAAGCATTTTCTTGTCTGTCTTTCGGCTGACCCTCCTCAGCCTTATAATCTCATGCTTGGTTCGTGCCCTCTAACCTGGTCACTTTCCTCCTTTCAACCTCCCCTTTCTTTGTTCATCATTCCTGCATAGCTCCCTTTCTTCCCCAAAGTGTGCTCCTGTGAAACCTGACCTGGAACAATAGCTGGGGACTTACTGGCCTAGGGGAGGATGGGCAGCAGTGCCATTGTTTTTGTCTCCTCACCATGATTCTCCTCTTCTCCCTGCCCCATCTATCTCTCCCCAGTGGAGAAACTTCCCTGGGAGCAGAGGAAGTTCCTCCGGTGGAAGATGAGCACAGTGACCCCCAACATTGTCAAGCAGACCATTGGACGGTCCCACTTCAAAATTAGCAAGAGTAAGTCACTTGCCTTACTTGGAGCCTGTCCTCTTTGCCCCAGCAGAGGAACTTTGGGTAGGAGGAGAGCCCTAGATACTTCCTGCTATGTAGGGGCAGCTGGGGACCATGTCCTGAAATATCCAACCTCGTAGGAGGACATAGTAGCTCTGAAGGCCCTCGGGGCTGAGCCTGTTGCTCAAAATGGGGAGACAGAGCGCCATTGTTCTCTCCCTGGCCCCAGGCCCTCATGTAGGACAGCTCCATGGCAACTCTTCAAAAACCCAGTCTGGGAGCTGTGCCCAGGCCCAGTGGTATTTCTGGGGCCTCTGGGCCTCTTTCTGTCCCCGGGACTGACTCCCTGCTGTGCCTTCCGCAGGAAATGATGACTGGCTGGGCTGCTGGGGTCACCACATGAAGTCTCCTTGTTTCCGATCCATTCGAGAGCATCAGAAGGTAGGGGCCGTTTCTGAGGAGCTGTTCCCCTGGACTTAGGACTAGGCCAGGAAGAGGAAAATGATAGAAAAGTCAGGAAAGTTTATGGAGAAGAAAGTACAGGAGGGGAGAGTGCAATGTGAGACTCTAGCAGATGATGAACGTCTCTACTTCAGCTATACTGTCTTGGGCAGTTACATCCTCTCAAGGACATTTTTCCTCCTGATGTGTTCTGGATGCATTGCTTATTTTCAGTTTATTGTTTCCCCTGTAACCACACACATTGTTTCCATTCCCCCAAGCTGAATATGTGTAAGAAGGCTTCTGGTCTCATGTTGGAATGAACTAGTGTCTTGCCCCCAGACCTACTAAAGGCTAGATGCTTTCCTGTCCTTGTCCCTTAGGTCGTCAAGGAAAAAAATTTAACAGCTTTTTCTTTGCACTTAAGGTGATTACCATGTCTGTTTCAATCATTATTGTGTTTTGTTTGTGTTTTAATCATCTTTTGGTGCGTGCTCAGCTGTTGGGTACTTAAGGACCATTAGGGTGGTGACAGCAAGATGGAATAGGAGCTTGAAATGTTGCTAAGGAAGTTGGAATGGTAGTCTTGTCATCTTCCTCGTGGTCTCACCTCTGCCCTCCCTTGGCTCTCATCCTTTGTCCCTTCTGTAGCTAAACCACTTCCCAGGTTCATTCCAGATTGGGAGGAAGGACCGGCTGTGGCGGAATCTGTCCCGCATGCAGAACCGCTTTGGCAAGAAGGAGTTCAGTTTCTTCCCCCAGTCCTTTATCCTGCCCCAGGATGCCAAGCTCCTGCGCAAAGCCTGGGAGAGCAGCAGCCGCCAAAAGTGGATTGTGAAGCCAGTGAGTAGATCACAGTGGGCAGCAGACTATGGTCTGAGAGTAGGAACGACAGTGTTTTGGATCCAGAGCAAATCTTGTCTCCTTTCCACTTGACTTCTAGCCAGCATCAGCTCGAGGCATTGGCATCCAGGTCATTCACAAGTGGAGTCAGCTCCCCAAGCGAAGGCCCCTCCTGGTACAGCGGTGAGCCTGTCTCTCATCTTCCTGCCTCCTTGGCCTCAAGGTTTCCTTCTTACAATGTTCTTCTGGCTTTGTCCTCCCAGCCAAAGACCTTCCTTGGCCAACTGTCTTAATGTCTTTATCTTGGGGGTTGTTAGCTGGCTTCTGCCATGGCTCAGTTATCCACTGAGCCCTGTCATCTGGCTGGATGAGAAGCTGGCCTTTCTCCTATGTAGGTATCTGCACAAACCCTACCTCATCAGCGGCAGCAAGTTTGATCTGCGGATCTATGTTTACGTCACTTCCTACGATCCTCTACGGATTTACCTCTTTTCGGACGGACTTGTCCGCTTTGCTAGTTGCAAGTATGTGATAGTGGGAGGTGTCACCCTGACAGTATTGGGGGATTTATTTTCCCCAGAGGGAGGGAAACTAGAGGACACTATACAGAAAGATAACAAACATTTTGCTAGTTTTTGTTAGCAAGGGGGAAGGCAGGAAATAGGAAGTAAGGAGGTTCTCTACTTCACTGAATCTGGGGAGGGTCTTCCTGCAGGATTGACGTGGGATAAAAGAGATGAGTTGAGCTGTGGTTATCTAGAACTTTGCCAACGGATGTACTTCTCAGGCTCTTGTGGGTCTGAAAAGATCTGTGCACTTGTCCTTTACCTTCTGGGAATTTGGGGAACCTGTGGACTTGGGGCCACATGTGGCCCTCCGGATCCTCGTGTGTGGCCCCTTGACCAAATCCAAATTTTACACAACAAATCCTTTTAAAGACCACATGTGGCCTTGAGGCTGCAGGTTCCATCTGTGCTCTCGCCATCTTACCTCTGCCTGTCTTCTCTTCACTTTCAGGTATTCCCCTTCCATGAAGAGCCTTGGCAATAAGTTCATGCACCTGACCAACTACAGTGTCAATAAAAAGAATGCTGAGTACCAGGCCAATGCAGATGAAACGGCCTGCCAGGGACACAAATGGTACTGAGGGCAGAGTGTCCCAGTCCAGTGAAGGCCTAGAGGAGTGCAGGGTTCTGGGGTTTAGGGAGGTTCAGGGGATGATGAGTGGAAGATTACATAAACACTTGGCAGTTCAGAATTGATCTCTTTGTATCCAAGTTCATCTCTTTCTTAATTCAAAATGTCAAAGGAAGGGATAGGAAGAAAATACCTTTAGGCCTCTTGTTCCTTTTTCTTTCTCTTCTTCATGACTCATTCCTAGAATATAACCCCAGATATTCCCCCTGCAGGGCACTGAAAGCTTTGTGGAACTACCTGAGCCAGAAGGGAGTCAATAGCGATGCCATCTGGGACAAGATAAAGGATGTTGTTGTCAAAACCATCATCTCGTGAGTCACACTGCCACCCTGGGTGTGGGGCTTGCCACTGAACCACTCCTTTCCCGTGGCCTCCACACTGCTCTGCTCCAGGTTTTGACCATGCTGTGGGTCAGTTTTGAGGACAGGGAATAGAAACAAGTAGATGGAATTAAATTCTGCTTATCTACTGAACTTATCCCCAGGAGCTCCCAGATCAGCGGCATCTCTTGAGAGCCACCTTTCCTGGGTTGCTTCTGCCACCTATCTGTGGGCCACTTGGTTAGCAGGGTAGCTCTGAGTAGAGCCCCCTGGGAAGAACTAAGCTGAATACTTACGCATTCTCACGACTAGGTCAGAGCCCTACGTGACCAACTTGCTCAAGATGTACGTGCGGCGGCCCTATAGCTGCCACGAGCTCTTCGGTTTCGACATCATGCTGGACGAGAACCTCAAGCCCTGGGTCCTGGAAGTCAACATTTCCCCAAGGTAGGTGGAATTCTCAGGGCACTCACAGTAGAATCAGTCCTTCCTATATCCACGTGATCCCATTGCCACTCTAGTCTTCGGGAGGATCTTTCCTTCACTAGAATTTGTGTTTTCCGTTCATGGTCTGTGTGTTTGTGCATTTACTCATTGTTTGCCATTATCTTAAGGATCTTTGAGAATGGAGAGAGGTTGTTAAAAGTTGTTCTTTTCTAGTCGATACCTACCACTTGCTTTCCTCTAGCACTGTAGTACACAACCCCTTGGGCCACAGACCACTGATCCATGGCCTCTTAGGGACCAGGCCACAGAGCTCCGCTGTCCCCCTCCCATCTGTGGAAAAATTGTCTCCCATGAAACTTAAGAAGGGGAAGGGGGTTGCACAGCAGGAGGTGAGCAGCAGGGAGCATTTACAGCCACTCCGTATCACTTGCATCACCACTTGAGCTTCACCTCACTGCCCCCGCCCCTGGCCCCCCACCCCTCATGCATGGAAAAATTGTCTTCCCATGAAACCACTCCCTTGTGCCAAAAAGGTTAGAGACTGCTGCTCTAGCAGACCAAAGTCATGGGCAGCTCTACTACCCTGAGTGAGGTTATTCACTCTCTTTTGGGCAAGAGACCCTCACGGGGGTGATTATGTGTTTGAATGTTTGAGCATCTTTCATCCTAGGGAAGCCAGGGAGTAAAGGGAGCTAGCCCTGACTTGGGCATAGGACCAGAAACTGTTCTGGAGTGCTACTTTGACCACTCTTTGCATCTTTTCCCTAAAGCCTCCACTCCAGCTCTCCACTGGACATCAGCATCAAAGGCCAGATGATCCGTGACCTTTTGAACCTGGCAGGTTTTGTCCTGCCCAGTACAGAGGATGTCATTTCCAGCTCCAGCAGCTCTAGCAGCTCCACCACCAGGTCAGCCCCTTTGCTTCCTTGAGGATTAGCGGGCAGCATGAACAGCCCTGTGTGATTCTGGGAGGAAGTGGTTTCTGGGCACTCCCTCCTGCTTGGGCCTTTGCTGCTCAGTCTTCTACAGTCCACCCACACACCATTGCCTGAAAGTATGTTTGGTTTTATTGCTTCCCTGCTCAGGAATCACGGGGCCTGGTAATCAGATTTCAAACCCTTAGCCAGGTGCATGGGCATATACCTGTAGTCCCAGCTACTTGGGAGGCTAAGGCCAAGAGGGTTGCTTGAGGCCAGAAGTTCGAGGCTATAGTGTGCTAGGTCATGCCTGTGAATAGCTACTTCACTTCAGCCTGGGAAATGTAGCAAGATGTTAAACTCCTTACCTGGACATTTGAGGTCCCAGCCTCCTTTTTTGAGATACATCTCTATTCCTTCTCCTGGCTTCTCTGCTCTGACAAATGATTACTCACAGAACTTCAAGGTTGGAAGGATCCTTAAGGATCAGTGAGTCCAGTCTCCTCTGTGAAACGTTCATTGCCCCTTGCTGTCCCCCTATAGTGTTCTTTCCTCTGCTCACGAGGTTTTTTCCTCCTGAAATGCCCCTCAGCCAGACCTACCTTTTGTAACCTCACTTATCTATCAAAGCCTTGCTCAAGACATCTTCATGAAGCCAGCTCAGTATGGGTTTTTTCCTCCATACCCCTAAAGCACTTGGAACCACTTTTGAGGGGAGGGAGCTAATAGTATCTGAGATGTGTGAGGAAAAATCTATAACTTATTCTCCCAACAACCCTGTACGGTTAGTATTAGTATCTGTAGTTTATAGATGAGAAAACTGAACTGAACTGAGATCACTGGGATTAAGTAACCCATCCAAGGTCATTCAGCTAGAGAGTGGTAGGACTGGAATTCAAAGCCCAATTTGCCTGGTAACAAAACTTGCTTCCCCCACGGGACCCTGTAGACTCACATTTGGCTCTGTCCTGTGGTTATTGGTCATTGGTCATTTGACTCATTCCACCTGCTGTGCTATAAGCTCTTTGGAGGCAGGGGCTGCTTTTTAGTCATCTCTTTTTAAAAGACAGGGTTTTTTAGAGACAAGGTCTTGCTATGTTGCTCAGGCTGGCCTTGAACTCCTAGGCTCAAGCGATGCTCCTGCCTCAACCTCACAAGAAGCCATGACTACAGGTACGTGCCACCACACTTGGCTTCAGTCATCTTTGTTTCTCTCTCAGTAGTGATCGCAGTAATTGTAATAACATGGATGATGAAACTGAGGTGCAGGGAGGGTAAGTCCCTTACCCAGGGTCACGCAGTGGGTAGGGCAGAGTTGGGTAAGGGCAGAGTTGGGTACGTGGTAAGTATTTCCTAAATTAAACTAATTGAAGTATACAATGATTAGCTTATTCCAGGGTCCTCTCTTCTTATTCAAATTCAACCTAAAGAGGTGCTTTGTACTCGTTAGTTCAGTGGAGTGTATTTTAGTTCAATCTACTCAAGTAACAAACATCTGTTCATATGTCTTTGTCTTCTCTTGAGAAGGGTGTCTTCCTGGGCTGGACCTTCTCTCCATATTTCCTCAGGATGTGAAGCTGCTGACCCTACCCTTTGCTTTTTTTCCACCCTCTGCCTTAGCCTGCCCAGCTCCCCCAGGGACAAATGTCAAATGACTCCAGAGCATTTCACTGCACAGAAGATGAAAAAAGCCTATTATCTGACCCAGAAAATCCCTGATCAGGTAAGAGATTGGTCTTTCCCCTCATTGCCAGCAGAAAGATTCCCTGGTCAGACATTTGGGACCCTAGGTCAACCAGTTTTTCCTCTCTCTAGTGCAGGGTTTTTTTAACCCAGGTCTGTGATCCCCTTGGTTTGCAGAGATTTGTTGGCATGGATGTCATTCTGGGAGAGAGTTGATTGTCTTTATCATGTTTTCAAGAATCACTGCTCTTAGCAAAATGCTGCTTTGGCCCATTCTTGGGTCTGACCTGCAGACCCATCCTTTGGGCCTGTTTCCCTAAGAGATACAGTGAGACCTGGGAGGTTTGACCTTCCCTGAGCAGATGAGGGAGCCAGCTAGCAGAATGGCAGGCACAAGGCTGGTGCCACTCATAAGCTGGTGCCAACTTATGAGTTGCTGGATCCTGATCTTGCCTTTATCCAACAAACCACTTAACCTTTCAGCCCCAGTGGCTCCCTTGGCCCCAAATAAGAGTTATATTTCCCCACCAGCTACGTTCAGTAGACTTAGATTTCTTCCTTTTTTTTTTTTTTTTTTTTTTTTTTTTGAGACAGAGTCTCATTTTGTTGCCCAGGCTAGAGTGAGTGCCATGGTGTCAGCCTAACTCACAGCAACCTCAAACTCCTGGGCTCAAGTGATCCTCTGGCCTCAGCCTCCCTAGTAGCTGGGACTATAGGCATGCGCCACCATGCCCAGCTAATATTTCCTATATATATTTTTAGTTGTCCAGCTAATTTACTTCTGTTTTTAGTAGAGATGGGGTATCGCTGTTGCTCAGGCTGGTCCTGATCTCGAGTGATCCTCCCGCCTCGGCCTCCCAGAGTGCTGGGATTACAGGTGTGAGCCACTGCGCCCTGCCTACGTTCAGTAGACTTAGGAACAGATGAGATACAGAGCTGGCCCACCAGGCTGCTGTGGTGGTCCCGTGAAAGTCCTAGAGCCGTAGGACCCCAGGACCACGCTGCCCGCCTCTCAGCTTTTTGATTCTCTGTCTCCGGCTTACACTGTGTGTCACGCTCTCTTCCTCCCTGTTCCTTGGACCATAGGACTTCTACGCATCCGTGCTGGATGTCCTGACTCCAGATGATGTTCGGATTCTGGTTGAGATGGAAGATGAGTTTTCTCGCCGTGGTCAATTTGAACGAATTTTTCCTTCTCGGATCTCCTCTCGCTATCTCCGCTTTTTTGAGCAGCCACGATATTTCAACATTCTCACCACCCAGTGGGAACAGAAATACCATGGCAACAAGCTCAAAGGTGATGTGCCCTCAGGTGGCCATGTATAGTGAGAGGTTAAATTTCAGTACACCAAGAAATGGGCCTCTCTAGAAAGAAGAATTGGCCAGCTGAATCCACCCTCTTAAGTCTCCCAACCCCTGCTAATCTTGTTCTAGGAGTAGATCTGCTTCGGAATTGGTGCTACAAAGGATTCCACATAGGAGTTGTCTCTGACTCTGCTCCGGTGGTGAGTGCTGCCAGTGTTGGGGGACAGCTCCTTCTCAGGCCTCTCCCTCCTCTGCCTTAAGAGTACAGCAGGAGTTGGGTTGTAGATACAGACCCTCTCACCTCTCTCTAGGCCCTGCCTCTGTGTCTCATCACCCTCTCCTTTCAAGGGAATAATTACCTCCAGGATTCCCTGGGTGCCTTTCTTTCAAGGATCAAAAAGTACTTTGTATGCCTTAACTTCTTGTCTGATTCAGGAGAGAACCAAGACTTTTTCTCACATGGGCCCATGCCTGAAGGGTAGGGAAGTGGGGAGAGCCCCTAATCACTCAGGTAGAGCTGGAAAAAGAGTCCCAGTTCCCCAGACTTCTGCCTTGCCTCTGCCTAGCCCTTTTGGCCTCATTGCTTCCTTTGCTCTTAGTGGTCTCTCCCGACATCACTTCTGACTGTCTCAAAGGGTGACGTAACGCTCAATGCCTTCAGCAAACTGGAGACTGGCAAGCTGGGGTGAGTGCTGCCTGGGCAAGGGAAGGGCTGTTGGCTGTGAGTTTGGGGAGTTTGCTTCCTTTCTTCCCAGACTGTGGCAGTGAGGTTAGCATTATCCAACTGGGGGTAGTTGGGAGTATCAGAGTATACGGCTACCTTATCCTCTTCCTGGTGGTTCTTGGTATGTCCAGTGGAGCTAAGCTAGAGCACAGAAGCATCTGCTGAAGCGGCCACTTTCAGCCATGCCTGCTAGCTTTAGAAGTCCTTAGCCCTCCTGTCCTCACCCACATTCAAACTCGTACATAAGCACGCAAGTCTTCAAGTAAATAAAATATTTTTATGGTTATTAATATATTCATATCATTATGGTCTACAGCGCCATAATGTTCTGAATGCCTGGTCCAGACTCTGAAGGCAAATCCCAGGTTAAAGTCTCAGCCACTTCTTTCCCCACCTGTTCCCTTCAGAAAACACAGCTCCTCCGAGGGAAGCCCACTGCTGTCTGAACACGGGACCACACCCAAGCCCAAGAAGACTCTGGCTGGCCTTCCCCCTTTCCCCCGGAAACCTAGTTCCTCAAAGGACAGTGAGGATTCCAGCAAAGAGCCTAGCCTCTCCCCCCAGACGTCACCTGTGGTCAAGTACTCTGGGTGGACTCCAAGACTTTCTGCCTCCTCTTCTTCCCAGTCACCCAGTGACTCCCTCGTGGCTGCTGTGAGCCTATAACTGGCCTCTTTCCACAAGCCTCTGCCAAGGAGCACCAGCGCCAGCTACCTCATGGGAACCGGCCTGCTGACCAGCCTGACCTTGCCCTCCACCTTGCCCCTCATCAGAGTATTTTTTGAAGTGGTTGCATTGTAGAGATGGGTATTTGGAGGGCTGGAGGGATGGTGGTGATGGGGAGAAGGTGAGGAAGTTTCACCCTCCGTCACCCATCTGCCTGGCTGGCACCTCGTATCTCAGTAGAGAAGCCAGTGATGGCCACGCAGCCTTATAAAGCAGGGTTTGGTTTCTACCTTCAGAGAGCCACGTGTGGTTTGTTTCGGGCCTTGATGCAGTTGTTGAGTTGAAGCTAAAGAGGAGAAAACGTACTGAACATATTTGAGCCAGAAGTCCTCTGTTCTGCAACTGAGGGGGTGCCTCTGGAGGTCCGTATTTCCTTAGGTCGCTCCTGCCCCCTCCCCCCTCCCCCACCCCATCCCGAAGAACCACTTTCAGAAACCTTTGGGCTTCCTCAGTAGACAGACAGGAGAGGCCATGACGTGTTTAGCCCATTTCATATCATCCTAATCTTGAGGACTGGGGACTTTACCTCCATTCATACACCCACACAGCCAGTAGCCCTAGGTCTTCCTTTTCTGACCTCACATTGCTATTTCTTCAGCCTTCTAGACTTCTCTCTCGTGTATGTATCTCTTTAGCTATTGGCTTTCTGTGAGGTGTGAGAGGTCCTGTGAACTTTGTGAATTTCCCATGGCCCCAGTGAAGGAGCCCAGATAATCCCAGTTGCTGTTAATCGTGTCCATGTATCAAAGGACACATTCCATGGGGAGGGTGGAAGGAGGATGTGGTTTCCCCACAACATGGAAGAAGTCTCATGTTCTGCCCTCCAGCAAGCAGGGTCTGGTGGCTTGGCAGCTGGGTTTCAGGATTAGTCACCATTGAACCCAGTTTTCCTAAGGGAACACAGGCCTGACTGGGTTCAAGGCCACAGAGCAGGTAGGTGTCTGCCAATCCTAAGGCCATGTTGCTCAATAATTGTAGGATGGGCTTCCATCCTTCCAGTCAGACCTCTGCCTAAAGTCTTGTACTTAACAGAATCTACCTCCCTGTAGACTCAGTAAACAGTGAGTGTTGAATAAATGTTTACTGAGTGAACTGTACGTACAGAGACCTTGAAGGATGTGAGCACTTGAACCAGAAGTTCTACTTTCTCACCTGGGGGAAGCACGAGGTGGGAGAGTTGCATCAGAAAGGTATTTTCACTGGAACCATGCTCCTTTCTAACCCAGCGCTTGCTGCTTGCCTCCTCCCCAGCCCTTGTAGTCCCTTGACTTAGTTCGTCTAGCAGTGGCACATACAAGCAGCCATTTGACCCCATGTCTCTCTGATACACAGGTTTTCCCTTTGCATATCAGGCAGGAAGCTCAGCTACTCAGCTTCCCCCTGGCCTCTGGTTGCCCTCATTCCCTCGAGCTTTGGAAAGAGACTCTCCTGCTTCATGGCTCCTGGAGTTCTGTGGCAAGATGGGGCGGAGCCCTGGAAAGATCACTGAGAGGCCTGCCTGGGTTCAAGGCCACAGAGCAGGTAGCTGTCTGCCAATCCCAAGGCCATGCTGACAGTTGTAAAGAAAGCTTGGTGGCAAAGTCCAGGGCAGCACCTGCTGCTCAATAATAAGGACTTTAAAGTCGAGCTGTAGTGGGAAAGGTCCTTGACAGTCCTGTTACATCTTTTCTGATATAATTGAAGCGAACTCCCTCTCATGCCCCCGGCTACAGTATTCTAGTGTAGATGATGTGGGGAGTATGCGACCTTCCTAAGAGAAAACCAGCTACCTGCTTAGCAGCTTTGTTGTGGCTGGTCCTCCCTGCAAGGACTTAGGCGTGGAGACGTGTTTGAGCTGCTTTACTCCTTGAAAACCAATTTTAGCTCTTTGGTCTGAGAATCCCCGTGCAGCACAACCAATCCATTTACATGCCACAGGTGGAGAGGGGCCAGCACTGCAGCTCGGTGGGCTTGTGGGGAGGGTGGTAGGAGAGAGGGGGAGGACTTAGGAAAAGAAATGAGCAATGAGAATATAGAGGTCTCAGTAGTTAAAACATGTTTATACTTACACGATTTCCAGTTTTCATCACATTTGAACATCTGATAGGTGTAGGTGTTTTGCTGGGTGGGAGAAAGGTATGAGACTTACGTATCACATTTACCTTTCACTCTTGAGAGAAAATTAAATTGTGTATTAAGGATTCAGCATATGTACTTCTGCACCAAATACCACAATGTAAGGTATTCAGCTGAATAGGGATTTTTTGTACAAGTTTAAGTTTGGGAGTATAGTGAAATAAATATTTTTCAGAATGTGTCAGTTGTTTTTCTAAGTCGATAACTTACCCAGTCTGTTTGGAGGCAGGGAAACAAGTGTTCCTGAGACAAGGAGTGAAGTACAGGCTATTTCTAGAGTAGTAAGTAAGGACGTGGGGTGGAGAGTAGAAGGGTGGTCACTATTCCTGCTTATTTCAATCCACTCAGGATTGATGGGAAACTCAGTTTCTTGGAATAAATACTAACCAAGAGGTGGCATTGTGTCAGGAAAAGATCGAGAACCTCAGAGGCTGACCTTGGGTTTAACACCCAGCTATGCCATTTACTGTGTGACCTTGGGCATGTCATGTAACTTTTTAAGTCTCCATTTGTTTATAATCTGAATATAATGCCTACATTGCAGGGTTGTGGAAATTTAAGCCAAGCATAGTGAAAGTGCTTAGGATACAGAGGACACTCATGCACGGTCACTGACTCCTTTCTCCACTTGCTGTCCAAACTCTGTGGCTTGGGTAGGGATAGGCAGGCAAGAAATGTAAAACCCTTTCTTCAAGGGAAGTGGAGTAGCTATAAAGATATTGTAGAACAACGGGGCCAGAACAGGGTCTAGATACCTCAACACCCTCACCTTTCACCCCATTGCACACAGAAACACGATCATCATGATTCATTCTCCTATTACATTATCACTGTTTTGGCAAGTTATTTCTTTGGTTAAATGTTCCACAGTCAGAATGCAAATTCCCTGGGGAAGGAAGCAAATTCCCTGGGGAAGGAATTCACATCAAGAGTATGTGAATTGAATGAGATTACTAAGTTACTTCAAGAGAGGCTTTGATAAGAAAGGGAGAGCAAGGGGGCAGTGGGTGTCAGGTGGCTAGAAAGAGATGCAGGGTACAGAAAATAGAGACCTTGGTTGGAGCAGGAGCTAAAGAACAGGTTACAGATACATTCTCATGGCATCAGGCTATTTGTCTGAGGGTGACTATTCCTCTAGTCACCTGAGCCAAAGGATATCTGATGGCCTGTGGGACAACCCAACACTGGTAAGGGCCAGTGGAAGAGGTTGGTCATCTGGATACAAAGACCTTTCCACCTCCTCCTGAGTTGAATTACCCAAGACAAGGTGATCACCAAAGACAGCCAGAGGATCTCCCCTCCTGGCTTCTTGATTTGTCCTCTAAGGCTCACCTCTCACTATTACTCAAATCCCCTGCTTTGAGACTTGGAAACATTGATGATTTTCAGAGATGTGTGGCTAAGAGCTCCATTTTATGCCCTTTGAGATTCTGCTTGAGCTTCTCAGACAATCCTTTGCCTTTTAAATTCCCCTGGTAGCTGAGTTTGCACACTCATCAATATCCAGGGGTCACAGGCTCATTTGACTTGCCTCTTCACCAGCTTTGGACCAGTGAAGCTGCAAGCAGTCTTATGTTGCTCTTAAGATTTTTCACATAGGTGAAAGAACACAAGAAGGATCAATAGCAGGGTAGTTTCTAAAACCTATTTGTGCCTTAATTATTATAATAGACTGAGACACTTGGAATGCCAGGGACTGCCACAGGAAAAGCTAACAGAATTTTGAAAAGATACTTAATCTAAGTTTCAATTAGTAAACTGGAGACTCCAAAGCCTACCTTATAGAATAGTTATGGGGATTAAATAAAGTCAAGTACCTAACAAAGTGCCTGATATATATATGGTACAGTCTTAATATAGTAGATTCTAAAACAGACCAAAAACTACCACCAAAAATAATTCTTCCTTAAAGTAATGGTACTATAGTGCACAATAATATTACAATACTATTACAATAGCATGTTAATATTATAAAACTATGGTAAAAATATACTTTGGTTCTATTCATAGGAGTTTAAAACTGAGTATTTGAGAAAATTAGCTTAGAAATATTAGAGCCCCTATTAGAGAAGAGCAATTTACAGTGATACACAACTTACTAAAATTGTTCACATTTAAAAGATAAAAGATCAAGAATCAGTGAGACTAGAGCAACTGGAATCCATACGTTGCTGGTGGCGATGCAAAATGGCACATTGGAAAATAGCTTGGCAGTTCCTCATAAAGCGAAACATACCCTTACCATATGACCTAGCAGTTCCACTCCTGCAGGCAAACGTTCATAGCAGCTTGGTTCATAGTTCCAAAAACTTGGAAACAACCACTTATCCAACAATGAATAAACAAGTTATGATATATGTGGGTGGAGTACAACTTACATATTAAAAAGGAGCAAATTGATTTATGCAACAACATGGATGAATCTTAATATAATGCTAAGTGAAAGAAGCGAGAAACAAAACTTTATGATTCCATAATATTCTAGAAAAGGCAAACTATGGTCACAGAAAGCAGATTATGGTTGCCAGGGCCCGTAGATGAGGGTGGGGATTGACTATAAAGAGGCACAGGCTTAAGATCTGTATCTTGATTGTGGGGCTGGTTACATGACTATATTGTTGAAACTCATCAAATTGTACACTTAAATGCGTGAGTAGTAGTGTGTATAAGTAAATAAAATTGATTTTTTTAAAGCACAAGGAGATACCATTTCATGAGTGATATGCAAATTAAAACCGCAATGCGATAACACTAGAATAGTTAAACTTCAAAAGGTAGCCAAATCTAAATGTTGGAGAGGATGTACAGCAATTGGAGCTTTCATACATGACTAGTGCAACCACTATGGAACGCTAACAGTTTCTTACAAAGTTAACATGTATCTGCCTATGGCTCAGCAATTCTACTCCATGGTATTCTCTAAAGAAAAGGAAAAAACAAAAAATGAAATTGTATGTCCACCAGAATGTTTATTGTAGCTTTATTCATAATAACAAAAAATTGGGAACAACCCACATACCTCTCAACAGGAGATCAGATAAACTGTGGCATGGAATACCACTCAGTAATAAAAAGGACCAAGCTGCTGGTTTATCAACATGGATGCATGGATGAATCTCCAAAGCATTAAGTTGACTGAAAGAAGCCAGAGTGCATGCCGTATAATTAAATTTAACCTGCAGGGGTTAATACTGTAGTAAGAAAAGATTCACAAACTTTCTGAGGTGGTGGCAGTGCTCCAATTCTTGGTTTGGGTCTTGGTTACATGGGTGATGCACTTGTTAAAACTCAAATTGTACATTGAGGACCTGTGCAATTTAAGGATAGCATTTAAAAAAATTAAAGTGAAGTTGACATGAAATTATTAATAGTTTAAAGTGAACAATTCAGTGGTATTTATTAAATTCACAATGTTGTGCAACTGCCAGCTCTATCTAGTTCCAAAACATTTTCATCAACCTAAAAGGAAACCTGTGCCCATTAAGCAGTTGCTCCCTACTCTTCCATCTCCCCAGCCCCTAGCAACTACCAGTCTGCTTTCTGTTTCTATAGATTTACCTATTCTGGATATTTCATATAAATGGAATAATATTTGGCCATTTGTGTCTGGCTTTTTAGCATGTTTTTGAGGTTCATTCACTTTGTAACATATATTACAATGGAATAATATTCCATTGCATGTATACAGCACAATTGGTTTACCCATTCCTCCATTGATGGGCATTTGGGCAGTTTCCACCTTCTGGCTATTGTGAATAGTGCTGTTGTGAACATTTGTATTCATGTATTTAAGTACCTGTGGTTGATTCTTTTGGGTATTGTATTAGTTTACTGGGGCTGCCATAACAAGTTACCACAATTGAGTGGCTTAGAACAATGGAAATTTATTGTTTCTCAGTTCTGGAAGCTCAAGATCCCAAATCAAGGGGTCAGCAGGGTTGATTCCTTCTGAGGGCTGTGAGAGAGAGTCTGTCCCATGGCTCTCTTCAAGCTTCAGGTGGTTTCCAGGCAATCTTTGCATTCCTTGGCTTGTGCAAGCATCACCCCAATCTCTGCCTTCATGTTCACGTAGCATTCAACCTATGTGCATGTCTCTCTACAGATTTTCCCTTTTTCTTAAGGGCACTAGTCATACTGGATTAGGAGCCTACTCTACTAGTATGACTTCATCTTACCTAATTACATCTGCAGTGACGTTATTCCCATGTAAAGTCAAATTCTGAGGTACTGGAGGTCAGGTCTTCAACATATGAATTTGTGGGAGAAGGGGTGCAGACAGACTATACAACCCACCACAGACATATACCTCGGAGTGGAGTTCGCAAGTCAGATCAGCTACTAATAATTCTGTGGCAATGGCATTATCAGTCTTTGTGTGCAGCTCTCCGGAATAATCATGATAACCATCAAGATGTGTGGTGTATTTAGAATTTGAAAATCTGTTTGATTGACATCCCAAATCTGGATACTTTTTGGCAGAGGGAAATACATTTTAAGACACATCTCTCTTGTAGAGAAAATGACTCAAAATCAGGATCCATGGGCTTGCTAAGTGCCGGGTATCTCACAGTCATACCTGAGATAAACCTCACTAGTTCCTCTTGCCCATATCTTCCCTCTCCATCTTGCCTCTACCAGAAGAGAAAAGGCCCACATCCCTGGAGATAAAAGAACTTTTTTCTATAGCCTATCTCTACTCTAGACAAATAACTTTTCTAATGAGCTGTGATAGTAACAGATTAGGATCTTTGGCATTAAGAATGTCACTTGAGGCCAGGAGTTCGAGAACAGCCTTGGCAACATAGTGAAAACCCATCTCTACAAAAAAATAAGAAAAATGAGCTGGGCATGCTACCGCATGCCTGTAGTCCCAGCTACTTGGAAGGTGAGGCGGGAGGACTGCTGGATCCCAGGAGTTTGAGGCTTCAGTGAGCATAATCATGTCACTGCACTCCACCCTTGGGGCAACAGAGCAAGACCCTGTCTCTTTAAAAAAAAAAACAAAAAACAGAATCTCCTCATGATATATTTCAGAAGAGAAATTGTAATCTCTAGAAGAGCTATTATGTACATTTTCTTTTTTTTTTTTTTTTTTTTTTTTTGAGACAGAGTCTCACTTTGTTACCCGGGCTAGAGTGAGTGCCGTGGCATCAGCCTAGCTCACAGCAACCTCAAACTCCTGGGCTTAAGCGATCCTACTGCCTCAGCCTCCCGAGTAGCTGGGACTACAGGCATGAGCCACCATGCCCGGCTAATTTTTTTGTATATATATTTTTAGTTGGCCAGATAATTTCTTTCTATTTTTAGTAGAGACGGGGTCTCACTCTTGCTCAGGCTGGTCTCGAACTCCTGACCTCGAGCGATCCACCCGCCTCGGCCTCCCAGAGCTAGGATTACAGGCGTGAGCCACCGCGCCCGGCTATTTTCTTAATATAAGTGCAATTCTCTATAGCAGGTGCTGGAACAAAACAAATAATGGAGTTTCTATTACGATTCAGGCACCATTCTCATACGTTTTTTTAAAAAAAATTCCTTTGATATTGATATTATTATCATCATCCCTATTTTCAGATAAAAAATGAGGTTCAAAGGAGTTAGACAACTTGTCCAAGATTACTTAAGAAGTTAATGGATACATATACCACCGTATTTCCTAGTACTTTGTAGAAGTCGCTGGCTTCAGAAATCAGTGGTAAAGCCTGGACTAAAGGAAGGATGAGATATGAGGCCTTAAGGAAGAGGCAAGAATACTAAGAGATTGAATAACGTGACAATGAATTAACCGGGCGGTCAAGGGCACCCTGACAGTTCCTAACAGTTCAACTTCATAATTCGTGATTATAAAGTAATAAATAATTTATAAATGTTTTTCCCATAAAATTTATTTCTTATACATTTTCCCTTGCCTGGGAATGATGAATTTTTATTCTTAGCCTGTCATTTGCTGTAGTGAGTACAGTTCACCATGGGTCCCAGCCAACCCTCTACTATGCAACAAACTTCTAGAGTGAGCAATCTTGGGGGTTGGAAGCATGGACACAAAATCCAGCTTTGTTCAATGACATGCCATGCCTGACCTCTAACTCCATGTCACACCTAACTCCTACCTACTTCAACCCTGGGCTGGTCTTGGTCTTTCTCTCTCTCTCTCTCTCTCTCTTTGTTTCACTATATATTTTATTGTAGTAAAATATGTATAATGTAAAATTCGCCATTTTGACCATTTTAAGGGTACAATTCAGTGACATTAATTACATTGACAATGTTGCACGACCATCACCACTGTCTGCTTTCAAATTTTTCATCACTCCACACAGAAACTCTACCCATTAAGCAATAACTCCTTATCGAGCACCTGACAGCATCTGGTAACCTCTAATCTACTTTCTTTCTCTTAAATGTGTCTATTCTAGATATTTCATATAAGTGAAATCATACAATATTTGTCCTTTTGTGTCTGGCTTATTTCACTTAACAAGCTCATTTCAAGCTTCATCCATGTTGTAGCATCTATCAAAACGTCATTCCTTTTTATGGCTGAATAATATTTCATTATGTTATTGCCAGGAGTTTCCCAGCTGACGGGGTTGAAAACAGGGTGTCATGCAGGAATAAGAAACAAGACAGTAGAAGAGAAAGAGTGGGGTCAGAGGACTCAAGGCTTTCCAGACCAAGAGTCCTGAGAGTAATTCCTCACTCGTATTCATTCATCCCAAGAACAAAAGATCATCATAAGTCAAACGAACATGTTCTAAAGACATCCCACAGGCAAACGATGTTCTATAGATTTCCATAAAGATTACATATCCTAAAGATATCCCACAGGCAAACTTTAAAGATTATTTATAAAGATTAAGATATTCAGGTGCACAATAATCTTAGCAAAGCTATTTCTCACCGAAAGCTAAACAAGAACATCAATTTGGGATTGCGGCCAAGCTAGTTTTCCAGCAGGTTGGACGTCCCTGATTGCAGTCCTGCAGCAGTTTTCCGCCCCTAGGAGAGAAGCTGTTTTCAGTTCCTCCTGCCCTTGGAATGTCCTTACCATTTGGAAAACAGCCACACCTATGCAGAGTGTCACATCCGCAGACATTCTTATGCCAGCAATATGCCTAGGTCACCCTAACATTTCTAAGCTACCCCAACACTCATCTTTTGTTTATCCATTCTTCATTGACAGATATTTAGGTAGTTTCCACCTTTTGGCTATTATGAATGATACTGCTATGAACATTGGCATTCAAGTATCTGTTTGAGCCCCTCTTTTGAATTCTATATACTTCTGGGTATATGATGAGGTCTGTCCAGAAGGAACAAGCCATTGTTAATATAACAAGAACAGTTTGCACGACATCAATGTAACATGGCAGCCAAGGAGAGTGGACTGGAATGCATACGCATGAACAATGACACCCTCACTATACTTGTCAGTGGGTACGAGATGCTATTGAGTGAGCATCTGTACTGTGTGGCCGTCACATCAAAGTGACCGAGCAAGTAGAGCAATGTATCTGCATCAAATTTTGTGTTAAACTTGAACATTGCTCTGTGGAAGCCATTTGGATGATTCAGAAGGCTTTTGGGGATGACCCAATGACAGCAGCACAAATAAAAGTGTGACACGATGGCTTCAAAGATGATGGAGAGTCTGTTGAAAGTGATCCAAGTTCTGGAAGGCCTGTGACAAGCAGAACACCTGAGGATGTTGAACGTGTACAGGTTAGGTTAGGAGACACTGGGAGAACTGTGTGAGGTCCCAATGTGCCTACTTTTAAGGGGACTGAGGCGTCATTGTCCCATGTACAATGTTTCTTGTATCTTGTATCTTCTTTGATAAATGTCTCTGTTTTTCATATTCCATGACTGTACACTGTTACTGAAAGCTCAGCACTTGTCTATGAGGTCACATCAGAAGAATGAGAACAAATGGTTTGATGAGAAGGAAAGAAACGTTTATTACTTTGCTGACAAAGGAGGACAAATGATAGACTCTATCATCTCAAAATCCAAATTTCCTGCACATAAGCAGAAATACAGAGCTTTTAAAGGGAGGGCCCCAGTTTTAGGCTACTGTGTTAATGATTCTAATTGCCCCATCTCTGGCAAAGACAAAGCCTGTGACCTCTGCCCACCTGGGACCACTTGGGCTCACCTGGGAGGCTGCTGGCCTGGGATGGCTGAGCTATCCCCTGTAACACAAAGAACAAAAGACCTTCTCCCTGCCCAAGGCAGCGATGCAGGCCAGGCCCCAGTTCCCAAAAAGAGTGGGGGAAGTTTTACAGAGACATTAAATATTTTTGCCATTTTTCTCCAGGCCATTCCCTCTGTTCATATTCTCCACTCTCAATTTTACACTTCCATATCTATGCAAGGAGGGGCAACTACTTTGTTACAATACTTTCCAGACAGACCTCATTATATATCTAGGCTTGGAAGTGTTGGGTCACATTGTGTCTTAGTTTGTTTGGTGCTGCTGTATCAGAATACCTGGAACTGGATAATAAACAGAAATTTATTGCCTCACATTCCTAGAAGCTGGGAAGTCCAATATCAAGGTGCTGGCATCTGACAAGGGACTTCTTGCTGTGTCAGAACTTGGCAGAAGGGATCACAAGGCAGAAGGGCCAAGAGAGGGCAAGAGAGAGTAAACACACTCCTGGTTACAGCATTAGTCCATTCTCTTAAAGGTACCACCTCTTAATACTGTTACAATGGTAACTAAATGTCACCATGAGTTTTGGAGGGGACCAATATTCAAACCATAGCACATCGTAATTCTAAATTTAACTTTTTGAGGATCTGTCAAACTTTCTATAGTGGCTGCACCATTTTGCATTACTCCCACCAGCAATGTATGAGGGTTGCAAGTTCTTCACATCCTCACCAACACCTGTTATTTTCAGGTTTTTTTGTAGTTGTAGTTGTTTTTTTTGTTGTTGTTTTTGTTTTGTTTCATTTTGTTTTTGAGACAGAGTCTCACTCTGTCGCCTGGGCTAGAGTGCCGTGCCATCAGGTTAGCTCACAGCAACCCAAACTCCTGGGCTCAAGTGATCCTTCTGCCTCAGCCTCCTGAGTCGCTGGGACTACAAGCATGTGCCACCACATCCAGCTAATTTTTTATATTTTTAGTTGCCTGGCTAATTTCTTTCTATTTTTTTTAGTAGAGAGAGGTTCTCAATCTTGCTGAGACTTGTCTCAAACTCCTGATCTCAAGTGATCCTCCCACCTCGGCCTCCCAGAGTGCTAGGATTACAGGATTGAGTCACCATGCCCAGCCTGTGGTTGTTTTTAATTAAAGCCATCCCAGTGTCTGTGAAGTGGTATTACATTGTAGTTTTGAATTCACTCCCTTAATGACCAACAATGAACATTTTTTTCATGTGCTTATTGACCATTTGTATATACTCTTTGGAAAAATATCTTTAAGTCCTTTGCTTATTTTTAAACTGGGTTGTTTGGTTTTTGTTGCCAAATTGTAATAGCTCTTCCATATTCTGGATGTTAATACCTTACCAAATATATGATTTGCAAATATTTTTTTCTCACTCTGTACGTTGTCTTTTGCTCTCTTTAGAGTGTCCTTTGATGCCCGAAAGTTTTTAATTTTTGTGAAGTCCAGTTAAATTTTTGGTTGTTGTTGCCTATGCTTTTGATGTTATATTTAGGAAAACATTGCCAAATCCAAAGTCATGCAGATTTTCCCCTGTTTTCTTCTAAGAGTTTTATAGATTAGGCTCTTAAATTTAGGTCATTCAGCCATTTTGAGTTAATTTTTCTATATGATGTAAGGTAAGGGTTCAACTTCATTCTTTTGCATGTGGATATCCAGTTTTTCTAGCACCATTTGTTGAAGAGATCATTCTTTCCCCATTCAAAGGTTTTGGCACCCTTGTCAAAAATCAATGGATCTTCAATATGAAGATTTATTTCTGGGCCCTCAATTCTACTCCATTAGTCTATATGTCTGTCCTCATTGCCAGTGCCACACTATTTTGATTACTGGAGCTTTGTAGTAAGTTTTGAGATTAGGAAGTATGAGACTTCTGACTTTATTCTTTTTCAAGAGTATTTTGGCTATTCTTGGTCCCCTTAAATACTATATGGATTTTAGGATGGGTTTTTCCATTTGTGCCAAAAATGTATTATTGTGATTTTGATAGGGATTGCATTGAATCTAAATATGGCTTTGGGTAATATTGTCATCTGAACAATATTAAGTCTTCCAAGACATGAACATAGCTGTCTTTTCATTTATTTGGGTCTTCTTTCAGCAGTGTGTTATTTCTTTCTCTCAGCAATGTTTTATAGTTTTCAGTGTACAAGTCTTGTGCCTCCTTGATTTAATTTATTCCTAAGTATTTCATTTATTTTGATGCTATTGTAAATGGAATTGTTTTCTTAATTTCTTTTGTGGATTGCTCATTGCTGGTGTATAGACATACAACTGATTGTTGTATGTTGAATTTTTTAGCCTGCAACTTTGCCTTGAAATGTTTTTGAGCAAGGCCTGTCTCTTTTCTGCCCTAAGTTGGTTACACAATAGATAGTCAAAACAAAGGTGAGCACCTGGCATCAATTCTTTGGGTAGCCCTGAGACAGGTGAGAGCAGACAAACACAGTAATTTATGAATAAGATCTGCTCTGCTCTCTCCCGAACCAGAAACAAGGGTCCCACGCTGGGAATGCAGGCTGTTGTCTTCAAGACTGGGAGGCTATGATCCTCCCGCCTTGGCCTCCCAGAGTTCTAGGATTACAGGCATGAGCCACTGTGCCCGGCCTCCATTTCTTAAAAGCAGTAAAACCAAAGTACTGGTTATAGATTAAACAAGACACCTGGTGCATTACAGTAATAATCTTATTAAGTGAGGAACTTCACTTATATTAACTTTTATTCTCACCACAGCCCTGTAAAGTTGGTATGTATTATTTTTTTTTAAGGCTGGTCAAGTGAAGCAGTGGGAGTGGAGAAGGAACAAAGGAATCTGTAACTGGTTGTGATCAATTAGTTGCAAACACCACTGCACTCAGACCAACCAGTGTGTATTTTTCTTATTGCCCAAAGTTTCACAGCAAGTAAGTAGCAAAGCCAGGATTAGAACCTATGTCATATAGCTTCATGTCCATAAAGCCTATGTTCTTTTCTGTTTTGAACATTTTTTTCTTATTATAAAGTAATTTGTGGGTTTTATTAACAAATTAGGACAACATGCCAAAAAGTATAGAGAAGAAAATAAAAGTTACATGTAATTTATCATCATTATTAATTCTGGTATGTATCTTTCCAATTGTGTGTGTGTGTGAGAGAGAGAGAGAGAAAGCAACTGTTGAAATGGTTTTGTAACTTGTTTTTGTTTCTTCTTAACATTGTGAGCATTTTAATAAAACACATACTCTTTTTCAGGATATCATGCTACCTCTTGTTTCAATGAGTTCTTTTTTTTTTTTTTTTTTGAGACAGAGTCTCACTTTGTTGCCCTGGCTAGAGTGAGTGTTGTGGCATCAGCCTAGCTCACAGCAACCTCAGATTCCTGGGCTCAAGTGATCCTCCTGGCTCAGCCTCCCGAGTAGCTGGGACTACAGGCGTGAGCCACCACGCCTGCCTAATTTTTTGTTTCTATTTTTAGTTGACTGGCTAATTTTTTTCTATTTTTACTAGAGACGGGGCCTCGCTCTTGCTCAGGCTGGTCTCAAACTCCTGACCTCAAGTGATCTTCCCACCTCGGCCTCCCAGAGTGCTAGGATTACAGGCATGAGCCACTGCGCCCGGCCTCAATGAATTCTTTTGTTTCAAGATAGGGTGTCCCACTCAAGTATTCGGAGTATAGCAACACCTCCAAGTATTCCCTTTTAATCAAGTGGCCCACCCCTGTTAAGGAAGCAGCAGTTGGAATGTTTCATTTCATTCCCTTTAGGGAAAGGATGACCTAGCAGAGTACAAAAACAGTCAAATATTTGCATTGTAAAAGCTGGTGTTCAGACGTGTGTTGAAATATTTAGAAAAAAAAATATTTGATTACCAAGAGCCAGTTTTCCCTGCTTTGAAGAGTAAAATTTGCCCTATGTAGTGAAAGCAGAGGCAATAGAGCAGTGGTCTACTAAAAGAAAGCCAGCATAGAGCATTCATAATCACTGGGACTCCTAGTTTCTGGCTGGCTCTGACCTTCCTAGCTATCTGACTTGGGCAAATTAGTTTTGGGAGGGGGGACAAATTGCTTTTCATCTCTGTCCTTCTGCTTTTTATTCTAAAATATTAGGATAATAATGTTATTAACTCTTAGAGGTATTGCAGGAAGCAAATGAGTTAATGTTAGGAACATGCTCAGAACGTGGCTGGCACATAGTAAGCCCTTAAATGTTAGTTCTTCCTTCTCCTCCCTTCCCCTTCTTCCTCTATTCTTCCTCCTCCTTCTGGGCTGGTGTGTGTCATTGAAATAGGGACCTGTGTCCTGGGCTTCTACTCCCCCAATGACTTTGAGAATCTGAGAACAGAAAGGCCCTGTACCTGCTCCCTCTCGCCCAGTGTTTCAGCAAAGTCCCAGGACAGCATAGAAAAACTGCCCCAAACTGGGAGGGAACTGAGAGACCAAAGAATGATTCACACAAGTCCAGCTTGATGTGTTAGATGAGTTTATGAGAGGTTGCTTACAAGGGTACTGTAACAGAGGGAACCACCTGAAAAAAAGGGTAAAATGTTTTACAAGCTGTCTCTTTAACCGCACCCCTGCCCACCACACTCTTTGGGAATTATAACCTACATCCCTCCCCTAGGCCAGTAATCAGATGGGCATGAGAACGTCCACAGGAGATGACTCAAGGGAATTGTCCTGGCAGGGGCAGAGGTCACGAGATTGTCTTTGTTGGACATGGGGTCTATTAGGACCATCAACTGTAGTTAAACAACAATTCCCTGAAGCTGAACTCCCCCACTCCTTTAAAAGCTCTGTATTTCTGCTTATGGTTAGGACAATGGTTTTTTTCTAAGGTGAGAGTCTTCCATCTTCCATCCTCCATTTGCTGGCAAATTAATAAAACTTCTCTTTCCTTCTCAAACCACTTGTTTCCATTCCTCTGATGCAGCCTCAGGGACAAGTACCAAACTTTTGGTAACAGAACTTGCTCCTGGGTGGCACAGGAATTCCTTCCACAGGAGCTTTCTCACATGCAAAATCCACATCCATGTGTTCACCAACCTGGAAGCTCAACTGAGCTTTGGTGTCCCCAGTTTTTATTGGAATTTCATTACGTAGGCATGATTGGTACAATAATTGGCCGTGTGTTTGAACCCAATCTCCAACCCCCTCCCTTCCCAGGGGTTGAGCTGGTATCACCCAGCTTGAAGCCCCAACCCTCTAATTATGTGATTTGTCTTTCCAGCATGGTCAGCCCTTATGTCCTGAAATTCTCTTGGTGCCCACCATGAGTAACAAACACACTCCTATCAGTCAGGAAATTCCCAGGGTCTAGAAGCTCCATTTCAGGAACTCAGGACAAGAACAGACAAATCTCTATTATACAGCAGCAGCAAGTATCCCTAACTGTACCAAGAATAACTTTCTGATATAAAATGGAATTCCAAACAAGAATCTGCCAGATTCAGGAGGACAGCACATACCCTTGAGGTCATTTCTAGGGAGACTGTCACAGTAGCCCTGGTTGGGATAACAGTGAGCTGCCATCTCTGGAGATGCTGAAGTCACTGGGGCTGAGAACACTGTTTGGCTCCAGGCACACACTGTGATATAGGCTCAGGCAATAAGTTCTACCTTCTTACAGCCTGTCACCCCGCCCCTGGTTATCAGGGTAATGGGCTCCTCTCAAATTCCCATTTCTGCAGTAGAAATGTTCCTACTGTCTCCTTCCCTCTCACTTCAAATCTGGTAGAAAGAACATTGAACCCAGTACCTGGAGATCTGGGTTCAAAATGTGGTTCTGCTATTTACTTCTCTGAACTTCATTTTCCTTATCTGGAGGAGAAGAGTAATGACCTATTCAGGGAGACTGCAGTATTCAAATAAATTAATGTGAAAAAGAAGTCTTTTTATAAAGGGGCAGTATTTCAAACAAGTGTTCCCCTGGCACTAGAACAGGCAGAAAGAAAAGTGGAACATAATTCAACAGAGGGTAAAAACTGGCACACACAGGTTTTGTTTGAGCTGATTAAAATTTTTTAGAAGATTATCAGATATTTTCTCATGAAAATTCTGATGTCTGGCTTCTCTTTGAAAATCTGGAGCTCTAGCACCACCAGGCCTGCATTCCCATATGGCTAGAGCTGGCTGCCAGCCGGCCTGGGGCTTTCCCTCCACTCCCCTATTCTGGTCTCTGGCCACGTCGGCTGTGGAGGCTAAAGCAACTCCATCTCCGATGCTGATCCACCCTGTTGACTTCTGATTAATAACCCCGGTTCTTGGAATGCCTCTAGATTTCTATTTTACTGTTATTATAAATCCTGCCCTTAGGCAGATCCACATAGCATTCTTGCCTCTTCCTGAGGAGTCGACTTCAATTGTCTTACACATTCCTTCCCTGTGGCATATAAGCCCTGGGGGAGGGGGGCTGTGGGGGGGTGGCATGGTCATGGTGGGAATCCAACCTTCTTGTGGTCATTGGGACATGGCTTCTGTTCTGTTAAATATTTCTTTCTTTCTTTCTTTCTTTCTTTCTTTCTTTCTTTCTTTCTTTCTTTCTTTCTTTCTTTCTTTTTCTTTCTCTCTCTCTCTCTCTCTCTCTCTCCCTCCCTCCCTCTCTCTCTCTCTCCCTCTCTCCCTCTCTCTCTCTCTCTCTCTCTCTCTCTCTTTCTTTCTTTCTTTCTTTCTTTCTTTCTTTCTTTTCTTTCTTTCTTTCATCTCGCTCTCTCGCCCTGGCTAGAGTGCTCTGGTGTCAGCTGAGCTCACAGCAACCTCAAACTCCTGGGCTTAAGCAATTGTTCTGCCTCAGCCTCCCCAGTAGCTGGGACTACAGGCATGCACCACCATGCCCAGCTAAGTTTTTCTGTGTATATTTTTAGTTGTCCAGATAATTTCTTTCTATTTTTAGTAGAGACGGGGGTCTCACTCTTGCTCATGCTGGTCTTGAACTCCTGATCTTGAGCGATCTGCCCACCTGGGCCTCCCAGAGTGCCTGGCCAATATTTCTTTCTGAGAAACTGGATACATCAGCCTCTTTGGCCTCTCAGCTTCCTTGGACTTTGGGGGTAGGTTTACATAGATCTGCCCACCGTGGAACATCTGCTTCACTTAAAGTTTTTGGGTTTTCTGAAGGGGTGGGCATGGTGGTTCATGCCTGTAAGCCTACCACTCTGGGAGATGTCAGGAGGATTGCTTGAAGCCAGGAGTTCCAGACCAGCCTGAGCAAGAGCGAGACCACAAAAATAGAAAAATTAGCTAGGCATGGCTGTACGCATCTGTAGTCCCAACTACTTGGGAAGCCGAAACAAGAGGATTGCTCTGGCCCAGGAGTTTGAGGTTGCAGTGAGCTACGATGATGCCACTGCACTCCAGCCTAGGTGACTGAGTGACACTTTAAGAAAAGAATAATAAAAAAAAGCTATTGGATTTTTGATCCCTGGGATGGAGATGACAGAAATGGATCCAAATACATATTAGAATTGTAAAAAAGTTTTAGGCATTATGAAACATTGTGTGGAAGAACTGGCCTTGCCATCCCACCGCTCATCAGAGGACGTTTATTGACCTGAGGCAGGGACCTTTCCCCGGGCATCAGAGTGCAGCTGTTAAGAGCTAGTGTAGACCTCATGTGATGCCAGCAGCTCTCCCACATGCCCCAAGAAAAGCAGGAAAGAAGGCAGCTGCTTTGTTTGCTCTTTAGCAAAATAATTGATACTCAGTGATTCTGTTAATTTTGGGGGGAAATATTTTTACTGTGATGTGGGTTTAGACTGCACAGGCTTTAAGGGGAAGAGCACAGGCTTTATCTAGGGTGAGACACTGTACATGTCAGCTGGTGGAGGGCCTTCCCAGCAGCCATGCTGCTGGGCTCTCAAGTGGGGATATTATAAATTAAACAAGAGCTGAGGTTCCTCATCCACATCTCCCAGGAGCCAGATGCCCATGCCTTCAGTGCCATGGGACTGTTGGCTGAAACTCAGGGTCCAGTGAGGCTGTCGCACTAAGACTCAGAACATCATTTGAAGGCTCCTTCGATGGGGAAGAAGCAGGGTTTTCCTGAATAAGGGAGGTGAAATTTCTCCATCTAGACAATTGAGGAGGATGCAAGGGGGACATGGAGCAAACCAAAGCGCTGGAGAACCTGGCTAGACAAGCTATCAGGGAAGCATCTGAAGCACAAGGTCCTGAAGGTCAAGGCCACCAGCTGCTACCGTTGTGCAACCTTCAGGGAGAGTAACAGTTAACATGTTTGCTCCTCCCAGTGATTGCTTCTGAAAATGTCCTAACCTTTTGGTAAAGAAACATGTGCTGTCTGGTGTGGGGGTCTTAAGAACACTAAAGAGGTGGAGTGGCAAGGGTCTGTTCCTTCCCATTTCCTCCTGGCCTCCAGTGAAGATGGAGGGTGACCTCGGGAGGACTGAGACCCTGAGCTCCAGGCAGTCATTCAGCATCAGAGGATGACCCAGAGCCAGATGCTGAGAGCAACATGGCACCAAAAAAATATTCTGGAGTGAAATGGATCTCCTGCTAAGTCCTGTAATTTAAAGAATGCTCCTCCCAAGATAGGAAGGAGATGGGGACACCAACCCGGCAAACTCCTGAGCTATTATTTAATAAATGATGGTGGAATAATTAGATGTGATTTGGCTAAGAGAAGACTCTAGGTCACACCAAAACCAAAAATAAAGTCCAGATGGATTGAATTGCTAACTGTGAAAAAATGTAGCATGTAAAAAATGAAACTTTCAAAGACAAAGTGAAATATATGAGATTTTCCCCCCTAATAATCTTGGGATAGTCCCAAGCAAGATGTGAAACCCAGAAACCATAAAAGAAAAAATGCCAGATTGGACCACAGAAAAATCAACAAAAGGCACTCTAAATACAGTGGAGAGATAGGGGACAAACTACCAGGAGAAAATACTTTTAATACATATAACAAACAAAGGTGAATCTCCTTAAATAGAAAAAGAACACCAGCAAAACAATTAGAAAAGACAAACAATCCAATTGAAAAATAATCAAAGGATATGACTAAGGAATTCATAGAAGAAATAAAAATGGTCAGTAACCATATTTTTAAACACCATCAACCTTTATAATATTTAATGGGATTCACATTAGAGTATCAACATGATTTTTTTTTTTACCTGTAGGTGGGAAAAGGTTTATATAAATATGGAATAATATGGAAGTGGAAGAATATGCACTGAACTCTGAACAGTTCTTCATTTTGAGGGGATGTAAGTGGGAAAGATAGAGTGGAGCCTTTCACTTTGTTACTTTATACACATTCTGCAAGATTATGGATTATTTTCTTGTTCTTTTTTTTTTTTGTAAGACAAAATGTTTATTGGAGTCTTAGGAATTGCAATTTGGGAGACACAGATTTGGCTGGAAACCAAACTGTGTTTTGAGGAAGGAAAGGGAAGCAGGGATTTTTAAAAGGACGCTGAGGGTGATTATGCAAGTGTTTTTGAAAGAATTATCACTGTTGGAGAAAATTGGCCTAATATGAGTCCATAGTTCACTGCTTGTCGCAGTTTAAGAGTTGCAGTTCTGGCCAAATTTTGCTGTTTTCCAGTATGTTGTGGTCATGGCGGTTTGGCCCAGTTCAAAAATTCCAGGCAACTCCCGGTTGTGCAAAGTTGCAGGTCATGCAGGCGGTCCTTCTTAGAATGGCTTCCCAACTCCATTTTAGTGCTCTGAACCAGAGTGACACCATTTTGTATAATACATTTCACTTAAGCCACCTTAGTTTGTGGTATTTTGTTATAGCAGCCCAAGCTGACTAGGACTGTGTTCTTGTCTGACGTTGGTGTTCTGTGAAATGGGTTATGTTGAACAGGAGAACACCAAGGCCAAGCTGTGAGTGCCAGACCAGCTCCTGGTGACCCTAAGGCCTAACTGATAATGCCAGGACAGTTTTTCACTGTTTGAGGGCTGTTTCCTTCTCACATGTTTGTGGAATTGTAAGGAGACTGGCCTAAGGGACAAATGCCAGCAGCTTGCCTTCCTTTGGAATCTTTTCGTGAGAAAAGGAAATGCTTTTTTCCCCCCTCTCTAGGTTCATTTTCTTGATATTTTATATTTTTTAACCTTTTTTTTTTAAACTGGCTGCTTAATGAAGCTTTCTTATTTCCTAATAAATACATTTAATGCTATACATTTTTACCTGATATTATTTTGGCCATTCCCAACAAGATTCAATACATTGTTTCTGTTGTTGTCATTCATTTCTAAAGAGTTTATAATTTCCATTTGGATTTCCTTTTTAATCTAAGAGTCATATAGAAAGGTGTTTTTATTTACATGTAAATAGTTGGGGCTAGGCACGGTGGCTCAGGCCTGTAAGCCTAACACTCTGGGAGGCCGAAGTGGGAGGATCATTTGAGGTCAGGAGTTCAAGAGCAGCCTGAGCAAGAGCAAGACCCTGTCTCTACTAAAAATAGAAAAAATTAGCTGGCCAACTTAAAATAGAAACAAAAAATTAGCTGGGCATGGTGGCCAGCACCTATAGTCCCAGCTACTTAGGAGGCTGAGGCAAGAGGACCGCTTGAGCCCAGGAGTTTGAGGTTGCTGTGAGCTAGGCTGATGCTAAGGCAGTCTAGCCTGGGCAACAGAGCAAGACTTTGTTTCAAAAAAAAAAAAAAAAATAGTTGGGTATTTTTGTGTTTTGAAAGGGGTCATTCTTTTGTTGTTAAACTATAATTATATAATTATAATGTTATTACATTGTGATGAGCATGTATATATTGTGCCTTTTAGAATTATTGAAATATTTTTGATGGTCTAGTACTTGTTTATTTTTCTGAATGTTCCATGTGTATTTTTGAAAAATATTTAGTCTTTGTTTATTAATGTATTAATTTCATTTTAAAATCCTCTATAGCCTTAATTATTTTTGTCTACTTGATTTGTTAAATTCTGAGAGAAGCACATTCAGGTATCCCAAAAGTATTATTGATTTGTGGATTTTTCAAATTTTCTTGTATTTCTAACAGCTTCTGTTTTATATTTTGAAGATCTGTTGTTAGGTACATAAAGGTTCATGACTATTAAATATTCTTGATGGATGGTACCTTTTGTAAATTTGAAGTATTTAATTGCCTTGGATTTAGTTTGATTTTAATATTTCACTTCTATTTTATTTTACTTTATTAATTAATTTATTTATTTTGGAGACAGGGTCTCACTCTGTTGCCCAGGTTAGAGTGCAGTGGCATCATCACAGCTCACTGCAACCTCAAACTCCTAGGCTCAGGCAATCCTCCTGCCTCAGCCTCCCCAGTAGCTAGTAGTACATTAGGCACACACCACCACACCCAGCTAATTTTTTAATTTTTTGTGGAGATGGGGTCTCACTATGTTGCTTAGGCTGGTCTTGAACTCCTGGTCTCAGCCTCCCAAAGTACTGGGATTATAGGTGTGAGCTACTATGCCTGCCTCCTATTTTATTTTTAATGCATTTGTTTGGTATATCTTTAGTCATTCCTGTATTTTCAGTCATTCTAAGCTATTTTTATTTCAAAGTATCTCTCAGAATACCATGTAGCTGGTTTTTTTTTTCTTACCCAACAAAAGAATCTTTAAATAGCAAAAATTGTTTTTATAATTTGAAGAAAACTTTAAAAATAAATGAATAAAATAAAATGAAAACATGATGGAATTCATAGAAGGGAAATTAAAATGGCTCTTAAACATATACAAAAATGTTCAACTTTACACATAATAAGACGAAGGCAAATCAAAACTACATTATAAGAAATATTTCTTACCTATAAGATTGGCAAAGATCAAAAGTTTGATACCATTATGTAGTGGAGAGTATAGGGAAACAAACTCTCAAATATGGCTCAAGAGCACGCAAATTGCTACAGAGCTTTCGCACTTTTAAATGTACCTGTCTTTTGAACCAGCAATTCTACTACTAGGGATTTATTGCACACACATATTTGCACATGGGTGAAATTACAAATATAGAAAGATATTTATTGCAGCATCATTTGTATAAATAAGGAAAATATTGGAGTGCTGGGCGCGGTGGCTCACGCCTGTAATCATAGCACTCTGGGAGGCTGAGGCGGGAGGATCGCTCGAGATCAGGAGTTCGAGACCAGCCTGAGCAATAGTGAGACCCCGGTCTCTACTAAAAATAGAAAGAAATTAGCTGGACAACTGAAAATATGTAGAAAAAATTAGCCGGGCATGGTGGTGCATGCCTATAGTCCCAGCTACTCGGAAGGCTGAGGCAGTAGGATCGTTTAAGCCCAGGAGTTTGAGGTTGCTGTGAGCTGGGCTGATGCCACGGCACTCTAGCCTGGGCAACAGAGCGAGACTCCATCTCAAAAAAAAAAGAAAAGAAAAGAAAAGAAAATATTGGAAACAACAGAAATGTAAATCAGTAGGATACTGATGAAATAAATTGTGGTTAATCCATGCATTGGAATAATGTGTGGGTTTAGCGTTTTTGTTTTTTTATTTGCCTAGCTCACAGCAACCTTAAACTCCTGGGCTCAAGCGATCCTCCTGCTTCAGCCTCCCAGAGTGCTAGGATTACAGGTGTGAGCCACCACACCTGGTCCATTTGTGGCTTTAAAAAAGAATGATACAGTTCTATACATGTTGATATACAACTTCCAACATACCTCAGGGCCTTGTCATTGAAAGATTAGAGTGTGTTGCTTTGAGTTTACAGCTGGCAAAAACTTGAAGGCAGAACTCCAGAGGTAAATTAGTCATTTAGGACCACTTTCTTATTAATGGTATTTCCCATTTTCAGAAGAGGAAGCTGAGAAGCTGAGTGATAGACCCTCACATGGCTGGGGGAAGAAAAGCTGGAGTCCATGATCTCTCATGTCTGAACTTTGGGTTGGAAGCTAAAAGGATTAAGGACCGGAAATACACTAGCCCTCTAACGAACTGCAGCTCAGCTTCAAAGCACTTCCCATCTCACTCCTGAAATTGTACTCAGGTGCTCCTGGATTGCTAGTGTCTTCAAGCAACTGTCAGAGATAAAAGCAGGTCTTTGGTGGTTTATACCTGTAATCCCAGCACCTTGGGAGGCCAAGGTGGGAGGATCCCTGGAGGCCAGGAGTTCAAGACCAGCCTAAGCAACTTAGTGAAATACTGTTCAAGGTATTAAGCTACCTGTAAACTAGCTATTTGAAAGGCACCCAAATTCTAGAAATCCTAGGAGAGGAGAAAGAATGGGGAGAAGTAATGTTTGAACAGATAATGGTGAAAAAACTCTCCAAACTGATAAAAGACATTTAGCCACAGATTCAAGAAACTAGGAACCCTAGGATAAATAAAAAGAAATCCACACCTAGCCTCTCAGCTGTCAGTCTAATTGTTTGAATTTAAGGTGCTCTTTTCCCCTCTGGCTGCCTACAGATTACCCATTCTTCCAATGCTCTTAGAACCAGATTTACCATCCAGCTGGGTCCTTCAATCATGGGTTGGATAATCTCTGAACCTGTGTTTATTTTATATTTGCATGAGTCATGTTTTTAACTTTTTGAAAACTATACTTTGTGGGTTTGTTTGTTTTTTTTTTTGAGACAGTGTCTCGCTCTGTTGCCCGGACTAGAGTGAGTGCCGTGGCGTCAGCCTGGCTCACAGCAACCTCAAACTCCTGGGCTCAAGCAATCCTCCTGCCTCAGCCTCCCGAGTAGCTGGGACTACAGGCATGTACCACCATGCCCGGCTAATTTTTTCTGTATATACTTTTAGTTGGCCAGATAATTTCTTTAAACTTTTAGTAGAGACGAGGTCTCGCTCTTGCTCAGGCTGGTCTCGAACTCCTGATCTCGAGCGATCCACCCGCCTCGGCCTCCCAGAGTGCTAGGATTACAGGCGTGAGCCACTGTGCCTGGCTTGAATATACGTGAAACAAAGGATTCATGAGACACTATTTCTTCTTGCAATAAGTTTTCTGTACTTTTTATTCTTTTCATTTTATTAAGTATAACTCTGATCACAACCCACTAAATCTGGTCTCAACCTGCAGTTTAAACATCCTGCCTTAGCAGACAGGGCAGTAAAGGGTGTGTAGGGGAGAATTGCATTTAAAAAAACAAAGCAAAACCCCCAAACCACTAATCCTTAAATTTGTTTGTTCAGCTTCACCTTTCCAGGAATCAGATGCCTGCGGGCTCGCTCAGCCCTTGGACTCCGGGATCAGTCCGGGAGGCTATTAGGAAAAGTCAAGCGGGCAGTTTGGCCTCAGCAGCAGGGACGCGAGATCCACGGGGGCGGGGGCTATGGCGCTTTCGGGTGGCGATCCGGCAGGCAGGCCGGGTCTCCCTGGCTGGGGCCTCCGGGTCTTGGAAACTGTCTGGGCCTCCGAGAACTTCGCTGCATTCCCGCCCGCCCAGAGTTCAGACAAAAAAAAAAAGTTCTTGAGAGTCCGCGGGAGCGCGGGGTGGGGAGGCGGTGGCGGTGGCGGCCTTGGTCGGAGCGCTGTGGGTCTCCCCCCGCGAAGTCACCCCGTCCATCTCCTGCCTTTCCCCGCGCCGGGGGCTTCCAGCTGGAGAAGGTGGCTCCGGTGTGTTCGTTAGATCCTGCTTTGGAGGGAGTGAGGGCCGCGTAGAAAAGTGACCAGGAAGAGGCTTGCTGGACCCGCCCCGAGCCACCCCGGCCTTTAAACCCGCCCCTGCCCTGCTGTCCCCCCGCGTTGGTCTAGGTGCTCCGCGCTCCGATCAGAGGCGAGTGCGACCCATGGCTGCGCTGGGCTGCGCCAGGCTGAGGTGGGCGCTGCTGGGGATGCGAGCGGCCGGCCGTGGCCTCTGCCCACTCGGGGCCAGAACCAAGGCCGCTATCCCTGCCGCCCTCCCCGCGGATAAGGCAGCCGAGGCTCCTGTAGCCGGGCCTGGCGGCAGGCGGCGACTACGAAACCCAGAGGAGCTTCCAAGTGTTGGGCAGCTGCGCTTCTTATTTCAGCTGTTCGTGCAAGGCTATGCTCTGCGCCTGCACCGGCTCCAGGTAACCCTGCGGGAGCCTCACGACCCGGAGATGGGGGTGGGCAGGGACAGACAGGCTGGAGATGGAGGGGGTGTTGGACAAAAAGGGAAGGTTACAGGCACTGAACTGGGTACTCACTGAGTCTATGGCCATAAATTGGAAATCTATAGGGACAATGTGCAAAGTGCTGACAGAACTCTTGGGCCGAAATGAACAGGACAATGAGTGGTATGACTCAGGAGGACACCAACAACCAGGTGACTTGGAGGCTAGACTTAAAGTGGACAGAGGTTGGGAGAGGAGGGCGCTGTCTTAGGAAGAGAACGGCAGGTGCGTGTGTATAAGCTGACAGACGGTACAGAATCGGTATTTAATTCTTTGGCGATATTGGCTACCACAAACTGCTTCCAAAGGAAATAACTTCAGGAATACAGAGGCCTCTTAAAAATTTGCAAGCTTTCCCCTTGGGGGGGAAAAGCCCCAATATTGCTTCTCAGGGAGTGAAAGCAAACTCACAGACAGCAAGGAGAGGGTGCATTGTTGTTATTAAAACATCAATGTCCAATAGGAAGGACTTACCCAGTGGAACACAGAGATGAGGCAGGAATGGACGGATAGCCCTCTGCCAGCTGACAGAGGCTGGAAGAAACCCAGTGTTGACCAATGTTTGTTAAGTTGGAGAGGTTTTAGGAAATGAACCAAAGGGATTCATGTGGCCTCTGTCTTTCTAATGATGCTCAACAAATATTCATGCACCTACTGTGTCCTAGGCATGGTTCCAAGTGCTGGGATTCCATGAGATGAGGCTCCTGCCCCTGCCCTCATGGGGCTTATATGCTCCTTTGAGGAAGATGGAGGACAAAGAAGTGAATAGATCAATAAACAGTTAACTTCAGAGAGAGGACTCTGGCGGAAGAAGTGGCTCTAAGGTTGGGGGAAGGATGGGGCCTTTGATCCACTGGTGCCCTCTGCAGGGACATTTGGCTGTCCTATCAGTCACTGATAGGAGGAGGAGGCAGACCTTCGGTTGGGTTGGCCAACAGTCTGTAGGCCTCGTGTCTGTGCTGTGGAGGAGGCAAGCTGAAGAGGAGCTGTGGGGACTGGGGACACGGCAGGCCCTTGAGAACAGCCTCCAAGGCCAGGCTAAGGGCCCAGGTTCCTTGGAGGGACTGGGGTGGGCTCTTGAGCAGTCAGGGGGTGAGTGAAGATGGTCTGTGAGAACCACTATCTGGGTTGTGGCATATGTGGTAGGAGAGGCGCAGAGGGTCTCAGGTGACGAATGCTCAATGTGGCAGCATGCAGCATGGAGAAGATTGGAGCCATATTCCACAGAAAGCCAGACTGGGGGTTGAGGACGAGGGGGAAAATGACTATGAGGGTGTGAAGGGCAAAACTGGCCACAACCAGGGCTGCATCCTCTTTACCTGCCCAGGTGGGACAGGGTCTCCTGGGACCTTTCCTGTTGGGCTCATGATTCTGAGCCTTGGAGGGCCAGGCGCATCTTGAGAGATGGTTAAAAAATCACTCCCTGTGGCCCCAGCTCCTTTAGCCAAGAAACCGGAGTCTTGTTAACTTCCCGTGCTTGATTTAACCTTTACAAATATAAGGGGCCCAATGAATGCCCCAAGGGTGAGGATCAGGATTTCTCAGGGGGAGATTTGCTCAGGATTATCTCTAGAGTAGCAACTACCAAAGACATTCTAGATGGCTTTAGGAGGAGGAAGAAGAAGCAGGAGAAAGCTAGGAATGTGTGGCCTTTGAAAGGTGAGCCTAGGGCTGGGATTTAGAGAAGGCCCCTGGTTTCAGTCCTTGTATCCCAAACATCTTAGGTCACATGAACCTGGGTTGTCCCATGGGAAATACATTATTAGTCCTTCCCACTACATATGGCTGATGTGAGTTAATAAAGAGTGGAGTGTTGTACATCTATAAAACCCAGTTAATAGCCCTATTGAGGAAGAGGGTATGTTTCAGTGACCTGCTCACTTTGTATCAGTTAGAATTTGTTTGGTGGCCACTTAGACTGGCTGAAACTATAAAGCAGCTAGCTTTGTTATCTTATAGAAAGTAAAACTCCCATAGTTGAATGTCCTTTAGATGTAATTTGCTTTAGAGATTTATGAAGTTACCAAAACAACATCTTTGTTTTTCTGTAGCTCTCTGGGCTCTGCTGTCTTGTAGTTGTTTGACTGGCTTGGCCTGGGTCAACTGCCTACCCCTGACCCCATCATAGTGGCCAGGAGGAGATGGACATACCTTAAGTAGCTTAGCTGCATGCAGGCTCACTCCTAAAGTTGGGGTTGGGGTCCCTCCCACCCAAACCAGATGGCTAACACACAAAGGGGAGGAGGAATGGGTGTAGGGGCAGCCAACCACAATGTCCCCTGTACCCTCACTTGTGAAAAACTGCATTAGCACACTTAAAAGTAATAAAATCAGCTTAGGGCTTAAGGGGGTGGGGTAGGAACGGAAACATATAAAAGTTGTAGTACTCCATAAATGCCAGTGACTTTTTCTTTCCTAATGAAAATAATGTCAAGAGTTCTAGAAAAATGAAATTTGAACATGTTAAAGTGATACATAAATTTATTTTAAATTTACACCTTTCAAGGATGGTGATCCTGAGAATGATGAGATATCTATTCTGTAGCTCTTATTGTGGACTACCTGAATTGGGGACTACCTGTGCCCCCAGTGCCCTGTGCACATATTTGTCATTTCATGTATCATGTTTCTTGACATCATCAGTTTATAAGGCTTGGAGATTGTGCCGTGAAGCTCTGAGGGCTGCCTATGTTTTTCCCACCTCTGTCCCCCACCGCACCCCCACCCCATGTCAGGCACAGTCTTAGGCACAGGGGAGGAGCTGCAAGTGGTATAGCTGGAGTGGGTTAGTTATTGAGGGTGTAGGTTCCTGATAAAAGGATGAGTTTAGCTCCACACACACCCACCCACATGTGTTCTTGCCTTTCTGCCTTCCACCATGGGATGACGCAGCAAGAAGGCCCTCACCAGATACGTGTTTCTTGACCTTGGACCTCCAGAACTGTAAGAAATAAGTCTCTGTCCTTTATGAATTACCCAGCCTCAGGTATTCTGTTATAGCAGCACAAAACAAACTAAGACAGGAGATCAAACCTCCCGAGGATCGTAATACTCCATCACACCGTTGTCTGTTGCTCCGTAACAAACTAACCCAAATCATAGTGGATTAAAACAACACACATTTTGTTCTATTCATAATTTTGAGGGTTAGGAATTTGAGCAGGGCACAGTGGAAATGTGTTATTTCTGCCCCGTGATAGAGTGGGGCTTTAGCTTGAATGGCTGAAGATGGCTAGGATTGCTCACATGGGGACCATATGCCTGGGCCTCGAATCTGGTTTTGGCTGGCTTGTCATGTCTGCTGGGGCTGGAACGGCCAAGATAGCTTCTTCAATGGCAGATTTGGTGCCTGGGCTGTGTTTGGCCGGAACAGCTGATATTCTCTCTCTCCTTATGTGGCTGCTTGGGCTTCCTCACAGCATGGTAGTTGTAGGATAGCCAGACTTCTTACCTGGTGCTGGTTCCCCCCCAGATTGAATGTTCTAAGAGACAGAAAGTGAAAGTTGCCCTTTTCTTAAGGCCTGGGCCTAGAAACTGGCCCAGCATCATGTCCACTGTATTCCACTCATCAAAGCAGTTAGAGAGCCACTGAGATTCTAGAGAAGACATAGACCTCACCTCTTAACAGGAGGCATGTCAAAGAATCTGTGGCCATCTTTAATCCACTAAACTGGTTTCCTGGGATTCAGGTACTTAGGGAGAGAAATTAGTAACTACATTGCTGGACTGCTTGGTGTGCTAGGACCCAGAACCAAGGAGTAGAATTTTATGGAAGGAAATTCCCTCTGGGCCTTGGAGAAACGTGATGGAATGTGCTTCTCTGGTGCCTCTCCATTAGGTTAAGTATCTCTCTCCCTTGGATAATGGAAGATAAAATGTTGCCAAATTCTTGCTGTTTGACTCCCCTCTTATGGATTTTGTAAAGACCACCCTCATTCTGTTAACACATTCTTTCTTCAGTTTGGCTAACACCTTTGATTAGACGGATTTTCTTCCCTAGCACTTATGTTGCCATCAAGCCTTCCAGAGATTATCCTCCAGTTACTGTGACTGGACTTGAGTGTTTTTCAGTGTCATCTAGCAGACATCTGTAGGTTGTCATTGAGGCTGTGGCAGAACTGGGTGTATTGCCCTCAAGCATTAGGGATAGAAAATTTGAAACTATGTATTAAGGCCAAAAATGTACGTGATACTAATTTAGCAATTGTACTGTCTGAGTTTTATCTTACAGATAAGCTACTGTGGTCAAAGAAATTTTCAGGAATATTGAAGGTAGCATTATTTGCGGTTGGGGAAGATTAGAATGACTTAAATATCCCCTAGTAGCAGACTAATTAAATTATGGTACGTTCATACGATGTATTTTTATGCAACCATTAAAAAGAGTAGGGATAGATCTATCGTGTTAATATGAATTGCTTGCTAAGAGATGGGAAGAAAGTAAGATGTAAAACTATGTAATATGCCATCATTTGTGGGTAAAGAAAGAGTATGGGGCCGGGCACAGTGGCTCATGCCTGTAATCCTAAGCACTTTGGAAGGCCAAGGTGGGAGGATCGCTTGAGCCCAGGATTTCCAGACTAGCAAGAGCAAAAGCAAGACCCCCATCTCTACAAAAAATAGAAAAAATTAGCTCATGCCTGTAGTCCTAGCTACTTGGGAGACTAATGCAGGAAGATAGCTCGAGCCCAGGAGTTTGAGGTTGCAGTGAGCTATGATGACACCACGGCATTCTAGTCTGGGTGACACAGGCTCCATCTCAAAAAAAAAAAAAAAAAAAAAAAAGTTAAAAATTAGAAAAAAAGAAAGAGTGTAGGGTATGTATGCATCTATATATATATATGTTGGTATATGCATAAAATATCTGGGAGGACACACAAAAAATTGGTGACAATGGTTGCTTCTGAAGGGGCTTTGGGCTCTGGAGGTTAGAGTTAGGAGGAAGACTTACTTTTCATTGCAAACCCTTTTGAACTCTGAATTTTAACCGTGTGCATGTATTTATTACATTTTGCAATTTTAAAAAACAACAACAGCAAGAGAATCAAGAGCAGGAGATAAAAGGATGGCTTACCAAATGCATCCTATCCAACATAATATTTTGGGGTCTTTTGATACCCTTTCCTAGTCGATACCCCTCTTTGGCTCTGGGTCCTCACTTTTGCTATCTGCCTCTACTTCATCTCTCAGCACTGTGTCCCTTGCTGATCATCCACTCCTCATTCCCCCACCTGTTGTCCTTGTTCTCTCCAGCTAAGTCTGACTTGTAGACAGAGGTACGCTCAGCTCCCTGAGGTTTGCCTCTGGATGTTGCGGGAGCTGGGCATGGGGGATGAGGGTACTTGTGGTTTCCTGAGGGCATCCCAGGCAAAGACTTTTGTTAGATCACTCTAGGATTTCCTCTACCCTCATCCTATTGTTTCTGTAGGTTGCATTAAAACAGACATCTTTCTGATGATTAAAGTAACGGCTGCACACATCCACAAAAATGTCCTTTTGCAGTTTTGTTTGTAAAATCAAAAATCCAGAAACATGTTAAATGCCCATCAAGAGGTTAACGAAATCGTGATATATTCATGTAATAAAATACTATACAACAGTCAGCATGAATGCGCAAGCTGTTTATGTATCAATATGGATAACTCAAAAGCAGAGTTGATCACGCCTGTAATCCTAGCACTCTGGGACGCTGAGGTGGGTGGATCGCTTGAGCCCAGGAGTTTGAGGTTGCTGTGAGCTAGGCTGACGCCACGGCACTCACTCTAGCCCGGGCAACAGAGTGAGACTCTGTCTCAAAAAAAAAAAAAAAAAAGCAGAGTTAAATACAGAATGATATGTACAACAGTATATCATTTTTATAAATTAGAAACCACACAAAAATACTATAGGTTACCATTGGATAATACATACCTTTGTATGTGTATATTAAAATTATATATAACATTGACAGAAGGCTTCACTTCAATGTCAGGGTAGTGGTTGCTCTGGGGAGGGGGAGCGAGGGACTGGGGAAGGGTAAGAAGGGGAGTTTGTATCTGACATTTTTCATGTAAAAAATCTTTGAAGCAAATATGATACATATGAATATTTCTTAATTCTGAAGGGTGGGGTATGTGGGTGTCACCCGGGCTAGAGTGCCGTGGTGGCATCAGCCCAGCTCACAGTAACCTCAAACTCTTGGACTCAAGCAATCCTCCTGCCTCAGCCTCCCGAGTAGCTGGGACTACAGGCATGCACCACCATGCCCGGCTGATTTTTTCTATATATATTTTTAGCTGTCCATATAATTTCTTTCTATTTTTAGTAGAGACGGGGTCTCACTGTTGCTCAGGCTGGTCTCGAACTCCTGAGCTCAAACAATCCACCAGCCTCGGCCTCCCAGAGTGCTAGGATTACAGGCGTGAGCCACCGCACCCGGCCTGTAATGTTATTTTCTTGAATTTTCAACATCAAAATATTCATAATAAAAAATATAAGTACTCCTGCTCACCATGAGGCCAAGTGTTGCCACTGGCTTGGTCAAATCTTGGAAGAGATCATTAAAGACAAGGTGCCGAACAAGGAGAACCTGGGAATGCTGCTAATTATTTAGCGCCTCCTGTCACTTGTGTGAAGGGGTTGGGGTTGACTCCTGATGCCACTTTGGCTGCACTGGCACAGGGCTATCCCGGCTGGGTTTCTCTTCACCTTTGACCCTTAATGGGCCTTCTCTCTGACATCTGTCAGCACAGATAAAAGAGTGGCCTATGCCTGAAGTTAGTCTCTCCTGTTTATCCAGCTGGAGGCTGCCAGCTCTTAGAGCTGGTTTGTTGACTCTGGCAAAAACACTGCTTAGCATTTGTGAATTCACTTTTGTCCTCAGGGCTATTAGCTTTTGTGTTGTTTTGCTACCCGTGAGAGTCTCCCTAAAGAGCCTGCTTGTTGGTAAACTTAATGGGCCTCTAAATAGGAGAATAGAACAGCAAAATGCAGTATCATATGGGGCAGGGGTGTATGTCAGGTGATTTTAATGTTCTGGGTTGTTTTTTTTTGGTAACAGCTTTATGGAGATCTAATTGTATACCATACAATTCACTCATTTAACAATTAAATGGTTTTTGGTATATTTGTAGAGCTATACAACCATCACTCTAGAAAGAAACCTGGTATCCTTTAGCAGTCACCCTCATTCCCTCATCTCCCCCGGCCCCTCATGATCACTAATCTACTTTCTGTCTCTGTGGCTTTGCCTATTATGCACGTTGCATATGAATGGAATCATTCAGCATGTGCTCTTTGTGACAGGCTTCTTTCACTTAGCATAATGTTTGTAAGGTTCCTCAATGTTGTAGCATGATTTTATTTTGTTTTTTGAGACTGCGTCTCTTTGTCACCTGGGCTAGAATGCAGTGGCATCGTCATAGCTCACTGGAACCTCCAACTCCTGGGCTCAAGCAATCCTCTTGCCTCAGCCTCCTGAATAGCTGGGACTACAGGTGTGTGCCACCACACCCGGCTAATTTCTCTATTTCTTTGTAGAGACAGGTCTCACTCTTGCTCAGGCTGGTCTCGAACTCCTGAGCTTAAGCCATCCTCCTGTCTTGGCCTCCCAGAGTGCTAGGATTACAGGCGTGAGCCACCGTGCCCAGCCTTAATGTTGTAGGACGTATTGGTATCTCATTCCCTTTTATGGCTGAGTAATATTCTGTTGTAGATATACCACAATTTGTGTATTCATTCATCCATTCATGGATGATATTTGGGTTGTTTCTACTTCTTGGCTCGGTGTAATTTTTGAATTTTCAAGCTATCCTGGACTAGGAGCTGACTTTCCTAAATTTGTTTGAATTCCCAACTCTGAAAATCTGAAGGCTGTGGCAATTTCTACAGCAAAAATTGAGTGTATGTGCAACCTATGCCATAGGATTTCAGCTCCCCTCCCTGACTTCCAGCCTGTGCACACCCCAGTTCATGACTCCTTGCCTTGGATGTAGATTAGCCCCCTCCAGGCACCATACCTATACTCTACTCAATGGCTGCTGGAGCTTCCTTGGATTATCCACCCTTAACATCTGGGCTAGCCACTGTGCACCTTTGCAATGAAATATTAATAGTAATATAATTCCTTTTTAACCAATGAGGAAATAATTTTTTTAATTAAAAATGTCAGGACTTTTGATGTAGAGGAAAGAAATGTAAACTCACACATGTGAGACAAAGCCAAGGCCTAACACATTCAACTAGTAAAGGTAAAATAAGCCACTTTTAGATTTAGACAGTTTACTAATTACATAGACAGTGAAAAGAAGAACAAGCCAGAGGTGCCAGCTCCCCAAGATCCTTGTCCCATATACCAAAAGGAAACATCAAAATACAAGGGGGCAGATGACTGCAACGGATGAGGGGTTGTATATTCTGCAACTCTTTTCTTAGGAGGCTGGGACAGAAAGCTTATTTCTCATCAGAACCCAGGAGGGAGGCAATGAAACTTTATCTCATGACAGCCTCCCAGGCGACTTAGGAAGGTGAGTGAGAAGTGGCTTCATAACAGCCATTCTTTCATGTTCCAGGAGGATCACAGTGTTCTGCCAGAACTCATCAACTGTGGTTCAAGTCTTTGTATGCAGAGCTGCATGCAAGGTTGCTAGGTTGGGGACATTCCCTTACAGCTCCACCAATTCTCAGGAGCACAGGCTACCCCTATCGGATACTCTAAATTTTTTATTTTGAAATATTGAGGGGGTACAAATGCTTTGGGTTTTTATTTTTTGAGACAGGGTCTCACTCTGTTGCCTGGGGTAGAGTGCTGTGGCATCATCATAGCTTACTGCAACCTCAAACTCCTGGGCTCAAGCAATCCTCCTGCTTCAGCCTCCCAAGTAGCTGGGACTATAGGTGCATGCCACCATGCCTGGCTAATTTTTCTATTTTTTTTTTGTTTGTTTGTTTAGTAGAGACGGGGTCTTGCTCTTGCTCAGGCTGGTCTCGAACTCCTGAGCTCAAGTGATTCTCTCACCTCAGCTTCCCAGAATGCTAGGATTACAGGTATGAGCTACCACATCTGGCCACAAACGTTTTTGTTACATGGATAGCTTTTATAATGCTTTAGTCAGGCTGTAAGTGTGCCTGTCACCCAAATAGTGTTCATTGTACCTGTTAGGTAGGTTTTTACCCTTCCCATCCTCCCCAGATACTTTAATTAAATTTACTGATAGAGGCTTGTACCAAATCTTTTGTCTTAGGCAATATCAGATAAAACTGTATACAGTTATGACCCCTGAGGTTAATACGGCCTACTTAGAGGGTAGATCGCTGCCAGGCTTCCCATCTGGAGTGGAACTATAGCTGTTGGCAGCTGCACATAACCCCTCAGTTGGCCCATGGGAAGTTCAGGGTAATGCCATTGTCTATTACCACCTGTGCTGAAGAGTTTGGAGCAACCTGTGACAAATGTACAAAAGAGGCTGGCAACAACAGGATGAGACCAAAGAGACCAAATCAATGTCCAGAAAGTTAACCTTGTCCTATTGTCTTTAATGGAGGCTGATCCTTTCCGAAGCCTGTGGCAGTTGGAAAGCTTCTAAGAGTTCTTAGATTCAGATTCCTTGTTGGCCAGCGGTCAAGTTGAGGGTGGTGGCAGCAGTGTGGGTTAGATGTCCTATAGATGAAAACTGAGAGAGAGCGATAGTCCCTTCCTCCACCCCTGACCCCCTAGGATTGGCCCTAATGTCCTGCAAACCACAGTGTTGTTCTCCTTCCACAGCCATGTAATTAGCATGACCAGTCCCTACAGCCATCACTTCACCCTTTTCCCCAGTTCTCCTCATGTCCTACCCACACATGTGCTCTGTTTTGTCCCCAGGTGGCTCAGTAGTTTCTTCCTCATATACCTCGTACCATCCTAGAACATCTCCCACCCCCTGATGTGTGGGCCACACGAAGACCATCTTAGACGTTGTTAATATATATATATATATATATATATATATAAAATCATTATCATCACTATCCATGACTACCCAAGACCAGCAAGCATAGCTGGTGGCAAAAGAATCACCAAGTTAGGGTCATTCACTTCCTGACTCTTCTTGCTACTTGGAAATTAGCCTGGTTTCCCAAGGAGTTGGCATGAGAAGAAAAATAGTAGAAGAATTCATTATGTGCTTTGGGTCTCTTACAGCCAATCAGGGCTTCTCCCCACCTCCTCAATCTCATAATTAAAAATTGTTTAAAGGGAGCTACCCTTCTAGTGAATTGCCACATTTACAGTCCAAACCGACTTTCTTAAGCACGTGACCAATGGGAGCTAAGCCTTGATCATCCAGTTACCTTCTTCAGTTTCTCTGTTCCATCTGTCCATGGTACCTGCCGCCTGTGGATGGTATGGGGCCTGAAAGATCCAGCCAACGTGGGTAGCTGCCCATTGCTGGGTACTTTTTGCTATAAAGGTGGTACCATTTTCTGACTGGATGGTTTTAGGGAATCTCAGTGTGTAGCATAGTCATCCAAGGGTCCTTGAATAGTTGTCCCCCAGCTGCTCTGTGGATGGAGATGGCAGTGCCATACCTTTAAAAGGTACCTGCTGCAGCCAATGCCCAGTGGTACCCTTGAGAGGATGGTAGAGGACCTATATAATCTATTTGGCAGGTTATATCGGGTCCAGGATCCTTCACTATGTGCCTCAATGTTTCCCTTACACTGGCCTGTGTAGTTGGCAGTCTGGGCATATTTGATAGGCTTTGTTGCCCTCATGTGCTGGAATCACTAGGCCTTGTTTTGGGGCCTAGTCTTGAATTGTGCATGGATTACCATGCCCTCCCTGTGCAATGGTGTATCCATGTGGCTATGGTCTGACCAGTTTGTTGATTTCATCGTTGTTTATCTTAAGGAGACTTTTTCCACAGGCATCCACTTGCATCAGAAACAGAAGCATGGGTCTTGTCTGATCTGCTGCCATGTATTCATCCCTAAAGAGGCTGAGACTTGCTCATCCTGTTGTCCCACTGCCAGGCACCAGCCCACACCGCCATCAATCAGTGAGAATGTAACAAGGTGCATTTGGGGCAGTCTTTTCTAGGGCTGGTGCCGAAACTCACAACTCTGTCCATTGAACAGAGCTCTCTTTCCCGTGGAAGTTTCGAACAGTTTTTGCTGGGCACACACAGCAGCAGCCCACTACCCCCCACAGGCCTTTAGCTTGGCTGATCCAGCCATGAACCAGGCCCAGGCATCATCGTCAAGAATCTCAGTGCACCGAAGCCCCCAAGAAACCCAAGGTGCTGGCATAGACCCTGCATCTGAATCAGCACATCTGGAGGGGACTTAACTATTTTACTTCTTTCCTGGACATGCCACTAGCACTTAGCGAGGGATGCCTGTTAGGCAATACCCGTTTTGCTGGTGTTCTCATCTCTGCCCATCCCATGATAAGGACGTCCGGGCATAACAACACTTTGCTTTGTCAGCCTCTCAGTGTCCACCAGTGCTCAATAACAAGCCAGGAATTGTCTCCCAGAGGGGTATGCTGGGTGGCGATGTCAGGCAAGCTCCGTGTTCAACACCCTAGATGGCAGTTGCCTAGCGGTGACATTTTTTTGCCACAGGCCCATTCTGCCTAGTTTCTAGTTACTGACACATGTAGCACAAGATGCTCATTAGGGCTGACTGGCCCTCATGGAAGGGGAGTCTGTACGTCTTGCTGGCTAGTTTCCTTACACAAGTTGGATCAAGGCAGCGATCTTTTTTCCCACCCACCTCTGTCCCTAGCATCCTGTACTGCTTTACTGATACTGCAGGCCTGAGCTGAGAGAACTGGGTGGGCTTCCTCCTTGACCCCCCACCACTGTTCTAATTGTGGCACTTCCCCATTAGGAACAACCCTTACAATCAAGAAAAGTATTACATGGACTTAGCACAACCATTTCCACAATACATTGTATTGACTGAGAAAGGCTCATCTGCTGTGTCCATTTATTTTATGTCAACTTAGCTACGTGATGGCACCCAGTTGTTTGATCAAACACCGGTCTAGATGTTGCTGTGAAGGTATTTTTCAGATGTGATTAACATTTAAATGGGTAGACTTTGAGTAAAGTAGTTTACCTTCCATAATGTGGGTGGGCCTCATCCAATCAGCTGAAGGTCTTCAGTGAAAAGACTGAAGTCTCCAGAAGAGGAAGGAATTCTGCCTCCCAACTGCCTTCAGACTCAAGATTGCAACACTGACTTCCACTGGAGCTTCCAGCCTGCCGGCCTGTCCTGCAGATTTTAGACTTGCCAGCCCCCACAATCACGTGAGCCAATTACATAAGATAAATCTCTATTTATACATCATCCTATAGTTTCTGTTTCTCTGGAGAAGACTGATTAATGCACCTACAAAATCACATCAGTCCATTGCCCAATCTGAGAGTGACTTTTATTTTTTTTATTTTTTTAAGGCAGAGTCCTGTTCTGTCACCCTGGCTAGAGTGCCGTGGCGTCAGCCTAGCTCACAGCAACCTCAAACTCCTGGGCTCAAGCGATCCTTCTGCCTCAGCCTCCCAAGTAGGTGGGACTATAGGCATGTGCCACCATGCCTGCCTAATTTTTTCTATTATATTTTTAGTTGTCCAGCTAATTTCTTTCTATTTTTTAGTAGAGACGGGGTCTCACTCTTGCTCAGGCTGGTTTCGAACTCCTGAGCTCAAATGATCCGCCTGCCTTGGTCTCCCAGAGTGCTAGGATTACAGGCGTAAGCCACCGTGCCCAGCCTGAGAGTGACTTTTAAAGTAATTTTTTGACCATCCCCATGGGTAATTTCTTGGTACCTCAGTGACTTGTGCCCCAGTGTCCAAAAAGGCTGCAAAGATTTGACAACCTTGGTTGCCATCAAGTCCCCAGTACTCCTTGGCCAGTGCATAAGGCTTCTGGGCCTCTGCACTAGTCCTGGTCATCTTGAAGGGGGTAAGATCTGGATAGAGAGGTGGCGGGAAGGCACTGGATCAGCACCAGTCCCAATAACACAGACCTCAGCAAGGGGTCCAGGTCCTCTTGGGCCTCCCCCTATTGCCACAGTAAATGGCAAAGCTGACTGGGGATTCATGTTGTTACAACCTGGAGCTTTAAATTTTTTGTCCCTCTCATGGCTCAATAGCAAAAGAGAATTTCCCTCCTGGGCAAACCATCAATCCCCTCTTTGGGGACCCCCTGGCCATATTTGCAGGTCCATATGGTCCTATATACTGAATATTTATGTCCCCCCCCCAACAATTCACATGTTGAAATTTAATCCTCAGTGTGATGGTATAAGGAAGTGGAGCCTTTGGGAGGTGATTAGTTTGTGAGAGTTGGACCCTTATGAATGGGATTAATGCCCTTATTGAAGAGGCCCCAAGAGAGCTCCCTTGCCCCTTCCACCATGTGAAGACACAGCCAGAAGGCACCATCTATGAACCAGGAAGTGGGCCCATATTATACACTGAATCTGCGGGCACCTTGATCTTGGACTTACCAGTCTCCAGAACTGTGAGAAATAAGTATTTGTTGTTTATAAACCACCCAGTCTATGGTATTCTGTTATAGCAGCTCAGACAGGCTAAGACAAGTCTGGACCGTCAGTTAGTCTCCTATTGTCTATATACCGATTTGCTCAGGCTGCCATAACAAAGTACAGTAGTCCCCCTTATCCACGGGCCATACATTCCAAGACCCCTAGCGGGTGCCTGAAACCGCAGATAGTACCAAACTCTATATATGCTTTTTCCTATACATACATACCTATGATAAAGTTTAATTTATAAATTAGGCACAATAAGAGATTAACAACTAATAATAAAATAGAACATTTATAACAATATACTGTAATAAAATTTATGTGAACATGGTGTCTCCCCCAGCCACCAAAATATTTTATTGTAGCTGGGTGTGGTGGTGCACACCTATAGTCCCAGCTACTTGGGAGGCTGAGGCAGGAGGGCGCTGGAGCAGAGGAGTTCGAGGCAGCAGTGAGCTATGATCATGCCTCTGCTCTCCGGCCTGGGCGACAGAGCAAGACTGTCCCTTAAAAAAAAAAATCTTACTTTACTGTGCTCACCCTTTTTCTTATGATGAAGTGGGTGAATGAAGTGGGTATTGTCACTTATTAGGCTATTATTGACCTGTATTCCTGAATCTGTGTCACCATCCCTTGTTTTCAGTAAATGGCTTGGTGTCCCTATTTAAGGGGATTCCTTGCTGAAGTTTTTGTAGCTCAATGCTTTCTGGTGCAACATGTTGCCATCAATCTGAAGACATTTCTGGTCATGTGTTCTGCCCACAAATTAAATGCCTTTCCATTTGTCACCCCAGCTACAGTGCAGTGGCACAATCATAGCTCACTACAGCCTCACACTCTTGGGCTCAAGCGATCCTCTTGCCTCGGCCTCCCAAAGTGCTGGGATTACAGGTGTGAGCCACCACACCGGCCTTTCTTTCCCTATTAAGTTGAGAACTTTCACCTTTTCACTTAAAGGAGCACTTTATGGCATCTCTTTTCAGATATCTCATTGAGATATCTACAGGATATCTGCGTTGCCAGCATCATTACTCTTGTGCTTTGGGGATATTATTAAGTAAAATAAAGGTTACTAGAAGGCAAGCACTGTAGTACTGTGACAGTGAATCTGATAACTGAGGTGGCCACTAAGTGACTAACCTGAGGGTAGCTTTTACAGCATGGAGACATTGAAAGGATGACTCACATCCTGTGCAAGACGGGGCAGGATGGTGTGAGATTTTATCACATTACTGGTAGCCTACAGGTCACATTTGGCAGTTTACTTGAAAAGTAAACAGGCTTCCAAATTAACGAGCCTTAAGGAAGTCTTGTGATTCACGGTGGGATCCTGCCCCCCCAGTAAAGAATCTTACTGTGAGTTCCTCAAATTGTTGATATACTGATTAATATATGACCTACTGACATTGAAAAGAATGCTGATGTATTTCTGAGTTATGAAGCTTTACTGATTGTCTTTTTTGGGGGGAGGGAACAGAGTCTCACTCAGTCATCATGAGTAGAGTACAGTGGCATCATCATAGCTCACGACAACCTCTAACTCCTGGGCTCAAGCGATCCTCCTGCCTCAGTTCCTAAGCCACAGTGACCAGCTAAGTTTTCTATTTTTAGTAGAGACAGGATCTTGCTCTTGCTCAGGCTGGTCTCGAACTCCTGACCTCGAGCATCCTCCTGCCTCGGCCTCCCAGAGTGCTAGGATTACAGGCTTGAGCCACCACACCTGGCCTGATTGTCTTGGGTGTAGATATTTTAGCCTGAATGTTGCAATCTGTGTCCAATGATTGTAACCTTTGCACTGTACCCACCACTGAAGAAGGACACACCCGCTATCAGGAGTCCCCTTCCCTTCTCCTAAACTTTCCTGTAAAAGCTTCCAACTTGTAACAGACTCCAGAATACTCCCAACTTTGTCGGTGCATCTTCCCGGGTTGATCCTCACATTTGGCTTCCAATGAACATTTATCAAATTATTTCTGCCTCAGCAGCCTTAATTTCGGTCGACATTGCTCAGAACAGCACTCACTTTAAAACTTATGAACTTTTTATTTCTGGAATTTTTCACTCAATGTCTTAGGACCAAGGTTGCCTGAGGAAAGCAAAACTGAAGAAAACATGTGACTACTGTACCACAAACAGAGTGGCTTAAACAACAGAGATTTATTGTCTCACAGTTCTGGAGGCTAAAAGTTCAAAATCAAAGTGTTGGCTGGGTGGGTTCTTTCTGAGGGCTGTGAGGGGAGGATCTGTTTTGGGCCTCTCTTCTTGGATGTGGGTGGCTGTCCACATGGCATTCTCTCTACATGAATGTGTGTCTGTCTCCAAATTTCCCTCTTTTATGAGGACACCGGTCATATCAGATTAGGGCCCACCCTAATGACCAAATTTTAACTTGATTGTGTCTATAAAGACCCTATTTCCAAAAAAGGTCACATTCTGATGTACTGGGGGTTAAGACTTCAACATACAAGGCTGGGCATGGCGGCTCATGCCTGTAATCCTAGCACTTTGGGAGGTTGGGGTGGAAGAATTACTTGAGCTCAGGAGTTCCAGTCTGGGCAATAGTGAGATCCCTGGCTCTACAAAAAATTGAAAAATTATCCAGGTGTGGTGGCACATGCCTGTAGTCCCAACTACTTAGGAGGCTGAGGCAGGAGGATCCCTTGAGCCTAGGAGTTGGAGGCTGCATTGAGCTATGATCATGCCACTGCACTTTACCCAGGGCAACAGAGTGAGACTCTGTCTCAAAAAAAAAAAAAAAAAAAAAAAACCCACAAGACTTCAACATATGAATTTGAGGGGGTTGCAGTTTAACTCACAAGACCCTTCTTAGCCTGAAGGGCATGTATGTTGGCCTGTGTTTTCCAGATTCTATCTCTGGGATGCAAGAGAAGATTAAGTCATCCCCATAAGCCTGGTGGTGCCCATTGAACAAACTGGTCAGTCTGACCCCAAATGACTAGTTCATCATTTGAGTACTCATGTTTTCCATTACAAATCCAGGCTGGGTTTACAGCAGCCTCAAGGGAAGTCATGGCTGTCATCAAGGGGGCTTGTCAGAGGATGGAAACCCATCTCGGGTAGACCGCTGTTTCTTTATGGATATAAAGACCTACTGCCACTAGCCCTCATCTGTGCTCTTCCTCCATGCTCATGTCATCAGCAAAAGTGCTCACAGCCAGGATGTAAGAGGGGCCCTCAGTGCATCTCTAAGGGATTGAATGCCATTGATGACAGGGAGTATTTTACCAGTGGTCACAGCCATGGGTCTGAGCGAACCAGTGTTGCTTTCCCAGTGACAAAGAAGGATGAGGAACCACAGACCACTTCTCCTAACTTTATCAGACCCTGCCCCTTCAACTCTAGACACCAACACAACTCATCAGTGGTCAAAGACGCCCCTGTCCCTCTTGTCACTAAACCCATCAGCAACCAGGTCTGCCCCTGCCTGTGGATCCTGTTCCATACCTTGCTAGTCAGCCTCATGGGTCTCGCTGTCTTTTTTCCAAAAGGGCGTTGTGACCTTATCAGCCCCGGGAGGAAGGGGTTAAAAACCCCATGTGTAGTCACTCTGTCAGGAGCAGGTGTGGCAAAAACCCCCGTGGTGTGGCCTGTTTTGCAGGTACAACTTTTGTTTTTTTATCTGGTGAACCACAGCGGCTTCTCTTTGTCAGAGGGGTTCAGTGTTGTGACTCCACCTACATTGTTTGGGGACTGTTTACTTGGCAAGCAGCACCCCCGCCCCAGTCCGTTGGGGCTTTACTAGTCACTCCTCCTGAGACTTTCAACTTGCCCACCAACAAGATATCAGTACACAATGATCAGAGGCACTTTCCTAACACTTTCTGAACACATTTCCATACTGATTAACGCATTTTGCAACAGTACACAGGAGGGATCGGTTCATGGGCCTCTCAACCCACACAATCAGTTTTGCGTTTGTTCTTGCTTCACTGCAAATTCTTTCCTCAAACTAGTAATCACTTTTTTACAGAAACAAAGACTAAAAGGTTTTAACACAAGCACTCCAGGAGTTACACAGTAACTGGAAGCTTGGAGAATCCCTGGGCGGAGGGGTGGGAGCAGCCCCACCAGCAAGCGCAGCTCTGCACTTGCTTTCAGCGTCAAGTGGCTGCTCACTCGGCTTCAGCAAACGCACGTTTAGCAACTTAACGCACTGTCAAGGGGCTGGTTTCAATGATACCTGTAGCTGCTTGATCTCCAAAGGTTTATTGATATTAATAGAATAGATAGGACTGTGGGAAAACTCCTATTCCTCTGCCCCATGAGACTGCGGGAGTCTTATGCCTCCTACCCTGGCTTGCACAATCCTCTGGTGGGAGGGCCCCCGCCCACTCCACTGCTCACCCACTTAAGCCAGAGCATGCGCTGCCAGTTCCCTGGAATCTGTTATCTCCTAACCTGGCTCTCGTGGGCCCATGTCCTCAGAAAGAGCATTGTAACTTTACCAGTGCCACGCTGGGAACCAAATATGTCAAATTCACACAGAGTAGACAAGGCAAGGCCAAGATTCGTCTGCTAAAGATACAAGGAGCCACTTTTAGATTTAGACAGTTTATCACTTACACAGTGAAAAGAAGAAGCCAAAGGTGCCAGTTCTCTAAGATCTTTGTCCCACACATCCAAAAAGACAACAACAAAACACAAGGGGACAGATGACTGCAACGCAAATTGCGGGGTACCCCCCCTTGCTGAGAAGCCCCTGCCAGACTGCAGCTAAGGGGTTTTATGTTCTGCAGCCCTTTTCTGAGGGGGGTAGGGCAGAAAGCCCAGAACCTGGAAGGTGATGAGAAGTCTCATGACACCTCCCAGCCCAGTGGGGAACAGGGTGGCCAGTGGGAAGTGGGAGGTGGCCTCGTAGCAGCTCCTTATAGGCCTCCCATTCTTCCATGTTCTGGGAAGATCTCAGGGTAATCCATGGTCAAGGCTCAGGCAAGGCTGGGCCCGAGCCCTTGTGTATATGGATACGTGGAGGGTGTTAATGGTGCTATGGCAAAGTCATGCAGCCTGGTAGTGTTGAGCTGGAACTAGACAAAATCTCCAGCCAAGCAGTCCCTGACCCCTCATCTGACACTGCCAGCTGAGGATGACTGAGCTGAGATAAAAATGCATGACAGTGAGCCAGGCACTTTTTTTCCCTATAAAAATTACCTTTGTTTTAAACAAAAATCACATAAATATGAGTTACATGCTTATTTTGTGATTACATACCACATTTATGAGAAAATGCCATTTAGTTGAAATAACTTGCAGAAGTAATACATGCTTATTGGAGAGAAATCAGAAAATATAAAGAAACAAAAAGAAGAAAATTCAGATCTTCCATAATCCCAACAACTAGCACGTAGCACAGTGCCTAGTGCCCATAGGTGCTTAATAAGCATTTGTGAAGTACACAAATTTCACAAATATGCCCATGATCTTGTTAGAAGTAGGCTTTGTCTGCTTTCCCCATGTGTCATCTACATATATGTTTTTCTAAAATTGAAAGCATACCATACACTCTTTTGTAACTTTCCATGTTTACTGGAAAATAAAATATGAATATCTTTTTCAATGAACACACTTCTTTGTTTTTTAAGGGAGGGAGTGAGGAGGGGGATTCAGTTTCCTTTTTTTTTTTTTTTTTTGAGACAGAGTCTCACTATCTTGCCCTGGGTAGAGTGCAATGGCATCATTGTAGCTCACTTCAGCCTCAAACTCCTGGGCTCAAGGGATCCTCCTGCCTCAGCCTCCCAAGTAGCTGGGACTATAGGCATGTGCCATGACACCCAGCTAATTTTTCTATTTTTAGTAGAAATGAGGTCTCATTCTTGCTCAGGCTGGTCTTGAACTCCTGAGCTCAAGCAATCCTCCCACCTCGGCCCCAGCAAACACACTTCTATAACAATTGTTAATGGCTGAATAGTGTTCCATTGTATTCCTACATAAGAATTTACTGAACCCTATTGTTATACATTTAGATTTTTTTATGTATTATATAAAGCTTTGATAAATATATCTACTACTAAATACTTGCGTACATCCTCAATTATTTCCTTAGAATAAAACTCCTAAACTGGAATTGTGATAAAGTATTTTCAGTGAGGGCTTTGATGTGCATTGACTGCTGAATTGTCCTCCTCCAGAAAAGTGACAAAGGCAGTAGTTTTGCACGACAAAGGGCATTCCCATTTAAAAAAAAAAAAAAAGCTCTGTAGATACCACAGTTGAAAATGGTATGTCTCTGTGACATATATTCTGCATGTCCTTATTTGTGAGACTGAATATATTTTACATGTAGATTTACTATTTTTATTTCTTCTTTCATAAATTCCCTATTTTTGTCCTTGTGTCTATTATTCTAATGGGTTTTTAAATAGTGTATTCATCCATACTTTTTTCTTGTCTTTTTGTAGTTTCTTTTAAAATCTTTATCCCATCTGGGATTAATTTCTGTGCATGATGGGAGGTCCGTGCACGGGGGCCTGACAAAGGGGTCATGTGAGGAGCAGGAACGGAGTCTGCACTTGGCTTGCCAGGGGCTGGGCTGCAGCTGCACACACCCAGAGCGAGCACTTCTTTCTAATTCCTACTTAAGGCACTCTTTAGGCCAGCAATGAACATGCATGTGAGTTCTAACTATTATATATTCTCCCCCAAAATAATCAACTAGTTGCTTTAATGACATTTGCTGATTTGTCTGTTCCCTCTTATTTAAAACTAGTCTAAGATGTCAAGAAACTACTTTCGTTCTGTGACCTTTGCTCCCTCAATCTGCCGATTATTCATCATTTACTTACTGTAAGGCTTTTTCTTGCTCATTCGTAGATCTTTGAACTGATTCTCAGGATGCACAGATTCCTGCTGCTTTTTGCAACCACGTCCTGGCAACTTGTCAAAGGTGAGGTAGCCTTCATTTTTCTGTTCACTCTTCCAGAAGGCTGCCCACTACCAGCTTGCTGCTGGGAGAAAACACTACTCCAGTTCCTGTAGAAAAGAGACACTGCCGGTGTGTTCTTCAGAGAGCAGATAAACAAGTGAACCAGCACCCCTCCAAGCCTGCTTTTTAATCCGGGCCTGAGACCTGCTGCAGGACAGGCAAGGCTGGTTTGGTCATCTTTTCTCCTTGACCTTCGTGAGAAGAAACCTTGGAACCAAGGATGGGTCCTCGGTCCCTTCCTGTTCACTCTTTTCTGGGGACAATCTTCGGTCCACAGCAGAATTCTTGTTGAGGCTCTGGAGGTTTTAAAATACTACAAATTTCTTCTAAGCTTAAACAGGAAATTTTTTTGAGGTGAGACTCACATCACATACAATTAACCATGTTAAAGTATATGATTCAACAGCATTTAATGTATTCTCAATGTTGTGCAACCACCACCTCTCTGCAATTTCAAAACTTTTCACATACAGCCAGTCAATCTTTAACAAAGCAGACAACAATATACACTGGGGAAAAGAATCCCTATTCAATAAATGGTGCTGGGACAACTGGATAGCCACATGCAGAAGAATGAAACAGGATCCATATCTCACACCACTCACAAAAATTAATTCAAGATGGATAAAATACTTAAATGTAAGACATGAAGCCAGAAGAATTCTAGAAGAAAATGTTGGAAAAACTCTTCTAGATATCAGCCTAGACAAAAGAATTTATGAAGAAGACCCCAATGGCAATCACAGCAACAACAAAAATAAATAAATGGGACCTGATCAAGTTAAAAAGCTCCTGCACAGCCAAGGAAATAATCAACAGAGCAAATAGATAACCAGCCTACAGAATGGGAGAAAAATATTCGCAAGTTTTACATCTGATAAGGGGCTAATAACCAGAATCTACGAAGAACTCAAGCAAATCAGCAAGAAGAAAATCAAACAAACCCACAAAAAAAGTGGGCAAAAGACATGAACAGAAGCTTTTCAAAAGAAGATAGACAAATGGCCAATAAGTGTATGAAAAATGTTCAAGGTCACTAATCATCAGGGAAATGCAAATTAAAACCACAATGAGATATCACCTTACCCCAGTTAGAATGGCTTTTATTAGAAAGTCCAAAAACAGCAGATGCTGGCGTCAATGCAGAGACACAGGAACACTTATGCTCTGTTGGTGGGACTGCAAATTAGTACAACCTCTGTGGTAAACAGTATGGAGATTTCTCAAAGAACTGAAAGTAGACCTACCATTCAATCCAGCAATTCCACTACTAGATATTTACCCAAAGGAAAAGAAGTCATTTTATCAAAAAGACACCTGCACTTGAATGTTTATTACAGCACAATTCATAATTGCAGAGATGTGGAATCAACCCAAATGCCCATCAATTCATGAGTGGATTAACAAAATGTGGTATATACCATGGAATACTACCCAGCTGTGAAAAAGGATGACTTAATGCCTTTTGCAACAATTTGGATGGAACTGGAGACCATTATCCTAAGTGAAATATCTAAAGAATGGAAAAACAAACACCACAAGTACTCGCTATTAAATTGGAACTAACCAGTGAGCACACATGTGCACAGACGGAAGTATAACTCAATGGAAATCAATCAGGAGGGATGGAGGAGGAGGGGATGGGTGAAAATCTACCTAACAGGTACAATGAACACTATCTGGGAGACAAGCATACTTATAACCCTGACTCAAGCATTACGAAAGCAATCCTTGTAACCAAAAACTTTTGTACCCCCATAATACTTTTTTTACCACATGTTCTCACTTGTAACCCCCATAATACTTTGAAATAAAAAAATCCATAAAAAATCAACAATTTTTCAGTACTCCAGAAAAACACCCCATACCCATTACTTAATCACTCCTGATTGCCCTCTCCCACCACCCACTGGTAAACTTTAATCTACTTTTTGTATCAATGGCTTTGCCTATTAAGAAAAATCATATAAAAAGAACTATACAATCTGTGATCTTTTGTGTCTGGCTTCTTTCACTTAGCAAACGTTTTCAAGGTTCATGCAAGTTGTAGCATAAATCAGTAGTTTGTTCCTTTTTATAGCTGAATAATATTGCATTATATATATATACATGATTTATCGATTCATTCACTGATGGTCATTTGAATTGTTTCCACCTTCTGACTGGTATAAGTAATGCTGCTATAAACATTCACGTACAAGTTTCTGTGTGAACATGTTTTCACTTCTCTTGGTTATATACATAGGAGTGGAAATGCTGGATCATGTGGTAATTCTATTTATGCTCAGCTCTTCCAGAAACTGCCACACATTTCCACAGCAGCTGCACCCTCTTTACACTCCTGCCAGAAATGAACAGGGTTCCAATTTTTCCACATCCTCACCAACACTTTTTATTTTCTGTTTTTTTTTTTCTTTTTAAGCCTAGAGTGGGTGTGAACTGGCTTTGATGTGCATTTCTGTAGTGATGCATGATGTTGAACATCTTTTAATGTTCTTATTGGCCATTTGTGTACCCTCTTCGGAGAACTGTCTACTCAAGTTCTTTGCCTATTTTAAGATTGAGTTTGTCTTTGTGTTGTTGAGTTGCAACAGTTCTTTGTATATTCTGGATATTAAACCCTTATCAGTTATATGATTTGCAAATATTTTCTCACATTCTGTAGGTTGTCTTTTCACATTCTTAATAATTTCCATTGATACACAAAAGTTTTTAATTTTTATGAAGTCCTATTTATCTATTTTTTTTCTTTTATTGCTCCTGCCTTTGGTATCAAATCTAAGAGTTCATTGCCAAATCCATGTAATGAATATTTGTCCCTATGTTTTATTCAAAAGTTTTACAATTTTAGCTCTTATATTTAGGTTGTTGATCCATTTTGAGTTAACTTTTGTATATGGAGTGAGGGAGGGATCCAACGTCATTCTTTTGCATTTGGTTATTCAATTGTCCCAGCATCATCTTTTGAAGAGACTTCCCTTCCCCACTGAATGGTCTGGGCGCACTTGTCAAAAATCAATTGACACAGATGTTCGGTTTTACTTCTGGACTCCCAGTTGTATTCCTCTGGTCTATTTGTCTGTCTTTATGCCAGTACCATACTGTTTTGATTATTGTACCTTTGTAGTGAGTTTGGAAATCAGAAAATGAGAGTATTCTAACTTTTTTTCTTTTTAAATATTGTTTTGGCTATTCAGGACCCCTTGCAGTTCCATATAGATTTGAAGATCTGCATTTCCATTTCTGCAGAAAGCCCATTAGAATTTTTATGGGGATTACATTGAATTTATAGATTGCTTTGGGAGTACTGCCATCTTAACAATATTAAGTCTCCCAATACATTAACATGGATGTCTTTCCACTTACTTAGGTCTTTAATTTTCTTTAGCAGGCCAGGTGTGGTGGCGCAAGACTGTAATCCTAGCACTCTGGAAGGCCAAGGCAGGAGGATTGCTTGAGGTCAGGAGTTTGAGACCAGCTTGATCAAAAGCAAGACTCTGGGCTGGGCGCGGTGGCTCACGCCTGTAATCCTAGCACTCTGGGAGGCCGAGGCGGGTGGATTGTTTGAGCTCAGGAGTTCGAGACCAGCCTGAGCAAGAGCAAGACCCCGTCTCTACTAAAAACAGAAAGAAGTTAGATAGACAACTAAAATATATATATATATATATATATAGAAAAAATTAGCTGGGCATGATGGCGTATGCCTGTAGTCCCAGCTACTTGGTAGGCTGAGGCAGGAGGATTGCTTGAGCCCAGGAATTTGAGGTTGCTGTGATCCAGACTGATGCCACGGCACTCTAGCTGGGGCACCAGAGTGAGACTCTTTGTCCAAAAAAAAAAAAAAAATTTCCTTTAGCCATGTTTTATAGTTCTCAGTATGCAAGTGTTTCACTTCCTTAGTTAAATTTATTCCTAGGTATTTTATTTTTTTGGATGGTATGTATTAGTTTGCCATATACCACAGACTAGATTGTTTAAATAACAGAAGTTTATTTTCTCACAGATCTGAAGGCTAGAAGTCAGAGATCAGGTTGCCAGCATGATTGGTCTGGGGAGGGCTCTCTTCCTGGCTTGTAGACGGCTGCCTTCTCCCGGAGTCCTCACGTGGCCTTGCCGCAGTGCTTGCCCGTAGAGAGAGAGCAAGCTCTAGAGTGTCTCTTACTATAAGGACACTAATCCTAGCAGATCAGGGCTCTATCCTGATGACCTTATTTAACCTTAATTACTTCCTTAGAGGCCTCATCTTCAAATACAGCCACACTGGGGGTTATGGTTTCAACATATGAATTTGGAGGGGACATAAACAGTCAGTCCATAACAGAGATGATTGTAAATGGACTCACTTTCTTAATTTCCATTTCAGCTTGTTCTTCTGGGTTTTAAAAAATAATGTCCATCCCTAGAGGAGCCACTGTTACCAGTTTCCTGTATGTCCTCTTCCCTACCTCTTTTCTGTGTTTGTCTCTGTCTTTCTCAACTTCTTTACATTGTCTGCAACTTATTTTTTTCTGCTTGATTCATTGACAACTGTTAAATATTTATTGTGTGTCTGTAATGTGCCTAGCAGTGTGTCAAGCAATATGGGAGTTCATAAAGAAGTATGACGTGGTTTCTGCTTTCAAGGATTTTCAATCTAGTTGAAGGGACAAGATATCTAAAAACTAATTAGAGAATAATTTAGGAGCATATGTAATCACATTCTCCACTGTCTGGCTTATGCACTGAGAAGTCAATTCTCTAAGGGTAGGTTTTTTATGCTGTGCTTGCTGCTGTACCCGTAGCCCCTAGAACAGTATAAGAAGAACAGGATATGAGCTTAATAAATGAATGTTGAATGGATTCAACACTCTCTGGCTTTGGAGTTTTGCAAGGTGGGGGCTAGCCCTCCCATTTACCCTGAAAGATGATCTCTGTTCTGCAAAGTGGCTCTTAGACAAAACCCATCTGAGAACGCTGGAACTCTCTAACTGGCTCGGGTTACGGCCTAATGGTAGGCTCACAGACACAGCACACATCTCTCAGCAAGTGCTCTGGTGTCTTTCTAAAATAACCTCTTACATAAGTAGATCCTTGTTAAGTTCCACCAAGTAAGCTAACTGAGAAGAAGAGTACGAAAGAGGAAGGCTGGTCTAGGTGAAAGGAGAAATGCCCCAGAAACCTCCACACTGACAGCCAGGAAATGGTCTCAGACGCTCTGCATTCCAGGCAAGAAGCTGGTCCCCGAGCAAATGGTTATTTATCTAGTCTTTTTTTTTCTGATTCCAAGATCATGGTGGAAAATTTGAAAAGCAAATCACAGTAAAAAGAAGAATAAGTTTGTTGGTAAATCGTTGTTTACCACCACTGAGGTAACCACTGTTCACATTTTTATTAATATATTAAATGTAATTTTACTTAAACTTAATGGAATGAAAAGAAACCAAACTTCAGATAAATATTTCTTCAAAATGATATATTATTTCTTAAGAAGAGTCCTCTAAAATTAAACAATTAAGAGACATATTAAGAAGTTAGATTTATTGTAGTGGTTCTCAACCTGGGGTGATTTTGTCTGCCTCCCCGGCCCCGAGGGGAGACATTTTGGCACTGTCTGGAAACATTTTTGGTTGTCACAACTCAGAGGGGGCAGAGTACTGGTGGGTAGAGGCCAGGAATGCTGCTAGACATCTGCATGCACACAACAGTCTGCCATAAGGTAGAATTAGCCAGCCCGAAGTGTTAACAGAGCCACAGTTGAAGAGCCGTGGGTTATTGCATAGTTATTGTGGGTTTAAAACAGCACATATTTTTAAAGGGCCTTAAGTTTGTTTCCAGTTACAATAGTCATATTCTCAGGGATCCATGGAGTAGGTGGTTAAGAGCATGGCCTCTAGCCAGGTGGTCTGAGTTTGAACCCTGACTCTGCCGCTTAGTGGTAAAGTGACCTTGAGCAATTTCTTTGGGCCTCAGTTTCCTCATGTGCAAAATCGTGGTAATGTTAAACCTACTCCAAACAGCTGTAGTGAGGATTGAATCAGCTAATGTAAGTAAAGTGCTTAGGACAGTATCCGGTTTATGATCAGCTCTATGGGAATATGTGTAATCATTATTATTAATGTCTTAAACTAAACTAGGAGCACAAATTAAACCTACTTTCAGGATAAGTCTCCTAAGGAATTTAATAAAGAAAAATAGACCTGTATGTAAATATTTTTTAAAAAAGAAACTTTAAGGCAAACCAAACAAAACTCATTCAAAGGAAAATGAATATGGCTAGGGCCCACTTATAAATCTAAGGAGTATTTGTATGAATTCAGAGGTTCAGTAAGGTTTTCCTGCCTTCTGGAATTATCTGATCAGCAGGTGACTTATTCTTTCAAAAAACATTATTTCTTTTTTTCCGTTTAGATTTTAAAAGGTACAGGTAATACCTTTTAAACAGGCATCTTAAACCTTTTGAACAGGTAATACATTATCACAGTTAAAACTCAAAACAATATAACATGATATACATTAAGCAGTCTGACTCCCATTGCTGTGCCCCCGCCCTCCCATAGTAATCACTGCAATTAGTTCCCTATCTGTCCATGCAGTGTTAGTCTATAAAAGCAAATACAAATACTATGTATTCTTATTTAGACTCTCTTCCTCAGGCAAAAGGTCTGATACTTTTTCACTTAACAATCTATCTTGGATATCTTTCCAAATTAGTACAAAAGGAATTTCTTTGTTCCTTTTTAAGGTGATATATTACAGTATTCTATCATGTGGATGTCCTATACTTTGCTTACAAATGTTTGTAATTTTTGTAAATATTAATAAATTGTCCTTCCATAGGGATGTGTCATTTAGACTCTCACTAGCAATGTGTTTTCCTTCAAGGAAAATAGGCATATTCACTGTGTGCAATCAGCTGTTCGCAATCATACCATACTAGCAGGCGGCCCTGAAGGGTAGAAGTGGGAAGCGGGCCGACGCAGATGTTCGGGGTTTGTTACGACTGCCTTCCTAGGGACTGGCAGGATCAGCCATTAGTTCAGGTGGCATCTGGGCAACTGGGTGATACGTTGGGGGCAGTTATGTTGCATTGGTCCTAGGAGGATCCAATTTGTAATGCCAATAGTAAGACCCAGTACGGTTGGCATTTTTATGGACTATGAGTTGGGTGAGGTTTCCATCTATAATTTGAATGATTGACCTCTTCTCTGTAATTTTCCTGTCTCTTTTACTGAAGCCCTTTGGCCTAATTTCTATGCTGGGGCAGGTTCTGATCCTCTTAAAAGCTCTTCAGTAACAGACTATGAAAGATGAAGTACCTGAGAAACCACTATATTTTATTTTCTTTCCATTTGTAGGTGTAAATTTAGACAGTATATTTCGTCTCAGGATTTGTGGCTTCTTTTTACATTTTACCCCACCAAAACCAACATGTATTCCTTTTCTCCCTCATTTTCAACAACTTTAAAAACATTGTAGCAGTATCAATTTCATGGATACTATGAATGTCAATTGTCAAATGCTTTAGATAGTCTAAATAAAATATTTGAGAATTACGTTACTTAACACAACCAATAAGATTTTTATTTTTCAAAAAAAAATTTCATACCACATTGCTTACTTCATATTTGGACCCTGACTTTGTCATCTAGCTTCTTGTTTTTCCTGGAGTTTCTAATTGTATTTCTTTTTTCTTATTGGTTACACACAGACATTTATCTTCGTCTCACTGACAGCAAGCTGCCGTAGATTTAAATAGCATGAAGAAGAAGCCATAGGCTTTCTACCACACCTCACTAAAGGGCTCAGTTTCCCTAAAATGCTGGGCCCCAAACCTCAACATACCTCAGTGTGCCACATATGCTATTTTCCCAAACACTCATTCTTTCAAGGACCTCAATTCCCCCAATTCCACCAGATAATTCATTGCTCCCAATATTCTAGCTCCTTGTGTGCCCATGTTTTTAGTGCTCTTCTGTTGTGCTATAGAAAGGTCCCCTATAATATGGAGACAGAAATGATTTCAGGAGTTTTGCGGGGCTTTGCCCTGAAGGAATATGTGAATGTGTTAGTTCACATATCAAAAGCTGCCTCGCGGAGGCGTTGGTGGTATAGTGGTGAGCAGAGCTGCCTTCCAAAAGCTGCCTCACCTCAGGAGGGCATCTCATAGATCAGTGGCAATGCTTTCCAAGACGACGTTGTATCTCAAACCTGTCGGGTTTTGCCTACTTCTGTACGACAAAGCTTGGCGTACATGAGGCCACAGGATGAGAACTGATCAAAGAGTGCCCGCCCAACAGACAGACACCTGTGGCTAAAAGCAATTAGCCTAAGGAACAGTTTCTGCTTCATACCTGACTACCTGTCTCAGTCAACAAAAACTAGCTAAAAAAAATATAGAGCCACTGTGTCTCTGTTTTACCTTTCTGCTAAGTGATAGTTTTATCTTAGAACTTAGAAGTTTGTCTTAGAAAGATTTTGTAACCATTTGCTCACGTGGATAGAGTTAATTAAGGGATCTATAGAAGCTTTCTGGGAGACTTTTAACCTAAAACGAACTACCTATTATTATGTAAATCTGTTACCCATGGCAACTGATCACTGTACCAATAAATACTGACTGATGTAAAACTTCACTCAGGGCCTCACAGCTCACGGGAATGCTGGAGGTCTCCCAATCCCCAACTTTTATAAAATCTGTACTTTATAAAACTATACTTTCTTCTCTGTACATTCTTTTATTTCTATATTCTATTATTTTCTATTTTCTATTATTTTCCTTATCCTTTGTGACGACCCCTGCCAAAGGGACCCAACTTTTTGCTGGGAGCATAGCTAACTCTCCACACTCTTCCCCTGGAACCACAGGCCACCCCAGTGCCTACCTCCTATACAATGTACTTACCTGGCCCACTGTTTCTGGTGTAGCCATCAGACCACCCTGCCCCCATCCCATTTCCTCTCCCAGAAGTGTCTGCCCAGCTGGGCCCCACTTATTCAGCTTTTGTTGAACCCTGCAGGTGCGGAACAAGGCCAAGTATGGTCCCATGTGGATATCCCACATAGGACCTCAGGCATTTGTGAACCTGGCCAGTGCCCCACTCATGGAGCAAGTGATGCGGCAAGAGGGCAAGTACCCAGTACGGAATGACATGGAGCTATGGAAGGAGCACCGGGACCTGCACGGTCTGGCCTATGGACCCTTAACTACGTGAGCTGGGGCCTGAAGGGATGGAACAGGGCCCCAGAGGGCCACGTCAAAAGACAGGGGGCACAGGGCAGGCATTTGCGTAATGGGCGGAGTGGGATCTCCCTGCATCTCTGAGCCTAACAGTCTGGAGAGCAGTCACTGGGATGAGCTGAAGCCCAGGGAGCATTCATTGGCTTTCCCCCTCATATATTGTGTGACTTTAGACAAATGAATAATTTTCCCTTCCTTGGCCTTCAGTTTCTCATCTGTACAATAGGAGGTTTGAACTAGGGTATCTCCAAGGTGTCCCTAGGGCCTTTCTAGCTCCGTTTTTCTGCATTATGTTTGAAAATATGCTAAATCATAATGGAACATACCTGTTTATAGTTAAAAAATCATTACTTTATTAGTTGGGAAGGCTCAATTTAATTTTTTAAAAATTGTCCCACGTTATGTATTGTACACTTGTGTTGGTTGTAACTTTCATGTATGCTCTCCACACACAGAGACAGATGTAGGTGTCAGCCTTGAAGTTTGCCTAGAAAAGTTAAAATTACTTTGGCAGTGACAAATTGAAAGACAAGCCAAGTATATTATTTACTCATGTGCCAATAGCAGTAGATAATTGAGAATCATTGGCAGTAAAGCACTCCCAATGCCATGGGGTGTAACTGGGTATGTCACAGCCTTCTTTTTGCTCTAGGATGTTAACAGAACTATAAAAACAGTAAATGGCTCCACAAGCTTCCCAGTTGCTCAACATCTATGGTTTAGTCACTTCTTAAGGGATTAAAATTGATGCTGGTGGTGGTGGTGGCCACCAGAACAATGGTCATCACTATGTGTGTGTGACGTGCCAGGCATCAGGCTAGTCTCTTATTTCATTCTGTCCTCACTACAAGCCCATGAACTGGACAGTATTGTTATCCCTGTTTTATAGATGAAGAAACCGAGGGCCAGAGAGGTTTTACATCACACGTCAAGGATGACACAACCAGCAAATGGTGGAATAGATCTCTCTCATTCCGGAACTTAAGAACTTATGACCGTGATACTTTGGTGTTCTTTTTTTTTTTTTTGAGATAGGTTTTTTTTTTTTTTTTTGAGATAGATTTTCATCCTTGACACTTTTGGAAAGAAAGTGAACTGTTTGGAGGGTTCATTTTACCTGTCTTTGATGCCCATACATTCATTCTCCCATTGCATGTTTTTCTTTCTTTTTCCTGGTTCCTTTCCAGGTAAACAGTTTCAGAACTAAAATGATAATTCTTTTATTCAAAGTCCTGAGAACAGAGTGGAGAATGTCTGTTCTTCAAGACCACTTTAACTTGACGTCTGACCCTGAGGGCAAGGTTTAGGTGCCAGAATTTCACTGGGCCAGGCCACCTTTGACTTGACAGCTCACATTGAGAATTGGAGCTGAACATTATGTAGACCCCTTTGTGATCTAGATATATATTTTTCTCTACTCTAAAGCCAATTTCCTGAATATATCACATGTGTGTATTTAAAAGCTATTGTGCTAACCCATGGTAAGTTTGGTGGGTTTTTTGTTTTGTTTTAACATATATTTTAAAATCTCATTTTATGAAACATTGTTTCCCCAAGATATTAACAACTGAAGAAATGATCTCATTTAAGTTCTGGAAATCTAATTTCTCCTGTTGGGAGAGTTTTACTCTTGGAGCAGCACCTGTAACCCGAAGTTCCAATAAATGGGTCTATTTTGGTATTCTTTTTTTTCAGCGACGCTTTTAGTTTCTCTTTTTTTTTTCTTTTTGTGAGACAGAGTCTCACTCTGTCCCGCAACCCCCCCCTCCCCGGGTAGAGTGCAGTGGCCTCATCATAGCTCACAGCAACCTCAAACTCCTGGGCTCAAGAGATCCTCCTGCTTCAGCCTCCTCAGTAGCTGGGACTATAGGCACGCACCATGACACCTGGGTAATTTTTCTATGTTTAGTAGACATGGGATCTCACTTTTGCTCAGGCTGGTCTCAAACTCCTGACCTCAAGCAATCCTCCCGCCTCGGCCTCCCAGAGTGCTAGGATTATAGGCGTGAGCCATGGCGTCCAGCCTCGTTTATCTTTTTGCAGCTTTCCCCCAACATAATAAAGAGAACTCCTGGGCATGCTGAAGTTCATTTAGATAAATAATTTTTAAAAATAAAAAATATAATTTTTCTTTTTAAAACTTTATTGGTTTTTAAAATTCTAACTTAATACTTATTGTAACAATTCTAATAATAAAATACTGTCTCCCTTCCCCTTTACTCCCATCCTTACTTTATCTAGAAGCCTGCAAGTATCATTTGGATATGTAGGATTTCCTCCCATCCTCTTAGTATTGGACCACATTGTACTTATTGCTCTGCAACTAGCTTTAAAAAATGGACTCGTACCCAGCTTGCTTAGGAACAGTAACAGGCTTGGGGGACAGCTGAGGGTGGGGGCAGGTCTTGAACATTCAGCCCCTCTATGGGAAGCATGTTCACACCCAGGTGAGCATCTCTGCCCACCCAGGGTGGGCACCTGACCATCTACCCCAGGGCTGTGGCCTGAGGCATCTGCCTGGTGGGGCTCGGGTGCCCTTGGCCCACTGGGCCAAGCAGAGGCTTACATGTGTGCTGCTCCTCCGTGTCCCTGCAGGGAGGGACAGCATTGGTACAAGCTGCGCCAGGCTCTGAACCAGCGGTTGCTGAAGCCAACTGAGGCTATGCTCTATACGGATGCTCTCAATGAGGTGGTTGATGACTTTATGATTCGACTGGACCAGCTTCGGGCACAGAGTGCTTTGGGGGACCATGTGCCCGACATGGCTCACTTCTTCTACTACTTCGCCTTGGAAGGTACTCTTCCTGGGAGAGGGGCTGGATGTAGGAATGGGTCAGAGGTGGCCCCCCACTGCAAGTCCCCTGGGTTCTGTGTGCCCCATCTCTGCCTCCTGTAATGGCCTCTGTGCACTACCCAGCTATTTGCTACATCCTGTTTGAGAAACGTATGGGCTGCCTGGAGCAATCCATCCCTGAGGACACGGCAACCTTCGTCAGATCTGTTGGGTTCATGTTCCAGAACTCAGTTTATGCCACCTTCCTTCCCAAGTGGACCCGTCCCCTGCTGCCCTTCTGGAGATGGTACCTGGATGGTTGGAACATCATCTTCTCCTTTGGTGAGGAGGACTGGGGACCAGGGAAGAAGGATGGAGGTGGCTCCCAGGTCTGTGCATTAGCCGTCTCTCCCAGGACCTTCTCCCTCACGCTACCAGCTGTTGGAGTGGCTATTGGTCCCTGAAGATCATGACTTTTGACTTTGTTCTTTCTTGTTCTCCATTTCCCTCACAGGGAAGAAGCTGATTGATCAGAAACTCAAGGAGGTGGAGGCCCAACTACAGACAGCGGGGCCAGATGGGGTCCAGGTGTCTGGCTACCTGCACTCCCTGCTGACCAGCGGGAAGCTTAGTCCTCATGATGCCTTGGGCAGCCTGCCTGAGCTGCTCATGGCTGGAGTGGACACGGTGTGTGAGGGGGGCTAGTGAGGAGACCAGGGCTTCCAGCTCCCATCCTGAACCAATTCCTCATCATCCCCCACCTGGTGCTGACCTTAATCCCTCCAAGTGCTTGTGTCTTTTTCGTGGATGCAGCACTAGCAGGAAAACAGAGGGCTCATCCAGCCCCCTGAGGTGGGCAGGGAATGGTCCTCTTGTAAGGGAGATTCCATCACCCCCTGGAGCCTCCTCGCTCTCCCTGACAGCTGGGAAGTTTCATCTCACATCTAATCTGACTCTCTCTTACTGGAATTTAAGTGGAGAGTTGGAAGCTTGCCCACAAGCACCTTCTTTCTCTATGGGACCTATTTCCAGTGCTTTTGTTCTGTTGGGTTTCTCTTTGCTATAGTCCCCTGCTATTGCTAAGACGCTATCCTCCATCATGTTGGTCCTCATTCCACTGTGGATTCATGTTTGCCACAGAGGTTCCCATGAACCCTCATGCCTTTTCCTGCCATACTTGTGGCAAATTGATTCTCTCCCACATTTTGCACACATTCACTCATACACCCTCCCACTACCAGCCTGTTTCCTAGAAATCCGTTCTCACTTCATCTCCCACTCTACCTCCTAGACATCCAACACGCTGACGTGGGTCCTGTACCACCTCTCAAAGAACCCAGAGATCCAGGCGGCCTTGCATGAGGAAGTGGTGGGCGTGGTGCCAGCCGGGCAGGTGCCCCAGTACAAGGACTTTGCCCACATGCCCTTGCTCAAAGCTGTGCTTAAGGAGACTCTGCGGTAGGATGCTGTTCTCAGGAGCACAGGGTCTATGTGTGGGAGGAATCAGAGGTGGGAACGGGAGTGGGGACCGGCAGGCTGGGGCTAGGGACAGGGTGAGATGGGAGAAATGGGGAAGGCGTGGGCATGCTGCCCTCCTTGCATTCACAGGCAGACCCTAGACTTTCTTTTCCCTGCAGCCTCTACCCTGTGGTCCCCACAAACTCCCGGGTCATCATGGAAAAGGAAGTTGAAGTTGGTGGCTTCCTATTCCCCAAGAAAGTGAGTGGGGCTAGAGAACCCGAGTGCCCAGGGGTGCCCTCCAGCCCCAAGCTGATGGATTCACACTGCCCATTCTTCCTCGATAGACCCAGTTTGTGTTCTGCCACTACGTGGTGTGCCGAGACCCCAGCACCTTCTCTGAGCCCGAGAGCTTCCAGCCCCACCGCTGGCTGAGGAACAGTCAGCCTGATAGTTCCAAGACCCCACACCCATTTGGCTCTCTGCCCTTCGGCTACGGGGTCCGGTCCTGCCTGGGCCGCAGGATTGCAGAGCTGGAGATGCAACTACTGCTCACAAGGGTGAGCCGGGAGAGGCTGGACGGATGCATGGGCCAGGGAGGGGTGAAGGAGACCTGGGGAGGTGAGAAAGGGAGGCACAGAGTAGGAGTGTGCAGAGGGGCAGTGGATGGGGGACTCTAACCGCCCCGCATGCTCTTGACCTCCCAGCTGATCCAGCACTACGAGGTGGTCCTGGCCCCAGAGACAGGGGAGGTGAAGAGTGTGGCCCGCATCGTCTTGGTTCCCAATAAGAAGGTGGGCCTGCGTTTCCTGAAGAGACAGTGCTGAGCTGGGACCCTGCACTCCTGGGGCTGTCCCAGAGGCTCCAGCCCTGGCACAGTAGTTCCCGGCTGCTGCCGTGTCTCAGATGAAGAGGGAGAGGCGAGGTTACCAGATTCAAGAGGCTGGATGAACTCGGTGTGCTTCCCCAGAACCCTGAGCTTTTGTCACTTTTATTATTTCGAGCAACCCCCTTTCACATAAAAGACCACCCCTTTATCGCATTGCTGTCCTTGGGCACAATATAAAATAAAGGAACTTTTATTAATTATTGGAGAACTTATTCTTTTTGACTACCCAGCCTTTGAATCCCTTTCTGTGTTTGGGGAATGCTCTTTCCCCACCGAATTGTGGTGGGAGACACAGCTGCCTCCCTCCTTGGAAGCTGAGAACACCCTGTGCTTCCCCAGACCTCACAGAGAGGCTTTAGCTTCACGTGGCGCCGGCTGAGGCCATGCCAGAGGAGGAGCTGCAGGGTGACTCCCGAGCGCCTGAGAGTGGCGCTGTATATGTCAAGCTGCAGTGGTAGATAATAGAAACTATCCTATTTCAACAGAACACAGGCATGCTACGTAGGATGCTACAAAACTGTTGGAAAAGCTCCAGCTAGACCGGGCTAGAGTTGACCTCTAGCAGGCACCAACCACCTTGGGGAGCACCACCTTGGCCACGATCAGCAGGATGAGAATCGAGATGTTATCACCATAACTACCGGCTCTGGAGTGACTTCATGTCAACTAGCTCTGTGCTGGCAAAAAAAAAAAAAAAAAAGATGACCCCTCACCCACATCCTGCCCTCAATACCCATGCAGTCAGTAGTAACTGGACTGGGGCCTCTGCTAATGCCCCCTGACTGCCCTGACAGCAGGGAGAGCAGAAGCCTCTGCCTCACTTCCACCTTCCAAATCTCTCACGTACATCTGGAATGTGGAACCCAAGTCCCACCTGGAATAATAGCTGCAAGGGAGTCTGGGCATAGCTGTTGTTAGCTCTCTGGTCTCTTTAGCACAGGAAGACCACTAGAAGGAAAGTGGGATGCACTAAGATCCAGTGCAACGTACCACATGCCTGGAAACCCAGTGAGTCCCCACCCCAGGTGTACATTTCAGCTGAGTCATAGAAAAAAAGAAAGTTCACATTCTTACACCTATGAGAATCAGAGTTTTGACCCACTTTAAAAATTGTGTCACTGCCCTGTTTAAAATCCTTCAGAGGCTGCCCTCAGCCCTCAGGCCAAGTCCAAAGTCTTTACTGCAGCTTGTAAAGATTCACTGTGCTCTGGCACCCTCCCTCACTGTGGATACACTTTCCACAGCTGAACCTGAGTTCCTTGAGTCTCCCTGAGCACATTATGCTCTTTCCAGCCTCAGTACTTAGTACTTACTGTCCCCACTCTTGGAACACCCTCTTCCCCCAACTGTCATGTCATCCAGAGAGCTTACTCTTCCTTAGGATTCAGCTCGAATGTCACTGCCTCTGCAAAGCCTTCCCTGACCTCTCTGAGCAATCCTGAGCACTTCCTCTTGTGTCCTCCTTACCCCTCCCCCCATTACAGAACTGGGCACTCAGCATGTCCACCTTGTTGCTGACCCACTGTCTCCCTGACCTGCTGTCACCCCCTGGAGGGCACAAATCAAGCTCCTCTAATTTTGAATCCCAGTGTCAAACTATGTCTAGCCTCTAGGAGGTGCTTAATAAATGTTTGCTGAACGAGACTGGAATAGGAGGGAGAGAAGAGGGGAGGACACAGAGCTTTCTGCACTGAGAAGGCAATGGAGGGACTGGGAGGAGCTCCTGATTAGCAGGGCAGGCTCTCGGCCCCACCTGGGCAGTGGGCTCACCGCCGAGAGCTGCCTATGAAATACAGAGGATGGGGGCTGGGCTCAGAGGGTGCCGAGATCTCTGTCACAAAGTCAACCAGCGTGGACTTCTGCCTTCCCCTGTGTTCTGCTCCTTCAAACCAACTGGGATGAGCTGCTGAAGCCATGTGAACTGCGGCGCTGAGTGCTGGCAGTTAGGTGGCGGGAGGTGTGTGTGATGTGACTTGGATTGGGGTTTTGTAGCAACAGCGTGTCAGTGTTCATGGTCTGCAGCTCAGTTAATGAACTTATAGGCTAATCTCACATCAAAATCTATGAAGATCTTGTCTATCCACACCATGGGATATTATTCATCCCTAAAAAAGGAATGAAGGCCAGGTGCGGTGGCTCACACCTGTAATCCTAGCACTCTGGGAGGCTGAGACGGGCGGATCGTTTGAGCTCAGGAGTTCGAGACCAGCCTGAGCAAGAGCGAGACCCCATCTCTACTAAAAATAGAAAGAGAATTATATGGACAGCTAAAAATATATATAGAAAAATTAGCTGGGCACAGTGGTGCATGCCTGTAGTCCCAGCTACTCAGGAGGCTGAGGCAGGAGGATCGCTTGAGCCCAGGAGTTTGAGGTTGCTGTGAGCTAGGCTGACGCCATGGCACTCTAGCCCAGGCAACAGAGTGACTCTGTCTCAAAAAAAAAAAAAAAAAAAAAGGAATGAAGTACTGATTCATGCTGCCTTATGGATGAACCTTGAAAACATTATGCTGAGGTAAAGAAGCCAAAAAAAAAAAAAAAAAAGACCACATATTATACGATCCCACGCACACAAAATGTCCAGAATAGGCAAATCTATACAGACAGAAAGTAAATTACTAGTTGCCGAGGGTGAGGGAAGGGAAAAGGGGGCGTGACTGTTAATGGCCCCCCAGGATTTCTTTCTGGGGTGATGAATACATTCTGGAATTAAATAGTGTCTAACTTTGTAAATATACTAAATATCATGGAATTGTACATTTAGAATGGGCAAATTTTATGGTATGTAAATTATATCTCAAGTGAAAAAAAAAACTCATGAAGATCAGTTTGGTAAGATTATTGTAGAAATAGCTGCCAATGTAATCAATAACTCCAGAAGATTCCTGAGGGTCAATGATGCCTCAGAATTCGGAGGCAGCACTGACCTACAGGGCCTAAAATCCAACTTCAAATAGGAAGTTATAAATGCAGAGGGGAAAGGAGCTAAGCAGATTGGTGAAGCAATGAAGTCCTTGTGAGGGTGAATGAAAAAGCAAGCTGTATTTCCTCGCACTCTGATGAGGTGTAGGCACGGCTTCCGAGGCTCCCCCCAGAAAGGTTTTGCTGTCAGTGACAGAACACCAGATGTAAGAGCTTAACTGTCATTAACACAGATATTAACCTTGCTCACAGGAGCTGCTACCGGAAAGCCCACAGATACGGAATCGGAAGAAGAGAATCAAAGACTCCCACCCAGAGCAGAGGAAAACAAAACACAGGCCTCTCCTTATACTCGGGTTTTTTTTTTTTTTAATTTTTAGAAGATTTTTATTGCTATATACTATACCTACAGAAAAATACATCTACCATAAGTGTCCATGAAAGTCTTTTAACTTAGGAGTTGAAAATGACCTCTCTCTGTTTATATTCCACCACAATGCCTGGGCAAAACTTACTTAATGTAAATGAAAAAGCCAAAAAAAGAAAAGAAGAAGAAAAAAATTGCTAGATATTATGTCCTTGATTAAAAAAGAAAAAGTTACTTTCCTTGACAGTGATTCATTCAAACACATAATAGCTCTGGGAGGGATGTGTCACAGCGTGGGCTCCTTCCCTTGCAGCTTTCTCTCTGAGGGTTGGCACAGAGCCCACCAGTGGCCAGAGATGGGACACACTTCCAGAGTCTCAAAGTCTCAGGGCCTCAGGGTTCCCAAGAGTCACAGTAAAGGGATGTCACGGTGAGGCTCCTGATAGCCCACCCTGACCTGCCTTTATAGGAAAGAACAGGAATAGTGGATTTAGGATCACTGATGCAGCACAGCAGATAATAGCTTTGACTGAGAATAATGGCACGTCTGGTTACTCCTACTCCAGCTAGTTTGAATTTGTTGGCCAAATTAGGATCCATATTTTTGGGTATGACTTTAAGAAAGCACCTTGTCTTCCTAAACAACGAGGTGGCCCTCTTGTGAATAAAAATACACAGGCTACCCAGCGTTGCCTGACTGTCTGCATACTCACGTGCTATGGAAGTTTTAGCTCTGAGTGCATTTTGTCGTGGTAATAGGAGTCTATTTCCAGGTCACTATTTATGACTCCAGTTTTAATATGCATGTTAAGCAAAAACTTTAACAATTGCTATAATGGAAGAGACATATGTGACATTGTACTGAATACGTTTGTATTTAAGGCTGTTTGGGAGAAGAGCAGTGAGAATGGTAATGGACTGGACACCTTCGATGCTGTGCGGCTACTCTTAGCCAGTGCTTGTTGCAGACCTCAGTCATGAGTAAATAATAGACCCACTAATGTGATGAATGATTTTACTATGAGAATGAAGCATCCTTATTTCTCAGCACTGTTATATGCTCATCATGTGTCATTAATCTTGTCTCTAGTTTTTATAGAAAATAAATACAGTTGCCCAGGTCCCACCCGAAAATCAGGAAACTGGTGTCTCTAGGAATGGGGCCCTGGAATCTGCACTTTACAAAGCTTCCCTGGTGATCCTCATGCACACCCAGGGCTGAGAACTACTGAGAGGCAGTGAGGAGGGAGACGGGAAAGCGAAGGAGGCCATGGCACCTCAGAGAGGCCATGGAAGTTTGGGGAGGGGTGGGGGGCAAAGTCAGCAACAGAGGGGACGGCAGGGCAGGTGCACACAGGGTGCTTCTAGCATTCAGAGCTGGAGTGGAGGCAGTCGCTGCCCCCGTGGCAGCTCTGGGCCCCTTGTGCAGCCACCATGATGGCTGGAAGGGCTGAGCCAGGGCTGAGGGCCGAGCTGTGACCAGAGGAGGGTTTGAGGCAGTGAGGGTGGGATGGTCCCTCACAGAAGAGCCCAAGGGGGAGAACTACTGGGTTCCCAGGATGGTGCCCAGACAGGTAGAGACTCGCCTGCTTTCAGGAAAACCCCAGGGGAGCAAGAGTGCCCTCCTCAGGCTGCTGGCCTGAAGCCCGTGCTTTGCCTGCTGAAGGTCTGTATCACATGGAGCCACCCAGAGGCTCAGCTTCAAAGGACTGACCTGTTACACTTGCCTGGAGCCGGCTATGGCTGGAGTCACCTGCCCGAGGCTCCCCAAGGGCGCTGTCACTGGAGAAATCCTCCTTTGGCCCAGACCCCATGATCACTCCCATGTCATCTTCCCCCTTGGGCCCTAGTCCCTGGACCTTCCTGGGTAGGACCAGCGCAGAACCAGCACTGACCCTCGGGTTTTGGTAAAATGTCTAGTGAGAAAATACCTTCATTTACTGCCTGACCAATCAAGTACAAACATCTCCACTCTGCAGCTCTGCAAAGTAAAGGGGGCGGGATCACATTTTAGAGATACTGACCTCCCCAGCCCCCACCCCCACCCCCTACAGCTGGACCTGCGGTGCCCACTCCCACGGGAAAGAGTGACATAGCAGAAGCGAGTCTTGGCTTTGGGATTTCAAAAGCCTCATCCTCAAGGTGGGTGGCAAGAACTCAGGACACATACAATGGATTTCGAAGAACATATGATGGATTAGAGAACAAAGGATCCCTCTTTCCCCACTGGTAAAGATTCTATAGGTTGGTGGGGGTTGGGGGGTAAAGAGAGTGTAGGCATTTCTGGGGTCCTTGAGAAAAGGGACCTGAGAAGGGGACTGAGTCTGAAGAGAGAGGGGAGTCTGACAAGTACTCCGTATAGGTTTGGATATTATAGAAGAGCCCTGGGCCCCATGTTTCCTGGCTAGAGCCTAGGAAGACAGCCAGCCGTGGGGCAGAAAAGGCCGCTGGCTGTACATCTCAGCAGATGGGCCTGGAGCAGCCTCGTGGAGCTTCCTGAAGCCCAGAGGGGTGCAGGGCTAGGAGCTAGAACGCCCTGGATGCCCCAAGCACAGGCAGGCCCAGAGAGGCTTTGTGGGAATGAAGGAGCATGACCAGCTGGTGAACAGATGGGGACGGGGATGTTTTAGCAGGTGCAGGCATGGATGGATAATGACGGCTGAGAACAAACTTAAAGCCTCCCTTTTTGGAGTCCACTTGCTCAAGGCTTCTTGGGTGTGGCTCCGGGTAAAGAGATAAAAAAAAAAAAAAGCCTTCCCTTTCCACTGAGCTGAACCCCAGGGGAAGGTGAGGGGGAGACACCCAAAGTGACTGATATTAATTTCTAATCACCTGGTGAAATGGGATTCCTAATAGAAATTACCGTCAGTGTTAGCAAAATAAAATTATGTTTCTTACAGATCAGAATTTGTAGACTGAGTTGTACCTACTACATAAATAATTAATTAATATTTTCTTTATGGTTTTGTTGTAAATGAAAGATAAAAATATTTTGGTAGAGCAACACTCTATGCACAAAAATGCTATTTGCAGCCTTTGTCAAATTTCCTTCATGTCTTTGAATTCAGGAAGCACAGGGATCTTGCCACAAGTTCAGGTTAAATGACTGTATCTTCTTTTCAGTAAAACCTATAAAGTCCAAGTTCATGGATTGTTCTTTCTGTTTCGTACAAGTCTGTTCATCGTTGGGGACTGAGGACATGAGGCACTGGTGAATGCTAAGGAGTTTTCTGGACCAGAACAGGAGGAGGACCTCATTCCAGCAGGCAGTTCTGTAAACAACCGCTGCTGCGCGGTAACCCCAGCAGCGCTTGCAATGGTAATGCCCAGAGAGCAGGAGGGCAGTGGCGAAGTTGTGGGGAAGAACAGCTGGGACTCCCAGCAAGCTGGTGGCTCGAGGGGGACTCCAGAAACCCTGACTACGCAGGTCAGGACTATGCCAGTCCTGACCCAGGTGGGGGAAAGGGGTACACGTGGGCACGGAGCACCCGGGCAATCCCAGTGCCTCTGGTTCAGAGACCTCCAGGGTCGACTCAGCTGTTCTCCTTATTGTCATCATTCCACGGTGCACTGGCATACCCAAGGGCTTCCGGGAGCATGGGCAAGGCAGGGCAGCTAGGGAGGGCTGGAGAAGGCTGGAAGAGAGACGGGAAGATGGTGACCAAACAGGGAGGGGAGATTGCCTTCTAGCAGGGGAGTCTTACCATCCACGGCCAAGCAGGTGGAGTTTGTGCCCCATCCTTCTGCGAGCCCCTAGCAAACATGCTACCAGGAAGTCTGAGGTCATGTCACATTTATTGAGATGAGCACTTAGGTAGAAGCTCCCTTCTTTAAGCCTTTGTTCTTCCTGAGGACGGAAATTCCATGTGACAAAGGTTTATACAGATTGCTTCCTTCTAATGGCGTTCCCAGCAGGTGAGAATTGAATTGTGAGGGAACAGGTAAACCTTCCCCGACAGCCTGGAGTCACACCGCCACCCTAGCTTTTAGGCCAGCCTCTGTCCACCCCTGCGAGGAGGGCTTCTGTCACCTCAGCTGAGAATGGGACAAAGTAGTGGCCTATGAGTCCTATACTTGTTTTCTTGGGGCTGCTCAGTTATCAGCTAGGCCCGTTCCCATTCTCAGGGTGTCCCAATCTGAGATCGGGAGCCCAGAAAGGCTGGGCTGATTAGATTAGCCCAGGGCAAAGCCTACCTGAACCAGACTGGTACCAGCAAAGGGGGAAGAAGAAGATGAAGGCCGATCCCCCAGCTCCCTTCATTGGCTTCCGGGTATGGAGGTGGCCTGGGAGTGAGGACCCAGACATCCTCAGGCACCAAGGGCGTCGATGCCAGCAGGGCTGAGCACAATTGCCTGAAGGATGTCGGAAAGGGAGACCACACCCAGGAGATGCTGGGTCTCGTCCACTAGCACCAGCCGGTGTACCTGTGGGGCCACAGTGTTCGGTGAGGGGGCAGAGCCATGGGGCTAGGACAGCTGATGAGGTTGGTACCAAGAATCCAGGAAACACCCTGACATAGTGGGGGAGAAGGAGAGTGACTGCTAGGAACCAGTTAGGGATGGCTGTGACCGCTCTAGGGATCAGCTGGCTGTGGCCATTGGCACAGGGACCCATGGGCAGACCAGACCAGTGTGGATGCCAGGAGTTGGTCATGAAATGGAAGGACAGGCCAGGTGCCCGATGTACGGAGATGGCTGGAGCCATGCAGAAAGACTGGGCCATGTGTGTTGGGGGCATGCCTGGAGGGCACCGGGTACCTGCTCCCGCGCAATCCTGTCGATCACTTCCCCCAAGCTCTCGTGGGGCTGGCAGGAAAGGACTCCCTCCAGACACACTGTCCTCTGCCTCAGGGCTTCTCCCACACTCATGTCTAGGTGGTTGTAGGTTTGCTGGGCAGCCAGGTGCTGGGACAGGGAGAGAAGGATGACTCTTAGTTCACTCCCTCGCCCAGGCACCAACCCCACAGATACCACCTCTACACACTTGCCAAGGTCCCCTGATCCACAGATACCCTCCACCAGTCCCCATACCCTCAGCCTCCCTGCGGCGTCCCCAGCTCCCTGCAGACACTTACAATCACATCGAAGCGGGAGTAGAGGCCCACGACCTGACCTGCAGAGGGTGGCAGGTAGGGGGCAGGGAGAGACAGACAGGGAAGAGGCTCAGATCAGAACCAGGGTGCTGTGCAGAGGGCCTTGGGCTGCTGGCGTTAAACAAGGCATCAAGCTGCCACTACCTGAACCCCAGGATCAAACTTAGCATCACAGAGAGTGACACAACCTCACATCTTGCCTCCTGAGGAGATGCAGTGTGAGTGACATGGCATTGCCTATGAAATACTGTAGCCTCAGATGTACAGCCTGGATCTCATCAAGCCTTTAGATCTAATTTCCAGTTTCCAGGAAACACAGGAATAGAGGAACGAGGTAAAGGCCAGCTCTAGAGAGCAAACAGACAAACGTGGAGGTGGAGAATCGTACAGGACAACTCACCCAGGCTTTTCAACTCATCGAAGTCACAAAAATTAAGGGGGATTAGAACTGTTCTAGATTTAAAGAGACTTAAGGGACAAAAGACACAAATGGAAAATACGGACTTCAATTGCATCCTATTTTGGACAAATCAACGTAAAAATATATATTCTTGAGGAAATGGTGAAATGAGAATAAGGATTGGATATTAGACAATATGTATATATTATTCATAGTTTAGTTAGTTGGCATAGAAGAAACTGATTTTAAGAGATGCAGACTGAAGTGTTTGGGGTAAAATGATATGATACCTGTAATTTACTTTGGATTACTTTGGAAAAAAAGATGAACTGATTGTGGCAATACGTTAACAATAGTTAATCCAAGCAATGGATATATGGGGCTCATTATACAATTTTTCTACCATTTTCATACATTTGAAGTTTTTCATAATCAAAAAATAAATTAAAAGCACTTCTTGATATCTAGCTTCATTGTGGTGATTTTAGCTTGGAAATATTTTACAGCCATCGTCCAAGGAATAATCACGTAGTTCCTCTAACCCTTTTTTAGAGCAGGAAATTGAAGTCTGGCTGGGGACCCAAGGTCCCACGGCCCATTTGAGGATGAACTAAAACTAAAAACCTGGTGTTGTGCTGCTTCCTCTCACTATGTCCATTTTGTTGTGCATAATCTTTTAAATCCTCCATGAAGTCAGAAGGATGGGTGTTAAGATTCTCATTTCACAAGTGAGGAAACTGAGGCACAGGGAGGCTAAGTAACTGGCCCAAGTCTCAGAGCAGGCAGAGGCCTCTAACCCCCACTCCTCCCTGGGCCCCCAGCAGATGCCACACAGACCCCTGCCCTCCCCATGTCCTCCCCGCAAAGCCCTCCCCTGTCCCAGCCCGTCCAGAGCCGCTCATCCTGGGTACCACATTCATTGACCACAGGCAGCGCAGACACGCGCCGGTCCACGAAGATGTCCAGCGCGGTGAGGACGGGCGCTGACTCCAGCACCACTGCCAAGTCTCGGAATGAGCCAATGCCCAGATCTTGGATGGTGCGGTAGAGGAAGGAGGGCCGGGGCAACAGGGCACCCTGGTTGGGGTGGGGATGGGTGGCGATCAGGGGTCCAGCAGCCCCCAGAGGACTCCCAGCTCCTCCCTCCCCACTCCTAGGGTTGAAGACTTCCCAGTCCCTCCGGTCACCTCCCGCTTCCTCCCCCCAGGGCCCAGGCTCACAAAGATGTGCAGGAACTTGAGCAGCCGCTTGTGTGTGAGGATGTGGAGCACGTCGCCCGAGACCGGGTCCAAGACAGGCAGGCGATGGATCCGGTTCTTGATGAGGGTGTAGACAGCTTCAAACAGGCTGTGGAGGTGGGAGCAATGAGCCTGGGGGCAGCCTGGGGAGAGACACCCTCCATCCCGGCCCCCTAAAAAGGAGGACAGGGCCCTAAGGCTGCCTTGTCTGTGTGCTGCATGGGATGAAGGGATGAGTTTGGTGCTGAGTGAGACTAGGGAAGGGGACAGTGGGAGGAAGAGGACCAGGTGGGTGGATGGGGACGCTTACTTGTCATTGGGAGAGATGGAGACCAGAGGCTTGAAGCAGCCTTGCAGGTAGATCTCTGCAGAAAAGCCAGAGTTGGTCAGGCCAAGGGAGCCGGCCACCCTGCCTCACCCTGCACCCCAGACTACTTCCCTCCCCTCGGGCACCCTGAGGCTCCCTATCACCCCTCCCCTGCTCTCTCCAGGAAGCCACCGCCCGCCGTCCTGTGCCTCAGGCCCTTGGCCCACCCTCACCCACACAGCCCCTTTCCCGTACTCCCTCCTCGCTCACCCCGCCAGGTCTCGATCTTATGCTCTTCAATCTCATGGATCTGGACCTAGGGACATCGACAGTACTCCAGGAGTCACATGTGGGCCCCTCAGGCACCAGGCTCCATGAAGACTCCCCTCCGCCCCAGCCCATCTGGGCACCCACAGGCCGCCCGGCCCGCTCCTCACCAGCGGGGACCTGTAGTAGCGGTGCAGCACCAGGATGAAGTCCGTGATGGTCAGCATCCCTGCGGGGTGGGAGGAGGGTCAGCCTGGGGCCTTTGGGTGAGGGGGATCCAGGGCTCAGACTCCCTCCCTGCCCTGCCAGTATGTGTGTCCTGAAACAGTGGGGACCGTGGGACGAGGACGCCGGGGCAGCCCCTCCCAGGCCTGAGAAATGGACTCTCCCTCTTATGTTCCCCTCAATTTCTCTCTTCTTCCCCCCTCCCCTTCCTATTCCCTTTATTTCTTCCTCTTCCTTCCTCATTTGCTACCCAGCACCAATGACACGGCACCGTAAAGCCACAGAGCTAGAAGGGGTCAGCCGGCCATGGCCATACCACAGGTGGGGAGACTGTGCCCCAGGTCCCCCAGCCAGCTGCCCCAAGACCCGGGAGTAGTCTCTGGGCCACACTGGCCCTCCTGGCTCGGCTCAGCCTGAGGGTCCCTCAAGCTTGTGGCATGTCAGAGTTCAAGGTCCCCCCTTCCCATTCTCCACCCACCGCCACCTCCCCAGCCTCTCCTCACCCACAAAGCTCTGCTTCTTGCTGTCCCACAGAGGTGCTGCCCGCACGCCATTGGCCACCAAGGCAAAGAAGGCCTTCTTGATCTGAGGGGCAGGAGAGAACAGTCAAGGGTGGGTCCCAAGAGGTCTGCACCCTGCTTTCCCACTGCCCCCTGTGAGCACCCCCACCCCCGCCTGCCATCCCCTCTGCTGTCCTAGCCAGGGTCCTTCTGTGGGACCTTCTCCCTGTCCTCCTCCTCACGAACTTGCCTTCCTCGTGTCATGGCACATAGTAGACTTGACCATTTTGGGGCACATTTGGCACATAGATAAGGCTGCTGGTGGCCAGGAGCACTGAGGACACCCTCACTGAGCACACCAGGGTGTGAGGAACTCTAACTTTGTGTTTCCACTTGGAAGTCATGTGTGCACAGACACAATAGTTTTTATTAATCTAAGTACTAGGGTTATAATTATTTATACACCATTTGCCTATTTATATAATTTACATAAGTTTTTCTCTAAATACGTTTTCTATTGACTCATTTTGAGCCTTGTCCTTAACCATCTATCTATACATGCCTCATCCTTAACAGTACTAGCTATACACGCTGATTATATTTTTCTAACACACATTAAATAAATACAAAGCTACTAAAATAAACATATGTGTTCATGAACCACTAGACTCAAAATGTGTACTGTGGAAGATACATAGCCCACGCTTTGGGAAACACTGCTCTACATAATGGTGATAAGAATAGAATCACAGACATTTTGTAGCTTAGCCTAATGGAAGAGCAGGTAGTAGAGCTCATCCTATTTTTCTGTTACCAAAAGAGCCCCCTACTCTTTGTCCTACGCGATCCTGCAATGTCGTCCACATACTTCATACTTTGTAAAGCATCCCCACTTCCTGCTGAATTGTCCCAAGAATGCCCTGAACCATGCAGGGTGATCCCAGTCTTTGAGATGAGAGAGGTAAAGTGACTGACCTGAGGTCCTACAGATACTAAGTGGCAGAGCTTCGATGACAGAGGTGTGTTCACAGAGAGCAGAAGCCCTCCCTCCCACCACTGGTCTCCATGTGCTAAGAAGGAGTCCTTGAAGGGGATTTGCAGAGGGACATGGCCTGGCAGGGCATCTCGGAGGGTGTGAGTGGTGGCTGCAGCTCTATGCGGGTGGACACTGAGCTCGGGTGAGGCAGCACTGTGGCCTCACCTCCAGTGTGGTGTCGAAGATGACCAGCTTGGAGCTGGTTGCCATGGCGTCGTAGCAGGTGTGCTCCTGCATGAAGCGCATGTAGACCTGGGCCCCGGGCTTCTGCAGCTCGTCGTCCCAGCCCAGCTTGGGTAACAGGACCTGTGGGGACGGGCATGGGGCCGGCCTCTCTTCTACCAGGCCTTCCAGCTCATACCCCCAGGCCCCTGTGGCCGGGAGCTCTGTGGCCGGCTCTGCATCATCAGTGCTGGAACCCGCTGCTGAGGCTGCACAGTCAGAGGGGAGGAAGTCCCCTGTTGGCGGGGTGCCCACTCCAACCAAGGCAGCAGCTTGAGCCAAGGGTGTGGCCTTGGGGAATGTGGCCTCCAGCCCAGTGGACTCAGCAGCTGGCCTGGCTCGGGAACCTGTTGGGAGGAGGAGGGGAAAGGACAGTAACTCCATCTTCCAAAACACTTTTTCATCTGCTGTCTCGGTTGATAGCACAGCAGCCTTGGAAAGCCGGGATGCTGTGGCCCCATTTTGCCGGGGGAAGCCAAGTCTCAGAGAGTCACTGTAGATAGTGGCTCCATCCTGTCTTTCTGAGTTGGCCAAGCTGAGACTCTGGCTCTGCAGTGCAGCTGTTCTCTCCCATGTGGGGAGACTGAGGCCACAAGATGAAGGTTGAGTCCAATTCTGTGATTTGGAGGGAGCCAAGGCAGAGTCTGGCCCCAGGCTCTGGGACTTCCCACTGCCCTGCGCTTCACCTCCCCAGAACTGGCCTTGGCCTCACCTTCACCCACACCCGGCGGCTCCCCTTCCTCCATGGCCTCCTGCCTTGTCCATCTTGAGGCCTTGGCCCTCTGTTTCCCACAGATTCTTTCTGAGCTGGTGGTCACAGCTGGAGATGGCCATGAAGTGCTGTCCCCTTGCTCTAGGAAGCTCATCTCTGGAAGGGGGAATGGGGCCTGTTTGGTTAATAGGGAGTAATACAACAAAATAGATGAAAATGTGATTAATAATAACTCATTTTTCAAGCTTCCAATGGGCTTTTTTCCAACATATTTCTATTCAAAACTCATAGCAGCCTCATAAGGGAGGTATTATCATAATCCCCGTTTCACTAGGGAGGGACCAGAAATTCAGAGAGGTTAAGCAATTTGTGTCAAATCACACAGTTTGTAAGTGGTAAGGTCAGGACTGGGGTCCAAGCTCAGACTCCAGACTCCCCCTTCCTTCTGAAAAGAGGAAAGAGGAGGTGAAGGAAACACAACTGGAAAAAGAGGAAGAAGAAACAATGAGGAAGAAAGAAGGAAAAGGAGAGAAAGACAAAGCCAGGCTGGGTGGGCTTGGGGGTCCCAGAAAAGTGGGGGACAAAGGAAGTGGGAGAAGAGACCAAGCTACAGGGAGGGGCAGTCTACCTACCTTGATGCTCAGGCCCCCCAAGGCTGCTCCAGGAGGGGGTCTGTGAGGAGAAGAATGTCTGAAGGGGTGGGGAAAATGCCTTCTGTTCCCAAACCCCAGATCCCCTCTTCTCACTGCATACACACACACACACACACACACACACACACACACGTACTCATACACACACAGAAACACGTATATCCACCCTCCCCAGACACACACAGAACTGCACACACTCGCAACATACACACCCAGACACCCACATGCTCATATCTGCAGAGAAACACACTCACACACCCATGATCACACGGCGTGTTCACAATCCTCCGGCCTCAGCTGCCCCAGCTCCGGCCCCCTGGGACCACATACCCTGCACAGTGTGTGTTCCAGCTCAGGCTCCATGTGGCCAGTCCTGGCCCAACGGAGAGCAAGTGTGCGACACTGTGGCGGGGCAGCACTATTCTGGGCCCGGCCCCTGGCGCCCTGCCCCACCGGATCGGTTTCTCTCTGATTGGGTGTCAGACAGCGGAGGGAGGGGCCGCCTGCCCAGCTGTGCCGGCCCAGCAGCCTGGGGGCTGGCGGGGAGGGAGGGGGCGCACCTGAGAATCTTCACACCTGGTCCTCGGCTGCCTCCTGGGTTCTGATGACAAGCTAGAAGGGTCCTGTGGTGGGAGAAGGTGGCTGGCTTTGAGCATTGTGGGACATGGGAGCCAGGAGGAATCGGGCTCTGAGAGTCCCAGGCTCCCTAGCCCAAGGGCCTTTCTCATCTTGTCAGGTAGCAAAGGAAGGAAAATGAGGGGGCGGAGGTTTGAGCTTCACTTTCTTCCTTGTTCCAGTTTCAGCAGAAGGCGGTGCTGGAGCTGGAAAGGACAGGTTGCAGCCAGCTCGGAGGCTGAGAATAAGGCAAGGGGTTTGCGGGCAGTCCCGGAGAGCAGCCAAAGTATGTCCAGATGTCCACATTTGAGTTCCAGGAGCCTGTCCCTCTCTCAGGTGGAGGAGGTGGAGTGGGTAGTTCCAGCAGGTGGGGGCTGTGAGGATCTCCTGGAAGGTGTGGGGAGTGCTCAGGGCCTGCACTTGTCCACAGAGGGAGACACCTGTTTCTACCTGTGCTTGGGAGACAAGTCTGGGGGTGTAGGGGCCCCAGCCCCCCATCCTTCAGTGTGTGCTGTGCCTACCTCCCCTGGTGCCAACGGGATCCCAGCCGGGCTCTGGTGGCTGCCCACCCCCTTCCTTGGCATTCCTGGGGCCTGAGTCAATGTCCAAATTGGGAGTGCTGACCCAGCTGACCCAGCTCTTCTCACCCTGCCCCTCCCTTCCTCTCTTCCTTCCAGCCTCTTTCATCCCAGCCTCTGGCCCTGGAGTGGACACTCAGTAATGGACAGCTGGATTCCTTGCAGAATTTATTGAACACATTTCCCATCAACCCCCCAAAGTGCCTACACTGCCTACGGGGAGGGCGGCCCCAGCAAGGGCTGCACCTGTGGTCCCCAGCCTTTCTCAAGCACGTCCTGCTCACTGGACAGTGGGAGCTGGCTCAGTGGACAGAATAAGAGAGTTCTCTTCACAGCCAAGCATATTTTTTCAGTTGGCCTCAAGATTGCCACTACCAGTTTGAGAGAAGGGAATAGGAAGAACACCAAGTTCAGAATATTCGAGCATAAAAATAAGGTCTACATGAGACCATTGGCTGTGGATACTCACACAGGAACCAATCAGAAGCCTTGTAAGGTTTTGAGCTTGCTGTGTTGGCAAAGAAGCCATAAATGGGACCAGCAAAGCCTGGTTTGACACCCCGCCCTACTGTCATTATACCCAGTCCCCCAAATCTGCACCAACAGGAAGAGGGTTGTGAAGGCTATCAGGTCTGCGAGAAGCATGTGCTAGCCAGGGTGGCCACAGAGGACACTGGAGAAGGAATAACTTCCCAGGAGGCAAAGCCAGAGGCCACACAGGAGGGTGGACAGGGGGAGATCTTCCCAGAAAGTAGAAGCAGGGATGCCCAGATGTGCTGACCATAACTTACTCCACTGCCAGGAAAGGACTTAGCCACCCCTGCCCAACTGTACTTAGTCATTGCTAAGATACCATCACTGCTGGGTGTTTGCCAGCCTTTCTGTTGTGAGTGGATGTTTAATCGAGTTTATCCTGTTCATCTTCCACCTGTCATCTATGGGGTGTAGAAGGGGCAGATGACCTGACTTTTAATTTATAGGTCACTAGAGCATGAGGAGCCCATCTACCTGGAAGAGGGGACTGCCCATTCCTCAGATACCCTGGACTCTGAGCTGGGCGCTGCGCCCAGATGGAGCTCTGACTTCCCTCCGTTTGAGAGGTGGTAAATGTGTTCTGTGTGTGGGGTGGCCAGATGGGTGGGCTCTGGAGGAGCAGTATCTATTCTCCCCTTCTTCTTCTACTGGTAAATCCCCACAATTTTAACTGAGTGCAAGATTATATTTCCCAGCTTCCTTTACAGATAGTATGGCCATGTGACTAAGTTTTGCTGATGAGATTTTGAGCAGCAATGTTATATGCAACTTTTATGGGTGCCCTTAGAAGGAAAGGGAACCCCTTTCTACAGACTAGAATTATGATATGATGGTGGGAGCTGCAGAAGCCATTTGATCCCAACAGTGGGAAATGTAGTTTGAAAATGACAGAACCTCCCCCACCCCTGTCCCGGTCTGCCTACCTCTGGACTGTTATGTTAGGGAGAAATAAATTTCTGTCTTGTTTAAGCCACTGACAAATGGAACCTTTGTTATAGCAGCCAAGCTTCTCTCTAATGAATACATCTACATTGCAGGATTAACGCAGGATTGGGAATTACACATGTAGACAACAGCCCTTCATGTCTGCGCTTACTATCTACCAGATATGGTGCACAGCACTTCACACACAGTGTCCCACATAATCCCTTGCAACCCTATGACGTAAAGACTTTTATTATCACAGTTTTACAGATGAGAAAACGGAGGCATAAATAGATTAGGTAATTTGATCAAAATCTCAAAGCTAGTGACATGGAGCCAAGAATCAAACCCAGGGTTTTTGGACTCCAGTGCCCATGTTCTTAACCATTAAGCATTATGGAAAGCAGAGGCCTGGCATGTAATCTACACTCAGTAACTGGTTACCATTATTATTACCTTGCCACCTGCTCCCAGTGCTCTACAGGCAAGCAGGCAGGCACAGGGGGGCTCCGACTCTTCAGCAGCCATTGCATGCTGCTGTCAAGGCTGGAGTGGAGGAGGACTCCAGCTGGGGCAGACGTCAGTGCTGCTCAACACGGGAACCACAGTGAGTTTCCAGATTTACAGGAGGGCCCTGCCCTGCACCTGCCCCGCACCTGCCGTTTGCCTCTCAGAGCTACCACCTCTGCTCTTGCTGCCAGCCCAGCCCCCACCCATGCTCTTGGCAGGGTGAATCAGCAGAAGGTACTGGCTTTAGTTCGGTAATAAATACTCCTTGGGTGATTGATTTTAGCCTCTGGCCATGGTATCATATTTCTTGAAACCCTACTTCTTGGCTCACTGGCAGACTGGGTGTATAATAAGGACCCTGCACCCTAACCTTAGGGTGAATTTGGCTGCTATCTCTGGAGAGCTGATTTGTCTAGGACATGGGGTTGGGGATCCTGTTTAAGTGTTATTTTTATATCAGAGGGAGCAAAACAGCTTGAGGAGGCCAAGAGAATAACCCAGATGAGACCCATTACTGATAAATCACAAATGGAGACCTCTATGCCAGAGCAGTTGGGAAGCTGGAACAGCAACCCTGTGTCAGTCACCCAGATACGATGGCTCCCATCTTGTCTGTGTGTGGCTGGACAGAGCAGTATCTATGCCAATGTCCCAAGGATCTGGACTGAACCTGCACCTTGTTAATGCAATTTAATCTGTCCTACAGGCCTCATTATGAGCCTTTTCCTGTGAGCTGTTTGGATTGTGTAATAGTAGACAAATGTTGCTTTCATCCACCCAGTATCTATTTACTTCTCTTTTGTCAGATCTCTAGGTTTTCTTCAGGGAACCACAATTCCTCCAATCTCAGAGCACGTGATTTTCAGAAGGGCTCGACTGTGGGTTCCAGGAAGTACACTTCTGACTCAGATTTAGCCAATGAATAGCATAAAAAACAGCACAACAGATTAGAAAAAGAAGTAAATAGAACTTCTAGAAATGAAAATACAGAAGTGAAAGATGAATTTAATAGATGAATTTCATGCCAGATTAGACACAGCTTAAAAGAAAACTGAATATTAAGTTAGAAGAAGTTACCTAGAGTGCAATACAAAGAATTAAAAAATATATAAGACATGTGAAAGAGAATAATATGCATTGAGGTTAGAGTAGGAAAATCTAAAACACATTTAAACAGAGTCCCAGAAGGAGAGTAGAGAGCGAATGGGGTAGAAGTACTATTGGAAGATGTTAGTTGAGGTTTTCTGAAACTGATGAAAAATAACAATGCCTAGATTCAGGAAGCCTATGAATCCCTGGGGGGATAAATGAGAAGAAACCCACACATAGAAACATCACAGTGAAAACTGCAGAAACCAAGACGGAGAAAAAATTTGAAAGCAGCTTGGACAAAAAATAGACGGATTACTTTCGAAGAAATGGCAGCCCAATAGCTGATTTCTCAATAGAAAACGGAAGCCAGAAAACAGTAGAATATCTTCAGTTGCTGAAAGTAACACTCAACTTATAATTTTAAACTAAGAGAAAATTTACTAAGAGGATAAAAAAAAACATATTTTATGACAAAACAGAGAGTTCATCACCTCAATGAAGGAAATTCTAGAGTACATGCTTCAGAAAGAAGAAAGATGATATTTCATAGTAGATCTGAAGACCTAAGAAGAATTAAAGAGCAAGGCAAGTGCTAAAAATGTAGATAGATCTAAATGAATACTACATGCAAAAAATAATAAAAATTATGTCCTGTGCAGTTAAGAATTAAAATATTGCCAACTGTAACATATAAATTAGAGGTAGGGGAAAATGGAGTTAAAGTATTTGAAAATCCTGGTGTTATTTAAGAGAGGAAATGATTTTTATTGACTGTAGATTTTGATACATTAATCATGCAGACTTCTGGCTTCTGTCAACCTCTTATGCCAACAGAAACTTTCCATCTCCTTCTTCAGATCAACTATTTCAGAAAGGGTTCCCATGGCTGAGCTGCTGGTCCTAGTAATCCCCTTTATTCCCTTGTATCACAGCTCTCTCTTTCCCAGAATTTCAGGGCATGTGGGGGGGCGGCGGGGTGGGGTAGGACTAGGTTACAGTGATAGTCAAGCACAGCCTTACTTCCCACCTGGATTTCCAGCATCCTCCAACATCACAGCTCTGCTGCCAGTACAGCCCCCTCTACCAGGGGCTTTCATGCATAATGACTTTGCCTCAAGGGCCCCTCCTTCTTCATCCTCTCTCATTCTCTCTCTTTCTCTCTCTATTGCCCACCCCCCTTGCCCCCTTCCCCCAGTTTGACTTTCTTTAGGAAATTCTCTTTAGCAATATAGAAAGATATTCAGGACATACTGGTAGGTGAAAAAAGTGAAGTGCAGAGAGGTGTACTTGTATACTACCTTTTTTAGGAGAAAGAGGAGCTAGAATATACATTTATATTCACTTGATCCTGCACAAACAAACACTGAAAGGATGCACGAAACAAAAACAGTGGTTACCCATAGGATCTGGTGGGAGGTGGGCTGGGGGAGAGGCAGTAAGAATATAATGGATGGGGACAGGGTGGGAGCAAGATTTCTTAATGTGGACTTGGTTATATTGCCTTGATTTTTTGAGCCTGATAATCTATTACTCATTCAAAACAACAAAATATTTTTGTTTAATAAATTTTTCAAAGCATAAATTAAAAAAATGGCCCATAATGTGCCCACCAAGTAATCCCTGTTGACACTTCAAAAATAATAGTACATTGTTAGGAAATTCCAAAGCAATGCAGAGAAGCATAAAATTGAAAAGTAAATCTCCCTTTTCCCTTAGTCCCAAGGTAACCCCTAACAGTTTCTTGTGCTTTCTTTTCCCCCTGAAATTTACCCATTTATGGGATTTATCCTGGATGTGCTGTTCTTGTTTTCTTTATGAACAGGATGTCTTGACCCCATCAGTATACACACCAGTTTATGGTATTTGCTATATGTGTAATTATTTCTCTATTGATGGACATTCAGGTCGTTTCCAGTTTGGGGGGATTTTTTTCTTTGTTTGTTTTGCTATTACCAATAATGCCCCAACGAATAGTCTTGTTTAAACATTTTGAAATTACAAATTTATTCTGAACTTAGAGGTAAAAATGATGGATTTGCGTCTTCTATAGAATTCCATAGTTTTTCATGATGCTAGATTTCTTTTCCTCATGGGGTATTTAAAAACTTTTTTGTAAGCAGAAAGAGAGAAAGGAAATCTTCAAATCCCACCCAACAAGCTCCCACTCCCTCACCGCCAGCCGCAGAGGTCCCCAAGGGAAGGCGGTGCCGGAAAGGAACCGTTGCTTTTGAATATCGAGGGGTTGGTCTCTAACTGCTATTAGCCCAGAGAGAAAAAATGCCTTGCCTTGAATGAGGCCTGGGACCCCACAAGATCGCCCCATCCTTAAGTAGAACTCTTCTCTTGAGCAGTTCCGTCCCGCCAGTCAGCCCCTTGAGGATCTCAGCCTGACGGTTTAAGCCACTTTTCCTGTCTCATTGTGGCTTTTTTCCGCCCCACTCTGCAAGGTTTCGAGTGACTCAAATCTGCAGCTTAGGGTCTGGCGCCCTCTGCTGGCTTCCGGGGTTCACTACAGCCCTTAAAGGACAGTTGGGCCTACTCATCCCTTTGCAGTCCTCACTGTCACATGCGGAAACAGAGGCAGCAAGTGGGGAAGTGACTTGCTCAAGAACACAAAGCAAATAATCTCCTGGGATAAGAAGTTGAGCCTTCCGACCCTCTTCCAGCACTGTTTCCAGCACACCATTGTTGGAAAGAATGGAGAAGGCACAGAAGATCCCCAGTCCAGCAGGGGACCCTGGATTGACTGGAAGGGGAGAATGCTCAGCTGAACTTGTCCTGTGCTGTGCTCAGGGGCAGTGGGCCCTGCTGCCCTCTCTGGGATGCTTCATTTCTCCGCTCCGAGCATGGATGAGCTTAATAATGCCCTAGGCATAGGCCGTGCGTCCCTGAATACCACTATTGTCTGGCCCCTTATGTGTTTGGCCATATCCACGGACCACCCGGACAACTGTTTACTTAGTACTTTTTCTTAAATTGTCTCATTTTAAACCTAAATTTCCAAGGAAATGCATCATCCTTCCCCTGGGTGATGGTCCATAGATGCTGCTGGGTTCCTGGGAATTGTCTTTGAGTCCTCAGTGTCTTCATTTAGTGCAAGAAGATTTGATCTTCACTTTGAATTCTTCACTTAAAAAATAACCATTATTCATAAAAGAGTATCTTTTCAGTACTGGCATCTTCCAGTACTGACCTTGCTCTGTGCCTTCACGACACTCTGCAATCCTCACTGCAGCTCTATGGGGTAGGCATTCCTATCCTCATGGGAAATTGAGGCACAGACAGGCTAGTTACTTGCCCAAGACCCCACAGTTCGTAAGTGGTCAAGCTGAATTTGAGCACGCTCCATTTCCAAAGCCAACTGATATGATCTTGCTTGCCTTCTGAAATTAAAAGTAAAATGATGCAAAGCTATAGTTAACAAGTCATGATGAGGGCAGAGTCTGTACTAGAGAGGGCTACACTGTGCAGCAGGGAGGCAGACAATGGACATGTGAGTACAGTGGGGTGGCCCGTGCTGTGACAGAGGCGTGGGCAAAGTGCCGTACCCAGCCTTACAGGAGGTTCAGGGACTGTGTGGGCCATAAGTCCTGGAGATGTAGGGGGAGCGGGTAAGAAGGAGCAGTCTGAGCCCTGCCTTTGATGCTATGGACCCTGCTAGGTACCCTGGGGGTCTCTTTGATCCCTTACAGGCCAGAAGTAACATCCTCTCCCAGAGAGTCCTTCTTGATGGTGCTGAGCCACTGTGGGATAGGCAGGCTGGGGAGAAGGGTACAAGAAGAACACAAGATGGATGATAATATCACTCAATGGTAATGATCTTGGCCTCAGTTTCCTCATCTGCCAAACGTCCCATGGTAAATCTGGAGTACTGCCCAGGTTCCCCTTCAAGGAAGGATGTGCTGACCAGCTGCAGGGAGTGTGACCAGCTGCGATAATAGATGGTCTCCAGCTGTCAGCTCCTTTAGGGAACACAGCCTTCCCTGCAGAGGATGCCCACATAGCTGAGGACTGAGTGATGCAAAGGCCTGGCCATATCAACCCAGCAAGGGACACAGGAGCGCAAAACTCCCTCCAGAACTCAAGACTCTTGGGTTGGCAGAAGCTTGTCTGCTCAATCCTGCTTCCTTCCCCTTCCAGTCAACAGGTGTTAAATAAGCCTAGGCCGAGCGCCGTGGCTCACGCCTGTAATCCTAGCCCTCTGGGAGGCCGAGGCGGGTGGATCGCTCAAGGTCAGGAGTTCAAGACCAGCCTGAGCGAGACCCCGTCTCTACTAAAAATAGAAATAAACTATCTGGACAACTAAAAAATATATATAGAAAAAATTAGCCGGGCATGGTGGCACATGCCTGTAGTCCCAGCTACTCGGGAGGCTGAGGCAGTAGGATTGCTTAAACCCAGGAGTTTGAGGTTGCTGTGAGCGAGGCTGACGCCACGGCACTCACTCTAGCCCGGGCAACAAAGTGACACTCTGTCTCAAAAAAATAAAAATAAAAAAAAAAATAAGCCTCTTGCACACCAAACTCCAATTCAGCATCTGCTTCTGGACATATGCTTCTGCAGCCTGTGACACATCCATTTTACATGCCCAGGACATAAGAGGCATGCAACCAGTTTTGATTAAACAATTCTGGATATAAATCCAAAATGTGAGAGTTCTCTTGCTACCTACCTTCTGGCTAGCCCTAGATTCATTTTTAGTGGAGGTACTGAATGTAGGTAGCTAGGATAGTCAGTCTGTGGGGTCCAGGGACAGCCTCCCCCCATGATCTGGCCTTCATAGAACCAAGGTAAATAACTTACAGACACAGGCTGAGGGGCAGTAAAGGAAGGCTTTTTGAGAGCAGAATGGCAATGAGGAAGACAGCAGATATTTCAGGTACTGCATCATTTTCATTTAGTGGCTCCATAGACATTTACTAAGCACATATGGGCCAGGCTTTGTGCTAGGATGTAGAAGGTGCTTTGGTGAAACTCCTTAGGGAAGTTCTCTGATCATGACCATCCCCAACAGACAGACTCTAGCTCCAAGAGCTTTGGATACTTTCCTAATCAGTTCCCCCCTCATTTGATTTCTTTTCACTGAATAAGTAATATTTCTATAATAAAAACAAGCATCAACCAAAATGTAAATAAACAAAAAAACTCAAAGTGCTTCTTCACCATTTAATAATATCAACTATGTATGAAATTTTTAATCCTCTACTGATTCTTTTTATTGTACACAGTGCTTACTTCATAGAGTGTATTATAAAAATAACATTTTGGGTACTCTTTTTGCCACCTGGTATTATTTTATAAAAACTTTTTCTTGTTTCAGTACAATGAACATATTTGTCATTTTGATGCCTGCATGATAATCTATTGTATGGTCAAGTCTTACTTGGTTTAACTATACTGTACTGCCAGCTAGGCATGGCAGATGCTTCTAGCTCATCCCTACTATATTACAAATATGTTTATTAAATATATTTATTTTCATGTATAGTGTAAGGTTTTTTTTCTCTTGAATAACTTCCTTTGGGTATCCATCCAGAAGTGAAATCCTACAAAATATTATATGTGATCAGTTTTGTTGGCATGCTCTCCAGAAAGCTTGATCAAATTTATAGCTTCACCTGCAATACACAGGCATTTCTCCACACTTCTGCCAGTTTTCAGTTTTACACCTTGCGAAATGTTGTTAGTTTAACAGGTTGATGTTTTTTCTGGTCCTGGTTTTTAATTTGCAGATCTCTGTCTTGGAAACAGCCTTTCAGAAAGCGTTTTCTCCTGAGGAACAGTGTCCCAGGAGGTGCCAGGAGATGGCGCTGTGACTCTGTGGGTAGGTTCCGTAAGAAGGCTTAGTGGTGGTGGGGAGGTGTGCACCAGGAGAAGGGATGCCAAGAAATCCTGTGGGCTCCCCTGTAGCCCCGGTTTCCCACCTGAATTCAGAAGACCTGGTTTTGGTGGGGAGGTCCTACCCTGCCCTGCAACGTGTCTTTCAACAGAACCCAAGCCTATGAAGTGTCCACCGCAGGCGAGACATAGTTCGTGCCCTCCAAAACGCTTATAAGCAAGTGGAGGAAAAATATACAAACAAAATCCATGGTAGATGCTGTACTTCCTATAACATGGGTTTGAAGTGCTATAGTTATTGGGAATTGGAGGAGTTGCCTCTAGCTACAGGTATCTGAGATCTCACAAGAAGTAGGGGCTTGGCTGGGCTGGCTGGGGAGTGGAGTGCTCACAGCGTGTGCAGGGGAGGGAGCGGCAGGGGCCAGGCTCCGGATTCCGGGGTCTGACCAAGAGCCTGGAGCTCTCCTGGAGACAAAATGGAAGACAAGCAAGAGCCAAACTGTGGAGGGACCCTGATGCTGGGAAGTGTGGACTTTGTTTTGCAAAGGTGTGACAATGGAAGTTTTACAGCAAGAAAATGGTGGATCATGTCTTGTTTTGGTAAAATTAGCCTGAGGTTTAGCTAATTAGTGTTGGATATGGCTGCCCACTTCCCTCTTCCTTAAGTGCTTTCTTTCCTTGGCTTCTATGAAGCCACAGTGCTCTTCCCCTCCTGCCTCTGTGGCCCCTTCTCTGTCTCCTCTGCAGCCTCCTCCTCTTCACGCAACCATTAAAGCCTATATTTCCCAAGGTCCCTCTCAGCCTGTACACTGCCCTGGGCCATCTCAGCTTAATTACACCCTACAGGAGATGACTCAGCCCAGGCCACCCCTCTGAACTCCAGCCCCATATATCCAACTGCCTCTCTGACAGCTCCCCTCAAATGTTTCAGAAGCATCTTTAATTCATGTCCCAACTTCGCCCACCCAACCTTGCCTAATGCTGGTCCTCTTCCACTGTTCGTTGCTGGGAGGACAATACCAGCATCCTCACCCCCTCTTCCAACCCAATCACCAAGTCCTTTGGACGCTACTTGTTTGACACTGGTCAGAGCAGTCTTCTCCACCATTTCATTCACTCAGGTCAAAGCCACACTGCATTTCGCCTGGACCACCACAGAGCCTCCTAAGTGGTCTTCCTGCTTCCACCCTGGTTCCTCTCCAATCCCATCTTCACTCCATGGCCAGAGCCACCTCTTCAGAGTATAGAACTAGCCATGTCACCCACTACCTCAGTGACATCTCCACAGTGGCTTCCCATTGCTTTTTTAAAAAAACCTTTTATTGTTAAAATAATGAAAACAGAAAAGAGCATAAAACAAATGTACAATTGAACACCTTGAAATGAACTGCCATGAAAAGAGACGGAACCTTGCTGGCCATCCCTCTCCAAGTGTCCCTCAAAATAGAACTTCCTCCTTCCCCACCCCCGGAGCAACTATCCTGACTTTATTGGTGAACATCCGCTTCTTTTTCCGTCTCATCCAAACATGCATCCCTAAATGCCATAGTTCAGCTTTACCTGTTTTGGTTTTTTATTTATATGTCTGTTAGCTCTTCTTCAATCTGGAGATCTCCCTCTATCTCTTTTTCTTCCCTCTTGCAGTGGATTTGTCTTATAGAGTTTTCCCATTGCTTTTAAAAGAAAAATAAATCCCCTTCCATGCCTGTAAGGCCTTACTTGGTCTAATTCTGCCAAATTCCTCCAGCCTAATCTCTCACCAGACTTCCCTTTTCACTGTCTTTTCAACCTCCCTCCAACCTCCTTTTGCTCCCCACTCTTCCCTCCCTCGCCCCCTCCCCTCACTCCTGCCCTCCATCTTCCCTGCAGGACTTTCACAAAGGCTGTTCCCTCTGCTTGAAGTGCTCCCTGTATTTCCCAGTTAGCCCCAACTAATTTTTTATATCTCAGTTGTAGTGTTCCCTCCTCAGAGAAGTCCTCCTCACACTCCCTGACCTTGTCAATCCCCCTCATCATCCCCCAGACCTCTCCCTTCTTCTCCCCAGCATAAGCAAGGTTGTGGCTTTCCTTTTGTTTGAGATATGATATGATTTAAGACTGTCAGCTCCATGAGGGTAGGGTGATGTCTGCTTCTGCTCACCATTGAGTCCCTGCTATCCGGCTGGGTGCCTGGTATACAGTAGGTGTTCAATTACAGATTTGCTGACTGCTGCCTGTGGGGAGAGAGCCAGCACACACAACACAATCAGGAGAGAGGCTGGGTCTGGAGACCTGGATTTAGGAGCCCTGCTTCGCTCAGAAGTGAGAGCTGAGCGGTGGGGGTAGGTGGTGTCCCTGGAGAAGAATGGAGCAGTGAGGAGAGAATAGGGCAGAGGCTCCTCCCCAGAACACCTGAGAGCATGCCAGGGCCCTCTGCCCACCCCACGGTGATTAGGACAGGAGCCAGCCTGGGTCCTGCTGGCTGGAGAGGCTCCTGGGGCCAACCACTCCCAATCTGGCCCACTGGGGCTGAGCTAAGTGAAAACAAATGTTCCCTGGCTTTCCCCCAGCCCAGTCATGGTGGGCGAGCAGCAGCCCCTCCCTCCTCAGCCCTTGTTCCCCGTCCCCCTTTTCTTTCTCCCTGGACTGATGGGGTGACTGGGGGCATGGACAGGCTTGAGAGATGTGGAAGACCTGAGGCAGGTGGGCTCTGTGGGGAACTGGGCCCTGGGGTGGGGGATACCCTTGGACAAAGGCCCAGAGGATGTCTCGGAGGGAACTCAGCCCCAGCCCTCAAGGCAGGGATAAGACTCTGGCTAAAGCTGGGAACCTTCTGGCTGGAAAAGCACATCCTCATGACTTCAGGTGGGCTGGGTGGAGCTGGAGTAGAGCTGTCTGGGGCATAGAAGGCAGAGCAAAATGAGCCTCCCTCCTCTCTCCTCTCTCTTTCTATCTTTCCCTTCCCTCTATCCCTCTGTGGGGTTGGCCTTTCCTCTCTCTGTTCTCCTGGGACCCAGAAACCCAGGGCTCTTAGGAATTCTCAAGGCCTGTTCCCTCCCTGAAGGGATAGGAGTTAGGTCCCGTAGCTGGGGACAGAGGGAGGAAGAAAGGAGAGTAGGGAGGGAGGAGAGAGGGAGGTTATTGGGAGGGGAAGGGTCACAGGCCCAAATTCCTGGGCTCCTGCAGCTTCAGTCATTCTGAGAAACAAAAAAACAGAGAAAGTGATTTAGAGACAGACAAATAGAGACGGAATTATGGACATGGGAGAGACGTGAAAAGACACAGAAAGACAGCAAGAGAGAATCCGGCAGAGACGGAGGGCTGTGCTCTCGCCCGAAGCGATTCTGATGTTATCTCTCTCCAGCTGCCTCTCCCCTCCTCAGTCCCCACCTCTGCCCCTCCTTCCTCCTCAGCCCCACGGCCAAACACCCATGTCTCTCCTTCTCTGTCTCTGTTTTGCACCAGGGCCTAGAAGTGGTGTTTATGGGTTCCCAGGACTTAAGGCGGAGCAAGGCAGGAAGGAGTGGAGGAGCCCACTGCCCCGAGGGCAGAGAGTGGGGTCAGATTCGCACCTCCCCATTCATGCTGGGCCACTGTCTTCCCAATCCAGTCTCTTGTGAATGTTCCTCTGCACACATGTCAGTGCAGAGGCTGTGTGTGTGTGTGTGTGCGTGTGTGCATACACATGTATGTGATTTCCGGGGAGACAGGCATGTGTCTCAGCCTGAGCCAGCCCATCTGTGTGTCTGTCCATACCTGTGGGTGAAAGTTTCCCAGCATTGTCCAGGCAAGACCAGGGTGTCTTGTGTTTTCTGTGGAGTTATCTGGAAGCTTGCGTCCAGCTGTTGGTGTGTGTGTCTGCACACATCTTGATCTCGTTGTGTGCCATGGTCTGTCTCCTGGCCCCCCAGCCCTGTTCCTTGGTAAGTCTTCTAAGGTGATAGTAGTGGGTTGAAGCCTTAGGAACATCTGAGCTCAACTCTCGGAAGGTTTAGGGGGCATAAGGACAGTAGTCCTTGCTCTGGTTCTACCCAGATGCCAGCCAACCCCTAGGTGGGGATGCAGAGAGGACCAAGGGGAGTGGGCAGAAGCAAGTTGCCCTGGGAACCCAAGCCCTAGGAATTGGGGCTTCAGGAGGCCTGCCCACGACAGACTCTAGCCCACCCCTCCCTTGTCCCAGTGTTCTGCAGGCATTACTGGGCCAACTGATTGTGGAATGAGACTCTGTGGGGTAAGAATGAAGGCTTGGGGAGTCCAGGGATGGCAAAAGATTCTGCAAGATCTGGCCAGAGCCAGTGCTGCAGGAGGGGTGGGGCGAGCTGTGTGTGTTTGTAGGAAAGGTGGGGGTGGGGGCAGAAAGGCCGCCTGCGGGGGAGAAGGCTTCTTGGCAAACGCCCCAGTTTCCTGAGCTGATCCCTGCTCCCTGCCACTGCTCCCAATTCTGTTGTTTCAATAACATCATTTTTATCCACCCCACAGAGAGACAGTGTCTTAGGAGGGGGAGGCGAGGGGCAGGGCTAGGGCATGGGGGAGGGGTGGTAATACAGAGAGGTTGGGGTTTGGAGGCAACAGAGACAAGATTTGGGGCGCTCCCTCCTTAGGCAGAGGCAGGGCGGTCCCAGAGCCCAGGTCCCCTGATGACAAAGACAAATACATTAAAATTCTTGCCTCGGAGAAGAATGCAGGATAGGGAGAGCATTTCATAATCTGCAATAACAGTAGCAGGGTGGGGCAGGGGTGGGCAGGGGGTTTGGAACCTAGGCAGCGGCTCCCAGGAGGCTGGTCATTGGCCACCTGTAGCCTCCAGGCACCTCCGGAGCCCTCCAGCTGCCCATTTGGCACCACATGGCTGGAGTGCATTGCCCAACCTGGGTATGTCTTTGAATGTGCAGTGTCCAAAGTTGGCATCGTCCTGCAGAAACAGCAACTGTGTACAAAATTACTAGGTGCAGGGCTGTGTGTGGCATTTGGACACTGTTAAAGGCTAAAGGGGGAGAGGACACCACTTGAAACAGGACCCCTCACTATCTCTCTCAGCCATAGCACCCTCTCCCCTTCTCTAGGGTGCCCCAGGCCCTTCACTGGAACTCTCTGTACCCAGTACAAGGGATTGAACTGAAACATCCTGGACACCAGGACCCTGAGATGGGGCTCCCAGAAAATCCAGGTGCTTTCTCATGTGCCCAGGCCAACACTTCCCTAGTTCTCTAGTCTTTGCTTGCTCATCCTTCCTTCCCCAGATTCGCTTCTTCCCCTGGGGTCGCCTCCACCTGGCCCCCAGTCTCATCTTGATCCACTTGTCCCCACCTCCTGGAGGAGTCAGGATCTTGTCTTCTCTCTGCTCAGCAGGGTGTTTGTCTCTCTTGGCATTGATGTTGGTCCACACGTTCAAGTGCTCCCCCACCCTCAAAGGACCAGGAGCTTTCTTCTGAGTGCCTGAAGTTTCTGCCACATAGACTTCAGTTTCTGGCTCTGTCCTCCCCACTCCAGGACATCCTTAAAGGTTGATGCAAGCTCTAGATGGTGGTGGTAGGGAGACTGGCCTCAGCTTAGGAATGTCCCACACCACCTGTCCCTCAGGACCCCTGGGGCACGTTGTCCAGGCCTCTGCCCCAGCGGGAGGAGCAGGGGCTGCTGCCCGCTGCCAGCCGCTTGTCGTGATGAATGGAGCTGTCCCTCCTCCCCACGGGGCCTTTGATCTCCCCTCGTGGGGAGGGGGCCAGGGGCATCAAAGACATTTTTGCGGCATTAGAAAATCAGATAAAGCCATCTCACCTGCAGCTGGCTCTCCCACCCCTTCTGCGGGGGCCAAGTTGGGGGAGGAACTTGAGGCAGAGACTCGTGGACACGCGAGGCCCAACTGCAGCGAGTTCTGACCCCTCAATCTCTTGCAAGTTTACAACATCCGCCGTCCCGCTCACTGACACGTGCGAGCAGCGCTAGAGCGCAGGCCCTTGAGAGGCTCCTCTTGCTGTCTAATCTCCCCCCTCCCCGCCCCCAAACGTGGGCTCAAAGAGGCGGGACTGCTGGGGGGCGAGAGCGAGGCCCAGGGCTTCCTCCCTTCCTCAGCCTCGCTGAGGAAGGCGTGCGGCACAGAGGTGGGACGCGGCAAGAGGTGACTGACTACTTACTCCACGCTCCGCCTGTCGGGGGATGGAGTTTGACACCCCTCACCGGAGCACCCCGCGCTCCAGGGCCCCTTCCTCTCCCAGCCCCCGCGCCAGCATCTCCCTCCGCACCCCCCCCCCCAACTCCTTCATTCCTGGGAAGTTTTCTCTCTTTACAGTCAACAAACCTGTCAAACGTCTCCCTTCCAGCCCGTCCCCCATTCCTCAGCTTCTCTTCCTTCCCCCCCCCCTTTACCCTTCTCCACTCTTCTTCCCCGCCCTTCCTTGTCCCGGACTCTGGGAGGCCGGGGGCGGCGGGGGTTCGCAGTCCCGGAGAGGCTAGAGGTGAGGGGGCGAGGCGAGGGGCGAGGCGGGCTGGTCCCGCAGCCACGAGCGCTCCGGCCCCGCCCCGGCACCCCGCTCCCGCCCTCCGCCGCGCTCCGCGCCCGCCGCCCCGGGGCGCACGGCTCGCTCCCGAGAGTCCCGCCGCCTGACTGTCGCAACTGCCACCCCCTTGCCCCCCTGTCCTCCGCCCCCGCCCCGGCCCCGCTCCCCTCCCACCCCCGCCCCCAGCTCTGATTTCTTCTCCCGAGCGAGCTCCGCAGGAGAGACAGGCGCTGGCTGCCCCGTCCGCTCTCCGCCTCCGCCGCGCCCTCCTCGCCGGGGATGGGCCCCCCCTCCGCTGCCGGAGCCATCGCCTCCCGGCCGCCGCCGTCGTCGCCCTCGCCCTGAAGCCCGCGCCCTCGCGCACGCCGGTTCGCCAGCAGCCTCGCGCGCTGCCCACTCCCGCCGGCCGTACAGCGGTCACGATGCTGCCGCCCGCGCCCTCCCGCCTCAGGCTGCTGCTGCTGCTGCTCTTGTGTCCGGCGCACGTCGGCGGACTGTGGTGGTGAGTCCCGCGTCCCGCGTCCGGCCGTCCCGGCGCGATTCTGGATACTCTAGGGTGGGGACCTCGAGACCGCTGGGGAGTTCCGCATCGCGCTCCCGCCGCCTCCGGGCTCTACCTGCTCGCGGAGCCCCCAGCCTCAGGGCAGCGGTGTTGGGGCGCGGAGGTGCGTGCGGCTGGCTCTCCTCCCGACCTCGGCCCGGGGCACTCCTGAACTGCTACTTAGACGTTCTTAACCCCTGGCACATTCTATTGTTTTTCCTCCCCTCGTGTCATTCCCCACCCCTCCAGGTTATGTGCTCAATCCAGGTTACCAGGTATTGGAGTGTGGGTAGGGAAGAGCTACCCGGGAGGCAGATATTGGAAGAAAATGTGTGAGGAGGGCCCTGGATTTAGGGTAGGGGTCTGGATTTGGGGAAAAGAGAGGAACAAATTGGGGAGCCACAAGACAGAGAGGGTCAAACGGCTGTCCCTCCGCCGCCCCACTTTGCCTAGCAACCCACCGGCTTCTCTCCCGGCTGCTTCAGAGTGGGCTGTAGTGGCGAGAAAGGGAATGTAAAGGGGAAACTGAGCCAGGACCCTGGCTTCTCCATCTCCTCCTCCTGGAGCAAGGAAGAGGAGGAAAGGCAGGAAAGGGACCCAGGCGCCAGGCCCTTCCAGACTTGAGGGTCATGAATGAAAAAAATGTGCAGGGGTGAGATCTGGGAACCGGGGAGAGACCTGGTGAAAGGAAGAGGGGCTGGCCAGCCAAGGGATGGGGGTGTCTTCCCAGACCTGGCCTCTGGACCTGGCCCTAGCTAGGCAGCGAAGGTTGCGGGAGCTCTAGCCTTGGGGGGTGGGGCAGGGGCAGGGGCAGGGCTGGGTAGGTGGGTGCGCCGCGGGGACAGCCTGGAGATCCAGATCCTGAAGACTTTTTTTCCCTCAGTCTCTAGAGCCGCAAACACTCGCCTGGAATAGCTCAGTGTTTAGAGAGGAGGGACTTGGACAATAGCGCTGACGGATCAGCCAATCCTAAGAAGAAAGGGTCTTGTCTATTTGCATATCGCCACGTGATTGGCTGAATTCTTATCCTCCACTCCTCCCCCACTGCCCGGATTTGGAAGAGACAGATCCCTCTGTTCTGGAGAGATAGGGAGTAGGATGCCCTCACAGGGAGCGGCGGGCCATGATCCCTCCCTCCTCCGTGATGCGGAGAGACGTCTCTCACCGGTGTCAGTGAGGGGGCAAATCGAGGACGACCCAGGTCCCATCTAGGAAACATACATCCTTGATCCTGGCTTAGTATCATGCGGTAGTAGCAGCTCTGAAATAGACAGACATGAGATCTAACTTATGTCTGTGACCTTGGGCGAGTCACTTCCTCTCCCTGCCTCCCAGTCTCAATTGTAAAGTAGGGATGACAGCCTCTCTACCTGGCAGGCTTGCTGGGAAGTTTAGGTGGGACGACCTACAAAATGATCTGACGTTAGGAGGTACTCAGAAAATGTAGTGCCTTCTTCATAACCCAGCTTCTTCTGGCTAGAGGTCCCCAGGAGTGAAAAGGGCGATTAATTTAAATTTAAAATTCAGGGTCCCAAGCAAAACTTTGTAAAGAGATCTCTCTCCTGCCACTCCCATACACACCTTTCCTACTTTTGCCCTTTTTCAAGGTGTGGGGACAGAGTCGTTCCCTGATGGCCATTGTATTCCCTTCCCTCCCTCATCTGTCTAAATTGTTATTCTTGCAGTTACAATACCACTTCCTCCATGAAGCTGTCACTTTGTCCTGCCTCCAGTTGCCTTCTCTGTGCTGCCACTCTACCTCATACATTGGGCAACTGTGCTAGTGACTGCATTGTACTGACAACCATCTCCTTTTGAGTCTCTCTGTTCACTGCTCCTGGAGGGCAGAGCCTTTGTCTATAGGACCCTCCAGGCCCAGGACAGCATAGGTGCTGGAGATAGGTTTGTGGAGTGTTGGTGAACTGGTTGACTCCCATTTCTGGGGTTTGTATCTGTGGGGGTTCCTTTGTTCAGGAGGGACTGCTGGGTGGGAGCCAAGCCAAGGGAGAGAGGCCTGGTCCCTTGGAGACTGACCCTGAAGCTGGGAAGCAGGGAGTGGGGGAGGAGGGGAGGAGGGCAGGTGTGGGAGAACACAGAGGCCTTCATGGCCACAGCTGCAGGGAGGGCAGGGTGAAGAGTGAGAGGCCCTGGTGATAAGGTGTCCGGCGGCTGCCTCACTCAGATGTGTCTCAGACAGAACGTGCCTCTCCTGTCTGCCTGGGCTCCCTCACTCTCCTCTATTTCTGACACTTCATCTCTTTGGTCTGAGGCCAGACTCCTTTTCTCAGAATCTTCTACTCTACTTACACTCCTGTCCCCACGCCACCCTGCCATTGCCCTCCAAGGTCAGGTTTAGGCTGGTGGGCTGGACCAAGCATTCCTGTTGCCTTGAGCCTCCTGCCACTCTCCCCATACCCTCGGTATCACTTAAACTGGGAGCTTTTGGGCCAGGGCTTCCATGCTGTTCCTTGATGTTTAGCACCTGCTTGCTGGCCCTCTTCTCCCTGCTTCTCAGGCAATCCTGGCTGGGTCAGAGCTGCAGCAGTGGCCAGGAAAACACCTGGACCTGCAGCAGCCTACTATAGCCCACTGTGACATTCTAGCAGCAGCCAGGCTGGAAGCAGAGAAGACCCCAGGACCTCTGAGTGACTCAACTGTCCTGGTCAGGAAAGGGGGATCCTGGAGTTGGCTCCGGGACCTGGCTTCAAGTTCTTGAGAAGTTTCCCTTCCACCTTATTTCACACTCCCCTGCCTTCCTGCAATGCAATGCATGCTTTCTCAACTCTGCCTCCAGCCTCTCCGTCTTTTCCATCTGTAACCATATCTTTGTGAATCACAGAATCACAGATTCTAGGACATTGGCCAGGCTCTCTTGAGGTCATGTTATCTAACCTACTGCCTCCCAGCCAGCCAGCCTATGCTCTGGCCCTGATAGACCCTGTCTTCTGAGTGAGGCAGAGAGGGAGAGACCATGGCTTCCTGGCCACCAGCTCCCCCACCCTGCCACTCTGCTCCCTGCTGTCCTCTTGCCTGCTGCCCCCAGGAAGTTCTTTACAATGTCTGATCCATCTTTATTTATACCTTCAATCAGTGGCTGTAGAAAATAGCTCACTTTCATAGAATAGCCAAATCAATCTCCCGTCTTCTCTCTTCCTCTTTCCTCTTTCTGTTTTATATTTTTTATGAAAGAAACTAGCCCTCCCCTTGTTCCACTAGGGAAAACACCACCCAGTCTCACTCCCTGCCCCCAATCCATCTTGCCTTTCACCCTCCTCCCCCTTCACTTATGGAAAGGAAACAGCAGCCAGAGGCCTAAGACAGCCTCATCTCTGGCTCCACAGGGAGGCAGGGAAAGGTCCCAGGCTTCTTCGTAACACCCAGGTTTTTCAGCTACCTCTCCCACCCCAGGCTGGGCCTGGCCATCCTTTCCCATCCTGTCTTTATTGGGGGCCCCTGACTTTTCATGGGCAGTCCTGTTGCTGGCCCCCGCCAAGCTCTAGGGTGGGGTGGGGTGGCCATCCATTCCCCTCTCCAGGCCTCCCGCCTTGGCAGCTTCCCCTGGAGGGAGACAATGGGGCTGTGAGCAGAAAAGGGCAGGGGCAAAAGGAGGCTGTCCTGATCCGAGCCAGAGCATGCCCTGAGCCCACCAGAGTCCTGGCACTGTGACATTTCCTGGGGGGTGCAGCCCCCTCCTTCTTCGTTCTCATCAGAAGCCAGGAGTTGGTGGAGGGAGGTCAGTAGGAGGCTTGATCACCAGGCCCAGCGAGGGGGATTCCAGAGTGTGCACTTTGATGGAGAAACGCAGCTGTGGAGGGGATGAGACGAGGGCAGGGCCGGTGGCCAGGCCATGGGCAGGCTGGCAGCAGGGCGCCGCCAGCCAGAGCAGGAGGCACTCGGGACCACAGGCGCCTGTCCTCGTAGGATGGGTGGGGAGCGCCCCCTAGCCTGCGCCCTCCTTCCTGCCTGGGCAGGGTGCCACCCGGGGCTTCCCCAGAACTGCCTGAGGAGGAGCTGAGCCAAAGGTCTCTGGGAGGCCTCTCCCCCTCTCCGTCTTGGCCTCTTTGGCTAGTTCCTCCAGCTCTGAGCCCTGTGTTTAATTCAGAAGTTAGATCTAGAAAGGACTTAGAGATCACCTGGTCTAATATTTTCACCTACTCAGTGAAGGCAGCAAGGTCCAGGGACAGGAGGTGACTTGCCCAAGGCCACCCAGAATGTTGGAAGCTGAGAGCCGAGGCTGACTCTGCACTCATCCCTGTGTGCGGTGCGGGGTGGGGAATCAGAAATGGGGTATGGAGCCTTCCACAGCTCCCTCCTGCTCTCCCATCCCACCCTCAGGTGGGTGCCCACACCCCAACCTGGGAGAGCAGAGGGCTAAGGACAGACTCTGCTCAAGGCGTCCAGCAGAGGCCCATCCACCCATTCCTTTGCTCCCCCAGCCCTGGCCAATAGGAAGCTCCTATGCACAGCAATGTCTGTTCAGGAGGGGAAGCCCCTGCCTCTCCCAAGGGTGATGAGGAGAGAAGTGTAAGGAAGGACACACAGAACCAAATTGGGCCAGGGGTGAGGAGGGGCAGTATGGGGGTGGCTGGGGGGCAGTGGGGAGGCAGGGGTTAATGGGGCTGGGGCATCACTGGCTTTGATGTGGTGGTTGGGGTGGGGGTAGGGACTGGGGGAGGGGGAGCAGTAATTACCGAGTTAGACAGAGCAGGACAGGACAGGCGGGCGGGCACAGGCCCGGGCCCAGCCGCCTCAGCAGCCGTCAGGCAACATTTTTCTGCCCCTTCTCCACCACCCACCTCCTCCACCCCCGTGCAACCCCCACCCACAGCCCCAGGGCTCAGGGCTCCCTCTGCTGGCTTCTGGGAGGTGGGGTCAGTCTAGGGACTTTGGGAGTGGGGGTGGGGAAATAGAGGGAGGACAGCTATGAGACCATTCAGAGAAGGCTGAGTATCCAAACAGCCTGTGACCCCTTCAGCCTCAATAATCCACCAGGACTGCCTCCTGGGAAAGTGGGGAGGGTCCTCTGGGTGCATCTGGTCTATGAGCAGGGCCAGATGGAGGAGGAGGGAGAGTTGGAGCAAAGGGTGTTCTCGGCAATCCACCAATGCTGCCTGCATGCACCTGTTGGTCCTGCACTGTGCAGGCCTAAGAGATGTGTAAAAGTGCGAGCAGGAAGACAAAAAATAGTTGTCGAAGGTCACCCTCTGGACAGGTCCTTTACGTATGCAAAGGAAGTAGGAAGGTATTATTTCCATTTTACAGTTGAGAAAACTGAGGCTCAGGAAGTTAAGTCTCATAATCCAGCCAACAAATGCTAAGTGCCAACACCACATGCTAGGGACTCATTCAGCATCACAGAACAAGTAAATGGCAGAGTCCAGATCCAAGCCCAAGTCTGGTGGATCCCAAAAGCCCTGAGTGTGCTCTGCTAATGACATCATGCCCACTTGTGAGATTTTTGTCTTTAATGAATTTTCCACCCAATTGGAGACAGAAGACAAGCGAACATGAAAAGTTAATTATGCCAGTGGCAGGATAACAAGCACCCGCTGAAGGAGTGACGCCTGGAGTGATGGCGGTGTTGGTGCAGGCTGGGACCCAGAGGAGGCTCCTTAGGGCAAGTGGGATCGTAGGTGAGCTTGGGGAGATGCCGGCTAAGATTTGGTGACTTAGGGGTGCAGAGGGGGTAGCTCTGAGTCCAGAAACTTTGTGGTGTGATCCGGGATAGATTCAGTTAGGCATCCCTGCTAGAAGTAAGGAGCTATGTGGGGGATGGTATGGGAGGCCACCTGTGTTTTCCTTCCAGCCCTGTTGGGTGTTTTAAATAATCACCTTACTTTTCTTACAATGGAGATCCTTCCACCAAGTGGCCAGCCTCTGTCACCTCTCCTTTCATATTTGTTCATCTGTATAACAAGGGTGAAGTGGGTGGGGCTGGACTGGATGATCCCTGGCATTCTCTTTGGCCCTCTGAATCCAGCGGCAGAAAGGTAAGGGCCTCCAGGGCTTAGGTCTACAGATGTTGCCAGTAGGAACTAGCTGGCCCCTGATGCCACTGATCCTACCAATCATGGTCCTTGGGAGGGAGATCTTGGTGCAGGCCAAGCCAGTTAGGATGACCAACACTAAGCTTGTCTGTTCTGGTCCGCACACTGATTTCTTTTAGGTCTGGCCTCAGCTTTTCTATGCCCAGGAATGGCTGCTTGATTAGGGCCTATATATTGTGCATTCCCTACCACTGCTGTGCCCCAGGCTCCAGAGGGGCGCATCTTCTCTGGGCTGATCCCAGGCCAATGCAGACCCAGAAGTGCAAAAGTGCAGAGTTCATTCTCTAAGGAAGCAGAAAGAAAGGAAGGAAGGGAGGTAAAAGAAGAGGGGAGGTGGAGGAGTCATTTCTTGATGTGGAGTCAGCTGGTAAAGTTAGAGGGGCCATGTGAGCCTCTCATGCTAACTCCTCATTTTTCTGAAGCCCAGAAAGGGAACTGACTTGCCCAGAGTGGCTCAGGTCACACAGAGCTGACGGAAACCAGGGTTCAGAAGCAAGGCTTGGTGTTTTGCCCAGTGCCCCCTGCCACGCCCCTTCTGGAGTTTCATTTCCTATGTATTTAGGATGGGAGTGAGGACAGGAGGGCAGGGAATGAGCTGGTCCCTTGGGATTCTAGCTGCTACTGCTGCCCATCCTCCTCCTGGTCAACTCGTAAACAAGTCTAGTTCCCAGGCAGCCAGCCAGCCTGGGGAGCCAGACCCAGACCAGAAACTGGCTCTGGGCAGCCCCCTCAACCCCAGCCCCACCTCCTGACAGGCCCTGCTCTTCCTACTCCTCACGATTCCTCCCCTATCTCTAGCCCCTGGGAAGCAGACGAGGTCAGGAGATTTTCAGAGGTCAGGAGATTTTCAGGAGATTTTCGCCTTTCTCCCTTGCTTGTCCTCACTCCTTCCTGCTTTCCTAGGAGAAGAGGAGGAGGGAGAGGAGAGAGATGGGGCAGAGTAACCTTGGGAAGATAAGGCCAGTCAACCTTGGGAAAGCAGGGAGTTAGCAGAGGGCAGGGTTGAGGAGGGGGACTGAGGAACTTAGCAGCAGGGACAGTAGGGGTGGGGAGGATGAGTTTGCAGAGCCCCAGACTCCCAGGTGGAGTCCTAGACATACAAGTCCATGGGAAGAGCTGGACAACTGCAGAGAGGACTTATTCTCTGCCTCCAAATCCTAATGGGGGAAAAAATGTCTGAGGAAATGAATTAGAAATCATGAAATAACATGTGGACAAGGGCTTGGGCTCAAGTGAGGAACTTCTCCCCAGATGGCTCATTCATTCATTTAAAAATGTATATTAAATGGTGTTCATTGTAGTATAATACACTACATATATTAATATTATTCATATATAACATAGAATTCATAATAGGCAAATTTTAATAATAAGAATTGGGGGGAAATATGAATTAAGAACCTAAAAATCTGCCAGGGGAGTCAAAGGAAAATAAGACAGACTTAACTCTCAAGGAGCTCATGTCTGCTGACGCTGGACAACCATGCTGGAAGCTGCCTCAAATCTTTTTTATAATTAGTTGGGATAGATAGATGGATAGATCCAGAGAGACAGATCAACTCTCAAAGTCACTGGGCCATTGGGAACCTACCCCAGCCCACTCTTCGCTGCTCCCTCCATTGTTAATTCTCTAGGTTGGGAAGGGGTGGGGGCTGGTGCTGAGCAGGTCCTAAGTACATGGAGGGAAGGTCTGGGCTGTAAGTCTCTCCCCTGAGGAGAGATGTCTGGTTCCTGAACTACTTGGGTAGGGATGATGACAGCAACCTGATCATGTGTGTGTGTGTGTGGGGGGGTAGTATAGACCTTAAAGGACTGAGCTTACACATCTTTCTGCAACCACCTCTTTAAGCATCTCACTCCTCAGTGTTGAGAGTTCTACCTTAAGACCTAAATTCCTCTTGCTGCTATTTAAGACCATTACATCTCATTGTTGTGGGGCCAGAACATGCCTGGGCAGCCTGTGCTTGTGGAGCAAATGGGGACAGTGGGGCGGATATGCACTAAAACAAAACCAGAAAGTAGGTCACTTTGACCTTTGACACTATTTACTACCACCATTCTCCTCTACAATTTCTATCTCCTGGTGCCTCCTCTCCCAACCCAGAGTCCTTTTTCTGCCCTCTGCAGAAGGGTTTTTGGATGGTCTTAAATTACTCCTGGTTCTCAAGTACTTTGCTCACTTATTCTCTAAGACAGGGATCCCAGCTAAGTGTTCAAATAGAAGCAATCGGATTAAAGCAATTCCCCCCAGGTATGAATCCCTACTTGATTTAACCTTCAGGGGTCTGGTATGTGGCAGCTCTCTCCTAAGGCCGAGTGAAGGCCAGGAGTGGAGGAATTCCTGAATGTGTGTGGACCTTCCCATGAGGTCATCACCCACCAAGCCACACACTGTCCCCCGTCCCCAATCAGTTATGTCACTCAAGTGTGCAGGGCTTGGCTCCCTGCCATCCTGCTCTGGGAAGCCCACAGACCCTGGAACAGGAGAAGGGTCAGTGTCCCCTACTTCCCAATAATGCTTCAGAGACTTGGTCCCCAGCTCCTTCCTCCTGCTCCCCAGTTAGGGGAAGCAGAGGCCATCAGGGTGGGAGAGCCCACCTTAGAGGTCAAAGCCCAGCCCTCGCATTTTATAGGAGAAACTTGGGCCAGAGGGGTGTATGTGACTTTCCTCAGAGGTTCCATTCCGTAGCCATGCTAATATCTCATGGCGTTCTGTCTCCCTGGAATTGGCCCTGACTTTCATCAGATCTGTTCGGCTGACACATATCCAGTTTGTGGTCCACTAGGACCGGATCCTTCCCTGACACTGCCTACTTTTCTTTGGTGTCTCCTTATGACACATGCTTTCTTTCCCTTCACAGCCTTCTTGCTCTTTTGTCTGCTAATTTTCTCCTTGTCTCCCTTTTGGGCTAGGCCTATTGAATTTTAACCTTGGCCTACCTGGCCAGCTGCCTTCACCTTGAGTCAAATTCCTATAGGGATTTATTAATGAAGATGTACACAGAAGGATAAGACTGATTCCTTGCTCCATAGCAATTTTCAGTCTAGAATCTTGTTAAGAGGGGACACAGACAGGGAATGGTAAGAAAGCAGAAAGGAATCTCAAGCTCAGTTGGGGGTAGGGTGGGGAGGCATGTCACAGCTCCTGGCTGTGGGCTGAGTGGGGCTGGTCTTCGTCCCCTCCACCCCAAGCCCTTTTTTTTGTGTTACACCCCTAACCTGATGTTCTCTGCTCCACAGGGCCGTGGGCAGCCCCTTGGTCATGGACCCTACCAGCATCTGCAGGAAGGCACGGCGGCTGGCTGGGCGGCAGGCAGAGTTGTGCCAGGCGGAGCCGGAAGTAGTGGCAGAGCTAGCCCGGGGCGCCAGGCTCGGGGTCCGAGAGTGCCAGTTCCAGTTTCGCTTCCGCCGCTGGAACTGCTCCAGCCACAGCAAGGCCTTTGGCCGCATCCTGCAGCAGGGTCAGTGTGGGGAGGGGGTGGGAGTGGGGCTGCTTTCTTCTCGCTGGGGGACCAGAGGAGATGGGAGCTGGTTTGGGGAGGCTGCCTGAGACCCACCGCCCCCTGGGGTCTGGGCACCCTGCCTGACCCTGTCTCCCAGGCCTTTCCTGAGGCCTCCACACCGCCCCGCCCACCGCAGGTCCTGGGCCTCAGCTGCGGTCCTGCGCGCTGACTGCTCTTCCCTGCACCCGCAGACATTCGGGAGACGGCCTTCGTGTTTGCGATCACGGCGGCGGGCGCCAGCCACGCGGTCACACAGGCCTGTTCCATGGGAGAGCTGCTGCAGTGCGGCTGCCAGGCGCCTCGCGGACGGGCCCCACCCCGGCCCTCTGGCCTGCCCGGCACCCCAGGGCCCCCTGGCCCCGCGGGCTCCCAGGAAGGCAGCGCCGCGTGGGAATGGGGAGGCTGCGGCGACGACGTGGACTTCGGGGATGAGAAGTCCAGGCTCTTTATGGACGCGAGGCACAAGCGGGGACGCGGAGACATCCGCGCGTTGGTGCAACTGCACAACAACGAGGCGGGCCGGCTGGTGCGTACGGGCAGGAAAGTGGAAGTGTGTGTGGGGAGAGTGTGGTGTGTGTAGGGGTGTGTCTGTGGAAGTGTGGGCTTGAGTGCGGGTGTGTAGGTGTAGGGGTGTGTTAATGTGCGTGGGAGTGAGCATGGGCTGAGGGGCACGCGTTAGATTGGCTGGGAGCTTGGATGAGCATATGGGGGGTGACGCGCCCGCATAGAAAAGGGGTAACTTGGGGGTCTGGGAAGGCTTGATGCTGGGTGGTACAGTGGGCAGAGTGGGGAGAGGACACTCAGGGAATAGCACTGAGGGCCTGTAGGGATCCAAGGAAGGGAGGACATAGCTCTGAGACAGGACAGGTTAAGCAAAGCTTGGGGTGCCAGGGCAGGGGCAAGGGACGGATGAGGGATGAGGGGCAGGGGAGGGGAAGAGGGAGGCAAGGCTGGAGATGAAAGATGGGAGAGAAGCTGGAACAAAGGTCTGGGGCCTGGAGGTAGGGAAGACGGGGAGTGAGGGAGACCTAGAAAGGGCTAGAACAGGCTGAGGGGCAATGGGCTTGGAAAGGAGTGAAGGACAAGAAGCCAATCCTGGGGTCCGGCAGAGGCCAGGACAGCCATAACTGTTGCTGGACACTTGCCAACTGGCTGCCCAGCAACCCCTGACCAAGTCTCACCTACCCAGAGCCATGGTAGCCTCTCCCCTCTCCTCTGACATGAGGAGGACCCCAGGAGCTCTTGTTTAGGGGCAAGAAGCCTAACTGGGTGAGATGGTTCCAGGGGAGAGTCAGGGGAGAAGTGGGGAGCAAGGGGGGGCACATGTCTGTAGGTCAAGTTGGCCCTCCGACTCTGAGCTTCCAGGGATGATTTTCCTGGATCATCTAACCCGTAAATCTCTAGTAGGGTTGTGAATCTTAGACCCCAGCTTGAGACAAGAACAGCAAATAAGGGGGAGGGTTTCTGGGTTCCCTTCTCTGTAATACATTCCCAGTGGGTCCTCCTGCACCCTATACCTCTGGTCTAGGGTCCTCTAGGGACATCACCACACACACCCTGTGTCCTCTAGGGTTTGGGGCCTGAGGCATCGGGTGGGGGGTTGTGGGGAAGGGGCCCAGACAAGAATGTCCAGACAGGCCCAAATACCTGTTGGGGAGAGTTGGGGAGGGGTGGCGTAGACAGACGCCCAGGCGGCTGGCTATGCGGTCTCTGCTCAGCCCTGCCTGGGGCGTGAGGGGCAGGAATGAGGGGGCTGGGCTGGCAGGAGGGCTAGGCTTCAACAGCTGCCACCTCTCCCCCTCCTCCAGAATCTCACCCCTACCGTCCATTCTGCTTTCTCTCCCACCCCCTGTCTTTGGATCCTGGAATCTCTGCGCTACATACTGTTCTCCCACTCCTCACTTCTCTTACCCCTCCATCCTTATTCTTCCTCCTCCTCCTTTCTGAACTGTCTCTTCCTTGATTTCCTGCTCCCCACCTTGCGCTCTTTTTTTTCTTTTTGGTCTGCATTTTCCTCTCTTCTGTTCACCTACCACCCCCAATCCTATTTTCTGTCCTTTCTGTGTCCCCATCCGCCCGCCCCTCTGCTCCCCGCAGGCCGTGAGGAGCCATACGCGCACGGAGTGCAAGTGCCACGGACTGTCCGGCTCGTGCGCGCTGCGCACCTGCTGGCAGAAGCTGCCCCCGTTCCGCGAGGTGGGCGCGCGGCTGCTGGAGCGCTTCCACGGCGCCTCGCGCGTCATGGGTACCAACGACGGCAAGGCCCTGCTGCCCGCCGTCCGCACGCTCAAGCCGCCGGGCCGCGCCGACCTCCTCTACGCGGCGGACTCGCCGGACTTCTGCGCCCCCAACCGGCGCACCGGCTCGCCGGGCACTCGCGGCCGCGCCTGCAATAGCAGTGCCCCGGACCTGAGCGGCTGCGACCTGTTGTGCTGCGGCCGCGGGCACCGCCAGGAGAGCGTGCAGCTAGAGGAGAACTGCCTGTGCCGCTTCCACTGGTGCTGCGTAGTGCAGTGCCACCGCTGCCGCGTGCGCAAGGAGCTCAGCCTTTGCCTCTGACCCGCGGTCCTGGCCCTAAACTCGCTGCGCGGAGCCGCCTCTCGCACCTGCGGGACCTCAGGGCTCCAGCAGGGGGCGCTGGCCGGCCTGGCCTCTCCCTGCCGAAGGCCTTCTCCCAGGCCTCTGGAAACCGCAGGGGGCTTGAGAAGTACGGCTGCCCGCGAAGGCCACGGGCGCCTGGCAGCCCCCGAAAGGCGCTGGGGGAGTTTCTGAGGAAGACTATACCAGCCCTTCCTGCCCTTGGTCCCCAGGTGGAAACCAAAAAGCCAGTCTCTAGGCCCCTGGATGTGAGGCTCCTCAGAACTGCTGGCCATGGGATAGGCGGGTGAATTTAGTATCAATAAAGATATTTAAACCAATAGAACTGGACCCACAGTTTGGGAGGAGGCTGATCTCCTGTGGGCTGCCAGAAGGCCAGGCTCCGGAAGCAGTGTGTAAAGGGAGGTGGTTTTGATGGAACTAGGGTCTCGGGGACATTATACTGGGTCTCTGTCCCATCCCTCTCTAACTGGGTTGGGTTCTCCTGGAAACCCTCCCTTGGCACTCTTGTTCACTCTTGCCACACGTCTGGGACCTGGATCTGCATTTGGGGAAGAAATAGCGATTCCTCTTTATTAAAAGGACAGAGTGAAAGGGAGAGTCTAGGAAAGGGGACCAGAAGCCTCTGGTGGTGTGCTCAGCTCTGGGGTGAGCCCTTGTCTTAATATTTAGGGGATTGTGTCTGTTTCTGTGACCCCTGGGGAACTCAAGGGTAGACTTTTAAGGTCATGCAAGCCCATAGGATTAAAGCACTTTATAAACTGTATAATGTGATGGAAATATGTTATTAACAACGCCAGATTTTGTTACTGTCAAAATTAGCACCCCCATTAGCATTGCAAAGACTGTCCAAAACAGCATTCTAATACTCTTAGAGGGAGAGGAAGTGAGTTTGTCTTGGGTCTCAGAGCTCTCCAGTGATCTTGGTCCTCTCTATGTGTCTAGCTTGGGCTTCCTCACAGCATGGTGGCCTTAGGGTAATCAGACTCCTTACATAAGACTGACTTTCAAAAGAGAGTGTACCAAGCTTGAAGGCAGAACCTCCTTTTAAGGTCCAATGTAGGAAGTTACATAGCATCACTGTCATTCTCTATTGGTTGAAATAAGTCACAGAGCCAGCTAAAATTCAAAAGGAGGGGAAATAGCTAACACTTCTCCATGGAAGGAGTGGCAAAGAATTTGCAGCCATTATAATCCATCCCACACCCTCATAAGATTGTTGGAAGGATTTTTTTTTTGAGATATTCAAGCACTTAACATAGCATTTGACACATAATAATTTATGTCAAATTTATGTTTAATAATTGGTAGTTACTGTGAGAATGAGTACAGAGAGGTGATGCTTTGCAGGTATTGAGCAGGCCCTGATTGAAAATGAAGATACCCAACTTTTAGCAGAGACCAAAGGGAATTAATGAATGGCTCTCATACCTGGGAAGTCCAGGGATAAATCTGAATTCAGGTACAGCTGAAATCAGGGGCTCAAATGATGTCACAGGTCTCTCTCATCTCCTTGCCTCATTGCCCTTGTATCTGTTGTTTATGCATATCTCCGCCTCTCCTTGCATACTGTCCTCATTCTCTCCTCAGCAGACTTTCTCCATGCGACAGCTCTATGCCTATGTTCTTAGAGCTGTTGATTCAAAATAAGAAGACCGGCCTTCCCAGTTATCTCCAGCAGAAGGCCCAAGGAAGACCCCAATTCATTCAGCTTGGTCATTTGCCTAACCCCGAACCGATAATGGTGTGCAGGGAGATGTACTACTATGACTGGGATTGGCAGCCTCCTAGAATGGAATGGACAGTGGGGCTCAGGAAGGAAAGCAGAGTTCTTCAAATGAAATGGAAGGAAGCGGAACTCATCCTGGATGAGCTTAACCATGCTGTCTAGTACGTCCACCCCTCCCGCACAATGCCCCACAATGTCAGGTTGCAGTGGGAAGGATGGGGGGCATCTGGGTTTTCCTTTCTGCCTCCTCCTGGCTCCCTCAGGTCAAATGCCTGGGCCTTGGGCAAGTCATGAAGAATTTGGGCTCAGAACCTCTTGACCAAAGGAGACTCTGTTTACTTACCAAGGGGTAGAGTGGAGAGTGGAGCTACACTGTGGGCCACACAGAGAGAAATGAAGTTCCCTGAGGGCAGGATTTATAATCACCGGTCTGCCTTCCCCAAAGCTCTGTGCTTGACCTTTAAAAAACGAACAAAAAACCCCTGCATTTCTCTCAGAGGCCACCAGGGGGCACGCAAAGCCCAGCTTCCCTATCAACAGGGAGAGACAGGACCTGCAGGACATCTGGGGAATTCAGAGAGTGGTGGGTAGAAGACGGCTTGATTGGAAGGAAGCAAGGAGACCTGTGGACCTCTGGACTGGCCCAGCGGTCCCAGACTATCTGGGACCTCTGGACTGGCCCAGCAAAGGGCTGGGACGCCAGCTTCCCAGTCGCTACCACTGTCAGGTCCTGGAGGGGTAAGATGGGATGGGTGATTCTGGATATCTTTCTCCATGATGCCACAGAGGGAAACTGGGGCAGTGGCATGAACTAACACCACCCCAAGCAGGTTAAAAGGAGTCCAGAGGAAGTAGTACGGTACCGTGAAAAAGGCCTAGTTTGCTAGCTTGACTTTAGCCAAGTCAGTTCACCTGTCTGAGCCTCAGTCTTCCTGTCATGAAATAGGGGTGCCTGATCTTAGTACATTGTGAGGGTGCATTTCACTTTTTAAACTGCTAGCCACTTGTGCATGGTCCATCTTCTGTGATCAAGCCCTGAAGGAGTCTGGGAACTGCCTTCTATGAAGGATGAGAGCAGACACCATTGGGACCATTAGCCTGGTCCTCTTTGAGCTCAGAGATGGCCCTGTGCTCTCGTGCTGCTGCCTGGGAAGGGGTTGGAGGCAAAGCTCAGCCCCATCACCATCACCCCCCCCCCTTGCTCACCCAGCTGCTCAGCCCCAGGCACAGTCTGAACCATCAAGGTCCCCTGCGGGCTGAGTAGTGGGCAACATGTGGAACTGGGGAGATGGGGGAAAAGAGCACAGAGCCACCCCAGATGTGTGCGTGACCACATCAGGAACAGGAGGAATGCAGGCAGATGGGTGAGGAGGCTGGGTGGAAGTCTAGGATCAGCCTGAGGCCAAGGGCTCAGGAAACATCTCCCTTTCCCTTCAATGACCAAATATATTAGGAGTTTGGGAGACTGAAGCAGCAAGCTATTTTCCCTTACCTTGTTGGGGGGGTGTCCCTGGGGCCTGGACAATGGGACAAAGAGCCCCCTATCAGTCTTGGCTCCCTCCCTCTCTTCTTCACTAAGACAAACTTCAGCTGAGCATCAGGACTGAGCCAGGGCTGGACTGGGTTAGACTAGGGCTGTGAGGGTCCCACCTGTTCCCACCCTGGTGCCTCCCCCTGGCCCTCCTTCCCTGCGACCTCCTCCAGAGCTGCCGCAGCTGGAACCATTCTCCAAGCTGCCTTTCATCCCCGGTGCTCCCCCACCCCAGTGGCCCCTGTAATTGTGGTCTCAGGCGGCGGCTGCGGGGGCTGGGGCTGGGCTGAGGGCCAGAGCAGGGACAGGGCTGGGGCGGGGACTGGAGGCTGCTGATAGGGGCTTGGCCATGGTTTGGGTCATATGGGGTTGGGGCCCTAGCTACAGACACTCTCTCTGGGCCTCATTCACATACATGCCAAGGCTCTGCGCCTATGTATACCCTCTGCTCCCTGGACTGAGAAGTGCCCCAGACTTGGGCTCTCTTAGGCCCTCATGACATCAGGCCAGAACTACGCCTGAATGCAAGCCTTGGGAATCATTATTTGCCCTCTGGGTTTTTCAAAGAAAAGGTCTTTTCTGTCTCCATTGCGCCTCTATGTTTTATGCAAAGTGGAGGTGGGGGAGCCGAGAGACCCTCCCTCGTGAGAGGGAGGCCAAAGGAAAAAATTAGCTGCTCGGCCAGGTTAGCAGTGTTCCTCAAAGGTGGGCCCCACCGAAATCACTTGGGTTACTGGTTAGAAATGCAGAACCCTGGGCCTTCTCCTAGAAGGGCTGATTCAGCTGCGTGGGGCCTGGAATCAGTATTTCCCACAATGACCTCCCCCAGGGAATACCTATGACGCCTCAAGCATGGGAAATGCTAATGTGAGCACTGAATAGGGAGCAGGGAGATCTGTGACTGGATTATGAACCCTTTCTCTGTGTCATGTTGGGACTGTTCCTAATCCTTTCTGGGCCTCAGTTTCCCCAACAGCCAATGAGAACAAGACTCTCCAGCCTGCTGCTGCCCTCTCCCATCCTGGGTTCTTGCCTCCTTCCTGTGCTGAGTCTGATCCTACCTTGTCCCCACCCATTCCCTTCCCAAACTCTAGTCCCAAGCTGTCCCTGTCCCTGTAACATAGTGGGGGAGAGTGGGGAGGGCAGGGGGCAGCTTGGGTCAAATAAGGCTCTGGATGACGCAGTCTGCTTCCTGCCCCCGGCTGTTTTCCTGCTGTCCAGCCAGACTGCTCCCCCCAACTGCCCCACCCCCACCCCCAGCAGCCTCAAGCCCTTAATTCCTGACAGCTGCGGTGACTGCCGGCAGAGATGGGGGAAAGGAGGGAGAAGTATGCCGTCAGCCTGCTGTTGTTCAGGCTGCCCCCACCACCTGACAGTCTGGGGACAGGGAAGGCCCCACCCTTCTCCTCCAATTCCCTAGGGATGGGCAATTCCAGGAATGGGCCCCTTTTGTCTCTGAGCCCAGAGGCTCTGATGGAGTTCTGTTCCTAATCCAGGAGGGGCTCTCTTCAGAGAGAGGGGGCACTGGGGTGGGAGGGATGTGTGTGTATAGAGTGGGAGGCTTGTGCCCATTTTACAGAAGAGGATGCTGAGGCCACAGCAAGAGTAGGATCCACTATCAGGCCCAGGTTAGAACCAGAAACAGAAGCCAGAACATTTCTCCTTCTGGCTCTCAGGCCTTTGCCTGGGCCCAGCACATTTGCTCCACATTGAGGAGGGGCCCAGTGTTCAGCTGGGGTCAGAGGACAGGAAGGGATCCCAGAGAGGAGTAGGCCTAAGCTAGGATGCTGGTATTGGGGCACTCCTAGGGGACCATGTGCAGATGGGGCCAGCGTAGGGCCAAGACAAGACTCAGAGCATCCTCAGGCACAAGCAAGCAGCACTGGCTGCACTGGGAGCAGGAGAACTGGATTCAATTCCAGCTCTTCCTCTAATTTGCTGTGTGATCTTAAGTAAGACATGACCCTCTCTGAGCCTCAGTATTTTCTTGTGAAATAAAGGGGGGCTAAGTAAGATGATCTCTTCCAGGATTAAAAGTCTCTCTAATCCCCCCTTCCCAGGGTGTGCCACTCCAGGGTGCTCTGCTACCAAATAAGCATTTACTGGAGGCCTGATGTGACACTTTTGCCTTCATTGGCTCACTGACTAGATTAAATGGGCTTTATTAACCTCATTTCCCAAAAGGGCAGAAGGTGTCTTAGTGAGCAAGGGGCACCTGTTTAAGGTCACACAGCAAAGGAGAGAAAGAGCCAAAGGCTGCCAAATCCCTTTACAGGACCCCACACCTGCCTCACACACTGCAGGCCTGGGGGGAAGTCCCTCTTCAGGTGAGCAAGGGGAAACAGAGGGGCCAGCCCCTCCCCTGCAGCCTCTGCAGGTGTGTGTTGGGGTGGGGTGGGTGGGGGCTCTCCTCAGCAGCTGCTTCTCCGCCAGGCACACACACCTCATGGTAACACACACCTTCCCCACACAAACCAGCGCCCCGCAAACACGTATACCCGCGCACGGACCCCAACACCTCTCCTTCCCCGCCCTTGGCACAGCCGCTCCCACCCCCAGTCCCAAGCGGACGCAGTGGCCTCAGGACGCGCGTACACGCCTCCACCCCTCAGTCGTGACGTCACGTGGGGTAGAGCCCTGAGACACTAAATGGGGGGGGTGGAAGGGGAGGCGGCAGAACTCCCCGAGCGGGACAGTCACTCACTCTCCGGGCCGCGGGGCCGGGCACCGACAGCGCCGCGCCCCCGATCCCGCCTCGCGCGCCCTTGGAAGCGCAGGCTCCCGGCGCTGCGCTGGGGGGCTCCCCAGCACCCCGACCTCAAGTCCCCAGCTTGTTGCACCTCCGGGCCCCCCTTATCCTCGAGAGACACCGGGAGTTGTCGAAGGGGGGCCTCGGGAAATTCCCCGGACCCCTGTGCCAGGAGGTGCCCAGCTCGCCCGCTCTTCACCCTCCCCCCACCCCCACCCCCCCGAGGGCGGTGCCCGGGGGCGCTGCCCCATGGAGCGGGGAGGCGGGCGCCGTCTACTCCGGGAGCCCTGACCCGAGTCGGAGCCGTGTGTCGCAGCCGCCCCGACCCCCGTCGATCATGCGCCGCCGCCCCTGGCTCGCCAGTCCCACCGGGCTGTGAGCCCCCCACTTCCAGCCCGTCACGGCCCGCGCGCCATGGGCAGCGCCCACCCTCGCCCCTGGCTGCGGCTCCGACCCCGGCCCCAGCCGCGGCCCGAGCTCTGGGCGCTCCTGTTCTTCCTACTGCTGCTGGCTGCTGCCGTGCCCAGGTGAGCCCTCACCTCATGCTCCGCCTCCTGGAGAGCTGGGACCCCGGGGGGCCAGCCGCAGGGGCCTGTGGTGCTCCTGCTGGGGCAAAAGACCCTAGAAAGAGGGAGGGACAGGGTCACAGGAAAGTGCTGGTGCCAAACGAAAGACTGTGAGCACCCTCACAGGAGGGAGTTGGACGGGTGATAGGATATGAGTAGTCCAGGAGTCAGGGCAGTGCCCAGGAGAGTGATGGCAACTAGCAGGGGAGCTGTATGTGGGGGGAGCAAGTGCCAACCTGGAGCCCTTGCCATGCTGGGGGAATGCACCCCTACCCCAGGAATCAGCTCAAGCTGCCTCACTCTACCTTGCAGATCACCCCCTGGCAGGAGCAGGGGTTGGGGGGCTTGAAGGGTGTAGCCCAGGTGGGGTCAGTGAGAAACTGCAGCTGGAAGAGCTGTGTGTGTGTGTGTGTGTGTGTGTGTGTGTGTGTGTGTGTGTGTAAGATCAAGTGAGCCCATGATCCCAGTAAGCTGTGTCAGTAAACAGCAGTTTATATGTATGCGCATGTGCGACTGTGAGATCTCATGGATCAATGTATGTTAAGATGAACACATGTGTAAATGTGTCTTTGTGTGTGTCTGCAGCTATGGCTGATGCAGTGTGCATGTGTGTAAGTGTTCCTGGGTCTGTGTGTCCACCACAATGTGTGCAGATGTGTGTCTGCGTGAATGTGACTATCTGAAGCATGCATTTGGGACTGGGCTCCTGGGGGACCTTATGTGCATGGGCATCTATGCCTGGGGATGTACTTACGAAATACTATGTGCTCAGCCATAGCAGACATGTGTGCCTTTGCTTGTTTACCTGTGTGGGTGTGCAGCTGGGTGGGTTGTTTTGGAGTGGATAATAGTAAGGAGGTCAAGGAAAGAAGAATGTTTAGGAGTGTACTGATGGGCCCAACCTTCAGAAGCAGAAGTTGGAACAGAGTGATTATGGCTTTTGGGGCAGAGTGTGTTGTTAGATGGGGCCCTCCTGGCCCCCCAGAACAGTTACCCACCCCACCCCACATGCCTGCAGGTCAGCACCCAACGACATCCTGGGCCTCCGCCTGCCCCCGGAGCCCGTGCTCAACGCCAACACAGTGTGCCTGACATTGCCAGGCCTGAGCCGGCGGCAAATGGAGGTGTGTGTGCGTCACCCTGACGTGGCCGCCTCAGCCATCCAGGGCATCCAGATCGCCATCCACGAGTGCCAACATCAGTTCCGGGACCAGCGCTGGAACTGCTCTAGTCTTGAGACTCGCAATAAGATCCCCTACGAGAGTCCCATCTTCAGCAGAGGTAGCACCCCTCACCCCTGCGCCCTGCTCCCCTGCCTGCCCCATCCAGCACCTCCATCCCAGAATCCATTCTCAGCCATCCCTAACCCACTCCCTCATGCTGGCAGCACCCCCTCCCATGCGCCTATCTGCAGCCATGCTGCTCTCCTGCCTCTTTCTGATCTCAGAAAGGCCATGGGGGCATACGAATGGGGCAGATGTGGCTCCAGGCTGGGCTGTGTGGGCCGAGGGTGGCAGATGCCATGTCTGAGAACTGCACTCCTTAGTCACGCTGGCCCATCACTGACACCACATGTCTCAGGCCCAGGAAATAACCATATCTGTCACCTCCCTCTATTTACTCTCTACTTAGTAAACCGCATTTAGGATGGAGAGCCTATGAGAAAGAACCCAGAATCAGCACCAGGAGGGTTTGGGGGCCTTCTGCCAAATAGTACAGGTGGGGAAGCCTGGGCAGGTGAAATGTCTGTACTTCTGCAGAAGCTCTTCCTGGTGGGGTACACCACTAACCTGTGTGTCATCCTCTGCTGCCCCCGAAAACACCGATCTCTGAATCAGAGGCACTGGGCCTGTGTGCTGTTGTGCGTGGCTCCTGCCCAGCAGGGCTGACAGCCCTGTCAACCCCTCTTCCCCTCACAGCTCAGAGAAGCCACAGCCCACTCCCTGTCCTCCCTCCCCAACTTCTGGGTGACCCAGGCCCACCTTGATAATACTTAGAGTGGTTTGGGTTGGAGAGGGCAGGAGGTTTTGTCACTCACTTCTGCTCACATCCACCTCCTGGCCTGGTTGGTATCTTAGGCCTTGACTTAGATCTTCTGGGAAAGATGGGGGCTCTGCCTCTTGGATGGCCCTAGCTGGGTATGTATCTGTCCTCCTTTCACTTGCTTGGATGGGACGGTGATCTCGTGGCCCTGGTTCCTTGGGACTTGTCCAATTCTCAGTTGACAGTTGAGGTGGAGGGGTACCCATATCCTGTAGCCTTGGGTCCTGAGGCTTCTGGAAGAGTCAGGCTCCAATGTACCCCAACTTCGGAAAGAACTCAGAAAGCCAGAGCCTTTCCCTTTTCACCAGGATCCCGTTTGCACCCCGTGGGCCCCCAAGTCAGGGGCCACTTCAGCCTCCCGCAGCCCAGCCACAGGCCGCCCGCCCCGCCCCCGCGCGCTCCTTCCTCCCTCCCCCGCGCGCCCGAGGCGCTGTTTCTACCCGGGCCGAGCCCAGCCCGACGCGTGTGGCGGCATGCAGCCGCGAACTAATCCCCGCGGGCCGCGGCAGACGGCTCCCGGCCCCAGCCGCGCGGCTCTCGGAGAGGGCGCCCCCCACCCTGCCCCGCGCTCCCGCCCCGCTCTCCCCGCCGCAGCCCGCGCCCCTCCAGCCGTCTAGGAGAGGCTGCCAGGCCCGGCCGCCCGCCTGCCCAGCTCGGACCACGCGCCCCTCCCTGTCCCGCCGCCCGCGCGCGCTGACACGAAGTGACAGGCCTCTGCATCATTCATGCCCCGGCGGGCCGGGCCGGGGCTCACCGCCGCTGCGCGCCCGCTCCCACCCTCGGGTTTCTAGGTCACCCGCGCTCCCCGCAGCCCCGTTTCCCCCTGAGGCCCTCGGGGCCCCGGAGAGGACTCAGCAGCCCTTGCTTCGGTTTCCGCTCACTGGGGACTTGGGTAGTCGCTGAGGTTTTCACCCTTGCCGCTTGGGGTTAGGCAAGGCAAGCCAAGCTCTTACTCCCTCTCCTCGGGCGTCCCCTGTGGTCCTCTTCCTTCTGGACTGAGTGAACCCGGGCGTCCTGATTGGCGCGCCAGGTCAGACCTGTGCGGCCTGCTGAAGGGGTCTTTGAAACTTGGGGGCGAGTTCAGAGCGGTGCAACCGCGCGGGGTTGGCTGGGCGCCAGGCGCTCTCGGGTTCACCTGCAGTTTAATAAGCTGGAGGTGAGCTGGGGGGACGAGTGGGGGGAGAGGTTAGGGGTGGAGGGGCGAGACTTGCCGGGGCTAGCCAGGCCGGGGAGGCACCCTGCGCGGGGAGGATTGGGACAGCAGCTCCTGGGCTCTGGCAGCGGGCTGGGCTCCTTCCCTGGGCATTGGAACACCCGCCTACTTCTGTGGCTTTGGCTCCCCTCAACCCCAACACCTCACACCTCATTTCTACCTCTCCTCCTCGGAGGGGACTCTAGGCTTCTGGAAAGAAATCTGCCATTCCTCTTCTCTGGCTACCACTACACCCCTCCCCCACTCCTACTTCCCAGTTCACCTTCTTCCAGCGTCATTTTCTGGTCAGTCTTAGCCTATCTCCTGGAGACCTAGCTAATCTGAATCCCATGAGGCTACTCGGTGGCAGGCAGCCCCTGGTCTAGGTCCTTCCAGGAGGAGTCTCCCTTCTTTTCAAACTATGGATTGTCCATTGTGGGGACAGGTGACCACTGTTTCCCTCAAGTGGACTATCAGGATGCTGACCTCTTTTCTGACCCAGGTTACCAATGGGGTTGGTAACCCTCTTAAACATGTATGCCATGTTTAAATTTCAGGGACTACTGGGGGTGAGGGAGGTGGTCTTCCTTAGTGCTGTTACTGTCATCTAATTGTCCTGACACCTTCCCCGAGATGGGTTGGGCTGGAGGGATGCAGTTCTGATAAAGGAGGTGGGAGAACAGCACTTGAACACCTGGAGTGGACAAGCCCTGGAAGGTGAGGTAGATAATGGGGCTTTACCTAGCCAAGGAGAGAGGTGCTGGGGTGGGAGCAGGGATAGGGGCCTCCAGGGGGCTAGAGAGGGTCAGAAGAAGCTGTGGGAGGGCCCCAAGCCCATGCTAGCTGTTTCACCTAGCCCAGGGGCAGCAATGACCTAAGTGCCAACAGCACTGCTATCCCCAGCTTTTTGTACTGAGAACTCAGATGGTTGGTGCCTGGGTTAAGTGCTGGGCAGAACATCTGCTAGAGGGGAGCTCTTCACTATGAGGAACAGAGAACCTCTCCATCTCTCTAAGGATGTGGGGACAGGAGGGAAATTTGAGGAAGGGGCTACAGGGGGCTGGGCTCAGAGCAGTGAAAGAGGGATGAGAGGTCAGGGAGAGGCTTGATGGAGGGGAGTGCAATAGATTCACAAAGCAGGCCCGAGGAGCTCCCACATGGTTTGGTACTGCCTCCCTAAGGCCCAGACCCATTGGGAATGGATGGAAAAAGGGGGCGTGAGGCCCTGCAGCCTGCAGCTGGGCTCCCAGCCCCGGGGAAGTCAGCAGTCTGAGTGTCCAGGATCTGCTCTCCAAGGCCCTGGCTCATTCTTCTCACCTACCTTTTACATTCACCTTCGGGGCTTGGGGTGGTGATCAGATGGGGAAAATGAGGCACACGCACTCATATCCCAGGATCACCTAAGGTTCTATTATTTTAATGACATCGAATAAATTAGCCAGCATGTATTAAGCACCTGCTGTGTGTTGGTCACTGTTCTATAGCACTTCATCTACGCTTTAGGATCTTCAAACAGTACCTAGTGAATACTAGGTCCTATTCCTATCCTTATTTTAGAAATGAAGCTAAGAGAGGTTGGGTACTTTGCCATTAGTCACACAGCTTAAAAGTGAGCCCTAGAGCCAGGACTCAAATGCAGGCCAGCTGACTTTAGAGCCTGCACCCAATCCCCTGCTTTACTCTCTCAAGCTGCAAGACGGACACGAACTCCCACCGTGTGCCCAGAGAGGTGAGCTGGTGCAATGGGGAATTTCTCCAAAAAACGATACTGCTGTGCATACACACACATACACACACACACACACACACACACACACACACACAAACACACAAACACCTACCCCTATTTTTGCAAACGTGTGGCTCCATTCAGTGTCACACCTAAGTGTTCCCACATGCACACTAGTCTCTTTCCATTCAGGGGCACGAGCATGCACAGATTATGTGCGTGGAGGGAATGGAGACCAGACCTTTCCTCTTCCCTCCCTCTTTGACTTGAATGGGCAGGGCTCAAGGTTCTCTAACCCCTCCTAGTTCCCACTGGCTCCCAAATCCTCTCTCCTCCACATTCCCCTGCCCTCCAAACCTCCTCCTCCAGCCCCTTCCTGGCCGTTTGGCTGAGGCCTGTAGCAGCAGCTGACTCCACTTAGATGCTGGCAGTCCCTGTCCTAGATCAAAGGCAGGGCGGCTAATTGTGCGTCTTAACGACACCCCTTCTGCTCCGGGCAGCCCAGCTGGCCATGGCCCCACCCCTCTCCCCCTCCAGCTGGCCAGATGGCATAGTGCCTGCGTCTACCCCAGACAGTCGGGGCCAGGACCGAAACTGGGGCCCTGAACGGGAACTGGGGCAGACCCAGTGGGCTGGACTTCTCTGAGGCCTGGATGCTTGGAGCAGAGAGTGGCCACACAGGCCCTGCCTGGTCACCTCTACACGTGGCTGTGACAGCTGTCAGAGGCCATGGGGTGGTGTAGGGGAATATGTCCTTAGCTGCATGGGGTAGCAGTGTTCTCTGCAGGCTGTGGGCTACATTTCTCCAGATTCCTCCAGACCTACCCTTGAATGTGGCACAGCCTGGAAGATGGATGGTTGCTGGCCCTGCACAACCTCTCTGAACCAGACTCTTGTTCTTCCTGGTGCCATGTGCGGACAAGGCCATAGGAACTAGAGATTGGGCTACCTGTGTTTTTTCCTCAGCAGTAGAACTCCCTTGAGCCAAGTGTCCTTCAGCAGAAAGTTGCCAGGCCTGGGAGCTGGAAGAACGGGGTCTCGGTTCAGCTTCATAATCCCTGTGACCCTGGGCTTTCCCGTTTTGCATAATGCATGTGTGTTTGGTGGTGGTTCCAGTGGTGTGTGTGTTGGGAGAGGGGTGATTTCTGAGGCCAGGGCTGCCTCTGGTGGTCTGGGTATTGCCATGGCTGCAGATTCCCCCAGCAGTAAGAGAAGTGCTTAGAGTTCCACAGATAAAAGGTAAGGGATAAAGGTAGGGTGTACTTTCCAGGGTCTTAGGTCCACCCTCATGCCCCTTAGGCCCCACTTCCCCAGAGCGGTTTCTACTCCTCTGCAGCTCCTGCCAATTCCCAGCATCCTCAGTGAAGGCTCCAGCTCAATCCCTGTCCTCTCCTGTCTGTTCATAGCTGGGTTTCTTTTGGAAAAAGGTACTGAGATACCATGAGCTGGAAAGGGAAGATAGAAAGGGAAGATAGAGAGGAAGAGTCTGCTGTCAGGGGCCTCTGGTGGCCCAGGTGATCTATGCTAGAATGGGTCACAAGCTTCTGAGCTCTGTCTCTGATCAGGGTGAAACAAAAAACAATGGCTTGAAACATAGCAGGAGTGAGTGAAGTCAGACAGCAGGAAGAACATAATAGTTAATGTTCATGTAGTACTTACTATGAGTAAGGCACTATTCTAAGCACTTTAAATTTACTAACTTGGTCAGGCACAGTGGCTCACTCCTCTAATCCTAGCACTTTGCGATGTTGGGGGGGAGGTTCGCTTGAGGCTAGGAGTTAGTGACCAACCTGGGCAACATAGCAAGACCCTGTCTCTACAGAAAAAAAAAAAGAAAGAAAGAAAGAAAGAAAAAGAAAGATTAGCCAAGAGTAATGGCACATGTCTGTAGTCCCAGCTACTGGGGAGGCTGAGGCAGGAGGATCATGTGAGCCCAGGAGTCTGAGGTTGCAGTGAGCTATGGCCCAGGCAACAGAGCGAGACCCTGTCTCAAAAACAATTTTTACTAACATACTTAATTCTTGGAACAATGAGGCAGAGGTAGATAACCACCTTGTTTTACAGATGAGGAAACTGAGGCACGGGGAAGTTTAGTTACTTGGCCAAGGTCACATAGCTATTAACATTTAGTAAGTGGAAGAGCCAAAATTTGAACCTAGGCAATCTGGCTTCAATGATACAGTTCTTAACTGCTAAACAGCTTGTCTTTTTTTTTGGCTTGGGCAGGGAGGGGAGGACAGGGCTCTGTGATCTGGGAGGGGCAGTGTTAAGGATTAGGGCTAGGGCCTCTGTCCAGTCCTGGTTGGCTCTCTGGGGTCTGTGAGGCCTCTGAGAACATGTCTTCCCAGTCTTTGATGGTGAAAGGACACAGAGTTTTTGTTTCCTCTGAATTTCTAAACTCCTCCAAAGCCATCAGCCTCCTGGTCAGGTTCTGGGCTTCTCCCACAGGGGCCCATGACATGCGTGGATTTTCTTCCCTGTGTGGGGGCTATTCTTGCTCCCAGCTTCTTTCACTGCCTGTCCTGTCTCTGGTGTCCAAAGGCTGGTCAGAGACTTGTACCAGAATTTGCTGTTAACTGGTCCTTTCTCAGAATAAGCAAGGTCCAAGGTCCAAACTGGACCCTCCTCTGCAAGTAGGGTTCCCCCTGCCACAGGTCCAGGTCATTCCCAGAAGACCAGCTCGAGCACCAAGCAGGAAGGCAGTGTGGACAAGTCAGTGGCCAGGCCGGCTCAGTCATGGCCCTGAGAGTGGCTTGGTTAGGGAGAGTCTTTGTGCCTCCTGGGCACCTAGTGGAAGGTGTTTGCCTCAATTTGCCCTTGCCTTTCAATGTCCAACACTTCTGCATGCTGGACCTGGGGTAGGACCCTGGACTTACTTCTAGCATCCCTCAAACAACACCTTGAGCTGATCTACACAGACCACAGGCATGGTGGCTGGGCTGTGTCCATTTCTGAGTGGCTTTCAGGGATGTCCTGTGGACAAGGAAGGGGGAGCTCTGCAGATTCATTTATCTGGCCATTGGGGTTGGGGTTCTGTGCTGGGCCTAAAGTGGGCACACACCAGACACACAATCTTGGGGCAGGGTGCATTAGGAGCCGACAGTCTCCTCTTCCTTCCTCTTCTGTTCATCGACATCGCCTAAGTTCTAGAATTCCATCACTGACAATTTATTCTTTGGGTTAAATTTTGCCATCTTTCTGCAGGCTTATTTTAAAATTGCAGATATCACTGTGGTAGGTAATCGATGAAGTCCCTGATCTTAAAAAGAATATGTTTACCAGGTACTTTCTGCCCTACAGGAGAGATATAAACACAAATTCTGAGCTTGCTAAAGGTGACGCTAATGAAAAGGACAGGAGAGTGCAGCAGGAATAGGGCTATCAGGGAGACCTGCCTCCCCAGACCCTGTGTGCAGAAAACCGTCTTCTGGAGTGATTTCTGCCCTTTTTTGACTCCGTACTCTTGTACCAGACCCTCCCCCACACTGGGCCTCAGTTTCTCCCTGGTATGATAGGAAGGTTGGGCAGGGTGGGCAGGGAAATGGTATGTCGAGCCTCCTCTGGAGTCTGTGTTTTCTGGGTTTCTGATCGCAGGTTTCCGAGAGAGCGCTTTCGCCTACGCCATCGCGGCAGCCGGCGTGGTGCACGCGGTGTCCAATGCGTGCGCCCTGGGCAAACTGCAGGCCTGCGGGTGCGATGCCTCCAGGCGCGGAGATGAGGAGGCCTTCCGTCGGAAGCTGCACCGCCTGCAACTGGACGCGCTGCAGCGCGGTAAAGGCCTGAGCCACGGGGTCCCAGAACACCCAGCCCTGCCCCCAGCCAGCCCCGGCCTGCAGGACTCCTGGGAGTGGGGCGGCTGCAGCCCCGACGTGGGCTTCGGGGAGCGCTTCTCTAAAGACTTTCTAGACTCCCGGGAGCCTCACAGAGACATCCATGCGCGCATGAGGCTGCACAACAACCGAGTTGGGAGGCAGGTAAGAGCCCCGCCCTCTGAGCTGCTCAAAATCCCTCTGTCTAGGGCACGCCCTCCCCTAGGCCTACCTCTCTTCTGCGGACTGTTTCCCCACCTCTGCAGCCTTCTTACTGCCCCTCCTAATTCAGTCAACAAACATTCATGAGTACCTACTGTGTGCCAGGCACCAGGGTAGGCCTGGGGAAGGGATGAAACAGTCCTTGCAGCCCCGGATGAGCATACTCCCTACTGAGCAACTTGTTCTTCCCATTTCCTCTGGCATGAGGGTGATCACAGAGAAGGTGGCAGTCAGCACCTCAGTACTCTAGGCCTGGTGCTGCCACCTGTCTCCTCTCTAGTGTGAGAAGGTTGAACTAGATCACCCATTCCCAGCTCTAATGTTCTGTGACTGGGTGATCTCTTCCAGCCTTTCTGTGCAGTCTAGAATGAGGGATCCCTGCAGTGAGGGGGCTAAGTGGGGTTCCTAGGGGCCACTGTGGACATGGTTATCCTCGCCTTCTTTCTCCCCTTCCCTCAAGTGCTTATACTACCTCAAAGGTCATTCATTAAAAATAAGTTAAGTAAATAAACAGGAGAAGAAGAAAGGAAAGTAATAATAGCCTGCATTTATTGAGTGCTTACTATGTATTAGGTACTGTCCTGAACAGTTTCCTACAAATTAGCCCATTTAATCCTTACAACTACCTATGAGGTGGGCACTATTATTAACTTTATGTTCAGATATGGAAACTGAGGCACAGATTGACCAAGAAGCTTGCCCAAGGTGATACAATTAGTGAGAAAGTGGTAGAGGCAGGATTCATCCTTGGGTAGTCAAGCTCTGAGCCTGTGCTCTTTTGTTCCACAGTGTCAGTCTCCTCTTTGATGCTAACCCTCATGGTAGCTCAGCACCCTCCTTTCCTGCGCATCCATCCTCATCCCTTCTCTTGACCCTGCCCAGCCTGCTCAGGCCTTGTTCCTGGCTTCCTCTCACTCTGGCTGGCACCTTCTCCATCTCACTCCCCTTTCTCTTGGCCTCTTAGCCCATGCCTGTTTCATCGTCTTCCTCCACAAAGTCTCTAAGCTGATTCAGCAATTCCCATCTTGATTTAGAGGTGGGGTAAACTGAGGCACACTCACCCTAGGTCATGTCCAGCTCCCACCCAGCCTACCCTGTCCAAGCAGCTCTGTTCCCAAGCTTTGCTCCCACCCCAGCCCATACCAACTGTGCCTCCTCCTCCTCCTTCTCCTCATTAAACTGGCTAATTAATGGCTGCTGCCTGTGGGAAACAGATGTTCTGGAGCTGCCGGCCTGGGGAGGCATTGGGCTGGTTCCCACGTGGTGCTGACACCACAGGCTGCACGTATAAGCTGCAGACCTGGAGGGACAGTGTCCCTCTCTTAGGGTCCTACTGCCCAGGTTTAAGGGCCCTGGATCTTGCTCTCCCTGTCCGAGGGTGTGTTTTTGCAGTGGAGTGAAGGAAAGGAGGATGTGGCCAACTTCTTCTGGGGTCTCTGGTGAGGATAATGCCAAGGGGTTCTTTGGGAGGAGCAAGTTTCAGGCTGGGCAAGAGGTGGGTAGCTGTGTTCCCATAACCAATAACCACCTCCCTTGGAGGCCTGGGAACTCTCCCCACTTTCACTGGGCTGAGAGAGCCTGGATCTCTCGGGGTCCCATTCTGTATTCAGGTAGAGCTTTGGCTCCTGGTGGTGCTCACTTCCTAGGAGGAACCCTGGCATTCAGCATAGGGCAGAATTAAGCACCAGCCAGCATTACGAGGGGGCAGTTCCTTCAGCTCCTGTCCCCTCTCCTTTTACTCCCTACAAAGGCTGGCAGGGCCAGAGGGTGGGGGGTGTGTAGAAAGGGGCTTTCTCAGACTCTCTGCAAATCCTGCTCACAGCCTGGAATGAGGCCAGAGGCTTTGGGGCTGGGATGTAGTGGGCCAGCACCCACCTGCTCCTGGACCCTACCCCAGTGATAGAAGGATAGGGAATTTCCCTGATGATCTGGGATCCCCCCTCAGGAAGCAAGAACTCCAGCCCCAAGGGCCCCCTGCAGCTGCTGGAAAGGGGGGCAGGAGAGGAGGGGAGCCAGAAGGAGGGAATTCCCCCAGGGCCTGGCCCCGTGGGAGGCTGGTGGGAGAGGCAGAAGAGCAGGCAGAGGAGTTCTCCTGACTGGCTCTGGGTCCCCTGCTTCGCGATGGGAGTGGGTTTCAAAAGCCTCTGAGATTCTCGCAGGCCAGGCTCAGCGTTGGGAGAAGGGCAGCTGGCTGGCCCCAGGCGTCACCCCTCACGGTGCCTCCCTCCGCAGGCGGTGATGGAGAACATGCGGCGGAAGTGCAAATGCCACGGCACGTCAGGGAGCTGCCAGCTCAAGACGTGCTGGCAGGTGACGCCCGAGTTCCGCGCCGTGGGGGCGCTGCTGCGCAGCCGCTTCCAGCGCGCCACGCTCATCCGGCCGCACAACCGCAACGGCGGCCAGCTGGAAACCGGCCCCGCGGGGGCACCCTCGCCCGCCCCGGGCGCTCCCGGGCCGCGCCGCCGGGCCAGCCCCGCGGACCTGGTCTACTTCGAGAAGTCGCCCGACTTCTGTGAGCGCGAGCCGCGCCTGGACTCGGCAGGCACCGTAGGCCGCCTATGCAACAAGAGCAGCTCGGGCCCGGATGGCTGCGGCAGCATGTGCTGCGGCCGCGGCCACAACATCCTGCGCCAGACGCGCAGCGAGCGCTGCCACTGCCGCTTCCACTGGTGCTGCTTCGTGGTCTGCGAGGAGTGCCGCATCACCGAGTGGGTCAGCGTCTGCAAGTGAGCGGCTCGGGGTCCCCTGGGCCCTGAGCAAGGTTCCCCTCCTTGAGCCTGGCCTTCTGCGGCTGGAAATCTTGGCCAGGAAGCATCCCCTTGGCTCCTGGGAGAGGAGGTTGGACCACAGGATCTTATAGGACCCTCCTGGCTCTGAGGGTCTGCAATCACAGAACAGTCCAGGCCTTTCTGAACCCCACCCCTCACCTCTGTGGGCTCTAGGACTTATTGGCCTCTCCCATCCCTGCCCCAAGCGCACTCAGTTGGGCTGGGGATTGCCCCACACCCTGGGACAAGTGTCAGCCAGGCAGCCCCTTAGCTTGTTTCTTTCATCCTTTCCTCCTTCCCCTGGAGTGGAGAGGAGAATGAATGGAAGCTGATGGGCAGGGAGAAGAGGATTAAAGGAAGAATGGACATAACTGAGCTGAAGTGATTCTATAAAGGCCCTGGACATCCTCCCACTGGCCTCTACCCTTATCATGTCCCCCATCATTCATTTAACAAATATTTATTTTGCACTCTTTGTGGCACTCTGGGGGGATAAGAGGCACTGGAGATACAGATGTGCATAAGAGAGACACAACACTTGTCCTCTTGGAGATTACAGTCTTGCTGTGGGGGGATGGACAATAAACAAGTAAATGCACAAACAAGGTCCTTTCAGACACAGACAATGCTATGTGCTATGAAGAAAATAAAGTTGGCTGCTGGGTGAACAGTGATTTGTGGGGAGCAGGGCCCCTCAGATGAAACCACTGATCAGGGAAGGCCTTTGAGTTGTGGTACTCATGGTGAGACCTGCAGCATGGGAAGGAGAGCCATGCAGATTGAGGGTAAGGGCTTTCCAGGCAGAATCCATGTGAGTGCAAAAGCTCTGCGGTGAGAAAGATCTCTGCCGGTTGGAGGAACAGCAAAGAGGCCTTTGTGATTGGAGTGAAGAAATCAAGGGGCAGATCAGCAGGAGAGGAGCTCAGAGGGAGGGCAAAGGTCACATCACATGTCTTTTTAGGCCAAGGTAAGGGGTTGGGGTTTTATTTACAAGAAATGGGAACTTTCAGAGAGTCATAAGCAAGAGTGTGTCATGGTCTGATTCCCACATGAATTGCTGTATGGGGAACTGGCTGAAGGGGGAGACAAGATGACAGCTGGAAGGCCACTGAGGAGGCTACAACCATCTTCCAAACCAGAGATGGGGCCTGGACTGGATGAAGGCAGTGGGGATGTCAAGAATGGGCTAGGTCTGGAGCCCTTGGTACCAGAGCACTAACCGCCCACCTTGTGGCTGAGCCCTCTGCCACAAGCCAGGACGAGTGGCCATGCCCAGCAGCCGTCGGCAGAGACAGGAGGCACTCTGAGAGGAGTAATCCTGGGCAAGACCCAGCTCAACCCAGCCCAGTGCCCCAGGGAGCAGGTGGGGCCAGGAGGTGCGGCTGGGAAGAGGGTGGCGGGGGAGGGCCCGGAGACTCACTGTCTGGATTCTGGTCTCTCTGAGTACAGGCAGGAGAGGCAGAGTATGTAAGGAAGTCTGGGAGCGGGGGAGAGACATCCTTCCTAGGCCTCTTGTGCCCCCAGATCCCCATATCAAGGTGCCCCTTAGCAGGTCAATAGTCCCTCCCCACCTTCATGTCCTCACAAGGACATTGCTGAGCTGGCAGTTTGGGTTCAATATTGTATTCTCCTTGGCCCTCAGATATGATGTTTTTCTGGAACAGACCCTCAAGGAGAAGGGTGGTGGAGAGGGACATGGGGTCAGGGTGTCAGGGAAAGAACACTTCGCCTACTTCCTCCAGACCTCCTGCTGCTCCCACCTAGGGATCCTGCTGGCTCTCTCAGTTTATGGCCAAATGACCCCCCTCTTGATGAACCAGACAAAGACAAAGATTTGTTCCTTTCCCCAGTTGCTGGCCTGCACACCACCCCCTCATATTTCCCTACCTCATTCTATGTCTCCTTATCCCTGGGTAGGGGTGAGAAGGAAAGGAGGCTGTCATGGTGATGCACCCCTGTAGGCCCACCAGCTGGGAGATTTGCCCTCACTAGCTTGCCCTCAGCTCCCTCCTTTCCAACTGCTTGCATCCCACAGCTCCCAGACATATCTGAGACACCAGACCCTTGCAAATGCTCAGCTCTGCTGCCTCTGCGGAGGACAGGGTTTCTCTCCCCATCCCCCAAAAGACAGCCCCACAAGCAGGCGGGTGAGAGTCCCCCAGGAGGAGGGGTAGGCAGGAGCAGCCAGACACACCTGCCTCATTCCTTTCCTCTTGTTCACCCAGGAGAGAGCTGTGGGGGCTGGGTTTTCCACCCCCTTCCTCCCTCCCTTTCCAGGGAGAAGGAGAGGAGCTGTGGGGGAACTGGAGGCCTGGGGGGGGGTGCTCACACACCCAGCAATGCGTCCACTGCGGCATTAGCCTTGGCCTCACCCTCCTCTGCCTTCCAGGCTTAAGGAGGACAGAGCTGGGGGAGGGAAGAATGAAGATGAGAGATAGAGGATCAGGGTTGGGATAATAAGGTAGGAGCAGCAACTGTAGAGCATGCTGCCACTAGAGGGAGGGGTGGGTGGTAGGGAGGAGCAGGGGGCTGGACACTGAGTTGTAGGGGAGGGGACATGTTCTAATGAGTCAAGTCATGGTGATCTGATATATCCTAACCTGACCTGTAAAGGAGGGGAGGAAAAGTTGGGGAAGGAGCAAGTAGGGTGTTGCTCACCCCATTCTCTCTCTGAGCTAGAAGCTGACTAGAGTGATGGGACCAAAGCTGGACCCCATAATTGAAAAGGGGTGTGTAAGACTGGGTGAAGGCCCTAAATTAGGGAGATGTGGAGGTGATGAGGAGTGGGAAAGGGGACGCAAGAGGCACTGGGCTGAAGGGTGAGGCAGGCATCAATGTGCTCATCGGAAATAGGACATATGGGCTGAAATAAAGCAGGAGGGTGGAGTTTAGATGGCAGGAAGAGCTTGTCAATAGCTTGGGAAGGACCAAGGGTGAGATTTGGAAATGGGAACAGAAGGTAGCCAGAGATCATTCAGAGGACTAGAGGACCTCCCCCACCACCAACACCTTTCACTTGATGGACACTAGGTTACTTCCTTGCAGGAGGAAGAAGTAGGAGGGAGGGAACTAACAGAGAATGAGGGTGGTGGACAGATCAGCAGGCAGTGATGGGGTTAAGGGTCAGGGAGAGGCTGCCTGTTTGAGGTGGGATCAGAATACAGGCATCCTTGCCCAAGGTCCCAGGCTTAGAAAAAGAGAGGACAGGAGAGGCTTTCAAAGGCAGACTTGGAGTTGCAAGAGTGTCCCTGCGGGTGGGAAACAAGGTCAGGGCTATCCGGGAGCTCCCCATCTTTCCCCAAATTAATGGGCCCCCAGCTAGGCCCTGGCAGGGGGCCTTCCGCGTTGGAGCGTGGCCAGGCCCTAGTCGCGGCTTCCTCCTCCCCTCGCACCCCCCCCCTTCTAATGTGGTTGCCGGCAGCTGCCTGCGGTCGCCCCAGCTCCTGCGCTCAAGGCACGGGGACTTTCCAACAGGGGAAAAAATGACTTAATGAGAGTGGGAGCCGGGGGCGGGAGGGACAGGTCCCTGTAATCACCGCTCTGCTGTGGGGCCTGAGCGCCTCCCGGCCCTTCCCCGGCTTCCTGCTGCCAGCGCCCCCCTCAGGCTCTGCTGGGGGAGGGGGACGGGCTGGCGACAGGGGGATCTCTTTTCAGGTTCCAGGCTCTCTGGGGCCCTCCAGCTGCCTTTGCTCCCTAGTATCTCCCTGCACAGAAGCTGGGACACCGCATGGTTCCTCTCTGGACCTGTCCTTGAAGTTGAGGCGGGGCGGAGGGATCTCTCTCTGGAGACTCTCAGGGCGGGTTAGAGGGGTAAGGGACCTTGAGGAGAGCCCTTTGCCACTTCGCGGCTGCGCACTTCGAAACGCCTTCGGTTGCTGTGGCAACCAGGGCAGCCGAGGTGTGTCCTCGGGGCTGGGAGGCGCCCGCCCCCCTTTTCTCGCCGCCCGCGGGGCCCGGCCGGGCCGCTGCGGTGCGCGGGGGTGGGGGTGTGCCGTTACCATGGCAAGGGTGCGCTAGGAGGGCACATTCTTCCCCAGGGTGGGAGCGACCTGGGGATACAAGAAGGGGGGTGACGCGGGCGGCAGAAAGGGGAGCGGGGGGGGGCGGTCAGAACGAGGGAGGAGTCTCGGACCAGACGAACCAGGGTTTCTGGGGTTTGGGTGGGGAGTTTGGAATCTGTCCCCCACCACCCTGAGCTCTCCCGAGGCATCCCGCTCCCCACCCTCTTGCTGGGGTTCAACCTTCCCCCAATCCCGTTTCCGGGGAAGGGATCCCCAACTACCAACCCAAAGGCCTTTTGGCGTCCTCCAAAGCTGGGCCTACCGAGCTAAGGGGCCCGTCCCTTCCCCCCAGTGGAGCTCCAGGCCAGACTGTGGGCCAAAGCCCTGCAATTAAGCCCCTCGCCCGCCCCTGCGCCGCCCGCGAGTCCTCCGCCAGGCCGGGTCTGCGCTGCCAATTACAGCAGCGCGCAGCAGCTGATTATGCTCGAGCCGGAGCCTGGGAAGCTGCTGGAGGGTGGGGGGACAGCAGGCAGGTCAAGGGGGTGGGGTCCTTGGGGATGTCCCTGGCCCCAGGGTCCTTAATTGGAGCTTTGGACTGTGGCCTTCTAGCCCAACTTCTCCACTCCAGACAATATGGGGAGAAGGGGTCTACTCAGTGCTCTATCCTGCTGTGCCTCAGTTTCTCACTCCTCGAACGCACACTGCACCCAGGGCAGAAAGAGCGCTGGGAGGATATCTAAGTGTATGTGTGTGCGCGCGCGCGCGCGCGCGCTGGAGCGTCTGGAGTCAAGGGCTGGGTACTCAAAAAGTTCAAGGTCCTAAAGGCAGGCTCACTTTCCCGCCGCAGACTGCCGAATTGGTCTCTCCTGACCCCGAGCCCCGCCCCCGCCCCGTGGACCCAACTCTGTCTTGCTGAGACAGCCCCAGGGCCTCTGCCAGGCAATATTGCACTTTTCTGGGAATCAGAAAACGGCGCCCCCTCTGGGTGGGAGGCTCCCCCCTTCTGCCCCACAAAGGAAGGCAATCGGGAGTCCGCAAGAAGCAGCGACGTTGGAGTGTTCTGCCACCACCCTGCCCCCTGCCGTCCTTTTTCTGCTCTCCCCCCCACCCGCCTGCCGGTCTGCAGGGGTTCAATAGAACTTCGCGCCTCCCGCGGTCCAGCTGTCCACATCTGGCCTGCAGCTGGGAGCCGCCCACGGTGAACTGCTGAGGACACAGCACCCTCTGTTGGTGCTAAGCGGTGGCGCACCGGCTCTGGTGCCTGGACTGCGCGCCGCTGCCTCTGGCCTGGGGTCTCGCTCCAGCTGGATGAGTCTCGGGTTCTACCCGTCAGGTGCCCTCTGCCCTTGGGTACTACCGCCCTCTGCTTCGCGTGGATCCCAACTCCGACTCCACGGGCTCTTTGCTCTCTGCTGGCCGCGGCCTTGCTGAACCTCATTCCTCTCCCCTCTGTGTGCTTAAAACCGTGCTCAGCGATCTAGCCGTCCCCTGACCTCCCATCATCTCTAGTAGTCTGAGCGTTGTCCGCAGGTTCTGCGGCACAATCTCACCACGCCCAACGTAAAACTCCTAAAATAGGAACATGGTTACATAAGTCACCGCCCATGTGCTCAATGGAATTCCTCGCCGCGTCCTTAAAAATGAGGCAATTGAAGTATATTTAGTTACTGAGACTGAGTGTTTGCTCTACATTGGGGGAGGAGGGTATATGCAAGATACAAAATATCACAGGGCAGGGTCCCTTTTTTACTGCAATGAAAATTTATAGATGTGATTTGCATTTTAAAAGTCTAAAATAGGCATCAAAATGTTAACAAATTGTTTTTGTCCTCTGTCTGCATTTTTCATTTGTCCATAATGAAATCTATTACTTGTGCACAGTAATAATTCCATATACAGAATATTTTAACCCAAAATGTGAGCATCAAATTATATCTCTAGAATACACTAAATTTCAAAAAGAACTCTTTTAAAACTAGGAATTGGGAGATCTGGCCTCTTGAAAAGAGCTAATATGATTATGTCATTGGGATTTTCTTTTTAAAAGTGTAATGGTTTGTAGTGAGAACAGGTTTCCAACCTCTGAATCTCAGGGCTCAGGGAAGCCAAGAAGTTGCTAGAAGTTGTTAGTTGCTTCCCTCATATGCACATCTAGTGTTGTCTGTGAATGAAATAACTGAAGATGCTGCCATGATTAATGATACAGAAAATTTGTAAATAGTTCAATAGCTTTTTCTCATTATTCTCTGTGGTCTTTTTGCAACACTGCAAATCATTCACTGCTCTCTCCTTAGGCATATGCAACCCTTCCTGGTCAGTGGCTGATGTTGCATTGCCAGGTCCTCCTCTCTCCACTCCACTGCCTCTCTCTCTCTTCACTGCCTCAGGGATTCCACTCACTCTTTCCTGGTCTTTTTCCTTTGAAATAATTTCAAAGGTACAGAAAAGTTACAATGATAGTACAAAGAACTTCCTCCTTCCCTTAACCACTTATAATTTTCCTACATGATGGCCCATTACTCCCTAATACTTTAGTATGTATTTCCTACAAATAAGGACATTCTCCTTCATAACCTAATACAGTGGACACAATCAGGAAATTAACATTGATACATTAGTACTCTCTAACTCCCAGCCCTTACTGAACTTTCATCAGTTGGCCTAATGGTGTTCTTTGTAACAAAAGGAGGTAGTCCAGAATTATTCATTGCATTTAGTTGCCATGTCTTTCCAGTCTCCTTCCTTCTGAGATGATTCCTAAGCCTTTCCTTTGCTTTCATGACCAGGACAATTTAGAAGACCACAGACAAGTTATATTGAAGAATGCCTCAATTTGGGTTTATCTGTTGTGTCATCATGATTAGGTTTCAGTTATGCATCTTTGGCAGCAATATTACAGATGTTGAGTGTCTTCCTCATTGCCTCATTATTTATTTTGATGCTCAAAATTTCTCAGATTTGGTCCAGCTGCCAAGCTGGCTTCTATCATCATAATTCTTTGAGTACTTCTTTACTTTCTGCCACAGCAAGATATTCCAGGCTCATCTTGTACTTTCTCTGCCCATTCCTGGAATGAGCCATTTCTCCAAGGGACTGTTGTTTCTTTAAATGGAGAATGATATGTAGAAGCCAAGATCTGGGTGCTAGATGTGCTTATTTTTCTTGGGGTGTCATTGCTCTCTGGATAGTGCCAGGAAATATATGTATTATTATGTACACATATATATCTATGTCTATATCTACATCTATCTATAATTTATCTATCTTCTATTGATCTCTCTATGTAGAAAACGATGAGTTCATCTTCAACTCCAATCCAGTGCCACAGGGTTTATTTTTCTCCTTTTCCATTTTGTAACTTCCTTCTCTTTTCTTATTGGAGTAATCTCTTTGTAAGTAACTGGTTCTCCTCACTACTACTGCTCTCTACATACCCCTTGCAGACATCATCTTCTTCCATCCTGGGCTCTGGTAACCAGTGCCAGCCCCAGTGTCTTCTCTGCCCCTGCATGAATGCCTCATCTTTCTTGGCCCCACATCATGGCTTTTGAGTGAAATTATTCAAAAAGAAAGCGGGCAGGCAGGCTGAAAACAGTTTCACTCACTCTTGGAGCTTTAGATATACTTCTCAATCCTCTCTATTCAGTAAATGACAACTGCTCTTCCGGCTATTCCCACCCAAAACCTTGGAGTCATCAGACTCTTTTATTTCTCTGATAGCTCACATCTAATTCATCAGCAGGTCTGGTTGGTGCCCATCAGTTTATGTCTAGAGTCAGATCATATACCACCTCTTCCATCATGGCCATCCTGGTCCAGGCCATCATCACCTTTTGCCTTGATTGACTACAATTGCCTCCCAGCTGGTCTCCCTGCTTCTGCCCTCACCCCTCTCCACAGTCTATTTTATGCACAGCAGCCTGAGTGGTCCTTTTACAATGCCTGTCATGGAGTGTGACTCCTATGCTTGACATTCTCCAAAGTCTTCTGTCTCACTCAGATCCAGAGCCAAAGTACTTACAATGACTTACAAGGCCCTACAAGATGGACCCCCTGCTACCTCCTTCATCTCATGTCTTACTGCTCTCTCTTGCATTTTGTTTCAGCCACATTGGCATCCTGGAAATTCTTCGAACAAACCAAACACTGACCTGCCTCAAGGCCTTTGCATTTATTCCCTCTGCCTGAAATAGGTTTCCTCCAGATAACCATATGGATATTGCCTCTCTTCATTCAGAACTTTGCTTAAATATCTCCTTATAAGAGGGGCCTTGGCAAAACAGCTCATATAAAATAGCAAACTTCCTCTTGCCTTTACCTTGCCTTATTTTTCTTCATAGTATATATCATATATTTGACATATTGTGTATTTTTTACTGCCTGCCTCCCAACTCTATAATAGAAACTTCATGAGAGCTGAGACTGTCTTGTTTTTTGCTGTATTTCTAATGCCAAGAATGGTACTGAGTACATAGTATACATTCAATAAATGTAAGTGAATGAATGAATAAATAAATGAATGTCTATAGGAATGACTACCAATCTCTGTCGTCAGGCTCAGCCTTCTTTCCTAGAATCTTTTTTGAGGTTCTGTTGCTAGATGAACATGTTTTGCTGTGTCTCTGTGGGACGACAGACTAAAGCTTCATAAATGCAGATTCATTATCTTATGTATGTATTTGTTAATTTAAGAACTGACACTTTGTTTTGTTCATTGCTATCTTCTCAATGCCGAGCATTGTGCCTGGCATAGAATGGGCATTTGATATTTGTTGAATAAATGAATGAATGACTTTTCCCTACAAACCAGTTTTCCCTGACTTATTTTTCTTTGTAACATAATCACTTTCCTAGTCACTGAGTCTCAACACTGCTGTCAGTGTGGACTCTCCCTCTCTCTTCTCTTTTCCATATTCAATCAGTGTCCAAGATCTGTCCATTTTTCCACTCCATTCAGACAGTATCCCAGATCAATATCATAGTTTATCATGTACTTCAGACGTCACAACAGCCTCCCAATGGCCTCTCTCATTCCTCTTTCTCCCTCTTCAATCTATCTCCATCAGATTTTTCTCTCCCATAAAGTGCTCTGATCATGTCATTTCCTCTGACTGCAGCTTTCAATGGATCTTTGTGCCAATTAGGGTTCTTAATTGTGTACAACAGAAATGGACTCTGGTTTACTTAAGTAGAAGAGGAATTTACTGGGATGACATCAAGCAGCTCCCAGAATTGACAGGAAACCTCAAAAATCAGGCTCAGGAAGCAGGAAGGAGCCAAGAGAAACTAGGCAGCCAAGACCTGTCCCAAGAGCAGCCTGATTAAGGAGCTAGAGTCTCTGGGCTCTGAGAGCTGTCTCCCACATAGCTACCACCACCTTGAGCACTGGCTACTGCTGCTTCTGGGATGAATTACAAATAACCCTCTGCTTCCTTGTGTCACTTACTGAAGATCCAAAATCCTAACTGGGAGCACTGATTTGGCTGTGACTTTCCTCTCAGGGGTCAGGGGAGCAAGTATCTGACTTTTCACTAAGATTTGCACTAAGGAGGCTCCACTAGCATAGGCAGGGGGCTTAGATGCTGGGCCACTAAAAACCCCAGTGCATAACTACATGCAGGTCCCCAGCATGTCACTGAAGCTCCCCACCATCTGCTACAAACTGTCATCTCCAGTTTTTCTCTCGTATACCATGTTTCACTGAAGCATGACTGCATGCAATTCCCTGAGCTGCCCCTTCCTGCCTCGGTGCCTGTAACAGCTGGTCTCCAAAGATGGTCCCCATTGAACCATGCTTCACACCTACATATTGTCCCCTCCCCTTGAATCTGGGCTGGTCCTGTGATTCATTTTCACTGAAAGCATGCTATGGAAGTGATGCTGCCTGAGTACTGAGAAGAAGTCATAAGAAGCTTTGCAGTTTCTGTCTCAATTTCTTGGAATTTTCACTCTTGAGCAAGCCAGTCGCCATATGAGATCTGTCTATCCTGAGACCATCATGCTGTGAGGAAACTTGAGCAAGTCACATGGGAAGGCTGTGTGGAGAGAGAGCAATGCCTGGCCAGGCCCCATCTGTTCCAGCTAATTCAGACAAGGTGCCAGACATGAGATTTAAAAAGCCATCTTGGACTTCCAGCCGAGTTGAGCCTTCAGATGACTCCAGCCCCAGAAACCATCTATCTGACTGCAACTACTTGAGAGACCCCAAGTGTGATCTGCCTGGCTGAGTGAAATCAACCCATAGGACTGTGAGAAATAATAATAAATTGTTATTTTAAGCCACTACATGGCTTGGGGTGGTTTGTTACTCAGTAGTAAGGAACTGAAATAGCCCCTCTGTGGTACATGTTTCACTCTCTCTGGAATGTTCCCCCACTGCCCTGTCCTAGCCGCATGTCCACTCATATCTACACTTGTCAAAATCCCTCCAATAAGTGTGGCGTAGTGCAGAGGAAAGAGTCAGATTTTGGGGTCAGCCTGTGGAGTGGGGGCGGGGCTGAATCCTAGTTTAGTCTCTCACTATCCCCCTGACCTTAAGCAAAATAATTAATTAATTTCTCTGGACCTCAGTTTCTGCATTTGCTATATGGAAATAAAAACACCTATCTCCTGGAGTTGTTTTGAGGACCAGATCTAATACATGTAAAGTAGCTATACATCTGGCCCGTTTTAGTCACATTGAATGGTGGCCTTCGGTAGACACCCAGGCTTCTAGACCTGCTTCAGATGGCGCTCCCAAAGTCTAATTCTCATCATTTATGAACTATATGGTTTAGAACAAATCCCTCAAATGTCTCTGAGCCTTACCTTCCTCATATACAATATGGGTTTGATCCCAGGCTGGAGTGCAGTGGCATGATCATAGCTCACTGCAGCCTCGAACTCCTGGGCTCAAGCAATCCCTCCATCTCAGCCTCTGAGTAGCTGGGACTATAAGCTCAAGCCACTGAGCCCGGCATGGGCTTCTTGGGTGAGCTGTCTAGTGGTGCTAGACAATATTGACCCCATAACACTCAGACCATGTCCTTTTAACTGGCATGGCATCAGGAATCCTTTGGAAGAGGAAGTAAACCATGTCCGCAATTGGGGTTCCGGCATGAACAGACATGTTTGGTGGGCTAAGAGACTGTGGTGGATGCCAGACTACAGGGAGGAATAGTAGAGGCTGGAGAGCTCATCAGCTCATCACCCTGGGTAAGAAAGAAGTTTTTCTGGAGGGGAAGGGGGACATGGAACAGAACAGGGGGAGGAGTACTATTTGGAATGTTGTGAGGCTGGGCATGACCATCGTCTGGCTCAGTTCGTCCCATCCCCCACTCCTTCAGGGCCTTCCTGGTAGAGAAGGAAAGATCTGGGGTATATGGCAAGGACAGGGTAACCAGGAGCACAGGCATCTCTGCTGTGGGAACTTCTTATGATGCAGCAGGTGATGGTGAGATTGGCGGCATCAGGCAGCAGCCCTGACCACATGGAAGGCAACTCCATGGGGCTTCTTCTCTGACTCCCATTGAGGGTTAGGACACACAGAGATCTGGGAAGTTTCAGAAGAGTACATGCTTTATGATCCCCCGTGCATCCAGTGCAAAATCAGGCCAAACTAATTTATGCTGTTAAAAGGCAGAATTGTGGTTACGCCTTCAGGGGATGGAAACACAAGGGGGATTCTGAGGGCTGGTGGCTTTTTGTTTGTTCCTCAGGAGGCTGGCTACAACACTGTGTTCATTTTGTAGAAACTTAAGTGTGCTTCAGATCCATGCACTTTTCTCTGTTACTTTAATAACAAGTTAACACATACACACACACACACACAAAACTGCTGCTTTGGGAAAAGGAGGATGAACAGTCATTTCCCAGTTCAAGCTCTTTGAGGTGGCACCACATAGAGAAGTGGGTAAGAGATTAGCAGGCTGGAGGCAAGGACCACCTGGTGTCTGGCCAGAATTATTTCATTTCTTTCTCCACTCATTCACTCATGGTTTATTACACAGTTCCTACACACTGAACACTGCACAGTACACACGGAACAAAAAGATTATTAATGGCAGTAGTTTCCATTTATTGAGTGCTTACTATGTAGTAGGCACTGAACATACATCTTGACTCTCACAATAATCTTAAGTTTTATTATTATCTCCATCTATCAGTTGAAGAATATGAGCCTCAAGAAGGTTAAGCGAGTTGCTCAAGGTCACACAGCAAAGTGTCTGGATTTTCAAATGCACCTGAATCTATGTGGACCCAAAGCCTGGGTACTTTTCACTGAGCAACAGCGTCCCCTAGGAATCTAAGGGCGAAAGGATCTGTTGACAAATTGTTCTACCACAGTAATGAGACCTTAAGAGCTGGAGTCAGATTGCCTGAGTTAGAGTTTTGATCGCACAGTTTTTTGTGACTCTCAGCAGATTCCTTCAGTCTTCTGAGCCTCAGTTTCCTCACCTGTAGAACGAGGGTAAAAAAAACCCACGTCTTTCTCTCGGGGTTATTGTGGGGATTAAATGAGAAGACATGTGTAAAGCCCGGTGTCCGGCACCCAGTGAGAGCTCAGAACAGGCAGTCATTATTTATGAGTCCTTGTCACCTGTACGCGTGAGGACCCGACCAGGGCCGCGGTCCGGCGTGGACACTGCGTTGAAGGCGGTTCCTCGTCCCTCGCTTCCCGATCGGAACCTTTAGGGCGGGTGGACTTAAATGACCCAGTGGACCTTTATAGCCCCGTCCATGCTCTGCATAACGGGTCGGGCGAAAAGCCCCGGCCCCAAATAACAGCAAAGAAGCAGCGGTCAGCGCCGGAGGGCTAGAACATGAGCTATCGCGAGATTTGACGGGAACCCAAGGTTTCAGGCCGGAAGTGAGGGGCGGGCCCAAGGGAGCGCGCTCTGTTTGAAACCTGACACGGAGGCCTGCAGAGGGCAAGAGTGCCTTGGAGGCCGCGGTCCCCTCTAGGAATCGGGCTGCGGCCGCAGGAAGGCGGGGTTGGGTTAGCTGAGACCTCTGCATGGAGTGTGGCTAGGAGCGGCCACAGCTTCATTCATGGGCCACTGTGGGCCGGCCACACGCCGTGAGCCAGACTGGCGAGGCCTGGCTTCCATAGTGTTCCCTGACCGGAGAAACCTGGCTGAGCTCAGCCCTAGCCGCCCTCCAAACTGAATTAACATGACCTCCCTTTTGTTCCTCCTTTTAAAGGGCCTTGATGGTCACAGAGGTGATTTGCCTTGACGTTAAGAAAGCTTCATCTTCTAGGCTGTCATTTGCCAGGGCCACTTCTATGGCCAAGGAAGAAGTCTTAGCAAAGTGTTCACACGATCATGTTTTTAAAAATAAAGTTAGAAACACTAAGTTGTTTTAAGTCAAGTCTGTTAAGATCACTGACTCTTTCCACTGCAACTTTCCCTATCTGGAGGCATTGAAGTGGCCGTGGGCATTTTTAGGCATTTTGGAATAGAGAATACTCTGAATTTGAGTTTAGTGGGATATATTTACATTTAGTGTGTATACTTAGGTTATTGCTAGCGTTCCCAGTGTAGGGATGGCTTCTAGGAATATCCTTAGCTCCCAATATACTGAATTACAAGCTTGGTGACCTGAAAGTGCTAGAGGTCCTTTGGTCCTAGGATGTGCGTTTCAGAAAAGTTGATATAAAAGATAGCTCACTGTGCAAGGCAATGTGAAATTCCTTGATCTTTTATAGCTCATAGGGAAAGAATCTTAATAGAGATTTCCCCAAATTTGACAACCATCATAAAATAAGGAGTTGAGAAGCAGAAAGAATCTTTTCCAATCTAACAATGATAAAGAACAAGTTTCAATCTACCATGAGAGAGGAAAGATTGAATTATTTTCCTATTCTTTACATAGAAAGTATTACAAAATTGTTGTTAAAGAGGACATGAGGCCGGGTATGGTGGCTCACATCTATAATTCTAGCACTTTGGGAGGCCGAGGCAGGAAGATCGCTTGAGCTCAGGAGTTCAAAGAGACCAGCCTGAGCAAGAGCGAGACCCCATCTCCACTAAAAATAGAAAGAAAAAAATTAGCCAGGCAACTAAAAATAGAAAAAATTAGCCAGGACCACGTGCCGGGTCCTCAAAATTCCAGCTGACACTTCTGCAGAAACTGAGAAACAGATTATAAAATTTATATGGAAATACAAAGGACCCAGAATATCCAAAACAGAGTTGGAGAACTTACACATTCCAATTTCAAAACTTAGTAGACAACTAAGGTAAACAAAACAGTGTGGTACTTATGTGACAGTAAAGATATGGATCAGTGCCACAGAACTGAGAGTCCAGAAATAAACCTTCCATCTAGGGGGTTTAAGGTGCAGAAGGCATTCAGATAAGGGGCTTGCAGAAGCAAACCACATATATTCTTGGAGACAGCAAGATTCTGAATGGCCAGACATGGATGCCAGCCTGTGAGGTATGAACTGCACTGTAAAGAAAGCTCCACAGCACCGGCAGTTCCTCTGGGCAAACACCTGGAAAACACACTCAGGAAGGGTCACATGTCCACACCTCCATGACTGCATCAATAATCCCATAGCAAAGAAGCCCATGCTCCAACCGCCCTGCAGCTGTGCAGCCAGAACTTCAACAGACTCCAGCAATGGATCCAGACATTCAACAGTCAAAGAGTAATGGAGCCAGGACTTCCAGAGACCACAGCTTTGGATCCAGGACATCTATAGATCACAGCCGAGGAGCCAGGACTTCCAGAGACCTCTACTATGGAGCCAGGATGTCTGGAGACCATAGCAGTGGAGCCAGGACTTCCAGAAACCACAGCAGTGGAGCTAGGACTTCCAGAGACCATAGCACTGGAGCCAGGACTTCAACAGAGCACAGCCATGGAGCCAGGACTTCCAGAGACCACAGCCATGGACCAGGACTTCAACAGACCGCAGCCTTGGATCCAGGACTTCCAGACCATAGCAGTGGAGCTAGAAATTCTGGAGATCATAGCAGTGGAGCCAGCACTTCAACAGACCACAGCCATGGAGCCAGGACTTCCAGGGACCACAGCAGTGGAGCCAGGAGTTCCGGAGACCACAGTAGTGGAGCCAGTACTTCCAGAGACCATAGCTATGGAGTCAGGACTTCTGGAGACATTAGCTGTGGAGCCAGAACTTCCAGAGACCACAGCCATGGAGCCAGGATGTCTGGAGACCATAGCAGTGGAGCCAGGACTTCAAAAGACCACAGCCATGGAGCCAGGACTTCCAGAGACCACAGCAGTAGAGCCAGGACTTCTGGAGACCACAGCCATGGAGCTAGGACTTCTGGAGATCACAGCTGTGGAGCCAGGACTTCCGGACACCACAGCAGTAGATCCAGGATTTTTAGAGGCCATAGCACTGGAGCCAGGACTTCTGGAGATCACAACCATGGAGCCAGGACTTCAACAGACCACAGCTGTTGCGTCAGGACTTCTGGAGATCACAGCCATGGAGCCAGGACTTCCAGAGACCACAGCTGTGGAGCCAGGTGGCGGAGCAGAGATGTGAGAACATCCTGCAGGAGCAGGAGGAGGAGTCCCTGGCCTTTGAGGGAGCACCAGGGCAGGAGCAGCTGGTTAGTTAAGACTGAACAATGTGGCAGGGCTGGGATGGCAGGAGGCAATGAGGCTCTGAGGCTCACAAGGAGGAAGTTGCTCTGGCTTCCAGGAAGGTGCTGAGACCTAGGGGTGGGAAAGGGTAGTGGGTAGAGGTCGGAGGGCACTAAGGAGGGGAGGACCAAGAGTGTGTGTTGTGTGTGTCACTTTACAAAAAAGAGGTGGCACATGGAGCTAGCTCTCTCCATCTGCCCACATCTTGGCCTCCACAGCTGCTGTCTGGAGAAGACGAGACAATCTGTCCACAGAACATTGCCAGCAGATGTGGCAGGGCAGAGGGTCATACGTCTGTGTTTGGAAAGTCTCCAGAATGAGTATGCCTAACTTTAGAATCAGGAAAATAATAAATGTCATTCAGTTTTGAAGCACAGACAAAGGAGTGAAATTTGAACAATCAGAAGTATCATAGGATGGAGGCTGCAAGTCCAGGTGAGGGTGAGGAGGCTGGGGGGTGGGGTGGGAGGGCAGAGCTGGGTCAAGAGGGTGCTCCCAGGGCGCGGTACCCTTGGACGGCTCAGTGCCTCATCCCTGAGGGCCAGGGCCGCTGCCACACACACACAGATACACACACACATGCATGCACACAGCCTCTGCTGCACAGCCAGTGTGGACACCTCTCTCCCTCTCCATCTCTCTCCCTCCCGCTCTCTCTCTCCTCCTCTCTCTGTCAACTTCCAGCCAGATGTTGCCTGACAGTCCTGTTTGTTAAATGGCTCATGAAAGAAACATTTTTGTTTTATAAAGCCAAGTGCCTTTACAAACCAGAAATTCAGGTGCATTATTTCCATAATTGCCTAAATTGGTGACGTTTCCTAAATATCCTCTGCAGAAAGAAGGAGGCTCCCAGCGACCTGCATATCGAGGTGCGAGCCCATGAAGTGTGTGACTCCCTCAGCTCCAGGAACAACTGCATGTGTGTGCATGTTTTGTTCTTTTTTAAGATAACATATTGAAAGCACTTTTGGGCTGTGTTGCTGATTTTCAGCATAAGTTTTGGTATTGTTTTTGCAATCTGTGTTATACCACGAACAAGGACACAACCTCTGCCATGAAAGCAGCCTAAAGAATCAAACTCCTTTGACAGGAAATACAGAGAGTCCGGGATAAAGTGAACAGAAAGTGTTTCCTGCATTTTGTTACCAAGTGGCCATCTCAGCAGCTCCTGTCCTCTGCCTGCTCCCTCTGCCCCAAGCCCTCCTGAGCCCCACTGTCGCCTTGAGGAGGCGACAGCAGTGGAGTCCCCCACCCTGTATGCACAGCCAGGGGATCAGGGAGCTCCCTAGGCGGCAGCCACGGGAGAACGCCCACGCGGTCAGAGGGGCCCAGGAAAGCCCAGGGCCACTGGGCTCCCCCAAGATGCCTCGGTCTGGGTTGTCTGAGCAGCCTGTGATGAAGCCAGCTGCAGGCCAGGCCCAGGTGTCACGCCGGGATGGGTATGAGCCGCACTGTGGCAGGAGCCGGGTGGCAGTGCTCTGGAGAGACAAGAACAGGAAGCTTCTGCATGTGGGTCTAACCCAGCCTCGGGAGGTGATACCCCATCGTGTGGCCCTGCAGGAACTCATGCAGTGGGCTGCCTCCACCCCTGAGCGGGGCTGGGGCGCGGGGTAAGGCTGCACTTGGGCTCCAGTCCCTGCTCCACTCAGTCCTCCCCAAGGCCAGAGCACCCCATGGGTCAGCACAGCCCAAGCCCCACCCTTCTCCACTGACCTCGGATCCCAGTTCAGAGCCAGAGGAGGACGGCCAGTGGCCAGTGTCCTTTCACTCAGCTGTGAAATTCTAGGCCAGTGAATTCAGCATGAGCTGTCACGCAAGTGGCCTCAACACTCTCCATGAATTCTTCCCGCCTTCATGCCAAATTTGGCCATAAATTTTCGTAGCACCCCTGACCTTCTGTCTCCTCCACCCCCTCAAACATTGTCCCTGCACCTGATTTCCATGGCATGTTCCACCCCAAAGACACACAGAATTCTGTCTGTGTCTCCAAGTAAAGCACAGACTCCTGTTTGCGCATCTTCATTATTCCTTCAGGGCGGAGGGGTCTAGCGAAAGGTGCAGGTGCGATGCCCAGTGCTGCCAGCCTCAGTGTCACCTGCTCAGGAAGCAGCTTCAGTCCTTGGTGGAGAAGGTTGCACTGTGGCCAGAATATGAACAGTAATGACGTTGAGGGGACCGAGCCCACGGCAGACGTGCAACAGAGGTGTCAGATGACTGGCGGGTTTCAGACACATCACTTTTATTTCAAAGTGATATCTAGGCAAGACTCAGAAAGCAAAACTTTTATTCCAGAAGAATTATGTGTGATGTCTCACAACCCTTTCTGCAGATGAGCTAAACTGCCCTTTCCGGATGCCGTTGCCTATGGGTCCCTCTGGCTTGCTCGAAGTTCTGTGGATTTGGGACAGTGTGCTTCCCACATCCACTGGGAAAGGTTCCTTTGATGTTTTGAAAATCTGAGAAGTGCCACTCAAGACATTTGGGGAAGTCAGCCCTTGGTGAAAGGGCTAATTACGAGGTGATTGGTATGAAACGCCTGCTACAATCGATCAGTGCTTGCTCCGTAAGGGCAGAGTGCAGGGAGATACCATCTTTGCATTTTGGGTGTCTGAGATGAGGTGAGGACAGAGATCACAATGCCCCCACCAGATAGGCAGGGAAACAGAGGCACAGAAACATTTGAGCCAATAGGCCCAAGTCAGTAACCAGCAAAATTGGAATTGAAATTTGTCATTTACCTGTAATAGCCTTTCAGATTCCCTAACCTAAGGCTAGTATCGGAGCTTGGATCTCCTCTGAACGCTCACCTCGCCAAACCTCCCGGCAGCAGGACACTCACCATCCGCACAGGAGTTCAGGCAGGTGACCTTGGCCAGAAGTGGTAATGCTGGCAAATTGTAGATGACTCAACGTACAGGCACGTGCAAGAAGCTGTTATCATATGTACAGAAATTAACCAACCGTGAGGATTGCTGAGACTAGACCATGAGCTGCCGCCTCATTTATATGTGCATTTAAGGGCATCTGGGAAAAAATGCAGATTGGCTGTTAAGATCATTTTCTACATAACCTAAAATTATCTTCTTGTTCACATACTTCATTTCTCTGACCTTACCTCATCTCTTACTTCAGGCTAGAATGTATTCCTGTGTGCTGTTTACTGTGCAGTATCACTGTATTGTCATGGTCTGCTATTTTGTCTCTTTTGTCGTTTATACTGTGGTTGTGTTTGCATGAGCCTCAGAGTTTGCTATATATTTTTATGCCGTATATTTTGTTGTGTTTTTATTGACACACCCTCTTCTTTAACCCATTTTTGTGTGAACTTTGAGGTTGTCAGAAAAGAAATCTCCCAGGCTGTGGAACCCTCACATTTGGTGACAGGGCCTTTGTCCTGCATCCTGCAGACTCCTCCAGGGTCCCTGAGACCCGCAGCAGTGCTGGGGCCCAGGCTGACACTTGGCTCCCCAGGGTGCTAGGACGGTGACTCTCCCAAGGCACAGAGAGCAGACGGCTCCCCTGTGCCTCCCAGGGCACACTCCCACGGCCCGGTGTGGCCACACCCAGAATAGCCTCCTCAGACCTCTGTTACACGGGACGGGCGCAAATTGAGAGGCTGGGATTCTTTATTGTTGTAAAAGAATATTGTAGGCTCATTAACATTTTGGAAAACAGAGAAGAGAAAATGACCTTGCAATCTCATCCAGATATAAATACTGAGGATTTTTTATTTCCACCTGGGTTTTGTTTTGTTTTGTTTTTTGTTGTTGTTGTTTTGGTTAACTCTTGCGTATGTATCCACGTTTCACAGCAACCTGAGAATGCAACGTCCACTTCACAGAAAGAGAAGCTGAGGCACCGACAGGTGAGTCACTCATAGGCAGCGGAAGCCCGGCCGTGGCTCACTTTCGGAGGGGATGGCCCTCAGCGTCCACACGACCCCTTTAGACAAGGGAATGGATGGGAAGGGGCGATGTTAGCAATCACCCAATCATTTGCCATTTATTGGGTCGCAGTGCTCACGTATTTCCGCATCAAGCCTTTCTCAGGTCAATCGTATGTTGAAAATGTTCCCCACTTGTTACAAATGGGACACACCATCTTCGCACGTGCATGCACCAGAGCAGGTTTACCGTGTCTCTCTCGCAAATTTATACGGTTCCAGATCTGTCCGGCCAGTGATCATCTTATGGAAATATCTTTCATGTCTAGAATTATTTTCTCAGGAAAGACTCCAGGACTGGCCGCCTGGGCTGACAGAACCATCCCACGGCTCCCTGAGGCCTCTCCCTGAAGGGCCACCTGGAACTTTTGCAGCCCTGCTGACCTGCAGGGGCAGGGTCCCAGGCCTCCCACCCCACCGAGCTTCTAAGGCTGTTGCTTACCTCACATTTCACCAGAAAGCAATGATCTCGTTTGCATTTCTCATATGGTGAATCATTTGGGCTTCGGAGATGGTTGTTGGTTCTTCTCTTCCTCTTGTGCCTGAGGAGCCAGCCCTGGCCCTGCTGTCTCCCTTCCCAGTCACACACTTTTGGGACATTAACACTTTATCTCCCAGATCCATACACATAGTTTTGCTCTTGTCATTTGTCTTTGCTAAAAGAAATCTGGCATTTTTTCTTGTACGTCATCGTACGGTGCATGGACATTGTGAAACTTCAAGAAACTAAGCTAAAGCAAAAGCAAATGAAAATCACCCATGATATTAATTATAAGCAAGAACATTCTGGTTAACGTTTCAGCATGTTTTCCCAATCATTTGTCTCAGTGAATAAACGTACATATTTTGCTTTTCAAAAATGCAATTATACAGTGCATGCTGTTTGCGATTCAATTTTTTTTTTTAATTTACCGCAGCACGAGCATTTTCCTGTGTCACCAAGCATCATTTGCAGGATGTTACTTTTTAATGGGTGAGTACAGTCTCTTTGTGAAAGTTCCGTAGTTTAGGTGTTGGCTTACTAGGGCTTCAGGGACTAAGCTCGACACGGGGTGGCTTTAAACAGCAGAAATTTATTCTCTAAGCTCTGGAGGCCAGAAGTCCAAAATTAAGGTGTGGGAGGCCATGCTCCCTCTGATTCTGGGTGAAATCCTTCCTGGCCTCTTCCTGGCACTGGGGGGTTGCCAGTTGTCCTCAGTGTCCTTGGGCTTGTGGACACATCACTACAGTCTCTGCCTCTGTGGTTACTTGTCCTTGTCCTTGTGTATCTGTCCCTGTCTCTCCTATTCTTATGAGGACACCACCCTACTCCAGTAGAATCTCATCTTAACAAGTTACATCTCCAGTGATCCCTTATGAAAGGGGTTGATTTGAGCACAAAGACAGACGTGTGCAGGGGAGAGGCAGCGCTAAAACGCAGGGAGAGACCATCCCCAAGCCAAGGAACGCCAGCGCTACCAGAGCCAGGAACGGAGCCTGGAACAGATTCTTCCTCCCAGCTCAGAAGGAACCAACACGGCTAACAGCCTGGTTTCACACTTCGAGGCTCCAGGACTGTGAAACAGTTGAGTCTCTGTGGTTTAAGGCTCCTGGGCCACCGTGTTTGTTACAGCAGCTACAGGAAACTAACACCTTGGTGGTGTCGAGATCAGCACTCTCGGGGGCTCACCAAGAACAGCCACATCGTGCCTAACTAACGTCATAGGAACTGATGAACACATTCATAAATTCACTTCCACCTCTAGATTCCTGGCTTATGACAGGGACAGCCTTTCCTTAAATTCCTCCCAACACAAACACACAAAACTTGCTGGGGCAACAGATGTGTGTGTGCACTGTACTCCACACCCACACAGGTAAACGCAGGAATCAGCAGCTCCGGCAGAGCCCCCACTTTCCGGGCTTTCCCATCGAGGACTCGAACAGCTCTATACTGCACTGGTTCACCCCATTTCATCGTTAATCTCAAAGCAACTGTGCCTACCTTACCACTCCCACAGGCAGTGCGCGACCACAGCCAGGGTGCAGGAGGAGGCTCTGCGTCTCCCCCACCTGTGTCAGCGGGGCGCCCCCAGGCCACTGCCATTCCTGGCACATCCCCGCGCTTGGAGCCAAACGTAGACACAGAGCAGCAGGACTTCTCTCATCCGTAAGGTTCAGGCAGGTAATAATTCTTCTGCCCTGACACAGAATGGCATTTAGTAGCATCAGGGTGACCCCATCTTGTCCAGCCCCATTTTAAACTGTAGAAATAACACTTTTCTCTGGTTTTCTTGAAACGCTGTACACCCAGTAGAAAAGCTGAAAGTAACTCATTGAGCAAAAGAGGGGAACCTTCTAGGTATCAATTTATTCCCACAATCCTACCCCATACAGCTGGAAGGGACTTTCAACAGTTAAAGTTACAGAAGATTTACATAGAGGAATGCTTATTGGCTTTCATTTTCTCCCACGACAACAGCCTGAACTACAAACCAGACTCAAGGTGAGTCTTGTTCCTTCTCAAGACGCTGCACAAAATATGCACACGGGTGGCCAAGCCGTCAGCTAAGTGCACGCAGCTGTCATACGGATGAGCTTCCCTGGAACGAGGGGTACAGATAATCAACCACAGAAAGGTCCCCTGGCAGATACATCCCCCAAAGGCCACGCCTTGCAGCCAGCCACCTAACGTGGTTGCGTGGTCATCCTCACTCCACCCTTAGAGCCAAGGAAAGCATCCACATAGGTGGGGGCCACAGTCTCTCCTGCAGCCCCCACCGGGCCCACACACTCCCCATGCTGCTCTTTGCTGCTCAGTGACAGATTGAAAACCACGTCATTTCCCAAATAATAAAATGTCCTGCTCCAGCAAGCTCTCTCCAGGTGTCCTCGAGCCTCCCTCTGTGTCAGGGTGAGAAGTATGGAATCCTTGAACAAAAACAGAATCCACTGGTGAACCGGCTGTGTGTGAATATGCATGGGAACATGTCTTTGTTATTTCTCAAGCCAAGTGTATTTTTGGTCTGTTTCCCTGGAGACTTATGGGGAATAGGGAGAGGCCTTACCAAGTGTAGTATAATTTTGCCAGCTCCACTTCCTTTCCAGTTCCCCAAATTAGTCACCCCATCTCTCCATTTGGACTGATTTTTCCAAGGTCACTAACAACTTCTTTGTTGCTAAATCCAACTTTTCAGCCCTTATCTTAATCAACTTTCCCATGCTGCAGGGTGTTCTTTTCAAATGTAAATCTGATCCACCTCCACTTAAAATCCTTCAGTGGCTCTTTATTGCTTTTAGGATTAAGACTCAAACAGTTGAACCCAAGTCACATCCAGTGTCGTCCCAGTCACAAGCACTGATTTTTCATTTCTCCAGTGGGCCATGATCTTTCCTGATACAAAGCTTTTGTACATGTTCCTTCACCTATATATCCATATATATGATTTATTTATGCCTTCTATTTGCCAGACATTGTTTTAGTGCTGGGGATGCAACAGCAAACAAAGCAGGCAAAAATTCCTGTCATTCTAGAGTTCACCTTCTAATGGTGGTTTTTTTTTGCTGGAATGTTCTTCCCCTTTCTTTTTTTCTTTGTTAATTTTTCTTGTGTTTTGTTTTCTTTGTTCTTTGTTTTTTCATAGTAGGGAATTGGGGATATATTTATTTATTTATTTTTCAACAATAGTTGTATTGAGATGGAATTCACATACCTTACAATTCATAAAATTCACTCATTTAAAGTGTACAGTTCAATTTAGAATATTTGGAATTGGGCAACTATCACTACAGTCAATTTTAGAACATTTTTGTCACCCCAGACAGAAACCTTATATCCATTAGTAGTCACTTCCCCCAATTCCTCCAGCCCAGGTAACCAATCTACTTTCTGCCTCTATGGATTTGCCAGTTCTATACATTTCATGTAAATGGAATCATACATTATGTGGTCTTTCATGACTGGCTTCTTTCACTTAGCATAATGTTTTCAAGGTTCATCCATGCTATCATGCTGTAGCATGTATCAGTACTTCATTTTATTGCCAAATAATATTCCATTATATGACATATAGCACATTTTGTTTATCCATTCATCAGTGAAGGATATTAGGGTTGTTTCCACTTCTTGGCTATTATGAATAATCCTGCTGTGAACGTGTATGTACAATTTTTTGTATGAACATATATTTTCATTTTCTTGAGTATATATCTAGCAGTGGAATTGCTGAATCATATGGTAACATTTTGAGAAACTGCCAGACTGTTTTTCAAAGTGGCTGCACCATTTTACATTCCCACCAGCAATGTATGAGGGTTCCAATTCCTCCACATCTGTGCTGTTAGAGGTTGAATTGTACCTCCTCAAAATTCATATGTTGAAGTCCTAACCCCCAGTACTTCATAATGTGAACTTATTTGGAAATAGGGCCATTGTAGATATAATTAGTAAAGTTAAAAACGAGGCTGTATTGGTGTAGGTTGGGTCCTTAATCCAACATGACTGGTGTCCTTTATAAAAAGAGGAAATTTGGACGCAGGCATGCACACAGGGAGAATGCTGTGTGAAGACTGGAATTTTATTGCCACAAGCCGAGGAATTGCCAGAAGCTGAGAGAGAGCTTAGGGACAGATCCTTCCAAGTGCCTTCAGAGGGAGCATGGCCCTGCTGATATCTTGTTCTTGGACTTTCAGCCTCCAGAACTGTGAGACAATGAATTTCTGTGGTTTAAGACACTCAGTTTGTGGTACTTTGTTATATCAGCTTTAGCAGACTAAGATGCTTTCTGACACTTGTTATTTTCCATTTTTAAAATTATTATAACCATCCTACTGGGTGTAAAGTGGTATCTCAGTTGATTTAGATTTGCACTTCCTAATGCAAATGATGTTGAGCATCCTTTCATGTGCTTATTAGCCATTTGTATATCTTCTTCGGATAAATGTCTATTCAAATCCTTTGCTCATTTAAAAAACTGGGTTATTTATCTTTTTATTATTGAATTTTAGGAGTTCTTGCTATAGTCTAGATAAAAGTCCCTTATCAGATATGTTTTGCAAACATTTCCCCCTATGCTCAGCTGTCTTTTCACTTTCTTGATGGTGTCCTTTAAAGCACAAAAGTTTTTAATTTTGATGAAGTCCAACTTATCTATTTTTTTCCTTCTGTTGCTTGTGCATTTGGTGTTATATCTGGTTCCCTTTAGTCTTGGTCTAGCTCAAGTGTCACTTCCTCAGGGAAAATTGCATTCCTTTGATAGATGCTCTCACAAAACCATCTTTGTGATTACAGATTTTTTCGTGAGATTTATTTGGTTGTCTTCCCTTTGGATTGCAAACCCCAGGAGAGTAGGGTCTGAGTGGAGTCTGCTTTTCCTCCTTCCCACTGTGTCCCTGGCCCCCAACACAGTGCCTGCTACGTCGCAGGTGCTCAGAGTTGTTGAATGAATAAATGTTAACTGGACTCTGGACCATTCACTCTGTGAAACGCTCTTCATGTGGCCTTGAGAACACCCCCTCTCCTGCTTCTCATCCCTACTTCTCTGGCTGCTCCTCAGAGTGTCTGCTGGTTCCTCTTCCTTTACCCATCCTATAGGTGTGGGTCTTACCTGTCTTAGATCACGTTCCCCAGAAAGAGAGTCTAAGATGAAGATTAGTGTGCAAGTGATTTATCAGGAGAGTGCTCCCAGGGGAGAGCAGGAAGGATCTGGAGAAAGTAGGACAGAAAATGGGGGGAAAAGCCAAGCAAAGGTGTGATTTTAGGCCAAGTACCACAGAGGTACTTGATCCCACAAGCAGACACCTGGAGCATGCCCTGCCTTCTCTCCAATTGTCTGGAAAAGTTGGTATAGAATTAGTAATATTTCTTCCTTAAATGTGTGAACTAAAATAAAATCTTAAGCTCCCCCCAGCTGACTAAACAGACCCCCTCTTGGCCAAGGGGACCCCAGAAATACCCTAAAGCTGAGTTGCTGGCCGTGAGAAGGGAGGTCATTACACCTCATCCATCAGGCCCCACTCATTTCTTGTACATATTGTTTGTAACTCATTAACGGGCCTAAGGCCATACAAGACAAACCAGCAAGTCCCCAATTTACATAACAAATCACTTGAATCTGGGTGTAAGTCCAGTGGCTTGTCTCTGATTAACAGACTTCCTTATCTTAACTTAAAACATTCCAAACCTTTAGACAAAGTTTCATTTCTTTAACCAATCACAAATCAAGGAATCTTTAAACCTACCCATAACCCGTAGACCTGCTTCAAGATGTCTGGCCTTTTCAGGCCAAACCAATGTGCGCCTTCCATGTATTGATTTATGACTTTACCTATAATTCCTGTCTGCCTGAAATGTATAAAACCAAACTGTAACCCAACCACGGTGACTCCACTTGCTCAAGGCTTCCTGGGTGTGACTCTGGGCCATGATCCTCAAATTTGGCTCAGAATAAACCTCTTTACATTATTTTACAGAGTTTGGCTTCTTTTCTGTTGACAAATGTTTGGTAGAATTCACCAGGGAAGCCATCTGGTCCTAGAGTTTCCCTCGTGAGAAGGTTTTTAGCTACACATTCCATTTTTTCAATAGTTATAGGGCTACTCTGATTTTCTGTTTCTTCTAAAGAGAGCTCTGGTAGTTGTGTTTCAAGGAATGTGTCCATTTCATTTAAATTGTCAAATTTATTAGCATAAAGCTGTTCATAAAATTACTTTTTAAACTTTTTGTATCTCAGAATCTGTTGTCATGTCACCTGTTTTATTCCTGATATTGGTAATTCGTGTCTTCTCTCTTTTTTTCCTGATCAATCTAGCTAGATGTTTATCAATTTTATTGATCTTTCTTAAAGACACATTTAGTTTCACTGGCTTTCTCTATTGCTTTTTAATTTTTTCTATTGAATTTAGAATTGATTCAATCTATTTTAATTCTATTGCATCTATTCTGAATTTTTAAAATTCCCTATTTTAGGCTGGGTGCAGTGGCTCATGCCCATAATCCTAGCACTTTGGGAGGCCAAGGCAGGAGGATGGCTTGAGCCCAGGAGTTCAGAGAACAGACTGAGCAAGAGTGATATCCTGTCTCCACAAAAAAATAGAAAAACTTCGCTGGGCATGGTGGTGCCAGCCTATAGTCCTAGCTACTCCGGAGGCTGAGGCAGGAGGATCACTTGAGCCCAGGAGTTTGAGGTTGCAGTGAGCTATGACAACACCGCTGCATTCTAGCCCAGGAGACAGAGCGAAACCCTCCCTCCCTCCCTCCCTCCCTTCCTCCCTTCCTCCCTTCCTCCCTCCCTCCCTTCCTCCCTTCCTCCCTTCCTCGCGCCTGGCTGATTTTTTCTATTTGTAGTAGAGACAGTCTCGCTCTTGCTCAGGCTGGTCTCGAAGTTCTGACCTCAAGAGATCCTGCCACCTAGGCCTCCGAGAATGCTAGGATTACAGGCATGAGCCACCGCACCCGGCCTTTTTTTTTTTTTTTAATTTTAAAGAGACAGGGTCTCTTTTACTATGTTACCCAGGCTTTTAACAGAAATGGTTGAAAATAATTCAAAATTGAGATTCCTGGTGCTGAGGGTGTGATGTTTTGTGTTACTGGTCAATAAGAATATCTCTTACTTGACATGTAAGTCCTGAAGGTGATAGAGTTAATTTTTCTTTTTTCTTTTTTTTTTGGACAGAGTTAATTTTAAGATGAAAACTGAAGAACTGATTTGTATTTTGTCCTGATGTTTGGTTGTCCCACTTTTACTGCAGAAGCACCTACAAGAGGGCTAAGAGTCCCCAGGAAATTCTGTCTTCTAAACCCACGAGATGGATAATCTTGGTCTAGAAGATATTCATAGAAAGAAGCTTACAATGTTTGATTTTGAGCATGAATTCACTGCACAGTCCATAAATTAAATAAGCTGATCCACTGAGTAATTGTTGAGATTATCCTTCCGGATGCTGTATAATGTCAGCCAAAGATGGGAATTTGACATTGATATAGTCCTTCCTGTTAAATCCAGTTTTCTTTCTTTTTCTCTCTTTCTTTCTCTCTTTCTTTCTCTCTTTCTTTCTTTCTTTCTTTCTTTCTTTCTTTCTTTCTTTCTTTCTTTCTTTCTTTCTTTCTTTCTTTCTTTCTTTCTTTCTTTCTTTCTTTCTTTCTTTTTTCTTCTTTCTTTCTCTCTCTTTCTCCCTCTCTTTTTCTTTCTTCTTTCTTTTCCTTCCTTCCTTTCTCTTTCATAATGTTTTTCTTTTTACAAAATTATGAAATGCATCATGCACATATGAGTGTATTAAATGTATATATACACAGTTTAAAGATTAAAATAGTCCAATGAACATCCATATACCCATGACTCAGGTAGAGAAATGAATACTATAATGGTCTCATAATTTCCACAATTCTCCTTCCTCCATGAAAACAACCTCCCCCAGCACAGGCCGTGAACTGATTGGAGCATGTTTGGGCTAGTGAGAATAATAATAAAAATAATATTTAGCATTTATTGAATGCTTATTAAGTGTCTGGCACTGTTCTAAGCACTTTTACATGCATTAACTTGAGGTGAAATAAAATCCAAATACACAGAACTGGCAAATGAGGGACCAAGCTTGAGGCCTTTGGAAAGACCTAAAAATACTCTCTGGACACATCAAGCAGGCAAAAAAAAAAAAAGAAAAAAAGCAACAATTGCATTTTAGAAGCTCCCTCACAGATATCACAGATATCCATTCATTCAAAAGTCATTTATGAAATGCCTGTTTTCTACCAGGCGCTGTTCTATGCCCTGAGGACACAGCAGAGAACAGGACAGATTTCGGAGAAGTACAGAAACACAGGAAGAAATAAATAAATATTCAGAAGGATCATATTTTTGACTTTCTCATCAACACCATCAGAGAAGGAAACAAATAGATACTGTTTGATTTTTCCACCACGTACTACCAAACTGTGCCCTTGCCTAAGTCCATTTCAGCAAGCTTTACTGCGAACCATTCATGTGCCAGGCACCATGTGCAGAGGCGCTGGCCTGAAGAGGAAGAAGATGAGGTTTCTATCCTTAAAGCATGCAGTGTGGGAGATGGATGGGTAAGTAGATAATTATATTACAGGTGATTCGTGCTATGATTGAAGTGTGAACAAAATTCCACGGGAGCAGAGAAGAGTGATTAATTCTGCCTAGGGGAGTCAGAGAATGTTTAATGAAGGAGGGTGCATTTCAATGGGTCTGAGGGAGAAGTAGGAGATTGCCAGGTGGAGATGGGGAGAAAAGACATTTAGGGAGGAGTACTTTGTGGTCAGAATGACCAAGTTGTAGATGCTAAGTTCTGAAATACAGACTGCGTGTGGACTGCGTGTTGACAGCCTGGCACCCTTAGACAATGGTGAGGGTGGGGGTGTCCACAGGGACTAAAAATTTATTTTTTAAAAGAAGATCGAGTCTTGTGTTGGTACCAGTTGAAATGACTGGTTTTATAAGCAACCACTCTCTGTTTTTCCATGCAGAAATCACCCAGACACCCACCATATTTTTTCCAGTCTATGTTTAAGTTAAGGTGTCAAAAAGGCCACACATTTGGAGAGGGGGGTGTAAATTGGTACAACCCCTATAAAAGGCAACATCTATCAAAATTACAACTGCATATAGCACATGACCCAGCAATTTCACTTCTAGGAATTTATCCTCAGATGCACTTACTCACTTGGGAAATAAGTATTCACCACATCATTGTTTGTACTAGCAAAAGATTAGAAACAAACTAAGTGTTCATCAAGAAGAAAGTGGATAAATAAATTATGATATCCCTTTAGAATGGAATATTATTCAGTCTAAAAAGAAAACAAAGAATGAGGTAGCTCTTTTTCTCCTGTTAGAAATGATTTCCAGGATATATTGTCAAATAAAAAGAGCAAGGGCAGACCCCTCATATAAAATGAAGACAGAAAGAATTCAAGTCCTCTGTGGAGTGTTCCAACTGCAGAATTTAAAAACTCTGGGCTGCTCTACCTCCAGACCCCTTGTGATGTGGGGCAAGAAACTCCTTATTGGCCGGGCGCCGTGGCTCACGCCTGTAATCCTAGCAATCTGGGAGGCTGAGGTGGGAGGATCGCTCGAGGTCAGGAGGTCAAGACCAGCCTGAGCAAGAGCGAGACCCCGTCTCTACTAAAAAAATATAAAGAAATGATCTGGACAGCTAAAAATATATATAGAAAAAAATTAGCCGGGCATGGTGGCACATGCCTGTAGTCCCAGCTACTCGGGAGGCTGAGGTAGAAGGATCGCTTGAGCCCAGGAGTTTGAGGTTGCTGTGAGCTAGGCTGATGCCACGGCACTCTAGCCTGGGGAACAGAGCGAGACTCAGTCTCAAAAAAAAAAAAAGAAAGAAAGAAAGAAAAAGAAACTCATTGTTTAAGCCAGCTGAGAAGGAGTTCTCTGAGACTTGTAGCTCAAAGCATCTAGAGATGTATAACTCTAAGGTCTGCGGAGGGCTTTGTATTTGGACCCAAAATAATGCAGAAAGTGGGAAGTAACTCTGACTTGCAGAAACTCTCCAGCCAGTACTCACACATTGCAGCCATGGGGGTTTCTGTGTAAAGATGCAATTTGGCAGGATTCAACCTGCCTGGATTCTTTTTTTAATACAACCTCATCAAAGCAACAAGCTAAAAGCCTGGCAGAATCTATTTGCAGTCAGGGAGCAAGAGGGCAATGCAATGAATGCTAGAATCAAGCCTTCTAAGGTGGAACTTGCACAAACCACTCTGCCACAGGAGGACCAAGGTAGTCCAGGATTGCTATAGTGACTACACTACTCTCTGGATCAAGCCACGTGGTCTGAGACCTCATCCACATAGCTGAAACTGTCCTGTCAGTGTCATCCAGACAATTTTAGGGACTCACTTGTCTATTCATTCAAGAAAAACAAGTATTTGTCCCCTGCACTCTGCCAGGTGCTGGGAATACAACAGTGAGCAAAACTGAACCGATCTTACCTTTGCTGACTTACAGTCTAGAGGAGGAGATGGTGATTAGTTATTGAATAGATATAAGATTACAGCTGAGCTGCTATTATAGAGGAAAGTCTCACAGTAGATAACAGTGGCTTGAAAAAAATCTACATTAGAATGGGGATCAGAAAAGGCCTACCTGAGGAAATGACAGTTGAGCTGACATCTGAAGACTGAGTGGGAGTTAACTAGGTGATGTGGGGAAAGAGCATTCAAGGCACAAGGAAAGTTTGGAGCCAAGGTCCTGGGGTGGGGGGAGCATGGAACATCCGAGGAACTGAAAGGCCAGCGTGGCCCGAAGGCACAGAGTGGGGGAGTGTGCTGGGAGGGGAGGCAGGAGCAGCAAGGAGGCCCAGGCAGGGCAAAGCCATAGAGGCGACATGAAGTATTATGAGAACAGCAGAAAATCATTTGTGGTACAGAGTGTTAGCTGTGCCCCAATATCCATTTCCCCCCTTTATTCCTTTACTATTGGCACCCCCAAGTTTTGGCTCAGCACATGGCTATCCAGTGAAAAACCATTTCCCAGACACCTTTGCAGGCTTGCCCATGTGACCGAGTTCTGGCCCCTGGGCTGTGAGCAGAAGTAAGGACAGACTTCCATTTCCTCCCGTCCTCTTGTCACTGGCTCCAACGCGGACACGAAGGTGGGGGCTGAGGAGCCATCCTAGACCAGGAGAGAGGAGCCATCTGTCAGCGTGACCGGTAGGTGTTCAGGGATCAGGCGGAGAAGGCAGGTTGGGAGGGGTTTTGCCTAATTCAAGAGCGGTGAGAGGGCAGGCAGCCTGCAGCAAGGTCTGACGGAGTGAGGTGCTCCTGCCCTTGTGAGCACTCCACGCCAACCATCAGGGCTCCCTTCCAGGACACAATCCCAGGCTGAGAAGAAAGTGCTAGGAGAAGAATCAAAATTGAGCAGGCTAGGGATAACAGAGAGACGGAAAAGACGAGGCCCAGATAAAAATGGGGAGGGGAGCCAAGCCCAGACATCTCAGGCAGCACGCGGTCAGATTTTCATTACCACGTGAAGATAACGGAAGAGGGAACTCTGTTAAGTTAGAAGAGCTACCCTCCCACTAAAAGTTCGGGAAAACGAATTTCAGGCAAAAATAAGCAACACAGAAGCACTGAGGCCCGATCACATGCAGACTTATCATAAGGGATTACAAAGAACAGTAACACAGGCACAGACAGCACGCTGCAAAGACATGCCCCCGGAGCAGGTAAAAACTGGGACCCTAACTATTTAACAAAAAGATAAAAGACATTAAGAATAACACAAGACATGAAAGAACAACATAAATCAGAGTTAGAAAAACTCAAACGTGGTTGACAGAAATCAGAAAAGAATTAGAAATGAAAGAAAAAGTAATTTCAAAAGGGAAGACTAAATTGGAAGAACGCAGAGTGAGTTAAGACAGCAGATAATGCCCTAAGAGAAATAGAGGATGAAAAGGAGAAAACTATGAAAAATTGAAAGGAAATTTTAAAAGAGATGAAAGGGGATTCAAAGCAAGAGAGAAAATTACAAATATTGAAGATAGGCAAGTAAGACCCAACGCACAGAAAATATTAATAGAAATCCCTGAGGGAGAAAATCCAAGCAAGGGAGCAGAATGGATACTGTGGGGAGGCCCACGTGGCGAGGTGCTGAGTCCTCAGACCAACCGTCAGGAGGGAGTCGAGGCCTCCTGCCAACAGCCCCGCAAACAAGCCTGCTTGTGGGCCCACCAGGTCTTCAAATGACTCAATCCCTCCATTATAACCTCCCACATTCCTGATCTCAGAGGCTGTCAGGTACTAAATGTTTACCATTTTAAGCCACTAAGCTGTGGAGAGATTTTTTATGCAGCAATGGATAAATAATTCAATTGGCATTAGGGAAATTTCCAGTATGAGGCTATGTCAAATATCCCTGTTAAACACATCCTACTATATGAGGGCCGTGCAGGAAGTAACCAGCCATGTAACCGTTCTCGTTGTCTTAACAATGGCTGGATACTTTCCCAACAGCCCTTGTATGTATTACGGTGGACATGTGTGCATTTCGGTTGGGTATAAACCTAGGAGTGAGACGGCTGGATCACAGGATATACACATATTCGGCTTTAGTGCATATTGCAAAAGAGTTTTCTCCAGGGCTGGTATCGATTTACACCTTCACCAGCAGTTTATAAGAGTTCTTATTCCTCATAGTCACACCAACACTTGATATTTTCTGTCTTTTTCATTTTAGCCATTTTGAGAGGCTGTAGTGGAATCTCACTGTGGTTTCAGTTTACACTTTTCCTGGTGTCCAGTGGGGCTTAGGTCCTTTTCAAAAGCTCAATGGCCATTTAGACATCCCCATTTATAAAATATCTGTTCAAGTCTTTTACCAGTTTTTAAAATTGAGTCGTCTTTTTCTGATTGATTTATTCTTTTTTATAATTCTACAATTCCTTTTACATACTGGAGCCAGTCCTTTAGCAGATATCTATTTCTCCTCTCACCCTTTCAGTTTCCTCTTACTCTCTTAGTTGTGGCTTTTGATAAACGGAAGTTCTTAATTTTAGTGTAGTCCAATTTACTGATCATTTTTCATTTGTTTAGTGATTTTATGTTCTATTTAAGAAATATTTGCCCACCTCAAGTCATAAAAATATTTTCTTGTTATCTTCCAGAAGCTTTATTCAGTCTGCAATTCACATAGCATTGACTTTGTGTATGGTGTGGGGTAGGTATTAAAATATATAGGCCAGGCACCGTGGCTCACGCCTGTAATCCTAGCACTCTGGGAGGCTGAGGCGGGAGGTTCATTTTGAGCTCAGGAGTTCAAAAGCAGCCTAAGCAAGAGCGAGACCCTGTCTCTACTAAAAAAATAGAAACAAATTAGCTGGACAACTAAAAAATATATATAAAAAAAAATTAGCTGGGCATGGTGGCACATGCCTGTAGTCCCAGCTACTCGGGAGGCTGAAGCAGGAGGATCACTTGAGCTAGACTGATGCCACGGCACTCTAGCCCGGGCAACAGAGTGAGACTCTGTCTCGAAAATAAGTAAATAAATAAATAATAAAATAAAATATATTATATGATTGCTTCAGCACCATTTACTGCAAAAAAAAAAAATCACCCTTTTCCAAGGGCCTGGAATAATACCTTTACCATAAATCAAGTGGCCATAAATTTGGGGATCTGTTCATGGACTCTCTATTCTGCTGCATTTGTCTGTCCTTACACCAACACCACACTGGTTTAATTATTATGGATTTATCATAAGTCTTGATATCTAGTAAATGAGCCTTCCAACTTCTTTTACTTCAATTTTGGCTCTTTGATTTCCATACAAATTTTAGAATCAGCCTGTCAATTTCCATTGAAACATCTAGGATTTCAGCTGGGATTGCATTTAATCTATTGATAAGTTAAATTAACACTCTTGAGTTTTGCAACCCATTAACATAGTTTTTTCCCTCCATTTATTTAGATTTTCTTTAATTTTTTTCAGCAATGTTTGCTACTTTTGTTTGTAGAATCTTAGCTATCTTTCACTAGATTTATTCCTAGGTATTTGATTTTTTGATGCTATAAAAGTAATATCATTTAAAAAGTTCAATTTCCGTTGTTATTGCCTGTATGTAGAAATACAATTAATTCTTTAAAAACTGACCTTTGTGTCTAGTGACCCGGCTAAAGTAATTTGTTAATTCTGTCCAGTCTTTTTTGTTTTTGTCATGCACGATCATGCAGTCTCTGAGTAATGAACAATTTTATTTTCTCTTTTCCATTCTTATGCCTTTTATGTCTTTTAAGCCCATATCTCCAGTATAATGTTGAATAAAAGTAATGATAGTGACATTCTTGTCTTGGTCCTAATATCAGGAGGAAATCTTATAATATTTCCTACTACTATGATGTTTGATAGGAGGGGGCCCTGAACAGGTGTCCAAGCCTGAGTGGGGTGAGGAGGGCATCTGCATAGGAAGGGGACCTGGCCCAGGGTATAGGAGCTTGAATGGGGTGAGGAGGGCATCCCCCTGGAAAGGTGGTCCAGTACAAGGTGTCAGAGCCCAGGTAGGTGGAGGAGGGTTTCTCCATGTTAGGTGGTGTATTTGTACTCCAACATGGGAGGAAAATGTTCATATGTGGCACAAAGTGTCAGACCCCAAGAGGAGTGAGAAGAGCTCTGACATCAGGGGTGACCTTGCACAGGTGTCAGAACCCAAGTGGTGTTAGAAGGACGTTTATCATTTATGGAAGGTTTGGGAAGGAAGGTGGGAGTGACAGGATATTGGCACCATACAAAGGGATCGATACAGTAAGGAAACAGATTGAGCAAAATGGGAGCCAGTTTTCTCACTGGTGGAGAAAGAAGTTACAAATATGGAAAGAAATAGAACTTGAGTGAATGCTGGTGTGTGGATTAGAACTGGAGGTATTAGTGTGAACTTTGAGCTTTCAATATACATAGACTGGTGTGGAAGTGTGTGTGTCTGTGTGTATGTGTGTGTGTGCGCGTACATGGATATATTTCTTAGTTTATCCACCCAAAGGGGCCAGGAGCGGCAACACCCCAACAGCAATGAGCATATCTAGCACCCAGATCTCAGTTTCTCAATACTTTTTTTCAGTAACAGGAACCAGTGCTCCTTGGAGAAATGGTTGGTTCCAGGCATGAGGCAGGAAAAATACAAGATAAGCCTAGATTACCTTGTGCTAGAAAATAAAGAGATGCTCAAAGAATAATATTGGACCAGGTGTGGTGGCTCTTCTGTAATCCCAGCACTTAGGGAGGCTGAGGTGGGAGGATCACTTGAGGCCAGCAGTTCAAGACCAGCCTGGCAACATATTGAGATCCCATCTGTACAAAAAATAAAAAATATTAGCCGGGCATGGTGGCATGCCCCTGTAGTCCCAGCTACTTGGGAGGCCAAGTGAGACAGGTGGATTGCTTGAGCCCAGTAGTTTGAGGTTGTAGTGAGCTGTGATCACGCCACTGCACTCCAGCCTGGGCGACAGAGTGAGACCTCATCTCCTAAAAAAGAAAAGAAGAAGAATATCCATTCTGTCGAAGAGACATAGGAACTAACTTAAAGGAGCTCCCATTGGCCAAATCTGGGACAATTTGAACATGGATCGAAATAAAGATAGTAACAGATTATAACACATTAAATAAAATAGGAATCTATGAATCCATTTGATAAAAATAAATTAATTAATTCAACATCTTATGAGGAATGGGGTATTTACATAGTCTCAAAGCATCTTGCCAAGGGATAAAGAATAACTTTCCCATGGAGAACTTTGCCAAAGGATAAAGAATAACTTTTATCCTCATCAAATGATCAAAGTTAAACTCACCAGTGGAGAGACACAACAGCTGAGTGCAATGTGGGATCCTGGATTGGTTCATGGAACTGAAAAGGGGCATTAGTAGGCAATTGGTGAAATTTGAATAAGATGTATTACAGGCTATTTAGTAATAATGTATCAACGTTAATTTCCTGATTTTGATGGTTGCATTGGGGTTAGGAGAAAGTCCTTGTAATGGACTGAATGTTTATGTCCCCCAGTCCCCAAATTCATATATTGAAATCCTGATGCCCAAGGTGATGATATTAGGCAGTGTGGCCTTTGGAAGGTCATTAGGTCAGGTAAGGATTAGTGCCCTTGTGAAAGGGGCCTTAGAGAGCTCCCTTGCCCTTCCACCAAGTGAGGCTACCGTGAGAAGAAGGCTGTCCCCTAGGAGTTGGGCCCTCATCAGACAAGGAATCTGCTGGCACTTCGATCTTGGACTTGCCCAGCCTCCAGAACTGTGAGAAATAAATTTCTGTTGTTTATAAGTCACCTAGTTTACCGTATTTTGCAGCCTGAACAGACTAAGACAGTCTTTGTGGTAGGAAAAACACCCTCAAGTACTCGTGGGTGATGAGGCATCATGTTGGCAACTTATCCTCAAACGAGTCAAACCAAAAAGTTCTTGGTACTGTTAAAAAAAAAAAAAAAGGAAGCTATGGTTATTCTGGACTTGGGACAGTATTTGTCTGGAGTGTTAGTATATAAAGCAGGGAGGGCAACACCACTTCCAGGAGGAATGAAGTTTTAACCAGAATGAGGCCTTTATTGCAATCTGTGCGGCTCCAACTGTGGATTCCTTAAGGACTGGCCTGTGTCTTATTTAAAGGGGCAATGGCAGGTTTTGTGGGGACTGAGAGTTATACAATCTTGAGGGCCCTTCTTAAGAAAGAGATTAAAAAATTATGAGTATAATATTAGGCAGGAAAATGAATGTTTATTTAGAATGAGAAAAGAAATTATAACACATTATAAGTTCTAAAAAGCTGAGAAATATTGCAAACATCTCAAAATCTGGAAAAAAATAAAACAATTCTCTTTTTTAGTTAACTGCCTGCCATAGCCCTCTGTAATACTTTTTTACTACATTTCTTGGCTGCATACTCTGATTACATCTTCATATGACAATTTTGCAGTATCAGTGTCTAAGAAAGAACAGAAAGATAATTCAGTTTTTAGCATAGCTGATCAAAATCTTTTTTTTTTTATTATTCATAGCTTTAAAAAGTTTGTTTTGGCTTCAAAACTCATTGATAATGTCATGCAAATGCTTAAGATTGTTATCTATTATAGTTTGGGAAAACCACTGTCAAGTTTCTTTCATATATGAGTTGTATGATTTCAGGACATAACTGAATATATTCCTGACAAGAGAGAAGTTTCATTTTTGTGTCTATGAGAACTGAATTCTCCATTTGTAATTTTACATGCCCAATGATTAAAAGACTCTTCCACAGACAAGCTTCTAGTGCACACATTTCAAATCTTATTTGCCTTCCTTACTCATATACTAGATGTTTGTTTGTTTGTTTTTTGTTTTTTTAGAGATAGGGTCTTACTCTGTTGCCCAGGCTGGAATGCAGTGGCCTGATACAGCTCACTGCAACCTTGACCTCCTGGGCTCAAGTGATCCTCTCATGTCAGCCTTCCAAGTAGCTGGGACTATAGGCATGAACCACCATGCCTGGCCTGGACATGTCCATTTTGCAGTACGACCTCTGAGCCCACATTATTTCATGATGCTGGGTCAGTTGGCAAAGTGAGCAGACACTAGTCATATACGTGAAAGACACTTTCATGCCAGATGTCAAGCAATAATTAACTATACATAGAAACATCTGCAAAGTACACAACTATAGCTCGTTGTATGGGTAGAGTGGTGGCCCCCCCCCAAAAAAAAAGATATATTCGTGTCCTAATCTATGGAATCTGCAAATGTGACCTTATTTAGTAAAAAGGTCTTTGCAGATATGATTAAGTCAAGTATCTTGAGGTAAGATCATCCTGCATTTAGGGTGGGCTCTAAATCCAATGACAGATGTCTCTTTAAAAAAAAGGTAGGCCCTGTGCGGTGGCTCACACTTGTAATCCTAGCACTCTGGGAAGCCAAGTCGGGAGGATTGCTTGAGCTCAGAAGTTGGAGATCAGCCTGAGTAAAAACAAGACCCTGCCTCTACTAAAAATAGAAAAATTATCCAGTCATGGTGGCATGCACCTGTAGTCCCAGCTACTTGGGAGGCTGAGGTGGGAGGATCATTTGAGCCCAGGAGTTTGAGGTTGCAGTGAGCTATGATGACCCCACTGCACTCTACCCATGGTGACATAGTGAGACTCTGTTGGAAAAAACAAAGAAAGAAAGAAAAGAAAAATGTAGAGAGAAATTTGGGAGACACAGAGGAACAGGTGATGTGAAGACAGAGCAGAGACTGGATGGAGTGATGCATCTATAGGCCAAGGCATGCCCAGGATTGCTGGCAGCCACAGAATCTAGGCGAGAGCCGTGGAGCAGACCTCTCTCTCAGAGCCTCCAGAAAGAACTTACCTTGCTAACACTGTAATTCTGGACTGTGAGAGAGAAATTTATGTTGTTTTAAGCCACCAAGTTTGTGGTAATTTGTTATGGCAGCCCTAGGAAACTTATCACCTACTAAACCCAAATTAAATATTATTCCAATTTGTGCTCGATCCCAGAAACAGCTGTAGTGTTCCAACACCCTTTAGCATATGAGAATGGTAACAGGGAAGGCCAGAGTGGAAAGAGACAGCAGTCTTAACCAGTTTGGGCTAAAATATTGTTTTTTCAAACTTTGGAAAAAGCACATAACCCTCTGAACACATCACTAGGGCCCCTTCCAGGACCTTCAAAGGAGCCTGGCCATCTGAAAGTCCCTGAAGCTTATGTTTAATACATTTTACAGAAGAGCTACCTCTGTGTAGGAGGCAGGGTAGTGTTATGAAGACAAGCCCTGGAGCCAGACCACCTCAGTTCAAATCCCAGTTTCACCACTATTTAGCTGTTGACTTCAGATAAGTTACTTAACTTTTCTGTGCCCCAACTTCTCTCTCTGTAAAATATAAATGATAATAGCAATATCTGCCTTATAGGGTTGTTGACCCAATTAAGTAACATGATACATATAAAGCACACAGTACACGTAACACACAGAGAAAAGCACATGCTCCGTGCTACGCACCCAACATCCATTTGCCTATTTTATGCTTTACTCAGCAAGTCGTTGTACTAGCCGTTAGGGTACAAAGACCAATGAGAAATAGTCTTTGCCTCCAAGAAGCTCAACATCTGTGGGGGGAAACAGATGTATTAAATGATTATAATATAATATTTTCAGTGCAAGAGGTGGATGCTAAGTGTGCAGATGTTATGGGAATACAGAGAAGGACTCCAGCTTGGTGGGGAATGGGAGTCAACCAAGGAAGGTAGAGAAAGTAACATCTGAGTTGTGTTTCAATACATTTGTATGGCAGAATTATTTATTGAGCTGTTAATTTTTGTATTTTTAATTCATTTATTGATTCTAATATTTATTGAATGCCTATCAGGCACCAGGGAGACTGTGATGAACAAATATGTCAAAAAGCCCTGACCTTACTTATTTTGAAATGTATTTTAAAAAGTAAGTTGGATAGATAGGTAGATATATGATAAAGGAAATAGAGTAAAAGGTTGATTATAGGTATCAGGTGGCAAACATATGTGTTCTCACTGTACACATCTCTCAATTTTTCTGTATATCAGAAAATCTTCATAATGAAATGTTGGTAAAACAAATATCCATACAATTGAACACTATACATTCATTAAAAATGTTTTGGTAGCAAAGGTCTAGGCAGAACCTTGTCTGGAGACTTTGAGGAGCTGCAGGGGGGCAATTATGACTAGAAAGGAGTGAGGGAGGAGACAGGTAATAAATGAGCTCGAAGAGAAAAAGAAAGGGGTAAGGTTAGGTAAGCTGTTTTGGTTATCTATTTCTGCATAAGAAATTATCTCAAATTGAATGGCTTAAAACCACAACCACTTTTTGACATATCACAGCTTGCAGGTCAGGAGTTTGGACAGGACTCAACTAGGAAATTTTTCTGCTCTATTAACATCAAGTGAGGTTACTCTGTGGTGTTCCGTTGGCAGATGGGTTGGTCTGTAGGATCCAAAATGGTTTCACTCTCATGTCTGGTACCTTGGTGGGAATGACTGGAAGGCTAGGCTCAGCTGGGTCCCTCTTCCTCATCATGTAGTCTCAGGGCTGCTCCACTTGGTCTCTCCATCTGGGTAGTTGGATTTCTTACATGATATCTTAAGCTTCCAAGAGCAAGTGTTTCAAGAGACAGGACATAGAAGCTGCCAGTCTTCTAAGACCTGGCCCCAGAAATGGACACAGTGGCACTTCTATCATATTCTATCTGTTGAAGCAGTCATAGAGCGCCCCCTGCCCCAGATTCAGGGAAGGGGAGGCTTCAATTCCCCTCTCAATGGGACGAGTGTCAAAGAATTTGTGACTATCTTTAATCTACCACATAAGTTCTTGTAGGTCATAGTAAGGACTTTGGCTTTTACTCTGACTGAGATGGGAGCCATTGGAGAGCTTTAAGCAGAGAAGTGACATAATCTGGCTTTCATTTTAACAGGTCCACTCTATCTGCCATTTTGAGAATAGACTGCAGGGAGGGAAGAAGTAAGAAGACCAGTTAGGAGGCTTTTGCAATAAAACAAGCAAGACATGATGGTGGCTTGGGCCAGGGTGAAGGCAGAGGAGGTGGGAAGAAATGGTTGAATTCTGGGTATATTTTGAAGGTGCAACCATCAGGACTTGCTGATGGATTCAATACAGTGTGAAATAAAGATAGGAGTCAAGGATAAGGATAACTCCAAAGCATTCTTCTGAGCAATGAGAATACGAGAATTGCTGTTAACAGAGGCAGGAATAGCAGCAGGAACAGTTAGGGAGTGAGTATAGGAGTTGGGTTTGGACATGTTGAGATGCCTATGATACAGCCAAATGAAGATCTTGGGTAGGTCTGGTGTTTAAGAGAGAGATCCAGAATGGAGATGCAAATTTGAATGTCATTGGCTATGGGTGAATTTCACCTGCAGAGTGAATGTAGAAAGAGAAGTCTAAGAGCTGAGCCTGGAGCCTCTGACTCACTCTTTTCTTTTTTTTAATTTTATTTATTTTATTTATTTTTATTTTTTGAGACAGAGTCTCTCTCTGTTGCCAAGCCTAGAGGGCCGTGGCATCAGCCTAATCCACAGCAACCTCAAACTCCTGGGCTCAAGTAATCCTCCTGCCTCAGCCTCCCAAGTAGCTGGGACTACAGGCATGCACCACCATGCCAGGCTAATTTTTTCTATATATATTTTTAGTTGTCCATATAATTTCTTTCTATTTTTAGTAGAGACAGGGTCTCACTCTTGCTCAGGCTGGTGTCAAACTCCTGAGCTCAAACGATCCACCCGCCTCGGCCTCCCAGAGTGTTAGGATTACAGGCATGAGCCACCGCCTGGCCTCTCTCTTTTCTTTCTGCCAATCCTCCTTGGTATCCCTGGTTTTAGAAAAAGTTGATGTTTCAGGTGTCACTTCCAGGTTGCCTCTCTTCCAGCGTTTTATGAAAGCCTAAACTCATTAAGTAGATCATGCTATAGAAATGAAAGCTGCAGAGGTTTTGAGGAAGGAGAGGCAGGCACTGAGCCAGGTGAGGAGGTGCCAAGCCTAGGAGGGGCCAGAGGCCTGCTCCCTAATGAGCATCAGGAGAGTAGCTCTGTCCTAGGAAGAAGGTCACACAGAGAGCCTTAGCCAGGCCAGACTTTATCCACTGGGCTTTCCAGCCTTAGTAAAGATTTCCATATTGATTAGATAAATGGAGGAGGGTAGGAGAAAAGAGCTCAGAAACAGATCCACACGAATATGGAAAATGAAAAGTGTATTCATGACAGAGGTAGTGCTGAAGATCAGTGGGGGAAAGGACTAATCCATAAATGGTGCTGGGAAAAGAAGGTTTTCACTGTTCCAAAAAAATAATCCCTACCTCACATCCAATATAAAAATAGATGGCTTTAAGACATAAACATGAACAGAAAAACATTAAAACTTTTAAAAACCTTTTAAAGTTTTAGGTTTAGGAGAATATAAATTTCAAGTGAGGAAAAGACTTCTAAAATTAGAAGCACAAACCATAAAGGGAAAGATAGATAACACATAAAAAACTTCCATTCATCAAAAAGATATGATTTTTTAAAATGTCAAGTCAACATGTAGCCTGGGAGAAGATATAAACCATATGTAATTAACAAGAGATTGGTATCCAGAATTGATAAAGAAATTCTACAAATAAAAAGCGAAGATAAACCAAGCAATACAAACTAAGCAAGAGAGATGAGTAAGTAATTCATAGCAAAGGAAACCCCAAAGGCCAAAAAGAAAAAAAGAAAAACAAAATGATTTTCAACACCAGTAATAATCCGGGAATGTCTACCTTATCAAAGAGACCTCCCCAGATACCATATAAAATAGAATGCTACCTCCTCCACAGCAATTTATTTACTCAACAAGTATTCACTGAGTTCTAGGCACTTGAACAAAAAGACAAAAATCCAGGATCTCATGTTCTAGTTTGGGTGTGGTCAAACAAACATAATAAATAAAGAAAATCATCCAGTAGGTTAACAGCCCACAAATTCCAGAGGAAAAAATAGAGCAGTGGAAGGGAGATCAGGAATAGAGACTAGTGGGGGCCAGGGCAGGTTTTAAATGGGCTGTGTCTTAGTCAGCTCAGGCTGCCATAACAAAATATCATAGACTGGGTGGCTGAAGCAACAGAAATTTATTTTCTCACAGTTGTGGAGGCTGGAAACATGAGATCAGGGCGCCAGGATGGTTGGCTTCTGGTGAGGGCTCTCTTCTTGGCTTGTAGATGGCCACCATCTCCCTATGTGTTTACATGGCAGAGAGAGAGAGAGAGAAAGAGAGAGAGAGAAATCACACTCAATCTCTCTGACGTCTTTTTTTTTTGAGACAGGGTCTCATTCTGTCACCCAGGCTAGAGTGCAGTAGCATCCTCATAGCCTACTGCAACCTCAAACTCTTGGGCTCAAGCAATCCTCTGTCCTCAGCCTCCTAAGTAGCTAGGACTACAGGTGTGCGCCACCACACTCAGCTAATTTTTTTATTTTTTTATAGAGATGGGGGTCTTGCTCTTGCTCAGGCTGGTCTCAAACTCCTGACCTCTAGAGATACTCCCACCTAAGCCTCCAAAAGTGCTAGGATTGTGGGCGTGAGCCAACTTGCCCCCAGCCTGGTGTCTTTTCTTATAAGGATACTAATCTCATCATGAGGGCCCCACCCTCAGGACCTCATCTAAACCTAATTACCTCCCAAAGGCTCCACTTCCAAATACCATCACATTAGGGGTTAGGCTTCAACATATGAATTTTGGAGGCCACAATTCAGTCCACAGCAGGCTGGTTAAAGTAGACCTCATTAAGACAACAGCTTTTGACCAACGATATGAATGAGATAAGGAAGTAAACGTGGTCTGTAACTAGGATAGTGTTCTAAGGAAAAAAAAATCTAGTGCAAGTCCAAAATGGGAGGTCAGTGTGGTGGGGACAGAGTAAGGGCTGAGGCTAACGAGGTAAGGGCAGAGGGAAGATTATGAGAGGTCTTAAGCCAGTGGAAAAGCCATACTCTATTAACAATATATATTCCATATTAATTGTAATATTAATAATATTAATTACTTTATATATTAGTCATACCAACATATAAAATACATATACTTTTTGGCCTTTCCAACTCTATAGGACAGGGACTTTGTCAATTTTGTTTACTGCCTGGCATGTAGTGGCACTTGATAAATATTCATTGTTGAATAACTAAAATTTATATATTACTACAATGAGTTATTACACATATATCAGAGTGATCAAAATTTAAATAACACAAGCTGGTGGAGATATGGAGCAATAGAAACTTGCATACACCGCAGGTGAGGGGTGTAAATTGGTACAACTCCTTACGAGAACAATTTAGCAATACCTAGTAAAGCTGAAAATGTGCGTGCCCAATAACCCAGCAATTCCACTACTGACTATGTTCCCAGAGAAATGATTGCACGTGTGCACCAGAGACATATACAATAATATTTATAACCCCATTGTTTGTAATAATAAAAAATTGAAAACAACCTAAATATCAGGCACCAAGAGAACAAATAAATAAAACTTACTATACTCATACAGTGAACTGTTATGCAGCAGGAAAAATCAACATCAACAGGGCAATCAATCAGAATAAATCTTACAAACTTAATATAAAGCAAAAATAAAAAAGTAAGTTTCAGATTAATATAGTAGGGTCTCACGTATACAAAGTTAAAATATGAACAACTTTCTCTTGATTGATATACATAAATAGATACAGATAGATATATAGTTAGAGATAGACAGATATATAGATACAGACAGATACATATATCCTTAGGGACAGATAGGTAGATAGATAGAAAGATATAGTGACAGGCAAAATTCTAAGATGGCCTCCACGGCACACCTCTCCCATGTTATTTTCATGATTCTTACATTATATGACAAAAGGGATTGTTGCATTTGTAATTAAAGTTACCAATTATTTGACTTTAAAATAGGGAATTTTCTAGAAATATCAATTTTCTGGAAATATTGTGTAACCTTTGGGAGGAGGACAGAATCTCCATAAACAACTAAGACTGAATATTCTTCTGCCCCAATAGGATCAATCCAGAAATCAGATTTAATTTAACTAAGAAATAAAAAAGTTAAAAGAAAATTTTTTGCACACTCAAATTTGTATGGAACAAATGAATGAATGGGGAAAACAAAAAGATGAATTATGAGTGGATGCCCAACTACTCATAGAGTTCCATTTAGTGGGATAGGAAAGTATCATCCCATTGCAGAATAATCCAAACTACTTGAAAGTAAACAGCCTTGGAGTTTTAGGAAAAAGAAAAAAAGACAGGTGCGGACCAGGTTATAACTAGGTAATTGTGGTTTGATCGGAGCCCCAGCCTCTCTCCTGAGAAAGCTCCCTGAAGGCAGGCCAGACAAGGAGTTCTGGAGGCCAACAAGAACAATTCTGGGGTGGCTTGAAGTTCAAACCTACCCTGCCCCACCGCACCCCACCCCTGAGATACTGTCCTAATAGCCCTGATGATAACAAACGGTTCTGTGTGGCCACAGCTGCCTCTTACATTCGCTGGGGGCAAATGTGATTCAGAAGCATGATGGAGAATTAAGCGCCAAATTTCTCATTTGAGCAGGAAGCTGATACCTAAGGAATGCAACCTGGCAGCAGCCCAGAAAGAAGACTTGACAATTGTGCAGGCTGTAGGGAAATGGCCTTTCTGTCCCAAGGCTTTTACTTTAAGGAAAGGTCACTGGAACCCGATGAACTCCAAACATCAGCTGTGGTTTGGACAGGGAGGTTTGAGAATCCAGCAAGAAATAGGCCATCAGAACCCAGGCTGTGGTCCACAGTGCCTGCTCCAGATTCAGTCCTTCACTGACAACCGCTATAAGGGACAGCCCTTCTCAGTCATTAAGACCAACAACATACTTCTCTGAAGTTACGGACAAATTTCCAGAAGGAAAATTTCCAGGCAGGAAGTTTTATTAGGATATTAAGTACTAGATTTGCAACTCAAATTACCTTAAGATTAGAAAAAAAGTCAGGGTTGCAGGTGGATTTATTGGGTCATAAAACTGTATCAGGTCTGGTTGGATCCAGGGGCTAAAATTGTGTCAGGAATCTGCCCTCCCATCTGTTGACTCTGCTTTCCTGTGCATTATTTTAGATGACCTCTCTCCATGTGGGGGCAAGAGAGGCACCAGCAGTTCAAGGCTTTCATCCCATCAACTCAGCAACCCCAGAGGAAGGAAACCATCTCTTTCCCAATAGTTCTAGTAAAACTCCAAGAGTTGAGTCTCATCCGACTGATTTGGGTCACCAGCCCACCCCCAAACCATTGTGACCAGGATGGGAGCTGGCCATGTCCATGTCTTGAACCTATCTTTGGGGTTTAGGGAGGGGTTAACCCCATGTAAACCACATGGATTGAAAGTATGGGAGAAATGGTTTTCCAAAGGCAAGTTAGGGTATTCTTACCTCCCAGCGTGTGTGTGGTTGAGTGGGGGTGGGGTGGGTTGGGGGGGGCGCTGGGTGCTTTGGCCAGCGGTGACAACAGTGATGCTCTCCAGAAAGAACAGGTGGATCCAGCCATCTCCCATAGTTGTTTTCTTCTCCCCCCCTTTTTTTTTTGAAACAGAGTCTCACTCTGTTGCCCAGGCTAGAGTGCCATGGCATCAGCCTAGCTCACAGCAACCTCAGACTCCTGGGCTCAAGCAGTCCTCCTGCCTCAGCCTCCCAGAGTGCTAGGATTACAGGCGTGAGCCACCGTGCTGGGCCCCTTTTAATTTTTTCTTACAGTGATTTCATCTTGAGCCTACCTGAAGAAATTGTGATTCCACAGGTCTCAGGTAGAGCCCAGAAATTATATGTTTACAAAATGACCCCAGGTGGTTCTGCTGGGCAGAGGAGTTGAGGACCACTAATCTAGTGGTTCCTGCTAGAACCACTCTGCTCTCTGCTCCCTTCTCAAAATCAAAAGTGAGTATATGTGGGGCTCTACCTTATAAAATGAGGAATGCCTTTTTGCTCAAAGGACATCAGCATAAAGAACTTTCTTTATGTGTGTGTGTGTATATATATATATATATATATATATATTAAAAGAATCTCACTCTGTCACCCTGGCCAGAGTACAGTGGCATCATCACAGCTCACTGCAACCTCAAACTCCTGGGCTCAAGTAATTCTCCTGCCTCAGCCTCCCAAGTAACTGGAACTACAGGCCCACACTACAACGCCCAGCTCATTTTTCTATTTTTAGTAGAGATGGGGTCTCACTCTTGCTCAGGCTGGTCTCAAACTCCTGAACTCAAGCTATCTTCCTGCCTTGGCCTCCCAGAGTGCTAGGATTACCGGCATGAGCCACTGCACAGGCAAGAACTGTCTTTACATTTTGGAACCAGAGAAAGGCAAATGTAAATTAATAAACCTGCTTCAAAGCCCATCCCCTACTCACCCCCAATCCTAGACAAACAGGAGGTTAGCAGGAATGCCTCCTGCCCAAGATGCTGGAGCAGTCAGCAGGCCCACCAGAGGTCTTCACGCAAGGAGTGACTCATTAACCCTCAGCAAACACAGGGTTAGGAATCTTTGTCACTGTAGCAGGGAGTTGCTGAGGCCTGGCTCTACTTTGGGAATGGTGCTTACCATCACAGCTTAGGGTCGGACAAGAAAGGCCATGAACAGGAGAGATCACAGTACCAGGTGGAGGAACTGGATCTCAGTTAAACATCGATTCTAACTCCCTGTGTGTGAGAATTTAGGACAAGCTGGAGATGGATTAGCTGCAATGTTGGAAGGTGGAGGGGGATGGGCAGGATTAGCCAGTTGTCAAATCCCATTCTCTCTTACTGATCATAAGACACTGATTATTTTTCTACTATTTATTACTTTTCATACCTCTGTCGCCTATGTTGTACATTCTTTGAAGGTCAGAACCTTACCTCATATCTTTTTCTATTCCCAGCACCTAGCTCAGTACCTTGTAGGCTACAGTTTCTTAAATAGTATCTGCCCACATGGATTTTATAATTTTGCAGAACATTTTTCTCGAAGCCCTTGAAAAATAGAACTGACTCTCCGTGGAGCTTCTGGAGCTTTGGGGAGATGGTAGGGTGTGGAATGAGTAGCCAGAGTACACCCCTGAAAAGTACAGTCAGGACGTGGGGCCACCATGGTGCCTGGCACAGAGTAGGCACTCAGAGGGGCACAAAATTAATGCAGCCTGCAGTAGGACAAGAGAAGGAGACCAGCACTGGTCTTCATGACCTCAGGAAGCAAATCAAACAACCCCCAGGAACGGTGTGAGTAGCAGTGGGTGTCAGCACAGCAGCTGAGAAGAAAGAACAGCTGTAAATTTGGGTCTCAGAAACCAAACAAAAAGAAATGATAGTACCATCCTGGCCCTTTAATGAAGAATATTCTAATAAGAAAAAAAAAAACATACTAGTGGTGCAGGTCAAGCAAACCTTTCCTGCTCTATAAAAATAATGACAATATAATTTGTAACAATTAACATTTTTTGAGCACCAGGCACCATGCACATGTAATATGCAACCATTGTTGAGCATTGCAAGATTAAATAAAATCTTACAACTACCCTAGGATGGTGGTCTACTTTATAGACCTCAGAGGAATTAAGAACTTGCCCCAAGCCCTCCAGCTTGTAAGTGGAGCAGCTGGGTTTGAACCTAGACCTGAGTGACTCCAGAACCCATGTAGGAACTCCTGCACTGTGTGTCTCTTTGACCTTTTCCTGTTCTATTTGTGAACTGAGTCAGATTTCTTCTTGGCCCCTCCCTCTGCTAATGAAGAAATCTAGACCAGTGAGCCCGTTGTTCAGTTCCAAAGGAGGACTGGACCCCCAGGGCTCAGCCTTTCTCAAGAGGCAGCTCCCAGAACTCCAGGGCCACTGAGTGACTCCTGTAAATCAAGATAAGAAAGGTTGTCATGGTGGTGGCTAGAGTCTGGGACGAAGTACCATGCAGAGACTGTCAGGGGCAGATAAACGCGAGCAGCTCTAGGGAGCATCTGAGCTAGAGTTCTTCAAGGCTTTCCTCTTTCCCCAGGAGTCTGCAGGAGCTGGGTTTGCACTCCTCACTGGGGCTAGGTCTGATGGGCAGAGCAAGCCTCCCACCCCAGGGCGCAGCGGTAGGAAGGTAAGACTCTTGGAAGGTCTGTGCTCACAGAGTGGAATCGAGACAGGGATAGGGTAAGGGACACGGAACTAGATGAAGACCCAGCCACAGCGGCAGCTTCTGGCAGTCACCTGCCTGGTTGAGATGGAAACGCTGATTCCAGCTCCAGCCCCCAGACAAGCTAAGAATATCCCAGAAAAGCAACAGCTACCACCCCCGCCCTTCTTGATCTGCTCCTACATCTGTAGCGCTATGCTGGGCGCCAGCGAGGCCAGGGAGGAGACGGAGTGGGAGGAGGCAAAAAGGGGCTTGGTGGAGGCAGGAGAAGGTGAACTGAGAAATAAAGCTTCTGGAGAAGGCTGGCAGGACTGGGCAGAGAGAACTGTTCTCAAGGGGCAGCAGAGAGAAGCAAAGGCAGAAGCCAGGAAGCTGGGGAGAGAAGACCAGGAACGAGGATGGGAGAGGGCTGGCATCGGTAACTGAGAAGGGAGAAGTGACTCTCCTCCCATCAAGGAAGGAAGCAGAGCTTTTGGCAGGGAAAAGGAGCCTCCAGCTTACCCCTGTCCTCTCTGTCCCCTTCATCCTGGCTGCTCTAGCATCTCAGCATCGTTGGCTTCTCTCCCCACCCCAGGGCATCACATTCCTCATCTGTGTTCCCAACCCTACTCTTTGTTCAAAAAAACCCATATTGGGGCTCCTTAATTAAGTCCTTTAGCAAAGTGCCTGCTGGGATGAGAAAGACATGAGAATTCGGGGTCTCCCCCTTGCAGCTAGCAGCTCCTCCTTTGTCAGTTTCATCACTTCTCTTTGCTCCCCACCTCTCCCTACTCTGCCGTTACCTGGAGAGGAGTTCTGCTCTCCTCTGCCTTCCCAGGGCCTTACTCCTCCCCACCCACTGCTCCCTGGACAAGGGCCTCAGGAGAGGGAGGGAAGGCTGGGCTGGTACACACCCTCCCTCTTTGCACACCTCAGGAGCTGAGACCCTGGGGCGAGGGTATTGGATGAGTGAGGGAGCTGGGGGCACGGCAGGATCTAGGCATTCAGATGGGCCTTCATCCTGACCGTTTTAAGAACCTGTGCTATCCTTAGCCTCTTGCTGGGGGCTCCTAGGAGACATGAGGGTGCAATGACTTTGGGTTCTGGGACCTCCAGCCTTGATGTTTACTGGGGATACCCCGAGCCTCAGCCACTTGTCCTCCTCTTCTTTACCTTCTCACCTTTCAGTGGCCCATCTAAGGCTTGGAGGGACCCAGGGAGATTTACATTGCTGAGAGCCTGAGCTCCCCTCCCCTTCATCTCCTGGGCTGAACTGCAGAGGCGCAGGCCTTGCACGGATGCTGTGCACACAAAGACTGAGCCCATCAGACAGGGCAGATTAAGGAGAACCAGACAGGGCTGGAGCTGGAGAGTGAAACAGATTCATGGGACAGATTTTATTTAGAAGCAGAGCTGTGGAATTGAAAGAGGTTTTAAGAATCCTCTTTTAGTCCAATTCCTAAAATGTTATTTTATTCTTTTAATATTCATTTTTTGTCTGATAATAAAAGTAAAATACATGGAATCCCTGCATTTTAATATGAAGAAACAGAGGCCCTGAGAGCTGAAATGACTTCCCCAAGGTCATACAACTGGCAAGCAGTAGATTAGAACTCCTGTCTCCTGCCTGCTAGACTATGGGCTCTCAGAAGGGAGATAGAACAGCAAAAGGGAGGAAGAGTATGAGGAGCACTGCCTGAAACATTCCCTGAAAGATGGGGCCCACCTGCCCAGGTGGGTGAGCAAGGTGAAATTGGTGTGATCACCATTAATAAGGCCATGGTCGTAGCTGGACTAAAACCTCAGTCTAGGCCAGCAGTACTTGCCTTAAAGAGCCTTCAGGAGTAAGCAGTTATCTGAACAGGCACTCCTCTAGGTAACCTGTGAGAAATAGAGATAGACAAGGACCTTGGCCTCAGGGGCTTTGCCAAGTAAGGGAGTCTGATACAGCCAGCACTGCTCCAGAGGAACATATGGGAACTGGACAGACAGTAGCAATGTGCAGATACTAATACAGATAAATAAATCACAGACTATAGACCCTAAACATAACCCAACCAGAAAAGTACACTTGCAGATATGGTGGAGAAGCCACCACCCTTCTGTGAAGCCCACCTCCTCCTCCATGAAGTCTTCCTGGTTTCACCATATTTATCCCCCTTGGCCTCCACCCTGTAGAAACATAATATCCTTCCTTCTTGCCCTTTAATACCTCCAGCTTATATATAACAGCAATGCTGTCACTCTTTATAGATCTCTGATTAGTTAGTCTTCTTGTCCTTTAAAATTTCATTCATATCCATCTCGTACATCTTGGGCTGAGAACCCAGAGTCCAGCCCTTAGTCAAATTGTTAGGCAGCAGCTTCTGCTCAGAAGAAATTGGAAAGGCCAATGTCAGAAAGAGCATTAGGTCCCTTCCAATCAGTCCAAGATAGCTTCCTGGAGGAGGTGGGATCTCAAGAGTTTGACAGAAGGTAGGTTAGTTAACTAAGGGAGGGTTCTTGCCCAGTGAGTGCTAGGAGCTCAGAGCTTCAGGATGGATAACCAGAGCAGGAGGAGGGAAGTATGTGGGTCTGAAGCAAGGCAAGGTGAAGAGCGAGGAATGGGAGTGGGAACCTCTGAAGCCCCTGGTTTGGGATCCCTGAAGCAAAGGAGGAAATTCTTGGTTCTCATCAGAGGACAATAGGAGGTCAGAGCCTGGTGCCTAGAGGGGTGGTCCACAGTGGTGACACCATGGGTGCTGCATAGAAGACCTTGTCCTAAATGACTCCAGTAACAGGCCTATGTCGATGAGGGACTCATGGGAGCAGAGCTGGGAGGACCCATGTGCCATTCAGACCCATGTGCCCAGTGCTCTGCCAGCACAACTCAGTCTCTATGGGGCCTGTCGTTAACTACTGGTGAACCAACTGTTCCTTGGGTGTCAGATAAAGGCTGACTCAGAAAACCTTTTAGGATGAAGTGGAGCCAATTACAGGAGCTGAAAAGGAGGAATAATTTTTATAACTACGGAGAGCATGAGAGGTTTGGCAGGTCAGCTTGGGCTCCAAGAAAAGAAAGGTCAGATCCAAGGGAGCAGGAGGTACCCTGTTGAGAAAGTGCCGTACCACGTAGAGGCTGAGTCAGAGAGGAGGGACAAGTCTGTGTGGCTGTGGTGGTAAAAGGAGGGGAATCAAGACAGGCAGACTGCAGGCCTCCAGGCGGGTGTGAGTGAGTGGGGGCTGTGGGATGGCTGAGAAATGCTGGTGCCTCTGGGGGCTGAAACTGTAGGCCAAGGGGATTCTGGAACAACCTGTCTAGAGTCACACACACACACACACATACACACACACACACACGTATGCCCATACCGACCTTGGCAGCAGTGGTTCTCTGGAGCTGTGTTGGTGGTCTGTGAGGAACATGGAGGTGACTCCTGGGGCAATTTAAGGATTTCATTGTATTTATAGGCAGCGGCTTCTCTCACCATCAAACCCACATCCACCTCCAAGGTCCACTTATGAAGCTGGAAGACTCTTATACTGCGGGAGCCACAGGGAGCAGGCTCTGAGAAGGGTGGACATGGTCCTACAAGGCAGATAGAACAGGCCTGAAGTGGCTGGGCTCAGGACCTTCAGGTAAGGCCCAGAGAGTCCAAAGCCCAGAGCAAAGGGCACCGAGAAGGGAACAGACAGACCCGGAGAGAAGTGGGCAGGCCCCAGCCTGACAGCTTCCCCTAGGAGTAGAGAAAGCTGGGACCTTACCTGCAGGAAGCATTTAATGAGGAAAACCCACCTCAACCTGGACCCAGGTCTGGGCTGGAGGTTAGCCCAACGCTCTCAGCCTCCCTCTACACAGGAGGCCCCAGCCACTGTCCAAGACTGGGAAGACCAACTAATCCAATTTCCAGTGTTTCCCCAGGGACCAACCATCCATCACCCACCCAAGTGTGAGATCATTGTGTGTTGTGGGAACAACCAACCAAGAAGAGCTTCCCAGGGACCACAGCCCAGGGCCTGCCCCACAGGCTCAGCTGCAGAGAATCAGGCTGGCAAACAGGCCTCAGGGACATATCTGAGGGTCTTTTTGCTCCGCCTTCTTCCTCCTCCCCAAGCAAGGACCCCCAAGGAGGCGGGCTGTGACCTGTGGGCAGGCCACCATGCCAGCACCCCTCACAGGCAGAGCAAAAAATGTGCCAGCCCACAGCCCTCTGTAGTGACCTGGGGGGCGGGAGGAGGGGCTCGAAACCGACCAGACTGGAGGAGCCAGTGCAGTCCCTTGGCTGGGACCAGGGAGTTCGGATGATGACACTGCCCACATTGGTCCCCTACACATACTCAAAGGTGGGAGGACAGAAGGCTGTTCCCACGGTTTCTCTGCCACAACCCAGTGGATCAAAACAAGCTGACCTTGGCCCTAAGACCTGGTGAAGATGGGAGCAGCCACTCCCCCTCCTCAGCTCTGAGCCTAAGGGGGGCCCCTCGCAGCCACGACCACCTCCTCCCTCTTTTCCGCTTGGGTTGAAGGGAAAGGACCTGCGACGGAGGGGGGAGGTAGGGCGGGACTTGAAATTGGCATGAGATATCCTATTGGTCAGGGGAGCTGCCGGTCAGGAGGGCAGTTCGGGCAAGGATTGGCTGCGTGAGGCGGGGCGCGGCGCCGCGAAAGAAGGGGCCTAAGGGGTGGGGCTGACGCTGCAGCTGGCGCAGCTCAGACTCTGAGCAGCCGCCGCCGAGCAGCCAAGCAGCCACCTTCCGCCGCCAGTCCGTGTGCCCCGGTCGGGGCTAGGCCCCCCACCGCCGGGTCCCCCGGGGCTGCAGCAGCAGCGGCGCCGCCCGCGGTTCCCACCGGAGCCCGGGCGCCGGCCCCGCTCTGCAGGATGGGCACGGTGCTGTCTCTTTCCCCTGCCTCCTCGGCCAAAGGCCGGAGGCCCGGCGGGCTGCCCGAGGAGAAAAAGAAGGCGCCGCCCGCGGGGGACGAGGCGCTGGGGGGCTACGGGGCGCCGCCAGTGGGCAAGGGCGGCAAAGGCGAGAGCCGGCTCAAGCGGCCGTCCGTGCTTATTTCGGCGCTCACCTGGAAGCGCCTGGTGGCCGCGTCCGCCAAGAAGAAGAAAGGCAGCAAGAAGGTGACACCCAAGCCGGCATCCACGGGCCCCGACCCCCTGGTCCAGCAACGCAACCGCGAGAACCTTCTCCGCAAGGGCCGGGACCCCCCGGACGGCGGCGGCGCCACCAAGCCCCTGGCCGTGCCAGTGCCCACCGTGCCCGCGGCCGCCGCCACCTGCGAGCCACCGTCGGGGGCCAGCGCGGCCGCCCAGCCGCCCGGCTCAGGCGGGGGAAAGCCTCCGCCGCCGCCTCCCCCAGCCCCGCAGGCGGCGCCGCCGGTGCCTGGCGGCTCGCCGCGACGGGTCATAGTGCAGGCGTCCACCGGCGAGCTGCTGCGCTGTCTGGGCGACTTCGTGTGCCGACGCTGCTACCGCCTCAAGGAGCTGAGCCCCGGCGAGCTGGTGGGCTGGTTCCGCGGCGTGGACCGCTCGCTGCTGCTGCAGGGCTGGCAAGACCAGGCCTTCATTACGCCCGCCAACCTGGTGTTCGTGTACCTGCTGTGTCGCGAGTCGCTGCGTGGGGACGAGCTAGCGTCGGCCGCCGAGCTGCAGGCCGCCTTCCTCACCTGCCTCTACCTCGCCTACTCCTACATGGGCAACGAGATCTCCTACCCACTCAAGCCCTTCCTCGTGGAGCCCGACAAGGAGCGCTTCTGGCAGCGCTGCCTGCGCCTCATCCAGCGGCTCAGCCCGCAGATGCTGCGGCTCAACGCCGACCCCCATTTCTTCACGCAGGTCTTTCAAGACCTCAAGAATGAGGGCGAGGCCACCGCCAGCGCCGGGGGTCCACCGAGCGGGGGCGCACCCGCCGCCTCCTCGGCCGCCAGGGACAGCTGTGCGGCCGGAGCCAAGCACTGGACTATGAACCTGGACCGCTAGGGATACCCAGGGGCCGCGCCTGACCCCCGCCCCAGTCCCTGACACACACTCGGACGCCCCCGGGACCATCAAGCCACCGCGGCTGTTACCGCCGCTAGGCGACACAGCCTGGCCGAGGAGGAGCCGCCCCTGCCCCGCAGGGGAAGGTGGAGGCTGGGACACCAGAGGCCGAGGCGTCTGGATTTGCTGGGCGTGGAATGGGGAGGGGGATGAGCGCGGGAAGGGCACCCCCAACCTCACCCTTTCCGTGTGTCTGCACCCCATCTCTCCATTTCTGCCTGGTTCTTCCCTTTCTCCGCTCTGCGCTATGTGTGTCTGTAACTCCATCTCCCCTTGGTTTTGTCCATTTCCTCGTCTCGTTTCTGTCTTCATCTTTCCTCCTGTCTGCATCCCCATTTCCATCTCCCCCCCCCCGCTTTTCCACTTTAGGTTCCCTGGGTGTGTGCGTTTCCTTCTCCATCTTACTCCTTGCCTGACTGTACCCTATTGCCCCGTTTCTCCTCCAGCACCTGTGTCCCTATCTCCTCGTCTTGTTCCCTGTTGCCTTGCTCCTGTCATGTGTCACCATCTGCCCTCCTGTCTGCCTTCCCCCTCCATTTGTGTCAACCTGCATTTCTTCCCTTGACTGAATCCCCATCCTCCCCTCCCCAGAGCGAAGGGAACGTTAGTTTTAATTTGGATGGACTGAGGTGCGTCGAGACACTGCAGCCCCAGGCGCCCAGACAAGCACCGGGATGGTCCTTCGCTCCACCCCCACCGCCTCTCCCCACCTTTTCCAACGTGTTGCATGCTGGGAGCCGGGGGGCGGGGAAGGGGCTGCTGGCTTCATTCAGGAGGCTGAGGTTTGGAGGCATAATCAACCTGGGTGACCACCCCAGCAGCGGCGCCTCGCGGATGGGTGGGAGGAGAAAGAAAACTCTTCTTACCCTGGAAGAGGGGCGCCCCTCTTCCTTATTCTTCTTATTCTTAGGTTTTATGTCCCCCCCCCTTTTTAATTTATTTGGTTGTTTTCGGAGGGAGGGGGGAGGGGGGAAGGTTGGGCCTGGAACTGTCCGAGGTGCTGAGCTGGGGCGGGACCAGAATCCTCCCGGGAGAGTACGAGGGACTGGGTTGGGTCTGGGGCCGCGTCCAAGGTGCCAATGATGCGGGCCGACGGCGCGGGCCGCACTGTCTGTCTGTCCGTCTGTCCCGGAGAGAACTATAAAGCGCTGGAAGCGCCTGCAGATGGTTTTGCGCCGGCCTTTCTTTGGGCCCCGGGAGGGAGGGAGCGGGAGCAGGAGTGGAACGGTCATGAGAAGGGCAAGAGGGCAAGAAAGGGGGTCTAGTGGGGAAGATTGAGTCCCTGACAACTGCAACTCCCCCCACCTCCACCATTGGCTTCCATCTTAGGGAAAGTAAAGAGTAAAGTGAGTTAGCCAAGGGTTGAGGCCTAGTAATAAAGCTGAATCCATCTCCCCCCCACCCGCCTCCCTTTTGTCTAACCTAGCTCCCCATTAATGCTTGGGCCACTTAGGGAATTAGTGGTGAGGACAGCAGTTATTCCCTTTCTATGGTGTAGCCCGTTGAGGCAGAACTAGCTAGTCGTTTTTGCTGCTTTTCTCTTCCTCCACGATCTCTCTCCACCGTGTATGTGGTCAAGAGTCCAGTCAGGCCTGAGTCTGTGTTCACCACTCTCAAGTGGGGCCCGACTGCCACACTTGGTTCCTCCCGCCCACTGGACAGCTTCCAGGCTGCTTCGGTCTCACGCCCACACAGGCAGTCTTGGGAGGCCCATTCCTCCTGGATACTCAGAGCCTAGCCCTTCATCACCAAGGAGGCGCGGATCCAGGCTGCTGGGGAGACAGAAACCATTCTCCGGGATTGAAAGAAAAGAAAAACATGCTATTTAGCCTGAGATCCCTGCCCAGTCTCCATTGCCTTCTTAGCCACATGGCTAAGCTCCCTGTTCAGTTTCATGGCCAGAGGAAGCCTGGCTTCAGCAAAGCGCTCGCGACTCCGACCCTGGTGGCCGCCGGGGCCAGGACGATCCAGGCAGAGAACCCGGCGGGGCGGGCAAAGACAAGGCCCAGGTTCGCTGTCCGTGGTGCTGACGGGAGCGCTCGGGCGGGGCGTCGGGGGCGGCTTGTGGGGGCAGGAGGAGTTGCGGACTCGGCCTCAACTAGCTCTTTTGGATAATTTGGGAATAGGATGTGATCTATTCTGGCGGCGAGTTACAGAAGTCTAGCCTGAGAACCCAAGGATGTCGGCTTCCACTTGCCCTCCTGGGAGGACAGGACTCGACTCTCCCCTGGCCTCATCCTAGCGCCCTTCTACCCGGCCTGGAGCCGGAAATCCCGAGTCCAGATTTGTGAATCGAGTTCCCGGGGGGAGGGGGAGAGCTGGCGGAAGGGAAGGCGGGAGCAGCCGCCCATTGGCTGGAATTTGGCGCAGTCAGCGCGGTGCCGTCATCTCTTTTGGTTTGGGAGGAGGGAGGGAGGATCACTTGGGTCACCCCGCGGCTGTCGCCATAGTAACCAGACTGAGCGGGCGGGGCAGCCTCTCCACTCTCCTACCTCTGGCTGGTGAAAAAAAATCCTGGTCCGCCTTATTTGGAACTAGTTAGGGAGACTAGCTACTTGATTGAAATTTCTGAGTTAGAGGAAGCTAAAGGGGATGGGAAAGAGGTCTGAGAGCCTACAGAGACCCCCAAACATCCTTCCCTTGGTAGGCCTCTAGATACTGCCCCTGAAAGCAGGGACACAGCATCCTCCCTTTACTGCACACACGCGCAGGTGACACACACACACACACACACACGCCCCTCCAGGAACTTGTGGTCTGGCACTTGGAGACCTAGAATGAGAAAAAAGCCGCAGTGAGTAGTATCCAGTTAAATCCCTCTTTCCTTGCCATGCCCCAGGGCGTGAGGCACTGCCATAATCCGATTAGGAGGGGAGGGACTGGAGAAGGATCAACAAGAATACGTGGAAGAATTAGCCTCCTGGGTCAAACTTGATCAGAGTCCTGTTTTCTCAAGGAGGGAACAGTTGAAAAGGGTCTAGAACAGTCTTCTGAGAAGGCGAGGGGGGGGCAGGGAGGGGGGGAAGGGAGTAAGTGCAGAAACAGAGTAAGGCTCCTTCTTTACTGCTCAGGAGTAATCCTGGGGAAAGTGAGTCCAAGCTGATGATGAAATCGTGAAGCAGGCCCCGAGTTTTAGAGAGAGCCCAGCAGGGGAGAGGGGTGGACTGAGGAAAACATGGAGATGGAGGATAGGAGACAGAAACCCAGCTGGAGCCATGACTCAGCACTTCCCTTCAGCAAAGTGCTGGAGTGATTCTCCAGCACAGGGGCCAGGGACAGGGGAGCAGGAAAGCAAATGGGCAGGTAACAGGTGATCCACCCTTTGCATGATACGTGCTGTTACATGCATTGACACATAACCAAAGGCACACATTTGAACCCAGATGGGGGCACAAATGCATTTATACTGATGATGGCTCATCAATCATAACATATACATCTCCACTCCCTCCATCCCTGCCCCCCCCCCCCTCCTGGAGTAGAGGACATTCTGTCCTGAAAGCCATGGTTGCCTGTCCCTGGAATACCTTGGTATTTATTGGAAAAGGAAAAACACAAAAAAAATCACAGATTGGGTGGGGGGGTTGTCATGGTAACTGCTTTGCCTGCCAGGCAGGATGCCCTGCAACCAGAGATCTGGCAGTATCCAAGAGGACATCCTATGGCCTCTACCCACTAGGATCCTGCTTCAAGCACCCAGATGGGCACCTCTGGAAGATTTCTACAATGGAGGCTGCCTAAGCAGCCCCTTCGGTCATGTCATATGACCAGCGATAGCTGGAAGCCAGGTATAGGGACCTGACCTTCATATACCGCACTTTAAATTGCATTCCTGGACTCTTTATATATCACAGATGTTTGCTGTGAGTGGCCTCAAAATAGCAAGATTAGCACTTCAAAGATCTTTATTTATGACCATGATCTTCTCTCTCAGCTTCTTGCCACATACCCTACAAAAAGGTCATCTATACCTGTATAGGTTAGGAGTGCAGATGAGGGTAGAAAAACTGTTTAGGTCAGTATGATGAAAGACTGGCTATAACATAGATAAACCACAGGACACAATCTTGGGACTCAAGTTCTTTTGACCTTAGTTTAACACAACAGTGAAGTTTTTAGAGACAGGCCTCTGTTGCAATTTCAGGTGAGCACTTCTCACCCTAGCCCTCTTTTCCTCAGTATTCAGGCTTAATCTCCTAGTTTCTGGTTTAAAATCACCCTGATCCAGTTTGGGGCTTCATGGGTTTTTTTCCCCTGAATTCTTCTCACTGTCCTTTAGCAATTAGCTTCTCTCAAATTCTCTTCCTGCTTAGAGATATTGCCCAAAATATTTACTTTCCTCACTTAGACTTTTCCCCCATTTTTTTACATCCCTTAATCATTGTTTCCTGTGATTAATATTTAGCTTCAAGCCCATAAATCATAAAATTAGTCTCTCTGTGTATATTTTTATATATGACAACCTAAAAGGAAGGAGGGGTGATAAGAAACAATATAGAGAAATAGATATCTCTTTACATCACAACATTTCTACATGCTATTTCTTTTAAAAAAAATAATTTACATACCATCCCAGAAAACACTGAATGCCAGGAAAAGCCTAAAAGAAGAGTACCAATGAAGAGCTTGCCCTATCAGATATTAAAATGTATTATAGAGCTATGGTAGCTAAAATATATGGCACTGATACAGGAATAGACATATCAGTGGAACAGAATAGATAGTCCAAAGCTAAACCCTGGCATACGTGGAAATTTAATATATAATAAAGATACCATTTCAAATTCATTGGGGAACAAATGTGTTAGTAAATGGTTTTAATACAACTGGGTAGTCATTTATATGAAGATAAAAGGTCAATCCTGCCTCATTCTTTGCCCCCAAATAAATTCCAAGTTGATCAAAGATTTAATTTTTCTAAAAAAGTTAGAAAAAGCCTTAAAAGAATGAACAATTTGGAAGTATCTATTAACATTTTAAATGTACATACCTTTCTACTCAGGAATTCTAACTTGTAGTATTGATGCTAGAGAAATACTTGAATATTTTTACAGAGACACGACAAGGATTTTTTAAATTGTATTATTGTTTGGACAGAGAAAAGTTGGAATCAACTTAAATATTCTCTGGTAGCTTAGGGGTTAAGTAAGCTTTGATACATCCAAATTACTGAACACTATAGTATTTAGTTAAAAGGAATGAGTATACTGACATGAAAGATCTCCAAAATATGGAGCTAAATTAAAGTTGCATAACAATACATATTATACAATAAATTTATGCAAAAGCAAACTATAATTTTTCTGTGTGTGTGTGTATGGCTAGCAGAATCTTGAGAAAGAGACACATTACATCACTCTTAAGTTACTTCTGGGAAGGGACTGTAATTGAAATTCTTTAAAGCACTTTCACTTTATCTGTGGAGTTTAATTTTTTCCAATAGAATATATTGGTATATTGTTTGTATAATTAGAAAATAGTAATTAATATATGACAGTAGTTAAATATTGAATATAAAATACTTGGAAAAAATATGGTTTATTTATTGTTGTGGTTGTTGCATCTTGGGGTAGTTAGAGAGCATCTTTTTAGGGGGTAGAGGGATCTTAATGGAATAGATTGATTCATCTGACTCCATTTAAGCTTTTGAGTGTCAAGAAATAGAGAAAGAAGCAAAAAGAAAAAAATCATCACATACCCCTGACTTATTTTCTTCACAGCACTTGTCCCCACCTGATATATTTTGTATCCTCTCAATAAAAACAAGATTGAAAGACCAGTGACCAAGAGAGACCATATTTGCAACACAATATAATTTTCCATAGAAAAATGGCTAAAACTGTGAAGAGATAATTCACAAAAAGAAATGTAAACAATTGATAAACACAGAGATATTTTACTAATGACCAAAGAAATTCCAGTCAAACCAGTAATGGGGCCGGGCGCGGTGGCTCACGCCTGTAATCCTAGCACTCTGGGAGGCTGAAGCGGGAGGATCGTTTGAGCTCAGGAGTTTGAGATCAGCCTGAACAAAAGCGAGACCCCATCTCTACTAAAAATAGAAAGAAATTAGCTGGAAAACTAAAAATATATAGAAAAAATTAGCCAGGCATGGTGGTGCATGCCTGTAGTCCCAGCTACTCGGGAGGCTGAGGCAGAAGGATCGGTTGAGCCCAGGAGTTTGAGGTTGCTGTGAGCTAGGCTGACGCCACAGCACTTGAGCCTGGGCAACAAAGTGAGACTCTGTCTCAAAAACAAAACCAAACAAACAATAAAACCCCAAATCAAATCAGTAATGAGATATTGCATCTCTTGTACTTACAAACATTATAAAAATGGAAAATTCCAACCATGGGAAAAGCATGGGGAAATGAACATGATAGTTCAGTCTTTGGGGGAAAATGTGAAAGGCAGCATACTCTCTGATCCAGCTACCACATTTCCAGAAACTTGCCCTAAAGAGATAAGAGGGAAACGACCTGATACATGAATGCTTATTATAACACTGTTTGTCATAATTAAAAAATTGGATACAACCTAAATAAAGCTCAGGAGATTAAGTAAATTGTGATAAATTGATATTCATTGCAATATTGTGGATTATTAAAAATTATACAGCAACATATATTTATTGACATAAAAAAGACCATAACAAAGTGAAAATAACAGGTTAAAAACATTATAATTTCCCATTTCTGTGAGACAGAGAGAGAGGGTGAGAGATCTTTAAACAGCTGTCCCCTTCTTTGCATTCAGATCTTGATAATAGCCACCTCCTTCCTGTCATCATCTCCCAAATTAATCTCAGCCTGTCCCACTGTCACCCTCCATCACATACCCCTGATTTATCTTCTTCATAGAATTTGTCCCCATCTGAAAATATATTATTGTTAGCTAAAAAGAAGAAAAATTATAAAGAAAGAAAAGAAAGATAACAGAGAGAGAGAGAGAGAAGGAAGGAGGAAGAAACAGAGAAAGAGAGGAAGGGAAGGAGGGAGGGGGGAAGGAAGGAAAAGAGAAGGAGGGGGGAAGAGAAAAAAAGTGAGGCTGGGTAGTATCTGACAAAGGTGAAACACATGTGTACAGCCCTGTTCACCTTCTCTCTCACACATCTCCAAAGTCCCTTTGCTCCCTACCTCTCAAGCTGTTTTCAGATCCTCAGGGTTTACCAATGTCCCTTGCTGGATAAAGGGGTTAGGCACCTATCTAGCCCAGCAAGCATGTGTATCTACACACACACAGAGCATGGACACACATATGAACACACCCTTACAAGGATCCATCCAAGACCATTTAAAGAACACTTCTCTATCTTTTTCATAAGTGCCATAGAAGATTCACCATCCCTTATTCAAATAACAAAGATAGGGGAAATTTTTCTCTTTACATTAACTTGTTCATATCCTTTAAACCACGAGAACAGTGCCTGGCATGCATTAGGCTCTCAATAAATGAGAACTGACATTCATTCAGGTAATATCTGATTTTTTAATATAATAAATAATGTTATGATAAGCATTCATGTGTCAGGTCTTTTCCCATTTATCACCTTTAGGCAATAAATAAATGAACTAAAAGGGTAACAGTTTCCATGTTTGTGTTTGGTTGCCAATAAGTGTACAACTAAATATATGTCTTTAGAACACAACTGTGGTAATTAACTCTTCCCAGATGTTCTATATTTCTCTCCTCTTTTCAGTTGTTCTTGATTTATGCTGGTTTTTTTTTTCATTTTAATAGAGACATGGCCTTGCACAGTCACCTAGGCTAGAGTGCAGTGGCATGATCACAGCTCACTGCAACCTTGAACTCTCAAGTGATCTTCCTTCCTCAGCCTCCCAAGTAGCATACACCACCATGCCCAGCTATTTTTCTTATTTTTGTAGAAATGAGGGTCTTGCTACATTGCCCATAGCAAGATCTTGAACTCCTGGCCTCAAGTGATCCTCCCCTCTCACTTCCCAAAGTGCTGGGATTACAAGCGTGAACCACTGCACCTGGCCTATGCTGAGATTTTTGGTTGGTTTTTAATTTGCATATTAAAACTTTTTTGAATTTTACTTTGGTACTCTTATAGTATCTTTATTTCATTCTTTAATCTATTTTGGAATTTAATTTTGTATGTGGTGAGAAATAGAGATACAACTATTTTCCCCAAATGAATAGCAAGCTGTGCCAACCTTTAAACAGTTTTGCTTTGCCCCCAGAGAATGCCATCTTACTATTTATGAAATTCCCACATATATGTGAATCTGTTCCAAGGTTCTATTCTGTTCTATTGGTCTACTTAACTATTGCTGTGGCAAACCACACCTTTAGCAACTAGTCTTTCAGTATGTTCCTTGTCTTTTTGCTAAAATTATCTTGCCTGTTCTTAAACATAGGCCAGGAAAACTTGAGAACTAAGCCTGTCAAGTTTCATAAAATTCCTTTGGGACTTGGTTTGAGACTGCACCACTTTTATAAATCAATTTGGAGAGATTTAATAATTTGGCAAGATTGAATCATTCTGCTTAGGAACATGATGAGTCTCTCCATTTATTCAGGTGTTCTTTTATGTTCCTTAGTGAAGATTTATAGTTTTCTTCACTTAGATATTTCCCATGTTTTCATTTGGTTGATATGGGAGCATATTTTCATTGCTGTTGTAAACCTGTTATCCCCAATTCTTTTCCTTCTTTTTACAGGGTTGTTGGAAAACTGTAGATTTTTCTGTGTGTTGATATTTTACCTTACTGGACTTTCATCAGTTCTAATTGTTTTCTGGTTGGCTGCCTTGGATTTCTTAGGTAAGCAGTCATATTGTCTGCAAATAAGAACATTTTAATATCTTCCTTTCCAGCATGTACACATAGCATTTGTCTTTTCCTGTCTTATTGCATTGACTAGGATCTCCAATGCAGTGTTTAGTGGTAGCAGTGATGACAAGGTTAAAAGGGATAAAAAAGACATCCTTGCCTTGTCCCTAACTTTTATGGGAAAGCTTCTCATGTTTCACCAACTGCTTTTTCATTTGAATATTCTGTTTTATGTACATTGCTATATAGTAAGTCATCTCAGTTTTCAGGAAGTTGATAAAACTTTAACCAAAATAATTATTAAAATTTCCTATCCTGTGTGGAGCACCAACTTAGCCATGTTGGACCACATGGTCCTGGGTGTGTGCAATTCGGGGACATAGGAGGGTGTGGTTGAATGCCCTCCATGGGATTCTTTCTCCTCACTTGATATTTAAAGACTGTGTGATACAATGTGCAGAAAAAAAGACTATGATTCAGAGGTTTGAGTCTCTCTTTTACCATGTACTAGCTGCTGATCTAAGACAGTTATTTAACTTCACTCAATTTCAGTTTTCTCACCTATCAGATGGAAACAAATATGTCAGATTTATTGTATCTATCAAATGCCTATGATGGGAAGGACAATATTACTGTTGTTAGGGTAAACAACTATGGCTACAGTAGTCAGCACTATTAATAAATATTGACAAGGGATTAAGGGACAGAGAGAGTCCAGAATGGGGCCCTGGGATGCTCTGACCAGCTCTGCTGGTCCTGAGACAGCGGGGAGCCCTGAGGACCAGACCTCCCATGAGCTATCCCATGGCCTGGGTGAGTGTGTTTATTCTTTGCTGTCAAGCCTTGGTCCCAGTGGGATGCACATGCCTCTCTCTGGAATGCCAGCCAGAGGACTTGCTTCAGCTGCCGGTGTGTAGGTACTTATGCCAGCCTGGCCTAGCACAGCAGCATTCCTGAGTTCCTCCTGGGACTCCACTCCAGGGATCCCTCCACTGGTTTGGGCCAACAGGGAAGGAAGAACAGCTGAGCGCTGCCCCTACAGCTCACCTACTTTGTGATCAGGGGTGAGGACAGATGCATCTTGGGACATCTTGGACACTAGTCCCTAAGAATAGCACACACACATGTGTATGCTAATGCCTGTACTAACATTCATGCTACAAGGTGTAGTGGACATATCCTGAGATTCACAGCAAATCTGGGCTCTGCTATCTTCTCACTGTAGAATCTTGTGACTTTGTTTCCCTCGTCTGTTATGTAGGAATAATAACTTTGCCACTATTAAAGAGCCTGTTGCAAGTATCAGGTGAAATTGTGTCTGTGAATATGATCTGTAAGCTGTAAAGCATAGAATAAATACAAAGTGGTCCCAATCGGGGCCCTCAGGTGTGCATCATAGAGGTGGCCGTTGCACAGATGTATATGTAAGACAGACCCTAGAACCGTGTGTTAAAGGTAGAAAACCAAGGGGAAGGGTTAGGGGATTGGGAAGATGATGACAGGATCCTTCCCCACTTTCCCCATTCATTGCCCCACCTAGCATTGCCCTAGATCTCTCCACCCTGCAGAACAAAATGGACAGCACTGCCTGGAGCCTCCCTGACAAGCTCCTGCTATGTTGCTAAGCAACTTGGCCTCCTCTTCCAGAAAAAAGAACCTGATCTTCAGGACCTGGCCTTCCAGCCTCCTTTAGCTACTTCCTCTTCCTCCAACCTCAAAAAGGACAGAAACTCAAGAAATGAGCTTCTCTGACTCAGGGAGGAAGAGGTAGGGTGTAGAATGGGAGGATCAGACTGATGGGAAGTGGTATGAGCTTGCAAGGAAGGTCTTTGTTTCTGGGTACTCAGCGCTGAGGGGGATGACAGTTGTGAAGCAGCCCTCTGTGCTGGACACTTTAGGCAAGTGTTCCATCCTTGCAGCAAACCAAAACAGTAGGTACAATCTTCATTTTACAATGAGATCACTGAGGCCTGGAGAGAGTAAGCAGCCTTCTCAGTCCCACAAGGAACAGACCAAGGTTGGGTTCAAAGCCACATCCATCTGGGTTCCTTCTACTCCACCATACCGTTTGAGATAAGTGCAAGGGTAACAGTTGGCCATGAGACTTCTAAAATGCATTTCTCACTGTGTTATTGTCTGGAACCCATGGTAAACACTGGAATTGAGAAGGTGTCCTGGGCGTGGGCTAGAGTTTGGGCATATAGTCCCACCACTTCTTGGGCCTCTCAGAATTGCAGATTCTGCTCATTCCTCCATGAGTGAGGACAAAGAAATAGTGGGCAGGAAGTGAGTACAAACTGGGCTAACAGGGTGTGAATTGCATCTCTACCACACGCTAGCTCTGTGATCCCAAGTAAGTTATTTAACATTTTGTGCTCAGTTTTCCTCATCTGTAGAATGAGAATAATACTAGAACCAACTCCAGAAGGTTGTAAGGAGTAAATGAACATAAGGCTATTTGAATAGTGCCTGGCACATAAATGTCCAGTAAGTATTAGCCATTATTATTATTACTTCTAGGAGGCCTTAGCATATTAATTTCTTTCCCATCCTTAGCAGTTATGAGAACTTAGTGCCTCTGAAATCAGACTGAGTTCAAATCCTACACTGCTCTTTCTTGCTGTTTGACTTTAGAGAAGGTGCTTAACCCCTCTGTGGCTCAGTTTTCTCATCTCTAAAATGGGAAAAATAATATCTACTTCTGAGGACTATTGTAAAGATCAGATTCAATTTGGAGCCAGGTGCGCTACTCTAGAGGCTGAGGTGGGAGGATTGCTTCAGCCCAGGAGTTGGAGGCTGCAGTGGGCTAAGATCACGCCACTGTATTCCAGCTTAGGTGACAGAGAAAGACCCTGTCTCTAAAAAATAAAATAAAAATAAAAACAACGACAAATGCAATTTGGGTATTAGTTAAGGTAATGTTAGTTGCTGTAACAGGAAAACTTCTCATCTCCAAATTTCATATAGTAGTCCACACAACAACCATGGGAAGTAAGCATTACTATTATCAACATATGAGAAAACTAAATCTCAGAATGGTATAGACATATTCCCAAAGTGACATGGCTAGCACCTAGCTGAGATCTTATAATTGCAAATTCAATACATTCTCTTGTCACTCCATAAAGAAGTGGAGGATGTCCTAGGCATAGGAGGTCAATCCATGTGATGGCGGTTGTAGATCCATAATGAGTCAAGAAGCTGCTTCGTGGTGAAGTTCACCACATGGGCCCAGGACCAAGTCTAGACTGGCATGGAAAAGTAAGAGTTGCCACTCAAGTTCTTTCCCAGGGCAGGTGGAGGGTATCTGATTGGGATTAGGGGTGGGGTGGGGAGGAGGCAGGTGCTTGCTTTGTTTTGAGTCATGTTTGTTTGTTTAGTAGAATGCATTGATATATGTACCAAGGTACTTACATAATCATTTAATTTTTATAGCAATGCTATGACGTAGGTTCCATTATTATCATATCCATTTTACACATGAGGTAATTGAGGCAAAAAGAAGTAACTTGCTTGAGGTCACACAGCTTGTAAGTGACAAAGCCAGCACTTAAACCCAGGAAGTCCAACCCAGAGCCCCTGCTCTTAACCACCAAGCTATGTTGCCTTCTGTTTACAAAGAAGGTTATGCTAGGCAAAAAGGAAACAGCAAACAAGATCCAATGAGAGAGAATTCTCAGACATAGAAAAATTCTTGGTCAATGGGACATTGAGCCACTTGCCTCTAGACATGAGATGCGCCATCCCAGGGCAAAGGGGAGGCACAGGGAAATCCTGCTGACCAAACCAAAGTATGAAATGCCACCCAAGTCAAGATACAGTCAGGCCCCCACCCCAACCCCGGAGTACAGGGATCTACCCCAAGCTTGCAGAACCACAGCTGGGAAAGTGAAGAGTGCAAAAGGCATTGGGCAACAAAACAGTCTCTGTTCCTTATCAGTAGCAAAGGTGCTTCCTTATCAGATGGGGACCCAACAAAAGACACTCAAAAGCTGGCAATTTGGGCCAGCGCGGTGGCTCACGCCTGTAATCCTAGCACTCTGGGAGGCTGAGGCGGGTGGATCGCTCGAGGTCAGGAGTTCGAGACCAGCAAGAGCGAGACCCCATCTCTACTAAAAATAGAAAGAAATTAGCTGGCCAGCTAAAATATATATAGAAAAAAAAAATTAGCCTGGCATGGTGGCGCATGCCTGTAGTCCCAGCTACTCGGGAGGCTGAGGCAGGAGGATTGCTTGAGCCCAGGAGTTTGAGGTTGCTGTGAGCTAGGCTGATGCCACGGCACTCACTCTAGCCCGGGCAACAAAGCGAGACACTGTCTCAAAAAAAAAAAAAAAAATGCTGTCAATTTGTTCTTTGTAACCAATTGTAGGTGGTAAACATCTGCAATGGGGAAGCAGTGGGTCAGGTTTACAGGAGGAAGAAGTTATCCAGGAAGGCCCAGGAAGAGGGGGTCTGGTGGGATGGGAGTTAGGCTGGGACAGACTCTTCACTTCTCCAAGCCTCAGTTTCCTCATGTTAAAGTAGAGGTAACCATCCCCAGCTGGCAAGGTCATGGCCAGGTCAAAGGCAACACCACCTGTAAAGCATTAGCATAGGGCACAACCTAGCACAGAGTCAGGTCCAATGAGTGGTAAAGCATATTTTTATTATCAGCAGATCCACTTGAAATGGTTTATAAATAGCTTGAGGAACATGTTAAATGCATTTTGGTGCATTCTGGATACACATTGAAGGAAAGGTGAAGGCCAGAAGAGCAGAAGGCTCTGGAAAAAGTACATCACAGCAGCCCATTGCAATGCCTGTCTATGGGCACGTGAGCTGGCATATGAGAGTGCTCTGTGAGCCTCGGGACCCTAGGTAGCGTCATTGCTCTGTGACTGTGCGGGTCTCAGACAGTGTGGACATGGATGTCCTCATGTCCATCTGCAAGTGATGGCAGGTGGAGCTTAGTCACACAGATGACACATTACCAGAGGAGAGACATGGGTCTGTGTAATCCTGCGTGAGACTGATCCTAAAAACAAGGTGATCAAGGGCCACTTGAGGCTGCAGAGAAGTTACTCAGAAAAGTGGGAAAAGACCTGGCAGAGGAATCAGAAGACACAGGTCCTAGAACAAGCCCTGAGATTTCAGCCAAGTTATTTAATATCTTGAGCCTTGGTTTATTTATCCTCCAAGCAGACAAAGCAATGCCTGCCTGTCTTCCTCCCTAACCTTGGAGGGGATCAATAAAACATTGGAAGTGAAAGCATTTTGTAAACTCTGTAGTGCAAGCACATGGTGAGGGGGAAGGGAGCGAGCCACGTATTCACCAATGACTTGAGTGAGGGGCTAGGGAAAAGACTCAGAACTTTCATGGAATGCAAGAGGGGCTGGACCCTGGATTGGGAGAGAGAAGCCATGGTGGAATTAATACCTTAGAGGGCCAATGACCACGGGGTTAAAGGGCAATGAAAACAGGACTGGATCATCAGGAAGCTGAGTGTGTTAAGAGTATGTTTTTTTCTGGGCTTGGGTGGAGTAGAATCCTCCAAGGGTCACAGTAACCCAGGGCTTGGAGACATCACAGAGGCAGGACAGCTCCTAGGGCTAAGATAGCCTGGAGAAGAGGACATCCATCTATAGGATTCTGAAGCTGGATTTGACCTTATCAATCATCTTGGACAGACGTTTTCTCAGCTCTTCTTTTTTTGGAACAGAGAGAACCTATGTGACCCCTAAGGTTCCACAGAGCAGAGTTTGCAGATCCCTGGTTCAGCCTCATTATTTTAATGGGATGAGAATGGAATCCCAGAAAAGAGATGTGATTCCTGAAGGTCACATAGCAAGTCATTGCCAAGCTGCAACTGGAACTCAGCTTTTCTGGTTCCCAGCCTATTATCTCAGCTTCCCAAACTGGCTATGTGTACAAGAAAGAACAAAGGGGCAGGGGGAGCATTCAGGATGTGATTTCATACGTCAGAAGATCTCTTAATCTAACAACATCTCCCCCAGCTGCCCAGCAATGACTGAAATCCCTCCTTTACTGATTCACAGTCTCAAGGTTAGAGAAGCCACCTGGTCCACCTCCCCTCTCTACTTCTCATGCAGGGTCTGCTGAACACTCTGGTGACAGAGAACTCACCTGACATTTCCCATGGCAGAGACTCTTCATTAGATCAAGGTGACTTGTCTTACTGGAGCCTCCAACCACGTGTCCCAGTACTGCCCTTAGTCACATGCTTCTAGGTCCTCTCTCTCAGGACAGCTCTTTGAATAAATGAGGACAACTCCCTTTCCCCAGTTGATTTTCCAGACTACATCTCACATTGTTGTTGGTTTTCCAACGTTCTTCCTCGTTACTTGCTGGGCCCACTACACAGTTTGTCCTCTGTTTGGTCTTCTCCTGAAAGTGTTACCTAACACTGCACAGTATTCCTAGGCAGTGGGTCACTTCCTTCCTCCTAGGTGCCACAACTCCATCAGTGCCTCTTCAGATCACAAGGGTTTTCTGCATTTCACGCTACAGGCTCCCATTTAATGTTGCATTGACTAAGACATCACTAATTTACACACAGACTCTGCTGAGCCCCACCCTTGCCAAGGCTCACACTCTGGCCTCCTGTTGTTTCATTTAAAGATCTAAGAACAGGGCCTCACACTCCTTGCTAAGAAACTTTACTATGTTACACTCAGCGTACAATGTTTAGCAGGCCAGATCTCTGAGGATCCTGGCTCTGTCTCCCCAGGGCATTTCTTCTCCCTCTCAGCTTCCTGCCCCCTGCAAACAGGGCTGTAAAGAGGCTCTCTGCCTCTCCATGCACATCACTCAGGCCCTCCCCATGCTGGACTCCTGCCCTGGCTCATCGACTTGATGAATATGCGAGCCTACTCCCACCTCATGAGGCCTGTGGTGCGCAATGACATGGAACATGCTATGCCCCTACAATAGATGGCTAAAGCAGGGTATCATTAAGTTTTCAAAGGCATAGAGAAAAGAAAGGAGATCATGACAAAGTTATTGATAGTGCCCTCTGTGTAAAGGGACTACAGGGGATTTCTCTGCGCCTATCTTCACTCCTCATCAAACCAATATTTAATAGAGGCCTTATGTGTGTTCTCCAAAGTTCTACACTGAGTATGTTATTTAGAAAACCAGAAAAAACAAAGTGACAAATAAAATGAAAATAAATAAAGACTCTTTCCCTAGGTGGACCTGGATGAATTCACCAGCACTCTTTGGGAAGGGGCATTCTGACCACCTAATTGTCCAGCCTGCCATGCATTTCCACTTCCTGCCCACGGGGCACAGGGAACTCTCCTCAACTGCCTTGTGAGAGCCCAGGGCATTCTCCCACCTGCTGGGAGGACCCTTGGTCCAGGAAGAGATCGCTTCCTTGCTTCCTTCTGCTCAGAAAAAGAAGTGCCTGACCCTGGGAAGGAGAGTCAGGAGCTGGCCTTGAAGTCTCAGCTGTCACTTTAGGCACCTTCACTAGCTTTGTTTTCCTCTAGAGGAAGGCGTTTCAGGCACTTTTTCTGCCAATGGGGTTTGGAAACGGCGGGAAGAGAACACAGGGGCGGTGGCCCGGGGGGCGGTGGGGGGGGGGGCGCAGTATTCACAAGGGCCTTTAGGTGGTGAGGGAAAGGGCCCAGCCAGGAGAATGATCCACTCGACCCACTTCCCAGACTTCCCGAGGCCGGACCTAGGAAGCAGGGCCAGAGTTCCCCCTTTGCACTCTCCTCTCTGAAGGCCAAAGGAGACCTGGAGGTGACTGGGCCCCCCTGTCCTCAGGGTAGTGAGGCACCTGAGTTGCCACCACGCGACGCACAAAGCCCTCGGTGGCTTAGGAGCCAAACCTGGGCCTGGCTTAGCCTCCTGCGACCAGCAGAGGGCGCGCAGCACCCGTGAGAAGGACGGTGCCCCCGCACGGGCCCGGCTGGGAGCCGCAGGCGCAGGAGGCTGGCGGGCGGGAGATCCCTTCTAAAAACAAGGCGGCAGATCCACGGAAAAGATAGCGACAGATACTGGGGGCAAGGGGCGGCTTGTGGGTGGGAGAGAAAATGGACGTGAGAGCGGAATGGGGAGGAGAATGTGACGAGGGGATGGAGGAGGGGAGGGGATGAAACGGAGGGGCTGAGGGAGGGCTGGGATGAGTTGAAGATGAGCCAGGTGGGATAGAGGTTGGGATGAAGTGGGAGCAGGTGAGATGGGGAGGGTGGGATGTGCGAGCATGTTGGGAAGAAAGTTCGGATGGGGTGTGGTAGGGTGGGGGGCGAAGGAGGGGTGAGGCGCAGGGGTCGACTGAGGGGGTGCAGCAGGGCGTCTCCCTCTTAGGCCGCGCCCACCCGCCAGGGCACCTGGCTGCCGGCCAGCGGCATCCGAGCCCGCTTTGCGCTTCTCTGAGGCTCTTGCTCTGAGGCTCTTGCTCGGCAGGTGTTTGTGCTGCGGCCTGGTCTGAGCCTCTCCCTCCTCTCCCCGCAGACAGGTTCTGGTGCAGCAAAGAACAGAGCCGAGGCGGGCGGGGAGCTCGGAGCTTTAATGGGGCGAGAAGGGAATAGAACGCGCTGGGCCCTCCTGCGGGGACTGGGGGAAGAGGGCCGTGTGTCATGAGGGCCAGTGGCCCTTACCAAACCCGCTCCGGTCCTGGAAAGGACTGTGAGAGGCCTGCACGTACTGGGTTTGGGGCAGTTCCGGGGAGGAGAGAAAAAGTGAGAAAAGATTTGGAATTCAAAGAAGAGGGGTCATAATGAAGGGGGCTTTGGGAGCCAGACCAAGGTGCCAGTGGAGGGGAGAAAAGGCAGAGGAGGTCCCAGAACCCCTTTCCGGGATCTGGAGACCTAGAGGAAGGTAAAGTTAAGGGGTGGGGACAATCGCACTCCTCCAGGGATCAGAGGGTGAGACGGGGGCAAATCTAGTGTTAGAGGGGGATTGCGGAGGCTTCCGGTCCCTTACCCCGGGGCTGGGTGCTGCAGGTGGAGTAAAATCTGGGGTAAAGTTTGGGGGAGACGCCAGGCCTCCTCCTGGGAATGTGGCCCGGCTGGGCGTGGCTCTGGCCTGCGGGAGGCCGCCCCGTCTAGTGGTAATGCCCCCCCAAGTGCGAAGCGGCGGCCACTGAGCCGAAGGGCCCGGGCGGGGGCTGCAAGCCCGGGCTGGGGTAGAGCGCAGCGGTGGTGGCGGCGGCGGCGGTGGCGGCGGGGCCCGGGCCAGGCCAGTAGGAGAAGCCGGCGGGCGCTACGCCGGCGGAGGCGGCCATGAGGTTGAGTTTGGAGAGGCCAGGGAAGGGCAGCGGGGCGAGGCCGGCCGGCAGCTTGTAGAGCGCGCCGTCCTGGGCAGCAGCTGCAGCGGCGGCGGCGGCGGCCGCGGCGTGGGCGTGTGCAGGCGGCGGCTGGCAGGCCTGCGCCAGGCCCTGGAAGTCGAAGCGATAGGCGTAGCGCTTGCCGTGCACCTTGCTCATGATGTTTTTGTCATAGTAGTAGCGAAGTGCGCGGCTCAGCTTGTCATAGTTCATGTTGGGTTTGCTCTTGCGCTCGCCCCAGCGCCGCGCCACCTCGTCGGGGTCGGTGAGCTTGAACTCGCCGTGGCCGCCCTCCCACGCGATGCAGCCGGCGTTCGCGCGGTCCGCCAGCAGCTCCAGCAGAAACTGCCACAGCTGGATCTGCCCGCTGCCTGTGGGGAGGAGACGGTCAGCCACAGGCAGGAGGGGGAGGCTGAAACTAGGGAAACGGAGTCGGGCAGGGAAAGGGCGCGTCCAGCTGGAGCGGCCGGACAGGGAGTCACCGATCAGTAGAGCGTCGCTAGCCACTACTGCACTTTTGCACAATGGAAGCTCGGCTTCCACTGAGGAGGATGCAGCCGCTTGACACATGGTGTTGTGGGAACTAGGGGGAGAGGGGGAAGAAACGTTGCCTCCTCCACCTGAATGCACCTAGGCATTCGGCTATCCAAGGTGAGCAAGGGCCAGGTGTCAGCCCCTACTGCCACCTCGGTGGGGCACCCTTATTCAGGAGACAGCAACCGCTGGACCACCACGCCCAGAGATCCGGAGGGGAAGGGGCAGGTCTACAGTATGACAACCCCGGCCACTCCTGGATGAGGCCCAGCCAGTTCCCGGTCCCTAAATGCATACAGTTGGACAGGCCCCGCCTGAGGTGGGGTGGCGGCTGACTTCCTTGCCATACCACATCGGACAGGAGTAGGGACAGTACCACCCTGTACGTGAGAAATGGGGCAGGCTCCCAGAGGCTCCCCATCCTAGCCGCCTTCAGGTGCGCAGAGCTCTGCACTGGCGCTGCTCGCGTTCGGTCTTTTTTCTCTTTTTTCGGAACAGGCGGGATTCCCTGTGTGCAAAGGTGCCACGATTCCCTGGGGCCTGATGAACAGCTCCGAGGAGGGGAGATAGGACGGAGAAGCCTTTGTGCTTGGCTTCCGGCCTCCTCCCGGCCTTGGCTGATATTCCTCCGGATTTTGGGGTTGCTGGAGGCGGCAAGGAGGTTTTTCTCCGATATTGGAGTGGTGAGAGAGTGAGGTCCCCAGAATTCCCTCTCCACTGTCTTGGAGCTTCAAGCAGACAGGCAGAGAAAAATCTTGATACAAATACCCCCACTCCCTTTCAGATGAAAACAGGTTTTCCTCAAAGTTGTCTGGTTACTGCCTCAAATCGAGCCTAGTGAATCCCACTCCCTTTTCCAACCACTAGTTTAGAACCCAGACGCAAGCTACCCTCTTCCATAATTACAATCCCAATCTCTCCAAGCCAGCCCAGCAAGGAGCTGCATGGCTCCAGGTCACCAGCCCTTCAGTTGGGTCAGAAGCTAGGGAAAATTTGGGTACAAATGTGCACCTGGCGCTGACGGGGATGTGACATCATAGGCTGGGAAACCTGTTCCTGTTGGGCCTCCTTGTTTCCTTCTGGATAAAGCAGTTGCCGATCTCGCTTTTTTTTTCTTTTGTGGTTACTGTAACTTGGTAAGATCTAGGGTACCCACTGGTGGGGCTGTGAGGAGGCGTTGCCTGGAGGGCCAGCCTCTAAGAGAGTAATTCAGCGACCCTCCAGCACCGGGCGGTGAACCTGGGAATAAACTATAATCGCTGCGCAGACTTGGCCGGCAGAGTTGGCCAGCGCAGGAGGGTGCAGCAGAAGGCACTATATCGGGTCTAGTAGTCGGGCAGCCTCGCGTGGCTAGGGAGTAATTTTCTGGGTCCTCTTGCCGGGTGGCGCGTACTTGCGTTCCTATTGCCCGCAGGGAAAGGACGCCAAGCACCTCAGCCTCGGCCCCAAAGCCTGGAAAACCACATGCTGCAGAAAAAGGGATGGGATCCTCTCCCTCTGCCTTGGACTGCAAGTTCAGCCCTGGGACTCGGGAGATGCAGTAGCCCAAAGCCAAGTGAATGTCTCCCCAGGGCCTCCCCACAATCAGGCCAGGACCCTACGCTTCCCAGAACCGGGGCTGCATATCACTCCCATTTTCTGCCCGGGTGGTGGTGGTGCCCATCTTATTAGGATCTGTGCCCCGGACCCCATCCACTGCCCTCACCTCCGCCTGCCCAGTGCGACCGCCTGCTCACCTTTCTGCACCGCAGGGCTCAGCGGCCCCCAGCCCGGGCTCTTCCCTTCCTTGAAGAGGCTGTCTCCAACAGGATCTGCGGCAGCAGAAGAACACGGTCAGGCGGACCCAGGCGGAAGTTATGGATTTGACCGAAAGGGCCCGGGGCCAAGGCTCGAAGGGGGTGCCAGGGTCCCCAGGCGCGAGGCTGGGGGCCCGGGCCACCCGGCTCCTCCTCCCGGAGTCCGGCCCCGGCGCGCGCCTCACGGAGCCCCTCGATAGCGCCCAAGTCAGGAAACGCGTCCAGGAAAAAGGAAATCCGCTTTCCGAAGGGGCCGGCTGGAGCCTTATAAAGCCGAGCGGGGATCGCGCCAGCCGAGCCGGAGCGTGCGGAGCCATCGGAGAGAAGAGGAGGGCGCCTGGAGGGCCGGGCGGATGCGAATGCTCGGCGCACGAAGGTGAGGGGCGGCTAGAGCGCAGGGGCGACGCCCGGCTGACCACAGCCTCCCCGCAAGGCCGAGCACCGAGTCCCCCACCACGCCTAAGACCACTGCTACCCCTACCAGGCTTTTTCAGGTCCCTGAGCCCCGGCTCTTGGCCTCCCAGGCCCCAATCTGCTCACTTCGAATCCCTTAAAATCCACTCTGAAACCCAGAGCTCTCTATCTGCCTTTAAGTTCCCCCTAAATTGTAATCAGTTTTCCCCGGCAATCCAAATCTCTGGACCGCGTCCCCTTCCTTTGGACCCCAGCACCCCTTTGCCATGCCCGAGCCAGACTTCCCGCCCCAGGTCCTGGTGCCTCCAGCCCCCGCTGGTCCCTGGTACCTGGCAGGTACATGTTGATCAGCAGGGGCTGGGAGGCGCCGCTCTGTCTCATCGCCGCCGGGGACTGGGCGGTGGGAGTTGGGGGGGACCGGGAGGGGGGCGCGTCAGGCTTTGCGCTCCGGGGCACCGATCCCCGCCCGAGAGGACCGCGGGTGACAGAGAGGAGAAGACGGCGCCCGGTCGGCAGGGCCCGGCGGGAGGGGGCAGTCCGGGTGTGGCGGGGGATGAAGGGGGGTCCTGGAGCAACGCTCCCAGCTACCCCGCTGCTTGGAACCCTCCGGCCCCGGCGCGGGCAGGGGCCGCAATTTCCGTTTTAATTAAAGCGCGGCCGCCTCGGCCTCCGGGACCCCGCCCCCGCCCCTCTTATCGTCCCATCGCAATAAAGTCTCCAACGCGCCGCGCCACAGCCAAGCGCACCCAGCAGCCCCCCGCGCCCCGCAGCCGGGGAGACGCGCGGGGGATGGGCCCGGGCCGAGCGCTCGGATGGGGGCCGGAGCTTGTTTCTTTTCCGCCTCCCTGACTCTCTGCAAACAGTGACAGGGCGGGTGTACCCGGCCCCACCTCGGACCCCAGCGGCCCCAGCCTCCTCCCCAGAGCCCTTTCCGTCCGCTTCGGCTCCCCTTGCCGCTCACTCTCCTCCCCTTCTTCCCCCCACCCCACCCCCACCCGGGTTGCCGTCTCTAGGCTGCGTTATCTGCATCTTCACTTTTAAATTTCCGCTTCCCTCCCTCTCTCCTGTCGCTGCGCTCCGGGCCCTGCAGCCGTTGCTCCCTTTATCTCTGCCCACCCCCACCCCGCATCGCGCCTTCTCCCTCCTCCCCTTCTCCCACTCTCTGCTCGTCCCTAGAGACCCGAATCTCCTGCTTCCTGCCTTTCTACAGCCCCCAAGCCTCAGGCGGGGTGCTGGGGCATCACCCCCGGCAACTTTTCTAGGGTGGCCCCCCTCTTCTGGCCTCCCCACCCCTTTCTAGGTTTCTCCTTATGCCTAGTCTCAGCCTCTTTTCTCTCCTACTCCCATCTCCCTCCCCACCAGCTTCCTCTCTCCTTCTCCCTCTCCCTCCACTCCTTTTGTCACTCATTCAGTCTCCACAGGTTAGTAGTGGCCCGGCCAGCTGCCATGCTCTGAGGACATTGAGAGTCTGTCCTGGCTTTTCCTGGTGGCCACTTCCACTTCCCCTCCGTCTATCCTGCCTGTCCTTCCCCATCCCTATGATCCCAGTCTGCCACCCAGCCTCACAAGCACTCCTGTCCTGGCTCTCCCTGAGCCAGGGAAAAGGGTTAAGACAGGACTGTGTACCATACAAGGCTGAAATCCACTCCAAGAAAGGTGCACCTTTTCATTACTCATGCAAAGATGTTGATGTCCCAAGGTGGCCTAGAGTCTCTGGGTACCTGTGGGACTTCCTGGCTCTGAAGAGGCAGCCTAAGGAGGGATGCTAGCTGAAAATGAGGCCCTGGGCCAGCACCTGGTGGCTGCTGTCAGGACTCTATTCCCAAGGTCTTGCTGTCTCACTGCTTGAGCCCAGGGGTTGAGGAGGCCTGGGAACGGGCAAGTCTCCTGCAAGGTCTCTGGTCCTGGGGTACCTGATAGAGGATGGCTGGAAAATCCTACTCCTGGGGGTCTGCAGGGCCCTGTCCACCCTCATTTGCTGTAACTGCTGGAGTGTTCATCTTTGCTGGTGGAGGGTGCGAAGGAGCAAGGAGCAGCGGTGGGGGGCAGGATGTGGGAGGCAGAGTCGTGGGTGGGGGGAGGATGGGCATTCCCCAGAGGACCCTAGAGGCACAGAGCTGGGAGCTTCAGGATGTGGACATGGAACCTGGTGGGAGCAAAGACAAGAGGTTGGGATATTCCCTGGAGACCAAATTCAGGGCTCCGCAGGAGGGGAGGGCTTAAGTGTGGGGCCAAATCCTAATCATCCTCATTTCTCTTCCTGCTACTCCAAGGTGCTATCAACAGAAAACAAGGAGTAGGAGGTAAGAACTGGGAGAGCTGGGAGGCATTGAAATTCACCCAATTAATGCTCTCAGCAGGAGGCTGAGGCAGAAGGGACAGGTACTCTGAGAGGGGATGTACCCAGACATCCCAGCTCTGAGCTGGCCAAGGGTGGACAGCGCAGGCTTTGTGCCCCAGCCTTACCGAGAACTCGGTTGCTGAAGGGATGAGGCACAAAGAAATGTTTGCATGGGGTAGGAGGAGTCCCCCACCCCACCTGGTTCTTGACCTTCTCCATCCCCTCCTGCTGCCAGTGCTGCCAGGGAGGCCAGTGGGAGAGTCCTTGGCAGTTTCCCCTTCATCTCCCTACTACCCAGCTGCGTGCTGGTCATGGTCCCATGGCAGCCTTCCCAGAATGGAAGGATGGGAAGGTGAAATCATTCAGGCCCAAACTGGCTGGTGATGCCCACTCCCCAGCTGCGGATGGGTGTGGCAGCAGAACCTGGCCCCTAGGTCTAGGAAAACCTAAAAGGTTCATGCTGACAATGACTGTCCTCGACTTCCTTGTACAGATGGGGAAACTGAGACCCAGACACCCATGCCCTTGTCAGGGTCACATTTCTAGTTGCTGAAGCCATCTTGCCAACTCTTCCCAGTGACCAGAGATCCTCCTGAAGGGAGGGCAGCTCAGCCAAGGGCAGACACCAGATCTCCCTTTGTCCCTTGCCTGCTCTCCAAAGCAGAAGGTGGGGAGATGGGCTATGGGCTCTGAAGTCAGTCTGTCTTGGTTCTAGGTTCAACATCTGGCTCCCTCACTTCCTAGTTGTGTGACTTTCAGGGAAGTTACAGAACCTCTGGGGCCCACAGAAGGCTCTGCTGAGGCTTGAGCTTTTAGCCACAGCTCTGGCCAGCCTCCACTTAGCCTGGCTTTGGGGCCAGGAGCCCTGGGTTCAAATCCTGGCTTTGTCAACAATTAAGTGGGTGACCTCATAAAGGCTTCTCCTCAGAGCCCCAGTTTGATCACTGGTAAAGTAGACGAGAAACTGAGGGTATTAGGATCAAATGCAACAGACCCCATGGGCTCTAGAGCTCATTTAAGTGTGAAATAGAATTCATACCCCACCTAGAACTCCATCCATTGGTCCCCGACCCAACCCTAAGGTCCATGGGGGGAGATTGGGTGGGAGGAGAAAGGGAGGAGAGAGGAGAAGGAGGGCCCTACATTGACTGTCCCAATACTTTTCCATAACACCACAAACAGTTTCAGAAGTTTCTCACTGAATCTTCCCAATAACCCTGTGAGACAGACAAGGCAGGAATCAATAGCTCCAATCTACAGGTGAGAGAATTGAGGCTCAGGGATGCTGTGATTTGGTCCCAGGTATTCTGATGTATGGCCCAGGGCTCTTCCCAAAGGAACAGCTGCCTGGCTTTGCACAGCTGGACCCCTGGGGACTTCCCAGGTCCAAGTCTGACTGTTCTCCAACATTGCCCTGCCTTGCCTGGGCTAGGGCAATGATCTAGGCCATGCTTCCACACTGATATGTCCATTGGGGGCTTGAAAACACAAGAACTCCTGAAGGACAGACAGGGTGGGGGGTCTCAAGGGCCTTGGGAGGATCCACCTATATAAGAGTAGGGGTATCAGTAACTAGGCCAAAGAGGAAACTGGGAAAAACTACACAAATGCCAGGGGCTCTGATCGCTGCTACCATACTCAGCCCCACCATGGCTGTGGGCCTCTGCCACCTGCCTCAGAATCCAGGCTCACTCTGTCAGTGGCTGAGAGGTGGCTTCTACAGCTCACCAGTCCTCTGAAAAGTAGGGAGAGAGAGGAAGAGTGAAGACGGGTGTGTTTGGAGCAGCAGAGAGTAGGGGTATGACAATGCTTTGTACACCACTCAAGGGATTATTATTCAGGCAAAGGCGCTGGGCTCAGAGAGAGGAAGTCTCCCCCTTGGAAGGCCCTGGGAGGCAGTGGGACTTCCCACCAATGTCCCTCTTGGGAATGGAGGAAAGGGGCCTATTCAAAGAGGCTCACAGGCTTCCCTGGCTGGGTAGGGAACCAGGGGGAAGATAAATGCTAAAAATGCTCTGGGGGTTAGAGAGGAACACAACAAAGCTTCTGCCTAGGGTTAAAGAAGTTTTGGCTGTTCCAGTGGTAGTGGGTTATCAGAACTTATTAACATTAGTGTCACTAAAGCTGGTATACAACCCCACTGCTAAATTTGGCTTTAAAAAAAAAGTTTTGCCCTGCATTATGGTACCTGGTCCAGAGGGTGTGTGGAGATTGAAATCCAGATAGAGCCCTGCTGTGGGGGCGTCCACCCACCTAGAGGATGGCAAAGGTGCAATCAGGGCTAGCAGTACCTCTGGCCCATGTTGGTGGCCCTTTACCAAGGAGAGGGCCTTTACCAAGAAGTGTGAGACTGGTGGTATTTAACAGGATCCACAAGATTTTTCGGGGTCTCTCTCTGTCACCCAGGCTGGAGTACAGTGGCGCAATCATAGCTCTCTGTGACCTCGAATTCCTGTGCTCAAGTGACCCTCCTGTCTCCTCTGCCTCTAGGATCCCCAAGATTCTTACCAGCAGTTTCCTCCCAGCCACACCAGAGCCCACCTACATATATCCTAAGCCAGTTTTTGCTTGATAGTCAAGGGTCCTGGAGCCTGAGGGGAGGGTCAGGCTGGCAGAGAGGGTCCCTCAGAAGGATGAGGACGGAGATCACAAAGCAAGACACCAAGGAGGCAAGAAGGGCAGGCATGTTCAGGAGCCTTTATTGAGGGTTCTCAGGGGAGGTGTCTGGGGCCGTGGAACCTAGTGCTGGACTCTCCGAATGGACTGCAGCTGTCCTGTGTGGGCCTGCGTGCCAAACTCGCTGTAGGTGCGGAACTCCCCGCTGTGCCGGTCCCGCTCCAACACATACTGGTAGCCTCGGTAGCCTGGGTACTGGTAGGCCACCCACCTAGGCCAGCAAGGGCACAGGGGTGATGAGTAGGCTCTGTCCCCACCGGCACCTATGTCCTCATTAGTGGCCCCTTTTCTCACCACCCAATCCCAGCTCCAAAACCATTACTTCAACTTTTCCTCTGTGGGTATCTCTCTGCCCTGCCTACTGCTCCCAGTCTTCCTGTCACCCTCCTTATCTTGTCTCCTATTCCCACCCTTCATAGCCCCCTTACCCATGTTTTCAATCCTTTCCTCTATCCCCAAATTGTCCCCCTGCCTCCCCTTCTATCACCTCCTCCCTTTCTCCCCCCCAGTCTTTCTCCATCATCTCACTTCCCCTGGCCTCCAAGTCCCCAGTATCTCTCTTCACCATGTCCCTTAGCACCCCTCCATCATTTCTCTCCACGCTCCTCCTTGGTCCCCACTACTTTGCCCACTCTTCTCATCACCCCTGTTCCAATCCCAAGACTCACGCTCCAGAGCTGACTTTGAGGGAACCCACATCCTTGCTGGCCCAGCCCATGGAAGGCAGGGATGGGTAGTCATCACTGAGTTCAAACTTGCAGCCCTGGAAGTTGTCACCCTCAAACAGTGTCACACGGCTGTCACTGTGGTTCTGAGGCACAGGAAGGTGAGGGTGGAGAGGTCAGGCCCTCCAAAGGGGTGTTAATGGATACATACTCAGCCTCACTTCCCCTGTCCCACTGCCTAACACAAGCTGTACAGCCACTTAAGCCCCACATGCACTCCCAGAATTCGCCCCATCAAATCCCTGGCAGTCTGAGAAGCTGAAATTCTCAGAGTCTCCACTACCCAGACCCTCCCATGGCTTTGGGCTGAGGTAGTGAGACTAGGGGGTTCCAGCCACCCTTTCAGGACAGGGCTAGAGGGCATCTTTTGACGTGGGCCTGATTTGTAGGAGGAAAATTAGAGGCCCTTAGAGAAATCTGGCCCATTAACCAAGATGGTTTCCTTAAGGGCCTCAATGACTACCCAATCTCCTGCCCAGTACCCTGGGCACAGCCTCTCACAGGGTAGGACCCAGCTAAGGGGTACTGCATGGCAAAATCAGAATAGACATGTCAGGGCATCAGTATTGGTTGCATCTTGTCTTCCTAGTCCCAGGGACTTCCTTCTGAAGCCTTCCCCAGCTCCTTGGAATGGAGAAGCTGGGCTGGACTGGCTCCTTTGCCCTCCAACCCCCAGCCCAAGTACCTAAGTCAGCACAAATGGAACGAGAGATTCTCCCCTCCACATTGATTCATTTAATTCATTACCAACTCACCCCACATAACACACAAACACACACTGAGACTGACACTTTCTCAGCCATGCTCCTTGGACTGAGTTCTAGTCTCATCTGTGTTAACCCTTGTGACCCCAGACAAGCTACTTTGTCCTTCTGAATCCCATTACAACACCTGCATATGGGGCTAATAGCAGTTGCCCTGACCTCACAGGGCTGTGTAATGACAGAGGTGCTCACTCACACGTGTGGACGACTGGATTTGAGTGGCTGGTGGGCACGCAGGAGTGGCACAGGTTTGGCGCTGTCCGTGGTGCTGATTCCCAGGGTTCCTGCCCTGTACCCACAATCCCAACTTTCGGAGACCCCCTGGTTCTGGGAGGTAATGCCACCACCACCTTCCTAGGAGTTTGTTACTGACCCCATGGAGTGGCTGGGGGGCCTTTCCAGGGCATGGTGGTGGGGCCAGGGCCTGGAGCTAGGAGGCAGAGGAGGAGGAAGAGGAGGCTGCTCACCGCACAGAGCACTGGCCGGAAAGACAGCAGCTGGTTGCTGTTGTGGCCACTGCTGCCACTCCAGGCACTCCAGCGAGGATAGTCCCCCTTCTCTAGAATGAACTGCTGTCCCTGGAAGTCGGGATACTCAAAGGCCACCCAGCTGGAAAAAGAGAAAGCTGGGAAGTATCTGTCTGCCCCAAGGCTCACTCCCTCTCCCTCCCTCTTTGTTTGCTGTGTTTGAAAAGACTGAGAAACACAATCTTTTTCTCCAACCTCAGGCCCTTCCCTGACACACCCATTGCATGGCAATCCAGGCCCTCTAGTGGCTAAACACCCCAAACCTACTGCTATCCTGGGTCTGAGGTGCTCAGGCTTTCTGCTCAGGGGCCCTAAGTTGGAAAGAATTTTCTAGGTTACAAAGACCACCTGAAGATCACCTAACAAGTGGCTCCTACCTCAAGGATTTAGGAGCCTGCAAAGGGAAGCATCTGGGACCACCTGCCTGCTATAGCAGCTGTGGGGACCTCAGGTCTCCTCAGGGCTACAGGCTGGGCTCTAGGATACCAGGCTGGGGCCAGTGGGAGGGGTTTGGCTTTTTTTTGTTGTTGTTAAGCAAATTGTAGAGCCTTCTAACTTCACACAGAGAAAAACTTTGGGAAGGACATAACTACACGGGAAATCCCTTTAGGGGTCCCATGGGGACCCACAGGGGTCTCTTCTCGCCTTTGTCTCCTTAGCTCTGCAGGCTACATTCTTTTCCATGATTCGTCTTTGCTATAGGTGGGAAGTTTGGGAGAGGCAGAGGGGTTTCCCATGTTGGAGGTTCTGTCTCAGGGCTCACAGGGCTGGGAGCTGAGATCTCAGGCTCTAAATTGGGCTGAGCAAGCCCACTGTCGCTCAACCTAGCCCAGCCGCGGCCAAGAGACCACTCACACGCCACTTTCCACCTTGACCGAGCGCACCCTGCGCAGGGCTCCCCGCTCGCAGACGTTCGCAGAGTCGCTCAGCAGCCGACAGCGACGGCCCTGGAAGTCCTCCTCATCCCAGAGCGTGAGACAGGCGGGCGCTGGGCCCGGTGCGGGTGCGCTGCTCATGCCGCTGGGGACAGGAAGGGCGAGACCACACGCTTAACGTCTGAGAGGCCCCTTTCGAGCCAAAGCCTGCCCAACCCGGGTAGGGGGTGAAGGACCCGGGGCCTGGACCCGACCTGGCTTTCTACCCAGGCTGCCATGGGCTGACCCTCAGCTCGCCCTCCCCCGCCCGGCACCGGGTACTCACCAGGTGGGTGAGCGTGGCACGCAAGGAAAACGGAGAGGCTGCGCGCGGGCTGGGCGTGCGGGGCTTTATACCCAGGCCTCGCCCCACGCCCCGCACCCTCTCCAGCTAGGATGGGGGAGCTGAGTCAGCAGGCAGGCTGCAGCCTGCTCTGGTCTCCCTGGGGAGCTGAGGCCTTTCCCACTGCCGCCGATCTGGCCCCAGCCCGCGGGGATTACAACAGAAAGTGCTGAGGCGCACATCCCGCGCCAGCCGCAGGCCAGGCTGACTCCGCGCTTTCTTTCTTTCTTTCGAGCCTGAGCCAGGCTGGGCGCACCGGGCCTCGGGGCAGAACGCGCCCTCCATGGCCCAGACCCTCTGGGATGGAGGTAGGTACCAAGGTACCAGGCCTCCCTGAGGCCTCCGGCTAGGGCTGCGCGTTACTGACTTGCAGGGCAGTTCTTCCCAAAGTCTGAACTGCATCTCTTCTGCAGCTCTAGGTCCTTTGGGCGACTTTAGGGCGGCGATAGAGAAGGCTCTTCGCAAACGACTCTCCTCACGCCCCTCAGTCCTCTTTTCTCTGGAGGATCGGTCCATCGAGGCCCCTTTCCCCCCAAACTTGAGTTCCCAGATCCCGCGCCACGCTCCTGAAGTTTTCTGGGGTCCACGGGCTATGACCAGGACTCGCCACAAGGCGGCACTAGGAGCTGCAAACAAGAACGCCCGAGGGAGCGCGCGGGATTACAAAGCGTTTAGGAATAATAGTAACCAAGGTAGGTGGCAAGTACGTCTCCACTTTAATTCCGCGGGACCGGTGACGCGGTTGGGTCCCCCACAGAGCTCCAGAGGCTAGGACCTCCCGTCCAGACGTCTGAGCCCCTGAAGATGAAGCGCTGAGCTCAGGCCGGGCTCTCTGCTCAGGCTTTCATTCACCTGCATGATCTCAACTGATTCTAACACCGACCTGGTGAGGTAGGCGCTGTTATTGTCTTGCATTTCTCAGATGAACAAGCGGAGGCCCAGAAGGGTTGCAGTTGGTGGTCCGGCGTCACATCTGAGAAGCCAGCCCAGCTGAGATGTGAACCTGGGCTTCTGTTATGGTCCCAGACTCTTACCCCCACAATCCCAGTGTCACCTGTGGTGGTGGGAGAAGGATGGGGAGCAGAGGGGGGAAAGCTTGGAGCTGAAAAAGGGTAGCTCCAAGGAGGAAATTTCTTCTCCTCTTGCAGCAGAATTTCCTAACCATGGTAGATGTCAATGAGACACAAAGGCTTCTTGCAAAATGTTGAGTTTTAATGGGGGGGGGGGGTGGCTATGCCAGCAGAAGTGTGAGGAGGGAGTGAGAAGGGAACTAACATTTTGTTGCTCCCATGAGCCAAATGCTTTCCCTCATGGGCTCTCACAACAGCCCAGTGAGTTAGGCTTGTGTGTACAGATGTGGAAGCAGGCTCAAGGAGGGGCAGGTCTTGTCCAGACTCACAGAACTAGCCAGTTTTGGAGCAAGAATAGAGCTCAGACCTTTGAAACCCAAAGCCAGTGCTCTGCACTACCCATCCAAGCTCCTGTGCCAAAAAGGGCTCACAGGCCAGATGTGGCCACCCCAGCTCCTCGAAGCCCAGCCACACTGGCCTTCTTGCCTCCCTCCCACCATCCTGTGTGCATCCCACCTCAGGGCCTTTGCACGCACTGTTCCAGTTACCTGGAGTGTCTTAGTCACGAGGTCATGGCATGGCTGGCTCCTGTGTCACCTCCTTGGTGACAGACACTCTTCCATCCATCACATCAGCCTATTCTCTTTATGGCATTTATCACTCTGTAAAGTTATCTTTTTCATCCCATGTATATGGGTGTAAAATGACTCCCTTACTAGAGTGTCAGCTCCATTTAAAGGAGCAGGGACTGTGTCTGTCTTGTTCTCAGCTGTTGTCCTCAAACCTAGCACAGTGCTGGGTACATAGTAGGCACTCAATAAAACTTCTTGAACTAATGAGTGAACAAGGTGGTTGGGTGTGGGCCAAAGTCCATGGGGAAAGGAGTATAGAGGAATTTCTCCAGTGGGAGTGGGAGGAGATGATTTGCCATTCCCACCCCTGAAGTTCTGGGCTGCTGAGAGCAGGCGCTGGGGATTGGCAGAGCCTCCCTTGGACCTCTCTCTTCCCTGGTGAGGAATTGCTGTTGGACTCACAGTGTGTGTGAAGGTGAGTGTCAAAAGTACAGGGCCCTGGAACTGGGCCTTGAGTCCAAGTTGGGATATGAGTCAGAGATGGGACAAGAGCATCCAGGTTTGGTTGGGGGAGGTGTCAGAACCATGCCCAGTCCCCTGATTCCCTACCCTAGAGGGAGTTTGAACAAACACAAATAGGGTATAATTCCTCAAAACCACAAGGGGGGATCCAACCTATAGAGTAGGGCAAGAGCCATTCTGGGCCCCTTGGTGTCCTGGCCTTTGCTCTTGGTTTCACCTGTCGAGGCTGTGGCAGGGGTGAGGGGTGAGGGATGAGGCATCAGGTCCGGCCTTCCCTCGCTCTCCCATCTCCATCCGACAATTCTGAATTCGGCCACGAGGGGGCGCGGGCAGGCCGCGCTGTCCGGAGAGCTGGAGCGGCCGGGCGGGGAGGAAGGGGAGGTTGAGGACGGGAGGGGCTGCGAGTGGCGAGTGCGTCAGGCTGTGCGTCTGTGCTGTCCCTGACGCGGGCGCCTGTGTTAGTCCGAAGGGTGCCGAGGTGTCTGTCGGAGACTGGATGCTGTGTTTGCACGGGGCTGAGGCTGGGGTCTGGGCATGTTCCCTGGGACAGGCTCCGCGTGTTGGTCAGATGACGGTATTCCCTAGGAGAGGTGCGCGCGTGTGCGCGCGTTTTCCAGGGTTCGGGGAGGGAGGGAGAGGTTGTACAGCTGAGATCCAGGTTAGAATTAAGAGTGAGACTGGGATTTGGGGTGGAGACCCTCTATATGAGAAGGGCCTCCGCTCCTCTTCCAGCGAGTAGTTTTGAACTTGGCATCAGCCAGCCTCTCCCCTTCTCTGTACCTCGGTTTCCTCATCAGGAAAATGGTATGTAGGTCCCACCAGCCCGACCCACGGGCTGTCTGCGACCAGCTGTCTCAGAAATGGGCACAGCCACCAACACCACCAATAGCCACTGGCCCAGATCACTAGGCCTCTCAGGGGCCCCATATCCCCCCAGACCGCTCCCTGGCTTTTGGCCTCATAGTCACCAAGAAAGGTACTATTGACCCCCTCCCTCCTGGTGCCCTCCTTTCCCCACCAGGCTGGTCCAGCTCTGCCCCACCCCCAGCTTCCCCCTCTGGTCCCCTCCCTCCCCCCAGCAGCTGTTCCTGTTTGTTTTCCCAGATCAGCTGCGTTCAGAGCTTCCTGAAGGATGGATGCCCAGGTGGCTTTGTTTGCCAGCTCAGTGTGGTCACCCCTACCCCCTCCACATGCACAGTCTGGCCTTTGGGCATGGAGAGTTAGGAAGACAAAGACTCAGCATCCCCAATCTGTACCTCAGAGTTCTCAAGATCTCATAGGGATCTCATCACCCAGGGGGGACCCCAACCCTGACCACATCTAGTTATTATCTCATATAGGGACCTTTAGATCCCACCGAGAAATCCTCAGGACCTCCTCCCCACTCCCACCTCACCCAATCCCCTGCCCCCAATTCTACCAAAACACCCATCCCATATGGACCCATAAGAACCCACAGAGAAATCCTCAGACTCAAGCCAGAGTCCCCTCAGTGAGGCCTTCAGATCCCAACCAGAGCCCCCATCCCATGTGGAGACACATGGTCCTGCAAAGAAACCCTCAACCCCAGTGCTGAGCTCCCACCCAGGTCTCCATCACAGGTAAAGGCCCCGAGAATTGCCAGAGAAGTGGCGCCTCCCTCACATAGAGCCCATCCCACGAGCAGCCTGACTTCTCAGTACTGCTGTGTACCCGAGAGGGGCTGGTGGCCACTGTCCTCTCCTCAAGTTGGCTTGCTCCCAGCCCTCACCCCTCATTTCACTGGGAAATCATCCAGGGTTTTGGTGGCTGAAGATGCAAATTCTGTGAATGGTGCCCTCCCCCACCAGCTACCATCACCAGCAGCCTCTCCTTTCCAGCCCTGCTGCTCCAGTCCCCTGCCCCTACCCCAGGTCTGCAGGCAGGAGCAGGCAGAGCACCTTCCCTGGGGCTGTGCAGGGCTGGTCTCCTGGGAGACAGAGATAACGGTGCACACCAGAGAGCAGCCCAACTCAGGCAGGGTTGGGAGCCCCACCCACACAGACCCACTGTCCTATCCCACTAGAAACAGAGCCCCTCTCTGGCCCTCTGTGGGGTTGGAGAACTGGCCACCATCCAGGGAGATGGGAGGTAGATTTCACGACCACTCGGTTACGGAGACACAATGCCACAGGTCTCGCACAGGGTGGCAGAGAGAGGGCACACAAAAACATGCGTTCATCAGATGGAGACAGAGCCATCCAGAGTTACAGGCACACGGACGTGATCCCATGAGCTTTACACGGGAACCTTGTTGTTCTAGGATTCAATAGACACCTCAGTGTCATACTCACTTACAGGCAGACACTTGCTCACTCACTTATTCCTCAAATATTTAATAAGATGTACTGTGTGCCAGGGACTATGCTGGGTGTTGGACTCACACACGAGTATGCTGTCGTGCACTTTCACGTGTGTACATACCCACCCCAAGGCCACCCAGAGAGGCATCATCTCAGCCACCCACCCGCGATCGTACAGACAATGAAGGGTTAAGAGAGTGGGTTCTGTAGTCACTGCTGCTGCCTGGGTTCAAATCCAAGCTCCACTTGGATTTGTTTATAGTTGGATGAACTCTACTTCTCATTTTTTCCTCTCTGTAAATGGGAATAATTTTCTTCAAGACTGTCGTAAAGATTTAAATGCATGTAAACACAGAACTGGCCTGCAGTATGCACACAATAAATGTTAGCAGTTGTGGTTGTGGTTCTCACTGTGTAGCATGGTTCTCCCCACCACCTCTGGGGCCCGGCTGGGCTGGGGGCAGCGGTCAGCAAGCATGGCTCTGGGATCTGAATTTCCCGTCCCACCCTGGCCCTGTGGAAGCCAGCCCAGTACCTATGATGGGTGCCTTCCTGCCTCATCCCATCTGAGCCACTCAGTTCATGACCTCAGTTTGGGAGGGTTGTGAGGGTCAGAGGGGGGTGGGCTCAGGCCCCTGCTCTCCAGGAAAGAACACTTGGGAGTGGAGCCGAGGACCTGGCTTCTGGTCTCTGTGCTCTTCCTGGCTCCATCTGTGGCCTTTGGCCAGTCAGTCGCCCTCTCAGGGCCTCAGTTTTTTACCTGAAACCAAGCAGGCTGCTGATTCTGAAGGAGCCTCTCAGCCCTGACTACAGTGATCCTGTGATGCTTCAGGAAGGTTCTCTCTCCTCCCCAACCAGCCTCTGTCTGCCCCACCCACCTGCCCACCTGGCCTGGCCACAGTGAGGGGGCAGCTGCTGTGGTCTCCATGGGGACTAATCTCCAAGAAGGTCAGCGAGGCTCTGGTACTGCCTTGGCCGGATGGGGATTAGCACCTGGGTGCGAGCCCTCCTCCCCAGTGCTTGCACTCCCAGGTCCTACCACTCTCACACAGACCCTGGGTGGCCTCCAAGCCCAGAAGTTCCAAGGCTGAGCCAGAATCAGCAGGGTGGGTGGGGGCAGGGCAGCTGCTACAACTGTTGGCCTATCCAGCTGTGGCCAAGAGGGAAATGGGAGAGATGAAGTCAGAGCTATGCCCCTCCCTGCTCATGGCCCCCAGTATCCAGCCAAGCCTGAGCCTTGCCCCTCTTCACCTTCTGTCCTTGAATAGGAGGAAATGGGTTTCCCAGATAGGGGCATCCCCCTGCCCCCTGCCCCTAGCACTGGCTGTGGCCATTTGCAGCCCACCTAGAAGCTACCTCTTTACCATCTGTTGGGGGTACTTTCCCCACTCTAGTGTAGGGTGGGTGGGGGCTGTCTTCACAGCTTCCCCCTTCCCCTACACACGCTGTGCCTTCCACTTTGGCTACCCCGACTTCTAACCCCAGGTCTCCAATCCCTCCATCTCTACAGTGCACTTCTCATTATCTCACACTGCCTCTGTTCCTCTTCTCTGATTTCTCTCTGATTGTCTCTGTCTCTGGTCTCGCTCTCACTGTGTCACTGTCTGGGGCATCTGCAGTGCCCTAGGATCTCAGTGGTTCTCATGCTGCTCTGGGCCGCACTCCCTGTCCTTCCACCTATGTCCTCTGGTCTCTTTCTTATCGTTCTCCTCCTGTTTCTCTCGGGCTGTTTCCTAGTCCCACCACTGCAGCTCTCCAACTGTTCAGTCCCTTTTCCACTTCCCCCACTACCTGTTCCCTCCCCCACACAGGGTGGTGACAGGGACGACAGGAAGCAGGCTCCAGCTTTGGGCAGGACGGGGGGAGGGCCCGCCTCGCACACCAGCTGCTGAGTACCCCCCCTTGCAGCCCCGCACCTGCAGGCCTGCCAGGCGCCTGCAGACTCCGCCCACTGCCCGCCAGGGGAGGAGGGACCTGGCTGAGAGGCCTCATCCCTGGTAATGGCCAGGAAATGCAGGTCTTCGGGATGAGTCGGGGTGGAGGCCTGCGGAAATTAGGCCTTGGGGGAAGGGCAGGGGCTCTCAGTCACCTGGACAGACCCCAGCCCATGGAGTGACCTTATTCTTCTCACCACCCTCCCCCTAAGGACGGCTCTGAGTATGTGCTTTGGGGGGCTTACTCTAGGGGGAGACCCCTTTGTTGTGCAACCTAGGATCTGGAACCTGGCAAGAGGGGAGCTCTAGCCCCCTGCCATCATTACGGGAGGGGAGAGGAAGCCCTCAAAGATTCAGGGAAGGTATACCAGTGCCATGCCAGGCCGCTGACAGGTAACTTGTTCAGTGTCAGGCAAGGAGCAAAGGGCTGGGGGCAGGACAGAAGCCTGGTCAAGGAGGCCAGGATGGGGGCTGCACACACCCCAGCCTGGGACCCATGCACCTTCCCCCTGCCCTGGGGCTGCTCCACACAGAGCCCGCCTGCAGGCCACCCTCTCCCCAGACCTGCCTGGGATCTGTCAAATCCATCTCATCCCCTCCCCCCTCCTCTCTCTGGGCCAAGGACGCAGCAGATCCTGCTGGGGCCTCTGGGTAGTTGGGTGAGGGGGCCGTTGGGAGTGGAATAGGTGGCAGTGGAGGGGACAAGCCAGCACCCTCAAGAACATCCAATTTGGAGTGACTCTGACCCTGGTCCCCATCTCCCTGAGGGTTGCTTCTGTCTGAGCCGAGGGCTACTTAGACCTGCCAACCCCAGCGAACTGAAACACAAGGACATAGGGTTATGAAGTTTGGGAAAGGCAACCCTGCCCAGCCTGGGACCCTGTCAGGGCAAGGGCTGCCAGACTGTCCTTTCAATCAGTCTGTCTCCGAGGTGGCTAGACTGGAAGAGGGACCAGAGAGGTGGCAGAGGGTGAAATCTCAGGATGTCAGCAGCACCAGAGAAATCTGAGGAGTGGATCTGAGTCTCCATGTGGCTCTCAGCTCCCTCCACCCAGATTTTCCACACCTCACAGCTTCAGCTTGGGGCCGACCCCTTGAGGGCCTCCATCCTCCGGGTCAGGGGGTTCAAAAGTGTGGCTAGGAGCCCAGGAAACAAGATCCAGAGGCGAGGGGGCGGGGGCTAGCCCCTGCGAGAGGCCAGACCAGCCCTTTCATTGTGCAAGGGGGAAAACCAAGAGGCCGGGGAAATGACTTGCCCAAGGCCACAGAAGTCGCCAGGAAGGAGGCAGACTAGAATCCGGGTTTCTACCTCAAGAAGGGCTTCCGTTCCGGGCCACAGTCCCCTCCGCCGCCCGGTGGAGCCTGCTCAGCCCGTGCTACCCGGAACGGAGCCGGGCTGCCCAGAAGCTGCGGGCAGGGCAAGGCAGGGCGGGCGGGGCAGGATGGGAGCCGGATCTCCACTGGAGCGGCGCACCGCCTCCCGACCCGTATGGTGGCTGTGGCTGCGGCGGCGGCAGGTGTCTTCGTGGCGACCGGGCCGGGCCCCCGGGCGGATGCTGAGAGGCCGCCCCTGCCTCACGCGAGCCGAACGAACAAAACGCTCAGGTCCGGTTTGTGCGAGGGGCTCGTCGCGGGGCGGGAGCGGAGGGCCCGGGGCCTGGCGGTGGCCCTCGGAGATCTGGTCCCGGTCTTCCGCTAGCGCACGGCCGCACAGCGCTCTGCTAGCCGCCTCCCTCTCCTGAGCGCATCTGCTGCTGACACGTCGGCGGCCGCGGCGGCCGCCACAGGTGCACACCTGGCCCTCCCCTCCCTTCCCAGCCGCCCTCCACCCAGCTCTCCCGGCCCCTGCGCCCTGCCCTGCCCGGCTTGGCTTCGTCCCCAGCCCACGCCCTGGAGCTTGTGCCCGAGCTTGGGTCAGTGTGCTCTTATACCGCCTGTTCAGTCCCCGCCCCTAGACACACACACACACACACACACACACACACACACACACACTCTCACACACACTCACACTCACACCTGTCCCGGCGCCCGTTTGCTCGGGACAAATATTGACTCACGGAGGCGGAGCGCCCCCCTCCCGTCCCCTGCCCAGGGCTCTGAGACCGGAGCTCCTCGGAGGCCTTGGCGGAGGGGGTGAAGGGGAGGGTGCCGGGGACCTGGGTGCCTCTGGAACAACACCAGATGTCACTTTTCCACCCACCTGCTTCTGGGAGGGAGGAGCCAGGGGCATAGGACATAGGATCCGGCGGGGGTGGGTGCGGCGGGTGGTAGAGAGAACAGAGAGGTAGGTACCCTAGGGAAGGCAGACCATCCCCTGGTCTGGAGGTTGAGTCACAGTAGGAGTCGCTTAGTAGGGTCTGTGGTCCGCTGTCTACTGGTGACCTCGACCGCTCCACAACGCCTAGTTCCTGGCCCTCGGCGGCGTGCCTCAATTTTCCTTCTTTCCCCACCTCCTCCAGGAGCCGGGCAAACGCTAAAAGGCTGGCCCTCGGGGTGCCTAGCCTAGGAGCAAACGCATCGGGGAAAAGGGAGGGGTAGCCACCCCAGCTCGTGGCCACCTGCTTCTCTCACCAGGCCTGGCGCTCAGTTCCCGTCCACCAAGCTACGCTGGGCAAAGGCCAGCCAGACCTCGCCTCGAGCGCCCTCCGCTGGCCAGACCGGGTCCCGCTCCCCGCAGCGAGCGGTGAGCACTCTGCCCCAGCTGCGGTGTGCAGAGGAGAGGTGCATCGTCCCGGGCCCTAAGTCCCCGTCCCCGCCGTATCGCTGCGGTCCATTCGGGCCGCTCCCATGATCCGTCCCTCTCAGAGAGCGCTCGCGTTTTCCCCCTCGTCGGGTAAATAAGTCAAGCTAGACATAGAAAAAAGGCTAGATGCTTTACTGGCGGGGCGGTGGAGAGAGGGCCGGGCGGAGCCTAGGGCGGCATTTCGGAGGGGCTGGTCACGTGCATTTGCCAATGGTCAGTAGGAGGTGGCATCACTGGGTCAAGTACCTCCGCTCGCTGCTCTGGCAGCAACATGTCCGGGGTCAGAATCCTGGAAGACAGAAAGCCCCAGGTAGGAGTGTGGGCGAGGCTTCCCTGCCGTCCCTCCCGGGCTGTCCGCGGGGCGGGTGGACCCGGGGCCCCCACCTGGGTATGTTAAGCGGCGGCAGAGCGATGACGCGCGGCCGCGAGGTGAGCACCACCTCCCCGCGGCTGGCCTCCACCAGGATGTTCTGGATCATGTTCTCCAGCAGCGCCTCCCGCAGGTTGGCGAAAGACGGGAGCCTGCGAGGGGGACGGGGGCGCAGGCGTTAGCGCGGCCACAGACTCCGCCTGGGGTCTCCGCTCACATCCTCTGTGCGGTCCAGTGTGCCACGTGCTCTGGTAGATGCTCATTTAACTGCCGCTCCCTACACACACACACACACACACACACACACACACACACACACACACCTCATGGGGCATCCTTGTTTCAATTTTACAGATGCTCAAAGTGTGGCTAAAAGAGAATAAGTTGCCAAATGTCATGCTGCTGGTAGAAGTGGGATTGGAACCCAGGCAATGTGGTCGGCATCCCAGGGCCCATTGTGGAGAAAGCTAATGAGTGATGAGAGAGTGCAGAAAGGACTGAGTGTGGCCTAGGGATCCCAACAAGGGCAGAAAGCATCCACAGAGCAGCGCCAGGGGGAGGCAGCACAAGAGATGGTGCTTCTCTTCTGGCTCTAGAAACCCATTTAAGAGACTTTGAAGACTAGGACCCCTCTCCTGGTAGCGGGTTGCTGATAAATGTCACAAGCTAGCTCTTGGAGAAAAAAATAAAGCTCAGGGTTGTTCTGTCAATTCTCCCATGGAGGCCTTAAGCTACCAACAAGATGTCACTGAACGCTGAGTTCAAAGGCGATGCGCAGTCGGGCAGTGGCCAGCCTCAGCATACCGCTGCCTCCTAGGAACCTTCTGCACACGTCCCCTCCTGACCCTGGCACCTGGGCCTGGCTGCTCACCTGCTGATGGCCTCCTTCTCATCCTGTTCTTGCTCCTCCTTGATCATGACTTTGAGCTGCTGCAGCCATTGCCATTGCTGGGATGACTCCGGGGACTCCAGTGGCAGCCTGGGCTCAGTCTCTGTCAAGATCACCTTCTCTCCCTTCTCCTCCCACTCCTCCTGCTCTATCTCCTTCTTGCCCAACTCCTTCTTCTCTTCTATCTCCTCCTCTTCCTCCTCTTCCTCCTCTAACTCCTCTTCTTCCTCTATGACCTTCTCCTTTTCCTCCCCCTCCTTCTTCCCCAGCCTTGATTTGTCCTCCTCTGGTATGTCCTCCTCCTGCTGCTTGCCTTTCTCTTCCTCCCAGCCGCCGGTGGGTAGAGACAGGGTTTGCATTACGTGCAGGCTGTTCTTCTGGGCCATGAACCTGGCTGACTGCTCACTCCAGAACTGGCGGAAGTACAGCACCTGCTCCACCAAGCTTCGGTTCACAGCCTCATGGAAGTTCTTGTCCTCTAGCAGGCCCCTAGGTGGCAGGGAGGAGGAGAAGGCCCTTCCTGAGGGGCCCTGCAGCCCCCTGGGGAGCCCTGGCTTCAAGGCTAGGTGTTAGGTTGGGGGGGTGCTAGGTGGAGGAGAGGAGCCCTTGATTACTTGCCCCTCCCATCCCTTCTTTTGGGCCCCATAGAGTCTTAGAGGTGAACATGATATGGTGCAGGCAGAGCCAACAGGTCAGAACTACAGAGATGAAGGGCAGGAGCCATGGAGAGACAGTGCGCTGGCTCCAGACCTCACCTACCAGCCATGGAACAGGGCACAACTCAGGACCCAGCCCTGAGGATCCCTCCAGCCAGCTCCATTAGAGCTGCATTGTCCTGGGATGGGGGTGCCTGGGGCCATCAATGGAGAGATTTTGCAAGAAAGTTGTTTCTCAAGAAGGAAAATGCTAGAACTCAGGGGGCTTTGGCCAAATGAACTGGAGGGATGGGAAGGTGGGGTGAGGGCCCAGGGTGTGGGGGCCCAGGGTGTGGGGGCCCAGGGTGTGGGCCAGTACCTGATGATGGTAGTGAGACAATCGACTAGCAGCTGCTTCGTCTGCTTAGAGACAGGGCCCCACTTGTTGGGGGACTCTTCCTCAGAAGTCTCTGGCTCTTCTCTGGGGGCCTTCCTTTTTGGCAGCTCCCTGGGGAAGGCCATGACATTCTGAGTGGCCTGGGCAAGCCACCTTGCTGGGGTTGGGGGCACAAGCAATGATGGTAGCTGCCCAGCCACGAGGACATAAATGAGTTTGAGGCATCCCCGGCCCTAACACAAATATAGCACCACTGCATTCCGGGAAATAGCCCAACCTCAGGGTCAGTGCAAGAGTGAGAGAGGCCCAAGGTGGGAAAGGAACAAGAAGGGTAAGGAGGGGGTGGGGAGGCCTAGGTGGGCTCCCCAAGGGGCTCTGGCTGCTCTGTCCGCCTCCTCATAATAGCCTAAGCAGTAACAGGGCAGCAGTGCCCGGCCGGTCCCACTGCCATTGCACATACTCCAGCCCCACACCAGGGTTGGGTCTGGGCAGCCCCTGCTCTGGAGTGAGCTTGGGGACAAAGAGAAGAGGAAGGAGACACCCATCACCCCGAGAGTTCACCAGTGCAAGAAGTGGCAGGAAAAGTCGGAGAAGAAGTTGGCCAGGAAGTAGTCGGTGGCGTGGGCTCTGGCGGTGAGGCCCAGGCAGAGCATGCCCGGTGGGGGCGGCTGCGGGCGTGGCCAGAACGGCTGCTCCCGTGGGATCTGCATTTTCCAGCTGACAGGCCCACGGAGAGACTGCTGGTTCTTGATGGGGGGCAGTGTCTTTGGAAAGGGGAAGGAATGGATGACAGGGGTTCGGGGACCTCTCTCCCAACACAAATGTGTCCCTAGCCCCCTAACCAGGCCTTTTGGGCCACATAGGAATATGGGCCACCCACTGGCACTTTCATCCCTCTCTTCTGGGAGGCTGGACCCAGGTTTGGAGCAAGCAAGGACCTTCTCAAATTATCCCAAGAAGATGTGCCTGGGCTTGTGGCCTTACCTTGTACTTCCTCGCAGGCACACTGGTTGTACCACATGTGCTGTTCTGTGGAAACAGAGAGACCTTTGCTTAAGATGCAAGAGGCCTAGAGAGAGTCCCCGCCTCTGACCTCTCACTGACCCACAGAGGGCCTGGAACCAATGCCAGGGGCTCTGCTGCCCTCTTGGTCCTGCCCAACTCCCAATCACATTTTCTCCCAGAACCTTCCCAAGGGAAGTGCTACCTACAGACAAGGAAAATCTGGTACCCAAGTGAAGAAAAGAGAAGGAGATTCCATCCTTCATGGGCAGGCTGCTGTGTGCCCTGGAGCTTGTGGTTTGGTGAGACAGGGAAGCAGCCTTCTTTATAAAGATTTAATTCAGAAATTCCTTCTCCCAAGCCTCCAAGGGCTTCATGGTTGGCCCAGAGCTTCAGAGGGGAGCATGCCTCCCTGGGGGTTCAGTGTGGTGGACACAGAGGTGATTGAGGAGTGAGGAAACCAGCATGGGGGACTGTAAGACTGGGGAGGGACTAGGACGGAAGTGTCCTCTCAGGCTCACTGTTGGTCTTCCCCCAACCCCCACGTACTAACGGCTCACGATCAGTGAATGCTTATTGGGGGGCCAGGCACCATTCTAGGCCCTTTGCCTGTATTAACTCATTTAATCCTCACAACAACACTGCAAAGCAGATATCTAACTGGCACTAAAAGCATTTTTAAACTTTTATTTTTAACCTTTCTAATATGGACAATCTCAAACGTATACAACAGGGGAGAGAATGCTACAAATAATCCCCCACTGCCTGTCACTGTCACCCAGACCCAGCAGTTATGTCTGGTCTCATCTATACCTCACCTCTGGATTATCTTGAAGCAGATCCAAGATGTCATATCTCCCCCCTCTTACAGTTGAAGGAACTGAGAGGTTAAATAACTTGACCAAGATCACAGAGCTAGAAATCATCAGGGCCAGGAAACAGACCCGGGGATCTGTTTCCAGAGCCTGTGCCTGATGCCTTCAGAGGGTGAGCTCTGTCCTGTTTCCCTGGTGCCCAGCACACAGTAGGCACTCACCAAATACCGGCTCCATGAAGCAGGGAGTAGCCAGCCAGCCTGTTCTACCCAGAGCGTCTCTTGGGATGCTATGAGGGTGCTATGCTGAGTCCAGTGAATGGAATCTAATCTCTTAGGGCAGGCTGGCCAGTTCCACATGGAGGGCCACCTTGGCCCGTCACCTCTGCCCCCTCTGGTGGTGCCAGTCAGAAATATCTGGGTGTCTGAAGCCAGCTCAGCCCTCCTCACCTTCACTTTCCTGTCTGTGATGGTGAACTCCACTTCCTGCCGCACCTTCTCGTCCTTCCACTCCTGCAGCTCCTTGTGGTACTGCCTCATGAGTTTCTGTGGGTACACCTATGGCCCAGGACAAGGAGAGAGAGGCCAAAGGCTAGAGGGCCTGTGGCCAGCACTTGCTCTGGACCTGTGCTGTGGCCCCCACACTCCCAAGGGCCTCTCTGTGAGATCTCAGAGCCCACCCCACCCCCAGAACTGGGAACTGTGCCTCCATCCCACTTTATCCCTGGGGCTGTTCCTACCTTGCATACCAGGTCTATACTGTAGAAGCTTGCATGCACTGAGGCCGTCAGGGTCACCGTAATTGGGACCATGTCTTCAGGAGCCACCTCTCCTACCATGGGACTCACAGATACCTGTTGATTTATGGAAGGAACCTCTGAAGTTTCACAGGAATGGGATGGGATGGGATGGGATGGGATGGGACAAGATGGGAGAGGACAGAACAAGATGAGATAGGGTGGGACAGGAGGGGATGGGATGAGTCTGGAGCCCTGCTGGAGGTTCTAATTCTGTGGTCACAGGGCACTCTCACCTCCCCAAATTCTAGAGGCCTTGACTGCCAGGTGAAGACAATTGCCTCATTCTTGGAGACATTGTTGAGGAAGAGCAGGCGGCTGCACTTGCTCTGCACAGGGATGTTTCCCAGGGAGATATGAGACTGGGACAGAAAGACCTTCTGTTGGTGCAGACAACATAACAGCAAGTTTGGGAGGTGAAAAAATAATAACCACACAACTACTACCAGTTACTTAGTGCTTTCCACAGGTCAGGTGCTGTGTAGGTGCCTTACATGCATTTGATCCTCGCAACTATGACACAGGTACTGCTACTGTCCCTGTTTTACAGGTGTGCTTCTAAGGCTCAAACAGTACAAATGATTTTTCCAACAATCTCTCACATGTGTAGCTGGGATAAACCCAGACAGTTATACTCTAAAGCCTATGATTTCAACAATTAAAATAGGTTTGGAGGGGCTGAATCAGAGTCAGCTTAGAGAAGCAGAAATGAAGCCAACATAATTTGGCCTCTGATGGACAGTTGTAAATGAATGGGTGATCAGCCATTGGCATCTTCGCTGGGCACAGAATAGGAGCTGTGTTGTAGGGTTCCAGAAAAGACTGATGCGACATGGAAGGGGCACTTTTTCTTTGTCCAGGCCCCAAGTGCTTCCAGGAAAGGACTTTGTCTGGCTCTTCTGTGTCCTCAGGACCTTGACAGTGCTCATCCTGGAGTAGGAGTCCAAAGAGGGTCTGAGTGGAAGAGTGGATGGGATATATAGGTGGATAGTGATTGGATGGATGGGTATATGAATGGGGGGATGGATGGATAGATGGATGGATGGATACATAGATGAGTAAATGGGTTTGTGGGTCAGTGGGTAGATGGATGAATGCATGAATGGGTAGGTGGATGGATGGGCCAGACTTCCCAACAATGAGGAGTGTGTGAACTAAAGATAGTGTTATTGACCCTAGATATCTTCAGGAAAATACACCTAGGTCCATGGGAGGGATAGTTTTGCATGAAGATAATTAAGATGTAGAATGGAAGATAATACCTAGAATGCTTTCTACACCTTCAAACAGCCCCATCCCTATGCCCGGAGAGAAGGGTGGGATGAAGGGCCCTGCAGCAGGTGGAGCGGCTTGAGTAGGAACACCTGCAGGCGCTAGGTGGCAGGGTAAGCCTCTCATAGAGCTGGTGCTGCCTCCTGAAATCTGGAAGAGGGCTGGTTCCAGGCCCCACCTTTGCATCCATCCCTCCTCAACGCCATCTCATTTCCCTCCTGCCTCCCCATCGTTCTGGACTGGCCCCCCTGGGCTCTAAGGCTCTCCTCCAAGGCCTCAGGCCTTCCCAGCTCCCTTTCCCCCACCTGTCCAGGAATCATCAGCCTAGAGTGTATGGAGCTGTTGTCCCACGAAGAGATGTTGTGGAAGGGGGCTGTGTTCCCCATGACATGGGGGTCATAGCCCACTCCCTGGAAGTGGATGAGGGCTGAGTTCCAGCCCAGGATGTGGATGGGCACGTCCACCTGGGAAGTCAGGAGGGTGGGGGCAGGCACTGGTCAGAGGGAGGCCTGCCAAGGAAGCCACTCAACCCCTGCCCTGTATCATCCCAGGCCACTGCTCACCGTGTAGGTCTTGGCCTCGATGGGTGAGAAGATCCACAAGACCCGAGCAGTGGTGCCTGGCTGGATCTCCCCTTTGGGGTTGAGGCAGCAGAAGATGGGGTGATCGAAATTTTTCTCTTGAACTTCTGACAGGATGTCGGTCTGGACCTCATATGTCACTGGCACTGAGCCACCATTATACAGCTCATAAATCTGCAAGCGGCAAGAATAGAAAAATCACCATGCCAGGCCAGGACTGCAAACCAGAGAGCCTAGGACTCTGTGTCCATTGTGAGAGGGCAGATTGATCTCCAGGATGTCACCCTGAGAGTCCCAGAGCTCCCCTAAATCCGATTTTCCATATGGCTTGATCACCGGAAAAGTATGTATTTTCAGCCTGTGACATTTAGGATACTATGTAATCCTATTTGTAAAGGAGCAGCTTAGTTTATTTCCCCTCAATTTACCTTTGCCAAGTTGTAAGGGGACCCTCATGCTAGTGTCCCTACTGTTGAGATTTAGGGGAATGTCCGTGTGCGCATCATTTTATAGGTGCTCATCCTAATCACCTGGGGGCCACTTCCCATGTCTGCCATTAGAGGCAGCTCCGCTTCAAGGCAGGTTTGGGGGCAGAAAGGTATGGCGTACTCAAGACTCACCCCAAAGGTAGGGAATCATGAATGTCCTGGAAGAAACCAGAATCTTCTTGTCCAATCCTTCTTTTTAGTTATGAGAAAACTGAATCCAACAGAATAAAGTGGATTCACCTGGACTTAGTCCCGGACCTTTCTCATCTTTCTTGGCACTTGCTCCTGAGCATGCTGGCTTTCCTTCTCCAGCCTGGATCACCCCTTTGAGCTCCAGACCTCATGCTAGGGGCTGAATGTTTGTGTCACCCTAAATCCTTATGTTGAAACCTAATCCCCAATACCATAGTACTAAGAGGTCTTCAGGAGATGAGTAGGTCACAAGGGTGGAGCCCTCAGGGATGGGATTAGTGCCTTTATCAAAGAGGCTTGAGAGAAATTGTCTGCCCGTTCCACCCTGTGAAGACACAGAAGCCGATATCTATGAACCGGGAAGGGGGTCTTTACTAGACACTGAATCTGCCCGTCTTGGACTTCCAAGCCTTTATAACTAAAAGAAATAAATTTCTGTTCATTTTGTTTTGCTTTAGGTTTTGTGGAGTATTTTTGTGTCTTGACAAGTTTTTACCCTTTTGCCTGGGCTAGAGTACAGTCATCCATAGTTCACTGCAACCTCAAACTCCTGGGCTCAAGCAATCCTCCTACCTCAGCTGCCTGAGTAGCTGGGACTACAGGTATGGGCCACCATGCTCAGCTAATTTTTTTTCTATTTTTTGTAGAGATGGGATCTTGCTATGATGCCCAGGCTGGTCTTGAACTCCTGGCTTCGACTTATCTTCCCACCTTAGCCTTCCAAAGTTCTAGGATTATAGGCACAAGCCACTGCCCCTGACCTCTTTGTTTCTTTATGAGACAGGGTCTTGCTCTGTCTCCCAGGCTGTAGTGCAGTGGCATGATCATAGCTCACTGCAACCTCAAACTCCTGGGTTCCAGTGATCCTCCTGCCTCAGCCTCTCAAGTAGCTAGGACTATAGGCACCCACCACAACACCTGGATAATGTTTTTATTTTGTATTTTGTAGAGATACAGTCTCAATATATTGCCCAAGCTAATTTCTGTTCTTTCTAAGCCACCCAGTCTATGGTAGCTTGTTTTAGCAGCCAGAATGGACTACAACACCTGGTATCCAACTTCTACCTGATAAGCCCTCTTGGTTGTCTCATAAGCATCTCAAACTTGGCCAAAACTGGGCTTGAGAAAGGGCTTAGTACCAGGCCCCAGGAAACTGAAGCCTCTTGCCTCCAATCTCTCCTAGTCACACAGGATAGGGGTTCAACCTGTTGGCCCCACCTCTTAGGTGCTTCTAGAGGGCAGCGTCTTTGTCACCCTGTCTGGGGCTGACACAGATATGCAAAGGTCAATGCTTAGGACTCTTGGTCAACAGAACAACGTGGACCACTGACCTGCCGTGGGGGCAGCGTATCACCGATGGGGACAGGGATGAACTGGTGGCTGGTGGAGGTAAAGTGCACATACTTCTGCTCCAGCTTCACTGTCACGCCTATGAAATTTAGCTGGAAATAAAAGGCCCCTAGGTAGCATCCTTCCCTGGAAGGAACCGAAACACCTAGCAGAGAGATCTCAGCTCAAGCTCCCCAGGGTATCATTGTTCCCTGCTCCTGTCTTGGTTGTCCAGTGAGCCCCTCCTCCAGCCTGGGACCCAGGGCAGGGCCAGGGTACTGGGGCCTCACCAGGATCTCCCGGCCGTGGGACACCTTGAAGAGCACTGGGAGGCGATCAGTGCCGACGAACAGGTGGCTAGAAAGGGGGAGACAAGTTAGGGAGTGAGTTCTTGAGCCCTGATACAAGTGGGAGAACCTGTGGACATGGCACCCCTGTGGCTTTGAGCCAGCTAACCCCTGGGAGCAATTCACCACTGAGTTGGGATAGGGTGAGAAGGAAATCAGACCTCCCCTGCAGGTGGGAAGGCAGCCCTCCCCGGGCGATGGCCATTTGAGATGCCCTGGAGTCCCACAGTGAAAGGCCAGGGGAAGGGGTCTCCAGGACTGTAAGTGCAGGGTGGGTGGAGGGTAGGGGAGCACCTGTATTTGAACTCCACCATCTGCTCCTGCCCGGGACTCAGGCTCCCAGCCTTGGGGCTGATGGAGAAGATGCAGTTGTCCTGCACACGCATTTGGTGGAGCTCAGTGCAGTTAAACTCTACTTGCTCTGCCCACAGCTCCAGGTCGATCTGCTGGTCACTTGGAAAGAGGAAGGCCCTGGGAGAGCGGTGTGAAGCCATACAAAGGATCCATCAGACGGAACAGAGAGGCAAGAGCTCTGAGCCCCCAAGGGACAGATGGAGGCCTCCCCATGCCTCCTACACTTCATGCCCCCATTTGGCAAACTGTCCCACGTGTGGCTGAGTAAATGTGGCTCTTGTGGCTTCTCATTTCACAGTGGCCCCGAACTCAGGAGCAGAGGCAGGACCATGGGGACTAAAGGAGAAGTGAAGATTGAGGCTCCCATTGTAGACGTCAGGGGCTGAAAGGGTTGCTTGTATATAGGGGCCACTTTGGGCTGGCCCTTCTGTGACAAGGCTTCTAGGAAGGGGCAATTTGGGGCTCCTAGGAATGCTGGCAGCACCAACTAGGGGCCCCTTCGATGGAGGGTGTCCAGGCCAGGGAGGAGAACAGATGCCCAAGCAGGGCTGGCACTCTTGAAACAGAAGCAAGTCTGTGTGTGGAGTTAATGTCCCGAAATACCTTGAGCTATAGTAAAGCAAACACTGCACTCGAAATAGCTGACAAAACTAGTGGCAAAGGGTTCCCGAGGTCACAATCCGAAAGGAGAGCCCCTTCAGAGAGATGGCACAGAACCGGCCCCAGCAGCAAACCAGGCAGAGGACACTAGCAGGAGGCATCCAGAGAGGGAAGAGAAAGCACACAGCCATGTCTGCAAAGCTTTTGTGGGAGTCAGGGAAATGCAAACCAAAACTCCCACAAGGAATCAGTCTGAGATTTTCTTACATCTGAATTGCGAGGGAAAGTTACATCCAATGCCAGTAAGTTTAGAACAGACACCATCAAACATAGGTAGGGAGAGAAGGAACTGCTGCAACCATTTAGAAAGAATTTTGGCAGCCTCTGTTAGAATAAAAAATGCAGATGCCTTTTGACCTAGAAATCTCATTTTGGGGAGCTAGCCTGCAGGGAGAAAAGCACATACACACACACACACACACACACACACACACGCGCGCGCGCGCACGCACGGTGTCTATTATAACTTTCTTTGTAGTAACAGAAAAAAAAGTAGCTGGGAACAATTAAAGTTTCCAATAAAGGAGGGGTTTAGTGACTTAAAGTCCATCCACATGATGGAATATTATGCAACTATTAAAAAGAACGTGTTAGATCAATATGTATTGATCTGAAGGAAATGTTATTGATATAATGCTGAGTGAAAATATTTTCCAGGAAGTAACATGTACAGTATTATTGTGCCATTACTGTAAAAAATGGAAGAGAAAGAGAATGACTGTAAATGTGTGAATGTGTCTGTGTGTCGTGCAAAGGCTGAGGGTGGAAAGCTCGCTCCAGACCATGGTCTCCCCTGGACAGTGGACTTGGAGAGGGAGCTGGGGAGTTTCCTGCTTTTCTGCCATCACCCCTGTATCATCTGACTTGCTACAAGTCAATAAACTGCTGTTGTCATTTTTTGGGGGGATATTGAGCAGCAGCAAAAGTGAAACTCTTGCTATGTGAGGGTCCTGTGCATAGTTTGAGCCTCTCCTTAGCCCTAATTGCCCTCATCCAGTCTCCCTCCTAAATAATTCCAACCCCTGCCCTGCCAGTCCTCTAGTGTGGGCTTCCTCCCACCCCGCCAATCTGGAGGACTGCCACAGCCTTCCTCCTGCCTCAACATCCTTCTCCCCCAGAGACCACAGTGACAGGTCTCGAAAGCTGATCATGTCTGGGCTTCCATGCTCAGTGTACACCCCCTTGATGCCCTCAGAAAAAAGTCCAGACTCTGAAGGAGGACTCCAGGGCTCTGCCCACCTTGGCCCCTGCCTCACTGGAGACCCCTACCCCCTACTCACTGCTCAGCCACACTGTGTCCTTGCCAAGCCCTCTGTCTCTTTGCAGCCTCTCTGTCTCTGTCTCCTCCTGCCAGGCTGCAGGTCTAGCTTAGTTGTAGCTTTCTCCACGAAGCCTTCCTGAAGTGCTGCACATACCTCCCTCACAGCACACGTGGCCCTGCACCGGGAGGCTGGTCTGTCCGAGGCCCCTGCAGCGCTGGGAGGGCAGGGACTGGGCTCATCCACATTTCTACTCTGAGAACAGCCCAGAGCCTGTGCCTAGGAAGCACCCAGTAAAGATCTGGCCAATGAATTAAGGAGCGGATGAGTGAACAAATGACATTAACCAGCATATTTGCCATCTGCAACAGATCTCCCCTTAAATGCAAGACCCTACAAACCCCAGGGCCAAGCAAAGCAGAGGCACCAGGAGGAGGAGGCTGGGAGGGACGGACGGCTGTATGGCTCCCCACCTGGTCCGGTCTCCCCTCCCACGTGGGGTTCTCACTCCGTCCTATGCCACTGCCTCCTGGGCCCTTCTGACTGGCATGGCAGGAATAAAACCCTCTGTCTGTTCTTTATGAGCTCAGCAGAGACGGGCTAGAATTTCCAAAAATAGCCTTCTAAGAAATTAAAAGGAAACGTAACGACACCAAAAGCATAGGGGAGTCAAGCTGCTAATCCTGGAGGAAGCACGGACTGCCTTCCTGCACCTCAAATGATCTCTCGATGGATGGGCCCCGTGCGGCAGGCACTCGGCCCAGGTCTCTCCCGCCTCGGCTTCCAGCAGCCTGGACCCTCTCCACAGAGAGTGCGGGCTGGGTCGCTCCTGCACAAACACTCGCGCGCAGTCCACCAACATACCCTGCTCCACTCCAGGACACGGGCCAACGTCGCTTTTTCTTCTCCCACCCACACCCCGTAGCCCTGGCTCCTGGCCCAAAGAGCCCAGAGAGCAGCAGATCTGGAGCTCAAGGTGAGCCCTGGGCCTTCCAGACCAAGCCAGCGGCCCTGGCAAGCCTCCCAGTCACTCGGGGCCGGGAGCCCACAGTTACTCGCAGTCCGGCCCTTCTCAGACATGACCCACCTAAAGAGCCAGCTTCCCCATCTCACTCCACTGCAGAGGAGAGGGGACAACCGGAGAGTCAGGGGCTGCCACTGCACACCTCACGATGCAGCCCCCCCTTCACCCCACACACCCCAAAACTCTTTCTGCCAGCTGGGCAGGCTCCTGACCATAGATGCCCCCACCTGTTTATCTTCGTCCTCATTCACCCCGCCATGCCCTGCTGGGCCCCCAGGTCCCTCTCTCATGCCTGACCCAGTTGGGGACACTTGTTTTTCATCTCTCTTTAGCCAAGCCAAGCTGGAAGTCATCAAAAGGAAGTTTACCAGGAAGTCAAGGCACACGGTGGAAGCAGGGAGGGAGAACAAGATAAAGCCCTGGCACGGGCACAGGATGTTTGCTGGGCACAGGTTCTGGGCCCTGATGGGACGAAAGCCAAGCATGGGAAAGGCCAAGCTTGGTGGGCTCAGGTCTCCCAGCCTGGGCTCCATGTGACTGAGAGGTGCAGCCTGCTCTGCAGCCAGCCTCGGCCCTCCCGCGGCCACGCTCCTCAGAGGCGGATCCACCCGGGGCAGCAGCTGCCTGTCCTTCCCCACACGGACCCTAGGCTCGCCTCATTCAGGCCCAGCTCTCACTGAACTGGGGCTCTGCCAGGCGCCTGGACAGTGCCTGGCGTGCAGAAGCCACTAGAAGCCTTTTTGCAGACTAACCAGAGCAGGCAGGGGCGCTGGAGCTGGACAAACCCAGCTTTGAACCTGGCTCTGTCCATTAAGAGCTGAGTGGCCTTGGCCGAGTCCTTACCCTGGCTGACTCTCAGCTCCCTGTCTGTGAGAGCTGGGAGAGGAGGACTTTCTCACAGGATTGGTGTGAGGATTAGAGGAGAAAAGGCTTGTGATGCGCAGGGCAGATGGTCAAGGACTGCTTCTCATTCATTAAGCTATGAGGCCACCGTGCCCAGTCTCCACCAGGCAGTTCCACCACTTCTGAGCCTGCTTCCATGTCTCAGCCAGCAATAGGTCCTGAGTCCTGCGGGGTGACCCCAGCCCCCCTGGCCTCTGCACCCACCAATGGCAGGCCTGCTCTTCACAGACGCCAGGCAGCCAGGTCCACCCCCAGCAAGAGGAGGCAGTTCTCCCTCCCTTCCAGCCTCCAGGCACCTGTCTCCTGGCCCCCCGTGGCCCCCTCAAGCCAGCCGTACCAGTCCAGGGGCACCACTCCGCTGTTCTTCAGCACCAGGAGAACCACTGAGGGGGGCGCGCTGAATGGTGCTGCCCCGAAATTGAAGTCAAGCTTCAAGGGGGTGAAGACGGGGGGGATCTGGCTCATGCTGTGTAGAGCAGAGAAAGAGGCTCAGAGACTGGGGACAGGGCAGGGTCCTCCCAAGGTGGCTGGCTGGGCCACTTCTCTCCCTCCAGGTGGGAATTATAGAATCTGGGATTCAGGGGCAGGGGTGGGTGAGCTCTTCAGACCTCAAGCCAACCCTTGCCTTCTCCAAGCCCCTCCAGGGACAGGCAAGAATTTGGGGCCCTCCCACAAAGAGATGGGAAGCAGCTTCTTGGACAGGGAGGCTGCTTGGGATGTAGGCAGAAAGCGCTGCAAACATCCCTAGATAGGCCCTGCCCCCATTCTCAGCCCAGCTCACCTGTGCCGTGTGGGCACCTTGTAGGTGAGCTCCCAGGGGGTGGGGTCGTGCTCCAAGTAACTGTTGAGCAGGTCCAGGGAGAAGAGGCGCCACAGGTGCTGCCGGCTGATGCCCTCAGTGCTGCCCTTGGAGCTGACGCCCAGGATGGAGAGTAAGGGGAACACGGCCACCAGGGAGACGTGACACAGCTCCTGCTTTTCCCCAGCCTTGTTATCTGGGGGAGGGGAAGAGAGGAATAGGGTCGCCTCACAGCTGCCCCGGGGTGGGGTGTGCAGGCCCAGGGCTGCTGGCCCCAGGACCCTCGCCAGGAGCAGTGGACGGCCCTTGGGCTCTGGGACATTTCCAACAGCAGCAACCGTTGTCCGACGCTTTCTGTACCTGGCACTGTCCTAGGTGCTTTACACACCTGCATTTAATGTGCTTTGTTACTTGTTTTCAAATGAATTTTTAATAACAGCTTTATTGATACATAATTTATATACCATAAAATGCACCCTCTTAACATCATATTCAGTGATTTTGTATATTCACAGAGCTGTATAACCATCACTGCTATCTCATTTTAGAAAATTTTCATCACCCCAAAAAGAAACCAAGTACCAATTAGCCATCACTCCCCGTTCACCTGTCCCCCTCCCCCAGGAACCACTAATCTGCTTTCTGCATCTCTCTGTCTATCCCGGACAGTTCATACAAATGGAGTCGTTCCACAGGTGGCCTTTGTGACAGCTTACTTCATTTAGCATGTTTTCAAGGTGCATGCATGTAGTGGTATCAGTACTTCATTCCCTTTTCTGGCCCATGTGCGATTCTTATTCCCGTTTTAGAGAAGAGGAAACTGAGGCACAGGGAGGTGAAACAAGTTGCTGAGATTCTAAGCCTAGGCTAACAAGTGCCGGAGCCCAGATCCAGCCCCAGACAGCCTGGCTCCAGTCCACACTCCTCACTGCACTGCCGTGCCGCCCGGGCTCCTGCCAGCCTGCCAGGGACCGGCTAGTAACAGCCCCACTTTACAGAGGCCAAAGCTGAGGCCCAGGGAGGCTGAGGATTTGTCTAAGAGTCCACAGTAACTCAACATAGCTCCCAACTCTTCATACTGAGTCTTCCAGGGCTCAGGTACACACACGCACAGATGCCCACAGATAGCTGTGGCCGGCATGCGGCGTTCACCCCAGACACCCAAAAGTACGCTCTGGCACGCCCCACTCGCTCTGCTAGCTCTGCCTTCACCCTCAGCACCCCCGCCCCCAGCCCTGCTGTCACAGAGCTCCGCACTTCCTCCCAGCCCTGCTTCTCCTTACTAGGCGGCCAGGTACCTCTGTGGGAGAGGAGAGAGTAGCTGACGGTCCAGGAGCATTGGGTCCGGTGTTTGGGACAGGCAGTCAGGCAGATGGTGTCCTGGGACCGGGGCGGCACGCTCCCCTCTGTCCGGTCCATCCGCAGAGCTGCTCAGGGACACACAGGTGGGCCAGTGGGCACAGGAGGCCTGGCCTCCTCTCCTGCTCCTTCTCAGAGACTCTTCCCTGGGCCAGCAGAGCACTGGCTGGAGAGGCTCTGAGTCAGGAAACGGGAGCAGAGTCCCTCCTCCCAGCCTAGGACAGAGGGGACTGCACATCTGGGTGTCATTGGCACCTGCTAAGCACTTTTCCCCACCCAGCAGCCCTGTGAGGTGGTGCCCCCTGCAGCCCCATTTTACAGACGAGGACAGTCATCCACCCACTGCTGCATAGCTATGGAGTGGAAGTGCCAGGTTTTAAGCACTGCTCCGCCTGACCCAAACCAGGTGTGGCTAACCAGTCTGAACCAGTACCCCTGCCTCCCCCAGCCCCAGTCCCAGCCCAGGTCCGAGTACCGAGGGGTTGGTCGTCGACGACCTCGGGGCTGCACTGCTCCAGGTGGAGGCGGTAATAGAGGGTGCAGTTGCCCTCGTTCAGGAGGACCAGAAACCTGGACTGCTCGCTGTTCACAAGCACATTGCCAAAGTCCAGCTCCTTCTCCTTTGCCTGAGGGCCACAGTCAGCCAGCTGGGGGCAGGGGGCTCCCCCAGGCCCGCAGCCTCACTCTCCAGTCCCCATCCTCAGAGCATCCCCTAAGGAAGGGCAGGCCCAGGGGTGTGGGTTCCTACCCGCTGCCCTCTCGGAGCTGGGTTCCCTCCCACCCTGGCCCCCCACCCCCCAGGGCTCTGCCACTCACAGAGAGGCTGCTGGTGACGCCCACACCCACCAGCCGCAGCATGTAGTGGGTGGTGGTGGGGTGACTGACACGTAGGGGCAGGCCAGCTTCCCAGACCCACAGCCCCCCTCGGAACAGGTATTTGGTCTCCTCCAAAGGGCTGAAGGTCCATGTCAGCGTCTGGGGTCACAGAGATGATCGCTGCATAGGAGCCTCTGGAACCCCCTCCCCTGGGTTCCTGGCTGTCTGAGGTCCCATTGCTGGGTGTCAAGCTATGGCAACCCTTTCTGAGTATTTCCCCTGTGCCAGGCACTCTACAGGGCATATAGTATGTCATCTCTCTAAGCTCCTCAATCCTACATCCCTACAAGCACAATTATTTTTGTGCTTTATTTTCTGATGAGAAACTAGAGGCTCAGAGACGTGAGGTCACTTGCCCAGGGGCAGACAGCTAGTGAGGGTGGGCGGTGGGGCGTGAACACTGGAGGCCCCGCTCCAGAGTCTGTGTGAGCTCTCACCTCCCTGGTGACTGTCCCCTGGGCTCCTACAGATGCCTGTGTTGGTTGTTCTTGTTCCAAGTTGGGCCTCCCCAACTAGTCTGTAGGGCCCTAGACTAGGGACAGGGGGCTGCTATTTTGGGTCCCAGTCAGCCCTCCCTTGGGACTGTGGAGTCCCCTTCCACACATTGCTGATAGCCGGCCACTGGAACCCAAATCCAACTGCTGCAAACCACCCTCCCAACAACCTCACAGCTTTGGGGACCAAGGATGGAGGGTGGACATGCCCCAGGCCGTGGGTTCCTGTCCCAGCTCCGTACCTCCTAATTTATAATCTTAGTAAATGGCTTCCCCCCTTTGAGTCTCAATTTTCTCTGTAAAATGGGGGTGATGATGAGGGCGATGATAATTTCTCCTCACGAGGGGGAGGGGGCTATGGACTCATGGGTGGGTGCACATGGCAAGCCTGGCCCACGGTAGGCATGGTTGAGAGATGATGGTGATGGCACCCTTCCCCCACCCTCGCAAGGCAACGTCAAGGCCACTCACAAGGCTTTCATTGGGCTGGATGAGTCCCCTGGAGGGCTGGACGGCCAGCATCTTCTGGTACTGCTGGGAGACCCTCCATTCAAACTGCAGCGGCAGACGCGAGGGGTTGCGGAAGGTGAAGGGGCTGGTGGAGGAGCAGCCCACCAAGGTGGGCTTGAAGTAGAGGGTCTTGCAGGAGTCCAGCTTCAGCTGCAGCGGCTCCTCCCGGCTATGCATGCTCACCTCCTGGGGCCAGACGAAGGAGGGAGCGCCCTGACCTCAGCCACAGTCCTGGCTCCCGCCCATGTTCAGGAAGCCATGGGTAGGCAGCTTTCCCCCTTGGAGAGGGCAGTGGAAGCCCCTCTGCCAGCCTGGGCACAGGCAGTTTCTGCTGATGCAGAGTCAATGCTGACTGACCCAGGAGATGATTCTTGAAAGTAACTCAGGGACCAAGAGAGGATATAAAGACCATTTCATGGGGCCAGACATGGGTCCACCACCCCAGACCCTGTCCCTGGCCTGGCCCCAAATATCCCTCTACTGCCTGCAGATGTGAGTCCTTTCTTGCCCCCAGATCCTTCCTCTGGATTCTCTGTACCCTCTTTCTTGGTTCCAGACCCCATGAAGTGGCCAGGCAGGGCCCTGAGGAGTGGGACAGTTGTTCACAGATGTAGCCAAAGAGTTTCCTCCCTATTATGCTACTTCCTGGAGGAGGAGCGGCCCCCAGGCTACTTTAGGGGAGCCTTAGGGACCAACCTCAGAATGTGGCTTTGAAAAGGGAAGTCCCAGACTATGGCTCACTCCCAAGGACCCAGGTCCCTAGCCCTGCCTCCTACCTTGAGATACCGGGGGCAAAAGTTGAACTGCAGGTAGAAAATGTGCTGCTTCCAGGAGTTGCCCTTGGGGTAGGTAGAGATGAGGAAGATCTGGTGGGCCCCAGGTGCCACGAGGCCCGAGGTGGGCCGCAGGGTGATGTCTGAGCTGCTGTGGGGGGCCAGGCTGAAGGTCAGCAGCATGGAGCCTTGGTTGACCAGGAGCAGGCTGCGGCAGGCAGGCTCGCAGGCGGGCACCGCAGGAAACAGCTAGGATGGGGGAAAAAAGCAGAAAAGAGGGACCCTTGCTCTCTGATCTCCACTCCCAAGACACCAGGGACATAGAGGTAGGCTTGGGAGGGACTGTCTCCAGGAGATCCAAGATGCCACCGTGCAGCCTATTTGACACCCTGGGAATAGAGAATTGAGGGAGGTCCCCACATGGCACCAAATAATGCTTTTGTTCTGCAGAGACTCCTGACAGGGAAACAGGGTGGCCACAGGCCCCTGAGAAACTCAGGCCTCCAAGTCCTCTCCTCACGGTTAAAGTAGAAATTTTCATTTCAGGGTGCCCTCGAATCACCCTTTGGAGAGCCCATTTTCAGAGAGCCCTTTCCAGGGGCTCTGCAGTGAGCAGCCCCTTCTAGATGATTCTCATGCAGACAGCTGAGGGGAACCAACCTGAGTAATCCCAGCTCCCAGATACTCTTTAGGCATCTAGGGTGTGGCCGGCACCAGCTAAGAGCTGAGCAGGCTACAAAACACAAGACACTCACTGCCCGACCAAAGCGCCCCAGGCAGCTGGGGCCACAGGGCACGTGCGGGAGCCAGCGAGGGAGCAAGGACACCAGGAATCTGCGGGAATGCAGCAAAGGCCACACACCACTGGGAGGAACCAGCCACACCCGGAGGACAACCTGTGAGTCAGGGAGGGCTTTGGGAAGGGGTGGCCCCTGAACTGAATCTGGGGGTGGTGTAGGTTTACGACTGAAGGGCAGAAGTGTAACTGATGGGGGAACAGGATTGTTCCCAAGCACATTGTCCCAAAGGGGCATCTTTCCAGCAACAAGAAGACTAATGTAAAAGCTGACGACGGCAGTGGAAACCAGAAGAGGCCTCAAAGGTGGAAGCAGAGTTGGAAGCGGGAGGTCTGGCCCCAGGCTCCATGCTTTTCAGCCCTGTGTGTCGTCCTGCCCCTCAGGTCAGCAGGGTGCCAAGGGCCCCAGGGGGAGACCTGGGAATTATGACCACTCAGGCAAGGGGCTGGCTTTGCCTCCCCCATAGGGCTGGGTGCCCCCCAGGGCTGTCATATCCCTAGGGCCTAGCCCAGGGCTTGGCACAGCAGGTGCTCGGTAAATAGGGCATGAACAAATGAAGGAGCTGGAGAGTTTTCAACCTGAGAGTGAGAGGACGAGGGGACTATTTCAGCCGGAGCAGGGAAGGGCCAGATGTCCAATTCCCAGACTCTCTCTGGTCCCAGTCCAAGTGCTACGGTCCAGGGGAGCCCTGGTCATAGAAGGTGCAGGGATGCGTTTCTGAGGCCATCAGAGAGGGGAAGAGGGATCTGCAGGCCAAGGCAGAAGCCAGGGCTCCCCTGTCCCCCTCCCACTGCTGTTGGGGCCACGCTCACCTTGGGGGCATCCAGGGAATAGTGGGGGATGTGGTGCTCGGAGGCAGCACAATAGCTGTGGCCTCGCGCCCGCACCGTCATGCACCAGGACGGGCACATGGTGCAGTCCTCCTCGATGTTGTTGTAGCTCCGCAGGACCTGCAGGGGGGCCGGACCCATGGAAGAGCTCAGAGTCCTGTGTCTGCCCTGTGGGGCGCCCCACCTTGCCCCCTCCCTGGCCCTGTGCGGCAGGAGCCCTTGGTGGGCACAGGAGGAAGACGGTGCCAAGAACCAGAGTCACAACCCAGCCCCTCCCGCCAGGAGCCCGGCCCTGGACAGAGCACTCAGCAAACACGCTCCTTAGGGCTCGCAGGGGCGGAGGCGGGTGGGGTGGGACGTGAAAGCAGCATTCATTCTGCAGGAACCAGCCTGGGGAAGTGCTGGCCAATAGAAATATCACGTGAGCCACAAATGCCAGCCACAAATATAATACTAAATGTTCCAGTAGCCACATTAAAAAAGTGAAACATATGAAATTAATTTCAATAGTATGTTTTATTTAGCTCAATAGAATGAAAATCTTATCACTTCAACATATAACCAATATAAAACTATTAACGAGATACTTTACATTCTTTTCATACTGTCTTTGAAATCCAGTGTGTATTTTATACTCACAGCACATCTCAATTTGGACCAGCCACATATCAAGTGCTCAACAGCCACGTGTGGCTGGCAGTGGCCGCTTCGGACAGCCCAGGTCTAGATCCTGTAACCTCAAAATCTGCTGGGCTAAGCCTCAGCAGGGCTAGGCGTCCACAGCCTCATTCCTGCAAACATCCACTTTCCCCCACCGCCAAGACATTCGACTGAAGGCAATGAAAGACCCCACCTTGGCAGGCTTTCTCAAAAGTCTGGACATGGCCCCAAGGAGGGAAATGAAAAGACCAGGACTCAGAGACATTAGGAACTTGCCCAAGGTCATGTAGCTGGTAAGTGACTCTGCTCTTGACTGCGTGGCCCCACTCTGGGCCCCAGCACCCTGGCCATGGCAGAGCCGAGACACAGGGAAAGGCAGGACTGGGGGGCCAAGGAGGGAGTGCCACGCTTCTGGGACTGAGAGTTCCTGGCTGGAGGATTAGGGCTGGGGACAGCCCGTGCTCTGAGTTCCCCAACCAGGGGAAGCTGTGCTAGAAGCCCCTTCACTGACACAATTATCCAGCACCCCTGACGCTGTCCCCAGGCCCTGGCTCCTGCTGGCCACAGACCCTTTAGAGGGAACATTTCCTACTTCATGGACCACTAGAGACGCTGGGAAGGCCCCTAGCTGAGCCCCAGGGAGTTACTCCTTGTGAACCAAATTTTCCCAAAGAGTTTGATCCCAGCTGAGTTCTGCCTGAGAGAGGAGGGGAGCAGAGGGGGGCTACGTCTGGGTAAGACAGAGTCAGATGGGCCAAGTCCCATGTGAGCCTGGGAGGAGACAAGCCAGTAGGGGCTGCTGTCTTGCCAAGGAGAGAGGGAGAAGCTTGGCACTGAGAGGATGGAGCCCTCTGTGACCCCCACCAAGCCCCCTGCTGTTCAGGCTTCAGCAAAGACCCCTCCCTGCCCCTGTCATCTCCGTACACACACCTTATAGACAGCGAAGGCTTCAAGCTCCACCGCGTAGAGGCAGTTGGGGTAAGTCGGCTGGAAGTGCAGGCGCATGGCCGTGGACTTGAGTGGGGGCACGTCGCAGGTTTCGGGGGTTACCCAGAAGGGGCAGTCAGATCTGCGTGTCCAGACCACTGTGATATTGCCCTTGGTGTGGTTCATCAGGCACAGGGGGACAGGGTTGGGGGCCTCAGGCCCAGGGCAGGCACCAAAATCTACCTCAACAGGCTCTATACTGACGGGCGGGGGGAAGATAGCCATGTCCCTGGTGCCGTCGAAGAAGTACTCAGTCACTGGGGGGATGTAGGGGTACCGTGGGGCTGGCATGTCCCCCAGGTCCTGCATGGGAAAAGACAGGTGAACAGGGCCCAACCACCATTCCTCCTGCCGCTGGCTGTCTTACGCGCTCCTGTCTGGAAAAGGCTGCAAGAGCTCCACCCAGCTCACCCACAGGGCTCTAGGGGCACAGGACTGCCCAAGAATCACTAGAGAAGGAGGCAGCCTGCCCCCGGGTGGGGCTGGAGTGTCTGGGCCCAGAGGGGTTCACCCTACCTCCATGGGAATCATGAGGGCCCCATCCTTGTCCCGCTGCAGCTTCTTCTCCTTCAGCATGACACCCAGGATGTCAGGCGGGTACAGTGTTAGCCCCCGGGCCAGGTGTGTGCGGTACCAGGCAAGGTGGTGAGGCTTCAGGATGGCCGGCTTGGTGCTGTCCGAGTGGCACGTCCCAATCAAGTCCAGGAAGAGCGGGTCCTGCGCCATTAGTCCATGTGCAACAGTGCATGGGAGGGGCAATGGGGCAAGGAGGGTGCTGGGGGCTGAACTGAGGACAGAAGCTGGGCAGGCAGGATGACAGAGGTGGCGAAACATGAGCTCCAGGGTGGCAGGTGGGGTGGGCACCCCACAGCAGCCAGGAACAGTGGGGATCCCGGGAAGGTTGGGACTAGAGCACCCCAGCCCCTGGGACGCTCGGCCTTTGTCCACCCTTCTCTTTCCCCTCTGCCATGGCCCCTGGGCATTCTACTGCCCATCCTACTGCCAGCCAGGAGACCTGGAAGACCAGAATTCAGGCCCTCCCTAGGGGAGGAGAACACAGAAATGGCCTCATCAGGCCTCCCTCTGTGCTTCTGTTCTTCTCCCTCCCCAAGGCCTCCCCTAGCCCATCCTGTACCTGCACAAGGTAGACAGATACACCCCAGAGCCTGGGCACCAGGTCAGGGAGGAATTGTAGGCTAGATTTCAGCCCCTACTTGCCATGTTGGCCAGGTGATGGTGTGACCTTGTCCAGGGGCCTGGGGTCAGGGTCTAATTTCAAAGCTCTCTGCCCTACACATGCCCCTGGCAGCAGTCAGGACAGGATGGACACAGAGTGAGCACTCATGTGCCCTGACACTTTAGCCCCCCAACCTCCTGGACATAGTGCTTCAGCCAGAGCCCTCCCGTGTCCTGGTCATGCTCCAAAACCAGGAGCTGGGGCCTTGGAGGAGGAGACAACCCTGGCAGACAGCCCCAGAAGTTCCAGAATACAGGGGAGGTGCCCACCAAGCCTTGTCTTCATCACTGGGCCTCATATGGGCCCTGGATCAGCCTTAGGGGAGCCCCTATTCCCCTCAGCCTCGGCCCTCCCCCGCTGCTCACCTGGTGGTGGATGAGACAGGCCACCCGCCGAAAGCAGATGATGGGGTGAGTGGGCTGGAAGGCGCAGTGCAGGGTCATGCGAGCCTTGCCCACTAGGGTCCCGTAGGCAGGCCTGATGCTGAAGACGCTCTCCTGGCAGTCGATGGCAAACTGGAAGTGGGCCGTACAGTCCGACTTGTTCTCAATCCACAGGGACTGCTCTGAGGAGTGCTCCCCAAGGTTCACCCAGCCGAAGTTGACACAGTAGTACTCCAGGGACACAGCAGGACCTGGGCATAGAGATGGGGTCCCTGTGAGTAGGTCCTGCCCCCTGAGTAGGGCTGGGGTTTCAGCCTCCTCAATGATGTCTCAGAAAGGGTCCCACTGATGGGAGGTGGTGCCACCTGGAGACAGAGGCCAGACTGGAAAGGCCCAGAGCCCTGGCAGCCTGAGCAGAACTCCAGCACCCTGGGGTGATGGTGGGACTGCTACCTCCAGGTGTCCACAAATGATTACCCAGCAGGCCACCAGGGGGCAGCAGACACCAGGCTGAGGGGTGAGGTGGCCCTGGCTCTTCGGAGCTGGGAAGGAGTTCTTCAGAATCCTCTGGGCTGCTCCTGTCCCCAGGAGAAGTGCAGCATCCTGGGGTCACCAGTACCTCTACAGAAACCAACGACTTTGAGCTGGGTTTGCGAGCCACAGCCAGAAGGCATGATGGAGAAGTAGTCCATAGTTCTGGTGTCCAAAGTCTTGGGGTGGAAGAACACAGACACGCATTTCTTCTCTCCTGGGGGCACGATGCCATGAGCCATGGAGCATGAGAAGGCCTGGTCTTTAGCCAGCAGGTCTGGGGAGATTTCAATCCTGAAGGGGGCATTCACCTGTGGGGCCAGGTTGGGGTGATGGGTCAGGAGCAAGGTGTGCATTGTACTGAGGTGCCCAGCCAAGGGGATGAGGGCAGCTGGCACCCAAGCTGTGCCCCGCTGGCCAGCTGTGGGCATGGGGCAAGGCTACCTCCAGCAGGAGGAAGGAAGGGGCCAAGCCATTTGCCCTGAACTGGGCCTGCCCAGATGGGACACCTTTTTCTTCTCCCAAAGGTGCCATCACAGCTAACTGTGGGCCTGGGGTCAGGATAGTCTCAGGGCTGCCGCTTGGATTGCACTGGGGGGTCAGGGTATACCCCGGCACAGCCCCCAGCTGAGAGGAGAAGGGGACACCTGTTGACAGCTGTTGACACACATGTGTATCAACAGACATGGGTTATATGAAGCTTGGGGCCAAATATGTGGAGAGAAAGGAGGACATTCTATAAAGGGAATGCATTTTAGGAAAACCCAGTCCTGGGGTCCTGCCTCTTCCCCTCCTCACCCCAGGCTTACCACCGATGGGTTATGTAGCTTGATCTGCCTCTCAACAGTGCAGCCCACAGCAACAGAGCCAAAGTGCAACACTTTCTGGAAGCCCTCTGCATCCTGGTCCTCTGGTCGCTTATGCTTTATGCTCACCAGCACCTGGGCGCATTTGGCTGGGGAGAATTGGGCGAGTCTTGGGGGAAACCCACCAGGGCCCCTGTGGCCTCAGGTGAACAGTTCCTCAAAGGAAGCAGGTGTCCCCAGGGAAAAATCAGTCTGCAACATCACGGAGGGCGAAGAAAAGGCAAAGCCAGCAGGGCCATGGGGAGGGCAGGAGGCTGGTGGAGGCCCCGTGGGGTCCTGGCCAGGGCAGGAGGTGGGGGCCACACTGAGGCCTTGAGCCCAGGGGAGGTGCAGCAGGCGGGCTTGGGGACAGGTGGGGGCCGGGCCTCACCCACAGCCTGCAGCTGGATGATGCTTTTCTGTCGGCTGCCCGCCCCGTACCAACACGTGGCCTGAACTTCATGGATGACAGCTATAAGGGGCTGAAAGGTCACCTTGATCCTACAGGCTAGGCCTGGCTCCAGCAGCCCCGTGGTGGGCAGCATCTGGAATGGGCTGGGGACCTCCCAGGTGAAGAAGGTCGGCAGGTCCCTGGGGGATAGGAGGCAGGTCAGGGCCACAGGGCCCCTTCTGACCACTGTTGCTACTTTAGCAAGGCAGGGGTGTGGGGCCACCCTGTTAACTCCTCCACCAAGATACGCTGGTCTCTCCTGCTTCCAGGTACTCTCCTCACAGCTCTTGCTCTCCCCACCTCTGTGCCTCAGTCTCTGCCCTCACCCCACATTGTCCAGGCAGAACCAGGCCTCCGCCATGTCCCCGACGGCACACATGGGCAGCTGCAGGAACGGTGGGCAGGTCAGCTCATGGCAAGGCAGCGTGGCCCGCAGGTCCACACAGAACATCCCCTCTGCCTTCTCAAACCACACTTGGTCCACGTACTCCTTCTGCAGCGTGGGGGCGGTGGCAGAGGCAGTCATTGTCAGTGGCCTGGGTGGTACTCAGGGACCAGATATCCCACCCTCCCTCGGCACCCCCAACAGCCGCTGAAGGCTGGGCAGGGCCCTGCTCCGCCACTGCAGACTCTGAGGAGTGGGTCAGCTGCCCACGCCCCTACATCGTCTTCGTCTCAGAGATTAGTGTCTGTTTCGTAGGGTAAGTAATTTGAGGAAATTTGGAGGGAGCAGGAAAAGGCCAAGGAACCTGGGGCGTTCTGCTGGCTAATATAGTGTCCCCACCTTTGCCCCCCAGTATCCAATGGGGAACATGCCTCTGCCTGATACGATTAGGGTCTGAGCCCTTTTGGGCTTTTGCTATAGCTGGCAGGACGCGCATGTGGTGGGGGAGCACCTTCCCGCTCTGTCCTGCTTGCTGTTCTGAGGTCCCTGTTCCCGGGTTCCCCGCCCGCCTTGCTCTCTGTGGCAGAGCTTACCTTCTCCAGAGGCCGGAAGACGATGGGGAGTGTGAGGGTTATGCCCGGGCTCAGGAAGATGGGCTGAGGGATGACCGTGAAGAAGAACTTGGTCTTGGGAGGTCTGCAGGAGAGAGGGGGTGGACACTTCAGATCAGGGCTCAGAACAACAAGAAGAGGCAGGAAGACTAGGAAGACCCTGGAGCTGAAGGGCTTGAGTCCTTGGGGCCACAGAGGAAGAGACGTGGGGGTGAGTGTGTGGAGGGGGACACACAAGGGTTTGGTCAGAAGAGGACCTGTCTCCCTCCTCCTCTTCCTCCTATTGTCACAGCCCTTCACTCTGAAGGAAAAGGAGGCAGCATTTGTAGCTGTGGTGTGTGTGGCAGGGGTGTAGGGAAGGACGCCCTGACTTGACAGAGCCCCTGAGCACTCAGCTGGGGAAGGCTGGGAAGGGGGGTGCCAGGGATGCTTTTCCAAACAGAGGCCTCGGCAGGGCTGTAGCCTCCGGGGGGGTGGGGTCAAAACTGTAGATGCTGCAGGCTTTTAAAATATTAATAAGATGATGACAACAACAACTCTACAGCAATAAATGTTTAAGTTTAGATGCAATAAATGCATTCCTAGGGAAAATATAACTTACCAAAACTGACTCAAGAATTATACAATAAATTTTATGGCCATCCTACCTAAAATCGTCAAAGAAATGGAACATGTAGTCAAAACTCTTCCCACAAAGCAAACACTAGGCCAGATGGCTTCATGACAAGTCCTGCCAAGCATGTGAGGAAAAATAATTCTGGTCTTAAAGTCTTCCAGTTAATATAAAATGAGGAAAACACTCATCAACGCAGTCTATAAAGCCATCATAATGTTGTTACCCAAACCTGACAGAGGCAGGAGAAAAACGGAAAATGACAGGCCAGTCTTACTCATAAACAAAATATTGGCAAAAAGAATTTAGCAATGTATTAGAAAGAATACTCAGTCATTACCAATTGTGTTCATTCCAGGAATATATGGTTGGCTTAACATAGAAAATCAATTAATATAATCTACCATATAAATAAATTAAGAGAGAAAAAAAACCAAATGATCATCTCAATATAGAAAAATATTAGATGTGGCGGGCACAGTGGCTCACACCTATAATCATAGCACTCTGGGAGGCCAAGGAGGGAGGATCACTTGAGGTCAGGAGTTCAAGACCAACCTGAGCAAGAGTGAGACCCCATCTTTACTAAAAATGGAAAAATTAGCCGGGCATGGTGGGGCATGCCTGTATTCCCAGCTACTTGGGAGGCTGAGGCAGGAGGATTGCTTGAACCCAGGAGTTTGAGGTTGCAGTGAGCTGTGATGCATTCTACCTGGGGTAACAGAGTGAGACTCTGTCTCAAAAAAAAATTAAAAAAAGGATTAGAAAGAGGAAAAAGGCCATTTTCCATATAAAATATAAATGTGTGCATGGAAAAAAACAAAAGGATTACCAAATAAATTATTAGAATTAATAAGAGGATTTACTGAGGTCTCTAGACATATAATTTTCATACCCATATACCCATTTTATACCCATATAAAAAATAAATGACATTCAAAAATTATCAACAAACAAAAACAACTTTAAAATATGTCATATATAAAATCTACAAAAATATAAAATGCTTAGGAATAAATCTAACTATGTGCAAGATGTCTATGGAGAAAACTTTTAACTTTATTGACAGACATGAAAGAAGACCTAATAAATGTAGAAATATAGAAATACACCAACTTCATGGATCGAAAGAATCAATATCATGATGTCCATTCTCCCCAAATTGATCTGTAGGTTCAATTATATACCAATCAACATATTAAAATGTTTATGTGTATGTATGCTAAGCTAATTTGAATATTTATATAAAAGTTCAAAGGGTCAAGAATAGCCAAAACAATCTTAAAGAAGAATGAAGTTGAAGGACTTACACTACCAGATATTAAGATTTACTAAAAGTTTTAATAATTAATTCAGGTTAGTATTGGCCCAGGGATAGACAAGTAGATCAAGGGAACAAAACAGAGTCCAGAAATGGACCTGTACACATAGGAACACTCTATATGCGTCAGTGGTATGGGAGATCATCAGAGAAAGTATGAACTTGTCAGTAAATGGTGTTGAGACAACTGGACATTTCATTGAGGAAAAACATGTCATCAGATCCCTAGTTTAAACCGTTCACAAAAATCAGTTCCATATAGATAAAAGACAAATATGCAAGGCCAAAACTATAAATATAAAGTCTTTAAAGGATATTGTAGGAGAATATCTTCATGACCTAGGGTAGAGAAGGACTTCTTAGGCAAGACACAAAAAAGCATTAACAATGAAAGAAAAAAATGATAAATTTTATTCCTTTAAAATTAAGAACCTCTATTCTTCAAAAGATACAATAAAGAGAGGAAAAGACAAGTCATAAGGTGAGAGAAGATATCCACAACACATAACCAACAAAGGTTTAGTACTCAGGATAAGAACTTATATCAAAAAAAGAAAGAAAAGAAAAGATATTCTAAGGCTGGACGCAGTGGCTCATGCCTGTAATCCTAGCACTCTGGGAGGCCGAGGCAGGAGCATCGCTCAAGGTCAGGAGTTCAAGACCAGCCTGAGCAAGAGTGAGACTCTGTCTCTACTAAAAATAGAAAGAAATGATTTGGACAGCTAAAAATATATATAGAAAAAAATTAGCCGGGCATGGTAGCGCATGCCTGTAGTCCCAGCTACTCGGGAGGCTGAGGCAGGAGGATTGCTTGAGCCCAGGAGTCTGAGGTTGCTGTGAGCTAGGCTGACGCCATGGCACTCTAGCCCGGGCAACAGAGTGAGACTCTGTCTCAAAAAAAAAAAAAAAAGATATTCTAATAGAAAAATGGGCACACACTTGAACATAAATTTCACAAATGAAAAAATGCAAATGGTCAATTACCTAGGAAAAAACATTCACCCTCATTAATCAGTAATCAGGAAAATGCAAATTAAAACCACAACAAGTTACCATTATTGGCAAAAATTTTAAATCCTGACAATAGCAATTATCGGTAAGGATGTGAAAGAAGAACTCTCTAATATGGCTGGCAGGCATCTGAATAGATGCATGTCCTTTGGAAAACAGTTTGGCTTTGTCTACAAAAAGTGAACATATACATGTCCTAAGCTTCAGCAATTCTACTCCCATGTATATACCCCTGAAAAACTTGTGTACTTTTGCAACTGGAGATGTATACGTGAATGTTGGTAACAGTCCCAAACTGGAAACAACCCAAACATCCCTCAACAGAAGAATGGATAAATGCTTTATGGTATAGGCATACACTGGAACACTATTCCACAGTGAAAAAGGGTAAACTATAGCTGCACGTGGATGCGTATTACTAACATAATTGAGCAAAATGTAAGTTACAAAAGCATACCATATTCTTCCATTTATATAAAGTTCGTAAGAAGGTAAAGTTAATCATTTAGGGATGCAAACATAGGGGGTAAATCCATTTTAGAAAAGCAAGAAAATCATTACCATAAAATTCAGGATAGTGGTTATCTTCCCGGGTAGGGAGGGTGTTCTGATAGGGGAGAGACACACGACGGGGGAAGGCAAGCGTCAGACACCATCATTATTCCATGATTTAATCTGGTTACATGGGTTCTACTTTCTAGAATTCTTCAAACTGCACATGTTTTAAACACTCACGTGCTTTTATGTGACATACTAAAAGTTCTTTTATTTTTAAAATTTTTTTGTAGAGATGAGTCTCACTATGTTGCCCAGGCTGGTCCTGAACTCCTGGCCTCAAGTGATTGTCCCATCTCCCAAAGTACTGGCATTACAGGCATGAGCCACCACACCTGGCCTAAAGAATTTTTTTGAAAGAGAGCCTGCTTTGGGGGGTTGGGGGTTTGGGGGCTGGGTCCTTGGTCCTCGTACTGGTACCTGTATGTCATCTTCTGGATTTTCAAAGATAGATTTTTCATAACCAGATTCCTTGTGGTCTCCTTCCCTAGCTCCCAGCCTTTCCAATGCAGCTCCTCGGCCACCTCAATGCCCCAGATGACCCTCTTCTTCACTATGTCCTGCTTCTTTGGCAAGCATATTTGTATGTCTGTGGAGCTGGCTGGCTGCTCAGGTGGCAGGGGGAAGGGGGAGAAGAAAAGATGCATTAGTGGGGTTGGATGTAAAGACCCAGAGGACAGGCAAAAATCTCCCCGTCTCCAGGAGGCAATAAATTGCACCACTCCTCACCCCAGTGCGATGGCCTGGAGAAGGAAAGTGAGGTCACTGGAACAATTTTCCAACTAGAGCCCCAGCCCTTAAGCCTTCCCTGGACACCCCACCCAGCCATTCCACCCGGCACATAAACACAGTGATAACTGGCCTGCTCTGCTCCTCAGGGCACGCTCAGATAAATCTCCCTCACATCCTCCCGCCTCCTCCCCATCCTGCCCTGGCTACAGAGGCCTCTCTTAGCTGGAATGGTCTATCCCAGACCCTTTTCCAGACCACAGGGTCACTCCGCCATCCCCTGTCCTATCCCTCAACTGGCTGGTGGAGCAGAGGAAGGAGCCAATGTGCCTGCAATCAACCTCCACCCACACCCTGACTTCTGGGGCCTCTCCAAATGATGCTCCTGGTGATGCCAACGATGCCATGTGCCAGTGTCTCCTTGTCTATAGTGGAAAATCCTTCCATAAGCTGATCCATAACCCCATCTATGAGGGCAGGAAGGGGAACGGAGAACCCCCCGGGGCAGATAAGGTGGCAGGAAGATGACCTGGATGCCTCTTCCTACCAGGGTCACTGCTATGAATGCTCAACTCATTGGCATTTTCATTTATCTTTGACCAAGTATGGCCTTTATATTGCTGCATAGCAAGAGGAAGGATGTAGTCACCCATTCAATAAATACTTGTTAACTCCTACTATGCGCCACCAGACACTGTGCTAGGGGCTGCGGCTACGGTGGTGAACAAAGGCTGACAAACCCCTTCTCCCTTAGAGCTTACGTTCTCGGTTTCAACATTACATAGCACGTGAGTGGCCAGCATGGTACTTTCTTTCCCAAGGTGCCCATGGAGGACGGCGACGTGGGTGGGGGAGGGCAATTTACTATAAACATCAGCTGGGGTATCAGTCAGGGTCCAATCAGGAAAACAGAAGCTACTCTGGATCATAAAACAGGGAACTTAATGCACAACCAGGGACAGTGAAGGAATCCAGGAGTTAGAACATCGAGAAGCTGCCACCACACCTAGGTTAGGGGACGTGGTGGGCTTATTAGAGCCTGGAGGCCTGTCTGGTGGGAACTGGAGCCACAGGGGAGATGCAGCTGCTGACAGAGCCACTGTCAAAAGCAGAGAGAGAGGAAGAGAAATGCCCTGGCTCCCCCTTCCTCCCACTTTCCAATCTCCTGTCAGCTCAGAGCAGAGCGGGGAAGGGGCGTGAGAGAATCTGAGCGCAAACAGGCCCAGAATGGCACGTACAGAGGAGCGAGATGCCTTCCAACCCTCCAACCTCAGGCCACAGGGAGGCAAGGACAACCACCATCACATCTCAGGAGGCACGCGCCACCCACCCACCGCACGGACACACGCTGCATGGAACACATTCCTACCCCAGAGCCACACCCCTGGCCGGCTGCACCGCAGAGAGAACCACAAAAGTTGCCAAAAGTAAACAACATCCATACATCAGTCAAACACAAAGTCCTAGGGGTCAAGGCTGGAAGAGCTTTGTGAGAGAAGAGAGAACTCGCTCTTCCCTGGAGCCCTCCTGCCCCACAGCCTCCCACCGCACCCATTGCTCCCAGCACTCCAGTGCACTTGCTGTCCTGTCCACACAGGGGACAGTGCTGGGTGTATAGGGCAGAGTCAGGGCCTCTGCTGACTCTCCCCACTCCACTACTCTGCCACCCCATGCTCCGCCCACCCTGGCTCTGTCCTCACCCGGGCACTGATACTGCTGCAGGCACTCCTGGCCACACTGCTGCTGTTGGCGGCCATGGCCACTGTGCTGGTACTCAGGCAGGATCCACCGGAGTTCACGGTGTAGTCCACACTGTCTGTGTGCCGCATGACGCGACTTGGGGCCTGGGCGAGCATTGGGCGCCTGGGGGTGCTCCCGGGGAGCACTCTTGCTAAGCCAGGAGTTCCTGCCAGGTCCAGGTGTGAGTTTGGAGCTGGGGAGAGAGTTGAGACAGGAGGAACGTGAGAAAGAGAGGCCGATGGAAGAGTCACACTGTGGCCATCACTGTCATGAAGGAGACCTGCTTCCCAGCTCTGGCAATAGGTGTGAGGCAGCATGATGAGGAATGAGAATGGACACAAGATCCAGGGCTTTGCCTGGGAGCCCAGGGACTCGCCATTCAGGAAAGACACTTAAAAGAGGGACTTGGGGATAAGGTCCACCCAGCCATGCCCCTCCCTGGCCACACTTGGCATTTCTCAGCAAGCTCCCAGTGGGTGTCACGGAAGCACACGCTTACCTTTATCTGGCTTTTGCTCCTGCACTCGCTTCCTCTGAATGTGTCTTGCCTCCTGTGAGAGGAGGAATGAGGGGGAAAGGAGAGGAAAAGGAGGCCGGCGGCTTCTTGGGCTCCTGGGTTTCCTCTACCCGTGCACAACCTGCAGTCCAGGGTTAAGGTAAACACACACTGAAATAATAGATCAATCAAAGGATAAATGAATCAGTCTAGAGCAGAAGGATCCCCAGATGAACAGCCCCTCAAATTACATGCAAATACAAGTGATGCATATACAAATATTATATGCAAATTACATGCAAGGTGTCATGTATATGTACGTCTGTTTTCCAGGAAGAACAGTCACAGCTTTCACCAAAGGCTCAAAAGGGGCTGGGTGTGGTGACTCACATCAGTAATCCTAGCACTCTGGGTGTCTGAGGCGGGAGGACAGCTTGAGCTCAGGAGTTCAAGACCAGCCTGAACAAGAGTGAGACCCCGTCTCTATCGAAAAGAAAAAAATTGAGCCAGGCATCGTGGTGCATGCCTGTAGTCCCAGCTACCTGAGAGGCTGAGGCAGGAGGATCACTTGAGCTCAGGAGTTGGAGGTTGCAGTGAGTTCCAGTGATGCCACTGCACTCTACCCAGGGCAAAAGAGTGACATTTTGTTTCAACAATAAAAGAATAAGGAAACTGAACACCCTTCCTCACAACCCCCCACCCCTACACATTAAAAAAAAAATTTTTTAAAGGCTCAAAAGCATGCTTGGCTTTGCTCTAAGAAACACACAGTGTCTTGGACTGGCTCTGGCTTCATCACTTCAAATCCCCTCTTCCTTCAGCTGGATCCTTTAGCACACACACCGGTGTGTGACTTTGTAACCTACATAAGAGGGTAGTGATTTCCTCTCATGACACTCAAGACACCAAAACTAAGGTCGGCCCTGCCCAGGCACCTGTGGACGGGGTTTGCAGACTCTACAATGATCCATTTTGAAAGGTCCAGCTATAATTTCCCTTTACACTGGATACGGAGCTATCATTCATGAGATCGCTGAACATGGCACTACCCTCCAAAATATACGGCAAGCCACATATGTAATTTAAAAATTTAAAATTCAGATTTAGTAAACAGTTTCGTGATCACCCTTTAAAAATTTATACACTTGCATCAGACTCTCTCATCCCCTCCCACCCATCCAAGGTGAAAGATTCTGTTGATTCCATTTTCCCTGGTTGGCAACATCTCCAAACCCTCTGGAACTATCTAGATTCACTCATTCATTCATTCACAAAGCAGGTACGCAGTGCCTACCATGTACCAAGTACTATTCTAGGCACCGGATGAGTCAGCCAAGGCTCCCACCTTCAGTTGTGAAGTGGACATTCAGATGGAATCTAAGAAATCCAAGCTGGGGAGACCTCCAAGGAGGAGACCCCTTACGTTTATGCCACTGGAAGGTCTCAGAGTCCTGCCCTGACTCATTCATGTCTCTGACCTCAGGGGATTCTATAGACAGCTCCTGCTTCAGGGCTCTGAAAAAGTCTCCACTCAACACGTGAAGCTATCTCTCATTTCTTCTATGTACTCTCTGGGATAATGTGTAGAAAACTGCTCCTGCTCTGGTCAAAGGGCTTAAGGGTATGAGCACTGGTCCCAGGACACAGGAAGCTGGGTGCCAGTATCTCCTCAGACTCACTCTGGGGAAGCAAGTTTCTCCTTCTCCCTGAGCCTCTGTTTCCTTGCCTGTACAATGAGGGTTATCCTGACTGCTTCACAAAGTTGATGCGAAGCTTGAAATAGGGGATTGGAAAAAGCACTAAACAAACCTATAATTAACAATTAACAGTAACAAACTATAATTAAAAATCAAAACTTCCACACCAGCCTGCACTACCCTTCCAAAAGACTCACACATCTGCAATCGTTGTGAAGAGATTTGGGCAAGCAAAGTTTTTTGTTTTTTTCTGTTTTAAATCAAATTTTCTAACCTCGAAGACTTTTAAAAAATATATCATCAGTTTCCTTTATTCGCTTAATTTCTAACCTAAAAATTCCCAAAATGACCAGTGGAAAAAAATGATCATTGTGTAGAATCGAGGGAGGAATAATAGGTAAAATGCAGGGGGACAAAATATACTTAAGCTGTTCTTCCTTTCTCTTCAAGATCCTTAGTCTGATTGATCTCGCCCCAATCTCAGTCCCACGAGGCTCTCTGAAGGGCTTGGAGGGGACCCCCCCGGGCCACCACTTCCCAGGGGGGAGGCGGTCTCCGGGACAGATACCTTCCCCTGCCACTCCCGCGCCGCCGCTCCCTGGGACCGTGGGACCAACGCTCAGAACGCACACCGCCGCCATGTTGTGGTCTCCATAGATACAGGACGCGTAGGACGCAGGACACGGCGTCTCCTGGTATCCCAGGGCAACGACAGCGGCCCGAATGAGTCAAGAAGCTTAGAAGGCGAATGCGCCGCCCAAGTTTGCTCCTTATACCCGGTTTTGATTCCCTGCCTTTTCCATGTTAGTAGTAACTGTGGGTATGTATAGTCTCCTGGTTGTAACGTCCCAGCAATCTCGACTTTAGTTGACGACCAAATTCACAGGAAGCTACTCGGTGGACTCAGCACCGGAATGGGTGTCATTCCTGTTCTTTCCCGACACGCATTGGTGGCATAGGCTCAGAAACTCATCCCTGTGATTGCAGTTGTTAACTTAAAAGCAGTCTGTAATTATTTCTTTTTTCTTTTTCACTTAACACAGTATTATTTTTTTATTTCAGCATATTACGGGGATACAAATGTTTAGATTACATATATTGCCTTTGCCCCACCCGAGTCAGAGCTTCAAGCGTGTCCATCCCCCAGACGGTGCGCACCGCACCCATTAGGTGTGAACATACCCATCCCCTCCCCCCGGCTCCCACCTGCCCCAAACCCGATGAATGTTACTACTATATGTGCACGTAAGTGTTGATCAGTTAATACCAATTTGATGGTAAGTATATGTGGTGCTTGTTTTTCCATTCTTGTGATACTTCACTTAGTAGAATGGGTTCCAGCTCTATCCAGGATAATACAAGAGGTGCTAGATCACCATTGTTTTTTGTGGCTAAGTAGAATTCCATGATATACATACACCACATTTGATTAATCCACTCGTGTATCAGTGGGCACTTGGGTTGTTTCCACATCTCTGCAATTGTGAATTGTGCTGCTATAAACATTCTAGTGCAGATGTCTTTTTTATAGAATATAACACTGATAACGAGGCTCCAGTTGTTTACGTAATTATTTCTTATTTGCATATTGCTTTGCAAATGAATTCCTCTTGCTGGTGGGAGAGAATGTGTCCTTGGCATTTCCTCCCTGCATTTCTTCCTGCCCAGTGCCAAGAAAAATAACTCTTTCTAAGGGATCCAAAGGTTAATGTATGAAGATAGGATTGTTATACATAATGTGGAGTTTTGGAGGCCCATTTCTTCATTTGTAGGTGTGTGCATTGGGGAGAGGGTCTTATTTTGTGAAGACTCCTTAGGTAGGTGAAGCTGAAAGTCTCCAAGTTCATTCGTGGGCAATTAAGGGTGTTTCACTGCCTAAGACAGTGAACAAGTTTCCTCAGATAGGAGGGAGGATGGGGTTAGGGGGAGAGAGCTTAGTGAATCTAGAGGTAAACCCCGAAAATAAGAGTTGGGAGAGTAGGCCGGACGCGGTGGCTCACGCCTGTAATCCTAGCCCTCTGGGAGGCCGAGGCGGGTGGATCGCTCGAGGTCAGGAGTCCGAGACCAGCCTGAGCGAGACCCCGTCTCTACTAAAAATAGAAATAAACTATCTGGACAACTAAAAATATATATAGAAAAAATTAGCCGGGCATGGTGGCACATGCCTGTAGTCCCAGCTACTCAGGAGGCTGAGGCAGTAGGATTGCTTAAGCCCAGGAGTTTGAGGTTGCTGTGAGCGAGGCTGACGCCACGGCACTCACTCTAGCCCGGGCAACAAAGTGACACTCTGTCTCAAAAAAAAAAAAAAAAAAAAGAGTTGGGAGAGTTGGAGTTGACTTGTGAAAGATGAAAGGTGGACTGAGATGACAAAGTGACCTGAGTTGGCCTGGGAGATCATGTGGCCAGAGGCTGACAGGACTGCAGGGAAGGGGCAGGCCAGGGGTCCTGGCAAGCTGTGCCAGCATGATTAGTCCAGGAGTTTTCTTGGAATCAAAGAATGTGGAACTCAGTGAGCTTTTCACTGGTTTTAACAGGATTCTAAGAATCTGAAACCTGCACTTTGGACATGATGACTTTTATGCTGTTTGTAGTTTCTATAATGATTTCCTTTTTGTTTTCCCCCAAGTTTTTCTTTTTCAATGGTCAGCATGACTCAGCTGGACCTTAGTGACAAGGAAAGGGGCCTGCCCATTCTTAGGCTAAAAGGAAATAGGGAGCAGTGACTCTGGGGGCAGGGTTTGATGGTGGCCTCAGGAATCCTGGTGAGAAAACCCTGAGGAGAAGGAAAAGGTCATGCTAGGAGCCATGCATCCTCATGCCTCTTCACCAAGGAGTCTCCCTCCAGAGCTCTTGCCTGCTCAAACCTTGGTGGATTCTGGATTTGGGACAATAAAAGGAAATGGTTCCTCCTCTTAGCAGGGTCCCTGTGGGTTCTGCTTCTATGGGATTCTAGCTGCCTCCTAGAAGCTCTGCTGGCTGATGACCTTGATTAACATTCCAGATTCTCAGGCACAGACCTGTCTGTTGGACTTTGCTCAGGGAGGCAAATGCATGGAAAGAGGCTTCACAAGGGCCCAAGGAGGTGGAGGAAGCAGCTGGGTTTGCTTCAAAATTCCCCCTTTCCAGAAGCCCAGAACCCATGGGATATAGTGGGTGCTGGGTCCTGGTGATCATATCCTCCCTGGACCCAAAAAGACCACAGTGGGGATGCTGTTTGGTTCAAGGATATGAACAAAGGTGGGTGATGATACAGGAAATTGAGGGGGGCCAGCACAGGGGAGAAAGGAGGAAGAATTGAGGGGAGACAGCCTCAGAGCCTCCTGGCCTGGGAGCTAGGGGTGAAGTTTAATAAAGCCAAAGCACACCCAGTGATTTGGATGTCAGCACACACAAAAATATCTTTTCTAAGCATTTCTTTTGGGTATCTTCCCATGACCCCCATGCCCTCCCTACCCCATGGGATAGAGAAGACTCTGGGCTGGGAAATCAGAAAGACCTGGGATTAATCCTGACTGTTACTTACTGGCTGTGTGACCTTGGCAAGTCATATGACGTCTCTGAACTTCAGTTTCCCTCATCTGTTACCTGAAGACAATTTTCAAAAGGCAGATGTGAAGATGGAGTGATAAGGTATGTGTAAAGTACTTGACACATGGTAAGCAATCAACAGAGTTACACACACACACACAGAGGAAGGTCATTCACTAAATGGAAGGTCCCCATCAATAAGTCACTCAACCTTCTGTGCACCTTCCCCTCCTACCAGCATCCAGCTTCTCTGCTACATGCTGGACAAGTGGGAAATATTTGTCCTCTCTACATCCTCCTCCCTCGTCTCTCCAAGAAGGAGGCTGCTTTGCTGCTCTGCAGTGGAAAAAGACAAAAGGAGATGCCAGGGTGCTCTGCTGTCCAGTGGCAAGTCAAGCAGCTCCAGCACTTAGAAAGTGCTCTCCTGCCTTCCTTCACCTGGAGACACTGACTCCGTTTTGAGTGTTGGCTCTGGAATCAGGTCTGCATCCAAGATGTACCTATGGGAGGGAGGTGAGGAGGTGGGGCCTCCCACAGAAGCTTCTGACCTCAGAAATGAGTGGGGGAAGTCTTCTCAGCCTAGCCTGAGGAGTGAAGAGTAAGAGAAGATTGCAGCTAAGAGAGCCACTGTGGTAGTTCAGGGCTGGATCTAGGAGCAGGTAGGGGACACTGTCTGTATGAGAGTCTCATGGTCCCTGTAGCTGCTGGGGTGGGAGGGTGTCAAGAAACTGGTGGCACCTCCAGGCTGAAAGTGCTGCCAGTGCACAAAACTGGCAGGGGATTGGGGACAGACTGCCAAATGGCAAGAGAATTCAAAGGAAAAGTTTCCATTCTGCCTGGGAGCCCGCGGGGTTTTCTAACCCTCCCATGCAAACCCAGGCCCCCTAGATTACTTTCTCCCTCTATCTATTGTCCCCACCCCAGGGTGGAAATACACACAGGCCAACAATAGAGAGATGGAGGGAAAACGACATAAAGTTTGATTTCAGAAGACTTTAATTCAAGTCTTGGCTTCAGCTTCTAATAGCTGAGCAATATCAGGCGAATTGTTAAACCTGCCTAAACCTCACTTTCCTCATCTGTAAAATGGGAACAAACAAGGGTAGTAGCCAAAATACTTAATGATTGGTAAGGTGTGGGCATCAGCCTATGAGAATGGACACCAGCTGGCTTTAGAGCCAGAGCAGGCTCTTGGAAGCCCACATTGTGCCAGGGTCATGGGGAAGCCTGGGTGGTGCACAGAGGGACCTAGGAGGGCAGCCAGGGCAGTGGAGGACTCAGTCAGTGACTGTTTATCAACTGGCATCAAAGTATTTCCAGATACAAGCAACCAGTATAGCTATACTCTGCTGGCTGCCAGTCAGATCTGAGGAAAAATCCCTACCTCACCAGCTACTGTATACACAGTTATTTATTTCAACTTGAAGTTGCTCCCTCTCTTGACTCATCGCCATCGAGGGAGGAATTGTTAGCACATCCAGCTGCTCATTTCTTTCTAGTCTGAGCAGTGTTCCTTTTGGGTGGCAGCTCACCCCGCTGTCTTCACCCACACTGTCTGCTGCGGGCTCTCTGAGCAGCACCACGGACAGCTCCAGCTGCCCAGACCATGGAGGCCATCTCCCTCCTCCCTCCTCCAGTCTTCTGTCTCCTCTTCCCCCACCCACCCTGGCCCAGAAACCCTGAGGTCTGAGCTGAATGAGGGCATCCCTGAGGAGACAGCACAGTGGACTGGCAAGGAAGGAGCTCTGGAGCCAAACAGACTGGATCGGAACACCAACCCCATGAGCTACACAGCTATATGATCTTGTTCCTTCACTTCTGTAAGACCCAGTCTCCCACCTGCTACCTACTTTATCAGCTATCTCAAAGGTTGTGAGGTTTTGGTAAGATAAAACTTTAAAGAACTTAGCTCAGTGCCTGGTTCATTACAGGTTCTGAATAAATGAAGAGCACTACTTTTCTGTGACTTTCCACCCTACATAATTCCTCAAACCCTTTTCCAATCCATTTCTGATCAGACTACTGCCTCAAGTGAAAATGTCATACCATGACCACTGCCCCAGTAGAGCTGGCCTCCTTTGGATGTGGAAGTTGGCTTGGACTTGGGTTGGGTAAGGAAGTCCACATTTGACCAGTCCATGAGATTCTGTCTTTATTAGTTATTTTTGCATTTTTTAAATTTTGAGTTAGTTTTAGATGTATGGAAGAGTCACAAAAATAGTACAGAGTTCTCATAAACCCTTGTCCCATCTTCCCCTTAGGTTAACATCTTAGGTGACCATAGACCATTTATCAAAACCAAGAAACTAACCTTGGTACATTAAACATAATTAATATAAGTACAGAATTTAGATTTCACCAGTTTGTCTGTTAATGTCCTTTTTCTGTTCCAGTATCTAATCCAGGATTCCACCTGGCATTTAGTTGTCATGCCTCCTTAGTGTCCTCCACCCTGGGGCATTTCCTGAGTCTTCCTGGCCTTTCATAACTTGACTCTTTTGAAGAGTGTTGTCAGTTGTTTTGTAGAATCTTCCTCAGTCTGGGTTTGTCTCGAAGTTTCTCGTGATTACAGTAAGGATAACAGAGAGGTGATATTCTATCCTTAGAGTATCATATCAGGGGGTGCATAGTGTCACTATATATTATTGGTGGCGTTAACTTTGATCACTTGGATAAACTGGCATCTGCCAGGATTCCCCATTGTAAGGTTGCTATTTACCCCTCTTTATAAGATTTTGATCATTCCCATCTTTTGCTTCTCTAGGATTAAGAGATTGAAACCAAGAAACCTGTCCTCCCACTAACATTTCCATCCCTACCTGCCTAGCTACTCCCCCAGCCACACCCATTCCCTATTATCTACCTGGTCACTTTCCTCTGAGTTTTCCTGAGTCTGGCATTTGGAAGTGTGTGCAGAAGCTGGATGCAGACACACCTGCCATTGCTCTCTGGTTCATCTTCATGCACTGTCTTGCCGAGGTCCTGCATTTCTCGTTTACAGTGGCACTCTGGGCATATGTGGCCAGCAATTGTCCACAGGAATGTCCAACCCCTTTCCCAGGTCTGGTCCCAACCCTTGAGCACTTCCTTCAACATTTAACATTTGGGATTTTAAAATCTCTAATAGCATTTCTTTCCACTTGGGCATGTATAACTCCCTGCTACAGACAAGCCCATATCCATGAGCTTCCCTCCTCCTGGAACCACCACAAGGCTCCTTACTCCTGCAAGAATTCGCTGTCATCAGAGGTCCTGCCAGAAGAGCAGTTACGCAGCATTTTTCCAATCAGTTGTGTGTGGAGAGATGTGCTCATCGCACCCTCTCTGTTGTCTCCACCTCCATCTGCCCCAAGTTTATTCCATTCCAGAGTCTTCTCACGCTGCCCCTTCAGATGATGCAGGGCCATGGCACCTCCTCCAGGCTCACATAGGCTCTGTTTTTAAAAGCCCCCGTGTCTGATTGTGTAAAGTCCTCTGAAAGCCTCAGGAGAGGACTTCATCCGTCCCATTCCCTCTTTGCACTTTGGTTACTATTGCCATGTAAGAAGTCACCCCAAAATGTCAAGGTTCCAAACAACCATTTTATTTTGCATATGGTTTTGTGGGTCGGGAATCCAGAAAGAACTTGGTCAGGCAGTTCTAAGTTGTGGTCTCTCATGCAGCTGTATTCAGATGTTGGCCAGGGCTGCAGCCATCCCAAGGCCTGAGTGGGCTGTATATTCAAGATGGCACACTCCTGTGGCTAACAGGTGATGCTGGCTGTTGGCTGGGAATTCGGCTAGGCCATGAACCGGAACGCCAATCTATAGGCTGGGTGCATGTACTCTCCAGCATGGCAGTCTCAGGATAGAAACAGGCAGAAACTGCATGGCTTTTTCTGACCTAGCCTTGGGCCAGATTCCGGGTAGACCTTGTCTCTCCATAGGAGCAGGCTCAAAGAATCAATGGACGTATTTTAACCACCCCTATGCCCTCCTCACAGCACCTAGAACATTATTCCTCCAGGTCCACCTTCTCTGACAGGATTCTGGCTGCTCCAGCCCATCATATCCTTTCAGCTGAGGCTCGGAGTGCCTTCCTCCCATTCCCCTGGGGTGGTGACTCACCAGACCCCACCTCCCTTGGTTTGCAGCTGCAGGGGGCCTAGGTTCTGGTCTGGACTCTACAACTGTGTGATTTTAAGAAAACGATTTCACCTCTCTGGGCCTCTGTTTCTTCATCTGCAAAGCAGGAATTCAGAACAACCTCACTTCATAGACTGTTAGGATAAGAAAAGATAATGTAAATAGCACACTTCACCCATTGTAGGTGCTCCTGATTGTGGAAGAAATGACTGTGGGCAAGTCATTTTTTCTCTTGGAGCCTTAGTTTATTTCTCTCTGAAATGGGGATAATTCCCCTATCCTGTTTCACCATGCAGATGAGAGAATTCTTAAATGGGCTGCATGGAGGGCCAGCCCAAAGGTCAAACCCTGGCCCCACCTGGGCGAGAAGACCCTTTTGTCTATGCCCAGCTGGGGTGGATAAGACGTGCATGCCAGGCAGCCAGGTGTGACCCAGAGCCGGCAGGCAGGCAGGGCAGGGCTGCTATCTACCCAACTGGGTCTTATCAGATCCGGGCTGGCCACAGCTGGGCCTCATGAAACAAAGAAGCTTTAAGAACCAGGCTAGGGTGTGGGACTTGGGGCTGAGCCCCAGGAGGTGCAGCCGCCCAGGGGCCAGGGGGCCAGGGGGCCAGGGAGCCTGGGAAGGGGAGCTGCCACTGCCAACCCTGCCAGACAGATCTCCCCAGATGGGGCACCCTCCCAGGTAGGGAGCTGGGCCTGTACTCTCACTCAAAGTCCTCCACTGCTAGAGTCTGACCCTCCTTGGGGGGCTTCCCACTCGGACATTTCCCCCAGGCCCTCAGCTCTGCCTTTGCCGTGGGGTGCAACACTTCTCCCCAACTCCTATTTTGCAGTCTCCCTTCCTGGCACTTCTAGTACAAACTACACCCCAGTCCCTGAGGGTGTTCTAAACTTCCCCTCTGTGCATCAGCTCTTGATGATCCATCTGCTTACCCTGCCCAAGTCACACATGCCCCTGAAGGCCCAGGCCAAAGCCACCTCCAGGAAGTCTCCAGGCATTGTGCATCTGGCTCCAGCCCCTGTCTGAGGGCTCTGCTCTTCCTCTGATGTCACACTGTTTGGAGCTTCTTTCCAAATCTTCATTCCTTGCAGAATCAGCTGAGCCTAGAAGCCCAGGCCTATCAGACCAGAGTTTACAGTCGTACTAGTTGTGCACTATACCAGGGCTCTAGGCTGAGCAGGCAAGGGGGGGCTGAAATCCAGATGTGCTGCATGGCCCAGCATGCACCCCGTACTAGGCTGTCTTCTAAATGGAATTCCTCCTCCTGGCACCAGACCAAAAGAATAGCCTTTTCTAGTTGGTTGTCCCCGAGGGGTAGCTTTTTGCTATTTTTCAATGGAAGGCGCCTATTTCCAGTTGCCATACAGGGGCCATAGGTGCTAGCAGCAGGCCTGCTGCCTAAAGGACTACAGCTTAGCTTTGAGTTCAGCCCTTTCCACTATAGGGCCACTAATTGTCAGAAGCCATTCTGCAGGCAGCACCCTGAGGCCTCCTCTGGGGGAGAGGGGTGAGTGCAGGCCCACAGGGCTTCCAAAGAACCTTCACTTACTGGGGCTTTCCAAACAAGAGTGAGGTGGCTGCAAAGCCAGCTTGGGGAGGGGGACAGCCAGGTAGAAGAGCTAAGGTACAGTGAGCCCTTGTGCTGAAGGCAATGGGAACAGGCGGCTCCAGAGGCCTCAGGATCCACTCTGGGTCTTACTGTCTCCAGGTCTCCCCGGGGACCTGTGGATTTAGGCATAGTCCCTGCACCTTGCCTGGATTAGCCTATTGGGGGCTATGGGTAAGTTTCTTCCCAATGCACTTCCAAGGTTGAGGGGGGCCAGGCAGAGAGAACAGGAGCATGGAGGGTCCCTTGAACCCTGGTAGGCCTTTGGGCAACAAGGAGAGAGGATACCTAATGGGAAAGCCCTAGACATCACCCTTACAGGTGAAACCACTAAAGACAAAGAAGGGCCAGGGTCAAGAGAGCTGCGGGTGGGGGAGCTGGACCACCTGCTTAAAAACCCCTGAAGTTGACTTGGGCCCTTTCCTCCCCACCACGGCTTATCCAACCTTGGCTTCAGTCCTGGCCATTCTATTGTCTAAACATTCTCTCTGACCCTACTGCCACCTCCCCAGTCCCAGTCACCAACTTCTCTCCCCAGTAAATGGACTCCCTGCTTCTACTATTGCCCTCCTAGTCTAACCTCCATCCTGTAGCCTGGTGAGCTTTTAGAAGCAATCTGGTCATGAGCCTCCCCTGTTCAAACCCTCTAGGTGCTCCCTGGCCCCTGAGATTGAGTCCAAATACATGGAACATGGGCTCTGTGTCATCTCACTCCTGCCTGCCTGCCTCGGCATTTGCCAAGCCCACATGCGTGCACATGGTTTTGCAATGCTGGCCTCATGGTGGTGCCTCTAAGCCCTCAGGCTCACTCAAGCCCCCAAGCCTTTGATGCCTTATTCGTCTTGCCTGCCTGGCAAATTCCTTCTTGCCTAGTTGTAGCATCCTCACCTTCAGGAAGTTTCCTAGTTACCAGCTGCTCCCTGCTGCTCCCATAGCCCCTGCAAGGATGTCAGTCACAGCACTTAGTGCACGGCATGGACATCCCTATTTCCCACCATTCTCCCTCCCTCCCTAGGGGTCCACTGGCGGCAGGCACCTATCGGGCACTGTGCCCGACACAGGGGCATCCAGTAAACATCTGCTGTGAGTGAAGATCACGGCTGTGGATGCAGCAGCCCTGGGGGCTGAGCCGGGGCCCAAGTGGAGAGGCAGGCACTGAATCTGCAACTGCCTGGGCCTGGGCACTGCACACAGCACAGGGGAGATTGGGGCCAGCACACCGCAGAGGTGAAAGATGACAGTCAGGCCATCTCTCCTTGTCTCCTCATTCCCCTGTCTCTATAGATCTGGACCCAGGATCCCCAGAAAAGCTGTAGGGCCCCACTCCCACCCTAAGGTTGGACTTTTGATGGCTTAAATTGGGACAAAGTTTTTTACTGAGGCTTTGTTTTTTTGAATCTTTATCTGAAGAACAGATGTGTTCCCTGAGGAGGCCCATCTGGAAGAGAAAGTTCTGGAGACACCAAATGGCTCTGTCTGCTGGACCAAGTGTACCCAGGCTCATCATGAGAAGCACCTTCTCTCTCTCCCCTTCTTCCATGATCTGGAAAGTCACCCACTCCATGCATCCACACTTACCAACAACTGTCATCATAATCAGATCTCCCTGGTGGAATGTCCACAGGGAGGGCAATGTGTGAATGAATGGACAAGGGCATCTTGACCTTGACCTTATATTTCTCACTGTGAGTTCATGGGCATTTTGGTCCCTGTGGGCCTGGTCAGTGAGTCTGCCACAGAGAGGTGGGGCTACTGCAGTTGTGCTGACAAAGCACATTTTCAGACCTGACATGCTAAGCATGACTCTCTGGAGATGACCCAGGTTGCCCAGGGAAAAGCTTGGTAGTAAAATAATGGGCCCAAGAGCCGGTCTGGAAGGATTCAAATCCTGCTTCTGTCACTTTCTGTGTAACCATGGGCAAGTTATTTAACTTCCTCATGCTTTTGTGTTCGAATCAGAAAATGATATTAAAGTACACACCAAATAGGGTTGTTACAAGAATTAAATGGGCTGCCCAGTGTAAAGATCTAGAATAACGCTAGCAAAGGTTAGTCTTCATTAAATGAGAGCAGTTATCATTATAGCCTATGGGGCCTATTTCTCCAGATGACACAGACCCCAGAGTAATGAAGTTTTCCCTGGAGTTTCCGTCCAGGGAGGCAGGGGTGGGTACGGTAAGAGTCTGAGCAGCCGTCCCCCACACTCCCAACATGATCGTCTCAGCGAGAAGACAAGACCCGGCAGTGGCATGCTTTAGCAACGGGCTCTCCGCGGTGGGGGAAGCCCTGATTTGTAGCATCTGCCAATTTCCACAGTGTCCATAGCCACCATGCCTATTTCAGCTGGCTCACAAAATTCCTGAAAATTGAACAGTTGTACCACTGGAGCTGGAATCTTAGCTTATCCATAGTGAGTACGGAAAAACTTGCCTTGGGGCCAGGCATGGTGGCTCACGCCTGTAATCCTAGCACTCTGGGAGGCCAAGGTGGGAGGATGGCTCAAGGTCAGGAGTTCGAGACCAGCCTGAGTAAGAGTGAGACCCTGTCTCTACTAAAAATAGAAAGAAAGTATATGGACAGCTAAAAATATATATAGAAAAAATTAGCCGGGCATAGTGGCGCATGCCTGTAGTCCTAGCTACTTGGGAGGCTGAGGCAGAAGGATTGCTTGAGCCCAGGAGTTTGAGGTTGCTGTGAGCTAGGCTGATGTCACGGCACTCACTCTAGCCCGGGCAACAGAGTGAGACTCTGTCTCAAAAAAAACAAAACAACAACAACAAAAAAACCTTGCCTTGGGATGGAGGGACTGACAGAAAGTAGAGGAGGGGGTCATCCTGTCTTGGCAAGAAAATGGGACCTCTCTCAACTAAGCAGTCCATAGGCTATTTGCCCTGTTTACGGTGTTGGTAAAAATAAGTTCCCGGGCCTCACTGGATCTATAAAAGACTCCCAGAAGTGGGGCCAGGAATCATCTTTAAATAACCTGCTCAGGTGACTGTGAGGTTTGAGAAGTGCTAGGCTAGGGGATCTCTAACCAGTCCAAGAAGTCAGAATAGGCCACAGACAAATGGGAATTCTGCAGAATCTTTGCAGGCTGCAGTCCATTACCAACAGTGAAGAGTTAGAAACCAGGCCCGAGGGCACACTGAGATGGTTCTAGTTGAGGAAAGTGACCATGGACTAATTACATCAGTTCTCTCTCTGGTCCAGCCATGTTTAGGGCAAACTTTGTGGTCAGTATGTAAAGGCCCTGCCCAGCACAGAGCACAGTTCACTGTGGGGACTTTGCAGAGCTCCTGGGTGAGAAATGGCCTGCAGAGTGGGAGCTCTGGAGGTTCCCCCCTTGGAGGAAGGTGAGCTGCGCCTCACCGAGGAGGGAGCAAAGCCTCATACGGACACATCTGTGGCTCCCAACTATGTTCATTGCCCCCCTCAGCATCCCGGACTCTATGGCTCTAACAACTTAAATAATTTTTATTACAAAAGGAAGAAAAGACCAAAACACCCCCCAAATTCTCCCATGGGATTCCCCCTCTGCGCCAATAAATAAGGTGGGGGAGACTGACTGGAGGAGGAGGTGGGGGTCATGGTTCAGCAGAAAAGGGAGCTTAGCCTGGGTGGAGGTGGCAAGGACACCCAGTCCCAGGCCCTAGGGTCACATTGGCTGGAACACAGAACTCCACTTGCTGACAGCAACAGTCTCTGGATGCGCGTCTTGAGGAGTGTGGCCGGAGGAAGGTCATACCTCAGGATGGCCAGGACACTGCCCCACCCCGTGGCCTTCTGGGTTTTGGGCAGCATTGAGTCCAGCCAGCTCTCTGCTGGCTTCCAGGGAATCTAGCAGCATCGTCTGAGGTGCGAGCCCACCTAATGGGGCCTAAGGCGGGTGGAATGGCCTCTCCGTCAGGGGAGGCAGTGTGTGAAAACTGCAGTGAGAGCTGGCTGGTTGGGAGCCTCTGTGCCAGCCTCATGGTCCCTAGGACAGAAGGACAGATCACTACCCCTCACCAGCTCAGCTTGCAGCTCTATCACTACACCAAGATGGGGGTGTGGGACACTGGTGTTGCCCAGTCAAGTGTCAATGGTGTATCTCCATGGTGGAGGAGATGGCAGGAACCAGTGCCCACAGCTCAGGTCCCTTCCAGGGCCAGCACCCTCCTGGTTGGCAGGCCTCTGGACTCAGTATGGCAGTTCCGGGAGGGCAGTGGTGGGGTTCTTTCAGCTCCCTGCCCCAGACATGCCCAGCGGGTGGAAGCTGCCCTCTTCTAGCAAGAGACGCCCCAGGCGGTAGAGCAGCTGAGGGTACCAGTGCACACCCTCTCCCGGGGTCCAGCTGCCCCACGCCAAGCTGTGAAACAGTCGAAGGGGCCAGAAGGCCAGCTGAGCCAGCTGGTGGTCAGCCACGGCTGCAAAGCAGGAAGCCACCACATCCTCCACCACCACAGTCCCGTGCCTCGTGAGTGGGGCATACGCCCCAAGGGCCACGTGTGTGGAGACAGCTGCCACTCGCGCAGGCTGAAGACCTGGCATCCCGGCCACCAGCACATACTGGCCAGGCTGCACATGGCTGGCAAATGTGGCCCGAAAGCGGGCTGCTGGCTCTGTGTGATTGTCAGCCGTAAAGAGCAGGTGAGCGGGTGTGAGTGCCAGGTGGCGAGGGGGGTCCTGCGTCTCGATGACCTGGAAGGCTCTCAGCTTGTTGGGCTCGCGGTCCAGGAAAATGAGCACGTCACTGAAGGTGGGGCTCCCGTCCTCCCCCATGGCCAGCACCCGGTCTCCTGGCTGCACAGCTGACAAGGCCACACGTGCCCCACTCTCCAGGCGCACCTGGGCTCCAGCAGGGAAGCAGCCACCTGTCTTGGCTGCGGCCGAGTGCTCTGTGGGAAGAAGGGACATGAAGGTGTTACTGCTGCGGAGCTGAGCCTTCTAGCCACAGCGTCCCTCCCCTGGCCAGCCTGCCCAGCCAGAGCTCCTCTTGCTCCCAGAGAGGGCACCGTATCCTGGCCTGGCTTCCACCTGCCATGCAGGCTTGAACCCGCCCCCAAGCCCAGTGTGATCTCCTGCCCCCTTCTGCCCAGCCCAATCCTGTGCCCATGCCAAGAGGACACTGGTGTTCTAAGACCCAGTGGGTGAGAGAAAAAGGACCCTCCTGAAGCCCATGTGTTGCCCCCAATCTGTTCACATCCTGACAATGCTGTGAAAAAGTCAGAGGCCAGGCCTCAGCTGAGCCAGACGGTGGTCGGTTGTGATGTGACACCAGGAATGCTTCAGCCGTGGAGAGGGGAAGCTGCTTAGCTCCTCTGGGGTCTAGATGTCCTGTATTTCTCACCCCGTACTTAGAGGCTTCTAAAACATGGCCCTCTCAGACTGACACCCCAAGTTCTGTGCCAGAGCTGGCCCTTTGAGTCCATGGAAGTGAGAGGAGAGCCAGTCCATGGGGCGAATACAGACCCCTGGGGCAGCCTCCGAGTGAGCAGTCAGGTCAGGGGTGGATTGGGGGCAGGACACAGTCATCATCTTCACTTCATGTGCTGGGTCCTTGTGCAGGGACAGGACACAGTGGCATCAGCAGGGAGGAAGAGGAACAGTGTTTGGGGGTCAGGACTAAGGAATGGAAGTGGCCACTCTGGGAGGCAGCCCTGGGCCAGTATTCGCAGAATCAGGGTGGATGGGTCTTGAGGTGGACACAGTTGGCAGGGGACGTGCTAAGTGGAGGGGCCAGGCTGTGGCTGTGGGTCAGGGTGGGTTCACCCCTGGAGCCCAGTGAGGATCAGGAATACCAAAATGCGGGCCTGGGCTCAGTGTGCTGGGTCTGTGCATGAGACAACTACACGGTGCCAGCGTAGAGGGCTCAGCCCACAGCCAGGTGGGGCCAGGCTGGGACCCACACAGGAACCGTTCGAAGCACCCATGGCTAGGTTCAGTGTAGGTAACAGGGACACTGACAAGACTTGAGGGAGGGGCGAGGCCCCAGTGCCTGCCACTTCTGATCAACAAGGCGGCCGATCTGGGAAAATCCACTTTATTGAGTCCATTTTGTTTATTCTGGCTCTTGTGCTTGGCTTTGGCCCAAAATGTCCAGTTTCAGGGCCCTGGGGGGAGAGGATGGGGACGCCTGCGCCCCAGGGAGGCCTGACCTGCAGCTGGGTGGTGGGTTCTGAACCTCTGGGCTCCTGATCAGCCCTGCTGGTGTCTGGACACACCCTGGCCCCTGGCCCCTGCCCCACCATGCTCCTTGTTCTGCACCAGGCTGGGTGGGAGTCATGTCTGTCAGCCTGTCTTCCTCCATCTGTCCGGCTTGCTCTGTCTTGCACCTCCTGTGGCAGGGTCTGGACTGTGGACTGCCAGGTCAGCACCCAGCCGCGCTGGGACGGGGCCCTATCTCCCTAGGCTCCCCCATGGCACTACCCAGGGTGGGATGAGCAGGTGGTCATGTGCAGCCGCGGAGAACGCCGATGTCCTCTTCCCCGGGGTCCCCGCCTCCATCCCTGGGCAGGCCTCTTCACCTTTTCAGCCCCAGCGGGCACTGTGCCGCCTGCCCACGCCCTGCGGCCCCGGCCCCGGGCCCAGCCCCCTGGCGGCGGCTCACCGGACTTGACGGAGCAATGCACGTGGGCCTTCGACTCGTAATACACCCAGTCGAAGCCGGCCTCCACTGCCAAGCGTGCCAGCAGTCCATATTTATTGCGGTCGCGGTCCGACGTGGTGATGTCCACTGCGCGGCCCTCATAGTGCAAGGACTCCTCCGAGTGGTGGCCGTCCTCATCCCAGCCTTCGGTCACTCGCAGCTTCACACCGGGCCACTGGTTCATCACCGAGATGGCCAGAGAGTTCAGGCGGTCCTTGCAGCGCTGTGAGAGGAATGTGCGCGAAATTAGGGCGAGGAGCCGGCTCCCGTGCGCGTGCAGGCGCTGCCTCCCCATGAACTCTCCCACCGCACCCACTGGAGTTGGAAAACCGGAGGATGCTCTGTCCCTTTCCCTTAGGAACAGAGGGCCCTAATGTGCTCCCTCCCATTCTAGCATACAGCCTCTCCCAGGGATGGGGACCGCATGGTGGCGCCACAAATCTGGAGGGCGCATGGAGGCGCACACCTCGGGGTGCCCTTCTCTGATGGGTGATCCGCTTCCCTCTTGTGCTTTCTCTCCCCAGCTCTGGGTATCGGTCCCTGCCCACATAGGGCTCCGCCTTTTGCTACGCCTTTTGCGCGCTCGGTCCCTCTGTCTCGCCAAAGCCCGGAGGCAGGAGGTGGCCCGGGAGCCGACTGCCTGCGGCTGGCCTGCTAGGCGTGCAAGGCTCGAGGTGCCCAGTAGGTGTCACCGCAGCCTCAGGGCTGAGGCCCGGGACGCCCGGCTCCGGAGGCGCGGCAGGTGCAGAGCGCCCCGGCAGCGACGGGAGGAGGGGTGTGTTGGAGAGGAATCCCAGGCCTGCTTGGATCCCTCCAGAGCCACAGAGCGTTTCTGAGGGGTCCTTCTTATGATCCCAAACCAGCACGCACCCGCACCTGCACCCTAGATAAGGCAGCCCAGGAACTAGTAGGCTAGTGGGGGGCAACGCAAGGCGCGCCCGGTTGGTTGACAATCCCAGAGCCATCAGCACCTCTGCGCCAGTGGCCTGCCCCTGTACCGGAAAGGGACGGGAGAAACCGAGCTTCTGATCTCAGGGAGCCAGCTCCACGATCCTCATATGGAGGTGGGGTAGAGCCGCGCCCTGGGGGAAGGATGGAAAGGGACCATCCTTGATTGCTGCCTCCCGGTGTGTCTGGGTCCTGAGAGCCCAGGGGACCACGCAGCTGACTGGGGGAAGGGGAAGCAGGGCCGGGGCCTTGGCCTGCAGGAGAGGCGCCCTACCACCTGTCCTTGACTGTGAGGTACTAGGCGCCGCCAAATGTGGGCAGCCGATGTCTCAAGCTACCCCCACCTGCGGAGCCTGGGCCCCACAGACCCTTGGACTCGGCCTCCCAGGAGCCAAGAGCGGCTACAATCCAAAGCCGGGCCGGTCCTTCCTGGGGCGCAGCATGGCTGGGGGCGCTCACTGCGCGAGGAGGGAGCTCCGCCTGCTCCTTCCTGGCCCTTGTCGCCAGGCTTCTGGCCCCCCACCTATGTCCTCCCCGTGGGCCCAGCTCCCCGCCCCTCTCTCCCTCACCGCCCCCCCTTCGGGTCCAGAGCCCGGGCGTGCGCTGTCAATGATTGCCCAGCCCGTGGCCCGGATCCTTATCTGCATTCCTCGGCGCCCGGCCCGGCCCGGCCACCAGCCAACCTTCGGCCCCGACACCGGCCGGCCAGCCCCGGCGCCAGGGCGCATGCTGAGGGCCGCGGTCTAGCTGCTCTTCCTCAAGGATCTAGAAAGCCAGCTGCCTGCTTGTGGGGAAAGCCTCGGGAGACCCCAGTGGAAGGGGGCGTAGGTCTCTCCTCTCGAAGACCCGGCTGCAGGGAAGGAAGTTTGCGCCCCTACCCTTGGGCGGAGCGCGCGGGTCCTGCTCCAAGCCTGCAAAGACTAGCTTCAGCCCTGCTCCCTGCCTTCCTCGGGCATCCCAGCTCCTCCCTTCCACTCCTTCCTGTCCCTTCCAAGTCCAGGATCCCCTAAGCTCAGTCCCAGAGCCCAAAGGCCCCGGTACCCCACCCTTTAACCGCAGCCGCGCCGCTCAGCTCTCCGGACAGACATGTGGGCTCGCTCGGCGGGTTCCCTTTCCCACCTCCGCCTCCCTACTCAGCTCTTCCTTGCTTCCTTGCCGTTCCTTAACCCCAGACCCTGCCGGGACACTGCTCCAGGAGGGGGCAGCGCATGGAACCAAGAGCGCAGCGGGGTAGGAAAAGCCGTGGGGCTCTGGGAGCCCAGAGCTTCTTCGCCTCAGGCGTGCAGAATGGCTTCAAAATGAAGGGGGCACAGCTGTGCAGTTTAGGCCAGGAGGGACTGCGTGGGTCCCGAAGGCAAAGGAGGCAGCCGGATCGCGGTACCTCCGGGTGCCGTGTCTGGCCTGAGCTGCCAGCACTCTGGGGCAGAGGGGCCGCCGCCAACCTGCTGGGCTGTGGCTTGGCAGCGGGAAGCTCTTCTCGCAATCTCCGGCGGGCTCGGGAATGCCAACACTGCCGCCGGGACCCCTAGCCGGCCCATCCTGGGCACGAGGCAGCCGGGCTTGGCGAGAGGGGCAGGTGCCAGGGGGCGTGCCAGGCAGTCCAGAAAAGGTGCTGGGGGGCGGGTAGGGCCGGGCAGGTGCCGGTGCTTCGGCGGCAGCGCGCTAGGAGAGCGGATCGCGCTCACCTGGGTCATGAGGCGGTCGGCGCCTGTGTTCTCCTCGTCTTTGAAGATGATGTCAGGATTGTAGTTAGGGGTGAGTTCCTTGAAGCGCTCGGAGCTGCGCGCGATCTTGCCTTCATAGCGCCCGCTGGCGCCCAGGGTCTTCTCGGGCACGTTGGGGCTGAACTGCTTGTAGGCGAGCGGCACGAGTTTGCGCGGCGGCCGCCGGCGGCTGCCCACCACCCGACCCGGCCCGCAACCCCGTGCCGCCGGCACCACCAGCAGCAGCAGGAGCAGGCAGAACCGCAGTCGGGGCCGGAGCCGGGCGGGAGACATGGCCAGGGAGCCCGGGAGAGCGGCGGGCGAGGGCGCCTGGTGGGCTGATGGGTGGGCGGGTCGACGGGAGCGCTGCAGGGAATCAGGCGTCCGGGTGGCTCTGGGGGGCTCCAGGCGGGGGCGCCATGGGCGGCGCGGCGCGGCGCAGGGCCGGCGGGACTCAGGTGCGGGGCGGGGGCCTGGGGCCCTGGCTGGTGGCGGCGTGCTGTCCCCCTCGGCGCCTCGACTCTGAGCTGCCGGGCTCGCCGGCCGCCAATAAATAGGCCGGCCCGTTTGTTTTGGCAACGCGGCGGCGGCGGGGGGCGGCGGGCGGCGGGGCTGCGGGCCGCCGGGCTGGGCTGGGCTGGCCGGGCCGGCGGGCTGCAGGGCCCCGCGGTTAGCACCCCGGCCCGGCGGTCAGGCGGCTCGGGCGGAGCGGGAGCTGCTGCCGTCTGCGGCGCAGCCCGGGGCCGAGTGAGAGGGGAAATGGAAGAGATCCGGGCTCGGGCCCCGCGCAGACCGCACCCTACCCATGTCCCTGCCTCCTGTGCGCTCGACAGCGAACCTGCAGAAAGGGCAGCACAGCCTCCTCCCCCTCGGGCGGGCGGCCCCGGCACCAGCCAGCCCTCGTCCCGCTCGCTACACGGCCGCGCGTCCGCCCGCCCGCTGCCCTCTGCGCCCCCTGCACTGCCTGAGTTTGCCCTCCCCACCCGGACGCGCCCCACCCCGCCCTGGCCTCGCCTACCAGCTCCTCGCGGCTCTGGGGTGCCCCGCCAGGCGCAAACCTCCCGGACAGGAGCTGCCACCCCCACGGAGACCGCAACCCACGGCGCGGCCGGACGCGAGGGGCGGGGGGGTAGTGGCCGGACCGCACAGCCGCCTACGGTGTCCCCTGCGAGGAAGCAAACCCAAAAGGCAGGAGGCTGCTCATAACCTGGCGCCGGACCCTAGCCCAGGCAACGCGCCCTCTTCGCCTGGTGGAGCTGGGTTCTGTACCAACGCGGTGCACATCCCACGGCCTGAGCCTGCTGGGTGTGAAACTGGGGGTGGGGAGTGCAGCCTTTTGAAGAGTCAAATAGGGAGTTTGAATCTGAAACACTGTTAAAACAAACAACATCAAGTGGCAAAGGGATAAGCCAAGATGCAGAGAAGAGCAGCTAAAATGGTGACATCTACAGAACAAGGAGGAACCCCCACTGGCCATGTTAAAGAGAGGCAGCTGAAGACCCCAACAACAGGAGCTTGCAAAGAATGCCCAAACGATTCATAGCCACCCGCACTGCTACATAATTGCTCTCTGAGATCTACATTACAAATTTAAATGGGCAGAGAATATGTAGAGGTAGTCAGAGAAATGAACATGGGTTATGTATTTTAACATGACATTCAGAAAAGCTGAATGATTTTAGGATCCATTCTGCCAAAACAAGAAAAGGCAAATGTGCTAAAAACAGAAAACATCACCACCACAACACCAGACTATATATTTGGTTGCAATATATTCTACAAATTCAATAAGGATAGAAATAAAACGATAAGAAAATAAAAGTCTTAAAGATTCTTATTATTACAATAATGTTAATACAGTAGGTACCATTTTATTGGTACTTACATGCCTGACACATGGGAGCTATTGGATATTATCTTACTAAGTGTTCTACTTGCATTATCTAATTTAAACTCAACGGCCAAATGAGCGATTACTACCCACATTTTACACATGAAAATACTGGAGTTCAGAGAAGATAAGCAACTTGGCCATGGCCAAGCAGCAGTGACTGAAGTCCGTGGGGCTGACCCAGCCCCAGGCTTCACCGGTGCAGATGCAGCAGCCCCTTTCTCCGCGCAGGACTCATCCATTAGCACAACCTGTGTTTGGGGCTGGGGGAGCTTTTCACAGATTTACTTACACTCTCTGGATCAGTTTTGTGAACACAAATTCAGGATTGGAAGGGACTCAAAGAGGGTGTTTAATCCAAGCACTTGATAGTACAGAAAAGGAAACGAGGCCCATAGAAGGAAATTTAGGATGGGTCCACCAGGAGTGGAGTGGCGCCTGTGACTTGGAAACAAAAGGATTGCCTCCTTTTCTCCCCTTTGCCCGCACTTCCTCCCCACCCCCCATGTTCTTTCTTACATTAGCATTTAGATTCTGTTTCTTAGTCATAGATTAATGCTGCTTCTTTTTCTTGAAAGCTTTCCAAGTGCTTTAACTTGTACTTTCCAGGGCCCAAGAACTATCCCTGCACTATTCTCCATCTGCTTTCCCTGCTGTTCCCCCTACCTCAGGTTTCTGGGGCAGGGTCAAAACCTCTTCCAGACCAGACTAACAAGGCTCTCTGTTATTACACAGCTCCAAAAGAGAAAAGCCCATAGGCTTCTGAGGTCACCTATCCCAGTGTTTAATAATAATCCTCTAGAGAAGTTTGCCTTAAGTTCAATCTTTCTCCCTCCCTCTCTAAGGCAAATTCAACCCCTTTCCTCATTTTCTGGCCTTAGTGATTAGGGCTATTATTCTGCTTATTATCCCATAGGCATGGTCTTGAAGAGTTGTTAAATTTACTTTCAATCTTCTTTTCTCCAAGTGAAAGACAAGTTCTCTCAGAGGTTCCTAATTTATAGCCATTTTATTAGTTTTGCCATTCATCCTCTCATTTCTCCTCTCTTAACTGTGACTCTTTTCCTATTGGATACAAATGTGGTAAAGATCTGATGGGCGTGAAACAGGAAGTGCATGTGCTGCAAGTACTGCTCTAGCTTGGCATCAGGTGTGCCTCTGCGCGGCTGCCTTGTTGGCTGACACTGGGCTTCACCAAGACTAGACCCTCCTCTGCCAGGATAACTTTGGAGCAGTGTGTACTGGATGTGTACTGGAAGAGGCACATGGAGACTAGCATGTATCAAGCCTTTTCTCTGTGCCAGATGCTTTACACAATAAGTAAAATCTCCACAATAACCCTCTGTGCACTGCAATTATTATTCTCATTGTACAAATCTACAACTCCAAGCTCTGGAAGTAAAGTAACTTGCCTGTGGTCCCACAGACAGTTCCCAGCTAAAATTTGAACCCAGAGCTTCTCTACTCCAAAACTATACTCTTTTATCAAGACACAATGGTGCTTCGAGATCTGAATCTCAAACTTTGGTATCAGTCCAATCTCCTTCAGTGGAGGAAGGGGCAGAAGACAGCGGAGATTGGAAGCACCATGGTTTCTACAGCAGTGACCTGGAGACTCTGAATCCCAGCTGGGCCTATGTGCCTTGGTCATTTCTTGGCTGCCTTTGTTCTCAGCTGTTCGGTAGATGCAGAGTGACTTTTGAATTGGGCCAGTCCCCTAAACCTATTAAACAAAACCTGGCTCTTTTTCTGGTCATTGCCAGGCTCTGCCAGCAGTAAAACTGGAGAGTGGCCATGTGCCATTCTGGAGGCCTCAATGGCCTGGGCCATCTCTTGATCCCATCATTAGTAGCAAGCTGCAATGACAAAGCCGCATCAGGGCACTTCAAATCCAAGACCTGGGCCTGTTGATAAAAATCACTTTCTTCTCTCCCCTTTATATCTCTTCTGCCCCTCAGCCAGCTCTGTTTTGAAGAGAACAAATTTATTGCTTTTGGCTAATATGATTAAATTTTTGTTTAGAAAAGTGAAAGCTGGAAAAATATATTGGAAACAGAGAAAAATACACCATAGAACCTGATAATTTAAACATTTGTTTAGTAGACTACCATGTTAGTATTTTTCATATATCTCAATGTAACACTATAGTAAAAATATAGAAAACTTACAGTATATAAGTATATTCATCTATATGTGAACATATAAAAATATATAGCATATATATATATATTCACACACACATACATACTGCCTAGATCCATTCTTTTATAGTCAACTAGTCTTTTTCCTCCTAATCCTGCCACTTAACCAGATCAATCCAGCTCTAAATCCAAGGGTGCTGAGCCACAACCAGACAAGTTTCAGGAATGCAGTTAGTCAAATGTCCTCCAGTGACTCAGTGCAAGCAGCCCTGGCTCAGTAGAAAGAACACTACTAGACCTGGAGGTGGCAGACTCGTGCCTGAATACTGTCTTTGCTACCTTCTACCTGTGTGACTTTGGGCAAGTCACTTAACCTCTCAACTTCAGTTTTCTCATCTATAAAATGAGAATAATATCACCTTTCTCATAGGGTTGTTAGAGAGGGTTTAAAAATACAAGCTGTACAGTACAAATGTTAGTATAATTCACTTTTAACCTCTGCTAGGTTTGCTTAGGGGTAGCAGTTGTTCTCTGATTCCTATTACCTGTCCAGGGAGAATATAGCAAGATGCTCCTGTGTGTGTGCCCCAAGACAGCAGTGGTGATTAGAAGGCCCTACCTCTTTCCATTAGGGAGCATCTACCTTGACACGGTAGTGTATAGGCACATAGGATAGAGAATGCAAACAGAAAAGTAGACAATATAGTTGTTGTCCTTAAGGAATTTACTGTTTAACCTTAAAGAAAATCATGAAAGTAAATGGCAATTACAAACCCCAAATGCCACTCATAAGTGAGTAGAGAATTGCACTATAAACTAGATAGGTCAACAGATAAGATGAATTTGGTCTAGGAGAATATGGAATTAAGAAACAATTAGCCTAGAGTTAGACCTCTTGGATGAAATCAGTTCTGAAGGAAGGAAGGCAATGGCTAAAAGGAATGAAGAGGATAGTCAGGAAAGGGGACCGGCACAAGCAAGATAGTGGCCCTAGTAATGATGAAGAGCCAAGCTAGATAATCTAGGCAAGGGCGGAAACCGTAATATCATCTCACGAAACCTTCACCAAAACCTCATGAAGTTGACACCATTATCTTAATTTTACCAATGAGGAAACTGAGGTTCAGAGCGTGCATGCGAGGGAGTTGGAGTCAGAATCCAAGCCTGTTTGACGCCATAATAACACAGTTTCTTAGTGAGTGACTCCTAGGGCAGGCAAGCTGGGTTGTTGACCTCTGTTCAAGTCAATAATTTTCTCTTCTAAATCTAAGGAACTGTTTTTCCTCTTTCAAGAGTTCTTACCTTTTTCTTCGGCTTTTAAGACTTCATTCTTTATTTGACTGACCATTTCCCCAACTGGTTGGGATCACTTGGACTTCTATTGTTGATTTTTTGAAGAGGTTAGCAACTCCGAATTTGGCCCATATGCACAAATGAAAGCATGCCTGTTTTTCAAACCTCTGATCAGTCCAGAACACAACTGGAGATCCAATTAGAGCCACTCAAAATTAACAATGCTTTGAAAGCTAGCTATTGATTAGAAATGGGGATGTCAAGTTGCCTTTGCCCAAACAATAAGCTCATTACAAGGTACTTCAGAGACAGTCAGGCACTAAAGACCTTGCTTTGATGACTTTGAAAAGTTAGGGAAAGGCAGCAGAATTAGTTACAATGAGTGTTTTCCCCTCAAGTCAGGGACTAAAGATTGTGGGAAACTCTCATCTTACAGAAAGGCATTTGTGGATAGAAAGACATACATATAAATATATTTCTGGTTTTTTTTTTTTTTGTTTTTTTTTTTTGAGACAGAGTCTCACTTTGTTGCCCGGGCTAGAGTGAGTGCCGTGGCATCAGCCTAGCTCACAGCAACCTCAGACTCCTGGGCTTAAGCGATCCTACTGCCTCAGCCTCCCAAGTAGCTGGGACTACAGGCATGAGCCACCATGCCCGGCTAATTTTTTTTTTTTTGTATATATATTTTTAGTTGGCCAGATAATTTCTTTCTATTTTTAGTAGAGACGAGGTCTCACTCTTGCTCAGGCTGGTCTCGAACTCCTGACCTCGAGCGATCCACCCGCCTCGGCCTCCCAGAGCTAGGATTACAGGCGTGAGCCACTGCGCCCGGCTATAAATATATTTCTGTACATAAGTTTATAACATGTTTACTAACTAGTGAGCTTTATTTCTACCTTAATGTCTCTATTTGGGAAGAAATTAGTTGCTTAATAGAAAACTTTAGAAAATGCTAGTTTAGTGACTATTCAGTAAGGGTGGGTACCACTCCTTCAATACTCAAGTGACTACGTTAACATGCCACCCCTTAACTAGGTGTCTGGATGTTGCATTTTTTCCCTCTTTCCCAAGAAGTCCTGGGTTCCAATCCCTTTCCATCTCATAGGTAAGAAGCTCATCCGGCCGGCATGGTGGCTCACTTCTGTAATCCTAGCACTCTGGGAGGCTGAGGCGGGAGGACCGCTCAAGCCAGGAGTTTGAGACCAGCCTGAGCAAGAGTGAGACCCTGTCTCTACTAAAAAATAGAAAGGAATTATCTGGACAGCTAAAAATATATATAGAAAAAAATTAGCCAGGCATGGTGGCACATGCCTGTAGTCCCAGCTACTCAGGAGGCTGAGGCAGAAGGATTGCTTAAGCCAAGGAGTTTGAGGTTGTTGTGAGCTAGGCTGATGCCACAGCACTCTAGCCCGGGTAACAGAGTGAGACTCTGCCTCAAAGAAAAAAAAAAAAAATCAAAAGTCAAACCATCATACGTTGGGGACCATCTGTAATAATAATAATGTGTCAGAAGGTAATAAGGAAGGACTACGAGCAAAACTCATAAAATAGGGTGAAACAATTGCGGGGTGCAACCAGCTTGTTGGGGGAGGAGGATGCAAGGTCAGAAGGCAGGTTGCTCCATTAAGTAGAATGGTCAGTATAGGTCTCACTGAGAAGGTGCCATCTCAGCAAAGACTTGAGAGAGGTGAAGGTTTCAAGTGGATACCTAGGGGAAGAGCATTCTGTGCAGACAGAACTGTGTAGAGCAAAGGCTTGGCATGTCAGAGACATAGCAAGGAGACCATTGTGACTGAAGAAGATAAAGCTGGGGGCCGAGGAGGGGCGTGCGGCAGGGAGATGGAATGAGTGAGCTTGACTTTCTACTTTCTGATCATAAGGGCATTTTTTAAACTTTTTATACAGCTCAGAGTAAAGATAATTTACCCTTTAAAGAGATCTATGTATTGACATGTGAATACAGACCCAACATAGTTAAGTAAAAGTAGGCAGCAAAACAGTATTTATACACAGGATTCTTTAAACTTAAAAAACAAAGAGAGACACATTGTCATAGCTCTACTTCATGTACCTGGAAAAACTGGAGGAAAACTCTAACTCTATCCTTTAAATATAACTTTGTATTGTAGGCTTATTGAAAACAGGGAGTATGTCTTTGCAGCCATCCAGCAAGCATAAAGCCCCTGTTAGGGGGATGCTAGCGAATAAGCACTCAGTAAATACATGACTTGAGTTAATGCCTGTTTAATGCTTCCTGTTTCTTGTTGAATATGGGCTTCTCTATCTCATTCCCAACACATTTCCTACAAGCCTATGCCATTTCTCTGATTCCTTTGTAGTGATCTGGAATGTTTTCCAATTGGATTTTCCTATTTGCAATTCAAGTCTATGAACAACATGAGGTTTAAGCAACCAAGTGGCTTCCTAGATCCCGGTTCCTGGTCAGTAAATGGCCTGTTCTGTGGAGCTTCCGATGCAGCTCTGTCTTCCTGTGGAGTTCTTCCCATTAATTATCCAAGGTGCTTAACTGTTGAAATGTTTCCCATCATCTTTAGATCATTTTGATACCAGTTTCTCTACCTGTTTCAATTCCATTTGATGACTGCCATTAAGTTATTTTTGAGATTCCCATCCAGAAGCATGTACACCTCTTATCTTAGATTCTCACTGCCAGGAACTGTTTCACAGATGTCTTCTGGTGGGAAGCTTAGCTCTCACCAAGCAGTCCCTGCTTCAAAATAGCTTTGATGAGTGACCCACAGGAGCCATGCTAGTCCCTGAATCATCGCGCAGCACCCTAGGTGAGAAACGTCCTCAAGTGTTCTCTGCTATTGCTCCGCCCCCACCCTATATGAACAGATTAAGTAAATAGTTTCGTTTGGCACTGCTCTGCTATTTTCATTCTTCAAATCCTAAAAATGCACATACACTTTGACCGTTCAATAGTCCACAGTGCTGGTACTGGGGCCTCACTGCACTTCACCTCATTGACTGGTGACACCTCCAAAAGCACTCTGGCTGCACCTTGTGCCCAGTGCACCCTGGTGCATGACAGCCAATTCTAATACAAACTCAAAGTCAGCCACTTCACAAGCAGAGTGCCTTAGCAAAAGGAACCTTCTCTGCCTTTTGCCGCACATATTACTGTGTTAAATTTTCCCCTTAGCACAATCCAGACACTGCATTTCTTAAATTCAAAATACCATTGTACAGCTTTTCCTTTTTAAAGGATCTATTCCCTTTGACCTGCTATTCTAGTTATGTAAATTATCCTGCCACATTTAATTCATACCTACTACAGAGAGCAACACAATGGGACATGACCACTACCAGAAAACCACTCAAGTTGGGTCATCAGTATCACCTTCATATATCATCACACTGTTATTATTGATATTGCTGTTAGGTTACTAATGAAACAGAAAATCTTTATTACCAGCCAACGAGTACCTTCCCACTCCTCCCATATGTGACATAGGACCAATTGTGCCCTGGGAGCACCAGGTGGCAATAAGAAGTGAAACTGGCAGTCTCTCCTTCTCACGTGGTGTTAGGCTTCTTCTGTCTTGAGTAAGGAAGCTCCTTACCACCCAGGATTCCCAGCAGTCCTGCTCTTGACCCCTGAGCGAGACTCACACCCTGCAGGGCTTCCCTACCAGCTTCAACCCTTCTCCCCACCCCCTGCTCACCCTTCAAGGCCTGAGGTGGGAGGCAAAGGCAGGATGGAGTGCTAGTCAAGAGGATTACCCTTCCCCTACTCCATTCCCCCCTCTCCTGTCACCAATTTCTGACTGGCCCTCAATCCTATCAGGGGTCCATAAAGCTAGGAGGACTCTGGCCCGGGAGAGGGGGGTAGGGGTTAGGCAAACAGGCCAGGGAGGCAGTTGGTTGAAATTTAACCACAATATTCTTGGTCTCTATTGTTCTGAGTGAGGCCCAATATTTCCACAGCAGGATTATAGGATCTGATTAACCATGTTAGACAACAATGCTGAGCTGGGATGGGCTTCCCCTTCCAGCTGCCAATATGAAAAAGTAAATACAACACCCAGATTTCAGAAGGGACTCTCAGCAGCCCCCGAACCCTACTTCCCAATTCGCACCCCACTACTGTTTTTAGCCCCAAAATGGGGGGAGGGAGGAAGAGTGTGGCACTGCATGCTCCCTTAACTACTGGCCCTTGGCCCAGCAGGACAAGTAATCCTGGCACAATCTTCCCAGGTGAGTCAATGGCTGTGTGCTCCCCACACCCTGGAGTTCTTCCAATGTCTCTTCCGGGTTCCCCTGGTAGGCTAGCCCAGATTCTCCAGAACCCACAAGAGTTGGGCGCTGGGAGGCTAGCACTCACTCAAAGGGGCCTGGGGGGTGGAAGGATAACAAAATCTGTTGGGCTCCAGATAGAGAAACTGAGTGAGGGTGGGACTTAATAACTCAAAAGGGCCACTAAGCCTTTGCTAGAATACTTTGGTGTTACCCAATGACTTCCCATGCGCCAGGGTGGAGAAATGAGACCCCAGAACTGAGGGGCTACACAAAAGGGCAGCGTACAGAAAGTCTCAAAAGACAGGAAAGTATTCCTCCAAAGGTTCTGGGATGCAAAAGAGGAAAGATGGACTTCTAGTTCCTCAAATAAGACGGGTCCCTTCCCCTCACACACAGACAAGCTACCTTATACCCTCGCCTCACTAGATGTTTCCCCTCACGGTGGATCTTCTGAGGCCCTGGCCAAGAGAACAAGGAAGAAACAGAGCAACAAGGAGTCCTGGGCCAGAGTATCCTGTGGCAGCTTCCAGGGTGGCCACAGCAACTAGGGAACCCCCTTCCTTCCAAAGTGTGGGCTCCCTTCTCTTCCTGCCTCCCCCTCTGTGCCTAAGGACCTAGTGTAGTCCATTACAATTTTGCCGGCCCACACATCTACAGATGTTAGTAACAGGGACTAGGAACCAGGTTCTTGAGCTCTGAGTGTGGGGGCTTCCTTGCAGTATGTTACTTACTCCTCCTGAAGTTTCTTCTTCAGGAAAATTAGAAGATAGGAACGACTTCAGAGCAGAGCTTAGAAAAACATATCCTGATTGTATCAAAACCCAGTTAACAAAGTTATACCCTTTAATAGTATACCACCACAGTGAAATTTTCTGACTTAGGATTAAAAACTGACCCTGTTCTCAAAGAGTATAATCTAATGAAAGGATGAAAACCAAAAAACACAAAGGAAATATGCCTATCAGCACAGACTACATTAGTAGCACAAATAGCGAGGGGAAAGCAGAACAGGTCAAATGAGCTTACCATATCACAAGGAAGGGTCATCGAGAGGATTTAGGTTGCCCCTACACTCTCTGGAGCCAATCTTCCTAGTTTTGCAAGTAGGAGAAAATGAGGAACAGAGTAAGTGGCGAGAAGAAAATGCCCCTGGTGACAGTGTCAGGAATGAGACCAAACCCAGAACCAGGAGGAGAGGCACAGCCTTTTCCATCCCCCACTCCTCCCGCCGTCTCTGTGCAGAGAGGACACTGGGGCTCCTGTTTATCTCCCAACAGACCTGGGCTAAGGAGGGTAAAGCCTTGGGAAAATGGGAGGTTTAAGTGACCAGCAAGGAAAGAAAAGGGAGTCCACACGTCCCACAGGATAAAAACGAGCAGCAGTAGAGCTGAGTACTCAGGAGATGCGAGCATCTCTCCTCCCCGCAGTGCTGACTGGAGATGCCCTGCCCCAGGCCTACGGAAGGATCCTATTTGGAGCGGGGGATGCTTGCCCAGTCCAGAGCACAGGAGTACGGGTCTCACCCTTTGCCACCGTACACCCCAGGACTTCCAGGGCTAGCTCCTTGGAACTCAGGGGAAGATGGAGACTAGAGACTTTCTTCCTCCCTTCTTGATAACTTTACTATCCTTTGGAAACACTCCTCGATCTGGGAGACTGGCTGCCTGGTGACAGGAGAAGAGAATGACCCTGGTGGGATTTTCCAGGACCGGGCTTGGGCTCTGCTTTTAAGGGTTGCTGGGAGTGCCCTCAGTGAGGCAGAGAAAAGGAGGTGCTACTCAGGTAGAGTGCAAAGGGATGAGGCTTGCTCTCCCAGCGAAGTGTGCCTGTCCTAGCTGACTGTGGGGGGACCAGCCAGCAAGGCCAAGTAGGCCTTGCAACCTAGGTGGCGCTATTTCTCTACTTTTTAGGTCAAATTCCTGCAGGAACTTCCTCGAGGTCCCAAGTCCTGCTCCTGGTTTGCTGGCTTGCTCGTGTAAACCACCTTATATTATTTTTTTTTCTAAAAATACTCCAAAGCAATTGAAAGAGTCCCTTCTCCCACCAGCCAGCCCCTGGCCCCAGCCCCGGCCCCGGGGAGCGGGCGGGTAGGCGGGGAGGTGGGCCACTGCTTTATTAAACACAGGGAAAACTAATATTTACGGAATAAAATTTATGGAGCAGCCACGAGAATTCGACCCTTTTATGTGCATGTGGAGTGGGGGTTGGGCCAGGCTGGGGGCCTCAGGGAGGGGCCCAAGCCAGGGGGCAGGGCTGGAATACAGCCTGGCTAGGCCAATTTGTCAAAGCAGGGATTTCCCTGGAGCTGCCTTGGGATGAATGATTCTCAGCCACCACCCCTAGCTTTGGGGGTAAGGGCTTCAGGGCAAGAATGCCTGAGTCGGGGCCTCTGGCAGCAGTGTTTCTCTAAGGACCTATTTAAGCAAAACCCCGGTGGAGGCAGCGAGCCTTGGGAATAAAGGGGGCAGCGGTGGGAAGGTTCCTAGGTGTACTCTTAACCTTTTTAAAAAGTCACACATTCTTCTGAGAACATGAACAAAGTTATGCTTCTAGGGTTTTACCTACAATTTTAGGGGATTCACAGGCCCCTGGGTCCCCTGTGATTAAAAATTCCTGCTGTTGAGGCTGTGCTCTGAGAGCACAGGGAGTATCCAGGGTGAAGAACCCATTTTCTCTCCAAGCTTGCCGGGGAGGCCTTTCCATTTTCCATACAGTCTCACGCCCTGTGGACACTGAAATCTGGCTACCTAAATTGGCTGAAAAGAAACTAAGGCAGAAAGCGAGCCAGCTGACAGATTGCTTTTACACAGTTCCCAAGTCACTTTGATGACCATCAGGACCACAGGGCACACCCTGGGGGACTGTGGTCTAGTGGTGAAGAAAAGTTATCAGCAGCAACTGGGAATGAGCCCTGGTGGAGCTTTCAGACTCTACTACCAGGGAAAGGCATGGCGGTCAGTCCTGGAGTCTTCAAGGGATCGTGCCTTGAAGAGCCCACAGGCAGTACAGCACCCTATTAAAAGGAGGCAGGAGCATAGGATAATGATGTTACAGTGGAAGATTGGAAAGAAAGACCTGACATCCTTCTGGGAAATGTTTTCATTAATGTATATAGTAATGCTGTCTGGGTTCAAATTCGGGCTGTCACTTATTACCTTCGATAAGTCACTTAATCACTTTAAAACTCAATTTCCCACTGGGTTAGCAGTGTCTTCCTGATACGAGGTTGTGAGGATTCAATGTCAGGTGCATATTAGAGTAGCTAGTATACATTAACTCCTCAATAAACATTAGTTGTTTATTATTGTTTTTCTTATTATAATAATTATTTTATTATTGTTTGATCATCCCCTCCCCATGACTAGACATCAGGACAGAAACACCAGTCCCACAGCTACAGAAGACATATGAATGCGGAGGCATCTGACCATCCAAAGTAAATAAACCAGAGAAGGCCTCTGTATTATGCTCCTGACCCCTTCCCCTACCTACCAGTTCCCCATGAATGAGTTCTATTTTTGTTCCTGTCTCCACAGGGTAAAGTTTCAGATGGTCTTCCCTACAGAGGAAAACCTAGCAGAGAAGGTCAGGAGACGCTGCCAATTCTGGGGTGACGCAGAGTCGACTCTCCTGTCTAAGATCCTGCCTATCTCTCGCAGCCTGTGCATTTTTTCCTGTTAGGCACTATTAGTTCTAGAGGCCCGTTCTGTTGTCCCTGGGAACTCCTGTGGCCATTTCCTGTTCCTGTCATCTTTTCCTATCTTTCCTAGTTCTTCTAGTTACCTGTTATTTGAAGTGGAGTGGAGAACAAGAAAGTAAAAATTCCTTTTTCTCCCACTCCAGTGGGAACCTACGTCGGCCCTAGTGCTTGAAGCTCTTTGTAATTTCATCCCACACTGTGGTTTAACCTGTTGTCTCACCTTGGAAACAAACAGAAAAACATATCCAAGTCTGGCATAGGAGAGCAGCAGTCACTGGTCTGTCTTGTGCCCACCATGAAGAGAATTCTTGAGATCAAAGTTTCTGAATGGAGGCTTAGCTTAGGCCTCGGAAAAGAAGTTTAAGAAGAATCCGAAGCATTGGACTGAGGGCACAGACTCATCCAGAGATAACAGTGAGGTGGAGCCCAGTGAAGTGAGGTGGGTTATGAGTTTCACAGAATAAGTGATCTCAAAAGCAGGGGGGTGTGAGTGCTTTTTATTCCACACTAAAGAGAGAAGTGGGTCTCTGAGGAGTCTCTGGGACTGGCTAGAGACTCTTGAGAAAGATAGCCATGGCTTCCTGCGCATGTCGTGCCTTTTTGCTGACCTGCCTAAAGTCCATGGCAGGGTCCTGGGTCTAGAGAACCTCCGCCAAAAGAGAGGAGGGTATGAGATTCTCAGAGACTGGCTTCCGCTTGAGTAGGGAAGGCCAATGCCCAGTGGGTTGAGCCAAGCTTCCCTTGGTTAACAGTCCTCATTCAGGTGGCCTGTCAACAAGAACTTCAGTTCTCTTGCCCTTATAGTGAATTCTGACCGTATAACCCTGTTTTAGAGATGTTTCTGTCATGCAAGCTCCTTTGAAGGAGAAGCTTGGAAGCTATTCTCCAAGGCCATCCTCAGCAGCTGAGACCATGCCAGGTTAACTGAAGAGCCCCCTTGGCTTCTTCCTCTTGAGCTTTGACAGCTGAGGTCTCTGCGTAGGGCCTGAAGTACCCTAGAAAAAAAGGAACCCAAGTTAATAGGGGTTTTGAAGCAGTTCCACTTAATTTAGGAAAGGAACTTTCTTCTTCTCATGGCTCCTAGTTAGGATGAGACCTTCTTGAAGTATCTGACATGGGTGTTTTGAAGTCTATGTCAGTCAGTAATTGTGATATAAGACTCTGAGCAGGGGATGCATATGTCCCTTCTCCCCCAGTGAACCACCTCACAGACCACCACTGGGAGTGGGATAAAGTGAAAAGGGAGTCGAGGTGCATCATTTAGTACTAGAACTGCAGAGAGGAGACAGCAGGGAAAGATGTGACAGACCATGACTCTCCATCTAGACATCACAATTTGGATGCCTGGTCACAAATATCCCTCAATATTGTTGAGGCAGTGTCAACTAAGTAGCAATTACAGGAACCACTGGCTCAGGGGCTATAGATGTCAACTCCTCCAGCTCTCAGAACGCCACCCAGGAAGCTGCTCATGACTCACTGTGGGCTCTTTCTGCAGTGCTGAGAGGGCTGGTGCTGAGGAGACCGGTTGTTCTGGCTGGTTAAGAAACTGGCTATCGACTCCTTGCAGGAAGGTACTGCTTGAGGTCTGAGGGTCTCCTGAAATCAGAACGATCAACAGAAGATAGCGATAAATTCCTTCTTCTTACCAGGAGGACAATAGCATTTTTCAAGCATTCTGATAAACGCCAGGGTTTGGGCTGGATTTCCAGATGCCTTGCAGAAAGCCCTGTTTCTATTACACAATGAAGACTTCCCAAGCCCACTTTCCACAGGTAGGATAAGAGTTTCCTTGACTCAGAATAGCCAACTGTTTTTCTACACATTCCCTGACACGTCTCAGGTAGGGAGATTAATCTTTCTCCTGGTTCTCTCACTAACCCTCCTGACCACCTACACCAGTGCCATCTAACAGAACTTGCTACAGTGATGGAAATGTTCTGTATCTGCACTGTCCAACTTGGTAGTCGCTAGCCTCATGTGGCTACCCTGAGTACTTGAAATATGGCTAGTGCAAATGAGGAAATAAATTTTTAATTTTTTATTCATTTAAATTTAAATAGTCACACATGGCTAGAGCAATCATATTGGACAGCACGAAGCTAGACCCTAACTCTAACCTCAGGCATACCAGGCACCTCTGGGTACTCACCAGTGTCTTGATGCTTCTGTCCCACTTGGACCTCTTGTTTGGTGACTGCCACATAGAGACTCTGCAGATCCAGGACAAAGGGTCTTCCATCACCGATGCTGCATGCCTCTGGTAGTTTCTGTAGAGGAAAGAAGATGCTGTCACTGGTTACACTGTATATAGTCAGCGAAAAGAGATCTGATCCCACTGGCAGAAATGGCACTACCCCCGGAACACATTTATATAAAGCAGTTACATCCAACAGAGGGCGTCCACACCCAAGCCTGTTGGGACCAATATAAGGACTTCTTGGGAGGTCTTCTCCTCTGAAGGGCAACTCCAAACATTTCCCCCAATCCTTAGGTCTACCATGTTTTCCCATGAGTACCTCATAGGTCTCTAGGCTCTTTCTTCCAAAGGGATGACTTCTCAGAGGGCAGTTTTAGAAAATCACCTTTCCTACATTGTCCCTGAGTTATACAGAGTACTATTTTGTACAGATTCCTAAACTTCCACACTAGAGAGAGAAAAAGGATAAAATCCAGGACAGGGGAGAGAGAGCAAAACGGGAATGACAGACCGACAGACAAGAAAAAATCATGCAGTTGTGTCGCTCAGTCAGAGGAGCTGGGAGAAATAAAGTCGGCAGAGCTTCTGAGGCCCACCTGCCATTTTATATTCCCCACTAAAATCCCATTGTGCTTTACTAGAATCCACACTCTCAATGGGGGTGATATTGTCCCCAAAGGGGTGAAAACTGGTTTTTGAGGGGTGAAAAAACACACTCTTTTAAAATATAAAGCACAGATAAACACACGGTACATAAACAGATTTTTGGTATATCTGTGGCATTAAAATTTCCTGAGAGTGGGTGACTAGGGGAAAAAAAGTCTCAAAAGGTTCCTTAGGGAAGTGATAATGAAAAAAGGACTGAGAAACACTGCTATAAGTACATTATATTTATCTGTTTCCTTCACCATGGAATGAACTGTGGATTTATATCCACAGCAAAATGCTTTGCCTAGTTGTAGTTTCATATACTTGGCTGAACTGAGTTGAAGTAATAGCTGAAGACTGAACAAAGTACAATAAAAATGAGATGAAAGAGTATGGTGTCCTGCGATTCCAAACCTGGCTGCACTTTAGAATCTTGGAAAGGGCCCAGAACGACGTCACCTGTCCCTATGTGTGCAAATCATCATGGTTTCCAGCCCAGTTAGCCGGTCCCCAAGAGCAGCCATGTTGGCAGCTCACATGGGAACCCACCCAAGAATCCTGGATTGGCCCATATCTCATGTCAAGGGCACCTTTTTTTTTCTACAAGGGCATTCATTTCTGAAAACCCTCTGTGGGAGAAGAATGAAAGAGAAAGTATGAGGGGCAGGGAAGCAGGTGCTGAACCACAGTCAGGATTATGCACTTATCTTCCCTTGAGTGTGGAGGTGGCTGAAAAGCTTGTTGATCCCCAGGAAATGTCACATACTTTTTTACTTCAACCCTACCCCCATAATGACTGTACCAGGCTCAGACTGTCACTGGAAACTACAGACATTGAACCAGGAGCCTTGAGTCCAAACTTGCCTCGGGCAGTTATCACTCAGGAGTGCAGAGCCCTCTTCCCCAGTGCTCTCTGAGGAACGTACTGAAATGGGGGAGGCCGACTGTCAGGCCACACCACTTCCACCCTGTCTCACTCTCCTTCCCAGGCTCAGCTCTCTAACCCCCAAGCCACGCCCCCCGAAAAGAAGGTCTTCTCATCTGTAGCCAGAGAGCCCTGCTAGTGGAGAGGGGAACAGCTGTTCTCCTTCCTCGTATCTTGAGTCTCTAGGATCTCCCTTCATATTGCCCAAGAAATGTAGCCTCGCTTAGGGTCACTCATACACAGCTTGGTAGGCAGTGTGCTGTCTTTTCAAATGGGTTAGGTAGAACGAGGCAGTCTAGGGCCATTTCCCCTGTCTATGGAACTAAACAGACGCATAAATTTCCCAGAGTCATCTTTACCCAGCTTGTGTATTTAACCTCGAAATGAAGCACCAGAAGTGAAAAGGCCATTAAAACCAGTGCTGCCCTGGACCTAATGGCCCTTTCTCTATCCTTCCCCTTCTCAGAGAGATCTGGTCCTGCAGTTGCTGGCGAAGATATCCCACCAGGGTATCTATTCTCAGAAAAGTACTAGGAACAGAATATTGCTATATTTGCCGAGTACTCACTATGTGCTAAGCACTGCCCTAAGAACTTCAAGTGTATTAACCTGCTTTTGTCTTATTTACTACTATTTCCCTGGCCTCTAGAACATCCCCTAGCCCATGATAGGGGATTAATAACTACTTGGGAAGGAATGAACATAGTAGGCACTAGCTGACCCTATCTGGCTAAGGTACTTAGTCAAAGCTAGTAAGTGGTGGAGCGGGATTAGAATCCAGGCAGTCTGACTTCAGAGCTTACACATATAATAACAACTCTATTTATTTCTCTGAACAACAGAATTTTAGTCAAAAGAGCAGTCCAGCCTTTCCCAGGATCACAGCCTACAATCCCTCACATCCCAAATCCTCTACCATCCAGCTAAGGAACAAACTCCCTAAGGTGACAAGAAAAAAGGAGGCAGGTGGTCTAGACTGGAAACCTGAGTGGCTGAGAAGCCATACCCTTAATCCCATTCTAGCTATTTCTTATCATCATGGATTCCTTGGGCATCTCAGAATATGCTAGGGAAGAGAGGTAGAGAGGCCTGAGCTTGGGAAGCAGAAACATTAGCTCCCCGTGCAGGACAATGGCAGGGGCTGGCTGGGGCAGGCGGCAGAGATCAAAGGGAGAAAGCTGGAGTCAGGACTAAGCAAAGCAAACAGTACCCCCTGCTATAAGTACGATTGAGCCAGGAGCACAATGTACCGGCCACAAAGCGGGTCACTGCCCAGAGCGGGGCGGGAAAGAAGAGTCAGGTCAGCCTATTCATATAACGTGTTCATCTGATTAAGCCAGAATCAATTCTAGTCAGTAAAAAGGTTATTGAGATTCTACTGTAAGCCAAGCACTGCAGGACTGGGGGCAGGGGAAACAGGTGCAGCAATCCTTCCCTCTTCATAATAGGTCTGAGTTAACGCAAAGATAAACAAGTCAAGCATCCCTACCTCAGAGTTCATATTTGCATGCGGGAAATAGGTAGATACACGTTGTCTTGTTTTTGTTCTGTTTTCTGTGACTTGCTAAAACAGTGATAAACAAAGGGTAACAGGAACCCAGAGAAGAAGAAACGGATAAATTTTGACTAAGAGTCCTGCAAAGAGCTTCAGAGGTGGTGACATCAAGGAAAGCCTTGCAAAGTTAGATTATGAGAGTGCTGGAAGTCTGTGAGGCACAAAGATGTGAAAAGACAGTGGATATATCCACTGGATATATCCCATGGATATATCTCATGGGAAATGAGACTAGACAGCTAAGTTCACACTCACTAGATTGATTGCGAAAGACTTCGTTTTCTGAATTAAGGTTGCACCCTTGGGGATTTCCTTCTGTTTCATAAAGTGGCTTTCTCTACTATGTAACTGTTTGCCAAAGCTTCCCTAGCTCCAAACTAATATTGATACAATGATGATGAATCAGAAGCTTCCTCTAGGTTTCCCTTTTCAGGTTCTCTGTTACATTGACTTAAACTTTTTGAGTATTTCTTGACTACTTACTTCTGGTACAAAGCCACGAGATCTATTTTACTGTCCCATCCCCAACTCACTAAGACTTTGGATCCTGCTATACAGCCATATCAGAAACTTTAGGAAAACCAAAGTTACAGAAATCCTATAGGGCCTTTTATTTCCCCTTCATGTCCCTACTGCAGCCCATCTTGGTTCCTATGGCCTAAACTTCCCATAACTCTCATCTTCATCAAGTCTGAAACTCATTCCCAGTGGTCCAGAAATTCTAAGACTCCCTCAGGATTTGTTGGAGAGATCCCAATTGCCACTTGCAACTACAATTAAGTGGTTTGCCTCACCTCCCTACTCTCATCCCTCCTTTCCTCTGAGACTGTTTCAGAAAAGAAACTTTTAGACCTGTGCTGTGGCTCATGTCTGTAATCCCAGCACTTTGGGAGGCTAAGGCAGGAGGATTGCTTAAGGCCAGGAGTTGGACACCAGCCTGGACAACATAGCAAGACCTCGTCTCAAAAAAAAAAAAAAATTAGCTGGGTATGGTGGCGTGTGCCTGTAGTCCCAGCTACTTAGGAGGCCGAGGCGGGAGGATCACTTGAGCCCAGGAGTTGAAGGTTGCAGTGAGCTATGATCAGGCCACTGCATTCCAGCCTGGGTGACAGAGATACCCTGACTCAAAAAAAAAAAAAAAAAAAGAAGAAGAAGAGAAACTTTTATAATCCTGGGTAAGGAAAGGCCAGACCCTGATATACTACTGCTTGCCCTATAAATATGGGCTCGCAGTCTGAGGATACAGATTTAACAAACAGAAGAAAAAGGGAAAACAAACTCACTGGAGCTCTCCAGCATCAGCCTGAACAGGTCTTTGATTCTGGCACCAGCCCCAGAAACTGGCACAGCCCCAAGGGCCTGGCACCGACTGTCACAATATCACAACCGCCAGGGCAGGGCCCCCAACACGTGACTTCCCTAAGGGTAAAAATTCCTCTCCTCCCTCTTGCAATGTGGCAAACACCGCTGGTCTGGATACAAACTTCCTTCCCAAGGGAGCCCAAGTCTCAGTTTAGGAAATCGTGGTAATGTTTATCATTAGCGTTTCTTAGGGATAAGAGCACATTAGAAAACTCTCCTAAGGTCTCAAATTGCAGGAAGATTTGGCAAAATAAAGAGAAAGGAACAACAGAATGACTGAGGAAGAGGACTCTAATGAGAAAGACTCTTCAAGAAATACAACTCCCCCTCTGCCAATCCATTCATATTTTACAAATATTTACTGACCATCTACTATGGTGTTCAAGACTATTTAGATGCTCAGAATATAGGGTATTGAACAAAAGAGTTAAAAATCCTGCCCTCTTGAAGTTTACATTCTAGAGGGGAGATCAACAAATATTAATATATAGCTAATTAAAACTTACACTCTGTCAGATGGTGACAGTACCATGGAGAAAAATGAATCAGCAAAGGGATATGGAATGAGGGCAGTAATGTGTTATAATTTTAAACAGAGGTGAAGGCAGGCCTCACTAAGAGGGTGACATTTCAAAAAGACCTGAAGTGAGAGAATGATCCACGTGGTTATCTGGGTCAAGCGACCGGATTCCCAATTTGCCTGGGACAGTCCCAGTGTATGTTTATTGTCCCAATTTAATTATTAATAGAGCTCCCTTTCTCTCTTATAAATGTCTTAATTTGAATGATAAATTAGATGCTTACCCTACATCAGAGGAAAAGCAAGGCAGCTATGTGGATGTGTGTCTGTGTTTATTTGAAATCATGAAGTAATGCAGCACATTATCTTTTATTCTGTAAGATGACAAACCACTAGAGCTTATGAGCAAAAGAGAGAAATGATCTGACTTACATTTTAAAAGGATCATTGTGAGTGTAAAAGGGCAAGAGAAGAAGCAGGCAGACCTGTTGGGAGGCTGCTACAATAATCAGGTGAGAGATGAGGGTGGCTTGGACCAGGGTGGCAGCAGTGGGGGTGGTGAGAAGGGATGAGATCCTGGATGGATTTGCAGGTATGGCCAACATACCTTCAAGCTGATGGACAGGGTGTAGGATATGAGAGGAGTCAAGGATGACTCCACTCTAGGGAATAAGGTAGATGCTACAAAGGAATGATCCAGAAACCTAAAATGAAACCCCTAAATTAAAGATAACCTGAAATGGCCTCTGGATCCATAACATAGACCTAGCTTATAAAAGGGTGAGAGTCAGAAGGAAAAGTGAACCCACTGCTGAAGGAAAGCATCAAGGTTTAAAAAAAGAAAGTTGAGGGCCGGGTGCGGTGGCTCACGCCTGTAATCCTAGCACTCTGGGAGGCCAAGGCGGGTGGGTCGTTTGAGCTCAGGAGTTCGAGACCAGCCTGAGCAACAGCGAGACCTGTCTCTACTAAAAATAGAAAGAAATTAGCTGGACAACTAAAAATATATATAGAAAAAATTAGCCGGGCATGGTGGCGCATGCCTGTAGTCCCAGCTACTGGGAGGCTGAGGCAGAAGGATCGCTTGAGCCCAGGAGTTTGAGGTTGCTGTGAGCTAGGCTGATGCCACGGCACTTTAGCCCAGGCAACAGAGTGAGACTCTGTCTCAAAAAAAAAAAAAAAAGAAAGAAAGAAAGTTGAAAGTGGCTTATCACTCAAAGAGGAAGAAGCAAGACTATCCAGAAAGTAGGAAAGAAATTCTAAGGGGCGGAAAAAAAAGGGAGAAGTAAAATGTACTTTAAGTTCTGGCTTTAGAGTCTCATAGACTTGGATTTGTACCTAAGGTGGTCTTTTATCTGTGAGCTGTGACACTTTGGGCAGGTTATTATACTTAGTGTCTTATTTTGGGAGAGAGAAGGGAAGGCAGGGAGAGAGAGCTATTGGGAGCTGGGGGAAGGAGGCCTGAGACTAACAACAGGAACATCACAGAGTTTGTGAAAGGATTAAATGAGAGAACAGAGTAAGTCCCACAGAAATGTCTGTTCCTTCCCTTTGCAAGGCACATTGAACCAAGAGGGCTCAATAAATATCCTAATGACAAAGTACATAGAGAAAGCAGGGTCTGATCCAATTACAGATGGTCCCTGACTTAAAATTTTTCTGCTTTACTGATGATGTGAAAGCAAGTCCCTCGACTTACAATTGGGGGTACCTCTGGGTAAATCCATTGAAAATGAAAATGTCAGCCGGGCGTGATGACTCAGGCCTGTAATCTTAGCTCTCTAGGAGCGAGGTGGGCAGATTGTTTGAGCTCAGGAGTTCGAGATCAGCCTGAGCAAGAGCAAGACCCCATCTCTACTAAAAAAAAAATAGAAAGAAATTAGCTGGACAACTAAAAATATATATATATATAGACGGCACTCTAGCCCGGGCAACAGAGTGAGACTCTGTCTCAAAAAAAAAAGAAAAGAAAATTAAAATGTCATAAGTCAAAAATGTACTTTCGACTTAGAATATTTTCAACTTTAGGATGGGCTTATTGGGACATAACCCCATTGTAAGTCGAGGAGGATCTGTGTTAACTTTTCTCCACTGGTATCCCAAAGCGTATGACTGTCTAACAATTCAGTGAGTAGTCAGGGCTCAGATCAGGGAGACCGAGTCATGGAAATCTAGCTAGTAACCTGTAGGTAGTGCACTGTCCAGCATCACCATACTGGGCTACTCCTCAGTCTCTAGCAAAGACCAAGGCATCACAGCTTTTGTATCAGAAGGCCCTGGGTTTAAATCCTGGCTTTGCCAGTTATCAGCTACGTTGCTAACCTCTTTTAGCCTATGTTCCCTCACCAGAAAAATGAGGAGACTAACACTTACTTTTATGAGACTGATGGAAGGCTTATATGAGATGATATTTGCAAAAGGCACATGCTCAGTATGTATTATATCTCCTTACCCCCTCAAAACAGCTTTTGTTGCTTCTCAAAGATCTGTTATTCTCCCAATTCTTCAGGATCTATCCAAGAGGCCAAGGTTTCACCTTCATTCTCTCCAGTCCCTTTTGGGGGGCAGGTATAACAGTGGAGAGTAAAGCTACCTCTCTCTCCACAGGCACACAAAGCACAAGCAGATTGCTTCCCACAGAATTTTAGCAGAAGTATTCCACATAGCCCAACTTCTCCAACAATGCTTCAGCCAGGAACTCCTCACCACCATTTCCTGCTTCCTACTGTGACTTGTGCAAAATGCTCTGCTATGTCATTTCCATTTTTAAGTAATACACACTCAATATGGGCTATTTGAAAAACAGAAAAACATGACCTGGAGATACGTCATCCAAAAAGTAATAGCCAAATGATTTTTGATGGGATTAATCTCATAGTTTCCTCAGAGTCTGAGAGAAAACACATTAATGGGACAGAAAAATCTGTGAGTGATTTCCAGATTTTAAAAAGATAACCATTTCACTCTCCTTTCTCCTCATTTCCTCATCCAAATTTTCATGTGGCTGAGCTGTCTCTGAGTTCCAGGCAAGATCCAACCCTGAGGGGGCCTGCTCTTTGTCCCTCATAGAATACAGCTCTATCAGTTTACTGATAGAAAGCTTTGTGACTGGGGAGAGAACACAGTACCCTAAGTACACAAGGCACACTGCCCTTGAAGGTCTGTATGTGCAATCAAGGAGACAGCTGACCCCACTCCTGTGTTTGGTCTGATTCAGCTTTGTTTGGGTCTGTGCCCACAAGAAGGCCTTCCCTGACCATTCTGCCTGCCGCTGCTGGTCTTGCCATGCTCTGTGACTAGCCCCCAGCCCCTGAGCATCCACTCAGTGCTGGACTATAAGGAAAAAGAACACAGAGAAGCCTGAACTTGGTCTTATGTTTAGGGACCTTGCAAATTAATTACAGTTTAGGGACCTTGCAAATTAATTAAATTATAGTCCATCTTGCCCCTCCCCCATTTTAAAACAAGGTGGCATGGATGCATGCATGTATACAATCTAGTCAAGTCACTACTAGTAAATCACTTTCTTTGTGGCCTCCCTCCGAATTGGGATAATCTTGCTGCTTCACTCTCTCTCATGAGGCTGGAAATACAATGGAGCAAGATAAGACACAGAGTTCACAACAATTTGAGATAAAGTCCAGGTCCTACTTACACTATTCAGATTTTTCTGGTTCAGCTTGAGGCCCTGCTTAGCTCCCTGGACTGCACAGTCAAAAGAGGAGGGGGATGGGAAGAAAGACCAAGAAGAGAGGTCCAAACTGAAGGCTCGAATAATATTAGTGAGATCAACTAACTTCTTAAATGCTTTCTATGTGCTAGGTACCAGGCTATAAATTTTAATAAATTACCTCAATTAACCTTCACAGTAACCCTATCAGCTAGGCACTAAAATCATTCCCATTTTATATACAAGGAAAAAAAGGCTCAAAGATATTAAGTAACTTGACCAAGATAACAGCAGAATGGGGAAGTAGAAGACCCAGAAAGTTGAACTCTAGAACCTACACCTGAACCAAAATGCCTTTAGAATCACCCAACGAGACATCCATTTCTCCCTCCCACCCCTGACCCCTGTAAGGAAGTTGGTCCCTGTTCCGAGGTCTAGTAAGTAGCACTAGAAGCTAGCTCTCACCGACTTTGTTAAATCTCCAGATAGCTCAACAGGCCGAGAGAGAGAAAAGACAAAATGCTCTCTAGAGAAGGAAAGCCTTACTTCACCCCTTGAGTATCCTCCAAGTGTACTGGAAAATCAGAGAAATGAATCTCTGGTATGGGGAAGCTCTAGACTCTGAATCTCCTTTTAAAACAAGTACAGCCCCTCAGAGTCATAGCAGGAAGGCCCCTCAGCTCTGCCCCACAAGAAAAATAATGGTAAAGGGAGTGGAAGTGGAGGTGGGGGCGGGGGCAGCTGCTCTCATAAGAGCCCTTTGTGGTGGCTGCCTCTGAAAGGAGGTTTTGCTAGACAAGGTGGAACTTCTCAAGGTGACAAGCGAATGGTACAGACTGAGCTGTGCCCTCTGCTCACTCCATAACCAGCCCCTCCCATTTGGAGGGCCAGAGCCTAAACTGTCCCTGGAGCCCCACCCAGCCCCAGCACAAACCATGGCTTTCTAGTCTGGAGAGCAACTAACGAGCAGCAAAGGGGCTCAGGGGACGCAAGTGGTTTCCTAGGGGGGACGGATCCTCACGGCCCCTCAGAAAGGGCAGTAGCAACTCTCATTCCTTCTTTTCTCTACTCCCACTCCTTCTCCAAGAAGAACAAACAGCTCTGTCAGCTCTGGCTCAGGGAGGGGGCTCTGACCAGCCTAGCAGGGGGACAACCAGTCTGAACATTAGTTTAGCACCTCTTCCAGTGCAGCCACTTCAACATCCTTTTCCCAAATGGAAACGAAACAATGTGGTAGAAATCGGAAAGAAAAAGGCATCAGGTTTAATAACAGAAAGAAAACCACCGCTGTAAGGCAGGCATTCTGGCTCTGAAAGCTCTTGATCCCTGCCCTGTGCCACTAGCACTGTGCGGGAGTGCAGATTTCATTTTTTTTTTTTTTCCTGTTTAGTGGAGAAGAGAGGACAAGGACAGTCAGCTGGGTCTGTAGGGCACAGAGGTGATTTAGAGGACCCTGTAGTATGCTCCATAGGACCTCCACCACCAAAGGGATTCTCTTTCACTCCAGATTACACGCTTGACAGCTGGGAACACAGCCCATGAAGGCTGCGTTCTCATGGGCTCCCTGCCCCCACCCTGCCTGCTGCCTGCCTATCTGTAGGGTGACAGTGTGTTCTCTGCCCTGAGAAAGCTTCCTCTGTAGGGTGATGCACCAGCTCCCTACACACACACACACACACACACACACACACACACTCTCTCTCTCTCTCTCTCTCTCTCCACAAGGGCCTGATCTTCATTACCTTGGATAGGTAAAGATTTCTTAACAGGACACAAATCATAAAGGAAAAGATTGGTAAATTGGATTAGATTAAAATCAGGAACTTCCACTCATCAAAAGACACACTTAAGAGAGCAAAAAAGCAAGCTATAGAGTGGGAGAAAATATTTGCAATACATATAATCAACAAAAGACTCATTTTCAAAATAAATGAAAAACTCTCAGTAAGAAAAAAGACAACTCAATAGAAAATTGGCAAAAGGCCTAGTCATATCTAAATGACCAATAATTACATGAAAATGTACATAACCTCACTGGGGAAATTAAAACCACAATAGGGCATCACTATATATTCACCATAACAGCTACAAGGAAAAAGGCAGATAATATCAAGTATTGACAAAGATGTGGTACAACCAGAACTCTCATATACTGTTTGTGTGAGTATAAATTGATATAGTCATTTTGGAAAATGGTGTGGCAGTATCTACTAAATCTAAACATATACATACCTATGACTCAGCCATTTCATTCCTATGTATATACACAACACAAGGTAGATAAATAGCTGTGGTTAGTCTTACAATGAAATATTATACAGAAATGAAAATTTAAATAATACTGTTACATTCAGCAACATGAATGAATTTCATTAACAGTTTGTTGAGTGAAAGAAGTCAGACACAAAAGAGTATATACCATATGATTCCATTTATATGAAGTTCAAAAATAAGCAAAATTAACCATCATACTAGAAGTCAGGACAGTGCTTACCCTTTGGAAGTGGTAAGTACTGGGAAGGAACAAGGAGATGCTTCCGAGTACTGGAAATTTTCTAGTTTGTGATTTGGGTGCCAGTTTTACAGCTATGTTTATTTTGCAATAATTCTTAAAGCTGTACACTTATGGGTACTTTTCTGTATTCATCTTATACTTCAATTTTAAAAGTTTATTAATAAAAGATAAATCACTATGGAAAACAGTTCAGCAGTTACTCGAAAATTTAAATATAGAGTTACTACATGACCCAGCAGTTCTACTCCTAGGTTTATACCCAAGAGAACTGGAGTAATGAAAATATTCTGGAATCAGACAGTAGTTATGGTTGCACAACCTTGTGAATATACTGAAACCACTGAGTTATATATTCTTGGTGTACACTATTCAGTAAATTTCATGGCATGTGGATTATAGCTTTATTTTTTTTAAAGGATAAAAAAGAAATAAAATCCTACTCTTCCATTCTCCTTTGCCTGTTCTCCACTCTGTTTCCTCTTTTAGGAATAGACTCTCAGGCTCCCAACAGTCCTGGACAACTTTAAAAGGACTTTTACACAGTCAGCAGAACAGATACCTGCCCAGTGACTGAACAGCTAGGGTTAGCATGGAATAGTGAAAGACCACAGGATCTAGAGACCTAATTTTGAAAATAAGTCCACCACTTACATGTTTGTTTTATGATCTTGGCCAAGTGACTTAATTTCTTTGAACCTCAATTTTTTCACTATAAAATGAGTAAAGTAATTCCTATCAATGAGGGTTGTCATAAGGATTGTTAAAATGAGATAATGTGTGTAACACATTAATTCTGTTCTCTTGAGAATTCCACACAATCTCAGCTTCTTGAAGGCAACCAGGAAAAGCACTTTATTTCAGCAAAACAGTGTGGGTTCTGGAGTTAAACTGCTTATGCTCAAATCACAGGTCCATTACTTCATCTCTCTAACCACCTTGGTTTCTCTGTTTATTGGGAATAGTAATACTAACTGCAGGCTGGGCATGGTGGCTCACACCTGTAATCCCAGCACTTTGGAAGGCCAAGGCAGGGGAATCACTTAGGGTTGGAATTTGAGACCAGCCTGGGCAACATAGCAAGACTCCCATCTCTGTAAAAAACAAAAATTAGCCAGGTATAGTGGTGCATGCCTGTAGCCCCAGCTACTAGGGAGGCTGAGTGGGAGGATTGCTTGAGCCCAGGAGTTGAGGTGTCAAGTGAGCTATGATTAAGCCACAGCACTCCAGCCTGGGTGACAGAGTAAGACTCTGTCTCCTAAAAATATAATAATAACTTTACCTACATTATAGAGTTATTATGAGGATTAAATGAGATAATGCGTGTAAAATGCTCAATTATAGAGCCTGGCACATAGGAAGTGCTCAATAAATATTAACCATCATTAATAATTCAATCATTAAACAAAATCATTGAATATGCCAAATAGTGGGCTGTGTCCTAAGGATAAGACAGGGTTCACTGCCCTCAAGGAGCTCATAGTCTGGCTGGGGAGTCAGACACATAAACAAATAATTGTTCTTCATGGCCAGCCACACACTGGAGCCTTTGATTCCCAGTCAACAGCACTGGGTCTCAGGCATTGCAAAACAAAGCTGGATATGTAAGGAACAGTGTGGGGTGGGGGCAGCAGTGAACAGACTAACCATGAATCAACAGTAGGCCCTTCTTTTTCCACAAATAGCCTACAAACATCTAGATCAATAGGCACGCAGACTTCCTCCTCAGCACTACTGCTAACTGGCCAGGGGCTTACGGGCGTCTCCTACGTATCTACGTCCTCCAACTCTTCGAGCTGCTGGTTCCTTCTCATATTTCCGGTTTCAGTTTAAACATCACTTCTTCTGGCCCGCTGACCAAATCATCTGAAGTATTCGCTCTTGCAGCACTCTATTCTATTTCTTCAATTAATTATAAGTTTCAATTATTTGTTTACTTGTTTCCTATCTCCCCCACTGGGGTGTGATCCTCTAGAGTCCGGGCACCACTCGTCCAGCAGATATACACTGCGTATCTACTACAGGACAGGCACTGAAATACGTGCTGGGAACTCAGTTTGCGGGTAGAGTCAGGGCCACGGCCCTCATGGAGTTTATGGTCTGTATTTGTGGAAAAGCCTTGGGATGAAAGTTTATCCTAGTCCTGGTGGAGGACCCTCTTCTGACTAGCTCAGTTAGATATGAGCCCTTGGGTGCCAATCTCTCACCGAGTCCAAAAAGCAAGAAGCTGGAACTTTGGGGACTTCTCAGTTCTTTCTTCTGCAGTCCTAGATTTCTGTGCTCACAGCCCATTGGAGTTTAAGCTACAGCAAACACCACAACCTCAGAGCCATTTCTGCAAGTTCTTTCCTTACAAAGCTATTCAAATCAGCATTCTAAGGGCAAGCATGGTTGGTATAAGGCAAGGTATACACTGGCTGGGGCATAGGGTCGGGTAGGGGACACAGTTTGGGCAGCAAGAGTCTCCCTAAGTCCTGTAGGGATGAAATGACTGAACCTGAAAGTGCTGAGCCCTTGGCACCTTTCAAATTTCAAATTCAATGCCCTCAATTTGATGGCTCCTTCCCATTGTCTGAGCTTCTCTACCATTGAGTCTGACTTCATCCTAAAAGCTGTTGCCTGCTAAACCAGCCTGAGGTCTAGGGGTGCTGAATTAGACTCTAGGAAATATATTCTGCACAAACTCTCTGCGGAAAGGCCAAGGGAACACTGTTTTCTAGGAATGGGGAATAATAAAATTCAAAGGGTTACTGAAAAAGCTGCTTAACATTTTTTTATTAATCAAACAAGGGTATATGCATGTATGTGTGTATATAAAGTTAATGAATAAATCCTTGCTTGACAGCAGGAAATAATGTCCTGAAAGCAGAATCAGGGACAAAGCTTCAAGCCACAGAAACAAATACATTTATTCATTCTAGAATCACTTGGCACCTTCTCTGAGCTAGATTGTTCTAGGTATAAAAAAATAAATGGATGAATGTGGGTTTAGCAAAATACATTCATTTCTATGATACAGGTCTACGTACAGTCTGCTTTGAGAGAAGAGCAGAAAGCAGACAGAATTTTTTATCCCTGTCAGAGATTTTGTAGCTCCAGCCCCTAACTAACTCCCTGCACTTAACCCGCACTAGAAGCACACAGAAGCAATGCCGTTAGGGTGAATCTGGAGGGTGGAGCTGGGGTAAAGTTATGTCTATAAAATCTGAACGGCATATTGAACTGAAAATAGGAAGGAAATCCACAGGAACAAGCCAACCATTAGCCCTGGTCCAAATCATTGCTGCCAATGATCTATCACAATTAATGAAGTGACTGTAGGAAAAATAGCAAAAGGAAATAGCATTATGTGGGAAATGATGTTTTGCAACCTAACCCTAATCCTAATCCATATGAATGTCCCAGGAAAATGAGATTGCCTGGAAATCTCTACACTCAAATTACTAACTCAGCCCTAAGTTAAAAGAATCTTGCGTGTCCTCAGCATTAAGCTCCTTTGCTCCTCTTCGAGCAGGTAAATATCACACTGTTCTCCTGGTATAAGGACTTTGCATATTCTATAAATATACTGAGCCTGTCCGGGTGTGGTGGCTCATGCCTGTAATCCTAGCACTCTGGGAGGCTGAGGTGGGAGGATCACTCAAAGTCAGGAGTTTGAGACCAGCCTGAGCAAGAGTGAGACTCCGTCTCTACTAAAAATAGAAAGAAATTAGCTAGACAACTAAAAATATATAGAAAATATTAGCCAGGCACGGTGATGCATGCCTGTAGTCCCAGCTACTCAGGAGGCTGAGGCAGCAGGATCACTTGAGCCCAGGAGTTTGAGGTCGCCATGAGCTAGGTTGATACCACGGCACTCGCTCTAGCCTGGGCAACAAAGCGAGACTCTGTCTCAAAATAAATATACTGAGCCCATCCATGACAGGTTTACCACAGAACAATCTATAATTTGGAGGAAATGGGTGTAGAAGAGTAGCAGCTCTCCCAGAATCCAGTGATCCTGGGGGTAGGGGAGAGAATACATTTTTTCATTCAGTATCAAAACTTTGCTACTCCAATTCCTTAACGTGTGTTCTTACCACACTAACATGATGCCACTTAGTGCCATCAGTAGGACTCATTCTGGAATCATATTGATCTATCCACACTATATTACTTTGTTCCTTTGATGACAAACAGCACATATTTTCTAGATGGATGGTACAATATGACTATGGAAGGAAACTGTTCTCTTTATCAAATACAAATGACTACAAAGTAAACTAAGGTGGTCAGCTCAGTTATGCTCCCTTAATGGGAGAACATGTCCCACAAGAGGATTATCTTCTTGTGGGTGAATATGTCCTTGAAAGGGCAAGACAAGGGGGAACAAATCCGTAGTATGTGACACTGATTCCCTCATCCCAGCTAGTTAGATCAAGCATGGACATCTGACCCAAGAGAACTCAATCCCTAGATCAATCAGATTCTCTCCATCAAGTATGTGATCCAAAAGCCATAGACCATGGACGCTAAGCCTTTTTTTGTGCCATGGACTCTTCTGGAAGTCTGGTGAATGCCAGAGACCCTTTTTAAATGCATAAAACAAAACTCATAGGATTACAAAGGAAACCAATTAATTAAAATGCTGTTATCCAAATATTAAAAAATAAATTTATAATATTATAGCATATGCTTTTCTTTATTAACATATTAAATCGCAAGATCTAACAGCGGGTCTAATAACTACCATAATTTCAAGTAGTAATGAGCACAAACTCTATTTCAAGATATCTGCAGCAAGTATAAAATGACATGAAAATATCTATAATTTCCACTGGTGACAAAGTCATAGATACTGCTAATATATGGTAGCTTTTTACTCACATTTATAATTAAACGAAATGGTAAATTCATTACAGGTTAATGAAAATAAAGATGCAACTTTCCCCCTATTCGATTCATGAAACCCTGAACTCTAAGCACAGATTCCCAAGGGATCCACAGACCCCAGGGTAAAAACCCCTACCATAAAGATTCGTTGGGTAACAGTGGGTACTTATTTTGAAAGACCATGTAGAGCTAACCAACAGTTAGCAACAGGGGAGTCAAAGCCACATGCCAGTCAATGGTTTGTAGGAGTAGAAACCAATTGGCTGTGAGGGGCAAAGATCAGAGATCTTGAGATCCCAGAGAAAGGAGCTGCCTGTCCAGTTCCTGTGAGGCATGGGTAGATGTATGAAATCAGGTATTCAGAGGTCTCCCCATGACTTTTCAGTGAATCTCCTTTTTACTTAAGCTAATTAAGGAGATTTTCTTCCTTATAATTCATTTGAGATAATACATTAAACAATGTGTGTTCATTGAGACATGTTTATAATATACTATGTATATTCATATATATTAGCATTCTACCACATTAGAAATTTCTTAATATTTCAGGGTATATATACCCTCAATTCTGTAAAGCCCATAGCTGCTGATTTCCATGAACCTGCTGTAGAAGGTACTATTAATGTCAAATCAGGGAGGAGGGAAAGCTGCCTGTCCTTTGCCTATGTGGCTGCTTCTGGCAGGCAGAGTGATTTGTCAATAGATAGACAGTGAGCTCACAGGAGCCAGATAAAATGGAGGAAGATGAACAATCAGTAAAGAAGTCATGGTAATTATCTGAAACACTATAGATCCTTGGGTTTAGGGAAGGAAAGGGCAAGAGGGAGATATAAATGGCCAGAAGGAGAAACCAAAGTCGTTAGAGGCCTTTTTGGAAAATGCGTCTTAAGTAGATTCTCTATTTTATTAGCAGGGGAAAAAACTGAAGGGGATAAACTGTGCCCTGAACAGCTTTCTTGTTACAAAAGTAACACAGGATGATGGCCAATGCCTAAACTCCCACAAGACAGATGTAGACCCAGGGCCAGTCTTGTGGAGGAGGGAATAGAATGACCCTCAAGGCTTCTCCAGCTGCCCTTCCCACTATTTTTAATCCCACTAAGGGAAAACAGAAAAGGAGAAGTGAGGGGACAAGGGACTGAATATTACTGTTAATTAAATGTTTTAAAATGTAGTGGGTGTTGGGTATTTATTATTCTTTATACCTTCAGTATGTCCTATATGTTCTTTTGTATATATTAAATATCTTATAGTAAAAATATTTTAAAAGACATAGTGAAACCAAATCAAATCAAACATCTAAATGCAAAATGAAAATCATTTAACACAACATCAGTGGTGAATATCAATGTCCAAGCATGGATAGTCTGTTAAGACCACACTCTCCAGACTCGTGCTAGTGCCTGGTGCCACTGGACTCCAAGTTTGAAGATGGGCAAGGATTCTGAGGAGAGGCTCTAGAGAAAAATAAATAAATTCTGGATACACAGTCACTTTCCAGGAAATTGAGAACACTGGCAGGTTTCAAGGTTAGGAAGTTGAAGTGATAGAAGGCCAATTGCTAGGCCTGAGTTATCTGCCATCAGTTTAACTCAAAATATTCATTCTCAGCAGGTTACCTGCCTAATCCATGGCTGGAATGGTGATGAAGGGACCTGACCTAAAATTGTTCAGTGATGACCCTAAAATCCAATACCTGGGGAAAATTAAGCAGGTCTGTCTAGGCATTAAGGAGATCCTAGAAAAAGATGGAATATAGGGAGAAAAAAAATAGAGGCAAGAAGATATACTTCAATTCAGACCTCGACTCAGAACAGGAGTCTGGTGGTACCATGGGGGACCTGGGGGTGGATGCTAGGAGAAGGGCCTGGAGAAAGAGAGAAGTGTGAATCTGCAGAGAGTCAAGATAGGCCTGATTTGGAGGAAATACAACGGATGAGATCAAGCTTGAGACAAAGAGCTACTTCCTGCGACTTCTAGTTCCTCGGTTCAGAACTTCTGCACCCCCTTGTCTTCACTCCTGGCTACAGTCCAGGTACTCCAAAATGCCCAGATCATTTCCAGGTAGAGTACAACTGACATTCTTTTGGATCTAGGTTTCATTAAGCAGGAGAGTGCCCTGGTGACTTAATTTAGCATTTCCTAACTGATAAACTCCCCACTTCCCTGCAGGAAGCTATAAACTTGTGGGTGTAAGATTCCCACTGATTTTGCTAACCCCCTATCCTCAGGCTTGCTTAGGAGGCAAGAACAGGCAGCTCTGACACTGGGCTGACCCTAGGCAAGAGAACAGCTACTCCAGGGTTCATCTCCAGGTGAGGGGATGAAGGAAGGACCAAATCTAGGCTCTGGTTACAGGGCATCTTGAACACCTGCTGATAATAAAACATTATCTGTCAAGGCCTTGGCCCTCCAACCCACCAAAACAGAGGAAGAGGGTGGGAGAGGAATTTTATTCCCTCTGATTTCCACCCCAGAGAATAACAACCCTCACTCCATCCCAAAGGCCACTAGCCAGGGTAGAAGAGCACCTAAGGGAAGACCTAAAGAAAAGACCGACATAGGAACGTGAAAGACTGTACAGGTCCCACTGTAGAAAGGGAAGATGGGCAGTGGATGGGGAGAAAGACTAAGGAAACGTTTGGCCAAACCAGCTTTCATCCTTTCCCACTTCCATTGAGCCTAACTGCTGAGGTGGCTTTTGTAAGCTCTGTGGGAGAATAAAGCAGGGACAAGAATGGAAATAAAAGTCTATCATGATAAAAAGAGACCAACACAGTATGTAGACTTCTAGCCCAAGATGCCAGGTCTCCAGTTTTGAGGTATATATCTTTTACTGAGAAATGATAAATTATTTGGACCAGTAGTCCTGACTGTTAAAAGATCTCACCACCAGTTCTTAGTATGTATTTCTGAGTGATATAGTACAACGCTTTACACCTAATGGTCACTTCATAGCTGTCCCCTCTCAACAACATCTCCCATACAATCTAAACCCTAGTTTATTAAGACTCCTTAGCCTCTGCCAATTCCTCGCACCCAGGCCCAATCTGGTTCAAGAAAGTCTTTCCCAAGATGAGCACTAATGGCCAAGGGGCTAACACCAACCATAGCAGGGATTAGTTTCTCGATCAAATTCTTAATAGCCTGGGATCTAGTTCAGGGAGGAGGAGTATGGGCACTATTATAAATGCAATCAGAGGGCTAAGGGCAGGTTTCAAAGTAGACAGGAAGTACAAAACATTTCAATGATTTAATGAGGAGGACTGCAGGCATAAAACCCGATAAAAGCTAGGAGAAGCAATAAATGTATCAACCAGACTATATCTGAGTTGGGCCTAGGGAGGGAAGCTTTTAAAAACTGGGAATGAGTAAGAGGTTCAATAAACCAAAATTCAGATTGCAGGAGAGAGGTAGAGACTCACTTATTAAGGGGCTCCTGGGTACAAAGCATTCTGCCTTATCCAGAAACATTTCCTAAAACTGAACACCAAAGCCTAGAAATCAAGGAATCAAACTCAGTAAGGGTCACTGGGAGAAAGAAGGAAATGTGGAGTCCTAAGAGTTCCTTCTTTCAAAATAATTCAGGGCAGGAGGAAAATAAGAGGACCTACCTCTTGCTATTTATGTCTTTTTTAACTCCTTGAAATTTTTATTACATAATGTTGATAGCATTTTGTAATACTAATCCCCCAGGACACTATCTGAAGAAGCAGGAGAAAAAGAGTTGTTAATGACCTGGGAAAGATTCTGAAAATAGAAAGTGCTGTAGAGATATATGAAATTACCACTCAATGGACTCAAATTTTCAGTCATCTGTGCTCTGAAATCATGCCTACAACTGGATGAGTATTAATTCAACAGATATTTATTGAGGGTCTACTATGTTCCAAGTACTGGTCTTGGCTACTGAGGCACAAAAGTAAACAAAACATACAAAAATCCCTGCCCTTGTGGAACTTACATTTTGGTGGTGGAAGACCATCAATATTAAATAGTATGTTGGGGTATAGACACACTTGTGGCTCTGGCTTGGGCAACACAAAGGCAATATATGTAACCGAAATGTTTGTACCCTTATAATATTCTGAAATTTTTTAAAAAAAGAAAATAAATAAATAAATAAATAACTATGTAAACAAATGGGCATGACTATGTTTTAATAAAACTTTATTATAGATGCTGAAAAAAATTAAATAGTATGTCAGGTGATATTAAATGCTATGGAAAGAAAGAAAACAATAGGGTAAAAGATTGGGAATGCAGGGATGGAAGGGGGGGTTGAAATTTTAAATAGGGTGGGCAGGGTAGGCTTTGATGAGATGACATTTGAGCAAAGATTTGAAGGAGATAAAGGAGTTAGCCCATGGATATCTGGTGGACAAGTGTTGGCAGCAGAGGGACCAGCTAGTGCAAAGGCTTAAGGAAGTCATGTGGCCAGCGTGTTAAAAGAATAGTAAGATGGCCAATGTGGCCAGAGTGAAGTGAGGGAGACACAGACTGGAGGAGATGAGGTCATAGAAGTTATGGGGATCAGACAACACAGGGGCTTGTAAGCCACTGTGATGACTGCTTTTACTTAGAGTAAAATGGAATCCACTGCAGGGTTTTGAGCAAAGCAGAGGCATGAACTGACTTAGAACTTTAAAGAATCACTCCAGCTTCCAGGTTGAGAAGAAATTACAGATTGCTCCTGACTTAACGATTTTTCCACTTCACAATGATGCAAAAGTAATACATATTCAGTAGAAATCATATTTCAGTAAAGTAGTCAATGAATTACATGAGATACTCAACACTTTATTATAAAATAGGCTTGTGTTAGATGATTTTGCCCAAGTGTAGGCTAATATAAGTGCTCTGAGCATGTTTAAAGTAGGCTAAGCTAAGCTATGATGTTCAATAGGTTAGGTGTATTAAATACACTTGCAACTTATGACATTTTAAACTTATGATGGATTTTATCAAGACATAACCCCATCATAAGTCAAGAAACATGTGACTAGGAGAACAAGGGTAGAAGCCCAGAGACCAGTTAGGGTGGAAGCCCAGAGACAACTGCAGTCATCTAAGCAAGAAATGATGGTGCCTCAGATTAAGGTAGTAGAAGCAGAGGCAGATTCGTATTTATTTTGAAAGAAGAGACAACAGAATTTCCTGATGGATTGGATGTGGGATATGAGAGAAAGACAAGAGTCAAACATGACTCCAAGATTTTTAACCTGAGCAAGTAGAAAGATGGAATTGCCATCAGTTGAGGAGAAGGTTATAAGAGGAACCGGGGGTTGCAGGGGTGGGGGGTGGAGAAAGGGGAAAGAAATCATAAGTTTAATTTGAATATGTTGAGTCTCACATATCTATGAGACTTCCAAATGGAAATATTGAACAAGCAGTTGGATATACAAGTCTGGGGTTTGAGAGGAAAAACTGGGCTGGAGATATAGGCATAAAGATGATGTTTAAAGCCATGAGACTGAATATGATCACTAACAAAGCAAATGAGGGTAGAGAATAGAAGAGGGCCAAGGACTGGGCCCTGAAGGTCGTGCAGAAGAGAAGGCATCCACAAAGAAGTCTGTGAAGAAGTAATTGATGAAGTAGAAAATAAAGCCAAGAAAATGTATTGCTCTAGAAGCCAAATGAAAAAAGTATACCAAATGCTGCTTATAGACAAAATAAGATGAGAAATAAGAACTATTTATTGGATTTTGCAATGAAAAAGTCATTAGTGACCTTTTCAAGAACAATTTCATTGGAGTGATAGGACCCAAACCCTACTAAAATAGTTTTGAGAGAGAACTAGAAGAGAACATAGCAAAAATAGACAACTCTTGTAAGGAGTTTTGCAGAAAATGGGAGCAAAGAAGTAGGGTGGTAACTTGGTGGGCAAATCGGGGTGTCAAGGGGAGTATTTTTATGTGTATGTGTGTAGAGATGGGGTCTTGCTATGTTGCCCAGGCCGGTCTCAAACTCCTGGCTTCAAGCAATCCTCCCACCTCGGTCTCCCAAAGTGCTGGAATTACAGGCATGAGCCACCATGTCTGGCCAGGAGGAGGATTTTTAAGATGAAAAAATAATAGTACATTAGTATATTAATACGATAAACCTATGGAAAACAAAAATCAGGGACAGGAGAATTACTGGAGCAATTTCCTTGACAAGTGAAATGACATCTAATGTACAAATGGAGGGACAACCTTTAGACAGGGCCATGGCTAATTTATCCATGCAAACAGGTGGAAAAGCAATGTTTAAGGGTGCATATGTTAGCAGGAAGTAGAAGTAGTGGTTTAAGTCTGCTAAAGTTCATTTCTAGCTGATTCTTCTTTTTAAGGGAAATATAGTATGATTGCCTGGCAGCATTAAGGACACATTTGAGAGGCACAGTCAAGAATTTAAACTGAAATTAGTCGGTATGGGTTGTATGTTTTGTTTTGTTTTCTGACTACATTTGGTTGCATATGTAGGTATGAAGGAGGCAGAAAAGTTCAGTTTAACTGTACACAGCACAAGGATGGGCAACAGAATCAGGAGCAATTATAATGATTAACCACCGAAACTGGGTAAGGAAGGGAGGCAGGACATCAAAGGAGTCAAGACAATGAAAAGGAAGGTAAGATCGATGGATTGGAGCTCTCTGTGGGATTAAAGGAATACTGAGTTGAGGTTGAGGAAAAGAGCTGAAAAGATAGGAGGTGATGGCAAGGTCTAGAGTAGACTCTAGAGCAGGGTTTCCCAACAGTGGCTTTACTGACATTTTGGGCTGAACAATTCTTTGTGGTAGGGGCTGTCTTGTGTACTATAAAATGTTGAGCAGTATCCCTAGACTCCTCCCACTACACCAGATGCCAGTAGCATCTCTCAAGTTATGACATCCAAAAATGTCTCCGGACATTGCCAAAGGTTCCCTGGGGACAAAATCTCCCCTTGTTGAGAAGCACTGCTCTAGAGTATGCTCGAAGAAGTGAGTGAAAGAGACAGAGCAGGAGTCAAGATAATTAGAGAAGTACTGGTGAAACTGGCATTGAGTCAGGAGCTAAAGTCCTCAAGAAATGAGTAGGAATGACTCAGAGTCAGCGCATTACAATAACAATGAAGAGCACCAGTTAATATATTCTGATGACATGAGATTCAAAGCTGGGACTTTCAGGGAGGAAGGAGGGAGCATGGTCAGAAAGCAGCAATTAGAATCAAGGAAGACATGTATTCCAGCCCCATACTCAGTGGTAAGAGGACTAGGAGAGAAGAAACAGACACCATGTGAGGGTGCAGAAGAGAAGACTTGTGAAGAGTCTTCAGGGGAAAGGCAAGTTTCTGACCAAGAAGGAGAAGGTAATGCTCAGAGAAGAAAGCGAAGATAATATTTTCTGACAATGAACTCTGAATTCCAGAAGGCACAGTGGAAAGACTCAGGAATTGGGGAAGTGTAGGAAAAGAGGACAGAATGGGGAAGTGCAAGATGTATTTCTCAAACTGGAAGGTAGAATCCAGAGGGAGGTCCACTAAGGGGAGGAGTTGTGTAGTGGAGGCAGATCTTTAAAACAGGAGAAGGAAGGTGGACATAAGGTAAGAATAGGCCGGGAACATGGCACATGCCCTATTCACACCGTCATCAGGAATCCACACACTGTAATTACCAACTCTACACTAGAACTAGTCTAGAACAAAAGGATAGTTTTCTAAGCATCACCAGCTTTAATATGAGGAAGTCAACCAAACAGATACGAATCAGGAGGTGAGAACAGGGTTTTCAAGGGCCCAGGAGCTAAGGAAACCTTTAAGGGTGAAGCTTGTGTGAGGTTAGTGCAGGTAGGCCTAAAGCCCTAAATAGAATCCTTGGGGCCAGTTAGGAAAATGCCTTCCTTGTTGGAGGATCAGAAATTAGAATGATCTAGGAGGGGCAGAGTAGCTCTAAAGAAGCAATGAAATATGGCCAAGAATCCAGATAATCTGATCTAGTGCTTACACACTCTAGAAAAGAATTAGAATGTGGATTCCTAGAGGGACTGAGAATCCCACCAAGCCAGACAGGATTGAGGGAAAGAAATCCGGACTAGCACAAGCCCAGGAAGCCAAACCAATTGACCTAAGAAATGGCAAAGAATTATACCAAGATAAGGAATTGGTGCTGGGTAAATTCATCCACTTCCTTTATGGGCATTTCAGAAAATTACAAAAAAAAAAATACCAAGAAACTTAAACACTATAAAAGTATATAAATAAAAGACCTCCCCTCTTTATCTCCAACCCACTCCTCAGAGGAAAACCACTGTGAACAATTTGATGTGTATCCTCACAGACTTTTTTTCTATTCATATATAAACATACACACACAGAGGTAATGTTTTCCCCAGAATGGGATCATATTACATATATTCTTATGCATCTTACTTTATTTGCTTAAAGTATATCACGGCCATCTTTTCAAGGGATGTACATGTCTGAACCAGGCACGGTGGCTCATGCCTGCAGTCCCAGTACTTTGGGAGGCCAAGGTGGGAGGATCTCTTGAGGCCAGAGTTTGAGACCAGCCTGAGCAACATAGCAAGACCCCATCTCTACAAAACATGAATAAAGTTAGCCAGGTATGGTGGTGCCTACCTGTAGTCCCAGCTACTTGGGAGGCTGAGGTGGGAGAATTGCTTGAACCCGGGAGTTCAAGGCTACAATGAGCTATGATCGCTCCACTGTATTCTAGCCTGGGTGACAGAGCAAGACCATGTCTCCAAAAGGAAAAAAAAGTATATACAAGTCTATCTCATTCTTTTTAATGGCTTCCTTGTATTACATTGTATGGATAAACCATAATTTATTCATATTTCCATAACAATGGACATTTACACAGTTTCCATTTTTTCCTATTGTAGACAGTGCTGCTTTGAATATGCTTATGCAGATGTCTTTGCATGTTAATAATTCTATAGATTAGGCTGGGTGCAGTGGATCATACTTGCAATCCCAGAGCTTTGGAAGGCTGAGGTGGGAGGATTGCTTGAGGCCAGGAGTTCAAGCTCAGCTTGGGCAAAATAACAAGACTCCATTGCTACAAAAAATTGGTAAAATTTTTTTAAGTAATAGTTCTACAGATTATATTCCTATCAGTTGGATTAAAGAATATATCTGATATTGTCAAAAATTATCCTCCAAAAATGTATCAATTTATCTTCCCACCAAAATTGTATAAAGTGCCCAATTCCCTATAATCTTATCAAAGCTATAATAATCTTAATTTTTCCCAACCGATAGGAGAAGAGGATCTCATTGTTTCAATGTGAACTTTTTTGGTTTTATTTGTTTTGGTGGGGGGATATGTCAGTTTAAGAATAATGAAAACTTTTTTTTTTAATTTTATTTTTTTTAATGAGATGGGGTCTTGCTATGTTGCCCATGCTGGTCTTGAACTCCTGAGCTCAAGTGATCCTCCCATCTCAGCTTCCCAAGTACCTGGGATTACAGGCAGGAGCCACCACGCCAGGTTTGAAAACTGTTTTTGAATTCATTTATATGTATAAACATTGAACCAAGAGGATACCATTTTTCATTAAACAGACTGATTGTTAAATGGAAAGAAACCTGAGAATAACAATATTACACACATAACTACTACTTTTGAATGTTTATAATGTGCCAGACACCATGAAAAGTACCCATGTATATTATCTCATTGAGTTCTCACAACTTTATAGAGTAGAGAGCATTATCCTCATTTTACACAAAAAGAAACTGAAGCCAGATAGGTTAAATAACATTCTCAAAGTCACACGGCTAGTAACTGAGTAGAGCCATGTTTTAAACTCAGACCAGCTAACTCTAGGGCCGCCATTTAGGCCAAAGTCTGCTCAACCAAAATTGAATAGCCAGCAAGAATAGTCAGGATTCAAACTCAGGTCTGCCTAACTCTAGAGCTGTGGTCCCCCTGGGCCATGGACCGGTACTGGTCCTTGGCCTGTTAGGAACCAAGCCACATAGCGAGAGGTGAGCAGTGGCGAGTGAGCAAAGCTTCACCTGTATTTACAGCCGCTCAGGGCTCCCACTGATTCTGCATTATGGTGAGTTGTATAACTATTTCATTATACAAGTGCAAAATAAATGTAATGTACTTGAATCATTTCATCCCGAAACCATCCACCGCCCCCCTGCACAGTCCAAAATGTTAGGGGACTACTGATCTAGAGCACACATATGTAAGGTGTTTGTTTGTTTAATAGAATTTATACTATCGGCATGAATAATGTAATGACAGTGTTGAAAAACATTTATTCCTATCCAAACATTTTTTTTGGTTCTGCTTTTGGTATTTTTTGGTTCTGTTTTGTCTAAGGTTTAAAAAAAAAATACAGACATTGCCTTGATTGAACTAAAGGCAGAGCCACCGCACTGCATGACTCCAGGAGCATCCTAGTTTACGAAAATGGAACTGGAGTTGTGCAGAACACAATCTGCAGAGTCAAACGTGGTGCCCCAAGACCAGATACAGACTGACTAAAGAAGGGAGATTTCTGCCAGCAACCAGGCCGAAAGAGCCAAGGGAAACTGAGTGTCCCCTAGTGGATGAGAACAGTATTGACAATTGCCAAAGGCCAGCTAGAGATCCCCAGGAGAACTAACAGAATTAGGATAGTTGCTGAAGTGAGATCAGAAGACAAGAAAACTTTAATTGCTGCTCTCTCTACCCAGTGTGTTCTTTTACAAAAGGGTGCAAGATCTATCAAGGCTACTCTTTGGAGAATCAATGGTTCCTTAGGAAACAAGAGGGATAGAGGGTAAGTATCACTCACAACTCAGGTCTCAAGAATAAGGTGCTTACACAGTAAATGAAGAGAGGAAAGGAAAACAATTTTTACTATATGAAAGAAGGTTGTAGAGAAGGGGAGAAATATACATAAATAGACTCAAGACTAGATAATCAGTCCTGGAAACTTCTCAGTAATCTTCTCAAAAGCACCCCCCCCCAAAAAAAAACCACTAGAAAATTAGGAAAACCTTGAATATGTTCTCAAGGGGGAAAATGATGCTAAAAGAAACCCAGATGTGGTGAATATAAAATGAATGGAATTTTGGATTCATTCCTACTGTCAGCCTCTCTTAGAATTGAGGCAAAGGCAATTGCAGACTTGGGAAGAAAGGCTTAAGTTGACCAAATTAAAATGGCCTAAAGCCATGAAGAGACCATGGGTAAAACAGAAACACACATCAGCTGGGGCAGAAGACAGGCACTCAGAATCAGCGCAGTAACTGAAGGAAATGGAGAAGATTCAGCCAGCGTAGATTCTGGTTAATCACATCTTCTAGTTTAATATTTACCATTTGTTTCTTATACCAATTTTCAAATAATTAGATGGTATGTTACAAAATTAAAATGACACTAAAATGTAAGACACCTCATAGTTTTCCAATAACATAGGGTGTTCATCAAAAGTATCAATTGTCACTATTGTCTAAGGTTTGTGCAGTATCTGGTTTCAGTTACTGACTTGTCAAAGATCTGGCTAAGAAGAAATGTCTAGAAAGACGTAGATGGCACCAAGTTAGAAAAGAGTAATGCCCAAACAGGAAAGAGACTTTTTTTCTTAGTTTAAAGGATTTAGTACAGTAAGAAGCATGGTAAATTATAATAGCAATGGGCAGAGGGGGAAAAAGCCACATTCATTCGACAACTCACTAGACTGCAAACTCTACAAGAGCAAGGACTTTGTTTTGGTCATTGCTCCATCATTGCCTCAAGAACGGGGACTGGCACATAGACATTCAAAAAATATTTATTTAAAGAAGAAATAAGTGCTGTTCTATTTAATATGCTCTTTTCTCTTTCTCTTAAAAAATATTTCTTGAAAGAATGAATGCTGTTCATTCTATCTTATTCCCATTTTTTAACTAGGGAAATTCTCATCCTTCAAGATCCAGTTCAAATTTTTTCTCTTTCTCAAAGTCTTCCCCTATCCCTTTCTTCTGCCTGCCACACTGCCTCCTTCATAAAGCCAGAATTAAGTCTTCTTTATTCTCTTTCCCATAGTGTATCACTTGGAACTATATTTGCTCTCGTTTCATTCTATATTGTATTATAATTCAATATTTACATGTCTGACTCTTCCACTGGGTTATAAGCTCCTTGAGGGCAAGGTTTTGGTTTCTGTTATCCTTGAACCCCCATCTTCTAACATAATGCACTGCAAATAGTAATTATTCAAATGTCTGCTAAGTTTAATAAAATAGAACTACATTCTTGGTGTCTAGTTAGATACCAGCATATACTAAGTGCTCAATAAATGTTATTACACGAATGAACTGAAAGAAATATATTACCAACAAAACTTAGTTTCCTCAAATTCCAGGGCTGGGAGGCATCATGCCTCAAAAATGGAGAAATGGTCTCCTCCTCTTGGTTCTAAGGAGACCTTGCATGGTTCCTGTGCCAAGTGTCAGGCACTATGGCACCAAAACTGTAGAGATAAATTTGAAGGAGGTCCAGGGAGAGTAACATAATTGACTGGAGGTGGGGGAGGAAAGGATGAAAAGGAGCGATTAGGGGCTCAAGCTAGGCAGATGGCCTAAGTGACGTCTGAGACGAGACACGATAACCTTCTGCTAACACTGGGAGAGTGTAAACACCCAAGAGGGGAGGAATTGTTTAGCCTGGTCCATCAAGCTCAAAGCAGAAGAAAGGATGAAACAAGGGGCAGAAGATCAAAGCCCTGTGACAGGAAAGCCAACCAAAAGAGACACTGCTCTCCTTGGACTTAGAGAAAACAATGTCATATACATTTTCACAGATATCAACAAGTGTTATTATCCTCATCTTCAGGCATAAAGGAAGGCTACAAACAGACGGATTATTGAAACCTAATACAAAGAGCCTCTGCTTGGAATAGAAAGTTCTTTTACCATTATGCAAAATATAGCCTCATACCCAATGTTATTAAAGCAGTATCCCAAAAAAAACCCACTGATTCAGGCTGTACCCATAAGTAAAAGCACCTTCAAGAGAAGATGAGGGAAGAAAAAGTAGAGAGAAAGAGAGTCAGCAAAGCAGTGGAACTGGAATCCCACGGTTCAGTAAAATGCATGAGATCTCCCGGCTGTGTTCTCATTCGCTGTTTTCCGATTTACTCTAACAAAAACACCTCCCAAACTGGAGTTTGCTGAACAATTTTTCACTTCTTCCTATTTCCCATTCCACTCCAAGTCTGCCTGCCTGCCCTCCAGTAAGTTTTAGTGGCTGCAACTAACAGTGAGTGCAATGACTAATAGAGATACAGAAGATATGGTGTCCCGCTTCAAAGAACTTGTAATCTACTTGAAGAGACAAAATATAAATATGTGAAAACAGCAAGAAAATAATTGCAAAAAATCATATGACATATGCAAGAGAAAACACAATAGACTATTTATGTAACCGCTAGTGATCTGTGAAGTAAGGGGAAGATAAGATTGAACTGGTAATTCAGGGAGGGCTTCCCAGCAGAAGTGAATTTTCTTCCTAAAGAGGAAAAATAGAAATTGATTGACTGAAATCAGTTTATAATTTATAAAAGCTACAAGGAACCTCATGGTGTATTCTATCAAAACTGCTCAGTTGACAGAAGAAGTAAACAGAAGCTCAGTGAGCTTAAATAATATGTCCAGGTGACAAATCAAAAAAGTAGAACTAGAATTCAAATCAAAGCACTCTGATCTCAAAATCCAGGGCAGATGACAGGAACGAGTGCAGAGAAGCAAGAAATAGCAATGCCTACAAGAAAGAAGGTGAGCAGATTGGCCTGGCTGGGACAGAGGGACTGTTTCATACAGTAATGAGAAGTAAGATGTCCCAATCTACCCCCAAATAATCTCTCTTGAGGAACACCTGGCATACTTTAAATCAGCGGCAGGGGCCCTACAGGCTGCTGTCTGTGTCTCCCCCACCACATGCCCTACCCTGCGACCTAATCTACGGCCCACGATTCTCACTCCCAGATGCCCTGCTGGTTCTGAGGGCCCTAGAAGCACCAAGATACACATATGGCAACACTAACTAAGAAGTTACTCCACATATGAACTTCTTGTTCTGCTCAAAGCCCCACCCTCCTCCTTTGCCCCCACCAACACTGAGGAAACCAGATGTACAAATGGTTAACAGAGAAAAAAAAATCCCACCCAGACCACTTGAAACGCGGCTAGTCTGGCTGGGCTTCGAGTCTGCTCAGCGACTGCTCCATGACTGCTATTTATAGCCTCTGGGTGCCCAACCCAGCTTCCAGGTCACTAATTGTGGCCCAGCCCCGAGCCAACCCCCACACCTCCTCCCCCGCCCTGTAACACAGGGAACAAGAAGCAAATCCAGCTTTGTCCGGCCCAGGAAGAACAGCCAGGAGATCTGAATCCAAGACCCTATATTATATGTCTTGTGTAAGGTATCAGACTGTCCAGAAGGATCTGCCCTCATACTGCTTGGAGAGTTGAGCTGTCCCCTCCTTCTATAGCAGGCTCCTTTCCTGAATTCCCGTATATCTGAATCCTGAGCTCAGTCTAACCCATTCACATACTAGGAGAGGAGAGATACGGGTTTCGGCTATCAAGGACACCCCAGCCAACAGCTCAGTAAGGAGCTTATCTCCTTGAGTAAGCGTCTAAACATCCATGGACTGGTATGTTTGCCTCTTCTTGGGGTCTGTTTGGTAGATTATCTACACATTTATTTGTATTACTACTCCAGTCATCCACAATGACAAAAGTGCCCAGAAAGGAGGCATGCTCAGAACTAAACTTCTAAAAATTATTTTTCTAACACCCACCAAACACATCATAAATCCCCCACATTCTTAGTTTCGGATATAGACCCTGAATGTGATGGTTTTATGTGAATGTGATAAAAAATCCCTTCTGATTCCAAGTTGCCATTATTTGTGTATTATTCTGTTTTCCCCCTAGAGATAGAGATTACTGTGATGGGCAGTGAGGGTTTTTTGGGCATATGAGGCTTTATGAAACTATCCTGAATAGAGAAAAGTTTTTTATAAGGCACAAGAGTTAATGGCAAAGGGACTCAGTGAAGCTTTCTCTGTTAGTTCTCTACCCGTGCTACACTGGGGCAACCACCAATGGGCCACATTCTCCCCGGTGAATTCTGTATCTGCAACTTGTTCCCATACTGATTAAACTGGACCATTGTCAATGATGTCCCTATTCAGAACAAAGCACTGGGACTAGAGATGAAGGAAGAGTTAAGAGGCTTAAAATAAGAATGAGATATCTCCTCCTTTTCCCATTGCCCCAGCATCCAAACTATGGTTACCATTCTTCTCAGACTGTCCAACCAGCTCCCAACCCTCTATATCCTTGACTGACACTGCCCCAGGATACACATCCCAATGTCAGTCTTCTCCTTCTTATTTTGGGGTTCATTTGGGCCACTGGATAATATGCCAGGGATCCTGGTTATTGGAGCCAGAACCAGAATGCTGCTGTGCTATCTCATCATCACCCACAAATACCAATTCCTGGCCCCAAATGGTCCCAAGTCTTTCCTCCCAAGACCACAAAGGGAAAAAAGTTTCCAAATTAAAAAACTAAAACTGGCAACAAAGGTGCCCCATGGCAGTAACCTTTAAAACTGGCCATTAAAGTTTATAAGTCAGACGGGCACCAACGTGAACGATCAAGAAGAGAAAAACAGCCCCCTCCCTTGAGGACCCGGAGCCACAGCCTTCCCTCTAAAGCCACAGAGCTGATGTCACAAGAAGCGCTTGCTGCCATCAAGGGCTCTCTGTGTCCCAACTACAACCATTCACAATGTAGGCAGCCTTTGTGTGCTGGAGGGGGGTGGCTGTCTGGCAGAGAATAAAGGAAAGGGGAGGGGCAAGGAGTCGTGGGTTGGGACATATATGAGGTAAGGAAAGGTGAGGAAGGGGAGAAAAACAAATCCCCTCCTAGCCATGAGGACTGCCTGCAATTCACAGGCCCTGTCACACTACCTAGGACAGTGGTTCTCAATGTTTTTTCCACCTAACGCACAAGAGGCATACCACAGATTCTCATCAGTAACTATGGTACATCACACAATGTTCTTAACTATCTTGGAGTACAGAGGGCACATATCAGATTTTTTTTTAGTAAGGGTATGAATAGTTTGAGAAGGCCTCCAAATCATTCTCCCTTCCTCCCCTGTTGGGTATGTACCCCCTATGAAGAATCATGAGTTTAGGGAGCCTACTTCTCCTTCCCTCCCTTCCTTCCTTCCATGTATTCAACTAATACATTTTGAGAGCTAATATGTGCCAGGCATTGTTCTAGGGGCACTGAGGAGACAGCAGTGAACACACAGACAAAAATCCCTGCCCTCATTGCGAATCCATGCCTTCACAGGGGAGAAAAACAACATAATAAAAATGGTAGAATCTGGGGTATATTGGGTGGTGATAAGTGCTAAGAAGAAAAACAGAGCAGGAAAGGGGACAGAAAGTGTGGTGGGGTAGGGATGGAGGTGGGGCTGAAATTTTAGATAGGGTGGCCAGGAAGTTCTCAATTACAAGGTAGCATTTGAAAAAAGACCCAAAGGAAGAGAAGCAATGAGCCATGCAGATATCTGAGGAAAGAGCATTCTTAGCAGAGGGAATAGCAAGTGCGATGGTTCGAAGGTGGGGCACACATCTAGTATGTTCAAGGAACAGTAAGGAGGTGGCCACTGGGGCTGGAGCCCATAGTGCCACTGTTCATCACAGAGCTCCTCCTCCGTTTCAGGTCCCATGGCTCGGAGGAGTCTGGGCTGACTGCTTGTCGGACTAAATTATCCAAGCCAGGGACAAGCTCACAAGCAGAAAGAACTTAATAGCTTAGTGAAAGGGGACAGTGGTAGGTAAGATGAGCTTAGTATTAAAGTATTTCTCTTGATTGAAACAACTCAAAGTTCCTTTAAATAAAATCTCAACCATCCTCACAAAATCCTTGTAAGGAACAAAAATCATATCCCTTAACTAAGGACCAGAGGGGGGAAAAATCATTTTAAAAATGATTTTAAAGCTATAACTAGAATAGAACTTACTCTTGATACCCAGTCCAATGCTCTATTATTCATAAAAGCATAGAATATTAAAAGCTAGAAGACAGATTACCTTATCCATTCCCCTCATCTTACCCAAGAAGCAGCTGCCAAAATTAGAACCTAGGTTTCTTGGATAAGGAGTTAACATTCCTTAAAAAGCAAATTGAGGGGACCAGCTCTCTCAAAAGAGCTGGATTTTTAAAAGAGGGAACCAGTTCTCTGAAATTCTGTATTCTAGAAACTCTCCTGCAAGGGGAAGATATGGTGATGATAGGATTACAGAAGACTAAACAGTGTTCGCTTTGTCCCCTGAGCCCTAGAAAAAGTCTAACTATCCCCACATGCTAGGCCCACCACCCTTTATCTAGATCCCTTCAGCCCCAAACGTACTTCGTGAGACAAACTGTGGCCAAGCCAGTGGGCTGCAGGTTCTGAAGACCAGAACTAAGTCTGCAGTGTGAATATAGACACACACACACACACACACACACACACAGATGCATACAGTCAGTGGGAAGGAAGGGGAAAGGAAAGCACACACAACACAACACACCAGGGCAGCTGCAGAAAACAACTGCTTGTTAAGTTAAAATTAAACTCTGTACAAATATTGACCTTTGGAGGGGACAGAAACCGGTCCCATATTTACCAGCTTTATAAATGGGACTGACCACAGCTGCCCCACGCGTTTGGCCAGCATGATGGCAGGATGGGGCGAGGCCACGCTTTGGGGGTGGGGGATAAATGAGAGGGGCAGGAGACATTTTAAACACTCTCTTAAATGTAGTTACTACTGGTAGGTCAAAGTTCCCAAAAGCCTTAAAAGAGGAATTTCTAGGAAAGCAAATAAGGCAGTCTCTGAAAGTGGGGGTCAGAGAAATAGGAATAGAGAGGCAAAAAAAAGTTTCAGAAAGAAAAAAATTGCTAAAAAGAAGGAAAAATATAACAGAGATTGAAACTGAACAGAGAGAACACTGGGGAGCTTATCCTTTTGAACCCTGGCCCTTTGTCACATCTAGAGTCATAAGGTAGAAGACCAGGTGACCAATATAAGTAACCTAGTGGAACAATCTAAACTGACCTTATTTAAGTCTTGGCTCTGCTGCTTACTTGCTATGTTACCTTGGGAAACTCAGGAACCTCTAGTTATATAGAGATAGTAACACAAAAATATTGCCCTAATTCACAAAGACCAGAACCAACCATATACACCACACAGATATAATAATCATTATTATTATTAATTCTATTCCAGATAACCAGAGCCTTTACACTCCAAATTGGTCAAGAAACGTAAATCTCCATAGGAGCAAAGTCAGGGGCTAGAAAGGAGAGCTTGAGCTTGTCTCAAACTTGGTAAAAGCCTCCTAAGGGCACACACCAAAACCCTTCCTTGTTGCAGGATAACAGGGAGGCCAGTCTGCTGAGATAGGCCCCAAAAGCCACACTTGGGTAGCAAAAGGTCCAGATACGAAGGAGGAGAAAGGATTCGTCAATTCTATTTCCCTGAAAGCTGATCTCTGGCAACCCAAAGTTTTTCAGGAACAAACATCACAGATGCTGGACAACTTAGTTCTGTTCCAAACCTCTGATGCCTTCGCTCTTTTTTATGCCCTCCTTTACACTCATGACTTTCACTATGAATGATAATGAGCACAAAAAGTCTGGATCCATCTCCATTCAGTAGGAAATCTCTCTGTCTGTCTGTCTGTCTCTCTCTCTCTCTCAAACACACAAACACATATACACACACAGTGCCACCAGGAATCATAATTCTGAAAGTATTTCAGTTAAAAATACATGAAAAGATTTTGCCAAAATTAGTTGTCCAGTTTTACAGAAAGCTCCTGTGCCTTTACATGGTACACTGTTTGGACTATACATCTTAAAATCAGAGGGTAGACAAGCAACTATCACTTATGGCATACGAAAAAGACAATGACTAAGTGAAAGTCCTCCTCAGCACTAACTAAACACATGTCACTAGTATCTTTTGACTCTGCCTCACTTGTTAAATGTTTTACCTTAATATATTACAGTTTATATTGTTAAACGTGTGTCATAAAATATAAACAATGTACAGCAGAACCAGGTCAGCAATTCAGGAAGAATTTCCAACGCTGCAGTCTCTGTGGTCACAGGACAGGAAGATGTTTTGCATCTGGTGCACCAAATACGTGCTGAAGCACAAACTCAAACGAAACTGAGGAGGGGGAGATGGACAGGAATAGAAAAGGGGAGGAAAATGGGAAAATTATACTCCAGGGTGGGGAACCAGCTTCCTTGAATTCTGATCCAAGAACTTATCTTAAAATGTAATCATTATTGATTTCCATAACCCTCGTTCTCTGGCTTTTTCCTTCTTCAGGGGCTCCAGATAAGTGATAAGCCTCCAGGTTCAGCCACTCAGAGCTCCTGAGGCTTTTGTTATTCTAACATAGAAAAGAGTCCTTTCCACACTCCACCCCCATCTTTTTCATGAGCAAATGACTCCCCCTCCATAGGTCCCCCTCCATAGGTCTTAGTGCCATCTTCTATAAACCATGGAGAAGCAGAGCTAACTGTCCTTACCTGTATGACCCTAAGATTCCTTGCCAAACCTATTACGTTATAGCTAGAACTGATATTATTTTCAAGGTATTCCATACTTCTAGAAAAAGGACAGTTACCATAAGTAAGACTGTCACCCATTTAATACTCCAAGAAAAGTTCATCTCTCTCATTTTCACCACCAATAAAACCAAGAATAGAACTTGGTCTCACTCTTCAAGATCCTCCTCCCACAATGTTTTCATGTAAATAAAATCAATGGCACAGACAGGGAAGTTTCTGGGCTAGGAAAGTAGAGCAAGGGCTGAAAACGAACATCTTCAAAAGCAAAATATTCTTAAGGAGAAATTCAGGGCTTTGAGCAAGCGAACTAAATCTCTGAAAAAAAAAAAAAAAAAGCCCACAGTGGAACAAGCAATTATCATCCAGCAATTAGATGTGACATGTCCAAGGACGCTTTGCCTATGAGGGGTCTCTTGACTCAACTCAGAGCTCCACCCATGAGATCCCGATAATCCCCTCCCAGACTAACTTCAAGCTGCTGAAGTTCAACACAATTCAGCAAAATGCAACCCCACGTGGGATTTCTAGTTGAATACTATTGTTTCAGTGATCTGCTCTCTCTTAGCCAAACTGGTAGATTGGTCTCTCAGAGAAGGCCCTAAGCAGATCATGTGCCAGGGCTGATTTCTGTTTATAATGTCTTAGCCTAAGCAAGCAAAATGTCATTCTTGGGGGCTTTAAGACAGAAGGGCACTCTAATATCGAAGATGACAGCAACATAAGTACTCCACATGCGTATAAGAGGTAATGCTTACACAGGCCTAAGAAACAGAAAGTGGAAGCCAGGATCCCAGGACAATGCTCTGATGTGGCCCACCAGTGAGGACAAGCAGGGGACCCTGACACAGAAACAGGTAAGGCCGGGAGCAGAGTGCAGGCACAGAGCAGCAACCACAGGCCTGGCAAACATCTCCACACACAGTGCCCATGTATTTTACACCTGAGGCCCAGACACCACAGAAGTTCCTGCTTTTATAAGAACTTATGTCTATAATCTAGAAACAACTACATTTCAAGCATACTGGGAAGCATCCCTCCACTGTAGTCTCTGAAGCCCCTAGAGAAGCAAATAAGGAAACACTGCTACCGGGTACCAGTGAGTGCTGCCGACTTACCAGGCCTAGGAAATGCCTGAACAGAGTCTTATTCAAGCCAAGGGAAAACGCTGTTAAAACACACAAAACTCCTTTGACTAATGTGAGAGGGGGAAAGAGCCTCTATAATTAACAGAAACTGTCACAGGCATTGGGGGCCTCCGACGTGTTCAACGCAAACCACTTGAAAAGACCCGGTCTTCTAGCAGAAGGCTGGGGTTTGTGAGTGGGGCTCCAACAGGCTGGGGACAGCCTTTCCAAAAGAATCCCACCATATTTAAGAAAAAAAAAAAAAAAGGAGAAGAAAAGGGGGCGGGGGGAGAAAAGAGAAATCCAAACCTCAGCTTAATGTTTTTTCACCACTGGAACTAAAAAGCAAAAAAGAAGGAGAAAAGTCCAAATGCGACCAGTTTTCAATTAGGGCCTAATTAGAAAGAAAAGTGGCAGCGCTATTATAGATCTGGGGAGGAAGAAATGCAGTCAACGACTTTAGTTTGGGCTGAGCCATCCACTTGAAAGCTGTGATGATTAGAGGGACAATTTATGGTGAGAGATGGTGGAGGGGAAGGGAGGGACAGAAGAAGAGAGCCTGGGGGCTGCCTGATCATGCAAGTCAAAAGCCAGAGCAGATCGCCAGAAATATGTATTGATCGGCCACAATGTGCAAAGCATCACACAAAGGGCTGGGAGGGGAAATAAAGATCACAACAGACACAAATCTGACCTGAAGAGGCTTATAAACATAGCCCCTCTTAACACTCAGCCACTATATATTAATACATATGCGCAAGTCTTCAGAGAAAATTTAATCCTGACTTCTTTTTCTATGCAAAGTCCACTCTGACCACTCATGTGGTCTCTCTCTGCATTTCTCCCAGCTCCCTACTCATTTCCATATATGACACACAGAGACCCCAAGAGAAAAAAATGCTATCATCAAATATAATTCCTGGATGAAGTGATTTGGATTTGCTTCAGTCCTCAAAAGAAGCCAGTCGAGGCATACCCTGGCTCAGGCAGACTGAGATACCACATCAAGACAGAGAATCTCAGAATAGCTGGAAGGGCATTTGCTGCTTTCATTATGATCCCACAGGACTCAGGTCCATTTTCTATGTAAAGCCCATAATGCATAAGAACAAGCTGTAAGGAACTAGGGATGGGCACCCTTATATATGGCTATAGGAAGGATGGGCTCAGCTGGTTCCATTCCACATTTGCAATAAACAAAGCAGTTTGATTGGTAGAGGCATGGAATACTTTCTCCCCCTTGCTCTGGGGTACCCTCTCCCTTGTTGATTTAGTTCAGGCAACTTGGAGGAGGGACAGGAAGGGCTAGGGCAAACATGTCACAGCCTGCAGTGAATAGGGCCAACAGAAAGGAGAGGCAAAGAACAGAGCTGAGAGGAGAGGAAAAGAGGAGAGGCCTCTCTTCCCATCCCACAACCTGGGCTCCATCCAACACAAAGTTAATTCCTAACCTCGGCTTCACCACCCTGCCCACTGCTTGCATGATTTATCCCCCTATCTGCCTGCATCGCCTTTATAAGCCTCCCAGCCCTGCACACCATTATAAAAGCTGTCTGTGCTGCTGGCTCGACCTGGCCTGGCCCGGGCTCCTGCCACGGTAACCCTTCCCCACCCCTTCATTTTACAAGCCTTCCACCATCATGGAAATGTGAAATCCCACGAAAGAACAGTAAACATCACAGGGGAAAGAAAATACCTAGCCAGGCTACTCTGGACAGCAGAGTCACAAATGGACTGATGTCTCTAAGCCAGGGATGAAGGCCTCTAGGCAACAGTGAGCTACCTTCTTGCCTGGAGTCACCTGGACAATCACAAAGAGATGCACACACAGATGTGCCAATCCTTTATGGGGCACAGCCAAGCATCCTGGTGCCCTGGGAATTCCCAGGCTCAAAGAATCAACCAGAATGTCAGGGCAACTCACAAATAAACACAGGTGTCAGGTTTAGAGAACCATGTGGAAATGTGAAATTTTAAATAATGGGAAGAGACTAAATATTATTCAAACCACAAAATAAGACTCAGCTCTGCCACCTTCTTATGGGCTGCAAAGGGAGGTAGGATGATGTGGTAGAAAGAGCACAGGCTTTGGATTCAGCTGACTGGGTCTCAAAGCTGGCTTCAGCACTTATTTATTAGCTATGTGACTTTGGGCAACTTATATTTTCTAAATCTCTATTTTACTCTCTGTCCCACAAAGGAATATCAAATTGTAAAAAGGTTTTGAAGATTAACAATAAGATTCACAGCCAGATTGCCTGGCATATAATAGGTAGAAAAAATGATAGCTATTAGGATTATTTAAGATGTCAGACATCCTAAAATGGGGTGTGGGGGGGAGGACCTATTCCTTCCCCATGCAATTTTAGTCTTAGATTTTTCCCTTTAATCCATGTAAATTTTCGCTTTCTAAACCAGATCCCACTGTTGATCCCCTCACCAGAGAATAAGCCAAAGGGAGTTCCCCGGGGAGTATTCTTTCTTGCCCACTGTCTTGAGTAAACTTGTCCCTTCATAACTTAGAACTCATATAACCTAGTTCTGCTCCTGGTCTTATTCACAATGCCCCCATTGGCTCCTCCAGCCTCAGTTTACAAAGGATGTTCCTCTTTCTCTTCCTAAGCCTCAAGAGAAACTGCCAGCACCCACTAGATTCCATTGTTTTCATGAAATGCTGGACTGCCCCATTACAACAGAGTCTAAGCCAGAAGTCAGGGTTCACACCTTCCTCAACTAACTGAGTGGAGAATGGACACTATGGAATTCTCCACAAGTCTCTGGAGGTCCAAAATGCTCTGCCAATGAGACTGAGTGCTCCCCAGAGCTCTGTTATTCACTTGGGGGTAGGTGGTGGGGAGGGGGAGGTGGAGGGAAGGAAGAGAAGAGAGCCTTGATTCAGGGGGCCAGACTGAGTCCGCTACAGGCCAGGCTCCGCTGAGGTTTCTCGGGTGAAACACGCCTCTGTGATGGCTGTGTCTGTAAAGCGGATGGAAATGCCCATAAAGCCGTATCAAACCCTGTGCAGAGAAGGACAGGGATATATATAGAACCAGGAACCAAAGGGGCCACAGGGGATTCAGGCGGACAGCTCCGCCCAGCCCTTAAACCCGCCCCAGGGAAGGGGGGAGGCCCAAGGAACAAGCTCAAGGAATGAAGGCTGGAGACAGCCCGGCGGGTTTACGAAGGGAGTGGGGAAATTAGGGGCGTCAGGGACAATGCTAGGAGAGAGCTAACGACCAGGCTGTGAGAATCAGTGAGGGCTGGGGGGAGCCTGGGCCTGCTCCAGCACATGGATGCTAGAGAGCCAGACTCCCAGTGTTCGCAGATCCTTAGGTGACTTTCAGCAGTCCGCTTTGCTGTCCCACAGTCTTGACAGCACTCTGCTTCCTTCTCAGAACCTATGAGCTTCCAATAAACAAGCTCTCCCTGTCTTCCTCTGCTGTCCCAAGTGGCACCTCCCATTTAACATCGTCCAGGGGCTAATGTTCTCCATTCCTCACTCCCTTAACCCCACTCCCAGCTTCTCAGAGAAACTGGAGATGGGGACAAGTGAAAAAAAGAAATCTATCCATAGAGAAGCATCCTGAAAGATGGAAGTGTGTCAAAAGACGGAAAGAAATTCACAGAAAGGAAAAAGAGGCTTACAGAATGAGACAATAGCCTTAGAAACCTTGGCATCTGGCAGAATCAGCCTTAAAGGAGATGGTCTTGCCAGGGACAGAAAGTCAACTGGCTCTTCTTCCACTCCAATTTGCTGGGATCACCCTCTCCCCACCAATCTTCTTGGCAAAGTAGGATGTTAGAGGTACAGATCCTGGGTGATGGCGATCTAGAAGACACTAAGCCCACAAGAATTTCTTACCTGAGCAACAGACAGGGTAACCATTTCCCCACCTTGCCCATCCCCAATTCAAAAAAGAATCTCCCTCTCTCAATCCCTAGTCTTCCCCCCAGCCAGCACAAGTATGACAATGTTTTGGCGCCACCTGCTGTCCTTTTCTGATAGCTGAGTAGATCCTCAAACTGGATGGACCTCAAGTTTACCTTCTTTAATTCATCAGAAATTCTAAAAAGAATTTAATCCAAGAAAACAGAAACCATAACTTCTACCAAAGGGAATATTCCTATGGTGCACACTGGAGAAATCTGGTGCCTGGGTTCTCCTGTCTTCTGGGACAGACGTCACGGGAACTCGTTAGAATCCTCTCATGAAATTTTTACTTCTAGTCTTGCAGCCATTGGTCTGTGAAGTTCCTTCTCTAAGAGTCTTGATGATTTGAGGAAGGTGAACACTCAACAAGGCCTTTCTCTACTTAATAAAGTCCACATGCATTTATACATATATCTGTCATCCAGGCTGGAGTGCAGTGGTATGATCATAGCTCACTGTAGCACTGAACTCCTGGACTCAAGCGATCCTCCCACCTCAGCCTCCAGAGTAGCTAGGACTACAGGTGTGCACCACCATGCCCAGCTAATTTTGTTTATTTGTTTATTTATTATTTTTTTTTTAGAGACAGGGTCTGGCTATGCTGCTCAACGCGGTCCTAAACTCCTGGCCTCAAGCGATACTCCTGCCTCAGCCTCCTAAAGCACTGGGACTACAGGCATGAGCCACTGTGTATTTTTTAATTATATCTGTATCACACTGTTTTAGTTTTCTTGGTTTTAGGCAGAAATTCTCATTTTGCACCTAGATAATGTGATCCAGTGTTTGTCATGGAACACTATAATGAAAGCAGTGCCACCCTAAAAGCAATGACTTAGACATTTTATACTGCTCTACCATTCCTATGGTCCTCACTCTGGGAAAATATTCTAGCACGTAATAAGTTCTTTGAGAAGTCAGTTCATCTCACAAATACAGACATTTGTTCATTCATTTAACAAATATTTCTGTAGTACCTACCATGTACCAGGTATGAGCTGGGGGTATAGGGGTGAATAAGACATACAAGGTTCATAGGATCATGGAGGCTACACTCTAATATCATTTATCTGACTCATGAAGGTAGTATAGCAATTTCTTATTCATCTTAAAGTATACTGTGTGAACAGCAAAGATCAAGACAAAAATAAAGGCCAGATGTGGTGGCTCACGCCTGTAATCTTAGCACTTTGGGAGGCTGAGGCAGGAGGATCGCTTGAGGCCAGGAGTTCATGATCAGTCTGGGCAATAATAGCAAGATCTGGTCTTTATAAAAAAATTTAACAATTAGCTAGGCATGGTGGCATGCACCTGTAATACCAGCTACTTGGGAGTCTGAGGCAGGAGGATCGTTTCAATCCAGGAGTTTGAGGCTGCAGTGAGCTACAATCAGGCCACAGCCCTCCAATCTGGGTGACAAGGAGACCCTGTCTCTTAAAAAAAATACATATAGATACACACACACACACACACACACACACACACACATATAAACAGACTTTGTAAAAAGATAAAATGAAATATATAAGAGAAAAGATATACAGAGCAGGGGGCAATTAATGGGTATATAAAAGGAATTATTAATATTATTCTTTGCAGCTAAGTTTTTTCCCTAAAACCCATTCCTGGACCTAGCACTAGGAACTGTGTGCCAGTTTCCAAGATCAGCTTCCTCAAACCTCAAGATTTACAAGTCTATAGTAGAAAGAAGGAGGAGAGGTGATATTTTATTCAATACCTAGTAATAATAGCTTAAACTATACACAAGTATTTTCCCAAATATGAACTCAGGAAATATGTGGGGCTCCATCAAATGTACTGTTATCTTGCAAAAGAGAGAAAAGTTTCTGACAGGCCCTCATATGAGCGAGTAATTCAAGGGGAATAGAGAGTCTGCCATAGAATCTTAAGGCCAGCCACGCCCTCTCCTAATATTGCCCTCAGATTGTTCCCAAACACTATACCAATCATGAGGGAAAGAATCTTAAAGAATTCTAGGGAAGAAGTTTCCAAAGCTTCCCTAATAACATACTCTAGTCAGGTAAAACGTTCTTCTCTCTACTTCAACTTTATCCTTATTGCTACAATTTAAGCACCATTCTTGCACTATCTTGAATGAAATGCAGGAAAGCTATTTACCATCCTACCTGCGCTAATTACTCATATTTAAGAGAAAGAGCTACCATTCAATCTACTCTCTGAATTAAATAATTCCATAGTCCTTAGATTTTTCCTTTTTATTCTACGTCCATCTCTTTTACTATTGTCCTGAGTTCCCCATGGGCACTAAGGCTCCCATGTATCTTTCAAATACTACACCAAAATCCTAAGAGGCCAGCTAATGCCAAATACAGTGACAGCGTGGCCTGGGGCTCTCATGTTATTCTTTTAATTACAGTCTGGAATTACATTCATCTTTTTAAATACCCAAAGTATGCCAAGAACTATAGGAGCACTTACTAGTTAAATCTTCCAGGGAAAAAAGGGGGGAGGGCGGCAAAATGTCCCACCGAAGGAGTAGAAGACTATTTTATAGGAAAGAAGTTCTATTAAACAAGATACTAGTCCAGAGTTAAAACATCTGACAAAAGGGAGCAGCAAACAGGGCTGGTAAGCAGGGAGCCCTGGAGGGTGTTTACAGGCGCTTTATGCCTTATTGATGGTTATTAAAGAAGTCACAGAAAATTTTATTTTCCTTGCCTTAGATCCACCTACCTTTCAAGAGCTGTGTGGGAATCCTTCACTAATTTGTCCACAGAGAATGACTTCCTCATCTGTGCTCATTCAGCGCTTGGTGTTTATCTCTGTTACAGTACTCTTACCTTGGTAAGGTAAGTATGTGTGCACCTCTCTGTCTCCCTGTCTGAGCCATATGCTTCTTGGAGCAGGAATCATGTCACTCATCTTTGCACCCCTAGCACAGTAAGGACTTACAAATGCCAGTTTCCTATACCATGCAGTACCAGGTCAAGAACCTAAACCCAGTGGTATTCAATAAATGCCGGATAAGGATGATAACATTAATAACAGCCATCCAGCACGACTCCACTAAGTTGTCAGACCAGTTTAGGATATTGGCATGAAAACTCCTTTTTCTCCTGGCCCAGACATTTACTCTTAAGGTTTGCCTACTCCTCAACAGACTCCAGGAAATAGGGTTAGTTTTAAGTTCTAGAAACTCTAATCATTCCTGTTTTCTCCAAGCTAAGGGCCTGAAGGAAGACTGCAGATACCTCATGCATATTGATGAGCTTCTGCGGTCACATGAATATTAACAGCACCCTGTGGCTTTCGGGAATAGCAGCCCAGCTAGAAGGTCTAATATTAACCTTGGCTAGGCCCAAAAGGTGGGAAGAGCGTATGTCCATACAGCCCCATGGGGAGTAAAGAGTGGACAGCAGAGTCTAGATTGGGGGTCAGTCCCTATGCAAACGCTGGGCACACAGGCAGTTAAGAAAAGACTAAACAATTGTGCCCTAGATCCCTGGCTCCGGGGACTCTGTTAGCTGCTACCCAGGCAGGAATCCCCAATCCTCAAGCTTTGCAGAAGTTAGGATGTAGAAACTAAATCATATGCAATTTATAAAAATACTGGTAGGGACACTGACCTAGTTCAACAGCTAAAGCAGAGGGGTAGGGAAGGTTAAAAGTCAGATCACATTGGACAAAAACCAAAATCAAATCATAATGCTTAATTAGGCAACGAAGACATATTTTGTAAGTGACACATTATCAGTACTGAAAGATCTACAGACTGTGGACTTTCCAGACCCATACCCTCCATGACAGTAGCGGACACAGAGAACAATGACTCAAGTTTAAGATGAAAGCTATTCTAGGAATGAAGCAGTAAGAGACAGAGGGATCAGGTTCTTCTCACACCTACAGATTCTGAACCCAGGAGACATTAGAAAGAATGATGACTGTTATTAAAAACAAACAAAAAAAAAAACACCAAACCAATAAGAAGTACTGTGAATCAGAGTCGACCAAAGAAACCCATGGACCCCAGCCCTGGATCTAAGTTCAAAACCTACTTCTATGCCACAAGACAGACTATTAAAAGGAAAAGCAGGTTTAGTGGCCCCATGCAGTGGTCAGAATTAATGCTAATAAGATTCCTCCCATACTCATACACCAGGAAAGACTAGGCTTAAAACTAGAAAAGCACCTCTTTACTACTCTAACCTGATTCACTCAAAGGCCTTGACCCCTTAGCTCTGCCTGAAAAGCCGACCCAGCCCCCCGCACCCCCCTCAGGAAAAACAGAGAGGCCTGTGGGCCTAGCCCAAGCTGGAGTGGTGAGAGGCCACACCTAGGAAGAGGGTGGGGGCTGCTCACGGGAGCTGTGTTCTGTCACACAATTACCATATTATGTAGCGCTAATAAAAAGAAATACTTGAAGTTTTATTAGAGCCATATAATAAAGTATTTATAGAATCCGGGGGGTGGGGGGAAGCAGAGGTGGGGGGAGAGAAATAAGAGGAATCGGAATTGTTAGCCCTGGCAACAACAATCCCCAGTATTCACCATGCTCAGTAAACTTCAAAGCCTTCGGCAGGGACACCAGGCCAGCTCTCGCTAACCTAGATCAAGGTGGCTGGCTGTCCACTCCTGCTCCGAAACAGAATGTCTCTGACTTCTTCCTGGTTAACAAAGAAAGAGGAACTGGGAGGAATAGGCAGGAGGAACAAGGAATATTAGCAAAACTGTGTGGAATAGGCCTGAAAAGGTTGGGGCAGAAGAGAGGGGCATCAGTTGAAAGAATGAGTGGAATGCGAGCTTTAAAAGGTTCCATTCTGGAGCTAAACTTCTAATTCTCAACATCCAATGTACCTGACAGCATCGAAATTTGCCAAAACAGGGTTTTCCATCATTGTGCTGGCCCCTTCTGCACACCTCTCACACTCCCCACTCCAATCACACTTTGCACTCACCACCACCACGAGAGCGGTGCACTCCACACCTACTCCAACCACACAGCACACACCCACAGCTTCTCCCACACCCCCCCCATGGTCCTCACAGCCACAGTGCGCGCGCACACACACACACACACACACACACAGACACACACACACACACACAACATGTTCACCACAACATGCTCCTTCCCAAGGCCACAGGCTGCCTGAATTTCCTGGGCATCTTCCCAACTTAAGACACATCCTAGATAAAAACATTTTCTGAGTCTACAACCCTCTTTAACATTTCAAACTTTTCTATTACCCAGAAAATCTCCCCAAAGACAGAGAGAAGTGAGGGCTGTGACATTATTACAGAGAAGACTATAAACAGAACAAATATAGTGCTGCTTTATTATAAGGCAGCGTGGGGTTGGTGGCTAGCTGATTACAGGGACACTCCCCAGAGCGCTCTGTAGTCCCAGACCTCAATAAAGGCCAGACTAGAGCTGCCTTCAACTGAGGGGCAATTGGATCCAGGGGCCCCATCGCATCCCTTCAGATTCCAGTCCAGGATGTGATATCTGCCTTGGTTGAAGATAAGGAGGAAAGCAAACACAATCTAAGAACAACCATGCTTGGCAAAGAGCCACCACCAGGCCATCTTCTCACAGGCAAATGCAATTATATGGTTTGGGTTTCTTGAAATCAATAGATTCCAAACTAAAGAAAGTAAAAAAAAAAAAACCTAGAGAAATCAAGAACAAATTGATAGATTTAAAACCCACACACACCAGGGAGAGTGCAGACTAAGGGTAAGAATGGATGAGAGGACAGAAAGAGAAGCAGCACAGCTTAAGTGACTAAAGCAACCCATATTACACATAAAATCATAGAAGGAAAGAGTGGGAAATCCACAAGTCCTCTCCTCTGGGCTCTGGGCACACGGCGTCCCTTCTTGCGTGACTCACAGTGGGATCACCTTCACCCCCTGCTTCATGTGGTAAGGGCCTCTTTATAAGGAGACACACCGCGAGCCTTCTCCTCCTCCATCCCTGCGAGCCAAGAGAATTGCGTCACTGACCTCCACACACACTCACTCCCTCCTCTTTCCAGCCGGCCACCACACAAGGGATCTTGTCTTGTGGTCCCTGCGATCCTTTCATCTGGGCTCCAAACCCACTGTCACCTTGGCCCTGAATTGCTCCCCAGGAGACACTGGGAAAACAGAGTTGGACAAAGAGTGTCTGGGTCCTGTATGGCTAGAATTTACTGATTCCTACTGCTCTTCTCTGCCCAAAGGCAGAGCACAGGAATAATTTTGAACTTGGCATTGTCGCCAGCCCTGCCTACAGACTAGGTGTCCACTGATTTGGGTGATACCAATTCACTCCAGCTCCCAAGAGCTGAAGGATAAAAAGGGCTGAGAGCCAGCCCTAAAGGTTCTAGCTCCTCTGCCTTACTTGTCCAGTGGCTGGGAATCGCTAGGGTTGGAAGAGGGCCAGCAATTATGCCCCCCAGCTCTGTTCTCATTCCATTTGGCCATTCTGTTTTGAGGGTAGCCCCAAGGAAAACATTTTGGCAGCTGAAAATGTCACTGTTTCTCAGATCCCTTTCCAAGATAGAGGATTCCCTCCAATTTAGCCTCAGCTCATTTCCATGTCTCATGGTCTTGACATTTTTCTTTGACCTTCTATGTGATGATATTCCACTTTGGGGCTTTGCCATTTTTATCTAATTTCAGAACCTGTGTTTCAATGGGCAGATTTAAGATGAGTTACAGGAATGCTGTTTACTCTCTGAGTTTTCTCCATTCTCAAATACATTTCATTAGAACAGCGCCTCTGAGATCATGTGGGATAGTGGGGGAGGGTGCTGTACTAGAAAGTCAAAGGATAAGGTTTCCGTTTCTATGCAATTACACGTGGGACTTGGGGTCACTCAATTTTTCTGAGCCAACCCATCATATCTCCTCATCCTTAAGTAGCCCTAAGTGTGCTTTTGAAAAAAAAACCCCCAAACAATAACTATGTCAATTTAGTCTTCTTTTTATTTGAGTAGGTAATCAATATTCAATTTGTGTTGAATCTTACTCAGTGAATCTAGTGAGGGGAGCCAGAAACACCAGCAGCGTTGATATGGCCTACGATAGAGCAAACAGAGCAGCACGTAAGGGCAACTAAACTGAACTCGAGGGCCCAGGAAAATTCCCTTGAGGAAGTAACATCTTTACTGGAATCCAAACAATGAACAGGAGTCACCCAAGTGAGAAGGTTGCAGAGGGTTTCCAAGTATGGGCTCTAGGAACTGACAGCAGCTCACCGTGACCAAGTGTGGATTTGGGGAAGCAAGGTAGACAGTGTGGGTGGAAGCAGGGAGATGACTGTGGCCTAGCAAAAGAGCAGGAGATGAAGATGGAGATGGAAGGCGTGGCCAGATCATAAAGGGCCATAATGGTTTCATTAAGAAATTTGGACTTTACCAATGGGAAGCTACTGAACAGTTTTAAACAAGGACACGTAACCAGATTTACTTTGATCAGTAGCTTTCATCTGGTTTCTTTTCTCGATTGTAGGATTAGTGGGGTATCAAAAAAAGAAAAGAAGCAGAGGTTCAGACTGGGCCTACTTCCTTTCTTTCCACAGAATCCAGCAGGTCCCACTCCCTTCCTCATGGGACTCTCCATTCCTTTGAATTCTTGGCTTACTTTCCAAACAATCTTCCCTCTCAGTCCCCTTATTCCTCTCTCTCTAGCAAAAAAAAAAACCTTTGAGTGTGTGGCAAGTTCTTTCCAACTAGCTGTCCTATTGACCTGGGGTTTTGTCTCCTTTCTTTAATATTACCCCTCACCAGCATCCTCCAAATAGGGCTGTCAAGTAACCCTGACAATAATCCACATTTCTAATCCAAGGCCCATTTCTTATCTCTTTCTTGAATACCACCAACTCTCCCAATATTTACTCTTCCCCATGATCCAAGATCCCTCAATCTCTAGAAACAATATGGTGGCATCCTAACTAAGACTAAGATTACGCTGACCAAACAGGTGATCAATCTGCATGAGAAAGACCTTATATCTAGATGATAATGACAGACTAGCAAATGTACTCTATGAAAACATCCATTCCTTTTCTTTCGTCCTTATCTCATAAAGTCCTCTAGAGCTACGGCTTAAGGTCTAGAATCAATACCCTACAGGAAAATCATCATGGTCATTAACCTTATCTCTTGGCCTTACATTTTAACTAACCTTAAAAGTAAAGAACCTTGGCCAGGCTTGACGGTAGCTCACGCCTATAATCCTAGCACTCTGGGAGGCTGAAGCGGGAGGACTGCTTGGCTCAGGAGTTCGAGACCAGCCTCAGCAAGAGCGAGACCCCATCTCTACAAAAATTAGAAAAATTATCTGGGCATGGTGGTGTACGCCTGTAGTCCCAGCTACTCGGGAGGCTGAGGCAGGAAGATTACTTGAGCCCAGGAGTTTGAGGCTGCAGTGAGCTATGATGATACCACTGCACTCTAGCCAGGGCGACAGAGTGAGACTCGTCTCGAACCCCTCTCCTCATAGTCCCCCTTTCATATAAAAAATAAATAAATAAATAAATAAAAATTAAAGAACCTTGGCACTGGGGAAGAAACCTTTAGTCCAACCTTCCACTTTAGTGTCAGAACTCTTTGGCGTGACTTAGCAATTGAGATCAAATTACTTCTTACTGCCTGAAATTTCCTTAAGAATTCCTTTTTCTACTCATCCCCACTGAACAGGCTTAGAGTAGAACCTCTACACCCTACAGGAAATAGCTCAACTCACTAGGTCTTAAGGTTCTAGAACAATGCTCTTCAAAGTATGATCCGCAAACTGGTGCTGGTCTGTGAACTCTTTGTAATTAGCCCACGTTGAGGTAACTATAGAAACTGTAAGCATTTAAAAACTTTTATAGCAATTTGACATCACCAGGACATCCAAACACATGTTCAGAGGGCTTATCTCAATGAACAGGGTATAAAAGAGGTTGAGCATTGTTGAACCTGTATGGTCAGTCACAGATAGTACATGCTGCATATTAGTTATGCACGTAAGATGCATTGGATTACTTTGAAAAACACTGTTCTAGAAGGTTTCTAGAAGGGAAGAGAAGAGGATAGGCCTGGGGGTCGGAGGGCTTGCTCTTCTTTTTTACCTCTTCTGGGTACAATAGACAGTGAATCTGCTGCCTAGGATGAGGAACAGGAAGCTGCTCCCACTAAGCCACTGACCGTATGGGGTGAAGAGGAGGGCAGGAGTTGGTGGCCAGGTTATCAGGCAGTAACAAACTCAGCATCCAAGCACGCGACTTCCAGCAATGCAAGGAGTTTCCTTTGTTTTGGGAAAACAAGAGCTGCAAGAAGCCTCTCCTTGACACGTTCTTGCCTGGCCTCGGGAGGAGCCCAACCACCCCTGACACACAAATAGGACAGTCCTGGCCAATGATCAACAAGCCAGTACCCTGACCACAACCCCTGTTTGCTTTTCCTTTTCCACAGCTTCCTCAGTTCGAGGGCCACTGTGGGGCCATAAGTAGCTGCCAGCCTAGGTCACCCTTCAAGAACTTCACCCCCCATGACCCAGTACCTATACAGTCTATATAACTCTTCTAATGCCCTTTCTACAGCCTACTTTCTCTATGGTTTGGTCTGAAAGCAAGGGCTTCTGGCCCCTTCCCTACAAGGTAAAGTTAACCCTCAGAATACCACTCCAACAAAGGCCATGGTATGCTCTAGCAAACTAAACCCAAGATCAGCATCTAGCCAAGTGCCTAAGAAGAATAATATTTGAGGTTTCAACAACCTCAACTATTTTCAACAACTATTTTTATGTTATCTGAACAGAGTCACTTCATTATACTAGATCCTCAACTTCAAGAACCCTATTATCACCAAGACTAAAATATATACAACAATGCCCCTATTCATGATGCAGAATGTCAAAACTAAACTTCCAAGGAGTTAGCTAGGAAGCTTAGGACCAAAGACCAAAAAATCCAGCACCACATGAAAGTCTAGCCCTTTGGGGTATAAACAGAGTAAGAGTCTCAACCTCTCAGACTCACATGAAAGTGCCACCTAGAACCAAAAACTTAAGGACACTTTTTCCAAGAACTCTGAGAAGTAGGGCTAGCAAGCAAGTCCCACTTATGACTTAACTATGATAAATCAAGAGCCTTGGGGACCAGCAAACCTTCCTCCCTCTCTGATTAATCAAGGAGCTTACTCTTTATCCTGATGGCCCAAGTTTCTATGAAGACTAATTTGTCCTGTAAGGAGAGGGATGTGGGGGCGGGACTCCCCCCACTCCAGGCCTCCTTCATGCCAAAGAAGGAGGAAACAGAATAAGCAAAATAAAATTCATAAAGTGAAGCAGTAATTATGGTGTGGTCAACAAGAGGCTGCTGCTCAGGCCCATCATTATGTGGCTAAATTTAACGCCCTGCGCGGCCAGGGGAGCCGTGCGCCCCGGGCACGGTGTGTCCACACAGACGCCAGCTCCGCCACCTTTACCCGCTCGACAGCCGCCAGGGCTGCCAGAAAGCAGGTCACAATTTTTTTTATAGTCTGTTTACCAAGATGCTGTTTTTACTGCCGAGGTTTCTCTCATTTTATCTCTTTTTCCCTTTTCCCCAAACAGGCTGGCCTGTATTTTCTGTCCTGTTTTTTTTTCTTTCTCCCTCTCTCAGTACTATTTTCAGAACTCTAATTTTATATGGTATGTCCCTTTTTTTTTTTTTTTGGTAAATATTTGCCATAACTGGATAAGCCAGGCACATCCAGTTTAAAAGCCTCCATCCCACAAAACATCAGGCCTTTAATGATATGCATCTCATTAGCTCATTCTATGAAAGGGAGTATAGAAAAAAAAAAGCAACTTACAGACTCTCACTTTTTATATCTAGAGAGACCTATACTTATATATGAGGACAAGCTGCAAACTGACATTCTGAGCCCCAATATGAAGCCAGTACAATGGCCATTTGATTCAGGCTTTCAGGCCGCAGAAGCAGTTTCAGGAGAGAGGGGCTACTGGTCTGTATATCTCTGCTGGTCCACCCAGGTGGTTCTGACTGGGTCGGTACAGCTGTAACCAGTTCTCAAACTCTGATGTATTAGGCTCTCTAGATCAGAGGAATGAAATTCTGGGAAGTCCTCTGACACTAAATTTCCTAAAATGGCTGTAAGAAAACAAAGAGAGGCAAAAGGGCACCAATATTTCCCTCCTTCAACTGGCCGCTGAAGTTAAAGAAGGGGAAGTTACAAGTTTAGAGAGCGCTTAAAGAGATCCTTTCCAAGTTAGAACTTCCACACCTCCCACACACCATTCAAAGGGCTTCTCCAGCCGGGCAAAGCCCCAGAATTGAAGGGAAGACAACTTTCTGTACATATTAGGTTCAATGAAATGGGTTGTATGGTCAAGTCTACTTATTGCACTGAACAAAAAGCACAGCACCCAGTAAGCACTCTCCAAATACTTGTCTGTGATGCTTTTAAACACAGCTTGATACTCTCGGATGGTGCTGGAGGAGTCCTCAGTATTCAGTGTTTTTGATAAGACATGTTGGGGGAGGGAAATAGACAGGTACATGGTTTGAAACCCTGCATGGCTGTTCAGGTAGCAACTCATGGGGAGTCTATACAGGGATCACCAAAGGTCCAGAGTCTCTAGCTGGGTTTTCACTAGTTCCTTTAGGGATGACCAGACTCTAGAGGATTGATTGATACTAACTAAAAATCATAAGAGACTAATTTCAAAGTTAAAATGCCAGTTTATTAGTTTACAAGGTGAAGTCTATTCCCGAAATATCTTCAGCTGCTTTTTCCTGGGAAGCTGAATAAATACTAAGTGCTACTTGTTAAACACAGAAGAAAGGCAAAAATCAGCAAATAGTTTTAGGGGATAGTTCATATACTTTGCACAAACTAGACATTCATCCTGTTCTACTATATCATTGCTTTGGCATTGTGCTAATTAAATTAATTAATAGTTATTCCTTGGTTTTTCTTTCTTTGGATTCTATACAACTCTGTTCCTCTGTTAGTACATCTCCTCAACCATCATGAATTAATTACATAACAGCTTTTCTTTAATTGCTTATAAGAGCTTAGAGGTGTACAAGACCAAGAGTTGCAAGAAAGCGATGTGGAGTAAGAGAAGAGGCAGAGTTCTCTAGCCTTGAATCACTTTCCTGTCTTTTAAGTTAGATCTCTATACTGTTCACAAATTGGTCTCAATCTTGCCTATTGCCCACAGAAAGTTCCAAGCGTAGCTGTGTAACATGTGGCAAGGCAATGGGACATGACGGAAGAATACTGGACCAGAAGGTCAGAGTCCTGAATCCTGGTGCCAAATTCCACAACTGTTTGTCTATATGAGACTTCTTTTGTCTTTGTGGACCCCAATTTTCTCGTAAGTCAAACAAAGTGGCTTCTTATATCTTTAGATTGATAAAATCCCTTCAAGCTCATAAATTCTATGGCTCTAGTATTCTATTTGAGATTCTACAACTTCCTTCTTTGAGGTACTAACCCAGGCCCTTGAGATTGTAACCTAGTCTTATAAGCAAGATGTTTATAAACCATTGGATGGGTCACTTCTGTAGATAGCTAATTTCATCCATTTTATATTGATTCTTCTTTACCTCAGTATGAGAGGCTACCCCAAATTTGGGGGGGATACGCTGCTTGAGACTTGCATCTCCTATGTACTCACTAAATTCAGCTATTTCACTCTGCTCTTCCCCTAGCTCCTGGGTACTGCAGAAAATGGAATGCAGTTTCCATCAACTATTCCTTCTTTCAACCAAGCAGTATTATCATCCCATCTCAAAGTTCCTCCTCATTGCTTGCTTTAACCACACCAAATTGGAATGGGTTCTTTAGAGTAAAAGATTCCAAGAGGGCAATGTATAGCATTAGAATTGCTCAGGCTTCAAGCATACGATTAACAGAAGTCAAAGAGCTTTAGAAGGATTCCCTCAAACCACCACACCTCAGGAAAGCCCCTTAGATTGTGTAACTGAATAAAATACCTAGTTATGTCTTTTCCTTCAGCAGCTATTCACTACACAATATCCTTCTGAACTCTGAGCTCAAGATTGACCTCTTCCAGAAATACCTTTCCCAAACTATCCTGGTATCCCAGGTCCCATCCAAGTGAATCTGTTTCTTCCTCCTCTCAGGTAATACATATATTTTATGATTATATGAATATTTGTTTAGATTTATAAATTCCAGTGGCCTAATGTCCCTTCAAAGTGCATCATTCAAGGGCAGAAAGCATGTTTTAAGTACAAATCCACCATGTTTATTATCTTCAATGTTGCTTAAGAAGTACTGCCCACTTGAAGTTTAAGCTTATAAAGAGAAAAACAAATAGACCAAAGATCTCCCACCCTGAATGAAAAATACTCTTCCTGAGACCTTCTGGCAATTTCTCCCTTAACAGTTCCCTTATGGGAGATACTGAGGATGCCCAAGAATCCTGCAGTCTCATTTCCTAAACACTGGACAGCTGAGCTGCCAACCTACAGGACGCAGTCTCAATAGAACTCTCACTTTTCAACGTGGCTCACTATCCAAAAGAAATATTGGCCGTAAGTGAAGGATATGAGAGAAGGCTTTACATGTAAAGTTAAAATTAGGAAGCCAATAGACCAGGTAAAACTTAAAGGTAAGTTGTTTGATAACTTTTGTTTTCTCTCTTAATTTCTATAACCAGAGACATGTACCAATGTAAGAGACTCCTCAAATGCCAAGACCTTTAAGCTACAACCACTGATTGTGTACCCCCTGTCTACAAGGCAGTCAGATAGCTTTAGAAGAGGAAACAAAATGAGCAAGACAGTTCTGCCTCAAGGACTCTGTAAGCTCACAGAGGAGATAAGTACTGTTTTATTAATGTTATACAAGGCAAAAGTGATAAGTGACACAGGAAAGATACAAGGCCTTGTGGGAGTTCAGAAGAGGAAAAGAATATAGCTTATACTTTTAGTTCTGTCCATTTCACTATTTCTGTCATAACAGAAAGGTCATGTAATCATCTGACCCTCTTTTTAAGGGGGATTGAATGCCCTTGGAAGGGACTTTACAATTCTTGGATGAAAAGGCTACATACATCTCCTGGGGAAAGAGGCTGGAAGCATGTACTAATCTAGTCATCTGTCTTCAAAATATCATGCATCCCTTCATGCCATCCACAAATCCCAGGAAGGACTAATCCTTCCACTTTACTCGACTCCACATACCCTCATTCTCACTATCTGTTTCACTTCACCAGTATAAATTTCTTTTTTTCCACTGGCTTCTTGCCTTCAAACACATGTGTCTTTCCATCTTGTTCTGGTGAAGCCACTTCTAGCTATCTCTCGTTTCCTTTTCATGGTGAAACTTCTCTGGTCAGAGTTCTACATTCATTGTCTCAGTTGCCTTATCAATTGATCCTTCTTTAACTACCAAAGTTATTTGAGATACAATCTGCCTTATTGCCCAAGATCATGAACTGCCTAGGATCTTTTCTTGTCAGTCAATCATCCATTTTCTTCGGTGTCTCTCCTGCATGTGGCACTGTGGATAGCCCTCCCCAGTGATGGAAATAGCATGAGATTTGAGTCAAGACAAATATCGGCAAATCAGCTGAATGGCTTTAAGCAAATTAAATTACTTCACCCCTGAGCCTCTGGTTCTTTACCTTTAAAATGAAGATAATATCACCTTGCTCATAGGTGTGTTGGAAGGATTAAAAGTTGTAACTTAGATAAAGCGCCTAGCACTGTGTCTAGCACACATATGGTATGGACTTTATGTTTGTTAGTTCCCCTTTCTTGGCTAATCTCTTCCTGTCTCACATTTCCATCACTGGCTCCTGTTATGATTGTTCCTCACATCCCAGTCATTGGGCCTTTATCTTTTCTCCATGCTCTTCCCAGCAAAAGCTGCATCCATTCTCACAGCTTCAAATAGCGCTCCTCTGTAGAAGATTCCCAAATCTATTTCTATAGGTCCTTTTTTCAACCCAAGCTTCAACCTACTCTTTCAACTCTTTCCTGAGCATTCCCACTTGTACATCCTTTAATCAATTTAAATTCAACATGTATGTGAAAAAGATCTTCATTTATGTTTTTAAATTAACTCTAATTATAAATAAGCCACTGATTTTTTTTATAAGCTATGGCATTGTTAAGTGGCCATACTATACTGAATGGACTTGTATGAAACTCTTCCTCTGTTAGGGAAAAGAGGAGGGAGACTCAACTGTAAGAATCATCACAAAATGCTCCAGAGATACATGAAGCTTACAGGCTAGGCCTGAAAGGACTAGATATTTACCAGAAATAAGACATTAATCATCACTGCCTCACAAATCAAATCTAAACCAAATAAATTTATCAGACTGCAGATTCAAACCAAATGAAAGACTAAATCATAGATGTTGTGGAGCAAAACAGAGAAAAAAAGTAGTTTTCATTTTAGAAGAGTTGGTAACTTCCTTGGGATGAAGTAAGGTACACAACCCTTGGAGCAGAGTCTGTTAAACTGTGTTAGGCTCTCTGGGTCTAGATACAGGGGAATGCATGATTTCATTTTTCACAGGCCCCTATAACTCTCTATTGTCTTATATCTGGCCTGATATACATATCTATGTTATATGCCTGGTCCCCATAGGAATCTGAATTTGTAATAGCTGAATCTGAGATATGAAAAAGTCCTTCACTATTGGGGTTCTTAGAATCAGAAACCCATCCCTTGGTAATGGGTAATTTTATCCCATTTGTATTTTCTATGTTGATTTCCTTTCTGTTTTCCCTCAAAATTTTAATAAATTTTCTTTAGAAAGCATAAGCCCTTATAAAGTTTTGCAAAAGGAAAATAAAGAAAGGGGCCTTTTGAGCCATTTTGGGGCCAAAAATAAAAGAATCAGTGACCCTGGTAACAGGGCTCAATGTTTACTACAGCAATCACAGTGAGAAAATCCCAAAGAAGGCAGAACTGGGAAGAAATATAGTTGAGAAACACGTGCAGCCATCCCTTCCTCTCTGGAGATTTTCATTCCAGAGCTCAAATAATGGTGGATTTGTATTTTAAGCAAGGAAAATCATTTCTTTATACGCCTATGATTAGATTTAATTGCACCCCTCTTATGATTTTCCTATTCTGTCAATGGCATCACTATTCTTCAGATCACATAGGCATACTCCTGACAGCCCAATCCTCCTAAAAGATCACCTTCATATGTCAATTCTTCAGTCAAAACTTTCAATGGCTTCCACTAATGACAATAGAATTAATAATGGCGAGGAGGAAGTGCCCCATCTTCTTCCTAGGGAATGTGTCCCTGTGTTAGAATCACTACACATAATGACAGATGTTAATAACTGGACTGAAATGGGCAAATAAATGTTACAGGAAGAAAAAACTATGAAATACTTTCAGAATAAAATACTGACCCTCTAGCTAAGTATTTAAGGGCCCCACAATTTAGTGTCAAGTCTTTATCTTGCTAACCTTATTTTCTCTTAATCCTTACCCACTCTTATTCTTATTATGTATCATTTGCCCATGTGCTTCTCACCTAAAATGCCTTCCATGTAGTTCCCTCTCAGAACCTAAGCCAACCATTCAAGTCCAGTTTAAGTCCTGCCTTTTACAGGAAGCTTGTTCTAATCACTCAACTACTATGGCCCTTATCAGCATTCATTAAGCACTATGAGCTCTTTGATGACAATATTATCAAACCTTATATGCTCATAGAACTTGGTATCGTGCATGTGCACTACAATGAATACTGAAAGAATGAATTAACTGCAGGTTTCTCTCAGTCAGAGAACTGACACACACGGTAGAGAGTATATTCTCATGCATCTAGACTTATCCTTCTTTTTTTTTTTAGACAGACTCTTGCTCTGTCATCCCTGCTAGAGTGCAATGGTGTCATCACAGCTCATAGCAACCTCAAACTCCTGGGCTCAAGCGATTCTCCTGCCTCAGCCCCCAGAGTAGCTGGGATTACAGACACACGTCACCATGCTCAGTTAATTTTTTCCATTTTTAGTACAGATGGGGTCTTGCTCTTGCTCAGGCTGCTCTCAAACTCCAGGCCTCAAGTGTCCCACCCACCTCAGCCTCCGAAAGTGCTAGGATCACAGGCATGAGCCACTGCACTCAGCTGACTTATCCTTCTTTATGATGCTCACAAAGGATACTAAAAACACGTATTCTGAATCCTGTGCCTTCCACTACATAATAAATAACAGTTACATGGTAAAGGGGCAGTCTTTCTAACTGTAGAAGTAGAGCCCTTATGGCTCTATGACTAATTTTCTTTCCAGGATTTTGTTAGGTACTTATTCCTTTGTCTTTTGAGGTAAGGGAGAAAAAGAATCAGCAACAGATTCAAAGAAGAAACAACAAATGAGGTAGGAAGAAAAACAGAATAAGGCTGTGGTGTGGACTCTATGTTAAGAAAGCATATTGAGGAACAGGGGTTGATGCACATTGTAACAGTAAAACCTAAATGGGAAAGGATCAGCAAACTCAACTGTCCCCTGCCTTCCTACCCTTCCTTTTCACATCTGTGTCTTCCCTTATGACAAATTCTAAGGTAGAGGTATGTATAGATGGCTATGGGAATAGCAGGATAGAGCAGAGGAAGAGGAGCAGACTAAAGAACGCAAAAATTGTCACAGAAGACTCACAAAAGGGGACAAAGCCCATACGGATTTGGCACATTGAACAGGAGTTTGCCATGAAGACAAGAGAGAAGAGAACACCAGGCAAATGGATAAAGATATGCATAAGCAAGAAGCTGTCAGAGCTTCAGTATGAGAAAAGTGCAGGGTGCCACAGCGGAATGACAGAGGATCAGGCTGAAGAGGTCAGTAGGACCAAATCACGAATGATCTTGTGTGGCACGCAAGGAGTTTGAAATGTATTCTGCAGGCAACTAGGAACTATTAAAGGACTTTAAGCAAGGAAGTGACATAATCAAGTTTCTGTTTTGAAGTGATCACTCTGACATAACTGCAAATTCAACTGGAGGAGAATGAGGACTGTCAGGGAGACAAATTAGGAGGCGGTTGCATGGTCAAGCCAAAACAGGGAGGGAGGAGTAGCTAAACTAAAGCAACAGAAGCTGGAATAGAGAAGAACAGCAGATTCAAAAGACAGCTGGTAAGTTAGGCTTTGGAAGTAAGGACAAAGTGGAAAGTGGGTAACTCCCAAGTTTCTAGCTTAGAAAACTGAATGGATGTCATAGGACAGGTGCCCATGAAAATAAAATTAAATTAAAAAAACACAAGAAATGGCCTTGCGTGGTGTCTCACACCTATAATCCCAGCACTTTGGAGGCTAAGGTGGGAGGACCTGTTGAGCCCAGGAGTTTGAGACCAGCCTGAGGAACACAGCGAGATCCCCATCTCTACAAAAAAAATGTTTTTTAATTAGCCAGAGGATAGCTTAAGCCCAGGAGTTTAAGGCTGCAGCGAGCTATGATCACAGCACTGCGCTACAGCCTGGGAGACAGAGTGAGACCTCCTGTGCAAAGAAAGAAAGAAAGGAGAAAGAAAAAAAAGAGAGAGAGAAAAGAAAAGAAAAAAAAGAAAAAAAACTGAATGAATATGGTACAATTCCCCAATGTAAGGAGTATAAGGGATAAGGGAAATAGGTTTGGGGAATGGATAACCCATTTTGGACATGTTTAGGATGTGGTATCTATTGGATATCCAGGTGGAAATGTCAAATATGCAAAAAGAAATAACAGCCTGAAACACAGTGGAGACATAAAATTGGTACTCAGTGGTGTAATGATAGTTGACACTGGGGTCTGGATGAGACAACCCAGAAAGAAGGAAAGTGAAGGGTGAGAGGACCAATAACACAAGCTTGGGTAACACTAACATTTATGGGGCAGGTAAAGGACGGAGAGCCAGCCAAGGAAAGCAAGCAGAACTATCTGTGAATGAACTTAACAGGATGGCAATTTTCAGGTTAAAAGGCTGCCCATTTTCCCCAGGTGTCTTTGATATAACCTCTAGCTTTATAAGAACAGCAATGAATATCTTCATAGCTTAAAGTATCTGCCCCAGAATCAAGCTGCACCAGACAGGGGATCAAGATAGTAACTAAAACTAGACAGGATATAACGACCATGGCTACATTTAGGATGCTGAGTCAAATCAACGTTAACTATAGCCCCCAAATTTCTTGGCTAAGATATTATACTGAACAGATTATTTAAGTCTTACAAGGCATTCAAAAGGCAGCAGTAGGGATGATTGCTATGCTGAATACTCTCCTATGAAGAGAGAAGGAGAGAATTGCAAAATCTAGCTCTCTCTGCTAAGGGCCCCCTCCCAAAGGAAACCAACTTCACGCAACTGCCCAGGTTTTGGTGTCAAGGGCTGATTCCTAGCCAGGGGTTGCCAGCTGTAGAGGGCGGGGCTCTATTTTGGGCTGCCTCCTGTCCCTGAGCCTGGCCGCGTCTGGTTTGAGCAGCATGCAGCCCCAGTGACTCACACACCCATGCAAACCGCCTGTGGCTCAGTGGCACGGCCTCGGAATGCCAGCCTTAGGCCAGCTCCCTCCTCACCCCATTACACTGGGATAAATAAATAAAGAGCCCGCCAGCAGCCACACAGCCTGATGGCAACCAGATGGAGAAAGCGAAGCAGGGGCAGGGCCAGGGGAAGAAACTCCCTCCAGTGGACTAGACTGAGAATGGGCTATGCCAGCCCATTCATCCTAAACTTCCTCTTTAATACAGTTCCTACTGCCACACAAGAACAGTCCCCAGTTCCCTAACTCTTCTTCCACTCCTAAAGGTGCCTCTCAACCCCTAGTCCTACGAAGTGCTCTATATGGGGATCTTGCCCTGTATAAGGATCACGCCAACAGCCACCTCACCCAGCCCTGATTTGAACTGATATTGCCAGTATTCTCCCTATAGATTGGCCGGCCCCCTTGAGTTCCTTGGAAGTGAGAAATCAGAGACTCCTAGGGGGAGAGAAAAAACAAAAGAACCAAATGTAGAGAAGTAACCCCTGTTCAATTCTTATTTTTCCTAACCTTAGTATCCTAGAAACCCGTCAGTCCTACTGCCCCCTGTGCCCTATGTCTACAACCTCTTCCCTAGCAATAATCCCAATGAGAATTTTAAAAAAGTGACCCCAAGCAATGACCGCATGGCCCTCTGACATCAGCCCTGGCCCCCCTGCGCCTTCATCCCAAGCTCTCTCCCTGGTTTGTTTATCTTCCTATTCTGTGTTGCTTATTTTGATGGCACATCCTTTCAGTTCAGTCCTGGGTGACCCCATGACCCTTCTGTGTCCTGTTTGTAGGACCCCGAGCAAGCAGAGTAACTAAAAAGATACAGTAATCATAAGAAGTTCTACACCCCCATAGGAAACCTTTCAGTTCTAACAGCTATGCAGGACATACTGAGGACAGTGCAGTGAACATAGAGGTCACAAGAATTCCATGTCACACTAGCCCTTATGTCTCCCCTAACTGTTGTATACAACCAATTAAAGCAGTAAAACAAAACAGGTATGATCCTAGACTGTGAGTCAAGAAATGTGGGACGTCCTAAATGTACACCTACAGCTACATGACCTTACGCAATTCACTTAACCTGTTTGAGGCTCAATTTCTTCATCTATAAAATGGAAAGCTACAACTATCTATCTCTCAGCTCCTTTCCAGACATAATAAAATTCTACAAGTCTATTAGGTTGCCCCAAACAGAACCTAAAAGACCAGTACTCTTGAAGTAATTGGCTCCAAAAAACCCTTCCTGTGCTAGCACCTGGATTCTATTAATATATGCTTTCTCATTCAAATCTGCAGGGCTCCCTCCCATCCCAATAGTATGAAAGAGAGGAGCCACCAATTTCACAAATGAGAAAATAGTAGCTCTGAGAGAAGTGATTTATCCAAAGCTGCAAAATAAACCATAAGAATAACTGAAGACCCCAAAAAACGTCTAACAAGCAACACTGTATCCACAGGCCACACTGCTATGATTTGCATAAAATCCCCCTAGCATATATTTATCAAAATATTCATCCACAAACTTATTGAGAACCTACTACTTACTTCTAGGAACCTTGCTCAGTGCCGGAGATATAGAGATGCATTCAGCATGGTCCTTGCCTCAAAGAGTCTGCAGATCAGTGGAGGAGAAAGCCATAGTCTTGCAGACAAACAGTAATATTACAATGTTAAAAGTGGTAAAATAGAGATATAAACCAAGGTACTATAGTAGCAGGGAAGAAGGATTATCATTACCAGGAGAGTCCAGAAAGGTCTCCCAACGAAGCTGAAGCTGATGTTTAAAAGATTAATACAAGTTTACAAGGTAGATAAGGCCAAGGCATTGAGCAGTCTACGTAAAGAGAAGAATGTGTATGTAAAAGCAAGAGAAAACAGCACTCGGGGAATTAAAAGTCCCTCCATATGGATGAAGCATAAAGTACACAGAAAAAACGTCAAGAAATCAAGCTGGATAAATATGTAGACACTCGATCAGGAAGAGACCTCTCTGCTCAGCTAAGAATAAGCCATGCATTGTTTAACTAAGGGCATCAGGCAGGGAACTAGTACTCATCCCCAGTCTATGGTAACCTCCCTTAATACCCAAACTTATAGAGAGGGGAAGCTGTCTGAAAGAAAAATGACCTAGGAAACCTTTCTCTGTCACCAGTTTAGGTTTAATGGTCTGTCCTTCCCCATAAAGACTTGACACCTATTCTGATTCAAGACAGCAATCTATGTTTTCCTTCTCCAGAGTTATTAATACAATTGCTTCAGTACATGGCTGAGCACCCACCTCACACTTTCTGCTCTTAGTGTTCAGACCCCAAGCATTCCAGCTCAATGTACAGAGCAGAACAGAAGGTTCCAGATCAAGAACACCTGCTTTATGTCTAGCCCTATGAAAAGTGCTAATTTAGGGTTCAGAAGAAGTATGAGACACAAACTCTGTCCACAAGGAGCTTACAAATTAACCTAAAATATAAGACATAAATAAGAATAATCTATCTATATATATTATCATAGCATTATTTACTTATAAAGTCCCAACTTGGGTAACATATATAATTATTAATAGAAAAATGGGGCAATAATACTAAGGTACTAACAGTACAACGAACAAGTCCCAAAAGAGTTAGGGAAGGAGAAGATCAATATTGACTGGTATTATCAAAGGTCACTATTATTAATACTCCCCCTGTTTTGGCATTTAATAGATGTTTCTTTTGGCCAAGCTCAATCCTTAGAAGGGAAACCTAGGTAGGAGCTTCTGACAGGCCACAATTATCTACTCCCCATTCATTCCTCTGCCAGTCCCCTTGTATAAACACTGTGATTTTCCACAGCCTACTGTGCCCACAAGACAGTCCCCAACTGGTAGCCTGAGCTTTTTACCTTCCTCTACTGTTGGATGCTGAAAGGGCCCAGACAAGTAGTAAGGACTACCCTTCTGCTCTACAGTCCAGCCCTTGTGACCAGATTTCAACAAGCAAAAATTTAACAACTGGTCAACCAAGCTTTCCAAGGTTAGAGAATTCTAAATGAAATCCCTAGGTACTTTAACAGAGATGTTTTTTAAGCATTAATCAGCCCACTCTCACCTCTTACATTCCTTCCCCCTTCTCCCCCCATTCTCCCTATGTACATCTCAAACTTTGTCAGACTTTGTGTAGGCAACTGTTTCAGACAAAAGGCTTTCCAACCACACAAGCCACCTAACACCCAAAGTACAAGTTACCACTCAGGCACCTTTAAAGACAAAGCAAAGCAAAGTTGTACAAGGACGTAACAAATACCCTACCTCTACCATAAATTGTTCCAAGAAGGAATTTTCCTCAAATGGCTCCGTCTTCAGTCGATCTGTAATGAGAAGGAATACAGAAAACAAATAGGAGTCTTAGGATGAGCTTCTTTTTATTTTATTTTATTTTATTTTTTTTTTGGAGGCAGAGTCTCGCTCCGTTGCCTGGGCTAGAGTGCCATGGCATCAGCCTAGCTCACAGTAACCTCAAACTCCCGGGCTTAAGCAATCCTTCTGCCTCAGCATCCCGAGTAGCTGGAACTGCAGGCATGTGACACCATGCCTGGCTAATTTTTTCTATATATTTTTAGTTGTTCAGCTAATTTCTTTCTATTTTTAGTAGAGACAGGGTCTCGCCCTTGTTCAGGCTGGTCTCGGAACTCCTGACCTCGAGCTATCCTCCCGCCTCGGCCTCCCAGAGTGCTAGGATTACAGGAGTGAGCCACCATGCCCGGCCGGATGAGCTTCTTACCTATGAGATGGAAAGGGAACAGAACCCAGGACTTCTTGGGGAAGAGGGAAAAAATGCAACACCCAGACACCTAGTCCAGTGGAGACGGGTTGAGAATATGTGGGCAAACGGGGAGGAGAGGGCAATCAGAAACAAGTGGCAGGTTCGTTGGCAGCATCTACTCTGGGAATTTTTCTTGCCATAAAGACAAAGGACAAAGTGAATTTTTATTCTGAAGTTGGAGCCATGAAACTTCCTAAACTCCCAAGTTCATGTTGCTCTAATACAATTTTGTACAGCTGTTGGCCCCTTTACAAAAGTCTTTCCTTGCCATTGCCTAGGGCATATCTGGACTCAGTTATGTCTTTTTTGGTCACTTGGGCCCTAGCCAGATACTCAGGGCACAGAAAAGTGTTGCCTAGTATTAAGTCTCCAGTTCCTGGTGGGTCTCCAGTTCCTGGTCAGTATCCAGCACCTGCCCTGGGGGAAGCACCTCTCTAATGCAAATGAGTCTCCTCCTTTCCTCCTCCCTTTGACTATCTATACCACACCCCACCCAACTCCTCCAGGAATGTCTTCTCACCTCGGCTCAGTGTAGCCCCACTCTCCTGGTAGTCCTGGATCTCTAGATCTTTCATACGAAGCAATGTCGCTAGCTCCTTCACTTGGCACTGCAATGCCAGACTCATGCCCATCAGGGGACGAATCAAATGTTGGGAGACCTTTGATGGAAGAGATATCAATTAGCCAATAGATTCTTACAAAGTAGTCCCTAATACTATATTAGGTACTAGAAAGAATATTGAAAAATAAGCGTTTTCACAGAAACTTACAGTTTCATAGGCAAGCAATCCATTTACATGAACATAAACACAAATATAATAATTAAATAAGGAGGCCAGGCGTGGGGGCTCAGGGCTGTAATCCTAGCACTCTGGGAGGCCCAGGCAGGAAGATCACTTGAGGTCAGGAGTTCGAAACCAGCCTAAATAAGAGGAACACTCTGTCTTTACCAGAAATAGAAAAAATTAGCCAGGTGTGGTGGTGCACACCTGCAGTCCCAGCTACTCAGGAGGCTAAGGCAGGAGGAACACTTGAGCCCAGGAGTTTGAGGTTGCTGTGAGCTACGGTGACACCACTGCACTCTACCCAGGGTGACAGAGTGAGACATTGCCTCAAAAAAATAAAATAAAATAAAATAAAATAAGTATATTAAAGCAGTTCATGGGTTTTCTTTGTGGCTCAGATAAAGCACACAAAGAATAAAGGAGAGCAACTATGGAGAGATAATGTGGAGTTGTAATTTAAAGAGAAGGAGGTTATACAGTTGACAAGAGGAAAGTGTTGACTCAACTCTCAACAGAGGCTGAGAGATAAAAGCAGAAAATCCAAATAACCCTCAAGAAAGTAGATATAGCAAAAACAAAGTATGCTAGCTGGAGTATAATAGAAGACAAAAATCAATAAAAAGTAGAGAGCTTTGAAGGTCAAATTAGATTTAGACACTAATTAAGAGCCATTTCAAGGCCAATGATAGCCCAGAATGAGCTCAGAGAATTTGTTCCCACAAATGCAGCAGAGTCTAAGGTTATTGTTGTAATAGAAGCAAGCCAGCCATCAAGAGACTAGCCCAGAAAGGTATAAAACAACCCCCTCTATATACACCTTGCTTTTAACAAGAGGCAAGAAGAATGCGAGCACAGCCATACTGCCGTACAACTAGAGTGAGGCTCTCACATGTTCACATAGAGCTATATAGAATAACCATTTAATTCACCTACACAAGGTGTCCATTAGCTGGTCCAAAAAAAACCCTAAAAGTACTAGCAATAACCTATTTGTGGGTAGGGGATGTTATTAGAGTCCATTTCCCTTCCCCCAAGGAGATGAACTAAAGGAAGCACTAAAAAGAAGAAATGCCCTAAATCAGAGGTCAGCAAATTTTTTCCATAAAGGGCCAGAGAGTCAATATTTTTGGCTTTGTGGTCCATACAGTCTCTGTTGCAACTACTCAACTTTGCTATTGTAGCACGAAAGCAGCCACAGACAATATGTAAACAAATGAGGTGGCTATGTTCCAATATAACTTTACAAAAACAGGCAGCAAGCCAGATTTGGCTCATTGCCATAGTATGCCAACCCCTGCCCTAGATCTAAAAAGGAGTACTTTAGACAAGATACCCCACACAGGCTTGAAGTAAGGAAAACGAACTAGAGTGTCCCCATAAGATGTACAAGCCAGACTCATCTGGATCAGGATCAGGCATTTGGACTCTCCAGACATTTGTGTTTTCATTTTCCATTAATTTTCTAGGTAAAAGTTACTACTAAAAACTCTAATTGTGTTGTGGCTCAAATTAAGAGGAAAAGGTTTTTTTCCACATTTCTTTAAGGATAGATTAGAAAAGACTGAATGTGGGGAGGTGGGAGAAAGGGGAGGTTAGTAGCAACAGCTTTTGTATCAGCACCAAGACCCACGAAATGCAGGGGTCCTGGTACAGAGTGGAAGGCCAAAAATCAAGCCCAGCTATAGACACCAGACACTTCTTTCCATCACATGGCACATTTCAACCTGGCACCGTCTCCCAGCTCCGGTCCTTAGTGAAAACTTAAGCCTCCAGGAAATACTGTTCAGAATGTGGCAGAAGTTCAGCTTTGGAAAAATTTATTTGCTCTAGACCCAATCTTCTTTCCTAGGACTTGTTTTAAGTTTGGTCCTATTCAAGGAAGATCAGGAAGAAAATTAGGCAAATACTATATGACAGCCAATGAATGCCCAGTGGGTTGAACTGAAAATAAATGTCATTGCTAACCAAGGAGCAACACCATCCATTTGATGGCAGCATTCAAATAACAAACTCCTAAAGTTAATAACCAGCTTCTCTGGGGGAAGGGGGGAAGACAGAGGGGGAGGAGCACCTTAACAGCAATTTCTTTGAGTGATAATAAATACAACAACATGAAACATGATGAGGACCAGTTTTTAATTAATGCCATGTCTAATTAAATATGATAATGCCATACTAGGCAATAGAAATTATCAGACCCCAATGTCTACATAGTAAATAAATAAATAAATAAATAGATTTTGTATCAGTAAATATTTTAAATGCTAAAATAACTTCATAGGATTAGGTTATATCACTCTGAATTATTGAGGTATAATTCATCTCAAAGTTACATGAACACTACAATGATTTCCCTTAGATCAGATAGCATTGTTCTGTTATCAGACTTGAATTAATGCTGAGTAGAAATCTTAAAAATATATGTGAATGGTCATAAGAAATACTGGTTAAAATATGTAAGTAGAACAAAGCAAATCCATAGATACTATAAGGAAAAATCTTGAAGTGCTTTAGGAGGTAAGGGAAACTTCCCTTCACTTAAAGACAGCAATTTATGAAGAAATACAGTTCAAGTCATTCAACAATTAGGCACCTACTAGGTACTTAATATGTGCTCTGACCCTATGAGGCCTCTGCCCTCAAAAAGCTCACACAATAAAGGAAGTCAGGAAGTGTGGTGGATACAGAAGCAGGAGTTGCCAATCCTTCTCAGAGGAAAAGCTATTTATAATTTTCCCCCAAAGTCTTCAGATTTCCCATAGGAATGTTCACGAGTCATAGGCAGGAGAACAGAATGACAGCTCTCAATCTCTACATGAATCATGATGGGTGAAACAGTGAAAAGGGTAATAGACTGGGAACTAAGAGACCTGGATGCTAATCCTGACTCTGACAGCACCTAGATACGAAAATGACTGAATCTCAACTATTTTCATTGTCTTTGTCTTTTTTATTTTTATTTTTTCAACAAATCTTAAGGACAATCAATCTTTGTCTTTTTAAAAAAAAATTATGGAGTTGGAATATTTGCTGTCACAGACCCACTAAAATCCTGAAGAGAATATTACATATGTTCTCTTATTTAATCCTCACAACCTCACAGTTTCTCCATTTTACAGATGAAAAAACAGAATCATAAAAATTCAGTACTTATCCAAGTTAATATAAGTAGTCTGAAAGTGGTGGACCTGAGTTACAAATTAAAGTCTGCTGGTTTCAAAGCCTGTGTTTTTCCAACCACTAAGAAACCTCTGGATGTGACTCCTAGGAATCATAAAATGACCAAAGAGGTGACAAATCTAAAAGTCAAAATATAGAATATTAAGAATTATATTAGGCTGGGATCAGTGGCTCACACCTGTAATCCTAGCTCTCTGGGAGGCCAAGGCAAGAGGATCACTTTAGGCCAGGAGTTCTAAACCAGCCTGAGCAAGAGCAAAACACCGTCTCCACTAAAAATAGAAAAAATTAGCCAGGTGTGGTGGTGCACACCTGTAGTCCCAGCTACTAGGGAGGCTGAGGCAGGAAGATTACCTGAACCTAGGAGTTTGAGGTTGCTGTGAGTTAGGCTGATGCTACGGGACTCTAGGCTGGGCAACAGAGTGAGACTCTATCTAAAAAAAAAATTATATCAGATACTATTAGATACTAGAAAGAATAGATAACTGGAAGGAGGAAGAGATGAAGTTTTTCATAAGTGGAGGTGGGCTCAGTTTTAGAAATCATAGACCTGAAGCGCTATATATTCCATAACATTCTGCAGAGACTTATAAACCATTAACTTATTAACATGAATACATTATGTTGTAGAGGGTGTGGGGAAACAGGTACTCTCCTACTCTCCTGTATGGCTAATAGGAGCTAAGCTGCACAATGTCTCTGGAAGACAATTTTGCATTATGTTAACAAGACTAAAAGATACAAATATTCCTTGACCCAGCTATTCCACTTATAGGAATTTACTTACTTACACATTTACATGCAGAAAAAGTAAATATAAGAATAGTCACTGTGAATAACAACAAAATACTTAGGTATCTACTAATTGCAGATCAAATATACGTTAATACATTCATTAGATAAAATGCTATGTTGCCATTACAAATATCAAGGTAGGGCTGGGCATGGTGGCTCACACCTGTAATCCCAGAACTTTGGGAGGCCAAGGCAGGAGGATCACTTGAGCTAACGAGTTCAAGACCAGCCTGGGCAACACAGCAAGATCCCATCTCTACGAAACATTTAAAAATTAGCCAGGTGTTGTAACACATGACTATAGTCCCAGCTACTCGACAGACTGAGGTGAGATGCTCGTCTGAGCCGAGGCATTCAAGGCTGCAGTAAGCTATGATCACATCACTGCATTCCAGCCTGGGTAACAGAGTGAGACAATGTCTCTAAAAAATAAAATATATATATATATGTATGTATATATATATAAAGGCAGGTCTTCTAAATGTATTGATATAAATGATCTCTATATTCTATAATTAAGTGAAAAAGCAAGGTACTGAAAAGTATGTACAACATGATACCATCTGTGAAAAAATATATATATACACAGATATGTATTTGATTGTACAAGGATACATATACAGTATATATATACACACATATATACATAGACATATATAGCTTTCTTTAAGAATCCACAAGATGCTGATATCAGTAGTTGCTTCAGAGAAGGAAAACAAGGGACTGGAGAAAAGGGGAGAAAGGAGACATTTTTTCACTGTATATACTTAAATGCTGTTTGAAATGTTTGCCTTTTGCATGAATTATCCATTCAAAACAATTAAAAACAAGAATGAGTAACAAACAAAAATTATGACTGTGTGACCTCACAGATACACACATGAGCCTGAAATAGTATCCACCTACATCCTTGCCAATGTCCACCACCTCTAGCTTTTTCCCTGCAAAGCTCCCTCAAGTTCAGGGGGTTTCCCTGGTGTGCATTCTTCTTCTTTTAATGGTAAGTTTTTTAACTTAAAGCACAATTGTTAATCAACTAACTTCTCCCCATGGCCAACCAAGACTCATCCCTCTCTAAACACTGTTGTCTCTTTCCTTATTATAGCTCCTCAATTAGAGCAATTTGCCTAGAATAGCTAGTTTTTCTTTACATATTTTTTCAATTGTAATATCACTATACAGTGTTCCTTACTGTATTGTTTTGAAAGAAGAAACTATTGGAGCCCATCAGCAAGGAGAACTGCCTCTGCAACCATTCTACGTATTCTGAATTTCTGGGTCCACATAACACAAACCGAGACTAGCTATTGTTTGGGATTCCCAAAGACTGCCCAAATGTATTGGTCCCAGAACAAGCATTATTGAGGGAACACTGCCCTCTGGTGTCACTTAGAAAGTTACAGGAATTCTGAAGGAAACAGGTAAATTCTCTAAAGCAGATGGAAAATTTCACAAGAAATTCAATTAAAATCAACAAATGTGAGTGACTACTATATGCTAAGCACAGTTGATAGGCCTTAGAAATTCAGAGATGAATGAGAAATACCTCTCCCAGCATTCAAGACTGGCTTTACTGGCTTCCAGATCTAAAGTAAATATCAGTAAACAATTTCTCAAAAAGTCTTCGATCCAGTCATCTATCGATGCCAACGTGTCACATCACCTAAGGGAGACTAAAGAGGGGAGATAGCCCAGCACTTTGGGAAGCCGAGATGGGAGGATTACTTGAGGCCAGGAGTTTGAGACCAGTCTGAGCAAGATAGTGAGACCCTGTCTCTGCAAAAAATAGAAAAAGCAGCCAGGTATGGTGGCATGGGCCTGTAGTCCCAACTGGTAGGCAGGCTGTGGCAAGGGGATCACTTGAGCCCAGCCCAGGAGTTTAAGGCTGCAGTGAACTATGATGATGACATGGCACTCCAGCCCGGGCAACAGAGCAAGACTCTGTCTCAATCAATCAATCAATCAATCAGTAAAATACAGAAGGGAGATAGGAAATGATTCCCATTTGTCTTCAGATCGCTCTGATGATAAATCTATACCCTTAGGCCTCCCACAGAAGACCCTGTCCTCTAAGTACTACTCACTGAAGCCCTGTTTGTTATTCCAGCAAACTAGTTTTTAATGTCCACTCTAAATTTCTAATAAAATCTCCCGGATCACATAAAGCTATGAGTGAGTACAGGACATAATCTTCCTAGTCCCCGAAAATGGGCTTTCAGGCCAGACCAATCTAGGGTTCAAATTCTAGTTCAGGGGTGAGGAACCTGCGGCCTTAAGGACACATGTGGCCTTCTAAGTCCTTACATGAGGCCTTTCGACTGAATCCAAATTTTATACAACAAATCTTTTTATTTTTATTAATATATTTTTGTTTGTCTTTTATATTTTTATTTTTAAAATGAATGTATTTATACCCAATGGTCTTGAGAGAAGTGAAAAAAGGAGAAAAAATTTTTAAAAAATAAAATAAAATGAACATATTTAAAATACCAAAGAATAAAATAAGTTTCAACGAAATAATCCTCCCTGATTGACCAGCACAATTAGAACATCACGTCAGTGATGTTGCTAAATTGACAACTGCTATGCACATGATTTAGTTCTAACTTCCCCTGCCTAACTGGCACCACTACCACACGAAGCTGGTTGGCAAGAGTTTATGGGGGTCGAGTATGCCAGTCTGTAAGCTTTTGACAACAGTGCACTGTGTTTCTGTTTGAAGTGGAATTTGTGAATAGTTTCACAGCTTGACAGTATTTTTTAATTCTGTCTGCTTAACAGCCCATCATGTCAAAGAAGACCAAGAGAAAACTGAAGGAAGAAAACAGATTTTTTTAAATGAGGATTGGGAATTGCAATTATTATCTTGTTTCTGTTAAAGTTAAGATAATTTGCTTGCTTTGTGATACTGCAATATCAACATTAAAGAAATTAAACCATTAAAGAAATTCAATGCTCACCAGCATTATATTAATAACACTTATAAGGACCACAAATATTTTAAATTAGAGGGAGAGGCACGAAAGCTTGTACTGCAGAAATTAAAAGATAAAAAGCAAAAGCTAAGACAATTCTTTAAAGCAGCATTAAGACCTGGAAATAATGTCACCAAAGTAACTTATAAAGTAGCTTATACACTCAGGGGAAAAAAAAGGGAAGCCATTCAGTGATACAGAAATTGTGAAAGAATGCATTGTCAAAATTGTAGGATGGTTAGACCCTGATAACATTTCAGAGTACAAATAACTGCCTCTTTCAAGGAGAACTATAACTGATTGGCAGCATGAATTAGCCTTCAGCTTAGCAGAACAACTCATGCAATACTTCAAAAGGAAAATATTTATTATTCAATCACTTTGGATGAATTAACTGATACTACTGACTTGGCGCAGGTTTTACACTTCATTCGGGTTACAACTACATTTTCTTTGCTACAAAGAGTTACTTGCTTTGGGCACTCTTGCAAACAGAACATGGGGAATAAATATCTTCAACAATTTTCAAGAGAAATGTTATGAAGTTGGACTGAATTTGGTAAATTTAGTGAGTGAATTTACAGATGGTGCACCTTCTATGACAGGAAAACATGAAGAGTTTATTGCACAGATAAGAAAAGTACTAACAGATCCAGATGCTATCATTTTTTTCACTGTATCTTGCATCAGCAAAATCTCTGTGCTAAAGCTACTATTTTAAGTGACACTTTGCAACAAGTTATAAGTATTGTTAACTATATTCATGAAAATGTAACACAGCATCATCAGCTTTGTAACATGCTAAAGTTGAATAACAATGTAGTCAGTGTGGATTTGCCATATCATTCTAAACTGCATTGGCTATTTCAGGGACAGGTGTTAGCCAAAATTTTATCTCTAGGAGAACAGACAGTTAAATTTTATGAGGAACAGAATCGGCAATGTAAATTATTAAAAGTTTCTAAAGGAGTGTAGCATTTCTGTGTGATACCATGTCAAATCAAAGCAACTTGAATATTTCTTTGCAAGGTAAAACTAAGCCTATATATATATGGCAAAAAAAATCCAAGCATTTTTAAAACAGTTATCTTTTTTCAAAATATTTCTTCTTTCAAAAGGAAATTTCCGATGAGCATTTTCCCCAGTTAGCAAAGGTTATTGATGAGAAGGATGATATATGTGAATCATTTGAAGAATACACAGCTTTTACAGACCTATTAATTGGAGAATATGATGAAAGGTTCACTGACTTGGAGAATCATGACATCAAACTCAAATTAGCATTTCAGCCTCACCTAGTTGATAACAACAAGGCACCTAACTACAGATGGTATTGACTTAGCTCTCAGTAGATGACATTTTAAAGTCATTATTTTATGCTTAAAAAGATCCAATTGAAATATGGAAAAATGTAGTAGAATACCCACACCTTTGGCAACATGCCCAAAAAATGCTTTCTTGCTTTTCAATCACTTACTGTTGTGAATCTACATTCTCCTACCTAACCCAAATCAAGATGCCCTTAAGGTCACAAATGACTGATACTCCTCTAGAGGATCAAGTGAAACTGGGGACCTCGTCCTCTCCGCCACCCAGTGCCCCACTCGCCTCCTCTCATGGGGGGTGGGGGGGTGGGCGTGGGGAAGGGGGGGTGGTTAAAAATATTTAAATATATGTAAAAAAAGATTTTAAAAAAAAACTGGGGACCTCCATGCTGCAACCAAATATTCAAATGCTTTCCAACAAAAAGCAGATACAACAAAGTCATTAAATGGTTAGTAACTTTAAAATTAACAGTTTTCATTTTTTGAAATTATTAAGTACATAGTAGTTAGATTTTTTACAAAATAATGTAAATTTTTAAGTATATCTAATTGAAATTTCTGGAATGCGGCCTTATTTGATTATAGTTAAATTAATGCAGCCTTCCAACATGAAAACGCTCCCCACCCCTGTTCTGGTTCATTCATTTATAAGCTGATGACTTTAGACAAGTTACTTTCAATCTCAGTTTCCTACTCTGAAAACCAAGGATAATAATACTCACCTTGCAGGACAGTTATGAGGATTAAATGAGATAATGTTTAGAAAGGAAGCTAACACTGGTACATAGTCTACCAGGTTACCAGAGTGATCCTGATAAATCACAAATTGGATCATGTTACATCCCTTTGTGAGGTTTTTCAGTGAATTCCTGCTGCCTTTGGGACAAAATCCAACCTCATCAGGCTCCTTCAAGATCTGTCCACTGTCTACCTCATTTCTCATACCTTCCTATCTATACTTCAGTCATGAAGTTCCTGAACTTGCCCTATACTTACGCATCCCTGCACCTCTTGCCTAGAATGACTTTTCTCTTTATTTTCTCCCAAGTAGTTTCTACTCCTCTTCAAAACTCAGTTCAGAAACTGTCTCTTCAAAGAAGTTTTCTCTAATCCTCAACCATCCTGGGACTAACTCAATCATAGAATTTACCATACTTTATCATAATTTCCTGTCTGTCTTCTCACTAATTTATGAACTCCAGGAAGAGGCTATATTGTTTCAGGTCTGAATACCCAACAATTAGCCCATAGTAGATGCTTAAAAATTTTTGATAAATAAATGAATAAAGACTCCCATAAAGAGTGTAGATTCAAATTCTGCTCCTTTTACAAGGAAAAGATATATCAGACAAGAATCCTTTTTGCTCTCTGTCTAGTTAAGGAAAGTTTTCTGATTGGAGAAGAATTTCAAATAGGGCGTATAAAAAAATAAGAGCACCTAAAGCTTCCTCTCAAAGTAGCTAGCCTTCCTCCTCCCACCCCATATTCTAATTGCACTTACCAGGGAAGGACTAGCTAGGATGCAGTGGAAACTCCAATAGAAGGGGAGACCAGACAGCTCACTCCGCACCCGTAAAATCAGTGCCTCTGCCCCACATTCACAGGAGAAGGTAGCTTCACTAGAGTGAGCAGTGTCCTTCAACAATGGGCGAAGCAGGTTATCCAAATGACAGAGAAAAGCCGCAGGGGGAGCAGTCAGCCGCTTGTTCAGTTCCTAGAGAGATAACAGCTGTACAGACTAAGGGTGATAAAAGAAAACTGAATCCTTCATAAGTAATAGCAAAGGAAAGCCCTGGTTAACATGAGGACAATGGGCATGCAAGGAAGGGAAGGGAAGATAAAAACATCAGAATGGGAAAGAAAGAAACAAAAAGAGTCACAAAGATTAACTGACCTACTTCACAATTCTGCCTTGGGCAAGACCAATTTACAGAAGGCCTATGTATATCAAATAATAGAGATCACATTATGTATTATCATCCATACAGTACAGAAACTAACTCTCTTTCTCATCAACACATGCCTGCCCACACACAGGAAAAGATCCCAGGGTTACAGGTAGGGTGCAGGGTGTTAATTGGAATTGTCTCAACCCAGTTCAGCTTTGCTTGGCAACCTATGGGCCAGCAAGCTGGCTGACGTTAATGTCCCCTGACCTTCACTAGGAAAGAATGGTATCACCCCCCACCACCCCACAGCAGCACTTCTCTTTATACTTACCTTGGCTCGCTGGCTGACCACACTAGTGTCCACCTGTTCATGCCACACCTGTTGAAGATCGGAAACCAGCAATGCATATCCCTGCTTGGTGATAAAAGCCTTGGCCAAGAGGGAGTTCTCAGCAAGCTGTAGCCATCCCCACGGCTGCATCAACAGGCCCTGCTCCAGTTCCTCCATCTGTAAGAAAGTTCTAATTTAGCAAAGTGCCTCCAGGGTCATGTAGGCCTAGAGAGGGCACCACTCAAATAGCTCTACATCAACTAAAAATCTCCTGAAGATCCTCCCTGATAAAACAGAAGGCATGAATTTATGTTCTCCCAGTACATAACCAGGTGAGCACTCACCTTACTACCTCTTAGCTACTAAAAATCAATTAATATTTAGAATCTTAAGGGATTTTTTCCCCACATTAAGTTCCTAGAGGGTACAAAAATCTTTCTTCCATAATGTTTAAGCCTCCACATATTGCTGTTAGTATTTCTGCTTTCTAATAATATTACAATGTGGAAACCTAAACCACACTTGTTGCATCTTTACCACATTTTTTTTTTTTTTTGAGACAGAGTCTCACTCTGTTGCCCGGTCTAGAGAGCTGTGGCATCAGCCTAGCTCACAGCAACCTCAAACTTCTGGGCTCAAGCAATCCCCCTGCCTCAGCCTCCCGAGTAGCTGGGACTACAGGTGCGTGCCACCATGCCCGGCTACTTTTTTCCTATTTTTAGTAGAGATGGGATCTTGCTTTTGCTCAGGCTGGTCTCAAACTCCTGAGCTCAAGCAGTCCTCCTGCCTCAGCCTCCCAGAGTGCTAGGATTACAGGCGTGAGCCACCGCACCTGGTCTCACATTCTAAATAGTCAATGCTACCCTTTCCCAGAACTAGAAAAAAAGGAATAGTTCTTGTGTTATAAAACATCATAAGTCATAAGTGTCATGGCCAGGAAATTCAACTTACTTGATCATTATCTAAAAACAAAGCTTTGGAAGCTCTCAGGATTTAAAAAAACCCTAAAACAGAGGTTCTTCTTCTTCTTTTTTTTTTTATTCTCAAGTGTTGAAAAAAACAGAGGTTCTTAATTCAGAGTCAATGCATGTGAATCCTCTGGAATTATATGACAATTTTGTGTGTACATGCATGTATGCATGGGGTGGGGAGGAGAGACCCACAGCTATTAGCAAATTCTCAAAGGGATCAATGACACACACAAGAAAGCTAAGAAGCTCCGTGTCCAGGAGCAACAGAAAAGACCCACATCCCATTTCAACAAGGGCCTGGATGATTAGGAAGTCATGACTACAAGGCACAGCATATCACAGAGGTGGAGACACTGAATTAAGTTCCACTTAACTCATTCCCCCATATCCCACCCTAGGGCACTGCCACCAATGGTATCATGCCATGTTGCACAGCCTAGAACCCCTAGAAACTAACTTTTCTATCTCAATAGCTGAAGTAGTAGCCTTAACCTAGTAGATATTCAGTAGATATGGCTACTTGACAGAGTTTGATTATTTTTCCTGGGGTGAGGAAGGGTAATTAAATCTTCATTATTCCAATCTACAAATACACAATGAAGAGAAGCGTGGGGGTGGGGTGCAGAATCTAGAATATAAAGAAAATAATTAAATGCCTTAAGTCTAATTAACACAATGATTTCCATCTCAGCAAGCCATCATTCTTCTAACCATAACCTAGTTTTTGAAGCACTGCCTTGTGACCTAACTTAATCTGCACAGTAACTAGACAGGTGTAATATAACTACATATATATCTGATGACTTTCATTTGCAGCAGCCTCAAAACCTTGTGTTTGGAAGATGGTGTTTCCCTCACATTTCCCACGTGCTATTCCTACACGTGGAACAGAAATGGTCTTAGAATTACTAGGCTAGTCTTCACTGAATAAGAGTTCCACATTGCCAAAGGTCACAAACGCAAATTAAAGTCGCCAAACCCTTTTTCTTCCTTATAGGCACTCCCCAGTGTACACTTTAAGAGTCATCAAAATTGGGTTTATTATTCAAGTCCATTCCTTCAGAAAGCCCGGAAGCTCAGAACCCTCAAATTGACGGGATTTTTGTCCGGGGGGTGGGGGAGCAGTGTTGGAGGGCAGTTAAAAATGTGGCCAGGAGCAACTGGCCCTATAAAAAGGTCTGACACATTCAGCACGAGACTGGGGCTGGCTGCTTCCACCATTGAGCCTCCCGTTCTGTGTCTGAGGCCTCTAAATTTCCCCTTTTCTTTCTTCCTTCGAGGCCGCCTTTAAAATTCACGTTAACCCATTCATCCGTTCAGTACTCTTGAGTGCAGAGGAAGAGGCTCTGGGAGGGGGCAACAGCGGGGGTGAAGTCCCCTGAGAATGGTTATCTGCACCAAGTTCCGCTCCTCAGCCGCGAGCCCCTCTCTTAGGACAGTTCCTCGGACACTCTGCAGAGGGCAGCAAGGCCCCAGAGACCATCAGGCTGGGCCACGCCCTGTCCCCCTGGAAAAGGGAGAGCCCTCAGTCCCAGTACCACAGCCCCACCCGGGAGTCCAGCCTGCCGTCCAGCTAACATCCGCCCTGGCTAGAAGAGGCTTCGCTATACGTCTGCTGCACCGGCGGCACTAAGGCGCGGCTTGGGACCCTTCAAAGAGTAACAAAGCCAACCAGATGCAGCTTTGACGCACCAAGCAGCCGGCAAAGGAGCACCCTCACCGAAGCCCCACAATATCCGCCGTGACACCAGAGGCGGACTGCGCACGCGCGGCCCCTGCGGCCCCGCCCACTCCCGGAGGCCTGCCCCAGATCCCCGGCCGAGCTAGGTCCCTCCTGGGAGAACGCGCCCGCGCCAGGCTAGACCCGCAGGGTTTCAGCAGCCCGTCGCCGACCGGCTCCGGCCCCGACTCGAGCTTGATCCCACCTACCGTCGGCTACCGCGAGAGCTCCCTCCCTCCTCGCGGCGGGCACGCCTGCCCGCGCAAATCGAAAGGCCTAGAGTAGAGACAGATTCCCCCCCACACGCTGGAGGCGGGGTCTTGTGGCACGGGGGCGGAGCCCAGGCCTGGCGTGGGCGGGGCCTCTGGGCCCAGACAGCGGGTTAAAGGAGCGCCCGGAGCCGAGGGCCACAGACGCCGAGGGGAAGTAGAGGCCCGGCGGTCGGCCAGTAGAGAGATTGAGGGTAGTGGCGCTTCTTGGAGTCACGCTGGCGGAGTAGAAAGAATACCGGAAGAAGGTGTAAGAGAGGGGAGCCTAGGGTTTTGTTTGTCGAACTCAAGTTATTTCTCTTCCCTCCCCTACCTGTCCAGTTTTGTTTTGTTTTAATGTCCTCGGTGGCATTAGAGTTTATGAGAGAGGCATTTCTCAGGCATAAACTTCGTAGTCTGACTTCATCCTTTACCTCTCCTCTGTCCACCCCATACTTATGCTGTCACCGCTGAGAAACTTGAAAACTCTCAACTCATCCTGTGTTTTGTACAACTCCTGGTTCTGCTCAAGCTGGATCCCCGAACCTGAAAAATTAAAACTCCTCACTTGTCAAGGCCACCTCAGTGTTTCTTTCATAAAGCCTTTCCCACTATCCCCAATCAGAATTAATTGTTCCTTCCTCTTTGCTCCCACAGCATTATTTTAATCTTTATTACAGACTGCCTTCTGCTTTGCATTTTAATTAGCAATTACATAGGCTTTTTTAAAACTGTAAATGCCTTGGAGGGCAGGGACTTGTCTTATCCATGTCTGTAGCTCCAGGACCTTGCACATGGGAGGGGCTCAATAAGTATTTGTTAAGTGAATGCTGGAGTTCAAGTGGCAGTGAGTAGTTCACAGGCAAAATCTCATTCATTCATTCATAGCCCACTAAACCATGGCCTCTTTCTGGAACGGTTAGACCTAATTAAGAGAAGGAAAGGCAACCCACCCTATTGGGAAATGGGCACTCTAGGTGGGCCCATGTTAGACATATATTCATACACACACACACACACACACACACACACACACACACACACACATCCTCTATGAGAAAGTAGAGCCTGGGAGATGACTCTCCAGTAAGCTGGGAGTTAGGACTAAACTAACCAGCGTAGAAGGAGGAGTCTTGGTAATTACTGGGACCTAAGCCCTTCTCTGCTAGATGCAGGGCATGGTTCCCCAGAGCCAGGTAGCAAGTCTGACATCTCTCCTGGCTCAGAGGACCCCCCTTCCTCATCCTCAGGGTCTTCAGGCAGTGGGCAGAGGCAACAGAGACGCTGGGGGATGCAGGGACACAGGTTTTGGGTAGGGAAAGGAAGCCCATACTCTTGAGCAGCCTTCTCCCTGGACTTCTGCAGCATCTGAGCCTCTTGGCCAGCGGAAGGAGATGGCAGCCCTTGACCTAGGCCTCGCTCAAGCTGTGTGCCTGCAAAAGAGAAGTTGATCAGGCCATTGCCCAACCCAGGGAGTGTGACTTAAGGCCATTTCCCAGTCTACTAGGGCTTGCCCTCAACTTACCAGGAATGGTGTTCTCTAGGAGGAAGGCTAAGAGTCCAGCCAGGAAGATGGGCTCCGTCAGCAGTGAGTGCAGTAACACATCCAAGGGGCTCCAGCCTACAAGGGGTTGGGGCCAGGCAGGAAGGGAACTCTGATCCTGTACCCTAGGCCAGGGAGGCATATCCTTCCAGACCTAAACCTAAGTCTTAGACTAAAGACAAGTCTTTCTGAATTATCATTTCATCCCCCTCACCCTTTGTCCCTCTACTCTCCATTCCCCACACCCAGGCCCTTCCCAAGGATCCCTGCTCAACTCACCCTCTAGGTGTGCTGTGACTGTTCCAAGCTCCCTTTCTCTGGAATGTTTGGTATTAAAAGCCCCAACCTTATCTCCCACTTTTTACCTTCTGTGCTCTCTCCTGGGTTTCTCAACTTCTGTATTACTGACATTTTGGACCAGATAATTCTTTGTTTGGGGCAGGGAGCAGTCTGTGCATTATAGGATGTTTAGCAGCATCTCTCTATGCACTAAACACTAGTAACAATCCCCCCTTCTCCCATCTGTAACAGCCAAAAATGTCTCCAGACATTGCCATATGTCCCCTGTGGGGACAAAATCACCCCTAGTTGAGAACCACTACTCTAGACAAACTGAGCTATTTGCTGTTCTCAGTACATATCTCATGACTTCCTACATCTATGTATTTGTGTACAATGGTTTCTCCATCAGGAATAACCTTGTTTTCACCAAATATGTTTAAAACTTACCATCCTTTAAGACCAGCTCCATGTTACTGAATCACCTCAAACAGAAGCTATCTCTCTTACCGCTGAACACCACAGCTCTTTATCTTAACCTTTCTTGTCATTTTCCTACACATCTCATCTCTTTTACTAGACTGTAACTCCTGGAGGGACCTTTGTATCCCACGTGGCTAGTATGGTGCTCGATAAATATTTGTTAAGCAAATGGATGAACCACTTACACCAAAGCTGAGAGAAGGGTATGGGGCCAGAGTCCAGAAAGCCTGAAGCCTCAGCCCGTTGCTTTCCCACTACTGAGCAACTCCTCTTCCCCTCCCCACTCTACACACCTGTGCTGAGTAGGACCGGGGCTTCCCGAAACCATCTTGGCAGCAGCAGGGCCATGAAGATGGAGAAGCCCACAATGAAGACATTCCGCCCAGAGTCAATGTCAGCCAAGTGGAAGCTGGAGAATCCAGTGGACAGAACCACCGCCTGCGTCACCCCCAGCACCCCACCTGTCTCGTACAGAAGAAATCAAGGGGGGTTGGAGAGGCCTCATGCAGCACAGGGCATTGCAGGGCGGGCAAGTTGTGATAGGGAGAGAGAAAGGCTCATTTCTGATTCTGCAAGAAGCCCAGAAACCCAGTCAAGATGCCAAGATGTTGGGCTGAGAAATTGAGGGCAGCTGACACATGCCCATGTCCATCTACCCATATATCCAGGAAGGCTATTTAGAAAGAAAGGGTGCCAGCCTATGCAACTGGCTGGGCCACACTGGGCAGTACTGGTTCTATACCAGTCCTCTTGCTACATCCACTCACCGAGCACAGGCAGCGGGATGCTGGTGAGGAGCTGAGCCAGCCTCGGGGAGAGCCCAAGCCCCACACAGAGCAGCCCCGCTAAGTGGGCCACTCGCCGAGATCCAGCCTACGTGAAGAAGAGACACTAGAAACAGCCACTTCTCGGACTGTTCCAGGTCTTTGCCTGGCCAGCTCCTTCTCATCATTTGGATCCCAACTCAAATGTTACCCTTCCAAAAAGCATCTTTGACCACTCTATCTAAACATGCCTCCTTTACTCACTAGCCTGATTTTTCTTAATAGCACTTCCACTCACTGAAATTTTCTCTACTTTCTCTTCAATCGTCTGCCTCTCCCTCTATGAAGTCCCCAAAAGACCAGGACTTTATGTGACTTGTTCTTTCGCCCAGCCTAGTGCAGTGCCTGATGCATAGGAGGAGTTCAGTCCTGATTTGTTCATGTCCCATGCTCTTAGCCCCTTACCGCTTCTAGGTACCTCCCTAAGTGAGATAATGATATGAAGTGTCTGAGGAGTGCTGGGCACAGCTGGTGATCAGTGTGAGTTCCTTCCCTGTCCTGCACCCCCAGCTCCTGCCCCCATCCCCATCCTGGATCCACCTACCTGGATAAGACTCACTGTGCCCACATTGGGAAAGCTGGATGCAGTGCCCATGGGGCTGCCCAGCAGCCCGGCCAGCACACTGCCCAGCCCCTCCAGGCTCAGCCCTCGACTGCAGGCATGCGGAGGAGGCGGAGGCAAGTGCAGCAGCCGGCCACACAGGGCGTAGCAGCCCAGGGAGCTGGTGGAGGCTGCCAAGGCCATGGAGATGCCTGCAGCCAAAGCCCTGGGCGTCAGCAAAGGCCAGTCCCACTCGCCTGGAGAGGGAGAAGGAGCCACTTTGGGGCCAGACTAAAGTCAGAAGCATCCCCCTGGCACCAATGGCCTGTGCCACAACGTGTTTGAAGATGGTATCTTAGAACAAAACCACTGAATTCTAAGGAGAGAGACCCATTCCTTTCCCATGCTCTACAGAGTCGTCTTTGGTCTGACTCTTCCCTTTCACTCCAGCCTCATCTCCTACCACATTCCACCTCACTTCCTTCACGAAGACACACTGGCCTTGTTTTAGGCCCTTGTACTTGCTGTGCTCCCAGCCACCACAGGGCCTTTGCATATGCTGTTCTCTCTACCCAGAATGCTCTTCTGTCCTGCCTTTGTCCACTTGGCTCCTTCTCATCTTTCACATCTCAGCTCAATAATCCCTTCCTCAGAAATACCTTTCCTGACCTCCCTGATAAAGTCGAATTCCCCATTGTAAGCCCTCATCACACAATGCATTTCCCGTTGGTTACATTTACCATGATGGCAATTTTACATTTACTTGGGTGACTAATTAGTACATGTATTCCCCAATAGACTGTAAGCTCCATGAAGGCAGGTACTGTGTCTATCATGCTCATTACCACCTCCCCTACTACATGCCTAGCACATAATGATCACTCAAGAGAGCCTTAAGTTGATGAATGAGCAAATTTCACACACAGTGCCTCAAAAGCAATCTTTTTTTTTTTTTTTTTTTTGAGACAGTCTTGCTCTGTTGCCCGGGCTAGAGTACCGTGGCGTCAGCCTAGCTCACAGCAACCTCAAACTCCTGGGCTCAAGCGATTCTCCTGCCTCAGCCTCCCCAGGAGCTGGGACTACAGGCATGCACCACCATGCCTGGCTAATTTTTTTCTATATATTTTTAGTAGCCCGGCTAATTTCTATTTTTTTTTTTTTTTAGTAGAGACAGGGTCTTGCTCTTGCTCAGGCTGGTCTTGAACTCCGGACCTTGAGTGATCCTCCCACCTTGGCCTCCCAGAGTGCTAGGATTACAGGGGTGAGCCACCGCACCTGGCCAAAAGCAATCTTTCTACATAGGTTGCCAATTCAAATGCCCATGGGGATGGTAACATAAGTGTGTCGATTAGGTTAGTAGCAGTAGTGCATGGTGGGGTATGCATTAACTATAGACGTCTGTCTCCCAGCACTGCCCCTAATAAAACACCTTTGGTAAGGGGCTGGAATTGCCCCTCACATTGGCAATTTCTCTCTGTGAATTTTGAGAAAACACAGGATTTGACTCAGGAATGAAATCCATTAAATCTTGAGTTCAAAGAAATAGGTATCTTTATTTGAGCAAGAGGGTGGAGGACTAGGAGAAAACCTACCTGGGTGAGGCAGCCAAAACCACGGTGCCTTAGGAGGGGCAGACAGCTCTAGGGGGACAACGCTGACACCCAGAAGGGCAGAGGTGATCCACACACAGGTTACAGGGATCAGCACCTGAGAGGCAAGACTGAGATGGGGAAGAACTCCTCCCCCAGAACCTCCTGAGACAGCCTCAAGTGGGGTAGACAGAAGCCAAAAGCTAGGGGGTGGAGCGAGCATTCCATGCCAGCCCTTCTGACCTCCACTGCCCGTGCCCAGACCCCCACATACCGAGAGCAGCCGGAAGGCATGGAGGTGAGTGTGAGTTGAAGAGGTCGAAGCTGGCCTCCAGGGGAATGCTGGCATGTGACAGGAGCCCAGGTGCTGAGAACAGACCACCATGAGCAGGATAACCCTAGGAGAGAGAAGGAGCTTTAGGAGTGAGAGGCAGCAGACATCCTGAGGGGTGGGAAAGGAGGTGTGAGTGGGCAGAATACCATAAAAGGGGGTCGCAGAGAAGAAACCCTCAAGGAAGGAGGAGGAAGGCTCCTTGGGGGACAGCAGAAGACAGTGTGAAAGTCAGGGAGACCAGGTGAATCAAGGAAGTCTTAGATTCTAAATATAAAAAGTGTTGTTCCTGCTTGGGTCACTGCTGACTCTGATGGGGCCAGTGGCTCTGCCCTCCCCTAGTCCACACCCCACTGGGCACCATCCCAGGCATCTCAGGACTCACGTACAGCAGGGCCAGGCCCCAGTGAGTGGAGCAAAACTGGGCCACCTCCCTGTGGGCAGAAAGCCCTGCCACAACCAGGCTGGGGGCCAGCACCAGGGGCCCACAGTGGCGGAACAAGCGGCCAGGACTCCCCAGCAGCCCCATCGTGCCCTGCAGCAGCCCAGACACCACCACTGCCCCGGACACCTGGGAGAGAAGAGGATGGAGAGAAACATTCTGCTCAATCAAACTGACCTCAGCCTGGACTTGCTAACTAATTCAGGTATGGGTCCCTCCCCAGACTCCTTCCCCAGAGCATCTGAATTCCTGCACAATGGAAACAAAAACCTCCCCAGGCCTGGCCACCCTTATCCCTCCTGCTTGCCATCACCATGTGCTCACCTCTTGGAGAGAAGTGTTCCAGAGCTCCAGGCTGTGGCAGCCAGGCCCCCTACACAGGCGCAGCAAGAGGGAGGCTGGGAGAAGTTTGGGGCATGGAGAGGAGAAAGGTATATGAGATGGAGACCCATTGCTCTATAGTCCTACTCGGTGCCTGGCACAGCTGCAAGACCCCTACGGAGCCTAGCAGTCCCAGCACTGCCCAATCTCAATCCCGCACCCACCTACATCTGTATGCTCAGATGAACACCAAATCCCACCTTTACCCCTTGCCCTTGCTTTGTACTCACAGTTTCCAGGTGCCTCTATGGCCAGAGGTAGCTTTCGGCTGCTCAGCACCAGAGCAGGGATAAGGAATTCTAAGGATGGAGCCTGGACAAGAGGTAGCCTGTAGGAACAGCAGCCCCAGCAGGTCTGAAAACATGTAGCAGCCAAAAGGACTCGCCCCAGTCTCTCCTATCCCCCACCTCAGGGCCCCACCCCTCTCCCCAGAGAAGTTCCCCTCACCTGCTGCCCATCCAAGTTTGCAGGACTGTAGACACGCCACATGAAAAGAAGCTGGAGGCCAGGAGCTGAGAAGGGGAGTAAGAGAGTCCTCCTGGGGCAAGACTGCGAAGCAGGAGCAAGTGAGAGGCACAAAGTAGAGATGCCAGGACCAAGATATGCTGCAGGTGGAGGGATGGGGAGGGGCAGTCTTCAGAAAAAGGAGGAAATAACTATTTCCAGAGGCCTTCTCATGCCACACCTCCTCCCCCAAACACCCCCTTCAGCCAGTGCAAACTGCTGCATCTCTGTCTCCTACCTGCAGAGCCAGAAGACAGCTGAGGCCCCAGGGCAGAGGCCCACACAGAGAGGCCCAGGAATGGGAGGAGTGATTCTGGGGAGCAGGTGGCGGCAGGGGAACCAGGACATCCTGGGAGCCCACCGATCGGAGTTGGATGGGATGGGGGTGTGATCTGCTCATGCTGCCCTGCCTTTTGTCTAGTCTGAGCAGCCCTGGGCCAGAGTTAAGTAGAGAGTCAGAGGTCAGAGTTTAGGTGAAGTTAGGGAGGGGGCGGGGAGGGGTGGGGGTGTCAATGAAGCGGAGCAAAGGGATGAGGAATTTGGGGCAGGACAGGGCCCTTTCACCTTTGCCCAGTTCTTGTGCAAATTCCATCAGCCATTAACTGGAAAGCCAAGTTCTGGACCCCCTCCCCCAAGAATCTTCATCCAGATCTCCTGCTGCTAGACCAGGTTCAGGAAAAGTAGGATAGGAGGGGTGGGGAGGAGACCCATCAAAATAATCTGAGGAGATTTTGCAGACTGTATTTCCTCTCTCCCAGCACCAACATTCAAAACTGTCTCCACTAAATCCAAAGTTCTTAACCCTTTTAGGACCAAGACCCTTGGACTACCTCAAAATGAAACTTGTGGATGATATAACCTACATCACACGTTACAACAGCCACAAACAACTCCATATGATGTCCTCACTGTGATGTAAAATGAAATGTACAATAACATGCATTTCATTATATGAAAGCTTAGCACAACTAAACCAGAAGACAATGAAGTAGTCCGATCCCTACATCTGTATGTAGAATTGCTGCGGATGTGACAGCTACAATGCCAGCTGATACTGGTGCTTTATTGTCGACTCAGGGTCCACAAGCAGTGCTAACATTGGTAACCTGATTTTCCAAAATGGTGAACAAACTCTTGGTAAAGTGCTGAGCAAAATGACTTTGGTTTAATTTATACGGAGATGCATTCCTGGCAAGCTGAGTCTTTTTCCAAAATGTGCAAAAACTATTTCATGTTACATGTAAAATAATAGTCCTAGGCTTATATATAAACAGAATTTTCGTAGACATGATCACCAGTCATTTCAAAGACTGTCTTGGGAATTCTTCATAGTATGGGAAGTCCTGAGCATTCCAGGATGTCTAGCATCCTACCCAGGCCAACTAAAACACCTACAGCATCCCCTCAGAACCTTCAGACAACCAAAAACCAGCCCATAAATTTCTAAAATGTCCCCTAGGGGGCAGTACCGCCCCTCCTGTGAGTGATCTTCAGCAGTCCCGTACGCCCTGTTGAGCTGCCCAGACTGTTTTCATTCTTCCAGTGATGACCCAGGCTTGGAGATCTTGAAGTTGTTAAACAAACACCACGTGACTACCACTACGTGTCAGAATGGTGAGGACATCAGGATAAAAAGTGCCCTCGGGGCTTGCCCTCAAGGAGCTCATGGGCCTCTGCTGGATACACAGCTTGACCACTCTTGGCAAGGCATGCTTCAGGATGCACAAGGATGGTGCTCACCCAGAACACATGAGACAGGGCCAACCCAGGCATGGGACAGTCACCATTTGTGTCCCACAGCTAGGGCCCTGTGGTGTTGGGAGCAGGGATGAGGGGAGTTGGAAATAGGCACCTGTGACTATAAAACAACAGGGAAGTTCTGAAATGGGGGCTCAGAGAAAACAGTTTGCGAGATGACAGGATCAGGAAGTAGGGAGGCTTGAAGGCAGATACAGGGAGAAGAGATCTTTAACGGCTGCTGCAGAAGGAAAAGTCCAGGCCATGCAACTGAAACTGTTTATTGAAATCTCAGTTCTACAAAAGCGTGAAAAACCCAGATACAAAGCAGAGGCCAAAGGCCTGGGAAGAGAAGAGGAACCAGAAGAGAGGGAAGCCTAGGAGCAGGGCACTACGAAGAAAAGGTTGGAAGACAAAAGGTCAAGGTTGAAGGCCCCAGCAGTCTTGGCTCCATTAGACTACATTCAAGGAATGGGAGCAAAGAAGCTTTCCTACCTCACTTGACCTTCCCTCAGTAGCTCCCTTCTTGACCCCATCAGTCCCTGGCTCTCCTGCCTCAGGGACATCACACAGGCCATGTCAATGTTTCCTTCCTCCCCTCACCTCACTTCCTCCATCTCCCATCTTTACCCTTCCATCCTAGGGAACTCAAAAGCAAGTCTAGAAGAACCCAGAAGAGACAGAGACAGGGGCTTCTCCTCTGTCCATCATGATATGCCCCTGGTCACTGAGCAGAAGCCTTTCCTGGCACCATCACTGCCCTGGCCAAGCAGCCAGCCACTGAGGTCTAGGAGAGTGAACGACCTTCAGTCCTTCTGCCCCACCACCCCTTAAGCTCCTACCCAGGAGGACACGGGACCCTCCAAGGACCCAGAGAGGTAGGAGAACATCTAAATCAAGCTTTGCTCCTCCAGGTTCTCAGGGACTCCCAAATCCTCTTAATGTATTCCTCGGAACCCTACCTAGCCCGGGAAAATGAAAGACTTGAGGCGGGCCAGCTCCATGACACTGAAAAGGGAACATTGCTGGGGCTGGGGTAGGGGTGGGGGCACAGGGCTCCAGGGCCAGGGTGGAGCCAGGCCATGGGTGTGGTACCAGGGGCTGGGAGGCCCAGTGGAGACTGTATGATTGGGGTGATGGCAGGCACGGCAGGTTGGGGAGGCTCTCTGGAGCTTCTGGCAAAGGGGGCAGTTATGGAGAAGAGTGGGAGGGGCAGGGGGTTCTGGGGGAGGCAACGGAGGGGGAGTCAGTGAGGCCAGAAGACTGCCCCAGAGTGAACGCAGTCCTTTGTCACATTCTCGACAGCTGGAGACATTAGCAGGAGACGGCAGGCACTGTGGTACAGAAGGTACGCAGGGCTCCAAGAGGCACCGGGAGGTCACTCCAAGGTCAGGGGGGCCAGGTGGAGGGCTGCAGGACAGCCCCAAGGACTGGTGTATGACAGCCACTGATGCTACAGCCAGGGCCACACTGCTCACATATGCCACAGCTAACAGGCAAGACAGCTGCAGGAGACGAAATAAGAAAGAAGCAGAATTTTGACTGTCTCTAACACACTAACCCCTTATCTCTAGAGACTTGTGTTTAAGTTGGAACTCTCTATAGCCATTTACACCCCGCCCTGCCCATCTACTCCCAAACCCGATCTACTCCTAAATCCCATCTCCTGAGCTTTTCACCAATTGCCTGACACCCTACAAACCAGCCCACGCAATTTCCCTACCCTTCCCGGCCCCTCCTCACCTTTACCAGCCTCTGGCAGAGGGAGCCCAGGGCCAACTGCCAGGTTGGTTGTTCCAGCAGCACACACAGGTCTGTGTAGGTGTACCAGCCCCGCCGCCGTCCCTGCTGCTCAGCCACACTGGTGGAAAGGGAGCAACAACAGAGAGAGTCACAACTCTCCTGCAGCCAGTCCATTGACACACTGATACCCACCAGAAAGCACTGGGGAGCTTGCTAAACATACAGATTCCTAGGCTACCTGCAGATCCAGAAAATGAGGCTGAGACTAAGACCTGTATTTTCAACAAGCCACTCCCACCTTCCCAAAGGCAATTATGAAGAGGACAGATAGGTTTGGGAATCACTACCTTGGCGATTCTCTTTCTTGTCTCCTCCCTCCCCTGTTACACAGACCCTCCTCTCTACCTGCTATAGCTTAGGCCTCAGTCCCCACATCCCTTGAGCCCCTCTTCCCAACTCCTAGAACCTACCAGCTCTCTAGCCAGCTGAGCACCTCAAAGATCTCCCGAGGGTCAGTGTAGAGACGCCAATCCTATGGGTAAGAAGAGAGAACACCAACCCAGACTCAGAGATGAGCCACAGTCATTTAGTAACAAGAGCCATAGCAGCGCTACAACCAGCACTATGGCTAATGCTTATTTGGCACTTACATATGCTGGATACTGTCCCAAGAATTTATGTATTAACTCATTTAATCACCATCTACCCAGTTTCACAATATATCCTCCATTAAGGAAGACAAGGGAAAATGACTCTGAGAATAGTCCATGCCCATAGAGAACTCAGAATCTAAAGACAAAGAAAGTCTGGAAGCAAATACTCAGAGCCCAGTAGGATAAGCTCTGACTCAGAGTGTACCCTGTGGGGCCCTGGAAGAATAGAAGAGGGGAGGAAATGTTCCAATCCTGGCCTCACTGCTCCAGGAACCCCCAAAAGTTGTGCTTAGTCCTGAAAGGGTAGAAAGGAAAGATACTAACAGAAAGATACAAGGAAGACAGGCAGAGAAAGAAACGAAGAAACAACAGAAGGCCGAAAGGGAATAAAGGATGAAAGGAAGGTAAAGATGGGCCAAGGAAATGGAGAAAGAGAACAGCTAGCTACTCACCATGGCACTCAGGAAGCCCCTCTCCAAGGCATTGAGAGCAGGCACAGGCATACCTCCAGCAGCTCCCCATTCGTCATTGAAGACCTCCTCCTCTTCCCCTTCATCATAGAGGTACTTACTGGCTACCATCTGCAGAAGAACCAGAAGTGGTGTCAGTAGAGCTCACACCAGGCTCCTGGCTCACTAGGGAGAGGAAGGGGAGGGGACGTCTTACCATGGAGATCAGGAACAAATCAGAGGATGACACGTGCTGCAGGTAGTCTGGGTTTCGGTGCCGGAGCCGCTCAATGTACACCAGAGCTAGCATCATAGCACAGGGGGAGATGCATGCCTCCCTAGGTGGTGGAAAAGACCAGTAATTAAACCCCAGGATCCTTCAACTCTTGCAACTCATGCTCATTTGTCTTTACATCTTCTCTTTAGAGATAACCATTCTCCTCTCTCCAGGACCTAAACACTCTGATTCTATCCTCCTTAATTCCAGACTCACCGGGACACATGAGCTACATATTTCTTCTGAAGTCGGCGAATAGGGCTGGGGGCTGCCTTCTGGAGCAGTTCCACAGCAATGTCTGCACAGGACAGAAGGAAGGCAGAGTGAGCACACAGCTCCCACTCACCAGTCCTCACTGCTATCAGCAGAAGACCCAGATCTATATTTTGTGAGGCCTTGAGAACAGGACCATAGTAACAAAATAGAGATCAAATTCTCCCACACTGAGACAAAAAGCCCATTTCAAGTCAGAATTTCAGCTCATTCTAGCAGGAAGGCTTATTTCCCTGTCACTTGAAATTACCCAGATTTGCCTTTCACAGTTGTTCCTCTGAAAAATAAATATGCCTGTTTTCTTGGGGTACATGTAATAGAAATCCTTAGAAAATTAAAAGTTTCTGGTATGTAAATCAAGAGTGATACATACTCCTGAGAGAGCAATGTTTTTCACTCACTTGGATTAAAAGAATGAACATAAACTGTGTTCTTGAACCAAGTACCAATAAGCTAACTATGAAAAAACAGCGCCACTCGTGGGGTAAACCTCCAGTCATTTCCGTGTTTGCTGACTACCCCATTTCCATGCTTCTCGCTTGCCCAGGCACACAACACTGCCTGACCTGCCACGGGGCTGGAGAGCTCCTCCAGGCTACAGTCAGCTTCCCAGTCCCAGCCATAGTAGAGTCTCCTTCGGATCCGGGCGCTCAGCTTCTGGTGTCCTGGGAGGAACTAAAACAAGGCAGCCGGGCGGTGAAGGGCAGCAAGGGTATGATGGAGATCCTGGCTCCAGCTGGAAAGAGGCGGGGGAAGGCAGGCCCGCCTCACCCAGCTGGGCTCTCTCGGTTGTTTGATGGCAGCTGGTCCCAAGGGAGAGGAATACCCCCACCCCACAGAGAGCTCCCGGGGAGAGAGTCTCTGAGAAGGACCTCCGGTATGGCCACCTCTACCCGCGTTCCTATACCCGGCGGCTCTCCCTCAGGGCCTAAGCGGCCGGGGCCACGAGCAGGCGCTGCTCGAGCGGCTGCCGCCCAGTCCTGGGCACAGCAGTCAGGCGAGCCCGCGGCCCCAACTCGGGCCGGGAGGGCAGCTTCCGGGGTCCAGGCTCCAAGTGCCGGGAGGCTGGGGAGGAGGCGGGCCGCACGCTCACCGTGAAGTCCTGGAAGCCGGTGAGGGAGAAGGTGACTTCTTCGTCCAGTAGGAGCCCGGCCACGTCCATCGCGCCGCCAGCCGCCGCCCTGAGAAGGTGAAGGAACGGGAACGAGTCGTAAGAAAGCCGCCGCAGAGCCCTCTTTGCCCGCCCGTCCACCGGCCCGCCGGCCCCTCTGGTACGGGCCGCCGCCCTCGCCCGCGGAGCCCCCTCCCCTCGCGCTGGCGGCGGCAGGCGGAGCCCCGGCAGGCGGGTGCTTCTTCCTGTTCCGCCCCGGGCGCGGCGCTGGGCCGGAGGCCTGGGGCACCCGGCGTCGGTGCGGCGCTCACCTCGCGAAGTAGAGAGGAGCCCAGGCTGCGAGGCTCAAGTGCCTGTGCCGCGTCTGCCCCGCGTTTACAAGCCACGGGGGTGTAGCCCGCGAGTCAGCGCCTGGCACTTCCTGCCGCCCGCTGGGCCCAGCCTCCCGCCCCGCCGGGAAGGAGCCAGACCCGAACTCCTGGTCTCACCGAGCCGGGCCAAGTCAACGAGCTGTCCCAGGCGCCCTCGTCTGAGAAATGGGGACAGCTGCTAGGGGGCCACCCACACTAAGGATGAACAAGGCAGGCAGAAGTTTTTCGTACTGATGTAGACACAAATGTTAATAAAACGAGACGCAGAACGAATGTAGATTGTTTTTTAAAAGGGAAGATATACACACGCTTAGCAATGTACATAAAAACCATCTGAAAGGATACACTAGAAACTTAACCAGTGGCTGAATTGTGGACAAGATGGAAGATAAACTTACTTTCTGCCATACCTTTTAATACAGTTTGAAATTTTAAATCTCATTGCATATTTTGTGGGATTACTGGATGCAGTAATCACAAGTAAACAAAAAAGGATAAACATGTCCCCTCCCCAAATAACCAGCATCTAAACAAGGTTTTATTTTTAAACTCACCTCCCGCCCCCAATCTCACGTTTGAGGTGGGGGGAGGAAGGAACTCTGATACGCGGAGGCTGGAAAGAGATGGGGAACTTCTGAGTAGGTGAAGCTGTTTTCGAGTCTGTCGAGTCACGCGCTGGTGTGTTTACCCGCCGAGGGGAGGGAACAAGGAGGACCAGTGCGTTGAGGGTTGAGTAATGGGACGGCCGCCGCCCTTCTCGAGAGTAGCAGATCCTACCCGGGATACCCGGCGTCTGGAAGCCCGCTTTCTGCCCCTCCAGTCAGGGGTAGGGGCAACACCGGACTTCCTAGCCGCCTTGCCCGCTCTTCGAGAAGAAAACGGGCGGGTCTGCAGGGATCTGGACCCTGACCTGCGGTCACAACTTCAACAGCCAGTACACGCACCTGCGTAGGCGCAGGGTCACCAAGCCACCTGCGCGCACGCGCGAGCAGCCCTATCCCGGCAGTTAGGCCGCGTCATGTGATGAGCTCGTCGCTCAGCCGTCACGTGACCCTCGTCCGCAGCCTCTGCTTTCCTCGGTGTGCGCCCCCTTCCGCCTGACGCGCCCCCGGCGGCGGCCGCGCAGCCCTGGCTCCTCGCGAGCTCGGGCGGCGGCTGCAGCGGGGCTATGGCGAGCGGCGGTGGGGGTGGAAACACCGGCGCGGGTGGGGGCCCTGGGATGGGCCTGAGCCTCGGCCTGGGCCTGGGTCTGGGCCTAGGCATGGGTGAGGCCACCGGCGAGGCGGAGGAGGAGGCGGCCACGGCCGAGGCGGTGGGACGTCTGGCCACGACGCTGTGGCTGCGGCTCCGCGGCTGGGAGGCGGTGCTGGCGGCGGCGCAGCGGCTGCTGGTGTGGGAGAAGCCGCTGCACAGCCTGGTCACGGCGGCCGCGCTCAACGGCCTCTTCTGGTAACGGCCGCGGAGGAGGGGGGCGGGGCCGGGCTGAGCGGGGGCGGGAGGGGCCGGGAGTACCATTCCCCATTCTGGGTTGTCACTTGGCCTGTGGGAATGACCCATCCCCCAGTTTTTGAAGGCTGATGTCCGCCTAGGTTGCCCCTTTCCTCTCTCTCTCTGGCTCGTGAGTTAGGCCTAGAGGTGCCATTCCCCCATCGATGGGCGCTTTTCCGCCTTTGGAAATGGGTACAGGAGCTTCTCACCCACTCGCCGCTGAGGTGCCTGTCTCTCCTTAAGGTTGCTGTCTTCGTCGTCCCTCCGGCCCTTCTTCCTACTCAGCATCTCACTTTTGGCCTATTTTCTGCTGGATCTCTGGCAGCCTCGCTTTTTCCCTGATGTTTCAGGTGAGTGTTTCTTCGTTCATTTAGTAATCACCCTTTAGGTACTTGCTTGGTGCCTGAGCCCGCTGGGTGGGGTTGAATGGTGAGGGTAATGTGTAGCAGGCCACCTGCCTCCCTGGCACACCCCCCCATCCCTCCCCGTTTTAGGAAATTACCTAAAACGAGAATTTCCCCTTTCCCAAAATTAATATTACTGTAAGTGCATTGGTTAAGATTGTGGAGTCTGCACCAGTCTGTTCCATTCCCTGCTCTGCCACTTACCATGTGTGACCTTGTTAAAGTCGCTCAGTCTGTTAGCCTCAGTTTCCTTATACATAAAACATGGGTGATAGAACTTACTTGATAGGAAGGTGAGGATTACATGAATTAATATGTGTTATGTGCTTGTGGTCGCACTTCAGACACGATAGGAAGTACATAAATATGAAGTCATTGTTTTTTGTGCTAGCTGCATATTTACTTAATAGTCGTTTTGGAGCAACCAGGTGCCAAGCTGTACGTGAATTGCTTGAGATATAAACATGAATAAGATATGGTTTCTGTGTTTGAAAAGGGTGAAGTCTAAAGGAGACAAATAACAATAACATGTAATACCTCTTGTGATTGGCATCTGAAGAAAGTGCTCTGGGACTGCAGAGGAGGGACGACTATTTCTGCCTTGGGGAGTGTCTCCTAGGGCCCCTACCACTCAATAATCTGTCCCCCTCCTCTCTCTATAGCATCTTCCCCAGAGGAGCCACACTCTGACAGGTGAGTGCAGGCCACCTCTCGAAGACAGATGCCCAAATCCTGTCTTGCTTGCTGGTGCCGATGGCACCATGGAGCAGGGCAGTGCTGCATTTTCTGCAGGCACAGGCCTCAGCATAGTGAATAGACTAGTAACAAGCCATGGAGTTTTCTTGGTCCTGGGCTCCTAGGACCAAGGTTTTTGTGTGCCTGCTCCTTTTGGAGCAGAGGGTTGGGTCCTCTGGTCTTTGCTTCCCAAGACCAAGACAGCCTTTTTTGGGGAGGTGGGTTGTCTACCTTTTTAGACTGAAGATCTCATTGTCATTCTCAGAGGGATGTGAGTGTCTAGGAACTGGTGTCTGAGGCCTCCAGGGGTCATGTCATGTCTCCCCAGTGAGGGTGCGGGGTCAGGAGCCCGGCCGCACCTGCTGAGTGTGCCTGAGTTGTGCAGATACCTGGCTGAGAGCTGGCTCACCTTCCAGATTCACCTGCAGGAGCTGCTCCAGTACAAGAGGCAGAATCCAGCTCAGGTAACCCCCCTATATTATACAACAATTCCCTGCCCCAAGGGGGACTAGAGGTGGGGGATGGGGGAGGTGTGATGTGAACTCCCTTGTTGGAGACCCTGAAGGAAAAGGCCGTAAGGCGACGTTCATAGCTACTGCCAGGTATAGGAGGCAGGCATGCCTCAAGGAATAAGCTTCTGGTAGCTTCTTTGTCCTGCCAAGGCAGATTGGTGTGACTTATAGGTGTTTGGTAGTGTCTGTTGCAAACTTCTGAATTGGTGGTCTTGAACCTCTTGTCTAGGTTGGATCACCACATTCCTTGAAGACATATCCATCCTTTCACTAGCTGAGCAACAGTTTCTTACTCAGACCCTGTCTGTGCTCTTCTCTGCAGTTCTGTGCTCGAGTCTGCTCTGGCTGTGCTGTGCTGGCTGTGCTGGGACACTATGTTCCAGGAATTATGATTTCCTACATTGTCTGTGAGTAGGGTCTAGTCCTGCCCTTCTCAAAGCCCTCTCCTTTTTTCTTCCCCTGGTCTTACCCAGAGGGAGGACCATGCTCCATCTGCCCAGTTACCAATTTGTGGAGGTCTCCAGGGATGTTGTAGTGACAGAGAAAGAGTCATCTGAGGAGGAGGGCAGTGGGTGTGAAGGGAAAAGGTTGGCACAGCCTTGGGAAAGGACCTTATCTTCCTTCAGTCCTCCTGTTCAGGGACTAGGTGAATGAGGGCCCTTAGGAAGTTGGCATAGGGAGCTCTGAGGGGACTTTCTAACCCATAGTGCTGAGTATCCTGCTGTGGCCCCTGGTGGTTTATCATGAGCTAATCCAGAGGATGTACACTCGCCTCGAGCCCCTGCTCATGCAGCTGGACTACAGCATGAAGGCGGAAGCTGATGCCCTGCATCACAAACACGACAAGAGGAGTAAGAGGGCTCCCTTAATCCAGGAGGGTGAAAGTAGGGGAGGGCTTTGGTTTATGGCTTGTGAGATGCTTTGGAATTGAGATCTGCAATTTCTTGACCATGTTTGTACCCTACCATTGCCCATGCTTGGTCACTGTCCTACTGCTCTTGCTTCTCTAGAGAGGCAAGGAAAGAACATACCCCCAGGAGGTGATGAACCACTGGCAGAGACAGAGAGTGAGAGCGAGGCAGAGCTGGCTGGCTTCTCCGCAGTGGTGAGGTCCAGGGGAGATGGGGGTGTGAAATAGAAGGCTGGGGGAGAATCTGTCTGCTTCAGAGTTGTCACCTCTCAAGGGGGTGGGAGCTAGAGGTTTTGGGGGAGAGTGTGCCCCTGAAAAATTGGTTCTCTTATCACTTGTGTTCATCCTGGTTCTCCTGCAGGTGGATGTGAAGAAAACAGCACTGGCATTGGCCATTACAGACTCAGAGCTGTCAGATGAGGAGGCTTCTATCTTGGAGAGTGGTGGCTTCTCAGTATCCCGGGCCACAACTCCACAACTGACTGATGTCTCTGAGGGTATGGGGTGCCCCTCGCCCTTCCTCATCTTCCCATTCCCTGCTGTGGGGTGCTGATTCTGTTCTCTGGCCCCTGTCAATGTTTCTTTTGGGGAATTGATCCTTTCATTCTGCCCTAAGGTCCTGAAAGACCCTGACACCTAAGGTTTGGCCCAGCCTTCCATGTCTTGAGTTCTCGTCCTTGAACTGGTTGGCTGTTGTGGCCAGTTAGAGCAGCAGGCTGATTCCTAACCCTGTGTTCTCTGCACAGATTTGGACCAACAGAGCCTGCCAAGTGAGCCAGAGGAGGCCCTGAGCCGGGAGCTGGGAGAGGGAGAGGAGGCAGAGCTAGTGCCTCCTGAAGACCTACTGGGCCCTGCTCAGACCCTGTCAAGGCAAGCCCTGGACTTGGAGGAAGAAGAAGAAGATGTGGCAGCTAAGGAAACCTTGCTTCGGCTCTCATCCCCCCTTCATTTTGTGAACACACACTTCAATGGGGCAGGGTCCTCCCCAGATGGAGTGAAGTGCTCCCCTGGAGGATCAGTGGAGACGCTGAGCCCAGAGGCTGTGAGTGGTGACCTCAGTGCTCCACCCACCACCCTGTCACCCCCACTTTGCCTTGCTGACAGTGACCCAGTCCCCTCCTCCATGTTCTCACCTCTTCCCCAGGACTTAGCCCAGCCCCTGCCTGCCCCTGAGGAAGAAGAGGCACTCACCACTGAGGACTTTGAGTTGCTGGATCAGGGGGAGCTGGAGCAGCTGAATGCAGAGCTGGGCTTGGGGCCAGAGACACCCCCAGAGCCCCCTGATGCTCCACCCCTGGGTCCTGACACCCATTCTCTGGTACAGTCAGACAGAGAGGCTCAGGCCATGGCAGAGCCATGAGCCATGGGGGAAGGAGCTGCAGGCATAGTCGGGCTTCCTGGCTGGGGGTCTCGCTGTTTCCTCCTTTCCGTACTACTACAGGGAGGGGCAATGCGTGGGCAAGCTGGCTGTCAGACAGTAGCCAGTCTACCCTCTGCCTGCCTGCCTGCTGTCCTAGGCATGGTGCAGTACCTGTGCCTGGGATTGGTTTTAAGTTTGTAAATAATTTTGCATTTGGGTTAGTGGATGTGAACAGGGCTAGGGAAGTTCTTCCCGCAGCCTGCTCTTGCCTCCCTGCCTCATCTCTATTCTCATTCCACTATGCCCCAAGCCCTGGTGGTCTAGCCCTTTCTTTTTCCTCCTATCCTCAGGGACCTGTGCTGCTCTGCCCTTGTGTCCCACTTGGTTATTTAGTTCAGGCACTTTATACGTTTTCTCTCCTGTCCCGTGTTCCTTTGCTTTATTTCCCTGCCGTATCCTGTCCTTAGCAGCTCAACCCCCACCCTTTGCCGGCCCCTCCTTCCTAGCGGGCACTGGCTAAGCTTTAGGGAGGTTCCTGGTCTAGGAGGTAAAGAGTAAACCTAGGGTGGTGGGTCAGGCCAGTAGTTACACTCTTAGGTCACGGTAGTCTGTGTAACCTCCACCCTTGCCCAGTTCAGCCCGGCCTTCCACAAGGCAGGAGGAGAGCAGGGACAGCACGTGCACCAGCCCTGGATTGGTGAGCATGTTCTCTGTCTTGTTGAGATGGGGGATGTCCTTAATGTCCTAGGGAGAAAAGGAAACCTGCTCCTCTGGGCTATGGATGGTCCAAGTGTGGTAGGACCCCCACAGGGGTTAGGAAGCGGACAGTAACATCTATTCAGGTGTCAACTGGAAAAATAAAGTGTTAATTGGCTAGAACTGTTGCCTGCCTGCTTGCCTGCCTGCCTCGCCATGAGCTGCCTCCCACACTGCGCTTTGTCCCCTCCTCACCCTTACCCTCTTCACCCCAGTTGTGTTCCCGGCTGTTTATTTACCTTGGTGCAAAACAAGGCCAGAAGCAAGGATTACCCAACAACCCTAACTTTCCCTTAGCCATCTTCCCTGACAGTGTGATATGTTTAGTGAGATTTAGCATGTGTGAATAAAGTGTATGCAGGAGGAAATTGCCTTGTCTTCCCAATCAATAGAAATTTGGGACCATAACAATTGTTTTCTACCATGTTGCCTACAGCCTTAACACTGTTTTCTTAAGACACCTAGCTACATGTTAATAATTAACTCACTCAGCGCTGATTTATCTATACTGGGGAAGCCAAACAGGCACTAGAGGCCCTGTACCTGTACTAGAACTTATTTTGGGCCAAGGCACACTAAAAATAGTATCTAACACTGAATGCATAAATAGGTGCTTGGCACTGTTCTAAGTGATTTGTATGTATTAACATGTTTTTTCCTCACAACTCTGAGATATATCTGAGATACACTGTTACTAACTCCGTTTTACAGACAGGGCTTTCCCGAAGGCCACAAGTCCTGGTAAATGGTGTAGTCAGAATCCAAATCCAAGCTGTTAGGCTCCAGCAAACATGTGGAGAAGTAAACCCCTATCCATTAATAGGGTACAAAGGGGAGGATGCTCAAGGAGGTGGGAACTCAGAGAACCAATCTAGTATCTTGACTTCATAGAGTGGACTCTTGCCTGGTCCAAAGGTAGTGAGTTATTTCACTTGATTATTCATAGTCACAGTCACAGATTGAACTCCTTGTCCTACTACTTTCCCCCCTTCTCACTACTGCTCTTGACGAGTCTAAAAAAAACAAACAGTAGACTCTTGGCAATCCTTCCTCTTTGCGGAAGAAAAGCCCAGAACTGAGCAGATGGCCTCCTTTATGAGTTCACGTCCTCGGCCTTCAGCTGGAGCTACCATATGGCAATGTTACCTGTCTTTTTGAGGTAGCATTCTATGCTATGTCTTTCCTAAGTGAGAATTTTTCTATTTGTTTCACATTTGCCTGAAACAATATTTGTCACCTGAGGCCCCGTGCTGTGCCATTGAAGTTGAAGGAACTTGAACTTTTAATCACCTAGAGATTTCAGAGAATGGAAAAACATTTTTTTTAATATTCACAAAGGAATAAAGAAAAATAGTTCGAATCAACAAATAATTTAAGAAAAATAGAATTACCCAATCAAAAAGACAATGGTTGCCATGTGCCCTACCTTTGGTACATTTCCTTGTTAAACTTGCAGTTCAAGGCTAGAACCAGAAGCCTAAAGCTGGAAACAAAATATTCCCCTTAGGTATGGAGTTCGTGAAGGTCCATTCTTTACCCTGACATTTACCCTGGTTTGACAGTTGCTACACAGGTGTCCAGGCCATTTCATGCCCTATGATGAAAGGGACAAGAAGAAAATTTGGATATTGAGTGAAAGAAAAATAACCAGAAATGTGAAACCTGCAATTAGGCTAAACAAAATTAATCATAAAAGTACTGGCTGGGGGAAGAAGGGTTGGCTACAGGCCTGTGTTGGGGGAGGGGCCAGTGTACTTTAGTTAATTATGTGTTCAAACAGCTAATAGTGTAACGTGGCTGCTCATAAACTTAATTTTAGGCTGCGTTAATAGAAATGTAGTCTTCAAAACAAGAAAAGCAATACTTACTAGTGTACTGTGCACAAGTTAGAATACTGCCAGAGGATGGCTTGCTATGCTGCAAAGACATGGACAAATTGCAGTGTCTCCAGGAGAGAACTGCTAGAGATGAAGGCTAAAAACTGTCATACAGCAAATTATCGAAAAGGAATTGGCACTCTAATCCAAGAAGAGAGAGCTGAGTTGGGTCATGTCAGCTGCCTTCAAACTTCAGAGGTTGGTTTGTAGGACTTCAGAAGGGAGAAATTTAATCTTTGAGTTGAGTTTGATAATATTGCTGGATAGGGTTTAGTTTTCTGGTCAAGGGGTATTGCAAAACAGTAGATTTAAATGATCTTCACAAGTACAACCATCAAGAGCAGTGATTCTAAGAATAATTCCATCATAGATGGACAATGTATCACCATATTTTGCTTTTAGTGTCCAACTAAAGTCTGCTTGGACGTCTCTTCCTCCATCTAGGTATTTTGTCAGGTGTCACCGGCTCACTTTTCCTTGGACTGTGCTCACTCATCCTGGGCTATTTCACACATTCACGCACTCATATGCTGACAATTTCTAAATTTTAGTTCCGTTCCTTTTCCAGAACTTCCAAGTAGGCATCTCCACTTGAATGCCCCATGGGTTTGAATATTTGTTCCCCCCCAAACTCATGTTGAAATTTAATCCCTAAAGTGGCAGTATGGAGAGGTGGGGTCTTTAAGAAGTAATTAGGTCAGGAGGACTCTGCCCTCATGAATGGATTAATGGGTTAATGGATTAATGGGTTAATGGATTAATGGGTTATCATGGAAATGGGACTGGTGGCTTTATAAGAATAGGAACAGCCCCCTCACCATGTGATGCCCTGCGCCACCTCAGGACTCTGCAAGAGAGTCTCCACCAGCAGGAAGGCCCTCACCAGATGCAGCCCCTCAACCTTGGACTTCTCAGTCTCCATAACTGTAAGAAATAAACTACTTTTCTTTATAAATTACCCAGTTTCGGGTATTCTGTTATAAAGACAGACAACAGACTAAGGTGCCTTCTGCTCTACACATCAAAACCTGAACATATCCTCTTTCTACTCTGCATGCCATTACATAACCTCCTCCCCTAAACGGAAGGTTTTTTTCTGTATTTTCCATCTTGTTGGCACCACCGATCATGAAGGCCTACTTCTCCCTCATCCCATACTCAGTTGATCACCAGTTGCTGCCAATTTGGTATCCTGATGATTTCTTGATTCTGTCACCACTGTCGCAGCCCTGACTCACACTCTCCCCATCTCTCATCTGGCACACTGCAGTAGTTTCCCTGCCCACGTTCTTGTCCCCCACCCAAAATGTATGGCCAATGAAGTGGTGAGATTATCTTAAAACACAAATCTGATGACTCTTCTGCTATTTAATATTAACCAAATTCTCTCCTCCTACAAGACAGAAATTCAAGCTCCGCATGTGGTTAAGAAGTCTGAGATCCAACCCTGCCCTGTCTTGCTCTTTACAGCAAAAGCAAACCCCAGACAGCTTGTCCTTCCTGCTGCTCAGCTGTGCTGCCCTCCCCCAACCTCTGCTCCACACACACACCCTATCCCTCCACTTAACAAAAACCTCACTTAATTTCCATAGTGTAGTGGTTATCACATTGACCTCACAAAAGCCTCACTTATCTTTTAAGATGTACTTCAGGCCACACCTCTTCTATGAACCTCCCTAATATTCCAAATATCCCACCCCCCATATCAGTCCTGATCTCCTCGTGCTCCCACAGTATCTTGGGAGTACTTCTGTTTCACAGAGAATCTTCATACTCCCTCCAAAAGTATGTGGATATAGGGTATATAGGTATATATGTATATGTATAGCCTCCACTATACTGCTTATTCTTGAGGGCAGGGACTAGTCTTATGAGTCTGAATATCCCCCAAACCTAGCACAGTGCCTGGCACATAGTAGGTGCTCAATAAATGTATGTTGGCCTAAAATGAACTAGTGTACTAGAGTAACCAATGTTAATTTTTGAAGCAGTAAGTGTAAATAGAGTTTGGTGATTGGTACATGTTTGATTATGGTAAATATCTTGTCTTTGTTCATTATTGTTTTAGAGTGAATAGTAGCTAAATTAAAATAATCCAGATAGATTTGTGAGTTCTTTTTTTCTGGACTAGGTTAAAGGCAATGCAAACAATCTATATTGGAGGTTCAAATTTGCTGGTTTTGGAGCTAAAGTTTTTCTGAGTCTAAGGTAAGGTTGCCCAACTAGCTTGATCTTCTGTGATTGCATCAAATTACCATATTATTTGGAAAACAGTTGTGACTAAACTATTTAGACTCTTAACTAAATATTTTGATCAAAAATCCAATTACAGGCTGGGCGCGGTGGCTCACGCCTGTAATCCTAGCACTCTGGGAGGCTGAGGCTGGAGGATCGCTCGAGGTCAGGAGTTTGAGACCAGCCTGAGCAAGAGCAAGACCCTGTCTCTACTAAAAAAAATGGAAAGAAATTAGCTGGACATCTAAAAACATATAGAGAAAAAATTAGCTGAGCATGGTGGCACATGCCTGTAGTCCCAGCTACTCGGGAAGCTGAGGCAGAAGGATTGCTTGAGCCCAGGAGTTTGAGGTTGTTGTGAGCTATGCTGATGCCACGGCACTCTAGCCTGGGCAACAGAGTGAGATGCTGTCTCAAAAAAAAAAAAAAAAAAACAGATCCACCTCTTGAATGGAGAAAAATCGAAGGATTTGTGGACATTTTGAAATCACCACATCAAGTTTGCCCGGAAATTATGTTAAAGGATTTGAACTGACAATCTACATATTAAAAAAATAATAAAGGTAATTTATCAACACATGGGAGATGAAAACATTTAGTAATAACTAAAGAAATACACAAACAAGTAATAATATACATTTGTTAATTATTTAGTATGTATCAGTCATAGAATTAAGTGCTTTACATGTGTCATTTAATCTTCACCACTACACGTTGATGTAGGAACTAATTTTTTCCTCATTTTACAGATGAGTAAATTGAGGCTTAGTGAAGAAAAATGACTTGCCAAAGTCACACAGCTGGTTGTGATTACAGCACTGTTTTTCAGTATTCTGGTATTCCCATATATCCTCATATTTTAAAGTACCAAAATGGAATTTTAGTTGAGGTAAAATCATTCTGTCAGCATTAAAAAAAGAAATCTGAATTCTGGATCGTTTATAAATGAGGTACAGCTGCATTAAAATTTTGAACACACAAAGGTTCATTTGTTTAAAAGCATTGTTGCATTTCACAGACTTTGAGAGGAGGAAAAAATGTCAATAGACAAAATAAGCTTCTATTGCAAGAATAATTATCCTAGTTCAAAGACTCTTTAAACAAGTAGATGCAGGGACAGGACATATAAAATTAACATGGGTTCTCTGCATCAGAATCTCAATCTATAGTCAGTGAAATTAAAGAAGATGGATACAGATCAGTGATGTTCCTTTTAAAGCAAAAACTAGAGCTCACCAGAAATTAAGAAAAAAAAAATCACAACTGTACAGAGAAACAAAAAAAATTTGTTCAAAAAGATCTTCTTAAAGATATCAAACAAGAGGCCGGGCGCGGTGGCTCACACCTGTAATCCTAGCACTCTGGGAGGCCGAGGCGGGTGGATTGCTCGAGGTCAGGAGTTCGAGACCAGCCTGAGCAAGAGCAAGACCCCGTCTCTACTAAAAATAGAAAGAAATTATCTGGACAGCTAAAAATCTATATAGAAAAAATTAGCCGGGCATGGTGGCGCATGCCTGTAGTCCCAGCTACTCGGGAGGCTGAGGCAGGAGGATCTTTTGAGCCCAGGAGTTTGAGGTTGCTGTGAGCTAGGCTGATGCCACGGCACTCACTGTAGCCCGGGCAACAAAGTGAGACTCTGTCTCAATAAAAAAAAAAAAAAAAAGATATCAAACAAGAGATGAGATTATTTGAACACGAATGAATCAAATAACTATATGTGAAGTTAGATCACAACCATCCATCCCCTCACCAACCTCCCAAGTAGTATAACACCAGAAAGTGCTATTTAGTAGCTAGAAAAATTTCCACAAAGAATATATTTGCAACTTAACAGTTTACACCTTTATATATTTTCTTTAAGGGGCCACTATTTTCAGAAGAGCAAATGATATTATTTTTAATTATTTATGATTGTATTTTAATTTTTATTGGTATTTTTTTACTTTAAAATAATATTTTACTTTAATATGCTAATGTTTATATTAAAATAATAATGTATACTTAACATTCATATTTTAAACTTACATTTTTACATTTGGTTTTATATATATAAAGATATATACATATGTTTGTCTTTCAAAGGTATTAAGCAATTTTACTTCTTTTTAAAGCATTTTGCTTTAAAAATAAATGACCGTTTTATATAAAACAAATACTGAAATACCAGTGAAGTCATTATGCTTGGCTCTCTCAATCTCTAGCAACTAGTTATTATTGGCACTGGGATTTGAACTTAGAATAGTTCCAGCTTTAAACAGTACTGTTGTTAAAAAACCCTGATTTAGATGAATTACCACCCCACCCCCACCAGGTAGTTGTTTGGGGGGGGGGGATCCTGTTCATTGTATAATGTTTAGCAGCATCCTTGGCTGTTTGTCACCCATTAGATTCCAACAGCAGCCTCCACCCTACCTGATCCTCCCGACCCACCCCTGCTTGGCCAAGCCTGTGACAACCAAAGTGTCTCCAGACATTGCCAAATGTCCCCTGGAGGCAAAATTGCCTCCCGTGGAGAAACACTGATCTAAATTTTACAGCCCTCTGTATATATGGAAAGAATACCACACTTGGAAGCAAGAGGTGACTTTGACTCTTAGTTTCACCACCTGCATATAAATGTTTATAGGCATTCATTTGAAAACAATGCAAGCATCACCTAGCTGCCTGGCTGTTCAGGTGCTCCTCTCTCCCCATTTCCTCTCTAACTGGAAATTCCAACCATAGGGCAGCACATATTTGGAACCGTCCATTCTCATTTCTCTCTCCTTTGCATTTGCATCTCATCGGGAATGTGTTTCTATGCTTTTCAAAGGGCCATCTCTGGCTCACTCTTCAAGACTAAGGTCAGACAAGCAGGCCCCCGAAAGGTAGAGGTGGCTAGCTCCAAGGCAGGAGACGTAGAAAACGATTAAAGACTCGAAACCACTAGTGCCTTGGATTCAATGTCAAGGGAACCCATCAACTTTACTGAGGATGAGGCTAATTCTGGCTGAGGGAAAACAAAAGCAAACAGGAAGTTTCTCAGAAAGTAAGATTAAGGAATGCAGTTCACATCTGACATGTGAAAGCAGGTTTGGAGAGACAGGATACAAATAAGGCTTGGGTTCCTTGAAAACAGATTCCCAACAAATGATACAGGGTAGGCTGGGGAAAGGGTGCAGGCAGCCTCCGTCCTCTTACCAGGCAGTTAAGGGTTTGAGTCAGTGACTGCACCCCTCATTTTCACCCAGTGGAAAAGAGGGAGCCACCCAGGACCAGCCACACCCCCTATTCCCCTGCAACCGGCACAAAGGCATGGTCCCTCACAGCCGGTCTCAGCCTGATCTTACCAGACTGATGTCCCCGAAGCGCTGAAAAGCCCCACGAAGCTTCAACAAAATCATTCAAAATGACAGCACAAGGAGATGAACATACCTAATAACACAGTATTTCTTACTATTGTCTTCCTCGTTTTTCTCCCACTGCCTCATGCAACACACACTGCCCCTCCATTTTTTTGTCTCACTGCCCTGAACTCTCCCAACCCCACCTGTTCCGAGCTTCCTCTCCAGGTCAGCTCCTTTCCCTACAAACATCTCCCTCTTCCCTCTCCAAAATCGGTTCTGTACTCTGGCGTTTAACTCTCAGTCCTTTCCAACTTACATCAGTATAGTCCTGGCTTTCTCAGGTTCCCAGATCAACCCATCACCCTTTTCAGCACAAAAAAGGCTCGGGATCCCCCAGAAACACAGGCCTCTCCTTGGAAGATGGGGGAGGGTAGAGGGTGGCAATACTTGGATATTCAAGTTTCAAGTCACGGAATATAAAAATCTTCAGATGCCTCTCACGGCAGGACTTCATCTCCTGATAATAGCCCCCTCTTGTGGCTTTCTAGCCTCTACTTTTTCTTTGAATCACTTCCTCTCATCCATTTTCTTTTCTGGGCACTCCTATTCCTAAAATCTTGAAACTCCTGGGCTAATAATTTGGTTTTCTTATCTTCCCCTCCCCTCCATTTTTCCACTCCTTTATATTTTTTGTTCCACTTCCTAAAATATTTTCTCAACTTCATGTTGCAACCATTCTTTGGAATATATATTTTTGTGATTATATATCTTTCATTTCTAAGAGCTTTTTTTATTTTCTGAATATCCCTTTTTATAGTTTCTTGCTCTTGTGCGTCAGATGAAAAATATGCTCTCTGAAGATAGTGTATTATTATTAATATGGTATATCTACTATGTGATATCAATTACATTTTTATGTTCCTTGGATTGTGCCTGTTTTCACCTCCACCCCCATTTGTGTCTTCATTTTGGTCTCTGTCTTTCATGGAAGAGGCTTCCCTCAAACCCTGGTTTGCTCCTTCATATTTGAGCAGAGGCTCTTAAAGGCCAACTGAATGCTAAGACTCATTAGTTGGCATCTTCCCTGCAGGGTGGCATGGCAGAGACAACCATTCTCTTGGGAACCCCCAATGCCAACATCTGTGGAACGTTTAGTCTGCCTGCTTCCCCCAGAGAAGCACCTGCAGTCTCCTGCCAGGGGCCGTGAGCCTGGCTGCCAGGCTCCTAGAAGCCAGGCAACAGGAGTCTGAGGTTCCTCCTCTACCCACTCAGTCGCGTCTGAGGACCTGAAGCCCAGCGTCCTTCTGCCTCTCTCTCTGTCCCTCCTGCCCTTTGCTGGGGTAGAAGACAAGCAATCACTGGCTGCCCAGGCTAGAGAAAGGAACCTGGGATCTAACTGCTCCTTATATAGACTTTAAATTTTAACTCACCCTTCTGTTTCTATCCCCTCCTTCTGCCCCTACCTTCATAAGCACTGGATGCTCCCAGTCCCGGGCATTTCTGTGGCCCTGCAGTCCCCATGGGCCTGGTCCCTGTGGTGTGCATTTAGGTTTCAGCTTCCTGGGATCCCCAGTGTTTTAGCCCTCTTCCATTAGTTTTCTAGCTTCCAAATGTTTTTGTCATATCTTCATGTATCGTTTCACTTCTGTTCTTCTTATTGTCTTACTGCTACTTTAGTGGGGTTTGAGAAGGGAGCAAACATGAAATGTGTGGAAAGTGCCTCTTCCACCTTCCTGGCCTCTGTGTGCTCCGTCTTCTCTGTGCTTCACTTGTGAGGGTCATCCGTAACCTTGGCAATGCTCTCCCCACGTTCCTCCTCTGGCCGGAGTGCCTTTGACTTCTTGTCTGCCTGGAGAACTCTCACTGTCTGTCCCCAGCCTCACTCCTGGACATTACTGGCTCCCATTTCTGTGTCCCACAGCCTTCTGTACACCCATTAAAGCTTGGTTTTTCAACCTGGGTAGGGGGAGACATGAAATTAGTTGACCACGAAATAATTCAGTAGACCTTAAACATTTATGTTATAGTTATATATATTGGGAGGAGCTGTAAGATGTACTTCTTTGTTTTTTTTTTTTTGTTTGTTTGTTTGTTTTTTGAGACAAGGTCTTGCTCTGTCACCCAGGGTGGAGTGCAGTGGCAAGATCATAGCTCACTGTAACCTCAAACTCCTGGCCTCATGTGATTCTCCTCCTGCCTCAGCCTCCTGAGTAGCTGACACTACAGGCATGCACCACCATGCCCAGTTAATTTTTTAAAATTTTTGTGGAGACAGTCTCACTATGTTGCCCAGGCTGGTCTTGAACTCCTGGCCTCAAGCAATCCTCCCACCTTGTCCCCCAAAAGTGCTGGTATTACAGGTGTGAGTCACTGCTCTTGGGCTCTCACTTTGAATTAGTTGTTTATGTGTCTTTACTACTAGACATTGAACAACTTTGGCGTGAGGACCATGAGTTAATCACCTTCCCTATGCCCTATTCACTGTCCCTATGTTCACCTTCCCTATGTCTGGGCTTGTAGGCCTAGAATAAGATCTGACAAGGTTCAGTTAATATTTAGTGGATTGAATTGAATATATATGAAATCACTGTGTAACCTGTAAAGTCATATGAATTTGAACTATTTGGCTAAACTAGGAGTCTAAAATTAGCTCACAGGAGAGCTAGGGCATCTGAGGACAAGTGGCTGAGTATTGTCACAAAGATTGTATATCATATACCTGCAAGAGCAAGGCAGGCCTCTGGGAAGGCAGAGCCATGCTAGCCTACTAATCTCCTGGGATCTGAAACCAGCTCCAGTTAAAGAGCTTTCCCATCCTGGTTATCTCCCTTAGATATTCAAATACCTTGCACTGATAAAGTGTTTGATTATTGATAACCCATGGAGAGATTTTGGATTTTCCACAAACATTCTGGGGAAAATCACCACTTAAAATTTCTCTTTTCAGTTGTTGAGGAGGCTATAGAGATTTTTGGGAGGTGATGTATAATGGAAAGACTGTAGGACTCACAGCAATACAAAACTTTGGGTCCAGATTCTGTCTCCATAAGCCAGTAACCTAATCTCTCTCAAAATCAGTTTTATTATGTGAAAAATGGGGACACCTGGTACCGACTTCAAAAGGTTTTCCTGGGGGATTGAGTAAGCTAACACATGAGTAAGAGTGGGACATGACACTTAACAAGCGTTTGTTTTTTCTTTCCCTTTCTTTATGCACTGTTTCTCTAAGAATCAATTGTAGGGGAGGAAAACCACCGAGACAGACACCATTAAACTAATATTCAGGTAGAATTGGGGCCAAGAATTGGGGCATTGCTGGCCATCTTCACTTTGATCTTGTCTACTTCAGACTTGTTGAAGCTGAAATAAGAGGTGTCTGGCATTGCCTACACCTGCTAATTTGCAGAGGAGCCAATGTCTGTTGTTCCAATGAGAGGCTACAGCTCAGAGTTACCCACAGCTGAAGCACAAAGCCGGTTGGCAGGTCTGAATATGCTTTGTTGGTCTACAATAAAAGAGACTTAAGCAATGCTCAATTGTTAATTGATATCATCAGAAACAGCTTATTCAAGTTGCAAACTGTTATTGGATTTCTCTCAGTGTTCTTTATTCCTTTATTCAGGAAGCAAGGAACCTACATCCAAACTATGTATTGGGGAATGGTGACTGGTTTGGGGATCATTGTTTTTACATCTTGGGAAGACAGTACCTACCACTCAGTGAGAAAGAAAGCCCCTGGGCAGTTAGTTAATCAGCATGGATAGCTTAGTCTGGACTATAACCTGTCAGTTGGGAAATGTTTTGTCTGAGAAAACAGATACTGTGAGAGCTTCACTCTCTCTTGCGGCCACTGGGGTTTCTGAGGTAAGTCTGTTATGACAGTTAAAACATTCTGGCTCATGCTCAAGAGAGAGTTCCAAAGATTTTATATTTTGACTTCTCCAAGGCATTGGTTATCTGAGCATTTGTAGAGTGGGTGCGGGGAGAGAGGCAGTATTTGTCTTTGTTTAGTCTGCACCATACAAGGTTCCTTAGACTGGAAGTCTGTAATTCTAAAGCCACTCATGAATGTAGACAGAGAAAAATATGAATAAATAAACTTCTTGAAACCAAATGATTATAGTGTGACTTGAAAAGAAATATTTAAAATCTAGATAGTTATATGTTAAAACGAAATAAAAGCATTTATAAGGTCCTGGAAGTAATTTAAAACAAAAACAAGGAACAAGGATATTAATGCAGTATAATATCACCATATCAGGAGTGTTCCAGAGCTCTGAGGAGAGGGTCTCCAAGGTTGATAGGGGAGCTCAGTGATTATTCCACTGCTACCGCCATAGCCACTACCATATGTAGACAATAAACTGGCAAAAAGTTCCAACTGAGTGAATCAAATGCCCATTTTTATTAAGATAAATTACAATAACAGCTATATTTGAAAAGAAGCTTTGGGTTGCAAAATATAGAAAACTTTGCTAATGAAGAGTTCAGATGTGGTGTCCATGTAACAGAAGTAAGGGTCTGAAAAAGGGCAATATGTTTTACGAGTTGTTTCTTTAAAACTCTTCAAAAACATAAAATAAAATAAAACTCTTCACTCTTTTTGAGGAGTGAAAACCTGCATTCCTGCCTGGGGCAGAGGAATGTTCTTTGTTCTTTGTTCTAAATCATAGGACATGGTTCAACTGAATTGTCCGGGCAGAGGGCATGAGGTCATCTTCACTCTGACCAGGACCACCAACCATAGTTAAACAGCAGTAGCCCAAAGCTGAAAACCCCCTTTAAAAGCTCTGTATTTCTGCTGGGCGCGGTGGCTCATGCCTGTAATCCTAGCACTCTGGGAGGCCGAGGCAGGTGGATCGCTCGAGGTCAGGAGTTTGAGACCAGCCTGAGCAAGAGTGAGACCCCGTCTCTACCAAAAATAGAAAGAAATGATTTGGACAGCTAAAAATCTATATAGAAAAAATTAGCAGGGCATGGTGGCGCATGCCTGTAGTCCCAGCTACTCGGGAGGCTGAGGCAGGAGGATCACTTAAGCCCAGGAGTTTGAGGTTGCTGTGAGCTAGGCTGACGCCATGGCACTCACTCTAGCCCGGGCAACAGAGCGAGACTCTGTCTCAAAAAAAAAAAAAACATAAATAAATAAATAAAAATAAAAGCTCTGTATTTCTGCTTAAAGAGAGGACGATGGTTCTTTAAGAGGAGAGTCTGCCATCCTCCTCATTTGCTGCCAAATTAATAAAATTATCTTTCCTATTCCTCAAACCACATGTCCTCATTCTTCGTTCAGCTGAGGGGACAAGTACCGAACTTTTGGTAACACCCATGGGTGATTAATTCACCAGAGGCCCCAGATCTTTTCCACCTTTCTTCTCTGCCACCTACAGGATGCTGGCTTATCCCCTCTGCCTGGTTCTATTCATGGTCACAAAATGGCTGCCTGAGTGCTGGATGTCACAAGTAAAGTTCAGAGCAGAAATAAATTGTCATCAAACTAGATAGCAGGCACACCTAAATTTTTATTTATGTCATAAATGAGGGATCTGGTAAAGAATATAAAAAGTTCTGTATTGTTTTCTGGAAAGAAATACACACATCAATAAATGCAAAAAAATGACTATGTTAGATGCAAAACTGATTAACATTCTACAAGGCAAAAATACCATAACGCCTCTGGGGTTAATGTCTCCTCAAGGCCATACACCATAACACCACCTTATCAATTTCTGCAGGGTAACTTTACAGAGCTGTAAACTCTCTGTGCTTTTATCAGGAGTGGGTTGTTAGTCAAATATACTGTGACAACAGTTATATTCCCAGGAGTATCAGATGAAGGTCAAGTAGGCTTATTAGAAAAACTCTAGCATTATATGGAAGAAAAATACAACAATCATCATTTTATCTTTTGTATAATTTGGGATAACTTTTTCTTTCATGCACAGATTGTGGGAATAAGGGCAGTTTAATTGGCTTAGAGCTGTTGGGATTTTACAAATGGCAGGTTGAAACCCATTAATAGGATGGTGGGATGGGAAATCAATAGTGTATAGAAACCAACATTAAAAAAAATCAAATAGAACAGAATATCAGAATGTATTAAACACAGTAAGGTCAAGTATCAGTTTTGAGCCTGTGTGTATTGCATATAAAATGCAGTTTCTAATGTGGGTAATGGCTACAAAGTTTGAAAAACACTGACTTAGATCATTTAAGACTCATCCTGGAAGCTGCAAAGGGATCAGTGCAAACCATAATTGCTTGGAGCAGAATGATTAAGATCAGGGTACGGAAGATGGGGAATGGCTGCTGGCTAGACCACCAACAGAGTGGGCCTCCATACACTGCAAAATGGTACCTGATCCTATTTTCTCATCCTCAAAACTCAGGAGTGAAGATAAATGCCTTATACCAGGGGTGGGGAACACATTTTCGTGCTAGAAGGCTGCATTAATTTAGCTGGAATCAAATAAGGCCACATTCCAGAAACTTCAATTAGATATACTTAAAAATGTACATTATTTTGTAAAAATCTAACTACTATGTACTTAATAATTTCAAAAAGTTACAACTATTTGTTAATTTTAAAGTTAACTAACCTTTTAATGACTCTGTTGTGTCTACTTTTTGTCAGAAAGCATTTGAATATTTGGTTGCAGCATGGAGGTCCCCAGTTTCAGTTAAGCCTCTAGATGGGTATCAGTCATTTGTGACCTTAAGGGTATCTTGATTTGTGTTAGGTAGGAGAATGTAGATTCACAGTAATAAGTGATTGAAAAGCAAGAAAGCATTTTTCAGGCATGTTGCTAAAGGTGTGGGCATTCTACTGCATTTTTCTATATTTCACTTAGAGCTTTCTGAGCATCAAACAATGACTTTAAAAAGTCATCTACTAAGAGCTCCCTCAATCAATTCCATCTGTAGTTCTTTAGGTGCCTTGATTATATTAATTAGGTGAGGCCAAAATGCTAATTTGAGTGTGATGTCATAGTTCTCAAAGTCAGTGAGCCTTTCATTGTATTCTCCAATTAATAAGTCTATAACAGCTGCATATTGATTCACATATATTATCCTGCTCATCAATGACCTTTGCTGACTGGGCAAAGTCATCTGAAATTTCCTTTTGAAGAACAGGTGTTTTGAAAAAAGATAGCTTTTTACAAAATGCTTGGATTTTTTTGCCACATATCATATATACACTTAGTTTTACCTTGCAAAATATTTAAGTTGTTTTGATTTGACATAATATCACATAGAAATGCTGCGTTCCTAAAGAAATCTTTCAAAAATTCACATTGCTGATTCTGTTCTTCATAATTTTTAACTATCTGTTCTCTCAGAGATAAAATTTTGGCTAACACCTGTCCCTGCGATAGCCAATGCACTTTAGAATGATACACAAATCCACACTGAATACCTCATCCTTCAACTGCTAAAGGTGTTACAAAACAGACCATGCTGTGTTGTATTTGCACAAATGTAGTTAACAAAACTTACAACTTGTTGCAATGTATCACTTAAAATAGTAGCTTTAGCACAGAGATGTTGAAGGCTTTGGGAGGAGACAAAAGACTCAGAAAATTATATGACTTAAGCCCATTGGTGTGAGCTACAGGATCAATCTCTTTTTATGGACCTTACTGTGTCCAGAGTATTGCAGATAATCTATTTTCCTGTCCTTTGGTCAGTACGACAGTACGACAGTGTGGTAGGTGGCCATCCCATAGCTTTTATGTTACAGGCCTAACTGTATCGTGAACACTGATTCTCCTGGCCTCAATTCCAAATTCACAGGAAACAATCTGGCCAAATATAGCAGATGCTCCTGATGCTCTGTGGCCACATATGCTGGTCCCATCTCTGACTTTAGCTACTGCTGTAGTGGACAGCTCCTGTGAGCCCTGATGGCTTCTAGCTCAAAGCCCAGCCTCAGTATTTCTGTCTCAGGGCTTTTCCTAAAGCCACCGTAGTTTAATCAACTTGCACACAAGTGTGACAGGCACATGGGAGGACAGAGTGCAGGGCTTGGCAGATGACCCAAGTCAAGGCAATTGGGTACAGTCAGAGTTGAGATTAGAGCTCTGCTTCAGGAACAAAGTAAGACGGTTTTAACTTCCACTGGCCTTAGCACTGTGAGGATGGAAAAGCAGACACAGGCAGAAACAAAGCTAAAAGTTGGAGATAAAGGGCAAGATAGAGAGGGAGAAACTGACTCTTCATTTCCAATTGCAGCCTGGTTTATCTCTCCATTTTGGAGGACACTGCTCAACTCTGAGCTTATTTCACCTGTTTACTTGTCTCATGCCCAGAATTACAGGACGATAAGAGTGCAACCAACTCCACTCATGAGGGGCCAGAGACATGTGAAAAGCAAAACGTGCTGAAGCTGGAAGTTCTCAACCTGGAGCTCCTTAAGGTAAAAGGAAGACACCAATCTAATGACTTCCATGCTTCATTCAAGAAATATTTCATAAGCACTGGGAATATTCTAGGCTAGTGCTTTTCAAAGTATGGCATAAAGTTTGGTACATCTGTGTTAGAAATTCTTCAGGTGCTTCCTACTGAATCAGAAGCTCCAGGGCCCAAGAATCTGCATTTTAAACTAGCTCTGTCGGTGATTCCGATTCACACTCAAATCTGAGAAACACTGTTCTAGGCATTGTTAGGTGCTGGGCCCTAACACAGAACAAGGTAGACGTGGTCCCTAACGTCCCAGCATATTCCCAGCTGATTACAATGAGGTGATAAGGGTGCTAAACCAGAAGCAGGGAGATCCACATAGCAGCAGGTGCGCCTAGCTCAGACCGAGGAGGGCATCAAAGCTGAAATCTGGGGGAAGGATCTGCAGCTGTGGAGAGAAATCTATATGGCAGAGAAATATAGGAGTTGCCAGCTTGCGGAGAGTAAGTGCGTGCAGCGGTGGCCGTGAAAGAAATGGTCGGGGGGGAGGGTAGAGTGAAAAGAACCGCATTGTAAAAGACCCCAAACCACTCCAGCCCTCCATCCCCAAGACATCCGTCCTCGCTTTCACTGACCCTCTCGCTCGTCCCCGAGGCCTCAGAGAGACCCTTCGTAGAGCCATGCCGCGCCCAGAATCGCGGAGCCGCACAAGACCACCCACTCGCCTCGGGACGGCCCTTCAGCTCCCCGCCTCCCGGAGCGGGAAAGGGCGGGGCAGGCGCCCTCTCCAGCAGCCCGGCGATTGCGCGGGACGCGCCCGCCCTGCGTGATGACGTCAGCGCGCCCGCACGCGCCGAGGGAGGAGTGGGAGCCGTGGGCCGGCAGGGGCTGAGGCTCCGGTAACCCGGGCTGGGCGGGGGAGAGGAAGGGGCGGGGCAGGAAGCCCCTCAGAGTGCTGGGTCGCGGTCGGGACTGAGAGCGGGAGCCCTGGAGACGCTCAGCACTCGCTTCTGCTCTCCGCAGGCCCCGCCCGGTCTGGCGATGGAGTTTCCGGACCTCGGGGCTCACTGTTCGGAGCCGAGCTGTCAGCGCTTGGGTGAGGGGCGGAGCACGCGGGGGGCGGGGCCGAGCGGAAAGGGGCTTGGAATCGCAGGTGGGGCGAGGAGGGGGCTCCAGGGCTGGAAATGCCAGAGAAGGGCGGGGCTCGAAGTTGGGGGCGGTGGCTGAGGGGGCGTGGCTAAGGATATCCTGGACTAGGGCAGGGACGCAGTGTTGCAAACAGGGCTGTTTTCCTTCCCCTGAGTGGGAGACCTGAGTGAAAGGTCCCGGTGGACCTGCAATCTGACCGACTCCCTGCAGATTTTCTGCCGCTCAAGTGCGATGCCTGCTCTAGCATCTTCTGCGCAGACCATGTGGCCTACGCCCAGCATCACTGTGGATCTGCTTACCAAAAGGTGAGGGGGCGATCCTGAGAGTAAAAGCGGGCAGATGGAGGATGCATGCAGAAACTCCAAAATCTGTCTCCCTCACATTTCCTGTCTGTTATTGTCTTTCTGAGGCTCAATCAGTGTTGGGGAACATTGTTTTTTGTTGGACTGGGAGTGGGCCACAGACTGACCCCACCCCTTGATTATAGGATATCCAGGTACCTGTATGCCCCCTCTGTAATGTGCCTGTGCCTGTTGCCAGAGGGGAGCCCCCTGACCGCGCGGTGGGGGAGCACATTGACAGAGACTGCCGCTCTGATCCAGCTCAGCAAAAACGTAAGGTAAGCATTGTAGGGGTCAGCCGTGAACCAGCTGGGGCTACGGATGCCTGAAAACCTAAACAGCTAATTCCTATGATGGGGCTGGAAAAGGCAGTCGGAGTCTTGGCAGAGACAAATCTTCCCACTTCACCTCAGATCTTCACCAATAAGTGTGAGCGCTCTGGCTGCCGACAGCGGGAAATGATGAAACTGACCTGTGAACGCTGTGGCCGAAACTTCTGCATCAAGCACCGTCACCCACTGGACCATGATTGCTCCGGGGAGGGGCACCCAACCAGCCGGGCAGGGTAACTGCACCAAGTCTTCTACTTGCCTTTGGGATCATCCCATCCTTTTGGAACTGACTCAGCCCCTATAATTACAAGTTGGGAACCTTCAACCCTATTCCTGCTGGCTAGAGGAGTCTTTTGGCATCCTTTTCAAGTGCATGTTTTTCCAGACTGTTTGGAGGAACTCCCCACCCCCACCCCCCCACTTCCTGGGAAAGGTTTGTTCTTGGAGGCATGCCAAGAAGTGTCTCTGCCCTACAGACTTGCTGCCATCTCCAGAGCACAAGGTCTGGTTTCTACAAGCACCGTCCCCAGCCCAAGTCGGACCTTGCCTTCCTGTACCTCTCCCAGCAGGTAGGCCTGCTTGTTTGTCCTCTCCTCCCGTTTTTCCCTTCAGATCTCTGACCTCAACCTCTTAAATGTCTGCCATAGAGCCACAACCCAATCTCCACCCCGGACAGCCCCACCAGTGATTGCTTTGCAGAATGGCCTGGTGAGTTGGGCAGAGGTTGGATGAACACAAGCAAACACAGAGAGAGTAAAGTCCAAGGAAACTGGTCTTCTTTTTCCCTTTGCAGAGTGAGGATGAGGCTCTGCAACGAGCTCTGGAAATGTCCCTGGCAGAGACCAAACCCCAGGTTCCAAGGTACCTACTCTCTGGTGAAAGAGAGAGGGTAGGCTGTGGGCAAGGGCTCGGTTTGGAGGAAGGGAGGTGGGACCACTCTGACCCAATGCAAAACAATCATTGGCAACTTGGGCTCAAAATTAAGATGAACTGTATGACCTTTGACAGGTTCTTTAACCCATACAGCCTTCATTTCCTCTATAAAATGAGGACAATACTAATACCCACCTTGCAGGGTTGCTATGAAGATTGAGATAATGCCCAGAAGTGTCCAGCACCATGATGCCTAACACACACTGACCAGATGGTCAGTTTAGATATTACTGTCATCCAACTTAAGCTGTTCCCCCCTCCCAGTTCTCAGGAGGAAGAAGACCTAGCTTTAGCACAAGCTCTGTCAGCCAGTGAGGCAGAATACCAACGGCAGCAGGTATGAGGATGGGGTAAAGATGGGGTCCTGTGCTGAGAGGCAGTAAGAAGTTGAGGGTGGGGATTCTGGGGGTGGGGGTTCCTTAAGTGGTGGAGAGCTTTGGAATGGTAGGTATCCTTTTGTTTTCAGTTATGACTTCAGCCCATGCTGAGCTGAGCTCTGAAATGAGGGCCATCCCCTCATTTCCTTGACGTCATACCCTGTCTTCCCCTCCTTCCACTCTCCTTGCTCCAGGCCCAGAGCCGCAGCTTGAAGCCGTCCAACTGCAGCCTGTGCTAGGGCCCTGGGCTGGGGAGGGAGGCTCAGCTGAGGAGGACTGTGGCCCTCACACCTCTAGGGTACACAGGGAGAGGAGGCCCGGAGCAGCAGACACAAGCAGGAGTAATGCGGAGGTGGCCTCCAGGGAGCCTGTGGAAGGGCCTGCTATCGTTCCGGCTGCATGGGAGAGTGGCTAGCACCTGTTCCCTGGTAGGGCCCTCGGTGGATATGGCCAGGCCCCACCCTCAAACCCCTTCATCATGTCATCCCCCTAATGCTGGGGCTGCCCCCACTTGTAGGGGGCAGGGAGGGGCCTGGAAAAAAATAAAGGATCTTGGCAATCAATAAGACATGAAAGTGGTGTGTTTCTTTCTCTTCTCCAACCCAAAACAAAAGTCTTATCAAGAATGCTCACCTGACTTAAGGGTGAGGCCCACTGTGGTACCCCACACCACAAAGCTACAGTGATCCTCACACAGTCCATACTTTTATTTCCCCAAAACAGGCTTTTCTGAAAGGTCCCTTTCCCTCACTACACCTAACACCAAACCCCAAAACCAAGGTGAAATAAGCCAGGGAAAAGGGAGATAACTTATTCCTCTCTGAATTAGCCTTTGAGAAGGATGTGGCCACAACTTTTGTCACCGTGCCATTTCCTGGGGCTTAGTGTCTTCAGAGACTCCTTCTTGTCCCCGCTGCTGCAGCTGCCACATGTCAGCATACACCCCGCCTCTGGACAACAGAGCGTCGTGCCTGGGACAAGGAGGAAAGCATGAGCCCCCACCATCACTTTTACTCCAAGGGTCCTTGCCTCCAGCCCACAGAGGACAGAGGGGAAGGGCAGGGGAGATTCCCTCCAGAAGCCCTGGCCCCACTCATCCCGCCTGTCTCTTACTGTCCTCTCTCCACAATGCAGCCGTCCTTGATGACGAGGATCTGGTCAGCGTGGACCACAGTTGAGAGCCTGAAAAGTCAGATCAGTTACATACTACCCCAGCAAAGTGGGTCCACGCTGCCAGCTGCCCCGGTCCTGTAGTCCTGTACCTGTGTGCAACTACGATGGTGGTGCGGTTGGCACAGACTTTGGCCAAAGAAGCCTGGATGGTCCTCTCGTTAGATGTATCCAGCGCTGACGTTGCCTACAGAGAGGGTCTGGGTAAAACTGCTTCTGCCACTCAAAACCCCCAACGGAAGGAGGATGCAGGCTGTGCTGAGGCCTCAGGAATACACAAGAATTGGGCTTGAGAACTGTCAAGTGTTTCTGTGAAACATGGATTTGTGGTATCTGTCCTAGGGGGATATAGTGCCCAGCAGGAATGGCTTGGGCACGCACTGGAAGAAGGAGGGGAGAAAGTTGCCCAGGACTCACCTCATCCAGCAGAATGATGTCTGGAGCCTTGAGAATGGTGCGGGCAATGGCAACACGTTGTTTCTCCCCGCCACTAAGCTTCAGTCCCCGCTCGCCCACCTGCGTCTCGTACCCTGTGGGTATTGCCCACCGCCCTCAAGTCACACACCAGAGACATGGTTTCTGTGACCAGATGGACAAGGAAGGGATGGAACAGGGGTCAGAGGGACTAACAGGATAACACTGGGCAGGGGAGGGGACTCTGCAGAGGAACCTCACCTGCAGGGAAAGCCATAATAGTGTCATGGATGCCTGCAGCTTGAGCAGCAGCCTCGACCTCATCATTCCCAGCTGTGACACGGCCGTAGCGGATATTGTTGGCGATGGTGTCATTGAAGAGGACGGTGTCCTGGGGCACGACTCCGATATGAGACCGGAGAGAGATCTGGGTCACCTGGGGCCAAAAGACCACACACCCTGCCCTGTAAGATCTGCCCCCCAGGCCTGGGAGGATGGGCTCGCAGGAAGCCCATGGGATAAGAGACCCTGGGTAAGAATCCCACCATCACCACCCCAAATCCTAATGTGTGGGCAAACCACTCAACCTGTTTCCCCATCTAAAGAAAAGATATATATGCTTTCTCTACCTGCTTCACCAGACTGCTGCAGATCTTCGTTCTTTGTACAGCACCATACAAATCATTCACAGGACTGCTTTATTTGTGTGACTATAGGTTATATGGTACTAGAAAGGCCCCAGCTTTTTGCAGGGTTGACATCTCCTTCTACTCTCTGGACACCCAGCCCTTACTGGTCTTCCACACAGACCCCTAAATAACAGTCTTCTCCCAAGCAGCCTTACCTGTGAAATGTCCTGCCCATCTATTCGGATACAGCCAGAGTTGATGTCATAGAAGCGAAACAGCAGGCGTAAAATTGTGCTCTTCCCTGCCCCAGATGGACCCACCTGTTGCATTGGAAACAGAAGGGGAAATTCTCAGGCCCACTGGCTTTTAAGGCTCCCTCTCCAAGAGGCCACTAATATCCACGGAAACTGCAACATTCAATCCTGTTGCCCATGATGATGAGGCTCTCTGACTCCACAGCCCCGGGTCAAGAGCCACCATGGGCACTGAATGAGGGAAGCTTGAGGAACCTGAGCCAAGTGGCTGGGTCTCTTCTCACCAGGGCCAGCGTCTGACCAGGCATCACAGTGAAGGACATATCCTGCAGGGTCTCCCGCCTGCAAGGAAGCATGGGCACAGTCAGCAGGCCCCTTCCATCACCAGAGCTGCTAAGGGGCCCTGCCCCTCCCCTGCCCAAGCTCTTGTCCTAGGCCTGGTGGGCTGAGAAGCAGGGACTCAGAGCAGACAAGGGGCAGGAAGGCGGTGTGCAAACGGACCACAGGAAAGGAAAGAAGGCAAAGGGGGAGGGCTCACCCATCGGTGTAGCTGAAGTGCACATTTTCAAATTCAATCTGGCCCTTCTGAAAGTGAAGGGGCCCTGCCCCAGGAAGGTCCTTCACCTGGAAGAGAGCCACCCATGTGTGCTGCCATTATCGGCCTGGCATTCTCCAGGCACAAGAAACACCACACAGCTCCCTGTCCCCACACCCCACTCCTCTTTCTTCACTCACTTCTGCCTCCTCTTTCAGCAGGTCAAACATGTTCTCCATGTCGATGAAGTTGGTCTGGATCATCCTGCAAGAAGGGTGCTGGTTGGGGCTCCTCTGAGTAGCCAGGAAATAGCAGTGCACCCCGGACAGGTGAGGGCCAGGGGTCAGGTTACCTGTAGTAGGTGCCAAACCAGTTGAGGGGCATGTACAGCTGGATGATGTAGGTGCCAAAAAGCACAAAGTCTCCGACCTGTAGAAATCCAGGGAAGATGACCACATCACAGGGGGCCTGCAGGTTGCTCTTCCTATCACCCTGCCAACTTCCCACCCAAGAGCCTGGTGGCCCAAACATAGGCCCCAGGCCCCTCTTCCCTGTTCCCCACTCTTTTGTTCATGATCCTGCCTCACCTGTAGCTTCTGCTCAGTGACAAAGTATGCGCAAAGCAGGGAGCCGGCGAGGAGCCCGAATCCAATCACCAAGTTCTGAGTCTGATTTAGTACAACCAGTGAAGCGTTTGACTTCCACTCCAAACCCTGAGGGCAGTAACACAGGAGGGAGGAATGTCCCATAAACACTGACCACCACCACACCCACACCTGGGCAGGCACCTTCAACCTCACCACCCGAATTCTGCTCCTGGCCTTGAGAATTCCCCCCAGCCAGCTCAGTGCTCTCAGGAGGCCTCAAACTAGCATCCTCACCTGATATTTGATGATGGCCTCTCGATAGCGTTCCACTTCATAACCCTCGGCATTGTAATACTTCACCTGACGAATTCAAAACCACTGTTTGGCATGGGCACCGCACGTGGCACTTGGATCACTCCCTCCAGATCCCCAATCCCTCCTTCCTGATTCCAAACACCACACACAAATATCACACCCCCAGCTCCTCCTTAGCCCCAAGGGTCCCAGCCACACTCCTCTACATCTCCATGCCTCACACCACCGCCACTGGGGCCCGTTACCGTCTCAAAGTTTAGCAGAGAGTCCACGGCTCGTGCCCGGGTAGCATTCTCCTGTGTGTTCATAGCCCGGCGAAACTTGGCTCTCCACTCAGTGACCACAATGGTCAGGGCTGGAGAGTGACAGGAGGACGGGGAGGGAGAAGAGGACATCACCCCAACAGCAAAGACCAAATGTGAATGTCCACCACCTGCCAGGCATACAGTGAACCTGCACTAGAGCCCAGGGACCCAGATTCCAGGGGAGACAGCCTTGAGCTTGCTGAGGGAAGGAGCTGCATCCAAGACATCTTTGCAGCCTGCACACAAAGCCTCATGTGCAGAAAATGCTTTTGGTGAACACATGAAGACAAGCTGCATCTTGTCACATAAATGAGGTTCCTCTTTGACCTGCATCCACAGCGGGGACCTAATGTGACAAAGATGCACTTCCCCAGCCCTCCACCTAGGTTAAAGTTCAACTTGACAGAGGAAGAGACCCACCCATCACATAAGGAGCAGTAGGAGCCCATTCAAGTACACTGACCTATAGCCTTCCAAAGGTGGGTCACCTGATTAGGAGCAGAGTTCATGCCCAAGGGATGACAGTTCAGGGAGCTGGCATCACCCAGTGGTGCTACTCACAGAGGTAAAGACTCATGCACAGGAACACAATGAGGCCAAACCAGGCATTGAAGAACATGCTGAAGTAGATGATGCCGATGATGATGTCAGCCAATGTGGGGATGATGTTGAACACCAGGTAGCTAGGAGGGCCAGTCAAGCAACAAAGAAAGGTTCAGGGGCTCAGACCCAGCAACCCTGGCTCTAGGAGTTTCAGTGTAGTGTTTTGTTTTCAACAACAGACTGGAACCAATCTAAACTGATTCTACCCTCAAGAGGGAGATAACTAAATCAACCATAACATGCCCAACTACAGAATTCTCTGTATTGATTATAAGGAATGAGGAGATCTTCACGCACGGGTGAAAATATACCTCCATAACGTTTTGTTAATAAAGCAACACTGAGAATGACGCCCATGTCATGATACCATCTGTTTTAGGAAAAACCTCCACAACAGTGCACATATAGCATGTATGTAAACATATAAAAAAGCAAAATTTAACATACTAAACAGAATGCGAAGCTCTGGAGAAGTGAGCGAAGTTCAGAAGAGATTTGCTCTCTGTGTTATCTGGTTCATTGTGAGAGCATGTATACAATAATCCCGTAATTAGAAAAACACCAATGTTGGAGAGTCAGCTCCTCAGGCTTGGTCTATTCTCCTCCCGCCATGCCTGCCTCTCCAGCCCCACCCTCCCACAACCCTTTCCCCTGGGGTGGCACCTTAGCAGCCCTGTGACACTGGACGTGCCCCGGTCCACGATCCGCAGCACCTCCCCTGTGCGGCGCCCCAGGTGCCAGCGCAGTGAGAGCTCATGCAGGTGGGAGAAGAGGCGCAGCTCCACCCGCCGAGATGTGAACTGCTGCACCCGGATCCACAGGAACGTGCGCAGGTTGCTCACGAAGCCTGGAGGAAGCCGGGGGGAGGCCTCAGTAGGGCTTGAGGGCTGAGGGACATCAGCCCAGCACTAAGCTGTGAGAGATCTGAGAGCACAAAGGGGCCTGGGAGAGAAATGCTCCAAGAGGCATGATGGTAGGGGATGCCTGTGGGAGAGGCCAACGCCAAGCAGGGTCAGTGCAGAGTCTCTCATACCTGTGCTGCCAGTGCCACCCCCCTGGAGGAACTTGAGAAAGACATAGGTGGTAACAGTCCAGGCCAGGGAGCTCCAAGGTGCCTTCTCTGTCAGCAAGTTCACTGTAGAGAAAACGAGTCAGAACCAACTTATGGCACCCAGAACTGTCTTCAGGCAAAACTTCCCCAGACTCTTTCGGATCACCCAGTTCCCAACTCTGTCCCACCTCCCTAATTAAGGACCACCCAGACACTAGGCCAGTGGTCCCCAGTGGACTGGTTTCATGGAAAACAATTTTTCCACAGCTGGGGGGAGCCAAGGGGGGGATAGGGAGTGGCTATAAATACAGATGAAGCTTGCTCACCCACAGCTCACCTCCTGCTGTGCGGCCCAGTTCCTAACAAGCCACAAACTGTTACCAATCTGCAGCCCAGGGGTTGGGGACCACAGAACCAGGCCACTGAAGGACCAGCACACACTGAGCTGGCACTCCTTCTTCCCCTCACCAATGTCCCTGTAGAAGATGGGCACCAACAGGTTGAGTGCCCGTTCCAACCCCATGAGCCCCAGGCAGATGAGCACAACCAGCTGCAGAGCTGGACTCCCCCGAGGCCACAGGTAGCCACTCAGTAGGCGGAGCTTCCTGCCAAGGTCTCGCCAGGTAGACCCTTGGTCTGTTGAGTGAACCTAGGATGGTGAAACACACAGGAGAGGGGAGCTCAGCAATCAAAAAGTACACTAGCCAGAAACCCTCTAGGGAAAACATATGTGGTTACAGCTCCCAGGGTATCTTAGACCCATAAGTGATCCCTGATGGGGTCAGAAAAGCTAATATGTCACAAACTGAGATTTGGAAAAGTAGTAATTCATTATGAGGGAAAGGAATGATGACAGGGAATGAAATTAAGATAGACCCAGGATTCTGAAACTGAGGTATACCGGGCTCCTTTCTACATCTTGGTCCTCTTCATAAACCTGCAAGCTGTAGGACTGGGGACGAAGCCCAGGGGCCCAGAGACCCAGGATAAACAGCCCTCCAGAGACGACATATCGCAGCACCCACAGGCTAAACTGAACCTAGAATGAAACATATATAGGGGTACAATAAGCAGCAATGGGGGCCCAAGAGAGTATCACCAAGGGCCAAAATCCATTGTATTACCACTAATAACAGGGCTGCGGACTGGTATAGGGAACACACCCAGCTCCTCAGAAGGAGGAGCCTTTAAGCACTCAAAGGCTTAAAAAAAAAAAAAAAAAAAACCACAGTGACTCAGCACAGACACACCCCACCAGCTGGCTATCAGCTCCCAGCCTGCATTGACTTCTCCCTTCTCCTTTTCCTTAGAGGCATCCCAAAGCATGGAGCCAGTATAACCAGACATGCAGTAAGTCTTCCCAAGCCCTGCCATCAAATACTTCCCCTCTCCCCACAAGGTCCCTCACCTGCTGGCCCAAGTCCGCCCTTGCCCACCACCACTGCGGGCTGTTCCAAGACACCAGGGCCAAGTTCTCGGCTGCGAACGTCACAGTCCAGAGGAGCAGGAGACCTGGGCTGTGCCTCAACTTGATCCAGATGCCCATTGCCAGTCTCTGCCGTGCCTGGCTCCGTTCCACCACGAGCAGCCACAGACCACAGGCGCTGGCCAGACTCTCCAGTACGGAGGCCAGCAGTAGGTAGCTTGGCAGCCGGGCCCCCCGAGCAGTGCCCACCCGGCCAGCCAGGCGGGCCAGGGGCAGCGCCACCTGAAGTGCGGCCAGAAGCAGCTGCAGCACGTAGGGAGCTACACGAGGGCCAGCCCCTAAAGGCAGCGGGTCGGCGCCGGCGGGCTGCTCCCGACGCTTGCATGGAAGAGCCAGCACCAAGGCCAGAGCCCCTAGGGCCATCAGCGTGGAGGGCACGAGCGTGAAGAAGAAGCAGGGACTCAGGCCATGCTGAACCCAGGCCGGACCCACCGGCCCTTCGGCCTCGCAGTAGTTGCCCACAGTCACCATGGCAATGCGTGGACGCCGGCCGAGGCTGCGGGCACTGTGGAACCGGGGAATCGGACCGGCAACTCGGGGAGGGGAGCGGGTGCCGGGCTGTCTAGGGTCATGGAGCCGCTGGGCGCTAAGCAGCGGGGGTCGCTGGTGGGACGCACGTGGACCCGGCCTCACCGCCCACTCGCCTCGCGCACGCGCGCCGCCACGCACTCACGCAGGGCACGTACGCCGTCTCCGCCTGTCCCTCCCGGCTGGCAGCCCGGGACCCTTCTGCCAACTCCAGGCCCACAGGAATGCACGGCGCGGATCAGCGTCTCTCTCTCCGGCTACAGCCCCGCCCACTAGGCCGCCCCCAACCCCTAACCAGGGTCCCCATTGGCCAGATGTCTCCGAAGGGGCGGGGCACTGGTGCATGCCAGGAAGGCAAATTAGAGGGGCAGAGCCGGCTTGGTCACGTGGCCAGGGCGGGAAATCGGACTGCGCGTTGGGCTGGAGATCTTGACCTCCAGGGTCGGAAATGGCCTTTCTGTCATCCGGCTAACTCGGTATAGCCCAGTGACAAAAATAGACCTATTTTCTTTCAGATCCCTACCCAGTCCCCAGGCACCTGGGGAATCATTCCTCTTGTTCCCAGGCTCCTAGCCGCGCGAGACAAAAAGAAGCCGCGACCTGGTCAAAGTCCCTTCTTTATTGAGGGTTATCAAGCTGTACACAGTCCCCACCCAGCTCCGCTGTGAGTTGGGGCAGCGTAGTTCACTCTCCCAAAGCGGACTGGAGCTGGGTGGGGGGTGGGGCGGAGAGTAGGAGCCGAGTCCCAGCATGCATTGCGGCAGCACAAAGCCTAGGGCAAGCCCATGGCCCTTCCATAGCCCTCCAGGGGACAGCGAGATGTGAGGTATGGGCCACAGCTCTCTTGCTGGGATGCTGACAGCAGAGGTCACTCCAGCCCTGTCCGTCCCATGTGCAGGTGGTGAGGGGTACGATAAGCAGCAATGGGGGCCCAGGAAAGCCTCAGTCTCCCCGGGGCCCATCCTAAAAGTTGGAGAGGGCAGCAAAGACTTTCCACTCTGCTCCTGCAGGATGACCTTCTTTCTTAGTGTCAAAAGGGGGGAGCTGGGAGCGAAGGCCTCCACCCCAACGCAAAGCAAAAGCCAAACAGAAGGGGAGCAAAGGAACAGAATGGGAGCAAGCAGCACACACATGCCAGTGATGTGCAGGAAGAAGAAGAGGTGAGCTGGCTGCAGAACTGGGCGAGAACTGGGGGTGAGGTAAGGGCCACAGCCTGAGCTGCTCGTAGTCTATTTAGGGTGGGGGGTAGACTGCAGGGGTTGAGGGTCTAGGTCCAACCTCCCCATTCCACAGTTGGCACAGGTTCTCCCTGCTTGGCAGCTTCTGCGGTGGGCAGCCCTCTGGAGACTTGCAGGGATGGGTGCAAAGGTGGCAGTACTGGGGCTGGACTGGGGACCAGTTTCTAGCACCACACTCTGAGCCAAGGGGGTCCTGGGGATGAGGCTAAAGTCCTGTGTGCCCCTGGTTCCTAGGCCCCGAATTCCTCTCCTGGGGCTGTGGCAAGCCCAGTGTTGGCACCTCCGTTGGCCAGGCACAGACACACAAACACCACACACGTGGAGCCAGGCAACACTCAGAGGAGCCCTCCTGTGGCAGGCATATGGGATGGCAGGGCAGCAGTGGCCTCCATCCTGGGGCATAGGGACCCTCCTTAGCCTTGTCTATACCTGTGGAGGGAAAATGGTTGGTAATGGAGATAGTCTTCGGCTATCTGCTTGCCCATAGAAGCCCGCAAATAAGGGAAAAGGAAATCTTGACTCTTGGGGAAGTAAGTGAAGGAAAAATCAAGCTGTGGACTTCCAAGCAGTTGAGGGAAGAAAGGGGAGTGTGTTTTGGTTTTTGTCTCCATCATAAACTGTCTCTGAAGGGGGAGTGTATTTTGGAGGGGAGGGTGCAGTACCCCTGTGCTATGGGCAGTGTCATGGGGAGGGCATACCTTCCTTCATATGAAAAGCTGTTACCTCAGCCTGGAAGTTACTATTTCCAGCAGTTATTCTTGTCCAGAAGAGCCCCGGAGCCCTTACCTTGTGCACCTGAGGGGGAAGCTCGTCCTCTGAGCCCTCCTCGGGCACGGGCTCAGGGTGCCTTGATGCTGACTGCCCATCTTCAGCCCACCCTCCAAGAGGCAGCCGAGAGAAGTGAGACGGAGCCCGGGGCACTGTGCCAGGATCTAGAGAGACAAGTAAGCATACTCTTAGAAGGAACACAAATAGCCATGAGGAAAAGAACTGGGGGCTGCTCAGGTGTTAGTTTTTGGGCCCAGTCCCTCTGACCTCTTTCCTCCCCTAGAGAGGCCCCAGAAGAACCACCCTTCCCTGCAAGTTCTATTTACTCCTGTACCCCCATTGGATACCTGTAATGCCTCCATAGCGCCTCTGGAAGCCGCCATGCAGGGCGGTGGTCTCAGGAGCTCCAGGTCGAGATGCTGCACAGGGATAGCTGGCAGAGCGGGGGATAGGTTGGGGGGCCCGGGCACCCTCTGCCCCCTCTTCAGGGGCACTCTCCCCACTCTCATCACTCTCCCGGCGGTGCCACACATGCCGCTCAGGCTCAGCCTGGGCCTGCTGCTTGTGGAGCTGGAGAAGTGGGGGTGGGGGGGTCGTTAGTGGGGGAACAGAAAGATGTCTGTCTGAAACAGCTGCCCCCCACCATGATATCAGCCAGTTCCCACTTATACCCCCTCACTTAGAATCCTTGACCCAGAGCACCTGTCATGTTAAAAGTGTGTAACATACATCTCATGCTTTATAGGTTACATTCTTAGCAGATCCCTGGAAAAAGCCTGTGCGTTATAAGTTATAATGGTTCTCATTTTACCTATTCATTTGCATTAAGAACAAACTGATTTAGGGTCTAAGTGCCAGGCACTCTTTTAGGTGCTGGGGATATAGCAGTAAACAAAATAGACAAAAATGCCAGCTCTTGGCCGGGCGCAGTGGCTCACGCCTGTAATCCTAGCACTCTGGGAGGCCGAGGCGGGTGGATCGCTCGAGGTTAGGAGTTCGAGACCAGCCTGAGCGAGACCCCATCTCTACTAAAAATAGAAATAAAAATTATCTGGCCAACTAAAAATATATATAGAAAAAATTAGCCGGGCATGGTGGCGCATGCCTGTAGTCCCAGCTACTCGAGAGGCTGAGGCAGTAGGATCGCTTAAGCCCAGGAGTTTGAGGTTGCTGTGAGCTAGGCTGACGCCACGGCACTCACTGTAGCCTGGGCAACAAAGTGAGACTCTGTCTCAAAAAAAAAAAAAAAAAGAATAAAATGCCAGCTCTTGTGGGGTTTATATGCTGGTGGGGGTGTTTATTAAACAAATAAATTTTTAAAAAGCACAATGTCAGATGGTGCTAAATGCTATGGAGAAACATGGAACAGAAAGATTCAGGAGGATGGGCAAGAGAGGCTTTTACTGAGAGTGGTCAGAGAAAGTCTCAGGGAAAAGGTAACTGCAGAGACCCAAAAAAGGAGGGAGCCATCTGCATGTCTCAGGGAAGTGGATTTCAGGCCTGGGATGAGATACGCTTGGCTAAAAAGGATATTAAGAAGGCATATATGAAAATGGAGATTGCAGAACAGGTAAATGGCAGAGAAGTGACTGGAACCCTGGACTTGCTTCTCTGCATCTAAAACCCTCTAACCTATTTGTCAGCCGCCCACTTACCTGGTGCATATAGAGAGCATGCAGGCTCATCTCGGTGGATGCGTATTCCGACAGCACCAGGCTCTGCAGCTGTCCTTCCCACACACTGCTCCCGGAGCTGGCTGTCCTGGCATCCACCCTGTTCCTCCCAGCACAGACAGACAGTAGTTGTCAACATTTCTGAGACCCACACAAGTTGCTGGGGGCTACTGTCATGCCCTCCCATCTTGGCCCTCCTTTACTCACCCAGAGCCTGTCATGGTGCTGGGAGCCCGGCCTGTGGGGGCCTGCCCAGGCTGCAGAGGTGAGAAGGAACGCAGGGCAGAGGCAACTTCAGCCCTGTGCCTGGAGCCCTGCAGGTCTCTGGGCAGTGGGGGGCCCCGGCAGGATGAGCCCGCTACTACATTTGCAATAAGGCTCAGTGGCTGTGAAAGAAAGGAGTGGGTAAAATTCTCAGGGCAGGAGACTGTCCTCCAGATCCCTTAGTATTCTGAATCTCAGGACCCAATGGCACATACTGAAAAGACAGAAGGAAAACCTTCCACCCCATGCCCGTCCTCAACTCCCAGCTCCTGCCCATCATATCCCAGTCCCTAGGAACACACCTCAGACTCAGACTGTAAGGACTGGATGGATGTAAAGAGGGCATTTTCAGGGAGCAGACCCCCTTGGGCAAGGCCAGCAGCTGCTCCGTCCCGTTGAACCTGCTCCTTGAGGAAGCCTAGGAAGGCTGTGCTCTCACGTGGTGGCTGCCAGCCAGGGTTGGTGATGGCAAAGTGCATGAGTGACAATTCTGTCTTCCCATCCTCAGCTTGCTGGTACACTGAGGCCTCTGTCTGCCCACCGGATAGCCACTGCAAAAGGGAGACCACAATAAGCAGGACTGTCCTCTTACAGGAACCCTTCCTGTTATGGGGGAGGCCTTGCCCCTGGAGGACAGAGACTTGTTGCATCTTGTCCAGGGGCCCCAGTCCCTACTCCAGGAGTGGCCACATGCTGGGCCAAGGGTACAAATTAAAGCTGAAATCCAGCTCAGGCTCCCAAGCAGTGTGTCCCTGGTACAAGACTGCCTTTTGAGGACTTGTTAGCTCAGAAGGGATGCCTTTTTGCAGATTACCCAAAGACACTGTATGTGCCAGCATTATCCCTGGCCACTTGCCCTGCCCCTCTGCCAGCACCTGGGGATGACCATGCTGGCGAACATCCATTTGAGCAAAGGAGCAGGTATCTCCAACACCAACAACCTCCACGGTGAAATTGCGGAAGAAGTCTATAATCTCCAGGGCCCGTGGGCGCAGGCAGAAGATGAGGATGAGTGGTGTGACAATGGGGCTCAGCAACTCCTCCAAGATGAACACCTAAAAGCGAGGGAACCAAGGTCACAAGAGAGCAGGAGGGAGGCCAGCCCTCACCACCAAACTACCAGCCAGTCTCTAGCAGGCCCTAACTCCAACTCCACTCACTGCCTTGTACTGGAAGAGCTGGGCAAACTCGTCCCGGGTCTGCGAGCGGTGGGCATTACCCTGCCAGTGGTCAGGCATGTAGTGGATATGAGCGAGGATCACACGGAGCAGCTGCTCAGGGCAGAAAACCATGTGCTGGTCCGGGATAAAGGACCTAGTGGGATCAGGGAGTCATGGTGAGGGGTAAGCTTTTCCTAGGAATGCTAGCCTGCTTGCTCCCTCCTGCTGCCTTGGCCTACCTGCACACGGTCACAGTGACCCCCAGGAGTGTGACGGTGGTGAGGACATGTTCCACAGCCAACACATCTTCGTCGTAGATGGTGAGGGCAATAAGCACAGCCAGGATGGAGCCAGCGAAGAAGGCTCCATTCTTGGCCAGCAGTGTCAACAGAGGTGACAAGAAACAATTCATGTACTTGGAGGCAGGCTTGTAGCCACGGTTGAGACGGGACTGCAGCTCATGCTCTAGCTCGTTGAAGTGGCGGAGGTAGCAGCGGCCATAGAGTGACCAGCAGCGTGCTCCCAGGGCCCCTGGCTCCCGTTTCAGCACCTCAGCATAGCTGAAGAAGGCGTAGAGGATTTGCCAGATGAGGATAAGGGGGCATAAGAGGAAGTTAGCGATGCCAATCCACAGGATGCGGTTGCTGAGGCGCTGGGCCAGCTCTAGCCGTTGCCCCCCACGTTTGTACTCAGCCTTGAGGCTCCATTCATTGAGAAACAGAGAGCCAGGTCCCCAGAAGAGGATCAGCTCAAAGTTGTACTTGAGGCCACGGGTGAAGAAGACAGCCTCGCCAAGGCCAGGCAGGCGGAAGCGCAGAGGCAGGAGGGATTTGTTAACCAGTGCCACCATGTAGTTCTGGAAACGGAGGATGCGGTGGTAGATGTCCAGCTCTGTCAGCTCACGTTTGTGGATGCAGATCTGGTGCTCTTTCTGGGTCTGCACAATCCGGGCCTGCACTTCCTGCCACGTGCAATATGGAAGAGCAGACTGCGGGAGGGAAGAGACAAGGTAAGGAAAGTGGGGTGACTGCCTCAACACCTTGCCCTGCATGAGATGTGAGGCTCAGGGGTCGTGTGCTTAGCTGAGTGGAGCCTTCAAGCAGATGCTCCTTGACTTGCCAATGACATAAGGACACCTGATGCCCAGCAATACACCCCTACCCCTCCCATGGTATCTCAGACTGTGGGCTAACCGCCCAACTTCCTGGTCTTACCATTGGGATGCGCAGAGCATGCAGGTAGAAGGAGTGGATCTCCCAGTAGCAGCAAATATTATAGATGAACTTGATAAGCCGGTGGATCCAAAAGACACCAGCAATGACTAGGATGGTGATAAGGGAACCATTTTCCTGAATCCTGGTGGGGAAAAGGAGGGGGAGGAGGTGGTGACCCTTGAGGAAGGAGTCTTGGCAGACATGCTACTGTCCTGAAGGATTCCACCAGGCTGAGCCTGAATCTGTGTTCTTGGGTATGAGTTGCTGCCTCATACACTACTTCATTCCACACCTGCTAGCAGAACTACAGGCTCTGGTGTCCTCTGACCTGCAGCCCTTACCTGGCACTACAGACTTGGGCAGGCAGAAAGGCATCTGGCAGAGTGACCTTGACAGGTTCAGTGGGGTGAAGACTGTGGTTCACCATCTTGTTGGCAAATAGGATGTCGTAGTCCACACAGCTGACCAGGAAGGTAGTGAAGGCAACCACAAAGAGGAACTGCCTGGGGATTTGGGAAGAGGGACACAGTCTGAGAGTCAGAGAGGCGCCAGTGAAATAAAATAGGAAAAGAGAAGAGTCTGGAAGTAGCCGAACAAGACTGGGAAAATGGAAGCGGCTGGAGAACTCCCAGTGGGCTCTCTCTACTGCCAGCCCCACAGAACCTTCTCAGGCCCAAATCAGCTCCTATTTTTTTCTTAGCCTTAGTGCCACCAAATTAGCCTGCTTTCCTCACCCCATGGTAATCTCTGCCACCACTGGACTCTTTCAAAGGTTTTATGATTGTGGTCTCTGGTCTTCAGCCCCTGATTTCCTTTTGAGATGGTAGTTAGAAGCCCTTTGGGGACTTGAACTCTTTTCTTTTTTCTTTTTTTTTTTTTTGAGACAGTCTCGTTCTGTCACCCTGGCTAGAGTGCAGTGGCATCATCATAGCTCCCTACAACCTCAAAACTCCTGGGCTCAAAGTGATCCTCCTGCCTCAGCCTCTTGAGTAGTAGGGACTGCAGATGCGCACCGCTGCACCCAGCTAATTTTTCTATCTTTAGTAGACACACGGTCTTGCTCTTGCTCAGGCTATTCTGGAACTCCTGAGCTCAAGTAATCCTCCTGCCTCAGCCTCCCAGAGTGCTAGGATTACAGGTGTGAGCCACCATGCCCAGCCTTGAACTCTTCTTACTGAAGGAGGACTTCCCAACCCTTTCCCGTTTGGCAATGCCATTATGGCTCCTCTCCTAGAAGGCTCTCTGTCCAGCAGCAGGTCTAAGGTGCAACCAAGGCAGAACAGAGGATTTTCTCAAGAAAGTGGCTGGCATCTGAGACCTCCTGACTGAACTATGCATATTCCATTGGAGCTCTGACGAAATGATCAAGGCCTGAGTTCTCTTAATGGAAGAGATAGGACTTGGAAAGCTTTTCTTATAGGGCCAGGGTAGAGTGCGAGGAGAGGAAATACTGAAATGTATTCCTTCACTACATCATTACTCCCTTCTCATACTTACATGAGCTCAAAGATCTCCCCAATGAGCATACATGTGAAGCCATTCTTCTGGTGTAGATTATAAACGTGTTATTGTTAAGAAAAAGTGGTCAGTAAAGACAGAAGTTAAGGGCACAGACTTTGGTGTCATATACCTGAGCTTAAGACCTGGCAGGCACTGTGACTTTCTAGCTGTGTGACTTTGGCCAAGTTACCTTACATCTCTAAGCTTTGTCCACAGTGGTAAGTTAAGAATAGTATCACCTGTCTCATAAGATTATTAGGTCTAAGACAATGTATGTAAAGTATTTAATACAGAGCTGACAAAGAATGAGTCAAAACATATTAATTATTATGATCATTAACATCCCATCAAAAAGGAGGATCACCCTTAGAAAGGTTCCTTATAAATTAACACCACAAAGTACACATAGGTACACAACTCTCGGTAAATGTCAGGTATCATTATTTTTAACAATCATTATTTCACCAGCCTCTCTCAGCCTCAGGATGAGCTCCATTCCCCCTTCTGGGGATTAGAGTCAAACCTACCCCAACTTCCAACAGGGACCTGGCTTCGAGAGGGGCTAAAGGTCCCAGAGCTCCAACACAGAGACACAAAGGATATTCGAGAGAAGAAGAGGTCAAGGTTTTCAATGTGGTGCCAAGGTGCTGTGGGCACAGGAACAGAGATGTCAGAGCCCTAAAGGGACACGAGCCCTTTGCTCCCTTGGTTTTCCTCCACCAGCTCTCCCTCATGCCCAGCTCTGGCTGTCATGTCAAAGAACTCACACTTGCTCCCCTCAGCAACGTGCACCAACAGGTCCTCCTCCCCGGGTGGTGAATCACTGTAGGAGGCCTCTAGGCGCTGGTATTCAGTGTCAAACTGCGCCATCACCACCGCCCCCTGTCCACCTTGTCCACCTGCCAGTGATGAGGAAGAAGAAACCCTGGTTCAGACCCAGGTGCTGCCTGCCTGCTGCCCTACCTACTAGGCCAGAAGTGAGAAAGAATCCTTGGGCTTTATCTCCACTGCCAGTCTCCTCAGCTCAAAGGCAGAGGAGAAGTAACTTGCAGAGTGCAGTAAGCTCAGGGTTTGGGAGGCCTTAACTCTGGTCAGTCATTCCCAGAGCCTTTACTGGGTGTCTACTGATGACTTCCTGGCCTGAAGCCAGAATATGCCCCTATGTGGGGGCTATTTCATCTTCTATTCAGTGGAGAGGAGGGTCCTTCCCCCACCCCTCCTGGGGACTGTGATCTCTCAAGAGACTAGCAGTTTGGAAGCACTTTGTAAACAAAGGTTTGAGATAAGCACATGGCCCTACCAGCTCCATGGACAGTGTCTGCTCCACTCCAGCCCTCGATGCCCTGGTCTGCAGCTGCTGGAGGAGAAGGTGTCAGGCCCCAGGGAGTGTGGAGTGGGGACAGAAAGGAACCCCACCCTCCCACGCACCCATGCCCCACTAAGAGGAGGCCAAGTGTGGGGCAGTGGAAAGAGGCACCCTTCCAGCCTAGGACTAAGCACTTCCTCTGGCTGTGCTATCCAGGGCCACTCATCCACCTCTAGGGTCCCAAGAAGTAACTTACTGGCCCAGTGGAGACTAAGTCAGTACCAGCCTGAGGCCAGGCAGCCACTCTAGACTGTTTTTCTATGGCCCCATCTCAGCCTCAGAAATTAGGCAGCCTCCGAACCTTCAAAGAGAGTCTTTTCCGAATAGGACCTTTCTGGTTAACCCCTTCCACTGCTTTCCTAGCACCAAAAGAGCCAGCAGGCGAGCATAGCTGTTGGATAGCAAATCTTGACTGGGACAATGTAGATCCCAGATCCTGGGTGAATTTGTGGGTCACTGTAGGTCCCAGGAGCCAGGCATGGTCGAGGTGATACTCACCCTGTCCGTGTAGACCTTGGGGGCCGTGGATTTCAGCCCAGCCTGGCCCCAGTGGGATTCCCTTGGCTAGTGAGAGCCCTACCTCTCAGGGAAGTCACCACTCACTGGGTCAGTGTGGACCCTGGGCCCATGGAGTCCTGGCCGGCCGGGCCTGGGCTCAGGGGCTCCTGCGGATGTTGGAGGGCTGGAGCCAGTCCTACAGCTGATACCCCCAGGTGGGCTGGGTTGCCTCCTGACACCCAGCCGCCGCGACCCGAGCCCAGCACGCCCCAGGGTCGCCCGGCCCCAGGCCAAGGGCTCGGCTCCCAACAGCGGACAACCTTGTGCGCGCCCCCGTCGCCCGCGCGCGCCCCTGCCCGCGCGTGCCCGCTATCAAAACATTCTGGCTGCGCGCCCCCGCCCCACCCGCGGTGCCCCTTCCCCCGTTACCCGCCGCGATCTCGCTTAGAGCTCCGCAGGCACCCCTGACCGAGCCCGACCCGGGCCTGGGGATTCCAATGACCGGTCTCCTGTTTCACCTCAGGAACGGCGACCTGGGTGATTCCAGGGGCTCCGTCGGCTCGCCTTGGCTTGGCTCGGCCCGGCCCCGGAGCGCTAGGCCCGTCGTCTGCCATTCACTGTCACCCGCAGAAGCCTGGCCAATGAACATGGGGGGTGGAGACACAACGGCCAATTCTCGGCCTTGGGGGCGGGGATAAGAGCTAGAGGCGGGTCTTGAACAGTCAGAGGACCAATAGTGTGCTCTACGTGGGGCGGGGCTCAGGTGCAGGCGCCGCCGGTTGTCCTCTTCGCTGCTCCGTAGTGACGGGGATTGTTGTGGTGTTGCAGAAATCCGGCCTTGGAACTGTGGACGTGCGTGCCGCTCGGCTCCCGGGACATTTGGTGCAGCTTCTGAGGGCGGGGGCGAGTTGCGGTTCAGCCTTTGCTTGTCGCTCGGGTAACGAAGAGCGGTCTGTTAGGCAACCTCAGTGATTTAAATTTTGTTGGCCTAGATTTGGGAGTTGGATGTCCCCCTTTCATTCTTTTATGGGCCGAGACTGGGGGTTTCAGAGAGCGGACTGGGGTCACGTATTTACTCCACAGCTGATCCTGACCTCAGGTTGAGGGCCCAGGTGCCTTGCGGCATGGGGGATACCAAATCAGGCGGGCAGGAGACGCGGCAGTAGGATCTCGTTTTGGGGAGCTCTGTTTCTTACCTCCTTTCTGCTCCAGGAGCTGCTTCTAAGTAATTTCTGCTCAGCCATGTCGCCAGCTCCGGCTCCTGCGTCGGTCTCCCTGTTTGACCTCAGTGCGGATGCTCCAGTCCTTCAGGGCCTTAGCCTGGTGAGCCACGCGCCCAGGGAGGCTGTGGCCCCAGCTCCGCGTACTTCCTATCCAGGTATCCGGGAAGGTTTGGGCTGGACCATATGGAACGTGACAAGACTCTTAGGAACTTATTGCCCCACTAGAGAACGCCTTCTTATTGGTATTCCCCAGCTTAGGAGCCCACGTTGACTAATATTTCTGCTGGATAAAATTTGTCTTAAATTCACTTAATCTCTGGGTAGTTTCCAGCAAAGCCCCTCAATTCTCTCCAGACAAGTCTTTTGCTTCCTCACATTAACACTATTGCCTTCAAAAACATTTCAGAATTTCTAGATATAGTCTAAATTTAATTGGATTCCAATCAAATTGTTCCTTTTTGTTGAATATAAAGCAATGTATTATTGGTTTTGTATAACTTCAGTTTGTCTTTGGCTACATGTTTTCTTGCATCTCTCTTTAGAAAAAATGCACATTGGGCTGGGCGTGGTGGCTAACGACTGTAATCCTAGCACTCTGGGAGGCCGAGATGAGCAGATCCTTTGAGCTCAGGAGTTCGAAACCAGCCTGAGCAAGAAGAAGACCCCATCTCTACTAAAAAATAGAAAGAAATTAGCTGGACAACTAAAAATGTATAGAAAAAATTAGCCGGGCATGGTGGCGCATGCCTGTAGTCCCAGCTACTTGGGAGGCTGAGGCAGAAGGATTGCTTGAGCCCAGGAGTTTTTTTTTTTTTTTTTAGATTATTATTTTTTTTTTATTTCAGCTTACTATGGGGGTACAAAAGTTCAGGTTATGTATATTGCCCATGCTCCCCCCCATCCCCCTGAGTTGAAACTTCAAGCGTGTCCATTCCCCAGACAGTGCGCATCGCACTGGTTATGTAGGTATACGCCCATCCCCTCCCCCCATCCCCTACATCTGTCCAGCACCCAATTGGTGTTATTCCCAAATGTGTACTTAGGTGATGATCAGGGAAACCAATTTGCTGGTGAGTACATGTGAGCCCAGGAGTTTGAGGTTGCTGTGAGCTAGGCTGACGCCATAGCACTCTAGCCAGGGTGACAGAGTGGGACTCTGCCTCAAAAAGAAAAGAAAAGAAAAGAAAAAATGCACGTTGTAATTGGAAATGTAAACTTAATAAAAAAGGCATCTGGGAAATTTTTCTAGAGTTAAATATTTTAAACTTATCAGAAATTATTTTCTATAGGATTCCTCTAAACAATCTTTGGCTAATTTGAATACAATGTTCATATTCATTTTACACACATCTTTTAGAAGCATATTTATTGCGTAAAGTGACTGCAGTACCATTTATTTCGTGATTATTAGATTGTAAATTCCTCAAAGGCAAGGTCATGCCATCTCTTTCTTTTGTGTTCTCCTCTGCTTTGTGTATCAGACACTGAATATAATTCCAGGCACTGTGGATTTGGGCTCCCTTTCTGTCTCCAATTACTCTTCCCTTATTTAGGTTCAGAGGAGAGGGAGAGCCCAGAAAGAAAACTACTCCAGGATCCTATGGATATTTCAGAGAAGTTAAGCTGTTCAACCTGTGACCAGACCTTCCAAAACCGCCAAGAACAGGTAAAAAGTCAGGGTACAGAGCTAGATGTTAGAAGCAAAAGTGTAATGATGGGTAGGGAGAGGTAGGCATTTCATTTGTCTTAAATTAATAAAGGTCCATACTTTGACTGTGGCAGTTAGTGTTACCCGGTCATACTTCCTGGAATTCTATTATTTGTCTTGGTTAGTATACAAGACCAGGATGGCGCATATTTCTGCTTTCTGCCTCCCTCTTTGTCTTTGTACCAGAGGGAACATTATAAGCTTGACTGGCATCGGTTTAACCTAAAGCAACGTCTCAAGGACAAGCCTCTCCTGTCTGCCCTGGACTTTGAAAAACAGAGCTCCACAGGTGAGAGGACATGGGGGTAGAAGGCCTTAGTTTAGTAGTTTAAGAAAAGATTAAGGATGGAGTATTTCATGGGATTGTATATTTCATGTTGTCTTCAGGAGATCTTTCCAGCATCTCAGGATCAGAAGACTCAGACTCAACCAGTGAGGAGGACTTGCAGACACTGGATGAGGAGAGGCCTAAATTTGAGAAGCCTTACCGACCCCAAGGCTTCTACCCTCATCGGGTTCTTTTCCAAAATGCCCAGGGCCAGTTTCTTTATGCCTACCGCTGTGTCCTAGGCCCTCACCAGGCAAGTGACAGTACAGATTATGTGGTCAACCCCAGCCTTTTGTACACTCAGCAAAGATTTCCCCTTAGCCCAGTCTATTTCTCACTATTTTCATTCCTTCCTGTTGAGTGTGGGTGTCACACTTGACAACACCGTCTTGGATTGAAACTGGCCTGAATCTTGGAAAGGTCAAGTGTAACAGAATTAAGTTTAGAAATAGACCACTCTCTGTTTGGATTGTGGTTCTGTCACTTCATCTTGACTACCTCTCCAAGCCTCAAATTTCTTTGCCAAATGGAAACAAGCCTCTGGGTGGTTGTATTAAATGTGTTAATGTATGTGCAGCACTTAGCACTGGCATTTCGTTTCTTGTTCTCAATGAATGCAACAGATAGAATGTTTCTGCTGCTTCTCTGTCATGCAGGTTCCCACAGAAAAGGCAGAACTGCTGCTACAGAACTTGCAAAGTGGAGGTCCCAGATGCTGCGTGGTGCTCATGGCTGCAGCTGGGCACTTTGCTGGTGCAGTATTTCAAGGGTAAGAGGTGCTGTATGGGGTAAGGATGGAGTGGATCCTACTAGCCTGGGAGCACCAGCTGATCCCTAGTGCTGAGTCTGTGCTGTCTACAGAAGAGAAGTGGTGACACACAAGACCTTTCACCGCTACACAGTGCGTGCCAAGCGGGGCACAGCCCAAGGACTTCGGGATGCCCGAGGTGGGGCACCACGTTCTGCTGGAGCCAACCTGAGGCGCTATAATGAAGTCACATTATATAAGGTAAGGTATCCACACTTTTTTGCCTCTCAGTTCAACTCATTAAATTTTGCAGTAGGGAGATTTTTGACTCCTATATCCTTCCAATTTTCATTATTTCTGGGTAGACACAGGTAGAATAGGGATCCCAGGAGCCTTAGTCCTCTTTCTTTCTCCCTTTGTTTTATCTTCTACCTACCACTTCCTGCACATGATCTGTGGGCCACTCTTTGGGTTGGAGACTTAAAAATAGTAAGTGAAGATATGCAGGGCTGAGTTACTTTCTTCTGTAGGATGTTCGTGATCTGCTGGCAGGGCCAGGCTGGGCTAAGGCACTGGAGGAGGCTGGGACAATACTGCTGCGTGCTCCCCACTCTGGCCGGTCCTTGTTCTTTGGAGGCCATGGGGCACCCCTGCAAAGGGGGGATCCCCGACTTTGGGATATCCCCCTCGCCACCCGCAGACCCACCTTCCAAGAGCTACAGCGGGTGCTCCAAAAGCTGACAACCTTGTATATACATGGTGAGCCTTTGATCCAGATCCCCAGACTCCCTAGACCTTCCTATACTCTCCAGCCTAAGCCTCTGTTCTCAGTTGTATACCCAGAGGGTTTTCTAGCCCTTGGACTGCTGCCCAATTACATCTTCATTGACAGAAATCTGGACTGGCTTCTCTTCAGCTAAGTTTGAGAAAGATCTTTTGTTTTATGGCAGGAGAAGACCCTCGGGAAGCAGTCAGATTGCACTCACCTCAGACCCACTGGAAGGCTGTGAGAGAGGAGAGGAAGAAGACTACTGAGGAAGAAAGAAGAGATGTCTCCAGTGATAAAAATGAGGCACTTGGGCAGAATGAGGAATCTCACAAACAGGGTTTGAGTACTATATGGCAATTGTCAAATCTATCTGGGTTTCTGTCCTAGAAATGCAGTGGCGAATTCCCTACTCTCATAACTGACCCATTTCCCTATTTATAGATGGGTCCCTATACAACACACACACCTAGTGTCTGTTTATAGAATGGGATATGTCATAGCAATTACCGAGACATGTTTAGTGATCTTTCCAGATCCCTTATTATCTCTTTTGTTCATGGATGTTCCCTCAGTACTTAGAAAAGTCCTAGCACAGAGTAGATCCATGTGTTGCATGGATCTCACATAGTTTATCTATCTTTTATTGGATGCTGTGGTTTTGGGCTAAGGGCCACTTCCGTGTTTTCCTCTGTTGTGCATCATCCTAAGGCTGCTCACAGGGAGAGTCTGGGGACTTTTGTCTCTGAATATCTCCTTCTGGGCCTTTGTCTGTGCTGAGAGCCTCATTTATGCATGTGATAGAATGGACTTAGCTCTTGATACGCTATTTTATGTGGATGACAAAATAAAAACACTTAATTTCATTTCAGGATGATCTAGATTATCTCTTTATAGACAATTCTTATGCATCTGAGGTAGCCCACATGCTTCCACCCTCTGCTTATTCCTTCGATGGATTTGACATATCAGATATTCTTCTAGGTTCAGGGTCAGAGGGAGAAGATGGCTTACAGGTAGAGTTGGAGCTAGTGGAGTTGACACTGGGGACCTTGGATCTTCGTGAGTTTGAAGTATTGCCCAAGCGAAAGAGGAAAAGAAGGAATAAGAAGGAGAGAAGCCGAGGCCAGGAGGCTGGGGCACATATGACTCTTCTCCAACAATCTCACGATGAGCCTTTCTCACAGTCAGCCCAGGCAGTTGTAGCCTCCTTGGGCTCTTCGCTGGATGAGTCCAAGGCCCCTAGTCAGCCCGAGCCCTGGGATGTGCTTCTAGCTGCTTGCCGAGCTGGAGATGTTGGAATGCTGAAGCTCCAGCTAGCTGCCAGCCCTGTAGACTCTGGAGTTATGTCTCTGCTCAGTGCCCCCTTGGGCTCTGGTGGCTTTACTCTTCTGCATGCAGCAGCCGCGGCTGGAAGAGGCTCAGTGGTTCGTCTGCTGCTGGAGGCAGGTGCTGACCCCACTGTGCAGTAAGTGAGGGTCCTCATCCTGAGCCATTTGGGTATAGAGAGGATAATTTGGAGGCTAAAGTTGGCATTGGCTACTTGACAGTATTTCCTTGATCTGGCTGGGTGATGTTGGGAAAGGCAGGAGGCAAGTTGAACCCATTTTTTTGGTCTTTACACCTAGGGACTCCCGAGCCCGGCCACCTTACACCGTTGCAGCTGACAAATCAACACGTAATGAGTTCCGAAGATTCATGGAGAAGAATCCAGATGCCTATGATTTTAACAAGGCTCAGGTCAGCCGGAAAAGGAAGAAGCAGAGTGGGAAGGCATCATAGATCCTGGCTAGATCCTTCCTAACTCCTTCCTAACTTCCTAACTCCACAAGTTTTACCATGGATAGCTTGTGTGGGTCTTACCTAATACCTTCCCGAAATCCTCCAGGTGCCAGGGCCACTGACACCAGAAATGGAGGCCCGGCAGGCTATACGGAAAAGGGAGCAGAAGGCGGCTCGGCGGCGACGGGTGGAACAGCAGCGGGAGCAGCGGGAGCAGGAGGAGCAGGAGCAAGAAGAACAGCAGCGATTTGCCGCCCTCAGTGACCGAGAGAAGGTGAGGCTGGAGGTTCTCTCTTCCACAGTGAGGTTTCCTTAGAGGTCTAATCCCTTCCCCGGTATGCAGCTGTCACTTCTTGGGTACCCTGTCCACCTGGGGCTTTGTCCTTAATGCAACTTCCTTTTCCCTCAGAGAGCTCTGGCTGCAGAGCGCCGACTGGCTGCCCAGCTGGGAGCCCCTTCCCCTCCGATCCCTGATGCTGCAGTCCTCAATGCTCAGTGTGGGCCAGGGTGAGTGACTGGGTGGACTATAATGTTGTAGGGAACATCCTGGGCAAGTGGAATGAATGCCTACACAGTATTCAGAAATGTTGTTGAGGGGATTTGAGATGTTCTGGGAACCTTTGGAGCAAAAACAGAAATGGCAGGAGGAGGCATGGGGAGAGCTTGGGTTGGAAAATTTCTGGGGTACCTGTCCAGCCATTTTTCTTCCTCTTGTTCAGACGCTGCTGGAGTTGTGGGGCATCCCTCCAAGGCCTCATTCCCTTTCATTACCTCGACTTCTCGTTCTGCTCCACACGTTGCCTCCAGGATCATCGCCGTCGGGCAGGGAGGCCCTCTTCCTGATCACTTACAGCTTCACCTGGGGCCAACTCTAGGCCCTAAGAGGGCACAGTTACACCAGTCCTAGGTTTCTTCTTCCCCATGAAACAAGAGAGTATTTGGAAGATTAGGGTGAATGACACTCAGGAACCAGGGCAAAGACAGGGCCACAGAGGTGTGTGGAGCTGCTACTCTCTCTGGAGCTTTAATCACAATAAAGCTTGGCAAGGAATCTGCACTTGTACTTACATTCAGAGGCATTCTGGCCTTTGGTTCCTTATGGTCACCATGGCCAGCACCAAGGGGTCCTGCCCACTCCATGTCCCAGATCCAAGGGCTACCTTTCTTTCAGTGCCCACTTAACCGCATTGGTTCAGGGGTACTTAGTGTATCGGCTAAGAGGGAATAGATATATGTCTTATGCAAGGTGCTGTTGAGGATAGGCTTATCCAAAAATTGGATTTGGGGCCGGGGAGGCACATTTTCTAGCTCCAGCAATGTGATTTTGTTGAGCTGTCCACTAGAAAACAGCAGGGGTCTTGGCACGTAGAGGGTCTGCTGTGGCCCCCGTTTTGTCCAGTACCGGCCCAAGTTAAACCCATTGATCCAGACTTGGCCCTGAAGGGTGAGGGGGGGAGAGTGGGAAAAGAAAGAATCAGCTCTCTAGGGGGTAGAATCATCCCCTTTTGGGTTTCTAATCAGAGGATACTTTCTGCTTCCCCTCCCCACCGCCATTAGCAATACCTTGGTCCATCCAGGTAGATACAGAAATGTGTCCCCAACTGAGCCTAAAATTGGAAATGTTGTAGAGTAGAAAGTGGGGCCAGAAGGGGCTTGAGGTTGTGCACTTTTTGGCAACTGGAGAGGAAACCACCACTTTACAAGGTTATCAATTATCAGAGGGAACATCATCCACTTGATAAGGATTGTTTGCCCCAGAATGGGTGGCTCTAACAGGCCCTGTAGGGAAAGCAAATGAATAGTCATCATTTACTAAGCTCTAAGGCCAGACTATCCCCAATCAAGTCCTGGGATATAACTAGGCAAAGCTAGCTCACCTTGAAGTCACTGCTGTTAGACCCAAAACTGAGCCTTCCCATGTTCTCCACCAAGATATCCAGTCTGGCCCCCAGGTTCCCCATCAAAAATACTTTATGTCTCATATTTCGTTCCAAAACACCCTGGAACACCTGCGGATAAGAGATAGGATATATGAAAGGAAGGGCTCAGCATCTAGCTCTGAGTGGCCAAAGCATAGTTTGAAACCACATTAGGACACTTATTTGGAGAGCAAAGAGAATGTAGCCATCTGTCAGTTACCCATCCCTTCTGAAACTCTATTCTTAATCAAACTCTTCCTCATCCCAGCTTATCCCTGAAACCTCTTCAAATGTGAGCAGGTAGATGGGAAAGGGGTAAATATGGGGAACTTAAGGCTAAAGGGTAGTGGGGAAGGGAGGAAATTGGGGCCCGCAGTTAGCCTGGAATTAGGTTCTCACCCCATCCACCATCACATAGGCACGGTCATGGAGTCCATTATGTGGCACCCAGAGTGGTGTTGGCTCAAAAACGGTATGGGTCAGATAGGTCCGATACAACACAAAGCCATGGTCCTGGGTGTGGAAGAATGAGTACTTGAGATGAACTGAGAGATAAGCAAGGATATTGTCAGGAAGATGGGAAGCTGGAGGGAACTTTTGGCTCCAGCTGTTGAGGGAGGTTGGCATTCCCACCAGATGTGGGTTTATGCCTTACCTGCTTGACAGCCTCAAAGGTCATTGGCAAGATTGAGTGGATGGGCCCTCGGGGGCATAGAATGTCTAGGAAAGCCAACAAATCCCCATCCTATTAGAATAAGCGGAAAGAATCAGAATAAGAGGAAGGTTTCTGGATAGAAGACAGGAGAGGATAGGCTATTTAGAAAATAAAGGGTTAGTATCTGAGAAAAGATGGTGAGCAACTTACCAGATGCAGAGTCAAAGGTCCGAGCATCATCTTGCGGCTAGCAGGAGGTAATGGTCCCAAGGGGACTTCCTGGAACTGAGCCCAGATTCTCTCAGGAGCCATTGGAAAACCACAGAAACAACACTTCTTCCAAGACCCTACAGCAGGTTCTTAACCTGGGCCCCAGGGAAGGGCTTCAGGGGTCATGAAGACCCTGTAATTTTGCACACCCACATAGTCCCATGAGTGAGTGGGAAATGCTTCCATGGGATGCTCAGAGGGCTCTGTGGTCCAGACAACAACCACCAATTTATGGGATCCCTTTATAATTTGGCCTCCCCCTTTCCCCCAAATTAATAAAAGCCTTTGGAGCTTAACAAAGTGATAGGGCACCTTGCTGATGATATTTCGAAGCGCAAAAAGCTTAGGTGTGGGGTCCCCTGCTTCAGATATAGGTGCATCGTAGTCATAGCTGGTAGTAATTGGAAGGAAGAGTCCCTTCTCATCAGCACCTGAGGTTGAGCCAGTTTAATTAATTCAACATATCTTTTGAATGATAGGCACTAAGCAAAGAGCTTCATGCAGAGGGGGCAGTGGTAGCCACATTCACCATCTAGACATCTTAATTCATCCAGCCCTTAGATTCTAATTCTTTGTGTCCTCCCTGCTTCTGCCCCAGGGACCATTTAGACTCACCATTCCAGTATCCAAAGTTGGTACCACCATGGAACATGTACCTGAAGTGGGAGGGAGGGGGAAAGTAAAAGCTAACTCATTGAATCGTAACTTTCATCCCTAACTCCCAGTTACAGATTTGGCCCCAGTGTCTTCAGTTACATGTTCACACTGGCTCCCATCTTGAGCATGTTCTCTAGTCCTTTGGTTACAGCTGGAACGGACCGGGTGGAATGATTCTGGCCCCAGTAATCCAGCCAGCCTGTATAGTACTCAGAATTCACCTAGAGTGTGAAGTGAAAGGAGCCATGAATGAGATGGGAACTGAGCTGGACCTATTCCCATCCCCGACTCTTGCTTTGATTCCCCTCCCCTCTGGCCCCTCACCAATGGTCCATGGGGTTCATACTGCCGAAGCAGAGAAAAGATTTGGGTCATGTTGTCAGCTGCAGAGAGGACGTAAAGGAAAAAGATAAATATCATAGAAGAGGTGTGCCTTCCCCAGACTCCACTCCTAACCCTTGCTTTGGAGACCTGGACCAAAATCTACAGTGGTATAGAGTCCCTGGAGGGAGCCACATCTGAGTCCTTCTGGTCCATCTGTGGTGAAGAGCAAGATCTTATCTCCTAGTAGTGCACGGAAGAGCCCAGCCAGGTGCCTCATGTAGCTGAAGTCGCAGGCCCTGTAGCTACCATATTCATTCTCCACCTGCCAGGGGGAAGAAAAAGTGGAGCCCAGTTATGAGGTAGTGGTCAAGGACCCCTTGTACCTCCTTCCCCCTTGCCCATTCAACTTCCCCCTTGTACCTGAATGCTAATGATGTTGCCCCCATTGTGGTAGAGCCAGGGATATATCTTGGGCAGCAAGACCTTGAACCAGGAGTCCACTGCAGCAAGGAAGTCTAAAGGAAATAGCAGCGCTCTGCACATTAGGGGCTGCCACCACCAGCACAGCCCCACCCCTAGCATCCTTGCTAGTGACTTAAGTGCTGCCCATACTCTCGGCTGCAGTTGCCCACAACTAAATCTGGGAAACTGTGACTCTTGGCAGAAGAAACTCTCAACCCTAAGCACTTGTATATATGCATGTCAATGAAATTTGAACACAGGAAACTTTAAAGTAGTGTTTTCTTAAAAATAAATGTAGGCAAAATATTAGCTATTATTATGTAATCAACTCATATCTGAGATTGCCATAGCAGGGGAATTCACAGAAATGTAGACTGTCTGACCTGTACCCTGATGTAACTGACACTGCAGGTTATTTAAGTCATCAACCAAAAGATCATCACACAGGTTGAGCATCCCTATCTGAAATCTGAAATGCTCCAAAATCTGAAACTTTTTGAGTACCAATATGATGCCACAAGTAGACAATTCCACATTTGGCCCTTTGCTTTCTGATGTTTTAATGTACATGCTTTGTTTCATACATGAAGTTATTAAAATATTATATAAAATTACCTTCAGGCTGTGTGTATAAGGTGTATATGAAACAAATTTTGTATTTAGACCTGGGTCCCATCCCCAAGATATCTCATTAGGTATACGCAAATATTCCAAAACCTGAAATTGGATACACTTCTGGTCCCAAGCATTTTCATCTTTTCTTTTTTTCTTTTTTTTTTTTTTAAGGAGGAAAGGAAGTTAGTTTTGTTTTTTTTTTTATCATTTTTCTTTTCTTCTTCTTTTTTTTTTTCTTCCAAGCATTTTCAGATAAGGGATACTCAACCTGTATTATGCATCATGACTTAAATTCTCAGCTCCTTGTGATTTTTGTGATTCACCCTCAGAGTCTTCATGCGTGTTACTACCTTTGCCTGACACTTTCTCTACCTCTCCTTTACCCAGCCAACTCCAACTCATGCTTCAATTCTTACGTCTTACTTCTGCAAGAAAACTTCTGATAGTCCGGATTAGAATAGATCCCCGCATTAGACAGTTTTACATTGTTTCATACTTCTTTTAAATACTTAACAAATTATAATTGAACATTTATTTCTGTAATTGTTTCTTGTTGATTTCCCCCACTAGTGAGCAGGAACCTTGTCTGTCAGGCTAATTTGCTGCATCCCTATTGTTAAGGACACAGCCTAGCAGATAGAAGACTCTCAAAGGTGGATTCACTGAAAGATATTTGGGAGGGATTTTTTTTTTTTGAGACAGAGTCTCGCTGTGTTGCCCGGGCTAGAGTGAGTGCTGTGGCGTCAGCCTAGCTCACAGCAACCTCAAACTCCTGGGCTTAAGCGATCCTACTGCCTCAGCCTCCCCAGTAGCTGGGACTACAGGCATGCACCACCATGCCCAGCTAATTTTTTTCTGTATATATATTTTAGTTGGCCAGATAATTTCTTTCTATTTTTTAGTAGAGACGGGGTCTTGCTGTTGCTGAGGCTAGTCTCGAACTCCTGACCTCAAGCAATCCACCCACCTCGGCCTCCCAGAGTGCTAGGATTACAGGTGTGAGCCACCGCGCCCAGCCTGGGAGGGATTTTTTTAATTCTTAAAATATTATTCCTTTACATTTTATGTTCTGTATAAAGGAGGCCTTTGCTTTACTGCCTCTTTTAATCCAAGCATACACTAAATCACATTCATTCATTCAACAAATATTTATGGGTGCTGACCATGCGCTAAATACTGTTCTATGTGTTAGGGATGTTAGAAGCAAATAAAACAGACAAAAATATCTGCCCTTGTGTAATTTCCTTTTTAGTGAGGGAGGCAGACAATAAATTAAGTAAATCAGGTGAAATACATAGTGTATTAGTGCCAAGGAGAAAAAATAAAGCAGAAAAGGAAGACATACAATGGTGGGAAAGGCAGGCTTAAAATTTAGAGAGTGGCCAAGGCCTCACTGAGGTGATTTCTCCAGGAAGACTGAGGAGGCACCATGTGCAAAGGCCTCAAAGCCCAAGGCCTGGTGGGTTTGAAAAACAGCAATGAGGCCAGTGTGGCTGGAGCTGAGTAAACAAGGAGGAGAAAAGCAGATGCCAGGGAAGTGACTGGGACCAATTATGTAGGACCTAGTAGACCATTTTAAGGAATTTATGGTTCATATTCTGAACGAAATGAGCACCTATTAGGTTTAAGCAGGGAAATGACATGATCTGAGATGTATATTTAAACTTAAGCTTTACGAGGATCATAAGTGAGAATAGACTATACGGGGGAGAGGGCAAACAAGGGAAACCAGTTAGGAAGCTATTAAAATAAGCCGGCTCAGAGAGATGGTTTGGACCAGGGTGGTAGAAGTGGGCATGATACAAAGTAGTTAAATTCAATGTTTGTGAAGGTAAAGCTGACAGGATTTTCTGATGGATCGAATGTGGGGTGTGAGAAAGTCAGGTGTGAAGGGTTACACCATATTGCTTAGTCTGCCCAGTTGGAAAATGGAGTTGCCATTAAGTGAGATGGGAAGACTGAAGGAACAGCTGGTTTGGGAGGCAATGCCAAGAGCTTAGTTGTATCATCATACCTTTTATTTGTCCAAATGGAGAAGTTAAGTAGGCAGCTGGATATATGTGTTTAGAAGTCAAGGGAAATGTCCTGGCTAAAGATACATATTTCAGGGTCATTGGCTATTAGGTGGAATTTAAATTCCACCATGTGAATGGATGAGACTGCCTAGGGAATGAGAATACATAGAAGGGAACCGTCCAAGGATTGAACCCGGATACACTCTAGCATTTAGTGGAAAGCAAAGTGGAGAACCAGAGACTGAGAAAGAGTGGTCAGAAAGATTGAGGGCAGGGGCAGGGACCAGATAAGTGAGGTATCATAGAAGCCATGAGAAGAGTGTATTTCAAAGGACAGTGTGACTAGCTGTGTCAAATGCTGCTGATTGGCCAAGAGGATGAGGCCTGAGAGATCACCATGGATTTAGCAATGTAGAGGTCATTGGTGGTGTTAAACAAAATAGAGTCTGCATGTTGGTGTTCCATAAATACTTAATCATTTTATTATTTTTAATTAAAAAAATGTTTTTTAGAGATAGGGTCTCACTCTGTCAGAGTGTACTCCAGGCTGGAGTACAGTGGAGCAATCATAGCTCAGTGCAGCCTTGAACTCCTAGGATCAAATGATCCTCCTCCCTCAGCCTCTTGGTGGCTGGGACTACAGGTATGTGCCACCACACCCAGCTAATTTTTCTTATTTTTTTGTAGAGATGAGGTCTCAATATTTTGCTCTGGCTGGTCTCGAACTCCTGGCCTCAAGCAATCCTCCCACCTTAGCCTCTCAAGGTGCTGGAATTACAGGTATGAGCTACTGCACCAAGCCAAGTCCTGGTGATTATTATCTCCAAACCATATCTGAATTCTGCCCTCTTCTGTTTCCACCACCATCACCTTAGTCCAGGCACCGTCATCTCTGTCCGCAGCTACAGTAATAGTCTCCCAATTAGTTTCTCTACTTTCACTCTTGTTCCCCTCAATCCATTTTCCACATCTAGGCTAATGTAATATTAAAACAGATCAGATCAGATCACATCTCTGGTAAAATTATTTCAATGCCTTTCCACTGTACTTAGAATAAAATGCAAATCTCTTCCAATGGCCTACCAGGCTCTGCACCAACTGTCTCTATCTTATCTCCAATTTCATGTCACACTACTGTCTCCCTTACCCACTATGCTCCACCCATGCTGTTCCACTTTCAGTTCCTCAATCATGCTATGTTCTTTCCCATCTCTGGGGGCCTTAGAAGATACTGTTCCTTCCATCTGGAATATTCTTGCCTCACTCTTCACATGACCAGTGCTTTCCCTTCCCTAGAAGTCAACTGAAATGTCATCTTCTCAGAAAAGCCTTTTCTTTTTTTTTTTTAACCCTCCTAAATTCAACCTTGAAGAAAAGCCTTTCTGACCACCCTACCCAAAAGAGACCCTTTCTGTTATTCACTATCTCAACTCCTTGTTTATTTTCTTGTACCGTATGATATTTTTACAGTTTGCAATAATCTTATTTATAGGGTTTTTTGTTTTTTAAAAAACTGGTCTCTTCCACTCTAAGCTCCATTGCAGGTTTGTCTGGTGCCCCAGTTTCTAGCATCCTGCTGGGCATGAAGGAAACACTCATAAAATTTTTGAATGATGACCTCCAATTTGGGAATAGTCTCTCCTGTTTTTGGCACCCAAATGGCCCATTTTGTTGTTTGCGTTTTTTCTGGGTTAAATCTTTTGTGTCAACTCACCTGGATCTGAGGTTCTTAGATGAATTTTAGGTTTTTGAAGCAACCAGGATGGGAGACCCCCCTGAGACAAACATAAAGACAACAAAGAAGCATGTAGGTTTTGTTGTTTTGGTGTTGGCCAGTTAAGAAGGGAGGGAATTGAGTACAGTGCTGGAAATGGCCCTAGAATATGGGCAGATGGGAGTAGTCTAGAACTGTACATAGGTAGCTTTTGTTCTATCCCAGCTAACTCACCATCTCCCACTCTGCACAGATGTAAGGTCCTGGTCTCAGTATGACCAACAGTTTCGCTATAGCTGCCTGGTGCAGAAAGGCAATGAGGTTCCGGCTGCCATTAAAGTTATAGACCCCAGGATGTGGCTCATGGTAGTTCCAGGGCACATAACTGAGAAAGGAAAAGGTTAACAGGGCCCAAGGTAGGGAAATGCCAGGGAGGCCTAAGGGCTCAGGCCTTCCAGGGAATCTCCAGGAAGCCTTTGGGAGCTCATGACCCGCCCTTTCCCACCTTGGCCTAGGAAGCCTGGAGCTCTAACCCCTCTTCAAACCGAGACCGTCTTCCTGTCCCGACCCCCTTCCTAAGGGGGCGGTAGGAAGAATAAATTACACTCTTCCACCGCTCTCGCGAGCACTTCTTACAACTGAATGGCGTTGAGGCCGCTCATTCGCATCTTCAAAAGCCGGTCTGCCCAGAGCACCCGCGGTACCCGGAAGTAGTGCAGGCTGCCAGACACGTAGCGGAACGGGACGCCGTCCAGGAGGAACCTGTCATGATCCGGATCCACTATGAACGACCGGGTGTCTGCCTGCAAAGGGAAAGCAGCAAAATCTGCAGTGAGGCTCAGCGTCTGCCAAGAGCAGAGCAGATGGAACTTCCCTTGCCGATTGTTTTGTTGTTGACTTTTTCTCATCTGCCTGATCTGATCCCACCCTACCCCTCCCAGCCGGCCGGTTCCACCCTCTTATCTTACCTGGGGCAGCAGCAGTGTCAAGAGCGGCAGCAGCAGTGTCAAGAGCGACAGCAGAAAGGACGGAAGGAGGGGCAGCTTCTCAGGAGCCATGGCGCTTACTGGGCTCCTCTAGTCTGAGACGGCCGTCCGACCATCACGTGTTGGATTCCTGGGAGGGAACCTCAGCGAGCAAGGGGGCGGAGACCACCTCAAGTTGCCAGGCGGTTAGCCTGGACTTTGTCTCCAGCCTACAGCCACCCGCTACTCTATTAGTTTGTAAAATCCTCTACGTCTTGCTACTCAAAGTGCAGTTCACGAACCAGCTTCATCAGCATCTCCTGGGAGCTTGTTAGAAATGCAGAATCTCAAATCCTACCTCAGACCTATAAAATCAGAATTTGTATTTTAACAAGATACCCAGACGATCCTAAGCACATTCAAGATTGAGAAGCACTGCTCTCCTAGACTGAGCTCCCTGAGGGCAGGGAGTGCCTTGTCCATCTTGAGCACAGGGCCTGGCACATAGCAGGTTAAATCTAGGTGAATGAATGTCAGAACCAAGGGGCAAAAATAGGTTCAGAACTAAGGGAAACCACCGGAAAATCTTCATGGTGATTGGGGGTGTCGAAAGGAGAACCAGGTTACAAGACGGACCTTTTTCCTGGAGAGCCCTGTTTCAGCAAAAGAGCCCATCCTGACCACCTGACCATTCCATCTTTTTTGGAAGTGCACCCCTCTCCAACTTATCCCTGCCTGCCTAGGCAAGAGATGTCAAGGACAAGTGCTTGGTGCCAAGGCTTTGGGAATTTGTGAACTTCCATTTCTCCTGCCTTCACAGTCCCAAGCTTGGGATATGAGGATCAGGGTAATAATAATGATTATTATTACTGTTTATTGACACTTACTGAGGGCTACGTGTCAGATATTGTGCTAAGCACTTTACATCTCATTTCATCTTCAAACAACTCCATGAAGTAGACAATTATCATTCCCATTTTACAGATGAGGAAACTGAAGGACAGAAACATTTAGTAGCCTGTCCAAGGTCAGACGACTACTTTAGTAGAGCTGGGACTTGAACTAGTAAGTCTGGCCTCACGCTTAATGCATTTAGCCTTAGGTGCTATTATACCTATTTTACAGCTATGAAAAGTGAGGATAAGAGAGGTTAAGTAACTTGCCCAGGTCACACAGCTACTAGGCTCTCAAGACCGGATTTAGAAACTAGCAGTCTGGTTCAAGAGCCTGAGCTCTTAATCACTGAGACTAGGGGTAGGGGGATACAGGCCAGAGCCCGGAAGATTGTTAGGGATAAGAGCTCCAGGAGTCCAGGCCTCCAGCACCCGCCCCTCCCTGGAATCCCCTCGGAGATGGACTGTAGTCAGCCGCTTTCTGGCCCCAGCGCGCCAGCGGTATGAGGCCTCCTACCTCCGACATTGGGAGATGGAGGTCCTGGGGGCCTCGGGCCGGCGCTGGCTTTTCTCCCCTTTGGCGCAGGTGCCTGCGTCTTGACCTCTACTGAAGGCCAAGTAGGGAACCCTCACCCGGGTCCTGGGACCCGTCCACCCCCAGGCCTAGCCCGTCCCCGGCCTCTCTGCTCTGCGCCCCCACATCGTCAGGGTGCCCAGCGGTTGCTAGGACACCGCGGGCCGTTACGCCGGCGCTGACTGATGACGTAAGCACCGCTTCCGGTCTCTGGCGCTTCGCTCCCGCCTGAGCCAGGTCAGTGGGTGGGGGGGGCGAGGGTTCCTGGCTGTGGGCGACCCCGGGCTCTGCGCGCAGAGGCCAGGGGTGGGCGGCACCTCTTCTGAAACTACGCCCTGCCTTTGCGGCCCGATGGGCGTGGGGGCGGGGGCTGCCCAAAAGTGAGCTGGGGTTGGAGGAAGTGGCCTGGTAGTCACTGCGTGTCCAGAGGCTTTCAGGCACCTGACCCAGCCTTGGAGTTGGTATCGCCAGGGCCAGTTTTCTCTAGAGGGCAATGTAGGTTCCAAGACCTGGGCCTGAGCTGTCCACCTTGGTACTTCAGGGATCATGTGCATTGTGCCAGACTTGCGACCCTGCCGTTGTTTTCCTTCCAGCATGCTCCGCTGGGCCTCCAGCACATCACCTGAAGAGCCCACTTACCCTGGACGAACCCTTTGGCAGCCTCAGACCACCCTTGAGGAGGATGACTGAGACATTATGGGCCACGCACTGTGTGTCTGCTCTCGGGGAACTGTCATCATTGACAATAAGCGCTACCTCTTCATCCAGAAACTGGGGGAGGGGTGAGTGTTGGGAAATCACTTAGCCAGTCCCCAGGGATATGGTCATTGAGGAACAGAGCTGTCTGCACATGTTTGGGGCAGAAAGGTTCTATCCTTGTTCTCTAACTCACCTGACAGCTGCATGGCAGTCAAGAAGGTAGATTCTGGAGCAAGGCCTGCTAGATCACCTTATGTGACCTTGATAAGCCATGGTTTTTTCATCTGCCTAATGGAGTGATTATCATGTCTCAGTAATGGAGTTGTGAGGATTAAATGAGATAATGTATATAAAATGTCTCAACCAGTGCCTGGTTCATAAGCACTTAATAAATGTTGGCTATTCATTTAAGCATCTGTCACATGCAGAGCACTGTATTATGACCATAGGACCCCTAGGATTTCCATGTTCCTACTGTTGAGGAGCTCAGACTTCTATTAGAGCCACATCTTGGGAGGGTTTCTACTAAATGGGAGAGACAGTCCCAGGGAATTCCTCTGGGTCCAAGCTGTGTGGGAGATGACTGTGGTCCTTCACTGACCCCTTTGGCCCACAGTGGGTTCAGCTATGTGGACCTAGTGGAGGGGTTACATGATGGACAATTCTACGCCCTGAAGCGAATCCTGTGTCACGAGCAGCAGGACCAGGAGGAGGCCCAGCGAGAAGCGGACATGCATCGCCTCTTCCATCACCCCAACATCCTTCGCCTCATGGCTTACTGTCTGAAGGAGCGGGGTGCTAAGCATGAGGCCTGGCTGCTGCTACCTTTCTTCAAGGTCAGAAAGACTCCTGGTTATGGACGGGGTTGAAAAAGAGCCACCTACCGAGGGCTGTGTGAGCAGTCAAGGATATTAGGAAGCAGAGGCCATGTCCTGGGTTTGGCCACATCAGATTCGGGGTTCAAGGAGTGTGTGGCGAGAGGGTTGATAGGCTTTGACAAGGGAAGGGACCGGGTCCAGGGAGCAAAGGCTTCAAAAACATGGCTCCAATCGTGGGGAAACTTTTGTTGCAGAGAGGTACGCTATGGAACGAGATAGAAAGGCTGAAGGACAAAGGCAACTTCTTGACTGAGGACCAAATCCTTCGGCTGCTGCTGGGTATCTGCAGAGGCCTGGAGGCCATTCATGCCAAGGGTTATGCCCACAGGTCAGTAGGCCCTGTGTATTTGCTCGGGTGGAAAGAAAGAGCCTGAAGAAAAATGGGAGATCTCTGCTCTCCTCCCAGGAAACAGCCTGCATGATTCTTTTGCTTCCTGGGATTTCAGCCTTCCTGTCCTGGGATGCTCATGGGTCATTTCCACTTCTCTACAGGGACCTGAAGCCCACCAATATCTTGCTTGGAGATGAGGGGCAGCCAGTTTTAATGGACTTGGGTTCCATGAATCAAGCATGCATCCATGTGGAGAGCTCCCGCCAGGCCCTGACCCTGCAGGTAAGAGAATCTCCAGGTTCCTTTGCCCACTTGTTCACCCCAAACCCCTTCTGGTGCATGCCCCAATTTGGTCACATGACTGTGGCTTGTGCTCCACTTTTGAGCTCTGGGGCCACTGTTCCAGGACTGGGCGGCCCAGCGGTGCACCATCTCCTACCGAGCCCCAGAGCTCTTCTCTGTGCAGAGTCACTGTGTCATCGATGAGCGGACTGATGTCTGGGTGAGGAGCATGTGGGTGGGAATCTGGGTGGAGAGGGTGTGTGGCTCTGTACCTACTGTGGAGTAGAGAAGTAGGTCTTTGGTGGTTTCTGTTGCATGGGGCCCCAGGAACCATGATATGTCCCCATCTTCCTTGACTTCCTTCCTGGGAACTGTCACTGATACCATACTCAGTTGCACAGGAAGTGGTATAATCCCTGCCCCTGAACAGGGTGGGTACAGCTCAGTGTCAGTGCTGAAGGCAGTGGCTAAGCAAGGGCTGCAGAGGCCTCCAGCTCACTGGCAGTTTCTCTGGGCCCTGATGGTGCCATGTGGCTGAGGTTGGCGTATTCTTTTTAGCTTACGTAGTCTCCTTTCACCACAGAAATAAGGGGAACAATGTCACCTCCACTGGTCCCCTTCCAGGGATTAACCAAGTTGTGCTCAGTCCCTAGGCTGCGTGCTGTATGCCATGATGTTTGGGGAAGGCCCTTATGACTTGGTGTTCCAGAAGGGTGACAGTGTGGCCCTTGCTGTGCAGAACCAACTCAGCATCCCGCAAAGCCCCAGGTGAGCAGTACGAGGGGCACTGAGCATTTCAGACCGCCCTGGATTAGCTGAGTTGGCACCTTGGCAGGGGGCATGATGTCCTCCAGTCACCCTCCCCTCTTCCCTCCACAGGCATTCTTCAGCAGTACGGCAGCTGCTGGCCTCGATGATGACTGTGGACCCCCAGCAGCGCCCTCACATTCCTGTCCTCCTCAGCCAATTGGAGGCACTGCAGCCCCCAGCTCCTGGCCAGCACACTACCCAAATCTGAACAAACCAGTGGCTGCATTGAGAAGGTGGCCCCTTGTGCCTTGGAAAGAGGCACCCAATCCTCATTGGAAGCTCCATCCATTCTATCCAGGACTGCTCTCTAACAGATGGGGGCAGGTGGGTGGGGACCTCTTTGCTCTCTGATCCCCAAGAGCAACACCTGGGTAAGGGGCCTGACTGAGTAGGTCAGGGTGGGGGTTGGGAAAAGGGAACTGACAGAATATGGTCCATGGCTCTGAGCAGGACTGCTGAGCTCACATCATGTTCTGCCTCCAAATCCAGGAGCAGGAGAATGTGTAAACAAGAATAAAGTGGAAGCAGGTTGGTGTAGATCTTAGTCTCAATGATTCTGGAGTGAGAGAAGAGGTGCAAAGGGCCCACAATCTGGTTGCCATTTCCAAGGGAACACCTGGTATAGAGTTGGCAGTGGTGTGACTTCATCATTTCATGTAAGGAGGCTGGTTCCTTACCTTAGATCTGGCTGGCTGGCAGTGGGCAAGTCTTCTAGCTTGTCTTAGTCAAAAACTTAAAGCTGCTCTGGCTTGAGCTGGCTTCCACCTGTGCCAAGGACTGGAACCAGGGCCCCCTAAAAGCACACTCAACTAGTTCATTCCTTCCTTCACTCCCAGGGGTGGGTAGCTTCGTCAAAGCAACCCAGCGGGTTTGCTAGGCAAGGGCTTCTGGGTGGAAACACCTGAAGAGGCTTTGGGACAGCTACATTAACAGGTCTCCCATCGTTAGCCTGGGGGCAAGGGGAGTGGAGGTGGCAGCCATTTTGGCCCCTGTCTCCCTGACGGTTCTAGCTCATACATGGTTAATGATTAATGAGGCAGAGTGGTGTGGCTGACTCCACCTGCCACTTCCTGCCTGCTTTGCTGGGTCCTGCTGTAGCTGGGCTTGAAACCTGTTCCCCAAGGAAGGGCACTGTGTCCCTGAATCACCAGGGAGGGTAGGCAAGGGCAGGGTTGGTGTCTCCTACTCTTGAGATTGAAGCTTCCTCACCCCAGCCATTCCCACCTCACATGCTGACATCAGCATGGGTCCTCGGGTGCCTATTAGCAAAGTTGAAATTTTCCCCAGGGCCCTGGCAGGAGGCTCCCACCAGCTAGCACAGAGGCAGAGGCCAGAAAGAAAGCACAAACAGAAGGAGATGACCTGACTTTTAATGGCACAGCCCCAGCCCCAGCAAAGCAGCAAGACAGACAGGAAGCTATGCAAAGCTGCTGGGAGGTGCAGTGGCACAAACAACCTAGGAAATTGCCCTTGTTCCCTCCCATCCCCCAAGCTTCTGACGTGGCTTTATGCCCAGGAACTCTGGGCCAGCCCAGCCCCATTTCCAAATCCTCATAACGCACAAAGGAGCCTGGGCCAAGCCTTGCTTCCAGAGTCGGTGAATGCAGAGGCATCAGGAAGAACAGGGTGGTAGTCCAGCTCTCAAATACAGAAGCTACTGGACTTAAACTCCTACTTGGAAAAGAAGTGAAGACATATCCTTCAATAGTTGGTGGCTGGACAGACAGGGCCAGGATTTGGTCCTCATTTCCTCCCTATTCTGGGTGCCCCTATGACCTTACATCAAGGTCCTGGGGTCATGCTTCCTGGGCCTGGCAAGGGCCCCTTGGCAAGTGTCCCCTTCAGCCATGGAAGGGAAAAGGGTCATTAGCAGCAAACAGTGAGGGCAGCAGCAGCAGCAGCACAAAGGGGAAGGCAGCAGAAGCTCAAGCACTCACAGAAGGGACAAGGAACCGTGCAAGGAGACTGTTTATTTCGAAAGGCTTTTGCAATAAACATAGAGGAAAGTCTCCAGGCAGCTGTTTTATTCTTCTCCCTCATCCTCATCCTCATAGGAGTCGATGCCCACTTCCTCGTAATCCTTTTCCAAGGCGGCCATATCCTCCCGGGCCTCGGAGAACTCCCCCTCCTCCATGCCCTCACCCACATACCAGTGCACAAACGCCCTCTTGGCATACATCAGGTCGAACTTGTGGTCCAGGCGGGCCCAGGCCTCAGCGATGGCAGTAGTGTTGCTCAGCATGCACACGGCACGCTGCACCTTGGCCAGGTCACCTCCAGGCACCACAGTAGGCGGCTGGTAGTTGATACCAACCTTGAAGCCTGTGGGGCACCAGTCCACAAACTGAATGCTGCGCTTGGTCTTGATGGCGGCAATGGCAGCGTTGACATCCTTGGGCACCACGTCTCCACGGTACAGCAGGCAGCAGGCCATGTACTTGCCGTGCCGAGGGTCACACTTCACCATCTGGTTGGCAGGCTCAAAGCAGGCATTGGTGATCTCTGCCACCGACAGCTGCTCATGGTACGCCTTCTCTGCAGAGATGACGGGCGCATAGGTGGCCAGGGGGAAGTGGATGCGGGGGTAGGGCACCAGGTTGGTCTGGAACTCTGTCAGGTCCACATTGAGGGCCCCATCGAAGCGCAGGGATGCTGTGATGGAGGACACGATCTGGCTGATGAGGCGGTTGAGGTTGGTGTAGGTTGGGCGCTCGATGTCCAGGTTGCGGCGGCAGATGTCATAGATGGCTTCGTTGTCCACCATGAAGGCACAGTCTGAGTGCTCCAGGGTGGTGTGGGTGGTCAGGATGGAGTTGTAGGGCTCGACCACGGCTGTGGAGACCTGGGGGGCTGGGTAGATGGAGAACTCCAGCTTGGACTTCTTGCCATAGTCAACAGACAGCCGCTCCATGAGGAGTGAGGTGAAGCCAGAGCCGGTGCCCCCTCCAAAGCTGTGGAACACCAGGAAGCCCTGAAGTCCTGTGCACTGGTCAGACTGAAAGGCAAGAAAGAAAAAGAGCAATTTAGGTAGGGGAGGGGCCTGAGGGACTCTTATCATCTGACTCCATAAAGCCTAAAATATCTCGGAAGTCAGGGCAAAGACTAATTAGTGTGCCATGGCAGCATCACACTCTAGAACATGTACAGTTAGAGATGACCCCTTGAAATGGACCTGAAAAAATTTTCCCACCATTAGTGTAGTCTCAAAAGCTTCCTCCCTTCTGAGACAAATTCTTACCAGCTTGCGGATCCGGTCCAGTACCGGGTCAATGATCTCCTTGCCAATGGTATAGTGACCACGGGCATAGTTGTTAGCAGCATCCTCTTTCCCAGTGATGAGCTGCTCTGGGTGGAAGAGCTGTCGGTATGGGCCATTTCGGATCTCATCTGGAAGGGCAAAAACCACAAGGCTATGTTTAGCAGGGACCTTCCTCCCCCAGGGTGGTAGCTGTGGCCAGATGCATGGACGAGCTCATCCTTCTGCCAGCCTGAGATAGCAGAGTGTGGGAGAAACCCGGACCTGCTGCCCAGGCCAGCCTGAGATCAGCTTGCCTTCTTCAGCTTCACATAAGGCTAGGAGTTTTGAGGGCCAAGAAAGCCCGATCTAAACACCCCCTTTCCAGAGAGAAGCTTTGAGTCATTCTTTAGCCCCCTCAATTTTGCCCCCTCTTCCTCTCACCAATTACAGTAGGCTCCAGATCCACAAATACTGCTCGGGGCACATGTTTTCCAGCACCAGTTTCACAGAAGAAGGTGGTAAAGGAGTCGTCCCCTCCACCAATGGTCTTGTCACTGGGCATCTGCCCATCAGGCTGAATCCCATGTTCCAGACAGTAGAGCTCCCAGCAGGCATTGCCCATCTGGACACCTGCCTGCCCCACGTGGACTGAGATGCATTCACGCTGTGGGATAAAGAGGAGACATGGCGTAAGCCTCACATGCACAAGTCCTTCTCACCTCACGAGCCTCTCTTCCACCCTCTCACCTACCAGCTGGGATGACTCAGTTGGCAAGAGTGGAGCTTGGGGCTGGGCAGCGATGAGAAGAGGCTAACACCCTGCCCAGGCTCCCCTGCACAGTACGCCCCAGCTGGAGGCACCCAGTCGGGCAAGCCAACCCCTTAACCTACTTCTCAGGGAATTTGTCAAGTGAGTGCTGTGGCTCCACATGACCCTGCCACATTCATAGGACACTCAAGGAGGACAGAGAACGCAAGTGTATAAGAGACCGGCCGACACTGCAGTAACTGACCAGGGTAAGAGACTTTTCAGCTGTTCCTGATCCCTACTGCCCATAAACCCAGCTTCTCAAGAGCCAGGGTAGAGGCAGAAGGTTTTCCAGAGCTGCGAGTTTACAACTAGATTTTAGAGCTCCCCACTTGATTAATTCTTTGCTTTGAAGATGAACAGCTAGAATTTCACACAATCCCTTGCCCCGTTTTTCCTGCGGGCTGCAGAGGTATGGCCTTCCAATCTGGCATCAACTGACCACACTGGCCATGAGGATGCCCTCTTCCCTCACCTTTAAATCCCATCTGGCTCTGGGGATCAGTCCCATCTGGCTCCTCTCCCCACCTCCACCCCCGCACCCCGGGTGTCTTCATCACCTTCACCCACCGCACGGAAATAGCAGCGGTAATGCTGGTAAGCGCAGACGGCAGGGGCGGGCAATAAGGGTTGTGGGTACTGGGGCACTCGCTGCCTTAGGCTCCGTCCCTGCCAGTCCGAAATTAACCCCTGAACCACCGGAGTCCGCAGGGCCCGCGCGCCTCCCTCCCCACACCTACAGGGCGGGGTGACGGTTTCCAAATACCCAGCAAAGGAAGCGGAACCTGCGGTGAGGCCCCAGTACCAACCCGCCTTGCCCCGGGCAGGGTGAGCGCCATCCTGCACTCCAGCCCTCCATCCGCTCTCCCGCTGAAGTCTTTCCAGTTACATCCCAGCCGACAGAGGGGATTGGGTTTCGGCCTCCGCTCCTGGGCTATAAATACCACCCCCCTACACACACCTCCATCCCCTCCCCCCAACCTGGCCTCGGCCCGCGCTGCCGCTGGGCGCCAGCTGTCTCTGCCCGTCCGCGCACTCGCCCTCTGGCTGGAGAGGGGCCAGCTCGCCTCACGAGGCCGAACCCCATTCCCGCCACCCCTGTAGGCTCAGAAGCGGGGTGCTGAGTCACTGGCGGGGGCGGGGGATGAGGGTAGACGGGATGCATACACAGAGGAAAAGGGGATGCAAGTAACCTGACCCCCTTCCACCTTCTTGTGCCAAGCACGTGCTCGGTCAGTTCCGGGCACTGGGGTGTAGAACTGGGGGGCAGCCAAGCAGGTCTTCCTTCGCCCGCGGAAGGGACTGGGCGCGGGACCGCGTGACTCTCCTCAGGAGGGTCGGGGCGCAAATGCTTGGTGAGGCAGGAGGGGACCGCCAAGAAGCTTCTCTCTGCTAGTGACAAATCCCACCCCACCCCACCCCATCCCCAGCCTCCGAAGGTGGACAATACCCCCCGGACAAAGTCACCAGGAAGGGATTGGGGAGGGGAGATGGAAAACCCTTGCACCTCCTCGAGACCCGGAACGCCCGGTGGAGGTCCCCGAGCATCTCTGGAGGGAGAGTCCCCTGAAGGAGAGGGGCAATTAGGGGACGGGCGCGACCGGCGGGGTCGCACTCACCATGGTGAGTCCGGGCGGTGGGTCTCACGTAGAGTCGGGGCGACGGGTCTCAGTGAGAACTGCGCTAGCTGCAGTGCCGCACCGCTCTTATAGGCGGGGGCGGGCCTCGCACGCCTGCTTGCCCACTGGGGGCCGGGCGGCCCGGAGGCCACGCCCCCTAAGGTAGGCAGCCCGGAGGGGCGGGGCCAGGCCGGGTCCCCTCCTCCTGCCGCGTCCACGTCCCTCACCTGTCCGGCTTGGGTTAGGAGCAGCGACCCGGGCTTTAACCCTTCGTTCCCCATTTTGAGACGATACTCTGGGCTCCTGAGGTCTGCAGCAGAGACGTAGGGCGCGGTGACAGGGCGCGTTCCGCCGGTATCTGCGTCACCGGGGCGCCTGTCGTCCAGGTATCCTGACTTAGGCCGGGCGCGGTCGAGGCCGTCCTTCCGAGGGGGCTGCAGCTGGCCTTCGCCAGTGCTCTGCCCGCCCCGCCTCCCGGGAGGCTTCGGCCGGCCGTGAGGCTCCGGCGGGTCCCCGAGGAAGCCCCTCCAGCCGCACGCCTCCTGTTGGTCCCCGGGCCGGGGCGGCTGGCCGGGGACCTGGAGCTGCACAGCCTGAGCCCAGGATCCCGATCCCTTAGACTCTCCTGCAGAGCCGAGCCCGGCGCGGGGCTCGTCTGCGAGGGCAGACTCCGAGAATCTGCCGCGGCTCGATGGCCTCCAGCGGTCAGTGGCACGGTCAGCAGCGCGGTCACTATTAGTGAACCCTCGCTGTGGCCACCTTCCCGCTCTCCTGCTGCCAGAACTGTGGGAGCGCTGGACCTGGAGCCCCTAGGACTGGGATGCGCATCCAGACTGCTCTGTGTGACCTTGGGCAAGTGACTTAACTTCACTGAGTTTTTGACATTTTCATCGGTGAAAAGGAGACAATGATTCCATCCTGGAAGCATTGTTGCCAGGAGTCAAAATGTTTGTTGACTCTGAAGAGGAAAAAAAGAAAATCAAGATTCTGGTATCATGGCTGATTTTGACTTTCGCATCTTCTTCTGTCTGTATCAGACAGGCCCGCCCCCGCCTATAAGCCACGGCCAGGATCTGCCACCTGCATCTTAATGGCCTCAGTGCTCAGCCCCAGACCTCAGCAGAAGCCATTCCTTCTTTCTGCAGTTCATTCCCATTTCTTGCAAGAACAGACCTTTTTGAGCTACTTCTGCTTTTCCTTACTTGCCTCACATTTTCTAGTTCCTCCCTTCACTGGGGAAATTCGCTGAGCAGTGCCCCATGTGCTGGTTGGCATATCCTTAGGAAGCCCGCCTTCCAGGCTAGTCATTACTTGGAAAGATTCACCTGCCTCCCCTCCCATTGTGTTTCCCCATTGCCAGGGCTGTCTGACAAAGCAACACAGTGCCATAAAATAACTAATGATGGCAACTTTCTGTCAACAAAATAGCTAATTGGCACTTGACTTAGGCAAGGCACAGGAAGGCATAGGGTGAAATATGACAAGGTCTCTCTTTCCAATAGACTTGCCATCTGGTTAGAAGAACAAAACTTGTTGATAAAAAAGAAAACTGACAAGGGTGTACAGTGAGGCTGCTTTAGGGAATGGGGTCGTGGTCTCTATAAAGGAAGGAGCCTTGGTGATTGCAGCACACATAGCCTCTTGCAGACCATCTCTGACCCTCTTTTTTTCCTTGTGCACCCCTACCCCAGCAGAATGGATATGGGAAGAGACCTGAGCTATCTTAGACAAAACCTTAAACCTCTTTGACTGTCAGGTGCAGATTCTTCATCTGTAAAACTGGGATAGCAACGTCAGGTCGTGGGTATCAGATGAATTTAGGGATGTGTATATTCACAGCAAATCACTGTGTAAGTAGCTGTCTGGGTTCTTAGAGCACTTTGTTTACATTTATTTTAGTGCATATAGCACATCATGCTGTAGTTATTTGTGTACATGTCCATCTTACTAGACAGCAAACTGTTGAAGGTAAGGACTGTCTTTGTGTCTCTAGTTCCTAACATGGTACTCAGGACACATGGTATGCATTTGCTAGGTGCACGTCAGATTAATTGTTTGACTTCAGAGATGGGACTAAAATTAGAGTAGAACTCTAAGAAGTCAGAAGTTGCAAGTTGGCAACTAGGCCAAATTCCCTCTCAGAAATGGTTTTTTGGTCTAAACAGTGTGTTAACTCCCATAGCGTTTAGAATATGAAAAAAGTCAGGACTTGTCATGGTGTTGGGCATCCCCCAATCCACCCCTTTGTTTTATTTATTTATTTATTTATTTTGAGACAGAGTCTCACTGTGTTGCCCGGGCTAGAGTGCCCTGGCATCAGCCTAGCAACCCCAGACTCCTGGGCTCAAGCAATCCTCCTGCCTCAGCCTCTAGAGTAGCTGGGACTACAGGCATGTGCCACCATGCCTGGTTAATTTTTTATATACATATTTTTAGCTGTCCATATAATTTGTTTCTATTTTTAGCAGAGATGGGGTCTCGCTCTTGCTCAGGCTGGTCTCGAACTCCTGACTTGCTCAGGCTGGTCTCGAACTCCTGAGCTCAAACAATCCACCCGCCTCGGTCTCCCAGAGTGTTAGGATTACAGATATGAGCCACCGCGCCCAGCCCACCCCTTTGTTAAGAGATTCTCTAGAAGGATTTGCAGGACCCAGCGTACAGCTGCACTTACAGCTAAGGTTTATTACAAGGTCGCAAGATTATACAGCTGGATCACAAGGGAGAATGATGCAGGAGTGGTCTTGGAGGATTTGTGCCCTCTCCCTCCCATAAGGGCTCACAAAGAGTATACTCTTCCTCTAAAATAAGAATGCAGCAACATTTCCCTGCATTATTTCTGCCCAAGGAAGCTCAATGAAGACTTAACACCCAAAATTTTATTCAGGGCTTGTCACCTTTGCCTGGCACATACCAAAATCCCAGGCTTCCAGAAGAAAAGCAGTTGTTTGGCATAAACCATACTGTTTACACAAGCAGTTTAAGCATAGTGAACCATCCTTATCCACTAGCTGTTGACTGGGAACACTCTGAGAACTAAGTTCCCAGATGCCAGCCAAAGGCCAACCTTGCAGGCCGGCCTTTCTAAGGACAGCAACCTCAGACCTGCCATAGTAACTCTTCTTCACAGTCATATGAAAATTCAGGTTTCTAGTTTATCTTGAAAAGAACTGGAATATCTGGCCATACTGGGTCTGCATTCCCATTTAGCAAGCATGGTAGGGAGAATGCCACCATCCCCCCAAGATGTCCACATCCTAATCCCTGGAACCTGTGATTATATTACCTTATATGGGAAAAGACTTTGCAGATGTGATTAAGGTAAGGATCTTGAGATGGGGAGATTATCCCGGATTATCCAGATGGACCCAATGTAATCACCAGGGTCCTTAAAAGTGGAAGAGGGAGGCAGGACTGTCAGAGTCAAACAAGAGGTGAGAAGCAGAGGTCAATGTGATGTGATTGTTGGCATTTTTTTTTTTAGACAGAGTCTTGCTCTGTTGCCCGGGCTAGAGTGCCATGGTGGCGTCAGCCCAGCTCACAGCAACCTCAAACTCCTGGGCTCAAGCAATCCTTCTGCCTCAGCCTCCTGAGTAGCTGGGACTACAGGCATGCGCCACCATGCCCAACTAATTTTTTCTATATAGATTTTTAGTTGTCCGGCTAATCTCTTTCTATTTTTAGTAGAGATGGGGTCTCGCTCTTGCTCAGGCTGGTCTTGAATTCCTGACCTCGAGCAATCCTCCCACCTCGGCCTCCCAGAGTGCTAGGATTACAGGCGTGAGCCACTGCGCCCGGCCATGATTGTTGGCTATGAAGATGGATAGGAGCCATGACTCCAGTAATGTGGGTAGCCTCTAGAAGATGAACAGGGCAAGGAATAGATTCTCCCCTAGGATTTCCAGAAGGAAGGTAACCCTACCAACACCTTGGTTTTAGCTCTTGGGGCACTTGGGGAGCTCTGCCATGGCCAGCATTAGCATGTCCTCTGCTTTACTGCTGACCCGGATACTTCTCACCACCATGCCCTCATTCCTGGATGCCTGCAGTAGCCTCCTACCCAGCTTCCTCCTTCTACACTTGAACTCCTAGAATGCATTCTCCAAAGCAGCTGCAGTCATCTCTCTAAAACACAAACTAGGCATCAATGCTTGCTTAAAAACCTCCATTGCACTTATAATAAAGCCATCTGCCTCTATGACCTCATCTTGTACAGCTCTCTCTCTCTCTTTCTCTTCACTCTGTTTCTTTGGACACACTGAGCTTGCTTCTACCTGTGAAATTTTGCACTGGAATTTTCTCTGCCAGGAGCACTAATTTCCAGATATTTCCTGGCTGAGTCTTCATCATTCAGGTCTCAGTTCAGATATCACCTCCATAAAGAGCTGCCCCTTCTCTGTTCAGTCTAAAATAGTAGCTCTCCCCTCCCTCCAACTTTCTGTCCTATTATCTAGGGTTTTTTTTGTTTTTGTTTTTGTTTTTTAGAGGTAGAGGTACTCTGTCACCCAGACTGGAGTGCGGTGGCAAGATCATAGCTCACTGCAGCCTCAAACTCCTGGGTTCAAGTGGTCTTCCTGCCTCAGCCTCCTGAGTAGCTGGGACTACAGGTGCTCACCACATACCCAGCTCCAGCTAATCTTTAAAACTTTTTGTAGAGATGGGGTCTCACTATGTTGCCCAGGCTGTTCTCATACTCTTGGCCTCAAGTGATCCTCCTGCCTCAGCCTTCCAAATTGCTGGGATTACAGACACAAGCCACTGTACCTATCCTGTTTTGTTTCCTTCATGTGCTTATTGCTATCTGAAATTTTCCTGTTTGTTTATTATCTGTCTTCCCCACAAAAATGTAAGCTTCTTAAGAGCACAGACTTTTTTGTCCACGACTGTATCCCTGGCACCCGGAATAGTGCTTGGCATATAGCAGACACTCAAAAAATAATTGTTGGAGGAATTAAGAGTATTGAATGCCTGTTATTTTATAACTTAGATAGGTTAATATGCTCTTAAAATCTCAGCCTCTTTACTCTGCTTTACATAAGATTATCTGCCTGCCATTAGGACACTTTTCTTTTCAGAGTTGGGGATGTCTAGGTTGACTGAGACGTCCAGCTCCAAAGGCCAATTGGGAGACATGTATGTGCTACACAAGACAGTTTGGGGACCAGTGGTTCATCTAAGCCCCAAGTTCTCCATTTGGGCAATAATTCCTGAGGTCTATGGCTTCATGGACCCACCCGCTGGGAGGCTGAACTTCCTTATCTTAGATGTGTTGGTTGGCTGTGTCCTCTCTTTGGGCCTCTTTGTTCCAGGTGGGAGAGAGAAAAGTTCTAACTTCAGAGACTTTAGTCCATAGCCAAAGCCACAGTTAGCCATCTTGAGATTCGGGGTCATTTCCTGGCACACATATGAGAGGGGCTCTGAAAAACCCCTGTCTCAAGATAACTCCCCCACCATGCACCACATTAGCAACTACCTCCTGGATAGGGTTGCTAGATAAAGTACATTATTTATTAAATCTGGCACCCTTAATCTCTGGGAGAGCAGCTGATGAAATGTATAGTAGTCCCACCTTATCCATACATTCCATGACCCCCAGTGGATGCCTGAAACCTTGGATAGTACCAAACCCTACATACACTATTTTCCTCCTATACATACGTACCTATGATAAAGTTTATCAATTAGGCAAAGTAAGAGGTTAACAACAGTAACTAATAATAAAATAGAATAATTTTAACAATATGCCAGCATTGCTACTCTCGTATTTTGGGGCCATTATTAAGTAAAATAAGGGTTCCTTGAACACAAGCACTGTGATACTGCCACCGTCGATCTGATAACTGACATTGCTACTATTAATAAGTGGCCACCAGGTGGGGAGCATCTACAGCATGGATATGCTGGACCAAGGGATGTCCCAGGTGGAATGGAGCAGGGTGGCATGAGATTGCATCACACCACTCAGAACAGCATGCAATTTAAAGCCTATAAATTGTGAATTTCTGGGATTTTCCTTTTAATGTTATATTTTTGGACCGTGGTTGACCCAGGGTAACTGAAACTATGGAACAAGAAACTGTGGGTAAGAAAGGACTACTGTAGTGTAGTTTCCAGCTGCATTAGGCTCCATTTGAGGTTAGTGGTCATGCATTTGAAAGATCAGTCAGCATGGTTCTGGGTTTTTCTACAGCCACTGTTTAGCTGGATGAGTGCAAGCACAGAGCTGATGAAGAAATGGATTTAACCAAGGTTGTGGTTTAGTCACACAAGGATGCTGAAGCTAGGGAGGCAGGAGAGCTGAGGGGTATGCCAGGCAGTGACCCTGACTGGCCATGGAATTGAAGATTGGGAGGAAGGAGACCAAGACACTGGAGGGGCTACAGGGCAGTGAACACTGTGTGGAAAGATGAGCCCCAGATGAATCTTAATTCCATCACCAATTAACCCCCATGTGATGTTGGGCACCACACCAGAAACTTCAACTTCCTTTTCTCCATAATGGGAAAAGAAGGCCTTGCCTTGCCTACCTCACAGTTGTGGAGGGACTCACAGCAAATAAGGAGTGAAGGCGCCTTAAGAACCACAAAGCAGGATACAAATGCTACAGATTAACATTTCATTGCAGATATTTGCCTAAGGTCATGAGGAGACTCCTGTGGGGACCCAAGGCTGGGGTGGAGCAGCAATGACTTGCAGTGGGCTAGGGAAGACATTTAAGAATAGTCTTGAGACCCTGCTCATCCTCTTGCTTTTCCCATAGAGAGCAACAGCAATTCTGGACTAAGCACTTAAAGTTTACTTTGTTTGATCCTCACAATACTATCTCTCCCCATTGTACAGATGAGATAACTGAGGCAAAAAGAAGTGCCGTGCTAGTAGGTATTAGACGCGGGGCTAAATCCTATGTTCCATGATGGTCAGAGTTTCCAGCCAGAATACACTCAGGCTTGATCTCTGGCCCCAGACTCATTATTTCTGGATCACTGCAGACATCTTCTTAGTCCCACCCACACTCCACTTCCAGCTGTCACCAAGCCCAGGGGGTGGCAGCAGTGCTGGAACACAGGAGGCTTGATCTCTAAATCCTCTCCCACCTGTGAAGTCCAGGCTATGCCACCAGGAAATGGGACATGTGACTGCCAATAGACCCCATGTGCGCAGAGGCCTGGGTACCTGTGTGGGGTTACTAGCCCTGGCTGTTCCTCTGCCTGCCCCACCCAGCTTCCACTTCCTGCTGCTCTGTAACTGAGTCACCACGCCTGCCCTCCCGGGCCGTGAGCTGACCAGAGAGTATAAGGAGGCTGGCCAGGCAGCCGTGGGAGCCGCGGATACACAGAGGACCCCAGCCTGCCACCATCCAGGCAGCATGGTGAGCGGAGGTGGGGGGATGAGCAGGCAAGGAGGGTCCCAGTGGACCCAAGATGTCTAGTGTGTGTGGGGGCCTCGGGAGCCCGGGTCCTCATGCAGCTACAGTGTGTGGTGCGTGAGGTGAGGTGGGGAGAGGGAAAGGAACCTCCAGATGTGAGCATGGCCCCCGAGTGTGCTGGCACGGGGGGGTGGGGGGACACATACTGGCCGAGGAGGGGAAGGGAAGGTTGATGGTAACCAGGGTGTGAGGCCAGGCTCTGAGTTTAGGGGTGGGGAGTGTGGGGTAAGCAGGACTTGAGCAGGAAGTGTATAGGCACTTTACTGGCTAAATCTCCAAACGCTGGGTCCTGCCGCAGGTTCACGGTTGGGCTCTGGGGACACATCCTCCATGGAGGCTGCTGGCCCTGGTTTCTGCCCCCTGCCCATCTGCCGCATTTGTCTCACCCCTTGTTCCAGTTACAGATCAGTGGAGAGATCGCGGGGAGGAGGGGGAGGGAGGTGCTCCCATCCAGGGAGAGCTGGCTGTGTGCGGGCTCATTTGATACCTTTTACCTGGCTCCCCACCCAGCCTGACAGAGGAGCGGTTAAGAGCATGGTTGGTGCAAGGCTGTCCCTGCTCTGAATATTCCTGGTTTTGTTCATGACCTTAAGCAAGCTGCTTAACCTCTCTGGGGGTCAGTTTCCTCATCTATGAAATGAGGGGAGTAAAAGCACCTACCTAAGGGGATTGTTGTAAAGATTAAATCAGACAGTGTAAGTGAAGCGCCCTAGCACAGTGTCTGACACCTAATTAGTGCTTAATAAACGGGAACTACACAATGTAACAACCAAGTCTGCCGGGTATGAGATTATTCTAGTTCTACCATCAAGAAAAAGGCACTAGGGAAGCTGAGGTACAGTAACTCGTTCCAGGTCACAGAGGGACAGGGATTTGAAGCCAGGTCTGTGTGACTCCAGAGGCTGAGCTTTTTGCTCCAGACCTGCTGCCCTGCAGTATCGGGCATTTTCCCCAAGAGGCCAGAGACCCCTTGCATAGACCAGTAGTTCCAGAGTCCAGGACAATGTCTGGCTCTGTGGACGGAGCCTGGGCGGCTCAGAAGTGCAGGAGCTGGTGCTGGCCTTGCTGGGTAACTGGCAAGTTGAGTCAGCCTTCCCTCCTGGACCTGGGGTTTCTCAAGTCCTTGAGTCCTTAAATCTCTCCCTGCTCAACTCATTACCTTCTCTTACCATCACACCGGGAATTGGGGCTGGGAAGTTGGTAGAGAGACCCAACATGTGTGGCGCACCCTAGTGTGTGTCAGGCAGTGCGCCAGGCACTTGCATGGGTTCTTTCGTAGCTCTTCCAGGAGGGGCTCTTACTATATTATTGCCCACGTGTCACAGGGGAGAACATCGACAAAGAGGTTAAGACTCCTGATCAAGACAAGTAGAGAAGTAATGGGACTGGAATACAGATTATTTAATGCATTAATCCTAGTCATCTAAAAATCATAAGATGGCTAGTCCGAGTGTCGTTGTGTCTACAACTAATTGATCACAACCAGTTACAGATTCCTTTGTTCCTTCTCCACTCCCACTGCTTCACTTGAATAGTCTTAAAAATAAAGAAAGAAATAAAAATCATAAGAAGTCAAGGCACTTGTGTCATATAAAAAAGTCTGTGAAGTGTAACATTTATGGAGAAAGTATCCTCATTAAAGAATTACAAAATATTTCAGACATGCAAAAAGGTATAAAGAACAATGTAACAAACAGTAACTACCAACTTGAGAAATAGAATCCCTCTCCAGCTGCCCCCACCTCTCTCTCCTGCCAGAGAGAACCATTATTACAATTCCAGTGGTAATCTTTTCCCATGCTTTCTTTACCTTTTTCATTTGTTTTTGTTTTTGTTTTAGAGACACGAGTCTTGCTCTGTTGCCCAGCATCATAGCTCACTGCAACCTACAATTCCTGGTCTCAAGCCATCCTCCCACCTCAGCCTTCTGAGTAGCTGGGACTACAGGTATGTGCCACAATGCCCAGCTGATTTTTCTATTTTTTGTAGAGAAGAGGGTCTTGCAATGTTGCTCAGGTTGGTCTTGAACTCTTAGTTTCAAGTGATCCTCCCACCTCAGCCACCCAAAGCGCTAGAGTTACAGGTGTGAACCACCACATCCAGCCATATCTTTGTAACATTTTTCTTTGCTTCCCTCACCAGTGGCTCCTAATTTCTTTCTGAACACAGATGGGTTGATTATTGTGCTCTGTTAGATTCATTTGATCCCCTCAATGCTCCTCATTGATACACTTAGTCACTGAGCAAGACTATATAATCTTAGAACTGCCTACATTTTCTGCCGCCCCGGAGGGTTTTGGCCCAGCCCCTAGAGCCAATGCCTGTTGGTCCTCAATGCCACCAGTAAATGTTTAGACACAGAGGTGGGGCAAGAAGAGCAGAGTCCAGGAATCTTGGCCCTCAGCCAGAGAACCACTAGAGGAAGGCACGCAGGAACTGTGTCCAGGCATGATATGCTTCTCTCTGTTAAGGCTGTTCTCTGCCCTTTGCCTGCTCAGCATGAGTGCATCTCAGTCCATGTGGGCAGGCTGGAGTGCAGATTGGCAATGCCTACTGGGAACTCTACTGTTGGAACATGGGACCCAACCAGATGCCCACAGACAAGACCACTGAGGGAGGGGATGACTCCTTCAACATCTTCTTTAGTGAAACTGGGAGTAGAAAACATGTGCCCATGTGACGTTTGGAGCCCACCCTGATCGGTGAGTGATGATCAGTCCCTCCCATGGCTGTGTCCCCAGGTACCACAGCAAGTCCTACTCTGTAACTGGAGAGCAACGGAGCCTGTGGTTATGGCCTCCCAGTTGCTGCAGCCAATTAGAACTCTAGATCTACAGGAGCTCTGTCACTCTGCCCCTGAATCCCCAGGCCACCCCACTTCTGTTTCCTTGTCATTGAAAACACATCCAGGCAGGATAATGGCAGTGGCCTGAATGCAGCTCCTCCGGGGTAGATGCTGGGGCCTGGTGACCCACTCCCTCTGGGTACAATGGTCTCTGAGAGAGAGCCAGACTGCAAGGGCAGGTGGGGCCCAAAACTCTGCCCATTGCAGATGAAGTTCAGATGGGCACGTACTGTCAGCTCTTCCACCCGAGCCACTCATCTCAGGCAAGGAAGATGCTGCTAATAAGTATGCCCAAGGCCACTACAGTGCTGGCAAGGAGCTCGCTGACCTGGTGCTGGACCAGATCCAGAAGCTGGTGAGGGAAGGGCTGATGTGGGAGAATCTGGATTCCTCTCCTAAAGTGGTCTGGAGATGAGACTGGGGAAGGACAGCTTTAGCTCATGGGAGAGGCTCCTGGACAAATCTTCAACACATAGGACCAGGACTGTGAGGTGGGGCCCTGATCTCTGGTCAGGGCAGGCCAACTGTAGGCTCTCACCTGGAGCTGGGTGTCCCCTTTATCTCCTGTAGTGACTGGCCTGGTGCTAGGCAGAGTGACCACTCATTCAAACATGACAGTGGGCTGCCTGGCCAAATTATGGTGGGGGTCCATAAGCACCCCTAGAATATTACCTTGTATTACAGGATGTGGGCAGCAGGCCCTGTGAAAAACAAGGATCCAAATAATGCTGGCTCAAGGCTCTGTGATTGACTTTGGCTTCTACACGGCATGGGGTCAGGTTCCTGGCTTGTTGGTCTCAGTAGAGGAGTCCTCCAGAAACACATGCGGGCATCGGAGTGCAGCTGGGGGAGTTGGCAAGTTATGATGACAAGGTCAACTGTGTCACAAGACTCAAGAGAGCATGTTAAAGCCCTCAGGAGATTTTAGAGAGAAAGAGTGAGGAGGAGGAGAAAGAGTGGCCCCCCTTCCCCCACCCAGGGATGTCAATACTGCCATCGCCACCATCAAGACCAAACGCAGCTGGGCAACAGAGCAAGACTCTGTCTCAAAAAAAAAAAAATTAAAATTAAAAAGAAAAAGACCAAGCGCAGCATTCACTTTGTAGACTGGTGCCCCACAGACTTCAAGGTTGGTATCAACTACCAGCCGCCTACTGTGGTGCCAGGGGGTGACCTGGCCAAGGTGCAGCGTGCCGTGTGCATGCTGAGCAACACTACTGCCATCGCTGAGGCCTGGGCCCGCCTGGACCACAAGTTCGACCTGATGTATGCCAAGAGGGCGTTTGTGCACTGGTATGTGGGTGAGGGCATGGAGGAGGGGGAGTTCTCCGAGGCAAGAGGATATGGCTATCCTGGAGAGGGATTACAGGGAGGTGGGCATGGATAGTGTGGAGGGGAGGGAGAGGAAGAGGAGGGGGATGAATACTAGGGAATGCTGTGTGTCTCTCCTAAACAAAGTGCTGTGGCTTCATCGTCTCATGAGCATCTTTTTCTCTTGGGAAAAGCCAGGGAAGGAGGGCTTCTCCTCCATGAGAGATAGGAAGGCTGCTGTTGGGATTCACCAGAAAGCAGACGTGACTTTAGATTTCATTGCAGAGTGCATTCCAGGGAGCAGAATGGGGGCCCAGGGGAGAAAGCAGGCAAGGAGGGGAAGTTCCCCCTAGAGGATGCAGCTGAATACATGCCATCTCAGAGCCATCCCTGGGTGAGTGGACAGGCGAGGGAGTGAGGGTGAGGGGCTTATGCGCTGGCTCCATTCTTCTATTGGCTAAGCCTTCATCCCATTAAGCAGCAACTCTGTCACTGGGCACGGTGGCTTGCGCCCGTAATCCCAGCTACTTGGGAGACTGATGTGGGAGGATCGCTTGAGCCCAGGAGGTGGAGACCAGCTTGGGTGATATATCGAGATCCCCATTTCAAAATGTCTCAGACAACAACAGCAACAAGAAGAACAAGAAGCATCAACTCCCCTGCACTTCTGGGTGCTCACACTTGGGCTGTAGAGTCATCAGGAAACCCTGCAGGAGGAGGGAGGAGGACACAGCGCTGTTGAGTTGTGCATGTGTGAAGTCAGGGGAGTTCCCACGGAGCTGCAGCAGGAGCCTGGTGAGGCTGGGGGGACCTAAGTGAAGCATCAGAATAATCTGGGGCTCACTAGCCCACCCTACAATCTGGAGCCTTGTCTCCTCCAGGCAGGAGGCTGGCGTTGAGGCAGAACAGTGGTACAGTGGCAGCAACAAAGAGGGGCTGGCTGGGGGCTGGAGGCTTACATCCCAGTGATCTCCATCAACACTCACCACTTTTTGATAAAGATAATTGACCTTTTTTCAATCTTATGGTGTTATGCAAACACAGCTTCAAGATGCCACTTCCAAATGATGGTGGCCCTTAAATCCTTTCCTATGGACTTTCTATAACCCCTGCTGGGCTGGGGGGATGGTTTAACCATCGGAGGTGTTGGAACCAGGGCAATCCCCACCCCACCCCACCCCAGAAGAGATTTAGTTCTCAGTGTCACCCTCAGCTCTGTCCCTCTTGCACTGTCCTTTCCCCAGACTTGGTGTCACTTCTCAAGATTGGATTCAGGGAAGGCAACCCAAAAGTTAGGAACAGCAGGAAGCTGCTGTCACCCCCAGGGCTGGGGGAGCCAAAGGATGAGATGTGATACCAGAGCCTTGGAGCTGGGACCCTCAGGTGGGAGCTGGGACTGCAGCAGGGCTACCCAGAAGGAGCCTGAGGGACAAAGGAGGGAGGGACATTTGGCAGGATTCAGAGCCATGGAGGAGACACAACTGCAGCCTGAGAAGCCATTTGATTTAGAAGGGGGAGAGATACCCTGGCTTTTCCCTCCCTCCCACCCTCAATCTCCAGCCAGGGTTCCAATAGGCTGACCCTAGACAGCAGTAAGATAGCAGGTGACACAGGGCAAAGGGCAAGCAGCCCTGCGGGACACAGAGCAGGGAAAGTGGGGAAAAGATCTCGGAGAACAGGCAGGTCACTGCACATACCTGCACTGGGCCTCATGCTGGGGGCCACTCAGGGGCTGTGGGGGGTAAAGATGGAAATGGGGGGACCCCTTCCCTTCCTTGTCTGGCCCCATTGCCTGTCCCTGCCACTCCTCTCAGCAATTACTTTGTAGTAAGTAGAGGATGGAGTAGAAGTAACAGAGCGCTGGGGAGTTTAGAGAAGAAGACAGGATGGATGAGCCCAGCTCGGCAGCTTCCTCTGCTTTCCAGGAATTATTTTCCTCTACTCCTCTTTGAGTATTTAAGCTTACAGGGGAGGCTCTGTCCTAGGGAAGGAGAGGCCTGCAGGTGTGTGCGTGCGTGTGTGTGTGTGCACACGAGTGCTCACACGGTGGGGGTGGGGGTAATGTAATTCAGAGGGTGTATTTAGAAGCCCTTTTGATTGAATAGCTCAGCTATATCCTCCAATTATTTTTTGGTTTTGTTTCACTTAAAGGGCTGACTTTTAAACCTCCATCTGTCTGACTTCTGTCTGTCAACTGGTTTCAAATTTGGGAAGGGAAGTGGGGTTCCTTTGGAAGCCCTTCAAACCCCCAGAAGTAGTTATCAATTACTGAGCACCTATTATGTGCTGGTCCTGTATCCAATGGCCTTGTTTAATCCTGAGGGAAGTACAGTTACTATTTTGTACGATTCCACATTATTCTGGAATGGAAGCTCATAGGATCAAGGCCTTGGTCTGTTTTCACTGTTCGACTCTCAGTGCTCCAGATGTTGCTTGACATATCATATGCTCAATACGTATTTGTTGAATGAACTTGTTAAATGAATGCCTATTTTATAGACATGGAGGCTCAAAGAGGTGGTGTGACTTGCCCAGGGTTACCCAGCTAGTAAGTGGAGGGGTCGGGGTCGAAACGCAGGCCGCCCGGCTGGGGCTCAGGCTGCTGACCGCCCTTTTCCTCAGGGGCCTTCACTTCTTGCCCACAGTGGTTCCAGACACCACCCAGACGCCACCTCTTCTGGGCCTGCCAGGTCTCCAGTGCCCAGACAGTGACTCAGGTGCCTCGAGGCCAGGGAGGGGGTGACGCTTGACAGTGCCCTGCCCAGGCTCTGGGTGGAGGGCATCAAGGTGGGGCGTGGGGTCCCAGCTTCTGGATCTGAATGGGGGCAGAGGTTTCTTTGGGGCCAGGTTTTGGGGCTGTCAGTGCCCCTTGGAAAGCATCCTTCAGCAACTCACACGAGGTGGGGTGAAGGCCTGTGAGAGGCCAGGAGGGAGGGCAGTGGGGCCTTCGCCTGCCAGGATGGCTGGGTATCCAGAGAGGCGGCCCCTGTCCCCTCCTGCCTGCCGTGCCAGCCAGCCCACCCTAGGCAGCTGTACGGCCATCTCCTGTGGGACCTTGTGAGGCCCTCCAGCTAGTAACCCTGCTGGCAGGCCCTGGCAGGCCTGGGTTGGACTGGGTGTGGGTGTGGGGAGGTGGCAACCCAGATCTCCTGGGGCAGCTGGGAGCACCACCCAGCCTGGCTCCTGGGGACTCCTCGGTGCAGGGGAATACTTTTATCCCTGACACTCCTAAAGCCAGGGTCCAATTACCTCAGGCAGACACAAGAGATAGGTTCCCAGCCTTAAGTGCCACCCAATAAATTTATTCCCTGGTCTCTGATGTGTCAGGAACATGCCTGCCTCCAAAGGTGTTTTCTCACCATTCCCTCCTCCTGGAACACCTCCTCCCCTGCTTGTCTGAATGTTGACATTCCTTCCAGCTTAGGTCACAGCCATCCAGAACCTATTCAGCCCGGGGAGCTCTCCCTCCTCTGGAGTCCGTCAGCACCTCCTCTCTGTTTCTATTACTCACTTGACACTCAGCATGGGCTGCCTTGGTACAACAGCACTTGGCTTCGTATTGATGTCCTATTTCCTCAACTAGATTTTAAAAAATTATGTATGTGAACAGTTACTATGTGTACATGTTTCAGAATTCAAAAGGTATCAAAGAGATTTATGAACAAGGTAACATCTCTTTCATCTTGTTCCCCTCTTGACAGCCACCACTGTTAACTTTTTTGTTAATGTTTCCTTCCAGAGACATCTACCTATATACAGGTTGAGTATCCCTTATCTGAAATGCTTTGGACCAGAAGTGTTTTGGACTTCAGAATTTTTTGGATTTTGGAATATTTGCATATACAAAATGAGATATCTTAGGGATGGGACCCCCCTAAGTCTAAATATGACATTCATTTATGTTTCATATATACCTTATACACAGAATCTGAAGGTAATTTTATACAATATTTCAAATAACTTTTTGCTTGAAACAAAGTTTTGGTATATGAGGTCAGGTGTGAATTTTCCACTTGTGGTGTCATGTCAGTGCTCAAAAAGTTTCAGATTTTGGAGCATTTCAGATTGTGGATTTTTGGATTAAGGATGCTCTACCTGTACGACTGTGTGTATACCCATTTAGAATACACTTTGTTCTACACCTTGTTTGTTCACTTAACAATAGATCTGGAAGATGGCCCATATCAGTACCTATAGCTATGCCTCATTCTTTTTGGTGATAAGATAATACTCCATTATATGGTGTACCATTATTTATTTAACCAGTCTGCTCTTAATGGGTATTTAGACTGTTTCCAATCTTTTGCTATTAAAAAGAATGCTGCAAGCCTTGTATATTCTTCTTGGCATATATATATGACCATAACTTCTTAGAATTGGAATTGCTGGGTCAAAGGTTATGCACCTTTCATTTTGATGTACCCCATTTTGCTCTGTTTAGAGGTTACACCAAATTAACTAGCTTACCACTACCAATTTATGAGAATGCCTGTGCCCACAGTCTTGCCCATAGAATGTATGAAACTTTTTGATCTTTGTCAATCATTCAGTAAGTGACACAAAGTATTTTGTTGCAGCTCTTGTTCATAATTCTCTTGTTATGAATGAGATTGAGATTTTCATGTGTTTAAAAGCCAGTACTTCCTCTTCTGTGAGCTCTCTGTGCCTTTACCCATTTAAAAATTGCTTTGTCTTTTACTAATTTGTTGGATTTTTTTTGTGAACAAAGGAAATTAACCCTTTGTTTGCTAGATGTGTTCCACATAATTTCCCTCAGTTGTCATTTGTCTGTATCCCAACTAGATTTTCATCTCCTGGAACACAGGGACTGGAATTTAAACCTCTCTGTATTCCTATCCTTAACACCAACATACATGGTAGGTGCTAGACAAATGTCTGTTAAGAGGAGCAAGAAGAAAAAGGCAGAGATTTGGAAGATTTTGGAGTGACCTAATCTAATCTACTCCTTCCTCTTATATCAAGGCTAAGCCCTGTCTTTGCCCTAGTCTTTATGTCAGTCAGGACTCTTGTAAACAGCAGAAGCTAACTCTGGCAAATTTTAAAACGCTGCTCCACCCACCTCCCAATTAGTGAGATACTGGGTAGCACACAGGATCAACACAAAGGCCAGCAAACAGGGCTCAGCAAACAGGCAGGCACCAAGGGAAGTGGGCAGACAGCACCACCGTCAAGGTTAGGGCACAGGACAGCCTGTGCAAGAGACTCTTATCCCCTCCACCCCCTGCAGTGAACCCCCAACTCAGGCACTGGGGCAACATTTCCTCCTCCAGACACCAGAGGTCGCTATGTTGGCCCAATAGCCACCAGCAGGGCTGCAGAAATGAATTCTCAACTGCCCCTGTTCCTCTGCGACTTGCTCTAGATTCAAAGTCCCAGTTGGAACACCTGATTGGCAGATAGTATGTCTTCTGCCTGCCCCCTTAGAGCTGAGAAGTCTGGGAGAGCAAGCCTGTGGCTTAGTGGAAGGTGGTGGCTTGCCTCCCATTAGGGCTGATGCAACCCGAATTACTCAAAAGTAGGCAGGAGCTTCAGATGGTGGGTGGCCAAGAAAACTGGACAAATGCACATCATCTTCTCTCATGTCCAGCTCAAGCCCTTCTCTTTGGTGAAGTGTGCCTGGGTCATCTAGCCTAAAATACTTTTCTGGACTCACGTAATCATTATTGCTTGGGCCAATCATAATGCCAGAGAGGATTGTACTAATAATGCCTACTATGTATTACTACTATGTCTGCTCTGATTTTCAAACAACCCTAGGCACTACCTTATATTTAGCGAGAAAAAACGGAGTCCTGAGAGGTCATCCCAAGTCTCATAGCAGTGCCAGGTTGTAAACTCAGGTCTATCTGTTTCCAAAGCCTTGGGGTTTCCCAGCAGCTGTACTGATGGGCTGGTATCTTATCAAGTTCCAGCTCTGTGAAGGCAGGGAGTGGGCCACATTCTTTAAACATTCTAGAAGCATCTAGTTTGTAGAATGCAGACATCCTTTATACATTCTGGAAGCATCTAGTTTGTAGAAAGTGCTCAACTAATGCTTGTGGATTGGCCTGGATAGTATCAAGCAGGAGCCAATTCTGGAAGGTTCCCTAACTCTCCCATGAGGCCTGAACCCAGGAATCATTTCGAGGTCAAACAGGCCTACTCAGGATGAGTTTGGGAAGACAGGAATCTGGGGAATTCCTTTTCACTGTTCCCTTTAACTTCACCTTCCCCAAACGTATGGAAACTGTCAACAAAGAGTTTGCATCTGTTCCTTATTTTATCATCCAATGGATATTTTTGAACCTGACCCCTGCCCTCATACAACCGTGAGAAAAAAGACACAATCTTGGCCCTGTGAAATTTACATTCTAAGGGGGAGGTGAATGGTAATCAAATAATTAAACCAATAAACCGTAATATGTGGCTCTGACAAGCGTGATGAAGGAAATGCCATGAGATGCTATAAAAGGCAAGTCTGACCTACTCCGGGAAGTCAGCGTAGCCTCTTTTGAGGACCTGGGGCTGAGGAGGGAGAAGAAGAAGGGGAGGAGTTAGGCCCTGGCGGGTAGTGTGTGAGTCCTTGAGGTCGGTCAGTAACCATGGATCGTCACCATGATTATAAGAAAGTGACAGAGGGACCCGGGGCTTGTTTGTGGGCTGCCCCTGCCTCTGTGTTTGTGCAAGTGCGTCACGCCTGGATGGAGGGGGCAGCTGTCTCCCAGGTCCCATCTGGGGATGACGTCGTCCCGGTGCAAGCCCAAAATAGCCGGCTCCTCCCCCTTCTCCCGGCAGCCCCTGCACCCCTCCCCCGCCCCCGGACCGGCAGAGCCGGCCTCCGCTCCGTGTCTAGTAGCTTCCGCGCCGCTGACGCATGCTTGCGCGCACAGCTGGGCCGGGCGTCCTACGCAGCAGCCGCGAGCCGGGCTGCGGGTGCCAGACGGTTCCCGGCGGGGGGCAGGGGCGGGGCGCCGCAGGAGGCCGAGGACTCCCGGCGGAGGAGGTGCGGCCGGGACCTTTGGTCAGGCTGGGGGCCCTGGGCCCGGCTGCTGGAGTTAGGGAGCCCCGATAGGGCTCCCCGGGCCTGGGCACCGAGATAGCCCTTGGCCCCGGCCTGCGAGGACAGATAAGGCTGCCGGAGGGAGCCTAGTCACTGGCCGCAAGCGGAATCGGCGGGCTCCGCTGCCACCTCGGAGCGCCTCCCGCCACCCCGGGGGTCTCCAGGGAGGGGCTCGTGGTTCTTTCTGCCTGAATCCTTCTCTCCTGCAGCCCCAAGGAGGCCGCCTGACGACTGACAGTTGCCATGGCATCCTACTATGAGATCCTAGATGTGCCGCGAAGTGCGTCCGCTGATGACATCAAGAAGGCGTAAGTGCCTCCATGTGCATCAGAAAACCTCTCACCCTTCACCGCCCACCACATGGGACACTTCAGAGTGACACCTATAGGTGTCTAAGGGAACTAGATCGTTATAAAGCATTGGAGGGGGGGCTCCCTCGGAGTGACACTTGTAGGGGGGAGGGAGACCCCTAGAAGAGCATAAGAAGGGCCAGAGTAAAGGCGCTCTGCTGGGAGCTGCTCTGTGGGTCATTCTCCAGTGGACCATCCCCTCCGGTCCCCTCCCCTCCCTGCTACTCCTCCCCCAACCCTGGCCCGTGGGCTTTCTCAGGGTGCAGTGCAGAGATGCCTAGGCTCTGTGAGGAGGAGGGGCCAGTGTCCCTGTGCTGTGAGTGGCCACACGTGCCCCCAACCTTTGCAGCCTGGTCCAGTGGCCCCAGGGAGAGGTTAGGGCCCGGCTTTCTCACTCTTGCATTACCATCTGCTCATACATGAAGTCCCAGCACTGGCAGCAGAGGAGGGACAGAGGAGCTCCGTTAACACATGCCAGCAGAGGCAGACCTGGCAGCCGGGGTGGCTGGGGTCCAGTGGTGAAAGGATAACGTTGGGCTAGTGGGAAAATGGGTCGCTCAATTCCCTGGTGGGAAGTGCCTGCATTTGTCCCCTGACCCTCCCCTCTGAACCCACTTCCTGCAGGTACCGGCGGAAGGCTCTCCAGTGGCACCCAGACAAGAACCCAGATAATAAAGAGTTTGCTGAGAGGAAATTTAAGGAAGTGGCGGAGGCATATGAAGTGCTGTCGGACAGTAAGGGCTGGGGGCAAGGCAGGGCCCAGCATACGACCCCCACTTCACACCCCGTCTCACGCCTTCCCAAAGCCATGCCTCTGCCACCCCAGTCTTTTTCCAACCTGACATTTAAGTACCTCCCCCTTCCCCAGGGACAGCTCAGTGTCTACTCCCCAGAGTCTGGTAGGCGTGGCCTGGGTCCTGGCAGGGGAAGGAGGCAGGGCAGGTAACCGATGTGTGCTGAGCTCCTCTGTGCCGGGTGTAATCTCCGTGAGTCCTCACAGCCATCCTACCAGGCAGGTTTTATCACTCCCATTTTACAGGTGAGGAAACTGAGGCTGAGAGGTGAAATAACTTGCTCAAGGCCACATAGAGCTGGAATATGAATCCATGTCTGTCTTTTATTCATTCATTCTAAAAGAATTCACTGAGTGCTGTTAGTGCCAGGTGCTTGCTGGGTACCAGGGAAACAGTGGAGGACAAGCAGGCACTTTCCCCGTCCTGAGGGTTATATTCTGGTCCGGGAGACCAACGCTAACCAGGCGTACACATCAACACGGTTCTAGACGGTGAAGAGTATTCCAAGGAGAGAAGTGAGTGATGTGATAGGGAGTAATGGGCACCTGTTTTGTTATGGTGGTCACAGAAGGCCTCTCTTAGGAGGTGACACTTAGGCTAAGCCCCAATTAATAATAACATAGTAACAATTAGCTAAGATTTATTGAACACTTCCTATGTGTCAGGCACTATGCCTAGCAGTTTACATGGATTATCTCCTTTGCTATTTGCAGTAACCTATGAGGTAGGTGCTGTGATTACATTCATTTTACAGATGAGAAGGAGCCAGCTGTGTGAGAGCTGAGCTGCTATTAAAACCTGTGGCTTGTGTCCTTGGGGCACCCTGCTGTCCCCTAAGTGTCAGTCTCTCGGCAATCCTCTGAGGGTCCTAGTTTGGGAGGGGAGGCCATCATCCCAGAGGGAGGGAGAAATGACCTGGTCTCTTTTTGCAGAGCATAAGCGGGAAATCTATGACCGCTATGGCCGGGAAGGGCTGACAGGGGCAGGTAGGTGGAGGGGTGGGGCCCGGGGATGGAAGTGGGAGAGGGAGGGAAGTGGACGCCTCTGTCTGAGGCTCCTGGCTGTGCCCTAAGCCCCATCCTTGTCCTACTTATCCTCTAGGAACTGGCCCACCTCGGGCGGAAGCTGGCAGTGGTGGGCCTGGCTTCACCTTCACCTTCCGCAGCCCGGAGGAGGTCTTCCGGGAGTTCTTCGGGAGTGGGGACCCTTTTGCAGAGCTCTTTGGTGAGTGGACTCAGGAGGCTCAACTTCCCCATCTCGGCCTGTCCTTCCTTCGGCTGGGAGCCCCTTAGGTGGGAGCCTGAGAGGGAAGGAGAATGGCACACACAGAAGATTTTGGGGGGCTGAGTCCAGCGAAAACTGGGACAGAACCTCACAGAGGCCAGAACCCAAGTGACCCAGTAGTGACACTTCACAGACTCGCCTTATCAAATGACAGCAACAATAGTACATTGTTAGACCTCCACAATAACAGCCATGAAAGCAAGACTCACAGCATCATGTGAGAATAATAACATTACACATAGCAACAGATACCATTTTTTGAACGATTAATGTGTGCCAAGTATTTTACATCTTCTAATCCTCTGTCAAACCCAGAGGGACGGGTAATTTTATCCCCATTTGCAGATAAGAAAATTGAGGCACAAATAGCATGCTTAGAGTCACACGGCAAGTGGCAGAGCTGGGACTCCCAGCTGTGTCTGCCTGTCATCACATCGTGATTGCCTGCCTATACTGAGAGAACACTCTGCCCTCCCTCCCTCCCTCTCTCTTTCCCTTCCCTCTTCCTTCCTTTATTCTTTATTGTGGACAGAACTAACCAGTGAATGTTCCCACATGCAATGTTAAAGAGGAATTTAATTTGTAAATAAACCCAACCAAAAATGGAAAAAAATCAGAAATGTACCCATTGCTTAGAAGTTTATATTTCTAGATTTAGAAGTGGGGTTCACACACCTCTGGGGGGAAATCTCTTCACCAGATAACTGTTAATCTGCTTACTTGTTACAGATGAGCTGGGCCCCTTCTCGGAGCTTCAGAACCGGGGTTCACGACCCTCGGGTTCCTTCTTTACCTTCTCTTCCTCCTTCCCTGGGCACTCTGGTAAGCGCTGTCCCTCCCACTTTTTCGAGCTCTGAGTCCTGGAACCCCTGGTGTCAGCTTGTTACTTTTCCAAGTACCCTCCATAGCTGGAGCCCTGCCTCTCGAAGCTGTGTGGGAGGCTCCACTGGGGTTCCTGGCCCTTGGTGACTGCAGCAGGCAGTGTTACAGCCTTTGTCTAACCACCTCTCCTCCTCCTCCTCCTTTGTCTCGATGCCAGATTTCTCCTCCTCATCTTTCTCCTTCAGTCCTGGGGCTGGTGCTTTTCGCTCTGTTTCTACATCTACCACCTTTGTCCAAGGACGCCGCATCACGACACGCAGGTGAGAGTTCCCTCCGGGGGCCATACAGTGGGGCAGGGTCTGCGGTGTAGCCGTGAGCTGTGTACAAATAGGTCAGCTCTTTGAGGGCAGGGCCCAGTCTGTACTGTCCAATGTGGTGGCCAGAGTGGGACCAGTGCCTACAGGATTCAGTCTTTGCTTGTTGCCTGAACTGTGCTGTCTCCCACAGAATCATGGAGAACGGGCAGGAGCGAGTGGAAGTGGAGGAGGATGGGCAGCTGAAGTCAATCACAATCAATGGTGCGGAGTGGCTCTGCCACCTAGGCCCTGGCAGGAAGCCCCAGCCCCTGTCCCTAAATCCCCCTCCCCAGACTGCTGCTCTCTGAACTCCCTTGGGGCTGGGAGGGAGTGGCAGCCACAGGCCAGACTGGCAGGGTTAGAGATGGTGATCCTAGGGGAGTCTGAGAGGGCTGGCTAGTCACCATGACCATGAGGGGGTTGCCTTACATTTGCAAAGCACTTGCACACATGTGCCATTCCCTGTATTCCTAAAGCAGCCAGGGAAATAAGCATGGCAGATGGTGACCCCCCAGTTTTTATCTGAGGAGACTGCACTGCAGCATGCTTAAATGACCCTAGCTTCCAAGTAGCCCAGGCCCAACACTCTTTCCTATCAAACAAGGGATAAGCCAAGAGTCAAACTCAGGATGCACGATTCTTGGAGTGGAACTTTTTGCACCACACTATGCTGTGCAGGGTTGTCGCCATGGCTAACCTTTCATGTCTGCTGGCCAAGCACTTCTCATGGGTTGTCTTATTTAATCATTGGAACAATTTGAGTAGGTAAGCACTATCCTCATCTCACTTTATAAATGAGGAAAGAGAGGTGCAGGGAGGTTGAGTAACTTGCCCAAGGAGACTAGCTCCCACCTGGTGCAGCTGAGTGCCTCCCCGTGCTCATAGTGACCACCCCAGGTGCCCGGATGCAGGTGCACCAATTCCAAATGAGAGACTGTAAGGGGTCAAACCCTGGCCTGGGTTGGGGCTTCATGGTGGCTGTGACTCTTGCAGGTGTCCCAGATGACCTGGCACTGGGCTTGGAGCTGAGCCGTCGTGAGCAGCAACAGTCAGTCACCTCCAGGTCCGGGGGCGCTCAGGTCCGGCAGACGGCTGTTGCACGCCCGTCTGACAGTGACCTCTCTGAGGATGAGGACCTGCAGCTTGCCATGGCCTACAGCCTGTCAGAGATGGAGGCAGCTGGGAAGAAACCGGCAGGTGGGCGGGAGGCACAGCGACGACGGCAGGGGCGGCCCAAGGCCCAGCACCAAGATCCAGGCACAGGGGGGACCCATGAGGGTGTAAGGGGTGAGGCGGCCAAACCCAGCCCATCCCCAGAGGAGAAGGCCTCCCGCTGCCTCATCCTCTGAACACCAGGCCCAGCGCGGCCTGATTCGGGTCATGACTGGGGTCTGGCTCACTGCTGGGAGAGTGGAGAGGAGCACGGCTGAGTTGCAGGAGCCTGTCTCCAACTCCGTGCTCCCTCCGCAAGCTTCCCTTCCAGGCCCACCTGCACTCCGGTGTGGACTTGAGATTTTCTGTGCTCAGCCCAGGCCTGATAGGTCCCTGGGTGCAGCCCAGGTTGGGGGGCATCAGGGCAGTCAAAGGGCCCGAGGAGCCAGGATGCACTTACTGGAAGGGAAATTCCTGAGGGGTAATCAGTGGTTTGGGCGGGGCCTTTTGTGCCCAGGTCCACTGCCACCTGTGTTGCTGATGGTGTCAAGGAAGGAGGACTTGGCCTGGGTTCTCTGAGCCCAAGTTGGCAGCTCCACTGGGGAGCAGTGCGGGCTCTCCTTGTCCAGCTGCAGACACCCCCATCCTGGTTTCTGTGCAGTGTTGAGCTCTGACCGTCTCTGTTGCTTCCCTTCTGGTGCCGCTTCTTCCTCCCACTCTTCTCTCTGCAACTCCCTGCCGGCCGCATCGCTTGCTTTCACGGCCACTCATCTGGCTAGGACTCCCTTCTCCTTCCTTCCCCGAGAAGGCCTCAGTGTGGCGAGGAAGATGCTGGGGCCCGTAGGGCCATGAGGTCTTCCGGGGAGGCTAGCTGGGTGGGGCGGGAGCCTCTCCGCTGTCCAGATTCAGAGCCGGAGTCCACTCCTCCTCCCTTCCTCTTGCTGCCTCAGCCTGCCCTCAGCCTTGGGACTAGGCAGAGGTGAGGCTGGCTAACCCTGAAGAGGTGGGATAGGGCCAGGGTGACCCAGGAGGGAGGCCTAGGAGGGGACTGTACGCTGTGTTACTTCCCCACCATGCATCAGGGCTCAGGGAGAGGCCACACGGCTAGCCCAGGTCTGCATGCTCGGCTCCATCCTCCAAGGCTTGCTGCTGACCCTCTCTCCTGTCACCCCGCCCCCGCTCTCTTCCCAGATGTGTTCTGAGCTGGATGTCCGGGATCCAGAGTTGCAGCACAGTTACAACAGGACAGCGCCCTCCCCCCATGCGCTGGGAGGGGCCTCTCCATTCCTCTCTCACCCATGCTGAGTGTAGAACTGGGGCCTGGGTGGTGGGTGGGGGCCGGGTGGGAGGCGTCATAGTTGTAGCCTGTGCACGCTCTTCCCTGGGTGTCTGGTGCTGGCTCTTGGGGACTACAAATCCCAGAATACAATGCACCCAGCCTCATTTCTGATAGGTCACGCTTGGGGGGAAGTGGTGCGGGTTTACGGAGCTGTGCATCTTGGGACATGTTCCAGCCCAGGTCGGCCTGTCACTTGCTGCCAGGCAGGGAGATCGTGTCTTTTGATTTGTCCCTGGAAGGGTGGTAAGAATGTGGATGACGGGGGAATGAGCAGAGATCCTCGGTTCCCCTGACACATCTTGCTAGCCCCAGGGTTAGAGTGGGCAAATCAAAGCCCTGCAGCATCTGGGTGAGGTTCTTTTCCTGTGGGCAGCCTGGGGTCCGAGGAACAAGCCAGGGCAGTAGCATGTCTGACTAAGCAGGGTGGGGCCCCAGAAGGCTGAATGGCGTGGGCGGGCAGAGAGCCTGGAAGGGAAGGCCGCCTCGTCGGGGGTGTGTGTGTGTGGCTGGGATTGGCATGTGATGGGAGCTCCGGGCATGCCGCTGCTTGTATGGCTTTCTGTGGCCTCTGACCCTGCTGCCCATTCTTTCTCTCCACCATCACAGACGAGCCGCCTCTCCTCCTCCCTGCCTGGGGAGCCCCGTGGCCAGGGAGGGGAGTGGTGGAGCCAGCCCTGTAACATTGAGCCTCAGAGACCTATCAAAGCCAGCAGGGCTGAGCTTAGGCCAAGGGAAACACTGGAAGTCAATAAAGCTGAGTTTTGAGAGCTCAGTGGTACGCTGTGTTCTTGTGCTCCTAACTTTCCAAGGGGGCCCAGGAGGGGCCCTGTGGGACCAGTGGGTGACACTTCAGGCCTCACACTTCCCTTTATGCCCAAAAGGAGGTTTGGGCCTTGCCAGTTGATAGGTCACTCTCCCCAAGTATGTCATGGAACCCCAAGAACTGCTTATATTCTTTGTCTTCACCTCTTGGGGGCCCACAGCAGATTCCCCTGGCACCTGCCACCCGGTACTCCACAGCATAGCTCGGATCAGACTAAGGGAACACTTGATGGACCTTGATGGAGAGCGCAGGAAGCCGATATCACATGGCGAAACCTTTAAACCGTACATACCCCCAAGACCCATAGACAGCCCCTCGGCAGGTTTCCTTAGTTCACAGCCAGAGCTGTGGGCCAGGGGCGCATGGAGTGGTGCAGGTCTGCCCTCCGCCCCAGGGTCAGGCCCCAAATTCATCAGGGGCCAGGGAGGAAAAAGCCAGGCACCCCTCCCCTGCTGTTTCCAGCCCCGGGACAAGCACCTTCCGTTGTCAGGCAGGGCTCAGGGGCTTCCCACGGCCTCCCTTCCACTCTAGGTGGGCTCTCTGCTTCTCCCTCAATAGCCGAAGGGCCCATGATGTATCTTCCTCAAAGCCATGAGGCAGCCTGGCCTGAAAGAGGAATTTCAAGGCTCCATCCTGATAGGGCATCTGCGGAAGCTTGCAGCATGGCCGGACCGGCGGAGGACCTGCGGTCTGCGGTCTGCTCCCTTCGCTCCCTATTTCTTGTTTGAGGGGACTGTGCCTCAGCATGGCTAAGTGGCCCTAACCCCCAAGTAGCTCCAGGCCCAAGGCACTTTTCACTTTGTTTCTGTGTCCTCCTTTGTCCAAGGATACCTCCTGACAGGCAGGTAAGAGCACCTTCAGGACAGGGTGGAGGGTTCTGGGAGCTGGGGCATGACAGAAAGGGAGAAAGTGTCCTTTACCCTTGTGAACGCCTGTCTGCAATCGCACAGCCCTGGCTTAGAGTCACTATCAGAGCTTTGCTGCAGCTTTGCCTAAGGTGTGGCAGGCACTTTACCAGTATCAGCCTGCTCAGTCCTAACCACAGTCCTGCACTGCATCCATTACTCCTGAGGCTGAAGGGCACAAGGCAGCTGCCAAGAACCGAGAGGAGAGGCTGCAGAGAGGTTAAGCTGCCTGCGTTCGAGTTCTACCTCCACCACTTACATGTCGTGTTACCTTGGGCCAGTTCTGTGCCTCAGTCTCTTCATCTGTGAAATGGGGCTAATCATTGGTAGTGTTGTGGAGAATAAATAAGCTAATGTACGTAAAGCATCTTGGAGACTGCCACACGGGAGACACAGAGTAAAGGAACGGCTACCTCACTGCTATGAGCTCTTTTTCAGACCCAGGAGAGCCCGGCTGGTGGCTGGTGCTCTCCTGTCCCACCCTGCACCTCCTGAGAGAGGCAGCAGGGCTGGCACTGAGGCGGGGGGTGGAGTCTGGAAGCGGAGCAGACAGAACCGCGTGGGAGTCTGGGTTGCAGCTGCACAGACAACACACTAACTTTATTCACATTGATACAAAAGTAGATTTTTCTAGAAATGTTCTCTAGTGCCAGAAGGAGCGAGGTTGAGCGTGGCAGGGGTGGCGGTGGGAGGAGGCCTGAGTGTGGGGGCAGGGGGAGCACGGGTCAAAGAGGCAGGCTGGGGCAGCTGGGGCAAGAAGGCAGGAGGAGCTGGGGCTGGTGACCCTCCACCCTGTTCCGTCCGCACTGGAGCGTTGGGGGTCCATACAAACATGGCAGGGGCATCCCGAACCATGGGAGCAGGGCCAGGGGACTTAGGCAGGAGAAGGCCCTGGGTAGAACTGCCGCCCTGCTGCCCTCATCCTCTGCTCTCCCTCTGGCTGCCCACTGCCCTGTGGGATGCCCTGGACCGTGCATGCGAGAGGCTGGGGGCCCTGCCTCTTCCCACTTCCGCTTCCTCCACACTCCTCTTGGAAGGGCTGGGCATGCCCAGGAGAGCCAGGGTAGCAGGTGGGGGAGCGGGAAGTCAGCACACAGATAGATGCTCATACAGGCAAAGGGGAAACGGAGGCTGGGCTGCCCACCAAGGGGCCCCGGGGGTCTCACTGGGGCAGGGCCTTGAGGATGGCATTCACCTCCTCCGCCACAGCTGTCAGGGCAAATTCAAACTGGTCCTAGGGAAGGGCAGTGGCAGGAGGGTCATGGAGAGGCCTGGCCTCTGCTCCTGCCCCAAGGGGACCTCGGGGGCGCTGCACAGGTCCCTTGGGAGGAGAGGGAGTCATGCTGGAGGAGGGGGAGGCAGACGGGAGAGGCAGGTTGCTGCTGGTGTCCCCGGGTGGCCAAGAAGTGGGTGCTAGGGGAGGGTGGGAGCCGGGGTCAGGCCAGGGAGGCATGGTCACCTTAGAGCGGACGAGGCCAGGCCGCTGGTCACGGACATGCTCCAGGGTGGCAGCGATGTCGATCTCCTTCACTCCTGGAGATGGGGGCAGGGCACAGGAGGGTTGCTAAGAGGGTGGCCAGAACAGGATACGACCCAAGAAGCCTGGGGCACCGTGGGGTGGGAGACTTGGAGGATTGGCTAAAGCCTGGAGGTGTGACACCCTGCTCTTCTGTGAGCTCCTGGGACTCTGAGTGCTGGGGAGACTCTAAAAGGGCCTGGGGGCTCCAGGCACTGTGGGAACACTCCTTACCTTTTGCCATGCGGTTCAGTACCATGTCGATTAGGATATAGGTGCCAGTTCTCCCTGCACCATCACTGAAACAATAGTTCGTGACAGGTTCAGCTTGTGACCCAACAGGAAGGGGGAGGGACAGAGGAGACATGGAGGCTTGGGGTGGGGAGGACACTGGCTGATCCACTACGGTTGGCTTGGGGACGGCGTGAGTGGGCTGAGGATGAGGGAAAGGTCATTGCACCTGGGTCTCAGGACTTGGGCCTTGAGTAGGAAGCCTGTGACCCGTGGGTGTCACTTGGGCAATGGAACCACCAAGAAGGAGAGTGTAGCTCAGCCCTGAGGTGGAGGCAGCAGGAGGGAGTGGGAACGGGCCTTGCCAGCTGGTGACTGGGCTTTGTTCAGACAAGCTTTTGTGTAAAGGGCCAGAGAGTAAATAGCGTTGACACTGTGGGCTACATATGGTTTGTCACATGTTCTTCTTTTTTATTCGACCACTTAAAAATGTGAACACCATTCTTAGCTCATGGGCCATTAATAAAACAGGCAGTGTGCGAGATTTGGCCCATGGGCTGTTGTTTGCTGGTATCAAGGGGACAGGCAGGCAATGTGCATGGCAGATGCACATGGGGACCAGAGAGAGGGGAAGGAATCAGGAGGCCCCACCCCAGGGCCCTCTGGCCTGAGCCACACTGTCCCTTTCTGTCCCTACCCACCTGCAGTGCACGATGATGGGGCAGGAGCGGCCCCGGTAGCACTTGTTCACCTTCCTGCAACAAGAAATGAGTGTGAGGGCCAGTGGGCACCAGCAGGGGGGGAAGGGGAGCTGAAACACACATCATGGGCCTCTCTTTCTTCTTTTCTCCCCAGCTGCCCAGGGTGGGGGTGGTGGGAGAGGGCCAGAGGAGGGAGTCAGAGCTGCAGACAAAGAATCAGAGCTGGTGTGGGTGGCACTGGGTTTGCCTTGTCACTTATGAGCTACGTGCCCAAGCTATGCACCTGGAACAACTGATTTAAACTCTTTGAGCCTCAGTCTTCTTAACTGTAAAAGGTGGGCAATAATAATAGTAACTTTCTCCTTAGGGTTCTTACAATGGTTACATGAGATAATCCATGTAAAGAACTAAGTGAAAGGTCTGGCACAAAGTAGGTGCTCAATAAATAGCTACTATTAATGACAATATGTAAGACTGTTAACAGCTGCCTCTACCGGAAGTCCAAGGGGGAGGCTTCCTGGTGACTTCCAGGGTGTCTTGCCACATCCCTACTCAGCGCCTCTGCCATCCTCTACAACCACCCAGGCTATTTTCTTCTCTACTCAGGCTCCTAGTGGCCCTCACCAGCTGTGATGTCAGTTCGCCCTGGGCACAGAGTTCCCCTGGCCAGGGGAGGACAGCCCCTCAACTCTGAATACTGTGCTGCTGCCTGTGGAGCAGCTTCACCTCAGCATGGGCATTCTGTGGCTGAGTTATATTCCGACTTGGGGTCCACTTGGACCCTAGACCCTTGTCTGCTGCCCCTGAGCACAGCTCAGCAAGGAGCAGAGGGTTTGTGCCCTCTCTCAGTGGCCCTGTCTAACCTGCCCTTGTCCCTATGACCTTCTGCTTTGAGAGTCACCTGTGGACTCCTGCTGTCCGCTCTGGGCCAGGACTAGGGAAGACCTTCTTAGGGGTTATCAGATTGTTCCAGGGGAAGCTTGGAACTTAGCGGTCCTCCAGCTAAGGGGCCAGGTGACTTAGAACAGTTTTACAGGCGATCACATGGTTTTCTAGCACACTGTCTTGTATGTCAGCGGGCTGGGGTTGAACAGTAGTCACAATAGTGGTTTCCACTCATTTAATAATAATGATAATAGGTAGTATCTAGAATAGTTAATTCTATTCTAGAGCCCTTGTTATGAGCCAGGCTTAACTAGATTTCACATACTCCACTCTGTTAAACCTCATAACAACCCTCTTAAGTGTCATCATCCTTATCTCACAGGTAAGGGAACAGTGGGAGGTCAAAGAACAATCTCAGGGTCCCTTTCTAGGACTTCTTTTGTTAATTTGACTTCCCTCTGGTGGACCGTCACCAAACTGCATTTATTAAGCAACAATTAATTTGTTCTGTATGACTAATGCCAACTAAGTTTACATTATTCAGGCCCAAAGCAAAGAAACCTTTTAGCTTACCTGGTCCAGCCTTAAAACAGACCCATGCACTAGTTCCATCAAGATTTTTTAAACAGAAAAAGGAGATAGCTCCTCTACCCTGGCATTGCTTTCAAGATGCTTCTGCCTCAGGCCCCAGGGACCCCAGTTAGAAAGCATTGTCTTGAGGTTCAGAAGCTACACCCAGGTCCCCACCCCCAGCTCTGCTTCTCTGCCCAGCACCTACAGACCTCAGGCCAGCTTGGCAAGGGACAGAGAAGCAGGAGAAGGCTGCAGTGTGGGCGGGGCGCCTGCCTGTGGTGGCAGGCTTCCCAGCCACCTGTCTGGGGCAGGGAAAGGCGGGAGATGCCGGAGGCCTGGCCTGGTGTGGGAGTCAGAACAGGGTAAGCCTCCTGTCTCAGCCCCCACCTGCTCCACCGAGTCCTCAATATCTCTGAAGATCCTCTGCACTCCCTTTGACAGTCTTTGCCTCTTCCCTGTGTCCCCAGCCCCACTGTCCTGTCTGTCCATGCAGCAGCCACACCTGCCAATGATCACTTTTGTGACTATGCAACTGGAGTGAGAATACTAGCTGCAGATCACAAAAATGACACTGGCAGCCGTGAGGGAGAGGGAGAGAAAGAGGCAAGAAGGGAGAGGGAAGGTCAGGGACAGGAAGAGACAGAGACAAAGAGAGGCAGAGATAAATAGAGGCAGGGAAGAGAAGTGGAGAAAATCAGGGGAGGAGGAGGGAGAGAAGAGACAGAACAAGGGAGAGGTGCCAAGAGGGAGAAATGTAGACAGAGGGAAAAGAGTGAGACAGGGAGAGAGAGAGAGAGAGAGAGAGAGAGAGAGAGAGAGAGAGAGAGAGAGAGAGAGAGAGAGAGAGAGATGGGGGAGAGAGAAGAGGAAAACGAAGAAAGAGAAAACGGGGAAGAATGAAAGGGAGAGAAATACAAATAGCGGTAAAGAGATGGGGAGAGGGATAAAGAAGGGAAGATGGTAGGAGGGAGAGATGGAGGGAGTAGCAAGGACTGAGCACAGTGCTGGGGCCTGGGGAGAGCAGGACAGACGGAGAGAGAAAGAGACTGGAAGCAGAGGCCAAGGAGAGGGAGCCAACAAGGGAGGGAGGGGGGCTGGAAATAAGGCAGGCTCTTCTCCAGGGAAGCAGGTGGGGAAGGGGGCAGACAGAGAGGCAGGGAGGAGGAGAGGGCGTGAGCGGGAGCGGGCAGAGCAGCAGAGTGAGACCAGACACGGAGCTGGCCCACGCGGGTGGGGAGGCGTGCGGCGTGGGCACGGCCAGACGGACCACCCTTCGTGGTTTTGGGGGCGGGAGGGTGGGGTCTGGAAGGCTCACACCTGGGGGCCCAGGAGGAGCCGGTGGGGCAGCCCGGGTCCCGGCCCCCGGCTCGGGTGCCGCTCTCTGCCCAGGCTCCTGGGTGCCTGCCCCGGGCGGTCCCACGCCGGCGCCCCGCAGCCGGGCTGCGCGCCCGCGCTCACCTGCGGAAGTCCAGCAGGGGCCGGGTGGAGGCCGGGGTGCCCTCTGCCGGCCAGCTGAGGAAGTGGAACTGCGTGAGCGTGCGCGTCTCCTGGGTCTGCACGTTCTTCAGGTAGAAGCTGCGCACCAGGAAGTCCTCGCACCAGATGTGCTCCGACACCAGGTTCACCTGCCGAGGGGGGCCCAGGCCTGAGCGCGCAGGGGCGCCCCCAGCTCCACGTCTGCGTGCACGCTCCTCGCGACCTTCTCAGGCGGGATCAAATTCCAAGTCCTTCAGGAAGCGTACCCACCCACTGCCCCAACGGTCCCAGCTGTCCCCAGGAAAAAACCCTGGCTGGCTGTCACTTATCTGTTGCTCAGGACTACTGGTAGCCTTCCCACCTAGACACCACTATTGCTGTGAGCTGCTTGAGGTCAGAGTTTCTCTGTCCTCTTCCTCGCAGGGTCTACCAAAATGTCGTGCTACACATACCACAAATGTTGATGAAATTCTATATTTTTATTTAATTTTTTTCATTAACCATGAGCAGGACCAATAAAAGACTTTTTAGAAAGACTGTTGAGCACTCACTTGGTGATGAAAAACTACTATCCAGGCTCATCTGGTGATAAGAAGGTTCAGTTGTGTTATTAAGTTCTGTTATCTTACAGGAAAGTCACCTGCTCCCGTGTGTCTAGAATCTCTTCCTCCTTCCCCCACTTTGCTTCTGCCCAGTTCCTCCCTACTTACCCTCTCTCCAAATGAAAAAGTTTGCTTCCATTTTCTTTTCTTTATTTATTTGCAATGGGATCTGTCGCCCAGGCTAGAGTGCAGTGGCCCAATCACAGCTCACTGCAGCCTGGGACTCTTGACGGCTGATGATCCTCCAGCCTCAGTCTCCCAAGCAGCTACAGCTGTGCACCACCACACAGGGCTAATTTATTATTATTATTATTGTTACTTGTAGAGATAGGGTCTCACTCTGTTGCCCAGGCTGGTCTCAAACTCCTGGGCTCAAGCGATCCTCATGCTTTGGCCTCCCAAAGTGTTGGGATTACAGGTGTGAGTCACCATGCCAGGCCTGTTTCTATTTTATATAAGCAACATATGTGACTGGTGGTATTTCTTTCTTTTTTTGGTCACCAGGCAAATCACAGCTAAGTTAGGCTCAATTAAAATAAGTCCTAAATCTTGGTCTTTAAGTTTGCTTATTTTCCTTGTCTCATATACTCTTTGCTCTTAGCTTCTTACCTCAGTTATGGTGATTTCATAGTTTTATTTCTGTACCTTTATGATAAGTCCCTACAAATACTTTTTGACCCTGGACAGGACACACATATATGTATATGCATGTGAATATATATGGTATGCACATATACATTTGTATACATATATTCATATATGTATTAATAGGCCATTAATTCCCCACACCCATTGTCCCCTTGCTGTGGGGTCCTGCTGACCTCATATACGTGGTAGAGGGAGGAGCCCTCATCTGGCCAGTAGCGGTCACACTGCTTGACACCATCCTCCACCAGCGGGGTCAGCATGACAATGACGGTGCAGCCACTCTCCCACACCATCTGGGGATAGAGACCCAGGTGAGCTCCACTGTAACCTTCCTGGGACCTGGCTGGCCTTGGCTAGCCACAAGGACCCTACAGAAGTCCTCCCTCCAAGAACCCACCTGCCAGAAGTCTGCGATGGTATGGGACAGCGGGCCCTGAGTGGCTATGTAGGCCGGCATCCGAGGGTCGTGCTCAATCTGGGGGCAGGGAAGATATGTCAGAAGCCAGAATAGGAAATGCCACTAGGGAGAGGCTTGGTTAAAGGGAGGAGGCTAGGGTCTGGGAAGGCTGAAAATCCCCATTTCCATGCTAGGATATCAGGCCCCTCAATTGCAGTGACCACAAGGGAATGGATAGGGGCAGGATAAAGGTGGGCCAGGGGTGGGGGCTGGAGTCAAGGACACTCACGATGGGGCTGGCGTTGATATAATCGCTCCGAGAAGGGCTGCTTTCCACTTTCAGTTTGATGCGGGCATGGTCATCTGCACAGAGCCCACATCCCACCCCAGATGGCCCTCCGGTCACTGGAGTCCTGGCATCTCTGCCACTCAGCCTGAGCCAGGAGCCCAGCCCTCCCCCAAGCCCTCCAGAGCTCCCAGCAGAGGCAAGGCTGAGCCAGGTTGGCCAGTAGGGCTCACTCACAGGGCAAGAAGTCGGGATTGCGGTTCTTTTTGAAGTTGCCCTCCCCCTGCGCAGTGGCACAGGTGTTTGGCTCTGCTTGGTAGGCGCACAGGGCCTGCCACTCCTTGGCCAGGCGGTCCCGGTTCCTCAGGTGGTCCTCCATGTATGCCTGCAGGGGCAGTACAGCCCGGCTCTGGCCCACATCGCCAGTCCTGCCTCTCCCACCATGCTGCCCCCTCACCCCTTCTGGGCCCAGGCCCTGTCCTGACCAGAATCATGTGTCCCGTGGAGATGTCCATGTTGGCCTGGGCAGGCTCCTCGCACCAGGACGGTGTGCTGCTGTGGGAGCTGGGGCTGGCCTGGGCCGCGTCGCTGAACTGTGAGGACACACTGCTCACCCTCGAAGGCTCCGGAGGACCCTCTGCCCGGTTGAACAGGGACTTTGTGGCCATGTGCTGGCGGCACAGGTCCTGCAGAGGAAGGATCAAGTGAGGTCCAAGAGTCCCCTGAGGCCTTTCAACAGGGCCCTGGGTTCAAGTATGAGCCCTGGGCTTGCCCTTGATTGGTTTTAAATGAAATCCATCCTCTCTGGGGTAGGATATTCTGCCCCGGCCCTCATCCTTTTCAGGGCAGTTCTGCTTGGATGATGCTTATGACAACCTCAGATATGACAGAGTGGAATCCCAGAACCCCAGAATCATAGCTCTGGGAAGAAGCTTAAGAACCATCTGCTCCCAATTCTCATCCATTCAGAAATGCCCCCACAGTACCCCCACTGGGGCTCTGCGGCCTCCGCCTGGACATTCCCAGGGAGGGGGCTCACTCCCCGTTCAGCTCCCACCCTTACTCCACACAAGACCTAGACTCCCAGGCCCCTTGCATTCCCTCTCAACAAGCTTCTGGGGCTGCACACCTGGTACTCAAAAGTAGTGTCACCATGGGCCCCCTCAGGCCCCAGGGCTGCCAGACGCTCCTTGTCCCGCTGCCGTGCATGCTGACGCACACACAGGGCCACAGCCAGAGCCACCAGTAGCCCAGCCACGCCTGCCAGGGCCACCAGAGTTAGCAGCACTGAGCGCATGGGAGAGGTGCTGTGTGCTGTTCGGGGAAGGACCGCAGCTGCCTCCTCTCTCTGTGGGGACAAGGCTAGAATGAAGGCGGGCAGTGGCAAGGGGATTTTAGGAGCTGTCCCTCGCTCCCATCCCATGCCATGCTCCCTGCTAGGACATCTGGGGCAAAGCTGAGGGTAGGGGTAGGAAGTTGCAGCCAGAAGGGCTCAGATCCTCCTCAACCCTCATCGGGCCAACTCAACCACACTACAGTGCCAGAGACGCAGTGGGTGACCCTCACCAGGAGTATGTGCATTTAAACATGGACATAGAGAAGAGGAGAGAGAACCCAAGGAATTGAATAGTAGAATGCGAGGCATCAGTGTTGGATGCAGAATAGAAACATTATTTTGAGTATAATGTCCTTTCTGTGCAAGGTTTTCCCTTGGAATTTAGAAACTTCTCTGCAGAAGCCTCAGCTGGTTCTTGCCAAGCACCGGAGGGCTTGGTCTTGAGGGAGGAGCCACCTGAGCCATCTGCTGGTCAGAAGAGAACTGCAGGGGGAGGGGCTGCTTGGGCAAAGGCACCGCCCACCAAGTACCAGAGGTTTCAGCTTCAGTTCTCAAGTCAGGTTTGCCTCCATGTCTTGTGGGCAACGTCAGCCTCTGGGGCTTTGACTGATTCTCCAGGTAGCACATACCTGTCCCACTCCTGTCTGCAAGATCTGAAGCCCTGTCTGTGCTTCCAGTTCAGATTTGACGAGCCCTGCGGGGAGGATGCAGGTCAGGCTCTCTCCAGCCTCATGTGGTCGCTACCCCAGGTCATGCAGGTGGCAGGCAGGGCCCATGTGGGCCGGGAACATTTCAAGGGAGCATCGGCCACAAGGCTGGATATATTCTAGTAGGGATGGGGCTGAGGCTGACCCCAAGTCTCAGGTTGAGGCTGGGAAGGTATTTACCTGCTTGCTGGGTCACATCAGCCAAAGACAGGTTCTGCTCATTGTGCCGGATGCGGAAGGTAAGGGCTGGTCCCACCACACTGCCAAATAGGAGCTATGTTACTACCTTACCCACCCGAGACCACAAACTCTAAAAGAAAGGCCAGCTCTGGCCCTCTCCCCATTAGAGCTGTGGTCCCCAACCTCTGGTATGCAGACTGGTAACAGTCTGTGGCCTGTTAGGGACTGGGCTACAGAGCTCCACCGCGCCCCCCACCACATCTGTGGAAAATTGTCTTCCGTGAAACTTAGGAAAGCGGAGACGGGGTGCAGGCACACAGCAGCAGGTGAGCAGTGGGGCGAGCAAGTGAAGCTTCATCTGTATTTACAGCCGCTCCCCATCGCTCGCATCACTGCCCTCCCATGCCCCCTACCACACTCCCCCACCCGTGGCAAAATGGTCTTCCATGAAACTGGTCCCAGGTGCCAAAAAGGTTGGAAAATGCTGCATTAGAGGATGGGGCTGGAGCAGTTCAGGGATGCCTTACAGGGGCACCTGAGGTCAGGAAGATGCTAGCTAGTGCCAGTGGCAGGGCTAGGTGTGGCTGTACCTTCAATATATCCAGGAACATCTCCAACCCCAGAGCTTGTCTGTCCTTTCTCCCCTGAGTCCCTCCAGCCACCTCCTTGCTCAAGCTGCCTTCCAGATCTCTGCCACCACCCCGGCATGACACCAGCCTACCTGATGTTGATAAAGCTGCCCGAGGACAGGTGCACATGCTCAGCCAGGATCTCCAGCAACTTCACTCCTGCAGCCAGGCTCAGGGGTCTGGAGATGGGACGCAGGAAGAGGAGGGGAAGTGGGGAACACTCTGTCACTTTCTTAATATGGGCCACCTCCATCAGTGCAGAGCAGCCTGCAACTCTGTCTCCTTTGCATATGGATTTCTGCTCTCTGCTTCCTGCCAGGAAGGCCAGCCCCACCCCTAGCGGACTGGAAGGCTTCCCCAGGCTGAAGCTCTTACTTCTGGTCAGTGACGATGTAGCCATACTCCTCTGCCGATGGCCGAGCTGAGGGTTGTCCTGCTGCCGTGGGCTGGCTCTGGCCCAGCGGACTCTTCTTCTCCAGGAGGACAGGTGTGGCAGGGGGGGTGGAAGCTTTGGGAGGCTCAGAGGAGCCAGGGTCCAGGACCTGCTGGACGTCATTGGAGGTAGGGCTGGCAGTGGGGTGTCCAGGAAGGGAGGGCATGGGGGGTGGAGGCTCTGCTGTGTCTCTGCCCTGCGCTTGGCCTTCCATTGTCTGTTTAGAAGAGAGGATGGAGGTGTGGGCTCTGGATAGTGGAGGGGCTGGAGGGAAGGGGTTCACACCTTGGACTCTGTGCTCTCCACAGTAGAGCTCAGGACTTGCTCAGCTTTCTACCCCCAGGGCCCAGGGCAGTGCTGGGTGCAGAGGGGACACCCAGAAAATGTGAGCCAAGTGGACAAATGAATGAATAAAGGGTTGAATGAGTGGAAAATGGTCAGTAAATATCCACAGGCTGGGGCTGGAGTGGGAACAACATCCAGGGTAAGAGAAGCTGGGCTGAGGGTAGAAGATGATCAGGCAAGCAATGGCTTTTAGACTTTTGTTTAGCTACAAAATCTTAAAAGACCAACACATGAAATAAACAGAAGCAGAGATCCTGCAACTGCAGGGGGTCAGGAGCCTGCCTGCTCACCACTTCCCCCTTCCCCTAGGGATTCTCAGAGCATGGTAGTGAAAAGAGCAGTGAATCAAGAATTCTGGCTGCTAGTCCCAGCCCAGCCATCAACTTGATGTGAGACCGTAGCAATGACTTGCAGTCTCTGGGCCTTGGTTTCCCCCAAATCAGGGGCTGGAGGATACAGATTCTGGGTCTCAATCCTGAGATTTAGGTTTAGGCCAGGGGGTTGTGCTGCCATGGGGCATTTATGTGTCAAGGAGGCACTAGGAACTCACTTTCTTGATATCAGCTCCAACATTTACAGCCCCTCCTGCAGAGACAGGAAAAATAAGAGTCTAGGAAAATGGCCAAGGCCAAGGTCCACACAGCACAGATGGGAGAAAGGGTCAGAAACCCTGAGCCTGTTAACATCTGCTGTGGTCCCTTTCCTCCCAGCCCGAGACTGTTGTTGGGCTCAGCCTAAGCACGGCCTCATTCCTCTTTGCTTCCTCCTTATAATTCATTGTTTTATTAGCTCCTCCCTCTGTCACTGGTCACACCTCTCAGTGGTATTCTTTGTTCAGTCCTTCCTCTACCTATCAATTATTGGCTTCTCCTTAGTAGTGACCATGCTCCTCCTTAGGACTTTATTGTCACCAACTCACCCTTTCTGATGCCTCCGTATCCATGCTCATACCCTCTGTTGGCTTCTTCTTCCACTACTTCTACCCTCCAGTCTTTTCCTGGCCTAACTCCTCAGCTCCTTCCCTCCTGCTCCCTGCCCTGTGCTGGCAATGACCCTGTGTCTGAGCCTGACTCTTTCCCTCCAGGCTGCTCCATGTGGTCTTGAGAGGTGGGAAAAGAGGTCTCCGTGGAATTGGGAGATGCTGGGCTCTCTGCCCAGACACTCACCCAGATTTCTTCCTGCGCCATTGGGCAGCAGCTGCAGCAGGGTCAGGAGGGTAGAGAGCTGCTCGGGGGTCAGCTGGTGCAGCTCCACGCCGTAGCCCGCCAGCACAGCCGCCAGTCTCTGCAGAGTCGCATCTGCCAGGAGCCAGACGCAGAGCTCAGAGCTGATGGCGGGGGTGAACTTGTACGATGCAGTCAGGGAGGGAGGGGACTAGCACATTTAAGAGATTCTGCTCAAACACCAGGACACTGATACTCTCCCCTTCCCAGCCCCTGTCCACACTTTTGGGGAAAGGTTTTCCTGGAGCCAAGACCAAACTTTGGGCCTGCCATGGACATCTCAACTGTCCACGTGGAGAAGAGCCATGTCAGCTCCACTCCCCACTGTATGCCCATGGCCTGCCTAGTGCCTGGCATAGATCAGCTTGTTCGTAGACATTAGTTACATGTAGGAATGCCTTTAATGACAAGTCAACAAACATATGGATAGGCAGGAAGGAGCGCCATAGTTCCTCAAAAGCAGCCCCCACACTGTTACCTGGCTGCACTGCTGGGGAAGCGGGTTTCTCCCTGCGACCCCCTGGTCGTTCCTCCTCATAGCCCTCTGAGTGGTCCTCTGCCCGGCTGCTGCCCCCCTTGCTCTGGAAGCCTTGGTACCCTGGCCCTGCTGGGCACTGGCAACTCCTGGGCCAGGTAGAGCAGCCCTGAGTCCTGGAAAAGCTGAGCAGGTGAGGGCCCTGGAAGGTCCCTATAGGAGTGGCCAGGGTGGTCCCCAAACACACCCTTGGAGGCAGTTCTGCTGAAGAGGGCAGGGGCTTCAGCCTTGGGCAGGGGGTCAACACTGACCATCCCTGGGGAGTTCTCTGAGCCCCGGGAGCCGTCACGGGAGCCAAACTGTGGGAAACCAGAGACCTGGGTAAGAGCAAAAGTCAGAGCTGGGGGACTGGGGTTGGGGTGGGGCCAGAGTGGAGGGCTCACCTGATGGAACAGGTAGGGCTGCAGCAAGGCAGGTTCATAACTCAGGGCAGGATGAGGAGGTGGCGGGGGCAGCAGCAGATGCTCCAAGAGAGGGGGCAGCAGCTCAGCCTGCAGAGGGGACAGTGAGGAGCCCACCCCAGCTCCATCCCCACCCACTGGCGGTCGTGGAAGCCGGTGCTGGGCAGCAGGGGCAGAGCCAGTGGGGACGCCTTGGAAAAGCAGCTTCCCAGTGGGACCAGGTCTCCTGGGTGCCAAGCCAGATCTGGGGAGGAAAGCAAAATGTGTGTGTGTGTCTGTCTGTCTGTGTGTGTGTGTTCATTGTGTGGAGCAAGGGTACAGAGAGCCTACAAGGCAGAGATGGTGGTGGCCACACAAGCTCAGCAGTTTAGAGTAGGCCTGGGATCTTAAAAAATGAAGTGGCCTTAAAAAATGAGGGGAGAAGTGGGCCACTTGGGCATGGGGATGGGCCAGCAGTATCTGCCTCCCTGGTAAGCACATCTGACTCTCTGAAACACAGTTGCGGAGGCTGGGGCTGGAGAGGGGAGAACAGGAGCAGGAAGACAGCTGAGACTTCTCTGGATGGATTGTGGCTGCAGCTGGCCCCACTGCTCTGTGTGCCATGTCCCCACACCTGCCTCTCCAAGCGTATGCTCAAACACCCAGGACTGCTCCTCCATTCCCCGCCACTATGCCTTCTTCATCCTGGTATCATCATCTGGGCTCCATGGACCTCATTTACCTCCTTCTGCTTTGCCTTTAATTTAGAGGCCCTGACCACAAAAAGATGATGGTACCTTCTGCCATATAGAAGTCCACATAGTAATGAGACTGAACAGTAAAACACTTTAGGCCAACAGACTTCTAATTTGTCTCTGATGACTACTTTGATATTTCTTTTAAAATATCCAATGTCAAGGTTTTTAAAAAACATTTTTTAAAATGCTCCTGTTCTGGATCCCCAGGGATGAGCTCAGCCCCTGCTGGGTATGTGAGCATATCAGAGAGTGGCCATCCCTGAACCTCTTTTACCTGTGCCCCAGCATGCTGGCCTTGGTGCCACTTCTTTACCCCTTCCCTCCAAGACCACAGACCCACCAGCCTCACCACGTTAGCATTGTCAAGAAAAGCTGCCTACCTGTCCCTTGGATGGGGCTCTGGGGGGCGGAGCCTGGGGATGCGCTCCATCTCCTGGGAGATCACATACTGGGTGAGGTCATCATGCCAGGACAATCCTGTCAGGGGAAAGGATAGGGTGAGGTTGGCTCAGGAGTCTGAGGGGCCACTGGGATCAGAAGTGCACTCCCTACCCTGCAGTGCATTGGGTTTGTCAGAGCAGAGAGGCAGTGGAGGGGGTCTAGAGGCCCAGGGGGTGATCTGAGCTATCCTCTTCCCACCCTCGGGCACAGCTATTGGAGTCAGACTGCCCGGGTTTGAATCCTGCCTCTGCCACTGATGAATTGTGTGACCTTGGGCAAGGTACTGAACCTCTTCAAGCCTCAATTCCCTCATTTGTAAAATGGGGATTTATACCTCCTAAGATTGTTATGACAACTAAGATAATACATGTACATATCAAATAGTTAGAATAGTGCCTGTCACGTAGTAAACTTTCAACAAATGCTGTTATCATCATTATTATTACTATCGTTATTGTTTTCTTTGTTGATCCTGAACCTCAGTTTTCTTTATTCATAAAGTGGATATAATACATATTTCAGGGAGCTGTTATGATGATCAAATGTGATAAGGAAAATTAAAGTGCTTAGAAAAACTCTAAAGCACTAAACATGTTTTAAACCCTCATATAATTGTCATTGTTGTCATCATGATTGTCATCATCCCCAACATCTTATGTGAGGCATATCTCCTATTTGACTATTTCCCCACAAAACTCTGCTCTCAGGAAAGGTCAGTCACCTATTCTAAAGGAATATTCTTCACTGTTCGCTCTCAGTCTTTCTTCTCTGCTTCTGGACTTATAATTTGTGCTGCTTTTCACTCATTCTGGGATCTGCCAACACCCATACCTGCCTTCTTGCCTATTAACATTAGGCGAAGTCTCTGTGTTCCTATTTAAAGCCAGTTCCTCCATTTGAGCACTAGCTTTCATCCCCTGTCACCTACTCAGGAACATCCTCCCTGAAATTCTCTGCTCTTTCCTACATTATCATTTTCTTTGTTCTCTATGAATTATTCCCATTAGCATATAAACGTGAAGCAATTTCTTCAACCCTAAAAAAATACTGCTTGATCCCACATTCCCCTCCAGCTATCACTCCATTTCTTTGCTTTTTCTTTGCAGCAAGACTCCTTGTAAGAGTTACCCATATTGGCTATATCCAATTCTTTTCTTTCCATTCCCTCTTAATCCACTATATTCAGGATTTTGTTCCCAACTATTGTACCAAAGCTGCTCTTATTCACGTCACCAGTGACTTCCACATGTCTAAACCTGGTGGTCGATTCTCATATCTCATTTTACTTAACCCATCATCATCATTTGGCACTCTTGACCACTCCTTCCTCCTTGATATCCTTTCACTCAGCTTCCAGGACATGGAACACTCTTGTTTTTCCTCCTACTTCAAGGGCTTCTGCTTCTCAGTCTGCCTTGATGGTTCCTCTCTGGTTCTTCTTCTTCTCCTAGTCCTCTTAATATTAGAGTTCCCTAGGGCTTGATCCTTGGTCCTCTTCTTCATAGATGCTCAATCCTTTGGTTACCTCATCTGCCTCATTGGTTTGGTTACCTTCTATATCCCAAAGAATTCCAAATTTGTATCTCCACTTTGGACCTCTCTCTCAAAATTTAATCTCATATACTCAACTCCCCACTCTACTTGAATAGACATCTTAAACTCAATGTATTTGAAACAGAACACCCCCTCCCAAGTTGATCCTTCTGCAATTTTCCCCACGATAATTAATGACATCTCCACTGATCCAGTTGTTCAGGCAAAAAAAACCTTTGACTCCTCTCTTTACAGCCATTTCCAATATTTCATGGAATCATACTGATTACCTTAAAAATATATGCAGAATTCTGTCATTCTTCACTACTTCCCTGCAACCACTCTGGTCCAATCCACACCTCTTATCTGAGTTATTGTGGTAGCTTCTAATGGTCTCCCTACATCAACCCTTGATTCCATACATTCTATTTTCAATACAGCAGCAATAGTGATGATCTATAAATTAGATCATGCAGCCCTATGCTCAATACCTTGTAATGATTTCTTCTCTTACTTAGAGTAAAACCAATGTCCATATGTTCTCCTATGAGACTCCACAGTGCTCTGCATCCTTTCCCCCATCACCTACCTTACTACACCCTCTACTCTTCCTCTCCATCACTCCTCTGCAGTCCCCTGGCCTACATGGTGTTCCTCAAACTTGTGCTCTTGCCTTAGGGCTCTTGTCCTAGCTGTTTGGTCTTCCTGAAACACTCTTCTCCCCATAATCCCCTGGCAAACTCCCTTGCCTCCTTAGAATCTATTCATATTTCATAGTTTCAATAAGGTCTATTTTGACCACCCAATTTAATATGACAGCTTCCTAACTTACCATTTATAATTCCTTTATCCTGCTGTAATATTCCATGACTTATCATCTTCTAACATACTATATATTTTCTAACTTATATAGTGTGTTCCTTCCACTTATTCCCTAAACATAAACCCTAAAAAGCAAACATCTTTGTTTTACTCCCTGATACATACCAAACACCTAAAACTATGCCTGCCACAGAGTAAGTACTCAATAAATACTTGTTGAATGAGTGAATTGAATGAGTGGGGTGTTCTCCTGACTGAGGACCCCAAGATTCATGGATCTGGAGCACTCAGACTATACAAGGAGCTGGTCCTAAAATGATGGATGCTGGCCTCTTCCAGTGACTTCTCCTAGAAGCCTCCTCTAGTCTCCTCCAGGGAGTCCAAATGTGAACAGCTCATCTCTAGGGTTCTACCTCCCACTCCTATCTTGCCTCCTTTTCCAGAAAGATCTGGGAAGATGATGCTCCAGAATTGGGTGTGATAGGAATGTTCCATGAAGAGAAATCCTCAGGTCAGGTGGCCCCTCACTTCCCCACTCAGGTAACCAACTTCCAATCTCTCCCCTCCAGTGCACTTTCACCTTACCTTGGGACATGAGTTGTCGGAGCACACCTTGTAAGCGCTGGAGAACTGGGGAGGTGACTTGCAAAATGGGCCGGGCCTGCCCCACGCCCACCTGGCACTGTCCAAACAAGCCATCTAAGAGCACAAAAATGATGTCAGCAGGTGGCTTAAACAAGAGTCCTCCCAAAGTTCAGGTTGTGAATGGAAAGCACTCTCTTCACCTCCTCTCCTAGCCTCAGAGCTCTGCTCCTCCAGGCCATCTCCCTTCTCCCCAAGCCCAGTAGCCCTCCTCCTTTCCAGGCCTCCCCCACCCCCGTTTTTTATTGTATCACCCCATCCTGTGAGTTCTATGCCTGGGCTTCACTCACCCTGAATACAGACTTCAAGGTGAGAGCAGAGTCTGCGATCAAACAGACAGCCTGTAGAGGGACAGGTGAGCAGAGGCTCAGACACCCACAATCATAGAATGGTCAGAAGAACGGACAGGCTGGGAAACGGGGGAAGCAGACGTGGTCCATTCTTTTATTCTAAAGAAGGCTTTAAGTTGGGAGTAGAGTGGGGAAGAGGCCTAGAATTCTTAAAAGAAGGAAGCATGGGATCTGATTTTGGATACTAAGGATCTCTGCGAGTCTGAATCCTTAAAAGCCTCAGCTTGAGTGATGAGGGGAAGAAACCTGCCAGGTGCATGGAGGGAGTAGTGATGGTGGAGGATCATATACTGTGAGAACAAAGGTTCTCACAGAATTGCTATGCAGGAGGTTTTGGCCAAATTCTGGGGAAAAGGGGACTTTCCTCCCCAAATCTCCAAAAACATTCTAACTATGATGGCCTGGAACTCGGAAGAGGTGGAAACCCTAGCACCCCCGCCCCCACCCCCCGGGGTGAAGGAGTAAGGGTGAGTTGTCTCTAAGGCAGCGCTTCCCACACTGTCCCAGGCCATAGCCGCTGGCGCTGTCCGCGGTGCTGAAGCTTTGAGTCTGGCTCGGCCAAGGGCTGGCCTGGAGGCAAGTACCAGAGAGGAAGGGGTGACGGGGCGAGGAGTCTCCACAAGAGACTTGACCCCTCCCCGTTCTACCCAGTCAACCCACAGAGTCACAGGAAGTACCCTGCAGTGGCCTCCAAGCCCGGGTGGGGAGACAGGGCACCAGGTGGCGAGGCTGCGCCCTTTCCCCCACGCGCCACCCTCCCACCCCCCACCCCCCGGCCCGTGAGTCAGCGCTGACTGTCTCCGTCCTCACAGATGTGAGTCAGCACCAGGCCTGGCTGTGGGGAGGGGGACGGGAGAGGACCCTCCCCTTTTCATCCTCTTCTGCCCCCTCCCCCAGCTGTCTCCCTCTCATAGGAGATCAGATCGCAGCGATCGGTCTCTCTAGGCCTAAAGAGAAACCCTGGCCCCCTCTACGCGGAGCTGGGACCCCTTGCCGCGGTCCCGCTCTCACCGCCCAGAGGTCGTTCGCTTTCCCTCCCGCTACTGCCCTGCCCCCTCCGCTCTCTCGTCTCTCAGCGCCGATCGCCACCTCCCTGGCGCCTCGGCGCGACTAGCTCCTCCTACGGTCTTGCAGCTGATTTCTAAGTCCCTCTGCCCACATGCACCTCAGTCTTGCTCCTGAACCCGCAACCTTCCCCTGAGCCCCATTCTCTCGGGTTCCGCCCCGTACTCCCAGCCCCACCTCCAGGCCTACGCCCCTTTCCTCCCGGCGCCCTCTCTCCTTCCTCCTCTCGCACTGCCTTCTCCCCGCGCCCGACATTTTCTGCCTGAGCTTCCCACCTTCACGACACTTCACCCCGCGACCCACCGAGGTTTGCGCCCGGCCCCATACTGCCCCCCGCCCAAGTTTCCTCCTGACCGTGGGCGCTAATGGCGCTGCAGCCTCCCGGGCGGCTGCTGAGCAGCAGGAGGCAGAGGAGCAGCCTGAGACCTCCGGGTCCCCCGAGGCCTCCCGGCCGCCGCGGGCGCCGCATCCTCCCCGGCTCCGCGCGCCCGCTCCCCGCCAGAGCCGCAGCAACGCCGGCGGGCGCCTGCCGGGGGGCCGAGGCGGGGCCTGCCGCTCCCCACCCACCTACGAGGCGGGCTCTACGTGCCCCTCTCGCGGCAACTCGGCAAACCGCAGGCGGCTGGTGACGACATCTCCACCCCCGGCTCCTACGCTTACTGGCGTCACGCGTGGCGCAAAAGCCTCGTCTCAGTGGGGGACCTACCCAATCCATCGCTCCTCCACCAAAGAGTGGGTGCTTCGCTGGAACTCCCATTTGGCCCCGCCCCTTTTTGACCTGTACTCCTCTTCAAGGACCGTCACTTTTATCTCCCAGTCCCAGGGCTGGCGAAGGAAAGGGTTACAGTTGGGTGGGGGCCAGGGAAGATGGGTGGGTCCGGGAGTATAAACCCTAAGATGTGGAGCGTAAAGCTCAGTCGAATAGGCATCTTTATTAATGGTCCTGGTGTCTTCCTTAAGAGCAGGGATGGTTAGGTGTGTGTGTCTGGATTCCAGTTCTAACAGTGTCACCTACTAGGGGTATGACCTTGGGCAAATTGCTTAACCTGTCTGTGCCCCGTTTCCTGATCTGTAAAGTGGAGGTGCTAACGGCACCTACCTCACAAGGTGGTTGTGAGGATTAGGTGAGTTAAACTCACGTGGATCACTCAGAACAATGGAAGTACTGGCACACACTAAACACTCGGTACACGTGAGCTTTGACTCCTTTCTCTCGCCCTCTCCCACCACGAGCCTATGAACGATCTTATGGTTTCTACCTGCAAAATATATCTCACATCAGTTCACTTCTCTCCATCCTCACTACCTGATCTAAACTACTGTGCTCTTGCATTACTGGCTGCAACTGGTCTTTTGCTTCCACTCTTGTCACCCAATAAGTAGGGAGTGAGGGAGGCTTCTAAAGTTTAAATTTGATCAATTTACTCTTTTGCTTTACAGTAAAATATAAAAAAAAAGGATGAAAGTGCACAGTGAATACTCATCATCTAGATTTAACAGTTGATATTTAACCATATTTGCTTCTTTTTAGTATTTAAACATAAATGATAGGCATCATGATATTTTCCTTAGAAACATTTCAATATGCATCTCCAAGAAACAAGGACATTTCCCCACGTAACCAAAATGCCATATGACGCCTCACAAAATTTACAATTCCCTAATGTCATTTAATGCTCAGTTCATATTCAAATTTCTCAAATTGTTTCCAAAAATGCCCTTTTCCAGCTATTTTGTTCAAAATAGGCATCAAAGACCACCATTGCATTTATTTATGTTTCTTAATTCTCTTTAAATTAGCACAGACACCATCTCCTGTCCCCCATTTTTGACATTGTCTTTTTGAAAGACCAGATCAGTTTTTCTTTAGAACTCCACGCCTTCTGGATTTGTCTGGTTGTTTCCTCGTGGTATATTTCCGGGCATTTCTCCAGTGTATAATCTGTTTATCTTTTGTATTTCCTATAAACTAGAAGTTGTATATGAAGTAGTGATTGGATCACATTAAAGAATTTTAAAAGCAAAATGCCTCTGATTATATTACTTCAGAAAATGCATGATGCCTGGCTGTTCCACTATTAGTGATGCCAAAATTTATCCCTGGTTTAAACCATATCTTTGTATGTAAAATTATGATTTCCTAATGTGACCAGCATGTAATCCATAGGATGGTATTCTGGCACCATGAGAATATCTAGTTCCCCATCAACTTTTCACCAAATGGTTACAGTGTTCATTGATGATCCTTGACTAAATTTTTTCATTAGAGGTTGTAAAATGGTGATTTCTCTAATTCTGTCATTCTTTTTACATTTACTCAATGATTTTATTTCATAGAAAAGGGCTTTCTCTCATCAACTGGGGTGAGTTACCCTGAAATACAACTCCAACTAGAAAGGAAGCATATATTCTTAGTTTTTTCTCTTTACACATTTGTACAGTAATGAGTTGGTATAGTGTAATAGTTATCTCCAACAATGACAAATACATTAAAAAATTTTTATGATTATTCTTTTTTGTGTATTATAAGTATGGATTTTTATATATTCAATGTATGCCAATAAATCACAGTGATTATTCCTTTTGATATTCAAATGGTCCCAGATTAAACCCATGAAAGCTTTTTTAAGCTGTCTCTGGTGTCTTTTTGAAACACCCCATTAATCATTAAAAACTCCCTTCCTTTCTGTCACTACAAGATGTACCAGGTTCATCTTTTTTATTCCCTGCTGCAAACATGGAAGCAGCAATTTCTCTAAAGAGACTTGGTAGGTTTTCCAATTTTAGATCATAATCTGAGTTTTAGGAGTAATAATGGCTATTCAAGTAAATATATGTTAGACTTTCTTGTGTTACCCTCTATCTAGCTTATCTTTTGTATTCTCCATTTTATCTTTCCATACCCCATTCTATATATTTTCTTTTGAACTATATTCCAGTTTACTAATTTTTTCTTCAGCTATGTACAATCTTCTGTTAAACCCAAGTATCAGTCCTGAACTTGGCCAGCAACAGATGGTATACTCAGAGTAAATAAGAAGCATTTAATGGAGGAACTATTTATAAAGGTATGGACAGGCAGAGGAATATAAACCTTTGTCAACTCACAGCTGGTCATGGAGGGAGCCTGGGGAATACATACCTTGGCTTCTCTCTCTTTTTGGCCTCTGAATCTGCCAATACCTACTATCAGCTAAATCCAACCAGAAGCCAGTGAACAAGAACTTCTGGTTGATGCAATCCATAGACTTCAACCTGGGGGCATAGAGCAGGGTAAAGAAAGATGGAGCATGACTATGGGTGGGAAAATGGGGACTATCTAGCCTAGCTTCTACTCTTGTTCTTTGTTTGGATGAAAACTTCTACCCTTATCACAAATGACACACAAATCTCTTAATTCAGACATACTTTCATATGAAACCTAAAACATTGTTCAACACCAGTTCTCCCAATATAAAGTAGCTGGGAGGGTAAATGGGATTTTTTAAAAAAAAGAAACTTTCATGCCAACCTTTTTTTGACACCAGTATACACTACAGGTGCACACTGCCATGCCCAGCTAATTCTTTCTATTTTTGGTAGAGTCAGGGTCTCACTCTTGCTCAAGCTGGTATCAAATTCCTGATCTCAAGTGATCCTCCTGCTTTGGCTTTGCAGAGTGCTAGGACTACAGGCGTGAGCCACCACACCTGGCCCATGCCAACTTACTTCAAACACAGCTTCTACAATCTCTGTAGCTGGTCCAGAGGCCTAAATTGATAATCACAACTTCCTTATTCCTCCACCCATTTTATGATCTTCTTATCTTGGTCATCACTTTGACTGGATGAGACTTTTGAACTGGCAGTCTGAGGCAAATCCTTATTTCTGCAAGATCTGAGTCTTTGACATCACTGGCTTTATTTGGTACCTACAGTTTTCTATTGACCCAGGACTCCTGGGAAAGATAATAGAAAGGGCCCATGTGAATCCCTTGGATTCCAATAATCTTCTTTGCCTTCATTTTATAGCAGCAACTCAACTTCCCCTTGGTAATTGGAGTCAATTACTGTGGTTAATATAGTGACACCCACATCTGTCTATTGGTTCAGTGGCATGAGGAACCCAAAGTGACCTCATGTAGTCATGAGGTCTCAGTCTCAGTCCCCAATTCAACATTACTATCTCTGTGGTGAAAACATTCCTCCCTTCAGTAGTAGGACCTGAAAACTCTTCAGTCAAGAGAAGGGAAGAAAATATTTCTTCAGAGATTTTGAAGCGTAACAGTGAGAGGGGCCACTCTGACCTTTACTCCTTGGTTTCAGAACCCGGGGGATGGATAAAGCATTCCTTATATGCACTAATGGTGAGTGAATGCTGACAGAGGCATTACGGACAGGAAAGGCAAATACAAATCCATATCCAGAATATAAATCACTTCTTCATTTCATGGTGAAAGGAATTCAGAATAAAAATCTGTCATTGGGTTGCTGGTGGTCCATATCAGGGGCTCAAAATTGTCCTCTACTGTTGGCAAATTAGTATCCAGGTGTGGCTGTAACCAGATCATTCTTGGTGGGGAGGTCTATGTTGTTAAGCCCATGCACAGCCTCAACCCCTGCCACAATACCCATTAGTACATGGACTCATCAAGAAAGCACTGGGGTGGCTGGGGACAGAGGATGACTGATATCCATAGAACAAGTCATTTTGTTGATTATTGACAGGCTTCTGTGCAATCTATGTCTTCTGATGATCATTCACTCAGGAACCATGACTATCTGCACACTCCATGTTCATTCCAAGTGATCCATTTCAAACCTCCTTGTCACAAATCTTCAGATCTTGTTTTATTCAAGTCCCTGATCATCCAGCCAACCTGTTAGCTATAAACACTGTATCAGTATAGGCAGATACCTCACATCTTTTCTTCTTCAATTCCAAGTGGACAAACAGAGGGGATTTCACTTCACTGATGGAATCTGCAGATGATTCCAAGTTGGGCTGCAACATAGTTGCCTTCCACTTATCGCTAATACCTGCATTTTGTGCAGACATCTGTAAATTAGGCCTGTGCTTTCTCTTCCTCTGTTAACTAGTCATAGCGAATTCCCCATGAGGCCATAGGTAAGGGTGTGGGGGAGGTAGTGAAGCAGTAGGAGTCCGATGCAATGTATTTGTTTTGTTCAGTTCTTCTTGGGCTCAGTCTTATATGCATCATTTCCATTTAACAATGGAATGCTGTGATAAACAAAAGGCTATCATCTTTTCTTTATTGTGGTAAGTGTCCAAGGTAAAGTAATTTATCTCACTATAAAGAGGGCATCTCAACATGCCACAGACAACTAGGCCCTTAGACACTTCATTAATATGGTAGGACTCTGAACCTATTCCTTCTTTCTCCCTCAGAGATGGGGTCTCTCTATGTTGCCCAGGCTGGTCTGGAACTCCTGGCCTTAAGCAGTCCTCCTGCCTTGGCCTCTCAAAAGTGTGGAGATTATGGCATGAGCCCCCAGGCCTGGCCAGAACTTTCTGGAGATTTTTCTTCCATGTGTGTGCTTTGTGCCCTCAAGGGTAATCGCAACTCCCTGCTTACCATACCTAATTAGCCAAATATTATCATAGTAACGGACCTGAGTGATTTTCTGTGGGATATTGTCTTAGTTTAGGCTGCTATAAAAAATTAACATAGATTGGATGGCTTATAAACAACAGAAACTTATTTCTTACAGTTTTGGAGGCTGGATGTCTGAGATCAGGGTGCCAGCATGGTTGGGTTCTGGTGAGGGCTCTCTCTCAGGTTTTAGACTGCTGACTTCTCACTGTATTCTAACATAGAGGAGAGAGGGCAAGAGAGCTCTCTGGGGTCCCTTTTACAAAGCCACTGATCTCATTCATGAGGGCTCCAGCCATGACCTACTTACCTCTCAAAGGCCCTACCTCCTAATATATTGGAGGTTGGATTTCAACATATGAATTTTGGGGACCACAAACATTCAGCCCATTGTAGATATCAAAGTAAAAATAAAAGGTCTTTGGAGACCATATTTTTACAGAGAACAGGAGAGCTGACATAGCCCTGGAGTAAGAGAGTCCAGGGGTATACTATTATCTCTGCCATGTGAATGCAAAACTCCTTCTGTCTTTCCTGATAAGAATGGAAAAGAAAGAATTTTCTAAATCAATGTTGTCCAGTAGAAACATAATTTGTAATTATATATGTAATCAGAAATTTTCTAGTAGCCACATTTAAAAAGTAAAAAACGGGAAATTAATTTTAATGTTTTATTTAACCCAACATATTAAAAAGTTAGTTTGATATATAATCAATATAAAAGGTTATTGAGATGTTTTGCACTTCTTTTTTCATACTAAGTCTTCAAAGTCAGAATCAGGGCATGTTTTACTTACAGCATGTCTCAATTTGGGCTAGCCACGTTTCAGGTACTCAATAGGCACATATTGCTAATGGCTACCATATTGCACAGTGCAGTTCTAGATCAATGGTTGAATATTAGGGAACAGAGCTGCAATTATCATCATAACCTGCCAAGGTTATTATATTATACAGTTTTTCTTCATACTCCATCTTTCTATTTCACAGGACAAATGGGCAAATTAAGTAAGAATATGACAGGGGGCCGGGCGTGGTGGCTCATGCCTGTAATCCTAGCTCTCTGGGAGGCCGAGGTGGGAAGATTGCTAGAGGTCAGGAGTTCGAGACCAGCCTTAGCAAGAGCGAGACCCCGTCTCTACTAAAAAAAAAAAAAACAGAAAGAAATTAGCTGGGCAACTAAAAATATATATAGAAAAAATTATCCAGGCGTGGTGGCGCATGCCTGTAGTCCCAGCTACTCAAGAGGCTGAGGCAAGAGGATTGCTTGAACCCAGGAGTTTAAGGTTGCTGTGAGCTGGCTGATGCCTCGGCACTTTATCCCGGGAAACAGAGTGAGACTCTGTCTCAAAAAAAAAAAAAGGTGTTATTTTAAAGCCATTAGGAGATTTTCCAGTTATCTTTCTGCTATTCTCTTTTAATTTAATTCCATTGTGATCTGAGAATATACTTTGTATGATTTCTATTCTTTTAAATTTGTAAAGGTGTGTTTTATGGTGATCTATTTTGGCAAAAGTTCTGTGTGAGTTTGAGAAGAATGTGTATTTTGCTGTTGTTGGATGGTATATTTTATTTATCTATTATTTAGACACAGGGTCTCCCTCTGTCACCCAGGCTAAATTGCAGTGGCCATACTTCACTGTAATCTCAAACTCCTGGACTCAGGTGATCCTCCTGCCTCAGCCTCTGGAGTAGCTATGACTACACACATGTGCCACCTGTAGTTCTATTGTTTTATATAGATGGGGATCTTGCTATGTTGTCTAGGTTGGTCTTGAACTCTTGGCTTCAAGCAATCCTCCTGCCTCTGCCTCCCAAAGTTCTGGGATTACAGGCATGAGCCACCATGCCCAGCTGGATGGTGTATTTAAATGTCAATTAGATCAAGTTGATTGATAGTTCTGTTCAGGTCATCTATAGACTTACTGGTCTTGTGCCTGCTTCATCTATTTTTTTTTTTTTTTTGTGAGACAGAGTCTCGCTTTGTTGCCCAGGCTAGAGTGAGTGCCGTGGTGTCAGCCTAGCTCACAGCAACCTCAGACTCCTGGGCTTAAGCAATCCTACTGCCTGAGCCTCCCAGCTCAGTCCTTCAGCTGGGACTATAGGCATGCACCACTATGCCCAGCTAATTTTTTCTATATAGATTTTTAGTTGGCCATATAATTTCTATTTTTAGTAAAGATGGGGTCTTGCTCAGGCTCGTCTCGAACTCCTGACCTCGAGCAATCCACCCACCTCGGCCTCCCAGAGTGCTAGGATTACAGGCGTGAGCCACTGCGCCTGGCCTGCTTCATCTATTAATTACTGAAAGAGAGGTGTTAAAATATCCAACCATAAAAGTGAATTTTTCTATTTTTCCTTTAAGTTGGCTCATGTATTTTCACATATTTGGTTCTTTAAAAAATCTTCTATACTACTTTCTGTGGTTTCTAGTTTCCTGTCAAAAATTATAGTTTGCATTTTATATGCTTCAATGTAATAAGCACAGTTGTTTTGTACTGGAACCATAGGAATCACTGTGGGTCTGATTCTGGTACCTATCGTGCAGGGGATGGTATTTGAAAAATTATTTGTAGAGATAATTTAAGGTCTTAGAGAATTCTCATTTACATCTGCAGGTTCCTTAAAAGCACCAGCAATCAGATGTAACTTTAATCCAATTTCAAGGCCATGCAGCAGTCTGAGCAAGGGTTGATTTACTTCCATTTTATCCTTATTCCTGGAGTTTGCTTCTTGGCCCCAGGCCAAAACAGGGAGAAGTTTACTAGAACTCTTCCTTTCACAGGTCCTGGACTGTGACATCTACTGTCTAGCTCCACAGGCTGTCAAAATCAGTCTTTTTTTTCTGCTTGTCAAGAATGGAAAATTTCTCCAGGCCAGTGTAACTTCAAATATTGGGTTTATCATCTCTGGATTCTGTTCCTCTCCTAGACCTTGACCTATGCCGGTTACTCCTCACTCTCTTGCTTGATCCTTGATGCTTTTCAGAAGATTTGGAAGTAATTTTTCATCCACCTTTTTAAGGTATATCAGACATCACTTATGACTCTGTCTTGAATTTTCCTGGGCTACCATTCAACTCCAGCCATTGCTGCAGCCACCAGCTGCATGCAGGCATAATCTGACATCACCTGCCTCACATGCACTGCATGTCTCTTGTTTTTGGTTTGGGTCTTTCTTCTGTGCTACCACAGCATTAGACACCCATGGGAATCTGCTCAGTCATTCCTGTGCATGAAAACCCTGAATGTATGAGGAAATGAACATCCCATAGTGTAACTCTTGATCCAATGGGGAGGGGAACTAGCAGATAAATACTTTTCTTTAGAAGGACAATTCTGAGGTGCATCTTATACATGATGCTTAAGAGAGTCCCCAGAAGCACTGATCTCCTGCTGCCTGCAGCACCCTTGAATTAGCTTCCAAGCCCTCTCACTCCACTCCTCCCATTCTCCCACCCTTCCTCTTGTGATGTCCTCCCAAACTGAACAACTCCTATGCAGTCCTTATTTCAGTCTTTGATTTTGGGAGGAATCTGTGTAAGACAAATTGTCTTCAGCAGAGGCTTGAGGAGTATGGATGACCTAGTGTGTCATTACCAGAAGCAGAAATTGAGAAAATTCAGATATTGCAACATACTTACATGTTGAAAATAATCAGGCATTCACGGGAAAAGTAATGAAGTAGGAGAGAGATAGGAGAAAATTGCTGTTGTGATGTCTTTGAATAAGCTTCCAGCTTTAACCCTTAAGAGTAAATCCATTTTCTTTCCCCCAACCAGTCCTCCAGATGTCCCTGTTCTGTGAGTGGCACCATTATTTCCACAGCCAGAACACCTCTAAATTCAGGTATGGCTCCTCTCTCTGGCAAAACCCAGTCATCTGTACTGGTGTGCTAAGGCTGCTGTACCAGAGTACCCCAGACTGGGTGACTTAAACAATAGAATTTTATGGTCTCACAGTTCTGGAGTTTGGCAACCTGAAGTCAAGGTGTTGGCAGGGTTGATTCCTTCTGAGGGCTGCGGGGGAGAGTCTGTTCCAGGCCTCTCTCCTTGCCTTGTCCATGGCCTTTGTCTCCCTCTATTTCTTCACATCACCTTCCCTCTGTGCGTGTCTGTCTTTAGATTTCCCCTTTTTGTAAGGACACTAGTCACATGGGATTAGAGTCCACCCTAATAACCTCATCTTAACTAATTACATCTGTAACAACTCTATTTCCAAACAAGGTCACAGGTACAGGGGATTAGATCTTCAACATATGAATTTGAGGGGGACAGAATTCAATACATAACAGTTGCCAAGGCTTATTAAGTCATCCTTCAAACTATCTCTCATATCTGCCCTCTTTCACTCAGATTCAGGCCCTGTGTGGTGCACTCCCACCATTGCTACAGTCTTTCTAAAATGTTTCCACTTTCTCCCACTCCCTAACCCCATCCTTATACAGAAAAGTCAGGCTATTCTTCTTAAGCATTGCTTTCAATGTATCATTCTCTTGCTCAAAAACATTTAGTGTGTCCTCATTCTTTATCAAATAAGATACAAATCCTATAACCTGGTCCTCTTCAATAAGAATTACACCTACTTTTCCTTTCTAAAAACTCCCATCTTTTCTACTCACTCACTCTGTCCCAGAATTATCAGATTATTTAATGTCCCTTATAGGTTTCATCTTTACAACCTGTGCACCTGTGCTCTGCAGGTGGAGAGATGTTAGGAGGTCAGGGGAGGGACCACAGAGGAGAATTTAGATTTTTAGGATAAGATTGACAAGGCATGTTGGGAATGGGGCACTTACGTGGAAAGGGAACTGCCTAGACAAAGGTGCGGGAGCATAAGGCAGCTGGGCACGTTTGGGGAAATACAAATAGGGACAACTGCTGCAGCAAATAGGGTGGCGGAGTGGGGGAAGCACCAGAGCTCTGAAGAGGTGGATGAGACAAGAACTTGAATGCTCTGTGGGCCAAATTGCTTGGACTTTTCCCCTTATACAGGTGATTAGTAGATGGACGTGGGTGGACGTGGGTGGACATGAGTGGACATGAGTGGACTTGGGTGGATGTGACTGGATGTGACTGGACATTAGTGGACATCAGTGGACATGTGTGGACATGAGTAGACATGAGTGGACATTAGTGGACACGGGTGGACATGAGTGGACATTAGTGAACATGAGTGGGAAAGAGTGGACACTAGTGGACACGGGTGGACATGAGTGGACACGAGTGGACATGAGTGGACATGAGTGGACAGGAGTGGGCACAAGTGGACGTGGGTGGACATGGGTGGACGCGAGTGGACGTGAGTCAACGTGGGTGGACGTGAGTGGACATGAGAGTCTATGAGAGATATAGGAAAGTGGGGTTCTCCTTGATTGGAAAAGGAAAGATCTTTTCTTGAGCTTCCCTGTTATCACCCCAATACCTATTCCCATCTTCCCTGCCTCCTTCATTTAAACAGATACCTGGTGATTCCAATGTCCCTAGGAAAAGTGAGCCCCTCACCTTGACAGAGTTGCCCACCTCTCGCTTCAGGGCCTTTGAAACCACTCTGGAAGTAGAGCACTGATCCCTGCTCACCTTGACCACTGGGCTGTGTGAAGAGGGAAGCCAGAAGTCAAGAAGGAGGCAGAAAAGGGTGGGAGGACCCCAGAGAGAAGTGATGGGACACAAAGTGAGGGATCCACAATTCTTGAGAGGACATGAAGTCTCACCTTGGGGAACAGGAACTGGAGTTTCTCCTCTTGCTTGCCCCTAGAAGAGACAAGGATGACAAACAGGGCCTAGGTTTGCTAAAACCTGCGTCCCTTCCCTTTGCAGAATCACTAATGGATCTCAGAATTGTTCTTTGCTGACACCAGACAGGACCTCTGAGTTATTCTCCTCATAGTGCAGTTTCAATACCCATTCCTTCCCTCCTCTGTCTGTCTGCCAGACAGCGTGGACCAACCACAGGCCTCGCATACCTCATCCTAGTGGTTTCAGTGGGAAAAACTGCCTTCTCATCCCTCAGACGTGGATCTTGGGGGTTGATGTGCTCCATTTTTGTTGTCCTCACATCCTGAGTGATGTCATCCTTCCAGAACAGACCTGCAGGATAAAAGGATGGCGTGAGTTGACACCTGTGACAGTCTGACTCACTCTAAGGGACCAGAGTGAGCTCTCCTTCAAGTACCTATAGAATCACACTTATCAGAGAGAAGTAAATGAGATGTATAAAAATGGTCTAGCACAGTGCCCGGCATGTAATATTCAATTAGGGTTATGATTATAGTCTCTTTGCCAATTCCTTTGATGCTGTTGTGAGGGTTAAATGAGTTTAGGGATGTAAGGAGTGCTCAGAAAGCTGTAAAGCAGTGATTATCAGACTTTATGTGCATTGGAATCTCCTGAAAGGCTTGTTAAAACACACATTCTGTTTCCCACCCCTAGGGTTTCTGATGCAGTAGGTCTGGGGTGAAGCTCAAGAAACAGTATTTCTAATGAGTTCCCTGGTGATGTTGATGCTGCCAGTCCAGGGAAGCCTTTGAGAACTACTGCTCTAAGGCCCTGTGCACATATTCAGCATTAGTGGTCGTGAGATGAACTCAAGGCAGATTTCCTATCTCATTCCCCGCCCCCATACCCATTCATGAAACTCTGCTCTAAAAACAGGGTCAGCCATCTGTCACTGGTGTACTCTCCACTACCTTTCATTCCTCCCCTCTGTCACACAATTTTCTCTGATTCTTGCTCAGAGGCTAAGGGGTGTGTGTGTGTTTTTCATGTTCTTAAAAGTGTTTGCCCACCCAAACTTACAAAGATTTTTTTCCATTTTCTTCCCAAAGTTGGCTATGCTGGCCTCATAAAATTAGTCAGAAAGCATTCCCTCTTCTTTCATGCTCTGAAAGTTTGTGTAAAATTGATGTTATTTCTTTTATTTATTTATTTATTTTGAGACAGAGTCTCACTCTGTTGCCCAGGCTAGAGTGCCATGGCATCAGCCTAGCTCACAGCAACCTCACACTCCTGGGCTCCAGCAATCCTCCTGCCTCAGCCTCCCAGGTAGCTGGGACTACAGACATGCGCCACCATGCCTGGCTAATTTTTCTATATATATTTTTAGTTGTACATATAATTTCTTTCTATTTTTAGTAGAGACAGGGTCTGGCTCTTGCTCAGGCTGGTCTCGAACTCCTGAGCTCAAACGGTCCATCCGCCTCGGCCTCCCAGAGTGCTAGGATTACAGGCATGAGCCACTGCGCCCGGCTTATGTTATTTCTTTTTTAAGCATTTGAGCCTGGAGTTTCTTTGAGAGTTTTATTACAATTTCAGTTTCTATAGCTACTCAGATATTCTCTTTCTTTTCGTGTATGTTTTGGAAACTTGAAGTTTTCAAGAAATTTGTTCATAATGTTTAAGTAATCACATTTGTTATCACAAAGACGTTCATAATATTTCTTTATTGCCCTTTTCATAGCAGTAGAATTTGGAGTGATTTCACTTTTTTCTTTCTTGATAGTAATAATTTGTGTTTTTCCTCTTTTTTTTTTTATCTGTATAGCTTGATTTTTAAAAATAACTGACTGTGGGTTTCATTGCTTTTTCTCTATTGTTTGCCCAACTTATTTATTTATTTCAGGAGAAGGAAAGAGAGATTTATTAATTTGCCAGCAAATGAGGAGGATGGAGACTCCTGTCTAAAATGCCATCATCCTCATAATAACAGAAATACAGAGCTTTTAAAGGGAGGCCATTCAGCTTCAGGCAATTTCTGTTCAACTACAATTGATGATTCTGATGGTCCAATCTCCAGCCTATCTCCACCATGTCTGGGACCTCCATCCAGGTCCCTGCAGGCTCCACAGTTCCACTAAGCCATCTCCAGTAGCACAAAGAACAAAAGACAATCCCCTGCTCCTCTGACTGCCGGCCTGAGGCAGGGATGCAGGTCCTAGTTCTCCAAAAAGAGTGGGGAATGTTTTAAAGAGACATAAAACATTTTTGCCATTTTTTCCCCAGGCCACTTCCTCTGTAACATATTCCCCACTGTCAATTTCACCCCTCCACATCTATGGGAGGAGGGGCAACATAGTCATCAAACTACTTCCTGCTGAATTGGGATGATGCTTTATATTATTTATTTATTTTTTTGTTTATTTATTTTTGAGAAAGTGTCTCGCTCTGTCGCCCTGAGTAGAGGGCAATGGTGTCATTGTAGCTCACTGCAACCTCAAACTCCTGGGCTCAAACGATCCTTTTGCCTCAGCCTCCCGAGGAGCTGGGAGTATAGGTGCCTACCACCATGCCCAGCTAATTTTTCTATTTTTAGTAGAGACGAGGTCTCACTCTTGGCCAGGCTGGTCTGGAACTCCTGAGCTCAAGTGATCCTCCTGCCTCAGCCTCCCCGAGTGCTAGGATTATAGGGGTGAGCCACCACAATGTTTTAAATGAAAGGTTTATACTTATGTATGGCATTGCAAAGCTTTAGTACTATATTTACAACAATAGATTACCAGACAAAAAAAAGTCATAAGCAACAACTGTAACAGTGAGGATTGACAAGGCGAAATAGACTGTCACCTTGCACACAATGTCTGATACAGGGCTGGGTTAGAAAAGAAACATGGAACCTCTCAGTGTAGAGCTATTAGTTGCACCCTGTAGGTGATCAAGGGACTGGCTTCTGCAAATTCAGAAATCATGTACAGAAATACTTGCACTGAACAAGGTTTAGGATAACAAACCCAGCAGCAAGACAGATCAACAGAAGAGGCAACAGCACAGAGAGATCCTCACTAAGGAGTTGTCTCTCCATCCTATAGACAGAAAAAACAACCAATGAAAGCTTAGCAAAAATATCAAAATTTTCATTTTTCCCTTTTCCTTAAACAGATACTTTAGATTGCCTAAAGGCTGGCTCTTCTACTGGAGGCTTGGGTCCTCTCTTCTTCCCATGGCACACCTCTTTACTTTGGTATGGTGGACCCAAGGTTTTTACTTTTGACAATTTCAATGAGGTGCACATTGTTAGAGGCACTTCATAGGGTCCCTTCCACTTCTTTGCTTCCAGCTGGAGTGGGAAACTGGAGGTTTATCTGGTTATCACTGACTGTGTGCTGCACATATTATTTTTAAATGATTTACAGAAATAATTTGAAGCCCAAGAGCAAATGAGTGTGAGCCTCCTTTGATATGTGTAATATTCCAGGAGAAGGGGAAATACTGGTCTTTTGATGGACTGAACAAAGATGGTATTCCTCTCTCCATTTTAAGATTTCAAACTACCCGGAGAATAGCTGAAAAAACGATAAGCATAAGCATTGATATTGCACCCTTTTTGCTATTCATTGGAGGGGACTCTAGTGCTGAGATAATATCCTCGGAACACTGAGCAGGTTATCAGGCCTAGTGAACCTGGGGCTCACAGTGAGAAACTTCCTTCCCCAAGGGAAAGAAAAAGACTACTGGCCGGGCACAGTGGCTCACACCTGTGATTCCAATCCCCAAATTGGGAGGCCAAAGTGGGAGTATCGCTAGAGGCCAGGAGTTGGAGATCAGCCTGGGCAACATACCAAGACCCTGTCTCTACAAAAAATTTTAAAAAATTAGCCAGGATTGGTGGCACTCGCCTGTAGTGCCAGCTACTTGGGAGGCTGAGGTGGGAGGATTGCTTGAGCCCAGGAGTTTGAGGTTGCAGTGAGCTGTAATGGTACCACTGCACTCCAGCCTGGGCAATAGGGCAAGACCCTGTCTCTTAAAAAAAAAAAAAAAAAAAAAGATGACCATAAAGTATGGTGAGGTAGGCGGGTAGCAGGTAAAGAAAGATTGCAATTCAGCTATGGTCCAACCCTGCATTGTATTCATATTATAAATGATATCTGGAAGGAGAAAGGGTACCAAGTTGCTGTGCTGTTCCATGTCTGCACCCCAAATGTCCCTTCTGTTCTCGCCTTACATATTTTACTTCAGAGGCTGTGGCTGGGGCCCACTGTCTTGCCTCCAGACAAAAGAGTTTCCATGAAAATCCACTTTAAAAATCTAGTAGCTTGTTGCCGTAGAACTGCCTCCCTGGAGGTAATGGGGAGTAGGGGGACAGGGAAGCCTCAATTTGCTACAGAGTTTTGCTCAGAGAAGGAAACAGCTCAAAGAAACTCTAAAATGGGAGGAAAATGGGATTTGAAATTTGTGTGTATATCTGCTGAGGGCTTCTCCTCCACAGTGTAAGTTCTTCCCCCAATCCAACCCCAGTACATAACAGCATCTAACAGCAGACTTGATTTGGGCAAATCATGAGGCATAGTGACTCAGCAATCACCTCCAACAAGCCTCCCCTTGGCTTCTGTCTTGTGATCCTCTCTCCCTCCCTGGTTTCCCCATAGGTACAGAGCTAGTCAAGGACCCTCAGCCTGGAGAAGAATGGCAGATTCTTGTTTGCATACTTAGCAGCACCATGGCAACCAGTTCTCATTGTGGTGATCAGTCACTCAGTGCTGATGATGTCACCTCAGCAACCAATCCAGGTATGAGAAGCACAGCTGCCATGGTGACAGGAGTCAGAGCAGTTTCCTTGGAAGCATGAGGATCTAGAGCCCCCTGAGGTTCAGGCTGCCTCTCGGGGGAGGGCATGGCCAGCCACAGCACCACTGCAATTGCCCAGCCCAAGCTACCAAATAACCAAAATAACATTTCCTAACAGGTCTATTGGTGCTAGTCTTGCCCCCTCAACACATTCTCTGACAGTGTTAGGGTAGTCTTTTGTTGTTGTTTAAGAGGGTTTTGCTCTGTCACCCAGGCTGGAGTGCAGTGGTTTGATCATAGCTCACTGCAGCCTTGAACTCCTGGGTTCAAGTGATCCTCCCACCTCAGCCTCCAGAGTAGCTAGGACTCCAGGTGCGCACCACTATGACCAGCTAATTTTTTAAAATTTTTTTGTAGAGACTATGTTGCCCAGGGTGGTCTTAAACTCCTGGACTCAAGTGATACTCCTGCCTCAGTCTCAGCTGGTATTATAGGCATGAGCCACTGCACTCGGCCCAGAATGGTTTTAAAAAACAACCTAACAACATGTTGTCTACAAGAAACTCACTTTAAATATGACTATATAGGTAAGCTAAAAGTAAACAAATGGAAAAAGGTATAATGTGCTAACATGAGTCAAAAGAAAACTGGAGTGGCTATTATTAGACTAATTGACTTCAGCACAAAGAAAATTAGCAGATGCAGTGGCTCACGCCTGTAATCCTAGCACTCTGGGAGGCTGAGGTGGGCAGATTGTTTGAGCTCAGGAGTTCAAGACCAGCCTGAGCAAGAGCCAGACCCTGTCTCTACTAAAAATAGAAAGAAATTATATGGACAGCTAAAAATATATTTAGAAAAATTAGCCGGACATGGTGGTGCATGCCTGTAGTCCCAGCTACTCGGAAGGCTGAAGCAGAAGGAATCCTTGAGCCCAGGAGTTTGAGGTTGCTATGAGCTAGGCTCATGCCACGGCATTCTGGCCCAGGCCACTGAGTAAGACTCTGTCTCAAAAAAAAAAAAAAAAAAGAAAGAAAGAAAGAAAGAAAGAAAATTAGCAGAGATAAAGAGGAACATTACTTATGATAAAAGGGTCAATTCACCAAAAAGACATACAACTCTTAATGTGTATGTACCTAACAACAGAGCCTCAAAATATATGATGCAAAAATGAACAGTTCTGAAAGAAGAAATAGACAAATCTACAATTATATTTGGAGACTTCAACATCCCTCTCCCAGAAATCAAGAGAACTAATAGACATAAAAGCATCAGGATATACAAGAACTGAATCACACCATCAACCAACTGATTCTAATTGATATTTACAGAACATTCCACCCAACAACAGTAGAGTACACATTCTTTTGAAGTGCACAATGGAATATTACTCATAGCCTGGGTCATATCCTGAATCATAAGACAAACCTTAGTAAATTTAATAGCATTGAAATTATATGAAGTATGTCCTATGACCATTATGCAATCAAACTAAAAATAAATAACAAAAATAACAGTGATCCATCCAAATACTTGAACACTAAAAAATCCATGGGTCAAAAAGGAAGTCTTAAGGGAAATTAGAAAATATTTTGAACTGAACAAAAATGAAAACATATCAAATTTTGTGGGATGAAGCTAAAGGAATACTTAGAGCAAAATTTATGGCATTAAATGCTTGTATTAGAAGTCATCAGAAGAAAAACTGAAGATACAAGCATAAATTAATAAAATTGGAAACAAAAATAGAGAAGAACCAATGAAAGAGAAAGCTGCTCCATTGAACAGACAAATAAATATTTATCAGTAAGATAAATCTCTAGCAAGACTGACTGACAAAGAAATAAAGACACACACAAATTACCATTATTAGGAATGAAAGAGGGAATATCACTACCAGCCCCATAGACATAAAAAGATAATAAGGGAATACTACAAACAACTCTATGTGCATATATCTCACAACTTAGTTGAAAGGGACCAACTCCTCAAAAAACCACAAACTACCAAAACTCACCCAAGATGAAGTAGATAACCTAAATGGTCTTATAACTATTAAAGAAATTGAATTCGTGTTTTAAAAAACCTTCTTCCCCCACCCCCACCAATTATTCTCCAGGCTGAGGTGGTTTCTGCTATGGTTTGAATGTGTCTGTCAAAATTTCATGTGTTGGAAACTCAATTCCCAAATTCATACATTGATTGGAGGTGGGGCCTTTGGGAAATAATTATTAACAGGATTAGATAAGGTTATCAGGGTTGGGTCCCCCTGATCTGACTGGTGGCTTTATAAGAAGAGAAAGAGAGACCTGAGCTGACACACACTCTTGCCCTCCTGCCAATGTGATGCCATCCGTCCTGTTATGATGAGCAACAAGGCCCTCACCAGATGCCTGGTCCTGCATCTTGGACTCCTAGCCTCCAGAATTGCAAAAAATAAATTTCTTTTCTGTATAAATTACCTAATCTGTGGCATTCTGTAATAGCAACGCAAAACAGACTAAGTTTCACTGGCAAATTCTACCAATTATTTAAAGAAGAAGTAACAACTCTGCACAGTCTACTCCAGAGAATGGAAGAGGAGAGAATACTTCCCAACTCATTATATGAACTTGGTATTGCCTTGATACCAAAACCAGGAAAAGATGCCACAAAAAAGAAAACTGTAAGGCAACATCCCTTATGAACATGGGCATAAAAACACTAAAAAGATTAGCAAATTGAATCCAGCAATATGTAAAAATAAAAAAATCCTAAAAACAGAAAGCTGGTTCAATATTTGAAAATCAATTAATGCAATCTACCATATCAACAGTTTAAGAGGAAAAACCACACGATCATACCAATAGACGTATGAAAAGTGTTTGATAAAATTCAATATCCATTTATATTTTAAAACAAACAAACAAATGAAACAAAACAAACCTCTCAGCCAAGCAGGAATAGAAAGGAACTTCAACCTGATGAAGGGCATCTATAAAAAAGCTACAGTTAACGTCATACTTTCACGATGAAAATCTTTCCCCAAAGAGTAGAAACAAAGCAAGTACCGTTGTCCCTCAATATCCGCGGGAGGATAGATTCCAGGTCCTCCCATGGATAGCAAAATCCTTGGATGCTCAAGTCCCGGATATAAAATGACATAGTATTTGCATATAACCTAGGTACATCTTCCCATATACTTTAAATCATCTCTAGATTACTCATAATACCTAATGTAATGTAAATGCTATGTAAATACTTGTTATACCATATTGTTTAGGGAATAATGACAAGAGAAAAAGGTCTGTACATGTTCAGTACAGGCGCAATTTTTTCAAGAAATTTCCAAGATTTTCCCCTGGCCGCCTCCTTGTCATGTAGGTCTAAGTTCAACTGTCGCCTCCTTAGGCCTTCCTTGGTGTGGAGGACTCTGATGTGTGAAACAGCCCAGCCCCTCGTGGGGTCCCTGAGAGGAAGGGTGGGAGCTGTGCAGGGGTAAGGCCGGGAGGCAGGAGGGGGAGCCCAGTCCCAGCTCCACGCCTGCCCAGCCTGTAAAGATGGCTGGACGTTCTCATGGCCAGTTTTCTATCTGGGCTCCAAAGGGCTCAAGGAGCTCTGGGCACTCCTCCCCCTTCAAGGAGGGAGGCGCTCTCTCTCTCTCTCTCTCTCTCTCTCTCTCTCTCTCTATATATATATATATATATAAATAGATTTATATAGACACATACACATGTATGCAATATTACATATGGGTGTATAGGGTTTATATATGTAAGGACGGGTGAGGTAGAGGTTGGGGTCATGTCATACTCAAGATTCTCTTAGAAAAACAGACAGCCCATGTTTTTTAAAACTTGGAAACCCTCTGAGGCAGACTTCTGCAGGCCCCTTCATGCTCTGTGCCTGTGCCTGACCTTACAGCAGTGGTCTCCAACCTTTTTGGCACCAGGGACCGGTTCCATGGAAGACAATTGTTCCACGGACGGCGGGGCGGGGAGGGCGGGCATGGCGGAGGCGGAGCTCAGGCGGCGATGCGTGGCCCGGTTCCTAACGGGCCGCAGCCCGGTACCGGGGCGCGGAGCAGGGTTTGGGGCCCTCGGCCTTACAGGACAAGAAGCCCCTGGCGCCTGCGTCCTGCAGTTGCTGCAATCTGAAAGGGTGACTGAGAGAGTGGGGGCGCCCTCCAGTGGGGAAATGGAGAATTTCCTTCAATTCGGAACCCCTGACGCGCATTTTTCACACGTTGTCTTTAACCCTCACAGCAGCTGGGAGTGTCAACATTATTGCTGTTTCACTGATGTGGAAGGAGGGCTTGAAGAGCTTAATTAATGTGTCCAAGGTCACAGCTGGGAAGCAGCAGGGCCAGGATTGGGCTGTCTGGGTGGAAAGCCCTGTTCCTTCCCACCCACCAGGCCCACACTTCCAGAAGGTTCTCCCTAAGGCTTTGCCCTCAGCAAAGCCCTGTCAGTCCTCCTTCAATCAGTCTATCCCCCCCTTCACTCTGTCTCCCTCTTTAATAGGCCCTGGTGGGCTCAGCCTTCCTGAACAAGGCCAGGTCCTCACCTGCAGTGGGGCTTTGAGTCCTTGGTCACCTCTTGGTTCCAGACCTCTGAAACCACTTCCGAGTTAAAGCATTGCTCCCTGCTCACCCTTCTCACAGGGCTCTGAGGGGAGGGAAGGCAGGAGTCAAGGGTGAGGAGGTAATGGTGCCCGGGCCCAAGGGAAAGAGATGAGGCCCAAAGGATTTCAAAATCCCCGAGGGAACCTCACCTTAAGGAACAAGAGTTGAAGTTTCTCCTTGAGCTTGCCCCCAGATGACAGATTAAGCCAGCTGTAACAAACTAGAGCTGTACTTCCCAGCCTACATCCTTTGCAGACATCACTAATGGATCATGGATTCCCTTTGGCTGAAATCAGACAAGAACTTTTGCCCTTCCATTCACTGGACTCCTGACAGCTCCTACCTGCAGCCCTCATGCTGTGGCCTTCCGTGCCCCTGTGTCCACTGGACATGTGCAGCACTGAGCACCACAGGCCCCACACACCTCACCCAGTGGTGGCTTTGGTGGGAAAGGCTGCCTGCCCACCCCTCAGGCAGGCCTCTGGGGCATGGATCTTGGCATGCGCTCCAGCTTCTGGAGCCACTGCACCGGGCCTAAAAACCATTTTAAATGGGTGAGTTATGCATGTGAATTGTATCTCAATAAAGTTGTTATTTAAAAATCACTGATAGGCTGGACGTGGTGGCTCATACCTGTAATCCTAGCACTCTGGGAGGCCATGGTGGGAAGATCGCTTGAGGTCAGGAGTTCGAGACCAGCTTGAGCAAGAGCTAGACCATCTCTACTAAAAATAGAAACACCTGTAGTCCCAGGCATGCGGGAACACCTGTAGTCCCACCTACTCGGAGGCGGCAGCAGAAGGATCACTTGAGCCTCCCAGAGTGCTAGGATTAGAGGCGTGAGGCACCACCCTGGCCCATGCTTTTTATTTAAGTTAATTGATTTTAGAAGGCAACTTTGCCACTGTAATTGGAAAACCAGTGTCTCTCGGCATAAATAGAAGCTAATTATATTATAAAAATAAAAACAAAAACCAGAGAAAGAGGGAGAGAGGGAGAGAGGGAGAAGGACTGAGATCCCAGCACCCTTCCGTGGGGAGGAGCTGCAGGAGGGGAGCCGGGGCTCTGAGGCAGCGGTCCCAGGACTGATAGGTAAAAGGGAGACCCTGGGGACCGCCCCTGCTGTCACCAGTACTGAAACCCAGGCCGGCTCAACGGCTGCTTGGTCTGGAGGTGGCTCCCAAAGGCGAGGATGAGGCGGGCGGGGGAAGGTGAGAGGACCCAGGCAGCAGCTCACGCGTGACCCTCTCGCGCCCACCCCCCACCCTGAGTCCCCGCGTCGGTGTCCCAGGTCGAGGACCAGGCGGAGGAACCGATACGGCGGGGCGGGGCGGGGGGGGCCTGCAGTGAAGACTAGGATTCCTCCCCCATCCTCTGCTGCTCCCTCCCCCAGCCACCTCCTCCCAAGGAGATTGCAGCGTCCCAACCCACCTCCCCCGAGTTGGGGACTGGGCCGTTCCCGAGGTCGGGACTGGGTGCCCGCGGTTCGGGCTCCTTTTGCCCGAAGACACCAACCCCCATCCCCGCCCCGGCCCCGGGCACCTCGCCGTGGCCCCTTTGCGTGTCTTGTTTCTCTAGGTCCTCTTGGCTCACTCGGAGATCCCCCTCCATCCCTCCTGCTGAACCCCCAATCTTCGCTTGAGCCCAATTCTCTCAGTTCTCAACACCAACTTCGATTTTTAACCCCCTGCCTCCAAGACGCCCTCTAACGTTCCCCGCGCCACGCGTTTCCCGTCGTGCACCGACCATCCCACAACACCCCCTGTCGGCTCCCACGGCCCCACGCTCTTCCCCGGCTTTTCTCCTGGTCGTGGGGACTAATGGCATCGCAGCCCCCCGGGCAGCTGCTCAGCTGCAGAAAGCAAAGAATCAGAAGCATCCCCCCGGGTCCCTGCACCCGCCGCCCCCCTCCCGCACGCCCGGGCCAGCTGGGGCCGCTGCGACTGCTGCGCGCGCTGCACCGCGGGACCGCAGCTTCGGGGGCGGGACGGAGAGACAGGCGGACCGCGCGCCCCTCCGCCGCAGCGTGGCCAGTCGCGTGCCGCGGTAACAAGGCCCCCAACCCCGGCTCTTCCTTGTCTTGGAGTCGGAGTTCCGCTTTTAAGAGTGGGCTGTCCTCTGAATATAGTCGATCCCTTTCCAGAATCCCAACTGGACAATCCCCTGCCGCCCAACACCCCCCCCCCCGCACACACACACTGCCTCTGCCTCCCCTCTTATTACCAAGGATTAAAGATGCGGGGGGGGGGGGGGCTTGATAAAATCCAGAATTGCATGTTGGCAAATGGCACTGTGTGTCATTCTTGAGAAGTAGTGTCCCTCACTTGTTCAGACAGTGTGCTGGGGTGAGATTGCCTGGCGTCATATCCAAGTCCCTGCCGGCAGCTTTTCAATTCTCTGTGCCCCAGTTCCCTCATCAGTAAGATGAGGGTGATAACAGCATGTAGCTCAGTGTTCTTAGAAGGATTGGTGCGTTTAATGCCTATGAGGTACTTAGAAACACGACTGGGCGGCACACAGTAAGCACTCAGCATCAGCTATTCCTGTTCTCTTGGACTCTCCCTTTCTATACCACTGGCACCGCCTATGCGTTGTTATGGTTTCTCCCTGCAAAATTTTTCTCCAAACAGTCCATATTTTTTCCATACCCAATGCCACCACCCTTGTTTGAACAACCATCATCTTTCATCCATTACTGAGATTGCACCTTGTTTAGGGGCTTGGAATAGCTAGTAACTTGGGGCGTGTTCCAGGAGCCTGGAATAGTGTCTGGGACACTGTAGGTGCTCCATAAATACTTGTCGAATATTTGTTGTTCCACTTTTGTTTCCCAATAATCTCTTAATAAGCACCAGGGGAATCTTTCTAAAATATAAATTAAAGCATATCATTCCCTTGCTTAGCGCTTTCCAATGGATCATCTCCTTAACACTTTGGTTAATGCTATACCCCTGACTCTGGCCTACAGGCCCAGCAGGATCTAGCCTTGCCTTCTCCAACTGAATTTCCTTCTCTCCTCTTCTTCCTGGTGTTTCCAGCCTTCCTCCATTTTTTGAACACCTGAGCCCTTCTCAAAGGCCTTTTCCTCTTCTCACCACCCTTCATTATTATCCCTTTGTTCCAGTATAAATTTCACTTCCTCACGTCCTTTCTGTCCCTAGGAATCACTATCATTTCATTATCTTCCTGACACTTATCACCGTTTGTAATGACTTATTCCTCTGTTTACTTGTTTATTTGTGTCTCCCCACTGAAGTGTAAGTTTCAAGAGTGAAACTGCCCTTTAATATTAATGAAATTGTTAAAGGGCCACAAGTGGGAACTGTGGCAGGGGAAATATATTAATATATATAACCAGGTACTGTTCTCTAGCTTGCTTTCCTATAATTGCTTACTACTCAGGAGTCACGTAGCTGATGGTCATAAAGATTCTTGGCTTTCTTCATTGCTCCCATAGATAACACCACCCTTGTGAAACCTAAGGCTAGTTTTTGAGATATCGTCCAGCCCTGCATTCCAGTGGAATGGCTGACCCACCCAGACCAGTGGCCCATACCGAGGAACTGACTCAACTGGCCTTGCAACCCCCACCCAAGAACCAGCTCAGCAAAAAGACAATTTCTATACACCTATGGTTCAGCCTTCAACCTAGCCAATTAGCTGACCCAATTGCCTAGACGTTTGTCTGCCAAACTATCTTAAAATCTCTTTCTCCCAAATTTTCAGAGAGATGGATTTGAGAACTTTCTCCCATCTCCTCGCGTGGTGCCTGTGATATTAAACTTTCTCTGCTATAACCCCTGCTGTCTCGGTGTATTGGCTTCCTCTTGGGCAGCAGGCAATGAACCCAGTTGGGCTGTAATAAGAAGGTAGAGGACATGTCTGTTTCACGTACTGTCACGCCCTCAGTGTCTGGCTCAGGACCTATCTCAGTGTGGATGCTCAATAAGTAGTTGCTGAATAAATGAAATAGACTTTGGGTCCTGAGACACATATGAAACATCTCTGCCTCGGTGCTCTCATCTGTTAAATGGGCACCCCTGGGGGTGACTGTGAAAATGAAATGAAATGATGGATGTGAAGGTAGCCTCATGCTGTACAAATATGTTGTGAGTCTAATTCTGCTTCCCTTCAGCTTCAGCCTCCCAGGGACTCGCAGACCTCAGCCTGTGCCCCAGGAGTGGGTGGAAGACCTTGAAACCCAGAAGGGCAGAGGCCGGGTCTGATGGAGAATCAGGAACAGAACCCAGGAGACCCACGTCACAGTCCATGAAGGAGAAGGGGGGGGAGAGAGAGAGAGAGAAAGAGAGAGAGAGAGAGAGAGAGAGAGAGAGCCCACCTCATCCCAGGGGACAGGGGCTGCTCACCCTGATGGAGCCACAGAGGCTGCTCAGGAGCTTCCTGTCTGGGGGTCGCCTTGGCTGGGAGGTGGTGAGGTGAGGCATGGACGCCATTCTTGTGCCTCTTGGACATCCAACAGGGGAGATGCTATCATTGTGTCGAGGTCTGCAAGACCCAGGCCACCACCCTTTGACAGGGAACAAGGTCTTCCCTCAAGGACACGATCACCCCTGGTGAGAAGCTCCTGAACAGGGGCACCCTCAGAGGTGGATCAGAACCCTGAGGGGAGCGCAAGGTGGGCACATGGGTGTGGAAGAGCCTGAGGACTTTCTGGAGTGGGCTCCTGGGCCATGTGCATGTGTCCATGTGTGTGTGTTTGCAAGTGTGTACATGTGTTTATATGTATCAATGGGTGTTGTGTGCATGTGTGTGTGTATGTTCATATGTATACCCAGATACACTGTGTGTACATGGGGGGATGTATTTGTGTGTTTGTGTAGTCAGCCCTCCACACCTGCAGGTTCCACATCTGTGGATTCAACCAACATCATTGAAAATATTTGGAAAAAAAAATACAAATAATACAAATAAAACACAATACAACTATTTACATAGCTTTTACATTGTATTAGGTATTTATTATAAGTACTCTAGAGATGGTTTAAAGTATATGGCAGGATGTGTGTAGTTATATGCAAACACCACGTCATTTTACATAAGGGACCTGAGCATTCTCGGATTTTGGTATCCCTGGGGGTCCTGGAACCAATTTCCCATGGATACTGAGGGGCAACTGTATGTGAGTACATGGGTGTTGTGCATGTATGTGTATGTGTATGCGTGGTGTATTTGTATTCACTCTCTATTGCTCTATTGCTGCATAGCAAATTACCCCAAAGTTTAGTAACTTAAAACAACAAACACCTATCCCACAGTTTCTGTGGACTGGGAATCTGAGAGAGGCTTAGCTGGGTATTTGTGGTTCAGGGTCTCTCATGAGGCTGCAGTCAAGACGTTACCTGGTTGGCTGTAGTCATCTGAAGGCTTGCCTGGGGCGGGAGGATCCGCTTCCGAGATGACTCACTCACCCCCCTGGTAAGATGGTGCTGGCTGTTGGCACGAGGTCTCACTCAGTTCCTTGCCAAGTCAACCTCTCCATATGGCTGCTTGAGTGTCCTTGTGACAGAGCCACTGGCTTCCTCCAGAGTGAGTGACCTGACAGAGAGAGAGAACAAGGCAAAAATCACAATGTTTTTATAACCTAGTCTTGGAAGTCACATACCATCATGTCCACCATATTCTATTGGCCACACAGACCAACCCGGATACACTGTGGGAGAGAACGACACAAAGACAGGAGTGCCAGGAGGGAAGGTCACTGCAGGCCATCTTGGAGGATGAGTATCATGTGAAGTATGTGCAGGTGTGTGTGTGTTTGTGCATGTGTGTGTATATACATGTGTATTTATATGCATGTTTTGTATGTGTACATATGGATGGGTATATATAGATATGTTTGTGTATATATTTGTGTATTATTTGCACTTGTGTGTGCTTTTACATATGTATGTATATGTGCATTTGAGTGTGTGCATGTGTGTTTACTTTTGTGCACATGGGTAGAATACATGTATGTATTATGTCTACATCTATGTGTGTATGTGTTTGTATGTATGTGTGCATGTGAGCATATGTGTTTGTGTGTGACTGTATATGTGCATATATGTGTGTGACTGTATGAATATATGTTTTCAAACATTGTGTGTATGTGTGCATGCATGTATGTGTGCCTGTGTGTGTTGTGTGTGCATGCATGTTTCAGTGTGTGGTTCTATATGTATTTGTGTATTTGTGTGTGTTTGTTATGTTTATGTATGTGTGTGAGACATGTATATGTGTAGGTATATCAAGATGTGTGTGCATGAGCATGCATATGTTGTGTTTGTGTGTATAAATGTGTGCTGGCACGCACACGAGAGTTTAGAAACGTCACCTGCTGTGTGGAGGAAACCCTGGAGCCAGGAGCCAGGAGCCCAGGGAGGAGTCCCTCTTCTTTCTGGGGCAGCACACGGATGGAAGGGATCTAGAGTCTGAAAAACAAACTCTTCTTGGATCCAGGGTATGTGGATCCATGGTCCTCTGAATTTGGCTCTCCGTTGTCCAGGCCTTTTGTTGTTCGTTTTTATTTGAATATGTCTCTCTTTCCTAGGCTGTCCAATAAGGCCACGGAAGAAGGGCTGTCTGCTTTGCCTGGAAGTTGAGAGTTTGGTGGAGAGCAGCGCCCCCTTGTGGCAGGCCTGGGGACAACAAGGGCGAGCAGCCAGGGAAAGATTTCCGTGGAGAGCCCGCCCACCCCCTCCCTGCTTAGGGCCAATCCTGGACTCTGGGGTTTATCTGACAAGAAGGAGGCGCTTTCTGCTTCTAATAATCCAATCACCTGAGAAGCCATTCCTCTTACACTATCTCTGATGTCAACTTTTGTGATGAGAGTTCAAAAAGTATGTTTACTTTTTGATTGTGAAAAGTAATACAGGTGAACAAAAGTGGATGGAATAATAGTAAAGGTACAGCTCAACAAATGATTAAAGGGGACAACCATGTCACACTATCCAGGGACAAGGTTCAGTATGTGCTACCCCCGAATATAGAGCCCTGCCACGTTGATTATTCTAACCTGAAGGAATCTGTGAAGCAGCCTGTGCAGAGCAATCTCTGTGACCTTCCGTCACCCTTGTCCCCAGAAGCAGGTCATAACACCCTCATGTGAGAAGAGCCCTTCTTATACCTAGAGGAAAGGAGCGTCCTTATCTCCAGAGACACAGGGACACAGAGAGGAACCCAAACAATCTCCCAGTCTATTACTCATACTCTTATTTTTTTTTTTGGCCCTATCATATTTTTTCATGACTCTGCATTCCTCCTCAAACCTATTATAAATACACTCAGGTTTAACTTTCTTCAGGTCTTCATTTCCTTATGAAGGCTCCTGTGTCGCATAAAATTTACGTTAAATAAATTCGTATGCTTTTCTCTTGTTAATCTGTCTTTTGCTACAGAGGCTCCAGCCAATGAACCTAAGATGGGTAGAAGGAAAAGATATTTTTCGTCCCCTACAGTTTCTGGCAACCATGTAGGAACAGCTGGGACATGCCACTCCCTCTGGAGCCTGCAGATGGGGTCCTGGGAAAACTGACAAAAGCCAGCAAAAGGTAAGAATTCTCACCAAAGCCAGCTCTCCCAGTGCCCAGTCAAGAGAGGAAGGTAAAAACTTCTCCTTGTCCCTTCGTTTCTTAATTCAGATTAGCAGGTGAAAAACACCTGTAAAAATTAATTCTTTGGATTGTGGCTGGTTCAGTTTGGTTTTGAGATACCCACTGGTCATCGATCCTTTCAATATTGCTTTCCTGTTTGTCTCATTTTGTGTCCAGAGAGCTTGGCTTGGCTTCCACCTGTTGAGGTGTGCAAGTTGTTGGTTCTTGCATGTACAGGTGGCCAACCATTAGGTTGGGGGCCCTATAGATATGACAGAAATGAGGGTTGTACCCCGTTTGTAACTAGCATCCTACTGACTGTTGCCAGCTCGCCCTTGGAACAGGAGGGGTGTGCTGCTGGTAGTATCTAAATCTTTCTTTCTTTTGACTATCTCTAGAAGCGCTTCCGGATCATGGGAGGTCTACATCTTTTGCACCCTCTTTGGCAATGCTTCTTGCTTTCATGGTCATGTGATAAGAAGGCTTATTGGTTTTGGTTTGGGGTCACTTGATAAATACCTTTGGTTTAAAAGAAAAATTTTAAATTTTAAAAAGGAGTTCAGATACTGTCAATAGTGTCCCAGCTGAAACCCAATAATCAAATATATTTGAAAGGATTTTGTGAAAAGAGCTTCATGAGATCAAAAGGTGGCCTAAATAGAAGCAGAAATTCAGAGCCTAGTGATTTTTAAAAGGGCTCTCTGTTCTGTTTGACCCTGATGCCCCCATGGGGACTTCTCAGCCAATGGAACCTTCCTTCTTGAACCCGATGACCATATGCTTGGCCAGCTCTGTCCAATTCCTTCTTGCTGGCATGATTTTGCCGAGACTACTTTGGAACTTCACTGGCCTCTTTGGGACCTCTCCCTTCCCATTGCTCCTGCTCCTCCTTCCTCCTTTGCCACCTTCCACCTTCCAGTCAGTTCCCTGAGTCCTTTGATAGGTCCCCCTTCAAGCCCCTCCTCCTGCATCACTCTGTCCTCCCCTGCCAGACCTCTCTCCACTCTAGCCTCCCCCCCTCACTTGCACTTAGCCTTCCTGCTCTCAAGGCACTCAGGGTCCCCCACAAGCAACTACTTGAGGATGAAAAGGAAAAAGACTAACTGGAAATAGATTGGATATTTTATCCACTCAGATGGCATTAGAGGCATTCGGACAGCTGCTCCATGTCTTCTCAGTTACTCAGCTAAAATTTGTTCCATAGCCTCCATAGAATACATGTCAGGACAAATGAAAATCTTAAAATCCTTCACAAATACTGGTAAAACACATTAGTTTTTATATTGAGTAGGCAATGTCAACTTGTGCCATTTGCCAGAAACACAATTCAGATAAAAATTATATAAATATAATATAAATATATTAAATATAAAATGGACATAAACCAGTGACTTTATATTACTATATCATACTGACTCATGGCTAAAATTATACAAAAATAAAAGCTATAAGATCTCCGTTTCCTCTGTCTATATGTTTATGTATAATATATGTTACGTATACGTGAATTTTTCTACCCCCAGGTGATATTACCAAATTAATTTATAAAATCGCTTGAAGGAGTTCTATTCAGATTATCTTAGAAATAAGTGAGCATTTATATAAATTAAGTATTCCTAAAACTCTCAGAAATATAGAAACTAACCCAAATGTTTTGGGTTCATGTGACCTAGGAAAATCTGGGGTAAATAAAGCTCATTTTAAGATATTGGTGGGCCTGACACAGTGGCATATGCCTGTAATCCCAGAGCTTTGGAAGGCTGAGGTGGGGGGATCATTTGAGGCCAGGAGTTTGAGACCAGCCTGGGTGACAGAGTGAAACACTGTCTCTTAAAAAAATAAATAACTGACACACACTGACAACTCAGATCTCCAGAGTTGTCCATGTTAAGTATAATGCAGATATAACATTTTATTCTATCTGGATTTACTAGTCAAACAAGTGTATGTTACCTCCACTAGATGTTTAAGATTATAGAACTACAAATCCAAACTAAGAACAAAATATTCAATAAAAATAAATTGCTTGATGCATGTCAAAAACAACAGTTAAAAAAAAGAGGCAGGAACCATATGTTTAACTTTTTCTATGATATTTTTGATACTTGCCTGATTTGTCAACAAGAAAAATAACTTGAGATGATGGCTAGCCTTTTATGGTGTTATAGTATGTTTGCCTTAACTAGTTTCCAAAGTCTTTTTTGGTAACTCGCAACCCTAAAGTTATGCTGAGTTAGTGCTCACTTCAGGAGCACATACACTATGCTAACTTAAGTAATAGATATTCATTAAATATTTGGGCCACTTCTAAGTAAGATAAACTACTGAAATGTTAGCTACTTAATTTTGTATTCTTCTGCTTAAAGGAAGTCCCCAAATTGTCTATTTTTCAGGCCCAAGAAAACTGGCATCTTCCCAAGCATCCATTATATTGTTTATGGACACTTGGGTTGTTTCCAGTTTGGGACTCTCACGAACAGTGCTGCTATGAACATTCTTGCATATGTCTCCTGGTGCACATGCAAATGCGTTACTGAGGGTGTACACCTAGAGTACAATGGCTGGGTCAGTGAGTATAATGCCCACCTGATCTATGCTGTTGCCAACCTATACTCCATTAACACTGCATGAGAGTTTCCATTGTTCCACATCCTCACCAACTCGTGTTATTGTCAGGCTTTACAATTTTAGCTTTTATGATGGGTATGGAGTGGTGTCTATCATGATTTTAATTTTTATTAAGTTAAATCATATGAAATTGGCATTTTGTATCAAAATGGTCAAACATGGTCAATTTCACATGACTCTGACTAATATTTCTCTGATGACTAATGATGTTAAGAACAGTTTTATACATTTAATGGCCATTTGGATTTCATCTTTTTTGAAATGCCTGTTTAAGTACTTTTGCTCATTGCTCCTTTAGGTATCTGACTTTTCTTATTGATTTGTAGGTCTATACATACTTTGAATATGTGCCCTATGTCAGTTATACATGTTGCAAATACCTTTGTGTCACATTGTGACTTGTCTGCTAATTCTCTTAATGATGTCTTAATTTTAATGAGGTCATATTGCCAATATTTGCCTCTGTGTTTAGTGGTTTTTTTTACCTGTTTAAAATTTCTCCTAACCAAGGTCATAAAGTTATTCTCTAATATTTTCTAAAAGTTTTATTGTTTTGCCATTTATATTTAAGTCTAAAATCCACTTGCAATTGATTTTGTGTATTACAAGGCGTAGGGTTCTAATTTCATTTTCCCATATGGATATCCAATTTTTGTCACACAGTCTGTGAAAAGACCATCTGAATTGCCACTTTCCTCATAAACCAAGTATCACATATTCATTTGTCTCTACTCTGTTCGATTGGCCAGTCTATCCTTGAACCAATAATATGCTATCGTAATTACTATAGCTTTGTAATAAGATCTGACAACTGGTAGGGCAGTTGTCTTCTTCAAATCCTGGCTATAAACTAGAATCAGCTTGTCAACTCCCACAAAAGAAAAAGAAATGCAAGGAGGAGAGATCCTGTTGACATTTTTATTAGGATTACATTGAATCTATATATCAGTTTGATATTTTTACAATATTGAATTTCACATCCACAAACAAGACATATTTTCCAAATTATTTAGACTTTTGTGAAATTTTCTCTGTAGAGATCTTAAATATATTTTCTATTTATTCATAGATACTTGATTTTCATGCTTTGTAGAAGTAAACCTTTTTAAAATTTCATTTTCTACCCATTTATTGTTGGTATATAGAAATAGAATTGATTTTTGTATATTGATTTTCTAGCCAACTATCTTGATAAACTCTTATTAATTCAAATAGTATAACTTTTGTATTTTCTACATAACAAATCATATCAAAAGGAAGTTTTGCTCTTCCCTTCCTAACCCTTCTATCTTTCAATCCTTTTCTTGCTTTAGTACAAGCTAAGGACCTATGGTACAACGTGAATAGTAATAGAATAGCAGACAGCCTTGTCTAACTCTCAATCGCAAAAGAATTCTAACATGTTTAGGTTTCCCCAGAAACAGCACCTTGAGACAAGGATCTGAGTACAAAGAGTCTATTGGGAGGTGAAGGAAATCTCGCGTAGGGAAGGGGGCAAGTGAGACAAGGAAGGGAACGCAGCCAATAAAGGGGTGTGTCATCAGGCTTAATTCTGGAACTTAATCCTGCTAGAGAGACTCTGGCAGCCAGTGTGAACTACGCACCTCGGAGTCATCTCGCCACAGATGTGAGGGAGCTGGGGTACTCAGACACGAAGTCTTGCCAGCTATTGGTTACAGCGGCTCTGGGAATGGAGCATGAATTCCCTGGCACTTCCAACTGCCACGTGAGTGGAAACTGTAGTCAAGCAGCAAAAGGAAGCCCTGAGGCAAAGAAGTGCAGATATTGGCAGCTGGAAGTCGGACTGTGTACACTTAAGTGGTAAAAGTGAGGGACACCAGTAGGTTACCAACAGTGTCTTCTACAAACACCTTCAACATTCTGTTATTACAAACAACATTTGCAGTCCCCATAGGATAACATAAGCTATGTAATTCCAAATCTTTCTATACACACTTCAAAAATCAGTCAATAGAGAAAGACAGAAAAAATACACATAAACCACACTTACAGCATAATCAGGAGACACAGACTACAACAAACTCTAATGGTAAAGTGCTGCCACCTAGCATCTGCTACTATGAAATCCTACTGTCACCATTAACACCGGGAGCTCGGTTCTGTAGCTGCATTCCCTATTGTCAACCCTGACACACAAAGGACAGCCACCAGCAGGTGAAAGTCTTAGCAGTTGTCACACTGCAGCATGCAGGGTTTATGGCACTAACAAATAAACAAGAATGCTGGTACTTAGAAAAAAATACACAAAATAGACAAACTACTAGCTAAGTTAAGGAAAAAGGAGAATGAACAAGCACAAGAAAAAGAAGAAAGAGTAGAGAGAGGAGGAGGAGGAGGAAAAGAAAAATAGGAAGAGGGAAGAAGTAAAAAGGAAAGGGAGGGAGGGAGGGCAGAAAGGAAAGAAATGACAAGAGGAAATTCTTAAAGGAAAACATTTTAATGATAATTGACTACTTTAGAGAACTGTGCAAATAAATGTGAACCCCTAGATAAGATGAATAATTTCTAAAAATAAAATTTACAAAAGTTGTGATCCCATTAGAGGTAGAAAGCTTAAGCACATCAGTTTTCATATGACAAAGTTATAAAAGAACGTCTTCACAAAAAATCATCAAATCCATATGGTTTCTTAGAGGAATTCTACAGATTTTCAAGAGTCAGATAATCCCAATGTTACCTAAATTTTCCAGAGCACTAAAAAGAAAAAAGCAGGAAACCTTCGGAATTATTTTTATGAAGCAAGAGTAACAATGATACTTGAACCTGATAGCACAAAAAAGAAAACTGAAAATAAATCTTATTTATGAATATAGATGCAAAAATCCAAAATAAAATGTTATTAAACATAATCAAGGACTCATTAAAAATAATATGACATGACCAAGTGGGACTTACTTTAGGACTGCAAGGATTGTTTGATATTAGGAAAATGAATCAGCATAATTCTCCATGTTATGACTAAGAAGAAATAGTCACAAAAAGCACATATTGCATGATTCCATTTATTGAAAATTCTAGAAAATGCAAACTAATCTATAGTGGCAGATCAGTGGTTGCTTGGAGGTCAGGGGTGGAGAGACAGAGTGATTGATTGCAAAGGGGTACAAGGAAACTTTTGTGTGATGATGGAAAGGCTCTGAATCTTGATTGTGTTCATGGTTTCCCAGGTATCTGCAGTATATCTGTCAAAAGTCATAGAATTGGGCACGGTGGCTCATGCCTGTAATCCTAGCACTCTGGAAGGCTGAGGCGGGAGGACTGCTCGAGGTCAGGAGTTGGAGACCAGCTCTGAGCAAGAGCGAGACCCCATCTCTACTAAAAATAGAAAGAAATTAGCTGGACAATTAAAGATATACAGAAAAAATTAGCTGGGCATGGTGGCGCATGCCTGTAGTCCCAGCTACTCAGGAGGCTGAGGCAGAATGATTGCTTGAGTCCAGGAGTTTGAGGTTGCTGTGAGCTAGGCTGAAGCCATGGCACTCTAGCCTGAGCAAGAGAGTGAGACTCTATCTCAAAAAAAAAAAAAAAAAAAGTCATAGAATTGTACACTTTAAGTATTTATACCTCAATAAAGTTTTAAATATTTAAAAAATCAGTTGCCCTCACTAGCCATAGATATGTACATACACATACATTCAGAACATAAATAAATCCTTTGTGTATATGTGTGTATATACACACATATACACACAAACATATATATATGTAAATATACACACACACACAGAGTTAACCCTTGAACAATGTGGGGGTTAGTGGTGCAGAACCTCACACAGTTAAAATTTGCATAACTTTTTAAAGAGATGGGGGTCTCACTTTGTCACCCAGGCTGGAGTGCGTGGTACAATCATAGCTCACTGTAGCCTCGAACTCCTGTGCTCAAGTGATCTTCCTGCCTCAGACTCCCAAGTAGATAGGACTACAGGGGTGAGACACCATGTCCAGCTAGTATTAACTTAACTACTAACAGTCTACTGTTGACTAGAAGCCTTACTGATAACATGAACAGTCAATTAACACGTATTTTGTATGTTATGTGGATTATATACTGTATTACTACAATAAAGTAAGCTAGAGAAAAGGAAATGTTAAGGAAATCATAAGAGAAAATATATTTTATTCTTCATTAAGTGAAAGTGGATCATCATGAAGGTCTTCATCTTCCTTCATGCTGAGTAGGCTGAGGAGGAGGAAGAAGAGGGGCTGGTCTTGCTGTCTCAGGGGTGGCAGAGGCAGAAGAGGTGGGGGGAGTGGAAGGTGGAGAGGCAGGAGAGGCGGGCACGCTCAGTATAACTTTGATTGAAAAAAATCTGCATGTAAGTGGATGAGTTTGAACTGCATGTGTCCACTTACATGTGGATTTTCTTCCACCTCTGGGGTACATTTCCACCACCTCCCCCAAAGTTTCCTTGTACCCCTCTGCAATCAGTCTCTCTCTCCACCCTTGACCTTCAAGTAACCACTTGTATGCTTTCTGTCACTATAGGTTAGTTTGCATTTTCTAGAATTTATCCCAAGGGAAAAAATAAGGCAAGTATACAACAATATATGCATAAAGATTTATCTCAGTGTTTAGAGTGGCCAAGTGGAGAAAAAAATTAAATGTCCATTTTTAAGGGGCTGAATAAATATAGGAATGTATACATGATAAAACACTGTACAGCAATTGTAAGAACATAGTTTTAAGGTGAAAAGTAATACATGAATACATTCTCTTGTACAAAAGGAAACTATTACAAAAAGGATATGGCCCTTTTATCACTTCTAATTCAGAAAATCACTGTTAAAGTTTGACGTGCATCTTTTTAGGCTTTTTTGTATACATGTATATATCTACATGCATATTTACATAAGCATAAAAATATAATGTTTTGCAGATATGTGGATTTTGCACAAATTGCTTATACCCCATGTCCAGTTCTGCAACTTGTCTTTTACACTCAACAATGCCTTTGTAATCTCTTACGTTAGCACATACAATATACATTTTACCTTTTTCTCAGCAACTGCATAGTATGGACATTTCATAGTATATTTGGTCATGCCTTTACTGAGAAATCTCTATGTGGATTTTAATTTTTTGCCATTGCTAAATTAAATTCATATGTATTGATATATAAATATCTCTACACTAAATTTTTTAAAAAGCTTAAGTGGCTATATTTATATAGAAATTATTATTTATTTGTTTCTGGAGACAGAGTCTTGCTCTGTCACCCTGGCTAGTGTGCAGTGGCATCATCGTAGCTCACTGCAACCTCCATCTCCTCAAGAGATCCTCCTGCCTCAGCCTCTCAAGTAGCTGGGACTATAGGCGCACACCATGATGCCTGGCTAATTTTTTCTTTTTCTTTTTTTTTTTTTTTAGTAGAGACGGGGTCTCAATGTTGCTCAGGCTATTCTTGAACTCCTGAGCTCAAGGGATCCTCCTGCCTCAGCCTCCCAGAGTGTCAGGATTACAGGCATGAGCCACCGCGCCCAGAAATTAATTTTTATATAAGTATCAAAAAAATTGGAAGAACACCAGTTAGCACAATTAGTTTGGTGGAAGGAGGGAGGTTGGTTTATAAGCAGACTTGGACTTTTCTTATTTTAATTTTTTCTGTGATAATCTTTTTTCCTGATAATACATTAACAGTCAAGTAATGGCAGGGACTTCTAAGAAGCGGGTGAAGAGTGAAAACACAGCCTGTGCCGTTTTCTTTGCAGCTGAGAGGGGTTGGGAAGGGCTTGGGGGAGGGTGGGAAACAGCCCTGGCTGCTCTGGAGGGAATGAGAAAAGAGATTGAAAATGAGGCCTCCGTCAGCTCCCAGGAGCTGTGTGTGACCTCCTCTACTGTACCCCAACCTCCCCCCGCCTCCCACCTTCTGGTTCCAAAGTTCAAGCCAGGCTCACCTCCCACCCCTCCAGTCTCCAAATAAGCACAGCAGGGAGTTTGAGTGAAAAATCCACTTTAATAAGCCAGCTTCAGCTTAGCTGCGAACTTCCCCTCTCATGTGCATAGGGTGGAAGAGAATCTTTCCAAGAGGCCTCAATCCACTAAGAGGTTACGACTCAGAGAAGGGAACAGCTCAAAGAAGCCCTAAAATGGGAGGCAACATGGGATTTGGAATTAGTGAGTGACTAGATGGGGTCCTGCCAGCACAGGCCCCAGCAAAAGAAGCACAGAAGTCACCAGTGCTTGACAACTGCCCCAGTCTTAGTCCTGAGCCCCCTGCACCCCCTCATTTTCCTTTGGCAGCTGGTCAGAGCCCCTGAGCCTTGAGAAGAATGGGGACCATTGTTTTCCTACATGATTGCACCATGACAACGAGTCCCCATCACCCAGGCCGGCCACTGGAAGGAGCCCAGCCGTGATGGAGAGGGCTGGAGAGGGACTTACCTTGAAGAGGGTGAGGGTCTGCAGGACTCCTGTGGTGCAGGCTGTCTCCCGGATAGAGTGCATGGCCAGCTGGGGGCTGCCTAAGTCCAGCACCCGCAACCCCAGCCGAGAAGCCAAGATAGGTCCAATGGTGGTACCACAGGGGGAGTCATTCCGGACCATGAGATCCTGGGGAGGGAGAGCCGTGAGCAGCATGCAGTGCGTGCTCGTGATGGCACAGCAGGAAGCCCCCGCAGAACTGCAGGCCAGGACAGGCCTGGGAGATGGTCCATTTCCACCCCCTCAGAGCATGGAAAGGGCCAACATAAAATCCCAAAGCCAACACTAAATGGCAGACCCCAAAGGACAATATATTCTGAATTGGTCCCATGCTCTCTATGGGGACTGCCACCACCCTAGTTCCAGCTACTGTCATCTTATCACCACAATCCATTCTCCACATAACAGGCAGGGGGATTTTTAAAACATCTATCCTTTTTTTTGTCACCCTCTTGCTTAATACACCTACACCCACAGAAAAATCATTCAGTGGTTTTAGTGTTTTAAAAAATATTGCTATTGGCATTTTGAAACTATTTTCTTTATATTATGGTAAAAAAGTAAGAAAATCATAATATGATGGTAAATATCAAGATTTTCAGTATAAAAGAGAATTATAAAATCAAGTAAACTAAGTGATAACTATTCTTATTTTTTGAATACGGATTATAGTATTAATTCATGATTTTAAAAATACATATATTTTTCTACCTATGTTCATGGAAATGGCCACAAAGCACTGTCCCCCCAATAGCAATGAACACTTGCAGTGCCAGACCACAGTCTCTAACTCCATTGTCCACCAAAGGGGAGCAAGTCTGGGGAGGGAAATGAACAAGATGAGCCTGCAATTTCTTGTTGTGCCAAAAAGTAAGGAAACATTCAAGAGTTATATCAAGGCCGGGCACGGTGGCTCACGCCTGTAATCCTAGCCCTCTGGGAGGCCGAGGCGGGTGGATCGCTCGAGGTCAGGAGTTTGAGACCAGCCTGAGCGAGACCCCGTCTCTACTAAAAATAGAAATTATCTGGCCAACTAAAAATATATGTAGAAAAAAAAAACTTAGCCGGGCATGGTGGCGCATGCCTGTAGTCCCAGCTACTCGGGAGGCTGAGGCAGTAGGATCGCTTGAGCCCAGGAGTTTGAGGTTGCTGTGAGCTAGGCTGACGCCATGGCACTCACTCTAGCCCGGGCAACAAAGTGAGACTCTGTCTCAAAAAAAAAAAAAAAAAAAAAGAGTTACATCAAGGGCACAGGAGTGGTGCTGAAAGGGTTCCCACTGGTGAGAGATATGATAATTTGAGCATCAAATATAATAATTGTAGAGAAATAGATCCTAGTGAGTCAATGAAAATCCGTGACTATATGACAGTCAAAGAAAGGAAAAAGCCATTTGAGATGGTGACAATTGAGATGACACCTTATCTTGAAAAGTGGTTAAGTAAAGAATTAGCATTTATCCTGCTTTTCAGCAGGAATTGTATTTCATGATAACCAAACCCTACTTGACTGGGGGAAAGTTCCGCTTGACAGAAGAATGGAAAGGATGAAACGATGCTAGGTGGTGGGGTGGGGGGGGGAGGGGGGAGCGTTTTTCAGTAAATTCTAATGAAATTGATTTAGGCAAGGATTATCAATTAGTGTTAAAACTATCAGGTGTCTGGGTGATGGGGAACTCATCACTTGTACGGGTTACTGTCAGATCACAGGGGGAAAACAACTGAGGGAGGGAGTGGAGCATTCCCGTTCCAGGGGCCAATCTTGGCATCGCCTAGAGTGGATCTCTCAGTTATTGTGTGTGATGCAACAAAAGGACACACCACCGTGATGTCTTCTAGCCAAAGATCTTTAACTTGAATCCTTCAAGTCTTTAGATATAAATTCGTTTATAGGACATACAAGGGCTAGAGACACAGCTAAATGACACCATGAGGAAGCAACCAAACAAATCCGGAGAGTGAGACATTATATGATTTGATCAGCCTGGTTTCTTAAACAAGCCACTGTTATTAAAAAGGGGGTGGGCAGTGCTAGATTAGAAGACATTTAAACAACATACCAGCCAGATATAACTGCCTGGGCCTGAATTGGATACGCACATGGGACAAAAAACTGTAAAGAATATTTTGGGGGCCGGGCGTGGTGGCTCACGCCTATAATCCTAGCACTCTGGGAGGCCGAGGCAGGTGGATCGCTTGAGGTCAGGAGTTCAAGACCAGCCTGAGCAAGAGTGAGACCCCGTCTCTACCAAAAATAGAAAGAAATGATTTGGACAGCTAAAAATCTATATAGAAAAAATTAGGCGGGCATGGTGGTGCATGCCTGTAGTCCCAGCTATTTGGGAGGCTGAGACAATAGGATCGCTTAAGCCCAGGAGTCTGAGGTTGCTGTGAGCTAGGCTGACGCCACGGCACTCCCTCTAGCCCGGGCAACAAAGCGAGACTCTGTCTCAAAAAAAAAAAAAAAAAAAAAGAATATTTTGGGGATAGCCAGGGAAAGTTGAAAGCCATCTGTTCATTAGGTGAGACGCAAATGTACTGAAATAAAAAGGTGGAGATGACGGGATGAAAAGAGGTAACAAGAAATATATCCAATATGATTTCATTTTTTAAAAGTGTATGTTAAATATATGCATAGAAAGAAATCTGTAAGAATATACATAAATCTCTGGGGATTAATGTTTTATTTTCTCATTTCTGTCTGTATTTTCTAATTTTCTAAAGTATACATGTCCTGCTTCTGCCCAAGTTATTAAGGAAAAATCCTTCAGTGTCTCCCTACTGCCTTAGAATAAAATCCAAATGCCCTTCCATGGCCTAGGAAGTCCTCATGATTCACTCAGGTGGCCTTCTCCCCACCGTGTGGCTCTCACCCTGGCTCTGCTTCCTGGCTTTCTCTCCTCCTAACAGACAAACTCACCCCTGCTTCCGTGGGGCCTTTCTACTTGTTCCCTCTAGCTGAGGTGCTCTTCCCCCGGACACTCGCATAGCTGCTCCCTTCTCAGTGGGTAGGTCTCAGCTCAAATATCACCTCCTCAGAGAGGCCCTCCTGAGAGTGGAACAACTCAGCTTGCATGGGGCAGGGCAGGGACTGGGTATCAGAAAGAGCCCTGAGATGGGAGTCCAGGTGCCAGGGTCCTAGTCCTGACTCCATCAGAACTTGCCTGCTGTTTGTCACCGAACATCCCGGGCCCCAGTCCCTGATATAGATAGGTAGACAGATAGATAAATATAGACACACACAGTCATACACCGCATAATGATGTTTGGTCAACAATAGAACACATATATGACAGCGGTCCCATAAGATTATAATGGAGCTGAAAAATTCCTATTGCCCAGTGACATCACAGCCACTATAATGTTGCAGCATAACACATTACTGATGTGTTTCTGGTGATGCTGGTATAGACAAACCTACTGTACTGTAAAAATGTACAGTACCTATAATTATGTATAGCACATCAAACTTGATTATAATAAATGACTGCTACTGGTTTATGTACTTACTATACTATAGTTTTTATTGCTATTTCAGAGTGTACCCCTTCTACTTATTAAAAAAAGAGTTAACTAGAAAACACTCTCAGGCCGGTCCCTCAGGAGGTATTCCAGAAGGCATTGTCATCACAGGAAATGACAGTTCCATTCCTGTTACTGCCCCTGAAGACCTTCCAGTGGGATGAGATGTGGAGGTGGAAGAAAGCAATATTGATAATCCTGAACCTGTGTAGGCCTAGGCTAATGTGTGTGTTTATATCTTAGTTTTTCATGAAAAAGCTTAAAAAGGAAAAAAAATTAAAAAATTTAAAAATAGAAAGAGGCTTATAGACTAAGGATAGAAAATATTTTTGTATAGCCATACAATGTGTTTATGTTTTAAACCAGGTGTTATTATAAGAGAGTCAAAAAGTTTTAAAAGGCCAGGCGCGGTGGCTCACATCTGTAATCCCAGCACTTTGGAAGGCTGAGGCAGGAGGATCACTTGAGGCCACGAGTTCGAGACCAGCCTGAGCAAGAGCGAGACCCCGTCTCTACAAAAAACAGAAAAATTAGCCAGGTGTGGTGGTGCACGCCTGTAGTCCCAGCTACCCAGGAGGCTGAGCCAGGAGAATCGCTTGAGCCCAGGAATTTGAGGTTGCAGTGAGCTATAATGATGCCACTGCATTCTAGCCCTGTCTCAAAAAAGAAAGAAAAAAAGTTGTTTTTTTTTTAAATGAAAAGTCTATAAAGTAAAAAAGTTACAGGATACTAAGGTTAATTTAATATTGAAGAAAGAAAGAAATTTTTTGTTTAGTGTAGCCTAAGTATACCCTGTTTGTAAAGTCTACAGTCATGTACAGTAATGTCCTAGGCCCTCACATTCACTCACCGCTCACTCACTGACTTACCCAGAGCAGCCTTCAGTCCTGTAAGCTCCAATCGTAAGTATCCTATACAGGTATGGCATTCTTATCTTCTATACCATAGGTTTACTGTACCTTTTCTATGTTTAGACATGTTTAGATACACAAACACTGTTGTGTTACAACTGCCTGTGGTATTCAGTATGGTGACATGCTGTGCAGGCTTGTAGCCTAGGAGCAACAGGCTACACCACGTGGCCTAGGTGTGTAGTAGGCTATACTACCTAGGTTTGTGTACGTACACGCCATGATGTTCACACGACGACAAAATCACCCAACGACGCATTTCTTAGAACATATCCCCATTATTGAACAACACATGACTGTAAACGTATGTGTATATGTGTGCATATATGTATACACACACACACACACGTGCTGAGGGGAAAGGACTAGGTGGATGATTTCTCACCAAGAGGGAAAATGAGTAGTTGGGGTTCCACGCTCCCCAAACCTGAACTTCCCTTGCGGAAGCCTGAGGGTGTGTAAGAGACACAGGGGAAGTGGGGTGCTGCAGCAGGACTAACCCACCATGTGCCAGGAGCACAGTGTACCTGTAATCCTCATAGAAATCCAGCAAAGTGGGCATCCTTACCACCCCCATCCCACAGCTGTAGAAACTGAAGATTTAGAAAGGTTAAGAAACTAGTCCAAGCTCACACAGCTAGCACCACGGCAGAAGGAGCACTGAATCCAGCTGTCTATACCCCAAATCCTTGTTCTCCTCTCTCTCCTGGGACCCTCTTCACTAAAGGCCATCTACCATGCTCCGCATTCGTCTGTTTGTGCCCCCACCGTGCTTCCTCGCCCACCTCCCTGGGCGGGGCCCGCCCTCACCTGGAGGGGCACCCCAACACTGTTGGCCACCTCTCGGATCAGGGCTTCTGAAACCGCATTCGAGGCATAGCGCTGCTTGCTGTTCACCTTGATGACGGGGCCCTGGGGAGAGGCGAGGGTGAGGCAGAGCGGGTGACAGGCCCAGAAGGAACGGGACGGTGCCCGGTACCAGCTAGGCCTCCACGTCTCCAGGGAGAAAGGGCACGTCTCACCTTGTGGAATAAGGGCCGGTGGTTCTCCTCGTGCTTGTCCCTGTGAGACAGACAAGGGCCAGGGATGGCAAACGGGAGCAGCAGGCCTGTCAGCACCCACCACCCCTCCATAGCGGACGTCACTAATGGTCGTGGCATTCTTTCCTGCCCAGCCCAACAGGACTTCAGAGTCATTCTAGACACAGCGTTCCAGGCAGCCTCTGGCAATAGATGGAAACAAGTTTGTAGGCAGCGCATGACTCTGACCACACTGGGCCTGGAGCAGTCAAAAGGACTGTCCTCTGAACCTCCCGACGAAACAAGGGAAGGGGAAGGGAAGAGGCGGGGCCCAGGCCAGGGCCGAGGCTCATGGTGGGTTATGCTTGTGTCCCCAGCAATGTGAGGACTTTGTGGGTCCGGCCCGGGAGACTCACAGGTAGTTGGGGTGCACAGCATGGGCCATGTCCGCGCTGATCATGAATGACTTGGGGATGGCTTCCTCGAAGGCTGTGAGATGTTGGGAGGAGGCTGAGATCCGTCGTAGCACCAGCTCCGTCAGCAATGACTGTGCTCCCTGGGCGCTCTCAGAGCCCACCTGGCAACAGCAGAGACCCGACTCTGGAGGCCAGTGAGAGGGGCCTGATGCCCTAATTGGTCTAGAACCTCAGTCAGTCACTGGGAGGGAAATGAGGGGTGTTCTTGGCAACACCCCCAACCAGGGTCATTGCTAAACAGCTGCTGGTGGACAGGGGCCAAACTAAGTCACAGTCCTTTCTGGGGCAGAAATAGCACTTACTGGTGGGTTTCTTGTACTGCTCTCCTTCCTTCTCCCTGACCCTCACATCTGGGGTTCAGGAGAGGTGCCCCAACACACTGGTCCATTTCCTTTTTATGTGTGTGGCATAGACTGCTAACTATCTATGGTATCTTTTATAATAGAACACCCGAGTTGCAGCTAAGCATGTTATTACCCAGCTAGAGGTAGGTGACAGTCCCGGCCTCCGTTGCAGCTAAACATGGCCATGCTAAGTTCTATGGAACTTTTGGATCCCACCCTTAAAGGCATGGGCATCCACTCCCCCTCTGTCCTCTGCTCCCTTCCCACTAACTTGGGGCAGACATGACGGCCAGAGCTGGAACAGCTTACCTTGGATCCTGAAATGGAAGTCATGTGCTAGGGATGGCAGAGACCCATGCTGAACTGCTAACTCTGACCTGCTAGTTACGTGAGAGAGATCTATCCGTCTGCTCAAGCTCCACTACAGCGTCTCAGACTGCAGCCTAACATATGTGTGCAACACGTGCTGAGCCCTGGGGCCACAAGATGAACTGGGCAGGGTGTCCCGGTCCTTTAGAAAGGAGCTCACCATGTGGCATACAAAGCGGAGCTATCTCCCTAGAAGAAGCAGATATATGCTGAGCCGGAGGGGACACCCAGAGCTAAGGAAGCACAGGCGGCATCTCCCCCATCTTTGGGGCCTCCAGAAGAGCTCTGGCTCATGGTGGGTGCCTGGCACAAGTTAGATGCAGAAGACTGAACAGAGAGGACCCTCCCCAGAGCCCTCTCCGTACCTCTTCGTTGTCATAGAGTGTGATCATGCGCACGTGAGGCTCCATGGCCAGGGACGCAGGGGCTGCGCAAGAATCAATCAAGGCCTGGAGCGAGGAGGGAGACAGGAACATCAACCCCACCCTCCTTCTTTGTCTTAGCCACCAGCATCTCAAGGCGCACGCTCCCCCATCCGCCTTCCATCGTCATGGCCAGACTGAGGTGGGCTGGGCCTTCACTGGCCTTCATCTCTTAGGGCACTGCCTGGCAGAGGGCGTGGTGGGGACCTTTACAACTAGGAGGGGAGAAACCATCCTCCGGATGTGCTTTTCCTACATCTTCCCATCAAAAGGCAGAAAGAGGAGGTGGAAGACAGAAAAAAGAGCTTAGAATCTTGGAAAGACAAAACATCACAGTGATCATGTAAATTGATTGACCTCAGTAAAAAGACTGAAGTCCAAAGAGGTGACCATGACCCCATCAACGTGACATGACTGGCTGGCTGGCTGCAGCAGATGCAGGTCCCAGGTGTGGCCCTCAACTGCAGCCCAAAGCCTGTCTCCAGCCACAGGATGGTAGGGAATGAAAGGTAGAAGAAAGCAGGAGGGTCAAGGCAAGGGGAGAGAAAGAACAGGAGCTGACTAGGGTGGAAAGGTGGGGAATATCAAGTGACTAGGGGACAGGCTGCCCCCCTGAGAGCCCCAGGAACAGGGAGAAGGCTGGGTGGGCTTAAGTCTGGGGTGGGGCTGGGGGAACAGAGGGAGGCGAACGGTACTGCTGTGTGGGATGACAAAGCCTTTCCTTTGAGGCAAAGGTTGTCAACTTAAGGAAAAGTGGCAGGAGCAGGGTTAGGACAAGACACTGTGGCACCCTAAACAACTTCTCAGCCTTCCTCTTACCTCAGCCTCTGGCCTGGGCGAGGACAGGGGCCGCAGCACTCGGGCTCCTCCCCATGGTCCACCCAGCACCCACAGACTGAAGGGGTGGCCAGTGGCCCTCTCACACCTGCTGGGGCTCGAGGCAGTTCCTCCCTCCCCCAACAGCCCACCTCTCCTGGTGGTGCTGCTACCCGGCGTCGTGCCCCAGCTCCTCACCTGCAGGGCACAGAAGCAGCTGTGCAGATTGTCCAGCCGAGGAGCAAAGATGAACTCATCGTAGGCACCACCTAGGACCTAGAAAGACAGGACAGTCAGCCCGATCTTCGACCTTCAACTCCCCACTGCCACTCCCCTGCTGCTCCCGCTCCCAAGGGCCTGAGCTCAAGCAAGCCTCCTGGGTTTCTTGCGCAACCGCTCCCTGACCCCTGCCTTGGGGCACTATTATTATCTCTGCTGTGCAGGACTCGGCAGAGAATGGGGCTGGGCTGGCACTGAGGGACAGGAAGGTGGAGTGAGGCCTATTCCTGTGGGACAGGAAAAGGAAGGGCTGAACAGTCCCTGAAAAGACAAAGGGAGTAAACAGAGGTGACAAGTCGAGAAACAAAAATCTAGTACGTGTTGGAGCAGGACAGAGTATCCAAAGACATAGCAATCTCCTGCTGTCAGCAACTGGCAGGGAGAACAGCCGGCCATGTCCAGGGCTCTTGCCCTCAGAGGTTCAGAGCCAGTGTGGGTCAGAGCAGACGGGGCCCACCTGCGGGAGAAACTCCTGGGGAGTCTTTGAAAAGGGCTGATTCCCAGGCCCCACCCCCAGATAGACCCAGTGGCAGGTCTGGGTGGAGACCTTGCCTTTTTGAGACCCACTGCCCTAGAAACAGAGGGGGATGTGTCTACTGGGAAGAACGGGGATGCGAGTAACTGAGGGGTTGGTGGAGGTGATGAGTGCTTCGGGCGACACAGAGGGCTGGCTGGGCCCCACCCACAAGTTCCTGCAGCTGTTCCTCACCGCAGGCTGGGTGTCTGCAAGGCAGAGCTCCATCTCCACTATGTCCTCAGGGCTCAGCCCCAGATGAGCACAGAGCAGGGACATGAGGACTGAGTGGTGCCGCTCCTCCTGCAAGGCAGAAGGATGCTGGGAGGAAGAAGGTCTGCACCTCCTCTCGTCTCCCCCTCCTCTCGTCTCCCCTTCTCAGAGGACTGGTCTGTTTCCCCTCCACCACATTCCCCGTGAGCAGGGGACCCTCTTACTGTAGAATTGAGAGGCCCTGGCTCAGGAGTCCCCTTCTCCAGCTCCTCCTGGGCTGCTGTGGCAAGAATGGGGACTCTGTGGGGAGATTTGTGAGAAGCGGGTGTAGGGAGGACACAGCAGGGCAGAGCACCCATGAGTTCAGGAGACTCCTGGTGGGCAATTGCCCTTGCCCTTCAATTCCCAGCCCACTCCCCAAATAGCAGAGCTATGAGGACCCTTGGACATCAATGGGTCCCAAGGGAAGAACTTGACCACTACCATTAGGTAGGTAATGGTCTCCAGGTCCCACTGGGGCCCCTTCCATCACCTGGTGCCATTTGCCATCTCCCCCCACCCCAGCCACCACAGCCCCTGCCACAGTCTCACAGGTGCATCTCTGTGTTGGGCCCAAAGTTCTCGTTGATATTTCGCTGCAGATGGATGGCCAGGTGCGGGATGCGCAGAATGGGCCGCTCTACATTCACCAGCCGCTGCTCCAGCCGACCTGAGGTAGGGCACTGTGGCCAACCAGGCCAGGTCAGCCCTCCCAGCCTCGGTTGGTTAAAATTCTCACTTCACTCAGACTAACCAGGGTGGTTCTCTGACCCGGATGGCCCCTATCTCTCTTCTCCAGGGGGATCCTGGAGGATTGTGGCTGTCAATCTTCCAGGGAGGCCAAGAGCCTACCCAGGCCTGGGTTCTCACCTTGACAATGACTCGTCCAGCCAAGGTCAGGTCTCGGTCAAACCAGGTACTCCAGATCCCACCACCATAGGTCTCCACACCAACCTGCTGGAAGCCCACCTGGCTGCGGCGAGAGCGACGTTTCACCTGAGCATGAAGATGGAGAGGAAGGCAGAAAAGGCTCAATGACAAGATTTGGAGATGAGGCTTAAACCATTCACAAGTAACACAGAGCGAATATTAGTGCCAGAGGAAAGGCCCCAAGTGCTCCTGGGGATAGAGCCCCCAATTTGTACTTCTTGGCTCTCTTTTGCCCCATACTCCCCCGACACCTCCTCCCACACCAGCACAGCCCCAGTTCCTTACCCGGAGGCAGGGGCTGTCCGTGTGGGCCCCAATGAGGCTGAAGCCATTGCCAGGAACATACTGGCCCCCCACAACAAAAGCAATAATGGTGGAGGAGTTCCTGGTCATGAAGTACTAGAGGAGAGGGGAAGGAAAGGCAGGGGTGTGAGTTGCATTAGCCACCCAGGACACATGACTTTGAGATCCAGCCTGGGGGCCTGCCTCTCCGCCCCCACCCCGCCCCCAGTACCTTGCTCTGGGGCTTGATATCCCAGCTCTCCGTCTCCTTGAGTTCATGGAAGCCAGCCTGGAGGAGGCGGTTGCGGCACTCGGCCACAGCTGTAGAAGAAGGATCCTCTCACAGAGGTGGATGCTGGTGGGGGACACACCAAGCCCTCACCCTCCTCCCTTGCCCAGGTCAGTTACCGTGGAAAGGAGAGGGACTCCGGTTCACGAACTTGAGGAGTTCCCGGGCCGCGGCCTGCACCGCCTCTTTGCGGGCCCTACCGGTCATGGCCACCTAGGGAAGGGGGGCGCTCAGACTCCTACGAGGTCTGGGACCCCTGGCCTCTCATCTGGGCTCTGAGGACTCCTCCATCCCCACCCCCAGAATTGACGGCTCCAAGGCACACACCTCTGCTTCCGCCCCTTTCCCCGCCGACAGACCCAAAGCCTGGGTCAAACCTCTCTCCGCCGAAAACTTCAGCCCTTCCGCCAAAGGATCACGACCCTGGCCCGCCCCCTAATCCGAGTTTAGCCGGCTCCCTAAGTCCCACCCCTCTGTCCCAGCCCAGCTAGGAAATCCTGATCTGTTCCCAAACTCCGGGATCCCAAGCGGGCCCCTAACTCGGAGCTGGCCTGCATCACGTGGGCAACCACATCCCGGAGCCAAAACCCCGTTCCCCAAGGAATACCCCTCCTCTCCTCCACCAGGCCAGTGTCTCGCAGGACACCCCCTCTGACCCCAGGAAGGTGAGGTCGCCCGCAGCGGCGCTTTCCGTTTCGTTTTGGGTCGGGCGATCCCCCGCTATCTCGGCGCTAAGCTTGGGCCCAGGAAGACGCCGGGCCGGGTCTGGGATGGAAAATCAAGCAGGGCCGCCGGCGGCCACCTACCTGCATGGCCTCGCGCGTGGGACTGTGTCCGCTCATCTCGCGGTGCTCGGGGCCCGCCCCGCGGGACGTCGGGCCTCCGGATCCCGCAGCCCCTGGCCAGGACTCCCCGTCCGCCCCGCCCCTCGTCAGGCCGCCCCGCCCGCTCCGCCCCGCCCCCAGCCAGGCCCCCCTCCGCCCCGCCCCTCGCTGGGCCGCACCGCCCTCCCCGCGCCCTCCGCGACACCGGCCCCGCCCCCGCCACGCAGCGCGCGGCCGCCGCCAGGGCCCCCTGCCGTCCCGGAGGTGCTAGCACAGCAGCGAACCGCCCGCAACCCTTCCCTCCAGGCGACGATTCAGAGAAAATACTCGCCCCCGCCAGCTCCCCGAGTCCGCCGGGTACGGTGCAAAGTGCTCTCTCTCGCCACAGCAACCCTTGTGATAGTAAAAGCGACACGGCTGATGTTCACTCACGATCAGCTGTAGCTTAATGATAAAGCTGAGCGTGCTGTGTTATTTAATCTTCACAACTGCCCTATCAACTTTGTACTTTCACTGTCCCCATTCTGTACACGAACAAGCTGAAACACAGAGACGAGTAACCTCTCCGAGATAGTAAATGGCAGAGGTGGGGTTTGAACACCATCAATTTGATTGCAGTGGCTTCTGTCAGATCTTCTTCTGGGCCTTGTTCTATATACTTTGGTTAAGTGTTAAGTTACAAGAGAGGGAGGTCCCTGAGGTACACAGAAGTTAATGACTCGCCCAGGATCACATAGCTATTTGAGTGGCTCTGGGATTTGACTCTGGTATCTGTGCTTTTTCCATATCTTAAAACGACAGAAAAAGACAAATTCCATATGTTCTTGGCGGCAATTCCAGTATTCTCATGTAAAGAATGGTGAGTAGCAATTTTAAACCCCATGCATCTGCCTCATTGTAGCTACTGACCAAGATTCTTGGTGGCCTCCAGTTCCAAAATAGGACTCAGCTACTAGAAGTGTAATCAATATTCCAGGGGTCGATGGAGCACTCTGCCATTGATGGGGTGGGAGTGATAGAAGGAGGGGGAGAGGTTGGAAAGATCCTGCAGCCCTCACTCAACCGAGTTAGATATGGCATTCCTTAACCATTTGTTTAAATACCGTTAGGTGTAAAGTTCAGTGCTGAGCAGAACATAGAACATGCTAGTCCTCTAAGGACAGTGACTTTAGAGCTGAAACAGGGCTACAATGTATATGGGAAGGAGACAACATAAAGACTAATGTTCTTTCTGAACACAAAAAAAGAGTAAATGCTTGTGTCAGAAATTCAAACATCACCAAAATGCATAACTTAGAAAGTGAAAGTAAATGTTTGATAAATTGAACCTCCATTCTTTTTAAAAATTTTTTTTTCTTTTTTGTAGAGACAGAGTCTCGATATGTTGCCCAGGCTAGTCTTGAACTCCTGGCCTAAAGCAATCCTCCTGCCTCAGCCTCCCAAGGTGCTAGGATTACAGGGGTGAGCCAGGTCCTGGCCTGAACCTCCATTCTTGATTTAAAAAAAAAAAAATCCTCTAAGAAACCAGGTAGAGAAGAGATAAAGGACATCTACCAGAAATCTACAGCAAACATTAGTGGGGAAAGACAGACGCACTCCTATTCAAATCAAAGGCAGACATTGATGAGCTCTAACTGCCGGTAGTCAATGTGCACCTACAGTCAGAGCCAGTGTCACAAAGCAAAATAAACCATTACATATGGAAAAGTAAAACTGGTCATCATTTGTATATGATATGATTACCTAGAATCCCCGAGAAAATAAACTGTCAAGCTATTAGAACTGGAAGAAGAGGTGGCCAACTTTAACCACCATTGGCTTTCCTGTATGATAATCAACTATAAAATATAAAAATAAAAAGGTTCTGTTTCCAAGAGCATAAAATAGTGTTAAATTCCTAGGCATGAGCATATGAGACACCAGATCGCACTTTAACCAGGGAAAGGAAAGCTAAAAATGAGATACCATTTCTGATTTATCAGAATTACAAAAATGAAAAAGATTGGTAATATCAAGTGTTAGGGAAGGTTTGGGGTAATGCATGCCTTTATACCCAAATTTTTGTGGTGTGAATATTCCCCATGGCAGATTATAAGCTGCCAACATGCTGTCACTGAACACAGAGTTGGGAAGCATGCCATTGTATAGATTTCCACCACACAGGTGGAAATAGAATGTAGACTTAAGAATGCAGTAAAATAATTGGGAAGGAGATGGGTTTTGAGTTTTTGTTATCTGTCTGTAATATAATTTATTTAATTGTAAGTTTATATAATTTAATAGTTTAATAATTACTGTGTTTAACAATAGGCTCACCAAATTCCTGGAAATTTGACAATCAGTTCATGAGCTGGTCCGAGTTGGCTGCAGCACACTACTGCACCTATACTCTACATCTTTGCTGCTGTTGAACAACAATAACAATATCTGGGGGCTTTTTAGAAATGCACAATCTTAGGGTTTACTCCAGACCTACCAAATCAGAATCTGCATGTTAGCAAGATCCCTGGATGATTTGAATGCATGTTAAAGTTTGAGACAGTGTTTTAGAGTACCATATAGCAGTAAAAAAATATGGTGAGGTTAATTTTTATGTGTTATTGCAGAAAAAATTTCTAAATAGATTGCTGAGTAAAAAAAAAAAAACAATTTCCAGAATGTTTACAGGACAAGGGCATTTAGGCAAAACTCACACAACGAGCTAAATTTCTAAATGTTATGCAAATATGTATGTAAAAGCAGAGAAACAGGTTTGGAAGGAGAATGGTCACCTCTGGATAAGGAAATGGTATTGGGCGTGGAGTAGGGTGAGGAGGTAGGGCATGACTAAGGAATCAAAAAAAGTTTCTAAGAATCATTGTTGCTCTCAGCCTTCTGAGAAAATCTTCCCCACCAGCCCTTAGCTGGTGTTTACAATGCTACCATTATTCATTCATGTTTTTGGTTTAACAATATTAAAATGCAAATGTCTTTGAGTTAACATAGCGATAGGTTAGGCACAGTTCAGTGTGAGTTAATATAATATGTATGTCCTGATCCATCTGTTTATGAGGGAAGCTTCCTTATTAGCAATTTGTCACGTAATTGTTAAGAGTGATTTGGGATACAGAAGAATAAAGCAATGATGCAAGGAAGAGAAGGGGATCTCTGTGTGCGCTTGCGAGTGCACATATTTGACAACTGCTCCCTCTCCTGGAAACACTCTTCACTTGGCTTCCAGGACACTGCACTTACTGACCACTCCTTTGCATTTCCTCTTCTGGCTCCTCCCCATTTCCCCATCTTTGAATGGAGTGCCTTGGGGCTCATTCTTAGAAATCTATCCACACTCACTCCGTTGCTGACCTTCTCCAATTTCATGGCTTTAAATAGTGCCTACACCCTGACAATTCCCAAATTTACAAATCTCTAGCCTAGACATCTCTTCTGAACTACATATAGTCTCATATATCCAATTGTTTGTACATAATCTCCACGTGTGTGCCTAATAGGAATCTCAAATGTAATATGTCTAAATCTGAACTCCGTGTTCCCTGAACCTATTCCAACCACATTCTTCCCATCTAAGTAAATGGCAACTCTGTCCTTCCAGTTTCAGGTCAAAACCCTCAGTGTCATCCTTGGCACTTCTTTATCTCACACCTCATGTCCCATCCATCAGCATATCCTGCCATCCCTAGCTCCTTCACAAAGCCCTCCCTAGCGTCTCCAGAGAGAGGTGCTATGGTCCTCTGTCCTCCCCTCCTAGCACCAGTGTCATTCCTGTGTTAGGTTCTACAGGAAGAAGTCTCAGTATTTGTCAACTCGGAGTAACCTGCAGGCCAATGTCATGTAATCATTTGTACCTTGCTGCTGTGATCCTCAGAGCCTGGCACATAGTGGATATACAGTAAATATTTACTGAATGAAAACTTTTAAAAAATAATTGTTCTTTGTGAAAAAGGGCCCCATCGATACTCCCTAGCAATAAAAAGGAACAACTACTGGTAAAGGCAACAACTTGGATGGACCTTACAGGCATTATGCTGCAAGAAAAAAAATGACAAAACTAGAGATGGAGAACAGATTGGTGGTTGCCAAGGGCTTGGGGCAGGGGGAATGGGTGTGACTATAAAGGGGTAGCACATCTTTATGGTGATGGATAATTCTATATCTTGATTGTGGTAGTGGTTTCGATGAAATTAGGGTTGCCAGATGAAATACAGGATGCCTAGTTTAATTTGAATTTAAGATAAACAAGGAATAATTTTTTTAAGTATAGGTATGTCCCAAATATTGTATGGGACATACCTATACTAAAAACAAAATTTAACTGAGTGTCCTGTATTTTTATATGCTAAATCTGGCAATCCTGGAAAAAAATGCCGTAGAACTACATGCACACACATTTTACCAGTCACTTTCCTGGTTGTGGTACTGTGCTATGGTTATGTAAGATGTATTTATGGTAACTGTTAGAGGAAATTGAGTGGAGGGTACATGGGTCCTCTCCATACTATATTTGCAATCTCCTGTGAATGTATAATTACTTACAAATAAAAAGGTTTTACGAATGGCCCTCAAAAGAAAACCAACTGCTCCTTGTTGGTGATGAAAACAAAGAGGTATAGGAAAGTGCTGGTTGCTAACCTTGGGAGTTTTACAGAGCATGGTAATACTGGCACTTCACAACGGTCTTAAGGTGTATCCTTCTCAAAGGTCAATGATCTTGTGTAGTTAATGATGGTATAATAAAGTAGTTAGGAGCATGGCTCAGGATCAGACACACCTGGTTCAAATTCTGGCTCCTCCATTTATTGGCCGTGGGCCGTGGTTGCCATGGTGTGCTGGAGCCAGCCCACACCTGTCTCTTTCCTGTTGCACATTCAGTGACATCAGCCAGAAGCTTGAAACGGGCCTGGGAGTATTTACACTACCGAGATTGGCAAATACTACAAATCAGGGCCTTTTCTTTTTTCTTCCAGAGAGCTACTTGTTTTTTTTTTTTTTTTTTTTTTTTTTGAGACAGAGTCTCGCTCTGTTGCCCGGGCTAGAGCGAGTGCCGTGGCATCAGCCTAGCTCACAGCAACCTCAAACTCCTGGGCTTAAGCGATCCTACTGCCTCAGCCTCCCGAGTAGCTGGGACTACAAGCATGAGCCACCATGCCCGGCTAATTTTTTCTATATAGATTTTTAGCTGTCCAAGTCATTTCTTTCTATTTTTGGTAGAGACGGGGTCTCACTCTTGCTCAGGCTGGTCTTGAACTCCTGACCTCCAGCGATCCACCCGTCTTGGCCTCCCAGAGTGCTAGGATTACAGGCGTGAGCCACCGCGCCCGGCCAGAGAGCTACTTGTTAAACATCTACCATCACACCACAGACTTGGAACCTCAGTTTCCTTATCTGTAAAATAGGGGAAGATAGTAATAACGTCATAAAGTTATAAGCATTAAATGGGATAATGCATGTAGTGTGCTTATCACTAAGTTTGTCAAATAGTGAGAAGTAAATGTTAGCTGGTGTTAGTTCTCATATTAAACTGTGAGCAACTTGAGGGCAAGTCTATGCCATACTCATCTCAAAATCTTTAGTGACTGGCCTGACATAGAGCAAGTGCTAAATAAATGTTTGCTAAATTAGTGAATAAATGGCAAATAATAATAACTTAGGCTAATATGCCTCTAGAAAATCTGCATGCTGGGATGCCGAGGCCGTAGGATCGCTTGACCTCAGAAGTTTGAAGACCAGCCTGAGCAAGAGCGAGACCCTGTCTCTACTAAAAATAGAGAAAAAAATTAACCAGGGAACTAAAAATAGAAAAAATTAGCCGGGCATGGCGGCACGTGGTGCTTGTAGTCCCAGCTACTCAAGTGGCTGAGACAGGAGGATTGCTTGAGCCCAGGAGTTGGAGGATCACTTGAGCCCAGAAGTTTGGGGTTGCTGTGAGCTGGGCTGACGCCACACTACTCTAGCCTGGGCAACATAGTGAGACTCTGTCTTAAAAAAAAAAAAAAAATAGAAAAGAAAATCTGCACGGTCTCAGAGGCCTTTTAGGACACACTTCTTAATCTTTAATCACAGGGGTCTTCAGGTCCTGTGGCAGGCTGCCAAGGGGGTCTGGGATGCACTCCCACCACCCCATGGTAATATCTGTCCTTGCAGGCCCAGCCCTGACCTCCCAAGGAAGGGGGCTCCTGGTGCACTCCCTCCAGCTCCTGGGGATGGGCCCTCACCTCTCCTCCCTCCGGCAGCCAAGATGGGCATTTTCTGGCTCTGAGCCTGACTGACTAGAGGTCATTTAATCCTCGCTGGATTTGTCCTGTTTATTTTTGTGAACAGGGATGTTTACTTTCAGTTCGTATTTCTAGGGATGCTTACTCATTTTGCTTCCGTTTTATTTACTCTTTGCAAGCACTTGGGTTTGAGTAAATATGTCTATAAAGTTCCAGGGACTGGGTGATTCTGTGTCTGCTATTTTAATGGCCTTTAAACACTGTCTGCTCAGGTAAGCATTTTATAGATGGGTGGAAAAGATAGGGAATTCTGTTCTCAGTGGCCTCTGACTCCTTTCCAAGCTGACAGCTGGCCACCAGCAGCCTATGAATCATGGCTTTTCATCAGTAATAAAAATATCAAAAGCCAACACCCATTTCAAACAGAGAAACCAACCCACCCTGGTCAGCCGGACATAGTGCTTGGAAACCGGGGTAGGTGTTTAAACTCCAGGGCAGTGCTTAGGGTACGAATTACCCAGAGTGCAAAGGCAGATTCATGAGCCCCAACCTGAAAATCCTGATTTGGAAGATTTGGGCTGAGGCCCAGCGATCTCCATCTTTAACAGGTGCTGCAAGTAATTCTGCTATCTTTAGACCACCCTGAGAAACACTAATTACATTCTCAAAAACACTTGTACCCATGGATGGGCTGCCCTTGAACTTGCTGCCATGTTGTTGGGCCACATGCTGAGAAGCTCAGGAACCAAACAGCGTTGTTTGGAATGATTAAATCATCATTTAGCACACTGCTCCTCCAAAGTTAGCCAAGATGGTGATGAGTATTATTCTGTTAAGCCACTTGCTGAAGGTTTAATTTGTTAGCAGATTGAGGGCAGGAACCATATTTCCTTCATCTCTTTATCCCCATAATGCCTAAGACAGTGGGTGGCTCACAGAAAGTTGGCAGTCAGGGACAGGTGGCTTTGTCCGACATTCCCGCTGAACACAGAACTAGAAACAGGCCCAGGTTACCTCATGGTAGCCAGCGAGCCAGCTGTTGGGGATAGAGGTGGTGGAGAGGCTGAGTGCCATGGTGACCTGCCCACCTCCCCCTGAGGCGGGGGGCTGGGTCTGTCGGTGGCAGAGAGGACACGGCCTGGACCAAGTGCCTTTGTGTTGCCGGCTCCTTCCCCTCCCTCAGCAGGACCCTCTGCAGACCCACAGAGTCCATTATGACATCACCGGTGCAATTGGAAGCAGTAACATCCCCACAGCACCCCAGCCTCAGGCTGACCCACTGTGGCCAGTGTCTAACTGATGACACCTGACCTTGGGGAAGTGGAGTCCTGTATTCCAGGAGGCTGCAGACAGAGACTTTCTTCTTTACTTACTTCTTTTCTCCCTCATTCCCTATCTTAGCCCCTTTGTTTCCTTCCGGCCAGTCAGTGCACTAAGTATTTCATTTGTATGCATTTAATTCTTTATTGTCTGTTTCTCTATCAGCCCATGTCTGCCTTGTGCGCTGCTGGGTCCCAGTGCCTGGCACAGTGTCCGATGTAGTAAGTCCTCAATAAAGACTTTTTGGTGCAGGAAGACAAGAATGAGAGGCCTCACTGGCTTCAGTCATCCCGTCATTTATTCACTCAACAAGCATGCTTTGTGCATCTGCTGTGGGCCAGGCTCTTGTCGACCTGAATAACTCTTTTTCCACCCCGAGGAGCTCCCAGCCTGGTGGCGGGATGTGAAGACACATCCTTTGTGTAATGCACCCTGACAAGGGCCATCTCCGAGGTCTAACGGAGAGGGGGTTGCTTGGAAGAGCACGCTGTGGCAATGACAGGCTCTTAAACCAGAGAAATGGTGTCTTGTCTGGCAGGATTTCCCCCGCCTGATTCAGGGAGCCCCATCTGCCCAGAGGCCTCTGCCTGTGCTGACAACCACGGCTGCTTGTTTCTGCTAATATTGCAGCAGGGTGCTGCTCTAGAAGCAATCTATACCACACCATTTACAGCCATAACTGAACCACAAAAATCAATCCCCAACGCTGACTCCTATTAGCAAACATGCTTTGAGGGCCTCCTGGGTGTGGGGCATAGTTTTAAGGTGCTGGGAGATAAAAGGATGAATGAAAGGACTCTGCCCCTGGGTGGGGAAGGGGGTTGGCCTTCCAATCTCCCTAGCGAGGCAGGACACCTGGAGATGGGATGATTAATTGCACTTAGTGAAAGTGTGGATGCCAAGCAGTGAATGAAGGCTCCAGAGCTGCGCTGTCCACCACAGTAGCCACCAGCAAGACACACGTGGCTGTGGAGCACTTGCCATGTGGCTACACACTGAAGTACCTCTCACAGCGAGAGGTGCTGGACGTATAAAATAACGTACACATGGGATTACGAGCAAAATGTATGAAATATCTCAATTTTTAAATATTGATTACATGTTGAAATGATAATATTTTGGATACATTGGGTTACATATATTATTAAAATTAATTTCACCTGTTTTTTGTATGTTTTCAAATGCAGCTTCTAGAACATTTAAAATGACAAATGTGGCTGCCATTGTGTTCCTGTTGGACAGCACTGGCAGGGAGTGAAGAGGACCCTGTAGGGGACAGATAGCCAGTGCCACTACAGCTGTGAAGAATTCTGGGGAAATAGGACAATTAGGAGCCAGCAAGGGGGAACTGAAGAAGGGTGCGGGGAGGACATTTGAGAAGTTTGATCACGGAGGGAAGGAGAGAGGAGAGCAGTTCCAGGAGCCATAGGGTCCCGGGCACAATGCACACATCAGTAATAGACACTCGCCAGCTCTTCCACCCCCTCTTGCCATCTTCCGAGAAGACAGACCCTGGGCACCCTCAGCCACCCTCCCATACAATAGCTCTGGAGTAGGGCTCCTTCACTTCAGTCCCGGACAAGGGGGAGTGGGCCACAGATGGCCAGTAAGCTGGGGTTGGTTGCTAAGTCACGGCAAGTAAAACCCTTAACCAGGCCTTCCATTGCAAGGGTGAGTTAAAATACATCCCTCTTCCCTGACTCCCAGTTCTGGGCCCTGGGTAAAGGGCAGTGGTGGGGAAGGAGCAATCAGGGGTTCCAGTGCAGGTGGGGCTGGGAGTTGGGTCAATGTTTGAGATGGGGGAGGACTTCTCAGAGGAGCAGTGTGGCCAGGGAGGAGGAAGCCAGCCCCCTAACCTAGCCAGACAAAGCTTGAACCATGGCCACGTTTCATCATCAGGGGAAATCAGGCAGCCTGGATCTGATGTTTGTTTCTCTGTCTATGCCCTCCCCCTCAGCCACGCAGAGAAGCTGTAAACACTCGAATACAAGGATTAACTCTGCGTGTGGTGTCTGGGACATTGTGAACAACTCTTGGTGGCTGTGTTTGTGTCTGAGTTAAATTGATCTTTTTAACCCCCAGCACCTAGGACGTGAGGCCACCAAGCTCAGTGGTCAATAAACATTCATGGATGGGTGCGTGAAGGAGTGCATGGGGGAACAAAGGACAGATCTGTGAAAGCACAGATGCAGTTTCTTGGAATGGGCTAACCTTGTTCTATGCTAGATTTTTGGATGTGGGCAGCAAGAGGGGTCTCTTGCTGTCCAGCGCCCACAGAGTCTGGGTCAGAGGAGAACTGGTGCTCAGCACATTGCATTCCACCATCCCAACTCCCTGCCCACAGGCTTTGAGAGCGAGTATATGGCCAGGCTATGTCCTCTCTGGGCTAAAGCTCGGCCCCCTAGTCTCTTACCCTATTAAGTACTTTTTAGAAGCCCCCTGAGACCTCTGTAAAAGGAAAGATAATGTGAAGAATTCCATGAGGGTTGGATAAGCCTGGCATGGGGGTGGCGGGCACTGAATTACTTCCTAGACCAGCTAGGGAAGGGCTCCCAGCCCATCAGGGAGCCTGCATTTTCTCCGATGGCCACTGGAGGGCACTCGGACCATGAAATACCAGCTCTCTTCCACCTCCCAGGTCTTTGGAGAGCCGTGATTCCATTCAACAAACGTTTCAAAATCCTCACAGTAAAGATAGCTCCAATATGGCGCTAAACGCCCTCTATATATATTAACTCGTTTAATATTCATTACAATTGTTGTGAGTTACTTTGGCTATTTAGGGAAAAACCAAGGCTTAAAGAAGTCAAAGAACTTACCTAAGGTCACTCAGCCAAATAGATTTGAGAGTAAGGGCTTGAACCCAAGCCGTTGGGCACCGACCATAAATAATGAATGCACATGGTGCTGAAAAGGGGACACCGGATAGAAGCAGGGAGAGACATACGCTACACAAGTATTATTGTTACTGAACAATTTACACGTTCTGAAATTGGAAGATGGCTTACAATTTGTACGTCTCATATGGTAATGTTCCTTTTTTCCCCTGAAATGATGTTATTAAATAAATGAAGTGTCTCACAAGTCATGGTATCTTAACTTGGAGGAAATAAAATCATAGTAATACAGGGCAGGAAAAGTTAACTTTCATTTAACATTTAAATAGCACGTACTATGGCCCCAGAACTATTCTAAGCACTTTACAGAAAGTAGCTCAATTAATCTTCACAGCCACCCTGTGAACAATGGGGGTTATTATGCCACAGATGGAGACAGAGAGGGAAGCCACTTGCCCAAGGTCACACAGCAAGAGGAGGAGCTGGGATTAGGGACCCACGTTGTCTGGCTCCAGTCTGGGCTCTGAGAAGGGAAGAGTTTGGGAGGTCAGGCTCTCGCTGGCCTTGAGAGGGAGCCGGGGAAGTTGCAACAGAAGAATGCTGCAGGTGAGGGTATTCCAGGCAGAGGAACAGCACAGGCAAAGGCCCCGAGGCAGAAAGCAGGAGGTGGAGTCAGGCTCAGGCCTGGGCTACTTGGAGCCAGGACTACACAACGGAGGCCTGCACAGGCAGAGCTCCTCAGGGCCTCCTAGGGGTGGAGAAAAGAAGAGGGGTACAGCGGGAGGGTCTTGGATGTGGGGGGTGCTTCAATCCAGGCCACCCTGCCCGGCCACTCTCCAGGGAAGGGCCATTTGGGAAGTGCAGCGTGTGCTCAGGAAATGGCCAGATTGGATTACAGGGAAGATTAAAGGAGCTAAATTGGGCCTGGGGCTGGGGGGAGGTGTCTAAGAAGGAAACTACATAGGGCCAGCAACTTGAAGCTGCCTGGGACATAAGGGTGGGGGAAGGGATCCCACACCAGGCCACCAGGCCGGAAGCCCTCTCGACCCCAATAAGGCTGGAATGTGGGGTCAGCAAGCAAGGGCATCCTCACTTAGATAGAGCTGGGGGTGGGGTGGGAGCAGAGACCCAGAGAAGACAAGAGGTTGGGCAAAGCAGAGACCGATAGAGGGAAAAGTTGGGGTGCAGACACAGCCCACAGCCCTAAGATGTCTGGAGCTCCAAGCCTTGTCTTGGCTGGGAAGTGGGGGGCACCACTGCTTGTAGGGCGTCGGTGGGGAGCTCTCTGCAGGGCACAAAGCAGAATCTGGAAACAGCCTGGGCCTGCCAGCGCCCTCCCGCAGGCCCAGCCCCCGGCCTGCCCCTCCTCTCTTCCCAACCCCTCCCCCAGCCTGAGTGGCAGCACCGGCTGGGGCCCCTCCCAGCCCCAAGGGCAGGCGGTCAGTGGTCTATTCTGGTGCACAGGGTGGCTGGGGAGCCTGGGGGAGGGCAGGGGGTGAGCCCCCCCATCTCTTTGAGGCTGGAGGGGGAGGGGGCATCAGGTGGGCTCTTTGGCATGGTTGGGGTATAGGGTGTGGGTAGGGAGAAAAAACTCCAGTGCTCTGTTTTCTGAAAATTATAACTCTTGGGATCTTTAACTGGGAAGGGACCTTTTTGGAGTATCTGGCACTGGGGAGCTGGAGCAGTGGGAACCCCCAGCAGCTGGCAGTGGACCCCAGAGTCTCTTTGGAACCTTGAGGTGGCAGGACCAAGCCTGGCTCCTAGTCCCAGTCCTCCAGGCAGCCTCTCCAGGACGGAAGTGTGGAGGCTGCTGCCTGCAGCCACTTCCAGGCCAGTTGGGGGCAGTCTGGGGCCAGGGTGCACTTGGGGAGCCTCTGCAGCTGGTGGGGGAGCCCCAGTGCCCAGCTGGCCTGTGGATGGCATGGAGCAGAGCAGCCCCCACTGGCTTCTTTATTCCCCAGGTGGGAAATTTTCAGTTCCCTGCCCCCCACCCCCGACTTTCCTGTGGAATGGACACGCTCCCCCTCCAAGCCCAGCCGCTCTGGGGGGCAGCGGAGCTGGGGAGAGGAGCAGAGCAGGGCAGAATCTTGGGGAGACTTGCCCAATACTGGACAAGGGGCTTTTTCTGTGGAGAGCCCCTGCTAGGGCCAAGTCAAAAGGGGAAGAACCCAGGGCTGTGCCCACAGGATCAGTCTGGGAAAGGTCTTGGAGACCACGCAGAAAAAGAAGCAGGACTTCTAGGGGCTACTGACTAGGGTTCAAATCTAGGTTCAAACCAAACCTTAGGGAACTTACCCAATCTCTCCGAGCCTCGTATCCACAGCTGTAAAATAGGGATAATAATAGTTGCCTCACAGTCTTGTGAGGATTAGCGATACGGTGATTTTATATGGCAGCTGTCCATAATACTGTGTCGCGTATACAGTAGGTGCTCAGTCAGTGGCAGCTTTGTCATTATCAGAGGCACTAGAGCCCATGGGGAAGAGCAAGAGCTTGGGAGTCACGTGGCCCTGGCTATGAATCTTGGCCCTGTATCTGCTGACCTTAGGCAAGGACTCAAGCAAGTCCCTAGACCTCCCTGAACCAGTTTCCTTATTGGTCAAAAGGGGATAAAATGGTAGTTAAGGGCTGGCACTTCCTGAGTGGCCACAGTGTGCCAGGCACTGTGCTGAGTGCTTTACAGACAATTTCTCATTTAATCTTCCCCACAACCCTATGCTGTTATTATCATTTTACAGATGAGGAAACAGGCCCAGAGAGGTGGCAGATCCAGGCTTTGAACTCAGGCAGTGGCCCACCAGCTGCTTCCCAAATTCCTCCCCTGGCCCATACCTCTGCTGAGTCAACTGGAGTTTAGGCCACCGGCTGACTATCTGGCAGGTGTGATGAGATAGAAGATGAAGGGCTGGGGTTATAAGAAAATATAACTTGGAGGGCCCAGGAAAGGGTATCCTCTGTAACCCGAGACTCACTTTCATTGTGTACTTGGATGGTTCAGAGAATAAAGCATCCTACCCAGCAGCAAAAGTAGTTCAGGGTGCTGGGGTGGGCTATGGTCTGGAGTGGCAGAGAATGCCCTGGGGTCTGAGTGGACCCCAAGCTGACAGTGACTCAGCTGGTTGGAGGAAGAAGAGGATGATCCTATAAGGCTATAAATAGCAACTGTGCATAGTGGCCCTATGAGGTCATTGCCAGCCTGCTCAGGCCCTGTTTAAAGCACTCCACAGCCTCAGAGGGATGTAGGAAACCTGGAAAGGGCCCAGGACGTCAGGGATATGACCAAACTGGAGGGGCTGAAACCAAAAAAACCAGTGAGGAAGGATGAAAGGAATGGGGATGAATCAGGGAGAAGAGAGAGCTGAGTGATGGCACCAAGATCCCAAAAGAGAATTCCAGGGAAGGGAAGAAGCCGCTTTCTCCATCTAGGTTAAGGTGCAAGAAAGCAGGAGGCCATTAGCGTTGGGCCTTGCGGGCTGCCTAGGGCGTGAGCGTGTGGGTGGGTGAAGGAGCCAGTGGAACCTCTGTCCATGAGCACAGCACTCTCCACCTCTGCCACCCTACCGACTCTGCTCTCCGCTCACTCTGCCCTCCCACTCGGTTCCCAGACACCCCCTCCCCTCTTCCACCCTCAAAACCTGACACTCCAGTCTGGACACAGAGGTTTCCCCCTTTCTTCCTTGTGGGCTGCAGCTGCAGGGAGCGTGTGCGGCTGTGTAGGGGAAGGGGCTCCTCTGCCTGGCTCTGTCTGTCCAGGAAAGGCTCTGGTCTGGTGGGATTAGGAGAGTGGAGGATGAAGGGGGATGTTCGGGGCATCCCCTGCAGACTGCTGGGATTGTGGGGGGCAAAAGGTGTGGTGGGGACACCTGAGACTCTGAGAACTTCTAAGGGGGTAGGGTTCACGTTTGTGTCGTGGAGGAGGACCGATGGCTCAGATAGGAGTTGAGGCCTGGGGAAAAGGAAGAGAGAACATCAGCGTCTAAGGAGGAAGTTGATTCCATTTCTGCTGGCTGGTATAGCCACGTCTCATCAGTGAATGGTGGGCTTGGGTCTATTCTGGGGGCTGTGCCCAGGATCTGGGTCCTGCCTTATTGCGAGTCTGGGTGGGGCACAGCAGCTTGGGACAAGGCTGCCTAATGGAGGCCCCAAAGCTCCCATAAGAAACAGGCCTCTCTCCTCCTCTCCATACGGCCGCAGTAGGGAGGTATGTCCAGGGATATTTCACTTTAAGCAAGGATAAACCGAGACCCAGAGTGGGGAAGTGACCAATCTAATGTCACACAGCTTGTCCCAGTGCTGGCCCAGGACTCTGGCCTTCCTTCTGCCCCCAATCCCCAGCAACATGCTCCCAAAGCCACAGGAAGCCTTCCCCCACCTTCATTAATGCTACCAAAGCCCCTCCCTCCCCTCCCCCCTCCCCTCCCCCCTCCCCTCCCCTCTTCCCCTGCCCTTCCTCTGTTTCTGAGTGAATGACACCTGAAATTTACAGGGTACAAGCCGAAGCCACAGCACTTTCACCTTCATCATCTTGTGAGCTCCTCCCCCTTGAGGTCAGCTGCTAAGCTCCGTCACTGGGAAGAGCTGTCCCATTCCGTGGGAGGGCTTGGGGGCTGGGGAGGAGGTGAGATGAGCCTCAGACTTCTCCTACTTTGGCAGAAAACCCCCGCAGCGCTCCATGTCTGTAAAAGGAGCACGGGGCAGGAGAGGGCAGGAGCCAAGGCTGCAGGGCCCTCCCCAGAGAGGGAGCAAGGCCAGGGGTGGGGGTGATGAGGGCGAGGTGGAGGAGGGAGGCTTATGAGAATTGGGGTGGGGGTGCCAGTGAGGGAGGGGACCCAAAGAGGGTCTGGGGGCAGGAGGCGGAGACAGTTGGGAGAGGGAGGCTGTGGCCCAAGGTCTCAAGCCAAGAGGATGCAGAGGTTGGCTGACGGGAGGGGCCTGGGCAAGAGGGGGCAGTGCAGCGGGAGAGATGAGCTCCAGGGAGAATCTTGACGCCATTCTGGCTGGGCCCCCCAACTCTACAGCCTCCCCCTCGTGATATCAGAAAGAAACAATTGCCTCTGGGCATTCCTTCCCTTTTACAGTCACTCCCAGCTCCTGGGCAGGGCAGCCTGTGGAGGGTGAGCAGCTGCTGCAGCTGAGGGGAAGGTGGATGGGGTGGGAGCAAGGGAGAGGGTTGTTGTGGGGGGCTGTCAGGCAGGGGGGCCAGGAGGCATCAGAGAGTGAGTCCCCAGGAAGGACTGGGCTGGGACCACTTGCTGTCCCTACCCCCTGCTGGAACCACTTGCTGTCCCCACCCCCTGTTGGGGCCCAGACACTCAGGATGCCAGAAGCTGAGGGTGCCCCCAGAGATGACCAGGCCTGATCCCCTCTCTCACACTGTGGTCATGACAGGGCCAGAGGGGAGCCAGCATTTGTCCAGGTTGCACAGATGGTCACTGGTGAACCCCTAGGCTGTGCACCCATATTTTAGCCTCTGGTTGATCACTCCACCCCACCCCACCCTGATGTTTATGCCTCCTACCACCCCAACCATGGCCTGGAGCTGATGAGGAGAGCCTCTGCACGCAGAGGTCACGCCTGCCATGTTCCACGAGGCTCACGCTGGCCCAGCCCAGCTCAGGACAGAAGCACAAGATCCTTGGCTGGGAAACAGCAAAAGGAGAAGGATGGGCCCTGGGGAAGGGAGCCAAGGGTGACCCTGGAGCTGGGGTGTCAGTCAGCAGAGGGAAGGACCAGCACTGTCTCACACCTGTTATCCTGGGGCAGGTGAGGTTCTCCCTAACGGGGCAGTGTCCAGTTCTCGCTCCTTTGTGAGCTCTTTGTTTTTCCTAATACAAATGCCCTGTGCTGCCAGGCTGATATACCCACTTCAGCTGTCCCCCCATACCAGCCACCTGCCCCCACTGTGTGCCGTCCATGGAATCTATGGTCCTATGGGGGGTCCTATGGCTAGCCAGGGCCCTTATCTTCCAGAGAGCCCTCTGTGAGGTTCAGACATCTGCCAGGGTGTCCATAACCCTCCAGAGATTGTGCTTAGGGGACAGCAGGAAACAGCAAATGCAGAGGTCTGGAGGCTGGGAAGAGCGTGGCAGCCTCACCCAACATAAGAGAGGCTGAAGCGAGGGAAGCGTGAAGGAGAGATGAGTGAACTGAGGTTGGCACAGCAGGCAGGGCCAGTCCTGTGGGGTGTTGGAGGCCCCAACGAGTTTGGGTCTTGCTGGTTCAGTACTTCAGAGAAAGGAGAGAAGCTAGGAATGGTGAAGCAGGAGACGTTCCAAAAGGTATGAGCATTGCCCCCACATATGTGCAGGACAGACCTATGAAAGGGGGATTCGTCTTGTTCCGTTTGCCTGTCAGGTGAGAATAAGTAGCATAACAGAGACACATCATCTGGCTTTGAATATAAGGAAACATCTTCTAACAGCAGAGCTGGAGACATGCAAGGAACTCAGCGTCTCTTTGTGGGATGGAATGGGCTGCCTGGAGGCAGCGAGTTCCCAGGCAGTAGAAGGATTCAAGCTGGACAAGTGCTTGCTGGAGTCACAGTAGAGATTTAAGCCTTAAATGAGAAATGGGAGCATGGGACTGGTAAGCCTCGTGACCTGTGAGGTCCAATGGTACGTTTCTAAGACTCTATGAGATTTGAGTAATCTGGAAAGATTTCAGACAGCAGGACTAACTTCCTTCTTCAATTCATTTAATAAACTTTATTGCCAGTACCCATTGTGCAAGGCACCATACCGCATACACAAATTTATAAATTGTCCCCTTTTTCTGAAAAATGCTGAATGAAATGGTCTGTCTTGGTGGACCTTCCCATTTACAATATATAATAGCTAAAGGAAGAGGCATGACCATAAAATAATGTGACTGTCATGTTAAAAAAAGGACCAAAATGTATACATTTATAAGTGTGTCCTGAAGATGTTCACAGCAGCATTATTTATAATAGCAAAAAGATTGGAAACAATATAAATGTTCATCAATAAGGCACTGATCAAATAAATTATCTAAATCTATATAGCGAAATACAAATGAAGATATTAAGAAGAATGACTCAAAACCTCGTAACAAAGAAAAGTGCAGGACGAGATGGCTTCACTGGTGAGTTCTACCAAACACTTAAAGAATTAACACCAGTTCTCCACAAACTCTTTTAAAAATTAGAAGAGTAGGGAATACTTCCTAACTCATTCTATGAGGCCAGCATTGCCCTAGTACCAAAACCAGACAAAGACACTACCACTACAAAAAAAGAAAATTACAGACCAATATCCCTTATGAATATTAATGTAAAAAGTCTCAACAAAATACTAGCTGCTGAATTCAGCAGCAAATTAAAAGGATTATATGCCTTGACCAAGTGGGAATTTATTCCTAGAATGCAAGGATGGTTTAACATATAAAAATCAATCAGTATAATACATCACATTAACAGAAAGAAGGAAAAAACCTACATGATCATCTAAATTAATGATAAATGAAAACAACTGCATTTATAATAGAATCAAAAATAACAAAATACTTAGTAATAAACATAACCAAGGATGCATAAGACTCTTACACTGAAAACTATAAAACATTGCTGAAATAAATTAAAGAAGATAAAAACAAATGGAAAGACCTCCGCGTTCATGGACTGGAGGATAATATTGTTAAGATACCAGTACTACCCAAAGTGATATACAGATTCAGTACAATCTCTATCAAAATCCCACCAACGTTTTTTGCAGAAATAGAAAAACCCATCCTAAAATTCATAAGGAATCTCAAGAAACCTCAAATGGCCAAAAAATCTTGAGAAAGAACAAAGTTGGAGAACACACTCTTTCTGATTTCAAAATTTACTACACGACTACAGTTATCAAAATAGTGTGATACCAGCATAAAGACAGATAGATTAATGAAATAGAACAGAGAGCCCAGAAATAAATCCTCACACATACGGTTAAATAATTTTCAACCAAGGTGCCAAGACCATTCAATGGGGAAAGGACAGTCTTTTCAACAAGTGGTGCTGAGAAGACAGATATCCACATAGAAAAATGAAGTTGAACCCTTACCTTACATCATATACAGAAATTAACTCAAAATGGATCAAATACTTAAACATAAGAGCTAAAACTATAAAACTTAGAAGAAAACTTAGAGAAAAGCTTCATGATGTTGGATTTGGCAATGATTTCTTGGCTATGACATGAAAAGCACAGGCAATAAAAGAAAAAATAGATAAATTAGACTTCAAAATTAAAAACTTTTGTGCATCAAAGGACACTATCAACGGAGTGGAAAGGCAAACCACAGAATGGGAGAAAATATTTGCAAATCATATATCTGATAAGGGATTAATATCCAGAATATATTAACAACTCAACAACAACAAAACAAGCAACCCAATTCAAAAATGGGCAAGGGATCTGAATAGACATTTCTCCAAAGAAGATGTACAGATGACCAATAAGCACAGGAAAAAATGCTCAACATTAGTGATCATTAGGGAAATGCAAATCAAAACCACAATGAGGTACCGCCTCAAACCCATTGGGATGGTTATTTAAAACAAACAAACAAAAAGCAGAAAATAACACGTGTTAGCAAGGATGTGAAGAAAATGGAACTCAAGTGCATTGCCGGTAGAAATGTAAAATGGTACGGTTGCTGTGTAAAACGGCATGGCAGTTCCTCAAAAATGTAGACATAGAATGACCGTATAATATAGCACTTCCACTTCTGAGTACTTCTGAAAAAAATTGAAAGCAGGGATTTGAACAGGTATTTGTACACTAGAATTCATAGCAGCATTATTCACAATAACCAAAAGGTGGAAACAACTCAAATATTCATTGACGGAAAAATGGGTAAACAAAGTGTGGTATATTTTTATACACACACAATGGAATATTATTCAGCCTTAAAATTCTGACACATGTTATAACATGGATGAACCTTGATATTATGCTAAGTGAAGTAAGCCAGTCACAAAAGGACAAATATGATATGATTCCACTTACATGAGGTACCAGGAGTCAAAGTCATAGAAACAAAAAGTAGAATGATGTTTACTAGTGGCTGGGAAGAAGGGAGAGTGGGGAGTTATTTTTAATGGGGATGGAGTTACAGTCTGCGAAGATTAAAAAGTTCTGGAGATGGATGGTGGTAATGATTGCATGACAGTGTGAATTTACTCAATGCCACCTAACTGTATACTTAAAAATGGCTAAAATGGTGAATTTTATATTATGTGTATTTCATCACAATTTTTAAAATGACTCAGCTGTCAACGTACTAAAATGGAACAATCTGTAAGATATATGTTCATTGAAAAGAGCTTGATCGAGAAGTGGGGTTCCATATATACAAATGTGGACATATATGCATAAAGTATTTCCGAAAGGCGACAAAAACAACTGCAACCACCTAAAACTGGTTGTCTCTGAAGAGGGGTATGGGGTGGCTGGGTGTTAAAAATGGGAAGGAGACTTTCTTTTCACTTTTTGCCTTTACTGTATGCCTTGAAGTCTGTACCGCGGACACTACCCATCCAGAGAAATTATTATTATTTTTAGTGTGTCCAAGTCGCAGTAGTCCCCTTGGGAGCTAAACTCTTAACCCAGCAGTGCTGCCCAGCTCAGAGCATGTTTTGGAGCGCTCCTCTTTCACCTGCCTTCCAAGCCCCAGGGTGTTGTTTTGCTGCCCTCCATGGCAGCAAATCCTCAGGGGTGGAACTGAATTTTGGAAACCGTCCCAAGTGGTTCAGAGCCAAGCCTGGTAGTTGTTGCTTTTGACTAGAGAATAGATAGCATCATTTATTTATTTGTTCTCTGCCTCATTTCACCAAGGAACTGAGGCCTCGGGCTGGTCCGAAGGCCAATTTCCTTATGTGGTCTGGAGATCATTCACAGACAAGAGCCCCAGAAATGCTGTCCTCAGTAGCACCATGGAAATGGATGTAGTCTCCCACACGCACAGTGGATGACGGGGATGGTGCCGCTTGGGATGTGTTAAGGATTCATAGTCTCCCAAATCCTCCAGGAGCGCACGGTCTAGTTTGGGAGATGAGACACAAAAATAACCAGAACACGACAGCTTGCACTGACTCGAAGCCTGGATAAGAATATCTGGCACTCCCCCATCCACCTCATACGCTTGTCTCTCAGATGAAAATTAGATGCCTAATATGAAAAGGCTTTGAAAAGACAGCAGGGACAGAACCCTTTATAGTTCACCTGGCACATTCACACCCCACCTGGGGCCACAGCACAGGCTCTGGGGTCAGACTGCCTCAGCTTTCTGAGCTATAAAATGGACACAGTGCTAGTCTCTCCCTCCTAGAGTTGCCGGAGAATTGGGGACCGTGGGTGTGGAGTGCTCAGCAGATTGGCACACACCAGGTGGTCAGTATATATGAGGTGTTACTATTGTTATTATATGCATTAGTCATACTGGGGCCTCTTCAAACCCCTAGGGCCTAGAGGGTAGGCGTGGCAAGGCTGATCATCCCCACTTTATAGCTGGGGACTCAGAGAGGTAAAGGACTCACCTACTAGTAACTACTCCTGCTGGCGATGGCAGGGCTGGGGCGGGACCAGCCATGGGCTCCTAAGCCAGAGCTCCATTTCCAGGGTTTGCATTCCAAAAGGGTCAGGGCTAAGAGGGGTCTGTGGAGTGCCAGGTGGAGGTGTAGAGACACAACCAGTGTTCGTGGAGAAGTGTGGGTGCCGTTAGGGGTCAGTGAGAGCCTTGTGCTAAAGAGGTGGCTGTGAACGGATAGGCTCCATGGAGCTCCCTTCCTACCGGGGGGCCTGGAGCATTATGGGGGTGGAAAGTGACTGGGACTGTCACCCCCAGCCTTCCTCAACCATCTGACGCCCGCCTGTGCCTCCTCAGGTACCCGGCCCCCACCCCGGAGCTCCTCTCCTGTGCCTTGTTTCCCAGACTGATGCATTCTCCTCTATAAATACCAACTCTGGTATTTCGGGTTGGCAGCTGTTGCTGCCAGGGAGATGGCTGGGTTGACGTGCAGCTCCTGACAAAACACAAGCCCCTGGTGTGTGGGTGTGGGTGGTGTGAGTAGGGGGATGAATCAGGGAGGGGTGGGGGGACCCGGGGGCAGGAGCCAGGGGAAGCTGGTATGGGGGTGGGAGTGTACATAGCAATTGGAAACTGAAAGCTCATTACACCCTTTCTGGAAATCACCCTGCTGTTTATAAACTTGAGGCCCTGCCCTCAGGCTTAGGGGGGAGGAAGAGGGCTGAGCTAGTCCAGAGGGAAACTGAGGCTGAGAACTAGAAGGCAGTGCCAGTGGACATACATGGGCAGGCAGGCTCTGGCCAGAATTGCTCTGCCTGCCAGGTGCCCTCCCACCCTCCCTGCCTGCCTAGAGACCCCCTATGGCCTGGCTGGTCTTTGCCTGAGCCCTCCCAAACCTCTGCAATTTCAAGGGAATCTTTAGAAATAAGGTGATCTGGGGCCTTTCCTGGGAACAGGCCTTGAGCCTTTAGGAAATGACCCAAAGCCTTTCCTGGGAGCAAAAGTGGGACCCTCAAAATAAAGGGACGCCTCCATCCTGCTTTCTCCCCTTAGCACCCCCAAGACAAGGCAAGCACCCAAGGAAGGGGTGAAAGGGGCCCGCCTGGGGGCTCCAAACATGCTTGCTGCCCCGGCGAAGCAGTTGGCAGGCCTGTCTCCTGCTCTCCTGCGTGGGTCAGCCCCTCCGAGGCCCCACACCCGCCGGCTCAGGGGCGCTGCTCCTAGGGGGAGCTGGCCTCCCCGCCCCCACGGCCAGCCCAGCGGCCGCCCTTTCCTGGCAGGACAGCGGGATCCTGCAGCTGTCAGGGGAGGGGTGGCGGGGGCTGATGTCAGGAGGGATACAAATAGTGCCGACGGCTGGGGGCCCTGTCTCCCCTCGCATCCACTCTCCGGCCGGCCGCTCGCCCGCCGCCTCCTCCGTGCACCCGCCCAGCCTCGCCCGCGCCGCCACCATGAGCCAGGCCTACTCGTCCAGCCAGCGCGTGTCCTCGTACCGCCGCACCTTCGGCGGGGCCCCGGCCTTTCCGCTCGGCTCCCCGCTGAGCTCGCCCGTGTTCCCGCGCGCGGGCTTCGGCAGCAAGGGCTCCTCGAGCTCGGTGACGTCCCGCGTGTACCAGGTGTCGCGCACGTCGGGCGGGGCTGGGGGCCTGGGGTCGCTGCGGGCCAGCCGGCTGGGGGCGACCCGCACGCCCTCCTCCTACGGCGCGGGCGAGCTGCTGGACTTCTCGCTGGCCGACGCGGTGAACCAGGAGTTCCTGACCACGCGCACCAACGAGAAGGTGGAGCTGCAGGAGCTCAATGACCGCTTCGCCAACTACATCGAGAAGGTGCGCTTCCTGGAGCAGCAGAACGCGGCGCTCGCCGCCGAGGTGAACCGGCTCAAGGGCCGCGAGCCCACGCGCGTCGCCGAGCTCTACGAGGAGGAGCTGCGCGAGCTGCGGCGCCAGGTGGAGGTGCTCACCAACCAGCGCGCCCGCGTCGACGTCGAGCGCGACAACCTGCTCGACGACCTGCAGCGGCTCAAGGCCAAGTGAGGGCCCCTGCGCTCCGTTTCTGCGGGAAGGGCGGAGGAAGCGGAGGGCGGGAGGGTGGAGGCCTGGGGGCTGGGGTTAGGGTTCTTCTCCCCGGGGTTGGAGAGGGTCATCCACCTGCGTCCTTCACGGGGAGATGGACTCCAGGTCTCTCCCTTGTGCCCCCACACTACACAGGAGATCATGGGGTGGAAATGGGAGACCTTGGAGGCCCCCGGGCCCTGTGAGCAGCCTCATTTAAAAGCATCCTAAGATGCTGGGGTGATGTTGATGGGGTGAGGCAGGCGCATGGGTGGAAGAGAGCCTGGAGGAGACCCTGAGTGTAGTGTAGTCTGAGGGTCGGGGAGGCTGATAGGTGACAGGGAAAGCTGGGCAGCGAGCAGGAGGCCAAGCAGTAGCTCTCAGCTCAGCTGCGTTGAGGCCCTGGGTGGGGGAGGAGAGAGCCCGGCCCCTGGGCCTACTGAGGCTGTGTCATTTCACAAGGAGAATGGCCCAGCTAGAGAAGAGGAGAGTGCGTGGGGGGCTGCAGCCCTCACAAAGCTTGGGAGGGCTGAACGGAAGGCTCCACCAGGCTCCCAGTATGAAAAGGGCAGTGAGTATAGAGTATTCAAGGGTCCTGCTTCTGATAGGACAACTGACCAGTTACCCTCCTGTCACCAAAATCACAAACATTAATTGATCAGCTATATGGGCCAGGCTGGAGCTGGGAACACAGAAGTGGATAAAATAGTTTCTAATCCCAGGGAGGTCACAGTCTGGTGGGGACATAGACTTCAAGGGTGTGGCTCTAGGACAGAGACTGGGCCACGTGGTGTGCCCTCCCTGGGTGGGCGGGGCCTCTGCCATTGCCTTTCTGGGCCCCTGTCGCTACCCAGCAGACAGGCTTTCCCCCTCTGCCCTGGGCCCACTCCCTGGTCAGCCCCCAGCCAGTCATCTCCACTGCCAGCTTTATCCTCTCCAACTGTCTGTCCTTCTGTCTGTCTTGGCAGGCTGCAGGAGGAGATCCAACTGAAAGAAGAAGCAGAGAACAATTTGGCTGCATTCCGAGCGGTGAGCCCACTTCCGTACCCATTGCATGGCTCCTGGTCTCCCTCTGCCCCGCCTGGGTGGTTGGTGACCCTGTCCTTCTTACTTGACCTCTCCCAGGATGTGGATGCAGCCACTCTAGCTCGAATTGACCTTGAGCGCAGGATCGAATCTCTCAACGAGGAGATCGCGTTCCTTAAGAAAGTGCACGAAGAGGTATGCCTCAGCCACTCTGCCTCAGGGTCCTTGGGTCATGGGAAAGCAGCTGGAAAGTGGGGGAGGGGAAGGCTCTGGGAATAGGGGTGTGAGGGTGCTATGTGGGCCCTGAGAAGGAACTGAAGCCCAGCCACACCCTGCAGGAGATTCGTGAGTTGCAGGCCCAGCTTCAGGAACAGCAGGTCCAGGTGGAGATGGACATGTCCAAGCCAGACCTCACCGCCGCCCTCAGGGACATCCGGGCTCAGTACGAGACCATCGCGGCTAAGAACATCTCTGAAGCTGAGGAGTGGTACAAGTCAAAGGTGGGTGGCCTGGCCCAGGGACTCTGGCACCTCTGTCCCCCTCAATACCAGTTCGGAGGTGCTGTCTGTGGCTCCATTCATGGGGAGGAGAGTGATCCCAGAATCTCTACGCTCCCTTGCTCATGCTACCTGCAGCATCCTGCATCCTGCTTGTCTTAGAGACCCTCTCTCTGCTCTCAGGTGTCTGACCTGACCCAGGCAGCCAACAAGAACAATGATGCGCTCCGCCAGGCCAAGCAGGAGATGATGGAATACCGACACCAGATCCAGTCCTACACCTGCGAGATTGATGCCCTCAAGGGCACTGTGAGTCCCTGCCCACTAGGCCTAGCCCCTTCCTCCCTGCAGCTCACACCCTCACTCTGACCTTGGACACATCACAGATCGTCTCTGTGCATTTATCTCAAATCTACAACAGGGGTAAAACCAGATGCCAAATGTGTGGATTCTAGTTGTGTACTAAGGAGTTAGAGGGTTCCTGGGGCATCTCCCTGTGTGGGAACAGGGAGGCTGAAAATACATGCTTCTTTTTGTCTGTTTGATTCTGAGTGTCCACATACAGACTTCATTTGGGCTCAGGGTTCCCTGGCTAAGAAGCCTTTGACAACTCCTGGATCTGACCGTCTGGAGTTGCCTCCCAGCTCCAAGGCTGTGTCTTTGTCTTGGGCCCCTGGTGTCCTTCTCCCAGGAGGACTGTTTTTGACCCGGCTTTCCCCCGCCTCCACTGCAGAACGATTCCCTGATGAGGCAGATGCGGGAGCTAGAGGACCGCTTTGCCAGTGAGGCCAGCGGCTACCAGGACAACATCGCACGCCTGGAGGAGGAGATCCGGCACCTCAAGGATGAGATGGCCCGCCACCTGCGCGAGTACCAGGACCTGCTCAATGTGAAGATGGCCCTGGATGTGGAGATTGCCACCTACCGGAAGCTGCTGGAGGGCGAGGAGAGCCGGTGAGGCGCAAGGCAGGGGTTGGGGTGCTGGGGGCCCATTTCTGCCCCCAGGGGCTCAGGTTCACCTCAACAAGACCTGGAAACAATTTTATACAAGAGGGCGCCACTTTGCTAATTGCAGAGAATTAACCAAGGCCACCTGAGTAAAAAGCAATTTAATTAACAGCATTTATAAAAAGAGAAATAGAAAGTATTCCCTTATCCACCTTCAGAATTAAGAACCAGCAGCATAAAACCATATTCAGCAACCAGTAATAAAATATTACAGCCAGTCAAGGGAGAGATGAAAGCAGAATGGGGAATGATAAAGGAAAAGGGAGGAGGAGATGGAGACAAATGAGACAGAGGGGGAGAGAGAAAGCCTTGCATGTGGATAGGCCCAAACAGGGGGAAGAGATGCACACATGGAGGGTGCACGCACAAACACACATGCTCAGAGGGGAACACACAGACAACACCCTCATAGCAACCCACCTATAGACACAGAAAACAACCAGAAGGGCCCACTATCCTTCTGGGTTGATAAAAATGTTCTATATCTTGATTTGTATTGATATTTACATGGATGTAGACACTGAGCAAAACTCATTGACTTGTACATTAAAGATCTGTGCATTTCACTATATGTAAACTTAACCTCAATTTAAAATATGTCAGTTACTCCAAAAACTGGTATCCCTTGATACTCATAGAAATAATAATATCTGAAAAATTTAAAAAGCAGCAGACATTTTTAGATATAGGCTTTCACCTAAAGGAAAACTTCAGATGTCCTAGAATGACATTTACATACGATGGCCTTTGAAGGTAGCTAAAGGACTGTTGCGTTTTTCCCAGCCTTAGGCATATATGGTCAGCTCCCGGAACTGGCCCGGCTGGAGGGTGGGCACACACAATGTATGTCACCCACAGCTGCTATTGTTACATTCTGCAGTGCCAGGAGCAAGAAGGAAACCTTGGTGAACTGGAGGGTGTGGTAGTGCTGGGCGTCCTAGTGTCATGCCAGCAGGCCAGAGTTGAAAATAGATGATCCTTCCAGAAGGGACTACTCCTGGGCAGCTGCAGTAGGTCTTTGACCCCATTCCCTGAGCAGTGTGGGCAGTGGGAGTGTTGGGGTCAGTGGGACTGGGACAGCTGAGGTAGTGTTTAGGGAGGACCAGGGCTAGCCTTAATGGGTGGTCACAGGGAGAGATGGGAGGGTCCTTAACTCTTTGGGGGCTTGGTCTCTCCCTTTTCAGGATCAACCTCCCTATCCAGACCTTCTCTACCCTCAACTTCCGAGGTGAGTGTGTGCTAGGAGGTGGAGGTTGGAGTCACAGGGGCCAAGAATCCAGCATGGGCACTGCCCAAGGCCAGCCAGGAGGAGAAGATGGGACCATGGGGCCAGGGCCAGGTCTGGGGACTGGGGAAGAGAGAGACGGCCACTGCAGGTGGGTGGAGCAGTTTAGATACAGGCAGAGGAGGCACCTTCTGACAGAGCTTTTTATTTGATTGTTTTGTGTTGTATTTTATTTACCACATCTCCTGTGCCTTCTGGGAGTACTGGGCTTCAGGAAGCAGCCTCTGTTCTGAATCCTAAACTCTGAAAGTAGCAGGGATGTCCTTGGGGGCCTGGCCGTAGGTGCACCTCATACTCCTGGGCTAGAAGGCACCCACTACCCATTGTCTGTTTGGCAGGTTGCCAAGCACCCCCCCTCCCCCTGGCTGTTTGTTGAAGACCTCCAGTTTGCTGGAGCAAGATGTTGGATGCAGGTTTGAAAAAAGTGAAGCCAAATTTTAGCAAAGCCAAACAATGAAAAGAGCAAGATCTTAGGGCATTCTGCCACCCTGACATTAGTAATAATGCAGATCGAGTGGCTTTCCAACCCCAGAGAGCAGAGAAACACACGATAATGATGCATTAGGAAAGCAAGTCGGAGTCCTTGGCAGCTTCTCCTTTCCTAGAACAAATCTTTTATATCTTCGATGTTCATTTCCATCAGGAAAAAATACACGCTGTGCTTCACCAAGTTGCAACATTTATCACAGGCTAGTTGCTTGCTAAGGAGATTCGTGAACACCAAACTCATAATACCAAGGACCTAAATTTGACCCTGCCTATAAAACTCAGAACCTCTATTTTCTGTTAGTTGTTTATGTAGACACCAAGTGTGAGTCTTGCATTTAAAACTGCATAGTGCAAAAACAAAAAAGAGAAAGAGAAGAAAAGAAAAGAAAAAAACCTGCACACTGAGGTTTTTAAATCAATAGCTCTGTGGCTGTGATAGGGCAAGCACCATTGTTGCCATTTCACCTAGTTTCCCACCGGGGAAACTGAGGCAGAGAGGTCCAGTGGCTGACCATCAGCACAATGAATCAGCGGCTGGCTCCTGCTCTGTCTCACTTTCATTAAGATATCAAGTTGCTCCTCCCAAGTCTTAAAGAGGGACAGGTACTATAAGGTCTTCCAAAAGAATGTCTTGAGACTGGGCTTTGGGGTTCTGTTGGAGGAGGGGAGCCCCAGAATGTACATCCATGCAGGGGTTTCCTGGAGCCCAGAGGTGGAGAGCAAGCAAGGAGGTGTGGGTCTCTGCCCTCCTGTGCCAGCCCCTCCCCCCCCCCCCCCACACACAGAGCAAATCTGTTGGTTCCTGAGTCCCAGGGATTGCAGAGCCACCTGCTGGGTGCTGGGCTCAAGGAGAGGTGCTAAAGTCTTGTTGAGGAAGTATCAAGCCCATCTTGAGGGGGTGGGAGTCTGCCAGGGTTCTGCCCAATGTGGCCAGGGATGGAGTCCCAGTCCCTGGTGCAGCCCTGCCTGGACTTGGTCAGGCTGAGCACACGATGGCTCTGTTACAGAAACCAGCCCTGAGCAAAGGGGTTCTGAGGTCCATACCAAGAAGACGGTGATGATCAAGACCATCGAGACCCGGGATGGGGAGGTGAGTGGTCTGCCTGGTCCCCTTAACCTTGGTGGGGGCGTTGGATGTATCTGGGGGTACTGTCTTCCACGAGCTGCGCTGGTTTGGGCCCCTGGCTGGGGGGTGAGAGGGGTCCTGCTGCCCTGGGGTGGGGGCGGCTCAGGGCTAAGCCTCCGTCCTCTGGCCAGCACCGGCTTGACTGGGCTTCTCTTCCTCGCTAGGTCGTCAGTGAGGCCACACAGCAGCAACATGAGGTGCTCTAAAGCCAGAGACCTGCTGCCACCAGAGACCGTCCTCACCCCTGTCCTCACTGCCTCCTAAAGCCAGCCTCCTTCCAGCCTAGGACACCTCCCCTCACTGCCTCTGACCCCTCCTCACCTACCATCCCTCATGGTCCCCACAGGGGACATGGCCCATCCCTGCCTGGCCACAGAAAGCACCCCAGCCGCCTCTGCAGACCCCAGCCATGAGTCCTGGCTGTTGGAAGCGAGTGAGCCTGGCTCTTGTGCTGGACGGAGCCTAGGCTAGAGCAGTGACCCTGCCCCTCCCACCTCCGTGACCTCAGGCACTAGCCTCTGGCTTTGGAGAGGGCCCCAGAGCAAGGTGTTGGGACACCACAGGGTCAGGACTGAGCCCCGTGGACCTCCCCAACCCCCAGTCCGGGAGAGAGAAAGGGCATCCTCCTCAGCAAGCTGGGCAGGAAGCCATGGACTGGACCCTGTGGACACTGGGGGGCTTGAAATTGTCCCCATGGTCCCTTATTTTCCTTCCTCCAGCCCAGGGTGGGCTTAGAAAGCAGGGGCTGCAAGAGGGAACCCCCGAAGGTGCCGGATGTGGGAGTAGGAGACTGAGAAGGAGAGAGGGTGGGTGATGTGCTGGAGAGGAGAGGAGAGAGGCAGAGAGCGGTCTCAGGCTGGCGGGAGGGGCGCCCACCTCCCCATGCCTGCCCTCCCCCGCTGCAGGGGCTCTGGACAGAAACAATAAAGACATAAGCACAAGCCAAGCATGCCCCTGCTGTCTGGACTGCTGGGTCTCCTCTGGGGGCCCCAGGGCCCTGTTGTGCCACCCATCACCCTGAGATGGACTATCCCCCAGGGCCTGCACCAGCTTCTGTTCCCAGAGCCACCCAGCCTTGCTGTATGCCTGCAGCACACGGGGCAGGGAGGGCTGGACAAGGGTTTTTGTTGGGAAGCCACAAATACCTCTTGGTAGGCCCCAGTTCCTGGACTGCCCCCTTATGCTCCTGACCCCACCTTCAGATCAGCAGGGCCAGGGACACCACCTGCTGTTCTTTTCTAAGAACAAGCTGCTCCCTACCTACTGGCTCTGAAGTTGGGCTCCTTCAGTCCCTTCTCCAAAAGGCCAATGGCCTCATTCCATTAACCCTTCCTGAGACCCTTTTATGCACAGGGGCCAATTCAGGAAAAATAATATTTAAAAAAATGGAAAGCTGTATTTTGTGCTTGGATAGGAAGGCTCAATACTCTAAAGGTGTAATTCATCCTCCGGGTTCCTTTATAATTTCAGTGCAATGCAATCTCAATTAAAATACCAAAGGAAAATGTTAAGAGAACTGGGGAAGATGGGGAGGTACGGGGGATGTATAGGACCTACAAAAAAAATTAGGAATCACGGGATAAAACATTAAATATATTATGAGATGATAACTAAAACAGATTTGTTAATGAAGAAGAAATATATAAATATTAATGGAAAAAATAGAGTGTTTAGAGCATATACATATGAGATACACATACATTAAAGGAAGCATTTCAAATCTGTAGGAAAACCTTAATAATTCAATATAGGGTTTGGGGACAATTGGTAGCCAAGGGAGGGGTGGGGCCAGGAGTGAAGGCTGTCTCTCTACTCCTTCTAAAACATATATGCTAGTAGACCAAAGATTTAGGAAACTTGATGTGTCCAAGCAGGCCTCAGCCTTCAAGTTGCTCCTTCCAGATTTAAGGGATTATCCTTTAAAGGAGACAGGAAGAGGGTAGAGATCACAAAGACAATAAACTCAGTCTGTAGGTGAAATAAACCTAATAGAATTTTAGTCTTAAAGTCCCTCCTCTGACATTCCAAACTGGCTTTTCAAGAAACTTCCAAAAGCCTTTCTGGCGTCTCTTTCTCTGCCTCCTTCAATGCAACCGTCGCTCACAAGGTGCCCTTCGATCTAGGAAGGGCCCCTCTCCATGGTATTCTTACCTTTGCCCTGGGAAGACCTGGGGGCTACAGGCCAGGTCCCCCCACCCCACCACTGGTGAGTCACTGGTGCTTGAATGGGGTAAACAGGCCCCAGAACTACCCCAATCCACCTGTAGAGAAACTCCATAATGCCCCCCACAGAAAATGAAATTGGAAGTAGCGTTTCCGGTGTCTTCACACTGGGAAGGAGGAGAAGGGATGGGTAAGGGGCTTTTCTTTGTGCCTGTTGGGGGCCCTGGGCTGAGCTGGCCTCTCTGTGACGGAGACACCTGGGTGGGGCCGGGCCAGGTGGATAAGAGGTGGTATGTATCTGTGAGTAGTTTCTGGAGTTCTTGGCTCCCTCCTCTTTCCCCTGAATGAGTTAAGAGCTCTCATCTGTCCCACAAGGGATAAAGGGACACATAGGTCAGGGAAGGTTTTGGAGGCAGCAGCCCCCTGGAAAAAAATGCTTCGGTACAGACTAGTCACTAAGGTGGAGGGAATGTAAGAATCTTAGACTCTGAGTCAGACCTCAGAAGTCTCCTAGGAAATGACCATTGCAGTGCAGAAGTCCCCTTCCCAGGGATGGGCGCGGTGGCTCACGCCTATAATCCTAGCACTCTAGGAGGCCGAGGCAGGAGGATCACTTGAGCTCAGGAGTTCGAGCCCAGCCTAAGCAAGAGTGAGACCCTGTCTCTACTAAAAATAGAAAAATTAGCCAGTGTCATGGCATGCATCTGTAGTCCCAGCTACTTGGGAGGCTGAGGCAGGATTGCTTGAGTCCAGGAATTTGAGGCTGTAGTGAGCTATTAATATGATGAGGCCACTGCACTCTACCTGGGGTGACAGAGCGAGACTCTGTCTCAAAAAAAAAAGAAAGAAAGAAAGAAAAGAAAGAAAGAAAGAAAGAAAGAAGGAAGGAAGGAAGGAAGGAAGGAAGGAAGGAAGGAAGGAAGGAAGGAAGGAAGGAAGGAAGGAAGAAAGAAATAAAGAAAGAAGAGGAAAAGAAATCCCCTTCTCAGTCTTGCCCCAACATCCTTGATGAGCATTCATCAAACTGCCTGAATGTCACCAGTGTCAAAGGGCTCACTACTTCTATGGTGGCCCCTTTCAGCTGGGGACAACTCTGAAAGAAAGCCTTTCCTTATCAACAGACCTGTCTCCTGTGAATGCTACCCACTTGTCCTCAAAGAAGAAGGCTCAGAGCTACCCTCTGTCCCTCAAGGGGAGGTATTTTCTGAGCAAAGCCTTCCTGGAACTAGAAATTCTGGTTGTAAGCTTTGCCTGTCTCCTTGGGAGCTGGACAGTGACCCAAGAAACCCAGGGAATGGACAAAACAAACCAAAACAAACACCAAAGAAGATCTGGGTCTCATGTGGTCATATACACACAACCAGATCGTCAATGCACCCCTCCCCCCACAATCCCCCCATTGTCTCCATAGCAAAACCTCTCCCTGCTCCTTGAGGTGCTCTAGTGTCTTCTCCTTCAAGACTCTGAACATTGGGAAATAAGAGGCCTCAGAGGACTTATCAGCTTCCCACTGGACCCAAGGGACCAGGCCCAGACCAGCTCTGGCTCCACTGGGTAGGGGGGCAGGAAGGATTGTGGAGGTAGATAGGTCCGTATGTCAGGAACTGAGGGCTCAGTGGGCTTTTTCCTACCCTGTCTGTCCACTCTGGTTACCTTCCCACCCCCTGTCCCTTGAGACCTCTGCTCCATTCTACCCACGCACCTCCTCCCTTCTTCCGTTCACTAAAAACTCTTGCCCAGAGCACATATGCAAATGCATCAGTGACCTTTGATTTAACACCTAAAATGTCAGCTACTCAAGTGTAGGGTTTTTATCCATTTTATTCACTACTCTATCCCCTGTGCCCAGAAGAATAGTAGGTACTCATCAAATACATAAATACTTGCTAAATGAATACCTACTAGGCACTTTTACTTACTTTTCTCTAAATTAAATATTCACCAGGAAGGGCTGATGGCCTCCACTTTATTCACTGACTTAATGAACATTTACTGAGATTTTCCCATGTGCCAGGCAAATGGTACATCATTATGGCTTAGAAGAAATGCCCCATGGCCCAGAGAGGTGGGGTGACCTGCCAAGGTCACACAGCAGTCTGTAGCAAAGGAAGACGGGCCCTCAGGCTCCTTGGCCTCAGGAGCCAGGATCTCTTTCCATGACACCATAGGCTTGTGATCGAAAGGCAGGGGAGACTGGCAGCACACACACCCAGCCTGGCGCCAGCCTGAGGGCACTCTGGGGCCCATGCTAAGTGACAGACAAGTGTCTTGCAGCCAGCTGCCCTGGGTGACCAGCCTGGCCAGAGCCCTAACTGCTTCCAGCTGTCACAGCTAGTGGGGGCTCCTCCCAGGAGAGGGCGCCAGTGACCTGCATGGGCCTGTGCCCTCCCTACCCAGGCCCACAGGCCCCAGAGTGCAAATCAATGAATGCCCCAATTACGGATTTAGGAAGGCAGAAGACAAGCTGTGTTCCAGGCTCTGTGCCAGGCCCTTTTAAATAGTTAATATTCATTTTAATATTTAATATAATAATTTAATGCCATCACAACAACGTAAGTCAGATCATGTAATGCTTATGTTCAAAACTCTGAGATGACTTCCCATTTCACTGGGAATAAAAGTGTTACGACCCGCAAGATGCTAGGCCATCTGGCCCCTGCTACCTGTCTGACCCATTTCCCTCCACTCTCCCTCGCTCCCTCCAGCCTCACTGGCCTTCTCTCTCTTCTTGGAGGCGTATTTCCACCTCTGTCTGAAGCGGTCCTCCCCAGAGGCTTGCACTATTTCCTTCCTTACTATAGATTGGCTCAAATGTTCCCAGCAAGGCCAACTCCAACCATCCTATTTGAAAGGGCAATCTCCCACCCCACATGCATCAGCTTTACCCTGCGAGGCTCTGTGCACAGTACTTATCTCCTTTGAAAATCTTTACAATTTCTTTATTTCTTTATATTTGGTGTTTGTCTCTCTTCCCAAATATAAGCAACATGGGGGCAGAAATCCTTGTCTGTTTTGTTCACTGCTACATCTCTAGTCCCTACTACAGTACCAGGCACACAGCAGGACCTCAAAAATGTTTGTTGAATGAATGAATAAATAAACCCTGAATTGGGCTACCCAAATTCTATAGATGAGGAAACTGAGGCTTAGAGACATTAATTGACTTGCTTAAGATCACATGGTTAATTTATTCAACCAACCAACTAACCAGCCAACATTTACAGACTACCCACTGCATTCTATGCAAATTTGTTAGACACAATGTTGGGTGGCTTTGGGTTCTTAGCTTTTAAAAAGTCTCTATTCGTTTGTTCTTGATGTATCATCTGTTTGCAATGCCTTCCTCCACATTTTTACCTTTTAAAATTCAATTTACATTTTAGAATTCAATTCATCATCAGTGGTTGCCAGGGGTTGGTGGAGAAGGGTGTGGCTGACTACAAAGGGGATGCACAAGCGAATATTTAGGGTGATGGAATTGCTCTGCGTGGTCCCAGGATGCATGATTCTATGCATTTGTCAAAACCCGGAGAACTGCATATCACAAAGGGTAAACTTTAATGTATGCAAACTAGGAAAAAATATTCCTCAAGGCTCTTAATTTCTCCATATATAATTCAGTGTTTAAATTGTATCTTCTGTACCCTCTCCAAACAAACACACACACACACACACACACTTTGACTTCAGTATCCCAGAATGAGGATGGGGGATGACGAGGCAAGGTTTAAGGTACTCTTCGCTGTCACTGTTCCTTTCAGCAGGCTTCATTCCTCAGAGCTCAAGGTCAGGCCTGGGTCTCCCATCTGGACTTTTTTTTTTTTTAAATGGAGTCTTGCTCTATTGCTCAGGCTGGAGCGCAGTGGCATGATCATAGCTCACTGCAGCCTTGAACTCCTGTGCTCAAGCAATCCTCCTGCCTCAGCCTCCCAAGTAACTAGAACTACTAGCCATTTTTTTTTTTTTTTTTTTGTCCAGGTCTTGCTATGCTGCTCAGGCTGGTCTCAAACTCCTGGCCTCAAGTGATCCTCCTGCCTTGGCCTCCCAAAGTGCTAAGATTACATGTGTGTGTCACCACACTCTGGCTTCTTTTTTTTAACTTCTTAACTTGAGATAACTGTAGATTCACTTGTGGTTATAAGAAGTAATACAGAAAGATCCCGTATACTCTTCACCTGGTTTCCCCCCATGGTAATAACATCTTGTATAACGATAGTACAGCATCACAACTAGGAAAGTGACATTGGTACAGTCCACCCACCTGCTTCCGATTTTACCAACTTTACATGCATTCTTTAGTGTGTGTGTGTTAGTTCTATGCACTTTTATCATTTGTGTAGATTCGTGTGACCCCCACCACTGTCAAGATACAGAACTGTTCTATCACAAAGGACTCATCTGGACTTTTAAAAGCAGTAAGGTCCTATACTGATGTTTCTCAAAGTGCAACCCTTAGACATATGAGAGTCAGCTGGGCCATTTGTTAAACGTACTGTTTCATGGACCCTCCCAGCCCACAGGGCTGAAGCAGCGTCTCTGGGGGTGGGACAGGGAATCTGGAATTTTAACAGGCACCAGCCTTGGAGAACCAGGCTTTAACTGGCTTTTGTCTCTCTCCACCCTCCACAAAGGGATCCTCCTAAAACATCCCTCCGACGGTGTTATTCTCCTGCTTAAAACCCTGGTGGCGCCCCCTTACTTCCAGATAAAGCCCTTAGCAACCAAAGCCTTCTCCGTCAAACCCCACCTCCCTTTCCTCCACTCACCCCACCCACTGCGGTTCCATCCCGCCAAACCCCTCTGATTCCCAGACCGCACGGTCTGCTTTCGTCATGCTCATTTTGTTCATGGTGTTACTTCTGCCTGGAATGTCCTGCCGACTCTTTTCCGCCTGCTGCAACCCTATTCAACTACCCGTTTTTATAGATGAGGAATCGGAGGTTGAGAGAGGTTTGGTGTCACCCAGCAAGTAAGGGCAGGACCAGCTGGGAGCCCGAATCCACCTGACTCCCAGGCTCCTGGTCTTACTGTTCACCAGCTGTAATGGAGCCTCTGGGCGAGGCCACTCGTCCCTCTTTTGGGGCTGTCCACTCACCTCCACTTGGGCCTGCCTGCCCATCCGCCTCTCAGGCACCTCACCAGGCCCGTTCCTCTTCCTCTCCCCCAGCCGCCTGAGCTGGGATCTGGGGCCCGAGAGGAGGGAGCAAGGAAAATGGGATTGAGCCCAGGGGTAACCCGACTCCCCCCGTGGGTGGGCTGGGGTGCTGCAACACTATGGGGGAGGGGCCTGGAACAAATCCCCAGGGGTTCATTTAAGCCTGGGCTGCCGTTGGGGGCTCCTGAAGGCAGAGAAGGAGCCCAACAGAGTCAAGTCCCTCCTCTGCTGCCCCCTCCCTCCACAGCTCCCTCGCAACCCGAGCCGGGGGGCCTAAAAATAGCCCCCAGGCGCAACCGCCCGCCGCCCTGGTGACCTTCTGGGTAGCACAGGCCGAAGGCGGGCGGGCAGCAGGAAGGCAGGCCGCCGGCCCCCCAGACTCGTCTCCCAGGGCACCATCCCGCGGGTGCCCCCGTGGCCGCCCGGTTCCGGCGTCCCCCCAGCCCAGCTCGCAGAGGCCATGCAGAAAGCCCGGGGCACGCGAGGCGAGGACGTGGGCACGAGGGCACCCCCCAGCCCCGGGGTGCCCCCGAAGAGGGCCAAGGTGGGGGCCGGCGGCGGGGCCCCGGCGGCCGTGGCCGTGGCCGGGGCGCCTGTCTTCCTGCGGCCCTTGAAGAACGCGGCGGTGTGCGCGGGCAGCGACGTGCGGCTGCGGGTGGTGGTGAGCGGGACGCCCCGGCCCAGCCTCAGCTGGTTCCGGGATGGGCAGCCCCTGCCCGCGCCGGCCCCTGAGCCCAGCTGCCTGTGGCTGCGGAGCTGCGGGGCGCAGGACGCCGGCGTGTACAGCTGCAGGGCCCAGAGCGAGCGCGGCCAGGCCTCCTGTGAGGCTGTTCTCACGGTGCTGGAGGTCGGAGGTAATGGGGAGGGGGGGGCCGCGCCCGGCGGGGTGGGCTGCTCAGAGGCAGGGAAAGGCTGCCCGGGCCACGTGGAGGAGGTACCTACCGGTTCCTCCACCACCTTCTTCCCGGTGTCCTGGCTTAGCAGCTGCAATGGCCTAAAAGTGCAGATCAAGAGCAAAGCACTGGGAACAGGGTGTCAAGGCAGAGAGGCTCTCTCCACAGGAAGGTCAGAGGTCAAGGGGCAGCAGTTGTAAGCCAAGCCCAAGACCCACTCAGGCCTCTTGGGTAAATTCCCTGGTGGAAGTCCTCCTCTTTTCCCTGTAGAGAGAAGCCTTCTGGGGAAAATGGTCTTCAGCTCCAACAATTTAAATTTGAGACGTCTCCCCTCAACAGCCCCTTACAGGCCTGTGTGTGTTTGGAGGAGAGGGCCCTCTCCCCTGGTCCAGGCTGTGCTGTTGAAGGATGGGCCAGAGCTCCTCACACACCACTGCCATGGCAGGGCTGGTGCGGTCAGCACCAGGCCTAGTGGAAGAGGCCAGTGAGTGGACCTGTATGAACAGGGTCCAAGTCATCAGGGGGCAGAGCCAGAGCTAGGGTCTTGCAGGCATGAATGGAGGTGGGTGCTTGAGAACCACGAGCAGCCTGTGCACACTGCAGGGGGCTCTGGATCGTGCATGGTACAAACAGATGAGGGACAGGGTATGTGGAGTTGGTCTGGAAAGCCCATGAACCATGTCTGCCTGAGGTTCCGATGTTCAGAGCACTTAGAAGAGCGATGTTCCAGGCCGGTGCTCAAGCCCCTGCCCACGTGAGGTAGATTCCAGGGTGGAGTGTGAAGGAACGGCTGAGGGCCCAAGGCAGAGGGGGAGGGGCAGGAGCCTGGGCTCTGTGCTTGTGGTCCTGCTGGGGTTGGCATGGATGCCAGGCCAGGGCTATCCTTCCTGTGTCAGTTTTTGGGCTTCCTTTTTTATTTCCTTAGACTCTGAGTTAGCCAAATGGTTCTTCTCTAGGCCAAAGACAGAGCCTTGGCAGGCTGAGCCTTGAGAAACTGAATTCAGAGAAAATAGGCTACAGTTGTCCTGTGCATTTTTAGGAGGGACACCTCACTCCAGGGGGCTAGTGTCACGGAGGGGTAAATCCTGCAGGAAGGAGGCACAGGGATGAAGGCCCTCAGCAGCCAGAGGGGAAAGAAGGTGTTGGGGTGCAGCGGAGTCAGGAGAAGGAGCAGGGCCAGGCTCCCTCCACCCCTCTCCCCCAGGCCTACCCTCCCTGAGTCTCTGTGGCCAGGCCTGGCCCAGCGAGGGCCCAGGCTGGCTTCTCCTGGTTGGCTTAGCACCTGGCCAGGTATAGGCTTCTCCAGGCGTGGGGTGTCTCCTGGCATACTTCTGAGCTGAGGAAGGAGTAGACTCCTTGGAGACCTCAGCTCTGGTCCCCTCAGGGGAAAAAGGACAGAAAATAGAACATAAATCAAAGGGCAAGATAGACAAATTGATGAGAATAAGACTAGGGGAGAGAGATATTAGGGAAGGGAAAGAATGGGCTGAGAAGGAGAGTAGTGGTCATAATGTTTGAAGTTGGAAAGGACCACAGAGAACTGTAGCCCCAAACATCTCCTTTTACAGGTGAGGACACTGTGGACCAGAGGAGAGGGAGATCTGCCCAAGACGTACGAGTCTAGTTATAGACAGAGCTAGATGTGACCATCCCAGAGCTAACAACCCAGTCCTGGTTTTGGCCCTGGGGGCTTTGTACTACTAGAGAAGTTCTAGAGGGTGGGGAGAGAGGAAAAGAGAGGGAGGAAGAGCTGTCCAGTATTTGGGGAGTAGCCACTACATGATTGGCCCAGACCTGGCATTTCTGGAGATGGGAGCCTCCTGGTCTGCCCTGGTCCCTCGAAATGGGGGGAGTGATGAGTGATGAGGAGGGAGTGATGAGCCCCCCAGCAGGACTGTTTCCTCAGGTCCTCTGTGGTATGGTCAGCTAAGCGGAGCCCTTGCTGGGCATACCCAGACAGAGCCCAGGAGGACAGTGTCCAGGCTGAGCTGCTTTTGTGAAACAGCAGGTTTGAGAGGCTTGGGATGAGAAAAGAACCCTGGATGCTGTGGGGCTGGATCTGGGGTCTTTTGACATTCATGTTAGAATAGGAAGAGGATTGGGCTGCAGCAAGTCACATTTGAGAACATGTCCTGGTTGTACAGATAGAAGGTGGCAGGACTGCTGGAAGCCTCAGTGTGTCCCACTGCCCAGAACCACATGCATAACTATTACGCCTCTCCCACTTAATTTGGGGGAGGGAGGGGCTTTGCTTTGGTGATGTTGGGGGACTGACAGGGTGAGTCTGGCTTCCTCCCCCTTCTTTTGCCCATCCCCCACCAGCCCCTGCCCAGTGACAGCTCCTGGTCTGGGCAGCTGGGCAAGCTGCTGGGCATTGCTCAGATTTACTCATGGAAAACTTTCTTGGTTGGAAGCAACAGCAGGAGGACTTCAGGGTACTCGAGGAAGCCAAGCAAGGATCTGGCTGCAGAGGGAAGGACGCAGTTTCCTGGCTGGGGTTGCTCTGGCTCGGCAAGACAGGCTGATGCTAAGGCTCCTGGCACTCCTGAAGCCTGAGTTGTTAGCTCAAGGATGGGGGGATAGTGGCATGGTTCTGGAAGGTTGGGGCCCCAAGGAAATGAGTGGGTTATGGGCTGGAGAGTTTGGAGGATGGGAAACTGGGGTGATGGTGCTGGGATTTGGAGGTGTAGAAAGGAGGAAAGGATAGGAAACAAAGGAGATGAAGATGGCAGAAGTGCAGGATACTTGTAGAAACCTTAACATGTGTAAGGCATCCTATCTCATTTAATTATTTAATCCTCAAACTCTAGGTTACTACTATGACCATTATTCATATAAGAAAACTGGGGTTCAAAGAGGAAATTTACTCAAGGTCCTGTGGCTAGTGAGGTGGCAGAGCTGGCTCTGAAGGCCAGGTGTCTGGGTCTGGGTCCACACTGCCTGTCCACAGAAAGAGAAGTGTGCGAAGAAGACTAAGTCAAGGATTTGTCATCATCACCATCCTTTTCCTGTCAATAGCCCCAAACTCATCTTCTGGCCCTGTCTCCAAGATAGGCATTCTTCTCTTTCAAAATATCAGGCTCCCACATGCATAGATTGAGGAGCCATGTCCAAATCACGTGACGAGAGCAAGTGCTACCCTCAAAGCTTGGGGCATGTGTGGCTGAAGGGGAGACCTGTGCTAAAGGGCAGTGGGTAAGAAGGGCAGCCGAGAAGCTCAGTCAAGAGAAGGGGCAACATGATGATGCTCACACTGTGTGTTAGCTGGAGTCTCATAGCCAGGATCTGGAAGATTCTAGTGTCAATCAGAAGGGCCAAAGGTCAACGGATGGTAGTGAATCATCCTGGGGACATGAAGGCATGGAGGAGAGAGGTTAGAGATGGGAGAGAGGACCAATTTAGGCGAGGGAAAGGTGTGAAATAATGCACCAGAACCTGCATTGAGGAATATTCTGCACTTATCATCTTTTTCACCTGGAATTTGGAATGTCTGAATAAAAAGTCAGGCGGAAACTAGCATGGAATTGGGAATGGGTATGGAGAGTGTCAGCATCCATTCATGCCAAGTGCCAATCAGGGAGAGGAGGATGGGCCATGGAGCAAAGGGAACTCTGGGAGGAAAGGGAGAGGGGAGCCCAGAGGGCCACCTCCCTCCCCAAGTCAGCCAAAGCCGGTGCAGGAAATATCTTCCTCCTCCTGAGGCCCTCTCCTCCTTCCTGAATCAGGGCAGGTCCTCCCAGGAAGATCCTGGGTAGAATGGGAGATGGTCACTTCTCCAGTTCTTTCTTGGGAAAGGGTCAGGACAGAGAAGGGGAAAGGCTGGGTGGGTGGAACAGTTCCAGCAAGATTTACTGTCCTCATCCCCACCATTCCTCACACTCTCTACCTGCAGCTCGACCCCCTCCATATTTATTGAGTGCCTACTATGTGCCAGTTACTGTTCTAGGTGCTTGGGATACATGAGTGGGGGGAAAGGACTAAAATTCATGTCCTCCAGGAGATTACTTTCTAGTGAGGGAAGATAGGCAATATGCAAAAAATATAGCAAATAAGTAAATTATACAGCATTTCAGAAATACAGAGCAGGGTAGTAAGTGAGGGGAAGGAGAGAGAAAATGAACCCAGGATGGACAGAGAGGAGGCAAAGGGGAGGAGAGCAGGTGCATGTGGCTCAGAGAAAGGTCTGTGTGAGCGATCAGGCAAGGCATGAGGACTTGGATTTTCTCTGATTAAGCAGAAATGCTGGCAGTGCAGAAATTGGAAGTCTGGGTTTGGGGAGTGGCAGGGGGGCATGGCTGCCCAGTCATGGGGGAAAATGGGGCAATCTGGGGCCAGCTAAGGAGGCCCATCCTGAGAGCATGTCCCAGGCCAGCCCTTCAAGGGTGAGCAGTGCTGGCTCAGGGCAGGAACACAGAATCCTGCCGGCCCCTCTTGGGCCCAGCTGTCCCGTCACTCACGCCTGCTGCCCATTGGTTATTTTTGCTAAGGAATGTGCCAGCCCCTCGGATTCTCCTGGCGAACAGGGGCTCAAGTTACCCCCTCTCCCCAACACAGCTCCCTCATCTGTGAGTGGGTGTGTTTGGGGGTGGACAGGGAAAGCGCCTGTGGCTGTGCAGGGTCCTCTCACTGGAACTAGTATGGACACACACGTGTACCCTCTCAGTGCATGTCCTCATTCATGTGTCTGTATGTGGAACATTTGCCTCTGGTGGTCTGGGAAACAACACCTGCATGCACCCAGAATGTTCAAGGCATGACCTTAAACTTTAAAATAAAGAGTCTACAAACTCAAATAACCTTAGGAGCCAAGTAGAAACTGAAAATGAGGGAGGTGCTGTTGTCAGCATGCTTCCCAAACATTGCAGAGGCTGAACAAAACTCACTGGTCTGTCCCTGTATTTATTTTAGACCCAGGATTTAAAGAAATAAGGTTAGGGGGACCCACTGACCCATCAGCATGTGAGGCTTTATGGCATAGCAACCAAGAACCCTGTCATAGTGCCTGGGTTAAAATCCTGGCTCCCTGAATGTATTGGCTGTGTGACCTTGGGCAAATAAACTCTCTGTCTCAGTCTCCCCAATTATGAAGATTAAATGAGTTTATTCATAAAAGTGCTTAGCACAATGCCTGGTACATACCAAGCACGCAGTAAGTGTTCATAATCACTTAGGAATCAGGAATGGCACTACCTGTGCATGCTGGGATGGGAATTCCTATCTGGGGGACAAATGGAGTCCCAGAACCTGTATGGCTTTGGCTAAGTGCAGTACTTCTCTGAGACTCAGTCGCTTGTCAGTTCAATGGGTATATAGGTTTCAAGCTGACCTGGTTGTTGTGAATGAGGTAACATTTGTAAAGTGCCTGGCACTTAGTGACTGCTAAAGAAACTTAGCTATAATGATTACGGGGGGTGGGGAGGGGACAGAATTTTGTGTGAGCAAAGTGTGCATGGTGCTGAATAGGGCAGTGGTGGGCGGGTGGGGAGGAACACAGAAAAAATGGTGAGTGCGCTCACCTGTGTGTGAGAACATCCGCTGTTCTCAGGGGTATACTCCTGTGGATGATAGGAGTACCTCGGAGCATCCTAGCTTGTGTGTGTGAATGTACAGGGGGTTAGGGGCGGTGCGGGGACATCAAGAAACTCGAGGTCAAGCCCTTTCTGGCTTTCCCGAGGAGCCTGGGGTTTTTCATAGTCTGGGTCCATGTCAGCACGGAGCCCCCTTCCCCAAGGACCCCTGCCCTGCGTTTAACCTGGGCGCCCCCAGCCGGCGCCTTCTCTGCGGCCGGTTGGGTACTGCCTGGCACAGTGTACATGTGCGCATGTTTGTGGAGTGAGCAAGTCAAGATGCTGCTGACCTTCCAGAGCGCCCCGCGGGAGGAGCTGGGGGTGGCGAAAAAGGCTGCACTGGGCTGCCAATGAGAGAATGGCCTGAACTAGGAGCCCCTGCACCCCTTTCTGTGCCTCAGTTTCCCCATGTGCCCAGGGAGCGGGAGGCAGATGCAGGGTGGGGGCGCACGGCTCTCAGCCCCAGGGGGGGCCCAGTGGTCGTGCCGGGAGGCAGGTGAAGGCCGAACCAAGAGACGCAGGGGAACAGGAAAGCGAAGGGGCGCCAGGTGGGGTGCAGGCTGGCAGGGGAGGGGCGGGCTCGGGCGCCGCCGCCGCTACCGCCTTACCCCCTCCCGGGCTCCCGAGGCCCCAGGCTCCTTCCGCCACCCGCGCCGGCTCCCGCCCGCTCCCCGGCTCGCCCCCGGCCCCGCCTCCGACTCCGCCCCGCCCCCGCCCGTCCCCTCCTCGCCCGGTCGCCGGCCCGGCCCCCTCCCCCGCCATGAAGAAGCTGTGGGTGAAGAAGCGTTTCCAGGTGAGGGCTCCGGGGGCGGGCGGCGCCGGGAGGGGGCAGGGAGGGCTGAGCGCCCCGAAGGGAGGGCGGGTCATCGCGGCCAGGCCCGGGGGAGGGGGCGCTGGCGCGGCGCCTGCCCCACCCCATCCCCGCCGTGGGCGGCGGGCCAGCCGCTGTTCAGGGGGCGCCCCAACCTGCGTCCCGAGCGCGCAGGCCCCTCCCCGCGCTGAAGGGCAGACCCTTCCCGCAATCGCCCGCAATTCCCGCGACCACCCGGGGGGTCCCCGCCGCAGGCTTCGGCGTGGAGCGCCCAGTTGTTTCTTTGCTACCTTGTCTTCCCTCGCCTCGGTCCATCCCTGGCCCCGGCCCCCGCCCGGCCTTCCCCAGCCCCCCACTCTGGAGCCTTCCGGAGCTCCTGAAAGCAACGCACAAGGATCCGCGCTGAGCTGAATAATTCCCCAAGCCCTGCCCTGTCCTTTGCGTACCCGGGCCTCCTTTCTGCATTCGCGAGGCTCCAGCCCTTCGGAGACCTTACCTCCTGCCCCCATCACCCCTCCCCAACCCGCTAGACACCTATCCAGGTATCTGCCCTCCCCCCAGCAGAAATCTGTGTCCTGGTCCCTCCATCTCCCAGTCATTCAAGAACAACCACCCCCCCCCCCAATCTTCTCCTCTTTCTCCTTCTCCTCAGTCAGCCTGACTACCTTGTCTTCTGTCCTCTGTCTCGGGTGTTGCTCAGGTCCCAGGCTGTGAGCCTCTGTCCAGTGGGGAGTCCCAGCGTTCCACCCAAAGCCTGCTGTCCTCTCCTTCCTTCCTTGCTCCTCCTGGGAGCCCAGCCGGGTAGCTTGGAAGAGGGCAGAGTGGAGACATTCCCTACTGGGGAAATGGTCACTCTGGGTCTCTGTTTGCCCCACCACTCCCCCACACACACACTGGCCCCTGGAATGAGTTTCTGCTGGATATAGCAGGTTTGGTTGAGAAGCATAGGGACCTCAGGAACAAGCCTCCCCCCCCAACTATTCATTCTGGCTTTTCTCTTTCAGAAAACCGGCCATTCCCGCCGGGCCTTTGGCCGACTCACCCATGGTGCGTGGACTATGGGCATCCCTGCTCTAGCCCATGCCCACTCCTCTTGGTCCATGTCCCTTCATGAGGCATCAAGGCCCTGAAGACAGCTCATGAGATGTGGGACCTCCCTACACACCCCCACACTCATCTACTCATCCACCCAAGAAGGCCCTTTATGCCCAGCAACTGAGAGAGTACAGCAGTGGGGAGGGGGCTCACTAGCACACCCCGCCATGAGCTGGGCTCCCTGTTCTCCATCTGTGGGGCCAAGTGGGGAAGAGCTCAGTGCCATGCTTTGGCAACCAGTACATGGCTCCTGCTTGTCATGGCATCTAGAAGGAAACTGAGGCACAGACTTGATAGAGCCTGGGAAAGTTGAAAAATTAGCCCAGGAAACTTTGCTCCTAACCTAGCTAATGGGCATTTTTAAGGACCATTCGACAGTAGAAGAGGGATCTTGAGGAAGGTGCCTGTCACAGCATGATGGGGGGTTGGCTTGCAGGAGAGGTCAAAGCAGGATGCAGATGTAATAGAGAGTGGGCCTGACCCCTAATGGGAAGCCTGGGTCTGCAGTGGGGCTCAGCACAAGCAGGTGTGTGTGTGGCCAGTTGCACCACCACCAAGTGCCAAGGGTACCAGAATCACCCAGGCAGCTGGAATAACTAGCCCAAACATGGGGGTTCCCAGTGCTGGGCACATTCCAGGTGTCTCCGTCCCCCCACCCATCCCCACAGGGCATCTCAGGGCACTGGGTACCTCCTGCCTCCCTCTGTCCTGCCTGCCCTCCATGCCCTACCCCACAAACGCTCTGATAACAGTCTGTCCCTGTCTCTCTCCTGCTGCTCCTATGGAAGCGAAGTTTTCCGCTCCTGCAGAAAGCAAAGTTACGGTAGGAAACTGGCTCCTGCCCTAGCCCCCCACTTCTCCCTCTTCCCCACCTGGCCCCGGCCTCTCCTCACCCTGCCTCAGCTGCACCCTGATGCCTTCCAGCTGGTTTGGGGTAGAGGACAGGCTGGCCTGCGGTTGGTCGAGTACCCTGACAGTACAACTCTGAGGTGACTCCCGTTTGTTCCTGGGGTACTGGAACCCAGACTTTAGAGCCTTGGAACCTAGGACCTGGCTATTTTCGGGGCTGCACAGGAACTTAAGCTATCACTGCACTGACAAGGGGAAGAGGGAGAGGGGATGAGGCCCTGGTAATCCATTAAGTGGTTGGGAGGGGGCATGGCAGTTTTGAGGACCTCACAGAGGCAAGGGTGAGTAGCTGGGGCCCAGAGACGGAACCAGGACACTGGCATGGGTGAGGTTATCCTGTCCAGGCTGGGCAGGGGGATGTAGGGAGCAAAAGCGGGGAGAAGACAGGGTGCTGGCAGCCCTACCAGTGATGAGATGGAGCCTGTGTGGGGGAGGCAGGAGGCGACACAGGGAAGAGGTGGAGGCAGAGGGAGGAGGGCCCTGCCCACACAGACCCCTTCTTCTCCAGACTCGGAGACGGCTGAGGATGACATCAGCGATGTACAGGGGACCCAGCGCCTGGAGCTTCGGGATGACGGGGCCTTCAGCACCCCCACGGGTGAGCTCTCTGGGGTGATCAAAGAGCAGGGAGGCGGTTTTCCCACCAGGGGTGCCTCGGGTCTCACAATGCTTCTTTCTCTAGGGGGCTCTGACACCCTGGTGGGCACCTCCCTGGACACACCCCCGACCTCCGTGACAGGCACCTCGGAGGAGCAAGTGAGCTGGTGGGGCAGCGGGCAGACGGTCCTGGAGCAGGAAGCGGGCAGTGGGGGTGGCACCCGCCGCCTCCCGGGCAGCCCAAGGCAAGCACAGGCAACCGGGGCCGGGCCACGGCACCTGGGGGTGGAGCCGCTGGTGCGGGCATCTCGAGCTAATCTGGTGGGCGCAAGCTGGGGGTCAGAGGATAGCCTTTCGGTGGCCAGTGACCTGTATGGCAGCGCGTTCAGTCTGTACAGAGGACGGGCGCTCTCGATCCACGTGTAAGTAATGGCCTCACCTGGGCCTGCACTGCCCCATCTCACCACGCTGTCCTGCGCTGCCCTCACTGCTCCATCAGCCTCCACCGTCACCTTCCACTGTCACCCTGTCCCATCCATTTCCCTGTGCACTCCTCACCCCCTTCCACTCTGTCTTCCCACACTGCTTTCTCGTCCTTCTGTGCCGTCACCACCCACGTCCTCCTGCTCCCACCTGTCCTGGTTCACTGTGCCTTCTCCATGGTCTCGTGGACCCCTCTGTCCCCTCCTTGGTTCCTCCAAGATCTCCAGTTTCTCAGGGGCCCTCTCCCACCTCACCCATTCAGGCTCCAGTTGTCCCCAGGATCCCCCCCCCTCGGGGGCCCCCTCCGTGCCTGCTGTCTCAGCAGCTGCTGCCTTTTCATCTCTCTGCACATTCCTGTTCCCATGTGGGCCTTTTTCTGGGAGGAACAGAACCTTTCTGCACGGCAGCTCCCGGGAGAGCAGGAGAGAGCAGGGGAGCAAGTGAGCAACCGAGAGAGAGAGAAGAGAGCGAGGTGGCCAGGGGCAGCTGGGGCCAGGGCAGGAGACTGTGGAGGCTGTGGGGCTGGGGGAGGGGGCCAGGGGAGGGGGGGCTAGAGACTGGGCTGGGTGGAGGTGGAGGGCTGGGAGTGAAGGTGGCGGGGCATGCAGTGATCTCTCTCATGGGAAATCCCCAGGGTGGGGTTCAAGGTTGTCCTGGTAGGGGGTGGTACCAAGCGGATGTGTTGGAGTGAGACATTGGAGCCATTTTTGGAGATGTGGGGCTGCCAGATACAAGAGGGAGTCTACAGCAAGAGGGGAGTGTCTGATGATAGAGGTATTGGGGGCATCTGGGGAGTTGAGGGGGACCTGGGTTATGATGGGCATGGGTTTGGGGGGCAGGTATTGTCAGGGAGGAGAAAGAAGGGTCCTGCAGGGGAGGCTGTTTTGAGGGTGATTGGAGTGGCTAGTGGTGGGTGGGGGAGTCGAGGTGGGGGCAGGGGCAGGAGAGGCTCCCTTGGCTTATCCTGTTGGCCTTACCAGGTGCTCCAGTGCCCTGGACTCGCCTTTCCTTCCCTGCCTTTCTTTACCAGGCCCCAGCCGAGCCTGGAGTTGCTATGGCAACTTCGGAGGAACCCATTTCCTTAGTGATGTCTGTGGTACAGAGTCTGGCCTAGAGTGCAGAGCTGCCAGCAAGAGGCCTCCTCTGCTGTCCCCAGTTTCTCTCCAGGCCTCACCCAGTTCCCAGAGGCCATTCCTCAGGGACTCAGCTGCCCCTCCCCCTGAGTAGACTATGCCTCCCTGCAGGTGGCTGGCTGAGATCTTTCTCCTATAGGGCAGTCTGGCTTGCCAGCTCCCCCCTTCCCCTTAGCCAGAGGTGGGTCTGTAGTGTGGGTGGCTACAACATCCCAGGAAGGCTAAAACATCCTTATACTTGGGAACCCCTAATACTTCTGCTCATGGCTAGTACCCTACTATTTATCCTCCCTTCCATGCCCCTGGAAACTCAGACATTTTAGAGGGAATAGGCCTCAGGATTCAGACTTCCTGGATTTCAGTTCCAGCACCATTTCCTACCTCTGTAACCTTGGCAAGGAAAGCACTTAACCTCTTTTAAGCCTCAGTTTCTTCATCTGTAAATGGGGATAATAACAGTTCCTACCTCACAGGACTGTTGTGCAGATTAAATGACTCAATGCATTTTAAGAACTTAGTACATGCCTGGCACACAGTAAGTATTCAGTTAGCCATTTCCTAAGTTTTTATTGAGCTTTTTCTAATGTGTCAGGTATTATAATAGCTAATTCCTTCTCTTGCTAATCTTTATGTTTGATGTATCCCCCAAGGGTCCAGATGGGGGAAACTGAGGGCTAGCTCTTGGGCATCAAAGCTCTGTTAAGTGAGAGAGGTACTCTGGGGTGACAGGCACTTTCCCTCCTCCTCTTTGCCCACACCCCCTATTCAGGCCCACTTGGTAGTTATTTCTGAGCTGAGTTATTTCTGAGCATACTCCTTTGGGGGGGGGTGTTCTGTGCTTCTCAGGGGCGTTTCCAAGGACTCAAGATACCTTTCCCAGGGGCAGAGCAAAGTCAAAGTTCTAATGGGGGGGCGTGGGTACCCCATTGCCACCTGCTGTGTCCTGTCAGCACTGGTGATGGTGTTAGGGATGGCTCAGGTCTGCATGGTGATCTCAGGGATGGGGCGCTGCCCCCTGAAGGCCCGTGCCTGGTCCAGGAGGCGGCTACTGCTCTTCTAGGGGCCACTGTGAATGGGGTGTGTCCTGCTGAGAATGGGCAGGGGTATGGGGCCAGCTGGAGACAGGAATGAGTGGGAGGCTGCATTCCTGAGAGGGCCCCTCCCCACCCAACCCTCCTGTCTTCCCATACCACTTCATCCTTTGAGTTGTAAGCCTCATTCTTTTCTCTCCCTCATGCTCAGTTCTGTTTCGGCTGTTTCCCAGCTTCTGGGGCTGGGGGGAGGGGGCTGGCCAGAGTCCCTGGGGCAGGGTCTGTACCTGGACCCAGCCACTAGCCCAATCTGGTGCCAGAGCCGCCAGCCTCTCCCCAGCACCTGCTCTGGCTGTGCCCTTCTCTTGGGGGTGGGGGTGGGGATGGGAGGGTCTGGCCCATGTCACTCACAAGCCTGCCCAGCATGTCCCACTGCCCAATTCCTGTCACAAGCTAAGGGTCTAGGAGGGGAGACCCCCTGAATCCTCTACCCCTCTCCATCTTGGTTCTGCAGCAGCGTCCCTCAGAGCGGATTGCGCAGGGAGGAGCCCGACCTTCAGCCTCAGCTGGCCAGCGAAGCCCCGCGTCGCCCGGCCCCTCCACCACCCTCCAAATCCGCGCTGCTCCCCCCACCGTCCCCTCGGGTGGGTAAGCGGTCCCCGCCGGGACCCAGCGCCCAGCCCGCGGCTACCCCTACATCACCCCACCGGCGCACTCAGGAGCTGGTGCTACCCGAGGACGCCACCGCCGAAGAGAAGCGAGGGAAAAAGTCCAAATCGTCGGGGCCCTCGCTGGCAGGCACGGCAGAGTCCCGTCCTCAGACGCCCCTGAGCGAGGCTTCGGGCCGCCTGTCGGCGCTCGGCCGCTCGCCGAGGCTGGTGCGCGCCGGCTCCCGCATCCTGGACAAGCTGCAGTTCTTCGAGGAACGACGGCGCAGCCTGGAGCGCAGCGACTCGCCGCCGGCACCCCTGCGGCCCTGGGTGCCACTGCGCAAGGCCCGCTCTCTGGAGCAGCCCAAGTCGGAGGGCGGCGCGCCGTGGGGCACGCCCGGGGCCTCACAGGAGGAGCTGCGGTCGCCGCCGGGCAGCGTGGCCGAGCGGCGCCGCCTGTTCCAGCAGAAGGCGGCCTCGCTGGACGAGCGCACACGGCAGCGCAGCGCGGCCTCCGACCTCGAGCTGCGTTTCGCCCAAGAGCTGGGCCGCATCCGCCGCTCCACGTCGCGGGAGGAGCTGGTGCGCTCTCACGAGTCCCTGCGCGCCACGCTGCATCGCGCCCCGTCCCCTCGAGAGCCCGGCGAGCCCCCGCTCTTCCCCCGGCCCTCCACCCCCAAAACCCCGCGGGCCGTGAGCCCCGCCGCAGCCCAGCCGGCCCCTCCGAGCGTCGCGGGGAGGCCTGGGGAAGAGCCAGGGAGGCCCAGGAGCCGTGGGCCGGTGGGCCGGACGGAGCTGGGGGACGGCCCGCAGCAAGAGGTTAGGCGTCGAGACCAGTTCCCGCTGACCCGGGGCAGAGCTATCCAGGAGTGCAGGAGCCCCGTGCCACCCCCCGCCGCCGATCCTCCAGAAGCCAGGACGAAAGTCCCCCCGGGACGAAAGCGGGAGCCCCCAGCGCAGGCTGTGCGCTTCCTGCCCTGGGCCACGCCGGGCCTGGAGGGCGTTACTGTGCCCCAGACCTTGGAGAAGAACAGGGCGGGGCCTGAGGCCGAGAAGAGGCTGCGCAGAGGGCCGGAGGAAGACGGTCCCTGGGGGGCCTGGGACCGCAGAGGGACTCGCAGCCAGGGCAAAGGTCGCCGGGCCCGGCCCACCTCCCCTGAGCTCGGTAAGGCCGCGGGGAGGGCCGAGAAGGTGCCTGGACACGGGTGGGAGAGGGTTTGAGGAGAGCAAGACTGCTCTGCTGTCTGGCTTGAAGCTGCTAGTGGGCAGTGAGGGTGGGTTTGCCAGAGGAGGGGTGAACACAAGCTGAGTTTGAGTGAAGGATTGTGAAGGTCCTTGTGCTAGAACCTGTCGCTGGTGAGGCGCACTGTTTCGTTGGAGGCTGGGTGGGGCTGAGGTGTGAGTAGGGACTGGTGCCCCAATGCCTGCCATAGGTCCCTGGGTCCAGTGGCCTGCTAGGCTATTGGCTCAAGGACCAATAATGGGGGAATGCACTGGTGGGAACCTAAGGAGCCCCACCAAAGCCCTCAACCCTCTGTATAGAAGAGATGGTATAGATGGTCTCAAATAATTTGCCAAGTCTCTGTTACAGGCAAACTTCAGGCCAGCCACCTCTACTCTGCCCTTCCCATCCCAGCACCGTTCCCGAACCATCTGTAGCCACTGAGATCTGACCCGGCCTCCCCTTCCAGCCTCCTCGTTCCTGTCCTTGCACATTGCATGGCTGCGCTGTGGTCCCTACATTTGCCTGCCTTTGTGTGGTCTCCCAACCTTCCCAGGGGTGATGACCAACATCACCAACAGGAGAATGCCCCGCCCTAATGCTCATCTGGAATATCAGCTTGGGGCCCACTCCTGGAGAGAGGCAGAGGAAGCCATCCTTGACTCGCTTCCACTGCTCCCCCAGGCTAGATGCCTCTCCCCACTGCTCTCTGGAGACCCTGCCTGTATCTCTTTCATTGCACTTACCACTGTGTATTTTTCTTCATCAAAATTGTTTTGCATTTAAGTATCACCACCTCAGAATCTTAAGAGATGATTAGGTTCCTGTCAATTGTCCTGCTGGCCACCACTATTGCACACTCACAGCCTCATCCCAGCGCAGTGTTAACAAGAACCTTAAGGATGTTATCTTGTTTCATCTGTGTGCCAGCTCTACAGAGTGTTGGGTGTTATCTCCTCCATCTTACAGATAACAAAACTGAGGCTCAGAGAGGTTATCTAATTTGCCCACGGTTACGTGGCTGGAAAACAGCAGAATTGGGACTCTCACTGCTCTTTTGGCTACCTACATTGTCCTTTATTAGCTTATAGAATGTCACAGTTGGAGAATAATACCCAGAGAGATCTGCTACAACAGAGTTTTATTATCTCTTTGTCTGTAAGAGCTTCTTGTAAGCCAGGCTGCATCTTATTTCCTGTAGTGTCCCTGTACCCGTACAGTGCTCAATACACAGCAAGTGCGGGGTCACTGTTGGTGAATGGACAGATTCAAAGCTGATCTTCATAGGCCTCTCAGAGCCCTCTGCCATTCCCTCTTTTGAAGCTGGTGGCATCACGAATTTGATAGTTTACCATATGTTGCCCTGTGACATGTTGCCTCTTATTGCTTAAGTCTTGGGATGCTGTTAGCTTGTCCTCTGACCGTTTGGCAGCTTGTACCATCTTGCACCTCTCAGAGTACCTTGCATAGGGCCTGGTACACCACATGTGATGACTGATTTATGTGGAGACATACAGAGCGTGGCCCCTGGCTTCCTCCAGCAACCAACACTCTAATTGTGGATGAAGTTGAGGAACAGCCAAACTAACCGGAGTCAAGGCTGCCCTGTTCTGCTGGAGCACCCTCCTCTGGGCTTCCTTTTCCCCTGTCTCACGACGTTCAGGAGAGAGACCCTTGGCTTCCCTAGCCTCTGACTTCTAGAAGCCCCTCTCTTTGGGCATGGCTTTCTAGGATGCAGGCTGCCAATACTCTGTCTCCCCCTGAGTTGTCCCCTTACCCTGTCACCCCTGTGTCCGGCAGAGTCTTCGGATGATTCCTATGTGTCCGCTGGAGAGGAGCCCCTGGAGGCCCCCGTATTTGAGATCCCTCTGCAGAATGTGGTGGTGGCACCAGGGGCCGACGTGCTGCTCAAATGTATCATCACCGCCAATCCCCCACCGCAAGGTGAGCTCCCAGGGCTGGGGCCAGGCTGAGGCTGGGGTAGCGGGGGCATTCGAGACTGGGAAGGGAGGGGGTGGGGAGGAGGGCAGTTATCCCCTCCAGGGCGGCTGACCTGACTTGTATGTGTGTGTGTGTGTGTGTGTGTGTGTGTGTGTGTGTTAAGGGAGATTTTCCAGGACCCCCCTCCTCTCAGATGAGGAGGACAACCTGGGCTTCCCTGAGTGAGGGCAGATTCCTCCCGATTCCCTGGGGTGGCGAGAAGAGTGGTTTGGGCTCCTGTGGGGTGTGTGTGGGCAAGGTGTGATTTTTCTAGTGGGCGCCCACAAGCTGGTTCCCCCGTGCTTCCCCACAGTGTCCTGGTACAAGGATGGGTCAGCGCTGTGCAGCGAGGGCCGCCTCCTCGTCCGGGCCGAGGGTGAGCGGCACACCCTGCTGCTCAGGGAGGCCCGGGCGACTGACGCCGGGAGCTATATGGCCACCGCCACCAACGAGCTGGGCCAGGCCAGCTGTGCCGCCTCACTGGCCGTGAGACCTGGTAGGGAGCCCGTCGAGCCCAGGGCCGGGTGGGGGAGAGCTGTAACACTTCCAGTAGTTCTGAGGGAGGCGTGGGCCCAGGCCCCCTTCCCACTCCCCCCGAGAGCGCGGGCTCTCAGCCAGCATGCACAATCCATGCACGGCCCATTCTTGGTGCCAGCAGCTTTGGTGGCAGCATTTTAAATGGCCCTGGCCTTAGGGCAGGGGCCAAATTCCCAAGGCACACACAAGGTTGGCCAATTCATGAAGTCAGAGAAATTTGTCTTTAGACATCCTCTAAATGCCATCCTCCCAGGGCATTTCCCTGAACAGGGTCCTGTGGGGGGAGCAAATTGCCCTCAAGTGTCCACAAAAAAGTATCTCTCGGCTCAAAGGGCATTACGAGCCACCATGAGCCTTCTGAGGACAGCCCTCCCTCCCAGTGAAGGATGCTTTCAAGTGCTACAACCCACCTCCCCCTGCTAATGCTGAACCCACAGCCGTATAGAAGGTACAGCTGAGAGCACCTCTCTGGTGGGGGAGAGGACAGTGCTGAGGCCGCCTTGTTTTCTATTTTTATGAAAGCCCTTACTTGGTGTCGGACTGCTTTCTTTGGGTTTCAGCCCAGTTCCTTTCTGGTTCTGGCAGAGGTGGGCCAGTGTCAGTGTGTCTGGCCAGTCCAGCTCATTCAGGGTTGCTGGGCCGGACAATGAGATGACCCTGGGCTGTAGGGGTGGAGGAGGTGAGTGTGGGGAGGGGGCGTTACGGGAGGAAAAGAAAGATTCAACCCTCCAGGAGGTTACCACTGGGTGACCAGACCTGGATCAGGGGACCTAGGTTGGGGGACAGTGCCAGGCAGATGAATCCAGTGCTGAGGAAAGTCAAACAGGTGGTCAGTGTTGTGGGACGCCTGCACCGAGAGACATTGGGCCCTGAAGGAGGCTGGGATTCAGACTGGCACGGGGAGGGGTGGGACATGCCAGGAGGGGAACAGCACACGCTGTTCTGTCCCTTTCTTCCACTGAGTGCTGCAGGAGACAGGATGGCAGAGCCTGCGTGCTGTGGTCCCAGGGCATCAGCACCTGCATGGTGGGGGAGTTCTTGATGGTGTCCGATCTTGGTCTCGTGCTACATTAGAGCCTTTGGTTGCACTGTCTGGCTTGTGGAACGGCAGGTCTCCATCTTCTTTAGTTTGCATATCCCTCCCAGGAGCCCATGTTTTAGGCTTTCTCCTTCTCACCCCTCCCACTGCGCTGAATCATACCCGCCCCTCCGCTGCGTGCTTCCGTCCTTCCATCACCTCTGGGATCTGGCCTCTGACTCAGCTCCCAGCTCCCCTTAGGGGGCTCAGGCCTGGTCCCAGGACTCCGGTCAATAGTTGTCTTGGGCTGAGATTTGGCGAGGGGCACGTAGGGGGTGCCCTGATCCTGGCTCAGGGCCATTTGGGAGCCTTTTAAGGTTGGGAAGGCGGCTTGGGGCAAGGCAGCTGTCAGCCCTTGACTGGGAGTTCTGTGTTTGCTAGCTACATTGAATCTCCCTGAGCTTCGGTTTCCTCCTTGTAAACCAGAGATAATTATACCATCCTCACGGCTGAAAGTGAATGTGTGAACAAGCTTTATGAACTGTAAAGCTGTAGACAAATGTTAGTTGTTAGCGTTATTAAGGGGTGATGTTGTGCTCAGGTTTCCATGAGGATCTGGGAAGCGCTTTATTCTTCTCTGCCCTTTTCTTCACACTCTCTGTGCCTTGGGGACTCCACACCTGCCCTGGCAAGGCCCGCAGCCCCCAGGCCCTCCATTTTTCCCAGCCTCGTGTCCTCTGCCCATCGTGGTATCTCTGGGGAGCCAGACAGCCTTCATCACAGTAGTCGGTTGCACCAGGCATTGCAGCAAGACAGCAGCCCCCATAAGTCAGGCTGGCTCAAGGGCCTGAGGGGCAGGCACGTGGGTCTAGACTCAGCTCTGGCTGTGGTGGAGCAAGCTGACTTTCTTACCCTACAAGGCACTGTTTGGTCCAGAGTGGCTGGACAGGGGCCAGTGGACCTGGAGAGCAGCAGGAGTAGGCGGAACCAGGGGGTGGCACAGACATTTGGCAAGGACATGGGGGTGGGGGTCCCAGGCCTGGAGTGTACAGGGAGTGAGGGGCGTGGCTAGGGGAGGGTGTCCAGCAGTGTTGCTGTGGGCGCTGTGGGGAGCAGGTGGAGGGAGGCAGTGGGCAGTGGCTTGTGGGAAGAGGCCTGTGTGCAGCCACAGCCCTCTCTTGCTCCTCTCCCTCCCTGCCCTGCCCCCCCCCCAGTGCCATGGTAACCAGGGCTGGCTGCCCAGCGCCCTCTTGGGGTGCCCACCCAACAGTGCCTGCTTTTGGAAGCCCACAGATCTCAATTCCTCAGCAACCAGGGAATGGGTGTCTAGAGAATGCAGCCCTGGCTGCTGTGGTTTGGGGGCAGGGTCTGTGCTGGCAGAGCCTGGTCCTCACCAGCTCCCTCCCACTCCACTGAATAACTCTACTGAGACCACAGCCCTTCTCGCAGAGGAGATGCGTGGATCGGGGCGGGTGGCTGCGGAGTGTGAGAAGTATGCTTAACCGAAGCAGAGCTGCCCGCATCCATCACACAAGCATTTATTGAGTGCCGACCTGGTGCCAAGTGCTACATCTCTCTAAACAGTTTCTTCTGTCTGGACGGTGCCACATACTTTTTCCCATTCCTTTCACTTCTCTTTCCTTGAGCTACATTGTGCCGTGTTTAATATATCCCTTAAGGGACATGTGACAGGTGGTGATAGTCCCATTTTATAGATGGGAAGACAAAAATGTGGACAGTAAGTGATGTAGGGCTGGCACCAGGCCAGCAGCCTTTATTGAGCACCTGCAGTTTGACTATGCATGTTATAAGCAACAGGAGATTTAGGGTGATAGAAACAAGCCCCCATGAAGCAAGTAAACTTAGTGTGGGTAGCAGATAAAAATCATGTGATTAGTTAACATCCGGTGAGTGCTTCCTCTGTGCCGGCCCCGTGTTGACTGGGTTGTCACATTTAGTCCAGCCCTGTGAGGTAGGTTCAATTATTATGCCCATGTTACAGAGGAGGACACTGAGACTTGGAAAGCTTTAGCAAATTGCTCTAAAGCAGCATTGATCAATAGAACTTTCCGTGGTGATGGAAGTTTTCTATAGGTGCACTGTCCAGTGTGGTAGTTATTAACCACCTGTGGCTATTGAGCACTTGGAATGTGGCTACAGTGCCTGAGGAACTGCATCTTTAATTTCATTACATTTTAATAACTGTGCATTTAAATGATCTCAGTTTGCTGGTGACTGCCCTGTTGGGATACTCAGGTCTAGGAGCACAGGGCCAGTTGGAGGCTGCAGTCATGCTTTGAAGCCCTGTCTCTGAGTCTCTCCCAAGCCTACAGGCCTAACCACTATACCAGGGGTCCCCAACCTGTTTGGCACCAGGGACCAGTTTCATGGAAGACAGTTTTTCCATGGACTGGGGATGGGGGGTGGGGTGTCTTGGGGGTGTTGCCGAGCTCAGGTGGTGTTGGGCAGTCCATTTCCTAACAGGCCACGGACCAGTAATGGGCCACAGCCCGGGGGTTGGGGACCGTAGCACTACGCTACCCTGTCCCCTTTCCTGCCACTCTGAAAGAGTTTGAGGTTGAGGTAGAATTGTGCTCAAGCTGACTGGGAGGGGACTCCTGGTGCCCCCTGTGGGTGGGTGACATCGGGGGTTTTTCTCTCCTTCCTGTGTTGACTCCCCACCTCCACTGTGGCTGTGGTTCCATTTGTTTCCTTGCATGCCTGGGTGAGCACTGGTGGGCTCTGACGGGAGGCCCTCTGGGCGCTGGTCAGGAGGAGGGGGGATATAGGAGGCCCCAGGGGCCTGAGCCTCCATCCTGCATAGGTCTCATATAGTTGAGCCCAAGATTCTAGCATTTTCCATTGAAGACCTTGGCCTCTTCACTATACCTTAGCTGGCACAGTTTTCTTGTCACACTGTCACAGCAAAAAAGAACTTGTTTATTGGGGGTCATGAATGCAGAAGGAAAGGAAGAAAACCATAGGACCAACGTCGGTACCCTCTTCTCCTGCCCCTGGTCCCCAGCTGCCTGCTGCATAGCTGCAGGTTGTCCTTTGTGATGGCAGTGGCTGCCGATGGAGGGCAATGCCATGTGGCCCCTGTTGTCAGCCCTTGGTGGGGGTTGGACAACATCTGGAAAAGCAGCAGGGAATGGTCCCCCTGCCCAGACTCAGCCCTCCCTCTTCGCTGCTGTCTGCCAGAAACAGGTCTGCCTGACAGGTTGGCTACCCGAGGCTGTTACCTGGAGTGGGACATCATCACTCTTGGCCTGTCAGAGTGGGGAGCTAATTTACTATCGGTACTAATGCTGTCTCTAACCTGCAGCAACCCACATAGTCATGCAGAAGCAATTAAACACTGCTGGGGCTAGGTCAGGCTGACCGTGTGAAATTCTCTCTGGGGCCTGGTGCATTTTAAACAAAACCTGGAACCTTCTCAGCACAGCTCTTCTCCTTGTCCAAGGGGAGGCCCCCTGTGGGATGCCCGGCCAGGCCACGTCTGCCTTTTCTCTCGCTTTCCACGGTGGGATCACCGCAGCAGGCAATTTACAGAGATGCCTGTGGGGAACCTGCCAAGACAGTGCGTGTGGAGGGCAGTCTGGGAGGGGCCAAACCACAGGGAAATGCTGGTTAACCTGCAGCGTGTCACTGCCTTCCTCAAAAATCCAGAGGCCCCTTTGCCTCCAGAGTAAAGGCCACATGCCTTCAGCTGGCCTCTACTGTCTGGACCCAGAGGCCTGAGGCTGACCCTTGGTGACCCTCGGTGGCAGTGGGAGGCACCTGCTCTAATGCTGGGATGCCCCACTCCTGACATCTTTACCCAGTTCTACAGCCAGACCGTGGAGCCACAGCCCTCTGCACACGTGCTTTTTGCCTCAAATGTTTGTGCAGTTTCCTCTGCCTAGAATGCTTTTAAATTTTTCTTAGCTAAACCCAACTCTAATTCCAATACTGCCTCTTCTCTCTGTTCCCTCTTCCTCCCTGAGCCAAAAGTCATCTCCCGCTCTCTGTACCCCGTGGCCCTTATCTGCTTCTCTCTTGCTACCTTATCATTTGTGCTTGCTATTGTAGTCGTTTGTGTGTCTGACTTGTCTGCCCCACCAGCCAGAGACTACTGAGGACACTACCACATCTTTGCCACTCCTTATCCCTCACAGCCATGCCTGGGGGCCCATCTGAACAGTCAGGGGCTGTGTGTGAGGTGGCAGTGGGTGGACAGAGGTCCCTGTGGCTTTCCAAGCCCGTGGCACAACCTGGGTAACACACAGAGGCTGGGCAGGACATGCAGCTTCAAGGGTGATGAAGCTCTGCCTAACAGTGTGGGTAGGATAGGAGAGAAGACCCTGGAGCAGTGGTCCTCAGAGTGTGGTCCCCAGACCTGCAGCATCAGCATCACCTGGGGAATGTGTCAGAAATACAGGTTATTGGCTCCAGCCCAGTCCTGCCGAATCAGAAACTCTGGGGGTGCAGCCCAGCAATCTGTGGTCTAAGGAGCCATCCAGGTGATTTGATGCACAGGAAACTTTGAGAACCACGGCCATAGTTAGAGACCTTGCCCAAGATGGGAGGACAGAGAGTGCCTTGGGGGGCACATGGACTGTGGAGCCAGACCTCCTAGGTCCAAAGCCCTGCTGTGAAGTTTAATGGCCCAGTGAGGTAAGACTCAGTAATACCACCTCTTAGGGGTGTCCTTCTCCCAAATAGGATCAGTAGTGGTCCCTAAACTTTCATGTGCATAAGAGTCACCTAGGGTGCTTTTTAAAAATGCAGTTTCCTGACTTCCCATTTCAGGAAATCTAATTCTGCAGGCTGGAGTAAGGCTGAGGAGTCTGTATTTTAAGTAAGCCCTAGGTGGTGCTGCTGTGGCTAGTTCAAGGATCATTCTGAAAAGCCCTGATGCACAGAGCCTTGAGCAACACCTTTCACATACTAGATAGTAGCAGTGGTGGCTGCAACTATATCTGTTCCACCTCAGAGGACGGTGGAAACAGTTGGGACCAGCTGGATGTGCTGGTCTGAGGAAAAAGGGTTTCCCATGGGCTCCCAAGTGCCAGTATTTTCATTAAGTGTGTTTGACCTGGGAGCAATGTTGAAAGGACAGACACGTGCACAGGGTCAGCATGGGAGGTGTGAAGGGGTGGCACTTCCATGGTGAGTTGCTCAGGGCTGGTGAGTGTGTGTGCCTCTTAGGTTTAGGGGGCACCTGCTCCCAGCTTCCTGGCCGGCGAAAATGTGTTGTCCACAGTGAGAGCCGGGCTTGTGGATGGGGCAGGGCCAGGATGTCAGGCACTGGCTACAAAGGTGGTTTTGGCTATGGGGCCAGGGAAACCTAGGTGGTACCAGAGCCTGATGTGGAGCCCCTGGGATCCTTGATCAGCCTCCTTGGCCACGCAGTTTTAGGGATGTGCAGGGGCAGGGACCAATGTCTTGTCTCAAAGAGGCCTCTTTCTGCCCCCTCTGGAGCCTGAGCCTCCTGCGTGGGCTGCTCTGACTGTCCCTGTCTCCGAGGGGCTTGAGGACAGGCTTGCTTGGTGGCTGGATGCCCCAAGGTGCTGTTCCGCCAACCACCATCAGGGGTCGCCGAGACTCCCTGCAAACCTTGCCAATCCAGCATGGATCCCCGCTCTCCCTCCCTGGGCCTGGGGCGCCTCAGCACTGCTCAGCCTGGAGGTGACCCTGGAGCAGGGCTCCAGGCTCCACGAAGGGGAGGGGGCACCCACCTCCAGAGGCCATGTCTGTGATCTCAGCGTCAGCTAGGGGCCATGCCTCCAGCTCCAAGTGCCATTCTGACTTTCCTTCCCACCCCTACCTCAAGACCTCCAGCCTGAATGGTGGGCCCCTCCTCCTCCTGGCCCCCACCCCTCCTTCCTCACCGCAATGCCGGGAAACACAGGTCACAGCTTGGGAATGCGGCCCTGGGCGGGGCTGAGGTGGTGGGAGGAGGAGGAAGGACATGTGACCCCTGCTCAATACCCTCTTCTCTCTGGCTGTTTCCAAACCCCTTCCCAAGCCTAGATACAAATGGGTGCTAGTTACAGGGGTCATCTGGGGGAAGCAGCCCCTGCTCTCCCCACTATTGGCCCTGGTGGGGCCAACGGATGAAGGCAAGTTGCCAACAGGTGCCCCAGCAGAGCCGGCAGGAGGGTTGGGTGCAGGCCTAGCGCCCTGGGGTGGCCATGGCAGGAACGAGGAGGCACAGGTGGGATCTGGGCTCCCTCAGGTTGAGGGGGGCACCTCTGGGAAGGAGGGCGAAGGTCCTGACAGTTCTGAGTCTCGGCGAGGGGGAAACAGTGCAGCCTGGCTCTGTAGTATTTGAGGCTGGTCAGCGGATTCCCAGGTTGGGGTTCTAGGTGGTTTGGTCAGGACGATGGCAACAGGGGGGCCATATGCCGTGGGGACGTGTCAGAGCTCATCAGGGCGAGTGTCTTCAATGCCATGGTGCAGTGCCTCCCCTCCCCTTCTTGCTCTGGGGACTGAGGCCCCCACACCTGGAATCAAGGCACCGCTGAGGGGGCTTTGCTCTTGTCAGGGTCCAGAAGCTGTAAGGAGAGAAAAGGCAGATCCCGCTGCCGCTGCCGGGGAATGAGCAGGGTGGCTAAATTCAGCCTTGCTGTGCTCTGCCCCTCCCCGCTCCTCCCCTCCACTCCAGGGCCCAGGCTGCCTGCGGTCTCAGCAGGCACTACCTTCCCAGCCAGCTGCCGGCCTGCCACCCAGCCTCTCCCCTGGCCAGCCCTCACCTCCTTCCCCCGCCCGGGGCCTTCTCAGTGAGGGCTGTCAGCTGGGTCAGCCAGCCCACTGAGCTGAGCTGGGGCTGGGCTCCTGGGCTCCTGGGCCCCTGCTCCCTGGGGAGCCAGGTGGGGTGGGCAGAGGGCAGGCAGCAGGAGGGCCTGGTGCCAGGGCAGAGCTTTGGGACAGGCGCAGGCTGGGGTCGGTGTGCAGAGTCTCGGGTGAGTTGGGGTGCAGTCTTGATGGGGGCTTGGGGTGGGGAAACTGGAGGAGGGGCCGGGGGCTGTGGCAGATTCATGTCTGTATTTGGCAGTCGGATAGGAGCCAGCTCAGCGAGGCTGGGCCCCTGGCCAGTTGCGGGGGAGGGCGTCAGGGCCCTGGGGACACCCCTCCCCCAAGGCGGACTCTGGTGCCCCCCTCCTTCTCCCCAGGCTGAGCTGCCCTGTTCTGTGGATGACTCCAGCTCTGCTTTCCTATCCCCTGAGAGTTTTGGGGTCCATGCTATAGGGCTGGGGTGAACAGGTGCCCCTGGGCTTTCTGTGGCAGGAAGCTGAGAAGGGAAGGGGGAAGGGCAGGCTGGACAGTGCCGCCCCATTGGCCCCGGTCTGAGGACAGGATGGGGCTGGTCTGAGGAGTGTGTTCCTCCGCACTAGGCCCAGCTCACTCAAGAAATGGGTGTCCTGGCTGTGCCACTCTGGGGTCCCAGAGATGTGCCCCACTTGCTTTTGGAGCTGGTGATTGGTAGTTTGGGCCCCCACTTCATGCCAAGAACATGGGATTCCTGCTCCAGTGGAATTCTGAGTCTCCCACAAGGCCTAGGAGGGGCCCTTCTGCTGCCCGAGTTCTTTGCCCCAGGCCATTCCTTATGGTGTCCCCTCCCAGGGGGTCGGCAGGGTCAATGTTGCAGAGTCTGTGGCAGAGGAGGATTCAGGGGTTCAGGGAGAGCAGGCACTTGGGCAAGACCGTGCAGCAAGCAAGTGGGAGCCCAGGAGGTGAGGTCAGGGCAGGGCCGGCCTTGGGGCAGCTGCCCCAACTCCTGGGCTCTGTGCAGCATTCCAGCCGGCCCCCTTCCTCCCCTGGCATCTTCCTCTGTCTCTCCTCCAGGTGGATCCTCATCCCCTTTCAGCAGCCCCATCACCTCGGACGAGGAGTACCTGAGCCCCCCAGAGGATTTCCCGGAGCCTGGAGAAACCTGGCCCCAAACCCCCACCATGAAGCTCAGTCCCAGCCAGAACCGCCGTTCTTCTGACACTGGCTCCAAGGCACCCCCCACCTTCAAGGTCAGAGCCCTGAGGCTGGTGCCAGGCCCCCCCTGTACTCCCATTCCTTGTCCTTAGGGCCATGCTTAGGCTCCAGCGAGACCTGGAACTTTGCCCCTAATTAACCCTTCTTCCTCAGAGCCAGCCTCTGCTGGGCTGGGTGGAAGAGGCCCCTGACCCAGATCCCCCAGCCCCCAGGAGCCAAGGCTGTGCCGTCTCCCCTGACACTTTGGGGTCCCCCTGCAGGTCTCACTTATGGACCAGTCAGTAAGAGAAGGCCAAGATGTCATCATGAGCATCCGCGTGCAGGGGGAGCCCAAGCCTGTGGTCTCCTGGTGAGTAGCAGCCGCTCACACCACCCCCCAGCTCCCCGGCTCTAGGCTTAGCCCTGCCAGGCTGGCTGTGGGTGGCAGGAATGGACCCTGTGTGGACTTCCCTGTGAGCTGCCTCAGGAAGCCTCGTCCCAGGGATAGCAGTGCCACTCCCCAACACCCTTGCCCCCTCACCCTGCTGTTCCAGGCTTATTCAGGACCTCCCCTTCCGGGGAGGGGTTTGGGCAATAAATGGTCTCATGTCTGTCCACATGATGGTCCTGGAGAAGGCTGCCCATCCCCCACCCCATCAGTTGACAGCAGGGTGACTTCTGAGGCCGCTCTGTGCCCAGCTCTGTGCTAGGCCCAGCCTTAACAATTTGTTTCTGAGCTGCCAGAAGCCCAGAGTTAAATGTGGGTCTCGGCCGCGGTGCCTTGCTCAGCCAGGTGCCTGGAACATCGATCACTCCGCTTGCTTGTTTTTTATTGGTTCGGGTTCTGGTTTTTATTTTTAATTGATTGTCTGGTCCCTGCTGTGATTTTTTTAAACATTGTAAGTTCTTTCATATCCCTTTTGGGAAGTGGGAAAGCTATCTCTCCATTATGAATAAACAAAAATGAGACATGAGGAAGTTTAAGAACTATTAAGAGCTAAACAGCATGTGTCTATCCTGAGTGTGGTGGGTTCTGCAAAGGCAGAGATCCAGGGGGCAGAGGTGGCCTGGAAGTTCCTGGACGGGGTGGGATGGCAGAGTCAGGGTGAAGACCTAGCTCTGGCACCCAAGGCCAGTGGGGCTGATCTGGGGCCTGGGCGAGCTGCAGAGGGGAAGAGAGGCCCGCGTGGCTCCGCAGCCCTACCTCCCTGCACCCGCAGGTCAAGCCCAGGGCCAGGACTGAGTTCTCACCCCTCTGACAGGCTGAGAAACCGCCAGCCGGTGCGCCCGGACCAGCGGCGCTTCGCAGAGGAGGCGGAGGGCGGGCTGTGCCGGCTGCGGATCCTGGCTGCCGAGCGCGGCGACGCCGGCTTCTACACGTGCAAGGCGGTCAACGAGTATGGCGCTCGGCAGTGCGAGGCCCGCCTGGAGGTCCGAGGTGAGTACCTCCCACACTCCGTGAGCCCCCACCTCACCCCGGCCCTGGCTCCCCCCTCTGACAGCTCTCACACAGCCTCAGTTACAGGACACCACCACTGAAAGGGCCTTAGGGGTTCTCTGGTCCAGCTGCGTATATTGCAGTTGAGTAAGCCGAGGCCCAGAGAGAGAATGCGACTTGCCTGGGGTGCACAGCAGATTGTTCTGTGCTCAGCTTACTACATGGTGCTGCCTCCCCCATGCTCCATCACGCAGCCCCAGCAGCAGCCAGAGACCCGGCGCCCACCACCAGCCATCCTCTCTGCACACTGTTCTGAGCCTTTGTCACCTGTTCTGGCCAAGCCCCTCCCTCACTCCCACACCACCCCTCCTCTAGCCCCCTTGCCCACCCTGCCCATCCCATTGCTGTGCAGAAGCTTTTGTGGTTGGGGTAGTAGTGGGTGAGTGGTGTCTGGACCCGTTCGCAGGGGCCCTTGGGGTAACTTGGGCATGGAGCATCGCAGGGACCCCAGAGGGCCAGGGTAAGCACAGCTGTGAGATATGGATAGGGCTGGGCCCCCGGAGTTGGGGGCACAAGGGCAGGGGCCCTGTCTGGCAGCAGGGATGACCAGCCCTATCTAGGCTGTCCTCCGAGGGCTGGTGGGTTTTTCTCCCCAAGGGTTGGCCATTGCCTTGTCTTCCGCCTCAGCCTTCCCCATGATGGCTCAGGGCCAGGGACCTCTTCTAGCTCCTCCTTCAGCCCTCTGCCCTCCCTGCCTCCCACAAGGCTCAGTCCTTTCATGCCCGGTGGAGGTCAGCTCTGAGAACTTCCCAAGATACCCCTAAGGTACCTGTGGGGGCCCGGACCCTAAGGGGTCTTAGTGTCTCTGCAGGGTCCCACCTGCCTCAGTGACCCTCCCCTGCGCCTCCTGTCCCTATGGTTGTCCCCTCCCTGGTTCCCAGATTCTTCAGCCCCCATCTCTGGCCTGCTCCTTCTCCAGGCTCTGGCTCTGCCTCTGCCTCGCTTCTCTGTGTTAACCCGTGTCTCGGTGCTTCACTCTTTGGGATTCCTCCCAACATCCCCCAGGCTGTGGGGTGCTCCTCATGCCTGTGAATGCCTCTGCCCTGGTGGCCCAGGGTCTCTGCCTGCCCAGGATCCCCGGGGACCCAGCCTCTGGCCAGCCACTGGCCCTCTTGGCCCAGAGCTGGTCTTGGGGACTTGGGGGAGCTGAGAGGCAGCTCTCCATCCAGAAGGGCCCTAGCCAGGTCCGTGTGCCTGTGCGTATGTGCGTGTGCGTGTGCGTGTGCTGCACTAACCTGCCGCTTGCTGACTGAGGTTTTTGTCTGTACACAGGCGAGTGAGCTCAGGGGGCACCTGCGCTCCCCCCGCTACCCTCCGAGCCGCGCCCCTGTCTCAGGCACCTCTCGGACCTCGCTGTGTCTCACTGCCTCCTGCCCACAGACCCAGGCCCGCCGGCCCGGACCCGTCCCAGCCTCCCCTCCCCACCCCGTGCAGCACCCTGGGCTAGCACATGGGCCCCTGTGGACCCTCCCTACCCGAGTGGACACATGGCTGTGCGGGCCAGGAGGCCGCCACATGGACTGAGTGCTGGGAAGGGGCAGCCATGCGGGGATCAAGCCCCCCAGTCTCTCCCCACAGGGGAGCATCGAGCGAGCGCATGTGCTACCGCTGCTACAGGCCTGTCTGTCTATCTGTTTGTCTGTCTGTGTGTCTGTGACGGTCAGGAAAGGATGCCTCTGAGCTGGGGTGGGTGTGACAGAGCAGGAGAGGACAGGGCATGGCATCCGCAGTATGGGAGGGCCCAGAGGGGCAGAGGCTGTTGACAAAGGTCTCATTGGGGGCGGGGGGCAGGGTACTGACCATTCCTGAAATAGGTTTCCAATGGCACAACACTTTCTATTCCACAAGAGACCAAAAGCCAGAGGCCCCGGGCTGAGCCCTGGCCCTGGCAGGTTTAGGGCCTGTGCGGGGCTCCGTCCTTCACTGTCAGGGCCGGGGATGCTCTGCCTGGGCCGGAGAGAGTTGGCCAGGCTTGGTGCAGGAGCAGGGGCTGCTGTCCTGGGAGTGGAGATATCAGAAACACCAATTTCTTAGTTCAAATAAAGTCCAGTTTGTACCCAGCTGGTGTGCTGTGTTTTTTTTTTTTCCGCCGCCGTCTCCGCCACCACGTGGCCCTCTCAATTCCCCCTCCCCCAGTGCCCCCTCGCCTCCCATGAGTCACTCTCCCTGGCCCAGCCTGGGTTGCCGTCTTGAAGCCAGGTCTAGGCACTCCTTGCTGTCCTGGCCAGGCGGGTGGGCATTCCCTGTCTCCAGTGGAACAAAATGCATCTCTCTCTCTGTGTCTGTCTGTCTCTCTGTGTGTGCGTGTGTGTGTCTCCCTCACCCTGTGTGTCTCTGCTCTGTGTGTGGCCCCCGTGGCTGCTTTCCCCCCAGCACACCCTGAAAGCCGGTCCTTGGCCGTGCTGGCCCCCCTGCAGGACGTGGACGTGGGGGCCGGGGAGATGGCGCTGTTTGAGTGCCTGGTGGCGGGTCCCACCGATGTGGAGGTGGACTGGCTGTGCCGCGGCCGCCTGCTGCAGCCTGCGCTGCTCAAATGCAAGATGCATTTCGATGGCCGCAAATGCAAGCTGCTGCTCACCTCTGTGCATGAGGACGACAGTGGTGTCTACACCTGCAAGCTCAGCACGGCTAAAGGTAACTGCCCGCTCAGGCCCTAGGGCTGCTGTGGGTGCCTGAGAGCTGGAGGGAGGGGACTGAGGGTGCAGAAACCCTCCTGGGAAATGGGGCTCTGTCTCTTGGGGGAGGTGCAAGGGGTGGGAGATAGGACAGCACCCCTGCCTCAATACAATGAGCACTTAGACTGGTACCTGGCACAAAGGAAGTGCTGCGTCAGGGCTAGCTGTTCCCATGAGGGAGCAAATCTGCTGAGGTGTAGCAGGCAAACCTAGACTCGGGTTCCAGCTCCTGCCCTGTACATTTCCAAGTCACTTCATCTCTCTGAGCTTTCGACTCTTCGTCTGTAGAAAGGAATCACGATAATACCTACTCCATAGGGGGATTAGTAGGATTAATGAGATAACATATGGAAAGAACAAAGCACAGCGCCTGTCAAAAGGTGGCACCTAATAAATGCCAGCCATTATTGTTGCTAATGACATCTCTGACCTGGTCCTCTCCTCATGTGAAGGGCAGGGGTGGGAGATAGGACTGCACCCCTGCCTCAGTACAATGAGCACTCAGACTGGTACCTGGCACAAAGGGAGTGCTGCGTCAGGGCTAGCTGTTCCCATGAGGGAACCCTACCAGGGTGTAGGTGATGGCATCTGAGGTGAAGCTGGGCTTTGTAAGCAGGAAGAGGCATTGGGTCAGCATAAGGGACTGCGGTCTCCTCTTTGTGGGGTGGTAGAGGGGCATCTGCTCTGGGTCTGGGGCGGGCAGGAGTGTGGGCATGAGCAGGGCACAGAGGAGACTTCCAAGGAGGGGCGTGGGAGAGGGAATGGGCTTGGCTTCTGGAACCCTCCCGGAGCTGGGCTGTGCTTCCTCCTGAGTGGGCAGGGTGCAGTGAGGAGGGGAGAGCCGGGCCAGGCCCTGGGCTGCTATGGAGTTCCCAGCCTGCCATGGTGGCCTACTGGCCACCCTTGTGAACTTCTACCCTCCTGAGAAGGTCACCTCCGGTGCTAAGAGCCTTTGCTGGGCCCTGCCCAGCCTCCTGCTTCCTGCCCGGCCTTAGGGCAGGACTGGCAGGATGGGGTCCCTGGGCCTAAGTCTTGGCCTTCCCTGTCTCTGCACTGTCCCCTGTCCCCTGTCCCCTGCCCCCAGATGAGCTGACCTGCAGTGCCCGGCTGACCGTGCGGCCCTCGCTGGCGCCTCTGTTCACACGGCTGCTGGAAGACATGGAGGTGCTGGAGGGCCGAGCTGCCCACTTCGACTGCAAGATCAGTGGCACCCCGCCCCCCTCGGTTACCTGGACCCACTTTGGTATGACCCCCGCCCTGCGGTGCTGGGGGACCCCCAAGGGCCTAGGCCAGGATGGGGTGTGCTGACGGCAGGGCCCCTGCTGTGCTCTGCATCCCACCCCTCCCTCCCCCAGGCCACCCCGTGGAGGAGAGCGAGAACCTGCGGCTGCGGCAGGACGGGGGTCTGTACTCACTGCATATCGCCCACGTGGGCAGCGAGGATGAGGGGCTCTACGAGGTCAGTGCCACCAACACCCATGGCCAGGCCCACTGCTCAGCCCAGCTCTACGTGGAGGAGCCCCGGACAGCAGCCTCAGGCCCCAGGTACCGCCTAGGGCCCCAGGTGCCGCGTGGGCTGCGGCTGAGAGGGCCAGCCCAGCCCCGCGGCAGGAGGCGCGGCCCAGGCCTCTGGGCAACCCTGTGGTTCTTACAGCTCGAAGCTGGAGAAGATGCCGTCCATCCCCGAGGAGCCAGAGCAGGGCGAGCTGGAGCGGCTGTCCATTCCTGACTTCCTGCGGCCACTGCAGGACCTGGAGGTGGGCCTGGCCAAGGAGGCCATGCTGGAGTGCCAGGTGACTGGCCTGCCCTACCCCACCATCAGCTGGTTCCACAATGGCCACCGCATCCAGAGCAGTGACGACCGGCGCATGACACAGTGTATGTGCCCAGGAAGGGACCCTTGGGAGCGTCCCCTCCAGCGCCCTCTTGGCTTGTAGTGCACCACCCCTCTCCCTGGCTTCCCTCCGTGCCCTGGTCAGGGATGGGGCACCGGGGGGTGGGAGCCCAGAAGGGCCGGTAGGTCATGGCCTCCCACTGAGCCTACACAGCACTCATCTGCTGAGTCACCCCTTGGTGGCCCTGGGGGCACTCACTGGACAGGCAGAACAGCCTGCTGCTGACCAGCATCGGGCCTGTGAGCATGTTACAGAACCCCTCTGTGCCTCAGTTTCCTCATCTATAGCTGAGTTGTTCTAAGATGAAATCAGTTAATACATACCAAGCACTTAGAGCAGAGCCTGGCAAGCATTCCTGGTCAAGGAATGCTAAATCCAGCTGTTACCCCTCTTGCCCCTGCTATGGATAATGCAGTGCTGCTCCTGGAGAGTTTCAGCGAGAAAGCAGGTGTGGGCAGCGTCCGGCATGGAAAAGATGCTTGGGCCAGGGCCGATGACTGATAGCGAATAAAGGAGTGGGGCTTGGTGTCCTCTCGGCCTAGGATACCTTCTCCTGCGGGTGTCTCGGTTCCATTCTTGAAGGAATCTGTCTCTTGTGAGACAGTCTGCCTGCCTCCCCACAATGCCCGCACTGTGACCTGTGATGGTTTCCTCTTACGACTGCAGCGTGACAAAAGGTCACCTTTGTTAAATGCTTTCTAAGTGCCAGGCCCTGAGTGCAAAAGGCCTGATGTGAACCATCTTACCTAACCACAGGCCTGTAATCAGGTATTATTAGCCCTGTTTACAATGGGAAAACTGAGGCTCGCAGAGGTACAGTAACTTGCCTAAAGGCAAGCAAGGACTGTCTGAGTCTGGTGCCCGTCTCCTTTTTTTTGAGACAGACTCTCACTCTGTTGCCCAGGCTAGAGTGCCGTGGCATCAGCCTAGCACACAGCAACCTCAAACTCCTGGGCTTAAGAAATCCTACTGCCTCAGGCTCCCGAGTAGCTGCGACTACAGGTGTGCTCCACCATACCTGGCTAATTTTTTCTATTTTTAGTAGAGACAGAGTCTCCCTCTTGCTCAGGCTGGTCTCTAACCCCTGAGCTCAAGGGATCCACCTGCCTCAGCCGCCCAGAGTGCTAGGATTACAGGCATGAGCCACCATGCCTGGCCTGATACCCATCTCCTAACCAGGATGCCCCTGTCACCCATGTCCCATTTTCCCTACCCCACCCACCGCCATGGCTCTGACTCTTTCTCTCAGCCTCCTATCCCCTCTTGGCTATCTTTGCTCAGCCACAGGCCTCCCTGTCTCCCCATCTGCGCTGAGGCCCTGGGTGGGTTTCTGTCTCGGCATCTGAGCTGGCGTCTCTGCTCCTATCTGTATCTGGGGTCACTAGCAGCCCTTGGCTTCTCTTCCCTTATAAATAGTGTCAGCAGAGATAAATGAATGCGTGACTGTTCTATGCGGAGATAACCACTAAGAGAAGGGAGGGGTGTTTTGCGACAGCCCTGATGTGAAGGAGGACAGTGTGGGCCTCCTCTCTGTGTCCTCGCCGGAGACAGCCTCCTTATCATTCAGGGAGCAGGGTAGAAAGCAAGAGCTTTGGAATCAGATGGAACCAAGTTCAAGCCACGGCTTCATCATTTATTAGCTGTGTGACCTTGGTCAAGTCCATTAATGTCTCTGACCTCATTGGTAAAATGGGGATCATTTTGTCGGATTGCTGAAAGGATTGTGTGGGGGGAACTGCGTCAAGTACCCGGCACAGGCTGGGCACAGGCATCTCTTATCATTTATAATATATTTGGCGCTTACTGCACACGAGCTCCTGGGTCTGTTGGGACAAGCAGATCTGACAGTCAGCCCTCCCTTTAAGGAGCTTGCAGGTTGGGTCAGGAGCTGTGGCTCATGCAAGTAAAGGGGAAGAAACGCACCCCCCACTGCCACCAGCAAAGCAGTGGGCTGGTGCCCAGTGATGCGCAGGGGGGAGGGTTAGAGTCAGAGGGGCCTGGGGCCTGGCAGGGGGGCATTCACAGGGCTGCACTCACGAACTATATCTTGAAGGAGAAGGAAGCCTTAGGTAAGAAAGAGAACGTTCCAGAAGGGAGGAGTCTTGTAAGCAGAGACCTGGAGCTGGAACTCGCATGGCTTGTTCAGGGCCCTGGTGGTTTGTCAGAGTCAAGACGTGCAGGAGAGCAGGAGGCTGGCTGGAAGGGGTTGGGCTGAGGGCTTTGACTGTGCTCGTGCAGGGCTTTCCTGGGGCTCTGCTTGAAACGTGTGGCAGCAATGTGGGGCTGAGAGGAGGGGATGGGGGCAGGTCCTAGGAACAAAGCCTTGTCAGAGCTTTGACATGGAGATTGTCACCCTGCAGAAGGATGGAGATGAGGGGTCGGTCAGCAGGGGTAGGGACCCCAGAGGGTGGCCCAGTGTAGGAGGAAGTAATAAGTTGCTGGGCCTGACGTGGTGCTGGAGGGACAGGTCATAGGGGTCAGGGCTGCAGTTGTCAATCTGGAAGCCCCAGACTGGACCCAGAGTTTGCTACATGATGGACACACTTGCTGCTGCCTGCCCTTGTGTCCTCCCTGCAGTGGGTGGGGGTGAGAGGCCGGGCGCAGGTGGCACGAGTCCACCCCTCAGAGTATCCTCCTAGCTCAGGCCCAGTGTCACTGTCCCTCCCCCACCAGACAGGGATGTACATCGCTTGGTGTTCCCTGCTGTGGGGCCTCAGCACGCCGGTGTCTACAAGAGTGTCATCGCCAACAAGCTTGGCAAAGCTGCCTGCTATGCCCACCTGTACGTCACAGGTGAGACAGGCACCGTCCTGGTCAGCTGTGCCCACAGCCTGGCCTCTGGCACGACCTGGGGGCTGGGGGAGAGGAGGCGGTCACACCAGCTCCCTTCCCCTCACTCCCCTGCCCCTGTGGCTGAGCCCCTGCCCCCAGCCTGCTGCCCCGGAACTTGGTGATCCTGCAGAGCTGTCAGGCCTGGAGGACCCATCCCACCTGTGGCTTTCAGATGTGGTTCCAGGCCCCCCAGACGGCGTCCCGCAGGTGGTAGCTGTGACTGGGAGGATGGTCACGCTCACGTGGAACCCGCCCAGAAGTCTGGACATGGCCATTGGTGGGTCAGGGCCACACAGGGCTGTGGGTGGGGGCGGGGCGTGGACAGGGCAGGCTCGGGCAGGCACCAAGGGAGCCAGGCCCCCGAAGCATGCAGACAGGCAGGGCAGGAGCGGCTTTGCCCATCTTCTCTCCGGGATGGTTGAGGTCCTCGCTCTGGGTCAGGAGAGGAGCTGTGGGGCACCACCGTGTTCCCCTCCCTTTCTCAGAGGGACTAGGTGCCTGGGTTGTCATCATGGGATTCCCTCTCCTCCCCTTGTGCAGGATCTCATCCCACTCTGTGCCTCAGTTTCCCTACCTCAGGCAGCAAGGAATTGGAGTGCAAGTCCAGCCCCTCCATGCCTGTAACTGATGCCTTGCTGGCTCTAAGCCTGGCCAGGGCAGTGGTTGGACAAGATCATATGGGGGTTGGGGGCAGACAGGAAGCAGCAGGAGAAACTGAGGCACGTCCTCAGAGCAGACTAATGAAGAGCTTCAGGGTCCTGAGCCAGCTGGATGGGGAGGGTGGGTGCCGCCCAGGCAACGTCAGGCTCTAGCAGCTCTTCCCCTGCCAGACCCGGACTCCCTCACGTACACGGTGCAGCACCAGGTGCTGGGCTCGGACCAGTGGACAGTGCTGGCCACAGGCCTGCGGGAGCCTGGCTGGGTGGCCACAGGGCTGCGGAAGGGGCTCCAGCACACGTTCCGGGTCCTCACCACCACCGTCAAGAGCAGCAGCAAGCCCTCGCCCGCCTCTGAGCCCGTGCAGCTGCTGGAGCGCGGTGAGTGGGGTGCTCCTGTGGGTGGGGTGGGAGCTGATGGGCCAGGGAACAGGGGCCTGTGGTGGGGGTTCCAGGGCTGGCCTGGAAACCATGACTGGTGGGAGCAGCCTGGCTGGGCAGGCCCCAACCCACCAGTGTGCTTCCTTTGAGAGCAGCAGGGCACAGTGGGCAAAGCTGAGGCTTTGGGGTCAGACATGCTGGGGTCTAACCCCAGCTTTGCTACTTCCTCGCTGTGTTTCCTGGACAGGTTGCTAAACCTCTCTGAGCCTCAGCTCCTCACCTGTAAAAAAGGAGCGCGAGTGGCTATTAGGGATATGAAAGCGGGGGTGGGTGCGAAGGACCTGGTGTCAAGCCCAGCACAGAGCCTGCGCTCTCCTCCTCCCAGGCCCGCCCCTGGATGAGGCTCCTGCTGTGCTGGACAAACCGGACATCGTGTATGTGGTAGAGGGACAGCCTGCCAGTGTCACTGTCACCTTCAACCATGTGGAGGCCCAAGTCGTCTGGAGGAGGTGGGCCCCCTGCTCAATCCCCACATGCGGCAGTCCAGTTCTGGCCCAGTCTGGCCATACCTTCCTGGGACAAGATCCTGGGTGACCTCCCTACTGTGTGTCCCTTAGCTGCCGAGGGGCCCTCCTAGAGGCACGGGCAGGTGTGTACGAGCTGAGCCAGCCGGATGACGACCAGTACTGCCTTCGGATCTGCCGGGTGAGCCGCCGGGACATGGGGGCCCTCACCTGCACTGCTCGAAACCGCCATGGCTCGCAGACCTGCTCAGTCACACTGGAGCTGGCAGGTGGGTGACAGCTGGCCTTTTTGTCCTCCCTCTGAGGCCCACAGCTCTCTCCTCACACCCTATGTACACGACGACCCACTTGCCACTGCTGGGGATCAAATCCCATGTCTTCCCTCTCAAGCCTGTCCCTCTAATGGCTGTAATAACACCAGTACTAGTAATAACAACAATAATGGTACCAATAAGATATTTATTGAGCACCTAGTACGTGCCAAGCTCAGTACTAAGCACTTTACATGTATCACCTCAATTAATATTTACATCAACCTTACGAGATGGGGTTGGTTTATTATCCCCATTTTACAGATGAGGAAACTGAGGCTCAAAGAATGTGCTAAGTAACTGGCCCAAGTTCACACAACCTAATAAGTACAGGATCTGGATTCAAGTCTGGCTGCATGACTCCAAAGCCAGTGAGTGCTCCTAGCTCATGCGTTAAACCCAACAGGAAATAGCATCTGAAATACAACAAGCTTAGGAAGACCAAGTTGATTACAAAAAGAAAAAGCTCAGGAGTGCATCTTACACCACACTCCCAGCTCTGAGGGCGCCCTTCTGCACAAGCCTGTTTGCAGAGTCTCCCAACCTTTGCAGCAAGGACCCTTTTTATAATTTCTCCTTTAAAGATGCAATCTCTCAAACCATAGCTCGCCTTAGGCAGTAACTGTTTTGTTTTCCAGTCTGTTAATTAACTCTAAACATACGTAACTGCCACTCAGAATTTCTGATCAACGTGGGCTAAAGAGCATTACCTGCTGAGTAGATATAATTCCACCCAAAAGCAAAGAAAGTGACATTTTAGTTAGCATAGGCAATATTCTCATGAGTAAATGGATGTTTTCTGTTGCTTTTAAAAAAAATCATTGAAACTGACTTGAAACCTTCCTGTGCTTTGACTTTCATAGACTGGCCCTGCCACCCCCCTGCTGAGTGGGGACCAATTCCTAGAGGGGAGGGGAGGTATCTTTGAAGTGGAAGAGAAGTGGCAGCAGGGTGTGCCAGGAGGAGGAGGAGGAGGAGGAGGAGGAGACGGCCAGTCCCGCTGTGAGGGTGGTGGACTGGATGGGCTCCCTTCCTCCCTGCCCAGCCCCCGCCCCACACCCTCCTCAGTCACCACTTGGCTCCTAGACAGTACGTCTGTGCACCTTAGCCATCTTCCCAGATCGAAGAGGAGCCCTGGGGACCAGAGGCCCTGGCCCTGAGAACCCTGCAGCCCAGCCTAGCTGGGGCAGTGACTGATGGAGACTGCGTCCCAGCCAGCCAAGCTGAAATGGGCCGGGGCTTGCATTGAACACCCCCATTCCACTAGGCCCCAGCCCACCACTGCCCAGGCAGGACAGGCAGAGCGGTCGCTCCCTTTCCTCCACATCAGCCCCACTGCAGTGTCTTCCCCACTCCCAGGACGGCCTGCCCTGTGATCTGTGTGCCTGTGAAGGGTGCCCATCTATACCCAGCGACCCTGCCTGGATCATTCCCACTCCCCTTAAAGCTGAGACCCTCAAACATGCTCGGGCGGGTTGGTACCTGGAAGTCACAGGCTCCTTTGCAAAGCACATTGCTATGTGTATTTAATTCCATCTTGAGAATTAGAAACCACTTTACCAGGAAATCATATGACCATGTGATATGTGTGGAGAATGAAATCACAGCCACATGTGGAAGAACTAAGCTGAGAGTCAGTTTCTAGATTGTTCGGTTAATATTTGGGATTACTTTTTTGTTCATGTTGTCACCCCCACAGTGGTAGAAGGCACCCTAAACATTTAAATAAGACTCAGAGAGAAAAGCTTCAAAATCAGAGGCAGTGCTATCCACGAGTTTAATTCTGGGTGGCAGATGCAAGTGAAGTCAGAGAAGCAGCCGGGTGGCTCTGCGAACAAGGGCAGCCACCCACAGGGGGCAGCATTGAGCCGCTCCTCGCCAGCGGATTCCTGCAGTGAGGGGAGCGGCTCAGGATGGCCAGTCTTGATTTGTTAAGAGAGGCAAGAAATCCAGATTTTCTTTGTGTGTGAAAATCTCCTGATTTCAAAGCTGGCACGTGAACACTGAAGCTCAAGCAAAGCCAGCCTGCACCTCGTGCCAGGTTCCCGGGGAGGTAGAGCACGTCACGTGGGTGCAGGCAGGGCACTCTGGTGTGCTGAGGGGCTGAGTCTGGGGCTGGAAGGTGGGAGATCTGGCCTTCTGACTGAGCCAGTTGCTGATGGGGACTTGGAGAGGGACGCCAACATCCCGCTCCCTCCCGTCCCCACTCCTGTCCCTGTGTTTCCTTTCAGAGGCCCCTCGGTTTGAGTCCATCATGGAGGATGTGGAGGTGGGGGCCGGGGAAACTGCCCGCTTTGCTGTGGTGGTTGAGGGGAAGCCACTGCCAGACATCATGTGGTATAAGGTACAAGCCTGGGGACGGCCAGGAGCCTAGGGGAAGGGTCCTGGGAGGCATTAGGGGGGACCCTGGGCAGAGGCGTGGTTAAGAGGAGGAAGTGGGAGCCAGGGGCCTGGCTGGCTGGCGGTACAGGGCTGTCAGTGCAGAAGCTGCTGCCCTGAGGTAGAGGTGAAACTGGGTCTCTGGCATGGAGGGGAAGCTGGGTCCCAGGTGGAGGTAAGGCCAGGCCTGGGCTGGAGGTGACAGCCAACTCCGCAGGATGAGGTGCTGCTGGCTGAGAGCAGCCATGTGAGCTTCGTGTATGAGGAGAATGAGTGCTCCCTGGTGGTGCTGAGCACAGGGGCCCAGGATGGAGGCGTCTACACCTGCACAGCCCGGAACCTGGCGGGCGAGGTCTCCTGCAAAGCAGAACTGGCTGTGCATTCAGGTGAGCTGCAGTTCAAGGGGAGAAGGGCAGAGTGTCCACCCCCAGAAATCTGATGTGAGCCCCGCCCTGCCCAGGAAGCACCTGGCCCTGGACTCGCAACCACCGTACCCTCCAGCCCAGGGCCCCCGCCTCAGGCCCCGACATCCTTGCCCCTGTTCTGTCTCTGGCATCCGCCCACCTGTCCCAGTCTCTGGCCTGCTCCCTTTCTTGCCCTCCCCTCCTAACACCAGGACATCTCTGCCCCAGCTCAGACAGCTATGGAAGTCGAGGGGGTCAGGGAGGACGAGGAGCATCGAGGAAGGAGACTCAGCGACTTCTATGACATCCACCAGGAGATTGGCAGGTGTGGGGATAGGAGGGGAGCCAGTGTCGGGGTTCAAGAAAGGCTGCTGGGTCTGAGTGCTAGGAAGGGGTAGAGGGCTGCAGCGATGCTGAGCCCTGTCTCCCTCCCTGTGTGACCCAGAGGTGCCTTCTCCTACCTGCGGCGTGTGGTGGAGCGGAGCTCCAGCCTGGAGTTTGCGGCCAAGTTCATCCCCAGCCAGGCCAAGCCAAAGGCATCAGCATGGCGGGAGGCCCGGCTGCTGGCCCGGCTCCAGCATGATTGTGTCCTCTACTTCCATGAGGCCTTCGAGAGGCGCCGGGGACTGGTCATTGTCACCGAGCTGTATCCTGGGACAGGCTGAGGGGGTGGGGGAACCCATTCCTAAATGACTGGTTCTTGTAACAGCCAATTTGCAATGTGTTTTACAGTAAGTGGTCCCATTGATAATGGGGAGGGATAAGTCTGGAGAAGTCTGTGAAAACTGTTTTTTAGCCCACTTTTTAGCTTAAACTTATATAACATTTAATTTGTGCCTGACAGTGTTCTAAGAGTTTTATAAATATTAACCTATTTAATCCTCATATATATCTACCTCATGGAATTTTATTATCCCTGTCTTACAGATGATGAAACAGGCACTGAGAGGTTAAATAACTTGCCTGAGGTCACAGAGCTGACAAATAGCATAGGCTTTTTAATCACAAAATGCAGAACAGTATATCTGCACATTTGGATTGACCGCATTTCAGATGAGCGTCGAGACTTGGCTTTGTATGGGAGGCTGGTTTCCTAAATGACAGATTTTACCTTTTCATGAAGTTAGGGTTCAACAAAGACACATTGAGGAAAGGATGTCTCCCTGGGTGGTCGGCTTGTCACTCCTGGGAGCAGGGCACATCAGCTTCCCAGTCTGCACTGTTGGAATCCAAACCTCAGCAAAATGACAAATTATTCCATGTCATGTACCTTCTGGGTCATTCTCAAGAAGTTCCATCCACAGTCGACAAAAAAATTCTGCTATGATTTGATCCCTAGAAATACTTCTTAAGGTAGAAAGGAGAGGAAACGTGACCCCCATTTTACTCCTGAGGAAACCTAGGCTCAGAGAGTTTAATTAAGCACATTGCCGGAGACCCCACAGGGAGTGTGTGTTCAAGCAAGGTCGTCCCATCATCTGCAGACCCAGATGACGGAGGAAGGGTGAAGACAGTCTCTGACTGGTATCGGATGTGCTCTAAGAGGAAGGGGAGGGCTGTGCTGAGCTGGGACCTGCCCTGGGCTCTGGGGGTGGGCCAGGCTGTCGGTGCCAGGCACTGTTCTCCTTGACCTGGGATGTAGCTGCACAGAGGAGCTGCTGGAGCGAATGGCCAGGAAACCCACCGTGTGTGAGTCTGAGGTGAGGGCAGTGGGTGGCAGGGGGCTCTGAGAACCGACAGAAGGGTCCTGGGCATGCCATCTGTGGCCACAAGAAGTTTGGGTAGTAGTGGAGAACGTGGTTAGGCAGGCAGCAGAGCCCCCTGCCTGTGACACTTGCACTGGGACTTCCACTGTCCTCTCGAAGTCTCAGCAAACCCACCCCAGCCCCCAACTGTTGTTTCCCAGTCTTCCTCACATAAACATCCCAAACATTTCTCCCAGAAGGGCCCCCTCTTAGCGTCTATTGATCTCACTGCAGTCCTGCCATGTAGAGCTATACAAGTTGTGCACTGCACAATTCTGTGTATTACAATGTAAATGACTCCTTCCTGTGCTTGTGCTGTGCACATAGTAGCCCTGGATCTTGGCAACCTGTGTTTCAACCCGCATCACAAGCCATCTGAAAGCTACTCCCCAGGCGTGGCCTGACCTCTTGCCGTAACCTGGAGGTGATCAAACATAGTACCCCACACTACCCCACGGACTCTGGGCCCCCTGTTTCCACAGATCCGGGTCTATATGCGGCAGATACTAGAGGGAATACACTACCTGCACCAGAGCCATGTGCTGCACCTCGATGTCAAGGTGAGGTGGGAGGTGGAGAGCAGGAAGCCAGCAAATGGGGTGTCCTATCTTCATTCAGCTCCCACACTTTGCCCTGTGTCTTTCAGCCCGAGAACCTGCTGGTGTGGGATGGTGCAGGGGGAGAAGAGCAGGTGCGGATCTGCGACTTTGGGAATGCCCAGGAGCTGACTCCAGGAGAGCCTCAGTACTGCCAATATGGCACACCTGAGTTTGTGGCGCCTGAGATTGTCAACCAGAGCCCTGTGTCGGGAGTCACTGACATCTGGTAACACTGGCATGCTGGGCTGCTGGGGGGCCCAGGGGAGCTGCCCTCAGTGCCATGCTAGCCCTGGCTCACTGGCAGAGAGGAGCTTTGTGAAGCCTGGATTCCTCCTCTGATGGGAGGCTGGTGGCATTGCTTGCAGGGTCTCCTGCCCGTGCTACTCCCCACCCCTCATCAGTCAGGGCTGACCCCACCATGACAGCCTCAGCCCTGTCAGTCCTTGGCCCATGGCTCCCTGGGGGCCTAGGCCTTCCCCTCAGCAGCCACTGTAACTTCGCCAGTAAGGCTGGCCTGGTCCTCTTGGTCCCTGGTCCCCTTGGTCCCTGGACTTTTCCGGGCTTCCTGGGCCAGTCCTGCTGTGACTCGACTTCTCCAGGCATGTCTGGAACTCTGGGTTCAGGGTTCTCCCTGAAGGAGGCACTCCTATGCCCATTTGTCCATGGCAGTGTTCCCAGGGAGGACATGTCTCACTCAGCTTAATGGTAGCAGAAGAATGCCGCTTTCCAGGTCAAGATAGGCTGTCCTCTTACCCATCCACTCTCCTTTCCCTGCAGGCCCGTGGGCGTCGTTGCCTTCCTCTGGTAAGGACCCCTGCAGTCTCCTACCCATCTCCTGGCAGGCCTACCCCTAACATTTGCAGGGCTGCAGCCCACCTACTTCTCCTCCACACCCCTGCTCCCTCCTGCTCTGCAAGGGGCCTCGTGTACATGAAGGTAGACAGCCTGGTCTGCATGTCCACCGTGCCCCTCTGTAAGAGGTGGGCGCAGAGGATGGAGAGAGGCCAGTGCAGGCTCAGTGCCATTTAGGCACGGAACTACTTGGTCCTAAGCATCCAGAACCTGGACTAGAAGGGGGCAGAGCTCAGGCTAAGGTGGGATGTCCCCTTGGCACAGACTTCTCACCTCATGGAGAGGCCACAATCTCCTCTAAAGCCTCTAAAGAACAGGTCCTCTAAAGCTGCGGTCCCCAACTCCAGGGCTGGAGGCCAGTACCAGTCCATGGCCTGTTAGGAACCAGGCCACACAGCAGGAGGTAAACTGCGGGGCGATGGAGCAAAGCCTCACCCATATTTACAGCTGCTCTCCATCGCTCACATCACTGCCTGGGCTCCGCCTCCTGTCAGATCAGCGGCAGCATTAGATTCTCGTAGGAGCACGAACCCTACTGTAAACTGTGCATGCGAGGGATCTAGGTTGCACACTCTTTATGAGAATCTAATGCCCCCTGGTCTATGGAAAAATTGTCTTCCATGAAACCAGTCCCTGGTGCCAAAAAGGTTGGGGACCACTGCTCTAAAGCATGGGCAACCAGGCCCCAAGGCAGTACTGCCTCCCTGACCATGCCGGACAGACAAGAGTCTGCAAGCCTTGGCTTCTAGCCCAGATTTGCCCAGCCTCTGCCATCTCCACAACCCTGGAGCCTCCACCTGTCCCTGGCCCTGTGCCCGGCCCTGTGCCCCCACTGGCATCCCATTTCATCCCTGCCTCAGCCCCAAGGCCCTGCCTGCCCCTCACGACAGCCCTCTCTACACCTGCAGTCTGACAGGAATCTCCCCGTTTGTTGGAGAAAACGATCGGACAACATTGATGAACATCCGAAACTACAATGTGGCCTTTGAGGAGAACACGTTCCTGAGCCTGAGCAGGGAGGCCCGGGGTTTCCTCATCAAAGTGCTGGTGCAGGACCAGCTGTGAGTACCGGGCCCTGGGAAGCCCCCTACCTGCAGGGTCACCCTCATGCCACCTACCCATTCTTACCAAGCCTCTGTCCTTAGACATGCAAGTCCCCACTCCTTAAAGGCCCTGTTTTCTCAAACATTTGTTGACTCACTGAATGATAAAAGTCCCATCTTAATGCTTGTTCCTTTACAGGAGACCTACCGCAAAGGAGACCCTAGAACATCCTTGGTTCAAAGTGAGTCTAGTCCTGCAAAATGGTGCTATAAGAGGTGGAAGGAGAGAGAACGTTACTAACAGCTCCGTTTATTGAGTACCTACTATGTGCAGTAACTATGTTAGGCATTTTATACATGTATGCTCTATTAGCCTCACAATAGATCTTCTGCAAAGGAAGGTATTATTACTTCCAGTTTGTTGATAAGGAAATTGAGGCTCAAATCAGTGATCGAGGTGGGGTATCATGGACTCCAACGCAGAGGTCTGGATCCCCCCATCTTGGGGGTCCTTATTGGGGTTCTCACTGGCATTTGAGACAAGACCCTGGTCTTGCTCACTTGTATGTGCCCACCTCTGTCCTGCACGGGTCCCACACTGGGGTTGGCAGGTACCCTGGCTGGCCCCGTCCCTCAGTTATGAGCCACGTGTGGGAAGGTTCTCACTCATTCATCTTCAAACCCCAGCACCTCAGAGCACAGTGCCAGGCATGGGGGAGGGGAGTTCAGAAAACGAGTCCAGAAAGAGCACCCGAGTAAGCTCTTGAGTTCATTGAGGGTTGTGCTGGGTCAATGGAAGGCTGAGGTCATCCCGGTGTTAGTCCTTGAAGAAGCTTCTTCTCTTAGACCAGAAACAAGCTCCAGAAGAGAACACCTGGGTGGGTGGCTGCAGTGAGCATCTCTCTGGGTCTGGACCGCCACGGCTTCAGATATTGGGGTGCTGGCCTTACCTGGAGACACATGGGAACTGGGGAGCCAGGGCCCAGGCCTCCCAGGGCAGCTGGTATACCAGGACAGAGCCTCAAGCCCTGTTGTAGGCTCAGAAGTGTCCCCTGGGAGCCACCAGTTTTCTACCTCTCCCCTTAGGCTCAGAGGATTTGTGTACAGGTGTGCACCTTGGCTGTGGGAGTTGTCCTGACAGACTCAAGGGGAAGGGGACCCCCAGGAGCCTAGACCAGTGCTGCTTGGTCCACTGTCCCTCTGTGGACTTTGTCTCTCCATTGCCAAACCTTGAGTGTCTAGGCTGATGGAGAGCTCTCCCTCAGGCCCTCTTTCCTGGGTTTGCAGACTCAGGCAAAGGGTGCAGATGTGAGCACAGATCACCTAAAGCTGTTCCTGTCCCGGCGGAGGTGGCAGGTGAGTTTGGGCCCTGCCTCTGTCCTTTCCACCTTCTCATTCTCTAACACTGCCTTTTTTCTGTTGTCTGCCCTCACCTTCTGCTCGCCTGTCCTCCCGCTTCCTTCCTGTCTGCAGCCTCTGCCCGCTTAGTCCTTCTTCCCCAGGGCTGAAGGGGGCCTGGGTGGGCCAATCCTGCCCTGGGAGTCCCTCAGGTCTGACTCTAGTACTCTCTCTCCAGCGCTCCCAGATCAGCTACAAGTGCCACCTGGTGCTGCGCCCCATCCCCGAGCTGCTGCGCGCCCCTCCAGAGCGGGTGTGGGTGACCATGCCCAGAAGAGCACCCCCGAGCGGAGGGCTCTCATCCTCCTCGGATTCTGAAGAGGAAGAGCTTGAAGAGCTGCCCTCAGTGCCCCGCCCGCTGCAGCCCGAGTTCTCTGGCTCCCGGGTGTCCCTCACCGACATTCCCACTGAGGATGAGGCCCTGGGGACCCCAGAGGCTGGGGCTTCCACCCCCATGGACTGGCAAGAACAGGGAAGGGTTCCCTCTCAGGATCAGGAGGCTCCCAGCCCTCAGGCCCTCCCCTCTCCAGGCCAGGAGCCCCCAGCTGGGCCCAGCCCCAGGCGGGGAGAGCTCCGCAGGGGCAGCTCTGCCGAGAGCGCCCTGCCCCGGGCCGGGCCGCGGGAGCCGGGCCGGGGCCTGCACAAGGCAGCGTCTGTGGAGCTGCCGCAGCGCCGGAGCCCCAGCCCGGGGGCCACCCGCCTGGCCCGGGGAGGCCTGGGCGAGGGCGAGTACGCCCAGAGGCTGCAGGCCCTGCGACAGCGGCTGCTGCGGGGAGGCCCCGAGGATGGCAAGGTCAGCGGCCTCAGGGGCCCCCTGCTGGAGAGCCTGGGGGGCCGTGCCCGGGACCCCCGGATGGCTCGAGCTGCCTCCAGCGAGGCAGCGCCCCACCACCAGCCCCCACCCGAGACTCGGGGCCTGCAAAAGAGCAGCAGCTTCTCCCAGGGTGAGGCGGAGCCCCGGGGCCGGCACCGCCGCGCTGGGGCGCCCCTTGAGATCCCCGTGGCCAGGCTTGGGGCCCGCAAGCTACAGGAGTCTCCCTCCCTGTCTGCCCTCAGCGAGGCCCAGCCGTCCAGCCCTGTGCGGCCCAGCATCCCCAAACCCAGTGCCCCCAAGTCTGCGGAACCTTCTTCCACCGCACCGAGTGATGCTCCGCAGCCCCCAGCTCCCCAGCCTGCCCAAGACAAGGCCCCAGAGCCCACACCGCAGCCAGGGCGAGCCTCCAAGCCCGCACAGTCCCCCTTGGCCCTGCAAACCCCAGCGCTGCCCCTCACACCCTATGCCCAGATTATGCAGTCGCTTCAGCTGTCGGGCCACGCCCAGGGTGCCCAGCAGGGCCCTGCTGCGCCCGTGTCAGAGCCCAAGCCCCACGCCGCTGTGTTCGCCAGGGTGGCCTCACCGCCTCCGGGAGCCCCGGAGAAGCGCCTGCCCTCTGCGGCGGCTCCCCCAGTGCTAGCTGAGAAAGCCCGGGTCCCCACGGTGCCCGCCAGGCCGGGCAGCAGCCTCCGCAGCAGCATCGAGAACCTGGAGTCTGAGGCCCTGTTTGAGGCCAAATTCAAGCGCAGCCGCCAGTCGCCCCTGTCGCGGGGGCTGCGATTGCTGAGCCGCTCGCGCTCGGAGGAGCGCGGCCCCTTCCGCGGGGCTACGGAGGAGGACGGCATGTACCGGCCCAGCCCTGCGGGAACCCCGCTGGAGCTGGTGCGACGGCCCGAGCGCTCGCGCTCTGTGCAGGACCTCAGGGCGGTCGGGGAGCCCGGCCTCGTCCGCCGCCTGTCGCTGTCGCTGTCCCAGCGGCTGCGGCGGACCCCGCCCGCGCAGCGGCACCCAGCCTGGGAGGCCCGCGGCGGGGACGGGGAGAGCTCGGAGGGCGGGAGCTCAGCGCGGGGCTCCCCGGTGCTGACGGTGCGCAGGAGGCTCAGCTCCACGCTGGAGCGGCTGTCCAGCCGGTTGCAGCGCAGCGGCAGCAGCGAGGACTCGGGGGGCGGGTCGGGCCGCAGCACGCCCCTGTTCGGACGGCTGCGCAGGGCCACGTCGGAAGGTGAGAGTCTGCGGCGCCTCGACATCCCGCACAACCAGCTGGCCGCACAGCCGGGCGCCACCACTCCTTCCGCGGAGTCTCTGGGCTCTGAGGCCAGCGGCACCTCCGGCTCCTCAGGTGAGGAGGAGCAGGGGGCAGGTGCAGAGTGTGGAGGAGGGTGGGGTGCGCTGGAGAGAGGCTGCGGGAGGAACAGCGGGCCGCGGACATCACCAAAGAGAGAGAGGTCGTGCAGGTGCTAGAGGCCCTGGGGGTGGAGCTAGACGTTCTTTTCCACGAGTGGCCTGAGGCTGCAGTGGGGTGGGAGCTGACTGGCACCCGCTGGGGGTGGGTGCTCACCGGCCTCGGCTTCACAGCTCCAGGGGAAAGCCGAAGCCGGCTTCGCTGGGGCCTCTCTCGGCTGCGGAAGGACAAGGGGTTATCACAACCAAACCTCTCTGCCAGCGTCCAGGAGGACTTGGGTCACCAGTATGTGCGCAGTGAGTCAGGTAATAAGAGGGCTGCCTGGTGAGTACCTCCCTCTTCCCTGCCCGCCACCGCTGGGAGGCTCTTGCTGGGTGGGAGCCTGGGCAGGGTGGAAGGGGCCCGGTCAGGAAACCAATAATAGAAGCCTAATAGTAGCAGAAGCTCCATTCATTAGCAAAGCCTAGTGTTCTAGTAAGCACTTTGCAAGCCTGCCTCATCCAATCCTGCAACATTGTTTTGGGAACTGTTATTGTCATCATCTCTATTTTACAGGTGAGGAAACAGGCTTAGTGATGCTAAGGATCTTGTCCAAGTCTCAGGGCTAGGAAGTGGAGCAGCCAGAGCTGGACTGTGTGACCTCCTGCAGCCGGGTCCCGGAAGCAGCTTCGGGACACCACACTTAGACCTTTCTATGAGTGGCCTCCTCTCTCCTGGGGGACCCTAGAAGGTTTCTGTATTTGGCTGTGGTAGGATAGGGCTCCCTTGCTCTACAGCCCCCTTCAGATGGGGGTGTGCTTGAGTATGTGCCCAAAGCCTCTCACTTTCTCTCCAGCCTAGAGGACCACAATCTGGATTGTGCCCCTAAGTCTCCATCTTTCTACGGCTCTGAACACCCAACTGCCCCTCCCTGACTCCTTTGCCCCCACAAAAGGCAGTTCTGCACAGAAAAGCAGCCTTCAGGGCTCTCTGCTGGGGGGCGTAGGGGGCTGGGGCTGTGCCCTGTTCAGTTTCTCTGCCCAAGCGTCCTGGGGCTGCAGGGAGGGAGGCATTCTCCACCTAGGGTCACCCCGTCCCCACCTGAAAGGGGCATCACTCAAGGACTACAAGAAAGGCTTTGGGAAGCTGGGCTTTCCAGACTAGTGTGCAGGAAAGGAGGCGGCCACCAAGCCAGGCTGTGTGCAGGATCTTTATAAGCCACCAGTTCTGTTCTTACCTGTTTCCTGGCAAAACTCTTCAGAATGGTTTCAGCCCTGCCTCAGCTGGGCTTGAAGCGATTGTGTCTGGCCTTGGCCAGGGCAGTGGGGGCTACAGTGAGTGAAGAGGAGGTAGGAAAGGCCAGCTGGTGGGGGAGGGTGGAGAAGGAGGGAAAGGAAAGAGTCAGCAGCCAGGACTGGGGACAGCTGATCCCTTCCCACCTGGGGCCTCCCTCCCACTCCGTTTTGCTTGTGCAGCTGATTTCCTGCCGAGGCAGTGTCCCCTGACCTCATCGGCTCTGCTCTCCACAAGAAGAAGGCTCCCAGTCCACTCTACCAACTAGGGCTGGGCCCTGGGGAATGGGGTGAGGCTTGCAGAGCTGGGCCCAAGTCACCTTTCACCTCTCCTCTGGGCCTCCCTCTCTCTCCCCCCTACCCAGTACCCTCACTTGGCCTGGAGGCAACATTGAAACTTCACATCATCTTGTCGGAGCCTGTGTGTGGGACCCCTCTGTGGGGAACAGTGGGGTTCAGTGGGAAGGGGGGACACGCTGCTGTCCTGATCATCCTCTCCCATCCAGCTCATCCCCACTCTCAGCCCCTCCTGGTTCTTCAGACAGGCAGCAGCTGGGGCTCCCAGGAGTCCTCAGCTCTCTCTGCTCAGGTGAAAACCCCCTCATACCCCTCCCCAAGTCTCCCATCCCTGGCCAGACTAGGATTCTTCTAGGGGGACATTTCCAGGGATCATGAATTAAAATCCTCAGGGTACTGAGGAGCCACAGGTTGGCTACACTGGAGCAAAGACCCTAGTCTCATCCCTGGCCCCACCATGGGCACAATCACCAGCCAGCTGTGAAGGCAGTTTCTCTGCTTTGCTGAAACAGCTGCTTTCTCTGGAGGTCTGCTCCTGGCTTCTCTATGGGGCATATTAGATAATAACAACAAGAAAAGCTAATATTTATGGGTGCTTACTACATGCTAGATAAATGTTAAGCATTTTACATGCCTCTTAATTCTCACAGTAATCCTCTGAGCTTGGTATTATTATTTTCCTCAATTTATAGATAAGAAATAGGGCTTCTGAGAGGGTAAATGACTTGCCCATGGTCATACAGCTACTGTCTCTTGCCGCTTTAAAAGCTCTCACCACTTAGTTGACCTGAAGGAGTATGTAGAAGGCCTAGGACCCTGTCCCAGGACCACAGGTGGGAAGAGGCACAAGGTGGCTGACACACCTCCAGATCTGCCCACGGTTTCCTAGATGTCGGATTTTTTAAGACTGCACATTCTGATTGAACGTTCTACATTCAGTCCCATCTCCGCTCAGGTTGCTAACTCGTCTCACCTCTCTTCTCAATTGCCCTGTCGTGCCCCAGAGAGAGTGGGTATTGCAGGATCTTAACCATTATTGTTTTTCAATATTTGTTTTTATTTTTTATTTTTATTTTTTGAGACAGGATCTTTCTCTCTTGCCTAGGCTAGAGTACAGTGGCATTATCATAGCTCACTACAGTCTCAAACTCCTGGGCTTAAGCAATCCTTCTACCTCAGCCTCCAGGGTAGCTGGAATAACAGGCATGTACTATCATGCCTGGCTAATACTTTTATTTTTATTTATTTATTTGTTCATTCATTTATTTTATTTTTTTTGAAACAGGGCCTCTCTCAGTCACCCAGGCTAGAGTGCAGTGGTGTCAGTCACCCAGGCTAGAGTGCAGTGGTGTCATCATAGCTCACTACAACCTCGAACTCTTGGGCTCAAGCAATCTTCCTGCCTCATCTTCCTGAGTAGCTGAGACTACAGGCTCACACTACCACACCTGGCTAATTTTTCTATTTTTTGTAGAGACAGGGTCTCACTGTGTTGCTGGCTGGTCTCACACTGCTGGTCTGAAGTGATCCTTCCGCCTCAGCTTCCCAAAGTGCTAGGCTAGGATTACAGGTGTGAGCCACTGTGGCTGGCCTATTTGTTTTATTTAACAAACACTCATAGGGCACTTACTTAGTACCAGGCTCTGCTCTAAATGATTTACAGACATGAGATAGGTAGCATTGTCAATAGTCAGTGCAAGGAAAAGGAAGTTCTACACACAGTGAGGGCCTCGCTTACCTCAAAGAAAATTCTTGAAGGGATGGCATGGGGTTCTACTTCCCACTTCTGGCTGGGAAGAGACAACTTTTCACTCTGCTCCCTGCCGGCTGCCAGTGCTCACATCCTCCCCTCCCTCAGCGGTAAGTGGGCCAGGGTCCCCGCAGACATGGCTGTCTCTGCTCTCCCTCCAGACTTCCCCCCAGTCTTCCACATCAAACTCAAGGACCAGGTGCTGCTGGAGGGAGAGGCAGCCACGCTGCTCTGCCTGCCGGCGGCCTGCCCTGCACCGCACATCTCCTGGATGAAAGGTAAGGAGATTATGTCGCCCACGTGCGGTAGGGAGTGGGGGGCAGCAAGTGTCCCCAAGCCCAGGGGATGGGAGAGGCTAGGTCTCGGGGTGAGCATGGTTTGGGGATGCTGGGTGGGGGGAGCTAGTGAAGGCAGCCTGGACACAGGCTGCCTCACTCAGCAGCTGCTCCTGCTCCTCCCCACCCCCAGACAAGCAGTCTCTTCGGTCAGAGCCCTCGGTGATCATTGTGTCCTGCAAAGACGGGCGGCAGCTGCTGAGTATCCCCCGGGCGGGCAAGCGGCACGCCGGGCTCTATGAGTGTTCAGCTACCAATGTCCTAGGAAGCATCACCAGCTCCTGTACTGTGGCTGTGGCCCGTGAGCCTGTGGCAGGGCCCAGGGGGATAGTGGTGGGGATGGGGGACACGGCTTGAGGGGCTCTTAGCTGGGGCATAGGGACTCACTGGGACTCCCTGCCTCTTGCCAGGAGTCCCAGGAAAGCTAGCTCCTCCCGAGGTGCCCCAGACCTACCAGGACACGGCGCTGGTGCTGTGGAAGCCGGGAGACAGCCTGGCACCTTGCACATACACGCTGGAGCGGCGGGTGGATGGTGAGGGACAGGGCAGACGGAGTGGGGAGGGTGGCAGGTGGAAGGTAGAGGAGGCTGGGAAGGCAAGTGCTCCTCCCCGGGCTCTTCACAGATAGCACTGGGAGCTTGGCTGTGGCCTCAGCGCTCCCCCCCAATGTGCCTACAGGGGAATCTGTCTGGCACCCTGTGAGCTCAGGCATCCCCGACTGCTACTACAACGTGACCGACCTGCCAATTGGTGTGACCGTGAGGTTCCGTGTGGCCTGTGCCAACCGTGCTGGGCAGGGGCCCTTCAGCAACCCTTCTGAGAAGGTCCTCATCAGGGGCACTCAAGGTCAGTGGGATAGGGGGAGGTGGTGGGAAAAGGAAGGGGACCCTGAGCCCAGGGTCCACTACATCCTTAGAGCACCACGGCTTTGCCCCCAGGGCCGCATGGTGATGATTTTCTTTGTCTCTTAGATTCTTCAGCTCTGCCATCTGCTGCTCACCAAGAGGCCCCTGTTACCTCAGGGCCAGCCAGGGCCCCACCTCCTGACTCTCCTACCTCACTGGCCCTGCCCCCAGCTCCTGCTCCCCCAGCCCCCCCGTTGGTCACTCTCAGCCCCTCATCTCCCCCTATGCCCCCCAGCCAGGCCTTGTCCTCACTCAAGGCTGTGGGTCCACCACCCCAAACCCCCCCACGAAAGCACAGGGGCCTGCAGGCTGCCCGGCAAGCAGAGCCCACCCCACCCAGTGCCCGGATCACCCCAAATGAGCCCAAGTCTTTTGTCCCTGACACTGGGATCCCAACTCCGGCCTCCGCCCCTCAAGGGGTTAAACCAGCGCCTTCCTCTACTCCCCTGTATATGGTGACTTCCTTTGTGTCTGCACCCCCCGCCCCCGAGCCCCCCGCCCCTGAGCCCCCTCCTGAGCCCACCAAGGTGACTGTGCGGAGCCTCAGCCCAGCCCAGGAGGTAGTCAGCACCCCTGGGAGCAGTCCCCGCAGCTCTCCCAGGCCAGAGAGTACCACTCTTCGACAGGGTCCCCCTCAGAAACCCTACACCTTCCTGGAGGAGAAGGCCAGGCAAGCAGGGCTGGGGAAGGCAAGGAGGACAGAGGGAGGAGCGGGGTGAACACAGGGGACACAGAAGACCAGACTGTCCTGGCTGGGGTTGGGGAAGGTGCTGAGATCTGGGTCCTTAGAACTACTGGGTTCAAATGTGCCAGGCACTGTACTGAGTGCTTTAGCCATATGAGTTCATTTCACCTGCACAACTCTGAAAGGGAGTTGTGCACTGCATTATTATCATCTCCCATGTCAAGAGTGGGAAAACTGAGGTTAGAGATGTGATAGGATTTGCCTATGGTATAGAGCCAGTGAGTGGCAGAGCTGGGACTCAAAGCCTGGTTTCGAGGATTGAACTCTGGAGGCCACACTGGAACTACTGCATTCTTGCCCCCGCTTTAGCCCTAACTATGGAAGTGTCCCCTCCTCTTGTCTGAGCCTGTGGTGTCCCCCCACAACACTCACAGGGGCCGCTTTGGTGTTGTGCGAGCATGCCGGGAGAACGCCACAGGGCGAACGTTCATGGCCAAGATTGTGCCCTATGCGGCTGAGGGCAAGCGGCAAGTCCTGCAGGAATACGAAGTGCTGCGGATGCTGCACCATGAGCGGCTCATGTCCCTGCACGAGGCCTACATCACCCCCCGTTACCTTGTGCTCATTGCTGAGAGCTGCGGCAACCGGGAACTCCTCTGTGGGCTCAGCGACAGGTAGCTGGGTGTTGTGGGGAGTGGGGAGTGGGAGTGGGGGAGACTGGGCTGGGAGATCACTGCTCCGCCCCTGCCCCTAGGTTCCGATATTCAGAGGATGACGTGGCCACCTACGTGGTACAGCTGCTACAAGGCCTGGACTACCTCCACGGCCGCCATGTGCTACACCTAGACATCAAGCCGGACAACCTGCTGCTGGCCCCTGACAATAGCCTCAAGATCGTGGACTTCGGCAGTGCCCAGCCCTACAACCCTCAGGCCCTGCGGCCCCTTGGCCACCGCACGGGCACGCTGGAGTTCATGGGTGAGGGGACCAGCTGCCAGCCAGGGAGGGAGGTGGGAGTACTGCCAGAGGGGCAGCAGCCAGGGCTCACCCCACTTCATCCACATTTGTGCCATTTATTGAGTGCTTACTGTATGCAAGCAATGAACTAAGTCCTTTATGGGGATTTTTTTCCAACTGATCTTCACGACGATAGCCCTGGAGTTTGGTGTAATATTGCCTTATTGCCCCTTTTTACAGACGAGGAAATAGAAGCACACTGAAGTTAAGTTTTTGTCCAATCAGACAGTTATAAATGGCAGAGTTAGGATTTGCTAAAGCTGGAAAGACAGGAGAATCAATTTTTATTTTATTTAAATAAGGAAAACCAGCTACCATTTAGCTACCTGCTAAATGCTTGATGTTCATTGTCGCTATTCCTCAGAGCACTCCACAAGCCACATTTCACAGGGGAGGCAATGGCGAGCCAGACAGTTGTAGTAAATCGCCCCAGGTCCCCTAGAAGGCGCAGGACTGGGGTTGGAGCCAGCCAGGCTGATTTTAAAGGCTCTTAATCTTAGTGTTGGCACACACTGAATGGGAGCCCTACCTCGGAGCTGACCTGAGGGAGCCAGTGACCCTGCTTCTCAGCTCCCCTGGAGTTCCGGGTACCCCCACCATTCAGTGCCCGGGCTACTCCCTCAGGTGTCTCACATCTCTCCTGGCTGCTGCCCCCACCTCTGTCCTGCCTGCTGGCCTTCTGGGCCTGCTGCTCTGGTCATTCCCATGGCCTAGTGACCTGGCCTTATCCTGCTCCTCAAGCCCCCAGGGGCCTGCCCTGCCTCTCCCCACTCCCCTGCTACCAGGAAGCTGGGTCAGCTTGGCTTCTGTCTCCTGTCAGCTCCTGAGATGGTGAAGGGAGAACCTATCGGCTCTGCCACGGACATCTGGGGAGCCGGTGTGCTCACCTACATCATGTGAGTGCCGTGGCCCCACCCCACGCCCTCTGCCCACACTGAGCTCCGGGACCACCTTCTGCCTACACCGTCTCCTCATGCCCTGCCACCCAGCACACACATGCACACCTGCACACACACCCCCAGGTGCAGGTTGGCACTGTCCTTGAGCACTGTGTACCTCAGAACCCCAACACTCCTGTCCCTCGGGCCTGGGAGCAGACCTTCAGTCCACGTGTGTCAACCATACTGTCTTCTGCAACAGGCTCAGTGGACGCTCCCCATTCTATGAGCCAGACCCCCAGGAAACAGAGGCTCGGATTGTAGGGGGCCGCTTTGATGCCTTCCAGCTATACCCCAATACTTCCCAGAGCGCCACCCTCTTCTTGCGAAAGGTCCTCTCAGTACATCCCTGGTGAGTGCGTGCCACCCTGCCTACCCCAAGCATTACCTGCCCTGGCCTCAGGCTGCCTTGGCCCAGCCTGTGCCAAAGGTCCCCCAGCTCCTCTCCTGCCCCTGATAATATATTGCTTCATCTACTTCTACTAAATGGCCATACTACCTACTATTTAAAACCCATAACAGAACAGCCCTGTGAGAGGCAGAGTCACTGCCTCCATTCCAGAGATTGGGAAGCTGAGCCCCAGAGTTGCCCAAAATCACATACCTAGTTGTGAATTCAGGATTGGGACATGGGTCTGTGGGAGGACAGAGCCCTGCCCACTCCAGGAGCCACCCCTCCAGGCTCATGGGCCCTGGCTTGGCCTGGCAGGAGCCGGCCCTCCCTGCAGGACTGCCTGGCCCACCCCTGGCTGCAGGACGCCTACCTGATGAAGCTGCGCCGCCAGACGCTCACCTTCACCACCAACCGGCTCAAGGAGTTCCTGGGTGAACAGCGGCGGCGGCGGGCAGAGGCCGCCACCCGCCACAAGGTGCTGCTGCGCTCCTACCCTGGCGGCCCCTAGCGGCATGGACCACAGCCCAGCCTTGGGCTTTGACTGGGGGTTCCCAATGATGCCGCGGGACATTCCAGGGCCCACGCTGAGCCGGGTGGGCCGGGGGCTTCAGACACCACCAGCAGCAACATCTGGCGGGGCTCTTACTTCGTGGACCTGCGGGGACAGAGGCCCTGAGGCTTTGGCCTGATGCCACCCCAGGCCGGAGGCAGAGCGGGAGACTCATTGGCCAGGCTGGGCGAGGGTGGGAACAGGCAGAAGGGCAAGAAGGGAATAGGGAAGTGAAGAGGAAAAGAAGCCAAGGGACAGGGAGAGGAGACTCTAGGAAGGTTCTGGGTTGGGGGGGGTGCATCTCAGGGAGAGCATGACAGCGGGTGAGCGTGGCTGGTGAGAAGGAAGAGGAAGGAGCCAGGGTGTCAGGGCAGTGGGCTGGGAGTGTCAGTGAAGCAGGGGCAGGACACGGAGGTAGTGCCAGGGAGACAGAGTCAGGACGTGAGCAAGGGCAGCGAGGAGGCGTGGGAGGGAGAGAAGGCGGCCTCAGGGGGAGGGGGCGGGCCAGCCGCTGCCATCCTGGAGAAGCGTGGAGAGCTGGATCTCCTGGCCAGTGGATGCAGCTCTGGGCACTCTATGCTGGCCCGAGGATGTCCCCACCACCCCTCCATGGCCTTTGTCCTTCCTCCCATGCATATTTATTTATTTATTGACTTTTATGAAGTTTTCCCTTCCATTCAATCCCTATTGCCCATGTTGTCCTGACCATCCCCCCAGCCATCCAGCTGTCTGTGCAGCTGTCTGTCTGTCTGTCACAAGGAAAATAAAAATGGCAAGCAGCAGGACCTGTGTGTGGTCTATGGGGAGGGATCACGGGGGAGGGGAGTGAGTCCTAGGACAGGAGCATTCAACCTTCTTTGGGCCAGAGAGAGCTGAGGATTCCTCAACACATTCAGGGGTATACAGCTAGCACCTTTGGACCTTCGACCCCTTCCCCTGACCCTCCCGGCCCCTCACCTCTCCTTATTCCTAGAGGGAAGGGAGTCTGTGGTCTGCTTCTCCTCCTGCAGTTTCTAGAATGCTGACAGACCCACTGGATTCCCCCCACCAGACCAGACTCTGGTAGCCCCCACCTTTTGTCACATGTTCCCTCATCACGACTTGGGGGATGCTGGGCTCTAGGGGATGGGCCAGCCCACAGCCCAGTCCTGGTTCAGCCTCCTTCACTCTGCCCAGAAGACAGGCCAGCTGTGGTCCTGACCCCTGGAGCAGAGTGGGTTTCATCCCAGTGTCCCAGTGGTGGCAAGAGCAGGTGGTGTGAGGAGCTGCAGAAGAAACCAGGACAGGCCCACACCCCACACTCTCCAGGTCAGAGCACATGGAGCACCAGCTGGGAATGCTCTGGTCTGTCATGTCTAGAATTTTCCTAGGGCTGAGGGGCATAGCCTGGACCTTCTTGTCCCCAGAGCAAGTTGGGTGGGGGGTCTGCTGGGTGCTAAGGCACCCTGACCCTAGCTGCTCCCCTGCAGTGCCACAGAATGGTCACTGGTCCTAGAACTGAGCTACCTTGCCCTCACATGGTGGGGCGAGGGGGGAACTAGGCCTCCTTACCTTGAAAACTCTGTTCTTGGCAAAGTGAAAAGAACAAAGCCTCCAACTGTGAGCAGAGAGTTGGCACCGGTGTGTTGCTGATTGAGGCTGAGGGCCCCTTGGCTCCAGCTCAAACAGCCCTTTTGCCCAGCCCAGCCCAGCCTCTCTGGCTTCCCAGGACCCCAGGGAAGTGGCAAGCCCCATCATCATAAAATAACAGGATGTTAAAGCCAGCTGGAAGGGACCAGAGAGACGCCTTGCCTACCTGTCATTTTAGCGATGAAGATATACAGTTCGCCTGTGAGAATCTCCAATCCCCTACACACTGCAAGTGTTTTGTATAAAAATGAGGTGCCTGAACTCATATTTTGATAAGTGGTAAAATTCCTCTCCCGTCCCCCCTCTGATCTTAAGCTCCCTTCCCATCTCCATTGGAAATGGCATGTGAACTGCTTGTTCCAAACCCGGAGGAGCAAAGGTAATTTATGTCAGCAGAGCTGTGTCAAAATTGCTCTGATCAAAAGGTGACAGTGCCCCACACCTGGGTGGGTAGTTACAATGAATGGAAGCAACGCTCCTCCCTCCTCCCGGAGCTCTGCCCTGGGCAGACTGGACTCCAGGCAAGGCCCAGAGGGGTTAACTGAACCCCTTCGCCCCAGGCAGTTTGATGCCCCTATTTGCCAGTTTATGGCCCCAAAAGGGCCTGAGCAGACGTCGGGTGGGGAGCCAGCAGTGGTGCTAATCTCCGGGGACAGGGCAGTCCAGCCAGACCCTACCATGTCACATTAAGGGGAGTGAGCGGGGATGGTGATGGCATGGAGGGGCTGCTACTCTCAAAAATCTTTCCTGTCACCTCTTGGTATATCTCAGTTTACCGCCAGGGGGCACAGTGTGGAAATGACAACCCTAGACTCCTGGGGCAGGGCGGGGAGGAGGCGGGGGTGGGGGAAGAGTCAGGCGCTTCCGGATTGGTCTTGACAACTACGTGGCCCTGCTGTGATTAGCTGTATGGACCATGAAGAGCACGGCTGCTATGGCTTTATTCAGGGACACCCCCACAAACACTCGAACCCCCCTAACAGTGTCCCGAGACTGACCTGAGTATAAAGCTGCCCCAGCAGCGAGCTGAATCTCTTGTCAGCTAGGGGCCACGGCCGGTCCTCCCAGGATTGGGATGGCTACCCCTTGCCCTGGGAGAGGATGGGGCCACGTCCAGCTGTCCAGGTGTTGACATACAGCACATCCCAGAGCCACTCGGGTTTCCCCCACCCCCCACCCTGGTCTGCCCCAGTGGCTGAGCCAGCATCCCAAACATCCTCCGGCCAATTAAGGAGACCACTTGGGTAAGGGGGGCGGGGATGGGGTCCCGGGGGGCTTGGGCAACCACGCCAAACAAGGCAAGGTGGGGAGAGATGTATAAAACCAAGGCCAGGGGCTGAGCACCTGCCTGTGGCCCTACTGTGCCATCTGGAAGGGCTCTGTGCCTACTGCAACCCAGCCAGTCGGCTCAAGTCCGCGTCAACGCCTCCAGGGTGAGTCTGATTCTCAGAGAAGCCCCAGACACTCCCACCCCCAGGGAATGTTCTGATCAAGTGGGGAAGGGACCAATGGTGAGAGCCTCTGTCACAGACTGGACCCCCATGTTTGCTGTCTGCTCCCCAGATGTCCAAAGCAGCTCCTGCCAAAACCAGCGGCCGCGGCCCCACCTCCTGGATGTACCCTGGATATCAATGACCCCCAGGTGCAGAGCGCGCCCATTCGCATTCAGGCCTCTTACCGGGGCCACATGTGAGGGGGAGCCCTGGAGCTCTGCAGAGGAAGGGAGCTGCAGAACGCACACTCCTGAATGGGGGTGTGGAGGGCACAGTGCCATGAACCACTAGGGGAGAGCTGTTACCGAGGTGTGGAAGGGTGGCCGGCAAGAGTGGATCATTTAATCAGGGTAGCAGTTCAAGAGCAGTCCCCTTCCCTACCAACCCCTACATTTAGGGGTCTGGTGGGCTGAGGGGATGGGCAGGAAACAGTGTGCCCAAGGCCAGCGCTTCGGCGGCCCTGTCGTGGGAACGCTGGGCCCTGACCCCGCCCGCGGGTAGGTCCTGGAAGGAGCTGTGCGAGAAGGGGCCACCGCGGGTGCTGTAGGCGCTGAAGGACGTGGTGCTGATCGAGGGCAGCGCTGCCAAGCTGACTTGCCGCATTTCGGCTTTCCCGAATCCGTTCTTCCGCTGGAGCAAGGACGGCAAGGAGCTGCGCGACGGGCCCAAGTACCGCTACGTCTTCGAGGACCCCGACGTAGTGGCACTGGTGGTGCGCGATGGCGAGCTGGCAGACCTGGGCCAGTACAGCATCAACGTAACCAACTCCTTTGGCCAGTGCTCCGACTCAGCGCGCATCCTCGTAGAAGGTATGCGCGCCCCAGGCGCAGCGCCGAGGCGCAGAACGCCCCACCCTGCGGGCACCCGCAGCCCTGGCTAGCGGAGCGCATTTACCGCTGGGCCTGGCCATAGGGTCCTGGCTGGCCCAGCCCCTAATTCGGGATCTGGCCCCACCTAGTCTGAGCAGTCCGTTGTGGGCTTAGGTCAGGCTACCCCAGGACCCTGAGGTCCCACAGAGAGCCAGAGGCAGAGCCAGGGTTAGAGACGGATTACCTGGCTCCCAACCCTGGGCAATTTCCACTCCTCAGAGCTGTTTCTGAGGCTCTGCAAGATGTGTGAACATTTTGGGACTTTTACTCGATTTATCTCTTTTGATCCTCTATTCGACCCGGCTACAAAGGAGGGGCAGGGATAAGTCACGTTTAACGCTAAGGAGATGCAATCAGAGAGGCTAATGATCTGCCTAACGTCATACTGCATCCCACTTAGGGCCTGATACTAGCTGGGGAGGTGATGCGCTTGCCCTGCCTCATCTCCAGGTCCCTCACTGGGTCGCCTTTCCCTTCCCTTCCTCTAGTCCCGGCGAAGATTCAAAAGGGACCGGACAACACCAAGGCTCGCAAAGGCACCACGGTGACTCTGACCGCGGAGATCATGGGCGAGCCTGCGCCCGACGTGGCCTGGACCAAGGACGGGGAGGACATCGAGGAGGACGACAGGCGAGGGCCGGGACCTGCGGCAAGGGCAGGGCCTGGGGCTGGAACCTGGGCGGGACTGAGCCCACAAACGCGGCGGGAGTGGGTCGAGGGCGGGAACTGGGAAGGGCAGAGCTGGCTAAGTAGCCTGGGCCGGTGCGCGCGTAAACTGACCCGCGGCTCCGCCCTCCTCCGCTGCGCGCTCCCTAGGGTGTTCTCCGAGATCGGCAGCACCACCACGACGCTGACCATTCGCCGGGCCACTCCCGAGGACAGCGGCAAGTACGAGGTGTACGTAGAGAACAGCCTGGGCATGGACCAGAGCTTCGCTCGCGTGGAAGTGGCCTGAAAAGGACCGTCCGACCTTTCGCCCTGGCTCCAAGCCCGGCGGCGGGTGGGACCGACAACCCTCGTTCATCTGGCTTAATAGCTCTCTCTGACCCTCCGCGTCCATTCTGTTCTGTAGCGTCGCCATTCCCTGTCCCCCGCACCCGCGCGCACACTTATTCCAGACCCGCACACCAAGGTCACAGGATGTCGGAGTCAGAGGGACGTCTGGAGACCTCCCAGCCCAGTGCTTCATTTTACAGAAAGCTAATCTGAGATAGGGTTTTTTTCGCCGTCGGACGCTCCGTCATTTGCCAGCCGGACAATGCCGTGGAGCCTAGCACTTCGCCTGGCCTTCTTTCGTGTGCCTGAAGCCACCTCCCGCGGCAGTTTGCGCCCTGGCCCCGCCGCTTCCAAGCCCCCTGCGTCCCCGTGGTCTCCAGTCCCGCTTCTCCCTGTGACTGAGTTAGTTCTCCACTTAGGCTGCTGCCCCCGAGCCCATTCCCCTATAGCTGGGCTCCCAGTCTTAGGCTCTAGCCGCTGCTTCTCAGGCTCCAGCCTTCTACTCATTAATCCCGTCCCCTCGATCCCTTGCCTACGCCCCTGGGGTTCACCGCCGCTTTCCTTCTCCCAAAGTTAGAAGCTGGGGGGGGGGGGCGATCTTCAGAACTACAATTCCCAGCAGACCCTGCGAAGGAGTTCTCGCGAGTTGCGAGAAGACACGTGCGCGGAAGGAGCGAGCAGTAGCGGGCGGCAGAGCTGGCAGAAAGAGAGCTAGTGGTAAAGGGAGCTGGCGGAGGGGCGGCAGGAGGGGCAGGGCCCGGCCCCCTACGCGGAGGGCGGGCTCGGAGGACCAGGCTGGGTCTCCGCGCGTCCACGCCTGTGTTGGTCCGCAACCCCTGGCAGCTAGAGGCTAGGGTTTATTGGACAGTCAGTGTGGGGTTCCGAGGGTTGGCAATCAATCCTCCGAATCCACAGATTGGGCACCGGTCATCAGTATTAGCACCCAGGGGGTTGGTGGGTTCAGTGTTTAGGATGCCAAGGGAACCTGTCTTTTGATTCGCGGTTCAACATATAGAGGTTAGTTTTAGGATTCCCGTTCAGCTTATAGAGGGTTTTTGCTAGGATTGGGGTTTCATCAGTTGCAGATCAGTGTCAGTTCAATATTTGGGGTTTATGCTTAGGATTGAAGTTAACTATCTGGGGCTCACTCGGGGTTTGCTGTTCAATATTCAGGGCTTGCAACTGGGATTCAAGGCTTAAGATCCAGAACAAGGCTGCACCAATTTGGGGATCAGTGGGCTTGAGGTTTCTGTTTTTTGAGGTTCCGGGTATGAGAAGGGGGTCTTGGCCAAGTTTCTGAATTTTCAGAATTTGTTCATGGCCAGAGGGAAGTGTGTTAGAGATCCAATTGTGGGATGTGAATTTCAGAATTTGGGAGGAATCACTGTGAGGTTTGAAGGCCTACTGGAATCTGGGTTGGGATTTGAGATGTGTAGGATTTGTGGATGTTGTGTCCAGGGAGGGACTACATTAAACTTTGGGTTTACATCTTGGGAATGGGCTAAGTGTTGCTATTTGGGGTTTGGTTGGGGTGTGAGATCTGAGCTTGATTTCTCTGTTGGAATTTGAGGTTTAAGTAGCAGTCACCATCATGCTCAAAGCTGTGATCCTGATTGGAGGCCCTCAGAAGGGTGAGGTGCCAGGGGAGTGGGGGGAGGAGGTTGGGCTGGAGTGGTTGGTAGGGTGGAGGCAGAGGAAGGCAGGAGGCTGAAATGTTCTCCTTTCTCCACTCGCAGGGACTCGCTTCAGGCCTTTGTCTTTTGAGGTGCCCAAACCACTGTTTCCTGTGGCTGGGGTCCCTATGATCCAGCACCATATTGAGGCCTGTGCCCAGGTAATCCCATAGGCTGCCCTCTCTAACCTCACTTCCTGCTCATCTCCTTCATTCCCTATTTCCCCCTTTCCCAACCATGATCTCTTCCCACCAGACATAACTCCAAGACTATCATTCATATATGACAGTGTGAATGGCGCCCCCTCAAAGTGTGCGGTGCCACTGTCCTGTTGTCCTCCCCTAATCTAGTCTCTCATCTGGCCTCTTCCTGCTCCAATTTCACTCCTATTTTTAAAGTATGGAATGTGAGATCAGGCAGGGATCTTAGAAACAATTTAAAGCCATGGCTTGGGGACCTTTAATGAAACCCAAGCACAAGATTCATACCCTGATCACCATGGAGCGCATTTCTTTATTGCTTTTGGTATTGGGACAGGCAAGGTTTTGGTTGGAATTCAGTCTCTGCCTGCTGTGAGGCCTAAAGCAAATTTCATACCCTCTCTGAGCCTGTTTCCTTATCTGTAAAGTGGGGGTGATAAGACGTGTTTTGTGGGGTGGTGAAGCTTAGAAATGATGTTTGTAAAGTACCTAGTACAATGCAGGCCCTTGGTAAGTGGTACCCTTACCTCATATGCTGATCTCAAGCTTAGGCTGACAGATAATGAAAATGGGGGGAATGAATGGATTATCCTTTAACACAGCTTGGTGGGCAAAATCTTTCCTAGAGTGGGTCCCAGTTCAGGTGGGTGAGGGTAACAAAAAAAGATTGGAAGATCAGGCCTGAGATTTCCTCTAACTTCCTCATTGTCCAGAGGAGAAAACAGGCCAGAGTGGTAAAGTGAGTGCCCAGGGGCTGTGGTCTCTGGACTTTGTGCCACCACCAGGGATTTTCCCATAATTCCTTCTTTTTTTTTTTTTTTTTTTTTTTGAGTCAGAGTCTCACTTTGTTGCCCGGGCTAGAGTGAGTGCCGTGGCGTTAGCCTAGCTCACAGCAACCTCAAACTCCTGGGCGTAAGCAATCCTACTGCCTCAGCCTCCCGAGTAGCTGGGACTACAGGCATGTGCCACCATGCCCGGCTAATTTTTTGTATATATATTTTTAGTTGGCCAGATAATTTCTTTCTATTTTTAGTAGAGACGGGGTCTCGCTCAGGCTGGTCTCGAACTCCTGACCTTGAGCAATCCACCCGCCTCGGCCTCCCAGAGTGCTAGGATTACAGGCGTGAGCCACCGCGCCCGGCCTCATAATTCCTTCTTATCGGATGTTTTTTGCTCCCAACCTCTTCTTTTGTTCTCAGGTCCCTGGGATGCAGGAGATTCTGCTTATTGGCTTCTACCAACCAGATGAGCCCCTTACCCAGTTCCTAGAAACTGCCCAGCAGGAGTTTAACCTTCCAGTCAGGTGTCTGTGCACACATACGTATATGGGGGTGGGGGTGCCCTAGGCCTCTAGTTCTTAGGAGTGGGTTGAATCAGCATTTGCCAGAATTCACCCTCATATACTAGAAGGATCGTTACTTGGGCATCTCTGAATCCTTGAATATATGGAGTTTCTCTGTGGGCCTTGGGCAGGAGTACTCCTCGGAGCTGGGTGGGGTCAGCTGCCCTGGCTCATGGTATCTGTCTCCTTGGATCCACTGAACTGGCTCTGGGGTCCCTGGGAACAGGTACCTTCAGGAATTTGCCCCCCTGGGCACAGGGGGTGGTCTCTACCATTTTCGGGACCAGATCCTGGCTGGAGGCCCCGAGGCTTTCTTCGTACTTAATGCTGACGTCTGCTCCGACTTCCCCTTGAATGCTATGTTGGATGCCCACAGACGCCAGCGTCACCCTTTCTTACTCCTTGGCACCACGGTGAGGGGACTGGGAAGGCGTGATCCAGAGAGCTTCCTGGGATGCTGGGTGTCGGAGGCAGCAGCAGCCCTGGGGGTTGGAGTGGGAGCTGGCATCAGGGGATGTACTGCTGCAGCAGGAATGGAGGTGTCAGTGGAGACCCCGAGCCCTTCGGCTGTTCAGAAGTAGGGAGGGGGAGGGCAGCTGTCAGTTCTCACCCTTGCTGAAGGCCTGTCAGTGGCAGAGCTGCGTGCCAGGTGCTATAGGGGAGAGAAAAAAAGAAAGAAAAAACAGACCTGGCGGCCCCGCAACAGACAGGTCACTGTCTCGGGTGTGTTTGTGTTTCAGGCTAACAGGACGCAGTCCCTCAACTACGGCTGCATCGTTGAGAATCCACAGACGCACGAGGTGAGAGCAGAGAGGAGCTGGGTGGGTGTCCACTCTGTGTCACCCCCCACTCCATGCCTCTAGAGATGCTGGAATGCTTTGGGGCGGAGCTCCCAGTCTTGTCCCCCGTAGATTAGATTAATCATCTTATATCCCTTTGAGAGGAGCTGGCTGGGGGAAAGGGGTCACAGTTCATTTCCGTGGGTGTAGTGCTCTAATAAACATAGGCACAGGTGCTGTGGGAACACAAAAGGAGGGGCCCAACCCAGCCTTGCCTGCGTGGGGTGGGGAGGGCTTCCTGGAGGAAGCAGATTTGAGCTGGGTTACATTTGTTTAGATGAAGGAGAAAGGAAGGCATTGCAGGCAGAGGGAACAGCGTGTGCGAAGGCACGGAGGCAGGAAATGGCATAATTGCCTCCATAGTTATAAAGGGGGGCGCTTAATAGGCAAGGCAGGAGGTCTCTGCCCTGTTTGTGAAACTCCCTGCCCTGAGCCTAATTGACTGTCACACACCCCTTTTATTTCTTCATCCTTTAATTTCAAACATACGTGTAAACACACATGTAGACTCACACATACATAGTTTGTGCCAGACACCAGGTAGGTGTGAGAGAAACACAGCCAAAAGGGCACAGTCCCCACCTCTCAGGCCCCCTCAGTCTAGTGGGAGAGACAAGTCGAAGCCAACCTTTGCAAATGTCTCAGTGTTAAGGGTGAGGTGTGGCCACAGGCCACGGGTGCCCAAAGGCATGAATCGCTAACTCTGAGACTGGCAAGAGAGGACTCACAGAGAGAGTGACAGTGTCACCTGGGTTTGGAAAGGTGTGATTTCCAGATGAAGAGATGGGAAAGCTCATTCCAGGCGCAGGCGTGCAGTGGCATGCAGTTGTGTTCTGGGAGTGCTGGGGGTAGGGAGGGTCAGCAGGGGAAAGCATGGAGTTTGGACTTGGCTGAAGGTGGATCAGGTGATGGCAGTTGTTGCAGGGTTTAAAGCCAGGCAGTGGCAGAACGTGGGCTACACTTTAGGAAGACCACTCTGGCAGCAAGGGGGTAGGGCAGGGAGGGCCTGGCGATCAGAGGGTCTCAGGGGACTGTGGCCGTGGTCCCCTCCTCTACTGAACCCAGCTCTCTCTGTCCTCAGGTTCTGCACTATGTGGAGAAACCCAGCACGTTTATCAGTGATATCATCAACTGTGGCATCTATCTCTTCTCTCCGGAAGCCCTGAAGCCTCTTCGGGATGTCTTCCAGCGCAATCAGCAGGATAGGCAACTGTGAGGCAGGCCCCGTGGCCCTGTGACCCCAAGTACTCCCAGTCCCGGACCCCAACATACCAGTCTTTGCAGGCTCCATCTCAACCTGCTCACCTTCCTCCTCCCTCCCTTCTCCACCTGCCATCTCCAGCTGAGCCTCCGAGCCCCTCCCCTTCTAACCTCATTCTGTCCCTCTTCCTTATCCATCCCAGTTCCTCCTGTCACTGCCTGCCCACTCCCCTTCTGGTCTGTTTCTCTCAAGCCCTGCGTGTCCCAGAGATGTCTTTCAGAACAGACGGCAACACACAGTTGGGTGCACACGCACTCGGTGCAGACACACTCGCGTGCACACACACTTACTCTCAGGCTGAGGCTCCCCTGGGAATGTAGCACCCAGAGCCCTGCTCACCACGGTCTCGGGATGGCCCTCCTAGGCCTGAAAGCTGTTCCCTTCTAGGGACCTTTGCCTTTGCTCCTCCCCTGCCCATCGCCCCATCTCATGCCTTTTTCACGCACGGCCATTTCTCACTCCCACCCGTGTCTCTGCTTCTCTCTCCACCTCTCCTGGCCTCTCTGTCTCTGTTTCTGCTGAGCTGGCATCTCTACCATCTCTCTCTCCCTCTCTGTCTGTGACTGTCTCTGCCCTCACCAGCTGCCTTGCTCTGGGGTGAGTCTGTCTGTGTTTCATTCCATCCAGTCAAGGGGAGGGTGACTTGGCGGGTGGGGGGTAGAGGGCCGAATGGAGGGAGAATGTGCAAATGGGGGGAACTCCTTCTGGACATGGGGACACGGGGCAGGGATGGCAGGCGGGTCTGTGCCTAAGGTTCCCTTGTGGTAGCACCCAGTGATCTGGGGCTGGGTGGGAGAGGTCCCCGGGATGAGAGCAGCCCTTTAGAGAGGACCTGACTAGACCTGGGGAGGGGCTTGGAGAGGTGGTGGGAATCCCTCCGACTCCTGTCCCTGAGAGACTTCGTCGGCCCCACAGGCGGGCTCAGCTGGGGAACTGATGTCGGCATCCTTCCTCTCCGCCAGGGAGGACTCTCCAGGCTTGTGGCCGGGGGCAGGTACCATCCGCCTGGAACAGGATGTGTTCTCGGCCCTGGCAGGGCAAGGCCAGATATATGTGTACCTCACTGACGGGATCTGGAGCCAGATCAAGTCTGCAGGGTATGAGAGGCCAGGGTGGGGTGGAGGGTTCTGTGGCTCTGGTGGGGAGGCTGGGTCACCTGGGGGATGAGACTTTGGGGTGGTAGGCACAGGCCCTGCTGGCCCCTGAGCCCCTGCCCCCATGTCGTGACCCCCAGTTCAGCGCTCTACGCCTCCCGCCTTTATCTGGGCCGCTACGAGTTCACTCACCCAGAACGGCTGGCCAAGCACACGCCAGGAGGTCCACAAATCCGAGGTACCCACCCTGCCCCAACTGTTAACCTTCGCGCTCCACCGCAGCCCCCTCTGCCCTCTGAGCCAGGACTCGTGACCTCAGTCCAGAGTTGAAGTCTCAATCCCTGCCCCTTCCCATCCAGATATGGTTTGGGGTATTTGCCCCCAGGGCCTCTCTTCTGCTTCTAGGAAATGTTTACATCCACCCAACGGCTAAGGTGGCCCCATCGGCTGTGGTAAGCACTGGGCCCAGACCCAGGGAGATGGCGGGTGGCAGTCAGGGTGGGCGGGTAGCACAGGTGTCTCCACTTGGTCGTAACCTGTTGTGTGGCCTCGAGCAGGTCGCTTCTGTTCCAGGAGGGGATTGGACCTGGGGATCCTCCAAGTCCCTCCAGGGCTTATGGAGTATGTTCCTCCCCACAGCTGGGCCCCAACGTCTCCATTGGGAAGGGGGTGACAGTGGGCGAGGGTGTGCGTCTCCGGGAGAGCATTGTCCTCCACGGAGCCACGTTACAGGTAGGAACCACGGTAAACACAGCAGTGTGTGGCACCCCAAGGGGCTGAGGGGAGGGCCCAGGTATCCGCCCCCAGAGCAGAGTAGAAGGGTGAACCCCATGGGCTCTGCATCTGGCCACATCTGACACACCCACCCATCCCCCACCCATTCCTGCTGCCTCCTCCTCACCTCTCACCATCCTGTTGGACAGGAGCACACGTGTGTTCTGCACAGCATCGTGGGCTGGGGGAGCACCGTGGGGCGCTGGGCCCGCGTGGAGGGTACCGCCAATGACCCCAACCCCAACGACCCCCGGGCCCGCATGGACAGTGAGAGCCTCTTCAAGGACGGGAAGCTGCTGCCTGCCATCACCATCCTGGGTATGGCTTCCCGGGGGCCTGGGGCTGTGAGAACCCCCACAGGTGATGGCCAGCGGTCTATGGGGAGCATTTGTTCCTCTGTGTGTGCGTGAGTTTCTTCTTTTAGCAAACAGTTAGCAAGTGCCTGCTGTGTGCCAGGCCCTGGGTGAGTCACTGGGGGCATGAGGCCAGGGGCACAGATGGGCAGGGAGGGATCCCTCCCTGCTGGCAGTGGCCCCCAGCTCCCCCAGGTGCCGTGTGACCTCCCCCTGGTGCCCGGTCCACACTGCAGGCTGCCGCGTCCGGATCCCTGCCGAGGTGCTCATCCTGAACTCGATTGTTCTGCCACACAAAGAGCTGAGCCGCAGCTTCACCAACCAGATCATCCTCTGAGGGGGGCTGCCAGAAGGCCCCCCCCAACTCCTACCCGCTCCCCTGGAGGCTGCTGCTTGCTTGGCCAGTCTCTGTCCAGAAAGGACCAGAGGAAGCCAGGCAGGACCTTCACATGCTGGGAGCAGTGTGGGTGGCCCAGGACTTCTGGCCTCCCTCCCAGCTCCCTAATAAACCCCGTGAACCTTGGAGCCAGCATGGACTCCGCCTGTGCCTGGGCTGGGGTGGGGGCGGAAGCAGGGCAGCTGAGTCAGGCCCCCCCACATTAGCATTTAAATTGGAGTCGTAGCTGTGGGCTCATGAATAATGAATCTGGAGCCCTGGTAAATCTCCCCCTCCCACCGCCTCAGCCTCAGCCTCCTGCACTGCTGGGGAGGAAGGCCCTCGGGGCTCCCAGCCCGCCTGGTCCCCCTTCACCCGCTTGCCTGTCTCCCTGTCCCTCCTCACTGGGCCTGGCTCAGGCTCCCAGGTGTAGGGGTCCCGCAGGGCAGGACGAAGGATTTCAGCTGGGCGGTGGGCCCCGGCGCAGGGGCCACAGTCCCGGAGGCTGATCCTGGCAGCCCACGCTGCTCGGTTCCTGCCGAGCCCCATTCATGGCCTTTTTTCCACTTTGCCAGCGCCATCTGCTCCCAGCCTGGCTTTTGGCGGGGTGGGGGTTTCCGCCCCCGCCTGAGGCCTCGAGTCTCAGTCTCCTACTCCCTTGGCTGCCAGGGCGGGCCTGAGCCGGTGCCATTCTCTCCGGAAGCTCAGTGGGAGGCCCCCTGTTCTGGGAGGGGCCAGGCCACGTCCCATCACCCTGGCTCTGCCCTTTGGGAGGTCTCCGCCCTCCTCTCCCAACCATCTCGTGTTTGCCCATGACCCCCGTGTGCCCCTCTCGGTGCCCCCCTTTCCCCAGCTGTGGGTGCAGAGCCGAGTTGCCAGATGAGCTGGTAATGATCGTAATCTGCTAATTGAGAGGAATCTAATTACCCGAAGAGAATGGGGGGGGGGCAGGGCGTGGGAGGCGGGAGGAGGGTGTCCTGGCAGCAAGCAGGGGTGGCAGGCGGCAGGGTGCCGGGGCCTTGTTGTCAGCACCAGAGTCTGGGACAGAGCCCAGGATTTCGTGGCTTCATAGCTGGGCAGTTAGGAAGATGTGCTTCCTCTGGAGTTGGGCTGAGGGTGGGGATTGGGCTGGATGTCACCTCCAGGCCCTCTCAGGCCCTGAGGGCTGCGTGGGAGCATGTGGGGTGTGCCTCGGGTTCTGACAGCCCTGACCTGTAACCTGCCTCTGTCTGATCCTTGCCTCCATCCGAGACCTTCCGTCATCCCTCTGCGTGGAGCTGGAGGGGACTGTAGGTCCCCACTCTGGGCCTGGGGTCGAGGAAGGGACTGGGAGAGGAATGGGCCCTGAGGCCAGGGTCTGGGTCCCTTTCCTCTCCTCCCCCCAGTCCTGACCCTTCTGTTCCAAGTGGTTGGCAGAGGCCGTGGCAGCTCCATCATAAATATGATAATTTAATTATTTTCTCAGCAAAACACCGTGAAATCCAATAAGTCTGTGTCAGGCCCTGGCCCCCGGGATCCCCCTCCTAGACCCAGTGGGGGTGGGGACATGGTGGGGAGAGGTGTGGAAGGGAACAGGGTCAGTGTTTGAAGGGGAGGCAGGTAGTGAAGCCGAATCTTTGTAACTTGCCCCCCTAGACTGAGGGAGCCACTGTTGGGGGGTCTAAGGACCGAGGTTGTAATGCCCTCCCTCCCCTCCAGCCCTCTTCTGTGCAGGGAGGGGCCTAAGGTGTGGGAGCACCCTGCCTCTGGCCAGGGAGCAGGGTGCCCTCTTCCACCACCTCTGGGACCCTGCGCCCAGCCTTCATTGGCCCTGTTGGGGTAGGAGGGTGCCAGCCCCAGGGAGGGATTGAGGAGGGAGAAACAGGAGGGAATGGGTGGGAAGTGGGGGGTGAACGGGGGGAGGGATGCGGGGGAGGGGTGTGCTCCTGCCATTAGCGCTTTTTTCGGTTTCCATAAAAAGATTATTCTGTAAAATCAGCGAGGGGGAGCAAGCTGGGGGCCGGGGAGGGGGGTGGGTCCCTGGCACCAAGCTGGATGGGGCGACAGGGGAGGAGAGCTGGGGACAGGGACTGAGTGGAGAGAAATTTGGATGGGCTTCAGGAGCCAGCCGAGGGGAGAGGCTGAGCCAAGAACACAGACCGGGGAGGCTGGCTGGGCCAGGCTGGGGCGGGGCAGGCAGGGCAGGGCTGTCTCTTTGGCCGGGTTGCCGGGGCCCCAGTCCCACCACCATCTCATCCCCTCCCCCAGCACTTAGCAGCCATTATCGGGGGAGCAGATTGCAGCCCCCTCCCCCTCTCCGGGAAGCTGGCACAGCTGGGCCCCGCCACATGTGCCGCTTCAGCATGGAGCACAGCTGGGTGTGCCCAGAGCCTCGCTCCCCAAAACACAAAGGGGGTGGGTAGGGGCCAAGGAGAGCCCAGACCCCTCAGACAGACACACTGACACCTCTGCCAACAGACACATACTCCTTGAGGCGAAGCTACACCCACCAACACACGCTCCCTCATGTGCAGAGACGGGAGAACTGGCAAACACGCAATTACCCAGCCCCGCCCGCCACCCCCGCTCCCGTCCCCCAACCCCTCCTCTTCCCCTTCCTTCCCCCGGGGCTCCCCTCCGCCACCAAGGCCACCCTGGAGCTGCCCTGGGCTCTAATCTGCAGGGAACTGGGGGCGGCTCAGAGAGCGGGAGGGCAGGGGGTGGTGAGGGGCGTCTGGGTCTGAGGCATGAACCCTGGGAAGCCACCTGCCCTCCTCCAAGCCCACACCCTCCCCACAAAGAAGCCTCCTCCGCAACTTGTCCTTGCCGCAGCCTGGGCACGATGGGGTCTCCGTGCCCTGACAGTTCCCTGTGGCACTCTTGGGTTCCATTGGCTGCCTCAAGGAGGCGCTCTGTGCCCTCAGTCTCTCCAGCCATCAGGTCAGCGGCTCCCAGGGCTGGCCCCTGCCACTCCCCCCCATAATCCGCCAGTACCCTACCCTCAGCAGGCACCTCTCTCCGCTCAGCTCTGCTGCCCCTGACATGCGTAGGGTGTGGGGGCCCCATCCATGGCAGAAAGGCCCCCTCCCCAGAACAGACGATCAAGAGTTCCTTCCTTCCTCCTTTCCCAGTCGATCACCATCTCTTAGCCCCTGATTAAATCCTGCCCCCTTTGCAGCCTTCACTTCTCCCATTCATCTCCTTGGCCCTGGTGTCTTGCCCTCACCCCTCTCCTCCCTGCCCCCCACCCCATCCCACACCGCCCCCCCAGGCCCCTCAGAGCTTTAATCCCTCCTGCTGCTGTGCAGCCTTATCTGCTCCCAGCAGCTTTCGCTGCTGCAAAGCCCTCTCCCCCTCCTTCTCCATATCTCCCCCTCCTTTCCCGGCTCTCTCTGCTCTCTGGCCAGCACCCCCTTCCTGGCCAGCCTGTCTCTGCCACTCAGGCCCCCATCGTGGCTCCTGGCTGACCCCAGATCTGCACCCCAACGCCCTTTGCCCTCTCCTCTCTCCGGCCTCAGCTGCCTACCCACTCCCACCGTGCCTCTTCCATCCCAACCCTCCCCGCAGGCCTCACAGACTTTGTTAGTTTCTGGCCAGCCAGGAGTTTTCATCTCTTCTTCCTGCCCTCCCTTTCCTGCTACCCACCCCACCATCCAGTACCTGGTCCCCTGCAGTCCCAGTGACCCATGGCCTCGGCTTGGGAGCATCCGAAAGGGGATGGAGGTGTTGGTGTGAGACACAGGAGAGGGTGCTGGGCCGGCTCACCCTAGGAGGATGGGGGCAGGAGGGGGCTGCAGAGATACTGGCCCACGGTGGGGGCAGGGCCTGGTAGTGGGACGCTAACCCTCTTCAGTTGCCTCAGATCACGTTCGGGCCTCCCCACCCCCTTCGCTGGGACTCTCATTAACCGCTTCTCCTGCCTCGTCCACAGCATAAATAACCCAGATAAATCAGCCGCCGTCCGCCCCCCGCCCCTCGGCCCCCGCACAGCCCGTTTGTCACCGCTGCTCGCTCACCAGCCAGGCTTGGCGCGGCCCCGGCCCGGCCCCCCCATCCTTGTCCCTTCCCACCCACGTCTGTCCCACACTGGCTCATCCCTTGATCCGCACCAGGGCCAGGTGTCTGGGCTGGGGAGGGTGACCAGGGGGTGTCCCTGAGAGCAGGGGAGACTGGGGACTGTCTACGAGAACGCTGTCTAGGAGTTTGGGGGTCGTGTAGTTTATGAGTAGGGCCAGCCAGCTTGGGGTTCCCTGTGCTGAGAAGAGGCTTCCTTGGAGCCCCCCAAGTTGGATCCTGGGAGGTCTTCAGGTATCCCTTGGCAGCATTTTGCCTCCTCCCAGGCCCCTAAGCCAAGGAATGCTGCTCTCCCAGTCACCCCCTCAGCCTCTGCCCCCCATTCCCGGTGCCCTGCCTAGTCACTCCAACCTCCGCCTGCCAGCCCATCTACCACTTTCTTTCTCGCAGCGGGAAGCCTAGTTCATTCCCTGGGGGGTAGAGGTGGGTGGAGATTGGACCGGGAACAAACCTGGGGAATGGGGACAGTGAGAGGGTTCAGGAGCCCTGGCTGGGGCTTCGAGTTCTGACCCTGCAACATGCCCTCCCTGCACTCCCAGCCCCCCTTGCCCACACCCAGCTCAGGTCCTGGCGGACCACATTTGGCCCTGATGCTTCACTGCGAGGGGCAGCTGGTCCCCCGGGAGTGGGTGGGGGCAGCAGGGAGGGGTGGGGGAGCTTGGGCGCAGGGCTGGGGTGGGGGTGGGGAAGAAGCTGGGCCGGGCCCCAGGGACCAGCTGGGCAATGAGCCGGGGAAGCAGCCGGGAGGCTAAATGAGGGAGATTATCACCCAACTGCAGCCGGGCAGAGAGGGAGGCAGGCAGGGAAGCGGGGAGAGGGAGGGGAGAGGGGACGGGCCAGAGTCGAAGAGGGTACAGAGGGACCGGGAGGGGGCCGGAAAAGACTGGAGAGGAGGGAAAGGTCAAGAGATGAGCTGGAAGGATGGGGGGCGCCCACTGAGCATAACCACATTCCTGGAGGTCTATAAGGCTGGATAATGGGGACTTAGGGACAATTGGAGACGGCTGGCTGTGGGGCAATGGTGGGGTGTGCGTGCGGCTAACCCTCCACATCCCAGCAGCCTGGGGCTCCCCTCACAACCCCCCACCCCCTGCTCCCCCATACACAGTTACCACCCAGCTTCATTCCTTATAGAGGTTGAAGGCTGCCTGCCATCCCTCGGGAGGAAAGAGGGTGTGATTTGAGCCATGATGAAGGCCAGTATGTTGTGGGGAGAGTGTGACCCCGAGATCTCAATGGATGGCAGGGGAATTCAGGGATAGTACAGAATCCAGGACAGCAGCGGGCGCTGGGGGGAGCTTGGGGGGCAGCTCCCCGCTTTCTTGGCAGAGCCCCAGACTGAAATAACCTTAAAAAAGCAATTAAATCACCTTTTAAAAAAAACCCAGTAAAGAAAAATCAATATTGGGAGAAAGGGGAAGAGAGAGAAGGATGGGGAAGAACAGTGGGGAGAGCTCTGGAAAGGTCTGGAAGTCTACCAGGGAGGGAAAAGCATGGGAGGGGGCTGTCTGGGCATGGGGCAGAAAGAGGGGGGCTGTCTGTGGTCACTTGGACAACCTTAGAGCCAACTCAGCAGCTGCTTCCAATGCCAACCCCACTCTCCTCTCTGGGACTCTGTGTCCCAGCCAGATGCAGCATGTGACCCCAGGGGTCTTATCGGCCTGTCCTGGGGAGTCAGCTGACTCAGACTCATCCAGGCCTGTGGGGACACCCAGGTGTGGGGCTCCTGAGGAAGCCACTCTGCTGAAAGGCTAGGGACAACCTAGGCGGGGCACCACACATGGCCAGGACTGTGTATGGGGCAGGCTCCATGCTGGGGCAACCCTGATAGGGCCTGACCTGGCCTTGCAGCCAGTGTGGGCAAAGTGGCTCCCTGCCAGCAAGGGAGCTAACCCTGGGTCTCTCCCCTGGGGCCAGGCCTGCCGCAGGTGGCGGGGTGGCCGCAGGGGGCGGGGTGGCCGTTGGGCAGCGGGTGGACCTCGGGCTCTAATCCCCAGCAGCTGCCGTTTCCCTCAGATCGATTCCCTTCTCACTTTTTTTTCAGCTGCTGGTTCCGCGGCTTGGATCGATGGAGCCGCCTCCCTCCGCCCTTCTGAGCTTCCTCTCCCTGCTGCTCATTAGCGCCCCGATTAATCAGCCCCCCTTTCCTCTAGGGGACAAGTGCTTCCTCCCCCGTGAGGGCTCACGCTCTCACATGGCCCCCAGAGCATAAGCGGCTCATCCTTGCCACCCCCCCCTTGGGGGCACCGACTGGTGCTTCCCCCTGGCCAGCCCACAGAGGCTCCAGCCCTGCTGTGATGACTGCCCACATGCCTGCTTCCCCTCCACAGGAACACAGCAGCCCCCCGTGCCCCCCAGCCCCGGGCTCCCCTGCCCCACTCTGCCAGGTGGTCGGGCACCCCTTGCATCTGCTTCGTCAGGACAGCACTCCCTCCCACTGGAGCCCAGCACATCTCTCCGCTCCCTTCCACACCCCCACGGGGCTCTTCCTCCCCCTGCAACGCACACCTGCTCCCCCTACATATGAGAGCCCCCGACATCATACCTCCCCTGTGCTCCCCAGCCTGTTTACCCAGCACCCCTCTCCCCACGTCTGGTTGTGGCCGGGGATTTGGGGAACATTTGGGGAAGCAAAGTGGCCACAGATGTGAAAGTCAGCCAGGGCACTCTGTCCCAGATGCATGAGTGACTGAGGCTGGGGTTGCTGGCACAGCGAGGGAGAGGGCAGCCGTTCTCCCAGAGGGGAAGGGGCATGGTGGGTGCTGAAGTTGGGAGCAAAGCTCTAGGGAAGCCAGAGAATCTTGGACTCATGGTTGTCCCTTGGTCTGTCTTGTCTCCCTCCTCTCCCTTCCCCTCCCCTCCCTCATTCAAACAAGTGGCTCTCTCAAGGAGTTTCTGGAAGCTGCGTGAATGGGGTAGTGGGATCAGGTGGTGTCTGGGTGCTGGAGTCAGGGAGGCCAGGAGGTAGGGGACAGAGTTGGCTGACCCCTCCTCGGGCATGGTCCAGAAAAGTGGCAAAGAGTGAGCTGAGGACTGGGTGCAGCACTCTTCCCTGGGTGGCCAAGGAGTGGGGACATCTGGGGACCCCAAGAGTGGCTAGGGTGTAGCAAGAGTTTAGGGGGCAGCCCCATCCTGGGATCCCTGTCCTGGGCCAGGGGCTGCCCCCTCCCCTGGCTTGGCTCCTGCCGCCCATGCTGCCGGTGAAACGCTGTTGACATGTCCTGAATTATTAAGCACGGGGTGGGCTCCGGAGCACATGCTGAGCGGAGCGGCTGGGGCTGCGCGGCGTGGCGGAGCAGCGCTCGCTCCCTCGCTCACTCTCTCGCTTGCAGGGACACACGCAGGGGCTGACAGCTGTGCTGGTGCTGATAAGGGAAGCCACAAGGAGACGATCGAGGAGAGAGACAAGCGGCAGCAGAGGCAGCAGCGGCAGAGGCAGCACCAGGGCTGCGGAGCTGCTGGGAGTGGGAGTGACTCCCCCACCTCGGGCCCCCACCCTGTCCCCATCCTCCTCCCGCTTGCCCTGAGTTTAGAAGAGCAGCCGCTGCCACCACCGCCACTCCGGAGGGCACCAGGGCTGCTGGCTAGGGAGAGACAGGGGCAGGGAGGCTCTGGCCAGTCCCAGCAGCCGGGGACAGATGCCGATCGAGATTGTGTGCAAAATCAAATTTGCTGAGGAGGATGCGAAACCCAAGGAGAAGGAGGCAGGGGATGAGCAGAGCCTCCTGGGGGCTGCTCGGGGGGCAGCAGCCCCCCGGGACCTGGCCACCTTTGCCAGCACCAGCACTCTGCACGGGCTGGGCCGGGCCTGTGGCCCAGGCCCCCACGGACTGCGCAGGACCCTGTGGGCACTGGCCCTACTCACCTCACTGGCTGCCTTCCTCTACCAGGCGGCCGGCCTGGCCCGGGGCTACCTGACCCGGCCTCACCTGGTGGCAATGGACCCTGCTGCCCCAGCCCCAGTGGCGGGCTTCCCAGCTGTCACCCTCTGCAACATCAACCGCTTCCGACATTCGGCACTCAGCGATGCTGACATCTTCCACCTGGCCAATCTGACAGGGCTGCCCCCCAAAGACAGGGATGGGCACCGTGCTGCCGGCCTTCGCTACCCGGAGCCCGATATGGTAGACATCCTCAACCGCACTGGCCACCAGCTCGCCGACATGCTCAAGAGCTGCAACTTCAGTGGGCATCACTGCTCCGCCAGCAACTTCTCCGTGGTAAGTTCTGCCAGCTGGGCCGCCTAGCCTGGGGTAGCCAGAGGCCAGGGGGCGGGGAGGAGCGGTGGCAGTGGTGTGCAGGGGCATCCTCAACAGGGCTTCCCTTCCTTCCGCCACCAGAGGCTGGCCTCGTGTCTCCCCCGAGCCTGGCGTTTCCCGCTGGCTTCCCAGCCGTGGAGCAGTGGACGCACAGGGGCTTACCCCCAGGGCTGCTGCTCCTCTTCCTGGTTTGGCTGCAGCTGCAGTGTCCAGCTCTGGGGCAGGGTGTCCTGGGGGCGGGCCCAGGTGTCCTGGAGCTGGTGAGCATGCAGGGAAGGGACTCACCATCCCAAGGCCGGATCAAGTGACTCCCACTTTTCTCTTGTTCCCCTTTTCTTCTGAGGCTACTGGATTCTTCTCCCCACCAAATGAAGGTGATGGGGAGGGGGTGTTTGGGGGGCTCCAGCTAGGCAAGAACTTAGGGCTGCCTCCTGGGGAGCTGGCCCGGCAGGCAGGCTGGAGAGAGCCGGTCCTCATGCACACTGGGTGCCAGTGTCTCTTCTCTGGCCCTGTGTGTCTCTCACACACCCCCTTCACAGACTCCCTCACACATCCCTCTTTCATTCTGCCCCTCCAGCTCTCCCGCAGGCCAGGCCCCCTCCGCTCCCCTGCCCAGCCCTGGCTCTGGCACTGGGAATCACTGGTGCACTCTCATGTGCATAACTCACCCTCACCGCTGCCCTGGCACGCGCGCACACACACATCTACTGCTCGGGGACACAGTTTCCCGCACACACACTCGGTGTCCCTGTCACGACATTCATGTGCACACCTGCACACCCACACACCCAGAGAGCTACTCGTCTCCTTGCCCATATCCCAGCTCTTGCCTAGCTGCCAAGGACACGCTGTGGCTGCCATCCCCTCTGGTGACACCCCTGCCCCCATCTATCTCAGTTGTTGCTCCCCATGCGGGGACTGCTGGCGCCATCTCGCCATCTCTCACCTACGCGTGAACGCAAACACACCCTTAGCACGCCTCCCACGGTCAGGTGTGTGAGGGGGGTGGGTGTGTCTTGTATGCTGTCTGTCTGTCTGTCAGTGCTCCATTCACCCACAGTCACAGGGTATCTAGTATTCATGGTGCTTGAGACACCTGCCCCCCATCCACGGTCTACTCCTAGCATTGTGTGTGTGTGTGTGTGTGTGTGTGTGTGTGTGTTTTCATCCTTGTTACCACTGTCCAGTGCATATGCAAATGCACGGTGTCAACATGGTGCCCGCTCCAGCCCAGCCTCCAGCAGCCAGCCCCAGTGATGGGGAACCCTGCCAGGTTCTCACTCCCATGCCACCTCAGTGTCACCAGGGAACATGCTCCAACTAGGCTCCTGGCCCCCACCATGCCTGCAGTGTCTGGGGCTTCCTGCCATTGGGTGGAGGAGTTAGGTAGAAATACAGGGACAGGGAGGAGAGGATTGTCCAGGGACAAGAGTCAGGGGGCATTGGTCTATCGTCCAGATGTACACTCCTTCTCCTCGGAAAAAAATCACTGCTCCCCAAAGCCAGGGCTGAGAGAGTCCCCAAGGAGGAGGTGGGATGTGGGGTGTGAGTGTGGCCTTTGGGATCCATGGGGCTCCTCTGTCCTACTTGTGTTGGGGGCTGGGCAGAGCCCAGTCTCAGCAGGTGCTGTTGGGGCAGAAATCAATGGGGCCTTTGTGTCCCTGAGTGAGAGTTTGTGTCTCAGGCCCTGGTTGGGGGTGGGCAGGAAAGGGGAAGGGTGATATGACCTGAGTGAGAGGGAAGGGGAGGAAGGGATGGAGGGGTGCGGAAGTACAGGGGGAGGCAAAGCGCTCCTTGGCTTCCAGAAAAGCAGGAGGGACCTGCAAGATACAAGAACAGGGAGTCCCTCGGAATCCTGGGGATGGCTGGGAGGAGTGAGGGTGGATTTCCCACAGCACCTTGGGTACCCTGGCGCTGGAGAGAGGAGGAGTGTAGAAGTCTGTGGCTCACAGCTCGGCTAGGGCAGGACAGTGAGGGGAGGAGGGCAAAGCCAGCACCAGAGGCAGGAATTCCCCTGCGGGATTCCTGCTCTCCATGTCCCCAGCCCAGTCTGGTACCTCTGCCCACACCTTCCCCATCTGCTGAGTGCAATGCTCCCTTGTGCCTGGCATTCTCGGGCTAAGTCTGCAGCAAATTCACCAGGGTCTGGAATTATGGGTTGGGATGGGGGCCCATGATCCATGGCAATGGGGAAAGTGGGGTGTATTGTGGGGCAAGGCAGAGAAGGGGCATGCAGATGAACACGTGGGGTCTCTCATGAGGACTCGAGGTCCATAATCCACTGTAGTGAGGACATGGAGTCCATGATGGGGTCTATGGTGGGGAGATGGGTACGTGAACCAGTGGTGGGAGCCCCCCAGGGTGGTGAGATGGTCAGAGATAGGCCAGGCTTCAGTAAGGGACTGGTTTGTGTTTTCTGTTGCTTTCCCTGTTTCCTCCCTCCCACTCCCCACTCTGCTGTGACCTTTCCTCTGGAATCCAAGTTAATAAATGTCACATTTTCCAGCCTATTTTTACTCCGGGTAATGCACCCTCCCCCAGTCCCCTCTGCTGCTGCTCTTGCTTATGTTACCACTGCAATCGCTCTCCCCCCACGCTCACTAATATCCCCTCGTCTACTCCCAATCAGTCAGCTGATCAATCGACATGGGGTTCTGTGTGCCTACTGTGTGTTGGGCTCCCTGCTCGGAGCTGTGGGGGACAGCAAAGAAGGGAAGCCCTGTCCCCAGTCCCTGTCCTCAAGCAGCCTATAGTCTTGTGGTGGAGCGGGCACAGGGATACTCAAAAGCTTAAGCAACCATGCAAGAGTTAATCAGCCATGCAAGCAGTGCCATCAGGTGTCAGGATCAATTGCCAGACAAGGTGCAGGGATACGAAGAGCCCAAGTTCAGAGAGAGAGGCCACTCTGGGCTGAGGAGCGCTGGAAAGGCCTAAGGGCTGAGACAGTCTGCAGAGGAGGGGTCGGAAGAGGGGAGAGGGCCCTGGGTGGTGGTGGTGGTGGCGTGTCTCCCTCTCCACCCCTGCTAGCTCCAGCTAGCTCACCTCAGCCCTTCCCTTTCCCTCTCCCCTTCTTACTCAGTCTCATACCGAGCCACTCCTACCTATGCCTCCTACTTTTACCACCACCTCTATGTCCCCCACTCCACCTTGTAGCTGGCTCTCCCTTGCTCCCTGTTTCCTGCCACCGTCTACCCCCTCACCCCCATGCTCCAAGCCCAGCCATAATTTCCCCACTGTAGCTTGCGCTTAGCCTGCCCTCTTACTAGGAGGCAGAAAGCACTTTCTCCTTAGGCTTGTTTCTTTAGCTGTAAAATGCAAGGGTGGCTCTCACATTCAGCATCTCTCAGCTAGGGACTGTTCACTAGAGTGGCCCACTGTGTGGGTTCTAGAGCTGCCTGACCCCCTAGATTTGAACCTTCATTCTGCCCATTAAGCTATGTGGCCTTGGGGAAGCCAAAAAAAAAAAAAAAAAAAAACCTCTGTGAGCATGTCTGTGTATTTGTTAAATAGGATATTAGAAACTAAAAATTTGGGGTTGTTGTGAGGAATCAAGAGATGCTTGTAAAGAGCTTAGCACACTGCTTGGCATGCACATGGTACACACTCTGTGTCAGCTGTAAGAAATGCCAGCACCCTGGCCGGGTGCAGTGGCTCATGCCTGTAATCCTAGCACTCTGGAGGCCAAGGCAGGAGGATCGCTTGAGGTCAGGAGTTCAAGACCAGCCTGAGCAAGAGCAAGACCCTGTCTCTACTAAAAATAGAAATAATTAGCTAGAAACTACTAAAAATAGAAAAAATTATGGGCGTGGTGATGCACACCTGTAGTCCCAGCTACTTGGGAGGCTGAGGCAGGAGGATTGCTTGAGCCCAGGAGTTTGAGGTTGCTGTGAGCTAGGCTGACACCATGGCACTCTAGCCCAGGCAACAGAGCAAGACTGTCTCAAAAACAAACAAACAAAAAAAACACCGCCTCAACTCCTGGCTGTCTTTAACCTGACAGTTCCCAGCACTACCTACTGGTTTCTGACCCATGCACTGGCATTACTGCTACCATCTGTCACCTAGTCTTCCCCTGCTTTTGACCCTCTGGCCCACACCCTCCTCTGCCCTGTTCTAGCATCCCCATTCTATTCAGCCCGCCCAAATATGCACACACATGTGCACAGGTGCAGGAGTGTGTACACACGGTCTAGATCAGTGCTGGCCAAGAGAATACTCTGTGATGACAGAAGTGTTCTGTGTCTGTGCTGTCCAACATGGTAGTCACTAGCCACATGTGGCTAGTGAGCGATTGAAATGTGATTAGTGTGACAGAAAATGAATTTTAATTCAAATAGCCACATGTGGCTAGAGGCTGCTGTCTTGGACAGCACAGCTCTCCATAGCCCTAGGAATGAGGTTTAGACTGCCTGGGTAGGGCCAGGCTGGGAATTACAACGGGGACCAAAGGATATAAGGTAATGGCTGCAGGCTGTGATTAGAAGTCAGGCTGTCTACTCTCGGGGCTGAGGTCTCAGGTTGAGCTGAGGTCAGGGCCTGAGTCTGGGGGCTGGGGTCACTGGGGTGTCTGGAAACACCATGTGAGCAATGGTACCTTTCTTTCCAGGTGCAGGACATGACCTTGGTCCTTTATATTCTACTGTCTGTAAACTTGAGGCATGGGGGAGGTGGAGAAGCCCTGAAGAGGCTGGGGTAGGACCCAGCCGCTCTCCATGGGGTCCTCAAGGGTCCAGACAGCCCCTGGAGGGCCCTGTGGGTGCCTCACATCCCCTCTGGGCTCTCAGGCTTCCCTCCCCCTCCCGACCCTTCTTCCCCACACGCTGGTGACTGCCGTGACTATTAATCACTCGCCCTGTTCTCTTCCTCTCTACTAATCAGGCACAATTAGACAAGGCCTCTTCCAGCTGGGCAGTCCCCCTCCCTGCCCTCCTCCCTCCTCTGCCAGCTCCACCCAGCCACCAGCCAGGACAGCTCCCAGGCAAGGGGAACAGCATGCAAGCCCTCTATCACTCTCTGGCTGTCCCGGCCCCTAATTTGGGGACCCCAGCACCCCCTCCTTCCATCCCAGTTTTCTCCTTAGCCCTTTCTCTTCCCTGGTGTGGTCAGGCCAACACCGACAGTCTCTGCCCCTCCACCGCCTGCCCTTGGCCATGGGAAGAGCTGCTCCACACTCCTCCCCAACTCCATACTTTTGCCATTGGGTCAGAGAGTCTAAGGCTACCCCTTGTCCCCTTGGCTCTGGAAGGAAAGGGGTTCTCCCTGAGGTTGGTCCAAGCCTCTTATCTACCGCATGAGCTTAACTCTGACCCCCACCCCCTGTCCGGCCCTGTGTCCCCTCTGGTCCCATCTTCTGAGGCATGATTCTCGAGCACATTTAGTTCAACATCTAGTTCAGGGTTGATCCTGCCTTCCGGAGCAGGTGGGTCAGGTCAGCGAGGGCACACAGTAGGGTGTGAGGGGAACTGAGGATCACTCAGCCTTGCAGGGGGCAGCCACTGCTGGGCTCCAGCTACCCGTTGCCCTATGCGAGGGAGTCAGTGTTGGTGGGTTTTGTCAAAAGCAGCTCCCCATTCCTGATCCTTCCTGCCCCCCAGCCTGGACCTGGCAAAAGCAGCCCTGTTGCCTTTTGTCAAAAGAAGCTCCAAATGTTGATTACTTTAAGAAAACTTTAACTGATTTTAAAAATACTGGAGACTGCCTACAACTCACAGATTGCAGAACCGGGTGTACCCGCGGTCCCCACCTCCCTCCCAGACACTGGGTGCTGTCCCCCAGGCCCTCCTGGAGGGGGCGCTCTCGGCCTGGCTGCTTTGGCGGTGGAGTTAATAAAAGGGAATTTAAATGGCTTGGCCCAGCAGGGATGGGCAGGGACTGTGACAGTCACAGAGGGCTGGTCTTCAAGGGCAGTGGGGAGGGCATGAGGGACGTGCCCCACCCAGCCCCACTCAGCAGCCCTGTGGCCTCTTCATTAATCAGGAATCAGCCCCGAGCTGGGCTCATTATCAGCTCAGCTTCTCACGGCACTGCCGGAAGACGCTGATTAGCATTTGAAGAAATGGCCCCTCGTCCGGTCCCCCTCCGATCCTCCCTCTTTCTCCCCAACCCGTGCTCCTTTCTGAGCCCCCACCCCTGCCCTTCTGCTTCCTGGAAGGAATCTGCTCCCTCTTGTGGCTGGCGGCAGGGCGGCCTCTGCGAGGTCCAGTCTGGGGCAGAAAGGATCAGGAATGGGTGGGCAGGAGCACGCCAGGAGCACTGGCAATGCCGAACCTCACGGCTTCTCAGGTTGAGGCCCCTGAGTCGGTGGATCCTACTGGGCAGTTGGTAGGGAGTGAATGGGGGGTGGAGCCTGAGGGTGGTCACGGAGAGAGGGACAGCCACCCTGGAGGAGGGGATGAGAGGGCAGGCTCAGGCTGGCGCATTATCAGTGCTCCCTGCCCTTCCACGCTCTCCCTGCACCCCACCTCTTTCGAGCAGCTGGGCAGAGAAGGTGGGGACAGCCAGTACCAGGGGCAGGAGGCCTGAGGGGAGAAGACCTGGCAGGGTTTCAGGGCTTTGGGGGGCAAATCGTGTTGGAGACTTAGGGTCTTCAGAGCCATCCTAGATTGGGGGAGAGGGAGGAAAGAGGACAGGGACAAGCCTGACAGTGGAGACAGAAAGGTTCAGACGCTGTGTGTTTTCCAGGAAGGGGAGGCGGATATCTGTGCTTCCTCCCTTGGCTCCCAGGCTGGGGGCTGGCAGTGCTGGAAATCCAACCCCCTCCCCAAATGTTCACCATGCCCTTGGGACACCGTTGGTGTTGGGTTGGAGGGGGAGCAGTTCCAGAGAGATAGGCAGAGTCTGCAGCAGCCGAGGCAGCAGCGAGAGTTCAGAGAGGAGCCACGGGATGATTAAGGGGAAATGGAGGATTGATTTAGGAGGAAAGATTAAAGGAGCTAAATCCGTGGCGCTTGGCTCAGCGGTGACTAAGCGTGGACAGGATAATAGCTTACAAATGTGTGAAAGGTGTAAATACCAAACGGGGGGAGGGGAGGCGCTCGGCGGGCCAGGGGAGCGGGGTGAGCGGGGACGGGGGGCTGGGCAGGCCCCCTGGGAGGGCTGGGGACCCCTGGGCAACTGCCCAGTGGGGCTGGTTCCTCCACAGCGGGGGTGAGCCGGGGAGGGAAACGGGGTCTTTGGAGCCCCGGGTTCCCAGCAAGAGTGTTCCGTTTCTGGGGCGCGGCTTCCCGGGCCTCGTGCTGATCTCCACGTCTCACTCCCGCTCGGCTGGGGATCTGAGGTCGCGGGTTCAAATCCCACTCAGCAACCCCCGGCACCAGGCCTTTAAGCTGCCTCAGGCCCGCCAGCCACCCTGGCTCCGCAGCCGTCTGCCCGGGACCCCCGCCCGGCTGTCCGGCTCCCGCCCCCCTCGTCCCCCTCCACGGCAGCGGCGGGCGGCGGTGTCTCCCTCCGCGGTGGAAGCCTCTGGCGCTGCTGTGTGCGGAGGTCACTTTGCCGAGGAGCCGGGAGCCGAGGGAATGCAAATGAGGCAAACCCAGGGAGGAGAGCGGAGGAGCCCGGAGGAGACGGCAGGGAGGGCGCTCGGGCGCCGTGATGGATGCCTGCCCCGCGGGAGGGAGCGGGGGGCGGCGAGGCGCGCGAGCCGGTGGGTGCGGCCCCTGAGTACGGGTGGGCCAGGCCTGGCGGCCGAGCTGCGTGTGCGGGAGGGGGCGGGGCCGGGCACCCTGGCGGGCGCGCACCCACCCGCCCACCGCCCCACCCCGCCTTCTCAGCCCGCTCCCCTCAACTCCCGCCCGGCCGTGGGTGTGTGCTCCACGGGGTAAGCAAAACTCTTAACGAATAACTGCATCGAGGGGCGGGAATGTCAGGGAAGGACTTAGAATATTGCCGCCTGCAAAATTGACTTTCTAAGTTTTAAGGCCTAAGCGGCCGCTGCCTGAAAAACAGGTTTGACTGTTTACCTGGGTCCTGGAGGCCTGCTTCCTCTCCCGTGGAAACGCGGCGCACACCTGGGACCACAGCGCTCTTCCCGGGCCCCTCGCCCTCCCTGGCTGCGAGGGCTGGGCCTCAGCCCGGAGCTGCCCGGCCTCCGCCGCCCGCTTCCCTTTCACCTCTGCTCATACATTTACATCTGAACAAACACTATGGAGTGTTGCCTCCCGAATCCACCTTGGGGAGGAAGTGGCCCTGAAAAGCCTCCGGTGGCAGAGGAGACAGTGGAGGTGTGTTGACCACATGGTAGGGGAGTGGGGCCCCTGCACGCACGTGTAAAGCCAGGCCTGCTGAGGGGGATAGTGTATTCCCCCTCTGTCTTGGCTGCGACGTGATCTGATGCCCTTCCTGGGTGGGACAGTTGGCTTGATCAAAGGCATTTTCCCTGACCCTCCAGGCCAAATTGAACTCCTATTCTACCATTGTGGCCTTGGCTGGGTCACCCCGTTATAATGGATCACAATTAGTAACGATCTCTATTCCTGCGACTGCTGGATTTGTGTGTTTTGGATTTGTGTGTTTCGTTCTCTGCTGTAGACCTGACACTTAGAACATGCCTGGTGCATGGTGTAGGTGCTCAGTACACACAAGGAGACAGCAAACTGCTTGAGGGCAGAGACTGTTTTGTTCTGTTGCATCCCCAGCATCAAGCACAGAGCCTGACACATTGTACATGCTCAAAAAACAGTGTTGAACAACTAAGTGTTGTCTGAACACCCATCATTTCTTGAGCACCTACTATTTGAAGGTGCTGTGTGCCAGGTGTGTATCACACGGTGGCTGCATACAGACTCTAGGCCAGACTGCCTGGTCCCTGGCAGGTTCCTTACCCTCCCTGTGCCTCCATTATCCTATCTGTAAAATGGGGATGATAGGAGTACCTCCACTACAGGATTTTTGTGGGGATTAAGGAGTTAATTTATATAAAGCGCTTAGAACTGTGCCTGGTGTGGAGTAAGTAAATGTTAGCTGGTGCTGTTATGCACAGTATCTCTTTCCTCATAACACTTTGAAGGGCGCCTGTTGTTATTTCCGTTTTACAGATGAAAAATGGAGCATCAGAGAGGTTAATTGACTAAATCTGAATCCCACAGACTTAACTAAGGGCAAGGCCGGGACGTAAACTAGGTTGGGCTTTCCCTCTGGTGGGAGAGCCTGAGGGGTTCGCTCTGACAGCTCCATCCTCAAAGCAGCTGCACCGTCTTAGCAGGAAGCTCCATTGCTCCAGTGTCCTCCCTGCTCTCTGATCACCTACCATGCATCACTCTGAACTTATCTCTAATCCTCACACATACCCTTAGCAGGAGGCATTATCACTTCCCTTTTACGGAGAGCAAACCAAGGCTCAGAGAGTTTAAATCACATACATGCCCAAGGTTGTTTGTCCAAGGCTGGTGGAAGAGGCGGGATTTGAACCCTGTCAGGCTCCAAAATACATGCCCCTTTCCCCATGTTATGGGGCTTCTGTGTATCCATTTCTAGCACCACATACAACAATCTCTGCCCTAGCTTGGTTCATGTCAGCCTCCACAACACCTTTATTGCTAATATGGAGGCCTCGTGTAATGATTTCACTTTGTAAATGCCTTTCACATACTTCATCTCTTTTGAGACTTACAAGTACCCTGTGAAATAAGTAAGGCAGGAATTTCTGTCCCTACTTGACAGATGAGGAAACTGAGGTCCAGAGAAGTTGATAAATCACTTTGCTAACCAAAGTCACACAGGTTGTCAGTGGTGGAGCTGGAGCTGAGACTACCATCTACTGACTCCCAGGGAGGTGACCGAGGCTAGTGAACACAGCTGGGTTCCACTTCTGAATTTGCCTGTTTTCTATGTGCCCTGGGATATGTACCTTGCATCTCTAGGCTGTTTCTGCCTTTGTACAATGAGGGGTTCGACTGTGACCTTGAAGTTCTGACCAGCACAGACACCCCTGGTGTTTTGGGTTGATGCCATCTTTCTTTCTCTGCCCCTGGAGAGGATAGTGGAGGAGGAGGAGGCCTTGAACCTGAATACTGAGCCACCCCTGAATAAAACCAGGGCCTGGGAGCTGGCTGATAATCACAGTCCAGGGTAGATGAAGATGCACCCCTTCCACTCTCCACTCTGGACCCCAGGGCACTACAGGGGTTAAGAGGAGTTCATCGGGGGTGCCTAAGTGAGAGGCATAGGGATGGACCCCAAAGGGGAGGGCTGTTGGAATCTGGGGGATGGGGCTACAATGGAAAAGTTGAGGGGGGAGGTGCCAGGACCAGAGGCAGGGTGCCCAGAAGGCAGTGGAGATAACACCCAGGCCGCAGATTAGCTCTGGGATTAGCCTGGCCTCGAAGCTCCTGGCTGCTTTCTTATCTCCTAGAGGCCCAGGGCCATCTCCCCCCACAGCTCTGAGCCCTGGCCCTGCTAATTGCCTGTTAACCCTCTGGGCTCTGTGAGTGCAGGGAGGATGAAGGGGTGGGGAGAGCTGGGGGAAAATGCAAACTAGCCAGCCAGGGAGAGCTTTCTGGAGAAATGGTTGCTGTGGATAGATGGAGCTTTGAAGTCTGAGAGAAGCCACTGCTGCCCACTCAGAGGAGCAAGCCCTGGACAGATGTCTCCCGACCCCTGATCAGCGTCTCAGGCACACCCAGAGAGAGGCCAGGGAGAAGGAGGGAGGAGGGTACCTGGAGAGGGGTTCCTGGCATGGTGGCTGGTGGTGGTGGTGACCTTAGGCCCAGGGAAAAGTCTAGGAGGAGGGCAAGAGACAAAGATGACAGTCAGACAAAGGGGTGGCCGGAGAGGAAAGCAAATGGATAGAGATGCAGAGGGTAAGGGTCAGAAAGGCCAGGGGGCTTTCAGGCCTACAGGCGAGAAAGACTGGCCAAGGGGTGGATGGGCTGACAGAGGGCAGGGGACAGAGAAACAGAGTCCAGTGGACAGTTGAGCAGGTGCTAGGGGCTGATAGGCCGGGGGGTGCAGGAGGACTTGAGAGAAGCACTGAGATCAGCAAGCAGAGGCCAAGGAGCCAGACAGACCCAGGCCGGGAGATGGTCAGAGCGGGACGGGCAGAGGCTGGCCAGAAAGAAGGTGGTGCAGGGGTCTGAGGGTCTGCATGCAGTATGTGGTCCTATCTAGGAGCTGGCCAGCTAGGGTCCACAGGGGCTCCCGCAGGCCCCACTGTCTGGCAAGGGCTGGGAGGGTGGGCCTGAGAGCTCAGGCAGAGAGTGAGCGAGGGCCAGACCAAAGGAGGAGGTCTGAGATGGGGACAGGGCCAGTGGTGGGGGATCTGGAGATAGCCCCTCTGCCACCAGGGCACTCCTTGGCCCAGGACCTTCCCCTTTCCTTGACTGGGTCCTGGACTCCCAACTCCTGTGCACACACCCTCCTTCTGGGCCAGTCCGTGGGGAAGGAGCAGCGGCTGGCCAGTGGGACCTTGTGGCTGAGCTGCCGTGCCGTCTCCATGGAAGAAGCTCTGGGCTGTGCCGCCACCGGAGTTCTGCCACTTAGGAGCTGCTTGGCCCAAGGACCGTCTCCTGGGCAACGCTGTGCTCTGCCCAGCAGTTGGGCCTGACCCGGGCTGTGCAGGTGGCCAGGTTCTGCCAGTGTGGCCTGTCCTTTCTCTGCAGCGTATCCGTCAGACCCAGACAATTCCACCCACCTACCTCCCTTCATCACCCCCACTCTGCACAACCACTTCAAGTACTTGAGTGCCAGGTAATCCCTCCCTCCCCAGCCAGGTATTCACTTTGTCCTGTATGTGGCTGGGCTCAAGGCCATGCAGCATGTGTCTGTGTTTATATGTTAGAGGTGCCAGGTAGGGAGGCTGCCCCACGTCCCCCAGGGTCAGGAGCCTCCAAGAGTCATCTGTTCACTAAACGCCCACCTAGTGTTTTATAAGCACGTTCTGTGCTTTGACATGGAGCTCAGTTCTGTTTGAATCTCAGCCGTCATTTAGTTGCTGGGGTGCCCTTAGCCAAGTCACTTTTCCTCTCTGAACTTCCATCACCTCATCATTAGATGGGGAAAACAATACTTACCTCATGTGGGTTTCTTGGAGGCTCAAAGGAGAAAGGAGATCAAAAGCACCGATCACAGACCTGGTACAAAGTGGGGACGTTTGTTAGTGTTCACTCTCCTTCCCCCCACTGCACGCCTCCTTCTGCACATCCCGCTGGGTTCTGGGGGTGCCTAGAGGGAAACAGGACTCCCAGCTTCAGGGAGTTCACAGTCCCATGACACTGCCTGGCAGTCAGGGCTCTGCCAAGGTGGTGCTGAGGTACACGAGTGAGCATCTCATAACCCGGCCCCCCGTGCAGCCCAGGCCTTGTTTAGCCTCTCAACTAGAGCGTACACGCAAAACTGGCTGTGTCAGCAAGAGCTGATTCCAGCATCTTCTTGGCTCGAAATAGGAAAAGGTTGGGTACTTTCAGATTTCTGCAAATACTTATACATTCCTCCTGTCTGCCTTTCCCACACCACCGGGGACCCAGGAATCTTGCACCCAGCCCACTTCAGGGTTCCCCCACCTCCAGTGGCATATCACAGCACGGGTCTAGAATCAGGCTGTCTTGCGGGACTCTTGCCCCTGCATCTAGCATCTTTCTGCTGAAAGTGGTCCAAGGACCAGCAGGTAGTTAGAAACACAGGCTCTCAACCCTGTCCACCCCCACCCCACCACCTGCATCTATTAAATCAGAATCTTTTCTTTAAAAAGATCCCTCAGTGATTTGTGTGTACATTAAAGTTTGAGAAGCTCTGATCTTGGAGACATTGGCAAATCAGCTGAACTCTCTGAACCTCAATTTCCTCATCTGTAGAATGGGGAGATAATAATACCTACCTCATAGGGTAGTTGTGAGGATTCGACTAGATAGAGCATGTTAAGCAGTGCCTGGGGCATACTGAGTGCTCCTGAACTGTGGGTAACACCCACTTCTGCTCCAGAGATGTCCACACAGCAGGGAGTGGGGCAGGAGTAATACAGACAGGTGGGAGGTATGGGGGGAAGGAGAGGAGGGAAGGGACAGGTGAGGAGTTAAGAGGCAATAGATGGCCAGGTGTGGTGGTTTATGCCTGTAATCCCAGCACTTTGGGAGGCCAAGGTAGGAGGTTCGCTTGAGGCCAGGAGTTTGAGACCAGCCTGGGCAACATAGTGAGTCTCTATCTCTACAAAAACTTATAAAAACTAGCTGGGCATGGTGGTGTGCACCTGTAGTCCCAGCTACTGGGGAGGCTGAGGCAGGAGGATCACTTGAGCTCAGGAGTCTGAGGCTGTAATGAGCTAAGATCATGCCACTGCACTCCAGCCAGGCAACAGAGTGAGGTCCTGTCTCAAAAAATTAAACAAACAAGCAAACAAACAAAAACCCCAGTAACAACAAAAAAATAGGCAACAGATATAGAGAAGGAAGGGTGAGGAAGGCACAGAGAAATGGAGCAGAAGGGAAGGAGAAATAGGGGAAAAGAAAGGGATTGAAGTACATTCCTGTCTCATTTCATCTGGGCCGGGCTGGGGTGAGAGCTGGGTCCTGAGGGGGGGTAGGCTTGGGGTGGGGGATGCCAGCAGTGGGTGGTGGGAACAGCTTAAGCCTTGCATCTGGAAGAGTTCCACCTCTCCCACTCCCTAGCTGTGTGACTTTGGGTAGGTTGCTTCACCTCTCTGAGTTGCAGTTTCCTCTTTTTAAATAACTGGGGTAACTAAACCTACCTGATACCCGAGTTGCTGAGTGGATGAAATTGGGCAGCAGATGCCCCCGGTTCTGTAAACTCCAAGGTACTTTCTTTGTTATGCACGTGTTTTTGTCTTAGGATCCCGAGGCAGGGTAGTTGGGTGACAGAAGAACTGTGTGAGGGAAGGATCAGGGCTGCAGTCCCTGGAGCACTGCGGCAGGGTGGTCAACCCAGAAGGCGACAGCGGACTTAACCTTGTTCCATCAGATGTCTCCGGAGGACCCTGGGCTCTCAGAACTCTGCACGTTCACTACCCTCAACCCGGCCTCTCCCTGCCACATGCTCCCTCCGAAGCCAGGCAGCCAGGATACCTTTTCCCTTTAACACCGCCTCAAGCCATCTCTCCCGGCTTTTACCAGTGTAAAAATGTTCCCAAGGAGAGGGGCGAGGGAGCGCGCGAGAGTGATTGAGTGCGCCGACCCCGCGCCCCCAGGGAAGGTGCTGCCTGTGATGGGTTTGACCCAGGGGTTCGTCTCTGTGGGGTGGGCCTGGTAGGGGGGAACTAGAACCCGCCTCTCCCGCAACCTCTCCCCCACCCCTGCCGCTGCGCAACTCCTGGTGGCCGCTAAATCCCCAGCAGGAGCCTCGGCTTCCACCTCCGGGGCGTCAGCGCCATCTGCTGTCCACGCCGGGAACTCCCCGCAGAGGAAGCGGCGCTGGGCTTCAGCGCTTGTGCCCCAACACTGGGCCAGTTGCTGGGGACGCCAGACGGGCTCACTGACTGCTCCTGTGCAGCAGACACTCTGGTGGGGGAAGATGGACAATGGACAGGAGGCACGTAGATGGTCAAGATCATCTCAGGTCTTGATAAGTACTTTGAGCAAACCAGTAAACACGTGGGGGGGGCGGTGGATGGTGACACTGTGAACGTGGGTGTGTGGGGCATGAGTGTAACACTTAAGCTGTGGCTTCAAAAATGGACAGCTATCCATGCCAAGAGCTTGTGGCGGGGGGGGGGGGGCTTCCAGAAGAGGGTACAACAGCAATTGGAGCCCCAGGAGGAAAGGAGTCCAGATGTTTCAATTTGTCACAGAGATTTGGGAGGGAGGATGGGGGGCGTGGCAGGAAAGGCAGGCAAGGGTCACATCACAGGGAGACTTTCAGGCTACGGAAGGAGTGTGACTTCATTCTCTGGGAAATAGGAAGCCATTGTTGGGTTTTAAGTCAGGGGAATGGCAGGATTGTCTCTAAGCACTGCGACTGCTGTGGGGGAGGGGTGAGGACTGGGGACCCTTAGGAGGAGGTGATGGTGAGAGGGGGCTTGCTGGAGGCTTGAGGAAACGGGGTGGATTCTAAATGTATTTCAGAATTAGCCCAGGACTAGCTGTTGGATTGGATGTGGGGTAAGGGAGAGGGAGATTTCAGGGATTCTGACTTGAGAAATGGGGTAGACCGTTTACTCAGAGGAGAATGGTGGCAGGGGTGGGGGGACATAATTTGGATGGGTATCAAGAGTTATGCTATTGGTATGTTGTTCAGTCAGAGATGGCTTTGCATCGTCTAAGGGAGGATGTCAGTAGAAAAGATGGAACTCAGGGGAGAGGTAGGGCTGTAAATTGGTTGCTGGGATATGGGACAGGGATGTCCAGGCAGGTTCAGTGGCCCTCAGGGAGGACAGGAAAACTTGGAGTTGTCTTAGCTTCTCCTTCCATCTTCCCTCCTGCTCTCACTCCCACCCCAGGTCTATACTCGTTATGGGAAGTGTTACACCTTCAACGCCGACCCGCAGAGTCCACTGCCCAGCCGGGCGGGAGGCATGGGCAGTGGCCTGGAGATCATGCTGGACATTCAGCAGGAGGAATACCTGCCCATCTGGAGGGAGACAAGTACGCAGGCGGGAAAGGGACAAGGGCCAACCTGGGGACTCGGGCCCGGGATGGGTTTCCAAAGGTCCTCATCTCTGCTGTGCAGATGAGACGTCGTTCGAGGCAGGCATCCGGGTGCAGATCCACAGCCAGGAGGAACCACCCTACATCCACCAGCTGGGGTTTGGGGTATCCCCAGGCTTCCAGACCTTTGTGTCCTGCCAGGAACAGCGGGTGAGCACCTCCAGCTGGACCCTGGGTTGGGCACAGAGCCGCGCCTTAGGGCTCAGGGGGGGTGCTGACCAGACCTGCCCCCAGAAGCTCACAGCCCACCAGCTAGCTGTGTGGACTTTGCTGGGGCTGCAGACACTGAAGGGCTGGGTGGGACTCCTGGGCATGACCTCATCATGCCCCACCTCTGCAGCTGACCTATCTGCCCCAGCCCTGGGGCAACTGCCGGGCAGAGAGCGAACTCAGGGAGCCTGAGCTTCAGGGCTACTCGGCCTACAGTGTGTCTGCCTGCCGGCTGCGCTGTGAGAAGGAGGCCGTACTTCAGCGCTGCCACTGCCGGATGGTGCACATGCCAGGTGGGCACCCCACCCCCAGCCAGCTCTCCGTGCCACCCTGCCGGACTCCAGAGCCTCCAGAGGCAGGGCACTGCTCATGTGCACAGGCAGAATGCATGTGTACATGTGTGTATGTCTACATCTGTGTGAGTGTGCATGCGTAGGTGTTTGGGATTTTATATGTTTTCACATATGCATTGGGAATGCAGGCACGCATATGCTTGTTTGCATGTTAATATGTGTTTGTGTATGCATGTGCTCCTGTGCATCTGTGCTTGTATATTTGTCAGGCTTTGTGTGCATTTGCTCAAACACATGTATACAAACGTGTGTGTGCATACAAGTGTGCATATGTTTTTGTGCATATATGCATGTATGCATTTTCATGCTTATATGTATGAGTGTGTATAAATTCATCTGTATGTGCAAACATGCATATTTGTGTGCATTGGGTATGTGGTGGAGGAGAGAGAAAGGATTGTAGATTCCAGGAATAATTTTCTCTCCTTTCAGGCAATGAGACCATCTGCCCGCCAAATATCTACATCGAGTGTGCCGACCACATCCTGGGTCCGTGCTGCCTTCCCCCTCCCCTGCCTCTCCAGCGCCCTCTGCCTGTCTCTGTCCACCTTCTCCTCACTCTCTTGGCTCCTCTCCTCTCAATCTCTCCCTGGAGGGTTCTTCCTGGGGGTTGAGCCTTATCCCATACTTCAGTTGGGGGAGGTGGGGGTCTGAGGACTTCTGCAGGTGCAGACACTGGGTAAGTGGAGATAGCAGGGTGGGGGATTGCAGAGAAGCCAGGACTGGGAGTGAAGGGCTGGGCTGCTCATCTTGGTTCAGCTAATGAGCTCACCCTCGCGGAAAGAATGAAATGACTTCTCTCTTGGTCTCAGGAAAAATGCATTGGTGGCTATGGGTGTGGGTAAGGCAAACCCCATCTGCCCACAGGTCTCACCCGATCTCCAATTCATCCATCCATCCATCCATTCATTGATTCGTTCATCCAGACCTTTGCAGCCTGTGCTGGGTGCTGGAGGTGAGAAGGTGAGAGTGGGAGCAAGAGCGCTACCCTTGCAGAGCTCACAGTGCAGCAGGGCTGTGGACAGGCATTATGACACGGTGTGTCAGCTCTTGGATAGGAACCTCAGGGGTGCTACAAGGCCCCAACCTGGGAGAGCAGGGAAGATTCCCAGAGGAAGTGACATACTAGCTGAGGCTTGAAGGGTGGATAAGAGTCAGCCAGGTGCAAAGGAGGACATGTGCTAAAGACTTTGTGGCCAGAGAGAGTGCTGTGTCGGGGCACTGAAAGGCCAGTGTGGCTGGAGGGCAGAGAACAGGGAGAGAGTGGAAAGAGTGGAGGAGGGGCCTCAGGCAGGAAGGTGAGTCTGATGAGAGGTGGGGAGCGGTATAGGAGGGAAGGAGGACTTGAAGCCGGGGACTGGCCGGGTGCTCACTGCAGTAATCCAGATGTGCTGGGGCCCTGGGGATGCGTTTGAGAAGCTGGGCAGCAGAATCCCACATCCAGACCTTCTCTGTTTCCCATGCCACCTGCATCTGTCAAAGAAGTGATTGAAGAGTGTTGAATGAAGGAACGGACATGAACAGGGGTAAGGGGACCACCAGGCATGGTGAGAGTCCACAGAGCTAGCAACACCAGGGAGCCTTCACCCCTGTGTCCCCAGGCCTGCAGGGGTAGAGAAGGGGGGCTCTGTGCAACCCAGAGAGAGACCTGTGGCATCTGAGAGAGCCGGCGGACAGCAGCATGGCTGGAGGAATGCAGTGAGGAGGCTGAGGGAAGAAATACTCTGGTGTCTCTCCCCTCCCACCCTCTGATCCTGCTGGGGTCTCCCAAACCTGACCCAAAGGCACAGGACAAGGGAGTCTAGATGATGCACTTGGCAGAGATCAGGCTCCTGATCTGGGCCCCAGAGCAAGATGGAGGAGGGAGCAGAGTGGATCTGAAGGGACAAGCAGAGAAAACCCAGCACACCAAGCGTGTGAATCCTGTCTGCCCATTTGTTCTTCTGTCTATGTGCCCATCAGTCTGTCCATCTGTCCATCCATCCCAGCATCCTTTCCATGCCTCCTTGTGTGTCTGAGGTCTCATGTAGTTGATTAGCTCCAGTGCATGGGCTCTGCCTTCCCTCTGAGCCATGAGGACCTCCCTGTCCTAGGGGGCTGGGGGGTTCTGCCTACACCTGCTTTTTTGGGTTGTCTGAAGCTGATCCAGGAGGGGACCTCCAGCCAGTCTCCTCTAGGAAGTGCCATGGCTGGCCAATAAAGGCCCTTGTGTGGACGTGCCTGTGCCTCCTCCCTGCAGCTCCTGGGCCTTTGGACCCCCCCCAACCCTATTCCCACTGCAGTTGGTGCCTCTGTGTTGCAGACTCCCTGGGTGGGGGCTCCGAGGGCCCGTGTTTCTGCCCTACCCCCTGCAACCTGACACGCTACGGGAAGGAAATCTCCATGGTCAAGATCCCCAACAGAGGCTCAGCCCGGTACCTGGCAAGGAAGTACAACCGCAACGAGACCTACATACGGTGTGTGTGTGTGCTCTCGGGCCTGGGCACGGTGGAGACTGGAATTGAGCTGCATCTTTGTTCAGGATGAGCTTTCTGCACTCCTTTCTTCTAACTAACCCCCACCTATCGTTCAAGTCACATCCTGTGTCTCCATCTCCAGAAAGGCACTTCCCGGTCTAAACACCTCATCTGAGTTCCCACAGCACCCTGTATATATCTCTGTCACTCCATATGCCCCATTGTTTTAGATGCCTTTGTTTATGTGTCTTTCTCCCCAGCAACCTGGGAGCCATTAAATGCTGGGTAGTGAGTGTGCGGCTGGAGGGAAGGCACAGGATGGGGTGGGAGGGGCACCGGTCCTGCAGGCGGAGGCAGGAGGGGGCATGCTGAGCCTTGGTCTGACACCCTGCAGCCATTCAACAGAGCCCAGTGTTGGGTCCCGTGGGGACAGATGATTACAACACAAAACCCATGGCACGATTTGTGAATGAGCCCATGTTTGATGGTGCAGTACAGATTCTCAGGCCATGGTCGGGGAGCAGAAACAAGGGGAGAGTGGGCTGGGCCTCTGAGGACCCTGGGTTTGGGCCCCTAGAGGGAGGAGACAGGGGGAGCATCCCAGTTAGAGACCTGTGGGATGATGCAGTCTGGGCAGGAGGTCATTGGAGAGTGGCAGGAAAGAAAGCAGCTTGGATAAGACGGCACAGTGGGTCAGGTCACAGGTGGCTTTGAGAGTGAGGAATTTTGGAGGGGACTGATGGGCAGTAGGGAGCCACTGAAGGTTCTAGAGAGGCATAAAGATGAAGCAAAGTGAACCCTATCTGCTCCTTCAGAGGTGGCAGGAGGGAATCCTTCAGGAGTTTCATTTTGCTGTCCAGGCCTTTGCTACCTACCCCTCAAAATATGGAGCTAACACACACCCGGGACTGCCTCCCTTCACAGCCCTGGGAACCCGAGGGCGTGGCCACAGCTTCTCAGGGCAGGGGTCTCAGATCAGGATGCCCGCCAGCTGCCTCCTAGGAGGAGCGCCCCAGCGGCCCCACACGGATACATCGCTTCCTGTCTCCACAGGGAGAACTTCCTGGTGCTAGACGTCTTTTTCGAGGCGCTGACCTCTGAAGCCGTGGAGCAGCGAGCGGCCTATGGCCTGTCGGCCCTGCTGGGTGAGACACAGACCCTGCCTGCCTGCAGCGTGTGCGGGGTGGGCCAGCCTGGCCTGCTTCCTCTGACCCTGCTCTCCCGTCCCCAGGAGACCTCGGGGGACAGATGGGGCTGTTCATCGGGGCCAGCGTCCTCACGCTGTTGGAGATCCTCGACTACATCTATGAGGCAAGGGCTCCAGCCAGGGGGGTGGGGCTGTGGGAGAAGCAGGGGGGGCGGCAGAGGGGGCGGCTCGGCGCCCTGCTGGGGCTGGTCTGGTTGCCCTGAGGAGCCGGAAGGGGATGAGCAGGCAGGAGGGTTACTGGGGGTTTGCTGTGGCAGCGGGTCCTCTGAGCTGGGCCTGGGAAGGCCCTTCCTTCTCAACCAGATTTCCTGAGCCCACTGCTGTCTCTCACCCTGAACCCCAAGGTGTCCTGGGACAGACTGAAGCGGGTATGGCGGCGACCCAAGACCCCCCTGCGGACCTCCGCTGGGGGCATCTCCACCTTGGGGCTGCAGGAGCTGAAGGAGCAGGTGAGGACAAGCTCTGCAGAGTGCGGAGCCAGCACCCTCTCTCTGGAGTGGGGTAACCCCATTGTTTCTGGACTAGGTCTCTGGGTCCTCCAGGAGCCTCTGCCCTGGGGTCAAGGAAAGGCTGGCTGAGCCGGGCTGGGGGCACCACTTGAGCTCTCCCTGCCCCACTCTCTCTTCATCTTGCAGAGTCCCTGCCCAGGCCGGGGCTGTGCTGAGGCCGGGGGGGCCAGCAGCCTGCTCCCCAACCACCACCACCCCCACGGCCCCCCAGGAGGCCTCTTTGAAGACTTCGCTTGCTAGAATGGTGCTGTGTCTGAGAGGACCCAGGAATCTGGGACCCCTCCCCAGATCCCCAGCAAATTCTCCTCCTGCTCCTGAGACAGAGGCTGAGGGGAGGAGGTGGTGCTCCCTGGGAGGACCAGGACTCAGTTCCTGCTCTCATCCTACCCTGGTGTCAGCTGCTTTGCACAAGGGTCCTTGTTATCCCCCACCTCCAGGCTGGTGCCCAGGGAGGGCTGGAGACCAGACCATGGTTCCCTGTGGAGGGGAAGGGAGGGAAGGAGAGAGGGAGGTGGAGGATAGAGCCCACCCCAGCAGGGGTGGGATCCTCTGTACATTTGTATATATTTAGGGAGGACTGGGTGGGGGTGGGATAGAGATGTAGAAGGTGGGTGGGGCTACAGGGTGGGTGATTCAGGCACAGCCAGGGTCCTAGCCCAAATGTCAGCAGGAGACGGGGAGCCCCCAGGACTCAGGAGTGCTGGGCTGGTCCTACTTCCTGCCCCTTTCCAGCCCAGCTCCCCTCTTGGCAGGGGGAGTGGGTAGCCCAGCAGGCCTGGCCCAGCTCCCAGTTCCCCCTGCACCAACCCGGGCCCCAGAGTCCCTCCACAGGGAGCTGGCAGGAGACCTTTCAGACCTTGGCTAAGCTGGAGGGTGGGAAGGGAAACTTCTCAGGCCTCTCTCCCTCCAGTCTGATTTTATAAAGTGCTGACAAAATTGGGAATAAAGAGGCATAAAGAATTCTGTGTATGTGTGACCAAGCACGTGCCGGGGGCTAGGGAGGGGCTGGGCACATGCATGACTTGGTCTGGGGTGAAAGGAGATTCAGGCCCCAGCAGGGACAAGGGAAGCCTCCATGCGCAGTCAACCCTCCCTCCCCCACGCTCACTTTCAAAGCCTCAGAATCACTAGTCCACACTCAGCCGGTTTATTAAAGGCAGGTAGCTTCATCAGGGGCCCAGAACAGAAAAGTTGGGAGATGCGCCCCCCCTCCCTCAGCTCCCCCTTCCTCAACAACTCATCTACAGCCCAGCCCCCAGGGCCTGACCCCTGAGGCGGGGCTGGTGTCAGGCAGACTGTACTGCATAAATATACGGAGGCCACAGCCCGAATCAGCAGTGTCAAGGAGGCAGGGAGATTGGGTATGGGGTGAAAAGGGGGTGGTTCTGGGGGTGCCTCCCCCAGGGCTTGTCCTGAGCCCAAGGACCCACAAAGCCAGAAAGAAGGGACAGTGGGCTGCCCTGGGGGCTGAGGCTATGGCCAGCCCTGTCCGGCGAGACTGGCAGGTGGCTCTGGTTGTTGGGGAGGAGTGGGGCGGGGTACGGCTGTGCCAGGGCTCAGGGGCACAGGGCAGGGTCAAGTGCTGTTGCCCTGCTCCTGCTCAAAGAGCAGCATGGCCAGCTGGGTTCGGGAGCCGAGGCCCTCGAGCATGCTCTGGCGGCAGCGGTGGTACAAGTCCTCACTGAGCCGTGCACTGCATGTCTGGGCCCGGTAGCGCTGCAGTAGTGCTGGCTCCACTGCCCGCAGCACGTGCAGGGCAGAGAAGCGCAGGAACAGCTCATACACATCCAGGCTCTCCAGCAGCTCCTCCTCCTGCTCCGAGGCTGCTGCCAGCCGGCCTCGGGCTGCCACATAGTCAGAGTTGTAGAAGCAGGCCTCACTGGCCGCCTGGCGATCAAAGTGGCCTGTGTCTCGGCCCAGCTCTGGTGGCCCGGGCCCTTGTGGTGGGGCCACGGCTGGGTGGAAGGCTTGGAAGTGCATGGGGAAGAAGGCCTGCCAACCGGAGATGGCATGCATGCGGCAGCGGTTCAGGAAGTCAGGCGTGAGCACCGTGTCTGGCCCGGCCAGCAGGAACAATGTGTCCAGCGGGTGCTTCTTGGAGAGTAGATCCATGAGGCGCAGTGGTGAGGGTGCGGCTGTCTGCACACTGAGCCATGGCACCCGGGCACCGGGAAAACGCCGCTCCAGCTCTGCCACGTGGGCTTTGACAGGTGCGAAGACATCCGCATGCGCCGCCCGCTGGGCCTGGCGTGGCTCATACAGTAGCAGCAGGGTCAGGGCTGCCGCAGCATCACCTGGCTCCAGTGCTGCAGTAGCAAAGGCCTCCAGGAAGCCAGGGGCCAGGTCACGCTCAGCAGCAGCCAGAGGCAGCAGCACAGTGAGACGTGAGGCCTCAGTGACATAGGGTACAGGCAAGATTTCCACGCGGCTCAGTGGCCGGAGCAGCTGCACCCGGCGGGTGAGGGGCCGCCGGCCACCCTGGGGGGTCAAGGCCTCCAGCTGCAGGTCCAGCGTGTACTCCATACCGCGGGCTGGATCAAAGCGTCGGTACCCATTGACCAGCTGCTGCTTCTGGAGCCGCAGGGCTGGGTGGTAGCGGCGGTTGAGCTCCTCCAGGGCTGCCCCCAGAACATCGGCCACGTCAGCCTGGTCAGCCCCACGCAGTGGGCAGCGAGGCGAGCCGTCAGCGCAGGAGAAAGCATGCTGCTCCGTGAAGTAGTCCCAGCGCAGCACCTCGAAGCGGGAGGCCGGGCGGGATGGTGCCGGGATGCCCACAGGCCAGGCAGCTGCCCGCTCCCCGTCAGCGGCCAGACGGCTGGTGTTTTGTATCTCCCGCTGGGTCAGAGAAACAGGCCATGAGCAAGGGAGAGAGCAGAGAGGCCAGCACACAGCTGGGGGAGGAGGTAGGCCACAGGTGCCACTCAGGATGGGTCTCCAGTTCCCTGCCAACCTCTGCCCACCCAGACCCCCTACCTTTCCTTTCCCCAGAAGGAGGCAGCCTCAGAGTTAAAAGGAAATTTCTGGAGGCTCCTCAGAGAATGTGGAAACAGGGGCTGGGAAGTTGGTTTGTTCTGTGATTTTGACACTAACTTTTTTCTTTCTCTGGGATCTCTGAGACGTCTCATATCCTGTTCCCCTCACCACCTCTTCTCTGCCCCCCACCCCCAGGCCCAGACCATACCTGTAACTCCTGGATCTCCTGGTACGTGCGTTCCAGCTCAGCTCGGGCAAAAGCCTTGTGCAGCTGGTACATGTGCACAGGGTCACGCACAGGGTAGGCTGTCAGGGCACTGCGGAAACGAGGGTCCCCCTCCTGCACGGGCTCCCCAGGGCTCAGCTCCAGATAGCTATAGTGCACCCCCTGGGGAGAGGAAGGGAAGGGGTCCACAATGGGATGGGATTGCCTTCCCCCTTGTCTCACAGTGAGTATCTCCTGTTCCTATGACCTGTGGTGGACTTGGAGTCAGATTTCTGCGGGTTTAAGTCTACCTCAACCAGGCCGGGCGCGGTGGCTCACGCCTGTAATCCTAGCACTCTGGGAGGCCGAGGCGGGAGGATCACTTGAGGTCAGGAGTTCAAGACCAGCCTAAGCAAGAGCGAGACCCCCGTCTCTACTAAAAATAGAAATGATTTGGACAGCTAAAAAAATATACATATAAAAATTTGCCAGGCATGGTGGCACATGCCTGTAGTCCCAGCTACTTGGGAGGCTGAGGCAGGAGGATCGCTTGAGCCCAGGAGTTTGAGGTTGCTGTGAGCTAGGCTGATGCCACGGCACTCTAGCCTGGGCAACAGAGTGAGACTGTCTCAAAAAAAAAAAAAAAAAAGTCTACCTCAACCAGTTGTGAGTTTGTGTGACCTTAGGCAAGCGTCTGCTAGCTCATCCGTGAAATGGCATGCATCCTGTTTCAGATCTGTCCAGGGGCTCAAATAAAATAATAACTAACATTGAATGCCTACTCTATGTAAGGCTCCCTTATTTTCTCTAATCCTTATAACAACTCTGAGCGATAATTACTTCCTTTGGCATGGATGAGGACACTGGTGCTCAGGAGATTTAGTAATTTACCCAGGGTGACAGGGATAGAAAATGACAGAACTGGCATGGAAACCCAGGCCTGTATCTCCACCACCTCTCCTTTGCCTCTCAGGGGGAAGTGCACAAGCTCAGATAGGAGGCACCAGTGGGGTGGCTTGTCATCCCACCTCATGGTCGCCAGTGCAGCCCACCCCCGTGGCATCCAGAATGCAGCGTCCCAGCCACTCGTCGGGGTGTGCACTGACGATGTCGTTGCGGCAGCCTTCCAGGTGGGGGCGCAGCTGCTGCAGCAGCGTGCGCGATAGCAGCACCCCAAAGCCACCGTGGCAGTAACGGCCTGGCGTGGGCTCTCCGCCAATGAAGTCCTGGGGCCGGCCCAGATAAAGGTGGGCAGCGGAGGCCAGGCTGAGACGGCCAGTTAGGCGTGCCAGTCCGTGCGCCTCGGTGTAGGTGGCGTCAGGTACCAGGAAGAACCAGTCAAAGTCATCGCCGTGCTGCTCCAGTAGGTGGCGCAGCGCCAGGTGCAGGTGCCCGATGGGACGCTCCTCGCCCAGGGTCACCACAGCCATGCCAGGTGGTGCCCGGCGACCCCGTGCGCCTGTCAGGAACACCACACGCTCTAGTCGGTGCCCCAGCGTGCGGTTCACGGCCACACCCAGCGTGGGCAACGTGGCCTGTGAGGTCAGCACTGCCACAAGCAGCCTCTGCCTGATGCCCAGCTCCGTGCTGATGTAGCGGGTCCTGGGGGAGAGGAAGGCACAAGGTTATCTAAGAGAAAACAGGGCGGGCAAGGGACCGCACACAAAGACTCCGGCAGGTCATGTCTTCTCTGCGTCTTTTTTCTCACCTATGAATAGGATAAAAACAAAACCTCTCTCCCAAGGGTCATAAGGATTTAAGTGAAATATTGGTCTTACCTACACAGTGCTTCGCATTTGGAAGATAGCACTATCCATACAGATATGAGAGATAAAATTGTGGGTCTGATTCCCGGTTTCACTACTTAGTAGTTGTGTCCTTGAACATGTTATTTAACCTGAACCATCTGTAAAATGGGACTGGTTGTGTCTATTTAAAGCACCTAGCCAAATGCTTGACACACCATGTACTTATTTCTATATAAATATGCCACCGTGTCACAAATATCTCACATAAATGATACAACGGAATGTATGGCATAGGAATGAGTATGTTTGGGGGGGCAAACTGGGACTCAGGGGTTCTAGTAACTTACCTTTACCAGGCAGAAGGTAAGTTGCAAAACTGGAATTTGAACCCTGTGTTACTTAGAAATTATTTCAAGTCATCAGCAGAGACATAGATGAGTGCATTCCTCCTTCCCAACTGCACCCTGAGCTGGCCCTTGTAACCCACTCAGGAACGAGATACAGGTAAATCCTAGTTCTTCCTTTCTCCTTTCCTCTCTCTATACACTGACTCTATATACCAGTCACTTCTCTAACCCCAGCGGCCCAGCCAAGGAGCTAAGAGGATCTTTGGGGGACTATCAGATCGAGCTGGTTTAGGACAGAGGCTGGCAAGTTCAGTCCAGGCCGGGATGGGGTCCAGAAAAAGGTCAGACTGGCCCCACGGCTCCCGGGAAAGCAGGGCCATCGGAAGTTATCGCGGCCCAAAGACTTCCTGGCCGGCCAGCCCCTTCCTTCCGGAGCCCGACCCGGCCTCCGGCGGCCCTGCGCGCGCGTCCCGGCCGGTGCCCAAGAGGGTGGAGGGGGCGTAGCGGATCACTACCTGACGGCCTTTTTGGCGGCCTGGCCGGGCTGTGCGGGGTGGTATGGCAAGACACGCGGCTCCCAGTTCTCTGCGCCGGCCCCGGGCCTCTCGCGCTCCGCTCCGGGCTGCACCGAGTTGGGCCGGCGCGCCGCGTTCGTGTTGCCGCGCGGCGGCAGCTCAGAGTCTCCAGATTGGGGCGGGCCTGGGCCGCACGGCTCCTCCACCCAGGTGACACTGAGCAGGCTCAGAGTGAAGCCCAGGGAGATGCCCACGGCCACGGGCCCTGCGGGCCGTAGCACAGACAGCAGCAGCGATGCCCGCATGGCGCCCGGACCGCGGGCCCCGGGCCCGGGCGAAGCCCCAGAGCAGCCAGAGGAGGCTTCGAGGGGGCGGGACCGGGGAGGGGGCGGATCCGGAGGGCCCGGGCCCAGCGGGCGGACCCGCTCCCTCCCAGCCGAGTAGAGCCAGCGGCCTGAGCCGAATCCCCTGCGCCGCGCTCGGATCCCCCTCCAGCCGCTGCTCGGTACTGTGCGGGGTTGCTGCGCTCGTCGCCGGAGCCCCAGCCGCTGCCGCCGCTGTCCGACGTGTCACTGCGAGGGCCCCGCCCCCGGGGTGGGGTCTAAGGTTCTGGCTACCGGAGAGGGAGGAGAAGGGGGAGGTTAAAGGGGAAGGACCCCCGGAAGTGCCCCCTCCTCAGTGAGAGAGAGGGAGACGCCAGGGGCGGAGTCCCCTGCTTCCCCCTGGCGTGGTTGGTGCGTCCCGAGTGACGTCAGAAGCAGCCCGCCCCTGCTTGGATGGTGCGCCCTGAGTGACGTCAGAAGCAGAGGCCGGAGCTGTCCATCAGCACCAAAGGCCGCGGGCGGGCTCAGGGCATGGGGCCGCGGCTCTGGGGCGGCCTGAGCCCCTGCTCCTGCTCCTTTCCCTTCCCCAGGCCCAGTCCGAGTCCCCCGACGCCGCGGGACTGGAGTGCCAGCCGGTGTCGGAGGTGGAGCGGCGCCGCCGCCGCGCAGAGACTGTTCTCTCCGGCCCAGCGGCCCCCTTCCCCACACGGCGGACTTTCCCCGGACCCCAGTCAGTTGGAGCCTCTGGAGCCCCAAAAACCCAGCCCCTCCGGCCCCTGCACAGCCTCTTTCGCTCAGAAGCTCAGGTCGCCTCCAGCCCAGGTAAATCTTGGACAATCCCAGATTTATCCGCCCACAGATGAGTCTCTTGGCTACCTCCTTCTCACCGGCTCACCGGCAACACACTGCCCTCACCCCCTCTCCCCGTGCCCCTTTTAACTTCATCCCAGGCCCCTCTGGCCAGGCACTTTTGTCTCCCTTTGTCTCTGCCCTCCACGCCAGGGATGCTTCCAGAGCTGCATGATGTAGGCACCACTCCTTTGTCCACTGTGTCCTTGCTGAGTTCTCCCACTCCCACTCCCACCCCCATCTGGGGGGACCCAGGACTCCTCCTTGACACCAACTTGCCCTCTGTCAGGTTAACCTGGGAGGTTGACTCCCTTCCACTCCCAGCACTATGCCGGGCACTGTGGCAACACTGCGGTTCCAGCTGCTGCCCCCTGAGCCAGATGACACCTTCTGGGGTGCACCTTGTGAACAGCCCCTGGAGCGCAGGTACCAGGCACTGCCGGCCCTCGTCTGCATCATGTGCTGTTTGTTTGGAGTCGTCTACTGCTTCTTCGGTGAGATCCCCATCTCATCCCTCACCTGGGCCCCCCAAATCTTCTCTGAACCTCCCCCACCATCATTAATAACTATCTTTCTTTTCTCTTTTTTTCATCTCATTCATGTTCATAGATCATCTTTACTCTAGCTTCTAGAGAACACAGGTTTTTAAATTAAACATGCTTGAGTTTGAACCTAGCTCTGCACTTACTAATTTTGATGCTTTGGGTACATTAACTTGTCTGAACCTCAGTTTTGTCATCTGAACAATGACATTTGTCTCACATAGGGTTGTTATAAGAATTAATAGGCCCTCAATAAATAGTAGCTATTGTGGTGAAGATGTGTTGGGTCCCTGTGCTAGGTAGGCACTGAAATCACTTAGTGGGGTTATTAAACATGGTCCCTTACCACAGGGCATATTGTCTGATGGGGAAGAGAGACTCCTTGACATTCACACCTATGAGACATATTAGAGTGGGCTGGATGGTAGTCACACATATGGAGATCACCTACAAGGAAGGCTCTGGTAATAAGGGCCGCTGTGAACTGTTGTACAGGATGGGTACTGCACAGGGAGCTCCGTTGAATAGGCAAGTGAGGGCTGAAATCCAGCTCATGGTCTACTTGACAAATTCTAGTCCTTGGCACAAGGCTGCTTTGCCTAGAGAAAGGCACCCCTTTTTGTAATTTGCACAAAGGTGTCATATGGGCTAGTGGCAGCATGGAGTAAGTACCCACTGACTCTACAGCAAGAGTTACAGAACCTCAGAGAGGAAAGGGAGCATTATGGGCTGGGGGCCCAAGGAAAGCCTCCAGGAGGAGGGTTATAGGTAACTGGAATCAGCGGGGCAAAGGAGGCCAGGGGGGTTGGGTCCCAGGCTGGGCAGAGGTAGTGCAAGATGTATGCTCTGCAGCCTCCATACCTCCCCCTAGAATGGGTGGGTAGATGGGAGCCAGATGGTCCCACCCATTCCTCCCCCAAACTCTGAGCTGAACAACTGCAGAGTAGGCAGGAAGAAGTGCCTGCCACAAGGGTTCAGGACACGTTCTGGGCCTCCAAGGAGTCTGTATCATCTCACCCCCTCCACTATCCATTCCCACTCTCTCTGCATGTTGCTCAGTACAGCCCCGTATTTCCTCTCCTGGGCTTGCCTGACATCCTGCCTCTCTTGGATGCCACTATTCCCAGGCTCTGAGACTTTGAGACCTTGTCCATGCCCTACTCCTCTTTCTGACCTCAGAGCCTCCTGGACTCTGATACTTCCCCTCATTCCTGGAACAGAATCTCCTCTTTATTTTCTTTCTCTTTGACTCCCCCTGACTCCTTGAACCTCCATCTCTGACTTCCATCTTCCCAACTGTTCAGTGTCTACACCTCCCTCACCCTTTCAGGTATGTCTAATGGGCCTAGTGGGCCTATAACTTCCTTATTTCTGAAACTCCACAACCACTATTTCCCCTTCTTTGATTCCCTATCACCCCATTTAAGCCCTAGTGACCTCCATGATCCCCACTACCTCATTACCTTCCATTCCTCTGACTCCCGCTATTACTCCTAGCTCTGATCCCCATAGCCTCATCATCTGATCACCCCTCCCCATACTGTGATCTCGATAATCCCATTCTTTTTACATCAGTGTTCCTCTCTCTCAGAAACCCTTTAATACTCTCAGTGATTCCATTTCTGTCAACCCTCCTGACTTGCAAAGACCTGGAACTCCTTCCCAATAACCCTGCGACTGTCTTTTGTAACCTTCCAATGATGCTGTATCTCTGAAGCCCTGTAATGCCTCAAATACCTCATCTTTCTGAATCTGTGTAACTTCCATCACTCAAGTTCTTTCTGATTTCCAAAGACCTCCTGTCTCTGAATAATCCCTCCTCAAAGTACCCAATGACTCTTTTTTTTTTTTCTTTTGAGACAAGGTCTTACTCTGTCATCCAGGCTGGAGTACAGTGGTGCAATCATAGCTCATTGTGGCCTCAAACTCCTGGGCTCAAGTGATCCTCCTGCCTCAGCCTCCTGAGTAACTGGGATTACAGGCATGTGCCACCACACCCAGCTAATTTTAAAAGATATTTTGCAGTGACAGGGTCTTGCTATGTTCCCCAGACTGGTCTCAAACTCTTTGCCTCAAGTGATCCTCCTGCCTCAGCCTCCCAAAGCACTTGGATTACAGGCATGAGACACCATGCCCAGCCTCCCAGCGACTTTTTGCTGATCTCCCTGTGACTCCTGTGGTCTCAAAGACTCTAATGCCCCATTACTGATTCACTCTTGACTCCAATGATCTGTCGTGACTCCTGTGATCCTCAAAGACCCCAAATCATTAACTCCATGATTATGCTTGTTTTTCCAGTGGTCCCCAATGGCCATATCTCTCTGACCTCCCCTGACTTCAGTGGCCCCATCACTAATGCCCTCATGACCCAGTGACCCCCAATTCTCTGATCTTAGTATCCTTGTTTTTGGTTCCCTTGTGATCCTATGTCCCTGACCCCTCTGACCTCCTCCCTCCAGCCTGATGACCTCATTTTGGCCCCTCACTAGCCCCTGTTCCCCTCTAGGTTACCGCTGCTTCAAGGCAGTGCTCTTCCTCACTGGGTTGCTGTTTGGCTCAGTGGTCATCTTCCTCCTGTGCTACCGAGAGCGGGTGCTGGAGACACAGCTGAGCGCTGGGGCGAGCGCGGGCATTGCGCTGGGCATCGGGCTGCTCTGCGGGCTGGTGGCCATGCTGGTGCGCAGCGTGGGCCTCTTCCTGGTGGGGCTGCTGCTCGGGCTGCTGCTCGCCGCCGCGGCCCTACTGGGCTCCGCACCCTACTACCAGCCGGGCTCTGTGTGGGGCCCTCTGGGGCTGCTGCTGGGGGGCGGCCTGCTCTGTGCCCTGCTCACTCTGCGCTGGCCCCGCCCACTCACCACCCTGGCCACCGCCGTGACTGGTGCTGCGCTCATCGCCACCGCCGCCGACTACTTTGCCGAGCTGCTACTGCTGGGGCGCTACGTGGTGGAGCGTCTTCGGGCGGCCCCCGTCCCCGCCCTCTGCTGGCGGAGCTGGGCCCTGCTGGCACTCTGGCCCCTGCTCAGCCTGATGGGTGTTCTGGTGCAGTGGCGGGTGACGGCCGAGGGGGACTCCCACACAGAAGGTGAGAAGGCAGAGGCCAGGGTGGGCATGATAGGCGTGGATGGCCAGGGGTGGATAAGGGGCTGAGAGCCTAGGGATTAGGGGACAGAAGCTGTACACACCAGCAGCAGAAGGCCTCTATGGGGTTCGAGAACTGATTTGCTCAGGGTCTGGGAGGATAGGACCCAAGCTCCACCATTCATTCCACAACAAAGTATGGAATAATGTATGAGCTCTGTGCTAACCTCATGCCAGGCACTGAGGATACATACAGCAGAGATAAAACGGAAAAGGTCCCTGCCCTTATGGGTATACATTCAGGGTGGGCAGGAGACAGATAACAGATGTGCAAACAAACAAGGTAATTCATTGTGGAGAGTGATAAGGAAGAGATACATAGTATAATGTGAAAGAGTGACCTATGGAAGCTGTTATAATTATGGTGGCCAAAGAAGGCTGCTGAAGGAGGTGACATGTACGCAGACCTGAAGGATAAGGGGCCAGGCATGCAAAGAGCTAGAGAAAAGGGATAGTGAGGGGAGGGCCCTGGGAAAGAATGAGCTTGGCTTGTTTGAGGAAGTGGGGCTGGAGTGCAGTAGGTGAGGTTTGAGAGTCAGGCTGATCATGCAGTGCCTCTGGGCCATGATGAGGACTCTGCATTTTATTAGGACAATGGGATGCCATTGGAAAGTTTAAAGGAGTGGAGGATAGATTCTAATTTCGCTCTTGGAGTGCTCATTCTGCTGCTGAGTGTCAAAAGCACTGGAGGGAGGCTAGCATAGAGGGGGAAACCAGTGAAGAAGCAGCTGTGGTTGTCCAATGCAAAGATGATGGTGCTGGCCTAGGTGAGCCACCTATGGCTCAGGATTGGGAGAGGGGTGACAGCGGGAAGGGGATACCTAGAAGTCTAGGAATCTTCCATAAAGACCTTTGGAAGAGAAGAACAACAGCAGGAAGTCCCATCTGAGAGGTGGGGGACCAAGAAAGGAAGTGATGGGGTGGGAGCAGGGGTCAGGGGTTAGGGACAAGGGGAATCTGGAAGCCTGGAGCCCCCAGGTTGGAAGAGATAGGGAGGGCTTGGGGGTAATGAGGCACATGGGCCTCAGAGACCCTTCTCTGTGCATCCTTCCACAGTGGTCATCAGCCGGCAGCGACGACGTGTGCAGCTGATGCGGATTCGGCAGCAGGAAGAGCGCAAGGAGAAACGGCGGAAAAAGAGACCCCCTCGGGCTCCCCCCAGAGGTCCCCGGGCTCCTCCAAGGCCCGGGCCCCCTGACCCTGCTTATCGGCGCAGGCCAGTGCCCATCAAACGCTTCAATGGGGATGTCCTCTCCCCGGTGAGCACCCTGAGCCCCTCCAGCCCAGATGGGGGAGAAGAAAGTGTGCAGACTCCTCTAAGCAGGGCTGGGCTTTCCCCAGGAGCTGGTCACTTTCTAGAAGACTTGTTTGTCCACCCACTGGATCCCCTGTACCAGGGGCCTGGTGAGCCCAGCTTTGGGATTGGGGGAAAGATGTCCTGAGTATGAATTTTAAGTGGGATGTGGTATGTGGTAGAAATGCTGGGTGTGGTGATGTCCTGGGTCTATGGCAGTCTGGGGGAGTGTCAGCCTTTTGGGGGTATAGGAAGAGGTGGCTTTCAGGGCAGCAGTCTGCAACGGAACTCTCACACCTACATTTACTCCCGCACAGAGCTACATCCAGAGCTTCCGAGACCGGCAGACGGGCAGCTCACTGAGCTCCTTCATGGCCTCGCCCACAGATGCGGACTATGAGTACGGGTCCCGAGGGCCACTGACAGCCTGCTCAGGCCCCCCCGTGCGGGTATAGCAGTATCCCTGCCTATCTAGACTCTGCAGTCACCAGCTCTGCCAGCTTGGGGAGGCCTGCCAGGTCACCACCCAGCCCCCAGGCCCTGTGGCCTTTGGCTCTCTCTCCACTCCCTGGAGAGGGCTGGCCTGGCCACTAGAGGGAGGCTCTGTCTCAGGCTAGGCCTGGCCTGAGGGGAAAGCCCCCTCCCAAGCTCCGAAGGGGCTCCGGAGGGACTTGGGGTATAAGCCCCACTGGAGTGTGCTCAGGGTTGTGAGTCTGTTGCCTGTGCGTTCGTGTGTGTGTGTAGGGGGGGGTAGGCTTGGAGGGGACACTGGGACCCTTGCCTTAGATTTCTGATTGGTAGGGCTTCTCCAGGGGTGGCCCCATGTCCTCTCCCACTGCTGGGGTCCCATGGGCCACTCTCCTGCATGTCTAAGTGGAGGAGATCTGCCTTCCTCTCCCATCGCTCCACCTCCCAACCAGACTCATCTAAGGGTTCTTGTCCTAGTCCTCGAGGCAAACTGCAGCACCCCTCAGCCTGGTCCCCTGGCCTCTGCAAAGCCACCAGCCTGAGGGCAGAGGCAGGGGATGGGGGTGGGGGGTGCTGCTCTGGGCTGGGTTGGGAGGGGGTTGGGGGGGCGTAAATGCACGGTGCATGTCTGGTGTCTGTCATGCCACTCTGGACACCTCATGCTTCTGTCTCTCCCAACCCCACTCTCTGTTTTACATCTTTTATAAATGTGCCAAACTGCATGGCCTCTGCCAGGAATGGTGGTCTTCAGTGGCTGGCACTTCCATGGGCCAAGCTGGAAGCACTGCAGCGCTTGGTCCCCTATATCACTCATTACACAGGGGCTCCAGGCAAGGTCTGCCCTCCCACTGTCACACAGAGAGACAGGGAAATGAGCTGTAGCACTTTTATTGTTTCCTGACACTTCTGGTTTCCCTGTCTCCCCACCTGTGCCCAGGGTAAGGGCACACGCCTTCCAAGCTGTCCAAGGACACCTGCCTGGCCTGGTTCCATCCTCCTAGTTACCTGCAGAGGAATGACTCCATGTGGGGCTGGGGAGAGAGTGGGTACCACCTTCCTCTCCTCTGGCAGAGCCTGGGTACCCACACAGGAAGAGTTGGGCCCTTAGCCTCTGCCCTACCCTTTCTGGGCCTCTGTCAGGGCTGTGGGGGCAGGAAGATGGAGGTCAGTTAGGGGTGGGGCAAAGCATGGCATCTGAAGGGAATGCAGGGATTTGGGGTAAAGGGTGGGGCATCTCCTATGTGGAATAGAAAAGACATGGAACTAGCTTAGGAGCGCTCTGCCCAGGCTGATGTTGAACTTGCTGAGATGGGCAGAAGCCAGCTGGGCAGCAGAGAGTGGGGTGGGGGGTGGGAGGTGGGGAGTCGGGGGGGGGCACAGGTTGGGGGCACAGACCAGGGATGGATAGGTGGGAAGGAGAGGAACTAACAGAAATGGGGGTGTTCAGGAGAGACAAATATGGTCCAGAGGCAGCAGGGAGTGAGACGCCCAGACAGGAAGGGGCAAGGGGTGTGGAAAAGTGGGAACAGCTGACTTGAACCAAGAGGTTCCTGTTGAGAACTCAGGGTCCCCACCAATCCTCAGCCCAACAACACATCCCAGAACTGACTGCTACCTGAAGCCCTGGAAAGCCTCCCATAGGTGTGTCTTAGCCCACCAGCTCTCAGGCGCCCCCTCCTGCCCCTCTGACCTCTGCCCAGTTGGCTTTACTCACCCTCTACCAGCAGCCGTGTGTGGGCACTGTCCTGGCCGGCCTGGCAGCAGTAAGCGCCCTGGTCCTCAGGTCGCACGTCATGGATGACCAGGCTGTGGGTGGGGCCGTGGCTGCGCATCTCATACTTGTCTCCTGGGCACAGCTCGACCCCCTCCCGCAACCAGCACACGTGGCCCCCCAAGCGGGACACAGTCACCTCTAGCACCGCCCGGCGGCCCACCAGAACTGTCTTCTCGAGAGGGGGGCGGCGGCACATTTGGAGAGGCAATGCTGGGGATGAGGGGCGGGGGCTTAAGTTAATAGCGACACTCATGGCCTCCAGGAGGAGAGACGCAGCTTCCCTCCCTGCGGCCTCCACTCCTGGCCTCAACCCTCCATGCCACCGGTCTGTTTTCTGTACTCCCAACCCAAAGTCCCTTCCCCAGGAAACACGCTGCCCTCCGTGACCTGCCCCAGGAGAGTCCCACGAGGGGAGGGGAGGGAGGGAGCATTCCTAGGACCAGCCGCTAGTCCGTCAGTCCCAGGGCAAGAGATGATGTCCCCTTCCCTGTCGCCTTAACCCCAGTTGCTTACCCTCCACCTCCAGTAGAGCCAAGGACTGGGCGGGTCCCGCCTGGAAGCGGACTTCACCGGCGTCCTCCGCGCGCAACTCGCTCAGCACGAGAATATGTTTCTTCCCTGGGGTTAAGGGGGCGCTAGCGAGGCTGAAGCCGCCTCTGAGGAGGGTTCGGGGATGTGGGTAGTGCCGGAGAAAGCCCCTGGGTCGGTTCGGACGCCTTAAATGTGCGCTAGGGTGGGCGGCACCGGGATGCGGAGGGGGAAGAGCGGCGGTCCGGGACTCAGAGCTGGGGGCGGGGGAAAGACCGGGGGGCGGGAGAAGGGCCGGGAGGCGGGGATCGTGGGGCGGGGTCCGTTCTGGCCGGAGGCGGGGCTTATCCTGGTGGGGCGGGGTCTGTCTGAGCCTGGGTCGGGGCAGCAAGGGGCTAGAGAGGGTGGTGGAAAGGCGGCCAGACCTTCCTGTCGGATGCGGACGCGGCCTCCGGGTTTCAGGGGGCGGCCTCCGAGCTCCCAGCGCCCCGTGGTCTCGGCATCCGACACGGTGCACTCGAACGTGGCGCCGTCACCTTCGCGGGCGCTCACCGACCGGAGCTCCGAGAGAACAGCCACTGCGCGCTCTGGGGGGCGGAGTCCGGGGCTTGAGGTGGGGGCGGGGCGGGACAGACCACGCCCACTCCCCCAGTCTGTGGAAGCACCCAGCGTCAGCTCCCGGGAAAGAACCGGTCCGCGACTCCGGTGTCCCAAGCAGTGCCCTGCCCCAGTATTGCCCCATACCCACCGCGCACTGTCAGGCGGACAGGCCCGACGCAGGCCGTCCCCACCGCGCAGCTGTAGGTCCCGGCGTCCGAGGGGCTGCAACGCCGCAGCTGAAGAAGGCGGCGCGTGCCGAGGGCCTGGAGCCGGAGCCGAGGGCTGGGGGTGAGCGCGCACCCGTCCTAGAGGCGAGAGTTGCGGAGGGTCGAGGCGAGCCGAGCTGGGCACAGACAGCCCGGCCGCGGAAGGCGGCGGCGCCCTCTGTTGATACCAAGTGGTCTCTAGGCGCATTTATGTGTGTCTCATGTTCCCTAGGCTGGCTCCATCCGTCCCACGCCTTTGGGGCCGCCCCAGGAACTTCTTAGAGATGTCACCCTTTGGGGACGTTAGTGCCACGAAGGGGCACCACAGGCTCAGGAAGCCCAGGGCCAGATACCGACCACACAGAGCATGGGCGCGGATTCTGGAATTAGGCAAACCTGGACTCAAATATGGGCTACCCGTTTTGTCTGCCATTGGGCAGGTAACTTCTCCCCACTGAGCGTCAGTTTCTTCATAGATGATAACAAGACCTGCCTCCTAGGCTTGTAAGAATTAAAGGATTAAATGTAACGTCAATCTTGGCACACATCCACTCCATGCGTATTAGTTGTTTCTGTTTGGGGCATTATTATTGTTGTTATTATGCTGAAGTGGTTTGGGCTGGGTTCTGACCTTCTCCCAGGTAACATCAGCCAAGGTTTGGGAAAGCTCCCACTCGAGTGTAGCTGTGTCGCCCTCTGTCACCTCTAGGTCCTGTGGCCCCCGCACAATGGTCACTGGGACCTCTGGGAGTGGGAGAGGGAGGACAATGCAGAGGGAGCAAGGGTAAGGGCAGGATGGGGACCCAGCCTGCAGGGACAAGGACACACTTAGGCACAAGCAGTCAATGGTGGACACATCTAGACAAGGTGATCAGTGGAGGCCATTGTGAGTGAGGGATGTGCTGGGACAAATCATCCAAGAAGGATGCTAAGAATACTGGTCAGTGGGGGACACAGAAGGGCCAGAGAGTCAATGAGGCAGGAGCAGCCAGCTGAAAGTCACACTTTGAGGTGGTTAGTGGGGGACATGCTGGAGGCTAGGAGGGAATTGGAAAACTAGAGCAGAGATGTGAGTGGAGCCACCCACAGATGGGCATGGTCAGTGAGTCATGCTTGGCTGGAGTGGACAGTAGGAGGCACTGGTCAGTGGGGGCACAGTGGATTCAGGGAAGCCATGGGGGGCCCTAGAGCAGGCATGGTCAGTGGGGAATATGTTGGGACTTAAAACAAAAATGGGGGACAGTCGGGCAGAGTTGTTAGTGTAGTCACCCTTAGACAGGCACAGTCAGTGGGCTGGAGGGACTGGAGTGGTCACAAGGCACACTCAGGCAGGCGGGGGGGGGTCACATGGGATTACTGAGTGGTTGGTGGGGCCACATGTAGGCAGGTAGACAGTAGGGACCACACTGGCATAGGCATGCTCACAGTGGCATGGTCAGTGGTTTGCAGGGCATGGGGCAGTCAGGGTCTACATGGGACTGGAGTGGTCAGAGGAACCACACTCAGGCAGTGCAGTCACTGGGGCCACACAGGGCCAAAGGGTCAGGGGAGCCACACTCTTGCAGGGAGGTCAGTAAGGGCCACATTGGGACAAGCATGGTCAGTGGGGGCCACACGTGTAGAGGGGTCAGTAGTCACACTCAGGGGGTCAATAAGGCCACACGGATCACCAGGCAGGTTGTAGTCTTTGAGGCCACACCTCTCACAGTGAGTCTGGCTGCACAGCGCAGGGAATCCACCATGAAGGAGACGCAGCCCGAGTCGGCCAAGCCCAGTCCATTCAGTACCAGACGGTGAGTGTGGCCCTCCGCATGAATGTGGCACTTGGGTCCCGGCTGCAGCCGGATTCCACCTCGGGCCCACTCCCCAGTCACACCCTCCTGGGACAGCTCCAACTGGAAGGTGGCACTGCCCCCCTCACTGACAGTCACATCTTCCAGAGGCTGCAGCACCTTCAGCTGCTTTGCTGGTGGGGGGAGGTGGGAGAGAGGGAGGATGAGGCCTCTAGCTCCGGCAGAGGCTGCAGGGGCTCACCCTCCCCCGGCCCTGCCTGCACGTCCCAACACCCTACCTAAGGCCCTGGCAAAAGGAGTTCAGAACCAGGGTGCAGGAAGAAGGGAGCACAGCCAGCCAGACTTGGTGCAGGCGCCATATTGCGGTTAGGAGAGGAGGATGCAGGAAAGGGGTGAGTATGGTTAGGGGGTTTTGGGGTCTGGGTGAGGGGTGCTGTGACACCAGAAGGAGCATGGAATTTGGAGTCAGACACAGGGATTGGAACCTAGCTCTACCACATAGTTGGTGTGCTGTGTGATCTTTGGCAAACTGCTTGACCTCTCTAGGCTCTAGCTGTCCCAATTGTACAAAGTAAATAGCATTGGGGCATGGGTTTATTGTGACAATGACATGAATGAAATAAATTAGGAGAGAATATGTATCACCAGTGACAACACTTCACCAAGCTCTGTGTAGACATTTTTCATGTTATCCCAGTTAATGTGCTCAAAGACCCTTGAGGAAGGGATAAGCCCCAGTTTTCAGGAGACTTGGCCCAGAGAAGTTAGGTAACTTGCACGAGGTTATCCAGGTAATAGAGGGCTTGAGCTTGGCACGGGCAGTGCGGGTGCTATTTGCCAGCCATCCCTGCTCTTAAACAGGCACGTGTATCCCTGGGGCATGTGACTGAAGGATAAGCACGGCAAGTCTTTCTGGAATATAATATTTATGTTTATAGCAAAGCCAACTTGGAAATACGAAACGGAATGCAAAATCCACATAGACTTCTAAGGTAACTAGAAAATGTTAGAAAAAGAAAAGGTTTGCTTTGGGCAGGCTGCTGCAGGTTCCTCAGTGGTGAGGGGCACTTTGGTGGGGGTCTGAAGGGCTCTGGGACAGCCAGGAAGGGCTGCGCTGTGGGGCGGGTGATGTGTTAGGACAGGACGGGGCACTCACGCCTCACGCTGAGCCTGGCCAGGGTGCGATCGTGGTGGCTCTCACAGCCGTAGGTGCCCTGGTCAGCCAGTATGACACCGTGGATGAAGAGGCGGTGGATGTGGCCATCCTGGGCCATGGACAGGCGAGAGTCTTGGGGCAGGGGCTCCCCACCTCGCACCCAGCGCACGGCCCCGGCTGCACCCACTCGCCCTGTCTCCACCTCGAGGCAGACGTCCTGGCCTTCCTCTGCCCGCACGTCCTGCAGCCGCCGCAGGAACAGCAGCTCCGTCTCTGGTGGGGAAGAGGGAGGAGGCTTGGAGCCCAGCGGGGGCTGGAGGCTGGCCCCTGCGCCATCCCACTGGCCTGTCCCTAGCAGCAGGGCAAGGCTGCTGGGGCCAGGGCTGGGAGTACGGGTACGGGGAACAGAGCATTTCGTCTTCCTCAGGACCAAACCTCGAACGTGGAGCCGGGCACTTGTGGCTGTGCTCCCAGCCTGTACAGTCACGGTCCCCGAGTCCCCCAGCTGGCAGCTTCGTAATGTCAGGGTGCGGCTTGAGCCATTCTGGGCCATCTCCAGCTGGGGCCCTGGAGTGACAACGGCCCCATTGCGCAGCCAGGTGACATCGGCATCTGGTGGGGAGACTTCACACCGGAATGTGGCATCATCGCCCTCATGGACGGTTAGTGGTGTCAACTCTGAGACCAGCTTCACCGGTGGCGGCTCTGGAGGGTGGGGCCAGGCGGTGAGCTGGGCTGGGTCTGTCCCCCTCCCTCCCTTTCACCCCCTCCTCAGGGTATGGGCCCTCATTCCCCAGCTATTTAACAAACCTTTTGTGAGGAATTACTGTGTGTCAGCCATGGGGGTGTCTCAAAACACAAGATGCCAACTCCCTGCCACTCCTTTTGTCCAGCTCCCGTCAACCCTGGCCTGGCACCCCGCCTCTCTGACTCCCTAGTAATAGCAGATCATTTGCCATGGACCCTATTTATAGCATTTGCTTGTCATGACGGGCCTATACGACCAGCACTGTCCCCTCATTCCAGAGCTGGGGCTCAGAGAGGTGAAAAAACTTGGCCAATGTCACACAACTACTGGGGCACAGAATCCAGGTTAGAACCTGGGGCGGTCGACTCCAGAACCCCTGCTTTTAACCACTGGGTGGGCTATGTCTCCTCTTATCTGAGGGTTTCTGGAAAAGGGAGCCCCAAGCCCTCATCCACGTGATAGTCATGCATGCATTGGGTGGAACCAGAGGCAGCGAGGCAGGGGTGGAGGGATGACTGGGCCCTAGAACGGTGGGGGGTGGCCCTTGGGGTGCCAGGGCCTATGGGGGGGTGGCGCACTATTACCTTCCACGCTGACAAGGAAGATGCGGCTGTCCTGGGGCGCGTCGCACAGGTACTCCCCAGCGTCCCTGCTCCGCGCCCCCCGCACCCGCAGCACCTGCCTGGCCCCGGCCTGCTCCAGCTGCACCCGCCCCTGGCTCGCCAGTCGCTCCCCGTCCTTGTACCAGCGCACAGGGCCCCCCGGCCCGGAGAGGTGCACCACCAGCTCTAGGTCCCCGCCTGGGGTGCTTCGAACCCTCGTCTGGGCTGCCTCAGGGGCCACCACCCGCACGGGGGGCTCTGTGGGGTCAGAGCTGGGGGTCACTGGGAGGAGAGGCTCGAGGCTATGAGGGGGCAGTGGAAGGCAAGAGGGGGAAAGGCACTGAGGGAGGTGGGGCAAGGGCTGGACAAGGCGTGCTCAAAAAGTAGGGAAACCTATGGGTGTTGGGGTGCTTCTGTCAGGCATTCTGCCCAGACTATACTCACCAGCCACCTGGACAGTGAAGCTGACGCTCGGGGCTCCAGGGGCTGCCCTGGACTGGCAGGTGTAGAGGCCTGCGTGGGCGAGGCCTGCAGCCCGGATGCAGAGGACACGGCGGGGGCCCTCTGCATGGAGCTCCAGGCCCTCGCCTTCCTGCACAGGCCTCCCATTGTGGCTCCAGAACACGGGGGCACCAGCCCGGGACAGTTCACAGCTCAGCACCACTGGCTCCCCAGGGGCCACACAGAGTGGGCTAGGGGCTGCCTCTGGGGCAAGGAACTGCACTGGTGACTCTGGACAGAGAGAGGAGGGTGTCAGCCCGTGCTTGCCCCTGCCTCCCTGTCCTGGGCTGGCCAGGAACACTCACCAGCCAGGCTGACATTGAAGGTGATGGCTTCATCACGGGTCTCACACACGTACTCCCCAGCGTCCTCAGGCTGGGCATGTGGCAGGGTCAAGGTGCGGGTGGGCCCCTCAGCACCCAACAGCAGGGCGTCTGATGCCTCCACCTCTAGCCCATCCTTGTACCAGCGCACCTGGGACCCAGCTGGAGCCACCTCACAGCGCAGCTCCACACGCCCCGGTGTCCCGAACTGTAGATCCAGGCAGCGGGCTGCTGGGTGCACAATCCTCTCTGGTGGGGCTGGTGGGGACAGAGAGAGGGGCACATGGGCTCAGCCAGCTGACCTCTCCTGCCTCACCTGCCAGATTCTCGGCCCTCTCCCCTTGCAGCACAGCTCTAGGGAATGGTGCCAGGTGCAATCCCTGGGGCACCTGCTGTGTGCCAGGCACTGTGCTAAGCACACTGTAGTTCTGTTCTCACTTACTCCGACCGCCCCCTAGGAGGTGTGGAGCCCTCAGCTGCACTTTACAGATGAGGGCCCGAGGCCTCTTTAGAGGAAATTGACTTGCCCAAGATCACACAGAAAGAGGCAGACCTGGACTCACACCTGGATCCACTTGACCCAGTGCAAACCCCACTCTACACCCACTCCCACTTCCTATCCCCTTTCCCTGCTTTGCCTTCAAGGCATTTATCATTTCCTGACAAACCATCTGTTTTGGTTATTTTTGTCTGTCCACCCTTACTAGAGTGCAAGTTCCATGAAGGCAGGAGGTTTTGCCTTATTGGTTCACTACTATATCCCCAGCATCTAGAACACTGCAAGCATACAGTAGTTACTCAGTAAGTATTTGTTGAATGAATGAATGAATGAATGAATGGTCATAAATGCTGGGTCCCCTCCCACCAGGCCTCTGGTCACTGTCCCAACCTGATTTGGGCAAGCAGGACTCTCTGATGGCTAAGAATGAGGGGCCTAGAGAAGGGGAAAGGGGTGTGGGGGTGAGGAGTAGGGCTAGTTGGGTGCCTGTCCCTCAGCCCCTTGCCTCTCTACCTCCCTGGGGTGCCCCAAAGACTGCCCACCTGTGACAGTGACAGTGAAGAAGGCTGAGTCGTCTCCGGCATCACACACAAACTCGCCCCCATCCTCGGGCAGGGCAGCCGGCAGCACTAGGCGGCATCGTGGCCCGTCCCTCTCCAGCACCAGGGCCTCACTCTCCTCCACCTCGAGCCCGTCCTTGTACCAGCGCACAGGAGCATCCTCCCGGGACAGCTCACACATCAGCACCACACACTCCAAGGTCACGGCGATCAAGGTCACCTCATCCCGGGGGTATATGATCCGCACCGGGGGCTCTGCAGAGTGGGTTCAACCACAGGCTGTCACAAACTCACCATCAGCCTTCCTGTCACCCACATGATAGTAAGGGTAAAAAGTGTAATTATAATAAGCATTTCTTATTTCTCTGAAATCCCTGGGGCCAGAGGTGTTACACAATCTGGAATGCTTTGGATTCCAGAAAGATGCATTTATCATATACCATGCGCCTCCCTCATCCCCCACTGGGGCACCCCCTATCATCGGTCACATCGGCACTTCTGTGGAATAACATGTTACATTCGCCCTAGGCAGGATGCATTAAAAGATAGGTCCATCTTACACATATAAAGATAGAGCTCTATTCACCCTAAGCAGGATAAAGAGTAGAAACAGCTACACAGTGGTCAAGCTCAGGTTTTCCTGAAATGACTTTGAATACCAAACTTGTAAAAAAAAACTTTTTAATTTTGAGAGTTTTTTGAATTTCAGAATTGTGGATACAGGAGGGTGGATCTGTAATAGCGAACACTTATGCACTGCTTCCCGAGGTTCCAGGAGACAGTCCTAAGCGCTAGACTTAGTAACCCTCACGGCAATCCCAGGAGGTGCGTATTGCGTTATGCCCCATTTTCCAGGTGAGGGAACCCGGGCACAGAGTGATTAACTTCCTTAAGGTCGCAGCTGGCTACATCTACTCTAGGGCAGGAGGAAGAATTGCCATCTGTTAAAGGCAGGCTCAGACTCTGCAGGCAGTGGTAGGAATTCCAAGCCAAGGTTTGCAGGAACTCAGTAATGCTTTCTGCATCTGTGCATGAGAGTTGCCAACACCTGTCTGAGAGTTCCCCAGGGATGCTAAATGGTGGTTCTGGGAGCTCATCTCCAAGTGCTGGTCACTCCTCCACAGAAAGGGAGCCATTGTCAATATTGGAGGTGACCAATGCCTTTAGCCCAGGCCTGCCCACGCACTCATGCCGGGGTGGTCCCCCAGAATCTTCCAAGTTTCCAGGGGACTTTAGTGCTCCTTTAGCGTTTGGCCCCCTTGTGGCTGGGCCAAGGAACTGCTAGCTTCCCGGTTTTGTAGGGGGTGCGTGGGCAGACGCACCCACAAGCAGGCACTCAGCCTTCCGCCTCCATGGGGACTCCTGCCCCGGACCCACATAACCCACCTCTCCCAGTCGGCTTGCTCTAAGAGGCTGGAGGATGCAGGCTGGTTTTCCGGGGCCCAGCAAGGCCAGGAGATTGCAGAGTCAGCTGCCCAAGGATTAGGGGAGGGGATGGGGTGGTGGGTGAGCACAGGGTGCAGTGATGGTGGCTTGGGTGCCTGCATGGCCCTGGGACTTCAGCCTGGCATCAGACTTGGTTCGCTCTGGCCTGGAGGAGAGGTGGTGTTTGTGTGAACTTCCCTGAGAGGAGTCTGGTATAGGCTGGAATTTGTGCGGCTGTGGCCATGATGTCTGGCCAGGACTGGGGGTGGGAGAGGGTGAAGGTGACTGGCTGCAGGACAGAACATGTGCAGAACGCCTCTCTGGCATTGTGGCTTATGTGAGCCAGGCTGTACTATCTGGGGTGCAGGGAGGGGGAGCCCTAAGGAGCTCAGCCTGGGCTGGGGCAGGGAAGGGGAAGGGATGACAGGCCTGTCCCAGCAGTAGGATGAGCACTCCAGTGCAGCCATCTTCTGTCCCACCAGAGCTGCCTAGGCGGCCCTGCACCCCCTGACCCCTCCACACACACTGAGATTGGCGCTGTTAAGCCCTAGCCCCAGAGTCACTTCTGCAGTCGTCCTGTGCTTCCCCCAACCCCCGCCTTGAACATTCCCCTCCAACCTCCTGGCCACGCCCCACCCCACTCAGCTCAGCTCCTGCTCCAGTAACAGCTTTGAAGGAACTTCCTGCTCAGCCCCACCAGGACAGCAGCCCCCAGCCTCCGGCTCTCTATGGTGGCCCTCAACAACCCACACCGAGACCCTGTGCACTCCGGGAAGGAAGCGACCGTGTCTGTCTGCGTGCTGCTGGCTCTTGTGTGTGGAATGGTGGCTTTCTCCAAGGCCCTCCCTGATCCGCCTGCTCTCCTCTCTTGAGCCCCCTGCCCTCATAGCACTTATCACCAGGTGTCACTGTATTTATTTGCACGTTTATTGGTTTAACACAGGGGTCGCAAACTCAAATGCCCGCAGAGACCAGGTCAGTCAGGTCAGTGGCTGAAGGGTCGAGGCGAGGCAAAAAGGAATGGCGGGGAGGCGCGAGGAGGAATGTGGGCCCCGGTTACGGGGCGCTGCTACTCAGTGCCAGCCGTTCGTCGCCACGGGGGGAAGCGTGACCAGAGCCGCCGGGTCTTCGGCTTTTTCAAGAGGACGCATAACTCCGGATTGTTATTTGAACTGTCCTGACTTTGGTATGACTCTGCAGGCCAAACAAAGCACATGTATGGGCTGCGTGGGGCCCGGGGACTGCCCGTTTGCGACCCCTGGCTAACAGCTGCCTCCCCGCTAGACTGGCAGCTGAGAACTGGGACTGTCTGCGTTACTCACCAGTGACGCCCACCGCCTGGCCCAGAGAAAGCGCTCAGTAAATGAGCTGGTGGCACATGGCCAGTCCTGGCCTTGGGCTCTTCCTGGCAGGAACCCTGGCACATGCACCCACAGCCCACACCGCCCTCTCCCCAGTGTGCTAGCAGGGGACGTGTGGCCAGCTCCCCTAGGGCTTGGGGCTGTCCTCTGGTGACCCTGAAGAGTTCGGGTGGACCCACACCTGTGACAGTGACAGTGAAGGAGGCCGACTCATCATCGATTTCACACAAGTACTCGCCGGAGTCCTCGAGCTGGACGGCGGGCAGCACTAGGCGGCGCACGGTGTCCTCTTTCTGCAGGAGAAGAGCAGGACTCTCCACCACTTCCTCGCCGTCTTTGGTCCAGCGCACCTCAGCCCACGGCCGGCACAGCTCACAGGTCAGCACCACGCGCTCCAGGCGCACGGCTGCCACATACACCTTGCCGCTGGGGTACACGATCCACGAGGACACGTCTGGAGGACAGGGACAGCCACTGTTGGGCATGAGGGGCTGGGCCTGGAGCGCCCTGTGCCCCCCTGATCCAGGTCCTGTCCCTACTCATGGAAGCTAGGCTCCGTGCTAAAGAAGAGGGACCTCCTTTGGACTGTGGCTCACAGCAGCTTAGGCAGTTATAGCTGGAGACACACAGTCCCCTGAATACAGCCATCATGGCCAGTGAGACACACCCACAGTCACCAAAGCACATTAGACATTGTGCTGTGCAGCGCAGTGGGGACCATGATGACAGCCTCAGCTTTAGAAACACTCCACATTCTCTGGGTTAGGACAGGGATAGTATGAAGGGTAACACCGGGGAGAGGAGAGTTGGGTCCTCACATGCAGCTGGGGTCCCCTGCAGGCCTCTGAGATCTTCTGACCCCTCCCATGCCTGGAACCACCTGCCCTAGACCCTGCCCTGCACCAGATTTGCATCCCCGAAGTTCCCCTTGGCAGGGGCCTTCAGGAGCGGAGAAGGCAGGGCTTCCCTCCAGGTGTGGCCATGACCGATGTGCTCATGGCAACCATTTCCTGAGTCTGACTAGATCTTGGGTGGAGGAGCAAGAGAGATCCGATCAGCTAGGGTAAGGGCAGCAGGGGCTGGGAACAGTGACCCAGCAGTGAAAGTGTGACAGCTGCTCCAGTAGGTCTGTCCCACTGTGGCCTGTGACAGTTGCCCTGTCCCACCGTGACCCGCCTGGTCCCCCACCTGTAATGGTGACGGTGAAGTAGGCACGCTCCTCTCCTGCGACGCACTGGAACTCGCCCCCGTCTGAGGGCTGGGCGGCAGGCAGCACCAGGCGGTGATGGGGCCCTTCACTTTCCAGCATCATTAAGTCGCTCTGCTCCACCTCCTGCCCGTCCTTGTACCAGCGCACGGGGGCGTCCTCTCGGTCCACCTCACACGTCAGCATGACGCACTCAGAGGTGATGGCATGTACAAACACATGCTCCCGAGGGTCCACAATGTGCACTGGGGGATCTGGGTGGGGAGCAGAGGTGGGGTCAGACAGACACCCCCCACACACACAGGACATGAACTCAAACAGGCTGCGTGGCCAGGAGACAGTCTCCACAAAGCACTGGGGGAGGGCTAAGGCCACACTGTGTAGGATTCCAGGGGCGATGACATGGGATACTGAGGGCATGGCAGATCACGTAGCACCTGAGTGCTCCTCCATGGGTCTTCAGAGGATCACAGGTGGCTGGGCGGGGACATGGAGGGAGGGAGGCTCAGAGAATTGGTACAGTGGCAGCCACAGTTTGTCCGGGCTGAAGGGAGGTGACTATCACAAGCCACATAGGGCCATGCTTCCTGCTTCTATTACAAGGAAGCCCCCAGGATGGGCAGGAGGTAGAGAATGACCTAATAAATGGCAACAGTGAGACAGCCGTTCCCTACATGTAGTGAGTTCCCTGTCACCAGGTAAATTCGGGTAGGGCCACAGACCCCCTGGCAATGGTGCTGGAAATAGGACTTCCACTCAAAGCGAGATGAGTGGGCTCCGTGGCTCCCAGACTGCCCTCCCAGAGAGTTGGCACTTGGTGAACAAGGACCCCAAGGCTCCACCCTGGAGATTCTGGCTGTGGACAGTCCAGGGGGCCTGGGCATATGCATTTGTAACAAGCTCTAGGGTGGTCCTGAAGCGGCCATACCATGGTCTGCCTCACGAGAACCACAGAACCACTGCACTTAATGTTTCTGTGGACTCTGACCACGTGGGGCAGCTGGAGAAGCACAAGCCCAGGTGTGACTCTGAGCTATGGTGTTTGCTGACTGTAGGACAATGAGTGGGAGGTCACATAACCTCTTAGAGCCTGTTTCTTTATCTGTGAACTGCAAATATATTGCCCCTCATCTAGTTGTGAAGATGAAATGAAAGTGTATATTGGACATACTTAGCCTAGTACTTGGCTCAGAGTAGCTGCCCAGGCAATGTCAGATCCCATCTCTCCCCGTCATAATTGCATCTTTCCCCCACCCAACCCAGCAGAGGGTATGTGCAGAGCAAGTGTGCTAGAGGGTTTTGGTGCTGAAACCCATCCCCGGACTCACTAGGCTCTCCCTGGAAGGCACCTCCCCTCCCGCAGGCAGACCCAGGGGTAGGGCTTGCACGGCCCCCAGAAACAGCCTCCACTGGAGGAGTCCAGGCTAGCATGGTTCCTGACCTCGGACGGTGACATCGAAGAAGGCTGAGACCCCTTCCGTTCTGCACTCAAACTCGCCGCTGTCCCGCACCTCGGCCTCCGGCAGGATCAGGCGGTGTTTGCGCCCATCCACCTTCAGCACCAGTGACTCGCTTTCCTCCACCTTCTGCCCATCCTTGTACCAGGTGGCTGGGAAGTCTGCCCGTGAGAGCTCACAGGTCAGCACCACCCTCTCCGGGGTCGTGAAGGTCAATGACACCTTGTCCTGGGGGCTCAGGATGTGCACTGGGCTCTCTGCGTGGGGAGAAGCACAGATAAGCACCCCTCTCCAGCTGTGCTCGGTATAGTGGTGGATGCATGGTTTGGCTTACATGCCAACTCTTAAGAGCAGTGGTTTTGCTGTGCATAAGAATTCCTAGGGAGCCTGCTAAAAATGCAGAATTCTTAGACCCCCAAGCGTGCAGGCCCCCTGGCGTGATTTTCATGTCCGGACCCAGACCACATTTTGGGAATGCTGCTCTGGTTGCCCTCTGCCTGCAGCACTGGAAGCTATCACCTCAGGGCCCTGTGCTTGGGCGCCAGTGGATTCCTTGACTGGCCTTACAGACTGCAGCAATGGGGAGATGGCAAATGCATGTTCCTTGAACTTTCAGCTCCACATCTCCCATCGTCCCGGAGAGAAGCCTCATTCCCTCTCCTTCCCTGTTTCAGCAGGTGGCATAATAGGATTTGGAGCCAGACTGCCTGGGTTCATAATCCAGCACCACCACTCATTAGCTTTGTGACTTTGGCCAAATCACTTAACCTCTCTGTGCCTCACTTCCCTATCTAGAAAATGGGGATGACAAAACAACCTATCTTGCAGGGCTATTGAGAGGATTGTGTTAACCTATGTAAAGTGATTAGGACTGCCTGGCACATAGGAAGTTGCTATGACAATGGCAGGTATTAGATAATAGGGCAGGTGGGCTGTCAGGGACTAGTGGCCAGGGTCTGTCTCTCTCAAATGAAATGACAAATGTGACAGAATTCTGTAAGCCACAATGCACTCCAGAGAATTGAGACATGATGCTGACAAGCCTGTACACAGAGGTTGAAATCGGCCTTCTGGACCTGAGCCCTCAATCTGAACCCATCGAAGATGGATGCTCCTTACTCTCTGGGCCCAGATGTGAGAAACGGGAATAGCATCAGACTTCGGTGTTTCGACCCTATCTGCCCACCCAGGTCCCTACCAGCACCAACCTTGGATGGTAAGGGCGGCTGAGTCCTGCACACCAGGGCAGCTGAAGCCCACCAGGGCCCCGCTGTCCTGGTGCTTGACTGCTTGCAGGATCAGTCTGTGCTGCAGGCCCTTCTGCTCCACACGGTACCGCAGGGCCCCAGGGGCCACCTGGCCCTCTGGCTCATTACTCTTGAGCTCTTCCCCATTAAGGAACCAGGTGCCCTGGATGATGGTGGAGAGATCAAGGGAGAAGACGGCATCTTCCCCGTCGTATACCTGCACATCCTCCAGACCTGCCACCAGGCGAGCTGTGGGCACTGAGGCAGGGACAGAGTGTAGCCATCAGAATGAGAAGGGACGGCAGAGGCTCGCGGATGGAAGGCGTAGGAGAAGACAGGCACTGAGGGCACAGTAAGGGAAGAGGGGTGATGGGGGACACAACTTGGGGTGTGGCTACCGACGGGCAAGGTCTGGCAGGGCCGACTCACCGAGGTGAGCAGAACCATGGAACACAATGTGGGGACTGCGGCCGTGTTCGCTGACGGTGCAGACACGGAAGCGGTAGTCACCCTCGGAGGGCACACAGTCCCCCGGCACCTCCACGGCTCCGGCCTTCTCAATGCTGAAGCACTGGATCCAGTCTTCGGAGCCCACCTCCTGCCGCTCCAGCCGGTAGATGAAAGGGGTCTCGGGAGCTGGCTCGGGAGGCTTCCAAGTCAACAGGACCGTGTTCTTGTGGCCCTTGAACATCTCTGCCAACACGGGGGGTCCCGGGGGACTGTGCTTGACGCCTGAGACCAAGGCAGGGATTGTGTTCCAGCCTTGCTCAGGCCTCCACAGCCCTTCCACCTTAAATCCACTTCACCGACTCGGCTGTGGCATCTGGTCACCCTCCCACCATGACCCTCCTGTCCAGAGGCCTTCCTGCCCTCACATTTGACTCTAAGTAGGGTGGTGGTACGGGAGTTGCCCACGCTAAAGGTGACCTCTCCGGCATCTTCTCGGGTGACTCCTGGAAGGACCAGGGCATGCATGTGGCCAGAGCTGCTCTGGCAGGTGGCTGGCAGCTCCTCGCCATCGCGGCTCCAGTGCCCTTCAACCCCAGCCTCTTGCGTCTCCACCAGCAGCACCGCGTTCTCTCCCTCCAGGACATCAAGCTTCCGCGGCAGCCGCTTCAGGATGGGCCCTGAGATGTGGACAGGAATCCATCAGCTGGGACTCTGAGCACCTGCCTCAGCCTCAGCCTCGGCCTCCTCCCCACTGGCCAGCCGACCTTTGACCGTCACGTTGGCCACGGTGCGCACCCGGCTCCGCATCTCACACAGGTAGACGCCATCGTCATCCGCCTTCAGCCTGTGGATGATGAGGCGCCGGACGGTGCCCTCTTCAATCTGCTCGTACTTGTGGCAGGGAAGCAGCCGTTGGTCCTCACGGAACCAGGCCGTGGGGATGCGGGCATTGGGTACTTTACACTCCAGCACAGCAATCCCATGCTCCCTGCCCTCCACGTCCTGCAGGGGCCTCGTGAACCGGAGGCGTGGCTCTGCAGAGACAGGAGAGACAAGAGAAGGCTCTGGAGAGGAGCCAGACTAGGAGGAGGACTCCTAAACACACCTTAGCTCAGGCTGGTGGTCTTTGCCTAGGGCCAGCAGGCGTGTGGAATCACAGGAAAACCACCACAGCGGAAGTCAGATGGCCTAAATTCTCAACTGGCCCTGCACTCACTGACCACATCACCTTGAGTAAGTCCATTGGAATACTGCTGGGCCTCAGTTTCCTTACTTGTAAAACGGGGAAAGGGAGGGAAGAGGATGGAGCAGAACAGTGATTTCCAAACTGTCCCTTGGGGTCCCTCAGAGGCACCCCATATATTCTGCAAGGGTCTGAGATGAATTGAAAGTATTTTAGCCCTTTTCAAAACTGTATTTAAAAAAAAAAAAAAAAAGTTGGAAACAACCAGAGGGTTAACATGGGTTGCTGGAGAAGCAAGTTTTTTGTGTAGCTCTGGTAAGCTCCTCTTGCCTGCCTGCTGGGCTTTTCTTCCTGATGGGGCTCCAGCTCAGCAGAGGCCTGGACAGTTTGTGCACATCGAACTGTACCAGTGAGGTCAGCACTGCAGCCCAGGTGCTACATGTTTGACTTTGTGCCAGGCAGGGCTCAGGAGAAATTGCCAACTCTGTTTTCTCCAAGGGAAAAGTTGGGTAATAATTAGTGCAGGTGTAATCCCTTGAGTTGTGATGAAACCCTATTATGGCGTTTTAACTTCTAGTGTGAGTTTGGGATTTTTGTTTTCCTTTGAATTTTCTGTTTATGAGGACTGTAAGCATTTATTAGATATTGCTGGTGATTCAACTTTGACATATAAATTTTCTCTCCTTCACCTTCCTCTTCTTTCAAATCTGGGGAGCAGCTTAATAAAAGAATAGTCAGAAATTGTAGGACACTTGTCCTCCTCAAGTCTACCTTTCCAGTGAACCAGTTGTTTCTCACGGTAATGTTTGCAGCAGGGCCTTCCCCACAGGCTTCAAAGACTAGACCTGCTATGAATGCAGCCTTCACTACAAATGTGTGTATTCAATGAAACAGCCCTGTTCTCACTGATTAGCTTTGTAAGCATGGTATCAATTCAGACTTAGCAATTTACACCCACAAAATCTGTCTCATATATTGGGGCTCCAGATGTGAATGCAGTTGGGGAAGCTGGGTTAAAGTACCAATGAGAAGACTGAGAAGAGTTCTAGGGCCCTCAGGGCTTGTATATTAACCACTCCCTTAGTGGTTTTCCACCATCTCCCTCAGAATCACTTGGGGAGTTTGTTAAGAAGTTTCTGGTACCTTGGAGACCTACTAAATCCGAATCCCTGGAGGGTGGGAGGCAGCAGGAAACGGTATTTTAATATTCCTGCAGACCCTCCCCACCTCCAGTCTTCTGGGCAGTCCTGGGCACCTGGGGTACCTTTAACATGCAGCTGCACTGCGCTGAGCGTCTGTCCCGCCGAGTTGCGCGCCGCGCACACGTAGAGCCCGCGGTCCTTGGCCTGGCAGTAGAGCACCTTGAGCACGAAGCCGCCATCGCGGTCTCGGTACATGAGGCGGCGGCGGTCGGGGAGCAGCGGGCGGCCCTCCCAGTGCCATTCGATCTCGGGCTCGGGCTTGCCCATCACATAGCAGCGGAACTTGGCGTGTTTGCCCTCGTTCACCCAGAAGGTCTTGGGCGCGCACTTGAGCGGCTCCACCACGGGCGCAGGGGCCTCCTCGGGGTCCTCGGGCGGGCTCTCGGGGGGCTGGTGCACCTGGAGCAGCGCGCCGGCCTGCGCGTGGCCGTGCGCGTTGCGGGCGTGGCACACGTAGACGCCCGAGTCGGGCAGCCGCGCCGCCAGGATGCGCAGCGCCAGGCTCCCGCCCGGGCCACCCTCGGCGCGGCCTGGCTCGAGCACGAAGTGGCTGCTGTCCCACACTTCGTCCAGGGCCATCCCGTCCTTCTCCCAGTACAGCGTGGGCTCGGGGAGGCCCCCCACCTGGCACGTCAGCACCACCTCCGCCCCCCGCAGCACCCACTGGGACCGCGGCCCGGTCAGGAACACCGGGGCGCCCTCCCCGGCCCCCGGCGGCGGCGGCGGCGGCAGCGGGCGCTCGGCGGGCTGGAGCTCCGGCTCCGGGGGCGGCGGCTCCAGCACGGTGACTGCGGCCGCCGCGTAGGCCTCGCCCGCCGCGTTGCGGGCGCGGCACACGTAGACCCCCGCATCGGTGGGCAGCGCGCCGCTCAGCAGCAGGCCGTGCTCGGCGCCATCCGCGGGGAAGCTCAGGCGCTCCGAGGCCGCCAGCTGCTGCCCGCCCTTCTCCCACACGACAGTGGGCGGCGGCTCCCCCAGGACCACGCACTTAAGCTCGGCCTCGGCGCCACTTACCACCCGCACAGGCCGCGGGAAGCGCAGGAAGCATGGGGGGCTCCCCTGATCCCCCGAGCCCGCCTTCATCGCGGCGGCCCGCAGCGGCGCGGGGGAAGGGCGGGCGGGCGGCGGGCGCGCCTAGGCCGGGAGCGGCGGCGAGAGCCCTGGAGGCGGGGCGCGTCGGGGACCGGACACGGGGACCCGCGGAGCTCTCCCCTGGCCGCCCGCTGCCTGCTCGCCTCCTTACCCTCGGCCCGAACCGCAGCTGTGCGGTGGCGGCGGCGGTTTCCGGGCAGGAGCCCAGAGCTCAGGGGGCAGTCCTTCCTGTCTGCCTTTGCAGTGAGGGGCCCCGCAGCCTCCTCCGCCCGTGGCCTAGCTTCCTGCTCTTAGGAGCCTCTCTTCCCAGCCCCCTCCCACAGCCTGGGCCTCTTTCCCCTCCTCCCTCCCACCTCCAGCAGCCAGGTCCCCAACCGCCCGCCAGGCTTGGGCCTGAGTGGCAGAGGCGCCTGCAGCTGCCAATCCCAAAAATATTCTCTGATGACACAGCTGGAGGACAAGAGCCCAGACTGGCTCCTCGGGCTAAGTATAGAGCAGGCAGGACCACCTGCCCCCCGCCCTAGCCCCAGTTCTAGCCCCAGCCACAGCCCTTCCCCCCATGGCTGCCCCAGCAACTGCTTGACTGAAAGGGGCCCCGGTAGGTCTGAGGGGCTGGTGCACTCTGTCCCCCTGACTAATGATACTTTCAGGGGCTGGCCGACCCCAGCTCCCAGGCTCCTGTCCCACCTAATGTCACCTCTGTGCTGGGTACTGGGATGTGAGACTCACACACTGTGTGCATGTGCACGTGTGTGTAGGGGGAGGGGGTTGCATGTTTGTATGTGTAGGTCAGGTCATTTGGGGTGAAAACCCTCCTCAGCCCCCTCTCCTGCATTCCTGGCGGGAGTGGGAGATAAGGCTCAGGGCCACAGACATCTGCGTCAGAGATAGAAGGTCTCAATGCCACGGGCAGGGGCAAGTCAGACAGTGGGGCGTGGGAAGGCCTGGGCAAGACGGGTGAGAAGGGTAGAAGAGGGCGGGTATGGGATGGGGAGGGGAGAGTGGGGAGGCCCTGGGCAGAACCTCACAGAAGGGTTACAGGGCAGGGTGTGGGTTCCCCACTGGCAGGGCCAGGTGAGCTATGGTGCCCGAGCTGCCCTTGCTGCTGCTCTTGCTGCTGGCCCCACCGGGCAGGCCTGGCTGCCACGAGCCAGAACTGGACCGGGAGTTAGTCCTGGCCAAGGTGAGGGCCCTGTTCCTGGATGCCTTGGGGCCCCCGGCAGTGACCGGGGAAGGTGGGGATCCTGGAGTCAGGCGTCTGCCCCGAAGACATGCCCTAGGGGGCTTCATTCGAAGGGGCTCTGAGCCCAAGGAGGAGGATGTTTCCCAGGCCATCCTTTTCCCGGCCACAGGTAACGAGGGTGGGGAACCCGCAGGGTGACTTTGAGAAGCAGCATGGTACAGCGTGGGCTTGGGAGCCAGGCACACTTGGGTTTCAATCCCAGCCCTGCCACTCAGTAGCTTTGCAACATAGACCACTTACTAAACCTCTCTGAACCTCTGTCTCCTCATCTGTGACACCCGCCTCTCAGGATTAAGTGAGATAGTGAACCTAGAGGTCATGGCACATGGGAAGCATTTGGGAGGTCTGCGTCTGGGAGACCAAGGGTCTCTAGAGAGAAATGTCTGGGCTTGGGCTCCTTCCTGCCATCTTTCCTCCTATCTCTGCCTCTGCTCCCTGCCCTAAACCCTGTTTCTTCAACCCCAGGTTGTGGAGACTTGAGAAGATAACAGGGATGCAGGAAAAAGAGGAGCTGGGAAACTCTCCCTGGAAACCAGTCTGCCTTCTCTGGAGTTCCTTATGTGTGTCCCCACATTCCATTCTTAGAACAAAGAAAGTCCTCTTCTGGGTGGGCTTGCTTGTCATCTGGCCCACTTTTCTTCTACAGAGGATCCCTGCCTCCCTTGCTTCAGCCTCCTTGCAGCACAGTGGGTGGAAAGTATGGCTTTGGGATCAGGCAGAATCCCAGCCTGGCCACTTAGTAGTTGAATGTCACTTCACCTCAGTTTTGTTATCTGAAAAATGGGTCAATTGTGACTTTACAATGAGAGAAGCCATGTAATGGTATAGCCCCCATTACCAGTCCTTTGACTCATGCTGGTCCATGATTATTTAGTATAATCTATGCGTAGGTCAGGGTAAGGATGCCAGCCATACTGCTTTCTATGTGGAGTTACATCCCTCTCCTTCGCTTCCTCCTCCTTCTCCTTTTCCTTCTCCTTTCCCCCCCTCCTCTTTTCTTTTTAATTTGGTGTTAACCTGTCTTTTTTTTTTTTTTTTTTTTTTTTGAGACAGAGTCTTGCTCTGTTGCCTGGGCTAGAGTGAGTGCCGTGGCGTCAGCCTAGCTCACAGCAACTTCAAACTCCTGGGCTTAAGCGATCCTACTGCCTCAGCCTCCCGAGTAGCTGAGACTACAGGCATGTGCCACCATGCCCGGCTAATTTTTTCTATCTATATATTTTTAGTTGGCCAGATAATTTCTTTCTATTTTTAGTAGAGATGGGGTCTCGCTCTTGCTCAGGCTGGTCTTGAACTCCTGACCTCGAGCGATCCACCCGCCTTGGCCTCCCAGAGTGCTAGGATTACAGGCGTGAGCCACCGCACCTGGCCAACCTGTCTTTTTAAAATGGAATTATTTTAAAGAATTTATTATACAATGTTCCTAACATGCTAAAAGATATAAAGAATAATCTAATAAACACCCATGTACACACCATTCAAGATACCATTTCACGTTATTTGGTGAACAAACATTTAAGTCTAACAGTTCTCGATGTTGCTGAAGGTAGAGAGTGACAGGGCCTCTTACACATTGCTAACAGGAATATTAATTGGTAAAACCACTTCAGAGAGAATTGGCAATGTCTTATATTTTTTAAAGCCCTTTAATGACGAAATTAAAAAATGGAGAGCCTGTGGAGGTTCCCCCCAAGACTCGGGAGAGTCCCTGTCCGCGAGGGCACTCAGCTGAGTGCTTGGCCCATCACCGGCACTCGTGAGTGGCAGCCACATCCCTCCTGGTGCGGAGGGGTCCCAGGTCCTGCTAGTAGGGCTGCCCTCTTCCTTCCCTTCTGTCTCCTGCAGGTGCCAGCTGTGAGGACGAGCCAGGTGCTGGAAAGCTGGCCCGGGAGGATGAGGAGGGACTCTTCACATATGTGTTCCGGCCATCCCAGCACACACGCAGCCGCCAGGTGACTTCGGCCCAGCTGTGGTTCCATACGGGGCTGGACAGGCAGGGCACAGCAGCAGCCTCCAATAGCTCTGGGCCTCTGTTAGGCCTTCTGGCACTGTCATCTGGGGGGCCCATGGCTGTGCCCATGTCCTTGGGCCAGGCCCCCGCTCGCTGGGCTGTGCTGCACCTGGCTGCCTCTGCCCTTCCTCTGCTCGCCCAACCTGTCCTGGTGCTGCTGCTGCGCTGTCCCCTCTGTTCCTGCTCAGCACGGCCTGAGGCCACACCCTTCCTCGTGGCCCATACCAGGGCCAGACCACCCAGCGGAGGGGAGAGAGCCCGGCGCTCAACTCCCCCGATGCCCTGGCCTTGGTCTCCTGCTGCTCTGCGCCTGCTACAGAGGCCTCCGGAGGAACTGGCTGCCCACGCCAACTGCCACAGAGCAGCACTCAACATTTCCTTCCAGGAGTTGGGCTGGGATCGGTGGATCGTGCATCCTCCCAGTTTCATCTTCCACTACTGTCATGGTGGCTGCGGGCTGCCCACCCCACCAGACTTGCCCCTGCCCATCTCTGGGGCTCCTCCTACCCCTGTCCAGCCCCTTTCCTTGGTGCCAGGGGCCCAGCCCTGCTGTGCTGCTCTCCCAGGGACCATGAGGCCCCTACGTGTCCGCACCACCTCAGATGGAGGTTACTCTTTCAAGTATGAGACGGTGCCCAACCTTCTCACGCAGCACTGTGCTTGTATCTAAGGGGGTCCTACTTCCTTATTCCATGGCTGGTGACCAAGCCCCCACCATCATCAGCTGCGAGGAAGAGCAGAGCTTGGAAAATAGATGGTTCCCATTCCCGCCTCCTTCCACTTTTCTGCCTAAGGGCTCCCCTCCCCATCTCACCCCTGTCCCATGGGTAACATGTGACAATAAAGAACACAGTGCATATGACTTGGCATGCATTCTCGGACTTCTCTGATATGGTCTTGGGGAGGTCTGGGGCCTGGGAGCATGGGATTGTGGGATCTCAGGTCACACAGCTACATTTGACCGTGTTTATCTGGGGTCAAAAGCTGTAATTGGACATGTATCTGTCGGGACTCTGCAACACTGGGGGACGACACAGATGTACTCCAAGCTCCTCAGACAGCCACTCTGGAGATGGAACCAGCCCTCCTGCAGGCGGAACCTGACATGTCACTCAGGCTCCTGCCCTCCACACCTAAAGGAGACTGCTGCACTCATAGTGTCTACATCCAAGGCAGCCGTAAGCCCTCTCCCCTGCCATTCTCTGCTCCAGCTGGTGGACACTTAGCCCAAGGTCTAACAATTTGTACCCTGGCTAGAGATTTTGGCTTTTGGAGTTCCCCTGAGATAATCATTTGGAGGTGGTCAGATCTTGGGATCTCTGGGGAAGTAAGGGGAAGATGTATGTGTTGGCAGGATCAGAAAGAAGTTGACAAGGGCAGAGAGCTGGTGCTGTGTTAAGGTCAGATCACCAGAAGGAAGACCTGAGGATTTCAATTTGCCAAGGGTCCTGGGACTTTTTGAATCCGTCACTGTCTCTCAATGCAGACTCTGTGAGGCCTCGCTGTACTGGGATTCCAGTCCCTGAAATCCCTTGATGCCCCCTGTATACCTTTACATAACCGCTTACCTCAGTGCTTAACGTTGTTGGGACAGTGAACAGAGCCACTGCCAGAAAGAAATGTGCTCATTTGTGAGTTTGTGTGTGCAGGGCATGATGCAAAACAGTCCTTTCTTTTCCCATTGCGTTTCCTGTCAGTCCATTCTGCCTTCAGAATTGGGCGTTGGGAAGCCCCCTTCTCTGGCCCTCCTCCCAGCTTTTTTCGCTCTCCTCATTATCCCCTGGGTCTCCTTATCCTTCTGCCCCACTCCAGGCTCCTGGCTTTCCCCCTATTTCTTCCATCCAGTCTCCAACGGTGGGGTGGGGTGGGGCTGGAATGTTCAAGGCCATCAAACCAAACTTGAGAGCACTTTCTGTTATCGACTGCACAACTCCACTGTGTATTTATCCTAACAGAGTCTCTGACTTGTCAAAGACACCCTTCTTCCAGCCCAGCCCGATGGGGTGGGTGCGTAAACGCCTGCCCCAGCATCCTGTCACACTTACGCTAAGGCCCTTTGCCCGGACTTGAGCTGAACTGAATGAGCTACTGTTCCCTGCAGCACAGGAGCCCTTCGGAGCCCACGTACAGGCTCCTACACAAGCCCCAGTCTGTTGACACTGAGTCCCCCAGAAGGCTCCCGCTGCTCTGGAGGGGAAACCTGTCTGTTCACAGTCTTTGCCAGCACCTTCTTCCCCATCAGGCATTGGAGCCACTCTGTGCTCAGGGCTCGGCAGGTCCCTACTCAGGCCGTAGACTGGGGAGAGGGCTGCTTGGGCTTGGCCAGTGGTGTCTGTATTCTACCTGTCCCTGTCTGGCTTCCCTGGCCACATCCTCCCTGCCCAAGCAGTGAGGCCTTTCCCTGGGATCTTCAATTTTCCTAGTAGGCTTAGCTCCTCATCCGTCCTGCTGGGGCTCCCTAGGACCCTGTGCTATCTAGATGTTCCCTGTCTCCGGGATGTGGTTGAGCTCTGAGTGTTGGGGACAGCCTACTGAGAGGCATAGGATTCTCCACGAGGCTAGTTAGCAGATTGGTGTTGCAAGTAAAAAGTTTTCACATGTCTGAGACAAAGTGAGAAAAGTGAGTATGAGTCTTTCACAAAGCCAAACATTCATTTTAAAAGACTGTCCTTTATTCTGAAGCTAGTATCCTTTCTGCTTGTGTATATGTGTGTGTTTGTGAGAAAGGGTTATTTCTTTCATGATGTTATGAAGATGGTAGAAGGCAATGAATTTTCATTTGTTTGTTTTTTAAGTTTTTACTTAACAAAATTAAAACCTGGCAATTTTAGTTTGAACCCTAAGATTTTTCTTCAGAATTTTGCTGCTCTGTGAAATCTGAGAAATCCCAAAGTCTGAGAGTCACGGGGCTGGGCCTCCCTTTCCAGGGTCTCTAAGACCTCAGATTCTGCTAGTGTAGCAAGTCAGGAAGAATATCCACCCCTCCCTAAGAGGGGCCCAACAGTGGCCACGGACATCTTTTTGTCCTCGATCCTCATCAGGAGACCAACCCAACAGCAACGGACTATAGAGGTGCTCCCTGTTCCCAATGCTAACCATCGGGGACATTCTGTAAATCCTCTTAATTTGGAGTCAGTTGAAAGAGAAAACCGAACTCAAACTGGCTTAGACCAAAAAAACTTTTTAAAAACCCACTAACACTGGCTCTTTGGCTCATGACAAATCCATGGGCACAGCTGGCTAAGGTATGGCTCAATTCTGGTCTCAAAAGATGCCACCAGGATCCATCTATAGGTTCTACTCCCCCCATCCATGGTGGCTCTGGGCAGCTCAGGCTCCCATTGTCACACAACTTGGTCCAGCAGGAGGGAGTTCATTTATAAAAGTCCCAGAACAAGTCTTGATGGCCTGATTGGACTGATTAAGGTCACATGCTTCTCCAGGACTGGTGACCTGAGTTACTGCCTCAGCCCAGATCCTGTGTCCTACCCCTGGAGCCTGGAGCCTAGAGCCTAAATCACAAACGCTAAGGGTATAAAAAGGTGATATCCCCAAAGCAGGGAACAGTTAACACAAAGTAGAAGCAAGCACGGTTGGTTCTTCCCCCTAATTATCTCTCAAATCAAGCGCTTTCTCTCTCCCTACCTAGACGCTATTTTGCAATTCTTTATTGGGCAATTCAGCAGCCTCCTTAACCAGTCACTCCCTGGCCTCCCATTCATCCTCCACATGGCTGCCAAGGGATCCTTCCGACGTGATCATGTTACTTAGGGTGGCTTAAAAAATTGTCTATACAAAGTTCAACCTCCTTTGTATGGTCTAAAAGCTCTAGACAATTGACCCTAAACCTGTTCTAGCAGCCTGATCTACCCATTCCTCCTTTCTTCTCCCCACCCAACCATACACATGCAAACCCTCTTGACACAAATTCTGCTCATTCCTCAAGTACAGGCAGCCCCTCGTCTATGGCCCAGATACATTCCTTTTTTTTTTTTTTTTGAGACAGAGTCTTGCTCTGTTGCCCGGGCTAGAGTGCCATGGCGTCAGCCTAGCTCACAGCAACCTCAAACTCCTGGGCTCAAGCAATCCTCCTGCCTCAGCCTCCCGAGTAGCTGGGGCTACAGGCATGTGCCACCATGCTTGGTTAATTTGTTTTCTATATATTTTTAGTAGCTCTGCTAATTTATTTCTATGTTTTTTTTTTTTTAGTAGAGACAGGGTCTCACTCTTGCTCAGGGTGGTCTTGAACTCCTGAGCTTGAGCAATCCTCCCACCTCAGCCTCCCAGAGTGCCAGGATTATAGGCGTGAGCTACCGCGTCCGGTCCCCAGATACATTCCTAAGAACGTCTTTAGGTCTAATTTGTATGTAACTTGGATCCCTGATAAACAGCACATATATGGTAATATTACCACTACTACTACTAATAATAATATAATGGCTTATATGTACTACTAATAATACAGTGTAATAGTGCAATAATAATAATAATACCCCTGTTCTGTAATAAGTTAAAGAAACTACTGTGCTTTCTTTTAATTCAAATAAACAACATAAAAACAAGCTCTTAAAAAAAGTTTAGATAGGAAAGAGGAGAAATTTCAAACAAGAACATTAAAGGTTAACATTCACCTAATGTTGCACCAATGTCTTGCTTACTGGAAGGGGCATTTCTGAGGCAAGAAGGTAGCTGACATTAATCAGAAGATGCTGACAGAGATGGTGCCGGAGAGGAGGGAGTGGGTGCTGGAGAATCAGGATTTGATTCTGTTGCTGGAGGAGGGAAGCTGACCACTGAAGTTAGTTTCTTAAAAAAGGTATCTAGAGTTGTTTGTACAGCCTTTTTCACTTTTTCATCATAAATGGCCTTGTAGCAGCTGATGCTCTCACTAGCTGCACGGTAAACCTTTGTGAACCGCTCAATGTTAGGATCTTGCTCCTCAAACGTAGCAAATCCTGCTTCAATGAGACGAAAGCCTTCAGCTCATTCTTTCTTGGCTCTAGATCCTCTGATTCTTCATGTTTTTGTGTTTCTTATCAGCGGCTTTTCTATCTGTGACACTAGCTGCTAAGGTAAATGTGCTGCCCCAATGAACTGCTTACACCTTGTGGGTTTGTTTACATGCTCAGAAGAAACTAGCTCCCAAATTATTCATTTAAATTTTTAATCATAAATTATCCTTATGGGGAGGCTTGGCAGCCTCGTGGTAAGCATGGAACGCCGTCAGTCGAGTTGTCTGTAACCCGGGACTGCCTGCATGTTCTTCTCAAGCTGCCGTGTCTTTAGCAATGCTGCCTTTAAGATCCAATTCTGATGTTATCTTTTCTGTGACTCTTGCCTAACTCCCAAATGGCAAAACTCTTCACTCCTTCACTGCTTCCTGGGCACTTTGTTTTTAATTTTTTTTTTTTTTTTTGAGACAGAGTCTCACTCTGTTGCCCGGGCTAGAGTGAGTGCCGTGGCAACAGCCTAGCTCACAGCAACCTCAAACTCCTGGGCTCAAGCAATCCTCCTGCCTCAGCCTCCCGAGTAGCTGGGACTACAGGCATGTGCCACCATGCCCGGCTAATTTTTTCTCTATATATTTTTAGCTGTCCATATAATTTCTTTTTATTTTTAGTAGAGACGGAGTCTTGGTCTTCCTCAGGCTGGTCTCAAACTTCTGAGCTCAAACAATCCACCCGCCTCGGCCTCCCAGAGTGCTAGGATTACAGGCGTGAGCCACCGCGCCCGGCCTGTTTTTTAATTTTTATTTTCAAAAAAATGTCACTTGTTTTTGGCCAGGTGTGGTGGCTCATGCCGGTAATCCCAGCTCTTTGGGAGACCAAGGTGGGAGGATCACTTGAGGCCAGGAGCTCAAGACCAGTCTGGGCAACATAGCGAGACCCAGGCTCTGCAAAAAATAGAAAAATTTAGCCAGGTGTGGTGGCTCAAGTTTGTAGTCCCAGCTACTTGGGAGGTGGAGACAGGAGGATCGGTTGAGGAGTTTGAGGTTGCAGTGAGCTATGATCATGCCACTGCACTTCAGCCTGGGCAACAGAGAAAGACCATGTCTCAAAAAAAAAAAAAAAAAGTTACTTGTTTTTGATTTCATAAGTAACAAATAGACACACACTCACAGCAAAGATTCAAATATTAAAGATAAAGCTGAAGCTCCCCATGATTGTTACTCCCAATTCCTGTCCCCTCCACAGAGGTAAAATGCTCCCAGACGTGTCTGGGTTTACCCACATATATGTATCTTGTAGAAAAAGTCTTTTTCCCCCCCACAAATTCTATCATGCCATATGTATTGGGCTGCAACTATTTTACTTTACATTCTAAAAGTTTTCTTTGACTTTATTTTCCAGTATTTCTATTACATTGTTTGCTTAGCAATCACATTCCCTCCCCCTCCAAGAAATAAGATTCTTTTGTTAATTTTGTTATTCATACAACAAACACTTATATAGCTCTATGTGCCAGACACATGTACAACTAAAAACTCCTGTAATCTTTGTAACAACTGGTATGAGGTAGGCACTGATATTATACCCACTCCACAGATGAGGAAACCAAGGCACAGAGAGATTAAATAATTTATCCAGAGTCACATCCCTAGTAAGTGGTAGAGCTAAGATTTGGACTCCAGAAGTCTGGCTCAAGTCTGCATCCACTGCTATACCACATCACTCCTCCTCTGTTCCTCAAGCACGCTTCCTGAGGAGATGAAACCACTTGTGTCACCTCTGAGGAGGGCATGCAGTCCCGGGACGCTCTGGAGATGGCAGTCACTTTTAATCTCTGACATTTCTTATCCTTTTAGCATTTCTCTCTGCTCCCTTTTTTGGGTCTATTTTGTCCTATTCTTGTCTTATTCTAATTTACTAAATTTACTAAAGACTTTGTTCACCATTGCTTTTTGCCTTTTACTCTTCCTCATGGATTCATTTTTCTTCAGGCTGATATATTTTTATTATTTATTTCAGTGTCGGTTTATAGGTGACAAATTTTCTCAGTCCCCGAAAAAATTTTGATTTTCATAGTCGAATCATGGTTGAGCTGTATGTATAATTCTAGATTCAAACACATTTTCCCTCTGAATTTTGAAAACTTCTCTCCCTGTGTTTTTTTTTTTTTTGCATCATTTCTTCAATGAGAGACTTAGTGTCAAAATGATTCTCATGCCTTCATGCCTCATCTGTTTTTTTCCCCTCCTTGTAAGTTTTCAGGATTTTCTCCTTACTGTGGTGGTATCTGAAATTGCACAACAATAGAGCTACATTTTAATTTTAAAAGTGGATCCTGATTGTTATTTGGTGGGCCCTTTTGAACTGAAGAATCATGGTTTTCTTCAATTCTGGGATATTTTCTTTTATTTATTTGAATATAACTCCCTCTCACATTCTATTTTCTACTTCAGAAATTTTACTAGCTGACATCAAAAGTTTTAGGTCCATCCTCTATTTTAGCTATTTTTTTCCTTAATGAACACTTCCCATATCTTGTCTTGTGCTATGTGCTAGAAAAATGTATTTGCTTAGTTCTCCAGGTCACATGTGAATGTGCCCATTCTGATCATTTTCTTGAGGGCTTTTGTTGTTTCATAATCACGTTTGATCTTTCAGTTAATTTTTAAAAGATAAATGTGATATCCTTTCATACTCATTCGAAAGTCCTGTTCATGTTCCATGAGCAGTTTTATTGGGTGAAAACTCTTCGATATATTGGATTTAATATATCTCTTTCAAGATGTTGACTTTCTTCAAATATTTGGTAATTATTGGCTGGACGCTTATCTTTCATCTGGGATTCTCTGTGAGACTGCTTGCCCTCTCCGTTTGTGTAATCCTGAGGGAGTGGGGTATGAGATTACGCCACAGCGCGGGTTACAGTCTGTGGTCTGCAATTGTCCAGCAGAGGTGGGATATACTGCTGGGTGGGGCACTTTGGGCAGCTGGTCTTCTGAAAGTGTCACCTGCCACCAGGAACACTGTCCTTTCTCTCCACTTAATGATCTCATATCCACCGCTCCTGCCTGGAGACAGATGATCCTGCTGGAGTTTCTTGACCCCAACAAGCAAGAAGAGGGGTGTGGAGTGGTTGACATGCTTGATGGTACCTGCCACAGCATCTTGAATAATCCGTGCCTTGTCGATTGCTTCCGCATCCCTTCCTGCTCCCAGGATTCACTGCTTTGGGCATGAAGCCCTCTTGGTGCTGTTTTCTACTCTTGGGACAGTCTATTGCCATGTACATTTTGGGCTATGGTTTTCCTCAGGTCCCATCTGCTGTACATCTTTCAGGGAGTCCCCATGGTTTCTGATCCACCAGTGGCTCTCCTTGTTGTGCGCTGTGATTATGAATTTATTTATTTATTTATTTATAGCTTTTTCTGTTACAGTAGTCCCCCCTTATCTGAGGTTTCACTTTCTGTGGTTTCAGTTATCTGAGGGTCAACTGAGGTCTGAAAATAGGTGAGTGTAGTACAATAAGATATTTTGAGGGAGATAGAGACCACGTTCACATAACTTTTATTATAGCATATTGTTATAATTGTTCTATTTTATTAATAATTACTGTTAATCTCCTACTGTGACTAATTCATAAATTAGACTTTATCATAGGTCTGTGTATATAGGAATGAACATGATATATATAGAATTCAGTACTAGCCCCAGTTTCAGGCATCCACTGGGGGTCTTAGAAAGTATCCCCTGTGGGTAAGGGAGAACTACGGTATTTCTAAGCATCTGGGGTGCGAGGGAGAAGCTGCAGCATGTATTCAGTTTGCAGTCTTGGACTGAGACCATCTCCTATAGTGCTCTCTCTGCCATAACATGCCTCATGTTTGTGGTAGGCAGAAGGATGGCCCCCTCTCCCAAAGACGTCCACATCTTAATATCTAGAATCTGTGAATATGTTATGTTACATGGCAATGGAGAATTAAGATAGCAGATGGAATTAAAGTTGCTAATCATCTAACCTTAAAATAGGGAGATTATCCTGGCTTATCTAGGTAGGCCCAATGTAATTACAAGGGTCTGTAAATGTTGAAGAGTTAGCGTCAGAGTGATGTGATGTGGAAAGAAGCAGGCAGCCACGGCTGGCTTTGAAGATGGAAGGAGGCCACAAGCTAGAGAAACCAGCAGCCTTTAGAAGCTGGAAAAGATAAGAATATAGATTCTCTTCTGGAGCCTCCAAAGAGGAACATAGCCCTTCTGACACCTTAATTTTAGCCCAGCGAGACCCATTTTGGACTCTGACCAGAACTATAAGATAATACACTTGTTGTTTTAAGCAACTAAATTTGGTATAACTTGTTACAGCACCAATAGGAAACTAACACAATGTTGTCATATCATTGATGGCATCTGCCTCTTCCACCACACCCGGCAGCTTCTTGAGAACAAGAGCCACACCTTTGTCTCCCTACGTACCCAGAATCTAATGCAGGATCTGGCACATAGTCAGGGCTCAGTAAATATCTGCTGAATGAACAAAAGAATGAAAGATGCTCTAACTTTGTGGTTCTTCGGGCACTCTGAGATTCCAAAGCAGCTTTTACCTTTCCCTTTCCCATCGCCCTGGAGACCCCAAGCCCTGTGATCTCAGTTTTCTCTTGTTTCCTTTTCCCCATTCACCTATGTTTCATGCTGCAGGTCTTATTGCAATTCCGTGTACAGTTTCCTCCCTTGCTGTGGACCACTCCCCACCTGTCTCTGGGCCTGTGAGCAGGAACATTGAGATGCAACACACGTGTCACATATGTACCTGATTTTGCCAATGGGCCTTCTGCAGGTTATGCCTGAGACAGTGTCTCTTTCTTCCTCTCTCAGGTTATCTGCTTTCCTCTCTTCTTCATAGCTGCCTCTACCCATTTCCCATCAAGCTGCTGCTTTTCTCAGACCAATCTGGATGGGTACTGTAGTCTTCAACCCTCCTTTTCTTTTCTGTGTCCTGAATCAAACACACAGTCCTGGTCTTTCTGATACTCCCTCCTAACCCCCTTCTTGGCTGATTCCATGGGTTTCCAGGACAAACAATGAAAAGAATTAAAGGTACTCTCAGGCTGTCTCAAGTTTTCTATGAAGCTACTCATGGAATCCTTCAGCTCATTTTGTGCAGAACTGCAAAGTCCGCTCAGGCAGGTGACCAGAGCTGCTGCTGGGCCACTGGAATATTGTCCTTCTGTTGCTTCCTTTCAGTCAGCCATTCTCAGGCCTTGGCTTCTCTGATTTTGCAGTGAACTTGGCCTCTGCCTCTCTGGCTTTTCCTCTGTGTGCCTCAAGTTCAGCCTCTCCTGAAACCAGGCTCTGATGAGCTTGCCTGGTCATGGTCTAATGCAGAGTTCTCATGCCAGACCTCCTCCAATGCTGCTGATGCGTCCTGTATGTTTGACTTCGGTGACTGGGCCAATTTCTGGTGAACTCTTTTGTGGTCATGTCTGGCAGCAGAACCAAGAGACACAATGTGGTCACTTATGTGGAAAGAATTACCTCTGACCACTCAGTCTTGGCCTGCGGGTGCCAGGTACATGGACTCCTGTCTAGCACAAACTGTTGTGCCCAAACTCTATTTCTGAGGTAATAGTCACACCTCTTCCTTCTCTTCCATCTGTCCCCCTTTCCTACTCCACTAAGATACCAAGTTAATGAAACAAATACATCATCCAATTTCACCATCCTCAATCCAAGTGTGAAATTTTCCTTTTGGAGGGATCCTGAGGTCTCAGTCATCCGATCCTCTGTGGGAGGCTGTAGCATCAGAGCAGGGAGGTCCAGACCAGGATAGTGGCTCATGTCCTAAACATGAACTATGACTTCTACTTCCCGGTGGTCCAAGGTATCAGAAACAAGCAGTCTTTGGATCAGTATCTGAGGTCTGTATTCTCCTGTAGCTGACTTTGTCATTCTTATACGAAATTGCCCTTTTCTCCCTTCTTTTCATTCCTGCAGCCTAAGCTAGTAACCAGCACACCTTTCCTTAGCCCCTATTATTATAAGCATTTTGCAGAGGCTACAACAGGGAACTCAGGGGTGCCAGGGAAGGTAAAGCAGCAGCTCTCTCCTCACACAATAACATGGGGGTGGATCCCGAGGCAGATGACTTGCACCTCTCTAGTACCAGATCCACTGCTCTGCTGGGAGCTCTTGGTCATGTGTTTGGAATGGCCAGCTAACACATTTCTGATTTTATGTAGAGTGTTACTCCTGGGGACTAAAACTTAGAAGAGTGTTTACAAATTCAGCGTGTAATATTAAAGCATTTCTTTGAGAAACAATTTCATTCATGGTCATATGAAATTATGCACGAGCAGCCCATACATGTTATGCTTTCTAATGACAAAATTTTAAAAAACGACATTGCATGCTTTTTAAATAAAGACAGTTCTTTAAGAAGTGAATTTGAACTTCAAACTTTAAAGAGTACTTAATTTTTAAAAAAATGTTTAGCTCCTTAATCCTTCTGGAACCTAACGTGCAGGGTGTAGGGAAAGGAACTTAGTTTTTTCCAGATGGACAGCTAGTTGTGTTACCGAAAGCTCGGTAACTTGTCCACAAGTCTGAATCAGAAGAATGAGGACAAGCAGTTTGAGGAGGAAGGAAGGAGACATTTTTATTCCTTTGCTGGCAAAGGGAGGAAAAATGGAGACTATCATCCCCAAATCCAGATTTTTCCTGAACATAAGCAGAAATACAGAGCTTTTAAAGGGAGGGTTGTCAGCTTGGGGCAGTATCTGTGGTTAACTATTCTAATCGTCCCATCTCTGCCAAAGGCAAAGCCTGTGGACTCTGCCAGCCCTCCTGGGGGGCTGGCGCCACCTGGGAGTTTTTAACAAAAGATTTAACCTGCCTCAGGGATGCAGGCCGGGCAGCAAGTTCCCCAAAGCGTGGGGGAAGTTTTAAAGACACAGAAAATCTTTTTGCCGATTTTTTTCCCCCTCAGGCCATTTCCTTTGTTACATATTCCCCACTCTCAATATTTCCCTTCCTTTAGACTGGAAGATGGTGCTGTGAAATAAAGGAAATAAAAAAAGAAAAAAATATATAAATACAGAATATTTCCCTTCCTTATCTATGGGTGGAGGGGTGACTACTCTGTTACAGTTGTTCCAAACTATTGAATAACTCATTATTCATCCCATTAATTTAAAGTCAATTTTATCATGTATATTAAAAAAATTCCCATGTGATCATGGCTGTTTCTGTAATGTGTCTCATCAACCTATCAATATTTGTCTCTCTCTTTGTCAGTACCATGCTGCTATGGTTACTGTGACTTCATAGGATATTTTATTATCTGGTAGGGCAAAGCCCCTATTAGTGCCTCTTGCTTCCCCCTCCCCCACCTCAAAATTTGGCAGTGCTCCTGTGTTTAGTTTTCCAGATGAATTTTAGAATTGTTACAGCAAGTGTTACAGCGGGTGGTTCCAAGGACAAACTGAGAGGCACATGGAGAGTCGGAGAATCAAGGTTTATTCGTTGGCAGGCTCAGAGGGGTCTCACCACCAAATTCTGAGACCCATCTACTCAATATTTCCTACTTTTATTAGGTTGGGGTGGCCCAAAGGGTGGGGTCTTAGGTGGCGAATGTGCCAGGTAATAGGTTAGTTGATGTGCCAGGTAACAGGTTGGTATTATGTTGATGAGGGTCTTCCTAGGGGTGCGGGTTTTCAGGTGGCTGATGTGCCAGGTAATAGATGGGGGGTTTTCCTTATCAGAATTAACTCATCAACTCCAAAATCTTCCTATTAGGGTTTTGATTGAAATTGCATTAAATTGACATCATTATAATACTGAATCTTCCCATCAGAAACATATCTTTTCATTTTTTTCTTTCTTTAATTTTAGAGTCAGGATCTCACTATGTAACAGAGGCAATGGCCTGAAAGAAAAAAAAGGGCAAAAGATGTCACCCACCTTCCATAGATAAGGAAGGGAAATACTGAGAGAGGGGAATATGTAACAGAGGGAATAGCCTGAGGAAAAAAAAAATTGGCAAAAAGATTTTCTGTGTCTTTAAAGCTTCCCCCACTCTTTGGGGAATTTGCAGCCAGGCCTGCATCCCTGAGGCAGGTTAAGTCTTTTGTTAAAACTCCCAGGTGGCGCCAGCCCCCCAGATGGGCGGCTGGCAGAGTTCACAGGTTTTGTTTTTGGCAGAGCTGGGACCATTAGAATAGTTAGCCACAGTAATTGCCAGAAGCCCAGAACCCTCCCTTTAAAAGCTCTTTATTTCTGCCTGTGTTCAGGAAATTTGGGATTTTGAGATGAGAAGGTCTACTGTTATTTCCTCCTTTGCTGGCAAAGTAGACCTCCTTTCCTTCCTCCTCAAACCGCTTGTCCTCATTCTTCTGATTTGGCCTCATGGACAAGTGGCTGAGATTTCCGTAATAACTATGTTGCCCAGGCTGTAGTGCAGTGGCTATTCACAGGCAGGACCATAGTGCACTGCAGCCTCCAACTTCTGGGCTCAAGTGATCCGCCTGCCTCAACCACCAGAGTGGCTGAGACTACAGACAGGAGCTACCACACCTGGCTTATTTACGTCATTATTAATGTCCTTAAAGTTCTCTTGTTTTCTTCATACAGATCTGGCTTATTTCTCAAAATGTTCTAGGCATATACACATATATATACATATATATATTTTGGCTGCTATGGTGAATGGGAATTTTTTTCCATTTTAATCTTTTTTTAAAGTTTTGTCTTAGTCAAGGTTCTTATGGTAGCGATTTACAGAAATACATTCAAACTACCTTAGGCAAAAAAAAAAAAAAAAAAGGCGGGGGAGAATGCTTTGGAAGGTGGCCAGGGCCTCCCTTGCAGGCCAAGGACAGAAAGGAGATTGGGCCTCGCAAGGGGAATGGAAACAAGAACTAGTTTCCTGTTGCTGCTTCTATGAGATCTATTTTTCTCTCCCTTTGCAGTTCAGTTTTCTTTGCTTCTCCCTTTCTTTGTCCCTCTTTCACATTTCTGGGAAGCAAGGGGATGTAGAAAAAACTTGGCTATGGGGCTACTCGTATGAATGGAGCAATTCTCAGAAAATAACTGGGCTAAAGAGGCACCTTTGAAACAGATTTCAAGCCATTGCAATGTTAGGACCGTCAAAAGAATCTGTTTCTTGCCTAAGAGAGGTCGAGTTGGAAGTTAAAGTATGGGAACCCATACTTAAAGGTAGGTCAAAGAATTTCTTTATAGCCAGCTCTTACACAGAAAAGCAGGGGAAGGTTAGAATGATATTTTTAGGTGTTATGGCTGGCGTTTAGGGGAGAGGGGTTCTAGTCTTTATGACCCACCTTGAGGAAGAGGAATTCTGGTTTCAGTGGGGGAGAAAGAAGGGTGGGAGATAGGAGGTCAGAGAGACCACTTCTGAGGTCTTCCAATTTCCTTTAGTTCAAAGTAATTACCATGCCAAAGCACTTTATTTTGGGGTACTGTTTTCTGCACCCCAACACTGATCATGATGTATTGCCACATATTTCACTTAGCCACTTCTCTAGGCTTTTGGCTCAGAGCACACAGTATGCCATGAATATAAAATTGGGTGGTTTAAGGGCATACATTGTCATTTCAAATATTTTGTCTTAGAAAATAAGATCCTCCAAATTTGGCAACTTGGGGATAACAATGGCTATGACCCTATTCCTACTCTCAACTGGCTCACAATTCATTTTGATTTTCCTCTATAGAAAGGGGCCCTTCATAAAAGAAACCCTCCCCCCAAACCAGAAATTGTTAAAATACATTTTTCTTTACTTAATCTATTAGTCTAGTTCAGTAGTTGACATCAACCTTAGACTGGGAGCCTGGTGAAAGCTACAATTAGAACTCGGAACCAATAAACTTTGGCAGTCTTGGAGCTACTGGTTACTAACTGAACGACCTTCACAAGTAACCTAGCCTCTGTGACCTTGTTTTTTCATTTTCAAACTCAAGATAACTTTTCTATTCTGGTATCATGAGACAAAACACAGTAAGAACAAAGGACTTGGTTCACGTGGAGTGTTACCAATGGCTAACGTGAGAGCCTGACACTGCTGAAGGAAAAAAGATAAATGAGTTTGGAGGGAGACTAAGGAGGAGGCAAAAGGACCCCCAGAAGTGACACCCTCGCCTTACATACTCTACACGTGGGACTAGGTCTAAATTCTCATTCCAGACTCATTCTTTCACGGTCAGCTTCTCCCGGGGTACCCATATGAGCCCTTTCATGACAGCTGTAAAGCCAGAATGATATTGAATCTTCTATGAATCCCAATGTTCCTACTATTTATACAACAAAAAGGAGATTGTTCAAAATCATAAAATGACAATCTGCTCCACCTATAGTCTCCACCTAGATAGAAAAAGAGCCAGTCACATTTTATATTGCAACTTCACGTGCTTAAAATAAGAACAATAATGTTTCACCAAACCAGGCCCCTGCCACCCTGATCTACAGAGATCTAATCAAGGGAGAACCTCAGCTCTTTCACACAGATAACTCCATCCTACGGAGGACACGCTCTCCTTTAATCAGAAAACGAGTATTCGCTTTCGACGAGATTTTCTCTAGCAGAAAATTCCATTTCTTCAAACTTTGCTTCCCCGCCCAGTCTGCAAAAAACGAGTCAAGTTTTCCTCAGTGGGCTCGGGGCGGGGAGCGGGGGTCGCCTCAAACCAAGAAGGAGTCCCAGGCTGTGCGGAGCGGCGGGTGATCGGGGTCCAAGTCGGGCGCCAGGCTGGTCCCAGCAGCCACAGCCGCGAAGGGACCGCCGCGCTCGAACAAGCCTGCCCCGCCCCGCAAGCAACGCGTTTAAACGGCTTAGGGAGTGGCGTCAGGCCCCGGAGGCGTGATTTCCGGTCGTCCCTCGGCTGGTCTTCCTTCCGGGGCGGGACTTCCCGTCCATCACTGATAGGCGCACGGCTGCGGAGCTGGTAAGAGGCCTAGTCGGGAGGTTCAGTGTGGCCGATCAGGCCTTACAGTCCTCCAAAGGGTGCCTAAGAGGACGCTCTTCCTCGCTTCTCTTTCTTGCTCTTTTCTCCACGCGACGCCTTTGTTTGCGCCGACATCCTGGGCTTTTGGCACTACCGCCTACCTGAGGCTCTTCCGCTTCCTTTTTTCCCAGGCTCCGCCCCCAGCGTCCCGTGGCCATGACGACCGCTCCCCAGGACTCCCTGGTGTGGAAGCTCGCGGGGCTGCTGCGGGAGTCCGGTGAGTGGACTTCCGGCTGAACTGGGCCTCGGGCGAGGTGGGGGTGCTGCCTTCCGGAGACGCGCCTTAAGAGTCACCGAGTTACGGCTGGTAGGGTCACGAGATGTCAAGAGTTCAATTTTTTTACTCTTCCCGGGTTTGTTTGTTCTACTGCTGTTGCCATCAGTGACCTTTGCTTTTGACAGTGTAAATCCTAGCCATCCTTCGAGGCCAAACTCCAGTACCACTTCTTCCATGCGTTCTCTGATACTTTCAGAGGAAAGTGATCATTACTTGCCTAAAAGCCCCTGGAGACCAGGAACTGATATTAATAATAATCACTGTTGTATAGCGAAGTACTAAATATGGCGTAGTTAAAAGCATGAGATTTGGAGTCAGCCTTACCTGGGTTGGAATCTCAACCCTCTTTCAAACGGGCCCAGATTGTTTCCTGAGCCTCAGTTTTTCTCACAAGCAGAATGGCATAATGATTCTACTCAACGGTAGTTCTAGGGATTAATTTTAATTAATGTAAGGCATTTAATACAGTTTTGCACATATAGTAAGTGCTCAACAGTAGCTGTTGTTATAATTGCTTCCCTCAGTGCCTGGTACTGTGCCAGGCACGGGGGAGCCACAGTATTTGTTCAGTATGTGGTTGGCATTAGTTGTGGTAGAACAAGCCTTGGCTTTGAGATCATATAGAAATAGCAACTTCCTACCGGGTATATTATCTCAATCAAGGTTCTTAACTACATTGAATCTTAATTTTCATATCTGTAAGATGGGGTTAATGGTGCTTCTCAATGGGAGATTCTGATGAGGTTTAAATGAGGTAACAGTCATCTGGCATATATTACCCAGTTGATGTTAGTTGCCCTCCATTACTCTACACTCACATCGATGGTATCTGTAGAATCTCTCTTTCTAGCAGTTTTATTTTTTGGCTTATATTAATAACTGCAAATGTCTTACCTCCTCTGCTGAGAGGAGAAGACTAGGGAGCTCTTTGAGGATGGGAAGAGTCCTTGAACCATGTCCATATCGTTGCATGATTTGTTAATTTATTCAGCAAAAATTTGGTATGGTTCCAGGGATTAGGGATGGTGGGTATGTGAGTATGCAACTATAAAGGGGTAGCAGGAAGAAGATCTTTTTTGGTGATGGAATAGTTTTGCATCTTGATTGTGGTGGTGGTTATAGGAATCTACATAAATGACTTTGAACTATATACACATGTTCTACTAATATCAATTTCCTGATTTAGGTATTGTACTATAGTTATATAAAATGTAACCATTGGAGGAAACTGGGTAAAAAGGGGGGATCTCTGTGTAGTATTTCTGCAATATCTTTTGATTATATTCTTTTTTCTTTTTGATTCTATTCTTTTTTTTTTTTTTTTTTTGAAACAAGGTCTCACTCTGTTGCCCGGGCTAGAGTGCCGTGGCGTCAGCCTAGCTCACAGCAACCTCAGACTCCTGGGCTTGAGCAATCCTTCTGCCTCAGCCTCCTGAGTAGCTGGGACTACAGGCATGTGCCACCATGCCCGGCTAATTTTTTCTATATGTATATATATTTTAGCTGTCTGTATAATTTCTTTCTAGTTTTAGTAGAGACGGGATCTTGCTCTTGCTCAGGCTGGTCTTGAACTCCTGAGCTCAAACAAGGCGCCCACCTCGGCCTCCTAGAGTGCTAGGATTACAGGTGTGAGCCACCGCGCCTGGCCTCTGTTCTTATTTAATAAAAAAAGTCTAACAATATTCCTCCATGCCTATCTTGTAATTGCACTTTTATAGGTGCAATGATGCATACCAAAGTGACTAAAATATGCCCTCAAGGATGACAGTTTCATTAGAGCAGTTTTAATATAGAGAGCGATAACAATACCTTTGTGCTATAGTGAATGGTTATTCTATGACATGCATTTTAGTATTGTTTGAAAGTTTCTCTATATGTGCATATTACTTTTTCACTCAGAAAAAGAAATAAAGTTAAAATAGCCAATTCATTTTTATGTAAAAGTGAGTGGCTGCAGTGTGAAAGTCAGCAGTGTTACTTCTTGAGAAGGCTTCCTGGAGGAGGCTGGCCTCCAGCTGGGTGGTGGAAGGGGATGTCTCAGAAAATGGGAGAGTTGTGAACCAAGCTGGCTGTATTTCCAGCACTGTGAGTAGGCTAGGTTCTTTTGAGCACAAGGTGAAAGAAAATTTGGAAAAATTGGTTGGAGTCATGTAGTGAAGCAGTCTCATATGTCAGGCTGGAGAGTTAGAACTTTCTTTTGAAGCTGGGAGGAGCCATTGAAGGCTTTTGAGTTGAGGAGAAGGTAGAAAATTTGATCTACAGTGGAAGATTTGCAATATGGTTTGGAGTGAATGTATTTTGGGGGTCACACAGTTTTAGAATAAAGGGAAAAATGCTTTCATTATGTCCTCCCTCCTGTCTTCCCTTCTCCCTGCAGGGGATGTGGTCCTGTCTGGCTGTAGCACACTGAGTCTGCTGACTAGCACACTGCAGCAGCTGAACCACGTATTTGAGCTGCACCTGGGGCCATGGGGCCCTGGCCAGACAGGCTTTGTGGCTCTGCCTTCCCACCCCGCCGACTCCCCTGTCATCCTCCAGCTTCAGTTCCTGTTCGATGTGCTGCAGAAAACACTTTCTCTCAAGGTACTGGGGGTGGGGATGGAGTAGGATGTGCAAAGGGCCCAGGAGAATGATGGAGGGTGGGGGTGGAGTAGGGGTACAAAAAGTCTGCGGGGTCAAGATCCAGAGTGTGTCAGAGATACAGGTGATTGTGCTAAAGAAGGGATGCTGAAGAAAGGGAGATCTGCCATGCTCAATAACTGGAGTGTTTTTCTTTTAGCTGGTCCATGTCCCTGGTTCTGGTCTTCCAGGGCCTATCAAGATTTTTCCCTTCAAGTCCCTTCGGCAGCTGGAGGTATGGGGGCATTGGGGGATGGTGGGGTACAACACCCAACTTGAGGCAGCCACTTTGGAACAGTTAAGAGAGGTGGCCTCTTTTGGTGGGGAGGCCAGGCCTGAGTATACCCATTGATCTGCAGTAATGCGTTATCCCATCTCTTGCATTTAACACTTCCCTGAACCATAGTTGGGCTTTTTCATCTTGTGCTTCCTCCCCACCAGGGTAGATGGGGATGAAGTCTTTGTCTTCTGTGAAGTTCTGCCTTCCTCCCTCTTCCTTTTCTTTCCCTAGCTCCGAGGTGTCCCGCTCCACTGCCTGCATGGCCTCCGAGGCATCTATTCCCAGCTGGAGACCCTGATTTGCAGCAGGAGCATCCAGGCATTAGAGGTAAGGAGGGTGATGGGTGGGCTTATCCTGAGAGACATAAAGGACCAAACTCTGATCTTCTCCCTTCTCTGCAGCCGTCCCTGCTTCCTGCTTCCCTCTAAACAGTGTCCTTGCTCACTCCCCATGCTCCTGTAGCACTCTGCACCTATCCGTATATCTATAGTCACACCTACCACGTTGTGTTAAATAGTTGAGCATCTGCCTCCCCACTCTCCCCACAGTGAGCTCCTTGGAGACAGGGACCTGGGCTTTCTTTTAAGTCTGTGTCTCCAGATGGAGCCCCATGTATAAAGAATGAAAGAATGAGTGTTAGAGTATGATGTTGGCATGGGGAAGATGTTCAGGGTGGAGTAATGAGGCATCCATCTGCCCTCTCAGGAGCTCCTCTCAGCCTGCGGCGGTGACCTCTGCTCTGCCCTCCCCTGGCTGGCTCTGCTGTCTGCTGACTTCAGCTACAACACACTGACCTCCTTAGACAGCTCCCTGGTGAGTGCCTCAGAGGGAAGAGGGTTTTGAAGAAGGGCAGGGATGGGCCTTTAGGGAGGAGGGCCAGCTGGTTGACAAGGTATCCTCGTAGCAAAGACTGACTCTCTGCATCCTCTTCTCATCCCTCTCAGCGCCTCTTGTCATCTCTGCGCTTCCTGAACCTGAGCCACAATCAAGTCCAGGACTGCAAGGGCTTCCTGATGGTGAGTATGAGCAGGCTGGGGCATCTCAAGCCTTTGATCGCTCTGCTCTAACCCTTTCTCCTGGGCCTGCTTTTCCTCCCACCTTGCTCTTGCCACCTGGGTGGAGCCATATCCTGGAGGTGGAACTGTCTGGGGCTCGGGCTGTAGCGTAAGACAAACCAGAGTTCAAATCTCAACTTCTGATACCTGTATGACTTGGAGTAAATTAGTTAACCTCTTGGTTTCTTTTTTTTTTTTTTTTTTTTGAGACAGAGTCTCTCTTTGTTGCCCGGGCTAGAGTGCCGTGGCATCTGCCTAGCTCACAGCAACCTCAAACTCCTGGGCTCAAGCAATCCTCCTGCCTCAGCCTCCTGAGTAACTGGGATTACAGGCATGCGCCACCATGCCCAGCTAATTTTTTCTATATGTGTTTAGTTGTCCAGCTAATTTCTTTCTATTTTTTTAGAGAAGGGGTCTCACTCTTGCTCAGGCTGATCTTGAACTCCTGAGCTCAAACCATCCTCCTGCCTCAGCCTCCCAAAGTGCTAGGATTACAGGCGTCAGCCACCACGCAGGCCTCCTCTTGGTTTCTTCACCTGTAAAGTAGAAATCATAGCAGTCCTGCTTTTTAGTATTAAAGTGATTAGGAAGAGTATCCAGTGTTACTTAGCCTAGTGCCTAGCTCAGAAACTGGCAGCTTTTGTGATGATGATGAACCTTTCTCCCATGTCCCTGTGTGAAAGATAAACAAAGCCAGACACTAGTTAAAGGAAGGACAGATTTTAATCAATAATGAACTATTGCAATAGGGAAGAGGTTCCAGCATGAACCCCACTTTTGTGTAGAGGTGACTGGACATTGTAAAGAGAGAATGGGGGAGTAGGTAGAGGGAATGGTAGAGGCTTGAGCCTAGTCAGGGAAATGGAAATCTACAAAAAGTAAATAAAGCGGAGGTTGGTCCATGTGAGACTCATCTGGGATTGCTAACTGAGTGGCACTTATCAAAGTTAGGCTCCTACCCTCCCACACAGACTGGGAGACAGGGGCCCTATCTTTAGGTGTTGGCTGGAACAAACAACAAATTCTTTTGGCAATCTTGAGTTTTCCCGGGCAGGAACTGAAGGGGGCTAGAGTCATCACTTTAGGCATGTGGCCTTGAGCTTTTAAGAACTGTGCTAGTGTTTGCCCAGGATTTTTAAATTTAATTTAATTTTTTAATTTTTAGTGTTTTTACTGTGCAAACCTGGCTGATCAAGATTTTTAATGTGGGCCATGGGGGAGTCACGAAAAATCATCTGTGCTGAATTTTGTTGAACTTGTGCTAAATAATCTGCGATTCTTATAGGCCAAGGTTGAAGCCTAGTCAAAAAGAGGGCTAGAGTTTGGTCAAGGTGAGAATCTTTGTCAGTCCCTCCTCTTGTTCAAGGAAAGAAGAGACATTCACATTTCCTCAAAGCAATGTAAACGCATTTCTTCCTTGATCACCTTTTGTTCATTAAGGACCAACTGAACCATCTATTGAGGCTGGGTAGTACAGGATTTTTGGTGGATGGTTCAAGTGATTTCCATAGAAGTGGGGGGCATTTCTATGGAAACACAAATAAAAACAAAGATTAATGGTTGGAGCAGACTATAAATCCATTTTCTGAGTCCAGAAGGCAGCCAGTTGAGAAGATATCTAGATGTTGAGCTCTAAGTGTCTTTAGATAGTGGAGTGAGTATGGGAGTGGCAGTCTGATGGATTTCTTGATTTGTAGTTTGAATATTTGTGGTGATGGCATAGACATCAGTGTCCTAGTCATGGTTATTTCCCAGAACAGGGCGTGGAAGATACAGGAATATCAGTGGACTTCCTGAGTGGCCCATGTCCCAGCAGCTCTGGGCATGTAGATTGTCCATACATGAACTGTTCTATGATGGATTATATTATATCAAGTAGTCTAGCTTCAGCTCACAGGGATTTTTTTATATCCTGGGGAAAAGGGCAGCTACAGGTAACCTAGAGTTCTGATAAGGATATAGGCAGTTAGCAAGAGTTTTATTTTTTAAGTTTTTTTAGAAACAATGGCTCGATGTGTTGCCCAGTCTGGTCTCGAACTCCTGGCTTCTAGTTATCCTCCCGTCTCAGCCTCCTGAGCTGGAATTATAGACGCAAGCCACCATGCCCGGTTTCAGGGCAGTTAGGTTTTAGTTCTCAATGATGCCAGGTCAGGAGAGAGGGAGAAAAATTGGAAACATTAGTTTGAAGAATTGTGGCCAAATATGGAAGGAAACTAGAAGACTTGAAAATTTGGTAAGGGCTGACAAAATTTGTAAGACAGCAGGACCTAGTCTAATTTACAGGTAGATAAAACCTCAAAGAAAATGAACAGGACTAGAATCTGGTAATCTACAGTGGTGTGTTAATAGTTTTTTCTTTGAATTATAAAATTTTTGTCTAAAGTTGCTCCTGCCCTCCCTTTTTGAGTAAAGACCATAAAAATGAAAGTAAGATTATTCTTGTTTGCAAAATAAGCCTGGTCTCCTTAGATTTGGCCTGCTTATTTACGTAAGAGCAGTGAGAATGCTAATTGACCACGTAGGCCTTTTTGAGTTTGCTTTGCTGGAACTTTTTATAAGGAATCTCAGACAATACTTTTAAAAGCCTCTTGAGGCCAGGAAGCCAGGCCAAGAGCTTGCTGCCAGACTTCCTCTGTGGTGCCTGCAGATTAGTGAATTCATCTCTTCTTGAGGTTTCCCCCAATACCCTAAGGTTTCTGGACCTGCCGGGAAGTAACCTTTCTTGCTCATATGCAAAGCTGGGAACCCTGTAAGCCAGGTAGCATGCCATGTTTTCGAAGAGGGTTTTGTAAACATTGGCTCCATAAAGTCAGCTTTTTTAGTTCCTTAAAACTCTCTGGCCGTATCTGATTTTATGCATCATTTTAAAATATGACATTCCAGGCTAAGCTTGGTTACATAATCAATTTTCCCAATTACATCCTGTTATAAGGAAGTCAGATGCTTATTGAGCCTATGCAGATAACTATATTGCCATGTAAATGAGAACACTCAGTGGAAGTTTCCAAATTCTGGGGGGATCAGGCAGGGAGAAAAGATAAATGTTTCATTTTTGTTTATAGATATTTAATTTATTAAATTGTTTTGAGTTATAGATAGCATAAGAGAAGAGGGAAAGGGATTCCTTATATCATATCCAGAAATAGAACATTAAAGAACCAGCAATATTTTAATCAAAAGCCATAAAAAACATAATCATCTTTCAGCAGTTCATTCAGTCTTATGTAATTCATTTTTTGTTCTTCTTGATCTTGGGTTAGCAGTTTTATGAATCCATCAGCTTTTTCTTTAGCGTTTTGGAAGTCCTGAATCGGTCCAGTGGTATGATCTCACAGTTATTTAAGTAATGCCATCAGAAGCCTGTGCCCCAGAGTGCCTGGGACGGTCATTTTCCATGAGTCTCTGTGATTGCTCCTTTTTGTTAAGACAGGTACTCTGGCCTCTAGCTTTTAGGAAGATATCAGGGTAAAACAGTAACTGTGGAGGACAAAGGAGTTAAATGGGCCTATTTCTAATTAGCTTTGGAGGTCTCTATGTCCTTTGAGAGCCCCAGTGGGGGCAGGGACCTAAAGTTTGAGTGACTGTAGGTAGTTGAGGGACTGGAGTGGGGAGGGAAAGGTCTGGCAGGAGTGACAAGGAGGGTAGGGGACCTATCAGAGGAGTGAGGGAGCAGAAGGAAAGATGGAAGGCAGTAAAAGGAGGAAGGGGAGCAGGGATGGAGGGAATGGAGTGGTCTTAGAGGAGCCAGTTTGGGGAGATCTTAAGTTTCCCAAAAAAGCCATTGAAGTTCCAGATTATCCTTAGTAAAGTCATGCCAATGAGAAAGGAAATGGACAGAGCTAGTGTCATAGTGGTGACACATACAGTCAGCAGGGGTTTGAGAAGAGGATTTCAGTCAACTGGGAAGTTCCCATGGAAGGAGCAGGATCAAGTAAGGAGAACAGAGAGGACTCAGAACAAAGAACCAGGAGGAAGACCAGCCCAAGAGTCAGGGAGTGAATCCCTGCTGGAAGCAAAGAGTGAGGGAGAAGAACTTCCAACCCAGGAAGTACCTTTCAGACAAAGCGTGGGACTCCAACCTAGCTTCACAGCATATTCTTAGAGTCAAAAGAATCAAAATCTGCCCTCACTGTGTTTCAGTGGATGTTCGTCCCAAGCACTGGATTGGGAGTTAGACTCACCAGTGGCTTCCCCATTGATCAGTTGGGAGTGAGGACAAAGGCATCAAAGGTACACTCCTGGGGTCCTGGGTGAGAGGTCCAGAGGATCCACCAATTAGTCTGATCCTACTTGAGTCACAGTACCAGATAGCTGTCACAGGTAAAGCCAGACACTAGTTAGAGTGGTAAGGACAAATTTAATCAGTAATAAACTATTACAATAAGGAAGAGGTTCCAGCATGAACTCCACTTTTGTGCAGAGGTGATTGGACATTGTAAAGAGAGAGTGAGGGAGTGGACAGGGGGAACGGTGGAGGCTTGAGCTTAGTTAGGGAAATGAAAATTTACAAAAAGTAAATGAAGTGGAGGTTGGTCCATGTGAAACTCATTTGGGGTTGCTAACTGAGTGCCACTTATCGAAGTTAGGCCCCTGTCCTCCCACAGAGACTGGGAGACAGGGGCCCTATCTTCAGGGGTTGTTTGAAACAAGCAATAAATTCCTTTGGCAACCGTGAGTGTTCCCAGACAGGAACTTAAGGGGGCTGGAGTTGCCATCCTAGGGATATAGCCTTGAGCTGTTGGGAACTATGCTAGTGTTTATGGTGGTTGGGGTGCATGTGGACAAAATCATTTGTGCTGAGAGTGTGCAGTTTTTATAGGTCAAGATTGAGGCCTGGTTTTTTTTTTTTTTTGTCCTGAGACAAGAGTCTCGCTCTGTTGCCCAGGCTAGAGTGCCATGGCGTCAGCCTAGCTCGCAGCAACCTCAAACTCCTGGGCTAAAGTGATCCTTCTGCCTCAGCCTCCCGAGTAGCTGGGACCACAGACAAGCGCCACCATACCTGGCTAATTTTTTTCTCTGTATATTTTTAGCTGTCCAGATCATTTCTTTCTATTCTTTTTAGTAGAGACGGGGTCTCCCTCTTACTCAGGCTGGTCTTGAACTCCTGACCTCGAGTTATCCTCCTGCCTCGGCCTCCCAAAGTGCTAGGATTACAGGTGTGAGCCACTGCGCCTGGCCTGAGGCCTGGTTCTGAAGAGGGCTCAGAGGACCTTGACTAGAGTTTGGTCAAGGAGAGAATCTTTGTCCCCCCCCCCACCAGGATTTGTGTGAGCTTTACCATCTGGACATTTCCTATAACCGCCTGCATTTGGTGCCGAGGATGGGACCCTCAGGGGCTGCCCTGGGGGTCTTGATACTGCGAGGCAATGAGCTTCAGAGCTTGTGTGGTGAGTAGGGGCGTGTGTTGTGGCAGACAAGGAAGGTAATGGGGGAAGTGTGAGACTTGGGGTGGCCTTGGGACCCCGTGCCTCTAGAGCCTTATGAAGGCTTATGGGCAGGGCTGAGGCGCTCCCATCCGTCTTTCTACCACACCCTCCCCCAACACAGGTACTATCACACTGGCACCCACCTGCTGTCACCCTTCTGTTCTTGCCTCCACCCCAGGCCTGGAACAGCTGAGGAACCTGCGGCACCTGGACGTGGCATATAACCTGCTGGAAGGACACAGGGAGCTGTCGCCACTGTGGCTGTTGGCAGAGCTCCGCAAAGTGAGACGTGGGTGCTTTGAGGGCCTGGGAGCCACCATTGTGCCCCACCATCCTGTGCTAATTTGGTCAGTGCCTTCTTCACACTGGAATGAGGTGGCTGAGGGCCATCTCATTCTCCTCTTCCTGCCCCTCAGCTCTACCTGGAGGGGAACCCTTTGTGGTTCCACCCTGCGCACCGAGCAGCCACTGCCCAGTACTTGTCACCCCGTGCCAGGGATGCTGCTTCTTGTGTGAGTGTCCTGTGTCCACTCTGTGTCTCTTTCCTGCCCAGTTCTAACCCACCCCCGCACCCTCTTGTCATGCCTGGGCGAGAGGTCGAGGACCTAGACCCCTTGCTTATTATGTTGTTAATACCTGGAATTCACTGGGGATGGGTCCCACCAAGAACACTCCCCCTTCCCCTTTTGTCTTTGCTCAGTTCCTTCTTGATGGTAAAGTCTTGTCGCTGACAGATTTACAGGTCAGTGTGGTATTGGGGGGCAGGGATGGGGGAAGACATGAAGGGAGTCAGAGGGGTGGCCAGTAGAAGGGTCTTCCTGATTAGTGGACAGTGGAGTCCTACCTCCTGGCTAGCCTGGGCAAGGCAGAGGTATTCCTCTGGCTCTGACCTCTTTCTTTTTCCTATTGTCACATGCCAGACCCCCTCATCCTTGGGACTTGGCCCCATGGCCCCGCCTCTGTCCTGGCCAGTGGGGAGTACCACTGAAACCTCAGGTGGCCCTGACATAAGTGACAGCCTTTCCTCAGGGGGCCCTGTGATCCAGCCCCTGCTTCATAAGGTTAAGGTAAGCAGTGTCCTTGGCTGCCTTGTGCCTGGGGTTAGGTATCTTTCAGGGGCCTCTGGGTTGTTGGTGTGGAATAGTATGGCCTTATACTTGCTTGTAGTTGGGGTTTTTTCTGGTAGGTTGGGCAGGTGGCCATGGATGGCAGGGCAGGAAGCCCTGGCTTTCACAGAACTTTGTCCCTCTACCCGACCACAGAGCCGAGTCCGTGTGAGGCGGGCAAGCATCTCTGAACCCAGTGATACGGACCCGGAGCCCCGAACTCTGCACCCCTCCCCAGCTGGTGAGTCAGCCTCGCCTGACTCATCTCTCTCGCCAGTCTAGTTCTGTCTAATCTTTTAAGTTATTGTGAAGATCTGGTAGGGGAAATTTTATTTTTTTGGGGGGGGGGGACCATTATAGAGGGTCCCTTAGTCTTTTCTGTTTGTTTTTAGTTTAGGGAAAGATGAAGAAACTGCTGCTGGGCAGCCTTTCCCAAAGTTTTTCAAGGAACATTAATCTCTAGGTGTCAAGAGGTCATATAATAAAAGGTTGTGGCCAGATAAGTTGGGGAAATGCTAGGTTAAACAAAGTTAAATAGGTATCTTCCTTGCAGGCCATCTCTGGACCTTCAAAGTGCTACCATGTATTGTGAATTTCCAAAAGTAGCATGTGAAGTGCAGTTCTGGATTGCATGTGACCAATTTCCATAGAACACGCTTGGGGACATGCTGCTGAGGGGACGACTCTCTTCCCTTGGTTCTCCCCAAGTATACCCCATTGCTGCACACTGGGGACCACGTATAGAAAGAGGCCAGACCATCTCGGGGGTGTGGGCTTGCTCAGCTCTGCGTCCTTCTCCTTGCCCAGGATGGTTTGTACAACAACATCGGGAACTTGAGCTCATGAACAGCTTCCGGGAGCGGTTTGGCTGTGACTGGCTGCAGTACAGGAACCACCTGGAGAGCTCTGGGAGCCCCCTTCCGGCCACCTCCAAGACTCCTGCCCTCAGCACACCTCCTCCGGACTCTCCGGGCACAGACGCTCCACTCAGCCCTTCGCCCCCAGGGGAGGAAGCCAGAGGCCCCGGGGAGTCACCACAGAAGATGGCAGAGGAGGTCAGGGTGGAGCCGGAGCCGCAGGAAGAAGAGCTGGAGGAACAGGAGAGAGAGGAGGGAGGAAAGGAGGAACAGGAGGAGGAAGAGGAGCAGGAACAGAAGGAAGTGGAAGGTGAGCACGCCGTGGCCTTGGGGGAGCTGGGGCCAAGTGCGGCTGGAATATCTGGGAGAGTAAGGAAGGCCCAGACCAGACCTGGGGTGGGGCTGGCTCCCTTTGGGTGGAGAACGCCCCACGGGAGGACAGAGCCTGGGTGCTTTTCCTTCCCTGCAGGGCTCTTCTCTTGCTCTCTCCACAGCGGAGCTCTGTCGCCCCATGTTGGTGTGTCCCCTGGAGGGGCCTGAGGGCATTCGGGGCAGGGAGTGCTTTCTCCGGGTCACTTCTGCCCACTTGTTTGAGGTGGAACTCCAAGCGGCTCGAACCCTGGAACGGCTCGAGCTCCAGAGTCTGGAGGCAGCTGAGATAGAGCCCGAGACCCGAACTCAGAGAGAACTGGTGCCCGAGGTGAGTGTGAGGAGGGGGGTTCCGGAAGTGGTGCTGGGCATTTCCAGGAACCAGCTCTGAGAACATGGCTGTTGTGTGCCAGGCACTGGGCTGGCCTTTCCCACACTCTCTCTGTCGCTTGGAGATGAGGAGGGAGCCTCAGGGGGCCGAGCTCGGTTGCAGACGGCTTGGGAGGCTGGCTGAGGTGGAGATCGCTTGCTGGAGCTTGGATGCCAGCACAAGTGTTTGATCGGGGTCCGGAGCTATTGTTTTTCTCCATGCTCTCAGTGTAACCCTAATCCCTCTCACCTCCCTTACTCTCACTGCTGTTTTTCACCCGGTCCCCCTCTTCCTGCACAGGGCTCAGAACTGCTCCCCGGAGCCCCTGTCCTTGTTCTGCGCTTCTCCTACATTTGCCCTGACCGGCAGTCGCGTCGCTATGCGGTGCTGGAGCCTGATGCGCACACAGCTGTCCAGGTGCCAGGGCCTCGCGCGGATGCCCAGGAGGCTGTGGGGGAGACTGGGAGAGCCAGAGGAAGGAGCTCCAGGACTGAGGGCTGGGGGCCGGTCCGTTGACAGCTGCCTCCGCCCCACCCTCTGTCAGGAGCTGCTTGCTGTGTTGGCCCCGTTCACCACCGCGGCTCAGCATCAGCTCGGGGAAGCCAGGGACCTGCTGGGGGGCAGATTCCAGTGTCTACGCTGTGGCCGTGTGTTCAAGCCAGAGGAGCCCAGGCTGGGATTGGACAGTGAGGAAGGCTGGAGGCCTCTGTTCCAAAACACAGGTACAAGCCGTGCACTTGGCTTTCCTGCCCACAGGCCTCCCCCATCTCAGGGAAGGCGGCTTTGAGTAGGGGAGTGTGGAGGGGAACCCCTGGGAGAAAGGACTAGGGGAGTGGGGACCGGCCATTCCGCTTGGAGAAAGAATAAAACTGCTTGTGTACTACATTTACAAAAAGGAAAACAAAACAAAAAAAAAGAAGAAGAAACTATATCCTGTTTTTTTCTTTTCTTCTAAAAGTCAGGAAATGCAATCTGTGCAACTGTGCTTAAACATACTCATTATTTTTTCATAACTTGAGGGCTTTTTGTGGTTTCTTTTCTTTTTTTTTTTTTTGGCTAATATTTCAGGAACTACATAAAACCTGAGTGCTCCCTGCAGTATCACATGATGGTGCTGCCCCTCTGAGCATGTTTAGCTCTTGAGTAAGACACTTTGGGAGTTGGCTTGGTTTGTCCTTCCCTGACTGGCCTTGTAAGCTACTTGATATCAAATGATGCCTCGTGGCATCTCTTCATATTCTGTTCTTTAAAACAAGATTTTTCCATTGTAGACCAGTCAGAAAACAATGTCTTTGAAGAAGACATTGAAGAAGAAAAAGATATTCTTGCTAACAGCTGTGTGGAAATGCATGATTTTTTATTAGCCACTTTTCTCTTCTTGGCACAGCTGGAGCAGGGGTTTAAATGGTATTCAGAAGATGGAGCGCCGCTCCCCTCCCTCCCCCCTGCACCCGCCCAGGTGGCTGCGGGCCCACAGCACATGTGCAACAGAAGCAGCTGCCAGCCCCTCTCAGACCCTGGCTATGGTCCCCGGGGTCCTGTGGCCTCTGGGGTCCCTTCTGTGGTGGCATTATCAATGAACATTACTGTGTGCTACATTCTCCTTTTATCTGTGCCTCAGTTGCCTCATCTGACCAAAGAAGAGAATGAACTCACTCAAGGGTTCTGCCGCATGAGATTTAAATGTGACAGTGAGGCACCAGGCATAGTGCCTGGCACAAAGCAAAGGTCCCCCGTAAATGGTAACTGCTGTTGTTACCCTTAGCCACAGGGTGTTGGGCAGGGTGTATAAATTATTTAGTCTTTTCTTTCCTCATTTGCAAAATGGGCTAGGGAGAGTTTTGGTGAGGATGGAGTATGATCATGCTGTATAGGATCTAGCATGTGCCCAGCACGTGGAAACACTGTAGTGTTTCTTCTTCTCATTGCTGATCCATGTTCTAGATTCTTTACTGCTGGTGTTCAGTCATCCTAACGCTGAGGATGAGTAAGACAGACACTATCGTCATCCCTATTTTACAGACGAGGAGCCAGGCTCAAGGGAGCTTAGGTGACTTGCCTGTGGTGCCAGAGTTCTCCCTGCCTTTCCCAGTCAGTTGCTTTTGGTCTTGCAGACCTTGTTAGGCGAGCACTGAAGTACTTGATCAGCCCAATCTGTGGGAGGGGACCAGAGCAGGGCCTACGTGTGTTTGGCCTAATCTGAGAGGGTCTGAAATTAGAAGGTGGGGTGTATTTTGAGGAGATGTGGGCCACGGGTTAGCTTGTCCCTCCCTGGGATGGGGAGTGATCAGTCAGCAGCTGTGCCTGGAGGTGGGAGTGGGTGGGGGCACGGTGGTCATGTATGAAGCTGGACATGTGGGCTCAGGGACGGCCCGAGAGTGGGCGGCTCGTATCGTCATCATGAGCATGGTTGGGGGTTGTGGTGCTGTGCGGGGAGGCTCATGGCGTCCATCTCTCCCTCCAGAATCTCCCGCTGTGTGTCCAAACTGTGGTAGTGACCATGTGGTTCTCCTGGCTCAGTCTGGGAGAACCCCCAACCGGGAGCAGAAACAGGGGGAGCAATCGCCAGCTCCCTCTCAGTGCGCCAGCCCTGGCTGTGACCCTGCTGGCCTCCGTGACCACCACAGTAGGGCTGAGAGCATCCTACCTCAGGCACCGATTGCCCGTGACCACAATAGTTGGAGCCTCAGTCTCCGTGAGTACAGGCAAAACAAGACAGGGCGGGTTTTGGGGAGGGAAGGGCACTGACGGGGAGGGGGAGATGGAGCCCGGGGCCGCTGGGGCCGGCTGACCGCCCCTGGTTGCTCCCAGCCCCTGAGCACCATGGCCTGCGCTCTGTGGATCACCGGCTCCGGCTCTTCCTGGACGTCGAGGTGTTCAGCGATGCCCAGGAGGAGTTCCAGTGCTGCCTCAAGGTCTGTGCTGCGCCGGCACTGCCCGCCCCTAGCTGACCGGGTGCCCACTTGTTTCCTTCGCAGCCACTCAGGTCAGATCAGCCACTCCACAACCGCCAGGTCTGGCTTCCAGTTTCAACTCCAGCACTTACCTGCTGTGTGACTGCGGACACGGTCCTTGATATTTGAGTCTCAGTTGTCACCCCACTGCGATGGAGATAATGACGCCTCCCTTACAGAGTGGCTTATAGCCAGAGCTGCTGTCTGTAGGCTGCCGGCGCAGCACCTGGCGTTGCATAGCGAGGGGCCTCCTGGCATTATGACAGATACGCAGTGCTGACAGACCGTTGTCGAGCACCGGTCGTATGCTGGATACAAAGGCTCTGCAGTCTGTCAGTCTTGGCCTCAGTCTTACAGTCCGGTGTGAGGAACTGGCAGCCATCATGCGGTACGCGAGTGCCGTCATCGGGCTAAGGTCCTAGAAGGGGCATCTCATCCCGTCCCAGTGGGTAAGGGAGCCTTCCTGGGAGGTGATGTCTAAGCCGAGTCTTGAAGGATAAGTTGAGGAGTAGGGAGGAAAAGGATATCGTGGGCAAAGGAAGCAGCAAATGCATGGAGGCCCGAGAGTGTCGCCAGTTGGGAGAACTGCCCGGGATGAGAGCAGCCAGGATGTGCAGGGTAAGGGCACGTGTCCCAAGAGGGTCTGAGAGGCAGGCAGGGGCCAGTTCAGGAGCAGCCCTCTGTGTCTGCCAAGGGGTTCAGCCTTGGTCCTGAGAGCCACTGGGAGCCACTGAAGGATTTGAAGCAGGGATTGATGGTCAGTTTTGTGCTTCAGAACAGTTGTTCTGGCAGGGTGGAGGTGGGTTGGAGGGGCAAGGTGACAGGCAGGGGAGCCAGCCAAGAGACTGCTGAGTCTCTGAGGGGCAGGGCCTGCGGGGGGGAGTGCGGTGGTGGGTGGAGAGGCCGTCAAGCTCTGGGGAACGTGGGCAGACCGATAGGTGGGTGGTGGAGAGGATCAGGCCGAGGATGCTGTTTCAGGTAACTGGGCTTTCAGTCTGGCACTGCCTCCCTGGCCTTCTTTTCTGGTCTCACACCAACTTCCTCTTCCCCTCAGGTGCCAGTGGTGTTGGCAGGCCACTCTGGGGAATTTCCGTGCCTTGTGGTGGTGTCTGACCACAGGCTTTACCTGTTAAAGGTGACAGGGGAGATTCGGTGAGTGAGCCGGGGCATGGCCAGGGCAGGGGCAGGGCCCCTGTCACTTTCACTCCATCCTTACTCTTTTCTGCCACTCTGTCCCCTCTCTCCACAGTGAGCCTCTGGCTAGCTGGCTCCAGCTGACCCTGGCCATTCCCCTGCAGGATCTGAGCGGCATAGAGCTGGGCCTGGCAGGACAGAGCCTGCGGCTGGAGTGGGCGGCTGGGGCAGGCAGCTTCACGCTGCTGCCCCGAGACGCCAGGCGTTGCCGGGCCTTCCTAGAGGAGCTCATCGGTGAGAGAGGAGAAGCGAAGGCAGGAGGGTGGGGTGGGCCCCTGGGGGCTGGGGTCCCCCAAGTCTGGTGCCCAGCGGTGGAGACAGAGAGGTAATGGGACTCATCCCTTGTAGAAGTTTCTGAAATCTCGAAATGTGGGGAATGGGAAGGTGTGGGAAGTAGAATGGCAGGATAGAGGAGAGAGAACCTTCTGAGGCTTCCCTGTCCCTGCTGCCTCTGTCCAGATGTCTTGCAGTCTCTGCCCCCCACCTGGAAAAACTGTGTCCGTGCCACGGAGGAGGCGGTGACCCCGCAGCACCGGCTCTGGTGAGTCCACAGGAGTCGAGGCTGGGGGCCCTACGGAGCTGCAGACGCTGCCCTGTGCTGGCAGGCCCCGGCTTGCTGCCTGTCCTCATGCCTGTACCTCCCCACACCCCCATGTCTCCTCCAACACCGCCCCCCCCCCCCCGCCACCCCTGCACTGCTTTCTTCCCACTCCCCTCCTGCAAAGCACCTCCCATGCCCTAGCTGGTCTTTCTGTATCTGCCTCTTCCCCCAGGCCATTGCTGGAAAAAGACTCATCCTTGGAGGCTCCTCAGTTCTTCTACCTTCGAGTGTTCCTGGTTGAAGGTGAGGCCTCTGCTGCAGATCATGCCCCGGTCTCTGTACCCTGTCTTGTCCCAGGTCACTGGCCTGGCCCCCAGGACCTCTGCAGTGCTATTGTAGCACTGCAGTAGCACTGTCAATTCCTGGAATCTGGGCTTCCTGTCACTCGCGGGCCTACGTGACAGCCTCCGTGTTCCCTGCCTCTCTGGGTGTGGTCTGGAGGCGCCTGGGATCCTCAGTTGTGCAGAGACCTGTGCTTTCGAATCCAGGCTTTCTCTGAAGTGGAGCAGATCGCTGGGTCTGCTCTACCCATCCTGTCAGAGGATGCGAGGGTGGTCCTTGTTTCTGAGTGGGGTGGGTGGTCGTGCCCTTTGTCTTGGGCCTCAGAGGTTTTGGAGGCTAGAGATTCCTGGAATTTGAGGACGGGAGGTTCTTGCCCCCAGGGGCAGAGGCTGCTTTGTAGCCCACCTCAGTGTGGTTCAGCTTCTCCCAAGCAGCATTGGGACGCTGGGCCCCCGGGTCCGGGCCCCTCCATGGCCTTCCACTCTGGGCCTCACCCTGCTTCTTTCCCTCCAGGCCCTTCTACCTGTCCTGTGTCCCTGTTGCTGACTCTGTCTACCCTGTACCTGTTAGAGGAGGACCCTGCTGGGTCCCAGGCAGAGCCCTCTCTTCCAGCAGCATCTGGGGAAGCCTCTGAGAAGGGCCCTCCCTTGAGGCCAGACCCCTCCGTGCGTGTCCGGGAGCAGCAGCCACTCAGCAGCCTGAGCTCAGTGCTGCTCTACCGCGTGGCCCCGGAGGACTTGCGGCTAGTCTTCTACGACGAGGTGTGCGCACGTGTGTATGGGGGGCGGGAGAGGGGAGGGCAGTGTGGGAAGTGGGTCTAGGGAGGCTGGGAATTGAGGACAGGGAAGAATTTGGGGTGGGCAGTCATGATGAAGGAACACAGAATTAAGCTGGGAGGAACTGGGGGGCTCTGGGTTTGGCTGAGTAGCAAGTAGAGAGGGAGGCAGCTGCAGGCAGGGGAAACACCCTGGACTTGGGGCCCAGCCATTTATTGGCCGGGTGGTCTTTAATGAGGTGCCTGGCTGCTTTGAGTTGGTGGGATTGGGCTTGCTGTGGTTTAGCCATTTGATCTTCATGACAACCATGTGAGGAAGTACTATTATTGGTGCTCTTTTACAAATGAGGAAACTGAGGTTTAGGGATGTTAACCAACTTGCCTAGGTCACAAGTGATAAAGCCAGGAATTGAACCGAGAACTTCCATTCTATACAACAGGGAGGATTAGAGAGACAAGATAATAAACATGAAAGGCTGCTGGAGGCTTTCAGTGTAAATGTTGATTGGATTCTGTTTTCAAAGCTCAGAGTCAGGCTCGTTAATGGGGAGTGGCACAGGCTAGGGGAAGGGAAGATGAGCCAAGAAGGACCGTGACTCCTCCCCGGAGTCCTCCCTGTGCATGCCCTGGTGTGGCCCTGTGATCCTCACCTTGCTAACTGCTCGGTCTGCCAGGTGTCTCGGCTGCAGAGCTTCTGGGCACTCCGTGTTGTGTGTCGGGAGCAGCTGACAGCCCTGCTGGCCTGGATCCGGGAGCCCTGGGAGGAGTTGTTTTCCATCGGACTCCGGACTGTGACCCAAGAGGCTCTGGACCTTGACCGTTGAGGCTTCCACGCCAACCTTGGCCATGACCTTGGGGGCCGTGCTGCAGATGTTCCCTCTCCTGGTCTCTGGGTCTGGCTTCCAGACTCTGGCTGCAGACTCCTCCAGCCTTTGGGCGCTAGCCAGGGAGGCCCTGGATGACCCATGGCTTAAGGGAAGGGCGAGAGAAACGGTCTGGCCTCTGCGTGACCTGGCCTAAGGGGACAGGCTAAGTGGTCAGGAGGAATGTTTTTCTTGCACTTTTTCTCAGGTATTAATAAAGCTGTTTCCATTCCAGATATCATGGGTGGTATTTAGATGTGTCACTCAAGGTCTGTCATTCCCCTAACCTCTTTGAACAGAAATGCCCTGCCCATAGCTTTTGCTGAATGGGCAGCTCCAAGCAGCCTCGTTTGTACTGTGAGACCCGGTCTCCAACCTGCTGTGGCCCCAGCTTGTGGAACAAGTAGGACTGCTGACCCACGGGCACCCAGTCCTCAAGCTGGCAGAGACCTGTCATGTGGTCTGGCCTGGAATCGCTGCCGTGCAAATAGCCAGGCCACTTAGATTGTCACCCTCTGGAATCTCAGTTGGGAAGTAGCGAGGCCCTCAGGCCACTGCAGAGGGTGTTTGGAGCTGGGCTGTGGGGGATGTTGGTATCTGGTGCTTTCTGCTCTTGCCCTCTTCTCACAGCACTGCCTCACTCAGCCCAGAGGTGTGGGGGGCGTCCACCCCACTCCCTTGCCTGTCTACACATCTGCAGCCACGGCGCTTGCTTCGGGAATGCTCATGGGAACTGGTTTGGCCTACTAAGGCCAGCCCTGGCCTTTGACTGGAGGAACCAAGAAAGAGGCCAGCTTCCTCCCTGGGGTTGCTGGAAGGATAAGCCTGGAACTGCTGGCATGAGGGGAGAGCTTTCCTGAAAGTGGGGCTGTGAGAGAGACGAAGACAGAGGGGAGGTGGAGAGAGCAGGACCAAATCCCGGGGATGTCTTTGGAGCCCCTGGGTGCAGTTGTACCTGAAGGTGGACACCCCTGCAATTTTAGGTTAGGTGAGCTAAAGTAAGCCCCCTCCCCTTCTGTTGGCTTCAGCCAATTTGAACCAAGTGTGAGCCACTGAAAGGGTCCTAACTGAGCAACCCCCACTCCCACTTGAGGCAGCTGAGCTGGGGTCTGTTTCTTGCACAGGTGGGAATAGTGACACCCATATGTTTGTGCATAGAGACCCTAGTTCTTGGTTCCTATTTCTGTGAGGCAGAATGATCAATCCAGCTCCCTTTTTGTATCAGGCAACCAGGCCTACGAGAATGTGACCTGACTGCTTGGTGGGACAGCAGGCAGGGGGCAGGGGTGCCCTGGCCTGACCAGGCAGCTACATCTCTAAATCCTTAGGGTTAAAGTATTTAAAAATCAAAAGGAGTCATTTAAAAAACTTATTTTTAAATCTATTTGAAAAGTATCGAACATACACAGAAAAATTTATACCGTACCTAAGGTTATACGGTAGAAGGTGAGTTACGCTCATGTCCCTGGCCCCTAACTCCTCTCTCTAGAGTCCAGCATTCTTACCCGTTTTCTGTCCAGAAATTTCAATGCATGTACACTTTTGTACACATATTCCCCAGAAAAGGGTAATTATTTAAGCCACTCAACTCCATCAAAAGAGATTGATTTCTAAGATTAGTTTCTCCCTAGCAGGGCCCTGGCCCAGTCTGGTGAGAGAGTAGGGAGGGACTGGTATGAGCCTTGGAACCGCCAGTTGGGAGAGGCTGGCTGGGGTAGAGTGGTGGCCCCTGGTGGCAGGCCTGCAGAGGGTGGGGGGCCCAGAAAAGCCTGTGCAGAAGCTCAGAAAATAAATTCACCTACTTCTGTTCTGCTCAGAGCTGCCCTAAATTTTTAATTGAAGCAAATTAAAACTTCCCAAAAATATTAGTCCACTTTCTTGGCTATGTGGATACCCACTTCCTGGTCAGTGATTTTGTACCCTCTGCGAGCAGGAGCCAGTGCTGGTCCTGAGGAAGGCCTTCCTAGCCTCTGGCCAGAAGCTACCCCTCACCACCAGACCCATTTGCAAGGACTTCCCCAGGAGTAGGGGCAGGTCCTGGTGCAGAGGTGGCAGAATAATCTCCAGTCATTTCCAGTGATTTGCAAAGAAGTGTGAGGCCAGGGAAGTTGAAAGAGGAGCTTCTTAATTTCTTTGTGCTTAACATTGTTTTCTTTAACAAAGCAATGGAGTTCTCTGCAGCCTTTGTGCAAAGGTGGCTTTCTTTGGTGGCCTAGAAGACAGAGGTGCTGGTGTCCTGCAGATTGAGTGGTGTGGTTGAGGGTGAGGCCATTGCTGCTCCTGGAGGCATCTACCTTTTCGCTCTGCGCCACCAGGAGCAGGTGGCCCATACGCACTGTGTGTGAAGGTGACTGCTTTGCCACCGACGCTCAGCACAGGTGTCAGTCAAGTACTCGCCTTACACACACCCTGGACTGCTCCCAGAGATCGATTCCTCCATTCAGCCTGGCTTTTCCCTCCAGCAAGTGCGTATCTATCGATTACTCGGCCTCTGTCTGGCCTTGGCCTTGCGGGCATGAAGGACGAGCAGAGGCCTCCCAGCTCCTGGAAAGCAATGGACAGAAAGGATTCGCTCACCCGAAACCACCTCACAACACTGCTACATTCACTGTAGAAAGCAAGTGGGAGAGGCTAGAATATAAATTCAAGTTTGCTTGTATTTGTACAAATAAATCCCAAGGGGTAAACAAGGCGGCGGTGGTGGAGGATGAAGGTGAGAACGAAGCAGAAAGGATACCGGGGTGGTATTGAGGGATTTTTTTTTTTTCACTTTTTATTTAAAAACATTAAAAACCCTCTGAATATATTATAGATTCAAGAATTGTATTTAAAAATTCACATGAGGCCCTGTGGGCGTCCGTAGCTGAGCTAAGTGGTAGAAACACTGATGCCTAGGACTTCGGAATGGGGGGGCAGGCCAGCTCCATGGACCATCTTTCTCCGTCTCGAAAGGAGAGGGTCCGTCCTTGCTGATGAGTCATTTCACGTGCGGGGAGGGATGACATCCCGCCTCCACCTTGTCAAGATGCTGCGGTAGCTTCTGGGAAGACCCTGTCCAGATTGCTTAGCTGCGGGTGGAAATGGAGCCACGGTCGTGTGCGTGGTGCTTTGCCTGTCCCTGAGCGCGCTCGGTATTTCACATCCCCTAGTCAGGGGCCGGTGTGGTGTGGCTGCGGTATGGGAAGAGGCACAGTGGATTTCCATCTGAAAGAGCCAGGATTGTGCCTTAGTTTTGTTGCTCACTGTTTCACCACAGGCAAACAGCTTCTCCTCATTCCCTCGGCTACAGCGCGGGCATGAGACTAATCAATAACTCACGGAGTTCACAGGATGGAGGGGCATCATGCATATGAAGTGCTATGTGAACCAGAGAGCTCTATGTCCCTGCTGCTTTGGAAACCTGCCTGTTAGCTGTTGCAGGCCGCTTTGTTGCTGGGAGTGCCCTTTGTAATCAGAGAGGGAAAGCCTGCCTCTTACTGCCACCTGTCATGCGTGGACACTTCCCCAGTGCACTTCGGAGGGAACCTCACATACTTCCGGGGATAGGAGCGAGCTGTGGCGTGTTTTTTTTTTTTTTTTTTTGGCCCATCCCTTTGTCATTGGGTAGTTTTGGACTCTGACTTCTCCGTCCTTCCCAGAAACATTCTTTAGTTTATTAGTTACTATAATTACTTGTGCACTTGCCTTCAATTCCACAGACATTTATTGAGCTCTTGATATGTGCCTGGCTCTCTGTGAGAAGGTGGGCACAGGGACACGAGGATGAGTCAGACAAACGCCTGCTTTCAGGGAGCTTCCAGTCCAGGGAGGGCGTGGGGAAGGGCGCTCGGAGCCGGTCCTGAAGGTCTGTGATAACGGCCGTTTCTGAGCACCTACTTCGTGCCGATCTTTGCTTTAATCATTTCATTCACATTATCTCCCTCAGTCTGGCCTCCCTGAAGGAAAAGCACGATCTCCATTTCACAGGGGAGGAAGCTGAGGCTCAGGTTAAGTACAGGGATTCTCACCGAGGGGATGCCAGGTGTCAAACTCAGGCCCTCTGTCTGCAGAACTTGTGCTCTTCCACCTAAACCGTATTGCCTCTGAGGCCTTCTAGAACACCCACCCTCGTTCACTCTCTAGTTCGTTTATATCTGTCCCTTTGTGGCACCAACTTCCAGGGATACCACATCCTTCCAGAGAAGCACCAACCAGATCATGCAAATATCTGGGCAGACCTTTCTTTCCTGCTGCAGGGCCTTTCCTGGGCTCTTCCTTCTGCCTGGAGTGTCCTCCCTTCCCCCACTTCCACAACCTCCCCTTCACCGCAGGGCTAATTCTGTTGTATCCTTCAGGTCTTTGCTTAATGTCACCTCTTTACAAAGGATGTCTCTAACCCTGCCTCCTGAATGTTCTCTGTAACTGGGCTTTCCCTTCATGACATGTACCACGTTTCATAATAAATTATGTTTACTGTTTTTTGTCTGTAAGATGCCCAAGGGCAGGGATCATGCCAGCTTATTTTCACCAATGTACACCCTATACCTGGCACGGAGTGTAGAGTGCGTGTGTGAGTCTCAGTTTACACACTGGGTGCATGAAATGTCACTTTGCAACATTTGCAAAGCAGCCTAACTTTTCTTTCAAGCCTCCATCCCATGGGGTGGGCAGGACTCACTGACCTCACTCTCTCTGCCCTCTGCAACTTTGGGAACCTACTGCTTTGCTGGTGGGGAGGGCAAAGGGTCCTCTACCCCCTCCCAGCTTCTGGCCAAGATACTGTGTCCCTTTTGATAACCCTCCTCCTCTTTCTTCCTTCACAAACCTCCCTTGGTTTCTAAGGCTTTGGCTGTGGAAGAACAAAAGGCAGAAAGGCTTGTAGGCTATTTCTGCATTCTGTCCTACCCATTCCTCACAAACAACAGGATTCAAAGCAGGCTACCTGCTCGGGTAGTGGTTGGGGAGGAGCGTGAAAGGACACAGATTCATATCTCAACATGCTGTCCTAGCCACACATAAGCCAGTTGAAGCTGGGAGGTGGATTCTGCAGGGGTGAGGGAAATGCCAGGGACAGTGGCTCTGTCTTGAGACTGAGTCCAGGTTTACTGAGCAACGTGTGGATTATGATGGAATAAAACACTGCAGAGTAACAAAAACAGTAAATAATAAGAATGATGTTTATTGAGCACCTATTCTGGGCCAAGCATTGAACTGGAATTTTGCATTAGGCATGTGTAGCTCCAGACTCCGGGCTCTTTCTCAGTGCTGCGTTACCTCTCACGTAAAAATAAGATCTCACTCAACGTAAAGCCAGTCAAAAGCAAATGGCAGTGGGTGCTGTGCTCTAGAGAGTAGGGAGATACTTCTGGTAAGAGTCTAAGTGACCACCTGGGGATAGCTGAGCCCACACTCTACCATATTCCAGAAACTCTTTAGCCTGATAAGTTAGGGTTGCCAAGGCAAAGATCGGTCCCTTGGCCAAGGAGTGTTAGAATCTACTTTGGTGGGAGTAAAAGCCATTGTGGATTTCCACACCCTCTTTGAGTTTACATGTTTGGCATCTTTAATTCGGTGTAAGACTTATTAATTTTATAAGTATAAGCTAACTTTCACTTACTTCATGTGTATACATTTCACGGGTGTGTTTGAGGACTTTCTGGAACTTGTGTCTCTTAGATTTGTAGTAATATTGAAACTAGCTAACATTTGTTGAGCACTTACTATGTGCCGGTGACCGTTCTAAATGCTTTCCGTGGATGAACTCATTTCATCCTCTCAACAACCTTGTTGCCATTTTACAGACGGGGAATCTGAGTCCCAGAGAGGGTAAGTAACTTGCTCAAGGTCATGCAGTTAGCAAGTGGCAGAGCTGGGCTGCGAACTCGGGCCACTTTGCTCTGGAGGTCTCATGCTCACTACTCCCCTGTACAGACTTCAGTAGCAAAGATGCCGTCTCCTTGAAGACCGTGTCTGGGAGGTTAGGGGTATATTGCAGTTTGTGCACATGACAGGGAAGGCTTAACAGCTGCTACAGGGCATCAGACATGGCTGTGGGAGGGGGCGGCACACTGTGGTGTGCGGGAAGCCCTTGGCCACCACTTGGCCAGGCTGCCTCAGAGCCTGGGACCTTGGGCAGGCCGCTTACACTTTCTGAGCCTTCATTTTCTCACCTGTCAACTGGGATTAAGATGGTCTACCTCAGAAGGTTGCTGTGAGGAAACGATGAGACTATGAATATCAAAGTGGCTTGTAAGCTGGAAGGCACCACCTAAATTTAAGGTAATGAAGTTATCACTGTTGTTGTCCTTAAGAGTAAAGGATGTAGATGATGAGGAATAACAAAGTAATCATAAGAGAGGCAGGGGCTACCCAGGCCACATCCTGTCTGCCAGCTCCCTGAGGTTGGCATCACTAACGTCTGGAGCCTCCTCAACCCATGACCTGAACTCAGAGCCCATTTCCCTGATTCTATCAGTTAGGATACCTCATTGCAAACAGCAGCTACTTTAAGAAAGTAGAAAAGAAGAAAATAGTGAATATGAGGGAGTATTTTGGGGAGCAAAAGAGAGCTGAGAATAATGACCAGGCACAACATGAGAGCTTCTCCAGCAGAAACACTGCTATCAGTGACACCAAAATCTCTGCCACTGCTGCCCCCTCAAAGAGCCACTTGGTTCTGCCCACCCTCCCCTGCTCACAGAAGTTCAAGCCTCCTGTGTGCAGAGCTCACTTCTGAAATCAGGTCTTGTGCAGACGAGTCTGACTGGTGGAACCCGGGTCATTGGCTGTGCCCTGGCTGCAAGGGAGTCTGGGCATGTGTGTTTTCCGGCTTCTACCTTGGCAAGAGAGGATTTACAATGTGGGAAATGACCAAAATGTAAAAGTGGGTTTTCAAAGATTTGGGTGGCCACAGATGACACATATGTGCTATCCTGGTCTAGTTCCCAACATGTGGGACCCCTAGACAGTGATTCCAGGAAATGACTTTGAGAGGAATCCACCCCAGAGGGCTCCTGGCTTGTGTGCTTGTGTCTCCAAATCTGGTGGCATAGCAGATGGCTCCTGCTCCCTCAGATGTGGGGGACAGGCTGTGGCAATGCTGCATGTGCCAGACATCCTGGGGTGTCGGCATGCAGGGCGGGGAAGTTCCAGTCAGACTGGACTGTGGGGAAGGGCATGAGGGGTGGCTGCTGCTTCAAGCTGGCCTGTCGCTGGCTTCTGCCTTTGCTGTCACCTTTCTTGTCACCATTTGAACGTCTACAGGCTCTGAGCTAGGAGCTGACACACAACCGGAGTGGCTGTCCTTTGTGCGTGCAAGGGGCGCTCTTTTGTCACAGGAACGAAGACCCCATCGGGAACACGCTGTAGGGGACTGACAATTACAGGTGCGCTGGAGGCAGGCTGTCAGGAGGTCTGAGTGGGCATGATGACAGCATGCATTTATGCCTAATAGGATGAGCTGGTAGGAAACAACTGGTAGGTGTCAGCATCTTCCCCTCCCCCTAGAAGGAGAGATGGAGATGGTTGCTAAAGGCCCTTCAAGGAGAGATTTTACTCCACCATCCCAGAGGGGTGGAAGCTAGAGGAAGGTGCTTGTGAGGGTGGAGACCAAAGCCGCTGACTCTGGGTGGGGAAGCCTCCAGCTGAAAGAGGATGGGAGTCCAAGGGCTCCCGGAAGATGAGCACCTGTGCTCAGCATCCTCCCTGGGGTGGGTGGGGCCTCAGAGGGACAAGTCCTATGATACCCTTGTGGCATCTCAGTGTACAGGATGTATAGGGCCCAGTATACTGGGGTCCCTGGCAAGAATTTCCTTGGGCTGTCTCCGTATTAAAGTAGCTGCTGTCTGACTCTACAGGCTAGAAGACAGGGGCTGAGACCACGCAGAGAGTAGACTGAAGACCAGAGAGCCCTCCTGCAGTGCTCCCGACTGCGAGAGGCTCCAAGGCACTTGTGTTTCTGTAAGGAAGCAAAGGATCCATGAAAAGATCACTCAAGGTAGAGACTTGGGACCAAGTCACCCAGCTCAGGATTGGGATGGTGTGTGTTTGCCAGGGCTGCTGCAATACAAGGCCACAAACTGAGTGGCTTAAACAACAAATTTACCATGTCATAGTTCTGGAAGCTGTGGAAATCTGACATAAAGCTGTCTACAGAGGCCAGCTACCTTTGGAGGCACTAGGGAAGGATTTGCTCCAGGCCTCTCTCCCAGCTTCTGGTAGCTCCGTGGCTTGCGGCAGCATGACTCCAGTCTTCACAAGGGATCCTCCCTCAGTGTGTGCCTCTGTGTTTTTATAAGAACACCAGTCATACTGGACAAAGAGTCCACCCTGCTCCAGTGTGGCCTTATCTTAACATCTGCAAGGATGCTCTTGCCAAATAAGGGCACACTGTGAGGTGGGGGGGAGCGGTCAGGATTTCAGCATAGGAATTTGGGAGGACACAATTCAACCCCTAACAGATGGGTCTCACATTCTGAGTCCTGGGGCACACATCACATGCTCTGTCTATGCACAGCTGACTCCCACGCTGGGACTTGCCCTGTGAGACTGGGAGGATAGCACACCCCTCTCAGTGAAAGAGGCCTGGAGCCGTTCGATGGCTGTGGCTGAGACAGTCACCTTCCATACACCCATATGACGCCCAGGTCTGTCAGCAGTCTACTTCCCGCTGTGCCCATGGCAGGTTAAAGGGCCTCCCTGAATCTCCATAATAGTAGCCGCCCCCATTACTATGCCTGAGATGAGGCACAGCACAGAGAGAGCTCCCCTGGCACAGGCTGGGAGCACAAAGGCGAGTGCATGTCCAGCAGATCCTAGCTCTATCCCCCCCGCCCCTCCTAGCAGGGCTCTGCATGTAAGACATCTTTCCTTGGCTTGAGCTGACATCCAGTTGAGAACAGAGGTCACAGAGGGTAAAGTATCCAAGGACATGGCCCTGTCCCTCCATCCCTCCTGTCCACTCCCCCGCATTAGCCTTCCCTACTGGCCATTCCACCTTCTGCCCATGGGCTCCATCCCCAGTTTTCAGCCTCTTAGGTTTGTGCTGAGGATTCAGGGCTGTGGCTTCAACAGATGTGTGTGGAGGGGCTATTATGGGCATGGCGTTGTGCTAGGTCCCCAGTTTCAGTGATACCAGGGCACGGTCTGATTGGGGGTCCAGTGGCTCCTCTCAAAGACCTTTGCCCTTGGAAAATGAGACATGACCTCAAGTGGTGGGGGAGAAGGGGTAGGAAATGTGGAAACTGAGCCACAGAATCTTAGAGTTGGATGAACTTTGAAACCCCCCTATTGCAGGCTCCCCTGGCTACAGATGGGGAAACTGAGGCCCAGGGAGGGGAGGTAATGTGCCAAGGTCAAATGTTGGGTGGTGCCCGGCAGCAGAAGCCAGGCCTCTGAGGGGAACAGAATGTATTGGAACTGAAGGGGGAGGTGGCGGGTGCTTCCACGTGTCTGTGAGCTCCCTTCCCAAGGCCGGAGGGGCTTGCGTCTGCGGAGGGGGTCGCCACCAGGCTCTTGAGTGGAGGGGAGGGAGGCTGAGAGCAAGGTGGGGGAGTGAGTGAATTTGGGGGATTGTGGGAACTTAGGGCCGTGCACCCGCCCCCAGCAATGCGTGGGGCGCCTGGAGAAGGGGCGTGTGGGCAGGGAGGGTCCTGCGGGGCCCGCGCGTGGGGGCCGCGCCGGCCGGGGCGGGGTGAGTCACGGCCCGCCCGCTCCCATTGTGCGGCCCGGCGGCGGCGGAGGTGCGGAGCGAGGAGGTGGAGCCGCGGGCTGCGGGCTCCGGCGCCTGCGTCTGCCCCGCCGGCCCGGCTCTGCGCGGCGAGGGGCGGACGGGAGCCCGGTGGCCGCGCTACGGAGCGAGCGGGGAGGGACATGGGGCGCGGCAGCCCACCCGGTCCCCGCAGGCTCCGGAGCCCCGAAGTACCGCGGGGCGGGGCGCGGCGCACCAGGCAGGGCGTGGGCCCCGGGCTGCCCCGGGCGGGCGTGGCTGGGCCTCGGAGCGCGCTCGGGCCGGGTGCGGGGATCGGCTCCGGGGCGGGGTGCGCCAGTGCGAGGATCCTGAGCCCGCACTCCCTCCACCCCCCAGGGCTCCCCGCTAGGCCTCCGCAGCGGCCCCTGCTTCTCTCCCGGCGCTCTGGGCCCTTGATGAGCAAGAGCCTCCCAAGCCGCCTCCCCGGCCATGGCCAACGGAGTGATCCCGCCGCCCGGGGGCGCCTCCCCCCTTCCCCAGGTGACTGATGGGTGCGGGGGTGGAGGATCTGGGGGAAGAGGAGGGGAAGAGACCCTAAGAAGGGAGAGGCGACCTCTGGCCGACCCTGGGACGCCCCCAGATCTGGTGATGGAGCTTGGCTGGGGAGCATGGAAAAAGAGGCGGTCTCTGTTGGTATATTTCGGATGTGTGGCCTCCTCTCCTTGCCCAGCCCTGGGGCCTAGAGAGGGTGGTTCCTGGGATGCTGACCCAGGCTGGGATGGGGGCACAGAGGAAGGGGCTGGATAATGATGGAGACTGCTGGGTCCCCACCCCCAGCTGGGGCTTGGGGTTGGAACAGGTGTGGGGTGCTCACAGGTCAGGAGTCCTTAGGAGAGGCTGTCTCTGCCTGCAGGTCCGGGTGCCCTTGGAGGAGCCCCCTCTGGGTCCAGACGTGGAGGAGGAGGACGATGACTTGGGCAAGACCTTGGCTGTGAGCAGGTTTGGGGACCTCATCAGCAAGCCCCCGGCCTGGGACCCTGAGAAGCCCAGCCGCAGCTACAGCGAGCGGGACTTTGAGTGTGGGTAGCCTGGGGACCCCTAGTGTGGCCGCCTTCACTACCATCACTTTCATCGCCACCATCACTGCGCTCACCTCCAGCTTGGTCACCCAGTGCCATCCTGTGCTGGACACTGTGCTGGACTCTGCTGGGCCACCATGCCATGTTAAGTCATCCTGCCTTCCTCACCCATCGCCTGTCCACCTGCCAGGGGAGCCGGGCCCCAGACCAGGGGGATCTAGGGAGATGGGCCTGGGCCCGCCCTTGGTGACCTTCATCTTCATCCTTGTCCCTGCTCACTCTCTCTTCTCTGCCACCTTGGCTCCCCTCAGCTCCCCCAACTCTGCCTTTCCCTTTCCTGCTGTGTCACGTCGTCCCCCCAGACCCTCTCATGACCTTCCCCCTCCATCACTTCCCCCCAACTCTGCCCAGCCTCACCAATGACAGGCGCGTGGACACAGGTGTTGGGGGGGGCCTGGCCCTGGAGGAAGGCCTAGGGTGCCCTTGTTTGAGGCCTTGAGCTAGAATAAGGTGTGTGTCCCTCGGGCAGGGAGGGGCCCCCTTCTGCTGTGGGGGCCCCAACCGGCTCTCCTGCGCCCTCAGTTCACCGGCACACATCCCACCACACCCACCACCCGCTCTCGGCGCGCCTGCCTCCACCCCACAAGCTGCGGCGGCTGCCCCCCACCTCTGCCCGGCATACCAGGAGGAAGAGGAAGAAGGAGAAAACCTCTGCCCCACCCTCCGAGGGGACCCCTCCTATCCAGGAGGAGGGGGGAGCCGGAGTGGATGAGGAGGAGGAGGAAGAGGAGGAAGAGGAAGGGGAATCTGAGGCAGAACCTGTGGAGCCTCCACCCTCCAGGTCCCCACAGAAAGCAAAGGTAGGGCTCTGCGCCTTGGACGTGCAGAGGGGAGGGAGGAGGACGTGGGAGGGGGCCTGGGTGAGGCTGGGTGGGGGGTTAAGGGCTGAGTGGTAGGTCGGGGCTGGGGTCCAGGGCACATTCTGTTTGCCTGCAGTTCTCCATTGGAAGTGACGAGGATGACAGTCCAGGCCTTGCGGGGAGGGCTGCCTTCAGCAAGCCCCTGCCCTCGGTGGGCCCATGCTCTGACAAGAGCCCCCAGCACTCGGTCAGGTACTGGCCCCAGCACCCATTCTGCAGGGCCCAGCCCAGCCCATAGCCGTGGGGCCCAAGGCTCCCAGCAGTCACCTAGATCCCAACCCTGAGGAGTGTCCCCAGCTCTGACCAGAGAGAAGAGGACAGGATGGGGGGGCTTCCCATCCACATGATTTACAAGGAGGAGAGAACGAGGGGAGAAAGAGCGCAGAGTGAAGAAGTTAGTTCTTCAGGAGGGACTGGCAGACTGAAGAGGAGGAAGGGGAGAAGGCCAGAAGGAGGGACCAGTGGGACAGGATGGGGAGGGACAGCCCAGGTGAGCTTCCTTTCCTGCCCAGGAGGGGCCTGTGTCTCGTGCTTAGGGGTCCACTTCAGGCCTTCCCCGGGCTGGGGGAAGGTAAGGGAACCCTCTAGCCTGGGCCTGTCAAGTCCAAGGCTGCCATGTTGCCTCCCCAGCTCCCCCAGCCCCCGGGCCCGGGTCTCCCGAGTGGCTGGGGAGAAGAGCCGGCCCTGGAGCCCATCGGCCAGTTATGACCTGCGGGAGCGACTGTGCCCTGGCAGTGCCCTGGGCAACCCTGGTGGTCCGGAGCAGCAGGTGCCCACTGATGAGGCCGAGGCCCAGATGCTGGGCTCTGCGGACCTGGACGACATGAAGAGTGAGTGTGGCAGCCCCTGTGGCCCACTCTGAGCGCTCCCCCACCCAGGGCTGAGTTCCCTCTGCAGTATCCCTGTCTGCTGGAGTGTGGCCAGTGACAGGGAACTCACTACCTTACCAAGCCACCTCTCTGATTGTCAGAGCTGAGATTTTCCTTTCTGACCTCTACCCTTGGGTCCTGATTCTGTCCTCTGAGTCACCCCCAGAACAAGGCAGCTCCACTTCCCACATCATTATATCCCCCTCCTGAAGGCCCCTCTTCTCAGGGCAAACTCTTCTTGTCCCCTGGCTCTTTAGTACCCCCAAACCAGCCCCTGAGTCTGAGCCCCTCCTCTAGGCCGGGCCTCTCTCTGTGTCAGGGCCCCTCACTCCTGTCCCATCACCCTTGGCCGGGCCTGGCTGCGATCTCGGCACATTCCTTCCATCTTATCAGTGCCCTGGTTTCTATGCCACCTGTCATCACTCGTGGGGCTCTGTGCCCAGGCCAGGGGCATCACTGGTCTGCCCTCCTCCTTCTCGGAGCCACAGTGTGTGGGCGGGGTGGGGGGGAGGGGAGGGCTTTGAGCTCAGTACGTCATGGAAAGTTGCCAGGGCCTGAGGACAGGGACAGGAACAATCCGATGGCAGCAGCAGCAGCAGGATGGGGGGGTCGGGGGAGGGCGTGTTTACAGGCCCAGGGTTGGGGCTGGAAGCAGCAGGGAGCAGGCTTGGGGACTAGGGAATCAGAGTTGGGAGGCCTGCCACCTCTAGCCACCTCCAGCTCTGGTTGGACAGAGACCACCCCTGTCCAGGCTCCCACCTGGCAGGGGAGCCAGGGTGTGGGAGGGAGCAGGGGCTGAGGCCTTGGCAATTGCGGGAATGAGCCCGCTGGAGGAGGTCACAGAGCCCAATGGGGCGCTGAGCCCTGGGCCCGGAGATGCAGAAGGCCAGGGCCCTGGGAGGGATCCAGGCCCCAGCCCTCGAGACTCGCTGGCCTCAGAGGACTTGGAGATGTTTGTGCTGGACTTTGAGGACTGGGGCCTGTGGGAGTCCATCAGGGGCCAGCTGAGCCCCACGGCAGAGGCGGCAGCTTGTGAGTAATGGGGTCGGCCTTTCCCCAGCTGCCGGCCTGGGGAGGGGCAGCGGGAGCAAGGGAGAGAAGCCCTGCCCGAGTCTGCTGGGCTGTGTACCCATGGGATGGGGACATGGGTGCCAAGAGGGGCACAGGGAAAGTGTTGGAGGCTAAATGCCTAGGGACTTGGTGTCAGTCATGGGCCCCAGAGCAGGGGCAGTGGCCATAGCAGATGCTAGAGGGTCTGGCTGGGGCTGTGGACTGAGTCGGGCTCTGTCTTTTTATTGCATCCTGGCCAGTGGTCCCCGTGTGACTCTGGGCTGGTCCCCCTTTCTGAGCTTCATTCACCCTTCTTGTCAATGAAATGGCCATGTTGGATTATGCAGTCCCATTGGTGTGGTCCCCTGGTGACTGGGGCCATCACCAGTTAGACAGGTTGGGCAGAGCAGGGGGCTGGAGAGGCTGGGCCATGGCCTTGAGGCCCCAACCAGACCTCTGGGACCATCAAGCCCACCTTCTCCGCAGGTCACCGGCTGGAGGACAATCCTGGAGTGCGCCGGCACTTAGTGAAGAAGCCGTCCCGGACCCAGGGCGGGAGGAGCAGCCCCAGTGGCCTGGCCCCCATCCTGCGCAGGAAGAAGAAGAAGAAGAAGCTGGACCGGAGGCCTCACGAGGTCCAGGACGCTGGGGGGTGGGCCAGTGGCTTCCTCACATCCCTCGGCCCGGAGCCCTCTTCTCCCCTCCTCCCAGCCTGGCCCCGTTGCAATGTCCTCCACACCCGCCTGCCCCACCTGGTGCCCCCCAGGCCCTTACCCTTGGCACCTACCGCAGGTGTTTGTGGAGCTGAACGAGCTGATGCTGGACCGCAGCCAGGAGCCCCACTGGCGGGAGACCGCCCGCTGGATCAAGTTTGAGGAGGACGTGGAGGAGGAGACCGAGCGCTGGGGGAAGCCCCACGTGGCCTCGCTCTCCTTCCGCAGCCTTCTTGAGCTCAGGAGGACCATCGCCCACGGTAGGGCCCTCAGGCCTGGCCTGGGCTGCACACCTTCAGGGCCGCAGAGCTCAGCCTGTGGCAGGCTGCTCGGCTCCCGGGGCCTACTCCAGATCCAGCCGCCCCCTGGGAACCATGGAGTCCAGTTGCCTAAGCAGCCCAGAAGCTCTGAAGGGCAGGGCTGTGCACTGGCACCTAGTACTGGCCCTGGCGCGTGTGGGCGCTCAGCACACGTGCAGTAAACGAACAAATGACTTCCCCTTCCTTGGCGAGGTGGGGCGATGCCCCCACTCTATGCTCTGTTCTTGCCCCTCTCTCCCTGGCTGGCCTTGGCAGTGGGTAGCTGTGTATCTGCCTGGTGCATTGGAGCGCTTTGCTCACCCGGCATGTTTGCCTGGCCCTGGGGGCAGGGCAGCATGGAGGACTGTGCCCCTCCCCCGACTGTGCCCCTAGGAGCTGCCCTCCTGGATCTGGAGCAAACCACTCTGCCAGGCATCGCGCACCTCGTGGTGGAGACCATGATCGTGTCCGACCAGATCCGGCCGGAGGACAGGGCCAGCGTCCTGCGTACCCTGCTACTGAAACACAGGTGTGGGGTGGGGCACCCAGGAGGGCCTGCCTGGTTCAGCTGCCCTTCCAGGAGCACAGCCTCTGCTGAATGGCCCCCAGCCTCTGCTTCAGTAGTGACGGGGGGCTCATTTCTCTCCCACCTTCAACAGCTCCGATCACTAGAAAGTTCTTTCTTATACTGAGGCAGAAGGAATAGAGGCCTTGACCCTCCATTGTCTCCTCCATCTACCACGGGCCTCTCCTCCTAACCCACCTTGCCCTGCTCTTCTTCTCTCTAGCCATCCCAACGATGACAAGGACAATAGCTTCTTTCCCCGAAACCCATCGAGCTCCAGTGTGAACTCAGTCCTGGGGAATCATCACCCAGCCCCCAGCCACGGCCCTGACGGTGTGGTGCCTACCATGGCTGACGACCTGGGGGAGCCAGCCCCGCTCTGGCCCCATGACCCCGATGCCAAGGAGGTCAGTGGCCTTGCTGACTTGGGTCGGGGGACTGAGCGGGCATCCGGTTTTAGTCAAGGTTCTTGATGACTTCATTCAGTGGTCTGGAAAGTGGGATGCCTGGCACGTGCTAGGCATGTGGGGGTCCTATAGGACACAGGGGAGGTGTGAGTGCCATGGTGGAGCAGACCCCTGCGGGGCATCTAAACACCAAGATGAGACCAAGGTGGTAGTGGGGGGCCTACAGGAGGGGTCCAGATCTCAAGCTGGTCCCTCCCAATGTGGGGCTACGATACCGACAGCCTGACCAGGCTGGGGAGGGGAGAGCAGGGCCCGATCCGGGTCTGGAGCAGGGGCTGGAGGGCCTGCCACGGCCTCCAGTCTGGGTCCCAGCCCTATTCCAGTTCTGCGTCCTCAGAAGCCCCTGCACATGCCGGGGGGAGACGGTCACCGGGGGAAAAGCCTGAAGCTGCTGGAGAAGATCCCTGAAGATGCCGAGGCCACCGTTGTCCTTGTGGGTGAGGAGGGCCGGGCGCTGGGGCAGGGTCTGCGGAGTGTGTGCCTGTGCCAGTGGCCTGCTCGTCTGGAGCTCTGCCCTGGAGGCTGCCTCTTCCATCTCCAGCCAGGCCCCTGCCTTGCCCTGCTCTCCCTCACAACCTGTCGTATCCCCAGCCCTTTCGTTCCCAGTCCCCTGCCTGCTTCCTGTCCAGAGTTCTGCGGTCTTGGACTGAGCCTAGTCCATATAGCACCATTGCTAGAATTAGAAAAAAGCAATCCTTCTTTAATACCCTTCATTTCTGCCTGTTGGTAAATTGTAATACATACATAAACACATACTGAAATCCCTTTAGATAGGGATTTCCTTGTGCAGTGCACAAGCTGCTTAACTGTTCATGATAGCCCCAGATGTCCCCGGGGTCCTCTAGAGCCTGGCTTGACTGCTCCCCTGTGCCCAGTGCCCTGTGTCTTGCTCTTTCTGCAGGCTGTGTGCCTTTCTTGGAGCAGCCGGCGGCAGCCTTCGTGCGGCTGAGTGAGGCTGTGCTCTTGGAGTCTGTGCTTGAGGTTCCTGTGCCCGTCCGCTTCCTCTTCGTAATGTTGGGGCCCAGCCACACCAGCACTGACTATCACGAGCTCGGCCGCTCCATCGCCACCCTTATGTCCGACAAGGTGGGACTCGGGCTGGGCTCTCTAGGCCTGTTCTCCTGCACCCTGCTTGTTCCCTGTCCCTCTCATTGCCCACAGTGGTGCCCAGGGAGGCACGGGTGCTAGGGGCCCCCTCTGGGTGGAGGCCCTGCCCTGGGGGGCGGTGGGGAGCTGTTGGCCCAGGGGAGAAGAGGGAGCCCTGGGCTGGGGCTGTGGGAGGGGGTGTGACATAGAGGGAGAAGCCCAGAGCCCAAAGCTTTGGATGTGATATAAGACTTGAACGGGAGGGCTGGATATGCTGGTCTTTGCTGCGGCTTCTCTTGGGATTGGACAGGAGGGTCATCTAGCCAGCGGCAGTGTTCAAAAGATTTATCAACCTATAGGTGTGGGCACTGTCCAATCAGAGGGTTCTGGAGGGCCCTGTTATGCCAGGTGTTACCCCTTTAGTTTCTGTATGGGGAAAGGTCTGGAGTCTTCCGGGGCACAGGAGGGCATCCTGGGGTTCAGGGCAGTGGCTGCTTGTGGGCCTGCAGGGGTGTGTCAGCATTTTGACCACCTATCCTGCTGGGCTACACCAGTATATATGGCTGAACGTCCACCCTGCCTCTAGCTCTGTGACCCGACACCTCCTCCCTGAAGCCCTCTGCCCAGAGCCTCCCTCGTTCCATCCCTGAGAGTCGTGGCCCTTCTGTTGCCCCCAGCTGTTTCATGAGGCTGCCTACCAGGCCGATGACCGGCAGGACCTCCTGAGTGCCATCAGCGAGTTCCTGGACGGCAGCATCGTGATCCCCCCGTCCGAGGTGGAGGGCCGTGACCTGCTGCGCTCCGTGGCTGCCTTCCAGCGCGAGCTGCTGCGGAAGCGGCGGGAGCGCGAACAGACCAAAGTTGAGATGACCACCCAGGGTGGCTACACAGCTCCTGGGAAAGGTCAGACCCTCTGGGGCCAAGTCCCCCCAGCACACACACACTTCCCCATCCCAGGCCCCAAGGCTGTGACCCTAGCCCCATCCTGACTCCCCAAGTCCTTTGTGTGTTGCTGCATCCCTGACCCCGGGTCTCTGTGAAGGAGGGAGGGTCGTGTTCCAGCAGGCTCTTGTTCTCCCAGAGCTGTCCTTGGAGTTGGGGGGCTCTGAGGTGACCCCTGAAGATGACCCCCTGCTGCGGACGGGCTCAGTGTTTGGGGGGCTTGTGCGGGATGTGAGGCGCCGGTACCCGCACTACCCCAGCGACCTGCGGGACGCCCTGCACTCCCAGTGCGTGGCCGCCGTGCTCTTCATCTACTTCGCGGCCCTCAGCCCTGCCATCACCTTTGGGGGGCTGCTAGGTGAGGCGCAAGGGCTCGGGGAGTCGAGGGGCTCCTGCGGTCACTCTAGGGGCCCAGTGTCACTTGCAGAGTTTCTGGGTGAGGGTGTCCCAGTGATCACCTCAGGGGGCCAGTGGTTAGAGGGGCTAGGAAAGGTGTGAACACTCAGGGAGCTGCTGGGGCAGGAGAGCCCAGGATCATTTTTGGGGGGCTACAAATGAGAGGAGGTGGGAGAGGTGCAAGGGGTGGGGGACCCTGTGATCGCCTTGGGGGTTAGTGGGGAGGGGCTGGGAGGAGTAGGGTAGGGAGGGGGCTCATCTTGCTCTGGGGGGGCTGCTCTGCTCTCATTGGGGGCCCCAGGATGAGGAAGGGGGCAGGTAGAAAGAGCCAGGCCAGAGCCATCCTGCTGGCTTGCCCGCCCCAGGAGAGAAGACCGAGGGGCTGATGGGCGTGTCTGAGCTGATCGTATCCACGGCTGTGCTTGGTGTCCTCTTCTCGCTGCTGGGGGCCCAGCCGCTGCTTGTGGTCGGCTTCTCTGGGCCGCTGCTTGTCTTCGAGGAAGCCTTCTTCAAGGTGAAGCCCTGCCCTGCCCAGCCCTCCCGCCTTGTGCTCTTCCTCGCCCAGGGGATGGGTCCCTGCAGTCTCCTCCGACCCATCTCCCCATCGGAGTTCACCGCTGCCCATCCCACAGGGCACGGACCCCAGGGCAGACCGCCTGTGGGTAACCACCCCCTCCCCGCCTCCAGTTCTGCCGAGCCCAGGACCTGGAGTACCTCACTGGCCGGGTGTGGGTTGGCCTCTGGCTGGTGGTCTTTGTCCTTGCCCTGGTGGCCGCCGAAGGCAGCTTCCTGGTCCGCTACATCTCGCCTTTCACCCAGGAGATCTTCGCCTTCCTCATCTCACTCATTTTCATCTACGAGACCTTCCACAAGCTCTACAAGGTGGAGGTCCAGAGGGTCTTGGGGTGGGCGCGATGGGGGCTGGCAGGGGGTGGAGGGGACAAGGAGGGGGCCTGGCTGGGTGTGGGTGTTGGGGGTTGGGGACAGCCGGGGCCAGGTGTGAGCTGAAGGGAAGGGGTCAAGGCCCAGAGGGCACCAGGCCAAGGCCCCAGGCAGCTGGGTGGAGGTGCGAGATGAGGACACACCTGCACAGGTATGTGATGGAGTTGGGGTTGCTGTCAGTGCTGAGCGGTCAGAGTTGGTGTTGGGGGTCCTTGGGTCACCTTTCGTAGAGGGCTGTGTGTGTGTATGTGGTGTAGCCGGATATCTGTGTGTCACTGTTGTCTGTTCAGGTATGTGAGGGGCCACCCTCTCTCCCTCACAGACATACCGATGATGATGGTGCAATCAGGTCACTTGCCCAGGTGAGTGCTAAGGCATCCTTGTTATCCACACACAGGTGTTCACAGAGCACCCACTGCTGCCGTTCTACCCCCCAGAGGGGGCCCCGGAGGGAGCGAGAGCCTTGGAGGCTGGTCCGGAGCTGAATGGCAGTGCCCTGCCCCCCACTGAGGGACCGCGGGGCCCGAGGAACCAGCCCAATACGGCTCTGCTGTCCCTGATCCTCATGCTGGGGACCTTCTTCATCGCCTTCTTCCTGCGCAAGTTCAGGAACAGCCGCTTCCTGGGTGGCAAGGTGCGTGGCTCCGGGTGTGGAGCCCCCGTGGGTCCCGAGTCCTGCTGTCACTGCCAGGCTCTGCTCACAGAGAGGCTGCTCCCCTCCTCCCCGGCAGCCCGTGGGCCAGAACCACATCTGGGCAGCCCCAACCCCGAGAGAAGCCTCCTCCCAGGGTCTTCTCGCTCTTTGCTTACAGAGTCTAATTAAGACAAGACAATTAAGACAAGAACGCCCTCTCAGGCTGCGCTGGCACCCGGGGCAGGGTGGTGGTGGTGGTGGGGTTCGAGAGGCTGGTGGGGGGACTCCTGGCTCCAGCTTGGGCCAGGAAGGGTCGGGGGTGGCAGGTCCCCTGTGAGTCTGCTGACCTCGCTTCCTTGCCCTGACCGGGCGCACTCAAGGCTCGCCGCATCATCGGGGATTTTGGCATCCCCATCTCCATCCTGGTGATGGTCCTGGTGGATTACTCCATCACAGACACCTACACACAGGTGAGTGAGCCCGAGCCCGTGGCAGCGGGTTCTTTTCCCAGGGCCAGGAGCGGGAGCCCACCAGGTCAAGATCAGGGCAGGAATCTGGCTCTCCTAGTGGAGTGGCCACGCTGGGGGTTCCCAGCTGAGGGGCTCCCCAGGGAGTCTGAGCCACCTGTGATTCCGAGTGAAGAATCCAGGAGGAGCAGGTGTGGGGCTGGGGGCAGAATGACAGGTCTCCCTGCAACAGGTACCCTGAAGCTCAGGGGCTCAGGGGGAAGGCGCTCATTTCCCTGCCCTCTATCAGACCCTTGTAGGGACAGTGAGCTTTTGGAGGATGCAAAACTAATTTTCCCCAAACCTATTCACACCCAAATTCCCCAAAGTCCTGGTCCTGGGGACACAGCGTGGTGGGAACAGCTGCTGCAGGGGCTCCCTAGTGTGGGGAGGCTGTGTCCCTGAGCCCACTCTTCCTTCCTGCCTGCAGAAGCTGACAGTGCCCACGGGGCTCTCAGTGACCTCTCCCGATAAGCGCACATGGTTCATCCCACCCCTGGGCAGTGCCCGTCCTTTCCCGCCCTGGATGATGGTGGCAGCCGCCGTCCCTGCCCTCCTGGTCCTCATCCTGATCTTCATGGAGACCCAGATCACGGCGTGAGAGGGCTGGGGGCGGTGGGCCGGCTCCCTGGCTCCTTGGCTTGGTTCCAGGGTGACAGCGGGAAAGTCGTTATTAGCATGGGGGTGCTGGGTGGGCGAGAGCCTGCTGCAGGCCTTGAGGAAGGATTGGTGTGTTGGGGAAGGAGCTGGAGGAGCAGCGGAGGGCAGTGGGGTGGGGCAAGGGCGTGGTCTCCCTGTGCTGGGATGACATGGTGTCTGTCTGTCGCTGCCACTGTTTGCAGGGTGGCTCTTGACAGTCCTCAGATCTCTCTGGCAGTGTTTCTCTCACCCAGGGATGCTCACATGCGTCTGTCTCAGTTTGGTTAAACCACAAGAACGTGGTGAGATCTGGCATCTGGCTTTTGTGGTGCTTTAAATATTCACAGTATGAGAATTTGGCTCAAATTTGCTTCAATGTGAGAACTTCAATTTGGGAACTTAAAAGAGGAAGCTGGTAGGCCCTGGGAGAACTGTTGGCTGTGTAGCATGCCCCAGCCCCCACCACCTCATCTCCGAATGTGTGCCTGTCCCTGTGCCTGTCCTGCTGCCAGCCACCCCACCCCCCACCTTGTCCCTGCAGGCTCATCGTCAGCCAGAAGGCGCGGAGGCTGCTCAAAGGCTCCGGCTTCCACCTGGACCTGCTTCTGATCGGCTCCCTGGGGGGGCTCTGTGGGCTGTTTGGGTTGCCCTGGCTCACGGCCGCCACAGTCCGCTCAGTCACCCACGTCAACGCGCTGACGGTGATGCGCACTGCCATCGCACCTGGCGAAAAGCCCCAGATCCAGGAGGTGCGGGAGCAACGGGTCACCGGGGTGCTCATCGCCAGCCTCGTGGGTGAGACCCGGCCTCCGGCTGCACACCTGGTGTCTGGGACTCCACGGCCCTAGATCCCCTCTCCATCCCAGGCTTGACCCAGGTCCCTTCTGAATCTCCCAGCATGTCAGGTCTAGTTTTCGCTCTGACCCCCAAACCTACTTCTTCCCTGAGCCCTTTCCTGCTTCTCTGTCCGGCTCCCTCTTCTCTTGTTCATGGGCATGAGGCCAAGCTACTCAGTCTGATGGGTCCGTGTCCCCCCACCACCAGGCCTGTCCATCCTTACAGAGGCTGCCTGAGGGGGCAAGTGGGCCTGTGTCACCTCCTCCAGGGCTGTCCATCCTCATGGGGGCTGCCCAGGGGTTCAGGTGGGTCTGTGTCACCTCTCCAGGCCTGTCCATTGTCATGGGGGCTGTGCTGCGTCGGATCCCATTGGCTGTGCTCTTTGGGATCTTCCTGTACATGGGGATCACATCGCTGTCTGGGATCCAGCTGTCCCAGCGTCTGTTGCTCATCCTCATGCCAGCAAAACACCATCCTGAGCAGCCCTATGTGACCAAGGTAGGGCCAGGAAGCATGGAGATGGGGTGATGAAGTTATGGGGAGGGGACCCAGAGGGGTCCCTGGGCCTGAGGTGGACAGGAAGAATATGAAGGATTAAGTTGGGACCTGGGGAGCCAAGGTCCCAAAGATGTGGGTGGGAGCTGGAGTGCTGTGTGGTGAGGCTGGGTGGCCGTTTCCCCAGGTGAAGACGTGGCGGATGCACCTGTTCACCTGCATCCAGCTGGGCTGCATCGCATTGCTCTGGGTGGTCAAGTCCACGGCGGCCTCACTCGCCTTTCCCTTCCTGCTGCTGCTCACTGTGCCTCTGAGGCATTGCCTTCTGCCCCGGTTCTTCCAGGACAGGGAGCTGCAGGCGGTAAGGGGTGGTGGCTTGTGGCAGCAGTATTGGGGTGGATGGGCACTGGGTTTCAGTCTCTGCTGGGCCATCTGCTAGTCATGTGACCTTAGGCAAGTTATTTCACCTTCTAAAATCTTATTTTCATTTGTATGATGGGGGCAATAATATATTCTACCTTATAGGTGTGTTGGGGGGATTAAGTACGCATCCAGGTAAAGGCCTTAGGGTGATGGCGTGGTACAAGAGGAAGCACAGGGCTGCTGCAGACAGCTGTGCAGTTCGTACCCTGACCAAAAGGGAGTGAGGTGGCACTGAAACCCACCCTGAGCCCTGTTTTTGTCAGCTTGGGAAAAGACATCGTTTTGCAATTTAGCCATACTCAAACATGGTATACAAAGGTAGCGCAGCAACTAGAAATTGCTGTAGGAAAGAACTTCATATGTAATAGCTGCTCATTATTAATATTATTATTAAACCAGATGTATGGAAGGTGACTTGAAGGTTTTGGCCAAGGGAAATGCTCCCCTGGGGTCATAGTTGCTGCAGACAGGAAGGGCTGCTGATAGGAGGAGGAGTCTGGGAACAGGAGGGGATGAGTCCACTTCCCTGCCACTGCCAACCTTCTGTTCCCTTCTGCAGCTGGACTCGGAAGACGCTGAACCAAACTTCGATGAGGATGGCCAGGATGAGTACAACGAGCTGCACATGCCCGTGTGATCCTTGAAGATGGTGCCCCTTAGAGACCCCGACACCTTAGGGATCAACTCCTGAGCCCTACGCAGAGCCGAGCCCCAGGGCCGGGGGGCTCCTCATGACCCAGAGATGTGCCTGGAACCACTTCTGATGCCAGGGCTAGAGCGGTCCCCTGACTTCTGCCCCGGGCATTGACCTCGTCTAACCTTTCACAGACCAGACCGGCACAGGCTTTGAGCTCATTATAACCACACTCCTTGTCGTGTGTCTGCCTCACTTTCTTGGTTCCATCTCTGGTTTCTCAGGTCATACTTATCCATTGGAATTGGAAGAATTCTATTTTCGGGGTCATCAAAACCAGGGAGAGGTTTGAGTCAAGGACAGAGTCCTTGGGGGAAAGAGAGAATCAGGACCACAGAAGGTCAGAGCTGGGCCTTATCATCATCCCCCCCCCCCCCCCCCCCCGCCCCAGACCCCCTCGAGTACAGCTCAGGCCTGGGAGGCTCAAGGTCTGTTCAAGGTCATGTGCCATTTAATCTAGACCCTGCTTAGAAAGGGGAGGGAAGAGGGGAGAAGTTGCTCCATTTTAGCTACTAGGGAAATCAGAGCCTCTCCAATGGTTGTGGGGCTACAGAGGGGACTGGAAAATGTTTTTCTTCTTTTCTTGATCCCTGGTGTTCGGACGAGCAGAGACAGCCCAATCCCCTAGACGCCAGCGTGGTGCTAGATTTGGGGTCCCTGGACAATTTTAGATTCTCCTGGCTTAAGAGAGGCAGTTCTAGGATTCCTGAGCCACTCCTTGTGCAACAGTCTCTGTTTTGCTAGAAATAACCTGGGAGCCTAGAGGAGGGTGGAAAAAGGAGCCCCTTGCGTCACAGTTGCTAGGCAACCAGCTGCGTGATGGAACTGGTCGTCCTTGTGCTGCCCTCTCGTGGCCGCGCCCGCGGGCTGCAGGCTCCGTCGCGACAGAGGAGCAGCAGCACTGCCACCTGGTGGGTCCGCTGCGATCAGAGCTCCCGTTCGCGGGCATTCAGTCCCTCCCGGGGAGACAAGCTGGATCCGGGAGGTTCCGTGTTGTTCTGCAGCCCGGGCGGCTCTGAGCAGCCTGAACACCGCGAGCCGGGGATCCCTCAGCCCCACATCGGCCGTTTCCTCCGCAGCTGGCCCTGCTTGTTCCTTATCTTTTACCCGTTTTCCTCCCAGGTGTCAGGCCATCAGCTAGTGCCCCGAAGCTGGTCAGGAGGGAAGGGACGGACCACTGTGAGGCTGTTTGTTGTGTTCCTAAGGAAGAGACGAGCCCTTCCAGCTGTCCCGGATTACCACCCAGGTTTCAGCATTTCGTTCCAGCCTGCCCCTTGGTCTCTGGCGCCGCGGTGGCCTCTAACTGACTCCCCTGGCCCATGTGAGGGCAAGATCCCCTTTCCCTTAGAGTGGCCAAGGCTAGATGGAATTTCAAAGCCACAATCAGACGCAAAACCTAGAACAGAGACGCGTGCAGAGCAGATTCCCAACACGGATGGCAGGGGCCGCTCACAGACCCCCGGGCTGAGAGGCTTTGCACGTGGGAGCCCGGCTCCTTCCCCGAGCCCTGCTCCCGCTCTGGGCCTCGATGTCGTGGGCTCCCCTGTTTGGTCGGGGTGGGGGGGTTTCCTACACCCCCCAAGAAGGAACCCGCTCTTTGCCAAGCCCCTGCAAGAAAATGGCAATCTGAGCCCGGAAGGCTTGACTCTTCACTGGATGCAGGCTGTGTCAATCATCTCTGCTTGGCAAATAGCTGAGGACTGGGGGTGTGAGAGGCGGGGGCTTTTGAGTTCTGGTCCTGGCTGATGGGTCCGGTGGCCTCCAGTAAAACTAGGCTCCAAGGCCGAGCAGTAGTTGAAAAAACTTCAAAGAGCCAGAAAAAGCGCGTGTCACCCAGTGAGGAGAGAAGTGAGCAAGGCCTGAGAGCCTGGAGCTTTAGAAACCTCTTTACCGTCTCCCACGCCAAGGAAGGGCAGCTGCGGTTTAGGAAGTGCGGGAGGCAGAGTTGGCCAGAGCACACCCTGAGGACCTGTGGAGGGTTTGAGAAGACCCAGGGGGCTGCAGCGACCCAAAAGGGTGCCAGGATGGGTACCTGGATGGATAGGAGAGGAAAGGGAGGTGGGATGACAAACCACACAGCAAACTCATAGAAAGGCAGCCAGGCCTGGCCTGGGGCCTGGTGATCAGAGAACATGTCATCTGGGGACATTCAGAGTTTGTCCTGAAGCCTGTGTAGCCCCTGTGTTTCCTCTGGCTTTCTCTTCACCGGGCCTCTGGCCTTATCCTCTTGGAGGGCTGGGCCCCTTGATCAAGGCCTTCTTCAAGGTGTTTTGAGGAGTCAGCAGACAGTAGCAGCTGCCAGCCCTGATGGCACAGCTCTGGGGGATGTGACAGCATAGTTACGAAAAAGGAGACAAAGGCCATGATATTTTTGAACTGCTAGCCCACTGCCATCCGTTCTGAACTGGAAGTGGCTTGTGGGGTGGGATGTGCAAGGTGTCAGGGGACCCTTCTGATAAAGACATCCAGCCCATCACCATTTTTTCCCTCCCTTTGTGGCTTTCTGTGCCGGGTCATGGCTGCCCAAAGCTTTCATTGTCCCCAGACAAGTTCGAGCCCACTTCAGGCCCAGAGGAGTGCTAGCTCATTCTTTTACTTTGGGCAAAGAGGGCGGCTATCATTTCCTTGATCATGCTGCGGATTTAGCTCACTCAAGATGTCTGATATCCTCATGACAGCTTCTGGCTGTCAGAGCTCATAGACCATCTGCTCGGGTTGCCCTGGGCCCCTCCTTTAGGGCACAGGATGTGGCAATAATGTGTCCCGTTTGGCAGCCTGTGTGACATCTCTTCTTGTATTGTATCAGGTGACTCAAATAATGATCATGCCTGTTGACACTTGGAGCTCTCAAAGGGAATTCTGAGCAGCAAAGGAAAGGTGAAACAGAATTCAAGGGCACTTGCGCCAGGCACTGTCCGTGCAGCTGGCGATGAAGCTATCGCTGAAAACAACAATAAAGCAGGTTCTGGGCAAGCACTGAATGGTGGATTGAATCCAATATTGCAAATGAGGAAATGCAAAGTGAGGAATTTGGTTTCCAGATAAATAAATTATATAGTTGTGACTCACCACTTGTGCAAAGAGCAGATTCCAATATTTGTAGAATTTATGTTCTGGAAGGAAGATTTAATATTTGAGACTGCTGCTGGGATTACTTTTAATTTTGTTGGAACTGTGTCTTTTTATTGGACAATGCTTTGTTAAGTGCCGACTAAGCAGACAGCCATTGGGATGTTCTCTGGGTGGTGGATGAGTCATAGTTGGATTTGGGGGACGTGGAGGAGGAGCAGGGAGCTCCTTAATGACCGAGGTTCCTGGCACAGGGCTCAGGACCATGGGAGATGTGGGACACAGAGGTGGGGCACAGCTGGAGTTGGGGGTGGGGCTGGGAGCTCACAGCTGGTGGAAGGATGGTGGGGGAGCATCCAGGAGGGCCCAAACCAGACGTTCACTCGAGGGTCATTAGCATACCTTGCCACACCCCTCTCTTGCTGCACACCCAGCCTAGGCTGCCAGACGGGCAGAGGCCCTGCCTGAGCCTTTTGTACCCCAGTGCCTCCCAGGTGCCTGGCCCTGGAGTGTGTGGAGGGCATGAGAGTGAGCAGTGACAGAGGAGGAAGGACACAGAGGTCGCAGACTCTGTCCCATTTAGGATCCAGTGAAGGCCAAAAGTGACACCAGTAGACCTTTTAAAGAATTCTGAAAACGTTTTGATTCTCATGTTTGTTGGTTTCCATCACAGCTGTCACTTTCTCTGTGGCTGCTGGTAATAATATCCTTAAAACCCAAAGAGGCGTTGTTGGCTTCTTTCCTGGCCAGCTGGAGGGAGAGGTGTTGGCAATGCTACATCCTGCATACCAGGCTGATGAGTAGACAGTGGCGGTGGGGTGCGGGGAAGAGACAGTGCCGCCATCGACCCCAGGAACTGCAGGAGTTAAGATGGGGGTGTATGGGGAGCTGCCCTGCCTGAGAGCTGGCTCTGGGGCTCGAGCCAGCAGGAGGGTCCCATGGTCCATCTTAGCTGTCCAGTTCCTACTCCACCTGTGCTCCTTAAAATACTAATGACAGAGGGACTAGGGCACCTTCTTTGTTCTGATGTTTGGAGGGCCTGCCAGGTACAGGGCATTGTAGGCACTTTGGTGGGGGTCCGGGGAGGTTGTCCTTATGCCCAGTCTTCTCTCCTGCAGTCTCTGCCCTCGGGGGCCCAGCCCTACCCCTTGCTCTAGGGCAGTGTTTTGTGGGATGTCCTGGGCCCCGTCTACCTCTGAGTCACCTGAGGAACTAGATGAAATTGCCAACTCCTGGGCTCTAGCCAGCCCACACTGGTATTTTTTAGAACATCCCCTCCCTCCACCTTCCTCTTAAACCCCTGGAGATTCTACTATAGAGTCAGGGTTGAAACCATTGTCCCAGACCAATATATTCTTTTCCATGGATGACTTCCACCTCCATTCCCACTGTAGTTGAAAGTTATTTCTTATTATTGCTTCTCCTTATCATGGAAATACAAATACACAGTGTGCATATTTATTTTAGAAAGTAAGCTTGAGAGCAGGAACCATGCCTATTTCCATTTATCAAGCAACAGAAAGGGCTGTATGCAGCACGTTCTAATGTTTGGGCTGGTTGGTTGGGTCTGTGACTGTGAGCGCCTCCCTTGCTCTGCTGGTTTTGTTGTTGATGTCATTGCAGTTGAGTGGCTAGAACATGGGGGAGTCAGGAGTCCTGGGTTCTAGTCTCAACTCAGGTAGTAGTTAGTGACTTTGCTTATGTTGCCTCATCCTCTGGGGGGGTTAAGAATCTGGCTCTAGTGCCTCCTGCATAGACCTTGTTCTTCCAGCAGACCTTGGCCATGGCAGTGCTTGCTCAGGAAGGAGGACAGGCAGAGGCTGTAGTGCTAACAACCTCTTTGCAGAGTTACCAGGCTTAGAAAGCTTTTCCTTTAGTCTTGCCAGTTTGAAGGGAGCCTAGATCCTGGGAAAGCCCACTTTTTCATTCTCAGGGGAATCAGGAACTCAAGGACCACAGAAGTTGGTGGGGTAGGCAGGGTAAGGGGGTGGGACTGAGCAGTGACCTTGGGGAATGATCTCAGGGTCTCAGACAAAGCTGTGAGAGATCACCAGAACTCAACTAGATAAAAATTTAGCATCTGTTCGAGTTGTGTGGTGCTAGGAGATAAGAAGCATATGAAAAGAACCCAGTATTCTTTAGAGGTAGATGGACAAATATATAGTTACATACCTTAGGGCGGCGGTCCCCAACCATTTTGGTGCCAGGGACCGAGTGGTTTCATGGAAGGCAATTTTCCCACAGACTGGGGCAGGGGTGGGGTGGTGGGGGGTGGTGCGGAGCTCAGGCTGTGCTGGGAGGCCTGTTTCCTAACAGGCCATGGACCAGTACTGGGCCATGGCCTGGGAGTTGGGGACTGCAGCCTTAAGGAGCAAATCAGTACAAAATCAGGTGTGGGGCCTGGATGGGAGTCATGGCCTCGACTCTGGCTTGACGGTTAGTAATCACCCAGCCGCATCCAAGGGACTGGCCTACAAGGCCACCTCCGTCTTTAAGTTGGAAAGTTAGGAGACTGGAAGTAGGGCTTGATAGGGCCATAGGGTTGCCAGCTTGATCCAGTCGGCATCCCACCCACCATCTCTGGCCGGTTAGCAACCTCAGCTGAGAAGGAAATGATCTCCCTTGTGGGTAGACATTTTAGTAGCTCTGGGAAAATTTAAGATTAAACACACAATTGTTTAAGGGAATCAAACTATAATTTTAATATTTTCAAGTTCAAGAATTTGTGCATATATATATATATAATAGTTTATGTATGCACAATTTTAAAGAGAATTTGGGCATGGTGGCTCATGCCTGTAGTCCCAGCTACTCAGGAGGCTGAGGTGGGAGGATCACTTGAGCCCAGGAGTTCAAAGTTACAGTGAGCTATGATCAGGCCACTGTGCTCCAGCCTGGGTGACAGAGTGAGAACTTGTTTCTTAAAAAACAAAAACAAAAACCAAAAGAACAAAAACCAATTTGGCCTATTGGAATACTAGATCACCTTTAACATTAATATTTGTACTTGAATAATTGATTGAGATTTGTGATTTTAAGTTGAAATATTTCTAAGTTTACATATAGTTTGGATATTTAAGAGAATTTAAGGTTCACCATGTCTTACATGCTGAATTTATTAAATCTATAAGAATCGCTTTCGTACTCGGGAAGGTTTGTCAGTCAGATGAAGTGCTTAAAAAGCAACTGAACATATTAAATTTTTAAAATGCCATTTAAAATGGTAAAGAGTCTTAATTAACTAAATGTGTAAATGGGACTAAGCATTAATCAAAAGCCTTCTCAAAGTGACTGCTAATATTTGCCAGACTTATAAATAAGATAATAAGATTCCTAAGCTGATTTTAAAAGCTTAAGGAAGAGCTATAAATTTCTAAATCTATAAATTTAATAAATCAAATACTAATTTTCAAACACCAAGTAAACCTCAGAATGGTCTTTTCAGTGCACAAAAGCCACCCTCAAGGACATAAAACACTTTCCTAACCAGCGAGTCTTCAGCAGTGCAGGAGGAGGGAGGGACGTGGAGGGGGGAAATAAGATTTTAGTGCTGTCGGATTGTCTTGTTCCCAAGGTCAGGCTAGAGAGTGTCTTCTCCCCAGTGCCAAATTGCTCATCTCACAGGAAACACTATAATTAAATGCATGCTCACTGCATGGGAGAGTCAGAATTGCTGAGGAGGGTATTTGGCAACTAAGAGAGCAGGTTAAGTCGTGATGGCTTCGGGCTCTCAGCAGTCCCTTTCAGTGAGCACTTCTAAGTTGAGTTCTACTGTTCTGTTTGCTGTTAGTTAGTCCTCAAATAATTTCCCCTGAGCAAGAATAAGGACATTCTGTGGTAGACGCTGAGGTTTTTGTTTCCCAGGGGATTTGCCGCTGAGAGCTAGCAGGAATTTTTATTTGCACCCAACAGAAGCCAGCCTTAGCCGATTTAGGCAGAAACAGGGCTGTTGAAAAGCCACTCACAGAACCGCTGGGAAGGTATAAGAGAAGCCAACCCAGAAGGAATGTCGGTCAGAACCACGGTCAGAGATACGCTACAGAAAAAGTCTGGTGAGAATGCTGCTGTTGCCACTGAACATGAGATGCCACCCACCTCGTGGTGATGGGGGTCTCCCCTGCCTGGTATCACTGCCACTGCTGCCTGTGGAATGGCCGCCAGGAGGATTCTCCACAATCCTGCTTCTTTGCATCTGTCCATCACTAGTGCTTGATTCAAGGTCTCAGGTGAGTGCACCTGACTCACCAAGCCTACGCCACGTGCCTGTGCCCAAGCTGCCAGGAGGCTGCGGAAGAGGTGTGTGGCATTTCAGCTTCTGTGGTGGGAGGCGGGCTCTGACTCTGAGACTCGGACTGGTAGTGTGTTGGAGCCAGTTTACCAGAGCTTCTTGTACAAATTTCAGGGACTCATGAGGTGGTTGTCAAACACAGCCATTATTAAAAAGTAAATTACAGTAGATGTACTTGTTCCTATTCCTTCTGCAAAGTATAAAAGAAACATAAGACTCTGAAAAGAGGAGAGAAGAAGCCAGACCAGCCAGGGGTCTTGGAACTCACATCAGTCAGTTTCTTGAGTTTTCTTCTTGCCAAATATTTCCCAGATTTGGAGCTGAAGAAATTGGCAACCCGGAAATGCTAATAGGTGCAGATAACAACAACAAAAGCCCCAAGAAAAATCTGCTTTTTCTTGCCAAAGAAGGAGGAAAGAAGCAACATAGCAAGACAGAAAACTTTCAGACAATAACCACCAAACACCACAGAAAAACTGTGTCCCCATCTCCATTCAGGCCAACAGAGGGTAAATTGGAAGCCTGGACTTCCAACCCTGAGAAACGGTGTCAAGGCACCTCAGCACTTATGATGGGTTGGTGTCGTAGAAGGTCAAGTAGATCCTGGGCTTCTGGCCCCACCTGGAAGTAATGAGGCAGCCTTCCTCCTCCGCATGGGATGTATCAGAGGAGGCCTGGCAGAGAGTCCAAACCTTCACCATCACTCAGCAGTAAGAGATAGAGTGGGACACTGTATAATGATAAGAATCAATCCACCAAGAAGACATAGCAATACCAAATGTATATGTACCACACAGTAGGGTTGCAAAATATGAGAAGCAAAAACCGGTTGAACTGAAAGGAGAAACAAATTACAATTATAGCTGGAGACTTCAATACCCCTCTCTCAACAATAGCTGGAACAACTGATAGGTAAAATCAACAAGGATATAGAAGAATTCAACAACATTAACCAATGGAATTGAACCGACATTTATAAAACACTAATCCCAAAACATCAGAGCACACATTCTTTTCAAGTGGTCATGAAACATATACCAAGATAGATCATATTCTGGGCCATAAAACAAATTGCAACAAATTTAAGAGAATTGAAATAGTACAGAGTTTGTTCTCTGACCATGATGAAATCAAACTATAAATCAGCAACGGAAAAATAATAGAAAAATCTCCAAACACTTGTAATCTAAACAATATATTTTAAATAATCCGTGAATCAAAAAGGAAGTCTCAAGGAAAATAATAAAAGTTATTGAACTGAATGAAAACAAAAATATAACATGTCAAAATTTGTGGGACACAGCTAAAGCAGTGCCAAGCGGTAAATTTATGCATTAAATGCATGCATTAGAAAACAGAAATATCTCAAACCAATAATCTAAGCTCCTCAAACTCAACATTAAAAGACCAAACAATCCAATCAAAAAACAGACAAAAAGCATGAAGAAACATTTCACTAAGAGGCAAATAAGCACATGAAAAGATGTTCAACCTTATTAGCCATTAAGGAAATGCAAATTAAAACCACAATGAGGCTGGGTGTGGTAGCTCATGCCTATAATCCTAGCAATTTGGGAAGAGTTCAAGACCAGCCTGGGCAACAGGGAGACCTCATCTCTACCAAAACAAAACAAAACAAAACAAAAATTAGCTGGGTGCGGTGGTGCACACCTGTAGCTCCAGCTACTCAGGAGGCTGAGGCAGGAGGAGCCCTTGAGCCCCAGAGTTTGAGGTTGCAGTGAGCCATGATTGTGCCACTGCACTCTAGCCTGGACAACAGAGTGAGACCTTGTCTTAAAATAAAATAAAATGAAATAAAGTAAAATAAAATAAAACAAAACCTCAATGAGATATCACTACACACCTGTCAGGATGGAAAAAAAGGAAAAAAAGAAAAAAAGAAAAATGAAAAAATAGTGACATCACCAAACACTGGTGAGAATGTAGAGAAACTGAATTGCTCAGATGTTACTAGCGGGAAGGTAAAATGGGAGAGCCACTCTTGAAAACAGTTTGGCAATTTCTTAAAAACCTAAACATGCAACTACTATATGTCCCAGAAATTATAGTGGGCCATATAGTCCAATGAATAAAAAATGCTAATTTAAAAAAGTAAACACAATTATATAAACTCACAGGTAAATCATGTTGAAAACAAAGGTATTAAATATGCAAAATTCATTACATTCCCATTATTTTATTACTTTTATTATTGTCTGTACTTTTGAAGTTATTACTGTTTATGGCTGTTGTATCTGTATGGTGGAAATATTCCATTATGATGTGCTACTGCACATCTCCTCCCCATTCTTCACTCAGTAACATCACACTGAGAGTGTGAAATTGGCTATACTGAGAGTATTTACACCCCAGAAATGAGCAGACACTGCAAATTAGATCCCCACTCCTTTCATAGTAGGTTGCTAAACTTCTGCCAGGACACCACTGCTTACAAGGCAGGGAATTTCCCCAACATAGGAAGTGGGTTTAGATACTGGGTGACCCCCCCAATAACAAATGTTCATCAAAAAATGGATAATGTCTTGGGTTAGTTATGAGGGGAGGAAGAAGCTGGCTCTTCCGGAGGCTATTTCTTTTCAATCTTAGAGCTACTCTCACCTTATCCAAGGCTGTTGTGGATTGCAGCTGAGGCAGGTGCTGGGACAATGGAATCCTGGCTGTTTACAATCTCATTATTTGAATATTCAGCACAGAAATGGCAGAAGAGTGAAACTACAAAAACCAAATGAAGACTTGATGCTCAGATCTCTCTACACTTTTCCCTAGGCACTGTTGTGTCTACTCTCTCCCCTTCACATTCCCATCCTTTCATTAGCACCCTGATCTAGGGACCACGCAGCTATTAGCTTTGCTCTTGCATAAGCTTCTCTCTCCTGTGCCTCTCTGTTTGGCCACAGATGGTGTGGGAGTGGGAAGATGTGGGCCTTTGGGCGGAATCTGACCAGCCATCCTACCCTGTATTGCAGTCGTGGGGATTGTCTGTGGGTATGTATAGACAACGGGATACATGGACATTGGGTATAAGGAGTTATTTTCATCCTCTAGGGTTGCTAAATTGTCTCTGGCAGCATCCGTGCTCCTTCCCACACAGAGAGGGCCTCTCTGTAGCCAGAGTGTGGCTAACACAGAGCTAGGCAGAGAGGAGAGACAGACAGACAGGCAGACAGACAGTCCTTTTTGAGTTGAGCCCCTGAGTTCCTGGTCCCTGCAGCGTGTCCTTCCTAGCAAATTCCATTTTTGGCTTAAGCAAATTCTAGTTGAGTTTTTTGGCACGTGCAGCTGAAAAAATTCCAGATAAACACCCTTTCCTTACAGAGCCTCCCTCCCCTGGTCTATATAGCTTCTTTTTCCTCCTGTGTCCTGAGTTCTCCATAAATCCTTCATTTTGGAAATTATATGTGTTCTAAAATTGCCAGTTACCACCTGAAACCATGGGACACTTGCATTCTGCCTAGGGATCCGGTTATTGTAAAGATGAGCCTCAGAGGTCCCCCGAGAAGGCTGCTTCTGTCCTCTGAGTTCTTTTGGATGCTGCATCCAGCCACGGAGTTGAGTCAGAGGCAGAGCACAATTCTGCTGTTTTATAGCCTGAAAGAAACATTTGGACACGAATTCACTTTTTTTTTTCAGTATAGACGAAATCTCCCAAAATCAAGCCAAATGTTCTTGGAGAATCATTTTGTGGTGGTAAACTGATTGGGTGTTAAGACACCTCCATCTTCGGCTCCCGTATTCCCTGATTTATTTTGGCATCAGAATGTCTGTAGTGCCACCATTCAGCCACATGTTAATTTTTTGTCTACGCAAGGGTGTAAACTGCATATGGTTTATTTCAATTAGCTTAATTGTTTTTGGTATTTAATAGCTAATTGTCTTAATTAGCTTCCAAAGCACAACAATGCCGACAACGGTAATGACTACATCTTATCCATATGGTTACAGAAGACAGATGACTGCATTTCCCATCCGCAGGCTGTGTGAGTCTCAGGAGGACAGGGCAGACGCACGAGGAGGAAGATGGAAGTCCTCGAGAGAGCTGGCTTGGCCCTGAATGCAAAAACCTGAATATTAAGAATAAATGAGGAGGTGATGGACAGGGAAATAAAACAGGAGGATGAAGGATTTATGGAGAACTCGAGTCATCTATTTTCTTAATGTAGATACCATGGAGCGGTGCTGGGTGAATAATAATACGAATAACAACAAATTCCACAGTGCCAGCAGGCGATATTGGCTCTGATGTGAAGAGGCAACGTTTGAAGACCAAACTGTAGGACACTGAGAGTGAGAAATGCCCCGCGGTGCAATCTGTCTTAGGAATGGCTGGTACCAGTCAAAGCCTGGGTGACATTTCTCTGGCAAGTCTGGCTCAGAAGTAGTTCATAGCTAGTGCTTGGCATATATTAGGAGCTTAATATATGTCTTAATCAGCACCCTTCAGGAAATCCTGTGGGCTCAACCTTCAAAATCTATCTCGAGCCTGACACTTAGCCATCTCCTTCACTGCTACTCTCCTGGTCTGATCCTGCGTCGTCTTTGACCTGACTGCCTGCACCGGCCTCCCACCTGGTCTCTCTGTGTTTACCCCTAGCGCCTACGGTTTACTCTCAACATAGCAGCTAAAGGAATCCTTTGAAAACAGAAAACATGTCATATCACTGCTCTCCTCAGCACCCTCTAATGGTGCCCATCTCACTCGGAATAAAAGCCTGAGCCCTTAGAGATGCCTAATGAAGTCCTTCCCCATCCTATTTTACCTTTCTGAGCTCATCCCCCACCCCGGGGGCCAGGGGCTGTTGTACTGGACAGCATAGGTAGAGAACATTTCCATCACCCCAGAAAGTTCTACTGCACAGTGCTGCTTTAGGGACTTTACACTGGCTGGAGAGCTGTCTCCAAAAATGGCCACATGGCAAACTCCCTCAGCTCCTGAGTCTTCGCTCAGTTGTCACCGTCTCCACAAGGGCCCCCTTGACCGCTCAGTTTAAAATCTCAGCCCACAACCCAGCTCTCCCTGCTGCACACATTCCTGCTCCCTGACTCTGCTCAGTGTTTTCCATAGCACAGGACAGCTTACAGCATATCATACAATATATTTTAATACTCATTGATTGCGATCAGTTCCCCCCTGTGAAAATGTGCGTACCAAGAATAGAGGTATTTTCTCAGTTTTATCCACTCTTGCATCCCCAGCATCTGGAACAGTGCCGGGCACAGAGTAGGTACTCACTGAACATTGCCAAAGGAATTAGTTAATGATCAACACATTTATTGGGCACCTGCTGTTTTCCAGGCTCTGTGCTAGACACTGGGGATACATAGAAAAATAAAATAGAAATGGAGTTTTTATTCTAGTAGAGACACAAAATACCTCATGCAAATTCTGGAAAGTTCTAGGAAAGCAGCAAATCGGGAGCGGAATAGAGAATATCGTGCACGTGTGCGCGTGCGTGTCAGGGTGGGGAGACTTGGATGCAGACAAGCAAGCTGTGTAAGGAATGGTGGAGGGACCGGCGTGCAGGGAGGGACTGAGCAGTGTCACAGAGGGAAAGGGCAGGTGCAGAGACCCGGATGCAGCCAGGAACGCACGAATGGGTGAGTGAATACTGTCCGGAGATGACCGTGCACTGTGAATCCCCACAGATTGGTCACCAAGTGGGGGCTGCCTTCTGCGGCAGTGCTACTCAAAGTGTAGTCTTGAACCAGCAGCATCGCATCGCCCGGGGGCTTGTTAGAAACGTCGATTCATGGGGTCAGCCCCACACCTGGGAGCCTGTATTCACAGGCCCGCAGGTGATTCTGATGCTCACGGTTCTACAGCGCTGTGTCCCCGCACAGAACCCCCGCACGCCGTGGGCACGCGGTGACCGCTGCTTGAATAAATGAGGGGACATGTGTAAAAGCTGCCTCCCCTCCAGTGCTGGTTCTCTTTTTATGTCTCATTCTCTGGTGGAAACTCGGGTGATTATGAGCGTGAACACAAAGCAGTGCTTTCTTGGTGGAGCCAGAGGGCGATCATTAAGTGGAAGAATGAAGGAGAAGGAAATACCTGAGTGTCACAGGAATTCAGAGATTGGGATCTAGAAGGAGGGTGAAAGGTAGTCCTGATAGGGGAAAGCAAAGCTTTGAGGCTGGCAGGAGCAGCGCTCGATCTGGATCTCGGGAGAGGGAGGGCAGCCCCCAGCCAGGGAGGGCCGTTGTGTGAGAGGAAGTGGGGGGGGGGGTGCTGGGAGGCGGAGTGGCCCTGCCTGGCACGGGTCTCCACTGCTGGTGCAGGAAACACTCAGTAGCTGAGGGGGGCTGGTCTCTGGATGATTTTAAGGAGGGTGGTGTTATTGTTTGGAAGGTGATTGGAGTGACAAATTGTCCAGTGGTCTTGGCATTCCATATAGAATACCTTAGCTATGCATTCCATGTTTGAGAGAGCAGGACGGTATTGTTGCCACCTAGCACTTTCTATATGCCACACACTGGTCTAAGCATTTTACATGCATGCACTCATTCCATCCTCACAATCCAATGAAGTAGCTACTCTTACTATTTGACTGAGGAGAAGACTGTGGCACAGAGAGGTCAAGTAACTTGCCTAAGGTCACCCAGCAGTAAGTGGTGGAGCTTATATGGAACCCAGGCAGCTTGTTCTACTCCAGAGAGTCTCTACTGTGCTGAGTCCAAAGGACCTTGGAAGCAGTTCTCTGCCTTGCTCCTAACCTGTTCCCTGGGAGGCCCTCTTGGGGGTGGAGAGGGGCCCAGCCCTCCCTCCTTTACCCTCTGGTTTCTGTGGTCAGTGTTCAGCCAGTTAGTGTTGGTGGCAAAGCATCATGTTGTGCAAATAGGGGCAGGAGGCTATGGGCATAGTCCCAGGTCTGGCAGGGGTAGATTTGGATTTTGTGGGGCCGAAAGTTAATACTATCTTAGGAGACTTCTTTAAGAAAAAGAATACAAAAATGTCTTACTTTTGCAAATTTTACAAAACCATTGACCCTGTGAGTCATACCCTCCCCAGACCCAGGGCTTTGGAGGGGGCCTCATTAGCTTCCTAGAAACCCTGCCGCTGGGTCTGGGCCTGGCTTTTCCGGCCATCCCAGAGTGAAAGTCTACAGGACAAGTCTCTTTCTGTTGCCGACACTGAGCCCCACTTAGAGCAAAAGTCAAGCACATTAATATAGTCCTGGGATCTCTTTTTCCCACCTCACCAAAGCCTTGGGGTGGCCCTTCTATCATTTTAGCTTGGAAAGAGTAAGAAAACGCCATTATGCCTCATTTAGGAAAACAGTGGCCCATTAAATGCAAGGTGGTGGGTAGAGGGCTCTGCAGTGTTTGAGTCCAAAGTTAGGACCCCACTGCTCTAAACTGAGAATTGAGACATGTGAACTGCCTGACAAAAGAGGAGCTGGCGTCTTCTTGGCTGGGCTCCAAGGGACAGGCTGTCATTCACTGCAGGAGATGACCCAACTCCTTCCCCTTTGTTGGCTTTGTACTTATTTTAGCTTGTTTCCGCATGAATTTTGTAAACACAGTCCAATCAGGGAGTGACCTGGCTTCAGCCTCAGCCATGATCTGGCCTTTTATTTAAGTAATTTAGTGGGTAGCAAAGCTAAATATGAGCTCCTATAAACAAATCTTTCCCCAGATCCCCATTTGGGCCACCAGGGCTATGCCAGAAACTGGCTTTGGCCTGTCCTTAAAGAGGGACACCATTAAGGTGGCTTTAGGAACATTAATGGAGAGGGTCAGACAGGATGGCTTCAGTCAGGAGGGGCAGAGGCAAACCAGGTGGTGGGGGAGGCACCTGGGGGCGAGGGGTTGAGGGGTGATGTGGGGAGTCGAGGGTGGGGTGGGTGTATCAGGAGCATATATTTTCTATCGTCGTGACCTACTAGATTCTAAAGAGTGACAGTGCCTCTCCAAAGGGGGTGACACGTGGTCCCAGCGTGTCTACTGTCAACTTCACTGTGATTCTCCAGGGGCTAACATAGGCCATTAAAATCACTCACTTGATATTCAGATATTCCCTTTTCCCATTTTCTTCTCCCTCTGTCTCAGAGAAAATTGACTGTAAATGGCAACTTCACAGATAGTCCTGAACTTCATGTTGGCGCTAAGCCAGCAGTCCTGGGATTTACAATCATAACCTCTTGGAATTGAACTATTAACTAATCCAAACACGAGTATATTAAGTTGCCAGCCCCAGCTTGAGCAATTACCCGAGCCTCCTCTTCAGTCAATAATTCTAAAACGGTTGGAACTGCTGCCACCTCTTTCATCAGAGCTCAAGCTTGGGAAGCTGGGTCTCCTTTTTTATTGCCTCCCTCATGTTTTTCCTGAAGGAATTGCAGGGGCTTGGGTGAGATGCTTCCTCCCTTGATGTGATAAGGTTTGAAGCCTGAATACAGTAAAGCTGAAGATTTAAACAGTGAAGATATAAGTGTTTTTTTTTTTGTTGTTGTTTTTTTTTTTGAGATGGGGTCTTGCTGTGTCACCCACGCTGGAGTGCAGTGGTGCAGTCATAGCTCACTGTAACGTTGAACTCCTGGGCTCAAGCGATCCTCCCACCTCAGCCTCCTGAGTAGCTAGGACTACAGGTGCACACCACCATGCCCAGTTAATTTATTTTATTTTATTTTTTGTAGAGATGAGGGCTCCCTGTGTTGCCAGAGGCTGGTCTTGCACTCCTGGCCTCAAGCAATCCACCTGCCTAGGCCTCCCAAAGCTCTGGGATTACAAGTTTGAGCCATCACACCTGCCCACATTAAGTGTTAAATGTTTAAGTTTCTTGAAATGCGTCCAATATTTTTAAGCAGGACCGTGCTATTTGAACAAGAAGTAGAGCAACAGGCAGAGTTCACCTAGAAGCAGAAATGACGAGTGAGCTGTGAAAGAAATACTTGTTGAAGGTAACAAGTTAATAGAGCAGATTGAGCTTGAGAGCGGGGCTTGTTTCTACCAAGATCACGGTGTAGTGAATACTAACTAGTCCTGACTCTAAATGTGTGACCTTGGCCTGGCGTGTCTCTCTTCTGATTCAGGCCGCTCTTGGCTGCTAGAGGGTGGGGGTTTTAAGCAACGGATGCACAACATTCAGCAACCTCACGAGGAAGGGAGTCTGTTCAGAGTCAGACTGGCTGTTTGAATCCTGGCCTCACCATTTATTAGGTACGTGACCTTGGGCAAGTTACTTAATCTCTTTGTGCCTCAGTTTCTACATTTCTCAAGGTAATATGATTGATACCTGCCTTTTGGGGTTGTCATGAGAACTGTGCCTGGCACATGGTGCTGTATAAGTGTTGTTATGATGACGACTTCACCTTCAGTGGTCCTGATTTATTAAAGAGAGGGTCTCAGTGTGGTGCTAATGTGTCTTCAACAACCTCTCTTAGCACTCGCTAATCTCCTTTTAACAGAGAGCAGGGGTTAGTTTTTCAGAGTTAGCTAGAATGTAATCATACTGCTTTTCATTACATTTATTTTTATGGTTACTTCACATGTCACACTTATATGGCAAACGAGACTCGTTTTCGCTTTATAACAGTGACATATTTTTTTAAAAGAGTAACTTTATCTAAATAAAATGTGAATTGATTTAAGCAAAAATATCAAGAAAATGGTAGATGTAAGTGAGAAATGAAGAAGGCAAACATTCTCAAGGTGGACACAGGTGGCAGGAGTTTGGGAAGCAGTAGTCTAGTGATCCCACCTGAAGGAACTTCCGGCACAGGCATCTTCAGATTGAGGATATATTTGGGCATTTTACACTCAGCTGAGGGAGCGCCAGTGGGAAGCTTCCTCTGGCTCCCGCCTGGCTTCCTTCTGCCCTTCCATCTGGGCATGGCCACAGGCATGTATGAGTGGGTCAGTCCCCTGACTGCCCATCCCATGCCCACGTCCTGCCCACCACCCGATCCCGCAGCCCTCTCCCTCCAGGATGGAGGTTCTGGGGGAAAACAGGCAGACCGTTACCCGTGCACGGCATCTGGGAAGTCGCAGGACGTTAGATCGGTTTAGGTCATTTAGAGAATTGTGATCTCGAATCAGTTTGGTTAGGCCTGAACCCACGGCTTCCCTTTCTGGGCTCCAGACTCACATTTCCTACACGAGAACGAAAGCAGATCCGCTGAGTCTCAGGAAGGCAAAGCGAATGATCCTTGGTGTTTCGACCGAGGGAGGAGACTGGGTGCAATTGGAGGAGGCAGAACAACCTGCAGAACATGGGTTTTTAGGCACCATGGGCAAACAGAGCAAAAGAGATGGAAATGTCAAACTCTGGAAGTTTCTATCTCACCAAGTTATTACAGAGAGGCAGATTCGAGGCCCATGTAAGGAAGACTTGGGTAACATGAGCCAGAAATTAATGGATCTCATGGGTGGTTGAAATAGAGGCTTTTAATAACCCCCCCAACCCTGTTTCTGTAATTCTGTACCTTGGACCTCAAGAATCCTTCCCTGGAGCTGCCTTGGGGATCCATCCTGGGCAGTCTGTGCCAGTTCTGGACTAGTCCTGCGGACAGACAGGTGACATGTCTTCACTAGAGTGTCCTTCTTCCCTCCACTCCCCTATTTGCATCCACGGTATTCCCGTTACATTGGTCCCAAGGTTAGAAATCTTTGGGGGTCATACTGCAGTTTCCCTTCTCTTTCATTTCTCCGCCTTACCAGTTATTAACTCCCTAAATGTTCAGTGTCTTTCTGTTCATTCTTTGTGTTCTCACTTCCCTCTTCTTCAGCCAATACTGGATATTTAATAAATATCGAGTGCCTGACGAGTGTTGGAACATGACCTGTGTCACCCCCCACGCCTGAATCCTTGATCTGGGTTCCTTGTAGGGTCAAGCACAGTGCTGTACACATCACTGGCACTCAGGAAGTGTTTACTGAATTGGCATAAGGGTGTCCCAGTGTTTTCTCTCCTGCTGGTGATGTTTTTGTTGGCTTGGTGGGGAGACTACAACTCTCCTGAGACCCTGGTCCAGCTGGACTCCAACTTCCCTGAAACTGACATCCACATGGGGCTCAGGTCTGTCATCCACCCCAGCTCTTCCCTGTCCTAGAGAATCCCAGAGTGGGAGTATGAGAGGAGAACTGGGCAGCCATGGAGTTTAATTCACGGAGTGTCCAGATGTTCAAATAAACGAAGGCCTGAGTCTGCAGCCAGCCAAGGGGCGGAGCTGCTGTTGGCTCACTAGAGATGTTTCACCTTTGGTCTTTGATTTTTAAGTTAATCTATCCCCTGTTTGCTTTCTTTAATCAGTTGGCTTTTCAGAGAATCCTTTTTTATTGGGAGAACCTAAATTGGTATTTTTATTATGAAAGGTAATTGACAAACCATATGGAAATACTTACGTACTCAAACTCAATCCCTGTGTGAATAAATACCCTGATGTAAGTAAGCTGCTTTATTATAGATAGATATATTTGTTCCTTGCTCATTGAATAAATAATCAGACAATAATGTTGTGGGTGCACATTTGATTTACGGGGAAGAAGGCTCTTAACTTTCCATGACACAGTTTTCAATAGAATCCCCTTGTGGTAAATATTTCTATTCCAGAATAATATGCCATAGTGTTTACAGAAAGATTTCTTATTCAACAGTAAAATGGTTGTGTTATTTTGATTACATTCTTAGTCCCTGGTAATTATCTCATTTCCCTTTTGTAAAAGAAATTCAGACACCTAACACAATTGTACCTTGACAGTCATTCAGATCATCACGAAGAATTCTGCCGATAGGATTCAGTGAGTTGTAAATACCTTCTTTGCCCACATTTAGTTTCCTTAAGTCATCTGTGATTCATAGGTAGCACAGATGTTCCCAGCTGCTGGAAAAGGAAGCTTGAAGTTCATGCCAATAAGGAGAAAAATACCTAATTCAAATTCTAAGAATTATTTGACCTAAATCAATTTTAACTTGAGAAAATGGGGTCAACTCTCTGTACCCCACAAGAATCACCCTGATGATTAAAAAGTAAATCTTGAAGAATTAAATTATGCTGCTGTTCAGCTTTCATATGCACACTTAGGAAAAAAAAAAAAAAACCCAGAGCATCAAAGGCTGTTGAAATAACTCAATTTAGTGATGGTGGCAGAGGCTTGCTGCAAAAGGGCTTTCTAGGCAGCGAGCTTTGCTCCGGGGAACTGCTACACACTTCAACTGGTATCTGAGAGAAAAGGAGAGTTCTTTCCGATGAATAATTTTATGACTTTCAACCACACACATACAGCTTGAATATCAAATTATTTTAAATGAGAACTTCAAAAAGATTCACCTGTCAAATGAGTAAAAAGCCCTAAACAGCTGCCTAACAGAACAAAGGGATTTGGACTAAATTGCCAAACAGAGATGGGACAGGGGTGGGACTCTATTGTGCCAGGATTCCCAAGATGCGTATGCAAGGTAGAGTTTACCCTCTGATGGCAGCGGGGGGGTCTTTTATGCCCTTTGGGCTGCTACAAAAAGATACCTTGGGCTGGGTAATTTGTAAACAACAGAAACTTATTTCTCACCGTTCTGGAGGCTGAGAAGTCCAAGATCAAGGGAAGTGCAAACAGCTCTCTCCTACCTCTTTCATAAGGGCACTAATCCCATTCATGAAAGCTCTGCCCTCATGACTTAGTCACCTCCTAAACAGGCCTCACCTCTTAACACAATCACATTGGTGATCAAGTTTCAACACATGAAGTTTGGGGGGACACATTCAGACCATAGGAGGGGGTATTGACCCTCAGCATTTTACAGATAATCAAATCTGTCCCTCCTTCCTTTGCAGGTGAAAATACTGAGGCCAGAACACAGGTGTCCTGCCTGCCCCAACCCTCATCCTACTCAGTTAGTCTAGACACGTCTCGAGTTAGCGTTTTCTGAGTAGCATGGAGAAAAATTAGTGATTGATAAACTGCTCTGGTCTGTGAGATTCATGAAAGACAATGATTTATGTGTCAACCTTCCTAGATGATATTTGCATTTTAAAGGAGGATTTCAGTGCTTTCAGCCCAAAGGGATGAGCTAAGGCAGAGAAGGCAGAGATTTTCAGCACCTGGATCAGGATGGGAGATCACCCTCCCCTCTTCTCCTCATATCTTTCATATCAAACAAGCAGATATGTATTTATCAAGGCATCTACTGAGTGCAGTGGAGGAGAAACTGCCATGGACTGGAAGATTCGAATTCTTGTCCTGCTTTCGTTTAACACAACTTGATATTCAAGCAGTATGTGTATGGTTGAGAGTTACAAAATTATTCCTTTGAAACGATACACCCCAGTGTGCCACTTGTGACCTGGGTAATTAGTTTATCCAAGTTGATCTTCAGGAAACTGGGCACAGGGATATTCGGCCCAGGTTTCTTCTCTCTCAGGGAAGTTGGGAGCAAGATACAGGCTCATGAAAGTGAAAATGCTCTGTGCACTGGGGAGCTGAGATGGGGGTTCTGGTTTTCATTCAGCCGGGGCGGGTGTCACTTCTTCTAACAGTGATGCCTGTGCTGTCCGGTGTCCATCTTTGCTGGCTTGCTCAGTCCCTAGTCTGCCCCTAAATCTTGGGAACCTGGAGTGCAGCATGACCCCAGGGGAGGAGGGGTGCCTCAGAGCTGGGTGGGAAGCAGGCGCAGGTCACTGCCTCCCCACCCGTGCCCAGGCCCTGGCCCCCAGGAAGGCACATGCAGCCACACTCTCGTTGGCCCAAGCAGAACCTCGGCTTTGCCTTCCTTCTCTTCTGCGCTTCTCTTTTACCTGGTTCCTCTGATCTCTGTTCTCTGGTACCACGTCTATTCTCCCACTCTGCCTTATCATCTGGGCCTTTAAAAATTCATGTAAGGCTCTCATTAGAATTTAAACATTTTTCTTCATATAGGTTCTGCACATTGCTTATTAGGTTTATACTTAGCTTTTTTTTTTCTTTTTACTTTTTTGGATAGCTGCTATTTATATGGAATTTTTTTCTTTTATTATATTTTCAAATTGGTTGTGTGTAGGTAGCAAGCTATTGATTTTCATATAGACATTTTTATAGCCAGCCATCTTATTGAATTTGCCTATTGATTTTAATAGGTTTTTTTTTTTGTGTTTTAATTCAATTCTCTTTGGTTCTCCAGTTGTAGAGTTGAAACCAATTGCAAATAATTATAATATTTTCATTGTTCTCCCATAGCAATGGTGAGGGTAAGTGTTTTCCCATCTGCTTGGGTTTTCCATTTGGTTTCTTATGAGGATTCTGCTCCTCTGATTTTGGTGGCGATTTGTGATAGGGAACCCGAATTCTGAGTTGGGCTTTCATTGGTTCTGGGGAGTGGAGGTCAGGGGCACAGGGGTCCTTAGGATTTGGGGCCGACAAGGCTGGTGGCTGCTTAATCTTCTTCTCCACATCTACAACCCACATCCCTGTCGCATCCTGACTCCTCCTCCAGCTTGCCTTGCATTCTTGGGAGCTTAGCAAGTGATTTTAGGGGACAGGAACAACAAAAAGAAAATGGTCAAAAACTCTAGCATCATTTCAATGGGTTGCTTTTATAATTAAGGAAATACATTATGGATATAGTCTAAGTATATTTTTGCATTTAAAAAAATGCAGCTCTAGCACTTTTCAGGTGCCATTAACAGAGATCAAAATTAAGCCAGCTTAAATTTAAAAAAGGAGAGTTTATTAACTCCTAGAACCAAGCTGTAGGAAGGCTGGGTTGTTGTTCAATTTACTGGTGCTCAATTTACTCTCATCCTTGCTTCCTTTGAGGACTGACTTAACTCTCTCAGCTTGGCCAGTCCCCTGAGGTTGCCATGATGTCGGCAGCTCTGGGCTGCCATCTTTAAAGTAAGAACAACCCTCGACTGAGCTCTCAGTAAGTGCCAGGCATTATGTGAGGCATGTGAATTGCGTATCTCATTTAATCCTTAGCGTGAACCTATGAGGTGGGTATGGTTATCCCGATTTTACAGATGAGGAAACAGAGCCCTTGGTGAGGAACCTTCCCAAGCTCGAAAACCCAGGAAAGAGATTGGGGATTTCGAGTCATTCTGACTGAAGAGCTCGGTCTCTTAGCCCTTGTACATTCTCTCCAGTTGGAATTCCTGAGAATGGGCTCTGGTTGCCCTGGCCTGGTCATTTGCCTATCCTTGCACCAGTCACCGATGTCAAAGTGACGGTCCCTGGGATCAGCCTGGCCTGTGCCACTTGCCCATCCCAGGGCTATGGTGAACCAAATGGGATGGAGCTGTTTCCCAAATGAGAAAAGGGTGTTGTTTTGGGCAGGCAAAATCACAAATGACCCCTACAACTCCCAAACTCAGACCCTCCACTCAGGGTAGACCAGATATCTCGATGCTAGGGGAACAACACAGATTCCTGCCTCCCTATCTTTGTACCTGCCATCCCCTCTCTCGGAAATGCCCTTTTATGCCCTTTTCTCCTACATCCGGGATAGCATGTCCTTTCTTTCTGGGCATAGTTATCTTTCTTTAGATAGCATTGAGCTTCCTCTCTCCTGGTGATTTTAGGGAGTAACTACATATTTCTCCAACCATTGGAAGAAAAAAAGAACAGCTTCTTCTACTTACTTTTCCATGATCTTGCTCACACCTTCGAACTTTCCAGCTGAGGGAACTTTGCTAGGGAACAAAGCAGCTCAAGGTGCCTGTGCCAAGATATTAGCATATACTGCCCCAGGCAAAGAAGCCGCTGGAGTGTTCCATCTGTTTTTGCCAAGTTCTGTTATGTAAGTGACAGCTGAGGGTATCTTTTAAAAAACGTAGTGTTTGGAATGATGTGTCTTAATAGAGGAACAATGAGATGCAGCCGCATGCTGAGATTTTTTGCTGGAGGGTAATTTGGAGGTGAAGAGGTGTTCTGGAGGAATAGTAACAAAGGTGGGGTGGGAGGAATAGCGACAAGAGGGCTCTGCATTTTCGAAGGGTTGCCAGCAGCTGAGACTCCTCTGGGGCACCTCTCGTGGGGCAGGGTGGACATATTCTGGAGAGACAACCCCAGGGATTTTGCTGGGGCCACCCCTACCCCATCTTCTCCCACCCAGGTCAGAGTCTAGCCCATGTCTAGCCTCCTAGATATCATCTCCAAGCTTGGGAGCAATAATATTCACTTGGTCAGTGTGGTGGTTGTAAAGTGTGGCTCCAAAATTCTTTGGCGCTCTTCCTATCAACGGGTGGGGTCTATGAGCCTTCGTCTTGCTTCTGGGCAGGTTGCGACTGCTTTGCCCAGTAGGGTATGGTGGGAGACCTATGTCAGAAAAGGCCATGTGGTTTCCACTTGGTGTCCTCGCAATGCTTGCTCTCCAGAGACTCCTTCTTAGAAAGCCTTCTCTTGGAATTCAACTGCCAACTTGTGAGAAGCCCAACCAACATGGAGAGGCCAAATATAGGTGTTCTGGCCAGTTCTTCAGCCATCTCAGCCCAGGTGCCAGACTTGTGAGTGTAGAAGCCACATTGAAAGGCCAAGACATGATAGAGAGGAGAAGAACCATTCCTACTGTGCCTGAATTTGAGAGCAAAATAAAATGGTGCTCGTTTTATGCCAAAGTCCTGGGTGCTTATTATACAACAAAGATGGCAGGAACAGTTTCTTGATATCAACTATAACTGAGGGTCCCGGAACTCTCTTTAGCTCCCTAGTGCCAGAGAGTCAGGAGTTGAGTGATGTTCTGGGTAGAGTGGGGTTCTTTGCAAGAAACTGGGATCCCAGGCCATCTGACGTTATTTCATAAGGCTTCTAGTGCATACAAAAATGATGCCATCGTGGCCAGGATTGTTTTCCCAGCTTGGAGTCTGCTTCGGTTCCCATGGCATTTGGGCACTCTGCCCTACCTCCCCTAATAGGCTTGATGGAAAATTCCACTGGACCATTTTTCCTACAGCTATACTTAGTCTCTAAGAAGTAAGCTCTAGCACCTCATCCACAGGTTTGCCAACCATCCTGAAGGTCTGATCTTAAGATCTTTCCTCTTCCATATTGTTTGTTTTCCAGTCACTGAATGTGATACTGGGTTTAACCACTGAAACTTGCAGGATTTCTATCGGCCAGTCAATCAACAAACAGTGGTTGAGTGACTACTTTCTTTAAGGGCCAGTGGAGGAAACAAAGAACTATATGACCCAGTCTATGCTCTAAAGAACTGGTAATTTATTTGGGGGAAATAAGACACAAACATGTAAAGTAAAATAGCATAAAGATTATAAAATTTCCAGCATTGTATAGCACTTTCACCTAAGAGAGTGGGTAGAAGGTAGTTTCATCTGCTTTGTGTGTCTGATGGAACCCAGGAACTTCTTTTATAATACATAGGATTATAGAGGAAACCTATCATGTTGAAATAAGGCTAAACTAGCACTAAAAATCACACAAAAACAAAGAAAAAGCAAATTTGTGAATGTAGCAACAGCTTATCTTCTGCATTAACCCATTAAACAACAGAATCTAGCAATAGTTATAGTCACCCTAATTTTAAAGCAGTTATGAGTATAAACTGTATATTCTAGACATCTACAACAATTGTAATGTGATATGAAATATCTGCAACTTCTATTGGTGATGAAGTCACAGGTACTGTTCATACCTCTGTGGGGATGCCTACATTCATAATAGAGGGCAATGATACATTTTAATTAGATGTTAATACAGGAAAAAGGGGTACATGGTCTGCAGCAAATTTAAAAACAGTAACAATCTTGAAGTTGGCCTTGCTTTTATTATCACCATGTACCATCGATTTTAAACACTGTCAGTGATAAAATACATCCCTATAGGGGCCAAAAATTCCTCTCGCCCCCCACCCCCACCAGTGGTATGCCATTGAGTAAATTGAGTATTCTTTCCCCATCCAAGTTCACGGATCTCTGAATTCTATTCACGGACCCCTTGGAGATCTGCGGACTCCAGGTCACCAACTCCTGCAGTACGGTGTGTCATGGTACAGGGGATGGGCTTTGGAATCAGACAGATCTGAGTTTGGCTCACCTGTGCTACTGATTAGTTATGTGACCTTGAGAAAATTGCTTCGCCTCTCTGAGAATCAGTTTCCTTCTCTGGATAACAGGGTATGATAATGGCGCCCTTCCCATCATCGTTGGGAGGATTCCCTGCGATCATAGCATGGGTGACATGGTGAACACTGTGCCCAGCCCGTGGAGGGAACTCCACCAATGGTGACGGGGCGAATGGTCATTGTAATGGGTGATCCCAGTGGTGCTGGATTTACTGTTGTCCGGATTGACCAGATGAGAACACCAGTCTTCACATCTGCCAAGGGTGTTCTGATGGGGCGGGAGAGCCTGCTGCCCTGCTGCCACCCACCCGCCAAAGAGAACCTGACTGGTTCTCCCTCTCCCCTGTCCTGCTCTCTTGCCGTGGTGGGTGCTGGCTTGCAGACTCCAGGACTGGTTCCCAGCCTGCTCAGGCCAGAGCTGACCTGGGAGGGGGGGACTTCTCCCAGATGGGCGGGAGCATACTGGTTCTGTGTCCAGTGGCGAGGCAGCGCTGGCATTCCACAGCCCTGGCCACATGAAGTCCCGTGACCGTGGGGCTCTCTCCTTGCTAGGACTCTTAAAGCCCTCCTGGCTGTGCCACTCATTGGCACGTGATGTACACGTGTCATTCATTTTCTTACACCAGCTGCTCTCCTCAGTTAGGTCATGAGAGGATGGAGGGCAGAGAATGCAAGATAATTCCTCTGGACGGAAGTAACTCCATTTTCCTCCCTCTCCAGCTGACAGCCTTGCACATAATAAGTGCTTAGTGAATGCTTATTGAATGAATGGAGAAAATCAGTGGTGAGGTGACCAATCACAGACTCACAGCTCGTGGTGCACTTCTCAGAGCAGCCGGCTTCAGGCCTTGCTGCCCCGGACCCGAGTCTGTCTGTGCTGCTGTCTGTCATTGAACCCTTTGGAGTTCACACAGGGTGTCTGCATCCATTGGCTCCTATGCCTTCTGAAGTCCTGGAGGCAAGCAACTAGTGACGCCCAGAGATAGACTGTCACTCCATTGGTGTGACTCCAAGAAAGGTGCCTTTCCCACTTTACCTGTATTTCTTAGTCTGTTTGGGCTGCTATCACAAAATATCCTAGACTGGAGTGGCTTAGAAACAATAGTAATTTCTTTCTCCCAGTTCTGGAGGCTGGGAAGTCCAAGATGAAGACAGATTTGGTGCTGGTGAGATCCCACTTTCAGGCTCATAGATGCTTCTGGCTGTGTCTGCACAAGGTGGAAGGGGCGAGGGAGCTCTCTGGGGCCTCTTTCATAAGGGCACTAATCCCATTACCTCCCAATGCCATCACACTGGGGATTAGGTTTCAACACAGGAATCGGGGAGGACACAAGCATTCAGCTCATAGCACTGTGTTGCAGCTGGGAGCTTAAAGCCCTGATGCACTGGCCTAATACCCAGGGATTAAGATTTAATTGGTCTGGGTGTGGACCCCACACCTTCCCAGGTGGTTCTATCCTGCCGCCTCTGATTGAGAACCACCCCCTACTCTAATGCAGTGGTGGCCCAGGCAGTGTGGGGGCTTTTGTGGGCTTGAGTCCCGGTTCTTCCACCCACTATCTGTGTGATCCTGGGTAAATGACTTAACCTCTTTGAGCCTCAATTTCCTTGTCTGTAAAATGGGGGTAATGATAGCGTCCAGCGTCTAGGACGGTTGAGAAGATTGAATGAGACGGTGTGTGCAATGCTCTTAACGTGTCGTAAGTACTCAACGAATGGTCGCTGCCATGATCACTGTTACCATCTTGCTAACATGCAGCAGTCTAGGTGGAGGAGAGCCTCTGGCCCTGAAGCCGGCCCTGTCTTGACTCATTCTCTGTGCTGGGTTTCACGCAGGTCCAGACACAGCAACCCCGCACACACAAACACCACGTGCCAGGAAAAGGCAGCTTGGCTGTCCCCAGCCCCTGTATCGCAGCAGGCCACAGGAGTTTGGAACCGTAACAAATCATTTATTATCCAGGCAGGAGGAATGTAAGGGAAGGGACTTGTGCATTTAACGCACTTTTACTTTATTAAGAGACTTTCTAATGTAAAATATGCTCATGCAGTTGCTTTCCACGGTGGCTGCATTACCATTATCTTTAGCACTCTGAGGACAAAATGAAATTAGGCGTGGGGAAGGGGCAGGGTAGGGTGAACATTCAAGTGCTGGATTTAAATCCAATTCTGCAGGTTGAGCCTGTGTTAATGCAATATTATAGGATTTGGAGGCAAGGGGCTCTGTGGCTTAATCCAAGGTTTCTCCAACATCTGGGTCCTTGGCAATGTCACTGCTGCTTTTATTCTAACCTTATCAAGGGAATAGTCAGGGTGAGAGCTAATTCTTAATTCCCACAATTGCTTGCCTTTAAAGCACCAAATAGACACTCCTGCCAGAGGACCTTTCTTGCTCACAGGAGACCTGAAATAGAAATGGTTTAACCCTTTCTGATGATTAGACGAGGCACAGGAATACACATCCCTGGTATCTTTCCACTCCATCCAGATGAATTTCAAACAGGATGGCTCGGAGATCAAAGAAGGATGCACATTTGATTACCCCACTTCAGCCACAACCTGCTCAGCCTGCCACGAGGCCCCGAGAGCCTGAGCAGGAAGCAGCGCCACAGTCACCGGGCACATATTTATCAAACTGTTATGTGCTAGGCCCTGCGAATAGCACAGTGATTGAGAACTCAGCCCCTTCCCAGAGGAGTTCAGATTTTAGCATGCAAAACACGGTGATAAAAGATCCTACTGTGACCAGGGCCCTAAGAGAGCGGGTGGACACTATTCCTCGGCTAACCTAATAGCCATTCTCAGCCTCCTTCTCCTTTTCTACTCTAGAGGGAAGGGGAATTAAATGCTCATTTCTTATCCTTCATAGTAACTAGTTGTGGTCAGTGATGCAGTTTGGTGGCATGAATTATAAGTACAAGTCTGCTAGTGGGTTTCAGGAAAACTTCTGTTCTCCTGATTAAAGAGAAGCAGCTGGTCCTGCTTCTTTTCCTTTCTTCTTGCCTGGAAAGCAAATGTGATGCCTGGATGTGTGGCAGCCATCCCACAGCCATGAGGCTGGGAAGCAGGTTCACTAATAACCAATCCCAAGGGAGGATGCCCACTGCCAGGAGGACAGCAAAGATCATGACTATGCCAACGACCAGGAATAGGAGTCCGGACATCTCTGCCTACTGTGTCCTGGGCTGTAGGTTTACCAGTTGCCTGAGTCCAGTGAGGCAGAACACACTTACAGGTAACAAATTACAAGAGGCAGATTTATTACTTATAGACAGGCAGCAAGGGACAAAAACTAGGATCCACTGTGAGCCGGTCGCCCAAGGCTCAAGAAAGCTGTGTGGGGCAGATGGAGTCTCAACTGCCTGTACCCCACTTACACTGAAGCTGAGGGACCCAGAAAGATAGCCCACCCCAGGTTATATGCTTCAGGGTCTTCATGACTCACTGGGCAAAGCTTTGAAAGGCATCGTGCTTCCAGGGAGAGACGAACAAAGCCTGTCCTGTCCTGGGCAGTTCCTCCCTAATTCAAGGTATTAGAGTCCCCAGGGAGGACAGGAGCAAGGCTGTCCTCCCTGTCTCAGGATGTGCATTCCCAGAACATTCTACAGTTATTCTGAGAACCGCATGCAAGAAGGAGAGGGGGAGTGACTGGTCGGCCAAGGCTGTCTGGGAACTGTCCAGAGGAGGTGACAAGTCTAAGACAAAGGCCACTGCAGAGATGCTGTCCCTGAGGTTGTCAGGCCTCCAAATCAAAGCCGGCAGCTGCCTTCCTTGAGACTTATTATTATGTGAGAAAAATAAATCCCTACTTATCCAAGCTGTTGTAAGTCAGGGTTTCTGTTCCTTGAGGCCAACTGTCATCTTGATAGACACAGAATAGTACAGAGAAAGTGTCAGGGAGCTGTCGAGGTGGGAGGGGTGAGTTGGCACAGGAGGGGTCAGGAATGACTTCATGGAAGGGGTGGTGGCATCTGAGTTGGGACCGAAAAGACTTCAGGGTTAGCTGTGCGGAGGTGGGAGGAGAGCAAAGGCAGACGGGAGAGTGACGTACGGCTGGGAAGAGAGGTGGGCTGGTGCTCACTGTCCGACAGCTGCAGAAACTAAACCCAAACCAGAGTGAACAACAAGGGACAATTGTACTCGTGTGATCAGGAAACCCGAGAATGGACTCACTTCAGACATATCTGCATCCGACAAATTTTATTGTCGGGAGTTTGTCTCTGTCCTTGGGGAGCTGACTTTGAGTGGCAAAGAATATGACCAGTAGCAGTGTCAGACCGTCATTCTCTGAGCTTGGAAATGTCTGTCGAACGAGAAGGTTGTTCTCTTAATATCCACCCATCAGGCCTTGGTAAGACCACCGTTGGCTTTGGTTGGGTCATTTCTGATCAATTTGCTGCAAACAGGGAGACGTGGGGCCTCTGACAGGGGAGCCTGGGAAAGGTCTCCACCTTTGATGTCCCCACTGTGTTTGACAGGCCACATGGAGTGAGGGTGAGTTCCCCAAGGGGTCAGGGGAAGACAGCAGTAAAGCATCTTGGGTAGACAAAACCACAGTCTTTGATGAGCAGGTAATTCAGGTCCAACTGGATTAGCGAGAGGCAGGGTGCCAGATCTGGGCACTTGTCCCAAGGTGGCCCGATCTGCTGGAACTGCCCCGAGGCCTGGACTGAAAAGGTGCAGAATGGGAGCCAGGGCAGGGCTCACCCAGCTGTGCAGCCAGCAGCCACTGCCAGGACACTGCAAGGTATTCGCAAGGTTGCCTCTGCCAGAAAGTTCTCTCGCATTTATCACTCCTTTCCCCCTTCCTTCACCTGCCTTCCAGGTGGGCACATGACCATTTTCTTACTGTGAGAGACACATCTTCTCTCTCGCCCCACCCCCTCGCACCTCCGCCAGCAACTTCTTTGTGTCTCTCATCAAAGCAAAGGACATGGCAGGAGAACTGGGAAAAGCAGCAAATCCCAGGCTGGTCTCATCATTTCTGGGCAGAAAGGCAACTACTCATGTCATCTGAATCCCACGTGCCCTGTGGCTTCCCCTCCTGCTGTCACTAACCTCCCCACAAGCGTCCAGCCCTGGGAGCCTGGCCTCTAGCATCGCCTGAAGCCCCTCCCTCTACCAACGCTTCAACAACAGAAACAAAACTGACCAGCGGGACACTCACTTCCAGGCAGAGACACTCAAGCTGAAGTAATTAGGTAAAGAATGAGGTTATTCAGTATGAAATGTCCGATTCCCTTAAGTACGAGGTTTGACAGTTGATAATCTGACATTTCACTTTGACACTTCTTGTTTTATGTTTATTGTGAAGGTACAGCCTCAGTCTTTCAAACACACATTCTGGCTTGTGATTATCTTTCAAATTTTTTTTTAGAGCAATTTTTGTGAAAGCATGGGTAAGTCAAAAATTTGTGTTATTTTTTGAATATGAGTTCTACCGTGGAACCAATGCAGTGTAGACAGCTTGAAATATCAACGAAGTGTTTGGGAAGGATGTGGCTAATGAAAGCACAGTACATCGATGGTTTGAGAAGTTCCATTCTAGTGATTTTAATCTTGAAAATGAGCCACGTGGGTGACCTGAGATCAAGGTGGATAATGATGAGCTGAAGGCTGTAGTGGAAGCGAATCCATCTCAATCTACGTGTGAATTAGCAGCAAGGTTTGATGTTACTATTCCAACAATATTGGACCATTTGAAACAAATGGCAAGGTAAAGAAGCTGGATAGATGGGTACCGCACGAATTAAACGAGCATCAGAAGAGCAATCGTCTCTAAGCTTGCCTTTCTTTGCTGTTACCACATAAAGGTGAACCATTTCTACACCGTGTTATTATGTGTGATGAAAAATGGATTCTTTTTGATAATTGCAAACATTCTGCACAATGGTTGGATAAAGATGAAGTGCCAAAACACAGTCCAAAACTGAATATTCAACAAAAAAAGCTAAATGGTGTGTGCTGGTGGTTCAGAGCTGATATTATCCACTATAGCTTCATGACCCTGGTCAATTGATTACAGCGGACATCTACTGCAGCCAATTGGATGAAATGATGAGGATGCTTGCAGTTAAGCAGCTGAGATTGGTCAATAGAGGCAAGCCAATCCTCTTGCAAGACAACACTAGTCCTGACTGCAGCAAAGGGATGTTCACAGGTGCACTGGGAACTGTCCTGTGTGCCCAGATTTCAAGATTCGGGAAAGCCCTTCATTTCCAGCACTTTCCATCCTTGCCCCAGAGCAGATGTTAGAAGCTGACTGAGACATTTTCTGCATTAATTACCCCATTCAGGGTTTTATGTTTCACAGTGTCTGAACAGGCTGGAATTTTAAGCTCCCTTCTGCCACTCCTAGTCTTATTTTGGAAATGAACTGAAAGTCACATTTTTGAGATTCTGAATATGTGACCCACTGAGCTATTTAGAGCAGCGGTTTGCTGCTGTTTATAAGCCTGGACTCTCGACTTGCCTTCACCTGCAGCTCTGAACTCACCCTCGGACCCCAGGGCCCCTTCGCGTCATCCCAGCTCTCTGGCCTCTGGTTTTATGTCTCTCCTGGTCTCCTGGTTTCTGATTTAGATTGAGCATCTCTCAGATTTCTTGGCTACTGACTCTGTACACCCCATGACTCCTGTCCTGCCTTTGCTTCCAGAAGCCAGTCAGTGACCATGCAGCCTTGCACCCAGGCCAGCCTTTCTGGAGCTTTCTGATGGGAAGGCTCTGATGGACCTATTCCTCCCTCAGTGTTAAGCAGCACTACTCTCATTCTTTAAATAGGAACGAGTGAACTCCGACTGGATTCTTTGTGCTCTAGTGAGACTTGCTTTATTTACCTGTGTTTAGGATACATTCCCACTTTCTCCCAAGTGATATATATATAATTTTATATTTTATATAATGTATATGTCATAATATAAGATATTACATATTGTACAATACTATATACCTAATGTATACATAATATATATTGCATTATTCAATGTAATTGTTTATTGTATTTCCAAGTTTTCCTGTGAATCTAACATATCGGTATCTGGGATAGTTGGAAGGTGCAGGAAAATAGGTAAAATAACGGGACATGGTGCCCTCTAGTGGCAGAACATGGCAACATACATCTCCGCAAAGGTAAAAGTTTTCCACCTTCTTTTTGTCAAAAATAAAAAAACTGAGACCACACAGATGAATGCAAAATTTGCATAATTCTCCTATGGTTAAATGTAGATTTCCACTGCAACCCGTATTCATAAATACCAAGATTTTCCTTTTTAGTTCTGTGATTTTATTCTTCTTTTTGGGGATAATAGACTTATCACTGTATATCAAAAAAGGTTTCTTTTAAAAAAACGGATTTACAATATGTGCACTATATGTGCACTATATATTTACAATATGTGCACTATATATTATTTTATATATGAATAAAATAATATTTTCCTTTAAAGTTTATGTATTTATTTATTTTTTCAAAGAGCTTTCTGTAAAAGTGAGATGTGTCTTATTCCCCTGGGCACGTCACACGCTGACTAATACAGTATTTTACTGGCTCCCAGTGCTCACCAACTGCCTCTGTGAAGTCACGGATTCTGCGCAGGCCGACTGCAGCTGCTAGGGAACCTCTCCAGGAGTCTGGCAGGCAGGTGGGCAGCTCCAATTGGGGTCCGCTCTGGGGTGTGAGGCCTGAGACCCTGGCAAGGGGCTTCAGTGATCCTCCAGCTGCAGATTAGACATGGGACATGGGAACGGGAGGGCTCTGTCACTTGTCCAGGGGCCACATCGAAGATATTTAATACTCACACCACCTTATAGTGCGGGTGGGCAGAGATTTTCTGAAAGGAACAGAAAGTAAATATTTTAGACTATACAGTCTCAGTGGCATCTACTTAGTTCTGCTGTTACAGTGCAGGTGAATGGGTGTGATTGTGTTCCAGTAAAACTCATGAACATAAATATTTGAATTTCATATAATTTTTGCATGTTATAAAATATTCTCCTTTTGATTTTTTCAACCATTTTTAAATGGAAAATGCTTCTTAGCTTGCCAATAGCACAAAAACAGGCAAAAAAACAGGCTTGGAAGTGGCCCTTGCCTTGGAGTGAGTATCCATCATCCCTTTCTAGCTGACGGCAGTTTTTTCTCACCACTATAAACAGGGAGATTCAGGACTCGATTCTTCCCAGTTCTCTGGATAAAACATAGTTCATAACTGGTGACAATTTTTTGTCCATCCCAGACAGGCACACACCTATGTAGGTGTTTGGAACTGCTTGGCCTAGCCTGATCCTTTATTTCCTTCAAAGAATCTGTTGGTCCACTGAAAATTTTCTTTCAAAAGCAACCTCGAGGATGTTTAAACAAGTTTAACTGAGAACCTCTGGGGCCTCACTCAGTCACCTCTGAGTCCTTACCTTTCCAGGTACACACTCCTGTCCGTTTTCTCCTTTCTTCTTCCTAATTAGCTGCCTGTATAATTAAACGTTTCCTCATTTGGAGGTTTTGAGCCCTCACGGACATGCTAATCACCCTGTGGCCTTCCCGGGGGCCTCCCCTATTTCCTTCTGAGATGGAGCGCCCAGGACCGACCGGCAGTCAAGGTCAGGCCGCCGCATTTGTATTACATCCCAGCTCGCCATTACCATGGAGTTGGCGCCTTAATACAGACTAATAGCTCATTCTCCTTCCTGACCTCCAGCGCGCGCTGAGCAACCATCTTCAGTGCTGGCTTTGTGATAATTTCAAGATCTTTTCTGTAGGAAGTTATAACTAATTCAGGGCCCATCATGATCATAAATAGTTTAAATTGCTCTTTCGAGTGTGAACTGCCTCCCAGGGGCTATTTAATTTACTGAGTGTCCCCTGGCTGCACTTGTCCCGTGCCCAGCCTCTGTCCCTGACCTTATTAACTCTGTTTCCACACTTCACTTTGGCTCAGTCGGGACAGGTGGAACTTATATTTGGGAATGAGCTTGTGCTCAGCTGTTGACCTACGTAGCAATGCATTAGAGATGGATTTGATCTGATTTAAAGTTTTATACGCCCAAGGGGGTTGCCTCTGGAGGGTGTTTGAGAGGCTAAATGAACTGATCCTGGAATTGTGTTTAGCGGTGGTTTGCTTCTGCTCAGAGAAAATCCAGGAATTTTACTTAACCTGAAACTCCCAGTTTTGGGGTTTTATTGGGTTTTAATAATTTGCTACCTCTGGAGAACTTCTGAGACAAGGTTTTGCCCGGTTGGCTAGACTACTTTTTTTAGCTGTCCTCAATCAGTAATTGTTTAAGATGTTTACATGCGTGAATTAAGTTAATAAAATTTGAATATGGATTGTAATTAGATAATAATATTGTATCAATGATAAATTTCCTGAATTTGATAGATACCACTGTGGCTACAGAAGAGAATGTCTTTGTATTTTGAAGATGCATGCTGAAGGATTTAGGGGCAAAGGGTCATGATATTGGCACCTTATTTCATATGGGTCAGCAAGAAGAAGAAGAAGAAGAAAAAGAAGAAGAAGGAGAAGAAGAAGATGTGTATAATAGCGTATACATAAGCACACACATATATGTAGAAAGATAAAGCAGATACGGCAAAATGTTAATGATAAATTAGGTGAATAAAGGGTGAGGAAGGGTGAATCTGGGTGAAGGTTCATTTACAATATTTTTGCAACTTTGCTGTTGGTCTGAAGTTCTTTGAAGATGAAAAGTCTCATTAATTGGGAAGGTGGATCAACAGTCCCCATGTTAGGCAGCGAGAGCTACCTGGTACCGTTCTGATTACTGCACCTGAGACACATGTACTGGCCTGGCCCTCCCTCCCCACAGTGCCCCCTGGTGTGCTCTTGGATTTAATCATCAGCCCTGTCCCAGGGTATGCTCCTGCTCTTCTGGTCCCTGTCCCCTCTGGTCTGCCCCATCTCAGTCAAGAAGTCGTCAAACGTGGGCTGAGCACCTGTATGGTCCAGGGGCCATGGCAGGAACAGGGGAGTGGGGAATAAGCAGACATTGTCCCCATCCTCAAGGAGCTACAGTCTAACAGAGAATCACAAAAGGCTGTAGAGAAGTGCAGGTTTCGGAAGGGTCTAGCCCATTGGAGGCTCAGGGAACCCTTGCTAGGAGAAGCAGTGTTTGAGCTCAGAGCTGTAGGATGGTGGGGATTAGCTTGGCAAAAAGAGGGTGCAAGGGTGCTGGGGACAGAGGGACCAGAGTGAGTGTGGGACTCCGGGGGCATGTTGGAGGTGTTGAGAGAAGCCCAGTCTGGCTGGATTAGAATGCAGGGGCCGGGCAGAGGAGGTGGGAGAGGCAGGTGCCATCTCGTAGACTGCTTTGATAACTTATTTTTCTTTATTCTGAGAGCCATGGGAAAGAGTAGGAAGAATGTCAGAATCAGATTCATGTTTTTGAAAACAAGCCCTCTAGCTGCAATGTAGAAAATGAATTGGAGAAAGCAGCCGTGGTGGCAGGAAGAGAAGCTAGGAGTCTGTCACCGTGTCCAGTGAGCGGTGATGCCATCCCAGACCGGATGGGCTGACAGAACTGGGTATGTTTCAGAGATATGTAGGACGTTGACTTGCAGCACTTGGTGATTGATTGGACTACTCCATTCTGACACCATTTTATTGAAAAATTTCTTTATTTTTCCTTTTGTTTTGTAGATCTGGTTGGGAAATACTTTTGTTTTTTCAAAAAAACATTCACAAATATACCTATTTATATGGATGGCATTGACTAATTATCTTGCTTGTCTATGCCTGAGAGGAATATTTCTCACACAAAGATGAGGGTTTATCTTATTCAATACAGTTGTGCTAATTAGGAATCTCCCACATTCTGGAAATTTAAGCTGTGGGAGTTGGAAATGAATGTAGTTTTTAAATAATCTATTGCACTTATGAAATTGCAATTAGTCAATAGGGTTGTATTGGAAGATATGAATTTTGACAGGAACGAGGCCCTGCATGATGCAATCCCAAATGCTGACAAATAATGCTGCTGTATTTTCCATGCCAAAGATGATTTACAATACCAGTAGTACATGGTTCCCTTTGATTTATGGCATCCTGTTAGCCACGGAATTACTTAGCAAAATCAGTTTGGCTTGATGTAAGATTTCTTTCCTTGCCTAGAAAAAAATTTTAGCCTGAAGAAAAGATGACATTAATTTAGGAATAGTGAAGTTATCATTGAGTTATCAAAATAAATCTGAGGACATAAATCAATTCCACTGCATGGAGAATGCTAAATCGATAAGTCCAGAAAGACTTTATTGATTCTCCGGCCATCACTCAAGCCTTCTTCGTTAGATCCTCAGCCCTATGTTTAATTGAAATGATAATGTAGATAACTTTGGGTAAATCCACACATCCTGACTTTGATATGAGGTTGTTCAAGGTAATGAAAATAATTTGGCCGGGCTGGCTCTCTCCTTCAGCGTCAGGAGGGTGCACGTGGGAAGACTTACATCATCTTCCTGTCTCCTGCAACGTCTACTCTGGGCAGATGCTGGCTCACAGTTTTAAGTCACTCCTTTTAATTTCAACTTAAAAAACTGTATGAACAAACTGATCATAATATTAAGGGAACATTTAAAAATTACTTACAGTTAATACCACCCTAACTTATTCGCAACTATTGTGCTGAACTTTAATATCTATTTCTTATCCTTTTTTTTGAGACAGGGTCTCACTCTGTTGCCAGGGCTAGAGTTCAGTGATGTCATCATATCTCACTGCAACCTCCAACTCCTGGGCTCAAACAATCCCCCTGCCTCAGCCTCCCAAGTAGCTGCTATCCTGGAGCCGGCTCCTACCTGCTCATCAGAGCTGACTGTGAAATTTTTAGGAATTTTGTGAACCAGTTGTTAAACACAGCCATTGTTAGAAACTAAGTTATATAAACTTAGTTGAATAAATAACATTAAAAAAGGTAATAAATTCTTAAAACTCATCACTTCTTATTTATCCTACTACATTTTACTATTCCCTATGATCTTGAGGTTATTTGTGGCTATTTTATGAGTATGGTGGAAAGGGTATACCACGGTGTGCTATTGCACATTGTTCTCAACTCTGTGCCCCATGACATCATGTTGGTAGCTTGGACTCAACCATAGTGGGAATATTTGCAGACTGGAAATCTGCAAATGCTACAAATCAGAGCTGATTTATTGTCGTGTTGATAGCCTAGCCTTAAGAAAGTGATGGAGAAAATGTGCATAATGCATATGAAACTTAAAAGTGTGTCACATCTGTACCTGTTACATTGTGAATAGTCCAGAAAATTGAGGAAATTCTCCCAGTATTTGAATTGATCATCTGATTCAGCAACAATCACTCATGTCGTTGATGAACAAGTGAACGTGCGTCCTCATCATTTCACTTTCTTTTTACTTGTTAATGTAAAGGAAAATATTAACCAACATTCATGTTGTAACTACATTCGTTTGTCAATTGCAACCATAGATTGAGTATAGATACAAGAATTTGCAAAAATCAACAAAGCATTGTGCCAGAATCTATTGGCTATATGGAATTTATAATAAAGAGTATTGTATAATTTGTTTGTAAACTGGGTGCTACACATTGGCATATTCCCACCATTCTTACTGGTCACTTAGAAGAAGTTGGGGAATTTTCCTCTTCAATCTGTACACTTGAGAACCCCATTTTTCCCTTTATTCTTGGCTTCCTTTGGTCATAGAGGGCCCTATAAATGATCACATTCAGCCAGCTGGGGACATCCAAAGGGACAAACATGGGCTCCCTGCAATCTGAGGCCTTTCATAGGAAGCACCAAAACCTGAGCAGGAAGAGCACCAAGTTCGTAGTTCTTTGGTCTCATTTTAGGTCTCCTATGTATGAATGTCTTGTTCATGATAAAGGAACATTTTAGAATTTTTGCATTTACATTTACCTAAGTAACAAAGGCAACCCACATTTGTATACTTTATTATTTATGAAGCGCATCCATATTTATGAGCTCGTTTCATACTTGTAATGATTTCTCTGTTTCTAGCAATCCACGTGCAGCTGCAGAGGGGCTATTTGTCACAGCCCTCCCCTTAGACACCAGCTAGCTCTTCAGCGTGCGGTGGCCTCGCCGACATGGAGGAAAGGCATTTACTTGCTATTTTCTACCCTCTTTATTATATCCAATCTGCAGTGAATTCAGGGCAGGAAATGAAACCCCACAAGGAGTTATTAACGGTTCGAGTGGAAAGAGTGATCCCACTTGCCAAAAGTTAAGTGTGATGCAGTTATCTTTGAATCTATTTCTGTCCACAGGGACGGTGGGTGTGGAAGGAGAGCCGGAGTACGCAGAGGGGAGCAACCGGCTGCCTCCAGCATTGTGGAGCAGGTTCCTGACCATTTCCTAAATGTTGTACCTGTTCTAGTGTTCCTTATATGGTAAATTAAACACACACACAGACACATTGATGTTACAGTGGAGGAAAACACCACCCAACCCAATTATTTTGTTTTGTTGTTGTGGTCCACATGGTAGCACGTAAGGCTTGCTCTGGAAAATTCTTCATAAAGTAAGATATGAATTAAGACAAAAGCATGTGGCGACTCCGTGGTAATAGTTCATGCCTGTTAACAGGAATTAGGCGAGGTGCTGCAGAGTCTCTGCAGCACACAGGGCTTTGGGAATTAGGCTGTTATTCAGTTAGTGTGATCGATTTTTCAGAGCTATGAGGGACCTCTCAGGCCTGCAAATGGGCCTTTGGGACTAAAAGAACTGATTTGATGGTCTCTGATGATCAAACTAAACCAGATTGTTATCAAATTTTAACTCAACTTTATGCTGCGTGAGCTTGGCTTGTCTACAAGAGCATCCTTGGCACACTTGGGAATGAAAAGATTCAATTTCAAGAGTAAATACAGTTAGGGAACAAAAATAGTTCAGAGGACAGCTTATACATAGGACAAAGCCCACTTAATTAGGGTCAACAAATACAACTGAAGGTTGCAGAATTGAAGCCGTATTTTATATGGCCAAGGTTGCCAAATACATTTCTTCACCAAGATTTTCGTTTTTCTCTTTAGTTATTGATTACCTTTGCGAAGGAGAGAATATTGACATGTGCAGAAGACTGTAACGAGCTGAAATAGTTTTCGATAGAGTATCTTCAGCAGGTCTTCAATGTTCAGATTTAAGTGGAACGACTGTGGGTTCTGAAATAGCTTCTATAACCAGTTTCATCACAGACCTAATCATCCAAAACATCATTCCCTGTAATTTGACTGAAAAGCAGCTAGATAGCAAAAGCTTCAATTCTTGAAAAGGATTTAGCAGCCAGCCAGCTTATGGTTATTAAAGACGCTCTTATGACATCTCCTCCCCGCTCTCTTTACTCCAACCAGGACGAAATGAATCCACAGGCTGGCGTGGAGTATGGAGGTGGGCGGGGCATGCAAAGCACTAGAACAGATTCCTGGGGGAAAACAGTTTGGTTAAAACAACATTAAACAAGGCTTCACTGTCCTAGGAAAGTTCCAGTCTCAAAATTGAGAACTTGAAAACTGAGTCTCTTTTTTTCAGAGGACACGGGCCCTCAGGCCAGACTACAGTAGAAGGAACCCAGCGTTAGCTGGGGGAAGATCTGGCTCCTGGGGTCTCTTATTCACTGTGCAACCTTGGACAAGACCCTTAACCTTTCTGAGCCTTGGTCCGCAGTTTGAGGCTGTGTTCGCTTTCAGCCCCTTCCACTCCCTACCCCTGCCCCATGCAAAATCTTTCCATTTTTAAGATTAAGATGCTTTGAAGACTTTGCTCTCACATCAGGTTGTCTTAATTTTTATGCTTTGGATTTTTAGCAAACATTATGGTATTTAGAAACTATATTGGGGCTATTTGGGAAAGCCAGATGTTTCTGGAATGTATAAAACAAAATGTAAGGAAGGTACCATCCCTCAGGTAAGCCTACGTTATCACAAACCAGCCTTCATTTCAATTGTGTTCATTATAGCACTAAATTAAAAAAAAAAGCAGATGCCAAACTAGGTGTGTAAGTCTTACCCAAGGGTCTGCCTTCTCCCTTCCTCTAGTATGTTGTTTTCTGCCTGCACCCGTGGCACTGCCTTTGCCTTTGCTGTTGCCCTCTCCTCCCCTCATGCCATCTCCTGGGACTGCCTTCACCTTAGCTACCTGCTTCACCCTCTGCTGGAAACCACCAGTCCTCCTTCATTCCCCCGATATGCCAGTGACAAAGCCCAGGTGGGCAAGTCTGCAGCAAAAGTCTGGAGATATCAGAGGGTGACTGTGGTGCAGGACAGGGGACAAGTGCAACTCAAATATCACTGTTCTTAGCAATGCACCAGCGAACCCCACTGTGGTGGCTGTGTAGTCACGGAGGGAAGAGGATGACCAGATGGAACATTTAGCAGCTGTCGTTTCTTCCCCTCCTCCTTCTGAGGTCCTGGAAAGGGGACTTTAGAACAGAGGGAGAGGGCATTTCAGCACATGCAAAGGGAAGGGAGGGAACTGCAGAGAGCACGGTGCCTTTCCACAGGTTGCCTGGAGCTGGCTCAGTTGGCAATAAGCCCCTAACTGGATGAGACCTTCGGAAACTCCTTTGGCTCCCAACATCTGCCTGAGCCAACTGTGCCTCAACACGAGGCCTGGTTGACGAGGTTGGTCTGAACCCCACGTTTTCCTCTGTTCGTTCTCTTACAGGTCTGTCTTTGTGAAAGCTCTTGGGGGGTGTCTAACCTCCTAGTGACAGACGTGGAGACTTAACAACTTTTAGGCCGCTTGATTTTCTTGGTGGGGTAAAGAGACTCTTCTGTCACTCATCTGTTCCAACTTGTCTTTAAATCATGTTGAAACTCCTTTTTGTCACATCCCCCAGATCATAATGAAAAGGCGGATTAACCTGATTATTGAGCCCATCAACTCAATGCTCTTCGTTAAATGATACCCACCACGAACTGCAAGGCGGAGCTCTGCAGAGTTAGCTGGCTGCCTTGTTACAGTGACTTCATTTAATAAACTTGCCGGCAGCGTCTTAATCCTCAGTCAGGTGTAAGTATGAGGATCCTGTTAGCCACGATTAGGCAACATCGATGGGTAACAAAATTTCCTCATGCCCTGGGATTCATTTTCATTAAGAGTCTAAATTGATTTTTTCAAAAAATTTCCACAAGAACATCTGACTGGCAAGGACTTTATTGGTTTTCACGAAGAAGGCCTGTTACAAGTAAACCGATACAATTGTTTGGCTTGATTTTACATTTGGGTTTTTGCTAAAATGCATTTCCTGTATGGTTTCTAATCCTTCAGCCTCCTCTTCTGCCTTAGCTGTGCTTGGTTCCTGTCAATCACACTGGCTAAGTGTTTTCCACAACCGCGTCACTCTGCCAGGGCTGCGGAATATTCCTCAGAGGGGGGGCGTAAGGGATGGTTTCCTATCTGCCCTCCTGCTCGAGTCTGGCGGGGAGCCATGCTGGGTTCTTGGCAGTGCCCAGGGCTCTGGCCGGACTGGTGGATTCTGACCTGACTTTGAGCTCCTCCCCCTACCTACCCCCCTCCTGGAAGCACTAAAATCATCCTCCCCAGCCCCCAACCCAGCGCCAGGCACATGGTAATCTCTCCATGGATGTTTGAGGAATGAAAGACTAAGGGGCTCAAGGGTCTCCAGTTCCAAATGCACAACTGATATCTTTCTTTTCTTGAGAGCTGTGTTTATCTGGGCCCTTGGAGAAGCAAACATCAAGACAGGATTAAACATGCAAGGATTTTTGTTGGGTGCAGTGGCTCATACCTGTAATACCAGCACTTTGGGAGGCCAAGGTGGGAGGATCACTTGAGGCTAGGAGTTTGAGGCTATAGTGAGCTGTGATCGTGCCACTGCACTCCAGCCTGGCGACAGGGCGAGGCACAGCCCGAAAAAAGAAAAGAGCAAGGATTTTATTAGCAGAAACTCCCATGTGAGAGAAAATGGGGAAAGAGCAAGTCTGGGAGCTGTCAGACTGTGATGCAAGACTGACCCCAGGAGGGAGGGAGCGAGGGAAGGCTGGGAGCAGGGTCCTAGGCTGTTGTGCAGGTAAAGCAAGGTTCAGCAAGGCTGCTGGTGGGTGTCAGAGCCAAAGTCGCTGCCAGCCTCCCACAGACCTGCCTTAGCATCCCTGCTGTGCGAAGGTGGCGCTAGTTCTCAGGGTGCAGCATCTGGGGCCTTGGGGAATGGCGCACCTTGGAGTTGGAGGTCTGGGAGGTGAGGCACCTCCCCATGGCTGCCTCAGAGCCAGTGGCTGGAGCTAAGCCAAACGTCACTGCAGAAAGAAGCAGGGCCAAAGGAACATGAGTTACATGAAGAACAATGCATGGAGCAGCCACTTCCTACCACCGAGGAGCACAGATGAGCATTTGTGTTGACCCCGCCTGGGAGCAAGGCTGCACCAACGGCGTCAGCTGAGGGGTCAATTTCTCCCACAAATGACCTTGCCTTCCCAGGGAACAAAGGTGTAGGTAACCACAGCTGAACAGAGTTGATCTTAAACAAAACTATCACACCAAGTGGTTTAGCTGGTTCCAGGGAGAGAGAGGGAGAAAGTAGCTATTGGGGTTGTGAGCAGTTCTAGGTGGGGCTTTCCAGAAAGGATCTCCCCAGCGGGGTGTCCTTGGCGGAGGGAAAGCAACGGGGTCCTGGTGGGGAGGCTGGAAGTTGCAGGTGGAGAAGGTGGTGCGGGAGCTCCACTCCACTCACAGTCTGAACCAAACGATCCCAGGATTTTCCTAACTCATCCGCCTGCTTCCTTCTCCTCCCTGCATCTCCCTCCCCACGCAGTTCCTCCTGCCTGCTGGGGCTGTTTCTCTCACACAAAGCTGACCATATTGCTCTTTCTGCTGAACACTCTTCAGTGGCTCCCCCGGCCTTCAGGTTGACGTCTGAACTCCTAGCACAGTGTCCAAGGCCCTCCCCAGTTTCCCTCCAGCACCTCAGCCCTCGCCCCACTCCGGACTCTCGCTAGCAGAACTCCTGGCTCCAACTCTTGTTTCTGGAGGTCTGCCGTCCTCTTGGGGAACTGTTTGCTGCTGGGCACCACCACCAGCTCCTGGGCTCTGCTCCCTGATTACTGCTCTGGCAGAGAGAAGACACAGGTCTTTTCCTGGAGCACAGCTGAGACCAGGCTGGTGAGTGTTGCTGACATGGGGTTCCATGCAGCAAGCTACAAGGATGGGCGGCCAGCTGTGGCTGCAGGTGGAGCAGCTCTGTCCCTGGGGCCTCTCTTTGTAGCCCCCAGCTGGTGGCTCTCATCAAGGACAATTTCCCCATCTCACCGCCCAGGAGGAGCACCGTGACAGTCTCTACATACTGAATGCAGCCTAGGACAGCTATGTGCAGGAAGAGGAAGTCCCATCTCTTATCTCAAGCCCTCCTGCTGAGTTTTAATGTCCTGTTCTAGGGTAAATGGCTTTGGGAAGGGCCTGTCCTTTAAGTAGACCACTACACTGCCACTCACAGTAACGTGGCCTCTCACTGTGGGCAATGGTTCATCAACCTCCTGCACAGACATTTGCAGGAGACCTTTGGTCTACAGCCTTGTGACCTCCTGTGCTGCCCCTCTCGTGCTCACACTTCAGCCTGAGCCTGTTTAAATGCTGGCTGCGGGGTTTTTGCTCCTTGCAATTCTGATTTAGTAGGTCCGCTGGTGTTCGAATGCAGCTTTAACCGCCAATGTGGTTTCTCTAAGCTTGTGTATTTGGCTCTGTGCTTGTATTTAGAAGGATGGGTGGGGCTCAGCCATGCAAGAGCTCAGCTTCCGAAGAGAAATGTAGATGCCAAGGTCAGGTGCAAAGGACAATTGCACCTAAGACTGCGGTGTCATGTCCAAATTCAGGGACCTGGGGGCAGATCTTTTTACCCATTTAGAGCTACCACTTGGATATCGTATTTCCAATTTGGAATCTAAATCTTAGATTCCAGCCTGTCAAAGAAATTTAGTTTGGAGAAAAGGGAGATGGAGTGACTTGGGGAATCAAAGTCATGTTAAGATTTTAGGGTTTTGCATCAAATTTGATATTCTCTGCACTGAAAAGAATGCCTTTTCCTGGATTAGACTGAATTTATTTGGTGCAAAGATGCATTCTATAAATACCAGTGTATTTTTACTTTCAAATACCCTGCATGAAAGACCAACAATTATCAGCAACAGCAGCGACCCACATTGTAATCTCTTTAATGCAATTAATTAATTAGTAAATTGCTACTGATTTTAAATGAGACATGCATCTATAGTTGGTGTAAATACCAAGCTGCTGAAATAAAAATTTACTGTTTTCACATCGGCATTTTACAATGAAATTTTTAATGAAGGCAAATTGCTTTATGTGGAACATTTACTTAATTGTATTTGCTCTAGTGGGATTTTATCTGAATTGTCTGGCATGTGAAGGAAAGGAACTAGATTCTGACTTGAGAAAAAAGAATAATGGAGAGGTTTTCTACAATAATTTTCAAGGACTGTACAGAGAGGAATCATCAATTTTATTCAATATCCACTATACAGGAAATTAAGCAAATTGAAAATAAATGTACATCATAAATGTAGCAGTCTGCCCTGTTGGAGATTAAACCTGTGTTTTCCCTCTGTTCTAGCAAGAGAGGGTTGGGAAGATACCTTGGGGAAAATAAATCTTTGAGTCACTGAAATCACCCCTCTCCTGTTCCCATGAAGAGGTCTGGGACTCCTGGGGACACGGAGAAAGGTGATGAGTAGTTCCATTTTCCAGAAAAGGGGGTGCGAGCAGGTGTTTTGGGAGCAGGGTCTGAGAGGAGAAAGTAATTAGTCGTGGGATGAAACTTGGGGAAGAGAAGGTGCTTAGGTGCTTCCACCACGAGGAGGTGGAAGCGGAGCCCACCTGGACCCTGCATTCCAGGGCTGGTTTGCAGTCCACCAAGTGGGGAGGACGGGAGCAGGGAGGGACGGCTGTGACGATGGGCACACTGCCAGTCCCCACGGTGGGGCAGAGGACTCCACTTGGCACTGAGCTCTTGGCTTGTCCCTCCACCTGCTCAGGCTCGGTTCTCGAGGCTCTGTCGGGGGTTCCTGCAGGCGGTGATACCCACTAAGCCACTCAGGGAGGGAGGCTCCAGTGCCCATACTTTGGAGAGAGGCTGAAGCATGAAAGTGCTGCCTGGGTGGGGGTGGTGGGGGTGGGGTCGGTCAGAAAGGCTTAGTTGTGAGGCAGAGTTTTCTGACAATGAGGGGGCAGGGGGGTTAAGTCATTGGGATAAAGACCAAGTGGACTTTCCTTAGGGACCTTTGGAACCGGAAAGTCTCATCCATTTGGGGTGGATTTTGGATTTTGTGTGGTCCAGCCTGGGAGGGGAATGGGGCACAGGGGATGGGGAGGAAGGGCGGTCAAGGACAACAAGGCAAGTTTACTTCCCACACTGGGATTTTCTGCTTACTCATCAGCTGAACTGGATGAATCCCATCATTGTTCTGCCTCCCCTGGTTTGTTAGAAATCCCCCAGGGCACATTAAAAAATCAGGTGCATTATCCTTTATGCTTGGTTTCTTAAAAATTAATTACAGGAAAAATATATGCTGTGACTTATGCTTTCTATCCCACCAAGAGAGGAATATTTGCAGCACTTTCTCCTGTGAATAGAACTCAATAGTTCTCCTTTGTGTTGTAAAATGGTATTATAGTCATGCTAGATAGTGGCATTGCATGTTATCGCAAGCCTGTTGAGTTCTGCATTTAAGCCCAGTTTGAGGGGATGTAGAGCTCAGCTTTTTTCAATCACACAGGATTAAACTTGGCTTTCAAGTTTTTGTATAAAGCTAGTGCTAGCTGGTTAATGTGCATTCTGACTACCAGTGTGAAGAAAAATCAATTCCATTCAGGGTTCTCAGCTAACATGCACTGGCACTGTCGGAGCAGTTTTGTGGAAAGGGACAATGTCTTTCCTGATGCGGGGCTCATGCCTGGCTGGTCTGTATCAGTGTCATCCTGGCTGTCACAATATTTTGAATATTGCTTCTGACTTACATCTCTACTTTTTTTTTGCACGTGTAGTTTGGATTACCAAGCTGTAACCCAAGATATCTTGTCCAGCCATGAAAAGGAGCACTAACTGACAAGTCTGAAATTTATGGGCACCTGATGAAGTGTGACGGATTTACAAGGAGCTTATTCCCAGGCTTCGTCAGATGAGGCAACTGAGTAATGTTGAAATATTAATAATTGTTTTATTTACAGGTCATTAAACTTCTAACGGGCAGACTGCCACACCAGGGTTGATCATACCTGGGACCCTAGGTCAGTAATGTCCCTTACCTATGACCATTCCAGAGTCCAGTCTAGTGCACATGCTCATCTGGTCTAGCCCCATTCTGGCCTCCATGATTCTGTCGTGGGTCAGCTTACGAGGTCAGCTTTCATGGAGCAAGACATGTGCTTTCATGTAAGATCATGAGATTTGGTCTCTTGGTCCCTTGGAGTCCTTAGTTCTGAATGTTGTATGCTACACTGAATTTCTAAAATGCACCACTCTGTCTAGAAGGGCTGAGAATTGGGAAGAAGATGGGAAAGGTAAAAAGCTTTGAGATTTATGTCACAGTAGTGATGGAGATTGCATTTCTCTTGTCCAGTTTTCCTGGGCCACTGTAAACTCTGCCTGCCTAAACATAGTCAGTCATATGCAGTAGACCAGTCCTGACCATTTTACCAAACACATAATTGTGACTTAATAATAATAATAATAAGTAGGATAATAAAACACAGGGCTAGATGGGTTCACATACATGATGTCATTTAGTTTTTAAAACAACCCTGCAAGTAGGCATCATTTCCAACCTTTTATAAATATATAAACTGAGGCTCTGAGAGACTTAGTACCTTGTCCAAGTTTACTTAGCCCAGCTCTGTCTAGCACCAAAGCCCACCGTCCCTCCTTGCCACCATGTGGTCTCCCAGGGAAACCCAGTGGTCCCACCTGTCCAGTGCATTTTCTACAATCAGGTCTGAGTAAGTGTTTCATGTGTTCGACTTTGTATGCAAAGTTCATATTCCTTTAAAATTTCCCTGCTCACTCCTCTAGTCAAGGTTATCTTGGGCACAGAAAGTTCTTTAAATATTCCAACCACCTGTCACCCAAGGAACGTTCTGAACCCTGACAGTCTCTGAAGTGTTCCTGCCCTTGCATGAAAATGGCTTTATCTGGTTTATAATTAGAAGTGAAATGATTTTAAATGGCTTCCACATGGCTTAGTTTTCAAAGCAGTTCCAGTTACATATAACTTCATTTAGACAGATAATCAGAGGCGAGAGCCAGAGAGCACAGTGGGGCAAGGAGTGGGGACATTGGCTCTGTGTGAAGCCTGGGTCAGGCTGCCCCTCTCATCTGTGACCTCCTGCAGCTGGGAGGGACTCGCCCTGGAAGATATAAAGACTTCACAGGAGTATTGGAAGCTGGGACAGAATCAGCTTGAGCAAAAACCCTAATTGGTTTGAATCCTCCCTTAACCATCAGTAATTATTTTGGGATTGATAGTCCATCTTGTAATAAAACTGCTTCCTTTCCCAAGGTAGAATTTCTTGTGTTGGTTATAAGTCCAATGAATTTCCCTTAAAAGGCTTGCACAGAGAAGAGCCTGGTATGAGCCTAATGACTTTTCTTAATACGAGTTATGCAGATTGGAGAATATGGAATACCACATTTATTCAACAAATTTCATTCCAACCCTTCGCTCCATAGCCTCAACACACACACACACACACACACACACACACACACACACACACACGCACGCAGCCTTTATTAGTATTATTTTTCAATTCCCAAATTTGGGTGGAGGTTGTAGGGCTGGAAAAGTTATGCATGCTATAGTGCCAGGGTCTGAGGTTGCCCTTGAAACTGTCAGTGGTTTTCCAGAAGACCAGTTATCCCAGGTGTAGCTAGAATCTAAGAGCCCTGAGACAATTTCACTTCAGAAATACTTGAGTTCCTAAGAAGGCTGTGCAGAGCTGAAGGCTCCCCCACATGAGGCTTGGCCTGGGGTGGGCACTGAGCATTGGCAATTCGCTGTGGGGCCTGGGGTTGTCCTGGGGGCTGCATCCCAGATTTCTCAGTTGGCCAGGAAGTAGAACAGCCAAAGCCTCTGTTACCAAATGGAGCAAAAGAAAAAGGAAAAGCCAGGAAAGAGGGTGGTGGGACCAGAGCCTTGGGTGGCTCATGCCTAGGAAAGCCTGGATGGGGAGCTAGGAAGGTGGGCTTTGTTTTGTTTTGTTTTGTTTTTTTAGACAGAATTTTGCTCTATTGCTCTGGACAGAGTGCAGTGGCATCACTGCAGCTCACTGCAACCTCAAACTCCTGGGCTCAAGCAATCCTCTTGCCTCAGTCTCCCAAGTAGCTGGGGCTACAGGTGTGCATCACCACTCCCAGTTAACTTTTCTATTTTTAGTAGAGATGGGAGGGGGTCTCACTGTTGCTCAGGCTGGTTTTGAACTCCTGAGCTCAAGCGATCCTCCCTCCTCAGCCTCGCAGACCGCCAGGATTACAGGCCTGAGCCACCTCACCCAGCTGAAGGTGGGCTTTTAATGTGGTTTCTGGGGAACAGTGGGCAGCTCTGTGCTCTAGGGTCTGGGAGATAGAGCTCTAGAAGGGACAGAAGGGATTTACTTTGTGGCCAAATGTAACTTGGAAACAATATTCTCTGTCTGCCATTGCTGTTTTGCAGAAAGCATAATTGAGGCCAAGTCCATGCCAGGGCTAAAGACCAAGAATGGAGTAATGTCTGCAGAGAGAAGAGTAATTAGCAAATTCCTTAATTAGAGTTGGGTTCCTGTTTCTCCAGTCAATTCTAATCACTTGCTAGGTTTTAACTCAGCTCCTTTGGCCCGCAATGTGCAGCCACAGAGCTCAGAAAATCAGGACCCAATGATCTTGGATAAAGTAAGTAAGATCTGGTTTCCCCTTCTGTAAAAAGACTATCATGCAACTTATTTCCTGAAGCTACAAGGATACAAAGAAATAATACATGGAAGAGTTGGCAAGCTCTCAAGGTTAGTTATTTATTACATTAGTGATAACGATGCCTTATTAGTCATTAATGCCTATTAGTAAATGATTCTGTACTTAAATTTCAGGCTTCATTGAATCCCACTGACTTCCATTTCTCACCAAGTTGCCATTCTGCACTGACACCTGTAACCGAAGCTTGAAGATTTACTTAGGCATCAAAAGATGGATCTTGACAAAATTCATGAAGTTTCTTAGTTTTTCCTGTTCACTAGACATTAGCCATCACCCTAGGATGTAACATCCTTCTCTCATTCTGATAGGGATTTGTATTTAAATATATGTTTAGAAAATATCGTTGAAAAGCTGCAGCAAGTCAAATGGGGAAATAATGGGCTTTCCCTGAAGGAAAATCTCACACTGGAATGAACTTTGATGTTTTAATACATAGTACCTCTGCTCTAGGTTGTTATTGAATACTTTTCATTTTCCATTCCACATGTCCTTCCTCTCCTTCAACCAGGATTTAATTGTTGGAGATCAAGCTCGTCTGTAATTATTCCGTGCTAAAGACATAGACAGGAATAAGGTGTAGTTCCGTCCTCAATAAACTCAGAGTCTGGGAGAGAAAACAAACTGGAAAACAAATAATGGTAATACAGTGAGACGAATACCATTGAATACTTATACGAAGGGTAGAGAGGTGGCATTTCAACAGGAAGGAGAAAATGTGTGTTGACATTAACCCCATCTAAATGTGCAACCCCAGAATTCACCCATCACTTAGCAGGACTGGATTCTTTTTTGCATATAATGCTAGTTTAACCATCCTTTTAATTTCAGAGATTAAGAAGTAATTTGGGTTTTTATTAGTTCTAGTCTCTTCTGTCTTTCATCTTATTGTATTTCTAACCCCTAATTTACATATTTATAATGCAAAACACATTAAGTCACCCCTCCTGCCCCCAATCTGTCCAGTGATCTTTCTATGTATTATTCTTGTTTTTCTGTTCTAAATCTTTAACATGCATAACTATGTTTCTTTCTTTAAAATCCAAACTTGCCCCATCAGATTTGCAAAAATTTGAAAGCTTGGCAATACACTCATTGGCAAGGCTACTGGGAAACAGGTATTCTTTTACATTGTTGGTAGAAATGAAAAATGGTATAATTTCTATGGAGGGGAATTTGCTAATGGATGATAAAACAATGCATGTATTTATCTGTTGACCTAGCAATTCAAATTATAGTAATTTATTCTAGAACATATACTTCCAGTATAATGAAAACACAAATGCCCAGAGTTATTCACTGTAGTATCATTTGTAATATAATAAATGGGAAACCACCTCAATGTCCATGCATAAGAGATTGTTGACCAACTTACAGTACTCACACATAATGGAGTACTATGAAGCTGTAAACAAGAATGAAGACGATATCTATGAACTGGTGTGGAATGATTTCTAGGGAATATTGTTAAGTGAAAAAAGTAAAGTGCAAAACAATGTACATAGTATGCTACCTTTTATGTAAGAAAGAAGAAAAATAAGAAAACATGTATTTCCTTATCTCTGCAAAAGAAACACAGTAAAGATAAATCACAAAACATTAAATATGGTTACCTACAAGAGGTGGAGGCAATAGGGCAGAATAAATATGGAAGGAAAGATTTTGTTCAAAATGGGGCAGGGGAGAGCTCTAGACTTGAAAAATGTCATCATGGATGGTAATGAAAGGCTCTGGAAGTGCTCCAGACTAATGTACGAAGGATAAAGGGACGTGACAGCTAAATGCAATCCCTGAACCTAGACTGGATTCCATACTGGGTGGTGGCAGGGAATGCTATAAGAACATTATTGTGACAGTTGACAAAAATGGGATATGGATAGTAGATTAGATAAAAGGATTGTTTCCATGTCAAATTTACTGAAGTTGATAATCATACTATGGTTATGTAAGAGAATGTCTCTATTCGTAGGAAATACATGACATATTTAGGAGCATGATGTCATGATATATGTAACTTTCCCTAAAATGGTTCAAGGGAAAAATATACATATATTTGTATTATACATATGTGTGTGTGTGTGTATATATATGTAGATAGAGAGAGAGAGGGAGGAAGCAAATACTAAAGCAAATGGGTAAACTGTTAACAATTGGTGGATCCTGGTTTAAAAAAATACAGGCATTTTGTTCTTTTTTCTTTTTTTTGCCATTTTTCTTTAATTGTAAAATTATTTCCAAATAAAAAGTAAAAAAAGAAAAAAATTCAGTTCTGCCAGTCCTGCTTTGGTTCAGGAACATTTATCTCCCTCCCTACTCTTCTGTTCAGTGGTTTTGGTTCTGGGGACCATGTTGATGTCTGACCATGTCTTAGAACAGATAACATCAGTAATTAAAAAACTTAAAAAAAAAATTTTGTGTAGCGAAGCCGTTTCTTTGCAAATGAAATCTTATGTGGAGCCTCAGGCTGTAGAGGAGATGACCGAGACTGCTCAGATTGAAGCGTGCATGTTTGGCGGGTTTGCTGGGGGCTGTACTAGAGTCCTGTACACTGTACTTCCACTGCCAGCTGGGCAGCCCTGAGGCACCTCCAGGGAATGGAGTTTGACAACCACTGTTCTAAATTAAACTGGCCGTGGTGCAGCTGACCTTAGGAACCCCCGAATGAGAATGACTGCTCTGTGATTGGGTGAAAACCTCAGAATGACTTCAGAGCAGTTGACTTATGCTTTTTGGACAGGGTCTCATGTATGCTTTCAGTGATAAATGACCAGTTTTTTTTCCTGCCTCTCCATGAGGTTGTTCTGTCCTTGGCCTGTGGTTCTCACTTGACAGCTATTCAGCTACAAGGCTCTGTGGGTCAAGCCCAGTGTGTGATCGTTTCAAAGAGTTGAGTTGTTTCTGAAGAAGTGTGTGCAGATCAGACTTGTGTAAATAGAATCACATTTTCTCATAGCTGCTTCCTGGTCATTTGGGATTAATTTTCAAACGGCCATGGTGCCTCGCTGCAGATGGGATTTGTATTTATCCAACTGCTTTCTTTCTTTCCTTTTCTGTCAGGCAGTTAAGAGTCTTTAGCACATTTGGTGGAGAGGAGCTTGGTATTTAAAGGAATCCTTGGGAAACCCTTTGGGGACTTAACCCCCCAAGTTAACTGCTCTGAAAGTTGGAACCTCTGTATATTTAAATCTATTTTGTGACTCAAACCCGAGTCAACCTAAAATGTAGGTGTATCATTTATTTAGGGAGCCTTAGAATATCGTATATAACAAATTCATATTGTTTAAGAATATGTAGCCATCTGCTTAGTGATTTACCTTAATTTTCCATAAGGTAGGACCCAAGACCCTAATGGATATCCACCCCATAGTTCTTTTCATCAGAAAACAAGACTCCCACACAGTGAACTGTTGTATGGTTGAGGACAGAGAGGTCCCTTGGCTTTTATCTCTTGTGACAATTCCTGTTGATTGGTAGTGACTTCCTGGAGCCTTATATTGAGAAGCTTTCTGGGGTAGCGTCTGGGCTTGGTGAGAATGAATGTCATGGTTGGTTTGTGGTGTCTGCTGGGGTAGGGCAGGGGGATGTTACTAAAGTGTGTGCAGCACCTGTGATGCTCCTGGCCTAAAACTAACCCTCAGGGGTTCTGTTTGGTTGGAAAGAACATTGACCATGAACACTGGTCTGTTTTATATACCGTCTGACTAAACAAGGAACCCCGGCTGCCGTGTGCTACGTTAGATATGGGAGGAACTAGAAAGCCCTTGCTGAGGCTTTGGGTGTTTTCCTGCACCTGTTTCTTCCCAATACAGCAAAGGAGCCCTTAGCACAGGGTGTGGCAAAACACGGTGTACCCTACCCCCTCCTGTACCTTCAACTGGCTGGCACATTCATCTTGAAATTTTAGAATCCCAGCCTTGCTTTTTAAGATTTCAGAACCCTGAAATTTCTTATAGTTGTAAAAACTCTTTGATGTTTCCTTGTAATTTAAGTGTCCAGAAAAGTTGACCCTCGCAAAACCCAACCTCTTCCAGGACTTACCTGAGGCATAAGAAACAGAACAGAATTTAGAGAAAATTCCTCTGTGAAGCTCTGCCTGATCCTCACAGATGGATGGAGAATTCTCTGCCCTTGAATCCCACAGCACTTTGAACCTCTTAGATTAACTATGTAGTGCTGTTGGACTTCTTTTTCACTGGGTTCCCTTTCATCCTCCCCATTAGATGATAAGAACCTTTCAGTGAACATTTAATCAGCAAAAGTGTTCCAAGGCCAATGATTATGTTTTGCTTTTCTTTGTCTTCTCACAGTTCTTGGCAATGTTGCAAAGACCCCTTCAAAGACCTTCTAAGACCCTAGTACACATTTCCAAAGTGAATTGTTTCAAAAAGACTTGTTTTTGGAAGTATTTTCAGGGTAAGAATAAAGAGACTGGCTGAGCCATGTTAATCCCGGCAATTCAGATGGAATTGTGTCTTCCATCCTTCCTTGCCTTCCCTACTTCTCCAGGTGTTGGGATTTGAGTTACTTTTGGAAATCCTCAAAGACCAACTTCCTGGAGCTGAATAGTTGGAGATGTTCTGACCTGGAGGCAGGGTATTAAAGGCAGCACTCAGAAGGATTCAATGCATGTTTCATTCACAAACAGCCCTGAATGAGGAAGACTGTGTGAATGTTGTCATATTTCCCAATAATGCACGCTTGGATTACCTTCCTCTGAAGCAGGTCCTGTCTATGCGGTTCTTTTAGGTCAAACACTGTTACGTGCACACTTGCCTGCATATGTTCTAACTGTGGGGCCAGACAAATAAACATGAAGATGGAGGCAAAAATACCTCGATTTGCAAGAAGTCATGGCTGGGAGTGGGGCCCCAGAGAGGAGAGAAAGTGTTGTGGGGAAGTGAGAAAGGCAGTTTCAGCAAGGATGTTTGGAATAGAGAAGAAGGGTCCACATTGCTATCCTGAAAATTGTATAAAATAGCTCTTTCCTGCCTCACTTCCTCATGCCTCCTTTCCTGTTTGCTGAGGAATCTGTGAAGATCTTGAAACTAAAAAGTTGAAAATAGGGGGAAAAAACAATGCCAAAATGAAAATGACATCTATAGGTGTGCCTTGTTTCTTTGATTAAAAGAAATTGGGAGAGTGTCAGAGAATTTCCATGTGACTCTCCTTCAACATATTGTCCCGGTTTTATTCTGTCAGGTGGGTTGTCTTGATGCGACCGTGATTTGAGAAACTTTGAAGAGTTAAAAAGAATAATTTTATTGTTTGTAAGAAATGAAAAAAAAAAACGCTGCGGTATTCAAAAATTTTGAATCTGGGTAACTTATTGATGACAACCAACTAGTCCTTGAATTCTGACAGATAATTTAAAACTGATGTGCCCAAATACACAGGTCACACTCCTGCCTCTCCTCAAACTCACTGCCAGCTTGTCCCCCTCTCTCACCAGGCTCCAGGCCCTTTCTTGCATCGGGAGTCCCTCAGGGTGCTGTTCCCTGTCCTGGAAGGCCATCCGCTCCTACCCTGTTGCAGGCACATGGCCTTCCCTCGTCACCCTGCATTCAGGGTGATCAATAATAAGAATCTTCTTCTTTATTTAGCCTCCTTTTTGCTTCCTTCGAGGCATTCATCCAAATTCATAATTATTTTGTTTGTTTATTAATTTTTGGATTCCCTAAAATGTAACCTCTTTGAACACTGGGACTATGTATGTCCGTTTTACCATAGTATTGCCTGTGGCCAAATGCTGATTGAATAAAGGAATAAGCTTGTGACTCGTATCAAGTCCCTAAATGGAGCTGGCAGGAACAAAACGCACTGGACATTTGCCAGCAGGGTCACTGGCGGGCGAGGCTGCCATCCAAGGGTTTATCTCAACAGCCTCCTTCCCCCGCCAGCAGCCAGCGTAGGTCACAGGTGCCGGTGTGGAGAAGGCGAGGAGCAAAGCAGAGCTCCTTTCCACCGCTGGTCGTTAAAGCCTCGGTGCGCTCCTGGTGATTCAGCGGTGAGATCATGCCTAGGTGTGAGCTCCAGACTGTGTCTTTTTCTGGCAAAAGGTGGGGATGTGGGTCACAGTCACAACTTTTAATATTAGAAAGAAACACCACTTGGAGTCTTTCCTGGAAAAGACGAGGCCTTTTGACAGCAGACATTCAGTGTGCCCTGAAGGCATCTTCTCAGCCAGGCTGGTGCTGCGGTGGGAGGCCCTGGATGGAGACAAGGGACGCAGTGTCTTGGGGTAAACACTTATAACACAGAGTGACAGGCGCCGCTGCAGAGGGAAGGGCGGGTATCTGGGGAAAGCTGGGGGTGCCAGGGTGTGCCTGGGAGGGAGGTCACCCAAGGCTTTCCTGAAGGGACAGCCTTAGCTTGCTTCTCCTTCCTCGTTCCTTAAAAGAGGATTTGGTGACCTCTGCTGGGAGATGAGACCTTCAGCCTGCACTGGGCACTGGGTGTAAGGACAGGGGAGGTTTGTGCAGGACTAAGAAGACTTTCTAAAGTAAAATAGTGGCTTTAAGAGAGAACGTGGAGGGAGATTTGATAAAAGGTGGAGGGACTTGGACCAACGGCAGTGAGAAAGTACAAGGGCTAGAGCGTGGAGAAAGCTGGAGGGCTGGGGGGTGGGGAAATGAGAGGGGTGGGGAAACAGAAATGCAGGCCCAGCCGAGTGGGTTCTGCTGGTTTCTGGGATTTGGACTGGGCACTTCCATTTCCAAGAATTTATTCTAAGGGAACTAACTGCATCTACACACAAAGATGTTCCTTCACTGATGGTAAACACTAGACTAGCTACACACAGGGATCCATGAAATAATGTATGGTCCCAGAATATGATGGGACCATTAAAAATAATGATATAATTTTATTTATATTGATATGGAAAGTCATTTGGGAAATGTTGATAAGTAAAAAACTCGGTTACAAAACAATATTAAAAACATATAAAGGTTTAGAAGTAAACACAAAGTGCTCACAGTGGGGTAGTGAAGAACAATTAGTTTTTGCTTTACAATTTTATGTGGTTCCCCACCCCCAATGAATAGCTATTAAATTTACAACCAGAAAATCAGTGAAGTTCTTTTCCGTTTTGAGAGAAAAAGTCCACAGGGTTTTTAAAGAGATGATTAGGGCTACAGTCCCAATCGAGTAACTGTTAGAAAATGCTGGTGCTCATTCTAGATCCTCCAAGGAGATCCTCCCAGTAGGCAGGGGCTCCGGATCTTGTGGCTTTGACCCTGGGTGAGGAGAAGAGTGCTTCCTTGGGTTTCCTCCCCCAAAATGACCTGGGGGGTAGGGATGTGCTGCCCCTTTAATACTCTAGACTAGGCCTGGGAGGAGGAGGCACCTTCCCATGCTCCCTGAGCTGGTGGTCCTCCATGCTGGCTGCACAGTAGAGTCTCTAGGGAGCCGCAAATAAACTCACCCCTCAGACCAATGAGATGCAACTCTCTGGGGATGAGGCCCAGGTGATGGGCGTGCAGGTGATGCTATTCTGCAGCTGGGGTTGAGTCTCTCCTAATTAGAAGATAATGAATTAAAAATAAATAGCATCATAAATCTGGACCAGCATTTTTAAAACATGCCACACCTGAGCATTGATCTTTTTTTTTTTTTTTTTTGAGTCAGAGTCTCACTTTGTTGCCCAGGCTAGAGTGAGTGCCGTGGCGTCAGCCTAGCTCACAGCAACCTCAAACTCCTGGGCTTAAGCAATCCTACTGCCTCAGCCTCCCGAGTAGCTGGGACTACAGGCATGTGCCACCATGCCCGGCTAATTTTTTCTATATATATTTTTAGTTGGCCAGATAATTTCTTTCTATTTTTAGTAGAGACGGGGTCTTGCTCAGGCTGGTCTCGAATTCCTGACCTTGAGCAATCCACCCGCCTCGGCCTCCCAGAGTGCTAGGATTACAGGCGTGAGCCACCGCACCCAGCCTGAGCATTGATCTTTGCAAAAAGGATTCCTTGGTCAAATACTTCTAGCACTTTCCTTCCTCTAGGAAAATCTCAAAGTCCATGAGCAAATAAAGGCTCTGGGACATCTTGCAGTAAAGAGTTTCTGTTTGATTTGTTTTATTTGGCTTTTCTAATCGTTTCTGATTGTGGAAACTTTTGTCTGGGGTAACCCTTTACCTTGGGTTAGCAGCGTCTGGCCAGTGGCTGGAGTCTTTCTTGCATGCCATAGCGTTTGGCCACCCTGTGGGGACACTTCTCTATAAGACCCTACGACACTGGTGAGACCAGAGCAGATCCCTGGACACCCAGCAAGGTGAAGGGCAAGAGCTCCAGTTCTGGAACCTGGAGTGAGCCCGTTGCCCACTAGAGTGCCCTGGCGTGGGCCGGTGGGGAGGAGACACCCTGGCTACAGAGTCTGGCGTACACAGGAGGAAAATGAGGTCCAAAGAAGTTATTGAGCGCCTTGTTCCACATCAGGAAGCTGGGCTAAAATCCAGACTTTCTGCTTCTCAGCCAGACCCCTCCTCCTCCCTCACCAAGTCAAAGACGTTGCTTCAGGCATTTTATGATCTTCGAATACAGGAACACTGCCATGATTAATGGGAAGTTTCTGCCTGCTTATCCCATTTTGTGTTCCTATCTCCATCTGCCAAGAAGACACCCAAAGCTCTAAGTATCGTTTGGTTGGAAGGAGTGTTTAGAATTGAAGAGCTGCTTTGACACAATTAAAAGCTTCCAGAAGGCCGTTATGGTACCAATTATTTACTTAGCGATAGCAAGCTATTTAAATTTCATTATGGAATAGAAAATAGAGAGATAAGAACAAAATATGGTCAGGCTGACTGTGACCTCAAAACCCCTGCTCCTTTTGTTCACAAAAGATAGCAGAAGCAGAACATTCTGATTCAAGGATCGTTTTGCTAAACTGTGCATTCTCTTAAATGGAATTGTTTCTTAATCTCTTTGTGGGCTGCTAATGGGCCATTTATCAGGGGGTTCCAAGGCAAAGTGAGTCTGGACGAAATAGGGCTACTGATTTGCAGGTGGCTGGACAGTGACTCAGTGACTCTGCTTTGAGCTAAATGAGATTGACAATCGTAAAGTGATGAACATTCCCCATCCCAATGCAAAGAAAGGAATGTTCACGCTCTCCATGTCCTGACACCCTTTTCTATACATCACTTTAACTGTTGAAACTCTCCTTGCTCTTCTCCTGTCCCCACTCAGGGCTGTTCTCTATGGTTATTTTAACCATAACATTTCCAATGACACAGCTTCTCGTTTTGTTCTTCGTATAGGGAGTAGGCCGGCACTGTAGGATATAGCAGGGCAGAGGGTATAGTTCAGGAGATTGTCAAAAGAGGCCTTACCTGAGATATATATACACACACACATATATGCAATATATATGTAATATATATAAAACACACACGTATGTGTTTAAATTGAGGTATAATTTACATACAGTGAAATTCACCCTTTTTAGTGTATAATTTTATGAGTTTTGACAAATGAATCCAGTTGTATAACTACTATCAAAATCAAGATATGGAATGGTTCCACCACTCTACAGAGTTCCCTTGTGCCTCTTTGCTGCCAACTCCTTTCTTCTACCTCCAGCCCCTGGCAACCACGGATCAGTTTCTTGTCTCCATAGTTTTGCCTCTTCTAGAAAGTCACACACAGGGACTCACACAGTATGTGGCCTTTTGAGGCTGGCTTCTTTCACTTAGCATCATACATTTGAGATTCATCTGCGTTGTTGTGTGTGTGTGTCAGTAGTTTGTTTCTTTGTGTTGCCGAGTAGAGTTCCGCTGAGGGCATGCAGCCCAGCGTGTTTCTCCCTTCACCAGTTAAAGGACATTGGGGTTGTTTCTAGTTCTTGGCAATCACGAAATAAAGCTGCTATAAATATTCACACACATGTATTTGTATAGCTATATGTTTTCAGTTCTTTTGAGTAAATATCTAACAGTGGTATTGTTGGGTCCTATGGTATGTTTTTGTATAACTTTATATTTAATTTCATAAGAAATTTATGTTTTAACTTTATAAATAATATATAATTTTGATTTTAATTGTTTTTAACTTTATCAAAGGGTATTGTGCTGAAGTGATCTTTTGAGGATTATCATTTTTTTCACTTAATATCATATTGTTAGGATTTATCCATATCATGACACAGTTTATTCATCTCCTCTCCTATTGATGGGCATAGTGTTGTTTCCAGAATTTTGTTGTTGTTTTGTTTTACTACTGACATTGTTGTACATGCCTCTTCTTGTATTAGTTATTGATTTCTGTGTAACAATATAACCCAAAACTTAGTGACTTAAAAAAAAAAAAAGAATGTGGTACCACGGAAACTCTCGTACATCCTGGCAAGAATGTGAGTTGGCATAACCAACACTTTAGAAAACATCTTGGCATTATGTAACAAATTTGAAGATCTACATATGCAGCAATTCCACTGCTAGGATTATACCCAGTAGAAAAACATGCATATGTACAACAGGTGAAATGCACAAGAAGGCTCAGAGCAGCACTATTACGACAGTCAAACACTACAAATCCATATGTCCATCCACTGTAGAATGTATAAGTTATGGTTTTCACATCAAGAGATGAAATAAATGGTGAATATAAATGAATCACTGCTATAGTCAACAATACAGATAAATCTCATAATAATGATTGAAAATGCCAGTTACAAACTATATACACATTTGTATGAAGTTCAAAAACAGGCAAACATAAACTATAATCTTAAGGTGCATATTTAGATGATAAAACTAAAAAGAAAAGCAAGAAAATAGGTTACTGTAAAAGTCAGGAGAGTGGTTACTTCGGGGAGTGTTGGTAATGTTCTAAGCAATGTTCTATTTCTTGTCCTAAACATCAATTAAACAGCTGTTAGCTTTATAGCAACATATATATATAAAACAAACATTGTTATCTCATGGTTTCTGTGATCAGGAGTCTGGGCACAAGACTGCAGTCCAGGGCTGCGGTGTAATTGCAAGGCTCGACTGGGAAGAACTCACTTCAACCTCATGTGATTATTGGGAGGATTCAGGTCCTTGTAAGTTGCCAGAACCAGGGCCTCATTCTTTTGCTGGCTGTCTGCCGGAGGCCACCCTCAGTTTCTTGTCACACAGCCCTCCCCAGATTGGTAACTTGCTTTGTCCAAGCCAGCAGGGGAGAGAGTCTGCTGGCTTGACATACATTACAATCTTGTGTGATAGAATCACAGAAGTGACACCCATCACATTTACTATATTCTGTTAGTTAGAAGCAAGTCACCAGTCCTGCCCAGTCACAGGGAGGGGATTGCACAAGGTATGAATATCAGAAAGCTGGGATAGTTGGGGCCATTGTAGAGTCTATCTGCCTCACTCACGTGCATATGATTTTCTCTTGCATTTATACCTGGAAGTAGAATTGCCGTGTCCCAGGTACTCTGTTCCTAATAATGCTTTTTACTTAAAGACTGTCTTTTCGGCAGTAAATAAAGCCAGGCCAGCTTTCTTTTGATTAACATTTATGTAATATCTCTCTTATATTCTTTCCCTTTGAACCTTTGCATATCCTTATATTTGAAGTATTTTTTTTTGTAAATAGCACATATCAAAATTTTAAAAATAAATTTGATCTGTCAGCCCTGGTGTTTTAAGTGGTGAGCTCAATACATCTACCTTTGTTATAATAAATGATAGACATGGACCTATTTTTATCATTCTAACTTGTTATTTCAGTTTGCGCCGCTTTTTGAATGCTTTCTTCTGATCTTTCTTTTATTTGTAGTAATATATGTGTTATCTCCCTAATTTTTCCTAATAATGTAAAAATTTAGGATTCCTTCTCCCTCCCCTGTCCTATTATGTTGAAATAACCTAAGCCTGTAATTCTGCATTATTATAGATGTAATTTCTCTTTTTCTTTGGCCTCAGCTTGATTTTTATTTTTTTAAGCAACAGAGTTTATCAAGATATTTGATTGCCCTTGTTCCACAAATCTCTTGCAGAACCTACTGGATTTTTCTCTTCCATAAGTACTTCAATCAAAAGTGTTTACAGTGTACATCTTTCTGCAGTGAATCTTGTACACTTAAGCATATTTTTATTTGAATCTAATTTTGAATGACAGTTAGGTTGAATATCAAATATTAGGTTCCAAATTCTGTGTCCTTCAATTCCATGAAAACATTACTCCATTTTTTTTCAACCAGTATTGCTGATGTCAATCTGATTCTTGTTCTTTTGTATGTGGTCTGCTCTTTTTATGATAGGTTTCAGAACTTTTTCTTTTTTAAAAAATTGTTGAACTTTATTATAATACACCTAGGTATGCATTTTTCTCTATATTTATTCTGCTATTATATATATGAAAAAAATGGATCTCTGGTATGTCCTCAAATATTTTTTCCTCTCCATTTTTTCCTTTCTTTTAATGGAACTCCTATTGCCTGGATGTTAGTAACTCTGCATCTGTCTTCCTTATCTTGTAGCTTTTCGTTTATATTGTCTATTTCTTGGTACTTTTCTTCTACCTTCAGGGATATTTTTTCAATCTGGTATTCCAAATTACTAATTTGTTCTTCAGCAGTAACAATTCTGCTTTTTATTTCTATTATTATATTTTTGTTACTAACAAAATGTTAAGTTCTATGAGTCTAGTTATGTTTGTTAACATAATAACATTATCTATTTGATTCTTTTCATGTTCTTCCTATTAATTTTTTCTTCCATTTTTTAATATATTTATCAGGGTGATTAAAAAATACTTGGCCCATCTGTTCCAATATTTCTGCTTCTGTTGGAATCTGTAATCCAGGAGGTGATTTTCATTTTGCAATGGCCGTGCTCCTCAAATGTCTTGTTATTTTGTTTTGTGTTCTCATTTTTTCCCTAGGGCACTGGCTCCTCAGGCAGTACATTTGGGGAAAGGCAGATCCAGTGTTAGCCCCAGTGAACTCAGGCATGGTGGTAGCCCAGCTCCAGGGCAGAGAGCCCCGAAAATTACATACAACTGCTCCTTATCCCACAAAATAAGCCCTCAGGTCAGGTGTTCATCTTTTGTTCCCCATAGAGAAGGAGATTTGCAGGAGACACTCCGAATTCAGGGGTTTTAAATCTTGGCTGCACATCCAAATCATCTGGGAAGGTTTTAAAAGTTGTGATGCCGGGGCCATGCCCCAGAGCAATTTCATTGGAATCTCTGGAGGTGGAATCCAAACATCTGTGCTTTTAAAGCTCCCCAGGTGATTTCCATGTGCAGCCAAGTTTGAGACCCACCATCAAGACCCTATCGTCATTCTCCAGCCCTGGGAGTTTGAAGGAAGAGATGTGGAAATAACTTCTGGAGATAGGTTGGTGCCTCCTGGTTTTTCTTTTCTTCTGAGGAAATTTGGATCGGATTTCTATGTCTTGGCAGGTTGGGGTACAGGCACTGTTCTCCCCAAGGTGATCTTGGGTGGGGTAGAGGAAGCAGGAACAGAATTCCATCAATTTTTCTAATTTATCTTCCTATACCCTGCTTGGCTGATTCCTGCATTCCTGTCCTGATTCCAGGACAAAGCCACCAACCACCCCACCAACCCCAGTCCAAAACAATCCCAGTTAATTCAGGGGCTTCTCACAATTTTATTTTCTTTACTTTTCTAGTCCCTGTGGAGTTTTGGGGGTGGGGGGTGGTGAGAGGTGGAGTGAGTATCCAGCAGTTATGTTAATTCAGCATTTCGGGCTGAACTGGAGCTACTCAGGGTGCAATCCGTGGATCAGAAGTGTCGGCCTCACCTGGGAGCTTGTGAGAAATGCAGAATCTCAGGCCCCCCCGTACCTATAGAGTCAGAATCTGCATTTGAACCAGATGACCAAAAAATTCCTGAGCACGTTAAAGTTTGAGAAGCGTGCTTTACACAGCAAAGATGCTGAACCTCTTTACTCGGTCAAGATGCTTGAATTGAATTAGGCACCTTTTTGACGATGTACCTCAAAGTTTGCTCGGTCATGTTGTCCCTATAAAATGTTGATTTTTGGTTGTTTGATTTAAGCTTTCTCTGCCCTAGGCCAGAATTCAGCAATGCCATATTTGCCTGCCATGCAGATGGATTTTTAAAACAGAGTGCTTTAGTTTAAGAAAAACAGCTCTCTAGTAGCACCATCTACCTCTCGGCTGTCGTACTCATCACTATTGCAATTTTATATTTGCTGGTGGGGACACTAGGTTGATATCTGTCCTGATATGGTAAGTTCCAGAAGGACCAGAAAGATATCTGACTTTATTAGCTGTTGTCTCCCTAATGTTCAGTCCAATGTATGGCATACAGCAGGTACTTAATAAATGTTAACCGAACGAGATAAATGACTTCAGTGCTTGTAGAAATCTACTTAATTGATGGCTGTCTATTGAATGCTAGTATGAATGAATACACCTGTAACATGTTCTTTTTCTAAAAAATGTATGTAGTTTTGGGGATATGTTTCTTCCATCCTTACTATTTCTTGTCATTAATAGTAAATACAATTGCTTGAATTTTTAGAGTCTTATGGTTAATTTTTTAAAAAAACTTTTGAATGCATGCTAGTATAATATTTAAATAAATACTGATATTTAGAATTTCTTAATTCAGTGTTTACATTTTTTCCCTATAAAACAAAGCAAAAATATTGCTTTTAGGGAATTTCACATCTTCTTGGTATTCTTAGGAAAGAACTAATGTATTTATGATATTAGAAGAAAAAGCAAAGGAGTAAAGAGGCCCTGGCAAGTGCTGGGCGTGAATCCTATTTGACCTGTTTTTGCTTTCACTCTCCTCTCATTCCTTCCCACCCCCACGTAGGCCCAGGCAGCAGCCCAGCCAATAAATATTAAATCCATTCTTTCCCTTCTCTGTTCTCTCTGCCCAATATCCAAAGAAGCATTGACTGTGAAATAGTCTGGCCTCTCATCAGACTGAGAGAAGTGGGAGGGAAGTGTGCTCTGGCTTAACAAAAGCATCTGACAAAAATATAATTCTTTTTCAAAAAATTATTTGTTTATTTTTAGAGACAGGGTCTTGCTATGTTGCCCCAGTTGTCATGAACTCCTGGGTCCAAGTGGTCCTCCTGCCTCAGCCTCCTAAATAGCTGGGACTACAGGGGTGCTCTGTGCCCAGCCAATTCGTATATTATGTAGGGTGTATAAACAGGCATTTAAATAAATTATTTAATTCGAATATTAAATTTTATTGGTAAAGATAGAGCATGCATTCCATTATACTGGATGCTGATGTCTTTTATAGTTATGGTTCCCAAAAGACATATGGTTCTCCCAAAATATAATCCAACTTCTATAACTTTGAATGGGCATCCAAGTCCGCTCTGCCGTGTGTCCCCTCTCTTTTTCTCCCCCCAACAAGCCTGATTACACAGACATAATAATTACACAGGCAGCAGCAGTAGACAATTAAAAAAACAGATTTTTCAAAGATCTTGCCCAGCTTTTCAATAGAAAACTTGAAATAAGGTATTTTGCTTTAAACTTGGTGTAGCTAAAGACCAAAGACCAAAGTGATGTCTATGACTGGGAGAGTCTGACTAATCACTGAATACTATCAGAGAGTTAGTAGCACAATACGTGTTTTTTGCTTGTCAAAGGTGATGAAAGATATGCAAGCAAAATTATGAGAATGACATAGAAATGGTTTTGTTTTGAGCATTGCTAAGCTTTAAAGCAAAGTAACTTATTTCTATTTTTTCATAAAATGTTGAATTGTAAAGTATAGAGAGTATCTGAAAGTGTTTTAATTTTTTAATCCCTGAAATGTGGAATTTATCCAACAAATAAATGTAGACCTTACCAAGACATTTGGGGGCTGCACTTTCATTTATTGTAATTAGTCCTCATATTTCAAAATCAGTTGCAAATTCTTCATTGCATTAGGGAAATATTTAAAAAAGGAAAAGACAACAAATTATTGAGTTCCAAATGAAGGCATTTCTTTATTCTTTCTAGAGAGTAATTATTAAGCACAATAAAAATCTAGTTGAATCTCATTTCTACACATCATTAAAGAGTTCTTGAGCCAAACAAACAATGACCTTTTGTTGATGAGACTGTAAAAATTATTAGTGCGGAAAAAATTATCATTATTTCAGGGAGGACGTCGTTACATTCCCACCTCCTCCTGCTCTCGATCACTTTTCTTTGCAGGGTTGGGGAAAATAACCGGATAAAAATTGATTTCACCAGCAGAGGTCACCCTTTCTCCTTTGTCGTTCCCAATGAGTGGCTTAACTGTGATTCCTCAGTCCAAAGAAACGCAGTTTTCGGCTTGAAGCACAGCCAGAGGGCTGATGGAAATATATGCATCATTCACACCCGCTGTATTTTCTTCCATACGCACCGTGTAAACGTATTACTCTGCCTGGACTCCTGCGTGGATAACTCGCATACATATAGTAGGAACCATTAGGTTATGTGTGACAACCCTACTCTGTAGTTAATCCACTTTGTCAAGTATTAGTTTAATGCTTACTGGTGCCAGCTCAAATTCTGCCCAGTTCTCTGACTCATGGACCAAAGAGTAGGTTTTCGTAACCCCCTGGAGGTGACTGGCATAAGCCTTCAGAGAGAATGCCTTGGTGAGTTTCCGCAGAGAAAAAAGGAACGTTGGCCAGGTAGAGAGCCCAGTACCAGGTACTGCAAGGTAAGCCGCAGAGGTATAAGCCCCAGTCCCGGCTTCTGCATTTAGGTTTGTTTCGAGAACAAATGCTTATGTTTGTAGTTCATTTGAGACTCACATCGGGCCACAGAATGAATTTCTAAATGAATTATACACGAGTGAGGGATTATCTCCGCAAGGCCAGGGGTGGGGGATAGAATTGCTCTGGTCCTGGTACCCTGTGCCGGGGAAAGGGAAAGACACTGAGCACATGTCTGGCCAAATCCAAAAATGGATTTCAGGAATTTCTTTTCTCTTTCTCCCATTAGGAGGGAAATAATTGGCGTTTCTTGGAGTCCCTGGAAAAGTTGGGCTAATTGGTTTTACAATGGTTAGTGAAGATCTTTTCTAAATTAAACTCCCTCCCTTCTCTTTCTTTTCTTTTTTCTATAAACAGAAGTTCTTGTTGACATTTTAGAAGTTTAAGGATGCGGTGGATCTTGGGGATTCTCTGAGGCTGCTGCTCTTCCCCTGGGCTCCAGATGGCACAGTCACAGTGTGCAGGGGGTAAGGTGGCATCTCCTAAAGAACAGAAATGCACTTCTCCCATGCAGGAAGCGGGGTGGCTGAATGGCCATGACGACAGACCCCCAGGAGATGCATCCCGGGAAGGACGTCACCCTCTGGGTCCTCCTCTTTCTGGTTGCTGGGCCTCTTGCCCTCCCGGCTGGTTCTGTGCTGGGGCACTGGCCCCCGACCCACCCAGCCTGCCTTGCGGAAGTCTGCTGTTGCCAGCTGGTGCTGACTTGCCGGAGAGTGTGGTTAAATAGGAATTCTGCGAGCTGCTTGTTCAGCCATTGGTAGCTTTAATCAGCCTTGGTGGGAGCATTTACAACATAGGAATTGGCAAACCCTGCAAATCAATTCCCCACAACCCCGCTGATTTACCAGCCCTCAGCTTACACGTCCTTCTCAGTATCAACAGAAACACACCCACGTCACCTCACTTTAAACAGTGACAAACTTTGGACCTTTTGACAAATATTTACTAGGGAAAAAAAGAGAAAAAAAGTGTCCTCACTTTCTTCTCCTCCTCCTTCAAAAGCTTTGAAGCAAAAGTTCTCTTTATCAAGTACAGATTTCTGCTCTTAATTTTAACCAGAGATTGCTCAGAAGAGGCAAGTTGTCCCAGCTTTCGGCACAGTCTGATTCCTTTCCCTAAGCCTACACTTGGCCTAGATGATTCCCCCCCTAATTTCCTTTTAAAACTCCCTTGTTGTCGTCATACTGCCAGCTCTGACTTCCTGAAGGCAACTGTCCCGTGACATTGTCCTTGGCCTCAGCCATCAGACTCTTTGGCCCGAGAAGGCATTCCAGGTGTTCAGGCCTGCGTGGGCTGCCTGCTCCTCCCAGGTCCGTGAGGCTGTTTCCTGTCGCTCCACGGCCCCATCCTTGTCCTCCTTGACAGGGGGGTCTGGATTCCGCGAACTCGCACCTGCGCCGCTGAGGCAAACGCCCAGCAGGAGGGGAAGGTCCTTCCTTCACTGCCTTCCCCACCCGACACTGAGCACTGCGCTTCCCCACTCTGAGGAAGGACAGCTGAGGTGGTTTGGAGGTGGCATGTGAGAAAAAGGACAGGATTCCGGAACGAAAGGGCCAGACGTGTTGTGAGGAGGTTGCCCGGCCCTGCTGGGATGGTGTCATATTTTCTGCCATAAACCACTGCCTCATTCTTATGACCTTATTTAACCTGAATTACCTTCCTAAAGGGCCTGTATTCAAATACAGCCACACTGGGGACCAGGACATCAACACATAAACTATGGGAGGACACAATTCAGTCCACGACAAATGGGAACTGATTCTGTTTTAAATATATTTACAGTAAAAAGAAATATCCTCACAATCCACTTTAATTCCCTCGTTCAGATTTAACAACTCTCTCTTGTCCGAATTCTGCCCCAGGCAGGTGGATCCATTCTTTCTCCTTCTCTGTTCAGTGGGGAGGGCAGAGAGCGGATCCCAATTCCGCATATCCGTGGTTTCCTTCTACACCTATCCCTCGAAGTTTCTCCACTCAAAATTAATTTTTATTCACTCAAATTGAAATAATAAGCATTGCAGCAATTTAAGGAGAGGTACACGCAGCCGAGTTAAACAAACAGGGGAGGGGCTTTACAACTCTCAAAAGTGAGAACTTCTATTCCTCCAAACACTCATGAGACAATCGGGTTTGCAAATCACCATGACTTTATCCCTTGTCCTTTTCTTCTTTTCCAACAAAGTCCTTCTCCAATTCCTGTTTCTTCCCCTAGCAGTTGAGGACCTAAAATAAGTCAGGGTGGGAGTCAGACAGCACGGCTGCTTGGTTACTCCTCATTCCTGTTTAGTTTTTGCTTCCTGAATTTAGGTTTCGTGCCTCTCTGGGAGGGGGAGCTCTCGTGCTCGTCAGATGTCCCCGTGCCCAGGCTGCCCCCGAGCAGGGACAGGAGCTGGCGGATGTGAGGGGCGAGAGGGTGGCACCGGGGAAAGAAGTGCAAAGCCGAGTACACATCACTCTTCCGTGTACATTTGCATTTAACGGGAAACTTCTGGAAGCAGGATGCCCGACTGCAAAGAATGTGAGTGCCTGCGAGGAGGATTTCAGGCGGGTCCGTGAGGGAGATGTGTGTGGGTGTGTGGGCACTTTCTCCCAGTCACACCATCTAGACCAGCATCTGCCTCTTCCCCTGTCATCTCAGAGGGGCTCGGAGAGCGGGGCGGGGGCTGGGACTGAGCCGTGAGAAGCGCTGGAGGTGTGGCTCTGTGTTTGTGACACACACACACATCCCCTAGTCTCTGTGTGGGCTATATCCGGATTTGGGGTTACTCTGGCCACGTGAGGCCCCAGGTGCACAGGCTTGAAAGGAAGTGGGCCTGGGCCAGGTCAGGGGTGGGGCTGGCAGTTGGTAATCGGGTGGTGGCCGCCCTTCCCCCAGCGGAATCCTGCATCTCAGGACTTCAGAGCTGGGAGGGAGGCACCTTAGAAGCCCCCCCTGAGTGTAAGCCTTTCATTTCACAGATGAAATCACTGAGGGCCGAGAGGGGTCCTCCCTCTTTCTGGGCTTGTCAGAGGCACTTAAGAAATACATGTTGACTTGACACGACCCACTGTGAAATAGGCGTAACAAAACTCCCCCGTGGCAGCTGCGTTAGGCTGCTGCAGCTGGGAATGATTTGTCCCTCTGTTGGTCTAAGCCTAACGGTGGGAGCGGTGGAGGGGCATGGTGGGAGCCTTTTCAGGCTTTGGATGGTACAAGCTGAGGCTTTCAATCAAAGCCTCCTTTCACAAACAAACTGGAGTTTAATAGGATGTCAGAGCTGGAAGGGACCTTGTGAACCATTAGGATCACCTCCTCGCCACCTCCGCTGTCCCAGGTTACAGGTGAATAAACTGAGGCCCAGAGACGGAGAGTGACCTGGCTGGTTAGTTGCTGGCTGAGCTTGGCCTTGAGGCCAGCACAAGGCTTCCAGATCTGTGTTCTCCCGGCTGTGCCTTGGTGCCTCTCTTGGCAGCAAAGTGCAGATCTGAGATGGACTGTGTTGCTTGGATTCGGGGAATATGTGAAACGTAACGAGGAGGAAAGGCAGGGCTGCGCGCTAGGTGTGGCAGGGCACAGCCTGGTTCTCCTTTGTGCGCCATCTTGTGACTTACAGTGGAGCGAGAGTTACTGTCCCACCAGTGAGACAGAACTGTATAAATTAAAGCTGCAATGAACTGTCTGCTGAAGGTGTGAACAAGGCAGATAAATCCCTGGGAGCTTAGGAAACATCTGCTCCTTACCTCGAAGGCAGAAACTTCACCATACAGCAGAAAAAGCCAGGACTGGAATCTTTCACTTTCTCTGACAGGATATGTAACGATTGGGCCCAACCTTCAGGTCCAGTCCATGCCGAGGGAGATGCTTTGAACAACTGACTGGCTTCTCCCTTTCTCCTTTAGGAGTCTTGAATTTTCCTGCTTCTGCCATGCCCATGTCCTTGTGCCGTTACACAGTCACAGAGAGTAATCTTGACCTGGTCAAGGCCTTCCTGCTGAGGCTCAGTGGAGGGTAGGTAAACTGAGTCAAGGGGAGGAAAGACAAGAAGGCTGCCAGGTGGGAGCCAGGAGTTGGGGCAGGTCACCAGGTCTTAGGCAGAATCCCTGGTGAGAGGTCAGGGTCTGGGGGTGGGTTTGGGGGGCTGGCGATGGGGAAGGGGCAGATAGCAGTCAAGAGTTGGGGTCAAGAATCCAGGAGATCTGAATTGGATTGCTAATCTGATATCAGAAATCTGGACTCAGAAGAATATGAAGCAGCACCATGATTTAGGCCTAACACGTGACATGTTGACTTCCGGCAAAAGGAAACGGTCTTAAACACAAGGGTGGCAGATAGGTGATTTGCTTACTGATCCCAAACGAGTGGTGATGCTGTCTGAAGTGTGGTGTGTAGGAGGATCAGAATCCTTGGCTGGGTTGAAGGGTGATCCCCTGAGGATGTCTGCTGAGGAGAAAGAAGCGTCCGTATTCTAATACTCCTTATTCTACCCAGCCCTGGTTTGCAGCTTGTACCTACGTACCCTGTCCACCCATAATCTTTCCATGTTCTGAACAGGTGCTGTGCTGCCCTGCCTGTCCACGTCATAGAACTGCCTTAGAGATGAGCAGCCTCCTTTAATTTGCTCTCTGGTGTAGAGCCTAAGGCTTGTTCTCTTTGTATACTATTATGTTCAGATGTTACATGTATTAAATCTCTTTTTTTTTTTTTTTTTTTTGAGACAGAGTTTCACTTTGTTGCCCGGGCTAGAGTGAGTGCCGTGGCATCAGCCTAGCTCACAGCAACCTCAAACTCCTGGGCTTAAGCGATCCTACTGCCTCAGCCTCCCGAGTGGCTGGGACTATAGGCATGCGCCACCATGCCTGGCTATATATATTTTTAGTTGTCCAGATAATTTATTTCTATTTTTAGTAGAGATGGGATGTCGCTCAGGCTGGTCTCGAACTCTTGACCTCGAGCGATCCACCCTCCTCGGCCTCCCGGAGTGCTAGGATTACAGGCATGAGCCACGCCCCCCGGCCTATTAAATCTCTTAAACAGGACATATTAGGTAGTTTCAAAACCTAGACGCTGTGTTGGGCGTGGGCCATTGGTTTTGTCCCTGTGTCTCATGTTCTCTCGGAGGAGAGTGAGTGTCATTAGTGAGGAAGCAAGGTGGTCCACGCCAGGCTCCTCACTCCAGCCCGATGGACTCTTACCTTTGTAGACAGTTAAGAAGCGAACATTAACGAACAGTTTCTAAGTGAAATGAACTCTGTTAGGCACAGCAGACCATCACCTCATGAGGCGAGTGGTGACCCGGTCTCTGTACTTAGGGGGCTTCTACCTTCGGGATTACATATGGCAGGGGAGGGAGGGGAACGCAAGAATAATTTAGTTCTTAAGTGGTCCTCAAGTGGCTGGTGAGAAGGACCAGTGCAATGGATAATTTAGTTCTTTTGGTCACAGTCATATGGACAGAGTTTTGCTTAGTTGGGGTAGGGGAGCGGGCAGGGAAAAATCCATATATCTCCTCCTTCCATTTTATCTGCACATATGAGATTGATCAGAGTTGCAATTTTGAGCTTTTTGATATTTCTCCAAGGGCTGGTGTCAAAACCCACTCATCTAGGAAATGTGTGTGTAGAGGTAAGCACCTGGGAGTTAGGACACCTGGGATTGGACTTGGGTGTTTCTCTAATTGCTTCATTGTATGACTTTGGGCAAATTACTTGATCTCTTTGAACTTCAGTCTTTTTTTGGTTTGTCTTTTGTTATTTTAAATCTGTAAGGTGGGGCAATAATGTCTGCTTTACCATCTAATAGGATTAAAAGATATTAACATGTGTGAACGTGTTTTGTAAATTGTAAAGCACCAAAGAAATGCAAGAGTTTCTTATTATGATATTAAATATGAATAATTGTTGGGTATAAAATGTATACCTATTGTATTAAAATATGAAAAATAGGGCCTTGTTTGAATGGGATAGTCACTCCATATTTTATTCACCAATCTAGAATCCATAATAGCTTTCTCTTCTTTCCATTCTTTGGGGATGCCAAGATCCCAATCAGTCAATGGTGAAAACCCGTGAGCTGTTTTAGCAAAAGTAGAGAATTTTCCCCTCCCTTCTGTGGGCTGGTTTCTTTGTGGGGAGAAATTTGCATTTTAAATGGGTAAACAAGTGAGGGGAGCAATCGTGGACTGAAAACCCCAGCAGAGTTAACTGACCCACACAGGCCTTAGTCTCTTGGTTACCTCATCTTAGCCACCTGGGCCAGCTGGCCCAAGGAATGATGGGTGACTCCAAGACAAGAACTGAGGTGAGTTGTTGGAACTTTTTTTTGAGATAGGGTTTCACTCTGTTGCTCTGGCTAGAGTGCAGTGGTGTCATCACAGCTCACTGCAACCTCAAGCTCCTGGGCTCAAGCTGTCCTCCTGCCTCGGCCTCTTGAGTATTTGGGACTACAGGTACATGTCACCACACCCAGCTAATTTTTCTATTTTTTTTTTTGTAGAGACAGAGTCTTGCTCTTGCTCAGGCTGGTCTTGAAGTCCTGGCCTCAAGCAATTCTCCTGCCTTAGCCTCCCAAAATGTTGGGATTACAGGTGTGAGCCTCCAAGCCTGGCTTGAAACTTTCTTTATTCCGGCACCTGACTCTCTTCCCTGCAGCTTTGGCAGGACTCAGTTTTTGTCGCTAGCAGACGTTAGGTCAAGGAGTTTCACTGCAAATTCTTTTTAGCTAATTTGGACAGAAGAAGGCATTGTCCCATTTGAGTTCAAGGCTTTGCAATTTGGAGCAAGTGCACTTTGAGCTCAGAAGATCAAATGCTGTGCTAGCAGCTTGTTTTAATGTTCAATTTCTATAGTTAGGGGAAAAAAGGATTTCAAATGTCATTTGCTGTAATGATTATCTCCGGTGAAGGATTCTATCTATGATTATTTGCTTCAAAGATTTAATTGGCTGAGGCCTGTATATTTGATCATTAACAAAATGGTCTCCTCTTTTCCACCACGTTAATGATATTGTTTAATAAACATGCAGCTTTGATTTCTTCCTGGGCTAGGTTGCTATTTTTCTGGCACTGAGAAGTGTTGGTTTAAGATTCACCACATATGAGACATGGTCAAATTCCATTTTGGAAAGCTCCGAGCTGGGGGCTGCTCAAAGAGATGGGGCTGGAAAGAATATTCTTGGCCCAGCTGTGGGAAGCAGTTTGTTTAAATCAGAATGAACCAAAGAGCTTGGCTCATGTGGAAACTTTATACCTGCACCACATGTTTTAGACACTTCTGAAAAAACAAACAGCTCCATATTTGCAATTACAAGGTCAAAAAGTCGCATGTTGGCCCCAGTGCCAATTTAGCTAACTGAGTCCTCAAACAGTTGGCACTGATGTTGTTAAATAAGAGTATGTTGTGGCCACTTAACCAATCTCCACACCTGGAAAAAATAAAAATTAAAACAAGAAAGAAAGCAAAGTGAATTTGAAACCAGGCTGTAGTGACAATGCTCAGATTCTGAGCGCCTAAGCTGTCTCCACATTCCAGACTCGGAGCCCTATTTGGAAAGCACGCATCTTTATGGGCAGATCTCCTTAATCCGTATCTCAGGGGCAAGATTAACACTGTGTGATACCCCACATGGACCTGGATTTCTGGAAATATGTTCTCATGAAAAGTGTCCCACTGACCATGTCGTCATTTTCTTCCTCCTCTGTCTTAAGCCAGCTGGTTTATCTCCTGAAATTCAATATACTTCTCCTATTTTTTTTTCAGATATGTCAATGCACAAAAGAGGCTCATGAGAAGAAACAGCTGCACCGATACCAGCAGGAGCTGCTGCAGCTACAGATTTGAGGCGTGCACCTGCATGGAGTTGGGTGACTGGAGATTTGTCAGGGAAGGGAGTACTGTGGAACACTGGGGCTCTAAAGTCAGAGGAATGGATGGCTCCGGGGGTGGCACACTGGATACCCTGCTGCTCACCTGGAGGTGATGGGGTCACACCTGACTTGAATTAGTCAAAAGGATTCCAGGATGAGGGTTAGTTGGTCGTTTATGAATGAAATGATTAGCTGGCTATAACAGTTTCTAACAAACAGATTGTCCACATCAATGGCATCTATTCATCAAGCCACAAGCAAGTGGAATCTCTGTAGCCCTCACGGCAGGAGGGGCCAGGATTGATGAGACTTAGAAGCATCCTGTTAAGACTTCACATAGACGTGAGTGAGCTGGGAGGCACTGGAGGGTTTTGAACAGAAGGGTGACTTGATCTGACATATGTTTTAATAGATTCACTCTGTCTGCTATGTTGTGGATAGCAAGGGAGCAAGGTAACATAATCAAGGTAAAAAATAGGATGGTGGCTTGGAGTATGGGGGTGTTGTTGCTGAAGGTGGTGAGAAGCTGTTGGATTCTGGGTACATTTTGAAGGTAGAGCCAATAGAATGTTCTAATGGATTAGAATCAGAGTGTAAAGGAAAAGGAGTAAAGGATGCCTCTGAGGTTGGGGGCTTGAGCAACAATGGACTGACTTTCCAGCAGCTGGGATGGTAAAGGGTTTAGAGAGGAACAGATTTGGGGGTGGGAGAGCATCACGATGTCTGTATTGGTATGTCTTTTAGACATCCAAATGGAGAGGATGAGTAGGCATTTGGATCTATGAGTCTGGAGTTCAGAGAGAGGGTCTAGCTGGAGATAGAAACTTGAGAATCATCAGTGGATATGTGAAGTTTAAGACCAAGGCGCTGGATGAGAAGGTCAGGGGAGTGGGCCATATAGAAGAGAACAGACCCAAATGCTGAGTCCTGGGCCTTCCAGTATGAGGAGGCTGGGTAGATCAGGAGGCATCCATAAAGGAAAATGAGTAGGGATGGCCATGAAGGAGGAGGAAAACTGGAAGAGAGTGGTGGCCTGAAAACTAAGCAATGAGAGTGAAGAGAGCAACTGTGCCCAGTGGTATGTAGGATGAGCACCGAGAGTTGGATTTGGCTGCATGGACATCACTAGTGACTCGACAAGAGGAATTTTGGTGGCATGATGGGAGCAATCATCTGATGGGAGGGCATATAAAAGATAATGAGAAAAGAGGATTCAGCAAAAAGGTATGGACAACTCTTGCAAGGATCTTTATTATATAGGGGAGCAGATAAATGGGTTGGTAATTGGAGGGAAAGCAGAGTGAGGAAAGTATTTTTCTTAAGATGAGAGAAGTAATATGCTAATGGGAATAACCCAGTAAAGAAGGGAAATTTTGATTATGTAGTAGAGAGGGGAAGGTTGTGGGGGCCATGTCCTTGAGTGGGAGCAGGTGGAGAGGCTGCCTTCTCTAGGAGCAAGATGGTCCACCCCAGGAAGTGGGGGAGGCAGACTTTATGGGAACAGAGGCTGGTGGGCGGGCAGTTCAGTGAGGTAGGCGGCCAGGTGAGCAGCTGAGAGTAAGGATGGGAGAGAAGGTACAGGAAACCGAGAGAGGGGGTGGTTGGCTGGGAGGGTGGCAAGGCCAGAATGAAGCGTGATGACCGGCAGCATGAGGACCCAGTTGAGGTCATGGGTACAAATTACAGGAAGACGAAGGGGTATGGTTTTATGATCTTCTCCAGCTACCTTTGGCTGTGGGGTGCAGGTACAGAGTGGGTGGAGACTTGGATTTCAGGGGTTGCCAATGCAATGCTACAAAACAGGACAGGGGCACCCTGAAGATTTCCTTTTTATAGATAATTTTTTTCATTTTTTCAAGACAAAAATATTGGTTATGGACTTGCTAAACTATTTAACACACTATTAATGGGTTGTGAGCCACAGTTTGGAAATCACTGATTTAAATGGCATATTTATTTATTTTTCTTCCTACTGGGCTTCTTAACATAGACACAACCTCAGTGAGGGTTTCCCTGAAAATCCATCAGGCACTTGGTGAGTAGCCACGATGTGCTGAGCACAGTTTTCAGTGCTGGGAAGGGAGACAGACAAGGGGTAAGACATCGTTCCTGCCTTTGGGGTGACGAGTGGGTGAGGACCTGCATTAGGCATAGGTTGGTAGACACTTGAGCTATCCCTATCTCGTTAAACACCTGGGTCAGATTTTATTACTCAAAGATGGCACCACAGCATTGGAAGGATGCTGAGGGGGCCAAACACCACAGATGTTCACCTTAATGTCGGTCTTAGAACACCTGTTCTCCACATGTGGTCGGATCACCTGACCCTAGGACTGTCATTTCTTTTAACCCAGGCAGTAAACTCTATTAATGCATCTTAAGATGCTGTCAACCTTTTAGGCAACCTTGTCAAATTGTTGGCTCAGGCTGAATTTTTGGTCAAACACCACTCTCTGAGACATTTTAAAAAAACCTTAGGTCTCATAAATTTCTTATTTATACAGTTGTCCCAGGTATCCTCGAGGAATTGGTTCCAGGAACCTCTGAGGATACCAACATCCACAGATGCTTAAATCCCTTATATAAAAATGCTGCAGTATTTGCATCTAACCTGTGCACATCCTTCTGTATACTTTAAATCATCTCTAGATTACTTATAATACCTGATATAATATAAATGCGATATAAATAGCTGTTATACCATATTTTTAATTGTATTATTTTAATTGTTGTGTTGTTATATGTAATTGTTTTTTTCTCCCAAATATTTTCCATCCATGATTGGTTGAATCTGAGGATGTGGCCAACTGTATACCTGATTATTTTTTCTTTGAATAGAACGAGTAGAAAAATGCCCTTTCTATTGGAGGGTGGGGACTGTGTGTTTTAGAGCTGTAGACACATATTTACTGTGTGGGGATAAAATCTTGGTGCTGGTTCCCTCAACTTTGGTTTATTTCAAAACATATGGCCTTGCAGGAAGCAAGCCTTGCAAGAGTCTTTGATGTGAAGAGGAAAATATTTAATTTCTTCATCCTTTTGATACTATTTTTGGTTTTTGATTCCAAGGGAAAATGAATTAGGACAAAGGTGGTATATTCAAACCCATCTTCTAATCATATTTTAACTCAATATAAAAGAAGTTCATTTTTCTCTGTGACAGTCAATGTTTACGGTCCCAGAAACAGCATTTTCATTCCCTGTTTACGGTTTGGATGCTTTGTGCTAACATACTTGTCATGGATGCAGTTGAGTTTGCCTTTCCAGGCAACAGTTAAACCAGCAGGAGACCACTTGTGTGCAATTTGTTGGAATGAAATCTACATTTTGGGATTAGATTACTTAGTAGTGTCATTTTGCGTTGAGTCGACTTTGTGGGTGGTCTCCAATAAACCCTGCATGTACAGCAAGTGTCAGCCCTGATTATCTCCAAGCGAGCTTGTAATGACTGCACAGCTTGCTATTTACAAGAAAAAACCAGCTTCCCTTACTTTTAATTCAGGGAATGCCAGGGCATGGGTGAACCCCCACAGAAGGGTAGCAAAAGGCCCATTCAGGGGCCATTCTTGGAGCAGTGCAACTTAATTTTCTGCTCTCTCTGGAGATCAGGACAATAGCCACAAATGTCACTTGGAGCTCACCGATTAGGACATTTATCTGAAGTTGTTGTTTTAGCTCAGAATATATAAGGACTAAAGGATTAGGTGAAAAGGATAGATCTGACATTGTGGAGTAAACTATATGGTTGGCTTAAGAATGAATATGTCCAGTAAATAACAAACTGGACCATGGTCTGGGCCATGACCATGACATTCTGCTGGTAGCAATTCTCAAGGGCAGCGGCCCTCAGTCAGGGAGTGATTTGGCTTTTTGGGGGATATGTGATAATTTCCGGAGACACTTTGGTTGTCACTGCTCGTGGAGTTGCTACTGCATCTAGTGGATAAAGGCCAAGGATGCTGCTAACTGTCCCATGATGCACAGACCTCTCCCCTTCTGTAACAAAGAATTATTGCACCCAAAACGTCAGAAGTACTGAGGTTGAGAGACTCTGCTCCAGGGTATTGGTGAACTCTTGACTTTCCCAATCTTCTTATTTTCCTTCGAAGTCCCCTGGTCCGCTTTGATTCCTTCTGCAACCCTGCTTGCCTGGAGTCCTCCTGGTACCAGAGCCAGAATATTCCAGAGTCCTGTAGTGGAGAGAACACCAGCTGTACAGCCAGACAAATCTAGGTTAAATCCAGCCTAATGCCTTCAGGTTGGGCGACTTTAAGACAAATTACTTAATCTCTCTGAGCTTCAGTTTTTTTCATAGCTGAGACAATGGGGACTACAGTTCCTACCTGGCTGGGTGGCAGTAAGGATTAAATTTATGTAAATTTATCAACACTTGGTCTGCTAGGTAATGGATACTTCAAAACATTTTTATCATTGCACCTCCTTGCTTGCAACTACCAAAGTTCAGTTCTCCCACATTTAGAGATTATTCCAGCAATTTCTTTTTATTGTAGAAAATTTAGAAAAAAGATAAACAAGTAGGAAGAAAAATCTAAATCGCTTGTATTCTTATTCCTCAGAGAAAATCACTGTCAAAGCTTTTCATATATGTGTTTCTGGACCTTTTTTTGTGTGTTATGTATGTTCTTGCTGTGGATACTGTCTAGTGCTTGCTTTTTAGACTTAATGATGTATTAGGAACATCTCTCCATGTCAATAAATATAGATCTACATCATCTGGATCATCGTTTTAAGAAGCTGCCTAGTGTTTTATTGTATTGATGAACCATAATTTATTCAGCCAATCTCTTATATTCTTGGACATTTAGATCACCAGAGTAAGTCTTTAAAGCCTGGAGAATGCCTTGCTTAGGCTGTTTGGACTTTATTGCTGGTAGTTCTAGAAAGCCACTGCCTCTCTGTGCCTACTTGCTACTGTACAAACCTACTCCACCTGACTAGTTCAGAGAGGCAGCTCTCCCCACAGGACACGTGCTCCCTGCTCCCACTCTTTCTGGACTGCGTGTTCCTGCTATGTGGGGCAGATAGTAGAGGTAGTGTTGTTTTCTTTTTATGACAAGGGTTCAAGCTCTGGGGTCAGACTGTCTAGGTTCAAACCCAGCTCCCCTGCTTGGGCCCGTGACCTCACCTACTTCAGCCTTAGTTTCTACATCTGCGAAATGGGGGATGCCAATCGTGCCTGCATCATGGAGTTGTTCTGAGCATTAAATGAGGAAGGCTATGTCAGGAACTTAATGTCAAGGTCTGGTGTACAAATACTCCAATACGTTTTAACTTGTATTAGGCAGAAATGACTGTCTGACAATCTGAGTGCTTTCTGGAAGTCTTTCTCCTGTTACTCGGAAGTCCACGTTGCTGTGTGTAAATTACTATCCAATACTATCGAGTGCCCCTGCCCTGGAGCAGCAGCAGCTGGAGTTTCAAGATATCTGTTTGCTGCCTTTCTGGGGGTTTTGTTTTTAATTGCCATGTATTATTTACGATTACTATAATGAAGAACCATAAACTTAGTTGCTTAACACATCAAAAATTTATAATCTTGCTGTTATGTAGGTCAGAAGTCCAAAATCAGTTTTCCTGGGCTTAAATCAAGATCTTGGCAGGGCTGTGTTCCTTCTTGAGGTCCTAGGGGAGAATTCATTTCCTTCCCTTTCCCAACCTCTAGAGGCTGCTGGCAATCCTTGGCTTGTAGCCCCACACCACTCTAACTTCTGCCTCTATTGTCACATCTCCTTCTTTGACTCTGACTCTCCTGCCTCACTCTTATAAGGACACTTGTGATTACACTGGGTCCACCGTATAATCTAGGATAATCTCTCCATTTCAGTGATCATGACCTTAATCTTATCTTCAAAGTCCCTTTTGCCAAGTAAGGTAACGAACGTATTCACAGGTTCTGAGGATTAGGAGGTGGACATCTTTAGAAAGCCCTTATTCAGCTGTGTGCACACCACTTTTGTGACTCACCCTTTTCAACTTAGACATTGTTGGTTGCTCAGGCTCTGGGTACACCTGGCAGGTATGCAGCACATCAGCATTACAGAACCATTAGCCAGCTATAGACAAAAACATTCACCCATGACACCACTGTCATCCCTGACAAATTAAACTACTTTGATCTTTTTTCCATGTTCCCTTCCAGTTTTGTCCCCATGAACATATCATTTAAAGAGTTGTAATCATAATGTAGCTATCATTTTGCGTTCTGCATTTTCCACTTAGCATTAATTATATCATAAGCATTTTTCCATGTTGTTGCAAAGTCATCGTAATTATCATTTTTAATGATTGTATAAGAATTCATCAAGAGGGGAGTAGATTTCTTAACCCTTGCTCTGTCTTGGGGCCTTCATGACTCCTTTGGTCTGTTTCCCCTTTGAGGTTGCCTCTGAGGGCAGGTCCTTCGGCTCTCCTGTGAGCGAGTGAGGGGAAGCCAGCGGCAAGAGGGTAGAGGGAAGGAGGAGCAGGCAGAGGGAATTGAAAGCAGTCTGCTGTGCACACATTCACAGCTAAGACTCCTAATGGCAAGAACTGGAGGGAAACCTGGAGGTTACCTTGTTAAGCCCCTTTCACACTAGTGACTAGTTTTGAGAAGACAGTTCTTTGGAATGACCTTCCGTGCCTAGAATGAAGGTGGCTGCAGGAAACTGATTGCAAAAACAAGTTTATCCTATCAGTTTTCACTTCCCTAGCTATCAGAATCAACTCCCAAATGCTATTCTAAATTCCATAAACATAGTTACAATTTTTGTTAATCAAATATTTAGTGCTGATTAGAGCTAACATAACCTGAGAGGGTTTTAAGTGTGACAGTGTTTCTTAAAGTTCTACAGTGCCAGGCCCACAAGATGCTCTATAAAACAAAAGGTTGCCTTGACAATGTTTGGAAACAGCGATGCTGCCTGCTACATACCCTTCTTGGATATTTGCTATGTCCATTCCTATAGTCAATGCTCTGAGAAGTCCTGCAGGAAGGAAAACTGCTTATGGTTGACCCAGTATTTCCCAAGGCTGAGGGACCCTTTCATCACATGGAACCTCCACCAGTTGGTACCTACTTGGGAAAATGGAAGCCTGCTAGGTAATTCAGAGAGCATTGAAGAGAGAGATCTAGTTTAAAAAGGTGAGGTGATCCTGAAATTCACAGCTGCAGGAAGGAGCTACAACCCCAAAGTGTGGACATGGAGTTATAGCACCTGAGAACGCACTTGTTTCTACAATCCTATGGGTAATTCACAGGGTACTGATACCACCACGGGGGATGCAGAGTGTGGTGGGACACAGCAGGTGCTGGGAGAGCTGGGCAGGTGCTGAGCCCTGCCTGGGAGGCAGGAAGAGGCTTGAGCTACGAGTGCTGGATCTGTGCAGAGACCCTGGAGCCCACAGCCCTCTCCTACTCCTGGAGGGGTGTTACTCTCTGTGATCGGCAGAATTTTGGTCCCATGATCTCTGCCCCCTGGTAACATGCGCATGGATAAGCCATGTGATGTGGAGAAAAGGACTTTGCAGATGTAGTTAAGGCCACTAATCAGCTGACTTTCTGATAGGGAAAGTGTCCATGGACCCAGTGTAACCACGTGAGCCTTATCAGTAGGAAAGGAAGGCAGGATGGGAAGTTAGAGAGGCTCGCATCGAGACAGGGCTCAAGGCGCCACTGTCGGCTTTGAAGGTGGAGGGAGGAGACGGGAGCTGGGGAATGTGGCAGCCTCGGGAGCTGGGAAGGCCCAGCCGACAGCCAGCGAGGACATTCAGGGACCTCACACCCATGGCCTCCCAGAATGAGTCTGGAGTCCATCCCCCTCAGCGTCTCCAGATGACAGCCCAGGCTGGCCCGCACCTTGGTTTTGGCCTTGTGAGACCCTAAGCTGAAGACCCAACCGAACCCCCTGGACTCCTGACCTGCAGAACTGCAAACTCATAAACGGGGGTTGTTTTAGGCCACTGAGTTGTGGTAAACTGTAGCACAATAGGAAAATAATCCATCCTAGCATCTAATTGCCCGCCACACCCTCGCACTTGCAGGATCTAACTGGAAGCCCACCGGTGAGGGAGTCTGGGAAATATAGTTTGTGGGGTCCCAGCTCCCCGCTAATCCAGCACAGAGGGGTGGGCGTGAAGGCCGAAAGCACACGGGCAGGTCTCTGGCAGAGCATTTGTTGGCATTTGGTGGGACGAATATTAGAAAAACCACTTTGGGGAATTGTGCCTTACAATACAGTGGAGCTGGATTTTTTACATGGGTGCTTTGAGACCATCCATAAAATGAGCAAAGAGGACATATTTATGCCAATTTTATGAGGCTGCCAAAGGGGCACAGTAGGGTGTCGTGGAGAGAGCATAGACTGGAGAGAGGAGTGACCCTGCCACTGACAACTTGGGTGGCTTCGAGTCCCCTGCATACCGGGCCTTGTTCCCCCTGTGCAAAGTACAGGAAGCTCACGAGAGCACCCTCCAAGCCCCTTCAGGCTCTAAAGTTCTGCTACTTGGGGAATAACTGTATTCTTTTGAATGTTTGTGGATTCTATTTAAATGGTTGTAGTCATATCTGTGATTGATTTGATGCTGAATTCTTGATTAGCAACAGAACTCCCAATCATGAGATTGTTGCTAGGGAAAATTATGATTCAGTTTGCAGTCATCTGCTTGGCCATATGGGAAAGATGGGTGGATTCAACAATGAGCATCTCTGGCCCCAAGTGACTCTAAGGGGCTGCAGTGTGGGCCGGCGTGAGATTGATTTTCCTTGATAGACAACTGGTGGCCATGCTGTTACCTCTGTGTTGCTTGCTGTAGGGAAATCAGAGCAATGAATCGTATAATCCCCAGTTTCAAGGAGCTTCTAGTCTAGTTGAGGAGACCAGATGAACAGGAGGAAATGACTGGATAATGATAGCAATGAGTAGAGGCATGCTTTAAATTGCATCACAGGTTTATGTCCACTTCCTGTTACTGCCATCACTGGGCTTTTAATAAAGGAGGTCTTTCCTTTCATCTTTCTGTGTCACAGAGAGAGGCACAACCCTCTGAGCAGCAGTGGCTCAGAGCTGGCTTTTACTGGCCTTTGCATTCTTGCTTGGCTCTTGTTGGGAACTGCACGGTGAATCTGTGAGCATCTTTCATGACAGTTTCCCGCAGGGTGTGAAACATAGCTTGCCACCCACCTTGAACAAGCTGTTTTTTTTTTTTTAGGCATTTGAAGGTAAAACAAAGTACCCTGCCATTAATGGAAAGCTAGAATTTTCTATCTGCTTGTACTTCTGACAGGTTGGTTGATGCTGTCACTGGCTGTGTGTGCCTTTTCAAAATGCATCTATTTAGCTCATTATTCCTGGGTGGATTAATTCCTTATGCTCCTCTTTGACATGTTCTTTACTGGCACCAACAAAGCAATGATGCCATGCTCTCTATACAGCCCGATTCTGGGGGTGTTGCCCACAGTGTAGAAGTAACAGCCCTGCCTTCCAAAAACTTGCACGTCTGCATGGGTGGCTGAATCTTTCATTTTGTACCTGGATGTTCAGGGGTAATGGAGATACGACCTCTGAGCTTTAAGCCTCTTTGATGTTAGAAGCACCTTTAAACGTTGCATGTTCAATGTTTCTTTTTCTTTCCTGGGACTGTGTTGTTTTGTAAACTTTCAAAATGGGGCAGGGAGCAAATTTTGTCTTATCTGTGTAAGGGGTGTAAGAGTGTAAGGGGCTGTGACATCGTGGGCAGTGTCCTTCTTCCCTGTACCAGCAGAATGCATGGGATCGTGGGGGTTTTAGAGCAGGCAGGGACTCGGTCATCATCTCAGTCACCTGTTCAATCCCTCTGTTTTTCGGAAAACAACCTGGAGTCTGGGAAGAGGAAGTGACTTGTCCAAGTTCACAAGACGGCTTGCCCCCTGCCTGCCCTCACCCCCTTCTGCAGGGCTTTTCCATCTCACTCTCAAACTCTGGAAGGACCTTTCTTCTAATTCTTCTCATTTTCAGAAAAGAAATTTTTTCTCTCTTGACCGCTAATATAGAACTTTGTTTTTCCCCACCAGATGGAATATAATTTTGGAAATATATTTTGAAAAATGAAGAGCATTATACCAATGAAAGAAACCCTTTTTATTACTACTTGAAGGGTTAACGTCTAGCTAATCACAAATAGTTTCCAATATTAGGTTTTCTTACAATGCTGACTTTATTAGTCTTCCTTTCAGCGTCTCCACTGAACAATGTCAAAGAATGCCAGCCGCGGCAATAAAACCCACACCCCCTGTCCCCTCCCCTTCTGTCTGGCAAGAGGTGGGGTGAAATCACAGGGTGTCAGGCAGGCTATAAACATTTGAGCTGCTTTCCCTCAACTTTTGGGAGGGCTTCAGGGGATGACAGGAGGACAAAGGGTTGTCATGTAAATTACCATGCAAATTGCCACAGTGTTTGAACTTAAGACACCTTTGCCTGCCGCTGAAGCTCAATGAACTGGAGCTTCCCAGACTCCCACCAAAGAGGAGACGTGAAGTGCCTTCCAGAACTGAGCCTCTGAACCACCTAAACAGCCCCATATGCTGGACTCTGGCGAGCTCCTGTAAATACGCTTGAGCAGCTGCTAAAATACGACAGCCCAAAAGAGTGTGCCTAAAGGTGTCCCCCTGCTAACCTTTCAGCAGGTTTCCTCTTTCACCGCCAGTCCTGGCAGGACAGCCCTGAACAGTTCCGTAGTGTGATGCCCTGAGTATGTCTTAGAGGCACAAGTGATGCCCACGATATTTAGGTAGGGGACGTAGCTGCTGTGTTTTTCTTTCTTGTTCCTGTCTTGCTCCCTCCCTTCCTCCTGTGTCATTCACAGGATCAGTGCTCATGCGGGAGGTCTCCCTCGTCTTTGAGGTCGGCATGCTTTGGTACATTAGTCCTGTCCCTGAGCCTGTGACCAAGAAGCATGCCTTGAGGGTATCTCCTTGTGGCAAACATCTCTGGCGTTAGTGTTTTGGCTTGTTGCCTGCGTTTCCCCCGGCTACGTCTGCAACTGGGAGGGCTGCTATCCACATCTGGAGGTGGTGGCGGCTGTGGTTTCTGACTAGGGTTGACAACCACAGATTGTTGGTTTGCTCAGAGCTCTCAGTTTATCTGTTATTTGTAGGAAGTGACTCTATGAGAACACAACCCTATTTTAGGGACAAATAGAGGACCATGAAAATTCTGAGGAATTTCTATTGTTGGGAAGCTTCTAAAGAGCTATGAGAGATAGGCTTGGTCTTGCTCTTCACAACTCAGTGTCCATTGTGACGTAATAGTAATTCACTTTTTTTTTTTTTTTTTTGAGACAGAGTCTCGCTTTGTTGCCCGGGCTAGAGTGAGTGCCATGGCGTCAGCCTAGCTCACAGCAACCTCAAACTCCTGGGCTTAAGCGATCCTACTGCCTCAGCCTCCCGAGTAGCTGGGATGACAGGCATGCGCCACCATGCCCGGCTAATTTTTTGTATATATATATTTTAGTTGGCCAGATAATTTCTTTCTATTTTTAGTAGAGACGGGGTCTCGCTCTTGCTCAGGCTGGTCTCGAACTCCTGAGCTCAAACAATCCACCTGCCTTGGCCTCCCAGAGTGCTAGGATTACAGGTGTGAGCCACCTCGCCTGGCCAGTAATTCACATTTGGAGTCTTTCTTTTTAGTGACTCTAAAGGGTACATAACACCCACAGTTAATATTTATTGATCTTTATGTGCTAGGCACTGAGCTGAACATTGTGCATATTTTATCTCATTGAAATAGGACCAAAAGCTTTAAAGGTAGGCATCTTAGGGGTCCACAGAGAAACAGAACCAATAGGGTTGTGTGTGTATGTGTGTGTGTGTGAATATATCTGCATCTATATCTAGATCATTATTATTATTATTTTTAAAGGAATTGGTTCGTGCAACTGTTGGGGCTGGCAAGTGTGAAGTCTGCAGGGCAGGCTGGCAGGCTGGAGAGAAGAGGGAAGAGTTGATGCTGCTGCTTGGGTCTGAAGGCAGCCAGGAGGCAGAATTCCTCCTTTCTTGGGACACATCAGTCTTTTTCCTCGTAAGGCCTTTAATGGATTGGATGATGTCCACCACTTTATGAAGGATGAGCTGCTTTACTCAAAGTCTACTGATTGAATTGTGACTCTCATTTAAAAAAATACCTTGATAGTGACATTTAGACTGGTATTTGACCAAATATCTGAGTACTGTGGCTGAGCCAAGTTGACACATAAAATGAACCATCACAGTTGGTATCATTTCCTTTGTGCAGGCAAAGGAAACAAGCCTCGGAGAAATGAATTCACTTGCAGTGTAGGTTAAATAATGGCCCTCGAATGTGTCCATGCCCTGCTCCCCAGAACCTGTGGATATTACCTTATATGCCAAAAAGGACTTGGTATACGTAATTAAATGAAAGATCTAGAGGCAGGGAAGTGGTCCTGGCTTATCCAGGTGAGCCCAAGGTAATCAGAGCATCCTTCCATGCTGGATAAAGGGTGAAGGAGATCAGGGTCAGAGGAGAAGGGGTGAAGATAGAGGCAGAGCCTGGAGTGCACTTTGGAGGAGGGGGGGCACAAGCCATGGGATACAGGTGACCACTAGGGCTGGAAAAGGCAGGGACCTGGGTTCTCCCCTAGAGCCTCCGGAAGGAACCACCCTGCCACACCTTGGTTTTAGCCAGTGAAACTGATTTTGGACTTCTTACCTCCAGACCTGAAAGAGAATATACATTTGTGTTGTGTTATGTGACTGAGTTGGTGGTAATTCGTCACAGCAGCCATAGGAAACTAACGCACACACCCCAGGCCACCAGTCAGTAAGTGGTAGAGGTGGGTTTGGAAGCAGGTCAGGGTGGGGATAGCCTCACCCATAGGACGCTATCAGCACCATCGGCCCTGCCGGTCTCTCCCAAACGACCGTTCCTGACCCCATCTCTCCTCTCTCCTCCCTCAGTCCTTGTCCAGACTTTAATCACATGGCTACAACTTTATATTAACTTCTGTAACCGGGGACAATTAGTCATACAGGAGGGAGGGACTGGGTATAGGAGGCCAAAGGGTAGTGAAGACAGGATCCTCTATTTATTGGGGTCCTACTATGCAGCAGACACTTTATAATTACTGTGCTTAGTTCTCCCAGCCTCTCTGGAAGGTGGGTGCTGTTATGTCATAGTTGAGGAAACTGAGACCAAGAGAGGTTAAGTAACTTGCCCAAGGTCACACAGCTAGTGAGTGGCAGAGCTGAGGTTTCAACCTAGACCAGTCTGAGGCTGACACTTTTGGATTCTGTCTTCACTACACTTGGCTTCTCAGGAATCTTTATCACAGCGCAGCAGCAGCAGCAGTAGGGGAAAATGTTGGTGAAAATTAGAGAGAGCTGAAGACCCAGCCTCCCTGTGTTCTTGCTCCCATTCCCGGAAAGCTCCGTCTCAGGTGTACAGGTTCGAGTCCAGGGCAAGTATGGTCTGCACCCTTAGGCGGGTCGTTCTCCTCCAGTCATGGAGGAATGTTCCCCTGGGGATTCCTTCCCCTCCAGGCTCCGTGGCTGCCCTTGGCATCCGGTGATGCAGCGCCTGGCCCCCTCCCTCCCTTCTCTCCCCCTACCTCTTTTCCCTTTCCCGTTGTCCATTGCTGCCCTTCCCCTTTTATTTTTTGATTTCGGCCCCCCACAGAGAGAGGAAGGGGAGCTGAGGGTGAGTGATGCTTTCTTAAGAGATCTGGCCGGACTTCCTTTGTCCTTGTGAGTTAATGTGCCAGCTCCTGGGGGGGGGGGCAGGCCTTGGTCTGTCACCTCAGGGAGCTGGGCACCCAGTGGACACTGGATGACCAATCAGCAGTGACTGGAGACATACTCCTGCTTCTGAGCTGAGCTTATGACTTAACAAAACAGGTTATCAACAACATTGGGCTAAAAATACCCATTTCTTTGCAATAACTTGTTTTGGCAGTTATAAATACTCTATGAAGTCAGCTTGGAATGTGCTCTAGCAGCTCTCAGACAACTGAATATTTCAGATGCACACATTATTTTCTATGCAGAATCCAACATGAGATTTCCAGCCAATTCTTTGCTATCCTGAGTAATGGAGAGGAGATTGGGAGCAGATCAAACCAGTGAATAATCAGTTTAGTGCAGGGTTATGGCCTAGGTTTCCGAACTGAGAATCTTACTTTGGAGTAGATGCTACTAGAAGAAACATTCAAGGAAGTTTTCTTTGCCTGCCAGGTACCCCTTTGCTCTTGGGTAGCAGAGAGCTGAAGTGAGTGGTCATGACTCCCTCCCTCCTCCTCCCTCTTTCTTTCTTCCTTACTGCTCCCTCCCTCCCTCCCCTCTTTCCTGCCTCCCTCCCTTTTTCTTTTTTCTTTTTCCAGACTGTAGTGGAGCATTGTCTGAAAGGCTTTCCCTCCTTTTTTCATCCATCCACGTTTCAAGTAATTATTGAGCACCAACCTTGTACCAGATACTTTGCTGTGTGCTGGGGTCATGATAACAAAACCAACAGGTTCCACCGTTTATGATTTGCTGTGATGGTAATTAACAAGAGATAAAGAAATAAGTAATTAAAAAATGTGATCCACACTTTCAGAAATAACCAGGAGGAACGGAGAGAAGTGGGGGTGGGGGCGGCATCTTCTCAGAGCAGGCAGGATGGCTTCTCCGAGGGGTGGCACTTTATCTGAGCCCACCTGAGGGGGAAGGTCGGGGATGTTTTGAGCAGAAGAACCAACCGCATACCGAAGGTCTGGGAGAGAGACTGACTGGTTTGAGGAACTGGCTTGAGGCATTTTTATGACATTTTCACCAAGAGCTGCGGTGGGCTGCCTGCCTGGCACTCTGGGCCCCAGAGTGCCCTGACTCTTCTGCTCCTGTCCTCTCCCTCCCTCCCTCTCCTCTGCACAAACACCACTTTCCCCGCTGTCACCTCCCCTCCTCCTACCCCACCACGGCCAGTCCACCCCAGCCTCCCATTACCTTTCTGTCCTCAGCGCTGAACCCACCACCCCTCCCCAGTGATATGCCAACGAGAAAGCGGATACTGGTTCTGATGAGCCCTCTGCACCCCCACTGCCTTCACCGTCACACTCGTGTAAGATCTTTGTGCACACGTGCCAACATTTCGCTAGGATGGCTACAAAGTTAAAGGTGGATCTACAAAGTTAAATGTTATGTACATTGTATTCGGTTGAACCATATAAAGTTTTTGTAAGTCAAAGATAATTGACAACTGTCAGTTTCACGTGGTTCAACCAAATGCAGTTTAATTGAAATTGCCAAATTGCCTGTAAACATATTGTATCAATTTGCTCTCCTCCCAACAATTTATAAGGGTATCCATTTCCCTATGCTGTTGCTTCTGTTAAAATGATCTGTGTTTTAAATGTTCTGTGACTCCGAGGAGGGAAGAACATTTTCATTGTGCTTGTCAAGAGCCGCATGGCAAAAGCAGTCTTCTTGTGGGAGCCAGATCTCCTTGGCACAACCCACAGAAGAAGGGCAGGGTTGCTGCTGGGCGGTGCCCAGATGAACAGAGTGACCCACCAGGTGGGCCAACTGCAGGCAGGAGAGGGGCTTGGTTGCATTTTCAGGTGGATTCTTCCTTTCACTCCCTGGACTGAGCTGTGACCCCTAAGGATGAAATATGAAGCCATTCAGCTGAAGCCAGTTGACTCCGCAGCTTGTGGCTATGGAGGTCGCCTTCACCCCTGTTAAAGCACTTGCCTTGGCTGGTGAAGGGGGATGACAGGGACTGAATGCTTGGAAGGATGACTGGGCATTGCAATGGCTGGCTCCCCACTGTATTGCCAGCTTTGCTCTTTCAGGGTCAAAGAGCTTTCTTGCACCTGCTTCCCTAGGGGGATGGGGGTTGCAGGTGTGGGTAGAGAGGACCATGCAGGTGGTGGAAGGGACACTGGATTAGAGGTCAGGAGACCTAGTTTTGAGACCCTGATTTGCCCATTAGGGCAATGTGACTGGGCCATTCACTTCATCAATCTATTCCCCAGGTGCCCCATCTGGAAAATGGGGACAAGAGGGCCTGCCCTACCCTCCTCCCTCCCCTGCCAGGATTACCACAGTGACGCCGAGTCTGCAAAGGCATTTTCAAGGCACCGTGTGCTCCGCAAAATCAAGGCTTTAGCATTCAAAACTCAGACTAGAGAAATGCCCCCTTTCCAGGTAATTATTCAGTAATTATTCACATAAGAAGGATTTCATTGTTTTGTTTCATATATTCGTTGCAGTTGATGGCCTTTTAATAGTGGCATTGAGTTTATGTACAGAAAGGTTATTCATTTTAAGATTTCTGGGCCTTAATTGTTATTTGTTTTGCTTGGTTCCAGTGCGCTATAAATTAGTGATATGGACAGAGCATATTTGTCTTGGCACCGTGGTGTATTGTCTATAGTGAGCACTGTTTGGCCTGGCACCAGCCTGGATCTCCCCATCTGTTTCTGATGTTTACATTGTTAGAGATACGATAGACACATAGGACACGGCCACATGCAGAGAGGGAACTTTTTCCACTCCAGTGCATCAAACAAGGTCTGAGCCTGTAATAAGCACAGCCCTAAATTACACTTGAGCCTGCTGACGTCCAGGCCCAGCCCCAGCCCCTGCAATGGGGGATTGATTGCTTGAGCCCTGGGGTATTCCCTCCCAGGAATGCTTTTAGTGGGCTCAACAGCTCAATGTTGACAAACTCATTTTTGCCATTTGAAAAGGGAGAATTGCACAAACTGCATTTCAATTGGTATTCCTGAGCGGCTCCTGGAATCCAAGGATGGGAAGGATAAGGCATCAGTCTCAAAAGAATCTCAGTGCCCTGTCCTCGGGGCAAATCTGTCCTGGAGGCCAGGGACCTGTGAGGGACTGGTGTTTTTTGGTCAGCTCTGCTTTCGTAGCAGCAGAAGAGAAGATATTTCTGTGGACAGACTGGTCCTCACCCCCAAGCATTCTCCCACATGGTCACCTACAATCCACTAAAGTGGGGGCCTATATCTTTCTGTGAAGAGGAGATCTTAAATTTTCCTCATCATATGGGAGCCAGAGAAGGAGAAGAAAGGAGGAAGAGGGTGGGCATTTGGAGTCTGAAGAGAGCCTGAATTGCCTGTAAAGCGCCTTCCTCCTCCAGGGCTGCTGTCTAACTCATCTTTGATCCGTGGCACCTGGCACGTGGGTCCTGGCAAGGTGTGGGGCAGCCAGGCAGGCAGGCCAGGCTTGCTGAGCAACTGGCTGCTCTCTGAGGGCTGCTTTCATGGTCCCCTTCTGTCTAAGGCACCCTCCTCCTTGCTGGCCCTGGTGCTTATGCTCCTCTGCTCTGTGATGTCGAGTAAGATCCCTTCACTCACCTGCCCAGTGGGAGGATCAGGCTGGATAATCTCCCAAATCCTTTCCAAGGCTAATACCCCAAGAAAGGAGGACATAGGACCTTGATCAAATAAAAATGGCCACACTCACTGTTCCTTTTTAATTCCACCATCTTTCCCCCCACAGCTGTGGCTTCTGTTGGGGTGCAGTGGTCAGGGAGGGGCATGGGTGAATCTGTTGCCCAGAGATCCAGAACCTTTCCTTTTAAACTGGGCAGCCTCCAGCAATCTGCATCTCAGTACACGCATCACCATCTGGTTCTGGAGGACAGACACCCAGGAGCCGTCCTTTTAACACCTTGCTTGTCTTTGCTACCATGCCCACCTCATCTGCCACCTGGTCCTAGTTAGCTTCTAAACCTCTCTTAAATCCAACCTCATCTCTCCATTTCTATCCCCCCAAACCCAGCACTCTGCCCATACCAGCCCCCCCACCCCTACCACCTTTCTCCTGCTTCCTTCATTTTGCTCCTGGATGACTACAAATGCCACCTGACTGGTCTCTGCACACCTGCTCTGCCTCCCACCCTCTCATTTAGATTCCACACAGTAGCCAGAGTGATCTTGAAATTCAGATCTGACTCTGACACTCTTTCTCTTAGAACCCTTTGATGGCTTCCCACTATTCTTAGGAAGAAGATCAAAGTCCAGCCCTGGCCCACAAGCCCCTGCCTGCCTCTCCTGCCTCTCCCCACACCAGGTCTCTCCTGGGGCTCACTTACCCAGTCAGTCTGTCCTTCTGGCTATTTCATTGCATGCCCCACGACACCCTCTGTCACAGGACTTTTGAACCTGCTTATCATATGTCACAGTTGCAATTTTATAGCTGTAAATGCAATTATGTGATTAATATCTGTTTCCTTTAGACTGCTAGACCTAGGAAGGCAGCACTGTGTCTATTTTTGCTTACCATTGTATCTCTTTGCCTATCATGGTGTTTGGCACTCAGTAAATATTTGTTGAATAAATAAATGAAGAAAGGAAGGAAAGACAAGTGTAAACATGCCTCGGTCAACATTTGTGTACTCACTTTATTGGAACACATTTAGTTTTTGATACTAATTGATAACTACTAACATCTAATAAGAAGAAATTTTACTTGGAAAGAGCCTTGTTTTGTATATTTTATTAATCAAAATTTTAATATTCTAAGGAGAATCAAGATTTGCTCCATTGTAAAAGGTCCCATATGGCTTTAAGAATTAGTTTTAATAAAATGATGAATGGCTCTTCACTTCATTAACCAATGATCATTAATTTTAATTCCTATGTCTGACACCTGTTCCTGATCTTTGTCCTTTCAAGTGTAATTAAAATAATTGTAAATATGCAACCATCATTGAGCATTATAGGGGATTGTACCGGGTGGCAGCCACTCTCCAGCCAGTGAGACTGTCTTTCCTTGAGGGAGGGGCCACTCCAGCTGAGCTCAATCAGAATGGATTGGGGGAATGGGGGAAATTGGGGTCAGAATGGGGGAAATGAGTTGGGTTGTGAGGGAAAAGAGTGGGGCTGGTCTGTGGGAGGTGACCATTCAAAGAGATGGCTTGAAGATGGACTTCTCACTGACACGGCCATGAGCCAGCTCCCCAAAGAACAGCTCTGCAGCTGTGGCCTCTTTGCTTTCTGGGCCGTGTTTGTTTTAGGTGCATACTCAGAAAATGGTGGGATTTCAGGGAGATGGAAAAGACTTCTTTCTCACTCACCCCCCCAAAAGAGTCTAATCAAACAGTCTTGAGATTCCTATAAGAAACAAAATGTTCTTTCTTACAATGAGAAGGGGCTATAAAATAAAATGCTTTTGGAAGTGAAGATATTTGAATTCCTACTAGAGTTTAAATGCCTGACATGAGCTCGTTTCCTGAGAGGAAGCTTTAACATGGGAAGGAACCTAGGTACCTAGAATAAGGAAAAAGACATAGAAGGGGAGGCTTAACAATACTCTGTTACCTGGGCATTTCCAGAACTCTCATGTTTCATACCTTAATATGCCCTTGTCAGAGGGACAGGAGACCCCTGGGGCAGACAGCATGTGGAAGGGATGACCTCTGGGGTGAGAAGCTTGGTTTCAAAGCTGTCCCTGTGCTCAGTGCTAGGCTAACTCATGGGAAACCCACCAGTGGTGACTTTCTCTATGTCTGTAGGAATCCCAGTCCCTGGGACACAGGAGAAAACGCCTCCATCAGCTGGGTTGGAAACCCCAGCAGAGCTACTCTCTTATTAAATCTCTCGTATCTCTTTCTGGGAGAAACAGGCTCTATCGTAGAGGAAATAAAATTTTTACTACACTGGGGAAAACTATGCAAGTGGAGTGTTTTCCACATACCTGGGTCTGAATTGTTACAGGGAAATTTTATTGTAATAGGGCCTATGATCTCAGAAACCAGGTTTTTATCCGGAGGCTATTCTACTTTTATAACCATATCAAATCAGTGGAACATATGAGCTTATGATGATTTTGTTTCTCGGATCTGTCGTGTTTGTGAAACCAATTTCTGCTCTTAACACAGGTTCAGCCATGACGTTGTATCAGGATAAAGGAATGAGCATCTTCCTCCCTCCCTCCCTCCCTCTGCCCCCCCTCTCCAACTAAAGGAAGGGTTTAAGAGTTTTCTGGGGACAGGAGAGTGCGTGCTGGTGATGCTACTCCTGGGATCAGGGTGGAGAAGACCCCTGCATTCCTGCCACCTATCCGGCTTCCATTCTCCCCACGCTTTGGGAGGGGTGGGTTGGGGACAAATGGCTCCCTGGTCACAGCCCACATGTGGGCAGAAGAGGTGGCTATGATGCTGTAATACCTGTGAAGTACAGATTTGCTGCAGAGGAGTTGGTTTGAATGATAAGAGGCATAAGCATCTTTTTGGGGCCTCTTCCCTGTTGGAAACAAGGAAGCTGTAACTTTTCTTGACTTAAAGTGGCTGCTCGCAAGGAAGCGACTTAGTTATTTTCTTCTTCCAAAGTGTGACTTTCTCCATCAATTACCTTGCAAATCTTTAATCTCAATGTTTAAAATATTACCTTTGGATATCTCTAGGCCTGCTGTATTTGATGGAAAGGGACAATTACTTCTGGCCTTAAAATCGACTGAATCTGAACCTGTATTTGAATCTTCCTTTAACACCAACACCTTGTAATACGTGAGGCATCTTTTTTTTACAGTTGGTGGGAGGAAAGAAAATTCTATATGTAGAAAGTTGGATGGCGAGGTGGAGAAATAACTACATTTTTCTTTGCAAAATTGTATTACAGTATATTTAGCTGTATGCTCTGGATAAAGAAAAATAGTTTTTCTATGAAAGGTCAAGTGGGAGGAAGGAAAATGCCGCCTCCTGGAGCTAACCACTGTTGATATTCTCACAGACTTTTGCCCTATGCAAGTATCTGTATATTTTTCAAAAATCATCTCATATTACTCTTACTATTGTTTCATAAGCTGCTTTTTTCACTTACCAATATTCTGTGAATATGTTTCCATGACAACTTATGAAAATCTATACCCTATTTTTTGATGGCTGTGTAGAATCTAGTTGTACAGGTGCAGATTAATTTATTTAACACGTCCTCCATTGATATATATTAAAGTTGTTTTTTATTTTTCACTGTTATATTAACTCTGGGATAAGCATCATTTTGACATCTTTCAAAAATTTGTTCAATTAAATTCATAGAATGAGTCTTAGAATTCCTGAGTCAAAGGTATCCACCTGGAATATATGAATATATATGCCTGTAACAAAAATTTAAAGAAAATGCTCCTCCAATCCCAGACTCTCTCTTATCCACAGACAATGTGGTATATTTACATGTGTTTCATTAACCTGTGGTTTTAGTAAAGATTAGTGAGACACAAGAAGGATAACACATTAAATAACAACAAACAACTTCTATCAGGCATTTTTCTTCTGATTCCTTTTCTCCTATTTCCCCCACTCCTCCCCCCAATATCATTTAACTACTCCCTTGAGTCTCTTTACCTCCTGTATTATGCATAGAATGTTTCCTCTTCGATTTGGAACCCAGTTGTCAACATTTCATTCACTCATTCAAAAAATACCCATTAAGTGCTACCAGGTCACGTCCTGCTCTATGCTTAGGTGCTCAGAGGAACCAAAGAGACCTGGTCCTCCTGCAGCTTACTAGAGAGAGAGTGAGAGTGAGAGAGAGAGAGAGAGAGAGAGAGAGAGAGACTTGTGCTAAGATATTGAGATTTATTTGTTTATTCTTGAACTTCTGCTATATTGTTTTATTTATTGTGCCTTTATAGTACATTTTAATATGGGCAGGGCAAGACTCTTAAGAACTATTTTTAAGGGGGTGGATCAGTGGATCAGTTAAACAGAGATACAGGACAAATACCAAGAGAAAGGGGGGAACCTAGAGGGATTGCTAGAGGGCTAGGAAACTCCCTTTTTTTTTTTTTTTTTTGGAAACTCCCTTCTGATTGGAAAAGATTTTGGTACCTGGGGAAATTTCCCCTCTTCCTGCTGACTTTACATACAGGAAACCTGGAACATCCTAAGGTTCAGTCAAAGCAATTTCCTCCTGTCTTGTGTCTAAAGAGAATTGGGCAGACAACAGCAATGCTCCTGTGACTGAAATGATAAGTCCCTGGAGTGGAGCAATGACTTTAGCCAGTGTAATAATCAAATTGAATTGCAACATCCTCAGTGTAGTTCATTGATGTGAAATTGATCATGATGAGAGGAAAGAAACATCAGTTTACTCAGGCAATGGCCAACCTGGTTCCCTTGAATGTAGCCCAAGTACGAAATGCTCACATTCATTTTCCTTTTATTTGGATTCCTAACAAGTTATATTTCCTTTTAAAATTCAAATAAATATTGACTTTTTTATGGCTGTTGTTGAGGGATAACTTGTGATGTAGATTTTTTCCCATTTTTGAGTTTTAACCTACTACTGTACTTCCCAGACTAAGTAGAAATTGATTTCAGAAAGTCAAAGGACACAATTCTGTTGAACGGTTTTCATTTTAAAATGATAGTGTAGTAGTAAATGAGGACATTAGAATAAACATCATGAAGTCCTGGCTGTGAGCATCAATAGTGTTTTTTTAATAGCTATTAGAGTTATTGAGTTTTCCATTTTACAATATCATTTGTGATTATGCTGGAGTGAGCAGAGAAGAGGCGGCTCTGGTAATAGAGATTACTTTCTGATGTATTAAGGAGGCATACTGGATTCAGAATCCAAGATTTTGGTTTCAGATCTAGTACTAATTCCTACTAGCTGTGTTGCCTTAGTATGCCATTTCTTTTCTGTGAGTCTCAGTTGTTTTGTCTTTAAAATAGGGAAAATAAGGCTTGCCTTGTGCATATTTTGGATTGTTGAATGGACTGAAAAAGATAATGCATGGAAAGCCATTTTGTAAAAGGCAAAGCGTGATCAAGATAATTGTTCAGGGATTGTACCCATAAAATGCCAAGTAAATACCCAGGAATAGAAAATGCAGGTCAAATTCCCTCTGAGTGGTACGTTGTAAATAACCCATTTATCCACGAATTAATTTTTGGACCTGATTAAAACAGTGCCAATGCCCTCTATCATTTTTAGTGATGGTCATTTTATGAGCAAATCTAAGGGCTTCTCTCTTTGTGTGTTTTTTTCTTCCCCTAAGAACAATCAAATACTCTTTGCTACCTGGGCAAGGAGGACCAGAAGGTATAGATCAGTGGTTCCTAAACCTGCATCTCTATCAGACTCACAGGGAACTTTTTAAAAAAATGCTGATTTCAAGTTCCCACTCCAGAGGTACTGAATCAGAGTTCTCAGAGGCAGGGCCCCCAAATCTGTGTTTTTAGCAAGATTTGTGTTTTAACCAGTGGTTCAGATGCATGGCTGGGTTCAGGGCTCTGCGTGGTAGTAGGTTTCAGGAGGCGAAGGTTCTCGCTCTTGCTCTGTCAGGTAATGTTTGAGAGTCTCTCTGGGCCTCCCTTTCCTTATCACTAAAATGTCTGTGATTTTAAGCTGTAATCGAAATCCAAGGGCAGAGGAGCTTCAGATACTCTGTAAACAATGAAGCATTTAAAGCTCCTGTGAAGATTTAAACTGTTCTGAGAACCCCTTATTGCTTTTATTTGATGAATATTCTGGGATTCGGAAAGCCTCTGTTCGAAATGAGTTCTATGGCTAAGGAAGTTTGGAACCCACTAAGAATCTATGACCTCTATATTACCCTCAAGCTCTGACAATCTTTGCTTACACAACCACAGTTAAAATGCTCTCAGAGAAAGGTGGTATAAAACTTTGTTTTGTTTCATGTTCTGGTTATTAAAAGTCAGCACAAATTTCAGCCACGTTGAGAGACCAGCTCTGAGGGTAATTTGGATCTTCAAAGAACACTCCTCTGGCTCCTTGAAAAAGTTGTGTTAAAGCAATTAAATGTTATTTGAAGGAAAGAAAAAGCGCAAGCTGACTACTGAATTACAGGAATAGTGTTAAAAAAAATCCCAAACAATCCTTACCCTGGGATCAAAGCCAGAGAGAGGCAGAGGGATCATGTGCAGGGGAGAGGGGGAGAGGGGAAGAAAGGGAGGTGCTGGAATGGCTTTGGCTCAATTAAAGATGTGAATGTGCAGTCTGGGGATAGTCTTCTGAATGCAGAACAATAGCTGGCAACAGAAACACGAAGAGCCCCGTGAGAAGTCACAGTGCGAGAAACACTGGATTATGCATCTCTGCTCAGACAGGGGGCCAAATACAGGAACAAAACAAACAAGTGGACATAATTGTTTGCCATTCAACGGAGCCACAGACCACTCAGCATCTGGTGCGTGGAGATTCTGGAATGCACGGGAGATCTCATTTGGAATGACTATTCTTGTTCCAGAGACCTGGGAGCCAGATGAGAATGGGCCCGACTGAAAGATGAGGTGAATTGTGCTCTACGTTTGTGATGCAGAACAGTATTTCTCAGCTTCGTCGCCCAAGTTATTCACCAAACTTGGCTCCAAAAGACTTTTCTTGTTTCCAAAATGCAAATCTCTCCCACGAAGATATGCCATTACTGAAGATATTTTGAAAACACACTGCAGACTCCAGAGAGAATCCCCCAAAAGGAGATACAAAACTCTTTAGAGTAACAGGGAATAAGTGCGTGGGGTCCCGAGGTATCAAGTGGGGGGTACCTGAGGGGAGGGGTGTGATGCTTGGTGCTTTTGGTGCCCTACCTGGGGAGCTTTCAGAGAATGAGGAAGCCTGGGCTGCAGGCCTGGGGGGCCCTGGGAGAGGTAGCTGCATCATGGTCTGTGGGGCGTTCTGCCTTAGATGCAAGAATTCACAAAGCACCGAGTTCTCTGGGTGCCGGGAATCTATGTCTTGGAGAAACAGGACATAGATATGAAAAAACTTAACTCTATGAGTCAACCTTGCTAAGGGTGTTTGTTCATCAGTTCTGGGCCATGTTATAAGAAGGAGCAGAAAGAAATTTTCAAGCCAAATACATCTGGAAAACAGTTGAAGTAAAATGGATTTAAAAAAAAAATTGCAGGACTTTTCATAGCTTTTGCTATTCTAGGGTAGGGATATTGTATACAGCAATTTCTGAGTATATTTGCTCATGGAACCATTTATTTGCATGGTATCTCTTGGGACTAATGTTCTGTGGAACACAAAGAAAAGAAACCAGGTCAAACAATCTTAGGGGGACCTTAGTCTGTTTCCTCATCTTAGAAACCAGGTTATAGACCCCAAGAGAGAAAATGATTTTCCCAGGGTCACGCAGATGGTTTTTGGCTCACTCTGGATGAGAACCCAGTGTATCATGTGCAAAGCCACAGGCCTTAGGAACCCAGGCATATGTCTTTCTACTGCATCACACTGCATTTGTCATCGTCCCTTTCTGTGCTGTGCTACAGGAACCCTGAGATCGGGAGAGAGGTAATCAGGGGTCAGATTTTAGAGGGGCTTAAATGCCAGGCATTTTTAGATTTTATCCCATTTTTTTATACTTCCATTTCAGCCCGTGTTACACTGCGTCATCATTGTCTCCCATTGATGTTGGGCTTGACCATGTGTTATGGGCTGAATCGTGTGCCCCTCAAAATTCATATGTTGAAGTCCTAATGTCCAGGATCTTAGAATGTGACTGCGTTTGGAGACAGGGGTTTTAAAAATCTAATTAAGTTAACATGTGGTCATTAGGGTGGGCCTTAATCCAATATGATCAGTGTCTTTCAAGTAGAGGAAATTTGGACACAGACTCGTGGAGAGGAAAGACTGTGTGAAGATCCAGGGAGAAGACAGCCAACTACAAGCCAAGGAGAGCGGTCTCAGAAGAAACCAAACCTGCCAACACCTTGATTTTGGACCTGTAGCTTCCAGAACTGTGATAAAACCAATTTCTGTTGTTTAAGTCAACCAGCACGTGGTACTTGGTTGTGGCAGTCCTCGCAGACTAATAATATGCCATGTGACTTGCTTTGGCCCAAGGCATGTGGGTGGAAGTGCCAATGTGCCAGCTCTGTGCCTAGCTCTTAAGAGGCATTGCTTGTCTCCACTCTTGTGCTTCTGCCATGTGCTGTAAGAAGAGCACACCCTAGACAGCTGCTGACACCAGGAGGAGAGCCACATGGAGCAGAGTAGACCCAAACCCAACTTGCAGCTTAAAGCAGAGCCACCCCAGCCAACTAGCAGACCTGTGAGGAAGAAAAATAAACATTATTATAACCACTGAAATTGTGGGGTTGTTCCTTACGCAGCATTTCTGAGCAATAGTTGACTAATTCATTCCTCTGCTCAGTTGTAAACACCTCAGGGCCAGACTCACTTGTGCACGATTGTATTCCTAGCTCCTAGCAGGGTGCCCAGCATGCAGTGGGTTCTCAGTAAACACATTTAGAATTTATAAACAAAGAGTGATGAATCCAGGAAGGTTTTTGAGTAGTTAGATGGTGTGAGTTTTGAGTAGCTTAATTTGGGAGTGATATATAGGGCAGATTAGAGACAAGATGAATTGTTAAGAGATGATTATCTAGAAAGAAAGTAATGAAGACATGGACCAGGGCATGGGGTGGGTTCAGATCCTATGGAGTCTGCAGCTGAGATCCTTTTGGAGGCCCTCCCCCAGGGGGAGGTCAATGAATACAAAATTATGAATATAAAATTAAGGACAGGTCCTTGGAAGAGGCCTATGGGAGTCAGGGGCCCCGAAGCTCAAGCTTCATTAGATTCATAGTAAGTCCTCTTCTGCCAAGGGGGTGTGACAGCCACCGTCTATCTGAGTAAATGTTATCTGTCTAGCATAGTGCTGTGTGCTTTGTATTTATTATCTTATTTGTGAACAAAATAACGAAATTCTGGCTCCTGTAAGAGATAAACCATAAAATCTCAAGGACTTAACATGTGACATCTGTTATGGGTTCCATCTCCTCAAAATTCGTATGTTGAAGTCCTAACCCATAGTAGCTCAAATGTGACCTTTTTTGGAAATAGGATTGTTGCAAATACAATTAGTTAAATGAGATCATTGGGGTAGCCCTTAATCTAATGGTGCCCTTACAAAAAGGGAAAATTCACACACACACACATACATCACTATGTGAAGATGGAGGCAAGAGATTGGGTGATGCTTCTACAAGTCAAGAAATGCTGAAGACTGCCACAAAACCACCAGAGGTTAGGGAAGAGGCCTGGGACAAACTCTTCCTTGCACCCTCAGAAGGAACCGACTCTGCTGACACCTTGATCTTGGATGTCTACCTTCCAGCACTATTAGACAATACATTTCTGCTGTTTGAGTCACTAGGCTTGTGGTGCTTTGCTACAGCAGCCCTAACAAACTAATCTGGTATCTGAAAAAGTGTTCATGCTTGGTAGGTGGCTGTCAACCCAAGGAACCCAGGCCTTTCCTGTTGTATAGTTCTGCCATCTTCAACACATAACTTCCAAGATCACTGGGCTGGACTACAAGAAGATGACGGAAGGGGAAGAGCATGGAAGATCACAAGTGAATGACATTATGGGTCACATCTGGAAGTAGTATACACCACTTGCCCTCACATTCCATTGGTTAGGACTCAGTCACATGGGTACCCCTAAAGCAAAGGATGCTGGGAAGTGTACTTTGATTGTGGAAGAAGCAGAAATGGATTTGCACATCAGACAGCTAGGGTTGGCCTTATCTCATAACTCCCTCCTAAAGCCAGGCCCCAGGAGAGGCTGGAGTGCCAGCCCTATGTGGTAGATCCCCTCAGACTCATCTGCCGCACCACCCATCTGCCAATGTGGTTTGACTGACTTGGGCCTGGCATGAGGATCCATACAGGTGCTCAGATAAACCACTGCACAGAGAGTATGTCTCTTCCCAATACAAAAATCACCTTCCCTGCCATGCTGGTGCCCTGATTGAGAAATTACTGATTTCTACACACAGAGGGCTGAATGCCTCTTCCCTTTCTGATTTGTGTTTATTCGATGACAATGGATTAGGCCTCAGACATGCTTAGGAGGTTAGAAAAGCATCAGATCATTATGGCTGAAATGAACTGAATATTGGCTAAAGGGACAACATAGACACACCCTTGGAAACAGTGGTTATTATCATTTTTAACGTTAGTGGCCTGGTTTAATTTTCTTTGCCAAACAAAAACATGACTTGAAGGGTAGTTCCAACTTTGACTCCTTTCTTTTCCCCTTATACTGAAAAACGCTGATTCTAACTCAGCTCCATTTGAGCCTAGGGCAATTTAAGGTTTTATTGTCTCATTTAACAAAGAGGTAAATTTAGTTGGATTATTGTCAAGTCATCGCTAATGGAGAGTATTTGTTCTAAGCAGAGGAATATCCCTCTGCTTTTGCTATCCCTGACATTGGGTAATACTTACCTTTGTGTTTTTGCTGTACAATTCTCCCGAGTGTCTCTTATCTTCCAGAAACACCCACCTTGCCAAGTGCTATTGCCTTGTTAGAAAATAGGTTTTAATTCTCTTAAGGTGAAGCATTCCCTCATTTACTTTTTATTCATTCAGCAAACATTTACAGAAGGCCTTCTAGTGCCAGATCCCCAGGGTACCAAAGTGAATAAGACCGTCCCTGCCTTCCAAAAACCCAGTGTCTAGTGGGGCTGGTCCTATTGTCACAGGAACTTGTACTGTGCATTGTGGGAAGCCGGGTTGTTGTTGCCTGTGTTTCAGGGGGCAGCTTAACACATCGACTGAAAAGATTGAACACAATTTTGATATTCTTGAAGTCCTACAAGGTGTATTCCTAGACATAGGCATAAAGAGGAATAATTTTCTTTATTGTTTTAAGAGGTAGTCAAATAGGAACTGAAGATGGTATAATCTGGAAAATAGCACATTACTTGAAAATGGTGAGGAGTGAATCATTGACTTTTACTTTATCAGATAGCAGCTCTGTTTAAAATAAATTGTTGAAATACTTTAGGGAAGCACCTGCTAGGCAATAATCCATATTCTGTCTTTTCCTTCCCTCTTTCCTCTGTTCCCTTTTCCTTTCCTTCTTTCTTCCCTTTGTCATTCCTTCTGTCCCTCCTTCCCTTCCTTCCCCTCTCCCTCTCTCTCTCTTCCTTCTTAACTTTTTCCCTTCCTCCCTTCCTTCTTTCTTTCCTTCCTTCCTTAATTAATTTAAGATTTATTGAAAACCTGCCCTTTGTTGAAAGAGGCTGTGAGGGAGGGTGTGGGGCTAGAGAGGTGAATAGGGCTCAGCCCCTGTTGGGATCTAACAGGAGACACAGGTGGGAATCCAAGTCTCTGTCATCGAGGCATGATTTCTTGAGTGCACATCACAACCCTCATCAACTTTTCCCAGCCCGTCTTTCAGGAAGGGTATAAAAAGTGAGAAATTACTTCCTCCACTTGATTTTATCTCTGCACATTTATGTTCAAAACAACCCCTCTAGACAATGTGTTGCTCAAGAATTGGCTTTTTGTTGATTTGATAAAACCCAGTCATTCAACTCATTGGGAGAATTTCTCACTTCCTTTGTTGTATATTGCAGGGATCAGCAAACTATGGCCATCTGTTTTTGTACAGCCCATGGGCTAAGAAAGGATTTAAAATTTTAAATGGTTGGAAAGAAAACAACAAAAGAAGAATATTTTATGACATGAGAAAATTATATGAAATTCAAATTTCTGTGTCCATAAATAAAGTTTTATTGGAACACAGTCATGCTCATTAATTTACGTATTGTTCATGGCTGCTTTTGCAACAATGGCAGATTGAATGGCTGTGATAGAGGTGATATGGACCAGAAATCAAGGTGAAAATATTTTTCCCTCTGGTCCTTTAAGAAGGCTAACTCCTGATATATTGTTTTATTTGCTAGTGGAGAAAGTTTAAAAAAAAGTCATCTTAACACCTGACTCTAGAATCTCTTCTAGGGAGGGCATTGTTTTTGTCTAGAAAAATCTTTTGATGGGCCATTTGGTGATGAAAGGAAAGGCCCCAAGGTGGATTTGGAGCAGCACTCAGCTGCTCTGCATTAAAACAGAGAACATTCTCTCTGTTCTTCCTTGTCCAGGTAGAAAGAAGATGGCTCTTGTTCTAAGACATACATAGGATTGAATCCCAGGTCTGTGTGACTTTGGCTCAGTCATCTGACATTTCTGAGCTCTTTATTTGCAATAAAGGAACAAAAATCAAATTTACCTCTCAGGTTTGTGTGAGGATAAAATGAATTAATGTATATAAAGTACTTAGCATAGAGCCTGGCACATGGTAAACTTGTAGTCTCTCCTAGCTATGAATTATGATTATTATGATCCTTACTATATTTAAAGTACAATTAAATGAAATAATATGTGTGAAGTGTCTAGAATTGTGGCTAGCAAAGTCACTTTCATAATCCAATGGGAGAGCCCACAGTGGCCAATTCTTCTTGGACTCAGGTCCATGACCCAGGCTGACCGACAATATCAGAGATGTGAAGATGTGCATCTGAAGCTAGAACCAGGGACACCTGGAGGGACCGGGCCATGTGGCTCTAATGGGATTGTAACAAAAGTGGTATCATTTCATAGAGCTTACCATGATAAGAGGGATCTTGTCTTCTCGGGGATTTGACCAGGAAGAAATGGATGTGGTACAAGGTACAATATTTAGACAGGATCTAGTGGTAGTGATAATGATGGCTGTTAGATTAATTGGCCAAGAAAGTAAGTAATTCCCAGGAAATGGGAGTATTTTACCTCATATGACAGAGGCCAGGGGATACTATGGAGTATTTTTAGATATTGATGAATAGTTCAGAAAAAAAAGAAAAGTTATCCATCAGCTATTCATTTAGAACAAGGACTACTGTCTGATAAGCTGCTTTTGAACCATGTGTTAAATTAAATGAATGGTGTGAGTAGTTGTTAAGAGCTTGGATTCGAGAGCCAAAATGACCAGCCAGATTAAACCTTGGCTCTGCCATTGTTAACAGGGACCTCGGGCAAGTTACTTCACCTCTCTGTGCCTCAACTGCCTCATCTGCAAGTCAGGAATAATGACAATACCTAGTGCCCTGCCTGCCATGGTCCCCACACATACAGACCCACATGTAGTTCCATCCTATGTCGTACCAGGGCCTTCTGTGTGACCAATAGAACGTAGAAGTGGTGATGGATCACTTTTAATATTAGGTCATAAATGGTACTGTGGATTGAGTCTTGTTCTCTGTCTTCTCTGTCTCTCTTTTTCTCTCTTGGCTCTTTCTCAAGTCACTTGTTCGGAGGGAAGCCCCATGTCACATTGCCAGGACACTCAGGCAGCCTGTAGAGAAGCCTATGTATGGAGAAACTGAGGCCTGCTAACTGCTGCCTGAGTGAGTTTGGCAGTGGGTCCTCTAGCCCCGTGTGACTGCAGCCCTGGCCAACAGTTTGATTATGTCCTTGTGAGAGGCCCTGAGCCAGGACCACCAGCTAAACCTTTCCCAAGTTCCTGGCCTTCAGAAACTGCGATAATAAATGTTTGTGGTTTTAAGTGAATATATTTTGGGGTAATTTGTTACACAGCCTTGATAACTAATATAGTACCTTAATATTTATAAGGCTCTAGAGAAAGGCTTGCCACATAGGAAACACCATATAGTCACAGATGAAGACATCTATACCTGGGAGATTAGCGCTGGGGAAGGTGGCCCTTCTGGTTGGCCAAAACGCAGATAGTCAAGCCTTGGCTCTTTCAAAATCAAAGACTTCTGTTTCCTTGAAGGCATCTTGTCTGTTTTCATAAACATATGAAATAAAGAGGAGACCCTGATTTATATTTTCTACAGAAGAGAAGAGAGATTGAAATGGTAAGTGCCAAAGAAATTAAAAGTCATTTCGGTTTTTCAATTCATTACTTCTGGAAAAAAAATTCAAGCCCATCTTCATTACTAACACTCTGTTTTAGTGCTGATGATAATTGCAAAGGCAGTATTTTAAATTAGAATGTATAAGACCACATGTAATTAACCTGTACAGAAGGGCTGAGACTTCATATTAGACTATTAAATCAATCCCAGCAGAATCACTAACGCTGAGCAATTGATCTGAAAATACTGTATGGGCAGAGTAACGAAGCCGGATGCTAATTACCATCAATGAGAATTTAGTACACTCCTCAGATGTAGTTAGAGTGGCAGCCTTTTTCCTCTGGCCCTTAACTCACTCAGAGCTGAGAATTCAAATTAGTTCAGATAGAATGCTGAAAACAACCTGGAGTTGAAGGCAAGTGAGGATTTTCCTGCCGCTCTGAGTGTGGTGGTCACAAGGGGACTCTCACACCATCTGGGTGCCATGGCTCTGGTGGAATTAGCTCATGTGGGATCCTGGTGAAGGGTCCAGGGAGGGTCTGGTTGTAGCATTTCCTCAGGTAGGGGCATGAGTTGCTTCCTCCAACCCTGGCATTATGTGTTCCACCCTTTCCACGGCGCTCTTCAACACTCATCTCTATTCTTATTTCTTCTTGTTTCTGCCCTGTAACATCTACTTTCTTTCTTTATTCGTCCTCCTTTTCACTGAATCATTCAAGCAACAAGCAAGTACCTACTGGCTACCCAACAAAAAGAACAACCACCACAACCATAGCTTACGTTATTGAGTACTAGGGCAGAGAACGCAAACTCTCTATCAGAATCTAGCCCCTGCTTCCCCTAGAGTAATATGATTTTGACCAGGTAGAGGCTAAACTACATTTCCCAGAGTCTCCTTCAGTGAGGTATGACCAAGTCTGCTCCATGAGGATGTGAGGGGAAGTGATGTGTGCACTCCCAGGTGAGACCTTTAAAAGAATGGTTGTCCATCCTCTGATTTTCTTCCCACTCCTTCCTTTTGCTGGCTGATTGCAGATGGCGACATGGCCCTAGAGTCACAAGATGCAGTGAGTCTGGGTCCCTGAATCACCATGTGAATTAAGGCCAGTGTTAACCAGATTCCCATTCCTGGGCCTATCATGTAAACAAAAAATATTTTGTGTTTGAGACATTATATATTCAGGGTTTTTAAAAAATATCCTTTTAGCTTATCCCACTAATGTTAACATGTGTCATCTTATTTAATCTTCATAACAACTCTATCGAGGGTACCATTAGTATTCTATTGCATAGAAAAAACAACAAAGGCTTAGAAGATTAGTAACTTGTCCGAGGACACCCAGATGGTAAATGACAGACTGGGGATTGTTTTAGTCTAGCATTAGAGAAGTGATAAAGAAGTTTAAGATGTTCCTTTGAGCTCTAGGAAATTTGAGTTTATAAAGGGCCATCATCTTTGACCCAGAACAGTTAGAGAACCACAGGACACTGATTGTTTACAGCTATCATCCATTCTAATTTAGTACCTATGCCATGTTGTTGTTAAATCCTTTGAATATTACTCTTGCTTGAGGCAAAGCGTGGTGACAAGTGCCTCTCCTCTGTGGCTATCAAGGTCCTGTGGGGCTCCAGAGTGAAGAGGGTGCCAACCTTGAAAAGCAATTCTGGTTCTTCCAGCGTGCTATGATGGTGTTGGAGCAAGTGCTTCTGGGTGTTCTTGCTTCAGTGAGCTAAATCTAGTTTTTGTGGGGGTGGGGCAGGGTGGACGTAGGAGGGTGGTATGGTCTGAATGGAGTCCCTTCTAAATCCATACGTTGAAACCTGATACCCAATGCCATAGAATTGAGAGGTGAGGCCTTTTGGGAGGTGACTAAGTTATGAGGGCTGTGCCTTTGTGAGTGGATTAGTGCCCTTATAAAACAGGTTGAGGGGAGCTGCCTTGCCCCTTCTGCTGCATGAGGACACAGCGACAAGGCACCACCCTCTTTGAAGGAGAGATCCCTCACCAGTTGCTGAATCTGCTGGTGCTTTGGTCTTGGACTTCCCAGCCTCCAGAACTGTGAGAAATAAATTTCTGTTATTCATAAATTATCCAGTCTCAGGTATTTTGTTAGAACATCACTAATGGACTAAGACAGAGGGAAAGTAAGAGTCAGTCTTCTGCTGCTTTGGTTTGAGGTTACTTAGGCCTAATTAGGTTAAACTCAAATCAGGAATCAACATGGGTACATTCCTCATGTCTCAGTCATGTTCTTTATTCTGAGATGAGGATTTATGTGAAGTGGCTATTAAGGGCATGTTCCCAGGAGAAACGAGTAAGGGAGTGGGGAAGCAGGACAGGGGGGATCAGGAAGCAGGGTGGGATTTCAGGTGATGTTCTAGCCTCAGCCTAATCTGTGAAGTCATCTGGAGCATAAATCACCCCACAGAGTTTGCCCCAACTCAAGGTGAGGGTGCGGGGCTTTTGTATTTCTTCACCATTCAGGTGTTGGCTGAGGGCAGCCCCCTGTAAACTTCCAGGTACTGCCGGGTCTCCAAATGTGTGGTCAAAGTGGTTCTAGTGGCCCCAGGGCAGTCACCTGCAGGTGTGGACAAACAAAACACATGGAAGCTGGAGAGGGGCACACAGGACCTAAGTAGGCTCTAGGCATGGGGGGAGCACCAGCAGGTGCTGTGATACGTCAGGAGAGAGCCCTTGCCCGTGGACGCTTGGAGCCTTCCTGAGTTCTCTTTCTTGCCTAATTCCCTGTGCTTATCTGTGCTCCAGCAGAAGGCATCGCTATACCACTACCTGCTTATATTTTCCCTTTTATTCCTTTACACTTTTAGATCCTTTGCTGGGAATGATGCCTCTTATACCCCTCTTCACTAAGCCTCTACATCCTTGCCCATTCAGAGGCTGTCTTTGCAAAAAGCCCCTTTTTTCACCTCCTCAGTCAGAAGCATCCTTCCATCTGCATTCTCCAGCACTTTGCATATTCTAGTGGTATCACCACCTACTGCAGGGCAGCAGCTATGTGTTCCCTGTCCTACCTCTCACCATTCACACAGGAGTACAGTTGACAGGAAAATGAGGAAATAGAAAGTAGATGGTGATGGAGTGCTGGAAGTCTTCTGAGACAGGGCTGCACATGCTGGGTTGCCAGTCTATGTAGTACCTTGGTGTCAATTAGGCAGAATAGCCTTTCTGGGTGGATGCTGCACTGAGTAAGTTGCATGACTAGACAAGGGTGCACACTGTGGCTGGTTACCTTTGTGCAGTGTACAACCTTCCCAACTACACTGTGGTCCTTCCTGGCACACACCTCCCTGAGCCGTGTCCATGGAGGGGATTAGGGATACATGTGGTAGAATTGTAGAGGAAAGGAACTGGTTTAGGATCAAAGTTTCAGGTCATAATAAAATGTTACTTTACTTTGCCAAGAGTTTTGTGTTGAGGTCTGGGTGGAAAGAATACAAATTTTTAACAAAAATCCCTGGAGTTGCCTCACTGGTTCTCTTGTGTTTTTGCCTAGATGTTTTCTTACTTATATTTTTTGTGATATTTCACAAATATTTGGGGCTGGGAAGGTTGGAAAGGTTAATGGGTTAAATTTAGAGTCCACAGTTACTTGCTTGTATTGTGAATAAGAAAAGCATCTCTCTTAATACGATTTAAAGTGCCTTTCAATTATTTGCAGTGGTTAAAGCCACCTGAGGAATGTTGCATACCAATGCTATGTTAAGGAAAAAAAGAAAGAAAAGAAAAAAAAATCCCTAAGTTCTTTAATAAAGTCTGACGTTACTGTTTTTAAAACTTCTTGGCCAAGACCCCACTGAGTTGTGCTACATGGAGTTGGTGCCATGTTTAGTTTATCATCCAGAAACCTTTCATGAAACTTGGAGATTTGGAGGAAAACAAAAGAGAGTCCCATCTGAAGCCTTCAGTTAGCCCAAAGTTGTCATAATGTTTGGGGTTTGACTTGAGTAATTTAGTTTTCTTCCTTCATTTGTCTGAGATTGATAACTAAAAGTGGGACTTAGGGATTCCAAGAGATTATCACCCAAACAGCATTTACATTCACTTTTGTACAAATGAGTACACTTCAGGAAATTAATGAAACCTGTTGAGCATTAATATTCTGAGGGCCCATAGATTTATTTGGCACAGTTCTTGCATTGGAGGCATGGTTATGACTGTTTTGTAACTGGCTGCTAAATTAGGTAGCCTATTCATATCTGGCTGATTTAACATGTCCTTTTTTGGCGGTGAGGGTCACTGGTCACTGGAGATCCAGTATTTAGACTTAGGGACAGTCGAGACTCAGATTGATTCATTGAGCCCTGTTCTTCAATTTCCAGGCTACACGGTGGTTTTACATGTTTCAGAAGACCAGTCCTCCTGCATACTAATCCATGCAGAGGATGAAAGCAAAGTATTCAGGAATTCAGCAGAGAAATAGAATATAAACACTGAGTTCCATTTTTTTTTTTTGGTTCCTTTTCTCCCCATGGCAGCAGAGAGTATAGGTCCCATCCTTGGCAATAGGCAAATTCAGTCAAGTTTGGTTTCTAACCCTTTTAGAAATCTATTGGTGCCTTTTGTTTCTTTAATCTTTCATGTTTTCTTCCCTTCTTCTCATCCCTCTGGGTTAGTGTAACAGAGGTCTGGCTTTAGGAATGGACACTTAGGTATGTCTTGTGCAAATTATACTTTACCGCTTTGAGCTTAGAGGATAGACGTCTTGGCAAAGGATATGAGCTGACACCAGTTGGGGCTCCAGCATGAGAGAGGTGTTCAGATGGTGATGAGGGTTGCCAGCCTGTCTGGGTGGACATGTGTCCTGCCGGCAGAAGCTCTGAACCCGGGCTTTCCCAGATTCCTGAACTCCCATCCACACTTCCCTGAAATTCTAGCCTTATTATTATATTTGGTAGTGACAACTGCCTTTGGCAAACTGTGTTACCTGGGATTTGTTATTATGGCTCTGGGTGCAAGGCCACACCATGTTTAGAGTGCCATATTCTTGCATCAGCCACAGGCCATTCTGTAAGAAGGAATCGCCTGGTAGCACTGTGGTTATGTAGGTGATGTTTGGTCTGTCAGTCCACTCAGCCATTTAGCTGCGGTGGCATGAAGCTTGGATGAAGGACATCACAGGGAACCATGATCAAGATTCACAGAACTCTCTGAGGGTCTTCCAGCCTGAAGGGTAAGAAGGTACCATCTTTGAGAAAGGGGGTGGGGGAAGGGGGAAAGGGTCTCAGTGAGGAGTGGTTTGCACTTGACAGTGAATGTTTTGAGGGCAATTTACTACATCTCCTTGATGTATTGACCATCTGAGCCTTTGCCTTCATGGGGGGGGATGAAAGGCTGTGTCTCGTTGGAAAAGATTTCTGGGCCCAGTGGACTGGGGGAAGGTATTTACATGGGGATTGAAGGCCCCTGCTGACCACACTTGCTCTCGTCTTTACAGGCAGGTTGGACTCAGGGGGAGTCTCCTGGGAGTTCTTGAGGGCAGCCCAGGCCCCTGCTGCCTGCTTTCTCTCAGTGAAGGCTGTTTGTGACTCTACTGGGAAAAGGAGTCAGAAGCTTTGGGGTCAGCAGGTCTATGCAGGACCCAGGATTACCAGGCCCGAGTGGGAGGGGGCTCAGCCTGGGCCATCCTGCCACCCCAGGGCTTGGTGGGAGGCAGTGTAGTCTTCAAGCATGTGGAGGGCACAGGGGACACGGGGCTCTTAAACCCCCCTGCTGGCTCTGGTCTCACTAAAAACACCCACTCCTCCTCCTTAGGGGGCAGCCCAACTAACCACCAAGGAAAAGAGGTATGGCCCGTGTGCACATGCATACTGTCTATAAACTCTCCAAGCTCATTTAAAGTCTTAAGAAAATTCCTCAAAGCTTTCATTTATCTATTAGAAGGTCAATTTCTTTCAGAGTTGCTCTATGTCAAGGTTATTTACACAGAATTTGCTGGAGGAAAAAGTATTGCATATCCAACAGAAAGTAAATCCACTTTTCTAGTGTTTTTTTGTTTTCTTTCTTTTTCTTCTCAAAAGCATTTGAGACAACTCAGCATCCATCTTTTTGGAATCTGGGCACAAGTGCCTCATGTTCCTCAGTGCAGTAGCCTCTAAGCCACCCAGATCTCTCATGTCCTGGGCTAAGCACATTTTAATTTGTTAGTGTGTCCACTGGGAACTCACAGGACATCTTATGGTAAGTGATGTCAGATGAGATCTAGGGAGTTTCACCAACTGTAAATCAATGCCCACGGCTTTGGGAGTATTCCTCCTTGTCTTTTCTCTTGGAATTTTGCAGTTTAGTCCCCATGGGTACAGTTTAGCAATACCTCAAACTAAAATGTGAAAATGTTGTTGAAAGTAATCCCCAAGGCAAGTCTATACTTTCTTGAACATCTCTGTTAGCAAAAAGGATAAAATCTACTCCCCCCCTCCAATAAATCAACACACCATCTAGTTCTCCTTCCCACCCCAGTTTGGGAGAGAAGGTAGTATTACAACTCTGGGTTGGGGTCATGCCTATTTGTCTCTGAAAGTTCCTGGGATCCACTGAGTTGTGGTTAAACTCCACATGATTTGCTGAGCACCTGCTCTGTGCCACACCCCATGCAAAGCACCGGACATGCAACGCTGTTCAGGCCACACCTCTACCTTGGGGAAACTAAGGTCTGCTTTGGGAGACAGACAGGTAGAGAATTAATCATAGAATGGAATTACAAGGGAGATATTTATATATTAGGTCATTAATTATGAAATGTCTGATTTCTTCAAGTACTAAGTTTGACAGGTGTTATCTCTGACATTTCACTTTGATACTTCTTTTATTTTTATTGTGAAGGTACAGCCTCCTTCGTTCAAACACATGGTTTAGCTTGTGATTATCTTTCAAATATTTTTTTAGAGCAATTTTTGTGAAACTATGGATAAATCAAAAATTACTTTCGAATATGAGTTCTATGATGGAACCAATGCTGCACAGACAGTTTGAAATATCAACAAAGTGTCTGGGAAAGATGTGGCTAATGAATGCACAGTATGTCGATGGTTTGAGAAGTTCCATTTTGGTTATTTTAATCTTGAAAATAAGCCATGTGGGCGACCTGAAACCAAGGTGGATAATGATGAGCTAAAAGCTGTAGTGGAAGCGAATCCATCTCAACCTACATGTGAATTAGCAGCAAGGTTTGACGTTACTGTTCCAACAATACTGGATCATTTGAAACAAATCAGCAAGGTAAAAAAGCTGGATAGATGGGTACTGGATGAATTAAACGAGTATCAGTAGAGAAATTGTCTTGAAGCTTGCCTTTCTTTGCTGTCACAACATAAAGTTGAACCATTTCTACACTGTATTGTTATGTGTGATGAAAAATGGATTCTTTTTGACAATCACAAGCATTGGGCACAATGGTTGGATAAAGATGAAGTGCCAAAACACAGTCTAAAATTGAATATTCATCAAAAAAAGCTAATGATGTGTGTTTGGTTGTCCAGAGTTGGTATCATCTACTACAACTTCATAAAACCTGGTCAATCGATTACAGTGGATGTCTACTGCAACTGATTGGATGAAATGAGGATGCTTGTGATTAAGCAGCCAAGGCTGGCAAACAGAGACAGGCCAATCCTCCTGCAAGACAACGATCAACTACATGTCATACAAACAACGCTGCTCAAACTGTAGAAGCTGGACTTGGAAACTCTCTGTCATCCACCATATTCACCAGAACTTGCACCAACTGACTCCCACTTCTTCCTAACTTTGGACCACTTCTTGCAAGGAAAAATATTCAATTCTCAACAAGCTGTGGAAAAGGCCTTTTGCTATTTCATCGCCACTCACTCTCCAGGCTTCTTTGTTGCTGTCATGAACAAACTACTGTTAAGATGGCAAAACTCTGTCAATAGTTTAGGTGCATATTTTGATTAATTGCACTGCTTCTTGTTCGAGACATAATAAACTACAGTTTTGACTCAAAATTGGACATTTCATATTTAATGACCTAATAGATACATATGTACTGCAGGAATGAACAGGTAAAAGAGAAAATCCTTCTGCTAGGTGGGTGGGGGAGGCGAGGGGTGAGATTGAGGATGGGAAAGAGATTTTGCCCCTTAAAGGACATTTGGCAATGTCTGGAGACATTTTTGGATATCACGACCAGGGTAGTGGAGTTTGGTACTGGCTTCTAGAGGCCAGAGATGCTGCTATACAGCCTGTAATGCACAGGACAGCCTTCTAGAAGGAAAGATATCTGGTCCTAAATGTCAACAAAGCCAAATTGAGAAATAGTGCTGTAGGGTGATGTTTGAGCTGAGCCTTAAAGGTGATCGAGGTCTGCTAGGGAGCAAATAGGAGTGGCCATTCTGTTCAGAGGCTTTACTCCATCACTAGCTTTGGGGGCCTGAGAGGGAGCAAGACCAAGAAGAGATGAGGCCCTGGGTTTGGAGGGTCAGCTCACAGTAATGGTCTTCCTGGGTGGCTCACAGTTGGCTTCAGGTGGTTCCTGCATCCACCATGGTGCAAACCAGGGGTAGCCAGGAAGGAGAATGACATTATATCCTTTTGGTAGCTGTTTAAAAGGGAGAATGGAGGAGTTTGTCCTTCTCTTGGCCCTGAAGGGGGGGGTGGTTGGCCAGTGCACCAGGAAAGGTGCACAGGAGAGAGCAGGGAAGACACTTCCCACAATGAGTGAATTAATTTGGGCTTGTGGCTTGCAACAGCATGTGAGGCAGCCAGACCATTACATATGAACACTCAGAGCTAGAGACTTAGGTGCCAGCCATTAAACCTGTTCTACTCCCAAATCCGGAGTAGAAGGACTAAGCTGTATCATTGACTGTGCAAAATGTCTTTGGATTGCTGGCAGAAAAATGTTCTTTAATGAAGTGAAACCACATTATCTGCATGGACCCGTCAATAACCATGTGAGGTTGGCCAATAAGGGTAATAGTACATTTAAACATAATAGTACAAAGAATGAAAGATTCAGAGCAATTCAGGGTGCTGCCCTGTTCAAAAGTGTCACCGATTGGGAGAGTAGAGAAGCCAAAATGCTGGTTTGGCTGCAGTGAAATTGGAGTGAACTCATCGTTTTTATCAGGATAAATTTGATAGCTAACCTACTCTGGAAATAATGGCATTAATCCGTTCATGAGGGCAGAGTCTGCATAACCTAATCACCTCTTAAGGCGCTACCTCTTAATACTGTCACAATGGTGATTAAATTTCAACATGAGTTTTGGAGGGGACATTGAAACTACAGCACCCTAACATTCATTAATCATCACAATAAGAACATTCCAAGGTGTAAGGAGAGTGGGATTTCCCACAATATCTCATCCTAGGACAATTGTTTAGTTTTGTTTCCTACCATTATCAACAAGGATCCATAGTTGCAAAAATAATATAATTGCCATTGAGTCCTTTTTCACATATTATGAAGTGCCTGTTCCTGTTCTCACATAAACCCCATGAATCATTTTAATGAGTCCATATTATCCATCCAGGTGATGTGCCATCATTTACCTATCATGCCTCCGTTCTGGCCATTTCAGAGGTTTTCAGAGTTTCAGTATTACAAATAACATTGCAGTGAGCATCTTTGTATAAATAGATTTTTTTTTGCTTCCTTTCAAAGATTTCTTTAGGATACATTTCCAACAGTGGGATTAAAGTGTCAAAGGGTATGAATATCTTCATAGATCCTGATATATATTGTCAAATTGCTTTCCAGCAGAGTGTAGCAATTTATATACCTGACATGAATAAATGAGTGTAGCAGGCTAGCAAAATATTGCAAGCCTTGAATATTATTATTTTCAAACTTGTTTTGCTGGTTTAATACATATAAAACGATTCCAATTACACATATATAATATGCCTAGCTCCACTGTGCTTGGCACATGGTAGTTGTTGCTGGTGTTTCCCTGCAGCTTATGATATCTTAATATCTATCTTGATCCTTGGGCTACAACCTAGATCTTCTGCCTGTCCTACACGCCCTCTGGCCTGACCTTGATTGCCATCAATCTCTAATGAGTACCTGACCTTGGCTTGGCCCAGCCTAACGATAATATTGAGCATCTAGATCGAGGCTGCATGTAGCATAGCAGGTAAAAGGCCGCCCATATTCATCTCTTGGCTCCTCAATTTATCAGCTGGGTGACCTTTTCAATAAGTTATTTAATTTCTCTAAACCTGGGATTAATTGAGATAATGTATGTTAAGCAAGTAACACTGTGTCTGATACAGAATAAGTGGTTAGTCTTAATAATCATGGTCTATTCTAATAATTCATATCAACCTTTGAGATAGGTGCTGATATTATCATTTTAAAGATGGAACATTTAGGCTCCAAGAGGTTAAGTACTTTGCCCGAAATGTGCAACCTAAAGCAGTATGACTCTGGCCCTTCCCCTTTGTGGCGTGGGTGAGTGGTCCCAGTGGGTTGTAGGGTAGTCATGAAAACCATTTCTGTACCAGGACAGGCAGCACTACTTACTGATACATGGAAGTAGCTGCAAACTACACACATAGCCCTTTAAACTTAGACTAAATGAATCCCAAACTATCCCTTATCAGAATTCCAAAAATTCCAGCAGCCGCTCCAGCCCCATCCAATGCGACACAGGGTAGAGGAAGAGTTAGCATGGAAAGATGAATCTTAACAAATCATAGTTCAAATGTCTTACTTCTGAAAAACTTAAAAAAACCTATGACCATGTGAACTTATTTCTTGGGGCCCTGAAGCTGAAGGCTCGTTAGCTTCCCGGTAAATTGGCCACTGGCATGAACTCCTGACAAGCAGTTCACCAGGAATAGGATGGCTAGTTACTTTTGATTGCTTGTTGCTTTTTCTTGAGTTGAAAGTTTGTCATTAGCGTAGTTTCAGTCTGAGGGTTACTGCCAGGGTGGAATTACTCTAATTAAGAGGAAAAGAAAAACATGTTGCTAGTCATTAATTTTTCTTGATTAGAGGGTGACCCAGTTTGAGGTTAAACGAAGAGGACCGAGGTAGTAATTTAGCATTCTGGGGGGTTCATGGAGATTTTTGTGAGCTGGAGAAGCAACAGCTGGATCTCAGGATTGCCGTCTGATTTGAATTTGTAACTGCTCATAAAAATGTGTGAGAGATGGTCAGGGATGGTGTGCTCATTTTTAGAATGGACAACAGTGAGAACAGGGGTGGGGGCACAGCACTCTAATTTCAGTGCTACCAATGCTGCATCTATGTCTCGATAAACAGATGAAAGCTTTTTCTGTCTTAAATGTGAAAATATTACATATTCTTGATTTGAGGATCCTGGTTTATTACTTGTCAAATTCTGGGATAGCAAGAAATTTTACCTTTGGCATATGCCCATAACACTGAACATACGAGGGAAAGTACCCAGCCAGGTAATAGGAAAAATATGTTAACAATGGCTGGATACTACTTTCCGGATAGCCCTGGTATGTCAAATGGGTACAATATTTCAGCTCTCTTACTTAATAAAGTGCACATTACTTTGAGGTTTCTGCGATGCAAGTGAACCATAATTTAGTGCAAAAAGCACAGACTTGGAGGCAGAAGCCCTGAACGAGAGTTCTCCTGCCTTGGCTAGCCCTGTGACTTTGAAGTTAATCTTTTTGAGCTCTCTGAACTTGTTTCCAAGACAGTTGGAAAATGGTAAATGGTAAATATCATCACTCATATTACAAACCTAGTTTGAGGAATCCAGCAAAGATAACATAACATGTGGAAGTAAAGTGATATACAAATGTTATTATGATATCATTGAGTTCCCAGATCACTTATAAATTGGGACTTCGGACAGTATCTTTGGGAAGGGCAGAGAAGGAAAGAGTGAAAGCCTTGAGTTGGTTTTGAGACTGTAGGGACCACTATTATTATTATTTTATTTATTATTATTTTAAAAGCTTTATTGAGGTATAATTGACAAATAATTGTATTCAAGGTGTACAATGTGACGTTCTGATATACATATACATTGTGAAATAATTTCCATAATCAAGTTGGTTGACATAGCCATATACTTAAGATCCACTCTCTTAGGGAATTTCAAGTATTCAATACAGTATTATTAAATATAGTAACCATGCTGTACATTAGGTCTACAGAAGTTATTCATCTCATAACTGCAATTTTGTATCCTTGTTTGTCCTACCCTGCACCACCCCTGTGACCACCATTTTATTCTGTTTCTATGAGTTGATATTTTTAGATTCCAAATATTAGTGAGATCATGTATTTGTCTTTCTGTGCCTGGCTTATTCACTTAGCGTAATGTCCTCCAGGTTTATTCATATTGTTGCAAATGGCAGGATTCCCTTCTTTTAAAAGGCTGAATAGTATTTATAACACACACACACACACACACACACACACACACACACACACACACACACTTTCTTTATCCATTCATCCACTGACGGACATGCCTTTGCTATTGTGAACAATGCTGCAATAAATATAGGAATGTGGATATTCCTTCAACATACTTATTTCCCTTGTTTTGAATGCATACTTAGTAGTGAGATTGCTGTATCATATCATAGTTCTATTTTTAATATTTTGAGGAACTTTCATACTGTTTTCCATGATGGCTGTACCAATTTACATTCCCATCAACAGTGTGCCAAGTGTCCCTTTTCTATACATCCTCGCCAATATTTGTTACCTTTTTACTTGTTGATAATAGCCATTCTAATGGGTATGAAGTAATATCTTTTGGTTTTATTTTTCAATTGGTTTGTTTATTTTAGCTATCGAGTTGTATGAGCTCCTTATATATTTTGGATATTAATCCCTTATTGAACATATTGTTTGAAAATGTTTTCTTCCATTCTGTGGGTTGACTTTTCATTTTGTTGATGTTTTTTTTTTTTTTTGCTGTGCAAAAACTTTTTACTTTGCTGTAGTCCCATTTGTTTATTTTTGATTTTGTTTCCTGTGCTTTTGGTGTCATATCCAAAAAAATCATTGCTGAGACCAGTGTCATGGAGATTTTCCCTAATGTTTTCTTCTAAGAGATATACTATTGTAGGTCTTATGTTTAAATCTTTAATTTGTTTTGAGTTTCTTTTTTGTGTATAGTGTAAGATAATTTCTTTTTTTTCCTTTTGCATGTGGATGTCCAGTTTTCTCAGCACTATTTACTGAAGATACTATCCTTTTTCTGTTGTATATTCTTGGCACCTTTGTCAAAGATTAGTACACTATGAATGAATGGGTTTATTTCTGGGCATTTTTACGTTGAATAGAAATGGTAAGAGTGGGCATTCTTGTTTTGCTCCTCTAATTTGCTTCAAATTAGAGGAAAAGCTTCCAACTTTTTACCGTTGAGTATAATGTTAGCTGTGAGCTTGTCATATATGGCCTTTATTGTGTTGAGGTACATTCCTTCTATAGCTAGTTCGTTGAGAGTTGTTATCATGAAAGAATATTGAATTTTGTCAAGTGCTTTTTCTGGATCTAGTGAAATGATCATATAATTTTTATCCTTCATTCTGTTCATGTAGTGTGTAACATTTTTTGATTTGAGTATATTGAATCATCCTTTCATCTAAGGGATAAATCCCATGTGATAATGTTGAGTGACCCTTTAATGTGCTGTTGAATTCAGTTCACTAGCATTTTGTTAAGGATTTTTGCATCTACATGCATCAGGGATATTGGCCTGTCATTTTCTTTTTTTGTAGTGTCTTTGTCTGTAGTGTCTTTGGTATTAGGGTAATGCTGGCCTCCAAAATGAATTTGGAAGTGTTCCCTCCTCTTTAGTTTTTTGAGAGAGCTAGAGAAGAATTGGTATTAATTCTTTAAATGTTTGATAGACTTCATTCACCAATGAAGATATCAGGTCCTGGGCTTTTCTTGATGGGAGATTTTTGAATACTGATTCAATTTTTTTTCTCATTATTGGTCTGCTAAGTAAGATTTTCTATTTCACCATGATTCAGTCTTGGTAGGTTGTATATTTCTAGGAATTTATCTTTTTTTTTTTTTTTAGTTTATCCACTTTGTCAGTGTAGAAGTATATAAGTGTTCATAGTAGTCTCTTGATGATCCTTTGTATTTCTGTGGTATTAGTTGTAATGCCTCCTCTTTATTACTGATTTTAATTATTTGAGTCTTCTTTTTTCTTAGTCTTACTGAAGATTTGTCAATTTTGTTTATCTTTTCAAAAACAACTCTTAATCTCATTGACCTTTCCTGTGGTTTTTTTTTTTTACTCTCTATTTCATTTATTTCTGTTCTTTGTTATTTTCTTCCTTCTGCTAACTTTGGCTTTAGATTTTTTTCTTTTTCTAGTTCCTGGAGGTGTAACAATAGGTTGTTTGAGATCTTTTTTCTTTTTTAATGTAGGTGTTTATTTCTCTTGTAGAACTGCTTTTGCTGGATCACATAAGTTTTGGTATGCTGTGTTTCCATTTTTGTTTGTCTTAGGATATTTTTAAATTTACCTTTTGATTGCTTCTTTGACACATTGGTTGTTTAGGAGTGTGTTGTTTAGTTTGCACATATTGGTGAATTTTCCAGTTTTCCTCCTATATTTCTAGTTTTATACTGTTGTGGTCAGAAAAGATACTTGATATGATTTCAATCTTAATTTGTTCAAACTTGTTTTTTCCCTAACAAATGATCTCTTCTGGAGAATGTTCCATGTAAGCTTGAGAAGAATGTGTATTCTGCTGCTTTTAGATGGAATGTTTTGTATGTTTGTTAGTTCATTTGATCTACAGTGATGTTTATATCCTCTGTTTCCTTATTGATTTTATATCTGGATGCTCTCTTCATAGTTGAAAGTGGGGCACTGAAGTCCCCCACTATTATTGTATTGCTGTCTATCTCTCCTTTCATATCTATTAATATTTGCTTTATATATTTAGTGCTGCAATGTTGAGTGCATACATATTTGCAATTGTTATATCCTCTTCATGAATTGATTCCTTCATCATTATGTAATGATCTTCCTGTCTCTTTTTACAGTTTTTGACTTAAAGTTTATTTTACATAAGTATAGCTACCTCTGCTGTCTTTTGGTTTCCATTTGCATGGAATGTCTTTTTCTGTTCCTTTATTTTCAATGAATATATGCCCTTAAAGCTGAAGTGAGTCTCTTGTTGGCAACATATAATTGGTCTTTTTAAAAGCCATTCAAACCCTCTATGTATTTTGATTGGAGACTTTAATCCATTTCCTTTTAAAGTAATTATTGATAGGTAAGAACTTACTATTACCATTTTAAAAATTGTTTTTTGGCAGTTTTGTAGATCCTTTGTTCCTTTACTCCTCTCTTGCTAACCTCTCTTATGATTTGATGAGTTTCTGTTCTGGTATGTTTTGAATTCCTTTGTCTTTATCTTTTTTGTATCTACTATATGATTTGTCTTTGTGGTAACCATGAGACTTATATATAATATCTTATAGTTATAACAGTGTATTTTAAGCTGATGACAACTCAACTTTGATTGATACAAAAACTCTACACTTTTACTCCCCTTTCCCACATTTTATGTTTCTGATGTCATAAGTTACTCTTTTTACATAATGTGTCCATTAGCAAATTGTTGTAACTATAGTTATTTTTAAATAGTTTTGTCTTTTAACCTTTATACTAGAGATGTAAGTAATTTACACACCACTGCTATAGTATCAGAGTATTCTGAATTTTACTATATATTTGCTTTTACCACTTAGCTTTATACTTTCATACATTTTTATGAAACATATAACATATATTTACATTTACATTTATGTAACATTATGTATGTTATTAATTAGCATTCTTTTGTTTCAGCTTGAAAATTCCCTCAGGTCTAGTGGTGATGAACTTTCTCAGCTTTTGTTTGGAAAAGACTTTATCTCTCCTTCATTTCTGAAGGACAACTTTGCAGGTAAAGTATTCTTGGTTAGCATATTATTTTATTTCAGGACTTTGAAAAAGTATCATCCTATTTTCTCCTGATCTATAAAGTTTCTTCTGAGATAGCCACTGATAGTCTTATGGAGGATCCCTTGTATGTGAGGAATCTCTTTTCTTTTGCTGTTTTCAAGATTCTCCCTTTGTCTTTGATTTTTGATAATCTTATTATAATATGTTTTGGTGAAGCATTCTTTGGGTTGAACTTTGTTGGAGACCTTTGAGCTTCATGTATCTGGATGTTCATATCTTTCTCCAGGTTTTGGAAGATTTTGGCTTTATTTTAAAAAATAAGCTTTCTGTCCTTTTCTCTCTCTTTTTTTTTTGAATACAGTTGGTAAATAGATATATTTTCTTTACTATAATCACCATGAAAATTGATTTGACCAGATCAATGACAATTTTGTTCACTATACTGAAACTAAGATTATAAAATATAAAACTATATTTTCATGATAAGACTATTGAACACTGTTTTATAGCAACATATATGTGTTCAGGTACAGGAACATGCATATACTACTTTTTTTCCCCAAAGGAATATTTTTTGACTTACTGATCATTTCAATTATGTTGGCTTTTTATGAAAGGATAGTTTCACAGCATTTCAAGGAGTTATAATAACAAGATATAAATTTTATCTGTCAGTAGTGGATACAAATTAGAATACATTGAACTAATTTATTTGGTGTGTAAATTGTTACCCTAATATTATGGGTCTACTTTTTTATTTATTCACTTCATTTGGTAATACTCAGCATTTTACTACGTATAGGATTACCTTAATTTTGGGTAAAAAGTAGAGGAGCATAATATAATTCTACAGTTAATTTATAAAGTTCTAGAGATGGAAGGAAAACTAAAGACCCACATATTGAGCTTCACCATTTTACCTTTGAAGAAACTGAAGCCATAAAGTTAACCGATTTTCTGAATTTTGGGACAAAGTTTCTGTTAGCAATCATAATGTGGAAAAATATATTGATCAGATATCATAAAAAATTTTAAACATTCTTTTAAAATCACAACTTAGAAAGACAGCTCAAATTATTTGGATTTGAAACATCCCCCTTCTACACTGATTACTTGCTCAGCATATGCAAACTGTTGGGAAGCCACCAATAAAATTGACATATGCAAACTTTTCTTATGGAAATATTCAGTGTAAATCAAATGTAACAGTTAACTAACCATTATTTATTCCTTCTTTTGCCCCTCTAATCACATATTGTGGGCAGCTTTTGGAAGGGGGCCACAGTAATTTTCCAGCATCCCACAGCCATCCTCTATTCTTCAACACAAACCCTTTTTATTTACATGAAAAATGAAGCAATAAAAAGGTCTGGTAGAAGAGAAAGAATTGGTAGCTTGATCCGGATTTACCTCCTCACTAAAGTCCATCCATATCATACCCCATCAGAAATGCCACAAGAGGCCCCAGAATAATGAAGGAAATCTATGTCTTAAACAAGTTCTTCACATGATTATTCATTCCATAAATGTTTACCGAGTGCCTACCATGTTCAGGTCCTTTTCCAAGGACTGGAGCTAGAGCAATAAATAAAGTAGACAAACAGCCCTGCCCCACTGGGCATGGGGCAGAGAAAAGAAAACAAAATTAATAATTAAATAATATGTTTTAGATTGTCATAAATTCTATGGAAAACAATTAAGTAGAGAAGGGAGATCCAGTGTGTGTGTGTGTGTGTGTGTGTGTGTGTGTGTGTGTGTGTGTCTGTGTTTGTGTGTGTGGTTTGGAGGGTTGCGGTTTTAAATGGGGTGGTCAGGGAAAGCCTCACTGAGAGGCTTTACATTTGTGTAAAGACTTAGAGGAGAGAGAAAGGGGCCCAGCTGGTAGGGGGGAAGCGTACACAGAGGGAACGGCCAGCACAAAGGTCCTAGAGCAGTGTGCCCAGTGTGTTCTGGGAATGGGAGCGGGGCAGGGAGATGAGGTTGGGAGGTCAGTGCTAGGGCGAGTGGCGCAGGGCCTCGTGGCCTCCTGTGAACATCTGAGCTTTTACTGAGTGAGGTGGGAAGCCTGTGGCAGCTGGTGGGCAGAGATTTTGCCAGGCTCACGCTGGCCTCTCTGCTGAGGTGTTCCGAAGCACGTGGCCCTCTACAGCCCGTGCCAATCTAAGCTGCCTCCCCTCCACAGTCAAGGTGGGTGTGAAATGAGCCAGTGTGCGGAGAATCCCCGGCGTGGAAGTCATCGACATCAAATAGTCTCCTTAAAGCAGGTTTGATGGGGCAGGGAGAGACAGCTTGTCATTGATGAGAGGGAGGGAGGGGGCGGAAGAGGCAGCCCCAAGGTGCTATATGGAGTTTGGGCTGCTCTCTACCTGCACTGTTCCTATCACAAATTTTCTAAGGGCTGGTCCCAGAGCCTTCTAGGGTCCTCAGGCTTTTCAGAAGTCCTTACACTATATGCAATATTGCCTGGCGCCGAGTAGACCCTGCTAGATCAGTGTTGAAGGATGCATGAGTGCAACCCAATTTGGCAGCTTCTTCACTGACCCTCCAGTCATACCAGGGACCCCCAATCCCCTGGGGCACTGAGTCACTAACCCAGCTAACCTGAGGACAGCTGGAAGAGGAGGGAGGTTTCCAAGATTGCAACTGAGTTCTAGGAGCACATGGTAGAGGTTATGACACCCATTTTCACTTTGAATCTGAGTATCTGTTGCTATCTGTCAGCTTCTAAGTTTCATTTTAAGGGCAAAGCTGCAGGAGTTACAAGATGTGGCGGCATCTCTGGGCTGGAGGAATAAGCTCTCCAGGCCCCCCGGGACCACACACCTTCCTCTTTGATCTGCTCAGGCTCCCTTGGTCTCAGAGACTGTGCACATTTTGGAGAGATGGAACTTCGTAATTTTTTTATGGTCCATGGCTGAGTTTAAAGAAGAGGTAGTGGCTTGTAACATTTTTTATTTATGATGTGATTTTCAGAATTCAGTGTTCACAAATACTGGCAAGGTTGAATTTATGAAAGTGGAGGCTATTTTAATACGTTATCCTCTTAGTTTAAAATGTTTTCCCTAAAGGGAATGACAGAAGTGGCATCCTGGGAGCTGCTTGTCCTCAGTAAGCACGTTCCTGAAACCGTGTTATGACTTGCAGTTGAAAGGCTAAACGGCATCATTCCACTTGTAATGCACACATAGATTTCAATTTGGCTGAAGAAAGTTTTGTTTTTCAGGGTCTATTCTTAATTAGTATTTCGATTCTAGTTTAATTAACATTGCCTAGTGATTGTTTTTGCCTCCTTGGCATTAGTCAACCTATTAGCTTTGAAACGTGAAGTAGCTATCCCAAGTGGATAAAGAATAGTCTTTTTTCTTGAAGACAGTTTTTTCAGTGGGAAAGATTATAATTCACAGTCATTTGCAATTGGTATCAACGGGTGGAATAGAGGCCAGGGGTTGCAGCAGAGGCTGTTGAGGATGGGACCTGCATTGGGCTCCCAAGACCCCTGGCCACGTGCCCGCTGGTGCAAACACAGGGTTGGATGGACTCATCGAACCAAAGTCTTGATTCAGTGCGCAGACATACAAATCTTCCTGGCATATTTTTAAAACCTGAGCTGCCCTTTGCAAAGGAGGTCTTGCATTTATTTATTTATGTTTTTAAAGAAAGGCTGAGTATCTAAGAGGCATGGAAATGATGAATCATTTTGGAGAAATTCTATGTGACAAGAGAAAAAGACAATGTCATGCATTAAATTTTTTTTTAAAGCTTTTCAGAAATGTGTAAAGAAACCCAATTATAGAAACAATCGGTAGCTGCTAGAACTGGTGTCCTTTGCAATGGAGAGTATTCAAAAACAGAAATTTAGGAAAAATTCATTAGCCTTGATTATCAATTTCTGAAAATGTGAACCACAGTGTAGCAAAAGTGTTGGAAGAAAAGCAACTCCCAATTGGATGATAACAGGCTGTCCCCGTTGTCCAAAGCCTCTTAGGGACTATTTGCAGAGACCTTCCTTCAGGAAGTACAGGACAACAATATTCATTTGAGCCTGTACCCAAATGGCTACTTCATTTATGACTTTTTTCTTTTCTTGCCTTTATTTTTTTTTGAGACAGAGTCTTGCTCTTTCGCCCGGGCCGGAGTGCAGTAGTACAATCATAGCTCACTGCAACCTCAAACTCCTGGGCTCAAGTGATCCTGCCACCTCAGCCTCCCCAGTATCTGGGACTACAGGTGTGTGCCACCAGGCCCAGCTAATTTTTCTATATTTTGTATACACAGGGTCTTGCTATATTGCTCAGGCTGGTCTTGAACTCCTGGCCTCAAGCGAACCTCCTGCCTCAGCCTCCCAAAGTGCTGGGATTACAGCCCTGAACCACCGTGCCAACCATCATTGATTCTTATATGCTCCGGTGGGTCGGTCTTATAATTTAGTGGTGAAGAGCTCCGATCAGGGTGGGAATCCTGTCTTCATCACTGACAGATCATATGATGTTGGACAAGTCACTTAACCTCTCCACATCTGTAAAATGGGGATAACAACTATGTATAGCTCTTGCATACTTGTGGAGGACTAAATGAGATAATGTGTGTTAAGTGCCCCAGGCTGTAGCTGGTGATTCCCTCCTAGTTTCAGCTGCAACCCGTCAACCTCTCATTCTGAAAGAGAAGGAGGTTATTCTCAAGAGAGATAGGATAAATCAGCCTGCCTTTGAAAACCTCATCCTTAGCTTGGAGTCGTTGATGCCTTTGTTTCCTCTTTGTCAGGGCCTGGATCTTGTGACTACCCACCAGCAAGGAGAGGCTTGGGCCAGGACTTTGTGTAGCATCTTGGCATTTGGGTACTTCCTCTGGATCTTAGGTGAATGGCCCAGCAGACAAATACTCGTGATTCCCTAGGGCCTGGAAGAGGAACCGGGGAAGATGAAATATTCTGAGACCAGAAGTATGCAGGGGGTCACCTAGTTTCTGGGCAGCTCTTTCTGGCAGGGGACATAAACTGGCTTAATTCAGGTGCTGCTCCTGCACCAGGGCCAGATGGAGAACACTCCTCTGAGGCTCACTGAGCTGTGTGCCTTCCCGTCCTCAATTCTGTTTGAGGGATGGCTTCTTCCTCCCTGACAACATTTTACAGATTAAAACCCTCTTTGAGGGTTTTGTATATTCTGTCTGGGGAGGTGCGACTACCCCATGTCCTTGCCTTGCTGATGCTTCAGTATCGATTCCCCGGCAAGAGCGTCATGGGGGCTCCGGCCGGCTGTGCGGGCAGGGAGTGGAGGTGCAATAAGCAGTTAAAGTGTGAGGAGCAAAGGAAAAAAGAGTCAAATATTTGAAGGCTTAATTTTAAATTATTTTTTCAGGCAGGAAGCCAATGATCATATGCACATTGTTGAGTGCTGGTTGATTTTCCTTCTGTGCTCTCTGTTCTTCCCTGCTGTTGGTAAGTAAGCAACTTTTGGGGGCCCTTTTCACTATTTTTGATTTTCTCTCTCCATATATTTAGTCTTTTCTTTCCAAAAGCAGGCAGTAGGTCCAAGGTGGGGTACCATCATGTTGTCTCTGTGTGTGTGTTTGGGGATTCTATACGTGTCTTTCTTTCCGCACAAAGTGGGTGAACGTACGAGTGCCAGACCCAGGATCTATTACTGTAAAAAGTGCAAACCGAATGAAAGATCAAAAGCAGGTTCTTCATTGCATTTTCCCTTCCACCTCTTCTCTGGAAGGTCCCAATTTCTGAGACGCACTCTTCGGATGGTGAATCACAGTGGTCTCCATCCTATTTCACAAAATAAGAAGGGAAAAGGAAACGAGCAAACAAAGGGTTAGGGCAAGAAGAGCTGCCCTGGTTGGCCCGGGGTGCTCTACTGACTGTCTCCGGCTTCTCTGTTTCCGGGAGGGCTTTTCTGAAGCCTGGGGAGTGGGGGTGTGGGATGCAGGTGCTTGAAGCCTTTATATTAAAAAGTGTAGCTTTGTCCTTTGAAGGTGGAAGACGGTTTCAAAAGAAATCACAGTTTTGTCGGAATCAGACGGGAGAGACTGCCACCTTAACAGAACTTTAGAATTTCAGAGTTGAATGGATCTTGTCCAATTTCATTTTTTTTCCCTGAAGGAGGAACGGGAGGCCCAGGAAGATCAAATGTCTTCCTGCATGTCCCACAGCACCCACCTGTGCTAAGGGGGGCTTTGAGGGAGTGCAGAGACAGTGGGATCCAAGCGTGAGCTTCGAGGGCATGAGAGGAGGCAGGCTCAGACCAGAGCGCCTTGTTCCTCGAGGAGGAGGGGATTCACACATCATCTTGCATGTGGGAAAAAGGTTTTGAAAGCCAAATTTGATCACACATTGCTGAATATTCATTGCCTACACGGCAGATACCTACTACCTATACGGTGTGATAAAAAAAGTTCTGGGGCTGGGAGTGGGCTGGGGAGGGGTCAGAAGATCTGGTCTAGTCCCAAGTGTGTGAAGAGACAGTAACTGCTCTCTTCTGGGCCACGAAATCTTCATTTGTACTGTGAAGGTTGGACTGGGTCATTTCTAAATTACATTATAACACTAAAGTTCTGGAACTTTACGATTGTACAAGCAGTATGTGTTAGGACATAGTTTCTGCAGTGTGGGACAGAAATAAGAAAATAACAGTGGTTTAAACAAAGTAGACCTGTATTTCTCTCCCATGTAAAAGGTGGAGCTGATATGGTGGCTCTGGTCTTTGATGTCTTCGGGGCCCAGGCTGCCTCCGTGTTGCTGCTCTGACCTCAGAGTGCCCTTTCCTCTTCACAGTCCCTGATGTCTGGCCACCATAAGCAGCAGGATGAAGGAAGGAAAAAGAGGAGAGGGAGAGCCTCTTCCTTTTATGAGCATAGCTCAAAAGTTACACTTGTCACTTCTGCTCAAGCCTCTTGGCCAGAACTTGGTCAAATGGCCGTAGCTAGATGCAAGGGGGCTAAGAAATGTAATCTTTATTCTGGCTGGCCGTGTGCCTAACTACAAGTTCTGATTCCATAGAAGAGGAAATAGATATGGGGACAACTATCAGTTTTTGTCATGCAAGTTATACTTAAGACAACATAGAACACGGGATGGTCTCCTGCCTCTGCCATTGGCAAGTGAGGCAGGGGAGGGCTTAGGCAGGGGCGATGTCTCTGAGAGCCATCATGCAAGCCCAGCATGGGGCAATAGTGGTGGGTCTTGGAGAACCTGTTGTGGAAACTCTGTTATTCAAGAGAGTGGGAAATAGTGGTAAACTTTTGGGAATCTGCCCAGTTCCTGAGGTTCCCCTTTCCCCGAGCTCTGCTTCTTCTTATTCTCCAATATGGCAGGTGATGGCAGCCACATTTGTCCCTCAGCCATCAGTGGCCATAGACTGAAACAGGTGTGGACACCTGACCTATGCTGGGACATTGCATCCTCTCTCCTGGGCACTTGGAGCTGTGACTGAGAGTCACGTGGACTTGGGGTCATTTGCTTGAATGTGGGTATTATAGACTCAAAAGCAGTGGAGTGCCACCTTTTGTCATGAGTGGGAATTTAGAGAAAGCTGGTTCTCGGACAGAGAAGGATGAGGCAGGTGTTCAGAGACAGCAGCCCCTAAATACTGCAGGGCCTGAGAAAGAAAGTGAAAGGGGGGCTGCCTGGTTTCTGATGGCTCTACCAACCAGGATTCAGTTTCCCATAAGGCTAAGATACATTTAAATTTATTAAAACTCTCCTAAAAATATACCATGTATATATAGAGAGGGCTTATAATTTTTTTTAAAGGATTCCTAATCTGACCAGTTGAGGTTTTTTAAAAGCACATCTTAAAATCTCATGTACCATCTTAATAGCTAATGGCTTGCAAATTTCAATTTTCTGCTTGTCACTAAAAGTGACAACTCAGAAGAGACTATAGAAATTGATTCACCTAGCCAAACTTATCCAAAGTGGGGAAGCTAAATAGGTCAGTCAATGGAAACCAAAACCACAGTGTCATTTTCCAAATAAAACAGCAAGAAATCTTCATAGGAAGGGGTGAAAGGCAGTACAGTGGTTCAGAAGGGATATTGAAAACAGCTCATCTTTAGTTTTAAATATCTTCCTCTAACTTAAGTGAACATGTGGATTGGAAAAAGATCATAAATTGGTATTAGAGGACAGTACTTACTATACATTTATGAGTTGACTTCAAAGGAAAAAATAGATAGGCAAGTCATCAACTTGCTTAAATAAAATTTAAGACTGGTGATTCTGATGAGAAAGAGTCCATGCTGTGAATCTCCCCATATGAAATATGAAATCTACTAAAAGAAATATATTAGAGTAAGATTTCAATTAAGTGGAACCTAATTCATGAGAGCTTTCAATTATTATTATTATTCTTAAACCCACTTACAGCAGGGATGTAATAAAACAAATCAACTCCTAGGGATTGTCCTAGCTTTAGGTCTTCATAATCTTTTCTAACCTCTGATACTTGTCTAGAACCATAGAATTGGCCAAATAATTGGCTTTTAGAGCTGGTAAGACTTGGGGGCTACCTAGTACAATATTTTCAACCTTAGCTGCATATTATGATCACCTGGGGAGATTTTAAGGATCCTGACACCCAGCCTGCACCCAACTCTGATTAAAGCAGAATCTCTGAGGTTAGGACTGACCTGAGCATCTGTATTTTAAACAATTTTCCAGCTGATTCCAATGTGTATTCATGTTTGAAAACCAGGGATCGTCTACAGCTGTCCCAGGAAGTGAAGTGACTGGCCCAGATGGCCAGCTGGTAACAGAACCAGGCCTGTGATCCAGGACTTTCCAGCCAGTGCAGTCCCCACCATGTTGTGCCACGCAGGCTTCCAGCCTCATGGGGCCACCATGCAGCACCTACGCTGACGGCGAAGCCAGTGCTGCTCTGACTTTGATGTGCTTCCCCATCACCTGGAGATCTTATTAAGTGCAGCTTCTGCTTAGCAGGTCTTGGGGTGAGCGGAGAATTTGCATTTGTACCATTTCTGACAAGTTCTCAGGTGATGTTACTGCTGCTTGTCCGAGCACTGTAGCGCACTTGGAGAATCTCTACGCTAAGTTACTAAGGGTTCTCCCTTTACCCACAACACACCTGCCTGGCACTCAGGTGGTAGATTTGGACTCTTTTCACCTAATTTAAGGACGTCATTGCTCCTTCTTTCCCCCAGAGCTATTCTGTTCACTCAGAACCTAAGATCATCTGCAGACAAACTGTTCTTTCTGTCCTAAAGATTCTCTAGCCACTGTGCTTTGCTTAGTAGCAACATTTGGCTGCACCATTCCTGAGCAGGGTTTTTTTTAGCTTATCCTTTAGAGAGTGGAAGATGTGTTTTATAATGGGCAACACCAAAGAGATTAAAGTTCACTGACAAGGACCATTCATTAGGTGGGGTGAGTGTCTGAGCTCCGCTTATCAGCCTACACATGTGGCCAGAGATGGAAAAACTGACAGGCGGTAGAATGAAACCTGGGCACCTGAGGAAATCCAGGCCTAATCCGCTCCCATAAAACAAAGTGAAACAAAGTGAAAACGGTTGAGATCTGAAAGCAGATGGCCGAGTTCCTCCATACTGGGCTATAAAGGGGGACTTTTGTGATAGAGTATTTATGGATTTGGGGAAACCTGACAAGGTGTTGCTAAAAATGCCAAGAAATGCACAGAACAGGGTTTTAGTCACTGGAACACATCTCACGATGACGGCAGCTAGGGTGGGGAAAGATAATTGGCTTGGTATGTGCGGGTTTGCGTGTGCACATGTGTGGGAGGTGCGTTAGCTTTGTTCACGCTGCTATGAGCAAAACTAATTTGGTGGATGGGGGAGAAAGGGCCGCTAAGGGAGACCTCAGCAAGGGCTTAAGCAGGGACAAGCTGGCCATTTGGCCACAGAGGGGCTGTATGTGGGGGTTTGGGAGAGGGAGCCGGGAAGTTTGGGGTCATAGCTTCAGTGTTCAGCTGAAAGAGCTGCTCGGAACAAAACTGAGTCCAAAGAGGGCGGACTGCAGCAGGCATAAGTTTATCTGGCCATTCCTGTCCCAGGCCTTTACGTTCCTGTACGAGGCACAATCTTTTGCATTATGCATTACACATTTTAGAGCAATCCTGCCTTCTTTGTATAGGTTTTGCGCCGGGATTAATATCGTTCACTGATCAGCCGATTATTCCTGATCTTTTAAGTTTCTATCCTTGCTCCTGGTCTGACCCAGAGAATACCTGTGATAGATAAAAAGAATTCCTTACTACATAAAGTGGTAGCTAACGGGACTTTTGAAAGCTATTCTCTCTGGAGAAAAAAGTACCATATGGACTATTTGGAAATCCATTTTTAAAATCCAAAGAGCCCTTTCTACTTGCAGTCCTGAAACAACCCTGCAGAGCTGTGTGGTTTGGGGGAAGCTTTTGTCTCCAACTCCGAGGAACACGTGCTCTCTGTTTCAAAGCGGGAGAACCGAGCAGGAAGATTTTTAACTGTGGATTAAACCAAGTGGACCCTTCGGATTTTCCTGGAGCTTGTCAGAATTCTGCTTCTGGGAAACTGCATGGTGATAGAGAAAGACAAGGCAGGGGGTGGGTGGAGAAGAATCAGAATGAGAAACATGCAAAGGGAAAACAGATGTCTCCAAGTCACATGCAGAGCTCTCCCTCGTTTGCAGCGTTCCGGTAAACATGACCAGGACTGGAGCAGCAGCTTCGGACGTGAACAGTAAACAAGGAGCCAGTGGCCCTGGAGCTCCACCGTGGGACTGTCACACCTGCCAAGTCTGAGTCTTCAGACAACATCTGCAGGCTGCCTGTGCGCCTGGGAGGGAACTAGCAGGGTACCCTCCTGACAGTAAAGAGCAGAGGTCCCCTCCATCCCACCTGGCCCCCCAACCACATTCTTCTGCCTTCCCAGAATTTAGTGTAGGTTGGGCCCTTGAATGGGACAAGGAGTGCTGGGGAAACATCTTCCCTCAGTCTACCTCTCCTGGCTTCCACTGTTGAAATTTGTAGCTCCAGTGTCCTGTCCTTTTGGTGTCTGCCCTGCCGAAGGACAGAAGTCAGTTCAATGAAGTGGTCGGAGTCCACCAGTATGGGCCAGTGGTTCTCAACATGTGGTCCAGGGCCAGCAGCATCAGCACCACCTGGGAACTTGTAGACGTGAAAATTCTCAGGTCCCACCCTGGATCTACTGAGCCAGAAACCCTGAGGATGGGGCCCAGCACCTCGAGATTCAGCCGGCCTTCAGACGATCCCAGCTGAAGTTTGAGAACCAGCTATACAGATTTTTAGAAGCAATATTTGCATAGGAACAGAGGAGATCATCCATGGACAGAGATGAATTTCCTGGTGAGAATTAGGGGCACTGCAGCAGGTCAGTGGAGGAGGTGAAATTTAGGGGAGCAGCTGGGCCCCTTCTTAGCCCCTATATGACTCTCTATGCTGCCAATGTGTTAGACCCACCTGGAGGTCATCGTTAGTGGACCTGGCCTTGGGTAGGGACGTTGCTGTGGGAACAGGGTCCTTGTATCCCTGAGAGGGGCCCCAAGCAGCAGGTTGCACAGCCCACTCCACTGCCTGTTCCCTTCCTGTCCCCCCTCTTTACTCTCCAACTGGATGTGTCCTCTCTCGAGGCTGTCTTCATTGGAATCATCCTCACCCCCACGCTCCCGTGTCCCAAAGTGTGCAAATGCACACAGACCATACCTGCACACACCACATACACACACTCTCCTATACACACTCACACTCTCTTAACACACACAATGTCAAGGACACAGAGGGCATCCCACATGCTTTTACTTTCTTCTCTCCTGGGAAATGAGCTCGAGAGAGGCAGGCAGCAGAGTTTCTTTGATGAAAACTCTGTAAAATATTGCTCATGGAGTTGCTTTCCACATGTGTTGGCTATAGAATTTCCAATTGCAGATTAAATAGTGCATGTGTCTACTTAAATTAACTCCTCCTTGCCCTCCATCCTCAAGCCAACCATGGCGTGTTACTGATTTCCCCCGCTTGCTGCCCAGATGCTGATAGGTGATTTAACGTGACATATTTAGCAGAGTCTTTGGCTTGGACACCTCTTGCCCATGGTGATCTCTCCCTCTTTGGGACTTGGGGTTTGAGTTTGGCTTTTTGGTCCCAAGGGCCAAACTTCTCTTGGGTCACCCACACATTCTGGGCCTTCTTATAAGTGTAACTGGAGGAGGCTGACTACACCCTCTCCATTCTCCATCCTTCTCCCTGGCAGAAGAGAAGAAAATTTAATCCTGACCTTTCCAGAATGTTCTATCATGGCAACCAAGTAGCAGCCTAAAGGCTGCTTTCCTCTTGAGTTTGGCTCCCGAGATGGAGCTGAGAAGAAACCACACTGCATTTCTTTTGGATGATGCTGATGAAAGATTAAGAACATTAACTGGTCCTCCCCGTGTCATAATTCCCTTTTGCAATTTGTCCTAACCCTTCAATAAAGAAGTTCCCAAATCTCTCCCCTGCCTGGTGCAGAGGTTTTCAGGAGAATGAAGGGACAGAGTGTAAAGGGACAGGGGGGGCTGCCCCATCCCACCACTTTGGTGACTTCAGTGGGGAGGGGCCCTGGCTGTTGACTGTCCAATGGCCAATAGCCCAGAAAAAGGGCACTGAGCCCCTCAAAAGGGGTGTACTGAGCTCCTGGGAGGAGATGGAGAAGGTCCACAGGTGGGGAGGAGTGTTCCTGGGCAGGGACTCCAGAAAGGCAGCCAAGGTGGCCTCACCTGTCATGGACAATTTTGGTACTGAAGGGGACAATGGCATGGGAATCCAGGCAGGGCCACAGAGCCAGGCCTTGAGAAGAGGAGGATTGGAGACTGGACCCAGAGCCCCAAAAGTGGCTTTGGGGAACTCAAGAGTCTGTGAACTTGGACCTATGCTCCATCATTTGAGGGACTCTGCTTCTCCCAAATTCTGCTTCTTTCATGCCCAGTGTCCCCTCCGAATAGCTCCATTTGGCCCTCCAGATCCACCTTTCACCCTTGCCTACCCTGCTCTGTGCCCTGGGTGGTTGAACCACATAAAGCAAAGAACGTTAGAAGCTAAGATGAGTTTATTAACTTGCCAGACAAATAAATATGCACCAGTGAATAAATCCATGGAGTTGTTGTCAGAGGAGCAAGAATTAAGTTACTTTTTTTTCTTTTGATGTCTTAGGAAAAGGGTTTCAGGGTGGTTATGTCAATTAAGGATCAAAAACTGGAACTCTGGATAGGTGTGAGCCTGATTGGTTAACACAAGTCCCATTGCTCATTGGTGAAGAAGGAGCCTGTATGAGGGTCCAGTGAGGGCCTGGCCAATAGCTCAGTGTTGACAGTCGGTTCTCATTTCAGCTCATCAGAACCAGTTGCAATGCAGCACAAGCTCAGTTGTGCTGTATCCTCGGCAAAGTGTGCTGTCAGCGAGCTGGACACGCTTCCTTTACACTTGAATGGATTGCCACTGGTTATGCTTTGGTTTGACCAGGGCAGAAGAAAAGGGGGCAGGAGGAGGGTGAGGTTGAGGGCACATTCCCCAGTTCCTTTCCTGCAGGTGGGCCGGGGTGGCTCTGTTCGTTCAGCTCCCTTTCTCGGTTCTGATGACCTCAGGACTAGGGGTGGTCACAGCCTCCGCTGTGGCTGCCTCTCAGCTACTGCATCCTCCTTGGTGGGTTTCCCTAAACCCTGTCCCCAGCTCTGAACATGGTCTCTCTATCCAACTTTTCTCAAATCAGTTGGTTTGTGTGTATAGTCCTTTGCCTGCCTGGACCTTGACAGGTAGGTTGACACATATGACCTACATTGGCTAATTTTTTTCTGCATTCTTATTCATATTTTTTACATTCTCTGAACTTTAGCTTGCATGCAGTCCATCATGGGCCTATTCTCTGTGTTACAACTTTTCAGCTTTAGCTCCCACTGCTAAGGGCCTCTGTCTCTTTGCATTTCTAGTTAAAAATTTTGAGCAAAGACCAGATGGGCTTGGAGCATGTTCTTATGTCTGAGCCACATCACATGTGCCTGGCACACTTATAAATTGGCTCATTTGTTCAGATACTCTTGGTTTCATCTCCTGTGGTTAGGGGTGGAGGGAATCACATAGCACGATGTACAAGGTAGGGGGTGGGTTGGGGTGGTCCCCTTAGTGGCCATGGCAGATGCTATAATTGACATATACCATTTTTTTATTGTGGTAAAATATATATAACATAAAATTTACCATTTTAACCATTTCTCTCCAGCTTTATTAAGGTATAATTGACAATTAAAATTATATATATGTATGGTATAAAATGTGATGTTTTGACCTATGAAACATTGTGAAATTATTAATTCCAGCCAGTTAACACATCCGTCACTTCACATACTTATCATTTTTTTGTGGTGAGAATATTTAAGATCTACTCTCTTAGCAAGTTTCAAGTATATAATATGTCATTATTAACTATTATCACCATGTTGTACAGTAGATCTCCAGCATTTATTCATCATGTCTAATTGCACGTTTGTACCCCCTTTTGATCAACATCTCTCCCCAGTCCCCTCACCCCTGTCACCACCATTCTACTCTCTGCTTCTATGAATTCAATTTATTTTAGGTTCTGCATGTAAGTAAAATCAGGCAGTATTTGTCTTTCTGTGCCTAGCTTATTTCACTTAGCAAAATGTCCTCAAGGGTCATCCATGTTGTAGCAAATAGGCTGAATAGTATTGCAGGGTGTATACGTGTGTATGTGTGTATTTATATATTACACATTTCATTATCTGTTCATCCGTTGGTGGACACTTAGATTGCTTTCATATCTCGGCTATTGTGAATAGTGCTGCAATGAACATGGGAGTGCAGATATCCCTTCATGATAGTAATTTTATTTCCTTTGGACATATACCCAGAAGTGAGATTGCCAGATCATATGGTAGTACCATTTTTAATTTTTGGAGGAACCTCCATACTGCTTTCCATAGTGGCTGTACTAATTTATCTCCCCACCAATAGTATACAAGGGTTCCCTTTTCTCTATATCCTTGAAAACACTTGTTATCTTTTGACCTTTTTGATAATAGCCATTCTAATGGGTGTGAGGTGATGTCTCATTGTGGTTTTGATTTGCATTTCCTGGATGACTAATGATGCTAAGCATTTTTTCTTATACTTATTGGCCATTTGTATGTCTTCTTTTGTGAAATATATATTCAGGTCCTTTGCAATTTTTTTTTTTTTAGAGACAGGGTCTCACTCTGTTGCCCAGGCTGGAAGGCAGTGGCATGATCATACCTCACTGCAGCCTCTAACTACTGGCCTCAAGTGATCCTCTCTTCTTGGCTTCCCAAAGTGCTGGGATTGCAAGGAATGAGCCACCACACCTGGCCCTTTGCCTGTTTTTTAATTGGGTTATTTGTTTTCTTGCTGTTGAGTTGAGTTCCTTATATATTTTGGCTTTTAAAGCTTTATCAGATATATGGTTTGCAAATATTTTCTACCATTCTGTAGGTTGTCTCTTCACTCTGTTGATTGCTTCCTTTGCTGTGCAGAAGCTTTTTAGTTTGATATAATCCCACTTTTATTTTTGCTTTTGTTGCTTGTGCTTTTGGACTCATATAAAAAAAATGATTGCCCAGTTCAATGTCAAGAGGCTTTCTCCTTATTTTTTCCTAGTAGTTTTACAGTTTCAGATCTTATGTTTAAGTCTTTAATAGATTTTGAGTTGATTTTTAAGTATCATGTGAGATAAGTCTCCAATTTCATTCTTCTGCATGTGAATATCCAGTTTTCCCAACACCATTTATTGAAGATTATCCTTTCCCCATTGTGTGTTCCTGGAAACTTTGTAGATCAATGAACTGTAGAAGTGTGGATTTATTTCTGGGCACACTATTCTGTTCTATTGATCTATATGTCTGGTTCTGGGCCAGTACCATGCTGTTTTAATTACTGTAGCTTTATAGTGTGTATTGAAATCAGGTAGTGTGATGTCTCCCAGCTTTTGTTCTTTTTGCTCCATATTGCTTTGGCTATTTAGGATTCACACAAATATTTGTGGTTCCACACTAATTTTAGGATTGTTTTTTCTTTTTAATCATTTTTGAGTGTATAAATTGTGTCAGTAAATACATTCACAATGTGTGCAACCATCACTACTATCCATTTCCAGAAATTTTTCATCATCCCAAATAGAAACTATGTGCCCTTTACTGGTTTAATACAATAACTCCTCATTCTCCCTCCTCCCGGGGCATGGTAAACTCTATTCCACTTTCTATCATTATGAATTTGCCTGTTCTAGGTAATTTATATGAGTGAAATCATACAATAATTGTCTTTTTGTGTTTGGCTTATTTCATTTGGCATAATGTCCTCAAAGCTTATCCACGTTGTAGCATATGTCAGAATTTCATTCCTTTTTAAGGCTGAATAATATTCCATTGTACATATATACTGTTGCTAGACATTTGTGTTGCTTCTACCTTTTGGCTATTGTGAATAGTGCTGCTATGAGCACTGTTGTACAAGACATATACCTTTTAATCCATATCTATCTCCTCTCTCTGACTTACTTGTAGGCTTCTTGGAAGACAGGACCACATCTTGACTGTCCTTGTATCCACCAAAGTGCCCAGCCCAGTTCGTTGCCCATGGATGTTCCTGCAGTCTGGGTGGGTGGGTGGGGGGATGTTTGCAGAGACCCTGCCTCCCCTGAGGACTGGCAGGCTGTCTAGTTCAGTTATAAAAGAGGAGAACTGGCTTTGGAAACTGTCTATTCACATTAACTTTTCAATTTCTGAAATGCCTCAATCATCTTTCTCAGGGTTGGATCCAATTTCTCCCCAGTCCGAGGCAATTTTTTTCCACTCAGCCCTGCAGCCGTGAGCAAGTGACTTGACAGGCCAGAGCAGACCGGGGAGTTTATCTGCCTTGTTGTGTCCAGGTGCCCTTGTACCAGACACGGGAGTAGCAGGATCGAGTTCACGTTATCTCTGTGCCAGCCTTGAGCCCCTGCCAGACTACGTAGCTGACATGTACTCAGCACCTACTTGGTTTCAGGCACTTTCCTAGCAGTCTACCTATGATATCTCCTTTAATCTTCCTCACATCCCTGTGATGTAGGTATTATTCTCTCCATTTTACAGATGGAGAAACTGAGGCTCAAATAAATTAAATACCTCACCCAAATCGAGTGGTACGACCAAGACTTGGACTCTTATCCAAGCCTTTGCCATTTCTGCTTAGCCACACACACTTATGAACACCTAACGTGTGAATGGCAACATCCGATTGCTGGCTAAGCCTCCACTGTCCACCTGCAAGGGGTCCTCTAGGAGTCACCAGCCGCCTCCCCTTCACCCAGACTTCACTGGACAGTTTGGAGCAACTTGAGAGAGGGACCTGTCATAGGCAATTTTTCCCACATATACCCTTGTAATGCTTAATACATAGTAGACCTTCAATGAGATCACAATAAATTGAGTTGCAAATGAAAACAAATGGAAGTCATTTTGATTAGGTAATTTGTTTTTGAGGAGGATGAGGGTGGAGGAGAGACGACTATAAAATAATTTGCCCTGACTATCATCCCGACTTTGTTTCTTACTTTTCATCTCTTTGTCTGGACCTTACACGAGTAGACATTTGCTGGCCCCCGTAAGTTAGAATCCAATCAAAGTGCTGCAAAACTCAGCCCTTTGATATCCTGTCTCAGCAGACTATAATTTCGAGAATTGCTTTTTTGATTGGCTATTGTGTCTAGGTAAGAAGAGGCTGGTGCTCAGGTAGGGCGGCAGAAATGCTTCTGGAATTCCAGTGGAGACCTGCTTTGAATGCTCAGTACTTATTCATGAGAACTCTTTTATACAGAATCACACTTTCCTCACAAATGAAAATATTTATATGATGGTATTCAAGCAATTTGGAAAAAAAAATTGCAGCCTGCAATGCTTCTCTGTCCTCTGTGCCCGGCATCTCGGAGTATTTTCTTTCCTCCCCCAATATTAATGAAAAAGAAATCAAACTTTTGCAGGCTTCACTTAGTTCCTGACTTTCAATCAGATAAATTTGTGACCTGAATATTTCCTTCTCCTCTTTCAGTATTCATGAAGGATCGTTTGTGGCCGGGCTGGTGGATTTAAGCATTTGTGTAGTTCAGGAAAGACAGATTTATTCCTTGGGAGTTGTGTATAACTTACAACCTACATATTTCTTGCCCCTCCCCTGCTTTCTCCATCCTTTTTTCTGTCTTTGAATTTAGAGGCCATCATTTTTTTTTTTTCTGGTTTGTTGTTAGTACAAAGTGAAGGAGTTTCGGTTTAAAATATTGATCTAGCTTCTCCCACAGAGGCTTTGGTCTCTGAGTTCTGCAGTTTGGTATGGCTGATTGAAAGTGGTCTGGGTTGAATTTGCTTAATAGGATGTTCCACTCCCTCCCGAGTCAATTTTTATCCACTTTATCAAGTTACTTATTGATTACAGTTCTTGTCACGTGCACATTAGTTTGCTGGGAAACTTAAAGATATGTTTTGTTTTTTGCTTAGAGCAGGCTAGGAATGCCGTGGAGTCTAGTTTGCCAGAAACCCCAGATGCCGTAATATTTAAAACTGACCCCATTCTCTCTTAGGCATTTGGCTCAGAATTGCAAGAATGACTTTGGTTGTATTGAATAGAAACACAGAGAAGAAGTTTGGATTTTTTTTCCCATTTATTTTATTTTCTGGGAATGCACAGAGGCAATCTCATTCTTACATAAAGGAAAGAAAAGGAAAGTAATGGGACAGAAATTTTGGACTAGAAAGGGGGAATAGAAGAGTAAGAAGCTAACTGGTCAAGTCCAGGAGAGGATGAGGCTGGGTGTTTTCATGCCTAAAAAGAGAGTGATTTGGAGAAAGGAAGGAGAATAAGCTTTTTGCTTCTGTACCTTGGGCGTGGATGGCTTTTCAAGTATCTTTGCTCTCTTTAATTTGCTATTAGATATTGAAAAGTCCATCATGAAAGCAGTGGACTCTAATGAGCTTAATTCAGAAGATTTGGAACCCCTAGGCAGGTCATGTATTGTCCCAATTATTGAGGTTATTGCTGCCAGAGGAACAAAGGGCACCTAGGAACATACTTAAAATGGAAACATTTGTTTTTCTCTTGAATTCCAGCTTTGTATGTGCAAATGGTTATTTCTAAGGCGAAGTCCGAGTAGAATTATGAAATTGTCTTCAGTGCTATCCTATCTCCATTTTTCCATGTAACTCAAAGTAGTGAACGATGTCACCCAGAACATATATAATTTGCCTCTTATTTATATTCAACTGAGAAAACATTATTTCATAAGTTATTAGTTTTTTTTCCTATCAAACTGTCAACAACCTAGAAGGCAGCCTTTGTGCCTAGGAGGTACTTGCAATGAACATTGACTGTTATGGGCTGCCTAGTTTATTCACATCTTTCCTTGTTTTGGGGAAGTCCAAGTAGAGCATCCAACCTCCAAGAGAGCCAGCACTGATCACTGTGTCCTGTCTCCGTGCACTTGTGTAGTCCCTTCCCACATTGTGTCAAGGTTATTCTGTGTGACCAATAGCATATAGTAGAAGTAATGGTGTGTGATTATGAGGCTAGGTCCTAAAAGACATTGTGGCTTCTGCTTTGTCCTTTCTTGGATCCCTTGCTTGGCAGAGGGGGGAGTCAGTTGTCATGTTTTGATCACACTCCAGCAGCTCAATGGAGAGGTCTGCATGGTGAGGAACTGAGGCCTCTGCCAATAGCTGGCCGGCCATGTGAGTGAGCCACCTTGGAAGAGCATTCTTCAGCATCTGGCAAACTTTCAGATGACTATAGGTCTGGCCAATATCTTATCTGCCACTAAATGAGACACTCTGAGCCAAAGCCATCCAGCTACGCTGCTCCCAGAGTCCTGACTCTCTGAAACTGTGTAAGATAATACATGTTTATTATTTTAAGCTGCTAAGTTTTGGGGTGATTTGTTACACAGCAATAGATGACTAAAATATGAAAGGAGGCATGCCCATCTCCCAAAGTGGAAGCCAGAGGAGGGCAGAAATGTCCTCTCCCAACTTCCTGGTTGTTAGTGCTTGGGCATGTGACCTCAACAGAGCCAATCAGATGTTTATGCCTGGGCATGTGACCTCAACAGAGCCAATCAGAGGTTATGCTTGGGCTTGTGATCTATATTGGCCAATCAGATGCTTGTTTATAAGACTTTGACTCTGAAGAGAGTTATAATAAAGCAGAGGCAAGTTTATAGTGAACTCCTCCAGCAGCAGCAATAGCAACAAATGGTGTCTTTTGTTGGTAGGGCCCTTGGGTGGCACATGGTGTCTGTAGTCTGATTTTTGCCATGGCATGATTTTGAATGTTATTCTTCCTGTTTTCAGAGGTATATTCTCTAGCCTTCCTCCTAATCCCTCCAATCTAGTATTCTTCCAATGAACTCCTTTTTAAATTAAGTTAAACCAAATTAGTTTACATTTTATGCAACCAGGAGCCCTAACTTGGGCAGCATACAAGTACATTTTTATAATGATGGTAGTATCTTCTTTTTAAATGCAACTGTTGCCCTGAATGCAGGCTAGACACAAAGCAGGAGATAAGCAGATTGTTGTGGCTTGGAGATCTAATCAATTAATGCCTTTTTTCACATGACTCTATGCTGTATTAGTAGCTTTGTGGGAATGTCAATGTAGTACCTGCCTTCAAGGATCTTATAATCTAGACTAGAGACAAGCCATCCCACTTACCCACCTCCTGTATCAATCTGACCCAGGGATGTTGGGAGAAGAGGTCTCTCTGGGGGCTGAGCCACTTCACCTATTAGTTGTGTGACCTAGAGAAAATTATTTGACAGCTTGGAGGCTTGTTTATCTCACTGACAAAATCACAGCCCCTACACCCCTGGCTTGCTGTGAAGTTAGATCAGATAACACGTGTGAAAAGAGCTTGGCATGCAGAAGTCAAGGAAGCTCATTACTGAGCACTTAGTGCTGAGCTCTGGTTCAGGGCTGACTCATGAACTGTGGGATGCCGGTCATCACTCCCCTTGACTTCTGTTCAGTTTTCTCATCTGAAAAATGAGCAGGTTGGATTAGAGCTGTGGTTTTCAAACCTTTGTGTTTTTCTTTCTGAAAATCTAAAAAACAAAATGATATATGGACCTGCTATAGCTTGAATAGCTGATCCTCCAAACCTCATGTTGAAATTTGATCCCCAATGTTGGAGGTGGGGCCTAATGGGGGGGTGTTTTGGTCATGGGGACAGATCCCTCATGAATGGCTTGGTGCTGTCCTTGTGGTAATGAGTGAATTTCCTATTAGTTCCTAGAATAATTCCCCTGAGAGTGGGTTTTTAAAAAGAGCACGTCACCTTCCCTGTCTCTTTCACTTCCTCTCTTGCCATGTGATCTCTACATGCCAGTTTCTCCTCACCTTCTGCAATGAGTGGAAGCAGCTCGAGGCCCTTCTTAGATGCAGATGCTGGCTATGCTGCTTTTACAGCCCGAGACAAATAAACCTCTTTTCTTTATAAATTGCCCAGCCTCGGGTATTCCTTTATAGCAATACAACAGATTAAGACAAGACCACAACTTAAATAGTATTTTATTAGCATGAATTTATTTTATAGATTTGCCTATTGTAAACTCAGTCATTGAGAACAATGAGGGCTATTTTGATGAGCGTAAGCATTTGAAATCAGGATGATGATAACATTTGCCATCCAGGCTTAAGTATCAAATTTAATTCTGCAAATTATTTTGGATATACATCGATGAGAAAGTCCTATTTCATATACATAAGTAGCTGCAAATGGCAACTGTTTTTAATAGTGCATTTTGCTGTCTCAGAACATTTTTAGTTAGAAAAGTCAGGAGAAGCACTGGTGTGAAGACTGCATGAACATAAACTCCTAGTAGTACAAGTCAATGTGCAGTGGGTTTAAGTGTGGTCTCCGCCACATGCAGGTATGTCTGTGGAACCCTAGGGCAAGCAATTTGGAGACCCCAGGAATAGATGATGCCATTTCAGCTCCCACGTTCGGTGGATCTGAGGATTGATACAGGGTGATTCTACATAACACCAGTCAGTCATCTCTAATTTGCAAAAGTAATACATGCACATATGCTCACTGCAGATAATTTAAATAATGTAGAAGCATGAATTCCCATTCAACTACCGCCTGTTATTCCTGGTTCCCTTTCCTTTCCCCTGGGTCACCACTGTCAGCACTTGAGTCTTGCCTATTGTTCTGCATTTACACACATACACATGTAGGTCATTGCTGTTCTCATAAATGGGATCCTACTATACATATTATTGTGACCTTCTTCTCTCACTCTCTTAATACCATGTCTTGGCAGACTTTCTATGAAAAAAGCTCTGCCTTATCCTTTTATCTCTTATTTAAAATTTTATAGTACAAATATTCATAATTCATTGTGTCACCCTATTAACAGATATTTAAAATATTCCATATTTTTGTTATTACAAGCTGTGTTCTATTAATCACCCTTGTACATACATCTTTGCTGGTCCTTCAGTAGGATAGGTTCTAAAAATTGTAATTGCTCACATTCAAAAGGAATGTGAATACATTTTGAAATTTGATATGCTGTCCAATTGCCCTTCCAAGAGTCTTTGCTAATTCATACTCCACCAATGATACGTGAGAGTGCTTTTTTTCTATATCCTTGAGAACACTGAATATTTTTCCTGTTTCTAACTTCTGCCCATCTGATGGGTAAAAACAAATCATGTCTTATTATTTTAATTTACAATTCTATGGTTGCTAGTGAGGCTGGGCATCTTTCCATGCTTACTGACCATGCATGTTTCTATTTTGATGCATTGCCTGTAACTCTTTTTTCTCATTTTTCCATTGGGTTATAATAGCTTTTTAAATTCCTAATTGGTATCTCACGTCTTTCAAGCAGTATTTGACGCAAAACTATTCCAGAGTACCAATAAATCTGAATGGATTTCTTAGAACTTGATGCAACAGGCATTGATCATGTAAATAAATGTTTCTATTCATTCATTCATTTACTCCACCCACATTAAAGAGTTACTATTATGTGTCGGGTATTAGAAAAACTAAAATACATAAGATATGCTCCTTAAACTCAAGATACCCACAATTAACTTGGCAAACGGATACATTAACAATTACAATTCTCTGTGACAAGTGCTCTAAGACGGGTATGTCTGGGAGCTGTGGAAGCACCAGGTATACCAGGTATGCGCTCTATGTACAGCGTATACTGTCTGGACCTTCACACTCTATTGACCTTGAAATTGAGCAGTGGAGATAACCAGACATCATCTATGCCTTTTAGGGAATATATTTTAGAAAGCTGAAATTTCAAGAGATGCTTGAAAAGCTGAAAAGGGAGGGCTTAGCAGGCTTCCAAAAAAAAAAAAAAAAAAGAAAATGGCATGAGAGAAAGCTTTGAGTTTATGATGGGGAAATTACTTGAGTAAGGGAGTGAGTAGGAGAGATTGGGATGAATGGAAGAGAGGGTGAGGAGTAAATAAAGAAAAAAAGATGATGCATAGGGCCTAAAGTTGAGGGTATCTTAATGTCGATATCCATGGGGTTTGGGGACATGATAATGTCAAAGAAGTCAGGAAAGGAGATTTCATAACTCCCACTGGAGATTTATTAATGTGGACTTATGAAGGAGGAGGATGAGACCCTGAGGGGAATTATATCAGTTCTCATAGGAGGCAGTCAAGGGCTTGGCTAAAGAATTGGGTTGCAGGGTCAGGAAGAAATAAGCACATACATGTGCTTTATTTATTTATTTATTTGTTTTTTTTGAGAAGAGAGAAGGCAACATTTGGTATTGGAAGGTGGTGGAATAAGAATTAAAACTGAGAGTCAAGACATTGGTTGTCTTAGCCTAGAGTTCTCTAGAGTTTTCTGGAGTTCTCTAGAAAGCAGAGCCTGAGGCAAGGGTTAAATTACTGACACTATTTGGGGGGTGCAAGCTTAGGGCACTGAGGATGAGGGCAAGAGGAAGTGAGGCAAGGGCAGCCTTGAATGCTGGTGTGCAAAGCTGACTACACTGGCTGTCGCTTCTCAATGAACGTCATTGAAACACACACAGGTGGGTCATTCCTCACGTGTGTTTGCTTGGCAGGTGGGACTTTTTGGCGAAGGAAAACACACATCAGAATTGTTCACAGAAGGGATGAAGGGTGGACAGTTCAATGGCCAGTCTCTTTCTTTCTCCCATTTTCTATTGATCATATGTCACTCCGTGGGGAGCTGGTTGCCCTGAGCTCCAGGTTGTGACATTCTGCATTTTATCCGTGTCTGTAAGTTAAAGTGCTGGCCAAGAGACAAAGGAGGCAATTGAGGCTGTATGAGGAGGAGCACAAGGCAGGTTTCTGTCCTGGCTAATTCTTAGGTTCTGGCCTTCCAATCACTTAACTTTGGCAGACCCTACTCACATCAGATTGGGACAATGGCACACTTGGACTCTCCTCCTAGTTTGCTACTGCCTGGCTGTGTGGCCTTTGGGAGGAGACTTGCTCCTGCTGGTCTCAATCTCCTCCTCTATAGAACAAGGAAGCTGGAGGAGGGGCCTCTAAGGTTCCTCCACGTGTCAGTGTTCCCAGCACATCCCTGCAGGCCCTGCCTTGCAGAAGGTAGCCTGGCGCAATGAAAAGAACCCTGCGTTTGCAGGCAGAAAGCTTTGTTTTAAAGCTTGATTCTGTCAAATACTAGCCATCTAACCTTGGGCAAGTCATGCAATTTCCTTGGGGTTCAGTTCTCTCCTCTGTAAAATGGAAAACTAATTCCTGCTCCATAGAATTGCCATGACAATGAATGAACAGGCATATTAGCACGTGCAGGCACGTGGGAAGCACTTGATAAATACTGATTCAACATTTCATAGTGCTGCAAAGGTAATATTAGATGACAAGACAAAAGGGATTTATACATTAAAAGCTGGATTCAAATGGAAGTTACGACTTTACTAACGGATTGACAGAATGAAATACAGAACAGTGGGGAAAAGAGTCTAAGGCTGGGTATGTAGAAAGCAAAAAGGATTTTAATTAAACCAATGGTAAGCCCCAAACCAAAATATGCCACCTTAATTTGCTAAGCTCTGAATCGAACTGCAATAATAAAATACTGCATTTGCTTATTGCTGTTGTTAAATCAAGCTGCTGGGTACCAATGTTTTTTGGATTCTCAGCCCTTTTTGAACACATGGACACACACGATGGAGTTATCATGAGGAATTGGCTCATGTGATCGTGGAGGCCGAGAAGTGCCATGATCTGCTGTCTGCAAGCTGGAGACCCAGGAGAGCCGGCAGTGTGGTTCAGTCCAAGTCTGAAGGCCTGAGAACCAGGAGAGCTGATGGGGTGAGTCTCAGCCCAAGCGCAGGAGAAGACCAGTGTCCCAGCTCAACAGTCAGGCTCAGACATGAACGAGCAACATGATGACACAGGGTCAGTGTGGATTCCAACTATCTGGGGAAGGTGGCTAAAGGTATCTGCCTGTTGAGCTTGGTGGCGGCTGCAAGTCAAACTTGCAGAGTGAAAGTGGTGGCTCTCACCCTGGCAGTGGGTGGTCTGCTGCAGCAGTGCACGCACTCTGGGCTTGGCGGCAGCAGTGTGGTGGGCACAGGCTTTGTTTTTTAACTGGGCAAGTCCTGTGTCATGGTGCATGGTGTTAAATGCCATTTTTGAAAGCTTAGTTAGCCTCGAGCTATTTCTCTAGCCTTCTGAAAGAGTCTATGGACTGTCCCTTATCCTTTTAATAAACTTTGGCTTAATACACCAGAGGCAGCCTCTGTTGCTTACAATTAGTGACCTGACAATCTAATGACCTGCATGGATCCTCATCTCTATGACTTGCCTCTCCCCACACATGACTCAACCTGCAGTTGCTGGGACCAGCGGTGTCCTCAGGAAATTTAATTAGCTCAGGTGATTCATCATCAAATCAGTCATTCTTCCAGCTAGTCACTCTCTGATCACAGGCTCTCCTTGTAGTAACTTCATTTCTAGCTCTTCTATAGTCAGGTCTCCATCCTGTACTCCAGGTCCATGATTGGTTCCATGCCTTCATCCCTACATCCCTTCCCTTATAACCTGGGTGGGATTTACGAGGAAGTAGATCTGAAATTAATATAACTCAACCCCAAACTTGGGCTCATGTGGTCTATCCTTGGCAGAGAATCACATCCTGAGGAACACAGTCCAGCAACCAAAAGCAATTAAATTAAATTAAAACTTTGCTGGTATCCCTGGAAAGAATGTCAAGGGAAGTAAATGTATTTTTAATGTATAGTAAGACTTACTAAACTTTTCCCCATTTCTGATACTCTCTTATCTTCCATCCCTCACTCCACCAAAATTCTCTCTCTCCCACTCTGATCCTAGATCCAGAATTTCCCCCATCACCCTGCCTTTGTGGGTACCTTATTTTTTCCTCTTCTGCCTTTCCTTTTACATTAATCAGTTATATTTTCATCATTTGAGGAAGAATTTGCTGTTGTAACAATCAGAGCTGCCCACTGATGGAATAGACTGCCTTATTAGGTAGTGATTCTCCTGTCACTGGAATAATTCAAACACAGGTTGATGCTTAAAGTCCAGAGATATTGGGATGGGGTTCTGGTTCTGGGTGATGTTGGGTCAGATGATTTATAAGCTACCACTATGTTTAAGATCCTAGGTTTATATTCATGTCCCTGTTTTAAACTGTGTCACAGCATTGGAGTTGAATCATGTTAACTTTTTCCCTCTTTAGAAATCTCAGTGCCAGCAATGGGGAGCCTCGGACCCTGAGCTTGATCTAACTCTTGTCTTGGTTTTAATTTCTTCCAGGTAAGTTGTCTAAATGATCTTTTCAGCATTCCCACCTTTCCTGTGACAATCAACAAGCACAATTATGTGTGTGCTCAAATGGCTCAGATTCCCCATGAATGTGTCAGCTCCACAATCTGCCTCAGTGACCCTTTGTTTTGCTCTGAGAGAGCATTTTCCAGGGGACGCAGTAGGAGGCAGTATGGAGGGCTGTGTGTGTGTATTTCCCAGGTAAGGGGCGGGATGGCGGGCTTGCCAGAGCCACCATGCTCTGGGCAGCAGTGGGTAGGAGAGGGAGGGTGTGCAGTGTGGCCAGGTGGGTCTTCTCAGAATCAGTTGCTCACATATGAGGAATAGTAGTCAGGACTCCTTGGGTTGCAAGTGACAGAATTCACTGGCTTGAAAAAAATAAAAAGGGAAGAGGGCTTTCTTGGCTCCCCAAAATGGGAAGAGCAGCATAGCTGTATGCAAAAACTTAAGGGACTTGTGAAGACTTGCCTCTTGCTTAATCTCTTTCTGTTTCCCTACCCTTAGCGCCTCCTTCTTCTACGTTACTTCATTTTCAATCCTGGTGGAAAGAAATCTTCATTCTGAATATTTTGAACCAAATTGTCAGAGCTGCCTGGATGAGATCACATGTTCACCCCTAAATCAGTCTTGGTGGCTGAGGGAGAGAGTATGCTGATTGGCCAAGAGAGTGTTTTCCCAAAGGGAAAGTGAGGTTTTGTCACCAAAGACGGGGATAGGGATGCTGGACTGACAAAGCAGCTCACAGCCACCACAATGTAACCTTAGCAGTTACCTGATGTCTCTGAGCCCAGTTTCTTCATAGGTAAAATTCCCACTCCATGGAGCTGTTGTAAAGACTGTATGTAATAAATGCACAGCACCTGTCACACAGCAGGCCTTTGATAGTTAGTAGCAATTCTATTGTTAGGTCCAGAGAACCAGCTGGCGGGAGGGAGAATTTTACCCAATGGGAAAGATGTGTGTGACGGTGCTTGTGTGTGCATGCGTGCACTCCCGTGTTAGCTGTCAGGGAAGCACAGGGTAATAAGACTCTGCCCCTACCATCCCAACCTTTCTCTCCTTCCTTTCCTTCCCGCTTTGCTCTCTGACTCACTCTATATTTTTCCATCTTTCCTCCTCTCTCTTCCTTTCCCTCCCCTCCCCTGCTCTTTCACTGGCCATATATATGTACGTATATACATAAAATGTAGTACTTTCATATTATTTTTGACATGAATTGAATTTCTTTATGTAGATTTTACATCTTGACTTTATAAAAATGATTTGAGATACAGACCCAAACACATGCCATTGAACAATATAAATAGCTGTAGGAATTGGAATGGAGTGAGTGAGCAAGGAGAAAGTCAAATTAGAAAACAAAATGTATGCTTCCATTTCTTATATAATTGCTAGAGGTGGGATCTGTTTACTGAAAATAAAGCTTCACGTTCCCTATTCCTAATTTGAAAGCCGAGCAAGTTGAAGATTTTCTATTTTTTCCAAAACAAGCCAAGCAATACAGTCAGTCATACATGACTGTGCACGAGTGGACCTTGATCTCGTCCATGGGACAGTGGCCCTTGATAGTAAAAAGGTTCCACCCTGGTTTATAGGGACCAGAGAGGGTGTTAAAGACAGATCGGGGTGGGGGGCTGACAGGCCTCCAGGCAGGCAGGAGAAGGGAAACAGAAAATTTCCCCCGCTGAGGTCTATAGACTTTTAGAGAGGAAAGAGATTAGCACAATAGAGAGATCAGTTGGAACGAAAGTGTAAATAAAGATGAAGAAGAAAAATCTGTCTTGTTAAAACACAGCTCTCCAAAGAATTAGACACATGAATTCGCTTCTGTGCTGAGGCCATCTGTAGCCACCAGGCTAGCTATTTTGTGGCTAATACTTTTTGGGAATGTTATTGTTGCTGGGAAAGGGAGTTCCATGTCGGAGCAGTCAGCAGAACGTGGCCATCTGGACAGCTGTATGTAAACCAACTTACTGAATCTTTAATGCCACCTACGAATATGGCTACCTGTCTTTTCTTGTTTGAAGGGCCACCAACAATGCTTGGGGGGATGGGAAGAGGGAAGGACGTTAAGGGAGCGGAGAGGAAGTCTGCCTTGCTTCATGCGCTATGTGGAAAAGAGCAGAGGAACACCAGTTGGGAAAGCTGTTGAACTTGAGACGTGGATGGTCTGACGGGGAGAGGATGTGCATAGACAGGGAGGGAAGGTTCAGGTATTATAGAGCCATGACGTTGTAAGGGACCTTAGCCTGACTCTGAACATGGTGCCAGAGCTAATGAGAATTCATGAGAATATACGCCTTTTATCTACCTAACGTCATCACAGGGGGATGAAAGAAGGCTCTATTGATCTCAAAACTCCCCGGACCCCACACACCTTGGCTGAGTCTGGGGGAACTTCTAGGGGTTTTGCCCTTTTCTCTTCTGTAAGAGGAAATACTAATGCTTGCCTTATGTCCTTCCTGGGCATGTTGTGGGGATTCTTTTATTCGGAAAGAATTTACGGAGCTCTGACCACACATTCAGCACTGGGTCAGACACTTCGGGGAATAGGGAACAAGGTTAATTCTCAGCCTTTATCCTTAAAGAACTAACAGATGTGAAGGGACTTTAGAGAGCCGTTAGGGGTGTTTGTAGATCAGTTATGCAGGCTGAGGTAGGTAACCCCCGCAGCCAGGCCGGGGGCTCAGTCCCGCTCTGCCCCTCACTGGCTGGGGCTGGGCACCCCCTCTCTGGGCCTCATCTACTAAACTAGCGGGTGGGAGTAGTTGCTCTCATATTCTTTTCTTGTGAGGCCCAGAGTAGGAAAAAACCTAACACCTGCAGGTGCCAGGTTTTCATCTATGGCAAAGCCAGATCATCTTCCCTATCCCCCAACCAACAGTTCTTCCAAGTGCTGTGACCTTCCAAGTTCGTGCTGCGTGAAAGCCCAGTTGTTATGACCATGGGGGTTGGGGTGGGGTGCTGGGTCTGTGGGCCTGTCCTGATAGGTGAGGGGGTGTGAGCCCGGCCTGCTGGCTTCACTTGCAGAAGGACAGGGGAGCCGGTTAGTGCCCTCCCTGGTATCGCAGGGAGGTGGTGTCCCGGTGGGTGTCTCTGCCCCCAGTACAGGCATTGCCTTTGTTGTTTCCTTAGGGGTCTGACCAAGGCAGCTGGAGACTTGCGGAGCCTTTCCACAGCCAGATGTCTTCATTTTTGTCTTGGCTGGACTCCTGGTGCTGTCACTCTCGGCGGCCAAGGGCAGGCTGTGTTCTAGGAGTGTTCTGTGCACTCCATGGTCTTCCCCAGAAGCCACTAAGCGGCTAGCTGAGGCCACTCCCCAGATTGGAGCCAACACGGCCCTTGATCCAAAAGCCAGAGGCACATTCACGCACCTCGCCTTCTCCCAGCGTTTGCAGTCTGGCTGCAACATGAGCTCCCCAGGCCTCCCCACTTTAAGACAGTGTAAAGAAACACAGGTGCCCACTGGTCTAGTCACATCCCCTATAAAACGGTTGGAATCTCTACTTTTTGTGGGAAAACAGCAGAGGGTGGTTGGACTAATTAGCTTCCTCCCCGGAATCTGATTAAGGGCAGGTTGAGCAGTGTGGGAAAGAAAGGGAACTGCTCTGAAGAGCTGTCACCGACAGGGAGGAGAGTGCTTTGAAAGCTGGACGGCTGCCCAGAGGCAGAGGAGTGTCCTGGCACAGGCAGGGTCCCAGCAGGGGCGGGAAGCCACTGTGGGAGGAAAGTGCACAAAGGTGAGTCACGAACTCGGGAGAGGTTGGAGCGGAGGACCTGAGGGTTTGCATTGACTCTGAAATCGCCTTGCAAGGCTGAAATGAGGGACAGTCCTGCTCCCATTTCTAGCTGAACAACAAGGTTTTGACTCTCAAGTGCATCTACTCTTATATTTTTTGACTTTTTAAAATGTGTTGAAATACACATCACATAAATTTTGCCATTTTAATCATTTTTAAGTGTACAGTTCAGTGACATTAGGTACATTGACATTGTTGTGCAACCATCACCACCATCCGCCTCTGGAACGTTTTCACCTTCCCAAACTGAAACTCCACACCTTAAATAATAACTCCCCATTCTCCCTCCCCCAGCCCCTGGCAAACACCATTTTAATTTCTTTTTAATTTTTTTTTTTTTTTTAAGACAGAGTCTCACTCTGTTGCCCGGGCTAGAGTGCCGTGACGTCAGCCTAGCTCACAGCAACCTCAAACTCCCGGGCTTAAGGGATCCTTCTGCCTCAGCCTCCCGAGTAGCTGGGACTACAGTCATGTGCCACCATGCCCGGCTAATTTTTTCTATATATATTTTTAGTTGTCCAGCTAATTTCTTTATATTTTTAGTAGAGATGGGGTCTTGTTCTTGCTCAGGCTGGTCTCAAACTCCTGAGCTTAAACAATCCTCCCACCTCGGCCTCCCAGAGTGCTAGGATTACAGGCGTGAGCCACCGCCCGGCCTCATTTTACTTTCTGTTTCTAAGAGTTTGACTACCCTAGGTGCCTCCTGTAGGTGGAGTCATATAGTATCTGTCCTTTTGTGACTGGTTTATCTCACTTAGCATAGTGTCTTCAAGGCTTATCCATTTGAAGCATATGTCAGAATTTCCTTCCTTTTAAAAGGCTGAGTAGTGTTCCATTACGTGTACGTAGCAATCGTGTTTATCCACTCATCTGTCGATGGACATTTGCATTGTGTGCAGTCTTTGGCTAGTGTGCATAATGCTGCTGGGCACACGGGTGTATAAAAATCTGTTTGAGTCCCTGGTTTCAATTATTTCGGATATATACCTAGAAATGGAATCGATCGATTATGTGGTAATTCTATATTTAATTTTTTGAGGGACTGCCATGCTGTTCTCGACAGTGGCTGTGCCATTTTACATTCCTACCAGCAGTGCACCAGCGCTCAGCATCTCTACTCTTAGTGAGACAGACACTTTTTGTCCCTGAGCATTCAGAGGCAGCCTGACAAGAGATGAGCCATTGTACTCACCTCTGCCCGGACCATCAAAAGAGAGAAGGAAGGGCAGTCAGCTCTGTCTGGCCTCAAATGCCAGAAAGCTGGAAAGTAAATAACCCTGGAAGGTAAATAACCCAATTCCAATCCTTAGCTGGACAGCATTAGTATTTGACAGGAAGGGTCCAGTCACCATTACAAAGGAAGAAGAGCAGAGAGGTGGGGCTTTGAGAAGCCTCTGTGGATCCGAAGGCAAGGTTTGTCGGTTTCACATGTGTCTGTCAGTACAGGCACCAGTGATCATGTTTCTCTCTCATCTCTGACAAGCCAAACACACCTTCAGGACCCAACATTTATCGAGCACTTACTATGAGCCAGGCATTGTGTAAGTACCTTAAGTTCATTTCCTTGTGAGTCCCCTTTAACATCTGGAAGGCATTTGTCCTAAGGATCACCAAATTCAAAAATAGCCTAACCCCCTGCCCGATAAAATGCAATAGAGTATGACCGAAAATTCAAGTGAGCACTGAAGACCTTTAATTATAGTTTCTGAGAACATGACAAAAGGGGACATAAACTTCCATGCAAATTTGGAGGCTGAGCTTCTGACCCCGTCTGACCTCAGGCTCTGTGCCTTTTATTTTCCTGCTTAATGAATCTTCACTGATTATCCTGCTTCTGCAGTGACTCAAGGTTATGTCAATTAGCCATTTCCTGGCCTGGGTCTTCTGCCTAATTGTCAACTCTGCTTAAAACAAAGATTTAAGTAGTGAGTTTATTCTTTTTCCTTTCTGGAGTCAGAACGGGGATACGGAGCTGCCTTTCCAGGCCCAGAAGGGAGAGGGGTTTCTCTCTGGTTTCTGGACAGGTATGTCCATATCTGGTGCACTTGACCTAGTGGATGTGGTTCATGTCCTCTCTTCCTCTCTGGCTCTGATCTGCACCCTCTCTCTTTGCTTGGGTCTCCCAAGGACACCTAAAACCTGTCTTCCTAAGCCTCCTGCCCTCTCCCCTTCCCCTCGTCACCAGGGGCATTCTGTCCTCCCAAGCCTTCAACCTCAGAATCACCTTTGACTGCTTCCTCTCTTGGTCTACACCTCTCAGAATGGGCTGGCAATTCTGTCTCTGAGATCTGACCTTCTCAAGCCATTGACATAGTCAAGCCTCCTGCAGAGTCCAGGCTCTGATCGCTTCACATGCTGATTTCTGCAGCAGCCTCCTTCCTAGAGGGTGTTTCCACCTGCAGCCTCACCCCTCCCGGAACATTCTCTACCCAACAGCTAGGCTCATTTTCTCAGAGTGTTATTTTGATTTTGTCACTCGTCCATTCAGAAATCAGCAGGAGCTCCCATTTGCCTCCCACCTCTAATCTAAACGCCTCAGCAGGTGCTTCTAGACCTTTGCAAACTTGCATTTAACTACCCTCATCTTCTGCAACCTCCTGGCTTCTCTTCTTAGCTCATAGCACACAGGTTCCTGGCTTTGGAGCACGGCTTTGCCCTTGCTCCTCTGAGTCTGACTGGTCCTATTAAGACACAACAAACACACTGTGAGCAGGTTTGTTTGACATTATATCCCTAGATCCTATGCCATACTTGTCACATAATAGGTGCTCAATAAATACATGTTGAATGAATGCATGTTAAAGATATCTCTTTGAATAACACTACATGGGTTAGCCAATACACACATAAAAGACTTTGAGCTAAGTGTTTAGGACACAAAATGCATAAACTTTATCTCAAGGAGCTTGCAGTTTAGTCTAGACCTATAAGTGTATACCATAGTTCCTTGCCTATAAGATGGATTGATTGTAAGATGCAATGTTAACTTAAAAACAGATTTTGAGGATAGAAGAAACACTACCTCTTTAATTAACACATTGACTGTCACACCAAAAAACTAGAAACTTTTCCCTGGGGCACAGTGTTTTCCTATGAAAATAGAATAAAAATTTCTAGAGTAATTTAAAGGTAAACATAAATAGAAAAATGAAATGTATTGACTTCTATTCATTGAATCCACATTTTTAGAATTAAATTGTCAAAATTAATTGTAACAATGAGAACATCAACAAGTAAGATTTTATATATGTTTCACAGGGCCCTGGGGTCAAACGTAGAATGAGTTAAATACAAGTCTCATGGCAATTAATGTGTTAAACACAACAAATGTTGAACCTTAGTTTCAGAAGCTTTGAAATGTGAAAAATATATTCATCATAGAATGGAAAAAAGAAAGTGTCACAATACAGCTTTAGGTGCCGTAAGAGAGGGGTGTACAAAATGCGGGGAAAGGATGGATCCTTTCTACTCTGAGCTGGGTCTTGCGTGTTTTCCCAGGTAGACTGTGAAGAGAAGTAGGTATCAGTAGACTTTGAAGATTTGAACCTCTGGCCCTTCAAAGCTACGTGGCCTGAGACAAAGGACTTAATCTCTTTTAGCCAAGTTTCCCCTTCTGTGACATGGAGGGAATAATAGAATCTACCTAGTTGCCAGTAGCTGCTATTTACCAAGCACCTACTATGTACCGAGCCTGGGCCAAGTTCTTTAAATAAGTATATATATATATAATTTAATCTTCAGTTGCAGAAATTATTAGCCCAATCCTGGCACATGGTTAAGCACTCACCAAACAGATTTATTGAATGCATATTAGTTTTGGTTGTTGTTGATGTGGTATGTGCCTACTCAGTGTTCCTTCACCCTTTTTCTGGTAAGAGCACTCAGAATTCCCTTTGAGGAAACACTGTTGCCACTGGCAGTCCACATCGGTGGGGCTGTTCTCTCCATCCCTCCTGGTGGGGCCCAGGGGTGGGTATATGACCCAGTCTTGGCCAATGAGACCGGTGAACCCCTGGGTGCCAGTGATTGCTTCAGAGATGGTGCCTGACCCCAGCCTGCTGGAACTATGAAGAGGACGCCTCCTCTCTCTGCTGGGGTTGCCAGAGTGGTGGGAAGTGAGCTGGAAGCATCTTGCTAGGACATCCTCAGTGCCTGTCTGGGAGGAGGGCCAGAGGAAGGAGATGGATTCTGTCAGAGCATTTGGATCCAGCTGCGCTGGTCTAGCCCAAGGCTTTTCAGAAAATGTCTCAGTTACTTAAGCCAATACATTCCCTTTTTAATTTTTTGGCTTAAAGCTGTTTAGGTTGGAATTTTATAATCTGTGACGAAAAGTCTTCTTTGACACAAACAGAAATTTTTATTACGATGATGATGCTTGTCATTGTTATAATGATGCTTAGTGTGTTCCGGGAGGGGAGAAGATCAGCGTGACCACAGCACTGGGGTGCCTGTGTGTGTTTGTGAGCGTGCAGTTGAACCCATGTTAGGCTCTTGGATATGTTAGTAGCATCTAAGACACGGCCCCTGCCCGTGACCAGCCTAGAGTTAACTAACTGTGCAAGACTGGAACCGTGTTCAAAGAGTGGGGCACCTAGTAGTTGCTGGAAGACTTCCGAGGAGGGAGGAAGTGTTTGTTTAGGGAAATGGGAAAGGCAAGACTTGAGCCTGCTGGGCAGACTCTGGCCTAACAAGGGGGGTTGGGGATGGTGCTACAGGCAGGTGGTGAGCCTGACCCAGCACTTACCAGCCTTTTCCCCTTGGGCAAATCACTCATTCTCTCTGTGCCTCAGTTTCCTCATCTGTGAAATGGGAATAAGAAGAGTATCTTCCTTAGAGGGTTTCTGGGAATATTAAATGAGAAAGTACCTGGCACATAGTAAGGCTCTATAATGTAAGCTATCCATTATTTGTTATTATTACTTTCACTCTACAATGCTTTTTGCACAAAGTATTGCACAAAGTGGGTACCCAGTAACTGAATTTTTCAAAAGAGGAAACCCAGGCTTGGAGTGGTGACATTCCTTACCTAAGGTACTAACGACGGGGGGACTGGGGGGCATCGGGGAGAAGCATATTGTAGGAATCCAGGGGGAGCCTCAACCCAAAACCCAGCTAGGGGGTGTTAGTGGGGGGATTTAGTTGCTTCTGTTGCTCTCCCTGCCTATTCACTCCTTTGGCGGTTCCATCCTTGGCATCAGCTCTCTGGGGGCTCCCGGCCCTGCAGAGGCCCTGACTGGTGTAGCAGTGAAATTCCCCGCTGCTGTGGTCTTGCCATGAGTTTTCTCTCTTACTCAGGCTTCTTTGATTCTGAACGCCGGGAGCATCTGCTTGCGGGATTTCCAGCACTCCTGGGCTCTCCCAGCCATGGGGTCTCGCTAACGATGTAGTCCCTCCGTTACTACATCGAAAGACGATTTACCTAACAGATGGGCTCCTTTGCATATTTATGTCTGGACACATCTGTTCTGGACTTGAAAGTTTAATAAAGCTTTTCATTTTCTGAAGCGCTGGTGAAGCCTGTCTGTGGTGAGCCGACGGCCCCCTGGGGTCAGCTCCTCTGTGGGGACTCTGGGGCATGGGGGCACAGCTTGGGTCACCCCATTTGGCAGGCAGCCACACTCTCCAAACCCCTCCTCCTTCTTCTCTGTGGCAAAAGAGGGAATGGCTAAGGGGCTAGAGGCGGGTGGCGGGGCACCAACCCTGTGGCCAGTTGAATATATTTACAGAGAGGAAAGTAGCAACAGTTCTTTGCAAAGGGCAGAGTGTTTTCTCGTACTTGTTCTTCCCTGGGGGAAGGTGGGCACCCTGGTTTGGGTGAATGATGGAGCAATCCAGCCTTGTCTAGGTCTTTGTCCCTACAGCATAGTGGGGCTCCTGGGGGTGTCTAGATGGATGTGTAGGGAGAGGGCTTAGACAACAATACCCTCAAAGTTGGGACACTGGGGGAGTTTGTCTTGAGTGCCTTGGCTTCTTAGTTCTTGTGCCCATTCCATCCTCTCCTGACCTTGGTGGCATCCTTTAATGTCCCCACCCACTTAGGCTCTGTTTCAGTCCAAACAGGCTCCCAAGAAAGAATAAAAACAGGAGTAACAATAACATGCCATGCAACTCAAACATGTTGACGGCAACGTGCCATGCAAACATGCATTGAGTTCTTCCACGTGCCAAGAACTGTGCTAGACTTTTAATCTTTATTATCATGTCTAATTATCCCCACAACACCAAGGTAACAACGCTTATTACCTCCATTTGCCAGAGGAGAAAACTGAGGCACAGGGGGTTTAATTGAGTTGCCCAAAGCCATACAATTACTAAGTGGGGCAGCCGGGCCATCTTACACCTCTAAACTCCCAGTGCTTTATTGCCTGCTGATTGGAATCTGTCAGCCAACATTTTATAAAATGTGTTTTTTGGAACCTATGATGTGGTGATCAGGTAACTCCAAATGCTATTTCCCTTCAGGTCAATTTAAAATACACATCAACATCATAAAGGCTCCAAGGAGTCCTGCAGTCCAGAAACTTTGTGTAACTCAATGTTTTCCAAATTTGTTTAACCACACAATTTCTTTTCCTTAATACCATTGAACAAATATCTCAAGGATCTAATATACTGTGTGCTACTTTGGAAAATATTATTGAAAATGAGTGTTGGCTTAAAGTGTCATTTCTCCCAGGGATACTTGCACTTGACAAAGTTCAAAACTTTAAGGTTCGAAAAGCAGGGGGATGGGAGTGGGTAGAAATCAGATCAGTGGAATTTTAGGTATCATTAGGTAGAGAGAGTTTTCTTAAGGGGGAAACTTCATAAAGCTCTAGATTACTGTCTGTATGAACTAAAAAAAAAAACCATATTATTTTAAAACTGTTTTAAACTTACAGAAATTTGTAAAAATAGTACAAAGAACTCCTGAGACCCCACTCAAACTTTGCCAATGTCCCAGTAACATTCTCTATTGCACTGGATCTACTCCAGGGTCACATGTGACACTCCGTGGTCATGTCCCTCTGGGCTCTTTCAATCTGGAACTGTTTTCCATTTTTCTTTCATGAATTTGGAAATTTTGAAGCATACGGGACAGTTATTTTGTTGAACTTCCCTCAATTTGTATTGCTCCATTGTTTCCTCTTGATTAGATCCAGGTTATGTATTTTGAGCCGGAATATCACGAATGCTGCATTTTTTTCATTGAAATCTATTGGGTGGTAGGTATGTGAGGTCTACTTGTCCCATTGCTGGTGGTATTAACCTTGATCCTTTGATTAAGATGGTGTCTGCAGATTTCTCTACTGTAAAGTTACCCCACCCTGATATTTAATAAATGTTTTGTGGGGAGGTATTTGATATTGTGTAAAATCCCATCCCTTACTCCACTTTAAGCCACTAGTTGTAGCCTCTCTCGATGCTTCTTGCCTGAATTAGTTGTTAGTATGGTGTTTGTCAAATAGTGAATTTCTAATGCCATGACCCTTCTACATTTAGTAGTTGTCTTTCTCCTACAAGGAAAAGCTTTCCTTCTCCCTGGTCACTTAACAATTTATATCTGTGTATGGATTTATGGGTTTCTACTTTACTCACTGGCTGCAAACTGTTACTATTATAATTTATGTTGATGGTTTAATTTTTCCAGATTCAGCCAGTGGGAGCCCATCCAAACTGGCTTCTATATCCTTTTGACGTGTCTCCATCATTCTTTAAGCACTTCCTTACTTTTTGGCAGAACAAGATGTTCCAGGCTCATCTTCTACTTTCCCTGCCCTAGCCTTGGAATCAACCATTTCTCCAAGAAGCCCTGGTTCCTTTCAGTGGAGAGTTATATTTAGAAACTAAGACTTGGGTGACAGATGTGCTCTTTGCTAGTGGGATGCTGCTGCTCTCGGGCCCTATCAATGGGTAGAGCTAAGGAACTACATGTTGTATAATATACACAAGTTGACATCCATGTTTATTTCATATAATATGGATCTAATCCATTTCTATATATTAAAAACCACGAGTTCATACTGATGCTTCCAATTCCAGTCTGATATCATGGAGTACATTCTAGTTTTCTTCCTTCCTATATTTGTACCTTCCTTTTTGATGGGGAGAAACCTGGCCCCTATTATCTCAAATCCCCTCTATGTGGTTCAATTCTCTGACTTTTGCTGTCCTTGTGTGTTGCCCTGACACCAGGTTGGGTTGGCTTCCCCCAGGGCTCCCATCTCATTTAGGGCTGCCTAATAATGGTGTTTTGGCAAAAAAAAAAAAAAAAAGAAGAAGAAGAAAGGAGGGAAGGAGGGAGACAGGGAGAGAGGAAGAAAGGAAGAAAGCTAATAACTGTTTTTTAAAGAAGGGAGAGGAAGAGAAAGGAAGAAGGAGAACTATATGTATGAATTTTGCAACTTGGTTTTTATACTTAAAATGAAAAAGTTGGGGTTTGTGTAAACTCATTATCCTTTGATGCTCTATGAATTGATTGCATTCTTAGTATTGTTTTTTTTTTTTTTTTTTTTTTGAGACAGAGTGTCACTCTGTTGCCCTGGCTAGAGTGCCATGGCATCAGCCTAGCTCACAGCAACCTCAAACTCCTGGGCTTAAGCGATCCTACTGCCTCAGCCTCCCGAGTAGCTGGGACTACAGACATGCTCCACCATGCCCGGCTAATTTTTTCTATATATATTTTAGTTGGCCAGCTAATTTGTTTCTATTTTTAGTTAGAGACGAGGTCTCGCTCTTGCTCAGGCTGGTCTCGAACTCCTGACCTGAGTGATCCACCCGCCTCGGCCTCCCAGAGTGCTAGGATTACAGGCGTGAGCCACCGTGCCCGGCCCATTCTTAGTATTCTAATGGGCAGAACTAAGTGGGATTTATATGGTGGCATATTTCACCTGAGAATATAGAACATCTCCAGTCAGAGCTGCTCAACGATAGAATAGTCTTTGTTGCAGAAGAGTGAGCTCCCCGTCAAGACACGAGTTCATTTAGTGATTGTAGGACCAGTAGGCGGAGCGACAGTGGAAGGATTTCTCGCATTGGGCGGGAGGTTAGGTTGGATGCCCACGGAGTTCTGTGCTGACTTTGTGACAGTGGCATAGCTGGAGGCCAGAATTTGATCAGGTTTCCCAAGGAGCAGTGACACCAAAGTCCCCCATGGGTGGGAGGCTTAGGAGGCCCACTGGGCTCCACAGGGAGCGTCAGCAGGGAGGAGGGTCTCCCAGAGTCCCCCGAGGGTGCAGCTTCAGAGCAGCAGAGCACAAGCCGTGCCAACGACGTGAAAGAGCTGTGGCGTCCTTGCGGGACGAATTTGCATCTCAAGATGAAACATAGCTCTAGACTGAGACAGCCCTTAGTTCCAGTGCCAACAATCTAATGTTGGCTTTAAAGAAGAAACTAAAAATGTTCTTCTTGGAGAAGGTTCTGGCCCTTGTAGTAGCTCTTTTATTGTTCCCAAATGGACCACATGCTGGGGTGCCTTTGTGATTGCTTAACAACAGTAACCTGTCAAACACAACAAGCAAAATCCTAAGCAGGCTTCTTCCCAGGAGCAAATCCGAGCATCAGATGTTTCTGTACTCTTGCCTCTTCATTTTTACTGCCCCCGCCCCACCAATCTACCCAGAACTTTACCCTAAGGAAGCTGGAATTCTAACATGTTTTTGAATGTCAAAACAAACTGAAGTCTTAAAATTCTGTATAATGCCAGAAAACATGATATCCACTGCCTGGGACCAGAAACAGTTAAACAAACATTAGTTGAAGGCCTTCTTCGTGCCAGCAATCATCTTTGCTTTTAACTATGCAAGAAGTAAGCAAGGTGTCCACGGTCCCTTTTCACAGATGAGAAAACTGAGGCAGAATCAGGAGCAGTAACAACCTGCAGGTTATATCTTCCTTTCTTGCTTCCCACAGAGTGAAGTGGTGAAGTGGTTGCCTTGTGGCTGGAAGGAAGGGAATGGGGCTTGCTCACCTTTCCCAAACTGAAAGGAAACGGCGGTGCTCATGACTGTGTTTTGTTTTCCTGATGAAGGTATTGTAAATCAGAACTATTTTGGACTGGCAGTCACATCCTGATAACGCCCAGCATCTGGGCACTTCCTTAACATTTTCACAAAAGCCCAGTGCTTGCTAAGGGTTTGTGTTACTGTATTTGTTAATGTTTATCTGCACATGTATTTTTCAGTATGAAGTGTTTGTGCTTTGGGTGCGTCTTTTATAGGTGGATACCCACGTTAGTCACTGTGAATCCTGCAGAACAAGCTGTACCACTGGGATAGTAACAATAGTGGCTCTTGAGCAAATTGCTGCATGGTAGACCGTACACGCACTATCTATTTGTACCTTCCCTCAAGGTACAAACCTTCACAACCGCGGAGTCAGAAAGGTTAATTGGCAGAGGAGGAAATTGAGGCTCGGAGAGGTTGTCACGTATTCCATGTAAAGCCCCATAACTAGAAAGTGGCAGAGTCAGGTTTTAAACTCAGACTTCTCTGACTGCAGGGGGCGATGTCCACCACAGGACACTGTCCCTCACAGGGCACCGTCCCCGAAGTCAGGCGGGCAAACATTGGGCAGCCATGGGCCACAAGGGGGCCCGGAGAAAAAGCTACATAAGAGTTAAAAAAACAATTCCACCAGGGAGGTTTTTCATGTCTTTTCCAAAGGCCAGAGTTCAGATTTATGATGTTGGAATATTCATGAGTTGCTGCAGTGTGCAGGACTAGGGTACTAGAGAGAAAAGTTTCCTGTGATAGAAATTAACCTAAGGCGAGGGCTCCTCTGAACTAAGGTTCAGATACGGCAGATGTGATCAAAGCAACCACAGAACCCACTTGGGAGGTGGGGGATTCACGTCTTAAAATGGTGATTAATGATTTGGGACACGGCATTCCCTGTTTTCTTCCATCTGTCCAACCAACCATCTATCCGTTTATCCATTTGTTATCTGCTATTTGCATAAGCCCCTATTGGAGACAACAGAGGTGTACTAAACCCAACCCAAACCAACCCTCGTGAGTGGCTTTCCATCAAGTTGGGGAGAGATAGATGCATGCAAGAATAGATAAACCATAGGTCAAAGACGTGTCTGATTAAGTATCAAAATGAGTGGTCCAGATAGTGGGTGCTCTTTGGGGACCCAGAAGAGGAGGTCATTGAGGAAGTGGTGTGGCTGGTCTGGCCACCTTGGTTGCCTTCAAGGACTGCTGTGTCACCTGTGAGACTGCCAGGAGTCCAGTTAGCTTCAGTTTTGATATGAGCTGAGCTGAAAACTTACATGTACGGTCTTCCCACTGCTGAGATACAGTTTGGGTCTCTGCAGCTCTCTGTTTGGAAATGAGATGCCGTCTTTCATCTTGACTGTCAGTGTGACGGTCCCACAAGATTTCGAGAAGAGGAAACAAGCAGGGATTCATTTGAGGAAGGACTGTTATTCTTCATTCCCTAATTTCACTGCTGAAATATAATGAGAGTGTGTTTGTATGTTCAAAGCCAGAAAACCCAGTTACAAAACCAGCTCTCCAGCAGCAGACGACCCTGGCTTTTATGACCTTGAGGGTCTGCAAGGTTGACAGTAGGGGACCCAGAGACTGAGGAGGCCATGGGTGTGAAATGCAGATGTATGTGACATAATTAGGGAGCGTTTATGAGGAAAGCAGGGAGAAGTCGTTAGGGCTGCTGTTTAACAAAGGGAAACTTCCTGCTCCCACCCCCCTGTTAAAGAGCTGCTTTTCAACTGTGTTGGGCTTCTTTGATCCCCGAAGGCTCCTGATGTTTTGCTCACATCCTGTCATGATATTTAATGATGCTTCACATGTGCACCAGGAACACGGCCCAACTTAGCATCATTTGGAGAAAGGCACTGTAACATGACAAGTTTTTGATGTGGTTGCTCACATGGCAAGGTTAGTGAGGCAGCTACGCAGACACCAGCGAGAGTCCCATTTCCACTCGGCAGTGGAACCGGTTGAAAGGAATGATCGAGAGGCAGAGATATTGCCAAGTTCTTTGGCAGAAACTTTGTTTATATTATGGGGGTCTGCAGCATCAGCTGGTACACTGCTCAGGAGAAGAAAGAAAGAATTTGGTCTTGGATGATCTTCTTTCAAAAGGCGGAGGAATGTTTCGGAGGAATGGATCTTCTTCCAACCTGCGGTCCCCTGGGATCGTACACAGGAACAGCTGCTAAAAGGAAGATTAATAGGCCCTTAGAGACCATGTAGCCCATACCAGATATAGGAATCCTACAAAATTCCTGGCAGGCAGTGTTCAGTATTCCCCCGTCTGCCTAAATAGCCCTGGAGAGGAGGAACCCACCACCGTAGGGCAGCACCGGCCCATTGTGTTTACCCGATGGTATAAAAACTCCTCTTCATTTAGTTGCCTCTTGCAACTTCTAAGGTGGGTCAGATGTCTGCACTTGACAGCTACACAGAACTGGACTCTTCTCGGTCAGAGTTCTTCAAAAATGCTAAGGCACTTGTGAGGTATCCCCAGAACATTCTCATTTTTGTGTTAAGCATCCTACTTCTGCTACTGTTCCTCCCATTCCCTGGTTTCTACACTCACATATCTGGTGGTGCTTCTTGGAACATCCTGGCAGGACAGCTTTACCACCCTTGTTTTTTAAATGCCGATTTAGTTTGCCTTGGCCTCTTTGGTAGCTATTGATATTAAGCCCAGGTCTCGGAAATGGGGTAATAATCTCAACGTACAAGGCAATAATTTGGGTTTCCTTTCAAATTCCAGAATGAATCCAAGTTCATATTCCAAGTGTTGCCATATATGAACTTTCCCCCCTCCCCTCTGGCTATTTGGATTAAAAGCATATCAAGGGCTAACTGCTTGGACCTCTGCCTTTGGTGATTTCACCCAGAGGACAGTCTGACTGCCCCGCAAACGCATGCACAGTGGTTTGAAGCAAACCATTCCTAGCTGCCTCTTAGTGGAGATGCCTCTGAATCCATCCCCTTCTTTCCACCTGTGTTGTTACTGCCTTGTCCAGGCCCTGTCATTTCTGTCCTGGATTACCGCTGGGACCTAATACCAGTCTATACTTATTCCTGACCATTTCCAATGTGTTCTCTAAATAGCCTCCATGATATGTTTTTTGTTTGTTTTAAACATAAATTGCCAAAAGCATTTCGTCAGCTTCCTATTGCACATTTAATAAAACCCAGACATGTTATCATTGCCTTGAAGGCCCTGCAAGATCTGTTTACTTCCCCAGGGTCATTTTGAACCTCTCTTCCCCCACCGCTACACTATCCATGCTGGCTGCCTTTCAGTTCCTTGGACACCCTGGCTTCTTTCTCCCACGCTGGGCTTTTACACATGGCTCCCTTTGCCTGGAATGCCTCCTCCCTGCACCATGCTATTTGCCTGGGGGGCTCCTTTGCATCTTCAGATCTTAAATATTATAGGCTTAAATACTCCATCCATGGACAGGCCCCCCATGCCTCAGATGCCCTGATACCATTGTCTGTCTCTGCACTATTTACCTTATAGAGCTGATCACAATTTGTAATTATATATTTGTCGGTTTACTTGCTTATTTTCTCCCCGCCCCCCTCTAGATTCTGACCTCATCAGGCCAGGGGCTCGTCTGCTCTGGAATCCAGTGTATCTCTGGCCATAGCTCAGCTCCTGGTGCACAGTGAAGGTTCAATGTGTACTTGTTGAATGAATGAATAAGTGGATGGATGAATGAGTGCAGTGGCATATTTGTCTCCAGCTGTCCATCAACCTGAATACAGGATTCATTCTTGAGCTATAAGCTTCATATTTTAGGAGAAACTTTTAAAGACAAAACGGTCTTGCTGAAATAAGCATCCCTTTTGCTTTCTTCATTCTCCCCATCCCAACAAGATGGGGTTTTATTAGAATCTCATCACAGTGTAAACGCAGGCCCCAATTGCCCTGGTCGAATTATGGATCTTTCTCTTAGATTTATATCACTTTTATTTCTGACAGGCTGAGCATATTTTTAAAATAGCCCATTCTTGAGTGTTATAATGCTCTATTCAGATGAAAAAAGAGAAGAATTTGAGATTTTGAGCATCATTTATCACTCTAATCCAAAATTAAGAATTCAAATGTCTTTACTTTTTATGTGCGCTTAATTTCCCTGCAACTCCACCCAAAATCACAGATTGTATCACAAATGAAGAGAGTTACCTCTAATCAAACCAATGTTTTCAGGTGTAATCTCTGAACTGGAAAATCTGTGTTAGTTTCCTGGGGCTGCCATAACAAAGTCCCATAAACTCGGTGGCTAAAAAACAGAAAGTTATTCCCTCACAGTTCTGGAGGTTAGGAGTCTGAAATCGAGGTGTCAGGAGGGTTGGCTCCTATTGGAGGCTTTGATGGAAAATCTGCTCCACTCCTCCCTCTAAGCTTCTGGTGGCTACTGGCAATCCTTGGCATCCCTTGGCTTGTAGACTTATCACTCCAATCCCTGTCTCCATCTTCCCCTCTCTGTCTCTGTGTCCATGTCTCTCTTCTTTCTTTTGTAAGGACACCAATCACTGGATTTAGGGCCCATCCTGAACCCGGGTTTGATCTTGAGATCCTTAACTTCATTACATCTGCAAAGACCCTATTTCTAAATAAGGTTACATTCTCAGGTACCAGGATCAGGACTTGGACATATCTTTTTGGAGGACACAAGACTGGGCTGTGAAATCAGGAGAGGCAAAGTGACTTGCCCAAGACACATCATTGCTTACTGACAAAATCAGAATCACAACAGTTCTTTTGGTCCTAGATGAATGCTCTTTGCACTCTACTGTATTGTTTCTCAAAAGAATAAACTCTTTGGCTTCTAAGGCAGTTTCTTTCTCTCTGTCTCTCTGTCTCTGTCTCTGTCTCTGTCTCTCAATCTCTCTCTCTCTCTCTCTCTCTCTCATACACACACACACACACACACACACACACACACGTATGTACTTTTTTTTCTGTATTAGAATCCCTTTGATGACCTAGGAATTGACTACACAAGCCTCTATAGACACGAACTACATTAGTCAATCTAGTCCAAATGATGATCAAACTGTTGTGTGAAGGTGATATTTTTGTCTGTTTGGAAAAGAAGATAAAGGATCACAAAATATATTTTTTGCTGAGCTGATTATAGCTATCTGGAATAATTGTATCTGTTGATCAATGGCAGCTATCCAAGCTTGTGTTATAATAATTCAAATGATAGTTTCCTCAACTTTGTCTTTGACTGCACAGGCTGGAAGCATTTGGTCCTTCTAGTGAGAACCCAATAGGCAGCAGCCAAGGTTGGATTGGCCATTTGACTCCAGGCCGGGGCAGTGGTCCTTGACCATGTTCTGCCCCAACACCCACCCTAAATCATGTTCGCTCACAATATACATGCCAATGAGTCCACCTGGATTTTCACAGAATTCAAACCATTTTGCAGAAAAATAAAGCAGATAGAACCACAACCATTTCCTTTTTCTCATTTTTTTTTTCTTTTATTTGGTGGAGGAGAAGTGTGAAGAGACTTGATATTCATGAAAGCATTTTACAAGCCTGTGAGTAATGAAATCCATCTTTTAAAGATGTTATACATTTTACAGGCTTTCTTAATCTGTTCTTGCTTTTCTTCTTCCTTATAAAAAATTTAGTGATGATTAAATTAAAAAGAAAACGGAAGTCATAATAAAATAAAAACTCACAAGCTCCACAGTAATTTGTAATTGCCACAAGTATTAATGGTACATCCTTAATTGGCACCCACTACTCCTGTGGCCTAGATATGATACAAATATGAGTGTGTGTAAGTTCCTTTTATCTGGCTACTATACCACCCCTTCTTCTACCACTCAAGAGTGCGTTGAGACAAGTGACTAGATAGGTAACAAGTAATCCATTCCTAAACTATAAGGCTAAAGCTCATCATCACGTGGCCACATCATTGAAAGCCCAGCTTGAAATTTCTTTAACAATAAGGATTCACCAACCTCGGCACATTAACTTGGTCCTCAGACCAGTGCCCCTCGTGGTGGCTAGATGGCTGCTGCAGCTCCAGGCATGTGACATCCAAGCATGAGGACATTCAGCAGGGAAGGAAAAACTTCTCTTCCTTGTGTCTTTTTTTCCCTTCCTACAGTAAGAAACCTTTCCTAGAAGTCCCTAGTAGACTTCCACTCCCATTTCATTGGCAGATTTGGGTCACATTTGCACCCTAGACCAATCCCTGGTAAGGAAATGGAACTACCACCATTGGTTTAGCTAATCACATAGTCTACTAGGGATATAGGTTACCCAAACAACATTGAGATTCTGTTCCAAAAAAACAAGGGGGTATATCAGGATAAATTTGTTTGCAAGTGTCAGGACATCTAGATAAAAATGGCCTAAACAATCCTAAAAATTCTATTATCTCACATCACAAAGAGACTATAGTAGGTAGTTCCAGAGTTGGTAAATTTAGCAGCTCAGGGATGTCAGGCTCCTGTTGGCATCCCATAATTCTCTTGGCTTTATCTATATGATTAGTTTTACCTGTGGCATCCACGGCTCAAACGCTTACATTCAAATGCAGGCAGAGGACAAAATTCCTGGCTTGTGTCCCCTTTTTAGAACACTGCAAGCTTTCCTGATGACCCACAACAGTTTTCTCCTTATATCTCATGGGTCATGGTTACATCACATGCTGGGCCTAGATCTATCACTAGCAAGTGAGTGGAGTCAACATGATCAACTTACATGAATCAGAATTTAATATTTACCCTTGGGATGGAAGGGGAGTGTCCTTGGCTGAAGACATAGGGGAGGAAGGGAGGGTTGCTGCAGACATCTGGAGACTACTCAGGCATCTGCCAGCAAGAAAGAAGGGGCTGGGAATGACCTTGTGTAGCATATCACATGTCAGAGTCTTTATTTTGCTAGTTGGAAGGATTTAACCATGTATCTCATATAAAAGAGGGGTGTTCATGTTTGACTGGAAAGTTTGAAGGGCCACAGACTTCTCAGTGAGAAAGATATGGAATGTTGTAGTCATTTCTAACTCATGAGAGCAGAAGCCAGCAATGCTTTGCTCAGGATTTCTTCTTATTTGAGCTAGAAGCAGAAAGAACTGGGAACCCTTTAGGAAGTAAGAGAGCTACTGAGGTGGGCTGCTCATTGAACTCCCCTGGTGGGCCCCTGGCATGGAGGGGCCAGGAGAGGCACAGATCTCCTCTTCTAGCCCAGCTTCCTGATTTAGAAGCTAAGAAGGGAGATTCACTTCCTCCCCCGCCCCAGCCCCAGTGCCTCCAGTATAGGGCCCTTCCTCTCCCACTCGCTCCGGGTTGTCCAGAGATGCCTCTGGGATCTGCCAGTCTTCCTCCTTCACTGTTCCATGGGACACCACTGAAAAGCAGCCAAGTCAAGCAGGAGGGGGTTGTTTATTGTAGCTTTTCGTCGGGATATGAGACAGCTGTGTACTTGTTCTGTTCGTGGGGCTCACAGTTTGAAGGCATCCAACTTGACTCAAGTCTCTGCCCTGTCCCCTTCCAGTTTCTTACTTTCAGCAGTTTGACTTGACTTGATTCCCCAGCTTTGCCACCGGCTAGTCTGCGTGTCGAAATGGGGTAAAGCCACATCACCGAGGAATGGGAAGGCCCTGAATAAGTCTCTTCACAAGTATGAGGCCTAAATTCCTTGTCTCTAAAATAGGGACAACGATCCTTGGCTTGGTAACGGCAGAGCATAGTATACAACAAATGTGTTTGTACTGTGCAGGAATCAATCTCCTTCTCTTTTCCCTCCTCTGAAGACGTGCTCCCTTTTGTTTGTGTTTTATAATCTGCTTGTTTGTTTATTTGGTTGATTACTTATTTATTTGTGGCAGTGAAAGCTGGACCCCATTACCTGATGGCCAGGTTCCAGGACGACTGCTCCGGACTCATCCTTCATTAATATTCACCCAGTGCAATGCAAATCACTCTGGAGGCCTCTCCTCTGTGGGACGCTTTAATGTGGCAGTTATGAAAGCAGCTCAGACCAAGCTTGATTAGCATAATAATGAAGCTTTGGCTGCAGCGTTATCATCCTCAAAGGAAGTAGCTGGAGTGGTCACAGAGCCTTTCACAAGTGCCGCTTTAGGATACAAAAGGACAGGGTGGGAAAGGAGGATGGCAAATGTGGAATATGGAAGGGGGTGCAGTGGGGGTGGGAACTAGCAGGGCAATGAGGAGAGCTTGTTTGCTGTCCCTTTACCTTGTTCCTGAGCAGTGTCTGCAACTACAGAACTTCCCTTAGTCGTGGCCCTTTAGAAATGCACAGGTATCTGTGCTCCCAGAACAGTTTAGCATTAGTGTCTCCTCTGGTAGAAGAAAAAAAAAAGGCAGCCCACAGTAACACCAAGTTCCTTTAGATGTTCAATAATCCCTGTAAACAGGCTGGGTGGGCCTTATTATCTCCCTGTTACAGAGGAATGCCCACCCAGCCACCCATCCATCCAAGCAACCATTTATCCATCCATCTGAAACCACCTTTTATAAAATTAATAAAAGGTCACAAGGTAGAAACTGTAGTGGGGGCCTGAACTCTGCAAATGTATAGGCATAATTAAAATCTGTACATAACCAGCCATTGTCCCCTAGCTTGCTTTCCTGTAATTGCTACTCAGGAGTCACATAGCTGATGGTCATAAAGATTCGTAACTTTCTTAATTATTCCCATAGATAACACCACTCTTGTGAAACCTAAGGCTAGTTTTTGAGATATCGTCCAGGCTCTGCATTCAGGTGAAGGTGGAAGGCTGCCCCACCCAAACCAGTGGCCCACACTGAGGAACTGACTCAACTGGTCTTGTGAACCCCACCCAAGAACTGACTCAGCACAAGAAGACAATTTCTATACCCCTATGGTTCCATCCCAAACCCAGCCAATCAGTAGAACCAATTGCTTATCCCTTTGCCCACCAAACTATCCTTAAAAACCCTTTCTCCCGAATTCTCAGGGAGACGGATTTGGGAACTTCTTTCTGTCCCCTCACGTGGTACCTGCAATATTAAACTCTTTCTCTGCTGTAATTCCTGCTCTATCAGTGCGTTGGCTTCCTCTTGAGCAGTGGGCAATGAACCTGGTAAGGCTATAACACACACATCTTCTATATTCCTCCAGAAATGACTTAAGGCAGTTTCTAGAGGAAGTACCCAAATTCTCCATGCTAGGAAGAGGCAGTGCTCACATTTGAACTCAGATCTGCTATTACTCTTCCCCCTACACCATAATTCTTTTGTTTTTCAAATGCAATGTTATTTTATTTTTATGTCAGAACATTATGAGGGTACAAATGTTTTGGTTACATGGATTGCTTTTGTATTGCTTGAGTCAAGGCTATAAGTGTGCCCATCACCCAGATAGTGTACATTGTACCTGTTGGGTGTTACTTCACCCATCCCCTCCATCCCCCTCCCACTCTCCCACCTGCATGATTTCTGTTGAGTTTTACTTCCATCTGTGTACATGAATGCTAATCAGTTAGTTCCAATTTAATAGTGAGTTCATGTGGTATTTGTTTTTCCGTTCTTTAGATACTTCACTTAGGAGAATGGTCTCCAGTTCCATCCAGATTGTTGCAAAAGACTAATTAATTCATTTTTTATGCTGAATAATACTCCTTGATATACATATACCATATTTTATTAATCCACTCATGAATTGATGGGCATTTGGGTTGATTCCACATCTTTGTGATTATGGATTGTGTAGCAATAAACATTGTGCCTTGTTTCCTTTGGGTAAATGCCCAATAGTAGGATCGCTGGATCAAATGGTAGGTCTACTTTTAGTTCTTTGAGGTATCTCCATATTCCTTTCCATAGAGGTTGTACTAGTTTCCAGTCCCACCACCAGTGTGTAAATGTTCCTTTTTCTCTGCATCCATGCCAGCATCTATTGTTTTGGGACTTTTTCCATGATTCTTTTAAAATCACTTAAAAATACAAACTAACGACCATATGTCCTGACTCTTGAAGTTAATTGTGAAGAAACAAGTCCAGCTGGATCTCAGCTGATCCACATTTATTCCCTTCCAGTTGTTTTTGCAGGTGAGGGATCCTCATCTGAGTATGCTGTATGCCACTACAAAGCCACTTAATTGGCCATTGACCCAATCTGGGACAGTGTAATAAATTCAATTTGCACATTTTAAGCTATTGGCTATTTTGCTGGATTTTTACAAACCAGGGATCAGCTGTTCTCTCATTACACAGACATAGAAAACAGCAGGAAAGAGGAAGCATACTCAGGCTCTTGCCAGCCATGTAAAATCGGGCACTAAGTAGAAGGAATAGTCTGGATAATTCAAGAAGATCTCCTTAAGCCCCTCCCTCTCCTTCACCAGCACATGCATATAGAACGGGAAGAAAGAAAATCTCTATTGAAAACAGAAAGCGAGGACTGCAGCTGGTTTGCCATGCTAGGCCAGTGGCATAGCCACATGTGAGTGTTTAGGAAAATACTCTAATGGCCTATTTGGTGTGAAAGAGGAAGCCTCCCTATCCCACTCCCCCAATTCTAGAGGATGATTTGGAAAGGAGAGGAGGCAAAAGGAGATCAGAAGTACTCAGCATAATAAAAGTGAGAGAACACAGAAAAGTAGATGGGAGGAGGGGGTGTGATCCCCAGACAGAAGCCATTTGATGGGAAGTGGGATGCGAAGGAAGACCAGCGTCCATTGAGGGAGACTCTGGGGTGGGAATGGGCTAGAAGCTCTAGATTTAAGTTGTTTGTGTGCTGTGATAGAACTCTTGTCTCTAATCCCTAACCATTAGTAAAAATCTGTTTGCAATATGCAACAGCTTTAGTGTGGGTGATGCTTTGGAGGTTTAACAGGCAAAGGTACATTCATCTGGTACAGGACAGAAAGAAGAGGGTGGCCACAGAAGGGGAGATGTGACAGTTTGGGAGATCACCAGGATGGGAAATCTGAGCAAGAGGTGACCATGTAAGACCCCTGGGAATCAGCCCAAAATCTTCCCTTACATAGGATAGGGCTAAAGTCAGATTTCTTCCCAGATTTAAAATCAATGGGATCCCAGAGGTTTACCTAGACAGAATATATTTGCTTCTGTTTTCTTGAAGCTTTGATAGAAATCTGAACTAGAATGATTGTTGCTTCAGGCCCCTGTATCTTTTTGCAGTTTGCCATCCAAGATCAATTGCCAGGATGTCACATTCATATAGTTCTTTGCAGTTTATAAACACTTTGCATTATTTCACTTACTCTTCACAGCCACTTTGGGAGGGAAACTGAAAACCCAAATCACTCTGGGGACATTGATCTGTTGCCATTAACTTAGTTTGCTCTCATAAAGTGATATAACTAGTTGCATATGCAAACACAATACTCAATCCAATGTCTACACAGGGAAGAAGATATTAGCATTTCAAGGCTCTTGGTTGATGCGGGTGGGAGTAAGGGATAGAGATTGCAGCCATGGAGCAGTTTCTCTTCCAATTTCTTTTTAAGAGTTCCAGTTTCTCTTCAAGTTTAAAGTACGAGCTAAGAAGGATTAGCACAAGCAACCTATTGAAGCAGTGACCACATGTGGTCCTGTCTCATAGTTGTAGTCAAAGAAATAGCCCAAAAGGCAATTTTGTAATATCTCTAGTTCTTATAAATTTTGTATCCATCATGAATTGGATACAAAGCCCACAGAAACATTTCTAAACATTTGCCTTTTCTATCTTATTAATTCTCTCACATTCCCTTGGTTCTCTGGAGTGACTCTTTTTTAAACTTTCTGAAAAACCATCCCCCTCAGGTCTAGCCTTGGTGTCTCTATTCCTTCTGTCCCTTGCTATTTTCCACCTCCCTGTTCACCAAAGTCCCAAAGAACAGACCTGGCAATGGCAGAGCCCTCCTTAAAACAAAAGAAGGGGAAGAAACTGAGTCAGGGAAGTTAGAATATGCTTTTGTGATAGGGGGAAGAGAAAGGCTAAAAATATTAATGATAATTTTGTTCCACTACAATTATGTAAATGTTTTGGGGTTGTAGTAAATACACGTTAAAAGTTAATCTGGCATTTACTAATAGTCACGGTAATTGTTTTGTTGTATATTAATTAGGTAATAAGTGGTAATGGTTTATGCAAATGATGGCACTTATTTATTTTTAAGGAAGAACTGTGTTTTTATAGTTGTTCTTTTCTGGCTTTGCAAGTTTTTCAGTTTTACAGCTAATGGCTATCCTGTTGACTCTTTGCTTGACACCACAGATACAGTTTAATTTTCAACTCAGGGACACAAAACTGAGCACACTCTGACACAGGCGTGTCAAAAGACAAATACTTGTCAACTTCAGATCAAGAGATCTATAAATTTGGAAAGGAGAGCTTTATTTCTTATAAAGGGTTGCAGTCTGCAGGCTAGCCACGCACCCTGCACACTGGGAAGCGTGATTTCTGCCAGAAACCGAAAGCAGGCACTTGGAAAAAGGAAGGATGAGACAGGAATTTATGCTGAATGGGTTGGCTAAGTATACATATTTAGCAGGTTACAGGAGGAACTATGAATATTCATGAAGGGGCACACATGCATAGTAAGCAAACATGCGTATTACATACATCCCATGTTCACTTTGGGGTGGAGACTTCACATTTGGTAAACACACTTAACATGTGGTAAAATTAGGCTCTATACATTAAAAAGTGAAGCAAAGGACACAGGGGCATCTTGTGTGCAGCCTCTATAAATCAGCCAGAACCAGTCCATGGTCGGTGGTCTCTTATCAGGAAGGAAAGCTGGTTGGTTGCTGTGTTGAAACTGTAGAAAAGGGGGGGGAGTCTGGCTGCAGTGTCAGGCGATTGGTTGAAATCAGTGGTGGAGCAAGTTTTCTGAAAGGGCTGTTTCCCTTTAAGTCTTAGGAAAGAAAGTCTAATGACAGGTATCGAGGGAGGGGGTATAATAAGGCATGTTTGACCTCCTGTCTGGTCATGGCTGGGAACTCTGTTTTTAAGGTTTCTCTGGGGTCCCCTTGGCCAAGAAGGGGTCTGTTCAGTTGGTTGGGGGGCTTAGGATTTTATTTTTATTTCTCATATTTAAATGGAATTCCTTAGAAATATCAGTTCCAATAATTTTTCTACTAATCCTTTATGACTCAGGGCTGCAGATTATTGTGCAAACATTTCTTTTTTTTTCAGAATGTCTTAAAATAATTAAAGGTGGTTTGCCTTCAAGATCAGCCTTATGGTGATCCACAGTTACGATGTCATTTTGGGGGTGAAAGGAAGGTCCTCCTGTCCCCTGCATTGCCACCCACTCTTTGTTGAAATTATTTCATTATTCTGAGCATTCCATTTTCTGAGCTCAAGGAAGGGTAACACTTGGACTGAAGTCATTCTCACCTCGCCAAAGAGAAGCTGAGTTGGGAGGCATTGTAGGTGCTAAAAGGGTGACGCTTATCCAGTTTTGAGGGAACCCTATGCTAGGATACTCATGCCTGACTTTCTAGGAACTAAGAATCCAGGCTTTTGTCAGTTCTGGGAAATAGGTATGAAAGGACACGACTGTCACATTGGGGTGTGCAGGCGGTTGGATCAAGGTGACAGCAGGAAAGGGGAACTTGGGGTTTTCTACAGCTTGTAAGAAAGCCTTCTCCTAAGGCATTTGGAAGCTCACTGTCCGAGTCTTGCGGGCCTGGGAGATTGCTCTTTTCCCCAGCTGCAGGCAGGGGAGTTTGCATTTCCCTTCCAGGTAAGGGGTGTTGTCCATTTGCCATGATATTGTGGGGCTTTGGGTACCATCATTTTTAACTGACTGAAGAACAAAGAGAAGGAAAAACAGTTGAAAGTCTTACCCGAAGCCCAGTCTGGCTGTGATTTTCTTATTTTCCATCCTATCTTTAGCTCTTCTTTCTTCTCTGCAGGTAATCCAAGGCTACTTTTCTGCCCCACCCTCTTCCTCTCCCAAGTTGTTATTTAAAGTCCAAGGGCTTCTGGACACCTCCTCTCTGACTCTGAACTGCAGGGAGGGTGGGCAGGGATCACGGGGCCGGGTGCTCACTGTCATTCTTCCCGACAAGGTGGGGCAGGCTCTCTCCTCCAAAGCCTCAGAGCTGGGCTGATAAGTAGCCGTGTCAACTGCTTTCTGCCAGAATGGCCCCTCTTTCTCCCTGGAGTGAAACACCTGCGCCTTGGGTGGGCCGCAAGCAGGGGAGGGAAGGGAGGGGAAAGCTGCTAGAGGTTGCACTAGTCAATTAATTAACATCATATAACCAAGGCGAGGGGGAGCTCTTGAACCTGATATGCAAACTTATGCAAAATAATATGTAGATTATCCCAGGTTCAGAATGAAGAGTTCTGGAGGTCTGGCATTTTTCTTAAACAGGAATTCAGTACTGCTGAATCTCAGAGAGAACAGGAAGTGGGAAATATTTTGAGTGAAACAGTTAAGTCCTTCATAATTCAAGTCCACAGTAATACCCACCATTTACAATTTGGTGAATATAGATGAGGCTCACTCCAACTATCTGTTCAGTTATATCACTCTGTTCTCCAGAAATTTCAATCTTGAGGACTCCAACTGGCCTCTTGGCCATGTGGGACCTGTATATTCAGTGCACCCGGCCACCATGCATTTCCATCTCTGAGATTTGCTAAAACCTTTGCAGAGTATCAAACAGCCATGCAATATGTTATGGGGATATGGGTTTCAGAGCTAGACTTGGGTTTGAGTCCTCACCATGGATAACATTACATAACTTTAATGAGCCTTAGTTCTCTTCTGTAAAATGGAGACAATAATGTCAATCCTATCACGGTTTTTGCAACAATTAAATGAGGTATTGTATTTGAAGCACATAGCATGTTGCTGGGCACATAGTAAGCTCTGATTATTATCCAACTCTAATGCAAATTTTAAGGCCCAGTTTGAGTCCTATCTCCCTCATGAAAATTTTCATTTCCACCACAGCTTGAAGTAATCTCTGTGTTCTCTTGAGGTATTAGCTGTGCAATTCATCTAAAAATTAAAAATGCATTGCTTCATGACTTGTCTTTTGTTGTTGTCTTGTTAATTAACCTTGTGTTGTTATTTAATAAACTCTTCACATATTTATTTCTTGTCTTCCCAACTTGACTTTAGGTCTTTTAGGATGGAAACTATGTCTTCTCATTTTTAGCCTCTAAGATATCTGCAATACATCTGCACAACAGATACTTGATCACATTCCTCTCCATAAATTAAGAACCAGGAACAAAACACATCATTAAACACTCCTAAGTGGTCGCCTAGACCACACAATATGTTTCTTCCCACAAGGAGCTTATATTCTAACAAGATAGCCCCCATTTGTGCTCCTACACTTGTTTTCCATCTTGCATACTCTATCTTAAAGAGGAACAATAAAGCTCAAAGTTAGCCCACAGTTTCAAACAGAAGTTAATAGCAGGCCAGGTGCAGTGGCTCACACCTGTAGTCCTAGAACTTTGGGAGGCTAAGATGGGAGGATCACTTGAGGCCAGAGTTGGAGCCCAGCCTGAGCAAGAGTGAGACCCTGTCTCTACAAAAAATAGAAAAATTAGCTGAGTGTGGCAGCATGTGCCTGTAGTCTCAGCTACTCCAGAGGCTGAAACCGGAAGATCATTTGAGCCCAGGAGTTTGAGGTTGCAGTGAGCTATCATGATGCCACTGTACTCTAGCCAGGGTGACAGAGCGAGACTCTGTCACAACAAACAAGCAAACAAACAAAAAAACCAGATAATAGCAGTAGGCAGAAAACTCTTGGAGTAAGAGATGAAGAGGTGCAGAGTCTCCTTAATCAGATCCTGCTTGTTGAAAAGTGTGGCATTAGGAATAGGACTCAGCACTCTTTCCTCCTCTTCACCTGATCTTATCAAGCCTGGAGGGTGGTTCGGCCACTGTACCCACATTTGGAGCTCCAGGAGCCTAGGTTTCAGGGTTGGAGCACCCATTATTTCAGAATTCCTACTTTTCCCAGGACTGAAGCTGATAATTTCCATATTTATTGAGTGAAGTACCTGTATATGTTGCTTAGAGCTTGGGAGGAGTCTTAGGAAACAGATAAGAAGGTTTCTGTAAAATTGTTTCTGTAAAATTTAAAAGACATACACACAAATTTTCCCTCTAACCATACTGTGATAAACAGGATTATCTTACAGTTAAAGTGATACAGTCTATATTTGGGGTCATGTTTGTTGGACAAGGTCTCTTATTTCCTATACATGTTCCAACATGAGGCCAGAAAATGTGAACAATTGTAAGAGTTTCATATTTCTCCCAGGGTCATTATGAGGGTGAATGAAATCTGCCAGGACCTCTGTTTTATATCCGTGGTAGAAACAACCGAATGCAAAAACAGGTTCAGAAAACCTTGGATTTTCCTTTTGAATGGCATTGTTAATACTGAATAGCCTGTGTACATTTGTTATATTTGCATAGGAATATGAATTTGTCTGAGGATTTGGTTTTTCACAAGAATTCAGACCAAATAACAAAGTCACGTTGATAAACCTGATGTCTTCCCTACCTTGTCCTTGGGTTACCTGCATCCTCTACTGGACCAGTTTTTGGCACCAACTTCCAGGCTGCTGCCTGGGGCTTCATTTTCCTCTTTCCTTTTGCCCTTCTGCTCCTCTTTTATTTTCTCTTTTGCTTTGTTTTCGAAACCACAAGGGAGTGTCAGTCTAGGTCCAGTTGCTCGTTGCCCAAAAGTCCAATTATTGAGACAACGAGGATTGCCAAGGAAGAAAGGAATCTTTAATAGGACTCTCTTGTTGGGAGAACAGGAGAAACTGCCTCAAATCCATCTCTACTCCTTTGTCTTGTAGAAAATTCATCATTTTGAGTGTGGTGGCTCATGCCTATAATCCCAGCACTTTGGGAGGTTGAGGTGGGAGGATGACTTGAGGCCAGGAGTTCGAGTCCATCATTTCTGGGAAACAACTCAAAGGGTCAAGTAGCTAGTTGAGGGAGAGGATTTTAAAAAACATACAGGGGTTCACTGAGCCAGTTACAGCTTCTCGTTTTCTACTTCATCTTTCTTCTACCTCTCTCCACCTTTCATCTTTACCTCTTTTTTTTCTGCCTTTCCTTTCTTCCTTGACTTTTTCCCAGCAAAACACCAGTAACTTATACATTGAGTGAGTGATATCTACCAGTCACCTTATTATGAAAAAGTACTATCTTGGTGTAAATAAACAAGTTTTTAACAGAAAAAAGTTTTTATAAAAGAAAAAAAACCAAACAAGTATAACCATGACATTGATAAAGATGACTTTTTTTTTTTTTTTTTTGAGACAGAATCTTCCTCTGTCCCTCTGGGCTGGAGTGCAGTGGCATCATCATAGTTCACCACAACCTCAAACTCCTGGGCTCAAGCGATCCTCCTGCCTCAGCCTCCAAGTAGCTGGGACTAGAGGAGTGCGCCACCATGCCTGGCTAATGTTTTTCTTTCTTTGTAGGGATAAGGTCTCACTTTTGCTCAGGCTGGTCTTGGACTCCTGGCCACAAGCAATCCTTCCACCTCGGCCTCCCAAAGTACTAGAATTATGGGCTTGAGACACCGTGTGAAGCCAAGATTATCTTCTTGACTAAACTTTAGTCCAGCTCTCCTGAACTTTTTTTCAACTAGGCGTCACTGCATTGTCCAATTTTGGCAAGAATCCTGCTAATAAAGTTTAACCAGAACCTTCCACCCCAACCTCCATGTCTGATCACTCTCAATATCTGATATCTAATTGGATTGCTCATTCTCCACCATCCCTCAGGTTGATTATTTGATCACCTTTAGCAAGAATCGTGTTACGTTGGTGTAGTCAGGATCTCCCCTTCCCACCAATACTTCCTTTTAGTAATTTTTCATCCACTGACCTCCTTTCTGCTCCTTGGCTATAAAATTCCCACTTGCTCACGCTATATTCGGAATTGAGCCCAGCTTTATATTGAGGTCTCTTTTCCCATATTGCAATACTGCTGAATAAAATCTATTTTTTTCCACTTTAACTACTGTCCAGCTCTGGTTTTCTTTGACATCATCAGCAAATAAACTGCACACACATTTTTGCTCCAGTGGAATTATGAAAAAGAGTATTTTTGGGTGATTAATGCTATGCAGCGAGCCATGTTTCCTGACTTTCATATAAGGACAGGTGGAAGGAACTGATTTAGTTTTCAGCCCTTTTCTGATGGCTGACCTCATGGAAGAGGGAAGAAGAGATGCTGGGTCAGGGTCCAGAAGAAGATCCCAAATACCCATGGGATCTTTTTCCTGCTGTGAAAAGGAACTGAGAAAACTTGCTGTAGATTGTTAATGGTAGGCAATTGGAACTCTATAGTAGCATAACACTTTTAAACTGTCATATTTTAATTTCTAATTTTAGGTTTTGGGATGAGTCTATCATAGGTTGTAAATTGTAAGGCCTCAATATTTGAATGCACAAGCCATGCTAAATATATATACTTAATATATATATAAGTAGATATGTATATATAAATTTGTATATATAAATTTCTCTGTCTATATATGTATTATTTATTTATTTATGATACTGAAAGAGCAATAAGAGGGGATACTAACTAGGTTGTTTTAAGAGTGTGTCAACCTACTTCTATCTAGAAAGTTAGAATACTCCCTGTCCATAAAATTGGAGCTGTGCATCATTATTTTTGAAGGTATTGAAAAATACTATATACCAGGCTCTGTTTCATTTGCCTTTGATTTTTAGCAGTTTTTCCATGATGTGCCTAGATTTTCTTTTAAAACAAATCACCTTGGGATTCCAAAATCTGTGGGTTAGTTTCTTTTATGAATTTTATAAAAGTCTCAGTCACTATCCCTTCAAATGTTGCTTTTGCCTAATTCCTGTAACAGAGTAGTCGTCCCTCCTCCCATAGACAGGGGGGAATATGTAACAGAAGAAATGGCTTGAAAAAACAACAAAAATGTTTTATGTCTCTTTAAAACATCCCTCACTCCTTTAGGAGAACTAGGATCTGCATCCTTGCCTCCGGCAGTGGTCAGGAGGGGCAGGGGAATGTCTTTTGTTCTTTGTGCCACAGGAGATGGCTAAAGGGAATTGTCTGGGTGGAGGTCTCAAGATAGTCTTAGCTGGAGGAAGATGGAACTATAGGTTTAATCAGAACCTTTGAAAGCTTTGTATTTCTGCTCAGAAGGGGGACGCTGGTACTTTGAGACGGGAGTCTGCCAGCTTCCTTGTTTGCTGGCAAATTAATAAACTCCTCTTTCCTTCTCCTCAAATCATTTGTCCTCCTTCTTATGATGCAGCCTTGGGGACAAGTGCCAAACTTTCGGTAACATTCCCTTTCCTTTCTCCCAAATATAATGACGTATATATTAAATCTTTTCATTGTATCATTTATGTCTCTTACCTTTTGCTCTTATATTTTTCATCTTTTAGTATTTTCATTCTCATTCTTCTAACTTTATTGTTTAGGTCACTAATTCTCAGTGGTGTCTCATCAGTTGTTAAACCCATCCATTGTGCTCTCAATTTCTGTAATTATATTTTTCAGTTCTAAAATTTCCACTAAATTCTTTCTTGTTTAGTTTCAATTCGCTGATGAATTCTACATCTCATAATTTAATTTTTTGAGCATATTGGTTGTAGTTATTTGAAAGTCCAGGTTGGATAACTCCAATGTCTGGATTTTCTCTAAGTTTATTTTTATTGTCTGATTTTTTTTTCACTTGGATTTTGATTATTTCTTATCTTTTTGTTTGCCTGGTTAATTCTGATTGCATGCTGGGCATTATGGATGAAAAACTGTCAAGACAATTTGAGCCTATGCGGTCCTGCTTACTCCAGAGAGCATTAATTTTTCTTCTAGTAGCAGGTAAACTAAAGGCAGATAACCTTAATCCAGCCAGGGATTGAGTTGATTTGGACGTCATTGTTTGTGAGGGCTGGTCTATTTCTGATTTATTCTTTGTACTTACCAGGGCCCCACTATGTTAGTAGGCCTTGAAGTCACACTTTTGATCTTTTAACCCATGGGATTCTGGGTCACTCTGCTTACCCTCTCACCTGTCAACTGCTTTTGTTTTCAGAACTAGCAATTGCCTCAGGGAAAAAAATGTCTTGCTCTTGTTCTCTTTCATCCTCCCTTCCTCCACTTTTTTTCCTTCCAATATGTAGTAGCTTCAATTCTGGAGTCATACATTCAGTATCTCTAGTCTGAGGGGTTTAGCTTTATCTAGACTAGGAAAACTTTGGTTCAAGCCTCCCTCCCAGGTACTGCTGGAGTCTGGAGTTCTACCTGGCATTTCTAGCTGGTATTTCTGCAGATTCCTAAAGGGTGTGTGTTCTTGTGGTTGCCACTCACTCTGATTTCCTGTTCCTGCTGAATTCCTTGCTGCTTTTATCTCATTTTTTCTGTCTCACAGCATCTTGAATGTTGCATGCAGCCCCCATTCCTTTCACAAAATTCCTCCAACCCAAGGCTCTTGCGTGTAGTAGATGTTACCAAAAGTTTGGGATCACATTGCAAGTCAGAGATTGTTACACACCCTTGGGTCCTTTCCATCATAGGAATTTCTAACTTTCTTCCTTAGGTCCCCAGACTTCCTCATTTAATTGGGCCTCCTGTCTCTCTCTGAACTTTTTTCTCCTCTTCATGTTCCCCAAATGTTTTCCTTCAGTTACCAGGGAGCAGCCAGCGATAAACTTCCTAATCCTTCTACTTACCTAGCACAATTTACCCTCTCTGTCTAAACCTTTCCCAGGGGCCCTCATCTTCCAACATCAAATATCTTGATATATTTTGTTTCTAACCAAAAGAAAAGTTTTCTCTGTAAGAGAAATTCTGTCTTCCTTTGAAATTTCCTGGCTCAAAATATACTTTGCTTATAAAAATAACAGTTTTCTTCCTTCCTGTTACATCATCTATCTGGGACTCACATCCATGCTATATCTTTTTATATTTTCTGTTGGCCTCTGGAAATAAGGTGACATGTAGTATAATCGTCTCTTGTTTATTCTGTTGGTATTTAACCCTTATTTGTGCATTATGTTCTTCTTTTAAAAATCAAATGAACTGTTGAGGATAAATGAATAAAATCACTTTTATTTTAATATCAAGTTGAAATCCAGACCATTCCTCGTAAAGATGACTCTAAGATGAAACTAAAAACTGAAACAATCAGGTTTCATAGCCCTTTTTATTCATTTGCAGTCCTGTATTTATGCTTTCCCAAGTGTGGAAGAGATTGTAGGGCACAATAAAACAATCTTATGCAATTACGAACCCACACAGAGTCCAGAGCACAAGGTACTTCTCCATCAGCTGGATTTTCAGTTCACCTGGAGTTGCTTCTCTCGCGGTCTCCCTGCCTTTCTTCCCTGCTTTCCTCTGCCTACCCTCAAGTTCTCTTCTACTCCCAGGGCATCACCCTGGTTGCCAGGCAAAGTTGAGGCTTCCCAGATGTTGTTCCTGGCTCCATACCGGTGGCCATGGCTCCATGGAGTCTAATGGGCTGAGGAGAAGAAAGAAATCACATCAGCGAAGGGAAAGAAAGCCTCCACCAGTGATTTGTGGACGATGTGGGTAAGTGGGTCACAGTGGGCTGAGGGAAGCAGTGTTACAAAAGCCAGGATCTGGCTTTACGGGGCTTTATCCATAGGAGGAGCTCACGGTCTGGTGTATATTGACAACATTTATTTTGGAACTTTGGGGAGTAGCAATCTCGTGTATTTGTTGGGGTGTTTGCATCTATCAAATTCTCCAATTTTTGTAACATCCTAACAAATTTTCTCTCTCCACTAGTAATTACTGTGTAGGGTCCTAATTTTGCTTGGTGTCCAGACTGGCTTATTCCCCTGGGCAGTGTCTATGTTTGCTGTAATTGGATGATGCCACACAACCCACTGCCGTTGCCAGATTTCATTATGACTTGGCGTCTTCTGTATTAATTTCCCCACTTTGGGGCTGTTTCGAAGCAAGTGAGGCCAATTTCCTTTTCAATAGCACAAATCTGGAGGCCCAATTTGAGCTGTGAGCTAAGTGGGTGCATTTGTGCAGCTCTGATTGACTGACAGTGTTCTCTTTGTTTGATTTGATTTTTTTTTTTAAATGAAAGTGTGATCTTGAGAGGCAGCTGGCATTCACTGGGAGCCAGAGGACCCATCCTTGGAAAGCCCAGGAATACATTTGGGCAGCTGGTTTTACCCAGAATCATTTTTTCCTATCAGGTTGCTGGGGAAGGAGCCCACAGGTTTGCAGTTCTCAGAGTAGTGCTGTGGCTCTGCAGCTGACTCGGAGGCCCTCAGAATCTGGCCCCTGGAGGAATTTGGAGTCAGAAGGATGTAGAAGGATATGAATAGATTTACCAGATAAAATACAAGATGCCCAGTTAAATTTGCATTCCAAACAAACAAGTAATTTTTAGTATGTCTCATGCAATATTTGCCAAATACTTTTTCATATAAGTACGTCCCTTGCAATTTCTGGAAAATATTGCGGGGTACATGCTTATACTGAAACATTATTCATCATTTATCTGAAATTCACATTTAACTGGGTTTCCTGTATTTTTACTTGCTAAATCTGGCAACTTTAGATTTGTATGACATGGCAAGGTAAGTGTAGTTGTGGTTACTGCAAAAAGCCAAGAAGAGGAAGGAATCAAACCCAAACGCAAGGAGGAAATAAGGATAAAATAGATCATTTTAAAAAGAGAAGCATGCCAATGGAAAACTTTTTAATTGGCACAAAAATAAAAATAAAAAACATTTCTCATGGGGACCAAGTTTGCTATTTTGGGCTCCCTAGCAACAGGAAAGTGGGGAGAGTTAGTGTCTTAAAGATTCATATCCCCCATTAGACACTGGTGATACCATGAAGCCAAAGCAGATGAACTCTCTGACTTGGCAGCATGTAGATCCACGGTTTGCAAACCTGTGTGTGCATCACACTCACCTGGAGCGCTTGTGACAACACAAATTGCTGAAGCGCATACTGGGTTTCTGACTCTGTAGACCTGGCCTGGGGCTGGGAATTTTGCATTTCTAATAAGTCTCCAAGTGATGCTGAGGCTGCTGGTCTGGGGACCATAGTTTGGGCATCAGTAGCTTAAACCTGTGCCATCTACGACAGTGGCCACTAGTGCTTGAAACATGGCTAGTCTGGACTGAGATACGTTGTAAGTACAAAAACACATCAGACTTTCAAGACTTAATATGAGATAGGAATGTACAGTACCTCCTTAGTAATTTTAAAACATTGATTGTCAATTTAAAATATTGATTTGACAATATTTCATGTCAAAATCATAATATCTTGGATATATTGGGTTAAATAATGTTATTAAAATTAATTTTACCTGTTTCTCTTTTTAAAAAAAATACGGCTACTAGAAAATGTAAAATTACATGTGGATCACATTTGCAGTTTAACTGGACATCTTATTAACTGGGCTTATATTATTATTATAATGTTTCTATTGAAGGTGCTGTTTTAGGCCATCATTTGAGTCTGAATCTGGGCATCCATGAGTTAGTGTGAGGAAGGTAGGTAAAAATGCTTTTAACCTATTTTTGTGACCTGTTCTTGAGCTTAGTATCCCTTCTAAGATTTACTGAATTCTCTCTCTTGGGAATATTTTTTAAAACTCTAAAAATGTTCCGGCATCCTGGTGCTTGATGCAAGTGTGATTTGTGGAGAGCCCTAGCAGTGGCAGGGCAGGTTGTAAATGCCAGGCTTTCTCCTGGAGAGGTGCAAGAGGTGACCAGCCATCACTCCTGCTCAGAAGGCCTCTGCTCTACCTGTCACAGGAAGATGGTCACCATCAAAAAGGTGACTGCTTCTGCTCCCTCAATTATCTCCTCACTCTGTTTTGGCTATTTGCTGGATTGGAAGGAGAACCAGTGATGGTGGAATCTATAAATAAACACAGGATGCACAGTCCCTAAGGGACCCTTTTTCCTTCTTTTTTCTCTGCAGTCAAAAATCAGCAAGAAGTGTGGGTTCAGGTCTGGATTCTATACCTAATAAGGGCATGTTGAACTTGAACAAGATTTGAAAGAAAGCTTCAGAGAAGGTTAAAGCATCAGAAAATTGAATTTCTGACAAAAGGCCAGTGTTGGACTATTTCCTTTGGAGAAGAAAAGCCTTCAAGTATCTGAAAGGTTACTTTACAGAGGTTGTAGATAATTGTTTTGCCTCTACCAAGAATAAAACTGATGGAAAAACATTTAAACTGCTACACGGGGGATTTGGTTTTCAGGCAAAGAAGAATTTCCTGACATTGGAAATAGTTTATTATTGGAAGATGTTCTGTTATTGTCTACCCAGGTCTTTCTTTCAAATTTCTTGCCTAGACTGCAATGGCATTCCCAGGTGATCTTAATTCTCTAGTTGTGGGATCAGGAATTGTGCCCTGAGATGTAGGGAAAGATGTCAGGGAAAAGATGCCAGAAGCTACACCTTTGTACCTTTTATGTCAGACTGTTGGTCTTTGCCCAATTTCTGATTCCCAACATGTGTAATATTCCCTCTTACAATTGATTATATTTAGTTGTCCAGGATTTTAGTTTAAAACATTAAGTTAGCTAAAGCAGAAAAGGAATTTATTAAAAGTTTTTAAGCAGTGGTAGACTGGAGTCAGTATAAGCTGCAGGGCCAATTGTTACATTTTCAGGAACTTGTGTGAACTGGTTGACACCACACCGGTAGCTTGAAATCAACCAGGGTAGGAGTGTTTACCACAGAAATTGACAAACAATATAGTTTAGAGCCCCCTGCCCCATCTTTACTTTGAAGAGTCTGTTGTTAAACATTAGCCCATACGTGGCTGGATGTTAGGTAGTACAGCAAATGCTTTCTGTGCTCACATCATATCCCCTTGGACCATCTCTGATTTTAGTTGTGCCTGTAGTAGTTAGTTCCCGTTGCACACAGATTTCAGCCCACCCAAAGTGTCCTTTGTCTCTGTGCTCTTTTCTGGCTCAGGGCTTGTCCTGAAGCCGCAAAGTTTGCAGAGCTCTTACATAGGGTAGCCTGAAAGTATTGGGGAGTCAATGCTTCCAAGTGCAAATCTCAACAAATGAAGGCTGGAAGCCAGAGGGTAGACGCCTCAGACACTTACCCTTTGGAGAGAGAATTTTGCATTCTATTCTGCATGATTCTTCGGTGGGTACCCACTGAACACCTGTTACTCATTAACTTTTCCTCCTTCTCTGTCTTAATCTCCTCCTTCCTTTACTCCTGACTCCTGGGATCCCCGAGTAATCTACCTACACCTGTATCCTAGCCTTAGACTCTGCTTCTGTGGGTATTCAAACCAAGGCAGTTAGCTCAAAAAGTCCCTAGGAGGGCCAGAAAACCAGGCTGGGAGGCCACATATCCAGAATTGATGCCCCAAGTCTTCCAAAGCTGGTTCATTGGCAGCACCGCTGCTGCCTCCAATGGGCCACAGAGATGTTGCTGTCGATCCTGGACACTAGACATTACTGCTAGAAGTTCTGCCACTACCCCTTGGAAACCAGACATAGTTGCCTCTACTCTTGAAAGATGCTACTTCTAATTAAAGCCTAAAGTGAAGGTGTGTATCTTATTGGTGGGCCCTAGATCATGTTTTATTTCTAGTTGTAAAGAATGTTGGAAAGCAAATGTTTCAGTCATTTATTGCTGTGTAACAAACTACGCCAATATGTAGTGGCTTAAAAACAACTGTGCTATTGGCTCATGATCATATGATTAAAGGCTGGACTGGGCTTAGCTGGCCTGTTCTTTCCCCTTTCTCTCATGGGGTCATTTTCGTGGCTGTACCATCTGGCCACTGTACTGGGCCTCCATGGCCTATGGTGGCCTCACTTACGTGACTGGTGGTTGGACTTGCTTTCTAGGGCCTGTCTTTCTTTGTGGTCTTTCACCCTCAAGGAGACTAGCATAGGTTTCCTCACAAGGAAACACTGAGTTCTAAGAGGGCGATAGTGGGAATTGCAATGTTTTTGAGGCCTAGGCTCTAAATTCTCAAAACACTACTTATCCCCAGGCTCAGGGGGTAAGGAAATAGATACCAACTCCTTCCTGGTGGGAGGAGCAGCAAAGTCACATTGCAAAGGGCAAATGGGGGTAAGAGGGTTGTTGGGGTCATTTTGCTAATGATCTGACACAGAAATCATCTGACTTCCATGGTGGGAAATGGGAATTCATAGGGTAGAGAATTCCCCACATGTAGAAAATGTGTTCGAAGGTACTGGATGGGCCAAGGAGTGACATATATTCACAATAACTGATTTTTACCTGGGTGGGGTGATTGTATCTCTCATTCTTAACCACCCCCCAGGTCCCTCAAGGGCTACTGGCCTCCTGGAGGGACTCCTTCCTGGTTCCAGTCTCACAGGTGCATCGCCAGGGGAGGACTGGGCCTGGCCTTGTGACCCACGTGGTGCTGAGTGGAGGCACCACAGATACTGGGCAGGACTGAAGTCTGGTGATAGATTTCACATTTGAATAACTGAAATGAGAGTTCTCAACAAGGTGTTTTAGAAGGAACACACTGATTTGCATAGGCAGGTACTGTTTATCAGCATTCAGTAATTCAAAAAGTATTTGAATACTGACTGTATATTCTTAGAATCTGACCAAGGCCTGAAGCAGTGATAAATCTTGCTTAAATTCTTGATTTTCCTCAAAGGAGAGCACGAGGATTAGATAGGAAGAGGAAAGGAAACAAGGAAAGGGAAGCTAACGCTTACTGAGGGCCCGTGTCGCGGCTGGCCTGTGCTTGCCCTTCTCTCTCAATGAGCCGGGGAAATCAAGGCTCAGAAAGTTTTCACAGTGTGACCAAGGTCACACAGCTAACAAGGCTACATGACAGAGTGAATCCAGATTCAAGTTTGTCTGACTCCAAAACCTACTATTTATGCACTTACTGTGCTTTCTATCCAAATGTAGAATTTCAGGGTCTGCCGAAAATTTCTCTAAAGAGGTGAATCACATCCTGGTGTGTTTGCTATTTTAGGGCTCGTGGTCTAGCGTTGAGACAGGCCTGGACTTTCTAATTCTGATTCTGCTATTTAGGAACTCTGATGTCAACTTCCTAGATCCTTAGTTTCCTCATCTGGGAGGTGGAGATCATAATGATAGGAACTGTATAATATTACCAAGCATTTAGCATGGTGCCTGTAGCCAGTAAATTATAGTAATACCAAATGTTATTGTTAATATAACTATTAGCAGTTAGTTTCTATTATAGAGTATGTTTTGTGCTCTGTTTATACTGTTCAGCCAAAATAAAAAAATATTGTAGATTTACTTTTTGGGGCAATTATAGGTGCTGACAATGGTACAATTGATGGAGTTACTGCATAGATAATCTGATTTGGTTATTAGGTACTTAAATTCTTGTTGAAATGAATTGTGAAAAAAAAACCCTGAAAGCACTATATCAGCTGTTTAATGATATGTTTAGTAGAGGTGTGATAATGACTGAATTGGATTAATTATGGGGTCTTTCGATGGATTGTTTAGTATTAAATTTTCAGATATCTTTTCAGATAAGTCCAAGTGTTAGATGAATGGTTTAAATTTCAAGTTTACCTGTAGCGGCATGAGAGATGGAACAGGTCATTTTCTGAAGAGGGACTTGTAAAAACAAATGCCTCGGGTCTTCCAGGATGTGGAAGTTGATATCATTAAAACTGCAAAGAATGGAGAAGGAAGGGTTGTGCATCACTGATTTACATTTATTTGTCTGTTTGCAAAACTCACATGGGGCTTTGTGTGCAATATTCTGCATAATCGTAATCACCAATATCTATTTAATGCTTACTGGTTTCCAGGCACTGTGCTAAGTACTTTACGTGTATTATCTTATTTATTCCTTGCATTAAACCCCTACCGGTAGAAACTATGAGCTGATCCATTTCTAAACACAAGGAAACTGAGGCTGAGAGCCTAAGTAGCTTGTTCCAGGTCACACAGCTAGAAATGGTAGGATGGACATAAACTCAGGCAGACTGACTGCAGAGCTCTCGCTCTTAGCCTTAACCGAAACTTGTGAATGAAAGCTCTTTGTTGGCAATGAGATTCCTGTTGGCTGAGGAATAAGGAAAGATACTCAGTATGTATCAAACATAGCTTAATGTCTGTACTTAAAAGTGGCCCCTTGCTTTCTCACTCTTGAGAGAGATGGATAGAAAGCCAGACTTCCTGCTGGCTATGAACGAGGAGGCATGTAGCCTAACTGCTATTGGCAGCCGCGCACAGAGGGGAGGGGAGTTGGCCTTAGGCTGAAGCCAGTACTGCAAATAGTACAGTGGAGAAATGGGACATTCCTGCGCCTTTGATGACGTCATTGGATTGACCCAGAGGCCTGCTCTGTTTCTGGACTTTGGCTAATATAATCCATTTCCTTATTGACTGTGGCAGAGACAGCTAGTTGCCTCTCCAATATCATTCTTTCCTCTAACCAAACCCCAATTTTGTTCAGGGTGGCATTGTCAGTTAAAACCTCATATTTCTCAGTCTCTTTTGTGTGGGGTGACCCTGGAACATAGTTCTGACAAGGCGATATAAATAGAAATCTCTGCCAGGCATTTCTAGGAAAGGTGTGCTTTTTTTTGTATCTTTTAAAATTCTTTTCTTTTTGTTTTTTAAGAGACAGGATCTTGCTATGTTGCCCAGGCTAGTCTTGAACTCCTGGTCTCAAGCAATCCTTCCACCTCAGCCTCCTGAGTGGCTGGGATTGTGGACAGGAGCCACCACACCCAGCTAATCCTTTTCTGATACAGGCACTACCTCTTCTTCCTTCCTGATGCCTGGCGTGTCAGTGGCTGTAGTTGAATGCATGAGAAAAAAACCAAGAGAAATGCAGAGAGCTGGGCTCTGAGCTGCCGGGGTTACGCCAGGAGGCCTTACCTTCTTATTATATAAGAGAAAATAAAACCCTATACGTTTAAGCCAGTGTTTCCCTGTCTTTAGTATTTGCATACAAGTTCAATTCCCAACTCAGAAACTGAAATCTTGCATTTACGTGAATCCTTTCCTGGTGTTCTGGTTATCTATTGCTGTACAACAAACCATCCGAAAACTTAAGGCTTTATGACAGCTGTTTTATTACTTTTCTTTTTTCTGAGGGTTGGAAATTGGGACAGGGCACAGTGGATACAGCTATTCTTGGCTCCAGTATGTTTCGGGCCTCAGATGGGAGGACTCGAATAGATGGGGACTTGGGCATCCAAGGTAGTTTCTTGATTCACATATCTGGCACTTAATGCAGTTTATTGTATATCTATTACAGCTCAATAAAGGTATTTAAAAATAATAATAAAATAAAATTACAGAGGAAAGAAGGACACAAGAAACCACACTCACAACACACTATTTTCACCAGGTTCCTGGCTCTGCACCACAGCACCGCTACGCCAACACCTCTGTTCCCTCTCTCTGGTTGGTAGCGTCCCACGTTGCCCTATTCACAGTACTGAACAACCAGAAAATAGTAACTTAGAAATGAATATGAGCTGGGAGCCACTGCCCATTTTAGTTCTGCCCTATTTCATCACATTCCCCACCTTTCGTTCTATAATCATCTGTCTTCCATTTCATCGACCAGTCAAGTCATTAACAGTTTGTTTATTGTTGTTGTTGTTGTTGTTCAATCCAAGTATCCCAAGTCCCTTCTCTTTCCTAGAGTCATGTTTGTAGCCAATTTGTTACAGTATTTAGCAAGGTACGGAAATCTGTTGGAGTCAGTGATTGTGTCAGTTTTTCACACCATGTGCTCAAGAATACTTGAGCAGGTATGGCATTGTTGTTTTTGTTACATTTTTAAATTTCTTAGACCCTCCAAAGGCTCTGTTTAAATAAATAAATAAATAAATACCATAGGGAAAATGAAGACCTGTACAGGTTTCAGTAAAAATCATGCCGATGTTGTCTTTTCTTCTGGATTTTCCTAGATTGTGTTAAAAATAGTATAACACACGTTTTTCAGCCTGCCTCTGTGTCTACCACAGAAATAATGAAAAGCAATGAAAAATGGAAATGAGCAACATGACAAAATCAGTCCCCGTCAGGTTTTAGCTAAAAAGCAGAAAGGAACAAATAGAACCTAGGCTGTAAGGGGTACCTACAATGAGCATAATCAGCATCAGTGAGGTGTCAAGGTATCAGAATTAATGAGCCCCAGGTCAGCCACCCAGGTAATGGCCACATGGCCCAAGTACACAAAAAACATCCCACAAAAGGGAGGCCTGTGGTCAGACAATAGATTCTGAAATTCTAAAGGGGGGAGAAAGAAATGAATGTAATAAGCCAACCAAAAAATAAATAGCACATATATGTGTTCAAATACAAGCATATCTTATTTTACTATACGTTGCTTTATTGTACTGTACAGATATTGCATTTTTTATAAATTGAAGGTGTGTGGCAACCCTGCATCAAGCAAGTTTATTGGCAGCATTTTTCCAACATGTGCTGACTTCATGTCTCTGTGCTATATTTTGGTAATTCTCACAATATTACATACTTTTTCATTGTTATTATATCAGTTATGGTGATCTGTGATCAGTGATCTTTGATGTTACTATTATAATCGGTTTGAGGCACCACAAACCACATCCATAGAAGACAAGGAACTTAATTAATAAATGTTGTATGTGTTCTGGCTGCTCCACCAATGAGCTGTTTCCCCATCTCTCTCCCTCTCCTCTGGCCTCCCTATTCCCTGAGACACAACAATACTGGAATTAAGACAGTGAATAACCCTATCATGACCTCTAAGTGTTCAAGTGAAAGGAAGAGTTGCACATCTCTTACTTTAATTCAAAAGCTAGAAATGATTAAGCTTATTGAGGAAGGCATGCCAAAAGCTGAGATGGGCAGAAAGCTAGGCTTCTTGCACCAAACAGTTAGCTAAGTTCTGAATATAAAGGAAAAGTTCTTGAAGGAAATTAAAAGTGCTACTCCAGTGAAAACATGAATGATAAGAAAGCAAAATAGCCTTATTACTGATATGAAGAAAGTTTGAGTGGTCTGAATAGAAGATCCAACCAGCCACAACATTCCCCTAAGTCAAATCCTAATCCAAAGCAAGGCTCTAATGCTCTTCAATTTTATGAAGTCTGAGGGAGGTGAGAAGGTTGCAGAAGAAGAGTTGAAAGCTAGCAGAGGTTGGTTCATGAGCTTGAAGGAAAGAAGCCGTCTCCGTAACATTAAAGTGCAAGGTGAAGCAGCAAGTGCTGATGTAGAAGCTATAGCAAGTTATCCAAAAGATCTACCTAAGATCACTGACGAAGGTGGCTACACTAAACAACAGATTCTCAATGTGGCCAGGGGTGTGTGGTAATCCCATGCGGGGGGCGGGGGGGGGGAGTGGGGAGTAAAAATACTTGTTTCCCTTCCTCCCTCTGATTTCCTCCCATTGTTAGTGTTCTCCAGAGAAGCAGCACCAAAGCGGGGAAGGATGTATGTGTGTAGAGACAGACAGATGGGATGAGAGAGATTTTTATTCATTTATTTATTATAAGGAATTGGCTCACATGATTGTGGAGATGTGGTGAGTCCAAAATCCAATGGGAGCTGTCAGGCTGGAGACTCAGGGAAGACTTGCAGTTCAAGTTCAAATGCTGTCTGCTGGCAGAACTCCTTGTTGCTCAGGGGGAGGTCAGTCTTTGTTCTACTGAGGCCTTCAACAGGTTGTATGAGGCCCACCCACATTATGTGGGGTGTTTTGCTTTACTCAGTGTCCACTGATTTAAATGTTATTCTCATCCATAAGACACCTTTATAGAAACATCTAGAATGTTAGACCAAGTATCTAGGTACCATGGCCAGCCACGTTGACACATATGAGTAACCATCACACTGCCCACCGGTGGGTCTCAACCAGAAGCCAGAGGGCAGGGGACCCTGGATGCTGTGTGGCTGGGTCAGCCTTCCAGGCACGGAGTCTGGTAAAGGCTGGACCTCAAGGGGCAAGCCACGTCCCCCAGTGTGATAGGGAAGAACATAAGGTCAGTATTTTGCTTTTACTTCCTCACTATTCTGTCTAGAAGCTTGGATTGAGATCGTGGGTCTTTCTGAACTTTAAATATTTCCAGAGACCCTGTATACTATAATACCTGCTCCTGCCTCCCAGCAAATGAATACAAGCATCAAGTAGAAATGAAATCTCTTAAAACACTGCTGGTTTTCCTTTATACTTTTATTTAGTTTTTTTTTCTTAAACTACGTGAATGGCAGGATAGGCCATGTGTGATTTCAAAAGGCAATCACCTGGATGGTCTGGAGAAACAGAAAACTTTAATATCGAGATCTGGGTACCTATTTCACTGTAAGACTTTCCCCCCTGCACATGGGCTGTTCTGCATTTCCAGAGGATAGAACAGAAGGACTCCAATTGTTTTAAGAAAGATTTAAATTAGATCCACTGAGGAGCTTTATTACTGAGGTGAAATACTGGGAGGGGGTTTCTCTGTTGGGCTATTTTGGATTTTGGACTTTATGAAAAAGCAAATATAGCAGTGTCGAATTCATATTAAATGATACATGTAAAATGGAGACTTGAAAAGTTATTTAGATATCCAAGTAAGAAATGGTTTAAAAATTTGATAATTGCCTCAATTCTTTATTTTGTATGATGCAATGTGTTTTGAGTTCTGAAATGGCATTTTGTAGGAAGCGACAAGAATTTGAAAACTATTATCACAGACAGAAGACAAAGTGATATACTGGAGAAACCATAGGTCTATATTCAGGTGACCTAAGGGATGGCTTCTAGAAGCAGAAAAGCCATGACTGCAGGGGTGCCTTGGGAGGGGGATGCAGACCAGCCTCAGTCCTGGTTAGCAGGAAAGTAACTGGCTGCCGCTCCTTGGGCAAGTATTTTTCCCTTTCCTGGATCTTCTTTCCTAAAGTGAGAGACCAGTTTTGTCCCAGTACAGGAGCAGCAGCCTTGAGCATTGCCTCTGTCAGATAACATAGCTCAAATCTCTTCTTAAGTGCATGTCATGCATGGCTCAGGTCATGAGTTGAGGGAAACCAAACTTTTATTCTGGCTACAGCTGATTGGATTGGGCAGATGTGCTAAAGCCATGTCTGGGCTAGACAGGGATGTTGGAGGTATAAGAGATGCCTTATGGAGTCTGCTTAATTAAGGTGCCAATTTGACTGGTAGAAATCAAATCAAGTCATACTGTCTTCTCTTCCAAGTTAATGCTAAGAAACCTGGCAGGTCACTTGAACTTGGTACTACCCAAAGGTGCTGATTGATGAATCTGTGTCTCCATGAGGTCGCTATATGTTTCAGAACTGGGATGCAAACCTCAACTTCCTGTGACACCTCACTTTCCCATGTATCCTTGTAATAAATTCCCATCATTCAAGGTCATCTAGTTCCTTCTTTCTTGTCTGCTTGACTAGTATGACAGACTTAACCAGTACAATGCCATCTAGCTCTAACCCACTGTGATTCCAATTCTATTATGACACAATATGGTGCTGGGGGGCAGGCTGGTCAAAGGGCTAAGCGAGTGGGCTCTGGGGTCACATCACCCGGGTTCATTTTGAGCTCTGCCAGTTAGGTATAGATTCAGCTCCTGTAATGCAGATACCAAATAATAGTGCCTTCAGCAAGCAAGGTGGATGTTTATTTCACTTTCACATAACAGTGTGGGTGTAAGCAGGTCATGACTCTAATATGAGGGATCCAGGCTCTTCTTATCTTGTTGTTCTACCGTCTTCAGTGTGTTTCTCTCATCCCTGTGCTTTGAGATGTCTCACGGCAACATCCATGTTCAGACAGAAGGAGGAGAGAAGGGGAGAAGGGAGGGCATGGAAGGGGAGTCGCTCACATCACTTCAACTAAATCCTATCGGCCAGAACTTAGCCACATGGTGACACCCAGCTGCACAAGAGTCGGGGAAGTGTCATCTGCATTAGTTTTCTACTGCTGTGTAACAAACGATCACAGACTGAGTGGCTTAAACAACACAAATTTATTCTCTCACAGTTTCCGGGGATCAGGAGTGCTAGCGTGGGTTAGCTAGTCCTTTGCACAGGGTCTCGTCAGGCTGAAATCAAAGTGTCATCCAGGAGCAAGATCTCATCTGAGGCTCAGGATGCTTTTCCAAGCTCACGGTTCCTTGTGATTGTAGGACTGAGGTCCCATTTTCTTGCTGGCTGTCAGCCAGGGTCCATTCCCTGCTCCTAGAGGCTGCCTGCTGTTCCCTGCCACGTGGCCCTTGTCCACAATGTGGCATTGCTTCTTTAGGGCCAGCAGGGGCATCTCTCTGACTTTGACTCTTTCTCTTCAGTAAAGGCCCTTTGAAGGGCTCACCTGATTAGGCCTGGCCCATCCAGGGTTATTTCCTTTTAATTGACTCACAGTCAACCGATTTGAGACCTTAACTACATCTGTAAAATCCCTTTACTGTTGTCATATAACATAATCTAATCTAAGGGAACAACTATGTCATATTATAGGTCCCACCTATACTCAAGAGAAGGGGGTTTACAGGGCATGTGCACCAGGAGGTGGGAATCGTGGGGACCATTTAGAATTCTACTTACCACATAATCTTTATTTGGGTGGCTGTGTACCCAGCCAATGGTAATCGATACAATTCTGATTTCTGTAGTTCTATGACTAGAGAAGAATGGGAACAATGATATTTGGGTTAACCAGTGTTCTTTGCCACAATAACTTATTAACCTTGCCATCTTGTCAAGTTACTTTAGCTTCTCCTATCATACAGGGATGATAATGTTATAATACCTCACTGATAGGTTTAATGCAAGGCTTAATGTAGACTGCATGCAGAGCAGTGCCCTGCACATGTTGAAATACTCGTAATGGTTAGCAATAATTCCTCTCCTCCTCCTCCTCTTCTTCTTTCTTCTCCCAAATCAGGGATGAAACACAGAAATAAAACATGGGAAAAACTCAAGAGCCATAAAAATGTAGCCATATATTTAATGATTAATGAGTACAAAAGGGGCTTGCTTGTTGAAGTCTTTCGGATCTTGACTCTTTTTAGACAGGTGCTAGGACGAACAAACCTGCAGAAAACTCCCAGCACCCCAGACTCACCATTGCACAGCAAATGGCACCATGCAGTGGAGATGCCCTAGGTGACATCACGTTAGCAAAGAGGACCTGTTAGGGCAAAACCTTTGGAACCTGATGTGCATTTTGCCAGGGAAACCAGAGTTGCAAGATTTCTATGAACTCGAAAGTTAATCATGCCCAGTATGGATATGAAGAGAGTATGTGCATATGTATGTGGTGTGCCTGTGTGCGAAATTAGCCACATATTGATTAGACTTTCCTACATGCTAAAGGGATGGGATGGTTTTGAGAACCATTGGAGGAAACAAAACAATGAACTTATGTTGCTTGACTCAATGAGCTCTGGGACTTAGAAACTAAATCGGAGCCATTAGTGTGTGGCTTTACTTTTTTAATAGGAAAACGTTCCACATGGGTCTAGCAACGTGCTTGTTAGGGTTGTTTAACACTCTCATATGCTTCTGAGATAGCCAACCTAGAGTGTTCCTTGAGTAACACACAATACAAACAATTATTTCAGACATTTCAGAAATGAAGTGCTACCAGCTTCATTGTGTTCCTCAGCTCTGGCGAGTAATGAAAGACATATTCTTAATGTGAAACAAAAGGGGCTTGTGAATATTAAAAAAGCAGCCCAGCCAGCTAGAGTTAAACCGTCGGGATAAGATATTAACTTAAACCACATGTGAAGTGCAGCTGTTTCTGGTGAAGCTTTCATCAGGCTCAAGTGGAAAGATTGGTGGGTTTTAATATGTGGTTTCCAGCCAAGCCAATAGGAATCTGGGGAAAATGTGTGTGAAATCAGGCCCCTGTCAGGGGGGTCCCGGGTTCTGGGCTGGCTTTTCTTTCTGTTAACGTAAACAAGGGTAACCCAATGCTTAGGGCAAGGTCTGCTCCATCCAAAGGTTTAGCCAAAAGACTGGAGTGACCAGCTGCCTATGGAGCTTTTGGACTCTTCATAATGCCTTCCAAGAGAAATACATGGGTCCCATGGTGTTAGGAGTAGGGATGAAGGAGGAGTCTTCTTATACCTGTCCTCTGCTACTTGTTCTTGGAGACATCTAGCATTCCTTTAGCTCCTATTAACTTAGCATCAAGAGATGCCAACTCTGTGCCATCTTACTGGTATGCTGGTTGGGTTTAACTTCTGAGGATTTAAATTTGCTAAGAAAAGTGGAGATATATATGATGTAGTACATACCTGTTATGTGAACATGGAAATATAAGAAATTAACGAGAGAATATGAGATGAGTGCAAAAATAAGGATTGATTGCACATTATTTCTTTACAGATACTAAATTGGTTAAATAGCTCAAAGGTCAGTTGGGCTGCTGCATGATTTTGTCCAGCCTTGGATGATGGCTTCTGGACTGACCCCTGGGGGACATCGTCAGCCTCCCACCACGCACCTCTAGCATCACCACATTCCGCTTCAGAGGTGTGGAACAGAAATGATCTTTATGTGCCCACAAATTCAGGATTTGAGGGAGTAAAGTGAAAGTGTCTGAATTGGTACTCATTGACCTTAGGAAAGCAGTTGAAATATTGCCATTTATCTGCATTGATTCATGTGTTCAACATTTACTAGGCAGCTACAAGATTCAAGAGACTTTGCAAGGTGCTCTTGGGGATACAAGGATGTGGAAGGGGGAAAGGAATTGACATTTATTGAGTACATATTATGTGATGGACATCATGTGAACTCTTTGACTACATTTTCTCATTTAATTCCTAAAACCTTGAAAGGGAGAGAAGACAAAATCTTTGCTCTCAAGAGTCTTCCAGTCTAGGATTAAGTAGATCAAAGATATATTTAAATACCCATGAAATAAGTTAATTCTAACTGTATGCCAAAAGAGAGGTTTTAATGGGAGCTAAGAGACTACAGTGATTATTTGTGGAACGAAAGAGAGTTTAATGGAGAAGACCACGTTTGAATTGGACATTGGAGGTTGGGTAGGATTTAGATTCACAGGTCAGAGAGGGGATGATGCAGGTGAAGGAGAAGATAAGGGCAGAGGAAGCAAATGGGAGAAACAATCCCTGTGAGTCACATACTACTCAGAGGCAAAGTGAAAATCACTAAGAATCAAATTTTCTCTTATTATTGCTTCCTGGGCCCAGCACCAGGTAAGGCAGGTAGCTTGACTTGAGGGCCACAGGGTATGAAAAACGCCTGTCTTTAAACACTAGATGCACATTCAGTGTGGTGAGATGCTGAAACCATCCGAGGCCTGTTCAGGTTAAGCCCTGCTGAGGTACTTTCCAATCTCGTGCTCATTCTGGGGTGGAGTGGGATGCACGGAGTGGGATGGCTGGCCATGTGGCCAGTGCCAGTTACTGTGTGTTGAAGGTTAACTCTACATGGGATTTGACTCTGAAGACTGAGATCAGGACCACAATAGAGTCAAGTCCGATTTAATTACATTGTAGGTGAGTGTATGTGTGTGTGGGTGGCAGTGATGTTGGAAGGGAAGGGTAGTGGACAGGCCAGCCTGGGAGGACAGAGAGCCAGGGCCAGGTGCTTGGTGTAGGGCTCAGTGGCAGTAGAGTGTAAGGAAAAGCTTGTTTTGGTAAGTTGGGGCTTAAACTGCAGCTAAAAAGTAGGGAGTATTCTCTGAGAAATAGTCACCCACATTCTACTGTATTATATTTCCAGAACTTGTTGAATCTGAGTAGAAAGCAAGTGCCTTTTCTAATGCAGCCCCCATTCCTGATGGACTGTTGATAGTCTCCATGGTTGAGGTTAAATCAATCAAGTCACTTGGAACCAGGCACCAGGGAGGCTACAGGGACATCTGAGAGAGGGCTCCTATCCTCAGGCAGATCACAGGCCTATGATATGCTTGTGAGAAGGTGACCAGTAGCACTTGGTGTCAGGTATCTACAAGTCAAATGGATGGCCTGAGATGCTGTGTTAATTTCCTAGGACTGATGGAACAAAATACCACAAACTGGGTAGCTTAAAACAACAAAAATTTGTTCTCTCATAGGTTTGGATGTTAGAGGCCCAAAATCAAGGTGTGGGCATTGCCATTCTCACTCTAAAGGCTTAAGGGAGAATTCCTCCCTGCATTTTCTAGCTTCTGGCGGTTTTCAGTGATCCTTGGTGTTCCTGGGCTTGTGCCCAAATGACTCCAATTTCCTCTGTGTCTTCAAATCTCTCTCCCTATAAGGACACCAGTCACTGCATTTAGGGCCCACCTTGATTCACTGTGACTTCATCTTAACTTAATTATATCTACAGAGGCTCTATTTCCAATTAAGTTCACATTCACAGATACTGGAATTTAGGACTCCAGCATATCTTTTTGGGAGACACAATTCAACCCACAATAGATGTCAATGTGCAAACTGGGTGGGAGAAGGAGAGAAGGACCCGTGGACTGGGGTAGCCATGGAAGACATCTTGGCAATGATGGTACTTGAGCCGTTTCTCAAGGATGTGTGGTGTCTGGATGGAGAAGTGGTGGGATGCACTCCAAGGTGGGTGGAGGGGAAAAAGGGAAGAACTATATGGCCGGAGTCACAGAGATTGACTGAAGCATATCAGAGGCTGGTGAGGAAACCCACCTGGCAGAAACAGAGAAATCCACTGGGGAGGGGTGGAGATTGAGACTGGAGAGAGAAACTGGGGTTAGATTGTGGAGCTACCCAGGCACCATAGAAAACAGGATGGGTGGGCTTGGACCATATTTTTTACATTCTGGAAAACTCTTCTCAACAGCCCCAAATACCTTCCAAAGACAGAGAAAGTCATATAGGAAGAACCTTCCACCCAACTCTGCTTCTGAAGTGTATCCCCAGACACCTTGCAAAGGCCACCCAATGAAGTGGGTGTTGTGGGTTCAGCCCAAAGACAATCTGCTGACTCTGGCAAGTGTGCTCATGAAGTTAGCCAATATGTCGTTAGCAAGGCAAAACAGCAAGAAAAGGGCCTGAGATCTCAACCCTTCTTCTCTTTGGATGTGGTTTTCTCAACTGTAAAGAGCAATAGCTTTGGCTGTGACATCCTGTAGTTCCTTGACTCTATATGATAAAATGGTGTGACATATCTGAATAGATTTAAACTAAGTTCATCTGCTACATTGCTTCATTTGATAAAGCATCTCCATGATGCTATTTGGATCATGGAGATGCTGTATTATGGATAGAACAATCTTTTTATGCCATTTGATAAATGAGGACATAAGTTCATTGACTTGCAGGGACACTGAGCTGGCTAATGGCAGAGCCAGAACACAGGTCTTCAGATTCCTAGTCCAGTGTTTTCCATTCCACATAATACCTCCTTTATAATCAGAATCTTTCCCTTCATTTATTCATTTGTTTATTCAACAAGTAAACCTTACTAAGGTCCTCTATGTGACAGGTACTCTGATAGGCCCTAGAGATACCTGGATAATTAAAGCAGGGTCCCTGCCTCAAGAAGTTCAGAGAGTGCTTGTCCAATGCAAGATCTTGCACATAATGGTACAGCAGAGACTAGAATCCAGGTTGGGTGTTCCTGTCCCACCAAGCCAAGCTCACCATGAGATCAAGTGTCTACTGGGCAATGCCACTAAAGGCACATCTGAATTTTCATGTAGTTTAGTCTGTATCTGCTATCAGCAACACTTAACATCAAATGGAGAGAGGATTGTCAAAGGGGAAACTCTGTAATTGAGTGAGGAGCTACTACTGCTGAAATAGTGGCTATTGTAAAAGAACTCTCAGGTCACTCATTGTCCCTTAGATTTGCATCACATTTCTCATTGTACAAATCCCTTTAATATGGGATGGCGCTTTGGTAGGTGTCCCAGTCTCAGGCAGCATCTACCTTAGGATTAGGCTGACCTTAGACCCTACCACCTATAGGTGAGTGACCTTCACAATTGCTTAGCACAGTGAAACAAAACTCTGTCTCCTCATTTGCAAAATAAGGATGGGTGATAATGGTGCCAACCTCACAGGGTTTCTGTGTGGGAGGATGTGTGTGAGGTGCCTGGGACAAAGTTGGCCCTCAAGAAATGTGAGTTCCTGCCCCGACAGAGCAATGAATAGCTTTCCTAAGTGAGGGAAGTAGCCCAGAAGCCTTTGCTGGCAGGCTTTCCCTTGCATGTGTTTCAGACTCTTCGATGGCCTTTGAGAAAAAAGCATATACAGTTTGTCAGATCCTCATCTCTTCTAAGATTTTCATGTAATCTTCTGTGTAGAAACCAATGTAGACAAATTAGTTAGGTGTAACTTGGGAGGCCTCTGGCTGAGTCTACCATTTATAGTAGCTTTTAATCTGTTCAAATTAGTGCTCGTATGCATAAAATGATATGCCCAAGGTCATAGTCACTGATCCTATGATTTCAAATCCAGTGTTCTTCCCAGTCATCCACTGGTCCAAGATACAGGCCTTGGAGGTGGGAACATCTCAATGTGTATTTGCGAGTGTGGAATAAAACACAGGGCTTTGTTTTACAGCTAATATTTTAACTTAGTTTGTCCTGTTCAGCTTCTCTGAATTCCAGGCTGCTAATAAATTAGGATGATCATTCACATGTGGGTCCCACCTACCAGTGATAAAAGAGATCCAGGAATACGTGGAAGCCTGCGAGCACTTCGATAGATCCTTTAAAATAGGATTCTCCACCCCATCGCCCTGCTAGGGTTGGAGTGTCACAAGCATAAAAATGAAATTTAGGGTAATGAACAGTTAAAGTCTACGAACTTGCAAGCAATAGAGGCAGGAGTTACTCACTCTAACCACTCCTGGCGCTGTGTCCGGTGTTTGCTCACCATTTCATACATCTCTTCAGAAGAAAAAACAACCAGAACTTGCCACTGGGACACATGTATTCTTTCCTGCATTGGAGCCGATGGAGCTGTTGGAAACACTCTATAAATCTCGTCTCCTGTACCGTGACCTTCAGCCCTTTGGGACAGCTCTCACTTTATGTTCATCTTGCAAAGCGGAGTGCATGAGACTTGCAGCAAGACCCAAGGGCTCTGTATCCGGCATCTCCGCCAGGTGAACAAAGGGGAAGGAGCTGCTGAGGCCTGGGCTGCTGGCAGGAGCTGGGCTCCGTTTTCTCAGCTAGAAATCAAGCTCACATTCCAGCCGCCAGAGAACAGCAATGCTCTAAATGAGGTCATGGTGCTCAGAAGGGGGACACGATTTTGTGCATTTCCTTTTGCACTTGTTACTTTCAGGACTTCATAGGGAAGACCTAGCATCCCTTTCATCTACCCCTGAAGATGCTTTACAAAACAAAACGGGGTACAGAAAGAGGCTGACTTTGGAAGAGGGTGTCTCACATTTTATTGGCTGGAAGGTAGATTCCTTTTTGATTTTATTTTCCAATTTAATACAAGGTGTGCCTTGAGAAATGCTTAGGTTAATCTGAAACAGGAGTGAAGGAGTGCCAGGCCCTTGTGTGGCAAGGCCCAGTCTGTCTGATCACGGCGGGCACCTGGCCTATAAATCCACACCAGGGCTGGGACCTGATGCTGGCGCCCGGGGCGAGAGGAACCTGAGCGACTCTGGGAGGGGTCTGGGTTCGGGGGACCGGCGTGCCTTGCTCCCTGCCAGGCCGTGTAATCTGGGATGGAAGATATGGAATGGGGACGTTGCAAAGAGATGTGTGGCAGAAACAACAGTGGCCTTGTCCTGAGAAGAGGAGTGTTGAGGGGGTTCTGAGGCAGCTCTGTTTAAAATTCTGAACCACACCGTGAACGTCTGGGGGCAGCTCCATCACCACCTTGGTCGTGGCATCTTCCCCGACGGTCACCGCGGGCCTTTCTCTTGTTTCAGAACCTTGGATGTGCTTGGGGTTGGGACAGTACTTATTTTGCCACTTAATTGTCTTTATCTGTTATCTGTGAGTTTTATTGTTTCTTCAGTGAAACTGCAAATTCCTCCAGGGTGAGCTGGACAGTTCTTGCTGTCTCTGACTTTAAGCAGACCCAGACGGGAGAATTAGGCCCACATCCTCCCAAACCGGCCACTGCTCTCCCTCACAGCTGATCCTGGCCCTTTGCTAATGACGCCACGTTCTCAAGGCTGAGAGGGCACCACTGAAGAGTGGTCCGAGGCACGGAGTGGGGAGAGCATCCTCTCTCCATGTTGTGCCCTCTGGCTGGGCCTGCGGTTGGTTCCCTTGGTTCCTGGGGGGACACAGGCACAGGAGAGTAGAATGCCTGAAACAGAGAAGCTCTGTGGCCCCTGCTCTGAGAGTGTCTGCAGCGGCTGCCTGTGTCTCTCAGTTTGGGTCTTGTGGCTGCCAGCTCTATGCTTGCCTGCCTTGGGTCAACGTCCCGCCTCGGGGCACCCTAGCCAGGGGAGGCATCACCGTGTGGTGCAGCCACAAGACCCATGTTGCAGGGCCAGCCGTGGCAGGCCCACTCTCTGGGAGCTTGGCTCAGTGGCCTTATCTGTCAGAATCAAGTACTAGCTTATGCTCTTCACACCTTGGCCAAACCGGGACCCAAGGCCAGATCTGCCTGGTTCCCAAGGCTGAGCCCTCCCTACTGCCCAGAGCTTCGAGGGGCTGAGCATGCAGCTCCCTGTCTGCGTCTGCTTAAAATCAGAGATATGGGGTCACAGAGTGGGGCTGGCAGGCGACACCCCTGAAACCATCTACAGAACTGCTCACCTGCTGACTTGTCCTGGCCGTCTTCATTTCAGCTCCTGGATGAGTGCTGGTGGGAGGCAGGACAGAAGCCAAGCCCATCGAGGACAGGCGGACAGATCCTATGGCTCACCTCTCAGCATCCCCACCCTGAGGCCCTGTCCTGGCTTCCGAGGAGCCTCAGTTAGGCTTCCAGCAGCCTTCATTGGATCCACTATTCTGTGACAACGTGTTCTTGGGCATTTGCCGATTGAGTGAAGGTTTTTTTCAGTATTTTTTTTAGGCATAGCAAGAAGATTCACTTGCCCACCTTTTGAAGGGTGAACAGCAAGAACAAAAAAAACCAAAATCAAAACAAACCCAGGCCCTGTGCTGGCTGTTTCTCAGCTCTGCCTTCACTGCTGCCACTGTCCTGGTTCTTGAGAGCCAGTGGATCTCTCAGTATGCTAGAAGCTTCTGAAACATCATAGGGTGCGGGTTTATGGACAGGGCGTGCCTTTCTAACTTATGTAATTTGCCATAGAGAATGGTTCTACGTGAACTTGACTTCCATCCTCCCTTATCCCTGTTAGCCGTCCTGATTTCTGTTAAGAATATTGGGGGGTGAAGTATGGAATTTACATAAAAAAAATATTAAAAGTTCTGTCTCTGGGATCACCCGCCATTTGCTTTCTCTCAACAACTGATAAAAGAACAATAATGTTCTTTGGCGAGTTTCCTCTTTCTGATAAGTCTGCTGGGGGTGTGATGGAAGGGGAGGGATTTTGAATTTGGTGAGAGTTAGGTTCAGTTCCCTACTCTGTCACTTACTCGCTATTTGATCTTAGACAAGTTTTCTAATAAATGGAACTTCTGGAAGAGAAGGAAGGGTCCTTTTGTGACAAAGGAGTGCTGTGGGACGGCTGTCAACAGCCCTCAGATTGGGGAGGTGCTCATTGTAGTAAGGAGAATAGATTGCTCATTTATTTGTATTAGTTTTCTAGTAATTTAGGCAGAACAAATAGTAATAAGGTACCACCTAGTGCATTTTAAGTGATGGAAACTGTCTATCCACTCCTTTGATCTTCAGAATGACCCTTTGAAGGTGGTACTATTATTATCTACATTTTACAGACAAGGAAATTAAGGCTCAGAGAGGTTAAGTAACTTGCCCAAGGCAACACAGCCTATAAGTGGTAAAGCCAGGATTTGAATCCTGTTGGATTTACCTTTTACTTTAGGAACTTTTACTTTGAGCTTTTCCATTGTTTTAACTCATCCAATATTAAGTTTTTCTTTCACCTGTGGAAATAAAAGGGTTAACAGTGAAGAAGATGAGTGTCTCATGGCTAGAAAAGGATTAAACCAAAAGAAACAGAAACCCACCACCCCCCTGTGCACCCCCAGAAAAGCAGCACGATGTGGATGTTGGTGGAGTGGGCCTCAGCTGTGGCAAGAGAAGGGTGAACAAAGTTGGGGGCATCAAAAACTGTGGCCACCCATGGGGTTTCATCCTAAGCATTACAAGGAATTAAGAAGCTCTTCTGAGACTTAGAGCTTTGGTTTTGTGATCTCTGCCTTGGGCCACTAGAGGTTCTTTCTGCTTGTCATTCAGCATGGAGGCCAGCTCGGACTCAGCTGAGTTCCTTCAGCTACTGATCCAGAAAAATGGAACCCAATGTGGCTTTCTGTTCAATGGGCCGGATAATTACACACCCATAGGGTTCGCCCCCAACGATGGGGACCGTGCCACGTGAATGTCAATGGAGAATTTGTATTTGAGGCCTCTCCGTAAGCTCTAAATGGATAAGCAAATACAAAGATATGTTATTAGAAGTGTAGTGGGTGTTGAAGGTTGCAGTGTTGGGGGTTTTAAAAGGAAGGGGACTTGTTCGTGTCCTCCACTGGAAAGAAAGAGTAGGTAACTGGACAGAAATCATTTTAACTAAGCAATGTTTAGAGGCAAATTGGAAATTGTGCATCTACAAGGACAACTCTGAGTAGGTGTGATGCTTGGAGAAGACATAAAGGCTTGACTTATTGGAGGTGTTTAGGAAAGGGATGGTAGAAAAGCGCCTGAACATTGTGTTAAAATAAAAATACATTAAGGAAGCATGGGGCGAGATCAAGGAGAGGAGAGTACTTGGCAGAGATTGCCTCTGTAATTTATCCCAGACCCTTTAATTCCTGACCACGACCCTGGGGAGGAGATTATCACCTCCTCCAGCTAGCACAGTTGGCTGGTATGGAGGTTGTTAACTCGAGAAAATCACCAGAGATAGTACTGGGCAACTTCAAAAGTTCACTGTCTTTTTCAATGAGCTTGTTGTGAAAGGGCTTAAACAGAACACTAATAACAGCTAAAGATCTAGCTGCAGGTGGCTGTCTAATTCCAATCAAAATAATCTTCCCCCAGTCTCAGTGGATAAAGGAGGGCAGAATTAAAAAGGGAACTGAGAATGATTTTTGGCACCGGCACCAAGTCTGCCGTGGAGGAAGACTATTGGTGTTGGCATTGCGCGGTTAGGTTTTTTTCCCCAAGAGCAAATTTTCCTCTCCCCTTGATGGCATGGAAGGTCTGTACACAAATGCCTTCGTGTCAGTTGTACACAGCTGCACACACCATGTGGTATTTGCTTTAGTTAACAGTATGGCAGAGGGAGGGTAGGTTGTTGGTTTTTGAAAAATCAGAATTATAAACAGGCATGTTGTTCCCTTTCCTAGAAGCTTCCATGCTGACTTGAAAATATACTGTTTTGGGATTATAGACTTAGTGCCCTTAGAACTTCTTTCTTTGTGGTAGTCTGTGTTTAATCAATCTTCTATCAGAGTTTCTAAGACTGTGCTCCTCAGTAACGAATGCTACTTCAAGAAAGGTTTCAGTAGTCAAATAAGATTGCCAAATGTTAAATTAAACAAAATTTAGCAAATATCTTTACTGCAGGACTTCCCAGAGCCTTCAATATGAAAATTAGTTAAAACTTTTTATTTATTCATTCATTATTTATTTATTTAATCTTTTTTTGAGAGAGGATCTCACTCTGTCACCCTGGCTAGAGCACACTGGCATCATCATAGCTCACTGCAACCTCAAACTCCTGGGCTCAAGCAATCCTCCTGCCTCAGCTTCCCAATTAGCTGGTATTATAGGTGCATGCCACCATACCCGGCTAATTTTTCTATTTTTTGTAGAGACAGGGTCTCACTCTTGTTCAGGCTGGTCTCAAAGTCTTGGCCTCCCAAAGTACTAGGATTACAGGCATGAGCCACCATGCTCAGCTGCAAATTAGTTTTGAATCACCTAGAAAGTGATACATTTTTTACTTTCAAAAATAAAAAAACCTTTCCCCCAAATTATCTGTTTCACAGATGAATCCTGGAAAATATGGTTCTAAAAGGGCAGGAGTGGCCCCCAATGACGTGCCAGTTGAAGAGACATTTCCCTACAGTCCTGTGGTCCCTAGCATTCCTGCCAAGATGCCAGGCTGTCCCAGGAGAGGAGGCTGGAGTCAGGTGTCAAATGCAGCACCTGGTAGCACGCCACACAGGGTTGTGCATGCGTGCGTGCGTGTGTGCATGTGTGTGTGTGTGTGTGTGTATGTGTGTGTGTGTGTGTGTGTGTGTGTGTGTGTGTCTGGGCTGGGGTTGGAATGAGGATGGTAGAAAGAGGAAGGTGGAAGAAGAGATAACCTGCCTCTCCCCTCAGGAACACCCAGGCTTGTGGATTTTCCCAAGAATGCTTTCTTCATGGCCCCCAACTGCCAAAGCCTAGTCATAGGTGGAATTGTAAAAGTCATTCCCAAGTGGTGTAGTATTTATAGCTTGTCATTGACTGATGTAAGCAGATTTTTGTAGCTGAAAATAGTGACATCCAGTCATTTGGGCCAATTTGTGAATTTTCCTCGGGGATGTGTGTTCAGGGAAGTAATTTTCTGCAAGAAGAAAGTAACTGGAAATGGTTGTTTCCCTGGGAAGATATGCCCCTTACTTTCCCTTAGAGGGAAGACAGGGCCTTTCAGATGGCTCTAGTCCAGGCACCTTGAATACAGTCCCTGGCTTCATGGATTCTCATGGGGGTCGATCATTTGGCCAGTCCTCCCTTGTTCCCTAAAAGGGTTTGAAGGGAGGTTCCTGAGTCTGTGAAGGCTTCCACGTTTTCCATCAAAATCATTTTTTACTTGCCGGACTGTGAGGGAAAAACCACACCGAAATGCTTCCCTTTATCCCTCTTGAACTGCATGAGCAAATGCAGAGTGTGTCGAGAATGAGAACGGCAGATACGGATACGCTTCTTGAAAGACAATCTGGAAATGGAGCGTTAAAAGGTTTTTGCTAAGCCCTGATCATGCCAAGTGGATTCTCTTTCAGTAATTAAAGAAGGAAGCCTACCCCCCAGGAATTGAAGTTAGCAGCTCTACCAGGTCAAAGAAACTTGGGAAGAGAATGAAATTGTTTATTAATCTTATAGTATCTCTTTCCTAATAAAACCCCGATAGTCTGCCTGTGCATGTTACCATAACACTCAAACCCAGTTCTGTTGGTTATTTATTTATTTAAGATGTTTGGCCTGTTTGGAAATTAAACACTTTCTTAGATTTCATCTCCTTGGGCCAATGGCCGACCTGCTGGGGGTGATCCTAAGAGGATACAATAATAAAAGCCTTAATAGGGTAGCGCAACGGGAAAAAGCCAAAATGAATTAGCTTGCTGTGACATGGCTAACATCACTGCATTTATATATGTTTCATTAAGCGGGGGCTTGACAGCTTTATGAGGAAACAGTGGGGTTTGCGATGGAGGAAGGCCCTGTAACCCTGCCAAAGCTGATCTCGGCCTGTGCCATGCATGCTCTTTAACAGAATAATATTTGCGCAGTGAAAATGTCATTTTAAATGACTGGTTTGATAATCCCTTAAGCTTTTAAATGATCTGCAAAGTCTGGAAATTCTACCCCAGTGTTTAAAATTGACGGGAACATTAATGAATGCAAACATTAAAGGATGGTCCCCAGCTTTGTTTCCTGAGTCAGACATCGCTTACTGGAGTTTCTTTCCTTTTGTCTCTCATGCATTTTCTGCAGAACAAGCCTTCTCCGCAGGAATGTTTTTGAGGTGGGGGAGCTCAGCCTGTGGAGTCCTCAGGGCTGCTGCTAGCAGGCAGTTACTTCCTGCAGAGCAGCAGAGGCAGCCCCTCTGGGAGGGAGCTTGCAGAAAGGGTCCCCTCGGGCAGAACAATTAGCAAAGGGTGTGCTCGCTCCAGCTGGTGCATCTTGAGCCAGGGTCAGACTGGTGAGCAGAGAGCAGGAATGATTCAGGCCCCCACTGGAGCACCCTGAGGGCACGTCCTGCCCGATCACATGCAGCATCTCTGCTGACGTCTACCTTGTTTGCTCAAACCCTCATTTGGACTAGGATAAAAGCCTCCCTCTCCTCCAGACAAATATCCTTTGCTATGTGAGATTCTGGGAGGGGCTTTCCCTGGGGGTCAGCCCCACTCAATCCCTTTCTCCTTTCAATGACTCAGGAATAGGATAGGAAGGCCTGTATAGAGATTGCTTTCTCATGGCTGCGCAATATGCTGCAGGGTAAACTACAGTCTGGGGACCAAATCTGGCCCACTGCCTGTTATAAATAAAGTTTTATTAGAACACAGTCATGCCCATTCGTTTATTGTCTATGGCTGCTTTCCTGAGACAATGGCAGAGCTGAATAGTTGCAATGGAGACTGTATGGTCCACAAAGCCTAACCTGTTTTCTATCTCTGTGGTCCCCAGCTCCTGGGTCGTGAACCAGTACTGGCCTGTGGCCTGTTAGGAACTGGGCCACACAGCAGGAGGTGAGCGGTTGGCAAGCAGGTGAAGTTTCATCTGTATTTACAGCCGCTCCCCATCACTGGCATAACCACATAAGCTCCGCCTCCTGTCAGATCAGCGGTGGCATTAGATTCTCACAGGAGTGTGAACCCTACTGTAAACTGTGCATGCGAGGGATCTAGGCCACTCATTCCTTATGAGAATCTAATGCCTGGTGATCTGAGGTGGAGCTGAGGTGGTGATGCTAGCGCTGGAGAATGGCTACAAATACAGATTATCATTAGAAGAGAAGTTTGACTGCTCAATAAATGTAATGCACTTGAATCATCCTGAAACCATCCTCCCCGCCCCCCACCCTCAGTCTGTGGAAAAATTGTCTTTCCATGAAACTGGTCCCTGGTGCCAAAACGGTTGGGGACTGCTCTTCTGTCTGGCTCTTTATTGAAAAAAGTCTGCAGACCCCTGCCCCAGAACACTGGGTAAAATAAGGTAGAATCCTTGGCTTGAGTCCCAGCTCTGCCAATTCCTGTGTGTCCTTGGGCAAGTTATTTAATATCTCTGTGCCTCAGTGTCCTCATAAGTAAAATGGGGATAATATTTCTGCCCTTCCCACTTCATGCACTGTTGTGAAGATTTAATGATTAAAATAAGGGAAAGTGCCATATGTGTGAGTTATTATTCATCTGAGGCCTGCCAAGGTCTAGCTACGGGACGTGGGGGAAGCCTCCTGACCTCTTTAGCGCTATTTCCTCATCTGTAACACAGGAGGGTGCTCTGGATCAGCACCTCTCAAACTTTAGTTTACACACATCACCTGGGGATTTTGGTAAAATCTGATTCAGTAGGTCTGGGGTGAGGCTGAGAGTCTGCATTTCTAACCAGGTCCTGGGAGATGCTGCTGCTGGACTGGTGTATTAGTCAGGGTCTCCCAGAGAACAGAGTCAATAGTGTGTGTGTGTGTGTGTGTGTGTGTGTGTGTGTGTGTGTGTGTGTGTGTATACAGAGAGGGGGGCGGGGAGAGAGAGAGAGAGACAGAGAGAGAAAGAGAGAGAGAGATTTAAGGAATAGGCTCACTCAGTTATGGAGGCTGGCAAATCCAGAATCTGCAGGGTGGGCCATCAGCCTGGGGACCCAGGAAAGAGCCATTGTTGCAGTTCAAACCCAAAGTCCATCTGCTGCAGAACTTCCTCTTGCTTGGGGGAGGTCAGTCTTTGTTCTATTAGGTCTTCAACTGATTGGATGAGGACCACCCACATGATGGAGGGCAACCTGCTTTACTCAAAGCACACTGATTTAAATGTTAATCTCATCTAAAAACACTCGGAAACATCTAGAATGTTTGACCAAATATCTGGGAACCCTGTAGCCCAGCCTAGTTGACACATAAAATTAACCATCACAAAGGGTAGCACACTTAGAGTGGCAAGGGGCTGGATGATTCTGCTGATGTTCTCGATGGTGTCATTGCCAAGCCGTCTGCAAATGCTGCTGTAACCATAACAGTCACTTTCCCAGGCACCCGCCACCCCACCCAGTGGGCCTTAGCAGAGGGGTCCTACACTTGCCTCAGCTCATAGCCCAACCCTACCTCTGGTGAGATGAGATGGTTATTTGTCCAGTTCTAGAAAGGCTCTGACAAAACCCTCCTCTGGCTGCCAGGTAGCTTGACAGAGTAGCTGGTGGCAGGCCAGGCCCTTCCTGGCTCGCCTCGGCCTGGATGTAGCTGAACCCGGAAATGATGGAGCAGCTGCAGGCTGCCCTGCCTCCCTGCTTTCTGCCCCAGAAAACAAAACCAGTTAGTTACACTTTGGCATGTGGACGTTGCAGAATTCTAATCCTTCTGCACAGAAGGGAAACATCTCCTGTGCTCCACTGGCTGCTAGTGCTGCTGAGAAATTTGCTCAGGCTTTTGTTCCTGAACATATTTTCCACTGGCCAGTGCAGGCTACTGGCTGTTTGGCCCAATTGCCACCTGAAACCACTTACTGGCCTTTGGAGGTGGGTGGGGGTTGTCCTGTAGTTGGGATCATAACCAAGGTTCCTGCCTCTATGGGCTGGGGTGGGTGGGAGAGGAGGGAGGAGGGATGCGTGTGGGGCAGTGGTGGAGAAACACATTAAGGGGATTATTTCCAACAATTGCCCATCAGCTCAGGTGTTATTAACAGGTTAGACCCAGGTACCCTGGGGCAGTGCGGAGTTATAATGTAAAAACATGTGATTTTAGACTCAGACGATGGGTTCAAATCTCATCTTTGCCTCTTTCCAGTGGTGCTTGGGCAAGATTTTTAACTTCTCTGAGCTTCAGTTTTCTCATAGTTTTATTGCGAGAATTAAACAAAATGGCACCTATTTTCCTGTTCAGAATCCTCCACGGCTCCTTGTTGGCGTCTCATCAGCTCCCAAACACCCCAGACTGGATCTGGGATCCTGCTTAGCTCAGTCTCTGGCACTAATATAACGTCAGCAAAGATTCAGCCAACCCAAATTGGGCCATGAATTCTGTACACACAATATACATTTTTACAAGCAAAAATGAAGAACAAACTAAAGCGCTAGTTTGGTGCCTTCATGTTTCAGTCCTTCTGCTCATGAGATGTGGAACCTCTGGCAAGGTGCTTGACTTCTTTGTATCTCTGTTTCCTGGTCTGTAACAGGATACCACTGGGCTCGTTTGGTGGGATTGTCATGAAGATGAGATGAGATGATACAGCCAAAGTGTCGGTGCAGACCTGGCACACAGTAAACGCTCCCTAGCTCTTCGCTCTTCCTGAGAAAACTCAAGGCAGACCTGACCCACATAGTTGAACTCTAACTGGACTCTAGAGCCTTCTTTTTAACACTTACCTTTCTTGCCCAGAGCACTCTCCATGGTGGTAGTTCTAGGTGTTATTGCTTGTTCCCTGAAGCCACCTTTGATGCTTTCGTCTTTACCCCCACATCTAGGCTCTGCTCAGGACTCCTGAGTCTTCTTCCACCATGTTCCTCGGTCCCACTCTTCTCGCCTGTTGCTGTCACCTACCTTGCCCCGGCCCTCTTCCCTGCCCATCTGGCCTGCTGGATCGGCTTGAGGACAGCAGCTTTCAACCCTGACCACGACAAAATCACCTGGGGGAATCACTTGGGAGAAGCTTTAACAAGAAAATGCTGTCCTAAAGCACCCAGCCCCTAGATTCTGATTCAGCAAGTCAGGGATGAAACTTTAGACATCTGTGTTTTAAAATCTCCCCAGATGATTCCAATTTGCAGGCTGGGCTTTCCTGTGTTCAGCTGTAAGATTAGGAGCCCAACAGCTTTTAGAACTTTGCTTTTCTCACCTGCAGAGAGGAAAGTCCTGATGTCCGCCCAGGCCAATGCGATTGGATCGGAAGTTTCAATGCCCATCAAATGCCTCTTCTCCTATTAAACAAACAAACAAACATGTCTGTCTCTGATCACATTTTGCCTTTCGTTGTATTTGTTTAAGCACTTATCTTATATTCTCCATCAGACAGTAAACTGCTTGGGGCAGGGTCCACAGCTTGTTTAACTTTGTACCTCCCATAATATTTAGTACAGGGCCTCACACATAGTAAATATGACATTTATGATAGGACTGAGAGCATAGTAAATACTCAATAAACATATTTTGATTGATTGATTAATGTATCTACTCAAAACCTATATAGAGAAAATGGAGGGCATGGAAACAGACTCAGCCCTATATTGACTGAGTGGCTGTAGCAAGTAATTTAACTGAGTGCCTTTGCCTCTGACGCGGGTGCGTGCAAGAAGCCATGGAAACACACACATGCACACACACACACAGTTCTTGGAAATGCTAGGACTGATCACCTGCTTAGATAATCCTATCTTCTGCCACCGTGTGAAAATTGAAATGTTAAATGAGAACAATGTTAGGTTTAGTTTAGTCATGCTCAATGAATTAAAATAATTTAATGTGAAGGTATTTTGGAAAGTACCACCCACATGCAAGTTATTACAAATGGGCTGGGGACAGACAGGTTGGGAATGCAGATGCCTGGGTCCTAGTCTCTGGGCAGCCACTCACCTGTGAGACAGTATTGGCAGTGTCCCTTAACTTCCCTGAACTTCAGTTTCTTCATCAAGAAATAAAGCTTTGGATTAAATCAGCAGTTTCTATGCCCTGAAGTGCATTCCAAAGAACACTAGTTTCTCAGAATATTAAAGATGTTAATAGGTGTTCAAGACCAAGGAACTGATAAACAACAACTTTGACAAACAAACAAAAGTTGTCTAGGAAATACTGCTTAAGCCAAATGAAATAACTTTTTTCAGCACTTCTCAGAGCCTTTGTTTTTTTGATGTTTATTGTGACTCACCAAGGGGATGTGGACAGGTTTCCCCAAAGGCATTTGGCTCTGAAACACTCCTCCCCGATCCCAGAGTGCTGATTAACAATCTGAGGAGTTTGGAAACTATTACTCAGTAGTAGTGGCTGATCCTTAGTGTACCTTGGTATCTTGCCAGGAGAACCACTCCAGAGGTTGCCTCCAGGAATTGACTCAGTATGAAGAAAATCTCCTTGTCTGTGACGCTCTTACCTCGGTTTCCCTGGCGTCTAGTCTTGCCTATCCTTCATTAACTCACCTCTCCCAGGAAGTTTTCCCACCATGCTCCATCCCAAAATGGTATCCCCAGGCTTTGAAGCTCTTAATGCAGGAGCATAAAAAGAGGAAGGACTTTGCCATCAGACAGCTGGGATTTGAATCCTAGCTCCACCAGTTGTGTGAGTACCTGGGCAAGTAACAGCCTCCCTAAATCACACTGTGCTTATCTGCACTGTGTGGATAATTCTCTGTGGACATTTGTGGTTTGTACCATGCAGTATCCACTTGTCCTTCTTCTAGTACAACATTAGATAAAATTTCCCTCTGGGGCCCATCCCAGCCCCACTTTGAGCCCAGGCATGGGAAGGTACCCAGGCCCAGGGCAGTCGGGGCATCACATTCCCTTGGCCATAGCAATGGGCACAGAACCCAATTGGGATCAAAGGAACACAAGTATAACTTTGCTGATATTTCTGAAAGAGAGACTCTTACATTTTCTACTGGATTTGAAACTTAGGGAAGATAAAGCCTTGGGATGCTTCAACCATCTTATAACTGTGAGAGAAAAGCCTTTCTGGTAATAGAATCAACACAGTGGAATATAGACTTAATGGCTGGAGTTTCAGCAGCCATCTTGGACCATGAGGTGACCTTGGGAATGGAGACCATGGAAGATGCCTGGGTCCCTGCCATCATGGAACACTATTCCAGCTTTGGACTATTTCTTATCTTTTGAAAGTGAGAAATCAACTTCTATTACATTTGGGCCACTGTCATTTTTTTTTCTGTTATTCACAGGTGAACCTAATTCTAACCTGTAGTTTGGTCCAGATTTTGTTTTCCTTGCTTATTTGTTTGTTTTTAAAAAGAGGGTGTCCTACCTGACATATTCTCCCACCTTCATGGTAGGATTATGTTATGGGCTGAATTGTGTCCACCCAAATTCATGTGTTGAAGTCTTAACTCTAAGTACTCTGGAATGTGACTGCATTTGGAGATAAGTTAAAGAGGTGGTTAAATTAAAATTAGATCTTTAGTTGGGTCCTAATCCAATATGACAAGGATCCTCATAAGAAGAGAAAATTTGAACACAGATATGTGTGTTCACAGAGGAAAGAAAAGAGGGCGAAGATGGTCATATGCAAGCCAAAGAGAGAGGCCTCAGGATAAAACTGACCCTGCCAAAACCTTGATCTTGAACTCTAGCTTCCACAACTGTGAAGAAATAAATTTGTTGATTGAGTCACCCAGTCTGTAGGAATTTGTGATGGCAGCCCCAGCTGACTAATACAGATCAAGTGAAATAATAATGTATATAAGGCATCTAACTCCATGTTTGTAACCAGGAGCCCTCAACAAATGTGACTTCCCACTCTCCAAGGACTAACTCACACTGTCAGAAATCTCTCTGCGGGGCGGCGTGCTCCATTTTCCTAACTAGCTCCGCGAAGGCTCCACAGCACCTGACTCAGGACTATTACACACATCAGAATGCTCAATAAATGCTTATTGATTAATTAGGACTCCCTAGGCCATGCTAGGCAGGCAGAGATAGATTAAGTTGTTTAATAAAGTCTCTCCTAATGCACCAAATTCCTCTGACAGCCTTTTCCCTTAAAGGGGGAAAAGAAGGAGAAAGCAGCTTTTACAGCTGGTTGAAATATCCTGGAAGAAGCTGTCAGGGGAAATAGTCTTGGAGATGAAGCTGCCAGAGTGATGGTCAGGCAGCCCTTTGCTATTCGTTTCAAGCTACCAGTTATGTCTGTTTTAATCTGGAGGATGTTTTGGTAATGGAACGAGGGCGCGAATCTCAATAATGCAAAGTTGATGCTGTTAGCATTTGTGGCCATCATTGCTTCACTTTTATCCAACAGGGAATTTTTTTATTTTTTATTTTTTATTATCCTTCCTCAGAGCTGTAATAGGATGGAAATATTCTGGCTCCCTGTTATTTCTGAGAACAGTAAGTGAATGTTAGCCCTCCTGCCCCTTAAATCCATAGCAACAAACCTATTCCTTTTAAAACCTAATTTCAAAACGGTGGCTAGACCTAGAAATCTATCCTTTTAAGCTCATATGTGGTATGGCAGAGGTTATATCTTCACTCCTGTAATTTTCCTCTGGGGAACGACTAGACCTTCACTAACAAAGTATTGGTTAAATTTCACCCACTGGGAAAAAGAAAACTGACAAAAATGTGTCACATTGCCTGGTTGCTGGGCTGCGGAAGATTTTTGTCCCTGTAGCTGGTAAAGGTATAATGGTGTCACCTGATCCTTTGCCCTTCCCTGGGTGGAGGGACAGATAATGTATTTATCTGGATAATTAAGCAAATGTGAAAAAACAAAAGCAAACAAAAGCAAACAAAGACATATTTTGTCTGGGCTCTCCGAAGTTTTTTTGGGGGGTAAGATGAGGGAGGAATGGTGAGATGAAATTATTCAGATGATTGCCTCACTTCTCTAGTTTACTTGTGCAGGGGGATGTTCTCATCCCCAGAGGTCTAACCTTTCTTTGCTGTTAGCTCTTTTTATACTGTTATCAGGATAAGCTTTTTGAGAGTATCCCCTGTCAAACCTCACCATTGCTTCCAAGGGACGCCCCAGAAGAGCCGTTAAATGACTAACTCGAGTAAGTATATTACAGGAATAATCTTGTATCATCCGGGCTGCTGGTTGACCAGATACTTCCTATTTTCTAAATCTCCTTATATCTGATTCTGTCAAAAGAAATATTCTTTTAAAAAATGTGTTGATTATTAAGCATTCTGTTAAGGGTTTTCTGGTGGAATGATTTTTTCCTTACTGTTTAGCATCGGGTAGCATCAGATATAAAGGCCCTATTTTCAAAAGAAAATTTTGGAAAAATTTACCATCGTTTCCACATTTTGACCTTGAATAGCATGAGGAGAATCTCATAGTTAGATGTTAGTTTTCAGATGTTTAGCTTACTTTTTTTGTTTATAGTTTGTAAAGAGAGTCCGCATACAGGTAGGGGTGTGTGTGTGTGTAAATAGAAGAGGAAAAGTTCATTTTTGATTCTTAGAGACACCTGGAGGAGCTGTTAGCTCACCTGTGGTCAGCGAACCCTGATGTTCAGGGAGAGGTAGAGATTCCTGTCCTGCTGGATACACAGGGCATCCTTGGAGCCGATGGGCACGTCTGCTGCTGTTGCCCCTTTCAGGCTCAGAGTCCCCCAAGCGTCTACTTCAGTAAGAGGTCCCTCTCTCCCCAGCGTCTCCCAGTGGCTGATAGTCAGACGGGGCCCTGGGGTTGAGGAAGGGTTAGCATGGAGGCAGCAACCAAGGACGGGCAACTGGGGTCTCTTCCAAGGGGGCTGATGGGCACCCCCAGGCTCAGTGGGTAAGTAGGCAAAAGACGGCCTCTGTATATTGGCCCCTGGGTTATTTCTTCACTGCAGGCTAAGACCCATTAGCCAAAAAGCCTGAATTGGTGCCAAACTCAATTTTTCACACATTCAATAATTTTAAAAATAGCCCAGACAAGCAGATTTTTAGCCACTTAGGGCCTGCTAGCTTTGCACCTCCTGTGAAACCTGGTCTAGCATCTGCTGGCCATCAAAAGATGGGGCCTTGCGGTTACAGGACCCGAGGGAAGCTGCTGCAGCCCTTCGGGGTTCTCTGGCCTAGAGACTGTCCACCATCCTGCTGAGCAACATCACCCAGACTTCAGCCCCCTCGCTGGTCCTCCCCCCGTTCTTAGCCACAGCCCCCTCTGGGTGGTCTCATGGTGTGAGAGACTTCTCTCATGCAACCCCTTCCCAGTGCATCCCAGTCAAAGTTAGGGGTTGCTTTCTCCTCAATCAGCTCTCAAATTCCTTGAACCTCTTTAGGATAATATGACCAAGGCCCTGGAACCCTCAGCCATCAGCTCCACACTGTCTCTGAAGAAAAGGGCTGCCCAGAAAAGCATTTGTTTGAATGCACTGTTTTTTTTTAACCTCTTCTTCACTAATTGGAACAATGCTTAGCCTTCCAAAACCTGTCTATTCTGAAACATCCACAGAAATAAATTATCTTACCTACTAAGAGGCAACAATTGACCAGCAATGTTTCTGTTGCTTTATGTTAGGGTGTGAAGTCCATATACAGCTGAGAAAGAATTTTCAGACAGTGATTAGGACATGCACAAGTGAAAGTATATTTATTTTCCCGAGAAAAAGAGAGAGAGAGAAAGAGAGAGACTGGCCACAACACACAGAGTGAGGAAAAAAATTTTGGGCGGTGGGGGAAAGTTGTTTGTAGTTTTAAAGAGTAAAAATGGCCTTTTTTTTCTGCTTCAGCAGACTGATAACAAAACCAGTGGCTGAAGCTGTTATACGCGTTCTTTTTGGCTTATCTGAGTCTTTGAAATCTGTCCAGCAAGAGTTGAGGCAGAGAGCTGGAGCAGGGAGTTTGCACTCCTACTGTCTGCTGAGGGCTCTTCAAGGGTGAGAAAATGAAGTCCTAGAGATAATGAGTTAGAACACAGGTATTTTAATTAAAACAAAGGGGGTAGTTGTGTTGAGAGTTCATTTTTCTTATTTTCTGTTGATAGTTTATTTTCCTCTGTTAGGTAGGTTATCAGTGAGGCCACCTTTCATTCCCCTCTGTCTTTGGTTAAAATTAAATTTCTGCCGGGCGCGGTGGCTCACGCCTGTAATCCTAGCTCTGGGAGGCCGAGGCGGGTGGATCGCTCGAGGTCAGGAGTTCGAGACCAGCCTGAGCAAGAGTGAGACCCCGTCTCTACTAAAAATAGAAAGAAATTATCTGGCCAACTAAAAATATATATACAAAAAAAAATTAGCCGGGCATGGTGGCTCATGCCTGTAGTCCCAGCTACTAGGGAGGCTGAGGCAGTAGGATCGCTTAAGCCCAGGAGTCTGAGGTTGCTGTGAGCTAGGCTGATGCCACGGCACTCACTCTAGCCCGGGCAACAAAGTGACACTCTGTCTCAAAAAAAAAAAAAAAAAAAAAAATTAAATTTCTATTTAATGAATTTAGAAACTGGGGAATAGAGATGGAGGTCTCATATCTTTTGTAATTGTTTTTTGTTGGTGATGGAAGTAGAGATGACCCTACCTGAGCTGAGAGTTTATTTGAGTGTCACAAAGGGAGAGGGGTTGAAAATGGACTGTTCTGAAAGCGAGGTTAGAGGTGGGATGAGGGTTTTGTTGGAGAGAAATAGCCACAGGCTGAATTTGGTTTTGTATGAATGTTGGCTGATAGTGGAGAATATAGAGTCTGAAAATGAGAGTTAAAAGTAAAATTATTAGAGACCCTAACAAAGGTGTTAACCAAGAGAACCTTGGCCAACGCATTGAGTTTAAAATTTTATCAGTCAAATCTGTCAGAAGTTTTTTTGCTCATGAAGTGTATTAGTCTTTTTTAGAATATTTTGAAGATTAGTTTGTATTTTTTTTTTGACTGGTTAATAACGAAACAACAATTTTTTTTTTCAGTATGGGCAAAAGGTGGATAGGCATGGTATATGAGTTAGGTAGAAGTATAAGAAGGATGACAAGAACAGTAAGATATCTTATATACAACAGCATGTTAAAGTTCATGGTTTGAGGCTTTCGTCAAGTGAATTGGAGTCTGCTGTCTGTGATGGGCTGGCAGATATAAGCCAGTGGACTCTTTGGGAGTTTGCTGTGGGTGGAAGCAAGTTCTAGAGAGTCTTTAGGTTTGAGCCCAGAGATATGAATCTAGAGAGATGTGAATCTAGGGCAGAAGTTTTAGAAGCTTAGCTGCAGCAGTAAGAATTATTTAAAAGGCCTTTTTCTAAGGTTGAAGGGCCCAGTTTGTCTGGGAAATCCTTGAGTAAAATCTAGTTTCTAGGCTGTAAATCTTGTGGTCTTTTTAAGAAGTTGTCGAGTGAGTTTTACTGTTGGCAGGTAGGCGCCAGGTGGGGGTGGAGAAATCGAGGAGAAAGACGACAAGGGAACTGGATGCTTACTAATTTTATCCTTTGAAATCAGCCCTTACAGCAGTGAATAAGGTTGGGCCAGGTGGGATTTAATAGTTTTTAACCTTGGAGATATCGGATAAACTTTGTTATATATTTAATACAGTTTAACATACCAGGAAGCCTAATAAGTTTTTCTTGGGCTTTTAGCATTTTTATCATTAAAAGCTAGTTTGAGGTTAGAATTTTGTTTTTGGAAAGCCTGTCAAACATTATAGGTTTAAAACATTTGTTTAAATAGAATCACAGGTCACTATAAAACAATGGCTTTTATTTAACCAAGAGTGATAGTCATTAGAAGACTTTAAAGGCAATGTAAGAAGTTATATGGCTATTGATATAAACCTTCATCCTCAAAGTTTAGTTTTTTAGTTAGTCAAAAATTCAACAAAGATAACACAGGGAGTATTTTGACAAAGTATAAAATTTTCTCTCTCTCTTAGGCCAGTCACCAAAGAGGCAAAGAAAACTTTTTTTAGTGTAACCGTTATCAGTGACCACCCCAGATGTATTATTTTATTGAAGTACTAATTATAATTTTTAAAATATTTAAACCCTAATAGTAATTTTAAACCTAGTTTTATTTACCAAAGGTTACCAAGTTCATGTGAACAAAAAAGCATGTAAGGTTTTTTTTTTATGTTTTTGATAAAATATTTGATTTAAGCATTTATTTTTTAGGCCAATTAATTAGAGTTTTTAAATATATTTTGATAGTGAACCATTATATACACATGACCTATATGGACGTGTAAACATATAGACATACGCAGGTAGATAATTTTAGGTGAAACAAGGAAAGTTTGTAGTTTAAAAGTTCAGAGTATATCATGGAAAGGAAAAAAGTTGTACATAGAGTTTTCGTTAAGTTTTTTCTAGAAGTCGGAGAAAGGAAGCCATATGATCTTTTTCCATTGGGATGGGGGTAACTGGGAAAAAAGACTCGATCTCCCAGTGAATAGAGGAACTGTGGAATACACTGGGGGTTTGTATTTTACCTTCCCCTCTGACATGGAGGTAGGAGAGGGAAATGGAGGCCTTGAAAATTCAGGGAGAGCAGAGTGAGTGGTCCCGGTGTTAATTAAATCAATTTGTTTACCCGTGACAGAGAGAGAGTTACCCAAGACTCAGCCATCCCAGCGTGATGAAGTTGCGCTTGTTCTGCAGCTGGGGTCTGTCCATCGGACTGAAGTGGTCCTAGACGGTCTGTGGGTGCGGAGGATGTTGGCTTGGGTGGGGAGGGAGGCTCCTGATTCTGGAGAGTAAGTGCAGTCCCCTGTCTTAAGGAGAGAGCACCCTCTCCCCCAGTGTCCTTCTCTTTTGTAGAGAGTGTATGGTCTCAGTGAGTTCTGTTTTCTGGGGCATTTTTTTATTCCAGGGACCCACAGTTACACTGGAGGCAGGGCTCAGTTCCTGGAGAAAAGTATAGTTTTCTGGTGTCTTTTTGTCTGGGCTCAGACTCTAGGGTAACTCTGTCTCTGAAAAGTTTTTCTTATAGCAATGGCCACTATTTGGAAAACATTTTTTTTTTTTTTGTTCTCAAGCGCTGGTTTAGCTCTGTTTTTTCTCTTTTTCTCTCTCCTCTCCACCTTGGTTATCAAAGACCTTGAAGGCCAGGTCTAAAATCTCTGCTCGCAAAGTGTGAGGCTCCTTTTCAAGCTTTTGGAGTTGATGCAGAATATCAGGGGCTGACGGGGAGATGAAGTATGTTGTTAAGATGGATTGTCCCTCCCAGGTGTCAGGATCTAAGTTAGTATTGAGGCCAAAGCTTTTAGACAGTCCTGAAAGGAAAAGGACTGGATTTTTATCTTGGCTCTGAGAAATTTACAATGTCTTTTGACCCTGCAGCCCCCAAAGAGGGAGATGGTATACAGGCAGGGAGGGAGTTTGAAATAGCCGGTCTGAGTGAATGAGGCTGGGCGAAAGTGGTGGAGACAGAAAAGAAGAAGGAGGAGGAGGGGGAGCAGGGGGAAGACAAAAGAGAAACCTTATCTGGAAAGTGAAGACAGTGAGAGATGCAGGAATAAGAAGTGACATATGGCAGGCGAGAGATCAGGATTTTTAGCAAGTTTAAGGACAGCCTGAACATAGAGAACTTTAGACCCCCTTGCCATGCCAGCGGCAACAGAAGGTTGAATGGCAGAATAGCATTATGATTAAGAGATCCATTCTTGGACCAAATTGAATTTAATGCAATGTTGCCCAGGATGACAACTCGGAGAAAGAAAAGGACATTTTAGGGATGGTCATATGTAGGAAATAGAAGAAGTCTGGGAGGGCATCTCTGCCTAAGATAACTATTGGAAGTCTGATCAGACGTCAGGCATCCCTGAAATCTGAATCAGACCAAAACCTGGTGATCTGGCCAGAAAACAGACATCCCTGAGTTCTGACTCGGACTGAGACCTTGTGGTCTTCCCCCAAAGCCAGGCGTCCTTGACTCTGCGTGAAGACTGATGGGGGCAGTGCTCCCCTTGGGAAAGTGCTTAGGAAGCATCCTTCCATGCCAGCCTCCTGAGTGGTAGACCCAGCGCCGGGTTTTCCCTTGATCAAACCACAAAGCTACCACTCTCCACCTCGTGCATGTGACCATTACCAAAGCCCTGGAGACTTACCAAATTCCGAATGAGGGCACCGAGAATGAATCCTGGGATCTGTACAGCAGAGGAGGGAGTAGTCTAGAGACAGAAGCAGAAAGGTGAGCTCCTCATACGGAGACAGAGAAGTGACTCCCCATTATAGGAATCAAAAAGTGACTCAGTTTCTTTTCCCCTTATGGGCCGTCAAATGTTAGGTTGCGAAGTCCATACATGGGTGAGAAAGAATTTTCAGGCAGTGATTAGGATGTACGCAAGTAAAAGTATATTTATTTTCCTGAGAGGGAAAGAAAGAAACAAAAAGAGAGAGAGTGGCCACAACACACAGAGTGAGGAAAGAAATGTTGGGCAATTAGGAAGGTTGTTTGGAGTTTTAAAGGGTAAAAATGGCCTTTTTCTTCATGCTTCAGCAGACTGACAACAGAAGCAGCCACTAAAGCTGTTGTAAGTATTCTTTTTGGCTTATGTGAGTCCTTGAAATCTGTCCAGCAAGAGTTGAGGCAGGAAGTTTGTACTCCTACTGTCTGTTTAAGGCTCTTCCAGGCTGAGAAAATGAAGTCTTAAGATAAAGAGTTAGACCACAGGTGTTTTAAATATTATTATTATTATTATTTTATTTTTTATTTCAGCATAATATGGGGGTACAACTGTTTAGGTTACATATATTGCCCTTGCCCCACCCAAGTCAGAGCTTCAAGTGTGTCCATCCCCCAGACAGTGCGCACTGCACCCCTTAGGTGTGTATATGCCCATCCCCTCCACCCCCCTCCCATCTGCCTGACACCCGATGAATGTTATTACTACATGTGCACGTAAGTGTTGATCAGTTAAAACCAATTTGATGGTGAGTACATGTGGTCCTTGTTTTTCCATTCCTGGAATACTTCACTTAGTAGAATGGGTTCCAGCTCTATCCAGGATAATACAAGAGGTGCTATGTCACCATTGTTTTTTTGTGGCTGAATAGAACTCCATGGTATACATATACCACATTTTATTAATCCACTCGTGTATTGATGGGCACTTGGGTTGTTTCCATATTTTTGCAATTGTGAATTGTGCTGCTATAAACATTCAAATGCAGATGTCTTTTTTATAGAATGTCTTTTGTTCTTTTGGGTAGATGCCCAGCAATGGGATTGCTGGATCAAATGGTAGTTCTACTTGTATCTCTTTGAGGTGTCTCCATATTGCTTTCCACAGAGGTTGTACTAGTTTGCAGTCCCACCAGCAGTGCATGAGTGTTCCTATCTCATCACAGGTGTTTTAATTAAAACAGAGGGGGTAGTTTTGTTGTGAGCTTATTTTCCTTACTTTTTGTTTGATAGTTTATTTTCCTCTTTTAGATAGGTTATTAGTAAGGCTGCCTTTCACTTGAGTTGAATGGAAAGTATATAGATGTTTATTTTATTTTTCTATAAAATGCAATATACATTTTAACCTTTGTGCAGGATATATATGTGTATATAAAATAAAATATAAAAAAAAGTCAACTTTTTTAAAGAAGAGACAAGGGAAAGAGCAGAGTTTGTGGTGAAGAAAAAAATGAGAAGTAGAAATAAAATTAGTATCCAATTACCTAAGACTGCTTCATGTCTCTTGCTAGTCTTGTTTCTATGACTAGACTACAAACTTGGTGAGATCATGGATGAATGTCATCTTCCTTTGTCATCAGTGTCCTAGTACAATATTGCATTAGTACTTGCTCTCAGTGAATACTGTTGATGAAGGTAAAGATAGAGAAGAGGATGATGACTGGGAGAGAGAAGAGATGGAGGGAAATAAGAGGACAAGGGCTTAGAGTGGAAGAGAGAAAACTACAAAAGGCATCTCAGCCGTGTGACCTTAGGCAAATTTCCTAACCTGTAAATGGGGATAAGATGGCAGGTGTGACCAGATAAGGATATGGAATGACTTTTATTGGAGCAGAGATACATTTGTGGACTGTATCTTTTCCTATGCCAAAAACCCCATAGAAGGTAGCCGTCAGAAGAGCAGGTGGTAACATGGGCTCCTGGAATCACCTGGAAAATCTCAGAGGGTTAGGAGGAAGGTCTCTGGGGACCACTTTAGAACAAGAGACCCTTTGTCTCAGGGAGATGTTGTCTACTTAGGCTCTTTGTATTTTAGGGATCAAATGACAAAGGTCTAGACTTTGAGGGAGGAAAGGTGCCCTAGGACTGTGTGGTGGTAGATCCTGGTCCCACCTTCACCTGGCTCTCTGGGCCCAAGTGGCAGCTGGTTGTGGCCATGTTTGGGAAGCAAAGCACTGAGAGCTGGATTTTGGGGGCCCAACATGGAGGCTCCCTCAGAGGAGCTAATTGCTGAGTGGACAGGTGATGTCCCTAGGAGGAGATGTGGCCACTGGCCCTGGAGAAATGTTTATAGGCAGTCTGGATTATTAAGAGGTGAGAGGAGTCTAAAAAGGGAGACATTAGACTCTTTGCTAATAAGGCATGTGGAGATTTGGATGATTGATTAGAGAAAGCAAAGACAATGGAATTTGTACTTGACATTTGTGGAACAGTTCCGGCCAGTCATATTATGATTAAACATGCGTGCCTCCTTATGCATGATGAACTGAATACATATTCCAAGGCAAGACAAGGACAATTATAAAAAGATTTAGGAAGATGCCGAGGTTATTGATTGGAAACATCCATTGTTCTGAATTATGTGGCATTGCTTGGGCTTTTTCCTTGGTGCAATTACATTACAGAATATCACTTTCATACTGGTTTCCACAGCATATGGGCAAAATCAGGGGGGTTAAAAGGCCTGTATAGTTGCAAATTTTGCATGGAAACCTGCATAACTGGTTTCAAAAAGTCAGAAAAAAATGGGTACTTGAAAACTTCTCACAACTATTATAGATTTCAATGCTCCCTAGTATCTCACCTTTTGCTGCACATGGGAAGAACAGGCAGTTTCTGGAAGGTCATGGGGACTCTCCAAGGTCATTACCTCACCTTGGCCTGAATGGAGGCGACATCTACTTACAAGCCCTTCCTCTTTGACAATATCTAGTCAGGTAACCCTTTACCCCAGGCACCAACATACCTTGTATCTTTTTCTAAGTCCATTTTCCTGGGAAAAAAATTTCTTCTAAAGGCTCATTGGTATGAGAAATCTGGACAACCTATTTTTTATTTTTTTAAACAAAGTTTTTTCTCCCCAGCTCATTATAGAAAATTGACAAAGTGATGAAAGGTAGAAAGAATCAAAAAGTCTTCCCATAATCCTAACATTCTGAGACAATCAAGATACATTTTGGCTTTTTAATATACACATATATGCATATATAATATACAATATATGCACATATAATATTTTGCATATATACATATATTTATATGTGCATATATTATATATTTGTTAAATTAATTACATAATTGAGATCCTATGGATCTGAACAAATGAATACTTTTATATCATTTTGCTTTTTGGCTTAATATTTGACAAAAGCATTTTCCCCATATTACCAAAAGCACTTTATAAACATTTAAAATAAATGAGTAACATTTTCTTTTGAATGCACCATAATTTGCTTTTCCAATCTCCCATTCTGAAGCATTTTAGTTGTTTCCAACTTTTTGTCATAAATAGCACTGTAGTTAGCATCTTTGTGCATGATTCTTTTTTTCTGTTTTTAAGCTGGATGGCTTGACTGATATGAATATTTTTCAAGCTCTTCATATGCATTGTCAAAACACTTTTCTTTTTTATTTTTTTTGAGACAGTCTCACTCTGTTGCCTGGGCTAGAGTGCAGTGTTGTCATCATATTAATAGCTCACAGCAACCTCAAACTCCTGGGTTCAAGGGATCCTCCTGCCTCGCCTCCCGAGTAGCTGGGATTACAGGTGTGTGCCACCATGCCTGGCTAATTTTTCCATTTTTTTGTAGAGACAGGGTCTCGCTTTTGCTCAGGCTGGTCTCAAACTCCTAAGCTCAAGCGATCCTCCTGCCCCCACCACCCAGAGTGCTAGGATTATAGGCGTGAGCCCCTGTTCCCGGCTCCAAAACACTTTTGAAAAAGATTTTACCATTTACAGTTCACTAGCAGTGAGTTGCCTTTTCACTCTGCCTGATTAGCACTGGTAGTCCTATTTTTAAGAAAATGACTGAATTTAGAGCTAAAAAGCTGCATCTTTATTCTTGAATTTTTTCCCTTATTTTTCTGTTTACCATTGATACTTTTGCTTGTGACCTTTTCATGTACCCTGTCCACTTATCTGTTGATCTATTCAAAGTCCTTTATATATATATGTAAATATTCATAGTTTTTATGTGGTATTTATTTTATGTATATATTTTATGTGCTTTTTGTTCTGTTTATTTTTAGATGCATAAATTGTAAATTTATTGATTGTTTCTCTTTTAAAAATTACTTTTAGATATTGAGAGATTAGATACAATTCACCAATATTTTCTTATAGTTTTGTTTTAATCATTTTATCTTCTTATAGTTAGATAAGTTATCTTCTTTAGTTCAATAGATCCAGAATTTACTTTGGAATATTTCTGAGATGAGATTTTTTTTTTTTTTTTTTTTTTGTTCAACGGATATATTTATTGCTGTATTTCAAAGTTCTTTTCCTTAAATTATTTTCATTTATTCAACAAATGTAGGGAGTGGTTTACTCCGCCAGGCACTTTGGGGATTAATTGGTGAACAGGCAGACACGGCTTTCTTGTAGTGGAATTTTTTTTTTCCAGCTCATTATGGGGGTACAAAAGTTGAGATGAGATTTTAAATGAACTTTCCCCCTCTAAACAGCTGATTACCACAGCTTTATTAACTGAACAGATCTTCATTTCTCTGCTAATTTGAGATTGCTGTTTTATTAGGTACTGAAATTTTACGTACATTAGTGTCTGACTCCAGGCTGAATATTGTGTTTCATTGACATTAATAAAATACTAAGGAAGAGGAAATATATTTACTATTTATTAAGTGAAAGTAGATTGTTATAAAGGACTTCACCCTCATCATCTTCACATTGAGTAGGCTAAGGAGGAGGCAGAAGAAGAAGGGTTGGTCTTGCTGTTTTAAGGGTGGCAGAAGAAGAAAACCCATGTACAAGTGGACCCATGCAGTTCAAACCTGTGTTGTTCAAGGATTGACTGTACTTATATTACTCAACTAAAATTTGGCTTTGGAAAATTATTATTTTAATGTTCATTAGTATGTTAGAATTTTAGCATCTACATGCAAGGACTATTGCCTAACAAACCATTATTAGGTTTGTTAATTTGCAAGAAGGACTCCCAGGACTCAGTGTGTAGTTATACTCTTGCTATGATTTATTACAGCAAAAGCCTACAGAGTAAAATCAGTAAAGGGAAAGGTGTGTGGAATGAAGTGCAGGGGAAACCAGGTAGAAGCTCCTACGAGTCCTTTCCCAGTGGAGTCAAACAGGATCCACTTAATTCCCCCAGCAATAAGTGTCACAACCCATGTGAAATCATGCCTACCAGGGAAGCTCATTAGAGACTCAGTGTCCCGGGGTTTTATTGGAGACTGATCATGTAGAAAGCCTCTGCTTGGCATATACCAAAATTCCAGAACCCAAAAGGAAAGCTGGGGTTCAGCATAAAACATATTGTTTGCATAAACAGTTTAGAAACAGTGAGCCACTCATCAATTACAGGGGTAGAAACCTGGCTGAATTTCAAGTTCCCAGATGGTAGCCAAGGGCCAAAACTGTAAGCAGGACTTTCTAAGGGTGAAGAGACAGGCCTGCTATGTTAACTCTTCTCTGCACATCTAGTTGTGTGCATGTGTATGCGTGTACCATTTTCTCAGTGCTTGGTATCACAGTTATGATAACTTTACAAAATAAATTGGGCAGAGCTCTACTTATTTTGGTATAATGGAAAAGTTTACATAGAATGGGAATTTTCTGCTTTTTGAAGATTTATAATAATTTACCTATAGCATTACTTAGTGCCAGAATTTTTATTGGAGGTAATTAAAAATAAAATTACTTCTTCTTGATTCAATTTGTTATTCCTCACTCACAGCTGCTGTTGCCAAAAGCTATCTATTTCATTGAGATTTACTTATATATTTATATACCTGGTGACTTTTTTACTTATAATTTTAAAATCTTCTCTGTATCCATTTCTTTTATCATCTTTTGTTTCTAAATGCATTTATTTATGATTTTTCTTTCTATATTTATTGATTAGCTTATTCAGAGATTTGTCTATTTTATTGAATTTCCAAGGAACCAGTTCTTGGTATCATTTATCAATTTTGCTTTTCTATGTTTAATTCCTTTATGTATTTATTTATCTTCATTATCTTCTTCCCTTTCTTGAGTTAAATTTTGTCATTTGTCTTTTAGTTTCTTGAGCTGAAAAGTTTATTATCTTATCTTCTTTTAAAATAGTAGCAGCTGGGGGCTGTGGCTCGGGCCTGTAATCCCAGCTACTTGAGACACTGAGGTGGATCACTTGAGGCAAGGAGCTGGAGACCAGGCTGGGCAACATAGTGAGACCCTGTATCTAAAAAAATAAAAAATTAGCTGTGTGTGGTAGTGCACACCTGTAGTCCCAGCTACTCCAGAGACTGAGACAGGAGGATCACTTCAGCCCAGGAGTTGATTGTAGTGAGCTATGATTGCACCATTGCACCCCAGCCTAAGAGATAGAGCAAGATTCTGTCTTAAAAAAAAGGAGCAAATATTTGTGGCTACATATTATATAAAAGTACAGCTTTAGCCATATCCTGTAAATATGTGTGTGTATATATGTATACATATACACATATTTATCTGCTGCTGTATTTTTTAATTTCTAAATTGTTCTTATCATTATTTAGGAGAAACATTTTTCTTTTTAATTTTCAAGTATTTGGAAAGTATTTATTTTTGGTTTGTTTATTTAAACATTTGTTATTAATTTCCAGTTTTACTGTGCAGTGTTCAGAGAACATGAACTAATGATTTCTAAGTTTTAGAATCTATTAAGGGCTTTTCAGTATAATGCTTTAAAAAAGGTATGTTCTAAGATAAGGAGAACATATACACACGTATATGACACTTTAACCTTATGAATTCAAAAAATCATTTCCTTTTGTTTTTTGATTATTTGATGTATCACAGATTGATAATGATAAATAAGTGTTCCATTGTAAGCATGTGTTGAAGGCACCATGATGAATTAAGACTTTGGAATCAGAAAGACCTGTTTTCAAATCTCAGATCCATCACTCAGCAGCAAAGTGACTGTTTTAGATTGATTTTTCCCAGAGGCAGTACCTGAGACAAAGATTTGAGTACAATTCAGTTATTTGGGAAGTTATAGGAACACTGGTAAAGAAGTTAAGAAATAAATTCCGGAAGGAAAGGCAGCACTAATTAGTAAAAATAAGTCCCCGTAGCACTTGCTATTTATTTATTTATCCCCACTTTTATTTATTTATTTATTTTTTTATATATATATATTTTTTATTTCAGCTCATCATGGGGGTACATAAGTTTAGGTTATATACATTTTCCATGTCCCACCCATCCCCCCGAGTCAGAGTCCCAAGCGCGTCCGTTCTCATTCTCCCGACAGTGCACCTGGCACTCATCATGTAGTCATACCTCCATCCCCTCCCCCCCCCCACCTCCCCGGGTCTGCACCTTCAAGCATGACCATTCCCCAGAGGGTGTGCAACGCACTCGTCATGTAGGCATACACCCATCCCCTCCCCCCACCCCCCATCCCAGTCTGATATCCAATTGGTATCCTTCCCCGATGTACATTTAGGTGATCATCAGGGAAACCAGTTTTCTGGTGAGTACATGTGATGCTTGTTTTTCCATTCTTTGGATACTTCACTTAGTATAATGTATCCCCACTTTTAAATTGAGGTATAATTTATATTCTGTGAAAACCATAGATCGTAAGGGTATAGTTTGATGAATTTGTATAAATATAAACATTTATGTAACTTACACCCCTATTAAGGTATAGAACATTTCTTCATCCCCCAAAACCCCTTCCCAGTCAATTCTACCATCTAGAGGCAATAATTATTCTGACTTCTATCCCTATACGTTAGTTTCACCCATGCTACAACTTTATATAAAGGGAATCCTATAGGGTGTACTCTTTTGTGTCCAACTTCTTTCACTCAGCATATTAGGGAGATTCATCCATGTTTTTGTATGTATCAGTGGTTACATTTTATTGCTGAGTAGTATTTTATTATATGAATATATTGCAATTTGTTTATCTCTTGCTTTATTGATAGCCATTTGCATTGTTTCTGGAGAACGTGAATAAACGTGTTGTGAACATTATTGTACTCTTTCTTTGGGGAAATTTGTCTTTATTTCTCTTGGAGAATGCTATTCTTTGAATATGTCCCCTCCAAAATTTAGGTGTTGCCAATGTGATAGTGTTAAGAGGTGGGGTCTTTAAAAGAGGTGATTAGGCCATGAGGGCTCCTTCCTCATGAGTGGGATTAAGGTCCTTATAAAAGAGACTTCATGCAGCATTTTGCTCATGTACCCTTCCACCTCTGCTAGGTGAGGATAGAGTGTTCCTTTACTCTGGTGGATGCAGCCCTCACCAGACAACTGAGCTTGCCAGCACCTTGATCTTGGACTTCCCGGACTCCAGAACTTTAAAAAAAAATAAATTTGATATTTATAAGCTACCCAGTTTGGGATGTTTTTGTTATAGCAGGACAAATGGAATAAAACATTGTATACTGTGAAATAACTACTGCAATCAAGCTAATTAACATATCCACCTCACATAGTAACCATTTCTTCTGGTGGTAGAATATTTAAGATCTGTTCTCTTAGGGTGGGGCTACTACACTTGTTTTCTCTCTCTGGGGGATACATTCTAAGACCCTCAGTGGATGCCTGAAACCACGAATAATACCAATCACAATTGCTGTCAATTGGAACATATTTCTGTTCACATCTTTCAAAATTTAATGTATTTTTAATTCTAACTGAACACTTATCACATACTGTGGCTGTAACTTTTGTAGTTTAAGTGCAACAGAAAAACTAGCACAAATTTCTTTTGCCTTCATGATTTGATTGATAGAAGATTCATTCTTACTGTAGATCTTAGCAAACTCAGCATGATTGTTTTTCCTATTAAGATGAGAACTTTCAAGTTTTTACTTAAAGGAAGCCATTTACAGCTTCTTTTTGGCATATGTGAATTGCCAGCATCACTACTGTTGTGCTTTGGGGCCATTATTAAGTAAAATAAGGGTCACATGAACATAGGCACTGTGATACTGGGACAGCTGATCTGATAATGATTGGCTAGTAAGAGACTAACAGGTGAGTAAGGGTATACACTGTGGATACACTGGACAAAGGAATGATTTATATCCTGGGTGAGACAGAGCAGGAAGGCATGAGATTTCATCATGCTACTCAGAATAGCACACAATTTAAAACTTATGGATTGTTTATTTCTAGAATTTTTCATTTAACATTTTCAGACTGAGGTTGACTGTAACTGTAACCACAGAAAGTGAAACCATGGATAAGGGGGAACTACTGTATACAATACAGCATTATTATAGTCATCATGTTTTACATTAGATCTCCATAACTTATTCATCCTGTCCAACTGAAACTTTGTATTTTTTGACCAACAGCTCCCCAGTCTCCCCTCTCCCCTCCAGGCCCTGGTAACCACCGTTCTACTTTCTGCTTCTATGAGTTCAACTTTTATAGATTTCATATATAGCTGAGATCAATCAATATTTGTTTTTCTGTGCCTGGCTTATTTCACTTAGCATAATGTCCTCCAGATTGAACCATGTTGTCACAAATGACAGGATTTCCTTCTTTTTAAGGGATAATAATATTCCATTGTACATATAGCATATTTTCTAAATACATTCATTTGTTGATGGACACACATTGTTTCCATATCTTGGCTATTGTGAATAATGCTGCAATAAACATCAGAGTGCAGACACCTCCTTGAGATACTGATTTTATTTCCTCTGTATATATATATATACCCAGAAGTGGGATTGCTGGATTGTATGGTAGATTTGTTTTTAATTTTTTGAGGAATCTCCATACTGTTTTCCATAATGGCTGTACCAATTTACATTTCCACTGACAATGTATAAGGCTTCCCTTTTCTCCACATACTTGCCAAAATTTATCTTTTGATTTATTGATAATAGCCATCCTAATGGGTATGAGGTGATATCTTATGGTTTTGATTTGCATTTCCCTGATGATTAGTGATGCTGAACATTTTTTCATATACCTGTTGGCTATTTATGTCATCTTTTGCCCATTTTTTAATTGGGTTATTAGTTTCCTTCCTATTGATTAGATTTCCTTATATATTTTGGGTATTAACCCCTATTAGGTGTACAGTTTGCACATATTTTAATCCATTCTGTAGGTTGTCTCTTCACTCTGATTGTTTTCTTTGCTATGCACAAGCTTTTTAGTTTGATGTAATCACATTTGTCTATTTTTGCTTTTTATTGCTTGTGTTTTTTGGGTCATATCTAAAAAACTTTTGCCCAGACCAATGTCAAGAATCTTCCCCCCATATTTTCTTCTAGTACTTCTATAGTTTCAGGTCTTGTATTTAAGTCTTTAATCCATTTTGAGTTATTTTTATAAATGATGTGAAATAAGGTTTCATGTATGTAGATATACAGTTTTCCCACCATGATTTATTAAAGAGACTGTCCTTCATTCTGTGTTCTTGGCAAATTTGTCAAAAATCAATTGACTGTAAATGTATGGATTTATGTATGGCTGTCTGTTCCATTGGTCTATGTGTCTGTTTTTATGCCATTACCATACTGTTTTGATTCCTATAGCTTTGCAGTATATTTTGCAATCAGATAGTGTGATGCCTCCAGCTTTGTTCTTGCTTTGGCTATTTAGCATTTTTTGGAAATTTGATAGGGATAGCATTGAATCTCATGATCACTTTGGGTAGTATGGGTGTTTTATCAATATTCTTCCAATTCCTGAATGTAGGACACATATTTCTATTTGTGTCTACCTCAGTTTCCTTCAATACTTTGTTGTGTGCAGATTTTTACCTCCTTGATTAATTTTTTTCGAGATTTCATTTTATTTTTTGGTGCTATTATAAATGAGATTATGTTCTTAATTTTTTTCAGATTGTTATTAGTGTGTAGATACACAAGTAATTTTTGTATTTTGGTTTTTGTATGCTGTTGAATTTGTTCTAACAATTCTGTGGTAGAGTCTTTAGGGTTTTCTGTATATAAGACCATGTATTCTGCAAACAGAGAATTTTACTTCTTTCTTTCTAATTTTTTTTTTTTTTGAGACGGAGTCTCGCTCTGTTGCCCGGGCTAGAGAGAGTGCTATGGCATCAGCCTAGCTCACAGCAACCTCAAATTCCTGGGCTTAAGCGATCCTACTGCCTCAGCCTCCCGGGTAGCTGGGACTGCAGGCATGCGCCACCATGCCCAGCTAATTTTTTCTGTATATATTTTTAGTTGGACAGATAATTTCTTTCTATTTTTAGTAGAGATGCGGTCTTGCTCTTGTTCAGGCTGGTTCCTTTCTAATTTGGATGTCATTTATTCCTTCTGACTACTTGCTCTTGCTAGGACTTTCAGTACTATATTGAATAGGAGAGGTGAGTGTAAGCATTCTTGTCTTTTTCCTGATCTTAGAGGGAAAACTTTCAGCATTTTACCATTGAGCATGGTGTTAGCCATGGGCTTTTCAAAAATGGTCTTTATTGTATTCAGATCCATTTCCTTTATATCTAGTTTATTGAGAATTTTTATCATGAAAGGATTTTGAATTTTTCAATATTTTTTGCATCTATTAAGATCATATGATTTTTACTCATTCTGTTAATGTGTCTCAATGTATTGCTTTGTCTACATTGAACCATCCTTGCACCCTAGAGATAAATCCCACTTGATCATTGTATGTGATCTTTTAAATATGCTGTTGAATTCAGTTTGCTAGTATTTTTTTGAGTGTATTTGCATCTATCTTCATCAGGAATATTGGCCTATAATTTTATGGTAGCATCTCTGTCTTTGGTATCAGAATAATGCTGAACTTGTAAAATGAGCTTGGAAGTGTTTCTTAATTTTTTGGAAGAGTTTGAGAAAGATTGGCATTAATTCTTCTTTAAATGTTTGATAGAATTCACCAGTGACACCATCAGGTCCTGAACTTTTCTTTGAGAAGTTTCGTGACTACTGATTCAATCTCCTTACTTAATATTGGTCTGTTCAGATTTTCTATCTTCTCATGATTCAATCTTCGTAGGATGTATATTTCTAGGAATTTATCCGTTTCTTCTCAGTTGTCTAGTTTGCTAGTAAATAATTGTTCATAGTAGTCTCTTATGATCCTTTGTATTTCTATGGTATTAGTTGTAATGTTTCCTTTTTCATTTCTGATTTTGAGGTTTTTTTCTTAGTCTAGCTAAGTGTCAATTTTATCTTTACAACAATTCTTAATGCCATTGTTTTCTATTTTGCTAATCTCTATTTCATTTATTCCCACTTTGATTTTTATTATTTTTTTATAACCTTGGACTGAGTTTATTCTTTTTCTAGTTCTTTGAGGAGTAAAATTAAGTTGCTCATTTGAGATCTTTCTTTTTTCTTAACTAGGAATTTATCATTATAAATTTCCCTCTTAGGACTGCTTTTGCTGCATCTCAAATTTTGGTGTGTTGTGTTTAAATTTAGTCTGAAGATATTTTCTGATTTCCCTTTTGATTTCTTCTTTGAGCCATGGGTTGAATGTGTTATTTAATGTTCATGTATTTGTGACATTTCTTCCTGTTATTATTATTTTTTTAGTTTTATATCTTTGTGGTTGGAAAAGGTACTTGCTATGATTACAACCTTAAACTTAAGACTCATTTTGTGGCCTAACATGTATCTATCCTGGGGAATATTCCATGTGCATTTGAAAAGAATGTCACCTCCCTATTTGTATATTCTTATGCTAACACCATACTATCTTGATTATTGTAGCTTTATGGTGAGTATTGAAAACGAGTAGTGTAAAAAAAATTCTGGGATTTTGATTGGGATTACATTAAAGCTATAGATCAATTTTGGAGAACTGGTATCTTCAGAATACTAAATTTTCTAGTGTATGAACATAATATCTTTCTTCATTTATTTGGGTCTTTAATTTTTCTCCGCAATGTTTTGTAGTTTTCAGTATAGTGGTCTTACATATCTTTTAAATTTATTCTGAACTATTATGTTTTTGATGGCATAAGTTATTTAAAAATTTTTAATTTTCCAATGAATGTTGATAATATAGAGAGATAAATAGAATTGATAAAAGCAGACATTTTTGACTTTTTTCCATTTTAGAGGGAAAGTATTTAATCTTTTACCATTATGTATTCTATTAGCTGTAGGTTTATTTATGTTTTTTTTTTTTTTCTAGATGCTCTTTCTAGGACTACATGGTTTTCCCTCTATTCAAAGTTTACTGAGAGGTTTTTAAAAATGTAAAATCATGAGTGGGTATTGAATTTTGTCAATTATTTATTGATGATTATGTGATTTTTCTCTTTACCCTGACCAGTTATTTATTGGCTGGTCCATTGCTGATCAACAAATCAAAAAACCAGTGTGAGAGAGCTTCACTCAGCAGCAGTGTTGAGGAACTTCTGGTGAGTTCTTCTCTGTGGAAAGTAACTGAACATGGGTACTATGTGCTTCTGCACAGAAAACACTCCAGCAGAGCACAAACCCATCCCGAATGGCTGAGTTAAGGAGTGACAGTGATAATCTACCACTAAATATTCCCCTCAGAGAAGATTTGGGTCTGGATTTATCAGTTCCAATGTTCTGACAAGTCAACAGTCATAATCACTGAAGTCCTATTGGTGTCTCCTGATCAGAAATGGGGATAATCTCAGAAACAGAGAGTACGAAGAAATGTCAGAAATGCTAGGAGATGTAGACACTGTGATCCCTAAGTGTACGTCCTTGAACTGGCTGATTTGTGATAACTAGAAACCTTTGTTAAAATATTGATATATAGTTCTTGGCTCCATCTCAGGCCTTCTTGGTCAGGGTGAGCTCTGGGAATCGGCGTTGTACACAAGCACTGCTGGTGATTCTGATGCACGGTCAGATTTAGAAGCCAGTGGGGGTAGAAGAAGCACCAGACTGGGCATTGAATGCCCCAGAGTAGTCCCACTTCATTTGCTAACTCAGTTCCTCTCTCTGGTTCTCAGTGTCCCCATCTGTACAATGAGGGAGTTGTACAGCTGGCAGCTCAAGCCTGTCTGGGTTTGAGGTATTTGGTATTATCATCTGCACTGAGATTCTCCAAGTTGGCAAACTAAAGATGGGTTGGCATGTGTGGTACCAGCTGACTTACACGTTTCTCTGAACACCATATCTGCCAATCATGTCAAGGCAAGAGAACTGAAAACAGAAACTGCAGCTCCGGCTTGGGAGTAATCTCTGAAGGACCCGACAGAACAGCCGTTGGCTAGAAGTTGTCGAGGAGCAGCTGGTTGGGTCTATGAGCTTCTTGCAGCTGTTTGTGATATGTCAAATGAATTTTTGTTTTTATGTGTTAATGTACTCTGAGCTATTTTATAGTGTGTTTGACATTTTACAATATAGTAAAGTGTGTACATGCCTAATTAAAACAGATGTGAATTTGATAAAATAATTACTGGATATGCTGGAGAAAAATGGCTAATTATATATACAGCATAAACACCTAAACATATGCTATAAATATATGCTTGAAAAGTACTGGAAAGTAGGTATAATTGGCTGTATTCTTTTCCTGCCTAGACTTACAGTCATTCCTTAGATTTTCCTGGCCTTGGGATCCACTGGCATTAGAATTTTCTGCCTAATTTTTTACACACCCACCATCCTCCACCAATCTCATCCTTTTCCCCTCTCCTGGAATGAAGATGAGGAAACATTCTCTCTCCATTGAAAAGAGGCAGAGTTAATACAAACATAAAGAATGTTAATTAACTTGTTACTATGTGCTAGGCATGGTGCTAGATGCTTATATTATCTCATTTAATCTTTACAATAGCCCCACGAGGTAGCTATTATTCTTTCTCTTTACAGATGGGGAAACTGAGGCTCAGAGAGGTTAATAACTTGCCCAAGGTCTCTAAACCGGGAAATGCAAGATCTAAGATTCAAACTGAAGTTTGACTGCAGAGCCCATTCTTTTTAAGCGCTACCCTATACTGCTTTTCTGAGAACATCTTTCTGCCCAACCACTGCTGTGCTCTCAGATGGGGAATACTGCTGGTGTGGGGCGCTCATCTCAAACGTCTCTGCCACCATTTTATACATTTCAGAATATCCCAGACCAGACCTCTTCAGCTGACAGTCTTTATGCCCCATGTCTCGGGTGAGTAGCAAAGTCTTCTCTAGGTCCCCACAGACCCTGGGGGTTGCTGGCGTGTGTGGGGCAGGCTCTGGGAGGCTGTCAGCTGAGTGAATGAGCTGGTGTTAGACTTTCAAAGGCAGAGTTGGACGTTCATTACTGCTAGAAGCGGTGGGGTAAAAAGTGTTTTGAAGGCAAGAAGTACAGAAAACATTGAGCCCTTTAAGTACTAAACAAGGGTTTGCTCTCTCAAGATGTATCAAGTGGACTTGGCCTTTCTGTAAATAATCCAGCTTGGAGCATGCGGAGGACTGAAATAAGTAGTTAATTAGATCTTGCTCATGGCAAGCAGCTACAATCCATTTGTTTTCTGACAGTTTGAGAAATGGGTTACCCTGGTTCTCTGTGACCACATGATTCCACAAGGATCCTGAAAACACTTCATAAGTACTCACTCAGGAAGTGCCCAAGGTCGCCACAGGAGTTTCAAATGCAGTGAGTGTAGATTGTTCTGTTAAAGGCACGGGCTCTTCTGTCTACTTGCTATGTGACCTCTGGCCAGGGTTGAAACATGCTTCAGTTCAACTGTAACATAGAATTAACAGGAATAACCAGCTCGTAGGATTGTTGTGAGGTTTAAATGAAATAATCTATGAATGGCACTCGGCACAGTACTTGGCAATGGTGAGTTTACAACAAGTGTTACCTTACTATTATTCTTGGTTTGGTAATTCATAGCTATTTATTTTGGAAAATAAAGAGAAGGTGCATCAAATCAATTTTAGACCACCAGATTATAATCTTGGGTAAGCCACACCTGCTTTCTCTTGGCCATAATGTTTTCAACTGTGAAACAAGATGATTGGATTAGACGACCTTTTAGGTCACTCTGGCTCTAAGAATCTGTGACTCCAGGTTACACATTCCCTACTTTGTTTGGCCTTCTCACTTCCTTTCTAAGCTTACTGGAACCGTGTGTCCTTAGAGCCCAAGAAGGGGGAAAGACTCATGTATGCTATGACAGTAAATGCTGTAAGGATACGGAGGAGCAGTCTTTTTGGAGATGCCGTGTTCTGAGCTGTTTTTCTTTCTCTCCTTTAAATGCTTTCTACTCAGTAGTCCCATTTGGCAGTCAGGGAGAGTGGAGTTGGGGGACCCCCAGAAACCTCCCCTGGGCTTATGTGGTGAATAAAGTCTGGCCAAGCAGAGAAGGCCTGAGGTCTGTGAACCTCCAGGGTTTGGAAGGCTTTGCTGGTTCATTCCACTGCCCATCAGCAAGGGTTTATTGGCAACAACTTGATGTAAGAGCTGTTCCCAAGTGGCATGATCACAGCCCTGCTCTGGAAGGTGGAGGTGGTGAGGGGGAAGATGGAGTTGGCACACACGGCTGGAGAATTCTAAGGCATTGGCCCACCCTTGTCGTGCCCCAGGCTGTAACCCTTCTTGGAGTCTGCATCTGCAGCTCTCTGGCATGGCACGAGCCTGGTGCATGGAGAGGGGGGTGGGGAAGGGAGTTCTCCCCACCCATCCTGTGCCCACAGGTGGACGTATTGTTAAAAGGAATAACCATGCTTTGGACCTATACACATGTAAAAAATGATATTGGGAAAGCATTACTAATACATGGTTTAAATAATTACCATGTGTAGTGATTTTTTTTAAAAGGCAATATCAGTGCCTCTGCTTATTAAGATGATGCTCTTAGCTGCAGGAATGCTATTTTCAGATTCCCTCATTCCTCTGCTGCTCATTGCATCATGAATTTGGCTTCAAGCACACTAAGCGTTTTAGTCACAACAGGGTGGGGGGGGAAGGAGGGGTGGCGGGGCGGGGAGAGAGCAGGGGCAACTATTTCAGAGTTAAAAGATCTCAGGGCTGGATATGGAGATGGATTGTGGCAAAGGACTTCTGTAAGAAAATACAGGGAGGCAAGCCATAATTGTGTTTATCAATCTCTCTGAGTTTTGCAACTGATTAGATGACTTTGATTTCCACAAAAGGGCTGATTGATGGATGTCAGGCAAAATGTCTTCCGGGGCTAAATCCTCCTTGGAGTAATTAACACATGAGCGAAAATACCACAGTGCTCTCATCTGATACCCTGTCTCTGTTTCTTTGGCCAAATCTCAGGCATTTAAACTTATGTTTGGATTTAAAATGGCATGTCTTACATTGGAAAATATGCTTGTCAAAGAAATAAGTCAAGCGTTGCATATTTACAAAAACGGAATAGTCTCCTTATCCTAAAGATGGAAACAAAAATTTAGACTGATATAGATGCAGTTACCAACAGCCAGGGCTTATAAAAAAGAATGGATCCATCGAAGGTCCCTGAGGCTCATTCATTTCATCATGGTCATACTTCTACACCTGCAGAGTCAAATGCAAGCAAGCCAACTAAATTTGTAATCTACAGCCAGGTACAAGAACAGATTAAAGTTACAGAAGGATGAGGCAAATTAATGGATGTCAGCTGTAAATGGGTTTTTGCCTTATGTCTTTTTTTCTTTTCTTCTTTTCCAATGAAAAAAATGTTACTATATAAATTATAAATTATGTCTGAAAGACTTTTTGCTATTGGGAAAAAAAGGCAATTTGTTGAGCTTGATTCTCCAGCTTAAAGGTTGGAAAACAACATTTATAGTATGGAGTTTGAGTGAAGATGGAAAATTGGGAGGAGAGACTCAGGGTCTATGTAAATTTCTAGTGGAGAATTTGGAAGAATTATAGAGACAAGTTCCCTAGGATTTTTTTCAAGATTGTTAGTGATGGAGAGGATAATTGTGTAGATTGATTTTATTCTTTCCTAAGTAAAGTGGTGACATTTTTTGATGTCCTGAATATGAGTAATTTACTGTACTTTAAGTAGATGGAAAGCTACATCTCATATAAAAAAAAAAACCTTGACAAATGATTAGGAGTTGAACACATTTAATACCAAAACAACATTCTCTCTTATAAAAAAAAAATCCGAAGTGGGTGTTTTGAATCCCACCTAAAATAAAATGAAGAGAAAATTGAATACTATAAGAGACTAACGACATGTGTGGCGTAGTTTAACATTTGGTTCTTTTGAGAGGCAAATTTAGTGTTCTGAAACCTTCAAATCTCATATGGCCATCTGATAGCTAGTGATGTGCTATATGGGGGTGTCTAGTTAACTGTTAGAGAAGGAACTGCAGCACCATTTCCAGATCTTTCTATCTGTGAGACGAGAGTTTTTTTTCCTTTCTCTGTCTCCTAAGGAAGAAAAGACAGATAATTAATCTGGCTTTTAACTATTCAATTTTAGTTTTGAAATGTTTTTCTAAAGTGTGGATCCCGTTTAGGTGTGTAACTTTTTCCAGGTGTGGTGTTATGTTGGGACAGTCATTCTAGACTCTGCATAGCTCTGGATGTACAAGTGGGTGACTATGTCCCGGGAGAAAATGACCCTTCTGATGCTGTTCTTAATACTATACCACACAAAAGCTAGTGACCAGAATTAATCTGTCTAGCACATGGAGAGGTATTCCATGACATTAGTCATTAGGGAAATTCAATTTAAAATTGCTCAGTGAAAAAGCACCCTCCAGTATGGCTAAAATTAAAAAGACTGACCATACCAAGTATTGATGGACAACCAGAATCCTCATACACTGCTGGTGGGAATGCAAAATATTACAGCCACTTTGGAAAAAATTTGGCAATTTCTTATAAAGTCAAATATACACTTACTATGCAACCCAGCGATTCCACACCTAAGAATTTATCCAAGAAAACATAAAATGTATGGCCGTACAAAGACTTTTGCTTGCCTATGTGTAGTTCTTTTAATCACACTGTTTACAACTGAAAACAACCCAAATGCCCATCACCTGTGGTAAGATAGTATAGTACTCAAAAATAAAGATGAAATTATTGATACGACAGCATGGATAAATCCCAAAGGCATTGTGATAAGTGAAAGAAGCCAGACACTGCAGGATTTAATGTATACGAAATTTTAGAAAAGGTAAAACAATAGTGATAGTTGGTTTCCTGGTGCCAGGGAGTAGGGGGATGGCCTTGACTGCAAAGCAGGAAAAGACTTCCTGGGTGATGGCAATCTTCTTTATCTTGATGGTAGTGGTGGTTACATGATTGTAAACATTTGTTAAAATTCATCTAATTGTACTCAATTGGATTTTATTTTATGTAAAATTATAGCTTAATAAAGCTGGTTTAACAAAAAGAAATCAGTCAACATGTATTTGTGGAGGCTAAATGTGCCACCTTTGCTAGGTGCAGTGGGATGAATGTTGGGTCTTTGTTGGAAAAGGAGCTTATGGTCTTATGAGGGGGGCAGAGTTTCTTATCATGTTTCATTAGAGAACAATTCTGTATCTTAAAACACAACTTCACATATTCATAAATTCACTCATCCAAAATGTATATTGAAGCACCACTAAAGCCTAGAACTAGCCAGGACATAAGGTGGTTGCTGAAGATACAATTAGTGCTCAAAAAATACTGAGTGGAGCCACTTGGGGGCTCAGCGGGTGCTCCCTCCTCCGCCGGGCTGGCTGTGCACATCGACCCCACTCCTTAGGGGAGGATACTGAGCAGAGGCCCTCTCATGGACACCCTTCCTCCATTCCACATGGAGATGTGTTCTTTGTCCCTGCTTCATGGACAAAGACAGTTGCAACCCAATAGGGTCTCCTGGTGCAGTTGTCCAGGGCCAAAGGGGAAACACATGAAAACTGCAGAAGGCAGCTGATTGAAAAACAATGCTTTTTCCAACATGTTGGAACTTTCCAAGTGACACATAAGATTGCAACTTACATACAAGCTGTAAAGCAAGAAAAAAATCTTACAAAGTTTGTTTTTTACATCATGACAAGCCCTGCAGACACAAAGTCTCAAGCAGTTAGTTAAAGGCTCAGTTGTTCCTCTCCACAGAAATCTTTGGTATTAATAAAAGGTGAGAAATTTATGTGATCTGGAGAGGAACCAGAACATACATGTCTTTCAGCACAGTTTTTGGGTAACCCATACTTGTAATGGTCTAATGGTGACTTTTTTCCTCAAAGAGTTATTGACTTCTGCCTTTTCCCCAGACAATTCTGCAACAGCAATTTCATTTTGGGGAAAAATAGGTCAAAACAAAAAGGAGAATCTAGTAATTTTTAAAGTCAGAAATTGGTGTCCAATGCATTGTGGAAATGCAAATAAGTCTCAGGAGTCAAAAACTGAATTGAAAAATTTGGGTGTTTCATGAAAATAATACTCAAGGATTTACACAGCGGATCCTTCTTGAATTCATTGGCTATATTGGGTTCAAATCACTGGGTTTGGTGTGGGGAGCGCGGACGCCATTGCAAGATGGCGCCGATTTCCGGTGGCCTGGCTGAGGTAAACAAGTGTGGCGCATGCGTAGTACGTCTGTAGATCTGTTATATAAGTATGCATATGAGGTTTTCTGGCTTGGCCTATTGGTGACCGCTTGTGATTGACTTTGACCTATCTCTGTTACTTCCTGTTTCCCTGAGGGTATATTACTGTGTGAGAGCTTGTGCTCAGGGTCTTCCGCATCTTGAAGCTTAGAGGGATCCCCAATAAAGCACTGTTAGAAGAACTCCTGTTGCCGCGTCATCCTTGCTGGCGAGGCGGGCGCGACAGTTTGGGGTGTTTGTGATGATGAGAATACACTGGCACTGACTGAACTCCTTTGATTTTCAGTTTTGCTCTTGAGCCGGAGAAATGTACCTCTGCTCTGAATGTGTTTCTCCTTCTAGCCTGTGAAGGTGGTGGGCCCTTTCTGTAGGAGAGTCATTCTGATTAGTGAGAGGCTAAGTGGAGGTACTTTCACTCTGTACATATTCTTAGAACTTTCTGGTTGGTTGTCAATGTGATTATATAATCCCCATGCAAATGCCATCTGTTGTGTTTGGCACTTATAAAATATTTGAGATATTTTATTCATTTTGCTTGAAAAACAGATTTTGAGAAATCAGATCTCCCCCTTCCTGAGAACACAACTCTGTAGAGGGTGTATATGAGTTCTTTCATGCATGACGATGATTTCTATTTTTATCTATGGCTTGGGCTATAAACTTGGTTTAAAATTTTTAAGTTTTTGTTTGCCATTTTGGAACCGTAAATTTGAAGATCAACTTTAAGATTTGTCTACTTTTTGTTTTCTCTTTAGTATGAATTTTTTACTGTTCTTTTTAAAGGTAGTTTGTACTTTTAGAATGATATAATGAAGTCTAACTTCCAGATTTGGGTGATTAAAATCTAAAAGAAAGAGAAAAGAAAAAAAGCCAAAATCTATGATCATCTGGGTAAAGAGCAGACTAATTTTCTCTAACACAGTCGGTCTCTGATTAATAAGTCCTTAACTTAAAAATAACCTATTCGTATAAGTTACTGATCTAATCCTTCAAACAGTTGCTGCTAGTCCCCTAGCTCGGTCCTAGTTTCTTCCTAAACTCTTCTAAGAGGAGAAATAAACCATAACGACAAATCCTTTTACTAGTCTATTCTGGAGAACCTGCAGTTTCAGAAGTAGAGGGAGAAATGAAAAACGGTAACATATTAGGCAATGGGACCCAGGGAAGCCGCCAGGCCAGACGGACGTCCCCACGTGGTGGATTTCTCAAATAAAAACAGTGATTTCTTCTATATTCTCCAGAAAATTTTGTATTTCACTTTCTCTCCTACTGGTTGTAATTTTATCAATCAGTAGGAGATAAAATTAATACAATTTTATCAATCTTATTAATCAGGGCAATTACAATTATAAATTCTAATGAGTCACAAGCGTTCTACTTAAAACTTTTAAATAACAGTGGCTGACAACTACTGAACCCTCCCAATCAGAGATTAGTGTAAACTAGTTCAGTGAGCTTGCCTTTGACTTAATTCCCACTGTTGGCCAATGGGAGTTTTCTAAAAATCTCAACATTTTTCATGAAAATTTCCAAATATACAGAAAAGTTGAAGCAATTATGCAGTGAATAGCCATGGATTTATGCATGAGTTTCCTGTTGCTCCTGTAACAAATCACCACAGATTTGGTGGCTTGAACACAAATGTATTCTCTTAGGATTCTGGTGGCCAGAGGGCCAAAGTGAGTCTTACAAGGCCTAAATCAAGGTACCAGCAGGGTGTGTTACTCCCGGAAGTTCTAGGGGAGACTCTATTCCTTGCCTCTGCCAGTTTATAGAAGATGCACGTATTACTTGGCTCCTGGCCACAACACTACCTCTGTGCCTCCTGGTCAAGTCACCTTTCCTGCCTCTGGCCTTCTGCCTCCCTCTTTAAGGACCCGATAATCTGGGATCTTCCTATGTCAAGATTATTTATTTATTTTTCTAAGAGAGGGGGTCTCGCTCTGTCAGCCAGGCTAGAGAGCAGTGGCACAATCATAGCTTACTGCAGCCCTGAACTCCTGGGCTGGAGCGATCCTCCTGCCTTAGCCTCCCGAGTAGCTGGGACTATAGGCATGTGCTACCATGCCTGGCTAACTCGAGATTCTTAATCACACCTGCAAAATCCGTTTGTGTAACATAACATAGTCACAGGTTCTTGAGATTAGCATGTTGACATCTTTGGGGACCATTATTCACACAAACTACCACAAATGACCACTTATATTTTAAAATTAGCATTTTGCTAATCTATCCATCTATTCATCCCTGGGTCCATCCACCAATTCATCTTTTTCTTTGATGGATTTCAAAATAAGTTAAAGACATAGGTACACTTCCTACACTTCTCCCTATATACCTCAACATGTATATCATTAACTAGAGTTCAATATTTGTTTATAGTTTGACTTTTTGGGGTGAATTTATATATAGTGAAATGCACAAATATTAAGCATGTCATCCCATGAGTTTTGGCAAATGCATACACCTTCCTCCTGTTAAGATATGTAACATTACTATCTCCCCAGAAAGTCCCCTAATTCCTTTTCCCAGTCAAACTTTGTTCAAGTTTGATATTTTTTCCATTATAGATAAATTTAAACTTTACTGCTGCGTTTAATGTTTTGGAGATTCATCCATGTTGTTGGATGTTATCAGTAGTTCTTTCCTTTTATTGAGTAGTGTTGTATGTATCCATTGTGTGAATATAGTGCAAGTTGCTTAGATATTGTCCTGTTAATGCACACCAATTTTTGGCTCTTATAAATAAAACTGCTGTGAACATTTTTGTGGAATTCTTTCTGTAGACGTATGCTTTTTTTTTTTAATAGAAATGGATACCTCCTTATACGTTTTTAAGTGACTGTTCTAGAGATTACAATATATAAACTTAATTTTTAAGTCTATTTATAATGAATTAAAATTTTTATAAAATAGTACAATTTTAAGAACCATGCAGACTTTTGGTCCATTGGACCCTCACCCTTCTTCCTTTATACAATAGCTTCCATATTATATGTTGCATCTATATGTCATAGACCACACAATAAATAGGACATTATAATTTTTGCTTTAAATGGTCATCTTTTAAAGAAATTAAGAAAACATAATTAAACATAATTTTTTACCCATCTATTTACCACTCATGCTACTATTAATTCCTTCCTAAAGATTAAAATTTCAACTTGTGATTTCCTTTCAGTCTGAATAATTTTCTTTAACATTTCTTAGAGTACAGGTATGATGGCAATGGATTCTTTGTTTTCATGTATCTGAAAATGTTTTTATTTTTCGTTCATTCTTGTAGGATATTTTTTATTACATAGAATTCTGAGTAGACATGTTTCTGTACCTTTAATGATGTTGTTTCACTGTCTTTTGGCATTTGTTTCTTCTGACCAGACATCAATGGTGGTTCATATTATTGGTTCCCTGTATGTGACATGTTTTTCTCTGGCTGTACTCAAGTTTTTTTCCTTTATCTTTGGGTTCTGTAGTTTGATTTTGATATGCCCACCAGTGTTTTTCTTTGTATTCATCCTACTTGGGTTTACTGAGTTTCTTAAATCTACATATTATGTCTTTCCCCAAATTTGAAAATGTTTTGGTCATGATAATTTCAAATGTTTTTTTCTCCCCAATTTTCTCTTTACTTTCCTTCTGAATTCCAATTACATGTATGTTAGATCTTTTGATATTGTCTTTTTTTTAGAAATCATTTATTCCTCCAGTTTTTCAGATTTAATTGTTTCTATTGATTTTTCTTTAAGTTCATAGCCTTTTTATCCTGTTAGCTGCAGTCTTCTGTCAAACCCACCTAGTCAATTTTTAATTTCAGATGTTTTATTTTTCAGTACTAGAATTTCAATTTTTAAAAAGTTTTCTTTCTTTTTTTTTTTTTTTACTGAAATCATCTATTTGTTTCTTCATTATAAGCCATTTTTTCTTTTTGTCCTTGAGCATAGTGATAGAGACTGCTTTAAAATCCTTATCTGCTAATTCTAGGCCAGGTGCAGTGGCTCATGCCTGTAATCCCAGCACTTTGGGAGGCTGAGGTGCGAGGATGGCTTGATCCCAGGAGTCTGAGACCAGCCTGGGAAACATAGTGAAACCCCATCTCTGCACAAAATTAAAAAAAAATTATCCAGGCATGGTGGCGCATGCCTGTAGTCTAGCTATCCAGGAGGTTGAGGCAGGAGGATCACTTGAGCCCAGGAGTTTGAGCTGTGATCATGCTACTGCACTTTAGTCTGGATGACAGAGCAAGTCCTCTGTCTCAAAAAAAAAAAAAAAATTATTATCTGCTAATTCTAACATCTGGGTCATCTTTGGGTCAGTTGCTATTGACTGGTTTTTCTTTTGAATGTAGGTCACATTTTCCCATATCATGATATGGCTAGTAATTTTAGATTGTGTTCTGGACATGTATTGTAAGTAACATGTTGTAGAGGCTCTAAATTCTGTTATGTTCCTTTGAAGAGTGTTGATTTTTTTTTTTTTTTGGCAATATTCCCTGACTCAAACTCCAAACTCTCTCCCTTGAGGGAGGCAGGAGCTGAAATATCTGTTTAGTTCTCTTAGCCTCAGCTGGGCTTCATTTTTTACTACAGAGCAGACTCCACAAAATGGAGGTGAGTTTTTAGCATGGAGTGGGGAGAGTGTAGGCCTGAGTATTAACTTGGTGAAGCTGGGAAAGCAGTTCAGAAAGAGAGGCAGAGAAATGACAAATACAATTTTTTATTATTTCAGAATTTTATTTCAGGCCAACACATTTCTCTCTCCACCACTATCTTCTCTATCTACCTTCTTCACTTCCTTCTTCTGCCGCAGTATCACGGCACTTCCCTTGTCCTAGGACCCAGACCTTAGCGAAGCTCATATCTAGGCTATTCTCTCTCCAAGGATGTTAAGGCCTAAATAACCATTTCTAGGGTGCCTCGGGAACATAACCCCTACCTGTGAAATTTGGAGTTCTGAACATTTGGAAGTCAGCCTCTGAATGAAAACTGGCTGTAGTGTTACATGAAACTTTTCCTAAGTTTTAGGCCAGTGACAGGAGTTTATTCTATATTCCATCTCCTTTTACCAGTAGCTTCTGAGATTTATCTCTGTTAGGGCCTGAGGCTCTAACTGCTGCAGCTGGTTGGTAACTTGTAGAATAAATTACTTTTCAGTTCTCCCTTTAAAGGAACATTCTATTCTAAAGTTTTGTGCCTCGATTTCTCTGTTTATGGTGTAATGAACTGGACCATTTTCAGCTCAGTTAGGTTTTTCTTGTGTTACCTTAAAGTACAGAACAATCAGTTGAGTTAGGGAGGGTCCACGCTGTTATTTTAGCCACTCCCAGTCACCCCAGACTGTCAGCACACCCCAAATCACCCCAGACTCTCAGCATACAATTGGCCCATCTGCCACAATGACAGAAAATTGATTATAGAAAGACCATTTAGGTAGGAGGAAGAGATGTGCTCTTACATTCTATTAGATTGGGACATTCTTCTAGGAAGAAATGACTTAAATTTCGCAATTGGGAAATTGGGAGATGGAAGAAGCTTAAAATTTCTTTATCATTTTTTATTATTTTAGAGGGCAGACTTTGAAAACTGATTACTTTTACCCAGAACGCTTATTTTCTTAAATCTTCTCCTATTTTCTTAAATCTTCTTACACACTTTGGGATATACATTGAACACAGATTCAGTATACTGTTCAAAAAAATTAGCTCTGAAACACACCTAAGTCACAAAACAGCTACATTAAGAGTTTAATGTTCACAGTACTAAAGGGTTATTTGTTTTATAAAAGGGTTCTCTGAAATGTTTCTTAAAAATACCAAATTCCCTTAGTGCCTTTAAAACGAGAATCACTTTACAAAAATCCTATTTAACACAACATTTTGGGAACATACAAGGTGTGATTGTAAAAGATTATGGCTGATTTTAAGAAAAATTCCAGAACTTATAAATTCAAAGGAGTGGTGTTCCCTTCAAAGTAATCACTGTGTGGGCTTTTACACTTACGTCATCAGGACGAGGATGGCAGTGTCTCCTGCACCGCAGTGCTGGGAGGCTTGCGTGAGATAACTAAGTACACAGGTGAAATAAGTGTTCAAGAAACAGGTTTTATCTCCAAGTCCAAGTAGGCTACAATTACTCAAATCATTCATCATTAGAACTCCAATGTGAAAACTGTCCTTAAAGCCTCAGTGATGGTTTATCTTTGGTCTATGGGATGAATTTGGAGTCAACCATGGACACTCAGGTGGCTGATGGACTCCGTGTGCGTGTGTGTGTGTGTGTGTGTGTGTGTATACATGTCTACACTGCAATGTGTTTACTTATTTTTATGAGCTTCTTAAATTACTGACCTCACAGGACTAATATGTATATATATGAATACTTTTGCATATAAATGTACATATATGTAATATGTACATTATGTATTGAATGTGTCAGGGTGGTGGGGTAAAGATAAAACAAATGCTGTGTGTTTATAGTAGGGGGCTATAAACTCAAGTGGCTACAGCAGTGGATCTCAATCATTGCTGAATATTCAATCACTTGGTGAACTTTAACAAATCCTGATCTTCAGTCACATCCTATGCCAATTAAGGCAGAACCTACAGGAGGTCTCAGACATCCGTTTTTAAAGCCCCCCAGGTGATACCAATGTGAAGCCCTGAGCTGGTGGTCCTCAGAGTGGATGCACATTAGAATCACCTGGGGAGCTCTTTAAACTTATTAGTGCCTGGGCCCTGCCCATCGGAGACTCTGATTCAATGATCCGGGGTAGAGCCTGGGTTTGCGGTATTTTGTGAAAGCTCTGCTGTTGATTCCAGTGTGTGGCCAAGCCTGGGAACCAGCGGCCTCAGGAACCTGACTGGTAAGAGAGAAGGGGAAGAGGGTGTCACCGGTGGCCACGAAACATGGGAGAGCGTCTGCTCTGCCTAAAGGGGGTAGCTGCTGTGCAGACCCCTGTGAGACTGTGGGCCCAATGTCACCAGCCCTTCTATTTTTCAAATGACACTGGAAGTCTGGATATTTATGTAGAAACTTCTAATTTTTTATCATGATAAAATGTAGATAACATAAAATTTACCATTTCAACTATCTTTAAGTGTACAGTTCAGTGGGATTAAGTACATTCACATTGTTGCGTAACCGTCTCCAGAACTTTTTCAGTCTTCTCAAACTGAAACACCGTACCCATTAAACAATGATTCCCCATTCTCTCCTCTTTCCAGCCCCTGGTAACCACCATTCTACTTTCTGTCTATATGAATTTGACCATTCTATATACCTCATGTAAGTGGAATCATACAGTAGTGGTCATTTTGTGACTGGCTTATTTCTTTTAAGCATAATGTCTTCAAGGTTCATCTATGTTGTAGCATGTGTCAGAATTTTCTTCCTTTTTAGGACTGAATAATATTCCGCTGTATGTATAATACCACATTTTGTTTATCCATTTATCTGCTGATAGACACTTGGGTTTTGCTCTACCTTTTGGCTATTTTGGATAATGCTGCTATGAAAATGGGTGCAAAAATAACTGTTCCAGTGGCCTTCTTTCAATTCTTTTGGGCATATACCCAGATGTGGAATTGCTGGAACATATGGTAATTCCACAATTAGGAACCGCCATACTGAATTTCCTAATTTTTAAATGTTTGCAACTAATTCCAATTTAAAGCAACAACCACCACCAGCAACATAGCACTTCTGCTGGACTGGCCTTATGATCTCAAAACTCTGGTGTAATGTCACTCCTTTTGTTGAAAAGTGGGCCTCAGTTTCCTCTTTTGCAAAATAAGATTGGACTGAATCATCCCTGGTTCTGTTTTGTTCAAACAGTCTATGATGTTAGTATGATTCTAAATTGATTGTAGGTCTTATTCTTGCTTGTGGAGCTTGAGCCTCAAGACCAGCATTTGGTATTCTGGGGCTTTAGTCTCCAAAGCCCGCACGATCCTGGCTGTCTAGATAAGATAGAGGAATCAGACCAGACACATTGTTTGGGTTTAATCTGACATAAGGAGAGTCTAAATCAGCCAAGATAAAACCTGCTTGTGCTAGCCATAGAGCAGTCGGCATGCCCTTTTAAGGAAAGAATAATCTATTTTCCAGTCCCAACAAATTTCAACCACATTTGAACAGAAAAGATCACATTTCCAAGCTGTAGGTAAAAGATTGCTGAGGTAGTAACATGATTCTTTGTATGTGTGTGACAATCCTTAGCAGGAGCTCTTTGTTGGTTTTTAGAGGAAGACATAGGTCCAGGCTTTGAAAGTTTGTTTGCTTATTTTTATGAGCCCCTTAAATTACTAATCTCCTAGGACTGAGGCACAGAGCAGGCAGCTGCTCCCAGAATCCTTTGGGTCCTCCCAACTCTCGGGCAGAGTTTGCCTGTCTGTGCTTTTAAACCTACAGGACTTCAGTTTGTGCTTTAATACTATTTAAACAGGTATAATAGCTTCCCTAAGCTCCTGTTCTTCTCTCCCTTCCTATTTTTGATTGTGATTTTTTTTCTATAAAATCCTTACCAAAAGGAAACTGATGTTTTACGCCTTTGAAGAAATGCATCAGCCGTTTATTTAGTATGCCGGGGTTTTATGCCATTCATGATGCATGCCAACAAATGTTTTTGGTTTCTGTTGATTAGAGAGGAGATGATCCTGGGGTGGAGAAGGCATGGGATGTGAGGTCTACCTATTAGCTCTGACATTTACTTGCTCTGTGACTTTGGACAAATGGGGCCTTGTTTTGGCATTTATAAAATGGGCACTATTATCTAGGGTTGTAATGAATATTAAATTAAAAATGTATCCACAGTACTGGGGGAGGGATGTGGCACATAAGAAGCATTCAATAAATGGAAGCCATTGTTAATAATCTTTAATCCCTTTCTAATCTGGGAACTGGGAGACTTGGGTTGATTCTGTTACTAATTAGCTGTAATCTTAGAGCAAGTGACAAACTTGCTGGGGGTCATGTTCTGCATCATCTATTTAATAAGCACATATTAGTTGCCTACCAGTAGGCAGGTCCGTGATAGGAGCTGAGAATAGAAAGATGGATGGGACGTACCCAGCTCTAAGGAGCTCCCCCAAGATTGTGGATAGGAGTTAGAAAGGCTGGATGAAACTTTAGGTGAGAGCATCAGGAACCGGCAGAATGAAGATGTGTTAACATTTGCCTCCACTTATGACAATTTTAGGTAGAGGCAGCTATGGGACTTTGAGCTCTTGTGGTTAGCACTAACTAATTGGCATCACGTTCTGTGTGCAGAGTGCTTCCCTAACCCCTGTAGTGAGGCAGAAGACCCCTCCTTGGGCATCAAAGGTGGAAAATAAGGTTTTGAACACACTTATATATAAACTTCTTGTTGACTGATTCTGATAAGAAAACCATAGTGAGCCCCCAATGCCTTGTTATTTGCTTTGCAGCAACTTTGCCACCAAGAGTGACCAGCAGGGTGTCTGTGTTTCATTTCAACTCCTGGTTGAAAGAAAATCACTCTTTGTTAATCGTTGTATTGTAATTGTGAAACAACATGTTTGAGGAAAAATTTCAAGGCAGAGCTAGCCTTGAGGTCTAGTTCTCTTGTTTTTTAATTTGGAATGAAGGAAATTCTCCCCTCTGAATTCCCCTATAGCCTGCAGGCATTGGCATTCTAAGCAGCTTGCACACAAGAAAACAGATCATATTTAAAAGGGGTCTTCTTTCTTTCACTCCCTCTACCTCTGTACCATTCAAGGGAATGTGAAAACAGGGAATCTTGCTTTTTTTTTTTTACTGCCTTAAAAAATAACATCAAAACATCAATCTCTGCCATTTCCCAGTCCCTGGGGGAATTGGCACATGTCTTCAATGCTAAAAGATGTTCTCTTCATGTTACTTTGCATTGCAAATGAGCTTCATTCCTGGAAGGCCTGGCAGAGCAGGAGTGGCACCTTCTCCATTCAGTTTCCTTCTGCTCTAAGGGGTATGGCCGTTCACTGAGTCCAGAGTGGCTGGTGAACAGGATACTGGCGGCAAGAAGGTGGTGGCTTTGGCTCCCTGGCCCATCCTGAGACCGCTGCTCACCACGCCTGCAGGAAGAAAGGATTCAGAACCAGCATGGGGGCAGACTACGCCCCCTAGGTGTAGGCATGGAAACTACAGGGCAGGAAAGTTTCCTGAGAAAGTGAAAGGGAGAAACTTACTTTGAAATCATCTGTAGTGGTTGGAACACCAAAGAAACACATTTGTTTCTTGCATCGTTTTCAAGTTCCCAATTGCCATTCCTCCATGGAGCCTCCTCCGAATTCCCGCTGCCTGTTCCTCCCACCCTTGGTCCTAAGAATTTTCCCCTTCCAAGGCCTGGAACGCTTGTGCCTCCTTTGAAGGATGGAGCCCCACCCTGGGAGGAGTAGCCGGGCCTTAGGGCCCTGGTGGGGAGCTGGGCTGGGGCCCTGAAGTTGGGGTAATGAATCCCTTAGGCAGCCCCCAGTCTTCCGCTGCCTTTGTACACATCTCCACACATCTTGCTTTCCCATTACTTCCTTTAACCTTTTTCCCCTTAGAGTTCTAGCAACTGTCACGTCTACGTATTAACCTAAAGAAAATGTTGGAAAAGCACCACTCCTGGAGCCTGTGCTCCAGCTCTCCTGCTTCCCCCCAGCCCTGCCTCTGCTTCCTCTGCCTTATGTTACAGTCATTAGTCGCCTGTCCATTTCCCCGCCGGGCTGGCTCAGCTGCCTCTGCGCGTGCCCCCATCCTTCTGTGTTCTGTGGTCCTGTCTCCGCGCTGGGCTTGAGCAGAGGAGCCAGCCTCTCCGCTGCGTAGTCCTGGCACCCCCCGCGCAGTTAGCGCGCACCTAGTAGGCATTCAGGAAACGCTGGCGGCACTGGTTGCACATATGGTTCGCGTTTTCTAGGAATGTCTGTTTGTTCTGATTATCTGCCAGCCAAGTGTACTCTTGGGTGGAGAAAGGGAAATGGACTAAAAGATGTGGTTCAGGGAGTAGTCAATAGCCTGCTCATAATTACCAGTGGGAATGGAATAAGCATAAACTTTCTTGCATAACTAATCAATATCTTAATATATCTCCATTAGTGAGGGTGTATTTTATGTTATTGATATTAAAGATCTACCTATTGTGTCAGAAAGGTTTCAGGGTAATTGTTATTGATGGTTAAAACTTTGTCGGCTGCTGAATGTAGACTTTTTTTTTAAATGGATGATGATTGGCTGAGATTTATTTTTCCTGTATTGCTATAAGCCAGATTCTCCATTAAGCTATAAAATATTATGATACACTTGAAGCAATGTAATGTGATACAAACACACAGCTATAACTCATTTCATTATTAGTCACATGTGCCAAGACATTAGCATAGCAGTTAACTAGTACTGGGATAAGCAGGGTGCTCAGAAATATTTTTTAACAACCCAATTGCATTAGTGCCAGTTATAGTTTAATTATCCGATGGTTATAATCACACACTGAATGATAATTGGGCAATGGAATGACTGCTGACATGGATTTTTGAGGCAGAATCTCTGTTTTAGTTCTAAATACAAGAAAAAAAAATCCAATATAGAGGACAGTGTGCTGTCTACCATCATTTGGTAGATTTCAGTTTGTTAGATGAGGCTCCAGCTTAACCACTTAACTGTCCTCTGTGGCTGGTAGTACCTGAGTTGTAGCTATTTAGAGACAGATTTCTGGAATGGCCCAAGCCTTCTGTATTGTGCTCGTATTTCTCTGTACTTACCCCGGAGGTATGAAACCATATCACCCAGACTGCTGTTTACACCCAAATACATTTCAGAAATCCAGTCTGTCTTATCTGTTGTGCAGATTTTTGCTGTAGGCACTTACCACTTCTCCCATGGAATGCTGCTGTGATAGATGGCATGAATGGCCCCCATACTTCACCCTCTCTTTGGCCACATCCTTTGCAATGTGTCTTTGCAGTTCCTGCAGCTAAAGAGGAGTGATGTTTCCATGCCCCTGGATTTTGGTTTTGGCCATGTGATTTGCATTGGGTTGTTGGATGTCACATGACCTGACCTTCCCTTTCCTAACTTTCTCCACTTTGTGTTCCAGTTGTGCTAAATTCTGTGCATTCCTAGAATGCATCATGTACTCTGTGCTTCAGATATTCCCTAGTTCTGCAATATTCTCTCATATATAACCATATCTACCATACCCATCTCTTTCAGGGCAACACTGTTGCATTCTTCAGTGAAGATTCAGACAAAAATCATCTCCAAGAAACTCCCTGCCCCATCTCCTCCCATGTTTCCCACTGTGCTTCAGGGCCACCCTCTGTGGCTGCACTTGCTGCCTTGTCTTGCAACTACTGGCTTCTTATGAGTTCCTGAAGGACAGTATCTTTAAATAACTCCTAACTAATATTTGAAATTTAGCAAGCATACTTGCAGTGTCCTCTCACTCTTCCCCAACTTTGTTTATATGATTTGGGTTTCAAGTTCTGATAATTGTAATTTAAACTGCAATTTTTAAACACTATATGGTTTTACAGTTAAGAATAAATTTTGACATTTGTATTTGTGGTTGTAGTCAGGTTTACAATAATTATTTAGAATTATCTCTACGGTTTGCTTGTTTAAGTGTGTATCACCAGTTCTTTTATATCTTGATTTCTTCCTTCTTAAAATCTTAATTTTGTTTAGTCTCTTGATTGATTGAATTATGCTGTGACCTTTTTTAAAGGAAACTTAGATAAGGAATGTGTGTTTTTAGCCCTTGTATGTTTGAGAATACTTTAATATTATATTTAGACATAAAAGACAAATGGGCTTTTGCCTGTAAAACTCTACAGATACTACTGAATTATGATCTGGAATTAGTTTTATGATTCAATTTTTTTCTTTCATAGGTACTATTATTTCCTATTTGGATGTTTGAAGGATACTTCTTTATTCACATACTTGTTAAAAATTGCAAACATTTTTCTAGGAGAAATGTCCCTTTTCATTGATTTTTTTTTATTCTGGTTCATGATGAATCCTTTCAAACAGAATACACCATATCCATATTTCTCCAGCCTAGGATACACTTCCTTTATCTTTTATTATTGCTTTTGTTTGGCTTATTCTAGTATTTTCTTCAGAAACACTAATTATCCCTTTTACTTTTTCTCCCCCTTTTTTCTTTTATATTAATTTTCATTGTTTTCATCTCTGTCCATTACATTTTGAGAAAGCATCTCAAGCTAATCCTGTGATTCATTGATTTGAATTTTGTTTTATTTTATTATCTTTATCGCTGTCACTGTGAATATATTATTATTTTTGGTTCGGGGCAGTTTGTCCTTATCGTACCTGTCTTTCTCTTCATGTCATTTTGTTGTATTCTTTGCGTGTTGCCATTTTAATAGAAGCCTTGTCTCGTATCCTTTTAAATTTCAGCTTTTCTTTTCTTATTATCCTTGGGTAAAATATTTTCAGAAGTACATTCTCTCTCTTAGTCTTCAAAACGCTGTTCTGGTTCTCTTGTCTGGCTGCATTTCCCAAAGGACCCATGATATTTATTGTCTTTTTTCTTTGAATAAAGAAAGATCTATGATCTGTACAGACTCAGAGTTTGTCAAACAGCCTTAGCTGATTTACCTGCCCTCGACCCTTTTCTCTGTCCATCTGGCTGGTGGTCAATGCTTCCCATTTCTGCAGAGGGGAGGTGTGCTGAAGGGTACAAATCTGTGAGCGAAAATCCCTGTATCTGACAAGCAGCTTAGCTCCTGAGACTCCGCATTCACTGCCACGCTCATTGCTACTTGGAAACAGCATATACACAAAGAAAACCATGATCACCCCGCCCCAAAACACTGCTTTACCTCTGCAGACTATGCTTCCCAGGAGGTAATGCACCATAGGTAACTTCTGTGTTATGTTGAGGGTGATACTGGAAGTCTCTGTTTTTGAAGGGGATGTAGAAAGTCATTGCTCCTTAAGGGATCGCAGAAAGTTGTGAGAAGGTCGCACTGAAGGTCCCGTGGAGGAGCAGTATCTCCACAGTTTTCTGGTCTATACGCACCCTTGATTTCCGGGTAGGGAGGAAGGGATGAGGTACCGCCTTGTTCTCTGTCTTTTCAGCAACCCCTCTCTTCTAATCCCTGAAGTCTTCTGTTTCACAGCGGTGGATCCTGCATATGGTACGAGATGAAATTTGAGTGTCCAGTTTAATTGTTTAACACATAGTAGGGACTCTTCCTGGATTCTGGAATTAGATTGACCTCCACGCTGGTTTTTGTTGTTGGGAGTTTTGGCATTTTCCAGTGCCATTATAGTCTTTTAGTGGGAAGTTAGGAGGTGTTACGCGGGGTGGGTGATTACTTGCTCAATCGTATGTTAAGCTGAATGCTTGACTTATTTTTTCTAAATTAGTATTTCTCAGAGAGCTACATTATTTATCACTTACTCCTTCTTCCAAGGCCAGCAAAAGTGTTGCAGAGAGGCTCTGTGATTTCAGTTTTCTTTTAGTGGGCTTCTGCCTAGGCTCGCCTCAAAGAGGGGCACCTTTGTCTCTCATCTCTGAACTATTTAAACCACATTTGAAAGGAACATTTGAAAACAGGGTTATATAGCGATTTCCTCAAATCTACAGTCGTTGGTGAGGAGGCATAAAAGAAACCTCAGACAGTAAGTGAAGAGCGAATCCTTCTTTCTTCGTATGCTTTGGCTTGACAAGGGGATAACAAAGCTATTGTTAGTCCCACAGGAAACTCACAACAAGAATTTTCTAGTTGTCCTGTTGAAGTTTTGAAGGACTTTCTGAGTCAAAAAGGTCAGTTTTGCATTGAGGGCTTGCTATTAATTTTAGAATTTAATTACACAGTGTAGTAACATCTTAGCTCAAGAGATCTGGGTGGGTATAACAAATTTTGAACAAAGTAGGAGATTAGTGAAGGAAAAAATGGTGTAAAAATGGAATTTAATCTGCAGCCTCTACTTTTTCACTATAGAGCACTTACTAGGAAATAATTTTCTCATTGACACATTAATGGTAGGAGATGTCACCAAGAGAAGGATTCCATGAGGGTTGATATTTGTGGAAACATATATTATTAATGAGAAATCTGAAGTTATTTGCAGAAATTTACACACAGCACCACTGAAAGCCACAATGGTAACATGATGCTTTAATTCAAAGTTGAGAATGTAAATCTAATCAGTGGTTGACTTTACTGTTCTTGCTTTACCAATAGGTTTTTATATTTTGTTATGGCAGAAAAAGGGAAGGACTGTGAGTCTAACCTCCAACTTACTGAGTTGCTTTGGGGAATTCACATCATCTCTCTGGCCTGCTTTCCTCACATGTAGAAAAAGGATGTCTTGAAGGCTCCTCCCAGCCAACACCGTCTGATTCCTTGTTAAAAGTGCTTTGCAAAATACAAGGTGGCTTTTTCACGAGGTGGAAAGGCTTGTTTTTGTGTGGTCAGTCCACACTAACTAGCTCATGAGCAGCAGGGATGTAGAATTATTTGTTGTGCTTGTTCTCCAGGGTATCCTAATGAGCTATGGAAAATTGGAGCTGTTGAATCTTTCAGGCAAGTCGTGTTCCCCCGTGATATGTCCTGAGATAGCACATTACAGAAATGAAGATGTGTTTTCATGGACTCTGTGCTATAAAATATTTATGCCTTGCCTTTGGTTATATAAAGTATTTTGCAGTGTAGGTCATCTTCTCAGCAAAATGTTCCACTACGAGAGCAGCTTCCTAAAGCCCTCATGGATCTTTAGGGCAGGCACGTAAGACAGCCCTACAGAACAAGATGCGGTCAGGGCTGATGCTTGAATATAAATGGATCATGTATGACTTAACCCTAAAAGATTTGGCGTGAATAGAATTTTCAAGATGTATAATTAATGCTTTTATATTAATGAGAAATATGACCTCCAAAGATGTTAGCTCTCTCAGGATATTTAGCTGTCTACTAAATTTTAACTCTTTCCCTCCTTGATATAGGAGAGTATTCTACTGTTCAAATCTGCCCATGTACACAGGGCACAGAATCGTAAGACTCGATGCTCACTTTCTCCTGTCCTCCCTCTTCCATGCATTTCTTTCAGTAAGGCAAGATCTATAATCTATTATACATAGACTTAGAGTTTGCCAAATGACAGCCTTAGTTGAGTTACCTGCCCTTGCCCCTTTTCTCTGTCCGTTTGTCTGATGGTTAATGCACGAAATATCAGTGAGTAGCTCTAAAAACACTGCTATAGTCTGAATGTGTCCCCCCAAATTCATGTATTGAAACAATCTCCATTGTGGTGGGGCCTTTTGGGAAGTGATTAAACCACGAGGGCTCTGTCCTCATGCATGGGTTAGTGCCTTATAAGAGGGCAGGAGGGAACTAGCCCTTTTCCTCTTCTACTTCCTCTCTACCATGTGAGGACACAGCATTCATCCCCACTGGAGGATGTAGCAACAAGACATCATCTTGAAAGTGGAGACCAGGCCCTCACCAGACACCAAATGTTGGTGCCTTGATTGATTTTTCAGCCTCCAGAATTGTGAGAAATGAACTTCTGTTGTTTATAAATTGCCCAGTCTGGGTATTTTGCCATAGCAGCACAAAGACAGACAAACACTAATCCCATGTCCAGGGTGAAAGAGGCTGTGTGGAGTAGTGAACAGTACAAGGACATTGCAGACAGGGGCATCTATGTTTGAATGTCCTGTCACTTACCAGCTGGGTGGCCTTTGGCAAGTTTCTTAACCTCTCAGAGACTGTATCTGTGGAATTAGATCAATTATTCTGATCTAACAAGGTCATTGTGAGGAATACATGTACTAGTAAGTAAATATTGATTTTTTTTTATTATTGGTTACCTCTATTGACAGCTTTCTATTTTTTGTTCTAATCTCAAATGATATCTACTGAACCTCTTGCTCTTGAGTTTCAAGAAATATACCTATAATCTTATGATAATTTTCCCTTTCTTGCTTAAGCTAGCCCAAGTAGATTTTATCCAAGGCTTCTGCAGGTCCATGGGCTGAGGAAAAAAACATCTCCTCTAAATAGGGCTGCATGGGTTCGTGGGCACACAATGCCTTTGTGTGAGCAAAGGAAAGGTTCTCTTCCTTTTCATAGCCCTATGTCAGGATGTATGGCTTGGTAGCAGAGCATGGGCCAGATTTCAGTCTCACTTCCCCTACTATGCAGTGAATATCCTGCATAAACACATGTGGTGGCCCTGGGTTTAGCACCTTTTAACAGATTCCTGAGAAAGACAATAGTCCGTTTATTGTCCATCTTCCGTTTCTAAGGAAAGAGAGAACTTTTAAATGATGCCTGTCTATTCTTGCAAAAGTATGCTACACATATTCCCAATATATGAACTCCCAAGAAAATAACTAAGAAGCATTATGCTCCTGTGCTCTTAGAATATCCTGACTTATCTGCTATGTTTCAAATCAATAGTATAGTTATTTATAAGCAATTCCCACTGATCTTAATGAGTTTAATGAATAAAGAATGAGTATAATAAGTGAGTTTAACTTCCCCAAGAAATAATTTCTTGTACAAAAGAAGTTTGATATTAAACTACCCCCAAATATAATATAATTAAATCACATTAATTCTCTTAGGTATAATGCAATTGTCTGTGCTGTGCATAGATAAGAAGCTGGAAGCAAATTTCTGGTGTGCCTTTGGGAAGAATTTGTGTAACTTTAAAAATAACTCAGAGGAAAACAGGGCTGGTATAGAGAGGGTTGTCTGAGACATAGTTATTTTCATTCACATCACTTACTGGAGCAGTGTCTGATTTAATGTCATGATTCATAGGATGAGGTCAGAGGGGTGAAATTGGGAAAATATTGACCTCAGCTTCCCCTGTGTTCTGTGGGGGGGAGGGGGGCTTTTATAGAGGCATAAAGAGAGGGAAGGGAAGTCACACTTCGTGTGGACACAAGGTCTACATGCTAAGTGGTGGCACTTCTGCATGCGCTAACACTGAAAGTCTGCATGGGGGTGTAGTTGGCTGAATAACAACCCCCAAAGAAGTCCAAGACATCCTAATCCCAGGAACCTGTGAATGTTACTTTGCGTGGCAAAGCGGACTTTGCAGATGTGATTAAGTTTTGGATTTTGAGATGGGGAGATTATTTGGGATTATCCATTGGGCCCCATGTAATCCCAAGGGTCTTCGTAAATAAAAGAGGGACCCAGGGGAGTCAGAGTGAGATGTGACAACAGAAGCAGAAATTGGAGTGATTTGGACACAAATGCCAGTGGCCTCTGGAAGAAGGAGGAAGCAAGGAATGGATTTTCCCCAGAGTCTCCAGAAAGAACCAGACCTGCTGACACCTTGATTCTATACTCATGTTCAACTCTTGACCACCCCAGCACTATAAGAGAATAAATCTGTGTTGTTTTCGTTCACTAAGTTCGTGGTAATTTGTTACAGAAGCAATAGAAAACTAATACAGGGCACAAGGGTGGGGGCTTTTTGAAGATACAGCTGAGGAGGGTGAGTGTGAGGACACAGTATCCTTGGGTAATTTACCAGAGCAGGAGTCAGCAAACTACGGGCCCGTGGGTCAAATCCGGCTCACCACCTATTTCTGTACAGCCTACAAGCTAAGAATGGTCTTTAAATTTTTAAATGATCGAAGAAAAGAAAATATTTTGGGACGTGTAAAAATTACATGAAATTAAAAATTTAGTGTCCATAAACCAAGTTTTATTGGAACACAGCCATGCTCCTTCACATACATGTTGTCTATGGCTGCTTTCACACCATTAGGTAGCAATCTACCACATCAACAGATGGCCAATTTTGTATCATTGTTTCATCACCCCCAAATTGAGTCCACCACCAGATTATTTTACATCAAATCCTAGATGTCATATCATTTATCTCTGTATCCTTCAATATGTATCTCTAAGTTTTTCTTAAACATATTCACAATACTATTAAAATGTGATTTAAGAATGAGGAAGTGGGATCAAGGAGAGGAAAAAAAACAGTGGGAAAGTGGGTGAAAGCAGGCATAATCCCTTCTTGAAACAAGAAGATGTTATTTGCAACAAATTTAGGCCTGAGGTTATATCAACTGTGTCACAAATCAAGATACGTGAGAAAAGTAGATTATTCCAAGAATGAAACACAGAATCAAAATGTCGTAAGGGACAACAAATGAGGCTGTTGAGAGGAAATATCAGATCAAACCTTAAAGTAAAGCCATAGGCATGGTGGTTCCGAAATCCTACTGGGTAAAGCAGTGAGCAATGGGGCAGGTTCATTTTAGCCAAAGCATCTTGAACCCTGGAAGAAAAGCTGTGTCTAGAATTTTGAGTCTCTTCCTGTCTCTCCCCTGGTGTTAGCCAATTGAGTGGCCATCTATGTGCTTACTGTATCGAGGACAGTGGACTGTATGTTGGTCATTTGGCCCCATCTCTGCATGTAGTTAGTGATAACAAATACTTGCCCCTTTCTGGTGAGCAGGTGTGGAGCTAAGGCATTGGAAAGAACAAAGAACTAAAGGTCAGTTCATGTCCTTTGAAAGAAAATCTGTTTTTTACTTATTTTTGACCCCAAGTGTTTTGTCTACCTTTCCCCATAGGGTTGTGGTAAGCATCTAATGCAAGTGTGTGTACATGTGAAAATACTAGTCAGAAAGTGTTATACCAATGTAAGGCTTGGTATTAGATTATACCAAATAGAGTATATTCTTATTTTCAACAAAATTTATTTTGTACCTTCCTTGTCCTTAGCTCTGTTTTGTGGATTCCTAGAGGACTATTACGCATTGGCAGGGGCTACACATTCTCTCTCTTAGAAGTAGTGTTTTTTTGTTTCTCTTGGATGGCAGGGAAATCATATTTATGTCCCTTTGACCTGACTTCACTGCTGCTGACTGTGGTTCATATGTTTATGAAATATAATCTAGTAAAGGGAAAAGCAGACATTTTTCTTCCTGGAAAGTACTGTAGGTTTGGCACATTGCTCTGAGCAATGGTGATGGAATCTCCAAATTCCTATCAGTAAGGGAACAATATATTCTCGGTGGGATGAGTGAGGCCTGGGGGAAGAAAATCTTGGTCAAGATTTATGTAAGAAAAAGAGGCTGAAAAAAATACAAATTCTCAAGGGTTTAAACTACAACCCTGCTAATTTGTGCCTGAGAGTGGAGTATTAGAGGATTGTGTATGGGGAGATAGTTTGGTGTACTGACTCTGAATCCCAACAAATAAGATCATTCACCCAAAGCAGCAGCATCTGGTTTGATTGAGGAATTTCCCTAAAATACTTATGGGGAAGTTTTAAAGAAGACAGGAGTAGCTTTGAAATTGGGATGGGATCCATTTGGTCAATGACCGTTTATATGGGTGTGGTCAAATCAGACATGTTTGAAAGATTTATTTTTTATAATTTACAACAACTCATTACAAATGGCAGGATTACACCAGTATGGGTGTGGATTGCTTTAAGAAAATTCAATATTTATAACCACACAAATTTATGAACAGATGAATTAGGTGATGAGTATTTCCGTTATAAAAGGATTCACTTATGGGATTCTCTTCCAGACTACTTAAAATGTGATTTGAGTTACAAATACGGTTTACCCATGAATTTTCAGAAATACATCTGGGAAAAGTAAGAACACATTATTCACATGCTTTACCAGGTTTAGGTTCTTCATAAAGGTAGGCAGATGGCTCATTTTGTCTCAGGAGTACTATACCTGCTACAGGCTTATCCTTACCACACATAGCCAGCTCACTTCAATATCAAGGACTACTTATTATTGGGAGAGGCAATCTGCCATGGGCTCTTGGCATGTCTGTACTTCTTGCAGGCTATGCTAAGAATGCAAAGGTCTGACCATTACTTACCTAGCCATTTCTCAGGGTTGTGTTTACTATGAGCCAACTTGAGCAGTATGATAATGTCTCTATTTGGGATAAAAAACAGGTTTGCTTACTGCTTACTATAAACCAGCATGTTCCCTAAGCTTAGTGTCCCTCACCTGTGCTGCAAACTCACTGTGTGCACAGCACCCATCTGGGCCCACGATGTTGTTCCAATGGGATTTGTGGGCAAAGGGAACTGACACACATGCTGATGCTCATGCTTCTAGCTGTGCCATGAGTAATAAAGTCCTTTGTCTCTGGCCCAGGAGTCTCATGTCTTCTGCCAGCTCCCATGAAATAATAACTAGTTAATTTATTAGCTTGTCTATAGGTTAAAATCAAATATCACTTCTAACACTTCTCAATTTGACTGTGCTGGGTCTAGGTCTATGGATTTTGGATTACCTGGGTACTTTGTTGACTTGACATAAAAGGCACTTACTGCTTATTTGCTTAGGACTGTATGCTATAATAGAGGTTGCTATTTTATTGTCTTGGGGCTAAGCTACAGCAGCTGGTATTTGGCTTAGATTTTTGTTATTGTTTCTTTATACATAGAAAGGAAAAATCATTGATTGTATTGAATTGACATCATTCTCCAAGTGTAACTCTTGATTGTACGTGGAGGGAGAAACTGGTGACTATCAATCTGTACATTGAGGGAAGGGAAATAGAACTGAGCCTGTATGTAGGATTTATGAACCAACAACATATAGGATGTGTATTTTAAAGGCATATTTAAAATGCATCTGTACTGTGCATATAGAGAACATGTTACTAGGATGTATCTACCTGGGCCACATGAGAGATGATGCTTTGTTTTCTGAGAATTAGAATTCTAGCTCAAGAAATAGGTTTCTCTTTTGCTCTCTAGGTGTGATCAAGTGCCTCATCTGTTATATGGGTTTCTTTTCTATCAGAACATCTAGGAAATAAAACACACTCTCTTTGAGGTAGAATGTATGTATGGATGAATTTGTAGATATGATTTGATGATGCATATATTTGTGAATAGACATGGCCATGAGCTGGACTTGCTTAAGTGAGCATATAGAAATTATCCAAATGGATGCTGTTCCCTTACATTTATCACCTTGGAAGTCTATATGTTATTCTGAAGTTATTGCCAATATCATTTTCAAACTTTCCTATTGCTCCTTTTATGGGGATGCATTAAGAGTTTGAGGTTCAGTGGTGGTCAACCTTTGTGCTTTTTACAAACAATTCTGTGAGCAAAGCATGAGATCAAATGGGGTGAGAAATGAAGACATACAAAGCAGTAAATTGATTTTCCTGAGTGATTTGCAAATGGACCCCAAAGGCTATTGCCAAACAAACTTCAGAAATGCTTTAGATAATGGCAATTTCCTAGGATATGGCTTTCCAAAGTGTCAACTATGAAGGGTCCAATGAATGTGTTCATCCTATTACACTTAGCTTTGTGACTGAGTGGTACCAGCATGTGAATGTGTGGGACCGTGAGTATGTGCTTCATGGTCAACTGTACAGTTTGATTAGAATTGGTCCCAACCACTTGACTTTTACTATTCAACGTATTGCTTCAAGCTCTGTGAGAAGCCAGTTCCTCAAATAGCAGTGTAACTTTTTTATGACTGGTGATATGTTCTCAAAATTCTACCGTGTTTCTGGAGACATGGCTTGTTTTCCACTTTCATGATTATAAAGGAGGTGCAGGGACATTGGACATCATCTGGTCCAATGTTTTCCAAGTTTAAGTCATTTTGTGTCATGATTTTTCAATATTTATGCTGACTGTGTTATTTATTTTCTTGAAAATAGCTCACTTGAAAACATCATAAATTTATTTAAAAAGGAAACTTCGTATTACTACTATAAATGAAAAAACACTTGACATGAATATAAGATAACATTATTTTATTTAAGTGTATTTATGGTTATTAAATTCTAACTAATATTGATTCTCTGAACCTGAGTTCTGCTTTATGCTTGCTAATAAGGGAGATTAGTAAGTGCTGGAGAGGTGTTATTTTTGTTGTTTGTTTGTTTGTTTTCATGGTATAACTTTTTCCTTCTTTTCTTTTATCCTACCTGTCTTTACATTTAAGGCAATATCTTGTTAACCACCTGGAGAGATGTTAAAAACATAGTAAGTCTGTGGTGGATTATTGCCCCTGAATCTGTTTATGCCTGCCTGCATTCATACTTCTGGGCTGAGTCCCCTCCGCCACTGAGTCTGGTCTTGGCCATGTAACTTGCTTTGACCAATGGGCAATAGCAAATGTCATGCTAGGAGTGGTTTGAAAAGTGCTTGCACATTGGGGCTTTCCTTCTCTTGCTGTTCTTGGAACATTTCACTTGCACATGAACAAGCCCAGGCTAGCCTGCTGGATGATGAGAGAGACATAATCCAGTTGTCCTATCACTCTAGGCAACAGCCAACCAATGACCAGACATGTGACGAGCCATCCCTACTTAATCTGCCAGGTACCATAGTGAGCTCAGCCAATGTCGGCTGAGCCTGGCCCAGGTCAGCAGAATCAATAGACCCACGAACATGAGAACATTAATAAATTATTACTGTGCCACTAACACATTTCAGGGTGACTTGTTAATTCAGCAAAAGTTAACTTAGACCCTAAGCAAAGATTTATGCCAGGCAATTCATAGCATAAAAATTCAGTACAGTTTCTTCAGTGTTGGTTTTGGGTATAACCACCTGGTCCACACTTAATGATACACAACTCATACTTCGAGAACACTGATCCAGTCCAGACCACACCCTTTAGATTTAACAATGGAAGGCTCAGAGAGAGGTGAAGAGAATTTTTTAGACTTCATACTCAGCTAGTGACAAAGACGATACCACACAACAGGTTTTATGTGTGTAATCTGAATTTTGTTTCCAGAGCATTTTGCTGCCTTCAGGATTGGTGTGTTTAATTGTACTAAAGTGATGAGAAGGATTTTAGGGAGTTACTTTGTCAGCTTATGTTATCTTTATCCTCTCATGAAGGGAGCAAAAATCAAGCTAACCCACAGAAATGAAAAAATATTTTAAAAAATTTGGATTATCTTGTGTTATAGATTGAATTATACTCCCCTGCCCCAAAGATACACTGAAATCCTAACCCTCAATACCTGTGAATGTGACCTTATTTAGCAATAGGATCTTTATAGATATAATCAAGTTAAGAAGAGGTCATGCTTGATTAGGGTGAGCCCTAAACCCAATGTAGAGAGATTTGGACACAGAGACATACACAGAGGGAAGGTAGCCCTATGAAGATGGAGACAGAGATTAGAATTATCCTGCCACAAACCAAGGAATGCCAAGGACTTCTGGCAACCACCAGAAACTAGGAAGAGGCAAGAGAGGCCTCTTCCCTAGAACCTTCAAAGAAAATATGGCTCTTCCTTGATTTCTAGTCTTTGGAACTGTGAGAAAATAAATTTCTGTTGTTTTAAGCCACCCAGTTTGCGGTACTTTGTTATAGCAGTCCTAGGAAACTAACGCATCTTGCTTGTTCACTTTCATTTGGAATAATATTCTACCTAAATTACACCCTAAATAATATGGGAAATAGAGAAATTGACAAATTGGGAGGGCCAGGGAACCAAAAACAAAACCCATCCCTGCCCGTCCCCTAGAAATAGGCTACCAAACAGAAAATGCCTGCGCGGCTAGCTGAGAACTGAGTGTGTGCAGAGAGAGCAGGGAAGGTGTGTCTTAGGTTTCTTTCCATCAACAAAGGAGGCAATTGGACCACCACGTTCCCTTTGGGCCACTCTGTCTCAGACCTTGTGCAGCACAGCAAGTCTATCAGGCATGACCTTTTCCAGAGTTCATTAAAAAAATGTAGAAATTCAGTCTTCACGGGGGAGTTAACACTCACCAGAGAATTCTCTGTAAATTCATTTTATTGGGGGCACGACAAACATCAATGTCTTCCGTTGGTGAAACCATCTTCTAGGAGTGAAGACGGACACACCCAGAGTTGATGTTACCTCTCTCCTTCCTCCTAATTGTGTTGTGATCCCACTGCAGGTTGGGGTTGGGATCACAACCTTCTATCCAGCAGTAAGTGATGCTGGTGCTCAGTGAATTACCACCTCTGCTCTTTGCGCAGTCAGCAGCACCTCATTGTCTTGGTGGTGTTAGTCATAATCCATTTAGAGTCCTGTGCATTTTGAAATCCTTATTCTTGCTGCATCAAAGTGTTAAGTGGGATGGGGGTGCAGGGCGGCTGAACCAAGGCAATTTGCTTGGCTTCTGAAAACCTCTTCCAGATAATAAAAGTGCGCCACTATGGGGACCCCAATTTGTCTGATTACCTTTTTGTGACAGATGCTAGGGTCATATCCTGAGACTTTTATATTTGTAGCTCTCATTTGGTTAATTCTATTAGTGGCTTATTCCAGACATGAAAGTAATTTGCTATAAAAACAACCGTTATCTCAAGAGGATAATCCCAAGGCCTCCTTTCCTTCTGAACCTCATGTCAACAGCAGAGTCTGAGTGCTCAGACTGAGAACACTGCTTTGCATTCGTTGTCTCCTACCCACTCACCTCTTCAGTGTTTGGGAAATAATGCCTTATGGTAACGAAGAAAAGGAGCCCTTTATTAACACAGGGGATGGAATGAATTTGAAAGTATCCCTGAAACTGGATGTGGATGGTACAACCAAGTCTGATGCCAACCCTGAAAATTTGGTGGGTGAGATCATCATCAACCCCCAGCAGCCTCAGAATAACCTTTCACCCCTTCTTTAAGTGCTAATTTGTTGGGGCCACCAATGTACTTCATCTGCTAAGCTACGTTTCCTAGTTTCCCTGCAGCTTGGTGGCTATGTGACACAGTTCTGGCCAGTGACATGTAATTAGAAGTCTGCTGAGGATTTCTGGGAAAATTTTGCTTTCTTAATATAGGCATCTTTTTTTCCTCTTTCTGGCCCCACTCTCTCCCCTCTGGCCTGGAATGCCTATGAAACGTCTGGAGCTGGAGCAATCATCTTGTGACCCTGCAGGAAAGGCCAAGAGAGTTGCAGAGACCTTGCCCTGATGTATTCAGCTACCAAACTAATGCCAGGAACCTTCTACCTCTGGACTTCTTTCATGAGAAAAGACAATTCCATTCTATCCCTATCACTATTACGTGGGCATTCTGTTATGTGCAACCATGTTTGATCTCTGGGTGATACACGGTTTCCAAGAGTCCAGTGTGCTCCCGATGTCTTGGGTTAAAGAGTTATCTGGAGCTGGAAGGAAATATAAGTAGGGCAGGGAGGGGAAGCCCAGCAGAGCAGAGATCCCTGGTGTTCCCCATGTGCATTGCAGACTGGGCCTCTTCTCATATTCTCAGTTCACCCTGTGGCTTAGGGTCTTATTAAGGTTTCCATGCCCTTTGGGGAATTGCATTGAACTAACAACTGCTTTGTTCATTTCCTTACTTATTTTCCATTGCTTGAGAGAAAAAGGAAGCTCTGACTGAGATAATGATATCCTAGTGTCCCTTAGGAAATAACTGTGTACATTTAAGTGAATTGGGAATGGGCAGGATACATTTTTGGAAATTAAAAATGTCATTTTGTACACAAGAAGTCATTCTGATTAAGGGCAAACCTACTCACAAAAAGCAGAAATGTGACTGGACTAGATCATCTTTTTTACCTACACTCTTTAAAAAAATTTGTTTCAGAATGTTCAAGTAATTATTTACCACTGCAATCTGTAGATCAGGAGTCTACTAGCATCTCATGAAATAGTTCTGCTGGGATGTGGGGGGCAGAGTGTCGGTAGGGTCACTACGGCATGATGGGAAGCTCTGCACTTGCTCCTGGCTTTGGTGGGTTGTCGCTGTGGAACCCTCTCATGGCCTTGGAGCCAGACTTAGGGGAAAGATAGCTGGTGTGGACAGGCTCCAGTGGGGCAGAGGCAGAGGAACAAGCCTCTTTATGGAGGAGAGCAGGGAACGCCACTCTGGATTCACTCCCACCATCTCTCTGTTAGGCCCAGGGACTTCTTGCTTACTTTTTATTGCTCTGGCTGTTCTCTTTACACAGCTTGACATGAAATATACTTCCTTAGACAGCAAGTGGGAGGCAGGGCAGTGTAATGATTCAGAACCCAGTCCCAAGTACTTGGAACAACTGGCTTTTGCCTTAGTTCTGCCATTTACATGCTGGCTAAACTTAGGTAAGTTACTTAGAATCTCTGAGCCTTGGTTTCCCCATCTATGAAATTAGTTAATAGTATTTACCATTGCTGTATAACAAACAAACACAAAATCTTAGTGGTCCCAACAATAAGCATTTATTTCCTGCTCACAGGTGGCTGGTCCACTGGGGCACACTTCCTCAGACTGCAGAGAGGGGAGCCTTGGATGCAGGTTGTGGGTCTGGTCCATGTGGGTTGCTCTGGGGCCCAGGCTGGAGGGCAGTGGCTTCTGGAGCCAGCTCTTCTCCTGGTGGAGCTCTGAAGCTTCCAGGTTTCCAGCTCACGTTCTGTTACTTCTGCATTCATTCCATTGGCTGAAGCAAGTTGCATTGCCAAGTCCCACATCTATGAAGTGGGAAATAAGTATATTTGGGCTATGGAGGGAGGTAGAGAGTGAATATTTACTCAACAATAGTCTAATTACCACTCCCAGTGGAAACAGATGCTTTGGAGACTTAATGAGATAATGATGAGAGGCATTTAGCATGGAGCCATGCACATAGTAAGCACTCATTAAACGTAACTGTTCTTTCTGCTGCTGCTGTTGCTGCTGCGCTATTACAGCTACACTCCTATCCTTGGCATGGAGAGATGGGGCTCTGGAGAGGAACATGTGTAAGCAGGCTGAGTGCCATTCAAGGCCTTGCTGGCATGGAGAATCAAAGGTCCATCCTTTGACCCTGTCATGTGATGTTCTTCCCTTTGACCTCATATTGGTCCACGGAAGTTTCTGAAAACTTTAGGCCATTATACATCCTATTATATTTAAAGCATGTTCATGCTCATTCTCATTTGACCCTCTCAATTATCCTGTGAACTAAACTCAGAAGTATTGCCACTGTCCTTTTATGGAGAAGGGAACAGATTGGGTGGGACCCAGGTGACCAATGTCTAGAGCTCAAACAGCAAAGTGTCATTTTCATGACAAGGGAATGAGTAGAGGTTTGTAGAAATCAAACACTGAAACATCAGTATTTATTTCTTCATCCATTCATTTACTTGTTTAGCAAAGCAGATGTTTATGGAGTCACTGTTATGTGCCCCGTGAGCACGTAACACATGAGCACATTGTGGTGTGTGCCTTAGATATGTCCTGCAAGGAGTGGGGGCTCAGCAGACTCTGGAAATTCCAGGTCACCTGGAGTTCAGATATTGGCAAGGAGCTGGCAGTGAGGGTGGAGTCAGGAAGCCTGAGCCTGCCCATGGCTTCTGCATCACTCAGTGCTATGTGTCCTCCATCAGCCACGTGCTGTCTCCTCCAACGTCTCCTTAGAGCACCCACTGGGTCTAACTAAACTACTCTTTCAGGATGCATTGGGGAAGTTCAGGGCCCCAAGAGGGGTCTCAGACATCTCCAGTTCCTCAGGCCCACACATGGACCTACTTGGACTTGTACATCAACCCCTACCCTAATGAGCACCCTGTGATGATGGGGAGGCAGGGTCTGACACCTGGAGCTGAGGGTGGGGAGACTGGGCGGCTGCGCTGACTCTGCAGCCAGTTGCGAGCTTGGGAGGCTCCCTACCCACGCTGCCTTCCCACTCCCTGCCATTGTCGGAACTAACTTAGGGTATATTGGGTGGAGATGGTGTTGATAAATTAGTTCCTTATTCTCAAACCTTAGCTAAATCTCGTAACAACTTAAACCTATGAGGTAGACGGGGACCATTTATCTCCATTTTACAGATGAAGAAACAGGCTCAGAGAGAGCAAGTGACTCTGCTGTTCTGCTAGAATCCCAGCTGACCTTATAGATCTTTTCTAGTTTTCAGATTCCATAGCACGTTTATTTTCAAAAATTTCAGGATATTATGGGGGTATAAATGTTTTGATTACATGATTTGCTTTTGTGCAGTTTGAGTCAAAGTTATAAGTGTGCCCATCTCCAAGATAGTGTGCACTGTACCTGTTACATGCGAATTTATCCGTCCCCTCCTCCCCCCTGTCCCCTGCTTGGTTTCCACTGAATTTTACTACCAACGTTGAGTACACTACCATGTGTGTACACTGGAGTTGATCGGTTAGTTCCAATTTAATAGTGAGTACATGTGGTGTTTGTTTTTCCATTCTTGCAATACTTTGTTTAGAAGAATGGTCTCCAGGTCCATCCAGGTTGTTACAAAAGATATTCTATAACATGTTTTGATTCTCGAGCACTTACTATGTGTTGTCCTTGCAATGCCCTGAGTTTGCTGCATTTACCTGTGTAAATTTATCTGTGCGAGGAGGCCTGAGCTAGGAGCAAACAAGGAATGAGAACTTTCTTCCTCCCAGGGAATCCTGATCATCTCTCACAGGCTCCCTCCCACCTCCAGAATCCTGGATTTTGCAGGGGAAGGAAGGACCCATTCAGGACCTAAGCCCATTGCAGCCATCCATGTCCTGGGCTGGCCCGGACTCACAGAGCATGGCCGTTCTGTGCTGGGGTGGGCACTCTTACGTCTCCACCAGGCCTGGCCCCGTGGCTTTTGGTCATTTTTGGCCTTGGCCTGCTGTGGACCTGAGGTCTTTGCTTGCTTTGTCAGTCTCCCGCCTGCCCTTTTGTCGAAAGTCCTGACTTCAGAGGTTCAGGAGCTTTCACAGGTAGCAAAGGTATCTGGGATGTCTGGCGTCTCCACTCTATGCAAACACTCCACCGAGGGCTTTCTGCTGTTTGCTCTGAGTGAACTTAATCCCCATACTCCTGTGACATAGGTTGTGTTCTCTTTATTTTACAGACAAGAAAGCTATAAAGCTGGGAAAGGCTAATTATCTTTCTCAGGATGACATAGCTGGTAAATGAAACTCACTGCTTCCATCCCATAATCTTGCCTCATAAATAATAGCTGCCAAGATGGGTCAGGGTTTCTTATGCATTATTTGCAATCCTCCAGACAACTCTGCTTTCTCATTGCCTTTAACTATCAGGTGATGGAATTGAGGCACAGAGAAGTTAAGCGACTTGTCCTAGGTCACACAGCTAATAAATTAGTTATGAGGTTCAAGCATGGTGCTGTCAGACTCCCAGACTTCTCTCTTATCCCCTTTCTCTCTAGGATCTCTTGGACTTCATTAATGTTCCCATTGAGCCCTTCCCAACTATCTACATGTAGTAGAAGTCTTGTTAAAAGAACATCAAGAATGGAGGTGACAGGGAAAATATATCTCATGTGTAGGGGAGCCTGCATGTGTGGTGAGCAGGAGGAGACGGTGGGAAGTGAAACCTCATCCCCAGTCTTGGTGGTTCATGGGCTGATTGAAGAATGTGTGACCTTCTTGCCCCTCCTTTCTCAGCATCTCCTGTTGGCACCACCTCTTTTTCTAGCCTGTGAATGCCTGAGTCTTTGGTCAACGGCTGTCACTCCAGGCATTGACTCTCCTCTGTCTGGGCCTTTCTGACATCTCAAACCATGTGAGAGTCTGCCTTAGTGAGGGAAGTCCCCAGGCACCAGGAAGTGAATCAGGGTCCTATCTGGACCCCAGCCCAAGCCTAGAATATGCTGCCAAATGGAGATCACTGGAAAAGGGTATTAGCTCATTGCAACCTTTAGCACCATTGCTGTGGTTTCTTTCCTGCCTTGGAAAAAACTACCTATTTTTTTCTGATGACTCCCCAACTCCCTTACATAAACCCAGCTGCTCAGGGCCAAAATCTATTAGGGCAAAACATACCCAGCTCACCCTGGGCTAGGAGAACTGCTAGACATTGTACATCTCTTCTAATCTGATTACATTTCCAGTCCAAGCCACCTTCATTTCTCACCTCCTAATTGATTTCCCTGCTTCCACCCCTCCAATTTAGCCTTTGCTCAGCAGCTACCCTGATCCTTCTAAATTGTGAATCTGATCATGTCACTCCTTGGCTCAAGGTCCCCTAATGGCTTCTCATGTTCTTCTGAGAAAAGCCAAAGTCCGTATAGCGGCCTCTAGTGATCCAGGGCAGGGGCCGGCACATTTTTTTCCTGTAATGGGCCAGAGAGTGAATGTTGTTGGCTTTGCAGGCCATCAGTGTCTGTATCAGCTGCTCAACTCAGCTGCAGTGGGAAAGTAGCCACAGACAATATGGGAATGGGGATGGCTGTGTCCCAACAAAATTTTATTTACCAGAGTGGGGGATAGTTTGGATTTGGCCCATGGGCTGCGGTTTGCTGACTTCTGCTCTAGGTGCTTGGCCCTTTTTGCCTTCTGCCCTTGCCCTCTGCTTCTGCCCCACTGATGTCTGTAAACACGCCAAGCCTTTGCCTGGGGCTTTGTGTCAGCTGTTCAGTCTAGAACTTTCTTCCCCTATGTCTGAGTGGCTCATTTTCTCATTCCCTTCAGGCCTCTGCTTAAATGTCAGTACCATAGAGCCCTCCCCGAACAGCTTATTTGAAATAACAATGCTTCTCATTTTCTTAGCAGCCCCTTCCTCTTTACTCTGCTTAATTTTGCTCTATAGTCCTTGCTACCTTACTCTATAGTCCTTGCCTGACATATTTATTTATTGAATGAATAAATGATTCCTTCAGCAAATATTACTGAGTGCCTCCTTAATGCCAGGCAACTCTGTAGGTGCTGGAATCTCATACAGGGACAAAGGTTCTTGCCATCAATGGACTTTGGACAATTGGACATCAAATCCCAAGGGAGAAGACAGACAACAAAAGCAGTAAAAAAAGAAAAAGTGAACGTGGTGGGTGGAGATAAGCGCTACAGAGAAAATTAGGCTGGGAGAAGGGACAGGTTGAGGGGGCTCGCGTCTCTCTGTCATTATTTGTCTTCTCCTGGCATCATGGCTAAGGTTGCCGCGGTGACGTTGTTAGCTCCGGTTGCTCAGCTGAGAGGCTGACATTGCAGCTGGAGCGGCTGCCAAAATCTCGGCGCCAACAGGGGGCGCCACAGACTGGGGAGAACCGGCGGTGCAAAGAGGTGTGATCGAGGCAGGGCGGCCAAGCTTCTGAGCAGGGTGGAAAGGGAGGTGGAGGCTGCAGCGAAGGGACTGGGAAGCTGGAAGCTGTGGGATGTAACAGGATCTGAACACAACTGCCTGCGCCACCAGTGTTTTTCATGGAGCGCTGCCTAAACGACAAGGCAGTATGGAACAATGCACTTCTAAGTCAGATGCTTAATAAATCAGCCGGGCATGCGTTATTATGTCGCAACAGAGCCCTTGTTGTGTCCTAATGCTCAACGATACCGCACGGAACCTGCGTCGGGCTTTCTGTCTTCTCTGGTGTGTGGCAGGAACTGGCCCAGCTATAATCGCCGCGTGTGGGGATGGATTCATTTGTGTCTTGGCAGAGCGACTGCCTCTGATTGGCATTTAGATAGAAGGGGGCTTAGGTAGAATGGCAGGTCAGAGAACTCTACACCTTGAAAGAGACCTGAGAGGCCATCCTGGTCCAACCTGCTCAGGCTACAGATGGGAAAAATGAGGAAGTTACTTGCCCACGGTCATAGGATCAGTGGGACTTGGGGCCGCAAGTCGGTCTACAGATTCTGAGTCGGGTACTCACTTTACCATCCCAGGTTCTCAGGACAGCCACCGCTGCCCTTGCTACGCCTGCAGCGGGTGCACAGACAGTGATATCCCCCTGCCCTCTGACTCTGAAGCTGACGACTGACCGGAAGAAGCTGTGCCTCATTTACTTGGACACAAATGGACAACCAGTTAAAACAACAACTGACTTCCATATTTTATGGATCTCGAGGGACTCAGTGAACTCGTGCTCCTAGATTAAAGGAAAGAGGAAAACCATACCCTTCTTGCTGAACTGTGCTGCCTGCTGGTTCCTGAGCACACCCTGGAGTTCTTTGGAATGGAGACAGCCTTGCAGGACAGCTGGAGAACATTATCACTTGAAGGCTGGCATTCTGGCTTTTATATGTGATTTACATAGATCCGCATACTGTATACTCTAGGCATTGTTTTCTCTTTCATTCCGTCTTCACAGCCTCCATTCTCCAAGCTCATTTGGTATTTTGACTTCCTCAGCTCGGTTGGGTGAGATGAGGGTTGCCTGAAGTTTGATCTGGAGAATCATCTGGAAGTTCCACCTCAGAGGAGGGAGCCTGGGGGGAGAGAGTAGCTGCAGGTCAGTGATGTGTCAGTCCCATGGCCATCAGCTCCCATAAGGTTCCACAGTAAGGTCTGCTTATTGCAGTCCTCATCTGTCTCTCCTGTCCAGGGATAGCTGTGTTGGTAAGTTTCCATGGTAGCCCACGCTATCAGAGTGACTCTATATGTGAGGGGTAAAGTGGCAACCTCAGGATGCCATGGGAGAGATGGCCAGCTTTTAGGCACCTAGGTCAGGCCTAGATGATGAAAAATGCAAACTAAAACCACAGTGAGATTCTACTACCTTAATGGGTTAAAACGACTGATAATATTATGAGTTGACAAGAATGTACATCAAGTAGAATTCTCATATATAGCTGGTAGGAGTGTAAGTTGGTACAGTCACTTTAGAAAATCACCTTCTGGAGGTACATATATGCCTCTCCTATGACCCAGCCATTCTACTCCAAGGTCTTTCACTAAGAGAAGAGAGCACACATGTCCACCAGAACACTGTACAAGAATGTTCATAGCAGCTTCATTCATGGCAGTAACATGTTGGGAATTACCCAAGTGGATAAGTAAATTGGATAAACTCACACAGTGGAATAGTGCATGGCAACAAAAAGAACTTCTTATACATGCAACACCATGGATCAATCTCATGGATATACTGTGCAGCACAAGAAAACAGACACAAAAGAGTCTATGCTGTAGCATTTCATCTATGTGAAGTTCAAGAATAGGCAAACCTAGTCTATGGTGATAGAAGTCAGAGTTATGGTGACCTCTGGGGAAGGGAATAGACTAGGAAGGGGCATGCAGGAGACTTTGGGGGTAACGAAAATGTCACATCAATATGTAAAAATTCATTCTTTCACTTAAGGTTTGTGCATTTTACAGTGTGTCTGTTATAACTCAATAAAACTGAAGGAGAAAAAAAGGGACTCAGCTGAGAAAGCCTCCAGGTTATTACGGTAACGTGTCCCACATCTCTGACTTCCAGGATGTGGCTTCTATTTCCAGACTCCTGATACCAGCTTGCTTTATAGACTGTGCTCTTCAGCATTTCCTGATAACAATAGCTTTGCTATTTGCCTACTTGCTTGATGCTCAAACATGCCCTAAGTCTGTCACCAGCCTCTGATATTTGTACAATATATGCACACCTTCAGGTCTGCCCAATGTCAAGTTGAGCTGATGCTGTCAGAGTTTGCTTGCAACAGAACAGCTCTTTTGTGGCCTGCCCTCCCCACACTCCAGCCCTTTAGTCCAACACTTGGTACTCAGGATGAGGTGGACCCAGGAATGCCTTGTACCATATCCTCCATCAGCTGGCCACAGCTGCCACAGATTCCAAGGGGCCCCTATAGAGGGAACACTTTGGGCACAGTGTAAAGTCTGTTCCTGGTTGGGGAATAAACCCTGGGGGGCCTCAGTGAGGGGGACTGCATAGAGCAGATTTAAGGCCTAGAATAAAAATAGATCTTCTTGCATCCTCTACTCTAGGCCAGGAAGAGCAAATACTTCACATATGGACTAACCTGTCCTCCTCTGGCTCCTTCCTGTCCCAGAGCAGAGATTAATATAATCATTCAGAGCACTTTTCTAAAGAGCCTGGATGGAAAAGCATTGCAAGAAACGCACAAGAGACAAAGTAGGTGCTTAAGTCTCTAAGGAAGAGCTGTTCTCTTAAGGCAAGTGCAGGTCTATCTTAGGCCAGCTGCAAAGGAGGTAAGAGAGATGAAAGTTCTAGGTCTGGTTCCCTAGAAGTAGACGCTAAAAGGAAGATAGCCTGCAAGAGGCTCATGAATGACATGCTCCCAGGTCAAGGAAAGGGTTGAAGGCAAGCAAGGGTGCAATCCCAGGCGAAGGCCCCACAGGTGACTTCACTCTGATGAGTAGGTGAGCTCTGCAGTGCAGGCTACACTCCGAGGAAACTGGGGATCCCTGCTGCACACCTTCACACCTGTCTGCCCTTGGTGCAGGGCCTCCTAGGGAGAAGCAAATTCCCAGGAACTCCTGTCTATGTGTGTGTGGGAAGGGCTCCAGGGGCCTGAGGGCATTCCTCCGAAGAGTTGTGTGTGGGTGTGGGAAGCCAAGGCTCACCCGAACTGGGAAACAGTAAAATACCAACATTTTCCACTCCTAAAGGCAATTCAAAAACACGAAACCAACCAGAAAGATGCTATGCCTGGCTTAGTGGTCTCTAATCCTTCCCAACTCTGGAAAGGAGAGGAGAAGAAAGAGGAAGGAGCTTGAGCTCCTCGTGGCCCATCCCAACCTGACCCCCCCACTGCAGTTGTCCTGAGTGGATGGACAAGGGAGGAAGGGGTTGGGGATGCTGCCTGTTGCTGCCACCATGCCACGAGCATGCAGGGACCACCCGGGAGAGGCTGCCGGCTCCTCGCGCTCACACAAGAGCTGCTGGAATGGCGATCACTTCTGTCTTCACAGCACCGTGCAGTTGCAGAGTCCTTTTGTGGGCTTGACTGTATTTTTGCTCTCTGCAAGGTAGGCAGAGACTTGTTTCCACCAGCCCCGTGATATAAAGGGCCAGTGCTCTCTCCAGCACACTTCTTTGTGCTGCTTCTCCAATTAGTTCTATTTTTGTCTGGACTGACCCCGATTGTACATATTCGCAGCTGAACTGGGGAGGGTGAGGAGCCCGTGTTCATTCCCCACCTTTAAATGCTCCTCTCCTTGCTCTAGGTAATAGAATGATTTCTTTTTCTTTTGTTCAAAAGGATTTGGACTCTGGACACCTGGTCCAAGTGTTGGCTCAGCACCTGCTAGCTATTAAAATTCTTTACCCTCTCTGGGCCTCAGTTTCCTCATTTGTAGTGTAAAGAGGTTGGCCAGTCCTCGCTCTGAAATCGTGAGCACACATGGCTCCAGGTTATGGGAATTGTTTCTTTGTTCGTTAGGAACAAAGCACAGGACTTATATTTTAAAGGTTGCTACTATATTTTGGCTTCAATATCTTAATTTTTAGGTACCATTTTTCTTTAAGAGGAGAGAGCTGGCTGGTGTAAGGAGACCTGCTTTTTTCTTTCTTTCTTTCTTTCTTTTTTTTTTTTTTTTTTAAACATTAAAGCCCCTGTCTTCAGGGAAGAAGAGGCTGTTGGATGTGTTTTGAATGTTTCAAATCAAAGCCTGCCAAAGGATGGAGAGCTATAGGTTTCAATAAGCACCTTCTTTCAGTAATTTTAAGAATTTCACTTATGAGGATAATGAAATCTTCAGAAACCCTAGGAGATATACCAGAAAAAAATATGACTCATCAGTGGAATTTTCCTAAATACTCTTTCCCTCTGCTCCATTCGTCCATCAGGAGGGTCTCTTCTGCAGATTCTGAAGATGTCTGCAGTCTAACTGGATCATCTGGAAGCTGGAGTACCCACCCCCACCCTTGCACCCCGCCCCTCACCGGCATCCAGGCCCACTGTTGAAAGCCCTGACTTCTGGGGCCTGGGCTGCCATCATTTCTTGGGGTGTCATGTTGTGGCGGATGTTCCCGTTGGAAGTCCAGGCCATCCATGGCAAATGCTTGTTTTCCTGCACCCGTTTCCTCCCAGTGTTGTTTTAATAAAAACAAATATACAAATGCACCATTTCTGTGACTTCTTTTAGATGCAGAATCTGCACCATGGGGTTTACAGGCCTCCCTCGGATGTGAAATGCCCTGAGGTCTGTGTGTGCAGGCCCCAATGTGTCGCTTGTGCTCTGCTCGTAGGCAGCAGAGACGGGTATTCCCTTTTATAGGTTTTCTTGACATGTTGCCAAAACTCATTCCAAGCTATTTAAAGATTAAGAAATACATTTTTGAGAACTTGATTTGATGTAATTTCAGGAAAAGACACATACGTTTACAAAAGATGATGTAAAATCCTAAAAGACCCAGTTGAAAGAACGAGTGGATGTTTAATTAAAAGCAGGGGGAGTAAATGGATTCTGCACATTTTCGAGGATCAAGTTACCTGGAAAGAAAGAAAAATTGTGGGATGGGTATAATATAAACAAAAAGGGGAGTCTCGCATGAAGACTTTAAGAAATTAAAATCAAAAGGGACTCTTCAAAAAGAGTGTCCATCTTGGGTATTAACCTCCAACATTGAAATGAAAACAATTTTGAGAAGCTGAAAAAAAAAAGCCCACATTTGGGCAGGCTTCAGATCTCTCGTGCCGCAGCTTTCTGCGGGAAGCTGTGGGTTCCCATCACTTGCTTGCTGGGTCTAAAACACTCTCTGCCATGTGCATCTAGGATTTCTCACCAGCTCTCCAAAGCCACGCTGCCTCGAAAGAAGAGGCCCCTGTGCTGGTCTTGGACGTGAGGCCATCCCAGCTGGTGAATCCAGCGTGATGGTTAGGAAACACGGAGCAGTAACCGGGAGACTTAGGTTCTGCTCATGTTTCTGTTTCTCACTCACTGCGTGACTCGGGAAGAGATTAGTTTCTTTCTCTGACACTCAATTCTCTCACTATAAACAAGACTCTGTTCAGTGCTGTCCAAAGGGAATTTCTGCTGCGATAGAAATGTTCTCATATCTGTGTCTTCCCATGAATTAGCTGCTAGCCAGTGGCTGTTGAGTCCTGGAAAAGTGGCTAGTGTGTCTCAGGAATACAATTTGATTTAATTTCAAATTAATTTCTTTTCTTTTTTTTCTTTGGAGACAGGATCTCTCTTGTTCACCCAGGCTGGAGTGCAGTGGTGCGACCATAGCTCACTGTAGCCTTGAACTCCTGGGCTTAAGCCATCCTCTTGCATCAGCCTCCCGAATATCTGGGACTACAGGTGCACACCACCACACCTGGATAATTTTTTAATTTTTTTGTAGAGATGGAGGCCCTGCTCTGTTGCCCAGGCTGGTCTTTATCTCCTGGGCTCAAGCCATCCTCCTGCCTCCCAAAGTGCTTGTATTATAGGCACGAGCCACTGTGCCACCCTCAATTAATTTTGATTTATACTTAAATAGTCACATGTAGCTAGTGGCTAACCTATTAATATTGGACAGAGCAGTTTTAGATGTTGCTGAAATCCCTTCGAGTTCTAAAATTTTATAATTCTATATTCTAGTATTCAGGCTTTGTATTGCTAATCAATCACAGACATTCATCAAATTGTTATTCGCATTCATCAAATTGTTATTCGGGGCCTTGCCTGATCAGGCCCACTTCTTATTTCGAAGGAAACAAAGATGAGTGAGGCAAAGTTCTATTCCTAAGGGGCTCACAGTCTTATGAGAGAGAACCATAAACATCTAGAAATTGTAGGCTGTTAAGGGTGGGACTCCTGGGAAGATGGAAAGCAGAGTCGTCCTTTGTTGACATTTGTCACACATGGGTCTTTCACATTTGCTGAGCAGGGATGCACCGTCAGGCAGTTTGTCCAGCCAGGTCTGGCCCACTTTTGCTCCTTAACCTCAAACTAAAAGTAACCTGGACATCCGCCTGCTGCTGAGTCAAAACTTGGTTATTGTTAGCTTCAGGAGCCTTGAAACCCAGCTAGGGTAAATGACCTAAAAGAATGGGACGAGGGATTTAGTGTTTCCTTCAGCAGCGTAAGTGCTGCATGCACCTTGAGGGTGAGACACTGAGTTAGGCATCGAGAGTGCGACTGCATGAGACAGGCACTGTCCTTCCTCTTGGGGAGCTGGTGTGGCATTTTAGGGGAGACAGACAATGCAGAAGTAAATAGAGACAGTGGGTTCAGATAGTGTTAAGAGGATGGTGGCAACTAATAAAAATAATAGTTAAAAAAAGTCATGTAGGACAGCCTGACCAAATCTGCTAGTCTCCAGCTGTGGTCTCTGGGTAGCTGTTGGGATGGGAATAATGAACTTTGAGTGAAAAAAAAAAAAGTGAGTTCCAGGCCTGGCCATGCTGCTCACTTTGGTGTGAGAACTTGATTTGTTCTAGGGATGGAATCATATAACGCGTATGAAAGGGCTTTCTAACCACTTGAGCACGACAGTGGTAAGGTTCTGTTGTTATTGCGCAGGCTCCAAAATCTCCTTGTGGATAGCAATTGACTAGTTGAGCACCTCTGGTTCAGCACCTAGGAGGGAAGAGGAGACCCCCGAGAGGGTCCGGAGATGTCGTGAGGAACATCTGAGGGATGCTGTGGGGCAGGGGACCCCACACAGTCTTCTCCAGGGCCCTTGGCTTCCACTGAGGGGCATCAGCTGCTGAACAGGCTAAGAGGACAGCACGGTGGGACTGACCCTACTTTAGCTAGAACCACCTGATTTTAACCATTTTCTATGTTACACATACTAGCTACAGGTAAAGTCTTACTAAATTTGGCAATTTTTCGTTGAAACTGGCTGGGTGGGTGCTGGGAGTGGGCGGGCTCACCAGGGCAGAGGGTCCAGCAGCACTGGAGGAGCTCAGGCCACACCCCCCCCCTTTACAATTTTGCCTCCTCTTAGGACCAAGTAGGTGTGAAGTTGTGAGACCAGGAGGAACCTGGGAGAATCCCTGGGACAGGATGGGAAAGAGGCAGTGGCTGCCCAGCATCTGAACCTTATTTGCAGAGCACCTACAGTTCCCACCGTGTTGCCTGAGCCTGAAATTCATCTCGTGTTTAAGAACAACTGAAACAGGGACCAACTGGTCACAAATTGCTTTAAATCCTGGGTATAAACCTTGAATCATAGCACATTAGATTGGAAAAGCCCTAAACTCATCTCATCCGCTAACATCCTAATTTAACAGATGAGGAAACAAAGGCCAGAGTGGAAAAGGGACTTGCCTAAGATCCCAGAGTTGGTGGCAGGGCCCCGGAGATCTGGTTCTAGGTCTTCCCACAGAGGCAGAAACTTCAGAAGCAGGAGAGGGTGAGGCTGAGAGGTCCTTCCCAAGCCCACGCTTTCCCTTCCCTGGGATGCCTCGCGTCTGTGTGGCATTGCTGACTAGCAACGTGGATGAAGCTGTTAAGAAATATGAAATGTATTTTCCAGGCACTGTGCTAAGCATTCTACTATACTACCTCATTGGAGTCTTGGTGCTCCATATCTCCCATTTGCCCCTGCGGATCCGCTCGCCCCTCTTCTCCAGTCTGCTCGGTGCCCCACGTGGGATGCATTAAGGGGCTCCTTGCCCGCTGGGTTCTTTCAGTATGGAGACACCAGGGGAGGGAGGAGAGTGAGGACAATGCATTTATTCATGAGGCTCCTTTGCTGTCAGGTTGCTACCAGCTGGCTGCATCCCTGCCCTGCATCGAAAGTCATACTCACTTCATGGAGCTCCCACTTTCTTTGGGTGTGGATACCCGCACTTGTCCTGGTGCTTCTTCGGCCGTGGTAATGGCACCCACTTTTCTAGCCTTGGGGCACTGCACCCTCCCTTGTGGTTTTGCTACATCCTCCACACTCCTTTGTAAACAGTTCTTTTATTAAGCCCTTCTTAGATTATCCGAATTTGAGTGTACTCTCTGTTTCCTGCTGGGGTTCTGATGAATGCACAGCACAGCAACTTCACTAGGGAAGCACTTTTATTACCCCAATCTTGCAGATGAAGAAACTGAGACACAGAAAGGTTAGAAATGTACCCAACGTCTCAGAGCTAAGTGATCTCAGGGGATTGTAGAAGCTTTGCCCTTGAGCGATGCATTACAGAGCAAGTGAGATGGTACATGGATGGGGGGTGGTCCAGAGCTTGACTTCCATCACGGAGAGCTTCCTGACCTCTGTCAAAAGGCCCTCTGTGATCTGGGCTTCCTCATTAGCCCTCCTGTCTATAGCCAGGGCCATGAAGTGCCTGGCAAGCAGCCTGTAAGAGGTGACAGCACGGTGAGGTGCAACAATTTTATTTGTTCTTGGACTTGAGATGAATTGTAGGTGCTTTGCAACTAAGGTTCAGATGCTTGGGCAGCCACTGCCCCTTCCCTATCCTGTCCCAGGGATGCTCCCAGTTTCTTCCTGGTCTCCCAGCTTCACAACTACTTTGTCCATTGAAAGTGGGCAATAAAGTTTGTTGCTGTGGTTACAAAACAGAACAAAACAACAAAAAAAACAAAACCCAAACAAGACGATCCCTAATTAATGAAAGGAGCAGAAATAGTCTCCTGGACGTGGCAGGGCTGACAGCTCCCCCTCGATGATTTCATTAGGTGGTGATGGTTTTGTCGATATGACATGCTGCCCAGAACCACACACAGTCTCCTCTTTCTGTCTGACAACATTTTTTTTCCTCTTTGAGCTGCACGAGCTCAGGCTGGAAGTGACAGAAGCCAGCCTATAGCTCCGCTGACCTACTTCCCCGCCAGCTCTCCAGCCAGCAGCCCACGCATCATCCATTTTAACCAGCTTTTCAAGGTCGGGACTTTTCAATGCAGAGATTGGCTTTTGCTTGACACAAAGCCAGGTACCATCAATTGTCCTGTTTACTAAATTTTCAGTGTTCCCTTTCTTTAGCTGAGTAAAAAGTATGGGTTGGGCTCCTGTTTAGGACAGATAACAAACGCAGTTGCTTTGAGCCTAAATTGGCCACTTGGTCTATACTTCAGATGCTGAAAAAGCAGGTTTTCCACTATTAAGAAGCGCCCGGGCCAGACCAAACGCAAACAGTCAAGGATTCAGGCTGTCCCAGTAGACGGTCACACTCCTCTTTTTTGTGACGCAGACAAATGTATGCTCCACATAAACACAATGTCTTATTTTTCACTTTTATGAAAGAATCGAATGAAACCAGCTCTTCGGAGATAAAAAGCAACTGCTTTGTGTATCTATTACTATACCTTTCATCTCAACAAGCTTTGTGAGAAACTTCCAGCTGGAGGTACATTCTTTTCTGGTTTGATAAAGATAAATTGTATTCAGTAAGAGAAAGAAAGGAAAATTTTCTTGATTATTCTCTAAATACAATGTCGGGGGAAATGTGACTTTTTCCCCCCAATATTCAAAGAAGTTAGTCCCCCCCTTCAAAATGACCCCAAATTTTCTGTGCTGCTCAGCACACTAAAACCGTTTGATCTTAAGAGGAGCTTGTTACATATTGAGTTCTGGGAGCTCATTAGAGAGTAAAGAGAACACATAGCTTTCTCTACTAATATCCACTAATCGACAGTAGGTACAGGCAATATGGTGCAGTGGTTTATGGCACAGACTCTACAGTTTGAGTCTCAGCTATTCTCCTTGTTATTTGCATGAATTTTGGTCCCTCGTTTGTGCCTCAGTTTCCTCATCTGGAGGATAGATAAAATAACAGCACCCTTATAACGTGTGCGAGAGGTAGATATGAGGTGTTTCAAACAGTGCTTGGCATATAGGTAGCTTTTCTTGTAGCCCATTGGGGCTGCCATAACAAAAATACCATAGACTGGGTAATGCATAAACAACAGAAATTTATCGCTCACAGTTCAGGAGGCTGGGAGGACCACAACCCATGTGTAGGCAGATTTGATGTCTGGCTAGGGCCTGTTCCTCACAGATGGTGCTTTCTAGCTGTTTCCTTGTGGCAGAAGGGACCAACAAACTCCCTAGGGCCTCTCTCAATCCTTAATCACTAAGCCCATTCACCTAAACCACCTCCAAAAGGCTATACCTCTTAATACCATTACACTGAGAATTAGATTTTAACATATGAATTTGGGGGACCATAGCAGCTTTTCATGAGTGTTAACAACTATTTACCTCAAGAAGGATAGAAAGTCAGGAAGAAACCTAGCCCCGTGTTGTGTGTGTGCACGTGTGTGTGTGTGTATGAACGCATGTATGTGTGTACGCATGTGGAGTTGAGTTGTTTGCTGGGAGAAGAGAGCCTGGAGACAGGCAGCAAAGGAGGAGAACAAGACGGAAGGCAAGAAGAGACCACGTGTCTCTCAGGTTGCTGTCCTTGCCAAGTAAGCAGAGAAATGTAAGGAATACGTTCCCGAACACAAAGGCAGAAGAACACAGGGCCAAAGCCGTAGATGCAGGGAAAGTAGGAGATATACAGAGGCAGTCACACAAAGAGCAAGGGAGACCGAGAAGCAGGGAAAGAAACCCATTACACACAGAGGCAGAGAGGAAGAGCAGCACGGAGAAAACGTCACCACGAACACACGCGCCATGCCAAGGAGATGACAGGTGTTCTGGGGCTGAAGGTTTGGATACAGCAGGATCAAGATGCTGTTGGGGTCAAATGATAAGCTTCAATTATCTTCATGGTCAAAATAGCAGGATGAAGATCAGGCCCATAAAGTCCCTTACATATGCTTCATAAAGAAAAGTTATTAGTTTTAATAGAACTTTCTTTCAGTGTCGATACTGGCAGAAGAAACCCCTTTCCTGGGTGGAGGACCACTTTCATGTGAACTCACAGATTTTTTTCCTTCCTGAGGTGGGTGAGCTCTGATTCCAGAACCGCTCCATCCACTGACATGTCCCCACTCTTTTGTTTTGCAGATCTGAGATCCACCGAGATTCACAGCAGACAGGTAAGATCTAGTTAATGAATAATATTTTCTCTCCACTTGCAAGCTGGCAAACCTAGGAGTGATTGGAGGAACGGGGCCTGGTGGACAAAGGGATTTGGTCAGAACAGACAGAAATAAAATATCTGTGACTGGGGCACCGTATACTGTGACACTCATACCAAGCAGTGTTTCATTCGGCTGTTTCAAGGTCTTGGAATCCTTCTGGTTTCTTAAATCCCAAGGAAATGGGCTCGAAGACACGGAGAATGTAAACTAGACCTTTGCAATCCCCTTCGGTGATTCTCTAGAAACTTATTTCTGCAGAAGTGCCTTCTGATTGACAAAAGCTCACTTTTATATTCACCGTCTCACCCTGTCAAGGTCTAGTCTAAAATCACCCTCAGAGAATATTGTGCAGTAACTTCTAAAAAGCCCAAATCCTCTCGATTTATGCATTTAATTTATTGTTTTTCTCCGTCAGAGCTTTGCTTTGTATATAACCCAATCTCAATTTTGAGTGCCTCTCGCCTACCACTAAGCCATGATGTTGGAAGGCATTTTTTAATTTAGAGCTTGAAATTCCCTTAGTTTACTTTCAAGTCCCTAGTCCTTTGGAAATCTATATAAAATTTCCCACCCCCTCCCAACCTCCTGTTTTTTACTCCCTTTGGAAGCAGTTAATTAATTTTATTCCTCAAAGATGCTTTGTTTTCTTAAGTAGTTCAGTCTGGCTAGTTTTCCTCTGGGTATCACTTTTTGCTGGCACTTTACACAAACTCATTCAGAAATAGCTCATTGTGGGCCAGTTTTCTCTGTTTGGTAGGACAACTGCTTATGAAGTCGAGGTCTGTAAGCATCACTCAGTTATTCAACAGTCCATGAATGCCTGATTGGGCTGTGTTCTCAGGATAAAAAAGTCTGACCACTGTGAATCCCTGCCCCTATCCCATAAAGGTCCCAGAAGATGTGACTGAAGAGGGGTGGGGTCCTCACAAGCACTTTGGGGGGATTTTATACTGAAAATAGAAAACGTGAGAGTTGGTGAGCAAGACCAAGCTAGTGCCTTTGACAGGGAGTTGAGAGACCAGGAGAATACATTCATCTGTCAAGCCAACAGGACTGTAAGTGGAAGATAGAACCAAGAGTCACTTTCCAGACAAACAGCAGATCAGAATGGGATTAGGGGGAGTTGGTTCCAGGATGCCTGCTGTGAGCTCTGTTGGGGTGTTGACAGCTCAGATTTATGGTCTGGCAGGTATGCAGTGCATGGGATACAGTGCAGGTACACGGTGGCTGGATTAAAGGTATAGGATCTGGAAGGGGTGTGTACCCCACCCACCATCCCTCAGGCCTTGCATGCAATATAAGATGGAATGGGAAGCCCCCATTTCATTCAGTGAAAGAAAGAGGAGTATTCTGGGACCTTCACACTCAATGCTTGATTACTTTGACTTCTCTTCTGGATCATCTTATTTGGGTGAATCTAGGTATTGGAGCTGGAAAAGGTGTCTGATAATCCAGTGTTTCTGTTATTGCTTTCTTCAGCTTCCTGTCTTGGGCTAGAGGTTGAGTCTTGGACTGGAGGCTGGGATGAAGAGGTTTGGAGGAGAACAGAAGTGCAAAAAGGTCAGGACAGCAGGGACTGGTGGTCAGGAAGGTGAATGTGCGTAGACGGTGTGGCTTAGGGTAAAAGCCAACATGGTCATTTTCTGGTATGACTTAAGGTGGGTCCAGGAAGTGCCTGTGGATTTTAGGCATGGGTAGAAGGTAACAACAAAGACATTAAGAAAGACTAGACTAATGGAAGCAGACAGAAGTCCAGTATAGGAGAAGTTTATCATTTTGATGAGTGCCAAATCAGGATCTACCATGATCAAAGTTACACTGTGGCCTTAGAAGGGTGGTAGGTATAAAATCTAAAGTGATGATTTTCAAGGAGTTTTCTGGTTTGAGAGTGAGGGGACCCCCTTTGGTTGTCCCTAGGGGGTATTATATTGATGAGAATTGCATTAGATTCAACATTGTGCCTGGGTCTCAGGGATCTGCTCACCCCCCACACCCTCTACCACTTCCAAAATTCTGTTGTGTTAGACTTCCCCTGTGGCACATGGAGCCAGATGCTGGGTAGAGCTGGGTCTTTTGGAAGAGGAGACTCACTTACACTCAGTCCATTTAGGGGATGCCCAGAATCTCTCAAACCATACCAGGCATGAGTGGGCCTAGACAACCCCTGCCTTTCACACTAAATTACCTTAATCAAGTTCACCTGTGTTTGGACTAAGGCACCATTTTTATGGACAGAAATTCTTGAAGCAGGATGTTTGGCTGTTGCCTTTTGGATAAGAAATCTGCGTAGGAGTTTGAAGGTGTGGCATTAAAAAGAATTTCACCTGATTTGAGATCCAGAAGTAAGAAAGTTGACATTCTGATACAGGCAGATGATATGGGTCATAGAAGACAGATGAGGGATGAGGTGCTTCACCAGGAGAATGTGTCAGAAATGATATTTCTAGGCCTAAGCTGTAAAGAGACCAGCCAGTTTCCCTCTTTGCACTCTGGGGAGTCCTGAGTTGCCATGTCGTAAGAAGAGAGGCACAGCAGTTGGGACTTGGCTGTTTCAGTGTTCCTGCTGAGTCTAGCCTCTTGGTCAGCTCTGACAGGTGCTAGACAGGTGAATGAGCCATCTTGAATGTTCAAGCCCCGCTAATACCCCAGATTGCCTTCAGACACAGCCAATATTACACACAGCCGAAGAATCATCCAGCTGAGCCCAATCAGTGCATAGAATCATGAGATAATAAAATAATTATTGTTATAAGCCTCAAAGATTTGGGGTGGTATATTGTACAGCATTGGGTAACTAAAACAAGAGACGTATCCTTTATAATTTAATCTGTTATAAGGGTTGGCAAACTATGACTCATGGATCAAATCTAGCCAGCTGTCTATTTTTGTAAATAAAGTTTTATTGGAACACAGTTATGTCCATTTGTCTAAGTGTTGCCTATGGCTGCTTTTGCATTACAATGGCAGAGTTGAGTAGTTGCAACAGAAACCATATAGTTTAAAACAAAGCCCAAAGTATTCACTGTGTGGTCATTTGTAGACAATGTTTGCTGACCCATGATCTAATTACACTAATCTACAAAAAGCTGAAAAATAAACAGACTGTCTCTTTTAAAATAGTGTGTACCAACTGGTATGCAAAAACCAGTGGTATATAGGAAATGGCTTTTCTCAGTATGGAAATAGTTTCTAATATTCCCTGGGCTGTAATAGTGGTGGGCTTTCCCTACAACATACCTTCCTACTACCATAGAGTACCATATATTAGGTCTGCGGCAGGTTATGTTATGTTTGGCAAAAATTCACTCTCCCTTCCCCACCTCCATGGGGAAAGTATACTCCCCTATACCTCTGATGTACTTGGCCACACGGTTTGTTTTGGTCAGTGGAAGGTGAGAGAATGTGACATGAGCAAAGGTTTAAATGCACGAGTGTGGTTTGGCTTAACTTCTTGAGCCCCAGCTGTCTGCCATGAGACAAGCATGCTTCAGGTAGCTGCAGCTGATGTTGCCTGGGTCTCAGAACGAGTGACCATAGAGCAGAACTAAACCTGACCTGTGGTTTTGATGGCAAGCTGGTCCAAATCCAGCTTAGTTCAGCAGGGCACAACCAATCTGCAGACCCATGAAAAACAATTGTTTTTTTTTTTTTCCCTCAGTGACCTACAATGGCAGCCATGCTATTGTTAGTCACTGAAATGTTTGGAGTTGTTTGTTACCTAGCATATTTGCAGCCATAGCTAACTAATACAGAGCCCAAGAAGCATAGGAAAAAAGGGAATATTCTCTACATACAGATGCTACTAGCCCATACAGCACCTTTGTGAAAATTGGAAAAAGTGACCATCTGTTAAGATGCTTTATTTCCTATCTGTCAAAAAATTGTCATGTATACTTGTAGTCGCCTCTTATCATGAGGGATATAACCCGAGACCCACAGTGGATGCCTGAAATCTTGGATAGCACTGAACCCCATATATACTATGTTTTCTTCCTATACATACATACCTATGATAAAGTTTAATTTATAAGTTAGGCACAGTAAGAGCTGAGTACCAATAATGATTAATAAAATAAAACAATTATAATAATATACTATAATAAAAGGTATGTGAATGTGGTTTCTCTCTCTCAAAAGATCTTATTTATACTGTGCTCACCTATTTTTGGACTGTAGTTGACCACAGGTAACTGAAACCTCAGAAAGCAATACTGTGGATAAGGGGACTACTGTGATGATTATGTTACAACACGACATCTGATTGCTAACCTCAGGCATAGTTACAATAGGTGAATGAAGCTATGAGAACTGTGACGTGAGCGTCACCCAATTAGAGGTGTCACCTGTGTGCAGTGCACAACATACACAACCATAAACAATGACTGTATACCTTGAGGGGACTCAATGAATTGTATCATCCTGAATTAACCCTTGCATGTTATATAGAAAGATAGGTATCATTGAAGACATTAACTTGCTGCAAAATGTTATTTTTGAATGATAGAGGTATAAATGGTTTTGCATACCTCTTTGTCTTCCTTCACGGACAAAGTCTAATTATCCTTGCAGATTAGAATCTGATTGCAAAGGCGGACCAGAGCTATAGTAGTGTACTCATAAAGGGAAAAAAGAACACCCCCCCCAATATATTGAAATAAACATTAGAAAACAAAAATATTGCTATATTAACACTCCCTTTTAATTCAAGGTTTTTCTTCCATTGAACCACAGCATAGAGTAAATACATAGAAAGCAATACCCAAATAAACGCAAATCAATAGTCTCCACTGATTATGTGAAGCAATACATTATAAGAAAATAAATCAATAATTCCTCAATAAAAATGTTAAAATATTGCCACTGTTTATTGCTTGTAATATTTTATACTTGTTGGTCCTTCCTTTGGGGCAAATGTAAGAAGAAAGCCTCTCTTCTTTGTCTTCTTTCTCCCCTTTATTCCCCTCTAGGGTGAGAGAGGGATAAGCAGACCCTAGTTTACTACAGAGTCAGAAATGAGCTGGGTATGATAGATGACTTTTTCTGAGTGACTTATCGAAATTAGTTCAGGCTGAGGTGTGTTCACTTTCTAAACTGCTTCTGCTATTAAACTTAAATTTGTGCATCTTAAAGCCCTGGTGGGTGCACCTTATATGGTAATGGAAAACGCCTAGGCTGTATAGTTAAAAAAAAAAAAAAAAGAAGAAGATGTGCTTTGAATTCTGGCCACTCAATTTATTAATGACCTGGAGTTTCAGTCTTCTCATTTATAAAATAGCAAAACTAATTCCTGTTTCAAAGGCTTCTTATGAGGGTTAAATAAGATAATGTACAAGAACAATCTAGAAGAATGTGCTACATAGTAAGTATCCTTTCCATTCTCTTCTGATGAAGGGAAGAAAATGCAAAGTGAAAAGCCTGTATTTTTGGTGTATTCTCATCTCTCTTTTTTCTCATTTTTAGTGTCTTCGTATCTGCCATTTGTCTAACTCCTGCTTTTCTTCCCACCATTTAGTGAGTGCTCAGGTTTATATTTCTGTTTACACAAAGTTGCAGAAACAAGCACAGGATTGTGGCATGTGTGCTCCTTGCTCAGTTAGACAGAGGCAAGCCCCTGGCACGTCTGCATCTCTTACTAGGTTCTAAACTCCCTGAAGACAGGGACATGTAAATCTTATCTACACTGTATGCAAAGGGCCAGCCTGAGCTGAGCACGTTGTGAGCAAAAGTGATGCTTATTGAATTAAAATTGTATTGTACGATAATAAGGAGAAGTGTAACTTTATCACATTGTGATAATTCTTTCATCTGTTCACTTAATAAATATTCATTGCTTGCTCACCATCTCTGTGTCTGAATTTTATGGCTGCGAGTAGAAATGGTGATATTGTTGGCTATTTAACTTGGAAAGAAAATGCTTCCTAGCATACTTCTTCAAGCCTCTGGGTCAGTTTAAGATATGCTGAGAAAAAGCTAAAAAGAAGTATAAATTGCACCCCAATGCTGGTATAAGACTGCAACAAAGCTCTAAATACTTCTTATTTTAAGACATTGAGTTACTCCTACCTTTCAAAAAATGTATTGATTGAGTTTTCAATAAGCAAATGTTATAGAAATTTGAGTTTATGAAATGCAGTGCTAATAATATTTGGCTCTTTAAATTATTTTATATATTCAGGATTCTGATAAGATTTAATTTGAGAAAACAGCTGTCGTACATTTGTTTAACATAGTTGTTGCCTTGGCATCCATTTTTAGTTCTGACATAAGTTATTTAGTTATTCAGGCCTGATATAAGTTATCATCCTCAGTCTAGTTAAAACTTCCCCTCCCTGTGTGGTTGTTTGTGAAATAGCCTACTTGTTCCTCAACTCACTGCTCTAAAACTCAACATGTCCCACGGCTACTGACCACGGCAAAACCTAACAGTCAACACCAGAGTTACGTAAATAAGATCCCCACCTTACTCGGGTTTTCTTCAAACTAGCCAATCCACAACCCCCTCAGGAAAGCCTTAGGGATAATGGCCAGGGAGCTTAAGAAGGGGATAATCCCAGTGGTTTCCCCCACCTTGCCTCCTCTCTCTCTGTCTCCTCCCTTCTTCCCTGTTTTCCTCTCTCTTTCCCTCTCTTGCTCTCTCCTTCCCTCCCTCCCTCCCTCCCCACTGGTTGGGTTCCCTGCTGCCTCTGGACCCCTCCTGGCAGACACCTAACCTCTCTGAGACCTGTGAGTAGTCAATTTCTTCTGCCTCATTAATTTTGGTTTACTTCCGCATTGTGTCTCACCTGACATAGACAGTGAACCAATATTTTCCAAATGACCAATGCATGGTGTTATAAAATCTTGCATGGATAGAAGATACATTCAAAGTGTAAGATAGACCAATGTATTTTAATGTAACAGAATATAATGAATTACTTGATATGGTTTCGGATTCCTCTTTGCAACTAACCTTTAAGAAGTTACTACTAGCTAAGTTTTGGTGTAGTATCAAAGAGGAATATCTGCAATTATCTGAAAAGGCTATTAAAACACTTCTCCATTTTTCCATTACTTATACAACTGTGTGAGGCCAGGTTTTCATCATATGCTTTAATCAAAACAACATATCACAACAGATTGAAGGCAGAAACATATGATAATCTAGCTGCTTTGATTAAGCTAGACATTGAAGACATCTTTAAAAATAGAAAACAATGCAATTCTTCTCATATTCTTTTTTTTTTTTTTTGGAAAGCAGCAATTTTTTTCTAAAAATATATTATTGCTGTTCACATGAAATGTATTTACATATTAACATTTTCTCAGTTTTCATTTTTAATATGGTAAATATTTAGAGGTATAACACATGTAAACAGAAGCTCTTTGGGTGCTTAACAATTTTTAAGGGTATAAAGGGATCTCGAGACCAAATGTTCAAGACCTGCTACTCTGCTAGAAGAAGTACGAGAGCTTGAGAAAGATAGTAAGTGGCAGCTAATGCTTGGCTTGGCTTCACTGTCGGGGCGTGACGAGGGAGTGAGGTTTGTGGGATCCTGTGAGACGTGTGCTCTGTGTACACTGGGCAGCTATCCTTTAGCATCTGCTGATTGTCGCCGTGGGGGAAGGCAGGCCCAGAATGGCCAGATGTTCTAGTTTTTAAAGAAAACCCAGAATTCGAGACTTTAATGTGAAATTTCTCAATTTTAATATTGGAAGCATAGTCAAGAAATTATTAGCACCCTGTGTGGGCTGAAAGAAATCGACCTGGGGACAGTGAAGATGCTCCCTATAGGAGCCTACGTGCGGCCTCTGGTCCAGGTTTGTAGGTTGACAAAGCTCTTTACTAGACAGGAGTAATATATGTCTGTGATGATAACATTTAAGGGTTTAAAGAATGAATAAGGATTTCAGAATTCTGTGTAGATGATAAAAAATCCTTTTAAAAATCACAAAAAAAACACAAATTGCTAGAAACTTACCAGACTATTGTGTTCAATCCATTGGAGAGCCTAGGAGAGGAAGAGAGGGCCTTTCCTTTCTTCCTTTTCATTCCTTTTCTGAAAATGAGTGCGTTTTGTCTCTACCCCTCACTGTAAAGAAAACCAACTCCAATAACATAACATAGCTCTTTGTTTTATTATTGTGTGGCTGCGTTCCTGTGTTCTCAACTGTTTGCCTCCTTATAAATTGGCAAAAAAAGGGAAGTGATGCTGGATTCCTTCAAGTTCGGCAGCTTGTAGCTCCGTTTGTAAGAAAAATGAAAAAATAACTCAAAAGTAGCACACCTGGAAAATTTGTTAGAATTGTCTGAAAAAAATGCTTTTTAATGTAATCTAACAGACTAATTTTAAGAGCAAATGAATCCATAGAAAATGTGCTTTATACTCCTAAATCAAGTAGCTCTAGATTTGTGAAAGGGTACAAAATAACAGGTATTGCATATATTTAAATTTTCTTCAACGTTTTTGATTTTCTGTTTATTTACAAAAACAAATAGGCCCTTTTACAACCCAACCATCAGGTGTTATTTTACTCACAGCAGTTTATGTAAATTTTTTTTAGCTCTGACATAATCCATCTTTTCCATTTTTTTCATTTGTGTGACATGAGAACAAAATCAATTTTGAGGTTTCTGGTATAATGGAAAGAGGGAGAGTGAAGTCCCTTTCATTCATATTTATGTGATAAGATTATGAGCAAAGTTTGAATCTCTGTGAAACTTACTGTGTCTTTTGCAATATGGAAATGGTAAAGCTGGTTATGCTAGCACTGAACACAGGGCCTGGCAGGGGGGAATAACAACTGCAACAATATAATAAGAGCTAACCATTATTGAGAGTTAATCATCATATACTAGGCATTGATCTAAACACTCTACATGAATTAACTCATTTAATACAATTGCCATTATCCCCAGAGATTAAGTAATTTTACCCAAGATGACAGAGAAATTGAGGAGCCAGGATTAAACCCTGACAGTGGAGCTTGATAAATCTTCCCTTCCTCCTTTTCTACTCCTTCTCTGCTATAGACACTTTCATTGTAAGGCTACTGGGTCTGTGATGCGTTTGAGTAGCAAGGGACGGAGAGTTGGCAGGTGGAGCATGATACACATAGCACAGCCTGCCCCTGCCAAGAACATTACGGGTTGGGTGCAGCAGAGAGCTACATTTAGACTCAAACGCCATTATGATTATCACTCTGACTTTAATAATAAACCTTTTAGATATCAATTTTCAGGGGCCCACTTGAAAAAAAATTTGCTCAAAGGTGGATAGAGAATGAGAAAGGAAATAATCTATTTTTAAATAGCTGATTATCACAAGCACTACAAAATCCAGCAAAAAAGTATGTTTCCACATGACAGTGATGCTATAATATTATTTTTCATAACAAGAGTATAAAGATAATTCAATCTGTTGGAATTTTTAAAAATTATAAATAATTTAGAAATGTTTCTTTGAACTTCATAATTTGTTCTTGGTAATGTCATTTACATTCAGGTTGGCTGTCAGATTTGAGAAAACCACTAGCGAATTTCATTAGTAATTGAGCTGTTACAGATGATATACTCAGTTTGTGGTACTGCTATGGGTTTTCCCCAATAGAGCCAGGAATTCTGATAAATTTATTTCACATGTTTCCCATCAAAAAGAAAAAAAATCAATGGTGCATTTATAATTGTATATGTTACATTATTGAGTATATTTCCTCAATAAGAGTGAACTCCTGTTCTTATTAGGCATTAATAAGAACCAAATCTGCTACTTACAATTTTAAATCTCCAATAATTGGAAGAATTTTTCACAGACTGGCTTCTGGCTCCATACATTTCATATTATGTTTCTTCTCTAATACCCACATATTCCATGTTGGGTACCACAAGACCTATGAGTATTTTGATATGGCCTCTGGCTTTGGTACTAGTGCCAGATAAGTTGGCACAGTGGGTGGCAGGGGTGTTTCTATAAGCCATTCCTCCACCAGGACAGCTTAATAATAACTTCACTGTGCACAGATGTGACTGTGAGCCACTGAAATATATCCCGTTGAATTCAAATTAAATGTGTGCCAACCCAACTTCCTTTTGGCTAGATCTCTAAAATGCCCATGGTCACTCCAACACCTGGCACGAGGGGAAAACTCAATGGAGAGTGAGTTTGAACATCAAGACTTACTAGACTGAACATTGCAGTTAGAATACCTTACTTTTGCACGTTTTACAGAAGCAGTTGACCACATGAACCATCGTTAGGAATCCTTAACTGTGCTTTGTCACAGACTTAACAAGTAATTGAAGAAAGATCATGTCACTGACTAGTAGATGACAGTTTGAGAAAAACACATTAACTTGAAATGACTTTGATTAATGCTAATCACCTAACTCAATAGGTTAAAAAAAAAGGAGGCAAAAATTTAACACAATTTAGTAATTAATCCTGAGGTTATGATCTCATAATTACAAGCATGGGATGTCACTATAAACCAGGCTTTTAAAGACCACTTGAAAAAGCAATAGATGTTACATTATAAGAATTGTGCTGAATGGAGGGGGGAAAAAAAAAACCTTGTTCTACGTTTATAAGATTGTGTAATGGTTGATTGGAATGAAATTTCCAGTGCAAAATTTAATGATTCAACTTCTTACAAAACCTAGATATGTCCCACTAAATTAACAAAATAAACATTATAACTAGATCTAATGATTTCAACCATACTGAGTAACAAGTAGCCATAAAATCTCAGTGGTATAAACAACAGGTGTGTATTTATCGGTTCTGTCTGTGTGTGTAGGCTGCCTAGGGTTACCCTGGCATAGTCTGGGCTCTCTGGGCTGGGCTCTAGGTTGTGGGCTCTGTTCAAGTTGGCACTACGGGCTTTCATTCTTCTGAGACTAGTAGACTGCCTGGGGCATTTTCTTCCCTGGCAATGGCAGAAGTACAAGAGATCAAGCCCAACTATGCAAGTACATCTCAAGCCTCTGCCTGTGTCACACCCACTAACATGCCTTTGCCCAGCAAGTCATGTGGCTGAATCCAAAGTCAAGGGGCAGAGACACAATTTCCATTCATCTTGAGATGGCAGTAGGATTCACGGCCAACTGCTGCATCAATGGACAGGGACCACGTGAGGGGATGAAGTGAATAGCTCACTCCAGTCTTTAAGACCAGCCTCTTCAAATCTCTCTCTACTCCTTCACTTCACCTTCTTTGCATGCGTGCAAATCTCCCCCTGCCTCCTTCTTAGGAGGACACTTGCGGTAGCATTTGGGGCTCCCCTGGATGATCCAGATAATCACGCCTATCTCAAGATCCTTAACTTAATCATATCTAGGGGGTCTGCCACGTAAAGCAACATTTGCTGTTTTCAGGGATTAGGATCTGATATCTTTGGTGTCCACTATTCTGCCTGTTACAACTACAGTTCCTAAAAATGTATATGTTTATATCAGCCAGTGAGAATTTAAAAAAATTTTGCTTTGGAAATGATGAATCGTTGCATATTTGGAGTGGCTTTATATTTTGTAATTTAATTGGTTATGCAGGAATCGAAAGATTGGGAATTAGGGCAAACATTTGCATTCAGGTGTTCAAGCCTTAAATCCACAGCTTTTAACAGTTCACCTACACAGCTTCACTAACCACACCCCCCTCCCCACCACAAATTAGACAGGGGTCATAAGTCTATGAAGCCCTTGAACTTTGGCATTCCCTTTCTGATAAGATATAGAAAAATGGTCAATGGCAGATTGATTTCAAGATAATCACTTGGGGCTACCAGACATAGATCAAGAGACAATAAAATCTATATTTTATTGATATTCAGATCAGAATTCTGCTAGGACATCTCTGCCTGGGGGAGGAAGCTGAATGTCACATGGGGAACGGCTTTCTAAAGATGAGGCCCTAGAGCTACAGAGTCCAGGTGCCACTCTTCTGGCCTTGATGATGTCTGAGCGAGGAAAACATGAGAATTTGCCCCAAAGTGAGAGGCTCACGTGACTGATATCCTAAAAGGCTTTGGAGGCGAGGAAACTGTGTAGCTTAGAGTTTTCGAGCACATGGCAGCTTAAGGAGGTGTCTCCTAAGAAGATAAACTTGTGTTTTAATTAAGTATAATGGAATCTTAGAAGTGGTAAGACTTGTATTATCCTGGATGGAGCTGGAGCCCATTATCCCAAGTAAAGTATCGCAAGAATGGAAAAACAAGCACCATATGTACTCACCATCAAATTGGTACTAACTGATCAATACTATGTGCATATAATAGTAGTAACATTCATTGGGTGTCAGGCAGGTGTGGGGAGAGGAGGGGATGGGTATATTCACACCTAATGGGTACAGTACGCACTGTTTGCAGGATGGACACGGTTGTAACTCTGACTCGGGTGGGGCAAAGGCAATATATGTAACCTAAACGTTTGTACCCCTGTAATATTCTGAAATTTAAAAAAAAAGAAAGGAAAAAAGAAGTGGAAAGAATAGGGTAAGTCTAATCCAGTTGCTTAATTTTATAAATGAAGTGACTGAAGCCCTGATTGATTAAGCTTTGCCAAAGTCATATAATTAGTGCTGGAGCAGGGTCTACAGCCCAGGTCTCCTGAGGCCAAGCTCGGTGGTTTTCCCACTGCAGTGACACAATAGATGCTATTTGTTTGGGCTGCCTGGCTTACAAGGATTTCTCTTTCTGTAGGACCCGCTTGTGATACAGGGGAATTGACTCCATGGGCCACGGCTGTGTAGTGTGGCCCTTCCTCCCTGATGAGGGAGAGTCTCTCTCCCATGAATCTGAAATCTCAGAGACCCATGGAGAATGGCAGTTGAGGGGCTCTCACTCTGTGGCTGTGCTGTGGACAGAAGGCAGCATGACGGAGTAGCTGGGAGTCTTGGCTCCATCACTCATCGGCTCTCTAACTTTGGGCAAGTTGCTAACTTCTCTTTCCTCAGTTTTCTCATCTTTAAAACGAAGATCGTTATACCTACCTCATGACACTGTCTGGAGGACTAAATGAGAAAACACCTTTAAAACATGTAGAACAGTCCTCATCACACAGTAAATACTTGGCATTTATCAGTTATTTATGTCCCGCTGAGGGCCAGGAGATACCCTGGCTCCTTTGCTTTCGGAGTTTTGCTTATGCATTTTTTTCTTTTGATTCTGGGGCATAACCCAGGATCCTTCCAATAAATATCTTTTCTTCTCCCCTTTACTTAAGCAGGGTAGAGTTAGCTTCTGTTTCTTGAAACAAAAATAACTAAAAAAGTTTACTGATGTTCATGCAGAAGAGCTCCTACATTTTAGGGATATTATATATAATGTGATGCTATCACCCAGATGTGTGAGTGTGTTATGTGTGTGTAACCTGGTAGCAGAAAATGAGAGCGCACATCCTGTTTGACAAAAAAATTAAAAATCAATATTTGAGGGAAGACATACTAAAAAGTAATGTGTACAGATACTTTACACCTGTGAATGGAGCTTGAGCCAGTTAGATCTATATAAAGAGGGGATAGACAAACTGATCCTGATAATGATGTGTAGTGAAATAGATCATCATTAATATATTCAAGAGCTGGTTATCAATGCTTAAATCACCAAAATATTGACTTAAGTAACTTTATCTGCCAATGTTAGTAGAGAAAATTGCTGCATCCCACCATATTTATTAGCTTCCATAGATCTAAGTATATAAAATATGCAACTATAAATAAAGTTCAGCTATTATATTTAGGGAAGAAAGATCATTTTGATAACCTATATTTCATAACATTAGAGGAAGTGATGCCTAATATTATGCAGCAAATACACTTTTGTTTAGTAAATTGCTGTCTTTGTGTTTTGCATAAATTAGATATATAGCAGCAGGTTCAATTAAATCTACAGAATAAAAATAGCAATTTCTAAAAGCAACTTCAGGACATTTCTGTGTAAGTCTACAAGATGCTTTACACGTATTCAATGAATGTAATAAATATGCTGCTAAAAATAGCGTTTGTATTGAATTTGGAGTAGAAAATAGAATCAGTGGGAGATATTAATAAATACTCAATCTCCAAATGAATCTTCAAGTCCATTAAGAGTTTTAAAGCTGCATTTGAAGCTCATAACTCCAGGCAATTCCCTTTCTAACTTAGCTTTGGCAAATGTTTATTTTGAAAAATGCTCAGTCATCTGTTTTACAAGCTAATTCTCTTTATACCTGAAAGTTTCCATAAGAAAGTTGTTGGCATAAAAATCAATTCCATATTTAGGAATGCTTGAGCTCATCTGCTTTAGGGTTGGGGACATACATGAAAATAATAATGACCATTTGAACTAGAGGAATCTGAGAGGATATCGTGCCCAGTGTTTCATGTAGAGATTGTACATAGAAGCCTAGAATAAGTACCTGTGCAAGATTACACAAGAGTTCCACAGAGCCAGGATCATGCCCGGTCCCAGTCCACAACTCCCCACCAAATCCACACTAATGTGCACTTTACACGTAAAGAGACTGTGCCCTGGAGAAATTAAATGACTTACTAAGAAGGTCAAATGGTTAGTTAACGGTTTATGGTGACCGGCAAGCGTCTTAATGCTTGTCTGCTGGTTTTGGTCTAAGTTAATGAGGATCTGATCCAGCGGGCTGTGCAGAATGTCCTGTGATCCAAAGCTACTTTCTCCCGTATCTTCCCAAGTATACTAAGTTTTGTTTTAATGAGGAGGATATGCCTTTTGTTCATAAGTAGACATTAGGCTGCACATGAAAATATGCTTGGGAAAAGTATTGGTTTGGATTTGCGCCAAAGAACTCCAGATTTGCTTAGACCTCGTCACCCAGTGGGTACAAACAAGATCCCAGCGACATTAGGACCCATGTTTTTTGGCTCATGACCCTCCCTGGCACAGACACAAGTAGACTGGGACTCCTTGCTTAGGCTCTGCTTGGATACGCGGCCACACAGGGGTGAAAATGACAAATAGGAACAGGGAGCAGAGGTACTAGAATCAAACTTTGCCTGTCAGATCATTTTCCTTTTAGACAGTCCTGCATAAACCTGAGGAGTTTTAACAACCTGGCTTTACAGAGACCTGTTGCTCATTAATATCAAAGACTAACTTTTCTTTGTCTCTTAAACTTGTCATTTCTCTTCCTCTGTTCATTCCACAAATTCTTATTGGGCTCCCACCTGCCATGTTCCAGGAACTGGGGACACCATAATGAATAGCCTCATGTGGCTCCCAGCCTAATGGAGCTTATATTCTAGAGGGAGACACAGGCAATAAAATAAAGAAACAAACAAATATACCAGAGATTTACAGATTATGATAAGTGCTAAGTAGGAAACATATAGGGTGTTATAATAAAAAATAATGGTAGGTGTGGTCAAGAAAGGCCTCTGAGGAGGTAACCCTTAGGCTGAGACCTGACAGATGAGGAAGGGCCAGAAATATGAGGACCCAGGGAATGAGGGATTCCAGGTAGAGGCAACAACAGGAGTGTTCTCTAAGAGTTGACATGAGATCAATATGGCTGAGGGGTGCTGAACAAGTTAGGGAGAGCCATGAGATAAATTTCTAAAAGAGCCCCAGGACATCTTTTCTGCTCTTGGATATATTTGTTATCCATGTATAACATATTGTAGTGCTATGTCCAGATCCCCATTTCAGTGGTAAGGTACCTACCCCAGCTCTGGCAATATGACTGTTCACAGGTGCATCTATTACTGGGAATTGCCCCCTGCAGATGGGAACTCCCCAGGGTTCTGACCCTCCTTTCCTCCTGAGAGCAGCCCATGACGAGTGAGTGGTTGATGTCAGGATACAAAAGTCTGGGATTCTTGACTCAATTTGGGACAACTGTCAAGAATCATTCCAGCTCCCCATAGGATTGGCTGAGGTCTTTGCCCAATCCCACGTTCCTTGTTTTTCTTTCTTTCTTTCTTTCTTTTTTTTTTAAATAAGCTTACCTCCTGTAAGCACAATCCAATAAACATTCAGTATGCAATCTCCATCTTAGAGATGATTTCTAGGTAACTCAATCTGATATAATTAGTACTCGGTGTAGCCCTGGAAAGCTGACTCTGAAATGGAATTTTGGATATAAATTACCATTTACTGATGGCTGGCAATATTTATCACTGGTGGGATAGTCCCTAGCAGATGGAGGCAGTGCAGTTGTTAAAACTGTCACTAGTGGTGAATTGGGGTGGATAGAAACTAGTGGAAAGGGGCCTAGTACAATAGCACTGGCTATTGAGGGGCGCGAGGAAAGTGATGACTTTGAGGACTATGGAATTGGTGACTGTTGCCGAGTTCCATTAATTCCTTGAAGAGCAACAGTGACAGGCTCAGGGTGATTAATCACCATTTCATGGCAAAATGTGAAAACCAGAGGGTCTCCTTGGCAGCATTTAAGGAAACCCTAATCTCCTGCAGTTGGAGGGCAGGCAGAGTAACGAACTTATTCTTAACAGTAGTGGAGTTTCAAAGAGGGTTGAATTCTCAAGCCTTGGCAGGTCTCCTTTGTCAATGTTGAAGACACAACAGGGAAGGAGAAGGACCTACCACTTGGGATGGGAATGTCTGGCTAGATGTACTTGAGAACTTTGAGCTCCCCAATTCTTCCAAAACTGCTGGGCCCACAGAAGTGGCCCATGGCCATTGTTAGAAAATACTGGTTCTCCTTTCCTTGCTTGAACATCAAACAGAGGGCTCAAGTGAGACAGACGACTTATAAGACAATATTTTGCTCTCTCAGCATCTACATCTACTTCCCCTTTTTACCATTCAACCTATAATGAGGGTCAAGTTACATCATAGCAAGGCTGGGGAGGAGCTGGACCTGTGAAAAGAGGAGAAAGGACTGTTACCAAAGGAGCTGCAGGACCTAGCCAATGTGTACCAGCAGGAGCTGGGAGAGTAAGCATGGGAATGGATCCTGAGGAATGGGTGAGCATAAATTTAGATAAGGGAGAGTTTACCAATGTGGAATTTTGTGATATGTAATTTACACACTAGCAAGGATTCTAGGAGATGGTACTAACGTGCTACTAGAATGGCTCCTAGAAGCTTGGAGAAAGTGAAGGCCCACTTATGCCGAGTGAAGTAGATGATATGACAGATGACAGAGTAAGGCATAAAAATGCCCAGAGATGTGGGCGTGCTGGAGGGGATATACTATCTGAGACTGGATGACCCACCAGTTGACTAATTTCCACAGGGAAGCCTAGAGAGTCACCAGCATTGATAAGGATCTCAATAGGGATTGGCTCCTGTAAGCCAGGAATGCTGGTGGGCGATGTGGTTATAGAACAGGGCTCACTGACAGCAATGGGGTGCCAGGATTCTGAAAGGTAGAGGGCAGGTGGCTGACTCAAGGTGCGTGAAATGATTACAATGAGCAGTTAAAGCCAGAAGAACAGCCAGGGGGCCAGTCTATGGAAAGATAAGGGACAGATCATGGAACATGGTGCTCCTAGAAGCAAGTTGTAGGGGCAGCCAACGAGGGTATTGCTTAGTTTATACAAACCAAAAGAAATCAAGAATCAAGAGCCTCATGTTTGCTACCCCAATAAAAATTTGCAATCTCCTGTCAAGTGTCTAGACCTGAGCTCTTTCTCAGATCCACACCTGTGGATGAAAGGAGAGGTGGGGCCCTGCAACACAGCGGCACTGTGGTCAGTAGCAGTAATTCCTCCCCCAGTTCTTCCCTCAAAGGACCCATTCGCTCAGGTAACTGTGGATCAGGGAAAGGGAAATAATAAGCTCTTTCAATGATTGTTAGACCTAGAGTCTGAATTGATATTATCAGGGACCCAAAGTGCCAGCATAGCCCCACTTTTAAAGTGCAGGTGTATGGGGGCCAGGTAATAAAGAAATCCTGGCACAGGCCTAGATTATAGCAGTTTCTCTGGATCTAGGCCCACGTCCTAGTTGTTTCCCTAGTCCCCAAATATGTAACTGGAACAGACCTACTTGGGAGTTGGCAAAATCCCCTTGACCTGAAGGGAAAGAGCCATCATCACAGGGGAAGCCAAGTAGAAGCCACTGCCACAGCCTCTCCCCCTCCCCTAGCCAAGAGATGAATCAGAATCAACACTGCATTCTAGGTATCAAAGAATTAAAGAAGGCAGGAGTGGTCATATCCCCATTTCATTCTCTAATCTATCCCAACACCCCCAAACAAGTTGGATCATGGCAGATAACAGTGGCTATTACAAACTTAACCAACTAGCTTCCCCAACTGTAGTTTTGAATCAGAGGTGAGTTTCTTTGCTGGGGCAGATCACACAGACTCAGGCTAGGTATATGGTCATTAATCTGGCAAATGTGTTCTCTTATATCTTTGTTAGAAAACATAGTAAGAAACAGTTTGCAGTCAATGTAACAGACAAGAATAGTCATTTAAGACTTTTGTCCCAGGGCTATGTTACTTCTGCCCCCCTGATCTGTATATCTGAAGAGAAAAGACCATCTAGATATATCTTAGAACATCACAATGGTCTGCTATATTGATGATGCTATATTAATCAGACTAGATAAGTAAAAAGTGGCAGGCACATTGGAGGTCTTGGTAAGTTACATATCCTCCAGAGTATGGGAAATAAACCCTATGAAGATTTAGGTGTCTGTCACACTAATGAAGTTTTTAGGGTTCCAATTGTGTGGCCCATGTTAGGACATATTCAAGTAAAGGACAGCTTCTTGCAGCTTGTACTGCCCACTCACAGAAAAGCATAACAGTGCTTCAGGTCTGAAGGCAACGTAGTTTGTACCATTCCTACCCACTGACATGGGGTCACGGAAGGCTGTCTGTCCCAAGGGGAGCCCAGTACAGGAAAGGGCTTTGAGGCAAGCCTGGGCTATGATGGAAGCAGTTCTGCTGCTTGAGCTACATGGCCTGGCAAGCCCTGTGGAACTGGAGGTATTGGTGTGGAAAAAACAGTGTGGTATTTATGGGAATAACCAATGGAAATATCATGTGGACTCCCAGGGTGCTGCAGCTTGGCCATTCCAGCGATATCAGGGAAGTACTGCATATACCATTCAGAAAGCAATGTCTGGCATACCACTGATCCCTGGTAGAGATTGAGAATCTCACCATGGAATATCAAATGACTTGTTCACCATGAGCAGGCTGTGTCAGACCCCCCAGGTCATAAGGCAAGGTCTGCCCATCAGCAATCCATTTTACGATGGGAGTGGTATACCCAATGACCATTACATGGTATTCTTCAACAGATAGAATGCATAGGTATGGAAACTATGGGAGGAGAAATAGGAGTGGTCCCTTACGGTCACTGCCAGTGGCTCACTTGGGGAATTGCTACTCCCTTTCCCATAACTCTGGACTCTTTGGGTCCTGAAGTCCTGATTCTCAAGAGAGAATGCTTCTTCCACTTACTGTGCTCCTTTAAGCTTTAAACTATGGCTGCTATCTAGTCACTTTGGGCTTCTTGTGCCAAGAGACCAGCAGCCAAGGAAAGAAATTACCTTTTGTTACGAGTCATTGACTCTTGTTATTAGGAAGAGATAAGGCCACTGCTATACACAGAGGGTGGGGAAGAAAATATTTGACTCCCAGGTGATCCACTGGGACATCTCACCTAGTTTCAATGGAAAAAACAAGTATAGTAGCTGCTGCCTGAGAATGACTTGGGAATCAGGAGCTGGTGATGGACACACTAAAAGCCCTGATTTCACCACTGTGCAATATATCCATGTAACAAAATTACACTTGTACCCCATAAATTTATACAAATAAAAAAAAGCACCCTCAGAGATGAAGGTCAGGGTCATCCCACCAGATACACCATTTAGACTAGCAGAAGTTCCAGCCAAGAGTGAAGGGAATCTAGAATAAATGTGGTGGAAGAGCAGAATGATGAGTAGGCTCCAGCCTTGAGATCAACTGTAGCATGTAAATCTTTGCCTAATAAGTTTGTTCTGAAAACATGATCAACCAGAATATTGGAAAAACTATTCCTTTCATGGAGCAGGTTTGCTATAAAAAATAAGTGGATTTTAGTGTGCGAGGAGTAGGTTATAATGGGTTCTGTTTTGCTCCATCCAGAGCCCTCTTCAGAACAGATGGATCCACCCCTGGCTCCTGGGAATACTTGATGATAATGGTTCACAGCTCTGTCCCTCAGGGGGGCTGTCAGTCACAGGGAACTGCCTCACCCAAGGCATGCAACCCCGCCTAGGGGACAATCTATGGCCAACAACTGGCTGATGTGGGGATAGAAAGTCTTGGCCTTTTATCTCAATTTAGGACAACTCCCAGGGATCATCCAACTTCAGAGCCCCTGGCTGGATTGCCTGAAGTGTCTGTTGCAACCACACCGTGGGTCAGTTTTTCCCTCTGCCCAATCCTGCCTTCCTCTCTTCCCTATATCCTGACAGCACTCCCCAACACACCTTGAGCAGGCAATTTTCATCTCAGGATCTTTTTCCAAGGATCCAAATTTAAGACACTATAGAAGTAGAAACATAAACTCAAACCAATTCTTTGGTGCTTGTACATGAAGCCCAGGCATGAAACCTTGATTGGATGGAATGTGTCTGTCCTCCTGGGAAAAGGGTATAAAAAGGTTTTAACCATGTTGCTCTGAGCTATTTGCATCTGGAGCCCAGGACTCTGTTGGGGGTTTGAATTCATGACCAATCATTATTATATGCCTAAGGGAAAATGTGTTGGTTTTGGGAACAGGGGAGGTAGAGTTGGGGGATGTGTAGAGGCCTTGGATTATGTGTCCTTGTAAAGGGAAGTAGTTTGTGACATGGGGCCACGTTGTGAGGAACTCAGATTAAAAGAAGGAGACAGAGGAAGGGGATGACCCTGTCAAAGATATCCTGGGATGTTTGTACTTTAGATTTTATCTTTAATAAGGGTTTTATCCTATTATATTCAAGTAATTGGGTAATTGTTAGAGAAGTACATCTGGGTGGCAGGGATCCCCTTCCTGTACCTCAGAGAGCACACATTGTTTTCCTTTGGAGCTATAAGCTGTAGCTGCTCCACTCTCTGCCAGCAACGATGGAGGGTAACCTTCATCACCTCATTCGCCAGACTCTCCTGAGTGTGGTCAAGTTGAATAAACAAAGGCTGCTGGGGATGGGAAGTGTGGGGGAGTATTCAGGGCAACCTTATTAAGCTCACGCGTGAGCACTTGGTAGGGAAGGAGGCTTGCATGTGTGGTGAGGTCTTAGGAGGCTCTACTTCTTGGTGGGCCATAGGTGGCCAGGTGCCACAGCTGAGGGCTGGAACTGCAGCTGGATACTCCCGTGTGCTTCATTCCAGCCCTCTTGGGTGGCACTCTGCCCCTAAAGCCTTGGGGACCAGTCTAGCTTATGTAAAATATGGGTTCCCTGCTCAGGTCTACAGATGGATTGCCAGGCAGAAAAATGAGGTCTGCAGTAGGCTCTGCCAGCTGCAGCTTGTGGATTGGGGGTGGAGTGGGGGAGGCCTGCCGGATAGGCAGGGGGTTGTCATTTTTAGACCATGACTAATAAGAAATCTGGATTTTCTCAGTTGTAAAAACTCTTCCCACTCTTCCCTTTCCCTCTCCATAATATAATTGCGAAAGTCTAGAGCTCTGGAGTTATTTTATGTTCTCTTTTGATGGCCTAAAGTGAATTAGAAGCTGGAAAACATTGTACATGGGAAACACTATATGTGTATTGTGTATTACATCTTAAACTAAATGTTATATGAGAACGAATGGTTTAAGGAAGTTTGTGCACACAAAAGAGGTTGGCAATCATTTTAAGCCCAACATTTGGCCCAAATTAGCAATTTTCAAATATTCATGTTTATATTTGAATACAAAGATTTCTTATTTCTAACCAATTGCTGCTGATCAGTAGCATAACTTCAAATTTGTTACAGCCTACAGGAATGGGGAGGCAGGGAGGGCCAGAGTGAAGTGGAAACTTTGAACTTGGAGTTAGAAGACCTTGGTATTCAGCTCTTCCATTTGCCAGCCATATGATCTGGGGCTACTTGTTTAATTTCTCTTCCTCTCAGTTTACTCATTGATCAAATGAGAGTAATCAGTTTTACCTTATAGGGATGTGAGGAGGATCAAGAGAGACAATAAAAGTGAAAGTGTTTTGAAAATCATAAATTCTACACAAATGTCAATTAACATTAGTAGAAGTATATGTGGAGGTAGTGTCAGAACTTAAGAGGATTCAGGTAAAATCCTAGTGAAATTCAGGTCCTAGTCCTGATCTTAAAATCCTAATAAGAAATTCAGGACCTGGAAAGGGTCAGATATGAGTCACAAACAGGAATATATATATATTAATAGCTCTAGGAAACATGGCTGTCATTAAATCCAATTCCCGTTTCCTTTCAGTATTTTTCCGTAAGAACTACATCCCAACAAAATAAATTTTTCTTCTCCATATTCTATGATTTTTATGTAGCTATTCATTACTAACCTTCTAGCCTTGAACAAAAGAGATACTTCTGTTCCATGGTCTACTTCCCTTGGAAATCATTACTGTCAGTTCTAGGTTTATCTCTCAGGACTTTTTTAGCCTCTAGGACTTCAAACTGTGCCAATTTTGGTTAAAAAAGAGATTCATCCCAATTCTGCTAGAGGCCAGTTTCACAGGATCCGCTGCTAAATCAAGCATTTAGTAGAATTACAGTAAGAGTTTAATGCAAACTAAGCACTCCTACCCACACACCTTCCCAGCACACTACAGACCATGCTGACAGCAGTCAGTCTGTGTGTGAGGACAAGGGATGCAGAGGGCGATGCAACCAAGTTATTAATAAAGCTGTGTTCTGAAACTTTTGCTAAACTTTCCTATTTGCTAGAGGGATCTTGTATCTGTTAGAATGTTTTTGGTTCCAAGTAACAGAAAAATCCCCATTCAATCTGGACTAACCATAAGAAAATTTATTATCTCACCTAAGAAGAGTCTAGAGGTCGGGTAGGCTCTAGAACAGTTCATCAGGGCCTAGACTCCTCTTCCTGTGGCTCTGCCTCCTCCGTGTGCCGGTTTCACCGCCTGTTGTAAGATGGCTCTAGCAGTTCTAGGTTTGAAAATGGGATGTGGAAATTCTCCCAAGGAAGAAGAGGATCCACCTCTTCCAGTGTTTCCTTCTCAGAAGTGAGAAAACTTTTTGTCGAAGCCCCAAGTAGACTTCCTTTCATGTCTCATTGGCCAGAATTGGGCCATAGGCCCATTCTTAAACCAATACTTGGTAAAGGAGAATAGAATTGCCATGGTTGGATAAGAACAAATCAGAATCTACCCTAGGAGTTGTGGGTGGGGTTGCCTTTTTTTGAGCCATGTGGACACCTGAAAAAATGGGGTGGACACCTCAACCCATTTAGATTCTGATAGGATGGAAAAAGAAGGAGAAATAGGTTGGTTAGGCAACCGGATATATCCATTGCCAATCACACAAAAAAGACTTCTTACCATGCAACTTAAAAAGGTGAAGATTACTAAGCCATTGCTGAGAGTACTGTTGTATGCAATATACCTTAAATCAGAGCCCAGGTAGGATAGAAACCAAAATGGGTGAGGATGGAGGGGGGTGAAAGCAAGAGGAGGTGGAAAAGTGCTCTTCCATTCCTTCTTTTAAAAAAAACCAGAAAATGTCCTTCAGATGGAAACATCCCCTCAAAGCTTGGTAGAGACTCCTGACACAACTTTCTTGTTTCCTTTTCACTTAAGGAAAGTAGAACTCCGAGGGAACACAGCTGAAAGTTGTGATAAGTTATTTCAGAATTAAGCTGTAAAAGGAAAATCACAATTTCCTAGACTGAAACAACCACAGCTGGTGGTTGGGAAAAGCAATATAGGTTTTTGATTTTAAATTGGCTTAAAGTCCAAAGTGATCCCAAGGAGGCTTTGGCTCTGAAATAATTATAATTCTGGATGATTTGGAAAGAGTTCTGAACAAATCCCAGGAATAAAGCTAAATTTAAGAAAAAGCTGCAATTGATGATAGATACTATTGACTCTTTTTATATGCATTTAAAGGTGCTTTATATACCAGCTTGCTCCATAAAAATCATTGACTTTATTGGTTACTATTGTTCAGGTGGAGAATTTGTGTTACGCTCCTGCGGAACAGTTTGGTGGAAGAATCCCAATTGCAGTAGCATCCGAGAGGGAAAGCATCCATCTGTCTGGTGCTGCTGCAATTCTATATTGGAAAGTGAGGCAGGCAACAGAGCGGGGGGATGACACTGTGGGCCTTCTCAGTTTCTGTAGGTGTTCCTGCCCCTTAATTTGGGTAAGTGATATCTCCTCAGCACAGGTGGTCTGCTTCTACTTAAAAGGGTCACCTCTCCACCTACACTCCTTGTCCCCCGCCTTGCTTTCTGTCTGCTTATTGCTAGATCTGCCTCATCGAAGGAGACAGCAATAGAAGTTTGAAGCATCTCTCCTTACCTCCAAGCCCAGTCACTCCATTGTAATTGTCCATATAGTAACTTCTTACGAAAGGCCCTGAAATCCCTCTACCTTCCATATATGTCTTCCTAGGCAAGGTTGTTTTCCCACTTAGCCCTGTTTTGTCTCCTTTTGTAAGATAGACTTTTCAGGACCTGTTGTTGGTGAGCCAGTCTTGTCACATACTGTCATCAGGCTCTGTTGACGAAATTTCTCAAGAAGACAGGACAGTCAGATCCAGCTGTGGGCTGTCAGAGGAGGTGACCATTCATATGGCAGATTCCTAGGGTCCCCAAAGGACTTCGTGCCCCTATAGGTCTCAGGTGATTCTCAGATTTTAATATTGCAGGAAGAACTGCAAATAAACTCTAGCAGTTTATTTGCAGTTTATCTGTAGGGTCCCAGTGAAAATTTTGGATATGCATTTTTGTATTCTAAGACAGAGTCCTATTCCTAACTAGTTGTGGACAGAAATAAAGTCCCTTGGCAGTGGGGGAGACTATGGAGTGGGGAGTGCTGAGGAGAGGCTCAGAGCTCAGGGCAGCAGCCAGGACCTATGGCGAGTGTGGTCCAGCCAGATGAAGCTGCCGCACAGGAGTGGAAGAGGCAGATGAGTTTTAAGTCCTACTAGAAATGGCCGGCAGGGCCATGTCTTGTGGGTGTTTGGCTCTGTAGAGACAGTCATGCTGCTGGCGTGTTTTCTGCTGGTCTCCTAATGATAACATAGGGATGTGGGGATTAATTCGTTTCTGTCTTTCTCAATGAGATCTTTATTGGGAAGATTTCGGAGGCAGTTCCTGGCTCTGGAAAGGTGAGCCAATAGATAGTTTAATGTGAGGCTTCCTTATGGAAGACGTTTATACACAACCTAGCTCTCGCAGTTGTTCTGAATATCATTACTCTCTTAGACGAGTATGCTTTTATGTTTTTTTGCTTTTACTTTTGATAATAATAATAGTATCACTAACTGATGTTCTTCTATTTTGTGCTAAGAGTACTTTCTGTATCTATCTACTTACGTCTTTTTAACTCTCACAAAAGCTCTATGGGGTATTATTGCTCCCATGTTATAAGTAAGGACATTGAGGCTCAGAGACTTGACTAAGATCACACAGTAAATGAGGAACGTAGGAAATAAACCCAGATCTGAACTTCTCCAAAGCCACAGTCTTACCCAGTGTGCCATGCTACCCCTCTCCCCCAGGCAGCTCTGATGGAAAGTGAGCATTTGATTCTTCGCAAACCCTGTGTCACCTTTTCAAGGTGACATAAAGGTTAGTGGATGACGGTTATGTAGATTGGTCTTTCATAATTTAAGGATTCCCACATAACCCCACAAGCAGCACATAATCTGATTTGCTGGCATGGAAGCCTATAACGATTCTACCACTTTAAGACATCAGCATTTCTCTATGAGAAATATTGTTTCTCTCCAAGCCTTGTGGCTGACGGGAAGTCAAATCAACGTATGCTAAATTCTATTTTAAAGTAGTGATTAGATCCGACCCTGTACAGAACAAAGGGAAGTGAGTTTAGAGTTAGGATTGATGGATACCATATGGCCTGAAAAGGAAAAAAAAAAATTAACTTTAAGCAGGAAAAGGTTAAGCCTGAGTGTCATCCAAAGTGGTACAAACCAAAACTTTAGCCTTGACCACTGCTGTAATGCATATTCCTTTCTTCCTCCTACCTTGCAATTAATTAGGGTTTGGGCTAAGAGAATAAGGGGGAAATATCAACAGAGAAGAGCAAATGAAAACTTGAATGGAGGCTTCACTGAGATTTGAGTGAAAATTTGGCTCGAAGTTTCTTTACTTTATTTGTGTTGTGTTTCAGACTTCACAGTACTGGAGTTAAAAATATGTATGTGTGTGGTGTTAATGTGTTTAACAGCATGATTGATTTAACAGATAGTCAGTGAGACCGACCAGAGGTCCACTCTCTCAGTGGCAGAACATCAAACTTGAGGAGCATGTTTCATTTTGAGCAGCCGGTGTGTAAGACAAAAACTTCCGTGGGCTTGTTCCTGCCTCCCTTGGATTTGCTGACGAGCTGTGCATGATGCCTGGCAATGGCACCATTGTGAGAGAGGGTGGCTGGGGAAACGACAATGCCATTGCACGTATTACTCTAAATGGAAGGACTGGAAATATAAATAAAAGATGGTTGTGGCTTTCTTGGTTTTAGGAGAAAAAACTTTTCAATATCTATGTTATTCAGTTCAGCTCCTGCTTTCTTTACCAGCAGAGGAGGAGAAGGGGACTTGAAAGGGGGTGAAGTGGAAGCGAGGCAGCCACTGGAATCATCTGGGGTCAATATGTGGTGACCCTCCCCCACCAAGCCACCATTGCAACAGGAATCCTCGAGGCCCCCCACACCCATATCGACCCGCAGATATATCCAGAGGAATGGCTTGAAAGGCCAATTTTCAATGCACAGAAAAAGCCTTTTCTCTCCTTTAGTGCAAAGATGATGCTCCTCTTGTTCAGGAGGATTTACCGTTAGAGCTCCCTACTTCGGAATCAAGATAATTAGGACCCTTTAGCTGAATCTCCTGAAATCCAAAATTATGTCTTTAGGCAGAGGCTGGGGATGATTGTTCCTGAAACCTGTGGTGCACCCGACTTTCACTTGGCTTCTGCCCTGGGCTGGTCTGGAATGTCCCGGGCCGCGTGGTGGAGAGCTGGGCTGTCATAGTGTTTAGTGTCAAATGTCACAGGAAGGGTTGATGGTTCCCAGTGGCCTGAGCCGGTCTCTGCACTACCAGCTGGCAGAGAACCTGGGCTCATCGTCTGTGCTATTGGCAGAGCTGTGCTCACTAGTAAACCTTGGCATGTGGAAGCTGGGAAGGACTTTGGATATGATTTTAGATAATCCTTTTCATTTTATTGTTGCCCAGGGAGGGTGAGTGGCCAGTCTAAGACCACAGAGCCCTCGGTGCAGATAGGGACTAACCTCTCCTCTGATCTGTAACTGGCCCCTCGTTGAACAAATTTCAATGACTCCTGTGTAATCCTCTCCCTCAACTAACTTGACTTTTTGAGTTCTTTCCCGGAAGTGGCAGATTTTCTGCAAGACAAAGGAGCTGAGATTCGGAAGGCCCCTGGGCAGACTTCCTGATAAGATTCACCATTCCCTACAACCTGCCCCCACAGACACCATGACCTGTCCCACAGCACAAGGCACCTCCTTTCAAAGCCCATGATCTCGTTAGAGAGATGGATTTGAGGCAGCTTCTCCTGTTTTCCTGACAACACATCTGTCATATCAAAATTCCTTTCTTCCTTGGCAATCCTCCTTGTCTCAATAATTGGATCTTTGTGCAACCAGCACCTTGGACCTAGGCTGAAACCCTCTTGTGGTTTCAACAACAGTCTTCTGGCCTCAGTTTCTCAGCTTGGTTCATTGCACCACTCCTGGGTCTCCCATGGAGCTTTTCCTCTGGGATTTGCCAAATCCTGCTTCTGTTACAGAAGAGACTTGGCTGAGGGCCTCAGGAAGCTGCTGTCTTAGAGGGAGCCCCTTAGAGCAGCTGACAACCTTGTATAGCACCTTCCAGGAGGTAAAAGAGAATGGAGTCAATTACATGTCCAGAATACTGGAACCTTCTTTTCCACATTCGATTCTCTGGTCTCCCATGGTGTATGAGTTGCTTGTTAAATTAATGTTTGCCTGTCTGGAGTGCCAGAGGGGTAGACATTATAGGCCAATTAGAGATAAAAATCAAACCAACCAGAGTTGTCCTTTTAAAAATTATAAGTCCTTTTTATGTGCTGTGGAGGTGTCGGCATTATCATAAAGACTAATTAGGACATTTTACAACATCCTGGTAACAGGAGGAAACAATATTGTTGGTAACTTTAAAGATTATTAAGCATCTTTAGCACTTCAGGTCAGATATTTAAGATGCTTTCTGCGCTCACCTGCTGTTGCTGCAGGAAGTATTTTATTGTCTCATAAGAAGAAATGAGCATTTCGAAGGTATAAATGCCCGGCTGTAATGGACGGTCCCTCACTTTGCAAAGCCCTAAAACGGGGTCTCCAGGAAGAGTTGACTGTGACTCCACATGAAATTTGTGACACAGTGTTTATCAGTCTGCACAAGAAGGCAGTTTTCATCTTGATCACCTGGAGAAAAGAAATCTCCTTGAAGGCAGATAATACCAGGAGGCTTTCTTCTGGCACTGACAGCAGGAACAAGGGAACTAGACAGTGCATGCTCCTATTAAAAATGCTGCCCTTCACTTGTAGACACATGATTCTGGTACATTCTAGCTGACAGATTCGAATGCACTGAAGGAAGGAAGAATGGTGGATTGGGGGTAGAGTCCACTGGTTTTTGAGGAGATCTTTGTGATTTGCAAATGCCTCCCAGAAATCACTGTCAACTGGAGCACATTCTTTGGAACTTGACTGAAGACAAAAGGCTTGTGGCAGATGCAGGTTGGATGCTCAAATTGCATGCTATTGTCATTGAAAGAATTGAATGCTGTCTTGAAATTCAAATGTCCTTTAACAAATATGTAAATTGCATCAAGGTCACACAAAGCAGAAGGTAAATTCAAGTGCCACAAAGGTACCTAAAACTCTAAAGATCCACGTGCAGAGATTTCCAGAAAGCAAAGGAAATCTTAAAGGGTTCCCAGTCAAAAGCTGTGCATTTAAAGTGTTATTTATCTGTGAGGCTGTTAGAAAGACTTTCACATTTTCAGCAATTTTAATTGAGACTAAAACCACACAATTAGGTTTCACGTAGTTATCAGTGAGAACAGTAGCTATTTACTTTATAGGCTTAATGATATAACAAGTGTAAGGAAAACACAGGGCAGAGTTGATACTTAATTCTCAGCTTTGTGCTCTGGGATTTGGCCACATGAACTATTCACTTTATTCGGGGGTTTTTATAGTAACATTTCAGAATATGGTTTCGAAACTTTATCATTTCCTGTCGACTAGTCTGCCACACTCCAATTTTCAAAGAACAATTTCTCTTTTTAAAAGGGTATTTTTTATTGTCACTATAATACAGTCTTATTAAGCAGAATCTAGAAAAAAAAATACCAACGTATACCACTCCTACAAACATGGGTAATGTCTTTGTGTATTTCTTTTCACCTTTCTCCCTTATGAATCGATTTATTTAAGTTTTATTTAATTGTAACTGCAGTATTTATATAATTTTATATCCTACCCTTTTCTCCTAATATATTGTAACCTTTATCCATGTTATTTTATGATATTTGTAAACATAATCTGTTATTAAGTGACTATGTTATAGTTCTAGTAACCAGCCCTCTCTTTTAGACCTATAGGTCATTTCCAGTTTTTTGGACAGGTTACACAGCTAGTAATAGGAGAATTAAACCTATGTGTTTTTCTGCCATTCCAGACTGCAAATATCCAATATATGCAAGTGTGTTTCATTGCATCCTAGCTAGCATGGGCCTTTTTTCACATTTGAAAACAATTTGCTAATTTGATAGATCACAAATGATATCTTGGATTAACTTGCATTTCTTTGATTTTTACTCAGACTCTTTCCCCCTGTGTTCTGTTGACTAGTTGTACTTCCCTAACTATGCAAATTTATTTCTCAGTTTACCTCTTTATTTCAGTTACTTGATCTTATTATATACAGAGGTTTAAAATGTTTATGCAGTTAAATCTGTGTAGCTTTTCTTTGTGGCTTTTTCTAAGCTTCTAAGCTTAGAAATTCTTCTTCACTCTTGAGGTTTGACAAATATTCAATCCAGTTGCCTTTTAGTTTCTTTCTATGGCTTCATTCTTTTATATTTTACTCTTTAGTGCAGCTGGTATTTATTTTGGTATATGGTGTGAGATATGGGTATACATTGTCTTTGTTTCCAACTTGCAAAACTATTTTGCTGACTGAATTCCTTTCCTTTTTGACTTGTGATGTCTTCTCTATCATACATTAAGAGTGTGCATGTGTGTGTGTGTATGTGTGTGTTTGTAGGCTTTAGGTATTTGTCATAAGAAATATATCAAAAGCCATTGGGATCAGTCACTTTCATTTATGTATTTATTTTTGTATTGTAGTATGTTCTTTTGATAGGCAATTATGTGACTTTGGAGTCAGAAAGATGGGGTCGTTGTGAACAATAGACTGCATTGTGTGGAAATCCCTGTGAAAGTCAAGAAAGAGCAGAATCTTGAGTACCTTGTCTGAATTAGAGGTGCTTATCAGAATTACTAAGGTACTTAAAAAATATTTACTTACAACCTTGGGCTTCATTCTTAGCAATTTTCACTTAGTAGGTCTAAAGTGGGGCCTGAGAATCTCTTTTTTTAAAAAAGCTGCAGAGATGATTGTGATGTGCAATCCCAGTGGAGAACAGTCTGGAGCAGGAGTCTGCAAACTACAGACCACATGCCAACTCCCAGCCTACTGTGTTTTTTTGTGTGACTCATAAGCTAAGAATGGTTTTTATGTTTTTAAATGGATAAAAAAATTTACAAAGAATAATATTTCATGACACATAAAATTACATGACATTCAAATCCCAGTGTCCAAAAATATTATTGGAACACACCTGTGCTTGTGCGTTTATGTATTGTTTATGGTTGCTTTTGCTCTGCAATGGCAGAGTTGAGTTGTTGTGACAGAGACCACATGGGCTACAAAGCCAAAAATATTTACTATCTGTCACTTTAAGGAAAAAGTTTGTGACATCTGGTGTAGAGCACTGAAATGAGAATTGGAGTTCCTTGGTTCTAGGATGCTACAGAAGTGTAGTCCCAGAATGTTTTGTTATTGTTTGTTTCAGCAGCAAAATTACTATAGTCATGTCAAGGTTCTAAGGGCAAGAAAGTGCTGAAAAAGATTATAAATTACAGGTCTTTTGTTTCTTACAACAATGTGAATTTGACATCCTGAAATCCTGCTACCCAACAGCCAAAAATACTGCATGAAACAGAAATAATCCACTCTTTAAATGCGTGGCTGAACTGGAAAGAAAGTAAAGGTAATTTTCAGAGGCATCAAACAAGGTGGAAAGATAAACCCACACAGCTAAGAGTGTGCTGCAGCAGGCAGTTGGTTTGAGGGAATCCTCTGATCCCTGCTGGCCACTTGGGGAAACAGGAAACAAAGGCTTGGGCTAATTATTGCGGAGTAGGGAGTTGGATTGCAACTCCCACATAACACCAGGGTTCCTGAAGGACAACCACCTTAGAGAGGGTACCCTAGATAATAAAAGCATACAAAGGGAGATGACAAAGAAACTTGCTATCTCAGCCTTTGGTTCAGGATAAAGAAAAATTCTCCCCTGAGAATCCATAACAGCCCTTATGCAGATTTGGGGTCTGGATTCACACAATGTACAAGGTGTGAGGATCCCAAGGATTTGGTTTAAAGTAGTTCCAAGTTGGTATGCCCCACGTAATGGGCAACAGCAAATACTTATCTTCTCTAGAGGAATAAACCACACAACACGTGGCTCATGTAATTCCCACATATAAAGTTGCAATAGATGTGAACTCACTCACAGATAACACACAAATAACCAAACACATGAGGCACTAAGGAACTATGAGTGAGAGTCAGAACAAACACAAGATAGCAGCGGTCTTGTAAAGACTTCAGATAAAGGAACTATTGGATACAGAATATAAAATAGTGATACTTTTTAAGTTTAAAGACATAAAAGCGCAAATCAGAAATGTGATTTAAGAACAAAAAACTATTCAAAATGACCAACAGATTTGGAAAAGAATAAAATAGAATGTCTAGAAATAAAAAAAAATAAAGCAGTTCAATGTCAATTTAATCCATTGACCTTTCAGGAGAACAATTGACCATCCTAGATGGGTGGAGATAAGATAATCTTGGAATGAATTGTACAGAGCTATGAAAAAAGGCCAAGGAGTTTGGAACTTATTCTGTCTGCCCTGAAGAACCACTGACATCTTTTGAGCTGAAATGGTGGAGGTGGTCATGGGAGGATACAGGGTCCTATCATACTTAACTCTGAGCCTACCATCCTCCAGAGCACCAGATATGTACCTTCTTAAGAGAGTCAGGAACCTTGAATATTGCAATAATTTGCAGGGTGAAAATAAGAGGCATTGTGATGCAAGTGGCAAATCCAATCCTATTGCCAAAGGGCCAAAGCAACAAATTAATGACTGTGTTATTGATGCAAGCATGACCACTGAGAGGGAGGAAAATGAAGAGCAAAGGTCCAAGAGAGACACGATGGGCTGAGATAGTAGAGAAATTTTGTAGTCAACTGGGTATTGTGGCAGGGTGAGTATGCAGCTAAGTTAATAATGGATGGAAGTGAAGGTGGGAAGGAAAACAGTCAAGAGTGTATACACAAAAATGTAAGTGGTTGCAGATTTAACTGCAGGACACAGAGTATCAATGGTATGATCTGAAAGTTGGTGCACCCCCAAATTCATATGCTGGAACTTAATCCCCAATGTGATAGTATTATTAATAGGAGGTGGAGGCTTTAGGAGGTGATTAGGTCATGAGGGCTCTCATGGATTATATACGATCGGTACCCTTGTCAAAGAGACTCGAGGGAGGCTGCTTTCTCCTTCCACCACGTGAGGATGCAGCAAAAAGATGCATCTTTGAGGGAGAGAGCAAACCTGCACCAGACTCTGAATCTACTCATGCCTTGGTCTTGGTCTTCCCACCCTCTAAAACTGTGAGCAGGAAATTTCTGTTGTTTATAAATTACCCCGTCTAAGGTATTTTGTTATAGCACATAAATGAACTAAGGCACAGCAAATAGGAAGTTGTTGGGAAACCAATCTTATATGGATCCCAGGAATATGTGGCTGGTTGGGAAAGAACTTTCTCTCATTCTAAAGACCAAAGCTTTGATTTTATGATTTTTCCTAAAATCCTTTGCTAATATTACTTCCCTAACAACTTATCTTTCAAAATCACACATTAGCCCTTTTTTTTTGTACATTTATTGCTTTATCTGATGTTGTTACTATTTTGACACTGTCCCCCAACACTCTGCCCCCAGCTTCTGAAGCCTAACTTCTTGAAAAATTTCCCAGATGCTCCAAGGACACTCTCTGATTCTGCTTACTTCCTCTGTTTTCTGTCTGATCTTCATAGGTTAATCTCACTGTGAGATGGCATGCAATTAATGAGACTCATTATGTTAATGAACACACAAGTTATTACTTAATAATTATGTTAGTGATGAAAACAGTTATGGGTTAATTGTTACAATTACTATTAAAATAACATGCTAAAAGTTGAATTTATGTCTACAGTTCAATTAAAAAGAAATTTAAACATAGAATTGTGAGCAAATGACTGATATATAGGAGACAAAGAATGTGTTTAAATACGTAAAAGTTAACAGCTATCAACCTCAATCAACAAATGTGGTACAAGAAGGATTTTGATGCAAAGAGGCTTTGTGCAGAGTGATCTCTGGCATTCCCTAAGAAAAACAAAGCTGTTAGAAAAAATCCCAGTTTGGAAGATACCAGCCAATAAATATTGGGACTTAATGATGGATTCTAGTGTCAAGGTCAAGAGAGTATCAACACGGAACACAAGCCATAATCAGGTCAGGTGACTTGCCTTCTTGGTCACTAAAGAGCCACTGACTTTCAGCAATTCATTTCATCCTCTTAGTTTCTCAGTTTTCTCTTCTATCAAAGGAGGCTTTAAATACTATTTGCAGAGGCATTTCTTCCCACACACCACAACAGCCACATCTATTAACCTTCACTAGAGTTGGCCTCTCTGAGTATCAATGAAGTGTGTGTGTGGGGGGGGTCATGGGTGTGCAGGCATGCTTGGACGCAGACACATGCAGACATGGGACTGTAGGCAGACTTCTATAATTAGTCTATTTGCAATGAGGATTCTGTGTTATAAATGATTTGTCTTAAGATTTCCCTCTTGAGAATGCATTGCAAAAACTATTTGCTGTGAACAGCAAATCAGGCTATGGGGGCACATCTGGGTTTGGAGAGAAAGTGTCATGATCATAAACCGCATCTGACTTTTTTGTCTTTTATCATCATTATTATTTTAATCACTTCTTACCCTTTTGGCTAAGATCAAGTGTAGTATTATTATTATTTTAAAATTTAGCCTTTTTAAAAAACACATTAATTTTACTTTGATCAGTTTTCTTCTCTTTGCTTGGCTTGGGCCCATAGACTATTGATCTGGGAGGGAACCTAGAACTCATCTAGTCCAATACTCTCGTTTTACAGTTGAGAAAACTGAGGACCTGAAACAGGATGTTATTTGTCCAAAGTTATAGGGTCAATTTGTAGCTGATTTGGAATTAGAATTCCAGCCTTTGACTTTTTCTTGGACACTTTCTCTGTTCCACCCTTTCCAAGACTTATCATAAAGTATGTCATAAACAATAATGTCATTTTATATTTGTCAAACATTTTTTACTTTTCAAAACATTTTCACATATATCATCTCACTGGACCCTCATAACACCCAATGAGGTAGACTCAGTCATTTTTGTCTGTATTTCAAATTGGTGAGAATCCTGTTTACTTGTCCGAGGCCATATGCTAAGTAAACGTTAGCAGTGTTACAAAAAGCCAGTTTTGCAGTTCTGGCTTCCTGCTCTTGCAGTTACTCCATGATGTAGGAAAACATGGGATGAGATAATAGTGATTTATTTCAAATAGTCAAAAGCTACTTTAAGTTTACCTTGCAAATATTTTTTCAAAATACCAATCCATCACATCTACAGAATTTCCCCTGGGCATGTTTTGCACGGACCCTACACAGTCTATGTGGCAGGGAGGGGAGCCAGACAAACACTTGAGTTATGAGCAGCATGACTCTGTGAGAACTGTTCATGTGCTGTTCAGGGCCCAGAAATCTCAGCCCAGTGATGCTAAGCAGGGCCACTAATGAAGCCCTAAGGCCTGTAGGGGGGTTGAAGGAACAATGCAAAAAAGGTAAGAATTTATAAGAGTGGAGGAAGTAACCTAGGAGACAGAGGTAAAAGAGGAGGATCCAAAGGTGGGAATGAGAATTGTATCACTAGCCATTGCCTCAAGGTCTCATGGAGTGTGTTGGGGGTGGGGGAAGTAACCAGTGTCAGAGGCTCAAAGTTGGCATTTAGAATTACCCCCTTTTCTAGCTCTTTATTGACTTATGTCCTTGCTCTACTTGGGATGGCCCAGGGCAGTAGCCAAAGGAGTGAACCTTTCATTCAGGTTCTTTCAGATCCTGGTAGACATGGCCAAAATTAATAAAAACAAGTGATAGCTATTAAGATGAGCTTATAATGACAAAGATAACACTCATCAAGAGTCTAGTACGTGTCAGGTGCTGTTCTAAATCTTTGTGTTTTAACTCATTGTATTCTCACAACTCTATGAAGTCATTTCTTTTCATAAATGAGAAAAATTGATGCAAAGAGAAGTGAATTTGCTTGCTCAAGGTCACACAGCTAATAAGGACAGAGCTGAGATTCAACCCAGGGTCCTTGGAATTAATCACCAAGCTATATAGGTAAACATTGAGTAAATATTATATGATATGAGGAAGGATTGATTCTTTAGCCTCTCTAATGCCATTTTAGTTTCTCGGAATGCTGCTGTGTCCCTTGCTCAAGGTGCTATGTGCCAATAGGAGCAAAAAGTGCAAGGTCAGCCCCCCGTGGGCTGACTTTGTACAGACTAGGCATTCCACACCCAATATGTCAGTTTCCTATGAAGCTCAAAAAACCATTTAGCTGAGGGCTAGGCAAACCAGTCTCACCAAGGAGCGTGGTTCTTGACGTGAATTAGAATATGCCAATCTCAATGGCAGTGTGCTCAAGGGTGTGGGTGTGTCATTTCCAAGCCCTGCTTCACTGCTTATTCTGATTATGTGCAGTATTATGCCCTTTCAAAGGCAGAGGGAGAAGCAGTCCTGATAGGTGTTAGAATCAGGCCAGGGTTATTGTCAGCTTTCTGTGAAGGAGGAAAAAGGGATTAGGAACAAGAGTAATTCTCTGTCTTCATTGATTTCAGAAGCTGTTTATCTGCAACTGTTCCTGCAACTTTCCTTCTTTTCAACAAATTTATCACCAGTGGAGGGAAGAGATTTTTTTCAATGGTGGCTCCAAAAGAGTCCTTCAGGGCACAGAGCTTCCAAGGTCAGGAAATGGAACACATGCTATTTGCCAAGGCGTTTTTTTCCCCCCCCTCCCTCATCAGATCAGTGATTGTGCAGAGAAAAGGGCCATTGACAGGTGCACAGGCAAGTTTAGTGGCAAAGAAATAGCCACAGCCTCAAATGTGTTGCAGCTTCTGATCAGAGCAACTTGAAATAGTCTGTTCAGTTAAAGCAGAGGCCAGCCTTGGAGCATTGGCTTCTAGAGTCCCTGGTTTGAGAAAAGTTAAGTAGAATCTAAGCCATTGCTTCTGCATAGCTGTTCTGAAGCATTATCGGAATCATGAATCCAATTAGAGCAGAGCAATAAGATTGAAAACAAGTAGGAATGATTCACCTTCAGGGTTATAGCATGCAATATTTCCTTAGTTCTTCCAAGATGATTTGACATTTTATAGATTACAGGTCTTTAATAATGCTGTATATTGTTTGAACCCACCTAGTTGCCTGGCACTTTTAGGAGACATCTGAGGAGGAAATACCCTTTTACTCACTCCTGTGAAGCATTTCCCAATTAAAAACCAACTAACCAAGCAAACAACCCAATAAACCAACATTTAAAGAATCTGCACATTTCTATCAGTAAAAGTCCCAATTTGTGGGAGTGTGTGTTTGGAAGTACAGACAGTTCTGGACTTACAGTGGTTCGACTTAGGATAACTTGAGTTTACGATGGTGTGTAAGTGATACACATTCAGTAGAAACTGGCCTTTGAGTACAACCATTCTGCTTTTCACTTTCAGTATGGTATTCAATAAATTACATGAGGTATTCAACTCTTTGCCATAAAATAGGTTTTGTATTAGATGATTTTGCCCAACTCTACGCTCGTAAGTGTTCTGAGGATGTTTAAGGTGGGCTGGACTAAGCTATAATATTTGGTAGGTTAGGTGTATTAAGGGTATTTTTGATTTAAGATATTTTCAGCTTATGAAGAGTTTATTGAGATGTAACCCCATTGTAAGTTGGGGAACATCTGTACGTGCTTTTCAAATCCAAAGGGAGGAGAAGATGTCAATGTTATCTGGCAAATCCAGGACATTATTGTTTGTTGCACATATTAAAACCATTTAATGAGTTCGCTTTTCCCTTTGAGTATAGCTAGGCATACAGGGGGAGAAGGGCACCCCTCTGCTTCCCCAGCAGGGTTCCCGCCAGGGCCCTGTTTATGAGTGCCCTCAGCAAAGGAGGAGTTCCTTGCTGTCAAAGCCTAGTGGGCTGCTGGGGAGGGGTTTGCTTCCTCCTTTCAAGTCAGCACAACATAACCAGCTAACTGGTGGGTCACATGCAGCCAGAGTCTCCACACTCGTGGGCCTTGATGTGTCCCCTTCCCTGGGGAAGTGCTAATAAGAGCTGTCTGACCACTGGGGAGAATGTGGGGGCTTGGAAGGATATATAGCAATCTAAGCATCTAAAGGGGGGCTTGGTGATTAAAAAGAGATTGAACCATAACTGACACTGGACAAAGACCAGTAGTCATTGCTGACCCTAGATTTAGATGTCTGTTTCTGTTTGAATGAAGTTGTCTACCCCAGGCTAAAGGTATATGTTACCATTAGGGGAAGAGGAAGAGTCTGCCGGCGGGTCTGCTTGTGATAGATCCAAGTCAAGGAATGTTTCTCCATCAGAAGTGTTATGGAACAGAATGTTTTAGGGTTCTTACTATTTGGAGACCGTGTGGGAAGATTGACTTTTTGTAATAATGCAAGCTGGAGGTGGAGGTATTGTTCAGGGATATCTGGGCATCAGAACAGCTTTGTCTGCTCTGACAAGGATAAAGGCTTGGCTGATGCTAAATTTGGTTAAGAACTGGGAGGACCTGATATTCCTACATTACCAAAACGAAAGTTTGCACCTTGTTAGTGTCATGGTGTTGTAAGCCTGAGCATAAATGGACAAAAATTCCAGTTCTCTAACTCGGGCAGAGGGAGAAGCTGGGGCAGTGTCTGCCCTTGCTCCTGGTCAAGAAACTCTCCTTGCTGCTTCCTCTGGATCCCTGGCTCTGAGTATGGAAACCTTTAATTGTGCATGTGGCCTTTTCTCACCATTTGTAATGCTGCAAATAATTTTTCCATTTTAACTCTGTTCATTGTAATCTCGGTGTGTGTGTGTGTGTATGTAGGGGAGGAAGCTTAAATAAAACCAAATATAGAAACTGAGTCTACTAAATTTTCTGAAATTAGAGTTCAACCAAGGTGTTATATAATGGCTAAACTGTAAATGAACCACATTTTAAAAAATCTAATGAGTTAATCTGAGTCAGAACTGAGGTAGCACTGTTTTTAACTTTCTATTTTGACACAATTCAGCATTACAGCAAAGTTACAGGAATAGTACAAAGCCTTTCCAGATACCTTTCATCCAGAGTCCTCCAAAGTTAACATTTTACTGCTTATGTTTTCTCTCTCTTACTTTCTCTCTTGCTCTCTATTTATTTGACAATTTAAGAAAAAGTTGCAGATATGATGGCTTTTTACCTGCGAATTCTTCTGGGTGTGTTTCCTAAAATAAGAACATTCCCCTACACAACCACAGTACAGTCAAAATCAGAAACTTAATACTACGCAGTACAATTATTTGATCTATAAACGTTACTCAGATTTTGACCATTGTCCTAATAATGCCCTTTGGAGCAAAATAAAATCCCTGATCATGTGTTGAGTTCAATTGTCACATCCCTTGTGCCCCCTTTGCTCTGGAACAGTTTCCTTGTCTTTCTTCAAAGCAATACCTATTTAAAAGCATCTAGAGTAGATTAAAGGAGGGAATTAAATTATTGTGGAAGCCACCAGTTTTCTTTAAGTCTTCGTATTAATAACAGAATTATACACTAATAGAATTTTTAGTTGGATATATGGTCAGCCAAGATGTGACCATCACATTTCTGTAGATATGACCATGGGACTAGGATCTTGGGCAATAGGAAGTGAGTGGAAGTGATGTGCACAACTTCTAGATCAAGTCCTTGAAGGGAAGGAATGTTTTCTCTTTCTTCCACTGTTTATCTTTGCAATATGGGATAGAGATATGATGGTGGGCACAGGAGTGCTGCTTGGACCAGGAGACTGACCAATAAGATGTCCATCTCTGATCACTGCGGAGCAGTCGTACCAGCCCTTGGCTGTCTTACCTGATCCTTTCTGCTCCACTCACTCCTCTCTAGTATTTAAGGACTTAAAGACAAAAACAGAACTACCATGCCATTATCACACTTAAAAAAAAGAACACTAATTACTTAATATTATCAAATATCTGTACCTTATTATTTTTTATCTTTACATGAGAAAAAAATAAAATTCTGTCTTGTACGAGTCATTATGATTTTGGGTCTCTTTCTTACAGCAGCTGCATCAGGAAGCTGACTGATGCAGTCTTCTAAGCCACTATTTAAGAAATTGTTCCTATCTCTGCAAATATTTACGCAAAGGAGAAACAGACCACAAGATTTTACACTGTACCAGTATAACAATGAGGTAAACTTATGTGAAAATTTTATACTGGTAGTTTTATCAAGACTGGAAAATTTTGTCCCCTTTATGCCTTGATTTAGTTTTTAAAAAATGATTACATTTTCTCATTTGCATTAGTGTCAAATTTTATTCTTTGAGAAATCACAAAGCTGTTTTTGTTATGCAAATTTAAAGTCTTCTATTTAGAGGAATATTTGATTTAAAGATCTGTCCCTGCAATTTCAGTATGTTGGCATCAGGTGGCAGTAGAGTTATATATGTTCTGAGCAGCCTAGCCTAGTTTCAGGGAGGACATTAGAATGAGTCCCTAAGCTAAATGCTGGACAAAAGATACAATCTACTTAAAAAAATATGACACAAACTGAAGAAAATTAGCTTCACAGAAAATCCAAATAGAAATCTTATGTATATTTTTCATGTGTTCTTTAGCATAATGAAGCTGAAATATGATCTTGATATTAAACTTGCAAAAAGACTTTATTTTCCATTTTCTATTTCTCGCAGACCCCTTCTTACTAACATCCCGTTTGCTTAACTGCTGTTTTCAAGTAAGGGAGTTCTCTCCCTCTCATAATCTACACGGTGGGTAGCCTTTCTGGTTATCTAAAATGCTCTAACCTTAAATTTTTCTCTTTAACTTCTTGTTAAAAGTCTTCTCTTATTCCTAAAATAATGAGGGAAGAAATTATAAATGGTAGCTCTTTAAGCCTATTAAAATCTTGCGTTTGTTTATTACTGGTTAAACTACATATGGTATTTTGCCACTTGGAATTCTTTCCAAACTTCCCCTTCCTGTAAGTTAAAACAGCTTCTAAATCTACTGTATCTAATCTGCACACAGTAGTTTTTACTTCATTAATAGTCTCATTTAGAATCTGGGTTATCAAAGATAACACCCAAAAGAAGACAGAAAATGGAAATAAAGTATACAAGATTTGGATCAGTTTTTGTTACTTGTGTAAAGATAAATTATCTCATGTAATTTGCTTTTTACCATCAACAGGGGATACAGGAGAGAACAAGGAGGGAATTTTCTGCATCTCCAAGAGAAGATGCAAAGAAGCAAGGAGTGTCTTGGTTATAAGGGGGAGGATAAGTCTGGTGTGAGTAAGTTGCTTAATCTCGTTCCTGTGGCTATGCCACTGTCTATAGGATTTAGGGGCACTTGTTTCCTTACACATTTTATTTGGAATTATCAGTGTCATTTGAACTAGAAGTAACTATTTTAAATATTAGGTGCACAATTTATAATTTTGAGTTTTGAAATCATTGCAGAAATTAGAAAATAAAATTTGTAACTCTTTGTCTTATCCAGGGGCAAATATGTCCCTGGAAAGTTGCTCCTATTATAGGGGGATTTGGGCCTTGAGTCCTGTCCAGTTCTGTCTACAATCTTCATTATGGTCTCTTTTAAGCCTTTTTTTCCGATACAGGAGTCTATAAAATTATATGAGCCCACACGTACACACACACACACACACACACGTGTGTCTATGTACCAATGTAATTCATAGTTTCATTTACATCAAAGAAATATATAAAAGCAATGACCCAAAATAAAATTAGCTATTTACTCATGAAGTATTTATTGAACACTTACTATAGGTGTGATACTGTATTAGGTTATGTGACAACAAAGATGAAATAAAATATGATTCATGCTTCCATGGGGCTCACAATCTCTTTCATGTGATACATATTTAAATGTGTATAGAGTAGACTAATGAGAGACTGAAAATATTATTGAGGCTGCCAGTTTTCCTTTATTCTCATTTTTTAAAGGTATGTATCACTGAGCTATGTAACAAATGCTTAGTCTTTGTTAGAGCTTTTCTTTAATACAAAAGAATTAAGGGAAAACTTTCGAAGTGTGGGACCGAGACTTAGCTATGACATGGCTCAGACTCCAAAATGGGCAATGTTCTGGAAATAGCAAATCAGGTATAATGGGGAGCAGTTTCCCAGCAACATTTTTTGCCCCTGGGTAGAACAAATTTTGCAGAATTACCCCAGTGTTTTTTTTCCCCTAAATTCTTTTCTGTATATTGCTTAGACTTCACAACAGTACTAGACAGTATTGTTTCTATCCTCATTTCCTATGTGAGAAAACTGGTGCACAGGGTGGATTAACAACCTGTCCCAAGGTCACGCAGCTGGTAAGCACCTGCCAGGATGCAAACACAGAGGGCTGGACTCCAGGATCTGTGCTTTTAACCACTTCTCTAAAGACTGATGGTTCTTGAGCGAGAGGAGGGGAGTGTCTATGACAAGAAACACGTCCCTTATTTTGGAACTTCACTTCAATTGAACTAACACAGACTTAGAAATCAACATAACCAGGCAGTAGTTTAGGCACCAGGGACTGAGAACCCTCATGAACTTACCATGGAGTAGGAGATACACATACCTACAAGTAGCTATGGTGAAAGGCAGAAAGTAACCAGTGCTGTAAGAAGCTGAGAGAAGGTTCTGTTAGCACAAAGGAGGAAGGACGAGAGATTCTGCCATGATTTCAGTGATTGGAAAATGTCACCTGAAGACAATTGTTGGTTTTTAGTTCTGTTTTTTTTGGGCAGAACTTCTGTTGCCCCTTTTAGTTGAAATGGGCAATTCTTGGTTCTATTCTTGTTAGATAAACTTTTTTTTTTTTTGGATCCTAATTATTTGGAAGTAATGCCTATCAACAATCAGCAAATTTAGATTTGTGCTTAGATTGACAATGGTTACTTTATTCAGTTGTCTTCATTCGGCTCAGAGAGTTTCAGGGCTCTCATCTCATTGTTGGGCAGCTGTGAACTTGTTTATATTATCCACAGAGCTAGAGGTCTTTTTGGGTAGAGTGAGTATCTTTTAGCTGGAGGCCCTGCACCTAGCCTGGGACTAGGCACTCACATAATAGGCACTCAAAAACCAATGTTGAAGGAATGAGTGAAATGAATGAAATGCAACAATTTACCCTGGGAATGGGGACCCGTCCCTAACTATTTATCATATTGCCCAGTCCAACACACTTTTGACATCCTACCTTTTTAATGAGGACCAGAAGCAGTTCATTAAATAAATTAACCATTAAGTTGAGAACATGAATGTCAATATAGACACAGGCTGTTAATTTGCTGGTCACTGATGCATCCAGTGCCCAAAGGACCTGAGCCCTTGCACGCATTTAAACAGCAGGGGAGTGATGCACGGCTGGGAAAGCCTGGGCCAACAGGATGCTCGCACAATTCAATGGAATTATCCAAAGTGAGATTCTCTTCCCCCTTGAAAAATGGGTGCTCCTTGGCATCAAACTTTGAAAATACCTAAGTGATTAGGCCTATCCGTTCCCTTTTGACTGCTTTATTTCCATTTTAAAATAGATTGTACTATTTCTTACTTGTAATTTGGCCTCATGTTGCCTTGAAATAAGAGGGTGATAAAGAAAGGGAAAAGAAATCTTTGATCATCTGTCATCCTGTGGAAAATCTGACAGTGGCTTCAATTAACAGATGAGACCCCAGAGAATTTCTCAGCCTGATCTTCCCCCAGTGCTCTGTCTAATTGAGTGGAGGAAAACAGCCTTAGCTGGGACCTTGGATGGCTGCCGAATGAAACCATTACTATTTCAGTGAGGCTAAAATCTCTGCCACATTCTGGGCTTTTTTTGCATGCTGCTCTTGCAGGCTGCTGAAGCATAGCAGTTCAAGGATGATGGCATTAGTGAGATGCAGTGAAAAAAGGCACTGGAATAGAACCCCGGAGACTTGAGTTTCAGCCAGCTCTGCTGCAACCGGCCTTGAGAACTTGAAGGTGCTCCTTGCCCTTTCTGGGCCTTAAGTTTCCTTATTTGTCCATGCATGGATCAGAGTCTCCTGGGTCTTTTTCAATTCTGACATTGAGTAAGTCCTTCTTGCCATTCAGAAAAGAGAAAGGAGTTTAAATTGGATAGGTCGGGGAAAGTTTTGCTTTGGGCATGCACATTTGATATCCTAGAAATGGAATTTTTAGAAGTATCTTTGGTAAATATGAAGGCAAATGAGGCCAGAGGGGAGGATGGAATATGAGGATGGCTTTGGAAATGCATCCAGGAAACCCTTCCTTTTCCCTCCCTCTCTCATGCCTATCTACTCCCTACATAACTACGAAAGAGACCTACCTAAAATATGAATTCATTAGTCTATTTTTTCTTCTGAACCATAAGTGCAACAAGGGGAAGGATCACAACCACCTTGTTGACTGATGTATCCCTGGTGCTATATGAGCAAAAGTCTTGCTCAAGGTCGATGCTCCATTAATATTTGCTGAAGGAACGAATGCATGCATACTTAAAGCTTTTCAATGGTTAATCATAGATTTAAATTTACAGGATAATACTTTTATCCAAATTTTGCCCTACTGACCTCTTTATCCTCATCTTCTACAAGCCTCCTGGATGTATTCTTCCCTCCAACTATATACTATATTATCTGCAATACTCCCAGCATGTCACAGTGTGCCTGTTACATTTTGCCAGGAATATATTTCTTCTAGTTTTTCTTCTAGTTAACTAGTTCATCAAAACTCACTTCAAATCTCAACTACTCCTGAAAATCTTTTCTGATCCTTCTTTGCTGATTACAATGTAAATGTCTCTATACTGGTCTCCCGTGGTGTCTGATGCATACCTCTACCTGAATACCAGGCTGTTCTGCAGTTCTTACAGTGTCTAGCACACTGTCTAGCATGCAGTAGGTGCTCCATTAATGTTTGTTTAAAGAATGATTCAGGGAGGTAAGCTCCTAGACCTTATTTCAGGCTGATAGTGCTTCCATGTTTTCTTCCATGGAGGTCTCAGAGTCTCTGGCTGTTTCCTGTCTTGGGGTTCTTCCCCCTCAAACCTTGGCTGGAGAATAGAATTCCCTTTTTGTCAGTTCAGTCTTTGGCTGTTGTCCCAGTGAAAAATCCATAGGCCCTTTTTGTTTTATGTGTTGATCAGCTCATGGAAATAGGAGATAATAAAAATAACAAGCTGGTCCTAGAAGTTTGCAGAGTTCTCACAGTGATTATTTCCCACTGCCCGCTCTACCCCTTTCTGAGATGGAAACTGGAATATCTGCTGGATTTTTGCCCTCTTGTTTATGTTTAGGGGTGGAGCTGTCCAAATGTTTCCCTTCCTTTGAGCCCACCTTTGATATCTAATGAAACACTTCCTCTGTGGTTGGTCTCTCTTGGGCCTGAGGATATGGTTGAGGCAGTGTATTAATTATCTATGGCTACATACCAGCTTACTCCAAAACTTAGCAGCCTAAAATAGCAAAACATCTATTATTTCACACAGTTTCTGAAGGCCACACATCCAGAAGTGAGTCAGTTGTGTGATTTTGGCTCATGGTGACTCATGTGCTGCCCAGCTGTTGGCTAGGCTGATAGTCTCACCTGAAGGCTTGACCGAGGGAGGATTGTCTTCAAACTCATTCACACGGTTCTTTGCAGGCTCCTGGCTGTTGGCTGGGGGCCTCCTTCAGTCCCTTGCCCTGTGGGCCTCTCCATAGGGCAGCTCACAACATGGGAGCTCAAAAGACACATGTCATTGCTTCTGCCATATGCTCTGGGACAGACCCAGCTCTGGGACAATACAGAAGGCACTACACGAGGTGAGGCAGATATGAATACCAGGGGGTGATCCTCAGGGGCCGTCATGGAGGGTGGCTACCATTGGCAGACTTGTGGCTTGTTGCACAAAGATGGCATTTTTAAGAACTTCACAGGTGGATGGTTCTTAGTTTGGATGGCCTCTGGTGTATTTGGGAATGATTTTCTATGCATTTTGCTGTGGTCTAAAGGTTTGTGCCCCCCCTGCCAAATTCATATATTGAAACCTAATCACCAATGCAATAGTATTAAGAGGTGGGGCTTTTAGGAGGCGATTAGGTGCTGAGAGTGGAGCCCTCATGAATGAGCTTAGTGCCCTTGTAAAAGCATAAAAGAGGCTTGGGAGACCTTGTTTGTCCCTTCTGCCATGTGAGGACATAGTGTGAAGACACCATCTACAAGAAACAGGCACTCACCAGACACCAAATATGCTCGTGCCTTGATCTTAGACTTCCCAGCCCCTAGAACAGTAAAACAGAAATTTCTGTTGTTTATAAATTACCTAGTCTAAAGTATTCAGTTATAGCAGCCTGAATGGACTGACATATTTCTTTACTGATGTTTTGGAATTGTAATGCAAATGCTTTTTACAGTTTAGGTACATCCTTTCAACTGATGCAGCTTTTGACTATTTGAAACAAAGAGGAGAAGCATCCCATACAATCAGGAGTGTAGAATGCAATTTTGGCCTTAAGCTATCATATTTCCTAGAGTCCAAATGGCAAATTAGAATCAAAGTTTCTAATTTTTGCTTTATAAGCATGGCATTATTTTCAGCACACTGAAGGTGGGTGTCAGGAGGGCAGAGAAGTGCCTAAGGCATGCTAAAATGATAGATTTTTTTTAAATCACCTGCTTTGTGGTTACTTCTATTGCTTATAAATTATACTTCTGCATTATTCGCATAAGTGATTTTCTAATTAGTTAGAACAGAATTCATCAAGGAAGGACAGTCAATGCTGTTGCTTCTCAGAACCTACTAGGTAAATTGAAATGAAGGAAACGTTTTCCAGGGAATATATCTTGGGATCCAAAGGTCAGAATTTGTTGTCATGAAGTGGATCAGCACACAACACGCAAAGTCTCCTGGTCCACATGGTTCTGCTCTTTTCACAGCTTGGTCCCTGGACAGTGGTCTTCAAGGTAACACGGGTGGAGTCCTGGGTGGGGTGTGGCAGGTAGGGGCAGTGATGATTAAGGTTGGCCCTGAACAAGGAAGGTTCTAGCCCCTCCTGTCTACCCTTTCTGCAGTTCTTCATTTTTTTTTTTTTTAATATTGAGTTCCATGTAACCACAATTTTGAGAAAAGATTTAGCAGCTTTAAAAGGAAAGAAAGCTGGAAACCTCTAGCCTGAGAGACAATGTAACTGGGACATCTCAGGAGGGCATCCCTGAGCACAGGCAACTTTTTTGGCAACCAACCGAGTGAGCAGAAAGATCAAATGAGTGGTTCCTCTTCAAAATTCTCCTTTGAGGAAACTAAGATTTTTTTTTTTCTAATGATGTTGCTTTTGTTCAAAATGCTGTTAACTGACAAAATTACCATCAAAAGGCTCAAGAAATTCTTCCTCATAACATCTCAGTCTTCCAAGGGAGAATTTCACTATCCTAAACTTAGTTGGAGCTTAGTCTGGTGCAGGGTTTCTCAATGTCAACTATTGACATTTTTGGCTGGATAATTCTTTGTCGTGAGAGAGTGTCCTGTCCATTGCAGGAAGCTTAGCAGCATCCCTGGCCTCTACCTACAAGATGCAGTAGCATCCCACCCCCTAGTTGTGACAAATATGTCTCCAGACATTGACTAATGTCTGGTGGGGAGGGGGGCAAAAGGACTCTCTCCCCACCTCTGTGGAAAACCACTGGTCTAGTGAATACGATGAACTGCCAAGGTGACAATGCCATTTTTGGTCTAAAAACTAAGGTTGGGTTTGAAGCATTGCTGCTGCTTTTTGTGTGGTTGGTTCAGAAATGGACTTGGAAGGCATTCTCTAAAGAGAAGGGGCAAGATATTTTGAATACAGTCTTGGCAGGGCAGGATTAAGTGTTTAGTCTCCCAGGATAACGTCTTGGAAGGTGGCAGACTCAGTGGTACTAGTATGGTGTGTTTGTCACAAACCAGGCCTGGTACATCACAGGGCGTCTTGTTGTTCACCAAGGTGTCTTCCTCACCTAACAGAAAACTGAAGTGGAAAAAAAGAGGATGGTGCTATTCACCTTGTAGTTCTTTTAATAAAGTTTTGGAGGGAAAAATAGGGGAGAAACTTGGTTTTGAAGTCTGGCATGAAAGATCATAGCAAATGTTTGTGATACGGTGTATAGGTTTCTACTTCAGTTTCTTCTTGGAAGTTTCCCGGATGTCTCATTCTTCTTAGATATAAATGAGATCTCTTATTGTCATTTACTCATAAAAGAGAACTTGTTTGCCTATCTGACTCTTTTAATAAGTTCTGTCAACTCCCCCCCCCCACCCCGCCCCTCCATGACTCCAGGTATAATGAGAACAAGAACAACAACAACAGCATCAACAAAAAGTAAAGGAAAGTTTTATTTGAAAAGAATCTGTCCCTAATCTATTGCAACTGTAACTCATGACACCACTAATTAGAAAGCCTGGGATTTGACTGTGCTGGAATGGGGAGGCCTCATGCTGACCTTATGATCAGTCACCCAGGGGGCACCAAGGGTCGAGGGGCATCTGGTTGTCATTTCCTATCACAACAGCACCATGTGCAGAAATGTCCAGGGAGCAAACGAGGATGCAGTGGCTATTCTCCCTCAGATGTCTCCTCTGACTGTGTTTTGGGGCTGGGCCCTCGGACAGAAAGTGATTGCTTGATGCAGATCACGGGGGCTCTATCAGGAATGAAGACCCTGCACAGCATGTGATCCGTGGCTGGGCTGTCCCTGGAGGAGAGGCCTGTGTGTTCCCTCCGTGGGGACCAAAGGCCAAAACAGAAATTCAACAGAAAATTTCCATTTAAGAAACATACTGGAGGTCCCAGTTGCCACAGTGTGAGAAACAAATGGACAGAAAACTAGAATTTGTGTGGGTTAGGTGCTTCCAGTGGAAAGAGCTTTGTGAATATCTAGAGGAGTAAACAGTTTACTCTTCATTGTGGGCTACGGTCTTCAAAGGATGGGGTTGATAATGAGACTTGCCTGGTAAGAAACAGACTGAGATAACTTACATAAATAATGAGAGCTTGGCAATTAATAGGTGGTGGATAAAATTATAAAAATAACAATCATCATTATCGTTAATAACACAAGGCTATAAAATATCCCTGTTGGTGTCCAAAGTAGAGACCCAAGGTAAATATGGAGGTGACTGGGGTCTTCAAGCTCATTGTGGTCTCGGTTACCTATTTTAGGCAAACTGTTAATTATCTGGATAATTTTCTCTGCTGTAGCAAATTACCACAAAGTAGGTGGCTTAAAACAACAGAAATTGATTCTCGCCTAGTTGTGGAGGCCTGAAGTCTGAAATCAAGGTGTCCATGGGGGTTTGCCCCCAGAACAAATCCTGTCTCGATGGCCTTTGTCCTCTCAGCAGAATGGAAGTGTTGGGAGGAGGTGGAGGCTCGGACTAGGGTGGTGACACCAGGCAAGACGTCCTGACAACAGCATGAGCTGGTACTCGTGTAGACTGAAGAAAATTCTTCCCTATGGAAGAGGTGGGGTGACTTAAGAGGCTGAGTGGAAATGACAGGGCTTGGTCACAGATTGCAGGGAGGGTTGGAGGCCAGAGAGTGGCCGATGATGACAGATTTCTTGCTTCAGAGACTGGTGGTGTTACCGACAGATGTGAGGAAGCTGGGAAGGTGACCCATGCTGAGAGGGCAGCTGGTGAATTTGCTTTTAAAAAGTAGATTCTGGCCTCATTAAAGCGCAGAAGCTCCTGCCTCCTCCGTAGAGTCACCGTGACTTCCATCACCAGACTAGTTTTATATTTCAGCTTTTCTATTACATTGTGTGTGTGTGTGTGTGTGTGTGTGTGCGCGCGCGCACGCACACACACATGCATACAACGTGTGTGCTTTGGGGCAGCGTGGGTAATGTGTCAGCTTCACATCTCTAGGATGTCAGTAGTTGGAAAATAAAAGATCCTTGAAGCCTCTGTTTTTGAAAGTCTGCAGAGCAATTTCTACCAGCTATTTGTAAATGATGTGTGTAGCTTTGAATGATTTATTATTTTCAAAGTTAGGAAAATATACAACTTCTCATGCTCAGTCAATAATTAGTGAATAATAAATTCCACCAAAGGACTTCTGTAATTTTTCAAGTACCACATGTTTTACTTCTCAAATATCTATTTTTCTCAGTCATTGACTGCTATTCAACCAGTTAACTAGTTAATATGAGCACCAAGATAAATAAATGAAGACCTTTTAACCCACAGAGTTTGAGTGACAGCTTGGACTAAACCATCAGTCTTCCACCAAAAGAAAACACAAAGGCAACCCTTAACGAAGTTAGACACAGACGTGTTCTGAAGGTCAGGTAATTTATTTTTTGAGGGAGAGGAAGGGTAAAGAATTACATTTTATTAATTATATTTTCAGTCTCATGAAAAAAGACTCCTTTAGTTTTATAATACTGAAGGCTGCATAGAATGACTCAACGTATTATAAATTACAGAAGCAGCTAGACATTTTGAATTTTCTAAATTAAAGTTGTTTTTCTCTACCCCCTGGGTCTTTGTGTTCTGTCACAAAAATGCTTTTCACTACAATGATTTTGTACAATTTCAGTACTTCTGATCAGATGTAAATATCTGAAAAAATATATATAGTGTTTTCATTGTCTCAATATGATTTAGCCTTGAAATAGAAATACTGTCATATGAATTTATGGTGTGTACAATCCAGGAAAATGGAGTACTAAAATAACTAAGATACCCTATAGTTTTGCAAACAGCAATTCAAACACACACACATGCATACATATGTGCACACATGCACAAACATGTACATACACACATACATAATATGGGAGGGAAAAAATGTCCAGCGGGAAGGCTGAGAGTAGAAGTAGAATCAAAACAGCAGACACCCTGAAGAAAGCTCCCAGAGGCAGGTTGCCTCATCAGTAAAACACTTTCTTGTCACTTCCTCAGCTCAATATTGAATTGCTCCCGTGTTCTCATGAGATTGCATATTAATTTAAGAGACACTTCTGTTGGAAATATTTCTCCCCCAATCATGCAGATTTTATTTCTCTTTGCCTTATCACTCCCCCTTTCCCAAAGTGAGTCATTAGAACTGGAGGGTGTGATTCCACACTTGGTTGTCTTGAAGAGTAAGTCATTAATAGGTACTAAAGGCCATCAGTCCTCCCATCCAAGTGCTAACCAGCCCGACCCTGCTTACCTTCCAAGATCAGACTGGGCGTGTTCAGGGGGCCATGGCGGTAGATGAAAGGTGCTTTGTCCTGAAAGGAGATGCATTTCCAGGTGGGGAAGAGGAGGATTAGGTTAAAATTAGGGGGTGTGTCAGGTTTGTCAGTTTGCTCCCTCGCACTACCTCAAAAGAGAGTATCAATTGGGAGAACCCAGTCAAGGGGCAGCCTGCTGGGCAATTGCTCAGAGGTGTTAAGACATCACTGGGAAATTTGGGAAGAGCCTACCAGTTAATTCAGGGTATTATAATTAACCAGAGAAGTAGACATCACCGCCAAATGGAACTTCAAAAATAAAATACTCCTTTCCAAAGCCTCCTATACTCCACTAAATAAATACTGCACTTAAGGAATATCAGTCTGCAGTGGCTTCTATTATTGGGTGCCCTGCTGTGCCCACATGTCCAGGGACCACTCTGTGGCCAGGGCTACTAGCATAGTCACTCGCTTCCCTGACCCCTGCCCGCCACTGGCCACAGCAGCCCAGGAGTGTCCAGAGCAGGAAACATGGCAGGGAGGCACTTCTCAGTTGTGTCCAAAATGAACTCTTGGCCCTAACCCCCACCTTCCACAAATAGGAGTCCAGTCTTCTGAAATTATTTTCCCCTTAAATAACAATGGCTAATATCATTATTTCCTGCAATTCTCTTTCCTTTTTTCTGTCTGGAATAACTGACGGTAATCTCTTGTCTTGCAAAGTCACAGTCTGTGTTCACAACACTGGCTTTGCTCCTAGCTTCTCTCTTCCCAACCCTATTAATCCAGTCCTTGCATCCTCCAGCCCCACCTTCCCAGGCTCTTCCTCCACCCACTCTCCCTCCCCTGTCTGGCACCAGCCTCCGCAGATGCCCTGCCTGTGGGCGGGATGAGCTTGGCTATGGAGTGGAGTGTGGCTGGCTGATGTTAGTAAGGGTCATATATATATGTGTGTATATATATATATACATATATATATACACACATATGTATGTGTGTGTATATATATATATACATATGTATGTATATATATATATTTTTACTTTTATTTTTTTTGAGACAGAGTCTTGCTTGGTCGCCCTGGGTAGAGTGCAGGCTAATTTTTCTATTTTTTAGTAGAGATAGGGTCTTGCTCTCACCCAGACTGATCTCAAACCCCTGAGCTCAAGCAATCCTAGTCAGGGTTATATTTTAATAGAACCACATCCAGACTTTGATACAAAGGTGCTAGAGTGGAAAAGTTAGCTTTTAATTTTTGTCTATATAGCTGTGGAACTCCATGGAATTTTATATATACTATGAAAAAATATTTCCATAGTAAAAGAAACTGAAAAACAATAGTCCCAAATTGGCCACAGTGAGAAAAAAAGAGATGTGTTATAGGTGATTATAGAATGCCTGGGTAAGTTTGACCTGCTCCAGAAAACTGGAAAGGAACTGCTGTCTATTGAGGGAGGAGGTCTTTGTTCTAAGACATTTACTTCTCCCAGCTTTGAGTCAGGTTCAAGATAAGCATCATATCTCAGATCACAGAGTGATTTAAAGATGTAAATGGTCATAACTCTCCCCCAAATTTTGTCTGATAATAAACTTACAGGAGTTAGCCCTACTCTATACATTTAAATATTCCTAGAAAACTCTTGCTTCAAAAAAAAATTATTGGTGGGTTTTCAGGTGGGTAGCATAACCATGAATGGAAGGAAATTGACCATTATTGAGCTATTATGACTCAGGAATTATATATATATTACTTTGTTTAATCTTTATCAAACACCTGTATGGACAAGTATTATGAATAGTGAGGATTAGTGTTAAGCTGCCTCTGATAAGCCTCTAAATTTCAGTGGCTTAACACAATAGCTTGTTTTTCCTTTACGAAACAGTTCAATGGTACCAAGGATGGGTTGAGTGAAAGAAGTGGGGCCTCTGCTCCGTGCAGAGATTCAGGGATCCAGGCTGGTGGAAGTTCTGCCTCCACAATATGTGGAATTCAAGTATGTTTTTAACGTCAGCATCCAAAGAGAAGGTAGGAAAAGAGCATGGAGAAGTGAGTGTGGGAGGTTTTTATGATTGGCTTGGAAATTGCATATGATCATTTCTGTGTCCATTTCATTGACTAGAGCTGAGTCTCATGGACACCCTGGTCTTCAAGCTTGGCTAGCCAAGTACTCAGGAAGAAGAGGAAATGGAATGTTTGATGGATAGCTTGTGGTCTTTGTCACAGGCACTAACTGGTAGAAATTATCTTTCCCATTTTACAGGTAAGAAGCTATAACTTGTCCAAGATAACTTAGCTAGTAAAAGAAAGGATTTGGGGGTATGGAATGACCTGGGGGGATCTCCAAAACTTTCTTCATTAAAGCACTGAAGTAATTATAATTGCCATTTATTGAGCTCTGTGCCTTTCCCTTCACAGTGATAGCAAAGTGTAGATTTTCTCATCCTACAAGTGCCAGGCTCAGAGTTGTTTTGTAACATGGCCAACAAGAACAAAGTTGGACTGGGATGCAGACTCATTTCTTTCACACTCAATAACCCATTTTCCGGCAAACCTCTATAAAGCCTCTTACCTTGCCTCTTTAGGGGATCAGCCCTGGATTCCTGATGATGACTGGGTGGAGGTTGGGGAAAGGCTGGGTCAGCTAGGTTAGCTCTAAACTTTCCTTGAGTATATTTTCTCTTTTATTAAGTGTGACTTTCTTACTCCCACTGTTTTAAAAAATCAATCCTCGCATCTATTCATGCAACTTTGATTGACGGTCTAAGTGATAAAATAAGCCTTTAAGTTGTGTAATATTTAGGGTATCACTTTCCCTCACATATTCACAAACATTTTTGTGCAACAAAGGAGGATGGGTGTTATCCTCATAAACACAAGTTTCTTAAGTACCTTATTACAGAGGAGCTCATGATTCTGGGAATGGGAAAGTGTGTCCCAGGATCCCCGTTCTTCCTAGGCTTGCAGATAGGTTGGGGATATGGAACATGGAATATCAAAAGATAAATGACAATGCAGGGTGGAGTTTGCTGGGGGCCCAAGGACCAGTGTCAACAGTAAGTGCTACAGGGTGGCTGAGAGATTGTTTTTGAGGAGTTGCTAAATGTGCTGGCCTCTGTCCTGGGGGATTTCATATGTTATAATCCACATGCATAATCCTACAGGAATGCAGTGGCAGGAGGAATCACTGGGGACTGGGATGGCCAGAAAATCTTCAGAAAGGAAGTAAGACTTGAGCTGGGTTGAATTATAGGGTGATATTTTTCAACAGTAATGAAAGCTGGCTGAGCTGAAACCCAGAGCATAATTTCTCACTGGCTGGCTGCTCCAGATAGTAGTAGCTTCAGTGCCCTTCAGAATGGAATTTTTCTGAGCCTGTGAAGATGTGTGAGGTGTGCCCGGCAGGTAAGTATTTTTCCATTCGCCTTCCATCCATTGCTTTATTAAACACACTTTGCTTCTCTCAGTCCTTCCAAGCCTCCAGATGCTCTGGAATGTCGCTGCAGCAGCTGAAATGGCAGTTCATTGAGTGGAAATTATGCAGAGAGGGGAACGGGATCTTTGAAGTCCTTCTCCACATTGGTGATGGGGGCTGAGGCAGAAGAGGGTGGGGTTGGGCTGAAGGACAGGGAAGGAATGATTCTTTCTGAGTCCCTTTTCTGATGTTGTTATTGCTGCTTTGTTTCTTTTTGTGTGTGTTCCTTACATGGAATTCGGCAGGATTTGTGGCAGGAGACTCCCTGATTTATACTCCTCCTCCAGCAGTTAGGAAATACTAGGAAACATAGCTAACATTTATTAAGGCCATACTATAAGTTTAAACCTTCCATATGAATTATTTTATTTAATCCTTGCCATAATGCAGGTGCACTTTACTGATGAAGAAACTGAAGTCTAAAGGGGTTAAATGAGTTGCTCTGGATTACACTGCTAAGAGGTATAAAAAGGGATTGGAATTTTCAATCTTTTTTTAAAACTTTTTAAAAATTTTAACAACTTATTGAGCTATAACTCGTATACCTTACAATTCACCCACCTAAAACACGCAATTCAATGGTTTTTAGTGTATTCAGGTGAACAACCATTACAACAGTCAGTTTTAGAACATTTTTATCTCCCATAAAAGAAACTCTGTGCCTGTTAGCAGCCACCCCCATTCCTCCCAACCCCTTGCTCCTCCTCAGTCACAGACAATCACTCATCTACTTTCTGCCTCTATGTATTTGCTTATTTGATATCAATGGAATCACACCCTATGCAGTATTTTTTTTTTTTTTTGAGACAGAGTCTCACTCTGTTGCCCAGGCTAGAGTGCCATGGTGTCAGCCTAGCTCACAGCAACCTCAAAGTCCTGGGCTCACGTGATCCTCCTCCCTCAGCCTCCCAAGTAGCTGGGACTACAGGTGTGCACCACTACACCCGGCTAATTTTTTCTATTTTTAGTTGCCCAGCTAATTTTTTCCTATAGTTTTTAGTAGAGACAGGGTCTCGCTCTTGCTCAGGCTGGTCTTGAACTCCTGAGCTCAACTAATCTTCCCACCTCAGCCTCCTAGAGTGCTAGGATTACCGGCGTGAGCCACCGCGCCCAACCCCTGTGTAGTCTTTTGTGACTGGCTTCTTTCACTTAGCCTACTGTTTTCAAGGTTCATCCACATTGCAGCATGTCAGTACCTCATTTATTATGGCTGACTATTCCATTGCATGGATATACCACATTTTATTTACCCATTCATCAGTTGATGGGCATGGGTGTTGTTTTCATTTTTTCACTACTATGAATAATGATGCTATGAATATTTATGTGCAAGTTTTTGTGTGAGCATATGTTTTCACTTCTCTTGGGTATATATACCTAGGAGTGGGATTGCTGGATCGTAATGTAACTCTATGTTTAACCTTTTGAAGAACTGCCAGACTATTTTCAAAGTGACTGCACTATTACAGATTTCTACCAGCCTGGAATCCTCAATATTAACCACTAACAAGATAATGTATACCTTGGTCACTTATTTGCACAAAAAACATCCATACAGTTTACTAAAGCTTTAATAAAACCAATTAGAAACTGGAGAGTTTTTGTAATGAGAAACTTCAAAGCTGAACTCTGGGTTTGGAACCTTTGGCACTTTTTGATTTGAAGACGTCTATTGAGCTAAGTGCTGAAGAGGGAAACGATGAGAACTGCCATATTATATGTCCTTTTATTCCCCAAGGCATTGGGAGGATTTTCTGCTTATTGCTAAAACTGAGTGGTTTTTAGCTGTACACGTGTGGTTGTGGCAATAGTCCAGGATTGTCTATTTTTCTGAAAAGCCATTGACATTTGCTGAAAGACATCTCAAAAAGGAAGACACGCATAATATCTATGCATACGTAATGCCGATCTCTTGAAATCTTAGGTACACTGGGCATCAAGTTTACTGCCACTTGATTGCAAGTGACATAAACCTTAAGGCTATTCTTTTAAAATGAAATAGGGAAAGAGAAACGCAGAAAGTAATTCTTTTTCTTCCCCTTGCTACGGATTTCTGCAAGGGGCCCAAAAGGTGATTTTCAGCAAGGTGTACTTGAATGCGTCTTGAGGCTTTCTGTCTGTGAATGGGAGAGCATCTGCAGAGCGCTTACTCTGAGTGCACCGGGTGGCTGCAAGAACGTAAGCCATGGTCTCTGCCCTCTGGGAGTTTCTATCCTGTGTTATTACAGAATAACTCAATGCTGAGCTGTGCCTGTAAGTGCTTCAGGGGTTGAGAGAAAGGAGAGCTGGAGTGTGCAGGAGTGGCAGCTAAGAAAGCTTATGCAGGAAGTGGGACCAGCCTTACAGACAGCCAAGCCTAGGACTGAGCGAGGCTGGAAGGAATGGCGTGGCTATTGCAGGTGGGGGCAGTGGCGCCAACATGAAGGAACCAGGTTGTATTCAGGGGTCACTGGACAGAATGGGTCTCGCTGGAGCAGAAGGTATATGTGCAAGTTGGAGTAAGAAAAGATTAGAAAACAGAAGAGCATGGAAAGAGCGTGGGACTGGGAATCTGAACATATGGATTCTGCTTTCAGTTTTGCTACTGACTGGTTTTTGATGTAGGTTCTGTGATTTAGCAACTTGGAGCTTCTGCTCTTAATCTATAGTCTATGGAGGTTGAACTAGTCTTGGTTCTCAAACCTGGTTTCACATTATAATCCCCTGAGTATTTATTTAAAATACAGATTCCTGGGTCTGACCCCTGAATGTCATTTTTTTTTGTAGATATGAGATGTGGTCCAAGAGTAGTGATTCTCTTGCTGCACATTGGAATTACTTGGGGAGATTTTAAAACTAGTGATGCTTTGGTTCCACCCCCAGAAATTCTGATCCAATGGGTCATGGGAGCAGCCCAGGTTTTGGGGGGTCCCAAAGCTCCCCGGGTGATTATAAAAAGCAGCCAGGCTGGGAACCGCCCATCTCCAGTGGGTCTGGTGCCTCTGGTTGGTTTGGAAGTGCCAGAGGGCCTGGCTAGAGACTTTGTTGGAATGGAAGGACTCTAAATCTAAGCCTAATCCTGATTCTGTGAAAAGTATGTTGGGATCAGGTAGTGGAGGGCCTTAAATGCTGGACTAAGGGATTTATACTTTGTCTTACACGAAGCAGGAAACAAGTAAGATGTCTGAGCAGAGGAAGAGTATTAAGACATCTCACCTATGTACATTCATTGCTTTGGAGCATGATAGCTGCCACGAGGGAAAGAAAGGAAATACAAAATTGCCTCTTCATTCATGCTTTTATCTGGGAAGGGTGACTATTGCCAATTCTACCATGTGACAGGGTCTAGTGTCTCTGCACAGCACAAACAGAAACAGTCAAGGAAAGAGGTGGCAAGAGGGAAGACCACTACCCGAGACAGCAGGGCAGTGTAGTGTGGCCTGCACCAAATTGTAGGTATCCTGAAACAAAGGACGGCTCCAAGGTAGGCTGGAGATGGCAGCAAGCAGGTGGATTTTAAATTACATCCCATTTTCAATTCTCCTTCTAATCCTCAGATGAATCAAGGCAAGTCTCAGTCGATCAGTAGCAACAGCTCTCTAACACTTGTCAATCTCCCCTTTTGACACACAGACAGCAGGTCCCAGGCTTAGAGCCCCAGGCAGGTAAAGTATCTAGTTAGAATTTAGCAATAGAGTGTCTCTCCTCATCTAAATCCACCTGGTTCCTGACTTCCTGGGGGTTCAGACAGGGAGGATTGGGACCTTCTATTTTCAACGACTGATGATGATCTTCCATTTATAGTACTGACTCAAAGTTTGCTTCTTGAATAAACTTGAGTAAAAATATTCATTTTAAGAGAATGTTAAATAATAGCACAGATGGAAAAAGGAGGCAGAAAGAAAATAAAATTGTGAAGGGGTATACAAATAAATGACCCTTAGGAAACACTGGTGGTTCTTTCTAGAATCTGAACTGGATTCAGAAGCTCCAATCCTTGGCACTGATAGGTCCCTCATGTCTCTTAGCCTCTGACAGTTATAACAGTTGGGGTCTCTATCTCATAATCTTTAAAAGTCTTTACAGGTCTTAAAGTTTATGTTTCTGTGACAATATTTCTAAAATACAATCCCTTCCTGGGGGACTGATCGTACCCGGTTATCCACCAATGGTCATGCTGCCCCACGACCCCCATTGGCTGCTGACAGCTTGTGGCAGCTCCCTGGGACCAAGCCTGGCATTATTCCTATGGGACCAGCAGCCCCTGATCCCCTCTGAAATTGCAGAGCAAGAACATTTTAGGGACTGTGGGCCCTCCAGGCTAAAATATCAAAGTCTTTCAAGGGGAAAAAACCCAAAACAAAATGAAACAAAACAAAACTAACAAAAACCAAAACAAACCAAGCAGCCAATAGTTAACTGAATTTTCCCCATTTTCAATATATATTTTGTGTGTGTGTGTGTGTGTGTGTGTGTGTGTGTGAAATGTTGTTTCTTTTCTTTCCCTAAAAATGTTTTGTCAGGGAATGGATGATATATTCTATTTAAAATGTGTTTGTTGCCACTCACTATATCTATGCTTCATAGGACCAACTTGGAAAAATACCTCCCCAATCCCCTTCCTCCCACCAAAATAAAGGACCAACAAATGTCATTCCACAGATTATCTGGGAGATGTTTTGTGGTTCTCTAATCTGTGATTCTCAAATGGTAGTGTATATAAGAATCACCTTGGAGGGGTTGCTAAAAATGCAGATCCTTGGGCCCCAGCCTCAGCAGTCTGATTGAGTAGGTGTGGGGTAGGGCCCAGGAGCATGGACGGGTGGTTTTGATACTGATGGCCTGAAGACCACCCATCCAGAGTTCCTGAGCTAAGGGAACATTGGAGAGGTAAAGTCTCTAGCCAGGGTGACCTTAGTGTTGTGGGGGGACACCCCCATTTTTATTCATGTTTCAAATGAATATTAGGGGCATCCCTGATGTGATCACTGTCTCAACAACAGGGGGTAGGATAAGGCTTAAGGGCGTAAGTTCGGGCAGTTCAAAACTCTGTCTTCTCATCCCTATTTTCTAGCTTTGTGATGTTGGGCAGGTCACTTACCTTCCAGTCTCAATGTCCGAATCATTACAATGGGGACCACCGCAGGGTTAATCGAGTTAATCCGTATGAAGCCCCCAGGTTGAGGTAAGCATTCAAGGAAAGTTAGATGTTATTAGTGTGGTAGGAGTTGGGACAAAACAAAAGGAAAGGCGACGGGAGGTGTTGTGAAAGTGGAGCTGGAAAACAAAATAACCAGTGTTGGCGAGGATGTCGAAATATCAGAACCCTTGTGCACTGTCTGTGGGAATGTCAAGTGGTGTAGCTGCCATGAAAACTGAAAGAAGAAGTGGAGCTTGGATCCCAAGTGTGGCTGATGGTCAGAGCAGAAGGTATCTCATCCTGTCCCATGTCCCATGCCAACTTCTGTGGCTCCCTGGTGTCCTGAGTGGCAACGAAAGTCAAGTGTCGTGTGTGGGGGGCCCAAAGCTTGGAGCCTGAGCCGGAGAGGACAGTGGTTCTCAGCTTGGCATTCATACCACGGAGGTGACTCGATGTCAAGTTTCTGGGCATTAGAAGGAAACTGGTGCCATCACGGAGCTCATAGCCAAGTGTCCCATCTATTAATACAAGTCTTCCTTGACTGCGTCCTGGGCTGTTCTCGACACACCATCCCCTGGGAAACCCCCAGCACTCTGGGGTGTTGGCTGATGCCTCCTAGGAATGGCATTATGGGATGACTCAGCAAACAAGGGGCTGTTGCTTCCAGAAGGCCGTGGGGCTTTGCCGGCAGATTTCTCAGGCTTCTGACACATTCGCTCTGGTTTTTCTCAGGTGCCTACCAAAGTCAGTGCACAGACAGTACAGGCACGAGGCATAGGAAACAAATCCCTCTCATCCTTTTCCTGTATGCAAAAGCTCTTCCCCGACTTTGACAAAGATGGCAAACCTTTTTCCCCAGAGCTGTGTCTGAGTCTCAGAGCGTGAATTGAGCCTTTTTGAGCTTTTACAATGTTTTGTTTCAGTGGTAAAGTCTGCTGACAAGGAAATATGAATAAATTTCAAGAGTAAAATAGGGGGAATTTTTCTATACAGAGGACAGAAAAATCATGGTCTTCAGTCTGGCTGCTGACACCTCCTGGCATTGGTGACTGAGAGGCTTGCTGAACTTGCTCGTCCTTCCTTTCCCCTGCAACCTTGTTTTCTTTACTCCAACCACTCAGTTCTAGGACAGGATGAGGAGGAAGGGAACAGACAGAAGAGCAGAATAAGGAATTGCCTTTTGGGGGATAAATCTCTGATTTTTATCACATTGGGAATTTCCAAAGTCACCTTCCAGTCTTGGAATCCAACTTTAGAAATATCTCCCAAATAATAGGGAAACAATTATCCTGTCAAAGTGGGCTGTTACTTTAAACACCAATAATGATGACTTTTACTTAAGGCACAAGTTGTTAAAACGTACAAAGGAACCAGGAAGTCGCCACCTTCTAAGCAGCCATCCCCCTTCCTTTGACATTTCCTTCTCTGGCCGCCAGGATACGCTCTTCCTCTGCTTCCTCACAGCTCCAGCCTTTTCCACTCCCTGGCCACTGTCAACCCAATATGAATCCAATAAGGGGCCTCCCTCTGTGTCGCCAAACAAACCCCGACTTCTGATGCGGAGGAGAGATGCAGAGCTCTGACCCCAGCCAATAATAACAATGTTGTAACATGTTCTAGATTTGCCTCTTAGGCACTTGGCTTGGCTTCCCACCTGCCTTTAATTTTTGCCCTTACCACAAACTTTGATATGCATCAAAGACTTATCAGATGCGTGTGCCCAATAGAACTGAAATGCTCAGTCTGTCTAATTTAGCAAATTCTAAATAGCTACCTTCAACTAAGTTCAAAGAGTATCATTGTTCCTATGTTCCTTCTTCTTCTTTTTTTTTTTTTAAAGTTCTTTTGGTTAAATGAATCAAGACAGCCACTAAGAGAATATAGCAAGGTATTTTTAAAAAATGGAAAATGCAAGCAAATTGAAAGTTAACAGAACATTTTAAAGTGGTAATTTAAGTTTTCACAGAGGCTTAGGTTGGTCCATATTCTGATGTCGCTGAAATATCCCTAGTTTAAACCTAAGTACTTTAATAACTAGTTAGGGAAAGAAAAACTTAATTTTTCCAGGCAAGCAGCAATAGGAACCTTTCTGTTAGATTCCTTTGATTACAATAGTTCTTTGTTAACAGATTGTAACTTTGCCCCAGGACTTATGATAAGCTCCTAAAGTGAGAAGACTTGTCCTTTCTGGGAAGAAAAGCTGTTCACCCTGAAGATGGATTGAAAAGAAAATGCTAAATATCTAGCACTCAAACTTTATTCTTATTTGTCTTTATGTGTCTCTTTGCCTGAGAAGTCTGACAAAGTCAACATTAATGTGGAAATAATGTAAAGGCAAAACAGTCCTCCAGCAGGGGTGGATTTTCCATCCCAATGGAAAAGATTATTCACACTTGTTGCTTGGAAACCCTCCTCAAATGAGAAAATAGCTCCATCTTTGGGCGTGTCCCTGCCACTGAAAGCAGAAGCTTGGCAATGATGAATTCATTTGATTAAGTACGATATCAAGAGAAAAAAATATCCATCGTGGAAGATCTAAATTATTTAGCTTGTTTTAACAATGATCAAGTTAAACAAGTCACAAATCAGTAATTGATGTGGAGGAGGGTAGTTAGTGGTGCATGGGTCTCACCTAGGAGTCATTTCATGAGAAAGTGGACCAATTATTTTATAATAATATTTCAGGCCATATTTCAGCTAATGAAATTCTAGGTTTCAAAACTGAGAATGAACTTGAGAGATAATTCCATTCTCTCCCATTTTAAAGTCAAAGAAACTGAAGCTCAAGGTTATGCACCCTGTCAGTCAGGATTAGAATCCAGAGCTACCTATTCCTAGGCCAGTAGACTTTTTATCACCTGCAATTGCCTTGTTATTTTATGAGTAGAGATTGACAAATGAATTGTGATGCATGTGGGGGGTGGTGAAAATTCTCCCCCCACAAAAAGTTCTCTGAAAGATCAACTCACAATTAAAGCAGATTAATAAGAGAAAGAGGTAAGATCAATTCACAATGAAGGCAGATTAATAAGAGAAAGAGGTTTATTTACTGTGTGCACAAAGAGAATCACATAGTGATTACCCAGTATCCCAGTGAGGTCCAGAAATTTTTATACCCTCTTTTTAGAGGGGTGGAAGAGATGAGAAATATAGATAATTCTGTTTAGGGGCAATAAATGGTTGCTAAGGAGGATGAATGGATGAGGGAGACAGATTGACTTGTAAATGATTCTCTTTGCAAATTAAATTAACCTGAGAGACAGGTATTATATTTAAATTATTTGGGCCAGGTCTGGTTGCATTCTTGATCTTATTTCCTGTAATGTAGCAGGATAACAGGGAAGGGAAAGGAAGAGAAGGAAAGGAAAGGGAAGGGAAGGGGAGGGGAGGGAAGGGGAGGGAAAGGGAGGGAAGGGGAGGGAAGGGAGAAGAAGTTATTTGTTCTTTTTGATGGGTCTCTCTGTTTTAGGCACGTAGAAGGAAAGCCCCTTCCAACACCTGTTGATCTCTAAAGGTCTTTAATTCAAAATACTTTTTATACCAAGAAGTCATATTTTGGGGTGAAATTTCCTGAGCTCCTTCACACTACAACCCCATCTTACAAGTTCATTCTCCCTCCTCTGGATACCCTCCTATCTGGGTCCTTTCCCCCTTGGTTATCGTAGCCAAGGGGAAAAGAGCATTATGGAAAGGAGACAGAGGTAGAAAGTGAAGGATTAGGAAATGTTGGAGGAAAAAGCTAGAGAAGGAGCCAGGGAGATGGCGGCCAGCCGGTCTGGGTTTCGCTTCCCCCAGGCACAGGGGAGGCAGAGCCCCTCCATTCCCTGTTCCCCATCCCCACGCCAGCCAGCGCTGCTTGCTAAGCGCTTCTTCCATACCCCACCTCCATTTCCCCCTACAGTGGATGAGCAGTTTCATTCCTGTTATGCCTGAGAAAGTTCCAAAAGTACACAGAGAAAGTCTGGTTATACGGTATTTAGAATTGGCCCCAGAACAGAAACTACTTTGAAAAGGAGCTTGTTTTCAGTGACTGTTTGTTTGTTAGCACCCAGCATCATCATGGAGACTTGGAGATTGAAATAAGCGCTTGAATATTTGTGTTTTGTTCCAGCCGATCTCCAGCATTTGAGTTTTTCTCATTTAATGATAATACTGCAAGTAAGAGCACAAACTTTTTTTAATCAGGCAGGCAGGTGTTGACTTCTGGCTGGACTGCCATTTAAGCAGGGCAAGTTTCTTAATCACTCCAGGCTCCGACTTTCTCATGGACAATGGGAATAATAATATGCGCATCCTGGGGTTACCTATGGGGGCTACCACAGTGCATGGTGTGGAGTCAGAGTTCAGGAAGCCCTGATTGTCATCATCATCTGATTGTAGCCGTGCCCCAGGTCTAGCCATGTATCTGTGCTTGCCAGAATGTTCACCTGAGTCAGGGGCTTTCATAGACTAATTTAGAATGCTCTCTCCATTTTGTTGAGAATACAGCTGTAAGTATCAGGTGAAGTTTGATTTCTTTTAGTTATCTATTTTCAAAGGATCTGGACGGAAGCAGAGTCTGGGGCGTGCCAGGGCTGTATAAACTGGGGATGAGCTTACTTCGGGATTAACACACAATCTGAGAGGCAGGGAGGGTGGTAGGTGTGGGAAGAGAGCTGTCAGTCACTTGGTTCACACTGAGGTTCTGACATCCATTCTGGGCAAAGCCAGAACCTGAAGGCCTCTGTGGAAACTGTACCCTCATCATCTGTGGCAGGGCCCCCTCCAAGCGCACAACTACTTCTGTCTGGGGGTCTTGAAGGGTTTGTCTCCTGACACCCATGCATGCATGGCATGGTTACAAAGTTCATGAGACTCTTTCTTGCTAAGAATTCTTGACTCCAATATGATGTACACAGAGAATGTAGTTTCCCAAATAGTAGTATTAGGGACTTTTAGGAATCCCTAAATCTCACTTCACCATGTCTACAATAAGGCCTGGAATTATACTTGTTTTGGGTTCATATCCTGGTGCCACCACTGACTAGTTGTGGACCTTGGCAAGTTACTCCATCTCCTTGAGCTTCACCGAGAATGCTTCAGTGGAAACTGATTTGTCAGGTTACCCAGCTGAAGAGGGGAGTGAGGGAGCATAACCAGATACTTCTGCTAGATGTTGATGGTGTTGACACTGACATTGGGTAGCCAAGTGCTCCAAAGGCAGGAGAGGGGCATGGCCAGGAGAGTTTGCACAGCTAGAGCTCCTAGAATTGCTTGGGGATCTCTAATGCTGCAAGAAAGCCACAGCCAGACAGGTATCCTGGCAGGTTTTCAAAAAAGTGACAGATGGGACCCAAATACAGGTTGGACTCTGTTTGGGTTTGCAAGTCATCATGACGTAGGACAAATTCCTTGGCTTCTCGGATCCTCAGTTTTCTTGTGTGTGAAATGGGGACGATAACTACTTCCCTGCTTACTCTGTGGCGTGTTGTGACACTCAAGGTCCTTTGTGTGAAAGTGTTTTGTAAAGTTGCCATGCCAGTGAAATGAATGCACAATTCATGTTTTCTTACCCAGGGAGGTGACAGAATAATCCATATCTCATGTCTTTCTCTCCTTTTCCGTACTCTGTTTTTCCTTGTCCTCATCTCCACTTACTCGAGGAGGGGCCATTGTGCTTCTTAGTGAAATGCAAAAAAACCAGTTGAAATGATGTGGTATTTAGAAGACTTATCAACAACATGCAAGGGGAAAAAAGGTTCCTATTTTAATTATGCTAGACAAAAGGTAAACAAATGATGAGACTGTGTTTGATATTTGCAGTCAGAAGAGGGACTTACTTTTTCCTAATAATGTTAAAACAAAAAGGTGTGAAAAAAATTAGCTGATTTGATGGGTTATGGGACAGATTTGGGGTTAGGGAAGGGGATGGGGATGGAGATACACAACTGAAAAATCAGCCAGAGAGAGTAAAGTCTGGACAATGCCTATAGAATATACTCATTTCTGCAAAGGTAATTTCCATATCAGAACAGACCACTTGACCATATGTATTATAGCTCTGTCTGCCCCTGGTTTGAACTTCTACTAGGTTATTCCATCTGGCTCCTGGTCACAATTAGAAAGTATTATACGTGAGGAATCACTGCAGTCTGAGGTATTAGTTCACAGAGAATTTTGATATCCCCACTTATCTTTATTGGGTTGCTTGTAAAGAGATTGAAGCTCTTTAACCAAACACTGTCTCTAAGTCCATATGGAGAGAAGACGATGGGTAAGTGATTAAGACGCTGAAATGCAGAAAAATGCAAGGTCTGTTAACAGTGAGAGAGGGGATATCGGGTGGTGCACTGAGCTATTTGGCTGCTTGCTTGGGCTATTTAATGAGTGTGGGGTCTCTGTGTGTGTGTGTGTGTGTGTGTGTGTGCGCGCGTATGCGCACATGTGTGCACTATATCCACCTTAGGGAAAGTTGGGATGGAAGCTAAGATCTTTGTTGTCATTTCTCCCTTTGCTTTTTTGTGTTTGTCCTCACTGCTTCTTGCTATGAGCTCAATACTCTGTTACTCTCTGCCTCTCCTCTCCAACCTTTCTCTTTGCTGTCTGCCCTAGGCTGTCTCCTGCATGCCAAAGGTAATTGATCATGAACATCTTAGAGTGATATTAGTGGGGGCAAGGGGAATCTTTGCTATTTCAAATTTTTGCTTCAAAGAAACTCTTGGGCTGAAAAGGATAGACATGTTAATCACGATATTATGGCAGAGGTCGAGTGCTTGGGAAAGTCACTTTGCCCAAGAATCTGATGCTGTTTTACCTGGAGAAGAGTTTGTGAAAGGGAAAAGTGAGAGGTATCGTCGGAGCCCAGCGAGATGACTTTGGTGCCGGCTCACTGCAGTGAGTACAGGGAAGGAGCCTCAGATGTAAACTCTAAGTGGGGGAGATTTCATCTCAGCTCACAAGGGGGAAGGGGCCCCCACAAAGTGAGGCATGGCTAGGGAGGGGTTCTTGCGGTGAGTGGGAGGTGGGGAGGGCCACCATAAGTTGGTCCCTCCAACTCTAAGTGCTATGACCGACCATACTCCTTGGACTGGTTCTGAGGACGTCAGCCCTGGAGTCAAAGTCAAATGTAATTTCGATGGAAAATACAGTTTTCATTCTGCTCTTTTGTGTTGTGGAAGCAATATCAGGCTTTTAAGAAAGTTTAGGTTGTGCCCCTTTTCTTGCCAAATGCTATTTTTTCTTCTTCCTTGGTGCTTTGTTCTGTATTTTTCAAGTAGTGCTTGGGTAGCTCAAATTTGCTAATTTAGACTTTCATAATTTCCTGGAGACTGAATAAATTCCTGCCTTGCAGTTCTCAAGTGTAAGGTCCTTCAGATGATAGGAGATACAGTGGAAAATGACATCATTCTCGTTTTCAACAAACATCTCCGATTAGTATTCATCTGAGATATTAAGAGTGCTGAGAGTAAACACCAGGGTTTTATCCCCTCATCTAAATGGGCATTAGCTCAAGGTATGTCCATTCTGTTTTGTCATGATTCATAAATCACCCGCCTGTAAAAATCAAAGGCTGGTCATATTTGGTTACCTGGGGCAATGATGGGCTTCCTATCAATGACATTTGCCTTCCTGCTCTGGGTACTTTGTAAATGCTGGACCCTTTCTCCCTCCACCTTTGACCTTGACTTCCTGTCCCAGCATAAACATCTCCTCTCTTTAATTCTGACAGATGCCTGTGGAAGAGCAGTGAAACTCGATGAGACCTGGGTTTGTTTGCGTCTGTTTGGTTCTTTCTGCAAAGTGGTCTGGCTGAATGTAATCAATGTTGTCCCTCAGCTTTGTCAAATGAGCTTTGAGTAATGATGTGCAGATGCCAAACGTGATGTGTTTGGGCACAAGGTAGTTTAATTCCAGTCTCATTTGCAGAGATGACTTGATGTCATTAGTGGCTTTATCTCCAAGAAGCCAGCTGGCATAAAGAGAAAGCCAGCCACTGCTCAACAACGAGGCGATGCACACTATACTAATGCTGCAACACTCACGTAGCTATAGGTTCCACGTAGGAGCTTTAAGAACTGAGCTAAATCATGGTAGCTTTTCTCTCTTTTCTCTTAAATGACAGTTATGAGTTTCTCCTTCAATTCACATCATTTGACGAAGGGAATTTAGAAGGTTGTGTCAACAAAGCAGACCGTTTCAAAGGGTCTTGAGGCTGGGAGCTTGGGTGAAAGCTCAGCCTGTAAATACTGTGTTAGCATCTGATTATGGAGTCCAACGAGTGCACGGTCAATATGTTGATCCCTCAGTGACCTCCTGGCGTTAAGTGCCATTACCTACACACGAAGAGTCTTCCCTTGTCCTCAGATGTCTGTCACTGGAAGTAAATCCTGATGAAATTATTTGTATTAATCATTGTTTTCTTTTATTGTGGCAAAATGTACTTAATATAAAAGTTACCATTTCAACCATATCTAAGCGTACAGTTCAATGGGATTATGTACATTCACCTTGCTTTGCAGCCATCACTAACATTCACCTCCAGAACTTTTTTATCATCAAAAATCTGTACTCATTAAAAAATAACTCCTATTCCCTCCTCCCTGCAGCTCCTGGTAACCACCATTTTACTTTCTGTCTCCATGAATTTGACTGCTTTAGGTACCTTATATACTTAGAAGATCGTGGATATTCTCCTTCCACCCCCACATAATCACTTCTTCCCTTCCTAGAATGTCCACTGCCAGTAGTGGGCTTCATCCCTCCAGCTTCCTTTCTGTGTATTTCCGTGCTTACATACTTCTTTATACACATTTCTTTAAAAAGAATCAATGGGCACATGGTGTTATAACTGCTCTGCAATTTGCTCTTTTCATGTAACACATCTTGGAAATCATTTAGGTTTCATTCTTTCTTCTACTGGCTTCATAGTATTCCATAACATCATCATTCATTTAAATTGCTCTGCAATTGATGGGCACTTTAAATTGTTCCCAGTTTTGTACTATCATCCATGGTAAATAGCTATAAAAGACTTTTAACATCCTCCTCTGAGCATACTAACAAGTACTTTTTAAAGCACGATTCCTCAAAGAGGAACTGCTCAGTCAAAAGGCATGTGTACTTAAAATTTTGATAGATGCTGCCAAATTGATTTTCAAAAAGGCATCACTAAGTTACACATTCCCTAAATGAATAATAATGTTGCATTTCCTGGCATCTACTCCAGCATTTGATATTATTAGTCTTTTAAACTTCTGCCAATCTGACAAGAAAAAAATCTTAAGATTTGCTATTCACATTTATCTGCTCTTGTAAGAGAAGAATCTAAAGAGGGAATAGGAAAGTGCAGAGGAGCAGAAAGGGAAAAAACAAGGGAAGGAGAAGAGAATTGTTCTGGAGGTATGGGCACCCTCTGGGGAATGTGCAGGGGCTGGATTAAGGCCATTAAGAACAGATGTTCCTAAGGCATTTGCTAGCTCACTTCATGTGGCCTCTTGCTGCATGGTTGGGGAGTGGCCCAAGGCTGTCTATGTCCCTATGAGTTGGCCCCAGTTGTCTCTGTGCACAGCAGAGGCCAACACATGCTTGGTCTCAGAAGCAACGGTGCCTTTAGCTGTCCTGGGGCTTATCTTGAATCTGCTTCCCCATTTCCTACACTCCTCTGAGTTAACGTGCCCATGATCCCTGACAATAAAAAATATTAAGGCTGGAGACTGAAGCATGATCATATTGGACCCCAAATAGCTCCAGTCAGTTTGCCCAGGCTGACTCTTTTTACCATGGAAGACTGACCCTCATCTCTGGAAACACAAACCCACGCTGGTCTTGAGCATAGTTGTCCCTGTAATCTGCAGAAGTGAATGGCTGTAGGGTCCTGATGCTGGCCCAAAGCACAGGCTGCCCCCAACCTCCATGAGACAATAGGGTCACTGTGATCCTGTGGTCACTCCGTGTGCTTTTGGATGGGCTGCTCACAGAGAGGGAAGGAGAGGGGACACAGCTAGGCTGTTTCCTATGTGCCTGTCCTACTGATTCTGCTTCTAAAATAATTCCCCACTCCCGGCTACCACCGTCCCATTCCTGGATGATTCCAGTGTAGTTGAGCCTATCTCCTTTGTCCCTATAACCCCTTCTCTCCAGCTAGTCTAGTCTCTACACAGCAGCAAGAATAATGGTGTTAAGCTGAAAAATCAGATCACATCACTCCATGCTTACAACCGTGGAGCTTTCTATTTCTTACAGGATAAAATTCACAGAATCTTTGATATGACCTTCCATGCCCTGATGTCACATAACCTTGGTCTGGCCTCTGTCTGCTTCTCACCCTCAGCCCCTCTCTTCCTCACTCCCACTGGTTTTCTTGCGGTTCCTGGGATGCTCAGCTTCTGGTCTCAAGTCTTCCCCCAACGGTGATCTCTGTGCCTGAAACTCTCCTTTCCCAACTCTTTATCCACCCAATTGCTCATCCTCAAGTGAATTTGAATCTTGCTTCTTCAGAAAGACCTTCCCCAGGTCCCACTGGTCCAGTTCTTTTCCTTCAAAGCACTTACAGCAACGTGGTTAAATGTTTGCATGATGCTTGTCATGGATTGTCTGTAATTGTCGATAATGTTTGCCTCGCCCTCTAACGTGTAAGCTCAATGCTTGTAGGAAACAGGTAGGTGATAGTCACCATTGTATCCTGCCTGTCACAGAATAGGCACTCAATAAAAATTTGTTGGCTAAATTGAGGAAAGCTGGGCATTTCCAATTTAAGGTATCATTACTCTCATTTTAGAAATGAGATAACTAAGGTCCAAAGATTTTAAAACACTCACATTTACAGAACAATCACTGTGTGCCGGGCATGGTTTGCTTAGCGTGCAGAACAGCATCTGCTGCTTGTCTGATTAATTTCACCTCCAAGCAACCCTAGTTATTATCTTTATCCCCATTTTACAGATGGGAACATCAAAATACAGAGCTCTTACTGGAAGTGAAATGAGGGAGATCTGTTTGCCTCATAGCTAGGGTTGGTCCTCGACAACTTTGTAAGAAAGTGAAAGCCAGTGAACCCTGAACTTGTTTGTCTCCCTTGAAGGACTGGCAGGTGATTGGCTAACTGTTCTTGAATAAATCGAATGAGCTAAGGGATTGATGACTTAATTATCCTACTAAGGTCTTGTGCATTTTAAAAGAGGATTCCTGGGGAAAACTGCTTAACCAAAAAGAATAGCTCTCCTGTATGAAAATCCCAGAGTCTGCTTCAGGCTGGGGGAATATTTACAGTGTGACCTTACCTTCCCCATGCCACGTCAGAGAGGGGTCAGTCCCCACCTCTCCTAGGTGAAGATGCCTGGCCTTGCAGGTGGCTATATTTGTATCACCCTCTGCCTAAGCTAAAAATGCTTTACAGGGGAAATTGTCTAAATGGCTTCATGAGGATAAATGAAAGGCCTTAGGACTTTTGCTTTCTCTCTCCTGGGCTCCAAAAGGCATTTAACAGTCGCATCCCCAGTCTCAAAATAGAGACAAAAACCTACTTTAATTCATTTAATTTACTTATTTATATCCCAGATTTTCCACAAAGGGAGTCAGCCGGAACCTATTCTTGATAGCTTCGAGGCAGCACGGGATAGTGCAGAGAGCATCTGAGGTCAGATTGGCTCGAGTTTGACTGGTCTTGAATGGAGTTGTCCTTGAACCCCAGATTTACTGCTTGTTAATTGTGTTTTAAGCTTTTTGATCTGAAATTTTCCCTCTTTAAAATGGAGATGATGATTCCTACTCTGTATGGTGTCTGGAAGGATTAGAATAATATCTGTAAAGCCCCTAACAGACACCCTGGCGGATCTCAGGTAAATATCAATAGTAGCTACAATTTTCAAATTTAAAGGATTTGCAAAGTCAAGTTTTGGGGGCAGTAAAATCTCCCAAACTCTGCCCATATTAAATTTATTAGATTATGCAAGATGTTTAAAAACATAGGTACTTATATATGTGTTTTATTCCTACTTCCTCTTTATTCATTTTATATTATAATGTTATGAAAAATGTGTGATTCATCTAACAGTCAGTCACATTAATTTTGGAGAATGATTTTTAAAATTAGTATGTATCTTACAATTATTTTTATATTTTAAAATCTTTGCATGTATTGTATCTTCTCTTTTTAATTGCCCATAAAACTATAAAGAATTTATTGACAGTCATTTTCTTGGGACCATAATCAGATACATCTCTGAAAGGATGATAGTTACATTTTAAACTTTTAATGATGTGGAATGATTTTTATTTTTAACATTAAAATTTTCAAGTAACATGTGTACAATGAATGTAAACAGCAAAGTTAAATAAGTATTACATGGTTTGAAAAATCTCTGTGTTTCGAGATTTTGTTTATACCTGGGCCAAGGTAGATTGAAGATTGAATACAAAGAGAAAAGGAAATATGATTCAATAAGATAACAGTCTACAGAAGGGTCTGTTTGACACCTACCTACCTTATTTTTCCTGTGCTCTCTGGACATAGCACAGAATAGGTGCTGAATAAATGTTGATTGTATAAATAGAGAGGAATCATTTTCATAACTCCAAGTCATGTTAACTGCGGGGTTATAAGCAATCCCAATGCCTTTGCTAAACTTCATTTGTTCCACAAAATATTATCAAGTGCCTGCTATATGCCAAGGACTGAGCTTGGGGGTAAACTGATGAACAAAACTAGATGTAATTCTTCCTTGCTCCCTTGGAGCTTCCATTCTTATGAGGCCAAGGCATTACCTAGATAAGAATAAAAAAAATCACAGGTGCTAAGAGATTGGTGCAGTCTAAGAAAGGGACAGAGCAGAGTGATGGAGGGTAGAGGGTGAGGGTTAGTTAATGGCATGGGAGGAGTCTCCAGATGTCCCCACAAAACAGCCCAAGGGAGCCATTGTATGGACTGAATTGTGTGCCTCCTAATTTATATCTTGAAGCCCTAACCCACAATGTGACCATATATAGAGATAGGGCCTTTAAGGAGATAATTAAAGTTAGATGAAGATATAAGGGCATAGTTCAATAGGACTGGTGTCCTTGTGAGAAGAGAATGGCATCAGGGATGTGCATACCCAGAGGAAAGGCCATGGGAGGACACAGGTAGAAGTCGGTTGTCTGCAAGCCAAGAAGAGAGCCCTTAACAGACACCAGCCTTGCTGGCACCTTGATCTTGGACTTCCAGGCTCCAGCACTGTGAGAAAATAAATTTCTGTTGCTTGAGTTGTCCAGTGTGTGGTATTTTGTCATGGTAGCCTGAACAGCCTAATATAGCCATATAAGCAGTCTTAAGGAATCTGGTTGTTACTCCAAGAGCAATGGAAAACTGTAGAAGGTTTTAAAATGGGAGTCAGCATGATGGGTTTCGTGTTTTGGAAAGATTACTCTGGCTGCAGTGTGGAAAACCAATTGAGAGGGAATAAGAGTAGATGTGGGTCCCTCTGGGAGGAAAAAATCCCAGGAATATGAATTTAGAGTCTAATTCTCTTTCCATTATGCTGTTCAGAGTTGGATGTCAAACATAGAGTTTCATCCAAGGTGGATTCTGGGAAGAATGGTCATAAACGATCATAAAGCCCCACAGTCCTGTCACCAGTAGTGGCAGTTACAGTTTAGGAAACCCCTTCCTTGACTCCTCTGAATCAAACTGAGAAGAAAGTGTCCTGCAGAAAGACAGGGGAAGTTGGTGGCGATGTGAGGCACCTGCTGTGCTCTTGGTGGGCCTGGCACCTTTCTTACTGCCTCTAAGGTTATTTTTGGTTGACTGCACAGGCCAATGAGAGAGAGGGAGGAAAGTAAATGGACTTCAATGCAGAGCGCACCTTCCCTGTCCAGCCCTCCCACCCTCTTCTAAACAATCTCAGTGTTCTCTTCATCCCAAATCAACATTTCTGGGACCCTAAAAGCAACTTTGATGAAAAAGTTCTTAGAAAATTTGGGAAACTTTTGTAGCCATTAGGCAAAATAAACAGAATATTTATGAGGAAGATTAAGTGGTAGTTTTAAAGAGTAACACTTCTTTTTTAGCCAAAGATTCTATGAATTGTCAATTTGGGCTGAGCTCAGCTGGATGGCTCTGCTGCTCTGGACGTGGGGCTGGCTAACCCTGCCTGGGGCACAAGTCATGTATCTGAAGTTGGCAGCTGGGTCAGCGTAGGAGCGACTGAGCATGCACTGGTTGTCTTGGTTCTGCTTCACGTGGTCTCTCTCATTTTTCAGCAGAGTAGCCTGGAAAGAGGGCAAGCCCCAACCAGCAAGCACTTCTCAAGCTTCCACTTGCTAATTTGGCCAAAATAAACCATAAGGTCAGCCAGAATCAAGGGGTGGAGAAATAGACTCCACCTCTTGATAGGACTTGCTGCGAGGTCACATTGTAAAGGGACAAGGAAACAGGGAAGAGAATAATTGGTCAGTTTTCCAACCAACCTCACTCTCCAGCTTTAGTCATTCTCTATATGACTAAATTTGTCATGTTCGCATATCATCTTTACTAGTGTTTTAAGAATCAGTTTTAACTTACCAAAAAAAAAAAAAACCCTGTTTTACCCTCATCCTAAGAAACATTATCTGTGAAATTACAGACTTAATGTGTTTTGGGTTGAATGGCATCTCTCCGAAATGCATATGTTAAAGTCCTAATCCCCAGTATCTCAGAATTCGACCTTATTTGGAAGTAGGGTAATTGCAGATGTAATCAGTTAAGATTAGGACATACTGAAGTAGGGCAAGCCCCTAATCCACTATGACCCATGTCCCTACAAGAAGATGGCCACGTGAAGACAGCCACACAGGGAGAATGCAATGTGATGACAGAGGCGAAGACTGGCGCTCAGCAGCTGCAAGTCAAGGAAGGCTGAAGATTGTGGGCGGACACCAGAAGCTGGCAAGAGGCAAGGAAGGATTCCCCTCCAGGTTTCAGAGGGCCCGTGGTCCTCCTGGCACCTTGATTTCAAGTTTCTAGCATCCAGAACTCTGAGATAATAAATTTCAGTAGGTGTAAGCCACCCAGTCTGTGGTCCTTTGTAGGGCTGTTATAGCCGCCCTAGGAAATGAATACAGTTATTTTTAAAGATAAGGCATTAAGTTAAACCACATGAAATTGCCACTTTTTAAAGTGGTCGAATAAAAACAGTTATATTAAAATAAATAAATATCTGGTTATTAAGAAAGTTGGTGGACTACCTATATATGTCTTATATATTATTGCTGGTATATCAGTACACTTTTGGAGGCACTGATTTAAGATGTTCTATTAAAAAATAAGGCATTTAAGTTTCCTGGGAAGGTCGGGCTCCAGGTACTGTTTCTCCCCTACAACGTGGCCTTTCCTGGTTGTACATACTTGAGGGAGCATCAGAATGAAAATCTTTATAGTTAATTTGCAAATGCTCTAAACCTGACTAAAATGTTTTTTAGTATTAGATTTAATTTTTAAAGAAACATAAATTAGTCTCTGACCTTGGGATATTAGAAAATCAAGGAGTGGATTTTCTAGAATAGGCAAAATGTGCCATTTGGCTTCTAAATAAGATATGTGGATTGAATCAAGTTTCCTTCATTAAGACAGTCCAAATTAACTTGTAACTACTTCAGTAGAATTAAATTCCAGTTACTTTTGCATGGAAATAATAAAAAGGAAAGTAATGAAATCTGAAATTTCTGAATCTTGCAAATACTAGCTAATCAAGAGACTTTAACTGTCATGATTATTTTGAGCAACTGATCATTTCCATCAATCAACCAAGCAACCCTGATAAGCCAATCATTTTTTTAATCGATGTTGAGCCACTGAAAAGTTGCCATAGATACCAAATGCTACAGCCATCACAACAGAAAGTAAGGTTAGAATTGGAAGTGACAGGTGTATTCATCACATAGTTAACAAGCCTTTGAAGGGATAGAGGGGGTTTGTCAGAGTCCTTAGGCTGGGTATAAAAGATTGCAAAGAACACTCAAACAATTCCCAAAGAGCACTTCAAAAGCAGGGGGGAGAATCCGTTTTTCATTAGAAATGCAGGAAGATGTTTGCCTGAAATTCAAGCTCTAAGTAACAAGTTCCTTGAAGTCTTGCTTGGCTGTCATTTACCAGGGGTCACCAGCAAGTTATCTTGAGAGTAGAGAGTTTCCCTTTTTACAATTTTTCTTTCCTTTCTGCATCAGAAGTAATAAGGATGGTCGTGAGCCTGGGGCAATGATTGCTGTAAAATGCAGTCTTGATAGCATTGTTTATAAATGTGGAAATTTGAATGTATATATATTTACATACATATACACACACGTTTATACATATATTTATATTTACCAGTTGTTAATACTTTCAGAATAAAAAAGTAGAGCCAAGAAATATCTTCTGAGAGTCACTGTACATAAGCCAGTATATATTACTAGTAAAATATTGAATGTTCAGAACTTTGGGGAATAGTTGAAAAAAATAAAGGACTCACTTGAGGTGAAAAAAAAATCAATATATTTTGAAAGTATAACACACAACTTCCAGTCCTTTGGGATGGTTAAGGCAAACCTGCCTTCGTCTCCTCATTACAAAGGTTAACAGGTGGACCGTGCAGAAACACAGGGACATCCTCAGGCCCCAGGAATGGGCACTGGAGAAGGAGTCAGGGACACAGAGTTCTGACCCTGGCTCTGCCATTCACTCAGTGTAAACTGGAGTTTCTCAAAGACTTGCAAACTAGAAAGGGAGGAGGGTCTGCCTAGCCTGCTGAAAGTTTCCCTCCCTCTAACATTCTTCCGGTCTGGGTGATTTGTAACTATTCTACACAGCCGGCTCTGGCTTCTGGGGGCCGTGACCGACTGTGCATCCCGTCTAATCATCAGCTCTCATCCACCTCCCTGCGCACCATCTTGGTTTCATGCTTCTAAAATACTCCCTAAGGTCTGAGGATCATTAAAAACAAACCAGTTGAAACAGTTTGATAAGCAAAGGAAAGCCGGTTGAGTAAGGTCCTGAAGGGCGTGAGGTGAGCCGGCATGGGAGCTCTGTGGCTGCGGAAACAAAGCAGGAAGAGGCTCGGTTCAGCCTGTAGGATTGTGGTTTCCCTGGCTTGCTCTTTCTGGGAGGCAGAATCTTGACTAACACACCCTCTTGTCCAGGCATTCTGTGTCTCTCCTCTTTATGGTACCCGGAGGGGGAACTTTATTTGATACTTTCTCATAACAACCAACAGGTCAGTGGAGAAGAAACAAATCCACGTCATGGAATAAACAGTTTACTTAGCAGTGAATTACCTATCTATCTATAACTTATATATAAATTAATTACACAGTGTGCGTTTGATATCAAGTACCTCTAATTTCCCCTTTTCCTTCTTCCTGTATCTCAGGTAATGGCTATAATCATAATTGGTCTACAATGGCTTTTTTCTTGTTTGTGTGTGCATAGTTTTTTTTTTATTCTGACAGTTCAATCCTTTCCCATCCCCAACATAGTGAATTATTTTAACGCCTTGCAAAATGTATTAATATCTTGCATACCTGGATTTCTAATAGACATAAATGGAATTGTGTTACAGATCTCATTCTGTTCCTTATATCTTTTTATTCACCAAGCACTATCTTTACAGATCCATCCTTATTGCTGTGTGTCTTCATCTCTTTAATTTGTTATTCATTTGGCAAAATATTCATTGAGAACATACTATGTGCTGGGAAGTGTTCTTAGCTGGAAAATACAGTGATGAACTCTGAAAATAAGATCTCTGCTCTCTTGGAACCTATGTTCTACTGGGAGGAAATAGACAATAAATAAGTTAATGCACAAACAGGACAGTTTTGGGGAGTGATCAACGCTATAAACAGAATAAAAGGTGGTGAGCAGTGGTGCCTGGAAGTCAACTATAGATGTGGGGTCAGTCAAGGTCATTCTAAGGAGGTCGGATTTGAGCTGTGATCTGGGGGAAGAGCATTTGAGGGAGCGGGCATAGCATGTGATGTTTACAAAAGTCTTACATGTTCAGAAGCAGAAGAACCATGCAACCCATGAGCGACTGGGGAAGCCCTTAGGCAGGAGTGGCTATGCACACGCTGATGCACTTTTATCTTCTTCATTCCCTCGTCTCCCTTCCTCTTTGTTCTTTTCCCTGATCTACAGTGTGGGTGTGAGTGGACAGAGGGCATTAGCCACAGGACAGGGTCACTGCATTTCCAAATGCCCTTCCTTGACAGCAGTGAATGCTTCCTCCCGTCCTCTCCTCTTCTCCCTCCTCCCTCCCCTCCCTCCTCCCAGCAAATGTTCACTGAGTATCTGTGATGTGCCAGGCATGTGGTTAATGGACACACTGGTAAGCACAGTCCTTACCCTCCCAGAGCTCATACTCAAGCATTTTCTCTTTTGTGTTACATCTTAGAATATCCTGTTTCCTCCCTATTCTCTCCCAAAGTTTAATGGTAATAGGAGAAATAACAGACTCCCTTCTCCACGGTTCCCAGCAGGGACACTCTGTCACTGCCTTCTCTTTCCCTGGCCACTGCTCAGGGCTTGTAATAGCAACGATCTGCCAAAGGCTATTCGGAAGGATTTTATTTAGCTTTTTGCTAGAGCAGTTCAGAAATAAATTAATAAAAGTGTATTTGCTAAAAAACAAAATAAAAAATCCAGCTGAGTTTCACAACATTAAGATATGCTAATCATGATTCCAATAAACAAAAGTGTACATTGGAAGAAACGTGTTTGTGATTTCTTGGCACAGAGGACAGGACTTGATGAATACACACAGTGCCCTCTCTAAGGACAGGCTGGGACTAAACATTCATTTGTAAGACGGTTGTTTAGGAGGCTGTGTACTTTCCCATGGACACAGGGGTCCTGTGGAGTTGGGTCTCGAACCCTAATCACGAACCACTGGTTAACTCAGAGTATACTTGTCTGGTTGTGCTCTAAAACCCAGCCAACACCTAATAGTGTCCAAAGGCATTCTCCTCCCTCAAGACCACTCCCCCAGCCACTGTTCTGGTTCATAATCTCTTCTCTCTCACCTGAATCACCCCAATCACTTCCCCACTCATCTTATTCCGCTGCCCTACCTACATTGTCCATAAGCAACCACCTGGATTGAGATTGCTAAAGTGCAAACCTGATTGTAGTCCCTCTCACCCCCTATAGTCAGCCATGGCTCCTTGCTGCCTGCAGAGCAAGACCAGACCCTGAACTAAGGGTGCGAGGCCCACATGGCCTCTCTCTCACTCCCCTCCCAAGCTCACCTTGTGATGCCTTCCCTTCTGCTGCTCCCTGACCCTGCCTTGCTTCACCTGGCCTTGGCTTTGTCCCTTCGCTCAGGTTGCTCCTCTTCTTGGAACACCCTTCCTCTGCTTGGCTGTCTGAAAATTGCTTCTCCCTTTTCAGGATTTATGTCAGGAGTACCCTCTTTCCTGACCACTCTCTTCCCACTCCTGGATCCTGCTGTCTCTCTTCTAGAATGCGTCAGCACAATGTGCTGTAATTATTTGCTTACATGTTTCTCTCTCTAACTGGATGCAGAGCTCCTTGAGGTCGGGAACTAAGTCTTAGTCATTTCTATCTCCAGGTCTTGGCCCAGCAAAGGTGGCCAACGTTGCCATGATGCTGAGACCAGGAATAAGGGCTAGGAATGGGGCTCCATGTACTCATCTCAGGGGTGAAGACTTAGGGGGCCTCTGGGATGAGGAGCATGGTAATGGCTCAGGATGGGCCAGGCTCTGAGTGGTCAGTCGTGTGTCTGTGTGTGTGTCTGTGTGTGTGTGTGTGTGTCTGTGTGTGTGTTCGTTCTTATAGACTGAACCCTAGGGTGTGTGTAGGGGACTCATGGGAAATAAATAAGCCTGAAGACTTAGGTTAAAGTCTGAAATGCCAGACTAAGGCATTTTTACTACTTTCACTGCAGTGGGGAATGCCAAGTGTTTTTTGAACTTGGAAATGACATAATCCCAAAGGCACTCACTTGGGATTGACACTCTCTAAAAGGCACTTGGGAACACTAATTGGCCCTCTGTGGCTGGGCTGATGTGGGAGAGAGCACAGGCACAGAAACTCTGGGAGGGACCAGGGATGAGTTGAGAGGACCTAAAGTATGGAAGTGTCAGTAGAAATGGAAGACGAGGCCCTAGTAGGCTAGTCCTATCATCAGGCTATGTTTAACATTGACTCTGTTAAACATTTGACATACCTTGAAATATTTTATCAGTGGCCCGTGTCCTTGGGCTACTTGAGAGCTCTGCCAGGGTGAGTCTGTGACTTCTGGCTCTGCCAAGCAAGGAAGAGGGAAGTGAGGGTTTGAGATGGGGATATGGTTTTTATATTGAGGCTAACAAGAATTTCATGATCAGCAGGACTTCTTAACTCAAATTCATATCTCATTTGGCATGAGGACAACATCCACAATTAGGCTTGATGTAAAAGCTTCAACTTCTCAAATGTGGATAGTGGAAGCTAATGCCATCCCCACGTGAGACCCTTATGTCATCTTGCCCTGGTTGAGTGGTTCTTGGTGACCACAGAACCTCGATGACATATTTACATCAAATTTATACACAAAAGCAGAGTAGGGGCACCCTGACATCAGAGACTCGTAGAGGTCCTCTTTACCTGATAAATACATCCAAAACCTACTTGATGATAGATACAATTACTGATGAACAATCAACAAAAAAGAAAAATGCTTGGGAGAAGTCACTGCGGTGTGAAGGACAGTACTGGACGCCTCTTCTGCTGTGGCCCCCGGCCTCTCTGTCCACCTTGTACTGCTGTGGCACCAGCTTCATGCAGGTATGCCCAGACAGAACCTTTCTAGCTACACTGTGCCTTCCTCACTTGCTTCTGGGAGCTTCTCTGATGATGGGGTGTGGGACGCTGCAGGAGCCCACCTGACACACAGGCACGTGTTGTCTGGGAGGGTGTGAGACTTACCGTCTGACAGAGATCCTTGCCAAGAGGGGCAGGTTCTGGTGGACATGCACTGGCTTCTTCTGTCCCTCAGGTGGACAGTTCTGAGGTGTGTTCTGCACAGAGTAAGCCCCAGTTTCCACATCTGTGCCCGTCTCAAGGATATGTTGTATGGACCTTCCTTCTTTCCCACTTCCATTCTTCAATCTCTTTCTCCTATTCCTTGGGGTCACTTCTAAAAATAAATCACCAGTATGTAAGCCCATGGCTCAGCCTCTTCTTTGTGAGGGGTGGAATCAGGTCCACCCCAGGACTGAGGGGTTGTCCTTTCCTGCGAGGGGCTTTCCTGGAGGTGGAGGGAGGGGGGACAACATCAGGGCTGAGTCCGTCTAGACCTCCCTGCCATGTTGCAGGCTCAGCCGTGCAGTGGATGTGTCTTCACAACATGTGCAAGAGGAACTGAGCAAGAAAATGTGTGGTCTGTGTCTTTTTGGACAAAGCAATTCAATCCAGCTGGAATATCCTGCCCACCACAGCCCTTACCGCAGAGTATTCACGTTGGCATGCTTAGCTTCTGACCAGAGTTGGTGATGCGGGTGAGAGAGGGAGAGGCCACTGGGCTTTGGCTTGTATCTCAAAGGGCTTTTAAAAAGGCTAACTGATGGTTTTGATGTTTGTTCTCACTGTGCAATTGTCATTTTACGCTATAATAAATTTCCCCTCAATAATGGATGCGACTGTATATAAAAAGGCCATTTGGCTTTCAGGTGCACATTTTGTTTTTATAATTCTCCTGCACTTCTCCTTCCCATTCCGCTTCCTTCCCTTTCTCCTTCTTTCCCTCCTGTTTCTCATCCTTCCTCTGAGTAGGAGCTCAGTACCCTGGACATCTCTGACCTTCTGGGTGGGGTAGTGCCTGACCCCATTACACGGAGCCGTGACACCTGCTACACCCCCATCACCTTCCACCACGTTCCCGGCACATGTGTGTTATGCTCTGAGACTCCCTCCTGGCTTCTCTGTCCTGAGCATTCTCTACCCCCACCACCTCCAGTCTCAAGTGATAAGACAGATATAAAATCTTTAAGCCTTTTATTGCCATCCAAAATATCTGTTTGCTTTTCATGTCCCCATGTGTGTTCCTAGCTGTCAACTGAGTATCCCTGCTTAAGATGAAAATTCCCAAACAGTTCAAAGCAGAGAATGAAAAGGAATATGAATTCACCTGTGCCAGAGCTGAGATACAATCTCTGTGGCCAAGTCTTAGGAGAAGCCCAGCTGTTATCTACAGCAGACTGGCACCCTTAACAGCCCCAGGTCACCACCTGGAGGACCAGCACCTGGGAGTCATTATCCTCATCAGCTCACAAAAGGACTCCAGTTCTGGCCTCCCACTCTCTGCTATGAACCCCAGGTTGGTCCTGTCAGCTCATGCCTGCTGTCCCCCTTGCAGTCCAGCCCCTTTGGATGGTAACTCAGACAGTGAGTGTGACACTCTCATTGTCACATTCTGTCATTGTCATTGGCAGAGACCCTTCCTCTCAGGGAACACTCCTCTGCTCATGGCTGCTGCACTCCTCTGGGCTGGGCTGTTGAATGGATGCAGAGCCACTCATGGAGAGTCAGTAGGAGGAAGAGTTGAACTATCAGCTCTGCAGCTTTCACTGCTGTCTCCGGGGCTGCTCTTCAGGTGCTGTTGAAAGCAAAGGCTTTCCCCAGCTACTACTGAACTTGCTCTGACCTAAGTGAATGCTGAACCTTGGCTTGGATGGGCAGGTGCTCAGTCCACTGTAGGAGAAAGCACCAGGTAGATGGGGTGAGCATGGACCTCAAGTGATTAGGAAGAAACCACAGGTCCAATGGCTGGGCTATTTTCAGTATGAGCACAAAGGTTAACGTAGGCCTTGGAAGAAGACAGGGTTAGTCATTGTTCATAGTCATGCAGGTGAAAGGCCTTCAATTAAGAGTTCCCAGGCCTCCAAACGACCACGGCTTCCTCACTTGCTGCCATGTTTCTGGCATCAGGGTTTCTTCTCATGCCATCTCCTATTTTACATCTTTATAGCATTGTGCAAGGTTCACTAAGTATGCTATTCTCTGGAGGGTAAAGCTCTGTCCTTTGGCTCATGCAAAAGTGAAGAAGGCAGCCAACAGAGCCCCATCCAATGATTCTCTGTTGTTACCTAGTTATACCTGGCTCCTGAATTCTGACAGGATTGTGCCTTGGCCACAACTGAGTGGTTTGGGAGATCAAGGATAGAGACAAGGATGGACTGTGTGAGAAGTCCTCCCATCGTTCTGAACCAAATTGACAGATCAGAACACTAGTTCTTAAAGTGTGGGCCCCAGACGATCAGCTTCAGCTCACCTGGGACCAGGTAAGAAATGCAGTTTGGGGCCTCACCCCATAGCCACCTAATTGACAGCTCTGAGGATGAGATGTAGCCCTCTTCTGCTATTACAATAAGTCGTCCAGGTGATGCTGATGGGAAGTTTGGGAACCCCTGAACTTGAGGAACTAGACAGGCGATTCTCAAAGCTGGATGCCCAGTTGAATTATTGAATTTTCTGGGAGAGTTTTTAGAAATCTCAATGCCCTGGTGGCACCCCAGAGTCAGTAAATCAAAATCTCTGAGAATGGGGCTCAGGGATCATCAGTATTTTTTTTAAATCTTCCTATGTGATTCCAATATGCAGCCAAAGTTGAGAATCCCCGTGTTCGCCCCTCAGGAAAGGGAAGGTCAGTGACCTGAAAGCATTTCTACCTGACAACCTCTTCCCTCCTCTTCCTCCTCCCCCATCTCTCCAAATCCAGGGAGCAGACAGCCTAAAAGAACTTTAAAAATGCCCTCACTGTTGAATAATGTGTTTCTTATATATTTGTTTTATCACAGTCTAAATATGCATATGTTAATCACTTGTCATAATTTCCTCTTTTTCTGAAGTGTGTGTGCATGGCTAGGCTGGTTCAGGCATTTCTGTCCTGCCTCTGGCTTGGCTCTTGGAAACTGAACATATACCGTGGAGGCCCTTGGATTAGGGGCCTCTATACTGCCAGCTAAGGAATTCCCCAAAATCCTCTCCCAGGGAGCCTGGAAGTTTTCTGAAAATACCTTTAGACTTCATCTGACATAGTCCTGGGAGTTTACAGAGTTGGGTTCTGTCCAGGAGAGCATCACTATATTATTTGGCCCTCTTTGGACCCCTCTCAAGTCTGTATCTGGGTATATAGACAGAGAAACAGGGAGAATTTAAAAATGTTTTTGTCTCAAAATTTGAAAATGACTAGGTCATGAACACATGTTTTAAAGGGGTCTTCCCCCCGGGAAGATTTCAAAATCACAGCCTGTCAGCACATGAAATGGCCTGGAAGGCATCCTTTCAAGCTCCCTCATTTTAGAGATCTGGCAACTAAGGCCCAAAGAGGGTTCATACTAGCCCCAAATCACACAGCAAATTAGTGGCAGCATCAATCCCAAAAACCAGATCTCTTAACTCCCACTTGGGTGCCCCCACCCTGCTACATCATGGTGCCTCTTATATTTTAATTTTTTTTTTTTTTTGTCAGTGTGGGCTTTGTGCAATCTTCCCACCCTCCACCCTCAAGCATTTTTATTAAGGAAATGTCTGTTTTATTTTTAAGTGGCTGATAGAACTCATCAATTAGGTAATTGAGATGGTTCGAGGATGCATTAAGTCATTTCTATATATGCAGGAAAATGAGTCTGTAAAAGTATAATGCAGGGTAATGAGATGTCAAAAGTCCTGGAAATGAGAGGATCTGAGTGGAATCGTGGAGACTCTGAAATAGGATTTGGAATTTTCCAGGACTTTTGGAGGGCTTTTATTGTTTATGCTTTATTGGTTGTATAATAATTGACATGAAAAACCCAAATAGCCACATTTTTCCGTTTGGGCCCATGACTCAGAGCACTGAGGATCTTTTTAGAGGATTTTAACCATTTACCACACCTTTAATGAGGAAAAAAGGTTCAAAAATTCCTTTACTTTTTCACATGTTTTATATTTTCTGGATTTCTTAGCGGCAGCTGTAAAAAGGGTTTTTCATGTGATCATTTCATTCAGTAATTTGTCTAAACCGAGGCCTTTTCCCTTTTTTCTAATGCCTGCCCAGCTGTCACTGTTGCCTGCTAAAGTGATTTTTCTCTATTATGTTGTCACTTTACACCCCCATAGGGTCCAATCCTGCAGTCCTTACATGCGTGGAACTTGCATTAAAGCCATTGGAAGCTTTAACATGTGAGAATGTGGGTTTGGGGCCCAGAGAAAGGGCCTGACTGTTTTGAAACCTCGGTTCTGGAGTGCAGCCCGAGTTGCAGTTGGGACGACGGGATTCTGCCTCGTCTCTTATCTCCCTGGGGACCTTGTGACGCTGATATGGCTAATGGTGTCAGCACCAGAGGACTTTGGGAGCAGATCCTGCACCCATCCAAAGAGTAGGCTTTCTACAGTTTTGTATTCCAAAGCACGTTCCCTCCACTGTTTGAGCTGATATCAAAGAAGGAAAATGAGGGACTGCAAGGGAAATGGGAACATATTATGTTAGATTCAGTGTTTTCTTTGGTGTTTTTGAGAAAAATGGGGTTGCCCAGTCAGAAAGTGGATTCAACAACTATGAGAGGAAGTGAAATTGTACTTAGAAAAGGAAAATACCCTGGGCGAGGAGAGAAGAATCTGGTCAGTATGGAGAGGGGTTGGTTTTCCAACAGTGTTTTTTCCTTCTGGTGGCTTGGTTCTGCCCACTCACATGTGGTTTCAGAGTGTGGGTTTAATTGATCTCCTGTGAAGAAATCAGAACCAAGTGGTTCTTGGGCTCAAAATGTTTTATTTTATGTTTTTGTCTGGGTTTTACTTCTCCCTTAAAAATTGAAAGTACTACCTTCACCAGGAAGCCCTCCAGGAACACTCCAGCCCTCTCCTAACTGCAGCTTTCTCAGATCTCGCAGGGCATGTGTGGCAGGAAGCAGTAGTCTCAGCCGACCCACTGCCGCTTGTGGATCTTCTGGGCTAGTGACCCTTACAAGTGTCTACTGACGTGGGTTGTTATTGGGATGGGTGGGTGTTGGGTTGGAAAGGAAAGGGGGAATTTTCTCATGGAGAGGGAGATCTCTGAGAGGTAAGAAGACTGGCTGTCTCTCTACATAGCCCAAGTGTACGGCTACGAACGCTGGGCTCCTGAAGGCTTTGCAAGACTCTGGGCATGCACGCAGGGTCACTTTAGGGCCCAGCTGACAGAGGGACACGGAATTGTGGAAAGGATGCCTTTCTCCCGCCTCCTCATAGATCGCCATGTAGTTCAGGTACTGCAGGGCCCCATGTGGGTACCAGTAGTCCCTGGAGAGGTAACTGGGCCCAACAGAAACTTACTGAAGATACTGCCCACACCAGGCAGGGTCTGGACCCTGCCTAGGAGGCCAGAGAAAAAGAACCTCCACATACTTGTTCAGGAGCATGGGGGACACCCCCAGGGTATCCCTAAAGTAACTGAGAGAGGTTTTCAGGGAAGGCTGTGGTGCTGTGAGAACAGATGTGGGCCCTGAGCTCTACAAATTTGGAAATTAATACTTGGGCAGGCATCATTTGCACTTGAACTGTCTTTGAGAGGGCTGTAGGAATGTGACTTCTTTAGAAGGAAGGATAGACCTGCCTGTAGCCAGAGGGAAGACCCAGGTATGGGTGAAGGGCCCCAAAGACGATCCCTTCACCTCCTCGTACCCTCCAATCAGGTGGCTTCCCAGGGCCAGTCCTGGGCGAGGCTGTGCTCCTGTCTGCATGCTCTGGCACGCGTCTGACCACGCTTGAGCTAAACACCTTCCCAGAGGGAAAATTCCTCTGTTGGTTTAAATATTTATCCATGTTTCCGGAGCTATTGACCCTGAACTTCCTGCTCCAAGGGGATCTATACCAATCTGGGGATTTTTAACATGCTGTTTTATTGTAGACATTTTGTTGTAGACTGTCCAGTGGCACCATGGGACAACGCTGCCAATGCGTTTAGGTACCTATGCCACAGAATAATCTTTTGAGACCTCCTAATATGTCTTGGGCTAATAAATTTTTGAGACCTCTTAATATATCTTAATATGTCTTGGAAAAAAATGAAGTATCATGGGGGAAGGATACTTAGTTTTGAAGGCAGAAAACCAAGTTGAATGTCTCTGCCGTTTCTAGCTTTATGTCTTGGGGCAAGTCACTTGAACAGCGAACCTCAGTTTCATCCGTCTACCTCCCAGACTTTGTGTAAGGGTCAAATATTTTACTATGCATTATACATATGCAAATATGCATAATATCCATGCATGTATTAATAACATATAATAGACACATATATACTGTATACATAATATATATCTGTATGTATATTTATATATTACATACATGTATGTAACATATATGTATATGTATTAAAATCTTATTTATATATATAAATTTTGGAAAACTAAAGCACTGAACTACATGTGCATTTGGGATTATTATTTTTGAGATATGATTCTCACACTCCCTGTTACACGTTAGTTGTGCTGAAGCATGCTTCCAGTGACGTTTGAATTTTAAACAAGAAGCACTGTGATATAAGAGCTCAGTTATTTTAAATGGACTGTCCCCTTTCCTCTTGGGGAAAATGAAAGTAACAACAGAAAATCATCTAGCATGCTCCTCTGTTTCCAGCTTCAATTTACTATGTAGGCACAGGAACAAAGAGAAAGGTAAGTCGATCAGCTGTAAAGGGAACGGTGACCTTCATCATTTTTACTCTCTCTTTTTTTGTGTGACTGAGGAACAATAATAAATCCTCTTCCTCTGCCTATTTCAAGACAGAGAGATTTTAAGTGTGCTTTATGACTTCAGCTTGTCTTAGGCCAATCCGCTCCACCAGCAACGATGAACTAACCCTCGATGTCCATTAGCATAAGTGAATATTACTTTGTTAACACTGATGGGGTCCTAATCAGCGCTGATTCTCCCTTTGACATTGCATTTTGGAGGGTGCAGCCAGGTGCTCTCCCAGATGTGAAAGAGAGAGAGTGCTTCCTCCCCACCCCCAACCCCAGAACTTTCTTCAGCTGCACACTGGTTCATGCCTGACTGAGAATCACTCAAGTGTTCCTTGAGCCACGCACCCTGCTGCATCTAATAAAATCTCTCTCTCCTCCAGTCCTTCCCCAGGAAAGCAGACACAAAAGTGAGCTGGGAAAGCCTGCTCATGGCCTAGGATGGCTGGTAGCCACGTGCAGAAGAGGCTGGCACTTGCATTCCCTGGCATCTCTGCCAAGAGACAGCAGATCCTGTAGCCCAGAATCCGTAACCACTGACAAAGCTCTGGCACGAACTTTCAGTGGTTTAATTCTCTTCTCTTTTCCCTACAGAGGGGGTCCTTGAGCTGTATAGCTTAGCTCCTTCCTGGCAGTGTGTGGGCTAGCGAGTGACAGCATTTGCAGGCATGTCTGTGTACGTCCGGTGGAGAGAGGAGGGAAGAGAAATAAAGATAAAGGATGCTAAACCATGAAGAGATAAAAATTACCCCGCATTTGCCCTTAGCCCTGCAGGGCATAAAGTAGGGTGGAAAAGCAGCATGTAGGAGTTAGAAGACCTGGAGTTCAACTCCAACTGGAGTGTCTCCTGGAAATTAATCTTCACGTGTCTCAAAGTCTTGAGCTGTCAAATAGAAAATGCTATTTGTCCTACATCCTTTCCAGGATTGTCTGAAGCATACAATGGCAGATCTCCTTTCTAAAGAATCGTCCATAGTTTACAAAATATGCTTAAAAGTAACAAAATGAGCTATAGTATCTCTCAAAGTGTGGTCTGCAGATCCCCTGGGGATTAATTTTGTGATCAGAATTAACCATGTGGCTCCTCCAGAGGATCCCCTGAGCCCCTCCCCACCCAAGCTTGGGCACATGCCCTAGGCAGCCCACAAGATGCCCTGTCCTGGGAATTTACATTGGTCTATGAGCCACAGGAGGACAGAATGCAGAGAGCTCAGCCATCCTCATGGAACTGCCCCACACAGTCTTTGTGTTCCTCTTACTGACTCCCCAGAGCTGGTCCGGCTCCTGTTCTTCCTGACGTTTGGGATTCCATCTTCCTTTAGTTCTGTAAGTCTCTCAGCATTCTTCTAATAAATCCCTTTTTTGGCTTAAGTTAATCCCAAATCCCAACTGATAGAATTTCCAAGCTTTCTCAGCTAGAAATGTTCCACTGAGGGCCACTGAGAGTTGGCCCGAGTGGGAGAAGTTTTCCCTGTCACGCTGGATTTTGTCTCTCTTTGGGCTTAATAGAAATAACCCCTCCCACTTTGAGATGGAGAAGAGACACCGTGGAGGTCTGTGGGGAGGTCCTCACCATCGGGGATGTTTGGAAAATAGGCACGTGGTGATGCAACACCGTCTTGGAGCTTCTTGACTGGCAGTACGAGGAGGTGGTTGAGATGCAGGTTCTGGAACCAGATTACTTGCCTTTGTATCCTGGCTCTTCTGCTTGCTAGCTATGTGACCTCCCAGGCCACTCTGTGCCTCCATTTCTTCCTCTGTAAACTGGGCACAATTTTAATACTACCTCACAGGCTATTGTAAAGATCAAATGATTTAAGACCCATAACATGCTCAGAGTGGTCCTTGGTACACAGTAAATGCTGAATAAATGTTAGCTATTATTAATCTTATCCTGATACTGAACACTATTCTGTTATCACCAAGAAAGTAAACCCATAGAAGAAAATCTAAAGCTAGATTTGCAGGAAAATAAAAAAAAATTGTAAAAATCAAAGAATAAAAAGAATGAACTATTTTTCCCCAGTGCCACGAGAGATGTGCTAATAGCAGAGTTCCCTTTGCAGGAGGAAAGATTTCCTCATTCTTGTTGACTCAAATTGACTGTTCCATCCATTGGAGAAGAGGTTTCCAGCCAAGTTTCCCCTCAGCTGTTAGCCTAGCAGCTACAATGGAGCTAATATGGCCGAGTACAGAGATTGCACCTCAATTATTTTTAAATAGACTTTATTTCTTAGACAAGTTTTAGGTTCAAATCAAAATTGAGCATAAGGTACAGAGATTTCCCATTTACCCCCACTCCTCCACCTGCAGGCTCTCCTGCACAACATCCTTCATGGGAGTGGTACATGTGTTACAATGGATGAAACCACATTGACACATCATTGTCACCCAAGTCCATAGTTTACATTAGGGTTTACTCTTGGTGTTGCACATTCTATGGGTTCAGATAAACTTATAATGCCATGTATCCAGCATTATAATACCATACTAAGAAGTCTTAGCGTCCTAGAGTCATGAGATTTTTCTCACCAGGGGTCCGTGGAGCAGGCTTTGAGCACATGGGGCTCTTCTGTTTGTGAGGGATGTGGGCTAATGCTAAGGGCTTCAGGACACGTTGGAGGGCATGGAGATTGATGACAAATGGCGTGTGTACACCACAACACCTATGTAAAACATGTCTCCTTGCCCAGTGATGAAAAACTACTCACCTTGGCAAAACAGGCATGATATTCATTTGGAGGCTCGCTTCTAAGAAAGATAAATCCTGCTGTCACTGCACAAAGAGATAAGAAAGACCGGATGACAGTTTTTCTTTGATAAAAGATTCTGTCTGTATTTTAAAAGAATTTACTTTCTTCCCCTCTACTGATACCCACATGAGTTAAGGCAGAGATACACTATCTTTCATGTTTTTGTCAGAATGTGTTATTACTGCGGGTGGCAGTGACTCAATTACTTCATTTAGTGATCTGACTAAAGTAGAATGTAGACTGCACATGAGCTGTAGGACCCAAATAAAGTGCAACTTCTAGAATTAAGAAGCAAGACCCAGAGGCATTCCTGGAAGGGCAACTAACAAGAGTTAATCTAAAATGGGGGAGGTTAGCTGTATGCAAAAATTTACCTAGAAATTCATCTTCCCTAAAAGAAATTAAAAAATTTGCTGCTGACTAGGGCGTTTCTGAAAACTTCATTGGGTAGACACTATTATCCAATAATTAATATAAGATGAGCAATAATCCAATTAATTACTACATGGGGTGATTTTGCAACAAGGTTGGAAGAAAAGAAAAGAATTAGAGAGTAGCCGTTTGCCAACATCGTCTACAGAGTGTGGGGCAAAGATGAAAGTTCTGTTCCTCTTGGTAGGTCTAAATCCAAGTGAGCAGACACAGTCCTTCCAGATTTTCCTAGGCCAGGACATTTCCATTGGGAAGAGAATGTACTGACCAGTTGACATAAATATTCCAGTCTGCTTATCACTTTTACTTATTAATAGTAAGTTAGTCCTCATAACAACCCAAAGAGGTAGGAACTCTTATTAACCCTATTTTAAAGAGTACCTAACTAACGCCCCAATGTGTTAACTTATACTCATATTAATAGTATTCTGGAGTAGGTGCTGTCATTTCCATTTGACAGATGAGAACACTGCAGCTCAGCACATGGTGGGTAAGAACTGGGCTCTGGAGTCAAAGTCCTTAAACCCAAGCTCCATCACTCACTGCCTGGTAGCCTTGGGGAGATACTTATGGCAGAGTGTATCATCCAACAATGGCCATAGCAACATTGCTGCTCCCACAAGCTCTTCTAGAATCTAGCCATCGTCTTTCAAATGGTAGAGACTGTTTTCCCTCCTTTTGAACCTGGGCAAGACTTTATAACCACCTCTATGAAGGCCAAGTGGTAGAGGTGACACTCCAGGACTTCTGAGGGTACAGCTTCCACTAAATTTTCCCTCTCTGGAGACCTTTGCCCCTGGAAGCCTTCACAGAGAGACCGCGTGGAGAGGCCCACATAGGGAGGAACTGAGGCACCCAGATGACAGTGAGTCAACAAGACTCTGGCTGATTCCAGCCTCCAGTCTTTGAGGCCCCAGATGCTGTGGAGATAAGACAAACCATCCTTGCTATGTTCTGTCCTCACCTCTGGGCCCCAGAAACCATAGGCTGATAAATGGCTTCTTTAGGTCACAAGTTGGGGGTAACTTTCTACACAGCCATGCATAGTAAACTGAAACAGCACTTTACCCTTTGGTATCTTAGTGTCCTCGTTTGCAAAATGGGAACAATAGCAGTACCTGTCTCATGGGTGGCTGGGAGAATTTAATGTGTACAAATTGCTCAGTGTAGTTCCTGGGTAGTAGCTAATGTTTACATAGCACTTACTATGGGCCAGGTGTTGCCCTAAGAACTTTGTGTATATTAACTTAAGATCCTAGGCTGGGCGCAGTGGCTCACGCCTGTAATCCTAGCACTCTGGGAGGCCGAGGCGGGTGGATCACTCAAGGTCAGGAGTTCGAGACCAGCCTGAGCAAGAGCGAGACCCAGTCTCTACTAAAAATAGAAAGAAATTATCTGGCCAACTAAAAATATATATAGAAAAATTAGCCAGGCATGGTAGCATATGCCTGTGGTCCCAGCTACTCAGGAGGCTGAGGCAGGAGGATCGCTTAAGCCCAGGAGTTTGAGGTTGCTGTGAGCTGGTCTGACGCCATGGCACTCACTCTAGCCTGGGCAACAAAGCGAGACTCTGTCTTAAAAAAAAAAAAAAAAAAAGATCCTTACAGCAATCCTATAATGTGGGTACTACTTAACATTTTTTATTAAGATAAAGTGGACATAGTGTATGATTAGCCATTTTAAAGTGAGTGATTCAGTGGCATTTAGTACACTCATGATGTGCAACCACCACTTCTATCTAGTTCCAAAACATTTGAGTCACCCCAACAGGACACATGGCTACTACTTTTAAACCCAGTTTGCAGATTAGGAAACTCAGGCAAAGAAGGAGGTTATGTAACTTGCCCGTGGTCAGATAGTAATGGCCGAGCTTGGAGTAGAACACCCTTGGGCTCCAGGGCCTGTGGTCTTTGCTGTCACTCTGAATGTTAACTGCTTGAATGAAGTGACTTGCTCAAAGCCACACACCTATCAAGTGGCAAAGCACAGATTACTCTGCTCCCAAAGCTTGTGTTTTTTTCTGCTGAGATAAAACTTCCATTGGGCTTATCAGTCAAGTTCCTAAAGAGCCGCTGTCTGAACACCCTGAGTTGATAATCAGAGTCTGATCACCTCCTAAACTCACCATGCTGAGGGTCAGACCCTGAGGCTTCCTAACCACCACCCACCCTCCCCCACAAAGTGTAGACACCCATCAAGGTGGCACTTGAAATGGCCGGTTCCTCTAAACATCTTAACTGCCACGTGGATCTATCCAGAGTGGAAAATATGCACCACCACCCTGCAGTAAAATGGCTGTTTGGCAGAGAAAAGAATCTCTGATCCAAAACGCATAATTCTTTTACTCTGTGGCCTACCAAAATATTTGGGTAATCACTTTAGCTAGTGCCATCCGATCTTAGGCTTCCCAACGCACAGTGGTTTTCTGTAGCTGCATAGACTCTGCATGCTGCGTGCATATAGAGATTTACAGCCCTTGGCCCTGGAAACAGAAATGTGTGCTGCCCTCATAAGAATAGAGTTTTATGCTCTACAGACTCTGTATAGATTGGGTGGATTGCTTGCTTTTCCTTTCTTTCCCCATGTCAACACTCTATAAAAGTACAGAACTCTATACGTGAGTTGAGGCTCATGTCTTAGGCAGATCCAAGGAGCTGTGAATGCTATGGGTGTAGCTGTCAGGGTCCAGTTAGGAGAGAGAAAGCATATCCACTCCCGAGCAGAGATTAAAGCCAGATCTGAGCCGTATGGGCGGGTGGGGTGGAGGCTGTACACACAGGCCTGTGACCCAGCTAAAAGTGAAACTCTAAGAATTGAGGGGGACATGCATGTAGGACCCGACTGCTAAGTGTCAGGCTAGAGGAAGACAGTGGATGTTCCTGACATCTGGGCTTGACGGGGCAGTGGAGTGGAAGCTCTGTCTCTTATTACCTTGGGCCTTGTACAGGGACCATATTTACCACACGTGACTGGGAAAAGGACGCCTGGGGTCCTAAGGGCAGCCACTCAGTGTGCTAAGAATAACCGTGCTGCATGTTCTGCAGGGAGATGCCACTATTAATCCATCACCAGCAAGGCATGTGCTCTGAGTGGTTTTTCTTTTTCCGGCAGCCATGGATCTGCACTGCACCTTCCAACAGCAGTTTGACAAAGAGGAAGGAACAGGGATTTCGGATTCAGCCAGAGATCCTGGTTTGAGTCCTGGCCATGTCAATTATTAGCTGTGTCACTAGGTCCCAGTTTTCCTGGGTCTCAATTTCCTGATATGTATCACGGGGCTAGTGATACCCATTATGACTTTTTTTTGAAAACTGATGCATAGAATGCCTATAACATGCACTGCACATAGTAGGTAATCTACATAGGTCTGCATGGCACACACATGCAAGAGAGTGAAGACTGCTTCACCGTGAACTGAGCAAATTAATTAGGTCACACATTGAACTTTAATCTTGGCCTTCATAGCGTCCTCCGCTAGCCAAGTGAGCCAGGCATATACTTAAAGTTCCGAGTTTATACAAACTTTGCCTTCAAAGATTCTAATCAACATCAGGGTTTTATCCTGGAGGCAATTAGCAACTCCTCAGACTCTGTAAATCCAGTTTGCAGTTGCCATTTTGAGACAGGGCTGGCGTTACAAGGCTTGATTCTGGCAGGTAACCATTGCAGTTGCCCAGCGGAGCTGCAATCTAGTAATGGAAAAGTGTTTCATTTTAACTATGAAATTTAACACAAAGAATACAGCTGCTCAACCGGGCAGTGACAGTGTATGTTAATTTGATTTATATGCACGCGATGTACCATGCCTAATGTTGAGTGCTGGAAGACTCCAGCAGGCCTGATACCAGCATCATAAATGAGAGCTACCATTACGGGCTGACTTCACGTGCATAAGCTCGCCTCCTTGGAGTAAATAAAGCTGTGGGAGTCAATCTGTGCAAGAGAAACAGGAAGGAGTGTTCTGCACGGCACAGGTGAGGGCTGGGCTTTCCAAACAAAGAACATGGCTTTTCTGGAGGGAGCCCGCAGGGTTCTCACTGTGTCCAATCCACTGGCAGGTGCAGCACATTGCTCTCAAGTAAGTACAGAGTCTGTGGGGTGGGAGCTGATTTAGGGCTCTCATTTGGCTCATGGTACGCTCTGCTTGGACAGTGAACGTCAGTTTCCTATGAAGGCAAAAGGGAGAGATGGCTAACCAGAATCCCCGGGAGCAAAACTTGTGTGAGCCGATCCCGTGTGGATGGCACAGGGTAATAAAGGCAAATGTGTATGCCTCTGTTGGGTATGTGGTATGTGGGTGTTGTGTGTATGTATGGCGTGTGTGGTTATGCATGTGTTGTGTGTATGCATGGTGTGTGGTATGTGTAAAGTGTGTGCGGTATGTGTCTTGTGTGTATTGTGTATGTGTGGTGTATGTGGTATGCGTGTTCATGTTGTGGGCATGTGTGACATCTGGCATTCACATTCACTTAGGACCAACACTGTGTAAGAGGTCTGGGTGCGTCTCAGGCACCTGGGGACACAGGCAGATCACTTTCCTTCCTCACCTTTCCTCATTATGGTAAAAACAGTCCATCCGCAGATAGAAAACGTCAAAAGTAGAGGGGGAAAAATCACCCACAATCCTGCAGCCCCTCGTTCTGACTTCTGTATTTTGAGGTCTTCTCCTCTTGTGTTTATCCACATGAATATGAGAGCATGTTTGTACTGTTCAGTGGACGTTGCATCTTATGATAACTTTCCATGTTGATTGCTACTTAGTTTTCATAACTACCATACTTCATGGCTGTATAATACTCTGTCCAGTGCTGGGCCATTACTTACATACACATTGCTCTAGTTGGGTGGACTTGAGCTTTCAGTATAGTAAACAGCACCACTTAAATATTCCCCATCCCATCAGGCCTGGCCCCCATCGCCTTCTTCAGCTCTGAGCTTAGTGCGAGCGATGGTGGTGGCTGGAGCTGCCCACCTCTTGGTGCCAGTAGGCCTCTGCAGGGACAAGGGTGTGTCAGCATGCCCAACTCATCTGCCTCCCAGTTTCAGGCCTTCATAAAGGCCCGGTATGGGCCCGAGGTGGACAGCAACAGGATGGGTACCCAGTTAAAAGTGCCACATGCCAGCTTTTTCATTCCCATGGTCCCCACCCCTGAGTGTGCTGCCTGCACCCATCGTGTCCCCAGCACAGGCACCGTGCTGCTGGGCAGTGCAAGGCTGCCGTCTGTGTTTACCCTTTTCCTTCTGGTCTCCATGACCCTTGATTCCCAGAGGCATGTTTCCTTTTTATCTTGAGATAGGCAGGACTTTCAGAGTGGGTTAGAACCCTGTGAAACAATTTATTTTTCAGGCCTCCTAGCAAAGGTAGACTGCCTAGAGGGTTTTCTCAGGGTTTGTGTTTGGGGTCTGGGCCCTGTCGGATCCATGGGTTCTCAGGAATTTATACAGACTTTCATGCTACTGGAGCTTGCTGGCTCCCTCCCAACACACTGTGGTTTGCTGGGTCTGCAGGTAGGATGTGGTGCATTTTCCTTGGGACCCCTCCCTCTGCCATCCACAGTGCTTCCTCATGCAGCCTCTTGTCCCTGTCACCAGTCTCTGATGCTCCCACCACCTACCCTGTCCTGGCCCTGAGCTTGCACCTCCTCATCCACTACCCGCTGTGCTCCTTCCCCAACTCTTTACTCCAAGGATGTTGGTCTCTGAAATCATCTAATTGTGTGGGGACCCACATGATTTTCCACGATGTAAATCACCTGTCACCTGGCAGGTGCCATGTGCCCTGGAGCCATAGGGTAACCCTAGGAGGAGGAAGATGGTGGAAATAACTCATTGGTAGCACTTCCAGTGTCTTGCCATGCTGTTAACACCAGAATCGGTTTCCTCTTGACTGGGAAAGTCAACCTTCCACTTACTCTGGTCAACTTCCCCATTACCCCCTAGAGCTCATCTAACTTTATCTCCTTTTCACTGGCCTAGGAAGTATATGGCTCTTGGTTCTATACCTTCAGCACCATCTTTCTCCACCTTCTCTTCTTTTTTAACTGGTTTTTCCAACACCCAATGCCCTTCTCTGTAGGAAAAGCTCTCCCAAGAAGAAGTATAGCAGGAGTAGTTTATATCTTATAGTGAAGCGAAGGGGCTTTGTTACTTTTCCTTGGGACGGCAGTGCAGTGGTGAAAGGCTGTTTGGTCAGACAGAGCTGAGTTCAAATCTTACTCCGCAACACACTAATTGTTTGGCTTGGCATTTCTGAACGTTAGTTTTCTCATTTGCAAAATGGAAATAGTACTTTCCCCACATGACACAGGGCATGTAAAATAAGTAAGTTCCTTATATATAACTGCCATTTACTGATATGAATTATTTTTATTTGAACCTTAGGTCTATTGGGGGGATGAAAATGGAAGGATTTTGAGCAGCAGCAGCAGATTCTGAAGTGCACATGTATGTGTGTGTGTGCGTGTGTGTATGTTTGCATGCATATCCATGGATGCATACACGGGCAGTGATTTTGTGGAAGTTGGGAAATCTGTGAAATCATACAAAGGAGTCTTCCCCTTTTCCCAGTATTAACTCCTTACTACCCATTTCATGTGGACGCCAGTTCTCTTTATTTTTCTTCGTTTAGTCTTTCAACAGCTAGTTGTATAGTTCTTCTAAGTGTGATGCTCTTCGTGGCGATACCTCTTGCTTTCCACACGTCCATGTCTTTGCATTGAAGTGCCCACTGCCCTCTGCCCTCCAGACAGAGAACTGTTAGGACATAAATCTCTAGGGAAACCAAACTGCAGAGCCCTATTTAGTAGACAAAGCAAGGCTGTTGGTAGTGAAAGAACGTTTTTGGAGGAAGAAGCCTTTTGGAAAGCAATTTGGTAATAACTATAGATGTTAAAAATGAAGCACCTGATTATCCCACCTTGAGGAAACCACCTTAAATAAGATTTGCATAATATACATAAAGAAGTATATCTCAAAATTTTCACTGTAGCATTTCTTATTGGAGTGGAAAACTGGATACAACTTAAATGTTTACCAACATAGGAATGGTTAAATATATCATACATATGTTGGAATATTATGTAGCCATGAAAAAGAATGGGGTTGATTTATTTATGTTGCCACAGAAATCTCATCAAGATGTTGTTAAGTTTAAAACACACACACACACACATATATACACACACACACACCCATTAATATTTACAGTTTGGTCACATCTAAGGAAACATAGCAGATATATATATATATATGGATATATACCTCTGTGTTGAAAAAAGACTGACAGGATATACACCAAACTGTTGATGTTGTATCAGTCAGAGTCAATCAGAAAAGCAGAAACACAATATATCACAGAATAAGAAATTTATTGTAGGAATTAGTCCTTACACATTATAGGAGGAGTTGAATAAGAAAGGGTTCAAAAAGAGAAATGGAAAGAATCAGAGGACAGTTCCTCCCCAGCCTGGTGCAGGGAAATGGGTGAGAGTACGCAGGGAAATCTGGAAACTAGCATGTCCAGCTTCTGGAGGAGGCTGTAGAGGGGGACTGGAGAAGGTTGTTGACTGTTCATGGCTTCCATCTCTGTAAGTTTATGACGTAGCATCTAGTAGCTACTTGGAGTCACTGTCGGTCAGGAGGCTGGCAGTTGGGGAGGAAAGCTGGAAATGGAGAAGGGAAGAACAATGCCAAACTGCACTTGGCCAGCACCTCTGCTCACTCTCATCACCTTGGACCAATGACAGCCTTCAGAACATAATTACTGCTGCTTCACTTTTGCCTCCTAAATCTCACGCAGCTTCCCTTTTGGCCAACTCCAGCTTAGGACCATGAAGGGAAGGGGACTCTGGGAAGTATCATTAGGAGTGGCCAAGTTGACAGTAGACTAATCCAGCACAACTGGGTTTTACCTCTGAGGAAGGGAGTGAGAGCTAGGAAGTCAAGGGCTACGTGTATGCTATGCTCTGTATGTAAGCACACTGTCCTAAATCTTTTATAGCAAAAATGCACACATGGAGTGCTTGTGTATGAAAAACAAAATGAAAAGCAAATCAAAGGCCCTTGACTTTTGTGCAAACCCTTAGTGGGCTTCATCATGTCCTTCCATATAATTTTTTCTTGCTGCCCTCACAGTATTATTCTTTTCCCCCCATGAGATTGCCAATAATTTCACTTGATAAAAAAAAAAAGCAAAAACAAACAACTCAAGAGGTATGTGTGTGCAAGTGTGTGTGCCTGTGTATATGTGTATATGTGTGTTGGGTGTGTGTGAACCCACGTCTGATTTACTCCCTTTTCCTTTAGTGATGGTCCTTTGACCTATGCCAAAGGCACCCAGGAGACGGGAGAACCCAGAAAGACAGCCTGGTGAGAGAACCAATGGAGACAGAGACTAGCTCCCTGGGAGGTAAAACTCATGCGGCACACAGGGGGGTTTTGTTCCATTAACTTTTATTGGGAGAGGCACATCCCCTGCTGCTTTAGATTGCCTCTCCCTCGGGCACAAAGCCAACCGTGTGTTCTGACGCAGCCTCTGTGCAAATAACTTAGGAAAGAAGAGGCAAGGTTGAGATAGTTGCATTCAGTATGGACGCCACAGTCCCAGACCCTTGGCTTACTCCTGGGGGGCCCAGAGGATGAGGGAGAAATGAGATGACCCACAGGGTGAGCTGCCGGCACCCCCTCAGTAAACAGCACAGCCCCCTTCAGATCCTGTCGGTGGGTGGGAGTGTGTGTGAATGAACCGACGCCATAAAGGTGAACTTGGTGTTACGGCCTCTTGTTCTCTTTGAGCCAGAGGCTTCAACTTTTATCTTTTATCAGACTGAATATCTATGAAACGCAGGGAAGCCACCTGAGATGAATATTTCCCTTTCTGAGTGGGCTACCAAATGTCCCATGTACAGGACACATCACCATTTTCTGGGGGTGGTGGTGGTGGGGTGTGTGACACAGAGAGCATCTGAGATGCCCGAGTAACATCTAGTTGAACGAACAACCAGGACACTGACCACTGACCCCTTCATTCCTCACAAGCTAGCCCTATACAAGGCCAGTGTCTGAGAATTTAGTCGAACGCTCTTAGAGTCTCTTTGTCCCTCTCCTCTGGTCCCTCCCTACCCTGGCTGTTTGCCAGCTCCTTGCATCAGGGACCGAGTGGCTGGAATTATATTCCCAGTGGCTAGTACCATGGCTGGCATGGATAGAGCTCCCCCCATGCTTGTCCACTGCCTCGATTCCTTCCTCCAGCCCATCTGACCCACTTCCTGCTCCTCTCCTCTTGTTCGCTCTGCTCCTGTCATGATGATTTCCTCCTTGTTGGTGTTTGAATGCACCAGGCATACTCCAGCCTGAGGACTTTGCATTGGCTGTTCTCTGTGCATAGATGCTCTTCCCCAGAGAGCTCACAGCTAGCTCCCCATCTCCGCCCGAGTCTCACTTCTCCATGCTGCCCCATTTAAAACTGCCACCTGCTCACACCCTGACACCCACATCGGTGCTATGCCCTTTACTGCCTTCCTTCCAGAGTATTTGTCAGCTTCTAACACACTGTGTCATTGTCATTATTCATTATGTCTTTTTGTTTATTCATTATTTACATCTCTCCACTTAAAAAGCAAGCCTTTTGAGGGCAGGGATCCTAGTCTATTTTGTTCACTGCTGTATCCTAAGGGCATGTAGAGGTTTTAAATAAATATTCGTTGACATTTGTTTTAATTGATGGACAATCTTCTGTAAAGAAGTTGCTTGGAGATATTTCACATTTTTGGACATTAAGCAGAGAGGACTTCTGGTTGAGTTAGCACTAAAATGAAAGAAGACGGGTATTTCAGAATTTCCTCAAATTCCTGCAGTGGGATTCCTGCAGTGCTAATGCAGAGATGGGATGCTGTAGTCGCAACAATAATAATCACAGATAACAATGGGGATTTGATTCCTAACCATTGTGGAGTGTCCTACAGATGTTGCATGCCTCATATTTGGGCTTTACAATGGTGCTTTGAGAAAGGCAGGGCAGACAGTATCGCTCTCATTTTGCAGATGGGCAAACAGCTTCAGAAAGCTTAAGTGACGTGCTGGAGGTCACACAGCTAGTCAGTGATGTAATTCTGATCGTCAGTCTGTTCTTTCTTCTCTGTCCCAAGGACTTGCTTCCACATATGGGCTGTTCTTGGGAGCCACGTGGAACAAGTTCAAGGCAGACTGGCTGGGATGAGGCACAGGGGCTGGAAACATAGTGGTTTTCAGGTTCACCTTGTGCTGTGGGGTCCCCTAAGGGCAAGCTATCAGCTGGAGCTTTCAAAATCAAGATGCAGGATTTCAGAACAGAGCAGGGTGGAGCTGTCTGCAGAGGTTTTGTTATTTATTTATTCTTAATTGCATGAACAGCACAAATTCATGCAGAGAGCGTTGGCACAAGTGTCACTGTGAAGAGTGGATAATACTGCTGTCAGCCAGCCTGGTTTGTCGGGGACCTTTATGTGGGGGACATTCTTTAGAGTACTGGTTCTCATTGGGGGCAATTCGGGAGGCATTTGGTGATGTCTGAAAACATTTTTGGTTGTCACAACCGTGGAGGGGGCTGCTACTGACATCTAGAGGGTACAGGCCAGGGGTGCTGCTAAACAGCCTACGATGCACATGGCAGCCCCACAACAAAGAATTACCCAGCGCCAGGTGTCGATGGTGCTGAGGCTGAGAAACCTTGCTTCAGAGAGTGACAGCAATGGCTGTCCCCATCGTGACCTTGTTTTTCTGAATCTCTAGTTGTTTTCCCCCAGGAGGAGTAGCGAGAGAGCTGAAAATCTCTCTTTAAAGTGGTTCCTTTTTGGGAATTAATTGGAAGGAGGAACAAGGAGCTACAACCTTCCACGGCCGTCAGCTCACCACCTGCTGCAGCATCAATCATGTTGCCGCCTACGCCAGGCCTGGAGGGGGAGAGCTGCCACGCTGAGCTGTTGGTGCGGGTCTACAGTCTTCAGACGCCCTCTCCGAACTGGGGACGAGCCGGTGAGCATCGGAGTAGGAGAGCCAACACTCCGTGTTGTCAGCTGCCCAGAGGCCCAGGGCATTGTGTAACCCAAATGAACTCCTGGGTCTAATCTCTGGCTCTGACAGTTCTCTGGTACTGCTAGAACGCCCGGGGATATTTGTTCTAACTCATCCAATTGGTATTGAAATACTTTCCAAATGAAGGATAAGGCTGTCAGCTACTACTCTGGAGATTAGCATATGCCTGCCAGTGTTTGGTTTCCTTACCAGGAGAGTCAAGTCACAATCTCTGTCCTACGCACAGTGCTTCTGGTGTCTCAGGGAACAACACTGAGGCATAGACACACAGCCCTTCACATATAAAATTTTTAATAGAATCTTAGAACTGAAAAAAATTTAAAAAAAAAAAGCCTTAAAGATGATTTATTCTTACACTATCACTTTGTAGACCAGGAAACGATTTAAGTTATTTTCTAAGACTCCACAGTTAGTAGACTCCAGGACTGGAACCACAGTCTAGCAGACTCCTAGCTGTGTGCTTTCTCTGCTAGTCAAGGATTAAATAAACTGTCAGTTACCAGGATGGAGGTATCCCTTGTTTAGATGAAACTCATTTTATGGAATGTTAAATTTACAGATCTGAGCAAGCTGGGCATCAATTCACATGACAGAGATGTCGTTGAAACCACAACAGGGTTTCAGTCTAGGTGTAATTGCTCCTCCCAAAAAGATCCAATTATCGAGAAAATGAAGATTACCAGGGAAAAAAGGAACTTGTAATATGACAGATGTCTTGTTGGGAGAACAGGAGAAGCTGTCTCAACTCCACATCCCTGACTAACTAATGGGGACCCTGGGCTTTGAAGAAGGGGCCATGTGCTTTGGGGCAGGTCCTGGCAAAACTAACAAGGAGCTGTGTGCTTCGGGGACAGGCTGTGGAGTGGTGACTCTTGCCAGGACTTCTGCTCAGGGGCCTTCAGAATCTCAGCTCCTTTGACTTGCAGAAAATCTGTGTTTCTGGTAAATAACTCAAAAGGCCAAGTAGTCAGTTAAAGGAGAGGATTATAAAAAACAAAAAGGGTCATTGAAATTTGTTCAATGAAGGGCTGCTCACAGAGGCAGGAGGCTTGGGCACCCCTCCTGCTTGAGCACACCATGACTGTGACTTAAAAACTTTTCACTAATCGGCTTTCCTTTTAGCTTCAGAGAACTGCTTTCTAGTTTCCTTGACAGGCCCTTCTTTCTCTGGCAGTCCTTAAGTTCTGGGGTTCCTTGGGGTTCCTTTGGAGCGCTTCTCCTTTGCACTTTACATATTCTCCTTGGATGACCTCAGCCTTCCCATGTAATCAGGTGCCGCCCATTGGTAATGCATGCCCAGCCCGGTCTATCTCCAGCCCAGGTGTGTGGGGGCTGAATCTAGGCTCTGTTGGGAAATGTAAGGATGTTGGGAAAGGTAGGGTTGGGGCTAGGAGATCACCGACAGGCTGTGTGAGTCCAATCTCCCTCATCAGATCCCAAGCTCCACAAGGCTTTTCATTTCCTCAAGGCCTTGTGCAGTATCCATCAACTCAATACATAATCAATAAATGAACGCATGAATGTAGAAGGGGACTTCAGGGATGCTACATTAATGTGAAATGCTTCCAGCCCCAGTGGACTGTGGACTTGCCTACCTTCTCTAGTTATTTATAGACCAGCCAGTGAAGGTGTTCTCAGGCTTGGCTGTGCATCAGACTCATCTAGAGGACTTTTATAAGGCTAAAGATGCCAAGGTCTCACTCCAGACCTCCTGAATCAGGATACTGGGATGTGGAGTCTGGACATTGGTGGTTGCAGGAAGCTCTGCTCATGGTGGTGGTGTTTACCTGGATGAAAACCCAACAACTCACAAATGGTCTACTGGTTGATTTGCTTTTCTGTGAGAACACGTCTTTAGTATTCAGTAGGAAAGTGGGACCCCCTTTGTAATCGTTACTCCTGCACCCGTCTGTGGTAGGTGTCTGTTGTACTGTCAAGTGTAATCATTGTCCCCACCGTCTTAGCCCAAGTAATATGTGCCCTTGCTACCACTGTATGTGTCCTAATGTCCCAGTTTTGCTGATTCTCTAATGTATGGGTGTCTTAGATAGGCACTTCATTCATTATTAAAACATAAAAGATTAATTCATTTAACTGTTTTAGGTGTGAGCATCACAGTAATGACCAAAATAGACAAATCCCTCTGTCCTCACAGAACTTATAATCCTTGGGAGAGACAGGCAATAAACAAAATAATTAAGATTTATAATATGTCTAGACAGTGTTAAGGGCTGTGTTAGTTATCTAGTGCTGCGTAACATATTACTCCAAAATTTAGAGGATTAAAACAAGTGAAATTTATTTTCTCACATTTTTTTGTGGGTCAGAAATCTGAGAGTGGCTTAGCTGGGTATTCCTGGTTCAGAATCCCTCGTAAGGTTAAAGTTGAAATATTGACTACAGCTGGGGCTGGGCCATCCTCTGCCTTGATGGTTCACTGCTGTGGCTGCTGGCGGGCGGCCTCTGTTTCTCTCTGTGTGGACCTCTTGGATGTCCTCCTGACACGGCTCCTCCAAACCCAAAGCAAGTGATCCAAGAGCAAGAGAGTGAGCAAGCATAAAGCCTTTTTATGAGCTTGTTTTAGAAGCGACACCCTGTCCCTTCTGCCATCTTGTCTTTGTTAAAAGTGAGTCACTAAGTAAAGCCCATGGTCAAGAGGAGAGGAAGTAGGCTCCCCCTTTTGAAGGGAGGAATATTAAAGAATTTGTCAATGTGTTTTAAAGCCACCACAAAGGCTAGAGGCAAGAATAAAGCAGAGAAGGGAGATGGAGAGAGCTGGTGAAGGGCGGGCTGTCATTTAGGGTAGGATGGCTGGGGAAGGCCCCACCAAGGAGATGAGACTTGCGGAGATGTCTGGAGGCCAATGGGGCTGGATCAGAGTGTGTAGGAAGGAGAGAAGCAAGAGGTAAAATCAGGGAGATGACCAGGGGCCGCGGAACAGATTGGAAAGGGCCCCTTAGACCATTGTAATGACTTTGGCTTTTACTTTGAGTGAAATAGGGAATTAATAGAAGCTTTTGAGGGTGAAGATTTTTCTTTTCTATGGAGAATAAGGTGTCAGGGAGCAAGGATAAAAGCAGGAAGCTCAGTTAGGGGCTCTTGCAGTAATCAGGGTGGGGGAGAACCATGGTTTGAACTTGGAGACGGTTGGGAGCATGTGTGAGGGTGAATAGCAGAAGACATGGTGAGCAGCGGCTGGATCCTGGACATATTTTGCAGATAGTGTTTGAAAATTTGCTGATAGATTGAATATGGGGTGTGAGTTAAGTACAAAAAAATTAAGGATCACTGCAAGGTTTGTGCAACCAAAAGAACGGAGCACGCTTATGCTAAGGAATTACCATTATGTCTTGACAAGCTTGATGTACAAAATACATGCAAGTTTCTTCAATGAAGGTGATCATTTTTCCTTTAACATTTTTAAACCAGCACAAAGACCCTGAAGCAAACAATGATTATTGGATCCTCTGGTATCTATTTTTCCAGTTGATATCCAAAAAGTTATCAAAAGGGTGTGGGCTTGATTATTTTCATTAACCATCATTATTGGTAATCTAAACAACTGAGGAAGATGATTAACGATGTCTATAAATTGTCAAAGCTGTTGACACTAGTGAGCATAACTTCAAACATAGACTAAAAGAAGATACCTTGGACAGACATGCAATCAATGTAAATAAGAAAAAGAAATTTATGCAACAAGACTGCTCTGTATGCAAAACAAACTAGAAAACTCTTGCTCATTGAGTTAAACATTCTCATTTTAAATACTTGAAGATGTATTTGTTTTTCACCCATCCTACAAATGTATATTGATGACCTAATATACTAGGTTATCATAGGTGCTGTTCAAGGTTCTGATTTAAGGAAGAAGTATTAGGTTGAATCATATGAAATTGCTGCTATTTGACCATTTGTGGTCTACCAAAATGGCCATTTTGTGTTGTTCAAGATAATATTTTATTTAAAAAAGTTGGCTTCTAATCTACTTGCTCTAATCAATATGTAATTTTGTCAGGTATGTGTATGCTAACATTCAATATTTTAAGATCCATTCCTCTTGTACTCTCCTAATAATGTTGACCCTATTTTATAACTTAGTTGTCCTCATTTCTGTCTTTTTATACCTGTTTCTCCTGCCTGTTGTAATTCAAACTGCATTCCCTCTTTTCCTGTCTTCTGTGTAAATGGAACACAGATGTTTCCTGTCACCTGTGTGTACAGTGTCCCTTCATGTATTTGAACCTATCTGTAAGGTCGCATTATGAGGTATTACTAGGCCTGAGGATGTACTTATAACTAAGTACCTCACATCTCAGCTGTTTTTGGTATCAGTTAGAGTATTAAAGACCAGTCTGAGCCAGTTATAGCCTGACTCTGAGCCCCAGCTGTGTGGATCTTGCATGGATATGCTGTCTTGCATATAATATTTGTGACAAGCTTAAGCTGCTGGTAATAGTGTCCCAGCCTTGAGGGCAGGTTTAGCCAAGGCCAGTTTATTACGATCATCATTTGATAATGCTATTCAATTTCTTATTTCAGAGCTGAATGTCTGTGAACCAAACCAGAACTGTCTCTAGGTACACAGGCAATTTTATTTAAGATTGCAATAAGAAATGTGTTTCTCACTTCCCTTGGATTCACCTGCATTTCTTATTCCAATAGAACATATGCTCAGCTCCGCACATCTCACAAATACAACGTCTTATCACCCTGTTGGGAAGTTACTCTCTTCCTATTATGTGGCTTCTCTCATGCTCTGCAACTTTACTTTGCATCGTCTCATTCTAGAAAACAACATTCTCAGAGGCTTTCCTGAAGTTAAGTAATACAATTACATTGGAATAGCTGCAGGATGTGTCCAGACTGAAACACAATGATTGTGCTCTGTGAAACAGGGATGCCATTATTTTTGCTTGTCTTACTTAATTAGTATTACACACAGCATGAGTGGGGCCCGGTCCCTACGCAGTTTATTAGAGAGTAACACCATGAGGTAGAAAGAATGTCTGTATATATTGAGAAAAGAAATTTTTTTTTGTGGTACATAAACAGCCAGATGAATGGAGACAGCATTATCCAGCACCTGTATTCTCAAAGACTCATCTGATTGCCTGGAAACACATTACGCTGTTTTTCTCCCCTTTCTTTATCACATTTGGCTACAGGCGCAGCGGCTGTCTCTTACAACGTCTATTGTTTGATTGCATCCATTGCTTTTAAAAATCCAGGTCTGCGAGCCCAGTTCCAACTTGAAATGGAATTGGTGCAAAGGGATGGAGAATGGAGACAGCAGACCCTTGCCAGGCATGGAATGATGACTCCATTCGAATCCCATTTCCCTTTAATGAGGACACTGATGCTGCTCTCACTCCTCTGCGAGTGCCATGCTGCATCCGGTGTAATGGCTGCACTTGATGGATAATTTATGCAAACAGAACACAAACAAGAAGTCATTAAGCCACCCAACAAGGGTCCTTGACTTTTGCAAAACCAAACAGTTATTCTGATCCTGATGAGTTTAATTTTACTTTTGGTTGAGTACCGATGAATACATTATATTTAAAATAAATATAATATTATCAATATTCATGATCAAACTGAATGTCATTTGGTGTTTCGTATTCTTTTTTTAAAAGAGTAATACACAGAGCTTGATTTTTATAGAGTCACAAAGTATTCATATTTAGATCTTTAATCCCATCTTAAGTCTGTTTCTAATGGATTCCAGCACAGCTAGACGAAAAAAGGAGGAGGGGAATCTATTCTTTGTATATTTGTAAACACCTTTACTTTGCATTTGAATAGTCCTTGTTTTGTATTTACAACTGTAGAATCTACATAAATGTGAATTTGAGAATTTGACTCAGTGAAACTATAAACCACTGGACCACATAAAGGAAATTGATATTGACTATGATTTGGCTACCTAGTGATTAAAATCCACTTACAAGGAAATTAAGATTTAAAAAATAAGATTTTAGTGTGCATAATGCCTTTGTTGTAACCAAGGGCCACGTAGGTGTATAATATTTGGATGTCAGTTTACATAATATGTTGTGTTCTCAGTGCTTTCCAGATGCCCAGCAGTTTATTTTAGTAATTTTAATTTTATTAGAGCAGCATCCCATGACTCGGTTGCTGTACAGCTTCTCTGGGAGCACTCACGTGAAAATCATTAAAGCCTAAATGGTCCTGGCAGGTAATCTCACTGTCTTTTCATCTTCTATCCCTGGAAGGTGGCCCTTGTCGATTGTTTAAAGAAAAAGAAACGCTGTTATACCAAGCACAAGTAACAAGGCTGCACCCAGATCCCTGCCCTGTTGAGAAGAAGAAAAGGCAGTTGTCAATCTGTGCTGTGGAGGTTTACCTGGGGGGATCTGTAAAGAAAACTGGCCTTCCAGGATCAGGTGCAACAAGGTCCCAGCCCTCAGGGCCCTCTACCCTCAGTTGACCCCAGAGGGGGCCGGGCCCCTCCACCTGCGATGGGCAAGCCTCCCAGACGCGCAGCTGGGGCAGCTGTATCTACTACAGCCACTTCCTCTGCCACTTTAGGGTGACATGGGAAATGAGGAGCTGGCAGCTCAGCCCCCAGCTTCAGGACAGGGGTTGTTCTTCCAGGGAGCTCAGTGTGAGGCAAAAAAAAAAAAAAAGAAAAAAAATGCAAATAGGGGACAACTGCAGTGACAAAGGGAAGCAAGCTCTCTGGATTGTCAGCCCCCAGACTTTTTCCCCAGGTAAGAGGACAAAGAAAAGACCTATAAATACACAGTTCAGAGGTGGAACAGATCTCAAGGCACAGGACTGGGCCTTCTTAGGGATGATGAAACAGAGCAAAACAAACTTGACAGCTGTAGATGACATGAATTATGAAAGGGTGTCACTAGCTCACCTTGGAAGGAGTGCTGGTAGCCCCACCCTAAATTTCTGGGTGATGCGAAGTATTTCCTTGTCTAGGTACCCTTATTCCCAAAATATCTTGGAGGATCTACCAAAAATGCAATACTCAAGTTCTATGTCTCGATTCACTAATTCTATGGGTCTTCAGTTTAGGTCTTTTAGCAAGAGTCTCCAAGTGGTTCTGATGTAAATGGGCAGGATCACATTTTGAGAATCATTGTCTTAGACTCTGAAGTCAAGGATCTTGCAGCTACACAACTCCCTGCAATCTACAGCTCTAAAGACATTTTCATTTAACTTATGGGTCTTTTTGGAGAGCTAATTTTCCTGGGCTTCTCTTTCTGGTAATTTCCCTTTTCTTTCAATGTCTTAAAACTTCATATAAGAGCTGGAGTGATCTGGATAGGAGATTATTTTTAGTTTGGCTTCAGTGCAAAATTCCATCAAGTCTTCTATATACCAATTTGTGCCCCTTGACTCAGGTACAAAGAAAAGACCCTTTCCTGCTCTGTTTGAAAGAAGGGAGGTGTTTTCTGTATATTAATAGGAATAAGTTAATGTATTAGAAGGGAGATGTTTTTGTATATTAATAGGAATAAGTTAATGTATTAGAAAAAATTTGAGCCTATCTCTAGGATGTGGATGTAGCCTTTCATTTTTACCTTATGGCCTGAAATCATTTCTTTATTGATGTACTTATATAGCAATATTATTTTGTCTGCATCTGCCATTGCTAACCATTATGCAGCCATGTCTGCCAGGCTCGCTTGGTAACTGGTAACTGGCATCTAAGTGGGTTTGGTCAATGGAGACACTTGTGGAAGACTGGAGGTAGAATAGCTGGGAGAAACTTTCATTTTCTGTCTGTGGCTGCACCTCTTTGATGGTTCTAGCTCTCCACAGTTTCTCCCTCCATAGTCCCAACTCTCACCAGAGAGCTTCTGAAATAGCTCGGGGAACATCACCTTCTCCCTGTGTTCTTTCAGTCTAAGGATGACAGCAACTCTCTGCTGTTACTAATCCCTGGATTGCTTCATCTGTTTTGCTTCTTAGCTCTCCAGTTATCTGTGTAACAAATTCCCCAATTAAATCACTCTGTTTCAAACACCTAAAGAAGAGAGCTTTTCTACCTCCTGGCTGGATCCTGACTGATTTACTGACCACAGGTAGACACTGCCTTGCACAGAGCCTGATAGCATTTAAGGAAGGTGGTGTGGTGTCGTATAATGGATCTGGACTTAGAATGCTGGGATTCAAATTTTGACCACAGGCAAATGATGTCATCTCTTTGGACCACTGTTTCTTTGGTTGTGAACCACCCCCAATGGGTAGACCCACTCTAAACTTCTCTGTTGTCCCCACAATAACTCTCCCACAGAGCAATTTAGATTGTAATAGGTTTATTGAGAGCAATAGAAATATCATGTATGATCTGCCTCGTGTTATGACTTATTATAATTACTCATTATAAATGCTCATTATATATAAATACTCATTATAAATACTCATTATAAATATAAGCACTCTTTTATGCTGAGCCCAGGCATAACTTCACTGATGTTTTTCAACATAATGATGCTGGCGAAGGATCAGATTTGGCAAGCAAGTCCAAACCCACTTTCCACCCATGATTCCAAGTCTTTCCTTTTTTCAGAGTCAGAGACCAAGGCCCGGGGAGGCTAAATGCATGTCAGATGCAAGGGAAAATACAGTTGTTATTTTAAAATTATTTTGACATGTCAGCATAGCTACTCTCACATATGTATGTGTATATTCACATACATGTATATACATGCACATATGTATATGCATACATTTATATTGTATGTATGTATAAATGTATGTGTATACATACATGTTTGTGTATATATACATGCATGTGTGTATACATTTATGTGTGTATGTATATATACGTGTATGTATATATACATGTGTATATACACACATTTATATTTAAAATCATAGAATTTGTTTGACTGGGAAAGGCAGCTGGGAGGTCATCTGACCCAATACTTTTATTTTATGGATGGAGAAATTGAAGCTCACTTTCTGAAAACAGGGGTATGTGTATAAGTTCTATGGGGAAATTGAAGAAAAACTGTTAAAATGGGGTTATCTGTTTTTTATTTTAAGCTGTTAGTAGATTCTTTTTTGGGTTGGCAAGTGGCTCACTGCTGCTAGATGTGCTGTAATTTTTGTGCCTTTATTTTGATTATTAATACACCTATCGATTGTATTTTTCACTTTTGGATTTTGGGGAATGGAAAAGTTAGTCTGTCAGTTGTCACAGAGAATAGAGGGAATGAGAAACCCACAAATGGCTTTCAATGTCTCTTAAAATTTGCCATATCTCAAGTCTGGTGAAGTCAGCTTGTGTTAGGTCCCACTGAAGTCCTGCCCTTTCTAGTCCTGTGTAGGGGTAAGAAAACAAAAGATGGCAGACAAATATAAAACTTCTGGGATTTACTTTAGCAGCTCATTTTTGGCAGAGACGATGCGATTGCCGAATATATGAAACTCTGTTTTACTTTCTGTAATCTGTCTACCTGCTGATTTTTTAACATAAGTGGTATAACAGTGATTGCCATAGATTTCCCATTCATTGTAAAAATGAAAGTGTTTGAAATAAGGAGCAGAGCAGCTGATTTGTTTGGTTACATTTCGCAGGGACAGTCCATTCCCGTTGTATGTGCTCCAGATGTCGGCGAGCATTAAGGCAGGGCTTTGCAGAAACCTGAGGTGGAGATTTTCCCTTGCAGTTGTGTCCAGTTCATTATTGGTATGCCATATGTGCTCCCCAACTCACCCCTCTGCTATATCAATTAAAGCCTTTTACTTTCTCTTTGTTGTTGTTAAATTGTGATTGTCTCTGTCTTGAGCATTTCCATTTAAATGTTCATTGTTCATAATGCACAGCTCCTGAGCCATACCCGCTGGAAGAAGGGAGGAGAAGAAACAGGGCATCGATCTTACCAGCTGGGTTTACAGCTTCATTGTCTGGGCTGATTTTATGAGAAGAAAGCACATGGTGGTGGAAGAGAGAAATTGCCAGGGGGCAAACGTGTCCTTTGAAATGCCACTCTTGGCTTCCCGACAAGGCAGAAAGAAAAAGTCTATGGTGGATTTATTCAAGTACGTGATGGAAAGGAAGCCGGGGCTGACTTTTTGGCAGGGAGCTGAATTTTCCCTTCTCACGTAGAGGTTAGCTTTCAAGGAGGGCACCCTCCCTCCGCGTGCGGGAGCATCATTATGTATCTGCTCGGCTAAATAGAGGGTTTGACTGTCAGTGATGCAACCCAGAGAGGGTCAGACAGGCTGCGGGTAGAGCCAGACAGACTCGGGGCCTCTGTGGCATCCCATTGGCCAAGCAGCTTGATTCATCATTAACTTGGCATCCTGAACATCAGCCCTAGTCCCGAGTGTCCAGAAGGCCCCTGTTTATTGACACTGATCTTAACCATCAACCAGCTCTGTTCTTACCTGCCTCAGGGAGAAAGAAGGGGCAGTATCCTGAGGTTAAAGAAGATGCTACTAAGAGTAGCATGCTTGATTCTTCAAACCACCCTCATGGACTCACTTTTGGCCTGATCCTTTTGGCCTTGAACTTGGCTGACTCTCAAACGCTTCAGCTCTGACTCTCAGCTTATCCCTTGTGACGACCTTCATGAAACCCATGGTGAATCAATTAATTGCTCTGCTTCCTTTGGGTCTTGTAAATCAACCTTCCTTCGTTCCTGAGACTCCTCATGTTCTGTGCAGAGTCCTGGTGCTCCCATGAAATGCACTGTGGCTTCCCAAAGGAAATCTTCTGCATTCAGAAGGACATACTTCAGTGGCATCTTGCCATATTTCCCTTCTGCTCCTTCCCTCCCCACAAGTGAGATTTTCTGCATCCCTTTCCCCATGGTATAAACAATGAGCTCATGATCACTCCTCCAAAAGTGCAACTACTTACTTTGCTTTGCTTGCAAAATTACAAAGTAGCTAATCTGTTAAACTCAGGCTACCCAAGGTGTTAACAGTTGATGAAAACTTAATGCATTACTGTCCCATCCCTTTTACTTCTCTCACTTGCCTCTCTCTCCGCCCTCTCTCTCTCTCTCCCTCTCAACTTGCTTTAAGTTTCTGCCATCTTTTTTTACCTCCCTTTACTGTAAAACTTCTCAAGTGTCATGTGTGCCCTTTTCTTTCCATACCTCACTCCTCAGTCTTTACGAGGCTGGTTCTCTGCCCACCACTCTACTGCCACACTGTGTTCTTAGGAGGGACAGGTAGGAGGAGAGAAAGTGCCACAGGGCTCATGAGAGCAAGAACCTCATGGAGAAGGGGTTGTCAACCCTGCCAAGTGCTGCAGAGAGGAGGCACAAGAAGGTTCAGACTGAAGATGCACCATTGAACTAGCAGTTTAGGAGGCCTGACTTCTCTGTGATTCTTTTAGCCTTTCTCTCATACTTGGCACCTCATACTGGCAAGATGGCTGCTGCAGCTCCAGACATCCTGTCCCTTCAAGGCAGGGAGAAGGGGTACCATCTGCTTCCTTCCCTTGCTCTTCTTCCTCTTGGTGCTTCCAAATTCTACTGGTTCTAAGGAGTTCTTTCTTCAGCCTCTTTTCTTTATTCAGACTTGATCTCCCAGTGACCACATTCACTCTTATAGCCTGTCTTATGACCTCTACAGAGATGATTAGAACACTGATATCTCTGACTTTGATGGATCTCCTGTGCTTGATATTCATGTCTCCAACTGCCTGCTGTGTTGCCCACTGGGAACTCCTGTGGGTCCTTCAAATCAAAAGTGGACAAATAAATTATCTCCTTTCTCCTAGTCACCTAAGCTTTATACCTTTTCTGACCTCTGTACATTTTCCCCTTTCTTTTTCCCTCTTTGCTCTTTTGTCCAATCAGCCCTCTGGCCTGAGAGAGTCTTCTCCCTAGATGTTGCTCACACCTGCGTCCTCTGTTCCATCACTGCTGCCCTCACCTTAGGTGGGGGCTTCATCGCCACTCACATGTTCTATGGCAATGCCTCTCTCCTCGGCATGCCAGCCCACCTCCACTGTCAGATTTAACCTTCACATATACAGTCACCGATGCCTCTACTCCCCTAAGGGAGGCTCTTCGGTGACTCTCTACTCTCCACTCAGTTAAGAAAAGCACTTCATCGGCATTCTCAGCCATCTTTGTCTGTTCAGCTTTATGTATCATTCCGCCCTACTGAAGCAGAACTGGACTTCATATTTTCAAGAAAGCACAAGGCTTTTCTTCAATTAGGACTAAGTTTATGAGGTTTTTTTCCCCCCTCTAGATCTCTCCTTTTCTCCATGAGCCCATTTATTTTCAAAGACCATCTGAAGTTTACCTTCCCCACCCCACCTCACCTGGTGCAAGCCCCCTTCCTCAGCCTGTCCAATGTAGCCCTTTCTTTGTCTGAGCTCACAAAGCACTGGGTTGTTCTCGATGGCAGTCACCACTGAGTTCCGCATCGTAGGTATCTGAGCACACCCCTGAGACCTGCTAGCAGACTCTAATCTCGCTGAGCTTAGGTGATGTGTACACAGGAGGAGCTGGCTCAGTACTTGAGAGACTGAACTGGCTCGACCTCAGCTGAAGCTCAGACTGTCCATTGGCCAGGATTGGTCAAATCACGGATCTTTTTCTCTTTTCTTGCTCTCATTATCTCCCTGGAGCCTGGCATTCCTATGCACACCTGGGGTCATAAGCAATTTTCTACCTGCCTTCTGAGCCAGTGTACCTGGCTCCTGAGCTTTCCTTTTTCCTTTGCCTCCTCCACACTTATTTATTGTGGGCTCTTTTTCCTCAAGGTTTCACTTCTTACAGGAATTAACATTATAAGCTAATGCAAGTGATGGTGACAATCAATACAAACAAAATCAGAAACAATTTACCGTTTGTTTGCAGGTTCCTTGACTGCTAATTGGCTTAAGGGTTTGTTTTTCCCCCCGACTCACCTACTTCAGGATCATCACCATGATCGCCCATTTGTGTCGCTGCAACAGGCCCCAGTGGCTTGTCTCCTGTGGCTCACTCTCTGAGCCCTGGAACCCCACCCGTGGCTATGGTCACGTTTGCTCATTTGGAATCTCCATGACCCTCCACCATCTGCAGGTTGCATTTCAAACTTCTTGATCTATCTCTAGTCTTCCATATTCAGATTTCACACTACCCTTGCCTTTCTCCTGCTTAGTCTATTATACACACTCCCCTTGCTTAACTCCTGTGCTTTGGTCCAGACTTTCTCCTACATCATGGTCTCCACCCCCGAGTCTCCACAGAATGCTCAGGGGTTTCTTGTTTTTGTGACATGGATCAAGTTCCACCTTCCCCCTGGCATGCCCCTCTGCTCCTCCCTGCCGATCTAAAGCCTTTCCATCCTTGGCGCAGGTTCCCTTTTCTCCTTGAAGCAGTCCTGGATCATTTCCCCCTTTGGAGGGCTCTAATCCTTCTCTGCATCGCTGTTTGGCAATTAATCATGCACTGGCTTGTGACATTTCTCGTACAGCATTGAGCTGTTATTTATCTCTTGTATATTCTTTCACTTTCCTTGAGTTTATGTCTTATCTCTTCAAGATCCCTGAGATGACAGAGCATCTCTTCGGCATTCTTTTCTTTTTATCACCCTCAGTGCCTTGCTTGCTTGTTGTAGCTGCCCTGCAAATATTTCTGGAATATCAAGTTTAACCTTCCTTGGGTGAGTGCTACATTTCTTTTTTAACAGTGGCCTCTGAGGCTCTAAGCCAAATAGAATACTGTGGGACTTTTCCCACCTAATGGGGAGTCGGGGGGAGGGAGGTACATTTTTGTCTTTGGATATCCTTTAAGTCTGCAGTCCCCAACTCCTAGGCTGCAGTCCAGTACTGGTCCATGGCCTGTTAGGAACCGGGCCACGCATTACCTCCTGAGCTCCACCTTCCCCGACCTGGCTGTCTGTGGAAAAATTGTCTTCCATGAAACTGGTCCCTGGTGCCAAAAAGGTTGGGGACTGCTGCTTTAAGTTATCTTATAATAGCCATGACTAACTCATCCCGAGGGCCACCATGTGCCAGGCCGTATGTTGAACCCTCCAATATATTATTTCTTTAATCCTTACCATAGTCCTATGGGGGTAATTGCTATTATGATTCCAATTTTACAGATTAGGAAACCGAGGTACAGAGAAATTAAATGATTTTCCTAAGACCCATAGCTTGCATATGTGATGTTCTAGGATTCCAAATCCTGAGGTCTGACTCTAGAGTGTAAAATTTTAGCCACTATTTATAGCACACCCTGACCACTATGCCAAAAATCAGCCTTGTATTTGTACACTGTTGTTCCATTTATAAACTGCTTTCATGTGTATTCTCTTATTTAACTGATTCAATAGTCCCATGAAAACACTGGAACACACTTATTTCCCCCTATAAATATACTATTTATATTTTGGAGCTCATCCTGTCCTATATTCTCAGCTATTTTATGCTGCTGATAAAATTTTATGCAAGTAATATGTAAATGCATTCTCATTGTTAAAAAACAATCCGGAGTGCCAAAGAATAGAGGACAAGGAGAAAATCCGCCCCCCCGCCCCTCGCCCCTTAATCTACCCCAACCATACTCCCTTCCCTGGAAACAATTACTTCTATATCCACATGATGAGTAAGTATCCTTTCACATCTACCTCTAAGCATGGACAGGTATGTCACATATACACGTGTGTGTGTTTGTGTATATATACATGAAATCCAAAATGCTTCAAAATCCAAAACATTTTGAGCACCTATGTGATGCCACAATTGGAAAATTTTGCATCTGACCTCATGTGATGGATCATGTGTTTCATGCACAAAATTATTTAAAATATTGTATAAAATTACCTTCAGGCTATCTGTATAAGGTATATATGAAACATAAAATATGAATTTCATGTTTAGACTTAGGTTCCATTCCCAAGATATCTCATTATGTATTTACAAATATTCCAAAATCTGAACAAATCTGAAATCCGAAACGCTTCTGGTCCTAAGCATATTGGATAAGGGATCCTCAACCTGTATATATCTATAAACATGCACATGTATTCATATAGATTTATCCATAAATGTGTAGGAATTTGTAGTTTACTTTTTTACATGGAATTTTCTTTTTCTACAAATGGGAAGATCCTTTCAGCTTTGGTTCTGTGACTGGCTCTTTTTCCCTTTATAGTCGTCAATGTGTCTCGGAAATCTTTCCATGCCGGCACAAGTAGATCTTCCCTGAGGAAGATCTTTATCCTGACTCCAGAGTATTCCATATGCTGGATGTGCCATGGCCTACTTAGTCTTTCCCCTGTTTTTGAATCTAAATGATTGTCTTACCTGGATTAATAACTTCATTTTCAATGAAAGAAGTGCAGCTCAATAGAGGATCAGTGACTTGCATGGGTCACACCCCTAGTTAGTCAGGTGGAGCACCGCTGGGCCAGGCGATAGGATCCCCCACCCTGCCCATTTCCCAAAGCTGCTATATGGCTGAGGAGGGCTGTGGCTGAAGCCGCTCGGTGGGACTCCACAAGGAACCTGAAGTCAGCTGAAACAATTCCTCTGGCAACACTAATTGGTGTCAAGCTCACACATCAAAAGACTTCTAACTAAATAGCTGCCAGAGACATAGACATAGATTTATCAAGAAAATTCCCTCAGAAGTTTTTCTTCCTGAAATGATGTATTACAAGTATCTATGATTTCTTAGAAGGAAGTGATTTTGATTTTGCTCAGGAGTTTGTTTGCTAGATATAAAGGGACAGCAAAGCGGAATCCCTTGGGCATATACTCTTCTGAAGATGTCAGTGGGAATTATCATGCCACAATTAGCGTGGTTCCAGAGAATCATCAAAGTCTTTTTTTCCCCTTGTTTTGGAATGGGGATATCTTTGTAACAGTGCTCATATTTGCAAGTGTAACACATACATTAACATGTGTAAAAGGCAATGTGATCACATAATGATGCCCTAAAGCCTCTAGATATCAAATAATAGCTCAGCATATCTGTATTTTCTGAGAATTGGCAGGAAAGAACCACCTGCCCAGAGTGTACTCTGTGGCAGTTCTCATGGTGTAACTACTTAAATGAGTGCAAAAGGAATATTGCATGGTGCAGAAACGCTCTCTGATTTCTTTTAAGGATGGAGTAAGACTTGGACAGCCAAAGCATAGCTTGTCAGCTGTGTCCGATATTAATCAGGGGCAAGTAAAGGTGAAGGTTAGATGGCAGCAGAAGATTTTCCCCTTGACCTTGGTTGGTGCGTACAAACCAGAAGGAGGAAATTCTGTTGTAGGAAAGGAAAAACATCATTTTCTCTTGTTTCTTTCAAAGGCAAAGATATTTACATAGGCTAAAATGTTAATTTTCTTAGAAATCAAAGCCACTATCAGACTGTTAAGTAACATTCACATGTGTATGATTAATATTGGATGCCCTCTTGCTCTAGTAGAACCTTATTTTTTCAAAAATACATATGGAACTCATTCATGCTTGTATTACATGTATCTGTTCATGTAGATGTTTCACTCTGTATTCAGTGAAATGTCATAATTTCTTTTACAACAGATTTGGAAGAGAAAATGCTGCATAGAGCAGAACATTATAAATGGGAAAGGAAATGAAAGCGTGTGTGAGTGAGTGAATCAAGGATCATGATAGTGACCTGTGCATCTGGGAAGCAATTTCCATAGCGGATAGAAAACTTTTAATAAAAGCTGGAAGGCAAGGGGCAAATTTTAGCAAAGGGATTTTGCTATTGATCCTATGATGTTTTCTGGGCTGCCAATTCAAAGTTCTGTTGATGAATGTTTGCTTTTGTATCAGCATCTGATAGGGGAGATTCATTTGTGTTCAGGAGCTACCAGCCTTGCTAATTCACTGGCTTGCAAATGTACTCATAGAGGATAAGTTTGCCTTAGGGAGGCACAAATACCTCTCTTGGGCTCCCAGCAGAAGAAAAAATAGTCCTTTTACAGAAGTTAAAATCGATAATTTTAGGAAATTGGGTAAAATGTACCAAAATTTTCAGAAACAAGTATTTTCATAATAACTATCGTGATTTCAAAAATAAATAAAATTAGTCCTACTCTTAGGATATTCTCTGATTACAGAGTGTTCAATTACAAAATTCAGGCAATGAGACCTTCTTATAAACTCAATAAAAACATACTGATATTGGAATGATTAAGGGACCCCTGTAATTAGCTGTCCTGGTAGTTCTGACTGTTACGGCTGCACCGAGGTCCCGGCTTTGGCTGCAGCACTGGGCCGATGGGAGACTAGGCAGTGACAACAGGAAAGTGGTCTGGGAAGTGATAGCAACCCTTTTTGTCCTCTTCTCCTCCTCTCTGCCCCCTCTTCTTCTTTCTCCTCCTCCTCATCCCTCTCCTGATCTCTAAGCTGCTAAAATCAGTGCCTTCCTCCAGGTTCTCATTTTTCTGGCCACTCTTTCTCAATCTCTTTTACTGGTTCCTTTGCAGGTTTCCTCTAAAAACTTGAGGGCCCCATGGATCATTCCTGGACCATGTCTCCTTTCTACCTGTACACGCTCCCTAGGTCATCTTATCCAGTCACGTGGCTTTTATACCATCTGTGTGCTGATGGCTTCCAAATGTATCTTCCAGCTGGGACATTTCCCCTGATCTACTGACCTACATATATCTAAGTGCCTACTTGATTATTTCAGTTGGTCCAATAAGCGTCTTGAACTTGACATTTCCAAACCTGAGCTTTTGATAATCTTTGATAACCAGTTCTACCAGAAACTTTCTCATCTTGATTAATGGAATTTCATTTTTCTAAAATCTTGGCACTATCCTTTTTTTAAGTTTTGTTTTTCATTAACAAATAATAATTGTTTATATTTATGGGGTACAATGTGATGTTTGGATACATGTACACATTGTGGAATGATTAAATCAGGCTAATTAGCATATCTATTACCTCAAATATTTATTTCTTCTTTGTGGTAAAAAAAATTAAAATTCTCTTTTAGCTATTTTGAAATATATAGTACATTACTGTTAACTATAGTCGCCCTACTGTGCAATAGAACATCAGAACTTATTCCTCCTATCTAACTGAAACCTTGTAACCATTGACCAAGGCCTTCCCATTCTGCACACCCACCCCAGCCTCTGATAACCATCATTCTACTGACTACTTCTATGAGTTCAACTTTTGTAGGTTCTGCATATAAGTGAGATCATGCCTTTTTTTCTCTCTGTACCTTAACAAAATGTCCTCTAGGTTGTCCACATTGTTGCAAATGACAGAATTTCCTGTTTTTTTTAAGTCTGAATAATATTCCATTGTTTATATATAACACATTTTTAAAAATCCATTCATCTGTTGATGGACACTTAATTTGTTTCCATATCTTGGCTATTGTGAGCAATGCTGGAATGAACATGGGAGTGCAGACATCTCTTTGACATACTGACTTCAATTCCTTTGGGTATACACCCCAGTAGTGGGATTGCTGCATCATATGGTAACTCTATTCTTAGTTTTTTTGGAAAGCGCTATATGGTTTTCCAAAATGGCTGTACTTATTTACATACCGCCAACAGGGTATAAAACTTCCCTTTTCACATCCTTGCCAACACTTTTCTCTTTCATTTTTTTGATAATAGCCAATCTAACAGATGTGAGGTTATATCTCATTGTGGTTTTAATGTGCTTTCCTCTTGTGATTAAAGATGTTGAGCATTTTTCATGTATCTATTAGCCATTTATAGGTCTTCTTTTGATAAACATCTATGCAAGTCCTTTGCCCATTTTTAAATTGGGTTGTTTGTTTTCTTGTTATTGAGTAGTTTGAGTTCCTTGCATATTGCGGATATTTGCCTCTTACCCAATGTATGATTTTCAAATACTTTCTCCCGATCTGTGGGATATCTTGATGCAGTCTGATTTGTCTATTTTTGCTTTCATTACATGTGTTTTTCAGATCATATTCAAGAAATCATCACCCAGACCAATCATGGAATTCCCCCATGTTTTCTCCTAGTAGTTTTATAGTTTCAGATCTTAACATTTAAGTCTTTAATCTATTTTGAGTTGATACTTGTATAAGGGGTAAGACAAGGGTCCATTTTCATTCTTCTGGTATATGAATATCCAGTTTTCCAAATAACATTTATTAAAGAGATGGTACTATCCTCATTGTGTGTTCTCGGCACCTTTGTTAAAAATCAATTGACAGTAGATGTGTGGGTTTATTTCTGGACTATTTATTGTATTCTACTTCTCAATGTGTCTGTTTTTATGCCAGTACCACACTGCTTTGATTACTATACCTTTGTACATATTTTAAAATCTGATAGTGTAATGCCTCCAGCTTTGTACTTTTTGGTCAAGATTGCTTTGGCTATTAGGGTTTGTTTTTTTTTTTTTTGTGGTTTCATACAAATTTTTGAATTGGTTTCTATATTTCTGTGAAAAATGACATTGGAATTTTGATAGAGATTGCATTAAATCTGTGGATTGCTTTGGGTGGTATGGACATTTTAACAATATTGATTCTTCCAATTCATGAGTACAGAAATCTTTCCATTTGTTTGTGTCATCTTCAATTTCATTCATCAATATGATATGGTTTTTGGTACAGATACTTCACTTCCTTGGTTAAATTTACTCCTATTTTAGCTTTTTCTTCTTAAAATTTATTTATTTTTATTTGTGCAATTTTATGGGGTACAGGTGAAATTTTGTTACATATATGAAATGAGTAGTGATCAAGTGAAGGCATTCAGGATGTCTGTCACCCGAGTACAATGCATTTTTGTTAGGTATAGTCATCCTGCTGTGCTACCAAACATTGAATTTATTTGTTCTGTCTTTTTTTATTGAGGTAAAATATACATATATAATTTACTATTTTACTATTTTAAAATGTATGGTTCACTGGTAATAAATATAATATATTTATATTCTTTTTTCCCCCTTCATCCTCCCTTCTCTCCTCATTTCCTAGCCTGTGGCAACTATTCCTTTTATTTTACTGTATGTGTGTACCCTCTAACCTGCTTCTCTTCATCCTCCCGACCCCTTCCCACTCACCTTTCCCAGTCTCTGGTATCTATTTATTTTTTTCTGGTGCTATTATACATGGGATTTTTTTTTAAATTTCTTTTTCAGACACTTCACTGTTAGTTTACAGAAATGCTATTAATTTTTGTAAGTTGATTTTGTATGCTGAAACTTTACTGAATTTGTTTGTGAGTTCTAATAGTTTTTTGTTGGAGTCTTCAGAATTTTCTATGTATAAGATAATGTCATCAGCAAACAGACATAATTTCACTTTATTCTTCCCTATTTGAACGCCTTTTATTTCTTTCTCTTGCCTAATTGCTCTGGCTAGGACTTCTAGAACTATGTTGAACAGAAGTGATGAGAATAGGTATCTTTGTCTTGTTCCTGAACTTAGGGAAAAGCTTGCAACTTTTCATTGTTGAGTATGATGTTAGCTATGGGCTTACTCCATATGGTCTTTATTGTGTTAAGGACTATTCCTTCTATACCTAAGTTGTTGAGAGTTTTTATAATGAAAGGATGTTACATTTTGTTCATTGTTTTTTCTGCATCTATTGAGATGATCATATGTTTTTTTGTCCTTCATTCTGTTAATCATTTATTGGTTTGAGTATGTTGATCCAACCGTGCATCCCAGGGATAAATCCCACTTGATCATGGTGGGCTCCTTTTACTGTACTATTGAATATGGTTTGCTAGTATTTTGTTGAGAATTTTTACATCTATGTTCTTCAGTGATATTAGCCTATATTTTTCTTTTCTTGTAGTGTCTTCATCTGGCCTTGGTATCAGGTTAATGCTGGCCTTGTAAAATGAGTTTGGAAGTATTCCCTCCTCTTAATTTTTTTGGAAGAGTTTGAGAAGGATTGGTATTAGTTCTTTAAATGTTTGGTAGAATTCAGCCATAAAGCCATCTGGTCCTAGGCTTTTCTTTGATGGGAGACTTAATTACTGATTCAATCTCTTTACTCGTTATTAGTCTGTTCAGATTTCTAATTTCTTCAGGCTTTAGTCTTGGTAGGTTATATATTTCTAGGAAATTATCCATTTATTCTAGGCTATCCAGTTTATTGGCATATAATTATTCATAATAGTCTCTTATGATTCTTTGTATTTCCATGTTATCAGTTGTTGTCTCTTCTTTCATTTCTGATTTTATTTATTTGGTTTTATTCTCTTTTTTTTGTTTAGTCTAGGTAAGGGGTTGTCAATTTTGTTTAGCTTTTAAAAGAATCAACTTTTAGTTTTGTTGACCTTTTCTATTGTTTTTCTAGACTCTATTTATTCCTGCTCTGACCTTTGTTATTTCCTTTCTTCTTCTAACTTCAGCCTAAGTTTATTCTTTTTCTAGTTCCTTTAGGTGTAACCTTGAGGTGCTTATTTGAGATCTTTCCTCTTTTTTGATGCAGGTGTTCATTGCTATAAACTTCCTTCTTAGAACTGCTTTTGCATAAGTTTTGACATGTTGTATTTCCATTTTTGTTTGCTTCAAGATATTTTTAAATTTCCCTTTTAATTTCTTCTTTGACCAAATAGTTGTTAAACATCTTGGCACTATCCTTGGCCTTTCTCTTTCTCTCACAACTTTTGTCCAGACCATCAATATATCCTGATGGCTTCTCCTCCTCAATGGCCACCACCTTGGCCCAAACCACTACCACCTTTTTCCCTCTCACCGACCCTCTTGCTTGTGCCCTTGACCTTCTACAGTTTATTCTTGACCCAATAGCCAGCATGATCTTGTTGAAACCTAGGCCACATGGTTTTCCATCTCATTCAGAGTATAACCCAAAGGCCTTACTGGACTATAGAGCCTGACAAGGCCTTGTTCTATGTTATGTCTTAAACTTCATCTCTTACCACTCTCCTCCTTGCCCTTCTCTTCCCTGCAGCTACACTGGCCCCCTTAGGTTTCTAGAACATGCTAGGCAGTCTTGCTTGAGGGAATTTGTACTTACTTTTGCCTCTTCCCCTAATGCTATGGCCTGGATAGCCACATGTCTCACTCTCACTTCCTTGAGGTCTTTGGTCCTTTATCTAAAACTTTACTCCTCCTCTGACCTCAATTATCAGACTGCCTGGGTTTGAATCTTTGCCACTCCACTTAGTAGCTATGTGACACTGGGCAAGATACTAAGATGGTTTAAGTTCCCCATTTCTTAAATGGTGATGATTATAACAGCATTGGATTGGACCATGGGATTTCCATGTCTGTAGGTCAAAATGGTGGCATATTGTTGAATTTATTAATATTATGATTTAATCTAATACTTACCTCATGAGGGTGCAATAAGGACCAGATGAGGTTATGCATGTGCAATACATCATGCAGGTCTTAGCCCATTGTAAATTTTAAAAATTGTAAGCGATTGATATTATTAAACAAAGTCCATGGTAGGTCACACAAAGCCTTCCAAAACCTGACCCCTGTGGCTGCTCTGCCCTCACGTTCCCTTCACATATTGCACTCTGACAATGAGGAACTGCAGTTTCCTAAGCCCTTCTGACTCTTTCATGTCCTTTAGCTTTTGATTGTCCCAATCCTTCTTTCAATTCTTCTTTCCCCTCTCTGGTCCTTAAAATTTAGCAGAGTTATCCCTGTCTCTTTCTCCTCTGATTAGGTGTCTCCATTCCTCCCCAGTCTGTTTCACCTTTCTCTGGCCTAGTTATGGATTTTACACAAACTCACTGTAGGCATTACAATGATTTGATTTACCTGTCTGCCTCCTTATTTGACCCTGACTTCCTCAAGTACAAAGGTAGTATTTTATTCATTTGTATCTTCAACATCTTGCACAATCTACTATTAATAGCTCCCAATAAATATTTGGTGAATGATGGGTGAATGAATGAATGGACAAGCTGAGAACATGAAGACTCTGCTTTAAGACAGTTCTCACATACCAAGGGGCAGGGATAAGGTAAAAATTAAGAAAACATACAAACCACTGAGACATGATAAAACACACACATTTCAGAAATCAAGTTAAATAGGACATAGGAATATAACAGGATCGGAGAGAGAGAGCAGCATTGGGAAGCAGAGATACTGAAATGAATTGGATTTGAGAGGATGGCTGCTTGCCTTTTGGCCTCTTTGTGATTCCTGATGGTGTGGTTGGCTCTTGTCCCATGGACGACTGCAGGAAGCAATGTCCTGCCAGGGGGGCAGCTAGAGGCCTGTGGGCTGTACCTTGATTCCGAGTGATGTGCCGCAGAAGCCCTAGGAGGGGGAGCAGGTTCTAACAGCTGTCTTTTTAGAGGCCCCAGGCTACACCAGCCTAGGAACAGAACCTCAAATGATTTTTAATTCAAATGGAATAATGGATGAAAATTCTCATGCACGCTGGAACATTCTGGCTTGGCATCAAGGCTGAGGCCTTAAGGCTGAGGATGAATCTGAGAAGGTCCTGCTGGGGCTTATTGACATGATACAACTTGAGTCCTTTCTCTACAGACCATTGACCTTCTCTCTGGATATGAAAAGTGCTGGTCTGGAAAGAAACCCGCTTGTGTGATAGCTGCATTTTCCTCCAGTCCCTAGGAATGAAGTGAAGTGGTAGTTATAGAAAAGATAAAGTTAAATGGTGCCAATATCCTGCTCAGTTAGATTCCTTACCCAGCTAGGATATTTCACAACCAGAACACATAGGTTTAAACTGTGACCAGGCTCTCTGTCTGGTTACGTACGTGTCTCCGTTTTTTCTGGTGCCTAGCATAGTGCCTTGCAGATGAAGTGTGCAGTGAGTGATGCTACTAAGGCTGGATCTGTGTAAGTGCAGAAACACTGGCCAGGGAGTGAGAATTCAGCTGGTTCAGTTTGCTGGGATTCATCTTGGATAACAGAACTGAAAGAGGAATATCTCCTGTAATTTTGTTTTATAGCTTGGCTATGGAAGACAGGACCATTCCAAATTTTCCAGTCTGGTCTGATTTCATGGCCCTTAACATAAGTGTTATCATTAGTGAAGGGATGAGTGTGATTTTGTAGCATCCTGGTAGTTAAGGGAAATGGTTAAGTGCGTGGATTTTTGCAGCCAGAATCTCTGCTTACAAATCTTGCCTCTGAGGCATGTTAATCAAATAATGCAGAATTCTTCTGTGCCTCAGTTTCTCATTTGTAACATGGGCATAATAGTGGCACCTCTGTCTTTGGGTTAACTAGGTAAAATATGTAAAGTGTTTGGCCTAGCTCTTGGCAGTGAAGTAATGGGAACTAACAACCTGGGCTTGATTTCCATAGAGCAGAGAATATACATCGATAGAGACCACTTCTTTTTGTAGACACCAGTGAGGCCTCAAATGGATCAAACTGCAAGAAAAAAATGCTAATCTGGTTTTCTAACTATGGAGGTTCCTGATGGGGAGGAGTAAACCAAGAGTCAGTGGCCTTTTGTCTGAGAATGACCTCTGGGATGACATATGTTGGGCTGTGGGAATGGGACAGGAAGGGTGGCTAGACTCTTCCTTCCCTAGAGACTCCACCAGGCTTTGTGAAGATTTACTTGATCTTCTTTGAGTACTTATAACAAAGATTTCCTTATACATACAGGGCTTTACAGTTTTTCAACATCCTTGTGTGGTGAGCTTCTCGAGGTGACTTTCGTTTCCCCATCACCCAGGGAGGAAGGAGACTCTCACCCCAGCAGAGAAGAGACGGCAGTGAGTCCTTTAGGAGCCTCACATACACCAAGAGGGGGAGGCCCTTGGGGTTTAAGTCTGGGGTCCAGCCATGCTGTGGAATCCTAAGCCCTGACTACCCTGGAGGTGGTGTACTAAAGGTCCACCCGAACAACATGCCTGCGGATAAGATCATTTCCTAGGGGAAAACGAGAGTCTACAACAAGAAAAAAGTCATGGTCTTCCATATTATTAGTGATGTTCAACCCTAGACTTCTGAAATAAAAGGTTCTTGGGATGTGAGCTTGCTATTTCTGAATCCTATTACCCTCTGGATCTGAATATTAACAGTTTTCCTATTGTGGCCCCCAGGTATTAGAGACACTGGGGAAGGGGGATGGGGAGAGAGGCGCTCACCCAGGCCCACCCAATCACCACCCTAAAGGGGCTGAAGTGGGGAGAATGGGGAGCAGAGCTTGCACATGTTGAAGAAGCTGCAGGTAGCGGACACCTGTCAGTAGTTCAAATGTTGGTGAGAGCTGGGAAAGGTCTCACTGCTAACTGTCAATCCCCGTGAAAAAGAATCGAGGGTATCAATAGGCTCACAAGATATTATTATTTATTGGAGTGACCTTTGTTGCTAAGTAACAGCATGATTTTCAGACTGTATTAAAAAATTATAATTGGCATGAGCTTTAAATAATGTGTGCCGGCATCGGAGACATTAAGCCACATGGCGGGGATGTAAATTAGCCAGAAAGGTTCACAGGGGGGTCAGTGCAATTGTCAGATAATGCTGAACCAAGTCAAATTAATTTCTAATAATTTGTAGAAGGTAGGCAGCAGAGAACCACTAAGCTCCTGGAAGCTGTAGGAACCGCAAAGCTTGGGTGTCAGGCTAGAAATATGGGGGCTCACCCATGCCAAAAAGCATTAAAACCAGTAGTTGGAATTCAAGGAATGACATTTTTGAAGTTCAGACTTAATCTCATTCCAAGTCTTATTTTCTTGACTTTGCTGGGCAGAAAATCAAGTAATGACAGAGGGCCAGCCAGGATCTCCTACCCGCAGTCTACCTGCCTAAATGCTGTCCCTGAATTTTAACCAGGGTTAGAACACATTCAAGTGTCAGCAACAGGTTAAGTGTTGAACTGATCATTAAGCTAGACCCAATTCCTTCTCAGCAGGCCGAAAATCTAAGTAAGCTAGGCAGGCAGAACACCAGGTAAATTAAGATACATCTTATCTTTTCACCCCACTGTGAAATGGAATCTTAATGTACAGCTGCCCTGTGGGGGGAAGAGTAAACTCTGGCTCCGGAGGGGAGTGGAGGGTGAGAGAGAGAAGCGGGAATGAGAGCTAATCTGAGTGGACCTTCTGCCATTCCCCAGGGTGTGGGCACGTGAAGGGCAGTAAACATATCTACTAGTTAATTCTCATGATCTCCTGTAACTAGGAAAGACAAAGCTGAGAATTCTGTGGCTGGGGCTCTTTGAGAAGTTTTAATGGCTTTGTACTGGGCTGCCCATGGCACTGGGGACCAGCCTCCTTGTGGGGCTCTTCTGTAACGGGATTTGAGTGGAGGCTAATTTACGCCCATGGCTAGACCATGCTGGGAGCCTCTGCTCCTTGTGCCACCCAGGAATGAGCTCTTGGATTGAGGACTCAGAGGAGGAGCTGCTTTTCTGTCTGTGGCAAACACTGCAAATGCTCATCAATGTCTATGCCCTCCTCTTCTTCCTGGGCACACAGGCAGACTACATTTCCAGCATAGGGGAGCGGCACCTAACTCACACTAGGGAAGGGTAGAATCATGTCCTCGTGGCAGGATTTTGAGTATCATAAAAGCCAGTGGGAGACATTATTATTAAGTCCTAGTAAGTATGGCTGATTTATTATCCTGTACTTTCTCAAATAAGCATGGCCTATCTCACCATCTGATTAATAAGCCCCAAGAGACTGCGGCTCATGGTCAGACAAATCTGCATTCACATCCCAGTCTGCCATTTACTTAGCTGTTTGGTCTTGGGCAAGTTACTTAAATTCTCTGGACTTGATGGTCCTGGATAAGACAGAGATAGTGAGAGATTTGTCCCAGAAGGTTGTGAGGATAAAATGAGATGTGTATAAAAGCATGTTGCTCAGTGACTGGCGTGTAGTCAGTGCTCAATACATCTTAGCCTGTGTAATGTTGAGATCAGCAAGTGCATCACTGTAAAGACTTTATGAATGGACCGCCAGACCAGGATGTGTTCTTTTGTGCTCCATGGAACTTCTAGATCTGTATTGTTGGGTCAGGATGCCCAAGAAGTGCTTGGGAAATGTCTGCTGGAGGATAGTTCTTTAGAATCCTGATGATCACAGAGAGACTGTTTCTATGGGACAGAGCTCCTGGGAGTACAAAAGCCTCTTAGGCAGACGGCCCAGCTCCTTAGAATGAGCATTGACCTTGGAATCAGACAATCTAGTTCAAATCCTAGCTCTATCACTCTCTAGCAGCATGACCTTGTATGGGGGATACAATTCTGTAAGCCTTGGTCATCTTGCCTGTAAAAGGAGGTGATGATTCTTTTGTCACAGGATTGTTATGGAGATATAAAACAAACAACTGACTTTGAGCTGTTCTAAGAATAACCAGCACATCATTTGATATCAATAGAAAAATAGATGATTTTTTCTTCCTGTTTTTACTTATGTTGAAGATTCAAGAGTTAGCTGGAGCCAAGGATTTTTAACATTTTATTTTTCAGAATTTGTTAAGAGTTTAAAACAATCTGCTTTAAGTAAAATGTGTATTTTTCCAGATTATGATGATATGATGACAATATATTCTCTTTAAAGAACATTTGAAAAAAAACAGAGACACATACAACGAAAAAAAATGGCAACAACAGTAACAAAAACACTAATTCTGCAACCCAGAAGTAATACTTAGACACATTAACATTTCCATGTCTTTCCTTCCAGCTTTCTTTGTTTTGAGCACATTCAGAATCATACTATGTGTGGAGGTTTTTTTTTTTTTAAATGTGGCTTTTCTGAGTTTCTATGATGTTATGAGCTTACTTTCTGTTATCATTATTCATCGAGTATTAAAATGGTTTTTCATGGATAAACAAATATTCTGCCGTTTGTGTGAACCACTGTATATTTAACTGATCTCTAAGTGTTGGGTGTATGGGTTGGGTTTTAATGATAAATAACATTTTGAGGACATCTGGGTTGGAGATCTTCCACGTGCCCCTGCAGATTTGTTCCTTATCTTTCTCTGCCCTGTTTTCTGCTCCGGGAGCTCAGACATATGGTTTTCGTCAGTTGCTCTTTTGCCCTCTGACTTCTGTTTAGTTCTGGCCAATTTGGGACCCAGGTGATTGGTTTGTCTCTTTTCCCAGCTCCACTGCCTGCTTTGACTGCAGGCCACAGAGTCTCTTCAGATGTCTCTTTTTCTCTCCTAGTTCTGGCATCTCCTCCTTTCTATACCCCTTCAGGCTAGAAATGTAACAGCCACACTGTTCATCCTGGAAGACCAGCCTATGCCTTGTGTACTTTCTACACCTGTCCCTCACTTGTGTAAGTAGTTACTTATAAAACCTCTTAAGATTATTCTATTTCGAGTTTGCCATCTAATTTCTGCTGGAGCCTGGACTGTGTTTAGATGTAAACCCAGTTGTATGTTTAGGAGTCTTTACCTACATGTCCAATTATTCCTTCTAATGCATTTCTATAAGCCAGTTTAAAATAGCTGATCCTTAGTTTCCTCACCTGTAAAGTGAGATTAATAATGCCCAGCTCACAGGGTTGTTGGGAGGATAAATGTGATAATGTATGAAAATTCTTTATAACCTATAAATTGCTTTATACATATGACATAGGTTATTATCACCATCTACTTAACCCTGAGGGAGCCCCGAAAGGCTTTGGTCTGGTTCCAAGATGAGGTTTTGCAATATCAGCCTTTGAAATATTTTCAAAACCCAAAGTAGCTGTGGCTAACACGTTTCTCTGTTCTACCCCCATAAACTTCACATTCTTGCCTTCTTTATTCTAAGAGAAGGTGACCTTAGAAACCTCTGTGTTGTCCACGCACCTGGTAAGCCATTATTTTTATATAGAATTTAGCAAAGAAATGTAGCCTATGGGTTCCCTTGGGTGGTATATGCCAATATGTGGTTTGAAGTACAGCTGACCCTGGAGAATTCACTCTTTAAACCAAAGTGAGCTGTCTCTTTTGAACTCCTGGGCTGATCTAGTCCATTGCCTTCAGCATGGATCTGTTTAAAAAAAAAATCCATTCAAGCACGTAAAGTAAAAATTGCCTTATTGGCTTTTTGTCTGAAATTTTGGCAGAGCATAGACAGATTTCAGCATTTATTACCCTTTGAGTGATTTCCAGCTTTGTTCCAGGAAAAATACAATTAATCTTGTGGCAGCCACCATATCAATCTGTACGAGGGGAGCGTTGTTTCAGATATCACGCGGGGTCTCTCACGCCGTTCGCTGTGCTCATCTTTTTGGCTGAGGGTGAGTGTAATGCACACCAGGGGAAGCCTTTTGCCTCCATTTGTGTCATTATCTGCAAAGTCCCAAGACTTGCTTGGGGTGGAGGTGGGGGCTCCGTGCATCCAGCTGTGCTCCATCAGCCCCAGGAACACATCTGGGATAGTAGGTGTGAGAGGCCCCCATGAGTGGGTAGAGGTGTCCTGAGGGAGTGTGAGCAAGGTCTGGTTGACTTGCATTTGTCCTGGACACAGTGCCGTTTGACTCCGTGGCTGGGAGAAAGGAGGAGGCTGCAGTCCTTATATTTGGAGACAGTGCCATTGGCTTCCTTCTTTGCACAATCTTTGTTTTCACGGCGCTGTGCAATAGCATGAAACTTTATCAGTTCCAGGCCTGCTGAGGGCCTGAGGGCCACTGAACATATTTCTTTTCTTTCCAACAGCTTTGCAGAGCCTGTTATCAGCCTGAGTCTGAGTCTGGCCCCAACTGGTTTAATTTCTCTGCCTTGATTATCACCTATACCGATTCTGAGGCACAGAAAGTGTTCTAGACCTGTGATCTTAAACAAGTTGTTTAATGTCTCTGGGTCAGAGCTTCCTTGTCTGTATAAGAAGTTGGATGATGTCACAATTTCTCAAACTTCTTACTGCAACGACATTTCGGATTCCTCCAACCAGTGACCTGCTCTCTTGCCAAACCAAATATATTAGGATTTTATTTTTTTTCCTAATAAAAACTCAAATTCATTTCTTGTTAGTTTTATCTATCCGAACTGTCCACGTCCCCCACTCTCCATAGCTGCTGCCATGGCCACGTTACGTGGGCAGACTTAGTAGCTCTAATTGGCTCCTGGTTTCCACGCTTGCTCCCACCCTGCAGTTGGGGTGCTCTGGTCCACTCCTTTCTCTGCATAGCTTACATCCCTCTCATGCTTTCCCACTGCTCCTGTGATAAAGTCCAAAGTGTCAAATGGATGCTCCACAATGCATTGATATGACTCTGCTGTGTCACCACATGTCACCACCCCCTCTTCCCTCCTTCTCTGGGATGGCCACCCTGGCCTTAGTCCTGTAGGACCTCTGTATAAACTGTTTCCTCTGCCTGGATTATCTTTGCAGGTAACTGACTCTGCTAGTCAATTCCTCCTCCCCTTTATATCTCATGCGTCAATTTTCCACATGGGGTCAGATTCCTCTGTTGTGGGCTCTGCAGCCGAGTGCCCTCCCTCGTAGCATCATCCCCAGGGGCCATCATGTTGGATCTGCCCTACCAGAGCAAGAGCTGCACCAGGCACAGCGTGGAAGCCCCAGCATTTAGCACAGGACCTGGCACATAGTAGGCATGTCACAGATGATCGTTAAAAGAAGATAAGAGAAGGAAAGTGGGAGGAAGGGAGGGGAGAAGAAAGGGAATCTCAGTAGCTCAGTTATTCTGGATAAATGTCCAGTTTCCACTAGAATCTTTTCAATAGTAGACATAATGTGAAGTGCCCCATATCTGGGGTGCTGGCTCTCAGGTGGGAACCGCGGGTGCAGGTGGAGGGAGAGGGACACATCTGTCCCCATGTCCAATGATACCTTCCCTTTTTTCCCTGCCATGCATGCCAGTGGCAGCATGTGATCTTCCCTCTGACACGTGGGGGTTGGGCAGAGCAATAGCACAGATTGCCATGTGACACAGGAGTCATTAGTTTTGGTGGCAGACATTAACAAAGATAACAACACAGATGACAGGTTTTCTCTTTTCTCCAGCTACAGAAGATCTTAAAAATCATCCAGCCCAGTATTTCCCCAATAGCCTTATTCATCAGCCTTTCCTGGGAAGTTTGCTGAAATACAGATTCTCGGGTCCAGCACACACATTCTATGGAAATTCTGATTTGGGAGTTTTTTTAAGGGATTCAGATGCTTGGTCAGATTTAGGAAACACTGACCTGGAGCCCAATCCTCTTATTTTGCTGCATCTTCATTACAAAAGCTTTGAATGTCACATAAATGTGGAACTACCAACCCAGGTTTTTTTCTTTACTCATTAAGAAAGTTTATGTCTTTTATTTTCATGTCACGTTTAATTTTTTCGAAGTGCTCTCCCTTCTCTTATTGCATTTGATTCTCATAAAAAGCCCTTAAGATCCAGGAGACTGCCACCAGCCACCCTCCTTCAGCAGACGTGGGTGCTGAGGGGCAGAGGGGGACTCGCAGAAGGTCCCACCACATGTCAGCTGCTGCTTTCACAGTCTTGGCACTTGTAGTTCTCTCTGGGAGACACTCACATCAAATTCTAGAATGCCACACTCCTTATTTCATATTTTATAATATTTAATTTCTGTATTAAACTTCTGCAGTTAACCTTAAAAGAGATGATTGATGGCCTTCCCTGATTTTAAAAAGTGTGCTTTACAGATACATGAAGGTAAGAAGCCGTTAGAGGAGTTTTTATGGCAGATGGTTCTTGGCAGCAATCGCTTTGCTTTTATGGCAGTCTGGAAATTTTCCTGGGTAATAACTTTCTTTTCTTTTAACAGGCATAAAGTAAAGAGGTTCTAGATAGTTGGATCATTATCAAATGATTTTCCAAAGACAACCATAAATTGTCAATAGCATTTAGGCAAAAATAAAGAGTTGTCCACATCTGGAAATCCAGTGCATAAATTTTTGAATTTTCCTCTTCTGTGGGTCATGATATTTGACTACCCAAACTCATTCCTTAAGAGGCAATTAGACTGGGTCGTTGGGAGAAAGAAGTTTGGGGAAAAGTATTCAGGCAACTTCTCCAAACGGTAATATTTCTCTTGTGAACAGAGAAATTTACAATTGGTCTTGTTCTCCGCAAAGGCAGAGAACAAAGCAAGCTCCTGTGTAAGCTAAACAGGAGAAAATTTAAACTGTGAAATTAGCACAGAGGGAAATTTGATGGGACTGAAAACAAAACAGCTACTTGTATCCATCAATTCCCTTAACCAACATTTTGAACCTCTATTATATGATTATATGCCAGGCTTTGTGTTAGGCACTGAAGAGTAAGATTAAGGTGCCAAAGAAGCAAATGTGGATTACAGCCTGATGGTAGAATGGCATTGGATAGAAGCTTTATCCTGTGCTGTGGAAAGAAATCATTACAATCTCGATTGCTGACTTGCTGAGTGCTTACTTTATGCCAAGCACTGTGCCTTACAAACACTGACTCACTTGACCCTTACAACGATCTTGAGATGTAGACATGATTATTAGTTTCATTTCTTTTTTTTTTTTTTTTTTTTTTGAGACAGAGTGTCACTTTGTTGCCCGGGCTAGAGTGAGTGCCGTGGCATCAGCCTAGCTCACAGCAACCTCAGACTCCTGGGCTTAAGCGATCCTACTGCCTCAGCCTCCCTAGTAGCTGGGACTACAGGCATGAGCCACCATGCCCGGCTAATTTTTTTGTATATATATTTTTAGTTGGCCAGATAATTTCTTTCTATTTTTAGTAGAGACGGGGTCTCACTCTTGCTCAGGCTGGTCTCGAACTCCTGACCTCGAGCGATCCACCCGCCTCGGCCTCCCAGAGCTAGGATTACAGGCGTGAGCCACCGCGCCCGGCCAGTTTCATTTCTTTACTGAGGAAAGTGAGGCAAGTGGAAGTTAAGTAACTTGCCCAAGGTCACATGCACAGTGAGCTGTGGCACTGGGCTTTGAATCCACAGTCCAGTCCCCAAGTCTGTGCACTTACGGGACAGACCCTCCCTCAACAAATCCTGGCTGCATGAATGAATAAATGACATAACTGTAAGTGTCATCAGACATTTCATAGGGGAAGCACAAGCTAGCAAAGGGGTTTAAACCAGTCTGTCTCAGAGAAAGTGTCATTTAAGCTGAGTCCTCGGATGAGACCATGGATGGGAGTGGTAGAAATTTCCAGAATGTGACAGTCAGGAAGATGGCAGAGATATTGAGCCAGAAGGAACCTTAGAGACCATCTAGTGCAGTCTTCTCATGTCATAGATGAGAAGGTGGAGGCGCTATAATGGTGTAGAAAGCTGGATGACTAACCAGGCTCCCGGGCTTCAGGAAAAACCCTGAAGTAGTGAACTATAGCAAAAATAGGGATTGTGTGCTTTTTTTTTTTTTTTTCAAAAAAGACCATTACTTTGTTACACTATTAAGCTACATCAGGGCTTCCTAACCTTTTTCACATCATGACACACTTAGAAAATGACAATATTTGGATGGCAAAAGTGGGTTAAATGGAGGCAGCTGCTTGCGGTGGCCACAAGGGCTGTGGGTGCTCCAGGCCTGACCAAGACAGCTGAGCACAACTGAGCATATCTGTGACTATTCCCAGTACTTGCCCTTTAAGAGAAGACTTGGGTTTGCAGACCCCCCATGATGCATTGCAAATGGCTCCCCTGCCATTGTCCATGTCAGACTTTGCTGTCCCCTCCTGGTCCGTACAGGTCCAGACACCTCTGAAAGCCTGGAGTCTGCACTCAGAAGTTCCCTCTCCTCCCAAGCATGGTCTGATGCTCCAAACTGAACTTTCCACCAGCACAACCAAATGGCCATTCTTTCACCAGCCACCTCTTTGACAGAAATAATCTAATCACAGGCACATTAAATTGTAAATGACTGATATGCTCTCCACTCTCCTGGAAGGATAAGAGGATTGATTACAATATTTACCTAGTGAAAGAAGAGTTAGTTAACCAAAGGGAGTGAAAGGAAAGGAGAAAGCCTCCCTCCACTAGTCACAGGAGGACACCCGGGGAACAAGTCCCTTTTCTCTAGCTGTGTGAGCAACACCTTGCTTCCCCTTTCAGCGCTATTGTGCGAGCGATGTATCTCCATAAACCCAGACTTGGTAAACTCTCTGGGGTGAGAGTTTGTGCTTTTCTATCTGAGAACCTGGGAGCTATCAGTGGACACTTTTAATTGCTATATGTTGCATAGGGAATGCTTCATGGGATACAGGGAAAGGATGCTGACAGGGTGAACAGATCTGATGTCTTAGCTCTACTTGCATGTGGATGAGTGTCTGGTTGAAGGTACAGCCTGTTTGTTTTTTATTATCAGTTCCAATTCAGTGGTGGACAGGTGGAGACAGGCTGCCTGGCCTATAGATAGTCCTCCGTGTATGTCTGTGTGCGTGTGTTGCATACTGGGCTAGAGACCCTCTGGCAACCCTGCCGCCAACCTTCTCACCTCTCTCAGTTACCAGCTTGATGTGTTGGTGCCAATTTCTGATTGATAAAGACACACCTGACCTTGTCTCTTTCTGTGCTTGGACTTGTCAAGGGGGGCACACACAACTCTTCCTGATGGAGCTTTCTCTGATCAATTAAACGTTCAGGTGACGGCTGCTTAGCTGAGGTATGATTTTTCTTTGTAGTGTGGACTGGCCAACAGTTATCTCATCAGCAATTTGGGCTCTGAGGCCCTAGGTGGAGGGCAGGGCAGGTTAGTAATTAGATAAGGATTCAGCCCGACTTCACTTGCGTAATGTAAAGTACGAGGCATCTCTGCTGTGCCTGTCACTCCTCAACAAAGGACACGGCAGCCTCAGTAATTCACCGGACTGCACTGCAGTCTGAGATGGTTGCTCAGATGCTGGAGGAGGAATCCTAGAGGAGGTTTCTTAGCTGTGGCCTGGACAGAAAGAAGACATTAGGGGCCGGGTGCGGTGGCTCACGCCTGTAATCCTAGCTCTCTGGGAGGCTGAGGTGGGTGGATCGCTCGAGGTCAGGAGTTCGAGACCAGCCTGAGCGAGACCCCGTCTCTACTAAAAATAGAAAGAAATTATCTGGCCAACTAAAATATATATAGAAAAAATTAGCCGGGCATGGTGGCACATGCCTGTAGTCCCAGCTACTCGGGAGGCTGAGGCAGGAGGATCGCTGAAGCCCAGGAGTTTGAGGTTGCTGTGAGCTAGGCTGATGCCACGGCACTCACTCTAGCCCGGGCAAAAAAGTGACACTGTCTCAAAAAAAAAAAAAACAAACAAATCGAAGAAGACATTTGGGCTTCATTTTGCAGACAGCACTATTCTAGTTTCTAGGCAGTACTACCTCTCTGGGGCATTCAGATGTATCTTTAATCTATTAATATATCTTATGCAAGGGAATTATCTGTAATGAGATGTCACCACCATCGATCTTAACAAATACCTCAGTTATCTACGTGGGTGTGCGTACTTAGTCACACACTTTACTGTGTGTCCTTTAAGGCAATACAATGACTCTAGTGTGGAGGGGTTTTGTTCCCTTCCTCCCTTTCTTCTTCTTCCTCCTCCTCCTCCTCCTCTTCTTCCTCCTTCGTCTTCCCCTTCTCTCTTTCCCTCCCTCCCTCCTTCTTTTCCTTCCTCTCTTTCTTTCTGTTTCTTTCATCTTTCAACATATCATAGCATAATCCTTTGTGTTCAGCTGGGTGAGTTTTCTAGCTTAAGAAACTTATGGGCATTTAAACCTCATGGTACCCTGGGGAAGGTAGCCACTGGTGTTAGCTTCTGTGTACAAATGGGAGAAGTGAAGTGCTGACAGGGAAACGTCTTCTCCATCACTTGTTTGTTGAATTTCTGAACAAATTGAGTATAGTCATACATCGCTTAATGATAGGATATGTTCTAAGAAGTGCATCGTTAGGTGACTTCATCATTGTGTGAACATCATAGAGTGTACTTAACACAAACCTAGGTGGTAAAGCCTGCTACACACCCAGGCTTTGTGGTGTAGCCTATTGCTCCTAGGCCACAAACCAGTGCAGCATGTTACTGTGCTGAATATTATAGGCAATCGTAACACAGTAGTAAGTATTTGTGTATCTAAACATAGAAAAGGTATTGTAAAAATAAGGTATTTTAATCTTATGGAACCACCCTTGTATATGTGGTCTGTTGTTGACTGAAAAGGTTGTTATGCAATGCATGACTATGTATCTATTGGCTATTTCTGTGTAATAAGTCATTCTAAAACTCAGGAGCTTAAAACAACAGTTATTATTATTATAGCTATTATATAATATAATGTAATATTATGTTACTAGTTATTATTATTATAATATTCTTATTATAGCTCATGAACCTGTGGGTCAGCTGTGGGTCAACTGAACTTGGCTAGGCTTGGCTGGGTGGCTCTGCTAATCTTGGCTGGCTCCCATGGTCCCTCTAGGATGGGCTTGGCCAGTTTTCTTCTGCTCTGTGTATCCCTCATCCTCCTCTTAGACCAGCAGGCTACCCTGGGCAGGCTCTTTGCATGGCAGTGGCAGAGGTCCGAGAGGGCAAGCAGAAACTTGCAAGGCATTTTAAGACACTGGATTGGAACTGGCCGTAGCATCTCATCTGCTCTACTCTATTGGCCAAAGTGAGTCCCAGGGCTGAACACACATTGAGAGTGCAAGGATGGGTGAAGAATTGGATCCAGTAATGCGTCCACCACAGCTAGTGGATGACAAATTCACAAACTGAAGTATATGTTTTTTCTCAGTGGGAGCAGTGAGGAATGACTATGGAGAGTGCAGGGATATAGGCAGAAGGAACCCCAAGGCCAACATCACAGCTTGTTTGGTATGTTTATGTGGGCACATGTGCATGCACACATGCACACATGATGTTACATGTAAAGGAGACACGAATATTTTAAAAATCCAGCAACACAAATCTTTCTGCTGTTTTATTAGAACATGTTCATCCCCCCAATTTCTCTCATATATTGTCTATATTTTTATGCTTTAATTTATGCTTTAATTCTTACCTTAGCTTATTTACTCAATTAAAAAAGAAATTCAACCATGGAAAACTCCATCACTCATCATTCAGTAAGATTTGCTCCGGGAAGGGGTGCGTATAATTTTGCAGGCTCATTAACTATTCATTTTTTTTAATTGCATATCCTTGATGCTGTCGGTTTATGTAAATGTTTCTTTGGTGTTAAAAGTGACCTTGTTTATTACATCCTAGTCTAAAAGAAAGTACTGCTTATTAAAAAATGAGGAGAGAGGTCACCTTCGGAGGTTTTCAGAAAGAGTTGTCACCAGATGAACTGGAAAGGCTTGATTCGATCAATACCAACTGGTCCTTTCAGGTCATGGGAGGAACATTTATTTAAACGACTATTTGCAGGGACAGGCCCTTGCCCTAAATAAAACAATGTAAGCATTAGCCTACAGGCAAATTAAAAAAAAGTCTACTGAAGGAGAGGATTAAGTGAAATTCCTTAAACAGATTTTTAAGACTGTTGTGAACTCCTTTTGTCTGTCTTGAGTGTGTTAGTCTTTAATGAGATTATTTTGATGTTTTCACCAGGTTTGAGTGCAATGTGTAACAAAGCTTTCTTTTTATTCCCCTTTCCTCTCAAGGAAATGGCTTTCTGTAGGGCTAACCATTGATAGTTGCATTATTATACCCAATTGTTCTGATTTATATATTCCAGGTCTGCCTGTAGGATTTTATATTGTGCCTGCCTCTGGGCTATGTCTACAGTAGGGAACAAGATCCACTGCCTTTTTTCCTTGGCCATTTCTAGCAAGTTAGTGGCATTGACTCTGCTGAGTCTACACCTTTGCCGCATAGATGCTCTCTGGTGCCTGCCACTGAGATGGAGTAAAATGTCCACTGTGCTACAAAGACAGTATTCCTAGGTTTGGCTCCTCCAGAAACAGCCATGATCTTGGGAGAAATGTTTAAATTCTCTCAGCCTCAGTTTCCTTATTATAAAACAAGAGCGTTGGATTAAATAATTTCTTTCCAGCTCTAACATTCTTGGATTTTAAGTGCTTTCCAGTCTGTGCTGTGACTCTTTGATGCTCATTGAGAGCCTCAGAGACGTGAGGAGACTTGCCAAGTACCCAGGGTTGGCTGCAAGCATCACTGGGGTAACATCTGCCACTCTAGGGCCAGGGCTGTTCCCACCCTCTCACCAGCCTCCCTCTGCACAAACCCTTCCGCTTGCTGTACCCCTAGTGTGCAAAATGTCTGCACTGTGCACTTGGGCACATGTACGTATGGTGTAATCTGGTGGGCTCCTCTCTTAACTCCAGTCACCATTTCCTGAAGTGCTCTTGAGCTGCTGGCGGGCGGGAATATGGCTCTTCTTTCTCGTTTGTCATCTGACAGTAGTTTATTCTACAGTGAGTGCCTACTATGTGCCAGGCACTGCACTGTATTCTAGGGATGCCATGGTGACTGAGACAGACAGACGTGTGTTAGGGCAGAAGCTGGAGGCAGGTTTGATTTCTAGGATGGGCCAAGCTTTGCCTTGGACCCAGTGTAAAGTTACTTGTGTGCTGGCTTCCTTTTGAACCAACATGTTAGAAGAAAAGATATAAAGGAGACAAAGATGTTGGTTGGTGCTGAAACTCCACAAGTCACTCATGTAATTGTGTGGAGACATGTCAGAAGTTGGTGGTCTTGGCAATCTACGTGGAGGGTGATGTTCTTTGCATTTTATAACTCTAGCTACTTTCACATCCACAAACCATTTATTTGTATGTGTTTGTATTTACATATATGAATATGTGTGTATATATGTGTGCGTGTATGTATACAGTGCTCAATAATTTCAACACTAAGTGAGGCGTGTGATCCAGGTCTAATGCATAATGCCCAAATGCTAGGCCTGGAAGAATCTTGGTATGGCAGCACTCAGAAAGTCTCTCTTATCTCCGCCTGATTTAAAGACCAAAGGTTTTTAAATTTAGACCCTCAAGGAATCTTCCTATAATCCCTTTCCATAGTCATGGAGCTCACATCCTCAGTGATTGTTTAGTGTGTTTATTGGCAGTGACCACAAGGAAAACCAAACATCCCTAATTAACCATTTGTTGTCCTCTCCCTCTAGCGGCCATTTTATATCCTTCAGATAATTTGCTCTTGTTACTTAGTTTTATGCTATGAAATTTGCCTACGGTTTGGCCACCCTCTAGCGGAAAGCAGGCCTTCTTTGTCATACATTCACGTCTCTACTTACCTCTGGTGGCTTTTCTCAAAGGAAGAGACGCTTGACTTTGCTCCTCCTGAGAATGAGTTTCTCTGTGGTACACTCACTTCCCCTATGGATTTATGGAAGCCTGTAGGTTTTGTTCTCTTGGGTTTACTTGAGGTTTCTATCAAAAATTAGATTTAACATCACTCATTTTTTAATCTCTAAAGACAGTAGTCCCAATGGCATTAGGTTCTTGTAAACACTTAGTGAAATGATGTCTGAGGAAGAATTTAGGCTCCGTACAAGAGACTGAATAAAGGCTCAAAACATGTTTGTCATATCTGATTTAGTTATAAAGATTTTAAGAGAAATAAAAGCTGGGAAAATTTGATAGCCCCCTTCCTCTTATGACTCATATTTTCATGATAAGGGCTTTAAGTTTTAAGGAGTTGGAAGTCAAAATACTTGAGCTCTGTCACTTCCTAACTTGGACAGTTTAGCTCTCTGTGGCTTAGTTTCCTCACCTGTAAAATGGAGTTGATAATACTACCTGTCCCATAAAGTTGTTAGGAGGATGCATTAATTTGTATAAAACAGAACAGTACCAGTGTAGACTGGGCATAAGTGTTAGCTATGTCCTATTCCTTTTCAATTTCTGTCCATGTTCATGTGCATGTTTATTTCATTGTAATCTCAATGTCTGTACAATTTTGTATCCTGAAATTTTAATTTAAATAAATTTGCAAGGAAATTTAATTTTAATTAGTTTTAATAGTTTATAATCAATCAAACTGATATACTGTCTGCTACTGTTGGACATTTAGGATGTTCCCCATTTTTTTGTTTTCTTAAAAATATAAATATACCTATAATGAACAGGTTAATAGATTTGATTTTCTGTTTTCTGTATTGAATAGTAGTCGGATAATAATTCTCAGAAGTGGATTATTGCACTAAGAGGCATAAATATCTAATGGATCATTATCTATTGCTATGTTGCTTTCTAAGTGGATTGTCCCAGTGGACACAGATGTTTCAAAGGTTTGACAACTTGGAGAAGGGTTCTGGCAACTCAGCCACTAGGTATGTTTTTTTATATAGTCCATGAACTGAGGTATTTTCCCAAACTGCCTTCCCCTTGGCTGTTCTATAGTTCCATCTTGCTTGCTTGCTCTTGACTTATTCCTCAATATCTGGCCAAGCTGTTCTCAGGCCTTAGGGGCCTGTTTTTGGATTCTGTGTGCTGGTGTTGTGACCCAACTCTTTTCACCCCAGCCGTCCCATGCCATATCTGTGATCAAATAAATCCTCCTTCCCTTGACGCAGAAGGCTCCTGAAGCCCAGGGCAAACTATCCTCTAGGTCCCGAGGAATCTCCACCAGCTTTCCAGGGGAGTACATAAACTCTCGATTTGATGCTGGCATTTTGCACCTGCCCAGCAGGCAATAAAAACAGTCTCCCCTGAGCACAAAGAGGAAACACAAAGAGAACTGAACTGAGAACTAGGAGTGCAGGGCCTAGAATCAGCTCCTTAGATCCCACAGAGTAGGCCTCCATGAAAGAACTGCTGTTTCTCTAGAATAGTAGCATCTTTAAAAACACACACAGAGAGTAGAACCATTGGGAAATATCTATTAAAGCTGAATATACACATGTGCTATGACCTAGCAACTCCACTCCTAATTGTAAACTCAACAGAAAGAGTACAGGTGTCAACCAAAACACAATGTGCTGGGATGTTCATAGCAATAGTATTCATAATGCCACAAACCAGAAACAGAATGTCCATTTAGGGAAAGTGAATAAGTAAAGTGTAAAATACTCCTATAAAAGAGTACTATGCAGAAATGAGAATGAATGGACTAAAGCTACATGCAATCACATGGATGAACCTCACAACCATAATGATGAATGGCAGAAGCCAATCACACAAGAGTGCACGCTGTGTGCATCTGCCCAACATCAGGCCAGTGGTTCCCAGTGGTGGGGAGAGACGGGAGGGAGCATGGGAGGGGTGCTGTCATTCTGACAATGTTCCATTTCTTCATCTGGGTGCTGGATGTGAAGATTCATTGAGTTTTGCACTTATGATTGGTGCACTTCTCTACAAATGTAATCGACAAAGAGTATTCTAGAACCCAACCTCAGTGATGTCAGTTTAGAATTAACTTTTAAGCTAGCAGTGTCAACACTGCTTGTCCATTTAAATGGAAGGAGATGACTAACAATGGCATCTCTGTCTGTGATTCTTCTGTGTTGACATCATCTCTTAGTAGGATGCAGGATTGCGTCTTATGCATCTCTCTGCCTCTGGTGCTTACCTGAGTGCTTGGCACATAGAAAGTGATCAATATGTTTAGATAAACTATTTGCTGAAGAGAGCAAAAAGCCTTTCCAGGATTTAGGTAACTAAGGATTCATCCAAATAATTGTAGCAAAAACAATAACAACAAAACAAAAATCCATCTGAACTTGCAAAGCAATCTGGTGAGTATTGAGTGGTCCCAGGAGGGTTGGTTCTCTGGAAGCAGACCAGATGTTTCTACAACAGTGCTAATGAGAATGAGTAAATCAGAAGGGCCATGTCCCTTGGCCAGGCCTCTCAGGCTGCAAAGAGGGAGAAGGCCGAGGGGGAGATTGTGCCTGAGCCCATCAAGCTGAACTTGGTTTGCAGGGGCTGAGGTGAACCAAGAGGATGCCGTGCAGGGAGGGTGGGCCGCAGCCACCCATGGGGAGTCTGGGTAGCAACTGCTGGGGCCAGTCCAAAGTGTGGGAAATACAAGGTTGAAGCATGGCAGCAGTCAAGGCTTGGGGGTGAATATAAGCAGGGCTTTGAAACCCAGGGAGTCAAATAGCAAGAATATGACATTAATAAGTAAAATTTTGAAACATGTTTGATGACAGGATCAAGGGTTATTTATTAAGCATTTTACTATCTGGAGATACTTTTCTAAGTAATTTTAAAATACTTAATCTCATTTACTGCCCATAATGACCTAATGAGGTAAATATTATTGTATCCACATTGCAGATGAGGAGCTGAGGTTCAGCAAGGTATAATACATTCAAGATCATTTAGCTTTTCTGACTTAAAAATGTTGCTGCTTAACCACCCAGTTTTATAGTCCAGATTCAAGTGTAGAATTCCAGTTTTTGGGTGGAAGTAAGGTGGGAAGTCAGGCCTGGGAATTCGAGGCGGGGCCCTAGTTTGGGAGGGACTGGAGTAGTTGGATAAGTGAGCAGGGCAGGGGTGGCAATGTAGAGAAAGAAGCAAGGACCCTGTGCTGGAAATGCATCCAACACAGGCAATTCTTCAGCACCTGTGCAGAAGCTCCTATGCTGGGCATGAGGGATGCCGAGGTGGTGGTGCACTGAGGCTCAGGTGATCTCCAGGACTCAGGTCCTCAGCAACAGTGCAGGAACCAGTTAGCAGAGTTGGATGCAAGGGCTGAGTGAGACCTAAGGCAAAGATGAACTGATACTAATTTTTGGAGCTGTCCAGCTGTTAACTCTCTCAAGGGCTAGGGTAAGATTGGCCCTTGGGTTGGGGATCAAGTAGACTTAGTCATAGGGAAAGTACACGCTGGGATACGAGCCGGATAAAGACCAGGACAAGGTCATTCTGCTTGTCCAGCATCCATTCCCTGTTCTTCTAGAAAGAGTACCTGGGTTTGCGTTTGGAAACTGTTTCTACTTCTGGGATGATCTTGGTGAGTCTTTCACTCAAGTCTTTCCTGGTAAAAGGTTGGATATGTGATACAATATAAAGTCTTCCCTGGTGCAAGGTTGGATGTGTGATACAATATAAGCTAATTAAAATCTTAAGTGGTATGGCAAAGACTAAAAATAATGAGAGAACATTCATCTAGAGAGAAGCCATCTGAAAGCTGTATGTATTTTTTCTTTTTTTTTTTTTTTTTGAGACAGAGTCTCACTTTGTTGCCCGGGCTAGAGTGAGTGCCGTGGCATCAGCCTAGCTCACAGCAACCTCAGACTCCTGGGCTTAAGCGATCCTACTGCCTCAGCCTCCCGAGTAGCTGGGACTACAGGCATGAGCCACCATGCCCGGCTAATTTTTTTGTATATATATTTTTAGTTGGCCAGATAATTTCTTTCTATTTTTAGTAGAGACGGGGTCTCACTCTTGCTCAGGCTGGTCTCGAACTCCTGACCTCGAGCGATCCACCCGCCTCGGCCTCCCAGAGCTAGGATTACAGGCGTGAGCCACCGCGCCCGGCCTGTATTTTTTCTTACAACCTAGAAACCCGTAAGTTGGCTCTTATTCTTTCTGAGACCTTGTTCTTTGCCTTGGCTTTAGATTTGATGAGCAGTCCCTCACCCTTTTGAAGACTTTCATATTTGTAAGCTAGCTGGAGAAGGTTTCTGTTGCTTATAATCTAAAAACCCTGACCGAAACAAAGATAATACATATGAGGACAGTAAAGGGACTAGATTATGAGTCCCTTGCAAGAAGGGAGACTTTCCTCTTTATCTTTTAATTCAAAGGTCCTAGTACAATGCCTTACGCATGGTTAGGGCTCAATAAATTTTGGTTTAATGAACAAATAAGCAAATAAATAAATGGATGAAAAGACCATCTTATATCATTCAGCCCCCCCATGGTCAAGTATACATGGATTAGAACTGGTGACATATCAGTTGGTAAGGCAGCATCTTTAAGCCTTCATGCCAATCATTTTAATCCAGCCAAAAATACTTCTTGTTATGCAAGTAAAACAAAGCATGTCTTCATTTTTACATCAGCCACTATTTCTCCTGAGAGAAATGGGGATATTGTAATTCTAGCTTAGTTGAAATATATAAGGCTTACTCATCCTGTGCATAAAATTGATAACTTGTGCATCTGGGACTGTCTATTTCTTTCCTATTAATCCATCTTAGACTTTATAAGTCAACTGAGCATTCAGTTTTTGAAAAATGATTCTGGAAAATTATTTTGCATAAGTACTAGTAAATACTGGCATGTGTTCCTGGCAGGGGATGAAAATATTCCATTTAGTCTCTGGTGGTCCCATGAGCAGAAATAGTGGCTGGAGAATTGGCTGGGTTTGGACGGCAGCAAAGCATGTGATTGCTGGTCAGTTGTACTTTCTGAGTTTCTCTCCATTTAATGAAGATGATTTATTTTAAAATTACACAAGGGAGAACCAGGCAGTTGAGAGAAATGCATACACACTTATCAATAACCAGAGTGACAGGTAGTGGGAAAACTGTTAGCTTTCTTCTTTGGGTTTATGTATGTGGCCAATTGGAAGATTCTAATGATGTCATTAAGTTCATGTTTGTAGACGGTAAGCATGGCCAAGCTGTTAATCATTTTATAAAGTGTAAGCAATAGAATATTTTGCAACTAGAAGATGACATGGTTCCTGGCAACTTTAGCCTGTTTAGTTCTACCATTTAGAGTCTCTCTGAACTGAAGGAATGGAAATTGTGGCTCCTTAGAAAATGCCTAACTTTTTATGGACCTGAGAGATGCTCAAATCTTTATAAGCTGGGAAGGCACTGTTGTTTAGAAAGAGGGTAGAGTGTTACTGGATTAGCTCTAGTTGCCATTGTATATGGATCTGACTTTAGATCAGGTCTGTATTAACATGGTAGGTAGAGGATTAATATAATTAATATAATACTTAAAGTAAAAGTGAATTTTGCTACCAAATATTTTGTGGCTAAGACTTATTTTAAGATCCACAATTTCGAAAATTGCTGTAGCTTTTCATTTATATTTTTGTTAGTGTAAACCTGAACTAATTTAATTATTTGATGTTTGAAGAAATTAATTTATTTCTCATAATTGGCTCTTCTACTACACTAAATTATTTAATTTCCTACCCTGCTGTAAAGTTAACTAATTTTCCTACTTCTCAAAATTAGTTTGAGAAAGTGTAGTAAACATAGACAGATGTCTAAAGCTGCATGACAGTCACATGGGGTACAGGTGTAGGGGTTATTGTTTTCAACAAAATGAACATGACCCTTATTTGAAATATCTAAAAAGCAAACTTGAAAAGTTTGCATTTGTAAAATAAGTGCACTGGTTGGACTGTGCCAGGCCTGGCAAGTGCTGGAAGCCAGTTTTGGATCCAGTAAAAGATCTCAGGAGGCTTCTAGAGGTGAGGGGCCAGGGAAGGGCAGGACCTGGGGGTGGACTTAGAGGTGGTGGCCATGGAAGAGCTTGGGACCTAGTGCTGGGGACAGGTCAGAGTTATTCCTTGAAACCACAAGTCTTAGTGTCAAAGTCTGGGAGTCAGACAAACACCAAAGGATCAATAAGTTTTTCAGGCTGTGGCCAGTGAATAGAAGTCTGCTTTGTCAGCCAAGAATAACAAAAATACAAAAAAGAGAGACTGGATAACAGAATGTTAGAATCTCAGTGAAGGAGTTCGCAATCAGCAAGTCAGAATCAAGGCAAGGATACTGGGTCCCAGATGAGACAAGAATTTGAGGTTAGAGTTTTTTTTTTTTATGGTTGAATTGTGTCTACAAAAAGATATGTTGAAGTCCCAAATCCCAATCCTGGTTCCTATGAATGTGACCTTATTTGGAAATAGGGTTTTTGTGATGTATTCAAGTTAAGATGAAGGCATTAGGGTGGGTCTTAATCCAAGATGACTGGCGTCCTTATAAGAAAAGGAAAATACCATGTGAAGACAGAGACATACAGGGAGAATGCCACGTGGGGGCAGAGGCAGAGACCAGTACACAGCTGTAAGCCAAAGAATGCCAAGGATCTATAGCACCACCAGCTAGGAAGAGTAAAGGAAGGACTCTGCCCAGAGTGTCAGAGGGAGCATGGCGCCACTGCCACCTTGATTTTGGACTTACAGCCTTTGGAACTGTGAGACAATAACCTTCTGTTGTTTTAAGCCAACCAGTGTGTAGTCCATTGTTATGGAAGCCCTAGGAAACTAAGACATCTTGTATATTTCCCATTGTGCTGGTCTTAAACCTCGCATAGACCTAATTGTGCAGATGGTGGCAAGTTAGGACCCCTGACAGAAACAGGAAATGGGAAAAGAGTGAGAAAGAAGGCAGTTCTTGTCCACGTTAACTGATCATCAACTTGAGGTTGACTGGTCTTTTTTCTGCCCTTGCAGTGATTATCTTGGGTGAGCAAAGCACTCCTACCCCCAGAGTATGAACAGGAGCAGCCTGGTGTAATAGCCGATTGCACCCATCAGCTTTGCTTCCCCCTCTTTACATTCTTACCCTCATCGCCTTATGTTATCCATAAGGTAAAGCAGAGAGGCAGAGGAGTCAATATTTGAGTGCAGAAGCACAATAGGATGTTCTTAGAAATCAAGCCCAAGGCTGCAGAGAGTCCTCATGGCACCAGAGACCCATGGAATCCATCCTTGATTGTTTGTGTTGAGGTGAATGCAGGGAACGAAGCTGACGGGGCACCATGTGGGTACACGTGATGGGGATGGTGGTAAATGGGAAAGCATTCAAATATGGTATTTTTCTTTAAATGCGACTCCTTCTGCTGTCACACCGTACACCTGCAGGCTGAATTCTGTCCAACCACCAGTGTCCTGATGCAGATATTCTGGGAGGACTCCAGGACCAGGAACATCCCTCAGTTCCTAAACTGCAACTGGAGGAAGCCCTTCTGTGCTGGCTCCTCCCTGAGGCTTTCACCCCAGGGCTGTCTGATCAGAGCAGCAGAGCGAGCCCCGAGTTGACCAGGGGCTGGTGGAGCCACCTGCCAGGCCACTTCATGGGGCCTGTCCTCTGTCCTGGGCTACATCTTCCTAGTGCCTTCTCCTTCTCAGAGGCGCCATGGTGCTTCCTGGCTCTCCGCTCCACAGCTACCAGCACTTTCCTTTCCTTCCAGGGTTCTCATTGCCCCAGACCAGCTGCAAAGAAGAATGGAAAGCCAGGCTCCCTCCGTGTTTTGCTGTTTCCCAACCTTCCCCTCCAAGTCTAACCTCCACCCTCACATGCAGGAATTTTCTTTTTCTCTCTAGTTTCCCCCCTACAAACCCTCACAGGGGAAACAGACAAGGTTACAGAGACAAAAAATCATGAACGAAGTTACAGAAGCTCACAAAAGGCTGTAGGAATAAACGTTATTATTCCTTTTGGCCCCTTCCCCTTTCAAGTCTCTGCAACTGCAGTTTCTGACTTTCTAGGCGGTTCTAGAAGATGACTTGTGCCAATTACTGCCCTTTCATCCTTGAGAGAGGGGCTTATTAGTTCATCCCATGCTTTTTTGTTTCTAATGAAGGAAAGACCAAATGATATAATCTTAATAATTTGTTTGACAAAATATTGCAGACTCATTAGCACTGTTCCTACTGAGTGTGTAAACTCAGCGTTACAAAATAGTAATAACCTTTTCAAAGTGCCAGGACTCTGTATAACCTCACATGGACACTGGAGAATGTCCCTCTTTTCAAAGGAAATGAAGGTCAAATGTATCAAGGACACACAATGACAAAAGGACGAATATTGTATGATTCCACTGATATGAAATACCAAAATAGCTCAATTCATACAGATAGAGAGTAGAACAGTGGTTACCAGGGACTAGGTGGGAGGAGGGGATAGGGAGCTATTGTTTGATGGGTACAGAGTTTCTGTTTGGGAAGGCGAAAAAGTTCTGGAGATGGATGGTGGTGATGGTTTCACAATAATGTAAATGTACTTAATGCATTTGGTTAAAATGGTAAATTTGATGTTATGTATATTTTATCCCATGCACGCACATGTGGAATGTGAAATGCATGGCTGAAAGGAAAAGTAAAAAGCAGAAGAGTGTAAGGTGCCCTGGTGGGTCCTGCAAGGCAGCTATTCCTGTGGTCGTCATCCTTTCTCACAGAGGTCATCTCAAAAACAGATGACTCCGAGGAAATGTGGCTCGGTGAAAGTGATATTCCACAGACCTTTTAGCAAGAGTCCTGGAGCTGTGAATCTGCACCATGAAATCTGTGGGCTTCTCATATTAAAAGGAAAAAAAGGTAATACAATACCACTCACCAAATAATGTAAAAGGAACATTCTTGTTTCCTCTGGCTTCTCATAGCCAGCTGAAAAAGGTTCTTTATTTGTAATGCAAATACAAGAAAACAGACCATTCTTGGGTCCCTTTTGAAATTTCCTTTTGAAACCAACATTTTCCTGGAGAGATTTACTAAATTCTTAGAAATTGCCAAGCAGCTACTTCTCATATAATAGAATTTGCCTGAATGAAGATTCTTAAATACCTGGGCTTTCAAGAATTATCTGTGAAAAAAATGAATATACTTTCTGCCATTAACATTGAGGCCCATGTCACACGAGAGTACTTTCAGAGAATATTAACATTATAATATCATCTTGAAATTTTTCATTAAGAAAAAGTCATTCTTCATATACCTATAGCAATTAATTATTAAACATTACAATAAGCTATTCCAATCTTATTTAAATAAGCTCTTGAACATACTAACCTAACGTTAACTTATTCTGGAAAGAGTTCCCCAGGATTTCAGAAAATGTTCAGGCTCTTTAGAATCATGGTTTTAAAGAGGGCTTTAGAGTCAGACAAAACTGGTTTATAACCTTGTCCTATAACCTACTAGCTTATACGACCTTGGACAAGTCACTTAATTTTCCTGAGCCTCAGATTTCTAATCTGTAAAATGGGACTGATGGTAATTCATACCCAATAGATTGGCAAGATAATTAAATGAGAAAATGAGACTCCAAAGGTGGAGAAAGGTCCAGGAACCTATTATTGCTTCTTTTGGCCTTTTTATTTATGTTTCATTTTCTGCTTCATATATTGCATTTCCTACTATGCTTTGCCTGAATAAAAAATTGACGTTTTGAAAATCACTGTGATAATGTGTGAAAATTCTTAATGCAGTGCTTGGCACATCTAGGAGTACCAGTAGTGGTAGATTTGTTCATTCGTAGCCATCCATTCATTCATCCATCCATTTATTCATTTATTAAAACAAATATTTATTGAAAACCTTGCCCGTGCTGGGAGCTCTTTTAGTAGCTGTAAATGATACAGACAAGGGTTTTGCCCTCACAGAGCTCATATTCTGGTTGTGGGAGAGAGACAATTAAGAGGAAAATATTTAAAAAATTAGCAAGTTATCAGTGTCAGAAAGCAAATTTAATTTATGAATTAAAGCTGTGGCAAATTCTGCCCACCACTGCTTTAGGCTCTAGGGCCTCAGGCCTCATTTCAAAGACCTCAGATGTTGGACGTGGGCTGTGTGCTCGCAAGCCCACAATTCCAGAAGTATCTGCCAAGTTGTTCGCTTCCTATCACAGCTCAGCTCTTGCCCGACAGCAGCAGGCTGTATGTGGCAACCGCTTTCTGGGCCTCTGGCAGGCATCCCTCTGCTTTGAGAGATACGTAGATAGGGCTCTTGAAATAACATCAAATGATACCGTGGTTGATGTCAGCAGAGAGAATCTTGCTTTTTAGAAAATATCTCTTTCTAGCCACATAGAACACTGGGATTTTTTCACGCTGGAAGCAAAAGAGGGAGGGACCAAAGTCAGTGAATGAGCAGACAGCATTGACAAAACCAAGGGCTAAGTCAGAATGGGAGGATTTGTGCAGCGGGTCAGAAACAACGGGGATCCAAAAGTGGGGTGAGGGGTAGGGAAAGGGGCTGGATGAATTCCCAGAGGCACAGCAACGTAGCTCCACGTCCTCTAAGCAGGGTGTCTGCTGCCTTGGTCTTGGGTGGAGAAGTTGCTGGTTCAGTCACTGAATGGAGCTGTTTGTGAGGGAAGCCTTGGGTGTCTACCAAGTTAGACTCTGAATCATCACAAAGAAAGATGAGGACAGGTGAGATTGTTTAGCTTTTGGGTGGATGAAGGCTCTGGGGAATAGTCCAAGATAATCCAAGTCTAATTCAGAGAGTATTAGCTCAGTGTGTACTATTTGCTCTAGACTATGCTACACATTGAGGGGGACACATTTTGGGGTACTCTATATAGTAATAGAATCCCTTAATTCCAGATACCTCAGGGTGCCATGTGGTATGACCAGTATTTGGAATCCCCCTTTAGAAGGATTCTAGACTAAGTTCCCCAACTTACTTGTAATGTAAACCATGCAGATACTATCTGACCCCTATAAATGATAAATAATCCCAGTCTGATAATATGTATGTGGGCACCTTATAAGCCATCAAAAGCTTTACAAATGCAAGGCTTTGTTGTAGTAAAAAGAAGAGTAAAAGATACCATGGAAATAGTGGGTGGTTGTGGATAGAACAGCGTGAATGTGGCCACCAGGGTGGGGTCTTCACTGGCAGCAGGACCTTGATGAGGCTGAATCCTCCATATTTGGAAGTTTGAAGTCCTCAGATATGGGGATCCTCAGACTGGATTTTGTCAATGAGGTCAGAATGATCAAGCCCTAGGAGACTGACCCATGATGCTTGAAGTCAAAACAGATTGATGTAAATCAGACCACCAGTGGTTTATTCAAATGCCCTTCCAGTATTAAGATTCTAAGGTCCTCTGATTCTGTGATAATCTTTTCTGTGATCTAATGGGTTTTACTTATACCCTAGTTTTGGATTAAAGCATACACTCACCTTTTGTATTTTTTAGGCTTGGGAATTAAGTTCAACCCCTCGTTTTGATTGTGGAGAAAAGAGACAAACATAGGTTAAATAACTCCCCACACGTTACGTAACGTTTCAGGGGAGTGGAGTGGAGAGCAGGGTGGAGACCTCCCATGTGCTCGGTTTTACCACTTCTCGGGGAGGCCTGGTATAAGAAACTAATTTTAGACCTCTTTTTACTAGTCATTGTTCTCCCATAAGTGGCTTCAAAAAAAATGCCCTTACACAGCCCTGATTCAGACTTTTACAAGGTGTTGGGACATTTTTTCAGAATACAATTGGAGGAATAAATTTGGCTTGCCTGTAATATTACAGGCAAGAGTCTAATACTATTATTAGACTCTTGGCGTATTAATTTGTACAAACTCCCTCGTCTACGCTGGTTGCCATTTGAATGCCTAGCTGCCCACCACACTCACATTTCTCCATGGATCAAGAGGGAAAAATAAAATCTAAAATATTTACCAATTACCTCTTTACTATTGAAAATGTGCATAGGATTCCCCAGAGAAAAAGAAATGAACTACTAAAATGTTAAAAACATGAAGCTAGACTTCCCATAGTTTGCCCCAGGAAACACAAGGGACTCCTTCGTGTGCTAATTTAATAATATGCCAGAGGTCTGCGTCTATGTGTGTATTCAGAGACTCATTGCACTTTCAGGGGGCGTCTCCAGCTGAACTGGTTTTTGATAAGACATTTTAAGGGAATATTGGGAGCCGAAAGAGTGACCTTCAGAGACGTCTTTAAACCAGGAATGTGATTCCTAGGGGTGTTTGAAGGATCAGGTTGGCAATTTCGGTTGTTTTGATGACCACCCATACCATGATCATAATTATTAACAACAACTAACAGCACCAATAGTCTACAATAATCTGCAAAAAACCCTCATGTTAAAAAAGAATCTTATTTAATTCCTTAAAGACTCTGGAAAGTAGAAATGAACCTTACCCTCCTTTCATAGATAGGGAAACCCAGTGCAGAGAGGTCCAGTAATTTTCCTAACGTTATCTGGCATGCCAGAATAGGGGCTGGATTAAGACTCAGGTCACCTGACTATGAACTTTGCTTTCTTGATCACATTTCACCTGTTGAGGGGAGATGCAAAAACATTTTTAAGATATATTTACTTAAAGAAAAGCTAATCCAAATTCACAGAAAAGATAAATTGTTCGCTGTACAAAAAAGATTCACAACAAAGTTCTTTAAATTATCAGGCTCTCCAGTGTGCTTAAAATATGATCTAATTTACAAGCCACTATTCATATCACTTTAGAAATACAACTGCAGCATGAAGATTTGCTCACACCAAGGGGTGGAAATGAGAGAGGGAAGACATTTTTGTTTTTTTCAATAGCAAAAAACTGGCAGATCTTGAAATAGCCTTTTGGTGGCGCCATTTGACCAATCCCCTTGTGAGGGTGTGGTCTATGTTCAAGACAAAAAATATTTAATTACCTAGATTCTAAGAACTTAAATGCTCCAGGGAGTTGTTTATCTTGTTTTAGGAATGATGGGAAAATTCAGGAGGGATTTGAGCCTTTTTATTGTTGCTGTTGCTAATGCTACCTTTTGAATGCCGATGAAAGAAAGCATTTCAATTGCTCCAGTTGGATGGGATCAGAGAAGACATTTAAAAAATAAGGCAAAATCATTCCATTAACAGGATTAGTTCAGAGGTTGATGACTAAAGAAAACAGAGAAAATCTAAAAGGAAAGACCAAATGAACTTTCGTTAGAGTAAGCCCATCTTATTAAAAGCTCAACCCTGTGGTCTTGCTCACAGGGTAACATCACTGAAACTGGCGGCTTGTAGGGTGTGATTAAAGCTATGTCTATACAATAGCAAAACACCAGGTTGAAAAGTAGAAGGTTCAATTAATAAACTGTTTTGTTTTTCTCTTAGAAGATGCTGAACAACTGGTTTTGTGGCATTTTCCTCATGAAACTGACTGAACCAACCAGTTGGTCTGGTATCACAGGGATATGGTTCATGAAGTCTTTTTGAAGGTTGCTTCTCTTCCCTTTTAAGTGTTCATTTGTAGATTTTTTTTTCTTCCTGACCTTTACCTGGAATTCGATAACAATACCTAGGACTTTTGCAACCACCATCCAAAGGTTTCTGTGGATTTCAGGGCAGCTTAATGGAACACACCCTAAGTGTTCTGAAATAAATAACTTTATTCAATGATTATCGCAAATTCTTCATTTCCCATTTTTTGCTTAAACTGATCCCATCAGCACATTTGAGGATCAATGTGGGTGGGAAATCCAATTACATCAATATTTTATTTTCAGAAAAATAGCAAGCAGAGGGTCCACTGAGACCCATTACGTTTTCAGAGTTCAGTACAATTGAGTGCTGTTAAATAAATCATTGGCATACGATCAACTGCCATTTATTTTAGTGTGGAATGATCTGTTACCGTAGGTAGAAACCATTCAATACCATCGACAAACAGATAGTTCATAGCCTTAAATTAGTTAGACTATTTTTGTAATGAATAGAGACTTAATTTGAGTTTTCTCATCCTGGGAACATGAAACAAAATTATATCATACAGTGAGTAACGGTTTGAAAAATTTTAATTTAGTTTGGCACCGTGGGTTCTTCTAATTATTGCTGACTCTTCACACAGCAGAGACAGTGACCCCAAGCCCAGGGGCAAAACAGCTGCTTTTCACCTGCAGACTCATTATCGAACTAATTATTCTTCAAATAATTTTATAATCACGGTGAACCTAATTCTGAACCTATAAATGTAGGCTTGAGTCATTTACGGTATGCTTTCCTGCTCATTCCTGCACTGCAACTCCCCGCCCCATGTTGGAGAACTTGCATGTCCCAGCTACCCAGAGGGAAGTTTCTTATGTTTTCTCTCTTGGATATGAATCAGTGAAACCCATGTTTCCAAACCCACTGCAGCCCAGTTTTGCTTGTGGCCTAAAGAATGTTTATTAAAACCTTGAATCAGTTGTCAACATTTGGAAATTGGAAATTTTGCATAAGAATCTAGAGTCCTGACTTTTTTTCAGAAATTGGACTACCTGGCAATGCTGAAACCCTTCTCCCAGGAGATAACAATTAGCCAGAGCTGAGTGACAAGTGTCCATTTCAGAAAGAGCATGCGCTAGCCACATCTCCATAGCCAACATGGGAGCTGGGTATCTGTTGCTGATATTCATTTTGTACCTTGCTCCATGCATTTTATTTCCTGCCTCATTCTAAGGCTGTTTAAGAATTTCATGGGCTCTAGGCATTCTTACTTTTAAAGGTCCCGTTCTGCATCACATCAAATATATTCAACCCACATCCCACATTAAATATGGGATTTTTTTTGGCTATAAAAGGTTTAGTAAAGATTTTATAGTTTTACTTTTTTAAAGTAATGCCAATTTTTCCATTTTTATATTTCTCATATTATGAAAAAACTGTATATATATTTTCAGTTTTTAGTCAATTATCATAGGCCATTAAGAAGTGCATGGGCCCAAGATACTATGTGTGGAATGCTTAAGGAAACTAATGGTTCCCTGGATCCCTGTGGACATTTGAAGTTGTGACCTCTGACTAGGTTCAAATTGGCATTTTAGAGAGATTAGAGGGGACTGGGCAGTGCCCCAAGGGATGAAGGAGGCAGACATTCACTGAAGGGAGGGTGTGGTTTCCCTGATTTTTTTGTTTTGAAGTCTCCTTAAATGACAGCCAGGCCTTGTTTGCACTGTGCTTCCCAGCTGGGACAGGGTGAGGGCGGTGGGCTTTTGGGGGGATGATTTGGGGTGTAAGAGACATTGTATGACCTCCTGTCCCTGGGTACTTTCACTTTTGGAAGTATCATTTTGCATGCACAGTCAGGCACTGCATAATGACATTTTGGTCGCTGACAGGCAGCACATACCATGGCGGTCCCATAAGATTATAATACCATATTTTTACTGTACCTTTTCTATGTGTAGATACACAAATACTTACCATTGTGATACAGTTGCCTACGGTATTCAGTACAGTGACGCTATACATGGTTTGTATCTTGTATCTTGGTAGACCATATAACCTTACTGTGTAGGAGGCTATACCATCTAGGTTTGTGTAAGTGTACTCTATGATGTTCATGCAACAATGAAATTGCCTAAAGATACATTTCTCAGAGCGTATTCCCGTCATTAATTGATGCATGAATGTAATTTAATTAACTTATTTTAAGTTGCAGTTGATTAGTTTTACTAAATGTTGCATTGTAGACTTTTAATTGAACCATACATTAATTTTAGATTTTATAACTTTCTTTTTTGTGTGTTTTGGGGCCAAAACATTTATGTTCTTCAGCGCTACAACTCTTTAATTTGTCCTTAACATTCTCTTAGATTTGAGGCATGTGTCTTTGCTGACTTACAGGGTCAGAGACTCCTCTGTAAACAGGCCTAGGTCTGTAAGATTTCTGGGCAGATGGTCAGTGCCTCACTCTGATTCTCTGTGGCTCGGCTATTCCTCCCAGGGTTTAGCTGAAGATACCTGGGGATGGGGCTACTTTTTAACATGGATCTCTTGCAAGGTCTCTGAGACTTGAGTCCCTGATAGCAGTGTAGGCCCTTTGATGGGACAAAGGGGAAACTTAGCACAAGGGAAATGGCTTCCTGGTATGGTACATTCCTTGTGTCACTGTTTCTCACGGTGTTTTATATAATACTGTTACAGGTAGAATCACTTGGGGGGCTTGTTAAAATGGCAGATTCCCAGATCCATTCTGTTCTTACTGAAGCTTTCAACCAGGAAGGAATTCAGTGTGTCTTTTAACTTGGTAAACAAACAAACAAATAAACACCCCGAATCCTTCATTTTCTCTAATCTCTAATTGAAATATAGCATTTTATTCAATTATAATTATAGGCAACAAACCACAGGAGTATTAGCAATGCCTGTGACTTGTCACCAGTGGAAATCAAAGATAGTTTCATATCACATTATGGTGTCTGTGAGTATCTCAAAAGGTCTTTTCTGCTCCTTTTTACTTGAAAATCACGACAGTTATGAAGCCAACAATTACTTAATGTAGTAATAAAGAAGTTTGTACACTATGATATCACCTGTTTGTTTAATATTTGGATCACTGCTTTCCAATATCGGTTTTCTTTCTCAATCTATGTGTTTCATTTTAGATATTTTAAAACATTATTCTGAGAAGATGCCCATAGGTTTTATGAGACTGCTGCTGAGATTGATGTCACCACAAGGTCAGGTGGCCTGGGCTGGAGCCAATACCTGGCTGGTTAGCAAATCCTCCCTTCAGTGGTCAGTGGGAAGAAGATGCCAGGCTGGAGGGGGAGCTGGAGCAAAAGCCCCTGCTAAGAACGAGCCTAGGCATTTTAAGAACAGAAAGAGGCAGTGGGTTAAAAGAGTAGAGAGTGTGGGAAAGGTGAAGTAGATGGGGTCAGTGAGTGGAGGGGGGCCAGGGCAGGAGAGTCTATTGTACCCTGTGTGATTGAAGGCAAATTGGAGGGTTTCGGCAGGGCAATGTGAGCATGGTTGTGGAGTGGAAAGTGGATTTGAGGGAAGGTGTTTTTAAGGTCAAAACTCCTATAAAATTCTAGGCAAAAGTAGAATTATGAAAGATAACAATGATGTTAGATTACTGTTGTCAAAATATATTTTTAAGTTGTTATATGAAGATATATGTGCTTTATTAATACATTAAACAATAAGATCTAGTGATATGTATATACATATATATGTGTGTATATATATATATATATATATATATATATATATATATAACAATTACTATGGTGTAGCAAGAATTGACAAAGATTCTATTTGACCAAACTTCAATCAGGCTTCTGAACCTTCTCCTAGGCCCATCTGCGCATTTTCTTGAAAAAGTCCCTTTTAGCAAACAACCCTTTATCCTTGATATATAATCATCCCCCATATCTGATGAGGTTCCTCATCTTCCACCACCCCCCAGCTGATGTTTGATCACCCTGGCCTGTCTTCAGCAAGAATCTTGTTAGGTCGGTTCAATGAGAATCCTCCTCACCCCTGCCGTTTCCCCTTAGTAATTTTCTATCCACTGACCCCACACTGTTCCTTGGCTGTAAATTCCAAATTCCCACTTACCCATGCTATATTTAGAGTTGAGCCCAATCTCTTTCCCCCACTGCAAGACCTGTTGCAGTGGTTCCTATACCTATCACAATGGTTCCCTTACCCAGATTTAACAAGTATCATTGAATAATTTATTCTTTAACAAACTAGAAGCAGAAAATAGAAGAACAAAGTTGGAAGACTCACTTTAAAACTTACTACAAAGTTACAGTAGTCAAGAAAGTATGCTACTGGCATAAGAATAGACACATAAATCAATGAATAGAATTTAAAATCCAGAAAAAAACTCTTTAATATATCATCAACTGATGTTCAACAATAGTGTCAAAACAATTTGATTGGGAAAGAATAGTCATTTCAACAAATCATGCTGGGAAAACTGGATATCTACATGCAAAAGAAGGAAGCTGGACTCCTTCCTCATACCATACCCAAAAATCAACTCAAAATCGATCACTGACCTAAATAGAAGAAAGTCTTTATGAACTTGAGTTAGGCAATGATTTCTTAGATATGATACCAAAAGCCCAAGGGACAAAAGACAAATGAACAAATTAGACTTCATCAAAATTAAAAACTTTTATGCATCAAATGATACCATCAAGAAAGTGAAAAGGCAACCTGAAGAATGGAAGAGAATTTTTAAAATCATATTTCTGGTAAGGGATAAGCTTCTAGAACATAGAAAAAAACTCTTAAAACTCAATATCAGAAGTACAAACAACCCAATTAAAAAATGGGCAAAGGACTGAACACATATTTTTCCAAAGAAGATATGCAAATGACCAATATGAACATGAAAAGATGTTCAACATCATTAGCCATTAGAAAAATGCAAATCAAAATCATGATAAGATACCACTTCACACCCACTAGGATGGCTACAATGAAAATGACAGACAGTAACAAGTGTCAGTGAGAAGGTAGAGAAATTGGAACTGTCACACATTGCTATTTGGGAATGTAAAATGGTGCAGCCATTTTGGAAAAACAGTTTAGCAGTTCCTCCAAATGTTAAACATAGATGTGCCGTGTGACCTAGGAATTCCACTCTAGATATCCACCCAAGGTAAATGAAAACAAATGCGTATGCAAAAAAGCAGATGTTCATAACAGGATCATTTCTAATCACCAAAAGTGGAAACAGTCTTAGATGCCCATCAACTTGTGAACAGATAACAAAATGTGGCTCATCTATGCAATAGAATGGCATTGAACAATAAAAAGTAATAAAATACTGATCCATGCTACAACTCAGATGAACTTTAACAATATTAAGCTGTGTTAAAGAGTCCAGTTACAGAAGACCACATATTGTATAACTCCACATGTAGGCAAAGACAGAACATAGGTTAGTGGTTATGTTGGACTTGGATGGGTTCGGGGGACAGTTGTGGAGATGGAGAGAATGAATGGATTTGGGGCTGTTATGTGTAGATAGTAGAGGTACTAAGATGTGTTGATAGAGTGGATGGAGGTGTGGGAGAAAGAGAAATCTTAGAGGTGGAGCAGGTATAGTTCTCCTTGCTTGGTCCTCTCCTGTTATGCACATTTACTGTGCCATAGCTGGGTGGTCTATGGAAATATACAACTGGGTCACTTGGGCTCTAGCTAGCTGGCCCTGGCATGGGGACCTTATAAGATCAAACTACAGTTGTATGCATGATACTTGATGTAGTATTTGCTGGAAAACAAAGGGAAGTGTGCAGGGTTCAGGAAGAGTGATGTCTCTGAATTTTCTCTTCAGTTCCGGAAAAGTTGGCTATTTGCAGGACTCTTGAAGAGTAATAACCGCTTTAGTCCCAAATGTTCGTATATAGGTCAAAATCATCTTTCTTCCTTATAAGCATTTCCTCTGAGTGTTGAGAGTCTGCTTTCAAGTTTAAAGCAGCTTTTTAGTGGTATCATCTCTTTTAAAACCAGATCAGAAGGTGAATGTTCTGGAGAGACTAAAATCACCTGGGTAACCATTATAAAAGACACACATGCATTTAAAGACCACAGTTCTACTGAGATATGAAACTTTCAGTGTAAATTCAGCCCAAGCTGAGAACATTTATTTTTTTCCCCCCTGGTTTTTCTGATGAGAAATAAGAACAGATATTTGGAGAGGAGGAAATTTCATATCCAAAGGGATTTTTTCATCAGAATCTAGCTCAAACATTATTACCAAGAGACTTGTGAAATGCACAGCCACCATGAAAGAAGATGCTGGCTTTGCTAAAAGTGACAAATTGCCATCCAGCATCCCTGTTTTATTTCAGAAAATGTATGGGCACTGTGCATAGCCAGGGGACCTAGGGACAGAACAAACTAAAGGTTCACACAAGAGAAAGTACAGCTGCCTGTGCTCCTGGAGGGTTTTTCACTCCCAAGGTAGGGAGCCACTGAAAAAGCATGAGGGTAAAATTCCTTTGAAGGTGGACTGTCACCTGGACAGAATGCACTGTTCAAATCCGTACCCTTAACCTCTTCAGACTCACACGAGGGGAGGTCAGAAAGCAGGAAGACAAGCACAACCTCCTATACAGAACAGAATGCCCAGCCGCTTAATCAACTAAAGGCAGGGTAGCCTAATGCTTATGAGCACTAGCTCTTTGGCCAGACTGCCTAAGGTCAACTCCCATGTTCTTTGCTTATCATATATATGTTGTAAGGCAAATTACATGACTGTTCTGTGCTTTAGAGTTTCATATCTTGCAATGCAGATGATAGTACCTAAGCCATAGAGTTGTATTGAGGATCATGGGCTTATGTGTAAAAAATGCTTAGAACTGTACCTTGGCACATGGTATGTGCTTAATACATATTAGCTAATATCATTTATTGAGTGCCTAGTATATGCCAGGGAATGTACTAGATGCTGAGGATGCAGTAGTAAACAAGATAGAAAAGGTCCCTGTTTATAGAGCACATAGTCTCCACTGGAGTCTTGTTTACACGGATATCCTCATGGCATAAGGGATCCACATGCAAGAGATACTGTTCCAGAACTGTCCCATCTTCCATTTCCCCTGTGATGACAGGAAGTTTATATATGGCAAAGATGTGGAGTCTGAATCCACGCACCTAAAAGTCAAAAAGTGATTCTCCAATGTGGGCAGAATCATGGCTGTCCAAATGAATTACGGTTACTGATGGGAGTCCCTAGGGGTGGAAATAAGTCTTAAATCACTGGCTCTAATCTGGGGAGTTGCTGAGTGTGCCACAATCTTTGTCCCTGGTTTGGGAGTGGCTGTTCCAGGAAAGTGCAGGAGTGAGTTGAGAAGCAGGTTTTTCAAGGTACCTCTTTGATAGCATTGGGTATTCTGTCTCCTCTCAGTGTCATTGTTTCCTTCTCTTTTAACCCCTACTGGGAATAGGAAATTAGCATCACAATTCATTATTAGTATTTTGTCATGAGAGGGGATCAGTATTAGCAAGAGAGAGGTTTAGTGGTCTGGAAAACAATGAAGACCCATGTCTGCTCCTCTGAAGGGCTGAGTTACTACTAATGGTGAGGAATCCATCATCACCCTCCCAGTATGGAGTCTGGAGTAACAGTTCCTATGATCTCTTCCCTCCCTGCTGGAGGGAATGAAAGGCCACTCCCTAGAAAAAGTAATTATTTTCTGTAATCCTCTACACTCCATATATATTCTTCATCAAATACTAGTATGAATACTTTCTTTGGGATAATATCTTCTGTCTTTATGCTGCTGTTATGTTGGAGAAGAATGCAAAGGTTACAGAATCTTAGAATTTAAATCTTCATTGAGATATTACAGACTGCACTTTACTATCTCTCTTCAATCCCAATCCAGAGAAATTGAGTTAAAATCACCTATGATTATTCTCAGCTCCTTAAGGACTAGAATCTGCCTTGAGAGGAATAGTAAAAAACAAACAAAAAGCCCCCAAACAAACTCATGCCCGATATAGGATATGTACTGATTCTAAAATAGGCTATATCTATCTATCTATCTATCTATCTATCTATCTATCTATCTATCTATCTATCTATCTATCTATCTATCGGAGTCTCCACACTGTTTCTCTAGCTACTAAATATTCGACTTTCAGGGACGTCAATTTATCCTATTACATAATGGAAGGCAGATTATTTTACTAAGTTTAGCAGTCAGGAAACTGTTTTAGCTTTAATTCTTACTCATTATATGACTTTAGATTCTATCATTTTCTCAGACTCAGTGTCTTCATCTGGAAAATGAGGATTCTAATACCTAGTTCATGGGGTTTTTATGAGAATCACACAATGTGTTTAAATGCATGGTAAACTCTGAAGGGCCACACAAATGAAGGGGGAGGTTATGGTATATCACCCACAGCTTCACATCCCTCTTACTCCTGGCACAGTGAGTGTCTGGCCCCTGGGGATTGGAGGCTGGCATGTTGGATTGAATTATTACTGTGATCTCCGCTCAAGGAATTTTTTTGTTCCTTTCCTTTATCTTGTCTCTTGTAGAGCTACCATTTACTATAGTGTGGCTCCAGTGATCCATCTAAATTACAAATTGTAAATGTGACCATGCTATTCCACTGATTTAAAAATCATTAATTACTCCTAATTGCACACTGACGAGAGTTCAAGCCCATTACCTGCTTATGTCTCTGACCTCCTTTCCTATCCTCTGGCCTCAGACGCTGTGGTGTAGTGATACTGCCCTGTTCCCAGTCTGTACCTGCCCCATCATCTGTATCTTGATACCAACTTCGGAAACACAAGACGTTCAATTTGATGCTTTGGTGCAGTTACTCGTGCTGCTCCCTCTGTTCCAAAGACCCTTCCAGCATCCTTTTGCTTGGCTAACTCTCATCCCAAAAGGTTCAGCTTAACCATAGTCTCCTCTAAGAAACCTTCCCTGGCCCCCAGATCCAGCTATGGCTCTGTGCTAATGCTTGCCACATGATCTTGGAATGATCTCTTTACTATAATAGATTTAGACTGCCTCAGGAGCAGAAATGATGTCTTATGCATCTCCGCAGTATGTAGCATCATGCTTGGCATATAGTAAAAGCTCAAACTAAACTAAACTAAATTCTTGCAAACTCTCTATATCAGTATATAACCGAAAAAAAAAAAAAAAAAAGGAAGAAAAAAAAAAACAACCAGAAACCATTCGGTATCGAAAACAGGGGAATTTAATTCAAGGACTTTATTGCACAGATGTTGGAAAAGCTGAGAAACCGAACAGGGGACAATAAGGAAAATCAGGCAGTAGTGACAGCAGGAAGTTTCTACCACCTTAGGGAGGAGATGGAGTTGTCAGAACCACAGAAGCTGGAATCAAGGAGGGTTTAACTGGAAAGGGCTGGGACCTGCACTGCTAAAGATGATGCCCGAAGCAGAGGGACAGAGAAATGCCATGGTTCTCCCTGCTCTCTGCCCCACGTTCTTCCGCCAGTGGTTCCCATTGGCTGAATCTGGCTGGACGTCAGCCTAGTGGCGCAGCCTGTGGGGAACAGCCCCCCTCTGTGATGTTGAGCAGAGCTGGGGAAGGGTGGGGAAGGATCTGAGGGCAACAGGCTGTGGGAGGGACCACTGCACTCTGGAAATAAGTGCGAGATAGGAAGGGAGGCTCCCTAAAGTACCGTGGGTAATCGTTCATTCCTTCAATCAGTATTTAGTTAGTGCAGGTGTTCAAAACTGTTTTATTTATTTATTTTTTTGGCTGTGACATCTGGACAAGATGATGGTGACTTGCAGATCACGTGTGCAAGTCAGGAATGTTAGCCATCGCCAGTGCACACATCTTTTCATTCTCCACACGAGGACACTGGGATTCACAGGCGTGACAGTGGCCGTGTTACAGGAACAAGAAAAGAGAAAACCACCGCAGATAAATTACCTATGACAGAGACAAGTTTCATAACCAACCCAAGTGTCCCAGTTTACTATTACAAAGGGGCTGAGAACGGCAAGGGAGATTCTAGAGACTTCATGTGAGAAGGACGTTTACGTCAACGATTTAGGTATTTCAGCTTAAAGGATTTTTTGTGGAATTAAATTATTTGGACAGTTGCCTTAAATATGAATTTCGACTTGTCTGTATAGACATCATCTATGTCACATTACAGAGATAAAAAATTTTATGAGAACAAAATCTTCTGCAGTCCTTACTTTCCATGCATGATTACATTATTCCTGTGATTGTGATGTGTCCTGGCTCAATGTTTTTAAACATTATAACTAGTTTTTAAAAAATATAGAATATTCCTTTTTTTTTTTTTTTTTAGGTATTGGGTCATCCCAGATTGGTTCATCTGGGCTAGACAAGTTATACAATAATTATTTTGAAACAGTTAAATCTTTTTAAACTATTGAACCATGAACAATAGCCATCCCTATTCAAAATTGGCATTTATAATTTTAAAATTTGGGGAAGAGAAAGTATAAAAGTAACAAAATTTTGCTTACAGTGGTGATTATTTAATTACATGGATAGCGAGTACATAAAATGTCTCCTATTGTTAAAGTCCCTATTTGGCACTTAAAAATACACAGACTGTACGAGTGCTTTATTTTATCTTCAGCATGTCAGTTATCAGAACTTTCATATGTATTTATTTGTTAACGTGTTCATTGCCATTCTGCACCCCTGGTGGTGGTGGCGGTGGGGTCCTTCTGCCTTGTTTTCTACTCTATTCCCAGTGCCTACAATGGCACCTGGCACACAGAGGTGGCTTAATATGTATTAATATTTGTCGGTGACTTGCTGCTTTTCCTTTTTGCATACTCTGGAATGAAATAGTAGAAAGATGAAGAAGTGGCTGACCTTACAGGCAAACCCTGTCCTGGGAAGATGTTGTCTAGGCCTTGTTCCATCCCACAAAGCTGGGCCAAGCTTTGGACAACTACTTACGTGTGCAGGCACTCAAAGAAGAGGGGCCTGCTAATTGCAAACTGTTTTCCAGTGTTGCTGAAAGGTCAGCACTATCAATTATGACGTATATTTGAGGAGAAGGAAGTCCTGTCTATATGGCAATATATTCCACGGTGTCTAATTTGTTTGCTGTAATAAGGCCAGGCCCGGTTATTGATGAATCAATCATCCGTGTCTTGTATGCTGATGATACCACCTAAGTCTCTCTCTCAGGATAATGGTGTTGCATACGGAGATCGGTGCTGGGCCGTATATTATTAAATTCCATAAACATGTTGAACATTAATTGCTACTGCTGTGCAAGAAAACATTTTTTTCCTTTTTATAGTGGAGAGTTAAGTAATTTATACAGGATGACTCAAGCCGTGTCTCTAGGCAGCGGTGAAATGCTGCTAAATCAATCCATATGGCTGGTCTCTGCAAGGGAATCAATTGTATGACCTGCATGGGTGAACGACACAGGGCATCTCAGCCGTGCCGAGCTCTTTCTTGCTGTAAATGGACTAGCCCTCGAGGTTACGTCTCTTCGTACCTCATGAGGAAAATAGTAGAAACAATTTCAGGGTCAATTTAAACAAAAAATAAATGCTCATCTCCATTAATTCAAATGACTAGAGCTCTTCCTAGATTTTCTTTTCTGTGTATGTTCTACCTCCAGTATCCACACAATGGTCTTAATGCTCCAGTTCACTTTTCTGACACTAACAGCTCTGTGCAGAGGAATAAACAGCTTTTAATAAAGACAGGAGGTGAAGCTTGGGGCCAGACCTGAAATAAGAGGCTTGAGCTTTTGGTTTCCTGGAGAACCAGTATATAAGGTTGGTGCCACCTTTGATTACCTGCTTTCTGTGTCTCAGGACCTTGCCTTAACTTTTTTACTTTATTTTCATCGTAGTCTTACAACTAATTTATTACTTTTGAAATTGTTTTAAAAAGCCACTTTTGAAGAATGTGATCAAGAAAGCAGCTGCTTTTCTCCCCCTTCTCTGTCCCCTCAGCCTCCCAGCTTTGCTTTTGGCTTGGTTTGATTGTTATGTAGAAATAAAAAGATGCATCTTAAATGGCAGACTCAAAGTTTAGCTTTCCTTATGCATTCGCAAATGGCATTATGTAGAACTGTAGGCTAAGAAATAATCTGACTCACATAAATTTATCAAAATTTGGCAACTCTTGGTTTTCGACAGAAGCCTAATTGGACAATATCTTGAATTTTCTTTAACTCATAGTAAAGAAAATGGATCATATAGAATGCAATGCGGGCTCAAGCCACATGCATTAATTTTTCAGTCCTTCATTTTCCATTGGCACGTGTGAATTGGAAAACCAGCATGACCCAAGTTTTGGCTTTTATTTGTAGAGGATACTGGTTGTTTTTCCCTGAATTCCTTCACCTGACCCTTTTCCTGATACTATTATTTTCTTTTTCAGTGGGGATGGATGGGTGGAGAGGAGGTTCTCATCTTTTTTGATTCTGATAGCATCGACAACTGCAGCAAGTACAGTGTACAGGGGTGGTCACAGGACGGAGATCGATTTATCACAGTTCCGCATCTCTTGGTTATGGTGATTGGCCCAAGAATGGGTTTGAGACACAAACCAAATCAGTGAGAATTTTCCTATGGAATTTTCATATTGACACACTCTCTTTGTCCTTGGGCTACTAGCTGAGATGTTATAAGCCTGGAGCTGTCTAACTGTGCATTCCTTAGCACCTTCTCAGCCCATCCTCACTCACGGAGGATGTGTTATAGGAAGGAGAGAATGAGGACACCACACAAAGAGAAACAGTGGGCAGGGGCGAGGAACGAGAGAGCAAGTGAAAGCAAACTAATGAAAATGGTTGCATGTCCATATTCCATTGTTCCTTGAAGCCAGCTCCTCCTCTGGATTCCCTGGTTTGAGTACCCATTGCATTTCAGTGGTTTTGAATTAGTTTTCTGCCGCTTGCTACTGGACAGGTGCAAATTAATATATATAGTTGATATTAAGCACCAATCACTGCCTTATTTGCCTATGAAATATCCCAAAGCCTCAGATACTTTGGAGAGCCAGAGCTTCAGAGAAGATAGAATGGCTTTGGGGTTTAACCTGCCATCTTTCAGATGGTTCAAAGTTCTGCTCTGTTGTGTGATGGCTCATATTTTGAATATGTGATCATATTTGAGAGCTATTGAGAAGGAATATGGAAGAGAGAACCCTTTGAGGTGATTTGAGGCTTAAAGTCTACCACTTATCACCCTTATTGCCAAGAGTGCAGCTGCATTATACCGTTTCTTGGGGAGGGAGATGGCAGAAAGTGGACTGAGTACTGGACTTCAAGTCAGAGAGCCTTGGGATGGCCGTCTCAGCCTTGCTCTAGCTCTGAGGCCCTGGACTTGGTACTTATGTTTCGCAACCCTCACATCAAACATCTGTGAGATGAAGAAGATAGTAGTGCTTTTGCTTCACAGACTTGTGTGGATCAAAATAAAAATAAGGTAATAAATGTGAAAGCACCCTGTGTATGGAAATGAGTGGCTCAAACTCAAGGCAATGTTCTTGTTAAGATGCCATACCGTAGAAATAGGACCTTCCAGGAGTGCAACACAAAATAAAAATGAACTCTGCTTGGTGTAAGATTTTTTTTTTTTTTTGAAAAAATATTTTTCCTATGAACTAGCAGTTTGAGGAGGTAGCAGATTCTGTGTTCATAATCTTTGTATAGTTTTAAAATGAAAAACTTTATATCTATACTGGTGGGACAAATGAAGTCTATGAATTGAGCCCGCATATGCGCTCATTGTAAGTGAGAAGGAAATTGTTCTGCTTAAAAATTGTTAATGTGTATTTACTAGCTTGATGCATTCAGATATGTTGATTCAGATTGTATAATTTTAGAAAATTTCGTGTTGACATGCAGACACCTGTAGTTCTATTGGTTATTGTGGCTGTGCTTATTTTTCACAAGTGAGAAGTTAGAATGTAAGTTTTCCTCTTTGCAGCATCTAGAGCTTTATACCATACATACACACGTGAGTATTCCTCTTCCTCCCAAAATTGCCAGATAACTGAAGTGTTGATATATCTGTGATTAGGATCATTATGAATCATCTCAGAATTTGGAAACCATGGAGACTGACTTGGCCTGTGCCGTGAAGACTGCCACACCCTTGGTCTTCAGGTCAGGTGGTGCAGTCTCTCAGGGGCCCTATAACTAACCATCTGCAAACTCTCAGGGACAACAAGGCTAGGAAAGAGTTGCAGTGTTCAAATTCAAAACTTCACAGAGAAAGGCTTCCTCTTGTATTCCTGATGGTCTGTCACAGAACTAAGCAGATGTCATGGACACATGACTAAATGCCCACTGTGATACATTAGGATTCTCTGCCTCTTTTCATGGATGAATTTGAAAAATAGCTCCAGAACAGCTAATTATAAAATAAACAAAACCAAGTCTTTATGCCAGAAGTGTTCTGAAAACAAAAATAATGTCCTTTTTACACAGTTTCCTTTCAAGACAAGCCAAAGATGAAGAGATAACTCCCTGAGAGCGGGTTATAAGGGGAAGTCTGAGGACATTTCGGAAATTGAGTTCACTGATAAATTCACACATGTAAAATACGATTCTATCAATACGGGGAGGCCTGGACTTTCATTACGAGAAGAGAATTCAGAAGAGTTTTAACTAGCCAATTGCTGAGAAATCTGTACAATTATTTGGCAAAAATAAACATATATAGCAGGGTAAGCAACAGCAAATAATTAAATGTGCACCATGATGCTAGGGTCTTTTAAGTATTTCCCTAAGAACAAAAACCTGCAAACCAAATGTTTAATCCGCAAGCTGAATCTGGCTAAGAAGGACCAAACATGAGAATTCCATGGAAGACAAGTACTCCTCTTGCAAATTATTTTGCTTCCTAAGCATCTAATCCCCATTAGTGCCACCTGAGCTTGAAACACAGGCTCATCAGCTCCTTGGGGGAGAGAAGGGAAGAAAGGAGGAGCAACAGGGAGAGGAGCTGGAGAGAGGGGCTCTAAAAGCTGAGAAAGAAAGAAGTCATGGGAAATACTGGTGAGAAGGTGGGAGGGGGAGTGAAAGACACGCAGGACCCTACCGCAGCAAGATGGGGCACCACGCGGGGAAGGCCATGTTCCAGCCCAGGATAAAATGTGAAACCTTCCCTTTGAGGGCTGGACTTGGTTGGGAATTTGGTGTCTTAGAGGGTTTAGCATGCTTTCTTCTAGAGTATAGTCTTCCTCCTAAGCTTCCTAGAGGAGCCCAAGATTCAGGCAGAAATGTGAACTTCCTTCAAACATATGTCTGGTTTTCCCCAAGATGTTTTTGCCTAGGGAGATCCCTCCTTTCTGATGGGTGAAGATGGGGGGCTCTGATGGGCAAAGCTCCCCGTGGAGTCATCTTGGATGAGTTCCTTCAGGACGTTTTCTATGCACACGAAGAACAAGAACTCTAGGTTACAAGTCTGAGACCAACAGACATCTACAGTAGAAGCAAATATACAATTTTAATCATGAAGTTCTTGCTGTATAAACCACACTGGAGACAGAGCTTAACAATGTCCTCATCTAGCTCACAGAATAAAGTAGACTAAGTGAGATACATGTACTCAAAGTGTTTTAAGAAAGGGTAGGATGTTTTAGAAAGGCAAGTTAGTATTTCTGCTTTTTTTATATAGAAGATATTTTGCTTCTGTTTTCACCTGGTTTAATCTAGGGCGTATTTCATCTCATTTGATTATCTGATGTTTGAGCCTAATAAACAGGTTCCTACAAATGATTCACAGGAAACATGGAAACTCCTATTCTTCCCACTCTCTTATTTTGTTAACTTGTGATATCAGGGCTCAGAAATGGACGTCTGTGTTCATGTGATCCTAACTGAAGAAAATGAGTTGCAAGTGCAGGAACTGAGGGCCCAAGAGGTTAAGTGACCCTCCAAGCCAAGACTTTATTGAGGTCCCTGACTCTGCCCAGTGTCCCCTATACTGTACCATTGTGCTGCTCCAGAGTGGTGCTTGAGTACACAACACTCTGCCCTTTGCAGGTTCACTCTGCCCCTCATCTCTGCTCTGACATAGCATCCAGGATGGGACACAAATGGATTGATTGTTAGGAACACTTAGCACTATCTGAGAGGACATGCTGCAAAAAACAGGTTTCCAGGGGATTTGGGAAACTTTTATGTGAACATAAGGAGTTAAGATCCAGCTAACAGACAGATTTTGAGATCATTGACAGTGTGCACAGACAGGTAACTGCAGAGTCCAGAGAGATGACAGTGCTGGGTGGCCAGTTTTATTCCTGTGGGAGCTGGAAAGTTACTAAATGCCATGTAGCCAGGAATCTAGAGGAACATTCCACAAGGACATGAAAAACCCAGGAGGAAGCTTACTCAATAGCCAGAGATTAAGTCTGGACACAGTTGGAGGAGCAGCAGCTGTCTTGGGCCCCCACAGCATTCACACTTCCAGGTGGATGGTGTAAGGAAGGCATTTGTGGACAACGCCCCTCTGAGCCTTCTCCCACAGGTTCCCAAGTGGCTCCCACATGCGTAAAGCTTCGGAGGCGCTCAGGAACCACATGGCTGCAACCAGACAACGAAAAACTCCTCCTCACCTGGCCTAACCAACATTCTCCTTTGGTTCGCAGGTACCTTTTCCAGGTAGGACTGCAGTTTTAGTTGGGTGAGGAAGAATACATCCCACCAATCTCATTTAAAGAGTCCTGTGAAATCAGAGATAAGGAAAGTGGTTACTTATGGAGTCCATCACAATATTTTCTTGGCAGGTTGCATAAGGAGACTAAAATTCCCACATAATCACAATCTTTTGAGGACTACCACAGATCACTCATTGTCACTAATGTGGGGGCAGGAGCCTTTCTTATTCTCCTGCTGCATCCTGCATGCTTTATTTTCCTTCCCTCTCTCCTTCTAGGCTCTGCAGAGGAACATATACTTGCTCTACCAGTCATTTTGTTCTACGGGACACTGGGTGGCAACCAACTATGGTCAGTTCTGTTTCTATGGGCTGCAGAATCTGGACCCATGACATCTCCTCTGGCCTCAGGACCACTGCTTGACCTTTTACCAGTGTTCCACTTGGGTGTTTCCCCTTAGTTATCAAGTCGATGTGACCCTCTCTGCAGCACTTCCTGGTTCTTGGAGACAATGCTCTCCATTTGCTAGCACTTCTCCCATTTTCCTGTATGCTTAGCTTCCTTCTTGAAGAAAACATGTTATCCATTGTCCCTAGAAACAAAAAGTCCTGCTTGTTTGAGGGTTTTTCCCATTCCAGGGTGTATTTATACACACCAGGAGTCTAGAACACCAGAAAGGTGCATCCTAACACTCCCATTGACTTTCCGTGGATGGACAAAGCTCCGGAAAGGGCAGACTAGGACACGCGCCTTTCAGTTTGCAGCATCACCCTGGTCATACGCAGCCTGCTGCCTTTCATTTTGAGTGGGTAGTTTGCCTGAAACTCTGCCTCGAGGGTTTCTTGTCCTCACATCTTTATTACCAAGGGAGGCCCTTCCTTGTTCATGGCTTTTGGTGAAGTAAGAGCAAATCTCTGAAACTGAGGTTGGCTCCTGAGGTGGCCCAGACACATTTCAGGAGCTAATTCCTTTTCAAGGTTACTGTCCTCCATGGACTGAGGAGCTTGAGGCCAAGAGAAGTCAAGAGGACTGGAGACTATTTAATTAATGGATCAAACAGAGGCCGCTGGATGTATTTTAAGCAGAAGGACATTTAATAGAAGGAATAAAGTGCCTATAAAATCCCCTGAGCAGGTACTACCAGGCTAGATTTTCAGGAACAACTTCCGGAAAAATAAGGAACTGGCCCCCCGGGGAAGCTACCGCCTCTGCGGCTACCACTGTTGGTATATTCAAGAGCACATCCCGTCAACTGAGCAACTTCCCAGCAAGCTGCGGGAGGGACCCTGGCGTGCTGTCGCAGGAGAGCATCACGTTTCCTCGTCTGCGCTTGCCAGAAGGAAAGCAGCCAAGAGAGCAGGCGGGTGGTCACCACGGCACTCCTGCCTTTGAGATCCTACAGGAGTGCGTCCCGGCTTCGGGCAGAGCCTTCATTGCAGGAGAGTCTGGGAAACGGGAGTTTTGGGTTTCAACCGCTAACTTTTAAAGGATAGTGTCGTAGAGGTCCAGGGACCTAATTCACAGCATCCACCTTAACTGTTGATGGCCTTTTATACATCTGCTGTATAAATTTTGAAAGTCACACTATCATTGTAGAGAAATGTGCTACAGAAAGAGATGTTGAAAATGGCATATGTAATATTTCATTTTACAGGGGGACAGACTGAGGGGCAGAGAAGTGAAGTGACTCCTCTAACAGCCACATGCTCATCCTTGGCAGAGTCAGGGCAATAATGTTGACCTCGTGGCTCTGGGTTATCTCCAATTAGGTGCTTCTCATGTAGGAGCCCACGGACCTGCAGGGAGGCCCGTGGGGTTGTGCTAAGAGCACAAGGAATCACAGAAACATGAGGTCAACGCAATATTAGTTTTACTTGTAATTTTAATTGTAGGGGAAAAGGTGCTGTTTGCATTAAAACAAAGAGCTATGTTACCGTGCACACATTTGTATCATAAACATAGGATTCCCTGCAAGGTTGAGATGGACCAGCAGTTTTAGGACTTGCTTTTAGCAACTTCTTATTCTTTTCTGCTGTTGGGACCATCTTGGGAGAGTTTGAGCAACTTGGCAGCACCTCATGCTTTCTTTTTTGTCTTAGATATTGTCCTAATATACTTTTGTCTAGTGATACGTGTAGTTTCATTGACATTCAGATGCTACTGGTTCTGTGAAATCCTCTCTTACACCCCTGTTGTTATTAATTGCTCCTTTCTCTGCATTTCCAATGCCTCATGTTTATTGCTGGATTATAGGACAATTGGCAGTGTGCTTGTTTTATGGTAACTCTGCATATTTCTGTCTCTTTTATAAGGATGTGAGCCTTTCATGGGCAGGGACTGGGTCTAATTCATCCTTGAATCCCTGCACCTAGCACAGTGCCTTTGCATATGGCAGTGGTGGTGGGGACACAAGTGCTTCCTCTGGTTCTCCCCTCCTCTTGAGGTAGTGTAAGATGGGAATTCCTGTCCCTTGTAGCAGGGTCATGTGAATAGGTCCAGCTAATGAAATGAGCGTGACATGTATCACTTCTAGGCTGAAGTGGTGAAAAGGTCTGTGTGACCCTCCAAATTTTTCTCCTTTGCTTCATGGACCATGGAGGTCTCATGTTGAGATGGCGAAGCCACAAGAAGAGAGCAGAATGGCATCCCTGGAGAGGTGCTCCAACCAGAAGAGGACTTTGCATAAGCAGGAAATAAACTTCTGCTGTATTCAGCCACAGAGACTTTAGCATTTGTTTTTCCAGCCCAGACTAGTCTTTCTTGACTAATCCAGGTAGGTGGCCAATAACTCATGGAATTGCATGAAAAGCCTAGATACCTATGGTTGCATCTTCTACAATGATATGATTTATTTGCAACTTCCATTTTCTTACGTGATATAACCTCTTTTAGACTTTAAGAATTCTAAAGGAGAAAGTACAACGTGTCATTAAACTCTACAGGAACCATGAATACAACTGGGCAGAAGCCGTCACCCAATTCTAGTGTGCTGTTACTTAGCCTGGGAAGCAGTAAGGCCATTTGGAAAGCAATGAATATCCCCAGCAGATGGGAAGGTCCCATATCTCACCCAGAAGTTGCTGTTCCTTTGACACCTTAGGGAAATTTACAACCCCAGTGGCTCGCCTTCTCCACCTTGGCACATCGCTAATTTTACTTAATTGGGCTCTAGGGAGGACAAGCAGACACCAGTTGACTCGATGACTTTTCACTCTCTATGTAAAAATTTTGCGTTGTTTATGTGCGATTGACAACATAGTATATTTATTAGAGATGTGCATTTATTTTATATACAAACATTGTGATCACATACATGCAACATTGACAGATTATTTCCAGGAACCTTAAGAAAAAAATTCAGAAGACAATAGGTGTTTCACACTGACCTTGTCTTTTGCTGGTTTGATCTCTGAGAATAGTTTGCCATTATGGACAGAAAATTTTTGGCTAAACCTTAGGCAAGGTATTTCTCCTCTCTGCACATTCATTTCCTTCTCTGGAAAGTAAGGATAATACTTACTCTTTAGGTTGTGTGGGGATCGGAGAGGATGTTTGTAAAGGATCCAGCTCACTCACGGGCAGTTGGTAGGTATTTCATAAACAATAATTGGTAATAAGTATGCACTATACTCAGAACATTGCTGTTTAAAAATATATGTCTTTAAATTTTAGTTGACCCTCACAATGACTCTTTGAGGTAGGTTTTATTATTTTTATTTTGCAGCAGAAGAAAGTGAGGCTCAGAGAGGGCACAGTAACTTGTGCAAGATCACAGACCTGGAAGTGGTATAGCCGGAACTGAACCTGACTCTTGTCTGGGTACTGTAGCTTGGAGGGACCCTGCTGGGTTAAGAACAGAGCTGGGAAGAAAACAGCCTGGGGTCATTAGTACAGTGCCTGGCAGAAAGTAGGAGCTCAACAAATGGTCGTGATCACTGTATGATAGGTACCAGTGAGCATTCATTATGTCTCCCAGTTTATCTATTTCAAAGTGATTCTTCATCAGGGACCCTTTATCTTTATCCAAGTGGCTTCTACAGAAAAGCTGATATGTTGTTCGAACCATGCTATGAAAACCACTATGGAAAATCAAAGCACTTGAATAAAAGGAATGAATTACTGGACATTATCCTGTTGTATACACTTAGCTTGTATATATTCACCCAGTGCACCAGAAGGCCATTCTCTGTATATTAAGATGTTAGAAATAAAATATGGCTCTTCTCTGGGGTATAATAAAAGAACCAGAGGTTTGTACCTTAAAGTTACAATGTATCACATCTCACATGCCTCTATTCCTCCCAGATGCTAGAGAGCCAAGATGCTGGCTTAGTTCAGGATGGAGAGTAATTGTGCATGTCAATATTTATCCTATCCCAACACTCAAATTAGCTCCTCTAATAATCAAGCTGAAAAACACACCCCCCTTGTAACCTGCTCTCCTGGATACAGCATTCTTCTGATATAGTTATTCATTTCAATTAATGTGAAAGCAGAGGGGGTCGAGCTGCCCATCCATTTGGCAAGGGATTTGGGAATAGGATCAAAGTTGGTTTTATTTCAATAGGGTCCCTAGTGAGCTGTTAATTACTTGGGTTTCAAATCTGATGGCATTTGAAATAGAATATTGAATTACACCTGTGTTTGGGGGTCAGTTTATCTTCTGATATGAAGGTAGATTTGTGGCAGGAAGGAACAGGAGGAAATGAAGTTAGTTTTCTTCCTGTGTTTGATGGGGAAAGGTCTTTGTTGCTGAAATATTCCTCAGGGCTTTGCATACTGGGTTAAACCAATAGGGAAACTTATGTTTCAGGATTTTCGAGTAAGAGCAGACCTCCAATTATTTCTCAAGCAGATTAAAAAATGTAATCTTAGACTTGTTAATATGAAATATGACTTGCATACTTACGTAATTTTTTTATTTTTTTTTATTTTTTATTTTTTGGTTTCGAGTCCTTAAGGTGAACTGAAACCCAGTTTGGTGGAAAACTGAAAGTGGAATTAACACTTCTGACGTTACTATTCTGATATTTGTCTCCAATGTTTAGATTTTAAATTTATTGGAGATAAACATTTTGTTTGTTTGCCAATTTACACTTGTCAGAGGGAGATATCTTATTTTGGACTATTTCACTTGCTCGTTGATCTCCAGACACGCCCACGTCCTTTCTGTCCCAGAGGCTCCCCAGGCCCTTCCCAGCCTCAAGGTGCTTGCTGTCTGCTCATCTGTCATCTCCTAGCTCTGCTGTCTCACTCTTCAGCTTTCAACTCAGATTTCACTTCCTCCCTGAGGCTTTCCCTCCCACTGGCTCTGCCTCATCACCCTACTTATTCCTGCAGAGCACTGATCACAATTTGCATGTATTTATTCATTTATTTGTCACAATATGTGTCTGTCTTGCCCATGAAGACAGGCAGGGACTTGGGCTGTCTCCCATATTCCTGTATGTTCAGCCCTTAGAACCATGCCTGGTACATTGTGAGCATCGCATATTGCTTTAGTGAATGAACGAACAAACAAACAGATGACTGAACATTCTATGGCTAAACTTTCCCTTGTCGCAGAGCACTGATCAAACCATTTGGAGAAGATAACATTCAGGTTCAGCCCTTATAATTTGAAATATAATTTTATGACACTGAACAGTAACTGAAAACCTGTAACTAAGCTGAAACTGTGTGTATAAAGTCCACCATTTTGGCTGAAGAGCCTTCTGACAACACCGTGTGTTTGGGAGCTGAGCTGTTAGTATGATAAAACTCCTTCTGAGTTTCACTCTTGGTGCAGATCTTTGTGTCTACATTCTTGTGGGTCTCTCCTCTTGTCTTCCGTCTCCCTTTTTTTATAGACTGTTTTTTGCTTTTATTTCTGCCTCACAAAAACTGCTGACAATTTTCTATGTGTTAGCTAAGAAAGTCACAAGAACTATTACTAATAAAACTGATGGCAACAAAATAAAACTGAAAACAACTAAAACAACTCATGGTAGAATTTCTTACTGGCTGAAAAACTGATGGTAAAATTAAGTCTTCTTGACAAAATTGAGATGTGCAAAATTTGATCTAGGAAAATTGAACTTTCTGGAAATAAAGAAAACTCAAAATGGCAGAAGCCATAACTGTTAAAATTTGATATGGCTTAAAAAACCTGATTTTAAAAATACTTTTATAAAATTTCAAAGGAGAAGGGTTGATGCTGACCAAATAGTACCAGTAAAATGAAAATGATGACAAGATAAAAGCATTTACATTATTTCATCAAGAGAAGGTAAAGCTGAAGGAAACTCAATCAATAAATCTTAAAGTACAGGAAAGGCTATTTATTGTACTGGAAAATGGACAGCTGTTCTCCGTTTCCATTGACAAAAAGGAAGGTCTGAGAATGCAGCAGGGGACGGAGAAAGAACTTGTCCAAAGGGGGCTGAGAGGCCCTGAAATGCAGGACCACAACTTGGGGGATGGGGGAATGTGGAGGTATGTGTATGTGTTTGTAGGGGGGTGTTGGGAGCCCTCTCAGAAGTTTCTGGAAGAAAGTGTAGTATAGTAGAGATCATCATTCAGAGGTGGTTTAAGTGCATTCCTTTCTGACTGAAGACACAAAGCTGAATTAGGAGTTTTTGCCTTCCCAAGGACTCCTTTAGGCTCATATTTCTATGATTCTATGACATTTTTAAAATTCAGTTTTGCTCCCATGGTAAGAAAGTGAAATTATGCTATTTGGAAAATGAAATAATGAAACTTTGTTGAGAAGTTGCTTTACATTTTAGTATTAAAACTTTAGGTTTGTTTAAATGTTTTTAAAATTGTTGTATTCCTATGACTTACGACTCTAATATCCTTTAGGAGTTAGTTTTGTATATGTAGAATTCTGTGAATAAAATGGTCACTGTGATGACTATTAAGGATCATTGATTTAAATTGGGAATAACAGAAGTTTTCGCTCCAAAGGGGAAAGAATCTAAAGATTGAGTCCTGTAAAAATGATCCTTTATGATAGCAAAAATCTAATTATAGGTTTTTTGAGAGAAAACATACAGGCCATATAAATGAAGAATCTTTGGTGTGAGCTATATATACATATATATGAAAAATGAAGAATATCATATGACTGTGATTTCTCTGGCTATAAGTCTGTGACAAAGGGATGTACTATGAAAGTGGGATAGGAGATTGAATGGGAAAGGAGCTCCCCCGAAGCATCCCGGAGCACAAGAAGTGACTCTGATGAAGACAGGAAAAAGTTAGCGTGAATGGAAACAAGATGGTGACCATGAGTAGCAGGACATAGCTCTCGCTCTGATGACTGAGAGAGTTACTCTGCCTTCTCTGCTGCACTAGCATGTGGACCTCATGTGGGAGCAGTAACCGTGGGGAAGGGACCATAGCATCCAGGAAGAAAGAAGCAAAGATATCTAGTATGTGGAAGCAGGCCGGGAATTAAAGAGGAGCTGAGAGAGAATTCTAGGCTGTTGCCAAGTAATTGAGTTTGTTGAAATCCTGGGAAATGCTAGGAGACTGAATACAGCAGTGAGTGCACCCCAAGCTGACTTCTCAGAAAAGTAGTAATAAACCATCAGTGGCTGTGGATGAGGTTAATGCATTTTTTAGACCCAAGGGCCAGGAATTCTAAGGTGCTATTGGCTGGCCATCTCTTGGCCTAATGTTAGGTAAAGATTATATAGCATATTTTGTTGATATAACTTTGTAGTAAGAATATTTGTCTTGTGTTTCAAATACTCCAGGAGTGCAGGAGAGTGGAATATATGCCACCTGTTGACATACCATGAAGCAAAATACCTGCAGGAAATCATGAAGCTTTGCATGTATACAGTACCACACTAGGAAGGCAATGAATGTTTTTCTCTCTGCTTAGCTTAGAAAATAGTCACATATCTCATTTTTAAAATTATCAACTATTATGGGAATGGCTGGATTAAGCTATTAATGCTATTTTTTGAGGATTATAAATAACTGAAAAAACCCTGTGTGTGTATGTGTCACATGCACACAGGGTTTCTCTAGTTATTTTTATATATATGTATATACATACACACACACACATATACTTGTTTTTTCTTTCTACATGTTTCTATCAAATTTCCTATAGTGAGTAGTAATAAAATTGAGTTTATTTTTATGTTTTTAAAAATAAAATATGTATTGTTTTATTTTTAAAGTCATAACTGAGTGTATTATACTTTTTATTTAAGATTATTTAATTATCTAATATTACTTACTTAATAATACTGCTGTTTAGACCTCAGGGCCATAACCATGACTCTCATGTATCTGGTGAAGGATGCCTTTATATTGGCCAAAGTATCCAGAAAGGACAGCCTTGCAAGTCCAGACTTCTAACTGACAGTTTGTGCCACCGCATCTCTTTTTCTCAGTACTCTGAATAATTAACATTTGATCTGCAAGCAAAAATAGAGAATTGACCTTAAACAAGATGTTTTAGTACTGTATATTCTTCTGTTAATTATGGGCCTAACAGAGGCCTGGATGTTCAAGCCAATTTTGAACACCATTTGGAAAGTGGGTTGCTAAAAGTTTAGTTTATTATAAACAGATGTGAATTTCTAGGCTATTTACACTGGTTAGATGAAGTTGTTTTATCTGTATTTCTTGCTGAGTAGACTTTTTAAAATCTTCATATGTAAATTGTTTAAAGATAGGTTTTGTTGCATATGAAAAACATTGTTGACAAGTAAATCTAATATCAATAGGATTATAGGCTATGAATATTTATGACAACCAAACAGCCTTATATGGAGTTCCTATTGTCTCCTGCAGCACTTTACTCTCTGGGAAATTTCAGCATGGAAGGAAAGAAAGTTTTACCGCCAATTTGTGCCTGAAACACAAGATGAACAGACGTCTGCTGCATTAAAAAAGGACATAGGCATGCATTAAATCCCGTATGTCTTACTTTTTAATGATGCAATTGTGAATTATGTTCTTGTTGCATTTGTAATTAGAAGCTGCAGCAGATGGTGAAGACTTATTTTAAAGTGATGTGTCTATTAAAATAAGCCACACTGCCAAATGATTGTTCACTGTAACGGCGTCTTTACACCCCTGAAACACTCTGATTCTTTGTTGATGTGAGGTTGATTACCACAGCTGATTACATATGTGCACATATTTGCTCGAAAATGTATCAGGGATATTTGATATGTGCAATACTTTATTTTAAAGTGTGTGTTATCACAATTATAGATAATGAACCTTTCAATGAATTATTCAGTCACACCATCTACAAAGGGAATGCACTGATTTCCCTTTTCAATAAAATTAGGCATGAATCTTTCTAAACTATTGAGGCTGATTCTCCCCACACAGTGGGAGAAGCATTGAATGGAGAGTGGGGAGTTTCTGAGTATTGAAAGATTCTTTTCTAAACATTCTTGAAAAGAGCAGGTTTTTTAGGGTGAGCTTGGTCCGTGGATAATGATTGTGTCTCCAGCTCAAAGTGAATAAGGCAAAAATGCCAGGCAAAAATGGAGTAAGTAAATTGATGTTAAGTATTAGGATGGGTTAGTCTGTGATAACAAACAACACCTACACCTCACTGACTTAAAATAACAAGGATTCCTTTCTCTCTCTATGCATCTATCATGGATCATAACTGGGACTCTGCTCATCAGAGACCACAAGGGACCAGGCTGATGGAGGCTGCATCTCAACACAGGCTCCTGCAGTCACTTTGCCAATGGGAAAAGGATGTGGTGGCTTATATACCAGCTTTGGAAACTTTTTCTGGAAGAGTCGCAAGGCATTTCCACTCATATTTAATTGCCAGAGAAAGTCATGTGAATGTGATGAAACCTAACATTAAGAAGGCAGAGAAATGCAGTACTTTCTATGTGCTTGGAAACATTTGGTGAGCAACAGTCATGGCCACCTCGTGGTGTGATTTGCTGCAAGGCTGTGTGGCCTTTTCTCGCCGTTTACTCTAAGTAGTCCATTTTTAACATCCTCGTCTGGAAATACCATCCGATTGACTGTTTTATGTTTAGCAATGTATTTAAAGACTTTTAGAAAAAGGTGCATGTTACCTGGCGGGGCAGAGAAGTCCTCCAGTTTAACATTTGCCAAACTGTGTTCTCTCAAGAGGTGTTAATGCAGAACAAAGGATTCCATGGCCATCTGAGTCTGGGCATTTTGTGGTAAGCGAAGTTACACAAATTACTTCTTGGAGCCTTTAATATGTTAATGTGAGTATCCATAAGGCCACCACAGTGTGCAGTTTTTCTCAATTTCATAGAATCTGCTTTTCAGGGAGCTTCCTAAGGGCTGCTTTTCTGTGGGAACATGCTTTGGGCAATTCTGTTCAGGCCTCTCCCATTGGTGCTTGATTATCGGTTGGTTCATTTTAGCTTTCGGGTTGGTGAACACACTGAGGTGCTGGGAGGATGTGCCCCCTGGAGAACATATGGAAGCTCCATGCCACCACCCAGCATACCTCGCCCTGTGCAACTCTTCCATTTGGCTGTTCCTAAGTTGTATTCTTTATAATAAACTGCCAAACATTAACAAAGTATTTTCCTGAGTTCTGTGAGCCATTCTAACAAATTATTGAATCTGAGGAGGGGCCATGGGAACCCCCAATTTGTAACTGGTTGGTCAGATGTACAGGTGGCCCAGGACTTGTGATTGGTGTCTGAAGTGGGGGCAGTGTTATGGGACTGAGTCCCTTTAACTTGTGTGATCTGATGCTAAATTTAGGTAGGTAGTGTCTAGAATTCAGTTGAATTATTAGATACCCATTTGTTGCCTGGAGAATCAGAGAATTGGTTATTGGTGTTAGAAAATACTGCAGAACTGGTTTTGGTTATTATCTGGAAGGGACAGAGAGCTTCCATAGACATAACTTCTCCCCCGGTCCTCACCCTCTCCCTAGCCTGGAAAGCTAGGAACATGATTTTGATGGATGTGGGGACAGAGCGGAAATTTTGTGATAGAAAAATGCATGTGTCCTTTGAAGATGTGACCCAGCATGACAGGGCTGAGCTAGGACTGGCAGTTCTAGGGTAAGGGTTCTGAACCAGGATTCTATACCCCAGAGACAATTATAATACTTTTCTACCTTTAAATAATTTATACACATGAAACACTTGGAACCAGGCACATAGTAAATACTAGGTAAGTATTTGTTATTATTGGGCTACTAAAATAATAACAATGATAAAAATAACTAACAATTTTGAATATTTTATTCTAAACACCATGCTAGGCTTATGGATTATCTTAGTTGGTCCTTAAAAATACTCTATCAGAAGTGGCTACTACTATTTTGCCCATTTTATAGATGAGAATACTCAGGTTCAGATAGATTAACATATTTGTTCAAAGACACACAGCTAATAAGAAGCAAAGCTAGGATTAAATGAACCCAGGCAGTCTGACTATGTTCTTAACCATTCTGCCACTATAACAGTTATTCCTTACATTTGCTAGTGTTTTATGGTCTTTAAAGCACTTTCGTATAGACTATACCATTTGTTCTCCATAGCAACACTCTTAGTCAGAAGGCATGTTCTGCATTTTTAGGGATAAGGAAATTGAGTCTCAAAGAATTAGTTGAATCTTCTATTAATATTAAAAACAGGCATTTTGAATTCTGGCCCATTCTTTTTCTATATCTTATTTCTTCCCACTTTATTTTTCTCTAGCTCTCTTCCCTTTTCTCTGATTTTTTTTTCCCTCCCCTATCCCTCCATCCTACAATATGGATTTGCAGCCTGTGAACAATCATAGGAAATGATTTTGGGGTATAGTCACAAAAAAGGCCAGAGAAATATTAATAGAAATTGTAAATGATGTATCTGGTCACCTTAGCCCAAAATAGGTTAATGCAAAGGCCACTGCATTCCATTCAACTTAATAAAATCTTCACCCAATATATTCTGCATGTCGGGTCTTAGGGGCAGTCAAAGTGTGTCCCAAACACACATGCGCACCCCAACACCGACAAAAGACTGAACGATGCAGACTACACAAACCCTGTGAGAACTGCGTTGTGTAGGCTTGACACAGCTGTGGTCTCTGTGCTCGTGTCTCCTCTGTTCTTCAACACTTCCCCTTCCTCACACTTTCTTTCAGAAATAAAAGGAGAGGGGAAGAAAGATGGGGCCACAGGGAAATGGAACTGGGAAAAAGGAACCAGAAACCGTGGAAACGTGTGAAAAGCAAGTGTGACTGACTTGCATGGACACAGTGTGCTGAGTGGAATTTCAGCTTTTTTACCTGCACAGGCCCATCGTGACAGCACGCTGCAGGGACCGTTTGAAGCCGTACGGGAATGACTTCACCACATTCTTCCCGCAGATGAAGGGCATCTTGAGTGTGATGGAGAGCAGCTGTCTTTTTACTCAAATGACAACATGAAAGGGAGAGGCCTGGAATCTCGGCATGTGCCACCAACGTTTAATGCAAGGTTAAGTGGCAGCTGTTCCTGGTCCTTGGTCAGGAAACGTGCATGAGGGGCAGGGCAGCACCGGTGAGCACAGTAAAGCTGGAATAGTCTGGCAACTGAAGAGCTTGAATGCCTTACAGTTAGGGATACTCAGAGTTCTATCTTTTTACTTGAATAACAAAGCTGTTCTTTTGTAATAGACTGAGTTACCTAAACGTTGAAAAATTGTTTAAGGATCACAGCAGTCATATGATTTTGAAGAAGTGTTTTATCTGAGTTGATCAATGTTTGTAAAAAAATTGAGTTTCAATGCCTACGTTAGCATTGCATGCATTCTCCAGGTAGCTTCCTAGTCCGGGAGACACTTGGTGTAAGCAGATGGCTCTCTAGAAGTTAGCAAGGGTTCCCTGGGTGCTCCATAGGTGAATTCTCTCATAATATTAGTGTTTAGAATAATAATGGCTCTGTCTGCATTCCTGGAAGAAACGAATAACTTCAGATATTAAAACACCCCCATGCCTTCATGAATAGAAATAGAACAAGTGATCTATTATAAGTTGAAATATTGGGGTTGGTGGGGCTTTTATAAGACTGAGTTAGCCTTCTCACGGCCTGTATTCTTTGTCTATGGGCATTGTATTCTCCCTCTGTGGTTTCTCAGCTAATACGGAGAAGGCAATAGGATATAGCTGAATATAACATATTGAGTCTGGGATGTTTATTTTAATTCTGGCTTAGCCAATAGCACCATGTCACCTTGTGAAAATTGCTGAATATTTCTGATTTTGGTAACTCATCTGGAAAATGTGGAAGTTGGTGAGATAATCTCCAAGGTCCTGTCTGGCTTTAAAATTCTATGATGCTAGGAATATAGTTCGCCCATCAGTGAAAAGACACGGAGCTGACCTTGGAAATTGCTTCATGCCAATTAATCTCTTTCTTCCCTTTGGTGGCAAATGATCAGAAAATGGTTTCATCTTATAAATCACACACATTTCCTCGCAACTCCTCCTCCACCACCTTATAAAAACCAAGTGACCAAAATCCATCTGTGTCTGAGACAAGTGTTAATAAACAAATACCTCCATAAAGTTAACTCTTGAGTTGGAGGTTGTTGTTGTTACCTGCTTTAGCTCATTCCCAAGAGACTCAGGAGTATGAGGAGGAGATGGGTTTGAGAAGTTTTTTTTTTTTTTCTTTAACTTTTTTGATGCTTTTCAAAGCAGCCCTGCTAGGAAATCACTTTGATCAGCACACACAAAAAAGATCATTTTTGGCTATTCTTACATTGTAAAGCCCCCAGGGGTGCTCTGGCATCTGTAAGAATGAGAACTGCTGGCTGGGCACAGCCTCTGTCTGAGTTACCCTCGCCGTCCTTGTCCCTGTCCCCACCCCTTGCTTGTTTCCCATCCACTGAAGCTCTGAGCTGGATTCCAGTGGTCCCCTTCCCTGGCTCTGGTCCACTCTTGGACAGTTTCAAACCTGTCTGGGGTTTGAGTTGGTTTTGGTGGGATGCCAGCAATTTATTCCAATAGATGCACACACTTTTCTGTTTCTCTTCTGTGACAAAGGGGTCAGGCCAGAGTTACAGAATAAACAAATCTACAAGTGCAGCTCTCACTAATCTCAGAATCCTATTTACCACTGATCAGCCTTATTTTCTAGATGACTGTGGAACAAATTACAGGAATTAAACAGGATTTCTTTGCTCTTTACCTGGGGTGATTACATGTTCTTGATTTTCCCAAATTCTTAATATAATTTTTATTATCTAGAAAGATGATAGATGATTTGATAATGGGAAGATAAAGAGGACTTAATTTTATATCATTAGTATGCTTTTCTAGTGATACTTTTATATCAGTTTACAAATAGGAAAAACTCCTTTGTCAAACTGTGCCAACAGATTCTGGTTTCAGAAATTGGAGTCCCAGTCACTATAGTCCTATGTCACAATAGCACAGAAAAGAGATTCAAGTGGAGTTAAAAAAAAAAAGTCAAGACGTGTTGTGGTATAACAATGTGGTTTACATATTTCCCTCAGAACCAAATCAAGACCAAGAACAAAAACTCATTAACTTGGATTCACTCCTCACATTGGATTAGTGGCTGAAATTAAATGATGAGCTTGATTGTGTGTTGAGCTCAATACTAATTGGATTAACTTGTTTCTGTGTGTCCTTGATCTGCCCACTTATGCCCAGACACACAGGCAGGGCGTTCACGGGTTTATAGTGAGCTAAGCACAGGCAGTGCCCTGTGCTGGAGACTGAGGAAGTCTAGAGCACGTGAAATAGGTGGGCTCTCACTTGGCGGAGTGTGTGTGGGGTGCCTTAGCTGAGACACATGGTAATTACTGATAAAGACACAAGAGAACAACCCAATCCAACCTGGAGTCAGATGAATGGGCGGCCACTCAGGGGTGTTGGTTAAAGTTATGGTGGTAGAATGCGGTAGAAATTTCTGGAAAGGCTTCTTCCTTCTTCCACTCAAAGCAGGCTTTGTAATAAGAAGAAAGACTACAAGCAGAGCCATGGGGGCAGATTCAGGGAGACAAGGGTGAAGCCCAGACAGGAGCAGCCAGTTCGGCGTAGCTAAGCGGAGAACGTGAACTTGGATTTTGCAGGATGTGAGGGCCTTCAGGAAAGGGCAGAGGAAGATGAGGAAATCCTGTGAAGGAGACACACTCGAGGAGCTAAAATTAAGATCAAATTTAGGACTGGCTAAATGACCTCGGCTGAAAAGATGGAGCAAGGGTGGAGAAGATGGACAGCAGCTCTCCCAGCCCTGAGCAAAGTCAGCAAACTCGAAAAAATCGGACTCACATTGGTTCTTTTTCTTTTGCTTGCTCCTGGGTCTAGCTTTTAGTGTACAGTCCTACTTTCTGGTGCTAAAAATCTTAATTCCTCTCTTCCATTACGAAACCTTGCCTGGGGATTAGAGCCAGAGGCTAGAGGTTGGTCTCCACAAGGTGGGTTTGGGCGGCAGGTCAGAAATTGTGGCCGTGGGTCCGGCTGCCTTTTCACTTCCCCATGAGGACTATCAGACATCAGCGGACCGATTAGCCTGAATCAACTGCCAGTTCCCAGGGGCACAGCTGCCTGCATTGACTTGTTTGGGAAGACTTCCTTTGTGGCCAAGAAACCAATTCTCATACCTGAACCAAGTCATCTGACCCTCCCCCCAAGGGCATGTTTCACTCGTACTGACACAGGGAATGTGATTCTTGTCCTTTTGAGTAAATAGTTCTGTATAGTAGAGGGTGGGGCCAGATTAAAAAACAAAAGCCTGGGATTAGATTGTTTCTCTAGCACCTGCCTCCCCAGGGTGAGCTCACTGCTCATAAAGACACCCTTTCAGTCTGACCCACCTTCTCTGGAACACAGGGAGTGCTCACCATCCACTGTGCTCTTTTGCAGCTGGGAATTCACCTCTTTTGTCTACCAGTTAGGATCAGATGGAATCCCTTTAAGATCCCCAGATAAAACATGTATAGATATGTTAGTCGTTAACCTGCATTCAACTGAGGCACAATTTTCATTTCTAATTAGACCTGTTTGCTGGAGAAGTACAGATAACACCAACACGTAGTTTTTAATGCTGTTGGAGCTAGCCGCACGAGAGACCCTGTTTTCTACCTTATAGTTGGTTTTAAAATTCAAACTCTAAATGTGAACTACTTTTCTGTCTGATTCCTCTGGTGTAGGTTATTGTTATGCTAATTCAGGTGTATGTCTTCCCAGACCTTATAAGTATATAAATCTTGTGTTCTTTTGAACAAATTGGGTGGTTAATCCTTTAATCAGTTATTGAGAAATTGCTACAAGCGCAGAGAGCAGGCTGGACCTCTAAGCTCAGCAGTTTGAAGGTCATAATTGTTATTCATTTGGTGTTTCTCCTTTGTTTTCCCTTTTTTCCCCCTATTAAATAGGAAAGTTAGCTTAATCCTACAGCAAGCACATTCCTTGAAAGTGGGAAGGTGGAACCATAGGAGGAGAAAGAGGCTCTAATGATCCAAACAGTCCATAGAGCTGGTAACACAGCTCACAGGGCTCACGGAGCAGTTTCTCCCCTGCCCCTTCCGGTCTGTCCTCTATTTCCCTCTCCCCGTACTTCTCCTCTTGCTTGTTTTCTGAGAACAAATAACTCTCTCCAGTGGTCTGGCTCTCTTTGTCATTTAGCTTTTCTGTTTTCTTCACAAAGTATTTGTATGGATTCTCTGGACGACCTTTTGTTAGCATAAGTAAGCTATTTTTCCTTGATCTGTCCCTGAAAATGTCAGTTGAGACTCCATCCATTGCTCAGAAATAATAGTCAGATGAGATGCAAACGCATCATCATCGGTCGATAGTGATTTCTGACTGTGTTAGTGGGAGGAGGTTTATGCTCCTGTGAACAGCGAATGCGGACAGAAGTACCATGAGACGACTGGCCCTGGGATTCTCTTCGTGTGAGAGGCCCTGGTGTGAACTCTGTCGTACTTCGTGTTGATGACGGTCACTTGTCCTACCTCGTTTCTACAGAACAGTGTTCTGAATTGATTTATAAGGACCATGTCTGCCCTTGTGCAATTCCAACTGACTCATTTTATAGCCCCCTTTCTTCCCAGGCTTCATTCCATAGAGCCCAGGAAGGGCCTTTTTAGCGGTGCCTGTCCAGTGTTAGCTCCACGTGGAAATGGCATCAAGGGCTGTGGTTGCTAGAGTCTACCAGGACAAATGCAAATGAGGGGCAGAAATTGGAGGCAGTGATAGATCCTGACCTTAGAGAAGAAAAACATTCTTTGTAAAGAATGATTTTTAAATCTTTGTTACCCTGAGGGTTATTTTTCTTTTTTTAAAAAAGTTGCTCTTTAAAATCTGTTTAAAATCTAACGTGCCTCGCCTGATGTTCTTGCAGTGGCTCCTGTCTCTCACTCTGGGCAGCAACTGCTCTTCCTTTGCAGGACTTACGTTGAACTGATACCAGTGTTTATAGAACCGTGTGCTGGGCTTCATAAACTTATAATCCGGGAACAGTGCTTAGACAACAAAAAAAGAGGTTTCACATATTGGACAATTAAGTCAATTTCTTTAGGAATACAGACCTATAATTATGATGATAATCATAGTTAGCAGTTAGTGAGCATTTATGACATTTACTACTGCAGACGAGGCATTACTATCGCTCTTTTATAGGGAACATTGAGGCTCAGACTAGTTCAGCGAGCTGGTAATGACAGAGTAGGGATCCAAGCTCAGATCTCTTGGCCACAGTGATGGCTTCAGAGATGGGCACATGACACACGCCAGGCCAATAGAAGATTTTAGGGATAATTGGAAAGAGAAGCTTTCTTCTGGGAATCCCAAAAAGTGGATGTAAGCCTGAACTGTCTGTGATTAAACTCCTTAAGGGAACTTGTCTAACAATGAAGCCAAAGCAGAGGAAAGCACAAGAAATGAAAAAAATTGGATCTCTGAGGACATGATTTCAGCACCTGGATACAGCTATGCTTGAAGCCAACTGCTTCTGGAATATTTAGTTACATAAAACAATATATTCCTTTTTCATTTAATCCCCTTTGAGTGTTCTGTCTTAAAACTGAAAACAGAAAAGGTCTTCATGACTATTCTCTCTCTTTTGCCAAAATTTCTGAATTCCCCAAGAAATTTCTCTTACCCTTTTGTCACACCTGAAACCACCATCATTATTGCACCATCTCAATGCATAGTGGCTGCTTTTTAAATCCTATCTGTCCTTCACTAGACAGCAAAATTCTGCGGGGCAGGGATAATGACTCTGTGTGTGTGTGTGTTTGTGTGTGTGTGTGTGTGTGTGTGTGCTTTTAATTCCTGCCTGTAAGCCCAAATTGACTTCACAAATGCAAAGTAATCTTCAGGATGTAAACAAGAAATTCTTTAGGTAGCTTTAAGCATTAAGAAACAGATTCTCCAATCACCCTCCAATACAATAGGACTTTGCTTCTCAAACTGTAATATACAAACAAATCATCTGAGGCTCTTGTCAAAATGTACATTCTATTTCAGAAGGTCTGGGATGAAGCCAGACATTCTCATTCCTAATAAGCCCCTTGATACTCTGAGTAGTAAAATATTGGGAATATGTCATTAGATCTCTCCAGGAAGATGTCAGATCAGAATGTGTAGGAACATTCTGATAAATCTCCAACTTGTTAAGTGGTGAAGATGTATTTTTTAAGAGCTAATGTCAAACACTAACTTTATTCCAACAGACATTAATTTAATAAAATAAAACTTGGGGCACACAGAGCTATTGTTTTCTTAGCCAATCAATCAATGAATGTTGAATCAATGAATGCTGACACATTTTCCAAATGATCAATGCATGATGTTACAAATTGTGCATACATGAAAGATCCATTGAAAGTGCAAGAGACTTCCAAGAGTAAGTTTACTGATACAGTTTTAGATTCTTCACTGAAACTAGCCTTTAAGAAACTACCACTTGTAGAGTTTGGGTGTCACATCAAAGACCATCCACAATTATCTTAAAAGGCTAGTAACATACTTTTGCATTTTCCAACAACACATTGGTGTGAGGCTGGATTTTCCTCATATATGTTAATGAACTTGATGCAACTGTTTGCATGCAGAAGTGGATATGAAAATCCAGCTGATACTATTAAGGCAGACAATAAAGAGCTTTGCAAAAATGTAAAACAATACTGCTTTTCCTGCTCAATTAATAGTTTTGGAAAATATGTTTTTCATAAAAATATGGTATGTAGACATAGTGGCTTTATTCTTGTTTTTAAATGAACTAGTTCGTAAATGTTTAAACTTTTTTTTCAGTTTACGATTCTAATATGTTAAATATTGACATATATACACATAAAAAAAAGCTTTTAGGAGTCCTAAATAGTTTTTAAGAGTATAAAGGGATGTTGAGACCAAAACTTTTGAGAACTGCTGCTTTAGAGTAATTCATCTCTTTGGTTCCTACCCTAAATTTGCTGTACAAATGTCTAAAGTTGCTTAAGCATTGACAAAATTCCAGGCACTTTGTTGAGTGTTTTACATGGAGTTTAATTATTGTTAACCCTGGGAGGTGAGTACAGTTATTATTATATTATATTATTATTATTGTTCCCATTGAAAGTCAAGGAAACAGAAATTTAGATACTTGCCCAACATCTCACAGCTAGGAAGTAGTAAAGATTTGAACTTAGGCATCTGACTCCAGAAGTCCCACTTTTTTTTTTTTTTAATTTTAGAGACAGGGTCCCACTCTGTTGCCCAGGCTGGAGTGCAGCCTGGAACTCCTGGGCTCAAATGATCCTCCTGCCTCAGTCTCCCAACTAGCTGGGACTACAGGCATGTGCCACCAGGCCTGGCTAATTTTTCTTTCTCTTTCTTTCTTTCTTTCTTTCTTTCTTTCTTTCTTTCTTTCTTTCTTTCCTTTCCTTTCCTTTCCTTTCCTTTCCTTTCCTTTCCTTTCCTTTCCTTTCCTTTCCTTTCCTTTCCTTTCCTTTCCTTTCCTTTCCTTTCCTTTCCTTTCCTTTCCTTTTCTTTCTTTTTTCTTTTTTATGTAGAGACAGGGTCTGGCTATGTTGCTCAGGCTGGTCTCCAACTCCTGGGCTCAAGTGATCCTCCCACCTGAGCCTCCCAAAATGCTGGGATTACAAGTCTGAGCTACACCACCCAGCCCAGAAATCCCACTCTTAACGGCTTTACGACCCAACTCAGCTGAAAAAAGATTAAAGAAAAAGAAAAAGAGAAGAAAAAAGAATTTTTTTTCATAGCATACTCTACTTAGCAATGGTGTTATAGGTAGTGGATTGGGTTAGGCTCCTTTACCTGCTCCTACAAGGAGGACCACTTCAGTTTACCTGTGAGCTGAGGCTGACTCCACCTGCCCCGGGGCTGTAGCTTGGGAGAGGAAGATCCTAAATGTGTCTTAGTCCTTAAACCACAGGCACGGATCGGCTTAGCTCCCTGATTACGCAGCGGCCTTCTTCTGTGGTTCTTTCTCAGCAGTCTCCAAGTCTCTCCCAAATGTGTATTTCCCAGTTCTCCAGGGGATGCTCGGCTCGCGGTCTGCAGCTGAGCCGGAGTAAGTACCCCTGAGCACAGGGATTCCATCAAGTGTGCATGTGGCTGCAAAGCCAGGCACCACGAGTGGGCTCCAGCAAAGATGCATCTCATGGCCCAGAAACTTCATCAGGAGATGTTCTCTTCTGGGCTCTTCCAGAGCCACAGTGTCTCCCGCATGGGCTTACCAAGCAGGAGCCCCCTGGGTCATGCAGTAATGGACGATCACCTTATCACAACTGTTTCATGTTGTGAAGATGGAAGTCTGGAGATGCCTTCACTGGGGTCTCCGTTTGTGTAAAGGCAAGTGGCATTTTAAGGCACACCATCTGGAAAATTCTCTCATGATAACAGCACTGTAAATATTTATTTAAGCTTCCCCCACCCCTCACTGCCATTTCAGAAGCAATCAAATTGTTCAAGAGGCTAGATTTTTACACATAGTATATATAAAGAATACTGTGGGCAGTGAGAGTATCAACAACTTGGCCCTGCAATTTAACTCTTAGTAGGAATTACTTTCTTTGGGACTTAAATGGCATTTCAGGTCAGAAATAGTGATTTATGGTGCTTAACCAATTTGCCCAAAGTCATACAGGTAGTAAATGATTTTGGAATCAGACAGAACTTGGTTTAAATTCCAATCCTGATAGTAGTTATTTGTGTAATTTTTGCATGCTGCTTAATGTTGCTGGGCCTTGATTTCTCCATCTGTAAAATGGGGATAAGATTGTTGTGATACTTATATAAAATAAGGCATATAAAATTCTGGGCATGGTGTCTGGCACATAACATGTACTCAATAAATTTAGCTATAATGATTGTACTGTTACTTACTGTTTTACAACGCTTATCCGTTCTCATGACTATGCCTCTGCCTACCGACACCAGTGAACAGTAAGCTGTATTTAGTCACTGTCTACCATATGCTTGACATTTGGGGGTATTTAACAAGTGTTTGGATGATTGAATGATTGAACAAATGATGAGATCATGACATGGGAGATTTTTATCCATCAGTGAATTTAAGCATTTCTAAATCGGAATGCTTAAAAATACTGTTGAAATTATGAGGCTCAGCAATCACTGCTGAGTGTGAACAGTGAGAAACTAGGTTAAACAGGGTCCTTGGGCAGGAAGACAGCCAGAAGACAGAGTCTTTAACTCACCCACGAGGGCATCCATACACAAGTGTTTCTGATTCTGACTGATGGCAAACTCTTCCTGGAGGGCTGTTAAAATGGTTCTATATGTAGCTAACTTTTGAAGTAGGTGATTTGCAGGGAATTGGGGATTCTCTTTTACCTTTGAAAAATCTACCCCAAATTGTCTCAGTTTCTTTCCTTATAGAATGATTCCTTTGGATTTACTAGCATTTAGAGTAGTTAAAAAACAAACAAAGACCCAAACATGTGCATTTCTTTCTCTTTAACCACATTGGGAGGAAAAATATGTGCATGTGGTGGCCCTCTTCCATTAAGTCATTCAGGGACCCAGGTTAAGGGAGGTTTGCCAAATCAGCCTGGAGGTTATTTCCCTTCCAGTCAGCTGATTGAGAAAGGAATATGGAGAAAAGCTGCATGGGAGGTTTCTTAACAGCAGCACTTATCACTTTTGTCTGTATTTCTTTGTCCAGAACTCAGCCACATGACCATACCTGATTGCAAGGGACTCTGGGAAATGTAGTGCTTGGCTGGCACTTTCTAGTGATAACAGTGCGATATATGAGGAGGAACGTAAATATTTTGTGAACTGTGAACTGTCTTTGCCATACTTTTCAAGAAGATATTACCTCTGGGAAGGGTAGATTAGTATAAATTAGTTTGTCCCTGCCAGAGAAAGGAGATCCTCATTAGGTAGGTTTTATCCCAGAAAAGACTGGGGTAAAAGGTTCAGAGCTGAGCAGTCTAGGGTGTGGGAAAGATAGCTGGGGCAGGCCCATGTCCTGTAGTCCTGGACCCTTGGATGTGAGAAGTGGGGCTTCAGGAGAGGACAGGAGAAATGTAAGCTAGAGATGAAAAGTCAACTAAGTCACGCTTTGCCAAGGATACAAAATGGCTGCCCTCCTGAGGAGCAAAATGACGCTTGTGGGCGGCATTTGCAATAAAGCTCTTATAAGCCATTTGAGGGCTCTGGTTAGGTGCCTCGAGATGTGGAGAAAGAATTAGGACGTGTTTCCCCCATACTACTTCTACTCCTCCAAGAAGGAGACGCAGGCTCATTATGTCTCTAGGTGGATTTTATAGTTCTGGATTTGAGCCTAAAAGTTGCATGTGGTTTTCAAATACTCACTTTATCACACTCCATGATTACCTCCATTATGTATGGCTAACATTGAGTCTTTTCAGATTTAGTGGGGATATAAAAGGTTTAAATAAGACCAATATCAGATGTGTCTGGGATTCCATTTCTTGCATGCACACTGTAAATAAACGCTGATGAAAAATATTTTACTTCCAAATTCTGCCACCCCAAATCCTACAAATATGCACCTTAAAGCCCCATAATCCCATAAAAGCCTTTTTACTTGTAAATAACACTATCTTCTTTTCCATCTCAAATTTCTTCTCCTGTAATTACACAATATTTGGTTTCCCATTTTTAGGCAACTCAAATTAAAACTTATTTCATTTCATAATTACAAACATTCATTTTGAGTAAAGACTAATCTGACGGGAATTTGGTTCCAGTGATATTGTAACCCAGACTTGTAATAGCAAAGCAATCCATCTCCTGACTAATGTCTTGGAATCTTTTACAACTCTACCCCAGCTAAACATTTGCATTTGGAAAGTTTTATCCTTTTCCTTGAAATAATAATGCTTTATTAAGAGCACTGTGTGATTTGAATTTTTAAAAAATAATGATTTAAATCAAAGACTTCAAGATATAAAGAATTTAAAGGGTGAGCCATTCCACCGTCTTAGTTTTGGGTTATTTTATAACTCCCATGAGTTTTAGAGTGGAACATTGCTTGGAAAATGTTCATTATTAACCTAGTTTTCAACTGTTTTCCTGAAAAAGAAGAAAGAAAATATTCTTTGTCTGGGTATCATAATAGGTGACAATTTTGAAATATTAGATAAAGTGTATGTTATTGCTATTCTGAGTATGGATAGAATAGAAAAAGATCATGGCCGATTGACCATTTAGGAATAGTTAATATCTAAAAAACACATGGAGAACATGACAAATGGAGTGTTTGCTGGGTGGTCATTGTTTATCCATTGCAGTGTAAAAATCACTCCAAAACATAGTTGTTTTAAACAATGATTTATCATGATCTCTCATGAGTTCTGGGGGTTGGTGAGTTTAGTGGGGCAATTCTTGCTTGTTTGGGTCCCCCATGTGATTGTAGTGAGATGGTTGCTGATGCTGGGAACATCTGAAGGCTTCACTCCTCACCCATCATCTCTTAGGCTGGAACACCTGGGAGCTGGCTGAGCATGTCTCTCTCCAGTGGTCTCAACATGTGGCTAGCTTGGGCTTCTGTGCAGCTCAGAGGGCTCATGCTGTGAAGAAACGCAAGAAGTAATCTCACATGGCAGCTTGTTTTCCCCCAGAGCAGTGCTCTAAGAGATCAAGGCAGGGGCTGCAAGGCTTTTTCTGACTTTGCTTTGAAAATCCTCAAGGGTCACTTCTGCCTCATTCCATTGGTTTGTGAGTTATGGGGACAAGCTGGGTCCAGTGGGAGGTGATTATCCACAGTGGTGAACAGAGGGATGTGTGGCTCAGTGAAGAGCCATCTTTGGAGACTGTTGACCACGGTCATCGAGCAGTTGATTCGTTTTCCTACTCAGATCATTTTGATGGGTGAAATGACCACACTAAACCACATGAGTATATTTGGAAGGATTTGAAATTGGTAGGAGGAAAGGGAACTAAGGAAGGTTCTTTGTTAGGACTACCACACACTGTTACAATGACCTATGGGTGAATGTGTGTGTTTGTGTGTGTGTGTGTGCGTGTGTGTGTGTGTGTGTGTGTGTCCGGCCCTCGAACAATGTGAGAGTTACAGGTGCTGACCCGCTGGCTGTCAGAAATCTGCATATAACTTTTGACTTCCCAAAAACTTCACTAAAATGGCCCACTATTGACCAGACCCTTACCAATAACATAGTTGATTAACACATAAATAGACTAGTGTCTATATATATTTTATACATGCAAGACATACCTAACTTTTTCTTAATGTTTTTGGATATTTCTGGGCTATATGGTTTGTCTTTGAGTTTTTTCAAATTGTCACAAATTTCCAAAATATATTTAAATATATTTATTGAAAAAAGTCTTCAGATACGTGGATCCATACAGTTCAACCCCACATTGTTCAAGGGTTAATTGTAGTTTGATTTAGTCGTGGGTCAGGAGCAGAGAACTATTAAGCACCCACTCCAAACTAAGTTTTGTGCTACACATTTTAAGTATTTAATAACGTTCTTGGGAAGCTATTAGTTTAGTGGTCATAGTCAAATCCTCGGTGGCTTTGCTCCTCCCAAGGGTAAATCATTTAACTTTAGTGGGTCTCAGTTTTATCATGCATAGCATGTTTGAGGGGCTTTTTTCATGGAGAGAAGCACTCAGTTCTTTTTACACATTTTCAGTTCCCAATTTATTAGATTTATGAATTTATTAATCACTGAGTATTTTAAAAAGTATAAAAGCTTAACATTCCTCCAACTCTTTATATACTATTTATACAACAAAGAAATTAAAAGTTATGAATTTAACAAATTACATTTTCCCAAACATGTAAATAATGATCACTGGTTAAATCTAAGATTTCTAAATATTAATTAAAATTATGTCTAACTTATCATATTCTTGTACATGTTTTAAACTTGAGAAAGCAGACAACACTCATACAATATTAATGTGTTTGCAGTAGTAATCAGACACTTACACCAAAACCTGGAATAAAAATGGTAATATATCTATTTGTTTCTTCATTATCTCTATTCTTATTCTGTTTATTTTTCACCTGGCAGAATGATTTCATGCATTTTCTCATCTGGAGGTTCAGAGTGCCTTCTCAGAACTATTGAGGTTGTGGATACAGGTTAATGGTTTTTATTCCCCTGTCTTCACTCCCCATCAGAGCTCCTGGGTCCCTACTGCTATGGTTTGAATGTGTCCCCCAAAATTTATGTGTTGGAACTTAGTGGCCAATGTGATAGTATGAAGAGATGGAATCTTTAGGAGGTGATTAAGTCATGAGGGCAGAGCCCACAAATACGTGAGTTGGGCCCTTACAAAGGGCTTGCCGGGAGTGTGTTCCCTTACTGTCACTCTTTTTCCATGTGAGGACATCTGGATGGTGTATTTATGAGGAATCGACCTTCACCAGACAACAAACATGCTGGCACCTTGATCTTGGACTTCCCAGCCTCCATATCTGTGAGAAATAAATTTCTGGGGTTTATAAATTACCCAATCTGTGGTATTTTGTTGTAGCTGCACAAATGGACTAAGATACCTACTATAGTGCTATTTTTCTTCATAGCACTTTTTATCAACTGATATGCATATTCTGTTTATTTTAGTGTCTCTATATCCATGCATGAATGTAAGCTCTATGTGGACAGATTTTTTTTTTGGTCTATTTTGCTTGATGAGTTATGAGTTGTTCACTGCTATATTCTCGATGTTCAGAACGTTTCTTAAATGAACAGATGATGAATTTTGGAGCAGGATATCAATTAGCTTGTGTGACTCAAGTGTCTCTTCTGTACAGATTCTAAGTCAGTTGCCCATGTGGGCAGGCTCTGATCTAAGCCAGGTGTCATCCATTACATGGTGAACTGTTCAAATTATTGGCTTTGACAAAGATAATAGTTTTTTTTTTCCTTCTTGATCAAGAATTCCTCCTAAATCACACTGATTTATATTTTGGCTTTATAGAACCTGATGTAAGTCCATTTTAGAGCTACTTACTCTAAACTGGGGCCTAGCCTATGTCAGTCCCATCTAAAGCTTTGGGTAGGTTTGGTGACTTGAAACAGCAAAATTTTTTTCTCACTGACCATTAAGACCTATGATGTTAAAACCTACATCAAAAGGTTGGAAAGATTAGATGGAATAATCCACATACGGTGAAGAGAACAGTACCTGGCCCACATTAAACTCTCAATATTATTATTCTTATCAGTAACACTATTTTCAGTTCTCCTTGCTACAAGGGCCATTTGTTTACTCCACTGGTGTTTATGAGGAATTCCTTTGTCCAGTCTGAATGGCAGGATCTGTTACAAGGTATACCGGGATAAGTCCTTGACAGCAAGCTTGTCCATTGCATATTGCACCTATATGTGTGCCATATCGCTCATAATGAGCTGCTAAGCAAATATAGGGAACTGAATAATGAATGACTCCTAGAGTAGTAAAGAGTTTTCTGTTCCCAACTTACCCTTCCTCTCTGTACATATCCTTGGTCTACAGATTATATGAGTACAAATGCATAGGGGGCTAATATGTGTTGATCATACATTATGTGCCATGAATTTTGCTATTATTATATTTATTCCAGCCAACAGGCAACTGAGATGGGAGTTTTTATTTTTTTTAAGACATGCCTTTTTTTACATGCATTTTGTGGATATGAGAAATAAGGCTTAGAAAGGTGAAAAAACTATCCAAAAGTCACATAGCTAGCGAGCATCGGAATAAGGGTTAGAACTCACATATGACTGATTCCAAAATGACTGTTTTTTTTCCATTATACATTGTTTCAATGATAATGGTTTCTATACGACATGATAGTGGTTTCTTTGAATGTTCTCATAGGTTTGCCAGTTTAATTATCTTTTTATAGCATTCAATAAGAGTTATTTATTTAGCCTCTATTCAATTCTTATTGAGTAAATCTTCCAAACAAAAATTTGTGTGCACTGTGACCAGATACCTGATGCCAAATATATGGATGCAAATGGCATTTATTTTTTAAATGAAATGTAAAATGATTTAAATGTAATAACAGTTTGTTATGCTAACATATAATTATTCTAGTACTTCAGGAAGATAAAGTCCTAGAAATGGAATTACAAGTATATACATTTTAAAGTTAAATGTATATTGTAAAATTATCCTCTATAATGATAATTTACACCTCAAAGTGTTCTTGCTTTTATAGATGTTTTCAACTATTAAAGTTGTTCTAATAGTTTAGACAAATACTACTTTAAAGCCCATTAGTGCATTAATTTGTTAGCAATTTGCATTTCCCTGATGATTAATAATGTTGAGCATTTTTTAATATGTTTATTGGCCATTAGTCTATCTTCTTTTGAAAGATAGCTTCTGTTCTTGTCTTTTGCCCACTTTTTAAGGGGGAGTTGTTTTATTTTTTATTGCTGATTTTCTTGAGTTCTTTGTAGATTCTGGTTATTAGCCTTTTATTGGATGTATAGCATGCAAATATTTTCTCCCATTCTGTAGGATGTCTATTTGCTCTGTTAATTGTTTCCTTGGATGTGCAGAAGATTTTTAATTTAATCAGGTCCCATTCATTTATTTTTGTCATTGATGTGATTGCCTTTGGGGATTTCTTCATAAATTCTTTGCCTAGGCTGATATCAAGAATAGTTTTTCCAACATTTTCTTCTAGAATTTTTATGGTTTCATGTCTTGGGTTTAAGTTCATTATTCATCTTGAATTAATGTTTGTGAGTGGTGAGAGATATGGATCCTGTTTCAATCTTCTACATGTAGCTATCCAATTGTCCCAGCACCATTTATTAAATAGGGATTGTTTTCCCCTCTGCTTTATTAAAGATCAGATGGAAATATGTGGATGGTTTTATACTTGGGTTCTCTGTTCTATTCCATTGGTCTATGTCTCCATTTTTGTGCCAGTACCATGCTGTTTTGGTTACTATAACCTTGCAGTATAGCTTAAAGTCTAGTAGAGTGATGCCTCCAGATTTGTTCCTTTTGCTTAAGGTTGCTTTGGCTGTTTGGGCTCTTTTTGGGTTGCAAATGAAGTATAGAATTATTTTTTCTAGATCTGCAAAAAATGACATTGGTATTTTGATAGTGATTGCATTGAATCTGTAAATCACTTTGAGTAGCACAGACATTTTAACAATGTTGATTCTGCTGATCCATGAACATATGTTTTTACATTTGTTTATATCCTCTGTGATTTCCTTCCTCAGTGATTTGTAGTTCTCCTTGCAGAGGTCTTTCACCTTCTTGGTTAAATATATTCCAAGGTATTTATTTTGTTTGTTGCTATTGCGAAATGTATTGGGTCTTTGATTTGGTTCTCTGCTTGACTGTTGTTGGTGTATAGAAATGCTTCTGATAGACCAATGGCCAATAAACATATGAAAAAATGCTCAATGCCACTAATCATCAGGGAAATACAAATCTAAATCACAATGAGATATCACCTAACCCTGGTGAGAATGGATTTTATGAAAAAGTTCCAAAACAATAGGGTGTGGATGCAGAGAGAAAGAAATACTTATACCCTGTTGGTGGGACTGCAAACTAGTACAACCTCTATGGAAAACAATATGGGGATTCCTCAAAGAACTAAAAGTAGACCTACCATTTGATCCAGCAATCTCACTACTGGGTATTTACCTAAAGGAAAAAAAATCATTTCATCAAAAAGACACTTACACTAGAATGTTTACTGCAGCACAATTCGCAATCACAAAGATGTGAAATCAACCCAAGTGCTCATCAGTTCACTAGTGGATTAATAAAATGTCATGTATGTATACCATGGAATACTACCCAGCTATAGAAAAATGAATTAATACCTTTTGTAACAATCTGGATGGAACTGGAGACCAGTCTCCTAAGTGAAGTTATCGCAAGAATGGAAAAACAAACACCACATATATTCACTATGAAATTGGAACTAACTGAGCAGTACTCATATGCACAAGAGGAAGTAAAATTCAATGAAAATCAAACAGTTGGGAGAGGAGGAGGAGGATGGGTGAAATCATACCTAACAAGTACAGTGAACACCATCTGGGAGATGGGCACACTTACAACTTTGTCTCAATCAGTACAAAAGCAATCCATGTAACAAAAACATTTGTACCCCTGTAATATTCTGAAATTAAAAATAATGTTCACGATATTGTGTCTTTTTTTATTAGCTATACAATTTCATGTGTTCTGTGAACTCTTGTTCATATTTTTTGATCATCTTTATATTGTGTTGTTTTTTTCCTTATTCATTTGTAAGGAATTTTATTATATTAGAGATATTAACCCTGACCATTATATATGTTATAAATATTTTTCACATATTCTATCATTTGTCTTTCAACTTTGACCACAAAATCCATTTTCCTAGCAAGTATTTTGTAAATGTCATCTCAAAAGAAAATATACTCTGTCATGAATGCTGTTCTAATAATAACAGTATTAAATAAATATTTGTTTAATGAATGAAATAATGGTCATAGAACTATTCATCTTCTGGGGAAAAAAAGACCTAACTCAGTATATGAGAGAGATAACCTTAGAAGACATCAATGTAAGTTTTCATTGGTCAAGACTATAATACTATACTATAAGCAACAATATAATTTTTGGAAAAATTTGCCTCAATGTAAAATGAAGGCAGGGATATTGTAGCCTGTAATAGCAGAATATGCTTAGATTCAGGATTTTATATATAAGGGAAAAAATAGAGTACAAAAAAAAAAAAATCCTCCCTTAGTGGCTCAAAAAAGCCCATTCCAGGAAAGGCCTCTTCTCTGCTACCATCCAAAGCTACAGGACAATCTCCTGTTGACGTGTGCACTGGTCTCCCCAACCCTTGTTTTTCATTTGTCATGTTGACCTGAAAAGTAATTACTAAGCAGTTTGTTTGAGATAGTATCAACATGGCAGTGTAAAAAGTCTGGACTCTACTACTTATTATCTGTATGGACTTGAGTATTTTACTTTACTCTTTAGCTCAGTTTCCTCCTCTGTAAAATGAGACTAAGAATGCCTACTCACAGGGCAGTTGTGAAGATTAATGTGAGCTAAGACACGTGAAACTATTTTAAAACCCATACATTGCTATAAATCACAAGTTGTTTGCTATGACAACACATTCGTAACATCATTTTTGAATAATGAATAAATTAATCAATTCAGTTACCTTTTACTGAGGAAATGAAGCATGGGGAAAAAAGAAGACATGAGTTCTGCTTTAACAGGCCTTAAAAATCTAATAATTATAATTACCATTTATAGAGCACCACAGAGTTTGGAAGTGCTTTTACCCTCTATATTATTTATTCATTCATTTGTTCAACCATGGAACTACAATGGTGATAAATCAGACAGCACAAAGTACACAGAAGAGTAAATAAATATGTATGAGTTACAATACTTGCTGTGAAGCAGTTGAGCTTGGGGTAGGATGGAGAATGACAGGAATGAGCACAGAGAGTACATTTTAGGAGGTAGTTGGAGAATGTTTGTCTGAGGCATAGTCAAGCTGAGACCTAAAAGACAGGCAGGACTTGGCTACGTACAGAAGTAGGAAGAATGTCCCAAGCAGAAGATTCAGCATGCTAATAGGTCCTGTAGTAGGAAAAAAACCAGAAAGCTCTGGGTTCAAACCCAGGGTGGAGAGGCAGCATGGGGCTGGATCAGAGAGGGCTATTTAGGTCACGCTAAGGAGTATGGATTTTACTCTAAGTGCAATGCAAAGCCACTGGATGCTTTTAAACCAGAGAATTTCTAAATGATGAGAATATCACTTTACTGCTCAGAGGAGAATGGATTGGGAGGGGTAAGAATGGAAATGAGAAAACCACTAAAGAGGCTGTTGCATTAGTCAGGAGAAAGAGAATCTTTATTTAATTATGACCAATGGAATTTGTTAGGTATAAGAGCAGACACGTAAACTCCAGCCTAACTCCATCTCATCCCTGGGGTCTCAGAGGTTTGGAGGAGGAGATGTTATTTGATCCAGTTCTGGGATGGCAGTGCTCTTCATTTCAGCAACTTTGAGAGTTGAATTAAAATGATCATGGGAAACTCGTCATCATAGTGCAGATTTATGTCAGCTGACCTGTTACAGATGTATCCATGTCAAACATCTACAGTTTTGGATTCCTTATTAGTTTACTAGGGCTGCCATAGCAAAGTACCACAGACTAACTTAAACAACAGAAATTTATTTTCTCACAATTCTAGAGGCTAGAAGTCTAAGATCGAGGTGTCAGTGGGATTGGTTTCTTCCAAGGTGTCACCCCTTGACTTGCAGATGGCCGTATTCTCCCTGTGTCTTCATGTGGTCTTCCCTCTGTGTGTGTCTGTGCCCTAATCTCTTCTTAAAAGGACATAAGTCATATTGGATCAGTGCCCCCACTAAGTACCTATTTAAAGACCCTATCGCCAAATACATCCTGAGGTACTGGGGATTAGGACTCAACATAAAAATTTTGGGGAGACACAATTCAGCCTATAAAAAATTTTGAGAGAAAATGTTTTTGAGGAACCAAACATGATAATGAAAGTCAGGATATAGTTAAGTTATTTCTGGTGTGTGCTGAAATAGTTACATTTCTCCTAAGTCTTTAAGAAAAAGCTGTGGTTTCCTTTTATAATTAGTGCCCACTGTGAGGATTTAAATACCTCCTCATAGGATCTTTTAGCACATTCACTAAGCCTTTGTTAGACCATCAGGCTACCTCTTGTTAATATTCATGTGATTTGTGCTCTTTTTCTTTAAGGGTAATATGTGAACTTCTCTTCACCTAGGTAAATTTAGGGGAAAAATGTGATGAAAACAAACATGAGCTGTTGTTGACACTATGCATTTTGCAGGTATGTGCTTTCCCCACTTTGTGCTGGCCAGTTGAAGGAATCAAGTTCTGTGCACATTTTGTAGCTGCTGAAGTAACCAGGGACCAAGCCACAAGTTTTCCAAGAGGGATTATCACCTCCCTTCCTGGATACAGCTCGAGCACATGAAAAGAAGACATTGCGGGGAAGAGGGGATCACTGAGAGGAGGAATCCAGGTGGGTGGAGGACAGCGGAAGTTCAGTAGTCCTCCTGTGGGCACTGCTAGATCCAGGCCTACGTGCTCACGGACAGGTTAGCAGTTTGGGTTTTTCTTTCCTTGGCTGTGTAGAGAGATTTATTGCTAAATGGAATTCAGTTGGTTTTCCATATTAATGTGTCTCATGCAAATTTTGGATGAGCTAGTTATAAGGCTGTGAGAGTAACCAGGTCCGTGAGTGTTTACCAGCCCGTGTATAACATGAAGTTGTAGCCCTTACAAAAACTTTCTGTCTCCCGCATGAATTACCATGATCGGAACCCAGAAAGACTACTGGCATCTTCAGGAATCAAATTCTGAAGTGAGAGAGTTGGGTTTTTTTCTTCTGGATGTTGGCATTGGGCCATAACCTGTGGTGTTAGGGGAGACCACAGGTGAACAAGGCCTTGCGATTTCCCCAGGGATCTGTCATCTGGTTACTTACAAAGTCGCTGGGGCCTTTGGCGTCTATCACCCCAGACGAAGCAGGGAGAGAACAAGCTTTGGACTCAGATGTTGTCTGGACACTGTTAATTATATGACCTCTCTGAGCCTCAGTTTCTATGCTTGAAAACAGGAATAATAACTCTTAAATGGCTTGGGTCATAGGGGAAGCTTAGTAAATACTTGGGGACTATAAGCTGCATGTGTGAACTTGCACAAGTTTCTTAACTTCTCTGAGCCTCAGTGTCCTTATCTATAAAATAGGAATAGAAACAAATGACAACATTGCAGAGGTGTTGGAGGCTTAAATAAAAAGAATGCATTTAGAGTACTTAGCACAGTTGTGGGCACATGTAAATACTCAATGACAGGTAGTTATTATTCTTGTTGTAATTAATATTATTTCTAATGTATTGTAAATAAAAACCCTTAAGACAATGTCTAGCATAGAGTAATGCTCAGTAAGGGGTAGTAATGGTTATTTTTCTTATTTTTATTGTTATGAGAACCCTTTAAAACTAACATAAATCTTCCACCCAGCCCTGTACCTATAAAGGAGCCTAACATAACCAAGCCCCAAGCTGCTGACACCCAATAAAAACGAGGCCCCAATGCCAGCAGTTGTCTTGGACTCACTTATATTCACGCTCCCTTCTGCTCCTCCATATTTGCTCTGTTCCTTGCCTTCTGGCTTCTGATTTCTCAGCTCAGCCTTACGTTCCCAGCTATGTGTTCATCCCTAAGGAACAGATCAGACAGCCAGCTGGATCCTGGGGACTCTCTGTACGTGGCTCACTTTATCCTCTGACTCCCATAGACTTCTGCCTTTCCCCCGGCCTCTGCTGGGTTCTGAGGTCCCCAAGGGAGGGATTGGACAAAATTTAGCCACAGTCTAGGTTTGGTCATTAGCAAATCCTGATCCATCAAATTGTTTTCTTATTTATTATTTCAAAAAATCTTTTCAATACCAAATTCCATCTTGTGTATGAAATTCTACTCTTTAGATGATGTTTTCTTCCTCTCTGCTAGTTTATTTGGCTTCTAAGAGGATTCTAAGATCAGTTCACCTTGTCCCGGTGGTGAGAAAGCTGCCAGCTGTCTCCTACTCACAGTATTAGCAATATTCTGTGCATTCGGACTCTGTCGCTCTAGGGCACATATTTTTATGAAGATTACTTTACAAGGATGCCTTAGTCCATACGGTATTGCTATAACAGAATACCATAGATGGGGTAATTTATAAAGAAAAGAAATTTATTTTTCATAGTTCTGGAAGCTGGGAAGAACAACATCAAGGTACCAGCATCTGGCGAGGGCCTTGCTGTGTTGTCCCGTGGTGCAAGATGGAAGGACAAAAGAGCAAGTGAGAGAGCAAGCGGGGGCCAAACTCGCTCTTGTCAGGAGCCTGCTCATGAGATAACTAAGCTGCTCTGTGACAATGACATTAACTCTGCCTTCGTGATGTAATCACCTCTTAAAGGTGGCCCCTCCCAACACTGGCTATTGGGGGTTAAGGGTTAAGTTTTCAACACATGAACTTTGAGGAACACGCTCAAACCACAGCATTGGGCCTGGCCCAGCAGTTAGGACGATCATTAGTCTGATAGGCAGAGTGCACTGAAACACATTTGGCAAAACTGCCTGGGTCTATGCCAAAATGTCTACAGAGGAGAGACCACAGATCTTGCCAAAGCCCTGAATCCTAATGCTGGCATGTGAATTCTGCTAGTTACAGAGTTTCAGCTGGCCCTAATTTTAATTAAAAGTTTGATTGTACAGTTACTTGCTTGATGCCTAAGCTACTTACCAGTCTGAGTTCTATAGACTTCCATAACCTACTACCAAAGGCTATTTAATACAGGTTGAGTTTCCCTTACCTGAAATGCTTGGGACCAGAAGTGTTCTAGATTTTGGATGTTTTATATATTTATATATGTGTTTATAATATTTGCATTATACTTACCAGTTGAACATCCCTAATCCAAAAATCTGAAACCCTAAATGCTCCAGTGAGCATTTCCTTTGAGCATCAAGTCGGTGATCGACAAGTTTCAGATGTTAGAGCATTTCGAATTTCAGATTTCCAGATTTGGGATACTCATCGTGCATATAAACTTCAGCAAATCCATATCAAAACGAGCTCCGTAAATGAATATGCAGCCTTCGCTTTCTAAACTGTGATCTTTCTGTCATGTAGAGGCTTCCTGATGACAATTAGTAAACTGTGGTCATGCTGTTTGTGTCTCTCAGGATCTGAACAGATTTTTATTCCATGCAGAGAAGTGGACAGGCAGAAAGCTTAAAAAGAAAATACACACCCACACTCCAGTAAAAACAACCCAACATTTGTTTCAGGGTCATTTTATCAGGCAAAAAGGCTGCCTTTTAGCTGCTTGGATGCTTTCTGAAACCTTTCAAGCTATGAGGAGAGTGATTCTGGTTTGTGTGGCTAAAACACTAGCGAGGATGATTGGTTTCATTAGCCAGGGAGGAGTGATAATATGCTGCAATACTTATCCAGTTATTGGGCACTTTATGTTAATAACTCATGATGGCTTGAATGTTTAGGTATATATTTCAAACTCAGTGTAAAATACCATGCCATTAAGAATTTAAACACATTCTAATTTAATTATGGCCAAGAGCTGGTTCAAGCAACGGCGTGTTTTTGTTGGCTAGTTTTAATATTGCAAATTTTGAATATAGAAAGATTTATTTTCTTTTACTCTTTGGTCTTTTTATTCTGGATTGTAAAAAACCTTAATCATTTAAAAGAGCACATATTTGGAAAATGAAGTGCAATTGAAGTTATGGAAAATTCTATTTTTCTTTAGCACTATTTTGTTTTCCACTTTGAAATGTGCCAAATTTTTTCCTGCCCATGATATATTGATTACTCACATGTTCTTTTTACCTTCTTTTTGTCCTTAAATGACTTTTCCATTCCTTGAGTGGCTACACTGTTGTCACATAATTTTTCTTCCATGGCCTAAAATGATAAAAAAAGAATCTACCAGTTGAAAATATATCAAAGAGATTATCATTTAATTACTATCCAAGTCAAGATGGAATATGACAAATTGAGATGATTTCCTGGTTCCTGACTTTTGGGAGCTCCTATGCAGTAACTTAGCCAGTCAGGAGGGAGGAGGAGTTTCCACAGGACAACTGACAACAAATATATATTTGTGTTCATGTATAAACGCAATCACAAAAGACTGTTTCTACCCTGTCCTACAGTTCCAGAATCCTTCTACACTCTTCAAGCTAACCACTTTTGGAGTCTTCAGATAATCAATATAACTAGACCTAGCTCATATAAAAATACTTTCAAAAATAAAGTGGAGGAGAAGAGGGTTTCCACTGAGCGATTTCCTGTGAATCTGAACACCCTGAATTTGTTGACCTTGACTCTTCAACTCGTAGGGATAAGCTCAGTTATCCGTGACATCTGGGGAACTGATGAAAGATATTAACTTAATGCTTGTGCATGTCTTGTATACCTGATGGCACCTTTTTAGAGCCAGTCCTCACTAATTTTCTGTCGTCTCCAACCATGGAGACCTTACTATCTCCAAATGCAAGAGGGAATAGGCTCCCTAAGTATAAAAATCTTGTGTCTTTGAGTCCTCTCTAACTTTCAGTTGGTAGAAAACAATGAAATGGTGGATCCCCAGGGTGGAACAGTGTGTCCCAATAATTTTGTATTATAATATTCAATTTGGAAAATATATAATATTTAACTTGCAAAAGTTACAAGGACACCAATCCAGTTTTCTTCTATAAACTACAAAATAAGAAAAATAATTGTTTGTTTAGGATTTGAAGACAAAAAAGTTATAAGGATTCAGTTATAGGTTTAGGGAGAGAGTGGAATTAGTTTCTTGGATTCATAATTACATATTTCAAAAGTTACATGGTTCTGAGGAATCTCTGGCCTTGCTGGTTTTGAATGGCAAGGAATCAGCCTGAGGAACTGTGAAACCAAAAGGACTGTTCCCTTAGGAAACAAGGACTCCTGTCTCTACAGTCTTTCTGCTTCCTCCTTTCAAATTTTTCCCTTTGCCTCACCTGCCACAGGGGGATTAGAACTGAGCACCAATGAATTATAGGAAAGATCTACACAATTTTGTCAAATCATCTTTCAAAAATTTAAAAGTAATGTGACAAACATACTAAATTTATATTTAAAAATTATTCACTGATATGTCTCCCTTCTCCATCAGGCTGTGAGAGTCCTTCAGAGGCAAACACTGTGAGGTGGTGCCTGGCATGGAACGAGATCACAATCGATATTGAATAAATTAATTAATAAACAACTTGGTTTTAAAGGAGTGATACATGAACCCAGTGAAACTGCCCACATATGAATTTACAATGCTGAGTGGAGGGAGGTTAGTACATACATGTCATGCAGGGTAGAGCCATGGCCAGACAAGGCATACCCTTATAGGATGTCAGTCATTATCTATATTTTAGCTATTTGTGTTGCTAATGTATAGGTTATCTTATTTTCTGTTTTTTTTTCTAGTTAGCTATTTATAAATATTTTTCCATGTGGCTTCAAAGCCCTAATGTTTTATATTTTTAATAGATGACTGCTATTCCATTGAGTTACTATAGGATAATTTTTATGCCGTGTTGAATTACTGGTGTGATATTTTTGAGTAAAGGGTAATGGACAGTGTGCTGACTCTTGCTGTTAATTGCCTTATTATGTTCAAAAGCCAGCCCAGATTTACATGGCAATCAGCATAGATGAGTGGACCAATTTTTAGTTCAACTTTACCAGCACACTCCCTCCCAGAAGCCACTTTCAAAATATTACCTCCCACATTGCACACTCCCTCACCACAAACACCCACAGCCATTTCCTGAGGCTTGTCTCTATAGGACACCAAAACATTCAGCGGTAAAAGCAAAATATTCCAAATGTGTCCCAGATGTCTGAATGTATGGCATAACTTGGCATCAAAATGATTGGAGTTTTCATTTTTCAACTAGATGCTTTGCTAACATGCAAACACAACCTTAAGATAGTAGGTAAATTTCTTTTTTCCCCCAAAGAGACTTAAATTCATAATGTATTTAATGAACACATACTATGTTCCAGGTACAGTATGGGGGATGCGGGAATGCAAAGCTGTAGTAAGTCATGGGGCCAATATGAAGAAGTTTATGCTTTTATGAAAAGTATGCATATTGCCCATTTGGGGCAAATCTCTTAGAGCAAATACCCATACTTTCAAGTGAGGAGATTATATTTCTTATACACTTCTTCAATTTGCAAATGAAATGTAACAATTACATTCCGGACAATGTGTCAATTACCTACCAAAACATTTTTCCCATGTTAGAGGACAGAACATGGAGACAGAGAAGGAGCACGTCTAAGCTCATGAGAAGAGAGCAAGACAGAAACGCACTGCCCTCCTCCCAGGGGCTCATCCTTCGCCCTCAGGCTGTGGGAATGTAGAGTCGTCTTGTTGCATAGACTTATCTCGAGGAGATACAGGGAAAATTGTACCCACCCAATCTTCCAGTCAGGAATGTCTTTCTGAGGTCTGATTGTTTCAGTAACACAATCTCAGTGGAAGAGGCAGACCTAGACTCAATCAATCAATCAATATGTATCCAGCCCCACTCTGAGGAAAGCATTACCCTAGGGGTAATACCCACGTCAGCACCTCCAGGACAATGCTTTAGGAAAGGCCTAGGGGGAATAATCTGACTTGAATATAGGACCTCCAAGTGAGAAGAGGCTTTAAGATTAAGTAGTCTATCATGCTTCTTTTCAGGTTGAAAACTCAGAGACTCAAAGGAAGAAAGGGGATTGGTTCAGGGTGACACAGCTTGTTGATGTCAAGGTGACAAACAAGGACCACAGTCCTTCCACCTCGTGGTCTCCTACACTTCTGTTTTCTTTTCCACCACCCAGTGCTCCATGTTCATTCTCTAGTGAGGAAGAGGCAGTACATGGAGGGGAAGAAGTGAATGATTATCTGGAGCTCATTCTATTGATTAAGGAGCCACCATTTCCCAGATTCCACTTTTGGGGTAGATTGCAAAGATGGCCACAGTTCTTTACCCCTTCCTGTATCCATACTATTTATTGTGCAACTTTGTGTCTTCTCCTATCAAGAGGCAAAATCTGTTGCCAGCCTTTGGAGTTTGGGCTGACCTTGAGACTGGCCTTGACTGATAGAGGTGACCAAAGCCAATTCTGAACCTAAGCCTCCAGAGGCTCGTGTGCTTCTGCACTCTTCCTGGAAACTCGCCACCACCTGGGGAGTAAGCCCGGGCAACCACGTGGCTGAGTCCCTATTATCATCCCAGATGACAGCTGGACAACTGCCAGGCCTGTGACTGAAGTTATCTTAGACCAGCTGCTCCCCAGCCCACCTGCCACCTGGCCGCAGACGTATGAGTGAGCCTAGGAGTCAGCCGTGTCTGCCCTAGGTCAGCTAAACTGCCCAGTCGGGTGATGGTAGGTGCTTACTCTTTTTAGCCAATGAGTTTCAGAGGGGGTTATTACTCAACAATAACAACAGAAATAACCATAATGGCATTTAGTTGTGTGATCCTGATTTTGCTCTGGATTCTGCATTACATGTTTCTCAGGTCTCTGCATTCTGAATAGCAGAAACTGTCTGGCACACATTTATCCTGGTACAGCCAACCTGGACTTATGCTGATCCCAGGGAAATCTTTCAAAACCTGCAGCACCAACATAGGTATTGCCCTGCTGTGGCATCCCTTGGGAAGAGGGTCATAGGAGGATGTGGATAGCAGAAGGGAAGGCTAAGAGAGTGCATGCACTTTCTGGTGCTCTGGTTCACTGAACATTTGCACAGGGCATCCCCCACGAACACCAAAGGTCTGGCCTACTTAATGTTAGAGATGCAGTCCGCTCTGGACCAAATTATGTGCCCCTCAAATTCATACATGGATGCCCTAATGTGGTGGTATTTGGAAATAGGGCCTTTGGGAGATAATTAGGTTTAGATGAGGTCATCAAGGTGGGGCCTTCATGATGGGATTAGTGCCCTTAAAAGAAGAGATACAAGAGAGCTTGCTGTCTCTCTCTTCCATGTGAGGACACAGTGAGAAGGCAGCCCTCTGCAAGCCGGGAAGAGAGACCTCACCAGGACATGACCATGCTGGCACCCCGATCTCATACTTGGAGCCTCCAGAACTGTGAGAAAATAAATGTCTATTGTTTAAGCCACCCAGAATAATACACAGGTGTTTCTAGTTAGACAGATGTTTGGAATTGCTTCAGGGGAAAATAATCTGAATGATTAAATGCATTTTTCACCCCAGATGTTTTGACAATGTGAAGAGGTAGTCAATATGTTCTTGTGGGAAGGCCCCAGGGCTGTCCCAGGGAGGAGTTTCTGGGTAAAGGGGGAAATTCTAGGAGAGGCCAGAGGAAGCTCCCTTCTTTCCCATGCCAGGGAAGCACATGTTTCTTTTTGGAAAGAGGATAATAGACCTCTACATGCAAACTTTTGGTCCATGGATATTTAGGAAATACATACAACCCCCTTCTTTAAGGCTGTAAACAGGCTATATTAAACAAGCTCAACTGATAGTATGCTATTGTCCTCCTCCTTTCAGGTTTTGGTAGCCACTATTGAATTTGTGATTGAAAATTGCAGAAACCAAAGTCTGGCCAAAGTCAAACAAGTCAGGAACAGAATGCAAAAAGGTAAAAAGCAATGTCTAGAACTCGTACTGAACAGGATCCCAGTACCTGCTATATAATGATAAAAGTAGGTCTTAAGGCATAAATACGAGGTGTGGGCAATTGTGCTCTTATTGAAACTTCCTCCCACTTCCCCAAACCAAGAATTCTCTTAAATGATTCTAACTTTCTCTTACGTAACTTGGAGAGTCAGGTTTGCTGACCACACAGAGGAGGATCCTCTGCTGTAGGGGAGGAAAATTTTTTCTGTACGCACTAGATAATAAATATTTTCAGCTTCACTAGCTATACGTGTTGTAACTACTTAACTCTGCTGTTGTCACGTGATAGCAGCCATAGACAAGGCTTAGATGAATAAATATGGCCATGTTCCTAAATCATTTGGCTTACCAAAAGAGAGGATAGGCCAGATTTGGCCTGTGGGCTGTAGTTTGCCAAGGCCTGCTTTACTGGATTAAATGCATCAATGTTTATAAGGTGCTTTAAGGCTAAAGTGCTGTGCCTGGAATATGGTAATCTCTTTAGAAACCTTGGCTATTGGTTTTCCTTGTGTGGAACGGAGCAAGGCAGCAGGAACTGTGCACTGAGGAGAAGAGAATTAGTATATAGTGAATTTGAGACTCAGTCAAATGAAAACAAGGATATGGGTGAATTGGGTAGAGGTATACATAGCCTCAGCACTTGGTAGAGAATTGGTTTAAAGAAGGTAATCCTTTTGTGGTGCTAAGAAATCAGCATATCACGGCCCATCATGGAATAAGCCCTCCTCCCTTTCTCTTCCACATCAGCTTTATGAACGAACAGTCCGTAGATATTCTGCATGCATAAGCTCCCCTGATACCCTACTGTATCTAGCAGAATTATGAGGCAATCACTGTAGCAAGACAAAGCAGAGCTCTAAATCTCAAGGCCAAGCATCATCTTGTGTGATCCAGATTATGTCCACCCTAATGTGCGTCCAACATTCTTATATGATTTACAAATCTTTTCACTCAACTCTGGTTGCTTTGCTATATTAGCTTTTTGCAGGTGTGTGAAAACATTTGAGCATGATGAATTGTTTCTCCAAGAGCCAAAAGGTAAACGATGAAAGAATTGGATAGAAAACATGTTAACAAGATATTTTATATTAGCTCCAAGGAGCTAGATCAATTACTATGACGTGTTACATGTTCAGAAGTCAGGAAATTCTAAATTATGGTTCCCAGTATGAACATAACTCAGCCCCTTTGCACATGCAATATTTTATATGACTGTATATGGTGTTAACTTTAATGCTTTAACATCTATGCTTAATGTGGCAACTATAAATTTGAATTTCTTGACTTCAGAGGTTATAACATTTAACTATATGGCTGCATTGACATACTTACTGCATTCAAGTATTATTTCTTGATATAATATTTTGAAAAATAAGTTCTCTATATGGATGGACTTGGTCTTTTTTATTATCATGTAGAAAAAAAAAAGAGTGTAGTCCTGTCACTGTTTAGCTTTGTGGCCCTCTCTAGATCATTTGCACTAAATGGATTGTGACTGAAGAATTTTCACTTCCTAGTGGTTTCAACACCAAATCACATCTTGAGAAAGAAGAATTTTCTGAACTTTGTTGTATCATTTAGTTTAAGAAGTTTGATCACACTAGAGATCTTATGAAAAATGTAAGTTCGGAGTTTAATTCCAGGTTGCGATATTCACATTGTAATAACTGTAAATGGCAACTCCTTGAGTTTGAAATCTAACATGACAGTTAAATAGGAGATTAATAAATAAAAAAATTGCACATGGCTGGGATATAGCCAATTTTTTCCATTAAGAAACTTGTATCAGAGGGACGTGTTCCCTCTAGATACAGCTTTGCTATTAAGACTTTGTGCACATTGTTTTAGGAGGCAAACAACTTTCTCTAGTTTCAGAGAAATCTATCTTCCTTTCCTCCATTCCCATACCACTCAGAGTTACAACGTTCTCTGATTTTAGCAAATAGGTTATGAAACAGCTGTCCTGACCACTGCTGGCAAGAAGCTATTAATAGAAGAGCCAGAAGGGAGTCTGTGCTTTTAACCACTTTGCTGTTATAATTAGTTCGAAGTTCCTTGTTCTTGGGCCAGGTACTCACCATTCCCTACACCTACATGTAGGTACAGTAAGTGTGGCTCTTATGTTGTAAGCTCAGGTGTGCAGAACATGTAGCGTTTATTTATTTTCCTTAAATTGACTTAATTTTAACTCCCGGCACCCATCCTACCAGGCTATATTATATGCTGCTCACAAAAGCCATAACTTGAAGTGTGAGGATACAGAAAGATTGAAGTTAAACAATGGAAGAAGATACATTATATATACATTAACCAAAAGTAAGCTGATATGTCTATACTAATGTCAGCAAAAGTGGATATTAAGGTTAGAAGTATTACTGAAGATAAATGAGAATATTGAATAATATTTAAGAGACTAATTGAAAAGAAATATAATACTAAATTTTTATGAATCTAATAACAGAAGCTCAAAATTTATCAAACAAAATCTAGCTGATATAAAAGGATATACTGCAAATCCACAGTCATAATTGGGTTTGTTGGAACAAATAGCTAAAGCTATTAGAATAAGCAATTATTCTAATACAACTGTTGTTAGAATTCTAACACAATTGTTATAATCTGCAGACAAAAAATATGTGAATATATAAAAGAGCTTACCAACATTGTCTGCCAACTTGACTTAATTGACACGTATAAAATTCTATACCCAACAACTTTATAATATGAATTCCTTTCAAGTACACATGAAACATTTATTTACCAAATACTGACCATGTGCACAAAACAAATCTCAACAAATTTCAAAAGATTGAAATTATGTGTAATATATTCTCTAATCATAATGGAATTAAGCTAGAAAGAAAAGCAAAAAGATAACTAGAAAATTCTCAAATGTTTGAAAATTAAGCAATATACTTCTGGGTAATTCAGGGTCAAAGAAGAAATCATAATAAAAATTAAAATTTTTTTTCTCTGAATGATAATGAAAATACAACATAACGAAACTTCTGAGATAGAACTAAGTGATTGAAAGAAATATATGGCCTTAATAAACATGTCTGAAAAGAAAAAAGGCTGAAAATTAAAGGTCTTATCTTACATTTCAGGAAGCTAAAAATAGAAGAGCATATTAGAAGCAAAGGACATAGAATGAAGGAAATAATAAAGACCAAATAAAAAAAAATCAATGAAATACAAAGCAAACATATAATAGAGAGAATTAACAAGCCAAAAGTTGTTTTTTTTTTTAAATACACTAATGAAAATGAAGAGGAGCCCCTAGGAAACAAATAAAGAGTGCAAACACAAATGACCAGTATCAAGAATGAAGGAAGGAGACTGCATAGAGATCGTATAGATATTAAACATATAATAGAGAATTATGAACAACTAATCTCATAAATTAAAAACTTAAACAAAATGGACAAATTCCTAGAAAAACTTAACAACACTGAAAGAAAAAATATAGACAATCTGAATTCCTTCTTTAGTTAAAAATTGAGTGTGTGATGAGAATTTCCCGTACAAAGAGAACTCCAGGCTCTGATGACCTTAAAAGTAATTTTTTTCTAAATACCTAAGAAAGAATTCATACCAACCTCTTACATACTCTTCCTGAGTATAGAGAAAGAGTCATTACTTCCAAGCCAAGTTGAATTTATTCCAAAAATGTAAGTCTAGCTTAACATTAGAAAATCAACCAGTGTGATTCATCATATTAATAAAATGAAAGAAAAAAAGAGCTTATCATCATGTCAATTTAAAAAAATTCAATACTCATTCATGATTAAAAGATACTTTTAGAAATCTAGGAACTTGGGGTAAATGTTCTAATTTAAAAGGTATATATAGAAAATCTGGAGCAAATGTCATAATTAATGGTGAAACATTGAATGCTTTCTCCTTGACATAGAGAATGAAATTGTTTAATTATTATTACTACTCCTATTTAACATTGTACTGAAGAGACTAGCCTGTGGAATAAAGTAAGAAATGAATAAAAAAATATGAGGATTGGAATGGAAAAGAGGAGACTATTTTATCTGATGATAATATGATTCAGATTGTAGAATATTTGAGAAAAATCTATATATAAACAATGATAATCAATAAGTGAACTTTATAAAGTCATTGAATGTAAGGTTAATAAAACTTGTTTCTATAAACTAGCAATAAAGATTAAGAAATTACTTTGAAATGATATCAGTTAGCATGAAAATTATCAAATATTTAAAAATAAACTTAATGCAAGATATGTATGACCCCTATGAAGGAAACTGTAGATGATTATTAAAAGAAATTATAGAAGACATAAACAAAGGAAAAAGGAAAGGATATACCAATGTTCATGGATTGAAAGACTTAAAATTATAACAAATTCAATTGGTTTATAGATTGATTCAAGCAATGCCAATGAAAATCTCAGCAATTTTTCTTTTGGTGGAAATTGACAAGCAGTATCTAAAATTTATATGGAAATTCAAAGAGACAGGAATAAGGTCAATAATCTTGAAGAATAACAAAGCTAAGAGATTTGCAATACCATATATTAAATTTTACTATAAAGCAATGAATGAAAGTGTGATGATATTGGCACAAGGATAAAGCAGTAGAGTCCAAGTATAGACTCTCACAAATGTGCTTACCTGATTTATAATATGGGTGTCACTGCATTACAGTCGTGAAAGGACAGCTTTTTCAATAAATTTGTTCAATTGATTAATTATCAGGGGAATCATCAGGTGAAAAGCAAATCTTTACTTCTACTTCATAACACACAAAAATTCAAATTCAGAGGGAACATTAGCCTAAATGAAAAAGATAAAACAATAAAGCTCCTAGACTCCTAGAAGATAACATTTGAGCATGTGTTCATGATTTTAGAGTAGGCAAAATATCCTTAACAAAACCCAAAAAGCACTAACGATAAAATGTAAGACTTATAAATTGTCCCATGTTGAAATGAAGAACTTCTGCTCATCAGAAACACTATTAAGAAAGTGAAAAGGCAAGCCACAGAACAGAAACACTTGCAATACAAATAATCAAGGAAGGACTCATGTCAGGATTTAAAAAAAAAAAAAAAACCACAACAAAAAACCAAACAACTCTTTTCTTAGTCTGGTTGTGCTGCCATAACAAAATACCATAGACTGGATGGCTTAAACAACTGAAATTTATTTTCTCCCAGTTCTGGAGGCTGGAAAGTCCAAGATAAAGGTTCTGGCAGAGTTTGGTTTCTGGTAAGGTCTTTCTTCCTGGTTCACAGGTGGTTGCCTACTTGTTGTGTCCTCTCATGGAAGAGGAAAAATATCTCTTTTGTATCTTCCTCTTTTATAAGGACACCAGTTCTGTAGGATTAAGCTTCCATCCTTATGGCCTCATTTAACCTTTAGCATCTCCTTAAAGGCCATATTTCCAATATAGTCACATGGGGGTTAGAGCTTCCATATCTGAAGGTTAAAGGGACACAATTTAGTCCATAGCAACTCTGAAAAATCACTTTTAAAATAGATATACAACACAATTAAAAACATGGGCAAAAGATTTGAATAGGCACTTTACAAAAGAGATTATTCAAAAGGCCTGTATGCATGTGGAAAGGTGCTCAATATGATTGGTCATCGGGAGAATTCAAATTAAAATCATGAGATACCATTGCACACTTGCCAGAAATGGCTAAAACCTGATGATATCAAGTGTTGGTTAAGCTGTGGAGCAATAGGAATTCTCCTACACTACTGTTGGGAGTGTAAGTTGATAAAATTGATTGGCTATTAAAACATTACCCAACAACTCACTGTCCAACTGAGAGTATGTATGTTTATCAAAAGACATGCAGAAGAATGTTTCTAGCAGGAATATTTTTAATAGGTCCAAACTAGAAACAACTCCTGTCTGTTGACAGTAAGATAGATACACAAGTTGTGACATGTAAACAATGGAAAATTCTATAGCAATGAGCAATGAACTACAGCTGCACATAACAGATATAATATTAAGTAAAGGATGCCAGACACAAAAGAGAATATGCAGTGTGGGTATGACTCCATTTATGTAACATTCAAAATCAGGCTAAACTAATCTATGGTGATAGAAGTCAGAAGAGTGGTCTTCTGTGGGAAGGGGTAATGGTATAAATGAGCAAACCCCCAGGGAGGCTTCTGGTTTCTGTGATGTTCTATGTCTTGAATGGAGTGATTCTTTCTGGATGAGATTTATAATGCATGCTCACCACTGTTATTTTACTGGGGTCATATCATTTGCAAAAAAAAAAAAAATGCATAGCAATAAAAGATTTGTGCTCCAAAGGGCAAATGAGTGACCCCAACAGTGAGTCTCAGGGAATTTGAAAGAGAAGAGTTCACCAATTTGAGGAGACTTCATCAGAGAGGGGAGACATGAAGGGAAGGTAAGCGGTAGTTCAGAGGAGAGAAGAGAGGCGTTACAGTTAGAGGTAGCATTGTGAAGAAAGATACAGGGAAGAGAAGTATGGAAGACCCAACCTGGTATTAGACACCTCTTGGGGTGGCTGTTTAGCTCCCCCAATTTTGTCTTCTTGGTGAATTACCTTTGGAACATAGAGCGGGTCTCCAAAAACGATGTCTATAATGCATAGCTCTTACCGTCTGTCCATGGTTAATCCACTCTTGGTCTTAGGAACTTAGAATTCAAAATTGAGAATCACAAAAATGGGAAATTCTTAAATTGAATCTCAGTCATGGGGGTTGTACTAGGGCAGTGCTTCTCAACCTTTTTAGGAGCCTTTTTAGACATTATTTTTCCTAATGGTTTTCACGCCCATGAAATGTTAATACCACAGATATACTGTGTATCTGTTTGTGTATTGTACGTATATCTGTACTTTATACAAAAAGAGTAAGATTTTTTTGCCCCTTCTCCAAGAAACCAATTTTTGTGCCCTTGAAGGCAATTGCCCCCCTGTTGAGAATGTACTTTTTAGAGAGAAAATTCCTGAACTCCTATAGTCGGTCCCTAGAGTTATCTCTGTTTCTCAGCTTTTCTTAGCCCTGTTTGTTCAACATTTCGTTGAATTTTGTGAGATACTGCTTCATCTTTTACAAACATTCACTTTATATTACTTACAACCAAAATAACCCAAAAAGAAAAGCAAAAATACCTCCAAGTAAATCTTTTTAAAAAGTCTACAATGTTTAAAACACCGAGAGGGCTACCTCAGGGATTTATGCCATGATATTCCTTATCAGATATGTTTTTCATGTCAGCACCTGCTTTTTCTACCCCAAAAAAGTAAATACTTGTTTTTAAGTCAAATTGAAGACACTCTGAATACCACATTTAAGTCTACATGTTATAGAAAAGGCAACAGAAAATTGCTTTGAATAATGGAAAATACATCTGTGTCTGAATAATTTAGATACTAAACCTATTTTCGTTTGCATTTTACACATGTATACCAGCCATCCCACAAAATGCTGAACAAGTAGAAGAATCGATATCTGAATTTAATTTTGTGAAGAAATTTAAAAGCTGGTAGAAATAGAGGATTAGAAGCAGGATCTTATCTCATCTCATCTCATGCACTATTATACCATCAAATCAAATCTGAAATTAGAGTGTGATCTGTTGTTTTCTTTTAAGAAACTTGTTTTAAAAGTACTGTATTTTTTTCTTTAAAATGTATTTTAAGATCTCTTTGATAAGATTCAAGTTATGATTTTTAGATTAGATTTTTATTCCTCATATTCGGTGTATGCATTTTTGTTTTTGCTTTTGTTAGTGATGACAATTAAAGACTCTATTTTCTATAGTCTTTATACTTTATTAATTTGGTTCTTGATGGTCTGTCTTTTGTTCTCTTTAGGTTGTCATTTTCCTAGATTTAATGAATCTTCACTATAACTTATTTCTTTTCTCTTTTGCATAGATATCCTTTTTGTCACTACTTTTATGTTTTCAACAATATCCACCTTGAAATCTTTAAATTATTGTCCCATCACTCTTGATTTTAAGTATTTTTTCTCAGTTTCAAGTGCTTCTTTATGTTATAATTGTATTATTTTCTCTACTATGCAATTGTTAACAATCATAAAATAGAAAGCAGAATCAAACATCTCTCCTCTGCATTACTGGTTTTACATAGCATCCACTGGGGCTTTACAAGTACCTGCCTTCATTGAAACAAGTGAATACCAGTCCTTTACTAACATATACATTTGAAGGAAATATGGCTGCTTTTTCCTTTTGTGGGGGGAAGCCAATTTTAAAGATAATGTTTAATAATGTAATGGAGTAAAATCAAAGCCTCCATTCATTGCGTGCTTTCCTGGGTATGAAGCATGGTGTAATCTTTTGTACATATATAGTCTAACTTAATCTCAGGCCAATGCTAAGATGTAAAATTCTGCTTCTATCCCCTCAGACGGTTGCTTAAAGAAACTGAGACTTGCGGAGGTTGCCAGTGAGTAAATGTCACAGGGCTACAGAATGGTAGAGAAAAATAACATTCAAATTGAAATAAAATATAGGTTTATATAATCCCAAAGCCCAAGCTCTTTCCACTCAGGTAAATATTTCTGAAAAGTTTGAAAATATTAACTTAAAGGATAGCAGATCCATGAAGATTTGTTAAAGAACTTGGAGTGTTTAGGGGATATACGTGTGCCAGGAACATACTAGATATTCACTGCTTGTTTGCTTTTGCATAGATGATTGATGAATTGATTAATAAATCAATGATTTAGAAGATAAATTGTTTCTTGGAGTCTATTTTTGAGCCAGGAAACTAACTATATTGGCTTCTTTCACTGATGTACTTTACGTGTTCTTGTACTGGGTGCTGCGGAGATGGTCCAGTAACATGAGGAAATTCGTGGTTTGTGTAGGTGACTGTGAGTTGACTAAAGAAACCTTGTCCGTGTGTCTTGCTTTGGTGCCCACACCACCCAAGCTAATGGCCCGGGCACCTGCAGTCTGCGGGATCAGCAATTGCGTTTTGAGCTGACAGCAGCTGTCAGCTGAGGGCCCAGGGGATATCTCATCATGATCTCATCACAAAGAGGAGGTTGGAACTTTGTCCACTTCCTGGGCAAAGAAGAGCTCTCTTCTGGTTAGGATGTAATCAGGCACCCTCTTCTAATCAAATTGCACATGGGTCCTTCCAGTTACTAGGAGCTGCTGTCTATTTGCATCCATCAGCAGACTGGGGAGAGGCCCTCGGGGAAGGGACCTGCATTTCCCATTGAAGAGAGCAGAATTGTCTGCTATGAGGCAGAGAAACAGTTTTCATTTTTATTTCATAGACCAAATTGCCAGATTCTGCAGCAATAGGGAGGGCTGGCTAGAGAAGTCAGGAGGGAGACCTGTGAATATGTAGATATCTGAGCAAGTACTGTGATCAGATGGGCAAGTTCTTGTTCATGAAGGAGCAGGCGGGAACAATACCTGTGCTTCCAGCCTGGCCTCCCAGCCAAATCCCTGGGAGAACAAAAGCCTTGGTCTCTTCCTGTGTTGTCCTTTCTGTTCTGTGTTCATTTGTATTCAGAACAATGATATTTATACAACACCTCGCAGGAGCCAATCCCTGTGCTAGATAACATTGTGGGAAACAGGGGAGAAGAAAAATTCATGAATTTAGTAGAATGTACAGGCAGAAGATTTTTACATGGAAAGGACTTATATGGCAATATGAGATAGCATAAAAGATTAATGATGATACAAGGCAGCTGGTGATGCTACCAAACTGCAAGCTCCATGAGGGCAGCCACCTTGAATCTTTACTGGTGTATCCCCAGCATCTAGAACAGAGCAGAGCTCACAACTTGCTAAATGAATGGGGCATTCAGCACATAGAGGAAGGTGAATATATTGTAGTTAAAAGATTGAGCTCTGGAATTTCAATCGTGGATTGCCTGTCACTATCTGACATTGGGCTGGTTTCTTAATCTCTCTAAATCTTAATGTCTTTATCTGTAAAACAGGATTAACATGAACTCCTAATTCATAGCATTGTTATGAGAATGAAACAAGATCACATATTTAAAAAAAAAGCACAGTGCCAGGTTTATATTAAGGACTCAATACATTTTAGCTATTTCTGGTATGTTTGGTTTGAGTGTCAGTAGGGTTGTTTGTATTTGATGATGAAATCAATGGATTAAAGGAAGACCTGAAATCTACTGGCAGCTTGATACTTGTGAGGTGGGTGATTGGGACAAGTCAGTTCATTTCTCTGGATCTCCAATACCTCATATATATAGGAGGTGGTTGGAAAAGATGATCTCCAAGACTATATCCAGCTTTTCCAGTTTGGGGTGGGGTTGCAAAATCAAATGCCTACAGGGACCAGGCAGGCAACAGTAACAAACCCAGTGAGCTAAGTGTAAGAAAAACTTGACCTCAGCGTCCAGGGACAGTGGAAAGGAGTAGAGACTCACAAATGGATCACTGCTGCCGAATGCTGCTATGGGGAAATGTGAGCTTAGCACTTGCACATAATCTGAATTTTTCAGAGAAGCTAGGAATCCACATTTTCTGTGAATTCTTACAAGTTTTTGAAAGCTAGCAATTAATTCAGCTTTTTTGTCAATTTGTTTTAAATACTGTGTGGGACACTACTTTGTGAGCCAAACAAAACAAAATCACTCATTGACCCTGGGATGTGGTGGTTTAGCCCCTGCTTTGCTTATAAATGTTTATAAGGATGAGTGACCTGATGCCCACCAACACAGAAGATTATCTGCAGGTAGTAAGAGGACTGAAACTCAATCCTCTTTGTAACTGGGTTGGAAATACTGAGGTCCTCTCTTTCTCGGTATTTCCAGCCACTTTCAGGCTGTTTTTAGTTGCTTAAGGGTATTGAGAATGGCTTAGAATTCCTAAGAGAGAACTAAAGCTAATACACCCATGTGCCACTTCTCGGGCACACATTAAAGCTAGCTCTAAATAGGGGATTCTCAATCTGGCGAGAGGGATAACCTCTCAGAATTTCAGATTGGAGGAAGGTATAATAGGAAGAGGTGCCCACTCCCAGGTGTTTTTGATATCCCTTTTGTAGGATGGAAGCAGGAGACATGAGATTTGCTCACATTGTCCAGAATGAGAGTTTGGGAGTTTGGGGTCTTGGGAAAGACAGGAAATCCCACTCAGTCCATCAGTCTAGCCTGGGCCAGTCACAGATTGTGTGTGACCCAGGCTGTTGGTCCAGTAAGAATACCCTGCTGGGTGGGTGGTGGTCAGTTTCTACAGATGGAAAATCCGTCTTGATTCATCTGACCGGCTTCGTGTGGGCATCGGCAGGAATCAAACTGAGCATGATATGGTCTTTAGATTACCCAGCAGCTGACCGGATCAATTGATTTTTTGTAACTGCAGCTTTTCATTTGGCATCATAAAGACACAATCTAAATAAAGCATTAGTCTCTAGAATGTGTTTAAATTGAATTTCTGGAGACTTTGGCATGTATCCAGTTTTAAATAAGTTCTGATCTAACTGTATCTAATCTCTAATCAAAGGATCCTAGTATATGGAACATTCCCGTTAATAATGATACCTTAGACATCCATTAAGTCTGGACATTAATTTTATGGAAATTCTCTAATACATCTCCATTAGAATTTTTTTCTGGGCAAAATTAGTAATAAAAGCTTTTAATAAATGTCATAAATATCTATGTTCAATCAGACTATTACCCAAATTAAAGCAAGACCAAAATAGAAAATAGTTACCTCTGTTAAAAGTCATGACCTTCCAAAGACATTTTGAGGAAAGAAATTTTGTGCTCTGTTATTACACAAAATGCATTTGCTGCAAAGAATAATTAGCTAGTGGGAAGCAAGTTACTAGTCATTTGACTACTGCATGAATTTCCTAGTTTTGCATTGGATGGCTGGTGACTCATGCAATAAACTGGACGGTCTGTCCACAGTGTACAAACAGGCTTTGCAGCCAGGAAGGTCAGGGTTTGAGTCCTGTACACTTCTTTGATTATTTCTGAGATCCTGAGTGAGTTGTTTACATTTCTTGAATCTTGCTGTCACCATCTTTAAAAGGGGTCACTAACACCTTGCAGGAGATTATGCATGGGGAACATACAGTACTGCACGTGACCCATGGGTGGCGCTAGCTAAGCAGAAGCCATTATTGTTAATATGCAGGATAGAGGGGGAGTTAGGTGTACAGGTTTTCAACGAGTGGGAAAGAAAGGTAACAAGGAGCAAGTGCTGGCTTTTGTTCTCATCACCATGTCTGAGCAAACACAAACCATTTCCTGCCCTTCTTTGGCCTTTTCTTTTCCCTGCTCTGGGTAACCAGCTAAGCTAGAAGTGACAGTGGGAAAGAAATGCACATGGGCTTTAGTCCTTTTCTTTCACGTCTGAAGCTGGGCGGTGTGGTACGATTACAGTCCAGTATTTGCCCCATTTGACCTGGCCTACATAACCACAATAAAGCAAATCCAGTGCTTAAGAAATGTGGGTGGTAGGAGCTACTGCAAAAGTGGAAAGACAGGACGTAGAACCAGACACACTGGCTTCCCAGCGGCCTATGGGTGTTCCCTCGCATTTGGCTTTTGTTACACGGACACCTTTGTACTTAAGCTTCGGGCATGTGGCCCCAGAATCCTTTGTGTCCTGACTTTTTTGCTGCCACCTGAGGTCCTTATAAGTAGATGGTTATAATTTGGAAATACATTAGACGTCATCTAGTCAAAGAATTTTCAAATTGATTTTCAGAGACAGTGGAAGCTTTTCCTTAAACAAAAACGTACGAGGAAATATGAATGAATAAAAGAGATAAAAATTATAGTTTCTCTGGTTTTCAGTAAGAGTGGAAAGGGTAGAGTTTTCCCGTTCATTCTCCTTACTCCAACCCCCCTGCTACTTCTAAAAATAATAGTTAGTAAACCATAAATTCTAGTTTGATCTCTGAAAATAAGTTCTCAGAGGATAATTGATCTGCTCAAGGTCACATAGTTAATTAATGGAATAGCGAGTCTAGGGCAAAGGTGTACTTTTTTGAGGAAGAGCATGTTATTTGTAGCTCTGGAGTTGGACTTAGCATCAGAAAAGTCTCTCCCTTTATTCCCTGTGCCTCTGCTTTCCAAGTCCCTGCTGTAATCTCAGGTCAATGCTTCTGAATGCAGCAGAATGTACAGTTTACACATGTAAATACAGGTGTGGAGAATGAATGCTAATACTAACCATGGTATTACATAGAATGAGTAGTTTAGGCTTTTATTCAGAGACACCTTTACTTTTGATGCCTCTATCTAACCACTCAAGTTGTGTATGCATCCAACTCAGGATTTAAACATTGTTTTAGCCTTTTTGATTATCCAGGACCCCTCTAGTCTTCCTCTGGCTTCTGCTTGCTTTCATGTCTGGCTTAAATGTAGCTCATGGACTCTTGAGAACTGGGGAAGCTCTATCTCTTGCCCAACTCTCAGACGGTGGAACCAATTGGCTCATCTGTGGGCGGGCCCAGCTCAGGCAGGTCTTAACTGAACTTGATTATTCTGTGTCGCAACGTAAAACCAACAAACCCTACAGACAAACAAAATCAGATTGGGTTTATTACAAAGAAGAAAAGTGTAGAAAATTTGGAATATAAAGCTAAGCAAGTGGAAAAAGATAAAAATCACCCACAATTTACCATAATGCAATGCTTTTAACATTTTGGTATGTTCCTATTCTTTCTCTTTCCTTTTTCTTCCTTTGTTTTCTTTTAAATGTAGGCTTAGTTTATTTAAAAAGTTTTCTACTGTGAAACAATTTGATTTGCACACTTTTTCCCTTTTATAAACAATGTTGCTACAAACACCTTTGTAGCTAAGTTCTTGCCCATAACCCTTGAATATACTCCCGAAAGTTTGTTAAATGGGTCATTGGAAATGTGCAATTTTAAGGCTTTGATATTTGTTGTCCCTTCCCCAAACTTGATCTTTGTTTTGAGCTATGGTATGGCTCATTCAATCTTTTCTATGAGGCTCTCTTTTTAACCTATTATTAAAGCTCTAAGCAATCCTTCTGTCTTAAGTCATAATCTCCTGTTCCGATCATAGCTAAAAATAAAATGAAGTGACATATTCTTTCAATACAGTCATAAAGATGTCTTTACTCTAAAGGGTAGGCAATGAAAAAATTAAAATAATTTGAATTATCACTCAGGCCACTTGCATCATTCTTCTTTTTGTTGTATTTGTGTTTTTAGTGGTGGTGTGGGTTGCAACGGTGGAGCGTTTGTTCTGTGAACCTGGCCCTGTGCTGACTGTTTGACTCTCATTATTGACTATATCCTCAAAGTAATAAAAAAATCCTCATTTGACATAAAGAAACTGAGATCCAGCAAGACTGTACTTAGCCAAATGGCACACAGCTAATAGGGTCGGCAGAATAGTGGCCCCTAAAGATGTCCATGTCCTGATTGCTGGAACCTGTGCATATGTGACAAAACAGGTTTAGAAGATATGGCTGAATGAAGTATTTTGAGATGGGCTGATTATTCTGGATTATGTGGGTGGGCTTGATATAATCACAAAGTTCCTTAGAAATAAAAGAGGAAGGGAGGAAGGTCAGAACAAGAGAAGGAGATGTGAGGACGGAAGCAGAGAGATGTGTTTGCGGAAATGGGCCATGAGCCAAGGAATATAGGTGGCTTCTAGAACGTGGAAAAGGCAAGGAAACAGATTCCCCTCTGGACCTCCAGAAGGGGAAGTTAAATGCTTCCCCAGGATTCTGTAATTGATGCCAACACTCACCCTGATGACTCCAAAGCCTGTATTCTTTTTATTTTCAGCACGATGCCTTCCTGGATCATTTCAACTCTTTATGGAGAATTGAGAATGATTTTAGCCAAAGCTGCTGCTTCGTACAAATTTCTGAACTCTTTGGGTGAAGCTGGTTTGGATAGCAAGACTTTGCTTCCCACCCCCGTGGAAGCTGATCTATTCCTTAGAAACGTGTTTGACTGTCAAAGAGAGTGGGTGTGCAACTGTCAAGCTAGCTTTCTGAAGTGACAAGTGTATAAGATTGGCGTTCTGTGTCTTCTTGGCTGATTTTAATTATTCTTTTGGTTGGAGTGAATACAACTTTTGTTTTAAAGTTGATAATGATAGCCTTCTATTACCCCTTTTATTTCCATGAGGGATATATCTACATTTTTTTTTTATTCCATTACATACAGATCTGTGGTTACTCTCTTATTTTTCTAAATGTAATTATCCAGCTAGGCTAAATTATGGAAAAGAAATTATAAAAATCTTTTCCTGCCAACAGTCTGAATCTGGCCAGCACATTCTTGGTAGTTTGAATGTTGAGTATAGTTTCTTTTTATTCTTTCTTATTCCCCGCTGCTGCCCCCAGACCCTTTTAAATTCCCATATGCTTTTTAGTGGGACTGACATTAAGGTGTTTCCTTGAGCGGTGCACTATTGCCAAGTACATATTTGTACATATTTCGTAGGGATAGCCATATTATAACTTTCTTATTAATTTTGAGTTATTGTTATATAGAAAAAAAGACACATGGTAGCTTTTATACATTGTGAGTTATTCACAGAATGAAGTCATATTTAAAATCATAACTGGGATTTGGAACGTGGTATTAACTACCCTATGTAATGCATAATCATTTTTAGTGAGAATAAAAATAATTACAACAGTTCTTAAGAAGATTGGCTTAAGCTAAAAAGGGTTTAGGTATAACCATGGCAATTAGAGAATAAGAGACTCTAAATTGTTTTTAGTTACTTGGTTCTGCTTGGTCACAGGCCCTGTACAGCACTGTTCTAGTGTCCCTGGAGAGTAAACTGATCATGCCCATAATACATAGAAACTTAAATATGTGATTGTCTTACACTCCGTAAGTGTCACTCCTGGGTAGACACCCCAGAAACTCTTGCAAAAGCCCACAAGGGACAAATACAAACTAGGATGCTCCCTGCTTGCTATTGGTGGTAGCAAGAGTTGGGAGCAACCTGCGTCTCCATCCCTGGAGGAATGGCTCTGTCAAATCTGTCCCATGCCTACGACAGAACAGAGTAGGCAGGAATAATGTGCTGTATTTTCCTATAGCAACACGGAGATCTTAAAAATACTTTTGGGTGGAAATGTAAGCAACAAATTAGGAACCATTTGGTCTAAAAGAAGAGACACTTAATAACAAGGAAAAGATCCCCTCATTCACTCACTCTTAACAAAGAGGCAGCTGCTGGAGCCAGCTGGCCTGGCTTGGAATCCCATCTCTTCTAGCTCTGTGATTTCCCTCTAGCTCTGTGACTTTGATCAAGTGATTTAACCTCTTTGTGGTCCAGTGACCTGACCTGCAGAATGAGCCTAATACTGGTATAGAGCTCATAGGGCTTAATGAGGCTTAAATGAGTTAATATATGTAAAGTACTTAGAACAGTGCCTGACCCATAGTAAATACCATATTAATAAGAGCTACTGTTGTTATTCATCTAGTCAATGAATCTGAATTCTCAGATGCTCTGAGTGATGTACAGCTTATGTCATCCAAACAGGAAGGGAGGGGCCAGAAAAAGTGATAATTCTATGCGGAACTAGTAACTAGGGTCATATAGTGTTATTCTACAGACTTTGGGAATGTCACTGAATAGCAAGGTATTAAAACAAATTTGTTAGTAACTTTCCTTTGTGCAAGTAGGTTTAACATTGAGCAGCATTTGCAAATCTGAATTGAATCTTACCAGCTGGCTGCAGTATATGACAAAATATTTCTGTGGGTTTCAGAGATAATTGCAGCCACCCATTTCTGCACCCTGACTGCATCCACACACGTGGGTCTCTGAAGTCAAAGCTTGTTTGTTATTGTGACTTTGCTCTCAGGTGCCTGGTATCCAAGAAAGACATGAAAACAGAGGCAGCACAGGGTGGTGAACAAGGGAAGGGCCCAGAAAAACTGGAAGGGAGTGTCCTAACCCTGGACTCTGTTCATACCCCAAAGAAGGTTGTATAGATGTTGATTAGTGGTGGCCTAAGGTGGTGGAAATCATTTCTACTTGGGTAAGGAGAGCCATAGAGAGATTCCCGCCTGCATTTTCTCTAAGCACATTCTCTTTTTTGGGCTTGACAAGAGAAGTTCACCAAGTCCCACTTCACCCATGGCAGAGTGGGGTATCCTGCACAAACATATCCTAGGTATAAATGGGCCTCTATTCAAATAGCACAGGGTCCTTTTATATTCTCTCTAATTTTAGAGGGTGGCTGATCCTAAAACATCGTTGAGGGTTAGCTTAGCTTCATTCCAACCAAGTCACAGTAATGAAATGTTTACTGATATCTTTTTGTTTTTATCCCCTTTACCCTAAACCATTGCTTCTCAAACTTGGTGGCATGTTAGAGTTATCTGGAGTGCCTTAAAGGGTACTGATGCCTGAGTCCACCAGTAGAGATTCTGAGGTAAATGGTCTGGGGTAGAGCCTTGCACTGAAATTTTTAAAAAGTTGTCTAGTGATCCTAACATACAGCAAAGTGTGAGAACCACTGCCTTAAGCCATGACCCGTGAGGACTCCTCAGTGGACACGTGCACCGTTGCATACAGATCGTTGAGTATGAGCCTGTGGCATAGAGAATCATCCTCCAAGAACCCCGCATTTCCTGAGAGTTGCTGTGAACTTTGGCAATGTTTCCAAATTCCATGTTCCCATCACTGGGGGCTGTGGTGACACAGGCTGAATTGAGATATTAATACCAATAACAGCGGCAGAACCTGGATCCTAAGAAAGTCTAGCAGGTCCATAATTGCGTGATTTCTTCTTTCCTCTAAAACTTTGCTCAGAAAAGGGCTTATGAAGGTTTTCCCTGTGAGGGGAAACATATTCTTTTGTTACGATATCAGATTAAAAATTAGAATGGGTGTAAAATTATAAATAAATAAATACATATATGTGTGCATGTGTGTATATGTATATGTAATACGAATGTACAAACACACACACACATACCCCTTAAAGTGGAGACCATGGTGTACTACTAAGCCACAAAAAACAATGGTGATCCAGCACCTCTTGTATTGTCCTGGATGGAGCTGGAGCCCATTGTACTAAATGAAGTATCACAAGAATGGAAAAACAAGCACCACATGTACTCACCATCAAATTGGTATTATTGATCCACACTTATGTGCACATATGGTAGTAACATTCATCAGGTGTCGGGCAGGTAGGGAGAGAGAAGGGGATGGGTATATTCACACCTAATGGGTGCAGTGGGCACTGTCTGGAGGATGGACACACTTGAAGCTCTGACTCAGGCGGGGCAAAGGCAATATATGTAACCTAAACATTTGTACCCCCGTAATATTCTGAAATTAAAAAAAAATAGGAGGAAAAAAAGTGGAGACCAGGAAACAGGCTGAAATGAGGGGTCAAGTATATTTGTATTTACTTCTTATGGTACATCTTGTCAAGAGGGGAACTTTTTAGAAAAGAGGGTATTGGGTATTTCAGAATCTGTCGGGGTTGTGGAGGTGGCTAAAAACCTTCTGGGTGATCTTCATAGGTTTTGATGAACTGTTACAGGCAGTTCAGTTTGTGTAGATTTCATTTAGCAAATTGCCTTTCCTTTATTGTTTTTATTTTCCTGATTTTGTATATTCAAATACTTCTCCATCTGCCAAAGGTCTCAGATCCACCCAAGCAGCAGTGAGACTTTCCCTTGAGGAACTGAATTATTGATGCCCTCTGCGGGGGCAGGAAACCCCCAGTGCTGCAAAGTTAATTGCTGGAACTAACGCCATCTCTATTCTGTCATTTTGCAGCCCATGAATACTGCTGCAACTTCCAAAAATTGTTTGGGGGCTTCCTAGGATACTGATAGCCCTGTGTGGTGTCTAATATCATTGTATTCTAAGCTTACACCCCAGGAGATCCAGAGATGTGCTGGTGGTGAGGTTTTGTGCCACAGCATGTGCTGTTCAAACACTTTTTAGTTGTTATCCAAACTCCTATCTTACAGATGCTTACCAGAATGTGTAACCAATTAACTATTACGACTGTGAATCTTAGCATCACTAAATAGATCTGCATTGGCAAAACAAGTTTTTTGATATTCGAAAAAAAATCTGAGTACATCTTCTGATATGCACAGATATGCTATTGGAGAGGTGGGACTTTCTCTCTGAAACCAGGAAGGTTCCATAGAATATAAAATGCATATTCTTCCCACCTGTATAAACTTATTTCCTTTTAAATATTATTTTTATACTTTGGATAGCTTGCAAAAGGTAAATAGTGGTCCCCCCGTCCGTGCATAGACAATGGAGAGACTGAATAGAGCACATCATGTAAATTCCATTTTAATAAAATAAACTATTAAAATAGACCAACATCTATGATTTCAAACACAAATTAATTTTGTGTTTAAGATAAAGTACCATTTGGAGCAAAGTTTCATGAAATTGTAGAGCTGAGAAATACTTGAGCAATTATTATGTTTGACTAAGCTTAATTACTTTAGAAATCGGCCCTAGCAATGAACTCTCAGGCCCTGTGCATAAATGGAGCAGCCTGGTGGACGTTCAGTATTTCAGGAGTTAGTGCCACAGCTATCCTGTGTCACCTGCTCATACATTTGCCTTTTTTTTTTTTTTTCCAAGTCAATACCTTTTACTTATTTTCTGGCTCATTTTCTTAGAGCTTCAGCTTTATGGATTGACTACCTTTCAATAGTTTCCAGCCTGGGGTCTACTTTTCTGGCTTCTGAACTAATTACTTACCCCTGGAGTTAATTATTTTCTTCATGGTGAGAAAGAAAAGTGCAGCCCTGGACTGCTGTCAGCTTGGAGCTGTCTGGCTGTAACAGCTGGACCATGGAGTTCTGTTGGACAAACAATTTCACAGAATACCAGTATTAGACAATACTTCTCTCTGAGTATAGTTAGATAATACTTGTTTCTGGTCATGGACGGAACAAAATAAAAACAAAGCCATCCTGTAAATATGTCTGAATGTAGTCAAAACCAAGAATACTGTTCAAACCCAAATGAACAAACATTCCCCTTTCTGGGCTAATATGAGTGATTGCTGCTTCTTTGCCAATTACAGTTTAGCTTCACCATGTTTGTCCTGTCTATTAGAAAAAAATTATTAAGATACCCACCGATAAAATTGTCTTATTTCTGCTAGCACCCTATTCAAAACAAAAGCATGCTTCCTCAAGTTTTTATTTAAATTACTTAGCAAGCCCAAATCCTAACACTAGGTCATTCTAAAACCCTCTCACTGAGACACCCGTTTCATGGTTTTCCATAGCGTGGTGTCTCCTTCATTGCAATGAGCCAATAAGACTGAACTTGTGGAATAAAGGTGCATTTCTGGTGGTTTTGGGCAGGAAAGCATTAGCAATGGAGACCTAACCTCTGTGAAATACCCATTCAATGATGACAACCCTTCTCAACATGATCTACAGCCTCCCAAACATCTAGTGCCAGCCTCCTAAGCAGTTCCACCAGTAGCAGATCCGTCCTATGCACAGACCTGGGTAATCCAACCTAACTCCTTCAATTTTCAGATGAAACAAAGATGAACACAAGCGAAGTTGTGATTTTTCCTCTCTGAGGCCATAGAGTGGTCAGTGGAAGAGCAGTGATTAGCACCCAGTCTTCTGATGCCTGGTTTGGTGCTGACTGTTTGAAGAAGTACAACTCGCCAGTATAATGCACCTCTGAGCATTAAATTCAATTTACTATCCATCTCTCCTTAATTGAGTTTGGTTCCCATTCTCTCCTTAGAAAACACTTTAACCTTCAAATACTGGGCTCTGTCCAATGCATGGCTACCCACAAGTCACTTTTAGCTTTGATTTTAAAAGCTCCTATGGGTACTTTTGGTGAGGGCATTAATTTCTTAGATGTGAGAATCTTATTTAGTTGCTAACTCTGGTCAAAGCTGCTGTTTTCTTTTCTTCTCAGAGTTGGCAGCAGTCAGTTCTGTTAGAGTCAACGACTAGTGAGAGTTCTTTATTTTTTATTTTTTTAATCTCTCATTTGCCATGGTTAAAAGAATGAAACCTTCAGAAAGGAAAAAGTGGAACAAGATACAAAAATTTTACCACCTGGCTTCCCTAAGTCAAGAAACTCCACACTGAAGAAATGGATATTGGTGAAACAGGCCTCTAGACAATATTCTTCACTCCGAGCATTTACCCCCCTTTCCTTCTTAATCTCTAAATTGTCTACAGTTGAAAGACAATTCTTTAAATACATTGTCATTTTGCCATCTGGATTTATATCAGAGCCACACTGCTTTTTGAAAGGACTTTCTTAAAAAAATACACATTTGAAGAGACAGAATAATTTGTTTATTAAAACCACAAAAATAATAGTAAGGAATTTTAAATAAGAAAACAACAGAATCTTGTTATCTGAATAAAATGATATTTATTATTTGCATATTTCATACAAATATTTTCACATCTTTTGACAGAAGGTAGGTACATATTGATATCCAATTTTTCCATTTAACATTATATAATAAATGTAGCCCCATGTTTTCATATAATTTGCATTATAAGTAATTTCAAGGGAGCAGAATATTATGTTACGTTAATGTATCATAAACCTATTTTGGACATTTAGTTGTTTCCAGTTTTGGAGTTTTTCTTTCTTTGTTTTGGCAGGATAGAAAAGACTACAGTAAATACCTTTGTGCACATAGCCATTTGCTTTTTCTGTATTCTTTTTTTAAGGCTAATTCTCAGAATTTGGATAATAGTGTTGCTAGTCAGAGTCTGGGAACATCTCAATGGCTCTATTATCCTATTGCTTACCAAAAGGTCGTAGGCTACCAGCAGTGCGTGTACTTGCATTACTAAAACCTCATTAAAATTGCATGTTATAATTAAAAATATTTGCTCTTTGGTTTTGAAAATGTAAAATAACACCTTTGCTTTATTTTGCATTAAAGAGAAAATTATCTTTTATCATATGTTTTTTATTTTTTATTTTTTACGATGGTAATTTCAGGTTCGCATGCTGACCTGAGGGCCTCATCTCTAGAATTGTGTACTATTGTAAAGTAGACTTATTCCCAGGCTGGAAAAAAAGCCAGGCTTCTCTGGAACTTGGGAAAAAATTGAGGAGGGAGAAGCATGGATCGTGTAGACTTTGTCTAGTAAAGCAATGGAGCTCTTCAGTAAGCTCTCTTTGGACCCAGAATTCCATTTTAAGACCTGATCTGCTCTCTTAGTCTTTGTGGGCATTTTAATTTTTAATCCTGTAATAATTTTCTTTCCTTCTGGTTTTCTTTTGCTGTAATATTTACATTGGGCACTCGCCTTCTCTTCGTAAGTTGGGAATAGTGTATAGCAGAGTTTCTTGTTATTTGAAAAAAGACCAAAAGAAAAACTTCCTTTCTCCAAAGCAAGTGGGAGTAACCTTTTGTTGGAAGAGAAGTTTCACTTGCTGTGAGAAGCCTACATTTTATGTTTTCTGCATGCTTAGTATTACTTCCTTTTAGTTGAGAAGAGCAGATAATAATTCTTTCCTTAAAAAAATTAACCATTTCTGACATGACAATACTGTTTCAACAATACTTTCTGTTTTTAAAATGAAAATCAAGGTTAGAGGGACAATGGGATAAACTATTTATAAATCATCCTGGCTGTCCCAGAAAAATCTGGAAGCCCTTTGGGCTATGTACACATGGTCTTTTAGCCAGATATGTAAAACATGCAACTTTATTTTCTGTAGTGAGTCTCATCTTGCTCTGAACTCTTTAGTTGTGTTGATGGTGGGAGAAACATGGAGGAACATGATCTCATCAGTTAAAGATGACTCAAACTGTGGCATTTCTATTAGTTTTTTTCAAATAGTTATTTGAAAGCTCAAACTTCCAATCAGAGCAATTTTCTTCCTTTTAAGAGATCTCCTCTATCCCTCCTTCTTCCCAATGGCACACAGTGAAAGAAGTTTGTGTTAGCTATGGAGGGTGAAGAGTGTGTGGTGGATATTGCTGGGTCCTTGTTGGATTCTTCTTCTTTTTTTTTTTTTTTGTTTTGAGACAGAGTCTCGCTCTGTTGCCCGGGCTAGAGTGAGTGCTGTGGCGTCAGCCTAGCTCACAGCAACCTCAAACTCCTGGGCTTAAGCGATCCTACTGCCTCAGCCTCCCGATAGCTGGGACTACGGGCATGCGCCACCATGCCCAGCTAATTTTTTCTGTATATATTTTTAGTTGTCCATATAATTTTCTTGCTATTTTTAGTAGAGACAGGGTCTCGCTCTTGCTCAGGTTGGTCTCAAACTCCTGACCTCGAGCGATCCACCTGCCTCGGCTTCCCAGAGTGCTAGGATTACAGGCGTGAGCCACCAAGCCTGGCCTGTTGGATTTTTCTGAGAGGTCCTTTGTTCCTTCTGGTCACTGACATTCTGTGCTAGAGCCTTCTGAGTGTAGCTGAACTCACCTGGTTTGGGGGCATCGTGTTGGCCCCTGTTGCTGAAGACAGTCCTTATGTACAAACTCAATAATCTCTTTCTTGCCCATCAGTCCCCATAGCACTCCTTGCTGACAGGGCTTGGTGAGATTTCTGGGCTCCCAGATGCCACACTCAGCCCTGAGAGCTGCCTAGATATCTATCTCATCTATTTGGCTGCATACCCAAACTTTACCTTTTCAAGGAAGCTCATGTTTTCTGTGGTGCATGCCTTGAATAGCAAGAAGCAGGTTCCTCCCCTTTGGGGATCACCCAAACCAGTCTGGGAGCTCCCAGAACTTCCTTCTCATGCCAAGGTTTAAGTCCATGGTGGGAGTGAGAGCAGAGACACCTGGGTCTGACCTCTTGCCTCACCCTTTCTCTTCTACCCCTCAGGTTCTTCTCCTTGACTCTGGAAGAGCGTGATGTTTTCCCTTTGTATTAACAAGAGCTACCCTCTGTCATGGCCTTCGCTTTGCCCAGGAGTTCATGCTCTTTCCCTTTTTTAGGCAATAATAATGGGATAGTTTTGGAGAGAGATCAGATTATTGAAAAGGGAAATATATAATATTAGAAGACACATCCAAAATGTCATCTCAATTTTAGAGTTTTAGAATAAAAGGGGAATATGGAAGACCCAGCTGAAGATTAGCATGCATGGGAGAAATGAAGATGTGAATTTCTTGACATACATTTTGTAGAAAACAAAAAAAAACCCACCACCCATTATATTTACAAAGAAGCTTGAAGGAGGCTTTTGTAGTTGTAGTTGATGCACATGCACACATATGTGGCACCCACCCATACACATGCACAAGTACCTACACACACAGCATCTGCCATTCCTAACAACCAGGCGGCCATGGCCACTCTGCTTTTATAACCAGCAGGGGGAAGAAGATATTTTAAAAATTGGAATTTTGCAGCCAACTGCACACTTTCCCTATGTCTCTTGGCCGGTTATTGAACTGATTTCCCCATTCTCTCCTTGCTTGCTAGTAATTTGAAAAGCTATTGTATGACATATTTTGACTGACTACTGAATAACAACAATAATAATAACTATTACTTACATGATACTTCCTGTTCTAAACCTGTGATTTATTAACTCATGTAATTCTCCCAACGACCCTATGGGGTAGGTAGTAATCAGTGGCCCGAGATGATTCTGAGTGGTGATCTTCCAGTTCTTCAGAAACTTTGTGAGTCTGGCACAGGCTAAGACCCTGGAGCAGTTTTTTGGGTGAGGAGCTGTAGACCCTCAAGCTGGCTCCCCCTTGGCCTGAATCAGAAGGTGTACTAGTGGTGCAAGGCAGGGCTGGTGCCACCTGGAATCGGGCCCCCTCTCTGCGTGTGCATAGACCGTTCCTGCCGTAACAGGTGCTCCTTTTGATGAGTAACACAGGAATTCTTGTTTAAATAACAGGTATTTGGATTGTTACTTTTGCTCATGGCAAATTCCTAAAAGGACCTTGTATGGTTTGGAAGGGATAGGTTATGTATCGATAAGTCCTTCATCACAGGGAAACCAAATTAGATCCATTCTGCAACAACTCTTTATCCTTTCCGTGCTAGAGTCTCAGAACGACCAAATTGTCCTTTTTTGTTTCCCACTCAGATGGACTTCTTCCCCAACTTAAAATACAAACTATTCCAGAGGATGCAATTCTGGCTTATTGCGTAGGGATTCCTGCTGTTCATCACAGTGCTGAGCACTTGGTCAACATTCAAACATTTGTTGAATAGACGAATGAAAAATAATTTTTCTTTCTAATGATAGAACTCATTGCTCTTAGATTTTATACTGATGCTTTTTATAGACTTTTCCACATAAAGCATCTGTTTATGTGTCTGTATTTCCTGAATAAACTCTAGGTTTCCTGAGGATAGGGACCTGCACCTTATTAATTTCCATAACTCCAGCACATTGTCCAGTGCCAAGCACAGAGCAGAGGCACTCAACACTAGTCTGTTGAAGTTCCGTAAAACACAGGCATCCCCATCTGATACTGTGGCTAGCTTTCAGAGAAATCATCCCGTGTAGGAATTGAAAAAATAAATAACAGGGAGAAGGGCTACACTCCCCGAGAGTGATAAATTGAGAAGTGAGTTTTTAAGTCTGGGATTATTATATTGCAAAGCAAATTGGCGAGAATGTGGGCCACAAGCACATTTCTTGAGGTCTGTATCATTTCTTGATGAGATTTCCAGAGGCTTTTCTGACCTAGAATGGTCTTTTCCTTCTCTGACCTTCTGTGTCTCATATTTACTTCTTTTGTTTGTTATCAGTTTCCTGTCCTGTGCTATTAAAGTGTTTATGTTTTATCTTTCTAGCTCAATTTGGAGCTCTTTGAGGAAGACTATTTCTTGGGCTTTCTTCTGTGTCCCTTTCACCCAGATCGGGGAACCTGCTCAGCCTCCTTCCTTAACATTTCTCTCCCTGCCCTGGGGTGAGGCTCTCCATGCTTTACAGCAAGGCTTGGGAAACTCCCTACCTCCAAAAGCCTCTTCCCCATAGTCCTTGTAGAGGCTTCTGACTCCAGTCTGGATACTCTCTAATTTCTTTCTGCCATTTCGGCTTCTTCAGAGAAGCTTTGGTTCAGTTGCTTCCTTCCTTCTAGTTTCCAGCTTTGCCCTCCATGAAATCCTTTGAATCCCTCACCATTAAAATTCTGGTCACAAGCCAATCATGCTTCTTCCTCATTTCTCCATCTGGTCCAACTCTGATGACATTTTCTAGGTTCACGGCTGTGGGCCTGGCTTGTCTTAAAGGAGAGTTTGCACAAAGTAAAAGATCAAGTAAATATTTGTTAACTGATGACACATGCTCTCTATGGGTCTTTCTCCCATCGAAACAGTTGGTTTTTCCTTTTTTTTTTTTTAATCAGAGGAATTTCATCATTACCCTTAAAAAGTTATAAACATTTGTTATATTGTTTAATTCATTCTGGATCTTAGGAAAGCATGGATTACTAAAATTTATACATGGTACAGCATTTTGCTGACTCTTTATTAAGCATGACTTGGAAAAAGAAATACAGAGTCAGTTGGCTGACCCTAACTTTTGTCTTGGGCGAATCATTTACCTCTGTGATCTTGGTTCTTTTTTGTAAAATGAAAGTAGAAACAGGTCATAGATATGGCATAGAAGTTTTGCGAGGTTCAATTGTCTTAACATTTTTGAAAGATTGGTAAACATTAAAGCATTGCACACATATAAAGCATTATTATTATAATATGTGATTTAACTGTAGCCAAGTGCTCTAAAAGGAGAATTTTCCTCTTGCCCAAGAGATATCAAAACCAAGTGCTGTGTTTTATTACAACTAACTAAAACAATTAAAGAACTATGAACCTGAGTGACTCCCTTATGCCCACCCTAACTGAACCTAAACAAAAACTTTCTTTACCCACGAATAGAATGTGTTGGAATAATTGTGCACACTGCACAGATCTATCATCTCATTCCACATTGTCCAGAGAATTAGTTTGACATAACCACTATCAACCCATTTGCTAGCACAGGCTGAGCATCCCAAATCCAAAATGCTCCAAAATCAAAATCTTTCAGAGCACCAACATGATGTTCAAAGGAAATGCCCAGTGGAGCATTTAGGATTTTGGATATTTGGATTTTGGATGCTCAACCGACAAGTCTAATGCAAATATCCCCAAAATCCAAAATCATCCAAAATTTGAAACAGTTCTAGTCCCAAGCATTTCACATAAGGAATATACAACTTGAAAACCCCAAGTTTTACTTCTCAGATAATTAGGTGCATTTCTTCATTGGTACGTGTTCACTTGCCTGGCAACCAAATAAACGTGTGGTTTTTTAAAATTGTATTTATTATTATTATTATTTAAGTCCGATGGACTTTGTTTACTTTTTCACAGTAATATCTATTGTCCTAGCCCCACCTCTGGGTGCTTTAGTCACTAGTTTTCATCTTGCTTCACCTAATTGAGTGCTGGGAATACTCCTACCAACCTTAAATCCCACTTCCCCCAGATTCTTCCCTGATTCATGTTTGGGGATTTTTCCCTCTGCTGAATTCCTTTCACAGGAATTGTTGGTAAAGAGCCTTTGCCATCCTCTGGCAGCCCTTCATGCATTCCTCCCTGCTGACAGCACCTCAGCGCCCTTTTGGGTGGAGTCACAGAGGAACAATAAAGCAAGAGGCTCTGCCCTCCGATGTGGGAGGCTGAGAAGTCCACAGGGGCTTCTTCCTGTTACTGCCCCAATATGGCCAACGGGACCAACCAATTTGACTCTTTTTCCCAAGACTTTGAATCTTGAACAGAATCATGGAAGACATTGTTCATTCATTTTAGAACTTCCTGCCTCCTCAGCCTTCTCTGTTCTCTAACTCTCCATATGCTTCCACGAAAATTCTTTTCTTCTTCAGTCACTGTTCCATGCAGCAAAAGAAAGCTAAATGATACATTATTCTTTCATTTAACTGCACCTGCCATTTAATGCTATGCGTTGGGATTTAAGTGTTTCCCGAGTGCTTGTCTTTTCAACTAGATTTTTCTTATCCAGATTCTTCTCTTAGCCTACTATTCTATTAATCAATTAGATTCTTCACTCCATGAGGCCAGGGACCATATTATTTTTCTTTGTGTGCCCCTCCCTGTCAAAGTCCTAGGTGATGTTCAAGCTCTATGAGCTTTTGTTGATTGGTAGATTACAGACAGCTGGAGCTTCTTAATACCAGACAACCCATCTGAACTTTCTGAGTGATGTTCTCTAAAGAGCTGTGGGGAGGAAACTGGATTCATTGTTGCATCTTTGTGTGCCTCTGGACAAGTCATTAGAACTTTTCCTTTAATTTGCCTTTGCTTCCTCCAAGGGGAATATCCATCAACCAACTGCACAGGGGTGGTTTGATGCAATATCTAATGTGCTAATGTGGCTGTGCTTTAAGCTTCTTAGAAGACTATATAGATACCATATAAACATAATCAAGAACTTTTTTTTTTAACTCATGGGGATTTATTTTTGAAAAAACGTACACTTTATCCCCCTCATATACTTTTTTTAAAGGCATGTACTTATTAACCTTTCCCTGGGAATGTCTTTCAAAGAGAAGAGTGAAGCTGTAGTTAGACACATCCCTTGTTTCTTCTCTCATCTCTCCCTCTTTCTCTTCTGGGCACGTGCCTTTACCACATACAGACACATTACCTGATTAGGTCTATTTATCCACTCAACATATATGTACTGGGCACCTACTCCATCTGAGACACTGTACCAGACTCCAGAGGACATGATGAATAAAAGTAGCATCCTTGGTCACTAGGTGAGACAGCCATTCATTCATTCAATAAATATTTATGGAGCTGACTACATGCCAGGCACTCTTTTAGGTTCTGAGATACAATAGTGAATAAATAATATCAACATCTGTTTGAATTCTCTAGGACACATGCTACAATAGAGGCACATGCAAGGTTCAGTGAGAACGATTGCCCAGGGGAGCAGTCCTGGGACTGAGTCTTGAAGGGCATATGTGGCAGGAAATAACAGAAGTGGAGGAGGACACAGAAGAACCTGCGTGGGTTGTGGGGAGTTCCGTGTAATTGTAAAAGAGCAAAGAAATGAGAAAACTGAACAGATTAACAACCCCTAGTCAGCAGCAGGATAGACTGATTATTTTATGAATATAAAACAAGTCTCTGATAACCTGAAAAACATTTAACTCTTTGAAGCTTCCTGCTCAAAATTTGGCCCAATGATGTATGTGAGAAATTTTTACCTGCTGGGTTTTGCAAAAGGCATTTGATGTTTATTATCCACTCTTTCTGTGGGAGCAACCTTTGCAGGATTGGAAATTCTTTGCATTAAAAGCAGCAGCTGCGTAGTGTGGTATTCCCGCATTTCTTTCATAGGCAGAGGGCGTTTTTATTATTTCAAGATGCAAGCCAAGTATTATCAGAAGGCATAGGCGCTTGGGAGTTACCAAAATTTCAGATGATTCACAAGCAGGCTGTTACAGACTGTGACATCTTGATTTAACACTCCCTTGGCTAAGAAACAACACAGTGATTTTTAAAACTGCACCCATGACTATGTTTTGGTCACTTTTGAACCATTTGTATGTAATTTACAATTTATTGGATTTTTTTGAACATTCGTATATAATTCCAAGCTTAACAGTTGCTCTGCAAACTATCAAATATTTATATTGTCTTTTTCAAATGTATTTATTATTTACTGTACAGTCTATGAAATATTTACACTGATTTTGAAAGAAAAGATATACATGATTTACATTGCCTTGAATTTTCTCTTGATGCAGGTAAAATGACAGCACAGAAGGCTGAACACTCCCAAGAATGCCTCTGGGTTTTGTCAGTAACCACACGGAGGCTCTGTCCCTCAAGAAAACACCTGGAAATAGAATTGTGTAATTAAAACCTAAGTTGGGACCACCCGGGTTTCCTTGGAGCCCTCACTTCCTCTTAGATCTTGGGTCTCCAGTGGCAAGAGGGAAAATTGCAACAGTCCCTCCCAATGTCTCTCCTCATTCTCTCAGGTTTCCAGGTGCTTTTCTCTATAGGACAGGCAGCACCTTGATTTTCTCCTGGGGACCCAAAGCATCCCCAGCTGCAGAAGGAGTGATTCTTTTCTAGGAAAATAGAGTAGAGGTGAGGTCCCCAGACCTAACCGAGCATCAGACTCAACTGACAAAATGTATGCTCAGCCTCTACCTTGTCCCAGGAGATTCTGAGTCAGTCTGAGATGCTGCCTGATGACATGTATTCTTAAAAATATGCCTGTTGTTTCTGGTTATCAGCTGACTGTGGAAAACTTTGGAGGAGAACCTTATTTATGTGTGCTTTTTTATTTTTTAATTTGAAACATTCTTGGGTAATCCCCAGTCTCCTCCCATCTGGCTGTCAGCCCTCCCTGACTTTGTTTGTAGATGTCTTAAATTCCCCGAGTAAGTCTCAGTGTATGACTTACCTCCAATCAGGATTGGTGTTTGATAAGTTTGGACATTTCCAGGCCAACCATTAACACATAATCTGGCAAAACAAAGTGGATTGTTCTCTGGGTTATCTGAACTGCTCTACTTTGTCCATAATTGTCGTGTGATTTTTGTTCCAGGAAACCCAGGGTCTCTTTGGGACGAGCAAAATTATTTTGTAGGTATACTGAGTGGTGTCAGAAATATCATTGAGAGAACAGCAAATGGTCATTTTCTTGGGCAGATGTCCTCGTGACTAATTGATTTTACCAAATGATACCTTAACAGTCTTCTCTTTGCTACTGCTCCTACCACTCCTAAACCTTCTTTCCTGATAACAATATTTTAGGAATGTTGGACTTAGGATAATACTTAAGCATTTTTTTTTTTTGCAAACTATTTAGTTGAACACATTTCTACCTTAATGACTAGAAACTGGTGTCTGGAAGCATTTCTCCTTGTGGATCTCAGCTGTGATATTGAAACTATCAAGTTGGCCCAGGTCAAATAGAAGATACTTGCTATGTGTCCAGGAATGTGACAGCAGCCATGGGTATAAAGAAGGGTAAGGCTTTGCTCCTCCATAGAGAGTTTACATTTTAGTCAAGAAGATAAAACCAATATGTGTATATTAGTCAGGATAGGCTGCAGTAACAAATCGCCTCCTTTCTGTCTCAGAAACCTGAAACAAGAAGATTTATTTCTAATTCAATTACAAATCCAGCATAGATCATCAGGGAGATTCTGCCTCTTTGTTCTGTTTTGTTCATTTTTTAATCAACATTATTGAGGTATAGTTTACACACAGTGAACTGCATTCATTTTAAAAGTACAATCCAATGAGTTATGACAAACCACCATAATGCATACATAGATCATTGCCATCATCAAAAAACTCTCCTGGTGTCTCTTTCCAGTAGATTTATGCCCCTTGCCCTCTACTCTGTGCAGCCACTGATCTGCCATGATTGATTCCTGTCACTATAGATTAGTTTTGTCTGTTCCATAATTTCATATAAATGTAGTCATATAGAATATACTCTTTTCTGTCTAGTTTCTTTCACTTAACATGTTTTTGCGTCTCATCCATGTTAATGCATATATCTATAGTTCACTCATGTTTATTGTTGAGTAGTACAGATTCTGCTTATTGTAGGTAGTCACTTAGGATCTAGGCTGATACGGACCTTGTCTCAACAATTGCTTCTAGGATTGATGCTTAGGGCTGGGGAAAAAGCTCAAGAGTGTCTCTCACCTGTGATTCAGTGGGGTAGCCTGAAAGTGATGTGCCACTTGTGTCTACAACTCATGGGCCAGAACTACTCATGTGGGCCAGAACATACACACACACACACACACACACACACACACACACACACACAGTTGACTCTTGAACAATGTGGGTTTGAACTTCATGGGTCCACTTGTATGTGAATTTCTTCTGCCTCTGCTACCATGAAACAGCAAGACCAACCCTTCCTTTTCCTCCTCCTCAGCCTACTCAATGTAAAGATGATAAGAATGAAGGCCTTTATGGTGTGTGTGTGTGTGTGTGTGTGTGTATAAATATATATATACACATACACACCAAGTGCTGAATAAAACCCATACAGTAGACACAGTGAAGGGAGAAAGTATGAAAGTATTCAGAAAAGGTACATTGAGAACTGGGCCTTTATAGGTAGATGGGACAGAACAGGCAGAATAGCAGCAGAAACAATATCCTTGGCCATGAAATGTATGCTGTCAATGCCAGGAATTGGGCTAAAAAATTAAATCACTGTCTAATTTAATCATGGTAACAACCATTTCAGACAGACACTATTTTTGTCCCCATTTTATAGATGAAGACATTGAGGTTTAGAGAAAATTAAATATATTTTCTAAGGTCTCAGAGCTAACAAACTGTCGGGCCCCAGAATTGAGCCCAGAGAGAAGTAGGTTAGAGGATGAAGAAAGTTTGAGTAAACGTAAGAAAATGGAAACGGGCCGGGCATATTTGTGGCACGAGCAGGAGACCGCCCTGACTCAAGCACCAGGGTGGTCTGCAATTAGTAGAGTACCAAAGTTAACTTTATTTCCAATTCTACTTACAGTACAAGCAAATATGCAAGACCTTTTGGGAAATAAGTATATTTGTGGTCTTAAAGGAAGTAAAATAAGATTGCTGCCTTTGGTAAATAACTTTGACTTTTGGGGATTTGACCTTTAGTTTACAACATGCTTTAAGACATTGCTGACCTATGGGATTATGCATAATTTACTCCTATCATCAATTTATAAACCTCCTCTTCTCTTGCCAAACCTTGATGGGAATGAGAATGACTAAAACTGATGTATATAGAAATTTGGAATCACGGTTCCTTTTTTTCAACAATAACATCGTAAAGCTTATTTGTGAATGGAAACAAATTTGAGTAATGGACACATAACGGTAATTTAGAATAATGGAAATAGCCACGTCCACCAATTTTTGAAATATTTACAGAATATGATGTTTGCTGATGTGGTTCTAAATTGGAGTCCCTGCTGACTCAACATGTGTGTGTTACCCAGCCCTGAATTACGGGGCACCTGAATTACTGGCTATTTCTTCTCACACAGAGAGAAACAAATTGAGGGAAAGATCAGCGTGATTCAGACAAAAGAGTAACACAACACAAAAAAGTCCCTAAGAAGGAAACAAACAAATAAACAGCAACAAAAAAACCAGCAAGAACAAGACACAAATCATTGTGAAAATTTAACTCTTGCAAAATATGGATATAAGTCAAATGGTTAACTTCACATTAACCATTCGGTTAGTAATAGTACCTAACATTCATTTAATGCTTATTATATGTTGGGGACACATCTAAGCAATTTTCTAGGCATTTTCTTATTTAATTGTAACAACTCTATAAGGTAGGTAATATTATACCCATTGTACAGGTGAGAAAATTAGGACTTTTAAGGAAAAGTAACTTGCTAAAGGTAAAAGAACAAAGAAATAATTAGGCTAATTCTATATGTTTCACTTTTTCCTTTTAATTGATGTTTGAAGAAGCTGTCACTGTAAGAATTTAAAATCTTTAAAGATAATTCACTTATTCAAACCATATTTATTAAGCTTCTAGCATACACCAAAGGCTATACAGGGTTTCAGAATATGTAGATTAATTAAGACACATAGTCCCTGACTTTAAGGACCTCACAGTGCTTCAAGGAAACACACACATTAAGAGGCAATGATGGGCCGGGTGCGGTGACTCACGCCTGTAATCCTAGCACTCTGGGAGGCCGAGGCGGGTGGATCACTCGAGGTCAGGTGTTTGAGACCAGCCTGAGCAAGAGTGAGACCTCGTCTCTACTAAAAAATAGAAACAAATTAGCTGGACAACTAAAATATATATAGAAAAAATTAGCTGGGCATGGTGGCGCATGCCTGTAGTCTCAGCTACTCGGGAGGCTGAAGCAGTAGGATCACTTAAGCCCAGGAGTTTGAGGTTGCTGTGAGCTAGGGTGATGCCACAGCACTCACTCTAGCTGGGCGACAGAGTGACACTCTGTCTCAAAAAAAAAAAAAAAAAAAAAAAGGCAATGATGAGATATTTTGGTTACATGAAATGCATTTGCCTCACTCAAGCCAGGGTCATGAGCGTGTCCTTCCCCCATATGGTGTGCCCGTCTCCATTAGCTGTGGGTTTACCCCTCCACCCTCTCTACCCCACCCCCCGCCCCCCACCCGACTGGCACCCAGTGAGTATTACTACATGTGAGCACCTTAGTGTTGATCAGTTAGCACCAGTCCAGAAGTGGAAACAACTCGGGGTATGTGGTGTCTCTGAAGAGTTTACAGAGGGTCAAGGGTGACAAGAAATAAAGTTAGAGTTGAACCCAGGTCACAGATACCTTCCTTAAGCCCTCGGCACTTACTTCACCTGTGGGTGAGGGAGCCTTCCAGGGGTTTTACAATGCCTAGCTGTCGGATTGAGCTTCTCAGTGTTCAAGGTCAAAGGCTACAGAGTTTGAGTTGATGTATGATGATATTTGGAATTTCCTGACTGCTGTTTTCAACAATCTGTCCTTTCTCACGTTCTATGATGTTGGAATAATGTCAGTATTGGCACTCCCTCTCTTTCTTACTGGAAGACAGAGTGTGTGTCACCTCCCTTTGGTATTTTCTTACCGTAGCCCTTGGTAACATGTCTGTGGGAAAACGTTGCATTTGCTTATCAAGAAACATCCTGGTCTAGGACAGTGAGTCGAGCAGTTATCCAGCCAGGCAAGGAAGCAGGAAGCTTGGTTATGCTTATGCCGTCACACCCAGCAATCCCTGCCTTTTAGAGACAGAGAGATGCCTGTTTCCATTTGGCACAATGAAGTTCAACAAGTGGTTAAAAACAGAATTGCTTAGAAGGGGCCACCTATCAGGTACAATGTACACTATTCTGGTGAGGGGTACACTAAAAGCCCTGACTTCAGCATTATGCAATCCATCCACGTAACAAAAAACACTTGTGCCCCCTAAATTTATTGAAATAAAAAAATACATTTTACAAAGTGACACATATATGTTGTAATAGAAAATAAGTATTGGTGACACTTTGTCAGGTTTCAAGGGCTGTAGAATGCAGTATATCTAAGGAAAAGGGAAACCGCTGATATGTTGAATAGCATTTTCTAAAGCAGGGTCCACATCTTTTCCATGAGAGAACATAGTTTTAAATTTCTAAATGTGCTTTTCCCTCTCATACAAGTATAATAAAAGGTTTAGTAAGTTTGCAAAGAAAAATCATTGTCCTACATTTGGTTCCACAAGGTCGTGCAAACTGTGTTTGGAAATTGGTTCTGAATGAGCTTAGGATAATCAACTGCAAATTTGCTAGAATGTAGAGCCTCAATAAAACAATGAAAATCTATTACTACAGCAAAGCTGTCCAGAAAAAATAAATTTAACAAACCAGGAAGAGATGTCATATCATAGTCATGAGAATTGTGGGCACTTCAGATTTTCACTGAGAAAAAATCCCAGTGCAAATACTATGATGTCAAGGTGAAATTTTATTTTTCAAACACACACATTTGCAACGGTGAGAGTCATCATTTAGTCAAACACCGAATACAAGATTTTGTTAATGATCATAAAACAAACGGTTTCCTTTTTTGTGCATGGAAAGAGTGTGTGTGTGTGTGTGTGTGTGTGTGTGTGTGTGCATGAGTGCATGTGCACACACACATGTAGCCCTCCTCTTCCTTTTTCTTCATACAAAGTCAGTTGTTCTAATAATCATGCTGTGTGCTATTTACAGAGCAAACGCCTGTCCTATTGTCCTTGAATGCTGAATTGGTCCAAATTCTCCTGAGTGCACTGGTCATGAGAAGGGAAACGCAGATGCCGTGTGCTGAAAAGCCAGACTGCTCTGAGTATAAGAGAGGCTGCCTGGCTGAACGACAGCTTCACGTTTTAAGGCCATGAATCCACTACTCCGAATTAGGAGTCATGAAATTGTTGATAGCAAATCACCACCATGGCCACATAATTCTTGAGGAGGCCTAAAATTGTGCTGCTATGGCACTGGTGCCATATGTTTCTTCCTGCTCTGCTGCCTTGGAATATAGAGAGAGTTCAAGGGCAATTATATCGTTTAATCAAACTGCAGCAGTGATGACTATCAGTGGCAAAATGAAACCAACAAAAATGAAAACACCCTATATATACACACACATATATGCATATACACACATTTTAAAGTGAAAATATATTTTAGAAAGTCAAGATATGTAAGTTAAGTTTGTCTATGTTGCAAAATCAACCATTCATGTTTTATAGAGAGCTAGCTCGTGTCTACAGAGCACATTATCTAACCTAGTAGGTATGTGTTTCTGACCAGTTTTGCTCCTTGTAACTACTGTTGCCTTATTGCATAGATTCTAGGGTTGGAAAGAACTCAAATCATGCCTTTTACCAGAAGTGTGAGTTTGGACAAATTGCTTAATATCGTGAAGCCCCTTAGTTTTTCCACTTGCAAAATGGAGAAAATAATAACAGCAATCTCCTAGAGGTATAAAGACTAAATGCACTTCTATGGTCTCTAGCAGGTAGCATAGACTAAGGTATGCATTGATGTTGGTATATGAATTGGTATTGTTATAATATGATCCTAACTGGTTATGAGTAACAGCTGGCTCTAAAATGCTTTAAACGACTGCAAAAGAAATTAACCAGTTGGGGCTCTTTTCATAATGAGCAGGGCAATCAATTTTGACCAACTAATTAAAGATGAGAATTCACCTAATTCTAGAATGTTCTTCTTCCACTAGACTATGAACTCCATGAGAGCTCTTAGCTCACTTCTAAACTCCCAAAGCCTAGCACCACAAGTGTATGCTCAATAAAAATCTATAGACTTATGCATATTTGTTTTCTTGACCAATTTTCTTTTAAATAAAAATATACTTTCCAGGCCACGTGTTGTGGCTCACACCTGTAATCCTAACACTTTAAGAGACTAGGATTACAGGTGTGAGGCTGTAACTAACTCCGGGGTTCAAGCAATCCTTCTGCCTCAGCTTCCCAAGTAGCTGAGACTACAGGCACAAGCCACCATGCCCAGCTAAATTGTTTTTTATAGATGTATTTGTAGAGATAGGGACTTGCTGTGTTGCTCAGGCTGATCTCAAACTCCTGATCTCAAGCGATTCTCCCACCTTGGCCTCCCAAAGTGCTGGGATAAGAGCTGTGAGCCACTGTTCCCAGCTGATCTATAAAATATATATTTTCTGCTCACAGTTATTTAGCCTGAATCCTATATTTACACTTATTCAATGCTCACACCCAGTCTTTTCGTTATGGCTCCTCCATTCACATCTTGATTGGCTGTGATTTATCCTCCAGTCATTGCTTTCCCCAAGCAGTGTCCATGAATACTATACTGTAGGAATTTTGGAATATTTGAGGATGTCTATCTTTGGCTTTTCTATTTGCATACCTTGGTGAGGTATATAATTATTGGGTCATACTTTCTTTCCCCCAGAACTTTGTAGAAAGTTTAACACTTTCTATCATTGAGTGTGGCTGTAGGAAAGCCTGAAGGTAACCTGATGTTTTTTTTTTTTAAGAAAATCAAGGACTATCTAAGAGCGGATTATCTTTTTATTATTATTATTATTATTATTATTATTATTATTTCAGCTTATTATGGGGGTACAAAAGTTCAGGTTATATATATTGCCCATGTCTCGCCCATCCCCCCTGAGTCAGAACTTCAAGCATGTCCATTCCCCAGACAGTGAGCATTGCACTCATCATGTAGTTATACCCCCATCCCCTCCCCCCACCCCCATCCCCCCGAGTCAGAACATTCAAGCATGACCATTCCCCAGATGGTGCGCAACGCACTCATCATGTAGGTATACACCCATCCCCTCTCCCCACCCCGCACCTCAGTGCGATACCCAATTGGTGTTATTCTCAAATGTGCACTTAGGTGATGATCAGGGAAACCAATTTGCTGGTGAGTACATGTGGTGCTTGTTTTTCCGTTCTTGGGATACTTGACTTAATAGAATGGGTTCCAACTCTCTCCAGGAGAACAAAAAGGATTCTATATCACCGTCATTTCTTATAGCTGAGTAATACTCCATGGTATACATATACCACAATTTACTAATCCATTCATGAATTGATGGGCATTTTTTTACTCTCATCATTGATTTGATGTTCTTGACATCAATAGTATACAATAGTATAGTTACTTAACCGGGGCAAGTCTGCATTTATCAGTCATATTATTCCCTCTTGGAACATGATATGGTCTTTGAATCTATAGGTGTTGGTCCTGCTTTATTTCGTAAATATTTTCTTCTCTTAGATCTTAAGGGAGAAGAAAATTTCAGTTCCAGATTTTCTAGTCTCTTCAAACATCAATTATGTGTATGTTGGATCTTTGTCTGTCTTCCAAATTTGTGATTTTCCATCTAATTCTATTTTAATAATCCCCATTTCTTTTTCCTTTTATTTTGCTTAATTTTTCTCATTGATTTTTCTCCATATTCTTACTCTTTTCAGCAGTATACCTTGAAGCTTTTAATAAATTTGCCTCAGCCTCTATTTTTTTTTAGTAGTCACTACATTATGGTGTCTATCTTTGAGTGCCATATAAATCTATAAAAGGGGAAAAAAACCCACCTGAAATGTTTGCCTCTGCTATTTCCTCCATTCAGAGTTTATTCTTTTACAAATACCTCTGCTTTCTGTGTGGATATAGTGTGTAATTCTACATGCTAAATTTCAGCAAAAGTGGCTAATATCTATTTCATGCAAACTGGTCAAGTTATGCTCATGACTGACTCTTTCCTCTGTACCCCAGGATACAGAACATTTGTACCCATTTAATATTCATAGAAGCACCATTAGTACATTCTCTATAACTTAAATGATTAAACTTTGACTAAAAATGACAAATTTAACAGTGCAGGTTCTTACTTACTCTTCAATAGATAACATCAGGGGAAGTAAGTCCCCTCTTGCCATTTCTTATAAGTCACTTAATAGAACTTACAAAAGCCACAATCCCTTTTAAAGTAATGTTTCCTGTGCTTGTATACACTATCCATTGAAAGAAAACCTGTATTTTTAAAAGTAATTATTAGCTGCTTCTTTTTTCAGGTTCTTAGAAATTAATATTCTCAAAGAATAAGTTCATTGATGTGGAAGGCTGTATATGTACCTTTTGATTTAAATAATGTTAATTTAACTATTTATCAGCACTTTTTCATTATCAGAGTAACTAAATCTATCAATAAATTATTATTGAATGACCACTTTGTAGAAGATATTACATCCTGCAGCATAACCAATACTACTGTTTTCAAAACATATCATCTCCCTCACTGAAAGAAGTCATCAGCTTATTTTTAAACAATGGATTAGATTGGCTGTTGTTTGACCTGATTTAGTCAATAAGGCAACAGAAAAGGCAGACAATGACATCTGAATGAAACTGACATACAAGGGCACACAAAAACTTCCCCAGACTGTAGATAGGTTTTGCTATTTCTTGGATTGTTCACATTTTGTTCACATTAATTTTGAAACTAGCCTTCTGTCCTTTCTTCTTCCCTCCTTCCCTTTCTTTATTCCTCCTTTATTTTTATGCAGTTTGCTGTATTATTCTGGGTTGTGTTGTTATGCTTTTTTTGTCAGTACAATACATAAATAAAAACTGTAGTTCAATATGACTGATGAATTAATCCTGCTAGCCAAAAAGTACTAATGTAGGTGGATTTTTAAATTTAATACATGTACAATATTTATCTGATATTTCCTTGCTGAAATTCATACCTGTCAGGTGTATTTTATCAAATTATTTTCAATGAGGAGCCAGAAATCAGGTGACTATACAACTCACAGGACTGTTGAATATATTCTGGCTTGAGTTTGGCTGCAGTCTGTGGGTGTGTGTTGATACTGCCCAGTTCTGGAGACATCTGTGACTGATACAGCCCTATGGTCAGTTCTCAGGTCTTTTTTGAGACTTAGGCTTTGGTTCAATGTTCCCAGGGTTATAGCAGGGCTGCTGGTGAAGCCAACCCCTCAGGGACACTCTGAATGTCTCAGTAGTATTTAGTACCAGGAATATCTTGGAGTATGTACAAAACTCCAAGGGTAACTGTCGAAGGAAATGCTCTTCCTGGAATTTAGGATGTGACCTGTCTTAATAGAACCAAAATGTTTAGACATGATCAAATCATGGGTATAGACTGTATATATCTGCCCCAAATTGAGTTTTCTGAACCATTTTGGAGAAGGTACTTAAAATATAGATATAAATCAACCTGACCCATAAATAGACATAGGAATGGAATTGAAACCAACCAACAGTAAATGTAATAGAAGTTGGTCTCTTATTCATCTATTGTCATCTTGTTTCATCCTTTATCCTTGTGTTTTTCTCCTTTCTACCATCAAATACTCTTTTTATTATAAGGCTATTTTCAATAAATAGATAAGTGAGTAAAATTTTGTTTACAATGGTGTATGAACTCAAACTAGTGTATTATTGCTCTCTTTTTACACTATAAAAGAAATATTGACATTAGCAAGCAGCATTTATTTGTTTTGTAGCAAAGGATCTCCCTTATAGCTCTGGAAATCACTCACTTCAGCAGGTCTTCCTCTGACCACCTGTGTGGGAGATTCTGCAGGGAATGTATCCTCTCCCACCACTAGGTGCATAATACATATCATGTCAGCAAATATTTGTTGCATGTTTGTTATGTAACAGATATTAAAACATGTGATTTATGTAGATTATTTCATTTGATCTGAGCAACTATGTGAGATATAGGGACTATTATTGCTCCATTTTATAGATGAGGAAAGAGAGACACAGAGACTTAGTCACACAGCTATCAGGTGGTAGAAGTGAGATTGAGCTTGGGCAGCCTAATATGATAGTCCATATGCTTAACTACCACCATTTCCCTCCTACCACAAATCCACCACATGCTAACAATGGCCTCTAAGCACTCCCTAGGAAGAAGGAGGGAAATTTGAGAAGAATGATAGAATCTGGAGGTTGGAGTGGAAAGGACTTCAATAATTATCTAATCCAGCCCCTTTTTGTGATATATGAAGCAAAAAAGGATCAGGGATGCTCATTTATCTGTTCAAGTCAGCCCAGCCTTCTTGGATGGCTAGCTACTAGAGCTATTTCTTCAAGTCTCTCCCTACTATAAGAGTTATAGGGATGAAGGCCCATTAAAGATTCATGTTCTATAGATAAATTTCCCTGTAGTCTTTTATTTAATTTGGTTCAGTGTATCTAGAGAATTGACTAATGTCACTGTAAACACAGAAGGTTCAGGACTCCAATTATGGGAAAGAAAAAAATCATTATTGATGAGAAGTTGGAAGAACTCAGCCTCGAATTGCATAGTAACACCCCCATGTTTCCAACTTCTATACAGCTGAATTTGTGATATCTATCTAAAAAAAACAACAACAACAAAGGCATCCTTCATGAAAATGCAGATATCTTGTGTTGAATTATAGAAGCAGTTAATATCCTAGATGTTAGGATACAATCACCAATGTGAATACTGCAGTTCAATAGAGCCCCGAGTTCTGACTTTTCTCTGAGATCTCTTGTATTGCAAAGATATGGGTTTCCTTTTTTTTTCCCCTCCCCAAAGACTGTTATGATGGGCATTTTTAATTAGGACACTTCTGATGCACAAACGGGATCTACTTCTGACAGCTTCCTTCTCAACACATGTTTTCCCTCTCATTCATCCATCTTACTTGTCAGCCTCCTTTTTCCTCTGTGACTCTGTTTGAAATGCTGTCCCATACATCTTTCCATTATAGAAAGGAAATTTGACACCTGGGGAGGCAATATTTCCTCTTACTCTCTAACTGCGGAGGGCATGCTGGCTATTTCTCGAAATAGCACAGTCAGCAGTATCGAGAACATTAGAGCTTTGTAGAGGAAACCAAGGAATTTTTTTTTCCTGATGAGATGCAAATTGTACATTCTATATCTCTCATCAGTGAGAACATCATTTTGCCTTGAATAGTTATGCAAGCACCTTCACATCAATTAAGGGGCTGTGATGACACTGCTTTGACATCCCATTAGCCCTTGCCTTTAGTTATGTGTCTATTAGAAGCAGAAATAAAAAGTGATTTTGCCAGTCAGAGGTGGAATCTGAAATATCCTGGTGTTCTAAATCAGATAAAGAATCATGAATCTGAGGTGTTTTGTTTGCTCCGTGGTTGTTTGTCATAAGTTAATATTGGGTTAAGTGTTGAGTTCTATGAGGGCAGGGACCATACCGTGGTCATTACTGCAATGCCATGGTGCCTAGGGCAACAACTTGCTCACAGTAGAATAAAAAATTATAGACTTTTCCACTGTGTCTTCACATGTACAGCAAAAGTCATGACATGCTGGCTTTGCGCTAGGTGCTTTTCTAACTGACAAGGACTTTGGAGTTTATTTAACGTAATTCTTTATCATGGAGTCATTTGTTCATCAAAAATTTATAGAGCACTTACTAAGTGCAGAGATAAAAAGGACATGGTTTCTGGTTTCAAGGGGATTCTAGTCTAGTGGAAGACACTGAGTTCTAGAAATGTCAAGTGTCATGATTAAAGTTACACATGTCATTACTACAGATATAGGTATCAGACTTGGGTCTCCTTACTCAAATACTTGATATTCATGTGAATATTAGCATTCTCAGAAATGTGGAGCTTTAGGGTTATCCCACTCATCTGGAATTCAAATTCTTCAACATCTACTGTAATACATATTTGCTGTATTAAATGTCCATGGTGTATTGGACAAGGGCTAGAGTGGCTCAAAAGTTTATGCTTATAAACATTTAGCAGATGAATTGCTCTTAATTTTCTGCTTACTGAAGAGAATTGAATGTACTTTAGTGTGATTTAAGTATAGTAGGCATCTTCAATAACGGCAGAATCAGAAGGTTTATATGGGGTAATTTCAGAGCTAGGAAAAGTCCTCTGAGTCTTAAAAAAAAGTCTTCTCATTATTACGAGTGTGCCTAAAATTTTACTCCTATTAGATTGCTTTGGTTGTCACTTTCAGGAAGACAGGTCAGAAGATAAATTTTAATGTCAGGGAAGTAGATAGGAAAAGAATAGTAAAGAAGATATAGACACTTAGAACATAGTAGGCACTCAATAATTGTTGCTCAAGTAAATGAATACTTTATATGCAAATCAAGGTACAATCATAGTGCTCTGAAAAAGCAAAGGGAGAAGGATTTCTTATTAGAGAGGAAGTTTTCATAAAAAGGGACACTTTGAGCATTGATGGATGGGTAGAGTTTTAATAGGAAGAAACTGCAGGGGAAGAGTATTCTAAAGAGAGGAAATGCCATAAGCCTGGGTGAACTAGTATAAAAGCAAGACATAATTTATGTAAAGCAATGTTTCTCGAAGTGTGTTCCAGAGGCTCCCACAGAGGTTTCCGACAGCCTTTTCAGGGTATCCATGAGACCAAAAACTCTTTCATAATGATAGTAAGATGTCATTTGACTTTTCACTTTCACTTTCTCATAAGCATACAGCTAAGTTTTCTGGAGACTACACGATATGTGATAGAGCCAGAGCTTGAATGCAGAAGCAGATATGAGAATCTAGCTGTCCTCTGTTAAGCCAGACAGCAGAGAGATTTGCAAAACTGTAAAACACCACTCTTTCACTCAGTATTTTTTTAAAAGTATATGTTATTTTTCATACTACATATCATTTATGTGAACATATAATGGGTTTCTTGTTCCTTTAAGACTAACTAATACTTCAGTATTTAAAAAATGTTTCAGTTTGGTTTCTAATGGGATCAATACTGATAGAGATAGCCCACTTAACCATTAACTGTGGGAAGGGTGTGCTGGCTGTTTCTTAAAATAGCATAGTTAGCAGTATTGAGAGCATCGTGTTTTGTAAAGGAAAGTGAGAATTTGGGGTTCTTAATAGGTTTTTCATGTATAAAAGGGTTCTGAGGTCAAAATGTTTGAGAATTGCTGGCCTACTTTGGATATAGGGCAAGGTGTATGGTGTCAGGGAAGACACACCAGGGAAGGCAGGTTAGGGTCTCAACTGTCATTATCACAGTGCTGATTCTGGTTTGAAAGCAGAGAGGAGCTATCGGAGGTTTGCGTGGAAGAAGAGATTGGCATGATCAGAGTTGTGCTATGGAAGACAACCCTGGGAACAGTATGGAGGATGGATTAGAGGAAAGGAGGAATTGAAGACCAGAAATGCCAGGTAGGAAGCTGTGGCAGTATCCGGCTGAGAAGGGATGAAGACCTGACTTAAGGCCGTAGCAGTGGGAATGTGAAGAAGTTGAGGAACTATTCAAGTAAGCTTGGTGATTGCTTGAATATAAGGCAGAAGGAGGAATCAAAGATGACTCCAAATTCTCTTGCTGTATCAAAAAAAAAAATCGAACATATTATTTGAGGTCTTACTAAATGCATAGCCCTGGCTCAGGCATTATCATTAAAACGCCAGACTGCTTGATTGCAAATACTGGCTCCAGTGGTTCCTGTGTTGGACAAGTCACTTTACTTTTCATGCCTCACTTTCCTCATCTGTAAAATGGTGATAATATTAGCACCTTACTTTATAAGATTGATGCAAAGTGAATTATCACTAATAAAGTGCTTTGGAAGGTGCCCGGCTCACAGTCAACTTTTCATACATGTTTGTTGAGGAAAAGATGGGCTGTAGGAGAGAGGAGGGTGCAGAAACTGAGTGTGAGAGTAGTCTTGCCTGAGCGTGCAAGACCAGGAAGGCAAATGACATGCAGAAATGGGTGGGTTCTCATAAACCTGATCTCCGGGTCCCGTACTTACACGTATCAGATAGAGAGTAGGGGTGGAGGGATTGACTGTTAGAAACCTTAAGTACATTTTTCAGAAGAATTTTCCTTTTGTTGATTTAAATTGTAGCTGGCAATTTAGCCAGGTGCTTTGGTAAACCAAGGACTTCAAAGAGCAGAGGAGAGAGACCACCTGTGGGTTGGGGGTGTGTGGAGAGGCCATGGGAAAGTGGCAGGGAATTGAAAGGGTACTGGCTAGTGGTTTATGCAAAGTGGCTGTATGTTTTATCTTTAAATTCATGTGAATTTTGCATTTTATGCTGTAATATACCTGAGTTTATTCTGGTATATGAGGATGTTTAAATTACCTACTATTATGGAAAAACGATGCTTCAGAAAGAGTTTCCGGGTTCACTGAGCACCCCTGGCACTCTGCTGTGTACTCCCAGTGGTCCTCTGATCTGAGCAGTACTGATTAAGCCAATTATACAGGCCCAGGAAGGAAAAAAACACCCCAAATCAACTCAGTTGATGCTTTAGCTCTCTGTAGGAGAAACAATGAATCATAAAGATTTATTGTGTCTTTTCTTGTGAGGTTAATAAATAATATCAGTTTATAGGAAGTATGAAAAGTTGATATATGTAATTAATGCTGAGTGAAAATGCTATAGTCAAAGACTTATATAAAATGCTGTCTTTTTAAATATATGGAGGGGTGCTTTTATTTTAAAATTCATGAAGACTTGAATAAGCTCAGCAACATTTTCTGCAAAGGTAATTGAAGAACCCTCCATGCAGCCACCCCTCAAAAGGAAAGGAATAAAGAAGTTCTACAAATAAACTAAGCATTTTGGATTGCAGTAAGTCCTAGGGAAAGGAATTTAACTTGGATTTTAATTATAAATAAATTTTTGAAAGTTTGCTTGAATGAATTCCTGCTGGCACAAAGGGGAAAAATGCATCAATGTAACAGACAGGTCGGTTGATCACCATGTCGATCGTGTGGTTAACTTTGGCATTGCAAATGGGCAAGTTGACCTTGCGTGCCTCCTGACAGGATGCAATAAGACATAAGAAGCATCACCTTATCAGTTATTCTCAAAAAACATGTTTAACCTGAATCTAATCAAGCTGTTAGTTTCCAGGCTCTATGAGAGCTGGAAGAGCAATTTAAATGTTACCATAAGGAGACAGACAAATCCAGAATGTGGAACATTCTACTGGACTATTAAATTACTTTCTTAAGATTTCAGTGCAAAATATAATAATATGTGTGTGTGTGCGCGTTGGTAAAGGTGGTTCTAGAATGTTGATGAGACATTAATTTGAAAGGAAAAAAGCTTTAAATATCAGTGGGGGGAATTTGATTATGGTATGGATATTGGAAAAGAGTAGGGAATTATTGCTGGTTTTCTTATGGCTGGCAAATGATACTGGGGTTATATAGAACACACACCTTATTTTTAGGAAATGTGTGCTGAAATATTTAAGGGACAAAGTGTCATGATACCAGCCATTTACTTTCAAATGATTTAGCATTAAAACTAGAGAAAAAGAAATGAGAAACATATATAAAAGAATGTAGACATAGATGGAGACATATATATAGACATATATGTATATATGGGGGGAGGGAGTGAGAGAGAGAGACCTGGTTGTTTATGGCACAACTTTCAATTTTTCTGTACGTTTAAATTTTTTCATAATTAAAAGTTGGTAAAATTTTGCTGTAGAGAAAACTTAGTGATATGTATATTCATTTATTCAAATATCCACTGAGTAAAATTTGCACACCCATCATGTGCCAGAAACTATGTTAAATGCTGGGGAGAGGACGGTGAAAACAACATTCTCTTTTGCTCTCATGGAATTTCAACTTGAGAGAGAACACGATTAAACAATGAGATGCACAAATAGATGAATAACCATGTATCGTAATATGTTATTAATAGAAAGAAAAACAAGAATAAAGTTTCATGACAGAATCATAGAGGGGGAATAATATGGGTGAGGGTGGGGTGACTGTCTGGAAAAGCCTTTCTGGAGAAGCAGTTTCTTTCTAGGAGGCTCCTTGGGACCCTTCAGAACTTCCGGGGTATTCTAGTAGCAATTTCACTTCCTGTGCATTTACTCCTGGCATCCCAGTTGGAAGGTAAGCTCCTTAAAAGCAGATCTTTTGATTTATTCATGTCTATGTTCCTCAAAGCTTCCTGCCACACAGGCATTCAATGCTTATTAAATAATATATTTGTACAGTTCTTCATGTCTTTAAAATTCCTTTCCTATATATGACCTCATATGATGTGAACTTTAAAATAGCTCTGTGATGGTTCATTTTAGGTGTCCATTTGGCTAGTTCGTGGTGTCCAGCTATTTGGTCAAACACTAGTCTAAATGTTGCTGTCAAGGTATTTGTGGATGTGGTTAACTTACAGTCAGTTAACTCTAAGTAAAGCAGATCACCATACTTACCATGGGTGGGCCTCATATTATCAGCTGAAGCATTTAGAGCAAAGACACATTTCCCAAAGAAGCTATTCTGCCTCAAGACTGCAAAATAGAAATCCTGCCTGAGTTTCCAGCCTACTGCTGCCCTGTGGGATTCAGACTTAAGATTACAACATCAACTCTTACCCAAATTCCAGGCTGCTGGCCCACTTTATAGATTTTGACTTGACAGCCCCCACAATTATGTGAGCCCATTCTTCAAAATAAATCTCTATCTGTCTATCTACCTATCTACCTATCAATATCCTATTGGTTCTATTTTGCTGGAGAACACTGATGCATACAAGCCCTGAGAGATAAGAAGGACAGTTACTTTTCCCACTTTACAGATGGCTACAGTGAGGTGCAGAGAGGTTGCACAATTAATCCAAGGCTCACACTGAGTTTGTGGGACTAGAACGAAGCAAGGTCCCCGGCCTAATGACTCAGTCTTTAAAATGGAGACAGCTGCTTGATCAAACAGCCATCCAGTAGCTGAGAGAGCTTGGATGTCTAGGAGTGACAGTTTAACAGAATTTCCTCTCTTCAGCGTTATATTGGGTCTGGACGCTAAACTGGGTGACACTGAAGAGTTTCTGTGATGGGTACACATATTTAACAACCGCTGTTTCGATAGGCCTGCCTCAAAGGATATATAAGCCTTCAGCTGAACAAAACAATCACCTCACTGTAAATGTGTATGGGGACACCAGGCCATCAGCAAGCCCAAAGATTTTTATCCTTCACAGTCAGTAATGAAAGCCTGGAAAGGATTTCGCTTGAGATAGTCCCTTTTTGATGGATTTTCTTTGTTTACAATAAACAAAGGACTTAAATATTGTAGCCTGTCCTTACTCGACTGAAATAACTGAACCGAGATATCTGAAACAATAACTTGGGTGTTATTTGAAGTACAGTGGCCTGAATCTTGACTCAGTTCACCACTAGGTGGAAAATTTAACGAGAAACAATTACAGTCTGGTGACTCCCTTCACCGTGGGCTTTGGAATCTCGAAGAGGAGTGAGGGGGTTCGCTCCACCATGCCTCAGGATGGAAAACCCTTTGTAGGTGGTCTGGGGAAAGACTTGATCTTCTCATCACGATTAAATTTCTCTTTAATGCCTGGACTGTACTGTTCCCTCCTGCCAAGAGGTTAGGAACCTATAACCCAACAGTAGAATAAGGCTTAACTGCATCACTTTTGGGCTCGTCTATTAGAAAATCATGGAAGTCTAAAATTCTCTACAGAGGCTGCTACCTACATGAACAGCTTGACCTTGGTGTTGGGCCCGGCACTTTGCCTTCTCAAAGCATATGTGGTCTTGTACAAGCTCCTTTACATTTATGTCTCATTTTGCTCATCTGTGAAATGGGACTAACACTTGTGTCACAATATGGTTAAAAAGATAAAGGGCACTAAACAATATTAATCAGTGACATTTATTGAACACCAAACTTGGGCTAGCACTGAGCCTATTCTTCGACATTCTTTATCTTGCCTAAAAGTCACAACAATTTCATGCAGACAAGTGCAATTATTGGTCCTCTTTTAATGACGAGGAAATGGCAGTTTAAGTACCTTTCTGGTGGTCCCTTAGCGAGTCGCTGGCAGACAGGCTACTACACCCCATCAGTAACTCAGGAGCCTGCCAGGGGTGATCAGGATGAGCTGATTTTCTCCTCCTTAGTGTTGATTCCTGCCCTTTCTGGTTTTGCTCTTCTTAGGGTCCCTTAAATGAAATTCCAACTGGATGTAGGAGAAGGAGTGCAGCTAATGGGCTCTCACTGAAGTGGGGCTGAAAGCAACTTAGGATCCTTCCATGCCAGAAGCAGGGGGAGGGGAAATTTAATACAAAGAGAAAGTCATTTAGTTCTCTAAGTGCCACTGTTGTTCTGTGTTCCCAAGAAATTATAAGCTACTGGAGGTAAGGGAGCAAGTCTGTTAACTTGCAGCAGACTCCTGGGTTTTATGTTAAACAAATGCTTTTTGATGAAGAAGTTGCAGTTTCCTCCAATGATAATCTGCCCTGTGCATTGCCTGTCTCATTGTCAAACTCAGCTTGTAGGGCTTTGTGAGTTCTCATGAAAAGCTTTCTTTCCAGGCAGTGAGAAAGTTTAAGGTCAGAAGAAGGACACAGTGCTGAGATTGTAAAAGCTCATGGGATTTGTTGAGTGATGAGACCCTCTCTAGTGCCTAGAAAAATAGAAAGCCCTTTCTATCTGTCAAACTTAAAATTTATCGAGACAAGTGGAAAACAAACACAGGAAAAATTATCCCCAAAGCATTATGCTTTTAGGCTTCCCATTCCACTGAAGAAGCACATTCTTCATCATCCAGGGGTAGGAGAAGATGAATACTGCAGTGAATGGGATAGGAAAGAGGGAGTCACCCGGCACATATAGGAAAAAACTGGATTAGAATGCAAATTTAAGGCCTGAGGCATTGTTGCTGTCCTTGTTAAACCCACTGTGCTAAAGAGGTCATGCTTAAGATTTCAGCAGATGAATAGTGAGTATATACATAACGAGCAGTAAGCCCTACTTTGTATCTAAACATCATAGATGTCAAGTAACACTCTCCCAAGGGCATGGTTGCCTGGTTGTCTGGAGTGTGGATCAAGAGAGACAGGATTATATTACATGCTCTGGCATAGTACATTAAGCTGGGTCCTGATTCAGGGCCAATATTTTTGTTCAGTGATGCTTTTTGTCTTAGATCTCTCCCTGGCTGAATTTATTACCCGAGGAAACACGGCAATAAGTCAAAGGAGCAGTCCAAAAATTATTAAACAAAATGCTCCAGCACTTTTCTGTCTCAGGATAGAGACCTCTAGGAGCACTGCACTGAGAGTCACGTGTACTGTATTCTAGACCTAACGTGGCCATCGAGCAGGTGTTTGACTCAGGGCAAATCAGTTGTACTCACAAAAACTCCATTTTTTAATCTATTATAAACTGAGAGAAAATGAAGCCTTTTCTCAATTTTTTTTTTTTTTTTTTTTGAGACAGAATCTCTGTCTGTCATCTGGGCTAGAGTGCTGTGGCATCAGCCTAGCTCACCGAACCACCGAATCACTGAACCACTGAACCATGATATCTGAAACAATAACTTGGGTGTTATTTGAAGTACAGTGGCCCGAATTTTGATTCAGGATAGAGATGGAAAATTCAACAAGAAACAATTACAGTCTGGTGACTCCCTTCACCTTGGGCTTTGGAATCTCAAACTTCCCAACCTCAAATTCCTGGGCTCAAGTGATTCTCCTGCCTCAGAGGAGCTGGGACTATAGGCACATGCCACCATGCCTGGCTAATTTTTTCTGTTTTTAGTAGAGATGGGCTCTCACTCTTGCTCAGGCTGGTCTCCAACTCCTGACCTCAAGCAATTCTCCCGCCTCAGCCTCCCAGAGTGCTAGGATTACAGGTGTGAGCCACCACGCCCAGCCTTTCCTCAAATTATAACCATCCAGAGAACCCTGTATGGACAGCAGATAAATTCAGAGAGCCTCTGTGTGGATAGCAGCTGAGAGACTGCGGACCCATTGCTTACCTTGCTTTCTGCTCCTTCCCACCATCCATCCCTTCAAATGGCTTCTCTGAATCTGTGGGGATCCACAGTTCCCAAAATAGCCTCCCACACTAATCCAGAGATCACATAGCAGGAACATCAGGCTTTTATGACTGTGGTTTTAGATTTGTGCGCTTTCTCCTAAAATTTCAGTAGGAGAATGACCCCTGAAGGTGATTTCTACAAAGAAGGTAGAAATGTGCGAGAGGATGTCTGTGTTGTGTGATGTCCAGGCTTTACAGAAATTTCAGTCCCTCTCTATGGTGTGGAAAACGGTATTGATTTTTGTTCAAATTAAACTGTATTGATAAAATGTTAGTGTGTGAGTCACGGTTGTATATTGTTGGTTAAAAAAAATCTACCATGTTGGTCAGTTTCAAAAGGAGCAGTGTGTGAAGACCGAAATCTTATCTAGCAGATATTTTGCCTTGACTCAGAGAAGAAAAGGAACAGTGGGAAAGCAACAGAAAGCAGAGCTTTATGGAGGGAGTTGTATAACTGGTTGTTGAGTTAAAGTAAGGAAGGCTCTTGCTAGACCAAACTATCAGGTGAAAAAACAGGGATCTGGGAGACGGACACATTTGAATTATTGGTTTTTTTGTTTAAAGAATGTGTCTTAGTTAGGAATAGATTTTATAGAATCATAAAGTACTGAAATTTTAAAGGTAGCAGGGATCAAAATGATTCTCTCCCAAGAGTGGCTTTAGTTTTTGAGAGAGGTGCTTTTTCTTTTTCTTTTAATGAATGTTCATATGTAAGGAAAGGATTTTGATCTTTTGAATAGCCATTTTAGAGTATGTTCTTCTTTGGAATGTACATGAGGTTTTGGAATGACTAGGAAAGCCATCCGGGGAAGAGAATGTTTTAGTACATTGGGGTAGAATAAGAAATCTAAACAATTACTTTAAAATTATCAGGATAATTTTTTTAATCCTGGTCATTATCAATAATTATTTTTCAAGGTTACCAAACAATTCTTAATTGAACTGGAATTAGTTATGTATTTTAGCGATTATAGTTTTTATTACCTTTTTACTTGAAAAGCATAATGCAATCAATTAAACCACATGTCTGGGGGAAAAAAGGCCACATTTTAGCAATTATTTTAACATAAAGAAGTGTTACATATGGAGTCACTGTCAATTACTAGAAATAATTACATATTTTCTTGGATAATTTCTTGGTAATTAAAGTGTCACTGAAGCATAAGATGCTTTGTTAATGAAAATATTAAAAAGCTCACACGATTTTTATCATATTTTGTTGAAATGTGGTTCAATGTTTACCATAGTTTCTGATTGTTATTGCATAACCTTGAATAGTATTAATGCACAAATCATGAGTGTAGTGAAATAATAGCTCACTGAGTGAAAAATACATCACTTGAGGTGGTGCAATAGCAATCAGAATTATGATAATAAACATTAAACTACTTTTCAATAAAGAAAGAACAAAACACTCTCAAAATAGTTTTTCTCTTGATTTTGAAGGAATTCATGATACTAATTACAAAAGAATTACTGGGGAGAAAAAACAAACAGTGCACTATTTATTTCCAAACACTTTATACTGAACAGCATAAACAAATAAAACTATAAACAATTTTATAAATAAAGAGATTTCTAAACTGGAACTTTGAGTGAATTTTTCACATCTGGCATGCTATAGAAAAGGCAACACACTATTTTCTGTTTTGAATCTAATAATATTAACCCACCCTTAGGTAGGCAAGGGTTTTCAGTTGTTACTTTAGAAGGAGGAGATGGATTTAAATTAATTCACTCTTTCATTTCCCATCCTCCTTGAGACCAGTAAAAATGTGAAAGGAGAGCAAATGGGTCATTGTGCCCATCTTGTGTGCAGATTGATAGAGGTTTTGTGAGAGAAAAAGGAGAAATTTAGGAACACAGGCAAGTTCATCTCAAGTAATATTCAACTTGGAATGACCAAGGAGACCAAACCTAAGAAGAAAGGTTTAAGTTAGGTACATGTCAAAGATGGGAAAATTAGGAGTTGAGGCAATCGTGTGCTAGAGCTGGCTATTACCAGCTTGCAAGAGTTGGTTTTGTGTGTCTCTTTCGAACTGTCTTTTCAGAGAACTCCCTCATGTTGGAAGCTTGAAATTGGTCACAGTGGTAGCATTTACACCATGCAAATCAACAAATGCTACCAATCAGGGTTTTTTTTTTTTTTTTTCCCCAGAGGGTCAGTTCTCCAGCACACTGCTCATGGAAAGGGAAACAGATCATGGATTTGACAGTCATACAACCAAAATAGGGGCCACCGTAGAGGTCAATTAGATCATGTCACATGGAGGCAAGAATTTACATTTATTCACCTTGTCAGAAATGACCCTAGTCTGATCTATAAACCTGAATAAATTGGGAGAATCTGGTCCAGTGTATTTGATTTGACTCTTTGCCATTCACATGAAGCTCTCAATAAACACATGACTTTAGTTCATATGTTTATTAACTAATTTTTTCTTTAAAAGTCCCACGTAAAAGGATGTTCTGCAAAGGTGCTTTTGCAGGACAGGTCCTGTGCTTATTGTGACATGGCAGTCTTTTAATTTTTCAAGGAGTTGTCCCTAGTTAGTGAAAGCTTGTGCAGTGAGTGATATATAAGTCACCCCACAATCTGGACTCCCAGGCTCTCTCTGCATCCTCATTCCCAATTCCCCACCACACTAGTGCCTTGCTCTGATCAGATTCCTCCTTCTTCTCTCTAACTCTCTTATACATGTTGGGTGCATGCAGATCTACGTGCGTTTGCCAGGAAGGCTCTCTCTCTTCTTTATCAACCGTCTAATTTCAAGACTCAACCAAAATCACACCTCCACAAAGAAACCTTCCCCCACAGTATCTCATTTTGTCTGCAGTACTCATTGATTTATGTGTCACACTACAAAGTACAGAGCCCTTTACTTAGTGGTAGTTCAGTAAATATTTTTGAAAAATTTGGAGGGTTCCCATTAACCTTCAAACAAGTCTGTGGATTTGCCATTTTCATAAATGAAGGGGCGAGGGAAGACTGAAGAAGAGAGGACAGCTAGCTATTCAGGATTGAGCTGTACTTGGAGGTCTTAGAAATCTTTAATTTGGGGTTAATATTGGTGACTGGGTAAGTTTACATTATACAATTCTGCTACAGAGAGGTTGGTCTTTAATAAAGACCAATTAATAAGACAATTAATAAATTCTGATTTATAGCTAAGAATTAAGTCTTGGAAAGCCAGATTTACTTTTAGGCTAATCGTCGAGGGATGAAAGTCTAACTGGACCAGTTGGGAGAAAGGGTTAAGGGCATTTTTGTATATTTATAATCATAGTTCTTTCTTTTCAAGCCTTCCTGCTTTTCTTCTTCAAACGACCACAGTATAATTTATTAATAAATATTTACATTTTCAAAGAGGGGATATTTAAATATGACTTTCATTGGGATATCATTTTCATAATATTGGCTTTTTGATTAATTCTTTTCCATGGGAAGTTACCTGATTTTTGTTGTTATTGTTGTTATTAATTCAACCTTTTAAATTAAATGATCTAATTCCAGACAGAGAGATTTACTTTGGGTTTTGAATTGCTAGACCTACCTCTGAACATGTAATCACTTCCTTCTCATCTCCTTGTGTTGTCAAACTTTTCTGATTTGTGTCCCTGGATAAAAGTCTTGTTTTCATTTTGCTGGGGGACAGTATTTCCTTAAACATATCTGCCTCCTCCCCTTGCTCAAATGTGTTTCTCTTGGCAGGAATCCTAACTTGCCAGGCTTCACTTTGCTGTGAGTGTGACCTCGGCTTTCCTTCAGCCAAAATCTTGCCTGGCCTTGCCAGTTTGGAGAGTCAAACTCTCTCTTCCGACTGGAGATTATAAAATGGCAAAGGTAAGTGCTCAAGGCACTTTTCCTGAGATGATGATTTAAATTATCACGCTCTCCTGGGGTCCTTGAGAAATAGGCCACTCTCTGATCATTTCTGAGCGCTTGCCAGCATGCCTGAAATATGAGGAGAGGGAGAAGATGTGTCTGCTTTTCTAATTAGTTTTTTTCCTTCAGTAAGCCATATCCCCTTCCTTTTAAGTGACGGAAAACATTAGAGTTCTTAGGAGATGTCTATTTTCCACTGGGGTTTACATCATCGTTTTATCTAATTATTTCCCAATTACGAATAATAATTAAACCAAATGGTGATGCAAACTGGAGCAGTAACAATATATCTTTTTAGAAGAGCTCCCCAAAGGAGATATAAAACACCAGAGTTGAAAATTCTTTGTTCAGTCTCGACAGTCAGTCTTCAAGGATGCAAAAGTCACGGCTCTTGATTATCCAACCATGTCTGCTGCTCCTTGGCCCAGACCTGAGAGAGAAGACTGAAGAGTCCAGTCTTCAACTATTTTTGACACTTCAATATTTATTGTTTTAGTAGTTGCAATAAACATAGTGCTACAGAAGTTGACTGCTATTGATCAAGCCACTTTTAATGGAAAATATCTAGGATTATACTTAACCAGAATACCTGAATCCACGGTGATGATATGTCTGGGTTTGCCAGGAAAGTCCTGGTTTATGCCTCTTTTCTTGGCATTATTATGAATAGCGTCTAGCATACCACTTTTCATGGTCAGATTGTCCTACTTCAAACTCTTCACAATTTGCTGGGTGGACAAACAAAATGAGATTAGACTAAAATACTCTTTATTGATTCTTACAAGCTTTAATAGATATCTAACTGCAAGATTCTAAGTCTCAAATCCGGTGGCCCAAGAGGTATTTCTCAACCTCAGACATCTTAAGATCAAATAAGAAATTAACAAATAAAAATATACATTTCTCATGAGTGTCCTAAATACAAAAGCTAAATTTGTACAGCTTCTAGAAGAAAATATAAGAGAATATCATTTTACCTATCTTGGTACAGGCAAAGAAATTTTAGATTAGACTTCATAAAAATTAAAAACATTCTCTCTTCAAAGATGCTATTAAGAAAGTGAGAAGCCACAGATGGAGAAAATATTCACAATACATATATCCAACAAAGGACTTATTCAGAATATATAAAGAACCCTTACAAACCAACGATAAAAAGACAAACCACCCAATAGTTTAAAAATGAGCAAAGCACTTGAACAAACAGTCCAAAAAAGGTATTAGAATGGCTAATATGCATTCGAAAATGTGTTTAACATAAGGAAAATGCAAATTGAAACCACAATGAGATATTTTGAAACTATTAAAATTGTTTAAATTAAAAACACTGACACCACAAACTGCTGGTGAGGATGTGAACACTGAAATTCTTACTTTGCTGGTGGGAATATAAAATGGTATAACCACTTGGGGAAATTGACTGGTAGTTTTTTATAAAGTTAAACATATACTTACCCTATAACCTAGCAATTCCACTAAGTATTTACCCAAGAGAAATAAAAACATATGACCACAAAAGGGCTTGAACATGAATATTGACAGCAGCTTTATTTGTAATAGCTCCAAGCTGGAAACAGCTGCATAGATTGCCAACATGTTAATAGAGAAACAAAGTATGCTATATTCATATGGTGGGACACCATGTAGCAAGGAAAAAAAATTAACTTCAACTACATGTAACAACATGGACGAGTCTCTCAGGTATTATGCTGAGAGAGAGAAGCCAGATACAGAAAACTACATACTATATGATTCCATTTATATGAAGCTCTAGAATAGACAAAAGCAACCCTGGTGATAGAGCTTAGGGTCAGTGGCTGCCTGGGGTCAGGTATATGGGTGTGTGGACAGAAGGCTATTAAATGGAAAGAAGTGGAATGAAGGAACTTTCTGGGTACACGCAACTTCAATATCTTTATCTGGGTGGTGTATGCAGAGTATACATACACACACATACACATGTCATTGAGTGTACACTTGGCATGTGTACATTTTCCTCTAAGTAAATTATACTTCAATATAATACTATAAAATAGCTTATACTGCTTCTCAGTTTAGGAAACACATTCACACACAATCATGTTTTCAAGTATTTCTAAGCATTTCAGTTATTTCTTTACACTTAATTTTACACAAAATTCCAGGATATAAAATACATACAAGCAGAGCTTGTTGATTGAGGTGAGGAGGAGTCCTAAAGCCCAGGATGCCTGCTGTCCTCTGCCCAACCCTCCAGCCCCTCCACGCCGCTTCTTTTAATAGCTCTGTGATGGAAGTATTAAAGTCTTTTATGATATTGACTGTATAGATGAAGAAACAGGCTCAGAGAAGTTGTGACTTGCCTAAGGTTACATGGTTAATAACTGATAAGTCAAGGACCTGGAAGCCATGGCTTGTGACCCACAATCTGTACCTTATCTTCATTGAATGTCTACGTAGTCTAAAGCAGTGTTCCAAACATTGTGAGGGATATAAAGTAATATAAAAAATGCTCTCACTTTCCAAAGAGTTCATGGTCCACTTGGGGACATGAGATATATATGTACACTTGGATTGAAGAGAGAGGTATGAGGAATGCTTAGCATTCTGCCCAATCCTCTTGTGGCTGGAGGCATCGTGTCTGGTCAGAGAGAAGTAGCTACAGGTAAGGAGCTGCCACTGATAGGAGTACGGGTGACCCTTTCTGGTCATTTCAACAATTCCAACAACCAGGCTGGGACTGCCTTTTGCTGTGTTGGGGGTTGCTTTTGTGGATTCTCAGTAGGAGATGGAAATGAGAGACTTGGTCAAGGTTATTCTAAATTTCTTTTCAGTCTCTAATTCTGGAGAATCATCGATACAAAGCTTTGAGTTTTCATTTTGATGTGGACATAACTCACTATTGCTAAAAAACCCTTTATTTCCCCATTTAATAATATATTAGGGCCGAGTGAAAAACACTGACTGAATGTTTTCAGATCAGTTGATGCTCAAGTTTCCTTTCTCACAAAGTCCTGCTCACATATTTCTGCATTTCCCATCCCATAACAGCTGCCTTTATTCATTTATTTATTTTAAAGTTCAATTTGTGATGCAGTTAGAAGAAGCTTTCAGCAAGGGAGATTCAAACGAAAAGTTTATTTTTTTTTCCCCAGCAGGGAAAAGCCAGAGGAGCAGGGGGATCACTGGTAGGGGGCTTATTGGATTTATTTGGTTTAGTTTTTTCTAAAAGCCCTTCCCTCTGAGAGTACAAAGTTCTGTTTTGCTCTTTAAGTGCAAAACCCAAAGTGGAAAAATTTAAAATTTGATTTAATTTTTTTTGATGTGGAGGAGACTAAAGAAAACAGTGATGTTGCTTGAATTTAATTTAAATGAGAGGTTGGAATCCCCCCCTCCTGAAGAGGATTGGATTGTTTAGATTCTTATTTATTTATTTTTTATTTATTTGTCACTGCAGATGCATTGATTTTGACTAATACAACACAGAGTCAGAAGCTCTGACAAAAACACAGGTGAATTGGGTCATGGAAAACATGGAAAATTGAAACCAATGGCCCCACAAAGAGAGTGAAGATGGCTATGAAGCCATGAGAGAGTCCTCTGCTTCCACTATTGCCCTTCCTGACTCTCTCTCAGGCTTTAAGTTCCTACATAAGAAATATGTTTTGTATGATGATTTGTGTATGAGTTATGCAAAATCAAAAAGAAACGATAAAACAAACAAAAAAAAACCCAATAAAAAAGTAAAATATAACTCCTATGGTCAAGAAGTTTGGAAACATTGGAATGAACAAAGAAAACTGAAGTCCTTACTTCAGAATTTCCCAGGACCTGTGCTACTGTCATATACATTATGAATCTCCCAGGGAAGAGCTGCGGTGTGCAGCCATGTGCAGAGGCCCAAACTTAGATGAAAGGGGAAATTTACCTATTGACTCTCCACCAGCCTCTTATGAAGGTGATCTTCGCTGAAGCTGAATTCAGAAAATGCTACATCAAAGCATTAAAAAATGCTGGTTAAAATGCAAACCAGAACAGGGAGATGATAATGATATTTGAAGTCATTATTAACCAATCTAACTCCTCAGTTCAGATTGGTTTACCAAATTAACTGCAAGTGCCTTACATAACTCCTGTGGGAAGGAGCGTTGAAATAAAATATGACAGGGGCCAGAGAGTATCAGTGACGCTAACCCGGAGGCCTGGAAGAGATGGTAGATTGAATGACACAGATGAATCTTTGATCATCTTATTATGTGACAATGATTTTGTAACATTTTATGTATAGAAAATAAAAAGATAATTCAGTTTCACATTTAGCATATTTAGAAACTTCTTTGGCCTCACACCTTATTATTGGCAATTTCACAGAAATTATTAAGATTATTGTTAATTTTGGAAAACTTCTACCCTGTTCTTTTCATATGTGAACTATTAAGATTGAAAAAATTTTCCATAGACTAGCTTTTGGCTTCTTGCTTTTAAGCCTTATTTCGTGTCTCTGCCTGCAAGACACATTCTTCTGGTGATGTCATATCTTGCCCTGGTCTCGGGCTCTGCTCCTTTGTGTCATGATGTTGGGTGAGTTGGTACAGAGGGGCATCGAAATTCCTGGAAGCCATTTCTGCATTGGGATGTCTGATAATTACTTAATGGTGCATAGAAGTGATGGCAAACAGAATAAATATATTTAATTAAACCCAACTAAATGTGTCTTTCAAGTCAGTATCACCTTAATGGCATATTAAAAATGCCTGTTGCCAGTATTGCCCTTACACTCCAGCCAGCAGGGCCCCAACTTGGACACTGTGCCTTAGGGGGCCAAGCACTGTGGAGTGCCTTTCTCAAAATCCTCTGCATTTCCCTCTAGTTCCTGAGATTGGCTGGGACTGGCATTGCCACGTGGATAGGGCACATCTAGCATTAGATCTGGACCCACATATGCCCTGGTTCTCATTTTAACTTTTGTGATACTCTCTGACCCTCTATTTCGTGTTTGGGGTTCCTCAGATACCTGAAAGACCTGTGGGACTCAGATCTAGAGTGTTCTTGTGAGTAGATTATACCCATTAATCACTGTGGCATCTTTTTTCATGATAACTTGTGATACCAAATCACCGGAATAGCGCTGACAGACTGATTTCAGGTGACTCTCACATCCGACACAGGATGAATTCAGGGCTCTGAGCTACACCATCCACTGTCCACTGTGAACCCTTGGGCGTGAGCTCTGGTGTGGACCTGTGCAGGGGCTTTCACCAGTCCTTGCTCTAACTGCAGTGCTGCCGCTGGTCTAAGGCACCTGAGGGTGGTTGGGGGAGGGAAGAGGTGTCTTTTACTTTGTAGGACCCTTGCCATAGGCATCCAGGGCTGTCACCCTAACCCCTCTGTGGGCTCCACACCACCTGTCAGGCAGTCCTCCAGGGTGGCTGTGCCTCACTCCTCCAAGGGTTTTCAAGTCCATTGCTCTGCAATGCCAATGGGCCCTTCTGATTGATATCGTGTCTTGCCTCCTGTGAATGTGATGTGGTGAGATATAATGATGTCGTGTTCTCCACATCAGTCTCAAGCCACTGGATGAAGGGTGGACATTCCTTGTAGGATTGGGACCACTCTTCTCACCTCCCCCATGACCTCCTTTCCTCTCCACGCCATTGTGTGGAAGACAGAGGTACAGTCAAAATCGTAAGTGATCACATTCTACAAACATCATAATTAGGACTTAAAGAGTTAAGAGGAGAAATAGATGACAGGTGTGTTGTTTTGCATTTAAGCTATAAAAATAACAAATGGTAAATTTAACATGACCAGCATATAAATCATTTTTCGTATTTTCCTGCGTACTTTCTGTAAGACTTGGCATTTACAGTTATCAAATAATCCCAGTAACAACTTTTGAAAGAATCACTGGAAGTCAGTATTCCTGGGTGGAACAGTGGGTGATGTGGTGTTATGAGTAATCAAGTAAATAGCAGTAAATAAATGGCATTAGAGGACTGCAAAGGCAAGAGGTATAATACTGTTTCAATATAAACAGGTTTCAAACAGCCATTGTGAGTAGTAACAGTACTTCTACCTTTTTCTCATGGTGAGTATCATACAATTACACAGGAACCACACATTTAATTCTACAGAACATGAAGAAATGGTTCTAGGACTGGAATTGGCAGAGATGGTGTCTGGATACTACCAAAGATCTTCATGTGCCTTGATTAGACAACAGACATATATGTAAATTTCTTGTCTACTCATTATTCTGTGTCTTCTTTGATAAATCACTGTATCTCACATAGGGCTATAAATTTTATAATACTTTTTCTTTTTAAGACAGAATTTGCTCTGTCCCCCTGGCTAGAGTGCAGCCTAGCTCACTGCAACCATAGCTCACTGCAACCTCAAACTCCTGGGCTCAAGTGATCCTCCTTAGAACACATTTTCATAAAGTTGTTTATATAGACAGGGGCTTCACAAAAATATTTGCTTGGGGTCCTGCACACCCTACGGAAAACTCTGCCTGTGGCTACTCTAGTACCACCTGACAAAAGAAAAACGTGAAAGAGAGGAAGTTTGTTGAAAAGAGATGCACGCCAGTCTAAACTGATTGATGAAAAAAATATTTTTGTCAATTTTATAAAAATGTGTGTCTGTTGAATACCTTGTGGAGTCCCCTCCCACAGCCCATGCAAGTGAGGGCCCCTGAAGCTTGAGGCCTCTTAGCTTCACTGTAAATCTACATCTGCCAATCAACTTGAATCTGCAAAATGGTGAAATTCTTGTAGACAACTAGTGATGCTTCATCCAGACAATGGGTTTAGGGTTTATTTAAAAAGAAAATCATTGTATAAACTTTTTATTTTTTTCACACAATCCTCTCTGCTGCATTCTACTCCAAACCCTGCAGAGTGACTTTTTTTCCCCACACAATTGACCTTAATAGAAAATACAGCAGATTTTGATTAATTCATCTTATAGGTCCATAATTAATGTAAAAGGGCCAACAAGCTCTCAACTCTTTTCTCAGAAAAGATCTAATAATGAAGTTCAAGTGCAGTTTAAGATGACCTAATTTTAATAAATATAATGGCTGGAGAATTACTTTAAAAAGTTAGAAGTGCTATGCAAATGTAAAGTATTCTCATTATTATTGTTATTATTAGTGGAGTATCTATAAGTGTATTTGCTGCATTTCAAAAATAAAAAGTAAAATGGTCTCTTGACATCCATCTACTTGGACTCCTTGGGGAATCCTATCTGTCTTGACTACAATATACCATCCCTGGCACCTGGCCTTGTATCTGGTTTTCAGTGGACACTCAGTATTTGTTAAACAAATGGATGAATAATCTCTCATTGTCATTTAGGTTATTTCCTTTTATCAAATTTTATGCTATGATAATGAATTCTTTCAATACTAAATTTTACTGAAATGTAAGTATTTTCTAAGGATAAATTTCTAGAGGTTTAAGTTTTAGGCCAGAGGCTTTACATATTCTTAAGGCTTTTGATACACATTACCAAAGTGCCTTCCAGAAATGTTCATTTGTTCAACAAGTATTTATTAAGTACTTATTAGGGTCCAGGGACTGTTCTAAGCACTGAGGAAACAGTGATGATTAAGACATCCAGTCCTCACGAAGCTTATATTTTACTCAGAAAGAAAGAAGATGATAGATAACCAAATAACCAAAATGTATATGACACAATTTGAGTAGTAATGAGTGTGACAAAGAAAAAGGAAGCAAGAGAGTTTGGTAGGTTTGTATTATTGATTTTAAATATTCACTCTTCCATTTATGAATCCTGATTGTTATATAAACTCTATTTCCTCATCGTAGCCATGTGCCTTGCCCTGCCTCCTTGTCATAGGTGTATACCTGCCCATGCAGGTGACTTGTATTGGCCAATGGGATGTGAGTAGATGTGATACATGCCACATTTGAGTAAGGCAGATACTTTAAAAAAACTAACATTTTCATTTTGAGATATGTGTAAGTTTATATGCAACTATAAAATATCACACAGAGCAATCCCATCCATGGATATTTTATCCAGTTTTCCCCAACAGTAACATCTTGCAAGACCATGGTGTAATGTCACAGCCAAGCACCGGCATTGATAATGTCCAATGTTCTTACTTAGATTTCCCTAGTTTGGGGCATAAACTTTACAGGGATCATGCTTGCTTTTCCCCTCTGTCAGATAAACAAGCCTGTGAACCAGAGCCACAGACCACCTGCAGTCAACCAGTAACGTAGATACCATCCTAGCAAGAATAATGCTTAGTTATTAACATAAGAACTGAGAATTTGAGGTTGTGTTACCTGGTTAGTAGAGAAAGAGAGATCAGGGCAATATATTATTCTAGGCAGAGAACAGCCTCATAGACTGGATGATGGGAGGACATTTGGGCGGGGACTTGACTGGGGTGGAGATGTCAGTCAGGGGATGATCACATAGGTTGAGGTGGCAGCAGGTACAGAACCCCTGTGTGGCATGAGCTTGGCGCACGTGTCAGAGAAAGAGCAGGCAGCTAATATGACACAGGCAAGTGCAGTGAATTAGAAGGAGGGGGGCCATCTGAGATGCTGGGGCCTAACATCACATAGGCCATGATTAAAAGAATGGATTTTATTTTCAGTGCAATTTGGATAATAATTTCTGAGTAGCATATTCAATACCATAGATAGTTCTAACGATCAAGGACTTCCTTCTTAAATGAAGCTGAAATCTATCTCCACGTCACATCTTCCTTTATGCACTATTTCTGTCTTATGTCTCCTACAGAGATTCAGGGCCTTTTCATGGGACCAGCCTTCACACATTTGAGGATGGTAGTGGCATCTTCTCAAGTCTGTTTACTTCACGTTAAACAGACCTGCTTAGTTAAATTAGTTTGATTGCTGTGTATTACACATAGGTTTTTTAAAGAGAACATTCTAAATTTTAATTCAAGTAATTGTTAATTCATACAATAATAATATCAATGGCTCCTAACTTGAGAATGTCTAGAATCTTATAGGTACCCTGTGTGTGTATGTACCACATGTTATTTGTGTGTCTCTGCCTCACGCACTGCTTTATTCTGAAGATACATTTCCAGGGATGGATGTTTGCAGATGGGGATCTGACTAGCCTAAATGATTTCCCTATTTAATGAAGGGATAAGAGGGAGCAAATTGTTGTAAGTCAAATAAGGCAGACCTTTAAAGCTACCCAGGCTTTAATGTGCATGGGAAGTACTCGTGGATTTTGTTTAAATTAAGATTCTGAATCAGTATATTTCAGTGGATGTTACCGGTCTGTGGGCTACTCCTTTGAGTAGAAAGCTTCTAAAGAACTCGACTCAGTAGGGAAATTGCTCCAATTGCCAAGGCTGAGGTGTTCTCATCAACCTATTAAATTCTTAATTTAAGTGGATGCTCTCTATCATTTCAGAGTGTTCTTGGATGCCTGCAGAACCACATAGGGTATCTTAGAAAAATTGCCTTTCAGCCATCTCTAAGTTTAATACATGGAGACATTACAGAAAATGATTGACTCCCAAACTGCTCCTGTCCAATTTCCTGTGTACCTGCATGAGTGTCTCCATGGGACAGTGATGTGATTGATGATAAGAGGCTGATAGACACAGTTATAAAATACAATGTTTCCTTTTCTTTTTTCTTTAGGATAGAACTGCACCTCCTGCTTGTGGGAATACAATGTTTTTTTAATGGCAAAGGATCTGGAAACTGAAGATTGTTACAAAAAGAATGAGACAATGAGGCATGCTCCCAGATGAAGAGTCCCAGCTCACTGGGTCTCTATAGGAACATACAACAGCTGCCGATACCATCTGCATGGGGTTAGAGTTCTTGCACTGGTGAAAAGTGCCTTTTTGCAGTTATTGGGGTGCAGTAATACTCTCATGTTCCTTACTGATGATATGGAGACTCAGCCTGTCTGCCAGTTCACAGTGCAAAAACAACCTGGGCACCTTGTTGAATGTTCAGTCTAAGACCAGCTAAATCAAAGATAAGTTTTTCACATGTAGCCTCTTTGAGCAGCCCCACATGGCAGGCCTGCTGAAGGTCTATTCCTGCACTTATCATGTGTACAGATGTGGGTGGAGCATAGGTTCTGATGGAAAATGTCTGCTCCTAAGGTTGTGAAAGTTAGCCAAGCCAGTGCCTTAGGTTTTCCCTTTACTTCCCCTCCTAAGTCAATATGATATGTTCTCTCCTGACCAATATGATAAATGATGCAAGTTCAATTGTGCTTTATTAGAAAAAATTTAGGTATATAAAAATATTTATCTGGAAACATTTTTCTTCATAGAAATGGTGGGGAAAATTAAATGAATTCACAAGATTGTAGAATGCCAGAATGGAGGGTAACCTAGTGATGTTCTAATTCACAGAATTTATGATGAAGTCATTATGACTAATGAGTATTTTAAAGATCAAATACAATGATCTCTCTATAGGCTTCACCTACAGCCATTTCTAAATCAAAATACTATAATGAACAATCTGGGTGGCCAACTCTCCAAAAATCATTCTTTTCCATCCTATCATTTGACTCAGTTTGTGTCACTCTACTGGTGGCTATTTTGGTTTAGGGTGGCGTGTGTGCCCTAAGTGGGCCCAGTTAGATTGGTATAGGGACTTACATTCCAACAAGTGTTGAGGGCCAAGTTTTCTCTCTCTTCTCTTCTCCCAGGTGCAAACAAGGGTATCCAAAGGGGAAACTGCCTTAGGATGAAGCCAAAGATGCATATGATAGAACATATGGATGAAAAGAACCTGGGTCCTTTTGAGGTGAAAATACTGATCACTGGTTATACCACACTTGGAACTTATTCTTCCTCTGCACTTCCAATGCATTTTGAAGTTGTTTAACCCAATCAATGTAAGGTTTTCAGAAAACATAGTGGTTAGAACATGGACTCTGGAACTGGACTGCCTGGGTCCAAATGCTCTGCTACTTACTAGACATTTGGTCTTTGGCAAGTTACATAATATCTCTGTCTGGGTTTCCTTATCTGTAAAAGGGAAATGAGAATAGTGCCTAGCTAAGGAGTACACTAAAAAAGTGTTGATTGTTATTATTATTACTCCTACTAATATTGCTTATAATAATCTGAAGATTTTCATCTGTTTGCTCATTCACTCACTATATGTCAAGTGACCACAGTATGCATGGTTGTTTGAGTCAAGATCTGAATACACATTTTTGCATACTACTTAAATTCCCTTCCTCCCTTCTATCTTTCCTTCCCCACTCCTTCCCCTCTTCTCTCCCTTCCTCTCTTCCTTCCTCTTTCCCTTCATCCCTCCTTCTCTCTTTATTTATATTGGGATTATTATGTAGAAATAGTAATTTTTTGGCAATTGATATATGAAAATATTGTGGAAATTTTATGACTGAATTGTACTGTCATTTATTAATTTTCAAGAAGGATAGTTTTTCTGGACCAAATGGAAAGTTTTATCTAGTATGAATCATTAAAAACTCACCTGATATTATTTGCTTCCAAACTGGTCAGATAAAAATGTGTTCTATACCACCTAGAACATCTTGAATACAAGGTTCTTAAGTAAAGGCCCAAGAATGAAAAAATAGACTATCTGACTCTAAGCAGACCTAAAAGGAATAGCACAGGGAATTAGGGTTAATGAAATAACTTTTGTGTTGATGTAATGTGTTATAAATAAGGATAAGTTCACTGTTTTCGTTTCCTCCTCTGTTTGGAGGCATTCTTACTCCAAATGTACTTCCCAGTGGAGGGTCTCACAAAACATGGCAGTTACATTGATCTGTAACATCATCAAAGTGTGTGCGCTTTGGTGGCCTGGTTATTAACCACTTTGGAAGAAGCAGAAAAACTCCATGAAGTAAAGCTCCTGCAGAGTCATTAACGTGAAACTCATACTGCCAGGGAATTAAAACATTTAACAGATGTGGTGCTAGATAGCTTACCTTCAATTTCTGTCATATCACATGCCAAATTTCCCTGGATTTGGAGAAAATATTAATAATATAGGTTTTGTAAAGAAACTTCCTCTGGATTCCCAAAGGAAAGGTGGAATATGATCTTTGGACTGAGATCTTTTGACTGTAGGTGTGTTTCTTTTTTAGGGCTGTGGCGAAGCCATCTGAGTCCAGCATACATGGTTTACACACTCTCTGCCTATGTGAGTCAGTTGTCTGAACCGGATTTTCTCATGCCATAGCAATATAAGAATGTTATTTTTAGGGTGGGAAAATATTACATTAGAACCCAGAAGTCATAATCTCCTAAACCCCGAATCTAGCTTCAGTATTTTTCATTGCCTGCTCTCAAGTACTAAAGCATATATGGTGAAGGTGGATGCTGCAGTTTTTGAATTTCTCTTTTATTTCTTGTGGTGCTGAAGCAATGAGAACTCTATATAGAGAACTAAATGAAATACCATATGTCACAGAGGCTAGTTCTGTGCAACTGGGACTCAATAATAAGAACCAAGAAATCCTCATTGTTAAATTTCCATTTATCAAGAAATTTTCTATTTTGGAATGTAAAACCCTCAGATGTAATTTTCTCAGATTATAATAGAAATACCAGAGGAATAATTCCTGTGGAACTTCTTTTTTTCTCTTTTTCCATGGGGAGAGAAAAGCTTTTCCATTTCCCATCTTCCCTAAAAATGGTTGAATTTGACCCCTACGAAAATATGTAACAGTTGTGGTCTGTCCTTTTCTCCCATAATATTTTTTAGAAATACAGCAAATATTTAATGTTAATCATAATTTTCATTGACATTGTTTCTTTGCCTGCAAATAACTTGTTGCAGAGCTTTAAAAATGATTTGGAGGAACCAAGGAACAGTGCTGCAATTCATTAAGCAATTCAGTGGATATGAGCCCAAGTTTAATATCTTCTATTCACATTCTGGAGACAAAATGTCATGAAATTATATTTTTAAGTGACTATTCATGCTTACCATTTCTCCTTCATTGTGCTAAGCGACTAATGTATAATCTTTCATTCATGCCTCAAATGACTATATGAGTTTCACTATTATAAACTACTATTAACTATTGTCACTATTATTAACGTTTTAAAGATGAGGAAACTGAGGATCCTGTGAGGCTACATGACTTGCTTAAATCTCATGGATAATAAATGCTGGAGCCAGAATTTCCAAAGACTATGATATTCTTAACTAGTGTAACATACTCCTTCTTGGTACATGGACAATCGGTAATTTCTCTATCCAATGCAGGACACTAAGGAAATGAACATATAGCACTTTTCCATTATTTGGTTTCTTCTTGATTCTACTTGAGGCTTACTTCCTTTTTTGAATGACTTGAACAAGAAAAAGGAATCATTAGCATATGTCTCCATTTAGGGATATGACAAATTAATAACTTTTATATTATTGGTTCTATAGGCTTTGAAATTTTCAATCTGCTCCATGAATGTTTTGGAAATAAGGTTAGACTTATTCTGTTAAAATTAGCTTAAAGTCAGTCAGGTAGAGTTTCAATAATCCAATCAACATATTTTCACTTTAGATAAAACCAGAGTAAAACACAGCAGAGAAAATTTGAAGTGGGGATGAAGAGAATGGTTGCAGCTTTCAATTTATTATGTGAATGTTTGGGGGTATAAGAAAGTATTAAGTGATGGTGGGAGAGCAAAAGAGAACATCAGAAGATGTGAGTCCCAGTCATGACTTGACTATTCATGAGGTGTGCAACTCTGGTCATGTTTCTTAGCTTCCTGAAGCCTCAGCGTTTTCATCTATAAAAGGAATAAGAGCGATTGCTCAATAGGATTACTGTGAATGCTAAATGTGTTATTCCAAGTGCAATACTCAGATGCCATATGGTATAGTGGCTAGTAGTGAGCACTGGGGACTGAATAAATAATATTGGAAACTGTACTTTAGCACTTTTATGAGTTGTGGAGAGATAATTGGTGAACTTTCTTCTCAAGAAGTCATTTCTAGCCTTTCCATTAAATTTGCTTATTTTTGTACTGAGATATAGGTAAAATGAAATGAGAGGTAAAATATGGTCTTGGTAATTTAGTTTATTAAACTCATGTTCCAGAAAATAGTTTTGGTTAGGCACAATGTTTAACAACAACAACAACAACAATAATAAAGTTCAGAATTACAAGTTTTCACAGCCTCTCTGTTCTTATAATTTGTAATTGGACACATTTTTTTCAGAGTAACAAGCTGCTTGTACTAGGCACCAGCAGAATCTTTGGAAAATCTGTAGCCAAAGGGAGCTAATTTTGCATGCTTTAACAAGGTGCACAGTACAGAGAACTGTGTCTGTGGAATTCTCTTTGCATAACTCCGTATCGCCATTCTGTGAGAGGTCTAATGGGTGTGTGGTGATGGTGGTGAATATTTGCATGTGAGAAATCAAGTGTGATGAGAGAGGAACCCCACTTGTCACTTTCAAAATACATTATGTGTCATTGTTGATCAGGGCTGGTCTACTTCCTTTTCATAAGAGGGAGCTACTGTTTTTTTAACTTGTTTTCTTGAAAATTAAACTGGAAAGTTACACCTCAGGAAATGGGGTTTGATTCATTCCAGAATAAAAATTAAGAAACAAATCCTGCTGGGCTAAAAATATTTCATTAATTTAGCAAGAGATGAATTCCCTTAACTCCAGGCTCAAGTTAAGTCTCTATTCCAACATCGTGAGACCAGCTTTTTGTCAGCACGCTTTCCTGATCCTTTGCCCACAACCTGGTGGATTACTTTGGAGTCCACATATTGAAACTTCAAATTTCCTTAATTAAATGAATTTCATGGGAAAGCACTTAGTCTAGGGATACAATAGAGCAAATGAAGTATCAGTTTCTTTCCTTATTTTCACCTTTTCTTCCTTTTTGTCTTTGGCCCTATGATGTGAAACCTTTACATCAATATGTAATTGATTTCTAAGAAGATTTTTTAAAACAATGTTTCGAGCAAACACAAAAGAGAAAATAGCAGCAGACAGCTTCTTCCACTTCATGAGCTATTTTTGTAAACCCACAAGATGCATTGGGTCATTTATGGCTTCCTGGTGAGTTTTTCTTAATTGGATCTCAATGAGGTTCCATTTTGTTCAATCAACACCTTAGAGAGAAAATTATTTGTATCAATTTGTGGCCTATTTTTGCTATTTGTTTTGATCATCATAAGCTATTTACACTTTAAAATTATATCATTGATTGATGGAGAATATTCATAAAAAGTTAAAATTTAATTATACAACGTGACAAAACATATTTACTTTTATTTCTCTTCTGGGAAGTTTTATGATACTTTTTTCCACTTTTTACGTTCAGACTGGCAGAATCTTTTAAAATGATACAACAGAAGACATTACTCAAAAATAGATCAATTAATTCAAATTTCCTTTCCTCTCTCCCTTCTTCCCTGCCTGCCTGTCTTCCTTTTCTCTGGCTTACTGTGGAGGTCACGAGTCCAAAATGGGTCTCACCAGGCTAAAGTCAAGGTGTCAACATAGCTGTGTTTCTTTCTGGAGGCTGGAGGGGAGAATTTGTTTTCTTGCATTTTCCAGCATCCAGAGGCTGCCTGCATTTCTTGGCACGTGGCTCTGGTCCAGTGTCCAAGCCAGCAATGGCTGATCAAGTTCTTCTCATGTTCCATCACTCTGATACTGACTCTTCTGTCCCTCTCTTTCACATTTAAATGACTTGTGATTACACTGGGCCCACTTGGATGATAATCCAGGTTAATCTTCTTATGTTCAGGTCAGGTCAGCTGATTAATAACTTTAATTTCATCTGCAACCTTAAATTCCCCTTGGCATGTAACATAACGTATTCACAAGTTCTGGGGACTCAAACAGAGGTATCTTTGTAGGGCGAATGTTATTCTACCTACCACACCTTCCCAAATGAGGCAAAATGAAAATTTAGACAATGGAAAGGTGCTTTTGTCTAGGAAGCTGAGTTTATAAAGTTAATGACATTGAGCTGAATCTTGCAAAATGGATAGAGGAAAGAGGGAGGATTATAAAGAAGCCAGATAAGCAAAGGGAGCCCTCTAAGCAAACATATGCAGGTGGATATTGCAGAGCTGGGCATGGTCATGGTGTTTCTGAAGGGGCAGAGGGACCAGAGCCTACAAAGGTGGGACAGGGACAGGCTCTAAATGAAGCTGAGTGCCAGATGAAGAGGTCTGGGCTGGCTTTATTTTACAGTGAGTATAGACCCTCTGAAGGGTTTTCAGAGGAAATCAACAGGGGCAGATTCACATGGCAGGTGGAGGGTAGCTGAAAAGGGAGAGATGAGATACAGAAAGATTCGTCAGGTTATCACTGAAATTGGCAGGACCAAAAGCTATTCCGGGTGTAAAAGTCACAGGATTTTGCAGTTTGTTTGATACAGAAGGTAGAAGAGAAAAAAGAGAAGTGAATTTTAAGTGTATGCTGACACTAACAGAGACAGGAAGTCAGAAGGAGTTAAGCTCAGTTTTGTAAAGCTTGGATTTGAAATAGCAGTCAAGTGGGTAAGAAGATGCAGAGGAATAACTGAATTTTTCATTATCATCCTGAGGTTTCAGTGAAGGTGCTTTTGGGAATGAAAGGTGTGGCCTTAACCCAGCCAGTGATTTCCATGCACTGCCACTGGGACTGGAAGACGGCCCGGCCTTTCTGGAGGGCAACATGTGTTAAGAGCTTTGAACTTTTGCAAGCTCTGTGATCCACTAATTCTGCACCACTATTTATAATAATTAAAAAGCTGTAACAACCTAAAACACAGAGAATTTGTCAAAGAATTTGGAATAAGTGCAGTGATGCAGGACTCTTGTGCAGACATTTAAAAGTTATATTTTAGAATAACATTTATTAATGTGAAAAGATGATCACTATAATTTAACTTCCAAACAAGGAGACTGCATACATGTACACACACAGGGCAGTGGTTCTCATTTAGAATATTGTAATGATAATAATAATACTTATAACATAAAAAACAGGTGCCAACACTTGCTGAGCCCCTTCTATGGGGCAGACATTGTACTGGGCATGTTTTATGAACATTCCTTTAATTCTTACAATAAGCTCATGAGGCAGGCAATCTTATTAGCTATTCTGATGAACAGAGATTACCTATCTTGCTCAAGTTCACACTGATGAGAAGGAGTAGTTTTAAACTCCGCAAATCTAATGCTGGATTCATAGCCACTATGCTACATTTCCACCCACTGTTTTATATTGCTGCTCTGCCTCAAGTGTGAGAAATGGATACAGTTACTGTGGGAATTGTGAATAAACCAAAGGCTATGTTTTCTATGCTGCAGCCCAATTGTCCAAATCTGGATAAGCCCATGGGAATGTCCTATGTGCGTAAATGTGTGTCACAGAGGGAAAGCGTAAATGCTGAAATCATGGGCCGGATGAAATAAAAATGTGAATAGTGGTTTTCTTTGAGCCATAGCGTTTGGGGCAATTTTTATTTTCTTCTTTTGCTTATCTGAGTTTACTAAATTTTCTAAGTGCAATTTCTAATCCCATAGTAAATACATACTACTTTTTAAATTAGAAAATAGTCACTAGAAATAAATGAATGGTCAAAGTGAAGAAGAGCAGCTATAGAATAGAATTGGGCCTATATAATGAGAAATCTTTATGAACTCTAAAATGTAATAGTTGTAACAGTTCAATTGAGCACCCCTTCATGTATCAATTAGAATTTTAGGGCTATATAGACAGTGGCTGAGTTAAACTGTCATGCAATATGGAGATGAATGCCTAAGAGTAGAACAGGTCTGGAAAATGTTTGTTCTTGTACTGGTGATGGGCTATTTTTCAATTCAAAAATCTGAAAAGCATTCACGAATTAGAGTTCTATGGATAGTGTCAATGAGAAGGGCTGTGGGAGCCCATGAACCGTATCCTTCATTGAAAGGAGCTCTACTGAACCTTAGCCAAAAGGCATTATTGCATTTTCAGAGGTTTACAAAGGAGATTCCCATATTATCCACTTAAGTCTTATTTTAACTTTGCCTATCCCCAGAGTTGTCTTTATACATCCCCTTGTGAAGTGGTGTAGGCCCATTTAAAAGAAGTTCCACTGTAAGTAAATGAAACCTATCTGGTTACCTCCATTAGGTGCCTATTAGATCACTCTTGAGGCTGAAAAGCTCCAGGTACTTTATCTTTGCAATTGAGATCTTACATTTCAACCCTGTCTGCTCTGTGCCTTTCCCTCCTCAGGCTTCCAAAGTCTTTGTGCTTCCTCCAAAGCTGAGAAGAAATTTCCTGGATTTTAGTCCCTTGTTCCATTATCAAAAATGATCTGTTGGGAAGATAGGGTAACGGTGCCTATGTGTATGTATCAGCATCACATGGTCTGGCCCAGAATAGACGCTTGATAAGTATTATTAAATTGATAAATGAACGATTTCTCTTAAAAATAAAGCCCAATTACTGGCTTAATGTCATCATTAATTCTGACTTTTTACACCTTTCAGTCGCCACATTTTTCAAGACAGATAGGTCCCCTCTCCTTTGTGTTTCTTCAGTTGGTTGCTCATGTTGTTTCTCTCCGGTGAAGCTCTCCTTCACATACCCTTTACCTGTTCAATTGTCTTTATTTCTGGATAGTCTTCAAATACACAAGGGCATTTAATCTTCCCATGCAAAATGCTAGCCACTTTAGATTTGTGTCACCTGCAAAGCTCAATGCTGTGCTAAGGCTCCACCATGCAGATCACTGGCAGAAACATGGAATACCAATATTCTTAAGTCGAAGTCAAGAAGAAATCCACTCGTGACACTCCCCCAATGTGCCTTAGGATGACATCGGTCTATTGATTATCCTTCTGAGTGCAGCCCCTGTAATAACACAGCGGATTACTCCTGCTTTCTAGCAAGCGTTGTGGTCTCCCAAGGAGCCACAGATGATGCATTAAAATAGTTTATTGGGATGAACGTCTTTACTCTCAGGAGAACAAGACATTTTATACAATAAGTGGGTGGTAAATCACATTTTTGAAAACTGAATTATTTTAAAAATGCTCTTAGGTACTGTTTAGAGAAAGACCTATAATAAAACCTATTGTCAAATGAAAAATTTGTAAGAAAAGTTAATAACTATCCCCTAATGTATTTCTTTGAGATTGGCTATTTTACAGCAGATTTTCTCAAAGGAGATTTTCTCAAATGCCTGTACTCATTTCCCCCCCATAAGCTTTATAAAATCTGTAAGGGCTAATAGCTGTTGGAACTGTATGTGGCTTATCTAAGAATTAATGACTCAACCTCAGTGCTTCTTTGCTGGTGTCCTGGGCTCCCTCTTAGACCTCATAGTCTCAAATGTCTTGAAGAAAAATAGCTACTCTGCCCAAGTCATCACTTACCAAGGCTGGAGCTTTCCGGTTTGCTTACCTTTGTTATGTTGAGACTCTGTTTAAATATAGCATGGCTTGGGACGTTGCTGGTGAGATTAGTTCTAATTCTGTGCACTGCTACTGGAAAACAGAAATTGACTGGACATGTTCCAGTGAAGTAGAGTGGAAGCAGGATGGATTTGTGGTTTCTCATTAACACCAATTTAAGGGAGATACCTTTGAGCATCATTAAGCCCAGTGACAGACTATAGAAGACTTACGAAATCGTATGCAAAATTCTGTGAGCATGTGTCCCCCACCCAGCAGTTGTTTTCAGATCTTCAGTGGTCCACAACCCAAATAACTATCAGAACCACTACATTATGAGAATCTATAGTCTTTTGCCCCTATTCCTAGGCTCTTTATTTGATGTGTCTCTTAAAAATAAGTTATCTGTAGAAGTTTAGACTTCATTAGTCATCAAAGAAATGTAAATATGTGGATGAGATGTTACATTTATCACGTTCATGAAAATTACAAGAATAAAACTTTTCGGTGTTGGTTGACAAAGATGTGGGAAAACAGACACTCTCATCCTATGCTGGTGAGAGTTGATATTCTGGGCAGCAATTTGGCAAAAGTCTTGAAATATGTATATGATTGCATCAGCCATTGTGTTTGGGGGAACTTATCCTAAGGGAAAGAAACGAACATGTATACAAAGATACGTATCTCAAGATCTTTTCTACAGTCTAGTTTATAACAGCAAGAAGTTTATAGCTGGGCAATAATACTGATCCACTTAAGTCAGTTATGCACTCATAAAATGGATTTCCACAAAATACTGTAGTTGTAATTTATTGTTATGGAAAGATACTTATGTTTCATAATAATGCTGGTTACAAAATAATATGTATAGCATTGAATAGAAACTATGTTTTTTAGAGTGGAAAAGCAGTCTGAAGGGTATACATTGAAAAGAAAGTCAATAAATGGTAGCTGTGTTTACACTTAAATAATTAGCTTTTAGGTGGTTTTTCTTTTGGCCTATTTTAAAAATATATTTTTTTGTCAACAAATATATCTAACATAAATTTTAAACAGAGATGTAATAAAATTATAAGGTCAGGTGGGAGGGGGAAGGGGGAACTGGGTAAATTTACACCTAATGGGTGCGGTGCATGCTGTCTGGGAGATGGGCACACCTGTAGCTTTGACTCAGGCAGTGCAAAGGCAATTTATGTGACCAAAGCGTTTGTACCCCCATAATGTTCTGAAAAAAATAAGTATATAAAATCCTCATAAGAAAGAATATATTTTGAGAACAGACATGAATTTTCTATAATAATCAAGTGGATAAAATTTCACCTTCTCATTGTAGACACTAATCATCCCTTTATTTAGCTATCGATTTGTAGAAAGAAAAACATTTCTTTCGAAGTAGATCAGTTTATGTATATATTTTGTGTTTGGGTGTGGAATTATTACTTGCTGTGTGCTCCGTCTAGGATCACCAAATGCTTTACTAAAGATGAGATGGAAGACAGGAATTTCTTATAGTTTATCCTCAGCCCAGGGTTGAGAACAAAGTTTTCATTGAGTTAATGTTTGCCCTGTGTAAATAATAGCTAAAGATTTACTTATTTATTCATCAAAATTTTTGTTACTTACTAGGTACCAGGCACTATTCTAAGAACTTTGCAAGTATATAACTTAATCCTCTAAGCCACTCTAGGAGTACAGGGTTCCTATTGTTCCCATTTTATAGATGAAGGAATAGACATCTTACACACAGCTCACGTAACTTGCATGCGATCAAGCAGCCAATGAATGTGAGTGAACGTTAATCTTCAACATCGGGACTTACAGTGATATTGATGAGAATAAGAAAATGAAATAACTTGGTTGTCTTTACAACAGGGAAGGGTTAAATAAATGACAAACATTTACATTGGAATATCACACAGCCACCAAAATGCTTTGGATAATTTTTTTCTTTTACTGTTAAAAAAAAAAAAAGCCTTATTGGGCTATAATTCTCATATCATGCAATTCACCCATTTAAAGTGTATAGTCCAGTTGTTTTTAGTTTGATTACAGAGTTGTTTAACCATCATTATAACCAATTTTAGAACGTTTTGATTCACCCAAAAAAGAAACTGAATGAGCATCAGTAGTCATTCCCCATATCTTTCCCCACCCCCCAACTATCCTCTCCCCGTCTCCCCCCTGGACCTAGGCAAGCACTGATCTACTTTCTGTCGCTATGTATTTGCCTATTCTAGACATTTTACATTATTCCTCCTAGCTAGCTGTCATTATATATCCTTTGACCAATATCTCCCTACCCCTCCTCCCCTCTTACCATGCAAACCTCTGGTAACCACCATTCTATTCTCTACTTCTGTAAGATCAACTCTTATAGATCTCACGTGTGACTGAGATCATGAAGTCCTTTGATAAATTTTTAATGATTTGGGAAAATGTTTCTAATAAAATATACATCAAAGAAGTCAGATATATAACTAATTTCAGAATTTTATGCAAAAATAGCTAAATAAATAAGATAGAAAATAAAGATCAGTAAGTAAATATAACCAAATGTTAATGGTAACTGCTTCAAGGAGGACTGAGATTCTAGATGATTTTAATTTATTTTTAATTACTTTCTAATTTTTCACAGTGAGTAGAATGAACAATATTACTTTAGGAGTTGTGATTTTTCCTTTCTTCCTGTTACTCTCTAGCCAGAAAAATAACACACCTCAGGAAAAATGGCACCACAATTTAATATCTGGGAACAAGACATGGTACCCATACCTGTAAACCCGAGCAGAGATCTTAGAGAACTGACCGTCACTGAATTTATATGGATGGTCAATGACTCCTGCCAAAATTCTAACCTCTGGGGAACATGGGCCATTTCTTCAGTGCTGAAATTCTGTTAGACTTCCCACTTCGTAGAAATGCAAAAATTGAAAAGTGCAAAGCAAGAGTATAATAAATAAAAAAGCCTGAAGTAAACAGTAGATGGCTGTCTAACTAGAGGGCTTTGAGGTCTGCTGGGAAAATCTCTGTAAAAAATGGAGTGTACAATGCTACTATTAAATATTAATTTGTTTGGTTGCTTTTTGTCATCTGTCCAAAACTCTGATGCATGCTACTAAACCACAATAATGTTTTACTGTGAAGAATAACACGTTCAGCATATCCCCAGTAAAGTATTAGATCTACTTTTCTCTAGCCAGAAGCACAGACAGCTGGAAATAGCAAAACGAGAGTAGGTTTTTCGCCTGAATGAAAATTACTTATTCTGAGGCAGGACTGGAAGCAGATCTGGGGACTGAGATGCAGCAGACTTGCTCTGCTCTCTGCTTTGCTGGGATGAGGAGGTTGGGAGAGGTATTTTAGACACATAGCATAGCCAGAAGACTCAGCCAAGAGTGTGGGTGTGTATGCATGAGCATGTGATTAGAACATAGTAACACAGAAACACTGGACCCAGACAGTGGAGCGTAACCCTGCAGGGAAGGGAGATTCCTTTTCTGCCCCTGGGTGAAGAGAAAACTACTGGAGGATAGTGGCAGTAATCCCTGGACAATAAGCATATCTCTTTTCTAGAGAGGGATTGGACCAGCTTGCTGGGTTGGCAGCGTTCACTGACAATGCGTAAACCCACCCACAATTCACCAGCCTGTGGAGGCCAGTCTGCCATGTTCAATGGCAACATTCTAAGGCACCTGTCTCCCCTGTCTGGCAATTGTCTCTTTTGAATCCTGTCTGCACTACTTTGCCTTCCTTCTTTCCTCACTATCAGGCAAGCTGGATTAACCTTTACACACGAACCCTTTAATTCCATCCCTTTGAAGTTCAAAGATAATTGAGCTTCTGGGATGGCTGAGCAGTGCTTTTGTTTATTTGTTTTTCTTTTCTTTTCTTTTTTTTTACTTTTCCTTCTCAAAGCACTGATACCTACAACTGATCCCTTGGATTGAATAGTCATTCCTCAAAATCCTATGGTTATCATGGAAGCAAGACCCTGGAGAAGGAGGGGCGAGGGTATTTCTGGAGTTCCTTGGCATTAGAACTGTTAAAAGAAAGTGGTTTCATTTTATTCCTTAAGCTCTTGAATGGGTGCCAGCTGCCATGACAGGGAAGTTGGGGACCACCCCCTGCTGCATTCTGGACCCCTAACTTGTACGTGTTGATGCTTGGAAAGATTCTGCTCTTGTTGTTTAAAAAACTCTATTCTCCCTTTTCTTTTCTCTTCTCCTTCTAGTTTCTGTCGACAGAAGTTGTTAAAACCTTCTCTTCAACCTTGATCTTGGTCTCAAGAGTTAGTATGCAATCCCAGTGCCCTGAGGAGCATTTACTCTTAGATGTCCCACTCACTTCAAATTAGTAATGATCATTGTGCAGTATGACAACACCTTCCCATCTCCATCAAATGCTCCCACCTTCATTCTGTCGTTCATTCTCCCAGACGCCCAGACACAAAAATTCGGAATTGCGTTTGTCTGCACTCTTCACTTCCTTCCACAACTAGTCAGTTCCTAAACCTCTACTGCTCTTGCTTTGATCTACTTCTTTTCCGAATTAATGTAACACTTTTTCTCTAAATCAGTAGAGTACTTATATGAGTCATTGTTTTATTAATTTTCATTAGAAATAGCAGAATTTAGATGTTATGAGCCACTTAGATATGCCATAGAGTAGCATATCTAATAACACACAGCGTATAGGCATTAGATACAGCAGCTACATTAACTAACCCCATTTACTCAGCTTATCAGTCTAACATATATTTTTTTCCTTCTTGCAAACATATTCAATAATACTTGTGGCCTGCTGAAAGCTCTTGGTTGATTTGTACGGTTTCCAAGATCCAGTTATCTTTCTTCTCAAACCTGTTTATGCCCATTAAAATTTGCTATTATAATTATACAGACCACTGAAAGATAAGCCCCCATTAAAAAAATGACATGATTTTAGAAAAATGAAGTTAAATGGCTTTGAAAGACTTAAAAAGGAGTTGCTGGAAAAATGCTGTTTTAACTTAAATGTATAAAATAAATGTAGATGTGTATTTAGCTTTTTAATGACTTTCTGCATTACCTAACTTTTAACTTTTTCAAATTAATTAAACAACTACTCAACTTGACCATATGGATCAGAGGCTCCTAGCATGTGCTTTGAGAGAGTGTAGCACAGTGATCCAGGACATGGGCTCTGGCAGCTGTCTGGATTCAAATCCTGTCTCTATTTCTAACTAGTTGTGCTTGACTTTCTCATATGAGTATCAAATGAATTAACTCATACACTATATGTTAATACACTGTAAGTAGTGCCTGGCAAATAGTAAGCACTCCATAAATACAATTTATAAGTATTTGGAGCAAAAAGAGTGGGAAATGAAGAACATTAAGACACAGAATTGATCTAGAAGGAAACCTAAACAATGTTCTTGATACTATGTGATTCACGAAACAAAGACCCACTTCAGCCAGTTTTCTGAGAGAAGGCAAGAGAAAAGATAATCCTAGCCGTTGCAATTAATAACACTACTAATGATATAAAATAAAAGCAGCATTTCCATAGTACATTAATAACTCTTGAATGTTTGTATGACTTTTCTCTTTGATCCGTTGTAATAAACAAGGGAATTAGAATCAGGTCCCGAGTTCTAATCCTCCCTTTGCCACAAATGACTTAAGTGACCTCTGGCCAGCCACATCGCCTTTCTAAATTGAAGGTTCCCCTTCGGCAGTTGGAGGTAATAGTATCTGCCTATCTAACTCACGATGTAGTAAGCGTACAGGGAGATGGGCAGAAGAGAATGGATTAGGGAGTGGCCAGGGACCCAGTGTAAGAATTAAGTCACTACTTGACAGCTGTAAGGGAAAGTGTTCTATCTGGGAGATTTTTGGGTGGCTGAAATGTAAGGTGTACTGATTTTTTTCATAGGCCAAAAACCTGTTCATGACTTTAGCTCTGTGTTCTGCGATTCTCATTTATTGCACGAACAGGAATCGTTGGGGGCTTAAGTGACAGGATATGGAAGAGAAAAAAAAAAGATTGAGGGGGGTCAGTGTGGGATCTGGACTTGTTCTGCATCCCTCAACAGGAAAGTCTGTGCTGAAAATGGCTTTTGGGTGCTATTGGGCTAGAAGTGCTTCAGATTTAAAGGTGCTGAGAAGCTCGGCTGCCCATTGTTCAAATAAGGTATATGTCAGTGATGTCAACACAATGTGTTGAGGAAATGTCACATCTGTCTGCAGTTGGCTACCTCTCAATAGGAGAAATACCACTGCAAGCCTGGAGACCAGATGTTGCTTTCAATCAAATAGAGGTCAAGCAGCTTTAGACGAAGAATGTCTGCACCTCCCCATCCCTGGCCCTAAGAGAAACATGCAAGGCGATTTTGGTGGAATCATAATTGTTTTAGCTCATGTTCCAATTTTTCCTAGCATATGACATTGTAGCCACTAGAATAGGGCAACTAAAACAGTGATTCTTGGTCCAAAGACTACGAAGAAGACATCAGTGTAGTGAGATCCTCATTTGTAAGGTCACATGGCCTGCGTTCCTTCCTGGGCTTTGCCATTGCAGATGTTAAGGGAGCCTGGAAACATCACTTGTTCTCTCTAGACTTCATTTTTTTTTCAACTGAGTAATGAGAGAATTATCCTAGATGGGTTGTGTTATCCTTTCCAGGTTTAACATTCTGCAATTATGCAGATATGAAGGAAGCCTGGTCTTGGCTAAGCCTTGGGACAGCCACCTGGAAAATCAGTAAGTACAGTGAAGTTTCCAAGGCAAAAGGCTCTTTTGGTATTTTCTACTAGCCCATGTGGGGAAAGCAGGTTAAAACAGCTGTTCAGAAACTTGTCCCGAGCCAAAGTGAGAAATGACTGATTGTGAACTCAATTTTAAAGGACTGTCTAATGAAACCTCTTAGATTTAGTTAAAAAAAAAAATTCATCCTTTGACCCTATGTGCTGGGGGGATCTAGGAATTAATGTGCATTTCAGGTGGCTGTGCTTCTTGCTTATTTGTAAAGGTTTTCAGCTGAAGTGACAGTAAAACAGAAAAGGAAAAATATCCAGGTTTCTTTCCAGTCCACTTTCATGCCAACAACTGCATATATAGTGAGCATCCATTAAATGAGAAGTTCTTTGCTAAGCGCTGCTGGCTACAGCTAGGACACTGTGAAGGGGAAATTCCTCACTCCTGATGTTTTCTCCCTTGTCTGAGTACATTTCCTGGCTTCTCTCTAACCTGTAGCTCACTTCCCATTGCTGAAGTTGGGGGATTTATCGATTAGGAAACCTGGAAAGAACAACTGGCTTGATACTGTCCTTCATCCTTCTCCCTGAATGGAGCATTTGCTCTGGGTTGCTTTTGCCTTGTGTGGGCCTTCTTCTGCTAAGTTGTTGGCAGAAGAACTGGCAGGAGTGGGGCTGTAGTTTTCAGGTAATAATTTTAAAATCCTCCATTTTTTTTGTATTGACCAGAGGCACTGAGAAATTAAAACAAAAGAGTAAAATTTGGCAAGGTGGGCCATGATGTATGAGGGCAGGGTCTTCTGACTTTGATGATTTGTGGAGGTTTAACCACAGGTGAGTTTTATAGTCATGTAATTGGCATTAAACTACCGTGACATGGGTGAGAGTCTTGAAGACAGCCACATAATATTTTGACTTTGGTGAGTGACAGATATTTATGGAGGTTTTGTTCATAGGCAAGAGGCTATTTTTATGAGAAGAGCTGCTCCTGTGGGGACCTTCAAGTGGTCCACAGGGGTGTCAGAGAGCTCACACCTTGTGACCTAGGTAAAGTGTGGCCGACAGACTCAAAGCTGAGACAAATATCTGATCACAGAGAAAGGAGCCTCTCCATTGGCCTTTTAGACATTGGTCAATAGAACAATGCTAGCTGCGATTAAAGGACAGGGCAACTGAGCTTCATGAAGCACTGGTGAGCTCCCAGCTTCAAATGATAAATGCCAGGCCTGGGCGTTAACCCAGGCAGTGCTTGGTTGGCTGTTCAGAATCCCGTTCTGCATTCAGGAGCAAGGAGGAAGCTGTGGAGAGACTAAATCTGAATTCATGTAAACACCCCGTAGGTTCAAGAGTTGAAAAAACTTCAGAGAACTCCTGGGTGAGTCTCAAGGAGATTCAGTTTTTATAGATGGGCATACATCCTAAAAATCACGCTGGAGCAAGTATGGAATTCAAGTCAGAGGAAGGCCTTGTCTTGAACACACAGGGCAAAGGGTCTGGACTTCACTAGGCCCCTGAGAGTCGTAAAAAAGCTTCAGTTCAGGATTCCACTCGGGGGACTTTTCAGCTGGAACAAATGTGGGAATGAAGCCAAAATCTTCTCTGGCAGGCGTGCTTCTTGGGGATAAGCAAGAGAGGCATGGAAGTGGCCCCTGTGACAGACTGAGCCTTCCTGGTCACTAGAGGGTGGATGTTGCGGTTAGATAGAGCCCAGACCCAGGGCAGCACCGGGATGCCAGAGTGCAAGGGGAAATTAAGACGTGTAGGAGACAGGGACCCAGTGCAAACTATTCCCCTCACTAGTAGGTGTCTGCAACTGATTGAGCTTTGTAGGTCACAGATGTCAGGCCACTGACATAACCACATATTGGCTACAACCAAGATCCTTATACTTTGCTCTTCTTCACTCATATGCCTCTGAGTCAGTGGTACAGTTTTGGCAACACTGTGTTCTCAGGTCATGATTTTGTCTGGGGCAGCTCTTTTAGGGGCTGAGGATTGGCTTTCTTCAAGTTGGGTGGGTGGATTTTCTTGTATGTCTTATTAACTCCTCATATGCTTTAAAACATGAGGCTCATGAGAGCTTAGCATTGAGTTAATAGAACTTTGAAGGCTTTGAATGAACCAAATTCAATACCAAAGGAGACAGCCTCAGCTGTAGCTGTTAAGGGGAACAAGAGTGGGACCCACTGGTGGAGCCAGAGAAGAATAAATGGAGGAGGATGGATTCTGGGATTTAATTTTACTGGACTCAACAAGGTAAAATAATTAAATTTGAACATCAATTCCTTTGAACTCCAGTCTCTTTGGACTTTAACTTGCTCAATGACAGAAGATTTTAAAGGAAGGACAGGAAAGGGAGTCCACCTAAGCGAAAGAAAGCATGCTTGGGAAACTGTAAGACAAGATAAAACTGTAAACGTACAGGAATAGGATTTTTGAGCTGGAAGAGTCCTTTGTGGTCGTCTCATCGGGTCTTGAAGTAGAATCAGGACATGTGTTTGCACCAGATCGATGCCAATTAGTAGCTATGTAACTTTATTCAAGCTAATATCATTTGCCTTCAGTTTGTTCATTATTAGAATGAGGTTTAAATAAAATATATTGTAACATGGAAATGTGTGGTGGAATTCAGATATATCTTTAGGTGTTCAAATAATAATTTGTCAACGTGTTGAATCTAAATCTAATCCCTCTCCCAATTTAGAACACGAGGTAACTGGGGCTTAAAGAAGTTAACTCATCTGTGTAAGTTGCCAGAGTTAGCAGTGAGACAGAGATGAGATTTCAATCTACTTTTTGCTTTTCTCCCTATCCAGTGGGCTCTCTACCGCGCCATGTTATAAAGAGGCCTAATTATTTCAGTAATAGCATTATACATGGCTTGTTAGATTAGGATCACACCAGGGCTGTTGAAAGATAAAGACAAGGATTATGCTGTCTGTGTCAGATCACTGGAGATTTTGGTAACGTGAGTTTGGTGATGTGCAGGATGGGCTAAGGAAATGATGTTTTCTAGAACACATTGATTTTGGTTCCATTGTAGGAAATACAGGGGGCTATGCTGTCCTGTTCACAATATATATTCAGTTCAAGGTGTACCTGGTTCATCGATATACAATACCTATATGTTGAATGAGTGAATAATTAGAATGAATTAATTTAACAAAGCAAATGAATAAATAAATGAATAAATAAATAAAATACACACAAGTGCATGTAATGGTGTTTTGGTTATATACTGACCTTTGAATCCTTTTCCTAGTTGAACAGTAGAATATTCAAGTTAAGTTCTAAAATATGCTAAGGACACGGTCAATGTCTTCTGGATTCTTACTGTTAGCAATATGCTAATTTAATCAAGATCCATTCTTCCTTGGGAGCAGGTAATGAGAATCCAGTCTGGTTAAGAGTATTAGGTTCAGAGTCAGACAAAATTGGATTTGAGTCTTGACTTGGCTCTACTACTTATTAACTATGTGATTTGGAGCAAGGACTCAAGGGAGGGAAGCAGAGCAGAAGAGAAAAGGGCCAGCATAGGATGACTGACAGGGTTTTTTTTACAAACATATGTTTGCCAACCCATGGGGATTTTTGGAAACACTTATTGTCAGAATTCTTTGCTCCGGGCTGGGCTTTACTTTAGCCGAAGGGACAAGAACCAGGAAAATACAAATTGTTCATAGATGCAGAGCTATTGTGATGTAAGTGTGGTGATACATTTATATGTCCAAACGCACTGGGAAGCAGGCAGGTAGGTAGTCAGTGCCACGCTTTCAATTTGTGGATTATTCATTTACTTTGCTTCACCTTTTACACCTTCTATTTGTGGAGAGAAAGCAGGAGCAATAACCAAATAGCACTCAGTTTTCTATTTATTACCGAGTTCTGGGGGAAAAAATTTGTTCAGCAAAGAGAAGTGCGCTCTCCTTTGTCTGAGTTCTCAGAATACATTGCGACTCCCTTATCACACTGTACCTTCTACCCAGCGGTGCAGCGGTTTCGTTTCTGTTTGTGTTTTGTTCTCCTTGTTTTATTCTCTTCCCTGTCTCCCTCATACTGCCTAGATTATAATACGGACTCGTATCAATTCCATTGTTATTAGGAGAGCCTTTAGAATGCTGAATTTATTAACTGAAAATTGGTTGTATTTATTTTAAAAAAATTGATTATTATAGACAATTAAGAGTCCCTGGTATTTTCTTGACATACCTGAATTTCTCTTTATGTTGAAGGATTTGAGCATCTGAATATTTTACATGGGGCAAGAGCCAACTAAAAGCTTTTTGTATGTTAAAGGCAAGACACACCAGGAAGATGATGCACTCCTTCTACTTAGCATTTAGCTGACCACACTGGAGAATCTACCATGATATAAAAGGGGAGGGCTGAGCTAGGCTCTGGATATGGGATGGCTTGTCCTCTTTTGAAAATGTCCCAACTGACCTTAGGCAAGGGAATTCCAAATTTTAATTCCCATTCAGCAGAACGTCTTTCTGAACAGGATGTAGAGGGTGGGAATTTTTCCTACTGCTGAAGGAATCCCTGTGACTATAATCCCTTTTCCTTATCAGAGTTTTGTGCTGTGTCAGTCACAGAAAACCTTGAGTTACCCAAGTTACAACTATTGTAGCTTAAGTCAAATACCCCAAAGAGTGAGGGCATCTATGTTTCTGTCCTCACGTCCTACCATGGTAGTTAATTAGCACAGCAAAGAGGAAGCAGGATTGGTCTGTGGCGCTGGGAGCATCTATCCTCTTGTTCTTCTTCTTTTTTTTTTTTTTTTTTGAGACAGAGTCTCACTTTGTCACCCCAGATAGAGTGCAGTGGCATCATTGTAGCTCACTGCAACCTCAAACTCCTGGGCTCGAGCAATCCTCCTGCCTCAGCCTCCAGAGTAGCTGGGACTACAGACACACGCCACCACACCCAGGTAATTTTGTCTATTTTTAGTAGAGCTGGGGTCTCGCTCTTGCTTAGGCTGGTCTTGAACTCCTGAATTCAAGCGATCCTCCTGACTTGGCCTCCCAGAGTGCTAGGATTACAGGCATGAGCCGCTGCGCCTGGCCTCATCTCGTCTTTATGTCATAAATATAATGATGAAAAAGAGAAAAATTCTTCAATTATTTCATTCTGGCTATTGGATTTATTTCAAACTCTAGATATAGCTTTTCTAGACACAGTCCCCATCTCATTTTCTAGCCTTTTTCCCCTAGGATTTCTCCTGCATGTCATTCTAAGCACATTAAACTGCTGTCATGTCCCTAATTCTCCTTGGTCTTCCACACATAGTGCCTTGCTGCATGTTTTCCCTGCCTGGCATTCCCCCTGGGCAAGTTACTCACCTTTCTAAGCCTGCTTCGTCATCTGTTAGATGAAGATAATGAAAACATCTTTCTCACTGGGGCTATTGTGAGGATTAACTTTGATCCGTGGAAAGGACTTAGCACAGTTTCTGGCACATATAAGCTTGATAATTGTTACTTGGCATTATTTTTATTTCTTCATCTGTCTGCTTGACAAAGTTGTACTCATCCCCCAGTAACTATCTCAAGTATACCTTTTGCTTTGAAACCTCCCTTGTCTGTTCACGCAAATCGTTGCTTTTTCTTCTATGCTTCCATGTGATTCTACATGCATTTACATTACACTCAGCTGGAATTTATTTAGATGTCTGTCTTTCTCAAAGGACTGTGACCTTTTGAAGATGGGGCCATGTCTTGGTCATTTTTTTTTTTTTGGCATGTAACAGAGTTCCTCTGCAAATAAAAACTTAATTAGTATTTATTCAATGAATATTTTGAGAGAACAAGTTGAGTGAGTGAGAGACTGAATGAATAAATGAAAGAAAGATTCCTAAAATGATGCATGATGGCCAAATAAATTGAGGTTCCCAAAGGTATGATTGAGAGACAAGGTTTTGGCTAACTGGTTGCTATTTTATTTTGCCAGAAAAGATTCAAGGTTCTATAAGCATTTGTTTTATTAGTGGTGTGATATATGAGAATGAAAACGGGGGTGAAATAAGAGATTTAATTGAGTTAAATTCGGTTGTCTAGATAAGGAATGCAAGAGCTGCACTGAGAAATCTGAGCAGCATTAATTGTGGGGAAGAGAAGAAGAGCAGAAAAAGGGGTTTGAGAAAGGGAGAGAGGCAGCAGAGGGGTGGCTGGAGACGGTTTGGGAGAGACATAGTTGGGACAGCTGTTGAAAGGAGAAGAGACTTGGGAGAAAGTATGAGATTATTCAGAGTTTTTAGGAAGCTTCAAGGCAACTCTCTTTTCCATCTGTCCAATGAAGCCATCCTTAAACCAAACTCCAGTTTAACTGACTCCTAGATTAACCAGCTCTTCCCAGTCCCTCTGTAAAACATAGATACTTGGTGCTGGTGATTGGATATTTCTCTGCTATTTCCTCTAAAAATGCCACATCATAGATTGGCAAATTTCCCTCATTTGTTTCTTGTCTGCTCTGGATTTGATTTCTGGAAATCCCTTGCAGCATTCTGCATGTACTTCGTTGGTTAATGACCAGGTTTGCACCTGACCCTGCTAAATGCCTTCAACCACAACTGCTGAGAATATGTCTCCCAGATACCTTCAAAGAGGACCCTTTGCTCACTGATGCAGGTCTGTGTTGAACTCCAGCTCAACTGCATGACCTCTGAACTGGCCCCTTCCTGAGAAGAGGAACCACCTTTCCCACCATGCTTTTTCCATACTCCATGTGATTGATCTCTTATCCCAGATCAGTGCACATGGAGCATGCTGGGTGGTTGGGGGCATGGTACATGACATCTGATCTCTACCTTCCTTGAAACATATCACAAAATTAACATCAGCCAGCCATCACCTGAGGGCATGATGTAAATATCTCTTTGCTTCTACTCTATTTTTGCTTTGTGACGTGGGAAGGAAAAAAAAGAAAAAGTTATTCTCTCCTTATGTACCATCCTATTATGTTGAAAGTAAGTGAGCTTTGGAGGAAATATTAGAACTAAAATGTAAAGTATCTGGTTAGAAATTGATTCTTTAAATTGATCATATGGCAGTGAACACAATAAAATGGGTGATTTCCCCATGAGTAGAAGGAAAATTGCTTCAGAAATATCAAAGGGCAAGCAAAGCCACGGGATTAACAGCCATAAACTCTTTTGAGTTTATCAGAGCATGCATTTTTACAGGGAGCTGGACAGGATAGCTGATTTAATAGATTACTTTGTAAAAGTACAAAAACAGACTTTTATCATGCTGGAATGTTTATGAGCTGATATTTATGGGCTAAAAGTAGAAGGTGAGACTATGAAAATGAATTCATCATATTGTTTTTGTACCACATGTCATGATTTCCCAAAGGCTATCTTGACATATGATATACATTTTCACTAAAACTGTTTGCAAGAGAATAAAAATTTGGTGTGCTGGTGGATTTGTCTTGGGCCCAGTTCTTGGTGGCACAGTGAATAGAAGCTCCTCGTGCTACCTAGTGTGATTCCAGGGGCAATAGGAAGATCCTATGTCCTCTGATACCTGAGCTTGGTGTACTAATGTCCCACACCCCTTTGGAGTCAAGCATCGACTTCTTTACATGACCAGTTTAAAAGTGCCCCTTAAAAGGCATTAACACCTTAGCCCCTTACTTAGTTTATTAAGAGATTTTTGTTTCTAATACTAGGGCCTAAAGGTTTTACATGTGTGGCAATAAAAGTGAAATAAATCCCTGCAAAAAACAGAATATTGAATAAAAAAATTTACAATATTATTTTAATGTGAAGCTATTTTCAACACTGATTCTTTAAAAGCAACATTTAGACTGTCAGTCCTAATTTGCTTGACAGATTTGATCTGATGGAACTTCTGGAGACAATATGAAATCAAAGATACCTTTCAGCTCAAAGAAAAGATTGGTCCCACAATAAAGCAAGATTGAAGAGTGGGGCACTTCCTGGGCTGTTCCATACCTTTTGGCTCTTGTGAATGCCACTTCATACTAAATGAAACTCTGAACTTTACCTAGAAATTGAAGTTGGATAGAGGAGAGTTGGATTAGGTGATCTTGGGTCAGGTAAAACGATAGCTTATTCCCACTCTGCTGGCTCCATGAGGCCTGACTTTGACTCTCCGTTAAAACATCTGCAGAAAATATGAGGGAAACACACCCACATACCTATTCAAAAGAGGACCTTTCACATGTGGCTGTTGGAATCGTAAACCAAAGAGATAAGGCAAGTCATAGGCTGAAAGTTCACTGTAAACATGCAACTTCAGAGCTAACTAAGGCATGGTTTCATAACAATCCATGATTTGTTTCAGTGTTAAATAATTCCCATAAATAACAAAACCAACAAATTATCCTTTCTGGAACTTTGGAATGTACAAAAAACTCATTCTTTCAGGGGAATTCAACTGAAATTGCTTTGTAAGAATTGTAATTCTGCAATTCCCATTTTGCAGATGGAGAAACCGAGGCTTCATGAAACTTAGCCTTTCTCTTTCTCATACACAAGAGCCCGAGCTTATATGCAAATGTTCTGATCACCAATTCTGGCTATTCACACTAATTTTTGTAACCCAATTAAACATTGCCATGATAAGCTACATTTTTAAAAGTTATTTCTTATAGGTATCCTATAAAAGTTCTTTAAGAGAAGATTATAACTGATTTAGTAAATCCAAGTACTATTGGGGTAAATTTAAGAAATAAGCTGGCTTTTTCCCCTCCATCTGTCAGCTCCACTGTTGGAATGAGTGAGGTGGGGGGCTTTAATGTCCATCTGGAAGATATTCACTTTAGAATATTGCTGTACATCACCATATGGGTCAGGGAACCAGGCTAATCATCTGAGTAAATATTGTGGTTAAATTATTTCCCATCGTGAGGGTTCGAGCCTCATTAGGACTGGAGTGGAAAGAACACCATTAGCTCAGTGTTTATGGCTAACTACTGTTTTTCATTTTAGATCTGGTGTGATAAACTTAGCAAATAACACTGAAAACAGCTCTTATGCTTGAAAGATTTAATAGAATTGCACTATAGCATTAAAATATTACAACTGGGTGCAAACTTTATTTATTACCAGTTGATGTTCATTTTAAAGCTTCTGATTTGGAGGACCCAACAGACACAGCTTAGAAAGTGGAAAGAATGAAATCACAAAGTGTGCCAATGACAGTGATCTTTTTGTTTCAGTTTTTGTTTGTGCCTTTTATAAGAGAGTGGCAAAGGCTTGAAGAGTTTGAGAAAAGTGGAAGTGAATTTGTGAAGTCAGATTTCAAAAGGACAGGCTCTGCCACTTGTATTACTTATGCTCCAACTAGGTAGCAAATTTGATATGCTGGAGGTCTGCTGATTGCACAGGCAATGGGCCACTTGCATTTGCAATTAACCACTCACACCCTTGTTTTTCCTCGCAACCCAAGAGGTTGATTATGTGATTGTAGGTATAATAATTAGCACACATGAAAAGAAAAACCCAGCAGAAGTCTCCTAAGTATGTCCTTTTATTGAAAGCCTCAAATATGAACTAATTAGGTTAGAAGGTACAGGAGATGGCCCCCAACATATGCTGTATCAAAACACTTTGCCTGTAGTCTAGTTGCTCTTATTGTGTATTAGAAATTGCTCCCCCACCAGTCTTATGTGGGGATGACTATGACTCTCTGTTCCAGTGTAGAAAAGGAGAAATGATATATATGAAGTTGAGGGAGCCTCCTAATTCTTTGTTACATTCTCCTCACTATAGGCTGATGCTATAGAACTTTTAAAATATCTAGACATAGGAACACTCATACACTGCTGGTGGGACTGCAAACTAGTACAGTCTCTACGGAAAGTAATATGGAGATACCTCAAAGAGCTACAAGTAGAACTGCCATTTTATCTAGCAATCTCATTACTGGGCATCTACCCAAAAGAACAAAAGACATTCTATAAAAAAGACATCTTCACTAGAATGTTTATAGCAGCACAATTCACAATTGCAAAGATTTGGAAATAACCCAAGTGCCCATCAATCCATGAGTGGATTAAGAAAATGTGGTATTTGTATACCATGGAGTTACTCAGCCACAAAAAACAATGGTGATCTAGCACCTCTTGTATTATTCTGGATAGAGCTGGAGCCCATTCTACTAAATGAAGTATCCCAAGAATGGAAAAACAAGCACCACATGTACTCACCATCAAATTGGTATTAACTGATCAATACTCATGTGCATATATAGTAGTAACATTCATTCTGTGTTGGGCAGATGGGAAGGGAAGGAGGGTTTGGGTATATACACACCTAATGGGTGCAGTGCACACTATCTGGGGGATGGACATGCTTGAAGTTCTGACTCGGGTGGGGCAAAGGCAATATATGTAACCTAAACATTTGTATCCCCATAATATGCTAAATAAAATATCTAAGCAAAGGACAGTCCAGAGGAATATTCAAAGACCTACCCATCTTTCAGAATGTCTCCTTTCTTTCCCTTCTCTCTCTCTCTCCCTCCCTCCTTTTCCCCTTTCCTTCCATTCTAATACATTTTTGCTTCTGGAAATATGACAAATTGAAAAAAAAAAAACACTTGAAAACCCTTTTGGCATAACCACTTATAAAATTTAGATAAAATGTTAAAAATATTACAAAAATATAGTTGAGCTCATGGGGAAAAAAGGCAATATTCATATAATTGCCAGTACTAGCAAGTTCAGTATATGAACCAATTTGGATGCTTAGGGTTGATACATAGACCAAAAGTTCACAGAATTACTAGTAAAATGTGACAAATACCTCAACATATGAAACTTTTAATACTTTCAAAAAAATTTAGAGTTGATATGTCCAGCAAGAATCATTTAGGAAAAAATACAGAATTTTCAAACAATAGAATGAACAGGCTTGATGGGCCATGTGGTAATGGGTCATATATAGAGAGCCCAGCATTCTGCACTCAAGATTGTATATTCTTCAGAAAAACACAAACAACTTTTATGAAAATTTATCACACACTAGGCAACAAATATTAAAAAAATTCATAGACCATTTACTCTGATCACATGAAACCAAAGTAGAACTAAAGAAAGAAAAAAATCATCCACTTTTTCATACATTTGGAAACAAAACTAACACAGCACACTGAATAATTTTTGAGTGAGAAAAAAATAACATTAGAAATCATAAATGGTGAAAATGTTGAGAAGTAAATGACAGTGGAAACACTACACATAAAATCTAGTGAGATGCAGCTAACGTAGCACTTAGGGGTAAATGTACAGCATTAAATGACCATGTTAGAGAAGAAGAGGCTAAAAATTAACGATTTAATTCCAAGTAAAAGAGTTGAGGAAGAACTAAAACAGAGTAAGCCCAAAGAAAGCAAAATGAAAGTAACTGTAAGAAAAGGATAGGAAATAATAAATTAGAACAAATAAAAAGGAATATTAATAAAATCAAAACCTCGTTCTTTGAAAGAATAATGATAGACAAGAATAACAATAAAATAAATATGAAAGATAGCACAAATATATCACATTCATAAATAATATTGGTAATGAAAATGGGAACATTATTACAATTAGAGACTAAAGGAATCATAAGGTAATACATATGGAATAGAATGACTTTATGTCAATAAATTTGAAAATGTAGACCAAACAGACAATTCTTAGGAAAATAAAATTTACCATAACTGACTAAAGGAAAAATGAAAAGCTTAACTAAATCTGTAATTATTAAATATACCAAATTGGTAGTAAAACTTCTAGATCCCAAACCCATTAAGCCCAGATAGTTTTTAGGTGATTTTCACCAATATGTCAAGGCAAGTAATACATAAACTCTTTCAGAAAATAGAAAAAGAGTAAAAGAATCTCCAACTAATTTAAGAAGTTAACAATACCTTATTTAAAATCAGTCAAGAGCAATACAAGAAAAAACATAAACCAATCTTAACTTGCAAATATAGATACAAAATAATAAATAAAATCTGACAAATAAAGTTCAGCAGTATATGTCAAAAATTAATCATCATGACAAAAAAGTTTTATCCAATTAATATAAGAAGGCTTCAACTTCAATGAAATCAATTATTATAACAAAAAACAATAACACTTTAAAGGAAAAACTTCATGATCATTTCAATGAATGAATTAAAAATGTATTTGATAAAATTTAACCTTTGTTTATTAGGAAATACTCTTGGTAAATTAAGAGTAGGAGTGAAACTTCTTAACTTGATTAAGGGCAACTATCAAAAATCTACAGCAAATGTCATTGTTAATGGTGAATTGTTAGTAGTGTCTTATTAAAATCAAGAAAAGAAACGTATGCTCAGTATCACTATTTCTAATCTACATTGTCCAAGGTGATGTGGTAATAAAAGAAAAATAAAACAGATAAGTCTTGGAAAAAGAGAAACAGAATCATTATTCTTCACTTACAATATTGTCTCTGTAGGAGATCAAAGAGATTCTATAAACTATAGGAGCCGATAAAAGAGTTCAATAAGGTTATTGGATATAAGATCAACATATAAAGATTATTTGCATTCCATGGATAAACAACAACTAAGCAGAATATAAGTTAAAAAGAATGTACCATTAACAACAACAATAAAAATAATGTGCTTGTGAGTAAATCTAACAAATGATGAGGAAAATTATGAGCCCAGGATTTCATATTTGGAAAACATAAAAGAAAACCTGAGTAAATGGAAAAAATACCTCATCTCCTTGAAGAGAGGATAAATGTTGTAAGGACAACATTCCCTCCCATATTAATCTAAAATTGTGATGAAACCCCAACCAAATTCAAAATACAACTACACAAACTCCTTATAAAATGTTTTATTTTTTAAAGTAAAGCCCCCAAATAACCATAAGAATCTTAAGAAGACTAGGGAAGGATTTGACTTACCTGATACAAACCTTACATTAAGGTCTAGAAACATAAGGAGTATGTTGGTGACACAGAAATAGACAAACAGACCAGGAACAGAAAAAGAAGACCCATAACAAACTTACCTCTACATGAGAGAATGTATATGCCACAGGAGGCATTGCAAATAAGTGGGGGAGGGATAGGCTACTAAAAAAAATATTATACAACCCATATAGAAAAAATAAAGTTAGGTCTCTTTTTAACATACGGAAAAAAATTCCAATTGGATTAAACATCAAAATGTGAGAAGAAAAACTATTAAGCACTTAGAAGCATTTAGAGGAGAAAGTTTTATAATATTACGATAGGGAAGAATTTCTTAAGTGAGATTCAAAAAGCCCAAAGCATAAAGAAATTATATTCAAACCAATACATAACACCATAAACAAGGAGCAAAGACATTGGTTTAATAGCGATCATCGGTGCCTAGACATATTTTATGTAATTTTCTGTACATTTTAAATGTTTTTACAGGATGCATAATTAAAAATTAAAAAACAATAAAGACTAAAAATAATTCCATAGAATAGAGGATAGGGCAGAAGAGCTGAAGATAAGCTTGTTTTTCAACCTTCTATTCCTCCTCTCTCCCTCACCCTCCACCCAGCTGCGGTATTATTTACACCTCTTACGTGCAGTCGCTTCTGGCCTCTCCCTAGTTCAGTTCAGGACATGATGTTTTAACCATGCCAGGAGTGTTTGGGACTGACTACAGACAGAGTTATGACTAAGAGGTGCCTCTGTTTCACGCCCCTGGAGGCATTTTCTTTCTCAAATACCATGAAGTATTTATTGGACCTGTGACAAAATATCTCTTATAGGGTGGATGTATACCAACATCCATAAGATGGCACCCAGTTACAGCATGCCAATTTGCTAAGTGTGTTGAAAATGCCCATTCAGTGGTAATCCAGCTTCTGAGTTTGCACAGACAATTCCCAGAACGGTTCGATTAGAACTTACTTGTGGTCCTCCCACATGCCTCACCCTATTTTGCAATTACCCAAAGCTACCAGCCCACACATCCCCATGGATGGTAGATGGGTGAGAACCTCATTCTGACAATTCATTTTTATTACCTGAGGCCTCTTCCTCAGCATACTGGATTGCATATGGGGGTTTGTTCTTCATAAAGACCAAGTTTAGATTTTACTAGGCTATTGGGCTCCTTATGCCAAGAGAAAGCTGAATTTATGGCAATGGGTAAGGAATGCCAAAGTGAGCCTGGCCTGAGCTTCCCTCTTGTCATGTGTGTGTCCATGGAGGCAAGGGGATAAGGCTGTCATTTACTGTTCTGTCACTGGAGATGGCTCTGAAGTGCAAAGTGAAATATAGCACCAAGATTAATTTGGTATATAACAGGACCAATACTGGCTTGATAAATGAAATAAGATTGTATGTGGCTATATTTTAAAAAGAGATAGAACAACTTTTACCTAAATTATATAGCTCACTGTGTTCTTGAGTTGAGGCTGGACTTATTTAATGGCTGCTTACGGTCTATTTTCGAAGTCTGATTTTGGGGGGGCTTTTGAGAAGCATGAATATTAAAAGCTCTTTCAACTCAAGGTGCTGGTTTCTGAAATTCTAAAGTCATCCCATTAGCTCATCACTATTAAAATGCGAAGATCCATCAATTCCAGCAGGTGTTATTTTGTGTGGTAGACACTGCTGGTGCTCTGCCCTGACTCCTCGGATCACTTTTGCCATTTCTGTGCTTCTCTCCCCTGACTTTGACGTGTCTTTGCTTCCAGTGGCCCAGTCTGAAACCTACAGGAGCTGTTTTGCCTCCTTGGAAGTGTGCAAAGAACAGAACTGCCTGGGAGTTCAGGTCCCACCCCCACCCTACTCCCAAGTGGCCCTTAGCCAGTGACTGCCAGGGGTGTGGCTTCGAAAGGCCAGCTCCCAGCTTCTAGCAGGATCAGGACAATTCAAGTCTGAGAAATAGCTTACTCTGCAGAATTCCTGCATGGAATCAGGCTTCTCCCTCCCCCTTGTCCTGTTTCCCCTCCTCCTCTAGTGTTTTCTTCTGGGACCACTTCCTCAATAAGTCACTGACATCTATATCACAGTGCCTGCTTCTAGGGAACCCAAACTAATACATGGGTGATTTTTTAGAGCTTTTCAGAGATGAGGAAGAGCTGAAGGGTCCTGAGTACTCCAGGTGGCTAAGACTGAATCCATGACATGAGGAGGGGCAGGAAGAGAAAGTGCTATCAGAGGGTCTGAGTCCCTGGACAACATGTCTCTAAGTTATTGGAAATTTCCTCAGTTCTATGGATTTGTCTTGCTTGGGGTGTTCCTTTCTTGAATCTATGTCCTTCTGTTCTTCTGTTTTACCTCAGAATGATCTTCGTATGTGAGTTTAAATATACATAAGTTTGCTGGTTTCTCCTAAGACAGACTTTATGATCCTTGGCTTAGTAGGCTACTTGGAAACATTTCTCAGATATCATCTGATTTGGGGAAATATCCATTTTTCATAAGGATATAAACTCTCTATGAGTTAAGATCCAGTCATCTGAGGGGCACGTTAATAGTCTTAGGCACACTGGAAGAATTCTGTCTTTGTTTATGGATACACATATAGTAAAAGTTGAAAGCATAAATGGAAATGATAAACACCAAGTCAAGATGATGGTTGCATCATGGAAAAGAGGGAGGGGAAGAGGATTAAAGGAATATCCATAGGGATTCAGTTATACTAATAATTGAACTATTGATATAACTATTCAGATTGACAGGAACATAAATGTAAAAAAAACTAAAAAGGGATTTCCTCTTAATATTTCTGACTGAAGGGCTAAGGGAATAGAATGAAGGGGAGTGGAGAATGGCATTTGTGTAGGATGCATGGTCAGCTGGCCAGGGGGTGTGGGCTGTTCCCCATATTCTGACTGTATGGCCTTTAGAGTAGCACTATACAATGGAAACTTCTTCATTGATGAAAATTTTCTATATTTGTGCTGCCCACTATGATAGCCACCAGCCTTAGGTAACTATTTAATTTAAATTGATTAAAATTTAAAAAAGATTTAAAGTTTGGATCCTCAGTTGCACTAGCCCCATTTCAAGTGTTCAAGAACTGTTTTTGGAATCACAGCTGTAGAATGACACCTCAAAACACTGTTTTCACAGAATCACAGATGGGAAAACAGAGACCTAGTGTTTTCTATAGGGATGGGGGAGTTACTTGATTAAACTCAGCTTGTGAGATGATTGAGGCCTAGTTTTCGGATTCCCAGTTAATGTTTTAGCCTCTTGCACCTACCTCTGCAGGTGGGGTGTGGGGAGGATGGCAAAGTAGAGCGTGTGTGTGTAGACATGTATACTTTTCTGCTTCTGTGTAAGAAAGACTCTAGGAGAAGTGGGTATTTCCCATGTGCCCTCCGAGTGCCCTCTCTACCCTTTCCATCATCAGATAGATTTTCTTGCCCTCTGGCTTCCTGTTGAGTTTGAGAAGAGCACTGACAGGGCTTGGTTCTAAGACAGTGGCACAGCAGAGAGATCCTGGAAATAAACCCACACATTTACGGTGAATTGATTTTCCACAAAGGTGCCAAATTCTTCTTTCTGCAGTATGTAGTTATTCAGAATTAAATCAATTGTAATTGGATATCTACAACTGGATATCTACAATTGATGAGGTATTGTGTTAGCCAACTTTGGGGATATGGAATTGGATAAGGCCTTGTTTCTACCCTTGAGGGCTTTGCTATCTATTTATGTATGTGAGACACACATGCACGAAACTATGGACTATAAATAAATCTCAGATTAAATGTACCTATAAAAATATTTGCACATTATATATATTTATATAATATCTACCACTTTCTGGCTATATGGTCTTTGGACAGGTTGTTTTATTCCTCTGAGCCTTTGTTCATCTGAAACATTAAGTTCTCTTTCAGGGTTACTATGATTAAAATGATAGTTTGTAAAGTGCATCTGCTTGCCTGGTGAACATCTCTACTTGGATGTCTCACAAGCATCTCAACTCTTAAATTAACATATTCCAGTTGAATTCCTGACTTATTCTGTAAATCTCCTTCCCTTATCATCTTTCCATCTGAATGAAGAAAACTTTATTAAGTCAAAGGCCTCATCCCCCTACTTTCTCTCATCTCCCACATTCTAGATATTAGCAAATATTTTTGGGTCTACCTTTGTCTTAGTCCATTCTGTGCTGCTTTAACAGAATACCTGAGCCTAGGTAATTTCTAATGAACAGAAATTTATTGGCTCAAAGTTCTGGAGGCTGGGAAGTCTCATATCAAGTTGCTGGCATCTGTTGCGGGCCTTCTTGTCATTACATGGCGGAAGGAGGGAGGGCCAAGACAGAGAACCCACTCCCGAAAGCCCTTTCATAAAGACATTAAACTCACCCATGAAGAAGAGCCCTTATGGCCTACCCACCTCTTAAAGGCCCCACCTCCCAATATCCCATTGCATTGGCAATTACATTTCAACGTGAGTTTTGGTGGAGGGGACAAATGTTAAAACCACAGAAACCTCCAAATATATCTCAAGCCCGTTCACTGCTGACCAATGGCACTGTGATCACTGTGGCCCAGGCTAACACCATCTGTGATCTGGATCATCGGGAAGGTCTCGTTACTGATCTCCCTGTTTCCATCTAAATCTCCTAAGCATGTGGCATGGTTGGCTCTTGTCTTTTCTTCATTTTGGTTGCCTTTAGATTGTTGAAATTTAGAGTTTTGAATTTTAACAACTTTTTTTTTTTTTGGTAATCTTTTCTCTTTGGAGACCCTTTTGTAACCATTCTACCTAAGGGCTTTGTAACTTTTCACATTTTTTGGTAAAGATAACATACACTTTATTAGGCATTATCTTCCTTTCTGGAGAGCTCATAGAGAATTAGGAACTGAGCTATACATTTAAAAGATAACATTTAATGATCATATTAATATGAGTACGTGGAGATTCCATCCCCATTTTGCTGAGAAATCTCTAAGGAAAAGCTACATGCAAAAAATTCAGAACTTTGCATAATGATCTTTGGCTTGAGGCATTCTTTTTTCTTCCAAAGATAAAATGTTTCAGAGTCCTCTGTCACCAAGAGATTCTGAACCAAAACTCAGCCATGGTATACCTATCAAATCTTACTCATCTTTGGACTATGTGTGTAATGCATTTGATAAGCATTTATTGGGGAACAACTTTTATTCAAGGTGTAATGAGCTAATTCAGAGAAGAATAAGGCATTGACCTTGTTTTCAAAAAGCTTATATTCTAGTGGGAGAGACAGAAATGTGCATAACTTACTTCAATATACAGCATAAAGATATGATAAGGGTGTTACGTCATGTCAGAAGACTAAGGAGTTATTAATGTCCACAGTATGGAAAAAATTACCAAAATGATTCTAAATCAGAGTTTATTTACATTTTCCATGTGAAAAAGAATCATTTGCCAGTTTAACTATAATGTTATGATTTGATAACAGGTGTTGAAACAGAAAACTGTTAATAGGATCTGGGTCTCTGCCATAAAATTTAGAGGTTATGGAAATTCAAACACAGTTTACATTTTCTTCATGGCACTAAAACATTTTTGAAGGCAAGAAAATCCTTTTCCCTAAAACAACTAGTCATTTGCCTAAAGGAGTGATGTGCAAACAAGATCCTTATTCTAAACCCATCTTCCCTGTGTAGATATGAATATAGACATTTGGATTTAAGTTGTGACATGTGTATCTCTGTCTTACAGATTGACATCTCTTTCCCTCTCTTTATTCTTTTGGTTAGTATAAGCTCCTGTATCAATTCCATGGTTCTTTTTTTTTTTTGCTATTTGAGGAACATTTTTGAGCCCAAGCTATTATCTTTAGCTATCCTGATCTATTTCCACATCCCTTGCATAGGCACATTCAAACAGTAACATGCTTTCCTCCTTTATCCCATTTCAGCATAGAATTTCTTGAGTGTTTCCCAGAGCTCAGGTCATTCCTGAGATCAATGTGTATGTCACTTGCCTTTGGGATTTGTTGATGCATTTTCACCAAGCCCACTGATAAAATGCTGGATTAAAACTTACTGTCAGCTGTATGTTTCAATTAGTTATTTCCAAAGTGAGAATGGATGGCAATGCATGTATTATTTCATGTTATGAAGATGGGTTATAATAAGTCCAGTGTCTGTGGAGGCTGTTCAGAGGAATTGTTAACACTTTCAAGTATTTTATGGTTTGCCTCTCTCCGCACAAAGAGGCTTACTGGATATATATTAGAAAGCAATTTTGAAATAAAAAATTACCCACAACATCCCAAAGAGTTGCTGATTAGAAAAATAGTTAATTTTTGTGAGTGATATGTAAATTCACATTAGAGTTTCTTGTAAATTATAATAGTTTCATAGCAAATTAAAACTGGATTCATTAGATGCACAATATTTGGTAATGTATAAAGAGATGGCATTCACTCCCAACACAATATATTCTGTTGAAGGAGATAATCGATTTGGGCTTTGTAACCCCTCTAATGCACAGATTAAAGAAAGCACTATGGCACGGAAAACAATGTTCACCAAATGTTAGATGGCTCCTCTGAATTTCCTAGCCTCTCTTGTAGTTGGTGTAAGGTGATCTGAGCAGTTCTGGCCAATGCCCCAGGAGTGAAAGTGATCCTTGTTACTGTAGATTTAAAAGACTAAGGGCAGGTGTGAGTTTTCCCTGCTCCCTAGTGAGACAATCTTGAATGTCATATATGGACAGACGCAGTGATGTTACCGGACTATGAACTGTCCTCAACCTGCAGCCCTAGGTGAATGTGGAACAAAGCCGCCTGCCGATCTGCGTTGGATACATCGTGTAAGCAACACATTAACCTCCACAGTGTGGAGTCACTGATATTTGTTACACCAGCATTACCTTGACTAACACAAGTACCTTCTTCAGAGAAACAATGTTTGTTTCCTGGTTTCTCTTAACAGATTAAAGGTAAATGCAGATATTTCCATAGAGCATGGAAAAGTGAGAATCATGACATCTAAACTTAAAGTGTCATTGCTGAACAAGCCATCCTCATTTACATAGCCTATAAGGATAACAAAATTAATAAGAAAAAAACTAAAAACAGGCATACTATGAGTATAAAATATTTTCCATCTGATTTTTCTTCCTTTCTAAATATACTACACAGATGTAAAGGCACCTGGATGTCTTAGGAATAAAATTTGTGACTGTCTAATGTGGAAATTCAGCATATTAACATGTAAAAATGTAATGTGATCCATTTCCTTGCAGCTGTTTCCGATGCACAGTTCATTGTCTGTCTCAATTAGAAACTCATCTTTTGCAATACTATTTTCTTCTCTGTGGTTGATTCGATCAAACATCCTATTGTTTAAGCCAAAAACATAGCTTTACCAAATCAGCCATAGTATTGTTCAAAACTCATCATTCATTACGTTATTCTCCATCAATGCTTACGATACTAATATCTGCAAAGAGAAACTGAATCTCAAATGGAGCTTTTCAAAACCACTTCACTAGAAGTAGTTTATGAACAGAGTTTTCTTCCCTTTTTATTTTTTTAAAGGAAAATAAAATGATTCTGTCTTGTATGGATCATGACAATACCAAACAGATGCAAATAAATATTAAAGTAATATATTTTGGTGTTGTTGGAACCCAGCCCAAATTCTTTGCCCCAGAAAATTACATAAATGCTCTAGTGCGCATGTGGTTTATATTTAAGGTGTAATGAGCTGTTCAAATAGAGAAGGGCAAGCAACCATATTAAAAATAAACATCAAATTTTAACAAAGACACATCCACTTAGTTTGCAAATAGCCCTAATGGTTTCAGTTTATTGCAGCTACTCCAGCATACAGCATCTTTGGTTGAAACCCAATTTCCAATTTCAAAGTTTGTAGTGAATCTGGAAAGGTTGCCGTGTATAATTTATGGAATAATTTTTCAACTGTGATCACATTGCCAGAGTGAACATCGTCTGTAATGAGAGGGTAGAAACAAGAGTAAAATAGGGAAGCAAATGGCATATGAATACCGAAGACTGTCTAACCAAGGCCACTGACTCAGAAGTCAATCACAATCTATTTGTGACATGCATGGCACCTTCCTGGCTAGTCCTAAGAAACCTCCCTCTGGGTTCTGATGCCATCACGTTACACAGAACTACTTAGAAAGCCTGAGGAGAAACAGTAGGTGTACTCTGCCCTGATTACTTTAGGTTTAAAGACACCTGCAAGACATATTTCAAATGCTTATAACACATACACACAGGCACATGCACACACACACCTCGCAAGCTTGGTATTTGCCATCTTTGCTTATAATGACAAATATACCCTGCTTTTTTTTTTGTCTTAGTAAGTGGATCTTTGTAACCAGGGAAATGATCCTGATTCTCAGCCCAAAGAAGTGCTGGGGTGTTGTCTTCACAAAAAATCAAGAAGTAAGATCTATGGTTCCAATAAACCCCTATGTTCTAGTTTGTAGTTTGTATTTTGTAAACTATAATCTGTTAACTCCTCCTGGGTCTTTCAAGTTTTAACCAATAAAATGCTAACCAATCTTTAAATGCAATAGCGAATCCCTGATTTTTACACTGCCTAGGGTTCTGTCATTGGCAACACTGCTTCCATCTTTGCTTGCTAGAGACTGAGGGAGCAATTGTATCACCCAGTTGGACTGACCAATGGATAAGTGGCCAGAGACCCTTTTGAGTGGCAGGTTTCCAACTTTGCAGAAATGATATGAGAAACCTAAGCAAAGAAACTAGGTGGAATTAAACTCTATAGGTTGTCTAACATCAATCAGTGGATTAATTAAATCTTCAAATCAGTTATCAACCACAATATTTATTCCTGTTGGAATAGTCATGAAGGTGAACCTGGATTTGCTACAATATAAAATGATTTCAAATACCTTCTTCCTATGTTTCTTATACCAGAAACTTGTAGTTTCATTTAAAAAAAAAAAAAAAGAAAAACTCATGAAAACAGATTTATAAAAAAAGATAAAAATGGAATAAAATGTAATGAGTTACCTAAGATGAATTTAACATCTGTAATTTTCTTGGCCCCACTTTTTGCAGGCAAGGTCACTGAAGGGTTTCAGAGAAATGGAGTTGACCTGTCATTGTCCTGGGGTTATTTCATGGCACACCTGACTCTCAGATGTCCTGTAAGGAGTTGCCATTGTCTCAGGCAGGAAATTCCATTATCCACCCCCACTTCTGAGGATTTCTGCATTTTACAAAGAGAAGGAAGCTTTAGGGGCTTTTACAAGGCACTGGCTGAACACACTTCGGGGCCACTAGGCAAAGAGGAGAACAAAATCTAGAGAAAGTTAAAAGCCTGTGAGTGCTTGATAAAAAAATAAAAGAAAGAAAGAAAACTTTAAAATGTCTATTTAAAGTAGAGGCAGGAAAGTAGAAAAATAATAATCCCTATAGAAATGTTATAGTAATATTGGAAAACTCATTTACACTGGAGGGAATGGGAGAAACCCACCTGGTTGTTATTGGGAAGTAGAAACAATGTAATCCACTTCCTGTTTATTAAAATTATCTTATTGCCTGTGCCAAATTTTTCTATTTTTTGAATGACTAAAGTAATATGCTCATTAAAATAAATGCCAACAATACATAAGTGTATGGAGAAAAAATAATACTGTTCTTCACTCTTCTACTTTTCACTTTTAATCTCCACCACTCTTTCTTATTTTAATAACCATGAAAATAAAAAAAAGATATGTCTTATAATCTTGCTACTCAGAGCATGGTCCTTGAACCAGCAGTGCTGGCATAGTGGGAGCTTGGTAGAAATGAAGAATTTTAGGCCAGACTTGCTGGATCAGAATCTGCATTTTAACAAGATCCCCGGTGATTTATGTACCTATTAAAGTTAAGAAGTGCTACCCTGTAACATGGAAATCCCACTTGCTGGAATCTATCCTATAGAAATACTAGCGTGTGTGTGTATGTGTGTTATACACACATACATTCATAATAGCAAAACATTGAAAACAATAAATATGTCCATTAGTAAGGAAAAAATTAAATCATAAAGTAGTCACAGGGGGAACACAATATAGAGTGACCTCTTTCTTTCAGTCTCACTCATTTATCATCCAGCAAATACTTTGGGGCCTTTCTTTTCATAACTAAAGGACCCACTAATATGTTTTGCTAAATGGAATAGGATCTACCACAAATAGATGTTATTTGAATCCCTTAGGGATAAAAACATCTAGAGCCAAATTTTTCAATAACTTTTTTTTGGTGCTATGTCATACAACTATACATTATAGTTTTCAGATTATATAGTACATAAACATATATTACATTATAAATTAAACAAATGCTACATATCAGTCTAGTATCTCTCTTGGGTCTCCCACTTCATCTTCTATCCCCAGTCCCTACCGCTTAGTGGACAAATCATCATGGAGGTTTAGTCAGTTCAGTTCAAAGGGAGACAGACCTGCTCCCAAATGCCAAGTTGAGAAAGAACCAGAGTATGTGATCAGTCCACTAAGGGAGACCCATTCTCTTCCATTTCTTGCTGCCTGGAGTCATTGTTGAACCAGGTGGCTCCCTGCAGTCTAATCCATCTTGTCTATAATTGCAAGGCTGTCCCTACTGGGCCTGAACCTTGTCTGGGCTAAGGGGATATTTACAGGGCACCTAAACCCACTCTCAGTGTTACTCACTTCTACACGAATTCCACAGGTTTCTTGTCAAAGGCTTAGCCATTGTTCCTGAAGTGTGTTCACTCTGTCTGAGTGACTGTGTCAGGAAAAGCTTCCAGCCTAACCACATGCTGTGCTGTGGCTCTGTATTTGTAGATTAAAATTCTACATGAGAGAACAACCTCCAGAGAGGTACTTTAACTCACTTGTTCTCAACCCTAGATTACCTCGCAACCTTTATATAATGCTGTTACCCGGGCCCTGCCCCTGGAGATCTGGATCTAATTGGGCTACACTGGAAAACATCTCAAGGTAATTTCATTTAATCATCACAGTTACTGGAGAGGAGAAAGGATGAAGAACCGACAGCCTTAAAAGCCCCAGAATGAACACCCAAGTCCCTTGTCTACAGGCCCTATGCTCTCCCACCCCTCACTCCCTTTTTTTGCAGTGAGACTTGAAGTTCAAGCACTAGAATGCTGCTAGCTCCAGTATGGGTCTGAGCATCCAGATGTGTCTGCTTTGGAATGGGGCTCAGAAGTGTGAGTGACAGACAGCATGCCTTGCGAGCTGGAAGGGTCTGGATTCCCCATTCAGAGCACAGCCTGAGGCCCATCATACACTCCCGCTGGGAGAGAGGGAAGAGGCTGCAGCGTTCAATAATTTTTCTTAAAATGTAAAGTTAATGGAGCAGCCTGACCAATATAATGTATTTGTTTTGATCTATAACATACTTTTTGATATGTTAGAATGCATTTGAAATTAGCTGCAGCAAATAACAAAGAAATGTACTCAGATCACTCTAGAAAAGGCTTTTTTAAAAAAATAAACAGAATAATTTTTCAGTTTGATATGGAATTCAGATACCAGTAGAAGGAGTTATTGTTGAATGGTTCTGATGTTTGAAAAGATGATCTTCTGGACAGGATCTGTGAGCACTGGAGGTGGGTTACGAAGCCATTTACAATTCATTACTGCATTGTAGGTATTCATATCCCTTCCATTTTTATCACATCTTGAGGCCAAATTTTTTTTTAAAGGTCGTTTAGCTTTCAGAAAACCATGAATTATGATGAAAGCATTGTTCTTTCTCTGACTTTAATGTGCTCATTTAGGGAAAAGTTACAGGAAAATACTTTTGCTTAAGCTCTGATTCTGACCCTCCTGCAATCCCTCACATAAAATAGCTTGTCATTAATGACTTCTCGTACTCTCTGTGCTCATTGTTGATTACATAAATATTTTCTTAACTTGCAATAGCATCCACATCTAGAGTAAAAGGATGTTTATCATTTTTAGGATAAGAAAACTCCAATTGTAAAAACCCAGGTACTGACTTTCCAGGACAATTTAAGACTGGAATTCTTGAATTAATCAGAGAGGACAGGGAGAATGTCACCTGGTAAGTGTCAAACACAGAAAATGAAGACATTTGGTTTTCATTCTGACAAGAATGAAATAAAATGTTGACCTGTCGTCTTGTTGGGTGACTTTTGAGAGATACCTAAGGTGAAGACTGGCTCATGATCGATATGATTTAAGAGTAATAGGAGGAAAAATGTGGTTTAAAAATGTGAAGGATTTAAGCACAACACTTCTCTAACTAGCTGTTAAATATTTACTTCCCTTTTCATTTCCATTCCTTAAGAAGTGAAAGAAGGAACTAAGATTTAAGATGAGAGGGATCTGAGGATGGATTGATGACCAACATTCAATTTTATTTCAGCATCTTGAAACAACCTTGTTCCTATTAGTCATTACATAATTCTTTGGTTGCCATTAGTGTAATTCTAGAACTTGATTGTATGAATATCATAATTATAATAACATTAAAGAGAACATTAGTAAAGAGAGATTGACAGCACAATATTTATTAGAAATTGAATCCAAATCAGGCATCTCTGGTCAAATAATTACTTAGACCGAAGTTGTGATCTATGCTCATCTTGGCTTAAGACTGTTACATTTCCTAAAATAAGTATCTAAGAACATTTTGCTTATGAAGAAAATTTATAATGGAGTATATGTTATGAAAAACATCTTTTCCATCATAAATCAATAATGAAATAGCCTAATTCTTATTGATCTTTGGTTAAATGGAAAGAGGAGCAGAGCTGGAGATGTACATGTAGAAGAACCTGAAACCTCGTATGTTCCATGGGTTGTCAGTGCACACAGAACAGTTTCTGAGCATAAGCTTTCTCTCTTTCCAGAGGTTTCTATATCCCAGAAGTGTAAGTTGAACTCAAAGAAAGCATATATGCTGTAGTTTTTAAAGATCCAAGGCCAGTCAAGTCAGTAGACTACACTGAAAGAAGACGGTAAATTTTTACTGAATTTCTATTAGTTAATAATCAAGAATGATTAAAAAACTCTCAGGTGTCAGATTTATGAATATTTTTAAATTACATTTACCTTTTTGGGAACATTTTACCATGAGAAAGAAAGAGTAATTCCTTTAAATAATCTGTTAGTGACATGAAAGCAAACTAAAAATCTGCGAAGAAAGGTAACAGTAAGTATGATGTTCTTGTCTAATTCTTTTAAGAGACAATAAAAGCTCAGTGTGCTCTGAGGCCAGAGAACAACTTGAATAAATGAAACCATAAAAAACACAGTTCCCAAACCTATACTCAGGCCCTAAAAACTCACTCTCCAATAGCCACTTTGCTATGTGTCTATGGCTAGCCTATAGGAAGCAGAACAAAAGCTTTAGCTCCAGGCAGAGCTTCAGAGGTTTAAATTCTGTGTCTCACAAGTATTAGCTGTGTGACCTTAGGCAAGTCATAATCTTCTTTGCCTTGTTTCCACTCTTGGAAAAGTGGGGATGTGAGTGAAATTAGAATAATGTACAGCTGATCCTCATTATTCGTAGATTTCCATATTTGCAAATGTACATACTTGCTAAAATTTTTGTCTAACCCCCAAAGTGGTACTCAGCAGTGCTCTAGTAGTCATTTGTGGACATGTGCATACACAGAGTTGCAAAAGGCTTCAGTCTTGAGATGCCATATTCCCTACTGAGATAGAAAAAGGTGACGACAACATGCACATGCTCTGCCTTCTTTTCTTAGATCTCATACTGTAAACATGTGCCCTTTCTGGGGTATATTTAGTGCCATGTTTTTCTCATTTTTGTGCTTTGTGTTGGTGATTTTGCTATTTGAAATAGCCCCCAAGCATAGTTCTGAAGTGCTGCTAAGTGTTACTAAGCACAAGAAGACTGTGATGTACCTTATGAAGAAAATATGTGTGTTAGCTAAGCTTCGTTCAGGCATGAAGTCTACTGCTGTTGGCTATGGGTTCAAGGTTAATGAATCAACAATATATTAAATAAGGTATTGCTAAACAGAAACACACCGAAAACAACATTATGTATTGATGAAAAAGTTGTCACCAGAGGCTTGAAGGTACTTAACCCTATATTTCCCCTAGGAGCTATAATAGTCCAGTATTAGCAACAACTTTATAGAAAGTAACTACTGTGAATACTGAGAATCAACAGTATATGAAGTGTCTGTGCACTTTGGATTTGAGCCTATTTCAAAATTGCAATTTAGTGGACCTAGAATATAATTGTATGAGTGCGATTTCTCTCCACGTTCTCAATCTCCATCTGCCCCAAACCCATCCTCTGCCCTTTCTTTCACATAGTAGAATGAATCATACTTTAATGAAATAAAAAAAGCTTGTTTATTAAGTATGGAATGCATGCCATGCACTTTGCTAAGAAATAGGTGCCCTAAAGCTGCTTGGAGATTTGCTGAGAGGATAGAGACATAATACCAATTCACAATTGAACATGGCCAGTGCTGTGATAGATTGTGGACAAAACACAGTGGTGACACAGACGATGAGACAGCTGAATGTCTTTGGGTGAGAAGGGGACACAGGAGTCAGAGAGGGCTTGGCATGGAATGTGGCATTTTGCCTGGGCTTTAATGGATGTAATAATGTTCACCAAGCAAAGAAGGTAAAAACAGACCAAGCGGGGAGAATGGGAGAATTTCATGTGCAAAGACAGAAAGGGGTAAAAGAACGTCCTGTGGTCAGTATGGCTGGAAGGAAGGCAGAGAGGGAGGCAGGGGAAGGGGAGGAGGACCAGGTAGAGCAGCAGGGAGTGCTTAGAGATGAGGCTGGCAGGAGAAGCTGAGGACCAGGTTTCCAGAATAATATAATAGAGGCTTTTAGGCAAGTTTTAAGAATCTTTTTTTAAAATGTGAAATAAATACCTATATTAAAATGCATAAAATGCAAATGTATGGTTTAAACATTCTTTGAGAGTGAATATTGACATAACTACTACCTAGTTATAGAAAATTTCTAGCCAGCCCCCAAAAGCTTACTTCTGCATGCTTCCTTCTAATCCTAACTTCCTTCCTTCTCAATAAAGGTAAACTCTGTAAAGACTTTTTTAATAAAAAAATTTTTAGACACAGGGTCTTGCTCTGTTGCCCAAGCTGGAATGCAGTGGTGCAATCATAAATTACTGCAGCCTCGAGCTCCCAGGCTCAAGCAGTCCTTCCACCTCAGCCTCCTGGGTGACTGGGACTACAGGTGTGAGCCACCGTGCCCGGCTTTAATGACTTTCATGGTCATCACTGTCTTGCTTTTCTTTATGGTCTTACCACCTGTTGTCCCCCCAAATCTGAATGTTCATGTCCTGGTTCCCAGAACCTGTGAACCTTATATGGTATAAGACAGTGGTCTCCAACTGTTTTGGCACCAGGAAGACGATTTTTCCAGACTGGGGAGCAGGGGGATGGTTTCAGGATGATTCAAGCACATTACATTCATTTTGCACTTTATTTCAATTATTATTACATTGTAATACATAATGAAATAATTATACAACTCACCATAGGTCGGGACCACTGGTATAAGAGAGTTTGCAGATATGATTAAGGAAATGATCTTGAAGTGGATAGAGTACTCTGGATTATCCAGGCGGGCCCAGTGTAATCACAAGGGTACTTAAAAGTGAAAGAGGGCATGTTGCCTGTGAACAAGGCTAATTCGACTTCTTCCTTTTCAATTTGGATGCCATTTATTTCTTTCTCTTGCCTAAGTGCTCTGGCAAGGACTTCTAGTATTATGTTGAATAAAAAGTGGTGAAAGTGGGCATCTTTGTTTTGTTCCAGATTGTGTAGGAAAGGTTTTTAATTTTTCCACATTCAGTATGTATTCCAAATACACAAGGAGCTCAAACAACTCAATAGCAAAAAAAAACAAAACAAAGCAAAAACAAAAAACAGTTAAAAAATAGGCAAAAGATCTGAATAGACATTTCTCAAAAGAAGACACACAAATGGACAACAGGTATATAAAAAAATGCTTAGCATCACTAATCATCAGGGGAATGCAAATTAAAACTACAATGAAATATCATCTCACCACAATTAAAATGGATTTTATCAAAAAGACAGAGAATAATTAATGCTGGCAAGAATGTGAAGTAAGGGTAACTCTTGTACAATGTTGGTGGGAATGTCAGTTAGCACAGCCACTATGGAGGACAGTATGGAGGTTCCTTGAAAACCTGAAAATAGAACTACCCTATGATCCAGCAACCCCACCACTGGGTATACAAACAGAATAAAGGAGATCAGTATGTAGAAGGGGTATCTGCACTCCCATGTTTATTGCAGCTCTATTCACAGTAGCCAAACTGTGGAATCAACCTAAGTGTCTGCCCATCCATGGATGAACGGATAAAGAAAATGTGGTATATATACAAAATGGAATATTATTCAGCCACATAAAAAAAATAAAATTCTGTCATTTGCAGCAACATGGATGGAACTGGAGGCCATTATGTTAAGTAAAACAAGCCAAGCACAGAAAGACAAATATTGTACATCCTCACTCATATGTGAAAGCTAAAGGAATGGATCTCATGAAGATAAAGAGTAGATTGGTGGTTACCAGAGGCCAGGAAGGGTAGAGGAGAGAGAGAGAGAGAGAGACAGATAAAGGGAGGCCGATTAATGGGCACAAATATACAGCTAGATAAAAGAAATAAGATCTACTATTTGATAGATCAGTAGGATAACTATAGTTAACAATAATCTATCGTACATTTCAAAATAGCTAGAAGAGAAAAATTCAGGTGTTTCTAATATAAAGAAAAGACAGATATTTAAGGTGATGGATATCCCAATTACCCTGGTTTGACCTTTACACATTATATAAATGTATCAAAATATTACATATACCCTGAAAATATGTACATCTATTATGTATTAATAAAAAAATTTAAAAATTAAAAAGATAAGAACAAAAAAAATGAAAGAGAGGCAGGAAGGAAGACAGAATCGAGGCTGGAGTGATATGATTGCTGGAAGGGGCCCCAGTGAAGGAACACAAGCAGCCTCAAGAAGTTGGAAAAGGCCAAGGAAGAGTTCTCCCCTAGAACTTCCGGAAGAAACACAGTTTTCTTGGCCCCTAATTTTAGCCCCATAAGCTCCATGTCAGACTTCTGACCCCCAGAACTGTAAGATAATAAATTTCTGTTGTTTTAAGTCACTAAGTTTATGGTAATTTGTTACAGCAGCAACAGGATGGTAATATACCCAAGTGTGCATCCAAAATACTACCTATTTTACAACTTTCTGTAGGTGGAATCCTTTAGATGCTCTTTCTTGACTGGATTCTTTTTCTGAACTCTATGTTGTTGGACTTAGGCCATTTACTTTAAAGCAAGAGAGTGACATGACCACACAGATGTTTTCGGAATTTATCTTGAGGTCAGTGTTCTGCTAGTAGCCTGGGGGACGCAAAGGCTCCAGTGGCCAGACTGGGCAAGAGGCAATTGCGACAGGCCTGGCAAGAAATGGCCAAACCTGATATAAGACAGTGGAAACAGAGAATGGGGAGGAGAGCTCCTCACTGAGTTTAGAGCATAGACTTGGTAAGAATTGATGTGCAAATAGATGTAACGGATGAGAGGGTAGCCAAGATTAATTCCAAATACTCTAGCTTGGGCAACCATGGGGTTGGAGGGTGGTGGAGGGAGGAGGAACCGCTGGTATAAGAAGAAAGAAAACATCTTGAGTTTGAGATCTTTGAAACTCTTGCTAGTGAATATTTCTGATATCAGGAAGTTTCACTTGTGGATAACATTCTAACTGCTGGGTTGACCTTCTTTTTAGGTCATACAGATGTAGAGAGAGCAGCAGAAACTTTAATGAATGAACCCAGTCTTAAAATACAATAGGGCTGTCCTACCTTATCTTCAGTAATGGATAATTACTTTGTTGTTCAATGGAAGTTAATTTCAACTCCCCTTTTCCACTCCTATCACATAATAGGTGCAATTATATCTCACACTTAGGGTGATATAATTAAATATCAGCCTTTGTAGAGGTGCATTTCCAGAGAGTCTTCTTAGGCAGCTGATTTAGGCACTTGTCAGGTTTAGCACGCAATAGATAAATGTTTTCTTCATGGAGCTTAATATAACAGGGTATCTGCCTCTGAATGGGAGTGTTTCCAGACAGTCCAGGCGAACAGTCCGTTTATTGAATCTGACAGCTTTATTGCTTTATCAGTTATTTGCTTAGGGAGGATTTTATTATATGTAAAATACTGACATAAATTATGGGGAGGAGAATTGATTTTTTTTTTACATAGGTTTGATTTGTTTTTCATTGTTTGTATGTGCCAAGTTTGATATTGTACATTTTATCCTAGTGTAATTACTTAGTTTACAAATTATTTCCCTGGATCTACAAATACTGATATTTAGTTATCAATTCCTTTATTCCTGTGATTGCTCATGTTCTCAAACTAAGTCATATATATAGTTAATAAATAAAATATATGTATATATTACATATAAATAAGATATATACTCAATAAAATTAAATAAATTAAGGGGTTCTAGAGTTCTGTCCTTCAAAATTAAGAGAAATGTGATGCCAGTTTTCCTGCTGGCAGTCAGGATAGAAGCAGGAATAAAACTTGGCTGGGAAAGTCATGCAGATCTTCAAGTTCAGGTGGACCCAGGAGTTCAGCTGGGAAGGGAACCTGGGAGCCATGCTCACGGGGACTGGCATGAGAGGTCTGGGTCTACAACGTACATCTGGATAGCAATCCAAGCAGGGCTAGGAATAGGTAGAGAGGTTCAAATAGGCAGATACTGAGCATGGAGATTTGGCAACGGGTTTCGTGAATTCAGTCACAGGAAGTTGTAGCAGGCACTGTTGGCAGCCTGCTCAGGTCCACTCAGATCTTCTTTACTGGTTTCTTGGCCCATGCTTTTCTGCTCAAACCTTCAGAGGATTGCCTTTAGGCTCCTGGAGTTGCCTCACCCCAATGGAGGGCCTAACGTTTCTCAGAAGTTCCACTTTCTAGGGGCAGTTGCACACCCCCTCCCACCAATGACAGACCAGGGGCAGCCAGGAGCAGGAGGACAAAAGGTCCTGCTTCTTTGCCTTGAGATAGTACAAACTTTGAGACACACCTTACAATTCAAAATTCCCTCTGAGATCAGGCTAAGGCTGGACTTCACCTGAAGTCACACTATTTCTTGATTTCTTTCCCTGTCTTATCCTGCTTCCCAACTCCTGTGCTGGTTTCTCCTAGAAGCAGTCCTTTAAGTCACTTGAATTTGAACCCTTAGCTCAGAGTCTGATTCTGGGAGAACTTCCCTAAGACTGTCAGTGAACCACTAGCCAAGGCACTGGGGTTATAAGAGGAAGGATAATAATGATCATGGTGATAATAACTAACCTGAATTCTTACTATAGTCTAGGCATGATGTTAATTATCTTATGTACAGTTTTTCATTTAATTCTTTCGAAAATACAAGGTGGGTAGATGTTATTATCCTTATTTTACAGGTGAAAAAATCAAGGCTTAGAGAAAGTAAGCAACTTGTTCAAGATCTTATGGCTAAAAAATAGAAAATAGGGCTTTAGAGAGAGGTCAGTTGGGCCATCACGGTATATTAAGTGTTGATGTCAGATTTGAGGATTTCTCATCTTTATCTGCTCCACATCAACTTGAATGTGTCTCGTTCTGAGCCTGTGTATGGATTGACAATTACCCGCTGAATAGATGAACTCTGGGGATACAAAGCAAAGCCAATCCTTTCAGTGATTCTAGTAGCTGTCTTGCAAATTATTAACCTTGTGGTTATTAGGAAGCTTAATAAGAGAGTCTGGATGGTTTGGGGCAAATCCAATACTATTTCTAGAATAAAACAATGGAAACGTTACTTGGTATCTAGTATACAGATGTTAATTGTATTGAGTGACCATATTGAATGTGTGGATATGTTCAGGTGATGGATATAGGTACTGAGTATCGTAAATGTGGAACGAGAAAGACACTCTATGTGCAAGGAGCAGTGTATGGATAGAAAGCTTGAGCTTTTCAGCCAATATTGACCACTCGCCTGGATGCCTGGGGCACTGGAACACTCACTGTCTGGAGCTTTTGTATTATGCAAAAATTTTGAATTTCTATGTATCTGGTGGAAGAATACTATATTGAATTAAAAAGCCTCTGTTTTCTTATCCAGAGGAATCTTGTGTGGTCAAAGAATGCCAGGCTGAGTCATGGTGTCTGGTTTCTAATCCAACTACCACTGAATAGATTTTTAACCGTAAAAAAGCTTTTACTTATTTTCCCTAAGATCTTGATGTTAGGGTTCCCCCATCTGTAAATCCAAATTAACAAGTGATTTTTGCAAAGGATGTCCCTTGCCCTGGGACCCTCAACCCTCTTTCCTTGATAAGAATTATATGTGTTTTGATATCTGGTATAGAACCATAAATAAAAAATTTATAAGTACATTTCATTATTTTAGTTTTTTACTAAATTCATTCAAATAATCTGTTGAAATATGAGACACTAGTGATAGTGAAAAAGGCACAAATAACAGGAACACAGTTCAATTAATGTTCCCAAAATAAACACATCCATGTAATCAGCATCCAGATCAAGAAATGGAACTTACCAGAATTTTGGAAGTTCTCCCAGGCCCTTTCCAATCACTAACCAATTCTCCTCATGAAGAGTTATCAATATCTTACCTTGTAACATCATAGCTTGTGACCACCTGTTTTTACCTCTAATATAAATGAAAGGAAACCACATAGACTTTTTTGTAGGAGGCTTCTTTCACTCAATATTGTTCATGAGATTCATCCACATTGTGTGTAATTGTAGTTTGTTCATTCTCTTTACTATATAATAATCCTATCCAATAATTCCATTGTAGAGAACCATTTAATTAGTTGGTTTGTTCTCAGGTTTTTTTTTTGGATACTGTTGAAAGTGTTATATGAACATTGTCTCTTATTTCTTTGCTGGACATCTGTGAGCATTTTTGATGGGTATATACTTAAGAATTGAGAAGCTAGATCCTCCCAAGTGCATATATTTAGCTTTTGTCAACACAACAAAATAGTTTTCCAAAGTGGTTATTGCACTTTAACACCTGAAAGAAGGCACAGAAAGTCCCTGGGCACATCAGAACATCTCTTGGTTGGTGAGCTGCTGGGTGTGAACCAGCATTATTTGTACATATTAAGCCAGTTATAGGTACCAGACAACAGAAGTGAGAAAATCATGCTGAGTAGTAAAGGAATTAGAAGTTTTAGAAAGGCAGTTGGCTCTGCCAAGCTAAGAACAGGAGAGAGGCTAGTCACTAGTAGGAGTAGTAGGAGTAACTAGTCTCCTATTGGTAAGTAGAGAATGAAGCTGCACATGAGGGAGGCCATTATCTGGCTTGATGGGCACCCAGACGTCTGGACCTTAGTGTTAGCATTGAATACCTGACCAGGGAAGGAAAATTAACCAGAACTAGCTAATAAGCATGACAAAAGCAAGTCCAGGCATGGGGAGACAGGTGATTTAGGCCCAGGATTGCACATTAAGAATCTTGGGTTGGCCATAATCCATTTGGTCTGAGAATCAGAGATGTGGTTAAGAAATAATTTGTAACAAGGAGTAGATAAAACCACTGTGGTTGTAATTGTTCAAGAAATTTCCTTACATTACATTTCTCCCCATAATTGCCTTTACTTAATGTCTTTAAACTCATGGATAGCTTTTTGTGTGGTTTCTGCAGTGTAGAATATGGAGTGAGTAATGTTCAGACAAAGCCAAGACAATCACGGGTCACAACGGAGTCTTGGTGCATCTTCTGTTAATCCTGCAGATCTAGGACTTTGAAGACAAGAAAATGAGGGAGGGAGAGCTGGGAAACCTTTGGGGGAAAAAAAAAAAACCATTAGTTAATAGCAGGAACTAGGCAGGGAGAAGGGTGAGGTTCCAAATAAAACTTAGTGGGCTCTCTCCTGCACATACTTCTGTTCAAATTTGCATTTATAACTCCTAGAATGTATAATTATGTATTTGTAATGTACTTGTTTTATTTTGACCTTCTGGTAAATCCAGTGATATCAATAAGTTTACACTGATCATTATCAGAGCATTAGAGCTGACGATTGCTGTATGTCTATAAACATAAGAACAGGGCACATTCAAAGTGAGGAGGGCTGCTGTGGGGTGGGTTTAATGAAATGAGAAATTATCTGAGTTGTTTCAGGGTGATATTAGTGAAAAAGCCTCTCAGTTTATTCTTTGGTCCTGGGCCTGCTTCTAGCGTGGGCAAAAGAATTTTCTAGCTCGGGTTCTCATCACTGAGTTCAGAGCTCAAATAAAACCCCATAATCGTAGAGTGTACATTTCCCTGATCTTGTCTTCTAGCAAATAAATCTCTAAGGGCCTTCACATAGGAGAGAGAGATTAGTAGAGGACAGGATTCCCCATTCTGGCTGCCTGCCATCTCCCATTCTCTCAATGAAAATATAATTTCCTTTCAAAGCACTTTAAAAATACATGTATATATTTTATTTTTAGAGCAGTTTTAGATTCACAGAAAAATTGAGCAAAAGTTACAGAGAATTCCCAAGTACTCCCTGCCCCACCATGCAGACTCCCTCCCTATCAAAATCTCACACCACGATGGTACTTTTGTCACAACTGATGAACCTACATTGTCACCCAACGTCCATAGTTTACATTAGGGTTCGCTTACTGTTGTACATTCCATGGGTTTTGACAAATATATAATGATATTTACCTACCATTACAGTTTCATATGGAATTGTCTTATTGTTCTAAAAATCCTCTATGCTCCATCTATTTCTTTTTTTTTCCTTCTTCTTCTTTTTTTTAATTTCAGCATATTATTGGGGTACAAATGTTTAGGTTGCATACATTGTCCTTGCCCCCCCACTGAGTCAGAGCTTCAAGTGTGTCCATCCCCCAGAAGGTGCACATCGCACTCATTATGTATGTGCATACTCATCCCCTCCTCCCTGCTCGTGATGAATGGGACAGACACCCGATGAATGTTATTGCTATATGTGCACTTAAGTGTTGATCAGTTAAAACCAATTTGATGGTGAGTATATGTGGTGCTTATTTTTCCATTCTTGGAATACTTCACTTAGTAGAATGGGTTCCAGCCCTATCCAGGATAATACAAGAGGTGCTATATCACCATTGTTACTTGTAGCTGAATAGTACTCCATGGTATACATATACCACATTTTATTAATCCACTCATGTATTGATGGGCACTTGGGTGTTTCCTAGAATCTATTTAGAACTCAGGAAAATCAGCAAGAAAAAATCAATCAACCCTATCAAATAGTGGGCAAAGGACATGAACAGAAACTTTTCAAAAGAAGACAGAATAATGGCCAACAAACATGAAAAAATGCTCAACATCTCTAATCATCAGTGAAATGCAAATCAAAACCACAATGAGATACCACTTATCCCCAGTGAGAATGGCCTTTATCAAAAAGTCCCCAAACAATAAATGTTGGCATGGATGCAGAGAGATAGGAACACTCATACACTGCTGGTGGGACTGCAAACTAGTACAGCCTCTGCGGAAAGCAATATGGAGATACCTCAAAGAGATACAAGTAGAACTACCATTTGATCCAGCAATCCCATTACACCCAAAAGAACAAAAGACATTCTATAAAAAAGACATCAGCACTCGAATGTTTATAGCAGCACAATTTACAACTGCAAAGATGTGGAAATATCTATTTCTTTTTCCCTCTTCCCTGAACCCTAGCAATCACTGAATTTTTTATTGTTTCCATTGTTTTGTCTTTTTAAGAATGTCATGTAGTTGGAATCATACAGTATGTAGCCTTTTCAGATTGGCTTCTTTTACTTAATAAGATGCATTAAAGGTTCCTGCATGTTCTTTCATAGCTTGATAGACCATTTATTTTTAGCATTGAATAATATTCCACTGTCTGGCTATACCACAGTATATTTATCCATTCATCTGCTAAGGGACATCTTGATTGCTTCCAAGTTTTGGCTATTATGAATTAAGCTGTTATGAACATCCATATGCAGGTTTTTGTGTGGACACGTTTTCAACTCCTTTGAGTAATCACCACAGAGCATGATTGGTGGATCTATGGTAAGAATGTTTAGTTTTAAAACACTGACAAACTGTCTTCCAAAGTGGGTGTATCGTTTTGCATTCCCACCAGCAATGAATGACAGTTTCTGTTGCTCTACATCCTGGTCAGCCAGCATTTGATGTTTTCAGTGCTTTGGATTTTAGCCACTCTATTAATAATAGGTATGCAATGGTATCTCATTTTAATTTGTATTTCCCTGACCACATATGATATAAAGCATCTTTTCATATGCTTACTTGCCAGATGTATTCTTCTTTCATGTGAATCTGTTAATTTTTTTGCTCATTTTAAAAATAAGGTTGTTTGTTTTCTTATTGTTGAGTTTTGAGAGTTCTTTGTGTATTTTGGATGACAGTTCTTTATCAGATACATCTTTTGCAAATATTTTATTCCAGCTTCTCTTCTTATTCTCTTGATCTTAAAGCACTTTTAAAGGTCTTCGTACCTGATTTTTTTTTCACACTACAGTAAACCAATTCCACCCCCAAGTTGCTAGGACTCTCTTTTTCTTGACTGATTGTCTTGGTTAGAGCCTCCAATACAATACTGAATAGAAAGATAAGAGCAGACAACTTTTCTATTTCCTAATCTTAGGTAGAAAATATTCATCATTAAGTCAAATGTTAGCTGCAGGTTTTTTGTGGAATGGGCTTTATCAAATTGAAAAATTTAGTTATAAATTTTGGAGAGTTTTTATCAGGACTAAATATTGTATTTTAAAATCTTTTCTGCATTTATAGAGATGATAAAATTCTTTGTTTAGAGTCTGTTAATATGGTGAATTACATTGACTTATTTTAAACTATTAAACCAGTCTTTCATTCTTGGGATAAATTTCATTTGGCCATCATTTATAATCCTTAACTATGTTATTGGTATAAATTTGCCCTAATTTTGCTTAGAATTTTTGTATCTATAATCATTAAAGGTGTAAGTCTATAGTTTTCTTTCTTTTTAAATATCTTTTCTAGTTTTGGTATCAGGATAATGTTGCTCATAGAATGAGTTAGAAAAGCATTGCTTTCTCTATAATTGTATGAGAGGAAGAGTTTATGTAGAATTGGTATTATTTCTTCATTAAGGGTTTAATAGAATTCACCAGTAAAGTCTTCTGGGCCTGAGATTTTCTACATGGAAAGGTTTTTAATTATATGGTCATCTTAAAAATAGAGGGCTACTAATTTTTTCTGTTTCTTATGTGAGCCTTGGTAATTTGTGTCTTTCAAAAAATTAGTCCATTTTTTTGTGGCAAATGTATTGTCATAGATTTGTCTATAATATTCCCTTGTCTATAATATTCTCTTAATATCTATAGAATCTTTAATGATGGTCACCTGTCTTATTCTTGGCATTTATTTATTTATTTATTTATGTGACTATTTTGGCTTGATGTTTACTAATTTTGTTTATCTTCTCAAAGCACCAGCTTTAGGTTTCATTGGTTTTCTTTACTGTTTTTCCATTTTCTATTTTATTGATTATTTTTTGGATGTTTATCATTTACTCTTCTTCTTGCTTTGGTTTTAATTTGCTCTTTTTATTTCTAGTGTATAATGGTGGAAGCTGAAGTTTTAATTGATTTGAGACCTTTCCTTTTTTTTCCTAATACAGGTGTTTGGTGCTTTGAATTCCTACTTCCCCCAATATTGCTTTAGTGTAATCCTACCAACTTTGATATATTGTGCTTTCATTCCATTTTATTTCACATACTTTCTAACTTCCATTTTGATTTCTTCTTTGACCTGTAGGTTATTAGAAGTGTGTTATTTTGTTTCTAAATATTTGGGGATTTTCCAGAGATCTTTACATTATTGATTTCTAGTTTAATTTCATCATAGTTCAGAGATTATACTTTTTATGACTTGAATCCTTTTACATTATTGAGCCTTGCTTTATGGCCCAGAATATGGCATATCTTGGTTCCACGTGCTCTTGGAAAGAATCTGTCTGCCGCTGTTGGGTGGAGTGTTCTCTAGATGTCAGTTAGGTCAAATTGGCTGAGAGTGTTGTCCAGTTCTTCTTGTCTTTACTGATTTCTGTGTATTTGCTATTGAAAGAATGGTATTGCATTCTACCAGTAGATTTGTCTCTTTCTCATCTAAGATCTCTCAGTTTTTGTGTCATGCATTTTGAAGCTTCATTATTAGCTGCATAAATTTTTGGAATTGTTATGTCTTCCTGATGTGATTATTAATATAGTAAGAGTTAAGTCTATCGTCTTTGTTTTCATTTTCCATTTGTATCATCTTTGTTCCCTTTTCCTCCTTCACTGCCTTCTTTTGCATTATTGAGACTTTTATGATTCTGTGTATCTTCTTTGCTCACTTATTAGTTTATTGATTATTATTCTTGTTTTGTTATTTTAGTTGTTTCTTCAGGGTTTGTAGCATATATCATATCATAGTTTACCTTCGAGTGATATTATACCATTTAACATTTAGTATAAGAATCTTGGAATAGTATACTTTCATTTTTCTCTTCTTGGTCTTTATGCTTTTGTTGTAATACATTTAATTTACAAAGGTAAGACATTTCTGGGTACTCTACTTAATGCTCTGTGAATGATGAGATTTCCAGTCTGGCTGTTTAGATCAGACTCTGTTCCTATCCCTTTGTGAGCACTGGACACTGTAGCCTTTAATCTTTTCAAGAGGTTCTTTTCCCAGCCTTGGGTGTTTTTCTCACATGCATGCACAGATCAGCACTATTCTGGATACTGGAGAAGAATCTTCTGTCACTCTAGTGTCTCCCTAGTGTCTGCATGTGATCTCTGGTCACCTTGGTCTCCTAAAACTCTCAGCTCTGTTTCTGCAACTCAGAGAGTCTGTGGACTTCACCTGCATTCTCCTTCTCTGTAGCTCAACCTGGAAGCTCTCTCAAGGCAGTGAGCTGGGGAAATCAGAGAGTTCATCTTATTTGTTCCCTGTTTCTAGGGATCACTATCCTTCCTTTGTTGCCTAATACTCAATGTCTTAAAACCCATTGTTTCATATATTTTATATTGGCTGCTTCAAACTGGAATGCTAATTTGGTCTCTGTTATTTCATTTTGTCCAGAAGCAGGAGTTCTCTACAGCCTTTTATGTGAATATAATCATTATAAACCTTGATATTTTAACTCAAGAGAGTATTTGTCAGTTGCCTGCTGCTGACGTCAAAGACTTAAATTAGTGAGTCCTTCTTGCTTGTTGCCTTGTCCTAGTCCCATTTGGCTCTTGTAAGTTGAACATGTCCTATATTGAAATGAAATTCAGCTGAAATTTTCTCTATTGCAGCCGTGGGAGAACAAAGAGAACCCTTCTTAAGTAAGATATGAACAATTACCCCTTTGCTCTATCCAAAAGTTTTCTATTCAAGGCAATGTCCTCACTGTGTGTTCTCCACATGTCCTTGAGAATGTCAGTATTTATCCTTGAATTAGAGTTGAGAGGGGTGAGAACAGGAAGGAAAAGAGGGAGGGATTCTGACAAGATTCTTCTGGATTTATATTCATCTCTATGAGAAGAGAGGTATAAGAAATGCTGGCTACTACACATGAGAAGCTGTCTCAAAAGCCATGAGAAAATGAGCATGAATAGATTATCCAGATATACTTATGTGATAGATACATAAAATGACTCCTTGATATTCTGAGCATGTTTTAGAAAGGGATTTGTGCAGCCAAATGATGATAAAATAGATGTCCTAAATATGCCATGAGCATAACATTGAAAAAGTATTTTTTTTTTCCACAGAACACAGTTCTTATCTCTATAGTCAATATTTGATGCATGCTCATTGCTATTTCCTCATCTTCAGTCAAGTAGGGAAAATGTGGATTCATCTCTAAGTGATTGATCATCACAGATTTACTCTGCAACATTAGGAGAAAGATAAATTATGAGAGAATGTGAACTTTAAACAGCCATTCTGATTAGTAAGAGGCCTCCTGATGAAGTCAGAAGAATTGCAGTTGAGTTTTCAGAAGCACCATTGTTTCTTCAGGAGTGTTATAGGTGATTGATACAACTTGCGAAAAATGAAAATTCTGCTAGTTATTCTAGCAGACTAAATAGATGATAAAAAGTAGCATATTATTTGCTTTTTCAAAAGAATTCAAATTAAAAAGTCGCTTTTAGTTTTCTGGGGAAGTGTTTATTGACTGAATTGGCAATTTCGTAAATTATGACATTAAATAAGCAGAGAGGTTAAAATGAAAATATATAGATCGTGATTAATGGCAGGTGAGAAAAATCATGTGCCTAGGCAGAAATAAGACTTGGAAGAGGTTTCTGCCAAAACCACGGCAGTTTTTCACAAGGAATATTCACCACGGTCAATATTAACATGGACTTGCTATGTTTTGTGTGCTGAGCTAGGAGACATCTAAGGAAACACGGGGAGGCATCCTTGCTGCTTGGGGAGACTGGACACAGCCTTAAACAGATAAGTGGTCTCAAGCGGGAGCCAGAGGCATTCTGGGAAAGCAGAGTTGGAGAGCTGCTCCTAGAAGAAAGAATAGTGTTTGTGGTAGGTAATGTTCTCGTAGCCTGTAACACAGCAGTTGGGAAAATAAGGATACTATTTTCACAAAATTTAATTCTAGTGGGATTAATTAAATTAAATATGCTAAAGGAATAATTGAGCAGAGTAAATTTTGAAAACAAACAAGACAACACCAAGTAGGACAAACTTTACCGCTTCAAGAAAATACCCTTTCTCACAGGTATTAAATAAAAAACCGACAAAGCACCTTGAACATAGTTGGCATTTTATGTACAAGACACTTTATGTCCATCATCTCTCTTTTTCCTGAAATGTTGTCCTTTCCTCTCACTTGCAAATGAGAAATCAGAGATTCAGTCAAATTATGTTGTTTAAGCTTTGATGGAAAAGCTTGGAATAAAATTCAAGTCTATTAGATGCCAATGTCTATGTTTGTCTCATGACACCAGGCTGCCTCTTTAATTGGAATACTTGCTTTATTATGGGTTGTCTTCCATGAGTATTTAAATAAGCTCACCTTCAAGCCATGCCTGTCAAAGTCCTCCTATTCGGCTTCTTTGAAAAGGCATCATGGATCCTGAAGGTTATAGTCTCTTTGCATTACAGGTCAAAGGAGATAAGACAAGAGACTAGAAAAAAATATGGAAAGGGTAACTGAAACATGTCTTTAAATCATCTCCAGAGCAACTCTTCCTCTCACATGGTGCAACTGATTACAGCCTCAGAGTGTTGAGAGAACTTGGCCTTGGCTCATTTGGCCGGGAAGGCCCTTCGGGGTCGGTTTGGATGATTCATCAGGAAATGAAGCTCCCTCCTGCCAGTGGTTTGTGGAGCAGTCGGGAGATGACTACTTGGAACCTTGCCGATCATTTCCAGAATTGAAGAAGTTACTGTGCTTATATTAAAAACTCAAATGGAGGGCAAGGGCCAGAGGATATTTTGAGCTTGCTATTTATCCAGAGTGTTCAATGATACAGACTTGATTTAATTGCTCTTATGCCTGCTTAAGAAGTATTTAAGCATGCATAAAACTTTCACTAGGGTTGATGCTTTCCCCAAAAGCTGGTAAAAACTTTTCAGTGCAGATGTGAAGTGGGCTGACTGTTGGGCTCTGTGAGGAAGGTAGCAGAGAGGCCATGGTGGAATGCTGGGGTCCTTTCAATTCTTCTCTGTATACACTAGCTCCATTTCAGGAGGACTGCAGGGCAGCTTTCAAGAAATTGGGCTTCAAAGCACCCAGGAGGCTCCTCAAATGGAAAGGAGTCCCATGACCAGTAGGAATCTCTTTAAGAAACTGTAAATGTGTGACCTTGAGGAAAAGGTGCACTTTCATGAAGAGAAAAAAAGCCCCTATGGTAGCTGGCAGGATATTGAAGCCAGAGGAGTCTGACAGTGGCATCAAGCTGCGCTGTAAATTCCAGACATTCAGAAACCCGGGGGCTGTAGGATCTGTCCCAAGTTTTACTTTGTTGCCTATCAATGGTGTTAACAGCTCTGCCAATGTTCAGCAATTGTATGAGGAGGACAATACTCAGAGAGAAAAATCAGTACAGTATTGTTTTATTTTTATGCCATATCTAGACAGAAAGATCTCATCTATTCATTGTAATACATTTGTCATTTTAGTCTGAATAAATGCAAGGCTATGAGAAAATGCTGATACCAGTTGTCAGAGAAAACTATTTACAATTGTCCCTCCCTTCTTTCTTTAGGCATTTTCATTATAATCTTTTCAGCTTCACAGAGAGATGAACAAAACTCATGCACTGCATATAAAGAGGATGACTGAATCACTTTGATTATGACCTTCACTTTTAAGGTTAACAGTGGGGGAAAAAAATCTGTTGACTTCAGTGGTTTGGTTATATTTTTAGGGAGAATAGGTACTTTTTTCTTTGCTTTTACTATGTCTCTTGGAATTGGGTCTTGTATGAAGATCTTAAATTCATTTGCTCATTTATTCATTTATTACTCATTCAATACTTAATGAGTGCTGGCTGTGGACAAGACTGTAGATTTGTCCCTGGAGAGAAAGCAGTGAACGTGACCTCTGAGGTCTTACTGTAACCTAGCAAAGGAGATATCTTCATAAGCAAAGAGGAAATCCTACTATCAAAATCAGTGCTTTCAAAGCAAAAGAAGGGGAATCTATCAGGCTACAGTCTTCCCTATCAGACAGTCTTATACATCACTCCACCAAGTATCCAGTGAGTTTAAAATAAATCTCTGACCTTTAACTTTCCATTTTCAGTCAAAATACACTTATTTTTCTATGTTTCAGTCTGGGCCACTTTGAATGGAATGCAGGAAAGGCAAGGAATCAAATACTGTTAACCCCTTTTTTCACTTGATTTTACTGAATACCTTTTTTTTAGGATAAAAGGAAACCGATATATTTTAATTAATAACAAGTGTTCAGAGATACCCTAAACATAGCTTTTAAAACATCAGGCTATTGTTCTTGTGGGCTTAATAGTGATTTTATTTCAGTATCTCTACTTTCTTCTGATATCTTTATCCCCATACTAGGGGCTTACCTCAGTCCTCTGTGTGGTTTTTGACACAGTCCTCACCAGTATTGAGATTTTATTCTTAACCAGCATTTCCCAAACTTTGGTCATTTGCACGAAACCTTAACAATTTTTTTCCACACACTCATACTACAGCTTTCCTCCTTCAATTATTTTGTTATATCTGAGTATCCTGTCTACTACTGCCCACATAATATTTTATTTAAATTGACTGGCTTTTTCTTTAACTTAAGCTAGTTTGTTTTAAAAAGAAACTTCATATGATTACCATAAATAGAATACTAGTTTTTTTTTTTCTTTGCTTATACTAAACAGAAGATAATAGGAAAGGAAAATAAAATATAGACTTATAGTTCTAAATTCTACCCAGAGACTGTCAGGAGGTTTAGAGTCTTCTATCTCTTTGTTAAGTCAGAAGATTTGACCCATGATGGATGATGTTAAAGAAATACTCAGAACCACCTGAGACTGACTAGGTATAGAATGGAGGGCTAGCAATACAAATAGTGCTTTCTTCGCCGTGTGATTGAGGGCACTGAATGCTATGTCTGGGTACCTCCTAAAGGCATCTCCTAAACTTCTTGGGGCATTTCAAAGGGCCACAATGTGGTTACACTCCAGGTCCTGGTGGGAAGGTCTTTAGCCTGTTTGTGAAGAGGCTGCCTTCCCCGTTGATAAGGAGTTTCTGCAGTAAACAGGGCCAAGTGCTTATTTCAAAGAACTGTTTCTTTCCCTTGAGATCTATAATAATTGACTTCACTCAACTCTTCAGAGCTAGGGGATAATTTAAGAGAATCCATGTATCTCCTCAACAGGCTTTAACACTTGCAGCCTGTGACATCTGTCGCCACCTTTCTATACGTGCTGCCTCTCTTCATTATTCTTCTCTTTAATTAACAGTTTGATTCTTAAAAATAAACTTTACAGTATGTGGATGTGAGTGATCGTTTCCAGTCAGCAGAACAGAAGGCAATAACACTAGATCATCACTGAACTCCCTCCAATAATATACTACCCAGCAATAATGACAACAGGAAGTCATTTATCAGGCCTAGGTTTCTCCTATTTCACCTAGAAATATAAATATCTTATTTTTAATAGAGAGAAAGATGAGCTGAGAAGATGATGATGGATCAAGTGGATGACACCATGGGCCAGCCAAAGCTTTTAAACATGACATTTTTCAAATGTTGGGTGAAGGGAGAGAAGAGGGAGGAAGAGGAGAGAATATCAAACTGCATTTTACAAAAGCAGGCCAGGGTACAGTGATCGCACATCACGTTCTTTCCCGAGTCCAAGAGCAACTCCGAAGTTTCTTCAGGTCTATCCATCCTCATGATATTGTCACATTGCAGAGAAATAGTCTTACAATCAAAAATGATAGTTTGTTGACAGGAAAGGAAATAGTCAATTTCTTGCTACAAATTCATCACATGGTATCTTCACAGAAGGGCTTTTTGTTTCAGGGAAATAATAAGCACAGAGATAGAAATTGCTAAGGATGACCTAGGTCAAGAAAGAGAAAGACTGTCCAGGTATGTGCTAGTAAGATATGGAGATGAGTTCTGAGCAGAATATTCCAGGCTTTCATATATGATAAAGTGCAGATGATTTTCAGTAAATGTGCACATGACACTAAGCAGAGGGTTTGGATCACAGTTTGGAAAAAAAAATAGAACCATTTAGTAAAATGTATTTTCTTAAAGAAAGAATACTTTGAAAAATGTGCATTGGGAAGAAAGAAGCTTGGAGCTGGGCTAGTATTTACAGGAATCTTTTTTTCTCTGTCAACGGAGTAAGTATTCCTGTGGATAGAGCAATATCTTTCTGAGCATCTCAGCTGTCTTTTTCCTTTTCCAGGATTCTTGTACTTAAAACATAAAAATAAACAAGCAAACAAAAGATGAAAAATTACTATGGAAGCTCCTGAGGGTAATCAAAGGAGAGAATTTCAGCAATTGATCTCATTCCACATTGTGGAATGTGTATTGTATCTGTTCCTAGTTTGCAAATAGCAGAACCATGGTAGAAGCTGGTTCTTAACAGTTCTACATGGCACGCAGACTAACCATGCTGTAGAGGATAAAGGAAGATGGATAACCAGTTATAGGAAACCTTCATTTGTAGGAAGGAGTGGGGATTGCTGCTAAATTGTCTAGTGATTTTTCAAAATGATACTAAGCAAAGCTTTTGGTGAGAAAAACAGCCTCTAGCAAGCAATGGGTTTTACATAAAGGAAATCTTCCCAGGAAGGATGGTGATGAATTTAATTATAAGCTCTTCTCTTTGCATAAATTTGGTTTAGTCTAAATAAGACTTGAAACATGGAACAATGTCCATGGAGTACAATTCACCAATTGTTACTTTTAATTATGTTCACATGCATAATTCATAAATACACTGCATGGACAAGAAGGAAGAAAAGATAAGAAGGAACAAAAGAAGAGAATTTTCCATCAAACAATTACTATATAAATAGACAACATATTTAATACATTAGTTAGCAAAGTGATTCTTTGTTCTTGCCAGTCTGGGGCTTAAAAATGTTAAAAGAATCCCAAACACAACATCGTTATATTTTGCTAATGTCTCTCTTAAATGAAAGAAATAGGGATTATCCTTTTCATAAGAAAAAAACCCTAAAACAATGTTTCCCCCTAAAATTTGGAGATTTAGGTATGGTCGACATAGCATATTATAATATATAATACTGTAATAGATTCTTGTGTGACTTCTTAATATGGAAACATTTAAGAATGACATTACTTCCTTATTAGGGGACTTGTAGTCTCTCTCTCTCTCTCTCTCTCTCTGGTGCTAGTTATTGTCATTTCATGTTGTTACGAAGTGTTTGCTATGTATAGTAAGCTAGTTAACAGTATAGCATATGCATCATACTGGAACAGAAAGGACTGGCAAACCAGCATGGAAGGCATTACTAAAGAGTCCAAACTCTTTTCCCAACTATATAATTTTTATAAAAGCATCAGGTTCAATGATAGTTTTATTCCTGAGATGCAAAGATTAAATAAAATATTGGTTAGCAAAATTACATGTTTAGTACTTAATGCAAGCTTTGTACTTAAGCATTCTTATTGCAAATTTCTTTCTTATGTTAAAAAAAAAGCCCACAACTTTTGGTCCATGGTGCAGTTTTTAGAGAGCTTGATAAATAGTATCACTCTCCCATGACCAATCTCAGAACCATTGAGAACTAGACAAAGAGTCAGGCATATGGCAATCAAAATATCAGTTTTATTTCCGGTAGAACTATTGAAATCTTGGTGCAGGTATGTGGCAACAGTGTGCCCCTTAATACTGAACTTTAGGGTTTGACATATTTGTCTGCCCAGTCTCAAGCAGGCTCTTCTCTAGCCAATCAGCAGGATTTACTTTATTAAATATAGGTCCTGAAGGAACTGAGCAAAATGTACACAGCTTGCAGACACCAGGTTATGAAAAAGAAAAGGAAAGGACCAAGCTACATCTGTTCACATCCTTCTCCTAAACCTTCCAATCAGATACCTCACTCTTCTTACCTGGTGGCAGGTGTGGGTGGGTAAGGGAAGAGGCAGAGTGATAATCTCATACAATCTCCCTCCACGTAGAATTGATAGTCAAGTATTTATAGTTAAAGGCTGAAATCCCTGCCTTATAGGTTGTTAAAATCTTAAGTATCTTGCCGGCTTTTACATGGAAAGAAAAAGGTAAGTATGGAATAAGTATACCAATGGGTAAGGGAATATTTACCCCTAATTATCTCATGAAAATCTAAAAATATTTAAAATATAAACCAGTCTGTATGCTAGAAGGTTGTTCACAGCACAAATGCATAAGGGACAGGTGAATGGCACAGACAGGCCTATGAAATGAGGTGAAGAAAGAGAGTCTTCTGGCTGGCATATCCCTGGAAGGCTTCCTGGAAGAGGTGGCATGGGATCCGGGCTTTAAAGAACAAGGAAAGTGTGGAACAGCCTTTTCAGGATACTTACAGTGGGGATGAAGGCAGAGAGTTGAGAAGATAGATGAATGCTACGGAATGAAAAGACCAGTGTCGCAGGGCCCTAATCTGTCCTGGGCCTCGAATGTTAGAAACTTTCTGCATAGCAATTTTTTTGGCTTCTTGTGATCAGCATTTGGTGTCTAATTTTCTTCTACTAAAAGTGGTGATTATAACAATTTGTATCTTCTAAGTTTATACCAAGGATTAAGTGGAATAATACATATTTGTTTGTAGAGTTTCTGGAATAGCAAACAGAAATGTGACTGTTATTGTTATTAATGTCATCATTGTCTTCATCATCATCATCATCATCATCATCATCATTTTGTAGCTCAGGTCAAAACCTGTGGATGGGTGATAAGAATCAATGACAGATGCACAGTCCTTTGGAAGAAAGGCTTCCTTCATTATTTGGCTAATAAGCGATTATTAAGAGCCCATGACATGCTGCATATTGCTGTGAGCATGCAGTGTGACACACAATAAGTGTAAGGCATAACGCCTGTCTGTCCAAAGCTTAAAACCTACCTGTTTGCATGAGTGTTGCCGCTGGCCCACAACGTAGTTCAGGAAACAGAGCTTTAGGTGGGCCCGAGAATCAGGGACATTCTAAAGGTAGCAGCTTTTCCATCTGACCTTGAAAGTCAGAGATCAGCTTGAGCAAAGACTAGGGTTTTGAAGGAATATGGGTGTTTAGAGGATAATGAGGGGAATGGTCTGATTGGACAATGTTGGCTTTAACCCTAGAAGAGAATCTCAAAACCAAAGTTTGTTCTGGAGGGTGCCAGAGGGAAAATGTTTGCTTCATCCTTCTACTCCCAACGCCCTTGGATGAGGTCTCTTCAGCTCAGGGCCTCCAGTCTCTACTGCCTCCCAGGCCTGGTCCTGCCTCCCTGTCCGTGCCTGTGCCCAGTGTTCTTCCCTCGGCCCACTCCCTTCCTGTCTGCTCTTTGCAATTTCGTCCCTCTGTCTTAGTCCATTTGCACTCCTCAAAATGCCATGAACTGGGTAGCTTATAACCGGTGGAAATGTGTTGCTCACAATCCGGAGACTGGGAAGTCCAAAATCAAAGCACTGGCAGACTTAGTGTCTAGTGAGGGGCTGGTTTCTCCTATAACCTCATGTGTTGTAGAAGGGACAAGGCAGCTTTCTGGGGCCTTTTTATAAGGGCACTAATCCCATGAGGGTGATCTAGTCACCTTCCAAAGGCCCCACCTAATTCCATCACATTGGTGATTAAGTTTTCAGCATATGAATTTTGGGAGGGGACACAAACATTTAGACCATAGCACCCTCCCTTACGTTCTGGTTTCTGTTGTTGTTTGCTTGTTTCTTTTCTTTCTGTTCTTTTTATTTTAACTTACACATTCAGTAAAACGTTTAGAGCCTACTGGGTTACACGGTCATTTCTCTCTCTCCTTGGTGGTAGGGACATAAGATCTGAGTCTGAGTCACACAAACTGGCCATCCATGTGGCCATAGGCAAACCACTTAATCTCTGTTGACCTCATTTCCCTCAACTACAAAATGATGGGCTGTTGTTTGACTGAAGATCTCTAATGGCTTTCCCAACTTTGTTGATCTTTGCCCTAGGGTTTTTTTTAATTGCCTTTTGCATGTTGTTATTATTATTCAATTTTAGGATAAATCTATCTTATTTTTCTCATGGGATTTTAAAACCATCGAGAGCCAAAACTTTAATACCATCCATGACCTGTCAGTGATTTGCAATTGTAATCATTGACCAAATACCTAGCAAAACTCCCTGCCACCTATGCTTATCTGTCTGCTAGTATGAACCCCATCTCCCTGCCCCTTCCACTGCTCCCCAAAGTGTCCTCAACTTCTGGTTCTGCATAATCCAGACTGCAAGGATCGCATGTTGACTTTTCGTGAGCACTAGTATTTGTATTTTATAAACAATGAGAATTCATTGGCTATAACAAAGGCAAGAAGACGGGGCTCCAAGATGAGTCTGTCATTTGGCCTCATTAGCAAGAACAACACAGCTTTGTGAACCATAATGCTAAAGCTTCCCAGTCTAAATAAGACCTCAATAGGCAACCTTCTATCACAGGCTGATGTGTTTATTTCTACAGCGTCTCCGCATAGGGAACTGCCTTACCCTTTGGGCACCAAACACTGTCAGAGTTTCAGAGAGTTTTGTTTTTAATGCCATATCCTTTTTATGCCAATTAGAGATAATCTCCTTGGGCTCTTAAGTAATTTGTCTGTGTAATCTCAGGCACACCAAAAAGAGTCCCAAATCCTTTGCTGATTGGAAGATACAGTGGAAACTCCTCAGGCATAGTTAGAAATCAGTAAAAACTTTTAAGTCAATGTGATGTCTCTTTTTTCCCTTTCTTTTATCAAATAAAGAAAGTTTCCTACACAGATTAATACACAAAATTTGAAACCAGGTTGATAGGGACTTTTCCTTGAGCTTGTAAACACACACACACACACACACACACACACACACACTACCCACACTACCCACAGTTGAACAATCTTACTGAACCTAGGAATTAAAAATTTTTTCCAAGGAAACAAAATGCTGAGATTGAATTTTGAGAGGCTTTCACTTTCACATGGTCCTTTAGTATCCCTGGCATTTGGAAGGTTAACAGCCTTAGAGTTTATTAGGAGCTCTCTTTACTACTTTGGGTTACAAACTTCAGTAGAAAGAGCAGACCTGAGTGGCTTAATTAGTTCTTGATTAATTATAACAACTATGTTTGTCATCCTACCTTTATTTGTTATATCAAAACACCTGAAAATAATCCTATCAGCATTTAAGTAGTAACCCTCACGTAGAGGAATAGGATTTTGTATTAATGAATCGTCAGTTTTAGAAAGGCCAGTATGATGAACTTTACACATAAGTGAGGAATGGTGGGCTCTGGTCTAAATATCCCTCGTCACCAGCCCTGCTGCTGCTATGGCCTTGTCCAAGTTCTTTGCCCTATTTCCTGGTAACCTCCAGTCCCAGAATACAAATTTTTGGCAGATTTGTTTGAGTTCATTATTGATTTAAAATGTACATTTCTTTTGCCTTTGAGTCCTGAACTGACGTATACCACCATCTAAAATCCCAATTCTGTCAACTGTACCAGACAGAATTCATGGATTAATGCACCCAGTTTGACCATTTGAGCATTTCTTTGCCTTTTGTGGGGTGCATTCCCCTCATCACTCTTGAATAAATATAAAATTAGTGTTTTCATTCATACAATTATGGATATTATTACTCATTTCTTCAAATTCTGCTTTGTAATTTATATTTATTTCTTTAACAAACATTATTTGAGAACTTCTTATATGACATACACTCATATATAAAGTCATCCAAACACATGTAAAAACAAATCATCAAAAATATCACACAACTTCTCCTTTTTTCCATGTACACAAACACACGTGAAGCTAAGGAAGCTCTCCAACCATCTTTGACGTTACTTTATCATTGATCCTCTTGTCTTCTGTTTTTATTGTTTGGTTTGGTTTGGTCTCCGTAAGAGATACTTTTTCTTATTTTGCCAAAATGTGAGTTTTAATGAAGAGCTATTAGGATTAACTAGAGTTCAGTAAGAAATTAACATATAAAATGTAATGGCTTTCCAATACACTGGCCATACTCATGAAAAATTCTGATGCCATTCACAAGAGCAAAAAACATAAAAAATGCTTAAAAATTATTTTAAAAAGAGAGTATAATTACTTGTAAATTTTATTAACAAAACTATAGAACACTGAGGGATTTAATTAAAAATGAAGACATATTTCTAGGGGGAAAGATTGATTATTTAAGTATAAAACTTTTATTTAAATGTAATTGTGGATTGGCTACAATTCCTATTGATTGCATGGGGATATTTTTGATTGCTGTAGAAACTTGACATTTATCCATCTCTTGTAGAAAAAAAATGACATACACCAGTGTCTTAGCAGTTATGCTCCCTTAATACTGTTAAGTCTCAAATTTCCTGAAGTAAACATATCTGCCTATCATTTGTTATTTTCTGATTACAAAAGCACTTTTTGCAAGAAATTCAGTGTATTAGTCTATGTACCCTTTCAGGGTTTAAAGTCCTGTGACAGGGGCATGACAAAATGAAGGACAGATGTCTCTTGGTTAGCATTACAGACGAAATATTGGCCATGTGGCCTTGGAAGTGTATGCAGAGTGATCTAGAGATTACGAATACAGAAAATAAATATTTTTGGATACACATATGAAGGAATGCAAATCAACAAAGTATAAACGAAGTCAATAAGGGCAGAAGGGGAGACATAAATCATGAAAAACTTCTCTGGGAAATATGCAGTGACATTAATAGGGAGGTGGAGGTCTTGGTCTTTTCCTTGACTAATTTGCATAGGTTATTATCCTGTGTACAGCCCTCATGAAACAGGAGCCAAATAGTGGAAGAGATGGGAGGTCATCTTCCACATCAACTGCTATTTCTTGTAGAAAGAGGTCATTTGTGCAGGAGGTAAGATGAGCTGTGTAAGGATCATGGTGTGTAAGCAGGGCGGTGTGAGAAGGATGTGGGAGTTTGTCTATTTCTACTTCGAGGTCCTTTAAGCACAACAGAATATTCAGGCAGAACTTTTTTAGATTATACAACTTTTTATAACTTGCTTTGATTATTTTCAATCTCAAACGTCTTTAAAAAAATAAAAAGACACTGCACTGACTTCAGGTACATCCCTATCTGAGTGGGTGTGAAGGTCAGTGTAGGAGCCAGGCATCCTCCTATGGGTCAGATCACACTGCGCTGGCTGGCCAGGCAATCCTACTAGTAGGCATCTACCCAGAGGAAAAAAGACATTCTATAATAAAGACATCTTCACTCAAATGTTTAAGGCAGCCCAATTCACAATTGCAAAGATGTGGAAACAACCCAAGTGCCCATCAATACACGAGTGGATTAAGAAAATGTGATATATGTATACTATGGTATACTACTCAACTACTAAAAACAATGGTGCACTGGCACCTCTTATATTATCCTGGACAGAGATTGAGCCCATCCTTCGAAGTGAGGTATCATAAGAATGGAAAAAAAAGCACCACACGTACTCGCCATCAAATTGGTACTAACTGATCAACACTAAGGTGCTCACATGGTAGTAATATTCATTGTGTGCCAGTCAAGTGGGAGGGGGATGGTTGGGGTGGGCAAACTCACAAAAAATGGATGCAGAGTGCACTGTATGGGAGGAGGGCATGCTTGTAGCCCTGGCTTGGGTGAGGCAAAGGCATTATATGTAACCAAAATGTTTGTACCCCCATAATATTCTGAAATAAAACAATAAAAAGAGCTTGTCTAGATAATAAGAAATTCAGCAGCAATTAATTGAAGGGAGAAAAATAGTCTGTTCTAAGATGTTCCACTCAAGTAAGCATATCACTAATATTATATTGAAAGACAAAAAAGCAAATCAATTTTTCTTTCCAAACAAACTAAACAAAAACAATTTCACTCATGAGATGAGATGCTAACTGCCAGCTCTCTGTGGAAAGGTAAGCTATACCAGCAATGATGTCACTGCTGAGAACCAAGGCTCAGAACAGAAGCACTCCCAGAACTTCAAGTGTCTCCAGCCCAAGCGATCTCCTCTAATATTTCATGTAAGAATTTTCAGGCCATCTGAAAGAATAAGAAATTGAGTTCATTTCTTTCTCTTCGGGTTCCCAGAAGAACATTCAGTTTTATGTAATGCAAGGACAACAGCACAGTTTGGGGTGGGAAGCCTTCACAGCTCCAACAGGCTGCCTCTCTGGGATTTGTAGCACTGTTTTAGATTTCGGCTTCCTGCCTTACATTTCTGCTTTGGTTTCCTGATGTTTCACCATCACACCAAATGACTTTTCAGAGCAAGGTTCTGTTTAAGCACTTTCTTTTATTAAATGTGGTGCATTTAGTAGGGCTGGATTACATTACATAAAACTATGTTGACAAATTAATTACCATGCATCATCTTGTCACGGCAGACTTATATGTGCACACATACAAATGCAATAAATCATTGGTGTGGAGTAAATGAGTTGCTATAAGACATGTATTGCTATAGGCATAGGAGTTGAAATTACTTTGTCATCATGGACCTTTTAGGTCTACGCAACAGCACCATAGCTGACTGGATAGCCAAAAAGCAATCGAACAGTTGTGTTGGTATACACAAAACAAAAAATCATATTGGATCATTCCCCACCAACCATCCCAAATCTATCAGGTCCCTCGTTGCCATATAGAAACAGTAGAGGGCTGAGGTTGAGTTCTCTTGGCATTGAGGTTCTCTAGAAGAAATGTATCTTTTTATTGTTTGTTTTTTGTTTTTAAGATAATCACTTTCCTGAATTTCTAATTACCTCTTAAATGGGGTCATGGGCTTTTATGCTCATTTTGTAATACTTTGCTTTTCATGATTTCCAGAGACCAAAGATAATCACACAAATTTTGCAAATTACATACTAATGATAATTACTTTTTAATATGTTTATAATAGCTACTAAAACTGTACACATTTCTAAGTAACATGGGTTAGCTGAAATCACTTAACAAAGTTAAGTAAGACAATATTAATTCTTGTGCATATTTACTCTATCCAGTACTTCCAACAACCCAGCTGTCAAGATAATTTTTCAGATGAGGACAATGAGGCACAGTAAGGTTCACTAGGCCATACAGCTAGTGAGTGATGGGGCTAGAAGTCAGTCTCAGGGAGTTTGACCCCAGAGCCATTCTCTTAACCAGTGTGCTGGGTTCCAACACCTCTCTGTTCCTCTCTGATCCTAACACTCTTCATGCTGCATTTGTTGTTTACTTGAGTTCCTACTAGATTACCAGATCTGGAGGCAGGGGATTGTTTTTACTTTTCGCCACTCTAAATCCAGCCCCTGGGACTGAATCAGAAAAATAGTAGGCACTTAATAAATGTCAAGTGAATAAATGGATGACTAAAGCATCATGTCTCTCGTTCAAATTGTTTTCAGGTTGCTCCTTGTCAAGAGTTTATCTGTGCATGAGCTCTGCAAAGAGAAAGGTATGGGAAAAGCAGAAGGGATTTGAGATCTGGGATCCAGGACAGTGCTGCTTAGAGCTTCCTGGTTCAACCATGGGAGACACCAAGGAGGGAAAGAGGGCAGAGGGCACTTTCAGACTCTTGAGTACTATGGTACTGGTGACTTCGGCGCCAGAGGGACTCAGGACCACAGTGCTGATGCAAGAAGTGAAGTCAACAACAAGGCACCCTCTCAGGAACATTGCTGGCCTACAGGCTAAGTTCAATGTTGTTGTACAACGGTGTCAAGCAACATGATACTAAGCCATGGCTTTGGCACTATGGTCCTTCTCAAGGCTCCTGGAAGAGAAGGGCACCTTCATTGTACTATAGGAACAGGGATACTTTGTTGGTGGACATCAGTGCAGGAAGATGGAACTGGTGGAGGGGGATATAAGGTAGATTACAGATTCTGGTAGAATGGGCTGTGTTTGGATCACATCTAATATGAAAGTTTAGAGGTTTGAAGGGGTAGGAGGGCCTGTGTTAATAGGTCAAGGCAGAGATAGATAAATAGTAACTTGGCTTTTATACAGACTGGTGTGGTCTGAGGATATATAGATCATGCTTGATTATGTTCAGAGAGAAACAGCCAGGGAAAACAAGCCAACCTACCAATTTATAAGGTGTGTGTGTGGCACATGTGTGTGGGGAGGGGCAGGGCCATTGAGTCCAAAGTGCCCCCTGCATGAAGCCCGAAGATCCCTGGGTCTTCAAAATATGTGCCTGTGTTACATATCTGTGTGTGCCGTGTTGGAAACAGGTTGGCAGAGAAAAGGATACTCAGACTGTGTGATTCATTGGCCACACAAATAACTAGCCTGCGATAAATGAGAATTTAATTGACACAACCACAGCTCTGGGAAACACATCAAGTTTCTTGGATAAAATGTCTACATCTTTTAATAAAAGTTGAAAAATTGTTTTCCCTTAATTAAAGTTAGTGGGGAGAGAGTCCATAGGAAATGAAACAGAAGTGTTGATCGCGGGTTGGGGGTGTGAATTCTAGAGTTCTGTCGGGACTGTGCTTTGTAACTGGGGGCTTCAGCTTGAGGTTTTTTCTAAAACGAACACATTTTGCTTGGTAGACAAAGGCTGTTTGGACACTGCTTCTCTTGGCAAGAATTTTCCACAGATTTCAGTCTGATCAGGAGTGAAAGACTTTGTTTAGCTGAGCAACTGTGTTTGTGGAAGGCAGTAATACTTTTTTTCAAGCACAATGGGATAGAGTCAGGGAAGAAGTTAAAGATTTCAAAGGCATCATACTTTATATGTATAAGGATACTCTGAACCTCAAGGAAGGAGGAGACAACCCTCCCAACTTTCTTGCTCCAACCCTGTCTGATGTGACTTTCTACACAGGTGCCTTCTGCATTCCTGGAGTTGGACTAGCCCCCGCAGAAAGCCTCCTTAATTACATAGTTGCACAAATCCCCTTTCTTCTCTATTGCTACTGCTTAGGCTGTTCTTTTTTTAATCTCTAGTGTTGCACCTGGAGAGCTTCCTACAAGTCTACTCTTGTCCTCCATTCCTCACTTCTTCCCCTGCTGGTCCACCAAGACCTAAGGAAGTGTCTGGGATGGCAGAGCAGGTTGGCGGTGAGAGACGAGAAAAAGGGAGGTCCCCATATCCCCTTCTCTTCTTTGCTATCACTACCCCAGGTTATTATCCTCAGAAGCTTCCTAAGTCTCAACTCACCAACTCAGTCCTTCTGCTAATGGTGTAGGATCCCTCCCCATGCCCGTCCTAGGACCTGGTTTTGATTTCTGTAATCTGGAACAGCCAGGGTTGAGACTGCATTTTTCTCATCAAATGGGATAAGGCTTACTCTTGTCTTTAGTGCACCCTACCCAAAGACCTCTGTTCACAGGAAAGAATCTTATTGTTCCGTTTATTTTTCTTTACATATTCAAGTACCAGCACTACCACATTTGAAAATTGCAAAGACCGCTATTACGTTAGGAATGAGAGGAAAAGAGAGAGGCTGGGGTAATATGTCTTGTCTCCCATTGGTCATAGAGGGAGGAGGGCCCAGGCTGGAAGTAGCAGAGGACAAGAAAGGAAAGAGATAGACCATATTCTGGAGCTTTCTTAAGGAAGAGGAGCGTGCCCCGGTTGTTGAGCTCGGACTGAGGAGCGTTCCTAGGGAGATGTGGGAGGTCTTCACTTCCTTATCCTTTACTCAGTTTTCTTCCCTGCCTTATTCTGGCGTTGCTGTGGCCATCGACGTGGGGCTGGAGGGTTATAATCCCATCTGCACAGTGAACATGAAGCCTGGAGTCATTGAAGGTTGGGAAGTTCCACGTCCTGGACATCCCAGAGCAGAGGAATTCTCATACAATGTGGTAGAAGAAAACTACTAATACAGATTTTATGTACTATGTTATTATGGAATATATGTTGTACAACAAATAGAGTTTTTGTGGACTGCACTGAGAAGCTAATTATGTAACAGCTGGGCTGTTCTGAGTTCCAAACAGATGGCTTTCCAGAGAGGAGCCAGTTCTAAATCAGGTGCTACCTGTGGTAGGCAAAGTAATACCTTTAAAAAGATATTGTGATATATATATATATATATACACACACACACACACACACACACACACACACACACACACACATATATACACACATATTTGTATTTCTGTGTATACTTTCTTGAAACAATAGCCTTTTAAAAAGTACTTAAATGTTTTAGATTTAAAATTATACCACTGGTTGCCTGTATTAAAAAATATTAATAGACAAACTCCAGCTTATCAGGAGTTGAATTAAAACCAGAGAAATCTACTGTGAAGACATTAAGGCATTGGCTTCAGGGCCCCTGACCTTCACAGACCCATCCAAAGTTCTGGGAGTGTAAGGTGTGTGGATGCTATTTTTACTGTGATTGGTTAAGTCCATGGTCTTCGTCCACTCTGACATCCCTTCCATGACATGTCTCCTCATGCCCCGTGACTGTAGGGTGGCCCTGAAAATTTTTCTAAATAAACATTCACTTTTACATCTATTTTTGTGTTCATAATTTGATATTCTTTTTCTTAAAGAGTTCTCCAAATTTTATAAGATTCACATTCCTCAAAATCTGGATTTGACCTGATTAAAATAAAAAAATTAGAGCTCTTGATATTAAAGGACTGATGGTGAAAGTTCATATGAGCAAAGACAATTGAAGCTAATTATGTAACAGCTGGGCTATATATAGGGTTATAATTCTTTGAAATATTTCTGACGACATGGAACATAAATGTATATGTATTTTTGAAGCATGTTTTTTATCATGTAAAAATATTTTATTTCATGCAGTGGAATAGAATATATTCCTCTTAATATGTCACCAATTGAGACCTACTTTGAAAATCCTTCACCCTAATCCAGTCTGTAGTTATTCTGTCTGAAAGCTGGGCCACAACTATACCATTATGGCGAACACGTTGTGCACTTAGTAAACACTTAAGGTTTTTTGTTAATTTCTTGCTGCTCAAAGTGTTGGCCAATAATCAGCAACATTGTCATCTCCCAGGGGCTTATTAGAAATTCAGAATCTTCCAGCCCCAGATCTATCCAAATCAGAATCTGCATTTAAGCAAGATTTCCAGGTGTATTTTTTTTACACACATTAAGCATTGCTCTAAATGCCTGTTGCTCTTTTGATTGACAGAGAGTACTTGGAAATTGGTTATTTCTTTGGATTCATATAAATATGGTAATCTTACTGTTAGAATGCAGCATAAAAATTTATTTAAAGACCTAATTTTTTTAGAGCAGTCTTAGCAATCACAGCAAAATTGAGAGGAAGTTACAGAGATTTCTCATCTACTCCCTTGCCCTTCCACATGCATAATTTCCCCGTTATCAAAATCCCCCACTGGAGTGATACAGTTGTTACAATTGATAAGCCTACATTGACACAACAGAATCACTCAAAGTACATAGTTTGCATCAGGGTTCATTCCTGGTATTACATATTGTGTGAGTTTGGACAAATGTATCATGAATCTACCGTTATGGTACCATACAAAGCATTTTCACTGCCATAAAAATCCTCTGTGCTCTGCCTGTTTCTCCCTCACTCACTCCTAACATCTGACAACCATTGATCTTTTTCACTGCTTCCGTATTTTTACCTGTTCAAGAATCTCATATAGTTGGAATCATACAGTAGACTTTACAGATTGGCATCTTTCACTTAGTAATATGCATTTAAGTTTCCTTTGTGTCTTCTCATGGCTTGATAGCTCATTTCTTTTTAGCACTGAATAATAATTCATTGTCTGGATATACCACTATTTATTTGTCCATCAACTGAAGGACATATTGGTTGATTTCAAGTTTTGGCAATTATGAATAAGGCTGCTATAAATGTCTGTGTACAGGTTTTGATGTAGATATAAGTTTTCAATCCCTTTGGGTAAATATAAAGGAGTGTGATCACTAGATCACATGCTAAGGGAGTTTAGTTTTGTAAGAAACTTCCAAACTGTCTTTTGTAGTGGCTGTGCTATTTTGCATTCCCAATAGCAATGACTTAGCTCCTGTGTTCCACATCCTTGCCAGCATTTGATGTTGTCAATTCTGGATTTTGGCCATTTTAACAGGTGTGTAGTAGTATCTCCTTGTTGTTTTAGTTTGCATTTCCTTGATGACATAAAATGTGGAGCATCTTTTGAGGTTAACATTTTAAAATACAATAGTGGGTAGAAACAAATGACTTTTCTACTTCTGTGCAGAATTAGAGAGCTGAGTTCCTTCAGAATGGCAGATATTTTGGCAGTCCAAAATATTATGAATCCTCTTTGAAAGAAAAACAAAACATTGTTAAAATGTCCATATTACCCAAAGTGATTTACAGATTCAATGCACTCACCATCAAAATACCAACATAATTTTTCTCAGATCTAGAAAAAATAATTTTATGATTTTTTTGGAACCAGAAAAGTGCCCAAATAGCCAAAGCAACCTTAAGCACAAGAAATAAATCTGGAGGTGTCACTTTACCAGACTTTAAGCTATACTACAAGGATACAGTAATCAAAACAGCATGGTACTGGCACAAAAATAGAGACATAGACCAATGAAACAGAAGAGAGAACCCAGATATAAAACCATCCACATACAGCCATCTGATCTTTGACAAAGCAGACAACAATGTACCCTGGGGAAAAGAATCCCTATTCAATAAATGGTGCTGGGAAAATTGGATAGCCACAGGTAGAAGATCGAAACAATATCCATATCTCTCACCACTCACAAACATTAATTCAAAATAGGTAAAAGACGTAAACCTAAGACATGAAACTGTAAGAATTCTGGAAGAAAGTGTTGGAAAAACTCTTCCAGATATCAGCTTAGGCAAAGAATTTATGAAGAAGACTTCAGTGGCAATCCCAGCAACAACAAAAATAAATAAATGGAACTTGATTAAATTAAAACACTTCTGCACAGCCAAGGAAACAATCAAGAGAACAAATAGACAACCTACAGAATGGGAGAAAATATACTCATGCTATATATGATAAAGGGCTAATAACCAGAATCTACAAAGAACTCAAGCAAATCAGCAAGAAAAAAAAATCAAACTACCCCATTAAAAAGTGGGCAAAGGACATGAAGAGAAACTTTTAAGAGAAAATAGACTAATAGCCAATAAACATGTGAAAAAATGCTCAGTGTCACTAATCATCAGGGAAATGTGAATCAAAACCACGATGAGGTATCACCTAACCCCAATGCAAATCAAAACCACAATGAGATATCACTTATCTCCAGTGACAATGACCTTTATCAGAAAGTCCCCAAACACTGCAAACTAGTGCAACCTCTGTGGAAAGCAATATGGAGATACCTTAAAGAGATACAAGTAGAACTACCATTTGATCCAGCAATCCCATTACTGGGCATCTACCCAAAAGAACAAAAGACATTCTATAAAAAAGACACCTGCACTCGAATGTTTATAGCAGCACAGTTCATTATTGCAAAGATGTAGAAACAACCCAAGTGCCTATCAATACAAGAGTGGATTAATAAAATGTGGTATATGTATACCATTGAGTTCTACTCAGCCATAAAAAGTGAATTAATATCTTTTGTAACAACCTGGAACTGATGACCATTCTCCTCAGTAAAGTATTGCAAAAATGGTGAAACAAACACCACATGTACTCACTGTTAAACTGGCACTAACCAAACAGCACACATGTGCACCATAGGATGTAAAACTCCATGGAAATAAAACAGGTGGGGGGGAGGAGGGGATGGGTGAAATCATACCTAATGCATAGAATGTACACTATGTGGGTGATGAGCACACTTATAACATTGTCTGAGGCAGTAAAAAAGCAATCCATGTAACCAAACATTTGTACCCCCATAATATTCTTAAATAAAAATAAATAAATAAGTAAAATCTAAATTTTCTTCCCAAAATAAAAAAAAGAAAAACAAAGCAAAAGGGAAGAGAAAAAAATAGGAAGTAGTTTAGTACTAAGGGTATTAAGAACATGTTAAAAAAGATTGGCCCATGAGGTTAGTGAGGATTGTTTTAGGTGAATTACTAATGAAAAGGAGAAAAAAATTATTGATGCAGATGTGGGAGTGAGTGTTTATTATTTGAGTCCAGAAGTGGATGAGAGTGAGCAAAAAAGGATGTTCCCTAAGTAGGCTGATGTTTTTGGCAACAGTACAACTGATGTGGCAAGAAGGGAAACAGTCTCAAGATGAAAATCTCCTAAGGGTTGGCGTTTGCCCAAAGCCAAAACATTGGCAGGGAAGCTCAGGCACACCCAAAAACATCCTGATTAAATTGCAGGTACAGTTGTGCAAAACCAAAGAGAGAAAGAGAAAATACTAACCCTCCCCATTAAAAGACCAATTAATGGCAAACTCAGCAGTGATGACTATACATTGACATGATAGTTTCTGGTGAATAATTGCTTGTGTAGCTGCACAAAAGACTTATCATTGCACTCACAGAATTATCCCTGTGCTGGAACATAATAGATATTCAATATATAACTCTTTCATTAATTAACAGTACATAAAATTGTTTCGTGAGCTTTAGAACAAAAATCTGATTAGATAAGTCTGCGCAATGAAAATGGCACAGCTAAAGCATCAGAGAATGTCTCACATCACCTATTAATAAATTATTTATAATAGACGTTTATTTGAGAACACAGCATAAAATTTATCCCAGAGGTCTGGACCTGATATATTCACCATATCAATCTGAATACTTTGTGAATCATGGATGCTTTTTCTTGAAATTCTGGTCTCCTCTCCTTTCTGCCTAGTTTTCAACATGAAGAAGGAGGTCTCTTGGTGTCAGTCTCTCACAGAACCTCACCTCACAGGCGATTAACAGACAAATCCAGCAGAAGGCATGTGTCACGTCTGGCCTTATACTTGCGGCTCCAGCAATCCACTGCCAAAGGTTTTCATGGCCTCTCTGCTTTCATGGTCTCCCAAATGCTTTCTCCTTTGCTTTCTAAATTGACAGAAGAACTTTCAGATCACAGAGAAGGCTGTGGTAGTTGAGTGTTGAGAGCAAGTTGGATATCTGATTCATTCTGCAACACCCATCCCTGCTCCTCTGAGCTCCCATACCATATTGCTTATGCCTCTATTAGTAGTGCTTATTTCATTCTGTCTTTTATGATATTTGCTATATGCCTGCCTCTCCAACTGGATTACAAACTCCTTGGAGGCAGAAATAATCCATATTCATTTTTATGTCCCCCAATGCATCTACATTTTGTATAAGGCCTTACATATACTGCGTACTTAGTAAATTCACATGTCAAAAATTTACTATATACAGATCTGCATATTGCCAATCTCTTTTTAAAATTAGATTTGTTGTCATGGAAACATCAATGATTATGACTTGTAGATTAGAGATAGGAATTGAACAATAAGTCTTGGTTATTGACTAGTAGAATGTGCTAACATTCTATTTCCACAGCCCCACTTATAGCAGATGGACTATAGCACTCTAAAATTTGATCTAGTAACATTCATTAAAATCTGTGAATGAACCAGATGGTAAAGAGTTGTACTGGGGAGAGTGGGCTTAGATGAGAGAGAGTAATAATTTTCTGGGAACATTTTTTTTCCTTTCAAATGTTATGACCTTACAAAAAGTTTCTTCCATACCTCATGTCACTATTTCGCAACATCCCTAAATAAGAAAGAGGCAGAGCAGCCTCCCTGGGTCGAATCCTGGCTCTGTCACTTACTACCCCTGACACTGTTCCACAAAATAGGGATGATAAAAATGTTTTTTTTTAAATAAAATGATTAATTGAGACATAGAGCAGCACCTAAAACATAGGTGATACATAAATGTTTGATATAATTATTGTCATTTAATAAAAAGAATAAAGATAATAAGCCTGGGGTTCAGCTTGGAAGTATGATACAAACCACCTGCGCATGTTGCACACCCGTTTTGTTGCAGTAAAACCTGAGGGTACACACTGACAGCTAATCCCATCCATTCGGTCAGAGCTTTATCTGATGAGCTGAATGCTGTTTGTCAAAGATCCGAAGCCTTCCCTCAAGGCTATGAGTTCTGGTGTGTTTTGGTTTTGGTTGCTGTTCTTGTTCTTGCAGTCCTTCCATCGGCCAGTGCTGTGGACGGCCCCCAAGGTGACTTCCAGTGAGTCCCCTCCTCCTGGTGTCCATGTCTCTGTGTAATCCCCTTTCCTCTGTGTGTGTGTGTGTGTGTGTGTGTGTGTGTGTGTGTGTGTGTGTGTGACCTGTGAACTGGCTTCTAACAGGTAGAATACAGGAAAGGTGATGGAATGTCACCACTGTGCTTACATGGTGCTGTATGACTCCTTCTCCGCAGAGGTGGGGATTCTGGGGGCTGTCCTGGTGAGGAAAGGCATGTTGAAGAAGCCCACGTGCCAAGGGACTGTGGGCCTCCAGCCTCTAGGACTCAAAGGTGGCCTCCAGCCAATAGCCAGCAAAACGCCATACACCACAAGGAGATAAATGTTGCCAACAACCTGGATGAGCTTGGAAACAGATTCTTCCCCCATTAGGCTGAAATGCAGCCCTTACCTCACAGGTGATTAACAAACAACGTCTTGATTGTAGCCTATGAGACCCTGAGTGCAGGGCCCCCCTCAGCCATGGCCAGACACCTGATCTACAAAAACTGCGACATGATAAATGTGTGTAGCTTTAGGTCACTAAGTTTGTGGTAATATGTTACACAATCACAGAAAACTAATATAGTACAGTTACCAGCACATGAGCAGGGCTCACATGTGGCAATGTGTCCAGCAGTCTACGACTCTCTTTGCTATGTCTTATCAGTTATTTTGCAGTGGTTGGGGGTTTTTAAGGTAAGCTTGCCTGAACTGGTCTAAACTATAATATTATTAGACTCAATTCCACTTTACAAGGAGTCAGTTTAGAGTTGCATTAGAGCTAAAAATAATTTTTCTTTCATCATATAGTTCTTTCAGTTTTACTTGACTTTTAAAAAAATTATTAGACTTTATTTTTTAGAATAGTTTGAAAGTTACAGAAGAAATGAACAAACAGTTTGGAGAACTCCCATTATAGCTCTTTTTCACACACCTACACACACACACACACACACACACACACACACACACACATAGAACTTACCCTATTATTAACATCTTACATTGATGTGGTACATTTGTTACAATTAAGTCAATATTGATACATTATTATTAACTATTTATTAGCTAAAGCATAATGGCATGTATCCACCATCACAGCATTATGCAGAATAGTTTTGGCACCCTAAACATCTTCTGTGTTCTGCCTATTTATCTCTTTCTCCCCACCAACCCTTGGCAACCACTGGTTTTTACGGTCTCCATAGTTTTGCCTTTTCCTGAATGTCACAGAGTTGAAATCATACAGTACGGAGCCCTTTCAGATTGGGTTCATTCATTTAGAAAGATTCCTCCATTTTTTATGGCTTAATAGCACATTTCTTTTTTATTACTGAATACTAATCTGTTGTAAAGATGTATCACAATGCATTTATCCACTCATCTGTTGAAGGACATCTTGACTGCCTCCAGGTTTTGGCGATGATGAGTAAAGGTACTATAATCATGGGTGTGCATGTGTTTTTGTATGGATGTGCGTTTTCAACCTAATTGGGTAAATACCTAGGAACTTGATTGGTATGCTCAGAGCTGGATTGTATCCTAAAAGTGTGTTTAGTTTTGTAAGAAACTGCCAAACTTTCTGCCACAGTTGCTATATCATTTTGCATTACCAAAGGGAATAAACAAGAGTTCCTGTTGCTTTACATTCTCTTCCCCATTGTCAGTTTTTGGATTTCAGCCATTCTGAAAGGTGCGTAGCGGCATTGTGTTGTTTTAATTTACTATTCCCTAATAATATATGTGTTGAACATCTTTTCATATGCTTGTTTTCTATCTGTATATCTTCTTTTTTGAGGTGTCTGCCCAGATGTTTTGCCCTCTTTTTAATCGGATTGTTTGTTTTCTTATTGTTAAGTTTTAAGAGTTCTTTTTATATAGTATTTTGTATAACAGTCCTTTATCAGATAAGTCTTCTGCAAATATTTTCTCCCAGTCTGGGGCTTGTCTTTTTATTCTCTTAATGGTGTCTTTTGCATAGAAGAAGTTTAAAATTTGGATTAGAAGTGATCTGTTTTCCAGTGTGTTGATTGGCTTGGGATAACCTTTCAATAGGGGAAGCTCCTGGTTTTGAAGACTCTGGGAAGGAGGGGCCGTGTGTTGCTGTCCATACTTGATCCTGTTGGTCAGTTTCAGTAACCTACATTGTATTTTTAAGTTCATGGAAGAACAAAAGGTTTTGCAAAAACTTGCAATAGAAGCTCAGCTTGATATTAAATCCCCAAATGGCAAATACGTAAATGATAGTTAATTTTATGCCCTCTCAAGTCTTTTTTTCCCCCTAATAATTCTGTGGTAATATGATCATATGAAGTGAAACCCCAGACAAATTTAATTTGTGCTCTCAAAATTTGAATCGCTTTAGCCTTTCAAGTAGTTATTAGAAGAGAACTAAGTAATTCACTATAGAATCTTTTCTTTTAGAATAATTATAAAGAAATAGTAACATTAGGACATAATTGTTTATTTGAGATTTGGAGTTTAAGTTTGTGGTTTCTTTTTTTCTCTCTTTCTCTCTCTCTCTTTCTTTCTTTCTTTCTTTCTTTCTTTCTTTCTTTCTTTCTTTCTTTCTTTCTTTCTTTCTTTCTTTCTTTCTTTCTTTCTTTCTTTCTTTCTTTCTTTCTTTCTTTCTTTCTTTCTTTCTTTCTTTCTTCCTTTCTTCCTTTCTTTCCTTTTTCTTTTTCCTTCTTTCTTTCTCTCTCTCTCTTTCTTTCTTTTTTACCTAAAAAGATTCCCAGTTGCTATAGGTGTACAGTGTAGCCCATTTTCATAAGTTCCAAACTTCTTTTCATGGCAAAAGAAGCTCTTCACTATTTGGCTATAACTTTCCTTTTCGGCATTGTTGACTCCATTTCCATTCTCCTCACATATATTTGTTTGGTAATATTCCAAGTTCTCAGCTAGACTTTGAATCTTTGGATGTGCTGTTTCCACTGCTTGAAATATCCTTTCCACTCCAATCTTTTCTTCTCCTGGAAAGTCCTACTTATCCTTGAAGGCCCATTTCAATGATCGCAGCAGACCAGAGTAGACAACTTCTGTACAGAACTTAACCCTACGTCTATTACAGCTCTGGCCACTTTCCATGGTAATTGTTCACCTGCCAATCCTTTTTCTTAGAGAGGAAGCTCCTTAAAGGAGAGTACATTTTTTATTTTCTTTTTTAGCCTCTTCAGCAATTAGTACAATATTTGACTCATAGTATTTACTTACCAATGCTTGTTGGAATATTACAGATAGTAGAACTATGTCCTGTAATCCCTACCTATTACTGGAGAAACATCTGGCTATGCTAATGACTCGTGAAGTCTTCATGAGTACCAATCATAGCAGAAACACAATTTTTTCCAATATTTACTGCCTTCACACAACTGAAGAAAAGAGGGTGGATTATTCTTCTTTTTCTGCCAGTTGTTCAACAGATGTTAGTAAGGTTGCACATGGATGCCAAGTTACATGCAAGGCATACCAGTTGTTTAACGTTGGAGAATCTTAAAAGGCGTAAGAAGAAACTACAAATGATGACCTTTCTCCAGGGATCTTTATATTTCTTGGTGACATGCTGCTATGTAATAATAAAATAAATAAATAAATTTTACTTGGAGAAAAGTAAGGAGGGAAGAAGATTCCTTCATGATGAATCCCTTTATTGTTAATAGGTGTTCTTCTAAGCCCAGCATCAACCATATGCCTTATTGTAATATTCTGAAGATACCATGTGACTGTAGTCCTGGCTAACTCATTGTTATAGCACTTGATTCATATAAATATCTATTGACTCAATAGGTATTTGTTGAGTCAAAAAATTCATGTAGGCTGGGCGAGGTGACTCACGCCTGTAATCCTAGCCCTCTGGGAGGCCGAGGCGGGTGGATTGCTCGAGGTCAGGAGTTCGAGACCAGCCTGAGCGAGACCTCATCTCTACTAAAAATAGAAATAAAAAATAAAAATTATCTGGACAACTAAAAATATATATAGAAAAAATTAGCCGGTCATGGTGGTGCATGCCTGTAGTCCCAGCTACTGGGGAGGCTGAGGCAGTAGGATCGCTTAAGCCCAGGAGTTTGAGGTTGCTGTGAGCTAGGCTGACGCCACGGCACTCACTCTAGCCCGGGCAACAAAGTGAGACTCTGTCTCAAAAAAAAAAAAAAAATCACATAACTTTTCATTAATACAATGGGTATTTATTGATTAAATATAAATAGGTATTTATTGAGTAAACAAAGAGAAAAAATGACTAAATTAATAAATTCAGAGGAGTTTGTCATACACTGAATCCTTTCTAAATAAGTGTGGTAGAGCTATTTTTAGATCTTCCCAACGTTTCTTGTGACGTCAGATAGGGTTAGATAAGGTGACAATGATGAGCAGTCTTGCATATTCAACCATGTGTTGTGGATTAACTTTCGTGGCCCATAATGAGGATGTGTCAGCAAGAGCCACTGCCTTAGCTGTACTCATTCATCAAGTATGTGCTGAGTTCTATATCTCGTCTTTGTCAAGTTTTACAACAGGTACTCTGAAAGGATTCAGAAAGTTGACACATGGTCACTATTTCCAGAGCTAATCATTTAGAAGCAAGGAAAAGTAAATGACTTATGAAACAAGTAGAAAACTATCACAAGAATGACCTGGGGGTGGGAATTATAGAAAGTATTCTGATTGGCACTCTTCCAATTCTGTTCATTTTCCATCTGATTCAAGTTCATGGCTGACCATTTATCCTCTTGTTTATTTATTCATTCACCTGTTCATTCATTAAATAATCATGTATTGACCACTATATTTCAAGTATAACAGTGAGTAAAACCAGATATTGTTCTTGGCAGTAAACAAAAGATGTATCTATAAATGTAAAATCACAGCTGCAGTAAGAACTGCAAGGAGAGAGTCAGCAATAAGGCCAAAGGCAGTGGCGTATTTATCTTTGACCCTAGTGTCCTGTTTGATGCCTGGTGCCTCCTAGGTACTCAAAAGGCCTTAAGGATGGATTAGAACAAGCTTTTGAGCTTTTGATGCAGTGGTAGAAAATTCCATTTACTTTGCCCTGCACCTATCCACTCGTGTTCTTTGAATACTTGTTCACTATCTTGATTATAGATAAATGACTCCTTAATTTTTCTTCAAGAGTCTTTGATTAATTATGAGGACATAACATTCAATTCTAGGCAAAACCATGTAGGTTTTCCTGGTGTTGAGACTGTGACTCAAATCCTCATCTCTGGGGTCCTTGATCATTTCCACTTCCCACAAAAACACGACATGTTAGAGGCAGTGTGTTCTGGGGGGACGAGTGTGGGTTTACAGTTTGGCCTGGGTATTTGTTAACTCTGGAATCTTGGAATATTATATCTGCCCTATCACTTACAGTTAGGAGAGTCATTCGAGACTATGCTGTGCAAACACAGATATATAATAATTACGTTAAACATTAATAATCATTTCCTGAACACACGGCAATGAATGAAGAGGAGAAAGATGAACTAGGATCTTTCAAGACATAGAATCATAGCAAAAGAATGTTGATTTTAACTCATTTTCTTATTGTAAGTTATACGTGCAAATAGTTTATGGTCAAATAATCCTATAATATTTATTATGGAAAAACAGCTCTCTCCTATCTACTTCTTCACATTTTTCCCACTGCAGAGGCAGCTACTTTCAACTCTTCTAGCTAATTGTTTGGCATTTATTTTCATGTCTCTAAATAACATTTTTGAGTTGGTACTTTTTTATTTTTTTCAATTTTAGTAAATTTTATTTATAGTTACTTCCCATTCTGAAAAATTTAAAAAAAGTACTCTTCCCTGTCCTCATCAGCCATGCATATGCTTCTCACTCTACCATTTTCCTGATATAGTTATGTTTTTCTTAGATCAATAAGCAGAGTTTACAGATTAATGACTAAGTGAATGCTATTTATAGCACAGGCCCATAGCAAATTATGACTCTTCTTTTAGTATAAAAGTCTTTCTTTATAATTAACAGTTATCTTCCTTTCATATATTTTAGTTTTCTGTGATTTGATAAGGAATTTAAACTCAAAATATTTGCCTATTGTGTAGCTCTTGTCCAGAATTCAGATTCACCAGACATTCTCTCCATTTCTTCTTCCTGGAGGAGTCTGTTCTGGAGCCTTCTGACCTGCTGCCGTGTGAACAAGGTGCTCTTTATTGCCCAGTGCCTCTCTGAAATCCCAAGTTATCCCTTAACTCTTATCCTGGAAATTGAAGTTACCTCTTTCCTATAGTAAATTTTCTTTTTTCCTCTATCTCAAGTCAATCTAGCACAAAAATATGAGTCACTTCACATGACAAAAGTTGTTTATCTCTTGCACAAAGTTCACTGTAGATCCAAATGACTCTGGATGTCTCTCCAGAGCAGCGTGGTTGGACCAGAATAATCCCAGGTAACTTTTATAGTGTGGTGCTACCACACTGACGTGTGTTTCTATGATTGTGGAGTCAGGGGATGAGAGAGCATGGAAAATTGTGCACCCACTTTTAAATGTTTCACTCTGGAAGTAGCCAAACCAAATCATTGGCCCAACTAAATCATGTGGTCATGCCTAACTACAAGAGTGTGGAGAAATACTTGCTTAGAAAGAGAGGATAACAGGAAATATTAGGTAGCCCAATGTTACCACACTCCTCTTGGACCACTTCAGATTCTTTTTAATGCAGCCACACTGTGATGATCAGTTCTGCAAGTACTCTGACCAGTTCATAAGAGAGCAACCTGGGAGGACCTTAGCTTGGGCCTGCCCTGCATACCTTTTGCTTCTGGTCTTGAATGTCCAGATACTGCTGGAATCAACTTGGTGTCCGTGCATGTGCCACATGGAAGGGCAGAAAATTGGCTCTGTTGGGGGAAATTTTGACCAGCATCACACAGGAACTAAAAGACAAAGACTTTATGATTTTCTGGATAGATAATTTGAAAAATATCTTTTCCTCTTTTCCTGACTTGCTCCCTACCACTCATTCTGGCTTCCTGGTCACACCTCCTAATAAAACACTACCTGCTTCAGGCTCTGCTTTCAGGGCAACCTGGGCTAAGACCCTTTGTCTTCTACTTTCTTGTATTGGAGGAAGAGTGTTTCCTAAGAGAGAATGCACGGGGGGGTAAACTTTTTGTGACCTTGATGTCTGAAAATATATTTATTTTACCCTAAAAGCTGATGATAATTTGGCATTACATGGAATTCAAGGTTGGAAACAATTTCCTTTAGAATCCTGAAGGCATTGCTTCACTGCCTTTTAGCTTCCAGCTGTTGAGAAAACTAAAAGCCATTTTTGACCCTGTTATGTAATTTGATTTTTATGTTGTACCTTTTCTGGAGGATTTTTGGATCATCTCTTTATCTCAATCTGAAATGCATGCATTTTTGTTTTGGTGGATCTATCATCCATTGTGCTGTGCATTCATTCTCTTGGATTATTTTATTGTTCAGTTTTCATCCCTATTTTGTCTGTGTCTTCTCTCTGGAAATCTTATCATTCAGATATTGAACCTTCTAAACTTGTGTCTTCATTTGCTTATTGTTTGTGTGTCTTTTTCCTTTGCCTTATGATATTATGCTGGAAGATTTCTTCAGCTTTATTTTTCAAATTATCTATTCAATGTTTCATTTCTGCTTTCAAATTTAACACTTCATCTTTTTTTCTGTCTTCTTGAATTTTTAAAAATACGGCCCTGCTCTTGTTTAGTGTTTGCAATATTTTTTTCCTGTCTCTGCCAGCATTCTGGGAGTTGAGTGGCAGTGAGGTATGGACTTGTGGGTGGAGTCTCAGCACCCGGTATACATTTGTTCCCTGGACTCCTCTGTTCTCAGTACAGAGCTAAGCATTTGATTGATCATGGTCTGGTGTGCCCTACTCCAGAGAACCTCTGTGTTTACCTCTTTGCAGGGAAGGAGAGAGACAGTGATCCATTTGCTCAGAGTCAGGCAGGGGCTCGGAGCCTGTGATGGTTCCTTTAGCATACTTTCAATCCTCTGTACTTTCACCATTAGCTTTAGCCCTCCTTCCACAGGACTTGTTTTGCCAATTCCTAAGGTTTGGGGAAATTCTTTGGTGAAAATCTAGTTATTTCTTAGCTTTTTTCCACTGCTGTCTTGGGATTCAGTTTCTGAGCTCTGCTGTCATTTGCCACCAGTCCATTTGCTTCCAAGCTTCTAAAATGTTGCCATGATCTCTGCCATCATTTCCACTCCTGTAGGTTATAAGATCTCTTTACTGCCATTTTAGTTGGCTTTTGAAAGTCAGCCATCTTTAGACAGAAGTCTTCAGATGGTCTGTTTTATGGCTTATGTTAGAATAATGCAATAACACCAAACATACAGCTGGGAAACTTACTTTTTGGGAGAAGCAAATATTTTGAAATTTCTAGTTGATATTTAACTCACTAATGTAATAACATATAGTAAAAATGCCAAATATTTAGCAAGTCCCACAGAATGAAAATTGTACTTTTCATGAAGTTGTGTAATGGGACTATGCAAATTTCATTAGACGGGGGATTTGGGATGGCAAGATTTTGCAAACACAGCACTATTGACATTTTGGACTAGATAACTCTGTGAGTTGGGGATATCCTGTGTATTAGAGGATGTTTAGCAGCATTCTCGTCTCCACCTATAAGCATGCCAGTAACAAACCCAAGTTGAGACAACCAAAAAATGTGTCCAGACCTTGCCAAAATTGCCCCTGTTTTAGTCCCGCTGTGGTATGGTATAATGCAGGAATCAGAAAAAGCCTTTTATGTAAAGGCTGAATATTTTCACCTTTGCGAGTGAAATGGTCTCTGCTGTGACTGCTAAACTTTGTTCTTGTGGTGGGAAAGCATCCCTAGACAATATGTAAACAAATGGGCATGGCTGTGTTCCAATAAAACTTTATTTACAAAAACAAGTAGCAGATCAGATTTGGCCCACAAGTTGTAGTTTGCCAATCCCTAGTATTGTACAAAGATCAGGGATTTTGGAGAGAGTTTGGTTTAAACCACTTACTAGCTATATGATCTCAGGCAAACCCAATAAAAACATAATGCCTATTTCATAGGGTTGTAGTGGGGATCAGATGGAACCTTAATGTGCAGGTTTCTGATATATAATAATTCTATTCACCTTTTCTGGTCTTTCTCAAAAGATTCATAACTAAACCAGTGATAATGCCTATCATAAACCCCTTGTGTTATCAAATATGCCTTTCTCCTTCACCAGATGGTAAGCTTCTGAAAGTGAGCAAATGAATCATAGTCATCTTTTTATGCCTTTGGTGCATTCTGCCTGGCAAAGGGTTGTTGTTTATTAAATGTTTGGTGAGGGAACAAATAACTCAGGGCATTGTATTGCACTTAATGCAATTTTATCTCGTATTTATGTCGGTACTCGTTCTTAAGAAGAAACGCATTTCAATAAGACTTTTTAAAAAATAATCTTTGCTTCCAATAGTAATAGAAGTGTTTTTGCCTGACAATTTATAAATCTTGCAATAAACATTTTATACTTTGCCACAGCCTCCAAAAGAGCTGGAATGAAGCACTTTTCTATTAAGTGCATGCTATTAGATGCACAGAAACATAATGATATAATTTTTATATTAGAATCAATTATCTTTTAGCATATTAAAACAAAATCATGCAGTGCATATTGTTACCACACAAATTACAAAAACTGACCCTTCTTTTAGGGTCTAACAATCTACTGCAGGAATCTGTGGCACTTATTTTTCCTGAAGAAATATATAAAATGAGATCGAATCTAATTTTTCAGAAGAGTTGAGATATCGAGGCAGACTTAACATTCTGCCTACTACAGGCAAACTAAATGAGTCAAAAATAATAAAATTGAGTCAAGGGTTAGAAGACTTTGGGATTCCAGGACCATTGCTGGAGTTTATTATAATTTTTTACATTCCCTCAGGTCCAATGAAGGTGTGGAATGTGAGGAATTTAGGATATTGTCAAGCCTTAGAAGAAGTGAGTTAACTTACCCTGGAAAACAACTTTGGAGAACAGCTTTGAGGGGACTATGCTGATTCTAGGGGGCATTAAGGGAGCTGTGTTCTGTCTCGGGAATGAAGGGAAAATACTGGGTGCTCCAAAAAAAACTGTAATATCTCTAAATTCCCCAAAGTGGAAAAAGTTCTGGTATTGATCACTTCTCCTGGTTGCTTTCTTGAGGTCTGCAGAAAAAGAGAAGCGTAAGCAATACTAGGTGTGAGAAATGAAAGATATTGAAGCCAAACTCACAGCAGAGCAACCACCCACTCTGTAGGGAGGATCTAGACCCAGGTTAGGGGATGAGTAAGACAGGCAGCTGCTCAAAGCATCAATCTTCTAGGCAGCCTAAAGCATTATTGGAAAGAAATAAAAAAATGTGGTGCCAATACTTCCCAATGATAATCTATATAGAGATTTTGGTATGACCCACTGAAAATGTATCTCTTTCCTCCTTCCCTCCCTCTTTTCCTTCCTTCTTTTTTTCTTTCTTTTTTCTGTAGCTGGTGTTCGCAGTGTGACTGCTTTGGTAGAAATTATTTCCTTTCCTGTTCCAATAGAATGCATAGGTCTTTGTGATCCTAAAGCTCAGGACTGTTAAGTATTCCTTATGCATCATAGGGTTCTATTATGGTAAAAAAACAGTGGAATGAATGTTTTTTGTTTGGAAGTGGGGTAAGAAAAGTGGCCTGGCCATAAGCGAGACCAGAAGATACAGTGATGCACCACCAAGGCACCACTAATGCCCTCACCCCCACCCCCAGGACCAAGGCTTCTGGCTTATCACCTTTGATTGACTCTATAGGAGTTGACCTTGACTGAGGGAAGCTGCTTCTCCCAAAGTTACACTTTTCTCTGGGGGCAGCCTGCATCCAAAGCCTGGCCAGTGCATGGGTACAAAAGTCTGGCTCTGTCATCTCAGTGAGATCAACTCTTTAGTTCCAGAGGCTTCTGTTGCAACATTCTTCACAGGTTGTTCCCAAGAGCACTTTTGATAAACCTCCTTCATGCAAATCTCAGGGTTTCATAATTTTTTTTTTCTGTGGAACTTTATCTATGGGAGTTGACAACAGAAATGGTCCTAGGAAGACTGAAAAATGAGATTTGGAGCTTGGTCACCAGCCAGCAAGAGCCATTGCATTTGTGAGGTTTAGGAAACAGCCATTATAAGGACTATGGAATTAGATGACTGTTGTGGGGCACCACAGATGCATCGGAGGGCAGTAAAAGGCTAAAAATGATTAATCACTTGTAGCAGGTGAAGTGTGAAAGCCAAAACTTAAGTATTTGTTTGCTAAGGCTTCCATTAACAAAGTACCACAGACTGGGTAGCTTTTTTTGTTTGTTTGTTTATTTCTAATTATTATGGGGGTACAAATGGTTTTGGTTACATGGATAGCTTTTATAATTCTTGGGTCATGGTTAAAAGTGTGTCCATCACCCAGATAGTGTTTATTGTACCCGTTAGGGAGATTTTCACCCATCCCTTCCTTCACCCCACCCCCTGTTTGATTTCCACTGAGATTTACTTCCCTCTATGCACATGTGTGCTCATCAGTTAGTTCCAATTTAATTGTGAGTACATGTGGTGTTTGTTCTTCCATTCTTTAGATACTTCACTTAGGGTAATGGTCTCCACTTCCATCCAGGTTGTTGCAAAAGGCATTAAGTCCTCCTTCTTCATGGCTGAGTAGTATTCCACGGTATACATATACCACATTTTGTTAATCCATCCATGAATTGATGGGCATTTGGGTTGATTAAACAACAAAACTTTATTTTCTGACAGTTCTGGAGGCTGGAAGTCCAAAATCAAGGTGTTGGCAGAGTTGGCTCTTTCTGGGGCTGTGAAAGAAAGATCTGCCCCAAGCCTCTGCCATCCACATGTAGATGCCCTTCTTCATACTCCCATGGTGTTCTCCTTCTAAACATGTGTGTGTCCAAATTTCCTCTGCTGGTAAGGACACAAGTCATATTGGATTAGAGCCCTCAATGCTCTCATTTAACTTAATTACCATTTGAGGACTCTATCCCCAGGTCTCTTTATATTCTGAGGTACCATGGGTTATGACTTCAATATATTAATTTTGGGAGGACACAATTCAGCCCATAACAGCCTCCTTGGCAACACATAAAGAGATTCTCATCTTCTACAGCCAAAGGAATAAAAGCAACCTAAATATTATGCCCAATACTTAATTATAGAATAGCAGAGTGCTGGGGAAGTTTGGATTTTTTGCCATGACCAATTTTCTACACCAGCATTAGGGCTTTGATTTGAAGAAGTGGGGTCCTGTGACTTGGAATGACTACACTTAAGTTGATGCACTCAAAAATCCCTGCTTTTCTAAGAATATTCTGGGCCTATAGGAGTGGACTGGTCCTCCCTGATAAAGCCAAATTCTTTCCAGTTGCTTGAATAAAATGCAGAGGATTCTGCCCTGCAAGACAGCAGATAACCCTTCATTCTACCTCCACCTCTCTTCTGGCTATCAGACCAATTACTACATAATCTATGTGGGAATATGCTGGGCCTACCAAAGGAGAGGGTGTATACCCAAGGAATCTAAGAACTAGGTAACATATCCTGGCAGGACCAGGAAAGAATGCATAGCACAGGATTCTGAGGGCTTTGGAAGAGAAGGCAGGGCAGAACATAAATTTGGACAACAGTTACTGATATGGTAGCAGTAGTCAATCCTCACGCAGTAAGCCAGAGAGGGTGTAAACCAACCACTGGGAAAAGCATATACAGGACTGGATTCTGAGAGCACTGGATCAAGGGGGAGGGGAAGGATTCAAAGTTAGATGAGGGAGAGTTTATTGCTGTGGGAACATTGTCTCATGATACAAGATTTAACACTGGCAAGGCCCAGAAGATGCTGTTAATCAAAAGCTAGGCGGACCCTTGAAAGTGTTGGCCAACATTAAGTGAAGTAGAAATGCCAGAACTGTTGTTTAGAGGGAGAGATCAGGATATCTGCCCTCCCATATTCATTTTAGCACTCACAATAGCCAATATTTGGAATAAACCTAAGTGTCCATCAGCGGATGAATGGATAAAGAAATTGTGGTGCATATACACAATGGAATATTATATAGCCACAAAAAGGAATTAAATCCTGCCCTTTACAACAACACAGACAGAACCGGACAACATTATATTAAGTAAAATAAGCCAAGCACAGAAAAACAAATCTTGCATGTTCTCACTCGTATGTGGGAGCTAAATATTAAAAACAATTGCTCTCATGGAGATGGAAAGTCGAATGACGTTACCAGAGCCTAGGAAGGGTAGCAGGGAAGGGGACATAAAGTAGGATGGTTAATGGGTGTAAAAATGTATTAGATTAGATGAAATGAACAATATATGATAGCACGACAAAGTGACAATAATCAACAATAAGTTCGATATACTTTAAAATAACTAAAAGAGTGGAATTGGAATGTTCCTAACACAAAGAAACGATAAATGCCTGAGGTGATGGATACCCTAATTATCCTGATCTGATTCACATTATATGCCTGTATCAAAACATCACATCCATCCTATAAAGATACATAATACAACTATTATGTGCTCATGATAATTAAAAAAAAAGTCTTGGGAAGAAGATTTAAACTTTGTAACCTAATAAGTATGTGAAGTGATAGATATATTAATTAGCTCAATTTAATCATTCTACAATGTAAACATACATTCAAACATCACATTATACCCCATAAATATATATAATTACTTATCAATTAAAAAATAAAAAATAATAAAAAAACAAACAATAACAACAAAAAGTCCTAGGGAATGGGGCTGCATAGTGGATATATTACATATGGTTAGAAACACCCACTGATTGGCTGGTTCAATGAGAAAACCTAAAGACACTTCATTTACCAAAACAATAATCAATGTGCTAATGAGAGGGGCACCTGCATTCTTAAGAAGTACAAAGGGGGCTGTTATCTGTAGGCCAGCACTGACAGAGAAAGATGGTGTCATAGAATTGAATTCCCTGAAAGCAATGTGGATGATAGGATTCTGTAATAACAGATGCCACCTGATGGTGCTTAACTGGCAGAAGCAAAGTGGGTGCATTTATTATGAGGAGCAAGGTCCTAGTGGAACCACGGGGTCTACTGAAGAAGAGCTGTAGAGATGGTAAATAGAGGCTGGTGTTCTCTGGGGCAGAGCTACAGCTTGAATGTGTTCCCCGAAGTTCAGGTGTTGGAAGCTGAATGCCCAGTGCAATGCTGTTGAGAGGTGAGACCTTTAAGAGGTGATTAGGTCATGAGTGCTCTGCCCTCATGAATAGATTAATGCATTAATGCATGATCTCTTGCCCTCTGCCTTCTGCCATGGGCTGATGTAGCAAGAAGTCCCCTGCTAGATGCAGACCCCTCAACCTTGGACTTCTCAGCCTCTAGAACTGAAAGAAATAAATTTCTATGTTTTATAAATTACCCAGTCTCAGGTATTCTGTTATAGCATCACAAAACAAACTAAGACGGGCAGGATAAATGGTCAGCCAACAGATTATTGCTCAGTCTATATAAAGAAACAAAACAAGGATGGATGATCAGTAGGCAGAAGGCAACCGCTCCAATAAAAAGTCATCATCTTTTGACCAGTTCTCCAAACCAGAATCCACTGAAAGGAGAGAGAGGATGAGTCCTCACAAGGAAGGATCCTGTGACACATGGCAAATATTCTCAATACTGATTACTCCGAGGCTTCCTCAAAGGCACCTACAGCCATTGACTCAAATCCTCATACCATGAAGGCAGGGGAATATAAAAACATTTTAAGGACTTTATCTGAGTTGACAGGATAGAATGGGGACATAATGGGACCAAGTAATAAAGGGAATTTGGACTCAGGCCTTCTGGCCCATAGGTCTTCTGGGTCCATAACTGAGAGTGATTTACCTTTGGTCCCTGAATGAGTAATTGATGTGGATATACTTGGTAGTTTGAAGAGCACCCATGTGGGTTCCTTATCATGTGCTCTGATTGACTGACCAAGTAACAGGAAAAGCTATCAGCTTTGAGTGGTACATAGGGCATCCAGGAAAGGGGTCTGCAGCAGGTCCAGGCTGTGATCAAAATATATGATCCAGCAGATCCTATGGTACCAGAGGTATATGTAGTGGGAAAAGGTAATTGTGATCTTTGGCTGGTTAGCAACAATTAGTAATAAAGCATCTGGAGAAGAAGCATTGTTCTTTGAGGAAACCAACTAGCTACTTGGTAGGAATTTGATTAGATTGGACCACTTACCCTGGAAATGGAAGATGTCTATTTTTATGGAAATAGATTAATATTTTGGGTATAGGTTTGCCTTTCTTGCCCACAGGGCTTTATCAAGAACTATTGAGGGCTTAGACAATTTGATCCATGATATTGCATCAGATCAAGGGACCCACCTCATAGTAACAGATAATGTGGCAGCAGGAGCATGGTCATGGAATCCACTGTTCATATTGTAAACCATCAAAACCGGTGACCTGATAGAGTGATAGAACAATCCTGCAAAGGCCAAGATGGGGCACCGGATTAGAGATGATACCCTGCAGCAAAGGGAACTCTCTGCCAGACTGTGGTATACACTCTAAATCAATACCTATTATATGGTGCTGTGATAAGGACTATTTGATCTGGGAACCAAGGGGTGGAATTAGGGTTGGCCCTGCCATCATCACACCTAGAGACCCCTTTGGAGAATTTGTTGCTCCTGAAACTCTAAGCTCTGTAGGTTTGAAATTCCTGAGTCATAGAGAGGGAGCGCTTCTAACCTCTTGGTGATATCACACTGAGGACACAGTGGATAGCCCATTAAACTTTATACCTTGGCTGCCAGAAAATCAATTTGAGATCCTTATGCCAAAAGACCAGCAGATAAGGAACAGAATCTTCATCCTGGCAGGAATCCCTGGTCATCAAAAAAATGTAAGACAATTGTTATACAATGAGGGCAGGAGAGGATTTGTTTAGAACTAGATGATTCACTGGGGCAAGTCTTGGCACACCCTTACCTGTTTTTATAGTACAGTCATCCCTTGGTGTCCCTGGGGACTGGTTCCAGGATCCCCGTGTATATCAAAATTCAAGGATACTAAAGCCCCTTATATATTAATAAAATGATGTCATATTTGTATAGAACTCACACACATTGTCCCATATACTTTATTTTTTTAAATTATTTTTTATTTCAAAATATTAAGGGGGTACAAATCTTTTTGTTACATGGCTAGCTTTTATAATACTTTAGTCAGGGTTATAAGTGTGCCCATCACCTGAATACTGTTTATTGTACCTGTTAGGTAGGTTTTTACCCCTCTTCTCTTCCCCCTTCCCCCTCCTCTCTTCTTGATTTCCAGTGATTTTTACTTCTCTCTGTGCTTATGTGTGCACATCGATTAGTTCCAAATCATTACAGAGTACATGTGGTGTTTGTTTTTCCATTCTTGAGATATTTTATGTAGGATAGTGGTCTCCACCTCCATCCAAACTGCTGCAAAAGACATCAATTCATTCCTTTTTATAGCTGAGTAGTACTCCACTGTGTGTGTGTGTGTGTGTGTGTGTGTGTGTGTGTGTGTGTTAACCAGAAGCTCAGATCCTTCAAGGAAGAGAGTCTTGGTGACACCATCAGATAAGTTACCAAGACGAAAAGAAATACTAATCAAGGATAGGATACATCCAGAATGGGTAGTAAAGGATGGAGAAAACAAGTACCAATTGCAGTTTAAAAAACAGCTGCAGTTGTGTCAGTTGTAATTTGTCCCTAAGGGGACTTTTATCCTGTGAGTTTCTCTAGGAAGAAAGACCAGTCAAAATTGGGGACTACCCATTTTCAGGTAGAATGAGCTCACTAGAAGAGGCAAGCGAAGTGTGAAAGAATAGAACGTAGTGGATGCTGTGTTGTACCGACCAGATTCCTCCTCAGAAAGGAGGACTCATTTTCCAGCTGGCAGGAGTGTTAGCTACTGATGGCCACAGCTGAGTCCCTCTTACAGGAATTCTCTTCCACTCGAGGGGAGTTGCTTCATTCAAGATCATACTCCCTTTGTGGTGGCAGCCCACGTCCACCAACTGGTTGATGTGGGGTACAAAGTCCTGGACCTTGTCTTAGGTGGAACAATTCGGTGTTGTTCCAGCTCCAGAGCTCCTCACAGGATTGGCTGAGGTCTTTCCTGCAACTGGGTCACAGGTCAATTTTTCCTTCTGCCCAGTCCTGCTTTCCTCATCCCCTGTGAGTGTTACTTCTGAACGCGTTCTCCAAAAATCTCCCTGCATGGAAATCTCAGAGTTTGTTTCCCAGGGAACTCAGCCTGTGATGGCTAAAGCTAGTAAAAAGAACTTTTACATGTATTTAGAGGAAGCCTTAGGAAGTAAACTCATGTTAATTATCTCTGCCCTAAGTGAGTGTGAGTGACTAATGCTATCCAGTTATGGATGAAGAAAAAAACTGTGAAATGAAATGCAATTCCAAATTAAGTCAAAATGTTATCCTCAGGAAAATCTCTTCACTTGACCATGAAAAAAGAAGAATATAATTTTTAAAAATGGAAACCCAGCTCTCCCTCTCAAAAAATAAATTTGAACAGCTACTAAAGAACATTGGATTGGAAGAGCACAAAAATGCGAGCCTGCCTGTCACTGATATGTCCTTTGGCCTCGGGAATAGTTTATAAATTCAGGAGTGAACTACGGAGAAGGGAGACCCAAAGGGCTCTGATGGTAGATGTGTAGCCCCATGACACCCAGAGCTCAGTCAGTACTGGTGCTTTCCTTCAAACACCTGGGATTTCCCTGTGGGTAATTTACTCCTCTGCCACTAGACTTTTGTTCTAGGCACAGGAATTCCCAATACCTGCCTCCCAATATTGCCACCAGCATTAGGTGCCAGATCCTTCTTCAACCCACCTGCCGGCAGATGGGTGAGCACACATCTAACCTTGACCAAACTGACTGTCTCCTGGGCCTCTGAAGCCGAAGTGTGTAACATGACAAAAGGGGGGCAATAGGAAGTCAGATCACATCTTCTTGTGATGACAGTACCAGTAATGACTGTCCCCAAGGAATGCTGCTTTGTCTACCATATATCCTGCTCACTTTCCATGCCCAGTGCTTAAGCTCCCATTATTTCTATGAGATTCCAATAAGATTTCAATAAATACTATTTTTTACTTAGGATAGCCAGAGTTGATTTTCCTTGCTTATGACTGATTATCTTGACCTACCAGTCTGCTACTCCCTAAAAGGGTGAGTTACCATGACAGAGGACACAGGCATGTTTGTGATGCATTTCTTCACCCCTGTTAGAGAGAGAATATCAAAATCTGTAGGAGAGAAGAAAACTCAGCTTTCAAGTGTTTGGTTAATGGTGTAATCCAGGATAAGAACAGCACATACACATCAAAAGCTTACAGTTATCTGTGCTTACATATGTGGGCTTCCAGATTTCAAAGATTTTTTTAAAAAGACTAAAACTGATCTTTATATATTGATCCTGAGGTTTAGATGTACCTGAGGACACAGACCCATTCCAGAATAATAAGGAACTTGGATGTCTCAGAAAATGGGACTCAACTGCTGTGGAGCTTTGGGTATTCTCTGGACATTGAATGCATTCCTGATGACAGCTTGTTTACTTATCATTTGTCTCTTTCTTATAAAAGAGTACAAAACGTGCAAAAATGCTTTTGGTTTCTTTTTTTATAATTGTTTGCAAGCTGTCTAAATGGTAATTTACTGTATTTTATTTTCTGTTTGGAGATATTCCAGCTTCTTTAAAACATTTTCTACATTGTTCTTCATTTGTTATCTAATACTAGGAAACAACGCACATTCCCAAGCCTGCATTTCCATCACGTTAGAGACCACTAGAAGAGTGTATTTCCTAAAGACACAGGAAGGAATGGAGAGTAGGCGGTATGTGCTAAGAAACATGTTCCAGGGTATTTTTCACCCACTCACATGGGAGGGAAAGAAAAGCTGCATACCTCAGAAGCAGCTAGCACAGTTCTGTCTTGATCTACTCCACCTCCTTGCTTCAAAGTTCCACAACTGAGAAAATAAAGTTTAAAGTCTTTTTAATACAGATCATGGAAAGTCAGGTTATTTTCAAATGCAGTGGTGACATCTGGCCCCAGGGACCTTAGAGACAAACACTGCAGAGGACTTCATTCTTTGTTTTCCATATTTAGCATCCATCCTAAGGGGATGGATATAGTAAACTATGATTTAGGTCATTCCCACTCAGATGCCACTTGAGGTGAGCATTAGAGTTATTGTGTGAAAGGTGCTTTCACCTTTCTGGATATCAGGGGCAACAGTGAACTCACAGGATCTCTACCATGATTATTTAAAAAAAAATTAATATTAAAAGGGTATTTCTACCTTCTTGAGGTTAGCTTGTACTTTGGGATAACCAGGATCATTCCATGACCATCATGATTCATTTTTAACATTAGATACTTTAACTAGTCTGTGTGTCTGATTTTTTTTTGTATCCCTAGCTAAAAATTATAGTTATTATATATACTTCCACAGCTGGAATCACAGTCCCTGAAACATTCCACGAGGAAAAGCAATGCCTTTTCCTATATATAAAGAGTTTTTAAAATGCTGTCCATCTTAGCTATGACAAGGAAGACTGGCTTTCCAGGAAGATCACTTTTAGAACCAGTGCAGAAAAGTTACAACTGGAGGGACTATACTGATGAAAGAGAGAAAGAGAGAGAGAGAGAGGGAGAGACGGAGAGGGAGAGAGAGAGAAATGAGAGGGGGGGAGAGAGAGAGTGTTAGGTTTTCCTCTTATTCATTATAAATTTTATTAGCCCATCTAAGTAGGATAATCTAGGTGGTTTATCAGAATACTTCTTTACAAATGAAATATGACTAATCCCAATTTTGAAATAAGGTAGAAGTAGACATTGCTAGGATAGGGCCCTCAGAACCCAACAGGCAACTCCTCATCTTCCTCTTCCCAGATAATTCCTCAGGCTCAGGTTTCTAGAGCTCTGCAGAGAAAGCCTCCTGGGAGGTGTGACTTGAGAAGAGCCAACTATTTTCTGCCTCCTGGGACCCTACTAGACACCCTTCTCCCATTGGTATTTGCCATTTCCATATTGGAATCACTTTTGGGGGGGGTTAAGGCACTATTACTACTATGAATCCCTGTTAGAAAAACAAAAATATTATCTGAAAGCATCACCATATTTCAATTGAATCTGTCATTAAATGCTGAATGGGAACTTGTCCATGATGACACAGAGCTTGGATAAACCAGTTGCACCAGCATACCTGGGTGTAGGTGAGATGCCATTTTGGATTATGATTCTGGAAGGTGAGACACTGGACAGAGAGATGTCGATGTGGGGAGAGGCATGAGGAAACAGCTTAAACAGGGGATAGTGTCCAAAGCAGCAAATTCTGCAGCTATAATAGGTCATCCTGTGTAACTAAATGGCAAAGGAAGAATTGGGCATTTCTACTAGGGAAGAAATGTAAGACAACTGCCGTAAAGAGAGAAAGAAAGATGGTGACACATACACTAGGCTCTGACTGCATCATGATTTTTCACAGGACCAGCTGGCTATCATTTCCCAGTGCCCAATGGAATTAATGGACATTAGTGAATGAATTTGTCACTGATCCCTAAGTAGTATGATATTGTGTGTGTAATATAGGCAAACATGAATGAGAAAAAGCTCTCCTAAAAATGAAGGAGGTTGATTGGCATGCTATATAGTTAATCAAAAATTGCAACCCACAGATTTATTAGATTTGGGGCAGGAACACTTCTTTTGAATCCTGTTTTAATATTCTATCTTTATTCCTTAAAAACGGTTATCAAATTTGTTTTCTTGTATCTGCTTTTATGGATGACAAATGTTCCCAAATGTTAAGACCATGGAAAATGGCAACAAACTATCAATTCTTTATGTTAACAAGCACCACATTTACTCTAAAAGATTAAATGTGAAGAATAGGGGAGAAAAAAGCATCACCACACAGATGATTTAAATCATATAGTTTATAAAGATATAGAGAAACAGGGTTTGGTTAGGGTGCAAGCTGCCTGGATTTGAATTTAATTTAAAGATGGACAGTTTTTCTACCGGGTAGGCATTTTGTCTTCCTGAAGCCAGAATAGATTCCATCCAGATGCTTCATATTTTTGCCCTGAGAGCAAACATTACATGGAAACTGAGCTGAAGGAGCTGAACAAAGCAATCTTATAAAATTCTAAATTTGGGTGATTGCATCGTCGAAGGCCTAAACATACTAAGAGTCAAATCCAGCTTTTATTTTTATTGAGCATTTGCAACTAATTCCCACTGATCAAAGACAACTTAGTCTCCTTTTTTTCCACTATTTTTCTTTGTGGCAAATAAATAGTGTTCTGGAAGGATGGCATGGGAATCACTCTTCTTTCCAACAGCCACACAAATCCGCTGTTGCAAGGGGAAAGTAGAATGGGGAAAAGCAGTGCATTTTGGGAATTCATTAAGTGGCTGAATTCATTAAATGCTGGAAGGAGATAATTTAGACCTTTTTTGTTAACACAATAATTTGCAACTGTATAATTATCAGGGTTTGCTTTAGTCTGGGACAAAATCTGATATTTATACTTAAATGAAAATTACCTACCACTTATACTGACAAAAATATGAACTTCTTAGTTATGGTTATTAGTAAGATATAGGGTTACAGAATCCCCACTTTGCTTTTTCCTAATTAGGTTTTACACTCTGGAGGGGTGGGCAGAGGAAAGTACTGTGACCTAGAGTGGAGATGGGGCCTGTCTAAAGTATGCACCTCAAGAGGAAGCTTAAGCTGGAGGCTGGAGGCTGGATTCTACCCCTGGTCATCTCAGGGCTTTCATTTCTTTAACTGTAAATTAATGAAGACACTAGCACTGTGGTGAGCCCAGGGGCCGATTCATATATTTTGGGGTCTAGAACTTGTACAATTTGGGAGGCGATCTTTAAGAAAAAAAATACAAATAGTATGAATTCTAAGTTGGATATAAGGTATTGGAATGAGCCCCTGCAATGAAGATCTCTGATGCTTAAGCTTTACTAAAGATAAACCTACCTCTCTGTATGCTAATGTCACTAGGGGGAAGGAAAGATGATTCTCACAGGTTGCCCCCCAAATCCATAAAAAAGCTGCTATTTGTATTGACTGAGCCGCTTTTCATAGGGAGGTGGTAGGTGAGGTCTTTTCTAGAACCAGTGAGGGTAGAAGCAGAAGATGCCTACCTGCTGGCAACTGGGGCTGTTGATAGGACCTGATAAGGCATCTTCTGTTTTGTAAACACAATTACTCCTCGGTGCAAGTTCCCTAGGTGGGGGTGATTATGTGCTTTGAACTCTTATGTTTCAGAAAGTCATGAACTACATCATGCAATTCTCACAGCAGCCCTAGGAGTATTTTCAACCTCATTTTGTAGATGTGGAAACTGAGGTACCGAGAGCTTAAGTGATTTGATCAACATTGAGGGCCAGGGAAAGAACGTGAACTTCACCTTGGATCTGTCTAGCCCTGATGTCCATGCTTTGCTCACACACCCTTGCTGAAGAGTTCTTAGGGGGCTGCACCCTGCGGGAGTTTCTACAGGTGATTTGAGCTCTTGAGTGGCCTCATTGGCTAGCTGTTCAATCAGTCAAAGTGCCACCCCACCTCTTGGGACAATGTCCTTCCTTCTGATCTGATGCTAGTTGCGGGAATAAAAACATGTACTCTGCTTTGGGCTTAGGGAAGTCCTGACCCAGAAACATGTTAACAAGAAAGAATTTTGCATTCCTTGGGGCAGCAAATAGCCATAAAGTGGCTACAGTAACTTTCTTGTAGGAATACATTCTAGAGTATACTCTCATTGTGATACTGCTCATCGAGTCCATGGCATGGATTTCCAAATAGGCAAGATACCCTGAGTAATAATTATAAGTGCTGGGCCACACCAGACATGGATGATAGGTGGGAAGGAAGAGCTGTCTTGCTAGAAAAGAGATAGAAAAGATTCTGACCCAGAATAGAGCTCCTTTATAAAGAAATTCTCCATTTCCATAATTATTTTGCCTTTTCTTCTCTATTCTCCCCAGTTCCATTCCAGTATAATACACACACACACACATTGCACCCCCCATAGGTGGTAGTAAAATGTTAACTAGGATCCAGCAGCATTTGAATGCTTAAGTTTCTTAAGAGCCTGCTCAAACCCTTGGAAGAGACAACTTGGGATGTTCTCAACACAAGGAAATGAAAAATGTTTGAGGTGATGGATATCCCAATTACCCTGGTTTGATCATTACACATTGTATGCACTTATCAAAATATCATATGTACCTCACAAATATGTACAATTAGAGTGTGTCAATAGAAAAAAGCCTTGGGCAGGAATGGAGTTCTCTTTCTTACAGATTAATCTCTATAAATTTTATATTTAGAAATGTGATCCATTCTGCTTGAGACCAGTATGTATTTGTTATGCTCTGGATCCATGGTGATTGAATACATATTTCTTTTTTGAAACCATTAAGAACCACCATGGTTACTTCCCCCAAAGGTGGGACATTTCTAAAGGCAATTAAGTGGAGGCTTTTGAGGTGAAGGCTTATGTAAAAGGGAGTGGCTCTGGTTCCTTCCAAGCTTCCCAGCCTGGTAATCAAACCAAACTCACTCCCATTCTGTGACTGTACTTAGGAGCTCGGAAGCAATAACTGTGCTGGGCAGGCTTGGAATATATTGAAATAGGCCTGTCAAGTGTCAGTTTATACAGGAGGCAATGTAGTATGCACTGACATCATGTAATCAAAAGGAAAAAATTACACTGTGTGTCTTGCCTGAGAAAAATAGACTGCAACTTAGCAAGCTGTATTTCATGGTCCTGGAACAGAGCTGCAATTCTTTCCTTTATTTACTCATGGAGCACCTACTTAACCACATGGTGGTGGTTTACAAATAATCATAATGTGAGGCTGTTTGGTGTGTTTTTAAAGATATCAGCTCTGGTGGATCAGATAAAATTCAACCCATCTCAGCAGGTACTAACTTGTTGAAGAAAATCAGCTGTCAACAGGAAAGAAACTCAGAGGGATCACCAAGTTAATAATTCTTTTAGCAAGCTCTGAGAAATTTACTGCTTGCTTTTTTACTAAAATGCTGGGCAAATGCAGAAAGTCAGGCATCTTCCATCAATTGAGAATCAATTATGAAGCTGATTGGGGTGTTTGTTTTCTAAATTACCCAAACAGATTGAGATGCCTGGAATGGCAGAAACCTTAAGGTCTTCACTAAAGGAGCTTACAGGGTAGGGATAAGGGGGGAAAGTTTCTGAGCAGTCATGAGGGCTGAGACAGTCTGGACTCTCTTCTCTCTTTGGACTGCAGGCTGATCAGTCTCCCCTCCTGATCTGCCTCCTTGAACTCGTTAAGAACCACCATGGAACCATCCTCTGGTGGTTGCCATTGAATTTTTACCCAGGGCATTACCAGGGAAAGCTATTATAGAAATTCACTCCATGCCTTTGCCCTGCTCTTAACCTTCCGGCTCTTCTAGAAAAAGCTTGACTACATTATTATTAATTTCAGGTGTACAATGAATATGCCAAATGCATACTCTATGGGATGATGCTGATATTGTTTCTAAGTGTATTTTTCCTCCACCTTGGAATTCACAAGGCCTGAACATAAGCCCTCAATATTATCAGCTTGGTGTTAGATTGCCTAAGAGTCAGCATTTTCCTGGAAGGAATTTTAATAAACATACTCCCTGGGCCAGCACAAAGTGGTATTTTTGTACTATCAGATACATTTCATAAACTTGGGTTAATTGTGAAATATAGAATACCTACAAAAAATGGGTAAGACAATGCCATAGGTATTTTTCTTAGGTGATTCGGGAAGTTTATTGGAAAGAAGATTAAATAGAATTGTAATAAGTATACCAGCCAAGGACTATTTTGTATTTTGGTTTTGTCAGTGGAGGTTGGTGGGAAGGAGTGAAGGGTGGGGTGAGATGTAGGTTTGGCTTTGATGATTTGCTCTACGAATGTACATCAAGCCCTTTTCAAGTACAGTATTTCTCAATTTATGGAATACTTCATAAATCAGGATGGCAGGCTTTTCCTGTAGGAAAAGAACTAGACCCAAGTCACAGTCAAACACAAGTAGCCAGATAGGGCACTTTCTCCTTGCATAGTTCTCCTGGATAAAGCCCACTTATGTGGAAGGTTTATTAGGTCAAAGGGAAGTTACAGGAAACAGTAAGAAACAAGGTGGATATATTATGGTTCCAAAACTTTGCATTTAAAAAGCTAAATTGTAATGTTTGTTAGGGAGCAGCAATAATGTAGCATTTAAGAGCACACACTCTGGGGTCGGAGTGCTTGATTTAGAATCTAAGCTGTGTGCCATTGCATGATTGGTTTACTACCTAAGCCTTAGCTTTCTTAGCTGTCACATGGAGATAGTAATGAGCATTTCACATAAGGACTGTTACCTATAGGCAATCCATGTAAAATCTTAGCACAGTGGCTAGCTCATAGTAAGAACTCCATAAATGTAAGCTGCTGTTGCTTCTACTGCTACCACTACCCTGCCCAGCTACTCAGAGCCTTCCATATGCTAATGATGCTGTGAGCTTGTGCAAGAGACCTGTATAGTTCAGCCCCTCCAAAACTTGTTTAACCAGTAACTCTTATTCCATAGAATATCTGGTTGGATTCATGTTTTTTTTTTTTTTTGGTGTAATGTTTGGAAAACATTATGATAGACATATCCCCAAGAGACCCAGGTTCATCTTCTTAACACTTGATAGAGAAATTCCTCTCACTTCTCTCTACTTACTCCAACTCTGTTCATTCTAATCAGCTCAACTCCAGCCCCTTCTCCAAGATCTGACCTTGACCTCCCCAGCTAGTGCTTGGCTTCTTTTTCTCAATTCGGCTGGCCCGTGTCCCTTGCGTTGTATTGTCACTTTGACTTTTTGTTGTGGTGTCCTCATTGTTTTGATTGATTGTTTGATATTTTGTCACAATGAACTTCGATTTTATTTTACATGGAAAGCCTTTAGCTTAACAACCCTTCATTGACTATTATTAGGTACACTGTGCTCCCTTCAAGACCTAATACAATATAGGTTCCCTAAACATTTGAAGGCTTCAACTGGATCTTGATTTCCCATTCATGTAAGTCTGAAGCTCACTCATCACCCTCCCCAACTTCAAGAGCTGGTGGTGTTAGTCTTTAGTCCAGTTGTAGTAAATTACCCCTCCTTCTGATGTCTTTCCTAACCTATAGGACAATATCTACTATACAACAGCCTGGATTTGATGAGGATACTGTATTTCCCTTTTCATTACATTTCTTTTCTCTGAAGTCAATGTTTCATTCTGTTTCTTGGTAATGTATGTTTCTTTCTTTTTAACAAAGATTAATTTTTCTTACTGTAGTGTGAAACTTGGATTTAATATTTTATTGACCATTATCTGATCTATTATGCCTAAAAATTGTGTCTGTTGGTGGAGAGTTAGTTACAAAAAAAGATGTGATACAGTTCGTTGAAGAGATTCAGAGTACAGGCTCTGGAGTTAAGATAATCCAGCTTTTACTTCATCATTTGCTAGTTATGTGATATTGGTCAAGTTACTTAAACTCTTTCTGCTGAACTTTTCCCATACTTAAAATAGATCCCCTCATAGGGTTGCTGTTAATATTAAGATAATGAAAGTATATCTTTTAGCAAAGTGCTTGCACCCAATAAAGCTCATAGACATTGCCCGTAATTAAGCCCCAGTTTCTGCTTTCTTGAATACTGCCATCCGGAGCAGAAGCAGAGGGGGCTTTTTGAAAGAGAAAGGAATTGAGCAAGAAGTAGCAGGCTGCATAAGCGGAAGTTTGGAAAGACGATTCCACTGAGGGCACAGTGGGAGATGAGGTTGGCACAGTACATAGTGGAAGGTTTTGAATTCCACATTGTGGAATTCTGTAGGCAACAGGGAGTCGCTGAACATTTTGAGACAAAATAGTAACAGGTTCATTTCTGTGTGCCAGGAAGCTGACTTCAGGACTAGTAAGGAGGAAGAATGGGAGTAGGAAGACAATTTCAGCAGAGAGTCCAATTAGGAGATTAAATTCTACTATTCATTTTTTTTTTCTGTTTCTATTTCACCTGGTTCAGTTTCGTTTTACATAATAGGAGTTTTTCATGCAACTTCCATTGATAATTGTTGACGAGACTCTCCTTGGACTTTTTAATCTTCCTCTATCAGACTAGGCCTATTTGGTTCGCCTCACCCTCAGGAATGCATTCAGGAACAAAATAGATCCTACATTTTATGTTTTATTTATAAGCTTTAACTCCCATAATTGCTGACCACTACTATGATATGGCTTTAGAGTTTCTCTATCTCTCCTTTTGCTTCCAGTTTGTGCTAGATGTTTTCAGTGTTCATTTCCAAAGGTGAGTGCTTTATTTATACTCAAAAAGAAAAAAAAATAAGAAGAAAGATTTAGATACCTGTCAGCCTCTTGGTTACCATAGGTGCAAAACCTCAGGGAAACAGAGCTGACCATTCTGTCCTAAAATCTTCTGAAGCAGTAACCCTATTTGCACAGGCTGCGGTTGCATGATGCAAACTTTCAATTCAGTTAGACGCACAGCAGTGTCTACTGATGACCTTTCAGTTGCTTGTCAGCACCTTCCTATTAAACTCTCGCTCTGCTTAAAATAGAGCTCCAATGCCGCTGGGTACCTCACTTTTGAAAAACAAACTAAATCATCAGATAAGACCATGGGGACTGGGGCTTTATCTAATGCTACACACTCTTTTTAAAATTGATTCACTTTTCTGCCAACCCAATATGTCCATGAAATAGCCTAGCTGCTACTACAAGAACAATTACTATTCTGCCTGAGGTGATTCGTATGGTCTCAAGGCCCTGCAAACATCCATTTATACTGAGATGGATTGTAGATAAAGCAGACATGAGCTGGCACTTCAGGCAGACACTGATTGTCAGACATGCCACATTGTGACAGCTGGAGAACTGCCCCATGGCCTGATGGGAGAACACACTGCCGAGTTTCCACAGACCAATATGCACGGGCTCAATTTCGTCCAAAGACCAGTACCACAAAGCTCCAAAAGCATTCAAATCTGAGTTGTCCAAATTTTCAAACTGACAGACCTGAAGTCTGTAAGCTAACACGGAAGTCCCCAGGGAAACTTCAATTCACTTGTGCTGTATCTTTTCCTATAATTTAATGCCAAGTTGCAATTAGATATAATTCAAGATATACATAATTGCAATTCATTCAGAAGAGATTTTTTGAGAGGTTCAAAATGAGAATACGTGCATATTCTTTACAAGTTTCATTGAAACAAAGTAGATTTTATATATATATATATATACATATATATATATATAATCCTGCAGTAATCAATTTATCCAAAACAAAATGTACTGTTAATTTTTGTAGAAATATACATACTAATATATTGTTGAACTAATTTATTGTTGTTGTCATTAGCTGAAAGTGGAAATACGATTTCTGCAGCTGTTTTGTACTTTCTGTATAAAATTCCAGCCAATGTTTGGCCTTAAAAGACAAAATAAGCCTTTATAAGTCTGAACTAGATATACTTGTATTGTATAGTTACAAATTAGTTCCCAGTGATCCATGAGGCTATCTTGGGTCAGCGTGAAAGCTCCCTGAGGGGCACTGTAATACATTTCCTATTTTCCTAGCAGGGAAATAAGTATTAACATTGGGAGCCACGAGAACAGAAATGTCTATATTTTTAAGAAAAAAATAGACACAGGAAATTTCAATCCTATGGTAATAATGAGTCGCAACAAAATTGCCTTCCATTTTTTTCCAGACTCATTGAAGGATATGTACATGAGATAACTGGATTAACCACTCCAAACATGAAAGACAAAGGTGGATATTGGTCAATCAAAATGTTTCTTTTGTTTATTAGTCAACTTCATTACTTCAGTGAAATAAAGACTAATGTTCATTGTTTAAATTGAATTCCAATTCAGTCAGAATTATCAACCAAATAAGCTTGTATTTTCATATACAAATCATAAAAATAAAGAATTGTGTTTTGTATTTAGGGGCTCAAATATAAAAGACAAGAACAAAATTACATCAAGCTTAATTTTTGACTTTGATTTCAGGGAGTCTTACAGATCCCTCTTTTTCACAAAATGTAGAATAACAAGTGAGTTTATCATAGTTCAATGATTCCAGAGCAGCAAATACTCAGTCTTTCCAAACCACTCTGTTCCGAGATTACCTGGAGCCTTGACACTGCCACTGAGGGACTTCTGAGGTCTTGAGAGAGCGGAGGGCCCACTGCCATGGCAAAAAACCAAGTCAGTTGAATGAGATGATTCATTTCTTCCTGAAAAGATTTTCTGTGGCACTTGGGGAATTCTCAGTCTATTCTGGGTCTGAGACTTCCAGGTGTCTAAGGAACTTCTGGTGACTTGGTAAGGGCCATGGGACCCTACTACCAAATGCCACTGGGAAGTACCCCTGTGTTTGGTTGACATCAGTCTGGAATTCAACAGCCTGCTCTAATTTTAGCATTGAAAGCTGGCCAAATAAGAACGTTAGTATTAGGTTACTAAGTATGAAATGTCAGATTTCCTTAAGTGCTAAGTTTGACAGTTGATACGTCTGACATTTCACTTTGACATGTCTTTTTTAAATTTTTATCGGGAAGGTACATCCTCAAACTTTCAAATGGAAATTTGGCTTGTGATTATCTTACAAATTTTTTAGAACAATTTTTGTGAAACCGTAGGTAAGTAAAAAATCTACATTATTTTTGAATATGAGTTCTGTGGTGGAATCAATGCAGTGCAGACAGCTCGAAATATCAGTGTCTGGGAATGATGTGGCTAATGAACGCACAGTATGTCCATGGTTTGAGAAGTTCCATTCTGGTGATATTAATCTTGAAAATGAACCATGTGGATGACCTGAGACCAAAGCGGATAATGATGAGCTGAAAGCTATAGTGGAGGCGAATCCATCTCAACCTACCCATGAATGAGCAGCAAGGTTTGGCCTTACCATTCCAACAATATTGGACCATTTGAAACAAATTGGCAAGGTAAAGAAGCTGGACAGATGGGTACTGCATAAGTTAAATGAGTGTCAGCAGAGAAATAGTCTCGAAGCTTGCCTTTCTTTGCTGTCATGATATAAAGGCAAACCATTTCTACACCATATTGTTACGTGTGATGAAAATGGATTCTTTCTGACAATTGCAAGTGTTCAGCACAATAGTTAAAGAAATGCTGAAACACAGTCCAAAACTGAATATTCATCAAAAAAAGCTAATGGTGTCTATTTGGTGGTCCAGTGCTGGTATTATACACTACAGCTTTGTGAAACCTGGTCAATTGGTTACAGTGGATGTCTACTGCAACCAGTTGGATGAATGATGAGGATGCTTGTCATTAAGCAGCTGAGATTGGTCAACAGAGATAGGCCAGTTCTCCTGTAAGACCACATATAGCAAAAAACAATGCAGCTAAAACTACAGAGGCTGGACTTGGAAATTCTCTGTCATCCACTGTATTCACCAGACCTTGCACCAACTGCCTACCCCTTCTTCCAGGCTTTGGACCACTTCTTGCAAGAAAATATTCAATTCTCAACAAGCTGTGGAAAAACCTTTTGCAATTTCATTGCCACTCGCTCTTCAGGCTTCTTCACTGTTGGCATAAACAAGCTACTATTAAGATGGCAAAACTGTGTCAATACTTTAGGCACATAGTTTGATCAATTGTACTGCTTCATGTTTGAGATATAATAAACTACACTTTTGATTTGAAATCAAACATTTCATATTCAATGACCTATGTTAAGAATAAGGACCGTTTCTTGACTACATTTTGAATTTTAGCTTCTGTCAAGAATTAGATACTGAATAGGAATTAACCTCTCCCTTGCCCATTGTCTTAGTCAGTTAGGGCTGCTATAACAAATTACTTGACACTGGGTAGTTTAAACTATAAACACTTATTTCTCAAAGTTCTGGAGGCTGGAAGTTGGAGATCAGGGTGCCAGCATTGCTGGGTTCTGGGTGAGGGTTCTCCTCCTCATTCACAGATGGTTGTCTTTTCTTTGCATCCTCACGAACTTTAGGAAGATCTCATGTCTCTTACTCCCTTATAAGATAAGACATTAATCTCATAGTGAGGGCTCCACCCTCAAGACCTAAATACCTCCCAAATATCCCACCTCCTAATATCATCACATTGAGGTTAAGATTTCAACATATAAATTTTGGAGGAACACAAACATTTGGTCTATATCACCTATAATTCAAGAGCACGTTGTTCATACAATTTGTGAACTACTAAATGCAATCTGCCTTTGTGAGTTTAGAAACACAGAATTGACCACATAATTATTCTTCAAACCTTCAATATCCCTTGGCTTGGTATTTAATAACTTCCTAGTCTGGCCCAGTCCTGCATGTCTACCATTTCCTTTCACTTTTGCCAGCACACTCCACTTCTTAGCCATATCAAGTTACTTGCAGTTTCCAACCATGACATTATGTTATGACTTTGCTTGCACTGTTTCCTGTGCCCTCTGCTACTGTCCAGCTTGTGACTGATGTTCATCTTTTAGGGTCCATCACAAATGTTAGCCACTCCCATACACACTTTCTCAATTCCCTCAGAAAGAAATAATGACACCTCTTAGCTTTGTTTCTTTAGTACTTTAGACTTCTTTTATGGAAGTACTTACCATATTATAGCTAGTGAGATAGTATGGCTTATTGTTCCCTGTGTTAAAGCTTGTATGTTTTGAGATCTGATAACTTATCCCTGGGTAAGAGAAAATTGAGGCACAGAGGAAGATGGGAACTAGTGGCTAAAGTCTTCTATGAATGAAGAGAGGGACCTGGACGTTGGTTGATAACCACAGTGATTAGAGGACAAAGGAGGTGTATTTGTATGATGTGAGATCTGAGAGAGCAGCAGTATTGATTGAGTGGTGTTTACAGGATGTCGGGGGCAGTGCTGGATTACAAGCAGTAAAAAGAATCAGCAGAGATGTCCTGACACATGTGTGTGAAAATTAAGAACCTCCCCTCTGTGAGCTGACTTCAAAATAGTACTCACAGGACAAATGGGTCTCAGTTAAGACAAGAAGTGAGGAGGACATTCTGAGAAAGGGTGGAGGGTATAGAGCAGTTTACAGCTGATCAGGTGGAAATTCTAGGGACAATGGAAAGATTTGAGAGAGGGAGATCAAAGGAGAGGGAGTACAAAACAGGATGAAGGTAGAGCCTGTGGGGGGGTGTTGAATTTTTAATGGTAGGCAAGAGGATAGCGATGTGAGTATAACATATTGGTCTTGATGGCCTCTGCTGTGTGACTGGACAACTTAATTACCATAGTCCCAAATGCTTTGGTGTGGCAGCTCACAGGACTGGAACACCCTGAGACTTCCCAGACACTGAGGATGCATGTGGACTAGGTCTCACTCTTAGCTCTGTCTCTGGGGAGTGCACCCATGCAGCACATAGACCGACCTCACCAGAATTCTATTTCTCTGCATTTGATACAAGAAGATTAGGTTCAATAATCTCAGAGATTGATTCTAGTTAATATTCCCTGAAAAGTTTTGTTTACCTGTTCATGGAGTTTAGGCAATTCATATTTCTTGAGTTATTTTGCCAGTCTGACGAGGGCTACTTCCCAAAGATTAAAATGAGAACATGTCATTTTATGCTTTCATGTAAGTAGAATTTATTAAGCACCTACTCTGTGTCCCACATGGAAGGATTAGAAAGGAAATGAATAAATCTGTGCTCTCTGAGACTTGGGGGAAGTGACATATGCTTGGGAATAAGTGACATCTATTGAAGTGATGCACCTTCATGCAAACTTTTAAAATGAAACCCTCCATCCATTGTAGTGAATAGAATGGTGGCTACTAGAGATTGGTAAGGGTGGTGCGAAGGGGTAATGAAGAGATGTTGGTGAAGGGGTAATTGTGTTTAATAGAAGGAAGAAGTTCTGATGTTCAGCGATACAATGGGGCAGCTATAGCTGACAATAGTTTATTGTATTTCAGAATAGCTAGAAGTTTTCAAATGCTTCCAACATAAAGCAATGATGAATGCTCCAGGTGAATCATGTCCCAGTTACCCTGATTTGATCATTGTATGTTGTGTGCTTGTATCAAGATGTGACATGTACTCCATGAATATGTACAATTATTATGTATCAATAAAAAAATTTTTAAAAAAATGAAACCCTCCATCCCTACCCTTAGTCACTCACTGCTTAGGCCAATGCCCTCACATTTACCATTTTTATTGGACCCACAATATCTTATAATTCATGTCCTTATTTCTTCAGTGCTTGAATATTCTAGTGCTAGAGTGAATTTTAAAGTATCTTGGCCTCAACAAAATATAGTTTTATCAGTGCCAGAGATGGAGCTGGTAAAATTCATATATAGTGCCCTCTTCTCTTTTGCTTTGACTAGTTTATTTTCTCCTGAGAAACTTGAGGGGTAAGAAGTGAGAAGAATTTCTGGGCCCCTGTTCAGAGGAAAGGGAAAATATCCATGTACCTTTGAGATGATTGATCCTAAGACAGTTGCTCTGGTGGCCAGGCATCTTCTTAGTATGAAATCATAGCAAAGATCCCCTCAACAGGGGTCAGGAGACTTTTAAGTTTGGCTCAGACATTAATTCTTTGCATGACCTATGGAAAGACATTTCTTGTCACCGAGGCCTCCACCTATGGAGAATGAGGGATTTGAATTAGGAGATCTAAATCCCCTTTCAATTTGAACTTCTGTGATTCTAAAAGTTCACTTTTGATGCTGTGTAGGAAACTGGTTGAATATTAGGTGTTTGAATGACTTGCTGTTCTGAGGACTACTAACATATTGGATCATTCCATTCAAATTAAAAATGGTATTTTTTAAGCGTAAAATTTTGTTCAGACATTTTTCAGAATTAGTTTTTCTTCTATGTCCAAACACAAGTGTCTGGAAATGAAGAGAGCTGAGAAAGGGAACAAGCGACAGAATTGAACAATACTGATAATTTGTGTGTAAGGTTGTTTTGTTGAAAGCACATCCTCAAGGCCCTGGAAACCTGAGGAGGAAAGTATTATATGTGTTTCAGAACTGGCTACAGATGAATTCAGCACAGGCTGGCTACGGGGAGGTATGTGTCAGCATTTGTTATCTTGGAGTGTCTCGTCCCGAGTGCCCTCGATCCCCTCTGGTCTGCCACGTCCCTCAGGCCACCAGTCAGACATCTCTGATTAGGAAAGCACTGCCAAGAACGTGACCGTATATTTCGGTCACAAAGAAAGAGGCTGCGCTGCAATCTGGCAATTTCTAATGAATGGTTGCTTTTATTTAGCCATTTTGTAGTCTCATCTGTTTTTATAGTCATTTGTCTGAACCATTTCTAGATGAATGGTGATGAAATTAGTTAACTGTCCAGAGCCCTCATTTCTTTATCAGGTGTGTTTCATTGACTTCTGGGTTGCAGCGAGACTTTTATGGGATAACATTTATGAGAACATATTTTAAACTGTTAAACACAATGCACATGTTGGTTATTACATCTGGTTGGACAAGGAATGGCCAATAAAGTTATTTTTCCTTCCCAAACCCCCAAAGACAATCAGATTTTTTGGTCACCACTGTTTTGTGAAGTATAATCTGCTCCATCTACTTCTAGTAAACTTGCCAATTCGGTAGTTTTGGATCAGATCTACCAAATTTTCTGCAAATCCATTCCGAGCAGGACTGTGTTATTGTTGGAACTCCAGATCTTTAATTGATGTTTGTAGCTGCCAAGACTTTACCACAATTGAAGAAATAACCATGCAAGTCAGACTTACACCTGAATTTCTTTACGTTTGTTCATTTAAATTTGATCCTTGAAGTATTTGTTTTACTCATTATGCTGCCCAATTTGCCTAAAATAAATCAGGAATCAGTCAGCACTCAAATCCTGGGGTAACTGGAGTTTTTGGCATCAGCAAAACACTCCTCCATTTGGCAGAAACAGGTTAATGCAGGGAACTGCTGCCCTGCTTATTAGAGTGGAATGCCACTTTAGTGGAGGTCTTAAGTGATACCCAAACTTAGATTACACAACAAAAAAGACTGTAAGGATATTTTGAAACAAGCAAGTACTGTGGTTTTGTAAGGAGAATATGCACAGGATTGGCTGAATCCTGTGGTTTTCATCCAGATATCTGGGCACCATATTGATATTGGGTGCAATGTTATTAAACAGCAGTGTCTTGTGCTACTTCCTGCAAGGGGTCTATCACCTAGAGTTTTACCGGAATTGCCAGAAAGCACAATGTTCCTGCCAAATGGAGGAGTGTTTTAAGGTCAGATAAAAGAGGGAGCAGCTCTTCGTGGAGTAGGGATTTAAACTCTGTTTCCTGATACGTAGCCCCCGCCCCAGCTTTCCACTGTGTAGGGAATGCTGAACCCCCAGCCTCCATGACGAGTGGTACAATCCCTCAGATGATCTGACCCAGAGAGCTGAGCCTCACATATCTGCAATGAGCCGGGCATATTCAAGGCAATTAAGAGGTTCTGCAAAAACCCACTGAGGCAAAATCATTTTTTAAAGATTGGTTTGAGACATGTGGCATCAAAGTAATAGATTGCCCAAAGGAAAAAGCAGCAGGTCGCAAAGCAAAATACACAGGCTCTGGAGAGATGGGCTGGCGATAGGGTCCACTAAGACCAGTGTAGGGGGACTGGAGATTCATAGCTCAATCACTGGATACTCTTGAAGTAATTATGTAGAATCTTATTTATTTTCTATTGGGTGTGAGTTTTCCCATTATCCACAAAAACTTTTGATGTCTTCATAAAGACCAAGTTAAAGAACCCCAGCCAGTGTTAGTAAAAAAGAAATATCTTCCCCAAGATCCTATCCTTTAGAGCCAAGAGCTTTGTGAATAAGGTTGGCAAAGCCAAATAAGCAGCCCCCTTAGAGAACTCTGTCTTAATGAGGTTTGCAGAAATATGGACAGAACAGAGGTTAGCAAACTATGGCCCATGGGCCAAGTTTGCTTTAAACAAAGTTTTACTGGAATATAGCTGTACTCATTTATTTATGTATAGTTTATGGCTACCTTTGTGCTACAATGGCAGAGTTGAGTAATTGCAACAGAAACTTTATGACTCACAAAGCTGAAAATATTTCTATTTGGCCTTTATAGAAAAAGTTTGCTTTTCTATAAAGAAAAGCATAGACTAATCAAAATATCACTTGGCATAAAGCAGGAGCCAGGCACCTATAATTAGAAACATAGACATTTAAGTATTTATTTTTTTTGTTCATTTGCAAACATTTATTGAGCACCTACTATGTGCCAGTTACTATATTGGGATGCTTAACTAAACAAAAAATTAGTCAAAAAATTCCTGCCTTCATGGAGTTCACTATCTAGTGGTGAGAAACAGACCATAAACAACAATAACCTTCTCTTTGAGAAGGTGGCATCTGAGCAAAGATGTGAAGGGTGAGGGAGTGAGCTCCTTGGATTTGGGGGAAGAGTATTTCAGGCTAGGGAACAGCAAGGGAGAAGGATCTTAGTAACCTACACAGGGTCCCACCATAGCCATCAGTTCAGCACCACAGGTTGGTTTTCAAGCTGCAAGCAAATAATCTTAGAAGGTTTTTTCCCCCCACCAAATTCCAACCACTCCTGCAGATTTTCCAATTCCATTCAATTCTCATAGATTTTGATCTAGTAAATCTGGGGTGGGGACTGGAAATTTGTATTTTGTGAAATGGGAGGGTATTTCAGGTTTTCCAGGTGCCTTTGTTTGGGAACCACTAATTTAAATCAAAATAAGAATGCCCTCCACATATGCTGAGTGTCATTCAGTATCTGCTTAAACACTTCTAGTAATGGGAAGCTATTAACTCTTTTAGAGAGTTCACTCTATAAAATATTTATAACATTTAATTAATTTATTCATTTATTCAACAAAAAGTGTGTAGCCTTCTTACTGTGAATTAGGTACTGAAAATGCAGGAACACTGTTCTGTACCTTCATTGTTTTTTATTTGTTTGTGATTGCAAAACGTGATTGCATGTTTTCATTTTAGACAGATTGGAAAAAAACTGTAAAACACATATAAGGAAAAATTTTCTCTTCATTTTACAGATAGCAATGGTATTTCGGCTTATTTCATGTATTTTTCTATCTTTCTACATTTAAAAGGTCGGGATCTCTTTTTTAACTAATAATATATTATGAATGTCTGTTTTTACAAAATATTTTTCTACTATGTGCTTTTTAAATAACAGCACTGTGTTCCATTTTACATATGTTATACACACACACACAAACACATATAATGGCTATTTAGGTTATTTCAAACTAATCTACTATAAACAATGATGCAATTAATTTTCTTATAAACTTTTCCTAGCATTTCTAAGCATTCAGGTAAATATTTATAAGTGAAATAACTGGATTAAAGAATATAGGCTTTTAACTCTTTTAAAATATATTGCCAAATTGCCTCTCCAGAAAAAGCTCCAATTTCCATCCCCATTTTAATTATATGAAAATATTTATGTCTTCATACCCTTGGCAATTACGGTATTTCATTCTTTTGATTAAAAAAGCTATAATTACTGAACTGTTCTTTCTTGAACTGAACTGAGCTGAAATTTGCTTATTCAAATCTTCACCCTATTGGTCTCTTATAAAAGGGACCCCAGAAAACTCCCTCACCCCTTCTGCCACGTGAGAACATGGCAAGAAGATAATGGTCTATGAACCAGGAAGCAGGCCCTCACCAGACACGGAATTTGTGGGTGACTTAATCTTGAGTTTCCCAGCCACAAGAATTGTGAGAAATAAATTGTCGTTTCTAAGCCACTCAGTGTATGGTCGCTTGTTATAGTAATCCAAAAGGACTACAACAAGCAGTAAACCGAGGACTGTCGATGAATAATACTGCCTTCTTTGTTTTGAACATGATACTTTTACTGGTGTGGGTTAAGCAGGCATTAGCTTTTCTTGGCAATCTTGTCACACCATTGGCTCACGAAGAGATTGATATCAACCAAAATTCCCAAGCATTTTATAAACAATCTCGTAGTGATATCAGGTATTATCTGCACTCCACTGTTGCAGTTGTTTTCTGAGGCTCATGTGCACAACTTCAATAGGAATCAATGCAATCTTTAATTCTAGCTTGTCAAGTTCTTTTTGGAAACGGATTTCATCACCAGATGTGTATCTTATACAAACTTGATAAGGATATCTCTTGACTTGTAGTAATTAAGCTAAATACTGGATGATGCCTATTGCAGATTTCTGCTGCACCCTATTAGTCTGTTACTGATCTGTTATAAACAGAATTTAGGTGCCATGCTTACTTAGTCCAACCATGCTACTTGCAGCATCATGTGTACCTGTGCTTGTGTGTTCCTGTTGCCAAGGATACAGAAGGAAACTTTGTAAAACATACCATAAACAAAATATTTTAAACTTGAAGATATAAAAATATATTCTTTGTGTAGCATTTTCCTGACCTCATTGCCTATGATTTCTTTCTTTTTTTTTTTTAAATAAAAATTAGTTTGGCAGGATCAGTTGATTGTTAATGTTCCTTCCTTGGTTTCAGTTTTATTCCAGAATATAGCTAGGGTCAACATCAAGCTCAGCTGTATGTAGCTTCTAGTTTCTAATTTTATTTCTCTATTTTGAAACGTATCTTATTTACTGAGACAGCTTGCTTTAATATTAATAGTAAAACAATGATGTTTTAATAAATTGGCCTTGTGTATAATTTATTTGGGTCTGATGACTTCTATTCATTTAAGAGATCTTATTTACTATCTTCCAGTATCTTCAACTACAGTTCCTTGGTAATTGTGCTTGTTATCTACATATTCCAGTTTGAAAATTATTATGGTAGATGTATATGATAGAGAAGATGGTTTTAAACAGAAATAAAGTACTCATGCTTTTGTATTATTTTTAATAATGTGTTATTTGTCTCAATTTGTGGATTTAAGCCTTCCTCAATCTTAATATTATCAACATAATTTTAATGACCCAATGCATTATTCTTGGCACTTTTGCTACATCTGTATTTTAACTCTGATTTCACCTTCATATATGAATTCAATTGCCTTTATCATAGCTGATCTATACATTTCAAATAATTCAGATTACTGCAAAAATAGTTTGGCTTTGGTGGTATTTAATGTGAACAGATCAGTAGTAGCACTGGCTTACTTCCTCACATGTGTGCTGCTTTTAAGTTTTCAAAGCATTTTGTACGTTTTCATCTTAAAAACTAGACCTAGTCCTAAGATTAGATTTGATCATAAGTCTAAGTTACTTCCTGCCCCATGCATGCAATGTGAGGTGACGACGAGTTAGGCAGAGATAACTTCATTTTCTTAAGAGCAAGATAATATATGTGTGTGTGCATATATAAATACACACACATGTATATATGTATGTAGGTGTGTGTACATATACACACATACGTATATATATATATGAGGGGTATATGTATATGTGTATGTATGTGTGTATACCCACATTCTGTACTTTTTATTTGGGGGTTCCCACACCCATAGTTTCTACACAGTATAAAATAAATATAGAACAAAACAAGTTGATGTCTAACTAAATGTAGAAAAAGGAAGTTTAACCATTTCATTGTCAGGATCATCTTAAAATAAAACAAGAATGTAATATTAGATAATAATCTTTTTCTAGGGTGGCCAACCATCCCCGTTTTGCCTGAGACTGGGGGGGTTTCCAACATGCAGAACTTTCACTAAACTTGGAAACTCCAAAGCAAACTGGGGCAATTTGGTCATCTTACCTTTTTCCTAATTCTCCCCAGATGACATCTCTCCCCGCTTTCTTTTTAAACCTAAAAGTGTTAACTACTTTCCACTTCTAACATGACCAGTTTTTTTTTTTTTTTTGGCCAATTTTATTTTTTCTGGCTTCTGGATACTGTTTTTGCTTGGTTTATTGACTATTATTTCCTTCTTAAATCTACCCTCCCTTCTTTCTCTGTCTCTGTCTTTGTCTGTCTCTCTCCCTTGACCACATCTCTTGCTTGCTTTCTTCCCTATGAGAGAGCAGCTAGGGCCACCCAGTGTCCCTAATGTTCTCATTTCAACGTTTCGTTTATCACCATGAAAGGATCATTAATAACTCTAGACAATTTGCATCTCATTTTCATTGGGAAATTCATCTTATCTCTATATCAATGGCCTGTATGTTTGCGATTTGGACTCCAAATTGAAGCAGATAAGTTTTATGACAGGCTTTTAAAGACCTGACGTAACCAGCACAACAAAGCTTTTTGGGATTAGCAACATGATCTTGCTGCTTACATCCCCAGCTGCTAACAAAATGAACGATCCTTCATTACAGAGCCCAGGTTCACAGGGATCCAGTTATATTCATGTTGACTTCATCCATTCCTACTTGTCATTGTATATAATGATCCAGGGTTGCAAATTGGAGGATTGTGTGCCAAAGGGCATCCACAAGATGATTATATCACGTGATATTTACCAACTGGAAGAGACATTTGAAATAATCATGTATAACTTAATTCAGTTTTCACTTGCAGAAATCAAGATCCAGTGGGATTTAAAAAGTTTCCTAATATCACAGATTCAGCTACTGGCAGAATTGGGGTCTCCATCACTCAGACCCACAGCCTCGTTCTCCACTCTACACTGTTAATGCAGCTGGTGGGGAGGAGACAAAATAATAAAGTTAGTTCATGATCCAGCCTCCTGATAGCCATCTCTGGTGGAAACAGGCTTGAAACAAGTTTGTAAAGTACTGTATCTCCCTCCTCTTATGAGGGCACTCATCCTCTCTGGCCTCCTTGCAGTCTGAGAAATTTACAAGTGATCAACATTGGGGTCACTGGCTTTCACATGTTTATGCTTGCGCATGATTGCTCAGAGTTGGCTTCTAATTCATGCCTTACTCCTCTCTTCTTCATTCTCTCAACCACATATTTTAAATTTCTGGAACTCCCACCTCATCTAGGCTTAATGAGTGCCTAGAACATTTACCTAATTGGTCAATGCCAAGCAGAAGACAGTTGTTGTGGGAGCCATCACCCTGAAATAAGTAGGAATACCTCCCTGAATGCCTCTAACTTTATTCCTGGCTTCCAGCCTTGCTCACCATGTCACTTATAATCTCTGTTTGGTACAAAGCCTCTACATAACCAGTAATCACTGGTATTGTTGAACACAACATGCTTTTAAAGTTTAACTCATGCAAGGTTTGCATTTTTTTCATGTTTTGTTTTTAATCCATAGAAAATGACATTTCTTTTTTAAAATAGTCATTGAATAAAACTTATACCCCAGAGCCTTATTAGCAAGATGACACTGTAATGGTAATTGGCTTATTTTTAAATTAACTTTTTATTTTGGAATAAATATACAATTATAAAAAGGTAAAAAAAAAAAAAAAGGACAGAGAGTGCTGCAACACTTTCATCCCATTTCCCCTAATGTGAACATCTTATATAACCATGGTGCATTTGTCAAAACTAAGGAATGAACATTGGTACGTTACTACTAACTAAACTGCAGACTTTATTTGTATTTCACCAGTTTTCTGCTGACATCCTGTATCTGTTGCAGGGTCCAATCTATGGTACAGATTGCATTCAGTCATCATCACTATCATCACAAAGCTGTTCTCTGTCAACCTGTGACAGTTTTGAAGTCTTCCCTTAATTTTCATGATCTTGACAGTTTTGAAGAACACTGACCAAGTATTTTATAGAATGCCCCTTGCTTACTCTGTTTGGGTTGCTATAATAGAAGATCATAGAGTGAGTGACTTAAACAACAAACATTTATTTCTCACAGTGCTGGAGGCTGGGAAGTCCAAGATCAAGGTGTCAGCAGATTTAGTGTCTGGGGAGGGCTTGCTTTCTGGTTTACAGACGGCTGTCTTCTCCTTGTGTCCTCACGTGGCTGAGAGAAAAATGATCTCTCTAGTCTCCCTTCTTACTAGGGCTCCCATTCATGAGGGCTCCACCCTTCTGACCTAATGCTGCTGTCCCCAATCCCCAGGTTGCAGACTGGTACTTGCCTGTGTCCTATTAGGACCTGGCCACATAGCAGGAGGTGGGCAGCGGGTGGGCTAGTGAAGTTTCATCTGTATTTACAGCTGCTTCTCATCGCTGGCATCACCACATAAGCTCCGCCTCCTGTCAGATCAGCCATGGCAGTAGATGCTCACAGGAGCATGAACCCTGCTGTAAAGTGTGTATGCGAGGGATCTAGGTTGTGCCCTCCTTATGAGAATCTAATGCCTGATGATCTGAGGTGGAGCTGAGGTAGTGATGCTAACGCTGGGGAATGGCTGCAAATACAGATTATCATTAGCAGAGAGGTTTGACTGCACAATAAATGTAAAGCCCTTGAATCATCCCCATACCGTCTCCCCATTCCTGGTCCATGGAAAAATTGTCTTCCATGAAACCAGTCTCTGGCACCAAAAAGGTTGGGGATCGCTGACCTAATGAACCCCCAAAGATCCTACCACCTAATACTGTCACATTGGGGGTAAGGATTTCAACATATAAATTTTGTAGGGACACAAATATTTAGTCCATAGCATCTCTTAATTTGCGTTTACCTGATATTTTTCTCATGATCAGATGGGATTGAAATTTAGGGGAAAATATCATGGAGGTGAAGGGTCTTTCTCATCACATGATATTAGAGAGTGCATGATATCAACATGATTTATCCCTGGTGATGTTAAGCTTAATCACTTGGTGAAGTTAGTGTTTGCAAATTTCTTCACTGTAAATTTGCTGTTTTTCCTCTTTCCATGCTCTATTCTTACAAAATGAGTCATGAAATCCAGCCCACACTCAATAGGAGGGAGAATTAAGCTATAACCTATAATCTTTTAACCTATTTTATCTCTGCCTGTCAAGTTGTTTCAATTCATTTTGGATTCTAGGCAGCTCCACCACTAGGTGGACCACATTTATTTTAACAGTTTTCTATTCCTTTTCAATGTGCTTTCCTCCTTTTCTTTTCTTGAAACTAACTCTCCAAAACTTTCCAATTTTCATACATTCTGCATCTCTTCTCAGCAGCATCAATCTGATCTTGTCTTTATTGTATGAAAATTGGCATGGCTTAGCATAGCCACTTTACCTTCCCTAGTTCCCCAAATTTTGAGTTGAAAGATGAGGTGTGTTGGGTTAGAAAGTTATTCATGAAGGAAAAGGAGTTTAGGTTAGATTTAATAGATAAAGAGTTAACTCAACTCTCCTCCCAAATTAACAACTGATTTTGAGGGTTAGCCACTCAGTGAATGCTGTGATGGGAGGATTCTAAGGAGAATCCAGGGAGATGCAGAGCTCCTTGGGGGAGCAGGTCGCTCTTTATCAATCCTTTTGTGCTTATCTCCTAACTCGTTACATGGTATTAAGTATATAGCCAATACATGTTTGTTGTTTATGGATATATATATATATATATGTAGATTAAAATAAACACACAAATTTCTATATAACAGACACTTATAGAAAAAGCAAAGCACTGGAGAAGCAAAGGTCTTTCAGTAGAACCTCCCAGCAGATGCAATAATTCAGAGTCTGGGTTTGAATTCCAGCTCAGCCCCTTACTAGCTGTGTGATCATGGGCAAGGTATTCACCCTCTCTGTGCTTATCTGTAAAATGGATATATTATTAGCACCTATGAAAAAGAGAAGTGAGAAATAAATGGATGAATCTATATATTAATAAAAAGCACTTAGCAGAGTACTTAGCACCTAAGAAACATTCAATCAATATTAATTATTATTACTATTATTATTTATGATTGTTTAGGTACAGATTAAGCCACAAGTTGTTTTATAAAGTAAAACTACTCCACAATAGAAACACCACAAAATTCACTCAACACATTAATTGTAAAATATTTAATGGTTCTTATGTAGTAAATAACCACATTTATCTCTTTTAAAACAAAATTATCAGTGTACTTCTATCTTTCACACTAAAATTTTCCTATAGTTTTGGGTTCTATAATTGAAACTATTAGAAATAAAATGTCTCTGTAATTACTAAATGTGAAAATAAGATCATGGCCCAAAAGTTTGGCTTTCATTCCCTTGATAAGCAGCTTCCAAGATGCTTCCTGATTTGGTGCCCTGAACTTTGGGCATACAGAGTGTGGACTCTGACTATGAGTTTAAAATTATGCAGACGACCTGAGCAGCATCTAAATGTTTACCAATGGTGATCTTTATAGAAGCATTAATTTGGGATTTTCTAAGAGACAGATTAATTAAACCATACATCTTTATCAATTAGGCTTCTTCGTCATTGGTAAATATGGGCATGAATTATTTGTAGGCATTAGTTTTGGGATTAGCTACCAACAACTCTTCCACAGAGTAATTTAGTTAGTGAATTAAAAATATCATGTGCGACTACAAGTAACTGATCCAAAAGAACTGCTGAGCTGGGTTGCCGTGTATTAGCTTCATTATGCAAATAGGTGTCCCAAGAGAGCCATCCCAAAGACTATTAGCCTCTTTCACCTTTAATAACCTAAGATCTCCTGTTCGTGATGTGTGCAGATGAAAATATGTTCCGCCTGTGGGTAAAGGTGTTATTAATGCATAATTCTTTAGCTTCTTTCCCCCTACACTGGAATTCTATTTTGGCAAACCTCTTGGGTTTTGTTGTCAGAGAGATAAAAGCTTGTGAGCACTGCAGTAGAATCTTGAGTGAATCTTGGTAAATTTAGAGGGCCAGGTTACTCTTTGTGGAGTCCTGTCTTTTTCTGTGAGCAATACTACATCTCCTCTTCCCTGTTGTGCAAATACTGATTGTGTTGCAAATAGTCTAACTGGCTCTTTCTGGGGTTGGAAACCTTTAAAATGTGACCCTCTGTCTCCATCTGTAGATATTTTGAAGCTGCAAGTTAATAGTTCAGATGCATCCCATGGTGCAAGAATAGCCAACTGACGTGTAATTTTAGTCTCATGCAGATAGCGATTTTATCTGGAAGAAAGTCAGCCAAGGCCCTTAGAAGGCTCCGAGAGAGTATTGTCATTTGGTAGCTGGAACAGTCACTTCCAAAACTGAAATGTAACCTTACAGCCTTTTGAAAATGTATTTGCTTAATGCAGATGTCTGCTGACATGGCTTTGTGTGACATTGAGAGGGTGTGATAGTTCACAGGTCTGAAATAGTTACCATGGGTATTTCTAGAAGTTAATCATCAGCGGCTTCAACCTTGGAAAACTTTGAGGAGGCTACTAGTGTAAGTGGTAAACACGATAGGCAGGATTTTCCAGCTTTGCTGGTGTAGTTTAATTAGTGACCTACAAAGGAAAGAAATAACATATGTTTTTTCCCATTCTTTCTGCCACCCAGAATTCTGCTAGGTATTCCCTGTCTCAAGGAGTGTGTCTGGGGGTAATGGGACAGACTGCCTTTCTCAGAAGAGCCTGGATGTTAACCTTTAGTGCATTTGAAAACTCTTTGTAACTTGACTTCGTCTCTTGTCTGACGCAATATACGGCCGAGCAGTTACTGGAAGATGTGCCAGTTGTGCACGTCCCAGGTACTCCAAAAAAAAAAAAAATCTCAAAAGCCAAGGAAAAAGATCACATTAAAAACTCATCCACCATTTTAGGGAAAGAGGTGATGGAATTTCTTTCTTTTATTATCTACTTTAAATATTTTGTTGTATTTCATCCAAAGGGATTTTTTAAATTTTCTTTTTTTTTTTATATATATGCTACATCATCTTCTTCTCCATCTATCTCCGTGATCTGTACTTTGTAAATATCTGTGTTCATCATTGTTAGATATGAAAGAATACAGCACTTCCATGTACCCTCTATTCTGCTTTGCTGAAGTCTGACTTTCCTTTAAATGACTCTTTTAGTGGCACTTTGCTTTATTTATTTATTTTTTTCATGACAGTTTCTTCTTACTCTCTTATTTGTGGTTCTGCCTTCCAGTATAATCTGTTTGTTTACTTTTGGTTCTCAGCCTTTAAAACTCCTTTTTCTTTATTTCAGCATGTTAAGGGGGTACAAATGTTTAGGTTAGATATATTGCCTTTGCCTCACCTGAATCAGAACTACAAACGTGTCCATCCCCCAGACGGTCAGCCTTGAAGACTCTTATTTCTTCACTGTCATGATGTCTTTCTTGTCCTGGAACGTGTTTGCTAGGCCAAACCTGTTCACATAACAAGTTCTATATCCATATGCTCTCTTCAACCTTACTGCCTCTTCTTCATATATGAGAAACCGAGGCTCAGATAGGTCAGACAGTTTCTCTAAAATTGTACAGTGGAGGCCTGGAAAAGAGAATTGTACTCAGGTTTTATAATTTCCAAGAGAAATTATTATCCAGTGGAACCCCCACTATTAAATATGTGGCACTTGGCCCAGAAGCATGGCCATCATCTGGGAACTTGTTAGAAATGCAGAGCATCAGGCTCTGCCCCAGCCCCACCAAATCAGCACCTGCATTTTATCAAGACCCCAGATGATTCATATACACGTTAAAGTTTGAGCAGCCCTGAGCTAGATCTCTGTACTGAAGGACCGCTCTGTGAAACACACTGCATAGCACTGGTAAGGTTGCTTGTTGTTTGTGAAGCTTCTTCCCCTGAGTCCTAGCTGCCCTGATTCAAGTACATCAGAAGAGGACAGACACAAGCCTACGCCTTGGTTTCAGTATCTGTCTGATTTCTATTCTGGCATTTAGATCTCAGATAAGTTGCACTAGTCTAGAGAGTTTCAAGTAGCTAATGACAAAGCAAGTGGAGCCTTCTTTTCTAAGCAATTAGTTTTCTCTACACTTATTTATTTGTGGTTCACTGACTCAATTTAATATCTGAAAACTCGTTGGTGATTATGGGGGCATCATAGCTTTAACATAGTATTTGGTTGACGTCTGTTTCTTTGAATTTATAGTCTGCAATTTTCCAAGCACGGAGTGAAATATATCCAAGTGCTTCATGGGATAGTTCAATATCCAAAATGATTTTTATTGTTTCCCCAAACTGCAATAAAAGAGGTGTTATCTCCTTCATTCTCCTGACTGGATTTTAAATTTAGAGGAGGAACAGCACACACATTTGACAGCAGAGGTGTAAAACAAAATCTATTTGATATCAGAACTGAAACGAATCACTGGCATAGGAAATAGTTATGAACATTCTCTTGTAAGGAGAAAGTGTTGTCAGATTTAACCACAATCACATCAGTTTGTGTATGAGGTGCACATTCCAGCTCAGGATTTTATAGGACACGAACAGAGTAATTGTGAAAAATAGGTGTTAAAGCAATTTCTAGCTAGAGAAGAATACAGAAATTAAAAATTAACCTTGAGGGATCAAAAAACACTTTTGAATATTTTTGTCTTTTTTTCCATTTCTTATGTCCAAATAAACACTCTTTTGATTTAAAAGACTATTAAGAAGGAATTGTAATTTAAGGCATGCCAGAACCCTGCAAATCCATGCATATCTCAGAGGTTCGAGATTGAATTTGCTCTATGCTCCTGAATGTTTACACCAACTGAAAGCAGACTCTCCAAAATAGACATTTTTCAAGAGGGTATGTGGCAATGCAGAGATATTCTGCAGACTGGAAGCCTCTGCCCAACAGGATCCAAACCCAGAATCAGTGTGGCTTTTGCCCAACAGCATCACAAGCCTCCACAAGCTCATTTCCAGACACCCATCTTCTAATTCCAGCTGTCTAAAAGTTAGAATAAGTGGTAAAATTATAACCTTTTCCACCTACAATTCACCAAACCCACCATTTCTATCTTTAATATAGTAGAGAGCCTGCGTATGACTACAAGGTCAGAAAGGTCACAAGTATGAGGCCCTCAAGTGAAGAAATATGCAGAAAAGAGATCACAAGAAAACCTGGCATAAAATATATCTTCTTATTCACACAGAATTTTAACTCCTTTCACTAACTCATGGCAGATTAGAAAGCAGATGAGAAAAATAAACAAGCCAGCACCATCATGCCTGGCAAAAAGGGGAGAAGCAATGATGGTGGATGTGATTTTCTGCCCTCAGCCCTCCTGGACCCGTTACCGCTGTGTGCATGATGAAGAAGGTAATATGGGTGCACAGATGAGTTCAGTCTCTGGCCATCAGCTGGGCTGGCAGCTGTCCTTACACACACGCTCACTTCTGTGACCTGGACAGAGACCTTCTGCTCTCCCCATGCTTTCTTCCCACTCCTGAAGATTTATTGCCTGAATCTGTTAAAATTATTTAGCATTTCTCCACGATGATAACCTTACAATTAGAGAAAGTTATGCAACTTAGAAAGCAAGATAAAATGTTTCTTACTGACACCTTGCTATGTTGATGCATTTACCTTACCTGCAATTAAAAAATTCCTAAACTGCGAGCAAAAGCATGTTCTTTGACATTTGTGGTGATGCTATTGTTAGCTCAGTCTACTGTTTAGGAGGTGTAAATTGATGTGATTTGAGAGAAAAAATTAAAATTCTCTAACTTCCATGATAAATATATATACAACTCCACACTTGAAGTAGATGGTTGCCTTAGTACCTGAAGTGCTGTTGTACCTGAAGTATTTCTGTTGAAAATCTAAGTCAAAAATTCACGGCAGAATACCAGTGATATGCCTTCTATATTTTACATTAGAGATAGCCTAGAATGTGTTTGTTTTGTCACTCTAATTTCCTTCATTTTTAGAATTACCTGCTATTGACTCTTGAAAATTAAAGAAATACTGGCATGTGTGCTTGGAATCATAGCTGCATTGCAAAGCAGTTCCATAGGACCCAGCAGTTCCAATGTACTTTTAAGGATTTTAGAACATTTTAAGTGTGTATCTTTCATGTATTATTTTTCCTTATGATGACTTTCACGTACTTTTGATATCCTTTCCCTGAGAGAGAATTAATGAAAAACTATAGCATTCTTAAATATGAGTGATTCATTGGTGTTGAGCATAGGATTGCAACTCTTGGGTATGTCTGTAAAAGGTATATGTGGAAAGTGGCCTGTGTCCCTCCCACCTGCTCTGTCATTGCTTGAGTTCTAATGCTGGCCCTGATCAAGTGCCATGCATCTCACAGTCCTGGATTTCTGGGAGAGGAATGTTTCATGCTAAGTTCAAATGTGGTAGAGATGTTTAAAAGTTGATTTTAAGTAAGAATCACAGAGTATACACACAGAAGTTGTGCTGTTCAATAGTTGAGTATCAGTGTTTTACTTTACTCATTCATTCATTCATTCAATTCATTCAACAAATATTGAGTACCCACTATATACTCCTTTTTCTAGGCTCTAGAAATACAGCACTGAACAATAAAAAAGTCCCTGCCCTTAGGAGGCTTACTTCTTAGAAGGGGAGTCAGAGAATACACAAATAGATGTAGTGATGAGTGCTACGTAGAAAAATTAAAACAGGTAATGGGAAGAGAATGGATGCTATTTTAGATAGTATGGTCAGGGAAAGGCTATTTGAGTAGTCAGTATTTGAGCAGAGATCTGAATAAAAATTGCAAATGAGTGATGATAAACCAGAGTTATAGGTCTGGAAGAGTATTCTAGACATAGGGAGAAACAAGTATAAAGACTCCGGAGGTAGAACTGAGTTTGATGTCTTAGAACAGAGTTGCCCAGTAGAAATATAATGAGAGCCCCATATGTAATTTTTTTAGTAACTATATTAAAAAGTAAAAATAAAATAAAATTCAAAAATAAGAAACAAAGTAAAATTGATTTTAATTTTATATTTAATTATTTAAATATGTAATTAATATAAAATTATGGATATAATATTTTATACCCCTTTTTCATACTAATTTTTTCAAAATCAGGTATTTTATACTTGAAGCACATCTTGATTTGGAAACTAAATTTTTATGAGAAATAACTGATCTGCATTTTGATCTCATGACATTTGTAATTGATAAATTAGATTCATATATCCATGCTGTCTGAACATTCTTAAGAGTTTTCTGATAATTAAATAAGTACCTGTTTTTCAAATTTAAATTGATTAAAATTAAATGAATAAGAAATTCATTCCCTCAATCTCACTACCCAGATTTCAAGTGCTCAGTAGACACATGTGGCTGGTGGCTACTGTATTGGACATAACAAGGTCAGAGTGTCTGGAAAAGAACAAAGCTGAGTTAGACAGGAGCCAGGTGACAGAGGACTAAGAGAATCATGAAAAAATGTTTGGATTTCATTTGGCTTATGACAGAAAGCCACTGAAGGTTTGTGAATGGGTGAGTGACCTGCTCCAAGTCGTCCTTTAAGGAGAGCCACTCTGGCTTTGTAGGGGAGAGAGTGGAAGGACAGAGGCCTGACAGGAGACCATCGGGTAGTTGGTGGGACATGAAGTGGGGGTCTGGGAGAGCTGTGCTGCAGGGGTGGGAAGTTGTTGGTTTCAGGGTATATCCTGTAGGTAGAGTTGACAGTCCCTGCTGCTGTATTGTTTGTAGTTTAGGCGGCAGAAAGGAATCAAAGATGACTCTTAGGAGTCACTGCAAGAACTATGGTGCCACTGTGGAGACAGAAATGACTGAGGTAGAGGCAATTTGGTGGGGAAAATGTAATTTGGACACATTAAGTTTGATTTGCCTATGAGACTTCCTCCTGGATAGCTGAGTTTGGAATTCAGGGTAAAGGTTAAGGCTGGAGGCTGGGGCTAGAATATAGATGGTATTAAACATATTAACTGCCATGAGGGTTGTATTTAACTCACTATAGTTTTGACCTCGGAGCTGTGTGAAGCATATATAAAATGTTACTTGCTGATGTTCTTATTGTTATAGTTAATATTGACAATTTAACTCTAAAAACGTGGATTAAATGAATAGAAGTCAATAAATTTTGTTTTTCTGTTTATGTTTAACTTTTAATTACACTCCAAGTTTTTATTCTATTTTCATAATAAAACACTGTGGCCCTGAGGAAAAGCTTCCGCTTTTTCTGTGTGGCAGTCGATGTGTTAAAGCCATCTGAATGGGATCATCTTGGCTCCTAGGGTAGAAAAGAAGGGGTGTGAGAGGTGAGTCCTAGGGCATTCTGAAATTCGATGTTGGGAAGATGAGAAGAAGAAGTGTAGTTTATTATATCTCAAACAAGAAGCAGTACAATTAATCAAAGTATGCACCTAGACTATCAATGCAGTTTTGCCATCTTAATGGTAGCTTATTTATGCCAGCAGCAAAGAAGTCTGGAGAGCGAATGACAATGAAATTGTGAAAGGCATTGTCCATAGCTTGTTGAGAATTGAATATTTTTCCTTGCAAGAAGTGGCCCAAAGCCTGGAAGAAGTGGTAGTCAGTTGTTGCAAGGTCTGGTGAATACGGTGGATGACAGAGAGTTTCCAAGTCCAGCCTCTGTAGTTTGAGCAGAGTTGTTTGTGCGACCTATAGTTGAGGGTTGTCTTACAAGAGGATTTACCTGTCTCTGTTGACCAATCTTAGCTGCTTGATCACAAGCATCTTCATCATTTTGTTCAATTGGTTGCACTAGACGTCTGTTGTGATCAATTGACCAGGTTTCATGAAGCTGTAGTGGATAGATAATACCAGTGCTGGACCACCAAACAGACACTATTAGCTTTTGATGACTATTCAGTTTTGGCCTGTGTTTTGGCACTTTGTCTTTATCCAACTATTGTGTTGAACACTTGTGATCATCAAAAAGAATCCATTTTTCATCACATGTAACAATACAGTGTAGAAATGGTTCACATTTATGTCATAACAGCCAAGAAAGGCAAGCTTCCAGAAAATCCCACTGCTGACACTTGTTTAACTCATGCAGTACCCATCTATCCAACTTCTTTACCTTGCTGATTTGTTTTAAATGGTCCAATATTGTTGAAATAGTAACATCAAACCTTGCTGCTAATTAACACATAGGTTGAGATGGATTCGCTTCCACTGTAGCTTTCAGCTCATCATTTTCCACCTTGGTTTCAGGTTATCCATGTGGCTCATTTTCAAGATTAAAATCACCACAACAGAACTTCTCAAACCACGTACATACTATGTGTTCATCAGCCACATCCTTCCCAAACACTTTGTTAATATTTCGAGCTGTCTGTGCTGCATTGGTTCCATGATGGAACTCATATTTGAAAATAACATGAATTTTTGATTTAGCCATGGTTTGACAAAAATCGCTCTAAAAAAATTTGAAACATAGTCGTAAGCCAAAATATGTGTTTGAAAGACTGATGTACGTTCACAATAAAAATAAAACAAGAAGTGTCAAGGTGAAATGTCAGAGATATCAACTGTCAAACTTAGTACTTAAGGAAATGGGACATTTCATACTTAATAACCTTTAATAATTTGTCTGTATAACTTACAAGTCCGTTTTCTATTTTCCCCCTCCCCTACTAACTGACACTGTCTTGGGTCAAGTGCTCAACATTTTTTCTACTGGAAATAGGCTCCTGTGTCTAATTTATTAGTCATTGAATTTATCATTCATGCTTTCAGGAGAGTTATGTTTTAAAAGGGAGATTTCATCTCCTTACCCTTTTTAACCCTTTCCTGTGAATCTTCATATGTTGCACACAGCCCTCATGTGACAGCTGACAGGTGTCATGTCAATGCACCTGAGTAGCCTCTTCACCCCTCTTCTGTTTCTTCTTGGCCCCTCCCCAAACTTATTTTCTAGCAACAACAAATTATCTGTGCTTCCCCAAGCTCACCACACTTTTTCAAGCCTGTGTGATTTGCTTGGACAGTCTATCTTCTACTCTCTTATTTCTATACCTATCTTCTTTACTTTCCAAGTTCGAGTTCAAATTCACTTCCTTGAAGAAATCTGCCCCAAGACAAAAACAACATTCCTCTCATGTATTTCCTCTGGTGCTTGGGAAAATTTTATTTTTATTCTTAGTGTAAGTGTGTTTATTATTATTGGTGTATATGTCTATAATAACTTCATAGAGAATCCATTGCTTGAAGGCTAAAGCTGAAGTCTCTGAATCTTTGTGTCTTTAGAGCCTGACAACATTGTAATGTCTGAGTTGTGGATTTATTTCAAGACATTGGGCAAACTAGCTGTAGATTTGGATTAAAGTAAGAATGAACTGGGAACGAAGAGGAAAACGGATGCTTAGGCAATCTGATCTTGGTATGAACGATGCCAAACTCAACAGATGGCCAAAATCTGTGTGGAAAAGACCCTGACAGAGGCTAAGCCATCCAGGAAACTTCCTGTTTGAAGGATGCTCTTTAGCAACTCTCATTATACTTTATTCAGCTTCCATCGTACTGTGCAACATCATAGTGTGTATTCTTTCCTTGAACTGGGTAAATCTGCCAGCTCTCTTCTTTACACCATTGATGATGTATTTAAATTCCTTTAAATATCATTTTATTTTAAATTTCTTTTAAATACCTTTTAAATATCTAAAATACCTTTAAATACCTAAAAGGTATTTCTTTTAAATGCTATTAGTACATTTAAAGACTGTACTAAGCACTTGACCTATATCATCTCATTTAATCCTTCCAACAACAAAGCCATTACCCACAGAGGCAGCAAACCCCTCTGATCAATAGCATGGACTCGAGCCAGGTTGCCAAATCCTCGGGCAAGTTATTTAACATCTTTGGGTTTCAATTTTTGCCTCTTGAAAATGGGGCCATAAATAGTGTCTACCTTACAGGAGTCTTATGAACATTGCTAAGTCAATATTTATAATATACTTAAGATTGCCAGGAACCTGCCAAGTGCTATAAATGGTAAATGAATTGTACCATTTCCCCTCCCTGATTTCTCCATCTTCTTTCACCAAACCAAGGATCACTCTTCACTGCTACTCTCATTAGTGATGAATCTTTAAAGGTGGTGCAGTTTGTCTGAAAATAAGGGATTGAATACCAGACGGACTGGAATTATTTCAGGGTCTGCCATGCGGGCCGATGTCATCTTAGGCCCATCATTAACCTCTCTTGTCCTCAGATTACTCATAGTATGGTTGATAATAACAATACCACCTTTGGAGGACTTCTGGGAAGGTCTAATGAGATTACATATGCCATGTATCTGTCTATCTAGCTACATAAGCTGAAAGAGGGTATAGCATGTTACGTGAACCATGGAGTAGCAGTAATGATGAATGTAGCTGCCACACCTGGCTCAGTCTTCAAATCAGTCTGGTAACTTCTGTTTTGTACAAGTCATATACCTACCACTGCTGTCTGACTCTTCTAGGCTAAAGTGCCCCTAGAGTCGCATCTAACATGCCTTCCTTTACAAAATATAAAGAAGTATAGACAGTAAAGGTCTGGAATCCATTTAAGGTCTGGAATTCTTCAATCATCTCCCTTTCATGATTAAAACACAGTCAAGTATTACATGACACACAAACTAGTAAGACCACATGTTACATTGCGGCTTTTGTCTGCATGCACTTGACTCCCTGGAGTTTAGTACTGTCTACATTGCCTTCCTTTTCTCCCTCCCATCCCACCCACGCCTACCTATTCCTCCTTCCCCTTGCTTAAATAGCCTCTCCGGACTATAAATGATACAAAGTTTTATTTTCTGGGAGTTCCCCTTTGCTAATCCTAGTTTTGCACAAAGAAATTTTGAAAACAATTGAATCCTTTGTAATCTTTCCCAATGAATGCCTAATATTTATTTTAAAAATCTACTATGATTTTGACAATTGGTCAATAGTCCCATAATCCAAGTAATCTGAAATTTGAAAACTGTAATCCCGACAAATTGAAAGTTTTCTTTTGAAAACAGGAAGTGGGATTTAATTTCATTTGTCATGTTAGATTTTCCTCTGACTTTCAAGATCACTTCAAGTCGTTTTGCAGTACTATGCATTTGTGGTGAATTTTTCCATTTAAATGATATTACAGTAGAAAGAAAAAGGTCAGAGTCCAGAAGGAGAACAGCAGGGAGATATTAAGACAATGTTCAGACAAGATCTATGGAGTTAACAGGTTTTAATTCCAAACATATTTAACAGCGAGTTTCCAAAAAAGTCTGTCACCCATTTTGATGATTATAATATACTTACAAATAAATCACAGTTGAAGTCATAGATGCAAATTATTTATTGTAAAGAAATGAACATGGCAATATGTTTTCTGTGCCTTTCCAATTAGAGTTTAGATCAATTTGTCTTTATGACGGTATTGCCTAGTTGAATTTTTAAAAATATATTATGACATGTTATTGGAGCCAACTAGCTGGAACACAAGGTTCCTGAGGCCCAACATGCATTATTTATCCATTTATACTAATAAACCTTCAGATTCCACATGTCCCTGCTCAGACTTGAACGGGACCTCAGAAACACAACCTGTTTTAAATTTATGACACAACAACAACTTCTTATGACAAAGAAGACTGTCATAAAAATTCATCCATTTTCCCCCCACAAGAAGACAAATGATAAGATTTTTTTAATAAAGAGATGGCATTCCTTTTTCTTTCTTATAAGAAAAATTATTCTTAAGAAAAAGAAATTGAAAGATCATAAACCATAAAAAAAGAAAGAAAGATTGATTTAGGAATGCAAGATGGGATTGAGCTGTAATATAGAATATATGCTGGTTTTTTCCTACTGTAAGGCAGAACCAATTATTTATGATCACAACTCTGAGCTGGCTTTCCTCCTCCTCCCCTCTCCTCCTCTTCCTCCTCCTCCTTTCCTCCCCCTCCCACCGGGAAGGGAGTATAGTTACTAGGTGACATGTCTCTTTTGATTTGCCACACTACGTCTTAATTATCAGTGCTGGGGATCAGGCAGTAGTATTTTCTAACTTCAAAGGCTTCAACACCCCGAGCAGCATGAATAGGATCCTATGTGCCAGGATGCAGAGTGACAATATGGTATCATCATATTTTAGGAGTGTCAGCTCATTTTTTATTTGTGGCACATCAAAGTGAAAATGAGGACACAAGGAGGCTTTTCTTCTTTGTTATTCCCTTCTCAAGTGACAGTAATGTCTTCAAATTCAATGCCCAGGCTATAGTACTGAACACAATATTTTTTTTAATTTAATATTTCTCATACTTAAAGAACTTGGACAAAAATAGCTACCAATGACAAACTGGAACAGACAAGCAGCATGCTTATTGAGAAACATGATCAGAGATTCCAGGAGACTATCTGGAATGTGATGTAAGCATTGCTAGGTATAAATGAGGATTAACAAAGAAACAGTAACAGTAATAGTAATAGTAACAGTGACAGCAGCAGCAGCTAATATGTATTAAGTGTTTATAAGTTGCCAGACATTGTTTTAATCATTCTTATAGATGATGGAACTGAAGCTCGGAGAGATCAAATAACTTGCCTAATATTACAGAGTATGGTGTCAAGTTCAAATTCTAACCCAGGCCATTAGACTCAGAGCCCACTCTCACGAATAGCAATAATTCAGTGGAGTCTCATCTCCAGCAGGAGTTAAGTTCTGAATTCAGTCCATGGGGCATGAGGCAAACATCAAGAACAGTCAAAATTTCCCTCAAGATACTCTTAACTTGGTTGTAAAATACAGCATACCTTTTTATTTCTGTATGTGTGCATACAACTTTCCAGTAATGCTTATAAAAATATTTATTAAATAAAAGAACACAATAGCAAAATGAAACTTAAGATTCCCATAAGGTACAAAAAAGAGCAAACCTAAATAGCTGCATTTGCTTATATACTATGGATGTATAATGGGACTTCAGTGAAATACAAAGGTGACGACACTGGATGTTGGTTCCTCTACTTAAAAAGAGGCTACATAATGCGTAGGTGGTAATCACTGCTTTCAAGGGGATTTATGCCCTCTTTTTCCAAGAAACCAGCTTCTCACCCTAGCCCAGTGGAGGGCTTAACCTGGGGATGGAAAGACTGGATGTGGCTGAGAGCGAGGGCTTCGGGTGCTACAAACACTGTTGTCTGTGTGTGACTCTGCTGCCTAGATGCCTGATTTAATCCCGTAGCAACTCTGTGTGCTTGAAAATATTTCAATTGTTTTTAGGGTAAACATTCAAGGATGTTAGGTAGCTCATACAAAGTCACACAGTCATTAAGTTTTAAGGTTTTGTTAGGAAATCCTTGGAAAATCCTGCTCCAGAGGTGTTTTTGTCAGGTAGTGATCATTCCTTCATTGGTGAAAAAACTGAGCTTGATAAATTGCTACCAGGAGAGCATGTGCCACCAGGATTGGCCCCTGATTCCCTAGGGATATCCTGGATGTATCAAGAAGGGGAGGGGGTAAAGGCAGGACATGTTCAGCAAGATGTTTCTATCTTGTCCTATGTCATGATAAATTATGCATGCTGGCTGCATCGAATATTTGTTTGAGAAGAGGGAACACCCACCTCTCAGCATCTAAAGTGAAAAAGAGTGGCTGTTCTTCCATGTCATCACTGCCAGTGTCACCTGGAATAAAATAGGGAGTCCATTTCCACTGACCCCCAGGGAAGCCGTGAGCCCTAGAACTTGACAAGTTTTTCTTTCTGCTTCTCTTAATACAAGGCAAGAGAAAGCTTTTGAAACAAAAAGAAAGAAAACTCCCAGGCAGAAGGCTGAGAAACCTACATAGATAACATCTGCTTATTTCTTAACACTCTCTTAGAAAATTAAAAGTACTTTGTAGAAAAATCCTTTTGACTGATGGAGTAGCTCCGAGGGACAGTGAGAGACACATTAACACAATGAAAGACCAATGGACCAGGAGTCAGAGGACCCAGACACTTTGTGGGCAACGTCCTCCTGTTTCTTGGAAATAATTAAGTGGTTCTTCTCATCAGTCCATGAGTGAAGTATTCAAAACCCTAGCAGTGACTTATATAGACCTTTCTTCCAGAACTCCCTCCCAACAATGCCATAAGCGCTCCTTTCCAATGAAATACTTTTCCGGCTTAATATACCTACAGGGGTTTCCATATTTCTAACCAGCCTTGACTGATACAAACAGAAAATGTGGTACCAGGCCCTATGACCACCACGTTGTAGACAATATTCCAATGTGCTGAGGATGCTAAGATAGGAAGATAACAGATCCTCAGAAGACATCATTAAGCCACTGCCTCAGCTCCAGACTGCTTGCATTACATTTTCCGCTACTTTTCATGTAAAGAAAAAGAAAATATATTCGTGTCAGCCAAATTAGTTGTTTCCTCATATTTGTAGCAAAAACATTCCTAATTTTTACACTCAGTTTCTCATCTGAAAAATGGGGCTACAGTGAGGTTTAGTATGTACAATATACACAGGGTGTTTGGCATATATTGTCATTAAATATGAAACGCCTGATTTTGAATTAAAAGTATAGTTTATTATATCTCAAACAAGAAGCAGTACAATTAATCAAAGTATGTGCCTAAACAATTGACACAGTATTGCCATCTTCACAGTAGCCTATTTATGCCAGCTGCGAAGAAGCCGGGAGAGCAAGTGATGATAAAATTGTGATAGGCATTTTCCACAGTTTGTTGAGAATTGAATATTTTTCCTTGCAAGAAGCGGTCTGAAGCCTGGAAGAAGTGGTAGTCAGTTGGTGTAAGGTCTGATGAATACGGTGAATGATGAAGAGTTTCCAAGTCCAGCTTCTGTAGTTTGAGCAGCGTGGTTTGTGCGACATGTGATCGAGCATTGTCTTGCAAGAGGATTGGCCTGTCTCTGTTGACCAATTTCAGCTGCTTAATTGCATGCATCTTCATCATTTCATCCAACTGGTTGCAGTAGACATCCGCTGTAATTGATTGACCAGGTTTTATGAAGCTCTAGTGGTTAATACCAGCACTGGACCACCAAACAGACACCATTAGCTTTTTTTTTTTTGACAAATATTCAGTTTTGACCTGTGTTTTGGCACTTCATCTTTATCCAACCATTGTTCCAAATACTTGCAATTGTCAAAAAGAATCCATTTTTCATCACATGTAACAATATGGTGTAGAAATGTTTCACCTTTATATCGTGACAGCAAAGAAAGACAAGCTTTGAGACGATTTCTTTGCTGATACTCATTTCATTCATTTGGAACCCATCTATCCAGCTTCTTTACCTTGCTGATTTGATTCAAATGGTCCAATATTGTTGAAATAGTAGCGTCAAACCTTGCTGCTCATTCACGAGTAGGTTGAGATGGATTCGCTTCCACTACAGCTTTCAGCTCATCATTATCTACCTTGGTCTTAGCTCGCCCATGTGGCTCATTTTCAAGATTAAAATTACCACAGTAGAACTTCTCAAACTATCAACATACTATGCATTCATTAGCCACATCCTTCCCAAACACTCTTTGATATTTCAAGATGTCTGTGCTGCATTGGTTCCATGATGGAACTCACATTTGAAAATAACACGAATTTTTTACTTATCCATGGTTTCACAAAAATTGCTCTAAAAAAATTTGAAAGATAATCACATGCCAAAACATGCATTTGAAAGACTGAGGATGTACCTTCACAATAAAAATAATGCAAGATGTGTCAAAGTGAAATGTCAGAGATATCAACTGTCAAACTTAGCACTTAAGGAAATTGGACATTTCATACTTAATAAACTATAGTAACCACTTAAATGTTGGTGATTAATTAATATTGAATCATTTTATTAGTCCTCAACTTAAAAATGAGATATATCTCTTCCTCTGAATGAAATTTCAAAGGAGAAGAATTTATGTCAGTAGAATATGCTTTTCCAAATTTAAGCCTGGTTATTCAGTTAAATAAGTTAATGCAAGTGATAATATTTTTGGTCAACTCCTTTCTATAGCATTAACAAATGGAATTAGTGGCCGTGTTTCATAGTTACATAGAAATCCATGTGTAAAGTGTGAACTGTATCTTAAAAATATAAGGAAGGCCGGGCACGGTGGCTCACACCTGTAATCCTAGCACTCTGGGAGGACAAGGCGGGTGGATCGCTTGAGGTCAGGAGTTCGAGACCAGCCTGAGCAAGAATGAGACCCCGTCTCTACTAAAAATAGAAAGAAATTATCTGGCCAACTAAAAATATATATAGGAAAAATTAGCTGGGCATGGTGGCGCATGCCTGTAGTCCCAGTTACTCAGGAGGCTGAGGCAGTAGGATCGCTTAAGCCCAGGAGTTTGAGGTTGCTGTGAGCTAGGCTGACGCCACGGCACTCACTCTAGCCCGGGCAACAGAGCAAGACTCTGTCTCAAAAAAAAAAAAAAAAAACAACCCCCCCCCAAAAAAAAAACACCCCAAAACATAAGGAAGAGATTGGGCTTGAGATAGCCTTATGTAATGTAAAGAAAAACAAACTATGATGTTAGAGTGTAAGTTTCTCTCTTAATGGAATGTTCTATAAATATTTCTTATTTTCTAATAACTTATTTTAAATAGGGTGACCATTTATAAATACTCTGCTGGAAACAAAAAAAAAGAAAATGTTGATTATATCTCATCAACAGAGGATAACCAGGAGGTCATTATATTCCTTACTGTTTTCTGAAACCAAGACTATAATCAGTGCTTTGGGTGGGAAAATCTATTTTCCTCACCCCGTGGTTTTACATATGTAGTGTCTTTAATATGGAAAGGTATTTGGCTTGTCCAACTTCTCTAGCTGTGTTCATAAATCAAGATAATCATTATCAGCAGAATAAACAAGAGAAAAAATCATAAAACATGACTAAGATGTGAAAGAATATTTTTAAAAATACAATGCTAATGAAAAACATAAAACCATTATTTTTTTTCCACAGTAATTTATTTGCTCATGCAGAATCTTTCCAGATTCACGTCACTTGCAGGATGCTTTAGGACTACAAAGATATATTAATATTTTGTCTCTGAAGTCTTAAGTTTACCTGTATTTTCAAATCAATCTTTCTCTTGTTTGAAGTCTATAAAAATAAAATTGTTTTATTCAGTGCCATCACTGAGACTTCCTCATTATCTTTGCGGGGGAGTAATCTATAATTTCTTCAAAAAGTTGAGGCTTTTAAAATGTGATTTAAATATCTGCTAATAACAATATAAAATGCATTTAAGTGGCTCTCTCTTTTATTCTTACCACCTTGAACAGTATTCTGGTCTCGGTGGACTGACACCAAATTGACAAACCACAGCAAAATTGCTCCTACACTGAACCTGGGAGATAAACTGGCTGAGTGACAGGTGGGACTAATCAGTCCATAGGTAAAAATCGAGATTGGATTTGATGAGGGGATTTCTTGATCCGTGGTGGATTCAATCCTCTTTTCAATATACTGAAAGCCATTTTTGCCAAGTTTGATTTTCATTATTCCCCAACCCTCGCTCTGTCAGTTTTCTGCAAGGGGACGTCTCACCCCTGGCTTTCCCTAATTCTACAGCTAACCAAATAGCCTGAGGAAAAGATTCAGAGTTAACAAAGGAGTTGGGAGAAAATTAAATGCCTGGTCCCCTGCGAAATCTATTTTGGAGATATGCTATTAGTTATGCCAGTAGTTAGTTGCAAAAAATTAAAAGAAAATAAAAGCCATACAGTGAGGTGGCACCAAGACAGTTATATGCGATTTATGACACTTACGTCTTTGCTTTTGGCTAGTTCTTGTCAACAATGGCAAAGGGAAATGATTATTTTAATGCTCAAATTAATTTTCTTGTATCAGAAATCATTATGTCTCTGCATAAATAACATCTTCTTTATTCTTTAGATCAGAAATTCTCAACAAAAGGGCATTTCCAGAATAGTACAATAGATCCTTGCTTCTTTAAGGGGTTGGGATAGGTTAAGTACATTTTCAAAAACAGTTCCCCACAAAATCTTCATGTCTTTCTCCTTCTCCTCATTTCTGCACCGTGCAAATCTTGGAGGCTTTGACTGGGTTGCTCTGAGCAGCTACCCTGGTGGCTCAGGTCCAGGGTGCTTCGTTGGTGATGTGCACACTGAGGTGGGTGCATGAGTTGAGGGAGAAGTAGGGACTGTGCCCCTCAGTGGATTCAGGGCAGTGAGAGTAGTTGAAGATAACATCTTTGCATCACTGATACAACATCCCGGAGTTCAGGGCCGTGAGGGACTTAATCCACCTCTGTTCAGAAGATTAATTTACTTTAAAAAACTGAAAGTAGGCCAGTAGCAGTGGCTCACAACTGTAATCCCAGTGCTTTGGGAGGCTGAGGCAGGAGGATGACTTGAGGCCAGGAGTTTGAGACCAGCCCGAGCAACACCGTGAGACCTTGTCTACAAAAAATAACTTAAAAAGCTGAAACTAAAAATTGTTTAAGAGCCAGCTAGTACTAAAATGCTTATGATAAAAACAGCCATCCCCTGTTCCCACCCTAGTTTTGCCTATCAAGTACCAACCACCTTCAATTTTTCTAGCTGTGTGCTCTAGTATGTGTCTCCGTATTTTAAGCAATATGCTTATATTTTTATTTCATTCATTTAACAAGTATTTAACAAGGTCCGGCTCTAGGTACTAGCTCCCAACAGTGAAGAAAATTGTTGGAAGTCACTGTTCCCATGGAGCTGACATCCTTATTGGAGGGAACACAATGAACAAAATAAGTAAAATATATACTATGTGGCAGTGCTACAGTGAAAAACAAAGCAGCCAAGGAGGACAGGAAGCTCTGGAGTGAGGGGGGCGATTTTCAACACAGTGGAGGAGGAAAGTCAATATAAGAATGTGATGTTTGAATAAAAAAGAAAAACCAAAAAACTGGAGGATAAAAATAAGGACACCCGAGGGTGAAGATTGCAGGTAAAGAAAACACAAAATGCAAAGCCCTGCAGGCGGGCATGTGTAGGATATGTTCCAGAAGGAATGACAGCCAGGAGCCTTGCAGGCTGGGGCGGAGCAGGCAGGGGTGAGTAGCCAGAGAGGATACACGCGGTGTGCACAGGTACAGAGCATTGTGTAGGAACCTGTGCCCGTTGAGGCCTCAAGCTTCCACTCTGAGTGAAGCCTCTGAAGGGTTTCAAGTAGGGGAGGGATAAAATCCAAAGATAAGACTTAGATTTAGAAAGAGCCTCTCTGCTTCCTGGAGTCGAAACAGGTGGGAAGTGGATGGGACTGTAAGGAACGTGTAAGGATGCTCCTGCAACACAGCCAAGAGGCGATGATGGCTCGGATCAGGGACAGGGTGGAAAATGGTGGGACTTAGAACATATTTTGAAGGGAGGAGCTGGTAGGATTTGTGGACAGATTGAATGTAGGTGTGTTACAACGAGGGAAGTCAGGGTGGCTCCAAGCTTTTTTGCCTGAGGAACTGGAAGGATGGGATTTCCACCAATTAAGGTAGGTGAGAGTTTAGGGAAAGCATGTTTGATAGGGAAGAGCAAGAGTTCAGTTTGGACATTCTGATTAAGTTTGAAATGCCTCTTGGATAGGGTGGCCACACAGATTGGATGGCCAAGGACAGTCTTAGTTTATCCTGTTGTGATGCTGTAATTGCTAATACCTTATCAATTATCAGTATCTTCCTTTAACTCTCGAAAGTGCCCTTGTTCAGATGATATGTCATGGTGACCATGCTGTTGGATACACTGCTGGGGAAGTCAAGGAGGCAGAGGAGTGTGGATTTCATAGAGAGGTCATGCTGAGTACCGAAACTTGGGATGAGAAGAACCAACGTAGGACACATAATGAGTAGACAATAACGTGAGTGGAAAACCAGCCAAGGAGGGGGCATGGCAAACTGTGTCAGGTGTCACGCTGGGCCAAATAAGATGACAACTATGTATGGGCCACTGGATTTGGTTCTGTGGGAGCAACTGTGAGGTCTTAGTTTCTGGAGAAAAATGGAACTGAAGGCCTGATTAGAAAGCTGCTTCCCATTTAGACATTGACTTCCCATTATGGCGGGTGAAGATTGAGAGACTTGTACCTCCCTCAGCTCAACTCCTCATTACGCTTCCTCTCTGATGTCTTCTCCACTGTTGTGATATCACATTTTTTTGGTTTGAATCGATTATCTTTGCTTTCTTTATTTTTGATGCTATAAATAATATTCACTGCTGACCCAAGTAGTGCCCTAGGAACACTTTTTCTTGATTAACTGTTTATTTCTTTTTCTCTGGAGTTAAAAATAACCTTTAATTTTTCTGCCTTGTTTTCTATGTACTTTTAGACCTCAGCATCTCTATTATATGCCCATCAATGAAATGTGTAAAACACTTAGACGCATCACTCTTTTTCCTCTGGAGGTTTTGCTCTCGGAGTTTATGTCAGTTTTTTACAGCTTGGAGAGGGGCAGGAGATAGATGCATATTTAGCAGCTAATTGATATATGATCTAAAACCTATCCCACTCCCCCCTCCAAAGAAGGATAAAAAGAAATCTTATTTTATCTACATCTTTGAATCAGATAAAAACTGCATTATGAATTACCAATCAAATTTATACCTCTATATCTTATACATGTTAATGTTCCCCTTGAGAAAAAAAATAAGCCAGATCAATATCTTTAAAGCCAATTTTGAAATACATTGAAAGAAAAGAGAAAATACCAGTTAAATTTTTTTTGTCTTGAAAACAATATTTCTTGAAACTTGATCAGTGATTTTAGAGAAGCTTGTCCTCCTGAATGTCAAGATGCAGTCCTTTTGCTGCCTTGTTAACTGTGCTTTGTGCTGGTCCTGACTCCTTTATGACGGTGGATCAGCGGAGAGCAGTTTTCTATGAACAGCTCTTGGTCCCCCACGAGAAGAAGAGTCGAGTGTTGCAGTGCACACATTCCAGCATCTTTGCTCTCAGATGATGGAATGGCCTGTCTCCCAGGAGAGCTGGCAGGGCCTCCGGTGAGTCAGATCAGAGCTTTAGGAGCTGCTCAGATCACAGTGGTTAAACACAGGGCTGGAACCTGTCTGCCTGTGTCTCAATCCCAGCTACTCCACTTACTATTTTTCTACTCTTGGATGAGATACTTAACCCCTGGGCATTGATCATCTCTTGTGCAAAATGGGTATAATGATAGCGTCGACTTCAAGAGGTTGTGTGGTGATTAAATGAATTAAGGCAGGCCAAAAAATTGCAAGAGTGCCTGGTATGTGATAAGGATTGAGCACATTTTAGCTACTATTATTATTTTATTATTATTATATTCCCTTGTTTTGTATTTTTGATGTTTCATTAATTATTTACTGTATGGATGTCATCTTTGACAATCAGCTATAGTCCTTCCTCCATACAATCACTCTGAGGATTTAGTGTATGTCCTTTTAGAATAATTATATATAAAATATTAAATTAATTATATATAACTTTAACTTTATACATATAAATTTATATATTTATATAGCACTATATATGTATACACACACACACACACACACACACACACACACACACACACACATAGTTGACCTTCTGTATCCACAGGTTCCACAGGGCCAACTGCAGGACTTGAGCATCCATGGAGTTTTGTATTGGAAGAGTCCTGGAACCGATCACCAATGGATATATCACACATAATAAATATAGTATATAAAATGTTTATTATATATGTATATATTTAAATATATGTCCAAAACAAAAGCTGAAATTTCACCAGTTGACTTACTCTCAAGCTACTGGGAAAAAATTAATTTTCTGAGGTATTTATCCACTTTTCCCTTAGAATAGTCCTAAATGTTCTTGAAAGAATTCCAACTGATATATGCACAAAAATCACATTTTAGTTTCCCATACACTTATACATACAGGCATACTTTGTTTTATTGCACTTCGCTTTATTGCATTTCACAGATATTGCATTTTTTACAAATTGAAGGTTCATGGCAATCCTGCCTTGAACAAGCCTTTGGCACAGTTTTTCTAGCAGCACGTGTTCACTTCATGTCTCTGAGTCACATTTGGGTAATTTTCACATTTAAACCTTTGTAGTTATTATTGTATCTGTTATGGTGATCTGTGTTCAGTGATCTTTGATGTTACTGTTGTAATTGTTTTGGGGCCCCACAAACAGCATCCATGCAAGATGGCAGACTTAATCCATCCATGCTATGTGTGTTCTGACTGCTCCGCCACCCACCTGTTCCCGGCTCTCTCCCTCTCCTCATACCTCCCTATTCCCTGAGACTCAACAATATTGAAATTAGGTCAATTGATAATTCTACAATGGCCTCCACATGTTCAAGAGAAAAGAAGAGTCACACATCTCCCACTTTAAATCAAAAGCTAGAAATGTTTAAGTTTAGTGAGGAAGGCATGTTGAAAGGTGAGACAGGCCAAAGTCTAGCCCTCTTGTGCCAAGCAGTTAGCCAAGTTGTGAATGCAAAGAAAAAGTTCCTGAAGTTAATTAAAAGTGCTATTCCAGTGAACACACAAATGATAAAAAAAGCAAAACAAACAAACAAACAAAACCCCCCAAACCCTTATTGCTAACATGAAGAAAGTTTTAGTTAGTAGTCTGCCTGTAAGATTAAATTGACTACAAAACTTCCTTAAGACAAGGCCTAATCTGAGCAAGGCTCTAACTCTCTTCAATCCTGTAAAGGCTGAGAGAGGTGAGGAAGCTGCAGAAGAAGAGTTTGAAGCTATCAGAGGTTGGGTCATGAGGTTTAAGGAAAGAAGCCGTCTCCATAACATAAAGTGCAAGGTGAAACATCAGGAGCTGATGTGGAAGCTGCAGCAAGTTACCCAGAAGGTCTAGCTATGATCATTGATGGAGGTGGCTACACTAAACAACAGATCTTCAAAACAGACAAACAGCCTTCTACTGGAACAAGATGCCATCTAGGACTTTCACAGACAGAAAGATGAAGTCAATGCTTGGCTTCAAAGCTTCAAACCTTCAAAGGGTCAAGAGGCTGACCCTCTTGTTAGAGGGTAATACAGCTGGTGACTTTGAATTCAAGCCAATGGTCATTTACCATTCTGAAATCCTAGGGCTTTTAAGAATTATGCTAAATCTACTCTGCCTATGCTCTAGAAATAGAACAAAGCCTAGATGATAGCATATCTATTTACATCATGGTTTGCCAAATATTTTAAGCCCACTGTTGAGTCCTGCTACTCTGAAGAAAAGATTCTTTTCAAAATATTACTGCTCCTTGACAATGCACCTGGTCACCCAAGACCTCTGATGGAGATATACAAGGTTGATGTTGTTTTCACACATGCTAACACAACACCGATTCTGCCACCTGTGGGTCAAGTAGTAATTTTGACTTTCAAGTCTTGTTATTTAAGAAATATAATTTTAAGCCTGTAGCTGCCATATGTAGTGATTCGTCTGACAGATCTGGGCAAAGTAAATTGAAAACCTTCTGGACATAATTCTAGATGCCATTAAGAATATTCTTGATTCATAGAAAGAGGTCGAAATCTCAACAATAAGAGGAGTTTGGAAGAAGTTGGTGCCAACCTCCATGGATGACTGTGGAGGAAGTAACTTCAGTTGTGGTAAATATAACAAGAGAACTAGAATCAGAAGTGGAGCTTGAAGATGTGACTGAATTGCTGAAATTTTATGATAAAACTTTAATGGATGAAGAGTTACTTTTTATGGATGAGCAAAGAAAGTGGTTTCTTGAGATGGAATCTATTCCTGGTGAAGATGCTGTGAACATTGGTGAAATGACAAGAAAGAATTTAGAATATTACATAAACTTAGTTGATAAAGCATCAGCAGGGTTTGAGAGGACTGACTCTAATCTTGAAAGAAGTTCCGGGGTGGAGAAAATGCTATCAAACAGGATTCCATACTACAGAGAAGTCTTTTGTGAAAGGAAGAGTCAATAAATGCAGCAAACTTCATTGCTGTCTTATTTTAAGAAATTGCCACAGCCACCACAACCTTCAGCAACCACCAGCCTGACCAGTCAGTACCATCAACATTGAGGTAAGATCCTTCCCCAGCAAAAAGGTTACGACTACCTAAATGCTCAGATAATCATTGGCATTTTTTAAAAATGAAGTATTTTTAAATTAAGTTACATTCAATATTTTTTAGACATAATGCTATTGCACACTTAACAGACTACATTATAGTGTAAACATAACTTTTATAAGCATTGGGGAACTGAACACTTTGTGTGACTTGTTTTATTGCGATATTCCCTTTATCTGAAACTGAACTTGCAATTTCTCCAAGTTATGACTGTGCATAGAAAATATATGGTTTTCTGGTATCTATGTGTGTTTGCTTTTTTCTACACAAATGGCATAATACCATATATGTTGTCTGTAAGTTGTGTTTTTGCTCAACAATTTGTTTTTGAGATTTATCCAAGTTGGTCTGTGTAAATTTAATCCATTGCTTTTCACTTCTGAATACCATTCCAGTGCATAAATATGCCTCATTTTATGTACTGGCAAGTATTCTAGATTCTCGAGTTGCTTCTTGACTTAAGAAGCCTACAGAAGGGTGTCTGTGTCGTGCACTGGAAGAAGTTACTCCCTGAAACTGAGTTTTTCAGTCCTTTTAGCAAATTCCCCATTCTCTGCTGGGCTAGGTGTTCTTCTTCCTTTGTCTGAGCAAGATACACTTGAATAAGTACCCTTAGAGTCCTATCTCCTGCTTACTAATTGTTTGGATTAGCAGGAGGTCAAGGCATAGGTCCTATGCATCATATCTTGCAAATGTCAAGGGCATCCAGGTGCCTAGCCCACCATTAATACCATGGAAGGCAGGTGTAGTCCCAAGAAGAAGTAGAATGCATTGCTGCAGACGGGTCTCTCCCCCTTTTCACTGTCCCTAGTCGGTTGAACTTGTCTGAAATCAGACACCAAGAAATTGTTCAGGGCATGTTTTGAGCAAGTTAACTGAATCATAAAAGATAAATAACAGTCACCTGAACTGCCAGAATGGTTGTGAGCAATAGTTAATAAAATAGATTGTAAAACACGTTGTGTTTGCAAAGTGCCCTGCCAGAGGGACAGAGGCTTAGAGGCTGGCATCAGGTCAGCACAAAATCTCCTTCTCAGGAAAACAGACTTCATCTTTCAATTCACGATGCCATGAAATTTCTAATTTGAGGATTTGTGAGGAGATGCACAATCTGTTGCTTCAAACAGTCCATGGCCGGATACGATTGGGCCCATCTGCTCATTGGGGAATGACTTGAGTGTGCTTTCTCTTTAGTATTTTAATTTCAGGTGTAGGTGTTTAGAAAAGGCAGTGACTAAAATTAGTCATATCAAGACACGATATGTAAACTTATAAAGTCAAGCTGCATGATTAGGCCATGCTGAGCAGGATTTCCATTCAGCGATCTTTGCAGACAGTTCCAGGGGGCACAAATATTCAAGACAGAACTCCAGGCCCACCTTACCCCATGGCCAAAGGGTGGAGTGGGGCTAATGAAGTCCCAGATCCGGGGCTGTTTGTTGGTGGAGTGAAATTCTCCTCTGGGTTTCTCTGATCAGCTTCAGACTTTTGCTTTAAGCATTCCTGTACACTTGAGAGGTTGTACACCATGAAAAAGTGCTTTTGTGCACAGCAGTTTGAATTCACCCAGGAAACACCCAGTGACTATAGAAAGGGGGGAAAGGTTGATTCTCTTAGGCAATATGTGTTTTTCTAGTAGCTTGGGAATATGTTAAGCAGCTAAATATCATCTTTTTGCTTTTGTTGTACAAAAAATGATATCGAAGCCTACGAAGCGGTTTTATCTGATGCTTATTATTGCCTAATTGTTCATTTAAATATATTAACCCTGATATTAAGAAGGGAGGACATATCTTAAAATATATTTTATAATTAGCACAGAATTTGGGGAAGAGAGTTTTAACAGTGGTGCTGAAATTTTAAAGGTACTGTTGATGGGAGGTTTATTTATTTAACTAACAAATGGTTTTTGTTTGCCTAGTTTATGTCAGATCCTGTATCAAATGCAAGATTAAGGAAAATAAACACAGTCTTTGTCTTTCTGAAACTTTCAGTCTCTCAGGAGGCTCAGAAACAAATAATCTTGCTAATCCATATGTAATTTCTAATTTTGGAAGTGCTATTGGTTGCTATGAGATACAAAACAGGGAGGAATACCCTAGCTTGGGAATCAGGAAGTGCAGCCCCTAGGATGCTGTTTGGATTGGAGATCTGATGAGTGGATAGGATTGGGGTGGGCCAGGGCAGGTGTGCGACCCTGCAGGTGTGAAGTGCTTCGCCTGGAAGGGACAACACATCTGAAGGCCTGCTGACAAAGGGTGTCAGCATCTCTTGGGAAATGAAAGTGAGCCCCTGTCCCTAGAGGACAGACAGAAAGGGCAATCCTGAAGAGGGGAGGTCAGGAGTAAGGAGGGACTGGGGAGGCAGGGCTGGAGGCTGTCTGGAGAAAGGCAAAGGGAAGTCATTGAAGTATTTTAAAACATTATTCTGGTTGCAGAGCAAACATGGAAATGAGAGGGGCTGAGGAGACCAGTTAGCAGGCTACGGCATTTGTCTAAGGGAGAATTATTTTATAGGACACACCATACACACATACATAGGAGGACAAAGAGAATGAAGGGGAAAGAGAGAGACACAGAGACTGCTTATGTGTTTGTGTGGTTGTGTGTGTGTGTGAGAGAGGGAGAGAGAGAGGTAGAAAGAGACAGAGACAGAGAGAGGAAGAGAGAGAGATCAATACAGAGAGAGAACTAAGCTACAAAGCTTGGGGAGCTGGGTTTTAAATTTAGAGCTAATTATCCAGTTCTGAGATAGTTATACAAATAAGTTTTAAAATGTGCCCTTTATATCATAATAGCAGGGTGGTTAATATATGACAACATATAACAAGAACTATGACGCTAAGTTTCAGGGAAAATTGTTTATAGACTTTTCTGTCATTTTTCATACATCAAGGAAAACAAAAGCTGAGATCTGGCTTGTTCAAATCTTGGCCCTGCCGCTTTCTAACCATGTGAATCTGAGCAAGCTTCTTAAATAGCTGGCCCTCCATTTCTTCATTGCAGCTGGTGCAAACAGTACTCTGTGAGCTGAATGAGGTAAGGTATGCGAGGTGCTTGGCACCGTGCCTGCACCCTTACCGCATTAACTGCCGTCGTTATTAGCACGTCTGTGTTAACAGAATTCCACAGATGAATATATAACTCTTTCGTCTAGAAAAGCAGGGTACTTATTGCACTGTGAATAGACATATTTTGTATTATGTGAACTTACTACATCACGAATAGTTTTACTGTATGATCATACCTCGGTAGCATTTCTGAACTATTCTAGAATATCAGAATAATATACATATGATATAAATAATCTGTCTCTTCTTACTGGACATTGGGATGGAGAGAAGATTAAATAAGCTAAAACCAGGTGGTAATTATTTGATATTTACAAGGATATTTTGAGACATTTTGTGCTGAGCTTTGAAGTGAAAAGTGTGACTTCCAGCTTCGATGATAAGGTAATAAAGTAAGAAGTGACAGAACGCGGAAAGGCTCCACGCTGTTGGTGCAGCTCACGGCCGAGGCCTGGTAGGAGCCTCGGTGCTGCTGCTGAGGTGATGCCGTGGCTCATTTTCTTGAAATAAAACAAAACATAGAATTCACGGCAATTCCCATGATAAGAACGTGAGAAGTACCTCAGTGCTGTGACTTGTCCACCTTCCCCTAGTGCCACTTTTTTCTGTGTGTGCATGTGTATGCATGTGTGTGCTCATGGGTGTGTGTATACCTGTGTGTGTGTGTGTGTGTGTGTGTATGTGTGCGTAGACTGGCTTCCCTTTCTCCCGTGGCGTTACAAACTAGGCATTCCCTAAACGTCTCAAGACTCCCTGTTTGCTCTCCCTTAGTGGCTTTCTCCAAGCCCACAGTGTCCCCCGTAGCTTCTATGCAGGGACTCCACAGTTTCAACTTAAATAAACCTTGCTCTTGAGTGAAAGCCTGACCGACCGCAGACCTGCATTTCCAAGTGTCTGCGGACACCTTCCTTGCAATGTGTAGCTAACACTTTAAATTCAGTTAGGTCCCTATTGAGATTCGGTAGGAAAAAGCATTACTTTGGCGAGGACGATTGGAGTCCCAGGCCTACAGGGTGACTCGGCAGCTTTGGGCAGTGAGTTAACTATTTGCCCTCATTTCCTTTAGTTGTGCTTGGCCTAAAATCAGCGTCAGCCACTGTCTGGTTTTGGAAATAGAAATTTACTGAAACACAGCCATAGCCATTCATTTGCAGCCACAGAGACCAATGGCTGTAAATCCTAAAATATTTACTATCTAGCTCTTTACTAAAAAGATTTGCCAACCCCTGGATCGGATCATTAGTTTCCAAACTTCCCTTTCCTCCTCTTCCTCTTTTTCCATGTTTTCCCCTCCCTCCTTCCGTTTCCCCTTCCTCCCTCCACTCCTTCCTTGCTTCCTTCCTTCTTTCTTCCTATTTTTTCTTTCTTTCTTAACAACTGAATTCTTTCTCCAAACAATAGAATCCCAGCATACAACAGTAGGCCTTGTCTATTTTAAAGGTTTGGATGTGGGGGTGGTTACCTTAATTTGAAAGTCACTAGACTAAATTATTTTTAAAATTCTATAATTATAACAATATATATAAAAGTCCTGAATCCTGAGAATTGCTCACAGTCTTTAACAAATAGTCAAGTGATAAAAACGTGTCTTGGTGCCCTCTCTCCACATGTTTTCTTTCCAGAGATCCCTTTCTCTATTTTGTTCTCATCTTCCATTTCCTATCTGTTCCTGCCACCCCTGAAAATCAGTCCAAGGTTTCTAACGCCCTTGTAGGTGTCTAGCTGTCCAGGAACCCTAACTGGGGCACACACTTGGCCCTGCCGCTTGCAGTGGTGTCCAAAGCTCCCAACCTTTCTGAATCTCCTCTCTGAAGGACACATTTCTACTTGGTATTCTCCCCTTAGTATCCTTTTTCTGCTGAATGACAGCTGGCTAATCAGATAAATGCAACCTGTTAATTTTATAAAGACTGTTAATTTTTACTAATGGCTTAATGAATTTATTCCTCCCAGGTAACACATTTGTATTTTAATCAGGGCTTTCTGGAGATGGTGCCTTCATTAACTCAAGGAAAGGACTTAGTGGGGGAAATCCAGGCTGCATTCTGATAGCTGAAGAGGTATTTAGAGCAAAGGAAGCCACTCAATGTTCCTCAAATGCTGCAGAAGTGGCTGTCCATTCCTCCTGTAATTTTGAGTGACTCGGTCTTCTATTCCATAACCAAGTTTTCATTTGGGTGGGCACCCCCATGGGCCGTGTCATGTCTCTCTCACTGTGAGCTATGTCACCATGGGCACACGACATAACACTTTGGGCCTTAGATTCCTCATCTGTCCTTGGTAGACTTATTGAAGGATCAAATTAAATAACATGCATAAAAGGTATGGCACCTAGCAGGGTCTCGGTAAATGTTTCTTATTTTCCCATTGACATGCCACCCAGATCTCGTGTTTAAGAGTAAGAAATCTTCATTTTAGTTTTATCCAGAATTTGTTCATTTATTGAGAAGACAAGAATTTTTTTTCTTTTTGTATACTTTTTTCATTCTCAATAAATTAGCTAGAAGAGATATTAATAATGGCTGAAATCAGCAAAGTCTATAACTCTAAGGGACATTAGAACACATTGAATTTGCTTCTTTATTTCCCAGACACGCTGAGAGGTTACATGGTTTATTCAGGGGCTCCCGGTGTCTAGTGAGTGGCAGATCTAGAGTCAGAAACCGTATGCCTCCCAAACTCCCAGTTTTCCCCAAGTCAGCGAACAAATTGCATACTTTCTTCCCTGAGACTTCTATCCTATATCAAAGAAAATGCTGGACCAGAAACTTGCATTGGGCACCCCACATGTAGAGATTTGCTTGGCATACCTCCAAGACAGGTGAGGTTGCACATTTCATCCTATTTGTGACCCAGGAAATGGTCAAGCTCCCAAATCTACTTAATGAAGTAAGAAAATAGGTCATTTTACCTTGACTCTCATTTCGTGTCTGCTTTTTAAGTCTGCTTCTGTAAAATGCCAATGAAATCTGCCTTCATCACATTTATTATGGGATGAAAACTGAGCTTCTGCATGTCAATGGCATAACTCCGGGGGAGTCACCCTGCCACTTGAACTTTAAATAGGCCTCTTATGCTGTGTTCATTTCTCCATGCAAAGCACTCTCCCCATTGCTGCACAGCCTGACAAAGCAGTGGCCAGGCACAGCTGCCTCCCTGTGCCATCTCATTTGGGGTAATAACCTGGCAGGCTGCAGGTCTTTCTTTCCACCCCTCTTCCCAGCCCCCATGCAACTGTTTGAATCTCTCCTTGTACCAGCTGCCCCACCCTCCCTTTCAAAAATTACTTTCAGTAATTACTACAGCTCAAGGATGCTGTCCAATCTGAAATAGCTAATGAGAACCAGTCCTTCAATCTAAACTGTAATCAGCTTATAACAAGCTCCCTTTTCCTGTGCTTCATTATGGTGACACAATCTATTTTTCATACCTCAAAATGATAAGGCAGAGTTGGGGGAAAAGAATCGCTCTCTATCGCCAGGCTTGCATGAAAGGAAGACGGGCTTAAGTGTGCAGAATTGATTTATTTGCATTCTTCTATTGCTTTGGTGGCTGCATCTTTGAAAGAAGTTAATATTATATTTTTGATTTGGCCCTAAGAACAGCAGGGCCTGACAATCAAGCATGCTTATTACAACCAGGAAGGAAAAAAAAAAAAAGTAGCCCAGCGTAGCTCAAGTGCATCATGATTTATCTGGACTTGTGCAGAGTTGGAGCAGAAAGTATTTTAAATTCTGTTGGAGAACCTGACAGTGCTGTCTTTATCTGTGTGTTTATTCTCCCTGAAATTTGTATGATTGTTAACTATAACCCCACTAGCTACTTACCTGCCTTCCTTTTTCCTTTGCGTCTGTGGAAATCCTTCGTTGTTTATTTTCAAAGAACCAACATTGGAAGGTACCGACCACAGGGATTCTCACTAGAAGTTTGGGGAATCTGCCTGACTAATATTGTACAATCTGTTGATAAACACCCAGGCTATTTTAATCTCCTTTCCTAGTTTATCCTCCTGAGTTAATTTCCAAACTGTCATTTTTTTGCCTGGTGTGATTAAAGCTCTGCCCGTTTAAGCGTCCGCATTCTCCTGGCGTGATTTCCTAGGCACTGACGCTGTGGCAGAGCATGCCTATTAATCCTACCCTGATGATTAAAGCATCTGAGGAGCTGCAACATTTGATGGGTTAATACTGGTAGCTGAGTCCTTGGATTTAATCCAACTCAGTCATCACTTTGAATGAGGCAGTTTGATGAGCTTCAGTAAGGCTGGGACTGCTGTCATTGTCCATTTGAGGCTCCAAATACTGGGAAAAAATAAAAGCTAGTCTCCAACAGCTAGACAGGTCCTAGAAGTATGTATGTCAATAACATAAAGATATAAAATGCAGATTGGGGTATCTTTGTTATGTAATTGTTAATAGGCAGAAAAACCTCACAAAGAACTCTCTGCACTATTCAGCTTATCTCCCTGCTCGAAACAGAAAACAATAACAAAAAAATTAGAATACATCAGCCAGTTTTTAAAAGTTGCTTTTCCCTGCTTTGCCTAAAAATGCGTAAAAGATGAGGCGAAATTAGAAAATCTTCTACCCGATCTTTTCATTTGTATAAAATAAATGCACACAACTCATTTAAAGTGGGAGGCTTGCAAATTTACTCATTAGACACAATAACCAGTAAGCTGGTATCTCAGCTCAAGTGGAATCTTCATCAGGCAATTAGGGAAGGTGGTTTTCGGCTGCCTCTCCATCTTCAAGAGCGCTGGGACCCAGCTTGCTTTTAAAACCTCGAGGCTGTCAACCGACTCAGACTGAGCATCTGCACTTCAGGCGAGTCCATAAATTAACTTCTGGTACTTATGGCATTCTGAAAGAATGACGCTTTCATTGGAATTCATGGTTTGTCTGTTTCAGGAATGTTATGTAACCATGCCTGTTACGCAGGGAGAATTTTCTACTTCCAACGTTTGCAGGAAGGATTTTTTCTTGCCAAAGCAAGACATTATAGACATTATATTATTATATTACATCCTCTCTCTCTCTCTCTCTCTGTCTCATTGAAGGTGACCATCTGAAAACATGTAAAGTGGAATACCTTTACAAGCTGGTGTCAGGGGATGGAATTCACAGCCTCCTCCTGACTCTTCAATCAGGCCTTTCTTGTTTGAGTGTTAAATTTAAGGGAACTTGAGTTAGAATATCTGGATTTATACATTACTGAATTATTTTCTTAAAGGGCATTGATTTCCAGTATATGCTGTCCTTACCATACTTTATGCACTTGCCGATGAGTGTCATGATTCTGAATTGTACTGCAAATAAAAACACCAGTTTGCTGATTCACATATAGATCTTTGCTAAAGATGAAAATGAAAGCACCAAGTTGTTTCAGAAATAATATAAATTTATAATCCTGTTTACTTGTATCTTAGCTGCCATATTCATAATATAATATGTGGTAAATCTTTACGCTTAATTAAGAGTATTTATTGGCACTTTCTATACTGCTAAACTAGTATGTGAGGCGTTGAGGGTATTCAGACTGGCAGCACTCATTCAGAAAGTTTATGGCCTCATACTTGGAATCTCCAAGTAAATAGACTTTTATTGACAGTGATAAAGAAAGGGGAAAATGACAATAATAAAAAGTCTGCTCCTAAGGTTGTATTTAAAAATAATTTTCAGATTATATTTTGGGGAGTTATCTTTCTATCAGTAATATTAATAATATTAGTCAATTTATCCCTAAGTATTTAAAGATGTTTGCATTGTTTAATAACCAACTTAGAAGTATAACCTAAGACTTCTCAAAATAAACCAGGGAATAAATAAATGATTTTATTGTATGTATTGTTATTTCTTTAGGAGCATATCTTCTAAAATAAATGGTTTTAAACACTGACTAATTGCTATACAATTTGAAGAGTGGAAAGATACATGAAATATTCTTATTGTCAAGGAGCTTAAAATTTAGTAAGAGAAATGGATTCACCAAAATCAAAGCTTAAATATGTTCCATATACTGTATTTATAAACACAGCATAAGAAATTATGCTAATAAATTTTTAAAGGTTTTTAAGTTTAAAAAAGTAAAATAAAAGTTTAAAAAGTTAGTTAGAAAATTATATTGACTAGAAATGTTTTTGGGTAAACTAGTTATGAGATATGCTGAAAAGTGAATTCTATGTTTACATTGTATTGAGGGCCACATGGAAGGGGGAGAAATAAGTCAAGACAAAATGGCTTAAGGTCTGTACACTTGGATTTTAGAGCTAATCATCCTTTGTGTTTAAATTTCTTTGGTTTTTTTTTTTTAAACTTTTCTCCCATTTTCCTTCCTTCCCCTTCCCTAAAACCTGGGTGGTATATCATGTAACTAATTTGTTCCTTATTTCTCTGTAAAATGTGAGCAGTCAATGCTCTCTTTTGTTATTACAGAAGGACATTATTCAAACAAGTTTTGTTGCAGAAAGCAATCTAAATTCTTTTTAAAAAGTTTCATAAAATATAGTTTGTTATCATTGTTAACCTCATCAGTAAAAATACCTAATGGAACCTTTTTTTTTAATGAAAGAAATTGAACCGTCTCCTTACATTTTGAGTTAGTAGTTTTAATACGAAGTGATCATGGACTAATATTTCAGATAGTGACTTAATGACAATGGAATTTTAGTTATGAAATATATCCTGTAATTACAAGCGGGTTCTAGTTAGAAAACTTGTACCATCTCGACAGAATTTAAAAACAGTTCTCTGCAGGTTTATTAGTCTAACATCTAGGTCTTAGTCATGGATTTTCTTCTCAGAGTCCATTTGATCAGTTTGGCAAAAACCAGAGTTTGGGCTGGTCTGGAACTGAAAATAATGACATATCAAATATCCCCAAAGGGAGAGAGAAATGAAATTAAAGAAGCGATGTCCATTGCTAAAATCTCTAAATTGAGCAATACATCGACATAGTGATCAAAAAGTGGCAATGAGGCGTTGCTATAAGTCTGGGTAGCAGCACCAGGACATCTAATACTTTGCCTTCCTAGTTCCCAGTGCCAGAGTCAGAGTGAACCCAAAATGTGTGGCAGGAGATGGTGCCAAGTGGGACGTGCAAGGAAAGGAAGTGGAAGGCCCCTGTACGTGGGCTGGTGTCTTGGAATTTCTCTTTGGGGCAGTCAAATCAGAGGTACACATTGGTAATAGTAATAGTATTAATAACACTAACTACCTCTTCATGGCTCAGTCATGCTGAAGGGGATATCTGGAAGTGGTGGTGTGTAAACTGAGACAGAAAAGACAGCAAACGCTGAATATTAGGAAATAGAGTAAGGACATTCAAGGCAGAGCGAACAGTGCATAAAGAAGAAACACTTATGAAGTTATTTAAATTACAAATTGCAGAAACCATCTAAAACCACTTTAAGTAGCTGCAATTGACATCTACAATGTGGCAAGAATGTTTATTTATTAAGAAAAAAATAGTGCAAAGAAATATATTAGGGTACCTATAACATTTATTCATACTTATTTTCCACTGTGGGACTCAATTTGTACAGACAGTGACATCACTGAATATCACAGAACCAAGAAAAATGGTTGGTAATTCTATAAAATCTACAGACTGGAAAATGTTGGTACAAACAACAAAACCACGAGAGGTTGTCAGGGTTCATCATGACCAGTATTCAGCTGGGAAAAAGTACAGTAATACTAAAAGTACATAGAGTCACTGATTGTTAATTAAAATATAAAGAAAAGAAAAAAAAGTCCTGCCTGATTTAGAATCACAGTCACAGCCTTGCAGATTTTCTCTTTTTAGACCAAAGTAAATCCAGCTCTGAGAGGACATTCTCTGTTTGAGTCACACTGATAAAAACTCGATGAATAAAGATGGAAAGATGACACTGGAACAGTTTCTACCTCCTGAGGATGATCAAAATTTTAAAGAACAAAAAAAAAAAAAAATCATGTTTTTTTTTTTTTTTTACTGTCTAATCCCTTTTTGAATTAAAATAAACCTAGAATGCTTGGCAAACTATCTCTTAACATTAGCAACATACTTTCTTTTAATGCAATGGCTTTTAATCACCCTTTCACTTTTTAGATTTGAAATGTTTTTAAGCATAATTTTGGTTTGGGGTAATTTTTACCTCCCTCAATTGTTCATGGGGAAAAGTATAATCTTCTAGTGATTAACACATATTTATTGAACATGCTTTATATGAGTAAATTACTATGCCAGATGTTATGAGGATTACAGTAACTTATTTTACTTTTTAAATACTGTCCTAGCTTTCTAAGGATGTAGGATCTGTGCATTGGGAGGGTGGGGAATTAGCACATGAATTACACTGAAGGAAGCCCACATAGTAAGTGCTGTGAGAGTAGGAAGTCAGTATTCATTGCTCCTGGCTCTGTGTATCTGGGAGGGCTTCTTGGAGGAGGCCTATTTATTTGTTGAGGGTATTATGTTCAAAGTGGTTAATTTGCATTTTCACATTGGCTTTCACACTGATTCTACTGGGAGCCAGAATTGTGGCTGCACAACTCACCACGACAGAAGCTCTGTGCTTTTCATTTTCTAAGTAGGTGGGATCCTTGCCTCTTTGTTCATCAGCACATAGTCAAAATATCTGTATTCCGATGCAACTGCTCGTTAGCCAGATGTGTAATCTGCAACTGAGGAAAGACACAAAGGCATATCAGATTTGTCATACCCATTCTATGTTCATCATGACTTTATCTAATCTCTCCCTCCCTCTCTCTTCCTTTATCTCAACCTCTATCCCTTTCATTTTCTTTCTCACTTGCCCAACTGAATTTTTATGGTGCTTTTGAGAATACCTTCCAATTTACTTAGCTTGAAGGTCTCAGGTTTGCTGCATATATGTTTTATAAGTAATTATTTATGGATTAGTTTTCTGTTATGTCAATATTATAGATCCCATCTTAGTCGTATCTCTTTACTGGGCTTTTGAAGCTGAGCACTGAATCCTTCCAAGGAGGCAATACTGAGTAGTGATTACAAAGGGAGACTCTTGAGACTCTAGCCTTGGAATCTCAGAAGAGCTGCCTAAAAGCTCTGAGCCTCAGTTTCCTTATTTCCATTTAACAAAATGAAGATTTCATAAAATAAAATGAAAGCAGATAATTCATTTAAAATTCTTAGCACAGTATCTGATACATATTAAGTATTCAGTATAGTTGGTTATTATTACATCCATCATCATCATCATCATCATCACCATCATCAAAGGGGTGCCATGTAGTGGCATGCACCTTTTTTGGAACATCAATTGTGCTTGAGGATTTAAGGGAAAGACTTAAGCAATTCCATTGTTAAGTAATTTTAAAAGTATCATTTTTATATTAAAACAAATATAACTCTACAACAGAACACAAAAGTCACATGATTCCTTGCAATTCTACACTTATTGCAGCTGGAAGCCCCTGGAAGAATACATTTACTTTCCTCTGTCATTTGGGGTATTCCAGGGAAGGTTTGGAGAGAGTTGGCTAATGGTGACCACAATAGGATAAAAAAGGGCCCCAGTCCTTTCAACTGAATATCATAACCCATTTTCCTAAACTGTTTGTCTATGTGTTTTACTCAAGAATGCAGAAATTTTTCATTAAGCTTAAACTACATTACCCAGGATAGTTTCAGTATGTTAAATATATTTTGTTTAATTCTCACAATGATTCTTCAAGTAGGAATTGTAATATTTACTTTAGACGGGTGTGGTGGCTCATGCCTGAAATCCTAGCACTCTGGGAGGCCAAGGCAGGAGGATCGTTTAAGCTCAGGAGTTGGAGACCAGCCTGAGCAAGAGTGAGACCTCGTCTCTACTAAAAAAAATATAGAAAGAAATTAGCTGGACAACTAAAAAAATATAGAAACCAGATGGTTTCACACCTGAATTTTATCAGACCTACAAAGAAGCACTGGTGCCTATCCTGCCGAAATTATTCAAACTTACTTCCTTTTGTACATGGATATTGTTTCTGTATTGGACTTAGAAGAAGTTTTTAAATAAATCTTGTGGATAAAAGCCACAGGGGGAGATATCTCTATGGGCAGAGTCTTATACCTAGGTAGAGTAAGGATATAAGTCAATAAATCATTGATTTTGTGTTTTGAATAAACTTTGAAGTCAATATTTCAAAGAATCTTGTTTTTCTTTTTCTCCACAATCTTTCTGACCTTCTGGAGTTCCTCATTTTCCCCTAATAACTCTGGGGAGGTGGAGGTCCTCTGCCATGAAGTCATTCATTCTTTTATGGTATCATTTCAAGTATCCTAGTGGAGGGTATCTGTTTTCTCTCATCTCTTCATTGAGCTTTACTTCATTTTTTAAATAGTGGAAATAATATTTAAATTTTATGGTAAAATCCAGGACATACAATGAGAAAACTCCAGAAGATGGAGAGATATATTGTCAGTTCTTCCTTCAAACAAAACAGGAAGCTGGAGGAGGTGGAGCAGTATGCCCTAGATCGACATGAAGGCCACTGACAGAATAGGGGAGGGCTTTCAGCAGGGTTGGCTGACTTTTGGCATGAAGAGCCAGAGAGAAAATACTTCAGGCTTTATGGACCATATGGTCTCTGTTACAACTGCTCAACTCTGGTGTTGTAGCATGAAAACTTCAATAGGAAATACATAAATGAACAAATGTGGCTGAGTTCTAATAAAATTTTATTTATGGAAACTTGAATTTTATATAATCTTCACATGTCATGAAATATTATTTTTCTTTTGTCCTCTTTTCAACCATTTAAAAATGTAAAAGCTATTGTTAACTCTCAGGCTGAACAAAAGAAGGCAGCAAATATCCTTGATGGCAATTTTGCCTAAAATTGGCTTGGCCACTAGGTCAGTGTGTTGATAGTGTGTCACCAGGCATTATACCAGAGCACGTGTTACACGTGCAGAATCCTGCACCTTGGAAATCAGTATGTTTTACAAGTTATCCAGATAAATCATAAGTACAATAAAGTTTTAAAACTATACATGTGGTATTTAGGTAGTCCTTTCTCTGATTTCTCCCCTTTTGTTTGTGAGAAGAAATAAAATTGAGTGGCAGACATGATCTTAATTCTAAAGGCTGAAACAAGACTACATGTGAACACATATGGACATATATTTACACATTTATGTCTGCATAATATTCTAGGTACACAAATGAAATCAAATATATATATATAATATACATATAAACATATATATAAGCATCTCACATTTACATATTACTGTAAAATCATATGTAAATACAGATGCCTGGTGCATGCCCATGCACCAGTACATGTACAAAATCTTGTTTGGCAGCTCTTTATTACAATGACGAAAATGCTCAAATGCTCATTTGAGAATAATAGCTGCTTCTATGCCATGCACATGTTTTGACATAGGATGAAGTAGAAATTATCATATGACATTCTCACATCTGCTCAAGGTGGAGGTAGGGGAAGCAAACATTATTCCTTTCAGGCTTTAAGCCTCATTAATATGTGTTGATGAAGTCCTTCATCTTATCAAAGCAGTACCTTCTTTTAAAGATGGTTGCTTTGAGTAAAAAGATTTAAAATATGAGTACAAAGTAAAATTCCTTAAAATATCTAAATGAACAAATTCAAATATTATCAAGAGAAAATATTACTCTCTAATGGAATTTATAGAGCTCTGATTAAAATAATTTTCAGATCAAGGACAAAATCATTTAATTTTCTTCTTTTGCTGCAGTTCTTTTATTTTAGCATACTTATTTATTCCTTTAATTTGTACAGTTTAGCTTTAAACTTGACTTTCCCTTTCCTGTTTAGAGAGGTGTTCCCAAACACAAGAATAATTCCTGATGGTAATGTCGCTCATTAGGAACATTTCCAGCAAGAAAGGTGAATGCGCAGCAAATATCTCTTCATTTTCAGCATGGCAAATAATCTGTCAAGACAACACCCTAGCCAATTGTTTAATTGTATATCAGGTTTAGGTGACAAAACTTGGGTATGACATGACAAAAGGGCTTAGGAAGAGTTATCCATCTTCCTTTCCCTTAGAGCAACAGAGTCATCAATGAAGACGTCTGTTAAGTCTTTATTTCTTAAGGCATATAGAATCGGACTTCTTACCCTTTAATTAGTAATGGATGAACTTCAAAAAGGTAAGGTTTTCATTTTAATTTTTGCTATTGCTGGCAGGTTTTAGATACTTGGAGGGTTTAATAGATTCCATCTCCTCCTCTTCTCTGTTTCTTTTTGTTCATACCCTTAGGATGACTCCTATTAGTTACAACTTCTTTGGTTTCCTTTCCTTATTTGCATGCATTTAATTATTTTTGAGGTGTTGGCCAGAAGAAAAAAAATAGAAAATCTCTTTGCTGAAATAATTTTTCATTCTTTTTTAAAAAAAAAATAATGGTCACTTTTTAGAGCTGTTGAATGAGTTCATTTGAGATGCAACTTCACCCATCATCACTTGCAAACAAACCCTTTCCAAGCTCAGTTTTTCTACAATTTTCACCAGAAAAGGATGTGTGTAAGATTAAAGAGTGTCTTTCTCCATTAATCCTATTTTTATTTTAATATTTGGTGAATTTTTGGATTCTCTTCTCTTTCAGATATCCTAAACTGATTTTTTTTTCAAACTGGAGATTGAGATTTCCAAATTATTCTTATTATTAGCACATCTGGAGGTCTGAACTGTGGTAATAGATATAGCTACTGCAAATAATCACTTGGAATCTCTTACCCCATATGTATTTGCATTCCTATTTCTACTCTATGCAAAGTGAGACAAAGCCTTATTTTCACTTTAACCTTAATCTAACTCTAATGAACCCCATAGTAAATCAATCACCCATTCATCCATCCATCCTTCCTTCCATCCATTCATCTTTTCTTCCATCCATCCATTCGTCCAATCTGTTTTACCAGATATCTGCTCTATGTCTAACACTTTGCTAGTTGCTGGAGAAATAAAGGTGGGCAAGAAAAGATAAAGTTTCTGCCTCAGGGAACTTATTTGTAGTCTAGTGGAGAGTAAGATTTTTTTCAATTACACAAATAATTGTATATTTTCAATGGAGGAAACATACATGATAGCATGAAAAGTTGACCTAGTTGGGAGAGGCAAGGAAGCCTACCCTGAGAAAATAATGACAGTGTTGAAAAATGGAAGAGGAGGAGAAGGGGTGTTAATCAGAAAAAGAAGGGATGAAAGAGTAGAAATTGGACAGGCAACAAAAGTACCTTTTCCCCCAAATTTCACATGAAAACAAAACATTTTAACCTTATATTGTGTATGATGGGGACTTTATATGCTGTTGTAATCATACAGCAATTCTAATTTCTACACTGTCTACAGATTATAAGCAGCTAATGAGACAAGCTTTATCATCTTAAGCAAATGCCAATCTTCTGCAAAGGATAATCAATAAATATTTATAGGTGATGATAATTACATCATTACTTGGTTAAAATCCTAATCATAAGTAGAATAGAGCAGAGAGAAAGTGACTGTCTTCCACAGTTCATTAGCCACAATTCTGAAATTTACAAAGCTCTAAAAATTAAAAACAAAATTATAACTCAGTTAATAATGGAAATTTTTTTGGTAAAACTTGAACCGCACTGATGTGAGACTATGATTTTTATTTAGCTCAATTAAAGCAAGCTTTTATGTAGTTTAATGCAAAGATATGAATACATTTGGTCGTGAAGTGCTGGTGAAGATGATATGTAATATATGGAACTTTTAATGGATTCTTTTCCCTCTTCTTCTCTTTTTCTTTTTGTTCATATCCTCAGGATACATTATCCATCTAAAATCTTCAGAATTCTGTATTCAAAAAAATTCGCTCCAGGAATTTCAGATATGTACTATTGTTCCCTCTGTCCTTTTGGTGTCTTGTTTTTTAATTTTTTTTTAATAATTATGTGCTACTTGTATGTACATGTCCAGACACACATGGGCTTGGGGTGGTGGGAGTGGTAAAAAGGAGGGTTTCTGATAAGGACCATGAGTTTTTGAAGAGAATGTGACCTAATAAAACAACTGAGCATTGATTTCCTTAGAAAAAACTTGCCTCTTCATGAGGCATTTGCAGGTAAACTTCTATTTCTACTCCCACCTATCAGTTTTGCATTCCTAGATCAAATATTACATTATGTCTCACCAACTTCTGTTGTTCTGGTCATGGAAGAGTCATGAGGAGGCATGTCTAAGATGCTGAGTAGGATTTGTATTTCTCCAGTGACCAGGAGGAGTGGGAAAGATTGGGGCTGAGAAGGCTGAACAATGAGCTTCAGAGAGGAGAATGGACGGCAGCTCAGATTTTCAGCATGTCAAGCCTGACTTCTTGGCAAAGACCTCCTTTTGCTGGAGGTAGGGTAGATTGGGTATTGGGAAAAAGTTTTATTGGCTAGGGACTGTGCCTAACAATAGGCAACTTCCTTGGCCACAATTCTGATTTCCCAGTATGAATCCACATGGAAGTATAGAATCCTTTTCTCTAAGAACTGTAATAAATCTTAGTATTCATCAAATCCAACATCTCCTTCCTCACCATTGGGGGCCCCTTTACAAATCTGATGAAAACTCTCTTTTCTAAGAAAACTGCACATTCCCACAATATTTCACATGCCTTTTTTCTTTTTCTTTCTTTCTTTTTTATTTAGGTTTCATAGAGTGGGCGAAAGGGGTCCTTAGACAGCAGACTAAGAAAGGCCCCTTGAGAGGGTCCACTGGATATAGTCCATTTGCACTTAGGAAAACGGAGGCCCCTAGAGGTGACCATATATCCTCAAAGACCACACAATAAGTTTATATAGAGCTTGGCTTAAAATCCAAATCAAGCCACTTCTACTCAGTGTTCTTTTCTAATGTCAGGCTTATGTTTCCTCAGTAGATTTATTTTTCAGTTTTTAAGGAAAGAGAATCCTCAGCTTCTCTCAGCAGTTTTAAATCCTAGGAGGGCATTTGGCAGGAAGATCTAGAGATGTGGATTTCCCACTATTTTCTCCTCTTCCCTTTTATCTTATTTCCCAGCCTCCATTTTAGTCACTTTAAAAAAATCTATGTAGCCAAACTTTCTTCGCACATGTCCAGGACCTGGCAGGGATGTGACCATTCACCGCCTGCTGACCCTTCTCCAGTTAGTATTTTGCACTGTCGACGCTTCCTGCTGAGCTGGAAAGGAAGGAGCACATGTGAGCAGTTGTCCTTTGTTCTGCTCTTGGCTCCTGGCTCTGGCCATGTGTTCTAGGCAGGACTTCCAATTAGAACGCCTGAAAGAAAAGAGCAGATTGGAGATGCGATGTCCTCCTCCACCGCCAGCAGGACTGGGGGTGGCATAATATGCTGCCCAAAAACTCACTGGGAAGACTTGCTTCCAAGGAAAGAAAATGTGGCATTTCAGCCTGCAGGTAAAGAATTGTAGGAATGGAAAGTGTGGCAGATCTGGAGCAGCGTTCTGCCTAGATTGATCAATGTATCCGTATGTTTTTAATAAAATTGACATAGATGTGTGGATGCAGAGAGAAAGGAAAACTTATACACTGGTGGTGGGACTGCAAAGTAGTTTGACCGCTGTGGAAAATAGTATGGGAGAGTCCTCAAAGAATGAGAAGTAGACCTACCATTTGATAAGCAATCCTACTACTGGGTATTCACCCAAAGGAAAAAAAAGTCATTTTATCAAAGAGACACTTGCACTAGAATGTTTATTGCAGCACAACTCACAATCCCAAAGAAGTGGAATCAACGCAAGTGCCCATCAATACATGAGTGGATTAATAAAATGTGGTATATGTATACCATGGAGTACTACTCAACCATAAAAATAATCAATTATTACCTTTTGCAACAATCTGGCTGAAACTGGAGACCATTCTCCTAAGTGAAGTATTGCAAGAATGGAAAAACAAACACCACATGTACTCACTATTAAATTGGAACTAACTGATGTGCACAGATGGAAGTAAAACTCAATGGAAATCAAACAAGTGGGGATGGGAAAAGGGGGTGAGTGAAATCATGCAGTGTATGGACAGACTTATAACTTTGAACTCAAGCAGTACAAAAGCAATCCATGTAACCAAAATATTTGTACCCCCATAATATTCTGAAATTAAAAAAATTCAATATGTCCTGGAGCTGAATATAATCTTTTGTAATTGTTGCACATGTTCCATGCTATGTCTCTGAATTCTAAGATACTGAAGCCTTATTTTACCTTTGACATTTAATACATGTATCTGTACGCAACAATAGAAGTACCATAAATGTAGGGATTTGAGCTTTGGTTTGCTGCTATGTCCCCAGTGTCAGTCTGGAACTTAGCACATAGCGAATACCAGGGTGATATTTAAAATATTTACCTACCAGTTCAGCATGGGAAACAAACAATAAGAAGGTTGCAAGCAATCACTGTGCTGTCATGAACATCTGTCTTGGTAAGCTAAGCACTCAGTAAATGTTAGTTGAATGACTTAGTAAAAGAGGTGTTTCCCATATAAGTATGAATATATAGTTCCAAATTGAATTCTGATGGTTTATCCACTTAACACAGGTGTTGGGAAATTCACACATACATACTACAGTGTGTGTATAAACATACCTATATGTACATTAAGAATGATCAGCCTAACAATCAAATAAACCCAAATAAAAATAACTTAATTTTATGTTGTGGTTATTGTTTCTCTGAACTTCAAAGACTAAAACAAATAATATTCCTTGAACTGGCAAGGATACAGTGTGTGTAACTCTAGACCTTAGTTATTCTACAGGCTATTATTTCTATCCTGGAAAACAGTTTCATTCACCTTGACCCATAAGAGGGTATGTTGATGAAATATTACTGGATTACAATTATATTGCAATTGGTAATATGTTCCCCAGATCTTAAGTATATGGTTATGAGTATTTGGCTGAGTAATTGCTCCTCCAAAATTTTATTCCAAAGAAATGTTTAAAATAATTTTATAAATGTGAAAAATTGTATATATAATGATATTTATCTCATTGTTAATACTAGTAAAAACTTGGGATCTGCCTAAAAGTCTAACAACAGGAGATTGGTAAAGTGCATTATATTGCATCCATACAAGTTTATCCTGTGCAACCCTGATAAGGATTCATGAGGCACCTGAATTGACAGGACCTCGTACATTATGATAACACATAAAGATGATGCAGACTGATACTCACCAAATTGCTGTAACAAAAGTGATGTCTAGATACCAAAAGAATACATTCAGTTCATAATGTATTAAGTAGAAAAAGAAAAAAAGCACAAAGCAGTGTTCATAATCTTTCCATTTTTTATTAAAAAATACATACCTATATGTAATACATTGAAAGTTAAAAGAGATCAGATGGGACTAAAAGTAGAGAATAGAGTATGGATACCGCCATAGGATCTATAAGATGGATAGATAAGATACAGTATAGAGGTATTTATGTACCTTTCTATAAATTTAGAGGTAAGAAAAATCTGAAGAAATATTAATATGTGTCAATATGTTAATGGTGGTAATTTATTAGGAATTAAGGTAATAATTTTACTTTCTCTTTTTATATCTTTGTTAATATGTATCTTCTAATTTTTCTACAATTGTCATGCATTTCTTGTGAAGTTGAAAACAAATAAAAATAAATGGATAAAAAGTAGTGCCCTGGGGCATTTGTAGGAGCCAGCAGTCCTGTCCAAAGGAAATGGTATGGACCTGGCTTTGGACCTGGGGTGAGCCCAGTTTGTTTCCTTGGTCCTTTCTGTGTGGCCCTGGGCAAATCAGTTAACTTCATTTTTATCCATCCATTGAATAGCATGAGTAACTCCTGCCTTGCAGGATGTTCTTAAATATTTGAGGTGCTCCGTAGAAAGGTTCTCACATGCTACCCAGAACATGATAGACTGTTAGTCAATTGGTATTTATTATTACTGTTGTTGGGAGACTATCCCTTTCAAATTTCAAAGACGTTAACTTTTTGTTTTTCTCTTTAAGATCCATCTCTGTGTACCCAGATCGAAAACCTGTCAGTTAGGAAACCCGCTATGGTCATGAGTGGTAGCCACGAAATGACAGTCTGACAAAGAAGCCCAGTATAATGAAAAGGAGCTCAGTCCTGGAACAGTTAGGAGCTGGTTTCAGTTTCAGATTTTGAATTTCCACCCCTAGGTTAGGGGTATACCCATATCTGGTCCATTGGAGTACACTGTAGTTTGAGGATACCAACCCTTCCTTGACACAAATATATACACATACATATTACAGAGCACAGATCAATGGCTTTGTAAAGCAATAGGTTGTTTGTGGGTTGAGCTTTTTCTTTAAGACCAAAATGATTATTAAATGCACAGATATAAATATAGACACATGTATGCATACACACGTACACATATACTCATACACATAGACACACAGCTGCTTCCACCAGTCCCTACTTTCTACCCTCATCACTAGGAGAGCTGAGTGATAAAGGGCATTTTGCCCTCATCTTCTCTTTCCATCCTTTGCCATATTTCCTGGCCTCCTGGGAATCAAGGTGATAATCTAAGATTATCTTCTGGGGACAGAGCACATAATCCAGTGAGAAGAACAAATGTCCAGGAGTGATCCTGTGGGTATGAACTTGAAGTTGTTCTAAGAAAGGTGTTGAAGGTGGTGTTTGGGGGATGGTGGGGAGGAAGCAGGGCCCTCAGCCATTCTCAGCTCCCCCCTGTTCCCATGTGGCCAGTTCCATCCTGATGAGACCAGGCTGTTTCTGGTCTGCTGCTACGGAACAGAAGTGGTGTCAATGCCAAATCCTCAGCCATTACCTTTCTTTACTTACATCTGGTTAAAATAACCAACGTAATTAAAATATAAAAGAGCAAACAGCTCTCTAAATTAGTTTTACTGGATTACAATCATATAGCAATTGGTAATATGTTCCCCAAATCTTAGGCATATGTTTATGAGTATTTGGTTGAGTAATTGCTCCTCTAAAATTTTATTCTAAAGAAATGTTTAAAATAATTTTATAAATGTGCAAGATTACAATATTATGTAGATTGCAACAACTAATTACAATTAATACATCTTTTTAAAGTTGTGTCTGTAAAGATAGGTTAATACCAAAGAGGGACTGTCGAATCTTTAGGCACAATGAATTTATTTCTGTACTGGAACTTAACACTCTAACACACACCTGCTTTTAATCTATTTTTATGGCATTACTGTTAAAAGATAAGTATCATTTGAGGAAATGACTCTATCATTATTTAGATGTTCTCATAAAAAGCTTTTCTCTTTTACAACTTATATGTTTTGCTTCTGGAAAAAAATAGTAATACCTCAGGACAGGTAAGGATGGAATTCTTGAAATAGAATTCAAAATATTTTGGGGCTAGGGCTTTTGTAACTGAGTTAGGAGGCAATTTTTTTTATATACATGAACTAATATGGGGAAATATAGTTGTATTACATAAAATACAATTAAATATCTTTTCTTTACCAAATTTTTGATAAGCAGACCTAAGTCTTAACAACATCGGTAAGTAGTTAAAGCTTACATTTAATGAATAAATCTATCTGTCTAAACCCTTTGTCTTTATCCCTGGTGTTGCTGGCTTTACCACAAAATCCCAACATGTGTTCCATCTCCAGTTGGTCCAGTTCTATGCTAATTAAGCTAACTCCCCATGGCAAGCTATTCCTTAGCACCAGGGGAATTTCCTTAGGAGGAGCATGGAATAGAGAATCAGAGACTTGGGTTCGACTCAGCCACTTGCCAACTGTGGAGCCATTGAAAAATAAATTATAGTTTCTGAATCTGAACTTCTCATCTTAACATGCATCTTAATATAATTTCTCATGTTACACAATATAGGTGTATTATAATACTTGTGTCAGAGGATTGTTGTGAAGAATAATTTTGATGGCATCTCAAAACTGTAAAGCATTATATAATGTACCATTTGCATAGGTTACACAGCTAACATGATCAATGATGTAGCTAATTAAATCAATGTAGAAGCCAGTCATGTAATCAAGTCCTCAAAGAATAACCCAGCACTGGATAGTTGAGAGGTTCCCTGGATATAATTAATTTTACCTTTCTAGGTCACAGTTTCCTCATTTGAGAAAAGAAATCATTGTATCTGAAGACTTAAAGACTTCTCCAGGGCTGAGTTCTATGATGATAAAGGCTACCTTTTAAAAAAGTTATTGTCTATTGTTTTAAAGCAAGATATTTTTCACAACTTTAATTCCTGTCTTTTGATCTTTTTTCAATAGAAAGGGAAGCTACCAGTGAGATGTGCTATGTTGGCATCACAGTATCCATAGATAGTCAATAATAGATAAATACAAAATGAAAACAAAAAGGTCAGAGTGTCCTTTGGGAATCTGGCAAACAGCATGGTGCCAACCAGTTTTCAGTCACAGGCCAGTCTGGAGGTTCAGATGCAGTTGGTTTCAGTTAACTCACTGGGAGATGGGTGTCAACCCCAGTTTCCTAACATACTTCCTCCTGCTATCCAGGGTTTCGTGCTTAACACTGAATTGGCAAGCCAGCTTTACTAACTGACTCTGGGGTATAACTGGACTTCCAGTCCCTCAGTGGCTTTTGTGTTACAAGACAGCCCCACTGGGTGATCATGGAATTTCCACATTGCTACTACATGGTCAAGCAGGGCAGTCATAAATCAGATTAGAAAAATATGTCAATGAACGAGTCTGATGGGTACTTGGTATAAACTATCCTCACAGGCTTCCAGTAAAAGGCTCCAAATAATATGAACGACTAAACAGTTCTATAATATGAGGAGTTAGATAGTGTAGCAAAAATTTACCAAGCACTTACTATACTCCAGGCACTCTCCTCCATTTCACATGCATCATCTGATTTGTCCTCTCAACACCTGTCTAAGGAAAGCACAATTAACCCCATTCTCATCAACAGACGAAGGAACTGAGGCATGGAGAGGTTAGGTAACTTGCCCAAAGCCACGTGTACACAGGAAACTTTCTCCAGCATGAACAAAGAGGCAGAATAGTAGCTAATTGCAGACAGGTACCAAAGTACGAGTTCAATTGTGTCTACGATTATGATGTGCTGAGCTGTACACAGTATTTTCACCATTAGCTGCATGCCTGTGTGAACCGTAGCACCTTTAACATCATTAAATTGATACCATTAAATCCCTGCACAGATTATTTCTTCGTAGCAGGTGTTCCATGTTCTAGATTTCAGCTAGCACCTAAAATCTAGTTTTTTCTCTTCCACAAGAAAGAAACAAGAATAACCATTTCACTGTTAACTTCATTCTTAAAGGGGATGATAAAGGATGATTGATTCTTTTAGTTCCATACTCTTTGGCACCATTTCAAATTTTAATACATATTGAACAAAAATTGATTATAGCATACTTTGATAATTCAACTGATGTGTATGTGTATGGGGGGGAGAGAGAGATAAAGAGAGAGAGAGAGAAAGAGAGAGAGAGAGAGAGAGAGAGAGAGAGGAAGAATGTGTGCGTGTAAGCATGCATGTACCTATGGACCATGAGGTTATTTAAGGGGAGAGTACGCTTGAAAAAAAATGCAAAGACCAAATAGAATAAATAGATTTCCAAGAATGTTTCCAGTTATATTCAGATTGCTATTTATTGCAGAAAAGTGGGACAGTCTTGCATTATTTTCAGCACTTCTATGCAGAGTGGAGAATGACTAACACCAGAGCTAAATCATAGCAGTTATCTTATGCCGTGCAAAATGATGTCAATATAGCTTGAAGCAGATATATTTGAATGGGATCTAATCCTTAAGGTGACAATAGCTGAGATATCATCTAAGGGAAAAGTTAAACAAGTTCAGTATTTTATCTCTCTAAACTATTGTTTCAAGCTTTACCTAAAATAAAAGTTTTACGAGCAGTTACTTTAAGTCTCTTCATTAGAATCGATGTTCACCTTGGTAAGAATTAGAATCTAAGTTTATAATGGAAAAGAACCTTAATGGAAGCCATTTAGTGCTGATACTGTTGTAGGCCTATTGGCCACAATTATGCATTACTCCAGGGTGCAAATTCGTACTGTTGTCAGCATGACTGTCATTGTACAATTCTAGGGACGCTGCTCACATAGACTGCATCTCCTCCAGTGACACAATGTGTCAGCTTGGGCAGGGTAGGCAGTGGGTGAGATTAGAAAAAAGGACTATAGCAAAATGGAAAAAATAATCATGGTGACGTTTTAAATTTAAATGCAAATTATAAAAGTTTAACTATAAAATTGTGGGCAATAGGTAAAAATTGAATGTCCATTTGATTAAGGTCTAGACAATGCCATACAAATGAAAATATTGATTTGGTTATATGACAGGATTATGGACAGTTTTGTCTTAGATTTATCCTCTTGTTTTAATATTGCTACTGAAGTAAAATATTATCTCTTTTAAACAGCCACAGCCTCCAAGTAACTCTGCATATTTACTTAGATGAAATGTGCACTTAACATTTTCTACTCAAAAGAAAAATCATGTAGTCAGGCTCCATCACTTGATGGTGGGGGAAATTGGGGTCCAAAGCACTGAGACCACTAGGGCAGGTACACATAAGCAGTGGCAGAGTGGGATTTGAACTCGTAGGTTTCTTCCCCTACGTCTAGGTAGCTTCCTACCATCTCTCACCCTTGGAAATTCTTCTCTTTCCTTACTCATCATTCATATTCTGATGATTTCTGTAGTAGGCTGAATCATGGCCATCAGATTTTATCAGGTCCTAATCCCTGGAATCTATAATTTTGACCTTGGAAAAAGAGTCTTTGCAGATGTGATTAAATTAAGGATGAGATGAGGGGGTTATCCTGGATTATCTGGGTGGGACCTAAATTTCATCACAAGTGTCCTTATGAGAAGAGGTAGAGGGAGAAGTGAAGATGGAGGCAGAGGTTGCAGTGATGTGGCTAAAACGTGCCAAGGAACTCTAATAACTATCAGAAGCTGAACGAGGACAGGAATGGATTCTCCCCTAGACAGTACGGAGAGAGCAAACCTCTAGAGACACCTTGATTCCCAACTTCTACCTTCCAGAACTATAAGAGAATAAATTTCTGTTCTTTTAAGCTACCCGGTTGGTGATCATTTGTAATGGCAGCCATAGAAAACTAATACAACTCCCAACTTTGTTTCTCTAATGCTGACCTCTAAATTGAGATTTAAATTTCTACCTTGTGGGTTCCTCCATTTCAATTCCTAAATCCCTACTAGCTGTCTTCTCCCCTCCCCTAAATATGCTTTCTGGTTCAGGTAATCGTTCACCAACTCTTAACCACACTGGGTTTAACCTCTCTTATCTCATTCCCAATATATATTTAGTTCCCAAATCATGGTGGTGCTATCTTGAAAACATTTCTTGAATCATCACCGACTCACAATTCCTGGCTCTGCTAGTCTAAGCAAGGTACTTATCACCCCTGTCTCCACTTAGATTTCTGCAGTACTCTGTACCTCATTCTCTAACTTGCTTTCTACTCTACCAGCAGAATTATCTTTCTACGATGGCAAAATTAATAGATATCCCTATGTTTGAAAATTCCTGTAGAATCAAGGCCAATATTACAGCATCACTGAAGCAGTGACAAAGTGCGAGCTCTGGAGACGTGACCACCTGGATTCTGTTCAGGCTCTGCCACTTACGAGCTTTGAGTTTTTAGGCAGGTTACATTTCTGTACCTCATTCTTGCCTCTGTAAATGGAGGATAATGTTAGTACCTCCTTCCTAAAGGAGCCATTGGGAATAAACTGATAAACTGTAAAACTCTCAGAAGAGTCTCTTAGCTACCAAAAAAAAAAAAAACAAGTAGGAAAAGTATGACTTGTCAATAATAATGACAATTATAATATTGAAAAAGAATATTGGCTATGTTTAATACATGGAGAATAACCTTTGGATTCTTTATATTTCCATCATGTTCATTGTTACAATCTCATCTTACACCAATCTTTCTATATTTATCAGGACTTTCCAGAAAAATGGAACCAAGGGGAAATGTGTGTGTGTGTGTGTGTGTGTGTGTGTGTGTGTGTGTGTGTAATCTGAAAATCCCAAATCTGAAATGCTCCAAAATCTGAAGATTTTTGAGCACTGACCTGACTCTACAAGTGAAAAATTCTATACCTAACCTCAGGTCACAGATTGCAGTCCCAGTGCAGTCACAACTTTGTTTCAAGTGCAAAATTATTGAAAATATTGTATAAAATTATCTTCAAGCTATATGTATAAGGTATTTCAAAAATATAAAAGAATTTCCAGTTTAGACTGGGGTCCCATCACCAAGATTATCTCATTTCATTACGCATCTGCAAACATTCCCAAATCGAAAAAAAAAGTCCAAGAAATCTAAAACACCTCTGGTCCCAAGCATTTCAGATAAGGGCTACCCAACCTGTCTAAGGAATTGGCTCACGAGATTATGGAGGCTGACAAGTCCCCACATCTGCAGCCGGCAAGCTGGAGACCCCGGGGAGCAGATGGTGTAGTTCCGATCTGAAGGCTGGCAGGCTCGAGATCCGGAAGAGCCGATGTTTCAGTCTGAGTCTGAAGGCTCAGTGTCCCAGATGGAAGGCACTCGGGCAGGAGGAGCGCCTTCTTACTTGAGGGATGGTCAGCCTTTTTCTAGGCCTTCAAACAATTAGCTGAGGCCCACTGACAGTAGGGAGGATAATCTACTATACTCAGTCTACTGATTTAGAAGCTAATCTTATCCAAAACACCCTCGTAGAAACACCTGAAGTTTGACTAAATATGTTGGCACCGCATGGCCCAGTCAAGTTGACACTTAAAATAACCCATCACACTTTCATAACCACTCTCTGTGCCAGCTCAGCACACTCTTTCCTGAACAAAGCCAGCCCTCTGGTGTCTTCCTGCCTTGGCTCATATCAGATTTTTTTTTTCTTTATTATTAGATTCTGTCTTCCTTCCTCCACATCCTTCCTCTGCTCTGGCCCGGACAAGCCCTATTTATCCTTCACAACTGAGATTGAATGCCACCTTCTTCTCTACTTGGGAACTCAATTCCTTCTCTTCTCGTAGTGAGAGTAGACTATTCCTGCCTCTGCTATCTGATAGCATTAAATCTATGCAATTGATCACATTTTGTTAAAACTAGATATGCAGCGAACTACTTAAAGTCAGACCTTATAGAGGACAGAAACATAACTTCATATCTTATTTTTCTTAGCAAACCCTAGCACCTGGCCCAGTGCCTAGTATGTCATAGTTGCACAATAAATATTTGTTGATCTAATTCTTGGTCCTTTGGGAAAAAAGAAAAGATGAACCTTTCTAGTGAGCAAATTGGAGTGAGAGTTAACTGCAGTTTTGCCATTTCTTAAGTGAAGACGTTCCCAGAAGGCATTCTGCCACTCATTCCCTGCGGAGGGAATTTGGGGATGACCAGCAGGAGTGCCCTGGCTGAGCTGAATTACTGTGATGGTGCCCAGGGAGAGAGGCAGTCTTGGAGGTGCCTAGGCAGTAACCTTTGTTTAACTGGCAAGATGGAAATCAATGACATATGTGGCATTAACAGTTTTAGATTTTGGATTAGTTTGCAGTGATCTGCTGATTAAAAAATAAATAGATTCAAATAATCTTCAAGCCATTTTTGTGTCCAGGAAAAATCCCAATGCATTTATTACATTTTTAAATAAGAAATCAGGTATTTAAACTTGCATAAAGAGGAAAAATAAAAAGAACTCTGGCCATTACATAAAGCATTATCTAAAAAAACGTCCATGTTAAATAAAACCTATGGGCCGTAAAATATGACAGATAGTCCCCATCTTTGTTTTGCTTGCCCAAAAATATGTGTATTATTACCTTTTATTTTTATTTTAAATTTTAGAATATATTTAAGATAAACAAAATATTGATGCACATAAATCAAGAAGTTGAGAAAAAATTCTCCAGACCAAAATAAAATAGTTATTTGTCTTAGTAATTAACTACATCGTTTCAGGTTTAGTGCAGGAAACAGAAACCACTTTAGGTATTTTAAACAGAAAGGGATTTAATGCAGGAAATTAGGGGCTTAGAAAATTGCTGGGAAGGCTGGAAGAGTGGATGTCCAGGGACCCTGAGGAGGCAGCTCAGTGACCAAAGGCCACTACAACATTATTGATGCTTCAGCTGCCACCACTGACGCCTGACACCCAAAGGCTGCTGTTCCAACATGGAAGTGTGTTCCTTGTCACTCACGGCTCTGTGGCCCCCGTCAACAGGAAAAGCAGCAATTGTAGTACAGGTTTACTGAAGAGTCAACATGATGCACACCTTGAAAGTCCAACCTATAGCGTTTGTGTACAATGTTGTATAAACTTAGAAGAGAAGCTTAACAGATCTAGTCCAAATCCTGTAACTAGAAAGTTTAAGAAACTGTGCTGTTGTAAGAAATTTTTAATTTGAAAAATAGCTGAGCTAACACAAATGATCAGTTTGGCAAATCAGACTTTCACACATCAAGGATCTTTTCCAGCATCCACCTGGACAGGTAAGACTAGTAATTTCATATGCAAGGAATCGAAAGGTACACGTGAAGCACAGGAGAAGTCTGGAGCTTTGAGCGAGGCTCCCCAGCTTCTTCCTTCACACAAGTACACAAATACACACACACACACAAGCCCCTCTGCTAATGATGATCTGTGTATGTAGCCGCTCCCCAGCGCTGGCATCACTGCTCAGCTCCACCGCAGATTATCAGGCATTAGATTCTCATAAGGAGTGCGCAACCTAGATCCCTCACATACATGGTTTACAGTAGTGTTCTTGCTCCTATGAGAATCTCATGCCACCGCTGCTCTGACAGGAGGCCCAGGTTATGTAGTGGTGATGGGAGCAATGGGGAAGGGTTTAAATACAGATGAAGCTTCACTTGCTTGCCTTCTGCTCACCCCTGCTCTTCACCCTGGTTCCTAACAGGCCACAGACCGATACCAGTCTGTGGCCTGGGGGTTGGGGACCACAGCCCTAGAGGGGTGGGGAACCTTCGGCCTTGGAGAACAGGCCGCAGGTTCCCCACCCCTGCCAAGACAGTCACAGGCCAGGTGCTTTAAGTCCTTTTTCCCCCAATATCAAACCTGCTGAGAATTTGGAAGAATAGTAAAATAAACTCACCTGCATTCACTACTGCTAACATTTTATACCATCTATTGTCCCTCTTCCTAATGTGTGTGTTTACCTCTACATAGCACAGCTTAGAGCCCCCTAAAACAGACAATGTATATAACCTGAGCTTTTGTACACCCATGAAGAGCTGAAATAAAAACAAACAAACAAACAAACAAAAAACAAACCCTGAGTTTAGGATTTGGGTGAATGGGATTTATTCAAAATATGATCATGGAAGAAAAGGAAAGAAAATTGGGGGGGAGCAGGAAGAAGTTAAGTAAGGATGTGATTTCAGGCTGCGCTCAGCCTCACCTTCCGCCTGTATGGATTCTGACACCACAACAGTGTATATTAGAAGAAAAAGCACAGAGAAGCTGATAGATAGACACAAAAACAATAAAAGGGATCCAAGGGACGTGAGCAGAGAGTCAACAACATCACAGAGAGAGAGAGAGTATGTGTGTGTGCGTGTGTATGTGCACATACACTTTTGTTTCTTGGTGAACCATTTGAAAGAAAGTTACAGGCATCCTTGACACTTTGCCACTAATACTTCCACTTTTACAGTATCTCCTAAATAACATACATCACCATGATTCTGTTATCACATTCAAGAAATTTTACATTATGATCTCATATTAATCTAATATAAAATCCATATTCTAATTATCTCAGTAATGTCTTTTAGAACTGTTTGTTTTTCTAATCCAAGATCTAATCAAGGAGTGCACATTTCATTTAGTTGTCATATCTTTTTAGACTACTTTAGTTTATATGAGATTAGTTCTGACAGCTTTTTGTCTTTTATAAAATTAATAGTTTTGAAAAGCCCAGGCAAGTTGTTTTGTAGGAGGTCCCACAATTTGTATTTGTCTGATTGTTTTTTCACAATTCAATGTAGATTGAATAATTCCAAAAGAACACAAATAGGTGACATTTTGTTCTTCTCCATATACCACATCAGGAGACACATAATGTCAGGCTTCCCACTATTGGTGGTATTAAATTTTGCCAGTTGGTTGAGGTGTCTACCAGATTATGACACCCTACAAATGTGATATGACTTAAGCTATCTTAAAATTTCCTCTCTATGCCACAATTCTTTCCCAACTTTCTCACTGACAGTATCTTCATCCATTTCTAATTCTCTAGACAAAAAATCAAAACCCTTTTCACCTAAGCCTACACACTCATAATCTGTTCTCTCACCAATTCTAGACTTTCTGCTTTTGTGCTATTTCTTAGATATATTCATTCTCTCCATGATACGGCCATAGTCCTAGCTTAGTCCTTACAATTTTATCCTATGAACTCTTGGAGCAAATGTTTAGGCTATACTCTTATCTTTTACCTGTTGTTGTTCTGTTCTAGATCTATTCAATAATAAAGTTAACTTTTCCTAAAGGTATGTATTTATTAATATGGTAGTTGTAAGAAATTGGTCTGCCATTTTCTTTGTCTTAAGTTCAGTTGATATGAAAATTATCTTCCAAGTGAAACTAAAAACTTAATTAAGGGATTTAATTCTATTCATCAATGTGACCCACTTTATCCAACTAAAATTTTAATTTACCATTGATCCAAACAGATAAAACTACCCTCCATTGTTTAGATCTTGATTGGTGCTGTCCTAACTTTATTTTGAATTTTTTCTATCTCTGGAACTTTTAAATTTTTGTCTGTATTTATCCTAAGACCTGGTATTAGTTTGCTAGGGCTGCTATATCAAAATATTACAAACTGAGTGGCTTCAACAACAGAAAGTGATCATCTCACAGTTCTAAAGGCTGGAAATACAAGGTCAAGGTATCAACAGAGTTGGTTCCTTCTGAGGGTTGTGAGGACGAATTTTTTCCATGCATCTCCCATTGCCTGTGGTGGTTCACTGGCAATGCTTGGAATTCCTTGACTTATAGAAGCATCACCCTGATATCTGCCTTCATTTCCACATGGAATCTTCTCTGTGCGTGCCTCTTTCCAAACTTCCCCCTTTTTTATGGGGACACCAGTCATATTGGATTAGAGGCTCACCCTACTCCAATTTGACCCCATCTTAACTTAGATAATTACACTAAATGACCCCATCTTCATGTAAGGTCACATTCTTAGGGACTGGCAATTAGGACTTCAACATATGAATTTTGAGGAGGAGACCCAATTCAGTTCATAACAAACCCAAACTCCTACTGTATGCCAATATATGAGCTATTACTTTATAATTATCTGGTTTAGTTAAAGCATTATTTATAATGTCTTGCCTTTTTTACTAAATCCTATCCAATTCTTTTCATTTAAAATATTCCACTAAAATTTTCTTCACATTTACTATCTGCTATAGCAAAATTGGATCCTTACTAATGTCTATAAACATTGATTGTGTTTATATACTAATCTGGTGCCATTCATTTTTCAAGGGAAAGGAACCTATTTCATATAACCACAGCTGGGACTGGATCCAGGGCCTCGAATGATGGCAGCAGGGCATTGTCTCTCCCTTTTTCTCAGATATAAATTTTCTCTGCTTTGACTGCATTTTCAGACAGAATCTTTCCCCAGGTAGCCATTTTGACACGGCCAGGTCCATATTGATATCCTACAGGCTGACCAATCCCAGTGGAAACAAGATGCATATTCATTTCCAAAAGGGCTCTACAGAGTCCGGATTCTGCATCTCGTTGTCCAAGCATGGATTGCATATTTGTTCCTGAACCAATCACGATACCTGTCTAATTGGTTGTGCTCTGAAGTTGCAGGTAAAGTGTGGAGTGAGGATAAGTTTTACCTAAAGGAAGTCTAGCTTTTTTTTTTCTTGATACAAGATAGTAATGGATTCAGAGAAGGTAAAACAAACAAACAGATAACTCACCATATGTTCACTGTAGTTTAAGCTTATGCTTCTTTTATAGTTTGATTGGCACCTACAATAAATGAAAATATGTGCATTTACACAAATATACTCAAGTGTCATAATTTTTGCAGCAACTGTGGCTGGTGCTGTAGAAAGTGAAGTGGATGTAATTCTCCAAATCTTGATTAAGAGAGTTTTCAGAAAGATATCTCTCTAGAGCAAAGTGTAGCATGCTTTTATCTTGTAAGGATAACATGGATTATCCAGCACTTTGAATATAAAAAGTGCAATATAAATGTATCCTTTAATTATGATTCTAAAAATATAATAATATCTGTTTTCCCTATCTATTAGCAATAACATCAGGTAACAGAAGTAAAATATAATGAAAGAGACCAAAATTAATCATGCTGGGACCAAATAAGAGATTGAGGAAAAATAGCTAGGCAGATTTTTTTCTTCTTGGGTACAAAAGCAAATCCAAACATGAGTTCAACTTGCTAAAAAATAAATCACGTCCACTTTCTTCACAAGCTTCTTTATGTATTGCAAAAAATGACCTTTAAACTACCTTGAGAGATAGCAGCTGACTAGAAAATTACAGTTATTAGCAAGATAACCAGAGATTTGAGTATTTAGAGTATTGTAAAAAAAATACTAAGACACAGATGTTAACAATTTGCAACCTCAAAAGACAGCTACAATAAAAGCCTATATTGGAGTGTTTCTGAAGGATGATTGGGGGATTCATGATAATATACTGTACCTAGAAATCTGAATGTGGATAAGTAAAATTATATTTTTTGAGGAATTTATCATGAAAGTTTGATTTCTAAAAACCATGGGAAATTACTGATTATATTTATCAAGTATTCACCTCTGCCCTAAAGATATTTAAGTGTAATGTTTTCCTTTGTTACAAATACCTAAAATACACATTTACATTTTTTGAAAGACATTCCTAAAATAAAGACTGCATAATGATGATAATCTGTTTACCATTGACCCTCCAGTAGAAAAGTAACATGAACCACTGGTTAAAACCCTCAATTGGGTGTTAGGAATCATGAGTAACAGACGTCACTAGTAGCATTTATTTGATCCTGGGCCAATCATTCAATGATCATTTTTCTTTTCTTCTCAGAGAGAAACTCCAGCAAAGTTATCTCTGAGTGAAAGTGGAAGAAAAACATGAGTTCTGGCACCAGCTCGACTTGGGTCCCAGCCACACTGTCCTACTGGAGTCCGCAGAGGCCATGCAGGGTGACGGCAAAGCTTAGAAACTCCAGCACCAGCCTGCTTGGGTTCAAATCCTGCTTCTGCCTCTTACTTGCTACGTGGCCTTGCTCTAATTACTTGACTTTCCATGCCAGGGTTTCATCATACTTCAACTATAGATAATTCTTACCCCTGAAGTCATGAGAAGTAAAATGTTTAATATTTGTAAAGGATTTGAAACATTGCCTGAGGCAAGATTTGCTGTTACCTGCTATTTGAAAACTCTTACATAACTAAACTCTGGTTACCTCTACAGTAAAGTAGAATTGGGACAATGCAGTGAAATATACTTTATAAAATACCTAAATGCTTTACCCACAATAGCCACCCAGTGAATGATAGCTGCTTTCCAACCTGTGAGAATTTTCCACGATGATAGCTGGACATGGGGCAATGGGGTGGTTGTCTCCCTTGATGACAACCGCAAGTTTTAATGATGTCTGTAAGACATCGTATTTCCACCATTGTCCCCATGTACCTTTAATGCTTATTACAGATTCCTATCAATTCAGTAAACACTTATTTTATGTGTGACTGTGTCAGGCACTGGCCTGGAAGGCCAATGCAAGGAGAAATACATGTACTTGATGTCTCTACTGGGAATCATTTTTCACCCTCATGCAAACTGTGTAATCCTCATATGTTCCTTACTTTAGTCGAGAATATCACCATTCCTCTGTTTCTTGAGAAGCCCTTCTTTCCTCGCCCTTGCCCTCCATATACAACCAACAGCCAAGTCTTGTTGCATTTCTGCGTGGAGCTTCTGTACCCACTGCCACTGTCTCAGGTGTGGGTTGTGTTACCTTTGCTTATATTAATACTATCAGTGCCACCCGACTGAACTAACCTCTTCGCTGCCCCCACCACACCTGACTTCCTCCTCTTTTGTCTACCTCTTCTGTGGGTCTAGATTATTGGTAGGATAATTACGAGATTCCTCAGAATGACACTGGTTTCCAAGCAACCATTTCAACAGTTTCTGTTTCTCTTTATGCATCTTATGATGTACTTACTCAAACTGATATTCTTGCTCTTCCTGTTAGTGCCTTTACTCACGCTGTTTCTCTTACTTGGGGGACTCACATCCTTACACCTCCAAATCCCACTCATGCTCAGTGGACAATTTCAAAATCTGTCCTGCCCTGTGACATCTTCTCTAGTTGTTCCCTTCCCTCCCTCCCCTGCCCCCACAGTTGAAATGATCTCTCTCATCTCAGAACTTCCCTAACACTTTATCTTTACCTCTCTATATCACTTACGTTATAATATCTTGTATTATATTTATTTTTCTGCCTGTCTTTTTATTCCTTACACTGTAAATTCTCAGAGAATAAAACACAGTCTGATTTATTTTTATATATTCATCATGCTGAGAACAGTGAATATGGACACTCAGAAATACTTATTTAATGATTAAAGAAATAGATGGGAAAAAGTCATAGCATTTATCTTCCATGAGCTCAGTATCTAGTGGAGACAATATATATTTATGCAGACATACAAATATACACATACACACTATGATACGAGGCTTACTCTGAGAAGGCGCAAAAATAAATTTGTACAAACATCTTGTTAAATAAGTGTAAGCAAATGAATACTTAACTCCAACTGGGGGATTTGAAGGGAGGTGGGCTTCTAAGAGGGCATAGAATTTTAGTTGAACTTTTAAGGAAGGATAGAAGATATGCATGCATTAGAAACATAAACGTTTTAGGTTGAGCCAACAGTTTGAGCCAAGACCTGGAGGCAGGTAAGGGCAGGGCTATGTTCAGAAAACAGTGTCCATACTGGTCTCATTGGAAGTTTGATCTGTGAACCTATCTAAGTATTTTATTATCTGAAAGAATCACAGGTCTATTTCCCCCAGATGGATTTTTCTCCTCAGTATAGTCTGAGCTGATTTAATTTTCTTAAAATTATGTGGGTAAGATCTCTTCTTGAATAATAGTTATTTTGTGAACTATAGACCTCTCCCCTTACTGAATATAATTGATGGTTACTAAAAATTGTGGAAAGAGATATGCTCATCTCAACATTTTTATAACTCACCATCTTGTTTCATGATGGCAGAGTATGCTACAAATCAAACTTAATATGTATCAGTATATTTTTTAGTGGTGCACCATATTTAATTTTAAAAGACTTAATTCATTTAAGTGTTATGATACAGCACATAGATTGAAAAGCATGAAAAGTCGAGTGGTATAATACCATGCACATAAAAAGGTACTTAATAAATATTGGCTAATTTGAACTGGTGTAGTGGCCACCCAGTAGATTGTCTATGCAGTATTTTTCCACTCACCCATCCACGTGGCTGCAGCAGAAGCCACCATGTTGCAAGGTGACACACACACATGCACATTCCAGGCCTTGGGTTCCATGAAACACTCCATCCTTTTTATAAACAAATTTCCCCCTTTTGTGTTTAGGTTTTCTTCAACTGTGCTTTGGTCTTTTTCTACCCAAAGAGTTAAAACAAATATAATTCACCACAGCCTTCTTTTTATATATATATAATTATCCTTAGATTAAAAAATTGTTTCTATATACCATTTTAAAAATCCAAATTGAAACTTTATCTATAGTAATAATTTCCAACTTGTAGCAGGCTTCAAAGACTCCATATATCCTATCTATTGGTTAGAAATTATTTTCTAAACCAAGTATTAGAAGGTAAAGATTTTTTTCTCCAAATAACAGGAGGGCTTCTCAAATGACTATCCCCTCCCAAGCTTGGCTCATTGCATCAGGTTCCTTAATTATTATTATTTTGAAATAAAACACTAGGCTTAATATCTCAACTCCACTATGGGGAAAAATATCTACAATTTGGTTATCTTCTAACATTTCCCTTTTATCTTGGGTGCTCTTTCCTCCTACATGACAAAATCTCGTAGTTGACATGGAATCTGGTTACAAAAATGAATCATTTCACAAGGATTTCTAGACCTTGGGGCCCATAGAGTTGAAATTAACCCCATTTAGTGGCAGAAGTCATAAGAATAAAATTCAGGTACGTGTGCTGTCATATTCCCTACATAATGGAGAAAGATGATGAGAGAAAATGATCCTGACATCCAGAGCAAACAGAAGCAAAAAAAAAAAAAAAAAAAAAGAGGAGGCCTTTAAATATCAGGTCCATGGTAGATCCTGGCTCCAGCTACACCTTTATCCTTCCACTAACTGGGGCTCTAACTTGGAATTATACTAGTCAATATATTCCCCTTTCTGCTTGAGCTTGTAGGAGGTGTGTATTTGTTCTTTGTGACTAGACTACTACAGGATCTTTGACTCATCTTTGGAGTCAGGATGCTGGAGCTAAGCATGCCAGTGGGGAAAGACAGGTGATAGCCACAGGGTGTGGAGTAAGTGACAACTGGTGGCAGTGTTTAAGCTCCAAAGAGGCAGAATGAAAGCAAATTACCTGACCTGACACAAAGGGTCTAGAACGACACTCAGGCTTGGCTATTCAGAAGTCAGACACTGGGAAATATTCTACTGTGTAGGAAGGAAGGTCTATTTTCAAATGCCTGCTGCCTCACCCATGGGATGGGGGTGGGAATTGAAGATCCTGAGCCAGCTCTGATGCTTGAGGACTAACTCTAACGCAAGGTCTTTCTCATAGCCGTGCAAAACAAAAACCGGCAGGAATGAGAAACTAAATGTAGGTTATGGTTTGAGAAAAAATCTAACAGAAAAGAGAAACAGGCCCTTCTTCTTCTCATATCTGCTGTCTTAGTCTAGTTGGGCTGCTATGAAAAATGACCATAGACTCAGTAGTGTATAGACAACAGAAATTTATTTCTCACAGTCTTGCAGGCTGGGAAGTTCTAGTTTAAAGCACCAGTAGATGTGGTTTCTGGTGAGGGATCATTTCCTGGTTTATAGATGGCAATCTTCTCCGTGTGTTCCCACTTGATAGAAGGGGCAAGGGAGCTCTCCGGGTCTCCTTCAAAAGGGCACTAATCCCATTCTCTGCCCTCATGACCTAATAACTTCCTGAAGTCCCCACCTCCTAATAACATCCCATTGGGGGTTAGGATTTCAACATATAAATTTTGGGGAGGGGGGACACAAACATTCAATCTATAAGACCTGAAAAGTAAATCAATATCATTCGTTTTCATTAGATCCAGATGGCCCTAAACAGTGTTAACAAGTCTATAGTTATAAGAGAGGCAGGTAAAGCTCTATGCCATTTTAGTGATGCAACTGGCTCTCCCTTAGAGCATTGATATTTCAGAATATGTTTGCATGAAAGAGAGAATGCAGGCAAGAACATCCTAGACCAAAATATTGAAATCATATAATCTGAAATAGATGCTTTGCCTCAGTTCTTCTCTGTGAAGTCCAAATACCAGCAATTATAGGGTCCTAAAGTCCATCTGGACCCTTGGTTTTTGATGCTGGTTACAAAGCAGATAAATACATCAGAGGGCAGATTTAGGTGCTTTCAAGAAATAAAAGCCATTTAGTTGTACAATCGATTGACATAGAATTATGAAACACCTCATGATTTAGTTCAGTGGAAACGGCCAGAAACCTCTAGCCTAAAATTCCCATCTTACCTTGAGAGATGAGGCCATGCAAAGCTTTTCAAATAACATGCCTTAACTTTTCAAATTAGTTTACTGCAAGTCTATAAATCAAGACTATTTTTCATTCTGCACTCTGGTGGGCATCCCTCTGTCTGGCTACATCCTGGGGTGGAAGACCTTTCCCCTTCCCCAGATGTGTTTGGAATGCAGTAATTCTCTCGCTCTCTCTTTATCACTAATTGCCTTGTCTCTTAAAGCAGGCAATTGCAAGTTGAGCATATGGGAGGATGTGACTATGAGGCCTTATTAAATTAGGGCCCGTCGGGTTAGAAGCTGTGGCATAACTTATGTCTACATTTCTGACTGTGAACTTACTTGCCAAGATTCCTGACTCTGAACTTACCTGATGGTCTATCACATTAAAAATGGCTGCACGAAAATTAGAAATAGAAAACGAACCTTTTCTATATTTGAGCCAAAGAAGTTCTTGAGAACTTGAAGGAGTTACCCTTGATTTGGGGGGTTCAACTGGTAAAGAATTTCATTTGTCCACTTTTTCCACACACACCATTGCTTACTCAGAGAGAAACATCACTTTCCCACAGTCCTTAGTGCCTTCCTTCTCATAATATACTAAGGTGAAGAACATGCTACTTAAAATAAGTGGTAATTTAAATTATTTAACATTTGCATATGATTAACACATAAAGCCCTGGCACATAACCTGGGCAGTAGGAATGAATTTGACAAGGTGAGCAGGGCTGCTTTGTCATCTTGGTAAGGCTTGAAATATATATGTATAAATAAATGTAATGCAAGTTTGAAACCATAAGCCTCCTCCTAAATAGTGAGCTCTACACCATGCAGGTGAGTAGATTGCATTTCTGCTTTTATTAATCACAAAGGAGGCACAAGCTCAACCAGCCAAAACCGACTTTATTAGTGAATATACATTCCTTGCGCCTGGGTTTATATTCTGCATTCTGAAAGTGTTTTATATTCTTCCTTTGACTTATGGCTGTTCAGAGTGACTGAGCTCAAACCCAATCCTCATGAATTTCCCCCAAATAACCCAATTCACTGAAGAAGAGAGTGATACTAGTCTTTCTGAATGGGTCTGTAGGATGCCACATGCTTCCAAGTGAAAACAAAAACCAAAATAGCAAATACTTTGGGAAGATTTGATCCTCACATGCCGCTAAGCATGGACGAAATTGATTGGATTTTTCACTTCACTGCCGGGATATCCTTGGTTTGTGCTAACACTGTGTAGACAAAGTAGTGGGACTGTAGTTCTGAACCCTGGAGACTTTACTTGTTCTTACGCAGAATTCATGTAAGGGACACATGATGAATGATCAGATCTGCTTGCCTGTCATAAATCTCAGCGAGTAGAGGAGGGAGAGACCGGGCTGACACATCACCTCTGAGGACTGGGTTACAGACTCCTCACTGATTTATCTGCCCATTTCTCCTCATTATGAAAGGAGGAAATGGTTTAGCTCAAACATTTTACAGAGACATTTGGTCAGGGTGAAACTATTTCAGGGGGAAGAGACTCCTGCCTTCATCTTGTTTATTGTTCTCCAAAAGCCATGGTTCTTCAATGTGGATACAATCACTAAGCCTCCATTGATAGATTTTTTTTTTCTTAGAAATAAACAGTAAAATCCCGGAACTCGCTAAGCCCTGCTTTATTTAGGAAAAAACTTGGCACGATTAACTTGGGTAGTAGAAGCCCCAGGTTTCCTGATCCCAAGTGCTAAAGTGAGCAATGACGAAGAATCAAGGAGATAGGGTCTAATGTCATACCAGCCACTCCCCAGCTGTGTGGCTCCATGCACATTACTTAACTTCTGAGTCTCAGTCCTCATCTGCTAAATTAAATAATTCGTAATGCCTATCTTCTAGAGTTAAATAAGTTAACACTTGTCACACAGCAAGTGATAAATAAACAAATGTCCTCCATCAGCATCATCCTTATCCCCACAGCATGAGTGCCAACACCAGGAAGTTACTAGCAACTGGTAAGAAAAAGACAGTTCATGATTTTTAGCTTTGTTTCTGTTAGATCCTGATTCTTCAGTACTCAGGAAACTGAAAATTGTCCCCTTCTCTTGAGATTGTGCAGACTTAGACTTGCATTAAATGTTCCAGTTGTCTTCATGCATGTACGGAATGAAATCCAATCTCCTCTGCCTCGTATACACATTCACACCGTTCCCCCGATCTGGCTTCTGTTTACCTCTCCAGCCTCATCACTCTCCCTATCTCAACATTTATTCTATAAAAAGGAAAACTTATCTGCAATTTCCTGCTCAGTCCCACATTCATGCCTTTTTACATGCCTCCACCTCTGCCGTGAACATCATTTTCAATTTTCTTGTAATAAATTCTTATTTACCTTTCAAAGATATCTGATAGATTAATTTAGTCATACTCTCTCCCAAAGTCTCAGGTTGATCTAATTTATCCTCCTTTGAACTTTTTCAATACTCTACACATTTCCCTCAAGATTATCAAATTGCTGCATTTTATTGATTGAAGTTGTGTACATATAAGTCTATCTTGCTCACTGAACTAGAACCTCCTCTAGGTCAGGGCTTATCACACTGGCGCCCGACACAAGAAATTTCTCCAGACATGATTTTAAGGGTATTTTAAGCTTAGTGTTGAGATGGAAGGACTTAATGTGAATTACTTTCTTCATGTATATAGATGCAGGAGAAGCAAATGACTAATACAGTTACACACAGTTATATATAGAAATATTTATAGACATATATACAGATTAATATGCATACATATATCTCTTTTCTCTGTCAACTAACAGGGCATAGGAAAGGACAGCCCAGTATCAGTGAACACACCAAGTACCCAGATGTTGGTTTCTAATTCTGTTCTTTAATAAAAGGTACCAGTGTTCATTGAAGAAATGGCTGATTCTAGGATGTGGCAGGAAACACAAAAGATAAGCCTAGAGCATCTTCTAGTGCCAGAAAATAAGGAAGTGTTAAAACACAAACACACACATGTACACACACAGTGGGAGGATGTCAAAGAGGCACAAGAAGCAAAAACAAGAGCTCCCAATGGGCAGAAGCTGAAATAATTTGACTAGAAAAATAATTAAAGTTGTATTGGATTATAACTCAAATAAAATATGTATAATTATAAGATAAATACTCATTAGTCTATACTGACATAAATAAATTCTTAAATATGTTAATATGTGGGAGAGAAGAGACAAGTTTCAGGATGGGAGCAAGAGAGTTTGTGTAGGTGCTCCAACTGGGTGGCACAACTCCTCACTCTTTAACTGTGTGCTGTGCATAGAGACCTCCTTCTAGAGAGTAGAGTATGGAAAGAGAGGGAAAAATAACTTTATGGTAGAGCAACCCGACTTCAGCCAAATGATGGTGGTTAACAATAGTTATAAGTCATGTTTATAATATGTACCCTTGATACGATATGGTGAACATGGAACTTCCCTTCTATGATCTTCCTCCTCCAAACTCATAACCCATTCTAATCCTGAAAAAACATCATACAAATTCCAGTAGAGGGGCATCTTGCAATATTTCTGGCCAGTACAAAACTGTCAGGGCCATCAAAAACATGGAAAAGTCTGAGAAACTGTCATAGCCAAGAGAAAACTAAAAAAGGTATGATGATTAAATGTAACATGGTACCCTGGATGAGACCCTGGAATAGGAAAAGGCATCAGGTAAAATTTAAGGAAATCCAAATAAGGCATGGACTTTACTTAATAATAATGTATCACAGTGGTCCATTTATTGTAACAAATGTACTATAACAATGTAAGATGTTAATAGGGGCAACCGTGTGTGGGTGGGAGAGGTGGAAATATAAGAACTCTGAACTATCTCCATTTTTCTGTAAATTTCTAACTGCTTTAAAAATGAAGTCTATCAAAAATGACTAAATAAAAAATAAAAAAAGCAAATGAGAGGAATAAAAGTAGGACTTGATTAATAATATTCAAGAGATATACTACTTCTTTCTTAACACAGATGCACTTTTCCTTGTCATATCTGAATAGTTCCGGCAAATGAATTTATGTCACAAATTAACGCAATCATTGCCTCTATTTTCTGCTTCATTATGTGTGTGTAGATAGGAGTGGAATGAGGATAATTCACATGGAAACTTTCATACAATAAGAATAACATTTTCTACTGACAGTCAGATTTTTTCCCCAATCTGTGGCTTCATGACCTAAATACATATCCCCTCTCATCCTTGCCTAGTCCAGATCAGTGTCCTGGTCTTGAGAGACGAATATTCCAATTTTCTCTAAGGCATAACTCAGCAGTTATCAAATATTCTTATTCAGAAGTGTTAAAATAATTATAACGGCTCCTTTAATATTTTGGGGAATGGTAAGGTAGGTAAGAGAAGGCTAGGCAGCAACTTCTGTTTCTGAGTTTAGGCAGAGAGAGGTATTTGGTTGTCTCTTGTCGACAAGGAACGAACACAGATGCCTGCATTCAGAAACCAGAGCATTCCAGATGAGCTCTGTGGCTGTGCCCACAGCCAGTGACTTATTTCCTGGGCTATAAACATTTTGGTGCAAGCAGAAACTGCTGAAGTTTTTCACTCTTAACCGACTTGATAAAGAAGTTTAAAAGTTAGCTTGCAACTCTTACATGACCCTGCACCTAGACTTCCGCTTAATTTTATATATTTGGTTCTGTGTCCTTGCTCAGAGAGAGCTTCAGGCTAAGTCCTTTTGATAAACAGTGGTTGGGAGGAAAGCAGAGGGTGTCTGCCTGACAGGGTAGCCCAGGTCAGCAAATTAATGTTCCTCCTTGGGGCCCCAGCTGGCCAGAAGAAGGATGATTCTGACCTTGAGGGTTTTACACTGGAGGCCTGTAGAGGTGGTCCAACATGCAAGGAAAAAAAATAGAGAACATTATTATAATAATTTTGATAAAGTTATTGGATGCATTCACTTCCATGCTTAAGCCCTATAACCCATTCCTAGTCATGTAGACAAAATATCCAGGTGGTTAGTTGGTTGCCTTTAATTTTCAGGCATATGTAGGGTTGTCAGATCAACATATCCTAGAACCTTTGGTTCAGACTTCATTCATACTTCCTTATACCTATGCATTGCTTTCAACTTTCCCAGCTGCTTATGCAAACCGATAGTCACCCTCTGGCTTCAGCCCAATCCTCTGGCTGGTATCTTCTCCCATTTTTCCCTCAGGAAAATAAATCAACACTATAAGAAATGGTTTTACATTGCCTGGGAAAAATCAGTGCTCCACAATTTCGTAAGTTGATGGGACTAGGCAGTAGTGGGGAGGGCAGTGATGGGTAATCTAGAGCACAGGGTCTAAGCAGCCCCAGCTACAGAAAGTGCAAGGCCCTGTGCAAAAGGAAAACAGGGCTTTTAGTAAAAAAAAAAAAAAAAAAAAAAAAAAAAATCACTAAAAATTTCAAGACAGTGACAGCAGAGAATGAAACCAAGCATGTTTCATGTGACTGCCCAGGTTACATGCGTGTGAACCAAGCTCTAGCCCTGGTCTGGGCTCACAAAAATGGGCTCAAATCCTGGCTCTGCCTTTTACCAATTGTATAATTGGGCAAGTTTCTCACAGTCTTGTAAAGTGATAGTAAGAGTATCTACCTCATTTTTAGGGTATTAAATGAGACACTGGATGCAAAGAACAATGTATATCATATTATGCAGGAAACACTCAAGAAATTAGTAGTGAAAATAATGGCATTAACACCAACAATGTCAACTCCCCTAACTCGCCAGCAGGCCACACGAGGTGGTGGGCAGCACTGAGCCACTCTTCCCCCCGAGTTTTCCCGTGACGGCATACACGGTGTGGCCAGGAGAAGCTGCTGCTCCTCAGCTGCCTGCCCATTGCCTGTTCCCACCTGCAGCCCCAGAAAAAGCCATCTGGAACTGGCATTTGACACTCCTCATAGCATAGAAAAGACCAGAAAGTAAGGTTAGGAAACTGCTGCAGGGCTCCCCTCCTTGACAAGGGCATGTGTTTCCATTTATTGTAGTCTTGTTCCTCCAGAATCCCAGTCCCTTACCAGGGTCTGAAATTTCCTGAGGGCCCTGTGCATGACCCCCACACCTGGGTCTGTGGAGCTGGTTTCCTGCTGTTGCTGCTGCCCTTCAGCCTGCCCGTACACCCCCTAGTTGACCTCGTGTGGGCCAGACCTCATAGCGTGTGTGCCCTGTGGCCTTTCTGTCTCTACACTCTTTCTGACCTGACACTGTGACGTCTGCGTTTGCCCTCGGGCTGCCTGCTGACTCTGTCTGTAGCCTTCTGCATCAGTTGAACGACCCCCAGTTTTGGCTCTTTGCCCAGAACAATGACCCTAAGTGGCTTGGGCCTTGTCCACCAAGACTCACAGGACATTGGCAAAATGCAGTCCATTTACCCATCCAGCCTAGCTCTGTTCTCCCTGTGGACTCATAAGGACACAGAATAGCATCTAGTGGAGATTTCTCTACCTGCCTTGATTTGGGTGCTACCCAAGCATGCAATTCCTTCAGACCAACAGTGTTACTCACTCAGTTTTAAGCAGCAACATGGAAGAGAGCTGTTCTCCCTCCAAAGAGTCCTCCTCCCTCTTCCCTGACTCTGGAAAGGCAGAATGGTTGGGCATTCTTTCCTTTGGGGTCAGCAAGAGTTCTCCATGAACATGTTTCTTTGTTCTTTATGGTTTGATTATATTCATTTAAAAAATTCAAGTAGGCTTAGTGCGGAATTAACCCATTGGGATTATATATTAGTTGACAATCCTTAATACCAAACCATTTATTTTTCATTTGGTAGGTTTTGTGGCAGTGAGCCAGGGAGCACTGGGAAGATTAATAGTCAATTTAACCCTGCTCTTAGTGCGCTTAATACTGTGCTAGAGCAGCGTCAACTCCTCTAACTCGCCAGCAGGTGCTTACGGGCTAGCTGGGGAGACCCACATATGTCTTCAGATGCTGGGAAGTTATTCCAAGTCAATGGTTTTTCTAACAGATAAGTGGTTCTTAAAGTGGGGTCTGGGCACCTGAAAGTTTGTAAGTGTCTTTAAGGAGTCTACAGCATGGGAGTCCTTCAAAGAAATGATTATGTTAAAATGATCTTGACTCATCAGCAGACACAGTTATCACTTTCTCCTACTTGAAATATTCCCTTTGCTCACCGAAACATCTCTTTCTTGATTTTCTTTCTACCTCACAGGCAACTTCTTTTCTGCCTCCTTGCAGTTCCTCCTCATATCCCAGACCTTCAAATATTGGCATGTGCCTTAGTTTTGTGCAGGGCCGAAATCTTCCATTTTCCCTTTCGGGTTCTTTCTCCACTCACTCCTTCTCTGTCCAGTGTTATGCCCTGGGAGGCTGACCATTATGGGTTACATCGTGGACTCTAGAGCCCATTACGGGTTGTGTCCTCCCAAAATTCATATGATGAAGTCCTAACCCCAGGACCTCACAACGTGGCCTTAGTAGGTCATTGCAGAGATAATGAGTTAAGATGAGCCATGCTAGAGAGGGTGAGCTCCTATTCAATACGACTGATGTCCTCACAAAAAGGAGAAACTTGTACAAAGGCGTGTGCACATGGAGAACACTATGTGAACGTGAAGGTAGGGATGAGGATGATGCATCTATAAGCCAAGAAACGCCAGCATTGCCAGCAAATCCCCAGAAGCTAGGGAGAGGTACGGAACAGATTCTGTCTCACAGCTCAGTTTCCTGAGATTGCCTTACACCTGCCCACACCTTTGGAATCCTTTAGAAACAAATCTTACATTTGTCCTCCATTTGAGCATGCCATTTGTTTCCTTTGGGGCATTAACTGATACATATCTTTCCAGAGTCAGGGAAGAGGGAGGTTCTCCATGTCTGTATGGCAGTTTGGGACGACGTAGGGAGGAACTTTTGCTGCAAGTGACTTCATCCTAGAGTCCGGCTCAATGCCCACAGCAGAGAAGGTGCTCCAGAACTTCTCAACTGTGCATGTGAATCATGGCCCACTGAGGGATTGGAATCTCAAATTCCTTCCAGCAGGGAATGTGAGCAAGGGATGCTGAAAGAATGAAAGAGAGAAAAGATAGTGAAAGTGCATGACGTGGTAGCATTTTGCAAATTCTATGGCAAAGTGGTAGAGTTTGAATTAAGTGGCAGTTTGTGTAATTATTATACAATTCATTGTATTAGAAAAACTTCAAATAACTCGGTCTCTGACCTGAAAGCCTTTCAGGACCCTCATACTTCAATTCAGTTTTCACCCTTCTATTCAAATGGTAGGAATGGGCCAACAGCTTAACATCATTTAGGGTCTCTGTTATAAATGTTGATTCTTAGGACCCACCTCAGACCTACTTCATCCAAATCCACATTTTAATGCAGTACCCAGGTGATGTGAGAAGGTTGAGAAGCTCTAAGCTATTCTACTAGCCAGTTGCATAAATATGGGGAACTGAATTTCTACACCAATATCTCATCTGGAAGATGGGGACGGTGATACCCAGTTTTGTTGTAACAACTAAAAGAGATCCCTCCCACTGGTTGCAGTGCCTAAGGTAGAGTAGAAGCACAATGCATTTTAATTTTCCTTTCATCATTGAAGCCATGGATAAACAGAAGTGGAACAAATGATCCCTGTGTCTGCTCTCTACAAACCACGGCAGTATTGTGCTTCACCCCATACTGATGTTCGCAGGCTTTTGAGCTTGCTTTTGATAAGTTCCTAGTAAATTTTATGCAAAGAGCATCACCAGTACCATACAGTTTGCCCATACTAGCCATAGTTTTGTTTATGTGTTTGTTTGTTTTTTACTTTGAATATTGGTTTCTTTTATTTCTTGGATATTTTTAAATCTTTTTTTTTTTTTTTTTGAGACAGAGTCTCGCTTTGTTGCCCAGGCTAGAATGAGTGCCATGGCATCAGCATAGCTCACAGCAACCTCAAACTCCTGGGCTTAAGCGATCCTTCTGCCTCAGCCTCTCGACTAGCGGGCACTGCAGGCATGCGCCACCATGCCCGGCTAATTTTTTTTGTATATATATTTTTAGTTGTCCAGCTAATTTCTTTCTATTTTTAGTAGAGATGGGGTCTCACTCTTGCTGAGGATGATCTCAGACTCCTGACCTCGAGCGATCCACCCTCTTCGGCCTCCCAGAGCGCTGGGATTATAGGCGTGAGCCACCGCACCCGGCCGTTTTTCCTGGATATTTTATTGGATGTTTACCAGTGATCACTGAATGCTAATTACATATAAAGCTCTGTGGTAGATGCTATTGTAGATCCAGAAGATAAACAAATCAAAGGCCCTGTCTTGGATGAACTAATAATATATCAGAAGAACATAAACACACATAAAGTAAGTCAGAAATTAAGAAGTGCCAGCCAAGGTGTTAAGAAAGTTAGAAAATGGAAGCATTTCTTCTTAGTATATATTTAATGTTTCGCTAGTAGCTGTTGTCTCAACTTATTTGTCCTTATTTTAATAAATATTTAATAAGAGATACCCAGTCTCACCCTACCGAATTAATATTCGCTTTTTACTGTGTTCTTGTTTTGAGTAAGACTTATTCTCTTTCATATTTTAAAAACTGGAATTAATATGCTCTTTCTGAACAGTTCGATTTAATTACTACTTTAAAATTCAAAGAGCAACATCATTAAATATTAATAGGCCAATCTGCAAAAACAAATGTCACTGGAAGTTTGGCGTAGGTAAACAGGCATTTGAGAAAGTATGACAGAGCTTAAGAAATAATAGAACTAAGAAGCAGTTTGCATTTTCTAGGCTTCCATTTACTTATTTATAAAATTGAGTCTTAGAACTATGATCCCCAACACTACTATGGGTCTATGCTGATGGTCACAAAGAGTAATAGCTATAAACCGTGTAGGTACTATCAGTGGGAGAAGGCTTCTAGTGTGAGGTGCAAAAGGGAGTGATGAAGATTGTGGAAAACTGGAGAGATCTGCTTTGTGGGAGAGGGCAGACATCACTTAGGTCCAGCCAATGTGCCCTGTAGATTTCTAGAACTGACTTTTTAGGGGGAGTCAGAAATTTATATTTTAAGGTAAAATATCCTGTTTTTTGTTTTTATATTTTAAAATATTAGTTGGATTTTAAGCATAGTTCATGCCAAAGCAGGTATGTCTATATTCTAAATAAAGCATTCAGCCTTCAAGTTTGCAACTTCTCATTTATACCAAGGGACCATGAGCAGTTGATCACCAATCACAGTTAAACCAACATAATCAACTGGCAACTCAGTGATTCTCAACCCAGCCAAAGCATTAGGCTCATTTGGAGAGCATTTTACAACTAGTAGGTCCTGGGCCCCACCTGCAGAGATTGCAGGTCAGTCAGTCTTGGGTTAGAGTCTGACATTAGCAGCTTTCAAAATTCCTCACGTGATTCCAGGGTGCAGCTGGATTTGAGAATCGCTGTCTGGAGGAAACATGTCAGAGTCCAACCTGGCTGCCACTGTCTCACCTTGTTCCCACGAGTCCTGGAGTCCCCCGGACTGATTAAGACCTTCTTCCAGCAACACTCTCCTTTGCCATTGTTCCAGAACCTTTATTGGAGACCAGAGACTATGAAGAAGTCACAAATCTCTCTCTTCCTGAAGACGGTTGTGACTTTGGCTCATGTGCAGTTCACGACAACACTTCTCCCAGCAGCATCCCGTATTCCTTTGTTTCCAGTTCCCATTTTTCTACCAGCTGCAGAGTGAGAAGTGGAGACTGAGAGTGGATATCCTCTTGCTATTTTTCAATTTTATGCTGTCTAAACAATATTCATAACAAGCTCTGTGGTAAATCTCTCATTTACTGTCACAGTTGTTCTACTGTTTTGGTGTACTTTTATATTTTTACTCCCTCTAAGTATTGAAAACAAATTAAATTCAGCAAAATAGAAGATCCAGGGAATACAACAAATAATTACTCCTGCCAAGCACGAGTATTTAGCACCTGCATGTTTGGGAAACATTCAAATTGGTTTGCTTTGTATATGATGTAAACGTGCTCCCTGGAGCTGAGGAAATATCTTTTGGATTTACTTGTTATTTATGTATTTATTTGATTTTGAAAATGTAGGCAATAGGCAAATTAGGTTAGGCTTCAAGGTCTCTGGGTACAGCCGCAAGATTTGGAATATTGCTTTGGTCTGGATCTCATATTGGAGTCAAGTTTAGGTTATTAATCTGTGGACCTGGGGCCGGATGGATTATATTAAAGTAAGACTTTGTACACTTTCATATAACTCATTTTTGTCATGCAGCATTATATTTCTCAGTGGTTAAGGTTCACAAATGGCTCATAAATATTTTGTGAATGAAGGTTTTGGGATAGTAGTTTGTCATAGCCGGAATGACTTGATGCAAGAAATAGAAGGAAAGGAAAGTGAACTGCAGAATTTTCTGCTCCTGCATATCTTGGAGAACTGATTTAGAGGCCTGTGTAGTTTCTCCTTAATTACTTCAGAGATGGTTTTGGAAAATGCAACTCTAAATGGAGCACAGGATGATTTATGGCACTGTTTTATGAGATGGAATTAAAAATTCAAACCAGAATGTGTAACTGTGGCAGCAAGGGGCTACTCATTAAGCAGCAGTGAACGCTGCCATTCATTTGATTGCACCTGCTGGGGGAGGGGGGGACACTGCCACCTGCCCGTTTGACTGGGCTTTCTGGGAACAACAGGTTCCCACATCAGTGACTGGAAAAAAAACTCTGCGAGGAGTTGAGAGAAACTCCCCAAATTCTGAAACGAGAACTGTCAGTAATTCACAGTGCGGGAGAGTCTGGGGAATCCAGACACACAGCCCTGCAATTTAAGATCCTGTGGGCTCAGCTTTTTTTATCTGTCAAATGGGGTTGGTAACAACCACAGGCTGTTCTGTAAAGATGACATAAAATTATATATGGAGAACCTGCTGGTGAGCTAGATAATGGAATATAACTGTGAATTATAGTGTGTTATTCTAAAATCCCCAAGGAAACTGCCTCAAGATCTTTTCATATTATTTGTATGAAGCAGAACAGTTGCTTCACAAGTTGGTGGTCTACCTAGGGGGTGTTCTAGAGGCCAAGAAGAACTCAACTTTGTGAAAATTGTCTGGATTTTGCCCACTAGCATCCATTTCACTTTCACAGGGCTCCGGCTGTGTGCAAAGACGATTTTGTTCAATCGGGTATCCATGGTCTACTCGGATGTGCAACGAAGATGCAGTTTCCATGCCTAATCTATAACTGATTGGGTTTTTCTTATGATCACCTTCCTGCTAAGTTGTAGGGATGTATTAACTTGGTAACCTGAGTCTGATAGAGGTGAAACTATTCCTTTAGTTTTTTCAGCCTGTAGATAAAAATGCTAAGACTCCAAATTTCCATAATTTACTCCCCAAAAGCTCTCAAAAATGTCTTATGTGACCTTGAGGCAGCAGAGTGATGAGATTCTAAAGTCCAGGCAGAATCTTCTGCTGCTTCTGTTCTCTGAGTGATATTCTTCTCTGCCTGATCCCTGCCAGCATTCCTGGCTGGTGTAACTTTTGATGTGTTTACTCTTGCTCTGTTGTTGAGTTCAGTAGCCTTTCTCTGCCAATTGGCCTCACTCGGATTCTTTGCAGTCCTTTGAGTCTCAGCCACATTCCCTCTCCACCCTTGTGCAGTCCTGACATGGGGTTTCCTCTTCCCTCATCATCAGAGAGGACTATTACTTCTGAACCCAACTGTTTGCCATGACCCCTCACGTGCCGGTGGGAGACCCCAAACCCTGCCCACACGACACCAGAACCAAGAGTGGAGTGGTTCCAGACAGTTAAACACAGGCCATTCTTCTGATGACCACATGGGGTTTTTAATCATCTTTGATGTCACCATGTCCCCTCTCCTTCTCCTTGCCAAGATGATGCAGTGGTAATCTGCAACAGCATATTTTCTAGAGTTCTTTGCTCTTGACTTTTTCATCTATTTATCTAAAACTCCTCCTGATCCCCAAGTTAAGGTCTGAAGAGAGGAGATCAGGGCCCTTCTGCCTCAGCCACTAACTCAGTCCCCAGGAACTACAAAAGTCTGGTTGGACTTGTCTTTGCTTCATAGCACACCCACCTTCTATTTTGGCAACAGTCCTCTGGCTGGTTGTTGCAGATGGAAGGGGCATCTTAGGTACACTATGGAACACATTTTAAGATTGGAGTCCTCTAGGTTTGATTCTTGATATGCAAAATTGCTTTAACCTTTAGATAAATATTTTTCCACAAAACCTGGCATCAGAGCCCATTGTCTTACTGCAAAATCTTATTTTGAATGCCAGAAACAGAAAAGTACCTATTTCTTCCACACACTCATGCCCCCTACATACACAGAGGCCAGATATCAGATAGTGTTTTAGGTGCTAGAGATACAGTAGTAAAGAAACCAGAATAAATTCCTGATTTCAAGGAGCTGTCCCTCTAGTTGGAGCTTGGCAGGCAATAAATCAAATGAATAAGTAAAATAAATATGTGGGGTGTTGCTATGTGGTATGGAGGAAAATAAAGCAAGAGAGAACAATAAGTGATACAGAAGGAGTTCTGGACTTTGCTTTAAAAATGACATTTAAATAAGATCTGATGGAAGCCAGAAGGCCATGGCCATGTGGATTATCTGGGAGGAGGTCGTGCTAGCAAAGGTCATATGAAAAATAAGAAAATCATGTTAATATTTATTCAAAATATTCTTGGTACTTTGTCATCACTGATCCCAAAATATGATGTTTAGTTTTAGGCAGAAGTATCCAGATCGAATATTATCAGCAAATTTTGCTTCCTAAAATGCCACAAAGATCATGTCACATCCATGTTTAACAATCTTTGGGGGAGTCTTCATTACTTATATGGCAAAGTCACTCATTTATTCATGCAGAATATAATAAGAGCTAGGAATAAAAAATATGAATGTCATATAGTCCCTGTTTTCAGGGAGTTCTTAATCAGTTAGGGAGGATGTACTGAATTATAAGAACATGTAATAAGGTCAATGCCATAAACGTGCATGGAGTCTTTTGGAAACACCGAGGAGACACCTAATATGCCCCCAGTAGGAGTGGGAGGTCAGAAGATGCCTTTTCAGAGAAAGCAATGCCTGAACTGAATCATAAGGGTGAGAAGTTACCCAAGCAACACCATGGAAGAGGCAAGCAAACCATTGTGTATTGCCAAGGAGCAACATTAGTTAATGCCTGCAGGCGGTACACACAGGTGAGCTAAATGTAGCTCATAGCTGCTGAAAGGAGGGTACAAGTTGGGCAATGATAAGAAATGAGGCTGGGGATGTGGGCACAACAAGGAAAGCGATATTAAATCTAAATTCCTTCATGGGCACAGATTCTTTACCAGGCACATCTCCAGCAGCTAAGTTAACTCAAGTTTTCATTCTGCTTAAGCTGAGCTAGGTGTCAGGACTGTCTTCCCTCTGCTGTCTATTCCTACAAAAAGTATTCATCTCGTGAGTCCTGATTACAGCTGCCATAGACGGAGAGTCCTTCTTTGTTATAGATGCCCGGGGTGATCTAACAAATATTTGCCACATACCCTTAGGTTCCAGTCACATGAGCTCAGTCACTGCTGCCTCCTTGTTCTATTTAAATGTTTCATGCATGTCTATTTTCCTTTCGTGAATTATAAATTTGAGGGCACAAACTACCCTGTGTTTTTCCCACATCACTCAACACTGTGCTTTCCATGTAGTAGGTGCTGAATATGTCCTTGTTGAAATGCATCTTATTACTTTAAACCTGTATTTTCCAAGATGGTAGCCACTAGCCCCATGCAGTGATTTAAATTTATATTCCTTAAAATTAAATAAGATGAAAATTCAGTTTCTTAATTGCATGAGCCATATTTTAAGTGCTTAATAGCCCACATATGGCTAGTGGCTACTGTTTTGGGGAACACAAAAAACATTTCTATCATCACAGAAAGTTCTTTTGGCCATCATTGCTTTATAATGCCTTTTATAAAGGGATTTCCAAATGAGAAATGTTTCAGGCCCATTTTGGAATCACTTCTATAAATTGTCAAAAGAGTGCCATTCAATTCTATTGCATATGATGTTAAAGTTATTGATGAAACGTTATAATGTGACTCCAGGTAATTTATTTTTACAAGCTTGGCAATGCACAAGATGTAGATATTTATTGAAGAAATAAAAATAATAGCATTTCATTGATATCTACTCTGTGCCAGGTATTATATTAATGTGCTATATATATTTTATGATATGCATATTTTCATTTAATCTTTAGAACAACACTTTGAATTATATATTATTACAGAAAAGGGAACTGAGGTCATTCTGGAGAAATAACTGACCCAGGATATGCAGCCAGGAAGAGGCAGAGCCAATGTCCTAACCTAGTACTGTTGACTCCAAAGCCTGTCCAGAGAATATTTCATATCTTTCTCTCTATATATATGTTTATATAGATATGTAATTTGTCAATGTCAGCCACTCGTATCTAAGAAATATTAACACTTTCTGTATTAGCTTCTTTCAATAAAATACAGATTTGAAAGCATCTTAACACTTCCAGATTCCATTCCTCTTTCTTCTTCCCTCTGTAAGGGTAGCTGCTACCCTAAAAGTAGTGCGTACCTTTCCATCCAAGTGTCTGCATTTTATTACGTTTACAGGTATTGCAAAACAGCATATAGTATTATCTTGAATGCCTTTAATTTAAATGAGAGGAATGTAGTCTTCTGCAGTTTACATTTCCGCTCAGTATTTCATGCCAGGATTTATTTCTGGAGATGCATGTAGCTTTGGTTCCTTTATCTCTACTGTTCTGGGTTATTCCATATGGGATCATAGTACAGTTTATTAATATTTATTCATTCTCTTATTATGTTATTCCTAATGTTTGTCTATTATATGCAACGCTGAAGAGAGGATGTGCACATACTTTTTTTTTTTTAGTGTATTCCAAGCATTTGTCTAGGATCTAGATCTCGAAAGAAGATCATAGGATGCCTGCTTATGTGCATCTGTATGTTGCTAGGGATCAGTAAATTGTTTTCAAAATGGCAGTTTCAATTTTTGCTCCCATTGACAATGCTCACAATTTCCCACTTTCACACATTTCTTCAGAACTTGGAATTTTCAGACCTTTAAATTTTTGCCATTGCAATGAGTATGAAATGGTTTTTTGGTTTTTTATTTCCTTAGTGAAATTGAGCATATTTTCTTCTATTTAGGGGCCATCCAAGTTTCTTCTTCTATGACCTTCCTATCCACACTCATTTCCTAAATTTCCATTGGGCCATTTATTTGTCTTTTATTGACTTGTGGGGATTCTTTATATCTTCTTATTATCAATTCTGTGTTATTTACGTGGGTTGCAAATGACTTTTTAGTTTGTCTTCTCTTTGTCTTTTTATTTTATTCATAGAAGTTTTCTATTTCAATGTAGTCAGATTTATAATTTCCTTCTTCAGTATTTGCACTTTTTTGTGCTTACTTAAGATATTTTCTTTTGTATGTCAGCATCAGAAAGATAATCTCATATTTTCTTCTAAAAGTTTTAAAGTTTTGCTTTTTACACTAAGGACTTTGGTCAATTTGGATTTTACTTTTGTGGCTGTTTTAGTTTTGGCCAGTTACCCTCCTCGTTATGTAGAATGAAGCTCTGTCACTTATCCGGTCACCACATATGTGTGGCTTTGGGCTGGTCTCTTTTCTCTGCCATCAGTTTCTTTATATATCTTATCGTTTAAAATCTTGTGAATTTTTGATATTTTATACTGCACTTACTTGCTTTCTTTATTTTTCTTTGAAATTGATTTGGCTAGTCTCGGCCCTTTCCTTTTCCTTCTTAGTTTTTGGAACAGCCCTCCAAGTTTTGGTCTATGCTTTCTCCATTTCTGCTAAACTACCTCTATTTTAAGTCCCAGAGTGGTGGTAACACACTTTAAAAAATTATTTTATGCTATTTCTAAAAGATAAAAGTCTGTCTCAGGAAAGATGGTGAGATTATATCAGAAGGTGACCCTGGGGAGGAGGTTGGGGTTGATCCTGTCAAGACTTTGTTCAAGATGAGATGGACAGATAAAGGGGAGAACCGGTGGCTGGCTGTGCAGGACTAGGGATACCTGCGTCATCCATCTGAGCAGGGTTAGGAGTCAGGTGTCAGACCTACCGTCCATGGGATATTGAGCCACGATCTAGGCAGGAGAAGTGAGCAGCGTATTGGGATGGCAATGGCCTATGACAATTACCTGAATACTTAGGGGGACATTAGTCACCTAACAGAAAGCTATCACAAGTCAGACCACTTAACTGGAGGTATCCCTGCTCTAGTAACCAGCCCTTTCCCAGAAAAAGGTCTTCTCCCATGATAAGAAGATAGTGTGGCACAATGGTGTGAGGAGCAGGACTTCCAAACCCAGCAGGTGTGGCCTCCAGCTGCTGATGGACCGTGAGTGAGATTCTCAGTTCTCTTTAAGCCTGTATCAAATAAGGATGATCCTAATTTCTACCTTACAAGTGAGAAAAACACCAAGCAGAGTGCCCGGAAAAGAGTAAGTGCTTAAGAATTGTCATTTTATTTCCTTAAAAATAACCATGGCTTGTTAAAAGTGATTCATTTCCTAAATGCCAGAAACTGTGTCCTTATCCATCCAGCATCCTCCTTTTCAACTTCGTTTGGGGAATCCACTTCATTCTGGTGCCAGTGCACAGTCATGTACTACATAATGACCTTTTGGTCAACAGTGAATGATATATATGACGATGGTCCAATGAGACAATAATATTGTATTTTTACTGTACTTTTTCTATGTTTATATATGTTTAAATACACAAATATTTAACGTTGTGTTGCAGTGGCCTACAGCATTCAGTACAGTAACATGCTGTACAGTGTTATAACCAAGGAACAATAGACTGTACCATATAACCAAAGTGTGTAGGAGGCTATCCATCAAGGTGTGTGTAAGTACAATATGATATTTGCATGACAATGAAATAGCCTAATAACACATTTCTCAGAATATATCCCCATCATTAAACCATGCATGGCTGCATTTCCTTCTGCAAATAGCGGCTAATAGTAGCCTGTCATTGCATTGGGTTCTATGCTTAGGGATGCCTCATGCCTCATGCACATGACCCTTTCTCTTCCAGGTCTTAATCTGGTCTCAAAATCCAGCCACTCTTCACTTTCTGAATAGGGACGGTAACTTAACTTCTCTCTGCCTATTTCCTCATCTGTAAATGGGGCAAATCTTAGTGAGGGTTGTTAACATGAGTAAATGAGTGAATACGTAAAAGTGCTTATAAGAATTCCCAGCACATACAGGCCCTCTGTAAACATTGGTTAAATAAGGGCAAATAAAATGCACTGCACTAGACAGTGTGGTGTTTGAGTCTGTTTACTGATTGATGCTAGATGATCTGGGTCAAATATAGGCTCTGCCACTTGTTAGATCTTGGGAGAGTTATTTACAGTAGCTTAACTTTCCTTCAGCCTTAGGTCCTCCCTTGTTAACTAAGAAAAGGTGTATCATTCATCTCAGAGGACTTATTCTGAGAATTAGTGGAAATGACATATGTAAACTGTCTGGTACATTGAAATTGCTCAGCAAATCAGAGCTTTTATTATCCTAGGAGAGAATCACTTGCTCAAAGGCTTGTTAAATTTGGGATAATATTCAAGTCAAGGATGAGGGCGATGGCTAGCCTAATGTAATGGAAATTCTATACTTTACTCCTCGGCACATCATGTGAGGGGCAAAGCTTGTTTACAAGGCCCTGGGAGAGCCCCTCCCCCCCACACCACCCAATTTACCAAAGATGTCACCCATCACTTCCTAATTGAGCATGGCCAGGTGGCTATGTGGGCATGGGCCACGCTCTGAGGCCTTCCTGGTTTAGGTCCAGAGCCTGCTCCACTTCCTCACAGAGTTGTGTCACTTCCCCTCTGGGAATGAGCCTTTTCACCCCAGGTTGCAATGGGGTGACACAGAAGCATCTAGTTGTTCCTCATTCTCTCTGTACATCTCAGAATGAGCATCCCAACATCCCTACCACGTATGACTGGAGGACTGGGGGTTGGAGTCAAAGGTATGCCAGCCTCTAAACTCAGTATGCAAGCTGGACAAAAAGATTTTAAAAAGGGAAAGGAGAGGAGGTGGGTGAAATTATTTTAATCTTCAAGAAGTTGGATGTAATTACAAAATAAAACCTCAAATCACAGCTGGGGTTATCCACCCAAATAAAATCTTCACAGTTTGTGAATTTGCCTTCCTATTCATTAGTGGCTCTCCCACAGTTGGTGGATATGTTCTAATCATAAATGAATTCTTAATAGCTTCAACCAAAGGAATTACAGCTCAAAGGTCACTGTTTATTTTTTAAATGGCCTTTTGTAATGTAACACTAAAGTTCCATAATAAGAAAATTCACTCATTCTGGAACTGGTTGGGGATGAAAGGACCACTGTCCTCAGAGCTCCAGGGTGACAGTGTCACTTTAAAGACCCTGAAGTGAAGGGAGGCCCCAAGAGTAGCCCTACATCCACGTGCATGTAATCACAGGCTTTTGTTTGAGGAAAAGTTGTCTGTAGCTCAGTCTCTGAGGGCCTGTATTAGCTGGGGTATAAGACTGGGTGCTGTAAGAAAAAACAAATTTACAATAACTTAAGTAGGATAAAAATTAATTTATTGCTCTTCTTAAGATTGAGGCTGATATGTAAGTTCTGGTGTAGTACACAGTCCTCAGAAGTCCAAGTTCCTTTCTAATGCTCCTCACTTGTAGTCAGCCTGTGTCTGGATCCCAGCCATTGTCAGGAGGAAAGAACAAGGGGAAGGTACACACCTTCATTTTAAGGACATGGCCCAGAAGTCCCACACTGCTTTTTTGCTCACTTTCCATTTGTCAGAATGTAGTCACATGGCACACTTTCTGCAAGGGAAGCTGGGATGTGTAGTCACTGTTCTGGGCAGCCATGTTCTCAGTTAAAAATCCAAATGATAGAGGTGATAGGAAAGATCAGGTGAGATTTGAGGTAGATTTTGTTTTCACTGGGCCTGCAGACTTTGAATTGAATATACCACAGGGCCACAGAGAGGTTCACATGCTGAGCCTCTCTCAAAGCCTCAATCCATCCCAGGAGAACTAGCCACCCACTGGTATTCAGAAATTATGCCTCAGAAATAGGCTATTAAGATAATGCTCATATTTTATATCCTTTTATATCTACCTAGTCCAGTAGAGGTGATAAGCAATAAGTTCACAATAACAATACAAGTCAATGGTTTTACATGCCATGGAGAAATTCTAATCACGTGTTAGAAAATTCTGGAAGTGAAATTCATTCTTCCCATACAAATGCCACCTCTTACCTGATCCACTATTTGCCACTTCTTATTTATTCTTAGACTCTAGTGATGTTAGTACTGGGCTTTAAATGACCAGGAAAGATGACAGAGAAGAAGAGGGTGTTCTAAGCTGGGCAAACAAGTATATAGAGTTTCATTTTGGCTAGGACCTAGGCAGCTGAGACTAAGGAATGGCAGATAAGACTAGAACAAAGGAAAGAAGGCTGGGGCCAGATCTTACAAAAGATGCTGGTATTGTGTTTTTCCCAATAGTTATTGCTGACATTGGACAAGTTTATAGAATTCCACTTACTAAGGACACTCACTGACTTGGCAAAAACTAAAATGGAATGTATAGACTATATTCTACATGATTTAGAAGAGTGGCTACTATAAACTGTGGCAATAGCATTCCTCCAGTCTCTCCTCCCCCAGGGTCAGTCCTAGGTAGGAAAAGAAGCAGCCAGTAACTGTGTCTAGATGTTGAGTTTTAAAGTGCAAAACAATTTGCTCACCAATTTCTGATGACTAAAAATTTCCAGGTATTAAATCACAGTTTTATTTGAAGTTTGGTCATAGCTACTGCTTTCTGCCCTTCCTTTTCTTTCTCCTCCTTCTTTACCTTCATTGCAAATGGAAACATTGGATTATACAGGCCTCATGAGGTAATGGGTGGATAAAAACTAGCAACAGGCATCTGGGTTCTAGTTCCAAATCAGTCTTGAAAGCATGACCCTTGCTCAGTCCATGTCTAGCTCATCTCTTTGAAACATGTACTTTACTATTTCATTCCATTAGTAGCTCTGAGCAGAAGAGTGTTCTTAATGTCCTGGGTCATAAATATATGGTCTTTTCTCACTGAGATCACATGGGGAAGAAGGTGAGAGGTGAAGAGATGGTCAAAGAATGGAGATAAACTCAATTTCCTTTTTCTCAACACTGGCACTTGGGCAAGGCATTGGAGGTTTTATAGGATGTAGACAGGAGGATTCCAGAAAATCTTCTCCAGATCCAAGAGGTCTGAGTAACACTGGGAATTATGTCAATTACACATGAATAAATAACATAATGAAGCTGCATTTGACATGTCAAGTCATTAGGATGATTATGAACACTCAGTTATATATATATTTTTTAATGACTATCTTCAATAGTCATTAGGAGACAAATTAAAGCTTTAGGTAAATGTAACGACATTTTTCAGATAATAGAGTCCAAAGACAAAACAATATGGAAAACGTGAAAGATACTAAGAAAAGATTGGCAAAATAACTTCATTAGTACTGTATATCTTCTGAATATCTCAAAAGTTTGGAATAATCAGTGTATCTGATTGATTTTATTTGCCACAGGTAGAGAAGGTGTATTCTGAATGCATGCTTAGGACAGGGCTATCTTCCATCTTTGTGTTCAAAAAGTGCCATTTGCATTTTATGGGTTTACTTTTGCTATGTGAAAGCACAGCAAGGAGGGTAACAAATCAGTTGGAAGCAGGGGTATTTTTTGTGTTGTTTTTGTGTTTCCTCAGGAATGTGCTGTGGTCCCTCCTGTTTTACAAGAGCCATTTTTTTTTTTAAATGTAAAACTGTAACCTCAGAGGCATCTTGGAAAGAAAATAATACAGTCAACTTACCTCTCTAGCACTGTGACAAGTTAAATATCTTGAAGAACTTGAGTACCTTAAAATACTAAAATTCTGTGTAAAATATGAAAAAAACCCCACATCTCTGAGAAGTCATGAATGAACCAAATGCACAGATTTTAAACACAAAGAAAAGTGGGATCCTGGAGTACAAACAAGCACCAAAGCTGGGTTTTACCTTGAAAGTTTGTCTGGTAAATTCTGGGGACTTTGAAATTTCAACTTTGATTGCTGCAGGGGGTACAAGGTATAGAAAATAAATTGTAAGCCCACTAAGTGGAGGAATTTGATAGGAGATCTGTGAATAAGGCTTAGGTATGAATGAGAAATAAACGCTGCCTTACAGACAGACATAGCAAAGACATTTGCCCTTCTCAAACTTGATGCGAGGTAGAGGGGAAACGTCACCAAGAATGTATAGCCAAAAGCCAGTCTTCATGCAGTTTTTTGGCAAAAAGTCATGTTACATGTATTATCTGAAAAAAGAAGGGCTAATTTAATTTAAAATAGTCTTGAGGCCAGGCGTGGTGGCTAAGGCCTGTAATCCTAACACTCTGGGAGGCCGAGGCGGGAGGATCACTCGAGGTCAGGAGTTCAAGACCAGCCTGAGCAAGAGAAAGTCCCCATCTCTACTAAAAATAGAAAGAAATTAGCTGGACAACTAAAAATATATAGAAAAAATTAGCCGGGCATGGTGGCGTGTGCCCGTAATCCCAGCTACTCGGGAGGCTGAGGCAGAAGGATTGCTTGAGCCCAGGAGTTTGAGGTTGCTGTGAGCTAGGCTGATGCCATGGCACTCTAGCCTGGGCGACAGAGTGAGACTCTGTCTGAAAAAATAAAAAAATTTAAAAAATTAAAAAAAAAATAAATAAATAAAATAGTCTTAAGCTTGTAGTTCCCCCATTTTATTTTCCCTTCCCCCCCTCTCCAACAAGGGAAATGGCAGATGTAAAGCCAAACTCCCCCTGGAGGAGCTCAGTTTTAAGCTAGGCCTCAAGAAATCTCCACTGACAAATTTGTATCAAAAAGCATGAGCATGTGCAGACACACACACACATACATACACACACCCCCACACACACACATCTCCATCAGTGAGAACCAGCAGAAACAAGAGAAACCAGAGCACAAGTAAGAACTGAATATTAGAAGTGTCTTGATTTTGTAAAGACCCATAAAGTGCTCAGATATCAGAATTAACAGATATAAAATAAAAAATAAATATATTTCATATACTTACATAAAATAGAGCTTGAAAACATGACTAGGAGAAGATATTAGACTATAGGAAATAAACAAGAAGATTTGAATAAGAACCAAATAGAACTTCTAAACATTAAAATCATAATAATAATTGGTATTAAAACCTCGATGGCTGGATTAATAACAACTTAAACTAGGTGAAGAAAGACTTAGTGTGCTGGAAGATAAATCCAAATCAATTATTCAAAAAGCAATCTAGACAGATAAAAAATGAAAAAAATGTGAAAGAGATGTTAAAAAATATGATAGAATGAGAAAGTTTAATATTTGCCTAACTCAAATTTCATAAAGGATAGAATGGAAGACAGGAAATATTTTAATATATAATGACTTGATGTGTTGAAAGAGGCCAGCTGAAGATATAGGAAGCCCATTATATCCCATGGAAAAGACAAACAAACAAACAAAAGGAAGTCTACATTCAAACACCAGAAACTAAAAAACCCAAAGATAAAGAGATCTTAAAAGCAGCTAAAGAGAACGATGTAAGTATAAAGGAGAAGAGATTAGATGGATTGTTGACTTCTCCATGACAACAATAGAAGTCAAAAGAGACTATGAAAAGAAAACTTGGCCAGGCATGGTGGCTCATGCCTGTAATCTCAGCACATTGTGAAGCCAAGGCAGAAGGATCCTTTGAGGCCAGGAGTTGGCCATCAGCCTGAACAACATAGCAAGACCCTATCTCTTAAGCAAAAAAATTTAAAAATTAGCTGGGCACAGTGACACATGCCTATAGTCCCCACAACTCAGGAGGCTGAGGCAGAAGGATTGCTTAAGCTCAGGAGTTCAAGTTTATAGTGAGCTATGATCCCTCAACTGCACTACAACCTAAGCAACAGAGCAAAACCCTGTCTCAAAAAAAAAAAAAAAGAAGAGAAAAGCAAAGAAAAAAAGAAAAGAAAAAGAAAAAAATTATCTGCCTATGATCCTATACCTAATGAAGCTATCTTTCCAAATTTAGGGTGAAATAAAAACATGTCAAATAAACATAATCTGAGAGAGTTTACAACCAATATACCATTTCTATGGTATTTATATTTCAAGTAGAAAAAAATGATGTAAGATAGAAAGTCTGAGATATAAGAAGGAATGATGGCCCTAGATATTGGTAAATAGCTATTACAACTAAACAATGTTGATCACTTAAAGCTATGAAACATTATAATATTTCATTTTCTGGATAGAAGTTTAGGACTTCTTTAAATTATTGGAGTACAGTAGTATGTAAGTCAAAAGCAAATAAAGGCCTTCTAATTTCAGAAGGAGGGTAAAGAAAGTGCATCTTTGGATCTTGATGAGGATTTGTGTTAAAATAGCTTTAGTAACCACTAGATTATTAGGCAGAGAACATATAACTTCCCAACATGTGATAGTGGGAAGGGGGAAATGGAATTAGAAAATGAAAAGCAAACAAAACAAAACAAACAAAACCCTTCAATTGTTTTGAGATAAAGCAATGAAGAAAGGGGGAAAATGAGAACAAAGGGACAGTATGTAGCAACATGCTAAAATAAATTCAAATACCACAGTAACACAAATAGTGCTTACATTTATATATGAAAATACTATACATGAGTGAAATTTAACAAACTGTTCCCCCAAATCCTAGGCACATGCTTTCCAGCTAGAGACTCTGTTTGCCAGCCTCCAATGAAGCTAAGTCCATCTGTACAACTAAGTTTCTGCCAAAGAAATGTGAGTAAAAATGACATGTATTTCTTTAACATTGCTTTTATAATGAGATCCCCAAATTTCCTAGTCTAGACTTCTTTCCTTTCTTTTCCTTGGGATGAAATATAAACATGCCTAGAACCCAGCATTGGCCAGGCAGATACAGCCATTGCTCTCGGGGGAGACGCAGCGACCGGGTGGATGGACCCTGAGCCCTGCATAACTGTGTAGTGCAGAGCCGGCCTCCAACTTGCAATGCCATCCTCAAACTGTTATCTGAAAGGGAAGTTACCTTTGTCTTACTTAAGCCACTGTGCTTCTTTTATTGTTGTAGCTTAGTGTCTATCCTAATAAATGCTATGTGCCTCAAGATGAATAAAACTCTAAACATTATGTTCATGTACAGAATCATGTCACAGAATATAGCATATAGTGTATTTCCATTTATATATATATAATATATATACATACACACATACACATATATTCAAAGCTAAACAATAGGCAATATATTGTTTGGAGATTTATATAGATGATAAAATTATAATATCAGCAAATAATCTAAAATTCAGGATAATGCTTACCTCTGGGGGAGTATTGTAGAAAATTTGATGGAGGAGGGACACACAAGAGGCTATTTATTAACCTAGCTGGTAACTACATGGATGCTTATTCTATTATTGTTTTGTAACAAGCACGTAAATTCTCTGTGTACTATTTTGTAAGGGTGAATACTTTACATATAGCGGAAAATGGGAAGCTCGAAGACCTAAGCTCTAGGTCAGATAGTTCAATTAAGTGTGATACATGCATAGTCCTTGACAAGTTGCTTTATCTCTGTGATCCTCACCTTCCCAATCTGCAATAATAGATTCTTTTGGATTCAAATTCTATATATTTTCATTAAATCTTTGTACAGTCTGGATCATATTTTCACAGAAGTCATAACATTCCCTGAACATGGGATTAGTTTTGAGAGGTGGTAGAGTATGAGAGTTTTCCTTTCTCTAGTTTTAGAGGACAGCATAATTTTGTGCATTATGGAACAGAAAGTAGAGAATAGAACATAATAAAAAAACAATTTAGATAAGAAAGTTCAGGAAGCTGAATGAAGTTACCACAATATCAGAAACAGATGTGACTAAAGATATATGTAATTTCTTTTTCGTGTACTGGATCTAAAAGATGCTAAGAATGTCCCTGGGAAGTTTTTGTTTGTTTGTTTTTTGGTTGGTTTGTTATTTTGCTGTCCTTGGGGAAACTGAGTTTTTAAAATGTATTTGTGCCACATTAAACCACGAAATTATTTACCTAATCTTTCTAAACTTTAGTTTCCTTATCTGTAAATGGGGAATAATACTATTATACTTATAACAAAGGATTATTTTTAGGACTAAATGAGATAATATAAGCTTAGTGCTAAGTGCAATGTCTAGCACTTGCATGCATTCAATAAATGATAGACATGATGATGAAGATGATGGAGGAGAGAAAAATGGTGTTGAAATGGGAACTTCTACATTTTAAACAATGTGATATTTTCCAGTGAAAATTTTGGGGCTTTAAATTTGTTTTATTAGAGTTATGTTTGTGTGAATGTGACTAAATCAGAGAAAAACACCCAGCCCCTCTGACTGTGAAGCACTCATTCCACGGCCGCATGGCCAAATAGAAAGTTAAAGAATGCTCCCACCAGGCAGACACCATTGCAAAGTCGCTGATTCACCAAATGTGAGCAGAGCCTTAGTCATTCACAGCAGATCTATGGGCATCTCTTATTTTTAGCTATTTATATGGGCTTGTTCTTGACCTATGTGCTTTTGAATGTTGATCAGACAAGTTGGTAGTGTATCAGCAGCAGTTCCTTTTCCTCCTCCTCTTTCTTATTTTCTCTTCTCTCTCTTCCTCCTTCTCCTTCTCCTTCTTTCTCTTCTTTTTCTTCTGTTCCTCCTTCTGCACTTCCTATAATGACATCATTGTCATTATCAACAATAGCAAACAGCATTTTTCTCTCCAGCCCACATTTCTCCTTCTCCTTTTCTGAGTCCTTCTTTCCCACATTCCATATGGTTCAGGGGGCATGGTCCTTCCTTCCTGCTTTTTCCTCCAGCCAGCCGTGAAAACACAGGTAGGGGCCTGAGTAAGCAGACTCACCCATCTCCCTGGACATGGTAATTGGTGAACAGTTGGCATCTGCCCCAAGCAAAGGCAATTAGAGACTTGTCAGATACTTGAGATTTGATATATAGAAGCAGGGAAAGAGGTAGGGACTCTTCCTTCATGATGAAAGTATGCGGAAGTTACCTGTGGCTTTTTAAATAATAATCACTTGGAATAATTTGTTTGCAGGAGGAAAAAAAAAAGGCCAAGATAAAAATAGAAGAAATGAAAGCAAGAGAAGGAGACAGAGAGAAAGAGAGAATGAATTAGGAAAGAATTTGGTAACAATTTTTGGTACCTGGATTCAAAGTTTCTCAAGGTATGTCTGTATGTAAAGTTTTTAATTACATTAAAAAATACACTAAAAAAAAAGAACCAGTTAGAGTTGGATTTCTGTCTTCTGTACCCCAAATATTTATTGAATAAAAATTTAAAGGAACTAACTTATCAGGTTTCAAGGTATAAACATATACAAGGTATAGCACTTAAAATTGTAATTAAAAAACATGCAGCATATACACACACACACACACACACACATATATATATATATATATATATATATATATATTTTTTTTTTTTTACGTCAGAGCACTCATTAGGCATGGATAGCTTCATCAAGTAAATTTTCTGGCTGGTCTTGGAATAAGTCTTATTCCATAGACAACTCAATTTGAAGTAGTTTCTTAGTTAATAATTTTCTAACATAGAACCTGCCAGAATGTATCATTTGTTCTGTGAACAGCAGTATGCTTATATGGTATTTATTTATAAAATCGTACAGTTCACAAACAGCACTATAAGAAAAAGCTAACATTGTCATGGATTTCATAAGTGGCTGAAACAGGCACCACCTTTGATGAAAATAAAGAAAATGAACAAAATCTGTTATTTTTCCTTTGCTTTTGGCTTCATATTTAATCAGAACAAAGTGAATATGGTAAACATTTCACATATGTAAATACTGGTATCACATCTCTATTAATCATGTAGTACAACATTTGATATTCTCGATTAAAACCCTTAATTTGCCTGTTATAGTGCCTGTAGTCCCTAGAGTAATTGCTCTCTTATTTTCCTGGATAACTTATTTAGGGAAAAATAAAATAATGAAATGATCTTAAAATGAAAAGGCCTGAAAATAGCGCTCTTATTTAAATTACAATACTTCACACTCATCTGAGATTTCTTCATCTCTGCAATAACGCAGCTGTTTTCCTCAGGGTGTTCTCACAAGTTCATAAAGAAAAAAATTGTTATGAGCCTTCGGAAACCCCAAGGAAGGCAGCTGTGTTTTTGATAAACTGGCTACAGTTTCAACACTTCAAGCTATAGAGTAATTTACACGGGAATTTTCTGCATTATATATATCCACGAGCAATATATTTTCAACAATAACAACATACACTGTATTTAGTCAAAGTTTATACAGCAGAGTGGCCAGGCTGAACACTGCGAAATTAAAAACCTGACCTTTAGCAGAAGACTCTGCCCTAAACATACAGTGTCATTCCCTCCAACCTATAAAAAAACACAAGGGAAATCAGGGAATGGTAAACAGATGCATTGGTTGAACTTAGCATCGGACGTTCAAGCATCACTTTTTTTTTTTCAAGTTCAGTAGAGGGGATATGTCATAAATCAGTGGCATTAACCAAAGATTTTAGTAAAGAAAAAGTTTACCAGTTCTTGAGTGATTGAAGGGTTGGGATGCTGCCAATCTGAAATTCTCTTGTGCATGAGGCTGTGCTGAATCATTCTTGCCCCCTCACCTTTGCTGTCAAAGTACTTATCCTTCTCATTCTGGACAAGGAAAGAAACATTCCCAGATTGAACATATTTTAGTTTTCTGTGTGCCTTTGCAAACAGTGGCCCAGGCTGTGGCCATCCAATTGCAAGAAAATGTGCAGGGAAAATTACCAATCAGTGTGTTCCATGGTGGAAAGTACCTGCTTTTCCCAAATGTGCTCCAACTCCTTTGTAGGTGCCTTTGCCTCACGTTGAACAGCCTCTTGGATCATTCCTTCAGGCAGAGCCATCACTCTTCGTTAGATCTGCTCTCCATCAAGCCAGTTCTCATTTATTCAGTACTTGTTTCTTCCTTTGTGCACCATTGATTCTGCTGACTTTTCTTTTACTGTTACTTCCCACTGTTCTCTTAGGCTTCTACATAATGGCCATTGCAATATATTGTTAAAAAATAACAAGTCAAACTTCAACTTATTCCATGAATGACATCTCTATTAAGAGCCCTGTTTTTGTTGGTTTTTATTATTTGTTTGCTTGCTTTAAGGGGGAGTATATGATATTTCTACTGCAAATATTCTCCAATCTTATTTATTTAGTACCTATAAATTTTGAGTTCCTGTTATGGGGTATGTGTGTGTGTTTTCTAGTGAGGACAGAGAGACAGACAAGGGTACTTTTGTGGAATGAAAATAGCAGTTTAATCATTCCTGAGCATTGATTATCACATGAGCAGCCTGCATGCTAAAGGCTTCAAGTGGGTTGTGCCATTGAATCAGCTACTTCGTGTTAGTCTCCTTTCATACATGAGTCTCCAAGGTAAAGTAATTTTCCAGAGATCATATAACTAGTAAATGGCAGAGGCAGGATTCACTGATGTGCCTGTTTCCATAGCCCATCTTATATCCCAACACTAAGAGACAGTCTTCTTTTCTCCTTTATATACTTGGTTTTGTATCTCTAATATACAGTCCTGGAATCAAGGATGCCCCCTCATGTTTGTTACATAACAAGAAGAAGTCACCTCCTAGCTGGGCATGGTGACATGTTCCTGTAGTCCTAACTGTTTGGGGGGGCTGAGGCAGAAGAATCCCTTGACTCCAGGAGTTTGAATCCAGCCTGGGCAATGGAGCAAGACTTTGATCTCCTTAAAAAAAAAAAAAAAAAAAAAAAAATCAGAGGAAGTCAAGTCCAAATATAGATGAAAATAAGCTGTGCTGATTTGATTAATTTATCATGTTAATACCTTCACTACTTCCCTTTCACTAGTGCTATGATAGTCCATAGTGTGACATACATCAAAACAAACCACTCCATCTGTCTTATGGTAGACATCACTAATCAATCACCACCACATACATCACATATATCAAAACGACCCATTGGTCTCATGGTAGACATCACCAATCAAGCACCACATGCTGATCTGCTTATGTTAGGCATAGCCAGTGAGGCCTTCTCTGGACAGTGCTCCAAGCAGCTGCTCCTACAAATCAGCCAGCTGTAGCAGGTGTTATGGGTTGAATTGTGTCTCCCAAAAATTCATATGTTGAAGTCCTCATCCCCAGAATATTGCTGAATTTGGATATATGCTCTTTATAGTGTTAATCAAGGTAAGATGAGGTCATTAGGAGGAGCTTTAATCCAATATGACTGGGTTCCTTATATAAAAAGTAAATTTGGAGACAGACATGAACACAAGGAAAATGAAAGCAGATATCTACAAGCCAAGGAGTGTAAAAGATTGCCAATAAATCACCAGGAGTGATGAGAGAAGGATGGAACAGACCACCCTCATAGTCCTCAGAAGAAACTAGCCTTGCTGACCCATGCCTTGATCTTGCACTCCAGCCTCCAGTACTTTGAGACAGTAATTACTGTTCTTTAAACCACACAGTCTGCTACTCTTTGTCATGGTGGTCCTACCAAATTAATACAGTAGGTGAGATAAAAGCTATTTTCCATTGCTGTACTTGGGGAAGTAAGCAAAATAAATATATATTCGGCTCTCCTCTTTCCTCTGCTGTTTGATGGCATCTACTGCCAAAATAAATTATTCTTATCCAAATTGTTTTCCCATTAGTGTCAATACAATGTATGGTCCAATGGCACAGAATAAATTAGCGATTGATAAAACTGGGTGCTATCCACTTCAAATGTCCTTTAGACTAAGCAAAGTTAACATGTCATACAACAAATCATGGCCATGCTCATATGCAGAGAACCAATCACATTCTTTGATAGTGTGAAGCTAAGAGCAGTGGATGTCCTTCCTTGGCCAATATTCTTCAACCCCTGTCTGAATTGTGCCACTAAGAAAGGGTACCTGCTCATGACACAGCCATGCTAGTAATGCTGGTATTAGTTGGTGACTGTGATGCTTATTCATGTTATTTCAACAAATGCCTATTATCACGAAACAGGATAAAAGTCAAAAAAGTGTGTGTGACTGTGTGTGTGTATGCTTAATGCTATATGAAAATTAAGCTATCTTGTAAATTATTGTTAAGTAAATAAATGAATGAATGGATGAATGAATGAATAATTCATGGCACAATGCCAGAGAAGAAGCACAGGTTTTGGTAAGAGGCAGTACTATGTTGCAAAGATTAAAGCACCAACATCATAACATTATTTTATTTCACATTCCTTGCTTTCATTACCATCTTTATGCAAAACCTGCAGACTCTCTTTCACTGAACACCTTGACTTAGCTTTCGTGATCCTATTTCTAGCTTTAGTCAAGTTTTATCTAAGGAAAACTAGATGAACTCAGTTGAATAAGTCCCACTTTGAGTACAATGATGACTTCCTCCCTTTTAGGAAAGAGTGACTGTATTGAAAAACCAATGTTTTGCAAATGGAAGTTTTATCAATTACCATCTTGGAACAAATAAGTATCTTGGCAGAAACCAAGCATCATACACTGCTTTAGTGATAAAAGTGGAAATGGAATGTGGATGGAAATGACATGCACACCTGTTTATGTCTCTCAAGGTGCACGTTTCAGTCACAGTCCCCGCATTTCCAAGTCCTTGTGCAGAATGTTACCCATTTTTCTCACTCTTCTAAATTGCCCTGTTAACTGGCTGGCCCTGAAGGCACATTCAGCAGTTATGGAACTTTGCATAAGGTAGCTAACTATTGCTTGTGCCTTGTGGATTCCTTCTCTGACATTGGGGTTCTCACTGGTGTCACACTTGGTTCTTTCTGGCTTTTGAAGGACACAAGACCAGAGAATTTTTTTAAAAGTCCCTTGTATACATTTATGTCATAGCTTATGTTCTTTTAAGTCAATTAATTGCCAAAACCAACTTCGGAATATAGCGAGACACTCAGTATTTCACCAGAGAGAGGCACAGATTCAGCATCACTTTGACACAAAGGATGTGACCCTCTCCAAAGGGTATTGGTTGACTTAGCTGCCCTTTCTCTGCCAGCATTGTAGGTTGCAAAGCTCTATATAAAGTTTCCCTATAGTCAAGAATTTTTTTTTCCAACTTTTGCTCCTATATTCTGCTTCTAAATCTTCTGCTCCTAAAACTAGACGTTCATTATAATTCTAGGGAAAATTAGTATAAGCATGTCCATGTAATATTTGAAACATATAGTAAATAAAAATTTATTCCTTGTTTATATGAAATTCAAATTTAACTGGTTAACCTGTATTTTATTTGATAAATCTGTCAACTCTAGTTATATGTAACTTTCAAAGTAATGTATCTTGCTCTCCAAAAGAAACTAGCATCAATATAAGTTTATCTTGTGACAACTTTTGTATGTACATTTTTGTTTATATATTCGACTTATTAATAAAAGTAACTGAATGGAGAGAAAGGTTGAGAAATACTGGCACCATGGATTTAGCTTATTTTTAAATCTCAGATTTGTCTCTTAAGTAGTTAAGGAATCTTTGGTAGGAGCTTGGCCTCTCTGAATGACAGTCTCTTCTCAGCATTGGGGAAAGAAAAAAGATATCAGAGAAATATCTGTGTTTTTAAAATACCCTTACTTATATCCCAAGAAAAAAATCATGAATCTGAGGTTACAAATAACTTAGCCCATGTCATACAATTATTTTTGGTGTTTTCACCTGAAGACGCTGAAAGAGGGTATTACAATACCACTTTTCCACAAACAAAAAGGATGCCTTAATATACTAATCCAACTGCACTTTCTCAGCACAGGCTGAAATGGATGCCAGAGCCCCTTGGTTCAGGTTGAAATGAAATGTGGACTGAACTCCCTTGGAAGTAGAGCTGAAAATATGGAAGAAATGTTATAGCTGCAGATGACAACTTTTTTTGCCCTGTAACAAATGTGCCAACTGGAAGCCCACCTGGAAGTCTGCTGCTAAGTGTAGTGCTGCAATAATAAGTTAACATTATAGTTTAGGAACAACTGTTATGTCTATACTATTTTCCTCCCTCAATGATATCACCATGTAATGAGAGAAAGTGACAAAGGAAAATGATAATTATAATGGTCTTATTTAAAAGGTAATTCAGAACATAGGAAATAAAGCTATACATTGCTGATGAGGACAAAGGACCTGAATTTGAGGACAATCCAATTTAGGATTTCTCCTACCTTCCTTTGTAATGCAGCTCTATGAGACAGCAGATACAGTGTTTGCTGCAAAAGTATAACATATGGTGAAGGAAATTGAAATGAGCTAAGTGGCAAACTAAATACAGTATTTTTTCTTTTCTTTCCAATATAAGTGATACATTGCTAAAAGAAATGAGATACATATTAATAGCTTTTCAAACGTGAATATAAGAATGATATCCTTTCTGAAACACAGTGACTGACATTGGATACATATAAGGAGAATTTTTAATGTTGTATGAATTTAGTTAAAGTACAGACATTATTTCCTATTGGTTTGGAACATACATAAAACACAAATTGTCAAGCCAAGAAACTTATCAATACAGCAAACTCTTCTGCTCTCAGATAAACTGTAAAAATAAATAAAGTCATCATATCTAGTGTAATTTAATAATTATTCATTCAACATTTAATAGTTTCCAGATGGCTGGATACTTCTCTAAAAATAGAAATAGTATATACATTTATAAAATAAAAACAGACATTAATATTTTCTAGGAATAGAAGCAAAAATCTTATAAAATATGTAATTTGGATTTATCAATTTCATTTATCTAAAATCATAGATCTATAGGAGAATATTTTATCTAGATATTTATTTAATATGTTTCTGAAATTTTATCTCATTAAGGAAGTGTTAATTTTTTTCTTTGCTTAAATTTTTCCTTTCCATCCATGTTTTTATATGTGTACAATATGTTTGTTTTCCATTATTAATTCATTGATGGTAAAAAAAATCTCATTTTAATTTTTCTTTTTTAACAGAAGTTGGAAAATGACTTTAAGAAACTATACATAGGATCTTAGCAAATGCTTGTTATTCTACTAAACTCTATGAATCCTAAATGCCCAAGGATAAGAGGATGTAATCAGGGTGTCTTGGTGTTTTATGCATCTGCTCCACTGTGTGTGGATAAGAAGGAAAACAGAAACTTCAGCATTGCTTCTGGAGTCTCAACTTTTTATTGTGGCCTGGACCTAATGATTTTTCTAATCCCCAAGATGTTTATAATGTAGTTTAAGGCACTCTACTGCACTCTACAACTCAAAAAAGTTCATGGGAATTTAAAATAAAATGGAAAGTAAAGAAATTTTCCTTATATAGTAGCCCCAGGGGATGTGGCAGAAACATTCACCAAGATACATGCATAAAAAACCTTATCAAATTAAAAAAAGAGATATCATACAGCACAAGTTTTTAGACCATAATTGAATTAAAATAGAAATCAATAACAGAAAGATATGTGCAAAATCCTCAAACGCTTGGATGTTAAACTATAAACTTCTAAATAACCCAAGGGTCAAAGAAGAAGTCTCAAAGGAAATTAACTGAATGAAGATGAACCATATCAAAAGTTGCGGGTGCAGCTAAGGCAGTACTTACAGAAATTTTTATGTTAAAGGCTTATGTTAGAAAGGAAGAGAGCTCTTGAATCAATAACTTAAGCTTCCACATTAACGACCTAGAGAAAACAAATAAACAAATTAAAATTACAGGAAAGAAAGAAAAGATATAATAAAGGTAAGATCAGAAATCAATAAAGTTCAATATAAAACAAAACAAAACCTAAGGAAAATCACTCAAACCAAAATCTGGTTCTTTGAAAAGATCAATAAGATTGATAAACCTCTAGCCAGATTGACAAAGAAAAAAAGAGAGAGAGAGAAGACAATAATTATTAATATCAATATAAAAATGAGAGTGATGGTGTCACTATGCACTCCACACACACTCAAAAGCTAATAGAAGTATATTACAAATAATATATATATTTAAGAACTGAGATGAAATCTACAAATCTATATATTTAAGAACTGAGATGAAATGTACAAACCATCAAATCTTACAAACTCTGTGTGTGTGTGTGTTAACTCAAGCATTCCTAGATTCCTATATCTATTAAAGATTGAATCTATAGATAGAAACTTTCTAAAAATGAAAACTCCAGGCTCAGTTTTACTTCTAGATTCTACTCAGCATTTAAGGAAGACATAATGCCTTTTCTACAGTCTTTTTCAGAAAATAGGAGAAAAAATGCATTGTGCTATTATAAAAATTAGATAGACTACATATCCCATCATGAACATAGATAAAAATTTCCAATCCTATTAAAATGTAGCAATACATACATGCATGTGTGTGTATATATGTGTGTGTGTATATATATTAACAATAAGTGAGGTTTATCCCAAAATACAATGAATTCAACATTCAATGTAATTCATCATATTAGTAGACCAAAGAATAAAAACCACATTGTTATCTCAGTAGTTGTAGAACAAAACATTCAAAACAATTCAAATCTATTGTAGGTAAAGACTCTCAGCAAGCTAAGAATAGAACTCCCTTAATCTAACAAAGGGCATCTCTGAAAAAAAAATTCTATATTAACATTACACCTCATGGTGAAAGGCTGTTTTTCCTTAAGATTGGAAAATTGGAAAAATGTCCTGTCTCATGTCCCCTATTCAATGTTATATTAGAATTACTACCCTGTGCAGTAAAACAAATAAAAAAATCCATATAGATTAGAAAGGAAGAAATAAAGCTCTTTCAATCTGCAGACTAAATTATTACCTAAATAGGAAATCCAAAAAAAAAAAAAAATCTACATAAAAGCTTCTAAATCTAATAAGTCAGTCTAGCAAGATGCAGGATAAAAGGCCAATACACAAAAGTTAATCATATTCCTATGCACAGTCAATAATTGGAAATTAAAGTTTAAAAATAGCTTAAGCACTAAAAAAGAAATGTTTAGTTATAAATCTAACAGAGTGACTACAGGATCTATATGTTGAAAATTACAAAACACTGAAGAAATAACTGAAAGATCTAAATAAATTAAGAGAAATACCATGTGTATGGATGGAAGACTTAATATTGCCAAGAAGTAATTCCCCTCAGCTTGACCTATAGATTCAGCCATTCCTATTGAAAATCCCATCAAGCATCTTTTTAGATATTCATAACCTGATTTTAAAATTGATACAGAAAGACAAAGGAACTGTAATAGCCAAAATATTTATGAAAAAAATAAGAACAAAGTTGGAGGATTCATATTACCTAATTTCAAAATATACTATAAGATACAGTAATCAAGACAATGTGGTATTGACAAATGGATAAATCAATGGAACAAAATAGCTAGCCCAGAGGTAAACCCATGTACATACATCGACTGATTTTTGACAAAGGTACAAAGGCAATTTGATTGAGAAAGGATAGTATTTTCAACAACTGTCGCTGGAACAATTAAATACACACATGAAAAGAAAATGAATCTCAACACCTACCTCATGCCTAATACAAAAATTAAGTCAAAAGAGATCACAGACCAAAATGGAAAGCATTAAAAAATAAAACTCCTAGAAGAAAACAAAAGAGAAAATCTTATGACCTTGGGTTTGTAAAAAATGATTTTTTAGATATGACACCCAAAGCATGGCCTATAAAAGAAAAACTGTAAGTTGGACTCTATCAAAATAAAAAACTTGTGCTCAGTAAAAGACAATGTTAGGAGAATGAAAAGACAAGCCATGGTTTGAGAGAAAATATTTGAAAGCCATATATCTGACAAAGGACCTGCATCCAGAATATATAAAGAACACTTAAAACTTAAAAAACAAATAGACAAAAGATTTGAAGATACATTTCATAAAAGAAGATATGTAGATGATAAATAAACACATGAAAATATGCTCAACATAATTTTTCATTAGGGAAATGTAAATTAAAACCAAAATTATAAACCACTGCACATTTATTAGAATAGCTAAAATGAAAAAAATACTAACTGTATCAAGGATGTGCTGGCAAGGATATGGAGCAACTGGAATTCACAGAGGCTAATCTTAAAAATCATATAATCAAACTCCACTAGGGATTGTTGGAAAAGTCCAAAGAACATGATTAAGGTGAGAATTGATATGAAAGATTTTGAGCGTCATAAATACACAGATTATCCATTTAAAGGTAGACACTGGGAAATTTCCACAAAATTGATAGCAATTAAAGTCTTAAAATATGGTGGCTACTATGGTTTGAATATGTCTCCCAAAGTTCATGTTTTGGTAACTTAATCCCCAATGGAACAACTGAGAGGTGGGACTTTAAGAGGTTATTAGGTCAGGAGTGCTCTGACTTCATGAAAGGACTAACATCGTTATCATGGGACTGGGTTCCTTATTGCAAGAATGCATTTATCATAAAAGTGAATCCAGCCATCTCTTGCTCTCACTCATGTGCTCTCTCACTGTGTGACACCTTCTGCCATGACTCAGCAAGCAGACCCTCAGCAGATAGGGCTTCTTGACTTGAGATTTCCTCAAATCAAGTTCAGAATTCAGAACCATGAGCCAAATAAACTTCTTTATAATTTACCCAGTCTCTGGTATTCTGTTATAGCAGCACAAAACAGATGAAGACAGTGGTCCTTCAACATCCAGTTTGAACCCACTCTAAATCTTTTATCACATGTCTTTAACTTGAGAAATCATTGTAATTCTCTTCACTTGTCAGAAGGTGAATAACTGTTATCCTCCTATATATGCTAGTGTCAACTCATTTTTATTGTGGCATGTATAAAACTCTCTCCAAATTAGGTTTTTTATTGACATAATGCATTTTTATTATTCAATCTAATCTTATGTGTATGTATGAATTATCCTGATCATTTCACTGAGTTCACATCTTTTGATATACAATTCCAATAACTTTATTTGATGAAATCATTTTGTTCACTAACAACATACTTACTGTGAAAATGGATAGAAATGTATAAAATTAAATGATAGTTCCAAATGACAATGAAAACAAGGAGTTGAACCATATAAATGAACAAATTAAATTTCTTGGACGTTATTTTGCATAAATCACAGATAAAATATGTTATCATTGAGTCTATGCAGCTCCATTCTCTTCTGTATGTTTCTTCAATTATCACAGGCAAATTAGCTTTCTGGGCTCTTCTATCCACATTTTCTTCCTGCGTACCATTGGTAGTGTAAATGCAGTCAATGGAACTGATTATTATCTGTGCCTTTCTGTAAAGTTCATTCTTTTAAGGGAAAGAATGTGAATTTAGAGTTAGAACTGGTTTTATGACCTACCAGCTTTGTAATCTTGATCAGGAGATTGTCTACCTGAAACGTAGTTTCCTTTACGTCAAAATTCAACTACTAACAAGCTTGTGAAAATTGAACAGACAATGGCAAATAGATAATGTCTGGCACATAGCAGTTTCTCAGTCAAAGTTAGTCAATAGGATCTGTTTCCTCCTTTCTTTTTCCTGATTCCTGAGAGAATATTGTATCCATTTTGTTGTTGATATTCAAGAATGATGAAAGTTTAGGAGAATGCAGTTTAAAAAGAATACAAGTTTATGATGTATTTGATAAGCCTACATGTTAATGCCTTATAAAATGATGGCCAAAGCCCTTTCTATGCAGGATTTTTACTGATGTAATATAAAATTATCCTGCAAATAAATAAAGTCAATTTATCAGACATTTAGGGGAAGCTAAATCCTGTATAAACATGTATGTTATGTGCGTGCAAAGAGATACAAAGATGACAGGGGTAGTCCTTGCCCTTAAGGTGCAACTAATTTGATGGAGATATAAAATAAAGTATCCACAAAACAGAACAGAATAAAATAAATGCTGATTTGAGGTATGAGCTGTGTGCTGTGAGACAGAAGAAAGGAAAACTTTGTTTTGATTATTTTAATGTGAGGTACTCCAATTTGAAAAATGAAATTGCAAAAAAAAAAATGGCTGGATTTTCCCATAGTCCCTTATTTCACATGGCTGTGGAGTATGCTACTGTATGCATGTTTTATAATATGCCAAGTTTGGACTAAAAGATGGCACTGTGAAAAAACAAAGAAAAAAAATCTGTATACAAAACATGTTTATGTGTTGATAAGGGAGTCACTGGCATATTGGTCCATAAATGTACTAATGTTTGAGGAAATCCATGCCAAAGTAATTTAAAGTGATTTACCATGTCCAATAGGGTAGTAGTAGTAGTAGTAGTAGTAGTAGTAGCGGTAGTAGTGGTGGTATAGCACCAGTAAGAATAGTAGTAGAGTGTTACTTCATAAGTAAACCACTGGCTTTTTTATTGTGTATTATTTATCTGTTTTATTTGACTTTTACTGAGTTCCAACATAGGCTTTTTTGGATTGTATTTTTAGTGAGACATAACTTACATACAACAAAATGCACAGATATTAGGTGTTCTGTTCAAGGAGTTTTGACAATATATGCTTTTTTTAGAAAATTTTTTTATGATTGTTTTCTTAAGGAAGTAAAATGTAGAAATTTCATGTCTTTTTCCTACTACTCATTCTGGTATTGCTTTAGGATTGTCTTTCAATATTATGCCAACTTCAAGTGACATCTGTGAATTTTGTTCTCTTTCTTATTTCAAATTTTCCATAGATGCTATAATTCTTCCACAAATTACTCCCTTACACAATGAATTTCTCTGTGAACTTGCCTTGTCTCATGCATTCAGGTTTTTGAGACCTCAATTGTTCACTCTATTATGCTGAGCACATTAGAGACTATGTAGAGAACTCATTATGATTTTAGTGCTTTCAAAGAAGAACTATGATGATAAAAACTTGCAGGGAAAAGTACCTTAATAAAGTATATTTTACAATTTCTAATTTTATGAAGCCATAATAGGATTTATTGTAAAGTTCTATAGAATATGATTAATTCTAGTCTGCACAAACCCAATAATTATTTTGAGATAGATTTAGTTGATTTCTTAACAATTAATTGGTTCAGCATAAGATCTGTTTGATTTAATTGCTAATAGAGACTAAAACAATTTGACCATATTTTAGAATAAAGAGAAAAGGTTGATTATATGTAGATATGATCACAATTCATAGATAACTAAATTGAGAAATAACCACTGTAATGTTTCAGGCCATTCTAATAGTTAATTTGGATCACTGTATAGTCGGTTTTATTGAGTGATGGTTGCTCAATAAACCAGACTCTATAAAGAGATGGAACTCAGAAACATGAGAAAACATAAAGAAATCAACATAGATTTTACCATATATATAATTTTATGTTCTTCTTACTTCACTTAAAATTTCATAATGAGCATTTTTTGCTTGACATTATTATTAATCAAACACATAATTTTAATAACTATATATTTTTCCACTTGTGGATATGAAATAGTAAATATAGCTTTTTCTCCATTGTTTATAGGTGCTGTTTGTGGGTATATAGGTGTGTAAAATAAAGGTACACTCTCTCTATCTATTCCTCTAGATTTTCTTAGTTTCATTCTTGTGACAAGTCAGATTACCAAACCAAACCAAACCGCATATTTTAATTTCCCATGAAGGTGTCATTCCTAAATCATGGTTTAGTATTATTTCTGCAGCAATGATTAGAACTCTATAAAAAAAGACAAAAGGCAGCATGAATAACATTGCTGTGTCCTCTATAAAACCATCACATCAAAGAATTATTTGTTGCATGGATAAGGTCTATGAAATATATTCCTATTAGATATTAGAGATGAATAAGAGACAACTTCCCTGAATAATAAAGATATATTCATTGACCAGCTAATTTTTCTTAGCACATCTTCTCTTGTCCCTAGGCTAACAGGGACAAGAGTATTCGACTATAGAAAATGTTTTTAGCCTAAATCTGTGCTGTCCAGTATGGTACCCACTAACCATGTGTGGCCATTTACATTTAAGTTAATTAAAATTAAATAAAATAAAAAGTACAATTCCTCAGTCACAATAGTCATATTTCAAGTACTCAAAAGCCACGTTTCTATGGGCTACCATAGTGAACAGCACACATACAGAATATTTCCATCAGTATTGGACAACACTGGTCTAGATTACAGATCAAATTAAAAATTTCTAGCATTTTATACACCTTTATATTTTATGTTAACTGGAACAGTCTAGATGGTTACTGACTTATTACTATATGTTACTTTCTATAACTTTTAAAATTAGATATATGCAAATGGAAATATATGGTTAAAAATAATATTATAAGTTCTTAAAAAGTTGATACCTAGCTGTTAGCTGAATGGATAGGTGGTTATCAGGCTTACAAAAGGGATTTACAACTTAATTATCTAGGTTATTTAGATTTACATTATTGCATTTTGTATGAGTCTTGTCCACATATGTTAATATGATCCTCCAATGCTCATTCCTCTCATCCCTTGTAATAACTGTGACTCCCTGAGTACCGGCCTTCCTCAAGCCGTTTAGGGTGGTGCTGGAAATTACGGAAGTGCAATGATTCTGTTCTTGTACTTCTGCCATCCTACCTGTGTCACGATCACCACCACCAGGCATAACTGAAGGCAGGTGAACACCAGGGAGAGTTTCAGGGGATAGCAGTGTCAGTTTTGGCTGATCACATGGAATGTCTTATATGCCTTATGGGACATTTGGTCCCAGCTTGAAAATCCTAAAGCAACATTTCCATTTTAGAACTTAAAATTCCTCATACCTATAGTTTCCACTGATTTGAGCTGAATATGAAATAAATACATCCATGGTACATCTTCTCAGGGCTGGAGGTGATGCATACTTTTGAAATGCTTAAGTATAAACAAAGCAAACATACATATTCTAGGTTCCACTATATAGTCATAGAACACTTGGCCATAAATCGTCACGGACCACTTTAGTTTCATTTCTTGCCTACATAATCAAAACATGAAGCTCCGTTTTCTTTAACACATAATTCTTCTCAATTATTACATAAATTGCCATGTTTCTTTATGACAAAGTAAATGCCTTGATTCAGCTATGATTTACAGATTGGGTAAATTATTAGCCATATGGCTGTTATATTCTGTTCTGCTTGCAACATATGTGTTTTAAGTAAATATATGAATGATTACAAAAGAGAAGGTTATCCATTACTATTTAGATCTTTTAAATAGCTTCTCTATAGCAAGGGCAAACACTCCCAGCTAGGTTATATTATTTGTCCCAAATACTATTTTTTTTCATGGTTTTATCATTCAAACCTGCAAAAGTGGATAAGGATGGGCCTTCATACTACCACAACTATCATATACTGTGAAAATATATCAATTTTTGTCAACACTTCACTTTCCCACTTTCAGCAATTATTTCACTGACTTGAACTTGTTATATTTTTCAGGTTCTATGATGCCATTTATCGTACAATGCACCACCAATTTAATGGTAAACTTTCTGTGGGTTAAAGAGGGATCTATCTCCAGAAAGTGCCTTCTGGAAAATAAATTAAATTAAAAAAGAAAAAAAAAGAGGGATGTACTTCAATAAAAGTAATGTTGATTGGTCATGAGGTAGCAAATGTGTTCTTCCATTATCAGCTAGCACCAGAGAGAGCTGTTTGGTCAATACAGTACTTTGTAGAAGACTTGGAGTTGCTGCTCAACAATGCAAGTCACACGAGTCTTGGTGGCGCTGAATCTTCTGAAGGTGTGTTTGTGCACATGCACACTTTGGGGATCAATATGGAGGCGTGATGAAGCTCTACATGGAGAACAAAGACTTTGCAGCTGAGGGTGGTCAATCCTAGAGACAATGAAAAAGCAGGGAGAGATAATAAGAAGTGAGCATGTGAAGTAAGAGTGAGCCAAGGCTTTCAATTCAACTCCTTCCTATTTCCCAAACATCCTTAGAAAATTACATGTGCTCACAAAAAACCTAGGGGGAAGGAATTTTTGTGGTAATCAGTGGGGAGGCCAAAGAGGTTTCTAAGGACATCAGTAGACTTGGGATACAACTGAGTCCTGCCAGAGATGCAGGAGCCAGAGTCAGGAGAACTATGGAGCATCATCAGTCTGTGTCGATGCAAATAGTTCTAAGCTGTTCATTGCATGCATCTGAGTTTAGTTATCTCTCTGAAGGGAACTTAGTCCCCACCAGTGTTTCTCCAGCACAGTCAGCGCTGCAAGAACACTGTGCCATGTCTCCTAGAGCACACAGAGGAGAGAGTCTGTCAAGAATGTCCCTAGAATTGCCACTTTAGTTCATGGTAAATTTACTACATATATTCAAGTTGTCCTCCAAAGCGACTGTATAAATTTATGCTTTGATTTTCAGTGTATGAAAGTTCTCCTTTACCCTCATTTTTGCACACAAATGACATTATTGTTCTGATTGCAATGGAAAGCTATCTTATTATTTGATTTGTTTATTTTTATTGAGTGAATTTGATTTCTTGCTTATTGTTGGTGAGATTGCGTAACTTTTTGTAAAGGTATCAGCCTCCAAGTTTCCTTTTTCTGTGTATTGCCTCACTTTTTCTTTGGCAGGCACTGCCAATTATCTCCCTCCTATCGATTCTTCACTGAGTTACCTACAAATTCTGATTTTATTTGCAATCCCGATGCGCTCAATTAAACTTATTTTCTCTTTTCCATCAGGAGATAGTCATGTGACCCAACTCCAGCAATGGGAAGTGGAAGTCAGTGTGGTCTCCAGGCAAGCTTTTAATAGGCTTGTCTTTTATGTTCGTCCCTGGCACTATGCTTCTATTTTTTTTTTTTCCTGGAACACAGACTTGATGCCTGGAGAAGGGGAAGAAGTCTGTGATATGCAAGAAGAAAGACCATTGAACAGTAAAGAAGTCAAGCTCTTGATGACTTCCTCAGGTGGCTGTGCCAACCCTGGGGGGCCTCCTTCCTGACCTCTGGTTATGTGAGAAAAACAGCCGATAGTTGCTTAAGCCTCTCTAACTAAATTTCTGTAATAAGTATCGGAATTGCATCCAATTAAACTATCTGTGTTCCATTTTTAATTAGCTTAGAATATTCTCTCATTGATTTCCAAGAGTTCTTTGTATATTATAGACACAAATCCTTTGTCAGTTATGTATGCCACAAATATCTTCCCTCAGAAAAATCTTCTCTCGGAGACAGGGATTTTTGTTCTGGCTCTTTCTCTAACTTCTCTGTGAGTTTTGGAGAAATCACTGCCCCTTTCTATGTCTTGGGTCCTTCTGTAAAATGAAGGGTCCTTCTGTAAAACAAGAGTCTCTAAGGACATGTCCAGCTTTTATATTCTACGAACCCACAGATATGTGCTTAATAAACACATCTCGGAGCAGTAGGACCGTGTGGTGTGGTCTGCCACAGCCTGTCATCTTGATAAAGCTGTTTGTGTCCGTGCCTCATCGATCACACAATCCAGACTGATTACTTAAGAGACTATTTGCAAACAATCCTGGTTAGCTGTAGCATGATCCATCTTTTTGAGCATGTATAGAAATAGTCCTACAGATGGAAACTTGAAAATTTTCTTATATTGCCCAAAGCCAAAAAAAAAAATCATGGCAAAACAAAAAAACAAAATTACAATACTTAAGCCCTTGCAATATATTAAGCTAAACAGACATAAGCTGTCAATAGAACTCGAAAGTAGCATATTATATTGATAAATAATAGGTAAAAATGATAAGTAATACTTGATATTTCAGCAATATTCATTAAGTTATTATAAAAGGGCAACTTATTGAAGTAAAGCAGTTTGCTAGATGTCAGATTTGCATTTGATTTAAAAACAAATTGCGGAGAAATCCTTAAAAACAAAAAAAACAAAAGGTGGATCACATTGAGTGTTCTTTCAAGACGGCCATTATTACTGTAAAAAGAAAATGTTGATTTTTAAACTGGGCAATGCAACCCCTAAATTTAAATTTTTCCCTTGTGCTTGTGTAAAAACTGAGGCAGAAAGGATCTTGACAAACAGTTTGGATGAAACTGAAAGAATATCTTTCTGGAGTCAAGACTATGTTGGACTTTAGCCGAACAGCATCAGCACTTACGTGAGTATTTGGTGTGCAAAAGCACTTTTCACAACTTTTTTTTATTACCATGCTCTGAAGGAGAGGAGCCTGCCGAGTTGTCCACAGCTGAAACTCTTAGGTTGGTAACGGTTTACACGAAGTTGCATCAGAGCCGACTGCATAAATCTACTAACTGATTCAAGAGAATGATAGGTGGGAGTAAATGAAGTTTTGAATTCAAAGGGTAGAAAAACAAAAAACCCAACACATGAAGGTTGTTAATCACTCCTGCTCTTCCCTTACAATCCTGTCTGTGGAAAGTCTTCTAAGAGGTGTCTGCTCTATCTCATCTTTCACCTGCAGACTCATTATTTTTTCTTTACTTTAACTCAAAGGTTCTCTGAATCCCCAAAGTTCTCTGAAATCCAGTTAAAGAGTAAGCCTACTGTGACTAACTGAACTGGACGGGTAGTCCCTGATTTCCAAATGCTAGGTCTTGGGCCTCTCTCTTTCTCTTAGCTCTCTGTAATGTAGAGAGGAAGGCCACCTGGGCTTCCTCCTTAGGTCCATGGAGACTCCTGCTCCTGCCTTCTCCCCAGCTGTGGCAATGCTGACTCACCTCACGCAATTTACCAGCATGGCCCCACCCCTCTGGTCCCCCCTACATAACAGCAGTCACACCCATAGACCAAGATGACTCTTGGGGGAGCTTACCTGTCCACTATGGCCACTGGGAGCTACTCACCTGTCCCATGTGATTCATATATATGGATTGTCTCCTGCTGCTAGTAAAATGGTTTTCCTCTTCTAGCCATGCTTCACCTCCTTGTTTTGATAAGGCGTAACAGTGGGTGAAAGAGCCCTGCAGTCAATTTATTTGTGTCTGTAATGATGCAGCTGAACCCACAGCCCCTCCTGCATAAGCCAGCTTGAGGGTACTTGGACCTAGACTTGACCCTCCCCTGCAAGGTTTAAGGCCCATTGCTGCTTCTGTCCCTCATCCCTGGCTTCTTCCTCACTGATGAAAAGGACTCTCTCAGCTCACCCGCCCCCAGCCCCACCAGCTGCTTCCCTCCAGGAATCTGTCTTTCATCTTCTCCTCTTCTCTCCCCTTACTTCCTGTGTCTATGAAGGTGAATAGATTGATTTGAACTCCAACTTTGGACAGAGATCAATTATTTCTTCTCTGTGTTTGTGTTTCTATTAGTCTAATTGAATCTACATTTGAGTGTTAGTCTAATTTGAGTATGTGGATTATTTTTCTCTTGGAATGGTGCAGTAGAAACCTTTGATATGCCACTGTATATTTCTTGGACTACCTGAGTTTACCAGGAGTGCTGGTGGAATGTTTCCAGCCCCCTGGAATTTTTTTAATTTAAATTCTGAGATGTACATCTAACTTAATAAAAAACCAAACAGTTCTATCCAAATTGTTGCAAAAGGCATTAAGTCATCCTTCATGACTGAGTAGTATTCCATAGTGTGTGTGTGTGTGTGTGTGTGTGTGTGTATGCATATGTGTGTATATGTATATATACATACACACACACCACATTTTGTTAACCCATTCATGAATTGATGGACATTTGAGTTGATGCACATCTTTGCAATTTGTGAATTGTGCTGCAATAAACATTTGATTGTAGGTGTCTTTTTGAGAAAATGACTTCTTTTCCTTTGGGTAACCATGGTCCTAAGTGAAGTATCTAAAGAATGGAAAAACAAACACTGCATGTACTCACTATTAAATTGGAACTAACTGATGACCACTCATGTGCATAGAGGGAAGTAATACTCAGTGGAAATCAAGCATGGAGGTTGGTGGAGAAGAGAAGGGGCAATAATCGACCTAATGGGTACAATGAATACTATCTGGGTGACGGGCACACTTATAGCCATGACTCAAGTATTATAAAAGTGATCCATATAACCAGAAATATTTGTAATAGTAATACTTTGAAATAAAAAATAAAGGGAGGTGACCTTCTCACAGAATAAAAAAAAAGGAAGAATTTAAAACAATATGTTCTTATTCCTAAATAAAGGAGTATTGAATGAAATAAAAAAAAAATAGAACAACACACCAAAAAAAAAAAACAACCAAAAACCAGAACCCAAAAACCCTTGGGCTACCTTGTTGAGTAATCAATCCCTTCATTCATTGTCCATAATTTAACATCTTATAGATGCCAGGTTTGGTTTCCATGCTATTTATTCTGTTCATTCACTATTAAAATGACATCAAAAACTTAGAAGAATCTATGTGAACAAGATAAATAAATTTCTTGTCCATGTGGAAAGTTCATTTTTTTCCATGCATCCATTATTCAAATTTTGCACCAAAACAACATGTTTTCCATTAAAGTAGTTTTATAGTCACTTGTAACTAGTAAGGTAATCTTAATCAATATTAATCTTTTTTCAAATGAACCTTGATATTCTTGCCCGTCGATTTTAAAATATGAATTTAGAATAATTTGCTCTCTGAACCATCACATCAAGATATTACTGAGAAGTAAGTTACACTCATTGTATTAGAAATAGTAATAGCTTTGTAAAATTTCACCTTTCCATTCAGGTATACATAAGTATATCTTCATTTATTGAATTGTCTTAGTAAAGTGTACTAGCCAAGGTTCTCCAGAGAAACAGAATCAATAGGAGATGTGTGTGTATCGGTGTGTGTATATGTGTGTGTTAATATATGTGTATGTATATTACACACCCACACACACACACATATACACACACACACACACAAAGGTCTGCGCAGAAAGTATCTAGCCATGTACTATGAATATGTATATTAAAAATGGCTGGATATTTTCTGGACAGACCTTGTAAATATATTTATAAGTAATTGGCTCATGTGATTATGAAGACTGACAAGTCTAAATCTGCAGTGTGATGCAATGTGGGCCTCCAGCTAGCAGGCTGGAGATTCAGGGGGGTGATATTCCAACTTTAGTCTAAAAGCTGGACTGCTGTATGGAGACCTAGGAGAGCGGATGTTGCAGATAAAGTCATAAGGAAGTCTGCTGGAGAATTTCCTTTTGCTTAAGAGGACATCTTTTTGTTCTATTTAAGCCTTTAACTGGTTGGATGAGGGCCATCTACATAGTGGAGCACATTCTTCTTACTCATAGTTGACCTATTTAAATGTTAATCTCATCAAAAAGCACCATCTAAGCTGACACATAAAATTAACCATCACACTAAGGTTTTTTTAGTTTTCTTCAAATCTTGAGTATATTTTAATGTTTATTCCTTAATAGCCTACATTTGTATTTGCTTTTATAAATTAGGATGTCTTTCTCACAGCATGTTTTTTAGGTAGAGCATTCTGGCATATGAAATGCATATAAAACTTGTAGAAAAGTTCTTGGCACATTGGAAGTGTTTAAAGGATGCTATTGGTCTATGAATATTTATTTTGCATCTAGGCACTTGTCTTTTTCCATTTTCTGCTGTTATAACAGACTATCACAGGCTGGGTAATTTATAAAGAACAAAGCTTTATTTCTTATAGTTCTGGAGTCTGGCAAGTCCAAGAATGTGGGGCCAACATCTAGAGAGGGTCTTTGTGCTGCATCGTAACATGGCAGAAGTGCAAGTGAGCATGAGAGACAGAGAAAGGAAATCGGGCAAACGGGACCTGGATTGGGAGCCTACTCCAAGGATAATAAGAACATTAGTCCATTTATGAGGGTAAAGTCTTCATGAACTAGTCACCTCTTAAAGACCCTCCCTTTAATTGGGATTAAACTTCAATATGAGTTTGAGAGAACATTCAAGCCATAGCAGCCTTAAGGTTTTCATAATACTTTAAAATTTTTCTTTTGTTAAATCTTTTATTTTATACTTATAAGTGATATAATCTATAAATAATTTTAATATTCACTCATTCTTTCAATTAATGCATTGACAAATGAGATTGCATCAAACTAAAAAGCTTCTGTACAGCCAAAGAAACATCAGAGTGAAGAGACAACCCATAGACTGGGAGAAAATATTTGCTAATCATACTTTGGATAAAGGGCTAACATAAAAAATATATACTTAAAACTCAAACTATTCAATGACAAAAAAACAAATAACCCTATTAAAATGGACAAAGAACCTGAATAGATATTTCTCAAAAGAAGGCATACAAATGGCCAACAGATACATTGCAAAATTCTCCATTCGCTAATTATTGGAAAATGCAAATTAAAACCACAGTGAGATATCACTTCATACATGTTAAAATGGCTATTACCAAAAAAAAAAAGAAAGAAAAATAACAAGTATTAGTGAGGATGCTGAGAAAAGTGAACCCTTGTACACTGTTGGTGAGAATGTAAATGAATAAATGCACTGCTTATTACTTTGGCTGGATCCTCAAAAGATTTTAATAATATTAATAAGAGAAGACATCTTGGTCTTATTCTGGGGCACTCTCTTCTCCCATGTTAACTTTTCCTACTAAATTCCTCTCGTTAAATTTAGGGAGAGTTTTTCTTTTTGTTTGTCGTGGTCTCTTTCACATTCTGTATTAGTTGTCTATTTTTAGCGATGTGACAATAAAAAACTGTTTGTCAACTCTTTGTACATGGGCAGAACTTTAATTCTGAGAAACTCTACTGAAGATGGGTTCGGATGGGAAATTCTCATGATGCTGTAGAATCTTCAAATGTTGGAAATTGGGGCCTTTCAATTTCTCCCGCTTTTAGATATCTTTGATACCTTCATTCGGACTTTGGGAATGCTGCATTCAACATGTGTGTGGAACTAATTACACAGACTTTCTTTTACTCTTTTTGCTGTTAGTCTCATGTCTTTTCTATACTGTATCTAGTGTTTCTGAGTCTTAGATATCTCTGAGATTCTGGAGGGTGAAATGACAGTTTCTCCAGGACTATCATGTTAAATGCTAATATTTTTTTAAAAATTAAGAATGTTGTTAGCTGCATGTTTAAGATAAAACCTTCTAAGATGCAAAAATATTATTTAATTCCTAATTTTCAAAAGTTTTTAAAATGTGGAATTTCGATTTTCAACAACTCTGAATTTTCTTATTGTTTTATTTATCCATTATTAGATGTTTCCCCATTTTTTAATTCTTCAACATTAATTGAATGTTTACTAAGCTCTAGATTCTTCTTTGAGTATATGAAAATAAGTACAAGAAACCCCGGGCCATCACAAAGCTTTTAATATAATTGAGAACTTGTTTAAACAACGAAGTATAATATAATAAAATGACTGTACAGGGGAAATTCTGTGGGGATCAAAGGAAGAAGAAATTAATTAGAAGTGAGAATATTAAGGAAAGTTTCACATAGCTTTTGTTACATGGGCTGGAATTTGAAGAATGAGAATCTATTTTTCTTAATAGTAGTGGGGAGTCGTGATGGGCTTGCAGTGATATTCTGGGCTAAAGGAACAGTGAGCAAAAACCAAAAATGTAAAAAAAAAAAAGTGAGACATTTGGAAAATGGCAAATAACCTTTCTGATTGTTCTCTAAGATGTATGGAATAGCAGATATAGTACAAAGTTGAATTGGGGTCAGATTAATGAAAGCCTTGAAGGATCTTTGTCTTTATGCCACATGTATGGACATTCAGACTTGTCAAATAGTTTTTACAATAGTAACATGATCAAAACTCTGCTTTACAAAGGTAAATGTGAGGGAAGCGTAAAGGATGGATAGGCAAAGTGAGAGATCAGAGGCAGGGAGCCCGTTAAAAGGCAAAAGTTCAGAAAGAGATCAATAGAGTCCAAAATAAGGCATTGGGCATAGTAACTGGAAGAAAGGAATGGACAAGAGAGTCGTTTTGACTAGATAATTGATAGAAATCATAAACCCATCAGAAATAAGAATTAATAAAAAGTCAGAAATGAATAATATGTCCAGTTTTCCAGCCTGAGTTACTTGGAGGGTTGCAGAGTTATTTCTTGGGAAAGCAAACACAAGAAGTGAACAGAAGGGAGTAAAGGAAAGATAATGAGGTATTCATGGCAAATACAATGCCAAGAGACACCACTCAAAGCTCCTCTTCTCAAAGGAAGGAAAAATTTTCCTATTCTTTGGAATAGTCAAATTTCCCCATGTGGAGCAGAGTTCTAGCTTTGTTATGTTGGGGCTATACCTGAGAAGTTCCAGACTTTGATGATGAATAGCTGTGAGAGGGACTTAGGCTATAATGAGAAACCGGATCATAGAGACCTGAATAATGAAATGAGATCAGAAACGGTGGCTCTTCAACAAAGACAGTGAAGCTCAAAGATGAGGATGAGATTTACACACACATACACACACTCACTTGTAGTAGACTATGCATGGTGGGAAAACTGAACTAATAAGAACCGGGGTGTTTAACTCAGGACTGAAAGACATAGGAATGGCTTTGCCTTTGAATCACCATTAATCTAAAATAATGTTGGAATGCAGCTGTGTATGATTGCATACCTTTGTGCCAAGGAAAGTTCACCCCAAGCCTGTTTCTTCCATCCATTAGAAACAAGCAGACACAACTCAGCCAATTTTTTTTTGGATGCTTTAGTAATGGCCATAGACCAGTCTGCTGTTCTGACTCATCCTGGGCCACTGTGGAGTGACCCTCCTGGCTTCCCTCTGTTCCACAGAACAGAGGAACCTCTCCTGGGACTGGGAGGTGAACATCCAGCACTGGAAGTGCCCTAACTGTCTGATCTACATGGGGCTTCTCCCAGACACATGGTGTCAGGTAAAATAAGGAGGTGGGGGGAGGGGGGTGCTTCTTCTCTGTGGCTGGAATTTTTGTAGGAGTTAACCTTTGCCACTCTGATTCCTAGAAAACTCACTTCCTAAGGGCAGTAATGTGGCCCCTAGAGAAAATAAACAAGGGAAGAAATGTATTCTTTCTAGAAAGAAGAATTTCTGACTTTCTGTGTCACTTTAAGTATCTGCTTTCACCAAATGATCCATCCACTCTATGTAGATCGAGCTAATGTAACTACGGCTATAATTTGCTAATTTCCCTTTTCCGATTTCCTGATCTGGGTGAACATTGTCTTCTGAAAATCCTCAAGCCCTTGCTGTTCATTGGATGTATCAACTTTTCCTTTCTTTTACTTGTATCTATTATTCTTCCTGAAACGTTCAATCTCTAATTAGATTAATTAGTCAAGGTTTCTTTGATATTAATTTTATAACCACACTACAACTTTGTTAAAACATTTTTACCCGGTATAATTTCCTATGGGTACTGCACTAGCCTAGGGAAGACCCTAGAATGGAGAAACTCTGAGTGAGGATAACAATAATAGAATTTTGCCAGTCAGTCCAAAAACTTATGGGTGAGAATCTTCAAGAAAGATTTGTGGTCACCCCTGTGGTGTTAGGCAAAATCTAAACTCTGACCTTCAGATGATGGACTAATGTTACACAGCCACTTGGTATGGGAGTCAGTCAGGTTAATAAGTGAGGTGCATCTTCTTGCAGGGCTTAAAACAGAGGAAACAGGGCATGCAAGTCACGGCACGTCCTTAGGGTCTGGCCTCTGGGCTCATGTGACAGGCATGTTGTCCAAGCGCACCCTGGCCTGGAGCCTCAATACATTTAAGCTGGAGGCTCAGAGGACTGGTGTCCTAGTTGGTACAGCACCGTGAGAAAATAATTTACCTGTCTGTGTAACAGATCAGAGCTACCTTAATGATACTCAATTTTGTTTTTACCAGAAAGTAGTTTATATACTGAAAGTATTAGTCACTATAATCTTTTATAATCCCTCACTTTTATATAGTACTTCAAAATTTATAAAACACTGCACTCACTTATTCTCATTTAATCCTCCTATAACCCTAGGCAATAGACTTTATTAACCTCACTTTGTAAGTGTGGAGACTTAGAACCATGGAGATTAAAGCAACTTCTCCAGGTCTTTTGTCCCCCATCAAGTACTTTGTTCATTGAACCACAACTACCATGTGATCAAGGGCCTGAATAGTTGGTGCAAGCCTCAAGGCTGGCGTAAAAAACATCATGTATAGGCAGAGTTACTCTTAATGCTTCTTTAGAATTGGGCTGTATGTTCCTTGGTCATCACGTTTCTACCGTCAGGCATATACATTCTCTCCCTCCTTGCCTTAGTTAGAATCTACTTACCCCTCCAGTGTCAGCTAAGTACCTCTTGTTAGTACTTCTTAGAAGCTTTCTCTGACTTTACTTACACCCTTCCCCTTCTACATCCTCCTACTATAATGGACTTTGCTTTTGTGTGATTATGTGATTAATGTTTATGTCCCCTTGGAAGCGCTTGTGAGTCTATTGAGCAAGAGAAATCTGTTTTTGTTCATTGTTATGTCTCAGTGCCCAGCAGTTTCCAGCCCATTGTAAGTGCTCAATATATATTTGTTGAATGGATGACTGAGTAATTAAGTCTTACTTGAATAAGTTGACCTATTTGTTAGAAAAACAATAATTTAATAATCTAGTGCTGGAAATGTCTTTAAAGAATTTTCCCCCTACTAAGCACATTTTCTTATTGTGAAACAGACCATGAATCCAATTCCCCTGGTACTTAAACTATTCCATGGAAGTAAATGAAGCTACATAAAATTAGTTAAGTCAAGCAGAGGATTATTTAAGAAGTTTCTGTTTGAGCACATAAAACTAGTTTCATCCAGAATGAATTATTGAATCTATCAAAGAGTCAAGTTTTTTTTTTTCAAGAAAGTTAGCCAGAGAAATATTCTCATACCAAGTGGATCAAATTCATGTCCAAGTATACATTTCAGCTAAAGTTAAAGGTAAATGTGTCTTAGCTGGCCCGCAACATAAATGTCAACTTGTGAGGCATTTGCATGACATGCACAAACTTTTCCCATGAGGATGCTGAATCATGAACTGACAATCTGATTGTTCCATTTTATCTTTGATGCTAATGCTATAGAACAAATGCACAAACATAATGTTATGTACAGGAAATCTGTCATGGAGTAATTTGAAAGGTGACTGTGAATTGCTTACCTTGGTCCATGATTTGGATAACGCTAGGAACATTCAGTGAGAGCTGGTGCAATTTCCACTGTACAGACAGAGTAAATGAGGTAAAGTACACAGCTGGCTCAGTGTTTCAAGAATTAGATGATCCAGAAAAATGCCTTTTTGAAACAAGTTTCTTGCATTGACCTGTGATAGGGTTTTCTTTGAAATTTTGTCCTTTTAAAAAGATGAATTTGCAGTGAAGGATTCTCTGTGGAACCAGTGAGGAGCTATAGGAAGCTGCACAGAGATTGCTGCATTAATCCCCCATCACTCTAGTGGTAGGCAGCCCAACAGGAAGGGAAGACTCGAGTTCCAGTTCTGGTTTGCAGCAACTTCCTGAATAATCATTGGTGAGTTACTTTACTTCTCTGGGTCTCAGTTTTTATATTTATAAAATGAGGAAGATAAATTATGTATGATTCCAAATGTGGAATTACTGCTGGGTTGCATCAAAAGGATGTAGATGCAGATTCCTGGCTCCTACCCAAGACTTAATAAATAAGAACCTTTGGGAGAAGAGTCAAAACCTGGGAATCCGTATTTTAATAGCTCCTCAGATGACTCTTGTAAATTAATGAAATACAGATGGAATACTTCTAGCCACAGATTTCAAGCTTTGGCTCCCACATTCAACAACCTAACACAACCTATATCTCCAGGGCAGCAGTGGAGACTGCTGGAGGTATCTCTGGGTTTGACATAGCACAACTGTTCAAGATGTACTGCCCGGATTTTTCTAAGCAATGTAAGATTTCAGGAAGTCTGAACTATACTATTATTAGTCTCTCCAAGGTCCATAAATGTCATAAAATAGAGATGGGACATAGTTCTGTCAATAAAGGAGACCCATGAAAAGCTTTTGAGGAGAGTTGTTGTACCATATACAACTTGTATCTTAGGAAGTTATCTTTTGCAGTTTGTTGGTGGATCACCTGCAGCTGCCATCCAGGAGACAGGTAATGAGCACCAGAACCAGGGCAGTGACCTAGTACATACATAAACTGGGCCAAAAGCTGTCAAACTGAAACCATGAATGAATGGTGGTGCTTCAAAGACACCATTGTGAGTTTGTGTGTGTTGTGTGTGTGTATGCCTCATCCCACAGTGTTTCTTATTTATGTATTTAAAAACAAACATTTGTGCTGTCTTAATATATCTAGATGTGTGATGGGGGGGTGTACATATGTTTAGGCAGTTTTTGTGGTGATTTGGGAAGTAGTATTCAGAACTGCTGGGAATTCCAATGGGAATTTGGAATTGGAAACATGACGTTTCGTATGCTTGTATTTATTTCATTTAAACAACTGGTTCATGGCTAAGACATACTTTTCAGCATGCTGCATGTAATTATCTTTGTTTCCTTTGACAAACTTTAAATTTTGAAGTAAGATAATGCTTTTTAGGCACAACTTAATAAAATAAAATGATGATTTTCAGTGTTAAATCTTTACGTTTCAAAGGAGTAAGAGCTGTATACTGAAGCTCGAATTTTAAACAGCCAATTAATGTTTATGTATTTAGATCACCTCGACTTTTTTCCTCTTTGTACCCCTAATTGATAGCTTACCTTGATACAAAAAGTTAACAGTTTTAAAGATTTATTTTAATATGCACATTTTCATCTTAATTTCTTCTCTCAAAATCTTGTTTTAGAGAATGTATGGGTTGTGGAACTCTCTGTAAAAGAGCTTTAGTCTAATCTACTTGACTACCAAGATGCCAGTTCAAGAACCGATGACCATTGATTTTCATGTTGGTGCTTTCTTCACGCAGTAGAATCCCACCTGTGGTTCCATGAAGGTGTTCAAATGGTCGCCTGCTTCAGGCGATATTGTTCACCTTGTTAGGATACCAACCAAAGAATCTCCTGCCTTACTCTTTGGTTCTGCAGACACTTATGGAGATACCACTGTGAGCTCGTTGCTATAGCCAATGCTTTAAACAAAGATCTATGAGCTGCCTGGAAACACAGAGCCAACAACAGGCTTCGTCTGAAATCTCACAGTTGAAATATGTGACATATTAAAGTTCACCTTGCAGGTGTGAGCATCTGAATCGCCAGTGCTGTGACCTCGCTGTGTGGAAGAGAGCTGCTTCAGGAAGGGAGCTTGCAAACGAGCAGCATGGATCCCACATTTCCTAAAATCAAATAGGACCTTTCCTCTTTGTTGGACGCCTCAATACACAAGAAATAAGCCAGCAGGACGCCCAAGTCTAAGTCACTTGTCCTTTTCACTCAATTCAAAGAGAACGAACCAGTTCTCATCACTTTTATTCAGCAAGAAAAATTTCACCATGAGACAATTCATTTTCCTAAGAGAAAGTAAATCTTAAAAAAACTTAAAAGGCCTAAAAGTAAATTTTTCTATATATTTCAAAAAATGTTTCTAATTTAAACAAAAACCTTGCTTCTTATTAGAAGGTGCCCTAATATATGAGAAATAATACGGACTGTGGTGTCAAACAGACCTCGATTTTAATCCTGAATCCACCACTTACTAGCTTTTGACTTTTCATATTACTTATGCTCTGAGCTTCAATTTTTTTCATTCGTGAAATAGAGATAATAATAATATCTCACAGGCTGTTTCGAGGATTAAATAATGAAAATACTATGCTCAGGTTCTGTAAGCCTATGAGTACCCCCAAAATTCCCAAAGTGTCTCAGGAACAAGTGTGGGTGTGTGTTTGTGTGTGTGCACATGAATGTTTTGATATAGGATAAATATGGGCTGGGGCCTGGAGACCTGGAGACTTGAGTTTCAGGCTCTACCATCTTACTCTGGTCAGATGACTCGACAGGTCTCTCTTTCTCTCTCTCTCTCAGCCTCAGTTTCATCATCTCTAAAATGAAATGAACATACTCCTGGTGGATGTTGTGAAACTAGCTGAGATAATTTATGTAAAAGCTCCTGGAACATGGCAGACACTCTGTGAAAATACTCATTTCCTTACCCATTTCCCATTACACCTTTGAATATGGAGAAAAAGGATAACAGGAGGAAATTAAACATAAGGTATTTCATGCTTGCTAAATTATTTCCTAATCATATTGATGATGATTATATTGAACACCTATTGATTACTTTGAACAGTTCAAAGAATTCACACGTATTATCTTATATAATTCTCATTCTAGCCATTTTTGAGAGATGCTGTTATTATTCCTGTTTTATAGACAGCAAGGCTCAGAGATTAGGTAACTCACCTGAGATGGGACATGGGTCTCCCAGATTCCAAAATCATGCCAATGTGTTCAGTTGTCTTTCTTCTGCTTCCCTAACCAAGCAAACCAAGCAAGTTTGCTCTTTAATCATGAGTGCCTTTATTTGTTTTTCATTTTGTTTTGGTTTTGCTTGTTTGTCTGTTTTTACAAATCTTTGGATTTAGATCAAGAAGGGCACTGTCTTAAAAAATAAAGAGAGGCCTAACCTAAGCTGTCTTTAGACTTGCTCTAGTCAGACAGTATCATTTTTTTCAGCCTCATATTTGATTGTTGCTTTTATAAGTACATAATTGAGATGCACTTAGGAAAAAAGACAGGATTGCACTTTCTCATTTGGTTTGCAACAAAGGTATATGGTTTGAAGAAACCTTGCCCTTAAATGATTAGACAGCTTGTGTGACTAATAAGAATATTGTCCCTAAAGGAAAGTGGGACATCTTACAAATACAAGAGCACTCAATTAGAGTTTTAAATTAGAATGTAATTATGTATTTTCCCTCTCTCTCTTTTCTTTTTGAGGAAGAAAAGGAGAGTGCTTTTAATCTTTTAGGTGGCCTCATTTTAGTTAAAAGACAATTTTAGGAAGTGTTTAAATTTAAGAAGCTGCTCTTCATCTTGCTTGATTTTGGACCTAGTCCAATCCCTGAAGGACTAGAAGCAGATAAGTTTGCTTATACCTGGCTTTTTAAATAACTTCATTTTATAATTCAAAACAGGGATGAGCTGTTGATATGGATTACTGCACTCAGTATAATGAAATTGTCAATATGCTTAGAGATGCACAGCGTGTAATCAGACATGTAGAGAAATAGCCCATTCAACCTCTGAAACAAAGGATTTGCCTTTGAGACCATGACTGTACAAAAGCAACCACGCTCTATTTAGGAAACAAACCAGAGTAGGTACAGTTGTCTTAACGTGAAACCAAATGTACTCTTTGTCCCAAAACATTCTCCTTCATAGCTTCCATGGACATTTTCCAGGTAGATAAATGAAAGGTTATCGTTTTATTATGGTAGGTCAGGCTCTTGTCTTGTCTGATCAATAACACTTCCTATGATTTCATAGAGAACGACATGGATGCTAAAGACCAATGTGGTTATCTGTAAATCTGTTAGTTTTCAAGGGTCTCCCTTTATCTACCACCTGAATTGGCATGAAACAACTACTTGGAGTTTGAAACCAGTGAACAATGAAGTAAGTCTTAGCAATTCATGAGCAATTTAGTGTAAAGAGGAAACAAATAGCTGTTTGTTTAACTTGGATCAATTCTCTCCTTTTGGCGAGTCTTCATTCCCATCATGCAGATTCCTTGTCAGCTCTGTTCTATCATTTGAACTTAGATGGTTTCTGATAAGGACACTAATAGAAACTATCAATTGGGCCCTAAAATATGCTGGATCTGGCTGCAAATATTTTGCATTGTTCTTTTATCTAATGCTCTAAATATTATGAAGGTAGGTTCTGTTTCTTCATTCTATGAATGACTGAAGAGGAAAAGTGACATTTAGTTCCCATAGCTATTACATGGTAGAAGCTGAATTTACCTACCTTTACTCTTGATTGCACAGCTGTACTCATTGAGGAAGAGGTGAGATCTGGCACCTTCTGCCAGTGTTCTTTGAAGTCAGACCCATCCTCAATCACTAGCTGTGCTTTTATAAAGCCAGTCATGCCAACATACATTTGATTGGGACAGGTTTCCTAGGATCCCAGAAATTCAGAGTTTGAAAAAATCTAGAAGTCACCCACGGCCAAATTCTTCAAATATACTTATGAGAAACTACAGATCAGGGGGCAAACAAACTAACAAAACAATGGAAAACCTTGCCAAGATTCACTCAGAAGGTTAGCAGCAGAACTGAAATTAATATTCACTCCTTTCTGCCATGTTCAAATCACTCTATTTCCATATTCTTGGTGAAATATTTGCATCTTTACTTGTTTCCAAGAACACATTACAGAATTTTTCAGATAGGGAAGAAAAAATTCCATTTTTCAAGTGCTGGTGTTTTTTTCCTTCAAAAACTACACAGGGATTAAAAAAAAAAAAAAGCCCTTGTTGAGAAAATAATTATAGATGAAAACACAAATAACTGGAATGCTATTTAGAGACATCTGAAACCATAGTAGGAGGCTGAAAGTAATAGAATAAACAAGTCACTGAATACAGGAGCTGGGAATAGTATTTAAAATTATACTGTTCAAGGTTTCTTAAAGAATGGCACTCAAAATGCTTGGGTTGTATGATGATTAGGGGGTACAGATATGGTTTTGGTGACATAAACAAAATTTTAATATTTATTTTAATAATATTAAAATATATGCATATTTATTTGTGTATGTGTCTGTATGTACCTATGTATATTTATGCATATTTGTTTTTTCAGCTTTGCCATGTACCAGGTATTTACCTATGTGCCTGGGAAACATGAGTCCCTGCTATTATGAGAACAATATTGGCCCATCAGGATTGTCTGTAAAACCCAGGGACTACTTGACATTTGAAGTCTTCCAGCCCAGGCAACACTGGCCATTCTCCCTATTGCCTTTCAACTGTAAAAGCTGGGCTTTCTCTGCGGGAGTGGGTGGGCACAGCTCTTGGCTGAGAAGAGAAAAAAACTCTCTCCGTGCAGTACAGGTTCTATCACAATAGATGGGCCTCATTAGCCACTCTCAGCCTCATAGATAATGCAGTCGTGGATGGCATCGTTTGGTCTGGTGAAGAATTGCCCAGGAGATTGTGTTGACATCTGAGATTTATTTTAATCCTTTTTTGCAGATTTTATAATGATCATTGTAGCAAAGTATGCCAAAGAATCATTACATATCTTATAAAATCTTAATAATACAAAAATTAGAAACGTTTTTCATGTATATGTTCAATTTGTTCAGAATCCACCGATTTCACTTTGCTGATTAGAATTAAAAGTTAGGGTCCCATGAGGAAACCCTGCCTTTGAGAGGTCATGCTCCCTGAAGTGCTATGCATAGTTTTCAATGACTAATGTTTATATTATCTTTACAGGCTGCTACTGTCAAATTTTACCGTTTGGTTGAAGAAGATACAGAATGTACATATACCTGTGCAAAACGGTTCTTTTTTTCTTACTTATTCACTAAATGTTTATTGATTGCCTACCTCAATCATAGTATCGGGCATTTAAAAAGTGAAAAAAATAAGGCTTTAGAAATGAGGAAACATTTCCAGCGTGGAACAGAAGATGTATTGTCATGGAGGATGTATATTAAGGGCAGGTGAAAGAGATAAATGCTGTGGAGGCTGGGAGAGGGGCTATGAAAATAACAGGGGGAATTGCTAAGGACCAGGAAGAAGAAGGTGGTCTGAGTTTCCCTGAACAATGAGAAGTGGTGCAGACCTCCAGGGAGGCCATGCAGACCTCTCTCTTAGGCAATCTCAGAACCTGGGAACTGAACCCAGGGATTATGGACTATGGACTCCATGGTTCCAGGGAGGAAGTCTCCTGTGCCCAATAGTAGCAAGGCAGCTCTACAACCAACTTAATGCATTATCAATAACCATGGCTCTTAGGGCTTTCTCATGATTCTGGAGGAGGAGGAAGGAGCTCCAATAATATTAAAATGACACTTTCCACCAGTCCAGTTGAATAAGGATGTCAGATTAAATTTGATTTAAAGAAAATAAATGTGTATGTGTTATGTTTATTATGTAATTTGTTAGAATGCACTAAGTATAATGGGCAAAATAAATCAAGGAATGCTGATAGAGAATGTCATAATTGGAACAGGATAGAATTTTGAATATTGTGGACAGGGAAGACCTCACTAAAAAGAATATGTTTGGACAAAGTTTTGAAAAAGATGAGGCCAAGAACCATGAGGAGACCCAAAGAAAAGAGTTTTACAGACAGAAGGAAGAGCAAGAGAAAACGCTGTGAGGCCCAGAGATAGAAGCATGCTTGGTATAACAGGAGGGACTAAGAAGTCGTAGAACTGTGGAGTCCAGTATGGTAGCCCCTGGCCACATGTAGCTATTGAGCACTTCAGATGTGGCTAGTGTGAATTGACATGTGCTGTAAGCATGAAATACACACCAGATTTCAGACACTCTGTGCAGAGAAAGTAAAAGACTTGTGTATGTATTTTTTATTGAATAGATATTGAAAAGATAATATTTTAGACACACTGTGTCAAATAAAATAGATTACTAAAATTAATTGCCTCTGTTTCTTTCCATTTTTTTTTTAACGTTGCTACTAGAAAATCTAAAATAGCATTTCTCATTCTTATATGGCTCCTATTACATTCAGCTTACAGCACTGTTGTACAAGATGAGATCTGGAAGGTACTGAGGCCCACTATTTTAATGCTTTGTAGGTCTTCATAAGAACATTAGCATTTGCTCTGAGTTAGAGGGAAACCCTTGAAGGGTTTTGAGTAGAAAATGGGCATATATTGTCATTTTTATAACAGGATCACTTGGGCTACTGTTTTATAGGCTATAGGAGGATGAGGAAGAACTTGAGGAGACCCATTGCTGAGCATTCCAATAATCCAGGCTAGAGAAGTCTCTGACTTGGGCAGCAGCAAAGATGGTGAGAAGTGGCCAGATACCGGAATACTTTCTGATGTATTCAAAGTGGAATGTGAGAGAAAGAAAAGAATTGAGAATTACTCCCCAGAGTGTTTTTCTTGGGCATCCATAAGGACTTGGTTTTCCTTCACTGAGATGGAGAAGATGGGAGAGCGTGGATTAGGGCAGAAGCTCAGGAGTTTGGCTTTGTACATGTTAAGTTTGAGATGTGTAGTGGGCATTCAGGTAGAGGTTTAAGGGATAGTTTGATATGAGTCAGGAATAGATCCTGGAAGAAGATAAATTTTGGAGGGTCATCAATATAAAAATTGGTATTTGGTGCCATAGGATTAGATGGTGTCTCCAAGGGAGTGAGTTAGAGATGAAAAAAAGGAGAGGCAGGAAGACTCAGAGATTTCATGAGCAGAATTACTGCTACAGCTACACTGCAACATACCTTCTAGCACTCCTATCTGGGGTTCTCATTGACATAGACTTATTCAGAAGGAGAGACGCCATTATTAATTGAAAAGGTCCTGTTGGTTCTGGGTTAGGTAGTTCCAGCAGGAACAAGGTCAGATATAAAGTGTATTCCCCACATATAGATATAAGTCGTTATTTAAATAAACAAATTGCATTGCAATGAACTCTTAGTGATATTCTAATTTTAATAAATAATTTGAAATTCCAGTGATCCCAATATCATAGTGTGCCATCAATTATCTCAAAGGACCCCTCAATTTCTTAATAAAATTTTAAATTGTATATTTAAATTTTAGATTGTATTTTTTAATGCTACACACTACTCTGGTATGCAAAATTTAAAGAAAAATGGTAGTCTTAGAACACTAAGATAGTGGAAGTCACTGTGACAAAGATTGTCTGAACACACATTACAAGACATCTTCAAGACCTCTTGACCTTGTCTTTTAAGAAATCTGCTCCTTATATGTCCACTTACCTCTGAATTTTGAGTCACTGCCTCTGAGATTTCTGAGTCTGTTTCTCCCATTGAACTGGATGAACACGTCTGTTTTTTAAAGGTGAAGATTCCACAAAGGAATAGAAGGTAGAGGCTGAGTGACCAAATGCAGAATAATATTATCCCACTGAAGAATACCTAGGATGTGATACAGAAAATTACCTTCTTTTAGAAGCGAAAAATGTTTCATATTTCCCTCTATTCATCTTGCTTGAAGGTGGATAGAGTGTGGGGAGCTAAGACTCTAAGCTCTGGTGCTCTACTTCCTGAATTCGAATCTCAGTTATCCCATTGATCTTGGGCAAAATTTTAATCTCTGCATTTCAGAATTCTCATCTGTGCAATGAGAATAACATTATTATTGACATAATAGAGTTTTTGAAAGGATTAAATGACTTAATACTTATTAGACACTTATAATAGTGCCTAGCTAAGCACTCTATATATGTTGTCTATTTTGATTCCTTTATATCCCCAACTTCTGCTGCCTTTTTGCTATGTACCACATTGTCATTCCCTCTGGGGACTTGTCATGGCCTACATGTTATGTTATGTCCTACAATGGGAACATAATTTAATAGTTCAAGATGAAGTAATAGAGATCAAATTTACTCTTCTGTCTGAAACAATGATAAAATAGATACAATATGCGAAACAATGCTTTGTGGGACACTGGGTATCAGGCAGTGAAATTCAGTGATCTCCAAGAGACAGAAAACAGTGTGAGTCCTATGATTGCCTCAGCATATGGTTAGGAGGGAGTTTCCAGGCTGCTGTGCAGAAAAGGGGACCCAGGCAGAGTGTACCATACTCCCTAAATTGAGAGATGGATCTGAGAGTCTGGGAAAATCAAAACAGCTAGAGCTTGTTGGACAGAGTCCTGGAAAAGTGAGAGCTGTGCAGAGAGAGAACTACAGAGGGTTCTCTTCTAGCTACCCAGTGAATACTGACAGACACATGCATGTGAGGAAACTCACCAAACATTAAGAAAAGAATCACCTGAAAAGATTAGAGATAACATTGCTTAACATTCAAACAGGTCAGGAAATAGTGCCTGTTCCCATCAGCCATACTGGAAAAACCTCAAGATTCCTGAGGCATTGGGTGGAATACCCAGGAAGATCCTTTTTTTAGCAGTGGGAAAAATTAGCACTAGACTGAGCACAGCTCTGATCCCGTATAAGAAATCTTAAATGCAAGACTCAAAAGGATCAAACCACTTCCAAATAATTACATCCTGTACCAAAGTTCCAGAATATTTATAGAATACAAATCATGTATCTCCAACAAGGCAATAGGCATGATATCCATCATCCAATCAAAAATTCCTGATTATGGAAAATGTAGGAATATGAATCAATTTAAATAATCCAGTACTGACACAGGTGTTAAAACTGGCAGATAAAGACATAGAATGAGCTATTATTTCTGCATTCCATGTATTCAAAAAATTAAGTAAGGACATGGAAAAGGCAAGAAATACCCCAACCAAACTTTTATATTTGAAAACTGCAAAGTCTGAGATGAAAAATATACTGGACACTGTTAATAGCAGATTAGATATTTGTAAAGGAAAGATCAGTGAACTTGAAGGCATAAAAATATAAACTATCAAAAATAAAACACAGAAAAAATTTTTAAAGAAAATGGGCTGGCACAGAGCCTCATGCCTGTAATCCTAGCCCTCTGGGTGGCTGAGGTGGGAAGATCGCTTGAGCTCAGGAATTCAAGACCAGTCTGAGCAGGAATGAGACCCCACTTCTACTAAAAATAGAAAAAACAGCTGGGCGTGGTGGCCTGCGCCTGTAGTCGCAGCTACTCGGAAAACTGAGGCAGGAGAATCGCTTGAGCCCAGGAGTTTGAGGTTGCTATGAGCTAGTCTGACACCACTGCACTCTAGCTCGGATGACAGAGCAAGACTCTGTCTCCATAAAAAAAAAAAAAAAAATTAAAGAAAATTAAAGAGAAAAAGAATAAAGCATCAGTGGGCAAAATTCCAGTGGCCTGATAAATATGTAATTGGAGTCTCTGAAGGAGTGAGGGGGAAGAGATACATTAAAAGAAATAATGACTGAAAAATTTCCAAATTTGCTGACAACTATAAACCCACAGATCTAAAAGGCTCAGTGAACCCCAAGTGCAAGAAACATGAAGAAAGCTACATCAAGGCACATAACAATCACATTTCTCAACACCAATGATAAAGAGAAAAATCTTATGAGTAGCCAGAGGGGGAAAAACACACATAATGTATGGAGGAACAAAGATAAGGATTACAGAAGATTTCTCATCAGAGTTTGTGCAAGCAAAAAGAAAATGGAGCAACATCTTTAAAGCACTGAAACAAAAAAAGACTGTCAGTCTAGAATTCTAGACTGAATGTAAATATCTTTAAAAACAAAATTGAAATAAATACTATTTTCATACATACAAGTTCGAAAGAATTTTATCACCAACAGATCTGTAGTATTAAAATTATTGAAGAAAGTACTTAGGGCAGGAAGAAAATTCTATTACATGGAAACATGGGTAGACACAAAGTGCCTCAGATAGTAACCACATAGGGAAATATAATAGAAGTTTCTTATTATTTAAATCTTTTTAAACATAATTAAATCTTTAAACAAAAATAATAATATAATGTCAGGTTTATAACATATGTAAAAGTGAAATATCTGATGGGAGGGAGAAATGGAAGTATACTGTTGCAAGGTTCTTATACTATAATAGATATGAAGTGGTATAATGTCACTTGAAGGTAGGCTGTGCTGAATTACAGTATTTACTATAAACCCTAAAGCAATCACTAAGTTTAAAGAGTTAGCTAACAGGCAAGCAAAGAAGATAAAACAGAATCATAAAGAAAAATGTGTTGTCTGATGTATGTTTTGCTTTGTTTTTTTGTTTTTTGAGACAGCATCTACTCTGTCACCCCGGCTAGAGTACAGTAGCATCATCATAGCTCACTGCAACCTCAGACTCCTGTGTTCAGTCCACCCTCCTGCCTCAGCCTCCTGAGTAGCTGGGACTAAAGGCATGCACCACTATGCCTGGCTAATTTTTCTGTTTTTTTGTAGAGATGGGGTCTTGGTCTTGCTCAGGCTGGTCTCGAACTCCTGACCTCAAGTGATCCTACCACCTCGCCCTCTCAGAGTGCTAGGATTACAGGTGTGAGCCACTGTGTCCAGCCACATTTTACTTTAAATAAATATCATGAGATATCATATTAGGCTTCTGGAAACCCATTCCTTGGAAGAACAGAAGAGTTAATTTTGAAGAAAGAATAGAAAAGCACCTAGAAAGTGGAGAGTAAACCAAGTTCAGTAAAGCTCAATTTTACCCTGATCTCAGGGTATGTCAGTTATCTTTGTCCTGAAAATAACCTGAAAACAAGACTTATAGAGACTAATTGGAATTTCAGCAGGAGGTACAGGACTTGAATCAGGAAGCAATCCACATTGAATAGGGAAGATTTTAAACCTAAGTGTTGAGTTTCATTTCCAACATGGGCCCCTACATAGCCTGCAGAAATGGGCCAACAGAGGGAGGTTCTACCTAAAGCAGAGTCATTCTTAACAACTAGCCTGTGCCTAGTAAAGTAAATTTTATAAAAATAAATGCATTTTATAAAAATTGTACAATCTTACTGAAACAAGCAGTAGATGCCATCTACCTACAGATGTCAACCAATTCTTGGAAGACAAAACACAGATGGAAGAACATTAACTGAGAAGATAGAGTGGAAAAAGCATCAACTTAGAGCATCAAGTGAGATGCCTATGGTAGGGAGAGAAATTGACCTATCTCTCAGAGAACCATGACCAGGGGAGGCAAGTGAGAAGTGGAAGAGAAGTCAGAGGCATTTTAGAGGTATTACTAGTCTGCATATGTACAACAGGTGGCAGCCCCTCTCTCCTATTCCTGCTTGAAAAATACCTGACTCCTAGGTATTCCCCAGTCAAAACAACAACAACGAATGAAATACAAAAAAGTGTTTTGTTTTGTTTTTTTCTGTAGAACTGGAAGATATTGTTACAAGAAAGCAGAGTAGATACTGTGCATGCCAGTCACCTGGACAAAAACCCTCCTCATTCTGCCATTTGAGGGAGGCTACCTCCAGTATAATGGGTGAGCCCATGCTCATCCATGCTGAATTAAAGCATCCAACAAAGAAACCCCACCCAAGTCTATAGATTTCCCAGTAAGTCTATTGCCTAATGTTTAAATGTGAAAGGATAGCCAAGGATCATCAGACATTTGAGGAAATAATCAACACAAATAGAAAATACGATCAAAAGGAAAATGAGGTAACTTAGGAATAGAGAGAATGACTTAAAAATGTCTAATCTATATTTATATGAACTCAAGGAAATTTTACATCTGTGAAACAAAATCAGGATGCTACTAAAAATGAACTGTTGGAAAACAAGAAAGAGCTCTTGTACATTTAAAATATCTTTGCCAAAACTAATGAGAAGTCAGCAGAAGGGTCGGAAGAAAATGTTTAAAAGCAAAGAAAACTCCCAAAAGATAGAACAAAAAGGTAAGTCAGAAAATACAGAGAGAAAGCAAGACATAAATTGAATATCAATTGGATAACTCCTGAAGAAGAAAATGAAGAAAAGAGGAACAAATACCAATGTGCCCGGAAGGTTCTCAGCAAATGTTTGACGATGGGGGAATCAACAGAATCTTGGGTTGGCTGTTTATGAACAATGTGACGTTGGGCAAGTTGCTCGTTCTGTCTACACTAGAGTTCCTTCCTTTGCAGCATGACAGATATGAGGCTTTATATTGTGCAAATTATTTTGCATTTATTATAACAACCTTTTAAATTCAAGAATTGTTATATAATAGGACATAGCATACTGTGTAATATTATCCTTGATAAATTAATTAGTATCAAGTTTTAAAACTGTAGGTCATTGATGGAAATTCTCTTTTACCCACTATGTATGCAAACTGATGGTCCTAACTCCTACTTTATATACTACGCTGTATTACTTTTTAATTTTTAAAAATGCTTTATTGAAAGGACACTTCTCAAAGTACATTGGTCAGGTTAGTCATGCCACATAAAATCATGGTAGACTTAATACATGATTGAATTCTCTTTTCTTGTCAATTATTTTCTTATGCTATTTCCCTTCTGGGCTCATATGAAAAGAAATGGAATTTGCTATATAACTAACTATTGAATTTTAGGTATTTTTGACTAACGTACAATATAATTTATCTATAAAAATCAATTAATAAATATATTCATATGAATATTTTTGTAATGCCAATCTTTGCATTTTGGGTTTGTTTTTTTTCAAATTTAAATAGAAACTGAGAACAACATCAAAAAATGTCATCTAGGTACCTTTTCCCAAAATCTGATATCTTTTGGACCTTGGAGTTAGAGATCATTCAACATTCTCATGTTAGAGATCAGAAAACTAAATAAGGATCAGATGGCAACATCCATTCTTAATGACAGAGAAAAGATTGGAGCCAACTCTCTTAACTCCTACAAGGGTGTCTCTTCTGATATATATGTGTATGTCTGTGTGTGTTTTTATATATATACATATATATATATAAATTATATATATGTAATTATTGACTGCCCTATGTAGCCTAATAGGGGGAAAACATAAATTCATAACAAAAAACAGGTATATCAAGAGAAATACAGTCTCAGGGGATAAACTAATCATGTGTTCAGGAAGTGTCAAGTACAGAGTAAAAGCAATTAATGAAATTGAAATGTATTCTTTAGCTATTTAAATCAGATAAGTGAGAACGTATGTTCTTACATGATATCATAAAACCATTCTATTTTCTAATCTTGTTACAGCATCACCAAAGGGTATTTTATTTTCTATCTTACTTTCTACTTTTCTTGGTTTAGTAATCCTTTTAGAGGAAAAAAATTTCTTGCTAAGATTGAAGTGAATACATTTAATGCAGTATAATCAGCTTCTAAATCTACTTAACTGGAGCCCCATCATGCATTTAGTGCATTGAATGAATGGCACAAATGGGAAATGTATTATAATGAGGACCAGGTAAATTTTGTGAGACTAAAACTTCACTTTCCTGAAATGTTTTTTAAGCATTTGATTTTGTAGTCAAGTATAGCTCAATTTGCATACCTCTTTATTTGCATTTGACCTAGACACCTGCATTACTTTTTGGAGAATTCTACTTTTATGGTGCTTTTGAACACTTCAGTGCCATCCCACTATGAGAAAATGCATTTTGCTTGCTGTGGGTCTTTGAGGGGTGCACGGTGTGATTATTTTTTAACTTCTTACTTGTATTCATTTAAGTTAGAACAATTTGTTTACTTATATTACAAGGTTGTTTTGCTTTTCATGGGTATATTTCTTCATCCATTTTTTTAAAAACTAGATTCAGTTATGGAGATGTGGAGCATTTTCTGAAAACAGAATACAAATTATACCTCTTGATATTGTAATTGTTCATGTTAACATAAAAGTCTTTCCACCTTTGCCTTACTAATATCTAGGTCATGTTCTTCTGTCTTCACAGCTCTTGAGGAAATAAACATTTAAAACTCACACGTCCCAAATTGAACCTATCAATTTCCCACTTCACTTTGCTGCAACACAGTGCCTCACTCTAAATGTCATCATTGTTCCCCTTTCTGTCCAACTTGAAAACATGAGAGTTACCCTTGATTCTTTTCTTTCCCAACTCCCTGTGCAGTCAGTCTCCAAGTTCAGTGGAGTTTGGCTCCTAAGACAGATTGGGTCTGTCGCTTTTGCTGCTCCATGGCTGGAGCCTTGTTTTAGCTGAGGCCCCCAACGTCCCTCAGCTGGGCCATTACAACATCCAATTTTTCTCCTTTCCAATGCTGCAATTTTTCCAGAGTTAAAATCTAAATAGCACACTGTCTTGCTCAACATGTAAAATGCAAAGTACCCCAACTGACTTTTGGATAATTTTAATTTTTTGGATAAAAACTAAACACCTTTCATGCTATACATCACGTCTTTAAAATCTGTCCCCTAATTGCCTCTTCACGCTCATACTGACTCCTCATATATTACTCTGTAGCCATATGGCATTCCTTCTTATATACCATTGTATTGGTCTTTCATATACTTCTGAACTTGTGCATGTACTATGCCTAGGATTCCCATTTCCTGACTGTATGGCTGGTGGTGAATGTCAAGAAGATTAATGGGTTTCAGAGTACAGGTACCAATATAGGATCTATATTCTAGTTCTCCTACCTATTAGCCATGGGACCTTGACCAAATTACTTGGTTTCACGAATTGTCAATTTCTCATCTCAAAAAGAGTGATAGTAATACTATCTACCTCTTTGGATTTTTGTGAGGTTTACGTGTGTAAAGAGTGAAGTATAGTGTCCGGAACATGGTGATCAATGAGTGCTAGCTGTTATCAATGCTAATAACTAGAAATAATAATGTCATGATAATCAAAGAAAATTAAAGTTACTAAGGATATCTTGTTGTATCTCATGAAAACTGCCTAGACCCAAACTTTATAGCTATGGCAAAAAAGAAAAAAAGCTATGTTTTTTTCTCTACTATGCTTTAAATAATCATCTAATTTGTAAGTCAAATCTGTATAACTATATATAACATAATTCATCTTCTATGGAAGTCCATGGAAAGAGCTGAGAAATTGCAGACATCAAAAGCATTTTGACTGCTAGATATTACTTAATTGATTAATAAATCATAAATTTCTGAGGCTCACTGTCTCAGACTTTCTTCCATAGGAGAAGAGTCATCAGAAATTTCCTGGCCCTTCGAAGGTAGGTTTCACAGAGGGTATCTCCTAAGAGGTACAAGGTGCAACTGAATCTTTTGTTCAGAAAACTCCTGCTGTTTCCACACTCTGCCTTTTCTTAACCCTAGTTAGCTCTTCCTGTTACTTTTACTTTGCCTCTGTGTTCAGACTCCAGGGCCTGCCGGAGGGTTGTCAGGATGGCCAAGAGAAGCCCCTGATTTTTACAAAGTTCTTTAAACACTCCCTCCAGGGCTTACCCGAAAAGCTGAGCTGCTTCCTTCCATACTCCTCTCTCGTTTTGACATCCTCCGCAGTCAGCTCATGTTTTCACTTTCTTTGTGGTCAGAACCACCTCTGCTGTTGAAGTGACCCTTCCACCCCAACTCCCAGAACAGCCATCAGCACCTCCTTCTCCATAGGCCAGAGAGCAGGAGAGAGTCTCCACTCCACTGTTGTTTGAAATAAGTAATTATTAGAATTCCCAGAAGTAGATGTTGTAAAGGTAAGTTGAGTAGGAGGCTTCACTGGGTGAGGCCAAGGTCTCTTTCTGCTCTGAGATCTTATTATTCTAGGCTTAGAGGAATTTTGTTTTAACATCTCACACTGACCAAAAAAAAAAAATCATGAAAATATAAAGGTCACACACATGCCCTCCTGTTTGCATTAGAGAGCAGTCTGCCACCGTGAGAAGCAGGAATTTGAGTTTCTGGTCCTCTGGCCGTGCAGTTCATACCCCAGGCTCTCTGCATCCCCTTTCCCAGAGCTGTTGCTACTTTGTAAGCTCAGGGAACAATCATTATTTCAAGGATGAATGGGGTTAAGGAGCCCCAGACAGAGTTCCTTAGATTCCTGTGAGTCCTGGCGCCCCATTATGGTGCCTTTGTGGCCACAGAAGGTAAGGAGGTGGAGGGAGGAAAGAGGACTGAGCCTTAGGCCCAGAAACCTCTATCAGACTCTACATTTATCATTCGTTCACCCGACAAATTTTCCTGAGGCTCTCCAGGTGCCAGGTACTGTGCTGAATGCCAGTGGTGATGGAGGGGACACGACTGACAAGGACTCTGCTTCTTGGACAGGAAGTGGGAGGAGGGGGTTGGGGCATGCAGGCCCGTGGTGGCCGAGCTGCGGGGACAGAAAGCAGGACAATCCCAGTAGGTGTTAAGTGCCACAAAGATTAATTAGCCACTTAAAGAAGAGTGATTTGAGGGGCTGCCTTAGATACAGTGTGGCCCCAGTGAGGGGCTGTCTCTGTCCGGCATTCAGGGAGACAGTTTCCAGGAGGACGGGCTGACACCCACGAGGGCTAAGCAGACAGGAAGCTCGATGTGTCCAGGAACCGAGGCCAGGTAACAGTATGTCAGAGGGAAGGCAGGAGCCTGGTCACATGTGCCCTGTGGATCAGGGAGCCCCAACCTGTGGTGAGTTGTCTAATTATTTCATTATGTATTACAATGTAATGATAATAGAAATAAAGTTCACAATAAATGTAATGCACTTGAATCAACCCAAAACCATCCCCCATCCGCGGTCCCTGGAAAGATTCTCTTCTGTGAATATGGTACCTGGTGCCAAAAAGGTTAGGAACTGCTGAATAGATTATAATACAGTCAGGAGTCTAACATATTGAGTTTCAGGTAAAATTTCAAGTGAAAAAGGAGTTGTAGCACGATGGGTCAAATCAAGAGATAGAAACTACACAGTAGGTTGAACAGGGGAAGTTTAACATAAATAATTATTAACTATGATAAAAGAATAACTGTAAAATCACAGAGGAACTGCGTTCTGGGCCTGTGGCTAGGCCAGGCTTTACCTGATGGGTCAGGCTTTGCAGGGCACGTGGAGGGGCTGAGTAGACATTGTCCTTCTACCTGCACTGCCAAGCCCTCCTGCCAGCACTGAAAATTGTTCCTGTACTGTCCTTCCAGCACCCTTTATGACGAAAGGCTAAAGGTTGTGATTACTTTAAAGGAGAAGTAGTAAAAGAATTCCATTGTTTATCACAGAACATATATTTAAGAATGGATTTGGAGCTGAGAGGCAATAAAGTGACAACTAACACAGGTATCCAGTGCCTCAAAGGAAAATAAAATAAAAACCCTACTCAAGCATGTCACATGTACTTGCTAATGTTGTTGGCCTTCAATTCTGATGTCAGTGCTTATCAGAAGATGCATTGTCCCCCATCCTTGTATCTTGATGTCATTCCTGGATTTCTATGTAGGTCCCTGGGCCTGAGTGTCTATTTTCATATTCTTCCTAGTCCACCAATCTCAGGATGGGTGTCCTGTTCTTCTGTTTTTGCATCTCTCTCCTGGAGCCTCCCCGAGCTTCAGCTCAACATCTGCCCATGGGCTTCCTGGAGCTGAACTACCTGCCTACTAGCCTGGGTTCCTGAGTGCCACTGCCCTGCCATTGCAGCAGGGAGAACCCTCTCAGCAGTGCCTGCCCCAGGATAGCAGATGCTATGTTCCAGAGGAAAGAACCCCGGCGTGGACATTAATTCTCCTTGCCTCATTGCAGGGTTGCTGTGAGGAATAAATGGAAAGACAATTTAAAATCCCAAACATAAAGAATTTAATACAATGCCTGGAACAAAGCAAGCACTCAACTCATGTTAGTTTCCTTCCATCCCAAGGGGTAGCTCCCAATCCTGTTCTGAGCATCTCCTTGCTGCTCCTGTCCTTTGGTAACTACCTAGTTTGTGGCCAATGCTTACAAAAATAAGTATAACAATAGCTGCTATTTATTGGGCCCTTCTTACTAATATTTTCCAGGGGTTTATAAGCCTTAATTCATTCCAACATTAAAAGTGGCTTTTACGGAAATGCATCAACGTTCTTTAATAAATGAGGACATTAAAGCTCAGAGGTGTTAGGTAACTCATCCAAAGTCACCCATCTACTAAAGAATGGAGCCGGGGCCTAGACCATGTGGCACAAATTCTGCTTTTTGTGCTTCTAACCAGCGGTGCCTCCTAAGGTAGAATGTCGGGAGCCGATTAGCTCTTCCGGCTCTGAGCAAGTGCCCAGGTCTCACGTTGGGCATCTTTTGCGAAAGGCACTAAACTCTGTGCTTTAAAATGTTATTTGGGGATAATGATACTTATCACTCTCAATACAATGTAATCAAGATTAATTAGTGGATGTTGGTAAAGCACTTTGGAGAGGAGTGATTTAGGCATAATCACAAGTCTTACCTCTCATCGATCTTTAGCATCCTTTTTATTTAGTACTGATTCAGTGTTATTGACCAGCTTGATGGCCATTAATCAGGCTGGCTCAGGTTTTACCATTTCCAAATACATTTCTGCAAATTGGTGTTGTAAGTTATTTTTGTCATAATGCATCTACGCTTCCAACTGTCATTTTAACTGAGAATTTGAAAGGTCAAATTAATTCAACCTTCAATAACAGTTTTTTTCATACTTTTATTATAGCCATTAATATATGGTACCATAATTTATGGCATATATGTCATGTGAAGCTTCTCCATTTGAACTCTTTAGAGCAAGGATTATAATTTCTTACTTATCCCAAAATGAAATGGCTCCAGTAAGTGTCAAATATGATGTCTGACATCTGCATCAGCTAAACATTAGCCAAACGGAAGAAATGGTGTAAAAGACTTTAGTGTACTTGAGACAGACTCTGTTGAAATTTGGTTTGGGGGAAGACACTTAAATATCATCAGAAGCAACCTTGGAAATTTTAGATGGTTAATATACTCAATTTCTCTTCTCTTTCTACCTGTTGTATATTGTACTAGTTCAATTGCTACCATGGCCATCTTTGCAGTTACCTCAGTTTTCAATATCTCTTTTTTTTTGCCAGACCCTGTGTAGCTACAGAACAAGAGAAGAGTTCTGAACAGTTTTTTTTTTTTTCCTTTTAGTAGGGAAGAATTGATACTGGGGATTTAGTAGATGTTACATGCATACCCATGCTAGGCATAGAACTGTACACAGTGATTAGGTGGAAAGTTCATTATTACCCAGGAATTGCAGGCAAACAAACTGCAGCTCTCAAAGATTGAGTACCTTGTCTAGGTCACGCAGCTAGGAAGTAGAATCTTCTGGACTTGAAACCAGGTTTTGACTGGCTCTAACTCTTGAAGCTTTCAGCCACAATATAACTCCTTCCAAGATTGTTAATCAGCCATCCCTCCCCTTTTCTCATCAGAGAAAATGTTCCTGCAAATATTTAATCAATACAAGCAATATGGGATTCTCTATGTAATTCATTACCACTTATTTTCATTTTATTTTATAGCTTGATCATCAACAAAAATAGATAGAACAGGTGAAGGGCTATTGGGCTGGTGCTGAGAGAGGCTCTGAATGGGCAGGGGAGACTGAGCAAAGCTGGAGAGCTCTAACAGAAAGTGGATGCTGAATGGGATGAATGGTCTAGGCACATCTGTGAGGTCAGGGAAAATGAGAGGAAGGAACTGGGTCAATCCCAGAAACATCTGCAGAGGAGATGGGACTTAGCTCAAGTCTTAAAGAAAGAGACATGAGTTCTCCCTTTTGTGTAGTAGGCTGTTGAAACAAATCCTGGAAACCAACTTTGCAGTACATAGTGTTGCACTGAACAAGCCACATCCCTGCAGTGACTGCAGGGAAGAGGACAGGAGAATCTTCCTGGAAAATGTAATCACCCTGTCCTGTATTTGGGAGCTTGTGGTCTTCTAAGAAAAGCCTGTTTCTCTTTCTCCCTGCTCCCTCCGTCCCTTCTTGCCTGCTGACTGCTGGAGCTCTGCAGTGCAAGCAAGCCCTACTGCAATTAACAGTAGGCAGGGTACCTTTGGGCCACAGATGGAATGTTTTTGTTTTTTTTTCTCTCTGTCTGATTTCCCGTTACTCTCTGGCAAGCAGAAAGAAACGATGAAAGGAGAAGAGGGAGGCAGCAGGACTGTGGCTGAGCTGAAGTTGCCAGCATCAGTCTGAATTGGAAATGCTAATCTGTAGCCTGGGATTCACCTCTCTACCAATACTATTAGCACCAGGTAGGCCTAGGTGAAAATACTGAAATGCCAGCACAGTGAGAAGCTCTGCCTCGGGCTAGTAATGCTAAGTGAAGCAGAACCACAAACATGCAAACTTCAGAGCCCTCAGAAATCTGAGGAGCCCCATCCCATGATTCACCAGTGGGGGGACTAGGAGTCCATGAGTTGCCCATGAGCACATATTTAGTGGTGGGGTCATTAATTCACCTTTCAATTCATTCATTCTTCACATGTTTTTAAGTATCTACTACACACCAAGAAGTGTGCCATGTAAATGGATAAAATATTGAACAAAACAGATTCACTCTTGCCCTCCAGGAGTCTACACTTCAGTGGGAAGAAAAAGCAAGACTTGAAACCTTTTGCCAACTCCCCTCTTGATACTCTTTCCTGAATGCCTCAGCATGAACCAGGACTTGAAGCCACTCTCCTGCCTTCCCTGGGATTCACATCTCCCCCAGAGAAGAGACTTTTGACTTAAGATTTCTATGTTGAGAAGGAGAGAGGGGAAGAGAGAGAGAGGGAGAAAGAGAGAGAACATTCAGACATTCTTTCCTCGTGGTGGGATGGACTCTGGGGAGAGTGTTTCTGCAATAGCACAGATTCCTCTGGTGCCATTTGCCCAGCAGCACCTTACTGGAGATGTTGCCAAGTAACTACCCAGCGTAGTCCTGAGCCGCCTTGGGACAACCCTTCATCTCCAACACCCGGTTTCTCCTTGTCCCATTGTTGGTAACTATTTCCTTAGATCCGTAAATGTGGCCGATTAAGCTCTAGTTAGCTGTTATTCCAGTGGGTCTGGGAGAATTTCTGTCTCTCTTTATTACAATCTCATGTCACAAGTTCAACTTGATTAAAACTTATAGAACATTAAATATACATGTGTGTGTACATATATGTGAGTGTGTGTGTATATGTATACAAAAGAGACACCAATCCTTGCCAAATCCTTCCCACATTCCTACAAATATGTCAAAGATGTATGTGAAAAATTTTCTCTCCTTAAGCTTTAAAACAGCGTACAATTACCACCCTCAGAGTTACAAACTCATAAAAGGTTCTAAGACCACAACCCCCTAAGAGAAGGAATTTAAAACTGGGTAGGGGAAGAAGGATGAATAGAACTGGAGAAATCTTGAATTCCTTGTTCCACAGTGACCCCCAGAAAGTTGGGAATATCTTGGAATCTCTTTATGTGGCTATACAAGAAAATGCAAACATGAATGGAATCGATATGTTTTGTAACTCCTTCAATTTACACAAGCTTAAATTGGCCCAAGTGATATTATAGCATCTTGGGCTCTAAAAAGACAATCTAAACCAGTGATAGTACTAAAATTATTTGGAAAGAGGATTTTCTTTAAACCACTGCCAAGAAAATCAAATAACATAGATATTACTTTTCCTTATTCTATTTTTTGTGGCTTGAACTGTTGCAAGCATACCCCATCCAGCTCCATAATTGCCTAGCAGATTGTTAAAGGGTGGTTTTGCATTGCCGCAGATGGTGCCACCTACAGCCAGTTCTTCAGTCCTTGTTTACTCTGCCAGTAGCCTTGGTCATGATCTTCTAATAGCTCATTTAGGAGAGAAGAGGGAAACCTGGGGCTTTTCTGTTCACAGTTCATTCACAATCGGCAGCCAATATTTTATTGTCATGGATACAATGGTACAAGGGGTAAGCAACTGCTGATTATGCCAAATTTGTTTCCAAATTATTGCTCAGGATATATTGTGCAAAATGGAGATATATTATTTATGTGGCAAAAGAGTATCAAATGGTCACAAGAAAAACCTGTTTATCAAATATTTAAGGTTGCAATAATTATTGATGTATAGTTCAGTTTAATACGATAGAAAAACCTATCAGGCCAGTGCCAAAGCTGAATTCAGTTGAGATGTCTAAATGTGGCAGTTATGTTTCTAGGTTATTGCTATCCCCATATATACTATGAATGGGTTATCAGATATGCTGTCACTTTTTAAAAATCCCTTTATATAATATTTAAATCTCAAAAAATTCCCTGAGGTTTCATAAGTTACTGTGTTTGAAATTCCTTAAACATAAGCTATAGTTCAAATACTTTTCATGATCACAATTCTTAATTCTTCTCCTTCACCACCCCCCCTCCTTCTTCTTAGGACAATAGCAGCATATTCTGGAAGAATCGTGAAATAGGAAAGAAAATTACTCTTTGCAATCTACTTTAAAAAAATGTTTGGTATCTTAGAGAGAAAGGAAACATTTGAGTATTTAAATACTACGTATAACTAAAGTGTTAGTCCTTATCAAATGGTAGGTTATATTCTTTGCATGTCTACATTAGCAATGTAGTGAAAATTTCATGCAATTGGTCAGATAACACAAGTCTCTGATTTTTCCAAATAATTAAAGCAAATACATAGTCAATATGGGATAATTACTGGATAATTATGGTTGCCTTGGTGAATCATTTCATCGTAAGAGTAAAAGCCCGGCTGATATTTCAACTACAGACTCTTAGGTGATTCCAAAATTATTGAGGGAAAGTGAGAGAGTGAGATTGAGAAAGGGAGAGAGAGAAGGAGGGAGAGAGAGAGGAAGAAAAGGAAAGAGGACGAGAGAGACAGAGACAGAAGCACCCAGAAACGTATTAAGAAGAACACTAGGAAAAGTGTTGGCGCTTTCTGCTCTCCTCTGAGATATCACCAAAGGTAACGCAGTGATTTGACTCAGTGTAGATTGATGTTATTATCAGCCATATACTCGCCATGAAGGTTTTGCTCATGACAAAGTGAACACCTAGAAAACTCAATCACCACCTAGACTTTAGTCTCCCTTGGAACCTAACACGGAGTAGGGAAGATATAGAAGAGCATTTCATGGCAAGGAAGACAGAGCTAACTAAGTTTACTATATTTTGGATGAAGATGGTAAGTATTCCATTTAAGATTTAATAAATCTGAGATTAAATATTTAAATACTGGGAACAAAAAATTTAATAAATATATACAGATAAATATTTCATAGATAAATTTAATAGATAAAATAAATATCTAATATAAGACAAAATGTTTATTAAAATCACCATCAAGGATGTAATACATTACTGCCATGATACAGAGAAATTTAGATTCTTTCTTAAGCTACACAGTCTCAATTCCGAAGAAATTCTGGCATTTGTGGCTGAAAAACCATCAGTTTATAAGAGAAATAAAATTACCCCAATATTTTGTTCATCAAATGTCTATGATATTTTAACATATGACTCTGAAGCTGATCAAGTTTGAATTTCTTTAAATTTTTTTCTTCTTGCCTTTCAGGATGTTTCTAGAATCTTTGTCCAAGGTTTTATTTTTTTTAATGGTATTTATTTGGACAAAAGGAAAATAGAAAATATTCTATGTTTAAAGGATATGAATGAATCAATCCCAGATAAGTTTTAAGATTAAAGAAAAAAGAACAGTGGGCTATGCTCTCCTCAAATATTAGTTTTTAAATGTGACATACTTTTTATATATACCATTTATGCCCAAGGTAAAGTTAGAGAAATGACAATGACAACTGTAGGTCATGATAAGAAGGTCAATAGCTGTCTAGACACTGTCTTTGATAACAATAAGCATTTTTAGATAGCCAGGGAAAGCATATCCCTTTCAAAAAGGTAACTAGATAGGGCGATGTGTTCTTATATTACCAATAATTGGCCCTGGAATTAAAAGTAGAACGTTTTTCTTTCCTTAACTGGCTTGTGCATCAGACTAGATACCACCTGCTCTTTCATAAATGAAATTCAGAGAAAAGGGAGTTCTGGCTTTAATAAAGGTAATGCACTGTTAGAGACCATATGAATGTTTCATATTCATTACCATGTTAGATACAATATGAATTTTTATAATGACTTCTTTTAACAGATTGCAAACATCTATATGAACTAGACAGTATTCACATTGAGTTTTATTGCTTGTTCCTTAACATCCTCTTCCATTCTTGGTTATTATGATTTCATACGGTATTTTGCTGTTATTTGTTTGTTTCTACCTACACTTTTACTATCAATGATATATATGTATGATACATAACAAAACACTGTGAGCATTTCTCTGCCTTTTAGTTTTTCCTTATTGCAAGGATGAGTTTTGTTGATATTGTGAGTAGAATTCAGCCTGTAAAAGCATGCTGGAGCTAGCTGAATTTAAACTTCGTCAGGTTGCAATGCAAAAATACTGTGACAAAAGAATGTTTCATCTTGTCTTTTGATGAGCATAGCACAAAGTAGAAAATGTTTCCTTTTAGCACTGGCTGCCAAATTTCTAAACCTGTGCCCTAATTACACCCTTGCAACATGAAGGCTTGTCCATTTGCACATCACTGGAAAGCAAATTCTGCAGCACACTAAGGGGTGGGTGCTGCCAAATGAACTGGGACAGTGGGCAAATGACTCTGTCATAGAAGGTTTTTTTCCCCAACATTTTATAATAAAATTTTTCAAACATACAGGAAATTTTTGAACACCTGTATACCTTCCAGCTAGATTCTACCATTAATAATTTACTACACTTGCTTTATCATGTATGTATCCCTCTGTCTGTCCCTCTACTTGTGGGCAACCTTTTTTCTTTTTTTTTTTTTTTGATACATTTCCAAGGGAATTGCAGTGCTGTTCCCTTAAATACTTCAGCTTGCTATAATGGTTTTGATGAAGAAAATGGATGCATTTCTCCCAACCAACTTTGAAAGAGCAATTTTAGAGGCACGAATAAAGGTAGAAGAAATTATTTTCCAGGAGCAAAGATATGAGGAAAAATAAGTTTTGAGACACCAAACAGGGTCATTTTATAGCACACTGTTCTATTCCTGCTGGAATTTAAATCAATATGTCTTTTTTTTTTCCCTTTGCTCTCAGTAGCAAGAGAGAATTGTTCATCATCAGATTTATGTGACATTCTTAGGATCAGTAACACATTGGTATTAACTTGATACCAAGTTGTGATTAAAATATGAGAATTGCTAGTTCATTTTGCTGTTATACCACTAAGCAGATGTAGGATAATTTTGTTCACATATGCTGTTAAAACCAAATGGCACAGTCAAGATGACCTGGACTGAGAATGAGATAAAAGCCAACATTTTGTCAGACCACTGTTTTACTAAAATAATGAGCGCTAAAACATGTAACAAAGTAGTTGAGACACACATTCACCTCTGCACATTATTATGTTGTTCTTCAGCTGTTCAGTGACTCAATCTTACTTGGTAAAAGATGGTTGAGTGAGTTACCAAGCAATGTTGGGGTGTGGAAAGTGAACAAAAGGTTCTGAACAGGGTGTGTTAGAATAATCCATTTAACAGGAATTCTTAAATCAGAAACAAAGATAAATTATATAGGGCAGTCCTCAATCTGCTATACACATGGAATTATAAATGATTTACCTTGAGAATTCTTCATGTTTCAGTGATTCAGGAACTGATATCATGGAGCAGGACGGCGCATGATGTAAAATGATTGCACCGTGTGACCTATGCAGCAAAGAGAAGTAGACACCCTTCTGTTGCCTAGGACTGGAGGATGATAGATAGGAGGGCAGAAAACAACCATGGAAGCATCAGAGAGGTTGACTGGGACCCAACATAAAGGTAAGAAAAAGGAGAAAGACTTGAAATTCCACTGGGCTTAGATTTAAAACAGAAAGAGAGAGAGAGAGAGAGAGAGAGAGAGAGAGAGAGAGAGAGTTTCAGAGGGTGATGAAGAGAGATCTGATCATGATAGTTGAAGGTTGGGAGGGAAAAGTGACAACTGAGTAGAAAAGGAGAGAGAATGAGAGGTGTGCAGAACTTTTCCATGAAACAACATGGGATTTGGTTTACATCAGGGGTGGGGAACCTGTGGCCTTAAGACCACACGTGGCCTTCTCAGTACTTACGTGCGGCCTTTTAACTGAATCCAAATTTCACAGAACGAATCCTTTCATTTTTATTAATACATTTTTGTTCATCTTTTATATTTTTATTTTATTTTTAAGATGAACATATTTAAAATACCAAAGAATAAAATAAGTTTTAAGGAAATAATCTTCCCAGATTGACCAGCACAATTAGAATGTTAGTAAGCCATAAGGGCTAAATTGACAGCTGCCACGCTCATGATATAGGTCTAACTTCCCCTGCCTGACTGGTGTCACTATAGCAGGAGGCTGATTGGTGAGAGTTTATAGGGGTCAAGTACGGCAGTGTGTTATCAGCTTTTGACAATGGTATACTGTGTTTCTGTTTGAAGTGGAATTTGTGGATAGTTGCACACCTTGACAGTATTTTTTAATTCTGTCTGCTTAACAGCCCATCATGTCAAAGAAGACCAAGAGAATACTGAAGGAAGAAAACAGATTTTTTTAATGAGAATTAGATATTGCAATATTATCTTGTTTCTGCTAAAAGTAAGATGATTTGCTTGCTTTGTGATACTGCAATATCAACATTAAAGAAATTCAATGCTCATCAGCATTATAATACCCATAAATACCACAAACATTTTAAATTAGAGGGAGAGGCACCAAAAGTTGTATTGCAGAAATTAAAAGATGAAAAGCAAAAGCAAAGACAATTCTTTCAAGCAGCAATAAGACCTGAAAAATAATACCACTGAAGCAACTTATAAAGCAGCTTATGTATCCAGGAAAAAAGGAAACCCATTCAGTGATGTAGAAATTGTGAAAGAATGCATTGTCAAAGTTGTAGGATGCTTAGACCTTGATAATGTTTCAAAGTACAGACAACTGCCCCTTTCAAGGGGAACCATAACTGATTGGAAGCATGAATTAGGCTTCAACTTAACAGAGCAACTTCATGCAATACTTCAAAAGGAAAATATATATTATTCAATTGCTTTGGATGAATCAACTGTTACTGCTGACTCAGTGCAGGTTTTTTACTTCATTTGGTTCATAGCAGAAGATTTTCTTTGCTACAAAGAGTTACTCACCTTGGGCACTCTTGCAAACAGAACACTGGGAATAGATATCCTCAACAACTTTCAAGATAAGTGTCATAAAGTTGGACTGAGATTGGTAAGTTTAGTGAGCATATGTAAAGAGATAGTGCACCTTCCATGACAGGAAAACATGAAGGATTTAATGCACAGACAAAAAAGTATTAATAGATCCAGATGCTCTCATTTATTTTCATTGTATCTTGCATAAGCAAAATTTCTGTGCTAAGACTACTATTTTAAGTGACACTTTGCAACAAGTTATAAGTATTTTTAACTATACTGGTGCAAATGCAACATGGCTTCATCAGTTTGCATCGTCAGTTTCGTAACATGCTAAAGTTGAATCCTATTCAGCATGGATTTTGTGTTGGCTATTGCAGGGACAGGTGTTAGCCAAAATTTTATCTCTGCAAGAGTAGATATTTAAATTTTATGAAGAACAGAATCAGCAATGTGAATTATTAAAAGAAGATTTCCATAGGAATGCAGCATTTGTGTCAAAATGACTTGAATATTTCTTTGCAAGATAAAACTAATTCTATATATGATATGTGGCCAAAATCCATGCTGTTTTCAAAACACCTCTTCTTCAAAAGGAAATTTCAGATGACTTTCCCCTGTTAGCAAAGGTCATCGATGAGCAGGATGATATATACGAATCAATGTGCAGCTGTTATAGACCTATTAATTGGAGAATACATTGAAAGGCTCACTGACTTTGAGAATCATGACATCACACTCAAATTAGCATTTCAGCCTCACCTAGTTGATATCACCAAGGCACCGAAAGAGCTACAGACGGAATTGATTGAACTCTCAGTAGATGACATTTTAAAGTCACTGATGTTAGGAAAGATCCAGTTGAAATGTGGTAAAGTGTAGTAGAATACCCAAACCTTCAGCAACATGCCCGAAAAATACTTTCTTGCTTTTCAACCACTTTTTTGCTGCCTATCTACATTCTCTTACCTAACCCAAATCAAGATACTCTTAAGGTCACAAGAGACTGATATCCATCTAGAGAATCAACTGAAACTGGGGACCTCCATGCTGCAACCAGATATTCAAATGCTTTCCAACAAAAAGCAGATACAACAAAGTCATTAAAAGGCTAGTTAACTTTAAAATTAACAAATAGTTTTTAATTTTTGAAATTATTAAGTACATAGTAGTTAGATTTTTACAAGATAATATACATTTCTAAGTATATCTAATTGAGGTTTCTTCAATGCAGCCTTACTTGACTATTGCTAAATTAATGCTGCCTTCCAACATCAAGAGGTTCCCCACCCCTGGTCTACATGATCTTTCAGATAGAGGACCCTAGATTCTTTCTTTAGACTAGAAGTTGCTACACCTTTATATTTAAGGTCTGGATCAAGTCTCCCATCTTCTAGTCAACATTCCTTAGTCCTTCCATCCATGGAGATCTTGTGTTTGGTGAGAAACTTTATCCCCACCAGGGGAAGCTGATGCAGAGGGGCTTCTAGAGAGGAAGAAAAGGACAGTGGGGACAGATGATGGATTCTTTTGGTTAAACAGAGAATCATCACAAAGTGAGAGATCTGGAGGAAATTCAGTCTTCTAATTTTTTAGAAAGTTTAAGTGACTCACCTCTATTCATACAGCAAGTTAATTAAAAGCATTGGGCTTTACTTTGACTTCTAGTCCAACATTGTTAGGGGGAAGTGAGAAAGGGGTAAAAATGGAGACAATGGGAGGGAAAAAGAAAGAGAGGAGGGGTGAAGGAATAGCGAGGAGGGAGGGGACAGAAAGAAGAATAAAACAAACAAACAAACAAAAAAATAGAAGCAAAACATTTCCCAGACCTCCAAAATGTTTGTTTTACATCTCAGTTTTTTCAGTAACACACACATACACAAACACACTACTCCTTTATGTGGGCAAACTATTAATATGTTACACATATAGACTCTTGTTTTCCCAGGTGAACCAAATGACTTAATTTATAATTACTGTAGATATCGTTGGTTCAGCAACATTTTCATTAAAAAGAAAAAAAATCTCAAGATTTCAAAATGTCTATAAATTCTAATATTATATCTTCATTTTCCCCATCTTGCTTTAATTTAAACCATTCTGCTATCCTTCTAACTGAAAACCATGGCAAAGGATGAGCTTACTCAGCTCGCCGAAGCTCAAAGTGCTTAATGGCACCTTGTAAAGAGCAGTACTGGACACACATTCAGGGTCTTCTTCCCTCACTATATTTTTTTCATTAAGAAAAATTCAAAAACTAGAGAAATTAGCTAATTTAGGTAATTTTTCTCAGAATTTCTGTGGGAGGAAAAAGTGACTATCATTTGAAATTTTCTGGAAGTTCTCTCAAAAATTCCAAATAATCCTGCTTTGCTGCTTGAGGACCATGGCCACCCCTCAACCCCCACCATACCCCCAAGCAGCCTTATCTTTCTCTCATTGCACCCTCACTTGACACACAGTAACTCTTGGCTCACCAAATGTTTGCCATTTTGTTTATAATAAATGGTTTTAAATTTATTACATATGAAGGTGTATCTCTCCTCCTTTGTTCTCTTCTCCAAAACAAAAGTCAATAGCAATCTACATTGTAGTACCTTAAGCTGCAACCCATTTTTGTCTGCTTAATAATTGAACAAATTTGAATTTTAGCAAGGCATAGTTTAGAATAGGTACAATCAATAACCAATAAATATAGCCCCCAGAGATTTTTGAGAGTGGAAATATTTCCTACATTATGCATGCTAAAGGGGGAAAAAAGGCTCCTTTGAATAATCAGAGAAAGGAATTAATGAGATAAATTAGATTTAAAAGTTCTTTATTGGGCCATTGCCAAAAGACAGTCATATAAATGCACTCTTTATTTTCATGTCATATATGCAATTTTCATGTCTATGTCAACACGGGTTATACCATTGTGCAAAAGGTGAAGAGACCATAAAGCTAATTACAGAGTATACTTTTAGAAATTATAGATGATTAGTAAACACAGATATTTTTTCTTTTTGCTTTATGTCTTTTATAGTTTTTATATCATTTATCCATCCATCCATCTAGCCAGCCAGCCAGTCAGCTAGCTGATATATAATACATCTGAGGCATGTGCTAGGTTTACATAAACCTAAGTGAATTCATAGTGTAATAAAATTCCCTGTCTCTCAACTTGAAGTTCACCCCCAGAGGTTCATGTAGGGCAATCCCCAAGGCCAGAGGATAAATGTGATGTGTCTTTCCATGGCTTCAATTTCACTTTAAGGCTAAGCTATTGGGAACATTAACAGGTCATTTCAACCTTTTATAGGTAAAACAAATATGAAATAGGGGCAAAAATTTATAAGGATTTAAAAACATTTAAGAATAAACAGAGAACCTGACTGACATTCTATGATTCCAGAGAAGGAGTGGCAGTTTGGGTCAGAGCCCCAGAAGGAAGCACAACAGGTGCAGATGCGCTGGGGAAAATTGTGGAGAATGAGCAGGTGGAGCCTGTCTGGGAAGGACTGGTGAGTGCTGCACTGATGAATTTGAACTTTATCCCAGAGGCTCCAGGAAGCCACCACGAGTGAGCCAACTCAACAGAGTTGAACTCTGAGAACAGTTCCACTCATGTTGGTAAGCTGATATCAGGCATTGTCTAAAGCTTGTTGAGGCAGCAAAATAAATTGAATATTGTGCTATAGACTGAGTCAGAAAGCCTCTTTTTGGTTTCACTACTAACTATGAGATTGAACTTGTACAAGCACCTCATCCAATTGGTCCCCTAATCTACCAAAGAGGGAGAAAACCATCTGCCCTTCTGCCCCCACAGAATCATTGTGTGTCCTGAGGGAGATCATGTCCATGAAAGCTCTGGGTGAATGGTGGAGCCTTGAACAATACATAGGATGAATTAGTCAGTTGCTGTAACTGTAAAGTAAAAGCACCCAATATATATTTTCATAATTCTTATGTTTTCCCAAATTCAGCTCTTATTTGTTTTAACTCACATAGCCTGCCCTTACTCAGAGGATTAAGGATTCATGTTCTTTCAAGATTGCTGTTTTTCTTGCTTTCATAGCATCTAAGCACAGCCTCCAGTGCAATGATTCAGTAGGAGCTCAATAAGCGTTTCTTGCATGACTGTTTTTACAGTCAATTGCTCTACATCTAACCCTGTTTATCTCCTTCCCAAACAGGTGCGATCTCCTTCTCTCCATTTTTCTTGTTGTTTCTCAACTCTATGCTCCAAATGATTCTTTGATCCTGAGCCCAGTCTTTGAACTTGAGGCTATCTAGCTAGGCGTCACGATGTTTCTACAAAGCCATTCGTTTGAGGGCTTTCTGATCACTGTTCTCTTTGTATTCTTTTACCCTCTTCTCTTTTCTCTTAACAGGCAAGTTTAGCCCAAGTTTCTTTTACTTTGCCATTATTTACTCATTTATTTATTCATACAACAAGCATTAAATGTATCCTTACATTGTACAGCACTAGATACTGTACAATTAAAACATTTTGTTCTTGACTTGAAGGAACTCCTGAAGGATGGAAAAAACAAACATGTAAGAGATTACTTGTAAAGAAACACAGGAGTAATAGAATAAACACATGAACAAAGATTTGTGGGCTTTCTGAGCAGGCACTGGCTAAGTCCCTGGGAGGATCTTAGAAGGCTTCACAAAGCGGTGGGGCATTAAAGAATCTCAAGGAACAATAACCTGTTTCTTTTTAAATTTATTCATCTAGGCATTGGTAGCCCAAGTTATTCCATAAATGGCTTCAGATGGATCTCAAAATTATAGATACTCCATATAAAAGTGAGGAAATCAGGATACTGAGAAAATAGGAGGAAAATAAAATTAAGACATGGTGAGATTAGTACCCTCAAAAAAAATACAGTGCGATCCTTAGGCTTGTTAGAGATGGGTCACAAATTTGGCTCTGGGCTAAAGCAAAGAGGAGTAACATCTTCCGAAATAAATCAGAGTTTACTGAAGATAAACACAAACCAGCTTTTAAGAGACCTCAACTATTCTCGGTACCAAGAGACATTTCCTTGGTGGCCCACATAAAGAAAACCCTGTGAAACATGACAAACAATACTTTTGAACAACATCATTATAGTCAACGGGATAGCAAAATTTATGGATTTGTACTCACATCGTTCCTTATGGGAACCCGTAGCAGAATGTCCTTGCCAAGTTTACTAAAAGCAATTCTATGTTGTCAGGTATACAACCTGGAACAAGGACTATATTTTTTCCAAGTGGGGCTGGTATTTCGAGCTGAAGAAATGAGATGAATTAGAGCAGAGAGTTGTGCAAGCTCCTGGACCGGCTATGGAACCAGGCATGGCTGTTGAACAGGATGTGTCTGGGAGTTCCTGCTGCCTGTAGGATGAACTCCAGACTCCTTAGCTTTGCAAACAAGGCCCTTGATGATACGGTTGTCTGCCAGCATTTCCCATCTTATGTATTGCTGCACCTCATCACCACACTCGGACCATAAAATTCAATCTTTCTCAACTTTTAATTTTTTTGTTTCCTAGATATCCATGCTTTTTCATGCCTACATACCTTTGTTCAGGTAATTCTCTCAGCCCAGATTGCCATAGTCTACTGCATACCAATCTCTATTTGCCAGGTCTCTTTCTCCTTCTCTTTCAAGATTCGGCATCTTCCATGAGCTCTGTAAAGAATCTGCCAGGTTGTGTCCAACCCCTCTACTCTAGATTTCATGACGCGATTGTCTATTTCCTTTGTTGTGCCTCTCTTTAGCTTTGTAATAGTATGTATGTGAATATCTTTGCCTTCTCTCTAGTCTGCAGCAATATGGTAAGATTCTATTTCATTCATTTTTATTTCCTTACCATCTGGCAAAGTGTCATACCTAAGTAGGCATTCAATAAATATTTGTGAAATGAGTGAAGGAAGGCAGGAAGGGAGGGAGAGAGGGAGGGAAGGAAGGAAGGAGAATTGAGGTGAAAGGCAGGGGATGATACTGGAGTAGTTGGCTGAGAAAAGATTGCAGAGAATCCTATATCCATGCTGAAGACTGTGGACTTTTTTGAGAAAAAGTGGAGCACCACTGAAGGTGTTTACATGAAGGAGTTAATGGGGCAATTCGCCACGCAGGAAGGATAACTGGGTGCATTGTGTGGGTGGACCGAAGGACAGGCAGACCTGTTGGTGCTTTATTGCAGTTCCCCTGGTGTAAAATAGCACAGGTTTGAGCTCAGGCATGGCAAAAAGCATGAGGAAATGGTTTGGAGGCTAAATTGTTAAGACCTTGAAGCCAGTTTTTTTTCTGAAACTGCTTTAAGGACACTGCTCACCAAGTTTTTTCCTGCTCATCATTTATTATTTTTAAATGGAGATATAACATACATAAAGTGCACCAATCTTAAATACACAAGTCAATGAATTTGATATATTTATACAGCTGTAACTACCACTCTGATCAAGAGAGAGTATATTTCTAACATATAAGAGGGGTCCTTGTGTCCTTTCCTAGAGAGGTAGCTGGTATCTGATTTTTATCATTGATGAGTTTTGTTCTTATGCAAATGCATGGTATAGTACACAGTCCTTTATATCTTTCCTCTATATCGCTGTGTGTAATTATAATTCATTCATTTTCATCAATGCATAATATTGCATCTTATGAATACTACAAAATTTATTAATATATCCTCTTGGTGAATGTTTGGGTATTTTCCACTTTGGGGCTATTATGAATGAAGTTTCATTATTTTAATATCTTCAATTATTCTATGAGACCTACTTTGATTATAAAAGGCAATTATATTCCAAAAAGCCTTGTACTTGGAGTCCAGCCCTGGCTCTGACAGTTGTTAGCTTCATAACATTGGCAGTTTACTTCACAACTCTGTCTAAGTTTTGTATTCAGTAAAATTCAGATAACTCTCTGAACTCGCTTGATCCTAAAATCCAAGCAGGGCCGGACCTAGTAAGCGTGGGATGACTGTCTGCACGAGATGATCAGGGGGTAAGCGTGATTCACTCACTGTTGTAGCTGCCGAGCCTGTCATATATTAAACGCCCCCAGATTGTTGAATAAGTAAATGAATGTTAATAATAGTTGGTAATTTTACCATTAATCTTCCCTGTCTAAACAATAAGACTTCATAGTCGACTTTTTAGTCATATACCAAGCCATTATGGGATTCATGGGTAAGCTATTAAAATACACACAGTACACAAGCATGTTCTAGTGACTCCTACGTTTATCTTAGCTGAAATATGCAATGTGGACTTTGCCTGATTTTTACTGTTTTCTTAGTCACTGTTTTCTTAACGTTACATTCTACAAATGGAGGAACAAAAATGTTGCTTGACCAGGCTTTGGGCCCTGTGGAGCACATCTCAACACTGACTCTTATGATTGAGAGCAGATGTTACTTATCCTGTGTTTGACTTTAAGTACCATTTTAATCTCCATTTCCCCAAATGCACTTACGTCTTCTTATTCACTATAAATGCTTGTAATATGTACCAAATATATTCTTTTGTTTAATATCAGCCAATCTGCAATCATATCTTTCAGAAGTACACCTTTACTGTTATCTGGGCTTCCAAGGTTCTGGGTAGAGACCCTCTTACTTCTCATCTACTCAGTGCCAAAACAACTATTTACCAAGTGCGCAATTCAATCAGCCAGTTGTTTTGGCTACATGATACCAAGATAACTGGTTTGACTCCTGTAGAAAGAGGGATAGTTTTGTTTTGTTGTTGTTGTCTTTGGTTTTGGTTTTCTTTTTAAGAGAGAGTCTCACTCTGAAAAAAACTAATTTTCACACACTATATTAAGTAAAATGGGAATATTATGTCAAAAAACATTGAAACTTCATTAAATTTGGACATCCTTTCCTATGTCCCTTAATTTTGGCTGAAGTTTGACTTCTAACAACTTTCATCTAAATGAATTGTGAGGGTTTTGAGTGGTTAAGGGGCCATTCAACTCCTTCTGCTGAGCACCAGACTTTTCTCTAACCAAATGCTGATTAGGCATCTCCCTTGGGGTATTCTATAAGACATAAAAATTCAACCCATCAATAACAAACTCTTTCTCACTTTTCTAAACTTGTTCCATCTTTCTCATACCCCGGTGACTGACAAGAGTCAGTTGCACAAACCGGAGTCCCCTCTCCTACCCCCCCTCCCCAACCGCACCATCGACATGTTGAACCTGTCACTGGTTTCTGTGGCCTGGCCTCTTTATCTCTCTCGTCTGTTTCCTCGTCTCCACCTGCCCTTCCACTGCCGTAACTCAAGCGCTTAGCATTATTCTCCTGGATTACTGTCTTTTGCTTCTTCCACTTCCAAAATCAACCCCTGCCTCTTCTTTTCATGCTTTTCTCAATGTAATTTTTTGGCTAAAATGAATACTAAATAAAGCCATTTCCTCTTCAATTTTTTTCATCATCTTCTTCAATCTTTCAGATATCATTAAAATCCCCCTTCTGTGGCGTGTAAGTCTTGCTTGAATGAGGTGGCGCTGGCTTTGTGTTCCAGGCTCAGCCCCAGCCCTCCCCTGTAACAACAAACTTCCTCAAAGGTGTCATGCAGTTTCTTTCTGTGTGCTGGTGTTTAATTTTTCCTTTTAATACTTATACAACTTATATATACATATATATTCTCATTATGCAAAATGCAAGCATCCTAAATTCTCCCCACTCCAGTCTCCTCCACGATGCCATGCTGTTTCAGACCTCTGCATCTGCACATACTCTCCTTTTTCTCTGCAAGGCCGTTATTCCATATCATCTGGAAAACTCCATGTCATCCTTCAATACTCAGGTGGAATTCTGGCTGCTCTGAGAAGGCTTCTCTGATCCCCCCTCCCTAAAGCATGACACGGCCCTGGATTTGGGTTTCAACTTGTGCATGTCTGAACAGCAGCATTAGCACTTGTCCTATAATTATACATCTACTTGTCTTTCTCCCCAGCTGGAAAACCAGCTCCTTAAAGGAAAGAAGAGTTGTCTTGGTTGACTTTGTGCCCTAAAATCATGCTCAGTAAATGTTTCTTGAAAGAATGAATGAGCAAAGTATTTAACTTGTCATAAGGTCTGTTTGAAGCATGAGGCAGGAAGTAGCCACTGAGAAAAGGACTTTTAAGTAATGGAAAACAATCTTCTCTACAACGATAAGCTCAGAACATTTTCTTCTAATCTGAAGTCATGGAGATATAGAAACTTCTCCTATAGCAGCGGCACAAGATAAAAGCCATCTACAGGGATTTAAAGAATGTCAGTCAGTAGTGACTATTCTATGTGGATTAATAAGCTAGCAATTAGGAAAGTAATTAGAAACAACAAATTCTTTAACCATACGTATGATGACTTCTATGTAGCCTATATATCAAGCTTTGAACTCTGAGGTTTACATATGAAGAGCCTGAGATATCTCTACAGTAAAATGCCAGATGCAGTGAGTCTGGCACAGACTGGCCTGGGGCACTGAGGGTCAGACCCTTCAAAAGATGAAAAAAAGATCCAGGGACAGGCTGAGACAGCTCAGCAGCACTCCTGTCTGTGGGTTTTAAAGACATTCTTATACTGGTGTGGTACTTACCAGTGCAGTCTGGACATGATCACTTCTGAATATTCTGTAAACTGTTCTGTAAACTGCAGAAGCTATTTATGTTTAAGTTAACTATGTATAGAATTTATTCTATAGTGTGAAGTTATCCTTTTCAAATAATACCTTGGTTGTTTCTAAAAGGCCTCAAGTTAATGAGATCCTAAGTTATTATCAGAATGGATTATATAAAATGTAGTGTATGTATACTATGGAGTACTACTCAGCCACAAAAAACATTGTCTATCTAGCACCTCTTGTATTATCCTGAATGAAACTGGAGTGAATCCTACTAAGTAAAGTACCACAAAAATGGAAAAACAAGCACCATATGTACTCACCATCAAATTGGTTTTAATTGATCAACACTTATGTGCACATATGACAGTAACATTTATCCAGTGTCAGGCAGGTGGGAGGGGGTAGGAGGGAATGGATATATTCACACATGCTGAAAGCTCTGACTTGGGTGGGCCAAAGACAATATATGTAACATAAACAGTTGTACCCCCATAATATACTGAAATTTAAAAAAAAGAAATTAGTTATGAAGAATTTTATACCTAGAAAACAAAAATAAAAACAAAAACAACAAAAAAATAAATGTTACAATTATTATTAAAAAACAAAAGTAAAAACTAAGAAAACAAATAAAAGAAACAAAACCGGGAGTGAAGATACAATGAGAAGGCCTGGGAAGCAGTGATCAGAAGACTGGGATGAATTATTATGTGGATCATATTAAAACTGAGGCCAGTACTGAGAGGAAGTCAAGCAAGATTGGATAGTGGTAACAACGACATTTTACCAACAAGTTAGAACCATAAAATTTTCATAGAGTATTAAATATGGAATAACGGTTTTTAACGAAAGATAAATATCAAGAGATCCAGAGATTGATGAAAGTGAGAGAATGCAAAGGAAGTGGGGTACATGTGGCTGGGTAGTTTCTTCAATGTTGCTAATTTAAAATCTTATGCACAGAAAAATGAATAAGAGTTAGTTGATTGCAAGGAAAATAGCAAGACAAAATTATTGAAGTTAAATGTAAATAATGTAGTTCATTTACCTATGACATATAAGAAATATTTTAAATGCAAACCGTTGTGAAAATGGAGGTATATGAAACTGCTTCCAGCATTCAGAGTAAAAGAAATAGACTCCATTGACCTTGATTTCCTTCCTTTTTATTCAGTGCTCAAATTACCACCATCTTCCTTTTACCTCCTCAGACCCAATAAAACCATTTTAGTAGACTCATTGGTGACCTCCTTTTTACCAAATCCAAATGGAGTAATTCAACTCTTTGCATCAATCGGCTTCTCTGACAGAGCTGACCATTTTCAGCTTCTTGAAAATTTCTCTTCTCTTAATTTATTTGAGGTCATTCTTTGTTGACTTTCTTCATACCTCTCAAACTGCTCATTTCCAGGCTTTCCCACTAGTTTCTTCTCCTTAAACTAGTCCTTCCATGTTTCTATATCCTAGACTAATTATCTCTTCTGCTACTGCCAACTCTCTGGGCTCTCTGAGGACTTAGCTACCCCAAGGTTGTATCCATCAATCACATAGCAATGACACCACAAACTTTGCCCGTTGGTCTGCCTTCTGTGTGCTTGTTACCAAAAGCTCGGCACTTGCCCTGGAGGCTGCATCAGAAGAAAAAATGAGGACAAGTGGTTTAAGGAGAAGGAAAGAGAAATTTATTACTTTACCAGCAAAGGAGTAAAAATGGTAGACTCTTGTCTCTACAAATCCAAATTTCCTGCACATAAGCAGAAATACAGAGCTTTTAAAGGGATTGCCCTCAGTTCTAGCTACTGTGTTAATGATCCTAATCTTCTCATCTCTGCCAAAGACAAAGACCCACCTGGGCCCACCTGAGGGACTGGCCTGAGCCTGGGATGGCTGAGCTATCTCCAATAACACAAAGAACAAAAGACCTTCTCCCTGCCTCAGAGAGGCAGGCCAGGCCACAGTTCCCAAAAAGAGTAGGAGAAGTTTTAAAGGAACAGAAAATATTTTTGCCATTTTTTTAGGCCATCCATCTGTTACATATTCCCCACTCTCAACTTTATTCTTCTATATCTATGGGAGGAGGGGCGACTACTGTGTTACATTCTATTCTGGTAAGTTTTTCTGCCTACCACTCAGATTCTCTATGTGGGCACCTCATTGTCTTTCTAAAATGAATGTATTTTCCTTACCCCAGATTCTTCTCTTTCTCATTCATATCCCATTAGAAATGGCACCAACAGTTGCTCAGGTAAGTAAACTTGTGTTCATCTTGGAGTCTCCCTTCTCTTTTACCCACTATACAGAAATGGCTATCAAGTTCTGTCAAATCCACAATCTAAGATTTTGTTTTTAAATAAATTTTCTCTCCCTTATCTCCCTGCCAGTATCTTAGCTCAGACCCCCATTCTCTCTCACCTACACTGATTTCTGCAGGTCAGATGGAATCACAGCCGTCTTTGTGACTTCCTGTCTTCTATCTCTCCCTTTATTCACTCATTCTCCATATTCCTCGCAAAGTAATTTTGCAGAAATGCAGTTGGGATCGTATCACTCCCCAGATTTAAATACTTAAATGGTTCCCAATCACAGTGTAGGTTAAAATCCAAATCACTCAGTAAGGCAAAAACAAAAACAAACAACAGCAACAGTAATATCAGATGTTCACCTTTTATTCCCCCAAATTTTACTATTGCATGTGTGTTGAATACTTCCCTCCCCCACCTACCACCACAGACTATTCTTTGCATAGTATTTTGCCTTCTGTCTTGTTGCCTTTCCACGCATTTTCTGGCTGGTGAACTCCTCCTCTTCCTCTAAGATACAACTCAAGCATTTCCTCCTTTAAGAAAACTTTCCTGTGGATAACTCTTATCTTGGCTGTCTCATGATCTTGTGCACATGCTCCTACCCTAGCCCTCACCAGACAGACGCTATTGTGACCATCTGTTTACCCGCCCGCTTTTCCCATTAAGCAGAGATCTTAACATTTTTTCAGATGTGACACATTTCACAGATGACATTCAATAGTGCAACACATTTCCACCAGTATTCCCAATGAGGTGGCTATAACACCACCATTTTTTCTTTCAGTCAAGAAAACATTATAATGGGAGTGAGAGTGACAGATGATAATGACCCTGGATCTGTCCATGCATGCGTATTTATTTGTATTTGAAAAATTATTTGGAGCTCTCATTCTTAAGTCAGACTTCCCAGGTTTAAATTCTGGTTTTATCATTTATTGCCCAAAGCCCCAAATGAATTATTTAACCCCTATAAGCCCAATTTCTTTCTCTGTAGAACAAGAATTATAATAGTAAGAAGGATTCCTGAGAGGATAAGAGAAAAGTTAAAAGAACTAATTAATGTAACTCACTCAGCACAGTGGTGGGGACATAAAGTGTTCCTCATATATTTTAGCTATTATTATTACTGCCATTTGGTAAGAATTGATCGATATTTCCTCCAGTGGACCATAGTAACTCACTCTTATTTTCCTGCTACAGAATCTGACTTCATATGAGTGAAGAGACAGAAATAGTTATTACTGAGACTTCTGTGAACTTCAGTTGCTCACGAAATTGGAAAAATAATGCCCATGGCATTGGGCAAAATAGAAAAATGACACTATTAGAGAGTATCAAATACATATGGTTCGTGCAGTAAGCACTCAAATGTTCCTTCCCTTCCCCTAGCCAAACCTGCAAGCCAGGGGTAAAAAAAGGGCAAAGCTCTTCAAATCTTTGGAGGTGGAACAGTGTATGGAGACGACGATGAGATCAGCTTTGTTCAGTTATACAAAGAGAAAACCACTTTGCCAGGAGAGGGTCCATCAACTTGAACACTGAAGAGAAAGAAACAAGCCTGATGATTGGAAAGGAAATTCTTTAAGTGTGAATTGCTCCGAGTACAATATAAACCTTGTCAGTTATGGGATTCCAGCTGTTGTTTTATTGCCTTTAATTTCCCATTAGTGGTTCAATGTCTGGGAAAGGTATCCGGCCTCCAGGAGGGGAACTAAGGTCAGAACTGTTGTTCCTGTCTCTGCCAACATTTTGAATAGTGTTTAAACAAAGCCATTCGAACAATTATCTTATGCCTGATTCTTATAAGGAGTGTTTGTGACTAAAATAAGCTATTTTAGTGCCCTTTCTCCCTCTCCTCTCTCTCTTCCTCTACTCTTCTACTCTCACCAAAAAATGAGATGTTGAAATAATAGAAAAGAGTCATCATAATGTAGTATCAGGTGGTAGCTATTTCTTACCTGAGCAGAGGAGCAAAGACTCTGTTGGCAGTGAGAGGCGGGCTTCATCATCTCTTTTCCCTCTTCTGCTCTGAAGATTAAATGCTTTCTGAGTGTGCAATGCCAAAGAGGAGGGTGTTCAAATTGGGTATGCCCTGACTCTACCCCTTACCCAACAGATTACTGGGTATCTCGCTGGTGGAATTCATTTATGTTTACTGACATGGTAGAGTAAGATACTTATTTCTTGATTCTTACAAAGTCTACTGGTGTCTGGACTTCATCCTAGCTGTAAACTAGGAGGATGAAAACTAGCATTTAAGCTAAGGTAGATAGATATAATAGATAGATCAAAAGATGGATGTTTTTGGACTCATGGTGAAATACTTTTAATTTTTATCATCGGTCTAATTCTTATAGTATTCATTTGAGACAAATAATATCATTATTTCTATTTGGGGGGCCAGAAGTCAAAGATTCTGAGAAGTGGAGGGCATATAACCTTAAAGTAGAAAGGATGGAACTTGAACCCACATTTTATTAAATAAAAATTCTGAGCTCTTCTACCTGTCCAACTTTTCCAAAAAGAAGAAGGTGGATTTTTTTTTGTTTTCTGAACCTAAGAGTTTACACTGCTGAGAAAATCCAGGCAGTAAGAGGGAGAGCTATGTCCTGCCACTGATTTTTTTAGGGGGCTGGGTCTTCAGATCTGAATTCAGCACTAAGTTAGTATGTGCATCCAGAGATGTCATGTATGAAGCCTTGAAGGGCTGAGCGCAAATTTCTTACTACTTGTACCTCCCACCAAAGATATTGAAATTTCCACAGAAAAGATAGACAAGATTCTCTCTCTCCTTCTTGCGTGCCTGATTTTCAAATCTTTCTGTGGGGTTACAAGGGGTCAGGTAATGAAGTGCAGGTGTATTCCTCTGACAGACAGAATGTGAGGGTTACAAACATTTGGTTAGAATATTCAGCATTTGTAAATGCTAACCTTGTAATAACGGCATTCTTATTCCAAACTACGGAGTTAGGATTTCCTGGTCGTGAGCACTAATATAAGCTGTACTTCTTCTGTTTAACAATAGACACAGTGATCACCTTAAAGTGCCCAAGGGTTAAATCAATTGCAGTAGGACGATACAATGCATACCGGAAAATACACAATAGCAGTTAATACCTGAAAGGCCAACTGAATTTAATGAGAATTTTTATTTGATGCTGTGGTTAAAGAGCAATCACTTAGCTTCTTCTGGTCATGGCCTAGGTTTGAGAGAAGCAATCAGCAACTATTAGTTGGGGCATATTGTTTTCTATTAAGCAATGCATGAATATTGCTGATCCTGTATGTATTACTGGTTCCTATTTAACTCTATGTATTTTAACTCTTTCCAGTTAATAGATGAGTTATTATGGTGCTTTGTTTATAATCTTGAAATTTATACTAATGAAATTACCATTACAAATCCATTCCCTAGTGGCTTTAAGAAAATAATAATGTACAAACAGTTACATTTTGGGGCAATATTTTCCCCCATACCGTTACATAGCAGATATCAAAAGTCAAAATACTGCAGTTTTTCAGAGATTACTGTCACGTACGCTCCCTTAGCAGGGTTGAGGCAGATGGTGGTACAGAAGGGGTGGGAGACCTCGCCTCCCATGTTCTCAAAAAGCAGAGCAGAGCACGCATTACTCTGCCAAAGCCTTGCAATGTTTGGCCCCAAATAAAGTTGGACCTTGTCCTTCTGTTTCTCCATCTTTTCCTCACCTTCTGTGTGGAGACCGTTGTCTGTCTTAGTTACCATTCTGTTATGCAAATTCTGCCAAAATGGGATGTGTATGTGGCCCAAATCGTGGAATACAGACCTGGGAGGAACCACCACATCATTCTTTCTCTCCAAGCCAGAGCAGAAGTCGTTGAGAGCACCCCGACTTTAAGGCTTAGTAGTTTTTCCCAAGATGGAAATTCTGAAATTTCCTTCATCAATAATTTTTGATGACTGATGATCTATCTGAGAATTTTCTCTTTCTGTCTAGCTGATAGTCATGTCTACATGATATGTAATTATTGGATTATATAAAAATTAATTCAGTCGTCCAAGTGGTTGGCTCCTGTGGTGCCAATCATACCGAGAGGTGGAATTTTAGTCATTAGGGACATGATAAAACTTCCATTATTAACTCTAAACATTGATTTCATTAAAATAAAGTCTTCTACCTTAATTATAGTCATTGATACTTTCATACCTATAATTAAGAAATAGTATTTCATGGAAGCAAACTTCATAGTGATCCTTACAATGGAAATATGAATAAAAATTTTAATTTATACATATTTTAGTGACATTGTCCTTGCAGCAGCTATTAGTCTCTGCTTTGTCTTTTGTTGATTTTATGATTTCGCTTGCTTCTCTTGAAGGACTCAAAGGATGTCACTTAAGGAAAAGTGGTGGTTTGATATTTTTCCACTTAATTCTGTCATTTTAGAAAGCAAATTTGGATAAGATGAGCGGGTTCCTTTCCCTTTGACAAAAAATTATGGAGGCATGGAAAACTGAAGAACAACCATAGCCCTTTCATGGCAAAATTTTGAAGTAGTTGGAGAGTACATGACCCCATGCTTTTCCTCATTGAGCCTCTTTTTCTTCTACATTTTTGCCTCTCTGGCCCTCAGTGATATCATGCTTGTTATGTCTTTTTTCCCTATCAGAATTGCTTTTAAGATGCTGTCCACATTGAACTGGCACGATACATCTTCGCTCAGTTTATTTTAAATCAAAGTCAACGTATTTTCTCTCTTCAGAGAAATGCCTTTTATTCCTTATCTGCAAATACTAAGAGAGAAGCTTTGAAAATTGTTTTAGAATCAGCAAACAAAGAGCTGGAATGAACCTTAAAAATGTCTGGTATATTCTTATAAATCATCTATTCATTTATTTTGTATCCTTTTTTCAAAAAATATTTCAGAATGTCTCTGTCCTCTGGGTGCCATAGTAGGTGTTATGAGTAAATCACACAGAGTTTTTCCTGAAAAGTGATTTGCCTTATCAATCTAGTAAATGAGGAAGTAAATAAAGTCACGTAATTGAGTTAAAATTTGTAGATGCAATGATATTGCCTTTTAGGGTGGAGTGCAGATGAAAAAGAGAGAAATGAATTCAGCATATCTGATGAAAGAAGTCAAATAAGGCTTCATAGAGTGCTATATATTTGAGCAGAATCTTAAAGGAAGAGTATGCATTTTCCAGGAAAGCAGAGGGGAGAAGGATACTCAAGGAAAAAATGTTGGGAGAATAAGGGAGGAAAGTATATTCTAGGTATAGAAAAACCACAGGGCACTAAGTATTGCACGTTCAGGGATCTGCAAGGAGTTCACATGGCTAGAATGTGTGGTTCATAGAAGAGACTTCATGAGAACTCATAAGGCTGGGAACAAAGTTAGGGGCCATGTGTTATATGTCAGTGTTGTTTCCTCTGATTTTATTTCTGGCCTTTGCTCAATCCTAGATAGATCCATTTAACAATGGCTGTTAAGGGGTGTGTGTGTGTGTGTGTGTGTGTGTGTGTGTGTGTGTGAGTGTGTGTGTGTGTATATATATACATATATATATATATATATACACACAGTGTGTGTGTGTATATATATATATATACATACATATATATATACACACACATTTTTTTTGAGACAGAGTCTCACTCTGTTGCCCAGGCTAGAGTGCCGTGGCATCAGCCTAGCTCACAGCAACCTCAAACTCCTGGGCTCAAGTGATCCTGCTGCCTCAGCCTCCCGAGTAGCTGGGACTACAGGCATGTGCCACCATGCCCAGCTAATTTTTTCTATGTATTTTTAGTTGTCCTGCTAATTTCTTTCTATTTTTAGTAGAGATAGGGTCTTGCTCTTGCTCAGTCTGGTCTCAAACTCCTGACCTTGAGTGATCCTCCTGCCTCAGCCTCCCAGAGTGCTAGGATTACAGGCGTGAGCCACCGTGCAGGGCCTACATTTTTGTGTTAATGTAGGCCTGAGATAATGATGTACCCATTTCCCTATGCTAGCATGGCAAGGAGCTTGTTCTATGTCTCATGGGGAGGCCCTTGAAGGATTTTATTCAGAGAAGTAACTTGACCAGAATTGTTTTGTCAGCACCAAGAACAGTAAGAGACTGAAATAAGACAAGACTGGGAGTGCATTGATAATAAATACTTGAAACATCCCACACCACAGAGTCTGAATAAAGTCAGTGACATCAAAAAAGCTATGGGAGATCTTAAGGAGGAAAATCAACTGGATGTGGTCACCAATTGAATATGGGGGGTGAAGGAGCATTCAGAAATCCCAGGTGTTTAATGAGAAGGATTGCATAGTGTGGTCTCCTTGAAGGAGACCAAGTCTTTAGGAGAAGATGAATTAAGCTGAAGGCATGTTGAATAGCAATGTGCGTGAGATACCCAGGGTAATTATTTTGTAGACCTTGAATTGCAGGACTCTGGTGCTCAGGAAATGGGTGGAGGCTGGAGGTACACATTTGGGAGTTACCAACACCGAAGTGGCAAGTCGCTTCATGGGAGTAATTGCCCAGCAAGCATTTGGAGGGTGAAAAGAGAAAAGTACCAGTTTTGGAACTCTGCTGTGTGCAGAAATTTAAGGAGGGAGAAGAGTTATCACCAAAAGAAGCCAAGAAGGAATAGTCAGAGATATAGAAGGAGAACTAAGAGAAGGGAGGGGGAGAGGAGTTATGGGAAATGACAGAAGAATTGTAAGCCATAAAATTGTAAAATCAGGGTTTTAGTGACACATGGAAATGATTTTGTAGAAAGAAAAGTGGGGAGAGAAGAAGAGAGGGGGGAAGATTGAGAAGAGAGCGGGAACACAATAAAAAGTCATTGTTCTTTGTTGACTTTTTTCAATGAAAAATACAAACTGGACACTTGGCCTGAAGTGACAGTGACAGGAAAAGGCTGCATGAGTAAGAATAGACAGACAAAAAGCGACATTTTTTCATCTGAGTTTGGGACTTGATGTGCGTGAAAGAGGGTGTCAAACGATGAAGTCCACATCTAAGCCACACTAAGGAGCTTGAACTTTATCTCAAAGGAAACATCAAAGCATTTTAAGCAGGGAAGAGATAATTCCAGGGTGTGTTTTATAAAGAACATTCTGACAGCTATGCAGAGGAAGGTTGGACCAGAGCCAGCCTACCGAAGGAGACGAGTCAAGAGGTTGGTGAAATCCCAGCCAGAGAGGATGAGAACCTTCATGAGACCATGCCGAGTGGCCACCAACCCCATGACTGCTCGCAGAGATTCTCTTATCTGTCTTTGATAGAGTGTGGCTTGTCAGCGGACCTCAGGGGTCCTAATAATAGCCCTCAGTACCAGCAACCATTTGCCCAAGCTTGCTCAGAAGGTGCATGCACATTGTTGCCACTTTGTATGATTATCCTCAGCTTTCAGCAGGACAATGTTTCTGTCCACTTCACCATGGCCACAGCTTAGTCTTGAAGGATTGCAGTTCCAGCACTGCAATTACTTAGCTCAGCTCCAGAGGTGCATTCACATCTGAGCTCTGTGAATGTCACCCAGTGGAGGCCTGCAGTGCACAGCTTCTACACTTTACTCCATCCTTCGCATAGGAGAATTACTAACAGTAATCCTGCAGTCTTCCTCCTCTCATCATGGGTTCGAACAGTTGATCTATATTTTAAAGTAGTGATTCTCAACCGGGGGCAATTTCCCCCGTGTGGGGGACACTTAACATCTGGAGACATTTTGGTTGTCACAGCTGGAGAGAAAAGGGTGAGTTGCTGCTGGCATCTAATGGGTAGAAGCCAAGGATGTTGGTAAATATCCAAAGTGTACCAGAAAATTCCTCACTTGCCTCACTCCCCCAAACAAAGAATTGTCTGGTAATGTCAATAGCGCTGAGGTGGAGAGACTCTACTTTAAAAGCTGGGATATTCTTTGTTTTAAGGATAAGCATTTTTATTTCATAGATTAGCACAAAAATGCACCTCTCTGGTTATCTATTTTTAGCCATCTATGTATCTAACTGTAAAGTGAAATGAAGAATTGAACAAATTGTTTGGCTATGTCAATCCAAAATGTTAAAAGAATTTTTACTCTATAATTATTACTCTAATCCTTTTTTAAAATTTAGCAGTACAGAGCATGCTAATACATACTGAAAGTCTCAACTGTTGTTGCATCTTTAAACTATGAATAGTTAAAACAAAAATTGAAACATGCAGGTAGATTAGTTTATCAAAAAATATTAGTATTTTCAAGTGCTTGTAAATTTTCCTGCATATACTCAAACTCTGGTGAATCACAGAGGATAAATATTATCATTTCCCCCTGACTGGTTTAGGATCCAAAAAACAAATGCCCTAACCTTCCTATGTGTACGTTGAGATTTAGGCAACAGGTATGAGGTATTGACTATCTTTAGAAATGGCCATTATCCAACAGCTTCTCTCTAGAATATTAACTTCACTGTCTTTTATTTGCTGAGAAAAGAAATTGTATTTATGTTACAGTCCTCTCTTCTAGGACATTTCCAGGAAAGAACAAATTCTGGCAGAGTGCAATAGATCTATGCTTTTATAAGGCAGGAGACAATTCACACATCCCACAATTACTAAAAATGTGTTAGGTTTATATTAGAAAGATAATCTGTCTTTCTAGAAAAGCTTCACTAAATTTTTGCCACATTCTGATGTCCATTTTTTTCAAGCCATTATTTATGAGGTTAAAGACAAATCCAAACCAAACACTACATTTATCATAAACTAAAACTAAAATATATGTCAGCAAGGCAGATATTTAAGCATTCAGAAATTCAAGCAAATGGTTAAAAAGGGATTCCTGAAGGGGTTAGATTTTCTACACTGAAATAAGTCAACTCCTTAGAATTAGCATGGAAGCAAGGACACACAGGAACCCCAAAAAGATGGTCTGGCACAGAGTCCGAGCCCACTGTATTCTTCCTCTTGGCCATGTGCTGATCAGAACATTTTCAAATGACACCTGAATGTGTTTTAAAATGTCATCTCGGAATTTCTAGAAGGGCACTGTGGCACCATATTTTTCCTTCTGACTTTGAGTAGGATTACAGCAAGAGACAAAGTCCTAAAATGTACTAAAATTCAGTTCTTCTATGGTCAAAAACTTTTAAAACAAAGCAAAAATCCAACATGATTGTAGAGAAACCTGTTGCTGTTGTTTGTTTTGGAACATACCTCTAATCTTTCTTTGATTATATCACTTCAAAATCTGGGGAGTTTGGGCATTTAGACAATAGTTTGGTTTATTAAGTATCCTCTTCTCTGAGCTTCATTAATAATTCATACGTGTCTCTGCCACTGCATTTATCACATTGAATTTGAATTATCCCTTTATATGGCTGTCTCCCCAATAGGAACGGAGGACCTTGAACTAAGGATGTATTTATTCATTTTTATTCCCAATACCTAGTCCAATTGTAAAAATGAATGAATGGATAGATGGATGGATGGATGGATGGAATGGAATGGAGCACTGACAGAGTGCATTGAGAATAGGTTAAAGAGAGTATTGATGTGGGCCCAGGGACACTTATAGCATATACTATTAATGAATTTTCAGGAAAATAAAACCCTCAAAGCTCCAGGACAAAATATGTTTAGGAATTGTTGGGCTTGTTTTTTTATAAATTGAAGGACTGCTCAGAACCTGTAATTTGCCCCTGTGCATTGTGAAATTTTGAGAAGGAATGCAGAGCATAGCATTTCAGAAATTTATTTGACCTCAGGACACCCACTAACATTTCCAGAAATAGTATTCAGTGAAACATTGTTTGGACAATGCTGGTTTACATCCAGGGGACTTCAGTGCACTATCTTTAAAAGGGAGTTCAAAGCCATTGGTGAGGAAAAAAGGAAGAAAGCAGAAACTTCAGAGGCGAGGTTTTGAAAATGTAACTCTCAGAATGAGTAGTGTGGGTTTGTGAAAAAGGTAAATTTTATTGGAAAACTATGAAATGGGCTAAACCCAAGTTTCTAGGCAAGCAAAAAAATGGATGTATAAAAATTTAAAGAAGTAGAATTCCTAAGTTAAACTAGTGACAAGATACCCAATTGTACTTGCTTTTTTTCACCATTTTTACTTCTTCATAGTTTTATTGATATGAAAGTAGATTTAATTACTTTTTGTCTGACCTAATCAATGACCTAAATAAGGTACCTGTCTCCCAACCTCTACTTCTATGATATCTCTTAAGAGTCTTGGCCTCTGTCTTTCTACTCCAGTCTCTTGAAGTCCTTGTTGTCCTTCAAACATGCTGAGAAACCTCTCACTCTCAGGGGTACTTCTGTCATCTTTTCTCTACCAGGAAAACTGTTCCCTAAATATCACTCCTTTCTCTCCTCTTCCAAATAGTACCACCTAAAAGATTCCTTCTCTCTCTAAAATATCCTGCCACTACTCTCTCTTAATCTTATTTATTTTTCATTATAGTGCTTATCACTGCCTGAAATATTACCTACCTGTTTAGGGCTAGTTTCCCTTCACTGAAGTATAACCTTAATAAGGTAGTGGGTCAGATATTAAGTGTGGTGATAAACAAGATAGAGATAGTCCTTGCCTTCATGGAGCTTCCAGGCTTGGATGCATTTGGTCCCTCCTGTCCTCCACTCCCTGGACATACCAGTATTAACAGAGACACCTCAGAATCTTGGACAACATGAGAAAACCAAGGATGGTTGCAGTAATGGCGCATTTTGTACAAATTTGCCAGAGGTGTGAGAAAATCCTGGCTGTATAACTTTTCACAGAGAACGTTTTCATAATGTTATTGTGAATTAAATACACCTTTGTAAAAGGCGAAATGCTGTAGAATCACACATTATTATTACTAGTGTTTAACCAGCACTTACATTTCAGTTAAGCTTGTATTTCTGTGCCAAATTAATAAATTCATCTTTCGAATGAATAAATTGTCCCTGGGTGTAAATTGGGTCCATTCAGAAACACATTAGCAATTTCAGGCTCAACACCTTCTAGAATTCTAATGCTGGAAGGGACCTCAGAGATCACCTAGTGCAACCCCCTCATTTTTGTATTAGTGCTCACAGCACTAATTATCACAGTCTACTGCAACGAACAGTGGTCAAGAAGCATTGACAGACCCAGAGGAGTTCTCCACCAGCTTGGCCTCTAATTGGCAGTTGCAACTCAATCTTGGCATAAAAGAAGGATTTTTTCCCCCTTTTTCATAAACAGATAACCTCAGTCTACAAAAAGTCTTTCTTTCCATATGGAACAGTGAGACAGAAAGGACAAATTATGCATTAGAAATTAATTGAGCTTGTCTTTCTTTGCTGAATTACATTCTGTAGCTTGGAGAAAATAATCTGGATTGAACATTGTTCATTTAGCATTCTGAATTTTCTGATGTACATATCCTGATGTCAAAATTCACTGGACTACATGATCTAACTAAACATTCAAACAGAAAATAGTCAAATTAATAGTGGAATGATCACACTAGAGAAACATAAATGTGTCCTTTTATCAAGATACATTCCAAGAACCAGAGTGGCCTTCCTTGATGAACCACTCCAAAAATCAACTTGTGGAAGTGAGTGCTGGCATTTGTTAGTGACTCAAGACTTTAAGAAGTCTTTACTGTCCTTATAAGTCCACTAACAATTAAAAAAAATCCCCTGCTATAAATTACAACTGTGATTAAAGTGTCATTTTGCTTTTTTGTTGTTATTGTTGGAGGAGGAATAAGGAATGAATGTTATCCAAATTTTAATCATTTTTATTCTTCATCAAAATATTTTCATTAATTAAATTTAAGGCAACTGAAATATTCTTGTAGCCATAATCATTACTCAAACTTTATAGTTCTGACCTACATTTTTACATTGGTTTCAGAATTTTGCAAAATATTGGCAAGAGCAGGATTGATAAATTAAACATACAAAGAATACCAAATAATACTTTTTACTTGGATATAAACTTGATTATATTCTGGAGTTAATGTATATTTACATATACATAATTTATATATACTACACACTGAAGAAAAACTTTAAAAACTGTACAATATTTAAATGACATTTTAATCCTGCAATACGCAACATCTGGTTTAACTAACTCTTTTACATGTATTCACTCATCACTGGGATTCTGGACATAGGCTAAACTCTTTACCAAATGGATATTCAAGCAAGTTCCAGGGTTAAATATGTACAGGAATAACAGCACTTCAAGCATCCTACCAACATATGACTAATAACTCTAATCAATAAGCTGCCTTAGATATAGATCTGTGTTTTGTAATGAAAATGTAATCATAAAACTCACTAGAGTTTCTACCCGCCAAGCCAAGTTGCCATCAACAAACATGTTAATACCTGACAGCGTATTTCAGCACCTCCATGTCAGAAAGTAAGGACATGCCAATGTTGTTCAGAACTCAACGGATTCCACCTACTTAGGCATCTCCCAACTTGTAGGTTAAACATAATTTTTAAATTCTGATTGCTCAATAACTGATATTCATCTTTTAGGGATTGTGTTTCTTACTTAAGAGGCAAATAGAAATTTATAGTAAAAGTGGTTTTTAAAAAATGAAATGTTTCTAATAATTCCCAGTTTTTAATATCCTATGGCTTCTTTAACAAGAATGTTTTATGACAGAATTATTCTATTTCTTTCTCAAGTCTTGTGTTGTACTTTATCCTTTGTGTCAAGACACACATTTCCTATCATCTAGACTGCTTTCTACCTTTTATGATTTATTTTTATTCATTCATTCCACAAATATTTATTGAGTTTCTATTCTAGGGCAAGCAACACTGTGTTAGGTACTAAAAATACAAAAATGAATAAAACATAGTCCCTGCCCACTATGAACACACAGGGTAGACATTCATATAAATAGATACCTGTGATACATTTTTATAGATAATGTAATCAAATTATAAATGAAGACCATGGAAGCTCAGGTGAAGGGACAACTTATAGCAGCGCAAGAAAAGCCTGTAAAGGGGAGACATTAGTTCTAAATCTAGGGAAGAAGTAGGAATTTCTTAGGAAAAAAGAGAGAAAAGTTTATTGTAGGCACAGAGAACAGCATGACCAAGACGCAGAGTGGCTTGTGATAGGACATTCACGTTTAAGGAGTGGTGAGAAGTGGAGTGCTTGGACTAGAGAAGCCAGTTGGGAATAATAGGTGGGCAATATTTTAGAGAGTCTTATATAGGCCATGCCAAGGAAGTTGGACTTTGTCCTGATAAAATGAAACATTACATAGTATTAAAATACAAATTTAGATTTTTAAAATCATTTCCTGTGTTTTCACCTGTCAGTTAAAAACCGACATTTTGGTTGGCTTCACTTGCATTGCCTGTGCTTCCAAGAATTACTTTAACACCAGAATCGTGTGGTTGTGGAGAACAGTCTGAGCACAAGATTACAGCACAAGTGCACGAGGTTACTCTGAATGGCACTATGCAAGAGACGCACACAAAGCCCTGGTCATAGGTCCTCAAGAAGATTAATACCCAGAATGACTTTGGAGGATCAATTAGGGAACTTTACAACAAAGCCACAAAGCATATTTCTGCATGACTATGGCCAGACCTATACAGGAGGGGAAAAGGCAAATGGCTGAATGTTGATATTTACGGAACATTAAAAGGAAAAATTGTCTCCAAATATCCATCATCCATAATGGTATTAATGCCACTGGGAAGCATCGTTCCCTGAAATCCCTATTTAAGCACAAGCATCTTGCCTAGGAGTTATCACATGAGCATATTAGTGTGAACAGCCCCGGTCACCTAAAAGAAGCCGGTGTTCAATGACCAAGAGGTCTTGGTTTGAAGAAAAACATAATTTAGATGTGGGGTATTGCCTACCCTGCACAGGAGAGATTGGGTGGGATTAGGGAGAGGTATGGAAAGGCTTTGGCTTCCCCAGCCATAACGCTCGTATCTATCACCACTCTGAAGGTTTAGAAGCCTGACTCACTGAAAGTCATGGAAACTGAAGCGGGGTGGCAGGGTAGAAGCAAAACAAAGAAACAAAAACCACTTATAGCTGAAGAAGTCACAGGAGTCCATAGGGCATCAGGTGTTAGATTTGAGTGAATTCCTTTCCAGGTCTGAGACGACCCTCAGGCCTCCTTAGACTCTTGCCATTTGGTTTGGGCACCATCAGGCTTCCCTTTTGGCATCTTTTTGTTCTACTTGTCCCCCTACAGTGGCAGCCCCTTTCTTACATAAACCCAGTAATTTACCGCCCTGAATTCAGACTGACTTTGCAATTGCTTCCAACCCCAGTGTGCAAGAGGATTCTCAGTTCCTGGCAGGGTCTGAGAAGTCCCCAGGAAGCCTTTGTGATGTGCTGGCCACTGTCTCACTCATATCAGGAGCCAGCTTAAGTCTGAACGTCCCCAGGCCCCTGTGGTGGGTCTCAGCAGTGGTCCCTCTCATGTTGAGCTCTTCCTCCCCAATGCCAGCCCTCTCTGCTTAAGACAGAGTCCTCCTTTGTGCCTATGTCAAAGCTCCTTGTGCCCTTCTCACCCGGCAAGCTACTGGCTCGTATTTGAATACTGCCTCCTGTTCCAGTCACAGTCATGTACAATGCCCTGAGGCCTGAAGGTCTGGAACTCACTAAATGATCGAGCATGTGGTCCAGATGACTTCATCCCGAGTTGTGCGTGTGTGTCAGAGGACGGGTGGGGTTGAGTAGCAGTGTCCTGAAGTCCCGGTGATCCCTGTGTGTATTCACATACATGAACTATGGGTAAGGATAATCATTCTTATAAATCAAAAATATTTACTGAACACTTACTGTGCACCAAGCATGTATATGTGTTTTACATAATTTTAAAATTTTAGTTCTAAATGTCACTGCAATGCCCTGAGAGAAAGTAAGAAGCCAGTTCTCCACATTTGCAGAGCATTAGGCTAGATAATGACATTCTCCTAGAGCTCTTTTACTGGTTTCCTCAATAGACATCACCTCTCTGCATCTTGCTCCAAGTGGGAACATTGCCCCTCCCTCACGCACACACACACACATGTACACGTGTGTGCACGTGCACATATACATGCAGACATTTTCAATTTCCTCTGCATTGTGTTTCATCTGGGCTGTGGTCGTCGTCATAGCTCCCCCACAGGACCCCCATGTTGTTATCGTTCTAATGTTCACTTGTCAGAGTGAATAAGGACAACATATTTGCAGGTAAATCGGGGGTTTAAAAAGTGTATTCACAATACAACAAAAATGCACGTAAGACATGACGGGCTAGAGAGTGAAGCTTTTGAGCAATGTCATAAATAAGCATTTTCTTCAGCATTTTTCACTTAAAATAGCAAAGTCGGAACATAAAGACAAATTTCTTAAGCCTCCCAGAAAGCCCAGGATTTAAAGAAAGTGAAAGGAAGCATAGATCCCACCTGTGCCTTGACCCATTTTCTAAGATAACAAACCAAAGATCCTCTGTCTCCCCTACTCTGAAAAAAACCACCACGCTGTAAGGAATTCTTCATTGTTTCCACAACTTGTCAATACCCTAATTTCAATTTTCCCACGGAGAAGAAATTTCTGACTGGTAGGAAAGAACATAAAAAAGCTATCTGGATATAATTCTGCTAAATACCCATGATTTCATAATAAAGCACTCGATTTAAATAGCGGTTCTCCAGGGCACTGATTAGGGTATTTCCTCCTACAACTGAACAAATTCCCTTTCCTCTTTCAGAGATAAGTGCCAAATCATAGACTCAACAGCCTGCCTTTATAAATTCGAAATATTTCCAGAGTGACAGGACATCAAATCTGTAATATGCAATATTGCCAAACGAGTGTTTTGGGTTGTCTTCAGAGCCCAAATCATGTTTTAAATCAACATCAGCAAGCACATTACTAAAGATCTCTGAAGAGTTAAAAAGAGGGTATAATACCGCAGATAAAGTGGCATATTTTCCTTGCGTATATATTTAACTGTGTTTAAAAAGATTAACCACAGATTGAAAGCATTTGAGCTTTCCCAATTTTCTTTATTGGGAAGCAATTAAAATATTCTTTTTACCTTAAAGATAGTCTTCTATATGATAGGAATATTAAAGAATCTCATATATCATGATATGTTTAGATTTATCAATATTTGAGACTTCAAAAAGTTATTATTCTCAAAATATGTCATTTTTCTGATAAATGGCTATTTGAATGATCTGAAAGGTTTACATTTAGGTTCCACTTTATGGACGATTTTGATCTGCGATAATCGATGTCCACAAATCCAATATTCTCTTTGGATTATTTCCCTCTTTTTTATTCTTGTAAGTTTTAATACCTGGTGCCTACACCTTATGAAGTATAGCTTAAAGTATGTATCATTCGGGATGGGTTGCAATGAAATTGTAGTAACCAACAATCCCCAAATTGCAGAGTGGCTTACAATGAGAAAGGTTTTTTTTTTTTTTTTTTTCAGTCACGCTACACTTCCATCTAGAGTCAGCAGGGGGCTCTGTTCTACATTGTTCTCACTCAGGGGCCCAGACTGTCCAACCAAGACAATCTAAAATATTACAGATCATGGTAATAAACAGAGGGAACATGGTGAATCACACACTGGCTCTATCGAAAAGTATAAACCTTTTTGGATTCTACCAAAAAGCGACACACATGGCTTTTGTTCACATCCTGATGGCCAGAACAAGCAGGAACAAGAAGATTCCCAGCGCCCAAGGGGTGGAGCAAGGCAATGTTGCCATGTGCCTGGTGGAGACCTGGAAGCACCAATGAAGAGCATTAACGACCCACCTCCTGGTCCTGAAATATTTAGTTTATTCTCCTTCCTGCATGCAAAATAGGCTCACTCCGTTTCCAAGTGAGACAACCCCAAATTGCCATGCAGTCACAGCATCAAGCTCAAAGTGCAGGATCTGTGGGTGACAGGAAGGAACAGAAGTCTTTGCAAGAGGAGGTGATATGAAATAGCTGGGATGTCCAGGGCCAGTTATGCTCTCCACACACACAGGACCTGACAGGGCAACACAGACAGGATCACTGCCATATCCACTCGCATTCCAACAGCAGGATGGGGTACATGCAGCGGACACAGGGCTGGCTGTTGCAATCTAAACTCCCGCTACTCAAGTACTGTGAGGACTCCCTTGGATGAGTCACTGTTTCCACCTCCTGGGAGTAGCCGCCTTTGTCTTTTGTTCTCTGTGGGCCGTGGTTCTGCCCTCTGGGAGAGTCTTTCCTTGCCATTAATCTCCTGCATATCTGAAGTGGGTACCTGGGGAGTAGGCCCTCCCTGAGGATCCAGCTGCCCACTCAACCCACAATAATTGGATCCGTGGGTCATTTAAAGTTCCAAACAGTCAGTCTATTTTAATCCAAGCTGATGGTCCTTTTGGTAGCACAACTTCTTTAAGAAGATAGTTGGCTTCTTACATATTTGTTAATGAGCTCTATTTTCTAATAGTCACACCCACAGTCCTTTTTGAGACATAATTCTTCCATCCCTTGGCCTTCTCGCCTCTATGCCTTTCTCTCCCTACTTTTAATCTAATTCTGTTAAGCCCATCAAATTTTGATGGAAGAACCAGATACTTAGTCTCTTTTTTCAGAGCCATTTAGTTCAACTGAATGGATCTAATGAACACCACATCCTTAGTGATACCTTTAATCTGATACCCTTAATTCTTTCAGTGACTTCAACAATTGGTGTGATGATCATACCCCAAAATGATTTTTGTAAAAAGCCTACATTTTCATTGGACTTTGTTGCTATAAGGTTTCTTAGTTTTCCTTTTGCTGTTAAGGAATGAAAAACAGTTGCTACTTCAAACTCTAAATGTTCTTTAATTTATGCACTCCCTCTATTTCCTTTCACCTTATTGTAAATTTGCCATTTGTTTTCTGAGCTCATCCCTTTTTGGTAATATACCTTGCCAAATGTGACCCACAGCAAGTGACACAAACTAACAGTTTTCAATCTCTTCCTACCTTAGAGCTACAAATGTGTTAGGTACATAATCTGCTGCCCAAACTACTGCATGCAGTTTTTGAGACAATTTTACAAGGTTTCACTGTGTCATTGCATTGGTCATTGTACTTCTTGCCTTCAGTAATTGCTTCTTTGTTAGTCGCTACCTGAACACCAAGCCATCACCGTAAAATTCAGGGTTTTGTTCTCATAGTACTGCACTTCAGGTTTCCATTTGGCTGGGTTATGCCGTGGTAAGAAGCAATCCCAAAAATTTCAGTAGCTTAAAACAACAAAAGTTTATTTCTCACTCATTCCACATCTCCATCTTGGGTCCTCAGGAGGCTGTGCTGAACATTTCTCATCCAGACATCCAGGCTGTGGAGCCTCCACTATCTTCTGTATCACCAGTGCTCAGGGGAGCAGGAAGGGTATCAAGGATTGGCATTTAAAGTCTTCTGCCTCAAAGTGGCTCATATCCATTTGAAGCATTGTCCAAATAAAGCCACATTGTGGTGCCTAATTTCATATGGTGCAGGGAAATGTAAAATGCTTCCTAAGCAGTCCCTAAATGGTTGAATATTAACCTGCCCTTCTTCATCTCTGAGCATGTGCTCATGCTGTTTCCTCTTCCTGCAATGTGCTTTCCTCTCTCTCCTCTGCCTTGTGAAGTCCTAACTCAAAACACAGTTCACGTGCCCCCTATGCTATGAAACGTTCCTCAACAAGACACTGAGGAATAAACCATGCTCTGGTGTTCTTATGGAATGTTGATCTAGCATTTGCAAAATCACATTTTAATTACGTATTCATATGATTCCTCCACTAGCCTTTGGACTCTTTGAGGATATGATTTTATTAATTTTTCAGTTCTAAGCACCTATACAGTGCCAGGCACATGGTAGATGCTAAAGGAATTATTATGGAGTGAATTTATTTTTGAGAAATTGATTGTAAAATCCATGGTTGATGTTTTCTTTAGATTGAGATTTTAATTATACTTTTCGACATAACAGTTTTGAATGAAGGATTTGGTTATATAATTAATTTTTTTTAAATAGTCTTTTTCTTTCCTTTCTTTCATTCCATCTTCTATTATTATAGTCCAGGTTTTCAAAGTAACACACATGGGCCATTATGACAGCTTATTAGCTAACGTGCTTAGTTTACTTCTCAGCCATTCTACAGCTAAGATAATTACTTCCTAACATTAAAAAGTTATTTTGGCTGGACCATGCCTAAGAACACTCAGTGATTTCCTATCATTTGTCAGTTCTAACTTTTAAAATACTATGGAATTTGGAACCCGGTTTTTATCTCACAACCTATTTCTGGTTGTTGTCATCCCTTCTCTCTTAAACGTCCCCTTTCCTTCAGTCTCAAATGACTTCCCGCTGATTTCAGGATAAAGTCAAGGAAACTTTACATGTTTTCTAAGACCCTTCATGACCTGACTCATTTCCTTCTCTCAGTTCTCAGCTCTCATTTCTCCTTACCCAGTGCTCTACCTCCACACACTGCCACAGCCACATCTAATGTGTCTAAAATTTTTCAAATCTGTCACATCTCTCTCATTTCAAGAACTTTGATCACACTGCCTGAAACTCTCTTCCCCTGATTTTAATAGATTAAATTTTACTTATCCTTTGGGTATGTCTTTGTATGTTACTTCCATCACAGTGCAACCACTCCTGACTCTCCCTGGACTTGGTAACGGGTTCTTCTGTAATAGCATGCTGTCCTCCCGCATAACAGCACTTGCCACACGTCACTGTTCTCATCCACTTAATGGTCTAGGGCTGAGGGCTGGATCATATCTGTGTGTCTACAGTAATAATCACAATAGTTAATAGTAAGTACTTTTGTGTCAGACATTTTGATAGGAATTTTGCATATTGTTGCAGAAACTGACTAGTAGCTCTCCAATTCCTTTCCCTCTACCCCCTGAACACTCACTGGGCCACATTTCTTAGGCTCCTCTATAGTAAGATGTGACTCACACATTCTATTCAATGAGAGGTGAATGGAAGTGACAAGCTTCACTAGAACATCCAGTGTGTATATCCTCTCACACAAGATCACCCGTGCTCCTTCCGTTTCAGGGAAATCATTCTGTAGAAGGCTACCAGCCCAAGCAGAATACCCATTGACATCATAGGAACAGAAATAAACTTCAACCATATTAAGCCATTTTTGGCTAATTTCTTTTACCGCATCTACCATTCCTTCATCAATGCAAACACATGTTTTTAAATTATCTGCTATGAATATTATTATCATTACCACTTGGCAGATGATTAAACGCAGGTGAAGAGAGGTTAAGTAACTAGTCCAAGGTAACACAGCTGGTAAGTGGTGGAGCCTAGATTCAAACTCAGACAGGCTGACCTCAGAGCCCAGATTTTAATAATAGTGCCCTCCTCTCTCTTACATAATAAAATAACGACAAAAAATCCAAACAGAAACATGTTTTAAAGTTACAGTAATTGGAAGAGTGAAAGAAAACAAAGATTAGTAGACAAGAATCATGAAGCCCAGAATCAGAGTCCTATGTTTTTAACCATTTAGCACATAACGGTAGCATTTCAAATTAGGAGAGAAAGCTATGCAGTCCATATTTTATGTCTATATATATTATCTGTGCATTAAAACATTAAATATAAAAAAATTAAATCACAGTAAAATCATAATAAAATGGAGGATAGTATTCAGAATTTATTATTATAACTTCTAACATAACATGCAATACTTAGAAAATGTTCAGCAAATGTGCTGACAGGATTAATGAATCTGACTTTAAGACTGCAACCGTTTGACTCCATGACTTCATTCCATACTTGTTTCAGAATATATGCTTTGGGACATATTTTGGGCATCTATAGAGGGAAAAACATCTCTAATAGGGATATAGTTTTCAGGTTCAATGAAATTTGATGTTAGAGGGGATATTTTAGTTTAACTGAGAAATATTAAACAGTCTTACTGAAGATTATAAATTGGAAAAAAAAATCTTTGGGTATAAGCCATTAAAACTGGAACCTTATATTTCTCCCATCCAAGTACTAACCAGGCCTGACCCTGCTTAGCTTCCAAGATCAGACGAGATCAGGCGTGTTCAGGGTGTTATGGCCACAGAATGGAACCTTATATTGCTAAGGACAGAGATCTGTTCATTTCATACCCACGTTAGTTTTATTTTGAGGACGTTTACTGCTACATAAGTTGAGGCATTTGGTCAATATAATGAACATCAAATAAAGTTTCATGTATTATGGTTCATGAGTTAATATTTCAAAATGATATTCTGTTTATTTAACCCCTAAACCCCTCAAAATCAAACCTCAGAAAATTCACTTAAAGTTGGAAAAACAACAAAAGCATACTTATCCACAGGATGGGAAACTGTCACCAAATACTCAAACTCAGAAAATTTCTAGTGACCATGGATCTTTGATGAAGAAGGTTCAGGGATTTAGGTCACTATTAATGTTTTTAATATGAAAATTATAACTTTTCTAACGTGTCAATTTTTATTTTAATTAAAGAAATTCCATGAGAATGCTTGAAACATTTCTGTGATTTTTTTTTCAGCCCTAATATCTAATTGTTTAAGCAGCATCGGGGAAGTAAAGATTCACCACTCTTCCCATGCAGTGGTGAGGTCCATGTGCTCTCTCCTTGAATCTTGGCTGTTTGACTGACTCTCCAGTAGAATTCAGCAGAAGTGATGCTGTGAAACTTTGGAGGCCAGGACTTAACGAATCTGCAGCTTCTGGCTTTGCCTTCTTAGAATGCTGCTGCTTGAAAGCAAGTGACCATGCAAAAGTGGCACTTTATGCTGTTGGCCATGTCTTCTAGTATTCATGCCTTTTTGAGTTCCCTTTGCTAAAATCTGGGCTGGGCCTGTGACTTGCTCTTGACTGATAGAGGGCTGCTGGGGTGATGCTGTGGAACTTTGAAGCCAGGTCATAGGAAACCTAACAACTTCTTGTCTGGACCTTTTGGAACATTCATTCTTGGAATGCTCCCTCTCAGCACCCAGCTGCCATGGTAGGGAAGCCAGCATCCCATGGAGAGGCCACGTGAAGGTGCTGTAGTGACAGTTATGACTGTGCTCCCAGCAATGACCACTATCAACTGCCTGTCTGAGGCCTGAGATTTGGGGCATCTGGCTAGCTCAATCCAGCTTCAGAGTGACTACACTCCAGTTGATACCTAACAGCAACCATAGGAAATACCTCAACACCATGAGAAATAATAAATTATTATCTTGTTACACATCAATGGGTAGCTAGAGCAAAGTCAGCCAACTCTGAGAACTTCATTTGGTGAGGAAGCTGAACAGAGAAGGAAGCCACGCTCAGGAACATGGAGAACCAGATATGTGAGTGAAACCTTTTTGGACTGGTCAGCCCAGCTTAGTCACCAGTAAACACAAATGAGTACATGACCCCAGCTGAACCACATAGAGCAGAGGAATTGTCCCTCTGAGCCCTGACTGTGTTCCTGACACCCAGAATAATGAGCAAATGAAAGGTTGTTACTTTAAATCACCATGTTTTGGAGTAATTTGTAATGTAGCATGAGATAAACAAACTACAGGGTATTTGGGGTGTCTGTCTATCTGCCACTAGATCTTTTTAGACTGTGCTTAAATATGTATATATATTTAGAGGGGCAGTGGACAGAAGTTTGAGGGTGGTTTCGGATAAATTGCTCAGTGAATTGGGAAGAAATTAGGTTATTTAAATATTTATGGCCAAAGTGTTGAGTAGGAACAGTGATGGAAACGGGCAGAGGAGGATCCTCAGCTGCTCCTGTATTTGTGGAAGACACAAGGCAGAAGGTTCTACAGAAGGATCAGGACTCTGGTTGCTTGAGCCCTCTGGATAGCTACCCACTGCACATATAGCAGTGCACTTGTGGGCTGCTTCTCTCTCCCACCCCCCCTCCTTTGACACATTTCTTTCTTCACTTCTATATGTCCCCATAAACATAGAGCATGTTCTCCCTCCTCACTATGGTATGGAGTATCGTATGATCACCAACACTTGAGTCATTAGGAGAAAACCAAAGAGCACAACCAATGCATGAGTCTACCCATGACTGACAATCCTCTCCCTGGCTGCCTTTTTCCTCCAGCCACTTCTCCAGATAGACAACAAGCTCAGTGGGTGCTGCAGGGGTCACGGCATTGGCTCACTCACAGTCCCCTGCACTACAGCCATCAGCAGTTTGTGTGTACAGCAGGGAAACAAGTTGATGATATTAGCTGCTCCCCAAAGACATGCATCTGAGTCTCCATATCGTTAACTTGGTTTGAAACCCACTACTTTCCAGAAATCTCCAGCCCCAGAGATTAGTTATTTATTTATGGACAGAATACACCTGGACCCAGAAATCCTGGTTGTAATTTGATCTGAGCCATTGTTAATTGAACAGTGTAATTGTGACGGATAACAGAGCAGCTGTCACTGCATTGTGAAGGATGATGGCATGACCGCCCCAAAGGAGCTGCTATATTTGCTGAGAGTGTTACCCTCCCAGAGCATGGACACTGTCCCCTCAGATTCAACCATCAGAGCAAGGGTGCTTTTTATCCTAGGATGTTTGCCTGTCCCCATCCATGCTCAGGTTGGCTCTGCAGAGCATGGCCTGAAATTTTTTTATTTCCTCTAATAAAAAAAGAAAATCTAAAGTATGCAAATGTTTGGCCCAGAGGAAGAGGTGGCACTTTGATCTTCCAGAAAGTAAAAGAAGTAGTGATAAGGACTGCTAGTCTGGATTTAATTTTAACCTACAAGGAAAGACATGTTGGTGGGCTCTGAATAACAGGGAACTTAGAAGGAAGAAGTGATCTCATCTTAGAATTGCTAATTATCAAATACAAATATAATGAGTATATCAGACTCCGATGCAGGCTTTATAAAAGCAGATTTTAAAAGGTTCCAAGAAAATATATAAAATGTATGTCTCAGTTGGCTAAAGTAATGGGACATGGAAATCTTAAAATAGGCAAACCTGGAGCAAAGGAACAGGAAAGGACATGACAGTGCCACAACTGCAAATGTTTTCACTGAGGAAAAAATCTGGAGGAGCCTAGAGTGGGCGACGATATAAAAAGAAGTCAACGTGGCTGCACAGGAAACTTTCGACCCATTCAGATTTTAAAACACCACACATGGAAGATGGAAGAAAGAATGTATGGCCTAAGACAAGTGCAAATGAGTGTCAAACTCAGCAGATATAATGACAAGGAAGTTAATGATTCAGGGTAAATTAAGACTTGTAGAAAATGCTTGTAACAGTGAAATCACCTCTGGATGAAGGATAGGGAAGAAATAGACTTGTGGCTTAGGAAGGGCCATTAACAAATGACAGAGAACAAAGTAACAGTAACAGGACCAATAAACAGATCCTCTGCTTCAATAGTTTCTTTATGTAAAAAGGAAATCCAAATATTTAAAAGCCAACTGTATTTAAATAAAATTGGTATCTGAAATGGGTAAACAGCTCAGACAGATCAGTCTGAAACTGTTCCCTTGTCTGAGCCCAGGCAAATTGCTCTCCAGAGTCCTGCACAAGGACAGAAACGCAGACAATCTGAGGATGAAGCGGCCAATAAGGAAGGCCACTACTTAAGTGTGCTCCATAGACTAGCAGCACGAACGTCACCTGGGACCTTGATGAAAATACAGATTCACAGGCTTCACCTCAAACCTGCAGAATCTGCATTTTAACCAGATAGCCTGTGATCCACACACACATTAAAGTTGGGAAAGCTCCATTCTAAAAAAAATAGGGCTAAGTAAGTAACTTGATTTTCAACACAGGCCAATTCTGTACCCTAAAGCATGATGAGTGTGACACTAATCTCAGCAGAACTTGAGGGAGAATTATTCAGGAGATGGTTTATGTACACATTGAAGGGTTGTGATAATCTCTAGGCCTGGGAGAGCTTCACTAGAAACAAAGCATACAGACTAAAACCCTTTGTAAAGTTAAAATTAGGGTGGTGTATCAGAATGTCAAATACTTTTGTTTGTATGAGAAAGTTCAGCATAAGCCTTAAGAACTCTGGAGCCAGGCTCCTGGATTCAGATGCTAATTTTCCTACTTACTGTGTCACCTAAGCCAATTGCTTAACTTCTCTGTGTCTCAGTCTCCTCATATGTAAAAAGGGATAAACAATGGTGCTTGTCTCATAGCTTATGGTGGAGATGAAAAAAATTGATAAAAGTAAAGCACTTCTAAATGCATATGGAACCTGGGTTGGATCTTGGAACAGAAATAGAATATTGGGAAAAACTGGTAAATTCTAAATAAAACCTGTAGTTTTAGTTAATAGGAATACATCAATGTTATTTTCTTCATTTTGATAAATGTACATGGTTATGTAGGATGTTAGCACTGGGGGTAACTGGGCGAAGGGTATATAGAACTCTCTGTATTATCTTTGCATCTTTCCTATAAACTTAACATTTTCCCAAAATAAAGTTTATTTTTTAAAAAAGTAACATAGTGCCTAATGTATAATAAACACTCTATAAAGGAGAGCCTAATTATGCCTAACACGTAATAGTGCCTAACATATAAAAGTGCCTCACATATAATAAACACTCAATAAACGTGAGCTATTATAATTGTTTTAAAAGTTTGTTTATTTATAGTCAGTATGTAAAAATCTAAGGAGCCTAATAGAGGCATAGTAATCCTGATTCAGCAATATATCTCAGAGGAAGATTTAGAAGATATAATTATCAAGTTTTGAGACAACACAAAACTGGGAGAAAGCTGATATATTTAACACTTGAATTCAGTAGGTTTCTTTTAAACAAAAGACACCAACTTCAGCACTGGTGTGGCTTATAAGATGTAATGAGGCACAGATTGACAGGCCTTGGGAAGTGAGGCTCAGGGAAACTGGACGTCTAAGTAGCAGGAACGAACGGGCAGTCTCATCAACATGCAGCTCAAGGAGGTATAAGCCATAGTCATTCTCACCTTTGGGTCCCTCCAGGACTGCTATTCCAAGGAGCAAGAACAAAGCATTAGCCTAGCCTGGGTCATATGTCCCCTGTGGAGTCCAGCTCATGAAGAGAGAAGGGAGAAGGGAGGGATCACAAGAAGGAAGGGGACAGACACCAGGCCGGCAAAAGGAACAGAGATCCAGAAAAGAATACAGTTATGACAAGATCTTAATGAGCTAGAGAAGGATTCTAATGATGTAAAGTCTAGTTTACAGGTTGTTTCATAAAGGGGAAAATGAAGCTGAGGCTGTAACTATCTACAAACACAGTGTGATTCGACCTGCCACTTACCTGCCCAAACATCTCGCTATGAGGAGGGTAGAGAGTAACCACAGGAGACAAAGGTCCTCCTGAACCCAGCCCTGATGAGAAGGCCTCTGAGTCTTCTTTGGGTTTCGTATTTTAGTGGGATGTTTTCTATCTGAAATAAATAAAATAAATAATATAATGTTCCTGGCAGTACTATTACTGGGTTCAGTGGTCTCCAAAGTAAGATATATACATTCCAGGAAGGAGCAAAATAATACTTGTGGAGGAGGTAAAATATTAGAACTGCTGTTAATATTTGTGTTTTATAGAGAGAAAGAAATCCATCAAACTTAAGTGATACTTATTCTATAGATTGCCACTGGTATGCTCCCTGTGACCAGAAGTTGGATGGTCACAGGACACATACCACCTGCCATACATGGGGTTAGAGCAAGAATTCCACCCTGGCACCCACACTCTCCTGTGCACAGTGGGTTGTGACATACTTCAACTTAAATGGGCCCAGTTAAGTGGGTTTGAGAAGTAACTGGAGAAGACTCTCTCAATGAGGCACCAGGTCAAAAGTATTAATAAAACTAATGATAGTAGAACAAGGACACCAAACAAAATGGTAGAACTTGTACTTTTGTTCCCTACACAAAATTCCTCATTAGCCCCATGAAGAGATAATATTAATAGCAATAGCAATCTAAATACATCTGCAAGAAGCTGGCCGACAGATTCAAAATTGTCAAGACTATCTGATATAGATTTATGCTGATAACATTGAATGGTAAAACTTGTCCTAAATCAGCGGTTCTTAAAAGGGGATGACTTTGCAACTGAGGGGACATTTGGAATATGTGGAATGTCTTAGAGACATTTTTGGTTGTTAAAACTGGGAGATGGTACTGTCATGTAGTGGGGAGAGGCCAAGGATATGGTTAAACCTCCTATGACATACAGGGCAGCCCCCCACAACAAGGAATTCTGGCCCTAAATCAATATTGCCAGGGTTGAGAAACCCTGAACTAAATGTATATTGTGCCCTGAGATATTAGCAAGTACTAGAGTTGTGCATATACAATTTATAAAATAACATATAAAGTTATATATATATTTACATGTAGCAATATATACTCAAAATATTTTTATGATAGGGGATTGTAAATTTTAAAAAGCACCATCAGAATAGGATATAATAGATGCTTGATAAAGGTTGATGTTTGCCTTTGTTTAAAGGCAGGTTAAAGTTTTTGAAACCATATCACAGAAATTATTGAAGGATCTATGATTGTGGAGTATAAAACAGAAGATGAAGGAACATGTTAGCTGTCTTCAAAAATCCAAAAGAATATTTTGTAGAAGAAAGATTTGTCTTAGTGGTGTATCTCCGGAGAGTCAGAACTAAGATCATTGGAATCAAACACCAGAAGGACTGTTTTGATACAACAGAAGGAAGATTTTTCTAACAATTTTAGTGGCCAGGCGATGAAATGAGTTGATGCACTACAGGCTGTTTGCACTTGGGATGGAACATTGACCAAGATGAGCTATGTGGGCCTCAGCTCAACACAATTCTGTGAACTTGTTATTAAAAAACGTGAACAGCTTTTCAAGCAGCTTATGCTGTACTCCAGTGGGCCACACTATGTGTTTAAAGTAGAGGTTGCGAACTTGTGATCCTTAGAAGTGTGTTTTGTTTTCAAAAATGATGTTTAAAAACATTTTAAAATAATAGTAAAAATTTATTTTATTTATTTTATTATTATTTTTTTAATTCAGGATATTATAGGGATACAAACATTTTGGTTACATGAAATGTGTTTGCCTCGCCCAAGCCAGGGCTACAAGCATGTTCTTCCCCCATATAGTGTGCCCCGTTTCCGTTAGCTGTGGGTTTATCCCTCCGCCCTCTCCAACCCCCACCCCCAACTCCCCCACCTGACTGGCACCCAGTGAATATTACTACCATGTGAGCACCTTAGTGTTGATAAAAGCAAGAGAGTTCACATACGCAATCCAGGTTTTAGGTTTCTCTTGCAATATGAAAAAGATATGGCAATATCAGGTCCATGGTCCTACCTAGCAACAAGAAGCTAGGATTGTCTACTTTCCTAACTTCTATGACCTGCCTTAACCCTAGAGTACTTTAGTAGTGGTTAAGAAAGTTGACGCTAGAGCCATAATACTTGGCTGCAAATCTCTCCACCGTCATTTACTAGTGGTATAAGCTTTGGAAAATTATTTAACTTCTCTTTAATGTTCTCATCTGGAATATGGAGATAATGATAATACCAGCGTCATAGGGGCAAATAGAGATTAACTGAATTCATGACATATGAAGCCCTTGGAACAGTTCCTGGCACATAACAAGTACTCAGTAAGTGTCACTATTGTTTAAATTTGTGGCCCCTGGTGGAAAGGCTGCCTGCTTGCACAAATTCTCAGCAGAATGTTTGATTAGTACAGTTCCACTGACCTGACATTATCATTTTAATGGATGTCATGCTAGAAACACAAGTCGTATTTCCACTCAGAATTTGAAACAATCATCTAGACCATTTTTGGATGTCAGCTCCTACGACTACATGAAGTAATTAAAATGAAATAAGGATGTGGTTGAGGAGATGGGAAAGGACTATTTTCTCTGTGTTATGTGACTTTGATAACTTCATGCCAGAAGTTCACAGCGGAAACATGAATCTACAAAAGTGCAACCTTGGGGGAACAATAGGCACTATCAGTATAGTTCAGCACAATAACAATAACACTGAAGTCTAGTGGAAGAGAACTCAAAAGAGAAATTTAGAGTAGATGGAAAGGATAATGCTCAAAGACGTCTATTTAAGCACCAAAGGATAACTTTAGTTGCCAGGTACCACTAACCCACCATTTCATCATCTAGGGTATTCCAATGAGTTGATCTCAAATGATGCTTAATTCAAAATTCCATTGTCATCTTGTGTAACTGAAATTAAAGATTTTTTTTTTAATATTTGAGTGTGAGTCATTTTTTTTGAAGTTTTGTGGAAAAAATTGAAAATTGGTAGTCCATTAGCAAATATATTGGATTTAATGAATTTTTACACAGTAAACAAAAACTGGCTTTGATATTGGTTATATAACCTTCTCATTTCTGGATCAGGCTGCCATACACAGCTTTCGACATTGGTTGCTATTCAGAGCAAAACCACAAAGCCTAGAAATTGCAGGTTCGTTCATTCCCCAGTGCTTAACAATCTCCCGAGGAAGGCAGATACATTTTCCAAGATAGTAGTTTCATCAAAGAACAACCAATAATGACAGATAAAGAGCTGCCTGTTGGCTTGAGTTTATGTCTGTTTCAAGGATTTACTGAATACAAATAGAACACAGCTTCTGTTGGAGAAGAAGCCCTTGCGGTCGGTTATTGCCTTGTATCATTATACTTTACCACCAATTGGCTTGCCCTACAGTTTCTAATATACCAAAGCAGGGGAAAAATAATAATTACATATTTTTTAAAAATAAAAAGAAGTAGGATTTTAAAGTATGTACTCATTTAGTTAATAATGAAAAAGATTTGTGTGTATGATGAGTGATTTCTGTTTCACTACTGTAGAGGGGCACATTGTACAAGTGGGAGGTGGAAGGAAGGTACCCGGAATTATATTCTAGTAAAGGGAGTCTGAAACCCCACTTGGCTTTGTATAAGCATTTTTTAATGAATCATCTTGTTCACATACCCTTTGAACTACACAATTAAGCTTTCCATTTCACCTTGCCTTACATTTTCCTCTAATCATTTGTAATACATTGGTTTTGTCTCCCAAACTATAACATACACTTCACAAGTTCATGGACCTTCCTAATATTTCTCTTATTCCCCCATGTTGTTCCTAAGAGAGAACTGGGCACATATCATAGGTTCAAAAATACACATTGATTGATTGAGTGGCACAGATTGTGGATGCAGAAAGTTACAGGCAGAACGAGGAGGGCTTCTACAGCTGCCAACAGAAGCTGAGTTTTCAAAGGGCGAAATGGTGACACGTGTAAAAAGCGACTTAAGTGAAGGGAAAAATAAAACTCTGGGGAGGTAGCTTGTTCTAACTCTCTGCTGAGACAGGAGCTTCAAAACAGAAATGGACAATTTTGAATGATGAGGAGAAATCTTTGGCCATTCCTATGACATGATGGATTAGGGGGATGTAGGGCCAGATTAAGTATCTCAGTTCCTTGAAATTTTTATATACAGATTTCTTCCTCATTTTTAACTGTTTCTAATCACCATGATTGTTGGTCTAATAAAGACTTAGTTAAAAATAAACATGGGGTATCTGGTTGCCTTATTTACTGGCATTAATCATGAGAAATATGTTTACTTCCTTCTGGGACCAGTTCTCTCATCCTCATTTGCTTGTGGATCCATGAAAGATATTGGGGAATTTACTTGGAAATTAGCATCCTGTAAGAACTTTAACCTGATATCTTAATGTGATAGTCAAATGTCTGGGCTGAGGTCATAAACACAGCCATGAGGTAGCAATGGTGCCCTCAGCACTTTTTCTGAAGTTGTCCAAGAGAGTGAATGTCATGCCCACTGTTCCATGACTTTTATAAAAGCTATGATGATTTTTATGTAAATACCAGCATCTTTGACATGTACAATTAATCTGCCTATGAGCTGACATGCTGCCTCTCCTACCACAGATGAGTGATGGATTTTGATTATAGCAGGGCATACTCAGTCCCTCCTGTGTTTTTGGTAACTTTTATAAAATCAATGCATCACTGAAGTCCTTCCTAGAAAATTTAAATTAATGGAAGCAACCACCATGTGAGTCACTACATCTATAAATTTTTATAGGGCAGGTCACCAGACATATCTCCTCTACTTTTCTATTTATTACAAAAGAGAAAAGATGATAACTTAACATTTGTTGAACAACTCTTATGGGCCAAGCTCTGCAAAGAGCCTTGTCATCTTTGATTCTTCAAAGACTCTGAGTGAAGTATGGTTATTCTCATTTATACAAGAGAAGACTGAAGCACAGAGCCATTGGGTAACTTGCTCTAGGTACACACAGCTAATGGGTAAGAGTTGGGATTTGAATCCAGATCTATCTTAAAGCATAGCCCATAATGTTTATCTTTTTTCTTTGTCTCCCATTAAAAATTAAGATTTTTCAATCTTCTGCAATTCTGCCACCTTAATTACATCATATTTGTAGAGCTAACATTTATTGAATATTGACTATATTTCACAGCTTCACATACTGTTTGAAATTTATTCTCCTTTTGGATCCTCATGACAATCCTGCAAAGTAGGTATAATTATCACTCCTATATTATAAACGTGGAAACTGAAGCACAGAATTGCTATCTAAATTACTCAAGGTTACGTGACTATTAAGTAACAAAGCAGGATTTGCACCCAGGGATGTGACTCCAGAGTCTGTCCTTATAGTCACCATCCTCAACTGATGTACTCTGTATACTGTACCATGTTAAACATAAGCACAGTCATAGCTTTGACCTTGAAGTGTGCCATTTAGTACATTGATATGTAATTACCTAACAGGGACTCAAAATAGAGTTTCTCTGGGTGTCTCGCTTCAAAATGGTTTATGTACTAGCTGAATCAGACTGAATAAATAACATTTTACTGTGCTATGAGTTTTACATGTTTAAGAGTCAATTTTTCCTATGTAATAACATTGTATCTCTGACAGACCAATTCTATCTATTCTATTAAAAACACAGGCAATTCTTCAATAAAAATATAATTTATGTGATGTTTGCCCACCAAATTATCTGTTCTGTTCAATATAAATTAATTACAGATGGTGTACGGGTCAAAGGGGGTTACAATATATTCAAGCATTCACATTATTTCAAATAGAGGACTCAAAGTAACATCTCAGAATTGCTTTGAATTTTTTTAATAAAATAAAATAAATAGGCATCTTCCTTGCCTTTGAAGATCCCTTTGCTAATCTCAGATTGCCATCTGAAATTTTAATTAGTGATTTAAAATGTGCTTACATAAAGAACCTTGTCCAAGTTGTCTGTTTCTGCCAAATTAAACTATTAAACTAAGTAACCTAATTAAAATCCTTTTAGCTTTTAATCAATATTTTATTTACATCCATATTTCCCAGGAAGCTTGATGAGGTTTTTGGATGCGATAGTTCTTTCTGCCCCATTTGTCAAAGGTTGTTTTTAAGGAGTAAGTTCTCCCCTCCAAGGCCATGGAGTCAGCAAGAAGCAGTGGAGGACACCTTGGGTACATGCCTTTCTGTCCTCTACCAGCCCAGGAGTTTGGGGTTGCTGTGAGCTAGGCTGACACCACGGCACTCTTGCCCGGGCAACAGAGTGAGACTCTGTCTCAAAAAAAACCTCTTGGGCTCAAACAATCCTCCTACCTCAGCCTCCCAAGTAGCTGGGACTACAGGCATGCGCCACCATGCCCGGCTAATTTTTTCTATATATTTTTAGTTGTCCGGTTAATTTCTTTCTATTTTTTTTTAGTAGAGACGGGGTCTTGCTCTTGCTCAGGATGGTCTTGAACTCCTGACCTTGAGTGATCCTCCCGCCTCGGCCTCCCAGAGTGCTGGATTACAGGCGTGAGCCACTGCATCCCGACCAATTCATCAGTTTTAATCAGAATTCCCTTTGTGGTAGACAGAATAATCGTCCCCCGAAGATGTCCACATAATAATCCCTGGAACCTGTGCATATGCTATCTCACATGGTAAATGAGGCTTTGTAAGCATGAATAAATTAAGGATCTTGAGACAGGGAGATCACACTACATTAACCTGTTGGGCCTAAGGTAATCACATGGGTCCTTATACGAGGGTGACAGGAGAGTGACAGTCAGAGAAGGAGGGTCAGAGAGGGAGAGTGAGGGTCAGCAGAAGTCAGAGTGATGCCACTGCTGGGAGACCCCACAAGCCAAGGAATGCAGATGGTCTCTAGAAGATGGGAAAGCCAAGAAAGAGATTCTCCTCTAGAGCCCCCAGAAGGTATGCCACTATTCTAACCACTTGATTTTAGGACTTATGACTTCCAAAAGTATGAGACAATAAATTTGTGCTGTTTTAAGCCATTGAGTTTAGGGTAATTTATTATTTATTTCTGGTAATAGGAAACTAATGCATCTCACTCTCCTTTCAGTTCAGCCATGCTATATTCATACATGACTCATTAGGATTTTGGCCATATATGCGTACCACTTCTACCATTATCTTCTTCAGAAAAGGTAATCTACTTTGGAAAAACATATCCTCATTATAAGCACTAATATCTCTGGAATCAGGAGGTATTCTAATTTTTTTTTCTAATGCATATAAAATAAATATGATGATTAAGAAAAATATTTGTTCCTATACAAGAGAGGTATATAGTATGCAGCATGTCTGAAGTTTATGTGACTGACTATGTTGCTTTTCTTTCATGGAGCATTCATCCACTCAGTTCATGGAATGAACATGTTATTGAGTACTATGGACCAGGCGTGGGTGAACAAGAAAGATGAGACTTCTGCCTTCATAGAGCTTACATTCTAGTGCAGAACACAGATAATATGCATATTTTAAGAAGTTAATACTATAATTTCAGGTTCTAATAAAGGAAATAAAGTGCTGTGCTAGAGAACAACTGTGGAGTATGAGGTGGAGAAGGTCTGGGATGTGGGCTATGCTGGGATCTTGTTAAGATTCTTATAAAGATTCTTATAAAATGGATTTGAATTTTTTTCTGCCCAGTAATCTCGATGGATGCAATATCCTCCCCAGTGATTGAGAAATAAGTTCTGAAGATGAGAGCCAGGGCTAGAAGTCCCACAGATGATCTAAGATGTTTCCAGAGGCAGCAGCAGTTACATTAATACTTTAGGACTCAATGACTTTGAGACAGGGGTGCCTTGTATCTACTTTAGGGCAACACAAGTGTATCTTCACCAGAGAAGCAGCTCAGCACCACAGAAGCTTAAACAGAACCCGTGGGTCTACTTCCCTGGCCCTTCATGCCCTTCCTGGACCAGTTCTCTCTTCTCTGCACCCAGGGACATGCCTGAGAGCTGTCGGAGTGATCAACTTCCTAATCTTGAAACTGCCAATCCATAAAGGCGAATGGCACCAAATTTACATCAGCCTCAGGCTTGTCTTCAAGTTCACCCTTTCCCACCAAATGCTGTCTCTGACCAGCTGTTTTGGTGTGTAGGTGGGTGTTCTTTCTGCTTTACATAGCATGGTGATGTGTTTTACAGTGAAAATGTATTTGAGAGATCCAAACACAAAATTTTAAGAAATAAAGTTAAAATCCAGAGTCATCATGCAACTGGCTCCAAATCACATAAGTAGTCAGTGACAAATCTACGATTCAAATTTGGGGTTTCTAACTTATGTTGCAAGTCTAAACTACCGTATCAATCTTCATGCTGTGAACACGTAGCATGTGAGACAAATAGTAGTCTTAAAGTTTATTTACTAATGATATTTGAAATCATATAATATACTCTTAGATTTATTTTACTTTAATTATGGTATAAACATTTTTTCTGGTGACAATTTCCTACAATACATTCTATGATATTTTTGGCTGAGTTCTCTCTTTCTTAACTTAAGTGTACTTGATTGTCAAGAATTCATTATCTTCTCACTGTCCCTATGTCTGGGGTGATGTTATGACAAATGCTATGTAAATTCTTTTTGTTTCCCCTGCAACAGTTTTCAATGTCCTTATTACTCATATACTGGAAGAAAAAATAGCCATGTTTCAGAGCTATCCTCAAAGGCCACTTCTTGAAATTTCTCCTGCTGTAAATCACATTTCCTTTTTTAGTTTGGAATACAGCTTTAAACGTAGACCTTCCAAGAACAAATTGCAAGGGAGTCTTTTCTGGTTCGCTGCTCTCAGAAGCACTCTTAGAATTTTCCATGCATAATATCCTTCTTTAGCAGTTCCCAAAGATTGTTGGGAATCATTAGATAACAGCTATATCCATGTCCCATTCCTCATCCAACCACTGCAAGGTGACCACCAATACATTTTCTATCCCTTGTTCCGGTTTTTGGAAAACTTTTAAAACTTTTAAAATACAAACCATCCACTGTATTGACAGGAAAATGGAATACACAAAGGGAATCAAAGTGTTTTATATTCTTTGTATAGTGTCATGATCAAAATTAAACTACGGTACTCATTACCAACCCATTTCTGGTTGCTTGTACTTTGAGTTACCTTAGGAACAAAGAAGTATAGCACACATGCTGTTTCTCTCATTCCCTGTGCCAGGGAAGACATTGCTACCCAGTCACAGAACCCCATGGCCAAGATTTTATGTGTCCTCAGAATCTTTCTTAACACAGTCTCTAGACAACCACTACTCAACAATCACCCTATATATGTGAATCTCAAACCTACTGAGCAAATCTTTACTATAGCAATTTTGTCTGCCTTAAAAAAAGCACATGTAAGAAAACTTAAAACGAAATGAATAGGTGATTAATATTATATATTGTTATTATTGTTGTTTTTCCTTTCTTTCACCCATTGAAAAACTTTTGTTTTTGTTGTTATAACTGTTCCCCAGAAATCCGTCTTCTCTTAGTCTAAAAAACCTTTCAGAACCTTAGTATCCTCACTTGTAAAATAAATGAGTGAAGTGAGTGAAGTTTCTTGGTTCTAAAATTATGAGTTAATTATTTGCATCAAATGGCATTAACTAAGTAAACATTTAAATAGCCACAGAAAATTAGTACTTAAGTGTAAAGAGACATGGCACTGCCAATTTTTAAATTTCTCCAAAAGATATGTCTCTGAAATGATAGTATGTATTAAAAGCAATGAGAAAAATGTTTTCAGGTTATATAAGTATATATACCAACAACATATACATAGAATTAATGCATAATGCATCTTTCTCTCAGTAAAATGTGACATTTTTTAAATGGAATTAATGCCATGATGTAGCATGTTTGTGAATGTGACTTAGTCATTCAACCAACATCGACCCTTAATAAAAAACAAGCAAACAAACAAAACTGGAAAAAATTCGTGTCTTAAGAGGGCCTGAAAAAGGAAAATGTTTGAGTATTGGAGTGGGGATGTATGGGCATTCTTCCTAGAATTATGCCTGATTGGCAGTGAAAGGAATGCATTTCCATTGGGGAGTACAGTGAACATGATCCATTGACGTTTACAAATCTCAATTTGTAGAGAAGCTGTCATGCTGAGGGGAGGTGGAGATTAGATTGACCTTTCTCACTAGTTTCTTACATATGGGAAAAATTTTTTTTAATTACAAAAAAAAAAAAAAAATCCTCAGGATAGGCCAAGCCAGAGTCAGTACCATACAATACCCCTGTAAGTCCATCACCAATTGGAACTCAAAAGGAGAGAAAGTGTGATGATTAAACCACAAAGCCCGCAAGCAGAAATTAGCTTTAGAAATCTCCTACACAGCTCTGTTTGTGATAAGCTGGGTATTGCCCCAGGTTTTAAGTGAGCTTGAAAGAGAAATTGAACTATGTGAAATGAATGAGAATAAGCTTTTTCCTAGAGATAGAGTTTGGACACATCTCGCTTATGAAATAGTCATGTCACTCATTTTTCAAAGTATGTTTTTGCACTGACTTTATAGTAAATATTGGTGCTATCTCACTCAGAGAGAAATACACACTTAAGACACAAGCTGATTACATTTAATCCTGTAATAGTTTTTTATGATGCAAGTTTAGCTAAAAGTTTTACTCTTAGGGCTAGTGTGTCTCTAATTATTAACGGTAGATACTTAAGCTGTGGTGACATTTAGGGCTGTCCCAGTGTTTCAGTTCTGGCGGACGTACATCCCTTATGCCCTGTAACTTGCATCTGTCAATGTAACGTGGCAAAGAACATGAGCAGCAGTGAGGTGCTACCTCCTGGGCAGAAGTCTTGGTGAGTCCCTATGTGCTTATTCCTTTTTCCATGACACAGTGATGCTATAGATGTGGAGCTTCTGTCGTCCTGAGTCCCTAAGTGGGAGTGACATGGAACAGAGATGCTCTTAACCCAAGACAGCAATGTAGCATAAGTGGGAAATACATTTTTGTTATTTGAAGTCACTCAGATTTGAAGGTTGTGTGTTACTGCAGCACAGCACAGCCCCTTCTCACTGATATGCAGGCTTCCTCCAGCATTTGGCGCTGTAGCAGAATTGCACAGTGGAAAACCAATAATGGCAACTTAGCTGGAGAGAATATTGAATTGAAAAATCACTTAACTTTAACATAACCCTTTCTTGATACTCTATAGTCAGGTTAGTGTAAATCTCTCTGGTGACTTAAACTCTCTTTCCTAGTACTTTGTGGACACTCCCAAATCTTAGAAATGAATAAAGTGATCTAGAGTCCGGTGGGGGAAGAGAATCAGCGTAATGATTCAATGTGGGAGACTCAATGGAAGGAGGGATCAGGTTTCCTGGAATACATGTCAGGAAGAACTTAAGAGTTCGATAAAATGAGCTGTAAGGATTTCTCAGTCAGTTATGAGGTGTGAAAGTTCAGTAAGCTTGTATTTCTCTATATCCGGGATCTGTGACAAGGTTAAACTGTAAGACTGACAAAGATTCAAATTGTATGACCAAAGGGGCCACCACTAGGCACTCCTTCCTAATTATAAGGTCACAGTATGTGAATTCTTTACAAAGTCACTGCTGTGAAATTTCCCAGATATCTTGTCAACCCAATCCTAGTAGCCTCAAAAGCAGATGAACTCTGTTAAAATGACACTTTTGCAATGAGGCTCTACATTAGCTAATTATAATCTTATCATACTTATATTTATCAAAATTCCTATGTACTTAGGAAACATTGAATTCATTTTAGTCAGCCCTAGTAGTTATGTTAGAAGTATCAATCAATGCCTTCTCAGCTCTGGATGGTCTCCATTGTGTGCTTAATTCTAAATAGTCATCTTTTCCCCTTTTTTCCAACACCCACTGTTCTTTAATTGCTTTTTGGTTCATAAATTTGTCTTTGGTCTTTGGAGAAACTGCTTTCAAACTACATGTTTATACTCCTTTGCTCTAGAAATGTTTGTGGGGGTCTTTTCTACTTTTCCTCAGTCTAGAAGACAGTTGTGAAATCAAGAAAAAAAAGTTCATTATGTGACTAGAACACAGTGTCTGTAGGGCTACACATTTTCTCTTGCATCAGGTCTTCTAAATGAGACTCTATTATTCTGTATGACATTAATGCCTCTTTAGCAGGTGTGCCCATATTTTAAAGTATAAGTACGGAAACACAGGCAAAGGCATCTTGGGATATATTTCTAAATTATCCATACTTTTGATTTCCAACATCAGCTCAGAAATTCTACCTACTCCCCACATGAAAAATTCATGGTTCTCTTCCCTGAGCCCTATTGAAATTTCTTCATAACTCTATTTATCAACCATCACTATTGCATCATGCACATAAGTGGTTTGTAGTCCCACTAGATTGTGAGCTTATTAAAGCCAGTGAAAATATGGTTTTCTTTGTTTTCCAAGAACCTAGTACTGAGTTTGGCTCAGAAGACATGTTCAGTAACTAAATCCTGAGAGGAAGAACGAACGCATGAATGAATATTACATTTCCCCAACTATATTTTAAGTTTCTTAAGCATAAAAATGGTATGTTACATTTCATTGAATCTCTTCCTTAAATATTACTTAAGATTATCAAAATTGCTCCACAGAATATGAGGGAATAAGGAAAAAGCTCACATCTAGGGTTTTGTTATGTTGTACTTAGATTTAGGAAACTTAGTTACTCTTTTTCTTTGCAAATGGCTAAAAAAACCCCAATACTTTGTAGGAATCAGGGTTTTAGATATTAGAGTATCTGGAAGTAAATGAATTTGACTTCTGGGTCAGGTTTAAAAGAAATAGCCATAAAGTTCTTTGAGACATCTCCAATTGAGAGGTAATGTCAATGTTCCTTTCCCTGGTATCTGGGTGGGCTTAAGCCAACAGGGAGCATGGCAGAAGTGATCCTATGTAACTTCCAAGCCTAGGGCAGGGAAGGCCATGCTTCTGCCTTATTCACTGTAAAACCTGTACGTTGAAGGCTGAACTGCCCCATAAGAAGTCTAACTCATCTGAGACTGCCAGGCTGAAGAAGCCACGTGCAAAATCTTCAATAGACTGCCAGGTGACTCTCAGCAGGCAGGCGGTATCAGCTACAGTGTGAGTCAGCCAACCTGGGCAATCAAAAATTGAGACATCTGATGGCTGCAGCCCAAGCTAAAATCTTAAAACCTCTAATGAAAACTCCCTAGCTTCATCCTTCCCAGATACCTGACCCACAAACTTGTGAACAAAATAAAACAAAATTTAAAATATCAGTGGTTAAGCCACTAAATCTTGGGGTATTTATTATGTAGACATAGATACCAAAAATAGATTTCACTGGGCTTTTCTATTATTAATGAATTTTATTGGGCTACGAAATTAGCCTTAAGATACACTGGACATTCAGGGTTCAAACAATTCTTACCGGTTCAGGGGAGAAATCATAAGTAAAAATAAAATTTGTCAATATGGGAACAATACTATAAAGTAGGAAAACATTTAGGTGCAAACCTGAAAATCAGGATCTGTTGTTTACTTACAGTTACTTACAGTGTGCCTTACTCAAGTCACTCTAACCCTTTGGTCTCAGCCTGTTCATCTGCAATAAATAAATAAATAAACAAATAAAATTTAACCAGACTTTAAATGAATATTTGAACTAGATTGTGATAAGGTCCCTTACATACAATGACGTGCTGGTAAATGTTTACCAACCATTTTTCTGAGGGAAAAAAATTAGCCCTGATGTGTAGAATTTGCCAATTTCTGTGGTGTAAATACTCCCAACAGAGAATTTCAGGAGGATTTGGGAAGAGTTGAAGATGATGTGCTTTCGTGAGCCAGCACAAGCTGGCTTCAGCACATCACTATGATGTCTTTATTGCTATGATCCTTGCAAAAAAGATGACTAGTGAGAACATCATGAATTATTCCAATTCCCAGAATCTTGGCCTTTCTCTAAAGTTTTAGAATGTACTGTCTGTGCCATTCAGTGACATTTAACTGCATCTTGTCTTAGACATGTCTCACATTTATATCTTATTATTTTTAAAATTTTTTAAAAATTTGTAAAAAAAAAAGAAAGTCCAAAAAGATAACATAAAAATATTTTATAACTGTTTGATAGTTACATGTCTTATTTTTCAAGCTAGAACATTTTGTTACATCATGTGAGGGAAAGTTTTTCTATTGTGTCCCCCAGTATCTCTTCTGCATCCTTCCCTTCCTAAAGTAGAGGCCCATTTAACAGTTTTCAAGGTAAAAGTAGTGTTTAAATGTTCCCCCCACTTATTCCATTTCTGAACAAATTCAGCTTAATTAACATCTTCATTTATATCCACGGTTAGCAAGCAATAAGCCTAAATGGCTATTTTGCTTGTAAGGTGCTATGCCAAACAATATCTACCAGTTTTATTTACAGTTATTTTAAATTATGGATTTTAAATATAATAATAATTACAAGGGAAGAGGTTAAGAAAAAGGAATATTTTGTAGAGTTTTACCTTAAGATAAATTCTTCAGAAAATTATTTCATAATGTAGCCTACTTTCTTTCAGTACAAGTGATCAGACTGTAAAATACTGACAAGGCGGCAGATTTAAAGAATAATTCACTATTTTATTGTTTACAGGCACAAATGCCCAATCTGATTACAAAATATGCTCCAAACAGCTGTTAAAAGGTTCTTCGGTTCATTTTTATTTCTAAGAAGGGGAATATTAATATTGTTGAATGTTCAAATTATGCAAGTGACATTCATTGTAGAGCACGGTATTAATTACCAACTGAATCAATGAGAAGAACAAAAAGCAATTGTTTGATTCAAAATAAAAGGTTGGAGACATTTATATGTGTGTGGATATGTGTTTATTTTCGGTTGCTCTAATATCTTGCATCAAGACATAAAGTAGTATTTATCAAAATGAACTAGGTTTGTGGGAAATCAGTACAATTCAGCATTGTTTCCCAAATTGGAGCAATTTAGATAGAAATAAATTATAATAGTGCTTATCTCAGGCTTCTTAGCATGTGCCAAAGAGTGTTCATTAACTGTCCCCAAAGAGGATCAGGGGACTGAGAACCACTATATCTGGATGGAGGTGCACAGCTACAGCATCACCACAAATAGCACTGGTGGATAAGATCACATATTTTCAAGACCAACAAAACTTAAAAACATAAATCATTTCAGTTATGTGTGAATGCTCTAAAATGGAGAAAATAACTTCTCCTCTAATGGTTCCATTTATGCTGATTTCGAGTTTATGTGTTATTGTCATTATTATTTGCAGAAAAGAGAGAAAAAGTGAAACACCAGAAATCCTGTTCTGTGTCTAGGAAGTAGATGGAAAATCAGCAGCTGAATGAATAAATTCCAATTCTACAGGATAGTTCTGTAATTCCTAGACTGTATATCAAGTTACAAATAAATGCAATGTGATAATTCTACCAGTTAGTCAACTTTACCAAAAGGTAAATTTTTGGTGGCTTTTTTATTGTTGCTGTTTAACTATGTGATATTACTGCTCTAAGTAAACTTGAGGGCAGATCAATTGAATGTGTAAAGTTTGGACAACAAAGGACAAAAAAATAGGCTGAACAAAAATGAGCCAAGCCTAAAGGACCTGGGGGACAATAACAAAAGATCCAGCATCTGTATTATTGCAGTCAAGAGGGGCAGGAGGAAGAGAGTGGGGCTGGAATAGTATTAAACAAATAATGGCTGAGAACTTGCCAAATTTGGTGAAAGATAAAAACCTACAGATTAAAAAAACTGAGCAAAACTCATATTTTCAAAAGTGAGAAAGGCAAAGGGACCTAAATAGAACTGAAGTTTCTACACTTCAGTTGAGTGGTAAGATATTAGAGATCTCTCTTCTATCTATATTTGTATTTATACCTATATCTATATTAATAGGGTACCAGAGCAACAACTACAAAGGTTGTGCAAAAGATACACTCTTATATACTATAAAGAGATAGACTCAAGAACACTAAAAATAAATCAAGATGGAATCCCTCAAAATGTTCAAGAAATCCACAAGAAGGCAAGAAAAGTGAAACAGAGGAATAAGGAAAACAGAAGAGACAAATAGAAAACAAATAATAAAATGGCAAACTTAAGCTCTTACATAGCGATAAGTACCTTAAATGTAAAGGATCTAAACACAGTACTTAAAAGATGGAAATTACCAGAGCAGATAAAAAACATAACGAACTATATGGTATTATGATAAACTCATTTAAAGTTCAATGACATAGGAAGGTAAAAAGTACATGAATGGAAAAATATATATCCATATATATGCCATGTAAACATTTATTAAAAAACCCTAGCAGAAGTGGCTTTATTAATATGTGATTTAATGATAAAATAATCCATCCACCAGAAATACCTAGTGATTCTAATTTTGTGCACACCAAACAACAAAGCCTCAAAACACATGAAGCAAAAACTCAAACCTGAAAGAAGAAGTAGACAAATCCACAATTATAGTGGAGACTTCAACACACTTTTCAGCAATTGGTAAAACTAATAGACATAAAATCAGAAAGAATATAGAAATTATGGAAAACACAATCAACCAACAGGATGGAATTAACATACATAGAACACTGCAACCAACAACAGCAGAATACACACTTTTTTCAAACACCATGGAACATTCACCAAAATATAACACACCCTGGGCCATAAAACAAATGTCAAGAATTTAAATGAATTGGTGTCATGTTGAGTATGTTCTCTAATCATAATGTAATATTAATAATTAATAACAGAAAAGCAACAGTAAAATTTCTAAGCATGTGGAAACTAAACATCATATTTCTATTAACAAATAATCCATCCGTAGGTCAAAGAGAAAGTCTCAAAGAAAATAAAAAATACATTGGACTAAAAAATAAAAGGAAAATCGTGCTGGGAAGAAAATGTATTACACTAAATGATGACCTTAGAAATGAAGAAAAGTCTTAAATCAATAATGTAAGTTTCTTGGCCAGGCCCGGTGTCTCATGCACTCTAGGAGGCCAAGGAGGGAGAACTGCTTGACCTCAGGAGTTCAAAACCAACATGAGCAAGAGAGAGATCCCATCTCTACTAAAAATAGAAAAAATTAGCCAGGCTAGTGGCACATGCCTATAGTCTCAGCTGCTCAGGAGATTGAGGCAGGAGGACAACTTGATCCAAGGACTTTGAGGTTGCAGTGAGCTATGATGATACCATTGCACTCTAGTCGTTGTGACAGAGTAAGACTTCATCTCAAAAAAAAATAGTAATATTAATAATAATAATAATACAAATTTCTTGATGTTCCTACATCAGGAAACTAGAAAAAGAACAAAATAAACTGAAAGCAAGCAGGGAAAGGAAATAACAAAGAACAGAAATCAATGAAATTAAAAATAAGAAAACAATAGAAACATCAATGAGACAAAAAGCTGTTTATTTTTAAAAAATCAATAACATTGGTCAACCTCTAACAAGGCTGAAGAAAATAAAAAGCAAGAAGACACAAATCACAAATTTATATCAGCAATAAAATACAATACTTCATTATAGATCATGCAGCCATTAAAAGAATCATAAGTGAATAGTATGAACAACTTTACACTACCAAATTGGACAACTTAGTAGAAATAGATCAATTTATTGAAAACCACAAGAAATCAAAATTCAATGTAGGAGAAATAAATGATACGAATAGTTATACACCATTAAAAATGTACTTAATGATGTGAAAGCTCTCTAAAAAGAAATCTCCAGGCCCAGCTTGTTTAACTAGTGATTTCTATCAAACATTTAAAGAAGTAATAACAATTTTGCATATAATCTCTTCTAGAAAATACAAGGGAGAGAATACTTACCACCTCAGTTTATAAGGTCAGTATCAGGCTGATAACAACAGCAGACAAAAAGAGTATAAGAAAAAAAAGCTTAAACTTAAATCCTCAACAAAATATTAGCCAATGTAGTAATCAAATGCATGTAAAGAAGGGTATATCATGACCAAGTGGAATTTATTTCAGATACTCAAGTTTTTGTGTATTTCTTAAAATTTTTTGAACATTTTAAAATTGATCAATGTAATCTACCATATCAACAGGCCAAAGAAGAAAAATCATATGATCATATCAATTGATGCAGACAAAGCATTTAACAAAATCCAACATTCATTCCTGATAAAAACTCTCAGAAAATTAGAAATAAAGAGGAATTATTTCAACTTAATAAAGAACTAATAAGTGAGTTTGGCAAAATCACAGGGTACAAGTTCAACATATGAACATCAATTACAATTTTATATATTAACAATGAACATTAGGAAAGTGAAATAACAAACACAATATCATTTATGATAACTCCCAAGATAATGAAATATTTTGATATACACTTAATCAAACATGTATAGGTCCTGTATGCTGTAAATTACAAAATTCTGATAGAAGAAATCAAGAGACCTCAATAAATAGAGAGATCTATGTTAATGAAATAGAAGGTTCAACATAGTAAAGATGTTAATGATCCCCAAATTGATCTATAGATTTAATATAATTCCATTATTCCTATTAAAATTTCATTATGACTATATCTCTGTAATCTCATTCATACTAGTTAATAAGATTATTTTTAATCTTTGTAAAATTTAATAGGAAAAGGGCATCTTCTTACATTTCCTTGATGACTACTAGGGCTGATTTTGTGTGTGTATTGACCATTTTTGTTTAACTTTTTGAAATTATCTCTTTCATATTGATTTCTACTGTTTTTGTATTCATTTGTAAGAATTATTTTCATGCTGGTTTATAAGACTTATTTACATAGTAGGGGTATTAACTCTATCACACATTGCAAATATTTTTCGGTATTATAGCAGATGTTAAAAATGACTAATAAAATGCAAGCACAGTAATAAAATATACATACATTTAAAAAGAGAATCCTAGGCAGAAGGAGAGGCTTATGGGTCCTGTTAGCATTCGGACACATACTCTGATCCTGGACAGAGAATTAAGGAGTTTGAAAATTATCAGAAAGAGGTTGTTAGTCTTATCAAACATTTCTGTGCTGAGGATGACTTAATTTGAATTTCACAGCAGGCTAGAATCTAGAAATTGATATTAGTTGGTTCCAAGGAAATAAACAAATGCAATACTTCTTGCATACGTCAATTTGTAGACTGAAACCTGCACCTGCTATGTTGATTACATGTATATGTGTTCTATAATTTCATGGAAAGTTTCTGTAAAGACATGCCTTGACAACTCTTGATGATAGCTATCTCTCAGAAGTGGCCTGGGATCTAGGGATCTAGGGAGGGATGGGACTCACTCTTTACTGACACCATGTTTGTAATCCTCAATTTTGTTGAACTAAGAACATGGGTTAGCTGTATAATAAAAAATTAAAAATGACTTCACATGCCATATATATTCACATTTGATATAATATGTATATCCATATGTCACATTATATAAACATTATATATCAATATTTTAATATTTGAAATAGCTAATGTTTTTTAAAGGTTTTACAATAAATTATCCAACTATAAATCTGATTTCTGTACTCATTACTGATTTTTAAAAATGTCTGTTATCGGAAGGACATGTTATTGAATGAAGGGCATGGGACGTGCTTGATGACAGACAAATGATATGCTGTTTAATGTGACTGGACAGAGATTACAAAGAAATACATTGATTTTAACTGGTCTTAAATTTCTCTCTCTTTCTCTGTATCTCTCTATTTCTATTTCTATATCTATCTCTGCCTACCCAGTGTAATACTCTTGCTCAGACAGAGGGAAAAGATGCCTCCTTTTTGGTTTCCTGATTCTACTTTTACTCTATCTTTAGAATTCAACCAGCACAGACAAAGTTACATTTCTATGGACACTACTGAATGTGAATCCCTTTTTCAGCCAAAATGGGCTAATCATTATTCTTCTCTTGAACAGACACACAAATGACTGGCCATGCTTTCTGAAACTAGAGCTAGAACATATAGAAATTTAAATACAATTTTCATTTGCACATGAGCCACTTCTTAACTAGCTTCCTTTGTGCCTGGGAATTACTACCAAGCAACATCATCTAAATATTTTATCTACTCAGTATGGCTTAACAAAAGGATTTCTCAAAGTTGCTTTTCAAAATATTTCTTATACCACACATAAAAAAGCCATATTTAAAAAGAAAAAATAACAAATATTTTAAATTTTAGAAGCTTTCTTTAAGATAAAACACATTCACAATAATCAGATTTTTGTTTGAGTTGATAGTGCCATGATACTAAACATACTTTTTGCAATCTAAATTTGATGAAAAAGAGCAAGAGATTATCATCAAAAATAACTTTGCCCACTAAAAGAAATTTCTGAGAGACAGGGAGAGAGAGAGAAAGACAAAGAGAAAGAGACAAACTCAAGGAAAGGCAGCCAAGTAGTAATATTTTTTCTTTGGCCAAGGCATCAAATTATATTTTGGCCTCATTCTAGATACAAAACCAGATCATCAAGTCATTGGCAAGGATGATATGCTATGCTACTTACCAGCTGGCCCCATGTGTACATAAATCAATCAAAAAATTGATCATCCCTGTACATTTGATCCAACTTGCTCTATCAGTGTAAGTGGCCTGGTAAGAGGCCATCATTTTCAGTAGTAAATCAGTTGTGATTGATTAAATTTATCAATTGGTAAGCTAAGAGATTATTTGACAAAATCTTTTTTCTTTATCTAAGATTTATGGATATAAGTTTTGATTTTCACCTTTTTGCTCAGCAAGAGAAACATGATCAGAAATACATATTAAAAGGCAGTCAGTGCAATGTTGAGAATGTTTCCTATTCTGGGTAAATGGGAAATCAGGTGTATTCACCTTCTGAAAATTTATTTAGCTTCAGACATGTGTGGTTGTCTGAGTTTTTGTTACATTAAGATGTTTTTTAAAGTTTAAAAACGTCATTATCTCCCAAGATGTGTTGATGTGAATTTTATCTAGAGATGATGAAATTGACCACAAATGACATTTTGATGTTTCTTCCATCATTATTTTCTGATTCATGCCCAAAGCATACCTTTTCCAACCAAAAGATATGTTTGAACACAATGGTGTTCTCACCTGTATAGTTTCAAGTTTGATAGTGTTTCAAAATGATTTTCTTACTTTAGTCAAATTAATACATGAGTTGTTCATTTTGATCATTTTGATTGTGATTATTTAATTTCCAGTTCATGAGACTTAGCTCCAATATTGAAAATGATTATTTTTCCAGTAAACACAAAGGAGAGGTAAATGCAATGAAATCTCAGCGATAAGCACACTAAGATTTTCCACAGATTTAAAACATTGCCTTGGGTTGAAAGTGTAGTTCATGAGTTATGAAATGTTTGAAACAAATTTGTGATGCATATAAACTTTCTGCAAATCTGCCAAAAAAAATGGCATTGGTATTTTAATGGGGATTGCACTGAATCTGTGTATCATTTTGGTAGAATAGACATTTTAACAATGTTGATTCTGCTGATCCATGAGCATGACGTGTTTTACCATTTGTTTACATCCTCTGTGATTTTCTTCTTCAGACTTTCATAGTTCTCCCACCAGAAGTCTTTCACCTCCTTGGTAAATACATAAAAGACCCCAAATAACCAAAGCAACCTTGTGCAAAAAGAACAAATCAGGAAGCATCTCCATACCAGACTTCAAGCTATACTACAAGGCTATAGTAACCAAAATAGCATGGTACCAGCACAAGAACAGAAATATAGACCAATGGATCAGAACAGAGAACCAAGACAGAAAACCATCCTCATATTGGTATTGGATCTTTGACAAAGCAGACAAAAATATATACTAGGGAAAAGAATCCATGTTTAATAAATGATGCTGGGAAAATTGGATAGCCACATGTAGAAGACTGAAACAGGATCCACACCTCTCACCACTCACAAAAATTAATTCACAATGGATAACAGACTGAAACCTAAGGCATGGTACCGTAAGAATGCTGGAAGAAGAGATTGAAAAAAAAAACTCTTATACATATCAGCCTACGCAAAGAATTTATGACTAAGGCCATAAAGGTAATCACAGCAACAAAAATAAATAAATGGGATCTGATTAAATGAAAAAGCTTCTGCACAGCCAAGAAAACAATCAATAGAGTGAATAGACTACCTATAGAATGGGATAAAATATTTGCATGCTACACATCCAACAAAGGGCTAATAACCAGAATTTACAAAGAACTCAAGCAAATCAGCAAGAAAACATCAAACAAACCCATTAAAAGTGGGAAAAAGACATAAACAGAAACTTTTCAAAAGAAGATAGACTAATGGATAATAAACATACGAAAAATTGCTCAATGTCTCTAATCATCAAGAAAATGCAAACCAAAACCACAATGAGATATCACTTAACTCCAGTAAGAATGGCTTTTATCAAAAAGTCCTCAAACAACAGATGCTAGCATGGATATGGAGCAAAAGGAACACTTACACTCTGTTGGTGGGACTGCAAACTAGTACAACCTCTATGGAAAGTAGTATGGAGATACCTCAAAGAACTAAAAGTCAACCTGCCATTCGATCCAGCAATTCTACTACTGGTTATTCACCCAAAGGAAAAAAAGAGATTTTATACAAAAAAACACTTGCACTCCAATGTTTATAGCACAATTCACAATCGCAAAGATGTGGAAACAACACAAGTGCCCATCAATATATGAGTGGATTAATAAAATGTGACATACGTATACCTTGGAGTATTACTCAGCCATAAAAAATGGTGAACTAATACCTTTTGTAACAACCTGAATGGAACTGGAGACAATACTTCTAAGTGAAGTATTGCAAGAATAGAAAAATAAACACCACATGTACTCACTATTAAATTGGAACTAATTGATTAACACTCCTGTGTACATGTGGGAGTAAAATTCAACTGAATTCAAGAAAGTGGGAGGAGAGAGGAACGGATGAGTAAATTCACTCCTAACTGGTACAATGTACACTATTTGGGGATGGACACACATAACTTTGACTCAAACTATACAGAAGCAATTCATGTAAATAAAACCTTTTTATGTCCATAATATTCGGAAATAAAAAAAAAATAAAACTTTTTGCACAACACAGATTTTTTTTTTTATAACTTCTGATAAGGAATTTTTGTTTCCCAAAATTCTATGGATCCTGAGATTTCCTCCCCAGGAGTGTTTGCATACTTACAAGAATCTTTCATTTGTTGTAGCAGAAGTTTTATACCTTAAAAAGAGGACTGAGCCTTGCATTTTCAGTTTACCTCAAAGGAAACTAACAAGTAGTCTAATGTTTTGCTGAACATAAACATGAATAAAAGCAATAGTAAATACAACAATGTTCAGCTTCCCTTCATTACTGCCATTGTCATTATAATGGCCATGTTTACTATTTCTCTGACAACTCAAACTGTAGGTGTTTTACCTATATTCACTAACGCATTACTACCAATAACCCTGTTAAATGATCACTGTCATTGTATTCATTTAGTAAGTTAAAAAGAAAAAAAAAATAAAACCCTGTGACACTAAGGTCACAAAATTCAGGCTAAAGTAACTTCTTGAGGGAGGGAGGAAGATAGGATTTGGGAAGAGCATCTAAAGAGATTCACAGATCATGTTTTCGAACTAGATGAGTCACTGATGCAAGAATGAATGTGGTACCATTCTCATACTTTTTGATTATTTATAAATTTTTTTGTATCTAACCAATTTTTTTTAAAAAACCTAAACCTGAGCTACAGAGAGCTGCAGAGGGACTGGCTGCTGTGTCCACTCTATGATACTGCTTCTCACTCATTTTATAACCATTAAATGTATTTCTGCTTCTCAATACAGTGACCTATTATTTCTTTACTATATCAAATGTTTAATTTCTCAATAAAATTGGTGTGTCTGTAGTTGAAAAGTGTAGGAGAGGTAAGTTGTTATGAATATGGTGTTTTTAAAATGTGTCCCCATCTGAAAACATTACAGTAATTTCAGTTTGGTGGAAGCTGGAACCAGAAAGGACACATCTAGTTCTTCTGAAACTGAAGTTAAGACACCTAGGTGGTCTAGTACTGCAGTCCTCAACCCCCTGTCTTGGACCAGTACCAGTCCCTGGACTGTTGGGGACCAGGCTGCACAGAAGGAGGTGAGGAGTGGGCAAGTGAGCAAGCTAAGCTTCATCTGTATTTACAGCCACTCCCCATAACTCACATCACCACATAAGCTCCCTCTCCTGTCAGATCACCGGGCAGCATTAGATTCTCATAGGAGAAGAGCCCTATTGCAAACTGTGCACGTGAGGGATCTAGGTTGCAGCTCCTTATGAGAATCTAATACCAGATGATCTGAGGTGGAGCTGAGATGGTGATGCTAGCACTGTGGAGCAGCTGCAAATACAGATTATCATTAGCAGAGAAGTTTGACTTCACAATAAATTTAATGCACTTGAATCATCCCAAAACCATGCCCCCACCCCGCCGGGTCCCTGGAAAAATTGTCTTCCATGAAACTAGTCCCTGGTGACAAAAGTTGGGGACCACTCGTCTAGAACATGCTAAAAGAATGCAATTGAAGGAACACAAAGAAACAAAAAAAGCCTAAACTTTGCAGGGACCGATCTAGAGATGCTATTAATAGATGTAGAAAGGTTCCATGGATGGGGATAGGAAGTTGAAGGGAAATATCTACCCAAGAAGAAATATTTTAACTGACAGTGTGAGTCCAGACTTCTCAGACATTAAAAATGTGCAATAGATCAGAAGGGGACTAAAACAAGAAACCTTCAAATAACATTTTGATTAGCCTCTGCCTCCATTCACCTTGGAAAAAATAAATTTTAGTTGTTAAATGAATAAGACATGAAAACCTCTCCTAGCTAATTGAAACATCCAATATTGATGTGAACACATATGAATAACACTGCAAATAATTCAAAAGCACATTAATTAATGAAAGGAAAATTAAATTCCTGGTTGGTGACCTATTTGGTGCATGACTCAAAAGAATTATAAGTATTTATCAAAATTTTACATAAGCTTACTTAGTGTTAACCATGCAAGAAAATGAGGACATATTCATTATTTAACTTCAGCAAGTGTTCAATTTGGGAATAGTTAAATTAAATGCAAACCCTTGGCCACTACGCTGGGAGTAAGCACAGAAAGCCTGGAGGTAAATAAACTGCTCTGGTCAGATTTAGCATGATCCCAGCAAAAAGAAAAAGCTTTTTATGAGGCAGGATTTGAGGCCATGTTAAAAAATTATCTGACAATTTCAGCTTTGATAAACATCCCCACTACAACATGAGTTTGTGTCATATAAACCCATCCCAGACCCCCTTGTTAATCCTTTCTTACTTACTTCCAGCCTCAGGATATTTCAGAAATTAACAGACATCTTTCAACTAGATTGACTGGACAAATTGTTTTTATCCTCTTGAATGGTTTCCAGTAAGTCAGAAGAGTAACAAAAAAATCTGTTGAATTAAACCAAACATAAATTCAACTGATTCTTACCCAGCCTAACAGTAAATAACAGCAACAATAGTGATGTGCTCTTCATATAAACAACATAGGTAGATACTGTCTGTGAATTCTGATATTGAATCTCTCATGAGTTTTAATGAATGTTCAACATTTCAATTAGATTTTTGAGAACAGTGTTATAAGTTGAGCACCCCTAATCTGAAAATTCAAAATACAGAATGCTTCAAAATCCAAAACTTTTGGGGCACTAAAATGACACCACAAGTAGAAAAATTTCACAAGTAAGAACTTAATATAAACTTTGTATTTCATTCACAAAATTATTAAAAAATATTGTATAAAATTACCTGCAGGCTTTGTGTGTAAGGTGCCTCTGAAACATAAATTTAGTGCTTAGACTTGGGTCCTATCCCCAGGATATCTTATTATCTACATGGAAATATTCCAAAATCTGAAAAAATCCCAAACCCAAAACACTTCTTATCCCAAGTGTTTCCAATAAGGAATACTCAACCTGTGTATAAACTGTAGTTTATGATTCTGGAATCAAAATAACCTAATTAAGCTATATCAATATTGATCTAAAATAGATATTATGTTTATCCATATAGAAAGGAATTAATATATTTGATAAATTAGTGATCAGGATAAATATTTAAGTGTAATAAATACACAAGACTGACAACACTAAAGTGGAAGTTAGGAGGAATTAATTTCAAGATTGTTTTGGCTGCTTTAACAGAAGCTAATTGAAGGCAGCTTGCCCAAGATAGAAGATTTATTTCTCTCTCATGTAAAATCTGAGTTGGTAGGTGCTCCAGGAAGGTGGGGCATCTTTACTTTCTAAGGCCATCCAGAGCCTCAGGTCCCTTCTGATTTGTTGATTTTTCATCCTCATGGGGATGATGAAAGCTGGCTCACTCCCACCACATGTTTCCTGCACACCACACATCCACTTTCCAGCAAAGGAAAGGGGTAAAGTGTAAACATCTTTCCTTCAAGAACACTGCCCAGAAGGTTCAAACATCAGTTTCACCCATCCACTGGCCAGAACTCAGTCACGTGGCAATACGCATTTCGAGGAAGCCTGGGAAACGTAATCTCTGGGAGAATGGACACGTATGCAGCTAAGGCTAGATTTGCTCTTTTTCCAAAACGAAGAAGTAGAAAATGGATGTTAGGGGGAAATCATCAGTCTCATCAAATACGGCAGCTAAACCCTGAAAAGGACCTTAGTTTTCTCATCCCAGAAATTAATTATATTATCCAATGACACTATCATTTTCTATGACCTAACAACAGCCTTTAGCTTATCATTTAGAAGTCATTCTTACCCTGGAGTGATATTACCTTCTTACATGAGATTTAGGGATAATCTATGTGAAGCATTTTTTAGTACAGGCACTGTAACATCTTCAGATAATCCTTATTTAAATACCAACGTATCTATTATTAAATTAAGGTAGCACTGATAAAATAGACTTAGGTAGTGCCAATGTTATCAAGAGTACATTTTAGATATTGAGTTTTGTGGGACCAGCAATTTTACTTAGTTTCCTGCCTTTACTATCACCTTTAATAAAGGTTTTAGATTTATTTAATTAGACTCTTTTGAGAACACAAGCTACTTCCAAATTTTTAAGCTCCCTTTTAAACACCCTATATTTTTACCCTATTTTTTTAGTAAATCACCATGATAGCCTCATGTCTTTTTTTTTTATTAGGGACAGCATCTTGTTCTGCAGCCCAGGCTGAAGTGCAGTGACATAGTCTTTGCTCATTGTAGCCTTCAAGCTCTGAGGTCAAGAGATCCTTCTGATTCAGCTTCTCAAGTAGCTGGGACTACAGGCACATACCACCACAACTGGCTTTTATTTTATTTTATTTTTTCTGTAGAGATAGGGCATCTCGCTATGTTGCCCAGGCTAGTCTTGAACTCTTGGCCTTATCCTTGTTCCTTGGCCTCCCAAAGTGCTGGGATTACAGGCATAATAAGCCATTGTGCACAGTCAAAAGCATGTTTTTTTTTTTTTTCTTCTGCAATCATTTTTAATTACTAGAATTTATTTCTCATAGAAGTTTTAGTTTACAGAAAAATTGAACTGAAAGTACAGAGAGTTACCATACACCTCATCAAATCCCTCAATAGTTTCTCCTAGTTTAACATCTAGCATTATTGTGGTATAACATATGTGCTATAATTGATAAGCCACAGCTGATACATTATTCTTAACTAAAGTCCATATTTCATATTAGGCTTCATTTTTTTGCACTATACATTCCATGGGTTTTGACATGTATCCACCATTAAAGTACCACATAGAATAGAGTGATTGCCCTAAAAATCCCATATACTCAGTTTACTCATCTCTCGTTCCCTCCCCTGGAGTCCCTGGCAACAACTGATTTTTTTTTTTTTTTTTTTTTTTTTTTGAGACAGAGTCTCATTTTGTTGCCCAGGCTAGAGTGAGTGCCGTGGCGTCAGCCTAGCTCACAGCAACCTCAAACTCCTGGGCTTAAGTGATCCTACTGCCTCAGCTTCCCGAGTAGCTGGGACTACAGACATGCGCCACCATGCCTGGCTAATTTTTTCTATATATATTTTTAGTTGTCCAGATAATTTATTTCTATTTTCAGTAGAGATGGGATCTCGCTCAGGCTGGTCTCGAACTCCTGACCTTGAGCGATCCACCCGCCTCGGCCTCCCAGAGGCCTGGGATTCCAGGCATGAGCCACCACGCCCGGCCTGATATTTTTATTGGCTTCATAGCTTTTCCTTTTCTGGAATGCCATATATTTGAAATCATATATTAATAGTAGGTAGCCTTTTCAGAATGGCTTCTTTCACTTAGCAATATGCATTTAAGGTTTCTCCATGTCTTTTTTGTAGCTTAATCACTCATTTCTTAATATTGCTGAAGAATATTCCATTGTATATATGTACCACAGTCATTTTATCCGTTTACCTGTTGAAGGACATTTTGGTTCTTCCATGTTTTGGCAATTATGAATAAAGCTTCTATAAACATCTGTGTGGGGGTTTTTGTGTGGAAATAAGTTTTCAACTCGTTTGGATAGATAAGGAGGAGTGCAGTTGCTAGATAATATGGTTAAATATATGTTTGATTTTGTGAAAACTACCAAACTGCCTTATAAAGTGGTTGTACCATTTTACATTCCCATTGGCAATGATGAGAATTCCTTGTTGCTCCGATTTCTCCTATGCTATCTTCTAGGAGTTGCATAGTGTTGCATTTATTAGTTTTTTTTTTTTTTTGTACCAGCATTCTTTTATACACACACAAAGTTTGGGCAAAGTTACTCCTCCAAATTTGTTTTACTTTTTCAAAATTATTTCACCTAGTCTAAGCCTTTTGCATTTCCATATAAATTACAATCAGTTCGCCAATTTCTACCCAAAGTTTCTGCTGGGATTTTGGTTGTTATTGTACCGTACCTATACATAAATTAGTGAGAATTGATACCTGTGATTCATGAGTGTGGTGATCTCTCCATTTATTTAAATTTTCTTCAATTTCACTCAGCAGGAATTTGAAGTTTCTACTGTACAGGTCATGCACATCTTTTGTTAAGTTTAAATATTTCATACTTTTATGCTATTGTAAATGGTATTACTTTTAAAATTTAGTTCTGATTATTCATTGCTAGCGCATAAAAATACAACTGATTTTTGTCTGTTGAACTTATATTCTACATCTTGCTGAACTCTTTTATTAATTCTATAGCTTTTTTACAGAATCTTTGGGATTGCAGACAATCATGTCTTCTGCATATAAAGTTTTCTTTCTTTCCAATCTGTGGCCTTTTCTTTTCTTTGCCTTATAGCACTCACTAGAATCTCCAGTAAAATGCTGAATGTGAGTGGTGAGCATGCTCATTCTTGCCTTATTCCTAATCTTAGTGGAAAAATATTCAGTCTGCCACCCTTTGGTATGATGTTAGCTGCAGCAGCTTTTTTTGTAACTGCTCCTTATCAGTTGAAGAAATTCCCTTTTACTCCTAATGTGCTGAGAATTTTTAGTATGAATGCATATTGAATTTTGTTACACACTTCTTCTGCCTCTGTCAGTATGATCATGTGATTTTTATATGTAGCTTAATATGGTAAATTGTATTAATTGTATGTATTAATTGTATTTCAAATGTTCAATCAACCTCGCATTCAAGGGATAAACCCCACTAACCATGACATATACCTTTAAAATATTGTTGAATTTAATTTGCTAAATTTTTGTTCATTTTTGCATCTATATTGTTGAGGCATATTAAATCTATACCGTACTGTTCTTATAATGTCTTTGAATTTACTATCAGGTTACTGCTGGCACCAGAAAGAGAGACAAGACTCATTAGTAGAGTGAGCCATTATCTTTTTTCAAAAGTATGCTGGAAATATGCTTTCTGCCAATAGATATTGAGAATCATTAGATTTGTTCTTTTTAAAGAGAAATTTCCAGTAGCTTTCACTTGATCAGTTGCTAAAATTCTGAGAAAATCCTTATTAGAAATTGCAAATCTGGTAAATAAAGGCAGCAATGGTACCTTGTTAAAAACAGCAAATGTGAAATGCTCTGAGTGGGGAATGTGTACAGTGTGTTCTAGGGACAGAAAATAAGAACATGGTGGCTGGAGCATATGAAGGGGGAAGGATGATACCAGAGGAGGTTGATGTGGCAGATGGAGGCTAGATCATGCAGGACCTTGTAAGTCATGGCAAGGTGTTTGGATTTTTATTCCAAGCGAGATGGGAAGTCTTTATGCAGTTTTAAAAATGATAGTGTTATGATTTGTAATATCTGCCTTTGTGCTTATATCTTGGTTAAATTATTTTATAAGATAATTTAATAAGGGTCCAACGGTTTGACTGTGTTGCCCTTAAAATTACATAAGACAACTTAAAATTTTCTATGCTATTCAATGTTCAGTAGTACTGATAAATGACGTAATCTATTTGCTTCTTTATTGACTCGAACCTAATTAATAAAGAGTAATGTTCACCAAATTATTTTTATTGCCTATTGAAATTACTGGAATTATATATGCACACATATACATATATGTGTAATATATGTGTGTAATTTATATATTTATTTTTGTAGATTAAATATATCAAGACTGGCATTCTTGATTTTTTAGATGTTTTCCTTAAACATTTGACAAGCCACTGGTTTACTAGTGCTGTAGAAACTGGTGTTAATAGCTCCATCATAGAAAATCTATTGATAACCTTAAAATATTCTTATAGAAATAATCCTCCCACTTTGGGACTAAAATATTGATGCAGACAATATTAATTTTATGTTTCATACTTGGAAATATAATTGGGAAAAAAGTCATTTCAGTAGTCCTACACTTACTCATATGAAATAAGCAACTGCCTGTACGTTGTGAATGATGAGGCCACAAGGATGTTTGGCTTCCAAAAATACATTTAATTTGGAGCAGTGAGGGAACAAGCATGCACCTTAAAGTATATATGTGAGAATAGAGCCAGAGTTACTTATGGCATTAAGATAGCTGTCTTTTAGCAGAGTACAAGACCCTGAGAGAATAAAAATTTGTGTTTTAAGGAGATAGATTTTTGAAATATAAGATTCCTGGTATATGACTAAGAGTGGGAGTGTAGGTAGGGGACACTTTGCCTACTTCACAGTTTTGGCAAATCTGGCCTTACCTTTTACATTCTTTATGAATCACTTAATTTTTATTTATAAGTTACCTTCATAGACTTGATTGCTTTGATGTGGTTCAATTTCTTCTTAAAAATGGTATCATTATTGCAAAACATTTTTAATATCCATTTCATGCCTATCCATCCACAATATATGACTTGTTCAAAATTAAAACTATATTTTTATGTGAGTTACATTTGGTGACATCTCAAACTAATTTTGAAGATTCATTGAATGTAATCAAGATTATAACAAATTTTCCTATGTATTTTTAATTCAAAAGTGTGCTTATAGATATTAGTAAGCCTGTTTGGGAACTCAAAGTTATGAGATTAAAACAAAAGTTTAGCTGGATGTGGTAGCTCATACCTGTAATCCCAGAACTTTGAAAGGCTGAGGTGGGAGGATTGCTTGATGCCAGGAATTTGAGACCAGCCTGGGCAACATAGTGAGACTCTGTTTCTATAAGAAACAAAAAAATTAACGTAATAAAAATTGGTGGTGTGTACCTGTAGTTTCAGCTACTTGGGAGGCTGAGGCAGTAGGATTACTTGAGCTTAGGAATTTGAGGTTACAGTGAGCTATGATTGAACCGCTGCACTCCAGCTTAGGCAACAGGGTAAGACCCTGTCTCTAAAAATAAATAAATAAATAAAACCCCACAAGGTTATAATCTTTTCTTTTGGGGTATCATATGTTTAATTTTAGAGTCTAAGATGATGTGGAAAATATGTCAACTATTCCTCAAAGTGAACTTATTAAAAAGTGATAAATTTGAGTATAATTCCAAGATTGAAGCATGATGAGATATCTTTTGTTTGTGATGTTTTCTCCTCAATCAAAATCATACGATTTAAGATAGCACTGAAATTACAACCAATAAATATTTGTATTGAGACTCTATATAGTTAGATTTGTGATTAACAAGACAAAATTGCATCAAAGACTGTGGTTTTTCCTCCAATTTCAAATAATGTTAAGTATTTTTATTTAACAGGGAAAGGTTGACATTTTCTATGCAGTATGGTATGAAGCAAATGTATTTATTAATTATCTCTGTTCTTGGAGCTTCAAAGAATACTAACCACTAGCAATGAATGAATATGATGAACTTTGTGAAGTTGAGTTTCCTTCTCTTTTCCTTTTTCTAGACTCTAGAACATCACAAAGTCAAATGGCAGATGATTTGAAAGTCCCACCACAGACATTTTATATAGCAACTTTGAATGAAAATTATATTAGTTTTCTATTGTTTCATAAAGACATTGCCCCAAAACGTAAGGTTACAGGAAACATTTATTATATCACACAGTTTCTAAGGGTCAGGGGACTGGGGTCTGCTGGTGGTTCTGGCTGGAGGTGTCTCTCTGGCAGTGAAGATGTCAGCCAGGGCTATGGTCATTTGAAGGACTGACAGGCTGGTTAACTCACATGGCAGTTATCTGGAGGTCACAGTTGCTTGTCACATGGCTTTTCCACAGGGCTGTCTGGGTATCCTCAAGACATTGCAGCTGGCTTCCCTCAGCTTCCCCGGAGACAGCAAGACAGAAACCACAGTGCCTTTTATAATGTAGCTTTGGAGGCATCTTCTGCCATGTTCTATTGGTCATCCAAATCCACCCTGATACAATGTGGGAAGAAACTACACAACGGCACAACCACCAGGAGGCAGAGATCCTTGGGTATTATCTTAGAGGCTGCGCACCACAAAACTGAAGAGTAAATTCAGTGTGAGGAGGTTAGTCTGGTACATATCTCACTCTCCCTCCCCATCCCCTCCTCTTCCCTCCCATCCTCTCCCATCCTTTCATCTCCTCTCCCTTCCTCACTTTTCCCCTCCCATTCCTCTTTCCTGTTCCCCCTTCCCCTCCTCTTCCTCTACCTCTTCCTCTTTCTCTTCTTCATCTTCACTTTCTCCTCCTTTTCCTCTTCCTCCTCCTCCTTCTTCTAATTTTTGAGACTCACAGACACTGTAATCATCATCAATCATGCATTTGCCACAAACCTAAGGTAACTCATGCTCATATACATAAATGAGCCAATAGACAAATGGACCTATTGACTTGCAGTTTAGCAGATTAAATTTTCCACATGCAAAACAATTTAAAATCTTGATTCAGAGCCTAAAAAGAATCCACAGCTAAGCAGCTATCACTTACTATTTTCCTGGAAAAATAACAGGCTGGCAATCTTTTTTTTTTTTTTTTTTTTTATTGAGACAGAGTCTCGCTTTGTTGCCTGGGCCAGAGTGAGTGCCATGGAGTCAGCCTAGCTCAGAGCAACCTCAAACTTCTGGGCTTAAGCGATCCTACTGCCTCAGCCTCCTGAGTAGCTGGGACGACAGGCATGTGTCACCATGCCTGACTAATTTTTTTTTTCTATATATATTTTAATTGACCAGATAATTTCTTTCTATTTTTAGTAGAGATGGGATCTCGCTCTTGCTCAGGCTGGTCTCAAACTCCTGACCTTGAGCGATCCACCCGCCTCGGCCTCCCAGAGTGCTAGGATTACAGGCGTGAGCAACCGCGCCCAGCCTACAGTCTGGCAATCTTTATTAAGTTAATAGTGACGGTTTTCACAACAGTACTAATTTTTATTTGCTTAGTTAGCTTAGTAGTTTTTGAACATTGTAAAATAGCTTAAAATTTATTTTAAGAAAAGAAAGATTTCCCATATCTGAGCAAATCTTTTCTGCTAATTTGCATATGAGTAGGCTAACAGGAGGTGATGAAGAAATAAACAATTGAAGGAAGTCTTCACAGAGGAACTTTCATATATGTGTGTTTTTGAATGGTGTATATCAAAATGGTCTTTCTGAGTATTTTTCATGAACCACCAGAATCACTAGTAATGCTTACCAAAAAATGTGGGTTCTTGGCCCTATTAAAAACCTATTGAATCAGGTCTCTGGGGTTGGGTTTGGAACCCACATTTTAGCAAGCTCTTAGGTGATCTTTATGCATACGAAAGTGGTCAAGCTGCTGATCTTTGCAATATACTTTCCAGATTTAGAAAAATGCTTTTCCCCATATTTACTCTAGCCTTGCCCTTGTGGGGCCTGGTTTTGCACGCTGCACTTGGGCTCCATTTTACTATATAGCCATAATGTGGAATCACAGTATAAAGAAGGGTATGATCTCCACCTGGGCAGAACCTTGCCAGGTTGCCCCACTTTCTGTGGGAGAAGAATCTGAAAGTCGCGCCTCTGATTCAGGGTTAGCAAGTCAACACACTCCTCAGCACCCTGTACTCCTTTAAAATGCTCTTACATTTTAAAAGTTTCCCATTTTTCTTTGGTGGAAATAATAAAGTGGCTTTGAATAAACAGTTTCCTGTGTTTCAGAAGTTGTCTGTTTATCTCAGTGTAGCCAATCGATGAATTCCAAAAGGTTTATAATTTTTTGACTCCCACGGGGCAATCAAAGGCTAAATTCTAAAGGATTTGGAAATGTCAACTTGTAATACAAACTCAGTTGGCCTTGGGGCCTGAGATCAGAACCATAACTCACCATGTTTACAAGTTATATCATTTGGTCTAGTGTGTTAACTGTAAATTCACTGATAATTAAAGCAGAAAAAAATTACAGTCAGTTTTTTTCTTTTTTTTCCTGGTGTCTGAACTGTCATGACATACGGGTTCTTCATCAGCCCTCGAACCACCAGACGACCTCCCTAGAAGCAAGTCTTGAAATCAATAGGCAGCTTGGCTTCCAGATGAAGTATGGAATTGCCATAGACTTTTTAAGAGGGAGAGCAAATGGATTCACTAAATGAATCCCCTATGTTATTCCAGACAGATGTACACACATCTGTGATCTTTAATGGAAAGGATGAAATTATTACATTTCGTTAGGTACACATTTAAAAAGTCACTCTTTTCTTCAGGCTATTAGTTTTCTCTTTGTTGTTCCTTCTCAACCAATTCTCTTCCTTTGTGCTCAGAAATGCACAATAGTGCACCTTTCTGAGGACAAAATGGAGATGCTTTACTTTGTTTCTCCCGCAATATCCTCTTTTCCCCTTTTTTCCTCTACCCCACCTCATCTTTTCCATCTGTCCCCTTCTCTCTCTACTAATTTACCTTACAAAGCTGTATCATCTTTTTTATTTGTTCTAAAGAATATATGCTCACTTTAAGACTTTGCAAAGAAGAGAAAGGTGATTAGCTTGTGGCTCTTCCTGACCGGTTGTTCCCCACCTCCAAGAAGTGTAGTCTAGGAAATGCATAAATCCTGAGTTGTCAAATATTGCCATTGAACTTACGGTCAAAAGAAATAATGATTTGGCAACTGCAACAGAGTAAAGAAACATCACTTATCTACTAAGAGCCTAACAGCCTAAGATAGGCAGTACATTTGCTTTTAGAACATTGGACAGTATTGGCTCTGGGTTATGTTGATATAGATACAGATATAGATATAAGCATATCCAATTTTGGAAGGGGTATTAAAGGTGGCAAAAATTAAGGGACAAAGAGAAATAGGGATAAAACAGATGCTGTAGTTATATTTTATTCTAATGAATATGTTACCTGACATGTTAGAAAGTACTAGTGGATGCATGCATGTGTGTGTGTGTGTGTGTGTGTGTGTGTGTGTGTCTGTGTGTGTGTGTGTATGTGTGTGGTGCCACCTGGGAAACTTGCTTTTCTGCCAAAGATGTTAAGAAGTTTCAGCCACCCTATTTCTGGGTGGCTATTATTGATCTATACCTGACATTCTGGGCAAGATCTCATTAGAGACTGCTAACCCAGTAAGGAAAGAGGCCAGGAGAGTAGAACACAAGAAAAGATGAGAGTTTGGAGGAATACGTTATACTTTTGGGGGTAGAAATAATGATATTTTGTTAAAAAAAATTATTGGAAAATAATATGTTTGGGAAATTACTTGTATAATAATATTGAGAACATGGGAAAACAAGTTTTTATAAGAAAACGAGTTTCTTCTTTCTCTAAGTTCAAAAGACTGTGGACTAGCTGAATTGCCAAGACTGATGAGGAACATCCAGGAAAAGCAAAGGTGAGGGCTGCCATTCTTAGAGTCTGCAACACAGATTCCTGGAGTTCCTTCAATCCCACCCAGCTGCTGCCAGAGCTAAGGGCTTTGCAGTGACCCAAGGAAACAGCTGATGGAAATAGAACAGCTCTTTTCAGGTGTTCCTTTGGGCCTTACACTCACAGTCAGTCCCAAACCACTCACCCTTTGTCAAGGCCAACACTGAGCTCTGTTCATTCTTATGCAAGCCGACATTTAATAATCTTTTTTCTTCTTTGGGGACCAACTTAATGTTCATTATAATTTGATATAATGTATAAACATTATGAATTTTCAATGGTCCCAAACACTTTACAAAAGTATGGTAATTTTCCTGTCCTATACCATCAGTGTAATAATGGAAACTTCATCATATTTTATTGTGGCACGTATTTGAGTGAGGAGTAATGCTGATGTGCATTTTTATAATCATTTAGTTTAAGGTTACCCACTAGTGAATTTTCTTTCTCGGGTCAACACTATTTCTTATTTGATTATCAGCTTGGTTTCTTAAAATACCACAAATCTTCCTGAATTCAATATTGCTCTATTACTTTGGCTCCCTTTTTTCATCTATAAAAATAAAAAATGAGATAGCAATGCTCTATCAGAACATTCTATGAATATTGATATTTCTCAAAAGTATGCTCTTACTCTTCAGGCCTACTGTAATGAAAATATGGAAAGAGCTTCTGGTTTCTTTGAAAAAAAATCAATGAAAATATCAAGACAAGGCATAATGTCAAGTAAGTCCAATAATCAGACCATAGCTAATGGCTAAAAAAATCATGAGGTGGCAAAAATGAAGTTTTATGTCTATTCAGGTTACTAAACAAAGGGTTGACTGATCTCCAACCGAAGTGAAAATAATCTAGAATTTATTGTACACCCCATCAGGCTTTCTGAAAGGTCATCTAATTAACATCTTGCATTAACTCTTACTCTTCACCTTGACCTCGAAACACTGTATACTGCAGCTTATTTTACTGAAGATTCATAGTGACTGTGAATGCAAATAAACAGAAAGCTAGAAAATACTGCAGTTAGGGAGAGTTCCCTTTACATCAGGGGCAGGAGAAGAGACGAGACATTGAGAAGACAGCTGAACATTGAGGTGAACACAAGACGGAGGCTGGAGAGTGATGCATACGCCCTGTACTGACAAAGGCAACTTAGTTCCAAAGTTCTTAAATAAGATGAGTGCGTTGCACACCCTCTGGGGAATGGTCATGCTTGAAGGTGCAGACCCGGGAGGTGGGGGGGGGGAGGGGATGGAGGTATGACTACATGATGAGTGCCAGGCGCACTGTCTGGAGAATGAGAACAGACGCGCTTGGGACTCTGACTCGGGGGGATGGGTGGGACATGGAAAATGTATATAACCTAAACTTATGTACCCCCATGATGAGCTGAAATAAAAAAAAAATAAAAAATAAAAAAAAATAAATAAATAAAAATGCGATTTTTAGAAAAAAAAAAAAAAAAGAATTATCAAAGTCCCAGAGCTGAACTCCTCTCAGGACAAAGGCAGTCCTGAGTCTTGAATATATTAATATTAAATTACCTTAGGCCTATTAGCAGAGTTAGTTGCACAAATAGATTGGAGATGCTTATATTAGAGAATATAGATACCCAAGTAAAATACGTTTCCTATTCTGCTTATCATGGTGGTTCAAATTCCACCACTATTGATTGCTCTCTGAAATGCTGAGTTGCTGCAAATAGTAAGGGACTGGGAGTACAGAAGAGAGGGGATACATGAAAGGTTGATTAAAAGGTCAATGGAATATTTAATAAGCACCTACTACTTCAACATATATGTGTTGAAGGATATAAGGTTGTATTTATTTTTTCACTGAATGAACATTTACTGAATACCCAGTATGCACTGTGCATGTGTTAGCAGACAGCCAGATCAAATGATGAAACACAACCCCAGCCCTAGAGAACATTTAATTTTTACAATTCACTCCTATGTTCCATATTACAGAGATAAAAATGTTCAAAGTTTAAAATTTCTCCACATTCATCTGCTATTGTCTCAAATCTCAGCATAAAGACCTCATTCCGTCCCCCATCCATCAATCCGCCCTCCCCGCCCCGCCCCCAGAGTCCCCCTTTCAATCTGAAGCTGAAGCAGAGAACGTGCCTTCCAGTATTTCCATGGCCTCCTACTCATGCCTTTAAGCCTTTTATCCAGGTTTTGTTCCCAGATCTATAGCTATCTTTATGATGGAGAGAAAGATGGGGTTGAATGGACATGGAAGCCAGGAGCACGGCTCCCCTCTGGGAGCTGCTATCTCCAGCCCCTCTGATCCTATTTTCATGAGGACATACCTGTCCACTGCTTTCATGTACAAGCAGCTTCACAGAAGAGAAGGTATTGTGAGTCAGAATTCATCTTCCAAGCATTTGAAAGTGTGGAATCCTTATCACGTCTCTACCTTCCAGCACACACAGGGTGCACCAGGTAGGCAACAGTTTTGTCAGCAGCTGCTTGAAGCTCCATAGGACGGAGGAGCTAATGACAGCAACCAAGAGCGAGTGGCTAGTGTCCATCCAGACAGAAAGTAGAAAATTATGTGCCTTATTGGGTATAACGGCAGAAGTGTTAATTTCAGGGTCTAGACATGGCTAATTGATCAGTAGTTATTCCATAAATGATCATTCTATTTTCTCTTATTCTTTTCCTCCCTCACTCCTCACAAACCTCTGCTATAAAAAGGATGGCCCACAATATAAATGTAAGCCACTAACCAGCCATGGGTATCTAGGACAATAAAAGTGCCTTGTAAATTGTAAAGTAGTACCAAAATGTTAACATGATTATTAAATTCACAAATGAGGCAGGGGAATAGGGAAGAATTTTTACTTTGCATAAGGGAGACATAACCACTTCAGAGCCATAGCAGGGCAAGCTCAGATATGTAGTTGTTCTCTTCCATATAATAGAATACAGAGTTAAACATACAACATAATCAATTCAATTTAAAAATTAAAGTTAGAGAACAAGGTGATATCTCTGAGTCATTTTTCAATCCCCAGGACAAAAACACTTTGCACTTCTGTCTGGGCTAGTCTCTATCTTTCGTGCTGAAGGGCTTTAAACCCAAATTAAAATTGAGAGTTCTCTGGGAAAATGTGACTCTACTTATTAGCAGTAAGTTACTCTAAGTGTGAGTGGAAGGTCTGACTGAGACGGTGAATAGAAGGAAGAGGGCCTGGGAGCACCACAGGGGCGTCAGTGCCCTTTCATGATTCAGGACCAAGGAGAAAGAGGAAAAGTGTGGCCCTTGCTCTTGGCAATTCAGCACAGGGCACCTATGCGCAGAGATATCCAGATGTTCCTTGACTTACGAGAGGTTTGCACCATTCCCAGCAAACCCACCCAAAGATGAAAATGTAAGTCCAAAATGTATTAAAAATACACCTAAGCTGCTGAACATCACAACTTAGCCCTGCCTACCTTGAATGTACCCAAAACACTTACATTAGCCTACAATTGGGCAAAATCGTCTACATTAGCATACAACTGGGCAAAATCATCTAACACAAAGCCTATTTTACAATAAAGTGTGGAATATCTCATGTAATTTATTGAATACTGGACTAGACATGAAAAGCAAAATGGTCCTATGGGCATCTTCTGTATAGGGATATGTACAGAGGTGTCTGGGGCCTTATCAATTCAAGCAAAATGTTGGGACTTAAAAAATACTGGGGAACTGGGAGGACAGGACATATTTGTCCTTAAGGGATAAGAGCATTAAGTCTGGAATACGAGCCTAGTAAAATTTGACACATGATACTTAATAGTTTTACTGCATTTTCATTTGAATGTGAGTGGGCAATGACAGTTTGGAGGAAATTAGAAAAATGGGTCAATGAGTGTTAGTATTTATAAAATCTCTTGGTCCTTTAAACTTTTCTTCTGGAACTTGTTTGTATATAGGTCAATGAACTTGCACAATTCCATGTGTCAAATGTTTTGGCAAACTTCTCAGTTGGTTCTGTTCCAGCGTTAACTTTTGCATCTGGCAAAAGTTTCTGCAAACTGCCTATAGTGAAGATGGCAGCTGTCCCTGCTTAGGGGAGAGCTGTTGCTGGGCAGTGGTGCCTTCCCAGAGGCTGTTATGTCCGTGCCCCACCCCTTGCATCCAGGGGCCCCATGACTGAATTCTGGTCCTTATAATATGTGCAGTATTGGTGCTTACTACGTATAGGCCTCAGCCATGTAAAAACCCCATGTGTACAATCCTGTGCTGTCTTCCCTGGTGTCCACTGGAAGTCATCTCCCAGGATAAGCTTTGGAGCCATGTGTTGAAGAAAATGATTTGGTTAGTCTGGACCCCTCTGTCCCCCACTCCAGCTGTGGACTGGACTTTCTGTGAGCAAGAACTAAATCTCTATTTAAAGTCATATGGGACCTACCTTTGAAATGACCTTTGTGTCTTATAGAGTCTGGTATCCTCTTGGTGCACAACGTAATCCATTACTAATTCTTTTCCATCTTGGTGTGTTGGCTCTGAAGTGCTAACACATTGCATCTCTGTCTGCTAAGAAATCTGTAAATAGCTTCTATTCGATCGTGTGCGTCTAGTCTCAGAATCCTTAACAGAGACAGGTCCCCTTTGAAGACGATTCTAGCAAACGTGGCCCTCCTGTGATAGGGCCTGCTCAGCAACAGAGAATTGGGGATTCAGCTTCAAGAGGATCCCGACTACAGTGGTTGTCTCTAAAGGTTATTCGCAGAAAGAAGTGGTAACCATCATACAATTATAATAGGATTCTAAACAAACACGCAAATGGGCAAGGAGATTTTGATTTTTTGTATTCCTGTCTTTTTCCCTCTTAAGCTTTAGAGAAACAACAGAACAAGGGCAAAAGTGGCTTGTACTTGTCGTGCAAATACTCTATTCTGAGTGCTGTGGGAGACAGTAACAGCAAGAACAGCCAAAGCTGAAAAGAAAAGGTTTTACTAAAGTATCTGTAGCACAAAGAAACACTAACAACAAATAGTTCTGCCAGTCCTGGCCTGTTTTTTGATCATGAATCTTGAAATGTATTTAACAAAAGATATCTAAATGATTAACTTTATAGTGAGTCAATGGTAATGTTTAGTCAAATAGAATAAACTTAAACTAAGGGATGGAGAAAATGCCCAAATCAAGAAGGAATTGCATAAGCCACTGCTCTGGTTCTATTTTTTGCAGGATAATTAAACCGATTCAAGGGAATGATGGGATTAAGAGACAGAAATTGAGAGGTCATCTAATCCACCAGTTTTTCAAAAGCTGATCCTCTGATCTGTGCTGGTCTGAGATAATGTTTTCATAGTTAATGGACGAATGAAATAAATTAGAAAAATGAATGAGTTCTTTAATAAAGTATTCAACATAAATTATTGTTCTTTGCCTTATGATAATGTGCTTCCTAATTTTTATGCTAAATGTTCTGTCTTCAAAAAAAATTTGGTCATAATATTTTATTGATTGTTTTTAGTATCTTTGGCCAAAAAATAAAGTCAACCCTTGTTCTTTTATTTTGTTTTTAATTTTACCAGTTTCTGAAATTCTAGAGGCTATTCTAATTGATTACCTGCATTTAAGAAGGACTATAATTCAGACTTTAAAACAGAATTGTACATTATATTTTTTTAGAAAGAGCAAACATTTTATAACATCCCTGGGTAATACTTGCTTATACTAAAGATATTTCACCATTTGAGATGCTTTTTCTCTAATATTGATCCCTCAAAGAAGTGCTCCATTTCTTTACAGGACTTTTTTTTCCTGCCCAGTATCATAGAAATGTAGAGCCGGATAGGACACTTAAAAACATCTAGTTGAACTACTTCCTTTTACGTATAATTGGGGAGGTGGAGACATACAACAGAAAAGTGATTGGATGTGTATTATACAATGGGTAATTATACAAATACGTCCTTTGACCTCTCAGCTACAGTCTTTTCTACATACTATATAGGCTTCTAATTAAATACCAAATCCCACTTGCCAGGTGAAGACTTTTTAAACTTTGGCAAGCTTTGGTTTAATCTGAGCTTTACCTGGACTGTGTCTATATTATAAAAATAATAATGATTAATAGAAATTGTGTGTCATCCACCAGATGTGGAGAGAAGTGTCATTTTCTCTCTGGTTTCTAGGAGATGGAGGGCTAATAGTATAGCAGCAATTCCCCATTTTATCTTCTTCCCAGTTCTTATCTTTCTTGTTTCATATCTTGCACATATATCTCTTCTGTAATTTGTAAATCTAGATTGTATTACGTTAATATTCTCCTATAATGATAACGTTTTTACACATACACTTATACAGAAATACATTAAAGTAACTGTGTACTCCTATGCATGTCCCATGTAGAGAAAATGAGGAAATGCTTGCCAACAGGGTGATCATGATGCCAATGGAGGGTACTATAATTGGGATACTTGGTCTTACCTCAAGGGTAGTGAAGGGGGAGGAGAACCAAACTAAAAAGATTTTTTTTTTGTTAAAATAAGTTACATTTTGGCAAACAACAATTTTTATTTACAACTGATACACAAATTAAAGCGAAATATGGAGAAAATGTGTGTAGTTTTTTAAACCAACAGAACTCTTCTATATCCCATATTTAATATACTTCAAAAATTTTATAGGAAATGGAGTTTATAATACAACTTGAACCTGTGTGGCTGCCATTTTTGAGCCTTTAAAAGATGAGTATTTTAACCTAAGCTTTCTAAGACCCTATTTCTGTACAACTGTATGTGTAAAAATGTTGTCATTATAGGAGAATATTAACATAATACAATCTAGATTTACAAATTACGGAAGCGATATAAGTGGAAGATATGAAACAAGAAAGATAAGAACGGAGCAGAAGATAAAATGGGGAATTGCTGCTATGGTATTAGCCCTCCGTCTCCCAGAAATCAGAGACAAAATGACATTTCTCTCCTCAGCTGGTCAGCTACAAGGGCCCAGAATATGGGTCTGGGGAGAGGAAAAGAGCACACTCAGGGTCGGTCACAAAAATGTGCTTTGCCTACTTTGAAAATCGGTGTTTGTCTTCTAGTAGAATCACCATTCAACACTTCTGACATTTATAACACTTGCCTCAGTGGAGTAACCCATTAACATGAAGCAAATATTGCACAAATGAAAAGCCTCTATCATGCTATTATTTACATGTTAATGTGTACACAAATGTACAACAAATATATGTGTATGTTTGTTCCTGTACAACGATAGATTTAACTGAGTCAACCTTTGTTCTCTTTCACTATCCTATTATACCTGCACATTTTGGGAGTGTTAGGGATCATTTATAACCCTGCCCCAGTCATTTCCACTTCCTGGCTACAAAGGCTCTAGCTGTGCTCACCCCTCTCCCTGGAAGTGCCGCTTCCTCTGGGTACTCACTGCCATAAACAGGACTTCCTGCTCTATGAAATTTAACTCATTCCTTCCTGCCTGATCTACCAAGTTCAAAACTTCAAGTCCTCTCTGTAACTACTGGCCTTTCCAACTCGATTCCTTATCAGAGTTGAGATTTTTCCCTTTTCCTCAATAATTGCCTCCGTTCTTCTGCACACACCAACTGTTATGTTATTAAGGAGGCAAGACCTATGTCTCTTTTTTTTTTCTGGTTTACCCTTTTATGCTTTTATATTAAACAAAGTATGCAGTTTGGATAAATATGTTTGTGTGTGTGTTATTATTCTGGACAGAATTTTATTCACAGTTGGATATAAAATTGATATACATTTCTCTATAACATCTTAACTAAGATTTAAATGGAAGCCGTATGAAAGTAAAACTCCATGGAAACAGATAATGACCCTCAGCCTGGTACTGTGTTTTTTATTTTAGAACTGAAAATTCCTGCTCCTTAGCTGACTCATTCACCAACCTCCGTAAAAATATTGAATGGTTTTGTTTTGTTTTAGCAGCTATCCTCCCTGTAGACAAATACATTTTGACATGATGGAGCAGGGGTTAGCATTGTTTTAATTCCTAGTTCAATCTCCATATTACATTCCCACTTCATGCCCCACTAGCCATACTTAGTAAATAGTGAACTTTAGGAAGTTTGAAATACATGTTTTCCATAGTGAAATTCATTATAATTAAGGGCAAAAACATATCATTGTCAAAATTAACTTATAAGGAAGTAAATATTATTCGTTCATATATATATATGAATGATGATGTGTGTATATATGTACGTATATACATATACCATCTCTTAACATGTAGACTTCAGCATCTGTTATAATATTTTCATGTTCTTGTTTAAAACAGACTGCTTGGAAGCCATTATTTCATAAAGTTGACATCACTGGGCTGTTCGGTGAATTGAGGCAAGGAATGTGGGCATGGTGTGCACATTCTCTGGCATTTGTAGCTATGTTTTAAGAAGTGGATCAGTATGCTTCTTATCAGTTAATAGGCTGAGGGGATTCTGTTGTTATTCTGAAGTGTTTCGAATAAAGAAAGGAGTGTATGCATTCATGGAGCATCTTACTCTCGTTGGCTTTACTCATGGGTAAAGATAGTTGACTACCAGGTGTAATGTGATCAGCTCCACAAAAACCCTTCACCAACATTTTCTCCTCGCTTTGCTTCTTATTCTACTGAAAACAGCATCAACACAATATCAGCCTCTGGGGTAAGGCAGTGCAGCCTGGTGGTTAAATGCATAAACTCTGGGCCTATATTAGTGAGTCCAAAGTTCAGTTCCAGTACCTACCAGCTGTGTGACTTTGGTCATCTACCTAAGCCCTCTGAACATCAATTTCCTCATCTCTATAATGAAGAAAATAATAGCACCTGATCATTGTTGTAGGATTAAATATGCACAAAGTATTTAGAACAGTGCCTACCACATAGTTTGTGCCATTGAGCATTTTTTGGAGATAGAAAAAACTGACCTAAAATCAGAAACTAGTAACTATAATGTGTCTGTAGGAAGTCTGGTGGGCAGAGGAACTCTGACAAAAAAGAGAGCATCAAAGATAAACTGATTTCTCTGGAGTTCCACCAAAACTTCATAGTTCCAAATCTCATATCCTCTGGCAAGTAGATACGTTTGTGTTTTCACAACCAAGCAAAAGTATTCTGAAAAATGTTAGAATGGCAACTTCTGGCAATTGACTTGGGATAGAAAGCAACGTGCTAACCTAGGGGAGCAACTTGGGCCTCCAGGCGCATCTGTCCATGGCTATGGCATCTGAGTTAGTCCTGCCCTGCCAGTGTGAACCTGAGGTAGGGCAAGACTTACAGGCCATTCTAGTTTTTTCTGAGCTATCCCCAGAACTACAAGTTCTAGGAGGGTCATGTCATCCCTGGAGCAATCCTACAATATTAAGTTTCTCTGATGGTGAGTTCTTGGGTATGTAAGTGAAAGAGATGCTCATTAAGGACAATTATTAAGACCAAACTATGTACAAAGTTGCCTGTGTGATATGACTTGAGATGACCAGGGGCTGTCTTGTCAGCCAAAACAGAATTTAAAAATGAAATAATGTGAACTTTGAAAGGATACTAAATGTACATTACTCTCGTGGGCATTATTCACATTGCTTGGCATGTATTAGTTGCTCAATAAATGTCCAATAAATGAATGAATGAATGAAAACATAGCCCAGCTTCTGATGTGAGCCATAAATTTCATCTGTCTAAAGCCTGAACATTGCTAGTAATAATAAATTTATTACCCAATCCAAGATTTCTTAACCTCTTTTTTTGTGCCATGGACTTTGGCAGTCCAATGAAGGCCATGGACATCTACTTAGACAGGTGTTTATTCTTTTTAAACAATTTTATTGAGATATAATTGAAGTAGAATAAACTTTGTCTATTTATAATACAATGTACAATACAATCACTTTTCACATATGTGAACACCACAAGCAAGATAAAAACATTTGATCACTCCCAAAAGATTCTTCATGCCTATTTGCTATCTATTCCTCCCTCCACCCCATCTCCAGGTGCTTTGAGAATGATGCTCTCCAAATCATGCTATCCTTTAAACTCCATAACAATCAACACAGAAGAGGACTTCTGTGACCAAATGTGGGTTTTTCCCACACGCACCGAGCAGGGGACATCAGCTGGGTGTCCTCTCATTCAATTCCGACACTATCTACCCAGAGATAGCGTCAGATCCCACAGGGTGAGGACTTAGTCCCCAAGACTGGCCCCTCATAGACACCAGTTGCAAGTATGGGCCTCCACAGCCCCACAGTTTGCTCAGTTTGTATATTTATATACATTACGTACATACATATCCATATGCACATGTGTGTATGAATACATATACACACCTATTATCCCATTCAATCATTTAATATTTTTACTTTTATAATCATACATATATTAAAAAACTTAGGAGAATAATATGTGAATAATATGCCCTATTGTATTTACCCATATATTCACCATTGATGTTATTCCTTTATTCCTGAAGAAACAACTTTCCCTCTGATATTATTTCTCATCAGCCTGTAGAACTTCCCTTAGCATATTTGAGAGCAGGTCTGCTGGTGGCAAATTCTCTTGGTTTCCCTACATCTGAGAGTGTCTTTATTTCGCCTTCATTTCTGAAGGACATTTTCACTGTATATGGTACCCTGATTTGACTTTTTTTTCTGTCAGCACTTTAAAAATGTCATTTGACTGTCTTTTGACCTCCACATTGGCTGATAAGAAATCCATGACCCTTAAAGTTGTTGCTACCTTGTACATAATGTATCTCTTTCTCTAGCTACTTTAAAGACATATATATTTTTAATATTTTCTGTTTCTCTGATGAGAACTCCTATCTTTCCATTCATTTCAAGTATATTTTCTTTAACATAGAGAACATATTGTAATAGCTGCTTTGAAATTTTGGTCTGATAATTCTATGACCTTGGTCATCTCAGGATTGGTATTTGTTGATTGCCCAGTCCCTTGAAAATGGGTCCCATTTTCCTGGTTCTCCCGTGTTGGGAATTTTGAAGCATATTTTGGACCTTGTGCACATTTTGTTATTTAGACTTTGGGTCCTCTAGAGAATGTGGAGGTGTGTATTTTAGTAAAACATCAACTCGATTAGGGTCAGACCATAAACTCTTTCTTATCTTCTGTGGGCTGTGTTCAAACTTCAGTTCGATTTCCAAAATCTTTGCTGTAGTTCATGTATGCCACACGCATATATAGAGCCTGAGGCTTTTATGGGCTCAGGCACAGAAATAAGGACTCTCTTCTGGATCTCTCTCCACCAGGCCTTGCTCTCATACTCTCCAACCCACAGGTACCTCCTTTCCTGGCTCCCCTGGCAGAAAAGTAAAAAAAAGGTCTCTCAGAATTTAGCTGCCTGTACCACCCAGACTGCACCACTGTATGACTGGGGCCTCCCTCAGGAAAACCAACATATAACAAAAAAAAAATGTGAAATTCCTCCCCACATGGTTAACTTCTCCTAGATTTGACTTCCCTCAATGACTCACCTGTATAGTTGTTTTTTTGGTTTTTATCCAGAGTTTCTTTCCATAATCAATGAGATATATGTGCTGTCAGAACCACCATGCTAAAACTGAAACTTCCAGCTAAGGATTTGTTTTTTCAAATCTAAATGGGTACATTTATTATCCATTTGGGCTTAAGGGATTTTATCTAGCCTCTAGTGAGAAGACATTTTAAATATAATTAGAATGCCATTGTATATCTTTGTGGTTTTGTTGTATATAAGTAGGCTTCAATTAGCTACATGATAATATGTTTATAATTCCCATTTTTGAATGTTATTGCTGTTCCTTTTGCTGTCTTTGTAAAATGAAGTCCAAAACTAGAAAAATAAAAGTCATTCAAATTCTGCATAAGACTTTAGAATAAGGTTTTTAAATGCTTAAAATAAAAACAAAGAAAATCAATTGTGTGATACGCTTATCTGATTGTGCATGATGTCTTAATTCTCCCATTAAGCCATGTTATTATCAAACGTTAAAATTGGGAGAGTCCTTGTAAGTCACGCCGTTTGCTCTCATTATTGTATAAGTGAAGGGCTGGAGACAATAAAAATATAGTGACATTTTCAAAAGCCTAGAGCTGATTAATGACAGAACTCATACTTTAACACAGATATCCTGATCAATTCTACTAGTCTAGTCCAATTCTTCTTCTCACAATTAGACTTAGATATTCAGTCCTTTAAACTAAGGCATTGTGTACTCAGGATTTGCCATGGAAAGGTCACCACACTTACTTATGTGGCCATGACTCTTACTAACTGCAAAAATTTTGAATGTGTTTCTCCCAGGCATATTGTAAAACTCATTTCATTTAATCAACAAATAATACTCTGAACTATGTATAATTTTTAGCTCCATTTTCTAGATGAAGGAACTGTTAAGAGATTAGAGATATTAATCTGTCCAAGGTTGCAAAGCCAGTAAATTGGCCAAGGCTGACTCCAAAGCTTATAAATTGACCATTCTAACCCCAAAGTTTATAGTCCTAACTCTATGAAATGATGTCTCATAATCCGGCCAAAAAATTGTTTTTGTACTTTTATTAATGTAAAATTACAATAAAATGTCACCTTTGGTTTTCTATATATCAAATTACTTTTATTTAAATGAATAACATTATACATAATACAATTCATCCTGGAAAATCTGAACTGTGATTTATACACAGGCATCCAATAGATATTGATTGAAGAAATGAGTGATGGCACCACCTTCATCATCATCAGCCCTAATAAATGTTATGAAACATTATGTGTCATGCACTGTTCTAAACTCTTCACGCGTACTTAGGTTTTTAATTTTCAGAACAAATCTTCTTTATTATATACCAGATGTGAAAATTGAGGCACAAAGAAGTAGAGTAACTATCCCAAGGTCATAAAATTGGTAAATAGTAGAGCGGGGACAAAAATCCAGGTAGCTCTGCAAACAGTGCTTTTAACCAACATAGAAAGAAGAGCATATGTCAGTACTTTTTCAGTGAGGAAATATCCCTAAATATTGATTTTATTTAGTAACACATCATTAGGCACCATTTGACATTTGTTATCACTTCATTATTTAGTTTTGTAATTTCAGCACCCCACCCCCTGCCATCTTGGCTACCGTTCCCCAAATGGGAGCAGTATGGAAGGGTCAATCCTACTTTCTTGCTGTCCTTACTTAATCGTGAACGTTGTACTCTTTTAATAAAATTTCAAAGTGAAAACAGACCTATTTAGAAAAACAGATGAAATAACCATATAACAAGTGTTCTTAAAAGCAGCTTAAAAAAAACTTCTCAAAGACAGTGGAGAAAATCCTAATTACAGTAGGATTTTATGTCCTTACCAATGGAATTCCTCCATTTCCTTTGCCAGTTTACCCCAAATCCCTCCTTGATGGCCAGAATAAAGCCTAACTCAGTCAAAGCTTTTTTCTCAATAGCTGGGCTCTCCGCGTTCTAGTAAAAGCTACCTACCTCTTCGGAACTGGCCTTTCTAATTGTATCATCCCAATAAAGTCTATTTTCTTCTTTAGAAAGATCAAAAGCAGACTCTTTGGGGGTAGAGGGACCATGTGTTATTTGTGTTCAAATTCACTGCATGTCTTACCCTCACTGTTCAATAAAACCTCACTTAATGAGTGAACGAAGAAAGCCCCTGGCCAGGTTATCACAAGCATCCATAGATGTTAAACTGAAACAGAATGACACAGGAAAAACTGTGTAAGTGTCTCACTTCCATTTCCTCACTCTTTGACAGTGACTGTTTACAAAAGAGAATGATTCTTCAACCTTTCTCTTTCTGGTCTTCAATTGACTTCTCTTCGCTACACTTAATATTGTTCTAACTTGGCTGGGTGCAAAATGCTTGCATTTAACCCTTGTTTTCTTCTCTAATTGTCTCCTCCATTTGACTTTCCACAGCCAAATATTTCTTCAAAATAACGTTCTCAAAGGACCACTTTTTATACCAAAACAAAATATTTTAAACAAAACTTAAACAGAGCTATTGAGCAGATGTTTAGTTCAATGTCATGATATCTAGAGTAAATTTAGGGGAAGAGATGACTTGATGAGAAAACTTAAGCCTGAAATATCTTTCAGTCATTGCAATTTCAGAAACAAGAATTTATGGCAAGTGAAAACACAGACTTGTTTATTGTGATGTCTGCAGATGTAAAAAAAAAATAGGTAAAACAACATATGGGTTAATATCTTGCTTAAAATAAAATATTATTTCCTTAGCAGCAAGTGGGGGAAAAAAAAACCACAAAGCCTTGGGTTCTGAAAGCTTCCATGCTCATTATACCAGAAAAATAAAATACTTTACAAGTTAAGTTAATTTTGCTAATGTATGAGACGGTGTCCAAGAGTTGGATTCTGCGCTACTCTCCCAGGAACTTTTTCGGTAACATGTGTGAGCTAGAAATGGGAAGTGTTTTAAATGAACCCCTCCAGGTTCTCTGAAACAATGTCGGCTCAGGTCTACATTTCCTTATTAAACTCTCCTGTTGGACTTGTGGTGCTTGGACATGAAAGCTGCAAATTCCTGACAAGGTTGTGACCCTCTGTGGTGGGCTTTGCAAGACAATAAAAAGGGTAAGTTCCCAGCTGTGTACATGTCAACTAGTGAACCTCAAAAATAGGGTCATTGAGAAGATACAAAGACTTAATTTTATATACGTTAAAAAATAGAAAAGAGCATGAGTTAGAGAGTAGGGAAATGGCAAAATATGGAATAAGAAATCAGTTTGCTTACAGGTGTGTGGGGAGGATGGAAAGTGCCTTGCTGGCTTCTTAACTAGAAAAAGGAGAAGGCAGTAAGCAACAGAAGATTCTTAATGATCTGAATATGGCCACAGATGCCTGAGGCTGGGCCTATTTCTGGCCAATAATGAGCTTTTGGGCTTATGGAGTCATTTATTTGGCTCTGCCTCCTGGAGCCCAAGGGCACTGTTCATTAGGAAGCAGGAACTTTACCTAAGGGTTGTTTGTGTAGGTCTTTCTTGCCAGAAAGAATTGTTCATTAGCATCTGAGAGAAATTCACCTTCTCCCTCTACAGATAAATGGTTTAAAATAAAACTTATTGATTGGGGTTGGGGTGAGAAGGGAAAGGGGAACTGCTAAGCCCATTTGATGATGGTTGGGGAGCAAATAAGCCTGTGTGGCACAAATAAATACCAAATCACTGCATAACTAACCAGGTTTTATCATTAAAATGGCAAATTAACTTTGGCCTATGTATGGTCCAGTTATTTGGGTTGACTTAATGATGTAATTGGATCAATCAAGTAGTAATTCACTTGCTAATGCAAGCCATCAGCTAGTAGTCCCATTGTACAGTCCCTGCACCTAACCACACCAGCAGCCCACCAGGGATTTTCTTGCCCGTGGAGATGCCTAGGCGTGAATAGGGGATGGAGAATTCTGGGATTTGGAATGCCAAAGGCTTGGTGAATGTGGCAGCGATGTGGTAACTTCGTGCTTATCTTACCTGATGTGATAGTACAGAGGTCTCTTGCTTTTTACTGGGGAATTTAGGCTTAATGGTATTTTGCAAGTGATTATTCCTATTCTTTGTGGATCCTTTGTCAGTAATGACATTGAAATGTCAACATGGTTCTTTTTTGTTTCTCTTTTTCCTGAAATTCTCCAGAAAGTAATTTGGAGAGTTGAAAATGCATATAGCCTAGAGACTATAATAGAATAATTTAAAAAATAAAAAAGGAAAAAAAAATCAAATTAACCAAAAATAAACTTACTTTCCAGATGGAGATTTTCATAGTCTAGAATGAGGTGCACAGAGAGGCTTATGTAACTGGCTAGTGACAAGAAGGCTCAGAAGCAAATGCTCAGCTGCATGAAGGGTACTGCTGGTGACACCGGAGCTGCACATTTGACACTCTCCAAAAGGACAGAAGAAATTGGCTGCTGCAGATCAGAAAACCAACTTTGTCCTGAAGGTTCCCCTTAATTGAGGTTAATTGCTATGTTTCCTTAATTACTGTGTTTTTTCCTAGGACTTCTAGCAAATATTCCATTGGCCCTGACTCCAGCAATAGCCACTGAAATGTTGTAAAATTACTCATGGCTGGAAGAGGGAGCAACACATTAAGAGAGCCCCTTAAAGATTGGATTAGTTCTTGTGAGGACTCACTGCTAACGATTTCTCAGCAAATTGAGCCGTGGTAATTTAAGCAGAACACATCTTTTTTCACAATATATTCATCAGATACAGAAATATACAGATGCTTTCACAGCCCTACATGATGAATTAATAACCTATAAATTAATTATAGGTGTCCTTTGTATCTCTCGCCCAATTACTTTAATGTTCCTTTCCCCCCTCCCCACGTTTTCTTTTTTTAATTAAAAAAGCTCTCTTCCCATCAAATCTGCCAAGACTGGGAATCTCAAACCTTTAAGCTTTTTCTAATCCTCAGTATTTGGAATCACTAAGCAGTAAGGAGTGTCAACATAAAAATTCATCGTACCCACCAGCTGCATTAACATATTTTTTTCGGGAGCATCTTCTGGGCTGGTTTTCATGTTAATGTATTTCCAGTGTCTTGCTTCAAGTGAAAAGTGCCCTGTTTCTCTCTGCCCTAGGTTCATATGAATCTTTTCCAATGAACAATATAGCTATTATCACTCTTGGAAAGTGTAAAATTTTGTGAACGTACCACAGTAAATTATTATTATTGTTGTTGTTGTTATTTTTTGTCAATTTAGCTAGCCTCTGTTTTACTTGGCTTAGAGGGAATGAAATTACCAGTGCCAAGCTCAGCAATTGGAACTGTCTACCTACAGAATCAAAGAAATGAGAAATGATATGCATTGCCTCCAAAGCAAATGTTTGCCATTTGCTTCATAAGTTTTAATATCTTATAATTTAATAAAATAATGAGCTATGAATCAGCAAAATTTGCTTTATTATTTAACCTTGTTACAATTTCCAATCACATATTGCCTAGACTATGTCATGCTTTCCTGATGTCGGTAGTATACAATTTTCATTTGGGACTTTCATTATAAAAGACAATATTTAGATCATTTGAAGGTGTTACAGACTGGAGATTCAAATTGATTTCTTTTCACAAGGGGCTTTTCTTGGAACACTAATTTCTTGACTACTTCATGTAGTCTCTGGATACTTGCCATTTATCGATTGCATACCATGTCTTCAAAAGCTGACAGTTTAGTTGTGAATTAATAAGGAATCTCCATAAGAAATATATCATTGAGCAAACAATGACTTTTCGTCCATATGCATCATTTTAATATTATACTTACCAACATAAAGGATGGGAGGAAAAGATAATATATTCATATTTTTTAAATTTGGTAAATATAGTAAAATACAAAAAATTATGAGAATAATATTAAAATCTCACGTACCCAGAAACCAATGTTAAAAATTATAAAATATTTTTTCATCGTTGCTCATATTTTTAAAGGAAATGAAACATTAAAGAAAAAAATTATACCACTAAGCTTCTTTTCCAAACTTTTTCACCCTTTTCCTTATTCAGAAACTACCACTATCAAATTACTGGGTATATTTCCAGTTCAGTATTGTGTATGTGCATGTCTACAAAATGGATGTGTTATATAAATGGTATCGTACTGTATTCAACAGTCTTCATCTTGCTTCTTTACGCTAAATGTGCTGTTGGATCTATATATGGAAATCAGTAGCTCCAGCTTGTTCTTAATTACTGTGTAATATCTTATTATTTTCCATAATGTATGTATAGATTTTCTAACTGTTGGATATTTAAGTTGTTTCCATTCTTATAGCCATTATAAGGAAGGCTTCAAGGGACATTCTTGGTAAGTCTCCTGATGCATGTGTGCAAGAATTTCCATGTAAAATATAATGAAAAGTACAGCTGTGGGTCCTAGAGCAAACACGTATTTAACTTACTAGATATTACCAAATTGTTCTCCAAAGTTCCTCACATTTTCAAGAACCATTTGTTCTTGCATCAGTGGCTATTCCTCAATAAATCCATCAACTTACAGGATTTTTGTACTTTAAACAAATTTTGCCAAATGAATAGTTATACAATGGGAATTTTTTTAAAAGCCATGAATTTGTGTTTACCTAATACCTTGTGAGACTGAGCACCCTTTCATGAATTATTTTTGAGAAAAGGCGCCCTTTGGACTTGCTTTTCTATGAATGGCTTGTCTAGGTCTCTTGTCCATTTTCCTACATGGTAGCTTATGTTTTCCTCATAAGTAAGTAGGACTATTTTACATTTAGGTACTAATCCTTTATTTTAATCTTTGTGAATATTATCTTCTGGTTTTTGCTTATTCAACTTTGTTCATTTGGCTTTTATGGGAAGCATGTTTTCATTTCAATGTAGTTAGTCTTAATTATCTATTTTTCTCTGACTTATACTTTTACCTAAGAAATATATTCCTCTCAGAATTTATGAAGAAAGTCTATTAAATATTTCTCTAATAATTGTAAAGTAGTTCATATTTTGGTTTTTAACCTCTTGTATTTAATTTGGGGGCATAATATGAAGTAAGAATTTAATTCAACTTTTTCCATAAAGAAAACTAATTGGACTAACGTTATCATTTGCTGTCTGTCACATACCAAATTCCCCTACATGCTTGGTCCTTCTATGGGCTCTTAATTCTGTTGCATTGAGCCCTCTATTCCTACATTAACACACTCTGATTTAATTACTATAGCTTTTTAACAGTTCTTGCTCTCTGGTAGAGTAAGTCCCACATCCTTGTTTATTCTTTTAAGGTGTCTTGGCTGCTGTTGTATCTTTATTCTTTAATATGAATTTCAATAATAGTTTTCCTAGTTTTATCAAAAATGTGTTCGAGATTCTTATGGAATATGTAAATATATAACTAATGGAGGAGAATAAACATCTTATGATGTTAAATATCTATCCGCAAATATGGGATATGCCCCTATTTCATCAAGGGCTCTTTAGGAATTTTTGATTATATTTTATGTATTTCTATTCTTGCTTATCTTTTATTTGATTTGTTCTTAGCTTGCTTATAATTTTTCTTGATATTGTTTAACTGCATCTTTTAAAAAATATTTTAAATCATTACTTTACTACTTTTTTCTGTGCTTATAGTAATTCCAGCAACTCTGATGGCCTAATCTCATTATGAGATTTCTAAAATATTAGAAAACCAAATTCAACAATGTGTTATGGTATAAACTCTGGAACTGTTTATACAAGTTTAAAACACCAAAGATATACTAGAGTCATCCTTCGGGAAGGATGAATCACTGTTTTTTTCTCTTCTCTCAAACAATTCGAATAAGATAGACATACTGTATTCCTCGAAAGTTCAGTGAGATGCCAGTAACACAGTCTGAAACTGGTGTTTTTTGCAGTATGTGTGTAGAAAAAGTATGTGCTATATGGGAGTAACCATTTCTTATCAATTCAATTCTTATAATGGTATTACTTGTCTAATTAATTCATATGGATATTCTATAATAATATAGTTAATTATGATTTTTTGTAAAATTTTGCAATTATTTAAGTTTGCAAATTTATTGTTATAAATTTTCTGTAGGATTCTCTTAAAACTTTAAAGTCTTTAAAACTCTACTGCATTTGCTTTCAATTTTTCCCCATTCAGTATGATGTTGGCTGTGGGTTTGTCATATATGGCTTGTACCATTTTTAGATAGGTCCCATCTATGCCTATTTTTTTAAGCGTTCTTATCATAAAAGGGTGTTGAATTTTGTCAAATGCTTTTTCTGCATCTATTGAGAGGATCATAAGGTCTTTATTTTGGCTTCTATTTATGTGGTGAATTACATTTATAGATTTGTGTATGTTAAACCATCCCTGCATCTCTGGGATGAAGCCCACTTGGTCATGATGGATTATTTTTTTGACAAGCACTTGGATTCGATTTGCTAGGATTTTATTGAGAATTTTTGAAATTATGTAACATTTTATAATATAGATATTACTTTTCTGTGGCTTCTCTCTTCTTTCCTGTCTTATTTTTCCTAGATGTTTATCTATAAAGGGCTTATTTTGTTTGTTTGGTTGGCTTATAAGAATCACTTTTTTATTTCTATTGATTTTTTTCTATTTTTGTAATTTCTACTATCTATATACTTTCCATTTCTCTATTACAACTACAAATTGCTCTGTTACTAACATTATTTTGGCACACAAATTGCATCAGATTTGGCAAGCAATATCTCCTTCAAGCTAGTACTCTTGTCTTTTTTGACATATCCTCATCATTCTTGAGGCATATCTTTTCTGTAACAACAAGTTGTTTTCTGCCCCAGTACTGGAATGAGATACTTCTTTAAGAATCTCTGGTTCCTGATAGTGGACAATGGCATTTAGAAGCCCAAATCAGGGTGCTAGTTGTGTTCATTCTATTGGAGTGTTGGTACTCTAAGGCAGAGCTAAGGTGTATATACATGTGATACACATATATATCACAATATAGTATGATACATATATACACATAGACATAAGCATTTATACTTATATTTATCTCTATAGCTTGAAAACCATGAACTCAAACCAAAACCTCTTCCAATTTCAATACAGCAGCACTGGTTTATTCTAGTTTTCTTTCTCTCTGTATTTGTAATTCCTTTCTCCAACTGTGAGAAATTTGGCTCCTATTATCCTTAATATATATACTTATTTAATCAGTCCCTGTTTATAACCAATCTCCCATTATTGCTGCTGCACTGTCCACTGAGCAGAAACCCTTCCCTCTCCTCCTAGGCTCTGACATCCTCTGGCTGGCCACCCCTGCCCCCACTGTGTGGGTGCACTTTCTTCCCCTCTTTGGGTTCCAACCCTTAGTGCTGAATACCCTATCAGTCAGGTGTCCTCCTTCTCATGGCCAGGTTCTGAAACTCCACTTGGAAGCTTCGCTTTGCAGGGACATCCTATTTTCCCTGTTTGGGGTCGCATCCCCATTCTGTGATGCCCCCTCCAATGTGGAGGCCCTCTTCATTTACTTGGGCTTTATCCTACTCCACACTAAGTTGCTCAAATACAGAGACACCTCTCAAAGCACATGGGTTGAACATCCCCCCTGCAAGAACATCCTTTTTTTAACACACCTGGGCTCTGGCACCTTGCTCAGATCCAACACACATTGCCAGGTCATCTCTCAAGCCCCACCCCCCAGGTGGACACACTCCAGACCCCACCCACCCATTTGTTCTTTCACACCTTACACTAAGCCATGTCCTGCTTGGACATTCCTCCTCATCCTACCCTTGCCAGGCAGTTGTTATCTATGAATGTCCTCATCACCCTCTTTGGGCTCCAGATCCCACTCTGTGTTACTGGGGCTCAACTGCCCTCCAGCACAGACACTTATTTTGCTCTATTCAATTTAATGGCTTTAGGCTTATATTGCTCACCAAAGGAAGAAAAGGGAAGAGAAAAATAAGAAGAATACACTTAAATTTATAACATACATATTTAACAAACTCTACAGTTAATTTATGTATTTATGCTTCTGTCAAACGAATTAAGAAGCCTAGAAAATTTTGTCAATTCTCTTTCCATCTTGTATGTTATTTGCCTATATTTCAGTTCCACTTTATTATTAAATATCACCACCAGTATTGTTGTGTCATTATTATTATAATGATTTTTACAGTTGAAATTTATTGAGTTTATTTTACATGGTAATCTGTTTCTTCACCCATCATTATTTATTGCATTCTTTTTTTTTCTTCTAAGTTTAATTTTTTTTTTCTTACCGAATTTGGTTCTTTTAAAAAAGAGTGTCTATTAGTGGGAAATTTTGTCATTCTTGGAAGATCTCTTATTTCTTAACATCCTATGCCCTTCTTTTGGATTAATTTTTTTTTTCCTTGCTGACATTTATATTTTAGTTTATCGTATAGTGTTAGTCCATCAATAGTAACTTTTGTTAACCTTTGTGGATCTCAAAATCTTTTTACTTTCTCTTATCTTGAGTAGTAATTGATCTGCATATAGATTTCTAGGTTGACAGTTATATTCTCCCAGAATTTTAGAGATACCGTTATATGCATTTTTTTCTTTTAGCATTTTCTGCTGCTTATGAGAAGTCTAACAAATTGCAGTTTCTTTGTAATTAATTGTCTTTTCTCTTTAGATACTTTTAAGAGTCTTTGCCATAGCTTTCTGTCGTTTCACTGTTACATTTGGCGTGGTAGTGTGTTTTCAGCTCATTCAGTTAGGGACTCATATTTTTTCCCTTGGCAAGTTTTATACTTGTACCCCTATACTTTGCACCCTTGTCTCACCCCTGCCTTTTTCTGTGAGCTGTATCCGGGGTAATTTTTTCATTTCTAGTTTTCAATGAACAATTCTTTTTTTCAGGAGTATCTAGTCTGCTATTTACTCATCCCCTTAATTTTTATTTGAATGAATATATTTAAGTTTTCAGAATCTCTATTTGGTTAATGTACAAATCTCCCTGAATATAGGGTTCTCTTCTTTTTTTTTTTTAATTTATTTTTTTTATTTCAACTCATCATGGGGGTACATAAGTTCAGGTCATATACATTGTCCATGTCCCGCCCATCCCCCCGAGTCAGAGTCCCAAGCGCGTCCGTTCTCATTCTCCAGACAGTGCGCCTGGCACTCATCATGTAGTCATACCTCCATCCCCTCCCCCCCCACCTCCCCGGGTCTGCACCTTCAAGCATGACCATTCCCCAGAGGGTGTGCAACGCACTCGTCATGTAGGCATACACCCACCCCCTCCCCCCACCCCCCCATCCCAGTCTGATATCCAATTGGTATCCTTCCCTGATGTACATTTAAGTGATGATCAGGGAAACCAGTTTTCTGGTGAGTACGTGTGATGCTTGTTTTTCCATTCTTTGGATACTTCACTTAATATAATGGGTTCCAGTTCTCTCCAGGAGAACCAAAGAGATGTCGTATCATCGTTATTTCTTATAGCTGAGTAGTACTCCATGGTATACATATACCACAGTTTACTAATCCATTCGTGGATTGATGGGCACTTGGGTTGTTTCCACATCTTTGCGATTGTGAATTGTGCTGCTATAAACATTTGGGTACAGATGTCTTTGTTAAAGAATGACTTTTGTTCTTCTGGGTATATGCCCAATAATGGGATTTCTGGATCAAATAGTAGGTCTACTTGAATCTGTTTAAAGTATCTCCATATTGCTTTCCATAGGGGTTGCACTAGTTTGCATTCCCACCAGCAGTGTATGAGTGTTCCTGTCTCTCCGCATCCACGCCAACATGTGTTGTTTTGGGATTTTTTGATAAAGGCCATTCTCACCGGAGTTAAGTGGTATCTCATTGTGGTTTTGATTTGCATTTCCCTGATGATTAGGGATGTTGAGCATTTTTTGATACGTTTTTTGGCCATTCTTATGTCTTCTTTTGAAAAATTTCTATTCATGTCCTTTGCCCATTTTTTGATAGGATTGTTTGATTTTTTCTTGCTGATTTTCCTGAGTTCTAAATAGATTCTTGTTATCAGTCTTTTATCTGATGTGTAGTATGTGAAAATTTTTTCCCATTCTGTAGGCTGTCTGTTTATTTTCGTGACTGTTTCTTTGGCTGTGCAGAAGCTTTTTAATTTAGTCAGGTCCCATTCGTTTATTTTTGTTGTTGCTGCGATTGCCTTAGGGGTTTTCTTCATAAATTCTTTGCCTAGACCAATGTCTGTGAGAGTCTTTCCTACATTTTCTTCTAGAATTCTAATCGTTTCCCATTTAAGGTTTAAATCTGTTATCCACCGTGATTTGATTTTTGTGAGAGGTGAAATCTGTGGGTCCTGTTTCAGTCTTCTACATGTGGCTATCCAGTTTTCCCAGCACCATTTATTGAATAGGGACTCTTGTCCCCAGAGTATGTTTTTGTCTATTTTGTCAAAGATTAGATGGTTATATGAGGATGGTTTTATATTTGGAGGGTTCTCTTCTTGAGGCATCATTTCTCCTTCTTTCTTTATTGCTTTTAACTTTTTAAATACAAATTATTTTTAAGTCTCTTTCAGACTCTTCTGTGGTTTGAATTTATCAGAGTTTGAATTTCCCTACTGTGTCTTTTCTTTCATGTGTCTTTCCATCTTTTCGCTTGTTTACTGCTTCTTGTGCCTTCTAACTTCTTGAAGGAGTCTAAATTCCACCTCCCTTTGTACTGGGGATCTGAGGACCATATTCTCCTTCCTAAACCTGAATTAGAACACCCCCTTCGGCTGGTGTTACCATCACCATGAACATTTTGGCATTAGCTTCTGGTCTCCACTCTGATGTTTTGGTTACCATTTTGTTTCTAACATGTAGAGGAAACTTATCTTTCTGGTTAGTATGGCTTTACAGTTCTTAAGTTTAAGAATATTTCTATTTTTGGAAGCAAGAGGCAAAAAGTAGAAGAGTCAGAAAGAGGATTTAGAGAAATTTCCACTTCAGTGAGAGCTGCCATACTGATCTAAAATCAGAGCACTATACTATAATAATTAAGAAGGGATTAAAAATAGGAAAATACGGTAATATCTCAAGTTAAACTTACATATTAAAAATTTGAGATAAGAGCTAAGAATTACCTTTTTAATACTTTTGAAGGAAATACAATTACTAGGAAAAACCCATTGTGATAGACTTTAAATTACTGAAGTACATAGTGTATAGTTAAAGATATTTTAGCACTTATTTTTGATGCATTTTTCTGTTAATTATAAATGATATATTGATAAATGGCATGTGACTGAGGCCCTTCTTTAGATTCTTGGGTTCCATTTTCATAACCGTTTCCCTTTTCAGTGGAAATTTCTTTTCCTCTCTTTGTGTTTAAGAATCTCTTATTTAGCCCATTTCCAAACATGAGAATGCATGGCAGAATTCCATGATGTTATGAGTATTAAATAAATAAACTTTTTCCTAGGGATATTTACAATTTAGACGAAACTGAGAAGGATGTGTTAGAAGAAGGGATCAGTAGTGGTAGAATTTCCAACCCAGCAAGATAGTGGGGCATTTGTGGGCTCAGGCATATCATGATAACTTCCCTAAAATCATATTATACAGATGAGTGCCTCTGCCCAAAGGCCAGCCCTGCCACTAATAAAAATAAAACTTAGTAACTTGTCTCTGAGAACATTTTTCTGGTATAGTTTGAAAATATTATTAAAATGTATAATAAATACATTAAAATAATCAATTATTTGGAAATTTTTTTATATTTACACTCATTCTATCTGCTTTAATTTGTTTTATGTGAAAAACTTACAGTATAGTTAATTATGATGAATGCTTATTATAACTTCACTGTGTATATTCTAAGTAATAAAGTATGTAATAGGAATATATAAATGCTAAACTGTATGATACAATCATATGCCAGAAATTCTTACTAGGGATTCTTTAAGTTTGTTGACTTTTTTACTGCTTTGAGAAAATGATAAGAGATTTTAACAATTTCCTCTGAAAAAAAATCTTCATAAATTTGGAAGTACAGTGATCCTAAATCTCAGATCAAAACTCAGGTTATATTCTCTGATTTTAGACCATCTGATTTTTTTGTAGCATACAGATAAAATTAATCGTGAACCGTCTCAGAAATAGAATTGTTAACTTTTGTTTCATGGCGATAGTATCTTGTTCTTTTCACATTTTCTGAAATTGGATGTGTGAGGTTAGTGGTATCAGTTTTAATTCTGGACCTCTAAGCAAAATGAATAAAAATAGCAGATGCTTTCCTGATGCAAAATACAAAATTAATGATTTATATTAAAAAGATTCTCTTTTCTGTACAGATTTCCTGGCCTTTATGTCCTCACACACACTCCTTTGCTGCTCACTTGAGCAGATGACATGCACTCCCAAGGGTTAGATCCAATATTCTATAAGATTTTTAAATCCCTTTTGCACTATTAGATTTATGCAATTTTAGAGTGAAATAGACCTCAAGGACATAAAGTCCTCTGAGAAATAAAATTTAAATCTATTTCTGGTTACTGTTTTGTGACTTCCAACTTAAACGTATCCTCCTCCTTCCCTTTCTGTCTCTCACACACAAAAGCCATATTTGGCATACACTTATTTTTCAAAGTTAATTGGGTGAGGTGTGTATTAGATATTTTTTTAAGAAAAAAGTATTTGGGAAGACTTTCTTGAATGCTTTTAAGATAATTAAGATAGCTTATGGGTGCTGAGAATCACTATTTTTCATATGTATATACTCATATTAAGTCAACTCTTCTGAAACATGGCTTGGGTAAATTAACGTCATTTTGCACTCTTTTAATGCTTTCAGAATATTATGGCATTTTTACAAAATCAGAATAACTCATCTCTATGTGGCAGATAATTTATTTTATCCATTAAAAGGGGTCTGTTAGGTCAAAAATGATGTTTACGATCATCTAAACAAATCATTTGGCTTTTTACAAATAACATTTATTTAAACTTCTATCAGACAAGAAAAAACAAAACGTGAAGTTTCCAAACAGAACTTTATTTTACTTGACAAATAATGGAACATTAACATGATTATTCATGAGACTTATTCTTGAAGGATATTCTAATTAAAGGATATACTAGAGTTCATGAGTTTCAATTTGGAAGAAAAGAAGCTCTACTTTTCATATAAATATCTTGGTATTCATTAGGCATAATCATTGAAATGATTTTCTAAATTGAAGGATTATGTTATAGTTAATGAAGCTTGTATTCAACAGTGCATATTAAGAAAAGGCAAATTTCCTCACTTATAACATTTCCCAGGTTAGAAGATGTAGCATTGATCACACTGCTGTGCACGTGTGCTGAGAAGCAGAGCCTGGCCTTGCATTTGCCCATGACAAAATGTGGAGGATTTATATACATTATGCTAGTGCAGATTCTAGAAGGCTGTGGGTAGTTCCTTTCAGGGGATCTCAATGAATTGGGACTAAGCTCAACCTCTGAAGGAGGTAAAGTAACCAGTTGGACCAGGCTGTAGTTCATTCATTTATGTACGTATAATATATCTCAATTTTGTCATGAAACATTTTAGCTTTTGCATTTTTTTAATGAAATGTGCACATATATGTGTGGTGCATGCATGTGTGTCCTCTTTTTTATGATAGTCTTGCACTCATGGCTGACCTTCTCCACTGAAGAAGGTCCCTACTGAAGGCTTGGTGTCTGCTGCAGCAAAGCTCACAAGATGTGTCATCAGACTTCTAAGTGCTGAAAGAAGTTCTGCTGCTTATTACCTGTGAGATCTTGGACAAGTATCTCTAAATTCTGTTTTCTCATGTGTACAAAGGTGGCTTACTTAATTCAAGCTATTATAACAAAATAACACAAAATATCACAAACTGGGTAGCTTTATTTCCCAAAGATTTAGAGGTTGGGAAGTCCAAGATCCAGGCACAGGCAGATTCGGTGTCTGGTGAAACCTCTCTTTCTGGTCTATAGATGGCACCTCCTTGATGTGTCCTCACGTGGTGGAAAGGGCAAGGCAGGTCCCTGGGGCATCTTTTATTATATAAGGTCACTAATCCCATCTAATCTCTTCCCAACAGCCCCACTTTTTAATACCATCACATTGAGGGATAGGATTTCAACATAGAAATTTTTGTGGGATACAAACGTTCAGACCGTAGCAAAAGAGTAGATGAAAAACAACCCCAGTTTCTCCAGAACTGAGAGGGTTTCCTGGACACCAGACTTGCAATAATAAAACCAAGAAAGTCCCAGGAAAAACGGGGAGGAAGTGGTCACCCTAACAAAGAGGGAAGTAAAGGTACCTAGCATCAGTCATGTGCTGAAACCAGCTCCTGTGAGTTATAAGCACCAATTGTTAAAAAGTCAGAAATTTTGTGGGCCAATAGTAATACATTTAGAAGTGTAGTGAACCCTTGGTCGCTTGAAAAGATCTGTGATGGGAATGTTTGCACCATAGTAATGAGCATGTACCACAAATCAGGGCATTTTTTTCTTTCCAGAGAGCCAGTTAACTAGCATTCCACTACTTACCACACACCAAAATTGATGAAATTCCTTTTGAAATAATCCTTGTACAATGCTCAGTGAAGTGCATGATGGAAGGTAAGTGCTAATTCAGTGTTACTGATTAGAAATTTATTTTTATCACTATTAATTATGCATAAACAGTCAATATATATATATATGTTAAATTGAAGTGAACTGTGCCTGAAGTCACTCACTATAAATTATTTCAATGAATTTTTAAAATTCATTGAAATAATTCAATAAATTTAAAGTTATCCAGGAGATAGATTAGGTGTATCTTCTAGGTCTCCCAACTGGTGGTTTTCTCCCTCTCTCTACTTCCTCTAAATTTCCTCTCTTGAACCTAAATAGCCTCCCCCTCTCCCTTCCCCACTGTTGCCAGTGCTCAGACATTGCACAGGTCTGGCTGGGGCAGTGACACTAGCTCTGAGAGCCCGTGAAGAATTATGCGTCAGTGCTGTGCAGGGAGTGTGGTAAATCAGATTATGCTAATGAGATCTCTCCAGAGAGGACACAATGAAGCTGGTCCCCACTGTTATGAGTGACACCACCACCACTTGGCTTGCCCTTGCCCACTGCCCAAATCTTCCCCCATTTCTCTCATCTCCAAAACTGCTAGAAATTCCTATTCTTAGTCTTTGAATTACAGAGTTTAAGACAACTCTTTCAGTGCAAATCTGTGACCTACTTTGGAAAGGTAACACACACATTAGGTCATCAACATAGTGCAAATTAGATTATCAAGTTAGCTCTGGCAAAATCCTTGCTTTGAGAAAACTGGCCCAGGAGGATGGCCAGAAAAAGTTCTGTAGCTTGGATGTTACTTACAGGAGAGGGCAGATCCAGGACTGGAAAGGGCTACAGACATCTGGTAGGCAGCACTGCCAGTTCTTGGGACGGAGGCGTGAATTAAACGGCGAGGGCAGAGCCAGTGCAAGAAAGAAAATGAAGGGAAATAAGGGCAAATATGCGTTCTTGATTCTTAATTTTTGAAGGGTAAGAGGAATTATCCCAGCAACCCTCTGAATGTTCAGGTTATAGAAAGGAGCTGGAGTCAAGAAAGGTAAAATGGTTTTATGCCCCATCACAACTTTGTCAGGGCCGGTCTAGATCTTCAAGCACACAAAAAACTATATGCCTAAGAATAAATATGTCCAAGTAATTTTACCTCTGTTTCATTAGGAAGCCTACAGTACAGAAAGGAAGACACTGCGCCTGGACTGATGCAGAATGAATGAGCCCTAATCTAAAAGTATTAGATCATCATAGGAGGGTTTTGTCCTCTCTCTGGCTCTGTCCAGCTGAAGCCAGCAGGTCATCCCTCCTAGCGAGGCACAGATCAATCTCTTAGGATGGGGATGTTGATTTGCTCCGAAGAGCCCTAGTGGTTTCCCAGCAAGGCATTGCAAGGAGAAGCAGCGTGCGAGCCGGTTCATTCCTTCTCAGTGTTGAGGGATTTCCAGCTGATCGCTCTGATTGCTCTCATAGAGATAATGTAGCATCATAAAAGGGGAGTTTCTGTAGCAGCTTACTTGCAATCAATGGCTGCCTGTGGCGACCCGGCGTTCCCTGATGTGAATGCTAGTTTCAGTGTCTATACAGTTTAAGAGAGAAAAGGGAAAGGACGGCTGAGGGGTATGGGGGAATTTCTGTCCAGACCTAGGTCTTCAAAAGTGCCAGAGTAGAAAGAGGGGCCCACTGGAAACCGCAGCAGCCAGGGCATGCCCAACACATGGACATGCGTTAGACACCCCGGCCCAGGTTATTAAAAAAGATTCAATCTGTATGTTGAACCAGATGTTCGTTCTTGCATCTGTATGTATTCTCTCTCTCTCTTCAATGGTCTTTTGGCTTTTAAAACTATTGACTGAGAGCTTTTTCCTTCCTCCAATCAATTCACTTCAAAAAGTATCTACTCTTGTGTCGTCTGCAGCATACTCTATTCACACCGTAGAGCAAACGGGAAGAGACGGGAAGCTTGGTCTGTGTGCTTCAGCCACTCATGTCAGAGGCAAGTATCCAACACACACTTTTTCAAGAAAAATTAAAAAAAAATTAGATGATGTTACAATGTCATGTATGACTTCAGGAAACAAAGAGCTCATTGTGGATAATGAAGAATTGAGGCAGATATTCTAGCTCTTTGTAGGAAAAGTGACTAATTATTAATATAAAATAAAAGATAATGAAAATAAAAGAACAAAATTTTAGGCAAGGGAAACCAGAGCATCAAAAGCACAGAGTTTGGAATAAACAGCATGTGGTGTCTGTGTGTGTGCAGTGTTTGTTCTTTCATACAATAAATATATCTTGAGCTGCTACATGTGCTAGCATTATTCTTGGGGCCTGCATGGTTCTTCCTTGAAAAGAACAGTCATTTGTCTTCTAGAGTTTATTTTCCAGTGGAGCCAATAAGTAAATGAATTATTTAAAAATAGTTTCAATTAGAGATTAGTACAAGTAAGAGATTAATAGAGAATAAAGTGATGGAAATTGCCTGGGGTGGAGCTCTTGGAGTTAACATGGCCAGGGAAGGTCTTTCTGAGTTGGTGGCAATTTTATTGTGACCCAAAGAATGAAGGAAAAACAAGACATGTGAAAAGCCAGGGCAGAGCTTCCCAGACGAAGGGAGCAAGTAAGGGCCAAAACAGGAAATATTTTGGCAGGCTACAGTCAATCCTGATTGCACATTAGAAATACTGGCAGAGCATTTAAAAATATATCTATAATTGGGCCCCACCCCTGGAGAACTTGATTTAATTGGTTTGGGGTGGTACACAGACACGGGTATTTTTTGAAACCTTCTCAGGAGATTCAAATGTCAGCAAAGCTGAGAACTGCTGGGGTGGAGAGCCCTGATTCTCAAACTCAGGCCTCAGAATCCCCAGAGGGCTTGTTACACCCAGATGGCTAAACATCCCCCACCCCCAGAGTCTCTGGTTCAGTGTATCTGGGCTGGGGCCCAAGAATTTGCATTTCTAACAGGTTTCCTGCTAATGCTGCTGCTGCTGCTCTGGGAACCACACGCTGGGCTAGAGAACAGAAGCAGGAGCCAGTACTGAAAGAGGAGGGGAATGAAGTGAAGGAAAATAAAAGGAAGTTGCAACTTCTGTCCTGGAAACGAGGGGCACAGCCACAAACACAGAAATGACAAGGGCAGATGTGAAACTGAGAGGATAGTTGTGGACGACCAAGGACAAGACGTGCAAAGCAAAGTCCAGGCACAGATGGCAGGACAAATGCACAACCCAGAGGACTGTCATGGAGGAGCAGGGTAAGATGTGGATGGGGAAGGACAGACAGAGAGGTGGCTGGGGAAAGAGGGGCAACTGGAAGCCAGACATAGAGTTATCAGCACCCATAGATGGGGTTTCAGCAACAGGACTGAATTTGGTCTTGTACAGAGAGTTTAGATAAATGAAGACTTGGTGGTGAAAATGAGAGAATCATTGAGAAGGTAGGAAGAAATCAAATGCAAGCTCTTGAAACCACTACAGATCTACTCACTCATTCAGAGAGCAGGCAGGTGATAGAAATCAGTGAGGAGGGTCAGATGCGAGGACCTGGAATAAGCATGCTCTGTCTAAATAGTTTGCAGAGATTCAGTTCCAGGTGACTGTGGTCATTTAGGATCACAAGTCTTCTCACTGCCCTGCTGAAAATGCCAGTGGATGTAGCCCGTGCAAATGGGCTTCAGTTTGTTTTTATGACATCACACATGTCAAATCTGTGTATGCCAAATCAGCTGGGTTTATGAGTGAGTTTGTTACCTCTGGACTAAGTATTTATGATCCTTTGTATCTCTAAATTTGTGGTGTGAGTAAAGCAATAGCGAGAAGTCATCCAGAAGTATTGTCCAGTGTTTTAAAAAAATGGATAAAGTGGGTTGACCTTACACATGTGGGTTGACTTATGCAAGCATGGTGGGAATCAGCAGTGGTCATGAACAGACTGACTGATCAAAGCATGGAACTTAGCATGAATGAGGTCCTAGTTGAGATCATACTTACTGGGCTGTGCTCAGTGTGGGGCATTGAATATAAAAACTGATAAGGATACACTAGAGGGCATTCAGAGAAGAAGACTGACCAGAAATGTGAGGTTCGTCTTTTCCCAAGTCTAAAGAGAAATGGTTGAATGACTTGGGGGTAATTTGCTTGAGGGAGTGACTATTCAGTCAGTGTAATTGTTCCCAAATTTTGAAAGAATGTCATTGGGAAGAGGAATTAATTTATGCCAACTAGCACAAGTGGACTTTGTGGTGACTTTTTCCCCCATTTAGTAAATGTCTTTCCATAGTCAGAACTGTCTGCGGTGGAGTGGACTTCCCAGGTAGCAGTGAGCTTCCCCTCCTCAGAAAGGACCCTGCACAAAATGCACAACCGCTGGACACAGTGATGTTGAAGGGACCGGAACATGCAGAGGATTTTCGTAAGATTACCATTTACAGGCCTCAAAATATGTGTTTGTATTATCCTATATCTTCTTGAAAATGAACAAAATTTGGAAAACTTTTGTGAAATAAATGAAAATATTTGCCTTGGGGATCCTGGGGGTCTGATTTGTAGCCATCATTTTCCTGGAAAATTCAGTAAGCCGCAAGGTGTGAGTGACCGCAATTTTGGGTATGTTTAATCTGAATACACTCCCGGGTTCTATAACACATTTGCAGGATGAAAGGACAGTCAGCAGGAGAGATAATCAGATGTAAGACTTGAATAACCAAGTTGAAATCCTTTTACTGCTTTTAATACTGAGCATTTAAGTCCCTAGTAGGTACCAGTTTCTATACTAAGCCTTTCCTTATGTTATCTCATTTTGTCCTTTTAATATCCCTTTGGGGTTGCTACACTTTCAATACCAATTTAACACTTGAGGGAAATTAAAGCCTCAAATCAGAGGTAGCAAATGAACCCAGGTCTCTCTGAGACCCAGGCAACCTTGCGCAAGTCATTTAGTCCTTCTGAAAATTAGTTTTGGCATTTGTAAAATGAAGATACTATTTTTAGCTTAGAAGTTTGTTGTTTCAAATGAACACCTCCGTATGAACTTCTCTGTCAATTTTAAAATGCAGATATTACTATTAAAAAATATGTGAATCCATGAAATAGACCCTCGATATCTTTTTCTCTTGCTACATGGGTAGAAGAGGGAGAAGAAGGTGTTTTGTGATTATGGGATTTTTGAGTTGAGAGTGATTTAAAATCTTTTATAATTCTATGGTCTGCCCTGGAAATAATGAAGAAAAGGATTAAAAGGACAAACTACCATGCAGGCAGATTTCAATATTTAAAAATCAAGCCTATAATGGGATGAGCAATTGTCTCTATGTGAGTCCTGGCAATTTCGATGCTAAAAATATAAAAGCTGAAAAATAATAATACTTACATTTTAATGCAACAGTTGACCCAATGGCTCCTCATATTTAAAATATCTGAGAAGACTGATTTTTTTAAAAAATATGGAAGTACAAATTATATCGTATTTCTTTGAACAGAAGGGGTTATGTGCTAGCAGAGAAAATACACTGGGCCAAATTCATCCTAATTAAAATCAACTGCCTTTCCCCAGTCTTCACCAGTGTGTGTATTTCATTTAAACAAAGTCATAATCTCTTTTCCAGATACACATATCCTTTCGCTGAGCTCCATAGAAAATGAGCTCCCATTTTATGTATTTACATATAAGCGGAACAGTCGTTCACAGTATTTGAGAGTCCACGTATCTAGCCAATAATGATAAATAATACAACTTGTGGGTTTTTCTTAATCCTCTTGTTCTTATTTTCTGAAAAATATCTTCATAATTAGAAACCATTTATTTACATATTGACATATCTGAAGCTACTTAAAAGTAGCTTGATGTGTTTATCACACACTTCCTTATGAGATACGCTGCTTGTTCCTTTGGCTGCACCTTTATTAAGATTATTTTTCTCCATCTCAAATTTTTGTTCATTTTTGCTTTTGTTTTTTATTTCCTTTCAAGCCTATCTTTGGGTCAGGTCTGGCCCTATTCCCTCCTTGAAGCCTGAATCAAAAACTGGCGTTTGGTTCCTTTTCTATTTCTACAGCAATTATTGTCTATACTACCTATCAAAACACTACTTGTAAGACAGTGGAACTTGATTGTTTTTCCCCTCAGCAAAATACAGTAGTGAAAGAGAATCTTTAAATGGATGCCTAATATGTAAAATAGGAAAGAACCTAGCAGAGTCTTTCTGTTAGAATCCATTAGGCCTGGCTTAAACTTGCAGTGAATTCTTACAAGTTTATGTTGCCTCCAAAGCCACTTTGAATACAAGTAACTATTGGGTATCAGAAGCAGGGCTTAGTCACCCTTGACACAGTGTTCAGTTCCGCATCACACCCAAATGGCTCCAGCCCATGGCCAGAGATAAGAGCATAGAGGCATCATCTCTCCTGCCTGGTTTCCTCACTTTCTTTAAAGGGACCATTCAGGTATTTGCCCACAAACTTCAAGGGACCCACACCCTATTCCCTTATATGTTGCTAGCTGCCTTGCACTCTTTCTCTCTGCCTTTTTATCCCTGCCCCACATGACACTGGGACAGGGACAGAGGAGTACTCTTCTGACTCATTATGTCCTTCTTGCCCAGGATCTGTAAGTAAAAAATCTTTGATCTTGTTTCCTATTATTGTAGTGTATTGAATTTGGCCCTTCCATCTGAAGAACCAAGGGCTTCCCCAGGCCAGGGAGAACACTAGGTCAGACTCCTAGTGCCAGAGTGGTGGTCAAGCAGGCATAAACTGGACACACGCCACACAAGAGCCACAGGGTGTCTGCCGGAATAAAGTTTCCCATGTAAGGGACCTCCTGGTCATGGGTCAAACAACTAGGCATTAGGCCGTCCCTCAGGTAAAAGAAGTATCCCATGAAAGGCACACTGTGGACACTCCTGTCCAGTTCCCCTTCATTTCCCATTAGGGCAGGGTTGCTAGCCACCCCAATTTAGCTGTGAGCTCTAAAACAGAACCCCTCTGTCCCTGACCAGCAGAGAACCTCAACAGAATTTTTAAGATTCCCCAAAGCATAATTTGGAAACCAACAGGGAAAAAGTTGCAGGCCCTCGTTTTTCTAGGGGTTAGACTGGCGACATAAAGGAAGGAAATGTGCTAGTGGGAACTGGACTATATAAGTGGTATGTGCTTAGTTTAAGGGAACTGTTACATCTCAAGCTCGTCCACTGATGTCAGATAGAAACTAAAGGCCTGGTCTTTCTAGATCATATAATCCTTCAAGAGAAGCCAGACTTCCAGATTGTCTTTAATATAATCCTCTCAACTTTTGAATGTTAGCAATAAATTTATATATTCTTTATAAAACAATGACAGGCCAAATAAAGCACATCTGCTGGCCTATTCTGGCCTGTAAACTGCCAGATAATGACCTCTGCATCCTTGAATGCAGGGCTGAGGAAGGAAAAGGTCATGCTTGTTCTAGTTATTACTTTATCTTCAGTGCCAAGCACAATCCCTAGTGCAGGGCAAGTGTCCAAATCTCCTGAATGAAAGAATAAATGATGAATGGATAAATTAAATAGACCACTATCGTAATGTTTCCAACAATTTCATTGTTTCCTGAACTAAAGAAAGGCAATGTGGTGTAATAGAAAGAGCACCTGTTCAGAGGATGAAGGTATAGATCCTAGTCTAAATCTGTCTACTGCCATCTATGAGGTTTTAGACAATTCACTTTACTTGAGTCTTAGTTTCATGATGTATAAAATGCTGAGATGGATTACAGTGTTTTATTTTCAAATGATGTTTCAAGGAGCTTTTAGAATTTTGGTAGGAGATGATTCAAGTGGCTTCTGAAGGGAAGAGACAGGTGCCTGATAAGGAGAGGGTCTTTAGGATTTCAGGATTCAGAATAAGATTACATTGGCTTTCAGCCTAAATAGAATTATTCATCTGCCTCTTCCAAGAACCCTGAAGAAACGACAAAAAATGTGTTTTTGTTTTCTTGTTTGTTTGTTTGTTTGTTTGTTTGTTTTTTTATAAGGCATAAAAATACACAGACCAAGAGAATGAAGAACAATATAGGAGAAAAAAAAATTAGAAACCGGGGACTTAGCAAGCTCGAGAATGTTTAATTCTAAGTCAGCCTGCTATTTTTACACCATATCAAGTCTTGTAGGACTCTGTGACTCTTTGGACTATGTCCATGCATAACCTTTAAAATGTATTTTAAAAGGATACATTTGAACATAAAGTTCTAACGCTAAAAAAATATTGTAAACCCCTTGAATAGAAAGTCCTCCTGGTGCTTCAAGTCTATGAATATGTGATGGACAATAGACTATATTGTACAGAGCTGTGGGTATCATACATTCCTCCAAGTCCTAACCAACATGTTAGGTGAGCACACAGCTGCAAATTCATAAATGCTTCTTGTCAAAAACCACATTTTTCTGGCATCTTTACTCACAAAAGTTAGAAGTAGAGTCCAAGGAAAGAAACATGGCACCCTCTCAAGTAATGAGTTCTGTGAAATTCCATGGTCTTTAAGTCTGTTGTCAAACCTTCCATTTATGAAACATCTGTTGGAATTGAGGACCTACGTCATTGGTTATAGTAAATCATTAATTGGCGTTTCAGAGCCAAGACAACAAGCATGGCCAAAGAATCATTTCTTATGGGATCAGCAATAGCAAAACTGAAGGGATCTCCTTTTAGAAGACATCTAAATGGGGCTCATGCATCAATGTGTTTCAGATTCTTTCATAGCTTCAAATGTAATGGGCAGAGCTGGGTTTCCTTGAAATAGCGTTTCAGTGAAACACTTTTTAATTCATTTTACACAGCTCTTATTAGATTTGTAAGAGGATACACACTGTATAAGCACTCCGTGGTCACTTGAGAGGAGAGCAGTTATGTGACTCATTTAACAGGCAATTATCTGTTTAAAAAACAGACAAATATCCTGTGCCTGATAGAGGCTGTGCCTGCTTGACATGAACCAAATGTTTGAGACTACAGAAAAATCCTACCCTGAGGTTGATTTTGAGTTCCTATACAGAATTCACTACTCTTAGACTATTTAAAAATAGTAGATGCTTGGTAGAACGGCTCTGTATCTTGACATCTTGACTGCGGTAGAGGTTACACAAATCTACACACGTGATAAAAATGCATTGAACTAACCACACACACATACACGAGAGTACGTGTGAAACTGGTAAAATCTGAGTGAGGCTGGTGGATTGTGTCAATGTCAATATTCTGGTTGTGATATCATGTTAAAATATTAAAATATTTTACCATTAGGGAAAATGAGTGAAGGACATATAGTATCTCTCTCTATTGTGTCTTACACTGTATGCTAATCTACAATTATCTCAAGATAAAAATTTAAAAACTAGCAGCTGTTGACTGCATCTATTGATTTGGTGAATATCACCAGCTCTACTTGATGTCTTATTGTTATCATTCCACTTACATGTACTGTAAGATAAGGCTGTGGCTCTGACTTCCGGGCAGGTGGGCTTCATGTGGAAGAGCAACTTCTAAAAGGCTTGTGTGTTTCAGAATGTTACTGCAGATGGTAGAATTTGGGTTAGGACATAATTCTATTTTCTTGCTCTTCTTGTGCATGGCTCGGAATTTGGGATCAAGAGAGTTGGAATGACACCCTTCCTTTATTATCTGTGACTGCACTATGGTGTAAGAGGCTGGTGGTTTTGTTTAGCTCTGGATCAGGTTGATGAAGATATTAAAGGTGGTAACCTGACAGGTGAGTGAGTCATTGGACTCTTCTGAGAGTATCCTTGTGATGGATTTCATTAATGGTTTCTATTCATGCCCTTTGTCATGTAACTTTGTAGACCTCCCTCTGTGAATGGGGCTGCATTCCTACCCCATGACTCTGGGTCTGGCCTTGGGGCTTGCTTCGGGCAGTGTGTAACAAGCAAAGACTTGGAAATCATTTGTGTGGCTGAGCTTGTGCAGTTAGGCCATCACCAGGACAATAACGTGCCCAGACTAGCCCACTTATCCTAGCAGGAGGATGAGAGAAATGCAGAGCAAAGGTGGCCTCTTAAAATCCTCCAGCAAAAGCCCAGCTTGAAGCAGAGTCCCCAGCTGACCTGCAGACCTGTGAGTAAGCCCAGCCCAGAGCAGCGGTGCCCCACAGACACATGAGTTCCAGTAATAAGCGTTGTTGATGCCATTGAGTTTTGAGGTGGTTTTATATGTATTAGTAGTTGCCACCCATTGTAATTGCGAGAGATAATCTATTGGATTTCAGACAGGTGTCTGGGAAGTGGGAGATTGGGATAGAGGGGCAGTGGAGAGGTGGGTGTATGTTAATACCCCAAACTTGTATAAATTAGAACGCAAAATGTTAACTCGTTATATGGGAAATGGACAGATACCCATTATTAGAGTTTAGGAGATAAGGTCCCCTTAGCTCATGAAGTGAAGTTAACCTGATGCTCAGACACTTGAGCTTTTGAATGAAATTCATTTGTCTATAGACCAGGTGGAGCTGAACCAGCAGGAGGCTATTAAGTGGCCTCAGCCATAGATCTATGGAGGAAGGAGGCAAGTAGGTAGTTTTAGCTTGAATGTAAATCAGGAGGTGGCATTATTATTATTTTTTTTTTTTTCAGAAAAGGGCCAGATAGCAAATCTTTTAGGCTTTGTGGGCTCTACAATCTCTGTCACAACTATTCAACATGTCTGTTGTAGCACAAAAGCAAACGTAGACAACATGAAAACAAATGAGTGCAATTGTGTTTTAATAAAACTTAATTTACAAAAATATGCAGTGGCTGTAATTGGCCTACAGGCTATAGTTTGCTTACTTCTGATCTAGATCCATGTAATCATATCGTATTACCGAATAAAATATTTCAAATGAATTCTTTGTGAAAAATTTAAGGTAAAGATGGCAAATAATGTGACATGTATGCCCAAAGTTTTCCCTCTTGAGCCTACAGTAGGCATCACAGATCTACCCAGGAATTCTTTCCTCTGGTTTGGAAATGTCCTCTTAATTCTTCACCTCTCAGCAAATCAAGCTGTTATTATTATAAATCTATCAATGCTTGTAAGGTACATAACGGAAAATAATAAAAACTACTTTATAAACTTCAATTCAAAGGCTTCTCTTTTATCAGTCTTAGAAAAATAACACAACTTTAAAAAGTGATTGTGCATTAAGTCAAATTGTTCTGACAACAAATAGAAGGTAACTATAGTAGAATAATAAAAAACACATGAATTTATACAAATTTCTTAAAGCTATATTGTGTCAAAGTATTTGCTTTTAACATGCACATGTTTGCTTTTGAAACGGTGACACTGGGATTGAGAATACCATAGGAGACATAAAGGCTCACACTAGGGAGCATCTGGTTAAGGTAACACCAGAGTTCAGAGCTATAAAAGGTAGAGATGTTGGGGGTAGAGTGGGGAAAAAGCTGTTTGTATAATTAGATGGGCTATTTGGTAGGATGCTCCATGAATTTAGCTACCCATGTCCACCCTCTGTGGATAGAGAGATCTGATGATGGACAGATTGGATAAGAATCTTGGGCACTAGTTCCCTGAGCTCAATGGAGGTGAACGTAATCTTTGCCATAGAGCTATGATGGCTGCAGGTGGAAGAAGGTTTGAGAAAAAACTGAATGTTACAAGCTATTTTGAGGAAATCTGTCAAAATTGAAACCTATTTTCTCCTTAATGGTCCAATATAAATAGAATATAGATTATTGCTCATGTTTTTTGGTAATTTCACTTGAACTGAGCCTAAATCATCGGGCACATGCAGCTGACTAACTGCCAAGGTTGTTTAATTGTGATATCCACCCCAAGGCATCATAGTTTCTAGCCAAGGCTTCTTTGCTAACCAGTTATGTTGCATCTGGCATAACCAATAAGATGCGACACTGGCTTTCTGGAATAGCAATGGGAGCTCCTCCTTGCATTCTTTATGGGGTCCTTGTCTCTTGGTAATGGCCTGGGAACAGCTTGAACTCCTCAGGCAATTCTCAAATAACCTCTCCCTCCACGCTGCCATAAAGGAGGCCAGCCTGGAGACTTGCAATTTATCACTATTTGATCAGTCTGTGGAGAGGGCTGGTGAATTCTCTTGGTACCGACATTTGGGAAGAGGCAGTAAAACTGGGTCTGATCTGCAGTGGCAGGTGGTTCAGACATCAGCAGGGCAGCCATTTACTGACATAAACTTGGAAATACCAAGCAAAAGTTTGTGGAACTGCATGTGTGCTGAAAAAAATTAAACAGGTAGGGTTATTCTTGGGAAAGTTTCCCCCAAAAGGCTTGGAAGAAGTAAAAATTATAGGGCTATTATTAATACTTTTGAATGAATTCCTGAAACTTTCTGATTCCTGCCATAACAGGAAGATTTTTAAAGCATCAAGTTGGGTGAGGTTCCTCTTGTCGTGAGGACTTACTGTTACCCTAGAGTCACAGGGGGCTTGGCACCTAGGACAGCTCTGACTGAACTTGCATCTCCCCAACGTATGCCCAAGGGAAAGACAGGGATTCAGGGAGCAAGTAACACCGATCACCCTGAGCAGAGATTTACCGACATTCCTATCTACCTCCACTCTTTCTTTGACACCTTTCTCACCATTCCCCACCCACCCGTCCCCTAAGCACAGCTTTGAGCATGAGAATAGAGTAAGGAGAAAGGACCTCTCCTCTCTATCTTGTCTTTCTGTTTCAAACCCTCTGCTGTGCAACATGGTTGGACAGACCAGTCGTGAGTGAAGCTGAATCTAACAGGGCCAGGTGTCTATAAATTACTGTGCTCTCTTGTCCACTAAATCTCAAGCAGAAAATATCTGTCAAAAGTACAGGTCCCTCCAGTATGTCAAAACAAAAAGTTTCAAGATAGAACTTCGAGGAGTCTCCAGGACTAAAACTCCATTCACCCAATTCCCCCAACCCCTTTACTTCTAAAATTCTGCTCCTGAGAGGCAGAGAAAGATGAGAGGAGTGTTCAGGGCTATGGGGCCGAGAGTTGGGGGCGGTATTAAACAAAAAGGTGCAGGCCATGCATATGTGAGGCTTCTGGAGGAGTCTTTGCAAGACAGGAGCTGGAATTTGTTTGCCATAAAGGCTTTCAGTAATTATGTTTCTCATATGACTCATGCACTTGTAGTCTGGCCAGCTACCGAAACATCTGCTTGCAGAAAAGTGATGAAATATGCAAAGTACTGCTGCTAATTGTTATTTCTATTATACCCCTTTCATTTTCTTTCCAGACTGGAAGCTCAGGAGCTTTTCTCATTCTTTTATTAAGAAGAAAATGACCAGCAGGAGAAAGATGTGAAATTCACTGAGCCCTGAATGAAATGCAAGAAATTATTATTGTGAAATAGTCTACCTAATCAATAATTTTGCTAAATTGAACTTCAGCGTCTGGTTGACAGCTGACTTAATGTAACCTAAATATGAAGACAATAAAGCTCATCTAGGGAAACTCATTTTAAAGTTTATTAATGCTGTTTTCCTCAGTCTGTACGCCTGCTGGCAAATCATTTTATTTTCAGTGACAGAGTACTACAGAACCCCATTATAGGCCGTATAACCTACATTATGGCCCTTCTGTGTCACTGTGGGAGTGACACACAGTACAACCCCATCTGGAAACATCATGTGATGCGTGGTATGACTGATTAGGTGAAACAACCACTCTCTTCACCATGAAGTTTACTGCATAGAAATTTACAGGGAAGATATTCTGTAAACTTTAAAATCCCAAATATTTACATATTTATCAGTGATCATATGGTCTTTCTCTTTTTAAAATCCTATCACTGTACGTTTGAACATAGTTGTAAACACAGTGTGTACATATGGTTTTGTGTTTTTGCTTTCCTCACCTAACATATCGCGCCCATATTTCCATAATGGAATATACAATACCATTTTAAAGCCCACAGACGGTTCAACATATTGATGTATTTAGTGAATATTTTAATACTTCTTCTCTGTTCTGAAGCTAATATTCTAACATCTGCCAATTGGAAGCAATTTTTAACTGAATTAAATATGTATGTACTTGTTTCCCAGGACACACAAGCCTGGAATTTGCGAGACACAGTGCTTACACTTCTCACCGAGAAGAGCCATTGGCTCTGGGCCCCACCAGTGTAATTCTTGACCCCACCTCAAGTCCCTTTCTCGTGATGGCAGAATTCTTTTGAGAGTTCATGCGTGTTCTTGGAAAGCCGTTATCATTTTCCTCTTTGCCCCCATATGGCTCTCCATCTGCTACATATTGAGCACACTTCGTATCTTTCCACTGCCCCTTTAGTGCCTTACCAGCTTTTTCTGAATGTTAGTATTTCTTTCCTTGGCATGGTCCTAGCTGCACTAACCCTCAGGAAGTTGTCCTGAAGTGGGGGAAGACTGGGGGAACCAATCTCTTTCCACCATTGATAAAATTATGTTGTTGGTTCTCAGCCTAGGACAGGCTTTTCTCCATGCACTCATCTGTTCACCAAACAGCAGTGGGCACCTTCTATGGCTTTGGTCCCACTTATGGCCTGGAGGATATAACAGTGGGTGTGCAGGCGGATTCTCTCCTTCATGAAAGTTACAGTCTTGCAATTGTCTTGGGTTGTGTGTGTGTGTGTGTGTGTGTGTGTGTGTGTGTGTGTTTTCTTACCCGCTTTGTCACTTTAGTATTCCCCCACTACTTCTACCCTCCCTGAACATAGGGAACTTCTCGGAAAGTGACTATATCCACACCACTGATAGCCAGTCCATATCCCCAGGGCATAGTAATGCACTTTCTCTCCTGCCAAGGGAAATCTTTCCTTGTCTAACATACTTATTGAGAGGTTAGGACTGTTGCCTGCACTTCCTCTCAGCCTTATTTTCAAAAGTATCAATGCATCACATCTATTTGCTGCCTCATTCATAGACTCTAACCAGGAGTGCCTACAGACACACACAGAACAAGACCATTTTTGGGAACTTCATTATCTTTGCACCTAAAATGTATGCAAGGCACTTCAATTTGAATTAAGTAACATAGACTCGTGTTTTCCAGGTTAATATAATGCAATATGATAAAATGGCTAAAAATGAGTGCTATAAAATAAACTACCTGTTCATATTTGGGACTTCTGAAGCTGATGACAGTAACCCAGCAAGTGTCACTTGTTGCTTGAAGCAACCTAAGTTAGATGTTGATTGCTCAGTGAGGAGATGAGGGTAGGTACAGAGGAAGGTGAAGTGGAAAGGCAACCATTGAAAACCCCAGGGATGAAACCCTTCCATCATATTATCTTAAAATAATATGCTGGGCATCTCTTATCCATAAATGTTTGAAGTGGACTACAGGAGAGGACTTGGTGGGGTGCTTCAACATTTTGAATAATCTCCTAAGACCAGAGAGGAAAGCTTGACTTCCTCCTCCCCTTCAAAAAGCTCTTCATTCCATTGTGTATGTGCTTAATATCCCCCAGCGTGCTGGCTTCTGCAGGGAGCTGAAGATGCACAGGTCATTCTGAAGTGAACCAGATGGAGCTAAATCTAGGCTTTGACATGGGCAGATGACCTTTCTTGCGTTCAGTTTCTTCAAGTACAAGAGAGAAAATTATGACCTTTTGGATTGTTGAGAACATATTTAAAAGTGTCCTGCACATTGTCCTGGCATGTGGTTAACCAGTTGAATTCCTCCTTCCTGTTTCTCTTCTTCATTCCCTCTTTCTCTCCTTCTTTCCCTACAAGCCTTTTCTCCCTCCCATTATTATGGAGATGATAATCTATTTTTTTTAAAGTCAGAACTAATTTTATTGGTAAGCATATTTATATCTCAACATCAAAATAACAAGTATATTTATGACTTCACAAAACAATACAACCCTTCCGAATCTGAGAAAATCCAAGTGATATTCACAATATTCACAATAGCAATAAAAAACCACAATACCATTTATAGGATATTATGCATATCATCTCATCTGATCCTCCCTATAACCCTGTGACACAGGTTTTATTGTCATCTTCACAAAGACTCAAATAATTTGTGGTAGCTGCCAGAACAAGACAGCTAGGAAGTGGTAGAGGTAGGATTTGAATCCAAGTCTTCTGACTCTAAGTCTAATGTTCTTTCTCCTATATAATACTGCTCATGTTTTCAAATAATTGTGTAGGCAAGAAGCTCTCCCTTATAGAAGCATAGAAGTTTATACCAGAGTTTACGGGAGGAAACCATAGATCCTCCTCAGTGCCTTCCCTTACCTACATCATCACATCTGACACAGATACGCATACACATTTGCAAATACATAGCTGTAGCAGAATGGAGCCTTCATACCTTTTGTTGCAGGTGAATATTGTTCCATATTTTTGCACATGTACTTTTAATAGACCTTTGATAAAACTCAGTGACATTCCTATTCAAGTCTAGTAGGTTTTTCTAATATGATGACTTCTGGAAGAATAGACTAGGTTTTTCAAGTGAATTTAAGCTTTCATTTTGAACAAATGATTTCATCTTGAACAATATTTATTTAATACTTATGGAATAGCCACGCTTGGAATTTTATGTCATTAGTCAACATACATTAATCCTTTTGGCTCTTAGCTTATTTCACAAACCTTTAAGAAGGGCACCAATTCTTTTGTTGCATCTCAAATTGCCTTCTATCAACAAGAAACTCTATCACTGATTATGGTAACATGTGGATATTTGAGTGCACAGTGAGTGTTGTGATAATGGTAGAGAAAAAGAAAATGCATTCCCTAATGCAAGAGGACAAGAGAAGAAAGAGTTTTGGTGTCAGTAGGAAATCTGAATGAAATAAATTGAATTCTGCTTACAGAAGAGTTTTGTGCTCTTTTTGCCTAATCCTCATCTCTATACCTTCTGCTATGGCTTGAATGTGTCCTCTCCAAACCTGGTGTGTTGAAACTTAATGGCCAATGTGATAGTATTAAAAGGTGGGGCCTTTAAGAGGTGATTAGGTCATGGGGGCTTCTCCCTCAGGAATGAGATTAAGCCTCTTCTAAAAGGGGCTTCGTGCAGTGCTCGGCTGGCTTGCCCTTCCACCTTCGACGTGTGAGGACACAGTGTTCCTCCTCTCCGAAGGATGCAGCAACAAGGCACCATCCTGGAAGCAGAGAGTAGCCCTCACCAGACAACCAAACCTGCAGGCACCTTGATCTTGGACTTCCCAGTCTCCAGAATTATGAGAAAGTAAATTTCTCTTTGTTACAAATCACCCGGTCTCAGGAATTTTGTTATAGTAGCATAAACTAAGAAACCTTCTATCTCCACACATTTGATACGTTTGAACAAGTAGCTGGAATCAATAATAGGAAAAAATAGAGCCTCAGCCTCAATTATCATGTTACTCATTGTAGGAGAGAAGTAGCCCCCGAAAACAGTGAACAATGCCCAGTTCAACATAAAATTCAGCCAAGGTCATGAGCAAGAGATGGGCTCCTGCAATAACATGGGGATTTCTGTGTCAGCAGCTTCAAATACCTCTTCTTAGCTAGGACTTGGATCTGACTATGGATCAGAAGGGGTCTCAAAGTGGAGCAAGGGTCCCAGAGATTACGGTGCAGTGATCTTCAAGGATAAGACTAGCATCATTCTGAGCCACACGTGTCACATTACTGGAAAGATTAAATCTTAATTAGTTAGATTGTAGGAGGTAAAATTTATCTAAGTTGCAGCTACACAATCACCTGGAAACACCGAGTAATCATATGAATAAAAACAAGGCTTTACTTTAGATTTACTCAGTAGGTTCAAAGGCATCTCTCTTGAAGTATGATACAAGTAAAAGGATAACACACACATTAAAAGGATATTCTTCAGAGATTGCGAAAATGAGTTCAATTTCTGTGAAATGATAGAAAATGAAACCATCCAAATATCAGTACTCTCATTCTTCTCTGAGGCATAAAATGCCACAGCTTAATAGGAAAGTTACAAATGAGCTACAGGAAGAAAAGAAGATCTTCAGACATACAGAGTGAGGCTTTTCCTTATTGTTACCCTGATAAAGCTACAATCTATCAAGAAAAATTATCATCATCACAAATTCTGATCATCCATATCTCAATGGGTGATAAGAATATAATGGTTAAGGACAAAGTTAAAAGATTTACCTCAAATTATTAAGACCGCCACTGCATTTTGATATACAAATATGAAATAACAATCACTTGGCTATCATTTATAAATTCTAACTTGTACCAAATAGTACATGTTCTTAGATACAATGAGAAAACGTGAAGGAGTTCTACTAGCTGGTAAGTGCCTCTAATCATATGCCACCCTAAATCTCTGCTTGCCCATTATGTTGTAATGAATCTAGAATATCTCCATGGTAACTTCTAGACACATATCTGTCTATATAACTATTTTCTATTTGTTTTGTTTCACATATTTCATTTTATACGTGGACTTTCCTTGTCATGTGACTGCATTTATATGGCAATTATATATGCACACACACACATGTACACCCATATACACACCCAAATTTCCAAAAAGAATTTCAAATAATTTAGGAAAAATTGTTACAGTTAACACAGAGAAGTTGAAATATTTGATTGTGATTATTACAAGGGGAAAGATAATTGTACCAGGAAAATTTGATAACATCATTTAAATGTTCTCCTAGTTCCAGCAGTCTAGGCAGTAAGGAAAATGTATTCATCATTATATAGTTCTCATTTTCTCGTTTGATAAAAAAAGAAATAAAAGACGAACTCGTCTTGATCCTTAATTGAAACAGGAATTCATTGAGTTGTATCTTAAGTAAAAGACATTGATACTGTGATAAAAAAGACTCCTATTACCCTGAGGAAAACATCTGAATGCAAACTGTATGGAGACACGAGTCTATTTCATTTATAGCATCTGAGAAAGGCTGGGGGACTGAGTCGACAGCGTGCAAGTCTCGAGTACCTTTATGGAGGTAACACGTCTGAATCTGCTCTGAGAGGTCAACCAAAGGGTACCCAGTTACCAAGTGAACGAGGTGAAATTGTTCTATTTCCACATTCTCTCATGTAATTTCCTCTGCCATCCAGTCACATTTTCCTCGCTTCTACACATTGAAACCTATTCCTGGGGAGGATTTTATAGTTACTTAATTAAGTCCGTATTTTAGGATTCTGTAGTATTTGAGTTTAAGATTGCCTCTCATTTGAAATGAGACAATTTTGCCTGCGTTATTCAGTCTTGGAGAAAGAGGAAGAGATTCATTTGGGGTGGGCATGAGAAGCCTCCCTGGGGGCCGCCTCTTCCTCAAATTGTCTTTCTATCCCAAAGTAAGGACCTCAGTGATGTCACCGAGGAGGCACCTGAGCCTGACAAGCAAGAGAGAGATTTGTCTCCTTCCCACTGATTAAATAAGTTGCTTAGAAAAAGTTTTAGAAAGATATTTACTAAAGATGACAAGGTAGAGCAATTTCTAAAATGTCACTTGGTTGCAGGTGTGATCAAAGTTGGGCGGAATGAAAATTCAGAACTGTTTCTAGCAGATTTTATCAGCTGAAGACATTTGGTTTAAAGTCTAGAGATACAATACAAAACACAGTTTAACCACATCAACAATTATTTTAGTGCTGACCCTTGGACCACAGTGTGGTTAAAAGTGTGGATGCTGGAGGCAGATGGCCCAAGGGTTCATGTTCCTGCTGTGTCATGTATAATTTCTATGATCACAGATGAGGTACTTAACCTCTCTAAGCCTCAGTTTTCTTGTCGAAATAAAGCTCTGCCTTCCTCACGAGGTTGGTGCAACGAATACTTTAGATGATGTCTATAAAGTGATCAATGCCTTGCCACGAACATAGTGATTTCTCCAAAAATATTAATTATTGCCACTATCACCCTACTATTATTACAATTGTTATTTTTTCATATGTCTGCTCAAAAATATAGTGGACATGTAAGCGTGAAAACTTTCTTATATGCAGCAGAATATAAAAAATTAGCATAAATAGTTCCTTTTTCATGACCTTTGCTTAGAGATCACCTGCTAATGAATGTGGAAATGTAGAAAAGGAAAAGATTCATGTAGAATTGAGGTTATGTTCAGTTTCTCTAACAGTTAGAAACAATGAGAACATTTAAAAAAAATTTTGTCTTGGAGAACTCCATTAAATCAAAATGCTTTGAAATATTTTATTTAAAGAAATGCTAATTTGGATATCTTAAAAAAGAATGAGATCTAAAAGATATCAGATGGCAGACCAAAAGAAAACTGGGCATAGTTTTCAGAAAAATATTTTATACTCTGCCCTTCATATTCATTTATTTTTGGGTAGGTTTCCATGGAGTTCTATCCTTGCGGGGTAATTGGACTATGCTGATATCTAAGAAGGAAGAAAATATTCTAGAAAACTAAACCTGAACGCTAACATAACTTTCTCGTATCAAGCATTTAAGTGAGATGGGGTTTCTCGAGTCGGTATTTAAGGATTATCTGTATAAGAATGACCTGGAGGTATTTATTTAAAAAGCAGATTAATAAGCCCCAATAAGGCCATACTAAATCAGAATATTGTCCCAATAATGTCCATTTTCAAAAGTCTATTTATATTGTTTAAAAATCATTCTGGTAAACATTGGAAGAATAAATGTCTTCTTTGAGTATTGTAGGGGAAAACATTTCTTTTGCTAGTATTTATTTGACATGAAAGATACTTATGATCAAGGTTTTTTATTATTGTTATTAATTTTTGGCTTTCACCACAATGGTGAATATGATTTCCATTTCTGGCAACACCCAAGCCTTAGAAATGGGTCATCACAGCCTTAATGATTGAGTGCAATGAACTGTAGGCTTTATGCAGGGGCAGGTTTCTTAGGCAGTGTCTATATATGGTCAGTTGTCTGTTCATTTGTGCATTCATTACAGATCCAGGACATTTATACTTAATTGAAATGGGTCTATTTAATTCAGTCTATATAATACATAAAAAGCAACACTATATGCATATATAAGAATCTCAGATAACAGCCAGAATGAGACCAGGAAAACATTAGCTTTCTCTATGCAAAAATTTTTAAATGAATTATTAAATGAAACATTAAAACCAGTCTTCAAAAGGTAGAATTTTTTACATACTCCCCATAGGCTGTATCTTTTTTGCAGTAGACCTATTCATGTAAATTGGAAGCCATATTCTGCTAAGTCCGTGAGTAACATTTTTCACATGCGGTGTTGGAAGAGTCATTGAAAGAGAGAGATACTAGATTTCAGAAAGATGAAAGAAAAAAATCCACATTAAAATGGCTTAATAAAATTTAAATTTTTAAAACATAATTTCACACATTTTCATCTGGGCATAAATTTAATAGATCACTACCTAGGTGTAGTTGGGGTTTCTGCCAAATCTCTTTAATTTCTTTGCAATGGAAATTATAAAAGCAGAGGGGTGTGTGTGTGTGTGTGTGTGTGTGTGTGTGTGTGTAAAACAGTCAAATGTTATAAATTCTCCTTTGAAGTAACTTAAGTCTGCTTGAAATTCTCTAATATGATAACTTTTTTTAATTTGAATTTTTTACTCAGGCTGGTCTCAAACTCCTGACCTCAAGCAATCCTCCCACCTCAGCCTCCCAGAGTAATAGGATTATAGGCATGAGCCACTGCACCTGACCTAATATGATAATTTTTAAAAAGAACAGAAAGAAGGCTTGGAAATTAAAAGATTACCTAGTAAATGAGGTAAATTCATGCCTGTCAATATTTTTGAGTTCTGCTATTGAAAAAAAGGATTCAGAATACCATTTTTTAAATCAATAGCATAGCAAAAGAAACAAAAAACAAAAACCCTACTTTCTCTCTCTCTCTGACACCCAGCCACCCACCCACCTCTTACTCCTAAAGAATATCTATCTTTAAAGAAAAAAGAAATCTCTTGTTCTGCTTCTTTAAATGTTAAAAGTTTCATTGCCTAACCTTCTTTTATTTCTCTCTTTCTTAATGCTTTCTGATCTGTGGTCAGGCATTTGGGTGGCAGCCAATCAGCACTTTATAAATAGGGGAGTTTGAAAATTACCGGAAATCACAAAGTTACTCCATACTTCCAGCACAGTAGAAGTATGTAATTGGGCCTTCATTGCCTTCATTGTCCAATTCACCCTTGATTCTTGAGGAATTTGTTCTGTAAATCCTAGAACTGGATTTATGGTTTTCCTAACAAATTCAAAGATATCCATTTAAGATCTTTGTTTTATATGCAGCAACAAAGAAATAGTGGCCAACGATTACCATTTTTCTGATTCCCTTCCCCCAATCTTTGGCATGTTGAATTAATATCTATTTTGGATTGAGTTCAGTTGTGAAACCTAGTGAGAACAAACTATTTTTTTTTAATCCATTATGGCTTTCTGGAAATTCCCCTAAAGTTTCTGCGACACGGCCTTTTATCAATCTAATGCATCACCTAATTTTATCCCAGAATCTGTTCTGGGAACTTCTGATCTTCTCTGCTTCTTGCAATCAACCCTAAGATCTTTTCCATCATCTTGGAGATATGATGGTCTGGTGGATGTTTCATCTTCAGTGTTTGAATGAGGACCTCCATTTCTCCTGAGCTCTGCCCTTAGCTGGTTTTTATACAGTACAACTCTTGTTGCCAATCCCCAGTCAACCCCCAGACTTGGAATGGATAAAGTAACCCATTCTTCTCTTCTCATTGCATGTGTTGCACAATATATCCAGGATCTCCAGATTATTTTTGAGCATTATATCAAAGTCTTTGGAAGTCCATACACACACATCCAATCTCTTCCCCCCTTTCCTTTGAATTACTTTGGCAGGATCTGAACTGACTGTATGCAGGGGAGACCCTACTTCAAGGATTCTCTAGGAGTGCATGGATTTATGAAGAGAATGTGAGAGAATCCATGGGGAGATTACTTCTTAACACAAAGGAAAACCAAACACAGCAGTTTTTAGGTGGTAACCACAAATGACGATTTCTGATTAGCGAAATGCTAATGTTCTTTTGACACACAGTGTGCCCAGAGTTTCTGATTACCGCCACCTCCATCATCACACTGTAGCAATCTATTTGAGCAGTACTTCTTTTACTTTAAAAAGTGCTATCACCCCTCTTGTTCGCTTAACCTCACAACCACTCATTAGCTCTGGCATTTACTAAGTGCAGTCATTCCTTAAATAAGATTAAATCTAAAATCAGCACATCAGGCAAAAATTGTGTAGAGTCAAAACTGCCCTTCAAAAACCTTTTTAAAATCTCATGAAATATAGCATAAATGATATTTTTGTTTACTTCTTCTTCCTTATGTGACCAATCCAACCAGTTTTCCTACTGAGTTGAAAAAGGTCACTATGTTTTTGGTTGAGTACCAAAGGAAGTAGTAGTTCATATGTGTTTACGGTCTTGTGGTAGGAAAATTACTATTGCTCTTGGTTTTGTTATTTGCTGAATATATATAGTTAACTTTGCAAAAGTCAAATAATATATGTACTTCATATAATGTAATACTACCAGATGTTTCTCCATTAAAAGATGAGGAGAAATACAGGCCAAATGAGGTTAAGTAATTTGCCTAAAGTCACAGCTAAATGCTAAAACAAATGAGTTTATAACTCAGGTCTCTCATCCTAAATTAGAGTCTCTTTCTATTGGATGGAAGTTGGCTAATTACTTCTACCTCTAGGAACTGGTCGATTGCTAATGTTTGTCTGGTTTCCTGTATTGAGAAGGATTCTGAAGCTGAGTCTAGGGTCAGCATGCAAGAGCACAGCAATCACCAGTCTGCAATGGACAGGAGTGGGCAGAAGTGAGCTGCTTACCTCACATTTGCAACTTCTGCACTAGACCACACTGTCTGAGAACTTGAAATGGAAATATGGAGTGAAAACATGGGGAAAAATCAAGAATCAAGAATAGTTCTCTTCTTTCTCAACCTATCTGTAAAATTACAGGAAAACTTTGAATCTAAGAATTAATTGAATCTTTCCTATATGGTCTCAGTAAAATGAGAAGGCATTAAAAAAATAGGACAAAACATTAACAGAAGAGATCATTGATTGACTCATTTTTAAGTGTATTTTTATGATGGACAAGCTCCCTGAAGTGTTCATTAACTAATGGAATTACGGCAGTGTGCGATTGCTGTCTCTACAGAACAGGAGGTTAAAAAGTGCAAGGGCATAATAGCCCCTTGTCTCCCAAAGAGCTGGGAGATGGCCTCGCACACTGGCCTGTGCTGAGGAAGATCAAGGGTCTTATTGATATTCATGGTTATGTTCCCCTAAACCTTGCTAGACTCCTCCACTTACAGACAGCTCTAGAGGATTAGGGGAAAAGAGAAAAGAAAAATCTGCCACTGCATGCGGGAAACAGCCATTTAGAGACAGTGTGGAATTGGGTTCATGATTCCAGGGGGATTCATCTCAACAGAACATCTTTTCCAACCTCCTTCAGGGCTGCTAGAGACCAAGGCCTGGAAGTTTTCCAAGCATTTATGGTGCCTGCCCCATGCGGGGGCCCCTAGTTAGGGGTAATATGGTAAGGGGACAGAATGAGGACGATCTTATAGTCCTGCTTCCTAGAAGTCTCCTTTCAGAGAGCCAGCAGGATGAGGCCCTTTAACTCCAATGTAAAGTGTCTCCTTCAGTTTGGTGGGGAAAGAAGGCTCATTTGTGTCAAGTGCAGAATGGCCCAGAGAGCAGCTGCTTCTTTGCTGACACCTGGTCCTTGATTTTCACTCTTAGCTTTGGGACATTATTCTTCCTTAACACCTGTTATTACATGGGGGGGTGGGAAATCCATCCTCCTTCGTGCTTTGGGGAAAACTCTAATTGCCCAGGGCCTTTGCATGTGGCTAATTTTTCTAAAGATGAGAGTGTTAACAATGGTACCAGGGTACAGGGAGGAAACTGTTTGATAACTTCAGAATTGGAGACAACTTAGTTGTGAATACTAGACCTTAGCTCTCCTAACATATTCCTTGGTTATTCTGGTCATCTGGGTCTTCTCCCTGCCATTTTCCCACTAGCAATCCCTGCCTCCTACAGGGCCCCTTCCTACCTCTTTCTCCTGGCTTCAGATATGTCTTTCATAGCTCTCCTCTTGGGATACTCTGCAGGGTCCTCACCCCCAGACTCCTTGGCTGCCATCTGGAGCTCCAAAATTCTGAAATCTGTTACTTTACCATGCCTTTGAATTTCACACATCCCTGGTACATGGAACTGTGGCAAGTTTTTGTTTTAATTGTTTCAGAGAGAGAGAGAGAGAGATTCTATGCATGATACTGGAAACATTTAAGTGGTTTTATTATTTAGGAAATAAACTACCTTTACCTCTCACAACATTTTAGCACCTGGGTGATGAATTCAGACAAGGTTCAAATACCACCCCCAAGTCTTCTGTAAGATCTTAGGCAAGCTACTTAACATTTCAATTTGTTCATCTGTAAAGTGGAAATAACCATCCTTGAACAAAGGCTTCTTGTGAGAATTAAATAACGTACTCCATGAAAGCAATGCACAAAGAATCTCTATTAAGCACCTACTACTGTTGCTGCTGCTGCCACCATTACTAGTAATATTATTATGATATTAGGAACTGTTTCTCCACTGTCCAGTTGGAGAGACAAAAATACACATTTATTTCCATTTCCACACTGTGATCACTCCTTAGGAGACCCAAGCCAAAGGGACCCAGAGATCATCCCAGCCAAAGCACCCTCACATTATTCTGTCTTTGTAGGGTGTTGGGTTTGCTGAGGACCCCTTGAGAAAGAGACCACTGGCATCACCACGGACTTCAAGAGTTGTGCACAAGAGCATCCACGCTTGTTTCCAGAGACTCATAGTCATAGACAATCCCTTTCCATCCTTCATATTCTCAGGTACATTTATGGCAATGTATTAGTGCTCTCTCATTACTAATACAGTATTAGGGAAGAGTAGTGAAAGTTAAGGAAACAAACAATGCAAATGTCTTACCTTGGCCAGTGAGATGTTTCTTACCTGCTCTTCTCTACCTGTCCAGCCTCTGTTTACACCCTACCCTGCTTACCTTGTTCTTCTCCACCACACTCTCATAGCAATAGAACAGAGTACCATTTTACATAAAACACAGAAACCAAGAGCATTCCATCCCCACTTAACTCTCTCCATGCCAGCCACACTCATTGCAATAGAGCAGGACACTGTTTAACATAAAACACAAAAACAAAGAGCTTTCCTCAAGACTGGCAATAGCTAACTATTATTTTATAATGGATAAAAAGATATCATTTATCATCTCAGTAGAGACTATTACCATACATAAGAATAAAATTGACCCTGAAAAATATGAGATCTACATGAAGGAAAAATAAGAAATTTTATTAAAAGTCTTAAATAGCAGGACTATAAGAGGAGGTCTTTGGGGAACATGGGGACTTTTTGATGCTCTTAATATAAGTGAATGCCTCATCTATCTATGTAGCTGGATGAGGACTTAAGCCAGCAAAGACTGTCTAAAACCCACAGTCAATTCTCCTACCCACTTATACGGCTTCTCACAATTTCTTCAGATTAATGTTCTCAAGTTTCCCCAGATCATTAAATTTTAACTCATCTTGAATGCTTCCTTCTCTCTCACATAACTAATCTGTTTCCATGTTTTATTGAACATTTACATTGTGCCAGAGGCTGCTTGATAAAAAGTTTTGAAGCTGACATTCCCTAATACTTTCACCAGAGTGTTCTCCTAAGTGTCCACATTTTCTCTCCCTATGGTCACTCACCTAGTCCAGGCTGAACGATGGAAATCCTCTTCTTGCTAATTTGCCACACACTCACCCTTCATCATTCTTGTAAAGTCATTGCAGTCATCTCCTAATGCATTTCTGAACCTGTTACTACCCTGATTACAAAGTCTCAATCGCTTCCTATTTCCTACCCTCAAAACTCTCAAATCTAGAATTAGCATTAAAATTCTCTGTAATGTTCTTATAATCCTATTGCCTTCTACTGATTCTTTTAAATTTTAATTTTATTGTGAAAGACTTAAAACTTTCGAAAAGTACAGAGTGCTCATAAACTCACTACTAAGCAAACTCACTACTAAACAGAATTAAACATTATGAATGTTAGGTGGAACAATTCTTCCCTATATCTTTTGTTTCTTTTCATGCAATTGGCCTAACACACCTTGGGAGATGGAGTAATTGGAAGATTGGAAAATGTTGGAATGTTGAGTTTAGTTTCTTCTACCTTCCTCTTGGGAGTGGGTCTGACTGCAGTAAGCACAAGTTTGTATCTGCAACTCTGTGCTAGTATTACTTTTGAGAAGATAGTTGAATTTGCTTAATTCTGGAGTCCTTTCAGCATATGTGAGTTACATTTTTGAGTTTTACCTTCATTGATAATAAAGAGGTATTTTGTTATATAAATGGCATCATGAGTATATAACATTTGAGTATGGCTTTTTCTTTCACTCAGCATAATTCCTTTGATCTATGGTAGACAGAATAATGCTCCCCCACCTCAAAAGATGTCCATGTTCTTAACCCTGAACCTATGAATATGGCAGATACAGCAAAATAGATTTTGCTGGTGTGATTCAGTTGAGGATCTTGCAATGAGAAGATTATCCTGGACTGTCTGGGTAGACTCCATGTACCCACAAGAGTCCTTATAGAGGGACGTGAGGTCAAAGAGAAGTAAGAGATGTGACAATGGAGGCAGGAGATTGGAGAGATTCAAGGAAGGGGTTACAGCTGGCAAATTCAGGCAGCTTCTAGAAGCTGAAAAAGGGAAGAAAACAGATTCTTCCCTGAAGCCTGCGGAAGGAAGTCAGCCTAGCTACCACCTTGATTTCATACTTCTAACCTCCAGAACTGTAAGAACATAAATTTTTGTTGTTTTGAGCTGCTATATTTGTGGTTATTTATTACAGAAGCATTAGGAAATGAGTACAAAATCAGTCTATTTTGTGCACGTATCAATAGTTTGTCCCTTTTAATTGCTGAGTAGTCCATGGTATGGAGGTAACACACAGTTTCTTTAATCATTCACCTGTTGAAGGACAGGTGATCATTTCCAGTTTTGGGCTGTTACAAATAAACCTCCTATGCACACTTTTCTACAGATCTTTGAGGGAACATATGTTTTCACCTCACTGAGATTAGTGTTCTAGAGTACAAAGCTAGGTCACATGGTAAGCACATGTTTAACTATGCAAGGCACTGCCATAGTTTTCCCCTACTGTTTTATTGAGATAATCAAATTGAAAGATACTGCAAGACTGAAGTAAAAATGGCTTTGACCGTTTGTGGTCTAACACAAATCTTGAGTCCCTAAAGCTACATAGCAGTAACCAGGATCCAATTTCTATACAGCCCTCAAGGATTATACACTTCCTAACTCATTTCAAATGCAGGATGGAGAATTATGGACAAAAAGGAATCTCTAAGAGTACCAAGGACAAGATGGTTCCTCCCAAGGAGCAGAACTGGGGTCTAAGCAAGGAATTTATTCTACCATCAGGTAGAGAGACCCTCGTAGTACTCATGCAGCAGGATTTGATCATTGCTTTGAAGTGCTTGGTATGTGTCTTTCATTTCGACTTTCTTGAAGGGTTATTTATTGCAATTACTCTACCCGTGTTCCTCCACGGTCACAGTGAAGGTGAGGGCGGGAGGGAATACATACTTTGTCTTTTCATTCATAAATCCCTGGAGTATAAAGAGCCACATCCAGACCTGATGCAGAGGAATGCATATACCTGGAATCCCAACTTTGAGCTGAATTTACCACAAGACAGGACTTTGCTTTTTATCCCTTGGGGCAAGGGTGGGTATGTTTTATGTGTGATGCTCTAATGAGACAGTTTAATTTAAGAGTTTAAGTTAACACTTTAATTTAATTCAATATGTTTTAATGAAAAAGGTATTTGGTAACTGCAAAAGAAAAACTCAGTGAGCAACTGCTAGATGATCAGCAAACTCATCTTCTCTTCTTTCTGGGGTCTTCTTCCAAGTAATCTAGATTTCCCAACCTCTTTTATTAATAGTTATTAATAATTGTGGCAATATGACCTATTAATGAAAGCAGTATGAGCATATGCCACTTCCAGGAACCTCCACAGAAACTTCTCACATATGATCCTCTATTCTCTTTCCACTTCTGAAGGAGAAAATTCCAAAGGCCTAAAAAATAGCAGAGTCTTAAATCGAAAAGAGCCCTTAATGGCCATGTGAGGGTCCACTCGGCCAGGAACAATTTCACTCATCTATGATACAAGTAAGGAATAAGCTTTTATTGTGCTAAACTTTTGATAACCTGGGATTTATCTGTTAACAGCAGTGTGCACTGTCCTAGCTAATACACTGTCTTATTCCATAAACAATTCTAATATGTCACAAAATTATGTTTTTGAGAGTCTGCATAGCTACCCCCTCTTCAGGTTAAAGAAGTTTCTTTCTATTTCTAGGTTTTCTAAGAATTCTTAACATAAATGCATGTTGAGTTTTATCAAAAGATTTTTCTTTGTAGCAATTAATATAAATTTATTATTTCCTTTTACTCAATAATGTACTGAATTGCATTCACAGATTTTCCATTGTTAAACTACCCTCATATTCCTTATGTAATTATAATTTTATGCTCAGCTATATGTGTTTAGCTCTCTCTTGGCTTCAAATAAGAGATAGCTCTAATTTAGTCTCAACACCACAAAACTCACCACCTTGAAGCAAATGGAGGAACTAATATTTTAATCAAACAAAACGATTCAATGTTTGCCTAATCCTTTGCAAATCATCATCTCTATAGCTTTGCATGCATTGTTCTTTCTACCTACAATGGCCTTCTTTCTCATCTCTGCATTTCTAAATTACACCATTTTTTTTTTTAAGTTTCACTCAAATGCTATTTCTTCCATGAAATGTTTCCTCAGAACCTCCATAATATTTTGGATTTTTCTTAGAAAAACTTTTGCTTATTATTAGTTAATTATTGCTGCAAAACATTACTCCAAACTTACTGGCTTAAAATGATTAAAACATTTACCATCTCACAGTTTATATGGATCAGGAATTCAGGAGTGGCATAGGTGGTTCTATCTCAGGGTCTGTCATGGAGCTGTAGTCAGGAAGCAAGCTTGCCTGGATCTAGAGCGTTGGCTTCCACATTGACTCTCTTATGGTTAGCTGGTGCTGGTTAGGTGGTAAGAGCAGGCCTCATTTTTTCTCTACATGACCCTTCCATAGGCTGCTTGAATATCTTCACAACATGCAACTGGCTTCCTCCAGAACAAGTGATACAAGAAAGAGCATGGCAGAACCTACAATATTTCTTACCACTAAGGCTCAGGAGTCACTCACAGCCACTTCCTGTGTATCATATTAATAATACAAGCAGCCACAATTCGGTATAGAAGGGGGCTAAACAAAATGTGAAAACCAGGAGGTGATTGGTGAGTGTCATCTTGGAAGCTGACCACTGCACTTATTGTTTTGCATTATGATTATTTTTGTCTATTATCATATCAGCTTTAGAGGGAAAATTCATTTTGGGGTTTTCCTTTTCATCTTTTTATCTTTTACATAATCAGCATGTGGTAAATACCTGATCCACGTCTCATGTAAGAGCAAATAAACAGATGGTAAGAAATTCAGGTGGGCAACACAGAAACTGCTAGTACTCCCATTTAATGGTATCATGCAGGCAGACACAGCTTAGTCATAGTTCTTGGAACAGGAGCAGAAGTGACTGTCTGGAAACTACTGTAACTACAAAACCAAAGCAAACTACCTTTGGTATTTTATTTCACCTTAATATATTTCATATGTATCATTCAAAAAATATGTGCATTTAAGAGAAATTCCCCCATCCCTGAAATATGGCATACTTGGGAATGTTTCTCTATACAGTAGTATTCACCATCATATAACAAAATACTTTATGGAAAAGATTGATGTCAATTTAGTTTAATGCGTCATATTTTTATCTGACATTAAATTTGTGCCATTTTTTAATGCTTCATGCTAAAATTAAACAAACAAAGAAAAAAAACCAAAAGTAACACTAAAACATTAAGTCATTCTTCTTGCTGTAAAGGAATTCACAACACATTTCAGTATCTATAAAATGGAAATTATGCAGAATTCATAGAGTTAAGTTATAGAGGGAAAGTACAGCAGTTTTAATATATTCAATTATCCAGAAAAGCAAATCAATTTTGTTTTTATTAATAGCACCAAAATATGCATGCTACTCTTTTAATTAAAGTCGTTGAGAACACATGTGTTCACTTCATGCCTATATATTTCTTCTGGGAGCTCTATGATAAAGCATAGTGAAAGTAATTTATATGTAAAACAATAAACCCGATTCTCTAACACAGAATTTTTCAAATAAGGTATTTTCAGATCACCTATCTCATCATCTCCCTGGGAAAGAAGGTGCTATTGGTTAAATTCTTGATTACCAGGATTCACCTCAAACCTACAAATGAAATCTCCTAGGAGGCGGCCAGGGAATTTTTCATGAATGACTCAGGTAATTTTTATACACACAAATTGTGGAGTCCAGTTATCTAACAGCAGAAGTCAGTGTACACTCAATGGTGAAGGGCAAACGTCTGAGGTATAATACAGAACCCAAAAGCAGTGATAAAGGCGGCTCTCAGCACCCCTCTCTGTGACCTGCCAAATGCCTCGAGATGGTGAGCAACTTCCAATACACTTCCCACTAGACATTGTAATGTTACTTCTTTCCTTGACTAGAAGTCATGACCGGAGAAGAGGAAGGTAATGCATATGGTCACATAATAAATCAGTACATCACTGCCTAGTCTGGGACAAGAAAAAGGGGGCAGTTGGGAGATTTTTGTTTTTGCTTTTGGTAGTTTTACAAGATACACTGTTGCAACAAGTCTGAATTTGGATCTGGGTCCAGTGGTTTCCTCTGCTGAGGAAATACTGTCTCATTCTCATTTTCTTTAGACAGCTAGCAGGGAGAGGAGGTAGATAAAATATAAAAAGCAGAAAGAGAAAAGGAAAGGAAAAGACAAAGCAGGTGATGCATTGAAGCACTTTGCCCATATTCCCTACATAAACGTGACATTGAAGCTGACCGCGTTCCTCCAGGTCGCTTTTCCATGACTCCCACGTTCTAGTCTATTCTGGGAGGTGGTAGAGGAGGTCTGAAGAGACCACGGTCGGATGGTGGCCACTCTTCCACCCATGAGGTGTCCCTTATAAGAAGAGGTACACATTCAAAAATGAATATTGAGCACGCTTTCCACCGGAAAATGCAAAGGATGCTCCCGGTTTGTCAGAGCATCACCTTGTTTCATTTCACTGGACAATTAATATGTGTGCACACAGGTTATAAAGGCACAACATGCAACATTAAGCAAAAAACACTTTACCTGTTTTTCAGTTAATTTATGTTGAACCTGTAATCTTCCTCTTATCTTCACTTTAATAACAAATGAAGAGTTACAACTTAGGATAAATAAAGGGTAACCCATGAAAACAAATATACCCCCAAGTCTCACAGATGTGACAAAACTTTGATTTTCTCAAGTCATAGTCCACACTGGAATACAAGTCTACATGGCTTTATTTCCAGGTTTCCGTGATCTTCAAGATAGTACAAAGGGAACACAAGGGAACATAACACTGTGTCATCTCCACCCAACAGTGAAATGTATTTCATTTGCTAAAGTAAGTCATGTGGCCACATCTAACTTCAAGAGGATGGGGCATGCAATCCAACTATGTTCCAAAAGGAAGAAAGTGAGAAATACTTGGTAACCAACACTAATGACTACAATAAGCCCCAGTTGAACCTAACATCCACATGTACCAAGAAACAGTAGTCCCACCTTGAAGCACTTTTAATTGACCTTTTTCCTATTTTTAATTTTCCGTAGTGAGAAAGCAATAGACATCTATTCAAGTTCATTAATATATATTCAGACATATTATGGTTCTTTTTCTATTTGATTGACCTTATTTGAGATGATGTATATCAATATTTCCTCCTGCTATGATTGTGATTCTGCTACATTTTTTCCTTGCATTTTCTCAAGATTACTGTAGATAGATAGATAGATAGATATGCAGAATGGTTTGTAATGTAATGGTTCATAGTTATTATAGCTTTGTGTTGGGGATTATGCCCTTATTGTAGAGAGAGCACAAATTAGTCATGTGAAGACAGGTGTGTAGAGTAAAGGAGTGTATACTAGATAGAGAAAAACCTGAATTCAAACGCTTTAAACATGGACATTAAACATGTTGGAAACAACATGGACCTTGTGCTGAGAATTACAAGCAATAGCTTCTTGCTTGCTGGGCAACTGTATCGGGCAAGGAATTGTGAGAAACAGGGCTGGAGAATTAGACAGGAGCTGAGTGGTGATATAGCTTTTATATCTTTCTTATTCCTGAGATGATTATGATGAAGAATCAAAATTAAGTGCAATAACTCTCAACAAAAATGTTTTGAGAATGAGATGATCATTAAAGTCACCTCAAATTGAAACAAAGAACATGTTCAATCAAAATTACCTTATTCTCAGTTATAGAGTCACTGATATTGCGGAAATCAGTTTTGGTATTGAGTTGTGTTACCCCAGAAGCATTATGAGCTGGTAGAAAAAAGCCCTCAACAGGGCACATGAAGATTCATACCCTATTCCTGCTTTTTGTTATTAAGCAGTTCTATAACTTTAGATAGCTCAAGTAACCTTTGCGTCTCAATGTCTTCATAAATAAGATTGATATTTTTATAGTTTTCCTATTTAAATCATAAAGTTATTACATAATGGGTGTGTAAAGGTCCCTTGAAAAATAAAATTAAAATTACCATAAATAATCAAAGTATTCTTGATCCTCATGATAAACAATTCATAGGACATGCTGTCAATATTCAAAGCAATAAAAATCTGACATTTAGTTCAGGCCTTCAGTACTGATGAAATATTCTATTAGTTTTTTATAATAAATCCCATCAAGACTGGAATCACGTCCTGAATAAATGAAAATGAACTTTTTGAGGATTAAGCCTCTCAAAAAATTAAACTAATGTAAACTGGACCAAATTTTAAACATTTCTTTTAAACATATATATGTTTATATGACTTATATGAAGGAAATTGTCATTACTGGCTGCCTAGGCCTTCATTTAAGAACTTATCACAATAATTAGGATGATCACTTTTAATTCTAGAGTATGTCATTTTTTAAACCATTGTAATTTTCCATTAATTATGAATGTTAACCTCTTGACCAATCAGAACATTTTCAATCAGTTTAATTATTCCTCAAGAATCTCAATTACTTTGTCAATAACCAAAATAAATGCCATTAGTCATAAACTTTTATGTGCCATTTAATGAAGGTTCTGTTACTTTGAAAGGTAAACCACCTCTACATGTCCCTTTTGAGCTTGATTCTCATGATTCTCAATGGCGTGAATAGGGTAGAACCGAGGTATGAGTACCGAGAAAGAGGGAGTCACGTAAAGAAACCCCAACCCCAGGGGTGGAATCATCATATTTCTCTGTAGAATCCAATGCACTGATGAGGATTAGGCCTTGCTGTTCTATTTTAACAAAATACTTCATTTAACATGTGTTTCATGTGTACTTACTATATACTAAGCTCTGTAATCATTTTTGAAATTTCACCGAAAAGGTAAGGTGGACAATATTTCTGACTACAAGGAACTTACAGGTTTTTTTTGTTTGTTTCTGTTTTTTAACTAAGGTAAAATTTACGTGTAGTGAAATGCCCAGATATCAAGTGTAGAATTGCATGAGTATTGGCAAGTATATTCACCTGTGTGACTGTGACATAAAAAGAAATATACATATTTGGTCTTTGGCCCTGACTCCTGACACAGAGCTCCTAAAGCCCTGGTAATTCCCTGAATGATGGAGTTGATAGAGTGTCTTACATAGAGTTCCTAACTGCCTCAGAATTTTCTGACAGAAACATGTTCTTCTCTAATGAGATGACTCTTGTTGGGCTCCTGGATGGTGTCAAGATAGAGGCAGGTCATCAGAAAACCAAGCCATGATTATAACCTTGGAACTTTCAGCCCCACCCCATCCTCCAAGCAGGGGTGAGGAGCTGGAGATTGACTTGAGCTAATAATTGATCATGGCTACATGGTGAAGCCACCATAAAACCCCCTAAAATATAGCATTCAAAGAGCTTCTGGGTTGGATATCCTTTACAATACATCAGTAAATGTAAGTAAATGTTTCTTTGAGTTCTGTGAGCTGGTAGAGCAAATTTTTGAAACTGAGGAGGAGGTTGTGGAAAATATTGATTTGCAGACAAATTGGACAGAAATGTGGGCACCCTGGGGTCTACTACTTGCAATTGGCACATGAAGTCGGGGGAAGACAGTCTTGTGGACTGAGCTTTTACCCTGTGGGGTCTGTTCTAACTCTGGTAGTGTCAGAATTGAATTTAATTATTGGACACCCACTTAGTTGGGTGGAGTGGGGAAAACACCTCCACATTTGGTGTCAGGAGGGTTGTGAATACAGGAATAGCCTTTCTTCAGTAACCAACAATCCACTTAAGGTACAGACCATATCCATCACCTCACAAAGTTCCCTCATGCTTCCTTCCAATTGGTTTCCACCCCTCATGGGCAACCTCTGTCCTGATTTCTATACACATGTATTAGTTTGGCTTGTCTTAGAAATTCATAGAGGTGGACTCCTACAATCCATATTCTTTTGTGTGTAGCATCTTTTGATTTCCTGTAGCGTAACATCCTCAAGATTCATAATTTTTTTATGTTCATTCCTTTTTATTACACAGATGGTATTCCATTCTATAAATATGTCACTATTTGTGGTATCTGTTTTTGAACATGTGTTACTTCCAGTTTGGCTACAATTAATAAAGCTTCTATAAATATCCTGTAATGGACTTTTTGCGAATATATGTTTTTATATCCCTTGGATATATACCTAGGAGGAAATAGCTAGACTATATGGTAGGAGTATGTTTAACTTCAAAGGAAATTGCCAAACACTTTTCCAAAATGGTTGTAACATTTTATACTTCAAACAGAAATATTTGATTCTTCCAATTGCTCCATATCATTATTTAACTTTGGTGTTGTCAGTGAAGTGGCATGTTTTCCTTTTCATGTGCTTATTAGATATTTCTTTATCTTCTTTTTGAGCTGTGTTATTACTGAGTTTTGGGGGGGTTATAAAAATATATTCTGAATGTAAGTCCTTTGTTAAATATATTACAAATACTTCCCTCAAGTTTGTTCTTATCTTTTATATTTTCTTAATACTATTTTTGATGAGAAAAATTATGAAATTTTGGTGAAGTCTAGTTTATAACTTTTATTTTTTGTGGTTAGTGATTTTTGTGTCTTCCCCTAAAATTCTTTTTTTACTATAGATCATGAAGATATTCTCCTATATTTTCAAAAAGCTTTAAAATATTAACATATTTATGTCTATGTTACACTTAAATTCTGTGTGATGTGAGGTAGATACCAATGTTCAAACTTTTCCATTCATTTATCTAGTTGACCCAATACCATTTGTTGAAAAAACTTTATTCCTTAAATTATCTTCAATGTTTGCTAAAAATCAACCAACTTTATATTTGTGAATTATTTCTGAATTCCATTTTCTTTCATTGATCTATTTATCTATCCACATGCCAATACCAACAATCATTGTAATTTTATGATAAGCTGTAAAATCAGGTGATATACATCCTCCACTTTTTACCCTTATTTTACAAGATTACTTTGTTGGTTTTTTTTCTAGGTACTTTTTATTTCCACATTAAGTTTTAAAATCAGCTGGCCCATTTCAATAAAAATGGCTGCTGGGATTGTGATTGGGACTGCATTGTATCTATAGGTCAATTTGGTGAGGATCAATACCTTAACTCTCAACAATATTGAGTCTTCCAATCCATAAACACACTGGTTGGGCCAGATCTTCATTATCTTCTAATCCTATGCACAATTCTACATCACTTTGTCAAGCTCTCAGTCCTGTAGCAAGCACTTCCTTCTTCTCCTTGGCTTTGTAGAGTCTTTCTGTGTAGGCACAGCTCAACCTTTGATTAAGAACTCAGTGGAAACCTTTATATAGACTTTTCCTTAGCTCCTTCTTCTCTGATACCATGCTCCACCATTTCCATTCTCTTCAGCAACACTGTGTTCCAATCTCAGACTTCTCAGCTCAGCCAGACCACTTGTTTGCTTGGGATCCACCTCTGTGTGCACTGGTTTTCCCAGGAAGCAAACCAGGGCAAATAAAATATGGCACTAAACTTATATTTTTTCACTTCTCTCAATCTCAAAGATTGCAATCTTATATTGCTTTTTTAATGCACAGAAACAGTTGTCTCATATTTTATCCAATTTTACAATTGTTTATGGTGAGAGGTCTAGTCTAGTATCAGTTACATCATCAGGGCAAGTAATAGAATTATTGCAATTTATGGTTTTAAAGAGTCAAACCAATATTGAACATATAATTTCTGAACTTCAAAAGGAAATACTGGACCCTTTTTTGTATGTGTGTGTGTGTGCGCATCTATGTGTTAAAAGATAAACTGCCATAATTTAGAGGTTCAAAAAAGGCTTCTTGAAGCAACTGATTTTAAATATACACCTGAAAGTTGAAGGAAAGTCAGATGATGAAGAAAGTGGGAGAGAGTTAAAGTGCTCTGTTTTAAACTATAATGCATGAAGACTATGGTCAGATGCTATTGCCAAGGAGTAAGCCCATAAGGCTCAAGCATGTGTGAAAATAACATTATATTCCTTGAATATCCTTCTCCCTAGGGGCCCATCATATTACCACTTGCTTCTAGATGAAGGTCATGTCTCAGACTGCTAGGACTTCCAGTGACTGAAATTGAAATAGGATTTCTATGATAGATACTTTCTGTCTCTGAAATATTGTATGTCAAATTATGTAGGTAATTCAGAGTTCTTTTTTTTTGTGATGTTATTTCTTCAGATAAAAAAATTAAAAATGTAATTTTAGACTAGGATTAACAAAGTAGCCTTTCTATGTTCAAAATTTACCGGAAGATTTTCATATTTAATTTGTTTAAGGAACACAGGAATCTCATATTAATTTTCTCCTCTATTCAGAAAGAGAAAACCTTAAAATATATCCATAAATTAAACTGCACTAATCACCTACCTCAAAAAAGAAAATACAATGTCCTATTATCTAAATGACAAATGAACTACTTTAAATTCTCTGTCTTGGACTGTCCGTTGGACTGGAAACTGGCCCAAAGGAACAGAGGAAAACACTTCCCCACCATCTTGGTTTTGGTTATGCTTTGTTTTAACTCCCTGAGATTAGAGAAGACTTATGCATAATATACCTGGGGTTTATTTTTCTCTTATGTTTAACAACATAAAAGATTAGTAAAATTTTTCTGATATACTCATTTATCTATTGAGAATTTAAATTATATTAGGAATTCCCATTTTCAATTAAATTTTGTTCCCTCTGCCCTTCAAATACCAGGAGGGAAAGTAGCAGGCAAAAGAAAAAGTTATTAGCCAAGAATGTAATCTCAATGTGTCTTGTTATCCCATAGCTTTTAGTGTCTTTCCCCTCTTCTGCGCCTTAGAGACTGTAGTCAAGCTACATTCATATTTGCAGTCTTACAGTCTATTTTAGATTTGTAGTCAGACAAGGTTTTTAAAATATTCTGTTCACTGTGCAGTCATATATATTTATAGTGCTCTGGAGGATAACTCCTGCTTGAGGCATTAAACTTATAGACTTGGGTGATACTCCAGCCCATGTTGTCTGAGGTTCAGAAAGTACAATAATATTTTGTCATTGTGGTTTGTTTTTGAACATCTATTCGTTGGTTGAAATGTCAGGAAGCCTGTTTCCAAATCAAAACATGAAAAATGGGATTGATTCTCTCTTTATACAAGCCCATGTAAGCATTCACATAAAATTCTAATGGAAATTCTGGGGTGGGGAGAGGAGGAGATTTAACAAGAAGCAAGTTTAGTTATTTAGATGAGTTTAATGTTATTTGAAAACTAAATAAAGTCCTTTTAATTTTTTAAATAAACCGAATATTTTAGAATAGATTTAGAATTCCAGAAAAGTTCCAAAAATAGTACAAAGAGGTCCCATATACCTCATACCCAGTTTCCCCTATTATTAACATGTATTGGTATGGTATGTTTGTCACAGTTAATGAATCAATATTTATACATTATTATTCATTAAAGTCCATATTTTATTCAGCCTTCCTGAGATTTTACGTAATGTCCTTTTTCTGATCCTGCAGAGGGTAACATTACATTTAGTTACCATGCCTTCTTGGGTTCCTCTTGTGGTGACAGTTTCTCAGACTTCCCTTTTTGTAGATGACCTTGACAGTTCTGAGGAGTACTTGTCAGGTATTTTGTTGATTTTCTCTCAATTGAATTTTTCTGATGTTTTTCTCATGATCAAGCTGTGATGATGGGTTTGGGGGAGGAAAACCATGAGTTAAAGGCCATTGTCATCACATCACACATGTGCTATCAGTATGAGTTATCACTGTTGATGCCTGGCTGAGGTGGTGTTTGTTAGTTTTCTCTACTTTAAAGTTACTTCCCCCACTCCCTCTTCCATACTGTACTCTTTGGAAGGATATCACCATGTATTGTCCACACTTAAGGAGTGGGGTGTTACTCGCCACCTCCTTGAGGAAAGGGTATCTATGTAAATAATTTGAAAATCTTCTGCATGAGAGATTTGTCTATTTTCCCTCTTTTGTTTATTCAATCACTGATTTATATCAGTATGAACTCATGGATATTTATTTGCACTTGAGTTATAATCCAATACTATTTGCTTTATTTGTTGCTCAAATGTTCTAGCTTTGGCCATTGAGAGCTCCTGTATACCCTTGACATACCCTCATCATTGTATTCTTGTTGTTATCATCTTTTTGTTGAAATATAATAAAGGAAAGAAATCTTAGGACAAAATTTCTAGTGCATAAATATGCTTGAAAATATATGTATGAGTAAAATTTGTTGTTTGGAGCTGGGAGTTTCATTATGAAACCAACACCAGGCTGTCCCTGCAATCATTCCAACAGTACCAAAAATATGGATGAAATGTATAGGGAATGAGAGTTTCTAAAATATTGGTTTTGATATTAATTTCTATGTGAAATGCTAGAAACACAATTTACTGCCTAGTGAAGGAAAATAAATGAAATGTACCTCCTTTTAAACTGTTTTTTTCTTTCTGGAGGCAATACCACTAAACCCAATCTCTGAGCCTTTAAGTTGCTTTTATTTCTTCTTCTAATTGTGTCTTCCTTTTTGATCCTTTTAGTTTAGATTTCTTTTTTTTTCTTAATCTTTTTTTAACCATCACCTTCTCCTCCCTGGTTACCCTCTTCTGTCCCTCCAGGTAAGGTTCTGCTATTTGGTAATGCTCAGAAAAAAATTTCTTGATAACAACTAAACCTTATATAAGATATTCTTCCTCCTGGGCTTGAGTTCCTTAAGTGAAAATATATTTGGACTAGATGCTGTCCCAAATTCCACGTAGTTCTAAAATTTCATGATTCTGGTGTCCTGTGATTTGCCATGTGTGGAAAGACTATGCCATAGCACCCACTGCTTAGCTGCAAATTGAGAAAACAGGTTGCACACGGAGTAAGTGAGGGAGTCAGTAATAGCTACAGGTCCCTAACCATCAAGCCTTCCCGCCAGCCTCTTCACTCTACTGCCTTATGCATGTTGTGTATTGATAAGATGCTCATCAAGCTGATTTCTATGGGATTTGATGTAACAGAGGACTTTATATGCAAAATGTTATAGGAGTTCCTAAAGGAGATGATTTTGAGTTGCTTCTTGAAGATAGAGTAAAAACTTCAGCTATATGTGAGTATCACATGCTTAGGGACAGTCATGGGACTGTCTGGTGTATTCAAGCAACAGCAATTAGTATAGAATAAGAAACTGGTCTTCTCAGTAAAGATTTCCTTCCTTCCTTCCTTCCTTCCTTCCTTCCTTCCTTCCTTCCTTCCTTCCTTCCTTCCTTCCTTCCTTCCTTTCTTTTTTAAAATACAGGCTCTGAGATTAATTACCCTCACAATTCCTGGGAGCCTTTACTCCATTCTATTAGATCAGCACCAATAGCTTAAGAAGAGAAACTTGTCTTCATGATCCTTAGTATCTTGCAGTGTATAAAATGACTCTACTCTTCTCCAAACAGATTGAAATGCATAATTTTCCACCTGAATGAAGAAGAGGAACAACAAGGATTATTTAAAACAGTGAATAATTTCCCTCTCCAATTAGTTTGTGTTTAAGGAAGTAGAGAGAGAGAAATGCAATGATTCCCAAAGAATTAGCTCTGTTTCAAGCACTTTGAGAGATAAGAAAGGAATATGAAATGTATTCCAGTCTGCCATGGGTAGGGCAAGATTAGTGCACTTGAAATGATCTGTTTATAATACAACATTATGTAATTAATGGCTACGTTGTGTGAGATAATTTTCTCCCCATCATCTTACCTAATTGATCCTAGATATCCTTTTACATATGTTTTTGACTCAGAATAACAAAAGTTATAACAAGTTGAAAATAACATAAAATTACTTTCTTTGCCTGAGAATAAATGGCTGGCTTCCAAATCATTATTTATATTTTCCCTCTAGTACGGCCATTATAGATATATGAACTGCATCCAGTATGGGGTGCTTTAGACATGTTTTCTAAATGGGGGCATCAAAGCAGTTGATGTTCCTGAATATTTGTAACAAACTAATGAGTTTGTAAAAACTAATGAGTTTTTATAACCTGATACAATGTGACCATTTGGTAGCAGCTCCATGCATGTACATTGATTGCATGCCTCCCAGGTGTGATGGAAGAGCATGTGGTTTTCTTAGAATCACAGAAGTAAGTAGTTGGGATTCATGGGAGCTTGCTGCACCCACTGCTAAGATGAGTGCCTCCTTGAATACCCAGTATCCAGGGTTACTCTGCACCCCTTTGAATTGTACCTGTAAGACTCCTTTTCCCTTTACTCAGAATGAACATGCTAACCTTTTACCATTTTTTCCCAGTCATACTAGTTATTTTTTGTCCAACCCATCAGTTAATCCTCCATAGAATAGAGAAACTAGAGACACCTGTTACAACTCCCTGGTCTTTCCACTTCTATCAAGGTCTCTGTAGTCCTACTCACTGATTCTTTCTTTGTACATTTTCTAAGTGGAAAACATATCTGCCTTCAATCCCAGTTTAACATCTCTGCCCGTGCCCCTGTGCCCTTGTGATGAGTATACCCTTTCTCTAGAATTCTCTTTTCTCATTGTCCATGGACTGGAACTCAGCTCAAGCCTGCCTGCCCTATGAAGTGAGCCTCTTCTTTTCCCAGGCACCATCACACCCCCAGACCCCTCAAAGGAACACAGATCCATGACGGCTATTGCATCTCCCCAGCATGTCAGGTTGGTTTCCTGATTAGACTGTTAGATCTGCAAAGGAGGAAGTTTATCTTGTTTGGTGGATGAAGGTTTTTCTGGAATTTTCTATATTTGTTTTAAAACTTTTTATTAAAAGTGTAATACATCTTTATTGTGGAGAGTTTTGAAAACAGAAACATAAAAAATTACATACAAATAACTACTTGTACCCCACTTGAGAGAAATTTTACTTTTCAGTTGCATAAATTTCCTTCCATTTTCCTTTATCAAATGTATAAAATCAAATGCCATTTTTACATTAGTAAAATATGTATAATTTTATATTCTCCTTTCCTGGCTCAACATTGTATCATAAGTAGTTCTTCACATCATCAAACAGCCTTAAAATATATTAAATATAATATTTCTCTCAATAACTTATTTAACCTTTCCAGAAAATTTTTTGTTCTTGTTATTGTTGCAAATTTATACCTATATAAAGTTATGATAAACTTCTTCATACATAAATATTGTCCATATCACTTAGAATGTATTCCTTAAAGTAGCATTATTGGCTCAAAGTTATATACCTCAGAATATATTATTTAAAATATTTAATATTCTTAACTATACTTTGCCTAATTGTTTCCTAGAAGTTAGAATTAATTCATACTTTCATCTGTATCATATGAAAATATCAATGTCAGTGTCCATCCATTAGTATTAGAGGCCATTTTTATAATCTGCTAGCTTAGAAATATTTAGTATCTGACTTTTAAACTGGCATTTTTTTGATAATAAGCTGAAAGTTTATAATATATACATATTGGTTATTTGTATATCTGCCTTTGTGAATTGTGTGCCTTAGTTTTTCGGGTAAGATCATTTTTCTATTATTGTCTTGGAAATGAACTCTTTCTGTATTAAGGAATAAGTATTTATTATTTGCATTTTTAAAATTTATAACATTTTATGTAATTTTAAAAGTTCAAATTTATCCTTTTGGTTTATAATAATTCATTATTCTTTTATATTTATCAAATATTTCTTTATCTAGATAAAATAAAAATACAATTACATGTGAGAATTTTATTTAATTATTTACATGTAATTAGAATTTTCTTTAAAGTTGGGTGTTAAAGAGAATCCTAAAAAAGTTTTTATTTCCATATAACCTACTTTTCTATAGCATCTTTATGTAGCCCATTTTTCATCAATGTTTGGTATTCTTCTAATATATATTTACCACATTTAAATAACTATTTATATAAAATGCCTCATATATTTATTAATATATTATTTCTAGTAGATATACTTACTTATACATATATAAAACTATTTATAATTATATGTACTCCTATATACATTATACTTATAAATAGTGCTGTATACATAAAAGTATATGTAATAGATCTCTAGTATAAAGTAATATGTGCTGACTACATATTTACAATTGTGTGTGAATATGTGTGCATGTGTGTATGTGTGTGTGTGTTTTCTGGGCTCTCTATTGAAATTCATTGACCTGAAATATCTATTTGTGCAATAGTAACAGACTGTTAAGTGTTGTAGTTTTAAAATATCTGGTAAGAAAAAGACCCCCTCCACTTTATTCTTCTTTTTCAGTTTTATAACAATAGTGTATTTTTACATGATATAAATTTTATATAAATAAACCTTGAGAATAGTTTTTGCTATAGTATGAATGTTGGCATTCTCCCCTCCCCAAAATTCATATATTGCAATCTTGCCTCCCAAAATGATGGCATTAGGGGGTGAGGCCTTTGGGAGGCTTGAGGGTCTAATTCAGACCTCTTTAACAGAGGCCTGGGAAAGCTTGGTTGCCCTTTTCATCATGCGAGGACATAGTAAGAAGGTGGCATCTATGAACTAGGAAATGGGCCCTCACCAGACACCACATCTGCCAGCATCTCGATCTTGGACTTCCTAGCCACCAGAACTGTGAGGAATAACTGTCCCTAGTTCATAAAATACCCAATTTATCATATTTTGTTACAGCAGCCTGAACGAACTAAGACAGTTTTATTATGTCATCTCTGCTCCTTCCTTGCTATTCACCATCAAAAGCCATTACATTCATATGAAATTTCATTCATTCTATATATTATGTTGGAAAGAATTGGAATTTTTATAATATCCACTTTTTATCTTTGGGAATATAACCTGTTTCTCCAATTCTTTATATCTTCTTTAACGTTTTTGTTTAAGGTTTATAGTTTTCTTCATATAGGTCTAGTCCAATTTAGGCCTGTTAATGGATTTTTTCCCTGTTTTTAACCATTTTCTAATTGGCAATTTATAACTTACAAAAAACTGTATATTTATCTTATAGACAATCTAATTTCTGTACTTTCAATTAACTCACGAGGTTTTTGCAGTTAATTTTTGCTTACTATGAAAAATTACAAAACTACATGAAATTTTCTATAACAATAAATATCCTCTTGTAAGGGTTTTATATGTATATTTGCATATATATTTTATTTCCATTTCATTAATTCATAATTATCCCTTTTAAAAGTGCTATGCATATATTATCTATGATTTTTTGAATTATGTTTGATACCTTCTTAAGATTTTAGAAGCATCAACAGTGATTTTGAAAATAGTTAAACATGATCTTTGGTATGTGCTATAAAGGGGTTAAAATACATTTGAACTTTTTTTTATTATTTCAGCTTATTATGGGGGTACAAAAGTTCAGATTATATACATTGCCCATGCCCCTCCATCCCCTCTAGTCTGAGCTTCAAGCATGTCCATTCCCTAGATAGTGAATTATTGCTATTGTATAAATTAGTAGGATCTTGGAAAGACACCTTGTGTTAAGAAAATAGATTTTATCTTTTGTGTAAACTGCACATAGCTATTAGTGGCTGCTTGAAGCATTGTCTTAAAGAGACCAGGTCAAAGACTGGACTCAATGGAAAAGAATCAAGCAGCTGGTTACTAATCCTGCCCTGGACGCAGGAGGAGGAAGCGACACAGGTATTTGACACCTATGGGTCGGATCCTTATTAGATGAAGCAACGCTCTCAAGTGATATTCAAACAGAACCAACATTCAGTTTTTTATACTGGTAATTTCCAGATTTCTCACTTTGGGGGATCTCCTTTATTATGACCGAATAATAATGGACTTCACAATAGTACTATAGGACTACATATTTTCTCAAGCAAAGGATATGTAAAGCATAGCTATTATATAAACAATTAACATGCTTAAGTTAATTTGTATTTTATTGATTACAATTTCATCTATGTGCACTTGAAAAAAGTTATGAATATTTATGAAATATATGGTTTTATTTACTCAGTGTATTGACAGTACTTGAAGTACAGCCCCCTTTGCAGTGAAATGCCAAAATGACTAAAATCATAATAATAGGGAACAATACTTAACCATTCTCCAATCAAAACAAATAAAAATAGAAAAACAAAAACTACCTTAGTAAAATAATAGAAAATTTTAAATCATGATTATTTGCAGGGCTTCCGTTTATAGAGTATTTTCTATCTGTGAAGCACTAAGTTAAATACTTTTTGGTCATTCTTTCATTTAGCTGTCATGGCCATGCTATGAGTACATGTTACAATTCCTGAATTACTCTGTGGCTTTGGCACAAATACTACATATAAACATATATAGTTGTACAGTGGATAAATTGTGCATCTAGGCTTTAAGAGTAGTTCTCTTTGGCTCTAATCCTTGTGCTGTTACCATGTATCTCTTGCCCCTCTGAACATCAAGTTAGTCTAAGGCACTCTGCTTGGGGGTTTGGAATGCATTATATATATTGCACTTTTTATTTTAAGTTCATCTTCTAATTATTTTTGACTTAGGTCCATATTAAGATAAGTCTACATATTTTGAATTAATTAACTTTATCTGAGGACCTTCGGGATAACCCAGAATAAAATATGTGACAGGAAAAATCTGGATAGGAATTAAATTATTGCAATGGGTGACTGAAAACTGAGATGCTCTACAAGCAAGAACCTACACATTGTTCTAAGCACTTTGGTTCCATCCTATGTAAAGAGAGATGCTAAGAAGCAATGAAGCTCAAATGCTTTACATTTGACAAATTGTAGAAATAATGTTTAGACATCATAGAAGGAAAGAAAAAATTAGTGCCTGAGAATAAGAGGAGAGGAATCTCATTTAATTTTATTTTTACATTATGAACAGTCTTGATTACATATAAATATGATGTAACCAAGACACACACACATACACACACACACACACACACACAATTTTTAAATGTTCAAGAAAAATTGAAACTGCTGTTTCAGTTTTTAATAACAGCCCTATTTTCCAATCACCCTGGATAATATTGTAGTCCTTATGTGAACTGCAGTTTCTTCTTCTTTTTTTTAAAAAAAACTTGGCTCAAATGCACCTGTTCTATTGGCCTTTGTATCTATAAAAGGGATATCTTTCATAAACACTTTTAATTGCCAGTGCTGTAGAAAATGCAAATGTACCACATGGCATCTGTTTTCCAATTAATTGGTGATAAAAAGAGGCAGCAGCTTTATTATTATTTCTACAATAGTTATTTTCCAAGACAAGACATTCTTCTTTGCTTACCATTGTGAGAATAATTCTCCATTGAGTGTTCTGTCATTAGAAGAACAACACTTAAATTCTCCTTCTCCCCCTAATTGAAGGAGAACTGGCATCACTAAATCACACATATTCCATCATCTCTATAGGCTATGAATCAGGGCACAAGGTGCAATATTATAGAATGACATCTGGAATTATTGTGACCTAGCATGAATCCTTATAAAAATATATTTAAATCTGTAGTCCTTATTGTTATTAAAATCATTAAATACAAATTAACTATTAAGCCAGCTTCTGTGATGAGTTGATTCATACCAATAAACATTTAAGAATGATTCATATTTATGTTTGAGACCATTTTAGTCTCTTTCAATTAGTAAAAATTCAAAAATACCAAATCAAGAGATTTACTTTATGGGTTGGTCCATCAACATGGTCTTATATCACATGATGCCCTTAGGTTGTGGGGAAAAATAGTCACTGATTAAACTGAAAATGTTTTAAGTAGGAAGAATGAGAGTGAGGCCCATGCAAAGGCCTTTGGCTATTTAGCACTTTGTAAACACTAACAGTAGACACAAACATGTTTACATGTTTACTGTTTACTCAGCAAATAATTTTATGCCAATAAACCATGTGCCATTACTTTACCTTCCTTTGCACAAAATCAGTTAGGAGTTTATGAAAAATACATGTTATACCCAAATATTATGTTTAATATTGCATTGAAAACAGTTCAAAACACACACACAAAGGCTACTATTAATATTTTGTTGTTTTTCAGATTTTCATTCAGTTTGGTTGGCCCACAGTCTAGTTGTATTCATTAATATGGTGCTTTTGGTCATTTCATCAATTTCAACAACTTTACATTCATTCAACAGGATAACTTTAAGGCACTTGCTACAACTTAGGGAAGAGAATGTCAAAACCACTAGTGGAAGAATATTGTTTTGAATACTGTATTCCAGTCTGTCACAACTCTTCTTTTTCACAGATTTTGATTTTGCGTTAAAAAATAAATTATGCTGTGATCTCAAACTTAGGTTACTAGGCCATAGGAAACTTCTGAGACAACAGTTTAAATAGTCTGTTAAGCAATATGACTTTTATTTGTTAGTCAAATGCCACTGATGACTTTAGAATGATGTGTTTCCTTTCAGCCCTGCAGAAGCTGAAGTTGCCTGGCAGCCACATTCTGTGATAAACCTGAGTAAAGGTACAGAACATTCCGTCACTTCCTGATGGGCAAAGGCCATTTACAAAGATCCTTAGAAAGGTCTCCACAGTGCAAATGACTGCATAGCTTAGGTTTTTGTAATAATCAGGTTTGGGGAGAATTTAATTGAACTTTGGGGAAGGTGATCAGTGGAGGGATTCAGAGAGTGTGGGATTTAGTACTTCATTTGTGCTCAGCTCAGAAACAAAATATAAAATTCCAAAGAAAACTAAGACATGCTGGGCATTCTTACATTCCCTGTCCTTTGTGAGATTTTGGAGGACACGTGGAGATATTCAATTTTCTGTCCCAGATTGAAAGGACCTGCACGTGTCTACAGAACCGACACTCGAAATTAGTGATGCCAGCACCTGTATCAAAAATTCAAAAATCACAAAAGTCATGTGATTCGTGACAGAGCAGGACTTTGTGACACGACTCATCAGAATACTGTAGGTATTCTGGGGTCCTTCCTTCCAGATCACACTCTACCCATCACCTCAACCAACCACATCCCTGAGAGTGACCTCACTCCTGACCTCACCCCTCACACTGACCACAACCCTCACTCCTACCTTTTCTTTGCTCTCTTTGATCTTGACCTTCTCCTTTATTCTTACTCCCTCAAATATACACTCCTTTTCTGAGCTTCATCCCATAGTTGGGAGAAGCAGCTATTCGGAAGAGGGTCAAGTTATGAGACAGAGTGCATGGAACATTTTACTTGACAAAGAAAAAACAATAATAACATTGAAAGGGCAATGGTGGTTGTTTTAAGCCTTAATATGAACCGCGTTTGACAGTCAAATGTTCCTCCTACTGAAATATCTGTGTCAAAATGCCACACATCCTCTGTGGACACATTGTCTGGGGAAGTGGCTTGGCCCTGAGAGCCAAGTGATAAATGTACCACGCGTGGATTCTGGTAGGTTGCAGTCACTTGATCCTACCCAATGTGCAGGGGGTCTTATAGAGCCACATGCTATTGCTGCTGCTAGGTGTGACTCTGGAGAGACTCAGATCCAATTCATCAGACATTCATCTGCTCAGATGTGGCATATTTAGAAATTATCCATATAAGTTATATAAAGCCAGCATCATTCTAAGAATGAGTAGACAATCCTTCCATAAAAGATTGCACTTTTCCCTTAGCATTTTAATGTCGATGGTAGAGGACCATATATTTTATAAGCTGAAAGAAACTCAAGGTGACCATGTGATTTATTCTTTTCACTTTCCGGATAAATGTGCCTGGGGTTGAGTGGCACACAGGGTGAAGGCCTCTGATACTATTTAAGTCTCTGGTTGCCTAGTGGCTCGTGGATTTGTCAAGGTTGAGAATGTCGAGGAGTCGTGGCTGGCTTTCAGAATTAGGGCACCGTGACACAGTGAGAGATGCTTTTCCTCTGGGATTACAGTCGACACTTTCTGTCCTGTGAAAATCTGGCCACTTTGTGAATTTCTTATTGTTCCATCTGTACTGGGAAGCAGCAGGCTCTGAAGAAATGTCTTGCCTTATATCATGAATTAGAAAAAAAAAGAATTCCTCATAAAATTCTAAACAATCTGTCTGGTTTTGATATTTAAAAAGACAGTGGAGAGTAGAGGGGGTGAAGAAGAGAGGCAGGCAGGGAGGGGGGAGCAAGGGAATGAAGATAGAGGGGGAGTATTCAGAGCTGCAAGACAGAGCAACACGTCTGTTCTTGTGGTGGCAACTTCCCAAAGTGTCACCGAGTTCTATGTTCTCCTTTCTTCTCTTTCCGCCCTGGGATGTTTTAGCATTAACTATTTGCAGTATGATCCTTAATCATGTGGTTTAATTCTCCAGCCCTTCTGTGGAATATTGGCTCAGTCACCACACACACAGCACCAGATGTGGCTCAGTCACCACACATGGAGCATTCAGTCAAAGGTACAAGTGTTCAGCGTAGCTCTGGGAGAACTGAGTGGTGTACAGGACAGCAGTCCCTACAACCCTCCTGCTCTGAGCAACTAGGCTTCTTAAAACTAACACTTCCTGGAAGATTCACTAAAGTGGTGCATCATGTCATTTTCACAAACCTATACTCATGTTTAGGTAAATGAATGAAAATGTTTCTACCTAAACTAGAATGTTGCCTTTTTGTAGGCAAAGGGATAGTTTTCTTATTGGATTTTCACAGATATTCTTATTAGTGAACTAAAATAAACACAGAAGACAGAATGCGCTTTTTCTTGGGAAATAAAGTGCTCAGCCACTGACAATAATTCATCTAATTTCAGTGTATATAACTGTTTAAAATATAATGAAAACTAGGTTCTAAATAATCTATCTAAGAAACCTTTTGAAATACTAAAAATGAAAGGCTTAAAATAAAATATTGATATATTTAATAATATCGATATTAGTAATATTGAGATGTAAAACATTTTGCAGAGATATATTCCATGAAATACAGTTAAAGAGATATATAAAAACTGAAAAAAATTCAACATACATGATCAGAAAAGGTTAATGACCTTAATTATATAAAATATTCTTACATATTTTAAGAAAATATTGATACAGATAATTAAAAATAAATACAAGTGGTAAAAATATGAATGCTTAATTTCAATAGAAATAAAATTCCTGTGAATTCAAACATGTATATACCTTTTCAAATTTCAAGTAAGACTGGATTATATTTTTAAAGATATTGTTAAAAATGAAGGATAAGAAACTCTAAAGTGCTTATGGGAAGTAAATTTCTTTACAAAATTTTGGAAGGTGATTAGGCAATTTAAAATTTGACATAATTTAGTAATTCTGCTTCTAGAAATTTATGCTATGGAAATGGGGTTAAGTTCATGACACTATTGTACAAAAATGCTCATCACAGGTTTTGCAATCTTGAAAATAATGGCAATTTACTAAATTTCCCACAAAAGAGTATTAGAGACACAAAAAAAGTAGTTGCATGATAGAATATATTAAAGATTGTGTGCTAATAAATATTAAGGTATTCCTAAATGTAAGTGAAGAAAGACTTGATATATACAATTTAAATAAACTCTTTTGTTTGCTAAAAATATAAATATACGCTACTTAATACAATTTTTGCTAAACATTATGTGTGCATATGTATAGGTGTGTGTATATATAAGCATATATATAGTATCCATCTATATATATATGTATATATTCACATGCACCTCTCACTGTTAGTAATTAATTATTAATAGTTAATTCTGGGTGTCATAAATGCATAAAAATATTGTTTACTTTCATAGCTAAATAAAAGTTATCAAATAAATAAATCTTTCTCCTCCCTTTCCTCCATCTCTCTCACTCACCCGTACTAAATTCCCTGACCCTATTCAGTGTTCCATACACCAACAGGAGGCTGTGGTGGTGTTGGGAAAAAGGAATCGAATAAGTTTGATTTTTAGTTCAGCTTGGTTTTGGAGACAGGCTGCCACTCCTTTGGAACTCTAAGCATCAAATAGAGCATATCTTCTTCTAGAGCCTCTACAGGATTTTGCTGGCACCCTCTCTACTCTGACCCCCCTGCACATGTTCCAGATAGTCATGTGCAAGAAAAGAAAATGTTCCCTTACAATCCACAATTTTCATCTACAATGAACACCAGTCCTTTTATCTAGCTACAATATGATTCTTATAACACAGCTTTTAGAAAATATTTTAATCATGGGGAAAAATAACTTCAGGTCATCCTGCAAGACAAGATGCTTCGTGGTTATATGAAAATCAACATTCCCTGAAAACATACATTTCATGGGAAGGGGGAGAAAGAAGAGAAGGGAGAGGAGAAAAAGCAAGGACATAGTTATCTCTCAGTTGAGTACATGTAGCTTTAGGAGTTTCAAATACTGATGTGGCAGAGGGAAACTAATTTATCCTAAATAATTTAAAATCTTAAAATTTTCAAGCTGGATCAATTAGATGCATGACTCTACTACTGACAAGAGTAGCTAAGCTCTCTTAGACACTGTGATAAAGAATGCCTTGCAAAAAATAAGAAAGAGCAAAATGCTCCTAGTAACTTGTGAAGAAAGTCACAGGAAACATTCTTAAGGTCTAGAGACAGCAGTGAGTCTGTCAGTATCAGTAGAGAGAAATATTCTGGAGAAGCAAAATGCTACAAAGGACAAATGAAGAGTGATTTGCTGGACACGTCTACAAACATAAGCCAGGATGATAGTTCTAGTGCTAGAAATCACCATCATCACTGAATGTATTTATACTGCACCTAAGTTTTCCAATTAGTGTAATTTTTATTTCTTTTCTCTGTAGAGCAAGTCAAAAACAGATCTCTATTTTTATAATGGGAACCAAAATGGAAAATGTAATTTACTTCAAGTCTGACTTTCTTTGACCATATCTATTGTACAATGTGGGAGAGAGAGCTGGAAAATAAGTATTATTAAGAAGGTAGTTTCTCAAAATAGGATAATCACAGAAGTAAAAATGCATGTAGGCATGAAAGCAATAGTTTGAACATAAGGTGAACTTTAACAGTTAGTTAAAACAGTATAAAATTATCGAGAAGGCATTCGTTTGAGTTTACGTTTAAACTACCAGAAGAAAAATAATCTTAAAATAGTCTCAAACATTTGGAGCACTTCTGAATTAGGATTCTTTGAAGCATGAAGATAAATCGATTCCAGGATGATTCCACAAAGGCACCAAAACAGTCATAAAGCTGCTGAGTGCATACAACTGTTCAATGTTTAGTCTATGAGCTCGACACATTTTCTAGGCCTCGGATGATGGAGATTTTATTGCAGATGGGCAAGATGGTTTAAGTTGGGGTAAGGCTGTCATTTTGATATACTTGTGAGCCTTAATGTCTCTAACCCTTGAAAAATCCTTAAAATCCAAATGTCAAGCACACCTAATTGCTTCTGAAGTTTCAGCTCATTGTAAAGGATTTACAAAGAGTAAATGTTTCCTATCTAGCATCCTGCATTAACTCTGTTGGTTGTGTACGGGCACATGTTAAACTTCCTAGAGTCATATAATTTTATTAGACAACTTGAAAACTTTACAGACATCATGCATTATGTAGTAGAGCAATTCATTAACAAACATTTTCAGGCTTTTTAATTTTTATTTATTTATTTTATTTTGAGGATTTGGTTTTGGCTGAAGGAAAGAGAACAGTGCAATAAACTATGAATGATTACACAGAATCATTACTTCAAATAGTTTAAATAGTCAGAATATTTATTTGGAGTCATTTTATCAAGATACTGATTCAGTGCTGTACTTCGTCTCCACAAATATCACAGGAACCAGGTATTCTATTCAGAGTCTTGGTCCACGTGTCAGCTCCAAAGGAGCTGTTCATGTTTAATTGCATTCTGGGACCACATGTGTGTTCCTGCTTATTTACAAGTGTCTTCTCCTCACCTCCTGGGACTCCTCTATCAATCTTCCATTTATCCTTTTAATCTTCACAGGGCTCAGTGTATTCCTCCCCACAGAGAAAACAGAACAGCTTGTGTACCTCCCACAATTCTTTACAAGGTCTCATTTCTTGAGAGTTACATGGTAGCCCATTAAGCTGCTCTCGTGGAGGGTATGAGATGCTACAGAAGAGGTGACGAGGCTGAACAGAAAAGAAAATCAAGTATGCATTGGTCCCGTGGATGTGTACCTCTGGGTTTCAGCTATATTGGAGGAAAATGGGGAGAATTCTGCTTTTGTCTGTGTGGGTTCCATCCTCTCCTTTTTTGGAAAGACAAACTTTATAGATCTGCTTTGATGGTGCAGTATAAGGAACAGGGGCTCAGAGCCAGACAAAAACAGACCTAAACTATGATTCAAATCTTAGCTTTACTGAACTTGGTCTGTATGGCATTGGGTGAGTTGCTTGAATTCCCTAAGTCAGCAGCCCCCAACCTTTTTGGCACCAGGGACCAGTTTCATGGAAGACAATTTTTCCATAGACTGGGTGGATCAGAGGAGGGTGGTATGGGGATGATTCAAACGCATTACATTTATTGTGCAGTCAAACCTCTCTGCTAATGATAATCTGTATTTGCAGTCACTCCCCAGTGCTAACATCACCACCTCAGCTCCACCTCAGATCATCAGGCATTAGATTCTCGTAAGGACCGTGCAACTTAGATCCCTCGCATGTGCAGTTTACAGTAAGGTTTGTGCTCCTATGAGAATCTAGTGCCACTGCCGATCTGACAGGAGGCAGAGATTATGTGGTGATGTGAGCGATGGGGAGGGGCTGTAAATATAGATGAAGTTTCGTTTGCTTACCCAATGTTCACCTCCTGCTGAGTGGCCCGGTTCCTAACAGGCCACTGACTGGTACTGGTCCAAGCCTGGGGGTTGGGGACTGCAGCTCTAAGCTACAGTTTCTTTAACCATAAAATGTCAATAAAAGTTCCTAACTTATCAAGTTATCTTGACAATGAAACAATATAAATAATTTTAATCACATTTCATAGTTAGAATTGAATAAATGGTAGCAATTGCTATTATACTGAATGGTTCAGGAAACAGTCCAGCTACCTGTTCACCCACAAGCTGACTGCTTATGTAACCTGGAGGCCAAGAATAGCCTTGGTTAGCTTTCAAGATGACATAATTTCATTGGCTCAAGCCCAGAACCTAAGAGTGTATCTTCCCTGGATCTCAATGATCTGATCCCTTCCTGTGAAAAAATTCTGGCTACCATGTATAAAAGTCTGTTTTATGGGGGGGGAAAGTCAGCAACTACAATAGAAAAGAAATAGTATAGAACTGAAACTCCCTTAGATTTTTAGATTTTGGGTTTTTGGTTTTGAAATACCCATGTGTGTTCAGAGAACCCAACATGCCCACGACTCACTGGTGCCGTATTAATCATACGCTTCCCACTTGCGCTTGGTTCTTCCCACTTTTGCTTCCCCCTTTATGGTGAACATGCTTTCTCTAAAAAGTAAAAAGTTTTCCACAGGATTTTTGAGATGTTAATTCAAAATCAATGTATAAATGAATTTCTTTTTCATATATAATTTGAAAAAATAAGAAAACACAGAAAAAAAAAGAAGAAAAAGTAAACATCAGATGTAAGTACTTGGTGTCCATAACAAATATTTGAGAATTTGTCCACATTTAGAAATCTCTAAAGCCCCCTCCTCATATTGCTTATATCCACCATCCAACCATGGGTGGTGATGCCACTATAAACATTGTCGACTGTAACTTAAAGTTTCTTAATGAAGGATCTGTGCCTATAGATCCCTCTGGGCTGAGAGTTGTTGCTGCCTAGTAGATTCAAACACAAACTTCAGAAAAAATCATGAATTACAGCCCAAAAATAAATTGTATATTTGGAAATCCATTAGAGTTTGGATCCTGAAGCTGCTATTCCAGAGACCTCTGTAGCCCTGCTGTATGTTGGGGAGAAAAAAAAAAAAAGATTCTTAGTCCTTTTCTCTTGCTTCAAATTTAATTTATTTTTTTAATTTTAGATTTTTAATTGACAGATAACATTGTACATATGATCAAGCAATCTCAGTACTTCAAAGGAAATGAAATCAATATATCAAAGAGATACCTGCACTCCCACGTTTATTGCAGCATTATTCACAATGGCCAAGATGTGAAACCATCCTGAATGTCCATCAGTGAATGAATGGATAAAGGAAATGTGGTATATGTACACAAACTCAATTTCTTGAGCAAGACTCCAGGATGCAGGGGATGAAAAAGGTAGTGGTTCTTAATTGTATCAGTTTAGAAGTATCCTAATCCCTTGGTCAAAACTTGTTACATGCCTCCAGCCTAACTACGGAAAAAATGGAGATCTATGGGAACATATGAATATTTGGTGAGCGTTAACTCTTTGCCAGAGTACGTATGCATACACTAAAATATGTATACTCGTATAAATGGGTGTGTATTTATGTATGAACATAAAATGCATAAAATTCATTAAAATATCCTGAAAATTTCACAATCCATTATTAACTAGTAACCATGGGGAAACTATTGGGATTAAGTGGATTAAAAAATTCTTAAGATTTTTTAATGTATATCTGTATTGCAATTTTCACAAAAATCATATTTTACATATTTTTTAATTTTTATTTTTATAGAGTAGTCCTTATGTACCTTTTGCAATTCCCCATCTTCCACTGGCTTACAAACTTACTCAATTTCTGTCCCAACTACTCCATAAAAGCAGCATTTACAAATCTTATCAAGGACCTAATTGTTAAATTCAGCAGCCCCACTTAAGTTTTAATTGTACTTGACTTCCTGTAGCATTTGCCACAGTTAAGCATATGGCCCTTTGAAATTCTCACCACCTATGACATTACACTCTCTTGCTTTCTCTCCTACTTCTCTGATTATTCTTTCTCTTTAAAATTTTATCCGGTTCCTTATTGGTTCCTTAACTTAAAACGCATCCACACAAATTTTTTTTCACCTGTCTTCTTAAGCCAGGTGAGCGGTTTTTTTTTTTTTTTTTTTTTTTTTGAGACAGAGTCTCACTTTGTTGCCCCGGCTAGAGTGAGTGCCGTGGCATCAGCCTAGCTCACAGCAACCTCAGACTCCTGGGCTTAAGCGATCCTACTGCCTCAGCCTCCCGAGTAGCTGGGACTACAGGCATGAGCCACCATGCCCGGCTAATTTTTTTGTATATATATTTTTAGTTGGCCAGATAATTTCTTTCTATTTTAGTAGAGACGGGGGTCTCACTCTTGCTCAGGCTGGTCTCGAACTCCTGACCTTGAGCGATCCACCCGCCTCGGCCTCCCAGAGCTAGGATTACAGGCGTGAGCCACCGCGCCCGGCCATGAGCGGTTTTAACAATACTTAGAGATTTAAATTTCACACTTATAAGCAGAAGACTCACAAATGTGCATCCCAGTTTCTCTCATGATTGTCTGCACTCAATTTCAAATTATATGCCAGAGAACTACATATCAGTGTTCAATAGGTAATGTAAACTCTCTCTATAAAATACTGATCACATAATTGCCCTCCCAAAAACACTCTCACCATCTTGAGTTTCATATCCTCCTATGTCATCTCCCAGAGAGTGACCTCACCTGATCTTTAGTCAAACGAGGTTGAAAGGTAATTCTCCAAATTTACCGTTATATCTTTGGGAAAATTAAAAAACTTCCAGAGTATTAGATTATCATCTAAAGAGTAAATAGTAGTAGTAATAATCTCCCCTAATGGTTGATGAGGAGATTTTAATATATATAAAGAACTTGATAAGGTGTAAAAAGGTTTTTGTTTTTGTTTTGTAATCTTAGACACCGAGACTAGAAACCTCAGCGTATTTCTCTTCTCATGATGATTCTCTCACACAACATGCATTTAAAAGGGTATCAGAGCTTATTAGTTCTTCTACTGAATTGTCTCCTGCTTCACTTCCTTTTTTCAAGAACCTCATCTTCTCTAAGTTGGATTATGACAATACCCTTCACTAGTCTCCTTTCCCTCTGTCGCAATAGCACTTAGGGGCTCCCATTGCTATCAGAATAATTTCCAAATTAATGAAGTCCATTATCACTTTAGCCAAAAACTGCAATCAAGATCTAATCTCTCCTTCCAGCCTGATTCCTCACCAACAACTCTACATTCTGATCATTTCAAACAATATGCTGCTGCTTTTAAATTTTCTATAACTTTACTCATGTCTGTCCCTTTGTCTAAATACCTCTTCCTTCCTTTTTCTTTATCTATTGAATCCCTTTTTGAAGTTCATCTCAAAAATTTTCTGCCATCATCAGAAATGTTCTGGTGACCTCCCATCCCATAAAGAATTGTCTCCTTATTTTACCTCTCATGGATATTGACTTTTATTTCTCTGCCATCTTTATATCATGTCTTCTTGTATCCCTGCACTGATTCATTCATTCAACAAAGCCTTTCAGAGTGGATCTACTATGTCAGACACCGTGAATTACTCCAGTGACACAAATATGAGCAACTTGTGTACAATTTTCTTTCTCACACTAGAGAAGTGTGAGAAGTGTGCCTGGCAGGCACTTCTGGAGTCTTTCCATCTGTCCATCTTCCTACAGTTCAGCTCATTCTTTGCATGGAATAGATGGTTATCAAATGGTCATCGATCTAATCAGGCTGGCATTTACAACTCTTTCTGCAAAGTCTATCTCTAAAAATAAAATGTCAGGTCAAAGATACTTTCTTCAGAAGATTAGCTCACCTATTTGGAATCAAATTCTCTCTGAAAGTCCAAAGCATAAACTGGATTTCCTTTTTTCAGGGAGCCCTAACCCTCTCCTTTGAAGTCTATTTCTGCCATACTTATGAAAAAATATCGACTGAAATGATGCTTAAGGTCAGGTATCCCCATGGAATTATTTCTTACCAAACCTGGAATTTTCAAGGTACTCCAACAAATATTCTCCTAGATAGATAGTGATTAAGCTTCTTTGGACATAGTTAAATTATCTTGGGCTCTCCAGGGAAGGTAACAGCCCCAAATCCCTAGTCCTAGATGAAGTCAGCTCTGACTTTTGAAACCTGGATGGCTGTAGTCTTGGCTTAAACTCTACTAAATCTTTTTAAGGAAGGTAAGAAAAGGGAGAGTGGTGCCAGTAAAGTCAGAGAATGAGGGTACAAAGGAGGTGGGGCCAAGCAGTGGGCTTAGAATCCTTGTTCTAACTCAGCAGACCCCGAAGAGGAAGGAGGTTTAGTGGCAATCTGTGTTTCACGGCCTGTAAATCATGTCTGCACTCCACCAGGTCAAGATGCTTTTCCAAGATTTCTTTTGGTTTCATATTGCACCTTACACTCACCTTTTTCATGCAAAATGTTACAAATGTGATTATTTTTTTCTGTTTGTGCACATTTACACATGAAAAACGTCTAATTTTTTTGAAAAACCTTCCTTATAGAAATTTTAAAAATACTCTATATTCAAATTCCTGTTCTGTTTCTGAACTTATCAATATGTAATTCCATATACTACAATAATACATAACCTTGTAACTGTAGAAGGGGAGAAAGAGCAAATGCTTTAAAAAATAATGATAGCCTTTCTTTTTCAAATTCAAGTGCTGTTTTCTTTTTGGAAGCAAATAAAATTATTTAAATAACTGGGTTTTTATGTCTATGTGATTCTACTAATTGGTTTATGTAATTTTTATGGTTTCTGTTCTTATGATATAAATAAAAGAGTTTAATTTTAATTAGCAACAGAGAAATAACTATGACTATAATCTACAGAAGAAGGAAACAATTATATAGCCACAATAGTGAATACACTCATGTAAAAGTATTTCTAGGGTGAGGCTCTGGAGAGTTTTAACCTTGGACCAAGGTCATCAAACTTTACAAATCTGATGGAATGGATGTTACTTTTTACTTTTTTTTTTTTTTTAGCAAAAAAATCTATTTGGTAAAATCATAAAATCAGATTAGTTTTTGGCCATTGTATGTGCTTATATTAATATCTACCATTTGAATAATAACTGCAAGTTTATTAAAATAAACAAATTGGAATTGTCTTTAAACAAATTTGATGATTTTGTGAAAATGTCTTGTTCAGATAACCGAACGAAGGAAGGAAGGGAGGAAGGAAAGAAGGGGAAGGGAGGGAGGGAGAATGAGGGAGGAAGGGCCGCTGTTTAGGAATTTAGGAGTGATGAGAGGAATCTTGTAAAAACTTTGTAATATCTCCTTGTGCAATGTGTTTTACTGAATATAGCATATAATAATAACAACTGTAGCTAGCATTTATTAAGCACATGTCATATGTCCAGCATTGTTTTAAGTTCTTTACGTGCATCATCTTCTTTAAATCACTTAAGTATCCTATGAGGTTGTTTATTATTACCTCCACTTCACAGATGAGAAAACTGAGGCACAGGGAAATTAAGTAGCTTGCACATATTTATACAGTCAGGAAATGGTAGCCCTTGGTGTTTAACCCAGGAGGTATGATTGCGAAACCCACATCTATTAACAATTCTCTTGTCCATATGGAAGTGCCCATTCTATTCAGATATAGTCATTGCTAACTTTTTTTAATCTTGGAAGATCAAGGTTCTTTTCCTCTCCTGCAGCAGTAATTCAAGGGATGCTTGGAATAGACATAGCCATATTCCCAAATATTATTTCCCCATCCTTTCTCTAAAATCTTTTAAATCACCATCTTAATAAACTGCACGTCAGCATATTGTCTGGGAAATAGTTGTTGAAATATAATTTTGAATGAAAGCTTTGTGCTCAGGAAGATAAAGTATTCCTACTGTTAGATCTCCTCTCTCCCACCCCTACATCTGTGAAGTTTGGGTGCATCCTTACTAATGTATTCATTAAGTTTCAAATATTTAAACATTTACTCCAGGAAAGTAAAACATTGGTGACCCTGAAGAGCTGTGTTTTAGAAACTGCCTTCGTGCTCCGTGATGGTCTAAGTGAAATTACTTTGGCTTCCAAAAGTGCCTGAGCTCAGTGTAAAATGGCACGTGGGTGCACATGCTCCTTTAGCATTTTTGCTGTGAAAAGAAGTCTCTGAGCATTGCTTCCTTTTGTTCACTCTTAATGCTAAAAACATTTCTCAGATTTTACGGAATTCCCACTGAGAAAAATGAAATGCTGCCTTTAGACAGCCCACGTCTTAATGATTGAATAGGCATTCAGCACATTGTAGTTGCTCAATAAAGGCTTGCTGAAAGGAATTACATTTTATCGATGGCTTGATTCCAAGAAAAACATCTGTTAGGATGCTAAGTTCAAGTTTAGGTGCTCCCTGTGTGGCTTATTTAGGCCAGGTGTGGAGTAAAGGGGCTTTAAACTGAAACCTTAAAATGAAGAAAGGTGGAAAAGTTTTAAAGGTAAATCAAGCATAGCGATACCTTACCTTTTTATCATGGTTGCCAATTTTCTACCACCCCGCGAGGTAGGCGGAAAATATTGTCTCCATTTGGCAGGTTAGACAGCAGGAGTCACATTTGCAAGATTAGCCAGTTTGTGTGTGATAAAACTGAGACCGGAGTGGAGGAGATTTAACTCCAGGCGACCACACCACACTGCAACTCAAAAGAAAACTCTCCTGAAACCAGACAGCATTGTTTTTGTGTCAGATCTGTTTACCCTACCTCCACCCGAACTTTCCTTCCCACAAGACTTAATTACTCATTGCTAGTACCGAGCACATTCAAGAGGTATGTGTGTGGTATTCATTAAGAGAGAAAAATAACATAAAATAGCTCAGCGATGTATCTGCTTCCCCCAGGAAGGGTGAAATGACTCCCACAGACAGAGGAGCCTTAGGGTGCAGATGGTGGAAACAAGTGAGAAGAGAGGAGGCGGCAGGGAGGCCAGAGCCTCGGAGGGTGGGGCAGATATTTACACGAGCTCCTCACTTCACTCCATCAACTTTATTACTCACCAGTGCACAACAATTACTCCTCCTTTCCTAATATTTCCCTTGGACAAGTTGGCTCATTGTGCTGCTGATGTTCATAAGCTTTTGGGGGGATGAATATTCCTAAGGCTTAGATACATTCTTGTTAGAAAGGGATCCATCTTGCATAATTCTTATAATGTAAATTAAAAATAACTGTGAGTGTTATAGCTGATACTTTTATTGCTTCCTGGTGGCTGAATTGCTATTAGGAACACTGAATTTAACACTGTGCAGGGGCTCTGCAGTGTGTGTGCACAAATGCCCAAATAATCCCAGGCTCTGATCCAAAATATTCATAAACCTGAATTCTTTATCTTTCAAAATTGGTTGGGCGTCCATTTAGGAGGTGAGGTAGGAACCTTAAAATCTGGGAATGTGGCTGCATCTGAAAGTAAGGAACATTGAAAATGAATGAAGTTAAGCATCTTTTGAAACTGGCAAGCCTGTTTTGGATATCCAAATAAAGGAAACAAGAAGAATTTACTGATTTACAGAATTCTGGAAACCTGCAGATGTAAGGAGCGCATGAGTCGATAATTAGATTTTTCTCTTTGTAAGCCTCTACTGGTAACAGAATATCTATGACCAATTTCCTCACTATCATGGGAAAAGACCCAAATTCTAGGAACTGAGCCCTGTATTTCATGACCTACAGAAATGATATCAGCACTAATAGCCATTCTGAGTCTAGAAACATTTTAGTCATTAACTGCTTGTAGGTTCTTCTCCAGATAATGACAGCAACAGTCCTTTCCAAAGAAAAAAGTATTGTATATTTTTGTAAGTGAAATAACTATGTACTGAAAATATTGTAATTACAAGCCCCACATATCTGGGCTCTGAGTAAGCAAGCAGAATGGCACAGAACACTAAAAGATAGTTAAAGTCAATGATCAGGGTTTAAACTTACGTCCTATTATATATTAGGCCAGCTTTGAATATCCTTTCAAAGAGTAGGTGTCAGGAGGTGCTGTTTATCTGCCAATCAATTTAGCCTGGATCCCTTTGGCGGCTGGTCACAGAGGAAGGAAATCACAGTGCAGCTACAGGACTGGGGTGAAGGGCAGCCAGGGGAGAATAGCCAGGCTATTCTGGGGAAAATAATACTGATTCATTTTTCTTGGTGGAAAATACATATAGAGTACCTATTAATGCCAGTACAAGGTGTAAGTCTAGGCACTTCAGCACTTCGACTTGGTCATGTATTTTACTCTCGGTGGATAAAATATACAGTTGTAAATACTCTTCATGAATGGCAGGAAGTAATGCACTTCATAAAAAAGTAATAACAAATGGGCTCTGTCGGCTCAAAGAAGTCTAAAATCACTCCTGATATGAGGAGTGATATGAGGCTTTTAAGGTGGAATTAAGAAATGTGGGGCATGTGGGGGTGCAGGCCATTCCAGACAAAGGGAATATTATTTTAATACATATATAATAAAACAGGTAATATTAACAAAGGCACAAAATTGAGGAAGTGTAAGATGGGCATATGCAGCTACCTGCTTGGCTAAAGGGATAGGGTGAGGAATCAAGGCGAAAATTAAGACAGACCAAGTTGTTTTGAATTCTTTCTTTAGGTAATTATTGAAGGTTTTATGTATCTACTTATCAGACAGGGACATCGTACAAGGGTTGTATTTGGACTAATATAGCAGTTGTGTATACATATGGAACATTGATGAAGAGATCTATAGATAGACCACTACTATTTTTAAATAAGAAGTAATAGGGCAAAGACTTGCTCATCCTAGACAAAGAAAAGAGACAATGACAACGAGAATTTGGGATAAGTTCCCAGAGAAATTGGTGGCACGTTTAACAAAATGGGGAAATCAGAAAAGAAGAAAAGCTTTGCAAAGGAAAATGAATGAGCTCAGCTCCAGATAATGCCTTAGAGATTACAATTCAGATAATCTAACTCCAAGAGGAGTTAGAAATCCAATCTTGAAACCCAGGAGAGAGACCGAGATGGCAAATATAGATTCGAGAGTCATCCACTGCCTAGATGCAATCACTGAAGCTGACAGATTAGATGAGAGTGTTAAGGGAATGACTGCCAAGGGAAAGAGGAAAGTCAAGGACAAAGACCCTAATGTGTTTCTTTTGGGAGCAAAAATGTTGGACTTCTAAATAGTCACTGCTTCACCAAGTGCATTTTTTTGCCTCCAAATATTTTAAGACTGTTTGTAGTATTTTAAGACAGAAGTTGCCAATATGTTGCTTAGCAGTAGTTAACACATTTTTCTAGAGATTTGAGTTTCTAGTGCGGCCCAAGTGTGTTGTGCATGCATGACAATAGCGATGGGGATAATGATAGTGGTTGTACATTTGTGTGTGTGTGTGTGTGTGTGTGTGTGTATGGAGGGGGGCAAGTACAGCCAGATTTTCATTATCAGAAAAAAGCTAAATAGAGAAATGTATACAACTATTTTCACCATAATATTAACAATATTGCTACATGTGTTAATATTAATAATTAAGTACTTTATGTAGCATTTACCCTCACAACAACTCTTTGAAGCAGGTACTATTATCAACCACACTTGATACACAGGATGTGAATCTCAGTATAGTTCAGTGTCTCTCGCAACATTTCAAAACTATTAAGTAGCAGAAAAAGATTCCAATTACTGACTCTAAAACTGAGATCATAGTCATTATTTTTTCTTACTTTGAGGTTATTTCTGCATCAATGGTAAATCACAGCCTGCTAACTGATCCTATTATCATTATCTATTCATTTATACTCTTATTTAATTTAATTTTTGAATTAATATACACTAAAACTGACTTTTTGGGGGTACAGTTCTATGATTTTTAACACGTGTAAACTTGTGTTACACGTTCACTCCAATCAGAATACAGAGCAGCTCCATCGGGCCACAGGCTCCCTGGTCCCTGGCAACCCCTTTGTCCCTCCTCTACGCCCTAGTCCCTGACAATCACTGATTTGCTCTCCAGCACTATGCTTTTCTCCTTTGGAGAGTGTCTAATCTAAATGAAATCATACTGTATGGAATCTTTTGAAACTGGCTTCTCTATCTCAGCATAATGTGTTTGGGATTCATCCAAGTTTTTGCATATATCACCCGTTTGTTGAGTAGTTTTCCATTTTATGGATGTAATCCAGTTCATTTTTCCATTCACCAGTGGATGAGCATTTGTTTTTTTCCCAGTTTTTAGCAATTATGAATAGAACTGCTATAAACATTCTCATAGCAGTTATTATGTAAACATATGTTTTTATTTCTCTAGGATAAATATCCAGGAGTGTTTTTGCTGAGTCATGTAATAAGTGTACTTCTGTGACTTCTTTTTTTTTTAAACAGCACTGGAGGTAAGAGGACCATGTTGTAACACCTACAGCAAGCCATCGTGGTTATCAGTGAAGAAACGCATTTAAAAATGTGCTACAAGTGAAGGGAAGAGTGGCTCACTATTGTAAGTTTGTGGCAGACGGAATCCAGAAAAGCATCAGTTGAATCTCCACAAATACATAGAAGTCATGTCCACCATTCTCTATAATCTAGAGAAAAAGCAAAAGAAGCCCCAGTCCATTGTGATTTGTCACATCATAAGTTTTAACATGGCCGGAGCCAAGTGAGGCCCCTCAACTCCCAAGCCATGGGGAAGAACTGATCGGGAAAGGAAAATGAAACTTTTCTCAGGAGAAGATGCAAACTTTATGGGAGTAGGGCTAACAATTATAAGTTTTAAAGATGAAGATAGATATTCCCTATTTTAGGCTTTAAGGATTTTTTAATGGCTTACATGAGTATGTTTATCAAACATTTCTCTATTTCAATATTCTGAAGTTATAAACACTAATTTGAAGTCTTCTATAAATATTTAAACATGAGTGATATCCTTTTATAAATATAACATCATGTCAAGAAATTGTGAAGGGTTGGTTCCATTCTGGGCATTTTGAGGTCATTATATGTAAAACAAATGTTTAATGCTAACCAAATATCTCACTATATAAACAACTATGCCTCAAGTTATACTAAACAACATGAACTATAGGTTTATGAAGTCTATATGTTTAAGAGCAAGTTATACTAAACAACATGAACTATAAGCTTATGAAGTCTATATGTTTAAGAGCAATCAATGCCCATTTGGTATAGAGTAATTATTATAACTTATATTATCCCATTACTTGAATTCTGCATATAATGCTTTGTTTTAAGGTCTGCTGAATTTGGCAGATAATAAAATATTAAAAAATTCTAGTATTTTCCAAATAAAAAAGAGAAACAAAGGTATTAATATATTTAAAGCTAAAGTTCATTTCTACTTTAAATATAATGTCTGTGAAGAGAAATGCTCTCCTGGGAAGAGTGAATTTAATGGAGGAGGGGTGGTAGAAAAGGAAAAAAATGAGATCATTGTCTATTTCACCTAAAGATTATTGATATAATTACACAGAAAGCAAGTGTGGCTAAGAAGATTGCCACTGGTTTGTGGGGGTCTGAGAATCTCCTATACTTTCTTGTCATGGACTGATGTCCAGCTCTGTCTGTTTGCTTGTGAGGGTACAGATAACAGCTCAACTTCAGAGTAGTGATGGATGAAGTTCTAGGTAGATTTCTGATGTCTTTTTCAATGACTAAAAATAATTAATTTTTTTAAGAGGAAGAAAGCATCAAGTTAAAGGAAAATCAAACAGAAAAGTAATGCTGGATGAAAAATAGAGACCTCCCCCATGTAGAAGAGAGGAAAGGGTGGTACCTACAGCACAGGATGGTACCCTGGAAAACGTCAGGTCCCCATCATTTCTCTGATGACAACTGCTAATCATGATGTTTCTTGAGAGACTGATCCTTTGCAGGATCATTGATATTCATGTTCAGTCTATTGATTTAATGTTTAATGCTGTTTTATGACAAATGATACATGTTTTTAATGGCTTGAAGGACCCCACAGTGATATTTTATCCATTTTCTAAATTCCAGTGTTTTATTCAGGTTCCTGTGCAATTAGTACACTTAAGACAATGGCCTGGACACTGATCACCTATGTTCTATCTTCCCAGTGACCCTAATCCATAACTTACCTGGGTAGAAAAAATATGGAAAGATTCTTTTATTAATCTGTAATGGAAAATTAACAGAATGAGACTGGGAGCTGGTAATACAGAGGGAGAAACATTTCAGGGCAGGGAAATGGAGGGGAAGTGAATGAAGAGTAAGCATGGGTGAAGCCGGGGCTGGGACAAAGTGCTGGAGTTCTGGAACGCTGGGTTCATACTCCGGCTCTGCCATTCATAAGCTGGTTACTTTCCCAGTATCAGCCCCTGTGGTGGGTGTTGAAAGACCCCTCCTCACTGTGAATGGAGGTCAGGCTGTAATCTTGAGACCAGAGGCTGAGTGAGGATGCTTTACTTAGGGAGCAGAGCATGAAGACCAACAGCTGTGGGTGAGAGTGGAGGTAGTGAAAAAGCGCTGAACACCCAAGGAGGAACCTGAAGGGTCACAAATCTGAGTGGATCAGAGCAAAAGTCAAATTTGGAATACCAGAGCAAGCACTCACTAGTTGAACTGTGAATAGCGATGTATTAGTATTAATGTTGCTGTTAGTAATAATAATAGACTGATTGACTATCTGTGATTTCTTTTCTCACCTTGTCTCATTGATAACTTTCTTTTTGGGCCTGATGCTCTGGGAGTAGATGCCTGGCTTTAATTCGATGACTACTGAGCATTAATATTTATTAATGCCATAAGGGCAAAATACTATATATGGGCTGGGAGCACTAGGAGTAAGAAGTTGTTGCAGGACAAACCACTCTCTACCTTCTGCAAACACTTGTGTCATAGAGCTCTAGGTGAAAAGCAGAGGTGCTTATTGATTACTAAGCATTCAGACCAGTCATGCTAACTGGATAACTGCTCGCCATGAGACTCCCCACTCTTCTCAGGGAGCTTATTTCTTATTGCTGAAAGGATTTTACTAGGCTTAAATGACACACTGCTTCGTTCACAGTGGCAAACATGAGAAAACAACTGGAATGCCGTATACACACATACATTACTTTCCATTTATCCTACAGGCACATACTAAGATGAGCCAGAGTAAGTACAACTGTACTTAGAGCTAGATGTAACCCTTATGAATGTCATTTTATGATAGATAATTATGGTGGTCATCTCTGGAATTGAGCCAAATAAGGAAAGAGGGGTTTTAATCTATTACTCCTGTCAATTTCTCCAGATACCCTTTAAACGAACAAGCCAGACTCAAACTCCAATATTTCTGGAAGCCACTGTTTATCTAAAAAAAAAAAAAAATCATGATATAGCAATTATATTAAAGAAATTCTGACAATAAAATCTCAGCATTCCTGAACTACAAAACATTAAGTATTTATTTTTTCATAATATTTTCTCATCATTGACCAAGTGAATACCTGTTTTTATGGTTACAACTATTATATATTCTGCTTCTTCCCTACATTATATCATGATCTTTTCCTATGCTTTTTATACAGTTTTCAGATTTATAATTTTAATAACTAATAGTTAGTAAAGTTGACAGTATTCCCCTAGCTGATCTAAGACAAAGAGTTTGTGGTATTTATGTACAGATTGAGAATAAATACAGCTATAATATAGCTATAGATAGATATCCATTGCTAAGGCCATGCTGAAATCATAGAGATTCTTGATTGTATCACTACACCCAAGGCTAAATCCTTGATTTGGCAGCTCAATGTAAAATTGATTTCACTTTTGTGGTGCTAAATATTGAATTTAGGCATAACTTTCTGGTAAATAGTAATCATGCTAGATATATATCTAGGATGATACAATAATTCATCATAAGTTAACATTCATATTGTTAAATATAAGAAGGGAAAACATACCTATACATGTTTGTGATTCACCCACTGCTAATCTCCTTAACTCTGGGCCCTGAGACTCTAGTGAGTGCCTTGAGGAATGTTTTAGGAATCAGTAGGCCTTTGTACTTGACTCTTCAGCAAACTCTCTGGGTTGATGACAGCTGCTCTTGCAATTAACCCTTCTCCTGACCTCATGGTCAACCACAATAGCCTTGGAGATTTCAGGAAGGGAAACTATTACTTTTAAGGTATCTGAACAAGACCTGCATGTGTGCAAATTAATAGGGCAACTGTTTTCTCTACTTTCTTCTTCTTCTTCTCTCTTGGTTACAAATTGTCCCCATACATATGTGACAGGCACATCTGGTTACCTACTCTAATGGGTGCAGAAATGGATCTAACAGGAAGGGGAAGCCATATAATACTCCCCAGGAATGTTTAAAAGGATTCCTCAGCCTTTCATGGAAAACAGGAGTCTTAAGGGGGCATCCTAGGCAAATTAAGAATAATTTGCTTGCCTGACTTGTCTCTCTTAGTTCAGAAGTTAGATATATGTAGAATAAGATAATATTAGGATGTGCCAAGAATATAAAAATACAATACATGAAGCAGTTAAAATCTTTCACTGGGTGCAATGGTAGGTTTATTATGAGCTAAAGTTCCTTCCCTCTTCTTATCGCCCTCGGATCTCCCCAGCTTATGGAGGGGCTGCGGGCCATGAATATCCACTTCCTTCAAGTCTATGTCTGCTGAGTCCAAAACGCAGACTGTGTGTGCTTCAGAATTTAGTTTGGAGTCATTTGGGAGTGAGGCCAGTGACCCCATGTGAACAAGCCCCGCTCTCTCTACCCTTTATGCTGTCCTTTGATTTCAGTCAGGTAGATTTGTCTACAAGTTGTGAGAAATAGGGTTGCATTGGAAAAATCAATGACTCGTGCCCACATAAGTCTCATTATAAGAAATCTGAGAGTCAGGAGGAGAGTTGGAACAACGAGACAATAATTGTTGAGAAAGGAGGTGCTAAGAGCAGAGTAGATGGAAATAAGGTTCTGGGAGCTGTGAGGGAAAGAGAAAGAAGAGACTGAAACCAGAGCTGGAGTACAGTGATTGATGAGCTCTTAGCAGAGCTGATGCAGGCTGTCACAATTGGAATATCATAGTAAAGCATTTTCCTAAGTATTTTCAAGTGATGGTGACACATGTGCAAACTTGTCCAAACAGAACAAAGAGAAGAGGAGTGTTGGAACTACGGGATAGTCTCAAAGAAAGTGGAAAAATGAATTATTATTTTGCGAGAGGCCTATGAAAACAATATTCCAGAAATTCTTCTCACTTTTTTCCTGGTCAGACTCCCAGAATCTTTCAAAATGAAGAGGGTTACACAGCTAATTTTGCCAATTATATTCTGCGTATTATGACAATCCTGCCTAAATTGCTTTCTAAAATATATATATATATATATATGTTAATAGACATCAGGAAAATTGAATTGATAAAATAAGGAAATTCTTATGTAGTGCTAACAAAATAACCCCATAATGTAATCAAAATGGTCATGGCAAAAATATTCTTTGGAATTGTAGCTTTAATCTATTCATTATAGTTGTCCTGTTATATATGGCAATTCTTAAAAATAAGAAAATGCTTTTCATATTTACTCTTTGAGCTGTTTTAGCTGCCAAAGCATATAGAGAAATCCAGGCTATGAAGAATATTACTTCATTTTATTATCTTAAGTACTTATATCAGTTTGACAATGAAAGCTACCACATTACGTAGGAAATGTTCCATAAATGTTTGTCAAATGAACTAAGTAAAAAATAAAAGGAGTTGCAAGAAGTATTTAAATATTGCAAGCAACTGTCAAATAAATGAATTTTTAAAATAGTTCTAAGAGAGAGAAAATGCACCCCCTGCCCCAGATATTTAACAAGGAGACCCAAGTATAGACAAGGAGTAAGTCATTAATGACAGCAATCATTCCAGGAATTCTTGATGAAGTTAGCATTTTAAAATATTTCCAGTAGAATTAAAATTTAAATTCTCCTGTGAAATATCATTTGGCAATAGGCTGAGAGGTCTTTACCCATGGAGGTCAGCGAGCATTCCCAGAAGACAGGAAGAATAGATAACTCTTTTATCTCGGGTCTCTCACATGCACTGCCAAGTCTTTGGCAGCTGACTCTATTTAAGCTGCATCAGAGCAGTGCCCGAGAGATTTTGGATTAGGCTGAAGTTGCTACTTTGACCGTATTAGTGATATTAAACCAATAAGTACATGGATTATTCAAATTGGTGTCCTTGAATGATCTCAAAATCTTTTAGTAGATAACCTCTAAGTGCCAAGAAATTTGACTTAATTAATGCTAATGACATTAATAAAAATTAATAAAAATTTTCCTGGAAAAAATTGTTAGTTTTTTAAAGATAGAGATGTAAGGTGTATACCAGTGGTTCTCAACTGGAAGTCATTTTTGCCTCCTAACGCCAAGGGACATGTGGCAATATCTGGAGACAATTTTGATGTCATACCCGGACATGGAGGGAGCTACTGGCACCTAATGGGTAGAGGCCAGGGATGCTGCTAAGCATCCTATAATGCTTTAGGACAGTCCATTCCCCCACAACAAAGAATCATCAGTCCAAAATGTCTATAGTGCCACTATTAAGAAACTGTGGTATATGAGTATAAAGATAAATTATCATGCAATTTGAGGGAGCACCAGACTAAAGACACTTTAAGATTTTGATTTATGGTCATGAAAAATTCTGACATAGTACATTTCTCCTGTGCCTAAACTACTCCCTGATAATAAATTAGGCTTCTTATGACACTGCATTAACTGTTTAAAACCACTAGGGAGCTATTCAGTATGTTGCTACTTTGGTGTATTAAATACAGCTTTAAGGTATTTAGAAAGTGAGGGGAACTTTCAAAAGTACCTAATTTACAAGGGAGCATTAAGAAAACCAGCTCATGTGAAAGGGACATAAATGCACTTAAAAAGGAACGCATAAACAAGCTCAAATATTCAGAGGACTCAAAGTGATCTAAGTTGGGGGTGTGTGCATTTGTATTGAAGGGAGAGGTGTCATTAGTTAGGAATGGCTGGAGGTAAGTTTTGATCTGCGGTTTAAAGAAAAAGAAAATTGTGGATTAGTTAGGAGGACATTCTAGCTATTCAGTAGCCTTTGTTATGTAAAACAGAAAGTGGCTAATTGCTAATTCGATTTCCTGAGGGTTTTCAACAAATAGGAGTTGAAGAAAGAGATTAGTTTCTACTGAGCAAAAACTGTTTAAAATTAATACATTTTTTGATAAATTTTAAATAGATTTTTATGATAACATTAACAATGTTCTGGGTACCTAAAGTACAATTGATGACTTTAAGGTAAATTTGAAAATTAAAAAAAAATTTTATGACGTTTTACCATGTCACAAACGTAGCTCACTAATCGCATGGAAAAAGAAGCTGCCTTAAATCCATGTTGGTATTCAAAGAATTGACAAGTTTTAAAGGTGGGGCCTTTGACTGTGGAGTTTTAAATACAATGGGGATGATTTTTTTTTTTTTGCTTTCTACAGATACTTCTGGAGGAAAAAAAGAAATTTTTGCTCTGGTTGTTAGACTCTCTTTCCTCCCTTAACTATCCAGGAGAGTACCTGCTGCACAAGCAGAGATGGGAGGAAGCCTCAGACACGTTCGTAAAAACCCAGCAGATGAGCCATTGGTATACAACTATATAGCTAAGAGCAGATCTTTTATTTTATTTTCTAAATATGTTTTATACACTAACTTTGCTAGATATAATATCTCACTGTCAATCTAAATAACAAATAGAGAGGCTCCCTAAAAGAAAATGATGTTTGTTGGGGAATAGAGCATTGCAACCATTGCAACGGGAAGACACATGCTCTAATAAGATATTTGCATATTCGGGGGGTTAAAGGAAGAACAAGCTTTTAAAGAAAAAAAAATGAGGTTTACATGATTGTTTTGAAATAATTATTCTTAGCTACAAAGATCAACAACAAGGGTGATGCCAGTCTGAGGTTGGACAAGTGTTGCTAGGCAGATGTCCGTGCAGAAATATTTTTTGCGGAAGGTTGTGATGGTCTTTCTGCAACGCTGTGGTTTTTGCAGAGTTTTTTTTGTGGCAGCTTTTGTTATCAGGTTTAATTTATAAGTATGAGAATCTACTCTTCATAGCCTTCCTTGGCTCTATTTGTCAGGTTATTTTTTTTTTTTGTTTAAATCATTAGTAACTCCATTTTGACTCTGGCAACTTTCACATCATCTTTTGGGAGACAATAAGGGGTGAAAACAATTTCATAACTGAGTGATTTTTAGGGAAAGTTAAAAATTCTGGGGTACCGCCTCCTTGCCAGGGCCCTGCTAACGTTTGACCTCCATGGTGACTAGAACCCCAAAGACAATCTAATTACTATAACAGCTGTCAACAGACCTGTGATGATTAATTTTCTGTGTCAGTTTGGGTAAACCATGGTACCTGATATTGGATCAAACATTATTATAGGTGTTTCTGTGAAGGTATTTTTTTAGAAGAGTTTAATAATTAAATGAGTAGACTTTGATTAAAGCAAATTATCTTCCATAATGTGAGTTGACCTCATCTACTGAGTTGAAGGCCTTAGGAGAACAAAGACTGATATCCCTGGAGGAAAGGGACTTCTGCCCCAGACGGTTCCTTGACTAAAACTGCAGCTCTTCTCTGGGTCTCTGGCCTGCTGGCCTACCTTGCAGATTTTGGACTTCCCAGTCTTTATGATCCTGTGAGCCAAATCCCTAAATATCTCTCTCTATTTCCCTGTCACTCTCTTGCTAGTCCCCTACTTATGATAGTTCAACTTATGATTTTGACTTTATGATGGTACCCATACAGCCATTCTATTTGTCATTTTTAGTATAATATTCAGTAAGTTACACGAGATATTCAACATTATAATAAAATAAGCTTTGGGTTGGAAGATTTTGTCCAACTGTTGGCTAAAAGTGTTCTGAGCACATTTAAGGTAGGTTAGGCTGAGCTATGATGTTTGGTAGGTTAGGTGTACTAAATGCATTTTTTGACTTAGGATATTTTCAGCTTATGATGGGCTTATCCTGGTGTGACCCCCTCATAAGTCGAGGAGCTTCTGTGTACACACATACACACATACATATATCCTGTCACTTCTGTTTCCCTAGAGAACCCTGATTAACATAAGACCAAAGACCACACTCTAGACTACTGAGAATCCATATACTCCCTTCCTTCACACTCTCCTTCCTTCCACAAATATTTGCAAATGTTCTCATGTAAGAGGAATGGCAGCAATGGCTGGGATGTGATGCTGAGCAAAATCAGACATTATCCCTGCTGTTATAGAGCTTTGGAAACTATGCTAATCTAGCTAAAAGTACATTTTAAGGCAAGAAGAAGTACTAGGAGGATATTTCATAATCACTAGAGTTAAAAAGGGACATTTGGAATATATCATAAACATGGTTTGCATATGCGTGACACCAGAGCTTCAGAAAACATAAGTGGAACTGATGGAACCAAAAAAGATAAATGGACAAATCTACAAACACAGTGAAAGACTTTAGCATACCATTCTCACTAGCTAACAGAGCAGGCAGACTTAAAATAGGTAAGGATATAGAAGATCTGAATAATACACAAAGATCTGAAAATTAACAAAGGTGGCCTAATTTTTCTATATATGATTATACTCATATTCGTTTCACGAGCACAAAGAATATATCAAAAAATAAACTATATAGTTAGTCATAAATAAAGCCTCTTCTTTTTTCAAAATTTGAGATAATTCAGGATGTATTCTCTGATAATACTGGAAATAAGCTAGAACTAAACAATCAGAAATCTTGCATTATGTAAATACTAAATAAAACATTAGATAATACACTTCATGTTAACACATGAGATAAAGGAAAAAACAACATGAAAATAGAAAATATTTTAGTTCTTTGAGATACCTCCGTATTACTTTCCATAGAGTTTGTGCTAATTTGCAGTCCCACCAGCTGATCTAGCAAGCCCACTACTGGGTATTTACTCAAAGGAAAAAAAGACATTCCATAATAAAGACATTTGCACTCAAATGTTTATAGCAGCACAATTCACAATTGCAAAGACATGGAAACAACCCAAGTGCCCATCAGTACATGAGTGGATTAATACAATGTGGTATATGTATACCATGGAATACTACTCAGCCATAAAAACAATGGTGAACTGATTCCTGTTGTATTAATATTATCCTGGATGGAGCTGGAGCCCCTTTTTTTATGTATCACAAGAATGGAAAAACAAGCACCACATGAACTCACCATTAAATCGGTACTAACTGACCAACATTTATGTGCACATGTGGAATTAACATTCATTGGGTGTCAGGCAGGTGGGAGGAGGAAGAAAGGGAAGGGTAAATTCACACCTAATGGATGCGATGTGCACTTTCTGGGCGATGGGCACACTTGTAGCTCTGACTCAGGTGGTACAAAGCAATATATGTAACTAAAGTGTTTGTACCCCTGTAATATTCTAAAATAAAATAAGAAATAAATCAATAAATAGGGAAGATTTAAAAAAAAGAAAATATTTTTAAATGAATAGTACATCATAGAAGAATGTAGCTAAAGTAATGCTTAGAAAAACATGTATACCTGAAGTGCATATATTACATGGAAAATTAAATTAATTATTTAAGCTTCCATTTCAAGCCACTGTAACAAAAATAGCAAATTAATTTAAGTAAGTGGAATAAAATAAATTAAAAAGATTAAAAGAGAAATGAATTTCAAAAAAATAGAAAAATGTACCATAGAAAATTGAGCAAAGCAAAAGGCTATTTAAAAGATAGTAAAGTGGTAACCCTCTAGTAAGACTGATTTAAAAATACAGAGATTGTCAATATCATGATTAAGAGAATCTCTTAATTGTAGTAGGTCACACCACAATAAACCAAGATCCTACAGATCCTATAGACATTCAAAAATTATTAAATACATATTGTGAGCACTAGTAAGATGACAATTTATATTAAATTTGTACAATTCTTTTTTAAAAAAACTTACCAAAACTGACAGAAGAAATAAAAATCTAAATAATTTAGTTTCTTGTAAGAAATTTAAACTATTATTAAAAATTTCCTTCTATAAAACAATCTGGGCTTATTTGTGTTCACTGGGTAATTCTTCGAAACATATTTGGCAGAAATAACACCGATCTGATGCACGTTCTTCCAAGAAATGAATATGTTTTCAAGAAATTTATACTGAAAATTCAAAACTTTATTGAGAGAAATATTAAAAGACTTAAATAAACAAAAGGTATAGTATGTTTGTAGACTGAAAAACTCAATATTATAAAGATTTTAATTCTCCAAAAATTGATCAATAGATTTGATATGATATTAATAGAAACTTGTAAACTCTTTCTAAAATGCACATGGAGATAAAAAGTGCCAAAGATAACCAAGGCAATCTTAAATTACAAAGTTTGGAGACTTACAGTAAAAGATATTAAGATTGAATCAAGCTATCACTAAGGCAGTTTTATATGGGTATGAGAATAGATAAGCTGTCTTAGGGTACAAAAGAGAGTCCACAAATCGATATACATGTATAAACACGTGATTTACAGTAAAACAACACTAGAGTGTGGTAAAAAAGACAGTCTTTCAATAAAAAATACTGGATCAATTTGTTATCCCTATGGATGAATAAAGTGTGCCTTGATTCCCATTTCATATCATACACAAAACACAATTCCAGATGGATTGCAGATCTAACTATGAAAGGAGAAACCAAAAAGCTTTCTAGGGAAAAACACAGGAGGACATTCTTGTGACCTTGGCATTGGCAAAGGCTTTATAAACAAGACACAAAAGGTCCTAACTATAAACAAGCAAACAGATGAAAGACAAATTTATTTTAAAATTAAGAACTTGCATTCATCAGAAGACATCATTAAGAGATTAAAAATACAACGCCAAAAATGGTTGAAGTTATTTTCAATACATATAAGTGGCAATTAGTTACATCCAGAATATGTAAACAACCCCCCAAAAGACAGACCATCAAATAGGAAAACAAAAAAGGCAAAAAGACTTGAATAGACACTTAAAAACAGAGGAGATTATAAAACTAATAAATATATAAAAAGGTGCTCATATTTTTTTGTCATCAGGGAAATACCTATTAAAACCACAATGTGATAGAAGTGCTTACCTTCCATAATAGCAGAAATGAAAAAGACATTCAATATTAAGTGTTGACAAGGTTGTTGAACACATGACACTCTCATATACTATTCATGGGAGCCTAAGTGGTTTGTCCTTTTTGTATCTTCTATAGGGAAACATCCTATGATGCAGCAACTTTACTTGTAAGTATATGTGCAGAAGAAAGGAGGCCATAGGTTCACCAGCCCCAAAGTAGAAACTACTCAAATGCCTATCAATAGTAAAATGGGTGAGGAAAATGTCATATATTCATACTATAGAGCTATACAACAATGAGAATGAATGATATTCACCTACATACAAAATATAAATGCATCTCACAAATATAATGTTGAACAAAAAAAGTCAAACACAGAAGAGCACATACTGTATGCTTCCATTTATTTAAAAAGTACAAAATGGGAAAAAGTAATCTATGGTGGTAGAAGTAGTAATAACAGTGGTTACCTGTAGGAGAATAGTGTTTAACCTCAGGAGGGTAGGGTAGGCACTGAAGAAGGAGCAGCAACAGTACGTCTGGACTGCAGATAATACTATGTTTCTCCAACGGAGTGCTGGTTACACATGTGGGTTCAGTTTGTAAAAAATTATTAAGCTGTACACTTGTATTCACTTTTTTGGGTGAATATTATTCTCCAATTTTTTACAAAACAAGAAACCTTGACTCTGGAGGTCCGGGTACTAAGGTCCAAGACTCACACCTACTAGCTAAATAAACTTGGGCAGGTTATTTACCTGTACTGTGTCTGATTTTTCATCTGCAAAATGGCCATAAAAGAATACTTAGTTTCTAGGTTGTGAGGATTAACTGACTTAATGCATTGAAAACACACAAAACGTTCCCAAAAGAAAGTAACCACTCAATTAGTGGTTGCCAAAGAATGGCTCATAGGTACATTTAGCTAGAACTCAGCTGAAGTTTACTCATGTAAGAGGGAGCCCAATCCTATATAGATTGTCTCTCTGAAAGGTAGGGTTTTAAAAAGCTAAATCCACATAAGGTTCCCAAAACAGAAAATCTTATTTTATTTTCTCCTAGAGTAAACTGATTGATTAAAGATATCAAAGAGAGCAGTCTCTCCTTGAGCAGACTGGAGGGGTTCACTGGGGAAAGATGAGCAGTTCTTTCTAGGTCATCAAAAAATCCTCTGCTCCCCAGGTGGAAGGATGTATGGGGTCCTTAGGTGAGTGCCTCTCCCTTAATCTAGATTTGCAGCTCTCTCTCATTGTGATTCTTAATCTCCTGTTCTAGTTAAGCTCAGCTTCCAAAGGGACTAAGTTGACCATGAGGACCTCTACCTCTTTTTGAAATGGTGTCATCAGCTGGATGTCAGCTCCAGGTAATGGACGTGTAGTTATCTTGAAGCATAAGCAAATCAAGTAGTGGAAAAAGGCAAGAAAATGAGAGACATCATAAGAAATGTTAAAGACTTACTTTGTTTCCAGGTTTTGTTATTAGCCTAGCCCTAACCAAAAGAGTAGTCCCCAAAATCACTTTGGCTGACTTTAGAAAACCAGGCATCCTATTCTTTTAATTGAGTAATTGAATGTTTTATTTCCTGAATTGCATTCCCAGATGAAACAAGATACTTTAGTACGTGCATAGACTCCACCTTTGATGGCCAGAAAGTGGTTGCAGGCAATTCTATTGCCTAGAACTATTTTAATTGATTAATACATGGTGGTCTATTAGACCCCTAACAGTTGTTCTGTTTCATTTGCTATCTGGGCCATAGTCTGGATAAATAACAGAACACGTAGTTTACTTTGGAAAATTTTAGGCAAGGTTAAATTTTGTACAAGCCAGCGAATTCTAATGTCTTACACCCCTTCTAAGAAATGAACATCACTTTATCTTAATAAAATATAAGCAATCTGTTCTGGGTTGATGAACATATCCACTAGCTAGAGGTGGCATACTCCAACTCCACAGGGGCAGAAGCTCCTGCGCTTGGGACCGTCACTGACCTTGCTGTATGTACCTCTTCATTTGGCCATTCACCTGTATCCTTTATAATATTCTTTGTAGTAAATGGGTAAAATGTTTGCCTGAGTTCTGTGAGCCATTCTAGCAAATTATCAAACCCAAGGAGGGGGAGTTATGGAATCTCCATTTATAGCCAGTCAGTCAGAAGGTCAGGTGACAACCTGGGACTTGCTTGTGGCATCTGAAGTGAAGGGCAGTCTTGTGGGACCGAGCCCTTAACCTGTGGGATCTGATGCTATCCTTAGGTAGATAGTATCAGAAATGAATCGAAGTATAGGACACCTGGTTGGTATCTGCCAGAGAATTGCTTGTTGGTAGAGAAAAATCCCCACACATCTGGTCTCAGAAGTGTTCTGTGCTATACTGAGTGTGAGAGTAGGGAAAAGAGTTTAGTTTTTGAATCTAATGCACAGTGAGGGAAATAAAATAAGAAAATATAATAAAAAATAAGGAAATATGAGACTGTTATTTTGCTCATGCATTTTAAGTCAATGGTTTTAGAAAGAAGTTGTCTACAACTGATATATTCTTTATATTTAATTCAATATATTCAGATACTTGAGATAACTGTCTACTTCTGAGATGAAATTTTTCTGAGGCATTTTAATGAGCCATTTAATGAATTGGATATCCAGGCTGTAAGATCTGTAGCACATTTATATTGAGAGTTCTGGATCCACAGGAGATATGCTCTAGAGTGGAAGACTTGGTTAATGAACTGAAATGTTTCTTTCCAATATGGTGCTAAGGTGGACTTCAATTTGTGTCTTTTTCTATATATCCAATTTCTTGTTTGTATATCATGTAGGGCTACATTCAGTTGTATCACTTCTGAAGGGCAGCTTATACTTGTTGGGCATGAGGCTATAGTATTCATTTTTTAATAATAGCTAACAAAATCAGAATAAAATAAAGTAGATGCTGACAAAAAGTTCTTAGGTTGCCAATGCTGTTAGAAAAAGCCAATTTACTATATGAAGCCCTTAAATTCCTTTTCCTCTCATTTTCATGAAAACAAGAACTCATTTTGCCAAAGATTTGCCTTCGGTATGCACTGCATCCCAGACAACCAAGGCAGTGACTTAAATAGCTGTGTCACCACCACATGCCATGTACATCCCAGTCCTTGACTAACTGGATTTTCAATGCCGTCAGCTGTTATCAGACCAGAGAAGTGATTCCAGATTTCTTCCATTTCCTTGAGGTTTTGCCTTGCTGCTTACTATTCACTGCCAATTCCAACTTCTCTACCAATAGGCATCTTGATTGCAAATAACTGACTCTGATTAACTTCCTCAGAAGAGGACTATATTGAGAAGAGGTTGGGTAGTTCACAGACTCAATAGGAAACCAGGAGAACATGGCTCTAAAAATGGACCAGAAATACTGACAAGAACCCATAACAAGAAAAACCTGATTAAAAATGCCCTGGCTATTGCCCCAGAATGATGTCCACACTGCAACTAATACCATCGCTACCACTGCTAGCACCATCTCTGAATAATTGCCACCCCTGCTAGCACCACTGGGCACAGAATGAGAGGCTTTCTGTCCCTGCATTTGTGTGTCATTCAGTTTAAATTCAAAGTTCTAGGTGAAAACACTGGAGTGTCTGAGCTTAGAATTTGCGTTTGTGTTCTACATGCCAGGGACCTAGAAAAGTTGAAGGCACTAGAGAATATTTTTCAAAAACCAGGGGAAGTTTCAGATCCTAGTGGGGAAAAAAAATGACAAATTTCCACTTCACAACCCACAATAAGATTTCATACTAGATAGAAAAATAGATACATATATACATAGATAAATAGAATTATGCATGAATATATACACACATACAAAGGGAGAAAGATCTTTCAGGCTTTTGCAGAGGAAACATAGAAGGGACATACTCTTTTATTTATCTGGCTTAAATTCCTTTGTGCTTCTCATCTCTTTTATATATTTACTACAACATATGGTCCTGACAACATTGCAAGCTTCATAAGAAAAGAAAATATATCTTATAAATCTAGCATCCTCTACAGCTTCAAACAGAGGATGTTGTACAGAATATGTCCCTGATAAGTAAATATTGATTTATTGATCCTGTCTGTCAATATCTCTTTGAGCACCAATTGATTTATGAGCTAAAAGAAAGCCTGAGATGTCAGAAGGCTATGGAGAAAACTATGGATATCAAGCCGTGGGTGAGTTCAGAGAGTATGACATTGAATCCAGTAGGTATGAAAAAGACTCATGGATTTCTTTCTTTGAAATTGAAGGAAAAAAATGAAAATAATGGCCATGAAAGACTTATAATTGAATGTAGATGTTTCTTTTTCTTTAAAAGCATACTAAATGCAACTATAATATCTACCCAAAATAATACCATATTTGACTGTCTAAGTAATATGCACTATTTCCGCCCCCAAGGAGCATATAAGTAAAGGGAAAAGATGCTATTTTATCCAAAGCTGAAACCAGACCCACCTGCTTTTAGATGTATATAAGTTTAAATGTAAATCTAGACATCTGAAGTAACTAAAGTACTCTCGTAAAGGACTTGTATTGTCTTACTTCATGCCCTCCATTTTTTGGTGCTTATAATTTTGTACTAATTAATATTGGCCAGCAAAATTATACATATTGCATTGAGCCCAAATGATAAGTTTTTCCCATGCAACCAGGGGAAAAAAATGTCAAGTTATTTCAGTATCAGGCCCACTTGTATTTTTCAAGCAAATTCTGAAAGGGGAAATCCTTATAAAGAAATATTAATATATTGAACTCTCAAAAGCCGAAGAACATTTCTTAATTAAAATGTCATTGTTGAAAAATTCAATTATGCTTTAATGTTTACTCAGCTGGCTATATTGACATATAAAGATGTATTTCAACATGATGGCAATGTTGCCTGGTCTAGAATTTTAATATGCAGAACTTATAAGTGATTATGGAAAATAACTAAGAGGTAGATCAGCAAAGGTCTAAGTGACCTAGGTCATGAGTAAAAGTTTTGAAGCATTCTAATATTCGCACATTTCAAACTCAATTCCTACATGTTTACAGGGATGTTTGAGAGCCAAACCTGGTGTACAGAGGTGAGGTATACATTGGGAGAGAAGAGCAGGACTGGTAATGACAACAACCTTGTGTCTTCCGGAAGAACATGGCTGAGAAGGGAAACATTTCATAGAGAATGGAGATGGGAATGGTGTCATGGCCAGATGTGATGGAGATGGTCATGACAAGGTATCATATGCTGTTCTCAATCCTCATATCAGATCCCTATGGGGAGGATACACTAGGAGGCTACAAGGACATAGGACACTGTTTATTGCCAGATAGGGTTTTGTGTTTAAATCCCTGTAGGACCTCCTACCCTTAAGAGACTGCAATGAGCTTAGTAAGCCCCAAGATTCTCTTTGCCTTTTGACTGCAAGAAATAGGAAACAGGTTGAGGTGGCCTGTGTCATTGTTTCTTCTGCCCAGGTCAGCCCCTGGATGTTGGCCCTCAGAATTCCTGCACTGTGAGAAGATATATACAGAAGGTAACAAGCAGAGCCCTTCAATTCAGACTTGAGACAGATGTGGCCTTCTCCACTCACCTTTTCCCACGGAACTTTTCCATGTTTCCCATTTGGCCTTCCTAGAGCTGTAGATGTTGGGCGACCTAGGCCACTGGTTCTCAATACTGATATTTGGGCTCCACTTCCAGAGATTATGATTTCTTCAGTCTGGGTTATAGCCTGAGCATCAGAGAAAAACTCCCCAGGTGATTATAACAAACAACCAACAGTGAGGACAACTGACCTGGACCAGAGGTAATAGCATAGTTGCAAACAACCAAGTTTGCAGTAAGAGCACCCACCACCTGGAAAGACAGTCAAGAGGAAAACAAGAATAATGATGGGGTAAATGACAACCAACCATGTGAAAGAGCTGTTTTATTTCTTTGCTGCACCACAGAGTCTACTCCCTACTAATCCTGACTGCCTAATCTATTTTCCAGTCCCAACCTAAAGTGGTGGGTGAATAGATGCATCCAACATAATCAGATTTCTCTAGATGTAAAAGTATTTGGTTATTAGCCTTTTTGCTTTTATTCAAAAATACAAACACTTAAATTAGTTTACGATCATCATTCTCTGTAAGAAAATTAGGGCCTGGTTAATGTAAATGAAAAGAGAAAAATCAATCCCTTGAAACAGTTATCTTTAGCAATTACTGTAGGCAGTCAGAATTCATCAGAACAAAAATTTTAATAAACTTTTTTCTAGTGTATCAAAGAGGAACTCTCCTTTATGATCAAGAAATAGCTGTGCTCTCAGAAAACATGATGAGAGGAAGGAACTTTACATATGTTAATATGCTTTGAGTGGCAGGAAAGAAAACTCAAATTGGTCTAAACAATAAAGAAGACATATTGGCTTATATACAATGGGAAATCTAGAGGTAAGGGGGGTTTTAGCTGCAGTTTGGTCAGGATTCCAACTTGATTTCTCAGCTCTTCTCACAGTCCTGTTTTCTTTCTTGTACTGGCTTGTCTTCAGGCTAGCTTTTCTTATGGGGGCAAAATGGCAGCCAACAGCTGCAGGGATCTCCTTGGTTGGTGTTTTTCACTTGCAAGAAATTGTATTTTTTGGCTGTGCTGTTGAAGGCATCAGGAAGGTTCTTACATTTTCATTTGAGTCCCCAGCAAACAGCTCATAAAATCTTATTGTCTTGAATTGGACCACACATCCTTCCCTGAACCCATCACCATGGCTAGTAGAATGGGGTGGGTGGAAAGGCTTGAGCAAGATAGGGCCCACTGATGAATCTGGGGGTGGCACCAACCTTTGTAGAATCATATGAGACCCCAGATTTAGAAAAGAAAAAGAAAAAAGAGGAAAAATGGTGCTGGGCAGGTAGGAAACATGTATTACAGAAACTTCTAAGAGGGAACCAATGTAGCTGGGTTCCGATTTAAATTCTGCCAACTAGTTTTGTGTCCTTGGTTAAATAAGGCACCTTCATTGTTAATGTGAGTATGTTTGACAAGGTGATCTGATTTCTAAAGTCTTGTTAAAACCTAAAATCCTTAACTTTATATCTCTAAAACATCTTGTGTCTCAGCTACGGGCTTTCAGTCCTATTTTTTGAGAATCATTTAAAGAAATAGATCTGATTTATGGTTTGGGGCAAAATTGTCAAAGGAAATGAGAAGAATGTTTTCACTTTTCTCTGCTAATACAGACACCTTTGGTCTTTTAGCATCTACTGATGAAGCCAGTTTCTCTTCTACTATTTATCTGGGTGACTGATAAATCAGAGCAATTTCTCTGACTTGTATAAGAAGGGATTTTCTTGTATTTGTTTTAAGACTTCCTGGAATGATTCACTTTGCTACCACCATTCTGTTGCACTTGCAAAATATTATGTGACACTGCAAAGGTAAATTTATTGAGGCTCTCAATTTTAATTAGTTTTTTTCTCATATTTTCTCTGAAAAGTTAATCCCCTTTTAATGAAATTGTAAAATATAAGCAAATCTTACATGACACTTTTATCACCTGCTCATTTGAGATCAAAAGTCTAACTGTACTGCCTTCTAAAATTGTACGAAATTTTAAGTGCATATTAAAATGGTAATTTTTATCTCAGATCAATGGCTGAGCTTTAATTTATTTGAGCAAAATAAAACAATGCAGATAATGGTTTACTGCTGTATTTCAACATGTTTTATAGTACTAAGATATTATTATAGTAATTTTATCACCATTTGAAGTATAGTAGGAAACAGATTCTTATCTTTAAAACTGAATAGTCTAAACTTTCCATCAGAAAATAATCTACCACATAACTTCTTCATAATAAAAAAAGGGATTCACTCTGGTTTCTCTCCCAAGTTTTATGATGTAAAATAGTACCTGCTGTTACATTTGGGTGATTGTAAAAGTCTAATGCATGTGAGAGTTTGCTGGGCTAATAGTATTATTACTTTAGCTTGGTGTTAAAGAAAATATTTGTACTCTAATCTCTCTTTTGGATTTTCCTAATATATCTGTTACATTTAAGATCTGAAATGTCATTTTTGGATCCATGAACAGTGCAGTTGTATCTTCCATTTAATTTGGGCACCCTGGTTTATATTGTTTAGCTTTCTTCTTTATTTATGATCAAAGTGTAGGCTCACTTTGTAGCCTTATGCTGACAATTTACAGCCAGCTCATAAATGCCCCATCTTGTGATTTATGGGGGGCCTCCTACTTGCCGTCCACGACCTCTTTCTCCCAGGTCCCCGCTCATTGCTCATCTCGGCAACCAGTTGAAATTCATTAGCTTAGGTACCTGTTGAAAAAGGAAAGCCAGCATTTAAACAATGTCTACATTATCTCCGAGCTCTTGATGCCAGTGCGTCAAAGGACTGGAAGGCAACGATTTGTGATGGTGTGGTCTGCCAACTGCTTAGAATATAAGCGAACTTTGTTGATAAAAGTCTAGGTAACACTCATCAGAGGAAAAATAAAAGGCAAAACTAGTTTTGGTAATGAAATTAATTGAGAAAAAGCCAGTCTAGCTGTCAAAAGAGAAGAACCTTGAGAAGAAAGGCAGCTTCTAAAGGTCAATACTCAGCGTGCTGTAATCTTTACCATCTGTGTTCAGGCTGGTAAGATTCTGAGACTGTCATATGTAGTCTTTTTTCTGAAAATAACAGACAAGGGGGAAAAAAAGGCTTGCCCAACAGGGAGCCTGGATGTACTTAGCTGGATAGAAAATGAAAACACTATATGGTATAAACTTAGGATGACCCCTAATTTTCCTTCCCCTTGACCTACATGGGTCCACAGATAGTTTCAGAAGGGTAGTGCCATGGCAGATTGAAATAATTCGATCACCAATGAAATGTTATGTTATATTGACAGGGTGGAACACTGGGCAGCTCAATTCAATGCAAACACTCTCTGTCGTCTGACTCTATTCTGATGGAGGCTAACAAAGCCACCTCCATTTTTGCACTAATAGGAAACTTTTAAAAAATGAGTGGAAAAATGGACTTTGTTTCTCTTTACCCAAAGGTTTAACAGATATGTTAGAAATCTAGAATTTTGTGATTGTAGGTATGGTGACATAGTTTTTTCCTGTTGGAACATTTGGAGGGTTGATGTTATATAGGCTTTTTAGAAGACTTACACCAAATAGGCCAAAAGTCATTATTACTAAAAAGGATAATTCCATGAACTCTCATTTCTTAAATCTGTAGTATTTTTACATAATGAAAAATTATTGAAAAAATTGTATATAATAATATATGTGTGTATGTACATATAGGGCATGTAAACATTATATAACCTATTATATATTATTAATATTTATTAGATAAATTATCATGTATAAGCTTTGAATGATTTTATTGAATCTTTGTGTATTCTGACTAGTTAATTAAAGTGTAAAATATTCTTTGTTTTACTTTCCACCATTACATACAAAATAAAATATTTTCAATATTGTTCATAGAATATCAATTTCTCTCTTTTCTAAGAATCCAATACTTTAAATGTTTTCAGCTCTAACCAATTCTAACTTTTGCTGTAGTACTACTTCCACCTAAGATTACCTCATCCGAAGAGCTCATTTTTTATGCATATTACTTATTTGACACAACATTCAAGAGGTTCATGAATACACATTTGATTTCAAAGATCCATGATACAGTCATATAATAAAATATCTCCCTGTGTTTATTGGTGCCGTTTTAACCAGGATAGGGGTGGCAGATTTTACAAACTATGTTGACATCTAAACTTCATAGATAAAGCCGCAGGTTAACTGATTTGTTTTTCCTCTTCTGTGATTTCCTTGATTTGTTTTAGAAACACAAAATATGAGTTTCTAGTCTGTGCAACATTTGTCACTGCTTCCACAGCCTCCCAGGAAAATAGGATCCATAAAATCTCAGACATAAAAAATAATAACACTCTCCAAATGCTAGTTAATAAAATGCTCCACCTCTTTAGAAGAAAGAGATATTTTATTTGAATTCATTAAGGTGACCTAACCACTCACTAGTACACTTTATTATACCTCTCCTGTGTGATGTAATAGCTTGAACACATGAAAGTAAAGCATGCAGATTGTATTGTTTTCTCTCTCCACATATTTAAAACACAGGTACCCTTTGTTTCTCCCCTTGCTCACCCTCCCTTTTGCTTTACTCCTCTTACCTTCCTCTCCTTTTTCCTTCTCTGCCTGCTCCCTGCTCTCCTACCATAAACTCCCCTAGCGAGCCATTCGCTTTTACATTCTGAAGGAAATCTTGCTGGTTAAAGCCCCTGTGAGATTACACGAGTGGGTTAGGTTTATTTTCTTGTTGTTGTTTTGACATAGTGGGTTGCATATTACTGACCTCAACTGGTTTATGTTGACCTAAAGACCTTTTCTTTTTGTTAGAATGCATTGTTTTACAATTAATTAACAAAAATGAAATAATCTTAATTAACAAAAATAGAACCACAGAATGAAAAGCTGGTTCTAGATAAAGAGAAATAGAGAAAGAAAGAAACTGTTTACACATGAGCTACTAAATAAATGTCGCTTTCGCTTAGTTTTCGGAAAAGGAATGTCACCAGGAACAAATGTTTCTGCTCTGAGCCTGTTATGTTGAATATTATATGTCACTGTCAATCATTTTGCAATCTACAGAGCAATAATTCTCCGTTCTAACTGCCAAATTTAGTCAATATATTTGCATTATTTTACTGTAGAGGCTTATGAAATGCAAATAAAAATTCTACTAATAATGCTTCTTACTTAATTAGTTCTGCTTGGTGGATATTCTCTTTCTTAAACAAAGCCTTAAAAATAAGAATCCCAATCCCAAGCCTGATATGGCTATTTGCCCATTGTTTGTATTGCCGGCCCATTGCTTTGCAGTTGCTGATCAGGAGATAGAAGTTAGGGCATGAGAAATAAGACCTTTTCTTGAAAGAAGGTGCACTATACAGAAATCTATCATTCAGCATATTACTTAAAAACCCAGAGAAAAGAATCATACACATATTATTATTATATTTTAGCTAATTTTAAAAAGCATCTCTTGGAAATAGACACTGTGCTTCCATTAGAAGTTAAAGTCCTCCACTCTGAATGTCCTGCCCTATCACTTTACTGAATTTATATTCTCATTCACCCAGTATTGTTCATTTTAGGAAAATACTGCCTACTGCAAATGCACTATTAGTAGAATTTTCATTTGCATCTCTCCTGCCGTCCATGGTAATCCTGCTTATGTATATGGTGGACAAGTGGTACAGGCCTAGTTCATCAGAATATATCCTACTTCCCTGAGCACAATTTTGGGTAGAAGCTGCCCCACTAGTTGTCTGTGGAGCCTAGGACCATTATCCAGGATGTGTCCTGCCCCCTGGAAGGGATATGGTTGTCCTATCTCCCTTCCACCATTTTTGGCTCTTTGGAACGTGACCTCAGGTCAGTGTTGTCAAGGAAGCAAGGCAGTTGGATTGCACTTCAGGAACCTAGGTTTAAACCACGAGGATGATTTATTCACAGCCAATTAGGTGCAATATATGGTACACATATTTAAGAGCCTTTGATAAGATATTCTATTAGTAACATATCTTTACACTGATGTGGCACAGTCTTAAATTGATTTAATTTTTTTAGACTAGGATGGTATCATTCTTTCTTTTTACTTTTTCTTTCATAACTCCTTTATAACTACAAATCTCACAAGAGCCTAAAAATATACTTGGTAAAGAAATTCAGCTGCTATTGTAGAGCAAACCAGGACATTTCTTTTGGCTAGATTTCCTTCTTTTCCAACTTCTTGCACTCTACATGGATCCCAAAATTATTCTATGGAATTATATGTCTCAGCAGAAAAAAAAAAGCCTTTAAAATGAGTAAGACATTGCATTATTAAAAGTACGTGAATCTCTCTTCAGGCTCAATCATTCTTTGAAATATATTCCTATGTCATCAAAACACTAGTGATTATTCATTTTAATTAATAAGAATGTATAGAAATGGGTAGATGGGTGGATGAATGGATGGATGACTGAGAGCAAGTATGTACTCATGACAGAAAGAATGGAGATACATTAGTCTGGAGTACTGAGTAGAGGAGACAGTAGTGCCACAATAGAGGGGAACATTGACATGCCAGCAATGTTATAGTGAGTCCCTAAAGAAAAGAGATTGGTTTAAGAGAAAGGTAAGAATAACAAACACAGGGTCAGTACATTTCACCTACAGGAATGGGTCTGCCACAACCAATTTCTTCCTTGACTTGGTATTATATATTAATAGATATAGCCATGACTGAAAATAAAAGTGGACCCATTTGGGGTATTAAGGCACTGCCACCCACACCCATATGTGCTAATTTGCTTCCTGCCAAAACATGTCTTTTGAATCATGTAGGCTTGTGCTAAGGGAAAAATTCAGGCAGCTTGTTCAATGGAATGTAGAAAAATATTCATGAACTCATGGGTCTGTGACTTCCCACAGGAAGTTTTGGTTTCTGCTTTCAAATTAACCTGTCCAGGTGCTGCTCAGAAGCTTAAAGATTATGGAGATCAATTCAAAATACCCATAGTCATTGCTTTTGTAGTTAAGATTCTGACTTCCTGTTAGAGAATTCCTAAGTTGTTAATGGAACAATAGGCAGAAAACACATAACTCAGTGCTCCAACCATTTACAGGACACAGGGGTCTAGATAGATTACTCCAGTGTCAGGGAGGGACAAACAAAACAAAAACAAAACCTGTAGATCACACTTAAACCCTCAGGGTAAATATGAACAAAGAATAGACTATATTTTTCTAAGGCATCTGGGTGTAAACCTTTTTCCCCCCCTTTGCCAGAAACCACAGTGTTTATAGGCATGTTTTACTAGAAATCTGCTGCTTCTCACAATGTTTCCTGCACAACTGTCTTAGTAAAACTACATCTGGAAGTGACAAGCACGCACTTGTAAATCTGGAAGTCAGTGTGTTGTTGTAATAGCTTGCAGCTACAACATGGCTGTCTTAAGAACGCCAAGGAGAGTTGCAAAGACAGAGGCCAGCTGTAGCTACTGAAATGGATGCTATTTTTCTGAGGGGACAGAGTGGGGTTTAATAGGTTACAATGTCTCTGATGAAACTACCAAATGAACTGACGTAGCATTGAACTTATTGTCTCTTGGACAAATCAGTTATTCAGCCAACTTCACAACCAGCTTGTATTGATCAAGAGTGATTTGTTGGATGGAGTGAAAACAGGCAGAGATCCATTGACTTATGGCTTTCTAGAGTTAGGCTGGGTCTTAGGGGCTATCTACATCAGATGTCTTTCTAAATAATGAACCTCCTTCCCAAGAGCCACAAAATTCCATCCTGAAGTGTTAGCTTGAACATCAGGAATTAGCAGTTGTCAGTGCTCGATGAAGGATGTGATCCATACATAGGTCCCAAATAAAGCTTCCTATGTACTGAGCCTGAGTACAGTTTGCCCTATACTATGATTTGAATGTGTGTTCTCCAAAATTCATGTGTTGAAACTTAATGACCAATGTGATAATAATAAGAGGTGGGGCTTTTAAGAGGTAATTAGATCATGAGGGCCCTTTCTCATGAATGAGAAAGGCCTTTGTAAAAAGTCCTTTGTAAAAGAGGCTTCAGGCAGCATTCAGCTTTTTTCCCCTTCCATCCCTTTCGCTGGGTAAGGGCACAACATTCCTCCCCTCCAGAGAGTGCAGCAACAAGGCACCTCTTGGAAGGAGAGACTGGGCCCCTCATCAGACACTGAAACTGCTGGTGCCTTAACTTTGGACTTCCCAGCCTGTGAGAAATAAATTTCTGTTTTTTTTTTTTAATAAATTACCTAAGCTACAGCATTTTGTTATAGCAGCAGAAACAGACTAAGATGCCTTATGAATGTTTCTTTGAACCTTTTTTAAATTAACCTGGGAACTAAAGAATGATTCACCACCATGGGAGGCTTATCAGACCCCATTTTGATGTGAAAGCCACCAGTAAGAATTACAATGACGAACTAAGTAAACATTATTTAGTAATAGAGAAAGGTAAAATATCAGCCAAATTCTTATTTGCTTATTATTCAGATAATAATTGAGTATTGGTAACTTTAGATGCTATAGACTTTGGTTGTATCATATATATTATATATATGTGCATTATATATAGCTTATACTTTCACTAATGTCTCTAAGCCTACCTTTATCAACAGGTGCATATTTAAAATACAGTGTCTTACCTCTTCTTTACCTCTGCTCTGATTCTAGCATGTTCTGACTTCCTTCCCTTCTGTCTCCGAGGAAGAAGGGAACATCTCTCTTATAGGGCCAAACTGTCCTTTCACATTTCTTCTTTACATCTCATTCTCAATTCCAAAGGTAATTTTATCTTCCATTATTTACTTTTTCTCTTGTATCTTCAATGTTTGAATTTCCCTTCTAAGTCTTTTTTCCTTGCTTTCAATCATGTGCAAATCTCACGTACATAGAAAAAGTTTTGAAGTAAACTATGCAGCCTACTAAATCTACCAGAAATGGGGGTGAAAAACCATAAAACTTGTTGAACAAGTGGTTTTGTAAGATCCACAATGGCAGAGGAAATGTCTGAGTCATTGGTATTTCCAATTTTGAAAAGAATGGTTAGCCATAGTAGATGCTCAAGAGATATTTGTCAAATAAATGAATGATAACAGTAAATAAGTAAATTAAAAAATAAATGTGTATCTACCAGCTGCCTCAACTCCTTCACAATTTGCGGGCTGTTTTTCTTTCCCCCAGACCAGGTTCCTCAAAAATCATCTTGATCTGCTAAACATCAAGTCAATTCCAGTAGTTCGTCCTATCTTCATTTTCCTATCCTTTCTATAAATTTAAAACTGTGGACTGCCCACCACCAGCACTGCCCCCTCAACACACACACACACACACACACACACACACACACACACACACACACACGTGCGAATAGATTTGTCTTTTGTAGCTTTCATGATGGGACACCAGCTGAGGTCTTACCCAACCTCTCTGTGCATCCTGGTGTCCTTCACTGTCTCTGACTTTGCCAGGACACACCTTTCCCTTGGTTCTAACTCCCATAGGTGCTGGACTTGGACTGGCCTCCTCTCACATCTTGGTGATCTAATGGCCTCTCCTTTCTGAGAGGGAGGAAATGAGTGAGGAGGAAGGGAGAAAGAAAAGAATGGAGAGGTCTAAGTGGGAGTTTGTAGTCAGAGAATACCTTTCCAAGGAAGCCCAGTACTTCCCCTTCTTCTCCCACCTCCACTCTCTGCTTCTCACATTGTGGCCTCAGTACGACATGTGTCAGATGTGTTACAAATATTGCTGTCCAGGCTGTACCCTAGTCTCTGAGTCTTACTAAAGTAGAATTCCAAGGATGAGACCTCCAAAATCTATATTAAAAAACTAAAACTAAAACTCAGATGGTTCTGATTTGCAGCTAGGTTTTTTGGGACCACTGAACTATATAACACTGTATAGAGGTAAATAAATAAGGAAAAAAATGAAGGATGAAAACGTATCCATTTCAAGGCAACTGAATTGTACATCAAGACCTACAACATCACTGCAGCCCTCTCCTCTCCCAATTTAACAAGGATCTTGTATTGAGTTCAGCTTCCTTCAGTATGCTGGAGACTATGTATTAATTTCTTACCTTCTCTATGCACAGGTACCTCATCCCATATGACATGACTCTAGCAAATAGTTTTCCGTGAAGTTGACAAATCTTTATGGCTTTTCAGAGGAGTTTCCTCAAGTAAACACAGATCCCACCAAATTATATGATTTACTGAGACTCTAGTGCTTCTATTTCATGCAAAATCCTGCAAATTTTTGCTTCTATTTTCATATTTATCTTTACTTTTTATCTTTCCTATCTGTACTAAAGTTTTACACTTCAACCATAAATCAATTTCAATAATTTCTGCTTTTTGAAATGGAAATATTTATGCATATTAACAACAAATGTAAAATAGCTCCCAAAAATTAAGGGAAGGGGATAATTGCAAATACTTGCTATGAAATATGATTTACTTACAAAGCATAATATATAATAACAGCACTAGTTTATAGCCACCCACAAAGGCAGGGGCATTTCTTTATAACTATTAATACAAACGTAGAGTGGATAGAGAGAGAAATGAAAAGAGAAAGATTAACAACCATCTGCCCATTAATATTTGTTTTATTGATACAAACATTAATTTTACTCTGTGAAACTCCTGAGGAACAAAGGGTTTGCACATTCATTGGTTTCAGTCCTGCTATCTAGTCATGTTCCTCTTTGGCATTTAGCCGTGACAGTTCTCCTTAGGGGCCACACTGTGCCATATTCCCCTTGCACGAGGAAAGAAAATACTGTCACAAAGTGTAAGCAAAGGAAAGCCTTCAAAACTCCACCTTGGTCCATACTCCACGGCTCTCTCATCAGGCCTCAGAATTAGATGGAGGAACACACAGAATTTTACAAATAATAATCATGCCCACTAGCTCTTGATACATTTAGTGCTTCAATATGCTTGTTTTGTTTTTTCTCCTTCCAAGCAATTGCTGTTTGAAAGGCTCCTCACTGATCTCTGGCATGATACATCAGAAAATACGTGTGAAATCTGGCTATGGTATAACCTTCAGATTTTGCATTTGTGGTTCAACCTTGACTACAGATGAGCTGTCTCCACTCTAATTATCTCCTTAAATTTAGATGTCATTACCTATCTAACTACAATTTGACCTCTTCCCACTTTGGAAAAGTTATATCCTTGTTACCATCTTGATTTCTTTTTCTCCATTTTTTTTTCTTCTTATTAATTTGTTGATGTTGCTCTTCCTAATTATAATATTTGAAAAACGTAGAAAATTCCAATGAAAATAACAACTCATCATATCATAACACTCATAATATCACCGCCACTGTTAACCAGTGTTAACATGTTTAGCACTTCCACTCAGCCCTCTTCCTTTTCTGCCTCTTTAGAGTTGAAATCATCCTGGGCATTTTAAAATATTTTCTTTAGTTTTTTCAGCATTTCATTATAAGCACTTTCAATTTAATAAAAAACTTGATAAATATTATTTCAATGGTTGCATGATTCTCTAGTAAATGACAATAATATAATTTATGGGAGCATTTTCCTAATTGGGGACATTGAAACTATTTCCAAGGGTATGAATAACATATATTTGAGAAATGAACATGAAAATATTCATTTATAGATTTTTAACTGATTTGTTTTCTGAGGACAGAATTGCTGATGTAGACTCAGTGGATCAGAGCCTAAGCATTTTTATGGCTCTCAATACATATGACTCCTGCCCGTTTTCAAACCTGATTTTGTTTTACCCAGCTCCAGATTGTTACGCCTATAGGTAGTCAATATTTATTTATGAGAATTGTTAACTAAATGTAACGGCAAGTAATCGAAGGTAAATTTACAGGGGAGGGTAATTTCCTTGAAACTTCTATTTCAAGGAATTATTTTATCCTTGATTAGATTATATACAAATGCTATTTAACATTTGGCTTTTTTGGCTATAGAGAACATGCTAGCCCTTTCAGCTTTGCTTTACAAATGGTCCTCAGGGTCTTTCTTGCCTACTTTCTCTTCTGCTTCTTAAATGAATTTATACTTTCTCTTCCACTGTTCTGATGCAAACATCTGCCTGGGCTGAGCAAAAGAATGCATTCATCTTTTTGTCCTTCCCTACCTTTGGTTCACTTTCAGTTGTAACACAAAACAAGTTATTCCTCTGTTTACTAAACATTTTTGTGCTCTCAATTTTATTCTGTCTTTCAGATTCTTTTTTTTTTTTTTTTTTTGCTATCTCCGGAGGTCATCATTCACTCAGACACTTCTGGGTGATACTTGTTGCTTCAGATTATCGTCCTCATCCAAACTGCAGCCTGAGGATTATATACTCAGAAGGGTTTCCAATGTCACCGTTCCACAATCTTACAGTGAAATTCCTTTAAACCGTGTTAAAGTGTCGTTCACATTGTTCTCACTCTAACATGAATCTCTATCTTTTCTCCTTCAGGAAACTCAGCTGAGTCCTTCAACTGAAGTTCTGTCTTGTCAGCAGATCATCCCTTCTAGGGACAGAGCTGTGCACACTAAGAAACAGCGCTAGCGTTCTGATGGCGACTTTCCCTAAGGAGCAGCATCTTAGGCAGTGAACAGGGAGGTGGGTGGCCATAGCTGCTCTGTGTTTTGGGTTTTGCATGTCTCTGTAGGAGCAGCAAAACACAGTGAAATGCACAGGAGTGTAAGAAACTAGTCCTTTATTTTCAGATTGAAAAAACAATTTTGATAATGTAATTCTACATGTAGCAACATTTCTTAAGTAAATTAGGAATTTAATAGCAAGAATCACTGCTGTTCTACTGGAGGACAGCACCAGTTTTCCCTGTAAATGACAAACTGCTGGAATGTAAAGCATTTGTTTTTTCACAAATGCTTTTACTTGAGTTGGAAGCTGTGATCTATGTTTCAGGTCAAAGGCAAGAACACGCTTTCCCCTATCTGTTTCCTGTCTCCAAGCGATCAATCATTTATTTCCCCAGGGAATTGTAGTTCTTGGGCATGTGGCCTGTTTTCTATTGGCTTCTATTATCATTTGCTAATTAGATTACAACCTAGTATTTACCTTACTCTGTGGCTTTGAGACCTTCCCCTGCAGTGTTTTTCTGTTAGCTTAACAAATGCTGCAGATCACGCTTTCTCTTGGTCTGTTGTGTGAAACTAGGAAAAATGGGGAACTTTACGTTCAATCTGACTTTTTTTGAAGGGGAGAGCTAAAAAATTAAAAATAAATTATTCTTACTTTATGTAAGATTCACCTTTAGGGATATATACTTAGAAAATTTTAGAGACCCCTGGACTACTTTAGGTTTTAAAATATGACTCTCACCTTGCATTAATACTTTGCTTATACTTAATAAAAATTTATTCTCTGACATCAAATAGTTTTGTGTTCCACTGTGATGGTCAATTTTATCTGTTAACTCGGTTAGGCTGTGGTGCCCACTTGCTTGGTCAAGCACCAGTCTAGACATTGCTCTGAAGGTGTATTTTAAAAGCGATTAACATTTAAATCAGTAGAATTTGAGTAAAGCTCAAAGTGTACTGGGATTCATCTAATCAGACAAAGCCTTAAAGTCCTAAGATCCTCTCAAAGAAAGGAAGTTTTGCTTCTAGACTGCATCATAAAAATTCTGAGTTTCCAGCCTTTGGGCTCAAAACTTCAATATCAACCCTTGCTGGAATTTCTAGCCTGCCCTGTATATTTTGAATTTGTGAGCCCCCACAACTACATGAGTCAATTACTTAAAATTGTGTGTGTGTGTGTGTGTGCGCGTGTGTGTTTGCATATGTACACATCCTATAGTCTCTGTTTCTCCAGAGAACCCTGACTACTACACTAACTCTGTTCCATTTGCTTCCAATTTTTTTAAATTTCTCCTGAAGATCCTATTTATCAAGGAACTTTCTTCTAAACACCTTATTAATCCAAGCACCAATATACTTTAGCTTCTATTTTAACATCATATGGATAGATATCTTTATTTCTGGTAAATTAAAAGCTGTTAGTGCCCTTAGGGACAGTAGATATCACAAGGGAAAAAAAACATAGTCCAGCAGCTAAGGTAAGAAGCCTTTCTCTACAGCACAGGGGAGGCACTTATCACAAGGGAATTATTGGTTGTAAAATGTTTAAGGCACATTTTCAATGTGTATGGAATCTTGTTTACCCAAAACCCTACAAATCAGAGATAGCATTTTAAAAGTTAGCTACAGAGGTTCTCTGTGGGGATGGGGGAGTGGTGTGGGGCATACATCAAATCTCCTGTAAAGCTTGATGAACTTCCCCCTCAATTCCACAAGACTCCTTGTCCAGTCCATCTCTGCTTCTGCTGCTTGCATAGGCTTCCTGGGACACACCCTCAGGACACACCCCCAGCCCTTCCTTGCCAGACCCTCCCTCTCACTGTCTTCCACCACCATTTGACTACCACTGGGCTCTTAAGAGGTCAGAACAGGCATATAAGAAGAGGAGGCTTTCTAACCCTGTGTTAGAGAAAATTCCCACTTGGCAGTGCAGTCCAAGTTTATTTTAGAACTTCCAAAATATTATTGCCTCCCCGCAATGAAGACTTGTTCCAGAGGATTAGTTGCAAATTTCTTTCCAGGAATCCTGTCAGAATTGACTGTTTCTATTTAACTTCCAAACCCCCAAAACTCTCTCCATCACAGTCGAAAGTATGGGATGGGAAGAATGGAGGAGCAGACAAGTGGAACACACATGAAAGAACTTATTAATTTTGTCAACCTAAAATAATCAAGAAAGTCAGAGTCTAGTTTAAAGAGAGATTATTCAAGCACCAAGCTTGAGGACTGCAGCCCGGGACACACTTCCAAGCTGCCCTGGGGAGTGTTCTTGGGAACAAAAGAGAGGATCAAGTTTTTAAAGAAAAAAAGGATGAATCAGAAGAGGGGGCAATTTCAACAGTTGTTTATCAGGAATTCTCATTGGGTTACAAAAATAACATTGGCTAATGATTGGCTATTCATTGTTAAACAATGGGTTGTGCTGCACCTTATGGCTACTTGACTAGTCAGTGAGTCTAGAGTCCCCATAGCAAGTGGCTTCAAGAGGTAATTATTTAGCTCAAGGGGGAATGAGACATGACTGCTGGTACATTTTAAATGCCCTTCTGGGCCTGATAATTTAAAGGGGTTCACATTTCCCAGATAAAAAGGTTTTTCTTTTGCAATTTCTTGGTTCTCATTGAGCATTTCATTATAAGTGGTGTGTTGGGAAAATGCATGTTGGGTAAATGTAAAACATAATCTTTAATGTGCAGCTGGACAATAATACATTTCTTATGGGTGGAAACTAAGTGACATTAGAAAATGAGAACGTGGCACACTCCCTACCTTTACTGAGATTCCAATTTAGTTGAGAAGAAAAGTCCAATGATAGGACTGATGAGCTTCCCAGAGAAGGACTTTCAATATTAAAACTGGAAGAGCCCGGCTAACCAGGGATTAGTTAGTCACTCTTAAGTATCAGGCAGGAATTAAGACCAAGAGTGTTGGAAAATGCAGAGGAGCCATACAATTGAAGCAGGATGGTGAGGTAAGACCTCCTGGAGTAGTGGCCCCCCTGGGAATGTAAGAATAGGGAGGGAATATGGCTAGGCAGGAGGAAGGAGATATTCCTAGGAGAAAGCTCAGCAGGAATAAGGAAATGAGGCTAGATTAAGCCTAATGTGGCCAGAACACAGCAGGGAGATAAGAGTGGAAAGGCTGGTTGGGTCAGACCAGGAATTTAGATTTTATTCTGATAAATAAGAATCAGTAGATTTTGAGCAAGGGCCTGTCGTGATCTAAAGAATGTTTTTCTTTTAGGCTATAAAAAAATTGGATAGGAGATAGGACAGACTAGTGTCTGGGAGATCAGGTATTTTACTAATTAAAGTTTGAGGAAACTAAATAAGATAAATTCGTTTGATTGCAGTAGAAATATAAAAGTAAGAGCACATATGAGAAACATGTCAAAGGAAAAGCTGGTAGAATCCTTTAACTGATTAGAAAGAGGAGTGGGTAAAGAACATGGAATCAGCAATGTCATCAGACCTTCTGGAGCCGGAATCCCTGTGAAAAAAAAGCCCCCCCCTCCCCCCCCCCCCCCCCCCCGTGCCCGGAGCGCTTTTCTTGGGGGGGGGTCTGGGGGAGGGAAGCTGATGCCCTTTGTTCATAGGATGATACCTTCCCTCAAGGCAAATGAAGGGATTTAGACACCATTGTTGATACCTTAAATCACCTAGTAGCTGGTTTTCAGTACAGGTTCGTTTTATGTATGGATCACAGGTCCACAAAGGAAAACCTGTATAGTTCCATTTCAACTTAGTGTCTATTTTAAGCCTACTTGAGCCAGGGTAGCAAGATTTTAAACATAAGTTTTTGAACCACAGTTCTTTCACTAGAATTGTACCTAAATTGTGTTTAAAGAATGACAAAAGCAAGCATGGGGCGGAGGCAATCACAATCTGGGCTTCAAGTCATCTTTCCAGGTGGCCTCTGAGATATAAGTCATATTCTGGGATCCCATAAAGGTGGCTGCTGAAATGACCCTCATTTTCTTCCAACTAACCATTGCGTGGGTGCTATGTCACTCAACTACGTTTCTGCATTGCTCGGATGCTTGCATTCTCCGGTTTCCATGACTTGCTGGGCCATAGACATCTTTGCCAGTTGGCTAGGGTTCTGACCATCTCAGTTCACTGCAGCCACTCAATTTCTGGGTTCTGTCTGCCTTTGTGATGTCTGTTCCCCACAAAAGGAGGCAGCTGGGCCCCATTAACAGGGGCTGGGTAATGTTCACACATTCCTCATGTGACCACCATCTAGTCCAGGGCCTCCCAAACTGACGGAGAATCAGTCCCCTCCCCACCACCCACACACTTTGCCATGGACCGATAATTTTATAAACAAAAATGAAATAAAGAATAGTGAAATATAAAAAAAAAAGCCCATTCACTTTATTATATCTGGGCCATAAACATAAAATTACTCTTTCCAATTGTGCTAGACATTCTAAACGCTTCCTCTTTATATCTGTACTTACCTCATGCAGGACTGTTCATACACCTGGGACCCCATCCATAGTCCACACCTTCACTGGCATAAATCTAGCTCTCCACTTTTGGCCTGGAAGTACCTTCTCTGATCAGGGGTAGAGTTGAAAAGAAATCACATAAATTATGAAGAGGAAAACAGTATCTCACAATTTCTTGCCACATAATATTAAAGTTAAGGTTCTCTGAGGATTGTACTCTCCCACTACACACAAACACATACACACACACACGTGCACATGAAATTATTTTAAAATTATAAAATTGGTCAAGTTACTGAAACTCCAGGAGCCTCACTGACCTCATGTGTAAAATGGGATTTAACATTGCACCTATGAAAGTTCATAAGTACAAGAGGATTCCATAAGGAAATGTGTGCAGAGTGTCTGTTGACTGGGAATGACTGCTGTGACTATTACCATGAAGACAAAGGCTCAAGGAAAAATGAAGTCAGGGCGTGGGGATTCTGTAATCCATTTCAGAAATGGGTTTTCAAAAGCAAGAAGGATGAGACCTACTTGGGATATCTTTGGCTCTTTATCACGGAGCTCTAAGTTCTTGCTAAGTATAATCTAATTAATCTTGCTCATAATTATGGAGCTGTCATGTGTTAAAGTATTGTCTGAGCTATTCAGTCATTAACTACTAGGAGCCTCACCACTCTATGACTCAGATGCCTATCTGCAGACTGCTTTACTACTTGGAAGTTAAATGAGTCCTTTGTATATATGGTTTTTAAAGCACTTTTGGATGCTGGAGGATTAAACACACTATAAGAATGTCTAGATTGCAATAATAATATCATAGCTTATCCTTGCAATGTTAAGTACTCCAACATACGGGATTTTCAATATAATCTAGGCAAACAAATCTTTAAGCTATCTTTCTTGTTAAATAAAAATGACACAAATTTAAATTAATAACTGATATAGCAATAAAACTGCTAAAAGATAGGATTCATTGTGCATTAAGCCCTAGATTCTTTATTTAGGCTAGAAGTGATTATGTGATAATAGGATAAATGCTTTGCTAAAAAACTAAAATACTCTGTATATCATCAAGGCATATTACATTTATAAGGCATTAATTTACCTCATTACACAATAAATTTTTTCTTTTTAAGTGAAATCTCAAGGAGAAATCAATTTGCTGAATGGAACTTGAGATATGTTAACCTTGGATAAGAATCAGCATTTGGCATAAGTTCCATGTCATCCAAATGGCTTTCTCTTGACCTTTAAAAAGAGGAAAAGATTCTAGAGACATCCTAACACATCTTGGAAAAAATTCAAGCATTCTGTTCTACTCATTCAATATTTTTTCATTGGAAGAATCATGCCTGATTCCTATCACCTACAGGCAATTGATTAATCATCAGTTTGAACACAGGTGCTGCTATAGGTCAAAATAGTTTATCATTATATGGACAAAACATAAGAGAGTGAATAGTTACAATTTAGTAATGATTTTACAAAGTTATTGATTAAAGAAACAAACAAACAAAAAACCTATGGTACTGTTTGGGTCAACATATTCCACCTTTTTATTGTTTGACTACTAAAGATACATCTGGTTCCACTGTAATTGTTTAGATGACATTGGAAGTAACCAGAAGTACAATATACTTAGTAGTTCAAGCCAAAAGCCAAGAGTTAACCCATCTTTCTCTTTCTTTCCCACTCTCTCCACATTCAACCCATTGCTCCATCCTGCCAGTTCAAGTATCCAACTGTATCTCAAACCCATGCATTTCTCTCTATTTTTAACAAAATCTTAGTATAAACCATCATCATCTGCTGTCTGATCTGTGCAATTGCTTCCTGATTGGGATTCCAGCTTTCTCTCTTACCCTTTGATAGTCTATTTTTCCCCTAGCAGCCAGACAAATATTTAAAAAATGTAAATCAAGTAATATCACCCTACCGATGAAGCTTCCAGTGACATTCTACTACATTAGAATAAAATCCACATCATTCTCTGAGTCAAGTCTACTTCTGCATTCTCTTTTCACACCATTCTCCCCCCTTTTTACTATGATCTATCCAAGTTGGCCTTCAGATACTCCAAAGGCCCTGCCAATTTAGGGTGCTATACATGCTCTTCATTTTGACGGAATACATTTCTCTGAAAGTCTTGCAAGGCTGGCTCTATTATCAACGAAATCTCCCTTTCCATGTTTTCTTCTCAGAAAGGTCTTTTCTGACCACTACATGTGATGTGATCATTTCCAGTTAGTTTTATTCCCTTATTTCCTTTGTATCACTTACCACAAGGAAATATCTTGTGCCTTGGTTGGTTGGTTTGTGGTCTATTTCCCTGGACCAGAGGCTCCATGAGAATGATGATTGGGTTTGCCTTGTCACTATGGTATCCCCAGAGCTAGCACTGTGCCTGCCACTCAGTAGGCCTTCAATAAATACTTTTTGGATATACTCACTGACTAAACTATGTAGATTATGACAGGCATGGTGCTGGCTGATGAAAGGGCTTTCTGGCCTGTCCAAAACAAAAATATGAAAGGACAAATGTTCAAACGATTTGCATCATCTTAACAAGCTCTCATCAAAGACTTCTTTTAAACAAGCAAATTCATTTAGAAATGATTGGTTTGTTAAGCCCTTTGAACCATCTCTGGAGGCTTATGATTGACTGATGACATTTCATGCACCTTTAGAGAGGTGTTCTTAATGTTACTACATTCTCTTGTGAACTATTTCAGCAATATGTGTTACTATTTGCCATTTTTATTTTCACTCCATAAAGTACATAAATCAAAAAGGATGTTGCTATCACAGATGATAGGCATTTTATCAATTCTTGCTGCCAGCATTAAAAATAATGTTTGGACTGTTCCCCCAAGAGATATTTAATTCTCTTGGTAAATTAATGGCTGGCCTTGGCCTCTGACAGAATAAATAAAACTCCTCTTAATCTATGCAATTAAGGAAATGGGCTCCTCTATGTGCTTGCTTCCGGATGCTAACAACACACGCAGTACATTGCCAGAAACATACATTACTGGATTACTTACAGCCAAATTCACTCAATTTTCCTTAAAATGTTTAAATAAAGCTAATGCAAAATTTAAAGTTCACACTGGGAAGGTGGTGGAGGACAGGTATTACCCCAAGAAAGATGACAGGAAGAAAATGAGAAAGCAAAACACAAAGAACAAACACATCTCAGTTTAAGATCTCCAAGAGGATTAAGTAGGAGAAAACATATTTTGAATCAATATGCATGTTTCAATTTTTCTTAGTTAGAAATCCCTTTGAGGTACTGCTTTATCTAGACTTCTGTCAGCATTTTCTCCTGTCCCTTTCTTTATTTTTCTATTACTTCATCTGGGACATTCTTCCAAAGGTCAGCCTCCTCTCCAGAATAATCCACAGAATTTTTTAAATGTCACAGATCAATGATTGGGGGTGGTGAGGGGAGGAAGAGCAAGTATATAGGTGCACATGGGCCTTGTTGGCTCAGCAGGGGAATGGGAGAAATGGAAAGACGAGCCCAAGGAGCTGGGGAGAAGTGAAAAGGTTGGAATCTAGAGAGGGTGACTTCTGGGGCCACAGGAAGCCACAGCCTGACCTGGAGCCATATGGAACATGTCCTTTATCCTTTATGCCTCCTTCATAATGGAGGCTGGTGAGGTGCAGTTCTCACTTAGGGAAAAGACAGGGCCAGAGTACAAGGCAGGAGACCCAGTGGACACAGAGGGAGAGAACAGACCTGGAGATTTTCTAGCAAGGCACATTCAGACTGTGCTGACTTTTATGGCACACCCTGGGCCTTCAAGAAGTTAGGGTGCTCAAAAGAAAATTAGGAAGCAGCCTAAAAGGAGTATTCTATAATTGTTGCTCCTTCTCCCTTGGCCCCTATTCTGCACAACACACAGAATTTGTTTGGTTGTTTTCTAGAATTTCTATTCTCAAGAATCCTTTAAGTATCTTTGTGCTATTAATATTTATCTGATACATTTATCTTCCTGCTCCAGTTGCCACAGCCCCTCTGGCTTCTCCTCCCAAATTGCTCTCCATCTATACTGTTGGGTGAATGACCCGTAAGCTAGCATTACCTCTTTTAGGAGTTGGTGTATTAACTATCATCAGACTTTCAAAAAGATGAGGCAAAGTGAAAATCTAATGCAAAACAGTAATGCAGTCTAGAGCAGACGTTTTCAAAAGATTCATGTTTAGCCAACATGAACCCCAAGTCCATAAAAAAAAAAGCATGTGAGAAATGTCCATTTATTTTCTTCAAATCAAATTATATAAAGTCTCCATCGTTGTCAGGAGGTGGTATAGTGAATCTTAGACATTCCTGCTCCTCACCCCATTGTCTGACCTGACTCCTGATCAACTCAAACCAGAAAAGGGGACGGTTAAGTCATGTCCAGAAAACAGGATTGTGGTCACGAGTCACAGATGTCTTCCTTTTCCAGGTCTGGTGGCAGGTGAATCTGCCACTTCTTAGCCACACATGAGGCTGGGAAATCATTGCTAAGTTCCAGTTGTGCTCCTGCCACTCCTCGGGGCACAACAATGGAGCAATGCTGGCAGAACACTGCTCTGGACCTCTCAGGGAGGAATCTCTACCTCTGTTCTCTTTTCTTTTCAGAATCATTCCCTGTCAGCCTCTCATCGTCCTCAAAATTCCCGACCAAAACCTCACCAATAAGTAAATTTCTGTTCACTTTTTGTTAATACCAAAGACATGAGACCATGTTCCTCATGCAGAAACACTAAGGTCCCAGGTAAACCCTGGGTCACCACACAAATGGGTATCTCTTAACAACCAACTCTATGTGACTACGGGAATAGGTGAGGAGGGCCTTGTTGCCAGTGCAGGCTGGCTGCTCTCCTCCAGGGAACGACAGCCTCCTCCAGTCATCTGCTGGGACCCAGCTGCCCCTCCAGGGATATGGGAGAGCCGTCAGAACGCCTTAGCCAGAGCCCAACATAGGAGTGCCATGAGCCACTGCAAAGGACCCAAGATTTCCTGCTATTTTGTAACCTAACTTAGGCTAATTTTTCGTTAGACTTAAATGTTCTACTCCAATTTTTCTGACAGTCAGCAGAGCAGCCCCACTTTTGTGTTATGTAAACCTACCGGCCACCCTCCCAACAACACATGCACACTGATGTACCCAAAGCTGTAGGCTATAGGATATGTAAATGACCTCCTGATACATTATACACATACGCATATATAACCACGTAGCTGGCTGTTCTACGGGATGGGCCGTGATGCTTGCCGCTTAAGACACCAATTATTTTTTTCCCTGTAAGTGATTTTGGAATATGTGACACTGACTTGACTTTTCCTAACTAAAAGTAGATTCTCTTTCATCTCATTCTTAATAGAGAATAAAACTATTTCCTGGAGAATCTCATTTGTTTCACTAAAAAGTCACCCTCACATTCTCATATCCTCTTAATCTGTGTGTGAAGGACTCTCCCAGTCTGTCTACACTCTGGGAACCCAGCACTGTACCCCTCTCTTGAAAGAGAGAGGACCCCTTGCAATCCGTTTGGAAAATGACCTCACTGGGAACAGGTAAGCATGAATCAGTCTGCAAGAATCTATAAAACTGTCATTTATTTGGGGTTCCAGTTGGATATTGCAGCCCTTCAGAGAGCTGGTGAGGACGGTGGGAGGTTTGGGAAGGCCTCTTTGCCCCTTTCACTGCCTCAGGGTGTGGACTAGTTCAAGATGATCAACCCCTGGCACTGCTCAGATTAATAAGCCCATGGGATATTTTAGAAAAGTATATGTCTCTTTTTTGGTGTTATCCTAGTCTGATTTATGCCTAAATTCAGGGGAAATTTATGCCTAAATTCAGAAGGAAAGGCGAAGGAGAACAATTTGTCCTGTCCCACTGAGCTTTGTTTTAAACCCAACAAATACATACTAAGCACCTATGACGGTGGGTGAGACAGGAGGACAGAATATAAACAAACAAAAATTGTGTACCAGGTGGTGATGAGGGCTGTGAGGTGAAGGGGAAGCCACGTGTGAGTCAGGCTTCCCATCTGAGACACACTGGGCAGGGGAGGCCTCATAACGACGGTGTCCTTTCAGCAAAGACATGAAGGAGGCGAGGAAGAACCACAAGGCGAGTTGGACTAAGAGAACCACAAGCCACAGGCCTCTCACCCTGGGGTGGGACTCCTTCCCCCGGGGGCCATTTGCAATTGTATGGACGTGTGTTAGGTTGTTAGAATGACTGCCAGGTAAGGGAGATGAGGGGAAGAGGCACTACTGCTGGTAATTAAGTGACAGAACCAAAGAAGCTCAAGGTCGTGCTATACACGGGACAGCCACAGACAATAAAGAACTGAAGAATTGACCAACAACAACAATAGAAAAAAGCAATGCCAGGTGCATCCCATCCCTGTGGACAAACAGGAAGTAGAAAGAGCCCAAGTGCAAAAGTCTTGAGGCAGTAATACTCCCACACACCTCCGTGGGTACTTTTACTTAACCCAAAGCAGGAATGTTGCAGTCCCCACTTCTCGTCTTCCCCCAGCCCACCGCGGCACTACGGCTCGGATGCAGTTTATGCTGTGTGTCTGCCCCTTGGTGACCTGTGCATTTTATCCCAGCACCTGGAGGAGAGCAGCACTCCGCAGCACCGTGATGAGAGTGTACGTGGTTGTCTTTCAGACCTGAAGGTGAATTTGCTGGTGGCGACTGATATCTGCAAGGCTGGAAAGCCCAGCAGAAGACCAAAGGTCCTGCCCACTCTGTGCACGGGCACACACTGCTCTTTGCCTGGAGAGCTATTTCCTTAAAAGAAATACATGAAGCTCTGCAACATCAGATACTCCCAAGGATTTCACTCGCTTTGCTGGGAACTCTGGAAAGAATTAACTAACACTTTTCACAGGTAACTTAGACACAAATTGATCCATTTATGGGTTGTATTTATGGAGAAATGTGATGCATTTTGCATTTTCCCTCCACCTACAAATGTTCATAATTTTTTTGAAAATGAATATCTGGCATAGTTGCTATACACCTCAGATACCCTCTATAAATTTCTTCCTTCTCATTTTAGTATAAGCTTCTAAAGTAGGAGGATAAAAATATTAAGTTATACTTTGATAAATTTAACTTTTTTAAACACTAAACTTCCTTGTGGCTTAAAAATTCCTTTAATATAAACCTCCTATATGTTTGAGCCACTGATCCACTGAAATCTCACATGCTTGTTAATAATCTTGTTTTACCACCTTTGAAGAAAAACAGTATAACCAGATAAGCATTATATCTTTATTCTACATTTTATTTTGTTTTATTGAACAGGATCCTGGAAGAGGCATCAAAAAAAAAAAAAAAATTAGCCTCCAACTAAGGTTCAGAGCTTGTTACCTTGCAAGGCCCTCTAGTTAGCAAGCCATGCTATAATCTAACTCTAGCAACAGGTTGTGTGGAATAGAATAATTGGCTGGATCAATGCTCCTTACCAAGATGTGATAGTTTGTTGGAAATCAGGAAGCAAGGCCAGAGCGAAGGCATGAGTTGAAGTAGAACCTTGATAGCTTATCTCTAATTCAGTCAAGATATTTTCTTTTTCTTTCTTTCTTTTTTTTTTTTTTTGGTAATTCTTTAGTAAATAGCACTCTTGCAGAACTGGTTTATCGGAACTGTACCCCCCCTAATTTCTTTCCTTCAGTCCTGAAGGACATAATAATACATCTTCCGTAGCATTGAAGAAGGGACAGCCCTGCCTTTGCTCTCTGTACATTTAACCTAAGCTGAACTTATGATCAGTTCCTGGGAGGGAATATTTAATACTCACTGATAGCCTGGTCAGCAACTGTTCTAGGCACATTTCATCAGATCCTTAAAAAACACCTGTAACTGTGCCGATGAATGATTTGGGTCACTTTGGACCTGGAAATATAAACTATGCCCTAATGTTTCCTCCTCATATTGATTATGGTCATGTGGACATGGTTAGAGGAGCAAAACACTTTCAAGAATTTAAACTTTCCTATGAGAGGGAAAGGAGAAAATTAATGTTCCATTTGGTGAAGAACCTTTTTCTTTTACCAGTGGGCTTTCATTCATCCCTGGGATGAGGTCATCAGTGGGTTGCACTGGGATGAGGAAATGCACAGCACAAAGTACCTCTTTCCACGGGGCTGTGTCCCATCCAGCTTATGGCATGTTTCCAGATCCCAGGAGATCTCCGGTATTACCACGGGAAAACTGCTAAGATCTAACACTGTCATTACCCTAAACACTGAGGGAAAACAATTTCAATGAGGTCAAAAGTTCTTGAATAACACCCCGTAATTATCTCAGCTTTTGAAGTTCCATTACACTTAACTCATACAATTATGATGGTGCTCGTTTCATTTTTGGTACCTATACTAAGGTCATTTTTATGCCTGATCTTCTGAAATGGATCATACATCTCTTGAGTATTTTATCATGTTTTTCCATGACACCTGCAGTAGGAGGAAACTACTATAGATAACCATGATATATGGATTAAATAAATGAATTTAAAACTGGTCATGTACCCACACAGCACTGTTACTATTTCCAGAATTGTGAAGGATGATCATTACTAATAATTCAAGCTAGAGGACTTGCAGGTAGAATAGCTTGCTTTGGTAAATATACTTTGTTGAGCGATCAGGTTTTAAGTGAAATGCAATACAAAATATTTTCATAAACAAGGAACCTTTTTCCCCAAAGGGTCACAGAAATTCAAAAACATTATTCATCATCAAAATAAATGTGTCTATCTTTCTAGCTAGAATGTGGATCTCATTAGGGCAGGTATCATACCTCCTCTAGATAGAAATTAAATACATCTATAATGGTTTTATGCCAGCACTTTACCTGTGGTAAGTACCCAAAAAATGTTGAATTTATTTTTTTAGAAATTTCTCATATTTTGGCCCTAAATTATATGAAAAATTTATTTAATTCTCTTCTTCTCTCACCAGAATAAATACAGACGTTGGGGCCCAGTGCATGGCCTCTAAAGGGGTAATGCAACTGGGTTATTCACGTGTGACTTGCCACCTGTGTAGAGACAAAATGACCAATGGCTTGTGACCTTGATAAAATCTTCTTGCCTCATCCCTAGTCCTAGGGTCTGAGTGGTGTGGCCTATGCCAGCTTACCCATGAGACCAGCTGGAGCATGATGGCAAATCGGCAATGAATCCGTTGAGTATGGCAAGGCCAGGGCTAAGATAATCAGCCTCATAGTGTAGACAGCCCCTGATGAGAAGATAAGATGATTCTAATTACTCTGTCTGTGATCTGAGGCCTGGCCTGACTGGATCTGACCAAATAGGCTTGATCTGACCACAGAGACAGGGACCTAGCGTCAGGAGTCTCTGGACACCAAAGACAATTCTGTTGGAATTGCAGAGATAAGCAGATGTCCATTTGTGCTGGAATAGGGCCTTGATCTGGGGTCTGGGGTCTGGGGTCCACGATGCCATACACAGATTTTAGGAGGGAGATTGCTAATAACAGCTAACACTAACCACATGTTATTTGGCATTCAGATTAGTGAAAAGTTGAGCATGTGGCCTTGGCCCCCAAAACGAAGATTAGTATGTGATGCTGCAGTTCAATGACATCAAGTGATAGAGAAATGACTCTTAATAACATTGTAAGTTAGACTGTGATTGGTTCAAGGACTGGGCTAGGCTGAGAATGTAGGTCTCAGTGCTTAAGTATAGGTAGTGCTTAAGTGTAGTAGTGCTTAAGTACAAGAAAAGCCTGCCCACTCAGTCCTAGGTCTCTAAACCCTGATCATATCTCAATTCCTAGTGTTTAATTTCAGCATTGCTCTTACACCCTTAACCAATTCTTGACTGGCCCTCAGTATGCTACTTCTAGATCACCCTGCCTATGAGAAAAGGTGTCTTGTAGCAGTTAGCTTCTCAGCGAACTCCTAGTTTACTAAGGGGTCTTGTCCACTGAATACCAATAGGTCAGTCTTGTCAGAGATATGGTCATTTCATTACACATGCAAGAAATTGACACACAGAAATGATATGTGACTTGTCACAGAAAAATTAGTTCCAGAGCCAGCAATACACTAAGGCCTCTAATACTCTCTATCTATCATACAACCTTGCTTTTTTTTTCCATTTCCGACCTGATCTTTTGTTTTACCATGTTTGAAAAACTAACACTTATTCTAAACCAGGTCCTCTCATTTCTTTATTTGTTGATTCTAAGCCAAAACACTATCTGTAGCCAGCTTCAGGTTAAGTTTCTCCTGTAAAAAAGTAAAAGAAGTAATCACAATATTGGGATTTTTAATGAAAGAATCACCAAGACAACCTAATTAAAAAAGGTCAATTAAACATAGCACTAAACCATCTGAAGTACAAAGAGCAATTTTCTATTTGGAAATTCAGCATACAGCAATTACCTGGTTAATTTGACATGACACCAAAATACAGATTTCCAAAGCACAACCCTGTGTTTTAGACTTTCAAGGACTGTAGTTACTTTGCACTGATTTTCACAAGCATTCATTTGTCCACTGGAATTTCTTTCATAGGTTGCTTTGGAAACCACATAGTTGAGTGAGATTCAGAAATCAGTTTCAGTCTGCCTCCATCCTGTTGTTGTTTTTCCAAGCCCATCTTCTGGTTAACTCTTGATTTAGTATCCAGCTGGGAAGACATTTAACTAATGTCCTTCTGAAGAAAGCAGCCAAGTAAAATCATTCTCAATGAATCTAGAAAACTTAAATTTCCTAATGAAGTGGTTCTCAAAATTGAGTGTTAAAAAATCACCTGGAGATGTGACAAAAATATTAATTCCCATGCTTTCCAGAAATGCACTTGGTGAAATGTGAGGTCCAAGAATCGACATTTTAATAAGCATGCACTAGTGACTTTTTTGTGTTCCACAGACTATCTTTGGAAATATTCATCCCTTATGAAACTAATGATGTATTAAGCACCCTCCAAACCCTCTCCTAGTCCCTACCTGTCCCAATTACAATATTAGTCTAAATTTGATGGTCCCATGTAATGGAGATCCCCGGGACCAAAAGCCTCTTTGGTTGTACTTACTACTTTGTGATTTATCTTACAGAGTTAAATAAAAACTACAACATTTTAAAACTATATCACCTTAAGTTTATTCCTCCCTACCCAGGCAAAAGTCCAGAGCCTATATATTTGAAACCTAATCTCCTTAATCATGTGCTTCTCTTGACTTAAGGTTTTTATTTACTACTTTTCTGTGTCCCTGCAGAATTGATTACCGGGTGAACCATTTCTGGCTGTCTCCGAAAGTTGATTTCTGTGTGCTCTATAGAGTCGGACAGGCCCTCCAGGAGTTTCAGGGATATTATGCAGGTGGCTGCATAACAGTTAGAGTTAACAGGGATGTGAGAGAAAGTCCCATGGGGAACAGAGTTTTTCTTTTTTCAAAAACAGAGGATCGATGTAAACAGAACATTAGCAAAGCTTCTATTGTTCAGCAAGATTTCATTTAAAAAAAAAAAAAGAGCAGCTTTTTAGGTTGAGGCTTTCTGCCTTTTGAACATGTAACAGAGATATATGAAAAATAAACCGATTCATTTTCAGAGCCCAGCAAAAGTCAATACGATGAATTGAATAAATGCTACCCCAAGGAGTGCTTTTCAGCCTGCTGCTCTTTTCTCGTTCTGATGAAAATGCCTGCCCTCAGAGCAGGGCCTGGGTCAACCTGCACAAACTGGCAGCAACTCCAGGCCCGTCTCCTGAGCAGAGTCAGTCCTGACTTAGTGTGTTTGAAACCCAGGTCCATTGTGATGCCCATGTAACCCCTGCAACTGGGTCACGCATAGCTCTGCTTTCAACTCCGACGGCAACAAGTTCTGGGGTGGCTCAGCACCTAGTGTCGGTCCATGGTGGTCTGGGACCCCCTAAGTTATATTTCAAGGCATATTTCATTATTTCATGGTTCCAAGGGGATTGCTTTTTTTTTTCTTAAGAGACAGGATCTTTCTCTGTCACCCAGGCTACTATAGTGCTGGAGTACAGTGGCACAATCCTAGCTCACTGCAGCCTCACACTCTTGGGCTCAAGCGATCCTCCCACCTGAGTAGCTGGGACTGTGAGCACACACCACCACGCCTGGCTGATATTTTTTTCATTGTTTTAGAGATGAGGTCACACTATATTTCCCAGGCTGGTCTCGAACTCCTGGCCTCAAGTGATCCTGCCACCTCAGCCTCCCCAGCAGCTGAGATTACAGACTTGAGCCATCCACATGAGAATTACTTTGCTACCAAAATAAACCACAAGTCCAAAAAGCCCCTGGAATCACCCTTTTTTCCAGGAATCCCCAAACTCCTTGGCTCTCTGAGTAACCACAACAGAGTCTTCTTGAGCTCAGAGTAGTTTTAGGATTGTAAAGACCCCAAGATCTCCACTTCCATGCTAACGTGCCCCTGACCGACATAGGCCAGTTGTACCTGTAAACTGTTCACATGTCATTTTACCTACCCATCACCAAAAATCATAGACCTATGAGACTTTGAAGAAGATAAAATTCAAGAATAATCCATTGCTTCTCAAACTGGATAGTACATAGCTCCAGGATTACCTACTGGTTTACCAGAGATGTATGTACGTTCACAGAATACAAGTATAGCACAACATAAAATTTGCTTGAAAAATTATGAGGCAAATGTATACCTTTATATTAATACCCAAAATTTGACTGAATTTTGCCACATGGAAATAAGATTCCAAATAAAATTCTTGCTTGCATTGGCCTCTCAGGGCTCTGCCTCTTAAATATCTTGGGGAATATATTCATTCTCTTCCATCATTCAGGATATGTGTTTGGAAAACTTGGGAAGCACTATACTGACTTCCTAATTTTGCAGAAGAGAGAAACTGAGGCCCTGATTTGTTCAACATCAACAATGAGCCAATGTCAGAAGTAACTATAATTCCTCTGCATGGTCCCACTTTTGCTCTTACTTGTTCATTCTGCCCTGTTACACCATAAACCCCATGAAGGTCAACTCTTCAGATTCTGTTAAGGCTTAAAATGCAAATAATCCTAATAAAGATGTAAGATATTGATATATTTTATACAGATATAGATAATTGTAATGCCTTGTTATTTTCTTGAGTATTTTCATAGGAAAAATGAGAAGTAGAATATGATGGCGTTCTGGGAGTGAACATAATCGTGTTCTTAAGTGTGTGCGTATGTGTATGCTGCATACATGTATGTATAAAGGTAAGTGGTCTAGGTTTCTGAGTTTCGCAGTAGAAATGCAACAGAATGAGATAAATACAGCACAAAATCGGGACCGACCCAAAGCACCGAATGCACATTTCCCTATGTTGCAATTCTGCACAATATTATAGTAGTTGTTATAACCCAAGTGTTGCATACCTAACCTTGGCCTTATCCTTGGAAAAATCATGCCTTCTTGAGTGTTTCCATCACTCATGTGAAAATACAGCTAAACATCTTTCCACTTGCAGCTGCTGAAGTAATGGATTATGCCTTTGAACTTGCCAGTAAACTTCACGGTCCTGGTATAAATATCAAACTTGTCAAACTTGCCTTCCAAGGAAGCCCTATAATGAAAGGCTTATCTGTTTGGGGGGTAAGTTAATGCCTCGACTTTGCCTCAAAGCCAGATCCTGAGAAAATTTAGGTTGTAGAGAAGTTCCTGCCAGCTATCGGGGTCATCTGTGGCCAGGCCCAGAGGCTGGTTTCACTCAAGTTCGGACCCAGCCACTCTCCCCGGCTTCCACAAAGCCTGGCGCTCTCCCCATGAACTCTACACCTTCCACTGCCTTCCCTTTCCCTTTGAATCAGCACATCAGAGCATCAAAGGGGTCCACACACAACAGCTACCATGGAAAGAAGTCAGCGGGAGTATGATGGGATTTCACCAGGGACCCGAGAGGTGCCTAGTGCTGCGAGGTGAGCAGTTGAACAAACAAGGTTCAGCCTGCTCATTACCAGGCCTCAGGTGGCAGTCTGCGGGGGCCAGGGCAGCTTCTCGGAATACGGACTGTAAGGGAAGAGCTGACAGTTTTCTTCTTCCTGGAAATACAGATAAAGAGAGAGAAAACCCTGAAACAAAATATCTGCAATCTAATAACCACAGAACCACCTTTTAGCATCAAATTTCAGAGGGTGAAAGAGTATTTTTTTTAAAGAGGAGTTAGAATTAAAATAATATTATTAAAAGGAAGAAGAGTGGCTTTAGAGTAATCGCCTCACAGATCCACTCCTTGCAAATGTTTATGTCTAAACCACGTTTTCATGATGAAAACGCGCTTCATGGCCAGACAGACCCTTGAATTCTTAGCAATCCCACTCCGTGCTGCCCACTTGGGCCACATCAAGAGTCCTCTACGGGAAGAGCAGGGTCTTTTGTTTTCTCCTTAAGTAGTTGAGGAATGATTTTCTAATGAGAACCTTCTGGCCTTCTTCAGACAAGAAACATTGTGATCTCAAGTTTCCACCGTCCGCCCCAGAGAAGGGCTGCGGGTTTTCATGTGCTCCGTGGCACCGGACAGAGGGGAAACTCGGGGAACAGCTGCCGACCCTCAGACCAGCTCTCTGAGCAAATGTTTCTACCTGGCCCCGATCATAAACTTGCCAGACCTGTTGTTCCTTTTTCTTGTTTCGTCTTTTTGTTTTTTAACCACTTCTAGATCTGTGGCCAGCTGTATTGTAGTTAAATTTCAAAATACTCATTTGGCAGCTTTGTACCGTGGTACTATAATGTTTATAAAGCCCACAGTGCTAGTTTGAAAGCGACATGCACAGATATGCACTTTAAAGGGGGCATAAAATGAACAATATGCATTACCAAATGCAATACCCGCTATTAACCACGTTCGTATGAGTTTTGTATTCGCGCCAATAAACCAGTAGTGCCAGATGTAAAATTAGCCTGTAAAACTTTCTCTCCACTTTACCATCCACTGTTACTACTCTCAAATACCAATGTACAAAGGTGGCATCTTTCTTTAAAAAAAAAAAAAAGAGGTTAAAAAAAGGTGTATAATACATACCACATGTAGCACACATATATCTGTTATATACCACACATGTTAATATATATACACACAATATACTGCACTATATATGATGTGTGTATATGTATGTATGCACACACACACACATATATATTATACATAAAGTACTTACAATCATTTCTGTTATTGAGGAAATTGGATGAGGCACTTTCATTCCCTATTTGACTTACCTTATGTCAGATATTAAAGGGATTTTAAAAAACGCTGTGTCTGAAAATCATTCCCCTGATTTGTCCCAACATTACGCTCTTGAAAGAGAACTAATTTTGCAAAGGACATCTGAGGTGTTTGCCCAGCCAGACACATTACCCATCCTTTTGATAAAAGCATCACAATTTCCCTTGGGGAGCCCAGCTGCAGCTCATGTTTTGGACTCATCTCCTCCTCTGTAACTCCGGGCCTGGATGAGCACGTCAGCTGGTGCCCACTGCCTGCAGGTACTGGGCAGGGATGGACATGTGAGCCAAACCAAGGCCATGAGATGTGGCACAGACTTCTATTAGCACCTATGGGAAGAGAAGGCATCGGCTTCATTAGACTTGAAGCGGTGAGGATGCTTGCCTGTTGCTGATGAGGGACATCTGCCGAGTCGAAGCCACCCAAGAATGGGGCAGATTCAGATGAAAGCAAAGTTAAAGAAAGGAGAGAAGCCAATCCCTGAGGGCATTAGTTGAGCAGCTGGCTCCAACTGTACCTGAAGCCAGTGCTTCCTTGGTCTTTCAGGTTGATAATAAGTTGATAAATCCTTTCTATCTAAGCCATTTTGAGTTAGAGGTTCTATCTCTTGCAGCTGAAAAGTGTAGTGACTAATACATAAACTTAATGGGTTTTAGTTAATTTTCTCACAATAATCTATGAGTTAAATATTATTATCTTTATTTAACAGATTAAATGTCTAAGACTCAGAGGAAAAAATTAAGTTAAGTCACTTGCCCACGACCACACAATTAGTAAGACATAGAAGTGAGATCTTTCTAACTCCAAAACCTAGGTTTTTAATACATATAAACCTAAGGTTTTAGGTGTGTCTTTAAATGTGAATATATTTGGAAGGAGAAAGAATTTAAGCGAGTTATAAATAATTTAAATCTCAATTAAATGAAAGTGTACTTTTAGTTCAAAAATGAGCTTCAAAGGAGGGAGAATCTGAAAGAAGACCAGAGGCATGTCTGTGCTGATAAGAAACACTTGGGGCAAGCATCTAGTATGAGCTGACATTCATTGAGGGCACATGTATGAACTGACTTAATCCCTCCCCCAAACCCCATGAGATGGATATTATTACTATCCTTGCTGTATAGATGATTTAACCAAGGCACACACGGGTGTAAAAACCTGGCAAAGTTACAGAGTTTCTAGGTGTAAGCAGCCTTCCACATCTGATTTTCACTTTAATGTCCATGGAAAAAGAGGAGACGTGAGTTGTTAAACAGAATGTGTTACCTGTGCTAACAAATACCTGTTAATTGCTTTGGCAGAAACATTCCTCTAGAATCTTACAGTCATTAGAATATAGTTTGATAAAATCTATGATCAAACAAATGACTTCACCTTTGAGACTTGTCTTTAAGAAAAACTTGCTAGAAGAAGGATATTGAATGTTCTCAACACAAAGAAATAATAAATGTTTGAGATCATGGATATGCTAATTACACTGATCCCGTCATTATATATGTGTATCAAAGCATCACTATGTATCCCATAAATATGTACAACTATTATTTGTCAATTAAAAATTAAATTAATTTAAATTTAAAAAAGAAAAACTTGCTGTTGTATAAAAATGTCTTACAAACTATTATTTTCCACTGAGATATCTAGATGGGTAGAAATTATTATCACAATAACTCTCATCACTAAGAAGTTTATTTAGCAGATTCTCAAGTCTTAGCATTTTTATGTTTTAAGAAAGAAAGGAGGAAAAATACCAAAGACCCTTCTTGCAACCGGACTTCCAGAGATGTTACTGGAAGTTGTTTGATAATTACAGACACAGTGCTACAGGATCAGGGATAATCAATAGAGTTTTCAATAGTTATTTAACATGACATTTGAGAATTTAGGTAAGTTCTGAAAATATAAGAGGCAAAAATAAAGTACGAAAAGGTGTATTCATAGGTGACATATCTGCACTAGTGATCTCCAAACCTTCAGAGGGCTCATTGATAAGGGAAGGGGTAAAGGTCACCTAAAATACTTCCCTTGAAGCAATGTGGATTTGACTGGTCCTGTTTGCAGTCCATTTTCAATGGTCTATGGCTTTTAGACAGCTATGAAAAGAGCTTTGTCTAAAGTAAGTCTTTAGACAGTCCTATATGACCTTACCCTAATTTCTCAGAGACATTGAGTGACTTTTCCTTTGTGGGGAAGGTCAGGCAGAGAATATCTTAAAAGAGGATAAAAGAGATGCTGAAGAAATGAAGGGAATATAATTGCTTTCAAAATCTTGCCATGAAGCTACCTCCATGTGCTAAGAATAATTTCACATTATAGATGCCTGCTACTTTCAGGTCTTTTATGTAAAAATAGTAACTTGGAAGGAGCTTATATAATGGTCATTTTAACCAGCTGTAGCAGGGTCCTTCATATCATCAGGGCCCAGGCCCCTGACCATGACTTCCCTGGACATAACCAAGAAACAGACTAGTCCAATCCACTGGCTTGTGAAAATGCTTATAAATGCATTTTTTATGGACCCTGGTGCTTACGAGAGTGTTTAGGCTGGACATGGAGAAATATTGGCTAACACTTTTAAGAATACCCTGTTTAATTATTCTGTCTTAGGGTAGAGTCAGTCTCCCAAAATAGAAATCACTACTTGAGAAATGGAAGTAGAATTGTCTAGAAGTCTCTTCCAAAAATTTATAATAACAATCCAGGGTTCCATACTGTTGTTTTTGTCCTAAAAGATCTTCTAAATATTAGGGAATACACTTCAAAGTTCAAAGTTATTTCCCCAATCCATTATGAATGACCATGTTAAAAAAAAGAAAAGAAAAGAAAAGAAAAGAAGCAAAGCTGTAGGTAATTGACTACAAATAAAAATATTGTTCTGTAAAATAGTTCACTTATATAGGCCTTAGTATATCTAAAATATAATTTTATTCTTAGAAAAATAATTGTATGCCACTTACTATGCCTTACTATAATATGGAAAGTGGATTTCAAATGTTACCTGATAAGTCAAATTTAATTGTTGTTTTTAATTTTCCTCCAACTAGAAGTACTCACTACCTGTATGGGAAAAACTATCTTCCTGCTATCAAATTTTAGTGTTTGGTAGAAACACTAAAATAAATACTGTTTTTCACAAACTATAATATAGGATGAAACTCAGAAACAATGAGGGAAAAGTGACCATAACTACCCTGCACTATATCTATATAAGTTTTCACATTATTCATATTTTGGTTCTCCTTCATTTGTGTGGCTAATGGAGAACTGACTATAATTGTATTTAATTTAGTGATACTGAATTCAATCTTCAGTTTTAGGTCATTAGCTGACTATTACCTGTTGGCATTATAAATGCTCTCTACTGTCATAATGGGTTTTCTTAGATTCTCTGGAAGCCTGCATTTTTTAAATTTGACTTTAAGAATTTGCCTAATATCCTTGGAAAATAAAGATTAATAAAACTCTGCCCTACATAAGATAAATTAAGAATAATTATATTCATTTTAATAATTCGCCTTTGTGATAGCCTTCCACAAAAGAAACCAAAGGTACTTAGATTTGATTACTAATAGGTATCTCTAATATATGGCAGATAATAAAAAGTGATTTACTTTACAAAAAAACCCAACACATTAATATAAAACGATTCTGGAATATCAAAGTAAATAATGTGACAAAAGAACAATTTCCTTGAGATATTTCTTGTGAACTATATTTTGGTTGGGTTTTTTTCTTTGCTTTTCTTTTTAATATTTCTTCATTCATACTATAATTTTTAATTCTAAAATGAATCATCTATATAATAACAGTTTTTCTGGAAAAATTTAAAAACCTTATATTAAATATCTACTTTTTAATTTACTAATTATAAAATAAACATCTGTCTCTATAATTATACAACCTATTTTCTTCTGTATTACAAAATTTGAGTCTAATCATTTTCATATTCAAAATATTAATATTTGTTGAAGCATTGTGGCCTTTGTCATTGTGTACAGTTACAAAATAACTCCTTTTTCCCTTAATCTGTGTTCTCCATCTTCGTGTTTTTAGTACTTTTAAGATTAACACTATACTTTCAAGATATATGAAAAATACTAAGATATATAGTCTGAATTTTTATTTGGTAAACTGGATTATAGTTTTCCATTTTTTGTTATCAATCAATTACCTATTTTTAGAAGTCATACAAGGTCTTAAAAGTCAGCCAGAAGATATTGACAGATGTTCAGCTCCTTGAAGCTTTCAGAATTCAAGAACAGATTATATTAAGTTCACCTAGCTTTGAACATTCTATGATCTTTTCCAAGAGCTGTAGCAATATCTACCATCTTTAATTTCAGGTAACCTGCTGTATACAGAACGCATTTTCTTTTTGATTCTACATTGTATCATAATTTTTAAAAGAGACATTACTTGAAAAATTGAATTTTAATCTTTGGTGAAAATTCTACTGCATGTGGAGCCACCATTGCCAAAAATGTAATTAAGGTGACAAGAGAAGGAAAGTCACCTCTACACACAGCTGATCTCACATATGTGCAGTCAAAGATCACTGCTTCACAATTACTCCCTGCCTGGTACTAATAGTAACATGCAACTCAATACTACTGGTATTCAAACTTTAAAAAAATAGAATACCTATACCTTAGACTCAAGTGTTTCTGCTTTCTTAAATTTTCTTAAACCACTCCTCCAATATTTTTTTTTTCAGAATTTTCTTAGCTTCTGTTCTCTGGCAAAGGAATCCCTTTCTCCCACATCCTCCTCTAGTGCATTTCATTTCATGGTTATTTATGCATCTTTCTTATTTATTTTACTAGATTGTAATTGTTGAAGCATGCATGGGGACTGTGCTTCTCCAGCCACACTTGGCCTGGCCCTCTGTGCCAACACATTCCTGCCTAACTCTGAGAGTTTCATCAAAAAATTTTTTAATTATTATTATTTCATCATATTGTGGGGGTACAAAAGTTTAGGTTACCTATATTGTCCTTGCCCCCTCACCAAAATTCTTTTTTATTTTAATTTCAAAATATTAAGGGGGTACAAATGTTTTTGTTACAGGGATACCTTGTATGATGATTAAGTTGAGGCTTTTAGTATGCCCATGATCCAAATAGTGTCCATTGTATCTGATAGGTAGGTTTTTACCCCTCACTCCTTCCCACACTTCCCCATTCTTGATTTCCAATGACCTTTACATCTCGTTGTGCTCATGTGTGCACATCATTTAGCTCCCAATTATTAGAGAGTACATGTGGTGTTTGTTTTTCTCTCCCTGAAATACTTCACTTAAGTGGGATAATGGTCTCCAGTGCCATCCAAGTTGCTGCAAAAGACATTAATCATTCCCCTTTATGGCTAAGTAGTACTCCATGGTGTCTGTGTGTGTGTGTGTGTGTATATATGTGTGTGCGCGCACACGCGCACACATAGGTCAAATGGTATGTCTACATTTATTTCTTTGAGGAATCTCCATACTGTTTTCCATAGAGGTTGTATTAATTTGCAGTCCTAACAACAGTGTGTAAGCATTCCTTTCTCTATGCATGCATGCCAGCATCCATTGTTTTTTGACTTTTTAGTAATGGCCATTCTGATAGGGGTAAGGTGGTATCTCATTGTAGTTTTAATTTGCATTTCCTTGATGATTAATGATGTTAAGTGTTTTGTCATATGTTTGTTGGCCATTTGTCTATCTTCTTTTGAAAAACTTCTATTCATGTCTTTTGCCCACTTTTTAATGTGGTTGCTCATTTTTCTTTTCTTGTTGATTTGTTCGAGTTCTTTGGAGATGCTGGATATTAGTGGTTTATTGGATGTATAGTTTGCAAATATTTTCTCCCATTCTGTAGGTTGTCTACTTGTTGATTATTTCCTTTGTGTGTAGAACCATTTTAATTTAATTAAGTCCCACTTATTTATTTTTGTTGTTGCTTTATTTGCCTTCAAGGTCTTAGTCATAAATTCTTTGCCTAGGCCAATGTCCAGAAGAGTTTTTCCTACATTTTCTTCTAGAATTTTAATGGTTTCGTGCCTTACATTTAAATCTTTTATACATCTTGAATTAATTTTTGCAAGTGGTGAGGGATAGAGGTCCTGTTTCATTCTTCTTCATGTGGCTATCCACTTTTCCCAGCACCATTTATTGAATAGAGCTTCATTTCCCCAGTGTATATGCTTTGTTGAAGATCAGTTGGTTTTAGGGAGATGGTTTTATTTCTGTGTTCTCTACTCTGTTCCATTGATCTATGTCTCTACTTTTATACCAGTACCATGCTGTTTTGATTAGTATAGTCTTGTAGTATAATTTGAAGTCAGGTAATGTGATGCCTCTAGATTTGTTGTTTTTGTTTAAGATTGCTTTGTCTATTTGAGCTCTTCTTTGGTTCCAAATGAAGCACAGAATTACTTTTTCTAAATCGGTGAAATATCATGTTGGTATTTTGATGGCGAATGTGTTGAATCCCTATATCACTTTAGGCAGTATGGACATTTTAACAATGTTGATTCTATCAATCCATGACCATGAGATGTTTATCCATTTGTTTGTGTCATCTATGATTTCTTTCATCAGTGTTTTGTAGCTCTCTTTGTAGAGATCTTTCACCTCCTTGGTTAAATATATTCCTAGGCATTTTGTTTTCTTTGTATCTATTGTGAATGGTACTGAGTCCTTGATTTACCTCTCAGCTTGCCTGCTATTATAATAGTACATAGAAATACTACTGCTTTGTGTACCTTGATTTTTTAACCTGAGACTTTGCTGAATTTATTTATGAATTCTAGGAGTCTTTTGGTAAAATCTTTGGGATTTTCTAGATACAAGATTATATCCTACCAGAAATGGCCATGTGTAGCTTGGCAATCAAGACAAATAAAGAGAAAGTGGCTTAGCACCTCATATCTGAAAACTATTGTGTAGAAGAACTAGTTTCACACCTTATTGGACCTTAGAATGTGTCCTTTTTCAGGTTTATTAATGGTTACTGCTGAGGACAAAAATCTACCACTTAAACATCACATTGATAGCATGAATGTTAACCAGTGACTTGTTTTTTTTTTAATCCCTTATGTGATGATTCAATAAAAATCTCAAATACCCAGTGATACTCAGTAAAATGAATAGAAGAAACCCTGGTGTTGCAGTTATTAATTATGGAAAATCATTTGATGTAGCATCTTTAAAAAATCAAGTTACAAAAGGGAACTATTATCTTCCCTTTATAACCACAATTTTTTACTTCAACTTTTTTTAAACAACTCCTTGAGTATTGCTTAATGTGAAAGAAGAAAGAAAAAGAACTTCCTACTTCAGTTGTTCAGTTTGCTTTTATTAATTGAAATATTAATACAGTAGAAACAATTAGAATATTCTTATGGTTGCCACATTTCTTGATATCTTAGAATTACCTACTGTGCCTGAAATGGCTATTAAAGAGAATACCTAAATTGGTCTTTCTAGGATTAGGAAGGTCTAGACCTAATTGGAGAAGGGCAAATTCAATTCTCATGAGAGGTACATCCTTCCTATTTCCAGGGCAGTACATTTTTCTGGAAGAGAATGGAGAACACATTCAACAGTCACTCTGGGGGACACCTGCAAAGTGAGTGGATCCAGAAAACGGAGGCAGCAAGGAGAGAAAAGCCTGGCAAAGATCCAGGTGATTATTCAGACCATGGTCTCCACTTATGAGAGAGAACAAATAGGCACCCAGCAAGTTGCTCAAGGTCACATGCAAGTTAGTGCTGAAGTTGCTGGCAAGTAGAAACCCCTCCACTTTCCGGTATTCCCTGCAGTGCAGGGCAATCACCAGCGACTCTGAGTGCTCCAGCCATCTCTTTATCTGGCGGCTCTCCGAGTGGCCTCTCTCCCCTTCTCAGATCTGAGTCAGAAAATCTGCAATAGGCAGGCCTCTGGGTCAGTCCTACTGCACTCTGCCTCTGCTGTTACCTCTGCCAGCTTCCCTGACCTAAGAATTTATGAACTTGATAAAAATAGTTTATTTCAAAAATGCAGAAATCGAGCATACATAGATTTATACCCCTGTATCTTCCCAGCAAGGAACCTGTAGATAATGATTGATAGCTCCTCACTGAATGTGTGGATTGCTCCAGTGGAAAGCCATGGGATACACATCTGGGAAGGGGACAGGCATTTCTGTTCCTTTTTCACACTAGGTTGCTGACTTTTTGTTTACTTTCTCCTCTTCTTTTTTTCCCCCTCTCTATTATTCTTTCTTTCTATTTATTTGACATTGATTGATCATTTGCTATGAAGATTAGGAAAGAGAGATTCTTCTTTAATTCATTTAGGAATCCAGTTTCTTGGAGATCATATAGGAGACTCAGTAAGAGCAGGTGCCCCTGACCCAGAGTGCCTGGGTTCAAATCCAGACTGCACTTCCTCATAGCTGCACAAATAATAGTACTTTCTCCTCAGCTATTGTGAGGACCCAACAAATATGTAAAAGCTTTAGCAGGCCTTTTAAGAGTTAGCTATCCTAATTGGCTTATTATTACAAATTCCCTACACATTTAGACAATCCCTAGGGCTAAGGAGGGACATGGATCTGAATTGAGTAGATCACTGACTGAGATTAGAGCACTGAATTGCAAAATAATCATTACTTTGACTGATTTTACCTAGAAGTGAAGAAATGATATATTTTTGTTCTTAGGTGGAAACAAAGATATAGGGTAGAAATTCACGTGAGTCATAGGAATCCATTTTTAAATTAGTGTTGTTATTTGAGTGTGCGAATTGTGAAAAGATTATAGTTACTACTCATATAATCACAATGTAACTGGCTCCATGAACAAATTTCAATGACCCCTATATGCTTTTTATAATCATCTCCCTTAACTAATTACTTGACTTTTTATTTTGAGTTGTTTCCTAGAAATGATGAATTTTCTAAAGACAAAGGAGTTGAGATGCTGAAAGCTCCAGGGCAGATTTCCTGATGCCAGGACCCTCCATCCCCTCAACTTGCCCCAATGCATGTGGCCCCTCATTAAAAAGTCCATGATCTCCACTGGTTGGAGAGATGGATTTGAGGCAGCTTCTCCCATCTCCCTGATAAGATGTCTGTCATGTTAAAAATTCCTTTCTTCCTTGGAAATCTTTGTTGTCTTAATAATTGGATCTTTGTGCGAGGAGCAACTGGACCTAGACTGAACCTCTCTTGCACTTTTCACAACAATAGAGCATAGCAAGACCTTAACTAGGGATGGAGTGGGAGGTTCGTATGCAGAATGGAAGACTTCTTGGGGTAGGTATATCTTTGCTGAAACCAAACAAGACTAGGAGGAGACGTAGTGTTAGGTACAGGGACTTCCAGCTCTCCTAGAGACAAAAGCAGTGGTTCACCCTCCTTGGCACTGCCCCACCTTGGCACTGCCTCGAGCAATTGCTACATGTGGGGGAAGAAGGAAAAACACCCTGCCAATCTGCAAAAAAATGCAGAGAATTCCCCAGCCCAGGCACAATAGGATCTGGTAAATGACCTAGAGTAACCTAAGACTAAATATCATGTTATTGACTGTCCATCAGAGTGGTTCAATGGTGACATTTGACCACGAGAAGGTCCCAATCCAGACAATATAAAACAGGACCCCAGACCATAACCAGGGCCTCTTGTTACAACAGGGGGACTGTTTGTAGTCTTTGACGAATGTATCTTGGTCTTGCTCTATAAAGCCATCTTGCACTTCCTCAATAAACTTCGTTTCATGCTGGCTCTGCTGTCAGTGTGTCTGGTCATTCTTTAGGCAAGAGTATACCAAGAACCGAGAACAGACTGCCAATCCAACAATGGGACAAGTGATCCAGGTAGAAGGAACCCCATTTGCTCTAGATAAGAATTAAAAAAGAGATTGACAATCCCCAAATAGGCCTATTCAGCAAGCTTGGAGGCAGCATCTAAAAAGAGTTCTGCGAAGGAGCTGAGGCTGAATGGGTAGGGGGAGGCCAGATTACGAAGGAACTTGTAAAACTATGTTAAGAAGCTGGGACTTAACTGAGACAACACTGTGGAATCATTAGGCGTCTAAGCAGGAGATTTATAAAGTTACTTCAATTTCAAATATTTAAGTTTTATTTTTAGCCATTTTATTTTCTCAATGGGCACTCACTTCATTGTCTATATAGATGTTTTCATACTTTGGTAGAGGACTGTATGGAAGAGGCAGAAAATGCAAGAAGGGAGGAGCATTTATAGTTAGTAAGAGAGAGATTTTTGTGAGTTGTTTTCTTTTTTACAATAGAAAGAATATAACACTCCTGGTTTTTTTTTTTTTTTTTTGTTAAGATTTCTACCTCTGCTCAATGAGTGCTTTTTGCAAAAAGGTGAGCATTCTTTGACTTTTTGAACCTCCAATGGAACCATTGCCAAAAGGAACCAAGAGAAAGAGACCTCAAGTCCTCTATAAAAGAATGTATTGGTAGGGAAAGCAAAGGAAACATTCCACATGTACTCCCTAATGAAACGTCCTCCAGCTTTCACTTGTTTTACACTCATTCTTATCCTTCCTCCGCAGTACACACATATATTTTTTTTATGACAAAGCATCTGTAAAACATTTGGTTACTGAGATATTCAAACACATTGAGTCAAGTGATTGCCAAACAGCTTGATTTTCACTCTCATATTCTATCAGTAGACCTTGTGATCATTCTGTGATGATGAAGAGAAACAGAAGGATTTAATACCAACATTGAAGCTCTCTCTTAATCACTGAGCCATTTCTTACTCTATTTTTGGAATATGCTGGTAAAGAGATGGAAATGGATCCCTTTAGAAAGGGCAAGAATGATTTGTGGAAAATATATAAGGGGGTCAGAATGGACATTTAGAACATCTCTGTTCAGTCTGCATTTCATTTTCTTTTTAAAAGGATAGAAAAATCTTTGAAATAGAGTGGATCATTCAAACATGGTTCAATAGTCACACAATTTTAACTACAAATCAGATCTGAGTGTCTCAAAAAGAAAGTGTGAAAAATAATGGGCTGGAGGAGGAGAAGGTCAGGATACTCCTGTTGTCTGTAACAATCTCTCTTCCTTATCCTCACTCCATGTCACCACCAAGAGTGGCAAGGGACCCTTATTGTCTCAAGGCAAAGATCCATGAAAATTGATTGTTGTATTTAGTGCTTCCTTAAAATGTAAAGAATGTCTTTGATTTGGGGAGGCTGAGGTGAGACATTTGCTTGAGGCCAGGAGTTTGAGACTAGCCTGGGCAACACAGTAGGACCCCATTTCTACAAAAAATAGGAAAATTGACTGGGCACTGTGGTATGCACCTGTAGTTTCAGCTACTTGGGAGACTGAGGTCGGAGGATTGCTTGAGCCTAGGAGTTCAAAGCTGTAGTAAGCTATGATCATGCCTCATGCCATTACACTCCAGCCTGAGTGACAGAGCAAGACCCTTTCCAAAAAAAAAAAAAAACAAAGAATGTCACTGATTTTACCTTAATTTTAAATTTTGTTTATAAAAATTCTCTCTCATGTCTGTTTATCCATGTGTTCATTTCTGGAGTTTTCAAAGTTTTCAGTTTAACCAAGTTCTCCCAACCCTAATTGTCCATAAAATCTGACATTATTCAACCTTATATCTCCAATCATAACTGTTACGAGGTGCCTAACCTACTCTATATTGCTTTGTAAACACTCTCAAGGATTTCATGGGTGTTAAAATTAACCAAATTATACTGTAAGTATGTTAGAATTGAAGAGAGTATCTAGTCTCTCAATGTTCTTTTTTTCCCCTTTTTTACCCACCCCACCACCACAATGTTACATGGAACATCAATGTAACCAATGTATCAACAGGTAAATATATAATTGCTTTTTCTGAGCCAGGAAGAAAGCACTTGGAACATTGCCTATACAGCCTTGGCAGTCTCTTTTCTCAAGAACTATCTTGCAGTGTAAGGCAACTCTGCAGAAACTTAGGAAAGCACTAATCTGGGTTTCAATCCACTCATTTTGCTAATGAGGAATCTGGGATCCTAAGAAGTGAGTTGATTTATGTAACATCACCAAACCTAAGACTTTGGCTCAGAGGTTCTAATACCAAGTCCTGGCTCTTTCAGCTCTAAGTTCCTAGATATAGAAACCATGTGTTTTATTTATTTTTACTCCTCTCTCTCATTCAAATCAAGTTGTAAGTCTGACACAGGCTATTTATTCACTAGTTGGATATATTTAGCAATACATGGAAGAGTTAAGTGAACCATTAGTGTTGGGGATTTAGGATTTAAATAAACAACAAAGGTATGGAGTAATGGAATGGGGACATTGAACCTAAAGCAAGGAAGAGATGGACTGATTGTAAAAACTGTGTACCAGTATTTCTCAGATCAGTACTAGCATTGGCTAGACTCAAGATGATGAACTACATTCCAAATAAAATGTTATCAGTTGTGAAATATATTGCTCATTCTGAGCTATTTCTTTGTAATATGACTTAATTATACTGGCTGAAGCAGTAAGAATGCCAATAATGTCAGACATACCCATACCCAAAAATAAATACAAAACATTTTTAACTCAAGTATGCATGCCTTTTGGATTACATACTATTTTTGGATTATTCTCACATTGTTTCTCCTTATTAACACTAATGATGAAGGACTAATAGTGGAATTAGCTGATGGAAGAACATCACATGTCATAACAAATTCTTTCCATCTTTTATAACAAAGACCACACTTGAATGCTAACTCATTGAAAAGTAGGAATTATAGAAAACTGCAATTACTTTTCACCAAAAAAGGAATAGGTATACTGATGCTTTGCATATCAAAGTCCAAATGCTTTAAAAAAGCAATCATACATAAATTTACAAAAAAGAAACTCAGTTTTAAAATATAGTAAGTAATATAAATTATTTTCTCCTCAAACAATTACTTTCATCTAACATTTTCAGGTGTTAGTACTATAAATATTTTGCAATCACTGTGGCACCATTTGGAAATTAATTTGGATTATTACTATTGGCGCCATGTGTTTCAGATTTCCAAGGAGAGTTTTGACTCCCAGGGCAGTCCTGATTGCCAATATCCTGTCCTATTATTAAGCCATGTGTTCCATGAATTTTCACGATTTTTGGTAAGGAAAATATTCACTAAGATCCCAGTTAAGTTGTTCTGATAAAATATCATCATTCCCATTCTCCAGTCTTCGAAGTCCACTTAAGCCAGAGTTTATTCTAAAGCTCTGATGCGTCCATGGGGAGAGAGAAGAGGACAACCTAAACATTCCAATCCATTGTGGAGGAAATATGAGGCATCATCTATTTCAAACTATAACAACCTCAGAGACTGAGAATTCCGCAGGGTAAGACAAGCAGATGCAGACCCATTTTCAATCCAAAGTTTGCCCTTGTCCAAAGGTACTTTGTCAGGATGGCTTTGGTCTTTCATTGACCCAGATCCCTGGGATGGTGCTAGAAGCTGTTTGGGTGCCCCTAAGGGAGGCTTATTAGAGCTTTCCTCTCTCCACTCTCTTACTTAAATTGCATAAAAAGACTGCAGATTCCAAACCTTATGGTTTGATGAATGTAGTGCAGATGGAAAGCATAAGAGAGGTCAGAGTTTGTTGCCATTGGACTAAGGTTGTCCTATTTTTATGTAAGCAAAAAAGATGACTCAGAAAATATAAAAGTATTGTTCATGCAGAACTAATGTTACACCAGCAAAACTTCTTTAGTAAATAACAGAATGTGTCAGTGGTAAGAGTTTCATCTAACAGTTCACATGACTTTAAATACTGTTTAGCCACCCACACGTCATAAGCAATATCAATAGATGAGAAAATGGTGGCATCTGTTTTTCTTAATACATGTGTGTATATATGTGTGTCACTGTCTTGAATCCATTTAGAAACTAATGAGTATAAATGTGCTCTAAGTAAACCAATTAATGTATATTTTATTATTATTTAAATTCATTTATTTTTAAACTTTACCCAACAACAGGGTAGGAGATTAGCAATACTGGAGTTCACAGGCTTACTGGATTTGGAGTATTTTCCAGTTTTGTAAAATTTGCCTTGAACTTGATGTATCCATCAGGTAGTGGCAATGCCATTGGATGGGATCCTAGTGGATGAACAGTTACCTCCTCCATGAGTTAGACATCCTCACAGGTGCTCTAACTGCTATGGAATCCTCAAGTACCCTTTAATAAGTTTCCACAAGTGGTCTCATGATCAAAAAGCTTTAGGACCCCATAACCAGGATTTATCTTGGGCTGTGGCTATGCAGCTGGTTATACAGCTGGGAAACTAGATGAAAGAACAGTCAGTCAATTCATTTTTGGCCATTTCCATGATTGCCAGTAATTGCTCCAGCTGTACTGATGTATAGTGATCACTATTCATTGTAAAGATGAAAAAATGAACATGGATGTTCCTTTGTCTTTTTATTTTATACACATTGACCTGGCCATGTGCACACAGAATAATTCATTCAACTTGTAGCACCTAGCTTCTAATTCTCCATTGCAGAATGCCACTATTAAATGACTGCCAATGGCTGTTAAAAAACAAAGTGAAATAAAACCCTCTAGCATCTGGGTGCCTTAATTAATGCAAAGGATAGTTCAGGGGCTGGATGGATGCAGAGGATGGCAAAATGCCAGTGGTCTAACATCTGCAGTACTTAGATGCTCAAAGTTGCATGCCAGCAGGTCAGTTTAGTCCTTGACCTTGCCCAAAAAGTTGGAATGATAAGATTACTAAAAGAGTAAGCTCCAATGGGGAGCCCAAGGAATCCCAAATGCTGCAAGACAATAAGAGATGCCATTGTGTCCTTACCCTTGGACTTCAGTCATCTGTACTCCTGAAGGACAACTGCTTCCTTTTGGTTTCCTCTGTCCGTATTGAACAAGTTCCTCAGAGGTGGCTTTCAAAAGTCTGCGTGAAGTGCCAGCCTCAAAAATGTGGAAGCCTGCTGAGAACACTGCCAGAGAACTCAAGAGATTTTAGATTTTGGGGTTTTCTTGGTCACAAAGAAAACAAGGGCTCTTGTTGGATCCTGTGGCAATTGGACTTGAAACCTGAGCACAGTTTTATTCTTCATTTGAGAACACCAGTGGGTTCTTCCTAACACAGATTGTTGTCTCTTATTTAAGGGCTCTTGGGTCTGTTGAATGGAATATTAAATTTCTAATAGAAGATTTTTTTAAAATTAGGTGAATGGAAGAATGAATGCTGTCAGGTGTACATATAATAAACGATGTGTCTTTATTAGTTTTTAGTTCAAAACTCCTTTTTAAAATAAAATTTGACTATTAGTTAAATGTCATATTTGTATTCTAGAAATCAAATTTTTAAAAAATGCTTAGCTGTGCCAAACTAAACTTCTTTTTCTGAATTGTCTTCAGTTTCTAACATTCAGCTGCTATCATGTTTTTCCCTGTAACTGAGCCAGGTCTCACATCCGCATTAGGTTTTGGGTTTTAACTTCACCTGGACTTAGTGTATGCTCTAAAACAATCACTTTATCACCCTCGGCTTCAGTTATTTCGTTAATAACAAAGGTTAAGCCTGGACTTCTCCAGATGCTGGAAGATCTTAAACCAGAAATTACTTACAAGGTTGGGGAAAAGTAATTAACTTTGTGTTAAGAGCTCTTGAGACATGGCTCTTTACCTCTCCCTCTGTCCTCTTGGTAATGAAAATTTCCTTTTACTGTAGAACGAAGGCCGTATAACACCAGGTATCCTCAGCAAATTGCTATCCGATTCAATTTAACAAGGATAGAATTGATTATATGAGAAATGCATAATATTAATCCTTATTATTACATAAAACTTTCTTTCTTATGACTTACTTTCACATGCATTATCTCATTTTTACTCTCACAACACCTTATAAACTACTAATGAGGTGATGCTCTGTGATTCGCACCCTTACGGTTTTCAGACTTTCAATGACAGGGCTGGCCCAGGTTCTAGTGCATCCATTTTTCTTAGTTTGCTATTTTCAGAAAAGCTAGTGTTTGGCTCTAGTAACAACCCAAAAAAGAGCAGCAAAGCGGATCCTGGGAGTGAACCTGGATTCCAGTCCTAGCACCAACTCTTGGTATATTCAGGGGAGCAAGTCAATTCTTCTTTTGAGATTTTAGTTTTTTCAGTTGCAAAACGAAGGTGTCTGCCCTGGTGATCTCAAATTCCCTTCTAGCTCTGCAATTCTTTGGAACTGCCAACACAGAAGCATCTAAATGCTAGGCACTGAGTTTTCAAATGATTTCAAAAATGGATCATATTTCACTTCTTAAATTAATAGTACTATTAGTGACTCCCATTGTGGGTAAGTATTTGATTTGCTCCTGGTTCTTGGTTTGGTTCATCTAACTCCAGCTAGGGTAATAGAGGGAAAACTTGGGAGTCTGGGCTGTGTATGGCAGGATGGAGAAAGGTCTCTTGGTTGGAAAAATATTATTAATATTAATTTGGGAAAGAATGTTAGCTCTTAACTCTGTGTGAAATACAATGTTAGGGATTTCATATGCTGTATCTTATTTAATTATTTAGGTAACTCTCCATCATGTTCATCAATATTTTTGTCTTACCTATGGGGAACTGAGGCTCTGAAAATTTAGATTACTTGACAAAAGCCACACAGCAACTCTAGGGTTCAAACTTGTGTGTGATTGAATCTACAATGTTATGAATGATTACCTACCACTGCCTACTAAGAAATTAAAAGGCACACACAAGCACATATGTGCACACATATGTATACATACATATGTACCCCAGAAAATGTCTTTGCATAAAAGTAAAGAAACACTCCAGAAATGGATTACATGTATGTATGCAGGTGACAGCTCTGTGGGTGACCATGCTTTATACTGGTTTTAAAGAGTCTGAACAAAGTCATATGGACCTAAGTTGCCATGAGTCATTTTAGGGCAACTAATGACAAAAGACTTCCCATTAGCTACCAATGTCAAGTTTCTTCCCTGCATTATTTTGTAATCCCTTCCACCTCCATACAATAGAACACAAATACAGAGGCAAGAAATATACATAGTACATTTTGAAACCTCCGCCATTCATGAGAACAAGCGTGCTGTTGTAGTGGTGAGTGGAATGTGAAGTTTGTCACTTTGAGAGAGTTGCTTGCAGATGGCAACTGACTATCTGCAATCTGGAGACTTCATTAAAGTAGACATTCCTTTTCCAATGAAAACTACCTAGTCAGTAGAAAAGGGGGGTTTTCTCAGGATAATACTTCTGCACAAATAATATCATCACATGGATTGATTACTTGGGAAACCAGGGCAGAGCAATCAAATTGCTTTTAAGAGTTTATGCTTTGCATCCAAATTCTCCTGGAATATATTTCCTATACTGAGTAGTCATGAGCCATTGACTGACCAGAAACATCTATCTTTCTGTCCTGTGACACAGCTATCATTTCTTTTCTTTAAGAAGAAAGACTAGTTTCATTTGGAAGTTATTACCCCTTAGATGACAAATCCTGCCCCAAGATGCCTAATATTTACTTTGCCTTTGAAGCATGATAGTTAAAGTTATTTCCCCATCTACATGATTTTTTTAACTTCTTAAACCTTGTCTAGTTATGACAGAGACCAGGATTACACAATGTAAATGTGCCTCATTAATCAACTCTATTATTTGGGAGAGTAATGAACATTTCGCTATTTGACATGTGGTAGTGATTTATAGTAACAGTAACAGGAATTCCTAGTTTACAAAAGTGCACATGTATGATTTTATTTCTTTTGGTGCGTAAAAAACAATCTCTCTGTTGCTTTTCTTTGGGGAAAAAATGGCGGGAGCAAGGAATTTATCAGGAGGGTTAGACCTTAAACTGCATGTAGATTCATAAGTAACTAACCAGCTTAGAGCAAAATGTTGTGTGAGCTATGTAATGTGCAAAATCTGGTGTTTATGCAGTTCTCAGGCTGGCTCAATACCAGTTACTAGTGAGTGATATCTAAACATAAAATAATTTCTACATAAACTGTGGGTTTGTAAAAATGTAAGCACTATATTTTTGTGTAGTCTGAAAGAAGGTATTCTTTGAAATAGATTATTAGTATAGTGCATGATTCCACCCACTGTATTTTTGTAAGTTTTTCTCTTCTTTCTTTTCTCTCTTGGAAGACTGATTAGGGACTTGGGTCTTTACCAAAAAGTCAACATGTACTTATAAAAATCTTGATATGTGATACACTGACTAAAATGAAGTTTATGATTTCCTTCAAGTTGACTTTGCTACTGTGCAACGAAAGCTTTAAATGAATGCATAATCATTAGGAATGTGTAGCCTCCAACTAAGCTATTAGAGTACAGGCAGGCTTCTTGGTAGTATTACCTTACAAACAGCACCAATGCTATGTTAATGATTAAATATATAGGGGAAAAATGTCGTTCGGCTGGAGGCGGAAAGAAAAATGAGATTAGAAAAGGTTTTCAAATCATGAGAATTAAGCATTAATGGGTGGTTGTTTAGATTTAAGAAATGCAATCCTGTCCTTTACAGTGGGCTATGAAATTAGGTATTTATCCCTTTTAACAAATTCCACATGTAATGAATGAACATGTCAGTGGGGCAGTTTTGATGCTTTTTTTGAAAAGCTCTTTTAAGGCTTCTTTGCATAGTTTTATTTCTTCACGATCCTCTTGTTAGAGTTACTTCTGGTGGTTCAAAGTGATCTTTGACATCTGGAGAAAGACCAATCAAAACCAGAAGGCAAAAGTAGGGATGGGGCAGCTGGGTGGTACTGACCAAAAAAGATGCTACCCTATACATGATGCACTTTGAGGCTAAAGGACAAGTCTAGTGGTTTCTCTCTAATCCTATACACATCCTACTAAATGAGGCCACGACTGGCAAGATACTTCCTGGTGGTTAGTGCTCAGGAAAGAGAATGGTTTCCTGTTGTATCAGTGTGATTCCTCCTGTTGCAAATGACAGAATCTCCTCTGAAAATGGCTTAAGAAAAGAAAAGTAATATATTTTCTCACCAAATGAAAAGCTCAGGCTGAGTGCGGTACCTCACACCTGTAATCCTAGCACTCTGGGAGGCCAAGGCAGGCGGATTGCTTGAGCTCAGGAGTTCAAGACCAGCCTGAGCAAAAGCAAGACCCAGTCTCTACTAAAAAAAACAAAACAAACAAACAAACAAAAAAAAAATAGAAAAAATTAATTAGCTAGGCGTCTGTCACACACCTGTAGTCCCAGTTACTTGAGAAGCTGAGGCAGGAGGATCGCTTGAGCCCAGGAGTTTGAGGTTGCAGTGAGCTACAATGATACCACTACACTCTACCTGGGATGACAGAGGAAGACTTTGTCTCAAAAAAAAAAAAAAAAAAAAAAAAAAAAAGAAAGAAAGAAAGAAAAAGGAAAAAGAAAATCTCAGGGGTGTAGTTGGCTTCAGGTACAATGGGATTTGGAATTCATACATTTTCATCATGAATCAGTTTCTTGTCATCAATTTTCTCTACCTTTTACTGTGTTGGCTTCATCTTCAAGCCCTACATAATGATTCTCAATAGCACCAGGCTCACATTCAATACATGCCTTAGACCCAGGCAAACTTGGGCTCCTGTCCTGCACATGAGTGCTTTCGTGGGTCCAAATATCACAAGCACAAGAGGCTTAATTTTACTAAAGACACAAGGGTGCTTCCATCACTTGCAGTTCCGAACTGAATTTGACACAACACAACTTATAACCTAAACATCTGCTCTAGCAACTAATTCTCTTCAGGCCCTGGGGAAATGCCTCTCTCTATCACCTCAAAACAGTTTGCATTGCTTCCAAAGGCTGCCAGGTATGTGGGCTGTCAGGCTGTTGCCACAGAAGGTGGGCACTGCTTTGGAGTATAGTGACCATCTGAGTAGCAGATGCACTTAGGTAAAAGAAAAGAAAAATTCATTAACTTGTCAAATCATGTCAGAGAGCAGGAATGCAATAGCTTCTCCCATAATAACATATCCTTCTCAGGTGGTGCTGAGTGCTCATTTTCATTCTTCTCGTTTTTCAATCCACAGTTCCGAAAGAATACATGAATTAACACAACACTTACAATAGTTGGACATAGTGGCTGAGGAATATTTTGCATTGTTAAACAATTAAATATTTCTTAAATTTTTACATATTTAAGTCCATATATAACATAAATGATGTATAATACAAATCTATATGTGGGCCACTGGATGGGCATTGAATGCTATAATAGTAAATAATTTTATTTTTATGAAAGATTTAATAAGATTTAATTGTTTCAAAAATTAAAAGTTAACTTTATTTAAATACTGTCATTTAAAAATTATGCACAAGTTAATTACAATTTATTATACTTCAGTTTCGTTAGATATTTTGAATATTGTAGAAAAAAAATTTGAAAATGATTATGAGATTATTTAATTTTTTAATTTTAAAATTTATGCTTTTAATTAAGATATACTCAGATATTATATACTTTGGTCACAGATACATTTTATCCTCAACCTTTTAGATCGGTGAGAATAAGCTGAAATAATATTTTCTTACTTTCTAGTCATATAAAAATAGGAACATTAAGCCTATTTTTAAATTTTCCCATTACAAAGGTCCAGATAGGAAGCTAGAAAATGTTTTAGTTACTCATTTATTATGTTGTGGTATAACTTTAAAATATGTCTAATATATGACCCTCCCTGTCCATCCTTAATCCAGACTCTGTAGGTGTTCAGAAAGGATCTGCAAAAACAATGTCCATACCCAGCCCAGAAGAAGACATGGCCCAGAAAATAGTGGAAGAAATTTTACTTAAACATAAAGTTCTAGAATTGAGTTTTATTTGTACTAATTGGCTGACTGATTTAATCCAATCTCTGTTAATTTATACATATCAATGACATGATTGATATTGCAGTGAATGAGTGAGTCGATAGCTTTAGATATCTTTAAGTTTTATAGACTAAGAAAAATGTAAAAATTTCTAACACATGATTTTAGAAAAAAATAAATTTGGCTGAAAGGCAATAATATTGACATTAGACATTGTTTCCAGATACTACTTGGAGAGATTTATTTTCAGTTAAAGAAGTTTTATTTTGTTATTCAAAGGTGAAAATTAAGATTAAGGACAGAAAAAACTAGAATTGATTCCTACATTTTAATAGTTTCACTCACAACTCTGCACAGTTTACTCTCTGCCCAAAAGATTGCCTGCTCTTGTGTAGACACAGAATGTTTATAGCTAAATATTTATATTACTGCACACACAATCAGATTATTTCTAAGTAAAGAAATGGATAATTATATAGAAATACAACCCAGCAAGATATATAATATTAAATAGTGTACAATTAAAATGGTTTCAAATGACTCAAAATCAAATAGAAACTTACTAATAATTATAATACCATATTACCTTTTATACATTTTCAAACTGCTCTCATATCCATCATCTTATCTGATGACTAATTTGGACAGCATGGTCACCCAAACTGATTTGTTTTCCTTTTCAATTAAAGGGTAATGTTGCCCAAAGCAAGATGATTGTGTGTTTCCTTAGTTTGTTCTACTGTTTGGTAGTTTTTAGCTTTGTGGACGTTTGTAAATATTTTGATCCACATAGTTGTAATCCAAATGGATATATGTCAGGAGTTGAAATTATTTAAGCAATAATTTTATATTATTTATCTCAGAGATAAATAACCAGTCATAATCCTCTTCAATTAAGAGACTATTGGTATGTAAACAGACAAGCTAAGCTAGAAATAAAGAGAAATTATAATCAGTATTCTACTAAACAAAGTTTTCATAATTTTATGTTCCAAGGAGGAATCATTTCCCTTCCTATCATACGGAATTGATCAGAAATTTATCAAAATTGTAACAAAATAGGTTATTTTAAATCATGGCATCAAAATCTTTGTTTTTGTTCTTCTTTGCTCACGTCTGAAGTCCTTGAAGACTAACTATGTGAAAGGTGCAAAAAGCTCTGAAAGGACAACTTACTAGAGGCTGTCAGCTTTGGATGCCACAGAGGATGTGGCATTACCGTGACGAATATCAAGAGGAGTAAAGAACCAGGTTGAGCTCTTCAGCTTCCAAACCTCCCAGTGGGCATATTTCCTCCCAATAACTAGAGTGGGCATAACTTTTCAACCTAACTGGGCTATATGCATAGCTTCTGCAAGATTGAAATCAGCTTCTACATTTATAAAAGTTTGCTTCTTTACAATCATCATTGGATTCATTCATTCATTTATTAATTCTTTCAAGAAATGTTTATTGAGCAGCTTGTTCTTAAGCTAAGATTACCATTCCTTAGCTAAGTTACACAGACTAAAGTTAGGTCAATAGTTAGCTGCTCTGTTCTGTAGGCATCGTACTCACCCACATTATCCAAATCCCCGGCTTGAGAAGAAAGCAAGGACTTAGGCTGAACCCATTGGCATAGTGTTCCACTGAAGGTGAAATCCACTTGGTGGGTTTTTAGTCCCTAATATCCTCACTGAGGCTCTTTCCAACCTACCTTCCACCTCTTTTTGGATCATTCCAAAACCAAGATTCTGGGGATGCTTCCAAATCTCACACTGAGAATGTTACTGTCAATCGTTTTGTCCTGCTATATAATTAGCCAACCATTAATGTGATTTATAGGTGAAAGGAGAAATTGCAAACAAAAAAATTGGCCTTTGGCTTCGAGTGTCTTTTACTATATAAAATAATAATAATCATTTTAAAAAACGCTATTTGAACATTTAATATACTAAAAACTCAGTTAAGATAAAATTTTCTGCCAATTTATTTTTTTTTTCATTAATTTTCTTGGCCAGCTATACTTCCTACTGGCCAAGGAAACAAGATTCCTCTCATAGCCCTTAATTTCTTAGCATAATTTCTGTAAAGGTGAGTACCAGATGGATTGCCTTTGTATACACATCACTGTGCTTGAGATAGGTGGGGAAATTTGTTTCTGGACTCTGTAATGGAAAGTACTAAACTGGTTCATTATTAAAACACAGAAGTATTTTTTAAAAAGATATGGTGACACAACAAGTGTAAGCCTCAATCCCAGTGTTAATAAGTAGGGGACCTCACACCGAGGTACTTCATTTCTCAGAACGTTCTCAGCTATTTTCTGCACAGCCACTGCCAGCCTCCCACTCCTATGTCTTAAGGAGTGTAGAGTTTTGGACATGTGTGGGCTCAAGGCCGGTCACAACAGGGACTGGAAGATACTGTCTGAGCAGCTGCCTGAGAGACGAGGCAGCACCCAGTAGATTGTTCGCAAGGCTGGGCTCCGTGGATTTCCCACTGTGGGGCGGAGTTGCCCTGAAGCACTTCCAAAAACTTCTGGCTTGTGTGAATATGACTCTCTTCAATCAAGAAAATTGGGGGGTGAAATTCCCCCATTAAGTAATTCAACTGATCTCACAATATAAGAATGTGACTATGTTGAGTCAAAGTTCACCCACTGCTGTCTAACTACCATATCAAAAAAGCCTCCAGCACTTTGTCTTGCCCACACTAGCTGTTCAATACATTATTGTTGCCATCATTGTTGTTATTAGAGGAGGGAACAGACTGTGAAATGTCTTAACCAGTCCCAGGGAATTGGCTGAATACTGACTCACAAAAAAATCTATGGACTGAGCAAAAAAAGGGGAATTTATTTTGATTTACTTAAATAAACTCCTATCTGTATGGGAATTCTAGGCTTATCTTTGAGGTCTCAATCTTTCTTCAGTCAGGACAATCCCCTTGTCCCTTACCTCTGCCTCCATCCCATAACACATGCACGCATATCCGCACCCACACCACCACTGCTGCCACAACAAACAACAACAAAACAACCTGCTGGGCTAAACTCTGTCAGCCTATGTCTCAGTTATCATCCTTAACTGCCCTTGGGACAGAACGTATCTCTGTACCCTCTCAGTCCCCCTGGAACAGTCCTAGAAATATCTTATTCTCTGTTTCCTAGGGTGGCAGGACTCCACCTTTGCACCCTTATCAGGTACTCCAAGAGACCTCAAGCATGCCGGAACTACACTGAACGAGTTTTGATCAATGCCCTCAATTTTAAACCAGACTTACACAGTTTTGTAAAAAACAAAAAGCCCTTTCTTTGGTATCAGTCGAGGCATACTAGGAAATTGTTTTCTCAGGGATGTGAACCTCTGACCTATTTAGGCAAGAGATTAGTACATAAAAGATGAAAGAAAAGTTAACAGGCCCTCTCCAGACCTGGGGGATGTCCCCAAAGCAAGAAGTCCCCTTTGAGGAGCCTGAAATCCTTGTGTGCTGCCTGGGGAAAAGGAGATGGGGGAAGGGGGAGGGAAGGGACGTTGCTAGCCTTGTCCTCAAAGCTGGAGTCCAGCATTCGCTCTGACTTTGCTCTGATGGTTTGGGTTCACGTATGCCCCCAATTCATCCCAGCTTCCATCAGCTGCAGATCAATTTCTAAATTGTTCTGGGAAAGCCACATAATGAAAACTTGTCAGTGAAGAAAAATGACTAGCGTCGGTTCTAACCCTGACTCGTGACCGGTTGCTAGTAGGGGTGTAATGTTCCTAGGGTCTCCTTTAGTGGAATATTATATACACCACCTTCCTAATGCACATGGCGGTATGAATTAGCTTTTTGAAACTGCAGGAGAGACTATAATTTAGGAACTCAGGGCCATAACCACAGCAAAGAAAAGGATTAGAGTTAAAAATAGAATGGTCCAAAAATACCATTGGAAGCATTTGTACCTAGTATCAAGGTTTTGCCAAAAGAAAGAGCAGCCAGTATACTCTCAACACCTCCTTAGAGAACATTAAAATCAGAAGTGTATTTTTAGATTTGTCGATAGGATCCATAAAACGCAACATTCTATGGCTATAATTAAATCACTTTAAAACCCCAGTCTAAAACACAATAACACTTTTGTCAAATCATTTTGTCCTGTGGAAAGGATAGGAACACTTCTAGAGGAGCTTATTTGGAAATTCTGTGTTTGAGCTAGTTGGTGAGTTGTGCCAGTATATACAGGTAAATCTTTTAAAGGTGCAATCCCATTGTATGCAAATGAAGTTATTTCTAACTCCACCTAAGCAGGTGACTAGAAAATATTGGATGAGTTTATTGTAAATTGAGTGGGGAGGTGTTTCATGTCTCCAGTCTCATTATTGCTAAAACACATTATGAAAAGCAAAGCAGTTGTTTGCAAGTTGCCCCGATGGCAGGGTCAGAGGGTGGGGCTGGAAGATCCAAGGTGCCTTCTTGCATGAAAAGAACCTATGCATCTAGTGTCATCTACTGAGGAAGAATAAATATAAAAAAATCTATAAATTTCATGTTAAGCTGAGTGTAGTAAATAATGATATTCTTTTGATAATGGTACAGAAAGCCTCTGATTCCCTGATTTCCTTTGACCTGGTTATTACTACTGATTACATCATAATAATGTTCATTAGAACTCAATGTTTAGGGAGTTAACCCTGATCATTAATCGCCGTAGCCTCCTAACTGGCTTCCCACACTAGTCTTACCACATGGAAATAAATGAGATCACACCTTTCTACTGCTCCCCACCACCCGGCCTCCTTACCTTGTCCTTGCTGAGCCTGGTCTGGCCCCTGCACCCCCTCCAGAATCCTCTTCCATTCCCTTCCTCCTTAGTCCCCCAGTGCCAGGCATCCTGCCCCTTGTGATGTCCCTAAGAAATGTCAGGCTATTTTGCACTTGCTTTTCCCTCTTCCTGAAGTGCTCTTCCTCAAGAGCACATGGCTTTCTTGTTCTATCCAAGTCTTGGCCCAAATGTTACTTTCTTGGGGAGCCCTTACTTGACTTCTCCTAGAAAGAGCCATTCTGCCACCCTCCTCCCTCTTTAACACCTTATCTGCCTTTTTTTTTTTTTTACAGCATTTATCACTACTGGACATTAAATAATAGATGTCTGTGATCATTCAATATTATCTTTATCTACACTAGAATGTCAAATTCTGGAAGGGAGGAATCTTCTCTTATTTCTGTCCACTGCTGTATTTCCACCACCTGGAACAGCAAGGGGCAGTAAGGGATCTAGAGATGTTTGTTGGAGGAACATCTATGAAGAATAGAGGAAAGAACTTGGAAAGAAATAGATACAAAAGGAAATACTCATCAGGATAATCCCTTAGAGTAGTGCTTCTCAAATTCACCAGATCATAAAAAACATTTTGGTTGCTTAAACAGACAAACAAAAAAACCCAGAAACAACACAGACTCTTGGGACCCACCTCAGACTTAGTGACTGTGGGACTTCAGAGATTGGGCCCTGTATTAGTCTGCTCGGGCTGCTATGACAAAATACCACAGACTTCGAGGCTTGAACAACAGAAATTGATCTTTTCATAGTTCTGGAGGCTGGAAGTCCCAGATCAAGGATGTGGGATTTGGTGAGGACTGTCTGCCTGGCTTTCAGACAACTGCTTCTTTGGCTGTGTCTTCACATGGTCTCTCGTCTGTAATTGTGGAGACACTGAGAGAGAGAGGGAGAGAGGGAGAGGGAGGGAGGGAGAGAGAGGGAGAGAGATCTGATATCTAATGACAATGGTCCTAAAGGATTAATGTCCCACCCTTAATGGTCTCATTAAATCTTATTTACCTTCCTAAAGGCCCTGTCTCCAAATACACACTGTGGGTCACGGCTTCAACAAATGTACATTAGGTGAACACAATTCAGTCCATAACACCCCCAGAAACTATATTCATACCAGTATCCAAAGCTCCTAGGTATTTCTTATGGCTGGGAAAATCTTTGAAGCAGCACTTAAGACTGAAAACAAGCCCCACTGGCTATATGGGAAAAAGAGGCTGTGGTTTTTTGTGGTTCAATCAGTCTGATAATATGAGGAGAAAAATCCTTAGAAAATGATTTTGACATTAAGCCAAGGTTTTGAGTGTGTTGAAAGAAGAATTTTCATAAAGAGATGGAGGAAAGTGACCAAATTCTAACTAAGCAATTTTTTTTTAATTTAAAAGTTCTTGAAGAAAGTCAAAATTGTTCTTCAGTCTTACTGAGATTTACCTAAATAGTCTGTTTATTGAACAGTCCAAGTAGGGCTACTAGGGTGAAAGGCAGAGAAAAGGTGTGGTTCTAAGGCTCAGAGCTTGTGAGGGAGGTCCGGGTGTTGGGATGGCTGGTTAGGTCTAGGCCAGCTCACAGCTTTTGTCGCAAGTTCAGTTTAGAGCATGGCTCCTCTCAGCCTCTGGACTTGGAGAAGGAAGGGGTTGGGTTTCGCCCCTCCACTGCTTTCCCTCCTGTTTTTTAGCTCCTCAGGGTTGGGAAGGTGGGTGGGGAAGATTAAAAGGACAAAGCCATTCTTCATTAAGTGGATATTGTGTTCTTCCTGGGGCTATCAACACCCCTCTGCATGACAGTAAGCTAAGTACTGTCTTAGGTGAACCAATGTTAGTGAGCTAGTGAACTGTGTAGGAGGCACCTGGGGCAGATCTATCTACCTCACACAGTTCTCTAGTGGGGAGATGTTCTCTGTTCTGACCTGTTTTGAAATCCCATTAGCATCCCTCCTGTAGATACACCCCGTGCATCTTGTTACTAGGGTTCCACTGACCATATTTCACAGTCTCTTCATGACTGACAGAAAATGCAGACAAAACAGGGCAAATTGTGAGAGTTCAGAATATTTCACTGCTGACTTTTTGCTCTCTTTTTTCACTTGCTCAAATAGACAAAGAGTTAAATCAGCGAATCTGCTGCCCAAGCTGAGGTCTAAGCAGGAAATGAGACGCCAGCCTCCCTCCATTGCAAATATTCCTCATCCCCACAATTGGTCTTTGGAAGGGCTTCCTCTCTTCTTCCCAGCTGGGCGAAATCCTCACAACTCCACTCCTAGGCCAACCTCGTATTCAGTTGTCTTGGAATTCCCGCTCTCCCCTGCACCATGTGATTCTGGGGAGGTTGGGAGGGAAGAGTATGCAACAGACTGACCATGATATTCATAGAACTGGGATAGGCTCGTGGAGATACTGGAAATGTTATTTTTACCTTAATCCTTTAGCTGCAATTCTGAAACAATGGGAAAAGTTTCATTCGTACCCACTTTCGAAAACTTTAATGAGATTTGCATTTTTCATACATGATTACAAGTTTCTGCCAAAGCTGACTCTATATATAATGTATTCGATGTCACTGAGGTGCTTCTGGAAGCTTCTGATGAACTACCTGGTGGCAGCTTCTGTTTTATTCTTTACACAGTAAATAAACCCTTTCATAGACTAAATTTTAAAATTCATTATTACCTCCCTCAGCTTTTTTTAGATTTTTTTTTCAATTACTCCCTACCCATAAAATGTTAAAGCTATAGACACACTGTATAACTCTTCATGTAATATCTAAAATTTTCCCACCCCCTCCCAAGAACTAACTTTTATCCCCTTGGAGGCAATATTGCCCCCACTGAGAATGCAGAGGTAAAGTAATAGCATCGAAGCAGCAGATTTCTGAGTACTGGTAAGTATAATATTGTTTTATAAAGCTCAATTACCATATATATTATCCAAGATAGTTGTTATAATGATTGAAATGAATACTTTGGGTCCCTTCTGAAGCAATCCCGTGAATTGCACAGCAGGGTTCTTAGTTTGGAGGAAACATGATCAGCAGCAAACTAGGTCCCTAAACACAGCCCTCCATCACCCGGACAGCTCTTTAGTCATTCTTCTTCCTCAACTTCCATTTTCAGCAAAAAATTTCCGATAATTTTAAGTCCTTACTTGCAGCAGATGGCCTCTTAATAGACACTGGACTTCATTCATATTTAACCTTTGAGGACAATGCCGGCTCTCTGTTTCTTTTGACATGTAAGTGCTACCCTTTGTCAAAATCTAGTTTGCCACTTGAGTATGTTATGTCAGAGAGGGACATAATTGTGATTTTCTGCTTTCACCTTAACTGTAAAGGCGAAATTCAAATTTCAATTAGAAGTAATAGTCTATAAACTGCCACATAAAAATGTACAATTTTCATTCCCAATACATAGTCTTATTTTTTCTCATTAGAGAAATGTATTGAACAGTGAGACTTTGCTTGCACACGTTAGTGAAAGCGCGATGCCTAAAGAAAAGCCGTAAAATGGGAGCCCAAAACAAAGGCTTGAAAATTTTATGTAAAGATTTCGGTTTTTATAGTAATTCCCCTGAAATAATGCTACACACAGTACCTTTTAAATCTCTTCCATGACTATGGAGAGGAAAATTGGAAAATAATAGACCATTCCTTTATTCACACATTCGCCTTACCTCCCCTCACCCCGCCACCAGCCAACCCAATCAGCTAAGAATTCAATTGTAACAATAATTACAAAATTAGGAATTAGAATTTGGACTTGTATAGAGTAGTTATATTTTCTATAAAAAGAATTCCACTGGAATAAAATACAAAAAGCTGAATAAAAGATAATAATAGAAAATTAAGACTGAGGAAGAAAATGCCAAGAAGTAATCTCATTTTTAGGCTGTACTGCATTCAGAACAAATAATGGTGAACTTGAATAGCTGAAGAAAAGGAAAATCCCAGAGATGGGGCATGATATGCTAAATGGCTTAATAATGGTGTCATGAACTCAGGTTCCTTTTATCTCTCTGCTCTGCCATTTAGCCACACAAGCTAATTCCCTCATGGTGATAAGATAGCTGCAGTCATTTGGTTCCTGGCATCCCAGCCAGGTCTGAGAAGGACAAAGTGAGATTCTTCCTTGTATTTCTTCTTATTAGTTAGGAAAACTTCTCCTAGAAGGCACCAGCAGACTTCCTTTCACACCTTTCTGTCTAGATGGGTGTCACGTGTCCATGCCTGAAATAGTGATTAGTGAAAGGGTATAGGGCCACCATGAATAGATTAGAAAAATTCCCTGCAGGGGCTGCAGGTGGGACTAACTTCCTAATGAAACAAAACGTCCAGGCAGAGGAGGATGGAAACCTAAATAACTTTAGAGCACTCCTAGCAAGAAAGAGTGAGTGGGGTGAGGTTAGCAGTTGGAGTGGCAGTCACTGGAGTTTATTCCATATTCCTAATTATATTTAACTGAAATAGGTCTCATTTCCCTTTTGAAATATTTTAAGCTTCAAAATGTTTAATCTCCTAGAGCTATTTTATCTGTTTTAGTGAACATTATAAAAATGTAGACCCAATTTGCTAACTAGTGAAGTTCAATGTCCATTGTCAGTATCTTGGTGAATATTAAGAAAAGAGTTTCAATTTAGACCTTCTAGCTAAATCCCGGTTTTGTTCTAGGCTTCAAGCAAAATTCCTTGATCTATCCAGAATTTTTCACTGCTGATCTCTTCCCTGGCCCATTCCCCTCAATCTTTTTGAAATTCTCTTTTCTCTTAATTTTCCTAGCCATTCTCTTCCTTTCCACTTGTTTGTTTGTTTGTTTCTTTGGTTTCACATCACCAATCTATGATGCTCTCCTCCCTAAAACCAAGCCCTTTGATCAGGTTACTCTGTCTCTACTTTTGCTTCTTTGGAAATTTCATGTACTTTCAGAGAGTAAATGGCCTCCTCTCTGAAACATAGCTCAGAAATCACTAGTCTGATATTTTGTATTTCTTTAGACAAATTCTCTCAAATTCAACTTGTCCAAAAGTTATCACCAAATCTTTCTCCCCAAACTGACTGATTCTCTGAACTTAATAGCGTTATCACTTTGGTAGTCCTCAGACTCAAACTTTGTGTCATGATTGACTAATTTTTATATTTGCTTCTGTATTATCAAGCAAATCTTTCTGTTTTATTTATTTTTTCCTATTGAGCTATCTCTGACATTGGCTTCTTAAATGAGATAGTACATGTGAAATACTTTACAACAATGCCTGCCACAAAGTAATGAATCAATACATGTTTGTTGCTATTATAATATTATAAAATGTCACTGTTGGGTTACAGAAAAATCCTCCTAAGAGGTCCTACTCTATTTACTTTCTCTCCAAATGCATGCTTCCCATTCCCTTACAATAACACTTATACCATGTTATTACCCTAATTAAGATTTTCTGATTCTCTAATAGCTATCTAGCACTACCATCTCATTCTAATATATCAACAAGGCTATTCACTGACTCCTCAGTAAACTCCTTCCATAGAATCATTAAACTTTTCATTTCTTCTTTCCTTTCTGCTTAACTTGCCTCCCTAACTCTACATTCAGGGGTTAGTGTAACTTCCAGTGTGCTGAGTGAAAACAAAGCACCACAGACTGGTCCAAAGCCAATTGATCACTGAGGGAGGGACAGAGCCTTAATTCAAACTCAGATGTCATGCCTCCCCATTGAAAACTCTTTCAAATTCACCAAATCTATTGCAGCATGATATTGCTGCTGACATTAAATTCATGCTCAACTAACCCTCCTATTCATTTTTATATAATTTTTTATATAAATTCCTGAAACTTTTGACCCCAAATAAGAAAATTTTGATGGAGCCTTCATAATATATTTTTTAAATTGTTTGCAGCTCAGTGTTCTGGTCAACCAAGAGCACATCCTTAATTTCTACAGTTCTTTGAACCAAAATGCCATAATAGCAAGAGGGTTCTAGGCACTGAGTAGGACTCAGTAACCGCCTGCTGACCTAATGCCCACCAGAGCAGAGGTTAAGGTCCCCACATTGGTAAGCCACAGATGACATAATTTTGTACCACTTAGGTTTAAACCAAATCAGTGAATCCAGTCTCATATAATTTAGAGCAATCTTTTTGACCCTTGGTTTCAAACTGCATTTAATGTGGCACATAGTCAAATAGGTAGTCCCAAAGGCACTTTTACAATGACTCAATTTTATAAACTAGGGGTGGGGGAAGACATTAATAGCCAAAGGCTTAATCTGCAAGCTGGAACGTGCTTATCAATAGCTTTCTGTTCGTAATAGATGCTTCTACAGCTTTGGCCTCTGGTTTTCCCTAAATGGTGCAAAGACAAATATTAACAATTAGGTCCCTGTTATCTGAATCTGTTTCTTATCTATGTTCTCATTTACACTGTAGTCTCCCCATATGAAAAAAGAGGAGAGGTGTCATTTTCACTCTCAGAGGAGAAAAGAATGAGGGGAGAAATGAAGTAAGAGAACTGGCTAGAAGAGCATGTGGGACCTTTGTTTTTAAGAGTTTTATGTTGTGGAGCATCTGGGCGAATTCAGACCCTGTGCATGACCTTGTATCAGATTGTGATACTTCCTAACAAGAAACAGGAATTATAAGCTAACCAGAGTGTAGTCAATATACAATAAGTCATCTGCAAGAAAGAATAGAAGTAGAGGCAAGGGCAAGAAGATATAAATGAAACAACCTCTTTATGTTTAGTTATTCTTGGCAATGTCTCCACCAGAGAATTATGTGTCACTAGTCTTTCATAGTTGTGCATAAATGCTAACATTGACTACGTGATTGACAATAAGAATCAGAGTGGCTTCAATGGTTCAGCAAGGAGTGAACAGGCATTATGTCAAAGCTGTGGTCAGCAGTATAGATACAATTGCCCTAGAATCATGCCAAATGCAAAGTTGGTTTGCAGAAGAAAAATTAATTTTTCTTAAATCAAGAAGAGAATATATATTAGCCATTAGCCCACATCTTCTGCTGATTGTGTTGTACTGTTCTGCTGATGTCCTCAGTGGCATATAGACAAGATTTCGGTATCCCTGTTTAAGTCCTCATACATTTATCTGGCTTCATTCTTCTTTCATTTGTTTAGGAATATTTGGCTATTAATGAAAACAAAATAGTCTCTTGAGACAAAAATTGTTTTCAAACAGTCTCTAAGCTGACTCTGAATTTTTGTAGCTCTCTCTTCTGTTATTCATATCTCTGACCTATTTTGTTTAAGTGCATCATTGCCCCAGGAGAATTATTCTCTCTTAGTATGATGTGGGATCCAATTATCAAGTGAGTCAGTATCATGCAGGAAATTACATATATGTTTCCTTCCTGGATGTTCCTTTAGAAAGAGTTGGTTTTCTCTCTTACGGAGACCGATATGATTCGCTTCTAAAAGCAATCATTTGTAACATGATTAATTTCTCATTTAAACCTTCCCCAAATGTGTCATTTGTCCACTTAGTACAAAGCGGTTATTGATCATCAATTATTGAAATGATTAAGAGTATTACAGCTTCCTCAAATGTAATGATGAACTCCAAATGATAATGATAAGCTACTAAAATCAGTTCTGTTTTCTTTCACAGTCTGTGTCATCCCTAAATATAGAGGATTAAAACTTTAGAATAAGTTTAACAGAAAAGATCTATTTTAGTCACGCTATCTGATTTTACCATATTTATTTTCCACCTCTGGGAAAATAGCATCATTCTGATCATTTACATGCAAATAAATATTTAATTTCTCACCAGCTTAAAAGTAAAGCTGTGTTTCCCATTGCCTTATTTACTTTGATCTATGACCTTCTTCTTTTTTATTGTGATGTCTTACTAATTTCCATCCTAAGAGGATCTCTTCTAAATCAAAAGTGATTTAATTGTAAAATGATATTTATTTGAGAAGTTTAGGATGCCTGGATGTGAGAGATGTGACCAAAAGTAAGCGAGGGATGGAAAAAGAGAGAAAAAAGATGGTCATTCGCATGACAAACGTCCTTGGGAGCAGCAGTTACTTAAACCCATCTCCCTTAGGATAATTTGCTACTGAAAATCTCTGTCTCTCTGCAGTCCAGGATTTTGATTAATGGAAAATACTCGTTTATGATTTGCTTGTTCATTGTATAGCTCTGGCCTAACAATTACTCAGTTTACCATTGTACAATTTGGTACAATTCACTCCAAAGCACAGCCAATGTCACCGCTCTGGAATGCCCCACTCAGATCTGTCCATTGATACCATTTTTGCAAAGACAAAGCTCATGCAATATGTAGTTTAGGCTTTTGCATGGACAAAGGAGGACAACAACATACTTCAGTAACATACCCTGTGATTAGAAAGAAGTGTGGTCACATTGAGATAGAGGAGTTTCTTACGTAAGTTAGAGGTCATCCAACAACTAAATAGGCACATTAAATACAAAGATGGATGGAAACAGACCTTGAGTTTGAAGAGCAACTATTGTGAGAAAGATTGTGAGAGGTGCATGGCCCATGGTAAGCACTCAGTAAAAGTCTGAATTAAAATAAAATTAAGTGCACAATTGTCCTCAATGAAGGAAGTGATTTGTTTGCCCTAGGTTTATCAAGGTAAACTTCACAGAGGAAAGAAAAAAGTCAGTGCCAAGAAACTAACTAGATGCAGAATTAGCCTACTGTTAATTATACGGTAGTGATTCAATACACTTCAAGAATTATTTCTCAGCTCCTCTACTGCTTGAGTCGTTTGCAGTTGCTAATATTATGGCCTGACTCAGGTGATCTGTGTTTCTGCATAAAGCTTGTGTTAGGGTCTGCTATTCAGTGATTGATTTAAGTGGGTTCTTCTCTTCCTGAGTGTGCCGCAGAGAAGTTACCATCTTTGGGACATTAGCAACTGAAAAAAAAATTCTGTCTTCTATTTATGAGGCCAAGTGAGGAACAGATTTAGGGTTAATCCAAGTAAAGCTTGGCCTCCTGCCTGTTGCTCTGTAATCACTGAGCTCTCAAGATCATAGATTGGACAAGCAGGACTGATGTTTTGATGAGCTTTGATTATGGGGTCTCTAAAATTCATGTCACTTCGGATATACTACTATTCAAAATTGTCCTAATATTTTATTTATTGTTGATTACTTTGTGTAAATATCTTCATATATTAATATATTTACATATACTTTTAACAACACAAATAAATTTGTGCTAAATTTATTGGATTGGTGTGCCTACTGTGTTTTTTTTTAAAATAGATTATCTTATTTTTAAACTCTATGAAAGCCATACTTATATGAGATAGGTATTTATATTCTCATATTACAAATAAGAAAACTGCTCATTCTAGTTTTTCCTTATAGATTCTGAAGAACACAATGTCATATTCATACTTCTGATGAGCATGAGTTTCAGACAACATGTTGAAGCCATATGTCTCCAAGATGGTTTTTGCATTTAACCACGCTAGCCAGCAGTACAAGATTTTTCCCACCATTAGCACTGGTGCTCAGTGGGCCAAGAAATCAATGAATGCAGTACAAGATTTTTTTCCCCATTAGTGCTGGTACTCAGTGGGGCAAGAACTCAGTGAACGTACATTGGATGAATTAATGGATGATTATATTTTCTTAAACAGAAGCACATAAAAAATGCCCCTTAAATCCTACAATTAGAGCCAATAAAACAAGCTGGGAAATCTATACCAGGTTCAAGTTTCCTTTGCTTCTCCAATATAACCCCCAGGTAGCAAAATCCTTCTCTATGACTCAAATTGACTAGAGATTTATGGCAGAAACCTCTACAGAGACCATCTTTTCCTAGAGGCACTTCAAGACATGGAGGCCTCTTATAATATGTTTTCTTTTAAAATGCAAATGAAAAAGCAGGCAAACAAACCTTAAAGCATGAGTGTATACCTCTTTTTATAGGAAACACACATTTTCAGAGCCCTTTAAAACACATTGACACTTCCTTTTAAAAATTTTTGAGTACATTAATTTTCGTCAGCAATTTTAAAATTTTAAGGCCAAATAAGTGGCCTATTAAAAAGTGAACTGAGAGAAATCCTGTGTTGTATATTCTTTTTTGTAGATTGCATTCTACTTTTAAATGCTTAAGATACGATGTTTTCATATGTGACCTCATTCATTCTTTCCAAGGAACGAACAATTTGCACGATGACCAAGGAAGCCACAAAATGCAAGTATCTAGTTTTTGAACAGACATATTGACCTTAAGAACAGTATTTTAGAAAGATACATAGTTGCTTCTTAGAATCATTTGGCAACTTTATGCTAACATTTTAGCCCATTCCAATGAAAAAAGGCCATGCAGCAATATAAAAACAACAACGCCATTAAAGATAAGTAGTCCTGAGTCTCACATTCTTACAATAAAAATATTGGCCTTTTGCCTCTGTTATAGCAAATGTATTAAATATTCATGTTGATGTTTATTTTCTAAATGTAAAATGGAATTAGGATAACAAATAAACTCTACCATCTGGTGATAATATTGGTTATATATATATTTTTTGTTTTGTGGGCTTTTATATGTTTGTTTCAAGGTAACTTACTGAATAATGCATAAACATGTTTAAAAATGCATTTCAATAGTTGAAGTTATAGTTGGTTGTCAGGTTCTCATCTTGAACTAAAAAGTAGAGATTTTCCTCTTGTACAGAATGAAACTATGGAGAAGATAGCCATTAAAAACCTAATAGGTTTTGAGTCAAAATATTTTTCGATGTAGATGCTATATAAGTGAGTTCATTTTCAGAGGAAATTTCAGCAATATTCTTTATAAAGGTTAGATTTCCTGCAGGATCTTCTTAGGAAACCTTTTTTTTTTGTGATTATAAGTAATCAAAAAATAATCTAAAGATCTAAGAAAGAGGCTGTATTTTCAAAATCCAAAATTACTAAATGATATAAAGCTACGGAAGACAACATATCTATTTGTTACAGTTGTACATTTTGGAAGGCATTATATTTATTTCTCTATTCCTCATATACTAATGGTACATGTGTTTATTACTTCACTTTTGAAGCTAAATAGATATTAAAAGTTTAGCTTCTTTCCATAGGGCTTTTATGTAGTAACTCTCCATGAAGGTGTCCCATTCTGGGTTCCGATGCTCTGTTCTGAGTGCCCAGAAACCGGTCTGTACAAACTTATCTTGTGATTTCTCATGTTTTGTGGTAAACTGCCTTTCATTAAGCAAACTCATTGAAGATTGATGATATGAAATCTCCATTTATTAATTTTAAACAAGAAATGCAACCACAAACTAGACTCAGGACCAGCTACATAATTGATGGAGCCCAGTGCACAGGGAAAATGTACAGCCCCTTTATAAAATGATTAAGATTTTCCAGGTAGCCACAGCAGAGCATTAAATGAAGCACTAGGCTCTTCTAAGAGTGGGGGCCTCATAAGCACAGGTCGCATGCTGATGAAGGTGGCCCTGATTAAACTCATAGCTCTGTCAAAGACCGCTTGTAAGCATAGAAATACAGTAGAGGGATTTGGATGTCTACCTGCATTCTTGAGAGCACTTACTGAAATACTCTTTCCAGTGTTAGAGTGTGTGGAAACACATTAGCACTTCCTACTGTTGGCTCATTTTATTTAGCTCACTGCTCTTCTGTTGTAGCAAGGCAGTAGCTCTCTCCATCACATTACAATCCAGTTGAGCTGCTAACAGCTTTTTGCAAAACACCCTGTCTTCTTAATTGGATTCAGGAGATGACCTAGTCTCATCAGCTGCACTTTGAAAACATACCTGAGTGTATATTATATTTTATACATAATGGGCTGGCTTTTAGTCATTTCCATTTCAGAGGATTGCCTTTCTCAGTCCTATCCCTGGATGGGGAAGAAACTCATAACAATCCTCTCTGCACTGACTAGGCTTTATGCATTCATTTAACACATCTTAATTGAGTACCTACAATGTATGCATTGGGTGCTATAGTATTTAACATTATATCACACATTTTTTCACTGAGAATCAACATACATAGTTATCTGTTATGTTGCGTATATATGTTCATCAGGACACTTTTGTTACATTAACAAAATCTAACTCAAATTATCTTAAAAATAGATAGATGATAGATAGATGGTTTCAAGCCCGGCTGGATTCAGCAGTACAAAACACACCATTAGAACCTCCTACTACCTCTGTCTTTTCCTCCTTCTCCTCTTCCTTTCTTATTTTCTCAGTTATCCAACTGTTTATGAACTGGCTTTATTGTCAAAGTAGACTCCCCCCATGTAGTGGCAAAACTAGTCTCAAATACCTCCATGCTTACAAGTCACAAAGAAAATACTCCTTTGTTTGAGCACTGAAAATGATATCAAAAATAAAAAAAGCAATGGTGATCTAGCACCTCTTGTATTATCCTGGATAGAGGTGGAGCCCATTCTACTAAGTGAAGTATCACAAGAATAGAAAAATAAGCACCACAGGTACTCACCATCACATTGGTATTAACTCACTTAACTGACCAACACTTAAGTGCACACATAGTAGTAACATTCACTGGGTGTCGGGCAGGTGGGAGGGAGGAGGAGGGGATGAGTATAGTCATAGCTAATGGGTGCGGTGCGCACCATCAGGGGTGTGATGGTGAAGCTCTGACTCAGGTGGGGCAAAGGCAATATATGTAACCTAAACATTTGTAGCCCCATAATATGATGACATAAAAAACAAAAAAGATGCTGATTGGCCTTCCTCAGGGTACCTGCCTACTCTGAACGAATAACTGAGTCCTGGGACCTGGGATGCTATTATTAGCCACCTGTGGGACCATGATTGACAACCCCACTGGGAAGTGGAGGGGAAATTTACAAATGGAAAAGAGAGGTTTGGTTACCAATAAAGGAAGAAGAGATTCAAGGCAGGTAAAAACAATAAGGTGTCTCCTCCAGCTCGACTACAATAGGATGCTACAGTTGAGTGTAGAAAGAGCTTAAGATTTGAACTCCAGAGAAAAGTGGATGCTACTAAGGCATGTTGTGTGTGGGCCTGTGGTCAAATCACTGTGAGAGAAGAGCTAATCATTTTGATTCTCAAGGAAAAACATGAAGCAAAATAAGCCCACTTGTTCCATTATTCTCAGAGAAAACACTAAAAGGTCTACAATTCGGGGTAATCAAGCTATCAATTTTGTCCAATTTTGCTTTATACATAGAGAGACAATGTTTAATCTTTTGAACTTGGTCAAATGTTAGGATTTAGAGTTCTCTGTTTATAAAATGGGTTGTATACTTCTATTGCTCAGCCTTTTATCCAAGACAGGAGGCTTGTGGAGGCCAGGACTCCCAGGGTTGAAGGTAGGATTTAAGTTTTGGTACTTCTGAAAGTTGCATTCATTCTTGCATGCCTCTCAGGTGCTTCCTAAATTCCAAAGAGACCATGATCTGTCCACTTCTCCCAAACTCCTATAAAGAATACCCAGAGGCAATTGCATAGTTCATACCAATCTTATCTAACATCATGCAGAGTAGGTATTTCCAAGTACTTTTAAACTCTTTTCTTGAACTTTATCATAAACTTTGAAGAAAGGTAATAAATAGTATTATAATGCTATGAGATTTGGCTAGAGATAAACAGCTGTGGTAAATGAACTTGTGCATAGCTACTATGATAATTTATCCAGTCATAATTCCATTTCTGCCTCCCTTCCCATAAGACAGGGTGGAGAAACCACATAAAAAGCTGTTGCACTCCACACAGAGAAACAAGGAGCTCATTTCTTTCAACTACCACCCCTCCCAGCCTCACTCACACTCCAGGAGTTTGACAGTGCACTTCAACTCATATGACCACACATTGGGAAAATGTCCCTCTTTATCTGTGGGGTGATGGGACCCTCAAGCTTGTCTCCAAAATTCCTCAATTGCATCAGGGGACACTTCTGGGAACCATGGTGACAGCTGATGCTTATCCTACCCAAGCAGAGAAGGGAGACACTCTCCCCTCTGCTGCTTTGCAGGGATGATTGAACAGGTTTGTGACACAGCAGGTCCCATCTCAGGTTCATAATTTTAAGGAGACATTGCTTCCCTGAAACCCTGAGATGAATCATTGAGAAATATCAGTAAAACCACTACAACAATACCAACAACAATAAAATCGGCACCAAAAAGGCCTGCCAATTTCTGCATTTTGCCAGTACTGCTATGGTCACTTTGGCATGGTCTAAATGTCATGGTCATCTTGGTGTGGAGTCTCAGACAAGGAGATTTTTAGGGACCAGGGCCACTGTATCAAAGAGACGGTGCTGGCATCAGGCTGATGACAGGGGGTGCTTGAAGGAGCAGCAGGAAGCAGCAGGTCCTTGCTGGACAACAAAGAAATTCTCAGAGCGTGGATTTGTCACAGACATGACACTAGAGTAAAGAGAGAGAGAGAGATTTTATAAAATTTATGCCATTTTTTTTTTTAACTTCAGATGGAGGAGAGGGAACGGAGGAGAGTTAAATAAATGATATGGACTTAAGTTCCAGGAACTAACTAAGGAGAACTAAAAATAGCAAGATCCCTAAATAGAGTGTAAGGACTGTCTGCAGCCGAGGATCCCCAAAAGTAGACTTCCCAAGAATCTACCAAGGCCCTAAGAAGCCGTCACTTTTTTCCCTTAATGGATCCCGACAGCATTTTAGTAGCCCTGAATATCTCTGCTGGCAGCAACCTTCCCAAAAGACCAGTTGGCAGGTACGTGGGGGGCAATCTTCTTTTAAAATGATGTGGTTCTTCCCACACTTGTCCCTCACAGCGCTGAGGCCAACGGGGATGCCCTTCCCCTGCTGCCACCCTCAAAGAAGGAAAAGCTGTGATTCTGTTTCAGGTCATTTTGGGCCTCAAGTTGCTGAAACTCGGTCAAAACAGTCTACATTTATAAGATGTCATTTAAATAATCTTGTTGGCATTACATAATGACAACAGAAATAGTCTATCTGATACAGGCTTCAGGTTTAATTTAATTTATTTAAAAAACCCAACTCTTTACTTCCTTATTCTCACTAACACACGTGTTTTCTAAATGCTATCTTATTTTTCAGATTTGTCAGACCAAAAATGCTTTAGTCCAACCTTTCTACTCTGCAAGTTGGTCTCCACCAATACTTCTTTTTCTCTCCTTACTCATTTACTCAAAGCCACCCTAAGGCAAAATAGTGAAGTCTGTGGCATTTGCCTAGTGTCCCTTCATCCCTCTTTCATCACTTTCCCTCTACTCTTTTAGGAGTCCTTGTCTTCCCTTCCCCCAGGCATTCAATGTTCTTCAACTTTCTGGCTGTTAAGAAGCCTCTTCAGTAGTGAGAGTCCCGTCATTACACTTCACCCAGGCTCGCTCCTCTCAGGCGCCCTGGAGACCTGCAGCAGGTAGGATGGAAACTTCTCACGGCCACTCACAAGCTGTGAAACTCTGGGCAGATCAATCCCTCTGAACCTCACTTTTCCTTTCTGTAAAATGGAACAATACCTGCTTCAAAATTCTCCCCCACATCTGCAGCCCTTCTCACCGGGCCCCGCCCTACTCGCCCACCCGCTCTCTTCTGCTCGGTCTCTCCCTTACTCTTCATCGAGTCTCAGCTTCATTTTACTGTAGGGACATCTTCCCCAACCAGCCTAAGAAGCTTCTCCCTTCCTACCCTAAGCACTTTCTGTGCTTAGCGAACACAATTTGTGATTATCTTATGTTATTTTATTCATCTGTTTGATTTTAACTTGTCTTTTTTTCTTAATGGTCTGCCCTACCTCATAGGCTATAAGCTCCCTGCGGGCGGGGACGCAGTCTAGCTCCTTCCTACTGATGCTCCAGACCCCACTACAACACAGAGTACTTGGTGCTAGAAACCACTCAAGAAACATTTTGTTTGCCCTCCACTGCTGTGTGTGAAGATAAACTAAGATCACCCAAATTAGAACAAGCAGAGGTTATTTGTTCAGATCCTGCTACACGTAGCTAGAGTCAGCCACCATCTCTTGTGTTTGACAGAGACTCAAAGGCTGTTGGAGGAATGGGAAAGTTTTATAGTGAAAAAGCTGGAAGATATTTGTATGCTGTGGTTGTATGTTGTCAGCATAGGGAAGCTGGAGGTGGGCTATCTGGGAGAGGAACATCTTCTCAGATTGGTTTAGGGAACCTATATGCTTTTCTGTGGTTGGTCCTGAGTTAGAAGTGGGGAAAAAAGGTAAAGAGCTGGCAGTCATTGACCAAATCCTGATTGCTGCAGAGGTTGTAGATCAGGGATCTATTGTCACCTGTGGACTGGCCATCGCCCCTTTGTACATTCTGTCTCTCATATAATTCGTTCACTTTTCTTCCTATACCCAGTTCGTAACCTATTCTCTCGAACAATGTACAAAGGAAGTATATTAATTAGCTTAAAATAAGCTGTTAATGTAAGATACTACATCCAGGCATATTTATTTAAAAAAGAAGAGAATTGCCAGTATTAGAGCTATTGGGGCTTTGAATAAAGGAATGGAAAAGAAATAATGAAGACCAGCGAGAAGAACAATATTTGGGGGCAAAGTATTACATTGCTTCAAAGTGCACTCAGAAACAGCCCTGCTTAGTCTTTCTCTTTGTAATGTACAAAGAACAATGGGTTAAAAATTTCAAAAGAATGGAGCTCACTTAAGGGAGACCAAAAAAGAGACTTTCGATGCTCATGCTTTGGCGCCACAACACACCATTCACATCCTCACCTCTGCGGTCCTTGTGTTTGGGAACTTTTGCTACTTCTTGTCCCTAATCTCGGCTCTGCCCTTCTAGACACACTCCAAGAGTCATCCTTCTCCGTGCAGCCTCTGCCAACAGCAGGCACCAGCTCCTCTGCTTATCCTAAGTCTCTTATCTGAGTCACCCAACACTTAATGACATTTTGCAGTGGGGTATTTCTTGTATTCATGTTCTTTCTTATCAAGGAAACTGTGACTTTTGTGTATCCACCACAGCAATTATAATAGATACACACTCAATTGATTTGGTTGTGTAAATGCTTTCCTTTTCCCTTAATAACGATAGGAAATCAATAGACATTAACATTTAAAAGAAATAAAATATAAGATTATTTTCCCTTGCACATGGGTGCTTAGCTTTGCATGGTATTTAACCTCATGGGATCTGGTTTAGGTTGTGTGGATGAGATTCACACTTGATTGCATCAGTGTACATTCTTAGCCAAGTTTTAAAAATATTCCTAAACTTTGGCTACTTTTTTTTATAAAATGAGGATAATAATATATGTTCTATACAAAGCATAGTGCATATAAAGTATTTTGGATCTAGTAAGAGATCAATAAATGTTATTATAATATTAAAAAATTAACTAAAATCATGTTAAAATTTACTAGAAATGGTCTATAAGTTGGCTTATTATGAAAGTGTTTTAATTGACACAAAAGTTGAATTGATTAAATATGTAGAGAATATAGTAATAATATGCTTATTTACTTCAGTTTGAGTGCCAAACCCGAACAAGAAAAGTCATGATCCAGCACTAAAAATTTAAAACAATATATATGTGTGTGTGCGCACATTTTATTAGTACACGTCAAAATAGACATGTGACAGTGGAGAGGTATCCTTTCCTTTCATGTACCTCAGGCAATATACTGACTAACTGACCAAATGACAACTTAGTAAAAGAATAGGGGTCACTAGGCCTGAACTTGGAGTGAGAATTCATGACACAAGATCTACCGTTTGCTCACCATGCGACTTTGGGTAAACCCCATATCTTCATTAAATTTTTTACATCATTTGTAAAATGGAGATAATGACACTTAACTCAGGATTAGTAAAACACAAATGTGAAGGGATTGCTGTTTCTGACTGTGAGTGATGGGCTCATAGCAGAATAATCTAGCACCAAAAGTAACTGGAAAAGTCAAAGATAATATATATAAATGAAATCTGTGTGAAAGCATTGGAAAATTGCACTGGTAACCAAGATTTGAGAGCTAACATTCCAGGGGGAAAAATGAAGATCATTAAGATAAGCTCAACTTCTACAGGCTGCTTTTCCTCTGAGGGCATTTGTTAATTTTTGGTATGAGTGAGAGTTTGAGAAGCCAGGCAGAAGACAGCTGCCAGAGGGCAAGGGAGCCAGCAGAGATGTGAAAGACAAAAACTGCAGTTTGGGCCAATGAGGAATCAAGGGCTTGAGGGACTAAGATCATGGAAAATAAAGAGGCATCGTGAAGCGCGCCTGACATTCTTTGGAACTCCCCGTTAGGCATTTGCCAGTTCTTTATTGAGCAGTGTCAGGGGTTAAGAAGCTGAGTAAAAATTAGCTGAAAAGGAGAAGAGAGTTGTTGGCAGTCTCGCAACACTGGGTAAACAAAAATTGGAATTCAGGCCTGCCAAGGAAAAGAGGTCATAGTCAACACTCCAGTCTTTTAGTCTGGACCCTTGGCAAGCTTCACTCTAGGAACTGGAGGTAAAAAAGAAATCGACCAAAACTTAAAGAGACTGCAGACTAGCGTTGGGTCTAATCAGTTCCTGACTGGGTTAAGGTGAACTCCTCCTACAAACAGTAGAATAGGGTGAATCTTCATTGTAGGAGAACGTCATCTAAACTCTATAATCTTTATAGAGAATGACTGGCATTCAACCAAAATTACTGCACATAAAAATAAACATGAATTCAAAAAAAAAAAAAAAAACCAGAGATAGTCACAAGTGAACTAGATACTAGAGTTTTCAGAACTAAACCTTAAATTGACTTAAATTAACAACTTCAAAAAATTGCAAAATGCAAATTTTAAGAAATTAGTGATTTATCCCAACATTCAACCAAAAATGTTCAGACCTACAAAGAGTTAGAGTAATATGACTGAAATCAAAAGAAGACAAGACAATCAATGGAAACAGATAGAGGTAATACATATCTTGGAGTTAGCAAAGACTTTAAATAATTATTAATATTTTCAAAAAACTGAGAAAAAGATGGACAAAATACATAAAAATAAGATTTCAACAGGGCAGTTGCAAATAAAAATATTTGATCTTTTATATGAGATTATCTTCTTTAGAATGAGTTCATGCTTTCCTCTACCAGGCAGAAAAAGTGGGATCTTATTAACTTTTCTGCAATAATGCACCCAGTTGAGGCCATTTTTGCAAAGCTAAGGCTCAGTCTCCCTCTGGTTCTACCCTGTTCTTGGAACATAACACTGGGACAGGGACACAGGGGATTTGTAAAGGCCTAGTCGCTGGGGGTTCCTGCACTCTAATTGTAGTCTACACAATAATATGGGATCGAGAAACGTTTTGCACTACTTTTTAGATGTTTTCAACTTATCTTTTTTCTCATCCTGCACAGCTTTAGAATTTGACAAATGTGTTGAGGGAAATGCTGGCTGTGTGTTGGAGGACCGTAAAGTCTCTACTTTTGTCTTTCCAGCTTTATAGAACTGCAAAAAGTCTCACTTGTTTGCCATTTCCCAGCCCTTTTCCCAGAACAGATCTTGGATTCTTGGCCTGTTGCCCACACCAAGAATCTGCAAATCCTTTTAGACAAAAAGGCAGCTATAAGTGATAAACTTACATTTCTTCACTTCTCCCCTCTCTGAAATCTTAGCCCTTCTAGTTCTTGTTGTTTCAGCAGCTTTCTGATGCCTTGAATCAATTTGTTAAATTTCATGTAGGTTTAGAGTTGATCTCAACAGAAACATTTGTCTGCCTCAAGCCACTCTTTCCTGCTTGATTAGCCTTGATAATGCCAAGTGTTGACAAGAATGTGGAGTAACTGTGACTTCCAAGCACTATGACTGAGTATAAATTGGTACAACCATTTTGGAAAACTGGCAATAATATGTGTATCTCATGACATAGCACGTCTACCCTCAGGACTATACTAGCACACAGAAATGCATCCATATTTTCATCAAAGGACATGCACAAGAACCTCAAACTAGAAACACTCCAAATGTCCATCACATTTTATGGAAATATAAACTGCATTATATTCGTTCAGAAGAAGAGCAGACTGTGATGGTTAATTCTATGCGTCAACCTGACTGGGCCAAGGGGTGTCCATACTAAACATTACTTCTGGGTGTGTCTGTGAGGGTGTTTTCCACAAGATTAAAATTGGAATCAGTGGATTCAGTAAAGTAGATTTTCCTCCCCGGTGTGAATGAATGTTAAACAATTCATTGAGTGCCTGAATAGAACAAAAGGCAGAAAAAGGCGGAATTCAAGTCTTTTGCTTTTCTGCCTGCCTACCTGAGCTGGGACATTGGTCTTTTGCCCTCAGACTGGACTGGACTTTCACCTTTCACCATTGGCTTTCCTGGGTCTCCAACTTGCAGGTAGCAGATTAGGGGACTTCTCAGCCTCTACAATTACATGAGCCAATTCCTCAAAGTAAATCTCCTTATATATATACATACACATACACATACACACATACACATATATACATATATATGTGTGTATATGTGAATACACGTATATATGTGTGTGTGTATACACATATATATGTTCTGTGTCTTTGGAGAACCCAAATACAACCACATACAACATGATGAACCTTACAATGTTTAGAAAAAAGCTAGACGTGAAATAACATATGAAATTTGAAAAAGCATTGCAAACAGCAAAACATCACATACATAAGAATTATCACTGCTGAAAATGCACTTAAAAATGTATAGAATATTGCTATATCCCAGAAATTTTATTCCACATAAATTTAGCTTCTAATAATTCTATGTAATTTCAGTGAAAATCCATAAACTTAAATAAGAGGTAATGAAAGATGAAAACAAAAATATATTGGTCTTGAGATTGACTTAGTAGTAAGTATCAAGACATTCTGCCAACACCACCACAAGTTGCTTTTTTATTCCTCTAAACTATAAAAGCTGCCAATGTGTTCGACATTGCACAGTTTTTATCTCCACTACTCAAATGCATAGCTGTATATTTTTGCATTGCTTTGGCCTGATATATGTCTCTCAATTTTGTCAGTTATGTTTGTAAGTGTCAAATTCTAATTTGGACTGCTATATCTTAAAGCTGATATTTGTGGAGTTTTAGGAATGTAGTGGGTGCATCTCACCGCTTATCTTAATGCTTTGACAATAAAGAGTACCTTTTCCAATGGCCAAATGTTCCTCTTCTCTCTGTGAGCAGGGATCAGAATACTGAAGAGTTTTGCCCTGAACAATATTAATTTTCCAAAGGGAATATTTTGAGAAAGATCTGAGAAGACAGAAATACCTTGACTGAAGTTAAACAATGTCACTGTTTACCCACAGAAAGGGCTTAACATAAAGGACTACCAATACTTGAACAAGTCTCATAAATAAAATAAATTATATATGAGGCTGGTTTTTCTCAAAAATACAAATTCTTCAGGTTAGAAATGTCAGCATGCTTGGCAAAAGCAACTTGTCTAAACCTCAACTGGGAACTGTTGCACATAAGAAGTTAAATATTTTTGTAGCCAGACATTGAACTTACTGCTTCACACATCTGGAATATCACTTCTTAGACCTGCTGATCCTTTTTTTTTTAAGAAAAGGAATGTCTCCATGTTGGATGATTTTTTTTCCATCTAGAACTTCTACAAATATTTCTTTATTTTTATATAATTTAAAATTGACAGAAAAGTTGCAGGAATAGCACAAAGAATGTCTATATACCCACATACTCACATTCACCAATTATTTGTAATAAAACTTCCTCCTTGCTTTATCATTTTCTCCCATGTGTACACACACACACACACATTTTTCCTAAAATAAATACATGCCTTTTATTTGAGAATAAGTTGAAGATATCAGTCCCCTTTTCCCCTAAATATTTTAGTGAGTGTTTCCTAAGAATAAGGCGTTTATCCATTTACAATTATCAAAATCTAACATTGGTCCTATACTACCATCTAATTCACCAACCATACTCAAATTTCATCAGTTTTTTCCAGGATCTAACCCAAGATCATGCATTCATTTATTTGTCGTATCTCTTTAGTGTCCTTTCATCTAGTAGCCCATCAGTCATTTTTTGCCATTCTTGATGTTGATATTTTTAAAGAGTTGAAATCAGTCAATTGGTAAAATATGCCACAATTTAGATCTGTCTAATGTTACTTCATGATTAATTTCAGGCTATGCATCAAAAATGTGGGAACATCACAGAAGTGATATTGTGTCCTCAGTGTATCACATCAGGAGGAACATAATGCTGGTTGCTGCTAATACTATATTAAGCGTGATCGTTGGGTAAAAGTATCTACCCATTTTTTTTCTCCCACTTTTGCCCACTAGTTTTACCATCTATTGGAGATTTTCTTATTTCATCATCTCTTATATATGCATGAGTTGGTATTCTGCTGTAGGAAAGGGCTTTTGCTTCTTTCCCATTAATTTACTCATCTATTAATTTACTTAGTTATCTTATATGAACTCATGGATTCCTATTTTAATTAATGGATTGTGATCCATCATTTTCAGTATTTATTTTTATGCTCAAATTGTCCAGCATTGGGCAGCCTCTAGAAGCCTGATCCTGTGTGTGCCTCTGTGCATGCATGTTTACCTGTGCCCATCATTCTTTGAGCACTTTCTTACTCCTGATCAAAAATAAGTTCCAAGCTCATCTGCCCTAGTACTAAAATAAGTCCTTTCTTGAAGGACCCCCAGTTTCTTTTAGTGGAGGGTGGTATTTTCTCATATTCCATTTCTTCTAGGCACTCTCAGCAGAGTTGAAAAAAATGTACATATATGCCTTTATATTTTTAGGTCTATCTACATTTATATCTATAGCTATAAAAAAAACAAGAGTTTGTATTGTTACCTCCAATTTCCTTCCATGTTTGTAACTCTCCTACTCCATGTGGAGTGTATTTGCTTTTCCTTTTCTCTTTCTCACTCCTCTTTCCTTCCCTCTCTCCTCCTTTTCTCTCTTGTTTCCAAATGTACTTTATCTTTTAAAATATATTAGCTATTGATATGGTTTGGATGTTTGTCTCCTTCAGATTTCATGTTGAAATTTGATCCCCAATGTTGGAAGTGAGGTCTGGTGGGAGGTGTTTGGGTCATGGGGGTGGATCCCTCACCAATGGCTTGGAGCTCTCCCTGTGATAATGAGTGAGCTCTTGCTCTACTCGTCCAAGTGACAGCTGATTGTTTAAAAGACCGTGGCACCTCTCCTCTCTCTCTGTAGTCTCTGTCCCCATCTCTGTCCCCTTCTCTTGCCATGTGACACTCCTGTTCCTCCTTTGCCTTCTGCTTTGATTGGCAGCTCCCTGGACCCCTCACCAGAAGCAGATGCTGGTGTGATGTGCTTATTCAGCCTGTAGAACCAAGAGTCAAGAAAACCTTCTCTTTATAAATCCCCAGCCACAGATATTCTTTTATAGCAGCACAAAAAGGACTAAGGCAGTTATAATATTAATATTTTTAAAGTTTAAAAATGTTAAATCAGTGTTAAGGATGACCAACACAGTTGATGGTCTAAACACATGTTTTTCCATAAAATTGGTGACTCCAATTTTAAACACTACATTTTGTGTATACATATAAATCTGCTTTACCCATTGTATTGTAGATTTCTTTAAAATTTGCACAAAGGGAAATTTTAAAATTTTATTTAGGAAAATCAGTGTTATATAGAGGCAAATAAAAGAATAGGAAAACGTGTTATTTATTTGAAACTTGTTTCCCTGAAGTGGTGCCAAAGATGTTTTTCTGTTTTTGTCAAAGTGTGATAGGGAAGGAACTTCTTTCATTGAAATCATCAATGACTATTTATTGAATATCTATGGCACAAACACATCATCACTGTATCTTTGCATCTAAAAGAGACGGCAAGAATGACCAAGATTATTTTTCATGAGTGATACCCTTCTACTGACTTTTTGGGAAAATGGGCAAATAATATGGCCTCAGTGTCTATGCTCAAACCTCTTCTTGAAAGTGTAATGCACATATAACGGACTATGAAAGCATCAAAATATTTGAAAGTGCCAAATAGAAAGCATCTGTTTGTAAAAAATAAATATGGTAGGTATATTTTTCCACAGTTGGGAGAAGAAAACTGTGTCTGATAGGAGATAAGGCAAGAAGTCACACAATAACCACTTAAATAAACCAAAAAACCTCTTAAGAAAAACAATAGCTAAAAACATAGGGAAAACACTTTTTTGTGTGTGTGAGGCTCTGCTTCTCAAGTAACACTTGACTTGAAAGTCATTCTTTATTCTTTCTTACCCATAGCCAGGTATAAGTACCACACATCCTTCTGAGCATGCAGGGATAAAAGATAACATTCGGATTGAAGAGAAATAAAAGAACAGAATGACTTTCCAGACGTACGCTTCAGAACAGACCGGAGAAATGTCACAATGGATATTGGGTGTGAGGCCAGAATGTCATTGCAGCAGTTGGATTTGTAGTCAGCAAATTCAAAAAGCATCCAAGTCCCAGTCTCTGGTGCCACTCAGATATGAGCAAAGGTGCTCAGGGGTTTAGGAAGCCTGTGGTCCAGGTTTGGCAGAAAGAATCACCACCTTGAGAGGGAGATGAAAGAAAGTTGTGCAAATTGTGCAGCACCAGAAACTGAAGCCTCTGAGAGCTAAAGGCAGCCAACGCAGCCCACCTGCCCGCAAAACACCACATGATAAAATAAGAACCATGCCTATTGTTACTGTGGCTGGACTTGACTTGACTGGTTTTTAGTTTTGTCTTTTTTTGTCCTCAATTAGATGGAAAATGCTGCTGTGTACTCTGTATAATGCTGTGCAGAAATGTGCAAATGCCAACAGGTGAGGGGGAAATAACTGAGACAATGGCAACAGCAAAACAGCAGCAGCTGCAGGCAGGCAGGCAGCCTGGGGTGTTAGTGACCACAGGGGCCACACCTGACACCTCTGGAGAAGGAGACACCTGGGCTCCGGAGCGGGCTGCCACCTATGTGACAGACTGAAAACGATGTGCAAGTGCATCAGGGCTGGTGATGCGACCATACCTCCAACCCCTCCAGCTCACTCCTGTCTTCAGACCCTGCTATGTGCCAGCCTCTTCTTTTTATCTTCAAAACAAGCTTTCGTGTAGGAAGAAATTAATTCCCATTTTGCAAATGAGGAAATTTGAGGCATTATAGCCACAACCATCCAATCCCAGATCCGGCGGACTTTCCATTGAGCTGTGTCGCTTTGTTTGGGTTAGAAATGTTTATCATTGTTGCGGGTATGGAGAACATTAAATGAGATTATACCTGGTAAGGGGCATCTGGCAGAGGCAGTCTTAGGCAGTTCATTCTCACACAAACACAGAGGTCACTCTGTTGCTAAGGAAGCATTATTAAAACAGTAGCTGACTGATTTACTGCCCCATCTGTGACATGCACTAATCTAAGGGCTTTACATATATTGATATATTTAATCTTCACAACAGCCCTGAAAGGCATGTGTTATCATCCTCTCCCCTTGTACAGGTGAGAAAACTGGCACAGAGGGGACAGCTTGTAACTTGTCTGAGGTTACTCAGGATATTGGCTTGTCAGGGCCGTGGTAACAAAGTCCCACAACCTGAGTGGCTTAAACTACAGAAATTTATTGTTTTACAGTTCTAAAGGCTGAAAGTCTGAGATTAAGATGTCAGCAGGGCTGGTTCCCTCTGCGGGCCACGAGGGAAGGATGTGCTCCCAGCCTCTGTCCTTGACTGGTAGATGGTCATCTGCTCCCTGTGTCTTGTCACATTGTCTTCCCTTTATTCATGTCTGTATCCAAATTTCCTCTTCTTATAAGTATACCAGTCATATTGGATTAGGAACTTCCATGGACCGAATTATGAACCCCTAGAATTTATATGCTGAGGCTGTATTCCCTAAGGTAACTGTATATTTGGAAATATGAAATTTAGGAGGTTATTGAGATTAAATGAGGTCATAAGGATATCATAAGGGTAGGGTCCTAATCCAGTAGGATTGGTGGCCTTATAAGAAGACTAGACAGATAGAGAGCTCTCTAAGCTCATGTACCAAGGAAAGGCCATGTGAGGACACAGCGAGAAGGCAGCCATCTGTGAGCCAGGAAGAGAGCTCTCACCAGAGCCTGACTGTACTGGCACCCTGGTCTTAGACTTCCAGGCTGCATAACTGTGATAAAGTGAATTTCTGCTGTTTAAGTCGCCCAGCCTATGGTATTCTGTTATGGCAACCTGAGCTACTCCAGTATGACGGCCTCAAAACTAATTACATCTACAATGACCCTTCCAAATAAGATCATATTCTGAGGAACTTGGGGTTAGGACTTCAACATATGAATTTTGGGTGGATACAATTAAACCCATAGCGCTCATTGTAATTACAATTGTATAATTATAAATAATTGTTAATTACAATGTCAAGACTGAAACCCAGGTGGTCTGGCTTGAGAGAGCACTCACTATCAACCAGCCACTCTGTTACACTGCCCACTAAGTAAAATAGAATCCTAATGCAACAACTATTTATTAAGCACTTGCTGTATACCTCCCATTCCTCTGTTCTCTCTTTCCTCCAAAGTTCTCTCATCTTCCCTAGAGAGGTTTTCTTTTGTTCATCTTCTCTGTTTCTGATACAAGAGGCTTTTTTTTTTTTAATTACTGACATTTTTTCTTCTTGTTTTCAATTAGGCAGTTGTTCACTGAAAATTTGCGATGTCGCCATCATGAAAGATGCTTAAGTTATGGTCTTTTCACTTTCAAATAAATACTAGTCCATGTGTCAGGATCCCTGCTTGTCTACTTTCCTGCAACAGGCCTCTGAATATGCTAGTGCCCTTTGCCATTGCATTCTCAGAGCTTAGCACATAGTTGGAACTCAATTAATACTTGCTGAGCGTTGCTATTTCAAATGAATTTACCAATTTCATATTTGTCATTGCCTGTGTTCCGATATCCATTTAACTGGCTTAAGCAGGTTTCCTCAGGCAAACCCACAAATACTCTCCAATCAGAATTAACAGACTCCATGCTCTCTCTAGTGAAATTGTCTCTGGACGAATTTAAACAACCTCTCTCTTTTCATAAGTGCATACGTGTCACAAAAATAATTGGAGTTCAAATAACCCATGGGAAATGCCTGCCTTTATCAGCTGCGTCTCAAGGAATGGCAGTATAGTGCTTGACTACAAAATGGATACATTTCTGTAGCAAATTAAGCATTCTGCTGTGGACTTACCAACAAGCATTTAATACAGTTTATATAAATGAAGTCAACATGCAACTGACTTGAAATGAAATTAAAATGTGACGGGAGTCATGTTTTCCCATAAATCTTATTAAAACCACACCTGAGTTGCCCTCCTTTCTGCTTCCAATCGTCTCTTTTTTCGGTCAGTCTTCTACACTGTCTCCATGGACGGCTTCACAAAACACAGAACTGACTTTGTCACACTCCATCTCTTCACAGTGGTGGCATCAGTTGCCTATAGGACAAAGAACAAACTGGTGGGTTTTTTTTTTTAATCTTGAACTTACTGTTTGATCCTTTACCTGACTCACGCCCAGAGCCTGATACTCTCATCCTGCTTTTCTGTTAAAGCCCACAGGGGCCCTCCATGCACCCTGCTGCTCAGAGTCCCTTTGTACACTTTATTCAGAGACTGGAATAAATGGCATCTGGTTCGCTTTCTCCAGCCCACCCCTCTGAAATCCCACAAGGCCCATTTAGGACGTCACTTCCTCTGTGAAGCCTTCTTTGACCTGCATCTCCTATTGTAAGGAGAAATGCCCCCTCCTCTTCCACATTCCTGTGGAATGTTGTCCATCCACATCTATTCCCCCCCCATTTCTCCACTACAACATAAACCACAGCAGCTGTTATGTTTTGTCTCCATTTCCAGGATCCCATGAGGGGTAGGCAGAGAAATTTCCACATAGTCAGTGCTCAGTAAACATGTGTTAAAAGGAGAGAAGACGGAAAGAAGGGAAAGTAAGTAGGAAGGTAGAACAATGGAAACCTCAGGATACTTCAAATCACAGTTACTCTGTCCAGTACAACCATCTGTGGGATGGGGGAAGAGAAGGAGTCATTTCCTTTTTCTTGTGCAGATATAGAAGGAAACTGAAAGACAAGAAAAACTAATTTTGATTAATTATGAATGAATATCCATCTCATTACAAGTAACCAAGGTAAAACAAGTCTAAATTTAGGGAGATGAATTTGCTGAGACCTAAAAATTATCCCAGCTTCTTCATAATCCACTTATCGTGCATAAACAAGGTCAAAAATACAGGTTGAAAATAAAATTCAGCTCCTTTACCAAATATGTCCCAATATCCAGATATTTAGCATAAATTTGTACTAAACATCCAGATGACTGAATTCTCTTATTGTCCATTTATGTGTTTTGACACCATGGGTGAGGTTATAAATCTGGAATTGAACATAAAAGCCCGTGCACTTATTTATCCTATAGTTTATATTGTAAGACATGTACCAGAAAGGGGAGAATGCCAACATACTTAAGCAGAAGGAACTAATAAAATTTCCTTTGAATAGAGGATATTCAATGTCAGTTCTAATTTCTAGTTTTGTTAAGTTTCCACTGGGCAAGATTGATAACAAAAGAAGAGTTTTTGGTCCAGATGTACACCCAGTCTTCCACTATGCTGGCCCAAGGCTGTGCCAGGAAGACCTCTTCAAATTGCGGGTGGGTTCTGTAGCTTTCAGGGATTGGTTATAGTACTATTTCAAAAATAGTTTGAATTAAGACACGAGTACCCCATGGTAAATTTTATTATCCAGAGATAGCTATAATACTACCTCTCGTTCCACGTGCTTTTCTCACAATATGACTCTGATACTCTTCTCAAAAAGATGTGGGGCCTGTGTTCTCTCTCCTTGAACAAGGGTGACCTTGTGATTACTGCAGAGGTGACTCTGTGTGACTCTTTGTGACTTCCAAGTCTAGATTCTACAAGATAATACAGCTTAGGTCTGGTTTTCTTGGGCCTTGGGCAATTGACACTCACCCACCATTGCATGAGGAAAGCCTTATTTTAACGCACGGAGAGGCCTATGTGGAGAGAATGTGACTCCGCTCCCCCCAGCCCAAGGTCCTGACCAAGCTCTTGGCCAAGAGCCAGAACCAATATGACTGTACAACTTGAGCTGCTGCAGTTGATGCTGCGTGAGCAGAGACCAGCTGTCCCTGCCAAGCCCTGCCCAATTTGTAGATATGCAAACAAATAAATGATTGCTGCTGTTTTGAGGTTGTTTGTTACACAGTAACTATAATAATAACTGGAAAGACTCCTAAAGAGAAACAACATGCATTCTGGCTTCTGGCTTTGTGCCATCAGAAAGTACCTTCTTCACTTAATTTGTGTGGTAGGTAGAATTATGGCTCCCCCAAAGATGCCCACATCTGGACCCCTGTGGATATGTTACCTTACATGGCAAAAAGGGAGGAAACTTCGTGATTAAGTTAAGCCTCTTGATGTGGGAATAGTATGCTGGTTTACCCAGGTGGGCCCAATGTAATTAAATGGGTTGTTCTATGTAAAGGAGAGAGGCGGGAAAGCCAGAATCAGAGAGAGATTTGAAGATGCTACACTGCTGGCTTTGAAGATAGAAGAAAGGGCCAACAGCGCAGGGATGCAGGCAGCTTCTAGAAGCTAGAAAAGACAAGGAAAGAAATTTTCTTCTGGAGCCTTCAGAAGGAATGCAGTTTTTGATTTTATATCACTGAGACCTATTTTAGACTTCTGATTTCCAGAGATAAAAAATTTGTTTTGTTTTAAGCCATTCAATTTGTGATAATTTGTCATAGTGGCAAAGTAGTGTCATCTAATACAAGTAGTGTCATCTCGGCAGAATGGTTCTCCCACATCCTTTCCTTGAATTAATTTTGGGACCATGACCTGCCCCTAAGCAGAACCTCAATATAGTTCTGGATTAGAAAAGACTAGAGCTTCAGGGACTAGAGTGTCCAGCGCTCGAGGGCTGATGGTAGTAGTGAGGTCCAGAAAGGATTAGTGGCTTTTTTAGAGTTATGATATGGCCCATGGCTGAGCAGGGAGTGGAACACAGCTAATTCCAAGGCCAGATGCCTGTCTTCAGTATGCCTTTGTTCTAACTTTCTGACCTCTGAGGGTCTCTTTCTCAGTTGTTCAGAGTTGTCCTATTGTCTCTGGTGGAGCAATGGATGAGTGAGTGCTGTTCAGACTACCTCTCCCCTAGGGATACCTGTGTTCCCTTTCTCTTCATTAACATTTTAATTATCTCATTTGTGTTTCCAAAGACTCACAAATTGTCTTAATGAGAGTGCAGTAATTTGTCATTCTTTCAAGGTAATATGCATATAAAATCCACCTTCAACTCCTGAAGAAACATTTTAAACATCGTGATAGGCCGATGGGAGAAACAGCCTCTCTTAGCTCTCCCTACCCGAGCCCTACAGTCTAGAAAGCTGCTCCATTACCTAAACCATTAGTGGGAATGGAAATTTGTGCAGGTTTTTGGAGGTCAATTTGAAAATAACCTTCAAAAGTTTAAATGCACGAGTTTGCTAGCCCAGCTGCTTCACCTTCAGTTAAACACATGTGCTAAGATGTGTGTAAAGGGATCGTGTTTATAATAGCAAAACATTAAATAAAAAGACTTAGGTGTCCATCAGTGAAAGCGTAATTAATTTATGAATGGCACACCCATATTATGGAATATGTTGGGGCCATTAAGAAAAATTAAGCTAGAATTCTTTTATACTAAAATGGAAATTTGTTCAACATAAATTCAGAGGGGGAAAGTAAGCTGTTGATTGATCTAGATTATAATTCACTTTGTGTTAGCAAAAGCCATATTTTTATATTCATTTTTATATTTATATATGCCTTTATACAGAGAGAATATGTATGTAACTCAGAGACTACTTATTTATTCATTCATTAAAACAACATTTATAAGCTGGCTACTCCAAGCTAGACTGAGTATACATAATATTAAGTAAAACAGATATGATATAAGTCTTTGTGAAGCTCACAGTGTACTGGGGAATATACACAATAACCCTTTTAAAGTAAAAATAGACTAAATGTAATAAAAATATAGATAAAACTTGTGAAAACTGCATGATGCTGTGGTATAGAAGGAGGGAGAGCTTTTATGGGCAGGGTGATTTGTGAATCCTTCCAGAGGAGATGGCATTTCAACAGAGACCTGAAAAATATAATAATACAACTCTTGATTCAAAGGATGTGCAGGATAATTTAGCTCATCCTTCTCATTCACTGGTCAGGAACATGAGAGTTAATGTCATTGGCATTGCGGAGATTAGAACACAGGTTTACAAACTCCCATTCTGGAAGCACCAAAGGTGAGGAAGTTTGGTGTGTTTCAGGACCTGGCAAGCCACAGGCAGCAGAAAGAAACTGAATGTGGAGGGGAGGGGTGAGCAAGTTTGGAGAGGAGCAGACCATGCTGAGCAGCAGTTCTCAAACCTTTTAGTCTCAGAATTATCTGACTCTCTTAGAAAATATTAAGGATCCCAAAGAGTTTGTTTATATCAGTTATGTCTATTAGTCCTTAGGACATGTACTATTAAATGGTGAATTTAAAAAACATACATGTATTACTTTATTAAAAAAATAATAAACCCATTGCACATCATAGTGAGTTGAATGGTGATCCCTCCAAACGATATGTCCATGACCTAATATCCAGAACCTATCAAAGCCACCTTTTTTGGAAAAAGAGTCTTTGTAGCAGTGATAAAGCTAAGGATATCGAGAGGAGATTGTCCTGGATTAAGGTGGGCCCTAAATCTAATGACAGGTTCTCATAAGAGAATAGAAGGGGAAGCAGACACAGAGAGACAGAGGGGAGAGAACCCTATGAAGACAGAAGCAGACATTGAAGTGATGTGTCTACCAGCCACAAACACTGAGGACCAGAAGCTAGAAAGAGGCACTATGCCTCAGAAGGAACCACCATCATCTTGACTTTAGAGTTTTGGCCTTCCAAACGGTGAAAAAATAAGTTTCTGCTGTTTTAAGCTACCAAGTTTGTGGTACTTTGTTACAGTCATCCTAGGAAGCTAATAAACATGTCAATGTAAAGAGGGTAGATTTATAAAGATTAACTACATTTTCTTTTTTTTTAATTTCAGCTCATCATGGGGGTACATAAGTTCAGGTCATATACATTGTCCTTGTCCTGCCCATCCCCCCGAGTCAGAGTCCCAAGCGCGTCCATTCTCATTCTCCAGACAGTGCGCCTGGCACTCATCATGTATTCATACCTCCATCCCCTCCCCCCCCCCACCGCCCCGGGTCTGCACCTTCAAGCATGACCATTCCCCAGAGGGTGTGCAACGCACTCGTCATGTAGGCATACACCCATCCCCTCCCCCCACCCCCCATCCCAGTCTGATATCCAATTGGTATCCTTCCCCGATGTACATTTAGGTGATGATCAGGGAAACCAGTTTTCTGGTGAGTACATGTGATGCTTGTTTTTCCATTCTTTGGATACTTCGCTTAGTATAATGGGTTCCAGCTCTCTCCAGGAGAACCAAAGAGATGTCGTATCATCGTTATTTCTTATAGCTGAGTAGTACTCCATGGTATACATATACCACAGTTTACTAATCCATTCGTGGATTGATGGGCACTTGGGTTGTTTCCACATCTTTGCGATTGTGAATTGTGCTGCTATAAACATTCGGGTACAGGTGTCTTTGTTAAAGAATGACTTTTGTTCTTCTGGGTATATGCCCAATAATGGAATTGCTGGATCAAATGGTAGGTCTACTTGAATCTGTTTAAGGTATCTCCATATTGCTTTCCATAGGGGTTGCACTAGTTTGCATTCCCACCAGCAGTGTATGAGTGTTCCTGTCTCTCCGCATCCACGCCAACATGTGTTGTTTTGGGATAACTACATTTTCTAAGAGAAAAATAAATGAAAGAGAAGAATGATATTTTTCTACATTTTTGCAGATCTCTTCAATGACTGGCCAGTAGAAGATGTCAGTATTCCTCTACATGCTACTGTATCCAAACTGTTGAGAGACGTTGTTTTGGTTGAAATATGTGAAGAAAATCCAGCTTCACACAGAAATATACTTGGACAATGGAGGACTATTATAATAGATCTTTATAAAATTGTGGACAATCTTCTTTGATGCTATACCAAAACTTGACAAGTAGTATTTTCTTAAAGGTTAGGTGCAAAGTGGAATCTGAGGTCGTATCAACAAATTTTTCATATTCTTTTACATTAATTACATTGGTCTACATTGAACGTTGAATGGGTCTTTTACTTGAGCATGATTTTGGACATCATGTGTTTGTCATTTGGAAAATACAGGTTCACTGAATAATGCAGATCATCCAAATGTTGACGTATTTTATTATATGTTATCAGAGAAAAAAAATGCATTCATTAAAACCACACTTTTGTTGTCAAAAAGTTTTGAAGTATAGGGAAGCTGTCAAGCTCACAGTAATGGATAAAGGTTTTCCAAAATTTCAATATTTGTTTGAAAGTTTGAATTAACATTGGAACAAATACTATCAATTGTTTTCCTTGAAATGACAGACTCATTCAAATCTTTTATTTATTTATTTATTGAAATTTGCTCACCTGACAGATTGCTTATTGAGGTGGTAAGAAAAGGCTCTAACCCAAAATAATGATTGGGGCTTTTTGACATAATCAAACAAACAACAACAACAAAAAAATGCTGAGATGATAACAGAAGGATGCTGCTGGAGACAGAATACAAAGGCAATGCAACACATAATTCAAGAAGAAAAACATCTGTATATTCGATAAACAAACACTTATGTGCACATATAGTGGTAACATTCATTGAGTGTCGTGCAGGTGGGAAGAAGGAGGAGGAGATGGGTATATTCACAACTAATGGGTGCGGTGCACACTGTCTGGGGGATGGACATGCTTGTAGCTCTGACTCGGGTCAGACAAAGGCGATATATGTAACCTAAATATTTGTATCACCGTAATATGCTGAAATTAAAAAAAGAACATTTAACATTAAAAGTGATGCAATATGAACTATGGCTATAAGAAGGGAAATATGAAAGAAAAATGCAAGAAGTGACATCTGATTGAATGGGTAGGGATAGTTGTGGAAAAGCTGGATTTCAGAACTATGGCATATACCTTTCTGTCACCACCAGGATCTAGCATGGTGCTTTATACATAGTAAAGGCTCATTCAGATCTTAATAAACGTCATTTGTTAGTCATTCTTTCAAATAAAAATGATGTTTCATGAAAAAGGTGGCTAGCTCAGCTCACAACTAAAACAATTGCACAGGTGTTTATTATCACATAGAATATTTTAAAAAACATTTACTCAAGAGTTGTAATTTTAAAAAAATTCATCATTTTAAGTGCTTATCAGAATATTCTCACATGAAATTGTGCCCCACCCCCACCATACCTGCTAATGTACAGCAGAGAAAAATGCAACGTGGCTAGCATAGATTGAAACTACAGCCTTGATACGTACTGGCTGCCAACAGTTTTACTCAGCATTGCATTTGCAGCATCCAGGCAAATGTTAACAGCGCAAAAAACGCAAGTGACATTGTAGAAGTATTATGAAAATAGTTTTGGCCAAACTAAGCCCTGGGCACCATGGACCCCCTAGGGATCCTCAGATCATTCTTTGAGAACTGCTGCCATAGAGTTTTATAAACTATGAAGAACAGTTGGATTTTATTTAATTCACAATCAGTAGCTTTTAGTGGGATGTTAGCTGGGAAGAGAAGTTATTTGATTTGAAGTTTTAAAAGATGACAGAAAGATTTCTTAATTGAGGAAGTGTTTGATGGTACCGTTTATAGAGAAAGGGGAGGGCTGCAAGGGGAGGTGAAGGAAGGAATATTAAGAGTAGTTTGAGACACGCTGAATTTGAATCGTCTATGAAACATCCATGTGGAGGGGCTTAGTAGGCAATTGTGTTTGTAAGTCTGTAGCTTAGAAGTGAGTTCTAGCCTGACACTTAGGCGTCATTTACCTACAGATAGAATTCAAAATTGAGATGATTGATGATAGTACATAGGAAGAAAGTGTAGAGAAGGAAAAAAGGAGAAACCTGAACCAAATCCTGAACAACACAAACATTTCAAAATAGTCTCCTGGGATCAGGCTTGGGGACACTGGATATTAGAAAAAAAGGGGAATTTACCATTATAAACTATTTGAAAAATTTCCAATGAGTATGTACCTTTCCTTTTTCCAGCTTTGTTGAACTAAAATTATTTAAAATGTACAATTTGATAAGTTTTGACAATATGTGTACACCAGTGAAACCATCACCACAATCAAGGGGATCAACAAATTAAGAAGTTTCCTGATCACGCTTGGTAATCCATGCCTTCTCCCTCCCCTGCTTTCCCAGGCAGCCAGTAATCTGCAAGCATATACTTTTGTTCCAAAAGAAAAATAGTTTTAAAAAGTCAACCTAATAAAACAACATTTTGTGGACATTTTGCAGGAAAATAAAGCTCTGAGAAATGAACTGGCTTTCAGAGTGTACAGCTTTTTAGGGACAAAAGGAGGGTTAGAACTCAATTGTAAGACTTCCATTTGGGAACCTTTCACGCTGCCAAGCTGCCTCCGCTCTTTGACCTACTGTCCTGATCTTGTTCCTTTCTTATTTGACTCTTCTTAGACAGTATCTCTTTTGAACGTATTTGAGGAAGAATTTCTTCTCAGTAGGCTGGAGTCCCTGCTTGATGCATTAACACACAGAGCCTTCCGTTCTGACAGCTGCTGGAGGCTGCCTCAGAATAGGTTTATTCGGCTTGAGAAACACACTGAAGATATTTTGATCTTCTCTTCTATCAAGAATTCCCCATTGCACTTTACTTTCTTCATCATAAAACAATTTAACAAACTTGATGTAAACCTGGTTTTCAAACCTGCCAGTCTTAGAGAAAAGTGTTGTTTTTCAACAAGGGAAACATTAAGAAGTACAGTGAGATGCTGAATTGCTGAAATCATATTAATTCACAATTTGTCCTATGTTGGGTTCCCCCAGAATTAGTGCCTGAATCAAGATTTGAACACAAGTAGTTTATTAGGAAGGAGATTCCAGAAAGCACTGGAATAGGAGAGAGAAAGGGAAGAAATAAAAGTCAATAAACTATATATTACCAAGCAAGTTATCGCTGTGCTGAGGAATTCTAGAAGACTCTGTAGACTGCGCCTCAGAGATTTCCCATCTGAAGGGTGAAGAAGCTTGAAATTTATCCTCTAGCCCCATCAGTACTTAGCTGAGTGCTTCTCTTCCTCCTCGCCCCCTGCTTATGAGGGGACCACTAGAAAGCCCTCAGGTGGTGAGTACCAGGTGCCTGAAGCACATGCTTTAGGCGTGTGCTGGATTGTTACATGAGGCAGGTACATGTAAGGCACTGCCAGTGTCTGCTGAATGAACCACATAATGGTTCATCTAGAAAGAGAGTCTCAGCTTTTAAATAATCATGGCATTTGCATTCCTTTCTATAATTTCACTAATAATGCTACAAGCAAGCTGTTAACGGTAACCTGTAAGCCCTCTGAGAACAGGGTTCATATCTCATTCATTCTTCTACCCCTCCAAAGGCCTGATCATAACAAGTGCTCCACAAATATCCAAAAGTGACTTCGTAATTAATGAACTGAAGTCCTCTGCTGTGAACTGTGTTGGAAGTGTACGTTGCAGTAGTGAGGAACACATACTCTAGAACCTGTACAACTCAGACTGTAGCCTGTTTATATCCCTTATTAAAGACGTGACTTTGGACAGGTTTCTTAACCTCTCAGAGTCTTGATTCTCTCATCTGTTCCATGGTAGAATCATAGTTCCTATGCGTTTGCGTTGCTGCAAGGCTCAGACGAGATAATTCATGGAAAACAATTATCGCAACACCAGATACTTGTTAAATGTGCAAGACCTGCTAGCTATTAATATCACTGATCACTTGAGAAATGGCCATTAAAATTGTCCACCATCTAAAGTGATCACATTATGATTGATGAAATCAAAATTCACACATATGTATGGTTGAATAACATGGTTGTGATCTCGTCTGAGGCAGACTTGTCAAAACTAATCAATTTCCAGTAAGAGGTAGACATAACTTTACCCTGATCGTTTCACTGTTTAACACTGTGTTTTTAAATGTTTAACTTATCTGGGGAAGTAGCCCTGTGTTTTGAGTTTGGTAGATATATCAACTCAAATCCTTTGAGTAAGACAGTTTAAGGTAGAATTTCAAATATTATTTTCCAACTTTACAGATAATAGATTTTATTATATACCTAAATACTATTAATAATTGTGCTGTCTCTTGGATTTTATTTGTATAGTTTCCATTTCTGTTAATGGCTCATTTATCTTGTAAATCAAGGTTAGATTTATATTTTTTTTTCTTTAAACTGTTAAATTCCTGTAAGAAACATTGTACTGGATGCTCGAAGACATTTGAGTCATTTTCTGCCTTCAAGTACAACAATCCTGAATATATCCTAGATAGTAGGGAATTTACTCTACAAAAAAATTCATAGCAATCTCAAGAATATATTGCCATAATAAATAAGTTTCTGTATGTGGTACACCACTTAAGCATCTTTTCTCTTCTTCCATCCCCAATGGAAATGAAAAACCAGAAACCTTTGTGAGTATACTTGAAACTTAACATTGATTATCTTTATTTTGTCTGGGCCAGATGGTCTGTGGTCTTTTTATCTTTTGAGGGAGGTAGCTAAGGATCACAGAAAGATCACCTAACTAGGGATAAAAAAAAAAACAACTGAAGTCTAGTCTTAGCTTTGTTTTCAAGCCTTTGTTCCAGTGATATCACAGGCCCTGTTGATCATACTTTCATTCAGTCATATGACACTGTGGATCAGATCAGGAGTTTGGATGCACCTGAAAAAGATCTAGGTAAAGTCTGTGGCTAAAGGGCTGGAAACATAGCCATCAATTGATTATTATGGAGACAGGGATCTGGATGAATAGATTAATATAGCATGGGCAGAAAAGATCTAAATAATGGTCTTATACAGAGAGTTCAATATCTGGGGTTTCTCTTCAAGCAAAGTCGGGCGTATATTCTAGCGAGTGAACACAAGTGGTTAGAGAAAATCCCATCTTATTAAGGGGGTCCAGTAGCAGTAGAAAAGGAGTCTAAGGCCCCAGCTTGGTGGCTGGGGCTCTAGGAGAAGACAGAGGCAAAACAACAAGAAACATGGACTGTGGAGTCCAGAGAATGCATCATCCACAGACAGAGGGATGGCAGAGGGTGAAGACTGAGTAACAAGGGATTGAGAAACAACTTCCATGTGGTTCCAGAAACAAAACTGGCTCAGGAACCAGGATTTGTCTCCTATTGGGAAGAGATGAGCAAAGGTGTGTATTATTTACCTATTGTTTTATAACAAATTACCACAAAACTTAGCAGCTTTAAACAATACACATTTATTATTTCACAGTTTCAGTGGGCCAGGACTATAGGAAAAGGGGTCCTCTGCTTAAGCATCTCTCCCAAGACTGAAATCAAGGTGTTGCTCAGGTCTGGGGTCTCATCTGAGTGCTCAACTGGAGAGGGACCTTGCTCTGCCAGCTGTTGGCAGGATTCAGTCCTTGAAGGCTGTCGAACTGAGAGTGTCTGTTCTTTGTTGGCTGTTGACCAGCAGCCACCCTTAATTTTTTTGTCTTGTGGGCTTATCCAGAGAGCAGTGCAGAACACAGTGGCTTTCTTCCTCGAAGCCAGCAAGGAAGGGCATCTGCTAGAAAGATGCAAGTCCATGTTGTATACAATCTATTAATGGAAGTGAATCTCATCACAGCTGCTGAATTCTATTTTTTAGAGGCAGTCACAGGTCCATCCCACACTCAAGAGGGGAAAGAATTACACAGGTCACAAATAACAGGAAATGGGAATAATTGCAGATCACCTTAGAGTCTGTTCAATACAGGGAACTCACATTTTATTGAGTAACTATTGTGGAGAGGTACAGTGCTAGGAACTGTTATTTGTAATATCTATTTACCTAGAGGTTCAGCTCTTAAGTTGTACAGACTTTAGAGGCATGAAGCCAGGAAGGATAATGTAGTAGCTGTAATAAAAATTTCCCCCTTTCTTCGCCTCAGTTTCTTCAGCAATAAGAAGACAGGGTCTGGATTAATGTCTCATCCAGCTCTTTGGTTTCATCCCTTCAGGGGTTTCCATAAGCCTATTGTTGAAACCTTTCCCAGTTTTGCAGATTTTTAAAAAATTCTGGAACATGACATTGTGCTCACTCTTTTATAAAGGGTCTGCCTGAGCATAATGGGGTTATAAAGGATTACTATCTTCTCCAAAATCTTCCTCGGTACACACCCCTGTGGCATTTGAGAAAAATACAGTGCAGCCACACTTTTGTATACCAAATATTTTTCCAGTAATTATGAAAATTGACCACAGAAATAAGCCTATCAAAAAAATGTAAGTAAAAACTAAAGCTATAAGTGAGAAAGAAGGGGTGAGAAAGGAGTAGTAAGAGGGAGGCGGAAGCCAACTGACATTTATTGAACACAACTGTGTACCAGGCGGGATGCTAAGTGACATTTGACCTCATAACTTTATTTTGAAATGTGAGCTATTACTTTTTCAAAGGATCTCTTATATATTTGACTTGTATTTCTTGCTTTTTAAAAACTCAAGCCCAGTGTGTTCCTAGCATTTTCTCCAAATTTTCAATTACTGTCTCACATCATCCAACTCCCTTCCGCAATCCCTTGACATTAATGTTGCAGGAAATATATCACATATGTCTTTGATGGCAAATTAAACATGTTCAGATTTTTTTGTTCCCCTAAGTAGGAGGAAGTGTTCCCTCCCAGGATCCCCATAAGGATGGGATTCAAATGTAACCATAAAAACCAGCAAGGAATTTATTGGTTTGCTGTCCACATGCTAATGCTGGTTGGAGCTAGAATGAAACCTCAGGTGATGGAGGTTGTGGTTCTTGTCTTTCTTGAATCAGTGAAGGTTCCAATTTGTATTGAAACAGCTTTTCCACTGGGTCAGCCTTCTGGCTGGATTCAATCATAGTTTCTAGCCTGGGCATGATTCAGTAGCTCAGTATAGACACAGCTTCAGCCTGTGGCCTTTTGCTGCTCTAAGACTAGTTTTCAAATAAATAACTGGCTAAATGGTTTCCAGATGCTAAAATAAAAATTATACAGATGCAAATGTATTACAGTTAATTTCAAGGCTGTTTAAGGTTTTTACTGTGCCTAGGGAAGACAGCTATAAAAAATGCACATCACTTTAGCAGAGCATACTTCATCAATTACCCCATTAACAATAACAATGTGGGAAATAAAGGGTGAAATTGAGTACAATAAACCAATGAAGAAAATGAACATAAACAAGAAATGAAATAAGCAATAAATGAATATTGAACCATAGCTACCCTGTGTAATGTTCAGGTCTTTCTTGAAAATATGATGTTTCTGACCACCAATCAATAGGGTCTAGGATTTTGAATATCTTTTCTCATAATGATGAGGTTTGGTACTTGTGTGAACATGCTCCTTTGCCCTGTCCTGCTTATGACCCATGGTAACACTCCCGAGATGGCTCTATGGGAAGTAGTGGTCATAGAATAAGGAACCCTCCTGTCAGTAAGCCCTAAAATATTGGGTTCATTAGCACCAGTCAGGCTGTGTTTTGGCACTTACATGATGCAAGGTGAGACTAGATTAGTCATCTCCAAGGTCATATGGCTGGGTGGACAAGGGAAGAAGTTAGGATGACACAGAACTATTCTCATCATAGCTGGAAATTGACATCCAATCAGAAACTTCTCAGCCATTGCATTTAAAAATGTGTAAAGGCAACAATCAGCTTAGGCAGCAGTAGAAGAAGCCATCTGAGAGAGATGGCTCAGGGAAGAAATTAAAGGGTGAAGTTCACAAAATTTAGACTGACATTTGTTTTATGGAAGCCATGAGCTTAAAATAACATAATTCACGATGTCTCTCAGGAAGGTAGAAAGGAAAACTATATTATTGAATCGGCCTATAAAGAATGGAAAAAGGGCATTTAGAACTACTTCAATTTACTTTTATAGGAGAAAAGCAGATCATAAAAAAGAGAAAAATAGTCTAGCTTCATGGGAACTCATTTGATAAAGCTAAGAATGATGCATCAACTTTCCTTTTACAGAAATCCTTGTAAAGTCATGAATTACAATGAAAACTCTTTGGTTCCTACCAGGTCATATGACTAATGAGCTATGTAACTATGCAGAGAGAAGCCCACGAGGCGTAGTGTGGGGAGAGAGAGAGAGGATAGGGATCTACTTCCCTCTGAGCCGAAGGAGAGAGAATCCCGCCACGGTTTTTTCAATCTGGCAGTGTGGAGCAGGTGCCTCTCTGCACACGCCCATGGCTACATAACACTGCTGCTAGTCTCCTCTCATCCCTGTAGGTTTTAAACCCTGTGGATAATGAACACTTTAACTCTCTCTCATTGGGTTTCTATCTCATTGTCTCTGTATCTGGAGGCTCCCGCTTATCCTGGCTTCAGATTGACAATTTATGGTCTGCCTTTTTAAATTAAGGAACTTCCATTTAGCCTCCAGATATGTCCACCTTCTTCAATTCTTCTCATTGAATTCTAGAGACAAGTGAACCCCTGCTCCAGTCTCTAATATAGGCTCCTGATGCCCCAACCTCAACCCTCCAGTCTTTAATTTGTCTAAAAGGTAGACCATGTATGTTCCAGCAGACTCTATTTGTAGAACCATATCAAATTTTCCTGGATGCAATGTGGTCCCTGAGGCTTCCATTGGTTCGTGTCTCATAGTGTTGGGCATGCATACTTCTAACCAGAGTTTTTCATTTCCAGCCATGCCCTGCATCTGTCTCCCCAGACTCCAGGAAAGAAGTCAACCAAGGAGTTTGAGGTGAGGCCATAAAACATGGTGTAAAGAGCACTGGGCAAGGAGTTAGAAGACCTGGGCTGCAGACCCACAGGTGCCACCAACTAGCTATGTGACCTTGGGAAACACACTGATTCCTTTAAGTCAGGTGCCTCATTTACAAAATCAGCATATTAGACTCAGTCACTAAGATCCCTTAAAACTCTACTATCCCATGGTTTTTCGCAGAGAAGGCTTAGTAGTATTTTGCTGTGTTTGGGGAGTATGTGTCCTACAGCTTCTAGAGGGATGGAGAGAGAGTAATATTAATAGAAACTTAGCCAAACTTCTACTGAAAGAGTCTTTGCATTTTTGCCTGTTGTTTTCTTCCTCTGACCTTGCTCCCACCACACGACTAAAGAAAAAAGAAATATGAAGGGCCGAATTTACATCCATGAAAAAGAACCCTCCAAAAGGCTTTCCATTCATGCATTCAGAATTACTACATTGCAAACCAGTGGGGTCCTGCTGCATTTATTTAAACTTCTGTCATCATCATTGTGAATACAACCAGAGGTCTCCCATGGGCTTCTAGATGAAATGCTGAATGTAAAAAGTGAACAAAGTAAGCATCTCACTTTCTATTCTCCTGACTGCACCACTGGTATTTGATGACATAAGAAATACCCAGAAGCTACAGTTGAGTTAAGAATGAGCATAAATACAGTGACAATCCACACAGCTAGAATGTGCGTATCTTAAATTCTGAAATCAGATTCCATTCTCTCAGGGCACCCGTTAAGCTTAAGTTATACGTCTTCTGTCCACACCAAATTAACTTTAACATAGAGCTTTTTAAAAATTGAAACTGTAGCTTCACAAATAGAGTGAACTTTGGGTGGAGTTCTGATGCCCACTTCCTTTTGCCTCTTCTGTGCCCTTTGGTCCTGAAATAGGCTCTTCCTTCTTCCTTCTCAGTAACAGTCTCATCATGGTAAGAGAAATAACTAAGGAATACTACAGTCCTAATATTTGGAATGCTTTCAATGGCCAATCTCATTTTGGTATATGTAGCTTGTCCATAAAGCAGGGAGAGAACTGATCAGTTTTAACCATTCCAACTATGACAAATTGCCGCTTTGTCACAGTTAGAGATGAGGTGTTCAAAAACTGGGCAAGGTGTAGGAGCTGATTTGGTGTCTTTGAGCTACAAAGGCAACACAACACACACACACAGTGGGTCCAGTGAGACAGGAGTTGGGAAAGGTCACTTAAGGTAGGTAAACGACTGCTTTGAAGAACTGGATCACAGTGGCATCATTGGCAGTTTGACCGAAGATGCCCCTGGCATATGAAGAAGGAAACCAGGATCAGGAGCCCAGGCTCGTAACCACTTCTCTAGTGCTGATTAGCTACATGGTTCCAGGAGAAAGATTGCATCTTTCTGAATCTATTTCCTCATCTGAAAATCCATTCCTTTGTGTATCTAACAAAGAAGTTCCGTTTAGTTTTTGTTTTAAAGAATGAGTAGTTGGAAGGTTCAGGCAAAGAGAAGAACAAGAAGAAACAAAGGTGAAAATCTGAAAACAGCAATTTAAAAACCAGCAAATCCACTGATATAACCAAATCGTGTGAGCTTAAGAATGAGGCAGATGAGGCGGGAACTATTTGTTGACACTGGCTGTGAAGCATCGTTCACGTCGTATCAGGCATCAGACCATTCAGAGCACCAATGGAGACACACTGATGGTTTTTCAGTAGGAAGATGGCATGATCGGATCAGGGTGTGGCTTGTTTTATCACTGGGAGCATGAATAATGCCATAGTCTTTTTAATATTGAAATGAATTATGTAAGCCTGCATCATTCATATTAGCAGAGACTCCAACTCCTTTCTCTAGATGTCCACCCTACTTGTCTAATAATTGGGGACATAGCTGAGTCCATAGAGAATATCACGTGTCTGAACAGATGATTATAGGCCCAATGAGAGAATGAAATAAAATGTTTTCTGCTGTCTCTGTTTCTGTCACTGATGTTGACAAGTGGCATCATCTTTTAGAAAAGTGGCTTCTCTAAATCTGATGTTTTCCCTGTTTACTTCCACAAGGACCACATTGTTTGATCTACAATGGTTTTTTTTAAAATAAAGAGGATGGAAAAAGTAGAGGTTTTTCCCCAAGCTATGACTACCTTATCTAATTTTAGGCTTGGACAGGAATCTCTACACCATCATTAGCCTGAGCTTTTAAAATTCAGTTGTTAAAATTCATTTACACAGTCACTTCTCCAGAACTCCCAGGAAAGCTGTATCAGAACAACTGTGGTGTCTGCACAAATCATTTTGATGTCTGCATGTTGCCTTCTGATTCTAAAAGTCCCTCCTTATCCTCAATTCCAGTCCATATCCATTACCTGCTGCAGAAAAAAATGACACCTCTTCATAAAGTAAAATCATGCTGTGTTACCACTGTATTTTAGACAACAGTCTGGAACAAATTCTCAAAGCAGGAGCCACCCACACAACAATTATGTGAGGTGACTGTTAAAACATAGATTGTTAGATCACCGGGCCCCACCCTAGACCAAATAAATGCAACTGAAGATGGGGCTGGAAACCTGCCCTTCAACACACTCCTCAGATGATTTTTATGCATCCCGAAGGGTGAGGACCACTCACCAAGCTGTTGAAGATAAATAAATGGGAAAGACACCAGAAGTGGGGAGACCAATTAAGAAGTTTTTGTAATCATGTAGGCAAACACTGGGGAGAGTTGTTACTCTGGTAGAGGAGGAGAAGGACATACTTGAGAATCGTTTCCCATGTAGATTTCTGGTGTGCATTTCACCCACAGGTAGCATTCAGATTGGAATCCGGTTGAGCCAGCTTATGCGGGTGTATGGAATCACCACTTTCAGGAAGGGTTCTCAGTGCAAATTTCCTCATCCCATTCACTTGCTGACGGGGCACCCTGCACCTGCATCAAACTAATCAGCCTTTTACAGAAGCGGGACTTGGAAGCAGTTTTGGTCACACTTTAGGTCATGTTTCAGCTACTTTATTTTATCCTATATAGTAACAAAAATAAATAAAATATACAAAGAAGGCATCAAACGGCACAGATGTTAGGCTGTGAGCAAGAGCAAACACCAGGAGCAGCCGAGCCACAGTCCAGTGGAGATCAGATCGAGCATTGTGAATCCATCCTGTTACCACAGGGCCCTGCGAGGTCTTGACTGCAGCTTCCCGAGAACTCAGAAACCCTAAGGGTAAATACCATGACTCTGCCTGTGTTTTTGAATCTTCAGCCTAAAGGCACTATAGTATATACAAGGGATCACTAAGGATGAGGAATATAGAACAGAGAACTTGCACATACCCTGGAACAGCAACACTGAAGTTCAGATCCTAGTTTGGCCACTCACAGGGTGTTGATCTTCTTTTGGGCTTCAGTTTCCTTGTCTGTAAAAGGCAGGTAATAATCATACCTGCCTCATAGAGTTGTCATCAGAATTACATAAGATAATGATCATGGGCTTAGGGCCATGTTTGGCACCTGGTCACTTGTCAATAAAGCAAGCTTAAAACACACACGCACACTCACACACACACACCCTAACCAAGAGGGAAAATAGCATTCTGTAAACTTATTTGACCTGGGACGGTTTGGGGAGTAAGAGTGTGGAATACGTATGTATTCACAGAGGATATTCTTCAGAACAAAGTTTAGGAAATTCTGCATGAGAAAATACTTGTAATGAAGGAGTCGGTGGAGGGCGGAAAGTTAGTAATAGAGACTGAGACAGGATTAGAGAGATTAGACAAGAAGAAATGAGTTTGAAAGGGTGATCCGCTGCTGCCCCTCTGGGTGGTCATTATAATTCTTCTCTCCCTTCTATAAACAAATGAGGATACTTTGATCTTTAATAACTTTTAAAACTAGAAATAATGAAGATAAAAAATTAATTGATTTTCCTCAGGAAGTAAAAGCTGTTCCAATTTAAAAAATTATTTTCCAAACTACAGTTTCTTGATGCCCCAGAAAACATGACTGAAAGATAGACATATACATGTGCACATGCACGCACACGCTCACACACGCCCTCCCTTGTGAACTATTGGCATTGTTACTTATGAAAGGTGCTGAGAGCACCTTACAGAAGTCAAGGAATTCTTTTTCCAGTTGCCTGGATTCCAGGTATTCTCAAAATAAGGATGTCCAGCTACACCAAGCACCAAGGCATTGACCTGACCTCACGTGGAACCTGGTGGTTAACCAGAACACTTGAAATGGGGTTCAAATCCGGATGTCAAGTTCCATGGTCAGAATTACTCAGCCCTGATACTCTTTATTTATGAGACAAAGGTTATAGACAACTTTTGCCCTCAAGTTCCATAGGCCTATCCTCTAATAGTTCAAGAAATTTAGGAAGAGTCATTTCGGTGTATGTTTAGTTGTTAATCTCTTAATATAATTATTGTAGTTGTTTAAAAATTCTCAATTTTCTATTTTTCTAGAAATTTGCTTGTGTAAACAAAGCAATGCCTGAAAAGTCCATTCATTTTGCCTCTGAATAATACAGACCTTCCAGACAAAGCATTTAGGAAACTTTCTTAATTTTCCCACTTACCACTTTTGGATAATGCAAGATGAATATGCTCTCAGCTTCTGCCAAGACAATGCATCAAGGACTTCCAGCATTCCCTGGGAATCATTACTTTGTTTTGGTTTGCTTGGGTTCAGACCCCTCGAGATGGCCCTTGAGTTTCTGGTTCATTTAAACTGCTGCGTTGGGCCTGGTTTCCATCTGCAACCATAACATTGCTTTGAATTTCTCCAAACTCAGCCCAGGTTTGCTGAAAACGCATCTAAGGGTTGGCTAGGGTTCACCTAGAGGTTTGCAGATCTATTTGATTATTTAGATGTTCAGATCCCAATTTCAAATTGCCAGGTGAGAACTTCACCTGGCTGGAGATTCTCTCATCTGGAGACGCTTGCTACTCACACCCAAGTCTAAAGGTTGCCTCTTAAGAAGAAAAAAAAAAAAGTTAAAATATCTGAAAGGGGAATACATGTCTCCAAATCTCTAAATGCCTCTTGAATTTCCCCTCAAATGAATAATAAAAGCATTCTCTTATCAAACCCTTGTGATATATAACACGGGCCTCTATTCTCTGTTGTCTTCTTTTTCATTGCAAGTTGCTGAGATACGTTTTCCAATCGACTCTGATGTGAATTAAGATTTAGCAAATGTGAATGAATTTGAAAATGTGCTGACTTCAAAATCCATTAGAGACCAAGCAGTGTGTGGAGATAGTGGGGCATGGAGAAGTCTGTCTGTGCAAGTAGGAGGAAATGAGTGCAGTTTTATGACTGGAGGTGAAAGAATGGAAAATGGAAGACTATTTTGAGTTATGGAGGAATACATGGGGCAGTTTCTGATAAAGTGGTATGTCGTACATGTAAAAAATTGAGTTTTATAATTTTAGAAGATTTAATATAATTTTTAAAATTTGTCCTTTAAAATAAATTTTAGAAGCAGTGGCTAATTTCATTTTGCTTCCCTTCCCTCCTCCATGAGATCTTGCTAAATTGAGCCTAAACTCAGATACTTCAGAATGATTTATATCCAATTTGGAGACATTGTCATCATTATTTTAAAGGATATTCTTCACTTGTAATAACTTTTAGGACTAATGCTATTGATCAGCTACTGCTTATCTATGTTCAGAGCTATGCATATGGCTAAAATAAAAACTAACATTGGGACTAAATATTAATTTGAAATGATTATGGCTAACATTTTAAAAGATCATTTTGATGGATCTCTAGTAAAAGTCAGTTTGGATGATGTCAAAATCTAGTTTTATTTTGGCACTAAAAACTTCAATATAGGTGTCATTGCTATAAATTTCACAGTCCAATAGTATAATTACACAGAAAAAATGAGGAAATAAGACAAAAGTAAAATTAGAAAGCAAGTAAATGTAATGGATAGATAATAGAATATTCATTTAATTTTCTTGGTGCACAGACACTATTAACTTGTTAAATGTGCCTATGAGACAAAACCAGTATACATACACATGTCTAAAATTTTATACGGTCCATTCTGGTGAATACTCACATGCAGTTAGAGACACCTTTTGGAAATTTTATGATTTTGTCAATTTTTATCTTCTCCACGAAACTTGGAAATGTTTTCTACTTGTAGCATGCATACTGGTCACAGTGATTCAGATATAAAATTTTACTGATATCAAAACAGGCCACACTATATGAGCTATTGTCTCTGATGATATTTACAATTCTAGAGAAAAGGTATTTTTTCATGGCATGATTATTTTCATGAATTTGGCCTCAACATCCACAGCTGGGGTCACTGTCACTGATCAGACTCCATGTCTTTGCTAATACAGCAGAACAACTCACTGATTTTCTCAGGCACTTTGAAAATGAATAGTGCGATCTAGAATTTTCATTCTTGATCTGGCTAGTAATCATTGCTCTTTGGGCTTATAGAATGCTCCCCAAATGGAAGTGGATTTCAGGTCATTTAACTTGTTCTCAGCTTAGCCATTTCTGGGTACATGCTACACACAATCTAACACCCAAAATAGAATTCCTGTAGGGATAGCAGTGCTCACATTGGGACTCATTCCCACCCCCCACCCCCGCCACACACACAAAAAAAAAGTATTTTAAATGTGAAATTACCTGTAGCAAAGGAGATTAGGAATGGGATTTTTGACACTAAAAATTGTAAAAACATTATCCTTATCCTTAAACATGTGTATCATTGCTAAGGGACCTAGTTGGAAATTCTTTAAACAAAGAGGAAAATAATCCACAATATTTGTTTTTGGTCCCGTAATCCTGGTTTTACTATTCCAGGATGAAACACTTACATTTAAAAGAAATCTTTGTTTAATATTTAGTGTTTCTGTGTACGCCTGTCTCAGAGATGCTTCTAGAAGTTCTAAAAACAAAAGTAAATAAGTGAGTTTCCTCTGAAACAAAATTTTAAATTTACAAGTCATTTTTGTTGTTTATTCTTGTTTTTGTTTTAGTTTAGGAGATTTTGTTTGCATGTAAAAATATTTAAAAGCCTCTATTTTTGCTGACTACATAAAATAGTTTATATACATTAATTTATTTATTCTTTATCAAACATGTATTCACTCCTCCATCATTTAGTTAATGTTAGGGGCCGAACTGTGCATCTCCCAAAATTCATATGGTGAAGTTCTAACCCTCATTACCTTAGAATGAGACCATATTTGGAGACAGGTTCTTTACAGAGGGAACTAAGGTAAAATGAGATGGCTTGGGTAGGCCCTAATCCAATATGACTGGTGTCTTTCTGATAAGAAGAGGACATTTGGACACAGACACGCACAGAGACAGCCATCTGCTAGCCAAAGAGAGAGGCATGGAACGGATCCTTCTCTCACAGCCCTCAGAAGGAATTAACCTTGCTGACACCTTGACCTCAGACTTCTAGCCTCCAATACCGTGAGAAAATAAATTTCTATTATTTAAGCCACTCAGTCTGCGGGACTTTTCACCATAGCCTTGTGAACTAGTAGCCAGTCAATGGAAATACACTAAGCGATCAACTACACGGAAGGTGCTCTGCTCTAAGTTGTGAAGAAAATACTAAGGCGATTTTGAGAGATGGGGATACCCAGTACTGATATAGGAAAATGAGGTAAGAAAGGGGAAGATTAGATGGTGGGGAAAGGAAGGGGGACACCGTTTCTGCGATGTCTAGAGACAGCAACCCTCCGCCAGGTGTCTGATACAGGCAGCCCAAGGTACAACACACCAGCCAGCGTGTGCCAGAGGATCTCAGTAATGGCTGTGAATACATGATTTATCTTAGTTTTTTCCCTCTCAAAAGTACAACAATCCTTGTTAAAATCTCTATTTTCTGATTCCTTGACAAGGAAAGAAGATCTGGGACGGGGAGCAAGGTGCTTACTTATATTTACCCTTACAGGCCTCGTGATTTCTATATGGGAGCATCTTCCAAGTCACTGATCCAGGCGACCTCTGTGACTTGTTGTTGACTGAAATGTCATTATGCAGCACAGGACTGTAATGAAGTGATAATGCCTCCCTCCAGGGCCACAGAGCTGTTCCTCCATTGACTGCTGTGTTTGCCTCCAGAGGCCATTTCGACAAAACAGGCAGGAGTCATCCTTCACCACCTCCACGGTTTAGATGCTCTCCTGACAAACCCGTTTATATGGCAATAGAGGTGCATTCTGGCTCCATCGCTAGGAACCCCCAGCATTCTTAAGTTATCTTATTTAATCTTCCCCACAGCCTTCTAAGAAAGTTATTATTCAGTCTCTTTTACGTATCTTAAGTAAATGACTGAGTGTGGATTTGAACTCAGGACTCTGAATTCCCAACCCCTATCTTGCTTCCACCACGTTTAAGGATAGAAAGTGGGTAGAATCTTGGCCCTTTTGATGACTGTAAGGTTTTTGGACCCATGGTCACGTTTGACTCCAAGAGAATGCTGATCTAATCCCATAGAGGAGTGGGGGCCAACTGCTCTCTACCTGAGAATCACCTGAGGGACTTTTAAAACACAGATGCCCAGAGTCACACCCCAGAGACGTGATCTCACCTGGTCTGAGGTGAGGCCAGGCAACAGCATTTTTAGAAGCTCCCTAGAATATTCTATTATACAGCCAGGGTTGAAAACTACTGCTATGAATAGTAGCTCCATACTGTTGGGGAGATAAAAGGTTGAGAATAAGGAATGTATTTCATTAGGATTTCAAAGCAAATGAAATCTTTTAAATATAACCATTGATAATTAGCTGAAGCATTTCTATTAATTTAGTAGAACTATACAAGGAAGTAAAAGACAGAAATCAACATAAAACTGGTCATTTTTTCTTTAGATTATTCAATTTGTAGACATTACTAATTATTGTTATTAATTTAAAAAATATTTATTGGGATACCACTGGCTCAAAACTGGAAAAAACACTTAGAAAATCAAAACCCAGATATGTGTGTTCTATGAATAGCCAAAGTGTATATCTTTGTTGAAATAGTACTTCTTTAGAAATAATTAGAAACCTCTTGCTGAGAATCCTTTCTGAGCCTATTTGAAGGTCCTTTGTTGAGCAACAGTTCATCCTGCTGCCCAGATCTTTCTCATTGTTCCTGATCCAAACTATTAATATAATGCTTCGCTGAGAACTAAATGCTTTCTTTCTTCCTTCGGCTTAAAAATTGAAGTCATGGTTTCACTATTTGAAAAATCCAAAATTCAGGCTGAACGTGGATGTTAGTTACACTGCCATATTTAAACGCTTTTTGATAGAAAATGCTTTATTGCCACTGAATCAAAGCCACAAACATGCTTTGAATCCAATTCAATATATTTCTTATTTGTTTCTGATTTTCTTTTTTTCCTTTTAATTATTATTAGAAGGTATAAATTTCCAGAAAAGCTCGGCCTTGACAAGCCTCCATTATTTGCACATGACAAGGTTTATCAAAAACAGTTGGATTTTTCTAAGAAGCCTTTTATGTTTCCTCCATAAAATATAAATAAATGAAAAGGATTAGATGGAGGAAATGGAGTATAATTCATCACCAATGTGAAACACAGTCAACAGGTTGCAGATGGATGAACTGAAGAACTTGAGATACTGCTCCAGGCAAGAAAACCCTCCTGCCTATGCCAACGTGACTGACGTCTTTAACTTTACTAAAGGAACAGGTCCCATTTTGTGGTTTGTGATGTCATCTTAATTTATTAGCCTTCTTTTGTTTTTCAGTGTTTGGTATATAAATCGAAAGCTGAGTTTGACTCTTAAAATCTGTCACATTCTAACACTGATTCTAAACTATAGTTGAAGTTCCCCCACTGAACACACAGAAAAATAACAAAGCAGCACAAAAACACACAAAGCACTGACCACTGCAAAGGCAGTGGTTTTAGCTGCATAAAACACCATATCTAACAGATTCTGCATTTCATAACAAATACTTAGTAATTTAAGAAAAAAATTCACTTTCATGTGTATATATGCAATATCCCTCTATTCAAAATCAAATATTTTAGCTAGTTTAACCTAAAACATAATGAAATTACTTTGGCTTATATATCTAGCTCTAATTTTGTCTGCACTGCTCACCATACAGTCTCATTCTTAGTAAAATAAAAATTCATGGCACAATTTCCCTCTAAAATCTGTCTGAACTTTTGGAAATATGAGACTTTTCAAGTCCTATATTCTTTCCTTGAACTTTCATTCCTACCTAATAATAATAGAGTGTTTTATAGCAAATAAATCACATTTCTGTTTAAAAGTGACCTCCCTCATGACCTTTTTGTCTCTGCCTGTCAACACGTATTCTTCTAGAAATAATAAGCTCTGGCCAGGAACAAGTACTCAAAATTAGACTGATTCCAGGAACCGCCCATAGGAAGGCTGGAGTAGATCTCGTTTTGAAGTTAAATAATTTCACAGCTTTCCCTAAAAGTAGACACGAACTAGATGTGTCATTTTAAACAGACAAAAGTTTACAAATAGTTTTGAAAAGGAGACAAATAAAATTTGCCAGTAAGTTTGTAGTTTGAGAGAGCCCTGTGCAAATGATAATCCAAGTACATTCACATCACCTTCTGTTAGAAAAGAAATGGGAATTTGTTATTTCTTTTTAATTCTAGCTAAGTTCTTAGAAGCCATAAGAAATTGGAATCTTTGCGTGCTATTCTTTTAACATAGAATTCTTTTGATCCCAGAATTCTTCAAAATTCAAAATCATATACTATAATGATTGATTGTATCAGGGCATATTTTGAAACATTTTTTTAGAGATGGGGTCTCACTATGCTGCCCAGGCTAGAGTTCAGTAGCTACTTACAGGCTCATTCTCACTATTGATCAGCATGGGAGTTTGATCTTCTTTTTTTTTTTCCTGGTATATTAATACTTAATTAAAAAGCCTCAGTACAAACAGTATAAACACACAATTTTTTAGTTTTAATATTTTCTCAATGAAATGGGCCTGTTTAATGGCTATAACAACAATATCATTTGTTTAGGGAAAAGGAAGAATATAAGATTGGGCCTTTAGAAACTAGCCCCAGATATATTTTAAGCTTACTGGCTGATGCTAGATAGAAAGGTATTTTGTTCCCTTTAAGGTAAATAATTTCATTTTAAACCACTGATGTAAATTTTATATGAATCTTACTTTGGAGTGAATCATAATGAAAAAGCAGCTTTCTTCCATTAGGGCAATTTATTATCCAACCTATTCTGCATTCGAGGTTGGCTCTTAACTGTGAATGGGTTCTACCTAAATACATAGTTAGGGAGGCATAGGAGACCAGCCATGCAGTGGCCTGAATTATATATGACTTCCTTTCTACTTAAGCTCTTTGGATAGTCCTGTCCAGAAGGACACGAAGGAGGAACATGGGCTGCCTCCAAGATTACAGAATTACAAACTATCAGCTCTGTCACATGTCTTAGAGAACATCCGTGACAGCATTCTCCGGTGTGTTCCAGGGGATGTAAGTAAACAGATCTACCCAAGTAAGGGGGAATCTCAGTCAAGGATTTGGGAAGGTCAAACATACATGTCTTGGATATTCACCTTCCAAGCTGACATGTACTGGATGCTGAGATGTTTCAAGGGGAAGCAGCCCACTTCCCATGTTGAACCAATGTTTCCTGCATATAACTGAACAGGAAAACCTTTGTTCATTGTGAACTCTCATATCTTTTCCTTGTATTAATGCTTAATTTCCTAGGAACCGTGTTCCGTGGGACACTAATTTGAAACTCATTGTTTTAAGAATAATGGAACAAAGTCCAGAGAAATAAAGCGCCAGTCCCAAGATGTCATAGTGAGCAACCCTAGAACCCCAGACTCTTCAACTTTCACACAGTTTTGCTGGACACCTTCAAAAAAGAGACACATTTACATACTAAATGTACACCCACAAGCTCATTAATTGTGACCAGCCCATATCCTTGTTTTGATTCATTGGGTTTTCCTCATGAAAGACAGTTAATCTGGGTCCCCATGGGCTACAGACCACATGAATTATCATAGCAATTGTGGAAACACAGCCTTTCAGTAACATCCCATCCAGTCACACACAAAGACACATGGCTATATTCACTGGTAAGATGAGTGCAGCAGAAGATAAAAGACACAAACTCATATGTGTAGACCCTGCCTTTAATAAATATTACCCTAACATCTGGTTTATTGGCCGAGTTCCCTTGAGTATCTTCAAGTGGACCCGACATCTCATTTTCTTTCCCTGGAGCTTATGAAGGTCCGGGAAGCACGACCATGGGTAAGTTTCTTTCTTCTTCTCTTACTCACATCTGGGTACAACTTTGATTTCTATCAAATAAAAGCGAATGAGTTCACAAGTCAACTCTGTTGCTCAAAGTATTATAGAGTACCGAGATCTGGAGATACTAACCACTCTGGCATGGGATTGGTCTGTGAGCCCAAGTTCAAAGGGAATCTGTTGATGGACAGATTAGAAGAACCCTTAATGGTAAGCAGAGGGAGGCTGCCAACAGTTGCTGGGCGCTGAGACTCACCACTGGCCTGGCTGTTCCTATCAGTCCTATCAGCAACTTTCATCTCAGCTGAGGCCTTTGAATTCCAGAAGGGGCCAGGTGGGAGATAGCCGGGCCCTGGAGAATCCTCAGGGTTAAGTTTAAAAGGAGGATGAATTGGCAGGTGGGAGTTGAATTATCGAGAGTCTTACTCTGTTGTTTGTGTCAGCAGCAAACTATTCCTCTTTGTCTCTGTCTCGGAGACAAACTGCAGGCCCCGGGCCTATCAAAAACAGTGAAGTAGAACCATAAAGAACTCTGTGCAGGAAAGAGAAATGGTGCGTCTCTTCCTTATGGAAGTGATTGTTGACCAAATCACCCTGTTTAAATACCAAGGCAAAACAACACAGATGCAAAAACGTCTCTGGATCCTTAATCATTGGTGATACTGTTTCTCTTCAATGCCAGCCCTCCATTTCTGCAAGATGTGTTATTTTTCTTTATTAGTTACCCTTAAAGTCAAATGCTAGTGCGGTGTCTCTCGAAGTTTACGGTGCAGACAAATCACCCGGGGATCTTGTTAAAATGCAGATTCTGATTCAAGAGGCCTGAGCTGGGGCCTTAGATGCTGCATTGCTAACAAGCTCCCCTGTGACCCTGATGCTGCTGGTCGGTCACTGGCCACTGCATTCTGAGTATGGAGGCTCCAAGATATTGGAAAGCACGGCTGAGCTGCTACAATTGTTAGGGTTACACGTTCACAAGGCAATCACTGAGCAATAGATTGAATTCCCAAATAGTTGTTTTGAATTGGTATTAAACGGAGAGAAGGTCACTCTTTCTTCTAAAGTAGGAGAGAATATTACTGAGGATAATTGAATAAAATGAGGACATTTTCAATTCAATTATTTCCTTTCATTTATCATCATAGCTCATGAGTGCCAAAATGTCTTAACTGAAAGTGAATGATAAAAAGAACACCACTGCAGGTAGATTTCAAGTGCCACTTGCCTGAACTTTTACTCTCCTTTAAAAACGAATGCAGATGTCACACCCCAAGGGCACCTCAAAACTCTTCTTTGTCAACCTCACCTTTGCCAGAGAGGGCCAAATATCAGAAGGGGAATTAGGTCAACATTTGAATAAGTTTTGTGTATTTTTGAAATTTTGATCCATTTTTATTCCCTTTGGGCAATATAAAGGTCAAACTCTGCATTTGAAAAATGTAGTTTAATTACGACTACTTATCCCAGCCAGTCATCCTGGAAATGTATGCCAAGATGCTCAGTCAATTTCTTCATTTTGAACAACCAACCACAATTAGCAGAAAACAAACAATGCATCTGGTCGATTAAATCACTGAATTAGCCAGTTGCTTCTAACTTGTATAACAAAGAATAGGAATGGTGATGGAAAGCCTCAGAACTTCTAAGGATTCGTGATAAATATGGCCTTCATCATCTGTAAGAAGTAGCATGAGACCCAAGGCATCCCTTATGTGCGCCAGCATGAACTTAGTGATCTGCATCCAAGATTGGTATCATGACTCGCTTTCATGGTGTTTTGATTATCTCAGTGGGATCAGTCTTTCCTTCCCACTCTTCTAGCCTTTACAAGTTGAGTCGTTGTATACATTTCTGCCTCTTTCTCTAGGCTGTAAGTCAGGAAATCTAGCCTCCTCATTTTGAGATTTCTTAGAGAACCTATCACAGAATGTTATGTAAAGAAATGTTTATTGCACGGAAGCTTACCCCAGAGACTATATTAAAAATAATCTTTTCTGATTTGGTTATAGAGAAAAATGATCTTCACTAACTATAAAGCAAAATAAATCCACAACAATACTCTTTACATAAAATTATATTTCTTCTTTATTTTGGAAAAATCTTGGGGAAACTTTAGGTCAGGACAAAACGCTGCCCTCGCTGACCCGAGGTAATTGAGAAGCCATTCAAAAGCGGGAGGGTGGACTTGTGGCATAAGGTTCCTCCTAGGAAAGGAGGATAGTGGAGATAAAACTTAGTTTTCTTAGGGGACTTGCACACTTTCAAATTAGGCCAGTGGACTTGGAGAAAGCTTTACTGACAATAATTTCTATGTGTACATTTAGAAGGAATGGTGGCTTTACTTTTGATTTTCATTATCAACTTTATCAGAATGATATTAATAGATACACTTATATTGTGAGAAAGGTACAAACATCTGTGACTTTTTTCCTTGTATTCCTTAAATACTGATCCCAATACAGGATTCTAACTGTTATCAAGGTGCTCTATTTAAAAATCAAAATTTGTTTTTTTGATTTCAATGCAAATATAAAAATTGCATGGTGAGTATTGGATTCCAACATAGCCCAGTAGGGTTTGTCTGTTTGTTTTAATCAAAAAGTATTATTAATCCTGTGAGGATATTTTAAACGCAAACATGTACGTAAGTTCTTGCGACTTCTTCTCTCATCTACTCTGCTACCTCAAATCAATTCCACACTTGCCCCTTAACTTTATCCCCTTTAATCCCTTTCGTCCCCCTCCTCCTTTCTCCCGTGTCAAATAGAGACACTCTTCCATCATCTCCTTTCTGTTTCAGGAAAGACCTCAAGATGGGACATGAAGCCAAACTGGGATTACTTTACAGTAGAACCTTCCTTGGAGTCCAGTCCCATCCTAGAAACATAAATCGTAATGACATTTAAGAGAGATTTAGATAAAGGTGATAATTAATAGATTGAGCGGCACCAAATGCTATCAATTAACTTTATTCTCTTAAACACTTAAAAATACTTTCTGTGTTTATATTCCTAGAACACTGCCAAGAATTAGGGCCAGTATTACATTTTTTATTTGTGGATTCATTGCTGTTTATCAAAACACACATACATAGACAGTATCCAACAGTTCAAATAATGTGCTCCTCATGTTTATTTTGGATACAAATTCTTTGTTCTTTGTGTATCTGGGGACTAGAGTTTATATTTGTTCAGTCTCAGGCTTTATTTACACCTTTCCCTGATTCTACTGATAATTTAATGAAGGATTAATCTGCTATATCCATATAATTTCTTTAATTCAGTACTGAAAAGGAAACATTCAGCTTAATATAATTTTTAAGTCAGTCTTTTGAAATTAGAACACAGCTTTTCTTTATTTTTCCTTATATGTTTGACATCTTTTGGGTGTCTGACATGGAGAGAAAAGCATATTGGCATGAATAATTCAAAAATTCTAAAATATATAAAAGAAAACAAATAAACAAACTTTTAAACAACCACAAGATAAATATCCTTAAGGAAAGTTACTTCTTAGTAAGGAAAGACCCCAGTGCCATAAACCCTTATCTTCTAAAGGCATAAAAAAATTACAGAAGAACTAGGCCTAAATTCTCAAGGTGTTAAGTTTGTGTCTGAAGAATTTATTCTATTTTTTGCACCAGGTTATTAATGTAGCCTAGTTTTACTAACACAGTTCTTCAGTATGGATTGATTAATGACATCATTATAAACTTGGTTTCCATTTAACCTTTTCAATATGGTAGTTTTTATAAGGTAAAAACTATATGTAGAAACTTATTAGTATCAGAATCCACTCGTTATTTTGCTGACAAAACTTGTGGTGAATTTCTCCTTATATTGGGATAAACTGTGCTCTTCTTTATAGTTTACCTTTTCCTGTTAGTCTGCAGAAGATAAACAGCTGTCACCCCTACAGATTTATGACATTAGGGCTTATGAAACATGCATTGTGAAAAAACTCATTGAAAAGTCTTTGCGAATACAGAGAGCTTTGCTCTGATTCTTGAGTGTGAACCAAGAAACAGGATGGGTGACAACCAACCTCAGTGGAAAGCCACCGCTGTTTTGTTGGTCCACCTTTCAATAATCCTGTAAGGCTCATATTCATATCAGAATTGAATAACAAAGCTTGTTAAGAGTCTTACACATACATGCCACAGAGGTTGTGCTGAATAACTGAAGTCACTGCCATATTTATTGCACCACTGAAAACCTGGCATTTGTAAATATTTTTTATTTTTATGGGGTGATTTATAGGGTGCTATGCCTTACACAAAATTCTCTTACAAGATTTTTCTATTCATTGGCTAATACGTAAAGTGTTTGGCATCCTTATTTTTTTTCAAAATTCAAAAGATCAAAAAAAAAAAAAAAAAAGAGGAACAAAAGGACATGTCCAAACTAGTAATATGGTCAAAATGAAAGTTGCTAGGCTCTTTTAATTCCAAAGTTGACTAAATTCTGTTAAAACTGGTGGAATGCCTAGTCTCTGAAATAAAAGAACAAATTCACCAAACAGTTTGAATTTCTCAAGTTAAAATTTGGTCAAAACTTAAAGGATCACGTACTATCTGCTGCAAAATACTGCCTGGGATTTGAATGACTACAAATACAATCTAAGTCTTGACCTCATTTCAAAGACAAAGTATCTAAGGACATAGTCTTCAAACTGAGCAAGGAGTACTGAATAACCAGAATAATAATGTCGTTACCAGTTTAAGATATTCTATGACACAGGCCAAGCACATATCAGGCCAAAATTTATCTATAACATGTTACATTTCCTTTAAAAAATATATTTCTAGGTATTTCTCTTTTAGAACATCCTTTTTTTTTTTTTGCTGAGTTAATAGTCATAGAATATACTTTTCTCATAGTTTTTATGCTTCATGATTATATATTCATTTTTCATTTCATTTCATTTCATTGATCATTTCTATGATATATACTTGACACTGCACAGGCTCAGTGTGAAAAGAAAGTGTCCAATCAGGATTTGAAGTGAAATCAAAGAGGGCTAAATGAAAAAATACTCATTAAACAGGAAGCAAATGTCTTAAACTAAAAACAATTGTACTCATATTTAATTTTTCAATAAATTTTCACTACAACTCATATGTACATTCTCCTCACCTTCAACAGCCCCTTGGAAAAACGGTACATTTTTCAAGTCCTTGAATTTTTAATAAGGCTTCTCAAGGGTGAATAATAATAATAATTGAAAAGAAATTGCTAATGAAAAATCAAGTTAGTGTATGGGTCAGTATTCCACAGGGAAACAGCCCACTCAAATGGAGCAATTGAAGAGAGCTTAGCGCAGGAGCTATTTATGAAGGTGTAGGCTGGGCTCAAAGACATCAATAAGGAAGGTGCAGCTGACTCCAGGAAGCAACACCACCAGGAAGCACATGGTGGAGGCCTGAAGAGGGCAGAGGGAGACAGAAGGGTTACTAAGATCTGGAGAGTCTGCAGTTGTGCTGGAGAAGAGAAGCCCCTGCCTTAGCCTTGGATGGAGGGACACAGCCATTGCCAAGCTAACCCACGGCAAGGTAGGAAAGAAGCTCAGGAAATAAACACTTCCATTCTCTGACGTTTCTGCTGGTTTTCTTACTAACACAAGCCAATCAGAAGCCGAGGGCAGAGGTACCCTATTAGGGCAGTCCCTGGGCATTCATCTCCTGAAGTCTAGGGCAGAATGGACAAGAGGGAATAACTGATATGGAAGGGGAAAGACTATACAACACAGATAATATAATAATAATTCCTATCGACAATAGATAAATCCACAGAGAAAGAAAGTAGATTCATATTTGCCAGGGGCTAGGGGAGGGACAATGGGTAGTGACTGCTTAATGGGTACAGGGTTTTCTTTTGGGGTAATGAAAAAATTCTGGAACTAGGTAGCAGGGATGGTTGCATGACATTATGAATGTGATTAATTCCACTGAATTATACTTATTAAAATAATTAAAATGGTAAATTTTATGTTGTATGTCTTTTAATACAATAAAAAATAATAATTCCTATAGAACAACTTGAAAAAATGGTGAGTGCTTTCATCTCAGATGTAAGAGACAATTATGTTTGGCGTTTGTCTTGAAAATTGAAAACAAGAATTGTTCAGTTTAAGTAAACACGTAAATTTAACTAATAGAGTGCTGATGAAACTGACACAAACTCAACATCAATTCTGTTGACCCAGTTAAAAACATTTATAAGTTTGTGCAAGCTTTACAAAAAGCTCAGGTAGACATTTCAAAATTAAGAGATTTAGCTTAAGAAAATAGCTATTCTTCATAATATGCACCTTCTCTACATTTTCTTTGGTGGCAAACCAGTTTATATCAGTGAAGTTTCCTATTAAGCCTTAGAATTCAGTAGCTGATTCCATGGTGGGAATAGAGAGATTAAAAATATTTGAGAACTGAGCACCAATTTGCATGAACTCAGCTGTGGTTTAAAGCAACTAAATAAAAGTACTGAAGTATAAGACTTTTTATGGCTCACATGAGGAAACGATTCCAAACCACTGTTTTCTCTAACAAGGAATTCCTTCAGTGTGTTTTGGAAACAATTCTATAAATGTCAGTATGTTTTATGCTAATTCTTCATATACAATGCATTAATTTTATAGGGATTTAAATCCCTAGGGTTTATTGTTCCTTTTACATCGTGTGCTTCTTTGAGAAGAAACATGAGTCCTTGATTTATCTTTATACAATGCTTTAATTGTCAAATGGTATAAGGTTTTTAATAACGGGTCAGATTCCCTTGGAATTGAGTTTGCTGATAACTTTTGTATAGGTGCCAAAACTCAGACCCCCATCTGAGTATGTATACCTTCCTAAGATTAATAGTGTCCTCTTGATTGGGGCATGGTATTAAATGTCTTTAAGGTGACTTCCAGGGCTAACATTCTATTGTTGACTTATAACTTTGCATTTTAAATGCTTAAACAAACACGTGTACACAATTTCATTGAATCCTGTGACACTGTTATACTCCAATAAGAAGAGCAAGTATTTTCCTTGTTTTGTAGATGAGGAAACTAAGGCTTAGAGAGATTATGTTACTTCCTCAAGATTAAGCTGGGATTCAAGACTAGTTCTTTCCATTCTAAAACTATTACACCATCAGATCTGGTGCTGTATCCTGCCCAGATGGATAAACTTTCTCTACCTGTATTACAGTGGAGATAAGCCTATCATATCTTAAAGTTTTCTTATAAATAAGCTTTAGGCTGTGGACCAAAAGATTAGTTTCACCTAATTTATTGCGCTCAATTAAAGGAGACTAAGAAGTGTGTGTTCAGTTTTGCCAACCTATGTCTCTTACAGAAGAACTAAGATTGATTTCAGTGAAATATAAAAGCTGTAATCTTCTAACGGTATTTGTATTAAAATGATTCATTGTTTGTTAATAATTGCAAAAATAAAAATCAACCGTCTAGATTTTAAGTATGTCTTTTAAATGTTATAACTTTTTTTGACAAAACATATACATTGTTTCCACTTAGAGATATATTGTGAACACTTTCCTTTGACCATACCATTTCTACTCACATATACTTTATGATCACATATATTTTATGATAATATTTCATTTTAAAATGTGCCAAAATTTCCTTAGTCAATTTGCTTTCATTGGTCTTTTCAGGGTTTTTTCTCTTTTTATTTCAGAGAAACAAATTCTGTTATTAAAACTTTTATATAGTGTAGGATAACTTCTTTAGGCTATAATCCTACCAAAAATTTACTGGTAAAAGAGTTTGTAAATTTGTAAGATTTTTGAAAAAAATTTGCCAAGCTTGTGTTTCAGAAATGCTATGAAAATTTATACTCTAGAAAGCAATGGCCAAGATTTCCTAATTTCCAATCTCCTTGCCAATGTTTTTAAAATTTTAATACTTTCTAATTTGATAGTTGTAAATGGTACCTCTTTTAATTGGCATTATTTGAGTGACTGTGACAATGAACATTTTCCCTGTGTTTATATCTTTCCTAGTTTTGTATATATTATTAGTTTTGTTTGTTTTGGAGGCATCTATTTATTTATCATTTTCTATGTCAACGGATTTGGTTTATGTCTAGAAAGTTCTTCCCTACTCCAATATTATATAAATATTTATCCAAACTTTCCTTTAGTTCTATAATTTTATTTTGAAGTATATATAATTTTACAGTTGGAATGCATCTTGGTATATGACATGATGTAAGTATTTTCTCATTTTTCTTTCAAAATATATATAACAGATCAAAATGCCAGAATCATTTGTTTAAAAAGTCATTTCCCCATGAATTTGAAAGACCATATTTATCATATGCTAAATATTTATTTGTAAATGATTTTGTTTTTGTGGGTATCTATTCTTTCCATTAGTCACTTTTTTCCCATTAATCACTTTGATAATTCTGAATCTACTTTGCACTGCATAACTTATAGTTGCTTTATAATGTGTTTTGTTACATAATGGAAAAGTTTTCCCACATTATTTGCTTTTTAAATTATTTTCTTGGAAATGTCTGGTTATTTATTATTTCCACTGAAAGTTAAGACCATTTTGTCCAGTTTGTCAAGTTTCAAGAAAGCTCTCTTGGGATAATACTTGGAATGATCTTAAGTTTAAAAATTGATTTGAGAAAAAGATTTTTAATTTTAATTTTATGTTTAATTTTCAAAGTCATTAAGAATGAAATGAGGCATTTTTCCATTTCTGCAGTCCCCAACCCCGAGGCCCCGGACTGGTACCTGGCTGTGTCCTATTAGGGACCGGGCTGCAAAGCTCCACTGCCCCCTCTCCAGCCTTAAACTTGTCTTTGTCTTCCATGAAACTTAGGAAGGGGGTGGTGGGGTGGTGCTGGCCAGACTCGCACAGCAGGACAGGGGTAGGGGGCTCACAGTGGGAGGTGAGTGCCACTTGCTTCATCCATACAGGCTCCCCATCCATGGCTTCCCCGCCTGAGCTCCACCTCCTCCCCTCGCCCCATCCGTGGAAAAATTGTCTTTCATGAAACTGGTCCCTGGTGCCAAAAATGTTGACGACCTCTGTATGGTTACTGTTGAGGCCAGTGTGGTGTCTCACACCTGTAATCCTAGCACTCTGGGAGGCTGAGGGCAGAAGATCACTTGAGCACAGACGTTAGAGACCAGCCTGAGCAAGAGTGAACAGAAAAATTAGCCAGGCCTCGTGGCACGCGCCTATAGTCCCAGCTACTGGGAAGGCAGAGACAGGAGGATCACTTGAGCTCAGGAGTTTGAGGTTGCTGTGAGCTAGGCTGGCGCCACTGTGCTCGTTAGGACCACAGAGAGAGACTCTGTCTCAAAAAACAAAAACAAAAAGTTATTGTTGACATAAAGGAAGGTTCTTTATTTGTGTGAATATATTATATAACAGGATCTCTGACTACATTCACTCTCAATGTAACTAACAGATATGGCTGAGACTGGCTCTTCTCTATGTGCCTACTTTGAAAACCTGGCCAAACCCATATTCCAGATCTAGCAGTGGCAAGCTGGAATAGGGCTTTAGTCTGATAATCATCTATACTAACTAATTCAATTATTCATTTGTTCATTTATTTATTCATTTAACAAATATTTATTGGCCTCTTTCTAAACCCCAGGACTATACCAAACAGAAAAAAAAAAAAAAAAAAAGGCCAACAACCTAGGAAAATAGTCTAATTAGACAAAAAGTTGAGGATAGTTCTCTGATGGAGGTCCAGTGGTTCTCAAGTTTTAGTGGGCAGCAGAATCACTTAAGGAAATTGGCAAAAAGTAAAGTAGAACCAGGCCCAGTTCTACTTCGATGAGCCTGGACTCTGTGTTCTTCGTTAACTCTCCGGATGGTTCTGAAACACAGCCAGTTTAGAAACTATTGCCTTAGACAGTCTCAAAAGTAAATTGCAGGTGGATTAAAACAAGTTTCACTTATCCTAATAAGGGTGATAATTAACATCAATTGAGCACTTTTACAAATGCTTTACAGAAAATAATTTAATTGTCTTAACCAAATCATGTGGTGGTTGGTTATTAATACTTCCATTGTCCTCGTTTTACAGGTGAGGACTCCGAGGCTCAGCAAGATGAAGTAACACACCTAGGGCATTTGCCAAAGAAATAGTACAGGTAGGATGGAAATCCAGGCTACTGTGTTCCCTTCAGTCATTCTGTTATTTCGTATCACTGCTACTCTTCTTCGTTTAATGTTTTTGTTAATTCACATTTTAAAGTTTAAATATATCTGTTTTCACAAGAAGCTTTATGTCACTAGCATAAATGGAAAACACATATGGTTTTCCAAAAATAGAAGGTGTGTGTAAAGTAAATTCAACATGCATAAAGCAGTATTTCTTAATGCAAGCTAAGTGCTATCACCTGGGCTCTGAGCCCAAGCCCCCCCTCTTGTTTGTGTGCTTCTTAAAGGACATTAACATGTGTTAAAAATGTTCAAAAGACACACTAAATTTAATTTTAGACATTCTCCTTGATTTAATTACAACGTTTCAGAGAAAACTAAAAGAGGATAAATGTGTATCTCCATGTTCAGGGAAATTTAACCATGTGTCTGTATTATCTGAAATTATATTTATCTGTGATACACGAACCATACTTTGGGTGATAAGGTATCAATGAACCAACTTAAAAAGCCACAAAAATAGAAAAGCATACAAAATAATTGTGTAACATTATGTCAAACAAAAACTTTATAGACATAAAAGCAATGAAAGGAATCATAGAGAAATAGTCAATTTATTTGATTATAAAAAAATTTTATACTGTGTACCAAAAAGAAAGAAAGTAAATAAACAAATTCAGAAGGCATATATTAATATATATAACAGACAAGACATTGTTATCTTCTAGTGGAATGCAGTCATACAAATAATTTCAAAAGTACTGAATAGGTGGAGAAATGGGCAAATTAGAATATCAGCAGTGATTTTTCTCTGGATCATGGCTGATTTATTTTTATTTTGCTACATTTCTATATTTTTTTGCTTATTATCTGTTAGCATGTATTTTCTATATTCTGAAAAAATTCTGTTAATGAATATTATTTTTAAGACAAAGTAGAAATATGAATGAGTTTGTAAATAGAGGTTCACAAAGACAAGATTTATCTGACCAGGTTCTTATAGAGAGACAAAATTAGTTTACCTAACTGGAGAAACGGGAATCATATTTAATATGAAGGCAGGTTTAAAAAAATTCATTAATAAATTTTTGTTCTATATGAAAAATAAGGCAAATCCACAGAAAGGAAAGATATCCAAATTGATAAATCTTTCTTTATCTTTCTTCCATTCTTGTCTCTGTCTCTCTCTCTCTTCTCCCCTTCTCCCCAACGTGTGTATACACACACACACACACACACACACACACACACACACACGCACTTCAGATTCTTGTAGACTACCACTTGGTTCACTCAAGCAAGTTAACAGAGCTAAAGGACTAGCACTGAAAGCTGACAATTTGTATATCTCATTTATGTCTCCTAAATACCCTGAGAAATTAGTTAGGCAATTCAGTTTGCACATCAGGGTGCAGAGCCAGCAACTCGACCTGCTAGTGTTGTGTTTCTCAAACTGGCTGTGAACTTAGAATCACTTCCTAGAGGTATTTTGACAAAGCCGTCCAGGCCCTACCAATCTATTTAGTCTCTTGGAATGGGGCTCAGGTAATTGATATGTCTCAGAGGATTTGAATGTACAGTCAGGATTAGAAATAGAAGAGCTAAATTTCAAATCTGATTTTCTGCCTTAAATTTCTGTGCTAATTTTACTGTTCCTGCCCCCAGGGAGTATATTATTCAAACATACAAGTCTTAAAGAATATAGTTAGTTATAGATACCTGAGATTTGGCATCTTTAAGATATTTATTGGTTACCATGTTTGGAGGGACACATATTTAAGTGCTTAAGTTTTCTTGTTATTAAAAATCAGTTGAGAAAAATCTATTTATCTATAAGGCTAATAAAGGGAGAGTCTACCATCTATACTGTATGCATCAGATATAAAAAAGATCAAGGATTTTTATGGTAGGTTTTCTGTCCAGATTTGGAAAAGCAAAAATTTTGACAAATTTATGAGTTAAAAGACATGAAAGCTGAACTACTTGCTAAAATGTATTAATATATGTTGGGTTTATACATTATGTATTCCACACTCAAGTGGAAGACATTTATTATTTTAGAGCAAAGATATCTGGTATGGTTGTTTACTATTTTGCCTTAGGGTTAAATGTTCAAAAGTTTCAAAAGATATCACATGTTAATTTTTAATAACTATATTAATATTGAGTTAATGACCATGTTTAATAATTAATATACTAAATTATACATTTGAGCTAGTTTCTTCTTTATACATTTATTGGGCAAGTCATATTCACATTATTTTAACATATGTATTGCCTGACTAAATTCATGATGCCCATTTATAAGTCATTTGGAAGTTTTTGTGGAAGAGTTGATGTTTGCCAATGGTGCTTCATTTCCTTAAATGTTCTGTAGTACCAATTAATTAGTCTCACAGAGTAGAGACCATATAATTTATTATAGATGCTTGGAAGACTTTCGTTTCATCAGCAAAATATTAAAGATGTAACCAACATCTTGCTTGTGCTACTAAAAATGTTTAATATGCACTGGCAATTGAAACAGAATTCTATATAATGAAATAAAAAGATGGGTTTAAAATATTTTACGTATTGGGTGAAAATGTAGTCTCAGGATTTTTGTCTGCTTTTTTTTTTTTTTTGAGAAATGTTCTATTTTTGCCCAGACTGGGCTGGAACTTGCAATCTTTCTGCCTCAGCCTCTTGAGTAGCTGGAACTATAGCCATGCACCACTGTGTCCAGCTTTGGTTTGAAAGTTTAACAATGTAAAACTGGTATATTACCAACTAGCTTTTTTCATATTTATTTTTTTATTTTTTATTTCAGCATATTATAGGGGTACAAATGTTTAGGTTACATAATCCCTTTGCCCCACCTGAGTCAGAGCTTCAAGTGTGTCCATCCCCCGCCCCCATTAGCTGTGAATATACCCATGCCCTCTTCCCCACTCCCACCTGCCCAGCACCTGATGAATGTTACTGCTGTATGTGCACATAAATGTTGATCAGTTAATACTAATTTGATGTTGAGTACATGCGGAGCTTGTTGTTTCATTCTTGTGATACTTCACTTAGTAGAATAGGCCCCAGCTCTACCCAGGATAATATAAGAGGTGTTAGATCACCATTGTTTTTTGCGGCTGAGTAGAACCCCATGGTATACATAGACCACATTTTATTAATCCACTCGTGTATTGATGGGCACTTGAGTTGTTTCCACATCTTTGCAATTGTGAATTGTGCTGCTATAAACATTCAAGTGCAGATGTCTTTGTTATAGAATGTCTTTTGTTCCTTTGGGTAGATGCCCAGTAATGAGATTGCTGGATCAAATGGTAGTTCTACTTGTAACTCTTTGAGGTATCTCTGTATTACTTTCCACAGAGGTTGTACTAGTTTGCAGTCCCACCAGCAGTGTAGGAGTGTTCCTATGTCTCTGCATCCACACCAACATTTATTGTTTCGGGACTTTTTGATGAAGGCCATTCTCACTGGAGATAAGTGATATCTTATTGTAGTTTTGATTTGCATTTCCCTTATGATTAGAGATGTCAAGCATTTTTTCTTATGCTTTTTGGCCATTAGTCTATTTTCTTTTGAAAAGTTTCTGTTCATGTCCTTTGCCCACTTTTTGATAGGGTTGTTTGATTTTTTTCTTGCTGATTTTCCTGAATTCTATTTAGATTCTAGTTATCAGCCCTCTATCGGATGTATAGCATGTGAATATTTTCTCCCATTCTGTAGATTGTCTGTTTTTTCTCATGACAGTTTCCTTAGCTGTGCAGAAGCCTTTTAATTTGACCAGATCCCATTTATTTATTTTTATTGTTGCTGTGATTGCCTTTGGGGTCTTCTTCATAGATTCTTTGCCTAGGCCAATGTCTGTAAGAGTTTTTCCAACATTTTCTTCTAGAATTCTTATAGTTTCATGCCTTAGGTTTAAGTCTGTTATTCATAGTGAATTGATTTTTGTGGGAGGTGAAAGGTGTGGATCCTGTTTCAGTCTTCTACATGTGGCTATCCAGTTTTCCCAGCACCATTTATTGAATAAGGATTCTTTTCCCCAGTGTATGTTTTTGTTTGCTTTTTTCTTTTCTATTAAAAAGATAACCTCATGTCAAAATTTCATAGTCAATCACTATAATATTTAAAAAAGGGGAAATGACTCCTAGTATAGAAAGCAATTTTGCTCAAGAAAAAATACCTGGCTTCTGAAGTAGCAAGATCCAGGTTCAAATTTTGAATCAGGTGTTCAGCAAATAAATAAATTTTAAGCAAATTCCTTGAAAACTTCAGGCCTCAGATCTTAAATCCAGTGCTTTAGGCCACTCAGCCATGCTGCCTGCATGGTAGGCCTCAGTTTCTTAGTTGCCCAATGGGTATAAAAATATCTACTTTGTATACTTGTTGATACATAAGAGATGGAAAATACAGAACAACTGACAGTACTAAAAATATGCTATTTACTTGGGACTCTGACTCGGGGGGATGGACGGGACAGGAACAATGTATATGACCTGAACTTATGTACCCCCATGATGAGCTGAAATAAAAAAAAATAAAAATAAAAATAAAAATATGCTATTTACTTTTTGTCTTTGATGTAATAGGATCCTCTAGAATTTAGATTGAATCTGGTTAGAGCCACTTATCACCTTGTATTCTATGTGACTTATTTCACATTTTTTTCTGAACACATTGAGAGCAGAGGCCATGTTTTAGTATTTTTAGTGCACCCAAACTAAAGATGATAGATGAAAAATATTGAGCAAATAAAGAGATGAATACATTTGGTTATATATTTTTCAAAAAGATTCTCTTTGTATGGTATTATTAAGCACAGAACAGTATAAATAATTCTTAAACTATAGTGAAAGCTTGAGTATATGAGGGAACTGTTAATATAATAGGAATACTGATTTTAAATGGAGAGATTATTTTGCATCTCTCCAGGCTTAGATTCTTAGTTTTAAATAGTGACTGCCCTCGACCCAATTAACAATGAGTAAACTGTAGGAGAAACTTGGTTGAATTGTGGCTTCCAGGGACCCACTCTTGTGGATGGGGTATTCTGTTGTGATAGACTGCAATGCTAGCCCAATGTCTTTACCCCATACTCACACCCTGGGCCATGCAACTTTGCAGGGTCATCTCACCATGGATGGGATCATGTGCTGACCTTTCACACTGAGGTTAACCATACCACTTGCTCTGGCTAATGGAATATTCACAGATACAATGTAAGCAAAAGCCTGAAGTGTGCTTAAATTCAGGCTTGCTCTCTTGTATCTCTGATATTGCCATGCAAGCATGCCAGGGCTAGCTTATTGGATGATAAAAGACATACGGAGCAGGGTAGCTAGCCAGACATGGGAGCAAGCGGGTCAAGATTGGAACAGACACCTACCCTATCTTCAGCTTTCCCCAGACATATGAGCATCAATTGATTGCCGTTTGCCATGGATGCTTTGTGCTCTTTGTTACGTGGCATTATTATGGCAATAGGTGACTGTTACAGAATGTCCTTAAAAATTATTTTTTTAAAAAAGTGCTGTTGTGAGCTTAGAAAACATCCCAATGTAGTTGGTTCTATGGCTACTGTTTTCTTTCTTTTTTTTTTTTTTCAAAAGCTTATAAGATAAATAAAATAATTCCAGATTTTAATTTATAGCTTCAGTAGAGGTCCAGAAGGGTGAATATTGCGATTGACATGTATTTGATGGAGAAAGTTAATTATCTGCACCTGGAAACTGAGCATTTTTACCCCAGTGCCTTAACTAAATATATATTTTCAAAGGGTTAAGTCACATACAGTTCAGCTCATGAACATGAAACTCTTGAACAGATACCTATGCCACAGACGTTTTTCTTTCACATGGCTTTTGTAGTCTTAAGTGTCCTTTTCTAAAAATAGCAACAAATCAATCCATAAATGTTCACATTCTCTCATTACTTCAAATCCCTCCACTTCCCACAAACTCCAAGTCCTGACCACTTTTGTGAGCTCCAGACAAATATATTCAACTTCCAGCCAGACATTTCCAACTGGAGATCTGTGGGGCACCTCCGAGTCAACACATCCAAAGAGAAATCCTCCATTTTTCAGTGAACACTGACATTGGATTTCCTGTCTGTGTGACTGTCTCCACCCATCACCAAGCCAAGACTTGAGAGTCATTCTTCATTCTTTATCCCTCAGCCTCCTTCCTCTAAGCCTTGAAATAACTACAGTGGTCCACACTTCCCTAAAAAAGTATTCATCACAATTTGCTTGTCCTGATGGAGCCAAGCTATTTTTAAAAAAAAAAAATTAATCCGCACTGATCACTAGAAAATCAAAACCACTCATTCTGCATAATAATCTGGTTGGGGTTTGAGCATAGCCCCAATGTGAAGAGATGCAAGGATCTATTTTTTTAATGATGATGCCAAAGCCATTGTTTGTTTTAATATTGCTGCATCCATGGATAGTTTTGAGAACAGCCTTTCAGAGAACCCCAAGAAAGAGGATTCCCCATCTTCAATCGGTCCCTTCAGAAATCAAGTTTTTCAACGCAAGCATTAAAGGGAAGAAAGGGAGTTTTAAAGTTAAAACACATAAATAGTTATCTGGCAGGAGTGCCTTGAAGAAATTGTTAATGCCTAAATGCTCTATGCTTTTCAGTGGCCTGGTGCCTGAACTTAAACAGAACTTCAATAAAAGTCATACAGAAAAAATAAATGGAATGGAATCTAAGGAGCTCAGCAATTATGTTAGAAATGTTTATCTAAGGAGAAAAAACTAAACATCAATTTTTAAATCCTTTTTTATTATAAAATATAAAGGGACTGAAAGTTTATCTCTAGATTTCACTGGGCAAATGAAATGCATATGTGTTTGTATTAGGCAGGGTTCCACAGAGAAACAGAACCAATAGAATATATATATATATATATATATAGAGAGAGAGAGAGAGAGAGAGAGAGAGAGATTTATTATGAGAATTGGCTCATGGGATAATGGAGGCCAAGAAGTTTCATGATCTGCCTTCTGCAAGCTGGAGAACCAGGCAAGCCAGTGGTGTGATTCAGTCTGAGTCCAAGGCCTGAGAATGGGACTGGGGGAGCTGGTGGTATAAGTCCCCATCTGTGTCTGGATGTCCAAAAACCAGAAGTGCTGATGTTGGAGGGCAGGAGAATCTCAGGTCAAGCAGAGAGAGTGAATTCACACTCCCTCTGCCTTTTTGTTCTATACAGACCCCCAGAGGATTAGATGATGCCCGCCCACATTGGGAAGAGCCATCCGCTTGACTCTGTCAAATCTCTTCCAGAAACACCCCCAGAGACACACTCAGAAATAATGTTTTACCAGCTTTCTGAGCATTCCTAAGCCCATCCAAGTCGACACATAAAATTCACCATCACAGTGCTGAATATACACTGTTTTTCCTAAATAATGGAACTGCCATGTGGTTTACTCAACTCTGCTCTTGGTGTGAAATCCTGAGCATGGTCTGCATAGCCTTGAGGAACCCAGGAAGCTGAGCATATGAGGATCTTTACGGGGACATACCTTTTTCAAAGTAGGTGCCTCCTTGCACATATGAAAGCCTTGAACAGGCAATGAATGGAACTGACATACTCATAAGTTTGACCGATTGATTTTGGGTTTAGGGTGGGCATCAAGCATTTAAACAGCAACACTTTGGTCTGATACAACAGGGTGGTGTGTGTGTGCTGGGAGGTTACCTGATGATATGGTGCCATGCCCATTATTGCCATGTTGGGTAGGGGGATCCAATTTTAGTTTACACACTCATCAAGAAGAAAAAGTTTGCACACATTCACCCTTGTTGCTCCATCTCACAAAAACTTAGAGGATTCAGAATTGAAATAGCCAAAACCTTAAAGGGTTATAGAAACAGTAAAAGGACCTCAGTCTCCAGTAGTAAATGATTTGAAGCAGCAGCTTTTTGTGCATCAGATATCACACAAAGTAAGCTGTAGATTTTGTATCTAAAGCACAGTGTGTACTTCATAAAAGCCGAGACTGATCATTTCCTTATTGTGATATTGCTCCTTAGCAAAATAAAAGAAATCTCAAATTTTGGATCAGAACAGTGCAGGTACACCAAAAAGACCTTCAGCAAGCTTGGATAATATAGAGAGACGGAGGCAAGATCTGAATAAAGAGATATCTAAGAAGAGCTCAAATGACTGATGAAGCAACTGGAAATGAACATCAAAACACCATTACTGAATACTTATAATTTGATGAATATAATTATGCTTAACTAAAAAATGGCTTCACAAAGTCATGAAGAGTAAGTGTGAATACAGCTGACCCTTGAACAACATGGGCCTGAACTGCATGGGTCCACTTATACTTCGATTTTTTTCAATAAATACAGTGGGTTCTCTGCATAGGTGGGTTCTGCATCAGCAACCAAATGCAGATCAAAAATATTCACAGGATGTGAAATCCATGTATGTAGAGGGCCAACTTTTCCTATCAGTGAGTTCCACAGGGGCGTACTTGAGTCTGCATGGATTTTGTTATCCTCTGGCAGTCCTGAAATCAATCCTGTGAGGATACTGAGGGATGATTGTATTTATAATAAATTAGTAATAAATTGGTAATAATTTAACTATATGCTTGGAACATAGTAAGTACCCAAGTAATGATAAATATTATATACACAGTTTTTATTTCAAAATCAGAATTTAGTTACTTTCAACGTATTCTTTGGCTGCTTAGTAAAACCTTGAGTTCAATATGAGTTATTTCTCTAAGTAAACCAAGGAGGCATGTATTAGTTAATATTTTGCTACATAGCAAATTGTCTTAAAATTTAGTGGCTCAAAACAACGGTATTTAGTATTTATCCTCTCATAATTTCTGAAGGTCAGGAATCTGGGCACAGCTTAACTGGATCCTCTGGCAGGGTCTCTTACAGGGAGTACTCAAAGTGTCACTGGGGGGCTACAGTCATCTCGAGACCTGCCTGGGGAAGAGTCCACTTCCAAGCTCACTCATGAAATCATTGGCAGGATTCAATTCCTTGATGGATGGCTGGGATAAGCACCTAACTTTCTCACTGGGTATTGGCTGGAGGCTGACCCTCTGTTCCTTCCCACATGGGCCTATCTATAGGGTAATCATTGCACAACAGCTTGTTTCACCAGAGCAAGCCGGCAAGAGGAGCCAGGCAGAACAAGTACAAGCAAGATGGAGGTTATAGTCTTTTTTGACCTAATCTTGGAAGTGACAGCCCATCACTGTTGCTATATTCTATCCCTTAGAAGAAAGCCCCTAGGCCCAACCTACGCTCAGAGGAGGGGATTACACAAGGATATAAACCCTGGGAGTCAAGGAACATTGGGAGCCACCTCAGAAGCTGTTAAACATGGAGCAAGTTGAGAAAACACTAGGTTTCTCCTCAGGACCTACCATTATCTAGCTGTTTGATTTAAGCAAGGCCCTTGACAGAGCTATACTATTGTGGTCCACAGAGTGGGCTCTGGAATAGATCGCTTGGGTTTGAATCAGACTTCATGCACACTGTGCGGCCGGGGAAAGTTACTAAATTTTTCTTACCCATCGTTTCCCTGTATATAAAACTGTGAATAATTATAATAGGCACTTCATACTAGTTTTGTGAGAATTAAGTGAATTGAGGCATATAAATCACTTAGAAGACTGAATGGGGATAACAGTAATGACAGTGCCTAGTTCATGTGCTTGTTGAGAAGATTAAAGGAGACCATGGGTGAGAGTCCTTAGCACAGGTCTGCCTAGTAAACATGCAACCCATGTTGTCTGCTACTGTTAATGTCTTTATTCCCTTCATTGGAGCCTCCAATTCCTTTCCTGCTATGGGTACTGTTCTCCTTCATCTGCTCTTCCCCCAGGTTTCTATAAGGAGGGTTAATTGATCTACCGAGAATGAGCAGCACAACATAAGGAGTTTTCCATACTCATGGCAGGCAGCCTGTCTCTGTACGGCTGTCTGACCGCCAGAGTTTCTGTGCCACCTGGCCAAGTGCTAATGAGAAAGTTGGATAGAGATGTGCAGTTTCACCTAGAAGGTAGAAGTAAGGAGTCCCAAATTCCTTGAGAAGATTGAAGGGGACTCTGGTATCAGGCATGGACATGACAACCAGCCAGAGAAGCCAGGCACACTAGGGGTTTTGCAAGCAGAGGCAGCCTTCAGTGGGGTGAGACCCGTCTCTAGAGCCCTGGGCTGAATGGGAACATTTTGCAAAATTTTGCTTAGGAAGACTGGTTCTTAAGCAATCAATTCCTGTTGAGGTCCCACTGGGAAATATTGTTTCTGAACAGTCTGGATGGAAAGGAAATGGTGACATTTTTAGAGAGAGAGAGAAAATAAACTTGCTCTGTTATTTAAACCCAAATACTAGAATCTAGGGTCCTTTTAAAGTCATTTCAAAGCTGCAGAAAGAAACACAATAAAAGTTGAATAAAAATTTATGTTATATAGTCATCCACACAAGCAAGTTGACTGATTGGTAAATAAAGTATAGTGTGATTATTGTAATGTAAATCACAGACAGTATAAGCGTAGAGAATTTCCTGCATTAGAAAACTAAGCCTCTTATATTAAGTGAATCACTCTGGACATTTAATATAGTTTTTACAACCAAAACAGAGGCCTGTAAATGGAGGGTCCTGAAATGACAGTGTGTGTTGGGGTGGGGGCAGTGTTCCATCTTGAGTTGAATTTCTGCAGGAACATATATTTTATCATTCCTTTTAAGTAACAACAACGACTTTTTCTCTCATCTTCTCCAACCTAAAGTACCTACCCATGAACTCACTGGCAACCTTTGGTTTTAGAGACCTGGCATCACAGATAAGAAAGACAGAGGAGAACAAAATGACCACCAACCATCAAGAAATCTTTTAAATATGACCTGTTACACAAACAAACTTAGATAAAGCTCAAAACCCCATAAAGGGAAGCTCTTTGAGAAAAAAGAAATACATTTTATGTATTATACATAATTTTGTATATTTTTATGTATACCTACCTGCATATGTACACATACATATACATATATACACAAATAAATATACATATACACATGCACATGTATGTGTACATATACATACACACATATCATGTATAGATAATATAATACTGCTCTAAACAAATAGTAAAAAAAAAATACTTTCTGATTTTAAGATTATAAACAGAGGGGCTTGGTATTATAACAGAGTAAACAATAGGTAGTCTGCAATTACATTTTAGAGTAGTAACAATCAATGACTTCCTTTGACTTCCTGAGCTCTCAAAATTCAGAAATTTGGGTTCTTCCAACAATTAAGTGGAAAATGTTACCATGTAATGAGAATGGAAGATTTTCAACAAAAGTCATTTCTTGGGATGACTAACTACCACCCTGGGCATTTTTAGAGAATCGTGATTGCTCCTATTCCTTGCACAGCCATGCAGCTTAAAAAAAATCCTTGGAGGGAACCCTGGGAAGTGTTTCACGAGTGGAGGATGTGCCTCGCTCTATATGCTACGATTTACTTTGCAGTGCTCTTGAGAACATCAAGGGGCCCTGGGGCCCTATCTGGGGCCTTGGAAGGAGTCAGAGGGGGCTGGAGCCAGAAGTGCAATGGTGGCAGTGGGGGCAGTGAGTCAGGGAGGGGCTGTGGAGGGGTGGGGGGGTTACACACCAGTTAGGAGTTTGACCTTGCAGTGAGACCCAGAAGGACATGGGTCCTACTTTCAGTTTATGCCTTTGAATAGCAGTGGGACTTCAGAAGATTGAACTAACTTTGACAAACCTTTTCTCTCTCATCCTTAATGGGGAATAATGAGGCCTAGCAGATTTAGTTTTTAATGAGGATTAAATGAGACAATATATGTGAAACACTCAAGACAGTTCAGAGGACAGTCGAAGTCCTCTATGAAGAGTAGCCATTATTAGCATCACCCTTGCATTTTATATTTGGAACCACTTTGTGTTCTCTTCTTTATTTATGGGGCTTAGCAATGCCCAGGGATATTTTGAAAGAAAAATGTTGGAGAGATTAACTTCATAATAAGGTGAATATGTTAAGTTTCACTTGAAGTACAGCAAAGTCGTTAAAAACTTGTGTTAAAGTTCTTGAAGTCTGGGGTCAAGGGCCAGTTCTGAAAAACAGTATATGATCTTTAGTAATTTTTTAACTTCCCTAAGTCCCCCTTTCTTCATCTGTAAAATGAGGATGATAATAAAAGCATCTTGTGGAATGACTGGGCCAAATAAATGCCCCTGAAGTGCTTGTCATGGTGATGGATATATAACAAGTTCTCAATAAATATTAGGTGTTAATAATATTAATGAAATAATTTCATATATTAAGGAACTAAAAAGTATTTCCTAATTTTTAAAATAAAATCATTTTATGTGGTGTTCCTATAGCAAATATATAAAACAACAGAATGAAAACAAACAGACATGAATTAATCCCATTGTATTACGTGAAACCAATTAACATAAAGGTGTAAAGAAAAAGAATAGACATCATATCTAAATATCTGGTGAATACAGAGAATAATTTTTAGGTAAAAAAGTTATAATTTATACTTAATTTGCACATGCTCACAACGGCTATGCCTTATATGTGCTTAGTTGGAAACATTTGGTCATACAATCAGTCACTTCTGTGTTAAATATTTTTGAGCATCAACTAGTGATTAATAGGAGAGAGCTAATCTCTGCTCACAAGGAGTCTGTTCCCTAATGGATGTGATAAACAAAACACAAACCAAAAAATACACAAACTATTCCTTACTGAGGATCCCGATGAATGCTATGAAGAAGCACAAGTTCCATGTGTTGCCTGGATGCTGTGGCTCATGCCTGTAATCCCAGAGACTCAGGAGGCTGAGGCAGGAGGATCACTTCAGGCCAAAAGTTCAAGTTCCATGAGTATATTTAGCAATAAAATCTAATTCAGGCCAGGCGAGGTGGCTCACACCTGTAATCCTAGCCCTCTGGGAGCCCGAGGCGGGTGGATCGCTCGAGGTCAGGAGTTCGAGACCAGCCTGAGCGAGACCCCGTCTCTACTAAAAATAGAAATAAAAATTATCTGGACAACTAAAAATATATATAGAAAAAATTAACTGGGCATGGTTGCGCATGCCTGTAGTCCCAGCTACTCGGGAGGCTGAGGCAGTAGGATCGCTTAAGCCCAGGAGTTTGAGGTTGCTGTGAGCTAGGATGACGCCACGGCACTCACTCTAGCCCAGGCAACAAAGTGAGATTTTGTCTCAAAAGAAAAAAAAAAAAATCTAATTCAGACAGGGAGATTAGGGAGGGCTCCCCAGAGAAACTAATATCACCTGAAGGGTGAGCAGAAGTTAGCTAGAGTAATATTTGAGGCAGAAGGAACTGTAGGCATGAAACCCCTGATGTGGGAAGGAAGAGAAGGAGAACTTTCCAGGAAACAAGAGACCAGGCTGCAGAATTGTGAGCATCGAGAACAGGTGAGAGGTGAAGCAGAGTGGAGAGAATCCAGAATGCCTAGAGCCTGGCTGGCCATGTCAAGGGTCTTAGCCTTGATCTGAAGAAGAAAGGAAAGCCAATGGAAGAATTCCTAGCAGGGGGAAAATTGGAATGATTTTGCAATTTAGAAAAGTAATTTTGTCTGCTATGTGGAAAAAGGACTGGAGGAGAACTGGAGTAGACACAAGGCAAGTAATTGAAAAGCTACTACAGCAGTCCATTTAAGAAACTGGTGTTTTGGGTGCTGGTGGAAGATGTGGAAAGAAGTTGGTAGATCAAGAAATATTTTGCAGACAGAACCCACAGAAACCACTAATTGATAGGCTCTGGGGAAAGATGGGGAGGGAAAGATGTCAATGATCACGAAGAAAATGACAGGTCCTAATGAGCACAGGGGTAGATGACAGTGCTCTTTGCTGACATGGGTGCAGAGAAAAGTGCAGGTACACAGCAGGGAAGGTGGGAGGTGTGGTAGTGGTGGTGGAAGTGACTTAAATAAGTTAGTATAGAAAGAAAATGCACAGCAAAGGTGGCAAAACAGAGGAGTTAGGAAAAGATCCAGACAAAGCATTAATTACTGAAGACACCAAGGACTTGAAATGGGGGTGGGATGTATTAAAATAAAGTGGTTCAAGTCTTCCAAAGAGAGAGTATTTTCCTAAGAGTAACCACAAAGTTCCAGAGTTCTATTTAGAATTGCTGGGGAACAATGCTTACCACCAACCAAAGAAAGTAAAACTATTAGTATTTAAAAGCCCATTGCATGTCAGATGCTTGTATTTTTCACATAGTATCTAATGCAATCTCTGGATTGCATTTACAGATGAAAAAAACAGAAGCTCAGAAAGGACTGATCACCCAGCTAGCAAATCCAGGTGATCCTGACTCCCAACACTCATGTGCTTTCTCCTTTATTATGTTACCTCTCACTGCAACATGTATCCTAAGTGACTTCTAAAGGTCCCAATGCCACTATCTCTGATAAAATATATGGCAATGATTGGTTGATTTTTTTGCTTGTCTAGAAGAGTCCCTCATCTTTTGTCATTACCATCCTTATTTCTATTTGAGTAAATCCCTCTCTGCCACGAAAGTGCAGCCTGGTGGTTCTGTTAACAGAGTTCTTTGTACTCCCTATGGCAAGGAGGTAGAAGGGCCAGTTCACCCTACAGACCAATTGAAAGGTTTTTCCTGAAACTGGAATGAGGAACAGAGTGATGCAAAGATGCAAAGCCTGACAGGTGCCAGCCCAGCAATTCTCGCTGCCTTGATTCTTGAGCTTCCACTCATGCTCTTTGGGCTTCTCTGTGATCCTGTTAAACCATTCGCTGTTTTCCAAAAAGGTCAGACAAACCCAATTTCTGCTACTTTTAGCCAAAGAATCACCCAAAGATTCAGGAGCTGTGTGGAGAGGGACATCCTGCCCCTGCAGCTATGCCTGGAACATTTTTGTGCTGTATTGCTTCAGGGAGGAGGAGAGAAAGGGACAAGTCTGCAACTCCTATGAGCACATGAGCAAGAGTGTTCGATAAAATTCCACAGGAATGGTTGGGGTGGTGGCTAGCCTCCCTCTAACCTGCTTAATAAAGGGAAGAGTTCACAGAGGAAGTTTAATTTGAGCAGAGATTGGAATTAAGTGGTAAAAGAATTGATGAGTGCTAGGTAGGAAGTTGCTTTGTAAGTACAGAGTTATATGAAATTTCTATGCCAGAGCTGTACTTTTATTAGGTACAGACAAGAGAAAACAGTCAGTTAAATGTGACCATGTCTAATGATTACTAAGCTGGCCTGGGTTCAAACCAGATGCTTCACAATAAAATATTTTATATGTTTGAATTTATCATAACCCATTGGTTTTCTGAGAACCATTTTTCCTTCAAAAAAATGTACGGTTCTTCAAATATTTCAAATCCTCTATAATGAATTATATCAACCTCAATTCATGAAGCAATGCATTCTTCTGAGTTAAGACACAGTCTTACTGGGGGGATCATTCTTATAATTCCTAGTTTTTGAGAGAAGTGACCACTGCAGATTATATTTAAAAAATTTTTTGATGATGTTCCATTTAGCTATGAATAAAGGTTGAGAAAGTTCTTCTAGTGGTGGGGTGATACTGGTGGACTTCTTGGAGAACTGAGATGAAAAGCAGTAATTTCTGCAATAAGGATACTTCAGAGTGCAAAGAGAGGGCATGATTTTTGGAATACTGTGTGTATGATTACATTGTAAGATTGTGCTCTATTTTTAATCTGATATACATAGTAAATGGGCAATTAATTTCTAAAAAATATCTAGTAGTTTATTTTAGATAAATAAATGTTGTAAATAATTACCATTTATAAGATGCTCTTCCAGTTCCTCCTGGGTGGTACCAAGGTCCAAGGTCAATAAGAAATTAACCTTGCCCTCCAGAATCATATAGTCCAGTATTTTACCTAACTGAGGGTCAGGAGGAATTAAGTATGTTAAGTATTTGAAAGCACAGAATAAAGAAGAAGGTAATTACTTTTAGAGTTAGAGACCAAAACCTTCTTTGAGGTTGGAGAAGGTGGCAACTGAGCCATTCTCCTGGGTCCTTACGTGTCACAGTTGCCCCTGTAGCCCTTCCGCGGTAAAGGAAAGAAGCCCAATGTTGTGGAATGATGTGGCCATTAGAGAAGCATCTGAGAAGGACAATCGGTGTCCTTGGGGTGACCAGAGAAGGATAACAAACATAAAGATGTGGGACTTGTACATGCTGGAACCAGAAGCACCCCTAAGGATCATGAATTCAAGGGTGTGCTTTAGGCACACTGTCTGAACTGCGGAAGGAGGCAGACTGACTCAGCGGGAACAGCTGACTTCCCACTGTGCTAAAAAGTGCTAAAGAGGACTGAGATTCCTTCTGACAAACTGGCTCACACTGGTTTTGAGTTTAAAAATGGACACTGTCCTTTCTCCTTTCCACTCATGTATTTCGGGCTGAAATGATGTGTTTGCGACATCTTTTTTCTTCAATAGTGCCGGTAAGGTAGACTTTTACCTACTTTCATTTTATAAAAGTATTTCAGAAAGTGAAACACTCAGTGTCCTTCACCTATGTTAGCGATAGTTTATTCATCAAAGCTGGAAAAGCACATATACAATTCAAACAAAACATTAAATTTGCCCTTTTGGCTGGTTCTGAGCACACTGCTATAGGCATGATGTCAAACCTCTACACTTTGCTATAGGCAAACTAGAACTACGTATTGATTTTGCAGTTCCAAGCAAAACATTCTACAAACATACAGATAAGAATCCCAGGCTGGCACAAAACCATGTAGGCCAGTAGACCATTTCAGCACTCTGAGGCCAGCTGCTTGTGGACCCTACCGGGATAAAGACAAGACCAAGCCCACATACATCAGGCCACTGGCAGAAGGCCTGGCGAGAGTAGAAGTTTCGCATAGCTTCTGTGGACATCCCTACAACCCTGGGGAATGTATCACCACTAAGGACCAAATGTTAGCAGACTCCAGTGACTCACCCTCCAACGTCGAATATGGCACCATAACTTAAGGGGACTAGCCACTCACTAGTGTTAACAGATGTAGGAAACCATACTGAGATTTTTTCTTCAAGCTGAAGCTAACGATGTGTCCTTCCTAGGGCAGAGCCAGGCCTGTGCATGCACCAATGTCTGAGGAAACTCTGGCCCTATTTCATCACAACTGACTGTATCCTGAAGAGCCAGGCCTTCTGCCAACAGCCTGCCCTATGTGGCACCAGTCTCGTCTTTACGCTCGTAGGGTCCAGGAGCCTCTGGCCTCAGAGAGTAGCGGATTGGTCTACTGTGCTATTTAGTTTTATTCCAGCTGGGGATTCTTGTTTGTAGAATGTTTTGCTTGGAACCACCAAATCAATACGTGGTGCCAGCTTGCCTGGAGAAATGCAGGGAGCTGGAAACCAAGAGGTAGCATTAATAGTGAGAACACCACAAGGTCCTTCAGGAAAATGAGCAGATGAGCCTATGAGAGACTCACAGGCCAGGCTAGGCTAGACCGATTGATCCCTGAGTAGGGATGTCAGATTTTGCAAATGCAACTAGAGAATGTGTAAGTATGCATGCAATATTTGGGACATGCTTACACTAAAAATGTGTTCATTATTTATCTGAAATTCAAATTTAACCAGGCATTAATAGGTATTTTATCTAGCAACCCTGTCCCTGAAATAAAGACTATAGTAGAGGAGAGAGTAATTCTGTAGAAATCATACTGAAGCCAAACAATTCAGACAGGAGTACAGTTCACTGGGGCAAACAGTTATTAAGCGTGGTGAGTGACTCAGGCAGATCAGACTGCAAGAAACCTGTTCTATGAAGACTACATTCGGTATTACAACCTTATTCTCCATGTCAGTAATCTCACCCTATTTTCCATTTCTTTTCCACACCATCATCTTCCACATTGCAGATGGAGTCGGCTAGGTTTATCCTGAGGGGCGCTGTTGGATCGAAGGGTCTCACAGGGCAGCCCTTTCTGTCTCATCCCACTCCATACCTTATCACTCCATGTTTTTCCAAACTCACTGTTAGTTGAGTGCTGCCCTCCAGGGAGGGAATCAAAGAGTAAGTCACTAAGTTACGGTCACAGCACTCAGGCAAGAGAGAGATTGGAATTATTGCAATCCTTTCACCCAAATCCAACCCTGAGATGGAGGGTGGGAGGGAGTGAAGAGAAGCCCCAGACCTCCGCCCTGCTCTGGCTCTGTCAGGCAGGTGTAGTGAGCACCTGCTCTATGGCAGGCGTGGTCTTTGGAGAGGGGAGAAAGCTTTGACAAAGCAACGGGTTTCCTGTATTACCCAAATGGAGTCACAATCTATGTGACCACCTGTGTGTTCACAGTCAGTCCCTCCTAAGAAACTTTACCCTCACTTCCAAAAGGAAGGAGACAAAGAGGAAAGGGGACAAAACTGGAGAATAACTGCTGAAGGATGTACAAGGCTAGAGTTTGTTCATTCAAGAAATATGAATTGGCCGGGCGTGGTGGCTCACGCCTGTATTCCCAGCACTCTGGGAGGCTGAGGCGGGGGGGATCATTGGAGCTCAGGAGTTCAAGACGAGCCTCAGCAAGAGCGAGACCCCATCTCTACTAAAAATAGAAAGAAATTAGCTGGACAAATAAAATATATACAAAAAATTAGCCGGGCATGGTGGTACGTGCCTGTAGTCCCAGCTACTTGGGAGGCTGAAGCAGGAGGATCACTTGAGCCCGGGAGTTTGAGGTTGCTGTGAGCTAGACTGATGCCACAGCACTCTAGCCCGGGCAACAGAGTGAGACTCTGTCTCAAAAAAAAAAAAAAAGAAAGAAAGAAAGAAATATGAATTAAGGAATTCAACTCTTGCATGATTATTTTCTTTCACGTAGGCAGTATATACCCAGTGCTCAGTATCTAGAAGACATTGAAAAGCTATGACAGTGTTTGAGACAAGAAAAAATATATTTCTTGGTTCCAAGATATAGAAGAAAACTTCAAATTTAATACTCAATGTTTTATCAAATATCTAAAAATGTAACATTATTTCAGTTATGCAACTCAACTCATAATTACATGAAAAGTTTAAATCAGAAGAGTAATTTCTTTTTTTAAAGGCCCAGGATGCTAAAGGTTAAAATCCTTTCAAAAATTTTCCAGTAGAAATTATATCTAATACGGAATGCAAGTGTGTTAAGAAAAAGGATTCTTTTAAAGTTGTACTTAATATATTTCATATTGATACTCCAGGTGTTTAGTTATGCCCCCTCTTTAGTTTTCTCAAATATGGGAATTAAGTCATATTTTCCTTTTTGTATATTTATTAATAATGCACATGGAGTCTATGCCATCTATAGTCCTTTGTTGTTTTAAAGTTATTCACTGATAATAACTTCCATTTTATGTTTTTGATTTTAAATATGCTTTACAAGCATTTATAGCTGTCATCATAAATACGTTAGCTCTGAAGGGGCTTTAAGAAATTGTCTTGTCCAATCTCCTCACTTTACAGATAGCAAAATTGAGTGACTCAGTGACTGGGTTGACCAAGGTCACACACTTAATAAATGACAGATAGGGGCCTCTAAATTGGGTTTTCTTGTTTTACTTCCAGGGCTCGTTCTACTGTAGCACACTAACTTTAAACTAAAACATTTTCCAAATATTTTCTCCTCTTTTGCAGAATAAAAATGCTGATGTTATATGTAAAAATGTTGTTGGCTCATCTTACTAAAGATATACTAGCAATATTACTCATACACTTAATTCTTCTGCTCGGACACACAATTAGCTGTCCCAACCAACCTGAATGAAAATTGTCCATGATAGCGTGAAGATAATCACACTGTTTATTTGCAAACCCCTCTCATTTTCACTGTAAGTTTTGAGTCATGCCAAATAAATTTGGATATAAATACATTTATTACTTTGGCTTGCAATAATTTGAAATTATAAAGGCATATATTGAAATAAAAGTCCTTTTGGGGGTGACTTTGATACAGTTTATTAATTTTAATTATATCATTTATGATCATAATATGGTTTCTCATTTGGTTCTGAATTTTCTTACATGGAAACCTATTTGTCCAAGAGTTTCTATAAAGCCTATAACCAGAGTACGTAGGCGCTCTGAAAGGAGGGTGAGATTAGCACAATAATAGCTAGCTTTCTTCTCTCTATAAGAATATTTTAATGTAGATAAAATAAGAGCATATTAGAGTCAGAATTATAATTATATAGCAGGTATTTTTTAGTCTAAACTTCAGGAAGTCCAGTTTCTAATTAGAGTCCAAAATCTTAAAATATTAAGTATAGATGTATTATTCAAAATATGGTCTACATCTTTATTAAAGTCTTACCATAAGGCCATTTCTTCCCAGATTTTGATTTAAATTATTTTTATGTCTTTTCATTTGTGCTTATTTTTACCTTTTCAGGGATTTAAAAATGTATTTCCTAGGCTTTGCATTTGTGTTCTTCTTTTACATTAATTCAATCAGAAAGATCACATTCCTATTTATAAAAAACAGGTATTCTAAGTCTTTTAAAATCTTTTTAGCTTTAAAAAGCCATGATATAGACTTGTTGTTTTTAATACACAAGAACAATTATGAAAACTGCATTTTAGAAAGATCTCTATTTTCTATTGTAGTGACATTTCAAATTCAAAGCAGTTTAAGAACATTATTAGATGAGGCCTTTGGTATAATTTTTGACAGATGGAGATGAATAAAGGGAAGCCAGCTTTGGAACTCTTCCACCAACTAGTCATAAAAGAAATATCATCCTCTTAGTCTTCATTTTAACTCCATTCCTTCAAATTTGTCTCTCATTTGGATTAGATCATTTAATCCTCTCAGTTAATCCTCATCCTAGCCCTTATCACCTCATTCTGTATTCTTTCCTTATTTAAAAGTCCAGGCAATTCCTTTTTAGTGCTGCAGGTATGTTGAGAACAAACATGTGCATGCAAAGAAGAAATTTTAGTCTCTTAATGAATTCAGCAGATTCCCCTATGACACAAAGATGTTTGGCGGATTAGCAAGCATCTCAGAAATTGGTGAAATGATTTCTGTCTGACTTGTATGTTGGGGAGTAATGACAACCAGTTTTCTCATCCAAACATTTATTGATTACTGATGGATCCTCAGTCTAACAGAGAGAACCAAGTCCCTACACTGCTGCCTCTTCAGAAGATAAATAAACCATGATTTGTAATACGTCACTTAAGCCAGATCTCAAATTAGTTTTTATCTTCTCTTCCTTCTCATTTGTTTTTCTCCCTGTTCTATGCTATTTTGTAGAAATATGTAAGCTATAGTGTAACCTTTTAGAGCAAATGTATTTTCTCTGACACATTCTCCTAAAGCCTGAATTCTCCCAACCATGTGTTGTAAAGATGAGGAGGGTCTTGTCATGGGCGGGGGGCTGCAGGGATTTCTGGGCTCTTCTCTCAGAACCCTAGAGGTTCTAGATATTTCTTAGTATCCCCCCAGGAACCAAAAGACGTAGAAAGGTGGTAAGCAGATAGGACTCTCTGTGTGTGTGTGTGTGTGTGTGTGTGTGTGTGTGTGTGTTGTTGTAGGGGAGGGTGTCAAACATTGCTTTACTCAAGGGATTATTGGTATTGCCAATTAGAGTTCCTTGTACTATTTGTTTAAACAATAATTCCATTCCTTAAATTAAAATCATAAATATTTGGAAACCACTGGTCTAAGTGGATAAAGACACAAGTCAATGCGCTCTGGGAGCCAGGCTAAAATCTTAGCTCCAGTGCTAATTAGATCTGAGACCTCGAATAAGTCACTTGATTATCTTAACCTTCGGTGCACTCACCTACAAAGTAGTGGGGCTAAAGAAATGATCTCTAAGGTCCTCCAAGTTCTGTAGCACTATACAGTCATATGAGAAGTTCAATCATTTGCTTTTCCATTATATTCATTTTATGAAACTGTTATTTTCTAACATACTAAGGTGCTTTTCAAATTAGGACCAAGTGTTTTCATTTGTAGAATTATTGTCTAGATTTGATTATTTCAAAAGTCCTTCTCAGCTCGCAGATTTCTAGGATTCTATGGTCTTTTTATGTACTATTGTAAGTATACAGAGATAAAATTATAAGGGTACAGTCTTTGCAACCTTTACTTTCTTTCTGCGTGCTGATAGGAGAATTTTATTTTAATCCTTTCATTCTATGCCCCTTCCTCACCCTTCTAGATAGTTCTTAAATTTGTAACAAAAAAAGGATGGGGGAGACCTCGGGAGGCTATTCGGTAAAGATAAAGGCTTTTTTTCTGGAAGCAGGACATTGGAGCAAGATGCATCAGAGTAGCTGTGGTGTACAGAAACAGTGGATCAGAGAACAATAAGGACATTAAGAAATATTTCTGAGATCTATATATAAATTGCTTGGGTTATTTTGAAAGTATTAATATTTTATGGCATGTATATATTCTTTGCATTGAGATATACCTACAGGCTTTAAACTTCAGTGTTCAGAGCTGTATAAGTGTTTTAGAAAACAATATTGTTTAGTAAACTAAATATTACACCAGAATCTGAAGTGTAAAACTAGTAAAACCATTTGGGGGTTTCCAAAGCTTACAGCAATACACCTGCTACTCTGTGCATTGCTCCTACTGACATACCGAGAGAGGTGGCCATGCCAGTCAGAATTTGCCTGTGTCCATGAGGGCCTAAGCCATTATCTCTCCATCTCAGCTTCCCTATCACCTCTCTTGCTCTTCCTTTCCCTCCTTCTTTTTCTCTCCCTTTCCATAATCCATCTCTGCAACACTCTGCATATCTAATTCACTCTTCTCTCTCTGCCAAACAGCTTTGCCTGGGTCCATTTGGATACGACTTTCTCATAGCTCCTGGGTTTATATACCCTTAGTTCCAGACATCAGCAAAGATTAACCACTTGCTTTCAGTTCCAATTCCAAATTCATAGCAGAGAGAATTTGGGCAGCCCAGCTCTGTCCAGGTGTCTACACCTGGTGTCAGCCTCGGCCAGGCAGTAAGTGTTATAGAAGTGCCTCCTCAACCGCGAAGCTCCAGATAAACACAGGGGCCTATCAGTCTTCCTCACGTCTGTAAGAGCACTGTTTCTAAAATTCTATGATCCTGTGCTCTTTCCACCCACAGGTTGAGAATATTCTGCGCTTCCACAGTCCTCCAATTTGCCACATCATTAAGGATTCCGCATAGCCCATTACCCCGAACACAAACAAATGCACGCTCTGTGATGGGCAGAATCCACGCTGAACCATGCATTCTCTCACTGCTCCGGCCCCGCTCTACTGACGTGGGTTACCAGACATCATTTACTCCGGGCTTCTCCTCTGAGAGTCAGAATTCTCCAGTGGCCCCAAGATGCATCATTGCCCATCCTTCCCGTAGGATGTCCCGAGTGTCCTCTGCTTGTCTCCAGGCATTTTGTCGGTAACAGCGTCAGTGGAGCATAGATGGTTTCTGAACAACCTATGAATGTTAACGAATAATCCCTCCAAAGACACCTGACTAAAACGGCTCTCACTGCCACAAAGGTAATTAAGGAATATTGACTGAAAACGATGGGGTGTCACCTTACTTTTACAAGAAACGTCAGCGGGTCTTTTCTGATTCAGTCAGTGACTTTTATGGACTAAATTGTGTTCCTTCAAAATTCAGATGTCGAAGCCCCAATCTCCAACGTGACTGTGTTTGGAGACAGGGCCTTTAGGGAAGTAATTAGGTTAAATGAAGCCTAATATGATAGGACCGGTGTTTTTATAACAAAAGCAAGAGATACCAGTGGTAGATGCACAGAGAAGAGGCCATATGAGGACACAGTAAGAAGGTGCCCATTTGCAAAAGGAGGAAAGAGTCCTCATCAGAAACCAACCCTTACAGCACCTTGATCTTGGGCTTCTAGTCTCCAGAATTGTAAGAAAATAAAATTCTGTTGTGTGATCCCCCAGTTTATGCTATTTGGTTACAGCAGTCTGAGCAGACTAATACAGTGACTCCGTTGACACACGCCTGAAAACAAAAAATGCATATTTGTCAGTGGTCCGGGCCACCTCCGGGGGAGATTCTCGGTTTTTATCCCCAGGTCAGTTTCTCCCGTGGCAGTAACATCTGACTTCCACTTAGTCAATCTGATCAGCTCTGCGCTGGTCTGAACTGGTCACCAAAACAAGCGAAAATGCCGAATCGACCCTGCCAGTGTCTGCTGGTTTTCAGTTGTCTAGACATAGTCATAAATGGACGGCTGCCCACTATAAATTTTTAATGAGAGATTTTGAAATTAGAAAAGGAGAGAAGCCACTGTGATTTATGGCCCGGAGTTATAAAATAAGCAGGGACCCACCGGAAAAGCCAGCACAGGATTTCTTTCCATGAGCTGCCTCACATCAGCAGCTCTCTTGGCTGTGCAAGTCCAGAATACCCGTTCCATTTTTACTCCTCCCACTCTTTCCAGAAAAATCCAATGATACCTCTTCCTGATTCTCAGCTTAAGTAATGAGAATTTCAAAATTATCCAGAAAGCATCATATCTAAAGCAAATTAAAATGATCTGGAGTTATCTGTTACTCTAGTTAAGTAGTTCTTAAGCAGATTAGATTAATGACGCCTTTGAAAATATAGGGCAGGGCTGACCTTCACCCCAGAGACTATCTGTATGTCACAAAGAATTTTGGGACTGCACAGGTATCTTGAAGCCTATTCAAGCACCTGTGGATGCCTGGTTAATACCCTTGTAAGCTTACCTGTGCCTCAGCTCCCTTCTCTGGTGTGGATTTAGGTTTTCTGAGCCCTGTTCCCATATAAATGTAAATATTTAGAAAATAGTATGCATGGAAAATATTCTGTTAAAATGTGTTCACTGAATTAGGCTATATCACTGTACCCTCAGAGGGATGAAAACATGTTTACATCTATATGCAAAATGTGTGTGTATGTGTAAGTATATGCCATTGTTTTTCTTTTTTCCTAAAACTTTAGTAGAAGACATTCTTCTTAATGTTACCCTATGTGTCTTTTACATAAAGATCTTGGTGATGAAATGATTTTCCCCCTAGTTTCTTTCCACTGAGCTTCCTCTTAGAGGCAATAAAAGTTATACAACTCAACATGTTTACCTTTTCTCTTGGCTCCCAGAAATCTTATAGCTCTGTTTTATTGCTAACAGCAATAACCAATTTATTCTAAGTTCCTGGAAATTGTCCTTTCATTTTAAGTTTATTTAATTATTTTTCACTAATTTAACCCATGGGAAATCTTTTTTCTGAGATAGGCAGGACATAAATGATGAAGCAGAAAAAGTTAGCAAGCCAGAAAACAACAATTACCTTCACAGCAAGACCAATGACAGATTTTAGGAGAAAAAAAGATTCTGTAATTTCCAATATTGACTCAGCAGAGTGAATGATACTCTCCTCCCAGTACAAGGATGATTCTAGGTGTTTCACCATCCGTAGGATATGCTTTTATTCTTCTAGCTAACAGGTACTGAGAATACAACTAGATGTCAAAGGCTCTGTCAGATGAACATTGGGGGTGCAAATGAGGAAAGGTAAAGCCCCTGCCCTCAGGAGATGATCCATTCATAACTTTGGGGAAAAATAGTGATTATGGAGCAGTGTGAAAAATGCCGTATTAGGAGTACACACAGAATGCAACTTTTGTATGCAATTATTTTCTTACAGTAGTTGAGTAGATATGCAACTTCTATTTCCAGCTCTCAACTGTACAATCAATCTTTCATTTTGTCACAAAGTCAATATTCCTAAAATTATCACTTTCCTGTTTACTATTGTTGATCAACAGTACAATTTCAACTTTGCAATCTACAAGAAGAAATATAAGTGGCCAAAAAATATTTAAAAGGCTCAACTTCACTAAAAGTAAAAGAATCTCAGATAAAAACTAGACACCTCATTTTGTGTGTGTGATGCCAATTTTACAAAAAGAACATGAGTGCTGAGCATTGATTAAAATGTGGAGGGAAAAGCACCACCGTATATACTGTCAAAGGGGCAAATATTTCCAAATTCTTAGCCATGTGAATAACTTTTGATTCACATTTTTACTTCTATAAATTTACTCTAAAGAAATAATCAGTTATATGTTATATATATATATACCTATACATATATGTATGAACAGTATTATACATAATAAAAATTACCTAACAAACTATGTTACCTAAAATGCAATGGCCATTGAAAATGGTGCTGCAGAACCATGTTCATTATTAGCATACAAAAACTTTAATGAAATTATTGACTGTAAGCAAAGCAGGTTGTAAAACAGAATGTCTGGTAAAATCATGTATGTGTGCACGTGTGTGTGGGGGGGGTGAGTAAGAAGCTGGGCAGATTAATGGGTATATAGAAATACATAAAGATACATGGATACAAGGGACTGAAGAATGTATACATTGTCTCTAAAACAGTGTTCCTCAACAGGTGTCTTCAGGCCCACTAACATAGTAATCCATCAATGTCTTCGTTAAAATGCAGATTACAGGGTCCAAACCCCATTTTCTGAATCAGGAGTGGGACAAGGATAATATTTTAATAAGTTTCTCAGGCGATTATTATCCCACAGTGAGGTACAATCTACAATTAAAAACGAATAATATTAATGCCAATTTTCAGTAAAGAATTGCTTTCCAATACAAGAGCCAACCCAAAGGAGCTCCTAATGGCCAAAGTGGAACAATTAGGACAACAATATAAGTAATGATAACATCAGATTTTAATGCACAAAATAAAATATGGAAATCCATAAATCCAAATCGATAAAGTTGAAGAATTGAATAAATTCTTCCTTATGAAAGAATTCCAAGTAATATATGTAGAGACAAGGAGAAGAACAGAAAAATCACCATAATTGTTGCAGAAAAGATTAATGAATAGATGCTAAAATTGATGGATAAACGTTTTAGAAAAGAAAGGATATTTGTGTAGTCTTAAAGTATCTCCCTAAAGATATTAATTAATTACAAAGAAAAAGTTTTAATTTTATGAAGAAACATGGCAGATACTACCTTAACCAAGTAACCAAGGTTAACATCACCAGGAAAAAGAAATACCAACATCATGAACTCCGTGAAATGAGACACCAAGAAGGACACATCATCATTTCAGTGGCATTCATGCCAAAAAGCTATAATCTTATTACAACATGAGAACACAGATAGGCCCAAACTGAGGGACAAAGCAAGTGACCAGTACTCTTCAAAAGTGTCATGAAAGGCAAGGAAAGACTGAGGAACTGTTACAGACTGGAGGAGCACAAGGAAAAATAACTCAAAGAAAGATGGAACCCTGGATTTGGTCCTGGAAGACAGAAAGAACATTAGTAAAAAAAAAGAAAAAAAAAGGTCCAAATAAGGTGTAGTTTGGATAATAGTATTGATCAACGTTAATTTCCTGGCTTTGATCATTGTACAATGGTAATGTAAGATGTTAACATTGGTGGTAACTGGATGAAGAATATAATCAAAGTCCACACTTACTCTTTGAAGCTTTTCTGTAATTTCAAAATTCATTGGAATAAAATCGCTAAGCAGCTCCTTGATTCAGCATTTTTCAATTCTCACTAAAATATTTATAAATCACAGACAAAGGCAATCATGAAACCACCGAAAACTGACTCTCCTGCTAGTGCCAGATTCTTAAAGGAATTCCCTCTAAATCAGGCTGGTGATGCTAAATTGAGGAACTAAGTTGGTAGCCAACAGATAGCTTAGCCACTGAAGAGTGAGTAAACCAGTAGGACTGAAAGAAACAAGAGAGTCCCTTCATCGTCATTCTGCATCATCAGCACCTGGCTCGGCTAGTCAAGGCCTGTCTGAGTCAGAAGGCTGGTCAGCGGCATCTCCACGCGATGCTACTTTTGGTGCTACTTCCAGAGGCAACGGGAGCTGTTCAGTTTGGCAGGCGCCTCTGTGGGCCTCTGCTATCTGCCTGAAACACAGTGAGGCTTTGGCATGCTGAAGGCTCCGGAGACCGCACGGTGCTTTGGCTCCTGCCGCTCCACAGCCACGGCTGCACCTGCAGCAAGCAGTGCGGTGCCCAACTCGTCAGGTTGTCAGGACAGAGCCCTCAGGACCTGAGGACCAGCCATGGTGGTGAGGCGCCTTCTTGGTACTGTTTCTGGCTGAGCCCGGGTAGGGAACTTCAGCAGCAAATATCAAAGCAGGAGAAGGAAAACTTGGCAAAGCCACCAATTTGTCCATGATCACATATGAGACATCTCGAAGGATTCTTAGAAGTTATTGGAAAGGTTCGCAAAGTACTAAGGGTGCTGAATGGCAAATGCTGGTGTCTGCTCTGTGGAACATGGTTTATTTCCATGCCCCTGGCATGTGGCAGAGACCCAATCTGATCACACGCTGGTTAAGCTAGCTCTAAGTTGTGAAGACCGTCTTTCCAGGTGCTGCGTGCACTGGAGGCAGCAGCGTGGCAGACACAAACAGGGGCGTCTGAGTTAGGGTGTTGGTTCTGGATCTGCGTTGACTTGGACCAGCCACTACCCTTCCAGGAGCCTCTTATCTCTCCTGTAAATATGGGGATGAGGTGTAATCACCAAGGCTTCTCTTGGCCACAAAGTTCTTTAACCTTTCAAATTTTCAAATCCTTTTCTTTCACTAATTATTGGACACTATTACATAAGTTCTTGACCATCTGCTCAATATCAGTAGACTATGGGAAGAACTCCTGGTTAGAAATGCAAATCCTCGAACCTCCCTCCAGACCTGCTGAATCAGAGACTCCAGTTGATTCTGATGTTATCTAAAGTTTGAGAAGCACAGCTCTAGGATCTCTTCTCATTTTTCAGGGAAGAAAACTGATGTCCTAAAAAGAGATGTGACTTGCCTGAAAGTGTGAAAACATGTTCCTGTTGGGGCAGGACCTGAATCTGGTGCTATGGCCTAACCCCCAATAGTAGCAATGGAAATAACAGCTAACAGGGAATAAGCCCTTCTTATGTGTCAGGCGCTGGGCTAGATATTGAGTGCAGATACGACATTTAATACTCCCTACCCTATTAGGTAAATACTGCTGCATTTTCCTATTCAGATTAGTAAACTGAGGTTTATAGAGAGGTTAAGCGGCCCTCCAGATGCTGGCCACAGAGCTGACAGTTATGGAGCCTGAATTGGAGCTCAGTGAGTGAGTCTGGAGCCCGTGCTGAACCATTTCCTCACAGTGGCTACAAATCAGGTCTCCACTTCCTCCTCCTCCTGCACTGCCGCTTCTTACACTGACTACAGACTCCAAATGAAACCCAAAACCAGAAGGCAAGAACAGGCCCACTTTGAACATGAATTTTCCTTGAAGATGGAAGGGAAAATGTTTTTTTCCTATTGAAACAGATATTAATGGATTAGCAGGTAAAATTTACATAGCATTTTAATAAAACACGCAACTTTAAATAACATATAGCATGAGGGTGACTGCTGCAGCTTGCACAACAGACAAATAGAGTTAGGTATCCATTCTTCTCTACATATGGAAATCCTACTCAGAAAAAGTTTGAGAACATCAGCACCACGTCTCTTGAGGCTAACTCCAGGAAGACTAACTTGTTATTTTTATAATTGAACAAGGGATATTTAATGAAGCCTAGTATATATTTAGTAAGTCCTTGCTCTTACATAATCAGTTTGCTAGCAGAAAGCACAGTAATTCTTGACATATAGAGCAAGTGCCCAATAAGTATCTGGTGTCTCTTTTATTGAAAGCTCTCACATCTTAGTTTACCTATTATCTTAATCTCCATCCCTACCTCCTCAAAGTATTATCTATAGACCAACAATATCAATATCGTGAGAGCTTATGATAAGAGCAGAATCTCAGACCCCACCTTCTTCCTACTGAATCAAAATCTGCTTTTTAACAAATTTCAGATGATTCATATGCATACTAAAATTTCAGAAGCATTGCTCTGCTCAGCTACCTACTCCCAAAGTTAATACTATAGATCATTGGTTCTCAAAGTGCTGTCTCTGGACGAGCATCATCAATATCATCTAGGAATCTGCTAACAGGTGCAAATGCTTGGACTCCATCCCAGACCTACAGAATCAGAAACTCCGGCGGTGAGGCCAGAAATCTGTGATAACAGCCCCTCCCAGGGATTTTCAAACTGGTTCATGATAAGAATCACCTGCAAGAGATTTTAGAACTTCTAATGTCCATGCCTTGTCCCATACTAATTAAAAAAAAAAAAAAAGAATTCTTAGACCAGTGGTTCACACATTAGAATCATCTGGGAAGCTTTTAAAACATACTTGAGCCACACTTTTCTCAGATTTCAAATTCAATTATCAAGGCTGATGCCCAAGTATGGTATTTTAAAATATCTCCCCAGTGGTATTTTGTTGTTACCTGTGGTTGCACCACTTTCAAGATCTCAGTTAATATATTCTGCTCTCTGGCCACTTCCCCCTATATTTCCAGCTTACTCTTTATAGTACCCTCAACTCCAGGGATTTGGCCCCACTGGGACCTCAGATCCATCGCTAAATACCACTGATATCTGCTGTTCGGTGTGTCCTCATGTGTCCCTGTGCCTGGCTGAGATTCCATAAGCCACTATTATAAATACTCCCTTGTCCCTCTCTTCCTCCTGCTGTATCCAGAAAAATACCAATCTTGGTTAAATCCAACTCCTCTTAGATTCTACAACGGCTCAAATAGCTGAATGTCACTGGAGGAAAACACCAGGCGTGTTGACTGGCGACGGGCCTCACTTTGCATTTGCGATAGCAAATCTCAAGTGGATGCTCAGTGTCGCCAGGCAGCCCAACAACAGTCCCTCGCTGATTCACTCCCCAGTCTCCCACATGGCCAGTTAACACGTTTTCCTCACCCCTGAAACCTCAAAACGCCCTCCTGCACGCTGCACTCTCAGCTGACGACCTGGCTTCTCAGTTTACTGAGAAAATAGAGCAATGCGAAGGGAGCGTTCTTCCCTGCTTCGCACCAACCTTCCACGTGGCCTGCATCTGTACCCTTGAGTCCGCTGGGCTTCTCCAAGGGTTCTGTTTCCACTTGTTCTGGCTCTCTTCCTGTCTCTCCACTCGAGCAGTTTGCTTTTGTCATTTCCTCCGTTCTCTACTGAATCATTGATTTTTCCTTCCCTACTAGATCATTATAATTGGCAAACAAACATCCTGTAATATTTTTATTTAAAAATCTTCTCTCATCCCACACTCTTCTACATCTCCTATATCATTTCTTGGCTCCGCTATAAAACAAAACTTGAAAGTGCTGTCTGTATTAGCTTTATCCACGGCCCCATTTCTTATTCTCCCTCAAAATCACTCGTATGAAGCTTTGTCCCAGCACCCTGCCTGATCTCTGCTGCACTGAAACTTTGATTGTCAAGGTCGCCAATGGCTCTTATGTTGGCAGATTCAATGGGGAATTTTCAGTCTGCATCTTTTTTGATTTCTGAACAGTACTTAGCAAAGCTGACCATTCTCTCCTTGAAACATTTTTTTCTTGACGTCGGGAAAACCAGAATCCTCTTGATTTATTCATACTTTACTGTCTATTTTTTTTTTTTTTTACATTTTTCTTTGCTAGATTGTCCTGTATTCCGGCCTCTAAATTTTGGAGGGTCTCAGGCATTAGGCCTTCTCATCTGTCTTCTGTAGCTACACTCTGCAGTAGGTATTTCATCTAACGCCATGGAGTTAGAAACCGTTCAAGGGCAGGGAATCTGCAGCCTTCTGATTTCACGATTCTTCCTTTTTAAGCACCAAAGGAGGAAAGAAAAGCTTCATCTTTCTCTGCTGCACCCCTTTCAATAAAAGGATTTGTTCTGCAAAATTTCGATTCAGTCACAAGGCCACAGTTAAGGACCTAGAAGGCCGCATTTCACCTTATGGCTGCAGGTTTCCCACCCCTGCCGGTGGAGGCCTGGGCCTCTTTCCCATACTCCAGACTCTATCTCTAACCACCTCTCTGTTGCCTCGTAGTGCTTAGAAGGCATCTCAAACCGGGTGTATCCAAAGCCAAGTGCTTAGCCTTCCCCCACAGATATGTTCCTTCTAGTACTTTCCAACTTAGTTTACGGCCAGACCATTAGTCCAGATGCTCAGTCAAAATCTGTGGAACAAGCACTGATCCCTCTCTCTCTCTCTCTTGCTGTCCAGATCTAATTCACTAGAACTCACTGCTCATTCTAGTTTCACAATATATTCCAAATCTCTTATTGGCCAGACTCATCTTTAAGCTCTGCTCTGGTTCCAAACCACCACTCCGCCATTTGTGCCTCATTCCGAGCTGTGCAGATCTGGGCTTGGTATCAGTCCTGGCTTGGCCGCTTCCTAGATGTTTGACCTGAAGCAGGTTTTATCACCTCTGGAGTTCAGTTCCCAAAATTCGAATATGTGTATGCATGTATATGTATGTGTATGTATACCTGTGTATACATGCCTATCTGTATGCATGCATGTATGTAGGATAGATAGATCCCACATCTAACTTCTTTTCACCACCTCTACCACAATCCCTCTGGTTCAATCCATCACCATCTTTTGCCTGGATAATTAGCAAATGCCTCCAAATTAATTTCCTGCTTCCTCTCTTGTCCTCTCTCACCCACATATTTTGTTCTTTACCAGCAGTCTGAGCAATTCTTTTAAAATGTAAGTCCCATCATGTCATGCCCCAGTTCAAATCCCCCATCACTTCCTCTCCCATCTGGAACAGCAGGCAAAGTGCTCCTGAGAGTCTGCAAAGCCCCCCCCCCCCCCCCCGTGGTCTTGGTCCTGCCCATCTTCCCCCTCACTTCCTCTCCTCCAGCTACTCTGGCCTCTTTGATGTCCCCCTAATTCATCGGGCATGGTCCTCTCTCAAGGCTTTGCAATGGCTATTTCCTGTCCCTGGAATATTTTTCTATCATAGATCCACATCGCTCAGTTTCTATCTTTATTCAAGTCCTTTCTCAAATATCACCTCATCATAGACACCTTTTTCGTCCACCAATAGTGTTCTGGAACTGGCATACACCAGCTTCCAAGAAGTACTTGTGAGCTTCTGTTCCTATCTCTGTGTTCAGCGATGTCACGTTGGTGGCTGAAATCAGCCGTCGTGGCAATGTTCACACCAGGGATTGAACAAATGCCACAAATCAGAGCTCCCCTCACTATTTTGTTTCCCAGAGAGCACACCACTGTATCTAAAATAGCACATCTCTTAGCTTAGCACTTGGTTTTATTTTTCTTTATGACACTTGTCACTATCTAACACTCTATTAAAATGTATATGAATGTTTATTGTTTATTTTCCCCACTGCAATGTAAGTTTCACAAAGGCAGGGACTTTATCCATTTTGTCCACCCTTATGTCTCCAACGCCTAACATACTGCGTGGTACAGCCAAATGCTCAGTAAGTATTTGCTGATTGAACAAATAAATGAACAAATTGTGAACATAATTCCTGTCCTTGAAAAGCTGAAATTTGCAAATTGCTTTCAGTTACATTATCAAATCTTTTTGTTCATTTCTTTCCTTTTCCTTATAACTTCCCTATATTCCTCAGTTTTCATACTCCCAGGATGGCATTAATTTTCATTTTTCCAAAGATTAAAATGTCCTTGCATGTCAATTACCCATGAGAATTTGCGAGGGCAGCCTCCTTATCTCTCCAACAGAAAGCTGGTGAGCTTTGCAACCTCTAATATTATCACATACCTTAGTTTGCTGATCTATCTCTTTGACAACCGAGTTCAAATGTTGGGCCCAGTCACAATTCTTTGTGGAATAATTCTTTTAGTCTATATTCTGACATAATTCTTAGCCACCAGCTCATGTCTCATAAAACAAAGAAAATGGACCTGTAAAGACATAAAAGCAAGTAGGGACAGAGAAGGTGGAATATAGTCTATAAACTTGAGAAAGTGAGTTTGCTCAATTTTTTAAGTGGGGGGATTGGATTTTATAATGAAACTAGATTTGTTCCCCTTCTTTTCCAGCATATGCCTCCCTTTTTCAACTTTCTGTATCATCTCTCTTGGATGGGTCCTTCTGCACTATGTTTTATGTGTTTTGTAAGCCATTGACCTAAAACTGATGCTGTTGGGCTGTTTCTGCTAATGGACTTAATGTGCGCAAGAAAGAATGGCAAGGACATCTGTGTCACCACGTGTTTCATTACAGGGTCTTGTGGACAATAAATACAGGGGATTAAGATGTATTATGGTGAATAACAAAGCGTTTTTGGATTCCCCTGTATCATGTCAGCAGAGCCTACAATTGCCGAGTTTTTCTGTAATGGGCAGCTATCTGTGAATGACCACACAGCCATAGCAATGTGACTGTCACAGAGGCTAAAATGCTGAGAATGGCTCACAGAAATGAATTATTTTATTCTGTCTTCCTGCTTTGTTCCAAAACAGTGACACATAAGAAATTAATCTATTGCATTTGGTGTAACCTTATAAATATAAGGGGAACATTTTTTATTAATTTTATTAAGAGTAATTGAACAGGAAATACAGGGGATTCTTTTTCTCAAAACTGAGCCATGTGACAACTAATAAATTGTACTGTCATTTCTTTATCCAGCCTATAATCCCTCATATGTCAGGAATGGCCTCACGATTGAACAGGTGTTTTAATAACAGACTGGAATTTGCTTAAAAGTATATCTCTGAAATGCCTTTTTGAGGGACTTAGAGCTAAGACCCACATTATAAGAACATCAAACTGAAAAGCGGCTGATCTCGGGGAGGGCTGTCTCTGGGCATAGGCCGAGCAGATGACGGCCAGGGACGTGCTCCCCCGAGTGTGAAGAAGGCCCCAGGCCCTTCCCCATTTGGTTTGGTGAAGCTTCAGATTGAATAATTGGAGATTTCTCTTTGGCTTAATATTTTTAAAATATCCTTAAGCTAGGTGGAATAGATGCTTTTCATTTCTTACACATGTTTGAGTGTCTGGATGTCTATGTACGTGTCTGCATGTGTGCATTTTGTGTGTGTACATATATCCTTCCCTTTTCCAGGAGGCTTTTTGATGTCACGAAACCAGATGAAGAGATCTTGAGGACATAGAAGTCCGTGTGTGTCTGTGTGCATGTGTGTGTATGTGTTTATGTATACGTGTGCCTGTGTGTGCCCATGTCAGTTCCTTTTCTAGGATCAGTTTTTATTTCAGGAAACCAGATGAGGAGACCTCCACGACCCTGGATTATGATGCAGGAGGGGGAGAAAAGAGTCTGTAAAGAGGGAGGGATTTTCAGAGTACGGGGGTCAGCAGGTTGGGCAGGGCCATGCCCTAGACAGCTCCCACTTTATATTTTGCTCACATCAGCCCTGACAGGGTCTTTTAGACTCTTTACGTAGTCATTTCCTAAGTTTTTATTTAGAGTTCATGTTGGCTCTTGTTCCTAAGACAGGAAACACCAAATGAAATAAAAAAATTCTAATGAGTGACTGTGCACCAATTCAGAAGGTTTCCTTAAAAAAATGTTACTTTTTATTAATTGGCACTTTATGAAACAGCCCTTTTCTGACAACCCTACCTAAAACAACCACCCCCCCACACTCCCTTTCCTCCATCTTGCTTTGTTTTTTATTATTACCACTCAGTATTTGGTTCTTTGTTTGCTTGTATATCGGGAGTCTTTGACCACCAGGATGTCAGCTCCGTGGAGCAGCTACAGTGCCAGGAAAAGCCCTGTTGGCATTTCCTGGGATCCTCACAGTTATTCCAACTTTCCTACCTGATCCCCAGGTTCCTGGCAAGGCCCAGAGCTCTGCATTCAGAGGAGCAGGAGTAGCTGAAGAGAGGGAGGTGGTCCTGGCTACCTGTGGATGCTCTGACCTTGGACGCTTACAACAGCGCCAGGGCAGTCAGTCCAAGGTCAGGGGTTCCAAGGGGTTTTGCAGGAGCAGGAGACAGAGCATGAGGATGTCTCGGGCACTTTGTCCTTTGTGCTCTAGAGGAGAAACTGAGGGACACTGAGAAACAGAATAACCTGTTTTATGGTGGACCCTTACGTCAGGCTCTCGGGAATTTATTACTGATATTTATGTCCTATGTGAATTTGGACAGAGTTCTGAACTTCTCTGTCCCTCAATTTTCTACTTTGTAAAATGATATAAAAATCTGTAAAATCAACAACAAATAAAGCTATTATTTGTTTGTTCTTAGGTTAAAAGACATATATAAAGCAATTAGCACAGGGCTCGGAACCTATAATCACTCAACAAATGTGTTGTTAGTGTTGATGTTAACATTACCACCACTGCTCAAATTTGTATTCTTAATCCTACGGCTACTCTCATCATACCCCATAGGCTCCTTGGAGCTGGAGAAATAATTTATCCGCTTTTAAATTCAATTTATGAACTTGATTGAGGCTCTATTGTATATAAGGTACAGAGCTGTGGAAAAATTGAACATGAAGAAAACATGCATGACATATATTTATAATCCAGTAGGGTTTGGAAGACATACAAAAATACAAACCAAACCAAACCCAAGGCACAATCTGATAAATATTGTAGGGGAGATATAAACAAAGGACTACAGGCCCCGTGGAAGACAGAGCGCTTTCTGCCAGGGGTTCATTTATACACAGAGGCCCAAATCGGGATGCTGAGAGGAGACCAGCAGGAGGAAAGGTGAATGGAAAAAGAAATTTCAGAGATAGAGTCACAAATCTGTCACATGAGAGCAGAGAGTAAACATTAAGAACAACTCCCTGTGTTTTGAGCCAGGAAATCTAGGAGAAAGTTAACAGAAAATTATAATAATAACAAGGCAAGTAAAGCTTTGGGGGCAAGAAAAATGGTGCTTACTCATCTGTGTGGACGCTAGACTAGACACTTGGGAGCACACTCTCACCTGGGTCTCTGCCTTGGCTGAGTTCTCCCCGACAAGACCATGTGAGCATATAGGAACATCTTTCTTACATAGCTCAGTGTTTACTGACCATTTTGGCACTGTTTTTTGTTTTTGTTTTCCCCCTATTCTGATAATATTTTCCATAGGAACAGACATCAGTGACTGTATTTCTTCACTGTGAGAGCTAACCATGATCTATAAGTGAAAACATAAATCCCCCCACATTTCTCCCCGTCCCAACTCAAAGTCATCAATAACCCAGCAAACCCAAGGGAACAAGTGAGACATTTTAAAGTCAGTCGACTAATGCTTGCCATGGAGCACACCTGCCACTGAGTAACAGATGTGTGTGTGGCTGTGATATATTGGGGGGAAATTCACACTCAGTAGCCCTTGTACTTCCACTTCCAACTGTGTTGTGTGCTATTGTTAGTATTTTGGCCCAGAATAGAAAACATATTGTAGAAATACCAGCTGGCTCCTGTGTAAGACATTCAGTTAATTTTTCTCCAAAGACTGTGCTCCTTTGTTCATCTGGACTAATTATTTTTGTGTTTATCAAAACAAAAGGGCATATTGCAGAAAAGAGAAAAGAAGTCACATTAATCTTCTGCACAAGCCTTTTGGGTCACGATTAAGAAAAATTGAGGGCTTTGGCTGTACTCAAACCCTGTGTTCTAGCATCAAAGGATGTTAACAGCAGAGGTAAGGTCTAATCCCCACAATTTATTGCTAGAAAATGAGATAGAATCGTGAAATGACTAGCACAAGTTTAAGTGACTTAAAGGACACACCAAGACCAGAATCTATGTTTCTTTCACTCGGGAATCTTAACACCAAAAGAAAGAGAAACAGAAAGAGAATAGAGAAACATGGGGGGTAGGGGGACGAAGGGAGCCTGTTACATGGAAAGATCTGTGCATAGGCACAGTCACTGCCAGGTTTAGAGCCCGGGTGCCGCTGAGAGAGGACGGTAACCCCATACCACCGGATCTCACCAGAATCCTCAGGCAGTTCATCTTTATATGGAGCAGGGAATATAGGTTAGGAAAACTGGCTGAGCAATTTAACAGTGCAATTTTTCTACCAACTTTAAGAGCCATCCATGTCCTTCCTAAGCTCCTGTTTCTGAATGCACAGACTGCCGAAGGCCCCTGTTCACTCTCTGCAGTTACACTGTATTTTTAAAAATTGAGGTAGCAAATTGGAAGTTTCTGGAGTATCTATTAAGAACCTTCAGCATCTCTGAGTTAAATGGATCTGAGAGAAGTCAAGTCAGGGCTCTCTGCCCTTCTCCCTCAGGAGATTAATGCAGGGGCACACACCTGCCTGTGCAGCCAAAGTTCACTCTTCTTCTCCCACCTCCCCCGTCACTCCTATCACACCTCTTCCCTTCCCTGACCTGTTGAATTTAGCTTCTCGGGTCTCACTTTGCACTATGAAGAGAGGGTTATTATAAAAGTGGGGAAGGGATGGACTAAAGGAAGCCAAGAAGTCTAAATATAAGCTTCCCCCTCATTCTAATTTTTTTCCCAGGACCTCCTCATTAACCTTCAAATGATCACAGACAAATAAAAATCTATGTGCAAAGGTATTGTTAACCTTCTTCAGGGCACACACAAGCACCTTAATAGAACGCAGCTGCTAACTGTATCAGTGTCTGTAAAAGACCAAAAGACCTAACTCTTTAGGTATTTGGGGGCTTGGCTGTAACCACGGTCTCTTGTTATAATGCTATTGAGGAAGACAGCAGTTGCTTTTTCCTTCAGATTAATGTCTCCTAATTCCCAGTCTATGTCAGTGTAATGCACCAGATTTTTTCAAGGATAAATAATTTCTAAAGCATTAACCTACCTTACCATCTCTTCCTGTGATAAAAATGGAACTGCCTGTATCTTAACAATGACAATCTTTTGTTTTAAGGCAGAGCCAAGTAATTCACTTGAATGTGGATTTTGGTTCTGTTTAACAGAAAAAAACAGACTAGCTGCTTAATTCCACATCAGAAAAACAATGAAACTGGTTTATTCTCTCTTAGTGGAAGCAAATTTCCTATTTATATCTGTGATTATTCTAGCTGGCCCACTTGATGATTTCCTGCAACAATAGAAGAAGCAAAAGGCAAGTTTGCAGAATTGGTGAGCCTTTCTTATTAAAGATTAAATCAGCCTCTTACTCCACTCAAGGTGTAATGGTTTTATATACTTACCTTTTCTTTCCTATATGTTTCTTAAGTAAAATTCAGTGTTACTTTTTATTGGTACTATTTTAAATTTTATTTTTTAATCAATAAATAAGAATTGTATGTATTTGTGGAGGACATAGTGATATTTCAATAAATATAATTTATAGTGATCAGATCAGGGTAATCAGCATATCCATCATCTCAAACATTTATCATTTCTTTGTGTTGAGAATGTTCAACATCCTCCTTTTAGCTATTTGAAGCTACATATTATTGTGAACTATAGTCCTCCAACAGTAGTATAGACCACTAAAACTTATTCCTCCTATCTAGCTATAATTTTGTATGTTTTAACAAATCTTTCCCTATCTTCTATTTCCCCTACCCTTCCCAACCTCTCCTATCCTCTGTTCTACTTTTTACTTCTATGAGATTAACGTTTTTAGCTTCCACATATAAGTGAGAACATGCTGTGTTTAACTTTCTGCTCCTAGCTTATTTCACTTAACATAATGTCCTTCAGTTCCATCCATGTTGCCACAAATAATAGAATGTCATTCTTTTTATGGCTGAATAGCATTCCATCATGTATATATACCACATTTTCCTTATCTATTCATCTCTTGTTGGACACTCAGTTTGATTCCATATCTTGGCTATTGTGAATAATGCTACAATAAACATGGAAGTGTGCATATCTGTTTGATATAATGATTTTCTTTGAATAAATTCTCAGCAGTGGCATTGCTGGATCATATAGTACTTCTATTTGTAGATTTTGAGGAGCCTCAACTCTCTTCTCCATAGTAGCTGCACTAGTTTGAATTCCCACCAGCAGTGTGTAAGAGTTCCCTTTTCTCCATATCCTCACTAGCATTCATTACTTTTTGTCTTTTTGATGATAGCTATGTTAACTGGGGTGAGATAATACTCCATTGTGGTTTTTATTTGCATTTCCCTGATGATTAGTGATGTTGAACATTTTTTCATGTATATTTTGGCCATTTATATGTCTTCTTATACTATGAACAAGTGGGATTTACCCCAGGAATGCAAGGATGATTCAACATATGCAAATCAATAAGCATCATACATCACATCAACTGAATGAAGGACAAAAACCATATGATCATCTCCATAGATGCAGAAAAAGCTTTTGATAAAATTCAACATCTCTTCACAATAAAAACTCTTAATAAATTAGGTATAGAAGGAAAGTACCTCAACATAATAAAGGCCATATATGACAAACACACAGCTAACATATTCCTGAATGGGGAGAAGCTGAAAGTTTTTCCTCTTAGAAACTAGAACAAGATAAGGATACCTACTCTCACCACTCTTATTCAACATAGTACTGGAAGTCCTAGCCAGAGCAATTAGGAAAGAGAAAGAAATCAACGGCATCTAAATTGGAAAGGAGGAAGTCGAATTGTCCCTATTTGCAGATGACATTATTCATTCTATTTCTATTCATATATAGAAAAACCTAAAGACTCCACCAAAAAAACTCTTAGAACTGATAAACAAATTCAGTAAATTGTAGCATACAAAATTACTATGCCAAAATCAGTAGCATTACCATACACAAATAACAAACTAGCTGAAAAAAGAAGTCAGTGCATTGTGGAGCTCTCTCAAACTATTAATACCTACCAGGGTTATATACACCCTTCAGATGTCAACCCTCCCTTACGATGAATTAAAGAAGGCCACAAATTCTTTGTCTTGCTTTCCATAGAAAGTGAAGTCCATCTCCCTGTCCTTGAATCTGGGCTGATCTTGTGACTTGCTTTGACCAATATAGTGAGGCATTTTCAACATTCTTTCTGGAAATCGCCTTAGCCAGATCCATGAGTTCATGAACTACCCCTTCTTGCTTCCACGTTACCACAGGCAACAGTTTCACGAATTGCTCTGCCATTGCATGACTTGGTTTCCCTTTCATTCAACTTCCCAAAACAATTTTATCACTGTCTTTATAACTTCACAGTTTCCTTGAGGCCCTTCCTGCTTCCACCTGCCACCAGTTCTAAAGCCAATGCTGCATGTCTATTTCTTGTCATGGCAACACCATGCTTCTAGTATTAAATTTATGTTAATTATTTATTGCTGTGAGACAAGCCATCCAGAATTTAGGGCTTAAAACAGCAACATTTTTATTTCTTATAAATCATGGGTTGACTAGATTCAGCTGGGTGGTTCTTCTGATCCCTGTGATCTCATATGGGAGCTTGAGTGGTCTGGAAAGTCTAAGATGCACCCCCCCCCACCCCCGACCCCTGCCACGTTGTCTAACAGGTGATGCTGGTTGTCAGTCAGAAACTCAACTGGCACTCATTGCTGGGGCACCAACATGTGGCTTCTCCATACAGTTTAGGATTCTTACAGCCAAGTGGAGGTTTCCAAGAGGAAATATCCCAGGAGTAAGTGTTCTAAGATGGAAAGAGTGGAAAATTCCAATGCTCTGAACAGGCTAAATTCAGAACTAGCAAATCATCTCTTTGGCCACATTCTATAGGTTAAGGTGTAAGTAATCACAGTTCCAGGGGAAGGAACTAAACTATACTTATTGGTGAAGAATTTGTGGCCCCCTTTAATCCACCTCAACCATCAAATATGATTTTCCTTGTGAATGCATTCTCTAATTTACTAAGCCCCTCCTTTCCCCTCTCTTTCTCCTCCCCTTTCTTTCACAATCTCCTTTTCTACATTAGCAATCCAGACGCTGTCTGTCATCATATATCACCTGAATGTATCATTAATCACTAACTTTCTAAATATAAGATTATAATAAAAATGTAGGGTATAAAACTACAATGATAATTGCTGAAGCTAGGTGATGGACACATGGGGGTTTATAATACTAGTGTCTCTACTTTTGTACGTATTATACATTTTCCATAGCAAAATGTAAGAGAGGGGGCTAAATATTGGGGACTGGGATGTACTCTTAAAGAATAATCTTATAGAAGCACCTTAATAATTTTTTAAATAAATTTTCAAAATTCTGGACACACATAATATAGACATAGTCACAGGGAATCTAATTAAATGCATAGATTTACCTGATTTGATGACACAGGAAGAGGGCACAGTTCTTAAAATATGTCATTGCCAAAACCTTAGGAGGCATAGAAATGCAATTACAGATAGAAACAAATACTTGCAGTAACAGAAATGTACTTGATGAAGACTTCATTATAAAGCCTAAACTTTGATCCACTATCTACAGAGAGACTTAAAATGCCATTCATAAAATGCAAGATCCGATATGTGTTATCTGTGTAACATGCTTAAGAATACTTCCTGGAACATTTTAAGCACCACAATAGTATTATCTATTATTATTTTCAGCAGTGGCAGCAGCAAGAAGTGACCTGGCTGACACTGAATAATGTGACTCAGTATAGAGCCCTAACTATTTTTTAATGCAGTGGTGGAACAACAGAGGATACAGAACAAGAATGGTGACTAAGGAAGACCCAGCCTCAAACAAGGACACACAAATCCCTGTAAGTTTCACCCAAGTCACAGGAACAAAGTCTTGGTAGGTTATTCCCTGCAATGATATCTACTTCCCAGTTGTCTGTTTAACTCATACAGCTTATAAAGCCAAGAGAAGAATTAATTGAAAAAAATCACATTCATATAGAGAACCACAGACTTGTGTCTCTGAAGAATGCGTGTCCTTAGGTCTCTTCTTGCACACTGAAGTCACCACTGCCCTTGCATACTTTCTGTTTTGACTTAATCATGCCAGTTGGTCAGTTGATGGCAAACTGGAACCTAGAAAGTTGCAGTTTTCTGTTATGTATTTGTTTATTGTTTCTCTCCTCTATTAAAATACAAGCTCCATGAGACTGGAGCCAATGTCTGTCTTGTTCTCCATTATACCTCCAGTGTCTAGAACAGTGCCTGACATGTTTGCTGAATGATCCCATGGTGACGGACTTACAGTTTACCGATGTTCTGAATTTCAAAGAACCACTTTGGGTAATTTAAGTATTGATTCCCAAGGTGGATGAATAACATCTTTTTATTTATTCACCATCTTAGTCTCCAAAATTGATGGTGGACATAATTTTACACAATGCTACTTGGATAAGGACCATTTCTGTTTGGGTACACTTCACCTTACAGATAATCAAGTGGACTGTCATCAGTTCAAATCAATTCAATGGTTCTTTTTCTTTTTTTTCAGCACATTATGGGGGTACAAATATTTAGGTTACATATGTTACCTTTGCCTCGCCCGAGTCAGAGCTACAAGTGTGTCCATCCCCCAGACAGTGTGCTATTCTGGCATGAGCATTACATATTTTGTGAGAAAGTAGAATTTTATTTGAAGATAACTCTATTGAAAAGAATTTTGACCTCAAATTTATAAAGGTTTCATATCAATTAATATCTAGTATATATCCAAAACTATGTCATGAAATGTATATACATTTATTTACTTTTATGTTTATATATTTAATTTATATGCTATACTGCTATAAATGTTTGCATATATACATACACACACTTAAAACTATTCTACCTTCCCACCTACATTCCCACAACTAAATATTAATTGGTTTCTGAAGTGATTAAATAATCCATTTATATCTTAAATGCAATACAGATATAAATATAGTTTGAAAAACTATCAAAAATTCAAAGCATGGCACAACCTTTTAAAAACATGTTAGCAATAAAGTTTTATATAAACAGTTGTTGGTGTTATTTTGATCTGCTTATAGTTGTTAATGCTAACAACTGGTAATATTTTTATGGTACTTTATAGTTCGAATAGTACTTTCATACAGTCATTGCCCTCTGGCCTTCACTATAACTTCATACCTATTGTATTGTTTCTGTTCCAATAAAATCATACTGAAGGTATTATTATTTCTGTTCTTCATATGAAAAAAAGAAAAGAGGATTGGGTATCTTGATTGACTTTCCATGAACCATTAACTTATTCCTATTCTCGCATATTTAAATGTCAAAAATGTCTTAATTATCTGTAAAGCCCTTTTTTTAAGCATTATTTTGTGCATGTGACCACACGTTAAGAGAGAATAAAGTGACTCTCCCCCTCCAGGAGGTGACACCATTTGGAGGCAGATGCTGCTTGGACTAAATGGGTTTGAACACGGCTTACTGCCTGGACTGTGGAACAATGCAGACCTCCTGTGACTCAGTTTTCTTACTCTTTCTGAACAAGTTTTTAATCATTTCACCCCTCTAGAATTCACATCTGTTCATGACATAATGCTCCAGGTCAGCCTGGGTTCTGTCAAAATGAAACCCGTGTTACCAAATCCCAAATTACAGTATGTTTTACTAACCAGTTTTATAGACTAGACATTTCACTCAGGCAGAAAGGAATTCCCACTGCACTTGAGGGGTAGCAGAGCCTCGAGAACAGGCTACTGGTTCTCCCTGGCCCCGTCCTGACTGCCACCTCCAGGCACGCCACAGACAAAGGGGCAGGATACACTTGGTGGGAGATGAACTTACGAAACTAGCCTTATTGATTTTAATTTACTCTTATTTTTGGATGTCGTGACCTTTTGCTATGTTGTAGCGAAGAGTTCCTATCTCAAAATAAAACTTCTTAAAGACAGAAAACTGCAACTCTGACAGTCAAGGAGAGTGAGAATGCACTTCCAGCTACTACACAGAGGAGAGGTAGTCACAGTTCTGGGTTTTTTTTTTTTTTATTGTTCTTTCATAAAATTCTGCAGAATTAATATTAAAGTTCTATGCAGTAAGTTATTCTTTTATCTCCAGCTTTATTTAGCAAAAATCATATCAAAATATGCTTTTTTTTCTCCTGAGCTAATTCCTTCATCAGCTTAGTCACCATTCTGGGTGAAATTTTAAATTGGTAAGTGGTGCAGAAGGAAATTAAAAGGAGACGCAAGACTGGTAACATGATACCAAAATTCAGGGCATGGTCTCCAGCCTTTTAAAGACATGTTTATTCATGCATTAAAAAATTGCCAGTTTCAATTTTTTACTAAATGTATGTTTATGTTTGTGCGTAATAAGAGTCCCAGAATCATGGCCTAAGATCTATTCCTGCTATAATTTTATTTGCTCGTTCGTCTATTTCTTGACACAATCAATCAATAATCACTGCACGTCCAGGATGTGCCAGGCACTATTCTAGGCACAGAGAATACAGCAGATAATAAGAGGAAACAATTCCCTGCTTCCCTACTACTGATATTATTGTGGGGAAGTCAGAAAATTAGTAAGTAAGCCAGCATGTAGGAGACATAATTTCAAGTAGAAATAGATGCCATGAAGAAAAATAAAGCAGGATAAGCATGTAGAAAGTGAATAGGGTGGGATGCTGTTTTAGATCTAGTCAGAAAAGCTGTCTGAGGAGGTGACATTTAAGCAAAGGGTAGAGACTTCATCTGTTTCCTAAAGAACCCCACAGAACCTAATGGATGGGTCAAGGAATGGACACAACGCCCTGGTGTCCATCCCCGCTCCCCAGGGCTGGATCCTTAATCACGAGGATTTTTGACCCAGTCAGAGTATGCATCCCTCAAACAGAGTAACCAGTGAGGGGTGGGCAGGTGATGCAAACCAGACTTAGAATCTTCAATAACATGTTTCTGCAGAAGCTCCTGGGAAATTCTTTTTATTCTGAGACTGATAGAGCTGAAAAGAGGTGAGTGTGCAGCTGTCAATCACCATTCATGACACCATTGGAGAGAACGTGCTGAAGAGGGGAGAGAGACAGAATCCTGACATTTGTGAACCCCCGAATCCAGCTATGTCTGAAGACACATCCACCCATTGATGTTCCAGGTTCATGAATGAGTAAGTTCCTGGTTTTGCTTAAACAAGTTTGAGTTGGGTTACTATCATTGAAAAGGTATCATTGAGAAATTGAAAAGAAAGAAAACCAGAGATCCACAGAGAAAATGTGAGCGATGACAAGAAATATACCAGGGGTATCAGCTGCTAGCAAAAGTCAACAAAATGAGCCATGCGGGAGAACACAGAAAACACTATAAGGAGGAAGAAAGAGAGCCATGTTTATCCCCAGTCACATGTAAGATGCCCAGGAATGTCATGAAATGGAAGAAAAGAAATAGTAAGTGGCATTCCAGGTGTTCTGCCGAAGGTCCACCCCAAAGAGCTGCTGTTGTTTTATTGTCCCTACTAGATTGTACCTCTCGGGCTGGAGTGACCTAGGCAACTAGATTTTATTGTTATTTCATAAAAACACTTCATTTGATAGTAACAATTTCAGAGTGCTCCAGGAGCAAGTCTTGGGGTATGACTTTCACTCAGCACATGTTAACAAGTGTCGATTTTGTGCTAAGCGTATGTGAGGTAGGTACTGAGGGAAGGATGAAATTATTGACTTTCTTTAAAGTTTACCAAACTTATAAAGGTGAAATCTGGATACTGAGAGGTTGAATCTCAGGGAACAAGACAACAAAATCATAAAATGCTTTCTGAAGCACACATGCAAAAGCAATGAGGTAGCTGATTAATTTTAGTCTACTATGTAAATGTGTGAGGGAGAAGTGCATTAAGACTTTATTTTTTAGAGAAATTTTAGGTTCACAGCAAAATTGAAAGAATTGTGCAGAGATTTCCCCGGCCCCCATACATGCATGGCCTCCCCCACGGTCATCACCCCCCACCAGAGTGATGTATTAACAGGGGATGAACTTATATTGATGCATCATTATCATCCAAAGTTCATAGTTTACATTCAGGTTCACTCTTGGTATTATGCATTCTATGGGATTGGACAAATGTAAAATGTCATGTATCATACATGAGTAGCTTCACTACCCTGTAAGTCATCTGTGTAAATGTGTTGTGGAGTATTTTTAGCCCAGACTGGAGGCACCAGCTGTTCATCTTCTTTGCTCTAGAAGCTGCTCTGCATCAATTCCCACCCACTGGCAACACTGCCTCCCCAGAGTGGCAGGTGCAAGGCAGGGCAATCATGTGGTTCTCTTTCTTTGATGGAGAGATGATTGCCTTCTTTCTAAAATGGATTATGTTGAAAGACTTGCTCCACACAAGAACACTGGCAATAATGATACACGTGCTTTACATGATGGCACAAGAATGCTTCAGTGAGGAACAGCACAAGTCACAGGAGACACCCTTTAACAGCCCCCCATCCTTTCTTTCCCCTCCTCCAGGTTGTACTTAGAGCTACCACCTGCCATTAAGCATGTGGGGATTTGATGTAGAAAATGCATGTCGAAGCCCGTTTTGCATTTCGCTATAACAGAATAGCACAGACTGGGTAAATTACAAACAATAGAAATTTATTTCTCACCATTATGGAGTCTCTGGGAAGTCCAAGCTGCCAGCATCTGGCGAGAGCCTTCATGCCCCATCATCCCCTGGCGAAAGGCAGAAGGGCAAGACGGCGTGAGAGAGCAAGAGATTGAACCCACAACCTCAGAGCCTTTTATAATCAGCATGAATCCATTCATGAGGGTGGAGCCCTCATGACTTAAACACAGCATATGCCAACACTTCTGTATTTGGGAATTAAATTTCCAAAACATGAATTTTGGGGGACACATTCAAACCATAGCAATGCACCCGACAACAGCTTAAAAAGCAAAAGGCAAAGAAAAGGAGAGAAATGGAATGGGGAGGAAGGGACAATTCCATCAGGAATGAAAGCCTGGCAATGCTGAAGGAAGTGATTTTTGTTAAGAGGTTGATTCTGTGAAGTCAGTCATCACATGCAAAGGGTGCAGGATTCCTACAAAAAAGGTGTGAATAACCCTTCCTCATCTGGACTTGACTTGTGTGGCTATTTTGCTCTCTCTCCCTTCCCCCCACAATCTTGCATGTTCCACAGTGTAGGGCAACACCCAATAGAAATTGTTTTGCCGGCTCCCATCGCAACCAGGAATGTGACACCTGGGGCAGCCCCAGGCATGTGACTGGCCACCTCCCAAAACGAAGGAGGGCTACCTCTTCTCTACTCTCTGCAAAATATGAAAGAAGGAAAAGGTCTAAATGTCCTTGAGTCCTCTTGCAAAAGGACAAAGAACAGAGCTTCTCAGAATTTCCTACGGGGCACGCACACAGTTAATTTAAACACATTCAAATTAACAGACTGTGTTGACTGAAGGGTGTATTTCTCTCTGTTTTGGATAAAAACTAATTTAAATGTGGTGGTACCAGGCTGCGAGCACATTCCTACAATGAAGTAAACAAATGTTATTGCCTTCACTTAGAGAGTCTTGCCCAATTAGGTTGATTATAGTGATCACAGAGATGTATCCTGAATGCACAAGAAAGTAGTAATGCTCAGATTTGTTATGTAATATTTATAGACTCTGTGGTAAAACTTCAGATGAATTAAAATATACAATCTTGTATTTCCATGGACGAAGGGAATGTGATCCACATGTTCATAAAAGGCAGAGCCAACAAATTCCCTGACATTTACATTGATAAGACCTTCTCTGAGAAATTGTAAACTCCTGCTGTAAACTGCTATTTTAAACAACAGAGAAGCAGCTTGTCTCTGTCACCTGCAAGTTTAACCCCAAATCACAGTTTGGTCTTTGCTTGACGTTAGAAACTGTCTCTATCATTTTCTCTTAAGTGGATTGACTTGTGAAAGCATATACTCTATGAAAATAACATGTTACATCATATTCAGTCTTATTATTTTATTACCATATCCCAAATGTTATTGGTAAGCTGCTTCACTTAGATATTGCCATAATTATATATGGAGGTTACCCTGCTTCTGTGACTGTTATAGGATGTGTCAAGGTCATTAAAAAAAAGAAACCCAATTTTTAAAACAGCTACGCCTTTTAACAATAGAGTCTATTCATATCACAACTGAATTGATGAGCAAGCATGGCATAATAAAAGAGCAATGGTTTTGCACAGTCAAATTTTGGATGAAGAATTTAATCTCCCTGGGCTCCGGTTTCCTCATGTAAAATGATAAAGTTGTTCTATGTGATGCCATAGGTCTTTCCAGCCCTAAACCATCTGTGATCTTTGATTATTAACACATTGGTACTGTGGGTGGTAGCCAGGTTGGAGGGACCCAACCTAGGAAGGCCAATCTGTGACAAACACTTGGTTCAGTATGACAGTCGTTAGTAGTTATTTGAAATCAAGAAAAAGAGAGTCATCAGGAACAGGGATACAGTCAAGACTGAAGGAGTCATAAATAAACAAACTTAAGAAATGTATATTTTTTGGAAGAAAATACTTGCATTTAAAATAAATGTTTATTGCAACTTCGTTTGTATAATATGTGTCTTAGGGGAGATTGCTCATTGTTTAGGAAAATACCTCAGTGAGCCTCTTTGGGTATAAAAACTGAACCTATTTGTGGAAGAGAAGAGAGTTGGGGGGAGGGGCACATCCTAATCCCATCCCTGTCCCTCTACATAATCTAAAAATGCAAGAAAGCATCCAGCACCAGGCATCACTTGGCTCAGTATGACGCTCTCTTTTGTCAATGGCTGCTCTCATTGATTTGTTGTTGTACATTCATGCATTTCTAACCTGGGGCTAGATGGCTACCAGATTGTAGGGTTCTGATCTTGGTACCAAGACAGTTAGTTCAATCATTCCTTCCTTCATTCAATCATTCTCTGCAAGCTGCAGATACGCTGGGAATGTAATGATGATTTTTGTATAGACTGTACTAGAAATGTTCAGAGTCTTGTATACTGGTTGTCAATTTTTGAATGCACATGAATCACTGGAAAACTTGACAAAATGTACATTTCTGGAGACCTTCCCTAAAGATTTTGATTAAGTAGGGAGGGTGGGAGTCGACAAATATATATTTTTGTCAAACTTTCCAGGTGACCCTGGTGCAGGTGATGTGAAGATTCCATTTTGAGAAACTCTGAACTGGTAGACGTTCTCCCTTTCCCTGAATGAAGTCCACCAGCTTTCCTGGTTTCCGGTCCTTTCCAAGGCTTACCTCCTACCCTACTGGATTTTATTCTGCCCAGGCGCTCACCAGCTCTGCCACTTGACTTGTGTGCACATCCTCAAACTGCCACAGACAGACGCTGAGCATTACCACAAAATTATACAAAGAGTAAATAATGGGTGGGTTCGGAGATGCACAGAGATAATGGGTTACAGAAGTTTTGGAGGATACATGCAATTAAACCTGTGATTCATCACAGCCCACAGTGAAGTGGAGCTTGGGTAGAAATCTGATGAATTTGATCAATATATGTGGTTCATTGGGTAAATCCCAATGTGTTTCAGGTAACTTTTTAGATTCAAGCAGACCTTTATGAAAATAAAACCACCTTTGCTTGCTGTCATTTTGTATGGTCACTTTGCATTTAAAGACACAACTAGTGTTTGATTAGGAGCCACTAGTCCATAACGATATACATGATACAGACAACAAGGAGATTTATAGATTCGAACTGTTTAAAGAGAAACGATTAGGCCTAGATGTTTCATGGTACATAAATAAATTTTAAAAAATATTTAGTTAATGCAGCGCGGGCAAAGGTAGGCTGATCAGCTTAATCAAATTGATGCCAGATTTTGAATTAAGTAATTGATAAATCATTTAATTAATACAGCCCTGCATTGAGCACCTTCACACGGGAATCATACGTACAGGGATCTAAGTAAACTGTCCCATGGATAGGAAAGCACAGCTGGAAAATAAATTAGAAAACAGAATTCTGATCTTCGAATATTTTGTTTGATTCATTCATTTTTATAATTATAAAATGCACATGGGAGTAAAATTTATGATGCTCATGCAATAGAAAAACATAATCTTAAGTTAGGGAAATGATGGGACCAACTGCTGGTTTCTAAAATGTGGTTAAAATGTGTATTTAAAGAGGACCCTATCAGGCCTTTATTCTATAAAACAGCTAGACAAATAAATCTGAGGCATTGGAGGGTAATGGCATCTTGAGAGATAATGGATATTCAATCTGGGAGATAGGAAGCAGATAAAACCTTGGCTTGGCTATGTTAAAAAAAACATCAGACTGCCTGTTAAACTGCTAGATAGACTAGTCCCTATAAATTTTCAAAAGAGTGTCCTGGGTTTTATCCGGGAGGCTATTGCAAATGAGATACACACTGCTAAGACTCTCTGCAATCCTTTGGAAATTTTAGAGCAAGTTCATGTAACATACACCTCATCCCTGGAGTCAATCACCAGTAGTTCTTGGCAGAATGCAATCTTTAATGATCTTAAAGGCAGCCCACGAAAAAGAAGAAAACATCTCTACTAGATTTTAATTCAAAGAGGAGGTAGATTCACAGTCCTGTCCGTTATCTAATAGTTTCCAAATGTTAAAAGAAAAATTAAGGGTATCTTTCACTAAGATTTTTGTTTGTTTGGGAAAATTGTAGTTTACCTATTTCATTTGCTGAGAGCATCCATTTTTAACCCATAGGATAGAGAGGTTCAATGTAGTGCATTAAATGACTTTCAAAATGCTCACCATCAATATCACTACACTTTGGAAAATTTCCCATATTTACAGGAAAAGCAGTTTTCATAAATACCCTCCCTCGATTTTGTTGGTGGTAGAGGGATTGAAAGGGATAGGCATTCAAGTAAGTTCTCCTCCCCTTTATAGTAAAGTAATTACAAGGTTTTCCTTCCTTCCTGTGTGCATACTCTTTGTATCAATGTCACCTGGTCTTTCCTCCAATTAAGGGGTAGAATCTACAGTAATACCTTATTTTTTTTTTGCTCTATTTCATTGTATTTCACAGATATTGTGGGTTTGACAGATTGAAGGTTTGTGGCAATCCTGTGTCGAGCAAGTCTATCCGCATCATTTTTCCCAACAACATGTTCTCACGTCATGTCTGTGTGTCCCATTTTGGTAATTCTCTCAATATTTCAAACTTTTTCATTATTATTATATATTTTATGGTGATCTGTGATCAGTGATCTTTGATGTTACTATTGTAATTGTTTTGGAGGCACCAAGAACCACACCACTATATGATGGAGAACTTAATAAATGTGTATGTTCTGACCTCTCCACCACCCAGCCATTCCTATATCTCTCTCCCTCTCCTCAGGACTCTCTATTTTCTGAGACACAACAATATAGATATAGAAATGAGGCCAGTTCATAACCCTACAATGGTCTCTAAGTGTTTAAGTGAAAGAAAGAGTTGCGCATCTCTCACTTTGAATCGAAAGTTAGAAATGATTAAGCTTAGTAAGGAAGGCACGTTGAAAGCCAACATATGCCAAAAGCTAGGTCTCTTGAGCCAAATAGTTAGCCAAGTTGTGAATTCAAAGGAAAGGTTCTTGAAGGAAATTAAAAGTGCTACTCCAGTGAACACACGAATGATAAGAAAGCAAAACAGTCTTATTGCCGATAGGCAGAAAGTTTTCGTGATCTGGATAGAATAACAAACCAGCCACAACATTCCCTTAAGCCAAAGCCTAATCCACAATCAGGACCTAACTTTCTTCAATTCTATGAATTCTGAGAGAAGTGAGGAAGCTGCAGAAGCTAAGTCTGAAGCTAGCAGAAGATGTGTCATGAGGTATCCATAACGTAAGGATTATGGAAAGCAGCTGTCTTCATACTAAAAAAGTGCAAGGTGAAGCATCAAGTACTGATGTATTGTAGAAGCTGCAGAAAGTTATCTAGAAGATCTAGCTAAAATAATTGATGAAGGTGGCTACACTAAACAACAGTTTTTCAATGTAGACAAAATAGTCTTGTTGGAAGCATATGCCATCTAAGACTTTCATAGCTTGAGAGGATATGTCAGTGATAGGCATCAATGCTTCAATAACAGGCTGTCTCTCTTGTTAGGGGATAATGCAGTAGATGACCTTAAGTTGATGCCAATGCTCATTTACCATTCTGAAAATCCTAGGACCACTAAGAATTATGCAAAATTTACTCTGCAGGTACTCTATAAATGGGACAATAAAGCCTGGATAACACCACATCTGTTTACAGCATGGTTTACTAAATATTTTAAACCCGCTGCTGTGACCTACTGCACAGAAAAAAAGACTTTCCAATTACTACTGTTCATTGACAATGCACCTGGCCACCTAAGGGCTCTGATAGAGATGTACAAAGAGATTAATGTTTTTATGCCTGATAACACACCATTCATTCTGTAGCCCATGGATCAAGGAGTAAGTTCCACTTTCAAGTCCTGTTTTTTAAGAAATACATTCTGTAAGGTTAAAGCCATCATAGATAATGATTCCTCTGATGGATTGGTGCAAAGTAAATTGAAAGCCTTCTGTAAAGTATTCACTAGTCTACATGCCATTAAGAACATTCATGGTTCATATTAGGACTTCAAAATAACAACATTAACAGGAGTTTAGAAGGAGTTGATTCCAGCCCTCATGGATGACTTTGAGGGGTTCAAGACTTTAGTGGAGGAAGTAATTGCAGATGTGGTGAAAATAGCAAGAGTACTAGAATTACACGTGGAGACTGAAGATTTGACTGAATTGTTGCACTCTCATGATAAAACTTTAAGGGATGAGGAGTTGCTTCTTATGGATGCACAAAGAAAGTAGTCTCTTGAGATGGAATCTACTCATAGTGAAGATGTTATAAACACTATTGAAATGACAACAGAGAATTTGGAATATCACATAAATTTAGTTGATAAAGCAGCAGCGAGGTTTGAGAAGATTCACTCCAACTTTGATAGACGTTCTACTGCGGGTAAAATGTTATCAAACAGCATTGCATGCTACAGATAAATCTTTTGTAAAAGGAAGAGTCAATTGATGCAGCAAACTTCATTGATGTCTTATTTTAAGAAAATGCAACTTTCAACGACCACCAGCCTGACCAGTCAGCAGCCATCAACATTGAGGCAAGACCCTCCAGTAGCCAAAAGATTATGCTTACTGAATGTCCAGATGATCATTAGCATATTTTATCAATATATTTTTAATTAAGGTATATATCTTGATTTTTTTAAGACATAATGCTATTGAACACTTAATAGACTCTAGTATGGTGTAAACATAATTTTAGATGCACTGGGACACTGAATTATCATGTTATTTGCTTTATTGTGATCTTTGCTTTATTGTGGTGGTCTTGGAACTAAATCTTCAATATTTCTAAGTTATGCTTGTATTTCTTCATCCCTTGCTTATGGGATGGCCTTGTGACTTGCTTTGTCTCAAAATAAAATGGTTGAAGTGACAGTGTGGCAGTTTGGAGCATATGTGTTATGATGCCCTGCAGGCTTCCCATCTTCCTTTGGTCTCCTGACTATGCCATTGGATTAAGTCATAGATGGTTGCTAGCAGTTAGGAGACCACATCGAGGAGATCTTAACTGCCCCAACCAATGTCTTCCTCTACAAACCTATAGGCAGCTGACCTGCAGAGACACGAGAGCCCAGTCAATATCAATAAAGACTGTATCTGACCCGTAGCTCATAGGAAGCATATGAGTGCCCTGCGTCTAGTCTAAAAAAACCACCCAGCTGATTTATAAGCTCATCAGCAATGATAAATCTTTACCATTTTAAGCCATGAAGTTTTAGGTATTTTGTTAGACAATCGCTCATTGATATAGTTGGTTATATTAAAAAATCAGAAAGTGAATGGAAAGAAACAAAGATATGATTTTCAGACTACTCATTATATATGGTGAGGGCCAGTGTTTGTGTTCTCTTAGCTTTGGATGTAGGAAGTAGCTGTGATGAAGATGACAATAGCATTGAGAAATTATAAGCTAAAAATCCCAAAGAAATGAGGGAGGAGCTTATGCAGATGTGAGAAACTTTTGCATGTCTAATGATATTTTTTAAAAGGACTTTCAAATCTGCACTATACATTCAAGCCATGCATCTTATTATGCTATACATTTCATTAGGCTATAGGCTTCATTAGACACTTGAATCAAGAATCTCATTATACACTCCAGACACACATCTCATTATGCCATGCATCTCATTAAGCTCCCAGCCAGGGACAGATGTAAAATAGACAAATTTCAGCAAGGTTTTGATTCCAGCCCACATGGCATTCTCATCAACAACCAAGCAAGGGTGGACCAACAATTGGGTGATTTTTGAATGACACTTGACAAACAGGAACCAGCTCAATCAGGCATTATTAAATAACCGAGGAGAAAAAATAGCTTGGTGTCACATTCCGCTTTGCTGTCCACTCTAAGAATGTGTTTCTACTGTCAATCAGGAATCACCTATCAGTGAAAAGCCAGAGATGGGGTGTAAGAGGGCATGTGTCTGTAACATTACAATCATCTGTCATGAGACAGACACTCAACAAAGGGTAATGTCAATGTCACCTTGGGTTTGGCTTCAGCAATTGTATCTGTTCTTTGTCCCAGGCTATAATCCGTTGTTTGGCATCTTCATGGATGGGTTCCCTGGTGACGTCCCTGGCGAAGTAGTACTTTGGTTACAAATGATAAAATCCCATGCACACTAATTTAATACTTGAATGTATCGAGGAGCTCAGAGGTGTGGCTGATTTCAAGTCTGACTCTATGCAAAGGCTGAAACATCACTAGGATACATGTTTCCTTGTCTTCTAGTCTGCTTTGCTTTGTGTTGGCTTCATTCTTATGCACACTTCCCCCATGAGATGGCTACAGGTAGTTCTAAGCTTTCATCATCCTTGCAGTTATCAGTTCTAGTGAAAGACAGTAGTGTCTTCTAGCAAGAGACAGCTAAATTTTAGGGGATGAATCTCACTCGTCAATTTGGGTCAAATTATTGTTCAGAAACCCATCTGTTTGTGTCAGAAGGATAAAATAACCTGAGTTCCCAACTTAGGTTATATGTCCCCTCCAGCTGTAATCATAGATTGAAAGTTGAAGGAGAGTGGGACACAAAGAGGATGCTACGTAGACAAAAATAGCAATATCTACTGTGCCTGCTCCATCGTGGGGATATGCACGGGTCTGGTGAGGATTGTGTAATACACGTACAGCCTGAGAGCTTGTGAATTCTGTTTTTTGTCACCAGGAAAATGCTTGTCATTATTCAAATAAATGATATCTCTTTGGCAATTCAGGGACAGATAAATACCATAGATGTTTCTTGGGCTCTTGTGATGCCACAAAATATACATAATAGTTATTCTGAGGAATTCAGGCTGGAGTGAGTAAAGAACATATAGATGGTATGATTTCCATGCACCATCAAGTCTTCTATTGTCAATGGCTAAAATATTTCTAACCACTGGCTTATGCCTGAATGTCTTTACAAAGGGTTAAGTTAGGGAACATAAAATAAATATTTAAAAAAGTCAGAGGGAAGAAACTAGAGTTGGTCAATTCTATACTCAGGTGCAAATGACATTTTGAATGCCATCTTGAGAGTAAGTTTTGGGCAGGAAAAAGTAAAGGGAAGTCCTCAAGAATATCAGATATTTGGTATGGGTAGAAGGGCAGGTAAGAAGATGGGGAATAAAGCAGGAGAGGGCAGAGTGGGGAAGGTCAGATAATACTGAAGGCAAAATTCTTCAACTTTATGGTTTGCCTAGGGCTGTCCCCAGGTAGCACTCTGCAACTCTGAATAAATAAAAATTTTCTCTAATTGGAAAAGATAGTGGTTGTGTTAGATGGGACTATGAAGAGATGTCCCACCAGAATCAGTTATTAAATAACATTTTCACTGAACTATTCTAGACAGGATTACTCTGAAAAGAGTGAGTATCAATACAGGCTTGACCTTCCAGGTCCTTGTGAAGCTCCCTGCCTGTGAAAACATTACAATTTAAACATTCCCTCCACATTCCTTTGAGATGAAGTGCTGTATCACTGATTGCCCAAAGTAGACAAAGTGGTTTCCTTTCCTAGCTTAGCAGATTCTTTTTAAAAGATCATTTAGCTGGAAGATATTAGAGCAGAAGAGGGGCTGGGGTAACTGTTATGGGTCAAATTCTCACTTCATGTTGTCATGGGCACCCTCTGGTACCAAGTTTCACTGAAAACAAAGGAATGAACTATGTCTAATTTGCAGTTGATTTTTACCCTAAGAACACCCTACAATAGAGGAACTTGGCCCATTCATGTTAATAGAAGCAGCCAACTGTCCACATACTTAAACAAACAAATGAAAAACAACTCTCAAGTCTTATTTATTAATAAATAATAAGTACAAGAACTAACAAAGTATTACAAACTAACATGAACTAACAAATCATACAATTTTTTCAATGATGCTTCTTTACCTGGTGTCTGGTATGAACTGTCTTTGAGCTTCTTTGTTTTTACCCTTTCACTAAAGTGCTCAGGTCTTCCTCATACAATTCCTGAATGCAAAGGTCAATTTTGATTAAGTATTTAGCTTCTCAGTTCTTTTTTGCCTCTTGGAAACATACCCTCATTCTTTGGTCCACTCTGCACCTGCAGGTGATCAAAAGACAGTCTGTGTATAGGTACAAAAATCAGATACAGGCTCCTCATAGACATTTTAGTTCAGATTTGGATTCAGAAACAAGCTATCTTCCCATCTATGTCTTATGAGTACAATTTTAAAAACAGAGACCGAGTTGTAACTCCAGAATTAAAGGTAAAATTCAGTTTGTTTGCCTGTAAGAGTTGCCCCCAAAGAGTCCTGAAAGGACATGGGATCCTGAAAGTCTGTGTGCCCCACACTGTGTCCCTCCTTCCAGCTTTCTGAGCAATACAGTAGATGGACTTTGGCACGGGTGTTAATGATAGCAACAAGACGGTCCATGACTCCATTTCCAAATCAGGCTTACGAGATGATTTTTTTGTTTTGTTTTGTTGTTCTCCTGCCATCTTTTGTAGGAAAGGAAAAAAGAACAAAGGAAAAATTAGGAACTCTACAGCCAGATTCCAGGCAATAATGAGACAGAAGAGTCTTGTTTGATTGTCCATCTCATGCCTTTCAGGAGAACCTATTAGCTTGGAACGCAGTCACCTGGTGGCACACGGGTGGCTCACAAAAAGAAGTACATACTGTCTGGGTTTGGGGTCCTGGACCTATGCAATGTCCTTGCTCTTCACAACAGTCCCAGGATGACACTTCCTTGTTTCCATTTTGTTGTGAAAGTCTTGATGCTTGGATTTCATTTTATATAAACTATAAATAATATGTAGACATTCAAAGCTAAAAGTATTTCCTCACTTGGCTACAATAGTAGCACATGTAGACTTTAAAAAAAGCGGCGTTCTGACCTTTGGGTGAACAGTACAACTTAAAATGCTATTGTTAGAATGTGGCATGGGGAAAGCAGGATTTAAATGTAAATCTTTTATCTCCAAAGCCATAAAAGACTATGCCTTGGAGGTATGAGAAAATGCAAGCTCTAATGTGGAGCATATAAAAAAAAAATTAAAACATTTAGCTCAGCACCAAATCTGCTTTTCTGAACTGCATTTTTGCTCATAAAATACTTAGAGTATATAGTATTTTATTAATGCTTAAAAAGAGCTGTTCTTTAACTATTTAGTCTCTATTTCCTTAACCTGCTTCTAAAACTCAAGACATCAGTGCACTGAGAACTCTGTCTTTCTCCTTCTCTTAACCTCTAAGCTCCTGAAATGCCTCACAGCCTGTCCCATGAATGTCCTCATGGGTGAATCATCCTCATGGGTGACTCTGCTCCCTGGAAACTCTCCAGCCTGGCTCCCACCTCCAGGAGCTGCAGAGATAGCTATTAAGGACGGTGTTAATGCCGAAGGTCATATCTCCATTTCCACATTCCTTGACCTGCCCCATGCCTTTGAGAGAAAAGAAATAAAATCCTGCAATTATTTGGACCAAGCCATAGGTAGGACTGGGCTTATGACAGATTTTGTATATGGGCTGCAGATTGGACACAGTTGGAGCTGAGGATCTTGCCCAGATTTCGCTCACCGTTTTCCATATGGCTGTGTTGGTGCTGATCATACGTTTTCCAAGACCAAATACGTTCTCCTCTTTAGGAGCATGCTTGCCGTTCCCTCAGGTTTTCACCACCTGCTGGCTCATCTACTCCTGGCACCAGTTTTCCAGACCTTTTTTCCCTGATCCCACATGTGGACCAGGCAGAAGTCTTCTCTCCCTGCCCCCAAAAGAAATCAATGTCTTATGCAGCTCTGAGTGGGGTGTTTGTTTCCTTTGGTGTCAAGTTCTCTGGGAGCTCTTTGAATTAGAAACTATATCTTTTGTGTTCCCAGCATCAGTGTATAGTAATAGCATGATAGAAACTTGATACGTTTATTCAGTGAATGAATGCATATATTTCACATATTTTGAATAATAGATTTATTTCTTTAACCTTGCACATCATCTGAAATAAGCATAAAATTTCAAAACCTTTCCTGTTTCCTCTGTTTGGAATCCTCTTCTACCCTACACCTTCTTCCAGCTGCCCCCACATACCTGATAAGTGGTTCCCTCTTGTAAACTCAGTGCACCAGCGTGTTTCTTCCTAGCCCTAATGCAACTGATTAAATGATGATGTGTATAATGTTTATCATTTTTCTACCTAGACTGTAAGCCCATGAGAACAAAAGATCATATCTATCTTATTCCTCACTGTATATATACCACCAGGAAAATGCTTGACATATAAAAGGTATAATATGTTTTAGATGAAAGGTAAAGAATTGGTTGGTCTGAGTGCAGTGGTGTTTACAACTAATTGATCACAACCAGTTACGAGTTATAGATTCCTTTGTTCCTTCTCCACTCCCACTGCTCCACTTGACCAGCCTAAAAAAAAAAAAAAAGAAAAGAAAAGAAAAGAAAAGAAAAGAAAAGAAAGAAAGGTAAAGAATCAATTAATGATTTCCAAGGTGTATGTTTCTTCATTTTCCTAGTTTGCCTAAGATATCTTTAGTTACTCCTTCAAAATGTTTTAACATTTTTCCCCAAATCTCTACCACTGACTCAGAATGTCTTTCTCCGCTCAGTGTTCTTTGTGCTTCAACTTCTAACCCTGTATTTGGCTGTTATGCCACAACATTCACACACATAGATTCAGGACAATCTCATACATTCCCCACATATATTCTTGTCCACCCATAACATTTCCCCCTAAATTTTATCTTCATGAAAAATAAACATAGTCCAGAAGTTTTTCCTTATCCCTAAGCATATACAATAATATACATGACAATTATATATCATTTTATACTTTAGGACTGTTTAGCCTCCCTGCAGTTAAGGAAGCTGAGCTTCCCTAATACACATCAGAGCAGTCATTGATTCAATCGGTGCCGCTCCAGGGATGCTTAGGTCACAACTGGTCCAATGGCTACCACTTTCAGCAACTTGTATCAACAGCCATAAAAATGTCTATGTCTAATTACCCAATAATCCTCTTTTTAGGAATCTAGCCTAAGGAGGTAATCATAAATTTCAAATAAAACTCCACATATAAAAACGTTCTTCACTGTGCTGTATTAGGTTCTAGGTTGGGGGGAAAAAAAAGGGGCTTTGCTACATGAGATTATGGGTGATTTTTATTTATTATTTTATTTTTATTATTGTTCCTTATTTTTCATATATTTAAAATGATAAGCACATATAAATTTTATTTTAAAAAATTCAATTTCTAGTCTTTTATTTTCTTTTTTGATTATCTATAAAGTTATTTGATAGGAAAGTAAAACATTGTTCACCTTGTCCCATGAAACCCTTCACTAAAAGCGTGAGATTAGTGTCTCATGAAATAATAAAATCCTATGCCAGGAAGTGCCAGGCCCTTATACACACCCATGCTCTCTATTTACATTGTATACTTCCAATGTGATAAAACGTATTTTTGTTGTAATTTTCTAAATAGCTCAGAGTCACATGTAGAAAAGCCGCTTTTTGATAATGGTGAAGTTTTCCATTCTAGGCCCTTGGAAACGTATTGAGCAATGGCTTGGGGGCCAGGGAAATGTGAGTTTGAAAACTGACTCCTAACATCATATGGCCTCAAGGAAATTTCCAAATCTCTCTGAGCCTTAGTTTCCTAACCTATAACATTGAAATGTTAGTACTTACCTTGCAGTGCATCTGTAAAGATTAAATGGGATAACACATGTACAAGTGGTGCCAGAGTACCTTCAACATGTTAGATAGTAGCGCCGCTGGAGACATCCTCTCTTGATTTTTTACATCCTGAAATGCACTTTCAGTGGAGAAGAAATTGAAGCTCTAGGACCTGCACAAACATCCTATGTCTTGACTCTTATTTTTTGGTCATGAAAGAGAACACAAAGGAGGACAAACTATTATAGAATATCATCATATTAATACCCCTGAGGTTTTACCAAGACATATTCTTTCCTGAAATTCAAGACCACTCACCCAACTCCAAAGAAAAAGCATTCCTGTGCCTTTCTGAAAGGTCAGATGATAAAAAAAAATTCCACAAAATCAACAAACCTATTTTTTTAATTTCTTATAATGCCACTCATAGAGGAGTTAAGGACTGAACATCTCCCCCTTTCATACTTTCAAGTTTTCATGGCACACAGTCTTCACCAGAAGATTAGAGCTGAGTTCACCAAGTAGAGCAGCACAGCCTCCTGCTGGCTAACCGGAGCCCTGGACAGAGGCCTCAGGCCAGCGAGCAGTAGCTTAAGGCCCCTCCCACCCCAGCAGCAGCACCTTGCTCCTCCAACAGTCACCTGGGTGAGGATGAAAGGATCTGGAATGGGTAAGAATTTGAGGGCAAAAAATGTAAAAATGTAAGCCCTTTGACTTGTCTTTATTTCTCTCTGCGAAAGAATAAAATCAATTTATAATGTTTCTGAAACAAATCATAGTGCAATCATTCAGCCTGTAGGAAAGTACAAGGAATATTTAGATTCCTAAGGAAGATGAGGTCCCTTCTTAGTTCTTTATTATTGCCGCTTCCTAAGAAGAAAAAGTCTTTTGTAAACTTTTCATGAAGTAGAATACCTTAGTGTAGACTCACCCAAAATTGGGTGTGGAAATGAAATTGTTCTATGATAGAAACTGAGTGGCCAAAGGTTTTAGTGGTCAAGACAGTGATATGATCAGTGTTCCTGAGTACAGACCATGGTCCCAGCCTTGAGGGTCTCTCTACCGCACCAAAAACTCTTCTGGCATCCCAGGCTCACCCCACAAGTCATGAGCTCCTACCTTCTTGCAGAACTCAGCTGAGAGTCTATAAATCCCCCATAAATATTAGCTAACAATAATAATGTGTTCTGCTTCTACCCGAGGGCATTTGCATCTGAGAATAAATAAGCTCTCATGATCCAAGGAAATGAAGCTGTAATGATAGAATAATCAGCACTGAGTTTGAGATTTAATATTATGTTTATTCATTCCATGAACCTTATTCTAGGTATGTACCCAGGCTCCAAATCTCAAAGAACTTATAGTATAGTGAGAAAAAGCTTATGGTCTAGTCAGAAAATGTCTTATCTAGTGATAAAATATCCTATAACCCATCTTCAGGAGAAGTATGCCCAGGTTTACGCAAATCACAGAGGAAGACATCCGAGTTAGGGGGAATCGGAGTGCCTAAGGATTATCAGAAAGGGAGCACTGTCACCTAGAGCGCATTGTCACATCTATGGGCATTATTAGAAGCCTGAGGTAGGTATTATGTCCATTTCACAGGTGATTATCCTGAAACACAGAGTAGTCCATTGGCTTGGCCACTATGACCACAAACCTGTGCCTCTAGCTACTCAGTTGGAGCCCATTTTCCTGGACAGATTGTGCATTCAGCCTGTCCCCTTTTCAAACTCTGATAAGCGCACATACACTGATGATTGGATTCAGTCTTTTTAGGAGCAGGACCGATCAGCTTGGTTTAATTGACTCAGAAGTTTCAGGGCAAATCTAAATGGAAGCACCATAATTATGAAAATGTGGACTGAGCCTTCGTCTTCCTTTCCTCAAGGAAAGAATGGGAAGCTGCAGTCAGAAAGAACACCGGATGGTTTAACTCCCCAACCTGAGCCTTGTTAAAAAACAAACTAACAAAAAACTTCCTGAAAAATTAAGTGATATGTAATTCATGCTTATAAATATAAATAAAAGTGAAAATAAAAGTAATTATTTTTTATTATTTCCATTTTACAGAAAAAAATATTCTTAAAAAGTTAGGTGGGGTCTAATTTCACCAAAACCCATGGAGCAAGATCTTGAAGTTATCTTTGTTCTTCAAAGTCTGCAAGAGTCCATTCAGTTGGTCATTTAACAAGCCTTTGAAGCTTACTATATTCAGGTACAGTTATAGGCCACTGGAGATAGAATAATTCATGTCATAAGGGTCTTGCCTTGACCTCAATCCTAGTGTAAGAGTAACTCAAGTTCAGTACAGTGAAGTTTGATCAGGGAACATGGCGGGTCACCTAATCCAGACCTGATAGCCTGGAACAAAGAGGGCCACCCAGGTGAGGAAATGAAGCTGACACATGTGCAGCAGGTAGCCAGGTGCAGAGAGAACAAAGTTTCCAGGCACAGGAAGGAAGTGGCAGCGTCTACAAAAAATTGAGGGGAGAGTTCAGGAGAGACAAGATGGGACAGGGAAACTGAGGTTAGTAACAAGTTGCGAATTTGGAAACTTTTCTTGACAGCAATGGGAAGCAGCTGAAAAGTTGAGAGAAGATATGCAGTAGATCAGATTTTCACTTTAGATAGATAACACTGCAGGATTAGGGAGGATAACAACGACTTAGCTGACTGTAGGGGGAAAAATTAACACACCCATTTTTGTGGGTAGAACATGTTAGAGAAAAGGAGACAATTCTACCAGATAGACTAAGACCTCATTAATTTATACCCTGCTATTAAGAAAATTGTTATGATTCAACCCTACGTTGAACTAAAATTTACCTTTGCATTGTTGCAAAAATAAAGTATTTCAAGAAAGATAATACTGTGTAAACAAGATTGCTGTGAGATTGCTTTTAAAGAATAAATTCTTTTCCTTGTTTTGTTGAACTAGTAGAGTATCATTTACATATCAAAAATGCCCTTGGATAATTACAAATGAGTATTATTTATTCATTAAAGTAGACTTGGCAGTTCAGTAATCTTAAAATTACAAAACTGCATTTTTTTTTTAAAAAAAAGAGAACACTTTGGTAATTTAGACTGGCTTCTCTCCAATTTGAGGATTTACTCTACCAGTTTTAACTGATTTATTCACGATGTTAGCAAGCAATTTTGGAATTGTGTAATCAAAATCTAAATGGATCTTAATAGCCCCAAAGAATTAATACGTCTGCTACAATGTGAGCAATTTATTCCCTTCACACCAGTAGATTCTGGTTCAGTGATTATTAAATTCTACATTATTTGTAGGAAAAACATTGTGTGAACAAAGTCGTCTTTTAGATTTGCCTTTTTTGTTTGATTTTGTTTATTTTCATTGGGTCTCTTCCATCGATAGTAAGTCGCTCATTTTTCAAATATTGGGCACAAGTATGTGCCAGACACTGCTATTCATTGCAGGGGCCTGGATGACAAGGGCTCGGCTCCTGCCTTTAAAGAGATCACCATCTGGTGAGGGATACCAGGATATAAACAAACCCCAATTGAAAGATATAATACATCTCATAATGGGGCTTATTCTGGAGGTTGTGGGAACATGGAAGAGCAAAACTTTCTAGAAGGTGGGTTTGAGGAAGCTTTTTCTGAGCAGAAGTTTCCTTTGGGGTGATTTTGAGCAGCCTCATGAAAAACTGTAGCAGATAAGGCATTTCAGGCAGAAGAAATGAAGACATGGAATAATGCGGGTGTTAGAGAAAGGGTGATTAGTTGAGACTGGACAGAGATGCTTTATCGGGGGGAAAAGGACAGGAATGTAGGTGAGTCATTTCACAAGGGGCTTTACACTCTGTGGTAAGTATCTTGAAGGCTTCTGTGAAAGCATCTATACACAAATTTCTCCAGTCTTGGAATGTTGTTTATTTCTGTCTGCATCATTCCCAGAAGTGTTGACATCTTGATCAAATGACAGGGCAGAGATAGATTCTGGAATACCCAGAAGTGAAGCCTGAGGTCTACCCTCAGGTAGCTTACAATATAATAAAATTGTCCTCAGCATACCTACTTTAATTTATTTTTCAGTCCCGCATAAGTACACTGAGATAATATCAAGAAAAGACAACTGAAATTAAATACTAATAATTTTAATCGCAAACAATGAAGATACTTGTTTGAAATATGAGAAAATGAGGTGGGAAAAGATATCCAAATATGTGTGTGTGCATGTATGTATGTGTGCAGGCATATGGGCTTGTGTGCACACATGGAGGTGTACTTTCTTTTGTACCCAATCCTTTAAGCAGAAGTAGACATGTTTTTAGGGGCTGGGTGCAGTGGCTCAAGCCTGTGATCCAGTACTTCAGGAGGCCAAGGAGGGAGGATCTCTTGAGGCCAGGTGTTCAAGATCAGCCTGGACAACATGACAAGAACTTCTCTCTACAAAAATAAAAACTAAAAAAATCAGCTGGGCGTGGTGACCCATGCCTGTAGTCCCAGCTACTCTGGAGACTGAGGCAGGAGGATCACTAGAGCCCAGATGTTTGAGGCTGCAGTGAGCTCTGATTGCACCACTCCAGCCAGGGTGGCAGCAAGACCTCATCTCAAAAAAAAAAAAGTAGACTTTTGAGGTATACTGCCATTGAAATAATGTATTAACCACAAATATGCAAGTTTGAAAAGCAGTTTCAAACTTGATCTGAATGTTAAGAGCAAACACAACACAGGAAAACTCAGAGAAATGTGCTTATGTCAGAAACCTAAGAATGGGAAAGAATTCAAGATGGTGCAAGAACTGTTCTCTGGCCACCTGTGAAGGGAATTAAATCTTCTCTGGGAAGAGAAAGGGAGGGAGAGAGAAAACAGAGAAGAGGGCCTAATGTGAGGTTCCTGGGGTGGGACTCCTGCCCCTGAGGTTGTGTCCCTGGTTGTGGGATGAAAGAAGCCCCAAATACACTCTGAGGAACTGCAGAATGTAAATCTAGCCAGAGAAAGAGAAACTTCCTCATAAAAGTCACACCATTCTTAGAAAAGTCAAACCCTTCTCCTGCAGGTGAGAGAAAAGGTTACAGGGCAGATCTAAACGAAGAGAAGACTGAAAGAGTCCTCGATTTTTCTATGGCCACAGAGCAATATGGTAGACCAGGCAAAAGCTTTCTGTGTCCCCAAGAGATACGGAGAAGTCTTGGAGACCAGGGACAAGTTGAGGCTCATGACGGGACAAGAAGGAGGCAGTGTGGGAACACAACACAAGTGGCCAGGGCAGGAGGGACACAGCAACAGCTGAGGCAAGACCAGTAAGGGACAATGACACAGGAATGGTCACTGCTCAGCGGGGCCATGGGATTGTAAGGTGCATGTGGACCAGTGCAAGCCTGCCCTGAACCCAGAAGCAAAATGACTAGTGGTGAAGGGATATAGAATTGACTGAGGAGCTGCTCAAAAGTGAGTGACTTTTAAACAAGAAGTGATTGAATTACTTTGACTTAGCAAAAACTGTATTATGTGCCATCAGTAGAAATATCTCATGAGCTGAGCTGACCTCAGTAATGTAGAAAAAAAGTAAACTTCATTTTGCACACGAGACTCATCACTGCACAATTCACCTCATTATGGCACGTGTATCATCTTAAAAGAAGCAAGTGGGGCACCCAAAAATATCTCCTCTAAACAAAGTGAAGCATCAAGAGGCTTAGTTAGTAGGAGTAAAATCAGTGGGACAGCTTTGCATTAGCTGTGGATTGATCATAATATGATGGGGAAAATGGATCAGTCCATCCTAGAGTCAAACCAACAAGCTTCAGTTCATTGGCACTTTCCTATAATTCGTTCAGACTGGAATAGCATCAGACTCTACTTTTGATAAATAATATTTGATGATGACTTGTCCAAAGGAAAAATGATACCACCTGCTAACAGGATCCTTGGGGGTGGAGGACACTTTTAATAGCTAAAAGAAACAGAGTCACTGTCCCTCCTAACATTGCCTCATTCCAACGATGCCAGTGAATAGAGAATTCCTACCTGGGATCCCTGCCCTAGAAATCCTCCCCATCTAAAGTGAAAACATAAAACAGGGAGACTTGAGCCTCTTGGCTTAAGCTGGATAACCTCCAATGCTGCCTTCCTGATAGGATGAAGAAATTTAGGGGCTAGAGAAAACGACCCCTTGATTCTCTGTGTTGCTACAGAAGATCTAGGTGGGAAAAGGTGATTTTGCCCCAGCTATCTGACGAGTGCTCTAGAGATCTAACTTCCTAATAGCCACATCCATGGTCCCTCCCATTATGACACATGATAAGACACTTATGAGAAGAGTATGGAGGATGCCAGCCCACTCTTAAACGACAAACAAAATGTACAGTTATCCTGAAGGTCCTTTCAGATCACATCTTTTTATAATAAACCCAGATACCAACAAACACTCTCTTGTGTGACACAAACTAGCCTTGTTGCCCAATGCCAAATGTTCCATAGAGAAAATTTTCGTCCCACACTCTGAATACCTGAGGTATAAACCTATTGCCCAGGGGAGAAATAGGTGTCAAAAAAATCTCACATCACTTCCAAGCAGAATGCAACCAGGCCAACTGGTCAATTATAGAAAGATTTTTTTTTTCAATGCATTCATTGTGTTTAACTGGAGAAAACAAAATTGATCTCTACAAGTCAGGACCTAGAAGCAAGTGTGTAACTACTAATTATACACTTAGGGGTTTATTCTCCCCTAGATACAGATGCCCCACTCCCACCAAAATTAATCTGAGTCACATTCAAGTGTGGAGGGGAGAATGGGCTCCATGGCTGCAATTGTAGAAGTAATGAAATTCCCTTATAAGCCCACATTGCCTCATAATAATACTCCAATATTGAAGCGTAAGTTTGTTAAGTAGCAAAGACTCAATACAACTATTCACTGTGAAACTTTCCAAGAAAAAGGCCCCATGTGTATTGAATATTTTAGTATTTTCTTAGAAATGATTAGTTTTTTAATTACTGTAGGTAGAGGGAGGGGAACCCCTTTCATGATTATTCAGGTAAGGAGTGGGGTTGGGAATTGGGTAGAAACAGGATGTTACCAGATCCTCAGTTTGGCCCTATACTTTTCAACCACATTGAATCAAATATTTCTTAATGAATAAAATAATGAAATAATACACCAGAAAATTTATGAGATGAAGAAGCTGTTGCATACTATTAATATTACTTATAATGGAGAGTTGGAAGGTAGAAACAATGTAAAAAATAGAGAATCACACTATATTTTTTAATAGAGACCTGAATTGCCACTCCCTGTACTTAAGCATATTTTAAGGTAATTATTTTTTGCATTTGGCTTAATATTCTTTGGAGCGAAATTGAAAAATACAATGGGAAAAAAACCTCACCCTTAAATTCCATAATCCAAAGGTTATCAATGTTACTATTTTCAATTTTCAAGTACCCTTTCATACTTTTATTTTAACAAAATTTGGATTCAGAATCTATACAGTTTTGCATTGTGGTTTTTGCATTTAATAATAATTTTATTATATTTTTATTAAATAATTTGTGACAAGATTATTTTAATCAATCTGATCACTGAAAGCATTATTTCAATTTATTTAACCAACTGGGTTATTCAGATTGCATTTCCTCTTTCCTTTTGTACCATAAATAGGTTCATATTCTTATACTATATATATATTTATATATATGCATTTTTTATATATATGTAAAATATCAGAGTATATTTCTATAAGTGAAATTCCCTAGTAGGCAATTTTTATAGGTCTTTCTTTCTTTCCTTCTTTCTTTCCTTCTTTCTTTCTTTCTTTCTTTCTTTTTCTTTTTTTCTTTCTCTTGCAATGCAGGAGCACAGTAAAAAGTCAGTTTCTTTTCCACTCTTTGTCTCTTCCCCAGAGACAATCCCATTACCAAGTTCTTGCGTATGTTTTCCGAAGGATGCTGGCATGAAGCTTTATTTTAAAGATGTTTGGTACATTTTTACAAATTTCTTTTTCAGCTCATTTCTTGCCATCAACAGTACCAAGTATGAGGTACTGCTAGGTGCACAATTTAATGGTAATGGTACCTATTGTTTCTGTCTACCACGCATATACACTTTGTTTTTTCCAATTTCTCTGCTGGCACTGCTCAACTGCAGCATTGCAAACCTTGTGTGGCTGGCCGCCACGAAGAGAATGAGGCCAATTCACAAGAAGCAGAACCAAGAAAGAAAAGACAGAGCATCCCAGCAGTATTATTTGAATCCCCAAACCTTGGGTAGTGTTAAGTCATGAAAGCCAACAAATCCACTCTACTTTTCCAAAACTAGTGTAAGCTATGATTTTGTCACTTATAACGGAGAGAAACTTGACTTTTACAATAAAAGATGACTTTTTCATGTGTAACAACTACTTGCTAGCAACGAAAGAGGGAGCCCAGGCATAACCCTCGATGGATGCCAGGGGAAATTTTAGCTAGAGAGAAGATTCCAGGAGGATTATCTCTCCCCCCCACCCACCCATGATAATATATAGGTGCTTAGCTGCGACTTGGGAAATTGAAGCAAAATATGATGCAAACATTATGCTTTGCATCTTGTGCGTTCAGATGTTGGTGTACACTGGAAGACAGAAAAGCTCTAGCAAACACCTTATCTGGTGCAACCTCCAGAGTAAAACTCTTCAGCATTTGGCCGTTCAAGTTAACTCTATCTGACTTGTTATTCTCATGTGAGTTTTCATTTTCTTTTCATTTTAATTTACCTGAATTAGAGAGAGAAGACAGAGCAACTACTTAGCAACATAGGTTTAAATATAATTTAAACAAGCCTGCCTTACACCCAGTGGGGATTATCCATCTTAGAGTTCTAAAGTGGTCCTTTTCGAAATTTGAACTTGGAAGGCCCAGGATGGACCAACATGTCACTCATTCATCTATGGGTGAGGTCTGCAGTGCTCATTCCTGGGCTTTGCTGGGGTAGGCTAGTGGGGAGAATAAACCTAGCTTAACAAAAATGTAACACATACATGCACACTCACACACTCAAGAACATACCCACGTATGCGTACTCATGTACACATGCACACAAACACTCACACATACACATTTGTAAATATGCCAGCCTTGATAAGTCAATAAGCTGCCATTGTGAGAACAGGTGCTCACTGTGGGAGAGGAAGAAAGAACTGGAACCCACCCATATGCTTCCAATGCTTCATTTGAACTTGAGTTTACACTATCAAAGAAGGAAAACAAAAAGTGTGCTAGCATTTTGTCATTTCATGACAATCATGCTTTGTAATAAATCCCCAAGCCATTTGGACTCATTAAAGCTCAGATGCCCATAATCTATTTACTCTATTTAGTTGAGCTATTGAGTGAGATCTAAAAATGCCCCACCTTCCAGCATCTCTGCTTTCTGCCCTCCTGATATGAATTGTAGGAGGAAAGTAAACAGAGGGCTCTGTTAGAATTTCCTTTTTTTTTTCTTTTTTAATAAATGAGCCATAAAATTATCCATTAATCTGTCCTGGCTCCCAGGAGCCAGTTTGCATTGTGGAGGTTTCCTTTTCCTTTTCTGATCCCCATTTTGTTGAAGGATCATTCAAAAGAAAGAAAAAAAAAAACACACAGCAATAAGCCCCAGAGAATAGGCTTAGGAAAGCCAGCCTTTTATTCTTTCTTTCTTCCTTTTTTTTTTTTTTTTTTTTGTGTGTGTGTGTGTGTGTGTGTGAGCAGCCTTTGGCTTGAGCCAAATTCTCATCATTCAGCACCATTCAAAACTTTAAAATTTACTCTGTGCACTGTAGACATCCTTTAAAATATAAAATATTCCTTTCCCCTTCCCAGAGGGCATGGCGTTCTCATCTACTTAAACAAGTACTCCATCTCAGTTTTTTAGCACCATAAAAAGACCCCCTCAGGATCTCCAGGGCAAGAATCCATGAGCACAGAAATGATGAAACACTGGAGGAATTCACTCTGAGTTTGGTATTTCAGGACTCCCTTCGCTTAATTTCTATACAGGGTGTCAGTCTGAAAGTTTTGGCATTTTTCTCGAGGGTATTTCCTTTGAAAGACAGAAGGAGGAAATATCTATCAAGCTCGGAGCTGTCTGAGAGGAGAGCAGGCCTGGGCTGCCCAGCTTTGGGACTCAGCCTTCTTGGGTAGCTGCTGCCTGAGATCAGCCCACTTGCCCACAGTTGCCCCAGGAAGTAGATTTCTCACCTTCAGCAAGACTCCTACACATAAATACAGACCCGGTGCAAGCATCACTGACACACAGCCTAATTTTAGATATAGAGAGTAGTCATCAGTTTTAAGTGTAATAATAAAAGCGATCTTTAATGGGACTGTAACAAAACAGCTCTTTTTGTTTAGTTTGGGGCTGCTGGTCTTTGCTGAACCCCTACTTTACGTCCTTCTACTTCTTCCTTTGTTTTTTGTCCTTTATTTACATTAAGTATAAAACTTCCATAAGCTCTCTTAAGGGATTTCTTTATTTTCCTTTGCTTTTTTTTTTTTTTAAAGCTAAACTATTTGTCTAACCTGGGGAGTCTTGGGGGGAATGAAATAGCCAGTAAAGATTTTTATTTCTAAAGGAGAGTCACCCTGAGGTTAACTTGGAAGCTAAACAGTTTTAAAAGTTCATCTCACAAAAGTAAAAGCTAAATGTTTTAGTGTGGAGTCCCCTGTGTGGAATATAGTTATTTGTCCGAGCAAGATCCTGTTGTTGATCTGTGAGATAGTATCTAAGTTCTTTAAATAAGCTGAGCGTGACTACCCAGGGATCCCTTTCCCTCGCTCATGAATGTTTAGTTATCACCCTAAGTAAATGGAATACATTGGTCTGAATTGATTAATTGTTCCATAAATCTTCTAAGAAAGTAGATGGTCTTCATAATCATTCTCCTATTTCTCGAGAGCTCCTCTAATAACATTGCACTTACGCACATAAAATTTCGGTATGTCTGGACTTGTATTTGACGTGACTCACTCACACCTCGAAAAACCATTTCTCTCATTCAGAGACTACAGAAGTGTGAGTTCTTTGAATCATTGATTTGGTTAGCACAAACATGTTGGATTTCGCTAACATACCTTAAGGCTTTATGAGCCTACCTTATTTTATATGTCCTACAGGCTTTGGCAGTTTTGCACATTTAATTGAAATGCATTGGCTTCCATAAAAAAAGAACTTGCTTAAATCAAAAAGGAATTACTCATAATCTCTCTAATATTAACACTTGGATGTTTGACAGTACCTGCTGCATCCCATGGCATTGCGTTTATGCAGCTCAGATCTGAGGGCTCGTCTGACTTAGTATCTGTTTCAGTCAAGCTGCGTGAAATCTCTTGGCTTTCATGCATATGAGGAGGAAGGTCTGCTGGGGTTCTAGGGGCAGAATGCTGTGTCCAGACTGGAAGCTAAGAGAGAACTGCATTATGCATATTTTCATTGGTGTCTGTGTCACCCACAAAAACCATCCTGGAAAGGGAATGAAGGAAAGACTTGCTCCTGTGACAAGGGAGCCATCTCTGGAAAAGAACCTGCCAAGTCTGCTCCACCTGTCTGCCCAGGCTCCACTGCCTCACGTGGCTTCCTAAGTCACTTAACCCTGACTTACCTCTGGGCTAGCCAACTACCACTGAGATCCTCTGCGAGGCAAATCACATTATCCTTTTCTGAAACAAACGATGCACTTTAGGACTAACACATGCAGGTCCTGGCCTCATTCTCTGGCACAATATTGGAAATAAAACGATTCCTGCTAGGACAAGGTAGCCCACTAGGAGTAGGTGAAAATCTCAGCTAATCCACATTCCCCATGTAGCCATTCTACTAATTCGTTCCTTATTGACCTTCACAGGAGAGACTGGGCTGTTCTTGGACAGGGAGGCGAAGTTGCAAATGTACTCACACTTTACTCACACGTGTAGAGGAAATGTGTTGCCTTCATTTCTCTGCAGGTATATGGAGCTTTGTCACAAGCCCATCCACAGGTTTGCAGAGATGTTCAGTTGAGAAAATACCGTAAATAGAGTACAGGTCTGCAATTTAAACTGTTTCCTGAGGGACCAGGTAAATGTTTAGTTTTTTAAGTTGGTTTTCACTTCCACAGCTCCTTTCAAAGATGAGTCTGGGGGGGGGGGGGAGGCCGTCTACGGAGCAGGGACTGATGACGGCCAGTGGCTGAAATACGCATGATCTGCTCCTGCCTGGCTGACAGCTCCAGCTAATGCCGTGACTCCAAGGTGGGGCTGTGAGTCCCATGCAGTCCCAGAGCAGGGAGTCTGTGCTGAGGGTTTCCGCGGCTGCTTCCCACCACAGCCACTTCATCCGGCAATCTCACCAGTCAGCACCAAGGGCACATGGAAACTTCTGGATGCCTTCTCCATTTCCCTAAAGCCAGAGAAGCCTCCGAGAGCATAGCTCCCTTTGCCAACTGTATGCATTCTGACGAGGCTGTTTCAGGGCAAAGTGGTGGCAGGGACAGATCCAGGTCTTGAAGCTTAAACAATTCTGAGGGCTTTCTTTAAGAAAAAAGTAGGGAAGGAGATAGAGTATCATGAATACAAAATCAGGTACAAAAGTTAAAAAAAGAATTTAAAAGGAATTACAAATTCTAAAACACCAAAAATTTCCACTAATATTATACAAAACAAGAAACATATCATAATATTTTTGTTACATTGCTATCTGACTCACATCTATAAAGTTGTTCTCCATAATTTTATCTATATAATTTTTGATGGTGTCTTCATATGGCAATGGCTTTATGTTATTTTCCATAGAGAGCATAGAAATAATATTCAGTTTTGCAAGTTTTGATCTACTGTGTTTGATTGGAATTTATTTGTAGTATTGATAGTTGAAAAAGTTAAACTCAGCTTCAAAACTTGTTATTGGGAATGTCATATAAGTTTGTAGGATTTTTGTCAAATTTACTTCATGTATGATTTCTAATACTGCAGGGTATTTTAAATTGTCTTGCTCAATAACTAATCTTAAATACTCTTGAATTGATAACACAGATTAACCAGTTTATTTCTGATTTCCATGAAATAGTAGCATATCTGAGCTTTAAATTATTACAAATATCAGTATATTGCATCACACTAGCAAGAAATTTAAATCTTTCTCCAATGTATTTATCCGATTCCTGTATCTTCATTAATCAAATTATTAAACAATCCAAGAGCCTGTTGATTATTTTAATGGGAAATTTGTCTCTTCATCTTATTTGACTTGGAAAAAACATGTGTTATAATTTTCTTCTTGTAATAAGAAGAAATTGATGGGATAGTTTCCATCGAATTCATAGAAATATGTGAAAATAATTTCATTATATAAGTCATTTATCATTATATATGCTGCACTATTGAGCAAATTTTTGCAAGAATTTTTGAGTAGATATCAATGAAAATTGAATGTTCTGTTAGGATTTTACATAAATGGTAATAGAAAATTTTTTTGCAGACTAACTTCTGGTCCTGTAACCTTTTACACATTTTTTCTCCTTTATTACTGCTACTGAGAAACAGAATATGAGAGTTTTCTGGCCCTACACCAGGATATCATAACATTAGTTGAATTAGTTTATGTTTGTATGATAACCGCACCCATTACTATGCTGGGCTTTTAAAAACTTAACTACACAGGAAGTGACTATGAGCTATTAAATATATTCCACTGAACTCACACCTACACTTCTCCAGACTTCCCCTTAGCCAGACACTAACATTGCTTATTGACACTTCAATGTCACCTGATAGGAAGGGAAGTTGTTAATATACCTTACTTTTGTGAATATGTTTCTAGTGACACTTCTAGGTCCTACATTTCAAGATTAATTTTACCATACATTCAGCTCTAGGTGGAATCTGCAATGTAAATCCTTACAGACAGAAGTGTTCCCAGGGGCAGGGGCAGGAGAGCAGTCTGGTCACGGTGCAGGCCTTACAAGGAACACACTGTCTGCAGAGAATATGAAAAGAATAATAAGACTGAATAAAAGAAGATCTGCTTTTTATTATTACCATGAGCCAGCAATTCTGAACAATGTCAGTGATTAAAATATTTCTTCCTTCCAAAAAAATATTTCGTTGGTCTAAGTTCAAAACAATTGCTACAGTAACTATTGAGTTTTAGTGATAAATATGTCGGGTTCAAATTAGCCAATTTTTATTACATGTCTTTTCACAAACATTGTATTTATTCCATATGGAAGTTTATTTGGAGAATCCTCATTTATACAGTCATCCCCCAAAACAGACTCTATTATACGTATTCCTACTAGACCTCTGCACTTAGAGGTTTAATATGCATCTTGAACTCAACATATTCAAATCTGAGCACTGTATCTTCACCCCCAAATCTGCTCTATCCACAGCCTCCCCCATCTCAAGTGATGGTAACTCCACCCTTCTAATGACTCAGGCCCAGGTCGATCATGTTGGCTCTATGTACTAAAATACATCCAAAATCCAATCTCCTCTGACTCTGCCCCTACCACCCCAGTGTCGGCCAACATGATCTCACCTGACTTCTGTAACAGACTGACTATGTCCTGGTCTCCTTGTCCCACCACTGGATCCCCAGAATCAGAAATGAGGGTGATCTTTTTACATCATGCACTGGATCACAACTCGTTTCTGCTTAAAACTTTCCAGTGGTTGCCCATTTCTTTCCAGATGAAAGCAAAAATGTTCACAATGATTTTCAAGCAGGATACAGCTGACTCCTCCTAAAACTTTGCATGAAATAAAGTAAGTTTCACAAATCAGAAAAAATGACACCTAAAACCTTGGTTCCAGTCTATTCTAATAATATATCCTCAGGAGATAATCATAAACCAAATCTCAAATTTGCACATATTCCTCGCAGTATTGTTTATAACAACACTAACAGCCACACAGCTGACATCGATTATGTATTACATGCCATTTTCTAACTGCTTTATCCAAATCAACTAATTTAATCCTCACAAAACTCCACAAGGCAAGTATTATCATTGTACCCATTTTCTACAAAAAAAAGCTGAGGCACTGAGAAGTAAACTGACTAGCCAAGGTCATATCACTAGAAAATGACAAAACAGAGATCTTAATTCAGGCAGTCTCTCTGCAAAGTTCATGTTCTTAACTATTCTGCAAAAAGAGCAAATAAACTAGCAAGCATGTAAATGTTCAACCATATAGGTTTGGTAAACAAAACGAAGCATAACTAATCCCTAAACATTGCATTTTCTAAAGCTACAATGATATGAGAAAATATGTGTCATAATGTTAAAATGAAAAACGCTATTTCATAGAGAATAATCTCCATCTCACTTTAACAAGTGCAAATACGTGCACATGTGTTCACCCATTATATATGTATATATAACAAATAAATATCAGAAAGAAAAGTCCCAAAATGTTGATAAAGATCATTCAATAATGGCCCAGTTACTAGATGATTTTCATTTTCTACACTGTACTTTCTTGTTTTATACATTTTTTTGCTATTATGTATGTATTTTACAACCACAGAAAATGGTTAATCTTTTATTTTAAAATTGCTAAGTAAATAGCTATATAATAAGTTCATATGAAAATAATCATAAAGACAATGGCAATATATAATAAGGATATAATAGAAGTTTCCAACTTTTGCTTCCCAAGGAGGATTTACAATGTTTCCCATGTAAGTCTCAAAGTTTAAAAGATTCCATTTACTTTAAAAGAATGGCTCTGATTATTTTTAACCATTTAAAGAATACTAAGGCCAGGCATGGTGGTTCACACCTGTAATCCTCGCACTTTGGGAGGCCAAGGTGAGAGGATTGCTTGAGCCTAGGAGTATGAGACCAGCCTGGGCAATAGTGAGATCCCTGTCTCTACAAAACAAACAAACAAAAAAACCTTAGCCAGGCATGGTGGCATGTGCCTGTAGTCCCAGCTATGTGGGCGACTGAGGCAGGAGGATTGCTTGAGCCTAGGAGTTTGAGGTTGCAGTGAACTGTGATGACACCACTGTACTCTAGCCCAGGCAACAGAGTGAGATCTTTTCTCAAAAAAAAAAAAAAAAAATACTCAAAGTCATAGAACTGCAAGATTCTTATATCTATGAACAAGGAGAGACAACCAAATTGATTTACTGTAATTCCTGCCAAATCAAAGAAACATGATTAGAAATTGAGTTAAGTCAAACATAATAATACTACAGGCTTTTAAAAATGTTGAAAATGACTTAGATTCTTATTTTCACCTTCACAACCTCTGAAAGTGACTATGATAAACTATTAATTGAAAAAGCAGAATAGAAAATTGTTATTGCACTTGAATTTCTGTATCAGTTTGGAATGCATTGGGTCAGCCATGAGGAAAAGGAAACTCATGAAGCAGAGCTGGGCACTGCATTGCATGCATGTAGGTCCATGTACTACCTCACTTAATCCCCTCTACAACCCTAGTAGTGTCACAGATGGCAAAAGAAGGAACACAGAGGGTAAGAAACATAACCAAAGATACATAGCTATTAAATGGCAGATCCAGGATTCGAACCCAGGCATTGGACTCCAGGGCTTCTCCCTTCTTAAACCCCACTATTCTGTCTACAGAATAGTCCCCCCCGGCCCCCACGTTACCCAGAAAACCATACTTTGTGATCTGGGCCTCTTCAATGGTTCCTGTACACTGGGAATTTGTGGGAAGCTTCAGAAACACAGAAGTCAGCTTGTTTTTTTTTTTTTTTTTAATTTAAAATGGGAGCCATTTGGGAATTTTGCTAATGCAGCACTTTCTCCACCTTTCTGTCTGCAGTAAGTTTGAAATGGCTTCCTCCTCACGGGAAAGAACCCGCAAATGAAACAAGGAGATGCAGTTGCTCTCCTCAGCGAGCCGTTTGAAGGGCAGACGTTCCTGGTCCATCCATTACCACATAAATAATTAAACACCCTGAGCCTGCAGCCCGGGGTGTGCAGTCTGTGGAGGCAATTTGCTTTAAATATTGGTGAGCGTTAACTCGGTCAGTCATTAGCTCCTCCTAGTGGCTTTTTTGGCCTTTAATCAGGAGGCAGCTGAGGTGTTGCTGTCTTTGAGGAACAGAAACCCTGATTGCTGAGTAGCCGGAAGTTCCCTCTGAAGTGAGATCTTTCTTCACCTCTCAAGACACAGGATTTGACCACTCACCTAGAGCTGCCCCAGCTCTGAGAGCAAAACCCAATTTGGTCAACAAAGGACTTTTATATAACCAGGGAGGTGTGCATGTGGCATTTATGATAGGTGGTCAATCAACCCTGTATGTATAATTCTGTCCATCAGTAGAGCCCAACCACAATTATTCTCTCTGCTAAAGATGACTGGAGACAAGGACAATGCAAAAAAGACAAATAATACATTGAGAACTTAAGTTTGGCTTTTAGTTATGCTTTGCACTTGCATGTGAGTGAAGCTGCGGCCACAGTTTAATCTCTTTATAAATAAAGCAAGAGGGCCACACCTGTAGGAAAAAAGAACAGAAAAAGGCTGAGAAGCTGGCCAATTTTCCCACCCTGCCCTCCTACTCAGGTCCTCTGTGGAAACAACTCCACATCATGAATCAACAGATCTCTTTCGGACTGATGCCAGGTTTCACCATTCCCCAGAACTTCAACGGGTAGATGAAAAAGTCCAGTGTTTGAGTCTCAGAGGACATCTTAGCAATGAAAGTAAATAGTAGGGGCTGAGCTGTCAACAGAGTCCCAAGTGTAGAGTAGGCATCATAAATAAACTTGAAAGGACATTTTTCCTTGGATAAACGCAAATTAGAATAATCTGCCTATAAATTAGGATAGTGGCAGATAGGCAAATCCAAATAATATTGAAAAAATACTTCAGGAAATCGCATTCTTTCAGAGTGCAAGTACAATCAAATTGGGAGACATTCCAACTCCCAATCTTGCTACTATAAGAAAGATCACGTAGTTGGATACATGATCCATATTCTACACCATACTGAGTAAATGTACTATTGATTTTCTTATTGATGCCAGTGGGCATTAAAATTCTACCCTTTTTCTTTCACTGGAAGGATAACATTGTTGAAATGGACATATTATTGCAAAGGTTTGGCACATCTGCCCACCCAGCATTACCTGGAACACAAGAACACCCATGTACACATGCATGTATGCAAACCACACACACACACACACACACACACACACACACACACTCTACTCTGAGGCACCTTTAGAGCTTTAAGAATAATTTTGGGGCTTCCTTGGAATACTGGAAGCCCTAGAAAATCAGCAGCTACACAGGAAGATCTTCATAACAAAAGTGGTTGACTAGAAAAAACTAAAACTACACTGACTCTGGAGGCAGAAATAAATCTAAGTAAGTATCTTGGCTCTGCCCTTGAACACTGTTTTCCCTTAAGCAAATCTGATGACATATGTAAACTCCAGTCTAAAAATGTGCCACTAATACCTTATTCACAAATCTGCCTGTGAGAATGGAACGATCCCATATATACTGCTTGACGGTGCCTGGCACAAAGCGAACTCTTCCAAATGCTAAGTTTCCTGCTACCTTCCTCGTCTTAACCAGTTCTTGTTCTGGTGACTCTCCAGAGGGTAAGGAAAAGTGGACACACTCCTGAGAATTTTTAAATCCCTGAATATTCTTTGCTCCTGACAGTCAACCCTGTTGACTTGTTTGGAAGAGCCTGGTGAGATGTGTTTTCCTCCTGTTTTAGAGCATCCTTGAGCTTTATACCCCTCCCAGAATGGGTCAGCCTGACCTACCCCAGCCTGTCTCTAACATTCAGCCTGTGTTTTCTTGAAAGCTGTGACTCTTTCCTAGGTTCTAACTCTATGTGCTTATTCACGCCTCCATTCACTCAGCAAATATTATCATGTACCAATCCTGCACCGATGGTGACTAAGACAGGCTTGGTTCCACCTTCAGGGAGGTCATGTTCTTAAGGAGGAGACAGACAGAACAGAATCAAGCAGGCACATAAATGTTTTAATTACAACTCAGGATATTTGGCCAGTGCTGTGACAGGGGCTCCAGTTGAGAACAGAGGTGTGGGTCTGGGAGTGGTCGCCACACGAAATAGGATGTCCAGGAAGCTTCTCAGAGGAGGGGCCACTTAGGCCAAAGCAAGCTGCATGAAGAGCAGGGACCTCAGGCCAAAGGAACCAGAGTAGCTGCTCAATGGGACATTTTGGGACAGAAACCATTGGCAGGAGGGTGTGTTGTCAGATTCTCTTTTCTATATTCAACTCTACTCTTACAATCCTGAACTACTTCCTGAGGATTTAATTGCATAGGCATTAATAATTTTCTCAGGATAGATTTCAGTGACTTCCTTCTTATTTATTTATTTATCTATCCATTTATTTTAAATTTTCTCTCTGTATGTCAAGAGGTCTATTGAATAAGTTAGATGCGTTTCCTCTTAACTGGAAAAATTAGAGAGGAGTGCTGCCTCCTTGGAATTGTGTTCCACTTTTTGATCTACGCAGGGTTTGTGCAACTTTGTTGGTCTTATCAATGGTCTCATGGGTGGGTGGGGAACATGGGCAAGAGACAAGGGCTTCCTGAGTTTCCAGCCTCACCCCAGGAGGCCCGCATCACAGCTGTGTACACGATGTGTACAAGATGGCCCCCAGGTCCTCCTCACACCCATCCACTAGGGAGTGGGAACTTCCTTTATTCCCTGCAAAGTACAAAATTCTTCCACAGGCAGTCCCTTCCCTAGAGCTGGGCCCCACATTCCACAGAGGTCAGCTTGGGCACAAGAGCTATCTGGCTGCTGGTGGCTGCCTGTTTTTAGCAGGGGTCTTCAGCCAGCTTTTCCTCCTGCAGGGTAGCATGGAGTTTTCCTCCAGCAGATGCTCTGGAAGCCCACAAGTTCTTTTTGGCACATGTTCCACCTTCCTCCTCTCCTCTCACTCCTGTCTCCCTCTCCCCCCATACCCCACACAGATCCTGTGCTGATTGATTAACGTTACCCGGCTTATGTATTGGTGGATCAATCAAAAGACACCTTCCCACACAGAACAGCTCTGTGCTCTCCCCCACCAAGCTGGTGCCTCTGACATTTCCTGCATGCCTGGACTGGGCCTGTGTAGAAGCCTCCAGCCTCCTCCTATCAGTCTGGGCACCCAGGGCCCTGGCAGCAGCTGCTACTCCGAGTCCTGACACTCTGCCACGTCAACACTGGCCAGGCTGATTTTCCTGCATGCTCATCTGCTGAGCCCAAACTCCCCCTGCGGGCTCTCTCTCCCTGTTTGAATGGGCTCCCAGGCAGAAAGGGCTCCCAGAAGCCTTAGCTTCCAGCAGCTCGCTCCTTGCAGCCTTCCAGCTAAAGGATGTGGATGTTGGATCAGCTCAGTGGTCCTTGGTTCAAAAAAGGAATTCAGTTCAATGCGGTCCCCTGCCCCAAACTGCAGATTGTGCCTGCTGGCCTTGGCACTGTCCTTATTTGATTTTTCAGACTATCTTTCTTCATGGGGCTCAAGGACCTGAGGGGATTGATACATGTATTCCATTTGAACTTTGCTGAAGCTTTTTTTTTTTTTTTAAGCCGAATTCTTCTTCTGCTGTCTAGAAAAAAAAAAAAAAAGTCCTTCTCTCACTGCCTTTGCCCACACAGATACACTTTGCCCCTTCCTGCTACTCTGGTTCCAACTTTCAGGTGGCTGTCTACTGAGAACAGGGCCGCTTCTTCCAGCAAACAGCGACTAATTCTTGAGTGTTGAGTAATTAGGAAACACAGAAAATCATAACGAAGTAAATTTAAATTCTTGCATCCTTATCTACGTAGCAAAAGATAACACCTATTCGCTCAGCAGGGTATATATCCTTATAGTTTTCTTCTCTGCATTATATACACAAAGAACAAACACGCATCCATGACCTTTCCTCTTATATACACATAAAAAAGTGCCATCACCTGACATGTCTTATGGTCTTTTCTGATTTCATATTTTATGAATATTAAAGACAGGGTTATTCTTTGATTCCCCCCCACTCCAATTTCACCTCTGGAATGGACAAGCACATCAAAGCATATGTGCTAGGGTATTCATCAACGCCATCATCATATTAGCCCCAAATTAGAGATAATTTAAATTCCCAGCAATGAGGGATTGTTTAAATAAATTGTTCAATAACTATGCAATGTATTACTATGAGAATATTAAAAATAGTGACATAAATATATGCATATTAATATGCAAACATGAGCATGGAGCACTGTTAAGAAGGAAACCACAAATTAGTATGTACAATATGATACATTTAAGCATTTTTATAACTTTTTGAAAGAATAGCCAAAATATTAGTAATGTTTACCTCTGGATGGGTGTTATGTAAGTAATACATGTTTTTAGTTTTTCTGATAAATGTTAGTGTTTTACAATGAACACTTATGCTCGTATGAAAAGTTAACAAGAGAAAATGTACTAGACGTAATTTCTCTATATTAACTTAATTTTTTCTCTATCTCAACTCCCTTATTTTATCCTGGGTTGGTGGGGAGGGAGGAAAGGTGGCTCAGAGATAAGAAGTGTCTGACTCACCAGACACAAGCCTGGACTCGAATCCAGGTCCTCTGTTCAAAGGTGTAAATCCCGGGCTGCCTTCCAGTTGTCATAAATCCAGGATCCTCTTATAGATTACAGGAGTCCGATGTCTGTATGTGCGTGTGTAGCACATATGCACACACTATTTTGCCTTATTATTTTATAAAGGGCAGTTGAGGTTGGCTTATAAAATAGTCAGTTATACTTTTCAGATCACTATGGTCTCCCCTTTGACTTGGAAACCATTTCCTACTCTAACCTCATCTCAGTTTTCTCTATGCTCTTTGTTCTCAAACTGTGGTCTCCAATCCGCAGCATCAGCATCACCTGGGACCTTCCGAGAAATGCAAATTCTCAGGCCTCACCCTAGATCTGTGGAATCAGAAGCTCAGGAGAGGGGCCCCCCTCCACCACCACCTGTGTTGCAACAAGTCCTCTCGGTGATTGGGATGCTCCCTAGGAACATAACCACACCAGCAATAATGGTGTGCAAACCCAGGACGAAACAAAAACAACAGGAAAACTACAGCAGTGATCTTTGTTTCTCATTACTTTCCTTCCTCCAATTGCCTTCCTGCCTCCTCTTCCCCCAAACTAACACAAAAAAATGTCAGGAATGTGCATTCCAGGGTCAGATTCCCTGAGCTTAAATCTCCATTATATCACATATTATCTGCATCACCTTAACTAAATTATTTAGCATCTTTGTGTCCATTTCTCCATCTATAAAATGGGTGAAAATCGTTGTACTTACCTCCTGGCACTGCTGTATGGACTTGAGCCTCTGGCTATGGTAAGTATGTAAAGGTGTGTGTTATCTTTGTTATCCACCCTCCCCCACCTCTGTGCCGCCTTTTGTCTCTGGGTGCCCCACCCCCACTCACACTTACAGGTCCTCTGGTTATTCTCCCAGGTTTTCTAGCTTGGTAAGAATTTTCTTATATTCTACTCTGTATTAATGGTTACTAGTTGTTTGTGTGTCTCCCTCAGAAAACATGTTCAATTTCTATCCCCAATTCCTGCGAATGTGACCTTACTAAAAGTGTTGCCTTTGGAGATATAATCAAATTAGGATGACATTATACTGGATTAGAAAGGCCCTAATCCAAGGGCTGGTGTCATTGTAAAACGAGGGAAATTTAGACAGACCATACGCAGGAAGAAAGCCCCACGTGACGTGGCGGCAGAGACTGGAGTTATGTGGTCACAAGCCAGGGGCAGTCAAGAATCCTCAACAATCACCAGCAGATAGGAAGGGGCAAGGAAGGCTGTTCTCCTACATCTGTCAAGGAGAGCATGGTCTTGCTAACACCATGATTTTGGACTTCCGGATCCCAGAACTGTTAGAGAATAGATTTCTGTCATTTCCAGACACTCAATTTGTGGTAATTTGTCATAGCCCAGCCTTAGGAAACTAATATGTTAATTATTTGATATATGGGTGCTGTTGTCACATATATTAATACCTTACTCATCTGGAAGGCATGCTTTCGGTATTTTCAGTAATGTGGAGAACAGTTGAGAGCCCTAAACTTGAAGCCAAAAGCCCTTGATACAAATCCCAATCCTAATACTTCCTGGCTATGCAAATCTGTATAGGTTATTAAACTCTCTGAACTTAATCTTCTAACATGTAAACTTTGCAGATGAAACACAGAACCACCCAATTAAACATGAATTTCAGATAAACAAGTAATTTTTAGTATAATTATGTCTCATACAAGTATGTCTTTGGGGATATACTTATACTAAAACATAAATATTCACTTATTTATGTGAAATTCAACATTAACTAGAAATCCTACACATTTATTTGCTAAATCTGGAAATCCCTCACATGAAAATATAGTTAACAATATCTGATTTACACTCTTATTGCACAAATTAAAGGGAGAATTGTATGTGAAAACTCCTGTTACTTTTTAAATGCTCCATAAATGTATATAATAATAAATCAGTAGAGAAGATCTTTGAGAGACTCAAGTAGATAACATAAGATATTTCATAGGGCAGCTCTCAGGCCATCACTCAGATACTACTTATATTCAGTTTTCATAAGCTTGATTTATTGGGTTTAATTAGAAGAAGGAGGTTGCAGGTAGCTTAGAGATAAGACTCTAGGTAGCATCAATATATATATATATATATTTACACATAAACATAAAAACATATTTATATATCATATACCTATGATATATATATACTTATAAACACATATAATACATTACATATATTGATTTATTTATTTGACAGTAAAGTATATAAGCAACAATTATAAAAAGCAGACACAAATTACTCTGAAAAAGCCAGTTTGGGGTCAGTTAGTATAGGGGGAAAAGCCTTATGCAGTAAGAACTCCCGAGTACATTATGATTTCATCAGTCATAGTGCAGTGATTAATGGCAATAATTAAAACTCTGTGTCATCCAATAAAAGTTCACTTGAGTTTGTTTTGCTCTCTTTGTAATAACAGGGCTATGTGCAGCATTTCAGAAATATTTCTCATGAAAACGTAAATAGACTCAGGCACTAAAAGAGTAATCTTCACTCATCTAGAGATTTCATTCCTCAGTAGGTAAAATATTAGCATATTTTAAGAGTGGTCTTTTAGAGATATAAGGCCTTAATCTGAACATTTAGTATGATGGTGGAGATTTTTAGTATGTCAGACCCTTGGGAGATCCTCAACTGATACCTAAAGGATGTCTACTTATTTTGCTTCCACAAATAGCTGTTCTGCAAAAAGTGTTTTTAGATTACTAATTTGAAGTCAAAATAAAATTATTGATTAATTAATTAACAAATTTTTAGTGAAAAAAAGATAAAACAATATAAGGCAAAGAAGAATATTCTCTTGAATGTAAATCTAATAGAATCATAGTGTTTCCATCTCTAAATGCCAGAGTCCAGTTCCAAATATGATACCAATTTTCATGAATCTAATATTTGCAGACCCCTCAGTAGTCACTAACCACTCAATGCAAATGAAATGGAAAATATGATCTCTCAACTCAAAAGCTTAGAAGAACAGAAAATGGGCATCCATGAGGCCATATTGAATCACAAACTATTAGCTCCATAATAATGGAATTTTATACGCTAAGTCTGCATTTTCCAAACTTATTTTACAGGTGAAATCTCTTTTTATTCCAATAAATCCCTACTAATGTTTAGTGGAACACAGTTTGGGAAACACTAGCACACAGGATGCCCACCACTATTGCCTAACCACTGCCCAACTTTTCAGCATCATCTCTCTTTTTTCACCACAAATACACTAATTTATTTTAGTAAGAATCTCATTGTGTGACCCCATAATCAGTCAATTTTACATGTCAGCTACAAATATTAAATGATTATCTTTTTAAAATAAATCAATAGTGACTGTGAATAATCTTGCCCTCTCTGTCCTTACCCCACAATTCAAGGATTTTTTGTGTGTTTTTTTTTTAATTTCAAAATATTAAAGGGGTACAAATGTTTTTGTTACATGGATAGCTTTTGTAATGCTTGAGTTAGGGCTATAAGTGTGCCCATCACCCGAACAGTGTTCATTGTACCTGTTAGGTAGGTCTTTACCCCTCCCCCCTGCTTGATTTCCAGTGACTTTCACTTCCCTCTGTGCACATGTGTGCCACTAGGTTAGTTCCAATTTATTAGAGATTACATGTGGTGTTTGTTTTTCCATTCTTGAGAACTTCACTTAGAATAATGATCTCCAATTCCATCCAAATTGCTACAAAGACATTAATTCATCCTTTTTATGGCTGAGTAGTACTCCATGGTATACATATACCACATTTTGTTAATCCACTCATGAATTGATGGGCACCTGGTTGATTCCACATCTTTGAAATTGTGAATTATGCTGCAATAAACATTTGAGTGCAGGTGTCTTTTTGATAAAATGACTTTCAGCCTCATCTCTTATCTCTGCTATCCAAATACCCTAAACCTGAGTCATGCTGGAATAGTGACTATTGAGTTTTCTGAAGCAACAGCTCTTTGAAGGGGGGTGTGCATAACCCAAGAATTACATAATAATTTATTGGGGTGTTGAAAAAAATCAGACTTCCTATTCCTATTTATTTTGTCTTAAAAATAAAGTATTTTGTTTTTCTGAAAGAGGTGTGCAATGAAAAGTAGAGGGCCCATTGCTCTGAGGATCAAAGGTGCTTTTGTTCTTGATTTTCTGGTCCTTCTAAAGTCTCTCCCTCCTCTTCCACTGTTCCCAGTACAGGGCAGAGTCAGTGGATGTCACCTTTGTTTCTGTTGCCTTTTTAATTTATATGTGTAAGTCTATTCTACCAGACCCAAGTTCCTTAAAAGATCATTGTATCCGCTTGAGCTATTACAGTATCAGGTATTCACTAAAGATTTGCTGAATAAATGAACAAGTGGGCAAATGAGTGCACAAGCTTGGATGGTTAGTCTGAATCCACACAAAGGCAACCTGAAATAGCAAACCACCTTTCTGCCACTTTATATCCCTCTGCCAAATTCATATCTTACCCAGCCAAATATTCTTCCTTTATTTTTATTTTTTTAAATTTTAAAGTATCATGGGCATACAAATGTTTTTGGTTACATGAATTGCTTTTGTAATGCTCTAGTCAGGGTTAAATGTGTGCCTGTCCTTGCATTTGTGTGTTTGTCAGAGAGGACAACTAGGCAATTCTCCCTGTATAATGATCTCTGTCTGATCTCAACGCTCAGATATATGAGGATGCAGAAGATAATCACAGCTAGAAATTATAAGCTATAAGAACATGTAAAAATTGTAATTCTTTTTTGAGGAAAAGGTAATTAACTGACAGATGCCTTGGCCTAATTATAACACTCTGTCAATTACTTGGCCCCATTTATCAAGATCTCCAACTTCTCCAGATCATTTTGCTGCTCAAATTAGTATGTGCAAGGATATTTTTTTCCACTCCCTTCATTAAACTAATGTGCTTCTCCCTTTGGAAGTTCAGAAATGATAGTATAGTCTGGTTCTGCTGCATAACCCCCTCTCTGGGCACTTTCCCAGGTAAGGAAAGCACTTGAGACATCGCTCAAGATTATCCATATCTGTATAGCTCTGGATGATGTACTTTAATATTAAAAATATTCCATAAATATTATATCTAATTGTTCCAAATAAAGACTGAAGAAAAAGAAAGGTCAATAGGGGAGATTTGTGTTAGAGAAAAGACTTGCTATCAGCAAGACCTAATGAAGTATTATTAAATAATAAAAACACCACTCACATTGGTTTAGGTCTTGCAGAATAAGATAAACAAGTCCAGAACTGTTTATCTTTAAACTTGCCCATGGAAAAAAGTAAATGAGTTTTCAAGGTCCTTTCAAACTCTTCAGAAACAAGAACACTGGCTATGCATGAAGACTACCAAGGTCATGGAGGAGGTATAATGGTGATTTGTACATTTGTTTGCATTTTATATTATGCTATGGAATAAAAAGAGGAGGACTAGTTGTGTCTTGAATTATGACTTAGAAAAAGCATCAAACTGTGGGTTGGTGAAATCACACCTAGAATACCACAGTCAAGTTGGGGCATCACAGCCCCAGAAAGAAGGCAGTAGGTAAATTGGATGGAATTCAGAGACAAGCAAAGTGAATGATAAACGCATTGGAAGACATGACTTACGTGGCAAGATTAATGCACCAGACTATATATCTATAAGTGTAGCTTGCCAAAGTGATGACTAAGGTGATAACATGATAATACTTGAAAAGCATGAACAACCAAGGAGCAGGAAGAGGACTGGGCTTCAAGGTGCTCTTCACTTACAGATGAATAATGAAGGCTTTTGACAGCAAGTGAGGAAGGGTTACTGAGTATTAGGAAACAATCGTGCTCACAAAGAACCTAATTACACTGACTGGGCTGTTCTTTTAAAACCAATATTACATGACTGTTCCTAAATTATGTGATGTGCTAGAGGAAGAAGGAAAGAAAGAGCGCCCCTGGGGTATGAGTGGAGGGTAAACCCACAAAGACTATACCTCCCCAAAGACCACAGAGTCTTGGAGGGAACCTGCCCAGCAAAGCAGAGGTGACCAAGATCACTTCTGTAACTATGAGGCCGATGCCAAATCTTCCATAAACTGCTAGGAATTGAGTACATAAAAACGTTTGACATTTTTATATAACCCTTTCTTGAAGGTATATAAAAACAGTCAACATAAACATTTCTGGAAATATAAGGGACTGAAGTGTCGTAATTCATAATTCTTTTGAAGGCTGCTTGTCCTGTGAAAATGTGTTTAAATCTCTAGTCTTCAGTTTCTTCTTTTATAAAATAAATCATTAGGATGAGATGATCTGCAATTTCTGATTTAATTAGAAAAGACTACAACATAATGTTTCTAAGTCATTAACCTTTTAATAAGTACTAACTTTTAAAAATGTATTATAACCACATATTTTTTTTTCTCTGTTTCTGTCTTCCAGATATCCTTATAACCCGGTAGTCAGTAAATTTTCTTGTAAAGGTCTAGAAAGTAAATATTTTAGGGTGAGCATGCCATATGATTTCTATAACTACTCAACTCTGTTGTTATAGTGGGAAATCGACCATAGACAATACATAAAAAAATAGGTGTGGCTACACTCCAATAAAAATTTATTTATGTACACAAATGTGAATCTTATATAATTTTCAAGCATTGTAAAAATTGCTCTTCTTTTGATATTTTCCCCAACCATTTAAAAATGTAAAACATATATTTAGTTCAAGAGTGGTACAAAGACAAGCAGTGAGCTAACCTAATCAAATTTATGAGTCATGTTTTCCATTTTATTTCTGATCACATTACTTACTACAGGACTAAGCAACTTTTGACTCCAAATTTGACGTATTAAAACCTCTCAATGAAAGGAAGCTAGGGAGAAAAAGTCCTTCAGCCCCAACAAACTGACAGGAATTTATGAAAAGCAATAGTGATGACCCTGGTGATGGAAAGAAGAGTGTGTCATTCTTACATGGGATTACCCAGGGCTTTCCTAAATTATCACCCACTTTTACTTCACCAAAATAATCAGGTAGATTTCCCAAAAAGAAAGAACAAGGCAAATAACAAATGCAAATGTATTCTATGCCTCTCTACTTTTCAGTTTTCCCTAAAAGGAAAAAAAAAAGTCTTCCTTCTGTGCTGTAGGAGAGAAATAGGAAATATAAATTCTCCTGTGGCCACCTAGGCCTTCTTTTCAGAGTCAGGTCAGCATCCTTTCTGTAGGTTACACAATCAGCTGACAGGCATGGGGTATTTCCTTTTACTGTGGTGTCAATAGGATGCAGATGAAATGTTATTCAAATACAAGAATTAAAGCAAATGAGGGCAAAATCACAATTAGGATTAATTAGGTATTTCTATAAATCAGAATGTCCATCAAAATGGCCAATCTGAGCACTGTGAAAATAAGCCTTCATATTAAAGCAACCTCCAGAGAGGAAATGGTCATCTCCAAGAGGTTATTGTCTTTCAACCAATGCCTCCAACTCAGGTGGGGCCTCCTCAGTGCTGCAGCCTAAAGGCTTATCTTATCTTGTCTAGGAGAGAACAGGATGGTTTTGCTTTCTGGTACTGTCAATTTGCTTGAGTAAAAAGGCACACAAATGAATACATGTATGTCTTTGCAGCTACATAGAAATTATTTGCCCTTTCGGCTTTATACAGTTTAGTAAAAATGAGTTGGGACTTCACAACTGTGACTTTCCCCCAGATTTATAGGAACAGTTTTGTTTATCAATGTCTTTTAATAGGTCTACATCATCAAAGCTGGCAGTGCTTAATAAAGTCAATAAATAACTACATTATAATGTTCAATATTTATTTGGCAAAAAGGTAACAAATTCACTTTTTGTGGGAGAGTATTTCAGAACACACACATAAAGGAAAAACAGGAAAAAAATGTACCTACATTTGAACAGTTATAAGGCCAGTTGGATGACTAACATTTTCTAAATCACATGAAGCAATAAGAATTTGTAATAAAAGAATATTGTCTCTGCAAAATGAGTTACAGATTTTGATCACTGCCACTACCTTAACTCCATGTTCCATACCACTATAGATAGCATGTCGTCAAGTGAGAAAATACTGTATTGTTGATTCTAAAGAAAATGCATACTAATATCAATAAATTTACATACATTATAAAGTTAAATCTAATTAGTTTCCAGATCTCTAGGAAAATAAAAATGGAAAATACATAAATTGGAGGACACACTAAAGTTTAAGAACAAATGAGATTGGTTCAAAGTATGACATGAAAACAGGGACAGATGATCAAGAAAGCAGGGATGAGGAAAAGGCAGAATGAAATACAATTGAACAATGTGAATCTTAGGGTCTTCTGCTCCACTTCTAGATAATCAGAGCCAGGCCTTGTAAAAGTTATTATGAAAACGAAATTTAGTTTAATGTTTAAAATCATGTACTCAGGAGCCTGAATTCAAGCCCAAGCTCTGCTACTCACCAGCTGTGTGTCCTTGGGCAAGTTCATTAACCTCTCTGTGCCTTAGTTTTTCAACCGTAAATGGGAATATCACCTACTTCATAAGGTTTTAATGATGATTCATTGAGCTAATATTTGTAAAGTGCCTAGAACAGTGCCTGATGGAGAGTAAAAGCTAAATGTTTTGGTAGTGAAATAAGAGTTTGCATTTCTTGATACTTTATCACCTCTTTTCTGTTTATACTAGTCAAGTCCTCCAGGTGATCACAGCAGTCCTTTATGCCCACCTTGAATCCCTCCAAAGGTGAGTCCAGATCCCACCTCATTCCATCATCTCATTCAGCAACTCATTCCCTTTAGTCTGTTCAAATCTTGCTTTTCCTGCATCACATTCTTTCAGCTTGCTAAATCTGATAAGCATCTAATAATGGCCAACATTTTTGGAGTGCAAACTATGTCCTGGATACAATGGCAAGTTCTTTCCATATATCAACTCATTTAATTTAATTTAAACCTGTGAGATAAGGACTCTTCACCATCTTATGGCTGAGGAAAGTGACGCTCAAAAATGTGCATAAATTGCACAAGATCACACAACCAGAAAATACAGACTTCAGGGCTGAATATAGACCAAAAGACCAGGGCTGTCCCCTCTGCCACAGTGTAGGGCCGTGTTCCCTCCACTGCAGACACAATCAGGGGGCCAATGTGGAAACGCTCTCTGTTCTGGGTACACATAAGCATTTTAACAAAGGCCTCTGCAGACAACACCTACACTTGGAATTTCCATTTCTAACAAACTAATGGAGAAGTGTTGGGGAGTTGCAGACACTGCTCAAATCATCCCCTCTCATGTGGCTTCACACATCATTTCCTCTGAAAAAGCTTATAGACTTTTATAAGAACTAGGATAAATTTGTCACAGGCAGGAGCCACAAACGGTGTTCTTGTTTCTTCCTTAATGGAAACAAGACCTCTTCCAAGGCTAAGTCACGTAAGTACTGTGGCTCCATTGCTCAGCACGGAGCTATACACTCAGTGGAAGTGGGAGGGTGAGCAGGCGACAGTCTTCTAATAAGAAAAAGTATTAAGGACGTGAAAGATGGGGAGTGGCCTCATTCCTCTCTCCCTCAACCCCATCACCATTTTCATCTCTGACATCTAGGTAAAGAAACATGGATCTATTATATCGTTTCCTCCCAGGTGATAGACATATACCTCTATATGCATGGCTTTTTTAAAAATCACAGTTAACTATGCATTTCTCCATTGAATATCTTCCTGATAACTGTTAGCTTCATCAGATAGAAATAAAACCAGTACTTTTTTCTGGAGCACTCTGCAGTATTTGATCACCCTTCACAAGGAGAAAATATAAATGCCATGTTTTGAGGTAGGGAAGAAGCTAGCTGTGGCAGGGAAGAGGGGCTCGAGTTAGCAAAGACGGAAGAGTGAATATGTTTAGGAAGTCTAGTGGATGACTGAGTCAACACTCCTCATTTGTGATCGTTTTTTCTAATCTGCATTTTCAGATTTTGAAGTGTCGGTTTCTTAAGTCTTCTCAGTGTCACTGTACGCTGTGAAATCTTACAGCTCATAGATTCAGTTTCAATTCAGAAACAATTTCTCAGCCATGAGCTTTCTGATAGGTAAAGTTAAAAAACAAAATTAAGGAAATGTGTATTCCTCTCCTCCTCCCTGACGGGGACACTGCCCTGCAGAGGCCACTCAGCACAAGTCACCATACACATAGGAGCCCAACCGGCCCAGGTTTGTTTCTTTTTTTAATTCTTATTTCAGCATATTGTGGGGGTACAAAAGTTTAATACATTACTCATTCATTTGCTTGTAATTCATCATCATGTGTTTAATTTTAAAATTAATTCCCCAGCTAATTTTAAGATTTATGGCTGACTCTTCGTCTCAAAAGCTGACTATATTATGAAAAACACTCAAGTGGAAAATAATTAATCTGGTGTTTTAAACTGTCTTCATATTGAGTTTGGATGGGTGTATTAGCCCTGGGCCTAGAACATTCCCTTATAATGCAAATGTGGTGCCACATTATCACTTGGCCCCATATTCTTCTTTTTGGTTAGGAGAAATCTTTCCTTTGTTCCAGGTACACAGTGAACCTCCATGTACAGCTTAAGCATATGCCTCATATGTTACCTGCCCAGCCCCACCAGTATATCTGCCCCACATGTGAAGGCAATAGGGCCCTTCTCCTGCAGCATGAGAAAGGTGCATGAAGGCCATTGCCCTGGGTCAGGTATCGGGATGGTACTAGCTACGGGAGACCAGCACACACCATGGACACCAGTCTTGCTGTGCCTCCTTTCCTTTCTATGAGTAAAGCATTGTTTCAACCTGTGCTTGTGTGGTGAGTCCTCCTTGGCAATTCCAAACCCATAGGTGACGCAGTGGGCCAAGGTCTGTGGGTTCCTACTTCTGCAGGTTGGAATTGTCGAGCCCTTTGGATTCCTTCTAGTAGTGGGAATCCTCACTTTGGATTGGTAGCTGCATCTTGCTGCTGAAAAGTATTTTAGCAAATAAGCAAGTAGTCTTGAGCCTCCATTTAAATCCCTTGAAAGAAATCATGGAAAACCATACGCAGGGTTAAAAAAACTTTTCCATTGTTAATATAAATATATCAATTTGACTCCTATATATTATCACTTAGTCTAAATGTTCTTTCAGTTGCTTGTTATATGGGTCTCTCTAACTGCCCCTCACCTCCCTTATAAGAACAACTTAATTTTGTATAATTCATGATTTGACATAACCTGGTTTATTATTTTACTTCTGTCATTTTCATCCCGTTGGCTGAGAGATCAAGTACAATATTTTTTAAACTCACCAGGTGATCGTTAATTTTATGTGTCTACTTGACTAACTAGGCCACAGGGTGCCCAGATATTTGGTTAAACATTATTCTAGGTGTGTCTGTGAGGGTGTTTCTGGGTAACACTAACATTAAAATCAATAGACTGAGTAAAGTAGATTGCCCTCCCCAATGTGGTGGGCTTCATCCAATTTGTTGAATGCCTGCTCAGAACAAAACCTGGAGAAGGGAAAAATTTTCTCTTTCTAACTGTTTTTGGGGCTAGCACATCAGTCTTCTCCTACACCGGGACTGAAACATACACTATTAGCTCTCCTGGTTCTCAGGTGTTTGGACTCAGACTGAAACTGCCCCACCAGCTTTCCTTCAGGTTACATATGGCAGACTGTGGAGTATCTCAGCTTCCACAATCAGATAAGCCAAATTCCTTAAAATAAATCTCTCTCTCTCTCTCTCTCTCTCTCTCTCTCTCTCGGTGTTGTTTTGTTTTTCTGGAGAACACTAATACATTTTAGTTAACAGTTTGAGAAATACTAATCATAATAGTATCTAAATCATTGGGTTTTTGAAAAAATTAAATAAGAAGATAAACCAAAAGAGCTTACCTGTATCATCAGTGCTCAAGACGCATGCAATGTTATCATTCAATAACTCTAGAAATTCATCTGAAAACCCTCACAGCAAATTCAAATTATTTAGAGTGTTCGTGTCATCAATCAATTTCAGTCCTCCTTTCAGGATGTTGCGTCCTAAAATGTCCTGATAACCCTCTCAAGTTATCAGTTCACAGATGCTCTAAGGAAATCACAGCCCAATGACATCATTGAATGAGGTTGGGGTATATTTCTTTCCTGTATCTAATGCGATTCATTGTTTCCTTTGAGAATCACATGGAGGGTTCAATGAAGAGAACAGGTCAAAAGGGAGTTTCCTGAGAGCTCACCACTCAGTTTCCCCTTGCGGGTCCTGGTAAGGTTTCAGGCTGCTGCATTCTGAGTTTTATACCAAAACATCCAAACCTGCACATGACACCTAAATAATATTAATACTTATCACGTTGAGTCTTTGCCAGGATGAGGGCAGGAGGAGAGGGGATATACTGGGGATGAGAGGACAGATGGCATTTTCTTCTACCTGCATATAGGGAAGTACAAGGCCAGAAGATTTCATGAAGCAAAGGGAAATATGAGTTCTAACAATAGTTACTGTGAGTTTTTCCAGTTGCCATCTTTTTAAAGATACCTTTACAATATATTTCAAGAAAACCTCCACATAGGTCATTGAAATATTTTTTCTGGTTCATATATATTTCCTTTACAATTTGAAAAGATACAGGTATTCACTCTTTCTTTTTTATGCCACATAAATATGTAAATCATTTACTTACCTTCTGCCCCCCTCACCCCACCCCCTTCCCCTGGGAGCCACACCGCTGTTGTTTATCAACTCCCAGTTGGCCTCTCAGGCTGATTATCAGAAGGGGACTCAGTCAACTTTTCTGAGGCCTTTCGGATATTTGAAGATCAGAAACCTCACATATAAAGTGAGAGAACCATTTCTTTGATGCCTTTCCAGGTCATTCTACACAGCCACCACTATGTGTGAACAATGAAAATGGGAGAAGGGGGAAAAATTATTAGGCCAGATATATGCTCTGGCCCCTCATGCTGTGCTTTTTACTATGGAAATATTTCAAAAGCCTTTAGGCATATGTATTAAAAAAGCAAAAAGTGTCCATAGCATCACTATATAGATTATAATGTTACCCAAACAATGAGTAACAGTGAACACATCCAAAGTTCCCTGACTATTCAACATAAAGCAAGATTTTTTTCAGTTTAACAAAACCAAAATTCAGACTAACAAGGTATCTTGCTTATATTTACTAAGTGCTCAATGCAAATGTGGGGATTAACTGGATATCATTTTAAGTCATTTAAACAACCAAGTATCAGCAACCAAAGAAGTAATATAATCCATCTGGCCAAAAATATAGTTCCATTATTATGGCTAAAAATTAAACCATTTAATTCCATGGGATGTTAAATTGATGAAGAGATATGGATTACCTAAGGACAGAATATATTTTCCTGTGTTTTATTCCCATCTTACTTTTGCCTCATCATTAAATATTTTGATAAACATAACAATATAAGTGGTTAAACTTAAGTTTGGAAACAACTAAGGAACAAAATTTTATTAAAGTACCATACCAATATTTTAACATTATGAATAAAAGCAGGTTTTATTTTTCCCTCCTAAACATACGATTGGATAAAAAGTGAAAATTTAACTCAACTGAGATTTAGAGGCTCTGCAGCTTTAAATAAACACGTGACTCTTCTTTTTTCTTTCAGAATATTATGAGGCTATAAATATTTTGGTTGTATAAATTGGTTTTGTACAGTTTGAGTCAAAGTTATAAGTGTGCCCATCACCCAGATAGTATGCATTGTACCTGTTAGGTGTGAATTTACCTGTTCCCTCCGCTCCCCTTCCACCTTCTTGATTTTTGTTGGGTTTTACTTTTAACCAAATTCATTACTTGCTTTTTAAACCACATACGATGAATATATTTAAATAATTTTAAGAATATAGGAAACAGGAGTGATTTATATAAAAATGATTAGAAAGAAATGAGACTGACTTTTCTTATGTGTTCAATAAAGTTACTCTGAAAGCAATTAAGAAAAACATTTTTTAAAATATACTTAACATCCACCAGATACATGTATATCAGGGTTCCATTTTCAGCCTCCAGCCAAAAATTGCCCTATGGTCCTTGGAAATTAACTTAAACTCTCTAAGTTCCAGTTTCCTCATCTATAAAATAAGGATAATAATAGAGTGTCTACCCCATAGTTTGGGAATATTTAAAGAGATAATAGATATGGAAAGTTTGGCACAGTGTCTGACATATTGTAAATATGTGGTACCTTCTAGCTGCTATCATTATTAATGTCATTATCATTATCTCTTCCAAAATTTATGGGGCTTGTTAAAAAGTTAATATTTTTACTCGATAGCAGCAACTTCTGATATTACTTTTAAATAATATGATGGTAATTTATGATGGTAAGCATCATAAATTTGGACAGTCTATTTCTACAATCATCAAGCAATCTTGAGTGCCACTCGTATATGCAGATAAAAGTATTTTGAAGAGAGAAAATCCATCTGTAACATGGGGAAGACACATGATGAGATGTGTTATTAATAATAATTTTATATCAAATTAGGAAAAGTTGTTACATTGTATACATTCATAGTGGTGAGTTAGTATGGTGTAAGCAGGCACTGCAAATAGTTTTGTGTTCAGCATCTTGGATTTTCTTTTTCTGTTTATGAAGAAGGAAAGACGGACAAAAAGAATAAATGGCACAACTGACATGTTACTGATGACCACATGTTAAGCACTCAAGAACAGCCTGCAAGAGGCCTTTGAATCCCTCCTCAGATGTGCTGGTTTAGAAATCCTTAGGGATTAGCTGCTCATTGCCAACTAAGCCTGGGAAATGTCTTGAGGGTTACATTTGGTACCAGTTCTTGTTAATAGATGTTAAAATTACTTCTCTAGAAAATTAGATAAAAATCCTGAGCAAACCAAAATCCAATTTTAAGAACAGCTTTCAAGTTTGAGAGGTTTTCTATCCGTTTCATGAAAGCACGAGAAGCAAGAAACCTTAATTGCAAAGTGCGTTTAAATATAAAGACTCCATGGAGCATTCAATACTTCCTTATGTGAATTTTCAGTAGGAAAAAAAAAAAACAGGTCTTTCATGAAAAACAATCTCAAACTACTCCCTTCCACTCAGAATTCATAATTATGCTTAATCTGCTGCTCCTCTTGGCTCGCTTACAGGTCTTGTTGGCAGGTAGTGAATACAAAATCATTTTAATGGGGGGTCCCCTGGGAATGAAGCAAAAGTTTGAGCATTTGCTGTTTCACAATGGAGTAGGGCCAGCTGTTAGGAGCCCTGGGCTTCGGGGTCACAGCTCCCCAGAAGCAGCCCCGTGCATCGACGGCTGCAGGTCGGCAACCTGGGAAGGAAGAAGCAGGGGCCAGGCAAAGAGTGGCCCTGGTGTGAGAGTGGGAAACTGAGAGCTCCAAAGCCACACAGCTCACCGACAACAAAGCCAGACAGGAAAGCCCTGGTGAGACAGGGTGATGCCCAGCATGGGCTGTGCTCTCTGTCTGCTTTCCTTTGGCACAGGGCTGCCCCAAGGCAAGTGCTAATGAGAGTGAGATGCTTGGAGATGGGAGATGCTGGGGTCCATCAAAGGGCCCATTCAGAGCTGCCCTGTCCCCACCACCCACTCAGGAGCTGCCAGACTGGCTTAAATTACTGTCTTCTCCACATTCCTAAAGGTACGGTTACTTACAGATCCACCGGGCAGCCTGGGAGTACAGGAAAAAGCATTTCTCATTGTGTGTGTGTGTATGTTAGATACTGAAATTTCGTTGTGTGTATTTTGTTTATGTCTAATGTGTACTTTAATGTATATTTAAAGTAGATTTGAAGGGAAAGTAATGCTACCAATTCCGAAGAAAGCTCTTTGTTTTTATCACAATCATTCACTCATTCCTTCATTCACTCGTTTACTTAAACAAACTTTCTTGAGTGTTTAGGGTAATTAGATTATAAATCACCTGTGCCCTTTTTTTTTTTAAAAAAAAAAAATAAAGCTGTTAGCAAAGAGAAATTTCCTTCACTGTGGTTTAAAAAGACACTCATTTTCAAGCTGTCAGCATTTTGCAGAAGCATTCCGTATTTTTTCTTTGTTTTGGAAAAAAAAATTCAAACAAAATGAACAAAATCTTATTTTTCATTCCTGATTTCTGTACTACCTTAAACCTATACATAACATACATGTGTGTATATAGTGTGTATGTAAGTGTATATGTGTATATGCATGTATATACATATACACACACATTTACTCATTGACAAAGTTATTTATTAAACACCTACTATGTACTGGACTTTGGACTAAATGCTGTGTATGGAAAGAGGAGCTGGACGTAGTCCAGACTTCCTAAAACTCTCCCTGAAAATGGGAAGATGTACGTGTCAACAAGTACTGGAAGCTGTTAAAGGCTCCAAGAGTAGTGTGTATTAATGACTACAGTAGCAACCCCCCAAAGTGACCTTTTGCACCAGGAAGGAGTCTTAGATAGAAAAAGATGCTTAACTTGGATCCCACTGTTACACTTTAATTTCAATCAATAACAACGTGATTTCTGAATTTCTCTCCAGCATCTCTATTTTATTTTGAATGGGCCCTGCAATAAAGCCATAACTGGGAGGAAGACTCACAGAGTATTCGAGGGGCAATGACTACACTTCGAGTGAGGGCCATAGAACTCTGCACTGTTCAGATGGAGAGGCCAGAGAGCATGAACTCCAATATGTGTAATTTATACATGGAAAACTTGAGGCCCTCGCACTGAGAGGAAAGGATCATTTGCTTGAGATTAGAATGTCTAGGATCATTTGCTTGTGTCCTTAGGCACCTTCAGATTCTGTAGAGACCCATATAGTTCAATATTCAATTAAAAAGCAAAGAAGAAAACCCCAGATCATGAGAACTTGTTTTAAATCATCCCTGGGAAACCAAGCAGGACACAGAGCACAATTTAAACATTTGTTCATTACAGAGAACATTTATTAAATATTTTTAGGACCTAGGATTTTTGTAATAAGAGTTGATCAGAGGATGTACAACACACACACACACACACACACACACACACACACACACACACACATTTCTCAACTAACACTAAGGGCAGTGAAATCTACTACCGTACCATCTCTGGTGCTGGTTGTTTAGCTGATACCTGTGTCTCTGCAGCCCTGGAAGTTTGTTTATCCCTTTATTCAACAAACATTTATTGGACATCTCTTTTGTGGCAGGTACTGTGCCTGCAGCCCTCGAGGAGTTCACAGTTAAATAAGAGAGCAAAAAATTATTCGTGTTAGACAAATTGTAATACGGAATAGTAAAAATAACAATACAAGTATGAACAATGCCTAGCAATTTTACTTATAATGGTAAAGCCATTGTATACAGTAAGAATCCAAGAGTCTGCTCTAATATAAATAAATCAATAAAGAAAATGGAAAGCCAACAGAATAGGAGAGACTAGCTTTGGACGAGAGGAAGAAAGAGGTAGCAGACAAGTACTCATTGACCAAGCAGCAAGGGCAGGAGACCTTGCTAAATCGGGCTGGGCTGGATTCATATGTTTCTACATTTGCTTAGGACCAGTTTAGAGAGTACAGGATGATCTTCATTGGCTTCATTCTTCTGCTCCAACTGTTTCAGTGATTCTACTTCAACAAGGTCCGAGTGGAGTTCTTTTAATGTGGGGTCTTGGAAACTGTTATAGCTTGGTTTGTTTGACCCCTCCAAATCTCATGTTGAATTTGACCCCCAATGTTTGAGGTGGGGTTTAATTGGAAGTATTTGGGTCCTGGGGGTGGCTCCCTCATGAATAGATTAATGCCCTTACTCTCTTAGTTCCCGTGAGAGCTGGCTGTTAAGAAGAGCCTGTCACATTCCTAATCTCTCCTGCTCCCGTTCTCGCCACGTGACCTCTGCACACACCAGCTTCCATTTGCCTTCTGCCCGAGTGGGAGCAGCTTGTGCTCTCGCCAGAAGCAGATACAGTGCCATGTTTCTTGTACAGCTTACAGAACCATGACCCAAATAAACCTCTTTCTTTATAAATCCCCCAGCCTCAGGTATTCCTTTATAGCAATACAAATGCACCAAGACAGAAAACAAGGAAATTTTGAGTAGACTCCAAACACTAGGTCCAGGCTTTACACAGGTTTCTAAAAGGCCTGTATTGGAAGTGGAGGTGCTATCATCTAATCACTGATAGGGCTGCACTAGGAAGTGCTAAGCTCTCCATTCCATGATCTATTAGTGAATAAGACTCAGGCTGCATCGTGCTTTTTCTTTCCTGAACTGTATCCTCTTTGAGGCTCACAGCTATTCTTAGTAGACTAAGACTAATCTCTCTCATTAATGCTCCTAGAAGACTGCTGCCTGTAGCAGCCCCTGGACATTTCCTCCATATTTCCTAAACACAGCTTCTGCAGTCTGAGACAGTCTTTATTGCCTTCCACCTCCCTCCAGTGCTGCCATGATCCCCTGATGATCTTTTTCTGTCTCCCCCACATCCCTGCACTCTAACATTGCTGCATCACAAACACTTCCCTCTCGATGGTCAGTAGAACGACAGCTCGTCTATAATCTGTTGCTCTTTGCTTTGAGTCCACTAAAGAATCATTGCTGAAATGCTTTTCTCTCAACTGCTAGTGGGACTACCCATCCTGAGATCTAGGACTGGACCTCTCTTTGTCTCTCCTTTGTAATACTATCTTTTTTCTTTGCCTGCCTGTCTCTTACCTTTTGGTCTTCTTTTTTCTACCAGTCCCGGTGGAACTCAAAGCTTCTGTAACAATGACTGAAATGTAGGATATTATATATATATACAAAATCATTTGCTTGTAACAATACTGCTGCAAACCTCTTTGTCTTTCTGACCTCATCTAACATCATTCTCTCTTTGGAATCACACTCATTCGAGCCACACTGGCTTTCTTGCTGATCCTTAAACTTGGCCAGACATCCCTGCATTTGGCTCACTGCTTGTTCTCTTCCCTCTCTCAACCCCTGCTCTCTGCATAGCTGCCTACTGCTTGCCATTAGAAGCTTAGCTGAGTAAATCTAAAAGATGCTCTCCCTGCAGGGCTGGGGCAGGAAGTGTAAAAGATGAGCCTGGAAAACCTTGTGGTGCCAGAAAGTCAGGAAGTGCTCAGTCAATAATAGGGATGTGCCCAAAGGACACAGGAGCCAGCACGAAGGAGCACCCACTGGCCAAATCTGTGACATTCAGATCATCAAAATAAATAATAATAGTAAACAATTACAAGCCACTGAATAAAATAAAAATCCGACAGTTCATGATGATAAATCAATAATCAAAAAGGGAAAGCCAACTCTTAAATGTAGAAGGAATGATGAGATAAAAATTAACATTTGGAAACTACCATAATAATACTTGATTCAGGCAAGGATCATAGGAACTATGATTGTAGAACTGGTGGGTGAAAGTTTAAGAAGTAACAGGATATTTACAAAGCATCTCCTCACAAGATACTTACTTAATTACAAGGGAAAAATAGTAATTTTACAGCAGAGAAACATGGCAGACACTACCTTAACCAAGGGATCAAAATTAATATCATTATTAATGGGACAAATCGACATCTTGTGCCTCCTGACAGGATGCCCCAAATTGCTTCCACGGTGTTCCTGCCAAAAGGGCAGCATCTCAGTGTACACATGAGAAAACAAAGACATTCCATAGAAGGAGTGGCTTGTACTCTTCAAAAATATCACTGTCTCGAAACACAGGAAAGACAAGGAACTCTTCTGAATTAAAGGAGACTGAAGAGACATGACAGATCTTCCAGGGTTTTCTTTTGCTGAAAAAGGCATCATTTGGACAAGTAGTCAAAGTTGAATAAGATCTGTAGATTAGGTAACAATATGACATCAGTGCTGGTATCCCGATTTTGGTAATTGTGGGGTTGCTATGTGAGAGAATGTCCTTTCTTCCAGAAAATGCAAATTTAAGTATTTATAGGAAACGGGGCATCATGTCTGCAGTTTACTCTAAAATGGTACAGGAAAAAGAAAACAAACCCATATATGTTTGTGTGCGGGGTGGGGGGCACAAGGAGAGAGGGGAAAGAGAGAGAGAAACAAAGCAAATGTGGCAAAATTTCACACTGGGAAGTCTGGGTTCTAGTCTAGAAACTTTTCTATTAAGCCTGAAAAGTTATGAAAATTAAAAGTTAGTAGAAAAAGAAGAAATGAAGACTTTATCACCAGCCGCTCAATCATTTTTCGTATTCTCCTGTTTCAGTTCTCTGCATTCCACTTGCCAGTACTTGATATGATTCCTGGCTTTTGTATGATTAGTTTAGCTGTGTATTTCTTGCTGTCCCCACTAGAATGTAAGCTCTCTGAGGACAAGGGACTTGTATGTCATACCTTTGATATAAACTATAACTAAAACATTCTATTTCTGACCCAAGGTTTCCTTCATTTAGTATTGCCATCCAGAGCTAAGCCAACCTGATGTCTTAGGTGGAAGAATTTGAGGTCCTTCTAAATGGGTTCTCTACTTTTGTTTTTACTCTGGTGTGAATTTACTTACCAAATAGCAGCAATAGTCATCACTTAGAAATGTAAATCAGATTCATTTTGGTAAAAATCCAATGGCTTCCCTTCACACTTAGAATAAAATTCAAAGTCTTTGTAATGGCCTCTGAGGCCCCTGGCCACCTCTCAGATTTTTTTTCTGTTATTCTTACTTTCTCTGACTCAGCATCACTTATATTGCTGTTTCCTTCGCCTCAAATACTTTTTTCCCCTACAAACTCCCCCATTGACTCATGTCCCTGCTCAAATATCCCTTCCAACATCCTCCCTGATCTATTTAAGTAGCCTTCCCCTCCCTACAGAACTAGTTCTTATCCCTTAATCTGAATCCACTGAAAGTAAATTGTCTCTTTACCTCTAAATACTTTCTCTCTCACTATTATCTGAAATGTTTTTTAATATGTATTTTATGCCTGTTTGTCTCTCCTATAAAAGGAAAGTGTGGTCAGGGTGGGGATTTAGTTGAAATGTGGAGTACTTTATCCCCAGCCTAGGCATATAGTAGGTGATCAATTAGTTAATTTGTGTTAAGTGAATCAACATTTAATGCTTACTATAGATGGTAACTATAATAATAGCTGAACACATAATGTCTTCTTTAGTAAAGAAATACTTCTATTTTTGAAGATATGACCCAGACTCATTGATTAATAGGCTATAAATTTATTAATGGTAATCACAACTGTTCTAAGAGACCTGCTCCAGTCCTGTAGTCACAGGGTCATATAGTTCTCTCAAGCTAAGTTGTCAGGCTTTGAAAGGCCTATTGATAGCACATGTCTACAGCTTGTTTGGTCAGGACTTCTTCCCGGGACCATCCACCCTGCCCTCAGGCCAAGAACTGGCCACTTGTGGCCCTCAGAATTCCATGTTTTCCACTAATACTCCAGCATCTCTCAGAACGTTCTTGGCATTCCGTGAGAGGTTTATTATTTTGCCTCCATGGTTTGTGGCTGTCAGAGATAGTTCCTGTGGAAAGCATCGCAGTAATATAACTTCCCTAGAAAACCACAGATTATTTTCTCTATGGCCTTTCTCAATTCCTCTTTCAGAAACTTTTCCCACAATGATGGGAGTAGGACAAAACATCTGTGCTTAATATTCAGAGCCATGGCTTATATTCACACTGCTGCAATCCTAGTGGGGGGAAAATATAAACCAGTAGTGCCTGAAATCCCTTAACTCCTTCCTGCCCTATTACTTCATTTTATGTGCAAATATATATCAAGGACTTACACCCTGGTTCTGCTAATGACCAGGCAAATATATAATTACCTAAGGAGTCAGGACGGCCTAGTGGAAAGAGGAGAATTTTAGAGTCATGCAGATTTGGTTCCTAACCCTAGTTTTAATACTGTGTCTGACTAACACATGACCTTGGATAAGTGACTTAATCTCAGTAGCCTTTCGATTTTTCAGAGGCTTTAACTTCAGCCTCAGAAGGATTTGGGGAGGATTATAAGAAGAAACAGATGTGTGCCACCCAGCATGGAGTCTGACACTTAGTCAATGCCCATTGATTAGAACGTGCCCATTGCATCAGCCTGGCACATAGAAAGAACTCAGTAAATGTTTGCACAATGAATGCCTGCAAAATGTGAACTTCATGTGCCTTCCCCTTGCCACCAGTTCCAGACCCATTCCATCACTAACATTTTCACAAAAATAGTAGCAATAATTTATCAGTGTGAATTATTTAAAGCCACATCACATCTACTCACCTTCGTTACCAGAAAGGTTTCATCAAGTAAGTATGGAATTTTTCACAGAAATAAAACAAACAAACAAAAAATAAAGAGAAAGCAATACAACATTTTTTCTATTAGAAAGTGTCTCACTTCAGTTGGAAAGACAAATGTTCTAGCAGGTGGCTTATCCAGGAAGGGGGGAAAAATAAAGAACTTATGTGCAATTAAATTAAAATGAGATTTTCAATTAACACAATGACTTCCATGAGAGTTGTATTTAACTCACTCTAGTTTTGACCCCAGGGCCACATGAAGCATATATAAAATCTTACTTATTGATGTTTTTATTGTTACAATTAATATTTATAATTTAATTCTAAAAATGTGGATTAATTGAATAGAAGTCAATAGGTTTCATTTTTCTATTTATGTTTACCTTTAAATTACACTTGAAGTTTTCATTCTGTTTTTGTAATAAAACACTGTGACCTCAAGGAAAATTTGTTTTTTTTATGTGTCAATGTGTTAATATTAATATACAAAGCTGGGACCATCTCTCACAGTCAATTATTTTACTCTGAGTTGTTTGATAATTTGTGTAAACTGAACTAATATGGCAGGTCATTATACCAACTAACTGGGGCGATTACTCTTCCCCATCCCATTGTTTATGGCAGAGGCTTTTGGATATTCATTACCCTGGGTACACAGCTGGACTACGTTTCCTAGCCTTCATTGACTTAGGTATTGCTATTGACCAAACTCTAGCCAGTGGAAATTGAGCAGAAATGAAATATATCACTTTCAGGTATGGTCCATTGAAACCTCCCACTAACCCTGTCCATGTTTACCTCCTTCTGACTGAAAGAATGGGGACAACCTCACAGTAGTGTTAGAAGCTACATGTTGAGGATGGCTGCGCGTCTCTAAACCTGACTTCATGGAGGCTAAGAACAATTCTCACCAACCCATGTATCTGCCTTGTTAGGTGGGCAAGAGATAAACTTCTATTGTTTATCACTTGTATTGAGTCATAATACTTTGGGGGTCAATTTATTATGGAAAGTACTGTACTCTATCAATGCACTGCAAAGAAGCAGTCTTTCTTCCTCAACCATCCGCTACAGAAACGAAAGAATTGTAAAATTAGCAAACGTCAAAAGGGATACTCAACATGCACATAATCCTTAAATTATCTTTATCTGAGATTTCCTTATCATTATAACATCTTCAGGCCAAATATTGGAATTTTCCATCAGCATTTGTTTTCTCACATGTCATAGTATCTTAGTATATCCTGCACTGATCATGACTTTAGCTAATACTGAGATAAATATTTATGTTCATTTTCACATTTTTATTATCACTGCTGAAAGAGTTACTACTTTAAACATTTTGCATCCAATCCACATTTTAAGAATCTTCATAGTCTTCCTTCACTTTATATGAGAATTACTTAAGGCAGGGCCAAAGTCTCTTCTCGATGAGCTTCCAGTACACAGTAGAATGCTTGGCACATGGGCAATCAGTACATATCAAGTTCCTTGCAATTAGAGAACCATGGTCATGGGAAATACATTTCAGTGTTCACTCAAAGTTTCTATACTTTTAGTCAATCAATGCCATCTATTGTGTATAAAATGTTTACAGAGCAATCATGTGGACTGTTTAAAGAATAAATGGGATAAAAGGAAAAGAAACAAAAGAAATGTCCTCTGCTCATAATAAAAAGAAGTACAACACAAGATTGGTACTGATTTGGAGGATGTCACCCAAGCAAAGGGCAAGTGACAAGCTGGGGAAGTCTCCAGACTCCTCTGGTTTGGGGCCCAGGGCGTTTGAACACGTTGCTAGTTCTGCTGCTGTTCTTAAAGGCTATTTTAAGACTCAGCAGCCTATAAGTCCTTTTTTTTTTTTTTTTAAGAAGCTTTCCTAAGCCTTTTTGTAACACAAAGAAAAAGCTGTTTCTTCAAAAATAGAGAGTTGCTGAAATCAGAAGCTTTTGATTTAACAGAAAACTCCAAACTCATCGATTTTAATCAACGCTAAATTGGGAGATTTCAGGATCTTAGGTTCTGTACATTTTTTAACATCTAGTGTTTTAGGGAATATTTAATTAAATCTGCTAACCTGAAAAAAAAATAATGAAAAGTCAAGAATAAAATACAGAGAAATGTCTCAAGGCTTACACAGAAGATTCTTTTATTCATTGCAAAAGCTGCAGGTTCACAGGACTATAATCCAAGAAAAATTAGTTCATTCATCTTTAACCGTATGCATAGATGTGCCTCTCATATTTTTGCCCTGGCCTACACTAATTCATAACTGTCAATCAACTTTTAAAACCTTGATTATGTCTGGTGGTCTTGGTGAGGTTAGCTGGCCACATTATAAAATCCTCCTAAAAATCATTATATTTCCTTTAATGTCAATGTGCACCACCTAAATGGAATCTTCATTCCAAATTCATACTCCCTGACTCACTATAAGCCAATGTGAAGGGTTTGGGGTTTTGTAATTATTATGAAAGTAATATGCATTTATAATACATTAAAGATTTTAGAAAAAAGAAACAATTTTAGTTAGTAAACGGATTTAAATTTGTTTTTAAGTTTTCTTAATCTTTTGGAAGTTGTAGCAATCTGTGTTTTTTATCTAGTATAACAGCAAAATTATCTGCTAACTTTTAAAACTCCTGAAATACTCTGGATTTTGTATACAAGCTCAACTTTGACTATAAACGACCTACAAATCTACTCCAACTGTTCAAGTTAGTGACCACATGTGGGTATCACCATATTCTCAGTCTGCTTTTGAAAGCCAAAAATGATCACGCATGATCTTTTATATGTAAATATATTGTTTTTATTTTTATTTGATGAGTTGTTAATACTATTTATTGAATAAATAATATATTGCACAATTTAAAAAGTTGAAATGTGTTTTAAAAGTTGTAAAAGAAAACTATTCCCTCTTATCTCTTTTTCTATACTTTTCTACTTCACTACATATCTCAGCAAAGAAAGAACTTCCATGACATAAAGTGCAGGTGTTTAAAATGTTTTATTGCTAGGAAAGGATGATTTTCAGATTGCTGATAAGATATACATTACTAAAACACGCTTACTATGATAATAAAGATATGGCTTCATATGTCAGTCCAGAGCAAAAGGAACCAAAGACATGAATACCCCACAAGAGAAAAAGAAAATTCAAATCATTTTCTAATAATGGCAATAAGATTTTTCTCTGGCCACTGAGTATGATCTCAATGTAAGTGTCACTTTATCAAAACTTCCAGAGCAATCATTGAGTTATAGCAGTGGTCCAAGGTTACCACTGCCTATAAGCCCAACATCATCTGCACGTGCATCACAGTCCCTATGAGAAATGCAGAGTCCATGAGTCAGATTCCCAGTTCCTACACTATTTGATGTCATATTGAAAATATATAAAACTATAGGTGCAAAGGCAGACTTATTTTTCTTCAGAACAGTTGGAACAGCCAAATACATGACACAAACCAGTGTCATGGTGCCATAATAGTAACATGACTAGAAGCTTCTCTTACACTAAAGCCAGAAGAGGAATGATTAATCAGAGGTGTGTCTTAATGTGAGGGCTTTTTCAGATGACCTCCCAATGGACTGTGAATTATTAAAGAATAAACCTTCACCAGTTTCCTAATGAGCCAGGGTCAGGTATCAACAGGATTAAGGGTATAAGGGCAGAGAACAATAGAAGCTACAACAGCAATATACTATCAAACCAGATTCCTTGAGTAAAACAATGAGGATGCAGGTGTAGGTCGCTACTAACTATTCACGTATAACAATTTTTTTTCTCTCTTCCTACATCCATTCTAGAAAAACATTTCCCCTCATAGGACTAGATCTCTTAATCCATGCATATGCACGAGATTTTGCTCTATAACTTGGAAATGAGAGAGAAGGATCTGGTGGTTGGGACATTAGGAGAGGGGTGAAGAGGTTCAGATACCATCTCTCCTTGTGTCTGGCTAAACCATTCTGACCAGCTACTCAAGAGAATAGTAGAGGCCAATGTTGACAGCATTATTCAAAGGGATTTTATGTGGAGCTGAGCATAAGGTGAGCTTCTGCAGGGGCCTTTCACCAGAGTGTTGAAGAGCAAAAACTCTTTCAATCCTACACACATCCTGTGATATCTGAGTACCTAGAGTTTGGGAGACTTTGGGGGAACATTGGAATTCCCAGGACCCTGGCAGAGGAGAGAATTTCCTAAGGAGTGTGGGTAGGGGATGACCACATGGGAGGCTAAGCTGTAGAAAGCACTAAGGCCAGGTCTGTAACTCTTTGGGATTCACGTGAAGCTCTCATTTAAGGGCAGCTAAAAATAGTAGGGGAGGCTTTGCATTTGGGGTGGGCTGGAAGTACCACTATTAGGAAGACCAACCTATCGAGTCAGTAGGTGTTTGCACTGAAAGGTGGCACATAAAGGTGACTGTGAACTTCCACTAAAAAATTTGAATTTAAATAATATCAGATTATACTTAGCCCACTTTGATCACAGAGATGTGAAAAATCACTAGAAATATATTAAATAATTCTTAGGCATGCAACCCTTGTTTATACTGCAATTATTGGTTTTACCTTAGATATAGGTATCTATATATTCATAAGTAGTGTCAATATATAAACATTTATGTAATATATAATACCATATTTTGTTTACACATAAGTATCTTATTTAATTTTTGTTTAGGACTTTATTATAGTTTTTAACATTAGACATAAGTATCTAATGAAGGAAAGTATAAGTGAGAGATGAGATGTTTAGCCAAAGGGTATATTACTTTCCTATTGTTGCTGAAAAAAATTACTACACACAACAAAAATGTCTTATCTTACAGTTCTGGAGGTCAGAAGTCTAAACTGAGTCGGTAGTGACATGTTCTTTTTCAAGGCTCCAGTTGTCTTTCCCAATTTCTGAAAGCTGCCCATATTCCTTGGCTTGTGGCCCCCTCCAGCCACAGGGTCACTCCAACCTCTACTACTACTACTATCTTCACATCTCCTTCTCTTCCTTTGCCTGTGGTCACCCTGCCTTCTCTGCCAAGGACCTTCCAGCTTTCCTTTATAGGGACTCTTGTGAGTATATTTCACCCAACTGAATGATCCAATATAATCTCCCCATCTGAAGATCCCTTACGTAATCACATCTGTAAAATTCATTTTGCCACGTCATATAAGGTATTCACAGGTTCTGGGATTAGGGCATGGACATCTCAGGGTGGGAGGTGGCGGGACATTACTCAGCCTCCCCCAAGCAGATCAAAGAAAAAGAAGAAGAAACACTAGTGGAGCTCAGAGCAATAGGATCGGGCTCAGATGCAGGTCCGATCAGTCCAGCAGGCTTGACTTGACTCTGGGAACAAACATATCAAGCTGTTTTGGCCTTACACCATTAATTACCTCCAGCTCTGACTGCACACTTACCAAGCAATCTTCTGTGGACATGGCTACCCATGAGATTTCCCTACACATCTGGGACACACTTGACAGCTGCAGTTCTCACTGTGAATTACCTACCACTTTTGGCAGCTGGCTGTCCACCAGAGCTCTCCTAGCTTGAGAATTATTGGTAAGAATAACACTATTCATAGTCACGCACTAAACATACCTCCCTTAGCCAGGCTCTGTACTCAGCACGTATGTATCTTTGTTTATTTAATTTTCCCAATAACCTTAAATATATTTTAATTTTACCAGAATTTTTCTTTTAAAATTCAATTCAAATATGATCCAAACATTACCCCAGGTGATAGACATGAGTCCATTTCAAGCCAGGTCACTTTATGGTCCTTATGGAGATTTCTCCATCTGGTTACATGTGCTTGGTTCACAAAAGTAGATGACTCTTATAAAATTGAAGGTTGAAGGAAATGTCACTTTACTAATTAAGAAAGAAGAGTTCCAGTGTGGGAAGTGACTTGAGCAGGCTAGTAACTCTGGTAATTTTAAAACTTAAGATCCCTATTCTTCTTCCTGGTTTTATCTTGTTGCTTTCTGATCTGATCTAAGTTTAGAGAGAGCCAGTATCTTCTTTTGTTAGCAACACCAAAGTTTCTTCTAGCCTGAGCATCAACTTGCTTGTTAGCCTGTTTGTTAGATGGAAATTTTACTATTTCATTTTCATACACTGGCTTGTACCATAGAATAAAGTCATGAAAGGCTCACACAAACTCTCAAAGTTGATATTGGAGACTGCAGAAAGTGAGCAAGTTGAGAAAGAAAAAAAAATTAAGAAAGATGTGGCATGAAATTTACCTAAGAAATAAGGCTAAGTGAAGACATGATAATAACGTTTTAAAAGTTTGATTACATTTAATTACATCCCCCCCGCCCCGCCCCGTTAAGGTTCACAGTGATGTTACAAGAGAACTCTCAACAGAAAAAGCTCTGAGCAAACTGGATTTGAATTTTTCCTCAACCTTTTATATATTCTGCAAGAAAGGTGTACTGAAGTGTTTGTTTTATTTAATATTGACAAATATTACCTTGGAAGACACAATTATGTAAGGGAAGAGATATGGACTTTGGAGGAAAACAGCACTTCACCTTGTCCTGCCTCTTAAGGACCACATAGTTTAAGATAAACTATTCTATTCATAAAAAAGTGGGCCTAATCCAATCTGGCTTGTGTCCTTACAAGAGGAGGAAATCTGGACACACAAGAGACTCTAGGGATATGTATGACCAGAGCAAAGGCCATGTAAGGACACAGCGGGACAGCAAGCCAAGGAGAGAGACTTCAGAGGAAACCAACCTTGCTGGCACCTTGATCTTGAACTCCCAGCCTCCAGAATTATGAGACAATACATTTCTGTTGTATAAACCACACATTCTGTGGTATTTTGTTATGGCAGCCCTAGCAGACTAATAGACTCTTCTGCTACACATAAACTTCTACACATTATTTTTAGGGGGTTTGGGGTCTCCTGAAAATCACATTATTCTTGGGCCTCTAGATTAAGAACTCTTACTCGTATGATTATTTGTTTTCATTATTTGATATTAACCTTATTTGACTTGAGGTTGCACATGATTTCTTGAACAGCTCTTTGTAAATTCTAGCAAAGGAGGCCTGTAGTTTATAAAAACCTGTTTGAAAAACACATTCCTGTTGTTCTTTCTTTATGCAGCAGTAGGAAGGCAGTGCCTGAAGCTGCCTAACCAGCCAGGTCAGACCAATCAACCCGGGAACCCATGGGTGACCTACAGATATCTCAGCCAAACCTCCCTAATGCTTGGGGTTCTTTCTGGAGTCCTCCATCTTCTTAGCTTGTACTTTCGAAGGATCTTGTCCTTTAGTTTGTTTGGCAAAGCAAACTCTCCTTCCCCCATTCTGCCACCCTGTAGGCTTTTAATTAACTCCTTATCCTTATCCTATAAAAAAGCTGGCAGTCTTTTAGGTCTGCCAATAGCCAGCAACGAAATCTACCTGATTCTTCAGCTAGCTTTCCTGCATCCTGATTTTACTTTCTCTTTAGCTAACTTTTTTCATGTGTTTACCAGGGTTTGTTGTTTATTGTTTGTTTTATAAACTTCCTTGAAAAGAACATGGTGCTCAAAAACCTACTGTAACTCCAGGGGTTCCCCTTTGCCTGCGGTAATTTAAATATATTTTATTTATGCTCAGTGGTTGCCACCCACGTGGTACTTTTCTCTTTTCTTTACTTCCCAGCTCTCCCTCTTCCTTTTTGATCAATGATACTCAGTGTTTCCTTAACTATTCTCTATGCCTCAGTGTTACATCGCCAGCTTTGATTGGAGCTCTTTTGATGTAGATTTTTATACTGTAATCTATCCTGGGTTTATTGTATGTTCTCATCATAATCTGGGAAGAAGTCTCTACGCAGTGCTTTACAGTAGCCGCCATTATTGCTGATTTTTTTTTAACTCACAAATGAAGTGCTAGAGGAGACATCTCTGTTCTGAAGAGCCTAATCTGAGAGAAGTTGGCAAATATTTTTACTATACAATATTTCAATTTAAGCTTCCACAAACTTCCATCTCTCTCAGACTTGGGTGAGGAGAACTCAGCCTCATCTCTATGCTCAGATATCCAAGATGAGGGGGAATAAAACTTGCTGATTGGAAATATGTGTTCTGGAAGCAAACTGTGTGGCTCAAATCCTAGCTCCCTGGTGCTTACTAGCTATGTGACCTCTCTCCTGCATTGCTCTTCAAGCAGTTTCCACTTAAAAACTCTGCACCTCAGTTTCCTCATCTGTATAACTCAGGTAATATTTGTGTCTATATGAGAAAGTTGTTATAAGCATTATTAATATAATATAAAAATCAGAAGCTACCTTGGCCAGGAATATGTGCTATGTAAGAATTTGCTATGACCAAATCTTATGTGTATTTTTGCTTATATAGAAGAGTCTTTATAACATCTCTATAATTCAAAACTGGTATCCTTGCCATGCAATCCTTGTTATTGGAAAGATGATATTAGCTAAAGTTGTTCAAATGGTTCTACATATTCCTGTATCCAGTGAGGTCCCAGGTAAAACTATTTTACCCTAAACTATGCACTGTCATGACTTACGTGAAAACGTTTCAGTGTATTTGAAGGAGACTGTTATAGGACATTTAAATTACATTAAAGTTATACAAATCTAAGAAATTACCTTCATATTTAACAATTTTGCAAAGACTAATGTCAAGGCTCAATTGTCTGTTGGTGCAAATCAGTTTGGGCCTTCTTACGTGTTCTTGTGCAATTTAAGGTTTTCTTGCGCAATTTAAGATGTCTAATCAATAGGTTTATAGATCTCTGAGGGGGGATTATATTCACCAAGCAACATTTTGAAAAGGTGACAAGAAAGGGTAGTAAACTTAAAATAACATGGTTTCCAAGCTGCATTAATTAGGTGACTGTGAGCAATGCATCTCTCCTCCTGTGGATGCATTCCTCCTATAGTGGTAATTTCTGTTTTTTGATAAAAGTAACAAGACTGGTTTTTCAGTATTTACAAACATTTTCAAGATAGCTCAAAGAAAAGAACTGAATTAGGCCTTCCAAAACAGTGAAACGAATACTTAAAATGAATGTGAGGATTTCTGAACTCAAAGTGAACTCATCATCTAACTATTTATAAGGATCTTTAAGACTAGGTCAGGTTTCACAATTGAAATATAAGCCTCAAATATTCCCACTAAATTATTAAACTTTTATATTTTTTGTCCTTTAAACTGTATTCATGATCCCATTTTTACAAGTGAAAAGAAAAATATGGTTTTTAGGGGACTTATATATTTATTTATTTGTTATATAGTGTGAGTACCCTGTGCTATGGTTTGAGTGCGTCCCCCAAAGTTCAAGTGTTGGAAACTTAATCCCCAAGGCAATGGTGTTGAGAGGCAGGACTTTTAAGAGGTGAGCAGGTCATGAGGGGGCCGCCTTCATTAATGGATTAATGTTGTCATTGTGGGAGTGGGTTTGTCATAACAGAGAATTTGGGCCCATCTTGTGTGCTGGGCTCTCTTGCCCTTCTGTCTTCTGCCGTGGCATGATGCAGCAAGGAGGAAGCTTTTGCAAGATGCCAGCCCCTTGACTTTGGGATTCTTAATCTTGAAAGCTGTAAGAAATAGATTACCCAGCCTCATGTATTCTGTTGTAGCAGCATAAGAGGGACTCAGATACCTTTTCTGAACAATTTTGTCATTGACAAGAGCAATGGTTTTGGCATTGTTGTGTAGCCTTGCAAGGAAGGATGACATAGAATCATGGTCAAGTTTGGATGTATTTCGTAGTAAGACAGATTGGGTTTGGATGCCACCCCTACCTGCTAATATAGCCTTAGGCTAGTTATTCAACCTGCCTAAAACTCAGTTTCTTCATCTGCAAAATGAAAATTAAAAAAATACCTTTCTCATTGTATTATTATAATGATACAATGAATGATACAGAAAAACATCCATACAGCACCAATGACATACGGCAAGCACTTGGTAAAGAGCAGTCTCCATTCAGACTGGGAGAGCCAATCAGCCTCCAGCCCTCTAGTATCTAATAAGTATCTCCTCAAGAATCTATTCCAGAAGTTTTTATTCAGATTTTATTTTTGATTACAGGTTTACCAGCTTTAGCAAAATATGAAGTTCTATGTAGAAACAGTGTAAGTTCATTTTATGAATCAGGTTGACACCTTGAATAAAGTTATCAACTGAGAGCGTTGCCAGTTGGAGATGGTTGATATACTTTCTAAACTGATTCCAGTGCAATTTTGTATGGCGACTTGAGTGATGGAGATGTGGTCTAGCGCTGAGTGAAAGCAAAGGACTATGAGAGCCCTTCTGTATAAGTACCCTCGTTTGTCTAGCCACATGCTAGGTGCACTGAAATATTCAAAAGAAGATGACTGCCTTTCTCCAAAAGCTTTCAAATAAGGCTAAAATAAAAACCTGAAATACGAGAAATAATTGCAATGTGATATGAGTGTATATAATCATAAAAAGAATGTTCTATAAGAAAGATGGGGAGGAAAAAACATTATGAGGGGTTCCATTACTATAATAGAATTAAATCATTATGAACTACATTGTCTTAGAAGGCTTGTGGGAGAGGGCCTGTCACTGTGAATATTGATAGTGAGTGGAAACATACTGGAAGCTAAAAAAGAAGACATGACTGTCATCAGAAAGGAGCATGGAAGGAGGGCAGGTAACAAGGTAGATAGCCTGAAGGGACCACAGCATTTGTTTGGAGGGAAGCTAGGCACAGACAAAAGCTCAGACATTAAGGAAGCAGGCAGCAGAGATTTAAGGCAAAGCCTGTGGAAACACATTCCCCAGGTTCATTGAGCTACTGGCCCTTCGGCTTATATCCATGTCACTTAAACCTCACCATGCCTCAGAGTTAACATATAAAACAGGGAGAATTTGTTATGAGAATGAAATAAGATGATGCAGATGAACCACTTAGCACAGAGCATGGAACACAGCAACCGTCTTACTCAGCCAAGCTGCTACAGCAAAATGCCACAGACTTTGTGGCTAAAACAAAAGAAATGTACTTCTTTCAGTTCTGGAGGCTGGGAGTCCATGATCAGATGGGGGCTCTCTGTCTGGCTTGCAGACTGCCGCCTTCTCAAAGCATGTTCATATGGCAGAGAGAGAGCTCTGAGGTCTTCTCCTTGTAAGGACAGGAATCCCATCATGGGTACTCCATCTCCATGACCTTATCTCAATCTAATTTCCTATCAAAGGCCCCACCTCCTAATACCATCACATTGGGGGTTAGAGCTTCAACATACGAATTTGGAGCAAGGGCACAAACATTCAGTACATAATAGCACCCAATAATATTGAATACTACTATATATTGAGTAGCAATTGCAATACATTTTAAAAGTGAGGGAACTGAGGCTAAGGGATGTATAGCAGTTGCCAAGATAACACAGCTGCTAAATATTGGATTTTGAATATGACCTAAGATCTGCCTAATTCTATAACCCATTTTTTCTCATTATACTATCCAGCTTAAGTCCATCAGGTTAAGTAAACAGAATCTGGTTTAGGGAGAATTTTGTAGCATCAACATGGTCCCAAGCTAGACCAGTGGACTAGTGGTACCAGAATCAGCTGGGAACCCATTAGAAATGCAAATTTTTGGCCACACCCAGACCTACTGAATCTGAAACTCTGGGGTTAGGATCAGCAATCTGTGATTTAACAAGCCTGTTAAGTTTGCAAACCACTGCTCTAAACTAAATACTATGGTTTTGAAAAGATCAAGAAGTTAATAGGACAGAGGATGTTTATAAATCTCTTCCTGATAAATTAAATAGAATAAGGTAGGTACAAAAGAATTGTGCCAGTGACCATCAACTTTAGCCTATGAGGTTTCAAGGTCATACCACCAATCAACCAAACTGATGAACACAGCCACTAAACAAGCATATCATACTAGCTAGAATTTATAGGACAAAGTTGCAGTATCACAAAGATCACCCAAAGAATACATTGAATAAAAATGGACATATACTCATTAAGAAAAGAAAGTTGAGAGCTTTGCACTGACTCTCATGACTGTTATTTGTACCCATCTACCATGCCGTCCCAGCTACTGCCATTCTCTGCTTTTGCTGCACGCTTGGTAGTATTTAACAATATTTTACATCAATTGCAACCTTCTTCCTCATTGCATGTGTCACTATCTTTCCCTCTGGAGTACCCTGACTTCTCTTCTTAACCTGGCTGACTGCTGCTTTCCTTCCAGCATTATCTAGACATCATAACCCAAAGAACATAACCCCAACATTCCAAGTACTCTCAGGCTGGACGCTCATCTTCTCTGCTCCTGGAGAACTTGTACAAATGGATGTGCCTGCACTCTTCACCCTGAGCGACAGGCCAGCCCAGGGGTTCAGCACTGGGACCTTGCAGTCTCACCTCCTGGGAACAAATCCCAGTTCTACCAATTACTTGCTCAAACCATTTACTTAACTTATTGGTACCACAGTCTCCTCATCTGTAAGGTGAAGATAAAAATTATGATGAATATAAAATGCTTAGCACAAATAGTTGACACGTGGTCGTTTTTGTTGGCACATAATTATTTGAGTGTGTGATAAGATTCCCCCACCAGGCTTCTTTTAAGCTAGTAATAATATTGCAATTTCTACTTGTATCTACAGTTCCTAGCACAGAATCTAGGAAATAGCACACACACACACACACAACCCTTGTTGAAACTGAGCCATTCATAAATGTTGATCTCAACAGTGGAATCCTTGAAGGTATTAAACTTTTTGTTCTATACCATGATCCATTTGATAGTCTGGTAAAGTCTATGAATTCCTTCTCACAATAGTGTTTTTAAGTGTATAAAATGAAATGTGACTAGGACTACAAAAATCTAATTATTTTTAAATACAGTCACTAAAATTATGTAAAAATAAATTTATGGCATAGTAATATTGTACTACTTATTAGATAACAAAATCTAGCAGCAGATCTAACTTCTAAGGAAGTGATAAATTCAAACAATACTGTGAGATATCTCCAGCAACTAAAATGTGATATGAAAATAACTGTGATTTGCTTTTGGTGCCAAAGTCAAAGGCTTTGGTACAGTGTTTTCTTTTTGATTAATAATTGAAGGAAATGCTAACTTTCAGTTAGAGGTTAGTGAAAATGCAGATGTAATGTTTTCCTATCTGAGTTCCCAGACCTCTTTAACCACAAGTTAAGGTCCACAAGCTTAAAACTTGATTTATAAAAACCATGGAAGTCTACTAACAGAGACTACGATAGTAATTAGATAAAACTGTTGATTAGGTCTTGGTTATTCATGAGGTTTACAGACAAAATCAGCTCCTACACCAGTGACAGAATATGACTGCCTGGTATGGTTGATTTTGTTGAACAGGTTGTGATGTTTCAGAAACAAAATGGTCTCTCCCGGCCTTTCCTAACACTTTCCTTCCAACACAGTCCAATTTAGAACCCTTCTACTTAATGGCTTAATTATTGCATTCAGACAAAGTAAATATGATACTTTGGCTTTAGGTAGAGAGGAAATATGTCCCATTTACAATGCTGGCACTGTGTCGAAGTGTGAGGCAATTTGCACTAGAGAAGGCTCTTTCTCCTCTGGGCTGGAGCCAGGAATCTTGATAATGTTCCCTTTTATCTGAGTGAATCCTGGGCCATTGCCCTGCTAACATATTCAACCTTTTTAAATTCAAATTCTGCCTTTTAAATAAAATACCAAAATCAAATAGGGTTCCGTATTCCCAGTTCCTATTTTTTAGATGTCATTAATCTGCAACACTTTTGTGTAGGGAAAAGATCCAGGGAAGATGAGAGTGACAGTCAGTAATTATATCAAAGGTTTATCTCGTATGCCTATAAGTACAACTTTGGTGGAGAACTTGAAATCATCTGGATAATTCCAAATTTATATTTTTACTCAGATTGTTAAAATGAGAATAGTGTGTTTATCTTAACTAAAATGGTAACAGGTATGAAAAAAGCAGAAGACTTGAATAAGCCTCTTCCCAGCTGGGTTACCTTGAACGAGTTTGTTACACTCATCTGTATAGATGAGGACAGTAACATTCCTTGACACGACATGCTGTTAGGAGGATTAAATTGGATAATTTGTATGAAAAACGTTTTGTAAACTACAAAGCATCATGAAAATAGCATTTCTTATTATGAGCATACTCACATTATTTTCTCAATTTCTCTTTGACAGAACAGAACTATTGTCGGTAATGGTAAAAATTATGTAATGATCGTAAGGTAAAAAGAATTCAGTTTAGTGGAAATGAAATAAGCACTTTTCTGAAAATCAATATCTGTTTGATAGATGGGGAATAGTGACCAAAAATAAAAGTGCTTCATCTGAGGAATATTTGAATTGCTAAAATTTAAAGATAATTTTTAAATGCTAGTACGGTTAACACTTAAAAGTGGTGATGATCCAAGGACTGCCTGACTCCCTGAAGACTGGCATAGACGTGCTCAACCATTTACCAAACCAGAACAGATTGTCAAGTGTAAACTTTTACGAGACATATTTCTAGCTTGAGGATTGGGATCATATGTTTGGTGAAAGGAAGGAAAGCTACTTTAACTCAGTTGCTGATTTTTTTTCCCCTATGTCTGAAATACCAAACTGAACTGGCCATTGTTTTTAAGCATTACTAAGGTCAGTTCTTTCAATACGGAAAGGCTGTAAGATCCATGGAACAGTGCAAAGAAAAATGGTATCTATGAGGATTGTATATTTACAAAATAGCCCATAAAATTCGGAAATGACAACATAAATGAAATTCTAAGTTCCCAAAATGATGAAAGGTAGAAATTTGTCCTTAATTATATGATAAATCATAGTAAAGACATCTCTACTTAAATGTCATGGTACTCTCACCATTCTGTTCATTAACTTTTCACTCTGTGCAATGTTTTGGACTATTAATTCAGTCAATAAGAACAGTTCAGTAATTAGTTTCACAGTGTTATTTGTCTTGCATTCTTTTTCCTTTTCTTTATTCAAAAGAGAGGGGCATGTATGAATACACTGTGACTAGCTTAATAAAAGTTACAGATGTGAGAGATCTATAGCAGAAGACCTGAATGGCATTCATATTGCCATACGATTTCAAAAGTCCTCTTTTCCATTATGTACCATTATTAAAACTTAGAATAAGAATAGGTAGTAACAATGGCATATAAATTTAATCCTAGAAATTACAATTTTGCATTGTACCTCTGCAGTCCGAGGTTATAACATACAATTCTTTTTACGGGATAAAACTTCACATGCTGTATAAGGGAACACTGCAAATGAAAGTTGACACATTTTCCAAAGAAATAAGGGTTCATTTTTAAAGAATGGTTTGAGGCAAGCAATGTTTTTTAAAAGATTGTTTCCCCTTACAATATGGTCTATCTGATTTGTCACAGCTCGTCTTTAGGTCCAAGTCACAGGGCCAGAAGCTGAATGCGGGGCTTTGGTGAACCAGGTGGACCTTATTTTTACAGTCTCACTACCAGTTTGCTGTCTGTCATCACACAGACTTAATGTCAGGAACTGACAGGTTTCAAATATTGATGGGCTAACGCTGGTGTATTCAGAAACTTGGACTTTGCCCAAAATATCCAAATCTCACAAGTCTGTAACATCAGCCAGGAAAACAGGCTGTTTTATGAAACGTCCACAGCCCCCTATTTTCACATGGGATAAAAGAAAATACCAGAGGAGAAAACTGCCCTTTTGATAGTTTAACACATGAACTTTTTGAAGTTTTAGCACCTGAAATCAGAACCTAGTTTAGAACAGGTAATACATCTCTGCAAGAGAGACAGAATAAATTTCTTCAAATGTATTTGACACTTAAAAAATTTACTTGAGAGTATTTTTTTTATTCATTTCGTTTTCATTGATGCCCTTTTTCTATATTTTTCTATAGCCAAGGTGTTCAAGAATATGGAATTCACTCACTACTTCAGAGAGTGTCATGACCTCTCAAATAAGCCCCTGTCTGTATGGTCTTGTCTCCTTTTGTGACAAGTACACTACCTACAGTGATGTATGTCTCAAAGAAATCCTTGTTGCTTTTTGCTTCACTGCTTACTGATTTTTTTCTTCCTTGTATGAATTGAGGGAGAAAAGGAAAGTTACAATTGTGCTGGTTCTGTGTGTAAATAGAGTGTGTGCAAACCCACATGGTATCTTGCCTAGAGAAGTGACCGCATTTTCTTGATTATTTCATGCTAACAAATTGTCCATTTTGGGTGACAAGTATTGGAGAATAGTTAAATGCATAAGAAAACATTTCATACTATCTTTTTAAAGTTCTACTGTATGTGTGTGTGTGTGTGTGTGTGTGTGTGTGTGTGTGTGTGAAGATATGTACATAGAATGAGGGTGTATCCACTTGAAATTCTAATGCTAAGGGAGAGACAGCAGATTTCAGGATTTGAATAATTTCATTTAGTCAATAAAGGGATAAATCATTCTGCAACAGCTATTTTTCCTTGACGCGACTTTGAATTAAAAATTCAGTCCATCTCGGAGAAGCACTTATGCAAATGCTAGCGGTGGTGGCGTGGCTGATCACATTAGAGTCGTGGGTTACTAGATTACCTGGGTGGCTGTGATGAAAAGATCAGTGCATTTTCATGCTGAGATGAAATGATGCAACGCATTGTATCATGTCATCAGCAAATGTTATTTTAATAGGACTACAAATCATTGTGACATCAACAACCTCAAACAAATCTTCCAGATATTTAAATATGTTAATTCTTCTCTAAAGGCCAAGGAAAGATGTAAAACAAAATAAAAGAAAAACGAAAAAAACAACAAAGAGAATGTCTTGGTCATAAAACAGTAACATCCAGATAGTAGAATTTTCCATTTCCATTTCTTTTAAGCTATAAACTAACCTATACTGCCAGGGGACAAGTGATGCTGTAGTTTTTATGAGACTCTGGATGATTAATTCCCAAACAACTTAAAATCCACTATCAACCTATGTATTAAAGGCGCAGATTTTTTGTGTGTGGCAGAATGATCAGAAAAAAAAAATGTAGGTACGTTGCTCATCCCTCTTATCCCTGGAATAAGTAAAAAGAAAATAGCTCTCAGAAGGGAGGAATACTGCCAGCAATAACTATCAGACAATCTAGACTTCAGTAACACATTGGTAATCAAATCTGGCATTTTATTCTAACAGGTTTACTCAAAAAGACCAGTGATGCTACCCAACAATTTCTTGGTCACAGTATCGTATAATCCTTCTGGAAAAATAATTAAACAGTCCAGACACCAAATTGTTTGAACACAGGTTAATCAACTTACAAAAATCAGATGAGTGCCCGGGGTTGCTCGAGAATGCTATCGTGACTTTATAATAACTGTAACTTCTTTTTTAAAGATTCATCCTCTACATGTTATACATAAAACATAAAGACATACAAAATGGTACGTTAGAAATATTACAATTGTGCTGCAGATGGGATTTTATCACTTTAGTTTATTTCAAATTATTAGAGGCTTAGAAGAGAAAAAGAAGATAAAATAAGAGAGTAAAAAAATAAATTCGATGTGTCTGTCGGGTGCCCTTTTAAACAGTGTTAATACATTTGGAGCAGCCTTGAAAAAACTTTTTACCTAAGGAATGCCATTCTATGACCTTCTTAAAAACACAGAAGAGGCAAATAATAAGACACGAATGCTGTGATTAGGACAACAGAAAACTCAGGAAAGCCAAGAAAGGAATATTGGAAAAGCATTCTGAGGTTTCAGTTGAACAGCCCTGGCTGGAAGTTCAATTGGTGGGACAAGGAAGGTGACCACAGGCATTATCCAAACAAGGGTATTCCAAGTCTCGCTTCTTTGGAGAGTTTCAGGACACAAAAGTGTTTATGATGTGTTCTGTCCGCAAATGAAGAGCCTGTGGCCACACTTGAAAGTATTTTGAGTGCAGAATTATTTCACATTTAATAAGACTATGCCATGTAAAACAGCAAAAGATTACTGAAAGCATCATTTTCCAGAGGTTTAGGAAGAAATGAAAATTAGCTTATTTTTTCAACCACCATGGTTTCTCCAGCCTCCTTCACTTTGCAACCTAATCATTTGCACCCACAAAAATAAAATATTCCAAGGAATTACAAGTGGGATATCCATTATATTATCCTATATTTCTTTTTCCTTTAGCAAACATTAAAATGTTCCTATTACCTATAGTTTATTTAAGAATATACCAATGTCTCTGGGAAAATTCTTTTTGACTTTTTTTTCCTATCTTTTCTTTTTTAATCTTCTAGAAATATAAGGTCTGCTTTTTCAGCATTTGCATTCTTGGGGACTGATGGGATCACAGGGCTAACTTAGATCGGAACATTTCAATACTAAATGTGCATTATTATTTACCTACATATCAAAATGATGGTTGAGGCAACTTCCTCCCATTGATGAAAATGGATATATTAATATGATAATATTATATTATGGAAATAATATAGTTTGATAACCCTTTTTATCAATTCCAAAGCCTAATGTAAGTTCTTTACTGACAACTGATTTTTCTTATCTAACTAGTTCATAGGAATTGCTCATAAATTGACTCCTAATATTATTCCTAAATTTTATTTTGAAATCTTCCCAGTAAATATATATTATATATGTACATATTGTACAATATATGTATATACATATATTTAAATAAAGAACCTCTGAAATGTTAATTATTAGCATCTATTAGATATAAATAAATGCACCTGTTAGCAATTGTAAATTCCTTTATTTAAAGACTGCTATCTTTAAAGAAACTCCAGAGGGTTAATTACTTAACAAAAATACACACTAATCCCAACTACCATTTCTATAACAAAAATAAATCTTTTATATCTTTAAAGAACTTCTTTGCTTCATTTTTAACCATATCGTTGTAAAAGAATGAGCTCTACACTGTGTGGGGTTAAGAGATTGGCATTGCCTACACTGGGGTGCAGAAACCTCTTCACAGCACGGGCCGTGCTTCTCGTGCTCTGAGTGCAGAGGTTGTGAAGCTCGGAGAGCCTATTGGAAGATGTGGATTCTCAAGGACAGTTAATTGAAGAATGTGCCTCCTCAGGATTTCCTTAGGATTCTCAAAGTCAAGCATAAGGTAGAAACAATCCTGGATTGCTCACTATTGTAGATAAACGAAATAAAACTTCCTCAGGAGGCTGCACTGGGTAATTCAGACAAATCTGGAGGACGAAGAAACCTTTTTTTTTTTTCTAAGTTGTGTGGTCCTATATAAAGATGCCAACTTTTTATTTTAGGCATTAAAATCATTGATAGTAAGACCTACTATCCACTAATATTATAATTTCTAAAATGTTTCAGAATCAAGGAAGAGCCTTAAATTCATCCACATTTCTTTTGAAATCATTTTGCTAAAGACTAGTGGAACTTCATCATGGAATCGCATCTGTCTCTTTGCTAGCGTGTGTGAATCTTTTAGGTGACTGTGCTCAGGTTTTATACCCCTACACCTGGATCATTCTTCCACTCTGCAACTATTTATTGAGTATTTCTATAGGCCAGTTGTTGGGCTGGGCACTGGCAACCACTGAGGACAGAGCACAGACACAGTCCCTGTCCCAGATCATGGGCTAGGGGAACACCCTCCCGTCGGTTCATAGTAATTACTTTAAAAACTTGAAAATTCGGTAAAATGAGGATAACAAAGTCTCCATTGCAGAGCTGAAAATTAAATCGACACCCAGTTGGCATTCATCAAGTTATTATCATCATGAATTATTAAATGCTGAGTTATCTGAAAAGGTTTTCTCAGAGAGGAAAAGGTGATGAAGGTGATGACATGATTGATTGTCCTTAAAACATATTTAGTCTCCCAGACTTTCAGGACACAAGGATAGATGCAGAAGAGAAGCTATGGTACCAGCACAGACAGAAACCTCCCAGTGGCACCAGCATCGGATGAGGTGCCCACAAATCTATCAAATGTGTCTGATGAATAATTTTATCAGTAATTGGGCAGAAGTGTACAAAATCACCTCTTAGAACCAAACTTCAGCATTTGTCATAAGAAAGTAGCCCATCACCTCCTTTGAGAAAGAAAAAAAAAAAAGAAAGAAAGAAAGAAAGAAAGTAGCCCAAAGAATTGAGATAAGAACTTGAACACTATCATAATTGGGTTCTGGAATTACATTTTTGTTAAACATTGTACAGCCTGGAAAAATCTAATAAAACATCTGACAAAAGCAATAGATTCCAGCTGACAGCATAGCCTGGGGGCATGTGCTCCCCCTGACTAAGAAGTTAAGATGTCACCGAGTTCTCAGTTGGGAAGTGGAGTAAAGGCACTGTCAAATTTAAATTTTAAATAGATACATATGGAACAACATCTTTTTAAAGAGATTTTTTACTAACTTCCCATGGAATCCACAGCTAAGAAACTCACACAGCCTTTCCACAAACTGTGCAAGGGCTTTTGGATGTCAGCTATATTTTCACCTATATACAAAGCACAACTTTTCAGAATCTTTAATTCCTAACAAAATGAGCTTCCCAATGGGGTTTATTAGGGGTTCTTCTTTCCCCCTCAATTACAACACTGTCGCTTCAGGCCCATAGCAACCTCAAAAACCTGCTTGTGTTTATAGGAATCTTACTCCTAGATTCTTCATTTTTACTAAAGTATAACAGTCGTTATTGACGTATTTACTTTATGCAGGTTTGCACTAAAAAGCTTGGTACCTGGGCAAAAGGTAAGAATCACATGGAAAGTTTAGGGATAGAAATTTAATGAAAGTTGCTCAATAGGCACGGTTTTGTTTCTAGGATCAACCCAAACTCTTCCTGTAAGATCAATCCCCCTGTGTATGCTGCAGCCCCAGACTCCCTGTGCCCTAACGGTCCATCACGCTGGTCAGATAGAGAAACTAACTCACCTTTTGACCTTTCAGGAGAAAAGGAGAGAGAAGGCCAATACCGAATATGTAGGTATGGAAGGTCTATTTCTCTTGAAGTTCCCAATCTTACTCATATACATACCATTAACTATAAATAACGAAGTGTTTCAACATAGAAGACATTGCAAAGTAGAGTAGCCCATCTCTTGGACTCACTAGTTTTCCCTTGGTCCACAAGCACTTATTCAGTTCTGTTTTAGTGCAGCCTGTGGCTTGTGACTGCAATGCTTCACGTAAGTCCAAAACCACATGTTTGGTGCACACTGCACTTTGACAGCTGCCCCACCCACAATGCTCAGTCCTGAACACACTTCTATTTCAGAATCTCTCACACAAGTCCCTCTTTTCACCCCCTTTGGGCAACACCTTACACCTTCAAAACTGGGTGGTTTCTATCCAGGTGGTCTCCTATCTAAGTTCCCTGTCAACACACACACACACACACACACACACACACACACACACACACACCACCACCACCATTAAACATCCCACACTTAGGATATAGACATGAAGTTCAGAAATACTACTTTTCTCATCTTACTCCCTTCTCAACAAACTTCCATGACTCTTCCCTATGGATTTAAGAAGAAAAGCCCAAACCTTAGTTTACCAATGGACATCCAACCTTACCCGCTGCTATTCCCTGGATAAACTTCATGTTCCTTACACTCTGGTCAGCTCAGTGTTTCTGAACATGCATCATGTTCTCTGCCCCCATGTTATTAAAGTTGGTACCAATTCCTCTATCTCAAATTCTCTCTCTACCCCCTCTCTGAGAGTTGAAATTCTTCATACTCTTAAGGCCTAGTTGACCTTCAGACTAAAGAAAAGGCTTAACTAGGTAGTGCTACTCTTCCTAATGTTTTCTGATATTCACTGCAGATGTGCAAAGTATCCTTCAAGAAGTTATAAAAATATCATAATTTAGGATTATATAGAATCTGGTACAATGGTATTTTAAGGGATTCCATACCTCTCTGATTTCTTAGACTAAGACTTAAAATTTTTAAACTATTGTTGTGAAACATTAGACTGGAAAAATTGTTAAAGGAAAACTAGATGTGGTAGATAAAATATACAGAAACTCTATAGCCCAGAAATAATTACAGAGTTATCTTTCAATTAACCCCTAGGACAGTGGGGAACAATCAAAAACAAAGAGATAGTCCCCAGGTCTTTTGGTATAGCATCCCAATGCCACTTCTATGAAGAATGATGGAAGGAATGCTGGGATTATCATGGCCAGTAAGAATCAAGAAAAAGCCAGTGCAGAAAACAGAAATCTGAAGTTTGAAGTCTCACACAGCAGGATGGTTGTGTGGTGCTGTTAAAACTCATGCCCCATTTCATGAACTAATGAGAGCCTGTTCTGAATAATGATTCAGGTTTTTCAGGGAGGCAGGTTGGATTCTGATTTGATGAGCAGCCAATGGATGGAGAAGGCACTCCCAAATGATTAGAAATGGAGAAAGAAGATATCACTAAAGTAGTACATTCATTTATCACTTTCTGGAGATACTATGAGGACTAAAATATGCACAGTTCCTGCTGTCCTGAATCCTAGGGTCTGGAAATTGATATATTGTAGTTGAGACCTTGTCATCTACAATATATACACAAAAAGTGAACTTTTTGAAAAAGAACCCGGTAGTTAATTCCAACTCTGGGACTCACAGAAAATAAAACACTGCCAGTTAGAAAAATGAAATTTGGTTGTGCTATGCCCTTATTATTGCAGTGTAATATTGTCTATTAATTGATCCTCCCACCCTCCGCACTATATCTCACTCTTTTATTGTTCATATAATTTGCACCCAGATGAAAAGTAAAGGATGTTTTGGAAAAGGAATGAGAGGAGAAAATTAGCTGTGTGAAATAACCCCATTTGTTCTTGAGTAGGAGTATATTCACTGAACATGCATCTTTATATCACAGCATTATTTTGTTCCTTTCATGAAATAAAAATAATCCTAAAAATCTTTGCAAACTTTGATAGATAACCTTAAAAGACTTCTTTAAATAAAGGAAGATTTATAACATACCTAGATACCTATAGGTAAACACACACATGTGAACACATGTATAACTATACAAAGACATGCTAAGCTATAACACACAAAGCTGGCATTGTCTTCAAGGAAAAAAATCTATTCTAAATATTCAAATCTTGGATTATTTTCTTCTCAACTCAAATATTTTTTTCCATTACCTTTAATGACTTCTATATCTAATAAAGGTTTTCAAAAGATAATATTTAATGTCAGTAAGGATGTAGGGAAATGGATACTCCCATACATGCGTGGTAGCAATAAAATTGGTGAAAACTTCCTGGAGAGCAATTTGACAAAACAAATCAAAAATCTTAAAAATGTATTTGCCATTTGATCTATTGATTCCACTTCTAGATATTAATCAAAAGGGCTATAAATATACAAAGATGTATTTACAAGATATTTATTAAAATGTGGTCTGTAGTAGAAAAAAATTAGACCACATATTTATGATAAAGTACACTATGATAGTCATATAATGCATTTAATTCTATTTAGCCATTCAAAATTCAGGTATAAATGTGTACTTATTGACATAGAAATATGTTCATAATACTTGTTCAATGAAAAATGGAATCTAAGGAAGGTGATAATAATAATAAGAGCTCATATTTACATAGCGCTTCCTACAAGAGAGGCATATGTCCTTGCCTTTTATCACAGCAACTCATTTCAACATCATTGATATTGTCCCTAGTTTATCAATGAAGAAACTAATTCTAGAGATCTTAAGTGATTTGTCAAAGATAGAACGGCTAGTAAATGACTGATGTGAGCTTTAAACCTAGGCAGTCCATAGTATCTGTCTTTATATAGGTGCATATGGGGTTTTGCTCATAAATTCACCTTTGTATGTACACACACAGAAAATAAAATATAGAATGACATTTATCAAGATTTAACATGTTTATTCTTAATTGACTAAATTTTATTTTTTTTTCTGTTTACCTGTGTTTTCTGTAGCAACAAATAATACATATTACTTGTAGCCATTTTTAAGAAAGAAAAAAAATAAGAGGACAACACACATACTCTGTTCAGCGTAGGCCAGCCATGTGCCAAGGGGCAGTTGTGCTGCCCCACTGTCCCAGCTAATGGACATAGAAACAAAGGGCTCCTAAGGGTCGCAGATAATGTGCGATATGGAAAATCCACATGTGGATAATTGAAAGTTGAACAAAATCAATTCTCTCAGCTTCTGTGGAAGTAAGACACCTTGAATATTGAATTACTGTTTCTGACCACTGAATTATTCCTTTTTTACAAAATGCTAAATGATGCCACAGTGGCCTGCAAGAGCTAATATGGCATCCGGAAGTGGTTGACTCCCGTACAACCAGGGTTCAGGTCAGCTTCGGAAGTTGCTGGTCTTGGAGTTTGTTTTCATGTCCAATCAAAAGTGAAAATATTTGCTTGTCACAGTTTGTTTTCTACCACTCTCATCCAACAAGCTTTAAGAACAGAATGCTTACGACACTGAGAAAAGCATAATCCTCAAATTCATCTGCTCTGGGTAGGATTAAACAACGCTTACTTCAGGTCTCAGAAAGAAGCTCTTTCAGTTCTCCCGGTGGAACACATCAACAGGACCTTTCAGTTTTATAAAAGTAATACTGTTTTTGACTTTCTGGTTATTTCTTCACCAATAAGGCAAACTTGAAAATCTCTACTATGGCAAAGTGAGCAACTGTAAGTAGGTTTTCTTTTCTCTTTCTCTCTCTTTCTCTTATTTTACTTCCTTTTCCCCTCCCTCCCTTCATTCCTTCCTTTTGTTCTTTTTTCCTTCCTTCTTGAATAACTGTGCTTCAGTTTTTATGTTGCCTCACAAAAACTGTCCTACAAGTAGATTACACAATCCGAGCACAGCTCCCTGTAACCCTACACGTGCTTTCGGGGAAAGCTACGTTTTCGGGAACTGAAACTTTAGCCACCACTGCCTGCTGCTCTTGCCTGAGCTCCGAGATTGCTTCGTTATTTCTCCCCCGAGGATTCGATGGATTTGGTTCAAGCACCATTGAACGTGATGCTGTATTAATTGCCCTGGAGGGTAGCGAGGCCTTTGAACTGTGGCTGTGAGGGATGTTTTGCTGTAAGACATGTGTCAGCACTTGGCTGGTTAACTCTGGGGCTCGGCTATGCAGCATGCTGGGAGCGAGGATCTGGAAAACTACTTTGCATCCTAATCTTACATCTGTTTTCCATCATGTAGCGAGATTGACTGGCCATTCTAACAGGGGAGCATCATTCTGGAATAGCCAGAGTCTAAGTATAAATGTTGTACTGTCAAAGAATATTAAGAATTTTCCATCATTTTTTTCAAGTTCTTCCAAACAGCTAGCACACATAGGTGAATGGGTGATGCAATGGATTAATTGCCTGACCTTTCAACCCAAGAGGCATTGTCTGTGCACAAGTTATATGTCAGCATTAGGATACTGAAACTTAAATTGAAGATGACGCCTCTGCATTCAATGAAAATAAAATTTCATTTTTCACTGGCCTAATTTTGAACCCATTCTACGTTCCATATGCCACTGGGAGCTCATTCATACTCAGATTAAATGCAGAGCTACATCTCAAATGCAATCAACACTTTTCTTTCCAAGAACACAGACTAGTCGATTCACCTGGAGTAGTTTCTTCTCTCTTCCAATCCTCTGCAGTAGTAACTGCCATTCCAATTGCTACAGATGGAGACAACAAAGAAAGTTTACAATTGCATAGTAAGTCTATAGTTATAATTCCAGATTGTACTGCAGAGCTATAATTACCTCCCTGGACTTCTGAATAGCATTATCAGCTTTGTTTCTTCTGGATGTTATGGCCTCTCAAGCAACATTGGTCCTACTTACTTCTCTCATTGGCCTCCAGCTTTACAATGGTTATATTAATAGATATTTCATAAATGCATGTGGTATAGTTGGCAAGAATATCGCAAATGCTAAATTTCTATGAAAACGTCAGTTTTCAAAGTCATTTGTTCTCAAGGTTCTGTGATAAAAAATAAATGGAAAAATAACCATTGCGTGTCTTCCTACATGCCTCTTTAAAACTTGATCACCACAACATCTGCATATCTGTGTTTTGGAGAAAGGGGAAAGGTGATAGAGTGTTGGGCCTGGTAAGAGAGTTTCAATAGTGTATGTCTGTAGGAGGATAAAAATGACTGTTCATGTACCAGTAAAGCATTCTGCTTGGAAACCTCAAGTGGAGCATTGCACTTTTCCTTTTTCTTTAATTTTTAATTTTTATTTTTAATTGATTGTCTGGTTAACAGATTGAGTTTTACAAATGCCACCATATCCAGAGCTGACAATGTGTTGAAAACAGCACTGATTTCCTTTATTGTTATTATTATTTTCCATTTCGGGTTTGATTGTAGCAAACCCTTAGCAATCTGGGATCTTCTGCATAAAGACTCTACATATGCTCAAGACTGATCCTAGAACAGACAGTAATGGGGAGAGGCCCAGAACACAATTTTTAATATTTTGACGCTTTAAGTAGCCAACTTCATGGTTCTGGGGTCTGTGGATCATCTTCCTTCTTCCTCTGAACTTTTTTGGAGCCCTTATCATTTTGGTGGGGGGCAAAAATTTCATTTGTTTGGTAGTTAGTTACTATTACTCATTAAAGGGCACATGCCTTTTTAAAGGCCATCCACTCCTTTACTCAACAAAACTATTGAGCTGTTTCTGTGTGTATACATGGGAGAAGATAACTTATCTCTATACATATGATCATTATGATCATGATCTCGTCATAATATAAACTAGTGTCTAATTTGTAAAATAAGACTAAAACTGTTAAGAGAAGAGAGAGAAAATTCATGTGAAAGTATTTTGTAACTCTGAAACACGTTCACAATGTTAGCTATTATTCCAAAGTGGAAAGAATTAGCAAAAGAAAAATTGGAAATCTGAAAAAGGGCTCCATTTGATGAGAATAGCCTGTAATCAGAGGATGACCAGCAAATTTGTAATCTGGGTTTTAAGGTCTTGCCTTATAAGTACCACCCAGGGACAATGGGGAAAAGCATTGATTTCATTTCTGACTCCACCACTTCTGTGGCAAGTCACTTAATTTCTCTGAGCCAAAGTATTTGTGTTCATATATGGAAACAAATATGATTTACGCTGTATATCATTGTGAGCATTAAATGAAATAATTTTTGTAAAAAAATCTCAACAAAAATAGATGGTTCATTCTCAATAGGTGGTTTCTACCATTTTCTTATTATAATTATTGTGATTACTATTATTGCAATTTCTATTATCATGATACGTTACTGTTAGAACAAAGAGCCCATTATTTACAGCCACAGCTTCTTTTTAGAAATAAAGAACAAAGTCTGCATTATGGCTAGATTTATGATTATTAAACCACTTGTTTTCTCTTTTAAGCAAGTGTGACTTTTTATGGAAACATAAAAGCTTCTATAAAGAAAAAAATATGTACATTGTGGAATGATTGACAGAAAAATAATTCTTTCATAAAATATTTAAGTGTGAAGTAGTACTAAAAATATTTTCAAATATTTGAAAGACTAAGATTTAGCATAATGTTCAGCTTTTATTCCTGCTTCAGTTAATGTTCCATTTTTTTTTCTATAATATTTGCAGTCAGACATTAAAAGTAATGGAGATGGCAATGAATTCTAGGGGTAAATTAAATAATGTTAAATCAAATACAAATTTACATGTCAAATACATGTAAAATACAAAAATGCATGTTAAATTAAATACGTGTATGTAAATTGTATATATTATGTCTCATTATATACTATATATAACTATCTTAATTGAAGTTTCATATATAGTCGTAAAAGGTGCATATAACATTAAGGGTAAAGTGATTTTTTTCTCATCTATTCTTCACTAGAGTAAAATAGGATAGATTTGTGAAGAATAAGGTAAAAGTGAGAATTTGAAAAATGGATTTTGTGTACAAAAATAATGTTTATTAGCAAAAATAATCAGAGAACTTAAAAGTTCAACAATAGCGTCATGGTTAAGCCAATAATGGTAGAGCCAAAGGTGAAGATGTATCCAGCAGTTTCCCCTTATCCTCAGGACATATGTCTCAAGACCCCCAGTGGATACCTGAAACTGACAGTATTCAGATAGCACCGAACCACATATAGACTATGTTTTTCCTATACATACATACCTATGATAAAGTTTAATTTATAAATTATGCACACTAAGAGGTTAACAACAATAATTAATAATAAAGTAGAACAATTATAACAATATACTGCAATAAAAGTTTATGAATTTGGTCTCTTTCTCAAAACATCTTATTGCATGTAATATTTTCAGACTGTAGTTGACCACAGATAACTGAAACCATGGAAAGCCAAACTGTGGATAAAGAAGGACTACTGCAATTACCCCTATAATCTTAAGCCCTCATTTTATTATTTTGAATATATATTTATTATTCAGTTATCAATTCAGCCCATCATAGATGTCACTATAGAGCTAGACCTGTTGATGGAGAGTTCTGTGAATTGGGAGCAGCTTCATTCAGCCCATTCAGGAGAGGGTTCTTTGTCAGAAGCTGTCTTCTGTGGCCTGGAGGCACATCTCATACTTCATTCTCAATTAACATTGTATTTCTCTGTATTTTGATAACTCTACTGCATGGTGTATTTTTTTCCTATATTATCCTATGGATTATTTATTTCTCTCAGAAACTTTAGGTAGAAGAAATCAGAGCTCAGAGAAGTTAGTGAATTTCCCAAGAAAATGGCAATTTTCAAAGTCAAGGGTCCTTTCTTTTATACTACGATTATCTCAGAGATGGACCCAGATCAACTCTAGTTCCCTCCTTCTCATCCTAGCAAAAGAAAAAAAAAAGCACATTGACAGTGAGCCCTTATGGTTGAACTATAGTAATCATAAATATTGTAGCAATAGCAACTAAACTGAACTTTAAAAAAATATTTGTAAAGCATTTAGCATCATGCCTGGCTCATACTAAATGCAACATAAGTGTTTGTTAAATAAAAATGAATAGAAAATGTCGCTTTGAGTACAGGAATGAAACCACATATTTCAGAATCCATGAGGAATTGATAGATAAAACCCTTCCTAAAACTCAAGAGTCAAAGGGTACAAAGTTTCAGGTATGCAAGATGAGTAAGTTCCAGAGATCTACTCTATAACATAGTGCCTATAATTCATAAGCTATGTTATATACTTAAAATTTGCTGAGAGGATAGATTTTATGTTAAGTATCCTTATCATCATCATCATCATAAATAAAGAAGGAGAAAGGAAAAAAAAATTAGAGGTGATGGATATGTTTAGGGCATAGATTGTGGTGAGGGTTTCACGGAGGTATACTTATCTCCAAACTCAAGTCATATACATTAAGCACATACAACTTTATGTATGTCAATTTTACTTCAATAAAGTGATTTAAAAAAAAAAAAACACCTCAAGGGAGTAGTATGCCACAATTTCTTAAAGAAGAAAATGGCAAAATGTTTTATATGACTGACTGCTCACCTCTATCTACACTAAGGAGGTCCAGCCAAATGATTCTTATAAAAATTATCTGGTGCTATCCTCTTTACTTTATCACATTATTCTGCAAAGACAAAACATACCCATTTTTCTCTGGCCCCTTAGATCACATCCAGCTGCCAACTCCTAAGTCAAATCTTACCCCCTCCTTAGAACTTTAGCATAGGTAGCAAAAACTGGTTAATTTTTAAATCCTTGGTGCTACCATTTACTACCTATGTGACTTTGGGCAAATCACTTCCCACTATGATCGTGAATTTCTTTAACTATTATATAAAACAGAAAATGCCTACTTAGAATTTTTATAAGGATTACTGGAAATAAATGTAAAGCACATACTAGGGATTCAATAAATAATATTTTAAAAATTACAATTCAAGGAAGAATTGATCTTTCTAGCTCTTCAGAACTTATCTAGCATTATTTCTAGCATTCTTGTTTCATACTGTGGTGGTTTTAAAATACATCCACAAATTCTTTCACTCTCGTTCCATCAAGACATTGAGGCTAATTCCTTCACCTTAAATATGGGCTGAGTGTGGGTTGGCCTTAGTGACTTGCTTCTAGTGAATAGCATGGAGTGAGCAATGCACACATTCATTTCCAAAGACAGGTCATAAAACGTGATAAAGCTTCTCTCTCTCACTTGGGAGATTTGCCCTTGGAATACAAACATCATATTGGGAGGAAGCCCAGGCAATGTGGAGAAGCCCACATGGAAGGGAACTAAGGCTCCAAATTTCAGCCCCTGCTACACCCCTACTTAGCAGTCAGCCCTGTCTTGGCAGTGAGTGAGCCATCTTGGAAGCACATTCTCCACTACACACCCGAGTACTCTGACACTGAGTAGAGCAGAGACCAGCCTTCGCTGACAAACCTTGCTCAAGTTGTAAATTCATGATCAAAATAAATGATGGCTATGTTTTAAAGCCACTACATTTTGAGGCCTTTTGTTGCACCACGGTATATAACAGGAACAGTACTTATATTCAATGCCATATGCTGGAAGTCACCATCTTATATGCAGATGTCTAAATCTCCTTGGAGAATTTAAACATCTGCATGTCACGACACTCAGAGTTTATTAAATGCTTTGTCATTATTAATTGATTTAATTTCTTTGACATACTAATGTGACCAAAAGAATTGTCTTTCACTTTGCTTGTTTGTGTGTATGTTTGAATTAAACAGGTATTTACGGCTAGAAAAATAGGGTATTATAGCAAAAGTGTTATTTTGTAATTTTCTCCTTTGAGATCCTTATTTTGAAGTTAGGTGATCAAAACAACTTTTAAGAAGCTGTTACTGAAGCTGAAAGTTACATTTTACAAGGCAGAAATTGCTTGTCACCCTGAAATATTTGGAAGAAAAAAATATACAGTATTGGAAGTTTAAATAGGTAGAGGTGACATTTTCTCATGACAAGAACTGTCTTTTTCACGTACTACCTTTCGTTGTTCACCACTGATTATATGACAGATTGGTATCCTGAGTTTTAAAATTGAAGAACAAAATATAACCCTCTGAGTGGATTAGTTCTGAGATCTGGAACACGAATACAGCCCACTGAGTTTGGTATTTTAGAGTCTCAGAAATCCTACACTTTTCAAAAGGTGGGGGATAGAAGGAAGAGGAAACTATTGAAACATTATAAATTCTTTAATCACTTCCTTCATCTTCAGAGAGAAAACAATATAAAGAAGTTCTATTTCTTATTTAAAATAATAATGAAAATATGGAGTTGGAAGGGTAAGTATAGTGGCCCGGTGGCTTCCAAAGCATGGTGTCTAAAAGGAGTGGACCACAAATAGAAATGCTGCTCATGCCACGGGGAAGTTATCATTCAACTGTAACATCCTTAAAACCTGCAGCCAGCTCTGGGGAGAAAGTGTACTAGTGGTACTAAGAAACGATCACAACTCTCTTAAAACCTGAGCCAAGTTTTTGAGTCAGTTTCTGCACAGTATAGCTAAATAGGGCTCCTAAGGTGGAGACAGCAATCTGGTTAATTTAGGCAAAAGCAGAATTTGGACTTGAATCATTCTAGTGACTCAACTGTATACTTTCTTTCAGCTGGGTTAAATTGCCTAGTAGTAAACTGATTCTAAATTGTCATTATCTTTGTAAAAACGTAGGGCCAAGTTGCTGTTAATTATGTCTAGGCTATTGCTTTGCGAGGATAAAAATACATATTGATTAGAAGCCACTTATCAAAATCTGCTTATAGGTCTATACAGTGATGACTTTCAATCCTTGACTCTGATGTTTATGGGTGGGTCTGAAATAAATTAATGCATGTGTAGGGCATAGAAGGGAAGCAGAGAATAGAAAGTACATAAATGACCATAATCTAATTTATAAAGCAATTAGTACTGAAGAAAGAGGTTTAAATGGAGATCAGAAAAGGTAGTGTTTTATCTAGTTTGGAAGCTTTATTTATGAATATGATATATAACAATTATTATATTTATAATTATTATAAACAAATAATATATAATTGTATATCAATTAAATAATTTATCAACATAAATAATGATAATCAGGAGACCTGGGTACTGAGATTAATTTGTTGCAAACTTTCTTTAGCATATAGGATGTTTACCTGCCTCTCTCTTTCCTCAACTATACAATAAAGACATTATTAAAATGGGGATGAGTTAAGTTTCTTCTCTGCATAAATAAATTTCCATGGTAACTTTAAGGAGAGGAAATGGAAAGAAGTTCTATATAGGTTTCAAAAAATATGTGTAAGTTAGCTCTATATAACAACAAATGAATATCCATCCCAATTATGAATATTCCATACCCTCCAAAAAGCTTACGTTAAAGATGGATGTTACCAATTTGGGACTTATTCTGCTTTTTAAAGTTAGACAATCTTGTACTGAATAGCTAGTTTTTAAAGAAAAAGAAACTAAACTTTTCAAATCCCACCTGTCAAACAATACATTTCTACTAACTTTAGAAATGTACTTTGGCAACCATTTACCAAGACAGCTTATTTGAGGGACACTTAACAAGTCAATTGCAGAATAAATCCGACAGATGAAACATGAGTGCTCTGCCTGACTTTGTCTTATGAAGTTGCCTTGTTAGAGAATTTTTAAAGCATTCCTGGAATTTTCAGACCTTGAAGTGATTTCCATGTTGATATTTAATCTGATTAAGTTTAAACCATCTGTCTGTAAACATTTGGTAATTTTTTTCTCTAACTTTTAGAAAATCAGATATACAAGAAGTAAAATGTAATAAACCAACTTGTGGTAATTTCATTATATTGTGGTATTTGAGGAACATTTATTGCTTATGGGAACTTAAGCCATTGTAACATATACATGTATGTATGTATACATACACATACACACTTGAGGACTTTTAAATTTTTTCCATAAAGTTTCTTCTTCAGGGACAATGTTTACAGATTACAATGTAAGAACAAATGAGAACCAAATCCAATTTTAAGTCACATTTACATTTTCTTTTCTCAAGTACAAATGCAAATTTATTTATTTTATATAAAATATCTTATAACTTAATGGGCATTAATATTAAAAGCTTCTTAGTACACTTCAATTTTTTAAAGAAATACCTCTATGATATCATGTGAATGTTTTGAGTTATTAAAAAATATGCCTCTATATTAAGAGTGCCTTTTAGTTTTCTTATAAGCACATACTTTTTCTAAGTGATATGACTGGGAAAATAAGGATAAAATGTCCAAACATATATTTTTGAGTATGTTTGTGTGCATACATGTGCATGTGTGTGTGTGTATAGAATTATTCTTATATCAAACTGGTGTACAAATATTTCAACTAAAAGCTGAAGGTGGGGTGTCAGAATTATTTTTTCGTTTAAAATCTAGCTCATACTGAGATCATTTTAGTGGGTTATAAAATACCTTCTGGGTGGAGATCGGTGACTTCTTCCTGGCCTAGAAAAAGTTATAGTTTCAGAATTCTCTTTAAACTGGTAGGAGTCTTTGGTAATGGATATGTTTAGTGTTTGCTAGGAAGAATGGGGGGAAGAAAAGCATTATTCTTAAATATACTTTGCAAAATAACAACTTGCAGGCTAAGAAAAGTCATAAATTTGAAAACACTGTCATTCAACTGAGTTAAAATGACTTCACTCTTCTCTAAGAATGTTATTTGTATTTATCCTTACATTAGAGAGAAAAAATAACTACCACCCTCTGCACTAATAATGCATCTCAAGTAATTGCAGTTTTTAAATGGTATTAACTCCCACGCAGAATTCATACCTCTATTTGTGAACAAACATTTACAAGGATCATTACTCAGAAGCTATTTGAAATATAAAATAATAAGTAAAAATAACACCCTCAATTTGTATATTTCAGTCATTTTATGTGACCTTTTCTTTCATATCAACTTTGCTGTGTTTCTTTGCCAACCTACAGTATCAAACATAAAAAAAGGAATTATTATTTCCAGTCTATTCAAATTGTTGACTGGCTTGATTTTATAAATCATACCTAGCTTAATTGACACTTTCAAAAAAAAAAAAAACCTCTTTCTTAAAAAAAAAAGAGAATAAAAAATTAGTTATAAGGAAAGGAAAAGTATGTCCAAGGGATTTATTGTTTGCTTGGGATGCTTGTAAATCTCCCACCTCGACTCTGTGCTGTCCTCTCCTTAGCTATCATAATATTTATCTCCTGACATATCCCCCAAGTCCACGGTTTTTATACTCCCCTGAACCCTGACCTTATACCCCTACCCCTCAATTGGAGCAGATGGCCTTTCTTCCTGCTTTTCTGGACAGCACGACAATAAACTCTGTTGCCCTCCTCTGACACGCCATGTGTGTCTTCGACCTTGTTTTTAATCCCGAATCTCTCCGGAAGTCTTGTCCTTTTCCTATCTCTTGCTAAACTCTGCACCTGTGTTCTCAAGCTCATTCTTTTCTTTGATCTCATTTATATTTCCTTTTACTCATTATGTACATGCTCAGGTCAACTTAATTGTGAAAATAAAACTTTCCTTCTATCTCGCTACCTCTTCAATCTACTATTTTTTCTCTAACCCCCTTGTACCAGCTAGCTTAGTGCAAGAAAAGTCTACCCCTTCTACTCACCTTTTCAAATATCTGTTTTCCTTTTAATGAGTAAAGTGTGGCTTCAGTTTCCTGCACTGTACTAAAGATCTCCAAATGACTCCAAATCACCAAATTCAGCCACAATATTCCTTAGACCTCATTTTTTAACCTAGTTCGGAAAGTGGCAAACATTGAGGAAGAGAAGGCAACTTTCTACCAAAATGTATTCAGTTCTCCTATGGTATAGATTTATTGCTAGGAAGGGGCTGCCTGTCTCTTGTAATTGCAGTTGGCTGTGGCTAGCTCTTGCCATTGGAATATAAGCAGAAGGACATTAATTCATTTTTAGATCAGGTACTTTTCCATCTCTCTCTCTCATCCAATAACTGTAAGATTGTCAGGGGTGCTGGTGCCACAAGATGGAAGAAGCTTTTGTCCCTGAATCACCCAGCAACCAGGACCACCTATCTTGAACTGTTGTGTAACAGGAAATAAACTATTGAGTTGAGCCACTAAAATTTATTTGTGATTTCATGACCACACATAGCCCATCCTAACTGAAGCAGATGCTGCAAACCAGTATCTCCTCTGTTGAACACTTTCCTCTCTAGGATTTTCTGACATGTATCGTCCTGGTTCTTCCACACTCTCTGATATCCCTTCCCCGTTCCCTCTGATTATGCCTCTTCCAATTCCAACTCGATAAATGGACTGATTCTGACCTCAGGATTTTTCTTTCTATTGTGAGTCTCTCCTCCTCAGTGTTCTCTTCCATGTTTGCCCGCCCATGGGCTGAGTGATCATCTAGGAGCACAGCTTCAAAATCCATACTCTTGGCTCAATTATCACATTTCCATAGACCTACCCTTTGAGTTAAAATGATTTTGGTTGCTTGACCGAGCAAAGGAAAAATAGTTGAATTTTTTAGAGAAATAGAAAGAATTAAACAATCAAACTTGGAAAACATCAAAATCAGGATACTCTACTCCAGATACCTCAGTCTGGGGAACTTGGGGTCCTCATATCCATTGCTTAAAGGTGGCTTATTCAATATACTGTTTAGTTCAGATGGCAATCTTGTAGCAAAAGATTTTCTTTCTTCTCAAATATCTCTTTTCCTTTTAATGGGTAAAATGTGTCTTCAGTTTCTCTCACTCTACTGAAGATATCCAAATGACCTCAAATCATCAAATTCAGCCACAATATTCTTTAGAACTCATTTTTTCAGCCTTGCATGTAAAAGTGACTTTTCTTTCTTGATGAAGAAAGCAGTGTATTGATTTACATTCTGGTAGGAGCTCCTTACCTATTGCAGATGGGCACTTTGATGGGCACAAGTCTCAAGTGCTACCACTGACATGAGACAGCTACCAGCCACTCCCCTAGACATATTGGCCTGCTTGAACAAATTGCTTTAAGCTAGAGTAGGATCATGTGCTGAGCCTGAGTAGAATTACAGTTCATGAAATGACATTCCTACTTGTCCTTCATCACAGACCACATTACCCTAAAACTTGACCTTGATTCTCTGTCAGTTATCCTATAACAACAATTATACTTCTTTTTTTATTGTTTTTTTTTAATTCAATTTTTTTACTTAAGCATACCATGAGAGAAGTTTTTCTATATTTGTTTCAGGATACATGTGTAAGACTATTCATAGGAAAACAGTTTGTAATAGTAAAATCCTAAAAAAAATCAAAAACATCTATTATGGAAAAATACCTTAAGAAATTGTGGTATATTCACACAATGGAATGTTAAGCAACAATGAACATTAGTGAGTAGTTACTTGCCTCAACATGCATACATCAATTGGCATGATGACTGAAAGCGCAAATTCCAGAAGACTACGTAAAGTACGATACCCTTTGATAAAGTTCCCAAACAAAGTAAACCATATGCCTTTAGGCCCACAAGTCTATATACTCAAACTAACTACAAAAAGAAGGAATAACTAACATGTGTCAGGATAGTCATTATTTCATGGTGAGGTTGGGAGACAACACATGGGTTGATGTAAGGTGTTGGTAATGTTTAGTTCTTGGGTAGATTTGGATGTTCATTATTATAGAAACAAAGTACATGAACAAACAAGAGAGCAATGCGGTAATGATTGGTTTAGGAACCAAGGATAATGATTAATTCAATTCCATTGATTTACTTAAATTAAGAAGGTGTGTATGTGTTTGTGCGTGTGTATGTATGTGTGAGTATATACACACACACACACACACACAAATATATATATATACATTCAGTATAATTTTCAATGCTGTTTTTGAATCTTAGCAACAACTGAGGTGATATTAAAATTATTGACAGTTTTATTTATATACTTCCTGGGATTAAGCGTGATAGTCAATTTAGGAGCATTTGTATTTGTTGACAGGATAATGTATTTACATATTGCTTGAAGTATCATTTGAGATGCAATTGGTCACAAGTAACAGAACACACAACATACAATGTCTTGAGAACATGAGGGATATGGAGTTTACACGACGTGAAAATTCCAGCAGTAATTAAGCTCAGGCTCTGTCAGTCAGGATTTTGTCTCCAAGCCTCAGCAATTCTTTCAGCAACACCTCTCTCCTTTTGTGTAGATAGCCTCATCCTCAGGTATTCTTTTCTTATGGTTTCGAGACCTGCATCCACAGGCAATGCCATCCAAGAGGAAGAGTTCTCAAACCATGAACTAATGTCCTCGCTGGAAAATACCATAACAAACTGGTCTACGTGGACATGTTTGTGCTGATCCCTATAGCAAATGAAGGGAAATTATACTAATTTGTGTAGATCAATCCTTCAAGTCAAGGGTCAGAGGAAAGACAGAATCCTGTACAATCTGAACCACTTGGGTTCTATTAGGAAGGAGGAAAGAGAAGTACAGGCCAGGAAAATAACAAAATATCCATTCTACTTAATTAGAAATTAATTAGAAATCAACCATTTTTTTAGATATCAAATTAAAAAATATTAGTGGCAGAAAATTTTCATACATGGGTATCACATGTCCTTCACTGTTTAGTAGTCTTTTCTTTAATAATATCATATAATCTTGATTCCTGACTCTCTTTTATTTAATATTCTCGGAAAGTTAATTTGACTATAAGAACCAGCATTTGAAGCCAGAAAAGCAATAATTATGCAATTTACTTTCACTAGCCAAATGCAATGGGATTCAAAAGACTCTCCTACTTAAGATGTTTTAATAATACTAATTCTTTTAAACCATAAAAGGAAGTACACAGTATTTAAGGAGATAATCATTAGCCTTATAGATGAGTTCATAATGAAAAGCTGCTCTGCAAATGGAAAAAGAAGAAGAATCTAATGTACTTAGATTTCCAGACTTCGATGGAACTTCTTCCATCACAAATTATTTCCTATTACTTCATCTTCATGAAGTAATGTTTGCTATCTGCTTTAAATCTTTGACAGATTATTGCTTTATATTTAAATAATCACATTCATAAATGCCATCTCCAATGGTCCGTCATCAGGTAATTAATGCAGCAATGCAACTGTGGGTACCTGTTATGCCTCAAGTGATTGCTGTCCAAGGTTAATTTCTGTTGCTTTCATGTCATAAAATGATGGTGTACCACTTTTCAACAAGCCTATTTTTTATTAAAATATACAGGCATCGGTAATAGGAATGAAATGCCATCTGACTTGAAAATCTCTGTGCAAACATTTTTAGTGTTATTCTGTATTATAACACCACACATCATAGTCAGTATCGTAGACAGAATAATAAAGCCAAAAGATGTCCATGTCGTAATCCCTGGAACCTACGAACGTGTTACCTTACAGAGCAAATGGGACTTTCCAGCTGTGATTAAATTCAGGACCTTGAGACGGAGAAATTATCCTGGATTATTCAGCAGGGCCCGATATAATCACATGGGTCTTAAAAGCAGAGAATTTTGCCTGACTGTGATCAAAGGGTGATTTCTACAGAAGGATCAAAGAAATGCAACACCGCCGGCTTTGAGGATGGAGGAAAGATGCTATGAGCCAAGGACTGTGGGCATCTTCTAGAGGCTGGAAAGGAAAGGAAACATTATATTCTAGAGCCTCCGGGAAGAATATAGCCCTGCCAATACTTTGATTTCAGCCCAGTGAGACCCATGCCAGACTTTCAGAACCATAAGATAATATATTTGAGTTATTTTTAAAAGATACCAAGTGTGTGGTGCTTTGTTATTGCAGCAATAGAAAACTAATACAGACAGCAAATACTACAATATGCGAAGTACATTCAAAGTTTTAAAATACATAAAAATTACCTCTCATTGAAATGAGGTTTTACGTAATTTATGTACTTAGATTGTGATGTTTGCTTTTTATTCCTTCTCCAAATTCTCAATTCTTTAGTTAAGAAAAGATTGAATTCCCTTTTATAGGATTTACTCTTTTCGAATATTCTGTATTTCTCAATATAATGAGAACATATGATAATATATAATTGAGTTGCTGTTCCTGTTGTTCCTCCTGAGCTTGATTGTAGCACTTGATTCTGTTTTTTCTACTGTAAATTTTGAAGTGTACATCCCTGAGGATAAAAGAGACTTCTAAAAAGCATCAATCAATCAGTTGGCAAAGGGACCAAGTTCTGACCTGTACTCTTAGTGATTTCTTGTATCGTGGAAAGAACAGCCCTAAAATCAGTATTCAGTTACTCTTGCAGAATCTGCTCCAACTCGATGACGTAAAGTGCCATTCCACTACGAGATTGCTATTGACATGTGGTACCTCCTGAGCAGAAGTGTGGGAGGCTGATCTTGACCACAACACCTGATGTGTACACCCTGTTATTGTTGTTGTCAGGTGCTGAAGGACTGCACCCTGTCACCTTGGCTGCCACTTCCTGTCTGCATTATCCATTCCACCTGCAAGGCTTGCCCCACCGTGACCTCCATACCGAGTCTTACCCTAGTTACACTGTTTGCTATTTCCAAACTGTTTAGGTTTCCTTCTAGAAAATGTAGACAGAAGGGAGTAGGTGTTTTGCCCACATCTGTATAATGTAAACCATGTATGTATGTAGTTGTTACCTGGAACCCATCTATGTGGGGTAATGTGCAATTCTAACACCTCCCAGACTGAAGGCAGCTTTTGTATACCTAGCTTCTGTAAGAGCTGCCGCTTCCCTCTTACATGTAATAAAACTGTGACATGCATCTAAATTTATGCATATTTGTATTCATAGCATAGCATATAATATCTGAAAGAAATACAGAGACCACATAAAAGTCCTAGGAGTTGTTCTGGAGAGAAAAAGTATACATAATTGTGCTACTTTGTGAGCCTACTTAACCACCTGTATCATAGCAGAAGTGATAGCATGCCTAAGTAGGATTCTACTCATAAAAAAACTGCACATTATTTTTCATGGTAAAATATAACATTGCTAGACTTTTTTCTTATTGTATAAAAGAAACAGTACCCTTGTAAATCACTAGCACAGTACATAAAATCAGAAGATATTAGCTTCTATTTAAATCACAAAATCTTACCCCTCTGGGATCACCACCAAGATAGTACACTGAGCACACTCTTTATACACAAGCATATGCAATTTCACATAAGTGAGTAAATGAGACATAAAGATTTCTGGTTTTGTTATGAATGCCTTTATTTTTTTTTTAATTCACTGTTGTTGTCATTGTCGTTCTTGTTTGATTTTCTAGTCCCTCTCTCCTCTCTAATTTTCTCCTTTCCCCATTAATATATTATAGTCATATGTGTATATATATGTATACACACACATGTATATTTTTCTGCATTTTGGGATCTTTTTTTGTGCTGCTAAAAATGGGGATTCTGAGAGGGTAGCTAGCACATTTGTTTTAAAAAATACTTCAAAAAGTTTTCAAAAGTTTTGCAAATTTTAGCCAGATGTCTAGTATTGATTGAGGGAGGAAAGTTTCTCTGCCTAGGTAAGAACAATTTGGGGAAAGAGTTGGTGATATTCACCTAGAGAGGAAGCAGAAGGTTTCCAGGGTGAAGAGAGAGGGGCCTGAAACAGTGGTGGTTTGCCAGGGCCCACCCAGCAGGGTCAGGAGGGAAGGAAGCCCAGACGATGGGAATTTCCTGGTAGCAGGCAGAGCCAAGGGACTGGGGAGGCTACATGGCGGGTATTTTACCCCATCGCCTATATTGTGTTGTGCTGTAATTCCCCGTTATCACCTACAGTCTTGACTAAAAGTCTGTTACACTGTTAGCGGCCACGTGATATTAGGGGAAAGAATAACGGAGAGACCTACACAGTAAGGAAATGCAGTAGACAAGCCAAAGAAGAACAGTGGCAGGGCTGAATCTGAAAATGCCATGGAAGCAGGAAATCAGGGTGGAAAACTAGTCCTCAGAGAACCCTCAGAAATTCTGGGAATGGGGTGGCACTGTAGAATGTGGAATGGGAACAATACTTTGAGTATTAAAGGAAAATGTAACAAAGAAAACTCAAGGACTTGGGAACACTGAAAGGGCAGATCATTTAGATCATAACTTCTTTAGTGCAAATTTTCATAAGCAAAACCACCAAGTCAATGATTATATATTTTAATTATATTCCCATTAAAATGGGTATATAAATTTCTGCTTTTATCACATCCAGAACAAAAGTGGGTCTTTTTTTTTCCTTTTTGTCAACTTGGTAGGTAAGGTATCACATTCCCTGGTAAGATCCATTTGCAGTTCTTAGACTCTTAATGAGATTGAAAATCTTTTAATTTTTTTGTTTTTGGTATTTCTTCTTCTGTGAATTTAGATATCATAATTGAAAATGTAATCATTAGGTAATAGCCACCTAATTCAGTTATCTCCCCATAAATATATCTCATATTTTTTAACTAACAATTTTATAAATGTAGTAAAAAGGACATTTTTCAAAGGACCAAACTCATATTATAGAATTAGAACTCGATTTATCTTACTACACAATTAGCTGAAGCATGATTATCTATAACAAACAACAAATAACTTTTTAAAATAATAAACTTTCAATTAGTTTTTCATAAATATATGTTGGAAACTTTGAAATCCACAAGTAGTTGTGACCAATAGAATGAATTATCTGTGTCTTGATTAAGTTGGAATCTCTTTTCTATACTGTTATGTTCCCTCCCTTTTGGGTTCTACATTTGAGATTGGGATGGGAGGTATTCAATTCTACCCTATTTGCTAGAAAGAATATATTTCCAATTAGGATTTGGGTCAAAACATGGATCTTCCATTGCTCAAAAACATGAAGCCCATAAACCTTCCAGTATAATAGTAACTATTTTATTTGGATTCAGAATATATTAGTCAGCTTGGGCTGCTATAACAAAATACCACAAATTGGGTGACACAAACAACAGATATTTATTTCTTACAGTTCTGAAGGATGGAAGTCCAAGACCAAGGTGATGTCAGGGTTGGTTTCTGCTGAAGCCTTCCTTTCTGGTTTCCTGATGGCTACCTTTTCATTGTGTCCTCACATGCCCTTTTCTTTTGCATTTGGAAAGAGAGAGGTTGCTGGTGTCTTTTCCTTTTCTTGAAAGGACACCAGTCCTATTGGATTATAGCCCAACCCTTAGGACCTCATTTAACTTTAATTATCGTCTTAAAGGCATTATCTCCAAACACAATCACATTGGGGATTAAAGATGTAACGTGAATTTTGTGAGACACTCGTCAGTCCATAGTACAAGAGCTCAAGTTATACTATTTATAGTATATAGGCTGTGCTATAATAGTAGCATATTGTGCAAAGAGATACAAAGTGGGGTTCCATTATTCTGGTTATAAGATAGATGTGTCATTACTGGCTTTCAATGGGAAATGGATAATTCCAGACTGAGAGATAAATCAACAGAATATATAACATATGATTCCAGATTGACCCACAAAATATTGGAATAAATAGTTGTGCATGTGATAAATGAAAGACTATGTGCAAGTTATTGAGCAAAATCAGAATTGCCATTTAAAAAATCACACTCGCATTTCAACGTTAAGACTACAAATTGAAAATGGCTTAAAAGATTGGGCCTCTGTTCATAAACTGGTGCATTAGGAAAGCCAACTATCAGAAGTTTTACTTTCCGTTCTTCTGACATTTGTAAAGGTCCCCTCCTCCCTCCTCTTTTTATTAATCAGTTAGGGGCTTTCCAGCTGCAAGGCAGCTTTGAAGTTACATATCTTCCTAGGACTACTGACTTCCTCTAGAGATATCTCCCTAAATCCTCTTAGAGAATATGATGCTCAGAGCTTTTGTTCTATATAATCACTCCCTGATGAAAAGAATAAACTTAGAACCAAGCAACCTGACTGGGTGCTTAAGGCCCTTCTTAGTACAGCCAGATACCACCAGGTGGTGCAGGATTCTGGGGAGGGGACTCCCCCGGCCCCGCAGCCCTCATAAGAAGCAGTTCTCACCGGTAGTATCCACACTTGGAAGCATCACCACACCGTACGCTAACAAGAAGGGAGATGGAAACAGGCAGCAGTATCAAGAAAGAAACTTGTGAGCTGATTGGGTGTGCGTTTGCATACATAAATGCATGTATGTATGCATGTATGTGTATGTCACTCACACACACACACCCAGGAGTCACATATTTTCTTATGTACATTTATTTATTTTTCCCCTTTGAATACCATTGACCACCTCATAGAGCTCTTATAGGAAAAAATTGCAAACAAACTGTTCTCTTTATTATCTCTGAGGCTTCTTTAAATGTTGAGTGCTTCGTTTATTTTACTATTTAAAATCAGAATCGATTTGGTATTTCAAAGGCATCTGAGCACTTTCCACAAAGGTCTTGTATGCTTATCCTTTTGTTTATGAACTTTTAAGATCTCTAGACAATTCCAGAGCTTTTGAGTTATGTTCTGCAACATGACTTTGGCTGCTGACAAAAGAAAGAAGGAATCATTAAATATTGGCCTGAAAAGTCTGATTCTAACAGGCGGTTTCAAGGAGTTTTTCTAACCTGATACAATATTAGTGGTATAGATTTCTGTATAATTTGTTCTCTGAGGGTAAAGCAAAACTTTTTGTGCCCTTTTGAAATGCCATTAAAGAACATCATTAAAGACCACCTTGTAATCCTAACCGGGAATGCCAAAAATTTGATAAATTTCTAACTCCAGATGATGTTTTCTATGACTAAGAATGTGTTGTGCTACCATTAATGCCATAGGGAAGTGACCCGTTTTAGAGATACTCTGGAACCATGAAATGTAGAACAGAAGTGAGGCAGAGCCTTGGGCTTTTGCTTCCTGCCCACAAACCTCATGTCTACTATTTAGAATGCCAGGGTTTGCCCTGTGAAGTGGGGAATATTTCTTCTAAACAAATTCTATTCTGGCTGAGCCATCTTTTTAGCTTTCCAACAATGACTGCACCTAGCATAATAAGCTTTTGGCTTAATGTCATGTTAGGTCATCTCAGGCTTTCTGTTCACTTTGGAAGATTCAGCTCATAATGTCAGAATCTTTTAGCTTACCCCCAAGTGCACAGTTGAGCTTGTTTAAAATGAGGGTACATCATCCCTGGGGACTGGTCAAATTTTTATTGGTAACTTCTAAAACCTTCTTTTCCTCCATTTATGGTGCATTAGAGATTCAGATGGGTTCTGCTTTACTTGACCATCCCATAACCCAAAATATAGTGTTAAAAAACCTGATGAATGATGAATAGGCAGAACACAGAGAAATGTTAGGGCAATCAAATTACTCTGTTTGGTACCACAATAGCAGATACATGTCATTATACATTTTTCAAAATGCATGAAATGTACAACACCAACAGTGACCCTGATGGGAACTGTGGACTTTGGTGACAATGATGTGTCAATGTAGCTTCCTCCATTGTAACAAATATACCACTGTGGCATAGGATGTTGAGAGTATGGAGGGTGGTGCGAGGGGGCACAGAGGAACTCTGAACATTCTACTCAGTTTTTCTGTGAACCTAAAACTTCTCTAAAACATAAAGTTTATGTTTTTAAAAAATAAGTAGATATGATATAAGAAATATTTGTCCTTTTCCTTTGGTTCCTGGCACACAGCTCCTAAAACTCTTGAATTTCCTGAGTGCTAGGACAGTCTTTTGTTATTCATAAAGAGCCCCCTATTGGGTCAAGATAGCAAGAGAAAATAAAAGTTGTAAATACACATGCACCCAACATCCAAGCACTTAAATATATAAAGCAAATATTAATAGATCTGAAGGGAGAGAGAGACTGCAATACAATAATAGTGCAGGACTTCAACACCCCACTTTCAGCAATGGGCAGATCATCCAGACATAAAATCCATAAGAAAACATCAGGATTAAATTACTTTAGACCAAGTAGACCTAACATCACTAATCATCAAGGAAATGCAAAATAAATTCAGAATGACATATCACCTCATACCTGTCAGAATGGCTATTATCAAAAAGACAAAAGATAAGTATTATTCTGGTTGTGGAGAAAAGAGAGCCCATTCACACTGTTGGTGGGAATGTAAATTAGTACAGTGACTATGGAAAACAGTATGCTGGTTTCTCAAAAAATTAAAAAGAACTACCATGTGGCCCAGCAATATATCTCCAAAGTAATGGAATCAGTATGTTGAAGGGATGGATATCTGCCCTCTCATGTTTATTACAACCTTATTCACAAAAGCAAAGTGGTAGAATCAACATACGTGTCCAATGGCAGATTAATGGATAAAAATATGTGGTATATATACACAGTGTGATACTATTCAGCCATAAAAAAAAGGAAATCCTGTCATTTGCAACAACATAGATGAACCTGGAGGACACTGTGTTAAGTGAAATAAGCCAGGCACACAAAGACAAATGCTGCATGGTCTCACTCATGGATGGAATCTAAAAAGTTGATCTCTTAGAAGCAGAGAGTACTTCCACTTCTCTGATGGCAACCAGCACTAGGGGTGCCAAGGCCAGGGTTTGGTGTGTGTGGGGGGGGGTAGTTTGGAGATGTTGGTCAAAAGCTACAAGATTTTACTTAGATAGAATAAGTTCAAGAGATTTATTGTACATGGTGACTACAGTTAACAACAAAGTATTGAATTCTTGAAAAATGCTACAAGTGGACTTTAAAGGTTCTCACCATAAAAATGATAATTTTGTGACGTAACACACATGTTAATTAACTACATTTAGCCATTCCACAATGTATATATTTTAAAACATCATATTGTACACAATAAATACATATGACTTTAATCTCTCAATTAAAAAAATAAATGTAAAAAAGCCCCCTTTTATCACATCTGAGTTTATACTACTGAGATAGTTTTGAGTGAAGCCCCTAGATTTCCTCAGAATGGAGCTAATCATCAGAAAGACCAAATGATTAGAAAGTTGAAAATTTCAGTCCCAACCACCAGTCTTTGGGCATTGAATTATTAAAACTGTTGAACAATGAGATTTGGAGAGCTTCCCAGCCAGTGTGGACACATCAAGGTCCTGGAAGGGTGTTGCACCCAGAGAGGGCCGGGGAGCTCTTCACCACCCTCCACCCCTCATCACTTGCCCTTTGTGTCTCTTCTGTTTGTCTGCCCCTGAGTTGTATCCCTTATGATAAACCAGTATAGGTAAGTAAAGTGCTTTCCTGAGTTCTGCGAGCCATTCTAGTAAATTATCAAACCTCAGGAGGGGTTGTGGGAACCCCTGCTTTATGGCCAGTTGATCAGAAGTATGGAAGCCTGGGACTGGTATCTGAAATGGGGGCAGGCCTACAACTGGTGTCTGAAGTCAGGGAGTCCTGTGGGCTACAGCCCCTTTACTTGTGAGATCTGACACTATAGAACACCGAACTAATGTCAGAGAATTTGAGAATCTCATAGCAGGTGAATACAATTGAGAAGTGTTGGATAAAGTAAAATTGGACATATGCATTAAATACAACATTAATCTTATGTATTCTGTTTTAATGCATCAAAGGCATATAAATAAGACAGGCTTCTCATTTTCTATGAACACTCCCAAATCAAGATAAAGAACTAACTGCAAACCAATGTGGTAATATTTACCTAGAATGCAACTAGATAAGTATGTTGTCTTTTTTTTTTTCAAAATATTAAGGGACGTACACATGTTTTTGTTACATGACTTAAATCAAGGCTATAAATGTGTCCATCACCTGAATAGTGTTCATAGTACCCATAAGATGGATTTTTGCCCCTCCCACTCCCCTCCTCCCCTGCTTGGTTTCCAATGATTTTACCTCCCTCTGTCCACTTATGTGCCCATCAGTTAAACTGCAAATTAGTACAACCCCTATGGAAAACAGTATGGAGATATCTCAAAGAACTAAAAGTAGCCCTACCATTCAATTCAGCAATCCCACTACTGGGTATATACCCAAATGAAAAGAAGTCATTTATCAAAAAGACACCTACACTCAAATGTTTATTGCAGCACAATTCATAATTGCAAAGATCTGGAATCAACCCAAGTGCCCATCAATACATGAGTGGATTAACAAAATGTAGTATAAATATACCATGGAGTACTACTCAACCATAAAAAAGGATGAATTGATGTCTTTTGCAGCAATTTGGAAGGAATTGGAAATTATTATCCTAAGCAAAGTATCTCAAGAATGGAAAAACAAACACCACATGTACTCCTTAATGCAGTCCTTATTTGGATCTAACCTAACCCTTCTCAGGTATCCACTCCCAAAGACTGGAGGTAGAATGCTGGATTATCTTGGTGGTAATTAAAGCACAGCCCATATTGTGAATATCATTTCATCTTCTCTCTTTAGCTGTAGTTGACTCATAGTCATACTTCATGTATGTATAATACTTTTTATTTATAAGCATTTTTATATCTATTATTTCATTGGATCTCACTTACAACCAGTACCGCTCCTGCATTTGGAATGTCATCAATCAAATTCAGAATTCTAGGTGAAACTCAGAAAGAAATTCATTGCTCTTGCAGGTATTACTTTGCCTGAGTAGCACATATACATAAATGAACAAGCTGGGTGGTCCCATTCATTGCTCTGACTTTGTGCTGTGTGCCTTTGCAAAACTGAAAACATAAGTTATTGCGAAACTGAAATTGTAATTTAAGAGCTTTATTGCACAGCTTCAGAATAGTGCCACATTATTTGTTTCAATCTCTGTTTGCTCCTATATTTTCAGCCGTAAGTGAAATGCAAACATTCCCTGGTGTTCTATTTATGACTCAAAAGAATTATATTCCAAAAGGTCTCTGCAGATGATCAGTGATGAAAGATACTACCAGCATAGGTGGTTAAAGTAAAGAAGAAAAAAAATGTTCTTGATGGTTCAAAAATTTCAAAGGGAAGGGGAAACGGAGTGTCATTCTTAGATTACTAGGTAATAAAATAACATGCTTGTAGGACTAATTCATTAAAAATTTAATCTATATAAAATAAGACTAAAAAATCTTAATATACAAAGAAAATTATGACTAGATGTTTTTCCCTCATATTAAGAGGAACCACTAGTATTATAACAGCCCTATGCTTGAGATAAGGAAAATATTGATGAGAGATATCAATCGGAAATAATCCAGAGGGTCAGAATGCAGTTTAAACAGACTATTCAAGCAAAAAGTTTGAGGACTGCAGCCCAGGACACACTTCCAAGTTGCCCTGGGGACTGAACCGGAGTACAAAAGAGAGGATCAAGTTTTTAAAGAAAAAAAAGGATAAAAAAAAAAAGAGGGACTGATTACAAAAGTCATTTGTCAGGAATTCTCGTTGGTTTACAGAAATGACATTGGCTTGTGATTGGCTATACATTCTTGAACTATAACGTGTGTGGCCTTCTATGGCTACTGGGCTTCAGTTTCAGTGAGTCTAGAGCCCTCCAAGCAAGGGGTTTCAGGAAGTAATTATTTAGGTCAAGGGGGAGTGAGACTCCTGCTACATTTTAAATGCCCTTCTGGACCTGATAATTTAAAGAGGCTCCCATCCCTCAGAAAATAAAGGGGTTTGCACTTTCTCAGAGACATCATCAAGCTGTGCAATCTATTTCATCATATACATCAGACCAAGTGTTGTGAACTGGAGTACAAAATTGAGTCTTAGAAAATTCTTAGTCATCTTCAACTGAGCGAACAGAAAAGCAAAAGAATCTGAGAGTTTTCAGTCACGGAGTCTCCAAACCAAATCCTTTCTTCCTTGGGGCTACCAAGAACTTATATGTCTTACAACAAATCAGACAAAGTGAACAAGCAAGTTACACATGTTATTGATGTACATTTATTCAAAGCAATCAAAATATATGTACTAGAAAAAAGCCCTAGAACTTTAGTGATAACTATAATTTTAAATACCTAACAAGTGATCGAAATCAATTAACATTCTTCTGGATTAAGACAAATTCTGTATCTCGAAGGCCATAGGGAAGCTGCAAGAAGCTTAAAGAAAAGAATCCTAACGTTAAGATATATTAAGATTTAATCCTAGGTGCAAGCCACTTCTGGCCTTACAAAGCTGAGCAGGCTTCTCTTCTGAATGACTGGGGAAGGACGGTCCCATAGCTAGAGTCATTCAAGGTTCAAATCTCAGCTCTGCCACTCTTAGTCTCAAATCTCTAATTCCCTAATTGATAATATGGTGAATTCCACTTAGGTAATGAAATGAGATAACATTAGTTTGTGAAGTACTAACCAAGAAGAAAAAAAGAATGTGAGTTCATCCAACTGTTGTAACACAGGCCAACCACCTAAACTAAGCACGCTGGGAGGCAAGAGGTGACACACAAAGGACAACGTTGAGCAGCTGCATCCATTCATTTACCAAGTGCCTGTTATGTGCCTGGTACTATGCTAGGAGCAGGGTGTCCATGAGTAAGCAGAAAGAATCTTTGCCTTCAAGATACTCACCCTCCAATGAAACATTTAGTATTGTATGACAGGTTTTCTTCAGAGTTTCTTTTATATAGCATTAATTGGTTGTCTGTTCAAAGGTTTGGAAAATATTGGGTTAAAAAATACTAGCTCTTTTAAGTGCCAGGCATTGCTCTAAGAGTTTTACATATAATAACTATTTTAAGCCTTCAGACCACTCAATGAGGTAGTTGTCATTATTTTTTTTATAGTTGGAAAATGAGATGAATATTTTAATAGTTCTTTAAAATACTTGTGGATATTCTTCTTTAACACTACATCAAAACTCAACAAGTGATTGTTTCTTAAAAGTTAGATGCAAAAGGGAATTTGAAGTCACGTCAATGATCCTTTTATGCTCTTTCACGTTGGGCTGCCTTGTACTTTGAATGGATCTTTTACCTGTGCACTATGTTTCAATACCATACATTGAACATTTGGAAAATATTGGTTTGCTCAGTCATGCAGATCTTCCAGATGTTGACACAGTTCTTTATACAGTGTCATCACATGTCATAGAGTCTCTGGAAAACACATTACCATAAGAAAATGATAATAAAAAGGTAAATTACACTTTAATATTAATATTATTACAGAAATAGTTTTGACCTTGTGAACTCCTTATAAAGGTTCCAGGGACACCCAGGATTCTCTGGACCACACTTTAAGAGCTGCTGCAATCTGTCAATCAGACTCATGTCAATGTTCAATTATGGAAAATTCTCAGCCATTATAATGTTGCTTCTCTTCTATCTTTTTCATGCTTTGCATTTTCTATCATAGTAGTTTTAACTTCCATTTCACCAACACAATATTCTATTCTAATTTGTATACATTTAGCTCATCTGTTGAGATTTTTATTCTAATAACCATATTTCATTTTTTTAAATTTTATCTTTTTTTTCTTATTTGCCTATTTTTTCTTATACTATCAACTTTTGGAATGCCTGTTATACATACTAGAGCATATTTATCTGTTTTTTACATTTTTCATTTTTCTAATTTGTCTATTCTTATTTCCTAACTGCCTGTTCTTTCAGTTTGTATATCATGGCTATTTTTTTTAATTTCAAAATATTAAGGGGGTACTGATTTTACAGACAAGCAAACACAGAGGAGTTAAGTAGTTTGCTCAATGTCACACAGCAGGGTTTTTCAGTACTTCTGCATTTTGAATTTCTTAGAAAGATTAGAGTACAAATATTTTCCAATTTTTTTGATCATGGAAATTTTTTTCTCTAATGGACCATTTCATAGGATCAATGTTTTAAAGCAAATACCTAAGGAAAGATGATGAAACAAACTAAAGGTAAAGAATAAAACTTTATTTCCAATTCCACTTTGCTGTACATTATCAGCCACATTGAAGACTTGGTTTATTTCATTCACTTTGAGAAAGTTAAAGTCTCAAGACACTACCTCTATTGTCTAGCCTTTGTGCTCAGGTGTTATACTAGCATTTCTAACAGGTTTGGGAATACAAATGGTAAACAGACAGCACATGGAAGAGAAGTTAAGGCTGGCTTTTCAGCACACCTAGTAATGACAGTATTATGGAGACTGAGATCATTATGGAGCCATAACTTAGAGGAGAAAAAGAAATCTGACAAGTCTTTTTCATAACAAGATCAAAGAGATTGTGACAGATTGTGAAAATACAGCCTTATTTTTCAAGTTGCTAATTTGTCTTCTTATTGTTTCCCAGAGAGGCTGCTTATGAAGGGCTCTTTAATAGAGGAAGTTTAACAAGTGGTAGAGGATGCCCTTCTCAGCTGAACAGTTTGAGTGGTTTAACCCCCGGTGAGCAAATAGGGCTGTCATTGATTTGCAAGTGACTAGGTACAAAGGGGAAAAAGAAAAAATTATCTGTAACTTGAGTTTTTAGCAACACAATCATAGGTCATTGTGGGTTTCTTAAAAGTAAACTAGAATGCAATGTAGGCAATTTTGTATCACCTATATTCAGCATTGGAACCCAGTGAATAATGCTTAATGTTCTTTATCCCTCTAAAAATAAATATCCTAAAAAAATCAATGACAAAATGGTCAAATTGCTCATTTCCTTGATCAGACTTAAGCAGCTCCTTTTGTGCTTCATATGCTTCTAGCACACATTTTAATAAAGATAAATTTCACAATAGTGCGCTATGATTAATATACTCCTCTTTCCGTACAACAGTTTAATAGAGGTCAAATTTCAGAAGGTTTTTTAGAAAGTATTCCAAATGCATTAGATATCTCCAACCAAGAGTTATGAAACCATAATAATAATTAATATTCATAGATCCCTGTACTGTTTACAAAATACAGACGTGAAAAGGGTGAGAATGTTGATGGTAAGCAGATGAGAGGCCTCCTGTCTGATGCTTCCATTCTCTCAGAGGAATATGAAGCAAGGTCATTGGCAGGTAGGGCAGGGAGCAGGGGATGGGGTGGAGTGCCCATCTGAGATTTGTGACCAGAAATCTAAAGTAAAAATATCCAGTGAGCATGTGTATTTTTCTTTGGGAGCATTTGATTCAAATACAAGCCTAGAGTACAAAAGATTTTTTTTAACCAGAGTAGAGACTTTTCTATGAACATCAGTAGGAAAGAAAGAAAAGTAAGAGAATTATATTTGCAAGGGAATGTTACAGTTAGATGATAGAATCTGATCTGTGTGGGGAAAAAAAGGAAAACACAAGATAGAGTAACTGAGAGTGAGATGGTGGTAGAGTTAGTGGACAGGAGTTCTTATAAAGTCAAGGACGTGACCCTGGGAGTCCATGCTTTAGGTGGGTGGAGGATTAGAACATAAACCTTTCACGTGAATTATCTCACCTGCTCCTCACAAGGCCAAAAGAGAATTATTGTCACCATTTCACTGAAAAGGAAAATAAAAATCAGAGAATTTGTATGTCTTGTCCAAAATCACAGAGTAAATAACAATGGAAAGCAGGATTTAAACCCAGGATTGCAAACTCTGAACGCCAACCAAAGGATAAGGGTAATTATCTAAGAAGATATTTCATGACATTTCTACTATTCATTCAGTTCATTACTCTCAAAAAGACTGCTTCTTCTGGGAGGAGTCATAAAAAACAATGGAAAAGCAACAGGGATGTTTGGAACAAAACGTTGAGTGGCAAAGCAGCACAAGACTAAAATTGTATCTTTTTGTGAATATTCCCCATGCAACATGGGAAAATAAAATTGGGGGACCCCCACCAAGACTTATAAAATATTTTAAATGCATCATCAGAAGGAACCTACTGTTCAGATTCATATCCTACTCACATATTAGTAGTACAGCAGAAGAGAGCTAGTATGGAGCTACCTATGAAAACTCAGTCTCTCCCACATATCATTGTGACTGTAATTTAGGGGCCTACATGTAAAATTGCTTCTGTTTCTTAAGGTTACCAGGGGTCCTGGAGAGAATGCACATGAGAGACACATGATCAGAAACATGTGTTATTCTTGCTCATCCAAAGAGATAATAACCACACTACAGATGAGTTTTCACTGAAGGAAAATAAGGTCTATTTTTATTTCATGTCTTAAAGAAGTAAAAAAATTTCAGGTAAACAACTCCATTTCATTCCATGTAGATTGTGAATTTTGCCCAACAAGACAGATATTGGGAAGTAAATATCACAACGGTTAGAACACACAAATAAACCAGCCAAGTTTTATGGTCCATTCAATGCTTTTGCTTTATGGATGCAGAAATTTATTTATTTATGCCATCTTATTTTTTAAAGAATGGGAGTTACAAGAACCCCTACTATCAACATGGGAAAACATTAATAAAGATGCAAAACCAGAACTAGAGAAAATGTACATATGAACAGAAAATAAAAATGAGTGAGAAAAAAAGTACAAATGTTCAGGCTAAGAGGGTCTCCTTCCCTGTTGTAATTGATTGGTAAATGTCGTTTAAACTTCCTGGTAGTCTGTGTGGAGGGTGGGAGAGGTCACCCAAGTCAGGTTATTGGTTTAATAACTGATATTTATTATTTAAAACAGGGTTTCACATCTCTGAACTCAGAGCCCTTCCCCTCAGGGTTCTTTCTTTACTTCCTCATAACACAGGTGCAAATCTCAGCTCAACCTGCACCTGGTCCTAGACTGACCTCACCAGAAGGCCGGTGCCACCCCCAAAAAGAAACCCAGGACAGTGAATTTCCCTTATTAAACAGCTGCCTAGGGAGGTGTTCTGTCTGGTTAGTCTATAATTATCTCTATTTTGTTTCTGTTGTTGTTATCAATGTTGACAATAGTTAGTTGGTTTTTATACTACGTTTTTCAATACCTGGAACTTCTTGTTTTGGGATCACCCTCCTGACTTGAATGTGGCCCTAGATTATTGACTGATGCCCACATTAGAGCCTCACAAGTATCCACTGCCACTTCCTTTGGTCTCCTGGTCGCTCATTCTTGGATAATAACCCAATATAGTCCTGAAGGTGGTTAAAAGTCTTCTTTCCCACCATATGACTTAAACTGAGTGGATTTCAAATATATCCTCACATTGAATTAAAAAATCAGTGACAATCTTCCAAATTAAGAATAGCTAAGAGCCTTGATGAATGAGCAAAGTTATCAATGGAAATAAGTAAAATAAAATAAAAATAACCAGGCAATGCCTATGTCTTTCTTTCCTCCTAAATCAAAGGCCACGCACTGTCGATGTGTTATTAAATATACTGATCTCATTTGTGTTGTTTGTAACATGGCCCTAAAGCTTGTGGGGCAGGTAGAAGACATTTACAATCAAATCTGGCACAATGCCCAGCAGAACATTTACTGCATAGACACAACGTTACTGATGATGAAAACTTAAGAAGGGTGGAAATAATTTGGAAACCCTTCAGAGGAGAGCAACAAAGATGACTACTAAACAGTTGAAAAGTGATCTACACTTAAGGGAAGGTTGTAGAACTAGGGTATTTAGCCTGCAGAAGAGGCACTTAAGTGCAGCATGCTAGTAAATCCACGCTTACATGGTATCTGTTATAAAGATCATAAACAACTGTTCTTCCTTCAATCTATCACAGAACAAGGAGGAAAGAATCTGAAAGGCAAACCAGTATTTTCAGCTTTATTCAAGCCAATGTTTCCTTTGATAATCAAAGTTTTAATAACTAGATTTGTGTTTTGTAGCAAAGAGACAACAATTCATCTTCTGGAATTTTTTTAAAAAGATAGAACAGCAACCTCCTATCTCCCAAACATCTCCTTTTTAAAAATGAGAAAACTATTGCTTACCAGCTACAATATTCTTTCAGATTTTTTATATTTTACATATATGAGTTTAATTTACATCAGACACCTAGCTAGGAAGCAACAGGAACTTGGTGTTTTCGATTCTGTGCCTGAATACAGTTGTTTAAAGTGCCCAACTCTAGCACTTTGCAATAAGAACACCTTATAATGGTCATCTTTAGCAGTCTGTTTAAATCCCCTAGATGATCTATGCAGAAGTCATAAATGTGCTAGCACCCAGATACTGAACCTCCTATGAACCCTTGTTATTTTTTAAGGTTGTTATAGATGGATTTGGTTACTAATTTTTAATGGAGCGGGGACACACTGCCACAGAATATAAACAATTTCTCCTTGTGCATAAATCACCTTTCCCCTGTGCTATATAGTAGCCCTTGGAGCAGCTGGTTTCTGAGGATGGTTGTTTACTTAAGACTTTGTTCTCAAGTTGATAAGAATTGTCAAGCTGACTACGTACACACACACACACACACACACGCACACATATATACTATTACATAGGCACATACACTTCCGTTTATATATATTAATATATTTTATATATGGGGACATCTCAGGCACAAGGCATAAAATCGCCATGATTTAGGCTTTATTTCAGTATTTGAGGATCTAAACAGGTCCATTTGGTTGGATTTAGCTCTGCTCAATTAAAGTTGAATTTGTATAATACCATCAAGCTTTGGTATTGACATTTGGTGGCATTCAAGATGTTATTTACACTCAGTGTACTGAAGTCCATGCAACTGTTTGCATTAGGTTCAAGCCTGCAACTCTTTGTTTGTTGAGGTTCACCCAGCACAGTTTAGCCCCATAAAGATTCATGAAAGAGGCTCTTCAAGCTAAAGCAACTACATCGAGAGTCATGCACGTGCAGCACAGAATTTATCAGCCATCTGTCCAAAAAATGTGTCCATATGCTTCCTGGTGCATTTGTCAAATCAGACTTCAGCCCAAGTCCTTATAATCAAGTTGGAGAAAAAGCAATTCCCACCTCTCCCCTCATCAATTCATTGACCTTAAATGGCTTCCTATTTTACTATTTTCTCGTATGTTATTACATTTAATTGTCTCAGTAACTCTCAGAAGTATCATTACTCCCATTTTATAAGTAAGGAAATTGAGGCTGAGAGAAACTGAGACTTACCCCAGGTTATACAACCAGTAAATGGCAGAACTTCTGGACCCCCAGCAAAGGGAACAATACACTACTGCTGGGGTGGAGGGAAGTACGCACAATGCAAACACACAGAGAGAGCGCGCGAGAGAGATGCACACACATAAACCCATACATAGATATATGCATATATATACACACACACACGTTTATACACACACACACACACACACACACGAACAAACCATAAAGTTAGTAAATGTCCATGCCTCTTTGCATAAATAGTTTAGAACTTTAAAAGATGCAATTAATAAAAGCACCAGGGTTTGATTACATCATATTTTGAAGTCCTTAGAAGACAGGTTTAATAAATTACAAATATTATTAAATTCAACTTTACAAATAGGAGAGGGCTTGCTCTGTAATTTTCTTGGCACAAGAAAAAGGAGTCGTTTTTCTCTGCCTCAAAGCGTCCCATGTCATTGTCACATGCTAAATATTTAATGAATCTAGTTTTATCATCTTGCCCTCTACTTTTACACTGCTCAGGTGCCAGCCAGGGAAAGCTGGAACATGCCCTGTTGGTCCTTTCTTTGGCTTAAAACTCTAAAGGCTACAGCTCTAGAATACTAATACACTATCTGACAATGTGGTAACAGTGATTACCCATTAACATCTTAGCATAAGCTAAGTTAAAAAGTAACTAGTCAAATATATGGCAATATTTCAAGAGACTGCAACTTCAGGGAGATAAGTTTTTGTGTGATAGCTGGAAATGCCTAGAGCCAGGGAGTCCTGGCTTTTTAAATACTCGTCCACATGATTAGGAGTCAAAATGGTTGCCAAACAGTAAATTGCAGCAATAGCAATAAGGAGTCAGGAAGGTCCATCTAAATAGATGTGATTCAAATGTAAATCCAAACATGGATCCAGGGCATAAAGAGGAGACCATTCAGATTTCTTGTGCCAGTAATCTTCCTAAGTATTCCAGTTTTATTACGTAATTTAAAAAACAAACCTGAACTACTCAAATTCATATAATTGATTACATTTCCATTTACTTGTACAGTGCTAATTAATCCATTCAGCCAGCATGATTCCTGGAAGGAATTTATGAAAGAATGGTACCAGGGATAGATGCTCATGGCTGCCACATCTACTGGTTCATGTAGACTGGATGAATATGTAAAAATCCACCAAAACTAAAATTCCCAGGTGGTCACAGTTTGGGTAGGATTTTGGACACCAGAGGCTTGACAAATAATTTCTTGTGATCTTCCTCGACTGCTCTTGCTCCTCCACGGTAACTATAAGAACACATACAGTGCTGGAGGAATGTGAGAGAAATGTGGACACACGCCAAGGCCATTTTAGACAAGCCAACAGTCAGCTAACCTTCAAACATGTAGAAGAGCCCAGCCAAGATCAGCAGGGCCATATACACAAGTGCAACTGCCTACAGAGGCATGAGTGAATCTAGATAGAACTAGAAGAACTACTTAGCCAGCCTGTAGGCTCATGAACAATAGCAAATGGTTGATGTTTAAGCCACCCAGTTTTTAGGTGGATTGTTACATAGCAATAGCTGACTGATATAAAGAGTAACTATGAGAAGTAAATAAAGTCTACCGTATAGTAGCCATTTTATCCTGGGGACCTAGTGGACATATTTCATCCCATCCTTGGTCTTTATCTTATCTCCTAACCTTACACACAAACACTGCTTGGGCAGCTGCAGCCCACTGGGAACCTGTAGCCCAGCCTGAACACTCTCTTCTCAGTGCTCACTTTGTGGGAATCTTCTTCCAGAACTACCACAAACATCACCAACATTTAGATCAGAGACTGTCTTCTTTGTCTGCCAGAATTTAGCTGGGTGAGATTTGTTCTGAAATCCCAAAGTGTAATCTCGCATCCACGTTCCCTTAGGAATATTAAATGTGGTGATAACTCTGTAATAGTGTCAGAATGTATCTCCAAGGGAGTGTGGGATAACTGAGCTCCCACTAACTGACAAAAGAACTGGAACCACAAACACACTTTTTATTTTGAACAGCCCACCAACCACACTGCCCCTCTGAAATGCAAGGAAGTCATCTGGGGGACTCCCTGAATAACTTCCTACGTCTCTAAAACCAAAAGCCATAAAATTATGCCTACCAGGAAGCATTCAACATCCATGACATAAAAAAGACTTCTAAAGAATACAGACTTGGTTCAAAACAATTTCCTAGAGGATATATGTTTTATCACTTATTTTCTGAGCTCGATCTGAAAATTGAGTTTCCTCCCACCACTCTCAATCTTAACCTGATTCAGCCAGATTCCTTTTGAAGATCTGCCTTAGTCGAATAAGAGACATGCTATTTTCCTGATACGGTCTCGTAAAGAAGGACAGATGCCTAATAGATCGTAATTGAAATGGGGAGGCTTAGTTTTACAGACCCTCAAATATTTGACTTAACCGTGTTCCAAGATGTATAATTCAGAATTGAAACTGAGTCCACAGCTTGAAATTTTTGTACTTCTGTGAATGATGCCCTGCTGTTCTATTACATTTTAACCAATGCAATAGTGTATTCTCATTTATTTCCACTCAGGGTTAAAATTCCAAATTAGTGCCTATCAAATTCATGCCACATTTTATTCACATACATGTAACAAGTGAGCATAATTTGTCACGATGTTTGTTTGTCCTGCAGTGCCCTTGGTCATTTAAAAGGACACACAACTGCTTATGCTTATTCCCAAATTCTGTGACAAAGTCAATATATTCCATCTTAAAAATATCTTAGGTCTTCAAAGGCCCAGCTGGGTGGGACATTTAAGGTTAATTTACAATCATTCTTTCCCCTTCCTACGGAAAGAAAGAGAGACAGATAAATAAGCAAATTTTCAGGCATTCAAAGAATTGTTAGTAAAGAGCAAAGTCCTAGCTAGTGGCACATCCTGTTTGCAACTAAGTGGATAAACTATGACTAAATGGACAAACTTCTATATTTCATAATTAGATTTCAAAAATAAATGGTTTCAAAGGAGAGCATTTGTCTTAGCTTTGAGAAAACTTTTTGGAGAGAGTAACCAGACCCTTAATTATACCACATCTATAAGACATTTTTAAAACCGAGATTATGCTCATACATTCCTTTTTTATATGTGCTTGTGTGGTCCTTTATATGCATCCATGGCAAACGGGTTCAGAGCTTTCCTTAAAGTTTGTCTCTGGGATGAGCCTAAAATTTAGAAGAAAGTGTATCGGGAAGGGATTAGAAAGATGTGAATATTGTTTCCAGTTCTGCCATGGACACCCTACCTGATAAATTTGTTCCTGACTTTTGTCGTCTACAAACAAGAATAGTTGGGCCTGTCCTTATGGAATGGCAGGAGGCAGCTGCCTTCCTCTCTGTATGTCTCACCACTCGTTCTGTTGCATTCCAGTGTTTAAGAATAGTCTAAAGATGCAATGAGCAAGAAGAAACAGACAGCATGTTGAACATGCTTAATCTTCACAGCCATTGGCACCATACCTAAAATTCATTGAAGCAGTAAATTTTGACATAGCCGTCAAAAAGTTCCTGTTAAAATGTAATATTCATTTTTGGGGGTGTTTTGGTTTTATCAAATAATATGTCTGACTCATATCTTGTCTCTCTTCTACCCCCAACTCCATTCTGAGACAGTCACTTTCTAATTTATTAGCATATTATTTGTATTTTTATGAATAATCATTGCCTTTATTCATTCTAATTCTAACTTGGCATAGGTAAATGTTGATGTTGCAGGCATTTAAGGATAAAGGGATAGGTCTCAACAAATTGGCACGTTTTGCTTGGTCCATGCAATATTTGTCCACATTATATTTTTTAGTTGAATCCAGATTTCAGGCTTCCTTTGAAAAATCTGCAGATCTAGAATAAGGGTTTGTCAATATTGTATTGGAATGGAATACTGTCATGGCTACCCTATTTGGATGGGGCATATCACAATTTCCACGATTCCCACCTTGTTGGCTTTACTCATTCCTTTTAACTGTAGGCATTTCAGTTTGGGACTCCTAGTCTGGAATGTGCAGTGATGCCTCAGCAGCAGGTCTGTGGAGGGGACCCCTCAGGAAGCCCTAGACATGAGCTGTCCCACGGAAGGGCATAGAGGGGTGTTGAAGACAAGTTTCATACCCAGCCAGTTTGCCAGAGGATAGAACCCACATAGTTACTATGAAACAAAAACTCATGTGCAAAATAATTGCCTAAATAAAACTTTCTTTGTCTGAAAGTATGTGCAAGTGAGTTTTTTATTAATTGTAAATATAAAGATCAAAATACCAAGAACTTTAAGGGAGAATGGCAGTTTTATGGTAGTCATATAGAAATTATTGGCTAAAAATCAAGGCAATAATAATCTCTAGTTTAGAAGTTATAACTTTGAAATAAAAATACCTCTGGCAAGGAAGAAAAATGGACTTCTTAAGAAAAGTTTGTGACAAAGGAAAATATAATTTTACTAGAATAGATGATTATGGGTTTAAGAAAAGAGAATTTTAGACCTAGAAACACACGTGATCACCGTTTAAGCCATTTATGAAGGAGTTTTATACTTTTACCATCATTAGTCAAAGCACCAAGCAATGGCTAAAACACTCAGCACAAAATCATCATATTACAATTCTGAAATGCTATATTGAAGTATTAACATACCTTTTAGGGAGCCATAAATATGAAAATTTAGAAAGAATTTGCTTGTGAGGACACTTCAAATGATAGGAAACAATTTACACTTGGCTTTGAAAAATGACTCAATTTCAGGATCATTTTAGATTCTCCCTGTAGCCTGGGAGAATTCAGGGCGATTTGGTGAGCCTTACTCAATGGCAGTTGCCTGTCTCCCTTCCCCCAACCTTACCAAGAGACTCTCCTGAGTTTTACTTTATATGTACAGATAATTTTCACAATGTGCTTTCCCCTCTCATTGCCAATGCCAGGCCCCAAAGGCAGCAGATTACAAATTACATGAATCAAATCTGAAACAGAAATAGCTGGGGGAAAACTGAGAGGGATCGGTCTGAAACTCAAGGTAGAGCCCTTAAGACAGTGATTGTCAAGTTGCAGTCTGGGTCCCAGAGAACAATGTCAAATGTAGGATGAGAGCTAAGCAATAGAACTAAATAGGCAAGCATGGCTCAGGATTTATAAAATGAGTGCTAACAGCTAAAACTAACATTTATTTACTACTCACCATTTGCTGGGCACTATTCTACACTCGTTGCATGCACTAATTATTAATAATTTAAGCTTCAACACCAATAGGTTCTATGATTAGGAAACTGGGGCCCAGAGATGTTAGGTAACTTGTCCAAGGTCAGACACTGCTGGAGATGACAAAAGCAGGATTTGAACCTGGGCAACTGGATTTAGCACTCCTGAAGGTTTCCACTGTGCCTTACAGCCTCACTGGACAACTGGACAAGCAGAGCACTGCAGCATTATCCTGTAGAACTTTCTGTGAGGCTGGAAATGTTCTACACCTGTACCATCCAATAAGGTAGCCACTGGCCCTTGAAATGTCACCAGTGAGCACGTGAAATGGGATAGTAGGATCAGATAGTTTAAGCAGTATGAGGCACTGCATTTTTACATTTCTATTTAATTTTAATGAATTTAAATTCACATTTAAATAGCCTCATGTGGCTAACTGCTATCAAATTGATTGGACAGTGAAGGTTAAAGGCCAGGCACACACCTCACTAGGAACTACAAGAACACAAACAGTGGACCTCAAAAGGAAGGCAGATATTAATATGTGGAAAGCCAAAGCCATCTTTCTGATCAAACAAATCTCCTGTATAAAATCATCCCGCAGCTGGCTCTTTACTGCTTTCAGGGGAAAACTGCTAACTGTTTCTTATGGTATCCTGACCTCTTTACAAATTGTGTTCTCCTTAGCTGTGCAGCCTCATTCGTTCCCAGACTGGCGCACCTGCTCTACCACAACCATCCTGCACCCCAGATCCCCGTTTTCAGCCCTTGGACACACCAAACTACAATTTGCGCCTCTTGAAGTCATGATGTTCTTACTCTGTCTATGACCTACCCTAGCTCTCTTTCAACTTGCCCAACTCAACTTTCCAGGTCCAACTTCGGAGTGACCTCTTCAAGAAAACCTTTCTCCAAACTGAGTTTGGCGATGCTTCTCTGCTTCCCTGGGTCTGCACGGCATTCTCTGCATTCCACCATCAGTCATGTATTACAATGCTTGGTATTGGGCTTCTCTCCCTAGGAGATGTAACCTTCTTGAGGACAGGGACTCTGGTTTTCATTTCTAAACCCTCAGCCTTATCTATTGATTATTTGGTCCACAGTAGATGCTTCAGAAATGTTCACTGGACGAGTGATCAAAAATCTTCCAGCAACAAGACAAACAGAACATATACCTTAAGAAGCCTCTGGAGAACTGAAGTCTTTCTTGACTTGTGTTATTGCTTCCTGGAACAATCCTAGGAGATTGAAGGTCACAGAAAAACATATTGTTGGGAGGATCAGCAGCTTCTGACAGGCACAGTCTGATATTTATTTCTTTTATACCTCATTTCATATTTAGATAGCACCTTACTAATATTATCTCCCTAATCTTTCCATTAGAGAAGTGAGAAGAGAGGAGTGAAAATGACTTGTTCAAGGTTATAAAAGGCAGAGCAGTAACAAAATCCTTTAACACTTTCCAGCTAATCCAAGGCCCTACGTGCATAGGATTTAGGATGTGCTACATTAGCACTTAAAAAAAAAAAAAACTTTCTAGAAAGTAATTACGAGTTGGCGCTCTGCCTTGGTCCTGTACCTGGGATATCCAGTGGGACCATGTGTGCCTGCCAGTTTTGTAGAGATCAGTGCACAATAGAATTTAACAATGTGGCGGTGGACGGGTGAGGAAGTGGGGGTGGGAGACAGGGAGGGGGAATAGTGAGAACAGCTGCAAGACCATGAATACCACAGGGAGGGAGGGAGAGTGGCAATGGGAAGACTAAACTCAAATGCCATGGGGCAGGGCAAGGGTAGTGTCAACAAAGACCTGGAAAGAACATCATCAAATAAGCAATAATAGTAGAATGGTAGAATGAACAATGGAATAAACAAATATTAAAAATGCAATCACAGCTATTCCCTTATTATGTTATTTTTCATTTTCACCCCAATCTGAAAGGCAAGTATTATGTTGTCCTTTTTCTGGATGTGAGCACTGAGGTTGAGAGAAGTTCCATCAGCTCAGTTTACACAGCTATTAGAGGGCAGCATCTGGTCCTGGGCTCCAGGTTGCATGCTGATGCGTCTTTCTATGCAGGGGTGAGGGTGAGGCTCCGCTGCCTGAGGTCCTTCACTAACTATCGTCTATTGGCCCCGTTACAACTAGGGCAAACACTCCTTTTCAGTGAAAACCAGACCCTTCTGGGCACGCCCTATTTTCCCTCTTTGTAGAACTAGTCTGGCCCTCCCAGAAATTGTAGCCAAATCTCATTTGTGTATCTCAGGATGCAAGAATCTCCAAAATGACTGTGCCACTGGGTTTGCAACATCACGTTCTGTGCTCTGCTCTCTCCTGAGTCTTTGTTGTCCAAGAGACGTTTAAGATGTGGCATGGGGGTGGAAAACTTATTCCTTGACAGTCTACATAAAGTTTTTATCTAGAAAATACCTGACTGTGTGACAGAAATACATATCGTTAGTTAAAAATAACAAGAAGAGACTCCAAAAATGGTGAAATTCTTTTTTCCATAACAAAACACGTCTGCTCACTGCCATATGTACTCACTTACTCCCCCTGCAAAAGAAGCCCGTGTTTACTGATGGGGAGACAGTGGCCCTGTTGGAACCTGTGCCGTCTTAATAGCAACAGAGACAAAACAGCATTGTAATTGTGTATTTTTTCTGGCATCCAAATTTGTATTTACTTTTAGCCCAAAATTCCATTCATTGATTCCTTTTCAGGAACAAAGAAATAAAATGAGAGTATGTGTGTGTTACATCCACACACATTATCTCATTTTAAAGTCATATTTTTTTATCCACACTAAACACTCAGAAAACTGAGACTCAGAGAAGAAGTTGAAGTTCACAGAGATAGTAAAAAAAAAAAAAAAAGAGGAAAATCTCATACCCAGTTCTTTCCTTGGTCCCAACGAAGAAAATGAACAAATGAAATGGAAGATCTATGGCAAAGTTCTATAATTTAGCGCTGATACTTAGGTTCAATTCCAATATTTTTTCAGATATTTTCTGCCTTTATTTCTCCTTTCTTCAGAAAACTGTGAAGAAACAAGCTAGGATATTTGGGCTGGGCTCTTTATTCCATGCCATCCTGTTTGTTTTTCCCACAGATACACACAGAAAACCCTGCCTTCTTATTCTATAGTCTGGCTCCTTGCTACTTAAAAGTGTGGTTCAATAAGCCAGCATATTAGCATGGCTTGGGAGTCTGGCTGAAATGCAGAATCTCAGACCCCCACCCCCTCATCCCACTCCGGACCTACAAAATTCAGCAAGATCACTATGCATATTAAAATCTGAAAAGCACTAATCTAGACTTTTCCTAATCTCTCTTTAAAACAGATGCTCCTTAAAAAAGACTAATTTTGTATTCCTCTTTTTCCTATCCTGGGTGCTAGCAATGAAAGTACTTTCTGCTGAGCTATGAGTTGGCTAAATATAGGATTCTCCCCAGTTAGCTGAAGCTTGATCACATGCTGAAGCTCGATTAAAAACCCCATGGCCCTACAAGACCCTTAAAGAATACTACTACTGCCATTGTAGCAGGCCAGTGGAGCAATATTTTGAATCTTCTTTCTGTTTCTAATGGAAAAGCATGTCAGCTGCTGCCTATTCAGCTTGGGCCAATGGGCATGCCTGTCTTCATCCTCTTTTCATGGCCCAAGTTAAAACCATGCTCAAGTGTGAGTTCCAGGACCAGCTTAGCCATTGCACAGCTCTACGGCTATGGGTTTTGTAGTCAACCTGCTTTGACCTCAGTTTCCCTTTTTATAAGATGGGGGTTTTAAACGAGAATAAAATTTGTTTAAGTATCTCCCACAGAACAGTAGTTTGCAGAGATTCATATAAAAACACACACGTACACACACACACACACACACACGAGCACTTAACATTCACATGTGCACTCACTTCACACAGACTAACCTTTTGGGAATTCTCTTTTATGAAAATTTAAAATGCACTTAAACATTAAAGGGCCTGAAAAGTCTGCAGTAAAGAAACAAGAGTTTAAGAAAGCCTTTCTTAAACTTATTTGTCCAGAAGCGACCCCCACCCACCTTCTGCCTTTTTTTTTTTGCCTTTTCCTCCATTACCTTTGTGTGTCCACAGATCACACTGAGAAATACTGGGCTAGAAGACCTCAAAGGACTCTTTCAGCTTTTACATCCTATCGTTTTGCCATTTTACCCTCTCTTGCCTTTTATACTTGTTGTCTTATTGGTTTTTAAAGTAATTGCAATATTTATAATCATTTAAACCAAATTCTGCTTTAGCACACAAAAGATTTCTAAAGAGATACCTTTGCCTCTTGTTTCTGCCTTCTATATACACGAACCAGGAGCATTTCATTAACTTGGTACAAACCTTTATCCTGGGACCCAAATCATCCCTTGCACGGTGAACTCACATTTGAGCGTACTGCCTTCAACTCATTTGGAAGTCTGGGTTAAATGGGATTATGCTGCACTTGTTTAACTGTAGACATTATTATTTTGAAGAGAATGCACACCATGCACCTCTGTCTTCCCAGATGTCCTGTCAATGTACATTGTGATACTGTGAAATTATATATTTTTTCACAATACTTAGGAAAAGGTAAAGGTTCTTTAGATTATAAATAAATAAATTTTTTCCCAGAGAGCTGTTGCTGTGTTCACCAGAAAACACTCTTTTCATCATGCCCTTTGCTTCTTTATCCTAATTATGCCCTTCATGACAATAACTATGACATATGACAAATGACAAACATTTTTAGCCATGGTTAAGACATCACTCAGCATAATCCTATCTTTTTGTGGAACAATTTGTTGGTGAGTTTTCTTCCCTTGCTTTTTTTTTAATTTTTTTTTTAATTTGGCACCCACAAAAAAACTTTTTAATAACTCTGCAGCAATCAACAATTAATCAAAACAGAAAAGCCAGGTAATAACAGGTCTGTATAACTTTATGGGCACCCATAACATCTAATTAGGCAGCACCAAATAGTGATAAGAGTAATCAGATCACGTATTTCAAAGTATAAATAAGTTTCCTGAGTGGGTCGAAAGTCATATCCTTGTCCATCCCAGGTGGATTGTAGAAGGAAGGAGGCAGGTGAGGAGGAAAGGAAGGTGCAAGAGTGATTTCTTTCTTTTTTTTTTTTTTTTTTGTATGAAAGAAATTTAAGGACGAAAGGGAGAGGTTCCTATGCCTTCTGCATTTTCAAAAACTTATTATCTAGCTATCTGGAACCTTCCCTGCTGTCTTGTGCCTCACCCAGGCGTGCATGTGGTTTATGACGTGTAAGCAAGGAGTGGCATTTGAAGAGTTGCCTGCCAAGCTCTTGCTTTGGGCCGTATGTGGCCAGATCCACCTCTCATCAAAAGAGCCCTTGTCACAAATCTCAGTGATTTCAATTATGACACTGTTTTCCTTATTTTGAACACAAGTATAAATAGAACTTGAAAAGACTCTTTCAACCTTTTGAAAATGATACGAGGGCTTATGTGAGATAGCAGTGGACAACATTTGTCAATATAATGCCAGTTGAAGATTTTAAGTTGTAAACCTTTTATTACAAAAGATTGTTATGACCCGTGGTAAGTACATTTCAATAACTCTCATGTAGTTATCACTTCCCATTGATTTAACATGCTTGCCTGTCCTTCATGATAGTCTAGATTAGCCTGACAGGACATATTTATGAAAAACGTCCGAATACCACCCATAAACATGTTTTACTAAAGATTAATTTGATTAATTCATTCCCCCATGATTTTTTTTCTCTTAGAATTTGAAGGTCTATTATTTATAAGATATATCAACTCACCTTAGTAGCGTTACCACTTGAGTCGAGTCATACAGGAGAATAGCTCCAGGTGCTAGAATCATTAACTAAGAATATTAAACCCGTAAATAAGATCTTCCTGTATGTGTTTTACCAACAAAGAATCTTTCTCATACTGTCGCCAATTAACGCTAAGAAAATTAAACATCATTTACAAACAAGATTAAAGACATTTTTCCTTCCACGACCAATTAAGAAAATCAGAAGGAAAATGTTTTGATTCATGCTCATCATATATATGTAAATATATCACATAATGGCTCATATTTAGCAAATATGAAATACCAAAACACAAATGAAAAATATTTTGGCACCTGTCCGGCCCTTGAGCTGGCTAACGCGAAGTGTGATTTGAATGTGTTTTAGTCCTGCTGTTAAACATTCACTGATCTGAATAAATTAATTACAAATTATTTTTATCAAAAACACAGTGAACTTTTAAAACACAGGGAAAGAGGAGCCTATTCTAGTCACTCGTATCCCGACAGAAGATGAGAGAAAAATTATCATTGAGTAGTGGATCTCATGGAATGTATAAATGGTAAGGTTTCTGGGCAGAATGGCATTGTGAGTTTATACACTGAGGGAACCTCTCCTCAATAAAAACACAACAATAACTGCTAAAATTTTAGAAATTAAAATTAACCAAAAAAGGGGGAGCCATCTTCTTGGGCCAGAAATAGAGCAATGAGACCGACTCACACAGGTCAAAGCAGGGAGAACGCTGCCTCGAACCTGCCAGCACCCAGGCCCAGCAGCTGTGGGTAACAGAGATCAAAAGCAGCTCAGGTGTTGTGATGGACTAGCACCAGGATTATTTTTTTTTTCCTTTTGTTCTTTATGTATTTGTTCAATCATAAAGCCTGAGAGAAAAATTGAATTCCAAAATTCATTATTTTGATTCACCAAGGAGTAGATTACTATGCTAAACTGGAGGCTTGAGAAAAGCTCCTCCAACTTCTCAATTTAGCTAAAATTGAGAAACCTGGCTCCGTAAGTGGATCTGCAGTAACAACAAAAACAACATGGCACGGGAGCCCTAAGCCGCCAATCCTGAATCTGAACTGACCTGAGAATGAATGGGACCAGCTGGAGGCAGCTATAAAATGACTGGACGGGAATAATTAGGCAGAGGGAGAGAAACAACTCCCACTCAAGATGAGCATGCAAACAAAAACTGCAGAGCAATTGACGGAATTACCACCGAGGAAGACCATTATGAGGAGACAGGTTAGCAGACCCATTTCCCTCTATGAGAAAGCTGTTAGTTCCACCTGTGTCATCCCAGTATGCATGCACAGCCCCCTCAGGGCTATCTTACTCACGTAAAGGTGGGTGTGTGAGTATGAGTTGTGTGTATATGAGAATATATGAAACTATGGGAGCAAACACAAACACATGCCACCCTCTGAATTACAGTGATGCTAAAACACACTTTGCTGGCTTCCGAGTCACTGAACTATGATTCAATATGTCATTTCCCAGAATTCTAAAGTAATTTGCCTTACTATATAAGTAGACAACAAATGCTCATTAACTATATTGAGAAGGGAAATTCTGTCATGTCAGCATTTATAATTTAGGTCCCAATGAGAGGCAAGAAAACACTGCACTAACAGTTAGACGATTTAAGCTCAGGTCCCCTGGAAAGCTTGCCAGGTGGGTGACCTTGGGTAAATCATATAGCCATCTTTGAATCTCATTTTCTTTTCTGTAAAATCAACTAACCATGTTACCTGACCACCTCAAAGATGAAATAAGATTTTGCTCCTTTATTTCCTGAAAAACAAAGTTTATTGTAGGATCTACACTCTTTTTTTCCTTAAAGATTTCAGTTCACCATTGAATCACAGGGATTTATTTGCAGGAAGGTTTTTAACTATGAATTCAATTTCCTTGACAGATATAGGGCTAGTCCAATTTTCTATTTCTTTTTTGTCAGTATTATTAATTTGTATCTTTCCAGGAATGTGTCCATTTTATCTAAATTGACAAATTAAATTGCATAACATTGTTCACAATGTTCCCTTGCTATCTTTTACTATCTTAAAGATTTGTACTCATAAGTCCTCTTCTAATAAATTTACACTCATAAATTCTTTCTAATAATGATAAGTCTACCTAAGAGTTTATTAATTTTTCTGATGTGTTCAAAGATTCAATTATTGGTTTTTTCTTTCTCTACTGTTTGTTTTCTGTTTTATTGCTTTTTAGTGTTACCTTTTTCATTTCACTTATTCTATTTACATTGAGATAACTTGCTTTAGGGTGAAGATTAATTGGCAAAGAGCAAGGTGATGGGGGAGTTCTCACATTTTGGTAAGACTATGGATTTGTCAAAACTCATCAAATTATACACTTAAGGCTTTTGTACTTTACTGTGTGAATTATACTTTAACAGAACTGCAGAACAAATATTGAACTCTAACTGTTAAGTTTGTATTTTGCAGTAATGTGATTAACAATTCGGAAGCTGCTTTCCATGTATTCTAGACTTAAGCAATGAGTATTTATATTAAAGATAATTAGAGACAGGATTTTTACCATTAGAGAAGGAAGTCACAAACACGGAAAATAACAAAACCCTGTAGAGTTGGTTTGGAACTGGAGGCACAATGTTTTTACTTCCAAATCTTTCCAAAAAATATTGTAATAGGGGTGTGTGTGTATCTAGAGAAAGAGAGAGAGAAGGAGAGCTAGATATCGCCTACCTAGAGAAAATGATACAGCAAAATATAAGCTATTGGCAAAGAATATACAAGAGTTCCTTGTCTTATTTGCGCTTTCTTTCTGAAATTTTGATATCATGTAAAACTAAGAAAATTACAAAAAAATATATTCTGCTCTATGAATGAATATTGATCTATTTTATCATTTAACAACCGAGAGGTGCACTCTTAGTTGGACGGGCTCTGATTCATGCCTTAGGTAAACTTAGCAGTTTTCTGTGATCGAAAGGTAAAGAACAGAAGCACAGGGCACATTCTCTGGAAAGAAAATTGTTAAGATATGTTTGTCTTGAGAGACCCAAAATAGAAAACCTCCTTTCTTTTAAGAATACTTGCTGGTGGTGGCGGTGGGGAGGAGAAAATCAAACACTGGCACAATGGTGCTGGAAGCCACTTTAGGACTGACTTCTATAACCTTTCTAGTAATTTTCCATGCCCTGGACACAAAATTTGCTGTAATTTTAAGTCCTCAAAACAAATTGTTCTTTTTCCAAGAATTATGCAACATGTTCATTTCCACCTTTTTCCTTTCCTAATTTTAGAACAAAGCAAGCTGTTATTAGGTTGTCTTTTTGCATTTATCACATGAAAAACCCCTGCTGAGGCCTTTCTTGAAAATTGAAATAAAATAACTTTTTTATATATTTCTTTCATGTTCCTTTTTCTTTTTTTGGTATGTGCCTGGAAAGGTAAACATTATGAATTGCCACGATATAATTTCATTCCTCTCAAAGTCTGACAATGTCTTAATAACAACACATTATTAAAGGGCCTGTTTAAGGTCCCTGCCGCCATTTAACTTTGTATCCAAGCATTTATCTATTGTGCTTTATCCCGAAGTCTATCATAATTAAAAAAAAAAAAAACACGCATGTTACTTTGGTTCCGACCCAGCAGAAACATGTTTATGTAATGTCAAAGAAGGGGCTTTTCCATTTTCACCTCAAGTCTGACACTCGGGATTTCAGAACCTTTTTTTGCATGATTGCCATTTCCAGTAAACTTGAACATAGTCTAAAAGCCAAATATTCTCTATTTTTTTAATTATGTAGATTTCTATTGGAGGAATAGACTTCTTGTTTCTTAAAAAATAGAGAAAGTATAAATACTAATCCAGACATTACCCTATTCTATTTCTAACAGGCCATGTTTTTGGTACTACCAGATGTTAGCATACTCTTAATTCAGATCATCAGGTTCAATTACATCACAGGAAGGGCTGTTGTGTTCTTCCTGTATTTGAGCTATTAATAAAATATGTTTTTAATTTTAAAAATTGCTTGGCTTTTGTATGGGGCATTACTCTGGGGAGTTGGAAGTACAGGAAAGCAAAGCAACGTATTTGGACCACTGAGGTTTTCTAAGACACACATGAAAATAAATTTCACGTATTTTTAGAGCTATTTTCCCTTCATGCTTTATATTGTCTATGATATAAAACTGATTTGCATGCACTCATTAGCACTGATTATGGCATTTTCATTAGAGACTATCTAACAGGTTAATGAATCCAACACCATTTTAAATCCCTGAAAGAAAAGGAATACGTGTGTGTGCATGTGTGTGTGCGTGTGTGCCCACTAGGAAGACAGTCAAATTCTTTTCTGCAGTCCAAATCCTTTCTCTTTATGACTTGAAAAGATGGGAATGCACCCTGTGGGAAGCATTCGCCTAACCTGTGCACAAATATTTTGGCTGTGAAGTGGTGGAGACATATGGAAATCATTTTCCTTACATAAAACATGGCTGAGAGAAGTAACATCTAAACAAAGGTTTCCACGACCTTCAAGAGCCAGAGTAGTTCAGAGTAAAGGTATGGTCTTATTATGCTACTTCTTAAATGTCAGTGATCCAAAGAAAATGAAAAACTTAATTTTTCAGTCTTAAAAGAGACTTAATGGAAGATCATTATTTACTTTAATTATTTTAAAATGTACACACTGTTACTATTATAGTAACATTTTATTTTACTGTTTTTTTAATTGAGGTAAAGGTTATATTTCACAATAAAGAAGCTAGAAGGCAATTTTACCCAAGTTATAGCTAAGACGGGGTATATTTTTAAAATTACATGGAAAAAACCTCTAAGGCAGAGATAGCAAGTAAGTTTCATACCGAGTGCCAATTTTCATCAATTGGTAGTGACTGTATGAAGCATGGGTAGAAAAGAAATCTGAAGTGGTGTTCAGGCTTCGTGGGAATGAGACCCATTATTGATCAGTGATGTACAGGACTGGAAAGTTGCAGCACTTCTTTTGTGTATTTACCAAACATAAGCATGGTTCAATTTTGCCAGCTCTTCTTAAGTATTCTTGATATTTTAAGTACACACTGAATAAGTATGACTTACAAAAAGCAGTTACAGATATCATAATAAACATTAATTTATAAAAATCAGATAAAATAAGCATGAGATCAAAGTGAGACAAAGACATGAACTAAACCATACAACAGATGTGTGCACTATAGAAGCATTACAGGTCTGGCCCTCGACCTTTTATTTGGAAAGGGGAATCTTGGTTATATAATTCACAGTGTCCCTAGGATAAAAAAGAATAGTTTTTCAGGTGGTTTACATGCATTCTTTATGTGAAGATTGGCTGAGGATTTTACACTGAAGTTATAAAGATAAAAGAATGCCATGTAGTCAAAAACACACTTAACAAAAATGCAACACTGAACTTAATAGGCCTGTTTTTGATAATGACTTTCTATGTAAGTTGATGGCATGCCACCAAAATAGGGTTCAAAAGCAGAAATTTTGCAAGAGACCAACCTAATGTGCTCTGTATTGATCTGGTTAAGTTATATTTTTAATATCCAAGTCAAGAAATCTTTGAAGATTGATTCCCTCCCCACTCCACCCCCCAGTATTTATAGAATTACTGAGTGGCTACAAGGTTAAGACTATAACACTAGCAAGTATTTAGAACACATTACTTTTCTTCCAAGTATGGATCGATCTGCATGTGTTCAGTCTACCTGACTGAAATAAGTGTCAATCTGAGTCTGGCCACTGAAGCCCAGGGCTGGGGCTAAAGGATCAGTGCTCCTCCCTTCCACCACCAGGAGCTAAAACATTCAACTTTTACCTTCTTGGTAAAACACAGAGGTGTGCAATGTGTGTGAACTCAGCACACAGTCCCAAGTTTTCTTCTATTTTGTTTTATTTTCAATCCACTCCTAAGTGCAACTGAACTTTAGTTACAAAAATAGTAGAATATAATAATTTGGCATTACAAAAGTGTATTGTATAGAAGCCTAGTTGCACAAGAATCACCCAAACAAGGAAGTTAACAAAAGCATTTGTGAATCTAGGTTGCTTCTCTCCCTAGCCTAAGAGCTTTTGAATTTGAGTTTATGAATCCTAATAGGCCAATTAACTTAGCTGGTTAGAGCATGGTGCTAATGATGCTAAGGTCAGAGAGTTGGTCCCCTAGGAGTCAGTGAGCTTTGAGTAGAAAAAAACAAAATAAAAGCATTTCCACAGCCACAGCTTGGACTTTTATCCACAGTCATCTCTCTTGCAAAGGCTCATTCTTAATCCTACTGAGAGCAGGTAGGAGCGTGTGGATGGCTCAGGGCCACCTGTGACTACCATCTGATTGATGGTGGGCTTCTCTTAAAAAGAAGAAATTTTTATGACTTCTATAGACCTTTTAGTCAGATTAGATAGGCTATTTCCATGCCAGATATACATTGATTTTTTTGAGTTAATTTCAACTCAATTCAATAGAAATAATGAAATCCAGATGTAAGAAGGCAGATACTAACATTTATTGAACATCTATTATGTCAGGCACTTTTGGAAATCTTATTTACATATAAGTTATTTAATTCTCACATCAACCTTTCTGGAGAATGTACATATATATGCATGGACAGACTTATAACTCTAAAATTGGGCTTTGTGTATTGGAGTCAGACAGACTTGAGATTTGGTTCCTAATTCCTTAATAACGATAGTGTTAGGTAACCTTATGTGAGTTACTCAGCTTCTCAAACCTCAAGTTTTTTGTAATTAAATGGAATATTAATAGTACCTATCCCACATCACAAAGGTGATGTTAAAATTAAAAGAAATGATGTATAGTAAATGCTTAGCACAGTACGTAGACATGGCAGTATTCAAGGGAGAAAGGGGCAGAGAGAGACAGAGAGAGACAGAGAGAGAGACTTGTCCAAGTAAATTAAATTGCTTTTTCCATATTTTTGTACCTTGAAAATGAGATAACATTTCAGAAAAAAAGAGTCAGCAGATTTGTTTTTCTGTGAAGGGTAAGATGATTTCTGGCTTCCCCCGAGCCCTCCCCCTTCCCCCCACTACTCAAGTATACCATTGTGAAAAGAAAGCAGCCATAGGCAATGTATAAACAAATGGGCATGGCTGTGCTCTGATGAAACTTTATTTACCAAAAGAGACAGTAGGCCAGATTTGTCCTATGGGCCATAGTTTGACAAGCAACCCCTGGTCTAAAAGTTTTTATGCTATCTGGTTACATATTAATAACCTATTCAACTTTCCAAAATAAGAGTTTTCAGTCTAAATAAGCTTTACTTTTGCAATACTGTTAATTTTCTGTTATTGTCTTTCAAAACTTCTTTGTTCAATTAATGCAAAGATCAACTAAGTTTGGCCACAATTACAATGTTGTTAGAAATGGACAAGGAAGTACAGAACAATAGCTGAACTTCAGAGAGCATCCCATTTCCTGTTTTCTAAATTATTAGGGATTAATAAATCAATAGGATGGACTTGTTGGATTTTGAAATCAGATAACTTAAAGTACGATCAGATTTTATCTTAACCCTGGAAAAATCCAGTGCTTGTCTGTGGGTTATGGAAACCCCTGGACTCTCTCCTGACACCTGGACATTCTGAGGTCCAAACTCTACCTCTGCAGTAGAAGATTCTCAGCACTGCTGGCAAGAGTATGAATGAATTTAAAATAATGGCTTAGGGAATGTGAAAGGAAAAATAATTGAAGGAAAAATAATTACATGAAGATTATATATATATTTTTAATTTTGTTTATAATTGACAGATAATAATTGTACATGTTTTTATGGGGATAGAGTGTGAAATTCCAATACATTCATAGATCACATAATGATCAAATCAGGGTTATTGGCATTTTCATCACCTTAAACCTTTATCATTTCCTTATAGTAATAACTTCCAAGATCCTATTTTCTAGCTGTATTGAAATATACAATACATTGTTATTAGCTATAGTAACCATACTATGTAATCGAACACCAGAAATTTTTTTTCCTATATAACTGTAACTTTGTACCCATTGACCAATCTGTCCTCATCTCTCTTCTCCCTTCCCTCCCCAGCCTGTGGTAACCACTATTTTACTCTCTACTTCTATGAGATCAACTTTTTTAGATTAAACATATTAGTGAGATCATCAATATTTGTCTTTCTGTACTTGGCTTATTTCACTTAACATAATGTTCTTCAGGTTCATCCATGTTGGCACAAATGACAAAATTTCATTCTTTTTTATAGCCAAAAAATATCTCATTATGTATATATATCGCATTTTCTTCATTCATATGATGATGGACACTAAGGTTGATTCCATCTCTTGGCTATTGTGAATAATTCTGCAACAAACATGGGAGTGCAGATATCTTTTTGGCATACTGATTTCAACTCCTTTGGAGTTGAAATCACTAGATAATATGGCAGTTCTATTTTTAATTTTTTGAAGAATCCCCATACTTTTTTCATAATGGTTGTACTAATTTATATTCCACAGTGCATAAGAGTTCCTCTTTCTCTATGTCCTTATTGTGGTTTTGATTTGCATTTCCCTGATGATTGGTGATGTTGAGCATTTTGTCATATACTTCCTGGCCATTTGTGTGTCCTCTTTTGAAAAACGTTCATTCAGGTCTTTTGCCCATTTTTCAATTGGATAATCTTTTTCGTTGTTGTTGTTGAGTTGTTTGAATTCCTTGTATATTCTGGATATTAGTCTCTCATCAGATAAACGGCTTGAAAATATTTTCTCCCATTCTGCAGGTTGTCTCTTCCATCTGTTAATTGTTTTCCTTGCTGTGCTGAAGCTTTTCGGTTTGATACAATCCCATTTGTCTATTTTTGCTTTTGCTGCTTATGCTTTTGGGATCATATCCAAAAAATTATTGCCAAGACTAGAGTCATAGAGATTTTTCGCTATGTTTTCTTCTAGTAGTTTTACAGTTTCAGGGGTTGCATTTAAGCCTTTAATCAATTTTGAGTTGATATTTGTGTATGGTGTGAGATAAGGGTCTAATTTCATTCTTCTGCATGAGAATATCCAATTTTCCCAACACCATTTATTGAAGAGACTATCTTTTCTCCAGTGAGTGCTCTTGGCAACTTTGTCAAAAATCAGTTGGCTATAAATGCATGGACTTATTTCCGGGCTCTCTATTCTGCTCCACTGGTCTATGTGTCTATTTTTATGTCAGTGCAATGCTGTTTTAGCTACTATATATTTGTAGTATATTTTGAAGTCAGATAACATGTTGCCTTCTACTTTGTTCTTTTTGCTGAAGCTTGCTTCGGTTATTTGGGTTTGTGTGTGTGTGTGTGTCTGTGTGTGTGTGGTTCCATATGAATTCAAGAAATACACAAAAATATTTCAATGTATTATCTTAACTTTGATTTATAACCACTACTATCCTGATAATGTGTAAAATTTCTTTACATACAGAGATTATTTTTAATGATCTTTTTCTGGCCTTGATTGAAAGAGTTCCCACTAAAGATAGGAAGTAGTCACTCATTAAATAATATGTCTAGAAGTCCAATAAATCCTAACACCATTTATCTTGGCATGTATAAGCCAGGCTTACATCAATTCAAAAAATGAAAGGGGCTTTACCAAAAGGGGGAAAGTTTGAGACGAGAAAGAAGAGGAAAATACCAAGGCCATTGTTGATGTTTTGGTAAAACATGTACAAATACAATAATTTTATTTGGTTCTACCTGTTTCTATTTGGTCTGCCTTATACCAAAGACACTTTACCCCTACCAGCTTGATAACTATCATAGTCAGTGATTTTTATATTGTTATTATTTTCTTTTTCTTGTAAGTCTGGGACACTTTGAAAGCAGAATGTTGGCTGCTTCTTCTCTTAGACCTCCCTAATAGGACCATGAGTTTCATACAAGAAAAGGCTTTGCCATTTCTCTCTATAAATCATATTGCTGACATCAACCCCAAACTAAGGTGAAGATTTTATTGGGAGCTTAGAATCTGCTAAGAATAACACCATGTTGGTATCACTGAAATGTCTATTCCTTTATGCAAATGATGAGAAATAGGTGAAAGTGAAAATAGATCCTCTGTGCTGTTTCCTAACTATCTGAGTCTCATCTGCTTTCTTCTCTCTGTCACACGTGTTTGAGGAAACCTGGGACGTTTCTCCTTACTCATGACAACTTGAATTTCTTAGCAACAGTGTCAAATATTAATTTAGAATAATCTTCTAAATTATTGTAGAGAAAGAAAGGCTAATTTTTGGCAAGGACCTTCATTCATTGTATCTGAATAGACATATTCTTTCTCCCCAAACCCAGGAACTTTTTGAGAGCATCCCATTTAGCAGCATCTATAATGAAGTCTAAGAGGAGTCCCACTAATTAGCTCCCAGTTCCAAAGTGTCAGCACATCCAATTGCACGGAAAATCTGGTTAAGCGTGACATGTAAGAATTTTTACCACTTCATGTGTATTGTAATTTTTTGTGACATTGCCATAATGCTTTGGGAATTTTGCTCAGATTATTTTATTTTAAATAATTACATTTGTTTGGTATTTTTAATATCTACCAAGAAAATATAAATGTTCAAATGAATTGAACAGCATGCTTCTTCACCTCCGGCTCAAAGGTAGAAATATTATTTGGGTCAGTGGACATTTAGAGGAAAGAAATCAACCTGGCTGATGGACACTAGCATCGTTCCAAAATTTCAGCAATGTGGGTGGCAACTGAAATAAACCTAATAATTAAAAGAAATTTGACTTCATCCCATCAAAATTAGACTCCAGGACAATAAGAATTAGTATTGACACCATACTTCTTTGAAGCCATTGTATCTAGTTACTTTGGCTGAAATATTGATATAAGTAAGAAGAATTGTTGGAAATCAGTGTAATTATACAATGTGCCTAAGCCAATAAGATCATACAGTTTTTATTATAAACATACTGAAACATGGTGGTTGACATTTAAATTTGTTTTCCTTTCAAAACCAATCTTATGTTTAATGTCTTATTTACTTTACCCAACCCTTTGGAACCTGATCGGCTGGAGATTAGTATTTTTATTTAATATATAAGGAAACTATTGACCAAGATGGTTCACATCACCTCTCTTCAGAGAAGTAGATTATAACCGGATTCATACTTCAACCATTACATCTCCTAAATTTATTTTTTTCCAGCAGAAAGAGTGGTATATTCTTTTTAATAATTCCAAGAAGAAAGTCTTAATATTTTATTTTCTTGTTCATCAAATAATATTCACCTAACATTATCACTGCATAGGCAAAAGCCATATATACAACCACAATGACTATTTCATTGTCCAAGCCTCATGATGAGGAAAGTGATTTCTTCATATTTTAAATTTTTCTTTGTCACGTTTAAACTCTATGATCACCATGGATTCTATGGCAACACACAAACAAGGGAAACCAAACAGGAAATTCTCTATTTTTTTTTTATTATCAGCAGGAAATTTAGCTTGGGAAGAACAATAAAACCTTGACCATTCAGAATCCTTAGGGAATGGATCCTTCTAGAAAGCCAAGTATTGGAAATCCCTGAGGGCAAACTCCCTTAAGTATTAAAACTAGGTTATTCAATTATTTTGAACTAAAACATCTGAAAACATACTAGGCACTTCTTGTATGTTAAACTGAATTGGTTATTTCTTAGTCAAAGGTATTTTAACACAAATCATTTACTTTACACTACTTAAATGCCCTTAGATTAACCAAGGAATTCAAGTACACTTCAACAATTAAATTGTCCAAGTTTGTGTGTATGTCTCTGTGTTTGTGTGTGTACATGCTAATTGTGTTTGCCTTTGGAAGATTTTTCTGGCACCTTCTTTGCAATAAACTCTCTTTCCCCCTTTCATGTGCAAAATTGGGCAAGGATAACCAAGCCTGTTAAAACTGAAGTAAGGTAAGAGTAAATAGGTTGTAGGTGAAAACCTGAGTTCTTCTATACACATCTAGAAGACGGCTTTATCTTATGAACTTTGTGGTGTCTCCAGAAAATAAAACAAAACAAAAGTCAAGTAAATATACTTGATTTTACAATCTGGATCCAATTAGTGTTCTTAACTTTGTAGACACAGTCTAAGATAGAATGGGTTCAACAAATTTAAAGATAATGGTACATAGACATGCATGTACGTTCAATGATAATTTGGGTCCTTGGGGGTTTTGAAGGAAATATGCTCATATCCAAATCTCCATTGGGGTTAAAACTATCATAACTTGTTACTTTGAAACTACCAAGTTAAATTTCAGCAATTAATGCATCAATTCAAGAAATATCTACTAAGTGGTAATCACATGTAGACACTGTTTGGTGTTCAATGTGTACAAATAATTTCAGCCACATTGACATGCTTATTCCTTACCAAATTTTATTAATTTAGCTGCTATTTATTTACTTATTTGTTCATATCAGTATTTATTAAGTGCCTTTTATTGCCAGAAACTAGGCCTGAATTTGAGAAATTAGTGGCAAACCAAAACAGACATGGCCCCAGCTCTTGTGTTGCCAGTAAATTCTTAGAAGAGTTAGATAATCATATAATCAACAAATATGTAAAAACACAGGGTAATTTATAGGGAGTACAAAGCCCATGAGAGCACATAACTGGGGACACTGACCTTGATTGGGATGTCAGGAAGTCTTCTGCCAAGAAGCCAAGGTATAAAAGTAGATGAGTTAACCAGGTGAAAGCAAAGACTCTGGAGTGGGGGAGGCACATGTGAGGTACCCACAGAGGGATGTACGGCTGAAGCTCAGGGACTGAGCAAGAGAATGGAACAATGTGGCCACTTGGGAGGCTGGCCACTTGATAAACGGCCTGTAAACTTTGTAGACTCTCTCTTAGACATACTGTTTTTAACCCAAGAGTATGATAATCTACTGAAGTAGTAACTTCTTTGCAAAGAACAAGGACAATGTGCAATAGAAAAAAATAATTTCATATAAGAATATGAATGGATTCCACATTTTACATGAAACATAAAAGAATAGAATGACTTTAAATGCCCTCCATGACCCCTTTAGCCATTCGTATGTCCTACATAGGTATACCTGGATGTGAACTCCTATGGATATTCCAGTCAATACTATGCAATTCCAATTTCTGTTTCCTGTTTATCTGTGTTATATCTCATCTGAGAGAGCAACGCATGATAATCTCCTGATGTCAGTCAGCACCAGGTCATGAGCAAGCCCATCCACCTAGAGAAGGACAATACCAAAAGTCCTCCACCCTGACTGGAGGCAAAAGATGCCAAAAAACATGCCAAGTTGGAGAAGGATATGGAAGTCTCTGCAGTGGGATATTCCAGAAGCAAGTGTAACTGATGGATTATCAGATGAATATTAAGGAAATATTATGGATAAACATTTAAAAGATGTGTCAGAATGTTACAACACTTGGGGAAAAATTGCAGTAGGAAATTGCCAGAAAACTAAGCAATTTTTTTTGAAAAGGTAATTGTTAACTTCAGGAAAACTAAAGAATTGTATGAAAAAGGAAACATAATCATAGGATACCTCTTGGTTCAGCAGAAACCACTTCATATAACTATGTATAATCAGAAAGTGGGATGTGTATCTGTGTGTGGTGGAAGATAATTAAATTTTCATATTTATCTTCATAAATAGCTTATGTATGATATTGATAAAATCACTATAAAATATTATTTAAGAATATAGATTTAATTTCCAGAGAAGTGAAAAGAACTCAAAGTGATTAATTCACACAAATGGAACTATTAATTGCAGAAAGGAGAATAAAGGGCTATCATTTTTGCTTATAAATTTTCTAGGACAATTTAACATTTTAAAACATACGAATATAATGTTTTCATAAACATTAAAATTAACCCTAAAAGCAGATATATTCAGATGCTTCTCAAATTATTTGAATTTATCTGATCAGTGTGAACCAAAATTTGTCTTACTATTCAGACAAAACTTATGACAAGTTAACAGAAATCATTTTGGGAAGAATTGATTGATATTTTCAAAAATTTTTTCCTTGTCTACATTTCTTTTTTTTTAACTATCTTTTTTTCTAGGTCAATTTAGGAATTGCCAATACTGCTCTTGTGGATATTTTTTGAGATGTGAGTTTAAATGGAAAGTATTTATCTTGAAATTCTGCCAATAGGTAACAAGTATGGAAAAGAATAACGTGGAACTCCATAATTCTGAAACAGATACACAAAGACAAAATGTGGTTCATTGAGCTCTGCTTCAGGATTCAACCTGCAATAGTCACAAAACTACCAACTCCTTTTGAGCTTAAGAAATACACTCTCAGTACCTGAATGACATGACCTTCCTTATACTTTAGAAATTATTAACATTTCTGGCTTATAGATGTTTAAAGATTAGAAAATTAAGTGGAAAATATCAGAGAAATACTACTAATTATGCCTAATTAGTCTTAAAAGGTCTGTAAGAGCACAGGGTTATTTGAAAGGCTGTTTAATTTAAGATACTAATTCAAATTCATGAATACTCTGGAGTAAAGGTCAGAGGTCAAATCCTTATGACCTGTGGCTCAATGGTGAAATTGTTTTCCAAGAAAAGTAGTTTGGGACAAAATGTACAATAAACAGTTACTTGAAATCCATTTTTTTCTAATAATTTTTAAAAATAAATTCTACCAACTAGAATAATTGGGAAAATTTGATAATATTAATTAATAACAACTCAAGAAATTACAAACATAAATTGGACTCAATACCATCAGTGCCAAATTATGTACCTAATTTCCTTTTGTTCCCTGTGTAAGGCTGGGCTTTTGTACTAGTTAAAAATATTTAATAAAAAATTATTAACACCTACATGATAATCTTCTCAGAGCTGGAGGAGTGAGGATGAGTGATGGGTCTTTGTAGAACCTTGTTTTAGTCAGCAGTCTCGTTGCAAAACACAATATCCACTCTGCCTGGCTTAAGCAGAAAAAGAATTTACTGTAGGATATTAAGTACTCACAAAAGCTACCAGAAGCCAGAGAATCAGGTTTGGATGCTGTGCAGGAGAACCTCTGCTGGAAGTTTTGGCTACAGGAGTCAAGACAACATATGATTAGCAAAACACCATCATACTAAAATTTTGGAGCTTCTTCAGAGGAAGCACTGTAGCCACCTCTTTGGGAACACGGCCCGAGCATGGACACTGATAGGACTAGACACCAAAACCCCTGCCACCTCTGCCCCCTGGGAGTCAGACAACTACTTTCAGAGATGAGCTGGGCACATCCAGCACTTCACTGTGCTCACTTCTGAATAGAAGTTGTGAGACACAGTAAGAGCCATGCTTGCTCATTTCTGCTTGCCAGCCGAATTTCATAAAGCCCCTAGCTCTGCATTGGCCTGAAGCTCTGTGGTGGGATGCTTTGAAGACAAAACAGGAGAGAGAACACAGGCTGCCATGTGTCTTACCTGAACCACTATATTCCTTAAAATATAAATGACCTCAGTCCTTGTGTTTTCATACACATGAGATAACGTCTGACGGGGTTAGTGATTATGCTTCTGCAATCTATAACCAGATGTGCTCTTGCACCCAATCTTTGATGTGATTTTGTACATAATAAGCCCCCACTACCTGTATATATGCTGTAAACTAAAACACTGTGCTGGAAGAGTCTGACAGAACTTCTCTGAAAGATTTCTCCCGGGCTGCAGTTTCCAGTATACAGTCCTCAGCAAGCCTTCTGAATAAAACTAACTTTAATTCTTTAAAAGCTTGATTTTTTTTTTCCCTTCAGTCAACAATGTCTTGCCTGGATCCTTGGATGGCTGGAGTTTAGATGACATCATATGCCTGGACCCTGGCTGCCAAGGAGGCGGGGGTGTGAAACTCTCACCAGCGCGTGGGGGAGGTGGGCTTCAAAATACAGGACTATCTCTAAACATGAGAAAACAGAAAAAAAGTTTTTGGGCAGCCAGAACACATGACAAATGTCTACTATTCAGATGTCACAATAAATATAATTGGCCCAATCTCTAACTAGTGATAATCAGTGCCTAAGGAGTAAATCACATCATAAAGCAAGTTACATAGTGTGAAGCTCATGCTTGCATTTAACTGATATGTGATAATGGTAACGAGATGCCCTAGAGCAATAGTATTTCATGGAATGCAATGTGGATTCTACAGTGAATTATTTTCCCTAGAGTTGTCATGGAATGATAATGATGATGATGATGATGATGACATAAACTAATGTTTACTGAATATTTTCTACCTCTTAGGCACAGTGCTGAGTGTTTTAAATAAACAAACAGCTCATTGATTTCATGCAACAAACACATTAGGTTGGCATCATAATGGTCCCATTTTACTGATGAGGAAACCAGGTCTTAAAGAAGCCAAGGAATTTACCAAGAGGTGGGTGGAGGTAGCATTTGAACAAAGGCAAAGCTGAAGAGCACTGGAATTCAGAATTTAGAAAGTCTGATCTTTCAGTCCCAGCTCTAACTCACATAACATTCTGTTCTCTGAGTCTTGGCTTCTTTATCTGTAAAATGGGAATGAGAGCTCCTGTACTACCTCCTCTACATAGTTATTTTAAACATCAAATATGCTAAAGCTCTTCATAAACTCCAAGTTGTTAATAACGTGAAAGGTGTTATTTTAACTAGTAATTCAGAAAGGCTTTATCCGATCTTGGTTACTATTATTTATTTAATACTGTGTTGTAAGTATTTGCTGTGTTTGTTCTCTAGTTTCTATATCCCTTCCTTCAGGTAACAATGTCTCCCTGGAGGAACTCATCCTATACCTTCTCTGTCATACAGCACGGATGGAAATGTCTTCACCCTCAGCTTCAAGAACAGGTCTTCACTGGCTTCATTCAAAATTCATATCTGAGTCCATTGACCTCAATGATTGGCTTAGAAAGGAGCAGGTTATCCAATCAGGGCTCACGTGATAACTGGAGACGTTGGCAGGTTTCTGGAAATGAGAATGTCCTCTCTCTTTCACAAAAGCTACCAGAAGAGACCTTTCTCTTTCGTTACATAGCATAAAATGAATCTCTTGAGTTCTGGGAGGTTTTGTTTTTGTGAGAGAGGAGCTGTGGCTGGCAGGGAGCCACCTTGTAGAGCCTGAGGAAAAGGCTGATCAAACGACAGTGGGACATAGAGGAAGAAACTGGGACTCCAGTGACATCACCTGAGTCATGAATCCAGCCTAGCTTGGAGCCCCACCTTCCACTGAACATTTTGGTTACAGGGACTGGCACATGTCTTCGTTGTCTCTGCTAGCTTCAATTAAATTCTATGTGCCTTACAACAGTATTCCATAGGCTTTTCAAAATAGCTTTTTGTTTTATCACAAAACAGCAACTATCCTTCTACTCCTTTTTACTTTTTCTGCATTTGTAAGATCCCATTTAAACAACCCAACAATAACAATAACATAAATAGCATTCAAGATTCCCCACAATCTTGGATGATTTTATGTATAAACAATGAATTTCCCATATTCTCCTACTAGATTCAAATCAAAGTAGTAGAGCTGGAAGGAATCAGCCCAAGTCCCTCATTATACAGACAGAGAAGCTAAGATTCATAGTGAAGTGACTTGCCTAAATTCAGCTAATTATTTGTAAAGCTAGGGCTAGAATCCAGGTATTCTAATCTTTTTTCTTTTTCTTTTTTCTTTCTTTTTTTGCTTATTAATTCATAACAAAGAGACTCCTGGGTCTTCTTTCTGTTGCCTTCAGATCAGAGCCTATGGCATAATCTTTTGAATCCCTTCAGTGTTAAGAAATGCCTATCCTTTGAAGATGGATTTGATTTTGGGGAACAATCAAAAGTCATTTAGAGCCAAGTGCAACATACAAGGTGGGTAATCAAACCAAGTAATTCACATATTGGTCCAAAAAGGGTGTAACATTGAAGTAATAAGGCTATTTTTTTCCCCTGTAGCTCATAAACCAGCTTTGATGTCATTATATTAAAATGGAAATTCCTTTGACATTCATTTTGGAGTTATATTACTCATGAGTTGATTCTGTCATGTTCCCAGGATTGCAAAGGAGGCCCTGTTGGTATTCCTACATAATTAAGGTAACAGCAATGACATGGAATTTTTTCTTGCTTTAGTAGATGTAACTGAAAAAGAAAATATATGATCCAATTTAATAATAATTTGTTTAATGCTTATATACCAAGCATTAATGCAGACATTGATATAAAGAAAAGAAATACATGACACAGAAAATTTACTCTTAACTTCCTATTTTAATGATGAGAAGTTGAGGCTCATAAAGGTTAAGTGAACTTTGTAAAGATTCTTGATTCCCAGACCAATGGTCTTGGTAAAGAACCAACCTGTGTTAACATTCCACCCCTGATATAATTAAATGCAAAATAAAAGCAGTCTTTTGCCAAGGTAGAGAGTGGATTGGCACCAAAAATTAACAATGCACACTTATGAGCATGACCCGGAATGTGTAAAGTTATAGTTCCATTTAATTTCAGGGAATAAAATAGGAATGTTAATATAGAACTTGGAAGATGGGAGCAATGATATCATCTGGAAATTATGAAGATAATGGAAATCAGAAAATCTGCAAAAAGGAATAGGGAACCTGAAAAATTGAGTGGAAGAAAAGATCAGTATTAGTATTAGTCCCGCAAAGCACTGGAAAAGACTGTATAATCAGGGTAGCTAGAAAGTGAGAAAGGTTTGCTAAAACACTCTAGGGGAAAAATAGCCCATGATTCTGGAGCATTGTTTATGATTCCACATTCACTATGCAATTCACATATTCATTTGGTTTCGTAAATAGGTTTCCACTATAAAAGTCTCTGAGGGTGGGCTTTGAGGCAGTGACAACTCCTCCCATTGCACAACTTGCCTGGATCCTGCCAGAGACCTGGTGCCTTAGGCAAATGAGACTGGGTTCCTAGGGAGCTGCCTGGCTGTAGATTGAGGAATTGGTATTCTCTCCTGGCATAACCATGCCTGTGGAGTTGATATTCATGTTCAGTTGAAGGGTAGACCTGGGTGTTCAGATCTGGGGACAGAAGTGAGCTTTGTTAAAGTGCTTTCAACAAAGCAGAGCATGTTAACTTCTCCCCAATCATTGCGGACAAAACTATCAGGAATCAAAATTGTGATCTTTGTAAACAGTGACAAGGTAGGTTGCTTCCCTTGATTTTGGACATTTTACAAGAAAGGTAGAAATGAGTACTCCAGTAAAGAGGAGGAAAAGGATGCTTGCTGTGTGCATGCAATATGGAAATGTGCATGGTAGTCATATTTACAAATACACATGACACATGTGGATGACGATGGGTGTTTGATGGTCAGATAACTGTATCTTCCCCCTAACTTTCCTGTCTTCCTTCCTCCTGATATATGTCAAAAAACTCAAATGTACCATGACCTGAAAAATCTCATGGACTGCTAAATTAAATAAACCGGACCTTTAACGCATACCTTATAGGAGAAACATATGAGATCCAACATATGCAAGATTGATATTCAGTAGTTATGCACAAATGCGGATGTACTGAGACAGAGAGTTGGTTAGCTATTTTAATACTACCCCTGGACATATGCATACTATGAAAAATTCCCTAAAGTGATTCTGATATGTTCCTTTAACCTTAGGAGAGAATCCTAGAGGGCTCTGACTCTGTATACAAATAACTGTAGTATGACATTTAAAGTAAGACACGTTGGCCTTAAAATATAAACTGGACACTTGCTGACTGTGAATTTTTGGTAACAATCACTGTGAGCCTCAGTTTTCTCATCTGTCAGATGGTTGTAGTAATATGTATCACGTTAGGATTTTGTGACTATTACATGAGAATGTATGTAAAAAGGCTAAAATACCAGTATTTAATAAATGTTAAGGTGGGGGAGATCAGTTTTAACCTTGCTGATGATAAAAAAAACATGTAGCCTTAATAAGAATTTTTTGAGGTTTAGCTACCAGAGAGTTGGGATAAAATTGAGTTCCTAGAATAATAATATTATTTTCCCATTTACACTTTTAGCTGTCAATACCCAAATATTCCATCAGACAGGTTTTGTCTCATGTGTCATGCTTAGAATAATAAAAGTTAAAGTGTCTCAATTACTTCCTTTACTTAAGTATGGGAAAAGGGGAGTTGGAATGCTGGGTGGAGTTATATAAAGTCATCTTCCACTGACTAAAAGAAAATTGTCCTTGTATAATAACAACAATAAAATTCATAACACCTTACAGTACATGAGCATCTTTTGTGTCAAAGTTCTACCTGTGACATACATGTACCACAAAAGTCTTCACTCTGCCTTTAGCAATAATCTAGAATGAGGACTGAAGTCAAATAATACCACCAACTGAATTCATATTTAAAAAGTACTGATTCCATGATTTTAGACAAAGAAGGATCCTTCTCTAAGGAAAAAAATTATGGGATTTTCAAAGATACATGAGAATAAATCCAACTGCAGTTGTCTTTTAAAGTATAATCTGAGAAAACAAAATAACACAATTTTTATTTACCTTTACCTATAATTTCTTTACTTTTTCTGTCATCATAAAATATTTCCAATGTCAATTTCTATCTTATATAAGGTGTATCTAAGAAAAGAAAGAGTGATAACTACTGGTTATATTTTATGAGGATATTCTATGATGCAAATGGGACAAGAAGAGTATTTTTATAAGTTTAATATCTTTAGAGGATATAACAGTCAGGGTCCCATAAGGAAGACAGAAACCACTCCGCAGGCTTCAAGCACAGGGAATTCAATACAGATAATTGGTAACACAGGTGACTAAAAATTTTTTTGGAAGGCCTATTAAGGTGACTATGAAGCAACTAAGAGATTAGCAACAGCAGGAAACCAGTGCTAGCCCTAGGGCAAAAGGTACAAAGACAAAAGTTGGTTTTACTGGCATCTAAAATTAAGGTCCATGCAGCAGAGGTAGGGAGTAGGGTGAATTGTCTCATGGATAGAGGGAGAAATTTCTCTTAGGAGATGGAAATAGAGAGGAGAGGTAGCCACACGACACTCAATTGGGGCAGAGAGGGAGAAGTCATCATACCCTCTCTCTTCCTTTTCCCCACTCTTCACCCTACAGACAGCGCTTTGCATTGACCAAACCTACTCAAAAGCCAACGGGCCAATGAATAATAGGAAATGTTTCCTGTGATATGCAACAGAGCAGAAGGAATAGATCAGATAGAGCAAAGGTAATTAATTAAAGTTCACTTATAAACATGGACACAAACATCCTCAGTAGAATAAGTATAATTAATCTAGCAATGTATTTTAAAACAACATAATCAAGTAACTTGATTAAGAAGTGCTACATTTATTTAACATCACAAAACCAATAAATTTAATTAAAACAGTAAGAGTAAAAACCTATAAATCTAGAAAAAAATCACTAGCAAAATTTCTAATAAAATAAAAATAAAAAGGAATGTTCTTCACCTGATAAAGAACACCAACTAAGCACCTATAACAAGCATAATAAATAATTAATGATGTAATTTTCAGTGAATTCCCATTCAGTCAGGAACATTATAAAGATGTCTGCTATTTTCTGTTTTTTCGGCATTACAATAAAGACTTTTTTAAAAAACAAAGAAGTGTATGATTAAAAAAGAAGAGAAAAGGTATTACTGTTTACATCTTTATTGTTACAGAAAACCCTAGAGATTTTACAGATAAACCATTAGAACTAGTAAGAAAGTTCAATGCATTTATGGAATAAAAGATAAATATAAAAATTTAATAGCATTCTTATACACTAGCAATAACTAATTGGAAAACAGAATTGTCAAAGGAGAGATTCATGATAGTCATAAAAACTGCAAAATATCTAGAAGTAAGTTAACAAAATTATATAAGTATTTTATGAAGAAAGTTTTAAAACTTGCTGTGAGACCTTAGTAGATGTTTGCGTATTCCATTTTCATGGAAGGAAAAACTCAGTAAGGTCTCAATTCTCCACTAAACTCAATGCAATTTCCAAAAAAAAAAATATATATATATATATATATATATATATATCCACTATGATTCTTCATGGGATTAACAAAGGAATTCTAACATTTACATGAAGATATAAATGAAAAAGAACACACAAGACTATTTGGAAGAAGAGGAGCAGAGCTTGCTCTATAAGATATCAAAGCTTACTGTGCTTTCGTAATCAAAACTACATGGTATCGGCACAGGGAGAGTCAAATATGTAAGTGAGACAGAATAAAGGGTCTCCAAATAAGTAGTACTACACACTATTATATTAATGTATTAATATAATAGGGAAGAAATTACTAAATTAGGAAAACAGAATGAACTAGTCAATAAATATTGTTGGGACAACTGGCTTTCCATATGGAAGGAAATATAATTATGTTCTTGCTTCACACCATGCATGAAATTAAACTCCAGATGGATTTAAAAAATAAACAATGAAAAAGTAAAATTTAAGTTATTAAAAGAAACTGCAGAATAATATCCTAAATTTTTATAACTTAAGCATAAAGGATTTCACTTGTTCCCTTCATTTAGGTCTCTGCTCAAATGCCACCTCCATGGTCAAGTTGTCATGAAGAATTCATCTATTGCCCTGTCCCCCTCTCTCATCTGATTTTATCTCACTGTATTTTGTTTTATTTAAATATTCATAGAGTGTTTACTATGTACTAAGCACTTTATGTAGTATATACTCATTTAACTCTTCAAAATTATTGAAGATATTCAATATCTTTGGGATATTGAATGATAATATGAGAATGACTATTCTTTTATAATTTTTATAATTTTTGTAATTCCCATTTTATACGTGAGGAAACAGAGGTTCAATAACTTCCCTGAGCTAATAAGTGTCAGAACCAGGATGCAAACCCAGGCAGTCTAGTTGCAAAGGCTGTGCCCTTATCTACATTTCTATGTTGTCTTTTCTGTTTTATTTTTCTTTATAGCAGTTATCAGTGCCTGAGATTAAATTTGGTATGAATCAGGTTGTCTGTATCTCATCTATTTTTTAAACTACTTTTTAAACCACCATATTCTCTAGTGCCTAGAAAAGTGATAGGTGTTCAAAAACTATTTTTGAATGTTACTTCTGTGTGGGCGGGTGTCTGGCAGATGGGAGAGGGAAAGAGGAGATGGGTAAATTCACACGTAAGGGTATGGTGCTCGCTGTCTGGGAGGATGGGCACATTTGTAGCTGTGACTCTGTTGGTACAAAGACAATTTATGTAACCGAAGCATTTCTATCCACATAATATTCTGAAAGAAAAAAGAAAAGAAAAAAAACCATTTTGCATGAATAATATAAAACAGAGAAAGAGATTTCTTAAAATATTATCAAAACTAAAAATCACAAACTAACGTGATAAACTTGACTCTATCAAAATATAAAACTTCTGTATTAGAAATTGGACCACAAATAAGATTAAAAGGTAAGCAACAAAGTGAGAGAAGATATTTGAAATGCAAATGAATCAGAATCAGGAAATATATAAAGCATTTCTACAAATCAATAAAAGATAAACATTTAATAAAAAAAATGAAAAAAAAACTATGAACAGGCAACTGACAGAAGAGGTAAAAAAGAGTAAACATGAAAATGTATTCAACCTCTGTAGTACTTAGGAAATTGCAAATAAAATCAATAACTAGGTAACATTTTTCACATTAGAATGCTAAAAAAAATTTAAATGAGAATACCAAATATTGGTTAGCATGTGGAGAAATGGGAAGTTGCAAAAGTGCTGATGGGAAGTATAATTGCTACAAACATATTGAAGAATAATTTACCAATATCTAGTCAAATCGACAATGTGTATTGTATACCTTATGACCCCAAATTTTCATTACTTGGTATATACTCTCCAATACAAATATCTAAAGACACAGGTGTAATTAAAATTTACTGTACATTTTTGGTATAGTTAGAAGTTTTAAAAAAAAAAACAAAACTAAAGGCTTATCAGTGGATGAATGAATGAATAATAACAGTATGGCCAGCCAATGAGAATCTTGCACAGCAGTTAAGATGAAGGAGTAAGCACAAGGCAGAGTAAGCTGACAAACAGATCCACAGATGACAGCTGTCAACTCAGGACAAAATACAAGAACAGCTCCTGGAGGGCTCTGCAGATTTATCTAAAGCAATGAGACTTCAGAGGAGAGGCAAACTTGCAGAAAACGATGAGCATGGAATGAGTCCCCTGTGTTTCGGAGGCTCTGTCCCGAAAGCAGTCAGTCATGGCGGTGGCAGCATGAGCAGCTAAAATACTGTTCAGAGGAAGCAAGCAAGAAAGAAACTAGTTAAAACCATGGCTGCCAGAGAGCAAGAAGGACCTATAGCAACAGGGAAGAGGACACTCGGGCTGTGTATGAACAGCCTACCTCTGGCTGACCCCTGAACCAAGCAGGCACAGGAAAAACTGAAAGCACCAGGAACTAAGGTTTATAAAACTTAACTGAGCTCAGGCATGACATTCAAAATATGTGTCTACCTAAGGTCATTGCCTCCTAAACAGAAACATCAATACTTTTTTAGGGAACAATATAATAAAATCCAAAGATAACACAATGAGACATTCTCAAGGTCCTGGATAATATCTCACAATACTCAATATAGAAAAAGCCAAGAAAATGTGAACTCTTCTCAAGGAAAAAGATAATCAACAGATGCTAACATCAAGATGATCCAGATTCTGAAACTATCAAAGTCTTTTATGCAATACCTATAATGATAGTCAATAAAGCGAAGACAAATCAACTTAAAAAAGTACAGTAAATTTCAGCAAAGATATAGAAAATATGAAAAGTACTGAAAGTATAATATCTAAAGCTAATTTTATTAACTTTATTTCATATAAGCTATAACTCTTTATTGTAATAATATTTATTAAATAGGTATATAGGAAAATGGAGATGACAGAAGAAAGTGCCAATAATCTTGAAAAGAATCAATAAAAAGCAAAGCATACAATCTTATTAAGGGAGAAAAAAAGGAGAGAAAAAAAGAACAGTTTCGGGGACCTGTGAGACAATTTCAGAAAGTTTCATATGCAGGTAAATAAAATCACAGTAGGAACAGAAAGAATGAAACAGAAAATAAGAATTATTGACTGGCAATTTTGAAAAGTTAAACGTGTATCTACTATATGACCTTTGGCATTTCCACAAGAAAAAATGAGAACATATGTCTACACAAGGACATGTACATGAATGTTTGTAGCAATTAAGTTGTGGTAACCCAAAACTGGAAACAACCCAGATGTCCATTAATGGGGGATTGGATAAACAAAATGTGGTATGTCCATGCATTGGAATACTACTCAATAATAAAGAAAAACATACTGAAACATACAACATAAATGTATCTCAAAATCAATATGCCAAAGGAAAGGAGCTAGACACATGAGAATGCTCTTGAATGATTTAATTTATTAATATATAAAATGCAAATCAGTCTATAATGACCAAAAGTAAATCAGTGTTTGTCTTGGGCTAAAGGCAAAAGGAAAAGGCATGAAAAATGTTTTTGACAGCATGAAATGTTTTATATTCTCATTGTGCTGGTGGATTTATGGGTATGTACAACTTACTCCAATTATGCACTCTAAATGGATATAGCTTATTTGCATAAATTAGTGCTCCATAAAATTGATAATAAAAAGAAAATGAATAAGATATACACATTAATATATTCAATAAATACATAATATGGTTCTTAATATTAAATAAAAAAGCAACATATAGAAGTTACTACAGAGCTACAGTATTATACCATTTATATATAATTGAGAAATACACAAAAATACTATGACATAATATATTTCATATACATTATATATAATAATACATGCTATAGGTTATATATTATATGTAACTATATATGTGTAATATATGGGTTATGGATGAATATTAGTTCATTTAACAAATATTTAAACACCTACTCTATTACAGTTACCAAAGATACATAGCAGTGGTCAAAATCTTTGCCCTTCAGAAGCTTCTGTGCTGATACATCAAAACTCTACACAGTAAATTTAATGATAGCAGCTGCCCCTGGGGAGGGAAGGAGGGAGGAAAGGAGAGAGACAGAACTGGGAAAAGCTACATGGGAGACTTAAACTTTAAAATAATAGTTCTTATTCTGAAGCATTTTGAAAATGGTTATTATTTGTGCATTTTGAGTGTTGAATAGATGGGTGTTTGTTGTATTTGGTCCTTTGCGGTGTTTTGTATTTGTTTTAACATATAATCAAATGTGATGAAAATGCAGTAAATCAAAAGACCCGAGGGATTAAATTATGGATCTAGATTTAGTACTGATTGATGGATAAATGGATAAAAAAATTAAAGATGCACCTCCACTAAAGCTTCATTATTTTCTTGACTTTTATAGAAATAGAGAAGGAAAGATGACATAATCTGAGAAATATTAGAGAAAATGTATCTTACTATTTGAGAGGGGCATGAATGTATGGGAAAAATCCTGAAGAACAAATAACAAAATATTAAGAAGTTATTTGTGTGTACCGGAATTTAGGGAATGTTCTTAGTTTTTTTTGCTGCTAGAACAGAATACCTAAGACTGGGTAGTTTAAAATGAAGAGAAATTTATTGGTTTGCAGTTCTAGAGGCTGGCATGTCCAAGATCAAGGAGCCAGCACCTGGCCAGGGTCTTCTTGCTGCATCATCTTATAGCAGAAGGCAAAAGGGAAAGAGATACAAGAGAGGGGCTGAAATTTTTCTTTTATAGCAGCACTAATAACCTCTTAAAGGTCCTACCTCTTAATACTGGTACTGTTGCAATGGTAAATGAATGCAGCATGTGTTTTGGAAGGGAAAAACATTCAAGTCATAGCAAGGACTTTAACTTTCTTTTTTACATGTAGTTTCTAATTCCTTACGTTGTGTGAACATCTATTACTTAAAAAGCTATGTTTAAAGTCCTACTAATAATATTGGTTTAAGAATATTGTGATCACTACCTGAAGAGTCCCATTGTATTCATATATTGTGTATAAACAATCATATCCATCTATTTATATATAAGATCACAAAAGCTGGCATCAAACAATACAACGTAAATAAAGTATAGCAGATTTGAAAGTATATACAAAGTGAGGAGTTTTTATTGTGTATGTGTGTATATGTGTGTGTATATAATAAAAACTCCTCACTTTGCATACACATATAGAGACCTATCTTTGCACCTATATTCTTTAGTCCTTAAATAACTTGCTAGAGACTCTTTGATTCAAAGAGTTTCCAAGTCTTTACTATCTACATATTTCCAAAATGAGCATCATTATACCGAAATCTTTTTGTTTTGTTTGCATTATTCAGTTTAGATTTTATGAGGAGAATGACTAGATGAAAAGATACATTTTCTATCTGTTTATCTATCTCTTTAGACATTTTCTTTATCGCTATTGTCAAACTGTCTCTCCAGACTGAGGTACCAATTTACACTCCCATCAGTAGTGTATGAAAATACTCACCTTATGGTGCCTTGTATAATTAAGCATGTTTTCAATCTTTTTTAATTTGATAAGAGAGCCAGGATCTTTCTGTTTTGACATGCTTTGGGTTAAGTCTGTGCCATAGTCAGGTAGACTACCAAGCCACTTGCACCCCAAGAATTTTCTGGCTCAGAGCTAATCCCCCTGTGTGCTCCCATGTCACTTTATCTCACCAAGATTAGGTTACTTGGGCCTTCAAGGTCAGTGGAATATGAGCAACTGCAGGGAGGGGCGTTCCCACTCCAGGCCCTCATGGCTTGCATCGCCTTAAGGCTTACCTGTCATCCCGTGATATTCAGGGCAGTCTGGAAAGAGGTGCCAGCAACCTCCCCTACTTATCCCTCCTGCTGTCTTCCTGAGTTGTTGTTCAGTATTAGATACGGAATATTCTAAACCAAGGGGTCAGAAGTGTCTTTTTACCCTAGTAATTGTTAAAACTCTAGTGTCTGTACTGTTTTAATTCCTTTCCTCCATGGGTGGGAAACACTATAGCCTCTTTCCCCATGGCTTGCCTCTCTTATTTCTAGCCTCTTTCACTACTAGAACATACAGATAAATTTTGTTTAGATGCTAGAATGTGTTCCTAGAGTTGGGAAAATCTACTGAACAATACGGAAAAAAGTTCCTTACTATGATATACAATTAATATGGCATTAAATGTTTATTAGATGATGTTTTCTATCTTTCTCACATTTTAGATAGTGGATTCTGATTGAAACAAGGCAATGGTTCTTAATGGAGGTGCTATTGCCCCTAGAGAATAATTCAGACATGTAGAGGGATAGTTTGGAGTTGTCATAATGATGGGAGACACCACTGACATGTTTTGAGGCATATACTAAGGTTGCTAAGTGGGCAACAATGAACATGACAGCCCCAAATATGGAATAATCTGTTTGCAATTAACTAAGCCCAGATCTTCTCTGTCCTTGATATGTAGACACACAGTGTTATTTCCATGTTCCCAATCTCACTGAATATTTCAAGAGTGAAATTGACTGGGTAAAAGGAAGATTGAACTTTGTCTTACCTGGAATATTAGTAAGTGTTGTTCACCATTTCAGGAGGTCACGACACTCATGTTAATACCAAAACAACCCGCCTACATCATTCTTCCAGAACCATGTCTAGGTAGAAATATCTGTCAGCTCTTTTATACCTTCTCTTGTGGTCATGCCTTAACAGGTCCACATTAAAATATATGTATATATATATATATATATATATATATATATATATATATATATACATACATATATGTATATATACACATAAAATTTTGTTATAAAATTCTTATCCTTTATTTCTTTTTTATATTGAAGTTAGAGAATTATATTGATTTTTAAAAATTGTGTATGTGGAGGGTCACATAAAATTTATTTCATTTCAGGATAATAACAGGGGCATTATAAAATATTTATTAAAAAAGAGCACCTTTGGGTGAGATGAGGTTGAGAACCCCTTGTCTAGGGAAGGATCACTAGCCACCCGACTAACTCAACTCCCTAAAGAGGAGGCATGTGTGCTCCTAACCTCCAGCCTGGTTCCTCAACCATAAAATAATACAACATTTTTTCACCCTTTGGAAAACAGACCAATTATTTGCCAAGAATCAGAAAACCATCACCATAAAAGGATGGTATTAATTATATTTTCCCTCTCTCTCTCTCTCTCTCTCTCTGGCAAACAAAGAAACAACAACAAAGAACAACTTGGCAGATGCTGCTCAATTTGAGAAAAAAGAAGCTACCATTCCTCAGGTCAAAAGAGTTCTCTCCAGCACCAAACAACCTTTTTATTTTTCTCTCTGCTCGGATGTCTTTACTCTCTTCCACATCGGCTTAATCTCCATTTATTGTGTGTGATTTTGCTCAAGTTCAGCTCTCCCCATACTAGCCCTTCTTGGAAGCAGGAGCCATGGACAGCCACGTCCCTTTGAACTTCTCAGTCCCTTTGAACTCATCTCTCCCTCTGCCTTTAGGGTTTTATATTCTTAGCTCAATTCTAAGCTGTTTAAAACAAAGAATGTGCCTTATGTTCCCTTAGAGTTTCAAAATATCTACTAAGTAGTGGCGTTTATGAATTATTTGCTTTCTAGTGTATTTTGAAAGGTAGTGTGATGCCTTCAGCTTTGTTCTTTTTGTTCAAGATTGCTTTGGCTATTCAGGCTCTTTTGTGGTTCCATATGAATTTTAAAATTTTTTTATGTTTCTGTGAAGAATGTCATCGGTATTTTGACAGGGATTGCATTGAATCTGTAGATTGCTTTGAGTAGTCTGGAAATTTTAACAATATCGATTCTTCTAATCAATGAACTCAGAATATATTTTCATTTATTTGTATCTTTTTTGTGTTTTTAATTTCTTTCATCGATGTTTTATAGTTTTTAGTGTAGAGATTTTTCACATTCTTGATTAAATTTATTCCTAAAGATTTTTGTAGCTGTTATAAATGATATTGTTTTCTTGATTTCTTTTTCACATAGTATGTTGTTAGTAAATAGAAACACTGCTGTTTTGTGTTAATTTTGCATATTGTAACTTTATTGAATTTATTATCTTGAGCAAAAAGAACAAAGCTAGAGGAATCACACTACCTGACTTACAAATATACTACAAACCTTTAATAAACAAGACAACATGGTACAAGCATAAAAATTGACACATAGCTCAATGAAGTAATAATAGAGAGCCCAGAAATAAATCCATGCATCCACAGCCAACTGGTTTTTGACAAAGTTATCAAGAATACTCAATAGAGAAAGCATAATCTCTTCGATAAATGGTTCTGGGAAACTGGATATTCACATACAGAAGAAAGAAATTAGACCCTTATCTCACACCATATACAAAAATCACTTAAAATGAATTAGGTACTTAAATTTAAGACCTAAAACTATAAAATTTCTAGAGGAAAACCTATGACTTTGGGCAAGAACTTTTTGGATAAGACCTCAAAAGCACAGGTAACAATATTAAAAATAAACAAATAGGATTATATCAAGCTAAAAAACTTATGCATAGAAAAAGAAACAATGAGTAGCGTGAAGAGACAACTTACAAAATGGGAAAAAATATTTACAACTCATACATCAGATAAGGTGCTAATATCTAAAATATACAAGGAACTCAAACTACTCAGCAATAAGAAAACAAATAACCTTATTTTAGAAATGGCAAAGAACTTGAATAGACATTTCTCAAAAGAAGACATATAAATAGCCAATAGATAAATGAAAAAATGATCAATATTTTTAATCATCAGAGAAACACAATTTAAAACTGTAATGAGATATCACTTTATACCTGTTAGAATGGCTATTATCAAAAAGATGAAAGATAACAAGTGTTGGCAAGGATGTGGAAAAAAAGTAGTATTGTAAATTAATACAGCCATTTTGGAAAACAGTATGGAGGTTCCTCAAAAACCTAAAAACAAAATTACTATACGATCCAGCAATGCCACTGCTGGATATACACCCAAAGGAATTGTTATCAGTATGCCAAAGAGATGTGTACACTCCCATGGTCACTGCACAACTATTCACAACAGCCAAGGTATGGTAACAACCCAAGTCCCCATCAACAGAAAAATAGATTTTTTTAAATGTGGCATATATACAATATGGAATAGTATTCAATCATAAAAATATCCAGAAAATCCTGTCATTTGCAACAACATGGAGAAAACAACAGGACTTTATGTTGTGAAATAAGCCAGGCACAGAAGAGAGACAAATAACGTATGACTTCACTCATATGTAAAATCTAAAAGAGTTGAACTCATAGAAATAGAGAGTAGAATGGTGGTTGCCAGAGGCTGTGTGTGGGGGGAAGTGGAAGGGGAACAGGGAGATGTCTGTCAACAGGTATAAAGTTACAGTTAGATAGGAGAAATAAGTTTTGGTGTTCTTTTACATATAAGAGGGACTATAGTTAATAAAAATGTACTGTATATTTTAAAATAGCTAGAAGAAAGAATTTTATATGTTCTCTCTACAAAGAAATGATATTAATAAATATTTGAAGTGAAAAATATGTTAATTACCCTGATTTGATTATTACAAAATGCATACATGTGTTGAAATGCCACATTGTACTCCATAAATATGTACAATTATTATGTCAATTACGAATAAAATTTTAAAAAAGAAAATTATTTGGCAATGAAGAAGTTGTAGCTCTAATATTTTCCCCTATCAATGCTTTTCTTATAAGCAGATTCTTAATGCCTATTCTCAAATGTGCCTAGCAGGTTTTCTCATACCTATGACTCTTAAGACCACTGGCCAATTTCAGAGAAGGCAAGTTCCTCTCTTCTGGCAGAGGGAGGAGCACGGGAAGTGGAATGATTGCTAGAAGTAAGCTGCATGTCTCATGCTGAGACAGAACATGAACACATGGGGCCCCTAGGGTCTAAAACAGCACTCACACACTCAGATGTCTAAAGAATGACAATATGTTCCAATTTGTCAGGACCAGTCCTGGATTTTGTCTCTTGTCTCAACATAATTATTATTTTCAGACTTTCATTCTCCAAAGTGTCTGGGTGGGGATATGACATGGTGCTCCTGTGGGTAGGGTCCAGGCAGGTGCCCTGTATGAGTGAGGCTGGCAGGTGAGGTTGGTGATGCTCAGGAGAGAGCTTGGGAAAGAAATCCTTGTTGACGGCTGACACGTGCAATTGTTGGGCCTGTTGCTGTGAGATTGTTGGATGTTTCAAGAGAAGCTGAAAATATTTTCAAATGCTGGGAACCAATTCTGTTAAAAGACTGTTGTTTTTGTTTTAATTAAAAAAATAAAATAAAATAAAATAAAATAAAAAACATTGTGTGGATCAGATTTGGCCTAAAGGTGCTGGTTTAAAGTGTTTGGTAGCATAACAGGGTGGATATAGTTCATAATTTTTTATTGTATATTTCAAAACAGCTAGAAGAAAGGATTTGGAATGTTCCAAACACAAAGAAATGATACATGTTTGAGGCGATGGATATCCTAGTCGTCCAGGTTTGATCACTACACATTGCCTGCTTGTATCAATATATCACATGTACCTCACAAATATGTACAACTATTATGTATCCATAAAAATTAAAAATAAATTCGAAAAATATTCTTTAAAAAGCTCTTCTCTATAGGGGACAACCTAGATCTTGGGCAGTCCAGTCCTGAAGATGTGTCTTTATGAGCTTAGTCCATTTTATTAGGGAAAAAATAGAACTGGAGGCAGAGGGAGAGGGTCTAATATTGGCTTTATCATTTATTGCTGTGTGGTCTTGGGAAAACCATCACAAGCTTATGTTGTCTCATCTGTAAAATAAGAAACGTGGGTTAGGTGCCACCTGGATGTCTCTAAGCTCTAACATTCTATAGTTCTTTAATTCTGACATTAGCCCTTGCCTTTGTTTTGTCTAACGCATACTGTCCATCTTGAGTCTCCTAAAAGAGTGAGTTATTCATATTTTCCATTTATTAAGAAATGAAATCCATTCTCATTTATTTCTCAAGTGTCTCGCTCCTAATAAATGTGCTATTACTATTGATTGTTGATTACTTATAATTTTAGTACTGAATAGTACTAAAATATTACCTCAAAGCAGAATATTTACTATATTAATTGTCGATTCAATAATTAAATATCTCTCCCTTTCTATGTGCTCTTACTATTATTGAAAATTGTGCATAGGCAAAAATTTGAAGAAAATAAATTGGTTACTGAATTTGTGTTAGCTAGTGCAATTACGGGCATTTTTTTTTCTTCTCTATTTTTCTAGTTTTTGAATTTTAAATGTGATTACATTGCTTCAATAATAAAAAATGTAAAAATGATCATTATAGATAAATATATAGAAAAAGTTACAGAAAGGATATGCAGCAGAGTATGAATGATGGTTACCTTATTTGAGGGAAATGAGATTTGGGAGGGAAGTGTGAGTATGATACTTTAGTTCCCTGTATACTTTTGTATTATTTGAAATTTTTATACAGAACGTCTACTCATGCATTATTTATGTACTTAAAATGAATTAATTAAATTTTAAAATGAATTATTTACCTTGTATTTAGAGGAACTGAGTCTTTCTTGATTGTAGATTGCTTTGGCAGAGTCATGCCAAACAGAACCTTGTGCATCTGCCCCAGTTTCTGCGTTTTATTATAGACAGGCTGGGGAGATTATGTGACTTGTCCAAACAGCAAAGAATGTTGGAAATCACATTTGGGCTAAAACTCAATGCTTGCCTAAATCGAGTCCGAAGCATTTCTATTTGGCTTTTTAAAATTTCTTTCCAAATTAACAAGCATTTGCATTTTAAATTCTTTGATTCCTTTCTGTCCTGAAGTCCATAAATCTTCTTCTGATGCAAATTTAAGGGATTGGGAGGAAACATCAATTTCCTAATGTCTTTGTTAGTTAGAAAAGCACAGATCTGGTTAAACAGATTTTTATTTTCTCCTCTTTGAGGAGAGGAGGGAAATATAGACACCAGTTGAATTATTCTTTGAATATCTATCATAATTCACCTTCTTACCCAAATTCACTAGATACATGTCTCTGTGTGATGCAAAACATGTAGGAAGTTTATGGCTTGCCATTTGTTTCCCTTCAAGTCCAAAGGAGCCTAGCTGGAATCGCAGCCCCCAAAAGCAAACAGCATTTGTTTTTTGTTTTTAAAGCAGTCTGTTTCCTGAACAAATCTCTTCGAAAAAAGTCATCTATTCTTTCTTCTTTTAAAAATTACATGAGCATCTTTCTTAATCTCCATAATTTTTACCTTCAGTGTGGAGCCACAGATAAATTTTACTTGGGATTATATTTTTCCCATTAAGAATATGCACTGTCCCTTTAGTTTGGAGCCCACAGGCATCAACATGACCAAACCACAAATGGAGAGATTTGAAGAGTAGTAGAGATTTCTACTTTTTTCCCTTTAAAAAAGATAATCAAGCTTGCATTTCTTTAACTTCCATCTCAGACATTAGGATTTTTGTATCTTCAGTTTTTCTGATACCTGCTGCTCTGTCTGTAAATGCAATTTAGGCTTAGGCTCTTGCCTGGGTGACACAACTAATTAAAAAAAATAAAATATAATTGTACATATTCATAGGCAATTTACAATCTGTTCCAATTTATTTCCCTTGAAAACACCTCTTATCCTTCCCCTTTAGGCAATCAGCCTCCGCTAACTCTGTCCCACCTGTGCCTCCCTGAGATGCCTGACCCACGTAGTTGACAGGTGAAGGCCTCTCCTGCCAATTTCCTGTGGCTACTTCCCTTCTTCCTCTCATTGTTCCTTTCTTGTCTTCCTCGTTCCTCCTCCTCCAGGTGCCATGTAGAAGTCATCTCCACCCGTGCCTTCTTCTCTCATGTCCTTTCATGGGGCTGCTTCATTATATGGTACTGGTGGATTCTTTACCTGCTCTGTTTAAACTTGTTTTGAGTCTGGGACAGGTGAGGGTGCCTCCACCTCCTTATCCCCTTGTTATTGTCTCTGGCCCCAGGGCAAATGCTTCTCTTCTTTGCAAAGGTTGCACCTTCCTCTCTGCCCACAATTGCTGCCTTTGTGTTGGGAATCCGTGCACCTGAACCATCGGAGCCGGCTGCATACCGCACTAATTTTGCCTGTGTGGATTAAAGTATTATAATGATCCTGCAGCAGTGCCCTGTGACCTCCACAGCCAAAGTTCTGTTCTGAAGCCATGGTCCAGTGGCATCAGAATAGCCCTACTTATGAATAGGACACCAAAGGAATTTCTGGAGCTCTGCAATCTCTGATTCACATCTGAATCCTTTGGAGAGGACCACATAGCTATCCCTTAAATGCATACACAAAGTATTCTGATAATTAGAGTTTCCACTCTGTAATTTCAGTGTAGGCTGGAGTCAGCTTATACTGTAGCCAGTTGTTATATTTTAAAGAATTTTATGAATCAGTTGATATTATGTTGGTAGCTCGAAATTGGCCGTGGCGAGAATGTTTACACGGCTGAAATCGGCAAACACCGTTAACCAGGGCTTTTTCTTTTTCTTTTTTTTTATTTTTTTTGTCCTGGAGAGCCAGTGGTTACACATGTACCAGCACGGCTATGGCAAGCCTCTGATAAAAGCTTGCGTGAAAAACAAAAACAAAAAGATTCACTCAAAATATGACAATTCAGGCAGGGCGCGGTGGCTCACGCCTGTAATCCTAGCCCTCTGGGAGGCCGAGGCAGGTGGATCGCTTGAGGTCAGGAGTTCAAGACCAGCCTGAGCAAGAGTAAGATCCTGTCTCTACTGAAAACAGCAAAAAAAAAATTAGACAGTCAACTAAAAATAGAAACAAAAAATTAGCCGGGCATGCTGGCTGGCACCTATAGTCCCAACTACTTGGGAGGCTGAGGCCAGAGGATCACTTGAGCCCAGCAGTTTGAGGTTGCTGTGAGCTAGGCTGATGCCACGGCATTCACTCTAGTCCTGGCAACAAAGCAAGACTCTGTCTCAAAAAAAAAAAAAAAAAAAAAAAATTGACAATTCAGCTTTATAAAAACACTTTCTATCTTGTGTCCAAAAATTTTGGAGGCCCTTGAGAGGCCCTTCTCTTTGAAAAGGTTTTTCTTGGTTTCTCTTTCTTCCTAATATCTGGTTTCTTCTGCTTCTGACACTTTAGTAACAACAAACACACCAGTGAAAATACAACTATCAGCAATAGGTGTGGGATGTCTCTTCTCTGTTTCCGTAGTTTATTTCTCATCTTGCTTCTCTGTCCCAGGCCTTCCATTACAGCCAGGAGTTGGGGTGAATTGGCTGCCACATTGTATCTGGGAAAACGATTTGATTGTCTGTAACCTGCCTGTGACCCTGATTCTGTAGGATATGTCTTGTCACCTCTCTCTTTAGACTTTGCAACATCTAGTTGACTCATCTCTTCCCTGGCCATTTTCTGGAATTTCCTCAGAAGCCTCTTTGTTGCAATTTCATCACTAATGGAGGTCATTTGTGAAGCTTAAGTTGAGCCAGAAAGAATTCAAGGTGCCGTAACACCAAGAGACAATGTCCCCAAAGAACCTTAACCAGTGACACAACCAGGACTAGAACCCAGGTCACCTAAAACCTGAACCTAGTGTTCTTGCTAACATACATCCATACTTATTTTGATGCTGAGGTGCCTGCAATTCATTCTACTTTAATTTTCTTAAGCTTAAGCCAACTGGTGATTAAAACCTTATTCAAAAAGTTCAAGCAAGTGAAAAAAAAGAAAATGAGAATTTACTGCTTCACACGTGAGCTGTCTTGATTCAGGTTTTCAAATAACATCATCAGGAATCTTTCTCTCCATCCCAGAATCTGTTTGTTTCCTCTGTGTGTGCCTTCCTTTCAACCAGGCTCTCTCCATGGGATGGTAAACCCAGGAACACCGGGCTCACATCCCACAGGTTGAGAAAGTCCAATAAAAAGAAAGAAAAGCCTCCAGAATATTGTTTTGGTCTAGCACAGGCGAACTGCCTCACTCTGGTAAGTTGGGGTCAACTCTGTGCCACAGGGAATATTAGGGTACTGTTATCAAAGACTGGAAAAGAAATAATGGATAGACAAGCACAACAGATGTCTCATAGAGCCCCTAATGGAGAACAAAGAAAAGTTACATCTCCCATCTACACAGTCTGCACTTGGTCGTAGAGACGGTGCCTGACACAAGGAGTCCTGCCATGTCTTCCCGCTGCCTGGAGCATGAGAAGCCAGACGGGCATTTCAGATGTGAGGCAATTGGCGTGGTGAAAGCATGAATGTTGGCAGAGGGAAAACTGATACTCTTACAGTTTCTCAGTGTCAGAAGTCAACAATACACAGTAGCTTTCTTAACTCTTGACATTTTAGTTGAAAAATATTTCCTTCCATGTGTCCATTTATCTTTAAATATCTCACTTCCTCATTTTTTACAATAATTTTGGTGGAAATGGACAGAACACCAGATAGTCACTCCAGGCATACAGGGAATGAAATAGGTGGCATCTTGGGCATCTCGTGTTCCTAACTTACGTGATATTTAAGAGCACACGTTACTAACACAAAATGATGCAAGAATAAAAATTGTTTGGAAGTTCAATGCCCCCAAGGGCCTGATAGGGTACCCTTGGAGCACACTGCCCCAAATCTGTATATTATCCATACTTAATCTGATCTTCCATTTTGGAATCTGTTCCCAGTAATGAACTGCCTTCTCCTGTGTACTTTGAACATCAAGCATGTATCATGGCACACCCTGAAATGTTGTGATCTCCAATGACAAAAAATTTAAAAAATAAATTGCATTTTCAAGAAAAAATATTGTTAAATAACAGGATACTATTAAGTTATAGGATACCAAAGTGTGTTGTGTCCACGTGTTAATGTAATGCCTTACTCAAGGGGCACAGAGCAGCAATTTTCCTGAAGTGACTCCAGCATACACTGAGCCAAGAACTCTGGGGGTGGAGCCCAGCAGGCTTTGTTTTCACAAGCCCTCTAGCTGATGCAAGCTAAGTTCCAGACCCATTGGGTTTTACCTTTTAACTTCCCCAAGCCTCAGTGTCATTTTCTGTACTATGTGCATAACACCCAGTTGGCAGGGCTTCCCTGGGGACGAAATTTTACCAAAATTGTTATCGTTGTTGTTAATAATAATAAAATTAGAGGCCGTGTAAAAGTTTTTTGAGATATACAGATTGTGGTATAAAATATCTTCTCCTTTTCCATAAGAGAGGGAGACATAGGAAATCAACATTGAGTGACAGCATAAAACAATCAAATTCTCAATGACAGATGGCAATAAGTGATTAGCTCAGTGCTTAATCCCTTGACAACTCTTATTACATAGTATTCACTACATTTACATTTTAACAGAGTTAGGGAAAGTAAAATCCTATATTTCACTTCCAGAAACTGTTTTCTGAGAAAAAGATAGAGCTAGATTTAAGTACAGTGCTATTCTGCACATAGGAAGGGTAATGAGCATAAATATTTCACAAATACCTTTTCACAAATAGACATAATCACATTTCCATTCAATCTCAGGATTCTTTGACTCTAGGAATTAGTTTTCGGTTCTGTGTTACCTCCCGACAGAATCCTATAAAATAGATGAAATTCTTTTTGCCACAATTAACTTTCATTTCATTCAAAAGTCTAATGTAGACATTTCTTTCAATCTGAATTCTGGCTACATTTATTTTGAGTTTCGTAGCCCTGGATACAAGGCATGTGAGAAGGAAGCCTCCGGAGTGGGGATCCGATCCACATTAGGTTCCAATTAGCTACCTGGAAATTCATCTTTCAGAGATGCAGCATCCTTCAGACGTCAGCTACTTGTGAGGGAATCCCATCCTTTCCATTTTTTCCTCAGGAAAGACATAGGATTTTTACTTGCTTAGTGATTTGTAGACTCCTGAAAAATTGTAGTGAGAACTGAAGAGAACTCAGCTCAAGTGACCTCTGCACAAGGAGCAATGAATTGGGATTTACTCTTTCCTATTCTTTTCATCTCAGACAACTGGGTTTACTTTAAGCACCAAATATCTAAGTCACGAAGAGTTAAAGCAGAGTGTAGAGCAATGGTTTTCCGCTGTACTGAGATTCTGGCTTAGCCGGTGTCGGGACCTAGTCGTCTGCATTTTACCAAGCACCCTCCCTGCCCTAGTGGTTCTAATCCAGGTCTGCAAATCTCATTTTCAGAAACCCTGGTAGAGAGAAAAGACAACAGGGTTTTGAACTAGAAAATTTTGAATTCAAAAAGGTTTAGCTGTGCCATTTGTTAGCTAGTAGATTTGAATAACTTGCCTGGTATATGAGGCTCAGTTTCCAGGTCTATAAAGTAGAATTAACAGTAACATTTACTTCAGGTGTTGCTCTGACAATTATGTGAGATAATACATGCCATGTGCTTAGCATATAGTATACGTTCAATAAACATTTGTCCCCTTTCAAGGGGCTTTTAGGACTACATCTTTAGGTGAAGTGATGCCGAGAAGACACATAGGCGCATGCACATACACACCACCTTTCTAGAATGTTTTTCCAAATTCATATGGAACGTAGATATTCATAGAATATCACTGCTTACTTTTGCCCTTTTATTATCTGCACTACTGTCTTGAATTGTTTTCTAATGATTAACTTGTGTGTTTACGTGTCTGGTGGGCAAAAGCGGGTCTGTTCTGTACAACCATCTTACAAACTTGGGGCAGGGACTGTTGGCTGCTTTGTCAGAGATGCCTGACACAGTTTTCATCCACAGTGCTCTGCAAATCAAAGGTACTCAATAAACACATATTCCGTTAATGCATGTGTTGCAATAAATAATGCCAAATTGCTAGAGAATTGGGTAACCCTACTTTCAACTCTGACTAAATAAAAACAATTGGATCAAATAGTTTTAGCCTGGCTGAACCTCGGTCTCAGGTAAACTTAAAAATTTTGCTGTCTCTTTTATTTTTCAGAACAGAATAATAAGAATGATAAAGAATTAATAGTGCCTTGGGTTTCATATCAATCTTAACACTTTTCAGCTGTCTTTCACAAATATCTTACATTCCCCATCTTATGTTCACGATCAGTTAACTGGTAATTTGATGAGATCATAGTAAGTTTTGGGTGTCAGTTTAGGACACCTTTGGATGGATTGATGCAGGCACCCCCCAGAGACAGGGGAACATACCCAGATATAGTCCAAAGAAACTAAGCAAAGGAAAATTTTTTTCCTTTTAGCTGCAGTGGTGCTGCCTTCTTTGTGGGTTATAAAAATGTAAACAAACATTGCAGATTATCTATGTCAGCAACTTCATTCTGATTCTCAACAACCTGGGCTGTGTATCCATCTCATAATTGTTATGCTATATCCTTAACACAGAAATAGCCAAAAGCCCTTTAGCCATCTCTATTCAGACCTCTAAGATTGTTCTACCCGCCTGGGTCAGAAGTGGAAATATATAAACAGTCTTTCTGTACTTGAACTTGAAAGAAAAATCAGTCATCTGTACATGATCTGTGTTAGAGTAAAATGTAATTTTTCCCTGTGACAATGTGTTTATGGTTGTTAAGTTATCTTGATTGCCAAGAGAAATCTGTTTTGTGTGGCAGGCTTTTCTGACTTAAAATGTCAAATGCCACCCCCCACCCCCATATCCAGCCATGCTTTCAACTAATTCACAAATTGACTTGACTCTCAGCTAGGTTAAAAAAATAATTTCCTGAAAATTAAAAGTCTGGCACAAGACTGCACTAAAAGTCCATTTATCTTGTCTATTTTTATAAAGCTTCACCGCAGCATCTGGCAAAATGCCCACTCTCAGTAACAAAGGTCCCCAAGGACATTTGGCAAGAGAGACTTTTCTTCTAAGACCCTGAAAATGATCCTGGGCTCCCTAATGTATGATTTTAAAAGCTTACAATTAGGATTTGTAATCGTATCTTGTGTTTGATTTTTAAAAGTAAAGAGCAAGTGAAAATACCGTAGAGATGAAGTGACAATACTGCGGCCATGTCTTTGTCATCTTTGTTAAGAGCTCCACCTCTTCATTGACTACATCAGTCAAACGCTAACTGAAAGCTCCGAATTTCTATGTTGTTGTGAAAGATAATGGCTAAAGATTATCTAGATGGGGCAGTGCAATGATTCACTCTTGTTTAATCAACTACAACCTGTATTAAGCTCTATCCTCATCTCAATATAAACCAGACTAATCTTCCCACTTCCCTGCAGGAAACCGCAATGGCACTTGTTTATTCGGCTCCCCTGGTATTGAATAAATCCTTCCCTTCCCTTCCCTCCTCCCCGCACCAATCAGTTGGGGGGAAAGTTTCCAGCATTTCCAATCTAAGACTGATTGGGCTTTCCTGTTGATGTCAAGATGAAGCATTCCATTGAGAAAGCAACTTCAAGACTGTTGACTTTTCTTGTGGCTCCGAGCTAACCAGATGATTGTGCCAAGCATACCCCTCTTTCATGGTTTCAAAGAGAAACAGTCTGTGAAGAATTGTTTGCATGGGATGCTTTTTGAAGAACTGAACATTCGTGTCGAAGGAGCTGCAGACGTGCTGCACCCAATGTGACATGAGGTTTCCCCCTTTTTTGACCACAGCTCCACTTACCAGATCCTTCTTTTAGCATGAGATATGCTAAATGCCAAGCCACTTTGTCAGTTCGGTGACATTCGAATCAATAGTCATTTTGCCTCAGTGATTTACTCTCAATGTTCCCCATAAACCTCAATGTCATTTCATCAGTGAATTCCTTACATTAAAACTATTGATACCAAATTCCAATGTGATTACACAATTAGGTATTTTCTTTTTTGCTTTATTGCATTTAGAATATTGAAAGGTTTTTTTTTTCTTTATTAAATTAAGTACTTTAGAAGAGTTTGAAAGTCTTCTGAGGCATGACCAAAGACACAATTCCATCTGTTTTGTTTTTCTTATTCATGACATAGATGATTTTATTTTAAACAGTGCATGCATTTTGCTTTAATTTTTCTTCATGTCTGTCAGAGCACATCATCTGTGATGTGTGGATAGTTAACCATAGCTCTTTGCAAGAAGATTTAGGCAGAAAGTGAAAACAGCTTTGGAAAAAAAAAAAAAAAAAGTCAGCTAAAAGTGTATGCTGATACTTTGAATGCTTATGGGGTCGCTGTGTGTCCGTCCTGTATGGAGCAAAAATTTTAAGGACAACCTATTGGTACCTGAAACATTTTGGAAATTGTTCTCATCCAATTAGTCAGGGTTGTATCTCTTCCTTCTGGACAGGTGTCGACTGTCCCAATGACTGCATGCAGTGTCTTGTGTTAGTATTTTGTGGCTGGGATGGAAGCCAGGGACGGAGCAGCTGTGTAAATGAAGCCCTCCGCTGGGCACGCTCTTTGGTCTCCCCTCATTAGAACTGAGTTGTACCAGAGCAGAAGCTCCCAGCTCTGAAGGCTTTGGGCTCCCCTGTTCACCATACTTCCTAAACTGGGCTACTCAGACAACGTCCTCACCCTCACTGCCACACACAGTAGAGTGGGATTCTGGGGTCCACTGGATCTACAGGGTATTTCTTCCTAGAACATCAGTTTTGCTCAAAGGTAGGAAATTTAAAATAAATTTCATACCAAAGCAAGCCTAAAGTACCATTGAATAAAAGGTAAAATTCTCAATGGTTCAATAGCAGAGGCTTCAAGGAAATCTCTTTGTAGTTGTAGGCACCCTGGACTATACCCTCAGAGCACTTTTTGACTCTTCCTATCCATGCTAGGGTGGAAAAGATGCATGAAGTTCTATTGCGTGCTCTAGATTATCCTTCAGAACAGCATTTGATAATATATTTTCAAGCATTTAGCTCTCAAGTACCAACAATAGTAAAATTGGCATCACCAAGATGCCATATGGCTGAATTGCATTCAGGTTATTTTGGTTATAACCCCCAGCACTTTCTAGCCATTAACGTTTCTTTCATGCATTTCTTAAACCTCCACCCCAATAAAAAGTGATCTTGTGGAAACTGTTTCAAGCCATTATGAGTTCAGGTTCACATGAGATGTACCTGCAGGTTACAATATTTACTCAATACTCATCTGATAGAACACAAATTGCAAATCCTAGAAATAGTTTGCAGTTAGTTTTATGATGGTGTACCTGGTAAGATTCACTAACCTTAAACATTTTGAAAAATATATTATAGAATTAGGAGGGATTTTTTTGGCTTTATTATATTTAGAGTATTGAAAGTTTTTTTCTTTATTAAAATAAATACTTAAGAAGAGTTTTTAAACTCTTCTGAGTCATAATCAAAGAGACAATTCCATCTATTTTGTTCATGTGAGGCATATCTTCAGGTTATGATATTTATTCAGTACTCATAAAATATAAAGGAGGAATTCTGGAAACAGTTTGGGATCAGTTTTATAATGTTGTATCCACTAAGGTTCACTAGGTCAAGCATTTTGGAAAAAAACTAGCTTCCCCATCACTCATTACATTATGATTAAATACTGCAATACATGCTTCAAGAGTTTCCTTCCCTGCCCCTTCTCTTTCAATGCAATTATTCTTTTTCTATCTCTACTTCCAAAATGAGTTGCTCATGGGATTAAAAAGCTCTACTACTTTTAGGGGCCAGGCAGGACACACAAAAGAATAAAGCTGCTGGCTAAAATATTAGGTGCTACACTAGTTCTGTTTTGATCAATTGTATTATCTCCCTAGTTACATAAGCTTTCTGCAAGCCAAATCAAACACACACAATAGCCAAATTTACACTGTCAGCCTCCAGCATGCAGCCTCCACATGAAATACTTCCTTCCCTCTTTCTTCTAAAAGTGGCTTCCTCTTCTTCCTAATTTTTCATTCAAAATCTACTCTCTTGACGAATGGCTCTCCTATTACTTGCACCGGGGCTGTCATAGCATGCCCAGCAGGCTCCCACCCATGCTTGTAAATAGTACCTGGTAGGAGCATCAGCTTACCGAACAGGAGACACAACTGGACAGAATCAAGCCATGTAAGGTGTTGTAAGGCATTATTGTGTGTGATTCTTCCTACCTGGTCTACCCACCCTGATACCTGAATCATGATCGCGGTTATCACGTGGAGTTCTGTGCACGTGGAGACTGTGCACATATGTATTATAACAATTCTTGGAGGTATTATTCATCTCAAGTCATAAAGATAACAAAAGGCATCATTGAGAATGAGAGCCCACATGATAGGCATGAACTGCAATCAGTTTACTAATTGGTTACCGGAAGCATAGTCACCAGTATATCAAACAAATTACGAATGAAAAACATATCTACTTCAAATATATATTAATACCTCTTACTGCTCTTCCCTGCAGAACTGCTGGGGCCTTTAGTGAGTATGTTTAAACGAAATGATTTTTTTCTTAGTCTTCTTTTTTTGTAGCTCTTTGATGTTTTTTGTGTCCTATACTGCCTGCCTTGGGATTCTTGAATTAGAGATTTTAAAACAAATTACAGATATTTCTTTGTCTTTCTGCTTAACTAGTATTTAAAATTCATACCTTAAGGGAAAGGCCCAGCCACAGGAAACCCGACAAGGTGAGCAATAGCCTATAAACAAAGCAGGCTCAAGACTGTAGCCATAAGGCTGGCCCAGCTTGGTCTAGAGCCCTTGTGCAGTGCACAAACTGCCCAACCATACATGGCAGACCTGAGCCTTGTATTTTACTTTAACTGTTTAGTAGTAGCTTACGAATTTTATGTATATATTTTTCTTTTCTTTTTGGTTTATAATACTTAATTGAATTTATATCAAAACACTATGCATTGAAGGAATTTATAACCCAATGAAAACAATAAACTTGCTCACTGACAATATAAGGAAGTAAGGGTCTGTTGAGACAAAGGAAGAATAGGGCTAGATGTAGATCAATTTTTAGGTGCTGAAATGGCCAGTGAACCATGCTATGTTTTACTATAATTCCTGAATAACTGTGTGATTGGTGATAAAGGGGCCTTATCTTAAGTGTCTATGCCATCCCAAAATTAGACTGGAAGCTCCATAGTGGCAGGGACAAAGGCTCTGTCCCCTTTGGTTGCCCTCTCCAGGCTTTTGTGGAGCCCTCAGCATAGGGTAGGTGTGGAGGACTCCCCAGCCTGCCCCTTCTTCCCCACATTCTAAAATAGTCACAGCAAGTTTGCGTCTATCTTGCATTCTGTGTTTTCACTTAGGTTTCTGTGACATATTTTACGCAAAAGAACACAAATGCAAAAATCTAGAAAGTTAGCATATAGCCTTTCCCTTAAAATAGGTAAAAGTAAAATGTTTTCCTCCAAGGAGCAAGTAAATTTCATTATGTCACAATTGGAAATCTTGACAAATGCATGGGAATTGTTATGCCTCTCATCTATCCAATTTTTTTCATGTCCCCTTCGTTTCAGTTTGAATTTTCAACATATTCTTATGCCTTAGAATACCCTAAACAGTATCACATCTCATTAAGGAGATGGAAGCCTTTTGCCAACACAGCATTTTCATCTGTTTCCAACATGAGTAGGTCATGTACACCACTGTTGCGTCAAAGTCTTTCAAAGTAATAAATTAATTGAATTACCGTTTTGTGGTGAATGAAGAACAGCAGAAGCCTCACTGCCATGGCTGCTCCTTTCAAGTGAATACTTAAATTTCCTGGGCACGGAAAGGAATTCCCTATAAACTAGACAAATGATCCATCTCTGTGTGATACATCTATTTTTATTATACCTGCAGGTAGACATTGATGTACCCGTTCTTTTTACCCTAAAGCAGAGACATTAATGAACAAGATGAAGTTATAGCTCTCAAAATGGAGTGATTTCTTACCTGAATGACTGTCGGAATCTATGCCAAGTTCAGGAAAGAGGAGAAGGAAACGAAGAGAGAAATGGCATAAGACATATTCCAGAAAGCTCTTTTGAAAGCCCTGATTTCTTTGTTTTGTTCCCAGAAATCTTCTACCTTAAGTTACATGGCTTCTGGTTTAATGCACTAAAAGAATTGCTAAAAATTCTTTTCTTCCTTAAAAGAAAAACTTGAAAGCTATTCTGAATTTTGTACTTAGTTTACAGCTGGACTCTCTATTGTAATTTCAGCAGGATTTTGACACTTCAGAAAAAAATATCGGAGAAATCATCACAAAATGAAATAATGAATGCTTTGGTAAGAAAACCAGCATGGGTCTGACAAGGATATGTCTAGTCCAACCAGGCTGCTATCCTTGTGGGAGTTCTGGTCGACCAAAGGAAGCCAGCAAGATAATCAATCTTAAGTTCCAGCAAGGTCTTTGATTCTGCCCCACACAACACACACATCAATTAAGTAGAAAAACAAGGTCTGAACCACTCAGTTATGAGGTGAGTGGAAAACCAGCTGGAAAGCCATACCCAAAGAGAGGTTATCAATGGATCAGTGTCAACCTAGGGACACACAACAAATGGTGCCACAGTTCCTCCAGGATCAGCTCTGAATCTGTGGCCATTTAACATTTCTATCAGTGACCTAAAGGATTCAACAGAGAAAAGGTTCTTATTAAGCTCCGAAGGGTAAAGGGGAAGGCCAGATTCCAGGGAAGAGGCCAATAAAATCTAAGACAAAGGAGTAAACTGCCAAAGAAATCAGCTATAACCAAAATAAAATTTAATGGGGATGAGAGTGAAACATTGAAGAATAAATTTTCCCTAATGAAGAAGAAGAAGTTCGGTGTGTGTGAGTCTGGCAGTAAAAGTCATTTAAAATTTCTGCCACAGATTCCTATTCTTTTGTTGTAATCAAAGCCTTTTTTTTTTTTTTCTCACCCTCACTCAAAGATTGCAGTGCTGAGTATGGCAGACTTGGATCTCTGAAATCTTTGGGGGGAGAAAGGTAAAGGAGTGTGATGAGACCAGGGTCAGGTTGTTTTTATTGTATTATTTTAGACTTGTGATGCTCTTAGCTATCTAAAAATGAGGAGTCTCCCAGAAAGAGGATTAGCTTTACTCCAAAAATCTAATATGCATTTTGTATAATATTTGTACAATATTTATTTGGGGCACTCCAATCCTACATATACACAAACGTACACATTCACGTCATCTTGCCTTACTAGAACAAGCTCTGCCAATAACTTGCTCCTGAAAAAAGCCATGCTCAGTAGTCTTTTTCCCTAACTACAGGAAGGGAATCAGGCAAAGAAAGAAAATAGTCCTGAAACATTTTTTTAAAAAACAAGTACAACATAAAGGCACAAAAAGTAGAAAGATCAGATCTTTCCTCTAGTATTGAACTGCTTGAGAAATCTGAAGAAAATTTATCTGGGAGCCATAAAAATGGACAGTTAAAATATGAAAAAGATGCAGGTTCTGAATTTGATCAACACAGAACAAATGCTACAAGAAGATTTCACTTTAAAATATGAGAAAAATGTTTATAAAGCATATTAAAATTATCTGCTTTTTAACTTTACTCAGAATATGAGGGCAGTAAGAAAAATGAGGCTCAACTATAAAATGAAAAGATAAAGTTAGGTGTAAATAACAACTTCCAAAATGTGGAGAGATATATTATATGCATATCATATATGTATATATCATACACGATATATTTGATAAATACATATGATTATATATGTTTTAAAATAAAGTGAGTGAGGCACTTGCATTGGGCACAAACTTAAGCGGACAGCATCAAAATCTCAATAATGAAAATAAATAGTGTTTTCATGCAATATCTTTAAAAAATAAAAATTAATGCAAAAATTCCATAATAAATAAAATAGCAAAATTTTAAACGAAGATAGGATCCGTATTACCAATTTTTCTCTTTTACTTCAAGCTCTAATATGGCTTGGCAAAAACATAGCTGCTAACTGCTTAAGTTGCTATCTACAGGAGTTTGAAAAACCTGTCTTCAAAGTCCTGGAGAATAGCCTGAATTTTCTTCCAAATATTTGGATGTTGTGAGATATTCATCTATAAAGACAGATTTTTTAAAGCAAAGGTATTTTATTAACTTTCTGGATAGACTTTGAGTTTGCCCTTACCTTGTCCAGGAAATTTACCTAAATGCCATGCCTAGTTGATTAAAATATTCCTAATACAAGGATGAACATCGTGATATGTTCTCCTAATTTGCTACTGAACACAAAGAAGAAAAGAAAAAGAAACTTCTGTCTGTATCCTAGCATTTCCTTTATTTGCTGAATATACCCAAGTCTTTTTTTTTCTCTTCTTTTAATGTTTAGGTCTATGTTTTTGTTCACATTATTTAATCTTATAAATGTCAGCTTATTCATGTTATTGCTAGGACAGGCAGGTGAATTTCTTTAGAGTTTCCTGTTCCATTATTGCTTCCTGTAAAGGTATAAATAAGTGAGTATTCCCTGGAATCACTCTTGTTAAAAGCAGTAAGTAAAGTAAGATCTCAAATGAATATGAAAATCGGATTGGGTCTTTCATAAAAATGTGATACTATGCTGTAAGTATCTGCCTATTAGACCTCTGATAATTCATAAAACATCAAATGATCTACCTTAGATGTGAAATCTCAAGTGATTCTAGCATGTAAACTTGCTTAACTGCCATAAATTGAAGGGTTTTAATGGGACATTTACAAGTGTTAATAAATTTCATTTTCAGACCCAGTATGTTCTCTCTCTCTCTCTCTCTCTCTCTCTCTCTCTCTCTCTCGGTTTAAACCTTCACATTAAACATGTGTGCTCATGATGAGAATCATTTATATTTTCTTGATCCAAACATTCTTTAGCAGTAGAATAATTAGATATCATGTTTCTTTCATTCCTTTTTTTTGATTATTAAGTAATCCCTGGTGACAATAAAAACATAGTGCTGGGGATGACACAAATATGAGAATACTGAGATACATTTCAATGTGCTTGAAAGTAAATGATTGTTCAAATGTGCTTCATAGAATTTTCATGAATATAGAAGATATTCAATTATAAGTGGCCAAGAAAAATATTGAATACATAATTAGGGGGAAACAGCCAAAACACAGTTTTTCCATTATACACATTTTTTATACATCCATGCACACATTTATACTAGAAAGTTTTGCACAAATAAATATCTGTGTTTATACCTATAAGCTGCTGAAATAGAAAAGGCCTGGGAAGGTTGCAATTACTTACGAAGACATTTTGCTTATTCACAATGTCAAATCACATTATTCAGGCATAGTGATTTTATTTATTTGAGTTTTGCAGGGTGAATGTGTTAAATCATCAGAGCTGACCAGGAGAACCACTTAGAATCTCACGATAATATACAACCATTATTTCTCACGGATATATGACATAAAATCTAAAATCAACTTAAGTCTGAATGTATTATCTTTTTCAGAATTCTGGTTTATACAGAATCTGAGCTATATTGACTCAAATTAGGTAGTGGGCTGAAAGGATGACCAAAGTGTCTGTAATTCCCATTCTTATCCTATCATCTGGGTTTCAAGTTCAAAAGAATTGAATTGAAATCCTTCCTTCCTTTTGTGGTCTAGAAAATTACCTTCTGCATTCTCAAGAACTCCCAGATGACAATACAGTACATATCTTTTTTTCAGTAACAGACAATCCAAAGGCTTTTTGGAACAAGGGTTTGGAAAAAGAAATAATAACTGCACAAATACAGACTGGAAAGAGAAGGGGCTAACAAAATCATAATTAGTGAATGATATGACATGTCTGCTCTCTTGAGTTGTATTAACGGTGGTCTAGTTTCTGGATAAAGGAGGTGATGACCTTATCAATGTTGCTACTCTACAACCACTTCTTGAAAATTGTGCTTCATTCAGTTTACAGTGATTAACTTAAAGAGAGTCTGAGGGGAACAATTAGCCACCATGCCACACAAGGTTCAGTCAAAAAAATGGTGGATATTAAACCTGGAGAAGAGATACATTTATAATGTTCAATTACCTATAAGACTATCATGGGGAAGAGAGAGGAGATCTGTTTTGTGTGACACAAAGAGCAATTATAGAATTTTCATCACTAAATTAACTTGTAAGATTCTTTCCATTTCTAAGATCCTAAGACTATTTCTGGAATTTTATGACTTGAATTGATCAGGTCCTTTGCCTTGAAACCAGGTGATAGATAATTAAGTCTCTCCAGGTATATGACAATCTTTTTACTTTAAAAGATACCTGTAGAACAATACTTATATAGATACAAATATATAGATGTACGAGGTTTGTCCAGAAATTATCCAGCCATGTAATGTGAAAAATGCAGACATTTATTGAAGAAGATACAAGATGTAAGAAACCTTGTACATAGGACAATGACGCCTCAGTCCCCTTCAAGGTAGGCACTTTGAGACCTTTGTGGATTGCAGCCCGGAAACGTTCAGCATTCTCAGGTGTTCTGCTTGTTGCAGGTCTTCCAGAATGTGGATCACTTTCAACAGATTCATGACCATCTTTGAAGCGTTTGTGCCACACTTTTATTTGTGCTGCTCTCATTACATCATCCCCAAAAGCCCTCTGAATCATCCGAATACTTTCCAAAGAGGATTGTTCAAGCTTAACGCAAAATTTGATGCAAATCCATTGCTCTACTGGCTCAGTCATTTTTAATGTGATGGCCACACAGTACACATGCTCACTCAGTGGTATCTAGCGCCCACTGACTGATACAGTGAGGCCATCATTGTTCATGCAGGCACATCCCAGTCCTCTCTCCTTGGCTGCCAGGCTACATCAATGTCACTCAAACTGTCCTCATTATATTAACAATGGCGGGTACTTTCTGGACAGACCTCATAGAGCGCTTATTTGTTTAAAAGTCTATATCCTTTACTGAGGTGGAGGAAAATATGGGAAACTCTTCAAAGAAAATCAGAATACACTGTCATCCAGTATTTAAACTTTAAATAAAAAGCATCACTAAGAAAAAAAAAAAAAAAAAAGCACTCCATAAATAGAGAGAGGGACTTTTTTAGAAAATGTTGGAAAAAATAGGAGAAATGATTTTAAGAAAGCAGATTTCATTAGTCATAAAGAAACTAGGCACTCCAAAAAGAGACTTATGAGAAGGAAGAAGATCAAGAAAGATAACCTTTGTATAACAGAAATTGTATTTGCTGTACAAATATAACTCTTGCACATATATACTCATGTTAACAATTGGAGGTATAAAAACCCCTTCTTGGCTAAACAAAAGGAACTAAAAAACAAGTAGAAATCCTGAAAGATCTTGAGAAACACTGGTCTTTGCAATGCAATTATTAAAAAAGAAAATATAATTTGTTGTCTTAGTCCATTTAAGCTGCTGTAACAAAATACCACAAACTGGGTAGCTTATAAACCACCAAAATTTGTTTCTCACAGTACTGGAGGCTGGGAAATCTAAGATCAAGGTGCCAACAGATTTGGTATCTGGTGAGGGTCTGCTTCCTCATTCATAGACGACGGTCTTTTCACTACAACCTCATTGTGGAAGGGATGAGGGGTCTCTCTTAAGGTCTCTTTTTAAAGGTCACTAATCTCATTTTTGAAGGCCCTGTCCCCATTACCCAATCACCCAAAGACCCTATTTCCTAATATCATCACCTTGCGGGTTAAGATTTCAACATATGAATTGGAGATAAGGGGAGACACACATTTAGATCACAGCCTCTGTAAAGGATAGAAATGGAAAAGTCTTAAAATATAGTGGAAATAAAATTAATATAAAAGTCTATCTCTTACACAAGAATGAAAGCCTTCAATAAAATGGCTATGAAATTAGGCAGGTAGGACACATATTTTAACATCGTGAATTGAACAAGAATTAGTGAGCTGAGGCACCAAGTTATAGTAGATATCTATCTCCAAAAACAGTAGTGCTCTCCTTGGATGGCCTCAAGATTATTTCAAGGGATCAATTATTCATATACTCTAAGATTATATATAGAATAGCTGAATAAATATTTCATATAAATAAATGATTATGTATCATGTATATATAGTATATACATATGTCATAAATATGTGTACATTGCTATGTGGATATCTATATGTACTATAAATATATATACATATGTATATATACCACATATATCTTAATTAATTTTAAATACAGATACTATTCTGAATGTATAACATAAATTAATTTAAAAACATTTCTGAATTCAAAGTGGCCTTTTGCCATCCAATATTTATGATTCCACAAATAATAAAATATGAATACTACCATGTTGGACAGTCTTTCAATTTTTTTTTTCCTTAGGAAAAGGCTCTTTGTAGTCAAAAAAGCTGGAAACCACACTCTCTAAAATTTCCTCTTTTTACAATAGATGATGAGTCTAAGCCCTTGAAAACATACTAGAAACAAAGTTCTTAGCATATGGTAAATTCCCAGTAAATATTAGCTAGAACTATTTATTGTTACTTTAAAATACATTTTTTTCCCTCTTGCTATCACTCCCTGACTTGCAAGGCAATAGATAATGGCATGTGGGACAGATTCAAGCCCAGCTTACTTTTTTTGATTTTTAAAAATTATTTGCCAATGATAAGTATACCACACCTGAAGAGGGAACTCTTATACTTTAATCTATGAAGACCAATTTTGGGGTCACCTTTGTTCCTTAGCTGAATATCCTTGGAAACTTTCTATATAATTCATTATTAAATATAATGGAGAAAGCTAGAATTCTTGGCTTATAACCTACTATAACCAAAAAAATGATATCTGTTTACTGTGGAGTTATATATAATTAGGGTTCATTTTGAGTTGAGGTCACCCACAAAAAACTGGCAAGTGAGTGGTTTTTCCCCAAAGTGACTCTAAGACATCTTCTTTCATATTTTATTTCACTCAGTTTTAATCCTTGAGATGTGTGTATATATACATATTTCTCAATATAAATATTTATTACTTAACTAGAGAATTTTCAGATCATATAGAAAATCTAAATTTTTCCTACCACTAATTTTGAGCATCTAAAGCATTCCTATATAGAGAGAATTAGATGAGAAATTTGACTCATATTCACTGAGTTTTATGCCACGTTCTAGTCATCATGTTGATAAAAATCCTTTTCTTCTAAATAAAATTGCTGTGCTCCTAGCTAAAAAATGCATCATAGATAATCAATATATTTTGTTTTAAATATTATGTATAATGCCTTTCTCCAAGTGTTTAACTTCCATTAAAATTCCCCTACCTATATAGTATTACACATAGAGAATAACTTTGGGAAAGTAAATCCTTTTGAAACTAATATGTGTAACTAAGTCATATGGTTCATTGAAAGGTCACAAAGTCCAACTTATTTTATATTGAATGAACATATCTGGCAAAGCAGATGACTTTGAAAAAAAATAGATGTGTGGTCTATTTTCAAATAAGTTCTAGGATAGCAAGTGGCTTGTGCCACTGGGTCATTACATGGAGCTGGATATTTAGTAGGATAAATTATGTGTCCTCCCCAAAAAAGTTCATATACTAAATAAAACCCAAAATATGAGAGATGGTTTTGCCCCACAGTTAAAAGGGTTATTTAAAAAGTCCTTATATTTTAATAGATAAGTTTAGAAAGTGTATTTCATACTTTTACTTTCAAATATAATCTATTGATTTAGAAGGCGTTTTCTGCTGTTTGGCCAGAGCATTTGAAGGCATGACACCAAACTCAGTCCTAATTTCCACCAAAAACAGATATAATAATATGTCACATAGCCATATTTAGTTGATATATTTCTCTTTAGGAATATATCACATCCTCAGGTTTATCTGAAAAGTAAAATGTATTAAGGCAACGTCCACATTTAAATTGGTGTCAAAACTTGGGAGTCAAAAGACGTGAAGTTTAATCTAGGCTGCACCTCTTCTCAAGTATATGAAATGGTAACAGCATTTCTTCTTAGAATCAGATGTATTTTTGAAACTCAACAACAAAATGTTTCGGAAGACCTATTTATTCAAAAATTAAATGTGGAAAATAAACTCATCTTATGGACAATGAAAAATAAATTATACACATACACATACATACTTAGCAAAATCTTTTTGAAAGTATCCACTACTTGCTAATTTCCTTTCCTCCCACTAACTAGTGGGAAGATCATGGGAAAGTCACTTAACTTTAATTTTCTTATCTGAAAAATAAAGCAGTTGGGCTCTGTGATATCTATTATATGATTCTTGGGAGAGATAAAATTCTCCAAAAACAAAGTATATGAAAGTGCACAAAATTTCTGTATACCCAACTGAGTGAATATCTGTTATTTTTTTAAAATCAATAGATGGTGACCTTCTTCTAATCTCTGTTCATCTGGAATGCTATTTATCCACACCATTTTAAAGATTAATTTACAATCAAGACCAGATGGTTCAAGGCCACCCATTTTCATATCCAGAGCTGATTATCTAATTATCAAACCTTCAACAAAAATTCCTCGGCTTGGCTTGCAAATACTTGCAGAAAGCATGATTAGGCACATGAAATATAAAGAACATACAAAAATATATTTATGTAGAAGTTTGGGGTATACTTATAAAAAGTGAGCATTTATATTTAAACGTCCCTAGATAATGTTGGCTGTGGGACACTGGTATAACAAGATGCTGTATGAAATAATGACAATGCATTAGGCTTATCCTAGTTTGTCACTTGATCTCTTTGACTTTGTTCAAGTAATTTGACCTCTTGGAGTCTTCATTTCCTCATCTCTAAGATGGAGCTCTTGGATTAAACGAGCTCTAGGGTCTCACCCAGCTCTACATGTTATATCTCTGGCAAACATGGATATGCAGATCATGAAATCATACTAAAATATAGAGAAACCTGCTCTCTGTAATTTTCAGTCAGTTAAGAGTCATTATAGACTATCAAGCTGTACAAAATTCCAGAGTACATAACATTTACTTTCAATGAAATTGAATTTTGTAGTTACAAGACCATGGGTGCTGGTTTGGAGTTTACTAAGGTAAATTTTTAGAACCTGATCCCTGGTCTCTCCCTGCCAGACTTGGTAATAAAAAAATATGCCTCTTTTTTTGTTTGTCCTATCACTTCCTTCTCTTCCTCACTTAAAGAATATATGGGAAAAGTTTAGTTTGCAATTAGGAGTAGTATTTGCATTGGAAAACACTATCTAAAGAAGACAAGGAATGAATGCAAGCTAACATTGGTAACATTCTACTAGGTGCCAGGCACAGTTTGTGCAATAGTCATTTGATTATGACAAATTATTATCATAATTACATCATTATATTATCATCATAACTTTATAGGGAAACTATTACTAAACCCCCATTATCACAGAAGAGGAAACGACTACCGAAAGTTCAAAATTTGCAAAAGGCCACATGGCTAGTAAGTGGTAGAAAAATAACATGAATCCCATCTGTCAAATTCTTTCCACACCATTCTGTCACAGAAACAAAGTTATTAGCCACCTCATAAATTAAACCTGTACTACCAAAACAAGAGTCATGGGCATTTTGTTCAATCACTCAGCATTAAATGAAATGCCTGTTCTGTTCCAGGCACTGTGCTAGACACTGAAAACATAGTGTGAAAAGTGGAAGACATTGTCTCTATCCCTGTGGTCTCTTCATTTCTGGTGATAGGATTGGAAGTGGCTTTTATTTTCTCTTTTTATGTTTTTCTCACTTTTAAAATAATCAATAATGCAAATATACTATCTTTTATGATCAGGAAAAAATATTTTACAGTAACCTTTTATCTTTTACAGCTGTGTATAGGATAGATATTGATTTCATTCTACCTTTTCTGGGTTAGGCTATAGTTAGCAGAAGCTATGCATTTTTTAAGTAAATTATTTTGAAGCATATTGGATTGTAATGTTACATAGATCTGTGTTCATTTCAACATGATGACCAAAAATAACAGAAGCCATATATTAAAAATGATGTATATTAAAATATTTTTAAATGAATTTCTGAGAAAAATGCTCATATTTGTGCTTCCTATACATCATAGCTAAATAAGCTCAATAGCCACTAACTCCCAACCCCACAATCCTCACCTTACACCCTCCTAAGTCTCAACATTTTTATGTTCTCACTTGATTGAAGGAAATTTATAGAGCCAGTCATTCTCAAACTTATCCCCAACTTGTTCTCAAAATAATTATTCACCGAATCCATCATTTGTGCCCTTACTGCTCTGTGTTCTGTTATTTTCCTTTCATTCTTAACATGGGGCACTTTAAAGAATGTTTTATGTATTGGACTCTTCTTCTAACTTGTGAGCTTTTTAAGGGCAGGATTCAGTGATTTTTTTAATTATATATTTTGTATTTTTTATCAAATAAATACAAGTGCATGTTTTTAAAAGACAAGTAGTACTACATGGATTATAATAAAAAACCTCAGTCTCCAGCACAACTCTTGAATCTTTTTCAACAGAGGCAACAAATTCCACCCTTCTAGGTGTTTCTCTTTCTTGTATTGCTTTCATATTTCTTAATAATGCATTTTTTTTCTGCCATTCTTTGATTTTAAAAATATAGGTTTAACACTCAGCCAATCCATGTCTCTATTTCCTCTCTTCATCTTCCTCGTATTTTATCTCATGATATTTTTGTTAAATCAAAATTGTGTTAATGTTTTTATAAGTATGTAAATATTGATCATTGGAGGGCTAAACAGTATACTATGATTATGTTTCCTTTTTAGTAACATGTTTTGTTCTTTGAGGAATAATTGTGTCCTTTAAAAAAATGCTTAGATTTTATGTAACTATCACTAAATTTTCCCAAACATTGTAATTACATTGTAAAGCTTCTCTTAATTATTATTTTCCACACGGTTCAAATACATCCAGTATTATGCAAGTGTTTGTTTTGTTTTTGTGAGGTTTTTCCTCCCTGGAATTCTCTGATGCTCCTCTGTAATCTGTAACGATTGCTCTCAAACTTTGGTGCAAACTATCAGAGCTTTTCACTGACATTCACTTTTGTGTTCAGTGCCATTTGCTATATCTCTTTTTGTTCATCTCTCTTCATTTATATGTTAGAGTGTATCACTTAGTCACTTTCTGAAAAAAATAAAAAGTATATGGTAGGAAAGTTTTAAAGGCACTGAATCTCTGAAAATATCTTTTATTTTACCCACTCATTTTATTAATATTTTTGTTGGGTATAGAAATCTAGGTTGAATATCAGCTAGAATTGTAAGGCAATGTTCCACTCTTCCTCTAGATATTGATGCTGCTATTGAGGGTCGGTGCTACTCTTATCCTCGAGCTTTTCCATGTAATCTTCTCTACCTACCCCTCCATGTAGAAGTCTCATGATCCTATCTTTACCATCAGTGTTCTAAAAAGCACACAAGGATGTATTTTGTTACAGGTCTTTCTTATTTACTATGCTGGGCTTTCCATGGGCCCTTTCAGTCCAAAGACATAATTTTCAATTCTGGAGAATAAATTTTCTTGTATGATTTTTAAAATAATGTCTCCCTTTTCCCCATTTTATTCTCTCTAAATTTACCATTGTTTGAATTTTGAGCCTCTTAAAGGAACATTCTAGTTTTCTTATCTTTTCTCTTCTTGTCTTATTCACTTAGAGTATTTTCTTCTACTTTTTTTTTTGAGAATTGTCATCCAAGTCTTCCATGGATTTTTTTTATTGTCTGCTGTCATTTTTTTAATTTCTAAGAGCTCTTCCTTCTTTAAATCTCCACTTATGATAGCATATGCTTTACTTGTTTTATTGATGGCATATATTCTCTTATTTCTCTGAGAATGGTGAATACAAGGAGTTGCTTGTCTTTGGAAATTTCCTTTTGATCCTTGCATTGACTCTGATTTTTCTGTGTTTCTTTTGTTATTTTGACTTCAACCTTTTATGTAGGAGGTTTTTCTCAAAAGCTCTCGAGGTACTAAAAAGCTGAGTACAAACTGAGAACAGGAGAGGTTTCCGAGTACAAGGGTCTTGACTATTTCATTTTGAGATCCCCAAATGTTAGTACCTATTCAATTTTTTTTTTCTACAGAGCTATCGGTTTCTTCAGAGACATATGGCTTCTTTCTTGACACTTAGGGGCAAAAAGAGGTTATAGGTCTCACCATTTAGTGTGTGTTTTAGAATACAGTGCTGTGAGAATCTCTACAAAGCAAAGAGATTCTCTGTTTAATGGTCAAGCACATGTAGGAGAAAATGGAGGAGACATAGAATTCTAGGTCCTCCCGTTTGAAGAATCACTGTATGCACTAGTTTAAGAAAGGCTGCCTGCCGTCATGCAATTTAGAAATACTCTGACCAAAGTTCCTTTTATCTTTTCTTTTTTCCTCTTTTGCTTGTTGAAGAGGGGAGAAAAGAAGGATATATGGGACTGCAAACCTTGCAGGTAGGAGAATATGTATAGTTGTATATCACCTACTGACATCTCATGACCGTGGAACACACTTTAAAAAAAAAATTATCTGGGTCACAGCTGTTCAAGAAAAATATAATGCCAGACACAAATGTAAGCCAGAGAGATGATTTAAAATTTTTTGTTTGCTACATTTTAAAAAAGTAAAAAGAAGCAGGTAAAATTAGTTTTAATATTTATATTTTATTAAACCCAATATAGCAAAAACACCATTTCAACATGTAATCAATATGAAAATTATTAACAAGGTACTAATATTTTTTGTACCAACTTTTGAAATTCAATGTGTATTTTCTACTTATAGCATATCTTTTTTTTTTCCTTTTGAGTCGAGGTCTTGCTCTATTGCCCAGGCTGGAGTGCAATGGCATGATCATAGCTCACTGCAGCCTCGAACTCCTAGGCTCAAGCAATTCTCCTACCTTGGCCTCCCAAGTAGCTAGGACTACAGGTGCACACCACTGCACCAAGCTAATTTTTTTTTTAATTTTTTGTAGAGACAAGGTTTCACTATGTTGCCCAGGCTGGTCTCAATCTCCTGGGCTCAAGCAATCCTCCTGCCTTGGCCTTCCAATTTGCTGGAATTACAGGTGTGAGCCACTGTGCCTGGCCACTTATAGCAAATCTTAATTTGTATTATCCACATGCCAAGTGCTCAGAAGCCATAAGTAGCTAATGGCTACCATATTGGACAGCAAGTATATAATCAAAAATCTTGACCTAGTGGCTTAGTATATCTATAAAGTTTTGTGTGTTTGTTTGGGAGGATTACTTTTGCTTTGTTTTGTAGAGAAAAAACTTTTAAATAGGGGACTGCACATGAATAATTCCATATTTCTAGGTGTTCTTAAAAACTGGGATGTTTGGGAAACATTGGGCCATTTGGCAACATTCTGCATTTGGTAACTGATAATCAGCTGGAGCTCAGTAATGGCTGCTCCTGCCCAGTTGGTCACACTCATTTACAGAACATTTCACACATTGATGTTACCTGCGTGGCCCTCATAGTGATTTGAATTTGCAACTCCAAATCTAAGCCAACCCATTTTTTATTACAGATAGTAAAACTGAGTCCCATACAAGTGAAGTCATTCAAACTACTGATGGTGACAGAGCTAAAACTAAAAGCTGAGTCCATGATAATGTTTTCTAGGGACACCACAATATTTTCTTAGGTGCGAACTTAAATCTTTCCCATTTTAATCAGCCTATTTCTCCTGTTTTCCTCCACAGATGTGTGGAAGAATTGCTCAGAATCCTTCCTCTAAAAGCGGCTCACATACAGTACTCACAGATGCTCACTTTCTAGTTAATCTTACCTCCTCTTACTCTGATAAAAGCAAACTTGGCTTTAGAACAATGAAAGAAGTGCACTGTTTTTGAACTTTTAACATGTCGATGGCTCTTTTCTAGTCTTGGTATGGTTTAGTTAGGATAAAAAAAACTTTCTAAATAATTAAGTGCACATCACATTACAGAAATCTTTAATAACGATATAACCAATACCAAACATGGAAAAATTATTTTGCTTGCTATTCTCCTTAACAAAACTTAGATTGGCATTAAAACTATTACCAATTTTATATGTGAATCCAGAGATAAAACAGTACATATATAATTCAATTTATGTGAATTTCAAGAACATGTGAAACTAACTGATGGAAATAGGAGTCAGAGAATAGTGGCTACCCCCTAGAGAGGGAGTGGCATATTCATCTGGAAAAGGCATAAGGAACCTTCTGGACTGCAAAACATGTTATATATTTTGATGTGAATGGGGATTACATGGAAATATGTATATATGCAAAAATTTACCACTTGAGATTACTGCAGCTTTATACTTTATTGTATGCATGATACACCTCAATTTAAAAAAGAAGAAAATCGCTTCTTTTATTGATTCATAGGTTTGTTTTAACTTCCAACTAAGAGGTATAGAGCTTCACATACCACAGTGGAGTCAAGTAAATAAAGTTATAAGCCACAGAGCTCAGAGAATCCAAGGACCAAAAGATAGAAAAGAAACATAAAATATATACTCAGGGTTGCTTGCATACTAATGTCAATTGCTCTGCAAAAGAAGTGATACACAATAATCAGATCTCATATATGCTAAAATATACAATACTCTAGTTTGGGACAATTTCAAATCAGATTTTACATCTGACTGTGCCCCAGGACATCAGACAGTGACTGATGCCAGTAAGCCTAATGTGTGACGAATATAGGCAAATTGCATTTTTTCTGGTTCATTTATTTTGTTTAAATTGTGTTAAGTACTTATATAATTAGTTTAAACATGCTCAAAGCCAAACAAAAGTCAAAATATTGCAAAGGAAAAGAGAAAATGTGTTTGCCTTTATTCTTAAACCAGTGGTAGAGTGCATGGAATTTAGCATGATTGACCATTGTAATTGCTTTTTCTGGAATGAGTAAGAACCATATTCTCGTTCCTCTGCCACCACAAATGCTGAGCAGTCACTGGAATGTCTCTTGTGGTATATTTGTGGGTTTATATCATGTCACTTCTACTAGAATTATAATCATTAATTGCTTAAGAGTTCATTCAATTTAAAATATTTTCCATCAAAAGCCCATTCTGAAATAAATACTTAGAATAAAATGAAAAGTAGTGTGGGATTTTTAAAGTGTAGTGATTAAAAAGCAAAAGTTAACTGTTTCATATCCTAAAATGTGCCTATTTCAAATCAACTTGTACAGATTATTTTTATTGTACAGATTATTTTTCATTTATGGACACAAAATTATTTCTTGATCCCATACCATTTCATTCATGTTGGTTTAGAGTACTTCAAACAATCTTTTAAAAGACATTAAGACAGAAAGGCCTCGTAGTCTTTGGCAGCTAATCCAGAAACTTCCTTAAAGTAAACCTGCAGGGAATAGATTCCAGCAGGAAATTGCTTTCAAGCAATAATTTTTTTTTGGATGATGTTTCAACAACGTAGAATCAACCAATCTTTCAAGTTATATGAGGAGAAAAAAGGACAACATTGTTAGACAAATTTCACTCTTTACATACAAGTCTGTAAATATTAAAATTTTATTTTCTTTATTCTTGCAGGACGTAATAAATTATTACCTTCTGATATAGGGAAAGAAATAATTGAGAAAAGCTAACTCTCCATTCCCTTGTTAATTGATCTCCTGATACTCAGAAGCTGCTCATATAAATGGGGTGTTTGCTTTTTAAGCTTTATTTACAGATTTTGCCAGATGAGGATGTACCCTGTGAACTATAATTATGGATTTCCAGCTGTTACCAGAAATGTTGGTATGCACAGCTTTGGAGCCCGAAGCATGTTTAAAAATCAGCTACTGGTAAGCCTAAAATAATATCAACTATTAATGATCAGTAAACCTACTGAGCAAAGGCTGCTGATTCATGAAGAACACACAATTATAGGGGTGAATATGCTCTTAATAAGCCCTCCCGTTTTTTGCTCCACTTCAGGCTTGAGTCCACTATACTTAAATGAGCCTAAATGGAGGAGACATTCTGTATTTTAAAGACCCACCATTACAGTAATTCAACAACTCCCTTCAGGAACATACTATGAAGTTTCACCGCTCTCCCTTTCAGAATATTTTTTTCCTTATTTGTAATCAAAAACCTTCTACTTGCAGTTGAAATTTGAGCTGGGTCTGTGATTTTTCTGCTTTTTGCGGAAGTAAAATATTTTCTGCTCTTGTTTGTCATGGCCTGGAGCTCCAACCCCTAAACCAGAGAAACCGTCAGAGAGTTAGAAGGGGTGATGCTGATTCCTCTGCCCACAGCACAGAAACAAGCACAGTCACTTTCTCTTTCTGTCTTTTTCTAGGCATGCCTACACAATTTTATTATTTTATTTTATTCTATTATTTTATTGTTTTATTTTATTCCCAAAATGTTATCTGAATTAACTCTTCCTGATTCCTGATTTAGGAGAAAAAGACTAGGAAAAGTTAAACTGAAATGATCTGGGCAGTTGATAATGTAGTCTCTTTGACCTTCTGTGTGAGTGATGGTCAGCTGGGGAGTGGCAGGGCCAGAGAACTGGCAGGAGCTCAGGAATAAGGACAGGGCACAAAGACCACTGAGTTTCCCAAGCTGGGCCCAAGAGTAGTGGCAGACCACTCCCAAGATGGATTTAATCCTGAGCCTAAGTCTGAAACAGTATAGTTTTTTAAATGCTGTCTCTTGCTTCAGGTCAGAGTTGGTACTTAGAATAAATGGTACGATAAGCTTGTTAGTAGGAATGCTACAGTTATTATCTGAAAAGGGAGAGGAGGGCCATGTCTAGAAACTGGGCCAGACCTAAAAGAACTTCCTTTATTTACAAACTAGCAACAATATTAAATATCCAATGGGATTATTATATAAACTACAGCAACTGAGTGAAATATTATATAGTCATTCCAAATCATGAGTCTGAATATATAGCAGTATGCAAACATATTATGGTATTAAGTGGTTTAGTTTGCTAGGGCTGCCATAATAAAATACCACAGACTGGATGGCTTAATCAACAGGCATTTATTTTCTCACAGTCTGGAGGCTGGAAGTCCAAGATTAAGATGTTGGCAGGGTTGGTTTCTTCTTAGTTCGCAGATGGCCATCTTCTGCTCCTGTGTCTTTAAGTGGTCTTTTCTCTGTGTGGATGCAAAACTGATATCTCTTTATGTGTCCAAATTTCTTCTTATAAGAACACCAATCAGCCTGGGCCCACCCTAACAGCCTCATCTTAACTTCATTACTTCTTTAAAGGCTGTTATCTCCAAATAGTCACATTCTAAAGTACTAGGAGGTGGGGTTTCAACATATGAATTTGGGGTTGGGGGAGAAACAAAATCCAGCCTATAATATAAGCAATGAGAAAGGAATGTACTAAAATTAGGTTAAGATGATGTGGGCTCAGACATCAACCACTAGATGAGACTTCTTATGTGTTAGTTCCTTCAAATCTTGCAGGAATATCAGCCACTGTTTGAAAGGAAGAAAACAGAGACTCAAAGAATGAAATAATTTTCCAAAGGACCCACAGTTACAGACACAGGAACTGGGATTTAAAGCCAGGTATCTCTAATTTGAAAATTTATATTCTTTCCACCATGCTAAATTGACTCTCAAGTGGATGGGCTTATGATAAGCTACAATGGAGTTATATGATTTTAAAAAGTATGTATCATTATAGTGTTATTTTACAACAAATAAAAGAGAAAGAAATAAACATATAGTTGAGAATTAAATATATGCTAAGACACTTTGCTAGGTGTCATAGGGTCATAGTAGATTGTTAAAAAAGATAGGATACAGTCCTTCTTTTTAAGGAGAGGGGAAATTGCATGTGCCAATGAACAAACAGCTACAAGTTAGAAAAATAGATGTGATAACCACACACAGGTTAATTAAGAAATTAATTTTCTTATTCATATTATGCTTATAATTAAGTTTTTGTAAAACCATCCAAAATTTCTCTTTACTGTGTATCGATATGCATTAATTAATTAATTCACTTGATTATATTTATTGATGGTCTACCATGGTTCATACATGAGTATATAGCCATGAATTAACCAAAAATGATTGCCTGTAGCTTCCTAGATAAAGAGTGCTTTTAAAAGTGAGATCCTGAGACTACATGCACAAAATCTGAAATACTTGTTTAAAAACACAAATTTCTAGACCCTATTCAAGACTTATTGAATCAGACTATTTGAAGCTGGGAATATTTATTTTTGAGAGCTCACCATCTAAAATTTGTGATCTACTAGACTATAAGGAGAGTCAATAAATGTGATGGGTTCTATAGTGGTTATCTACAACTGTTTAACAAATTACTCCAAATTTTAGCAGCTTAAAACAACAAATATTTCTAATCTCATGGTTCTGTGGGTTAAGATCTGGGCACAGTTTAGCGAGTGCCTCTGCCTCGAGGTTTCTCACAAGCTCCTGGGACTGAAATCTCCTCCAAAGTCTCTATAGAAGGACCAGCATCCAAGTTCACTCACGTAGTTATTGGAGGATTCCTTTCCTCATAAGCTGGAAGACTGAGGGCCTCAGTGCCTCACTGGCTGGTCCAGAAGCCTATCTTATTTCTTACCATATAGGGCAGCTCACACCATGACATCTGGGAGCCAACAAGAGAGGGAAGCAGAGGAAAGCCAGAGCCTTTGTGCACTGTTGGAAGTATCCTCCCATTCCATTACTTTGAAGCAGGTCACTAGGCCCAGCCCAAAGTCAAGGAGACGGATACACAAGGGCAATAATACTAGGAGGGAGGGATTACTGGGAGCCATCCTGGAGGGTGCCCACCACACGTCCTTCACCCAGACTTGGAGGATCAGCAAATAGCATTTAAGCTCAAACCTTAATGTTGAGTTGCCGACGTGGGAGGAAAGGGAGAGTCCAAGACCATTCCAGAGGATGAGGAAGACCTTATAAAAGCTCAGAGGCTGCAGAGAATTCAGCACATTCAGGAAAACCTAATCACCTTTCAGATGTCTCAGATGTTTTCAAAAGTACAGTAATTGTGCTTATTTCTGGAAACTTGAGAATAAAATTTCATCCCTGCACTATCAGGACCTAGGAGATGTTTTCTTCCAATAAATGAGATTCCAAATTTACTAAAATCTTTCATGAAATTTAAACCTGCTCCGTATGGGTTTTCGAGTTATATGATTCAGTTATATGTTTTTATTAACAAAAAATTAAAACTCAAGCATTAAAATATAAAAATAATATATTCAGTAGAAATAAACTGGGTTGTTTCCTTTTAGTCTGTCTTTGTTGTGGCGTAAGGCTTTCACTTACAATCAATCTTGCTTTCTTTGTCCCATTTCAGCCTAATTCTGCTTCATGCAAACATGGTCCAGGTGTAGGCCACAAATTAAAAAAAATGAAAGAAAGAAAAAAGAAAAAAACAAGTTACTAGGTATTTGGAGTCTTAGCTGCTGACTGAACAGATTCCTCTCAACAGAATCCTAATACTAATTTAAATGACAGTGTGGATTGGTATAAATTCATCTGGATTTTTCAATCTGTATCATATAACCCAAATTTAAAGTGGGGAATTGTGGTATCCTAGAAAATGCTCTGACCTCAGCATCTGGGAGAATACAGTTTTGCCAGTCTTGGTTTAGCCACTAACGTGATGAGTAAGCATGGGTAGTTCAATTAATTATATTTTACAGGGCCTGTTCCCCAATCTGGTAAATAAAAGTCTGAGTTAGATCAGTGTGGTTCTCAAAGCGTGGTCCTCAGATCAGCACAAATCACTTCGAGACTTATTAGAAATGTTTGGGGCTCCATCCTAGACCTACTGAATGAGAAACTCCAGGAGTGGGGTGCAAGACTAGCTTTTTTAACAAGTGGCCCAGTTCATTCTGATGCCTGCATAAATTTGAGAACCACTGAGCAAGATAATTTCAGGTCCTTTCTAACCTAAAATCTATAAGATTCTGAAACTTCTACAGGGTAGCAAAAAGTAATAGAAATGGTAAAGTTTTTCAATAAAAATTCAAGTTGTTTTGGGCTACCCAAATAAAATAGATGCTATCACATAATGTTCTATCACACAGTTATTAGGAGAGATAAACAATGTAAACTATATTTAAGCCCCTATATTGTATAGACAAGTAAAACTACGCCTAGGTAGATTATACACTTATGCTTAAGGTCACAAAGCAAACAATGGCAAAGCCAGAATTCATATCTGAGAATCCTGATTCTTGGTTTAACATGTCTTCATCCACACAGGATAGTACTACCTCTGTTCCAATACGTTTGAGTTTGTCCCCACATATATTTCCTAGATGCAGAAGCCAAGCGTTATCTATCTGTACATATTTTGACTCACTTTGCCTCTAATTTCAATGGTCATTTTTAAAGGACATATCACTATAAAAACAAATATATGAGTATCTTGAGAAACAGAGATGTATGTGAGTTCCAGTGAATTATTTTCTTTGAAGGCTCCTAAGCATAGTATTATAATTCTACTTTGGCTGGGTGCCTACAACTAAAGTTTCCTGAAGTTTTCCTTCAAACTTTCATCTATAAAATTAATAGTGCCATTAAAATAAAGGGACACAGGCATTAACTGTTCAGTAATTACTGACTATTAGATCTTTCATGGCACTTGAAAAACATCATCCTCCTAAAAGATATAACAGATGGTAATGGCTAATGGCCTAATTTGCTTCTAACTTTTATCAATGAGTAGTAATAATGGTATTAGAAATATAATAAACAGAAATCTATTTTGCCAGGCTTCAGGAAGTTCTTGGCCAAAATAGATTTTCTATCCCCTTCTATAAATTGAAAAGAATATTAACCAGATACTCATGGCCACTGGGTCTCATTTGTGATCCCATAACCTTTGTCATAAGGCTCAAGCTGTTAACCTCAGTGCTCTGCCAAATTCCTACTTTAGTAATTCAATTTTGTCTACCTAAATCTCCTTATAATTTACAGTAAGTAAATGATTCTCCACTTCTCCTTCTAAAATAATATTATAGTCTTATAGTTTATTCCACCAGCTTCTGCTGTTTCGTTCATTCATTCATTCGTTCTCTCTCTCTCTGTCTCTCTCTTTCTAGAGGGTTAATGATTACTATTCTATACCACTTCCCTTCATCTGAAAGTAAGAAATAAATTTTCATAAATAGAAATACATATGGTCAAATATAGTGCTGGCTATATGAAGCCTTAAAACATCATGTGTAGGAGAAAAATACTTTACAGTGTCATCACTTTATTTTAAAACATTCTTTTAAAATCTAATTTCTTTGATCTATCTTTAATTTCTTATATTTTTAAGCATGGGCTGTCTCTTATCACTGAAGTCCTCTTCTATTTTTCTTCCCAGGTCACTGCTTGGAAATTTATTGGCATGTGCAGTTGCTGGTCTCGGGGTTACCGTGCTACCAAGTGAGATCAGCCCCTGCATCACGCAGGAAAGGACAGAGGCAGTGTGGATTAGAAATCAGGTCATGTGGCTTTGATCTTGGCTGTTAGTTCTACCAATAACTTGAATAGGCCCTGGCCTAAAGCATTTAAGTTCCCTGGCTATCTTCATCTATAATTCCTTTTAGCTCTGACATGTCATTAATTTTATCCATTTGGCCCAGAAGCAAACTTAGAGTCCAGGGGCTTCTTCAGGAAGCCTCACAGACTTCATTGTAGAGAAGAGTGCTTACAAAACTATGCAGTGCCAGAGTTCCAAGGCCTCCATGCCCACTTTAAATATCACGACTTTTCATGTGTCTCCACTTCCATCCTCATTACATAGGAAGAGAGATTCCACGTAAGATTTATTTTGTGGAGAGTGAGAGAGGAATTCCAGTGCTAACAGTTCTTTCTGAAAACCTTGTTCAATGGGATAAAATAAAGTAGAATAGTATATTGCAATGTAGTATAGAACTCATTCATTTTATGGTTTTCTTTTAGAGTCAAGGTTTCCTTTACCAAACTACAAGAAGTTTAACATTGTCATCTCTTCTAGAGAAGGGACTGTCAAACTTTTTCTGGAAAGGGTCAGAGGGTAGATATTTTCATCTGTGCAGGCCTATAGACTTGGTTTCTGTTACAACTAGTGTGCTGTTGTAGTGTGAAATCAGCTGTAGACAATACCTAAACAAAAGTACATGGCAGGAAGGATTTGACCCATGACCTCTAGTTTGCTGATCTCCGATAGAGAGTAAAGAATTCACCTGTTAAAATGTTGAGGTATGTTTGCTTGTCAGAGAAAATTATTTAGATCTATAATAAAGATTTGAGACTTTTTAAAAAATGGCTATAGAAAATATTGTTTTGTAAGTGTATTTCTTTTGTCTTAAAAGATAATATGTGAAATAAAAATAATTATTTTATCTTCTATGCTCATTCTTACTTACATTTTACACACAACACACTTCTTAAAAATTTTGGAATGCATGAAAATAATGTTATAAAAATATTTTTAAATTTATAGTTCCACTTCACAATAGTAATCTGCCATTAAATATCTCACATTAGACTTATGTATCAAAATATCAACTCTACCAGTATTTATCTTAGAATTTTCATTTATAAATAATTCCATTATTTTTAGCATGCAGCTTGATGATCTTTTATTTTCTTTATTTGCTTTAATCTCTTAAAAAATCTATTGCTTCTTATGGGATAGAATTTGTTTTTAACTACTGACAAGTTACACAGAAAACATTTGTATTTGCCATAGAATGTAAATTTTTTGATTCAAGATTTTTTCATATACTTATTTTTCAATCTATATAGATACTAGTTTGCTTTTTTGTTGTTGTTGGTTGGTTTTATTTATTTATTTTTTTTGCTTTTGTTTTTGTTTGTTTGTTAAGAGACGAGGTCTTTCTCTGTTGCCCAGGCTGGAGTGCAGTGCCTATTCACACATGTCATCATAGCTCACTGCAGCCTCAAACTCCTGGGCTCAAGTGATCCTCTTGCCTCAGCCTCCTGAGTAGCTGGGATTACAGGTGCCAGTCACCACTCCTGGCTTTCCAATCTATGTTGATAATTGTATAGGATCATGCTTCCTGTGTGAGTTGGTATTATAAAGACCTATTTAAACAATACAACTACGTGATAGAACATTTGGAACAAATACACTATAGTGTATGTGGTGGGTAATAAATATTATTGATTTAATGCATGATAAATTTTCTAAAACATTACAAAATTAATCTTAAGCAGGACACACCCAAACCAGAGATCCAATTACTTCATTTTAAAAGTAAATAGTTTTATTGAGCTTAGATTATTAGACTAAAGATATAAGTATATAAGAAATAAGACGAAGACTAAAGATATTAGTAACCCAAATGGTGGTATAAGGTTTTCCTATTTCAATGTAATTACGATTAATAAATGACTACAAAATTGAACATGGTCCTTATGGTATTTTGTATTTCTACCTTGGCTGTTTAATCTCAATGCCACAAATTGAGTAAAAATGGAAAAGAATAATTAAAATTATTGAAACCTCTCAGATGACATGTTAATAGGAACAAAGGCACACGGCTATGCTTTCTTTTTTAAAATTTCTTTTTATGTCAGCATATTACGAGGGTACAAATATTTTGCCTTTGTCCCCCTCCCAGAGTCAGAGTTTCAAGTGTCCAAGGCTAGGCTTTCAACACAGCAGCAACTCCATGACCCCAGTCCACCGACTTTCTGAAGTATAAGGAAGCATTCAAGGAGAGTTAACCTATGAAAGTATCTAACTTCACTTCTCAGCTCCAACTTGAAATGAAGGGTTTTGTGATTGCCTGTGAGTTGAACTAAAACTATAACTCTATCTCACACATGGAGGCAGTACATATTTGGAAACTGAAGCAGAGTTTGGATTTCTGACCCCACCCTTTCTACTTGATGTGCCTGTAACACTGCTATAGGTTGACTGTAAAATGGCTGCCAATCATTCCTCTTGCACCTGTATCTGCTCACAACTCCTCCCCTCAAGAATGGAGTCCATTTCTCCTCTCCTTGAATCTGGGCTGAACTTATGACTTGTTTCTACCAACACAATGAAAGGAGAGTGATACTGTTCCAGTCCCAGGTGTAGCCCTCACAGGGGCTGGTGGCTTCTGCTTTCACTCTCTGGGGGCTCTGAACCGCTAATGTAAAGGGCACAGTTACCTTGCCAGAGAGACCACCTAGAAAAAGAGAGGTCCCAGCCTTCCAGCTGTTCCCTCCAGAGCCCCGAGCCTTCCAGTGAGGTTATCCTGGACATTCCAGGCCCAAGTGTGCTCGTAGCTGAATTCTGCCAAGTGAGTGACCCCAGCTAATGCCACGTGGAGCAGAAGAACCACCCAACTTAGTTCAGCCAACACAGAGAATTGTGGGAAATGACAAATAAATAAATAAATAAATAAATAAGTCGTGGTACAGTCTGTTACATTATAATAGGGAACTGAAAAAACATTACCTTGTTTCAACTTTGCAGCTTACATTTTGATGTTGTCTCTATATCATTCCTAAAACCATTCTGATGTATTATCCCAAATGCATTTTGCTGAAGCTTCATTTTTCTAACTCATGACTGAATTTCTCAGGTCTCACACACGTACACACACACACACACACACACACACACATCCCACGGTAATGTTTAGAATCAACCAGGATCTATATGTACTCTCCAATGCTATTATTATTTTCTCATATGCTGTCTTCAAGGTGTCAGTGAAATGTCAAAGTTAACCTCTTTTGATTATTTTCAAATCATTTTTACCATATGCCAGTGAATTCTGCAATTGCTCCAACACACCTTTATCCCTAAGCAATCAGCAGTAACATGGATTCACCAGGAAAAAAAACAAAACAGAAAAACAGTGCTGTTATATTTGGGTGTATGTGTGTGTGCACTTGGGTGTAAATGTGTGTGCATTTTAACCTTCCCTCTACTATAATTAAACCTGTCCATGCTTGTTGTAATCTTGTGATCTGGAAGGCTTAAAATAAAATTTAGCTGGCTCAATCCCCGGAATGTCTAAACTTTCCCAGCTCTAGGAAGAATGACTTTTGCACCTTCTGTACACATCTGTCCCTCATATACAGCAGTCAGCTTCCCCCCACCCTGCCATTAATCCCTTAGGTTTCTTCTTGCCAAAGATGTTCTGTTGTTTGATAGAACACTAATCTCCGAGAATCTCAAAGTATCAGTTTACCTGTGAACGCCCAGAAACTGTCTCCATCTTTAGCCTCATCCCCTTTTATGTTTTCTTCATCTTTGAACAGATGCATTGCTTTCTGTCTGAGAATGAGGCTTCATTCTGTTGTGGTTAGGAGGGATATTGACCTGAAGGCACACTGTTCCCTCTAAACTCAAAGAAGTAAGATCAACATTCAGAATTGCTTAGTGACAAATATCAATTGGTAGAACAAGTCACCCATGGGCAGGAAACTCCAGCAAATTCAAGGAAGAATCCTTTGTTAAATTAACCTGGAGGCTTTTGCTGAACTAAAATAAGTCTTGGAGAAAGAAATAAAAGGCAGAAGTAGGCAGATAAAATGTAACAGCAGAAAAAGTTCTCTTTCAATATTAATCTCCTGTCATAGTTCTACACATTTGTAACAGGCAAGAAGAGGTGATACAAAGGGAAAGTGCAAATTGACAGTCTTAGGACGCCAATTCAGGTCAATTTATACTAGGAAAGAGGTTGAGCTGAGAAAATGAAAAACTCAGTCCTTGAGCAGATGAAGGGTCTAAAGCTACAGTATTTCCTCACTGGGAAATACTGGGATTTAATAGAATCCCATGAATTACAGCTAAGGGTTGTGCTCCTCTATGTGGTGCAAGCCAAATTTTCAACTCTAATGAGTAGCAAGGTTCTCATACTTTAGCCTAAATGACACGGGTATGAAGAGCTGCCTTTTGCTGGAATGGCATGTTTTACATTTGGTAACCTCATGCATGACTTCAGCAGGCCCTCAGGTGATGTGGGGACTAAAGGTGGCATGAGGGTGTCCAGCTTCCCTCTCCTCCCCAATGACAGCAACACCCAGAGCCCCCTTCCCACATCTGTGCTGCTGAGCTCAGCTGAAAGCCCTGGGGTTTCCTCCAATTGGAGACCAAGACTGTATTTGGAATGTTGACTAATACATCTCAGGAAACGCCATGATCTAGCAACAAGGTTCAACAGCATTTTAATGTTTGCCAGACTGTTGGTGATCAGTACACCATATGTACCCTTCCAAGCTCCTTACGCTGATGGGGAGGTGGGAAAAACAGAGTAAGATTCATCTGAAAACTGAGAGTCAGTATATGCTACTGGTCTATGTGTTTATGTGGTGATTTCCTGGAAAAACAATCTTGTTTCTAGGTCCAGAGGTGCCACTAATTTTGTAAGGTGAAGATGCTCTGTGAAGTGACATGTAGCAACAGAAAAACCCTATCTCCTAATGCTTCTCACTGAATACGAAAAGCTGGGAAGAAGGAAAAAAGAGAGCTGCACTATTAGAAGGTAGAAAGGTACACTTATTTTTTGAAATGGAAATTGAAACAAGTTTAAGATGCAGTCAGGATTCTTTTGCTCTTTCCCCCTTGTAGCTCTGTGAGATTGTTTTGAGACCACACCTAGACTGCTGCACTGTGTCTTGGGTACCTGAGTACCCAAAAACTTGGACCGAGTTCAAAGGAGATGATTAAAGGAATGGGGGAATTGGAAGTGATTGACTGATGAGAAAAGATTAAAGGAGTCAAATCAAGGAACCTGGCTGAGCAATAGCTGAGGGGCAAAATGATAAAAGCTACAAATACCCGGAATGTGCAAACACCAAGTAAGGAAAACATTCCTTGTTATAAATTAGCAGAGGAAAGTTTTGGCTGAGAATTAGAAAAATCTTATGAGAGAAAGTATTCAATTAGCCAGCTGATTACTAAGTAATGAGAGTAGAGGCCGGATCACGAGGAACATTTTACAAGCAGGGAGAATATATTTCCAAAGGTACATGGTAATGAACGCACTTGGAAGGCACCGTGGCCCCCAACGACCTATCGGAACAAAATTCCAATAATTGAGACTAGTTAAGTTTAGAATTACATTAATTACATTAATTTGTTCAGTCTTCCAAAAGGTAACTGGTTACTATAGAGGAAAGGCAGCAAAAACCTGCAGAAATTGTAGACTCGGGAAACCAGTTTTAATGTCAAACAATTTACTACAAATTATAACATGGAAATTAAATGCATAGCATCTTAGAGGACTTAATGAGGTGAGCAACAACTGCAAAAACTTCTAATGAAAACTGAAAATAATTGAAAAAAGGCATTTCTTGTAAAGGCAGGCTCCAGTAATGAGAACCATGGCCAGCTTTGAAGCTTTCAAACAATCCATTCTGTTGACCAAAAAGGATCTCTTTGGCTTGAGGAAGTCATTTTTTAGTTGTCCTCATAAAATTCCTAGTGTGACTTTGGTGATAAAAGTGTGCTAGCTTTCCAAAGCAACTCTCCTCTATTTTAGAATCTTAGAACAAAGGTTACAGAAATCTTAAATACAATTTGCATAATCATCTACTAAATAACTTGCAATGTTAGAACCATCTCTTAATTTAAATGTTGGACCACATGACTCTTAAGGATGATCCCCTCCCAACCCTTTCATTTTTGGGAAAAATTGAGTTCATAAAGTATTTAATGGAATCTAGTGAACTAAAATAATTAAACTATTTTGGAGTATAAGACCCAATGTTTACCTATTCACCTATAAGCTATTTGTTTTGTAATTGTGTAGGATTACAGGCATATCAGAACTCTTTTTGATGCACTAATGATTTCTTATTTGTTTTTGTCCTACTTGAGCCCCATTTTTCTGATAAACTGGACAATTCTCCCCATGATAATTTTCGTCCTCTGCCTACATTTAACTGAGCACACCCCAATTTGCTCAGTGGTAAATTTTACAAGGGTCCGCTGCCAGAATTAATAATACGAGCCTGCTTTAATTTGGAATTCCAATCCTTGGCTACAATAAACACCCCCAAGATTTCCTCCAGAAGCACTTAATAATCTGTTTAACTGCACTGGCAGACACAGGTATGGTTAATTTGAAGTCTGCCCATTCCCTCCTGTTGCCACTCCTTTGTCCTCAATAATTAGTAAACAAAACAAAACAAAATAGTCTGGGCATAAATATATTATCCTAGTGCATGTGATGAATGTTATTTTTTATTCTCTAATTATTACCTTCGACATTTTCCTCCCTTTCTCTTTATGTTTCCCCAAAGAAACACAGAAACCTTGCAGAGCTGAACACACTTAACTGAAGCATCCCCCACAAAGCAGTGTCTATTTCCGTTCTCACCAGCAATTTCAGCTTCCTGCGTGCAGTTGTGCAGCTTCATCTTACATTGGTAATGGTTCCATGCAGAGAACAAGATCTAAAAGTGAGGAGAAGCGTTAAGACAACATCCCCCAATTCGCTGTCACATAACTTGAAGTGGAAGGGAGCCCAAAGATCGGGAAAGAAGCACAAGATCTGAAAGCTGGGTGGGATCAGATATACTGTACTGGAGAAAGTTTTCCAAGATCGGTTTCCTGAAATGACAATCATTCATCCCGCCGTGAGGGAGAGAAGGCGCACGTGTGCTCACAGGGGCCTGCTAAAGGGTGTAGGGTTACCCAGAAACATTTCCTTGCGCTTTTTTGTACTTCTCCAGGGAACATATTTGTATACAGAACTCTCTTCTTATTACATAAAAACCCAGTAACGTATCAATACATTAATTGCCACCTGTGACTTGCCCTTCCCAGAAGGAGTAAGACTAAAGGAAGGATATATTTTTTTTCTTTTTAATTCCAAAGTGATGTGCAGAATACCTTAACTTGTTTTTATTACCTTTAATTAGCTTAATAATCTTCACATTTCCTTGTTGAATAACTGCTAACTTAATGTGTTGCCATAATGCATTTTTAAATTACTGCTTTAAAAAATTCAGTGCTGATTTCCAGTTTCCGTTCACTGTATTAATTATCTATAAATATGTGTGAGATTTCCTTCAGCAGATTTTCACAATCTCCTTATTATCACTATATAGACGCTTTAAAGTGCTACAGCAATTCAAAGTTCAACATCCCTGTAATTTATTCAGCCTTATAATTGATATTTATAAGCTCAGCAAACCTGGAAGGGAAGAGAAATATTAGGCAGCCCCATTCAAGTTTAGAGACCTTTAATTTGGGTGTAATTGTGGGGATCTTAGTTTTGGAGACTAACAGGCCTGCCCGCCTCTGTGCTCAGATATGTGTGCCTCTCGGGACACAGTTTCTCCTTTTAAGCAAGAGATGACTTCCCTGAACCCGTGCACTTCTGTAAGCTCAGGTTGAAAAGGAAAAGTGAGCAAACCAGTTAGTGAGCTGTGAGATGGACAGTTGTTGGACTCTCTTCAGCATTAACAGGGCAGAATTAAAAATAAAATGCCTAAGTCCCAGCTCTTGCTATACAATTAGGAATGTGTCACCTGCAGTCACAAAACCTCTATTTTCCTATCCATAGGATGGAGGTAAGATTTGTCCCAGATAAAGCCCAGCACTGTTGTGAAGAACTGAGGCAGTATAGACACAGTGCTCTGAAAACAGTGCAATGCTACAAAATGTGAAGATATAATTATTAATGTACTAATTTACGAGGTGGGGCACCTAGAGCAGCGGGTCCCAAAATGCACTCCCCAGATGAGCAGCATCAGCATCACCTGAAAACTTGTTAGTGTCTACTGCACCCAAAATTCTAGGGTAGGCCCTGCACTCTCTGTTTTAACGAGTCTTCCGGGTAACTCTGATCCCTGCTACAGTAGGAGAACCAGTGACTCAGCCTCTATCTGTGATCTTTCAAAGTACTTTCGGGTTGGATTCTCTGTTAAGAGTCATAAAAGGGTCTGGAGCCCATGAAGGGAAAAAGGAAAATGGAAAAAGCTATTCTCGCCTTCATTTCTCATGGGCAGCGGAGGGAGGTAGTAGTTAAAGGTTTGTGTCCTACAGTCAGATTTGTCCAGAGTCAAATCTTGACCTTAAGTTGGGTGATTTTTTTGGCAAGTTGCCTAACCTCTATATCTCAGAGGCTCGCCTGAGGATGTTATGAAGTAAAAAAGCGAATTCATATGAAAGACCGTGCCTACAACACGGCAAGACCTCAAATCATGGTGACTATTGTTATTCTCTAGGTTTGACTTTCTGGCCGGCCCACAGTGGTATATTTGAACCAACTAGTTACCTGTATGTGTAAATAAAATGCGAATAAAGAAAATATTGTACACTGTTTTGGGGGTATATATCCATATATAAATGTGCACACACACACACACACACACACACACACACACACACACACTGCTCTTCCATGTGGACCCAGGCAAACCTCAAAGGCAAATTCACAGAATAGTCCCAAAGAGTCTCCCCAGGGCACAAGTATCCCAGGCCTTACCTCCCTTTCATTTGTTACTCGGATGCTGAGGATTTATTACTCCCCATTGTGCCTCTCTGCAGATGGAAAGTGTTATCCATCTACCTTCAAGGAACGAGGAGGCAGAGTTGAAGGAGAAAAAGAAAGCCTCACTGATTATTTTTATGAACATATAGAATCAATTTCAAACAGACACAGAGAAAAACCCTTTAAGAATTCACCCTTTAATGGAGAGAAGGTAGTCATTAATTCCATTAAAAAAACACAATGTATATTCATTAATCTATTTGTGAGGTGCTCAGAATTTTCCAGGTGCAATGCTTATTACTGGCATTAAGTGTACTGCACTTGCCAGAAGCAGACAGTGAAATAATACAAATAAATCCGTGTACACGGAAAAAAAAGCCTTGGGAAGTCTGTGAGACACTACAATTAAGGCAAGATAGACGGTGACTCTTCTGAAAAAGAAGAATGAGGGAATCAAGAGCTTTCAGTGTGGCCTCATGAAGGATTATTCAAAGAGCTGAGGGCAAAAAGAGGAGCCCTGCAGGGGAAATGGGAAACACAGGCTGAAACCAAAGAGACTAGAGGGAGGAAAATGACCGAAAAAGGAATGTCAGGGCGTATCCTCCAGGGTGGGAGGAGGCTCAGTGCAGTACTGTTCTGTCCTAGCAGAAAAAAGACAACTTGGTAGGTGAATTGCTCCTTAATTAACACAGCCAGCTCTCAACGTACTACTAACCAGATCCTTAAGTTCGTTTGTAAGTCAGCAAGTTAAACGCAGAAAACATTTTCCTATGGAAATATTATTCATAGTGGTTTGGCTTTCTGGACAACCCACAATAGGACATTTAGCCCAAAATGAAATTGAATATAGAACCTAATCCTTAAAAATATGATTTCAACTGTGTCTAACCAGCATCTTTAACATTTGGGCCTTTGGAAAAACAGAGTTCAAGTTCAAAGATGGGATGCATCGACTGAGTCCTGGGTCCAGGCCAGCAGCTTGGCCCATGTCCCCCAGATGACCACAGGACTTTAAGCAAGCAGCACATTCTCAAGGAGGTCATTCCTGACCGTCTTATCTGTTATAAAATTTCAACACTCTCTCCATAGCATTCCTTAATTCTGTCCCTGTTTTATGTTTCTGTGTAGCACACCATCTAATACACCATGGATTTACTTGTTGATATACTTACTGATTTGTGCCCCTTGAGAGAATGTAAATTCAATGAGGGCACGGACTCTTGTCTGACCAGCAATGAACCCCTGGTGCCTAGAACAGTATCTGATATACGGTAGGTACACAATACATATTTGTTGAATTTAGTTATTTATTTGTTTGTTTATTAACTATAGGTTGGAGAGCTGGGGCTGGGCCAGAGACCAGGCAGATTCTCCTGGATCCATGGCAATGCACAAGAGAAACTGAGTCTCTAAATCAATCTTTCCCCAAATGCTCAGAGTTGGAGAGAGAATGTGTGCATATTAGGGAAGTAGGGTGGGAGTCTGGCAAGTGTTATGCTTGAAAGTTTCCTGACCTGGGAGCAAAAACACCCTGGGTTCTTCTCTTATTTCTGATGCTTACTAGTATATGATCTTGGACAAAACACTGACTCTCCAGAATCATCATTTCTCATGGTTCAGCAGAGAGATCATGCTCTATGTATCATTCAGGGCTGTTGATGGAGATCAACTAGGAAAGATCAACGTGTGGTCTTCACATGAAGATCAACATGTGAAAATGCCCCACAAACAATAAAGTGCATCCCCAAATAAGGAACTAATGATGGTGAAAGGATGATGTTTACAAATAAATAGGGAGATTAAATCTGCAATGATCCTCTGTGGGATGCGAGGACTGTATTTTTCTGAATATAGCTATCTATTAATATTAATCTAACACCTAGCTCAATAGTTATCCTATGCAAAGTACGCAGGAAGACTGATAAAAATGTGGATACAACTGACATTCTTAACAGAAAGGAAGAGAAAAAGTTTACGAAAATGTTCAATGTAATATGATGCTAAAACATTTTGAATTGGAAAAATTATATCTTAGTTCAAATATAACTTTCTCAGAGAAAATTTCCCAGAGGTAGCCACACCTCTCACCCCTCTATGCATCAAAAATTTAATCTCTCCCTAATAACCTCTATCACAATGGGTAATTATATGGGTAAAGCATATAATTTATTTGTTTACTACCTTTACTAGCTTTCTCCACTATAAGTTTCATGACTGCAAGACCATTTTTGTCTTGCACACTAGTGAATACTCAGAAGTACAGTACAAGCTGTGTTGTAGCAATAACTCAATAACTATTGGTTGCACGACCAAATGAATGAGTAGGTAAATGTATGAATAAATGAACAATAAATGAATGAAGACATGAATGTACACACATGTGCATACATACAGGCTTGAAGGTCAGGGTCTTAACAAAAGAACCTAATCCATCTGGCAATTCCTTCCATGCATGAGCTAATAATAAAATATAATGGTATTGTATTCTGTTTTAGCAAAGAGGGCTTTGCTGGTAAAATAGTTAACTAGAGCCTGATGAGAAGAGCTAAAATGGTCTGTGAGCCGCTGATTTGCTCCTACTTTTCATTCAAGCTTTGTCACTGGCACAGGAGCAAGCAAGTCCTGCTTGACTGGCTAAACCTGTCAGGTAAAGCCCTACTTAATTACAGGCAGAGAACCCTGGCACATCATTTGCAAGTCTGTCTTTAGACAGGTTTGTTCAACAAGATCCATGTATGTGTGTCTGCTGTTGTACTTTGGCTGGTTGGTCTGCAGTGGGAGGGCAGAGGCCCCATAAGGAATTGAAAACGTTACAGTGACGGCCAGCCACAGAGCTGTCTCCCTACAAATTTCCAAGACATGGATCTGACTCCAGTGACCACATGGGACACGGAAGCCTGGCACTGATATATGATAGAATAGCCAGAGAGTGATAAAGATAAGGCCTGAGGGAAGGACATTCAACCAGGTCTCCAAAAGTGCATATTCCATGTTTTCTACAGTACGGCCTTTTGAAAAGAGCTCTGGCTTGGGAGTCAGGTATCCAATTGACTTGGGGCTCATTTACTTACTGTGTTATTTACAATTTTCTGTTTCCCTATTTGTGAAATGCGAATAAAAATACCTACACTTCAATGTTGTAAAGGTTGGAAGTATATGTATTTGGCAGGCATAGAGTGAGAATTCAAAAATTATAGTTATTATTGTTATTTCCTGGATTATATGGTTGTCTCATAAGTCTTGCCATACAAATAGTTTGCACAGAGGTATCTTTCTCTACCTCAACCTTGGCTGTCCAAGGTGGGTAACCTGGAGAGCATTAAAAAAGACTTGTGCCTGGGTCCTACTTTCAGAGATCCTGAAGAAACTGATCCGAGTTGCAGCCTGGGAGTCCACATTTTTAAAACTTCCCCGGGGAATTCTCATGGGCAGCCAACGTCAAGGACCACCGCTCTGGCTGAAGACCTCTCCACCCCCAAACTGACACCAAACCAAACCAAACTCATTCTCTCTACTCCATGAAACATTAACACCAGAAGTCCTTTCTTACAGAAAGTCAGCCCTTTTGTCCTCCAGTGAGTTTACCTGGAAATACTCTTGGAAGAAGTTACTAATGTAAGTTGATATTAGGATATAAACAATCTTTCTCTGGAGCAAGTTTTGAGAAGAGAAAATAGAACAGGGCATCTGATGGGAAGAGTGACGCAGAGGAGGGAGGCTGGGAACAGCAAATGTGCATTAAACCTACTTCCCAATATCCCCCCAGCTCTTTTTTTTCCCTCCAGGGCTATTAGCAAACTCAGAACTGAACTTTGTACTCAACTGCCATAGCCATGTCCTCCACCCGAATTTCTTGATGTCTTTCTCTTTGCCCCTTTTTTAAATTATTGATTATTTTCTTTTTCTCTTATGACAATGGACTTTGGGTTTATTTTACCTGTTCTTTTATTGTGAGACTGCATAAATTGTTTTTGGAAAAAGATAGGGAACAAATAAATGAACAAAATATTTCACCATTTTGCTAAAGCTTGCCTTGCATTACTTACTAAAAATACAAAGATGCCAGCAGAGTCACCAGTAACTCAGACTAACTCTCAGATATAGCAATATAATAGTGATAGTTCTGGTGGTAATTATAATAACAATAATAAGCAAGCAAAAATAATCACCTTTGAGCATTTACTCTGTGCCAGACACTATCCTGATTAGTGTGCACATATTAACTCATTCGGTCCTCACAATAACTCTATAAACTAGATAATTCCCATTCTACATATGAGGAAATATAGGTATTAAATTACTTTAATAAGTTTCAATAGCTAGAAAGTAGAAGAATTAGGAGTAGGCTTGCCAGAGAAAGTATACTTAAATTTAAACTTTTGACAAAAAATAGTTTTTAGTCTAATTATGTCTTAAATAGCACATATGATAATATATTTTTTTAATGTTTAGTAATGTAGTTTGGGGGATATTGTTATAGCATAAAAGTTATTCATTGTTTATCTGAAATTTAAATTTCACTGGATGTCCTGGACTTTTATTTGCTAAATCTGGAAACCTTTGTTAGGAGTCAAAGCCCATCTGATTCCAGAACACATGCTCCTACCATTATGATCTGCTGTCTCTGCCTTCAGGAATGATGGCCCACGGCATGGTTCTGGAGATCTGGGAACAGGAGTCCAAGTAGAAGATTCAGCTGCCATGTACCAGAGCCGTGCTGGCTACCAGACTCCTACTCGTCTCTCCTCAAGGGCATCACTTAGTCTGTTTGCAGGCTCAGCCTTGCTCCCTGTCCCCAGCCTAACATGATGACTTTGGCCCTGCTGGTACTGCCATTTTAGGTGTCAGAATGTCTTCTTACAGTCAATTCAGCTAAAGCGTGGTGTCTTCGATCTAAAAGTGGTCCTTCATTTTCTCTCCCATCATCAGTCCACCGGGGACCCCAGTATCTCAAGAGCTGGACTTTGGTCTTGACTACTGTTCTGAGTGGACACTTAGGCAAAATGATTAGTACATCTGCCCCTGCCAAGGCTGGCATCCTGCCTTGTTTTCATTACACCTCTCAGGGACTGGAGTCCTGCCCCCAAATTTTAGCCTAAACGTGTTGCTACCTGTTGATAATTTACTGATCCATTTCTTCTTTAAATTTGGGCATAACATTCACTCCAGCCTCCCCACTGTTGACTGACACTTACTTACTGGGACACTCCCATTCTTCACCTTGAACTTTTGTCCATCATTAATTACTTCTGAAACCTCTGGCCGTAAGCTCCTAGATTTGGCTAACCAGACAGAACCTCCTCTGTCCAAGCTTGCTCTTTTTACTCCCCTGCCAACTCCTAGACTGTGCCAATGGATGGATTGAGCTCTAGGTCTTAGTCCTCCCCACCTGTCCTGTCCAGCTGCAAGCAACCAGCCAGGCAGTCCTGGCTGGATCCCCAGATAGGACAACATGAACAGTCTCTTCCCCCTGGCACCTTCCTAACACCGTGCTTGGTCCCTTTTTAGTAGCATTTGAATTCACTATTCTGTAGACTTGGAGCCCTGTCTGAAAATTTAAAGTGCTTGGAGATTCTTAGGGGTGGTGGCAACAGGAACGCACAAAAGCTTTGTTTATCTCCAGAGAAAAAAGAACTAAATGGTATCCAATAAACCCTAAAGCGAATATTAGGAGAGGAAAAACTATCCAAATTCAAGAACTACAGGAAACTTGGGTTTATTTTTTTAATAACAAATCATGCCAGACAACCTAATTAGCATTTTGATGGTGTTATGACATGACTAGTTAATGTAGCAGTTGGTGGTAATATCCTGGATCTTTCTTTTAATGAATCATTTGATAGCATCTCATGAAATTTTTACTCTCTGTTATCACTGTGTAGTTTGTTGCAATTTGCTCGATGCCTCTTAATAAACATACAGACAAACAAGTCCCCTGCCCAAGGGAGCTTACAATCAACAAGAAAAGTCAAGCAGAGAAGGGGTTCCCACAGGAAGGAAAATAAAACGTCTTATGACCAAACACAGCCTGCTCTAAATTACCAAGTGCACTGGCCGCATCATCAGTCATCTTCACAAGCACTTATTAAATGCTAATCCACACATGGTGATGTGTGAGGATCTAGCTCAAGGGAGGGAAGCAGACGGGGTCCATGGCCTGCAGGAATTGACAATCATGAGAGCTGGAGAGAGGAGACTGCACTACACTTCTCTCTTCTTCACCATTGCCTGGTAGCTCGCTGAATTAGTGTTGCTTTTGCCTGTGAAATACAGTCAGTATGTTTGTAACGACTGTTTTCCTCCCTGTGCTTGGGAGTACAGGAGTTGACCTCTTCAGCTTCTGAACATTTTTCCCTTAAAATAAATTAGGTTTCCTTTTTGATTATTTGTCAAATATGAAGTCCTTCCATATATAACTAGGCCTCCTTTTAAAGATCTTTCATTTTGGATTCTTACTTAATTCTTAACATATGTTCAAGTGTGCTCTGCTCATCTTTCAAGAGCAGATTTCAAAAGAAACTTTATAGTAAAGTATCCCCTTTCAGATGGTGCATTAAATCTTAATGTAATTTACATGTGCTTCTGTGTAGGTATGTGCATAAACCTCTGTGTGAGCACCTCTATCCTTAATTACATATAATACACAATATGAATATGTAAAATAACAATCAGGATTTATTGGGTACTCCCAAAGTCTTATGTATGTGCTGACATACTAATCTTCTCATTTAATTTCACAAACCTTATAGAAGAGGTAAGATTATTGTCTATATTTTATAGCTGAGAAAATGAACGCTCAGAAAAGAGTCACACAATAAGTCAGTCATAAAGGTGGGATTTGAACCAAGTCTGACTCCAGAACAAGGCTCATAACCATTACGTTGATTGCACTTTTATTTTTAAAGTTTCTATTTGTAAAACTCACCCTGGTGATTCTGAGGTTCAGCCAGTTTGAGAAGCAAATGCTGTCACACCATTTGCCCCGTTAAGATAGACCACAATAGCTTCTAGAACAGACACTAGTTAATCACCTCCGTGGGACGGTGAGGATGTGCTGGCCACACATCCCACCCTGAGCTGCTGCGGCACACATGGCCCCTTGGCTGGATTCCGCCTTCAAGGCCATCTCCCAAGACACTAGTGCTGGCGACTTTCACCTTGAGAACGCACCCTTTTCATCCTACAGCAATACGTTTTCAAAGAATCCTCAAACACAACACGATTTACTTTTCTGTGCTAGTGAAGATTTATGAGGGCACCAAGTGTATACCAGCAGGCAATTACAGCCCACTTGAAAATGCCTTCACAGAAGGCTGAAATCTGATAAGGAAGCAGGGTGAAATTCTCAGAGGGAGCAGGTCTCCAAATTCTACTTTTTCCAAGTTTAAATCATCCCAGTTTGGAAACATAATATTTTTTAACTTTCACAGGTCACCTTTTAAAGTGTTGCAATATATGATGCACTTAAATATTTTTTTTCCAGGAGCATACATAGCATTGGACCTTAGGTTTGCTGGATCAGACGGGTCCAGTGTTCTCCAGCCAGCCTGCCCACATGTGAGAACTTCCCCTGCTTCCAAGACCCAGGGTCTAAGTGAAGGAGTTAAAAGCAAATAAGTCGTCATGTTTTTCACTCTCTAACACCACAATTCTTGCCACAAGTTGATTAGACCAAGATTGTCATTTGACCCAAAGCAGCAATTTATAGGGTGCCTAGTGATCCACGAAACAGTTGTATGCGAGAATTCCACCCAGCAAGGTGCCTTGTGTTGGATAACCATTAATGAACCTTACCAATTCCTCTCTCTCAGAGAATGTAAACATAAGAAATAGTAGAAACCAGAAGTACAAATGCAAATAGAGGCAGGACGTAAAAGTCAGAAAGAGGGAGCAGAGTTGATTCAATTAGTTGGTAGAACCAAGAGCAGTAAAGCTATCACCATAAGGGCTAGTCTTGGGATTAGAAGCTAGTCTTGGGATTAGAAGCTAGTCTTGAGATTAGGTTTGTTGCTGAGGTAGAGACCAGGGAACCAGAGACATGGTGTAACCATTCACAATCCTCCTGTCAAGGCTAGCTTCACGGTTGTGGGACCTGAGCAGGCTCACAGGCCCTGAGTGAAGAACCGCCCCCTACCTTGCCCACTGTCTAATGCTCTGTTGCCGCCATCTTGAAATTCTCCATACTATTTGAATATGGAGCCCCGCCTGCGTATCTTGCACTGAGCCCAGCGAATTACGCAGCCAGTCCTGCTTCTTGTCTTTTAAGGCCCAGACTTTTAGTACCTGAGATTCTTTTCTATCTTTTCCAGTGGAATATCCAAGACTTGTGGATCCTGAAGCTTATATAATCATGAGAGTTCCCTTAAAGAAAAAGGATACAAAATTATGACTTTAAGAGTAGGTCTAAAGTAAATATTTATCTGAATTGGAGACATTAATTACAACAGATACCACAAACATTACAAAATCCAGAAACATAACTGTCTGATGTGCCTCTATAATGTTTTTCATATTTTTGCAGCATTCTCTTTGGTTGCCTTTTTATATGGCAATGATTTTAGCATTTTTTGCAGTCTTTCCTGTAGTATAGTTGATAGAAAATGTTTTTAAAATTGAAACAAGGTAAATTTGTTTCACAACTTGATGTTAGTAATATCATGTACAGTTTTAGAATTGTTGTCAAATTTGTAAAAAATAAACCCTGGTTTGCTTTGTATGTGAATTCAGCATATTTCAGGATTCTTTATGCAAGGACTTGCCTTAAAGTCCCTTTGACATAGGAAAGTCATTAACCAGTTTGTGTGTGATGTCCTATATTGTGGCACCAGATTAGTCACCAAAGGGAATATTTCCGGAATTCATTCTGGCTAGCATTAACTTAACACTACCTGAAAGTGACTGCATCCATCCAGATGTTCCACTTATTCCAAACCAAACATGTACCCTGCCCAATTTCTCCTTAGTTGAGTCTCAAAAATACCTGCATTCCCATTCCACCTAACAGAAGGGGAAGTATAATTTTCAAGATGTTGGAGTGAAAGATGGTTTTCCTGATTGTAGTTAAAATATTTTACTTTTGCAAATTTTATAAAATCATGTTATTACAGTGCTATGGTCTCTTTGCTTAAGCTTCTTGGGCTTCTGAGCACACTGAGAGGACACTCATATCGAGATCTCTTTGTTCCTTGTAACCTGAAAGACGCCAACTGGCACCTAAAAAAATATGCCTCTAGGTTGTACAGAATCCTGGGATTTCCTGTTCTCCAGTTTTACTGAGTGAAAACATCTTTCTCGTTCTATATTCCCTTTTAATTATCCAGGCACCAGTGTGTTTTGTTTATCATGATTTTTTTTTACAGTTTAAGCTATTTTCATTTAACACATACATGCAACACACCGTTAACACTCTCTACTCCAGAGCATCCAAGAGGAGAAATTTTATCTGTCTCCAAAACTCTACCACACAGTTCTATTCTTAAAACTTGGTTTAAATGTAGTTGTCCTTTAATGTTATAGATGTGGACTAGGAGAAAATCGCAAACCTGTCTCAATTTCATCTAGATCATAGTTTGATGAACTGACACATGTGAAAGTTCTTAGCACAATATCCTGTTCATAATAGGAATTTAATAAATGCTTATACTTTTTCTGCTCCTCTGATTCAAAGGTGTGCAAAATATGTGGAAGATTAACATTTTAAATGTCTTCTTAAGTTTCTTTTCTTGAAAAAAAAAATGTGACCCAACTTTCACCTATGAAACTGAGCGATGATGTTCACAAATACTTGTCTCATTTTGATTTTTTTCTCTAAGTTGTTTCAAAGCATAATTCTTAATTCTAAAATGTGCAAGTTAGCCTTAAATTAATTATTTGAATTGATCTAAATATATCACAATCTCTTCCAACTATATTATGGTACTCTGATTTTAAAGCAGTTAATAGTTCTAGAAAATAATGTATTAGCAGTCAAAAATATGAATCAATGATATTACTCGAATATCATTTCAGGAGCAACCAGAATGGTTGAATTAATAACATCCTATTATTTTATTATTGCATAAGAATTTATAGCTATGCTGACACCACACTAGGACTAATTCTCTCCTTTATTGGACTTTATTAGACAATGTGTGGCAGGGCCTTCTCTAGTGTCCCTGGAGAACCCCACAATGACCCAGGCAAGGTCACTTTCTTAACCCTCACTGAGTAGTTCATCATTCTTTTGTCTTTCCAGGTTCACACAAAGTTCATGCATAAAAATACCTGCCTAAACCAGAGGTCAGCCAATGAACGAGGTGGCATTTGAACACTTATACTTAAAATCCAACTTGTATTTGATAAGAAATATATTATGGGCTTTCCACCAGCAAGGAGCTTTGACATAGTGATCTATCTTTAGATTTATGCTTTGGAACATTGACCACAGCTGATTTTGTCTGGCTGTACTGAGTCCAAATTTGCTGACCTACAGGCTGAAGGTATGTGAAGAGAAGACTTCAATGGATTATAAATTAAATAAAGAATTCCATTCAATATTTCTTTCTCAGCAACAGAGTTTAAGGAAGGTTTGGGTCTCCATAGGCTCAAAAGCTCATCCCAATTGCCTTATATTGTGGAGTAAAATTTAAGTTTTGATCTGCTATTGTTATCTGCAACTACAATAACTGCTTGTGGTCCAAGCATTGGTAACAGAAGCTGATCATCCCAATCACCATTCATTTGAATGATATTTACCAGCCAGGGGCAGTAACTCATGCCTATAATACTAACACTTCGGGAGGTCGAGATGGGAGGATTGCTTGAGGCCAGGAGTTCGAGATTGGCCTTGTAATAAAAAATAAAAATAAAACACAAAATAATAATAAAATTTAGCTGGGTATGGTGGTGCACGCCTGTAGTCCTAGCTACTTGGAAAGCTGAGCCAGGAAGATTTCTTGAGCTCAGGAGTTTGAGATTTCAGTGAGCTATGATCACGTCACTGCACTCTAGCCCAGGAGACAGAGCAAGATCCTGTCTCCAAAAAGAAAAAAAATGGCATTTATTGAGCACCTAATGTACACTAAATATAGTTCTAATATCAGGGACTCAATATGGAACAAGGAGATTATATTCCAGTCTTTCTCCCTGATCCACTTATACAATTTATAGGGCATTGACTCCGCCTTAGCCAGAGATAGAATAAGGAAAGTTCTGATGCACTCTTTTCCAGTGTGCCTTGGTTCTAACTTAAGTGGGAGCCTTTTTTGTTGTTTTTGTTTGAAGTTTACAAGCCATTTACATTCAAGGCTCCCCCACCCCTCAGAATATAGCAATGGTCACAAAAAATTATAATACTTTACATATTTAATAAAGTTTCATTCATGGAAGAGAACAAAATTGGGCAAGTGTCATTTGGCTATAATAAAATTTCAGATCCAAGAGAAGAGATGAAGAAATTCTTGTGTTCAGCTCTACTAACATAGATTCTTTCTACACTTTTCTTTTTTTATTCTAGGGTGATAGCTCTCAGGAAAATATTCTTGTGTCTTCCCAAGAGACAAGACAAGTAAATATAGAAGAGATTTTGTGAATCACCAATCCAAAAGGTTTAATTTATGTGGGAGAAAATAGCCTTTGCTTGTGCTATTTCCACTTCTAGGATGCTGACGTTTTTCAATGGCAGATACCATATGTCTTTGTTCATCTCCGTTTCTCAGCCTGCAGGGGAGACCCTACAGTGTCTGTGAAACTGATGTAACCTGCTAAGTTTATAAAGTGAACTAACAGCACATCCAGGCCTAAGACACAGTTCTCCCAACTCACGGTCTTGGGTTCTTTTTACAACACCACACGAAAGAGTGTGTCGGGGGAGAAAGGCTCATAAATAGGAAAGGGCAGCCTTTGAACAATTTTCGTTAAGCCAGATTAATGACATTAATGGGAGCTTTTGCCCCAGAGCCCGTGCCACCCACATGACCCTGTGACTAGTCTTCAGTTGTTTAACATGAGCAGCTTTGGTGCCAATGGAAGGGAAAGAAAATCAACATTTATTGAGCACCTTCTATGTGCCAAGAAGGTATCACATACTATCTCATCTAAAGCTACTTTTCTGTGGAATTTTACTTTCTGATTTGTTTTTCTTTTATCTTTCCTGGGAAAACTCTGTTTAAATAGTTGTAAAGGGGGGAAAAAAGAAATTAAACCAAAAGTGTTTGGGAGATACAAGGTTTCTTAGTAGCCTAGAAGTGATAATTGCCTAATAACCTGCTAGAGGCTTAAATGAAAGATGGTGGAGCTGGAATACATGGCGATAGAAAACCCAGCAACATGGTAAGGACACCAGGTAGACCATGAAGCTCAAGCTTCACCTAGCTTACAGGCATCAAAGAAATACCAGCAAATCCGGTAGCAGTGTTAATGAAGACACCCTGCAACTTCACGGTTCACCTGGCTTTTTCTTCCTGTTTATCACTCCACGACTTCAAGATGGCTACCCTAGAGCCAGGCACCTCAACTTGTTCAAGACAGAGAGTGAGAAGGAGACGTGCCAGCCACTTTTATGCCTTTTATTGGGGTATGCAAATTCAATAGTTCCCATTAGGTATTCTTATAGCTCATGAGTCAGAACAATGTCACATGATAACCCCTGCCTGCACAGGAAGCAGAAAAGATAAATACACTACAGTGAAAGACGGAGAGCGAGAAGGACATTGGGAATAGCTGTTGGGTATCTGCCATAGGCTCCTAGAAGTGAACTGAGGTTAGAGACATCTAAGATACCTATGAGTTTCTGTAGGGGAGCATTTTTAATTTCCTCTTGGCTATATCTTCAGGACAAAGTGGGAGTTTAATAAACGATGTATCAGTCATTGGCTGGAGGGGAAAGCACATCACAGATGCCTGAGAGGAACCAGGCTTACAATAGGGATTGAGGGCTGAGAGTGCTAATGGGAGGTCTCAGAATTGATGGGAAAGTGGAGTACTCCTCCATCAAATTCCGTCATGACACAATTTTGCTCTGTCACCGATTTTCTGTGCCATCAGAATCTATCCCTTGCCTAAAACAAAAGCAACAAAAAAAAGATGACACATGTTAACATCTGGAAATCCATGTTCGGTTCTTGGATCCCTTTTTCAGTGACATTTGAGTTGTTCTTACTAGTTGAACTATAGAACCAGTTAGCAGTTTCTAGAAAGCCTGAAGACAAATTTTGTCTGACAATGTTCCTTCTCTTCCCTGTCCCCAGCCCACACACAAGAAGTAATTATGAGTATACACCTTAAGAAAAAAATCTTGGTTCTTTTTTTTTTTTTTTTTTTACTATATAGAAATGTGCTTAATTGGGCCTTTGTCATTCAGAGAGAGTGAACAGATGGAGGAAGAAAAATTATTAACTAAAATTTCCCACCTCATTGATTGAACCATCACAAAGATTAGAAACCTTGGGATTTTTATCATGCTTTAGAATATGATCATGTAAGCCACCAAACAGCTTTAGGATTTCCTAAACAAAGCTATTTAATTATCATTGTAATCACCCTGACCCTCCAGTTTAGGGAACAAAGAAAGTGCATCTTATATTGTTTTTTTCCTTCAAATTTACTTGCTCAAACCCTCCTTCTCCCACCCCTTTATAAATCTGGTATTTCTCTATAAGGCTCCACTCACTGCCTGAATAACCAAGAATCAGAAGGTTACTTCTTTAGTCCAAAGTGTTCAGGCCTGTTTCTAAATGCCTCCTGGAGAGAAGACTGAGATGTCCCAGAAATCTACAAGTGTATGATGCTCAACGTTTTCTTTTTTCTTTTTTTTTTTTGAGACAGAGTCTCACTTTGTTGCCCGGGCTAGAATGAGTGCCGTGGCGTCAGCCTAGCTCACAGCAACCTCAAACTCCTGGGCTTAAGTGATCCTACTGCCTCAGCCTCCCGAGTAGCTGGGACTACAGGCATGCACCACCATGTCCGGCTAATTTTTTCTATATATATTTTCAGTTGTCCAGATAATTTTTATTTCTATTTTTAGTAGAGACGGGGGTCTCGCTCAGGCTGGTCTCGAACTCCTGACCCCAAGCGATCCACCCGCCTCGGCCTCCCAGAGGGCCAGGATTACAGGCGTGAGCCACCGCGCCCGGCCCTCAACGTTTTCTTTTTATGTCAACTGATAGTAAGAAATTCATTTTATTTGTGGTTCTCACCTTGATGTTTTCTATTATATTCTATTTCATTCCAAAAAATGTTGATTATAACCTATTAAAATGACTTTACTGTACTTCCCATTGCACTTGGAACGTGGGGGGGGGGGGCAATTTTCAGCTGTTGCTGTCACATAGCATTGCTATCGACAAGTCCAGTGCTTCTTTACCAACTGCTGCAATGACACCATCTATCACTTTCCAGAATATGCACTGACCACAGTGCTTCTCCACTCCTTGGACTCCTACAGTAAGAGCTCTTTTTAACATGTTGTCTCTGAAATATGAACACCATGCTGTGTGTGGGAGTAGGAGCAAGGTTGGTGGGCACCACAGTAAGAGCCCAGCCTTAGTCATGCACGGGGCAAGATACCAGCAGTTCCCTTACATACTCTACACGTGGGACTAGGTCTAAATTCTCATTCCAGACTCATTCTTCTTTCATGGACAGTTTCCCCCAGGGTACTCATATGAGCCCTTTCATGACAGCTGTAAAGCCAGAATGATATTCAACCTTCTATGAATCCCAATGTTCCAACTATTTATATAACAAAAAGGAGACTGTTCAAAATCATAAAATGACAATCTGCTCCATTTATAGTCTCCACCTAGATAGAAAAAGAGCCAGTCGCATTTTATATTGCAAACTCACTTGCTTAAAATAATTAACAATAATATTTCACCAAACCAGGCCCCTGCCACACTTTACTACAGAGATCTAATCAAGGAAGAACCAAGACTCAGGTCTGGTTCTATTCAATAATAAGCTGGGCCGGGCGCGGTGGCTCAAGCCTGTAATCCTAGCACTTGGGAGGCCGAGGCGGGCGGATTGTGTGAGCTCAGGAGTTCGAGACCAAGCCTGAGCAAGAACGAGACCCCGTCTCTACTAAAAAATAGAAAGAAACTATATGGACAGCTAAAAATATATATATAGAAAAAAAATTAGCCGGGCATGGTGGCACATGCCTGTAGTCCCAGCAACTCGGGAGGCTGAGGCAGTAGGATCGCTTAAGCCCAGGAGTTTGAGGTTGCTGTGAGCTAGGCTGACGCCACGGCACTCACTCTAGCCCGGGCAACAGAGTGACACTCTGTCTCAAAAAAAAAAAAAAAAAAAAAAAAAAAAAAAAATAATAATAAGCTGGGTCGGGTCAATCAAGTTGCCTCATCTGTCCACATGGCTGTTTGTCCACATCTCAGACAGAAGTCATAAGATTTTCCTTGCCTAACTTCAAATTCATTATGAGGCTATTGAGATATCAAATGTAGTGCTAGAAAATGTTTTAAAATTACCTGGATACAAATATAATATGATCATCAATGTGACCTTAAAGCTCTCTAAGGAGACTCTTCCACTGAAAAATTGAAGTAGGTAAGGAAGAGGCTGTGTTTCTAAGAACATACTTCACTTAGAGTTGAAAATCACCTTCCTAGCCCTGAGAACTCCAAGGATCTCATTACTATAACTTTTTTTTTTCTGGAATCAAAACTGCCTTCTCTGCTCACCCTTGAAGCCACTTCAATAAAGCCTTTTCCTGGTGGGCACTCAGAGGAAGTCATTTGTTTGATGTATACATTTAATTTTGTGTACATTTTTGCGCCTCATCTGCAAATCCCACTTTCAATATTTATCTCAAGATTCTCTAAGGGCCTGCTGATACAGCCTCTGTCCTTTCAAGAAGAAAGAACTTGTGGACCCAAAAGGAGTTTTTTAAAAACAGGGATAAATAGTAAATAAAAAACAAGGTCAAAGTCAAGGGTTAGTATCATCTTATTGCCCTTAAACCTAAACTGTACAGTCAAGGAAAAACACTGGATGGATTTTCTTTCCTCATGGATGACTTCATTGCTGGATTGGATATATAACATCTTTGCTTTGAAAGAATGAATGCTTTAGAACAAATTTTCTCTAAATCATTTTTCAAGATTTCCTGTTACTTCATCTAAAACTGCTTCCCATTAATAATTCCCCAGTACAAAGCATCTAGACACAGAGACACCCTAATTAGGGGGATTTCAATTACCTATGTGAGGAGGCAGGTAATTGACAATCTAATTAGTCTCATTTCAATTACCATTTTTCTCTTCATTAGAGCAGTTAGTTGGAGAGCGGAGAAGGTTTGTAAAATATTCCAAGACCATGCATTTTTTTCAAGCTAGATTTACTAAAGATTAAGGCTGCACTTTTCTAAGACCAAGGGAGCATAAGAAATAAGAAGGCAGGGACCAAGACAGCAGCTGTGGGGAAGAACCAGACAAGCATATTAGAAGCTCATCAAGAAAAATGGGACTCCATACCCTGCGGTAGAGGCTGGCCAGTTCAGATAGGACTCATTCACCATCCAAAGGAGGGGCTATTTGAAACATGCATGATGTGGTGAATTGATAGTCACTCTCACTTACTGAGTGCTTACTATGGATGAGAAACCCTGTAAGCGCCTGACATGGAGTGTTCTCTCGTTTTTATACTCACACCAGTTCCCTGAAGTTATACTATGAGCATTCCCATTTTACAGATGAGGAAACTGAACTGACAGGGTGATTATACAATTTTCCACATCCAGATATCCTGACCCTGGATCTTACGCTCTGAAACCCCTTGTTCATTTTATGACTTGTAGAAGAGAATGTGTGGCTTAGGATTTCAGCAGACCTAGAGGCAAATCCCAACTCTTCTACCTACCAACCAACTGCTCTAGTCTGGGAAAGTATTTGAGCTCTCTCAACCTCAGCTTCCTCTTCTATATAATATATTACTCACATTCTTGTCTTGTTGTGAGAATTAAGGAAGCTAATGTTTATAAAGTACTGATCAGGATACCTGGAACACAAAAGCTCTCCAAAATGTTAAGTTTCCCTTACCTTCCTGAATAAACAACAGTTGCCTTTTTCTTGCTACTGAATATATACATTACATATATTGTGTATGTATGTGTATGTGTATAAAAATACTCATATATATGCATATAGAAAATAAAAAGCACCTAAAGCACAAAAGTAAAACTTCAAGGCCAGTGGTGATATGGAGCCTCTTAGAGAAATTCCAAGAGTAATCCAAGCCTGTAGCATCTCTTCTCTGAGCCCTACTCCTCTGTTGGGTGTGTCTTGCTCCTAATTATCTGGGGCCCTGTGCGTCCCCTCTCCCATATGGCACGCTGGCCAGCCTCATCTGTGTTTCTCAGTCCCCTTTCCCCTTTCCATCCTGACTTTCCTAAGTCTTTCCAGACGAAGTAAAAAAGGTAACAGATTTTTACTCAACGTGTATAGCTAGCAAGGAACTATTAGTTTATTTCTAGGAACTAGTAATGGCTTAATCCACAAGTCATCAGGGCCTCTATCCACAGATTGATTATAAGAAGATAGCCTTAAAGTAGGGAAATCAAGTCACAGAGCTTCTGGGCCAGCACAGGATAACAGAAATATAACAAAAGCCACTAATGCAAACCATGTATAAATTTAAAATGTCTAAAAATCACACTAAAAACATAACAAGAAGAAAAAGGTAAAATCATTTTTAAACACAATATAGCCAAAGTATCATCATTTTAATATGGGATCAATATAAACATTATTATTGAGATACTGAGGTTTTTTGGACCAAGTCTTCACAATTTGGCATTTTACATATCAGCATGTCTCAATTCAGAAAAGCCCCATTTCAAGTGCTCAATGTCCAGCTGAAGCTGGTGTCTGAGTGTTGAACAGTCCTGGTCCAGATTTCTCACGAATCTTCCTCATACCCCAGTCAGAGCCACCAGGAGAGTCTCTAGCCACCCCAAGGATAGGGTGAGCCCCTCTGACACAGGGTGCAATTTCAGGCTAAATGCAGATGAGGCAGGCTTGCAAACAAGGGGGAACATCTGCAGAGCTCCACTGCCTTTATAATGCATCGGTCTGCTTTATTTCACTTGAACCTCACAGCAAACCCGTATTTCATAATTCCCCTTTCACAACTTAAGTTTCCATTGATTATTGATGGGCTCAAATATCACATTCCAGTGATATGATTTTAGACAAGTTACTTAACCTCTCTGAGACTCCATTTCATGCCTATGTAATAAAAAAATAATTCCTGTCATGGAAGGTGATTATGAAGATTAGAGAGAATATATATATAAAGTGCCACAGAATAAATGCTCCAAAAGGGTAGTAAATATTCAAACTGGGAAGACTGCAAGTCACATATTCTTTGCCCACGATCATGCTGTCTGCATGAACAGGTAGGCCTGGAAGATTTCACCAAAAATGGCAGAAGAATCGCAGCATCTGGCAGAGCAATTTCTCATCCAGGCAATGCCGTCTTTGATGCTACAGCCAATGTTTTCTAGAAGTCCTTAGTTCTCAACTTTTCTACGTAGTTCCTCACTGAACTTTGTAGATTCTCTGGCATGTATGACTTGGACTGTGACATATGGGTCTTTTGGAGGGACCCTCATTTTGATATGAAGCTTGATGGACTTGGATGGGTCAATTTTCTGAGTGTTCGATTCTCTTCCTTTTCCTGGACCCCCGGCTACCTGGACTTTGGCTAAAAACCTAGAATCCTGAATTTCTTGACACTACATTTGCTTGTGAATCAGGACTTCCCAACTATCTCCAGAAATCAGAACTCTTAGGAGCACTGGTCATCTCAGAACAAGAAGTTACCAAGGTAACACTAGATGGGTGGTAAAAATGTTTTTTATGTACTTGAAATATTGGCACTGTTCATATAACCCTATGCATGTACCTGCTTATTTTAACTGCAATGAGTCCTGTTCTGATTGTAATAAAAACTCTGGCCCCGGGCTTGACTCCCTCTGTTTTTACCAGAAGTAAAAATTTCACCCCGGGTGAAATTTATTTGGTGCACACAATTCACACACTTTCATTCCTGAACTTTTGACAGTCTTTTCATTACTCCCACATGCAGAAAAAGATGCCAAAATGAAGCAGGTTTTGAACCTTTTTATTTGTAATTCTAAAATGCTGTCCTGTTTATCATAACAGACTCATCACATGTGGCAGTGGAATGTGAGTTCCAGGGGTAAGTGGGATACGAATAGATTTTCAACATTGGGGGAGCTACTAGGAGAGTTTGGAGCACAGAGTTAAGGGTCAAAGGGGGCAAGATTAGGGTTAAAGGGGCCCATAGTATAATACATGCAGGAAGTCAAAATCCAGGTGCTCAAGATGAAGTTTAGGTAATATTGACTCTTCTGCTTCTTAGGTGAACTCCAGTTTGTCTCTTTCTTATGCTACTGTTGTTTTTTTTGATGCTCTAAATTTTTCTCAATGGACTCTCTCTGTAAGGAGCATAACCATTCTTTACCAGGTTGTGTTTTGAATGAAAGCATATGTCAGAAGTTGTTCACCCAACCTAGCACCCCTGAGGGACCGTTGTTTCTATTAATGCATTTTTGTGGCCATGCTGATTCTGGATAATAATATCAGGGTTCAGATAATTAGAGATCTCCTGCCACCTTTTTTGACCAAGAGAGAAAGATAAAGCTACTTGCTGTCTCCATGCAGAGGCTTGAAGTTGGCTGACATCAAGCTGTGACCTTGACTGCGGAAGACTTCCTGAGCTTTCAAAGGATCAGCATGGATCTCCAGCTACTGACCATGGCTCAAGCTAAGACCATCTACTGCCGAACTAGTACAGTTCCTCTCTCAAGTACAGTCCTGGAACTGTTACCTAGTGTGCATGAGGTTTCCAGTGTGCTTTTTAGAATATGCTGTATATTATTTTAAAAATGTGATCGAGCGGGAGACTTTCTTCCCTTTTAGAAACACTTCAAAAGAGGAGGAACAAAAAGAACAAATCCATCCCCACCAACAAAAAGACAATGTTCAGTTAACCTTGCTCCTTCAAATGCCCACGGCTTCTTTGGTTCACCAACTGTCATAAATTTGCTCCCTCCTAGCACAAAAGCTTTCTTTGAGGTTCAGAGGTTGAGTTTTATCTGCCTCCAGGGATACAGGGCTGCTCTCCTCTGCACTGGAGGGCCCTGGAGTACTGTGGTTGGCCTCTTTTGAGGCGGGCTTGGTATTCTAATGAATGAGTTGTGAAATGAGTTCCGAGGCCCCTAGGAGACAGACGAGGCTGCCTTGTCTTCCCCAACATCGACTGCATCTGTCTCTTGCACATCAAAGCAAAACCAACACCTAAGCAAATCAATCCATCCCTAGAACTTCTGTAAAACATTAACTTCCAATGCAAGGGAAAGAACAGGATGGTGGAGTGACTCACATTTTCTCTGTTTCCCTTTAGGTAAAGAAAAACAGTGCTCAGTTTGCATCCTGTTAGAATTATTTTCAGGTGGCAAATTCTTTCTATTATTTATTATAACCAAACCATTGGCTAAGATCAACTTTAGGTTAAGGATTCAACGTTTCTAAGGCACACTGGGAATGGACTGTGATTAGAAATAATCAAGTTAAAAGATGCAGTTGCTTAGGTAGAATTGTGTGCCATCAGGTGTCATTGCCAGGAGATTCATGTTCTCCAGTATTTTTTTCTAAATCCAATTATAAGAAAGCCATAGGACTATAGAACTAAAATTAGGGAAAATCCTACTGGGAATATAAACAGAAGAAAACCTATGGCGCTCTAAAAGTTCAAGTCCTTTTCACAAAGGTTTCTATTATTAAAAGTCATAGAAACTGAAAAAAAAAAGTTTTAATCAAACCATCAAGAAAGGGCAAGGATTTTTCACTTGCCATTCCCAGTAGGGACTAGAAAATATTTGAAAACTGAAATGTTGGGATGCCTTGGTCTGGGCTATAATCTCCTATTCTGAACTGTCATTAATGGACTAGATCCACTGAGCTCAACACTTAAACCGCGTTTAACATTTCCCAATTAAATGCATTTTGGGCATAGTCATAGCTGCCAACCATGAAATAGACTTGATTGTTCTGTTTTGATAGCTAAAATAACAGAAACTAAAGATGTGCAATCAATAGAGTTATTTTGGTCATTTTATCAACCATGTGACTCCTCAGTTGTTGCACAATTGCCAATTATCACAACTAAAAGAAGACTGAAATCCCCACAGAACGGTTGCTTCCAAACTATCATGTAGGAAAAGTTCGATTTCTTTTTTTTACCTGTTTCTGTAAAATAGGAGGCATTCAGTGAGCACTGTTTTCCTTTTCTGGGAGTGCATTGAGAGTGTCTTTTTATCAAGCATTCTAACAAAGCTTTCCAGTGTTTTCCAGGGCTTCATTTAGTTTCCCCTTCATTATATAGAAAAATTTCTATCAGTGGGACAAAAACAATTAAATATCTTATGCTTTTCCTTACTTTTGAGTAATAAGCATCAGGATTATTATGTTTTCTGGTTTCCATGTTTTTACTCTCTTGCTTTAAGATACCTCTGTAAACTTGGGTTTTGGCCAGCTCTTCTGCTAGACTATAGGTGTTAGAGGAACCAGAACCATTCCTCACTCGTCTCTGCACAGAGAGCCTCACAGCTCCTTGAACCCAGAATACAGTCCCATTTTTGTTGGATGATTGGGTAGGTTTTCAGTCTGAACAGATTTTCACCAGAGAATATCAACTAATTTCAAAAGAGAAAATGATAGCATTTGGCTAATTGAGTGACTGTAGGATTATCTGGGATGAATAACTTTCCCCAAATGAAATGACACCAGAAACTTCTCATTTCCAATCAAAATAGAGAGCAAGACTTCAAGGCATTCAATAAGGTACATTCATGTACCTTAACTTAGTACATGGATGTATATCAGGATGACTCAGGTATTCCTCCTCAGGGCAGAGACTGGCTCTATAAACTAGGCTCTACTTTGGGAGACCTTTTAATGAAGGATAAGAAGTACTCTTAGAAGACTGACCGTACTATTTTAAACAATGTAAAAATATTCAGGTGACTACACTGGTACCAGACCTCCATGATTATATTATACACAATCAACTCTATGAAATGTAAGTGTATCAATGAAAAGAATATCAAGTAAAACTCCACAAACAAACAACTGCCTGAGTTGATGAGGAATTCATCAGTTCCGTTTTCTCATAAACTTTCATCTTCAATTTTGCCCTACAGTATCTGTGTCTAACGCAAGCAGTTACAAACATTTTGGGATCTTGCCTCCATAGTACATACAATGCTTACCTATCAAGCTAGAACCTTAGCATATAAAGGGTTCTGATAACTCCTGCAATTAAAGAAACTTTATTTTCCTTGGTATCACTCAATCTCCAAAATGTATTCAACTTAGAACCCCTTTTTTTATTACATATATGCTTAACAGTTATGAAGCACCATTCTAGAAACATTTTGTTCAATGCCTACTCTATATCAAACACTCAGCTGTGTGCTGGTGATGTGGTATTGCATGAGATAGACAAGTTCCTAAACTCGGGTTTTACGGTCCAGCAGGAAGAGATAGGCAACAAAAACACAAGCGAGTCCTTTTAAGGTGTTGCTAAGTGCTATAACTACACACAGGGTGACATGAGAAGGAATAAAGTGACAGAGGGGCAGTGGGGACAAACGTCAATCTTAGGCAAGAACTCTCTGAGGAAGTCACTCATCATCAAACAGACTTTGGGATAGGCTGCCTTATATCACATACCTAAAAGAAAAAGTGATTCAATGGAGGATAGAGACTGTAATATAAGAAGGAAATCCTGTCTACAGAACTCAAGGCATCCCAGCAGCCCAATAATGTTAGGAATCCTGTGTTCTAAGTTCCTAGGAAGTATTTGAAGTGGAGTTTCCTGAAATCCGAATGTCCCCTTACCTGAAAGCCTCATGTGAAATGTCTTTTCCTTCTTATACCTGCCCAAATGCTTTGAATCTCAAACGAGTTCCAATTTTCTTATGATTTTTTGGATTTTTTAATTTTCCATAGTATTTATTATTGTATCATTTAAGGCTCAGATGGTCTTGCATGATAGCTGTTCTGTGTGTTGCTTCTAAAACAAGTTTATGAACCCTCCTATAGCTATCCCTACTGTATCTCCTAGCAGGGTCAGAAAAATTTTCTGTCAAGGATTAAATAGTAAATATTTAGGTTTTGTGGGCTACCTATGGTGTCTGATATATATTCTTCTTTGATTTTTTTCAAACTTTTATAGATATAAAAATTATTCTTAGCTTACAAGCCACATAAAGATAATCTGTGGACAGCATTTGGCCCGTGGGCCATCATTTGCCAACCACCATCTAGAGCACAAATCATGTAGTAAATGTGTAACATGCATTCGTCTATTGAGAGCATGTAAATTTTCTAGAGTAATCTCTGTAGTAAACAGTTTTCTAAGAATGAAACTTGTCTAGGAAAGATTCAGCACTCACACACACTCACAAAGTCATTGATGCACACTCACACAATCTGATAAAACAGAGGGCACAGTGGCTTTCACCCCTGGACATACCTAAGAATCACCTGGGAAACTCTTTAAAAATGCCCATGCTCAGGCCCCACTCTAGAGTAATTGAATCAGAATGTTTGGATGGGAGCCCAGGCATCTGTATTTTTTAAAGCTCTCCAGGTGATTCTATTTTGCAGCTTGGTTAAGAACCAATGTTTTACAACTGTGGCTCTCAAACTTTTGTGTGCATCAGAATCACCCTGGAGGCTTATTAAAACCCCAGATTGGTACCATGCCTGTAGAGTTCCTGATTTAGTTTCTGGGGTGGAGTCCTAGAGTTTCATTTTTTAACAAGTTCCCCAGTCTGGAGACTGCACTTTGAAAATCATTGTCATAGAGAAAAGAAAATTGATCCAGGTGAGAGCTTTCCTCTAGTTGAGATTTTTCTGGTTGGTTTGGTTGGTTGATCTTTGCTTGGTGCTTTAGTTTTGTTTTGTTTTTTCCTTAACTTAGAAGTTTCTATGTTTTAAGCAAAAGAAAGTTAAGAGAGTAACTTGAAGGCAGGGACCATGTGAGGACACAGAGTAAATTCTTAACAAATATTTGTTTAATTTAGAACATGGCAAGGTCTACTAGGAACAGGGGAGGAAAGTGGTTTTGCTTTCTTAGTTGAGAAAGACGAAACTCTGAATAAATAGCAAAGCCATTTCAAAGACTGCTTTGGACATATCTCCTAACAACACAGAGAATGCCCGTGTCGAGGAAAACCTACCAAAGCCAACAATATCAGTCAAAAGAGTTAGTTGATTGGGGCAAATATTTTGGGGAGCTCATCCAAAAAAGAAAATATGCAAACCTTCAAGAAGTCAGTGCCATGAAAATTGGCAAAACTGCATAAAATTCACTGTAGGTTAACAAACAAAAGGGTAATTCTGACTTTTTCATGCTTTCTGAATCCCAAAAATATGCTACCAAGTACTCTGTGCTGCACAACCAAATGTGTCTCCAAAATCCCCATCACCCTTGTTGCTGCACTAAAATTATTATACACAGAGCTCTACAGCAGGATGGACACAGAGGATATGAAGGGAATTATGTCAGGATTCTTATCCTTTAACAGCACTGAGCAGCCACAGAAGTACTAGATTCTAGCAGCCACTTAATATATTTGACTGCCTAGAACAGATCACAGAAACTGGTGGAATCCTGACGTTATTTTCTAATAATTTTGGTGATTATGACATTGTTGCATGATAATACTGGTGAGTATAGAAGACTTATGTATGAGTCGAGGCACCCATTTTTCCCTGACCGTAGACTGGACTAGGTAATACGATCTAAGCATTCGCACTCTACTTTTCCAATAACAGTCATGAAGACAATGAAAAAACTGTATACTGGCATTGAAATAAAGCTTCACATGCAAGAGAAAAAATTGCAACTCAACAGGATGGAATTTGTCACCAGTCTTTAGTTATTCTAAAGTTTATCTCAGTGTTCTTAAACCCTTCCAGCAGTAAAATTACTTTAAAATTCTAAGCATTAAAAATAAATAAACAAAAGTTAACTCAAAATGGGTCATAAACTCAAACGTAAAACACAAAACTATAAAACTTGTGAAAGAGAGTATAGGAGAAAATCTAGGTGATCTTGGATTTCATGATAACTTTTTATATACAACATCAACAGCATGTGCCATGAAAGAAAATATTGACAAGTTAGACTTCATTGAAATGTAAAACTTCTACTCTGAGGAAGACACGGTTATAATGAAAAAATAAAAAGACAAGGCATAGATTGGAAGAAAATATCTGAAAAACACATAAGTGATAAAGAACTGGTATCAGAAATATACAAAGAATTCTTAAAACTCAACAGTAAGAAAACAAACAACCCATTTTAAAAATGATCAAAATATCTAAGCAGATACTTCACTAAAGAAAACATACAGATGACAAATAGGCATATAAAAAATGCTCAACATCTTAGGTTATTAGGGAATGGCAAGTCAGAACAATGAGATACCACTGCCTGTCTATTAGAATGACTAAAATCCAAAACACAGACAACACCAGATACTGACTGGGATGTGGAGCAACATGAACTCTCAGTCATTGCTGGTGAAAATGCAAAATGATACAGCCACTTTGGAAGACAATTCAGCAGCTCCTTTCAAAGCTAAATATAGTCTTACCACGCTGTCCAGCAATAGCACTCTTAGGTATTTACCCAAAAGATTTGAAAATATATGTCCCCACAAAACTTGCACACAAATGTTTGTAGCAGCTTTATTCATAATTGCCAAAAATTGGAAGCAATCAAGATGTCCTTCAATAGGTAGATGGATAAACTGTGGTAGATCTATACAATGAAATGTTATTCATTGATAAAAAGAAATCAGCTATCAAGCCATGAAAAGATATGGAGGAAACTTAAATGCATATTACTAAATGAAAGAAGCCCATCTGAAAAGGCTACTGATTCTAACTCTATGACATTCTGGGAAAGGCAAAACTCTGGAGACAGTAAAAAGATCAGTGGTGGCCAGGGATTTGGGGGATGAATAGGTGGAGCACAGGGAAATTTTAGAGCAGAGAAACTATTCTGCATGATACTGTAACGGTGGATGCCATTATGCATTTTTGAAAATCTATAGAATTACACGATACAAATAGTTAAACCCTAATGTAAGCTATGGACTTAGGAATAACGTATCAATATTGGTTCATCAATTGTAACAAATGTACCACACCAGTGCAAGGTGTTAATAGCAGGGGAAAATGTGCAGGGGGAAGAAAGCGTTTCTGTGCAAAGCAACTCTTTACTTTCTGCTCAATTTTCTATAAATCTAAAATGGTTCTAAAAAATAAAGTCTATTACTTTCAAAAGATAAAACAGCACTGCTGGGCAAGACAGGGAAGCAGAAGGCTCAGAATCTTCCCCACTAATCCCTCCCGGAAGCCATCACTCTGTTCAGGCCGCTGAACTCATCAAACTTTTCGTAGCAAAACGAAGTGAAAATAACTGAAAATAGCTGAGTTCCAGACTCCATTCTTGACAATCTCTGGCCCTGGACCACATAAACAACTATTGTGTAAGAAAATCCTAATGAATGCAGCAAGAGTAATCACAGCCACTGCAGACTAGGAAATGTACCAACAACTTTGCATCATTTTATTTAATATTCATAATAATGTGTGACATGGTTGTAGGGAAAAAACAAAACAAAACTCAGAGAGACGATGTGATTTCCTCAAAGTTACATACCTTTTTACTGTGAGAGCCAAGATACAAACTCTGATCCACTGCATACCAATACTTATGTTCTTTCCATTATGTAAATTTTTTTCTAAATGCTGTGGGAATTCCTTTGCCTTATAACCACTGGGCTTTTGTGTGTGTAATATTTTAGATTGGTACAGTGTACTTAAAACATTTTTCCAGCAAGATATTTACGTGTCTTCTACAAAAATTAACATTCTCACCATGACTAGCTTCTTTGTTGCTATTAATAATACATTCAAATGCAAACTTGTCAACTCTCAAATATGCCCCTGCTCCAGCCAAACACAGCCTGCATCTTGTTACTTTAGGTCACAAGGAGCAGCAGGCCGCAGGGAGCACAGGAGCAAGATACAGTGAAGATTTTAAAAAGTCAGCATGGTCTGTGGAGGATCCAAAATGGTAGCATATTTTTAAGGAAATAGGTGTGGGTAAAGGAATCAGGCAGTCAGATCCAAAAAGTAAGAGGAAAATGAGGACTCAAAAGATCCACTCACAGCATGAGTGACCGATCCAAATAAACAGAGGTAGAGCAAGATGAAGACAGAACTCAAACCAGCAGGGAGAAGCACTGAGCTGCTCTGAGCCACTCTGCCTCATCCTCAGAGCTTTTATAGGTTTCCTGGGAAGGGCAGATTTACAGGTTGAAATATATGGAACTCACCTGTCTGCAGTGAACACAGGGGAGGAAGGTATAGTTCCTGTGATAGTCTTTTATTTTCCTAATAATAAGAGCAATGATATTTTTAAGATTTACCTATGTGGCAAGCACTATGCCTACACCATAATACATTATCTCAAATAACTGTCAGAGAAGCTCAGTGAAAAAGATAACATTATTTCCATTTTATAGAAGAGGAAGTGTGACTCTAAAACCTTAACTTGCTTATAGTAAGTTTGAGTCAAGATTCAGATGCAAGTCCTATCCATTCCAAAATAACATACTACCTTACTATTACATATCAGATGGTGATAAACTACTATTCTCTGACATTTTTTAAAGATCTGTTTCACTCATTCTGATAATATTAATAGCCATAATTAAAATGGAATGGCCCTTTTTTGGGATGAAGCTTTAAGCTAGTGGAAAGCATGGCAGAGTTGCGCCAGGCTAGTCAAGCCTCTATATGATGCAGTACAGACACTCTGCTGGCCTTGCCCTCCACTCTGGCACAAAAGGAACCTCATCTTGTTGTCCTTTTGTGCCCCCAGCAGCAAATACCTTACCCAAAACTTATCAAGGGGTTAATAGATGCTTATAAAGTAATGATAAAGGTATATCATTGTCATTACAGTTACAAGAATAGACAAGTCAAACATACTAGTGTTCAAATCCTAATTCCACTTATTTAATGTGTGACCCTGGCCAAGTTACACAATCTCACTGAGATTCAATGTTCTTGTCAATAACAGGGGCCATCATAATTGTTGGGATCATTACAATGAAATTAGATATTTAGACATTACAGTGCCTACTCCATAGAACATAATAAATATGCTTTTTTGTTTTGTTTTTTACATGACCTATTGCACTTTCTCATTAATAGACTAGAGATTACAATAGTTTTAATATTGAAATATATATTCCTATGGTTCATAATGAACCTATCTTATTTAGGGCATTGATTTTAGAATACAGTAGATGATTTTCTCAATGAATGTTATTTAAATAGCAAAAATAATCTTTTTTGCAAATTAGCATCCCTGTCCCACAAATCTGTTATCTGTTCAACCTTTGAATTCCATCAGTTCTCAGTTCTTCAGGCTGTGGCTGTTTTATGGAAGTCACAGCAAAACAGGGCTCTGATTTGTCAGTTAAACTCCACAGATATGAGAGTACACAGATAAAAATCTATTAGGCCAGCAGGGAACCCATTAATGTTCCAGTGGCAGTAATTAAATCCGGATGGAAAAATAACTACAAATATTTTCCCAAAACTGAACCAGATGTTTTGGCAACTGGATGAAGGCTCAAACCTGAAAATCTCCACATGCCAATGGGCAAAGACTCTTCAGAAATGAACCTTCTGTGAGCCGCAGACTGCACACTGTCTCAGCCTGCTGGCGATGTTAAATAACAGCCAAAAAAAAAAAAAAAATCCCCCTTTGTGCTAACTGCAGTCCATGCAAACACACAAAGAAACAACTGGAAGAACCGGACATTTATTAAAAACCCCTCTGATAATGACTCAAAGTGATTAACACATTTATATTCCCACGTGTGAGACCACAATCAATTCACAGTGGCGCTCCAACTTAGTCATGCCTCATATATCATCTTTCTAGGTAGCTTACACACGATACAATTTCCTAATTAATGGGCAGTAAAAATATTAATTATTGCCATTTTCATTTAGTGTTCAATTAACAAATGAAAACATAAAATGCATTTCCATGGCTGGCCGAAAGTGACCTGGGGGACCTCTGTTTATTTCTGTCTTTTAGATTGTTGCTTTTTTTCTTTCCTTTTTTTTTCCCCTATCTTGCTTCTCTTAGACAGCTACTCTGGCCTATTTCCCCTTGCAGTACATCATTGAAATATCTTTACAAAATGCTTTCCAGCGAGGCAGAGCTCACTCTCACCCTGGCATGTATATTTACCATGAAGCTGTCATGATATCCTGTCATGAAATGAGAAGAGAAGAGTTATTTGATCTGTGGAGACTTAAAATTAATAACGGTGGCACTGGTTTCCATCAGCAAGGTCAGCAGCAGTGGGTGAGAGGAACCCTGGACCAGCTGGACTTTAAATCAGTGCAGTGCGCCTTGAACTTCAAGAAGGGAGGAGTAAGAGCCGCTCCCAGCCCCCTAGCCATCTCTCCCACACAAGACCCTGGAGCACACCAGAGTGACACCAGCTACTGTCTCCTTATGCTGGCGAGTTTCATTCTGTCAAATCAATTGCTACCCTGGTATCTCTCCAATTAGCGTTAATTTATCTCCAGTGTTAAGGAGGTTAACGACACTGTTATTTTCCCTGCTACTGAGTTTTGCTGCATGTCTATGGAATAATATTCCGAGTAACCTCATCAGAGGAAGAAATCACAGAGAGGACCTGCCTGGACAATAAATAACCTTTAAAAAATAATGTGTCCTTCAGAGAGAGGAAATCAAGCCACATAATGTTAATTGTGGAGACTGTGGAAGAAAATTTTTTATGCATCGAAAGAGACAGTATAATGGTTGCACTTTCTGTAAAACACAATCTCACACAAAATCCTACAGAAAGGACTGGAGCTATAATTTCAAGCAGTTCTTACCAGTTCATATTGAAACTGTCTGAGGTAAGAGTTGCAGATATTTTCTAATTAGGCTTCATAATTCTTCTTGCTTTATTTTTCTATCAAACATTCCTTCTTAGGCCCGAGTGTCCCACGGTGATGAAGCACAGTTAGGAGATAGTTTCTTAACTCTCTCAGAACTAACAAGCCATGCATCCAAACCAAAGAATTTCCTCAAGTGGTAATCAGTCGTATGCCCCCCTGTCTCCCTTCAAATCATGATTTGTATTGTGATCTGTTGATCTGGTAATTGCCAACTTTCTAAAATTCATGTGTATAAAACTCCATGCTGTTATAAGCACAATTTAAATGGTATTTTTAAATTATCACCTAATATAACTAGAGAGACTGAAGTGTTCTGTAGCTCTGTGATTTGATGATTCCAGTGATTTGAAAAAACTGTTCTTGAAATTCTTCGGGAGATGATTAGTTCATTATTATATTTTAGAGATGGCCTTCCTTTTTCTTTATAAAATTTGACCCCTTGGCATTATATTTAATTCAATCCACAGAGAGAAAAAAAAAACATCTGTTATTCATGAACTCTTGCCAACCAACAAATTTCCAAATACTACTACAGCAAATGATTCCCGACATAAACTGCAATGAAAATGTGAATAAAATTTTAAATAAGCCCTCAGTGTCTTAATACTCTCTTGCTTGAGAAACAGTTTTGAGCTGAGTGAAGCAAGCACTAAAATGTTTTCATGCAACCCTGTGTCCTACTCCTACATAGAAGACATGTGGAACTTCCCCCACAAGTCTAAGCTACTGCTGAGGTCAAATTCAACTCCTTAAGATATGTGTTCTTTTAGAGAAAAGCAGATATCTGTTTTTTCTTATATCTATTTATTCTCTCTTGCCTTGCATTCCTTGTCCTCCTCTTTTAGAGGTGCTTTCCCAAGAAGAACCTGTAATTTGATCACCTCATGAGAGTTACAATATATAGGAGTTAGTAGAAAAATCACAAAGATGAGCTGAAATGTTATGCTGAGAAATCTGCTGAGTTTACTCACTAGCCAAGTGGTTTGCTCTTTTGTGCCACCCTTGCAGAATACTGTTCAATCATTCATACACTTTATCAAAACTATAAAGTATTTTGTGTCATAGATCTCTAGGACTACTTTTAGATAATCAAAATTATAAATATTATTTCCATGAATCCCAGTAGCCACACAGAGACACACATACGTATATGTATTAATACTTTTTCTCCTGGCCTTTTGACGAACAATTCTTTGAGTGATCTATTTCTTTATTATCTCCCCAGTATGGACAATGGTTTTGGCTGAATATGATAATTAACAGAACTTGTAACAGAAGAGGAAAGGTTTGGGCACCAATATTCATTTAGTATCTACCAGGTACTTTAGACTCATGAACTCTAATTACAACTAGAAGAGTATAGGCGTTTACCCCCATTGAACACATGAGGACATTAAAACGTAGAGAAGTGGGGCAACTATAAGGATTGCACAGTTGTTACCAGAGAAAGAAGTGACCTCAAAGCTTGTGCTCTTTGTACAGCACCTCTCTGCCTCCCAATGTTGTGCACCTTGTGTTGACACGCCCCATCCTGGGAAACAGCCAACATCTCTGAGCTAAACATTAGCCCAGACGTAAATGGCTCATCCATTTTGACATTGGTCATTAACTCCGAGCACCCTAAGGTGTCTGTTTAGGTTGTGAATCACTGTGTTTTGAAAACCATCCACATGTCCCTGGTAAAAATTAGAGATAAAGATTAACTTAATGATTCCCATTAGTACTATGGCTTATAAGGTATATTTTCCTCATTGTACTGTCACTGTAAATACGTTGTTGGTTGCAAGCACAACCATCTGAGTTAACTTAAGCTCTAGTGATTCAGAAGGCTAGTTGCTAAACAAATTGAATGGAGAGGGTAAAGAACGAGAACTGGAAAACAGGAAGCAGGCAAGGAAGGCGAGGGATGGGAATCTGGAAGGAACATCATCACCACTGCCACTGCGCAGGTTTGACACCACTGAATGCAAACTCCACAGTGTCGTCACTTCTGCTAGGCTATGTCTTCTCAGAGCAAGATCACCTTCTTGACATTCAAAGTCCTGGGTGAAGGTATTAGATTGGTGAAGCCTAGGTCACCTGTACTTGCTCGCATCTGGTCTCCAGGGGAGGGGGAGAAACTGAATAAATTCTGCAGTGAAGTTGTAACCTGGCCTCCCAATTGAGACTTGTACAGCGGAGTCTCAACAAAACCAAGAACCAAGAAGGGGATTCTTTTGCTGAATATCAAAAAAAAAAAAAAAAAAAAAAAAAAGAGGCAAGTGTCCACTATAAGTAGCTGTGTAAGACTCTTTCAAAAGTTTCTATTCATCATAAGATTTATAGATATTTAATTAATTATTTGATTGAAAACATAGGGTGATGAATTGTGCTTTCTTTAATTCCTAAGTCTCTAAATTTGCTTCTTTTTATTTGTTTTAAGTATATGAATACTTAGTTTTAGATATTTGTTTTGAATTGAAATTACAACTCAACCAATGTGATATAGGAAAGAATCTCTTGCAATTCAATTTATACCTCTTTTCATTGTTGCAACTTAAAATCATGGAAAAATATTGCTCTTGGAAAAATTAGCTGTGGAGGGAGGGCGCTGTGACCTGGCGGAGATGAAGTCAAGAATCCTGCTTTCCAGTCATTTTTCTACCACCTATTCTCTCTGGACTGTGGCTATGGGCATCTCTGCTGCAAGCCCAGACAACTCATATGTGATTTGAAGCCAATAATATCCTGGCAGGATGTCTCTGAGGGTGAAATGTGGTAGTTCCTGGCACACAGTAAGCACTCAATGACTATTAAATCTAAATGCTTATCTCTTTACAAGATTTCATCCACTAGTTATAAACTATTAACCATCACATTTTCCTCTATCACTATTTTGTGCTCAAAAGGGAAGCTCTATATCCTAAGTACTTCTAAACTGGCAGTTCTGGGTAAGGTTGCCTGTATCGGGTTCTAAAACTTAAACCGTAACTATAAACCACATTCCTCTCAAACATGTTCTCCTCCAACCTTTATACTATTGAGATTCTCTCTCTAAACAAACTCATTTTTCCTGGGGAGCTTCGTCAGTTGGGAAGTTATCATGGTCAGGGTGCCTACTATGTCAAAGCATTTGAGCAGGCTAATGTTGAAGGTGGGCACAGGAAAGTGTAAAGTGCACTTTCTGCCCTCTTGGGAGCTTACAATTCAGTTGAGGAGCAAAGTACAAAGGCAGAGCAGACGTGTCTACACCTATACCAATAGTAAGTTAATTACACTTTGGAGTGTACTACCGAAGAAGGGCTGTTTGAGCTCAAGGATAGAGTGATCATTGGGGAGAAGCACCTGCAGGGAAGAGGGAAGGGACAACAAATATGGAAAATATTTGTTCTTGAGAAGAGGATTAAAGTGAGAATATAATTCAAATGGGAAAGAAAAGAGAGAGGAGTCTATCCAAGCAATCTAGGATAAAATAAAACAGGATAGAATAAGAATATTTTAGTACGTGCTAGAGAAAACTATTTTAAATATCCAGAGCTTTCAGTGAACCAAAGAAATCCATGGATTTCCCCATATCCCACCTCTCTAGTGAATTCCCTATCTTCTTCTTCACTAAGCCACCTGCAAATGAGTATTGATGTGTCATGTGGTCCCTCAAAATTCCCCGTAACCTCTTCCATCTTGAATGTACATACTGATCCTCACCATCAAACTATGTTTTAATGAAATTACTACACTTTATGTAAACTCTCTTTCCCAGTTTCATAAAGACATGTCTCAATTGTTTAGTGTTTTAAAAAATATTTCCCTGAAAGTGGTTCTAGAATCCCTGGAGACCTTCCAGGTATAGTCCCCCTGGGGCTTTGCTAAATCTCTGAGCTTCCTCATCCACACAGAGCAGGGAGGAAGAATTCCAAAGGGAAACTTCCATTGACAATATGGAAGGTAGCTAAGGGATTATAATTTACATGCCAAGAGGGTTCTTAACAAAACACATTTTGTGAGCCTCTGTTTGAAATGTTATTTTTATGATGCCAGCTATGGTAATTGTGCTGTCCCTGAAGTATCAGAGGTAGGTGGCTAATTTTCATAGTGATTCAGTCTGTCATTGCGAGACTTAGGTGTTTACTGTCCTGATCTCATCAGACGACTGCTGATTCTTTTTCTCAGCAGCATCATAAATGTTTTTACGTCTGTCTCTTGGTGGATTTTATTTTCCACATCTTCTTTGGTCTCATAATACTTCAAGTCTGCCTTTCTCTGGTGTCTTGATTATATTCACATTGAATGGGCTTGGGCTGTCTGAGTATTAATTCTAAGTCTTTCAACATTTCAGTCATTAGCTTCTGAACTCATTTTAACACTACTCATATATTTCTACCTTTAAAAATTGGTTCTGTGAAATAATTATGCCCATACCACCCCATGAATTAATGAAATTATAAAACCTCTATTATAATGGATTTCATCAAGACTTTCGGGGCTTTTGCTACTCTAGCACAGGAACCCTTAAAAGACATAACAGACTTACTCTCATGGCCACAGAGCAGATGTATATACTGTACCTACAGCTGTCAGAGATGCTCTTGGGTGAGAATAGAACCATAGCAAGGTTTACTGACTTCACACTGGCGTTAAGGGCTCTGAGGCTGACACATGGAATTATTCACTAGCACTCTCATTTAATGAACTCCAAGGAACCTGGAGTAAAACAGCTGTATTCAGAGTTCAATTTGCCCATGGCCACCAATATACATGGTATAATGGTGAGTGAAACAAGAGCAAAATATGTGTTAGAGAGGAAAGAAAACAAAGAACTAGAAACTGGGTTGCTTTCATTTTAAATACATTTCCAAGGGATTCCTTGACCTTTTTCTTTTTTATGCTGAGTTATTTTCCTCCCAAGACAAAGATTGGCCATCTACTGCAGATGGGTGGGAGGAGAAGAGACTTTCTTGCCTTATATTATTATTTATTCATTTTTTCACTTAATCAGCAAACAAAGACTTCCTATGGTTCAATTGGATCTCCCGCAATTGAAGAAGGAAAAGACATAAGAAGAAAGATAATTGAGCTAGGGGTGATGGACAATAAGGTCTAGATTTAAATGATGTATTACATAAGAGCTGGTAAATAAAACTTTCTGTGCTAATAAAAATATTCTGCATCTATGCTGTCCAATGTGGTAACTACTAGCCATGTGTAGCTGTTGAACACTTGAACCATGGCTAGTATAATTAAGCAACTGAATTTTTAAACTTTATTTCATTTTAATTAATTTAAATTCAAATAGCCACATGTAGGTAGTGACCTACAATCTGGGAAAGCATAATATTAAATGGTTACTCTAAAAATGGTCATCTTCAATGGGCTAGAGAGTGTGAGATTAGAACCTATCTATAATAGTTTAAACTTCTGTTCAATGTGGTGATCTGGAACACACTGTTTTAATTCTCTGGAGATCAAATGAGGAGCTCTCATCTATAAAGGGAAGTTAAACTCTGCAGAAGCTCTCTTTTTTATACCTGTCCATGAAATGCAACAATCTTGATAGATCATGTCAATTCTAGCTCCAAGGTGTGTCTCAACTCAATTCAATTCTTTCCATCTCTACTTCATACAATAAAGTCCAAGCCTCATCACCTTATCCATCATCATCTCACAGTTAGTCTTGTGGCTTCTGCTCTTGCTTTTCTCCACTCAGCAGAATGTGATCTTTTTCACATGCAAGTAAAATCACTTCACCCCTTAAAACACTTTAAAATGGCCCACAAACTAACAAGGGAGGCCAGTCGGGCTCCCCTCGGGCTATATCTCATGCCATTCTCCCTGATCTCTAACCAACGATGACTTCTTTTAGTGCCTCAAATACCCTAAGCCCCAGAATTTTTGCTTGATCTATTTCCTCTGCTTGGAGTGTCCTTTCACGACTTGGGTAACTCCTCCTCCTCTCTCTCAGGTCTCAAGTGTCAACTTGTAAGATCACCTACTTATAAAATCAATCTAATCTATGTGCCTGTTTTTCTTCCAGAATATTCTGTTCTTTCTTTCACAACATCCATTATAACGTAATAGGTTCTTTCATTTAATGTATGAACTTCTCCTTTAGAATGTAAGCTCTATTAGTTGAGTATTTTTGTCTGTTTTGTTCCACATTGTACAAAATGGAAAGCACAGTACCTGGCACACACTAGATGCTCAATAAATATTTGCCAGTTGAATAAGTTTCCTTCCGTAATGTAGGACACCATTTGGCATTTGCCTCAGAACCTATTTAAAATTCCTCTGAGGATAGTTTAATATTTTATACTCTTTGCTGATTCATCCGTGTTCTAATCAAGCCTTTCTAATCTATTCTTAACTTCTTGGCAGTTCTCATGTTTGGAAAGTTGATGTAGGTTCTCTGGCATCTGAGAGGATAAAAAGGACAAAACAAAGGAATTCAAGCTGGGTCATGGTCAGACTGTGCTAAATGGTTTTATCCCTTTAAGATCATGATCCCAGCTCTAAGAGAATCACCAATCAGCTGTAAGAGTAATGGGCTATGTACCTGTTAAGTTTGTGAAATTAGTTCCCACTCACCCATCAAATTCATCTGTCTCTTGTGTACCTGACCATCCCATTCCAGGCTGGACTTCTGTCCTTGCTTTTATTGACTTCCTGAACAGTGTGATTGATTCTCTTGAATATAGACTTTGCTCTTTTATATTCCCAGTGTGACTAGTTTGAACCTAATAAAGAATACACAGACTGCTTTGACACAGCTCCAGGATCTCCCACTCATCTGCCTCTCTGTCCACCTTCCCTGACCCTCCTCACAACACACGCCTAGTGTGCAGCCTTTGCAGGCAGCCTTGACTTTTTCTGGTATGGCCAAGCCCTGCCTTTCATTGCCCAACCTCAGAAGGTGACTTAAGCATTGCCTACAAAATTCCTCCTCAATTATATAACACCTTTGGTTTCATTGGTTCACAGGAAAAAAACTATAATTCTGCTGGAAAATCTGAGTAATAACCCATCAATTAAGGGTATAAAGAAAGACACTATTATTTCCAGCAGTTAATAGTACTCCCCGGAGAGTCTTTGCCATCCGTATTTTTGGCATTCTCTGATCACTTGTAGCCTTCCACTCTAGTTCATGTCACATGGGCTCAGTGTTTCACTGTCCAGAGAGCCTCTGAGATCCTTCTCATCTTAATCTTTCTGGCTGCAGAGGCTGACTCGAAAGACTCTAGAGAAGTCCACTGCTTTATTGCTATAATTTCTCATTGTTTTTGCTATGAAGAGCAAGATCTTGCTTACAGAATGCTTCTAGAACAAATCCTCGTTTTTCTTTTTATATTCTACTACTGTAAAACCATGTTTCTATAAAAATATATCCATATGCATATTTGTTATATATTCCATGAATGCAAAAGTATCTAACCAGCATATGTATTCTATTGCCTAATGTGATTAATATGTTTTACAGTTCCCTGGACTACTGAGGCCTCTGATCTTTAGCTGATGCCACGGTGTTGAGATGTCAGATTGATCGAGTCACAGTGTATCACCATGTGACCTTGAACAACTCACTGAAGCTTCCTAAATCTCAGTTTCCTCATCTATGAGATGGGCATAAATAGTAGCAGCTGCCTTGCAGGCTGTGGGTACCAAGTAAGAGAGATACTGAAAACATATGCTAGTCTCCCTTATGTCTCGGGATAGAGACCAGATCATACTGAAGCAGACCTTCCTTATTCTAGGAAGAGTCTCCTAAATGTCTGACTTATACAAATATAGAGTGAATGGATTCTCATTGTCTGGGACAAAAGGTATAACAAAATCTTACATGACTCAGTCAAAACTGCCTTTTTTTTGAGACCTCTGATATGAAAATCTGCTCATTGTAGAGTAGCAGATAAATTTGCATAAGGAATTCAGAGTCTTTGGGAGAGCATAGTCCAAGGCCGACAGTGGCTATTCACAATGATAACTAGTCAAAGTGACTTGTTGCCATGGACAAGAAGTCACTCAGGACTTGAGTAGCACTCAGGACTCTGTGTCAGGGAAGAATGAGGGTGTCAGATCGGTATAGTGCTAAGCCTTGGGGCACAACAGCTGAGCAATGGCATATGGGCTAAGGAGAAGCAAACCTGTTTTCAAACTGTGTCACCATTGTACCCTGGGAAAGGACAGGAAGGGCTAATGTTTGCAGCAGCAGTAGGCAAGCCTTACCTTTGGATGTGCATGACCAGTCTTCAAAAGAAACACTCTGGGGCTCCAAAATACAACAACAGTAGTAGATGGTTGAAATTTTCATTCTCTCTCCTCCTTTTCCTCCTCCTCCTCCTCTTCTACTGCCTCCTACTCTCTTTGGCACTTTAAAAAATACCAAGTCCCTTTGGACTAAATAGTCCCCAGTGTTCTTGGACTATTTGGGGGCAGTAGACCCCATAAAGAAAGTACCAGATTTTATGTGTATAGTACAAATGAGAGGCAAATAATTTCAAAATATACAGAAGTGACTATATATACACCTTGAGCCAGTAGAGAAGATCATGCTATCAATAATAGTGAAAGAGTTGTAGATATGGATGAGTTTTATAAATAACAATATTCTATAAAAATTATGAGAGGGTTTTTTTTTTTTTTTCTGCTTTTGCCTGTGACCTTTACCTGAGGCCCAGTATACTCCCAAATTGTCCCAGGTTGTCTGAAGGGCTCCCAGAGATCAACTAAGATCTAGAATGAAAACGAACCTTCTGAGAAACACTTAGAAATCTCCTTAACCCTGAAATAAGAGGAAGATGTAAGGGGATGTTAGAGACACCTTTAGACTGAGTAAAGAGTACCACAAACCAAGCAGCTCTGAGTTTTCACAGAAAAAGCTGTTTCAAGGCCTTGGTAACAATTTCCCAGTTCCTATAATAGTAGGAAATAGCAGAGAACAACCCAGATACCACTGGCCCCAGGGTCCTGCACCTCACCTCTGATGTGAAGTGGCTGCTAACTCCTGCGTGGTCAGGAAACAGATTCCACTTTGAGATCTGGAGATTTCTGTTCCTCATCAAGCTTTTGGTCTTCACCTAGCTCCTTGGCTCCCTCCCTAAAAACATGCCACAGAGACCACCGTCCTCTGGCCACCTGCAGACATGACCTGTTCCTTAGGCATTTGTCCCCCAGCCCAGCATACCACCATCTCTCTCCCACATGGCAACATAACTTGCGTCTCCTTTTCACTTCGTGCTTTCATTGTTTTCTTTTTCTTGAACCACCACATGATAATTCAGCAACACTTCTCTTCTGTTTTCCATGCCTATGGTCCTCAGTCATGCCTGCTTCCAAATTCCAATTTCTAAAACCAACTGCCTTTACCCTGCTATGTGTTCTGAAATTGCCACCATGATCTTCTCTTTATAGTTTATAATAGTGCCTGGCACGTATCACATACACCACAAATATTTTTTTAATTAACAATTTTTCTCAGGGAACCCAATATCTAAAGTATTTCATTATTTTCAGCCATTTAAGAATATTGAGCCTTGCTGTGATATTCGGCATCTTCTTCAGAGGCGTTTACTGCTTTCATCCTTCTCTATTTTTAATTGTACCTGATATTTCTATTATTGTCAGTAATGATTGTTGTATATTAATTATTTGTTGATTAATTTATATGCCCCCTGCTTATTGGTTCTACCAAAGAACTTAAGATGACCTAGAAAAATAGCTAAAATACAGCAATATGGCACAACTTTAAAATAGATGAGTAAAAATGTCAGGAAAACATAAGTACAGTATAAAGGCTTTTGGAATAAAGATAATACAAAGTTTCATACCCTAAGTACCCATACAGGTGCTCTGGGTGGATCACTAATTTGGGTCTCAAGTTCCTAGCTATCAGCTCCAAAAAAAAAAGCCGAATCCGTTTAACACTTTATAGTGTTTGTAAGAGAAATACAAAGAAGTTGTTTAGAAGAAATATAATTACTTCGGATATTAAGACCAGACAGAAATGTCTCCCATGGGAACCATTGAAGTGTCCAGTGAGCCGCATGCCCATAGCAGACTTAGAGGGAGCACGCAGTTTTATAGGCCGTTTGAATCGTGCTCCCTACCAAAAGCTCCTAGCATTCTTCCCAAGGACAGTGCAGAGTAAACGTCTTGACAGGCCATGGAATGGATGATATGGTGCAGACACACAGATCTCTGGTGATCCAACTTCATCCAGAAGTGACTATAAAGACAGAAGAACAGATGCAGTACATAACTTCCAAGAAGTTTCCCTGGAGATGGCTTCTTTCAGCTGAGTCTTGATTTAAAAGTGGGTACCACTCACTAACAATGAGAAACCAGCCACGTGTCAGCCACTATACACATTATCTTGGATCCTCAGATCAACCCTGGAGGTGGAAATTATTATTTATATTATGTTGATGAGGGAGCTGGGGCTCTGAAAAGTTAAATGACCAGTACAAGGCCACCATAGCTAGAAAGTAAGGTGATAGGGATTTGAAACCCAAGGATTGGTTACAAACTTATCTCATTTTTTTTAATTATGAAAATTCTCAAACATTTAGAAAGAGATAGAGATGAATATAACAAACAACTGTATATCCACTATCCAGATTGACAAATGTTAACATTTTCCCGTGCTCTAGTCAATACACCAAGTTTCCTCCTCTTAATGCCTCTTTGGTGTCTAAAAAATGGAAATAGGCCAACAAAGATTGAAAGATTGCTTTTTCCCAACCATACCAGCAGAGAAAATTCCTGGCTGCCTTCTCTTATAACTCTCTAACTGCCTTTGCTCAAAATGGCTTGGGCTGCATTATTTAAAACACATTGTGCACTTTTTAGTTTTATTCTTGGCTTGCATACAGACACAACTGGGGACTAAAAGCTTAATGCTGCCCTGGAGAGGAAAAGGCTCAGCTGCTGGTTCATCTGCCAACTCCTGACAAGGGCAAGTGCCAGTTGCCCCACCTCCAACCCCAAAGAAAAGAATCCCTTGTAACTCAAAACACAATGTGTGATTGACCAATTTCTTTTCTTCAACTTGGCTGAACATGAATAAGATATATTGGAAAAATATCTATTTCAAAGGTGCTCCTTTCTGAGCAAGTGAACCTTTTCATGTAAGTTCAATGGTGAAATTTTAAATTTAAGAAATTAAAGTGGATTCAAGATCTCATGAGCATGGGTATGTGTTGATTTAAAATACACTCTTCATCTTCTTCCACATCCTATTTAGTATAACTCTGGGAAGACACAAAATGTAAAAGAATTTTTCTAAACCAAAGATGGCCTAAATTTCATGAATAACAATTTAGAAAGCTTTAGTTGTTTGATTCCTAAACTCATCCTTTAATTAACACTGTAATGGTTGGGCACAGTGGCTCACATTTGTACTCCCAGCACTTTGGGAGTCTGAGGCAAGAGGATTGCTTGAGGCCAGGAGTTCAAGACCAGCCTGAGTAACAGAGTGAGGCCCTGTCTTTACAAAAAATAAGAAAAATCAGCTGGGTATGGTGGCACATGCATGTAGTCCCAGCTACTCAGGAGGCTGAGGCAGGAGGATTGTTTGAGCCCAGAAGTTTAAGGCTGCAGTGAGCCACTTTAGCCTGGCTAAAGCAAGACCCTGCCTCTAAAAAAGAAAAATAAATAAATAAACATTGTAATGAGAGGCAGAGGATCTAGGGGAGAACATTGGCAGACACTGCCAAACGTATGTGTGTGTTCATTCTCTTCAAATAATTGGTATAAAACTGGACAAGACCTATTTATTTGTCAGTGCATTTAAATTTAAAAATGGTTTATCTTTAATTTTATAACTTTCATTTGGGCTGTTATGCCTGGATCATCACAAATTAAAGAACTTGAGTTAGTGGTCCTGAGTTCTAAATTTTCCAGTATTGGCATCTAGAAACTAACAAGAAATATCAACCCAAAGAAGTCAAATTTACCTGTCAATGTTCTATTCGCCCATCTGTTTCAATAAATATCTGAAGTTCTTTTGCTTTCTTCAGGTAACTCTAAAGATTTGCACTCAGTTCAATTGTTTTACAGATTTTTTTAAAGCTCTCCCACAGTTTGCTTGTATGACCTTAAATAATTTTCTTTTAGACCCTTTTTCCTTCCCTGGCAGGCAGTAAATGCTTAGATTTTACACCTAGAAATGATATACAGTGGCAGTCAGACAGAGCATGCCTGTGTCTACTGAACTAGAGACATAAAACAATTACAGTGATCTTTTAGACCAAAAATCCACTTTATTTTTTGTGATTGTGTGTTTCCTCAAAATGTCAACTTAGAATCATAAATCTTTACAATTAGGTAGTCCTCCATGATTGCATTGGTTGGTTTTCTTCATTTTTTAAGAATTGTACACTAAAGAAGGAAAGTTTAAGTGGTTTGCCCCAAACCATGTGACATGTCCATGGTAGTCAGCACTTAAAACAAGCCCTTTGACTTCCCATCACTCCACAAAGCCTGTATTGGGGATCTAAATTTCTCAGGCAATATTTCTTTCAGTTTTCTCCTTTTTTGTTTTCTTTAAACTTTTCTATTTTACCTTGTATATGAGGAAAACGCTTTGGCTCTGTTTAACTCAAACTGCAATTTTTTTTTTTTTGTAGCTGTTAAAAAAGAATAAATCTTATATCTGTTTTAGTAGTCAGCTTTATTCCTCTAGCTCTCACGGAAGCAACCACTGCCCCCTCTGTTTCTTGGACCCAGTAAAAAGATAGTCAAATGAGACCAAATATTTTTAATCTGTCCCCCCAAAATAGTACATATACATTATACAAACACACACACGCAAGCTGGGGCAACAAAATCAATTGTTGGAAAGCAATACAATAAAAGAGACAAAGACAACCTTCTGCCGAGCTCAGTAAAAGTCTTATTTCATCACCAGTTTCACAATCCTGAACTCTAGTTGATCCTGGTCTAACGTCCTCCTGTTACCATTTCTTGGTGTCCCAGCTCCAACTGGACATTGGATACGGAGCATGAGAATGTCCATTAAGGACACCGTGCCTGTAATCAAATACTAAGACAATATTATCTCAGAGTGAACAGAGGGTATCATTTTCTTGCTCTTCTTAAGTATTCATAGCTAAATGATTTATGGGCACACAAATGGATATAATGCCCCATAATATATAACAGGACTAATATTTAATGTGTTTCTTTTTTACTTTGTTTGAATAAAATCCCCCAAAATACTTTTAGCAAATGATCATTAATTATGTGCATTGTCAAATGCTCCCGGGTTCTAATAAGCAGGCCTCAGAATTTACAGTCCCCAGCTTTCAGCTAGTGCCTATAAATTCAAAGTGGGTGACGGTACTCAATAAAATAGCCCCATCACCGGCATGGAAGACTCAAATGGTTCACTTTAAGACATACCACAGTTTTTTTTTCCCAATATCTATAACACAAGCAGAAAATACACTTTCTGAATATTATTCTGAGGAAACTCTCAGATTATCAGAAGTTGTTTTGTAATGGGAGTCTATGACCCACAAGGGCTAAATTTGGCCTTAAGCCTTTGGATTTTATCAACTGCATTTTTTGGATGGATGGACTATCCGGACAGAAGTGAAAACCACAGTGGCTTCTTGGGGAATATTTATCACCAAATATATTTTCCAAAAAATGAAAAAAAAAATTTAAAGAAAAAATGTTTAAATAGAGTTGTGACTTCATAGTCAATTTACTTAATCTTCAATGTCTTTGCAAATCCATTATGCACTTGGGATGTCAGAGGGGTCTACAAATTACCAAGTTGTTTGAAGTTTGCTGCTTTCTGAAGTGGCTTTGGTCATTTATTTTCATAGAAATGTTATTTCTTCAACTTACAAGATATGTAATAGCAAGGTCTTTTGAGACAGCTGTCTGAATAGAAAATGATTATCCATGTCTCTAAAGAAAGGTGACTTGTTCATTATATGAAGTCCTCTAAGGAGCATTTAGCATTTTGAGAATACAAAAAGACCAAACTTCAATGTTCAAAGTCTGTAAGAAGTGTCCATGCAAAAGAGAGAAAAGCAGAGAAAATAAACGGAAGGATGTTCTGCTTGAAACTGAGGGAAGAGGGGGAAAATGCAATGTATTTAATCTTGAATTCTTTTTGTCTGAAACTCTCCAAAGATTTTAGATCATAAAAGTACAATGTACATTAAGTGAAATGAGTCAAGCACAGAAAGACAAATATTCCATGTTCTCACTCATATGTGGGAGCTAAAAAAGTGGATCTCATGAAGATAGAGAGTAGATTGGTGGTTACCAGAGGCTGGGAATATGGGGTGGAAGGGGATGGACCATGAAGAGTAGTTGACAATGGGTATAAATATATGGTTTGTTAGAAGAAATAAAATCTAGTGTTAGATGGATCAGTGGGGTGATTGTAGTTTACAATAATCTACTGTATATTTCAACATAACTAGAACAGAAGAATTTGGTTCTAAACAAATAATAAACAAAAGACAAATATTTAAAGTGGTGGATAACCCAAGTACACTGATTTGATCTTTACAAATTATATGAATGTGTTAACTTGTCACACATACCCCAAAACTATGAAAATACCAAAAAAAGAGCAATGTAAGAAGATATTATTGTCTTGTTATTTGAATACCAGACTTGAGATTGAAGAAATATTTGGTTATTCAGTTTATGCTAGAGTTAGTAATTGAGTATGGAAAACTAGATACTAGGGTAAGTGACAAATCACGTCAGGATATTTTTTTCATTCTAGAAAATCTGTCCTATTGAGCTGTGGTCCCCAACCCCAGGGCTGTGGACCAGTACCAGCCCATGGCCTGTTAGGGACCAAGCTGCAGAGCTCTGCTGTCCCCACCTACCCACCCCTCCACCCCCTGTCCGTGGAAAAATTCTCTTCCATGAAACTTAGCGGGGTGGGGAGGGAGGGTTGCACAGCAGGAAGTGAACAGTGGGAGAGGGAGCGAGGGAGCAAAATTTCATTTTCAGCCACTCCCCATTGCTCGCATCACCGCCTGAGTTCTGCCTCCACCCTCCATCACCACCATGTCCGTGGAAAATTGTCTTCCATGAAACCAGTGCCTGGTGCCAAGGTTGGAGACCACTGCAGAGGTTTAAAGTACTCAGCTAAGAACAGGAAAATGTATACACTATCCTGCCATTAATATATTGGAAAACTGCATAACAATACAACAAATGAACATTGCCACTAGAGATTTTTATATACTTCTAGTCAGTCTCCAACTAAAACTAACACAAAAAGCACCAATACCGTAAAAGGGGGAAACATGAAATGCAGCAAAGCAGCACATAAAAAAAAGGAGAGGGAACACTACCTGCCAAAAAGGTTAAAGAAGATGACTAGGATTAAGAGAAACGAAGTTAAGGCCCCCAAACCCAACTGCAACAATCTTCAGTCGGGGAAATTACACCCATGGGGTGAAGAACACAGGTTTCTTGATTCTCCGGCCAGCGCTCTCTCCATACATAAAGGCTAAGCCTTTGTAGAACTACATTGTACTACAGACCGCAAATAATCTTGGCCCTTATGTCAAGATTGACACATTTTGGCTAGGACCCAGCCCTCCAGCTTCTTTCCTGAATAACAGGCCTTTCCTGGGTTGGTCCAGGTATTGTTTTATACACTGGTAACAACTTCATCCTAAAAGAAGAGACTCCTATCCCCGAAACAGTGGGAGTTCATCTAACCTACAAGCTATGGTTTGTGCATAGTTGCTTCAAAGACAATAGTAAACCTCCTCCAAACGACAAAGGCCGACTCCTCCCACACCAGGAAAGCAGTTTGCTCTGGTTTCCAGGAGAGGCCAGCTTGTTTTCTACAGCAGGCAGGGCTGTATTGCCGGCTTTCCCTCATCTTCAGCTCATCTGTCTTTACCTGCTACTGCCTTTCATTTTTCTTACTGGAGACCAAAATAAGGAGTTTCCCAGTTCCTCGAAATTCCGTCTATTGTTCAGCCTTCTCTGTACCCATTCAGGACAACTGTTGGATCTTTTAAGGAACCTGCTTTTAGAGTCTTCGATTGACTTCTGTTGCTGCTAATCTGTCTGCATTATTGTTTTAACATCTTTCTTGGTTTTAAAAGGATCCTGTTAAAGTTATTTGGCACAGTAAGCCTTAAGGCAATGTCACCATTGTTTTGGTTTTTTTTAAAAAGCATTTTGTTTCTGAGCTCTTTGATGGGAGAAGTTATTTATTTGGGTTTGAGGTTGTACTTTGGGAATGGGAAAAGGGGTTACTGGGGTCAGATGTCCCCATTAGGGAAGAAATTGTAACATTAAACAAGAGCACCAGAGCAGGATTTATTATTGTCTGAGTGATTCACCCTTCAGGAAGGAAATATTTGCCTCTCCTGAGCAGAGAGATTGTTTCATAATGTTCATAATTGAAACTAAGGCATAGAAATAAGATTAAAACTAGACAATTTTGAATTTAGATATCCAAACTAGATTTTTTCTATTTATTTATTTATACATTAATGATCAAAAAGTATGTTGGAGACTGTGTTGGAGAGGGCATAAGTTACTATTGAAAAAAGTAACTAATTGTGAAAGAAAGGTGCTTTAAAATCAGGGTTTTATCTAGGTACCCATGAAGCAGAGAACTCCTTTTGGTGTTAGTTGCTCAAATAGTGATATCTGCCTGCAAAGCTTGAAAATGTTAATTTGTTTAGGAGGATAAGATCACAATGGTAATTCAACCCTTATCATGTATACCCCTAAAGTAGCAACTCATGAACAAAAGCATCCCAATATTTTGGCAAGTACTCACATCTGGCAATTTCATTAACCCACACGTTTTTCATGTGGAAATGGATCCAGATGTTTTAGGAAACTTTGTATTGGATCTGAAAGAATCTGGATCCTTTTGGCAAAGTGCTATTTCGTAGACTGATATCAGACGCTTTAGCTTCATTTACATGAAAGGGACCAGATTTTGTTGCTATGTGATTTAGACCCAAAGGAAAGGCAAAATGCTTTTGTTTGTAACGTGTGTGCTCCATTGTGATGGATCTGGAGACTGTTTCTCTGATGGCTCCTACAGACCACCCACAAAAAGAAAAGAAAAATGACCATCCTTAGACTTTAATGCAGAGCATAAACTTTTACTACAGTATTAGTTACTGTGTCCTCACAAAAATTGGCTATTCCCGTTGAACTAAACTAAAAGAAACTTAGATGGATCAGAAAGGCCCAACAAAGTGATCTATCATATATTTCCATGCCCATCTTTAGAGTAGATTCTATTTACAACAACTCCAACCAATAAAATATAGAACACTTTTAAACAGATTGTATAATCCTTATTGTTAGTCCAGTCCAGTTCTTGCAAACCCTCAATGAAAAGGAAATTGTGTTTATTTGGAGTCATTGGGCATTAGCAACTCACCTTCCTCATTCTATGGTGTCTAGGATATCAGGGGAGCAAGGGAAATAGTTATCTTGCTTACTCTCTACATTTCCTGACCTTCAGGGCTATCTGGTCCTGCAGTCCAGGATGTAGGGCGATAGCAGCTGCCACTGGGTAAATCTAATCCCATTGATAACCTAATGTCCCTGCCATTTTTGGTGGTTAAGGCTCCACATTCAAATCAGACTCTTGAACTTACCAGCTGTGCAACTTTGGGCAAATCAAGATATCATTGGGTTTCTTTATCTGGAAAACGGTGGTTATAATAATACATAATAGATTGTTTTAAGAAGTAAAGACAAATTATTTGTGTAAAGGGCTTAAAATGGCAAGTACTCAAAGATTGTTAGCTACAATTGTGTGTGTGCATATTTAAAATTACCACCACTAATTCTTTCTTTATCCCTCCCTTTTCACCCTAGTATGGTACCTCTCACTCAGACCTTCAGATCCTCGGCCATAAAGCAGAGATTCTCCATAAAACTCATTTCAGAGCACATGATGCTGTCCCAGAGCTAAGTTATGGGAACCCTGACACGGCCTTTTACTCTATCCTTTAGGGTTAACGTTTTACATTCCATATTCTACTCTAGTGTTCAGAGCAACTCTATGATATGGAAAGAATCAATATGATTATTCCTATATTACCAATGAGGCAATGGAAACTCATAAGAAGTCGATAACTTATCGAAGGCCATACCAAACAGTGATGTCTTCCATGCTGATTTCATGTCTTCAGGCCCATAGCTTCTCCCATCACCTCACAGTGCCTTGAAATCATCTCTGGAAATCACGATCCCCACATTAACTTGGAGCTCCAGCAAGAGTCAGAGGAGGAGGTCCCAGAGCGACAAGAGCGTGGGGAAGAGGCGGCCCCCACCTGCTCAGAGGAGCCCCGGCCTCACTCAGAATGTGTCTTCTTCCCTTTACCAAAAAGTAAAACACGTTCTTCCTAACTTAACCTCACCACAGCACATGCTGAAAACCCCACATTTCTTGGACTTTCCTCCTGTGGGAAATACAGCCCAATAGTAGTCATTCCCAATTTCGAGTATGCATCAGAATCACTTCATGAAGTTTGACTCAGTGGGTCAAGAACTGGGGCCAGAGGTATGCATATTTAATTAACACCTGAGTAGATATTGATGTATGTGGTCCTATTTCCCCACTTGAACAGGGGATGCTCAAGCCCTAGGACAGAGTATATTCTCTATTCTTAGTTTCTCTTGGTAGTTACCACACTCTACTTCCATTCCACTGATCCTGCACCCACTGGAGATATTTCTTCACATTAAATTTGCTGATCATGTAATATGTATAGGGAGCCAACATCTCTGTTATGTAGATCACTTTTCTGCAATATAGCAAGTCTGACAGTGTCATAAAAGAAAATTAGAGTCGTCTGACAGGATTAAACAGCCACCAGTTATTTCTTAAGGTGATGTTCAACCAGATGCATTATCTACAGGGAACACTGGATGGGTCTGAAATTACTGCTATCAGTAATGGGAAGTTTTATTTTATTATTTCATAGATATATGGCCATGATGATGTGGTACAGAAGACAGTGGCAGACTTTGTTCCTTTACAGCATTATAGAATTAGAGGAGAAATTAATTCATTTTGCACCCACAATCCTCTGTGTCTCAAATGTGTCTGGTTACCGCCTTAACCATTATACCTACCTCGGCAGAGGTGATTCTCACACGCTCTCCTCTGAGTTTCTCAAAGTGATTCATATCCTTGGAAGTCTTCTGGGCAATCTGAAGTCTAATCTACATTACAAGTCCCTGCAAGTCTGTGTGGATAGCTACTGTGAGTGTGTATATTTGTGTTTGTGTGTGTTCATGTATTATTTATGCTTTTGCATTCAAATAAGATTAAAATATAATCATAAAAATATCTGGAAAGTTTTATGAGGCCATCTCCTATGTGAAAAACAGATCGTATGTCTATATAATATGGCACATAATGATATACATATGGGTCATATACATACATACATACATATGTACGGTAGTATGCAGGTGAGGTTTAACTCACTCTTTGGGGGAAAGACACTAGTTTATAGCATTTGCCAATTTCCATGGTGTAAATACTCCCATCATGGATGATTTAAAGCTACCAGCATGACTGAACATGCACAATTGGCTTTCCTGAACCAGCAGGAGCTGGCTGTAGTGTACCACTGTGATATACTTCTCTCAATTTCTCTCTGCCAAAAGGAGGATTTTTCACAAAGAAGAGGATTTAACTAACCTCGAAGGTGTTTTAACATTTAACAGTTATGTTTTCTCTATTTACATTTATACACTATCATTAATTGGCATAGCTTGAGTAGGAAACGAGGTGGTCCACATTGCCTTTAATCCTATTGAAACTAAAAAGTATATCAAAGCAAAGATTTAAAGGCCACTACACGAATCTAGGGCTTTGAAGTTCACTGCTTCTCCCAGGGTTTCTAATCCCATGTGCTTGCAGAAATGGATTTCCAACTGGCCTATTTATCATTGCAATCACTTCTTCCCATATGATCTGCATATTTTCATGTGTGTTTTTTTTTCCCTTCAAAATGATCTCCTTTGTTTCAGACGTTAAAATAAGAAATTTTATTTGATGCCCTACCAAAAAAGAAAAGGGGGAAAAAGTTAATTGTATCTGAACTGAAGTGTAACTGTGGCCCTATTAAAGAGGTGTAGTTATGGGCTATTGATCGCAGCACACAGGAAAAGCTTGTCATGTAAAGCCAAGAGGTTAATGTAATTACAAGAATGGGCAGCAGGATCAGCTGTAGCCCAGAAGTGGCGAATAACTAAAAGCTGCTTTAGAGACACATAATGTTGTCAAAGCATAAATAATTCATCCTAGCATTCGAGAAGAAATTACTCCTCTGTTCCAGCATATTATTCAGCCATTAAAATCTTGCCTTCTAAAGACTTTTGAAGTAGTCATATTTTCAGTTCTAAGTCATTCTGAGGCATGCCACCTTCATTAAGCCTTATATTGTGTAGTTTTCAAAGTATTAGGGAGGATGTGGAATAGATCCACGATTTGTTTAATGACCACAATACAGTTCAGATAAGAGGGACGACTTGGAAAGATTTATGCTGTGTCTAGTAGCCAAGTAGGATGGAGATTAAGCAACATGGAGTAGAATTCTTAGTTCTTGAGCTGGGCCAAGTTCTAGTCACACCAGTTCCTTGCTGGCACCAAGTCCTTGCTGATACAATCCCTGAAGCATTTCCCTAGTGCCGGAAAAGTGGAAGAGGCATGAGAAGTAGCGACAAGTGCCACTACCCTTCTTGTAAGTATTCTCACGTGAACTGTTCACTAGCTCTGATAAAAATATTCTGACAATGTGGTTTGGAATGGAATTTGCTTTTCTTTCGTTGTTACTGTTATTGTTTTTCCTTCGATCTGTGCATTTAGTAACAAAGCTTTGTACATCTATGGCAAATCGATAGCTGCAGGCCCCTCAGAATCAATAACCACCTGCTATTTCTATAGTGGTCAGAACTATCATTTAGATCATGTTGTACACAGCATATAAAAGGCACTACATAAAACGAGTAATATCAGAATGAATAAACATATGAAATCATATAACCAAAAGCACCCTTAGAAGGACAAACGTAGTTTTCTATTTGATTCCAAATCTATTCTTTACCTTTTTGTGCCCTGACCAAGAGGGGGAACCAGGATCTTTGACCCTCTTTCTTTGAGGATCACCTAGTGAGAGACCCCAGCAGCTAATCTGAGAGCAGGAGGGGAGAGGTGTGGGCATATCTCCCCTGCTCCTTCTCTGCTGAGGTTTAGCTCTGGAGGTAGCTATGTTCTCTGGAGCTTCTTTTGAAAGGCTTTTCTTCCATGTTTCTTGTCTTCAGAGACATTTTATACCCCTTGTTCTAGTGAACCTATCAGATCTTAGCACCACTGCAAGTCTTTGTACACTTCAACATCCCAGGTTGGCTCTTTGTCAATAGTCCTTTTACGGAAAGTCTTCGAGGATCCTGACAGATACATACAGCTAGGCAAGGAGCAGGCAGACAACTCCTCCTTAGCATATTCTCTAGAAGAGAGTCCTTGTCATCAGTTTTTAAGTTGCTTAAACTATGCATCATGACAGTTGATAAAGCCATGATTAAAAAATACTTTAGAAAACGTCATAACAAAATAAGACTCCGAAACCTCAGTCCAACGATCAGAGAAGAGTGGTCTCTCTTTCACACTCAAGTTCATACCACCAATCAATTGGTTGTCTTCCACCCACTCCTAGGGAAGCACTGATATCAGACCAGTGAGCTCCTTGCCCATGTTGGAACTGGACTGTCCTTGCCTGAAATGCCAGGAAGCCCAGTCTCCCCATCAGAGGAAACAACTTCCTGTCCTACCTCTAGTTGAGCCTAATCAGTAGAGGTAATTCATTGTATAGGTCAATTCATTTATAGGACTCATTGTATACATTGACTATTATATATTTCAACTATTTAAATGTTTTTCTGCTTTTAAACTAAAAACTATGTCCTTCTGCATTTTTTTCTGGTTTAGGATTTGCAATGAAATGATGTAAGCTTTGTGATAAGGAAGGAATATGAGGTATTTATCCAAAATGTCTAAGATACTTCCATTCACAGAGCTAACCAGAAGGGATACAACAGCCTGTGCTGGATAATACAACACTGTGGTTCACTTCAGACTATGTGTAGCTACTCCCCACAGTACTAGCAAATATCTCTATTTAGCATCCTCACCTAGGGGGCACCCTTGATTCCATTCTTTCCTTACCTCCATGCTTAATCCATTAACCTATTGTGTCATTTTCATCTCAAAAGTATATCTCAAACCTCTCTATTTCTCTCTATCATCATCAATACCTTGTGCAACCTACAATCATCTCTCAACTGGATTAATATTAATGGAATGACATCACTGCTTCCTTTTTGCCTCCCAACAATCCCTTTGTACACAGACCAGCTAGTTTGATATTTCCACAATGCAGATCAGATGACATCCTGCCCTCCCCTCATGAAACTCACCAATGACCCCCTGGATCTACCAGGCTCCAAGGTAGACTGGCTGTGTCCTGTCCTTATCCCCATTCCTCATGATGCATGAACCTCCCTGACCTTTCTAAGCTTCCAACACATCTTTTTCCCACCTCTTGGTCTTCTTGTTCTTCCTCCTGGAACACTCTGCCCCTAGTATTTACCTGGCTGCCCCTGTCTTGCCACTCAGATCTCAACTCAAACACCAGCCCCTCTGAAAGAATCTTCCTGACCACACTCTTCAATGCTTTCCGCTCCAGCCGTGCTCTGTCACATCTTACCCGGAAGTTTTCTTCTAGCGTTTATCACTATCCAAACTCCACCATTTATTTCTTTATTTGTTACTACCTGCCTTCTCATTTAGAATGTGAACTCTATGAGATCAGAAATCTTGTCTGCACTGTTCACTCTTTTCTCTCCAGTCCTTAGAATGGCAACAGCACATAGTGGGCACTGAGACAGCCTTTGTTGAATTTGATTCACCAGTCTACTGCAAAAGAGTAGAGTGGGGCAAAGAGGCATGGCCTCGTGTTTACTGTTTTCTACTAAATACTACCAATTAGCTATATACCTGGTATTCAAGTTACTTTACCTGCTCCTAGCAGACATCGGCTCAACCTTAACCTACTCTGTTCAGTGTTGGAAAATGCTAGAACGTAAGTGATATAAAATTACTCTGATTTTCAATGAATGCTTCAGGAATGATGTTTAAAACCTTGGTTCTTAGACACAATGTTAACCTAATAGTCAAGTAAAGAATAGGGAATTCAAAAAGGCAGCACTGGAACAAAATGGAGGAGAAGTGAAGAGAACAAAAAGAGGACCTGAAATCCAAGTTCTTTGCAGGATAAGCAAATCCTCTTCCCACCAGACCACTGGGGAAGAGCTATATGATCTCTGTCCCCTCTCTTTCTGAAAACTTCAAAATCAAAGGTTATTGCATCAGATTAGAGATTTTCTGATCCTGTTTTTCTGCTCATAACAAACTTTATCACATCAGCCACAGTGGAAAGTGCGTAGAAGTATGATCTCGGAATTAGAAATCCCTGTGGCACTGTTTACTAGACCTTGGGCAAGTCGTGTAACCTCACTGAGGCTCATTGTTCTCATCTGAGAACAAGGAAGATGTTTATACTTCCTATCCATGAACAAGCCTTAGGTGAGTCAGCTGCCTGTGTGTCTGTGTAAGTGTTTCGTGACATGTCAATCGATACGCAAATCCTCACTATTGCAATCATTGCTGTCGTGAGAGAAATAGGAAGTTGACTTACAGAGTCAAGAGATAGAAACCTACTGGACGCATTACCAGGGTATGCAAAGAATATACCCTAAGTGCTGGACATCTACAGAGAAAATGGGGAAGAGAGCACACCTTTGTGGAGGGCTACACCCTGGGAGAGCTTGTTCTAGAGAGTTTTCATAGAGAAGATGAGACTTGAACAAAGGACTGAAGAAGGCGAGAGTCATCATTTAGCATACAGAAAGAGAGAAGGGTGGTGTGCCAGGGGGAACCACTGCCCAGAGGTCAGAGATGTAAGAATCAAGCGGTAACAGGTGGAGGGAAACGCCAGGCAGGCTCATCAGATAGGAGGACAAAAGCCTGGGCTGTAACAAGAGATGAGAGAAATTAACCAAGAGAGGAATAGAACAATGGGAGGGCTCAAAGCCCCAGACTGTGAGACTGCGTCCAGGTCTGGAGGCAGGTAAGGGCATGCTTGGAAAAAAATCTGGGACCACTGAAAATCCTAACACCATTCTTCTGCAGCAACAGAACAGTGCCTGGATTGTGGGGGCAAGGGCACCCCCATTGCACTTTGTCAAGTCAGGCCACATCTGGAGAACTGGGTTTTGTCTCCAGGCCACATTTTAAAAAGGACACTGACTTCAAAGCACCCAGAGGGAGGGTGATCAGAGTGGAGAGGCGAATGAAAATTATACCATGCAAGGAAGAAGTGAAGCATCTAGTTATGAGTAACCCAGGAGAGTCGTGAAATGTGATATAACTTTCTCTTCTGTTTGGGATGATCTCAGCTGACTTCAAGAGATTAAAGAAAAATTAAGAGTTAGAAGACTCTACATGATTGAGAAGTCTGAGGGGTTTCTGGGAAATCCCACTTAGCTACATGGAAGCCAATAGGCTTGGATTTAATTTTGCCCCCTCCCCCCACCCCAGCTTGAGAATCCATTACTCACTTTGCAAGTCCAAGTTATATGTTTTAAAAATGTTTTATCTGAGGAGAAAAATCTTGAAAATGTTCACATAACTAGCTACTAGCACAGGGACTAGAAATTGTCTAGTTACTTAAGTTGCCAGAAATATTGGTTAATTTTCCTCATTTGTACTCACTCAAAAGTATCTAAAACAGAGTGGCAGAAGTGGAAGGAGTTTGTCAGCAGTGAAAGCTGGTGAAGGGGTAAAGTCATAAACACCTCACAGTGTGTTGGAGCCCAGGTGTCCAAGAGATCACACCACAGTCAGGGACTAGAAAAACTCACTGAAGATGTGGCTTAGAGGGAGGATGGATGGGAAGCCAGATAGAAAGAAATTTCTCTCAAACTGTGCTCAACACAGTCCCACTGTTTCTCTTTAGATTGTATAAATCCTCCTTTTACTATTTCTGGAGGCTAAATCTACTAGATCACAGAAGGAAAAAAGAGAGAACTCCTGAACTAGAATGCTATGATAAAATAAATTTGGGGAAGTGGTAAATTCAACAAAATAATAGAGCTTTCTTTATTGCAGGATTTCTCTGCAACTTTAATGGGTTCAAGGGTTCTGTTACTCAATAACGACATTGTACAAAGCAGTTTCTTTTTTTTCCTAAACACAGAGGTGACCTTCCTCCTCACAACACCCACTCCCTCCTCCTGCAAGCATTTTAGGAGGAGCAGTGTTTGTCAAACATTACTTTACAAAAACCCTGGAGAGCTCTGCTCCAGGATTGAGTGGTCCCGGTAGGGATGATAAAAGTGCTCAACTCACCCTGTGGGGATAGAGCAAGAAACCCTAAATCAATCATCAGACACTAATTAAGCATGTTCTATTTGTCAATTGCCACGGCTGATACAGAGACTGAAACCCACTGTCACTATTCTCAGAATTTTTCAAGATACTAAAAAAAAAAAAAAAAAAAAAAAAAAAAAAAAAACATACCCCCGGTACAGTCACACACACCTGTCTATAATCCCAGATACTTGGGAGGCTGAGTTGGGAGGGTCACTTGAGCCCAGGAGTTCAAGATCAGCCTGTGCAATGGAGCAAGGCTCTGTCTCAAAAAATAACAAAAAAGAAGACATAATACTAAAAAACTAAAACTTGTCCGCATAAGAAGATAAATGTGCTAAGTGGCAAAGACATCTGACTGGTGTGGGCTGTGAGCATGTTCAGAGCCAGGAAAGCCTGAATTACCTTTGGCAGTGGGAAGGGGCTTTTCCAGGAGGGGAGTCCGGTGCCTGTTTCCGGAAAGATGAGTGAGACCAGACTGGTTTATAGGAAGGGTCAGTCCTTTTAGTAGAGACAGAAATGTGGCAAACACCAGGGTATTGGAGTGACATTGAAGAGACCAGTCTGAAGCTGAAATTTCATGAGCATTGGAGAATAATGCTGGAAAACCAAGGGGAGAGGGGTGTTGATTATAAAGAGCCTCAAACACCAGATACAGGACACGTGAGCTACGCTGTACAGGCAGGGGTAAGCTGCTCAAGTTTTTAGATCAAGAATGTGACGTGATCAGAAAGCTCCTGTTGCCATCGGCTCCATAGAAACAGACTGAAGGTGTCGACTACTCATTGGCCCCCATTTCAAGGCAGATAACTTTTTACTTCTGGGGCAAAGTATTTATTCAGTTCCAGAAGGAATTTAGGGAGAGAAGTGATGGAGGAGTTTCTGTTTTCTCTCTCCTCCTGGCAAATAAATGACCTTCTGGTGGAGAAGAGGGCTCAGTGGGCTATTTTTAGCCTCCTGCCAGTGGACCCCAGTGATAGAAGACACAGACATGTTCTGATAAAAGATTCAGCTATGCTGCTCAGCCATCTCTGCACACTGTTTAAGTAAACATTCTAAAAATAATACAATAAACTTACACAACCAGGAGAGACAAGCTGTGAATTGCAAAGTGATTTAAAGTGCTTCCTCATTCATTTTGGAGGTTTCTTTGAATTTTGGCCAAGAAAAAGCCACCATTGTATCTAAGGGAAAGAGCCTCAAAAGAAGTCTGGAGCAACCTTCTTCCTGAGCGTTTTTCCATGAACTGGAATATGACACACGGAGTCTTTCCTTGCCCACCAGGAGCTGTTCCTTAGGAAAGAGCAGAGCAGGGTGGCCAGGAGCATGTGTCACGGGCCCTCCTCACCCAGGTCATGCGTCCTGGCTCTGTCTGACCACTGGGTGACTCTGGGGTTGAGGAATGAGGATGGAAATGGAACAGAGAAGAAAAGCTCTACATCATCCCCGCCCCAGCCTCATCCTTTCTCACCTGTCCGTCACAGCTGGCCTCACCTACGGGCCCCTGCTCCCAGGTGCTCTCTGTGCCACAAAGGCATTCTCAGGTGAGGAGGTGGAGGAAAGGGACCTTCTAAGGAGCCAAAGCCTTACTCTTAGGGCTTAATCCCTCAGTTACTAGTTCAACTATATTTGCAAGAGTCACTTTAGAAACTTATGTTTTTCCTATGAATAGCCCTAAGTATCTTACATAACTTCCAGTGAAAATACCATGCATCCATATTGAAAATGTTTCTCCTTTTCAAATTATGTTCAAATTTTGAAGGTCTGGACTCCTTCCACACTTTAGCAAACCTAAGAATTCAGAGATCATTCTACGGGCAAATCTGGTCAGCAATAAAAGAAACAACAAAGAACTGGAGAAGTGGCATGGCTGAAGAAGTAAAGTATCAGACATTCCAGAATTATTTTCCAGGCTCCTCTCCTGACCTCCTAGAAAACCTCCAGTTTCCACTGAGCACTAGTTAAAAACCGCTGCTGTGTTGGCCTCCGACTAGTCCTCCTTACACACGTGGCCAGCCTCCCACCCACAGAGCGCAGCGTCCTGGCAGCACAAGTGCTCGGCGTTGTGAGTTGAATGCAGTAGAATGGAACAATAAGTAAAGACGAAGTTCATCTACAACAGAACGTGAGACAAGTGCTCAGTTGTCTTACCCCACTTTTTAAACAAAATCCCTTTCAGCTCTCCCCTTTTGAAAGAAAAGCATGAAAATCATGCACTTTGCTTTTTCCAGGTTTTCCTTACTCTAAATGATGCAATCAATCTGGCCCAGCCTTGGATGACAGCGTGGGGTGACAACATCCAATCCCATCACCAGTCCCGCCAGCTCTATATGCCAGAAGCCTGGCCCTCCCCTGAAAGCTCATTTATAGAAAAATACAATCAGGCAGTCTCCAAGGGGGCTGCCCCCTAGGGAACTTTTGTGTCATTGCCTTGAGGAGAAAGAAATTCACCTTGAGCTGCAATAAACTGACATTCCCCGCATCGAGTCACGTGCCTGATTGAATGCAGAGAAAAATAAATCCAGGCTGCCTGGCATCTATCCTCTGATGGTTGTGTCAGAGCAAGGAGGCAGGCAGGAAGAGGTTGTAGAGATACAGCACATGGCATTCATCTTCCTATGAGGATGAATCAAGAGACAAAATTCTCTGTTAGAAACAAAACTGACAAACCAGGGTAGCAAACCAGCAGCTCGTTACCATTTCAAAAACGGAGTAGGAGGTTGTGCAGGGAAGTAGGAAGCAGAGATGAGAAAGCAAGGACACGTGTACTCCCTGTAAGGGCTTGACAGGGCAAAATAAATCAGCCCCATTGAAGACACAAAGCAGCCCCAACAGGCAAGGAAGTGGGGAACTGTATTTGCTCTTCCTGAAATTTCCAAAGCATCTTTGAGGTTAGTCAACTGTGCAAGAACCCAGAGTCAGGATTGAAGAGGCTGCTGGGAAACTCTGATGAGTGCTCCACTCTGTGCCTATGCAGGCAGAACACACTGGTGCATTGAGCAAGGCCAGGGGAAGGATACTGAATCCAGGTGCTGGGGCCTCATGGTTCTCTCTGACCATGGCTGGGCCATGAGCTCGCCGGAAGGTGGATTAACAGGGCAGACGAGCTAGGAGCTGGCAAGAGTCAGCTGCCATCTGGAGGACCCAATGTGTTAGAGCAGAGAGGGCGAGTCACCAAAGGTGAGTAAGGAGGAAAGCAGGAAGTGGAGGCTAGCAAACCAGCCACCAGGCACACTGGACAGCCATGGACAGGGTGGCCATGTGGTTCATTGTCCGTACAGGGATGCTTTCTGTTAATAATCATGCCTGTACAACTGGAGTAATCTGGGACTGTCCTGGCAAACAAAGACGGAGGGTCTCTCTAGTTGTGGACAATGTCAGGAAAGAAAATGGAAGTGACATCATTTTAGCCCTTCTCTCCTTGACAGATGTCTGATCGAACCTCCCCATCCAACTCTGAAGTCTGGAAAAAGGATAAGAGATCCTGCTGCAATTGAGCAGCTTCTGAAGTCAAGGGCAGCTGCACAAAGATGGCAGCTCCTTCACAAACAGTGTGAGCCAAAGGTGCTCCTAAATGGGGACAGAGAGGGGTTACTGGATCTGACGGACTTGGGTTTGGGTCCAGACTTTGGCCGTTATTTAACCTCTTTGAGCTCCTGCTTTCTTACATCTAAAATGAGACGTAGAGATTTCTCTATGGGGTAATTGTGGGGATTCAACGAGAGAACATACACTTACAGATACTAACGCTGCTCGCCAATGTCAGGCACTCTTCCAATTCTGTGCATGGTTCACCTACAGTCACGAGTATCACTTCTTTCAAGGCAGGGTGCCTGGCACAGAGAAAATTTTCAAAATGTACTAATCATTAGCTGTAATTTTGTCTCTCCACCTACTTTTTTGGCTTATCATTTGCACCACTATGGGAAGCATGGAGGAAACAGCCATGAACCAAACACGGTCATTGTCGCTGCCCTAGAGGTCTCGTGGTCAAATTATTGCACAGATACATAAATACCAACTCTGATGCATTATGTGGAGGCAAACAATGCAGAGTGGTGTGAGAGAGGATCACAAGGTGAGTCTACCATAGACTCGGTGTTCCGGGAAGGCCTCGTAGAGGTGGCAGCTCCCATATGCGATGTCCTAACTACAAGGAGGCAGCTCTGTGAGAAGTGCGGTGAGGGATATCCAGGAAGAGGGAATTGTGCTTGCAGATATCCCAACCCAGGAAAAGACTGGGCCCATTTGAGGACCTGGGGGAGGACGAAAGACGAGGAAGGATGAGAGAAAGGGGGAGGAAAGAGGACTACCCCAAAGTGAGGCTCCAGCAACGGGTAGTGGCCACACCATGGAAGGCCTTGATAATCACTGATTCAACACATGTCTATTGCATGCCTACTATGTGCTCCTCTAGGCACATAGTAGGCACCAGATGATTGAATTTAGTGAAAAGGAAAGAAAAGCCATTGAAGAGTTTCAATCTCTGGTGAAGTATGAAGTATGACCTATTTATATTTCAAAAGTATCATTCTGACTGCTGAGTGGAAAATCAGTAGAAAAGGGAAGAAGAGGGTGTAGGAACCAAAGAGAAAACTCCTGCTGCAATTCAGGAAAGAGTGGATGGGATCTCAGACCAGGGTGATCTCGTGGAACTGGAGAGAAATGGATGGACTAAGAATGTCTTTGGAAATGGTGCAGCTGGAACTCGGTGATGCTTGGTGTGGGGAGGAAGAAAGTGGAGTATCAAAAATAATTCTACTCTGAGATTGGGATTCCTGGAAAAACAAAGATTGGGAGAGAACCAGGCCAGCAAAGATTAAAAGTACTGTTTGGATATGTAAATTTTCAGTTATTTGTCAGATAATAAAGTGACTAACTCAAGTAGGCAGATGTGTATATGAAGCTGAGGCCCAAAGAAAATGTATGGCTTAAATGTACATCACTGGGAGTAGTGGGAATATATTATATATGTTATTTAAAGATGAGGATGGGTCAGGCATGGTGGCTCATGCCTGCAATCCTAGCACTTTAGGAAGCCAAGGAGGGAGGACCACTTGAGAACATGAGTTCAAGACCAGCCTGAGCAAAAGCAAGACCCTGTCTCTATGAAAAATAGAAAAAATTAGCTGGTCATGGTGGTGCACACCTGCAGTCCCACCTACTCCAGAGGCTGAGGCAGGAGGATCATTTGAGTCCAGGAGTTTGAGGTTGCTGTGATCTATGGTGATGCCACTGTACCCTAGCCTGGGTGACAGAGTGAGACTGTCTCACAAAATAAAATAAAGATGAGGATGGATGCAATCATATGGTAACCCTATATAAAAAGAAAAGGGCAAAACGTGTTTAAAATCCTCATTTTCCCATGTCATCACTGACCCTAATAATTATTATAAAGTAAAAATAATAATACTTGATCTTTGAAAAAAAGTATCTCATTATTAGCCACTTGATTTTTTATTATCTTCTGTATAAAGCCTTTCCTCATATTTCTGTTAGGATAGTCTTTTTTAAAAAAATTATGAGTAGTCTTTATATTTTGTGATATTAAACCTTTTCCTGATTATATTACAAATAGTTCTATTTGTCACTTATCTTTTGTAAAATTCTTTATAAGATAGCATTTGTCAGTTTCCTTTTTTGAGTAGTATATTTTTTTGTAGAGAAATTTAGACTTTTCCTTTATGATTTTGCCTTTGGTACAATGTTTAGAAAGTCCTTGCCCACTACTAAGGCTTTAGAACAAAAATCTACAATCTCTACTGTATATTTCATGAAAAAAATACAAACTATTATTATAGGATAATTCCCTTTTGGGAAAGCTGTTTCTATGTTAACAACTATATTTTTTAGTCTATTGCTGTTTCTGTAATAAAAGAGTAAACATTTTATTCATGTGTATTTTATCTCTCAATTAACTTTTAAGTTTATGTATTCCCTTCATATGTTGCCTAATCAAATTAATTAATTAATTAAATTGTATAGCATTAATAAGTGAGCATTTATGATTTTCACAATGTGTACTACTACTAATAATGGCTCACATTTATTTAGCACATACTGTGCACCAAAATGTGTCCCATGTGTACATCAATTTGAAAGGATAGAGTCCTGGCAGAAGATATTTCAACAACCGCATAATGGAGTTATCACTGCCCTTCATCTAATTGGCAAGTCAGAAATTTGGCTGGTGACTTCCTTTTGTAAAACTGTTCCAGCTCTTTTCCCAGAGGCTATTAGGCTGGGAGCTTTCCTTTCTTTCCTAGCCAGGGGCAGACATTTGAAACACTCCAGTATTGACTTTGACAGCCTCCTACCTGCCTTTTTCTCCACTCCCCAAGCCTCTAGGTACCCAGAACCAGTGAATTGCCATCAGCCTCAGATTCTATTACCCATGTGGACCTTCCTTACCTTCCCCATCCAGAGTTCTCATCAACAAATCCCCTCTCTACCAGCAATGAGAAGTCATATTTCCTTTGGAAGGCTGGTCTTACCTAGAAATTATGGGGAAGGCAGTCTGATTCAATCAATTTATTCTGAAGTATTAATAGCTAACAGTCTTTTGACCTTGCCTTGAAAATAACATTAAGATGTCAAAGAGGAGGTAACTCTGTTCCCAAATGGCTCTCATTGGTGGAATGTTAATTAGTATGGCCACCTGAAGTGAAAAGCACCCAAGCAGACATCTTTGGACAGTCCTGCTCCGGCTCATAGTCTACGTGGAGGTGGGGGCAGGAGGACAGGTGTGTGTAGGACAAGGGGATGGGAGAAGGTTGCTTCCTTTTAGGATCCTCTTGGTTTTCAGTTTCATCCTTTTCTATACTTCAAAACCCATAGATCCTCTAAAGCAGTGGTCCCTGACCTTTTTGGCACCAGGGACTGGTTTTGTGGAAGACATTTTTTCCACTGACCAGGGGGATGGGAAGATGGTTTGGGATGATTCAAGTGCGTTACATTTCTTGTGCAGTCAAACCTCTCTGCTAATTATAATCTGTATTTGCAACCACCTCCCAAGCACTGGCATCACTATCTCGGCTCCACTTCAGATCATCAGGCATCAGATCCTCATAAGGGGCATGCAGCGCAGATCCCTTACATGCACAGTTTCCACTAGGGTTCACACTCCTATGACAATCTAATGCCTATGCTGATCTGACAGGAGGCAGAGCTCAGGGTGTGATGGGAGTGATGCGGAGCAGCTGTAAATACAGATGGAGCTTTGCTCATTCACCTGCTGCTCCTCTCCTGCTGTGCGGCCCAGTTCCTAATGGGCCATGGACCAGTACCAGTCTGCAGCCCAGTGGTTGGGAACCACAGCTCTAAAGTCTCTGCATTTCATTTTGTCTTGTTTTGTTTTGAGACCATTTCCTCCACATCGGTGGCAGTAAGTTTCTGGCAGTAGAAGGGAATTAGTAAGGGAAGTGGGGTTCTTGTGTCTGGAAGTACCTCCCCACTGCAAAGGTCAAGATGATGTACAGTGCAAGGCAGCCCCAAACCCTTTCACCCATTTCTACTCTACATCCAACCTCACATTTCCTGTCTCCAAAGAGTCTCACCAGATCCTAAGTTGGCCAGGCCTTGAGAAAACTAAGAAACCGCACTGTATTGGTCCAACAAAATAGACACACAGGGCTTACATTTTTCTCTTCCATTAGCATTCAAGTATTTTAATGAATACCAGATTTTACTATTGGTTCCTAGGGGAGGATATTTGAGTTTTCTGTGGCTCTTCTTATTTTTAATATTTAAAAATCTTTTCCCTCAATGAGGCATAACCATAATTGCATCTGTAAGAAGTAAGCTGTGTTTGGTTACTGGAATTGTTTTATAAATGTGGTGACAATAATTAACTTCATGATTCTTTTTGTAAGGTGCTTTTTAAATTTTTAAAAATGTATTTATCAAGACCTGAAGGTCTGTAGGCCAACCTGGATCCCATAGTGTGGGAATACCGACCCACAAGGACTTATAAGAAGGCACTGACGCAGGTAATATCTGGAGAAAAACTCATGTGCAATACAAAGGGTATTCAAATTGTTCCATCTAACCACAAAGAAGAGCAAATCATTCTCAAAGTATAAAGTGGTTTAAGACAGGGAATTGAGAACTAAATTTGAAGCTGACATCTTGACAGCCTCATGACCTAGTTTCAGACACAGAGCTATACAAGAGTGACAAATGAGGAAAAAGAAGGAGAGGTAGACTGAAATAACCAGAGAAAAAGAAGAAAAACAGAAAGAGGGTGATGTGGTGGAGTGAGGAAAAGACAAGACATCAGAAAACAATTTAGGATGAAATACTGTAACAGGGAGAATGACTGCCTTAAAGTTGCTCTTTGGTAGGTGATCAGAACATGGAATAAATATTATAAATTTGAATATTATTATATTTATAAACATAATTTTATATTTTCCAATGCAAGAGTAACCAATGCTCAGTCTAATAACACAAAAATCCAGTAAAAACTGAGGAAAGGGAGATAAGTTTTACATTAATTTTTTTCAACTGTGGAGATAGCTACCACCAGGCACCACAATATCTGAAAATTTAATTCCTGTGTTTCTGTATGGGCAGCCATCACATTGGAGAGGATAAACTTCCCAGGACCCAGATCTGGAGTTTGCAGTCAGTGGATCATCTTAAACCTATGCCTTTCTTTTTGACAAAAAGATAATCTCAAATTTCCCTTTTTAATCTCAGTGCCTCTTGGTTTAAGAAACAACAGTTTTTCCCAGAAAAACTGAGGAAAGAGAAAGCAGACTATGGCATTACCTGGGGTCAGTGGCCAATCTGTATTTCAGCTTTTAGCCCAACCCAGACCCCACTACTTTTAATAAAAAGTGGTTCAGCAGAAAAGTACTGCTTGCAGTTTTATTTGTTATTATAGGCAATCTTTCTGTGGGAGGAATGAGCTTCTTACACAGTATCTATATTCAGATTTCATTAGTTGGATGAAATCTGAAGAGTATACTCTTAGGTGAGTGTTTTTAAACCATTTAGGTGTTTGTTGATATAGATCTGTTATTGGGCTTCAATGTAAGATACTGTTCTTGGAGTAAATGTTGCTAGAAGGAATGCTCCCAGATGGTCATTCTAAACTCAGAAGAGAATCAGTATGGACATAGTTTTATAGCCAACTAAAGGATTGGTTGAAAAGATTTAGTTCCATGCTATAAAATTCACCATATGCAGTTTTCTAGCAATCATGCATATGTATGGAAAATTGCTAATAATATATAGTCATCCCTCAATATCCTCAAGGACACACCATGGATACTGAAATCCACAGATGCTCAAGTCCCCTATATAAAATAGTATGGTATTTGTATATAAGCTACGCACAGCCACTTGTATACTTTAAATCATCTCTAGATCAGTTATAATACCTAAAAAATGTCAATATTGTGTAGTTGTTACACTGTATTGCTTTTGCATTTGTATTTTTTATAGTTGTATTATAATTTTTTTTAATATTTTGATCCTCAGTTGGTGGAATCCGCAGATGGGAAGTGCCTACTTTATAAATAGATCTGCTGTGTGATCTTTCTGTTTAGTGCCACCCTTTCTAATAAACGGGTTCCCAGGTACAACCCTGGTTTGCTGGGGAATAAGGCAGGGATTGGTATTTCTAGAACTCCCTGATGATTTTATTATAGATGGTCTGGGGCCACATTTTTGAAGTAGCCCTCAGCTTTGATAATTACAAAGTTCAAAAGTGAACTCCTAGAGTTTTTCTGCCTTTACTACCTAGAGTTCAACAACATCATTTTTGCTTCACTCCTGATTGGATAGAGAGGATATGGGACTCAAACATGGTGGTCAAAGGCCTTGATAACAGCTCCTTCCAGAAAAATCCATTGACGTTTAAGGCTTAGATTTTGATGACAGCAGAATTGGTTAGATTCCTCCTCCCAAGAATCTGATTGCTTCTGATTTACACAGGTGCAAAGGAGTCCTCCTGGGGAGAAACAAGACTGCATGCTGTTTCCATTACAGATTCAAATATGCATTACTGATTTTTTTGGAAGAACCCTGACTGAGGCCAGATTATAGGAAAGGCATGATTGGCCGTAGGAGTGACCTTGACCCAAGAGCGGGCACCTGTACATTAGCCAGGTACGACAACATCAAGGCCTAAGGATCACAGGAAAGGAGAAAAGAAATGCCCTGGGTACAGTGTGCTGCTAGTCCTGGAACCCAGCCTGGCACAGCCATTCTGGCAGCGTGCACATCATGGGATGGGAGAGGATGCATCAACAGGCACTTCCCTTTAAACAGCAGGGCTGAATCTCCCAAACATCGAGCATAGCAACAGCAGCAAGATGGCAGGAGGTAGGTCCTGCCTCAATGGGGCAAGTTCACAGCACAATCTAGATTTGAGCTACAGGAAGTTGGCACTGGGTATTGCAGCTTAGTGGGGACTCTACAACCTGGGAAACCTTAGACATGTTAGGAGAGTGGGAGAGTTAAACATACTGTATCTCCTGACATCAATCAGGGAGGTTTTAAAGTCAATGCAATTGGATATTAAAGTCAATATAACCCATTCATACACCCAGATAGAGAAAGATAAGTGAACTGGTTCCATTTGCATTGTTTTTTTCCTGTTGGCTATTACCCAAATCCATGCAACAACGGAAATGCTGAAGACTTAACTCCCCTGAGAGACTACCTTTAAATACTCAAAATTCCTTTTGTTAATAATCTCCAATTTATGCCTCAGAGATGGAAGGGTTGTTTCTCTTAAAGAAATAAAAGGATTTAGGCTGAAAAAAATACATATACATCTTCCAGTTTAAGTGTTACCTAGCATACTCTCTCATTACTCAAATGACCATTCTTGTGTCTTGGTTTTTCCCATCACTTAGCAAGGCTGGGCACAGCGAGACCTTTGATGTTTAACAGCTTTGTGAATATTACATGTGTATTTCATGGTGGAGGCCCAGTCCTAGACATTCCACATTCAGGCTTTGATAAGCAGAATCTCAATGGATTTTGTCCAATGCTTAATTTCAAATTCCATTTAACATCCTTTCAAGGTGTTTTCAAAGTGAGTGAACTGAGATTTTATTTAAATATAACTTGAGCTTTTAAAATGTTTAAGATAAAATTTGGCATAACAAAAATGAAGCAGTGGTTGAGATCACTGTCTTGGCCATGGGTTGGCACACTTTTCTGTAAAAAGTCAGATAGTGAATATCATTGACTTTGTGGGCCAGTCTCTGTCATGACTTCTCTACTCCGCCATGGTACCATGAAAACACTTGCAAATAAAACATAAAAAAATGGATATGGCCAAGTTCCAATAAAACTTTATCTACAAAAACAGGCAGATGGCCCGCAAGTTTTAGTTCATTTATTCCTGTTCTAGGCCCTTATATTCTGCCACAGATATCTTTGTTTTGCTTTGTTGTGTTGTGTTTTTAACAATGGTAGCTGCTTTGAAATGATAGGTGATCCATGAGTCGAGAAGGTGCAGCCATTAGAATTGTGAAATGCCTCTCTCTGTGCAAAAGCATCAGATTGCTAAACAAACCAAAAAAAATTAAATTACTTAGTAAACAAATATTCTCCCATGTAAAAAAAAGAAAAATCACAAAGGGAAAATATGTGCTAATATAAACTCTTGGTATTAGATATTTAAAATAAAGATCTGGTAAATGTGTAGCCTAATTATAAAACCACACACATACATACAGTGAAAAGGATGATTCTGTACAGAAACAATAAAGGCATTACCTTATTATCTGAACTGATGAATATTTGAAATGCATAGGTACATAAAGTCACATCTCCCCATGTAAGCAACAAAGCTGTGTCTCTTGATTGCTGATTAAGCCCATAAATTTGGGGGAATGATAGGCATAAACAACTAAAGCCAAAGAGAGAAACAAAACAAAACAAAGAATGAAACTTGCGTTGCCTTACTTTGCTGTGGTCTCTATCCATGATAACCACCCTCCAAGCCATACAAGTTGGAGAGAAAAACTTGCCTATTAAAGAGGCCGACAGTTTTGCATTAGCAAATGTCATTTCCAAAGATAACATGTCCATTTAAACTTTAAACTTTCCACAAGAAATATTTTTTATAGGCTCGCATTTTAGTAAAGGCTTTTTGTCAAGCAATAAATATGCAAGGAAAAAATGTGGTTTTGTAGTTTCTATCATAATATAAACAAATTCCTGATCTAATTCTCCATTTTGCATGTCAGGAAACTAGTTTTATTCAACTTGAAAAATCAAATGACAAATTCCAAACATCTTACCTGGTAGGTTTTCAGTGGTTTCTGCAATTTCTTTGTGCAACTAGAAAGAAATCCTTTAAGGCACTGTTTGTTTTTTTTTTTAATTGTATGTAAATTTTAAAGAAAGAGTAATTTGTGCTAGATATCTTTTCTGTCCATGCCTTTTATCTCTTTTTTAAGGTTTAATATTTTTAAATTTACAGTAAAATTAATTTTTGATGTAAAACTTTATAACTTTAACATGTGTATAGATTCATGGAAATGCTATAAGAATCAGGGTAGAGAACAGTTCTATCCCCCAAATTCCTCACACTGTTCCTTTATATCCTCCTTCCTCCACCTCTACCCACACCCCACCCCACAACCTCTGATCTGTTCTCTGTCACTACAGTTTTGTCTTTTGAGACTTTTATTTAACTAGAAGCATCCACTACACAATCCCTGGAAACTGCCCTCTCTCAATCAGCATAACACCTTTGAGATCCAGCCAAGCTGTTCCATGTACCAACAGTTATTACTTTTTATTGCTCAGTAGTTTTCCATTATATTGATGTACCCTGCTTTGTTTGAAACATAAGTTTTAACTTCACTTGGGTAAATTCCTGAAAATGGGATAGTGAGTTATATGGTAAGTGCATATTTAACTTTATAATAAAATCCGCAAAACAGTTTTCCAGAGTGGCGGGGCCACTTCACATTCCCAACAGCAGTGTGTGACAGTGTCAGTCGCTCCACACCCTTACTAGCATCTGGTGTTGACAGGTTTTGTAAGTCATTCTAATTGGTGTGTAGTGGCATCTCATTATTATCTTTAAAAAACAAACGAACATTTATTTTTCATCTTTTCTCTATGTCTCTGTTTTATACTTTTTCTAAAAATTTAATCTTGTAACTCCCTACTCTGTCTTAAGTGCTAGAATCTGTGCCTTGAGGAAGATTACACTCGCTCCTTCAACATCTTTCATTTTCCCTCATTTTTGGGGGGCCCAAGCTAATTGTAGATATGACTCACGATTCAGAAGGAATACACTGATTTGGCTAGGTCATGCTGGGGAGTAAGTTGCTACCAGAGAGTGAATCACCCACTTCAGAGCAACACCCCTCTCTGCTGGGGATTGGCCATGTTGACTCAGGTGTGCGTGTGGTGTTTTTGAAGGAGCAGAACTGGATTGTCCTGGCAAGGTAATGCATTTACAAATTATAGTACAAACTTAGGCTGGCTGTCTAAAGAGATTTATAACAAATACAGTGTATCTCAATATATGTTGACAGTGTACATTGCAATGGGGTTACACAAGTAGTTAAACTTGAAAGTCAAATTTGCATTTGCATATCTAATTCTCAGGCTGAACCTTCTGTGGGCTAATTAACAATGGTAATGAAAAGCGGGTATAATTTGGGATTTCAACGCAAGAATTCATTCTGAAAATTGCCAAAGCAGAGAGGGTGGAGAGGAGAAGAGTGAGGAGAGAGAAGGTGCTGAGGGACCAGCCAATAAATATCTAAATCTTACTCTAGATCCAGTTCTTTGTGGGCCTCAAGGTAGCCCACAAATGGACACGGGAGTAATGAGGAAGAGGTGAGCTTTGCAGAAGGGTGGAGGTGAGAATAGGAAAATTGATGGTATGAGAACATGCACGGGTGTTGTAAAGAAAGTGTTTGCGTTTTATCCATTGAAGGTTTTCAGGATTATAAGTAATATAAAATTTAAAAATTTTTTTTAAGAGGAACAATTTGATAACATTGGGGATACCCTGGAGAGGGTAAAACAGAAAAAGGGAACAGGTTTGGAGGTTCTTGAAATAACCTTGGTCTCAAATCTTTACACAACTTTGTGTCCCACCTCCAGTCAGTCCCAAACTCCTCTCTGTGATAGTCACATCCTTCCTACTTCAATTAGCACTTTAATGCTTCAATCCTGGGTTATTAATAGTTCCAAATGTGCTAAATTATTCTCTCTTGAAGATGGTTTGAAATAATTATCTTATGTAGACCCCATGCATACAGTTAAGCATTTAGATAGTGAAGGGCAATGGCTTAAAAAGTTTTTCTCTATAATAGTTTCAGTGTAAACTTTGGATCCTGCATTATTATTTCCCATGAAAAGAGAGATTCAAGTTTGTTATGATGTGAGTCAGTGAAACCCCTCAACCACTGCTCACTGCTAGGCAGCTGGTTTCCACAATACGTCCCAGCAGGCCCCCCAAAACCCATGGTACAGACTAAGTACCTCTCTCAGGGCTACTTTTTCTTGATGAATTTGAAAAGAGGGAGCTGAAAGAATCTAAACATTCCCAGGGTCAGGACCCTAGGAAGTGCAGAAACAAAGTCCATGAAAATGACTAGACTCGAAATTCCTGAATTTAGCACAGGGCCTTATATTAAATACATAATAGTTACATTAAATACATAATAGTTACTTAAGCTCTCCTAACTAACTTGAATTGGATCTCACCATCTTATTTGATGTAACATTTTTTCCTATTCTATTTTCTTCCTTGCTATAAAAACAAGTGAAAATGAGCAGTTAGAGGAAAAAGGGTTTTGCAAGAGAAAAGCACTAACAAATCAGATGTAGAAATTTAAAATAGCTAGAAAATGCTTGGCTTGTGGAGACGCAATTGTCACAGAGCCATAAGATGATACCTTGTGTGGTATGTGTGCAAATCCCTGTGGGTGGTAAGTTTGTTGATAGTAACACATAATCAAACCTACCTTTATTTAGAGTTCAGAGGAAAATTTTCCAACAAAAAGTCATCTGATTGGCTGCCAAGGTCAATTTTTCATTCACCCTTATTTTCTACCTTTTAGTAGCTAGAAACAATACAAAAAGGAGAAACATTTGGGGACAAATCTTTGAACTCCCTTATTTTCATTAGACCTTGCCTAATTACATGTACTGGGTCAACAATTTAATAATAAAAAAGACTCCAAATGCCAGGTAATGTTAATGCTCCTTTTTAATTATCACTTGGCAGTACCAATCCCTCCATCAATCAATAATTCAATCATTCTACACTTTCTGAATGAATCTCCACATGTAACTGAATAAAAGCCAACAAACCAAAATCAGTATATTAGTATCTCATAAGAAATTTGTCAGCACGGTCTTTTTAAAATATCAGAATGTAAAACTAACCTCATCATTTGGGGGGTAGAATGCAGGCTTCATTTTTTAAAAAAATAAAATGGTGTAAGATGAGTGAGACAGATACTACAGTAAGGAGTACATTACACACATCCGCAGTTCTTCTATCTAAAGTGGATATCACATGCAGTGGTTCCATACAAGATAACCTAACCAGTACCAGATTGACCTGACCAATCCACATTGGTAATGATATCTAGTTTTTCTACTCATTAGGGAGTCTGCTTTTAATTGACCACATTTTTAAGAGCTTCTACAAGACCAATTCTATCATCTTTAATGTTCTGGCTACAAGATTGGGTAGGGGGAGGAGTCCCTTTTTGAAAAAATTACAGCATTTCTTATTATGTTTCCATTGTCAGAAACTGAGTTTGAAATTTCAGAAGGGTTGCAAAGAATTATATCAGCCCCATGCATTTCCCCTTTCCATTTATCCCATTTGTCTCATATAATCATATATCTGCATATAATTCATCAACAAGATTATAAGATGGAACCCTAGAGATGCCAGGATAAACATACTTTCAAAAATATTTGTGGTCTTTGTGTCAGAGGCTATGTGTATAGAGATTTACCATTTTCCTTTGTGCCAAGTTTTAGTGTATCTGGATTACTGGATTCTAAAAAAAGAATTAAAGTCAGACAGATTTTGAGTCTGCTAGTCAATTGATACACAACCTGAGGCAGGACACATCCTTGATCACAGTTTCTACTGCTATGAATCCTGAGACAAAAACAAGATAACTCTATCAGGTAATTTTCAACACACCTTTCACCATGAGCAGTCTAACCCCCCAAATAAATTGACTTTTGTCGCCACCAATCACCCATCGTAATTTACATGTTTAGCAAACAAGTCCGGACAGTTTCAGGGCTCCATTCTCTGCTTGTACTCCAGCTCCTGATATCTCTGCATAATTTCCGGGCATGATTTCTCAACCATAAGATGGCTCCCTAAACAAAATCTCTCGCTTAGCTCTTTGAGGTTGTCCAATTCATCCTTTTACTTCCCCTCGGCCTCCATTTCATAACGTCAAAAATAGCCAGGTGGCCTACTGGAATTTACTCCGGGTTAATTAGCCACTGTTTATTTGTAAGTTCAGTCCTCTCTACTACTGACATCTGCTTCTTGTAATCAATGTTTCACCATCTATCACTGTTCATTGTTACCTCTGTTGAGGGTGTTTGGTCACCGGGGCAAGGTTTCAGCCAAACTTTAGGTCAGTTTTCTTCATGTTGGCATGCCGAACAAATACTTGTTGAATAATGACTGCATTTGGCTACGGAGAAAGAAACTATTCATGTATAGCCCATGGTCTCTATTAAATTTAATGTAAATTTACCTTGTTTATGTTATTAACCACCATTGCATTGACATAATAGTTGTAAAGAAAGATCATGTAGCATTTTTAGAGTTCTTTTACTATCAGCTGCAATGAAGGATTGCTAATAATTGGTCCCAACTTTTACTTTCTCGTCTCCAACTGACCTTTGTAAACCTGAGAGGAAATTGTGAAATAGACTCTTTAAAAATTCCTTTCCTGGTAGAACACCTCCCTGCCACTCCCAAAAGAGTTCTTGAGTGGCCGGTAGGGAGGGTGGACAGCAAGGTTGCTGCTGCACACTGGAGGGGAAGCGTCTGTCCAGTGTCCCAAGGACAGGGTGGTTAAGTGTCCTCCAAGAGGCACAGGGGAGGATGGTTCCCATGAAACTTCAGCCTTGCCCATCCTAAATGTGGTTCAAGGTGCCAATCCAAAAGAATTGCTTTCTCTACTCTCACGAAACATGAGGCTAGACTTCTCTCAAAAGGAGGGAGGGAGAGAGAGAATAAATACTCTGTATATTTCTAACATTACAATTTTTTTCAATTGATGGCTGAATATCTCTCCCCCACCCGCTGTCCCTAGAATTATAAAAACATTTTGCCAAAAGTTGAAGGACTTCCTATTTGCTCTGTGTCTTGAGTTATTAGAAAGAAGTTTTAACTCCAAAGAATCAGGTCTGAACTAGGAGCCAATAGTGATTTTACACTTCCTCCCAGAAGAGACTCAGCTGCAGCCCAGGAATTCAAACACAAGTGGAAGCAGGAACTCGGCCTGTCTCAGTACCAATAAACTTGTCCTAATAATGAAAGACAAGACTTGTTTGCCAGACCTATAAGGCAAACATATCTGTTTTGTGTACGGCAGAAAACTGGTCCATGGACAGTGTCACTGAATGAAGGCAGAAGTCTTTCGTGCTGGAAAGAAAGGCCTAATGAGAACCTAGGGTTGCCTGATTTTACCAAATGCTCTCCGATGCATACCTTCAAAAGATTAACTGTTTTCTATCTGCCAGTGATTGTCCATTTTTAGCTGGTCCTGAAACCTATTTAAGCTTTGCCAATCACATTTCTGGGGCTTGATACCAAATCAAGACAAGCTGATTGACGCTGATTTGGGTTTTACACAAACAAAGCGGGAAGACTGCATAATTTTCCATATGATTTTTTACAGAAAAACATCTGACCCTGGATAAGTTCATTTATAAGTGAAATTCTGAGGTTTATTTATTTATGTTTGTCAGTTCCTTAAAAAGAAAAAGAGAGGGAGAGGTTGATTGCCCTTGCAGCATGAAGTTTCATAAAACTGCTCTACAATGGAGTAAAATGAGTTAGAAAAAAATAAAATTAAAATGTTTATGTCCCTATACTCTCTTGGTAAGTTTAGTTGGCGGGTATAGGAGGAAAATAATTTAATTAGGAAAAGGAACCAGGAAATTGCATTAATTTAGTGACTTAAGTATGAAAATTAAGGAGAAAAAACCAAATGTACATCAGCCAGATGCATTTTTCTATTCATAAAATGTACCATTTTCTTATTTTCCCTTTTGGGATAGGGAGAGTTTATAGGAGCTAAGCAGGAAAGTCTGATCTTGTTAGAAGCAAAAGCCTAAGCTATATAGCCATGTTAAGTTTATTCTGTTTGTCCTCTTGCCTAAGACATTCTCTTTAAAATTCAACTCTTCTGTATTTCATCTCTCTTATTAGAGGCATGAGAAGCAGACACCTGATCTCTGAGCTTAAGATTGTGATCATTCTAGAAGGTACTAGAAAAAAAAAAGATCATGATCCTTTGTGTGCCCCAGCTTGTGAAAGAAAGTGCTCCAGTTGGCTGGCACAGCAGCGTGTAATGGTTAAAGCATAGTCCTTAAGAGCAAAAAACCTAATTTAAATTCTAGCTCAGGCATTACTCTCTGGTTGAATGCAAGGAAATGTTTTCAGCTGCAAAATGGGAGTAATAATTCTCATCTCAGAAGGCCATTGGGAAGACTAAATGAAGCTCAATTTGGTCACCTGTGAGCTGTTACATGGTACCTGCTACGTGGACCATGTCTAGGCTCTGAGTTCAGCAAGAAGGATGAGGCATGTGTTGTTTTATGTTATTTTAGATAGAAGCAAATCAGAGATTCTACTTTAATCCTCTTTTCCATAATACTAACTACATATATCTATAGATCTACTGCTCCTTTTCCAGCTATTGTTTAGAAACAAATAGAGAGAGTTTGTTCCCTTAGTCATGAAAAAAATAAGAACTGTCATTGCAGGTGCCTGGGAGAAGCAATGGGAATATAGTGAATATAGGATAGTACTGGCTGCAAGAGGAGGAATCAAAACAAGAATAGTTTAAGGGTTTTTTTTTTTTTGGTTTTTGTCCTACCTTAAAATAGTTAAAAATAAATACCAGAGGCAGATTTCTCACTTCTCAGACTGTCCTAAATCAATATTTACTTCCAGTCCTAATTTTATATTATTTTCCTGAAGGAGGGCCCTCAAAACTGAATACGCTTCAAACTATTTATACAACACCAGGATCCACTCCTGAAAATGTCATCTCTAATTAAGTTTCCTCATCTTATTTCTGCTCCTCTTCCATACTGAAGTTTTGGTTCCAATTTTGAATGTGGAATCTGGAAGCTGATGTGCAAGACAAACAAAACAAAAGTGATTGATTAATTGGCAAAACCCTCGTACTACAAAAACACTGAGCGCTGAAATATGTGCACACAGTGGTATAACGATAAATCACATTTGGGCATTTCTTGCTCAATTATAAATTACTATTTTGAAACATTCTAATTGACAAATAGCATATACACAAACCTTAAGTGAACAACTGAATGGATTATTACAAATTAACTGAAGTTACACCCTTGCAACTACCATCCATATCTAAATATGGAACATTACCAACTCCCCAGAAAGCCCCCTTTTGCCCTATTCATGTACCTTCTCCAATTTTTTTGTGAAAAACTTCAATCCCTCAAAATAGTGGAAATAGCACCATAAATACCTGCACACCTTTCAGTCAAATTCATCAATGGTTAACATTTGGCCCATAAGCATCATAACACCTTACTCCTAAAAAATCCCACATATTTCTGAAGAGCAGGATATTCTCCTATACAACCAGTATTCTATGTAACCATCATCACAGTAAATTAGATGTTATTCAGTGTCATTGTCTAACATCAAGTTCAAATTCAAATTTCTCCAACTGTCCCCAAATTTCCTTTATAGTTTTCTCCACATCCAGGACTCGATCAGTGTTTCTGCATTATTTCTAGTTATTATGTCTCTTTAATCCTCTTTACTACGAAGCCATCTCACCACCATTTTCATCTACAAGACATTGAAAACACAAATTGTCTTACAGAATGTCCCAGTGCTGGGTTTTGAAAGTGGGTCTTCTGATTGTTTTTGTTTGTTATTGTTTGTTAGTTTCTATACCTGAAGGTGGCTACCTCAAATGTCATAGGCAAGACCCGCTACCTAATTTGAGGGAGCTGTGCAAAATGAAAATGCAGGGCCTCTGGCTGAAAAGGTAGGGGAAATTGCTGTTTAAGACACTAAACTATAAATCTTTCACTTTTAAAAATGTTTTACTACTGTGAAACACAATGGGGTGGCAGTAATACAAGAGTAACAACATAAACTTAACAAATTGCAAACAAAATTTGTTGTCACAATTTTATACAATATAATAAATACTAATAAACTCAACACTTTATTAATAATAAATATTAACGTAATGACTTGATTAATCATAAGATTTCCCTGGCTCTATTTTCTGCCTATTCATTTATTAAGTAAATCAAATTTATACTTTTAGCAACTTTATTTTCAATCAATATAATTGACAGCAATTGCTCTTCGCAAATGAAAGATCACAAAACAAATGCTAGTGAAGATGAGGGGAAAGCGGAGTGCTTGTGCACTGCTGGTGAAAATGTACAGTAGTACAACCATTGTGGAAAACAGTATGGAGGTTCCTCAAAAAACTAAAAATAGAATTATCACAGGATTCAGCAATCACACTGCAAATCAGTATATCAGGAAATCAGTATATCAAAGAGATACGTTTTTGCAGCACTATTCACAATAGCCAAGATGTGGAATCCCAAACTGTGTCCATCAACAAATGAATGAATAAAGAATAGGGGTGGTATGTATACACAGAGAAATATTATTCAGCCATAAAAAAGACTGAAATCCTGTCATTTGCAGCAACAGGGATGGAACTGGAGGATATTATGCTAAGTGAAATAAGCCAGGCACAGAAAGACAAATACCATATGTTCTTGCTCATACGTGGGAACTAAAAACAGTGGATCTCATGGAGGATGAGAGTAGAATGGTGGTTACCAAAGGCTGGGAAGGGAAAGGAGTGGGGAGATGAAGAGAAGATGGTTAATGGGAACAAAAATACAGTTAGATGTAAGATATGAGTTCTAGTATTCCATAATATAGTTGGGAAATTATAGTTAACAATAATGTATTGCATATTTCAAAATAGCTAGAAGAGTTGTAATGTTCTCAGCATTTGTCCTCTCCAAATCTCATGTTAAAATTTGAATGAAATGTTGAAGGTGGGGACTGGTGGGAGGTGTTTGGGTCATGGGGGTGGATCCTTCATGAGTGGCTTAGTGGTATCTCCAAGTAATGACTGAATTTTTGCTCTATTAGTTCCCCTGACAACTGATTGTGAAAAAGAGCCTGGCATCTTTTTCCACTTTCTCTTTCACTTCCTTCCTCTTGCCATGTGAGGCCAGCTCCCCTTCACCTTCCACCATGAGTGGGAGCTTCCTGAGGCCCTCACCAAAGGCAGATCCTGGTGTCAACCTTCTTGTACAGCCCACAGAACCATAAGCCAAGTAAACCTCTTTATGATTTACCTAGCCTCAGGTATTCCTTTACAGCAATGTAAAACAAACTAAAATAAGACACCAACACAAAGATAAATGTTTGTGGTGATGGATATTCCAGTCACCCTGACCTGATCATTACACACTGTGTACATGTATCAAAATATCCCATGTACCTTCAAAATATGTATGGCTATGATATATTAATTTTTAAAAAAGAAAAAATCACAAATGACTTTTGATACTTTTTGATTTTGAGAAGGATCTTTCTGCTGCAACTGTTACTAGAACTGTGAAGAGTAATTTTAAAGACAACATCAGGAGAAGTTTTTGATAAATTATTTGAAACATAAATCTTGGTATATCTAGAGCTGATAATTCTTGAGAAATAATTTTTCTGAAAAGTTTTAGCTCTTTGTATAAATCAGTTTTGTATAAGTCTGAATTTAATTTTAAGTGTAAATTTATACAATGGCATTTTAATGTTCCCTCTGACATTTTTTGTAACTTGTAGAGGTCATACAAGAAATCAAAAGTGGCTTAATGATTTGCATATAATTCAAACACCTGTTTGTGCATTGCATTCCTGTACCTTCAATTACAGGGAAACATTAATCTTAAAATTGTTTTCTTCTTAATAGTCAGTTCATCCAAAGCTTTATCTGAAAATAGTATTCTTTTCCATAAGTGGTGATAGTCTTTAAATTTAACTTCTATTTGTAAACCTGTGGATGTTTGGTTTGCAATGGTGCAGTGGTTTTCAAATTCAGAGATTCTAAACTCTTTGAAGAATTCCATTAGCTGTGTCTTAGTCAGTTTGGGTTGCTATAACAAAGCACCACAGACTGGATGACTTAAAAATAATAGAAATTTATTCCTCAGAGTTCTGAAGTCTGGAAGTTTAAGAACAGGGTGACAGCATGGTCAGATTATGGAGGGTTACAGACAGCTAACTTCTTGTGGTGTCCTCACATGGCAGACAGAGCTCCCGGGGGCACTGAGTCCCATTCATGACAGCCCCACCTTCATGACCTAATCACCTCCCAAAGGCTACACATCCTAATAACATCACATTGGGAGTTAGAATTTCAATGTATAAATTTTGGGGAGATCAAACATTCAGCTTACTGCAAATTCCTTGATATGCTTTATAGCAATGTCCATGTGTACACTATTATCTTGAAGAAATTTACTGATAAGATTTATTGCCTGAGCGCCAATAGTTTCCGAATGGTTTGTATATGATCAAAACATTTGTTTGTGTGTTCTATCATCCCTTGGGGCATCCGTGGTCTCCTGGACTGCCCCATGTACCCCTGGCAGCCAGCCTGTGCCTGCCTGCTACCCATCTGCTCTGTGTCCATGAGCTGAAGCCTATGTGTGCTGCCAAATGGTGTGTCCCTTCTACTCACAGACGTTACAAAACACAAATTCAAAGATAAAATTATTAAGAATTTCACGACAGAACAGCAAAGCATTAAAGGAAACTTGGGCCTCTGCTGAGCATGGAACCTGTGCAACTAGAAAGGTCATTCACCCATGAAACTGGCTGACCCTGGCACTGGTTAGATAATTATCCCTAGGAAGATCAAGGGCAAGTGAGTATTTGAACACACATCATGTCCACAGTAGGTCCAGGGCAAGCTAGACCATGGAAGACCAGTGGCAAGATGACTGTTTCCAAGGACCTCCTGCAGATGGCTGCCACAGGGCAGAGGTTCTCAAACTTGGTGTGCATCAGAATGACCTGGATGGAGGCTGATTACAATCCAGGTCGCTGGGACCGCCTGTAAAGTTTCTGACCTTGTAGGTCTGGGGAGAGCCCAGAAATTTGCCTGTCTATCAAGATCCTAGGTGACAATGATGCTTCTGATGCAGCAACTGTACTTGGAGAACCACTGCCATAGGTTACAGTGGGGCCAGTTTTCTTAATTGTCCAATTTTTTCAAGAGCAAAAATCCACATTTTATGTGAAATCTTCCAATTTTTTTTACAAATAATCATATCTATTTAAAGTATACAACATGATGTTTTTATATACCTATACATTATGAAATGATTACCACAGGCAAGCTAATCCTCACACAGTTATGATTGTGTGTGTGTGTGTGTGTGTGTGTGCCTGTGGTAAGAACACTCTCTTAAGATCAACTCTCTTAGCAAATATCAAGTATACAATACAGTATTATTACCTATAGTCACCATGCTGTATGTTAGATCTCCAGAACAGATTCATCCCACAAAACAGAACCTTTGTACTCTTTGACCAACATCGCCCCATTCTCCCTACCCCCAAGCCCCTGGGAACTACCATTATACTCTCTGCTTTTATGAGTTTGCCTTTTTTCCACATATAATTCCACATATAAGTGAGATTATATAGCACATATGTCTTTCTGTGCTTGGCTTATTTCACTTAGCATAATGTCCTACAAGTTCATCCATGGTATTGCAAATGGCAGAATTTCCTTCTTTTTTAAAGCTAAATAATATTCCATTGTGTGTGTGTATATATCATATTTTCTTTTTCTATTCATCTGATGAGGACACTTAGGTTGTTTCCAAATCTTGGCTATTGTGAATAATGATACAACGAACATGGGAGTAAAAATACCTCTTTAAGATACTAGTTTCAGTTCCTTTGGATATACACCCTGAAGTGGGATTGCTGGATCATGTGGTAGTTCTAGTTTTAACTTCCATGTTGTTTTCCATAATGGCTACACCAATAGTTGTACAAGGATATTCTTTTATCCATGTCCTAAAAATCTTCTGCATAGCAAATGAAACACAATCAACAGAATGAAAAGGCAGCCTATGGAATAGGAGAAAATATTTGCAAACTAGGCATCTGATAAGGAGCTATGTCTTAGTCCATTAGTGCTGCTATAACAAAATATCACAGACTGGGTAATTTATAAACAATAGAAATTTAGTTCTCACTGTTCTTGAGGCTGAGAAGTGCAAGATCAAGGTGCCAGCAGATTCCTCAGTGTCTGACGAGGGCTACTCAAAGATTCCAGGATGGCACCTTGTTGCTGCCATCCTCTGGATGGGATCAATGCTGTGTTTTCACGTGATGAAAGGACAGAAAGGCCCTCATAAAAGGTTCTAATCCCCTACAGCACTTTTATAAGGGCACCAATTCCTTCATAAAGGCAAAGATCTTATGACCTAATCACCTCCTAAAGGGCCTAGCAGTGAATATCATCACCATGGGGTTTAAGTTTCAACATATGATTTTTGGAGGAGTATACGCATTCAAATCATAGCAGGCTAATATTCAAAATATATAAGGAACTCAAACAACTCAACAGCAAGAAGGCAAATAATCTTATTAAAAAATTGGCAAAGGACCCAAATAGACATTTCTCAAAAGAAGACATACAAGGGCTGACACATATAAGAAAAGGTGCTCAGCATCACTAATCCTCAAGGAAATGGAAATCAAACCACAATGTGATATTACCTCACACCTGTGAATAGTGACTACTATAAAAAAGACAAAAGAAATCTTCCAATTAAAAAAAATCAAGTTTTTAAACACCAATCAAAACATATTTGTAGGTTGGATTTGTCCTAGGTTTTATTGGTTTATAACTCTCCCACAAAGAAATTATTTTAAATTAGAGGAAGAGATTTAAAAAGCTTAATGCTTAAAAGTCTGGTAGGGAATTGGGTCAGAGATACAATTCTAAAAAGGCCATAGACAGTGGAAGTTGAAGCATTATTTATTCTACTAGATAAAACTTATTTTCTCTAGACTCAAGAAAGAAACAAGAATTGTGGTGAGTAAATACTTGGATACCTTCACACATTGTTAGAGTAAAAGGAAAATATAGCTCAAAAATTAGCTAAATCAATTTCTTTCTGTGGATAGGAGCTATGAGGCCAAATAAAGATACACTGTCCTGGCCTAATTTTTGTCTGAAATAAAAAGTGCTCCTTTCACATTAATCCATCTGTCTCCAACACCTTCTTCCTTTCCTCCCAACCCTCAAAATTCCATTTAGCACAAATACCGTACAATTGGCTGTGCAAATTCAATATTCAACAGCTATAATTAAGATTGGGAGAAAGAAATGAAGGCATATTTTTCATAAAGTAAAAAAACTACAGCTGAATTCATTTTACTTAGGAGCAATTAAAACACATTTGTGAATTTATAAATATTTTGTAGCATGGTTTTGCAAGTGTTTCTAATTTCAGCAATGACAGGTGCTTGTTGTTTAAAATAAATAGCAATCCTGGGGTCTTTTACTTCAGATTCAAAATATGTCACAGTGGAAGAACTAAATTGAGTGCCAGCTAAATTTTCTTCCAAAACAAATTTTGATATGCCCTGCTTAGTTAACTCTGAGAAATTTAGAGCAGCATTTGATGAAGTGCCTACTATGTGCTAGCTGCTATTTCACCTACTTGCATTTAAATCTTCAGAAAAATCCTGAGTCTTAGTTCTTAGTAGCCCCACGTTATGGATAAGGAAACAGAGCTAGAATGGGTAAATGACTTAGCCAAGATTATTTTGCCAAGAAGTAGTGGAGATGGAGTTCAAACACAAAGTCTGAATCTTGCCCATTGGGATAGTCTCTGGTGATGATCTCTGTCTTTGCCAACCACAGATCAGCTGAATCAGGAGCCATCAAGTAGCGTAATGCCAGTCTTACATGCAGCTTAGGAAGAGCAATATATTGGTCTTTTATAGTGTTGCTATAAAGAAGCACAATTTATAAAGAAAAGAGGTTTACTTGACTCACGGTTCTGCAGACTGTTAAAGAAGCCTGGCACCAGCATCTGCTTCTAGTGAGGGCTTCAAAGGGCTTCCAACCAAGGGGGAATGTGAAGCAGGAACAGCTACGTCAAGCGGCAAGAGAAAGAGCAAGAAAGCGAGGAGCGGTGCCCACGCTCTTTTAAACAACCAACTCTCGCGTGAACCAATAGAATGAGAACTCACTCATTACCGTGGAAAGGGCACCAAGCTGTTCGTGAGGGATCCACCCCCACGGCCCAAACACTTCCCACCTGGCCCCAAATCCAACATTGGGAATCGAATTTTAACATGAGATTTGGAGGGGGCAAATATCCAGACCATATCAAGGAAGAACGAACTATGGGTTTCAAGTGAACGATGATCCAAATGTCTTCCTGTGTTCATTTTTAGAAGACAATTGAAAGATTAAATCCTAAGCTCTGAAGTCAAACTGTTTGCATTTAAATCCCAGCTTTGCCACTTCACAGTTCACAGCCTTGGGTAAATTTCTTGGCTGTTCAAAGCCTCAGTTTCCTCCTTGGTAAAATGAGGATGGTAATAGCACCTACCCCGTATGACTGCATTAAGGATACAGTTAGAGAATGAGTATAATTCACTGAGCACACTACCTGGCATATTGTGAAAGTTCAATAAATCTTGAGCATTATGATGTTATTTAATGTAAGGGGATCTTTGGGAGCACTATCTCCCCCAAAATATCTTATCTACCCAAGAGCCACACCTGAAGCCTCCACAGCAGGGAAAATTCAGTTTAGGAGATCACTAAATCCTACTTCTTTTTAAAGAGTCGGTTGAAACATCATTTCTCCCAGGAATCTTTCTCAGATGTCCCATCCGTGTTTGTCTAGCATTCTGCTGATCAGAACATACACAACATTAAAGTAAATTCTGTCTATTCTGTTATAATGTCTTATGATGTTTACTTATGTGACTTTTGCCCTACTTAGACTCTGTGCTCTCTGTGGGCAGAAATTCTCCCTGTCTTGACTCTTGCCCATCTTTGGGTATCTCTAGGAGTGCTGGCTCTTGCCCAGACCTGCTGGTACAAGGCCCTACCTGTGGAAGGCTGCCTCTCCACCTGCAAAGCATTTCTAGGAATCTCTCCAGGTGCCTGGCAGGCACCTGAGCCCTGCCCAGGTCTGTGGACATGGCTGCCTCTCTCTCTGGGTCCCACTTCTACTGTCCACGACTGTGACCTCTTGCCAGGCCCTGCTGGAGCACTCTTGGTATCTAAATTGAGAAGCATTCTGTGAACAAGTGGGGAAGAATCTCTTCTTGTCTCTGTTTTGCTTTGTTCTGGGGTTTCCCAGAGTTGTAGCAGAGTACAAATGGTGAACCAGTGGGAGTGGTCCACCTTAGGTGAAGTTAATAAACGGGTGCAAATTTGCAGAGAATTTGAAAATAGTAAAACCAACTTAAAGTCAGCCTGCTTTTTACTCTCACTACATACCAGCAATTCTAGCAATGATGGTGATGAACTACTCCTCCCTGGCAAAAAACGAAATCTTTAGTTGATCTAATTTCTAAACAGTTGCTGTAGTTATTATTAAGTTTTTAATAATAACGATAAAAATAGCCACAATATAGGCTTCAAATTATCAAGCTTTTTAATTCAAGATACACGGCATTCTACATGGAAGTTAATTCCAAGAACTCTCAGGAATACAGTCAGCCTCCAAACACACAGGCTCAGCTATGTAATTTCTTTTAAAGTGTAAGGAATGGTTTGAAATTAGTCCAGCTCCTTTTGGGTGGAGTTTATTCCTCTAATCCCCTGAACACTACATATGCCTGCATGTAAACAGTAGATTCAAAATAATGATGGCATGTTGATTGTGAAGATGGAAAGAACAGAACTTGAGCTACTTTAACTCTGTTATTCCGTGTGATCTCTCAGAGTTTTTGTGTTTGAAATTTAAAAACAGCAAAGCATAGTGCAAGTTTTGAGTTTTGTTTAGTAAGTGCAAATTGCAGTTCATATGTTAAGTAGTTTACTGAATTTTAATAGTAGTAAATTGAATTTTTAAAAATTATTTTAAATTAAAGAATGAATCAGGAAAATAAAGATCATTATTGCATGATTACTACTAACATTTGTAGAGTAGGGAAGGGGAATATTAAAAGTGGTCTGCTCTGGGTGTCAGATATGTCACATATGCCATGACAAGGATGCTCTCTGGGCCGCAGTATCTTACAGATTCAGAGTGACCTTTGAGATACTTCAAACCCCAGTTGTGATGGTCAATTTTATGTCTCCACTTGACTGGGCTGAGAGATGTCCAGACAGTCAGTAAAACATCATTTCTGAGTGTGTCCATGAGATTGTTTTTGTGAGAGACTGGCATTCGAATTAGCAGACCTGCTAAAGAAGATTGCCCTCCCCAAAGACAGTTGGCATCAACCAATCTGTTAAGAGGGCAGATAGAATGAAATAGTGGAGAAAGTGAGAATTTTCTCTCTCTTCTTGAGCTCAGATATCCATCTCCTCTTGCCCTCGGGATATCAGAGCCCCTGGTTCTTGGGCCTTCTGACTAATACACTAGAATTTAGACCAGACATAATAAAGTCTAAACGGGAGACAGAGAATCAAACCCTTGCTTCTAGGTCAAGGTCGTCCTTCTCCCCACCTCCCTCCATTCTCAAGGCTTCTCGGGGTCTAGTGCCAAGATTCCTGAGGAGTCTGCCTCACTGGCCCTCCCACACGCACAGGTATGTGGACGCCTGGCCATCCATGCAGCTTAGGTCCTTCCACCTTTGTAACCCTTGTCAAGTACTGAGCCCAGACAGAGCAGGTACACAATGAATGCTAAATAGATAAAAGGAGATGATAAAATGTGGGAAATTAAGCCACACCAATGCGATGGTATCTCATCTGATCTGTTTTCTTCTTGACTAGACGGGGATAGGGAAAGGAGGAGGGTGGGTGTCAGGCAGGCAGCAGAAAAGCCGAGTCAGGAAAGAATTCTGTAGGGGTGCTGCTAGGACCCGGGAAGCTTTGATCACTTCCCATCCTGGCCAGGCTGGAGCGTGAGTGGGATTTGGTTCCAGACTCTGCCCTGCCAAGTGCTGGAGTTGAACAACAAGGAGAGTTCCTTTACTGTTGCTTTTCTGTTTCCATAGAACTTTGGGTTTTATGCTTTGCAACCATTAATTATTTATTCCTCAAGGCACTCTGGAGAGATCTTACAAGCTAGGAAACACACGGAGTGAGATCAAGTGCCTTGCCAGGTCTACGGAGCACTTCAGCGAGGGGGAGGAGGACTGGGCTCATAGTTTCCACTCCCATGCTCTGATCCCCACGGCCCTCTCATCAGCCTTTTCTGCCAGAGGTGAAGCAGCACTGTCTGGCTTCCAGAAGCCATCAAAGAGTGGAATCCACTCACTTGTGCTTAATCATAATTGAAGACCTTCCGGAAAATGACTTTAGCCTTTTGAAAGTAATTTAAGGCAAGGAAAAAAAAGCGTTTAAGTATAAAATGCTGAGTCTTGACTCAATTTTTCCTTTCTTAGGAAGTGGCGACCAGGGGTGAAGCAAGATGTTATTGAATCCACCATTTTTTGAACCCTGAGGATGTTTGGTACTTTGATCTCTCAACAGGGAAAGCAGTTAGTACTCAGCACAAGAATTGGAGTAAGACTTCCAGAGTTTTGTGGAGACTGCCAGCAGCGGGCACCTCTGTTGTTCAGGCTGTGGCAGCACCTACTGCCTCCAGAGACCCTCCTGCAACCCTGACACCCACTCAAGGGGATTCAGGGAGGCCCATGAAGCTCCACGTGGCCCTGGAAAGATCACCCTGCCTGCAGCCACAGTGCCACTCACTTCACACCTGCAAACCGACATAGAATAATCCTTAGAAAAGGATATATGCAGAATTTATTATGTACCTTCATCTAAAAGGCCATTACAGGAAATCCAATTATGATTCAATATCTCTGCTTACCTTAGCCACTTCCAGAAGTTCAAGACTTCTAGTTTCCCTTATTATTTAGGTTTTTATTCTTCCATGGCCCTATAATCTCATAGTCCTACCCAGCCTCCCATCACTTCCCTGCCTCTCAACACTTTTGCTCTTGCATCTAGAATTAAGTCTATTATCAGCCCAATTTTTTAACCTCAAGGTGGGTCTTGTTGCTTCTTGCTCTACCTGGAATCTGGCCATTGTCTGACAGCATACCTCCCTAACACCCCTCACCAGCAATGGTGATGTGTTTCTACTGCTCTCATGTACCCTAGGCCCTGCACGTGAGGTGGCACCTTCCTTGCTCCTTTTGGCCACTTCCAAACAATTTTTCATCCCTCCCTCCTCAAACACACGGGCTCCTCTGAGTCACGTCTATCAGGAAGCACTGTTCACCATCCCACCTTGGTGTGCCCATCTAACAAGTATCCAATTAGGCCTCCACATTGATTGAAAACCTTAGGACCCAGCTCACTGCCTTTCTTGCCAAAATTAATCCTGTGCCTTTCATCTCTGTTGGTAGCCTCAACATCTATCAAAATGATTCACCTGTAACCCTGGCCTATCACTTCCAACAATTTGTTCTTTTAGTTCACATAAGCCATCAACTCTCATGATATTAATAACCTAGATCCATAATTACCCATAACTATGTTACCTCTGTTATCTTGATTTCAAGCATTGTACTCTCCGACCATTAGCTCTATCTTTCCAGCTCACGTATATTAATACTAACACCCTTCCTATTTCAACAATTCTTTGATCTTCATCGGGACTTCAAATATATTGATTCTGACATACCTATCAGTCCTACTAGCGTTCTCAAATCTCTCCTTCCCCGACTTAGATTCCATGAATCACACAGTTTTTGTAGACCAGGAAAGGAGAGAAGCTGGATATTTCTGGCTCATAAGTCTCTTGAGCAGTTTTAGACAAGATGCCAGTGAGAACTACGGTCATCTGAAGGCTTGACTGGGACTGAGTTGGCTCAATCACATGGCTGTTGGCAGGAGTCATTTCCCCACTGTGAAGACTTCTTTATGAGGCTGCTTGAGTGTCTTCGCAAAATGGCAGTTGATTCCCCCAGAGTGAGTGATCCAAGAATAAGAGTAAGCGGCAAATCACAATGCCTTTTATGATCTAGTCTTGGAAGCCACACACTGCTACTCCCACCATATTCTATTTGTTGGAAAGCAAGTCATTGAGTCCAGTGTAACCTCAAAAGGAGAAAATTAGGCTCCCATTTTTGAAAGGGGGAGTGTCAAAGAGTTTATGTGTATATTTTCAATCAACCACACCATTTTAGAGATAAGAAAATTGGTGGCCACAGGGTTCAATCTCACATATGAAAAGATTTTATTTTCTCCTCATATCAGTGGATGCTTCTCCAAGTGGTAACCCAAAGACCCAGTATACTTCCATTTTTGGCTCTGCCATCTTCACTTACGTGGCTTTCAAGGTCGACATTTTTGTCTGCATCAAGCCCTGGAAGGGGAAGAAATTTGGAGAATCAAACATGGGAGATTTTTATGGGTCAGTCTTAAAAGTGACATAACATTATTTCTGCTCAAATTCCATTGCATAGAACTCAGCCACATGGCCACAACTACCTGCAAGGAACATTGGGAAATGGAGTCTAGCTGTGTGCTGAAGAAGAGAGGAAGTAGGTTTGCTGAGAAGTTCGCAGTCTCTGGCCAGGCACAAATCCCAGGTTCATACTTGTAGCCACTATGATGTAAAAATGTGCATATTTATGTGTTGGTAATGGAAAGGTGTCAGAATGAAGAGCAGATAGGATCATGAGTTGCTTTCAAAAATACAAATTCTGTTGCTTTTTAGAATAAAGTGGAAAAACCACATTTTGAAACTTCAGATTGTTTCTATGCTTTTTTTTTTATTGTTCATTTTTTGTTGACTAAAACCACCACTGGATACACAAATCAATTCCAGTAATGTCTAAAAAAATGCTTTCTCGGTCATTCTATCTATAAACGTGTAGTTGCTGGTCAAACGTGTTCTTTCCTCATCACAACGTGGATGTACAATTCATTTGAAGCTTTATTTTTAAAATGTCTAGAAACTGCATCCAATCTCCTGCTTCATTTTAGAAACAATAATGTCCAAAGCCTACGGATACAAATTACTCTGTATTAGTTCTCCTGTTTGTTCAGGAGCTGAACACCTTTCAAAGTCTTCCCCAGGTATTTCTTAGGTCCCCAAGGGTAGTAGCATCTGGTGCAGTAGCATCTTGTGCTCAGCAACAACCATACCCTCACTCCACAGATCCGGCACCTCATCAGGCACCTGACCACTAACTCTTGGCAGAGTGTTCCACGGTGCTTGTCAGTTCCCCACTGGTGGCTACTCCAAACCCTGAGAATGCCAAAGCTGAACTATGGTCCATGGGTCTACTATTTGGACTCTGAAACTCATGACGACATGTACTTTCTTTGTGCCTTTATCACTTGTGGTAGATTATAATATTGTTTAGGAAGTATTTACTCCTTTCTCCCTCCCTCAGGACAGGAGAATATGACCTTTCCCATTGATGTTGGTCTTAGCCATGTGACTTGCTTTGACCCCATGGTGGGTGGAATGTGCCTCCCTGCACCTTGATCCTGAGCTTGACTGTTGAATTATTTTCATCAATAGGATGTTGGTTTGTATGACCTACATGGGAGCTTGAAATGTGCATGCTTGGTTTAGCTCGGTCCATTGCTCTTCTACTTTTGCCATGAGAAGAACATCCTGCACGTAGCATCTGGTCCAAGGTGGATAAGAGATAAATGGTGTGCACCTGGACTAAAGCTGCAGAACTAAGCCAGACAAACCCAGGCTACATCACCTGAACCCCAACCAACCCATAGGTATATGAGAGAGAAATAAATGCTTATTGTTGTTTTAGGGTGGTTTGTATGCAGTTTTTATGTGGCAATTGCTGGCTTATAGTCTCTTCTCTGATCTCAAAATCAGTCCCACAGATTAAGCCCGGGGGCTGACACCAGTCCCTCTACTCCAGTGCTTTGCTATTCCCTCTGTGTTCCTCAGACACTCCAGGACCAAACCAATCAAAATGAAACAAGGCCCTGAATCCAGTTTGGGACTCACCTATGATATCTTGGTGCATTTGACAAATAGTGACCAGCCCATGTTCCCCTTGAGTCATCTTGTGGAATTTCTTAATAATGGCTTTTGGGCCGGGCACAGTAAGTGGCTCACGCCTGTAATTCCAACACTTTGGGAGGCTGAAGTGGGTTTAGCTGGCTTGAAACCACTAGTTCAAGTGCAGCCTGACCAACATAGTGAGAAGCTGTTTCTACAAAAAAACAGAAAAATTAGCCTGGTGTGGTGGCATGCACCTTTAGTCTCAGCTACTTAGGAGGCTGTGGCAGGAGGATCGACTGAGCCCAGGAGTTCAAGGCTGCAGTGAGCTATAATGATTCCACTGCACTCCAGCCTGTGCAACAGAGAGAGACTCTGTCTCAAAAAAAAAAAAAAAAAAAAAGGCCTTTGAAAATAAAGCTTAGGAACAAATTTTCACTACCACCTTAAAAATGCAGGCTTAATATTTTCTTTTAGACAGAGGCTTACTAAAGTTTTCTCTATTTAATTAGGCTCCTATGAATCACAAGTCTTTCACGTAAGTGAACTCACCCTGCAAGGTTAGTGGTATCTTCGCTGGCAAATATTTTACAAAGAAGGCATTTGTTTCAGAAATAAACATTTAATTTGGATGAATTTTAATAGCCACAGTGCTTGATTCTGATGAAAATGTTTACTAGCAGCATTTCTGCTTTGGAGCCATTTGTTTCTATTATTTTGACAGAAACAAAATTTGGTTGGTTGTTGTTTGGGATGTGAAATGGTTTTGTAAGCATTTCAGCTTGATGCCCAGGCAGGCAGTCACAATAATTCTTCTTCAAAAAAGTGGGAACCACCATTTTTCTATTCATTACTTCAACAAGGAAAGTTTAACCAGTGAAAGGATTTGCAAAATACTGCATCATAAAAATTCTGAAGTAAATCGCAACAAAAGTTAGCACACTGTAAATATTTTTGCAAAGGTTTGGGCAATCTTTTCTTTCTCTAAATACGTGTCTGCACAGCAAGGGAAATGAAAAGTCAGAAGAGAAAATTGTGTTGTCTCATTTATAGTTTGGAACAGCAAACATTATTGAATTCAGTAAAACTGTATTGTGTGCTTTATGAGTTACACGTAAGGCAGAAAAGTAGAGTAGAATTTCATGCAAACATATTAAGCAACATAGAAGTGACTTCTGTAATTAAATCATTTTTTAATCATCAAAATTGAAAATAAGAGAAAACAACTTCTGAAGAAGTCCAGGGTCAATCAACTAAATAAACTAAAGTCGTTCAGTCAACTAGCATTGATTGGATTTTAGCAAAATGGAATTGACTTTGCTCCAACTCCACCCACTTCACAAACTAATTAAAAAAAGCACATCAGCGACATCTTCAATCAGTAGGGGAAGATAAGTGGGCTTCAAAGCAATCAACTACAAAACTCTGTCAAGAATAGCAATAGAGCCTCAAAAAACTTCAGAGAGCTTTCCCAAACTTACGTCAATCAGAAAAATGAAAACTAGGGGCCATGCGTCTTGTAATTTGGGGGGACCTTTTTGGACAATGTGCCTGACTTGTGAGAAAGAATACCACATGCCAGCAGAGCTTATCATATATTAGCCTCCAAGATCTCACTCGAATTCAGTCCACCTAAATACCCATCAAGCAAGAGTAGTAACAATGCTCAGATCAGAAGGGCTTGAAGGGTCATTGGGCAAATCACTTTAAATGTCTAGAAGTGTACAAGCTCCTATAGTCCTTAAATGGAATAGAAGATTATTAGATTACTTTTCGCAAGGAGCACTATCTGCAGATCAGTAAAAGACCTTGCACTGTGAGTGCCTCATTCTCTTCACTGTCCAAAGCACCACTGAATATTTTGTTCATTTTTGGTCACTTTGAGTTCCTTCAGTGGCACTAGCGATGCTTTCTTTTTCTGTGTTTCCCTTACCCAAGCACTGGAAGTCTAATTTTTTTCATAAAATATACAATAGTCATACAGATGAATGACAATAAGCCATATGGTACAAAAGTGCTCGGCAAGCCCGTCATTTGTGTTTGTTTACATCTCGTTTTCTATCTAACCGTATTTTTGTACCCCTTAACCTTTTTTCATCTTCTCCTCCCCCTCCCTTCCCTACTCTGGCAACCACCATTCTACTCTCTACCTCCATGAGATTCACTTTCCTAGGGCCAACATAGGAGTGAGAACATGTGATGTTTGTCTTTCTGTGCCTTGCTCATTTCACTTAAGATAATGGCCTCCACTTCCATCCATGTAGCTGCAAATGACAGGATTTTATTCTTTTTTATGGCTGAATGATATTCAATTGTGTATATATGCCATATTTTCTTTATCTATCCATCCATTGATGGACAATTAGGTTGATACCATATCTTGGCTATTGTGAATAGTGCTGCAGTAAATATAGAAGTGCAGATACCTCTTTGAAATAGTAATGTCCTTTATTTTGGATATACACCCAGCAGTGGGATTGTTGGATCATGTGGTAGTTCTATTTTTAGTTTTTTGAGGAATTTCCATGCTGTTTTCCATAGTGCCTACAGTAATTTACATTCCCACCAATAGCGGACAGATGTTCCCCTTTCTCTCCATCCTCACCTGCATTTGTTTTCTTTTGTCTTTTTGGTAGTAGCCATTCTTACTGGGGTGAGATGACATCTCCTTGTGGACTGGATTTGCATTTCCTTATGATTAGTGATATTGAGTAGTTTTCCATATACCCGTTGGCCATTTGTATGTATTCTTTTGAGAAAAGTCTATGCAGATCTTTTGCTCATTCTTTAACCAAATTATTTGGCTCTTTTTTTTTTGATTAAGTTGTTTGAGTTCCTTATATATCCTTGTTATTAATCCCTTGTTGGATGGATAGTCTGCAAATATTTTCTCCTATTCTGTAGGTTGTCTCTTCACTGTGTTGCTGGTTTCCTCTATTGTGCAGAAGCTTTTTAGCTTCATGTAATGTCATTCATCTATCTTTGCTTTAGTTGTTTGTGCTTTTGAAGTCTTGCCCAAAAAATCTTTGCTCAGACTGATATCCTGTAATGTTTTTCCTGTGTTTTCTTTTAGTAGTTTCATAGTTTTACATCTTATATTTAAGTCTGAAATCTATTTTGTGTTTATTTTTGTATGTGAAAGATAAGGATCTAGTTTCATTCTTCTGCCTATAGATATCAGTTTTTCCAGCACCATTTATTAATAGTAAAGAGACTGTCATTTCTTTATTGTATAATATGCTCTTGGTGACTTTGTTGAAAATGAGTTGGTTGTAAGTGTGTGGATTTATTTCTGGTTTTTCTATTCTGTTCCATTGGTCTATGTGTTTGTTTTTATTCTGGCACCATGCTGTTTAGGTCATTAAAGCTTTGTATATAATTGGAAATCAGGTGGTGTGATGCCTCCAGCTTTGTTCTTTTTGCTCTGGAGTGCTTTAGCTATTTGGGGTCTTTCATAGTTCCATATAGAGTTTAGGACTGTTTTTTCTATTTTTGTGACGTGATAGCTCTCCACAAGGAAAATTATAAAACACTAGTGAAAGAAATTGAAGAAGACACACACACAAAAAAAATAGAAAGAAATCCCATATTTATGAATTGGAAGAATAAATATTGTTAAAATGTCTATGCTACCCAAAGCAATCAGACACAGGGTCAATGCAATCCCTATCAAAATACCAATGGCATTCTTCACTGGTAGTCTAATTTCTTAATGAAAGATGTCTACCTATTCAAAACTCTGTCCTGTTGACCATCTTAGGTAAAAAAGATTCAGGAAGAATCTGAAAACAGAACTTTCTTTCCTTTAACTCTTGGATGAAAAACAAAAAGAAGAAAAAGAAAAAGGAACAAAGAAAAAAAAGAGAAAAGTCACAGAATGACACTAGACTTTCTGTGTCTAGTATGTGTTAAGTTTTCCTGTTGCCCTCATTGCTTTTCAGTGGTAGCCATTGCTGTCTCCTCTCTGCCTCTCCTCTTTTTTCTTCTCTCTCTCTCTTCTATTCTTAATCTCTTTATTTATGGCCCAAGTCTCTGCTCAGGAGTATTGTTGCTTTATATGTGTGACAATAGTTTTAAACCTCTCAAAAATGTCAAACTTCTACTAAATACCATGACTGAGTGATTATGGGGCCACACTAGGGGATAGGACAGCCAGGGTGACGGGGGCCACTCAGGATGCTTCCAGACAGCAGCCATTTACCAACTAGCATGGAAGTATTAAATATTGTAACCACTGCTACAGCAGTATCAGTGTGTGTCTGCTAAATGTCAATGTTGCCTTTCATTTCTGTCTATGTGTATAAACATTCTTGCTTTCAGAAACTCATACCTAGGAACCAAGGCATTTAAAGCATACCTTCAACCTTAGAGCTGAAAGATACTAGAGACTACAAAGCCCAAACCCTGGATTTAGAATAACGAATCATGTGTGACATACTCACACGCACAAAGCTCTGTGTGGCAGAGTTCGGGCCAGATCCAGTGTCTTCTAAACTGTGCAATATTATTCCTTAATACCATCAAACAGAGAGTGCCTATTACACTAAGTAGATTTTCTATCACATCAGTCTACAGCTGGGGGAAAATCAATTTCAGGCTATCGACCAGAGAATTAAAAGTCTTACTTAAGATGTAAAATGTTACTAGTTCTCATGAAAACACAAATTTTCTGTACATCCCACTCCTCTATTAAAACATTTGGACAGATAACAATAATGATAGGCAACTTATACCAACAGAACTGCTGAAACATACGAAAAGCAATACTTTCTCTGGTCTACTTTGTGGAAACTCCACAGGAAATTAACCAGTAGATCACATTCCTCTCCATTTCTGTACACACCATGCTTTAAGAGACAGCTTGCTATTATAGAACGTGCATCATATTTGGTAGCGGACAATATGGCACAAATCTCAGCACAGTGATTTTACAGCAGTTAAAATTTGGGCAATGATCAATCTATTTAACTCTCATTTTCTGAATCTATAAGATAGGAGCATTAATACTTGCAATCTGGTTTTTGTAAGAATTAAATAAGATAAGATATCTATTGTAACCCATAAGTGGCCAAACTCACCTGCCTATGGCTACAAAATAATGTTCTATTTTCTTTTCATGTCCAGACTATTATCTTCTGAAATCTGTCCAGACAACTTCTGGCAAATAGCCTCCTCAAAGTTTTCTGAGAGTTTCCCAGCATCCTGCCTCCCAGGTAGTGCAAAACAAATCTGTCAGGTTCACCCCTTGGGCTCCCCTATGCTGCAGACTGTCATCACGATAGCATTGCTGTTCTGGGCAGCTATTTTTTAGAACAGTTCCCTCTGTCTTCTTGGTCTTATCATGAGCTTGCTGCTCAATCCAATTTCCCAAATCACAATTGGGAAAGGATGAGGAAGGTTGTGGTTTACTCCAAACTTAACTGAGGTTTAGGGATTCAGAGAGTAACTTAAAACTGCTACTATCCCGGATGCCCAAATTCTTCCTGAGTTCTCCTTACTAGGTCAGCATCCTGCTTATCTCTCTGCCTGCCTCCTTGTGCAGGGGCCGTTAACTGAACACTAGAAATACTCCAAACCCTCCCACACCTGGAATCCAGGACTAACTTTGCTTCCCTACCTGGGGCACCATAGAAGAAAATTATCCTTCTCTCCAGCCATCCAAGGGCCAGCTCCTGTACAGTCCTGGGACCTCCTCCTTCTAAGGTTGATTGACAGTGATTTGTCTTCCATTCAGGGCACAATCACAACCCATTGCTTATAGTCTGGCCCAATGGCTCAAACATGACATTTGTAAGAGTCAACACATATTTCCCAAAGTCTGGTTTACTCAATATTAAATAACACCTCATGTAGGACAAGAGTAGCTCAGTCCAAGTCACTAAGACCAGCCCAGTTTTTATTTTTAATTTCCCCAAAGTTTTTATTTCTGTATGAAATACAAAATCATAACAAGGTAGACATTACCTTGTCGTGGTCTGATCTCACATTTTGACCTCCTAGGAAAAAAGGCCCAGTCTTGCACACACATACACTTGCACACACATACCTCCATGCACAAACATGTGCACATGCACAGGATCTAATAGAAAAAAAAAACGGAAGGGATCCAAAGACAAATCATAACCTGACCCTAAAAATCATAAACTTCTTATAAACCCATAAGTGATAGAGTTTCAGCATTTTCTTTTTCTTTTTTTCTTTTTCTTTTTAGAGACAGGGTCTTACTCTGTCTCCCAGACTGGAGTGCAGTGGCAATGATAACATCTCACTGCAGCCTCAAACTCCTAGGCTCAGGCAATCCTCCTGCCTCAGCCTCCTGAGTAGCTAGAACCACAGGTGTGTACCACTGGACCTGGCTAATTTTTTAATTTTTTGTAGAGACAGGAGTCTCACTATGTTGCCCAAGCTGGTTTCCAACTCCTGGCCTCAAGTAATCCTTGTGCCTTGGCCTCCCAGTGCCCTGGGATTACAGGTATGAGTCACCAGGCCTGGCCAGATTTTAGCTTAAAGCATTTTTTTAAACCTCCAATCCCCAATGGCATATAGTATTAATAATATTTGTGGCTATTGTTGTTAATTATTATTGGGATTAGTAGGATATAAAGAACAGTAGTAGCAATTTATAATTACTTATAATTTATAAGTAATTTATCCAAACTAAGTAAGTGGAGATCAAACACTAAATCTTAGTTGGCAGTCCTCAGAAAAAACAGAATGTGGCTAAGTTTGCAGGACATGAAGATAAAGAACTATCATTTCTTTGGTATCTATGCCATGCCCTTGACTACTTGCCAACTGTTTACTTTCACACAGCAAACTGAAATGTTAGACACTATCCTCATTTTACATATGAGGAAATGAAGAAATTTTCCTAAAATGACCTAGCCAGTAACGGGAACTAGAGCTTGTGCCTGATCTGTTAGACACCAAAGCCAATGACCTTTCTAATATTAACACATTCTTCCATCTGCCTCCTACCTAGGCAAATGCATGATGATGGGGAAGATGGTTATGCTGAAGATGAGGAAGGAAATGAAGAGGGAAGACAAGGAATTTTGATACTTTTATGATGATTCATTTATTTAATATAAGAATATGTGCTAAGAATATGTGCTAATGATAGTATTTTTTCCTTCCTTGAATTTCAATGCAGTAAAAACAAATCACAAGGATTCATTCATTCAAGTAATTCAGCCAGCATTGCTTGAGTGGCTACTGTGTGGCAGCTATCGTCCTAGGCATGAAGATATAGACAAAGAAAAGATAAGGTCCCTGCTTTTTTTGGTCTTAAAGTCTAATGGGAAAACCAACAATGAAAGCATTAGTAACTCTACATTGTTAACATCACTGTAAATAAAGTAAGCACAGGATAATGTGAGTAGTTACCCAGCCCACACTAAGAGGAGGAAGAAAACCTCCATGAGGCCCTGACTCCAGATCCTGAACGGTGAGGAGGCATTTACCAGGTAGGTATGTTCTATGCAAAGAGTAAAGAGCACAGGTTAAGCCCTGAGGTATGAAAAGGCCTGGTGCATTTGGAAAACTGTAAGTAGGTTTCTTTGAAGCTTGAATAAATGATGCTTTTACTCTATAGCTTAGTTTCTTCATCTGTGAGTTAGGAATTATAAAAGTACCTTCTTCATACAGATGAATGGTTTGTTCAACCTAAAGTGAATTAGTACTTAACACAGTTCTTGGTCCTTGGTGAAGGCTCCATGAATGTTAGCTCTTGTTACCCTGGAGAAACTTGTAGGCCGTGGGTGGATATGCTCTCGTTTAATAGTAACAGAAAATCTCAGTCAAACTGACTTAACCAATAGTTTTTGGGCTTCTAAAATGAAAAATAAAGGAGTAAGCCAAGATTCAGGCAGGGCTCAACCAGAGGCACACCCTGAGTTAAGCTGGTAAATGTTTAATAACCCAGTTCAGAGGAGGGAGGGAGGAGGAGAAGGAGAGACAGAGGAGGAGGAGGAGAGAGGAAAAAAGAGAATGAGAAAGAAAAAGGAGAAAAAGAAGCAGCAGCTCTGATTTTTTAGCTTTTGCAGATTTCTGTGGTGTAAATACGCCCACCATGGCCAATTTCAAGCAACCAAGATAACCTTAATGGGCTCACAAGATTTCTGAAAATGTAAGTCAGCTCTGATGAGGTGGTACAGGCTGGCTCTAGTACTCCATTGGGTCCAGCTGTTTCTCTGAGATTCTCTTCACTGTCACACCACCTTCCTCCTGAGGATGAAGAGCATTTTTCTCATGCCAAAATGGCTGCCAGAAGAAATGGTGTCTTTTGCTCATATGTGGATGAACAAAAATGTATTGTGCAAGAAAGATTGCTTCCCACACCATGGAAAACGAGACGTCACTTCCACTCTGATTGAACCACCTCGGAACCAGTCACTGTGTCAAGGGTTTACTATGGTTCAGACCCAGTAATATAACTTTATAGCTCAAAATGGGTCAATCCCATTCAAATCACCTGAAGAGAGAACATGGGCCCTCAAAATCTGTTAGGTGCTGTCAAGAAGAAAACCAAGGGGGAATGAATGCAGGCTGAGTTACCAGCAAAACCTCAAGACACAGCCTAGGGAGTTTATGCCTTATTGTGAGGATAACTCAAAAATATTGGGAATGAGAATTATTGGCAAATTCGTCTCTTAATGTCAGATGCCAATCCTTACTTTAAAAGCAAGCACTATTTCTAGCATCATTGCAGTTTGCATCAGGGAAAAATGCTTATTATGTTAGCTCAGGTTTTTAACTTCAGATATTTTACAAACATTCAGGACCTAACTTATGAAGAGGCAATATATGAGGATCTTCTCATTTTACAAAAGACAATTTGTTTTGATTCTGTAAGTTCCTGTACATTTTGAAGGGGCAGGGGGAGACGAACTCAATTAAACCTTAACGGAATGGTAAATGAGGTGGTGATTCTATTATGTCAGCCACAAGATAATGCCTAAGCAAGAAGAACTTAGGGGCAATTAGCCCCTTGAGAGATTCTAATATTTCAGTAAGTCACAGAAATAAATTCTGAGCAATTTAAAGAATAAGAACTCTATTAATTGCAATGTTCTCTTGCCCACTTAAAAAATTGTTGTACATGAGTGTCTTCTTGCCTTTTGCTATCGAGTATTTCTTGAACTTCTTTGCAACTTTTTAGTCCCTTACATTTGCCTTAGGCTGATTTTAAATTATGCTAATTGGAAGAGGGAAAAATGCTGGTAATGGAATAAAATGGAATGCTATTTCTTATAGCATCTGGTGCAATCTGAGCCATTTAAAAGTGCATCTTATGGAATAGAGATCTGAATAAGCAATGCCAGTCTGATTACAAACAACATGGGTCTCATTAGAATATGTCAATCTGATTGCTAGGTAGTGATACACTGCAGATTACTAGGCCATAATTGCCTCTTACATATTATGTGTGTAATATATAGTTTCTCTGGGTGTATGTTAAAGCCACTTTCTCTTGTGGCTATTTTTTCCAGCTCTACACAAAGCAATGTCTATATTCTACTAAGTTGATTTTAACTGGGTCCTTAGGTCCTAATTGTATTTTCTTCTAAGTATTCATCAAGTTTTCTACAGCAATGCTGTAAACAAAGAATTATGTCCAGGGCAATTGCCAGAAATAAGATATGTCAGGGGTCTATTACCCACTCAACTGGGAGAAGTCAATGGCTCAAGGCACTTCCTCCAAAGGGAAAGGGTACAATAACTGAGACCAGAGCCCACAATATAGCTACAAGTCTTAATTAGGTTGTTGATTTAAGTGTGGCGTGCATTTTTTCATTGTCAAAATCCATTTGGTTCCTTTCTGTGACTGGAAGAATTCAGACATCTTAGCCTGGGTGATGACTTGGTACACGTAGTGCAATTCATGATTTAAAACCTCCTATATGAGCTCTGAAATCAGGACTTCAATATTCCTACTTTCCAGTAGCTTGATCTCTTCAAAACTTGCTCCACACTTCACATGCTCTATCCACAACCAGTACTGCAGTGACTACATCACCAATGCAAAAAGATGAAATTCCATGCAGCTGCAAACTGAGAGAAGTACTTGGCATATGCCTTGGGGTGCACAGGTAGAAGCCATAGTGGGCCAGAATTCCGGAGACTTGAGTTTTTCTATGGAGCCTAGAAATAAACGCTGTGCACCTTGGGGTGCATCTGTCTGCTGCTCTTTCAGTTTTCTCATTTGAAACTCCAAGGAATAGATTTCCAAAAGGTATTTCAGAGAACTTTCATTCCATGGAGAGGTTAAAATGGTTTCATTTTCAAAGATATTTGTCAAATGATAGGTTCAACTGGCAAAATTGGTTTATTTACTACAGGACTTCTCAGAGCCTTTAATATACCAGTGTGTTTTATGAATCTACAAAAGGGGGGAGTGGAATGCATCACTATCATCCAATCTTATTTGGCCATAAAGCCCTCCTTGCTCTGACCTACCATCCACTGAGTAATACTCATCCATATCTTATCAATCTAATGCTTTATCTATTATAAATATCCACTCTCCATTGTGCTATGTTAGGACAGCATCGCTCATTCACAGGTCTGCCTGGACCATATAGACGTCTGGGTTTGTAGCTCCTGCTCTCCATAGCAGTTTTCCATAGAACTGATTACACTGAATTCTCAAAAGACCCTGACAAAGTAGGGAACACTTACTCCCATTTTAAAGATGAGCAAACTGAGTTTCAGGCAGGCTAAGTGATTTTTCCCAAGGTGACACAGCAAGAAAGTAGCCAAAGCATGGTTCACTTGAAGCCTTATTACATCATGCTCAGCCTCTACCTCAGTTAATTTTCCTCTTGTCTTGGGATCCATCTTGTGTTTCTGTTTGGTTCATGACTAGTCTCTCTTTGTCACAGGCCATCATCAAAGTGAAGAATGGCATCTGACAAGTGCTGTCCATGGCTATTATGCTTAGAACATGAAAATGATAATTAGAGAAAATCACTACCTCCTCCCTGACTGTATATTAGATGGCGGTATCTTAATGATAATAGAGTATGCTCTGCTTTTAGTGAAAAGTAGAATGTGGAGAATAATTCTTATAAAACTCAGTGTGTTAAGTGAACATTGTATTTAAGTTATAGTTTGTTCCAAGAGCTTACTAAAGATAATCAACATGACAAATCCATCAAAAACAAGCCACTTGGCAACAGAATAGACAAGAGTGTTTAAGGAAGAACTCAGTGGCATATACGCCTGCTAACAATGGCGCGTCAAACTGGAATATACCCACCTGACAAATTCTCTACTCAGGATAGAGCAACTTGGCCTCATCATAGAGTATGTCAGGGTGGTGTAGAGATTAGTGGCAAATTGTTGAAGTTCATGTGCTTGTGCTTAAAACCCAAATTCTAACCCTAATTAGCAGAGTGACCTTGGATAGTTATCTAACCTCTCTATGCCTTGATGTTCTCATCTATAAAATGAGGATAAGAATACTTTTGTCATAGGCTGTTGTGAGAATTTAAACAAATAGAGCTCACATATTTGTTATGTAGTGAGTGTTTAAAAATGTTAAAAGGAATGAAAGCTTGTCAGCCTGGGCTCTAGCTCCAATTCGTATGAAGCTGCAGAACAAAGTGTTAGGGTCTTGCCCATCTGACAAATGTTAAGGGGTGAAGGCAGTGTGTTCTTGCACATTCTAGTTGTGTCTTTATTTTTCAGAGGAAAAAGGACATTAAATCTCTTGCCTGGTATTGGGATTTATTCAATGCTCTCCACCCACCTCATTGCTCCTAGGGAGACTGAGTAGCTGAGGCAATTTAAACCTGAAAAGGTAAGCACCTTCACCTTCGTGTATCAACAGAAGGTTGTTCCTAGGGAAAGCATAGAGATCTGCAATGCAGAAAGGAAAATGCAATCCCTAAAGCGTGAGAATACAAATGTTATAGCAAATCTGAAAATTGATCATGTTTTTCTGCATCTCTGGGAAATGACCATTGGGCATGTTTATGGGAGAAGCTCAAACTCAGAGCATTTATACAGGACACTTTCCCTGACTTCCTCTAGGTACATGATTCTCCTTTGTACTTGGGGCAGAGACTAGCTAGGTGCTCGACACTTTCAGTTCCTCTTCCTGTGCATATAGGCTTCCATTTTCCAGTGTCCTGGCAGTTGTACTTGGTGCAGGTGATTGAGTTCTGGCCAATAAGATAAGGGAAGTAGAAATAGCAGACATTTCCAAGCCTGGACATAAAGCTTTCAATGGAATTGTCCACATTCTCTTCTCTCTGTGGTGACCTTGGTCATGTATTGAGCATGGCAGCATCACAGGAGGGAAAGCACTTTGGATCCATTTGTCATTGCTTGGAAAGAGTTGCCAGGAAGAGCCTTTGGATCCTCATCAGGCTGTGATGTGAGCTAGAAATACACTTTCATTCTGTTAAACCACTGAGGATATGGGGTCATTTATTACAGAAGCTTGCATTTATTAGCCCAGATAATACACGATCCCATCTTATACTACGTTGAAATCAATCTCAGAATTATTGTTAAGATTACATGTGGCAATTTTGATATCACTCTACCAGCTCATCCTAGAATATGTAGGGGAAAGTAAAAAAACTTATTGGTTGACTTTCTGTCTTGCTAAACAAGTGGAGAAAATGCCAAGCCTAGTCCCTTTCAAATCACAAATATGCTGCCAACTACCCTACATACGAATGTAGCTGATTCTAGAGAACAGGGTAAGTGAAAAACAAACACAAAATAACTAGACATGGTCCAGATTCTGAAATTCTTCGAAGACTCATGTTTTAAAATGTTGCTGGTAAACAGCATGCCCCTGCTCTCTAAAGCCAGCTGCTCTTAGGGGCTTTAGTTAATATAATGTAATAAATCTTAAGCCTGATTTTCAGTTGATAGGGACCTTGCCGATTGACAATTTATTTAATGAAATGGCTCATGAGGAGCATTCATCCTTAAAACTATGGCCTTTAATATTTTTGTATACCATAACACTTTAGAACTTTAGAACACTTTAGAAATTTATAAAATCCCCTCATCAAAACACATATACAAATGTAATCATGAACATTTGCATGGTTTTAGGGACCATGTTGGACCGCTTGGAGCTCCAATATACCCTGAAGGATCCATGGATCCTGGGTTACAAGCCCCTGGCAGGGATTGACAGCTGGTCACTTGGATCAGCAGCAAGGATGCAAGGGAGGGTGTAGAACTGGGGGGATTGAAGATGAGAGTCTATATCATCAAAATGGCTACTGAGAATAGCTGCCATTTGTTGAATTCCGGCTGGATGCTAGACGTTTTAATATATTTAATCTTCATAAAAGCTCTTGGCATTGTAATTATTACTGCACAAACAAGGAAATAGGCAGAGGGAAGTTGAGAGACTTGCTCTAGACTGCATAATTAGTAAGTGGAGGAGCCTGAATTCCAACCAAAGTCCATCGTCTTAATTACAATGGGATACAGGATCTCATGGAATTCAAGCCAGAGCTCCTAACATGTTGTTCTCAAGGGTGAGGACCATTTAGAAGTCAATGCTTTTCATCCTTGAAATAAGTATGCTCAATTAGAACTTAAGATTTTGTGTTTTAACTGAATGACAAACAATAATTGATTCATTTAGAAACACCACACATACGGCAAAAATTATTGAAAAGAGACAACCAGATTCCAGGTTTGTATACGGCAACTACTTTATTATTTTCAAATGCAAACTCTTTGCATTTAGTTTGCTATTTTACAACTTTACAAACTAGGTATAAAAGACCATAAATAAATGACATAAGTTATGTGTACCTAAAGTTCATGAAGGGAAGAAAAATACCTGGGCAAATTAAAACAAAATAGAAAATCTATGTCTAACTCAAGACATCACTCAAATTTGGGGAACATGTGTGAACCAGGCAATGTTCTGTTAATTTCTTTTTCAGTATGAACTAAATTATAATATGCCTTATACATTCTAATTTTAACCACAGTCCTTGCATATTCCAACATACTTAGAGTGATACAAAAAAATAAATGCACTCTTCAGTGTGTATCAATGCTTGATGTTGTTTGGAGAATGTTAAATAAGTGAAAATATTGCTTCTAGAACTTTCCTTTACTGGTCAGAATTTAAGTGTCTTCAGACAAATATTGAGGCTATACGTGTGTATGGATTAATACACATATCCTTCACAGATTGAGTACAAGAGGTCTCAAAACACACACACCAGCAGTGTAGTGAGCACAATCTTTCTTTAAAATAATAACTTTTTTACCAGAACATTTCATTCGTAAGATTGCTAAAAATAACTTGGGGCCGGCAGACACAAGGTGAAGCTACTTGATTTAGTGCAGGGGAACAGCTTCACGCTGCTTGTCAGATCTGCGTGTGACCTAGCGTCAGACAGAGCTCACTAGGCCAGGGCCTGCTCAGGGGTAGACACAGACCTGAAGTTGGCCTCCTACCCTTCTGGGAAAGATGATCTGCTCAGAGATTCAACCTCATTTCTTTATACATATTTTTCAGGCATCAATGCATAGGCACATCCCTTAAAAAATATATTAAGGTCCCCAAAAAGGGGTGAATTAACTTTGTCACTCTGGCATAGAATACAATGCCACACACCCTGTCAGAATGTAATAAATATTTATTGATGATTTTCTCTATTCAACAATAAGCGGTTCAGAATCTATTTTTTCCTCATTTTTCCCTGATTTGATGTTATAGCTTATATAAATGGCCACAGTTTCTGCAACCATAGCTTACAATAAGCAAGGCAGCCACTCAGATATGAAAAATGGCAGTATGTTGGCTGGAGTTTGGTATACATATCCTATCAATACCGAATCTTCACACACCGGAACTCTGATTCTAGAAGGCTGATGCTCTTTTGAGGGCAATCGGAGTTAGCTGCATACTGTAGAACTTTCCATGGAATTTGGGAACCTGAAATTGCTTGAGGCCATTTCATCCCAACTCTTAACCTCAAGAGTCACTGGCATGTATTTTTCTGTGATACTGGGAGACAAAGTATTAATCCAGGACACATCATCTCAAAGCTGACACACATAGCTATGTTCATCCCCAAAAGTATATGAATTGCATATATTTGTTCTCATTCAACAAGTCCATTTATGCAGGAAAACAAAGGCTACTTGTACTCCATTTGGGGTTACCAGACAGATCCCATCTCCCCCTTTCTCTCCATCAAGGAACTGGTGATTCAGATGAGTTCAGTCGGAATTTATAATTTTGATGATAGGTTGTCACCTGAATGGATTTATATTCTAAATTACTCCACCATTAAGCGGAGTGAAAATGCCTCTGTCCAAAGCTGTAGAATTCTTATTAAGGTTAGTGTGGCAGCTATAAAATATACTTATCGATGCAGGACATTTAACATTTCCAGGTGGTCTTTCCAAGGGGATGGGCATGATCTCCAGGCACACTATGTCATGTGGCTCTTTCTCTTGGAACTGGTGGAAAACCAGAACCCTCCAGGTGTAGCATTCCACAACATTCACAGGCAGCTCTATGCATGAGGTTGTACACACACACACACACACACACACACACACATACATACACTCAGACCTATGTACACACATCAAAAGAGATAGTCAGCTCATATTCAGTCTAGGAAAAAAATATATTTATATCACTGCAATGGCACACCCTGGGTAAAATGTTACTTCAGCAATGCATATCATAGGCAGCTCATGGGAACTGGCTTTGTTTTGTGTGGTGGCACCTGACCTGGTGTCCATAGTAAAACCTGTAGCCTTTGGTCACTTGCTGCCACACCAATGCAGCAGTGACATACAGGAATGAAATATGGAAATACATATAAATAAAACCACAAAGAGCTGGGAGCAAGGGCTCTGCAGAGCTGGTGCTGTGAGGCAGTACATTCCTCAGTGCAACTGGAGAACAGATGCTGAAGCTAAAATGTTTGCTGTTTCTTTCACTGGGAAAGGGGACTTGAAAATCACAAACTTATTCTTTTCAGGTTATAGGTGTTGCTTCATCAGTGTCTTTGCCCCAGAACTGGTGTATTAGAAGCAGAAGAAACACAATTAGATGGAACGGAGGAGGGTGTGTTCTGTTTTCTTCCAAGGGCTTTGTAATCAACAGGAAGGGCTGTGAGGCCAAGATAGCAGAATCTACTCCCTGGGGAGAAAAGAATAAGACATTAGACAAGACGTCAGCCAATATTGCTAGCCAGTTGTCAAACACTATTGTGAGAAAGAACATAGGTTCCTAGAAGTTGGTATGGCCCAGTAAAAGTAGTTCAGGAGGAAGAGCAAAAAATGTTACTTTCCTCCTCTGAAAAATAGCAATTACAATAACAACAACAAAAAATTATTAACAGCTTAATCACAGCAACTCTGAGATAGATACTATTCTTCTCCCCATCACATGGCAGGGGAAGCCGAAGCACAGAGAGACCGAGTAAGCCACGCAGTCGAAGTGGCAAAGCTGAGATTAAAACCAACGGAAGTCTGAGTTCATAGCCATGCTTTAACCTCTATTTGGAACCACCTCGATTTGAAATGAAAATCCTGGCTTGTTTTGGTTCACAATCCACCCACAGTCAACAATAGTGATTGAACAAAATGCATACTAAGAAATAGAAAGCATTGGATATTTTTCTTAAAAAGAAAATAACTTGATAAATGGGAGTATCTAATTTAGTGAAGGATCCACACAATCTGCATGTAAACAGGCAAGAGGGCCAAGGGCAGAGTGAGAGACTTACTATGCCAGTGTTGGGGTCTTCTGGGCTCCAGCCTTCCTCGATATACCAAGAACTAATCAACCATAGCCTAGAATTTCAGACATCAGTCCAGCATCGAATAAGGCTGGCAAAAAGCAATGGCATCATCGTGGCTCCTCGTTGTCCTCTTATTTGTTAAGTAATCAACCCAAACCCAGAGAAGCAATTTCGCTTCTTTCATTTGTGACAACTGACAACCAAGATTGCTCCTTGGACTCTACCCTCCACCACTGTGGCCATGTGTAGCAGTTGGTGGCCTCCAAGTGTAGAGCATGGATGGAGACAAAAATGTACTTTACAGATGATTTTGCTTATTTTATCAAACCACTTGTTTGTTCTGTGTATGTATGTGTTTATTGTGTAGGGAAGAATACATAAAATTTAATTTGAGGTTAAGTGACCACATTTGTAGAAAACCCTTTAGTCTACTTGGAGAGATGGAAATAAAAATTTTCTCACAAATTATTCAGATAGAAATTATTTTTAAGCAATATAAAATTATAAATGTGAGTTTTGGTATAACTACCAATATCTTCAAGAAGTCACTCACTCATCAGCACTAAGGTTGTTCATTTTGACAATTATAAAAAAAATGAAAGAAAAGCAATCAGATATATTTTTTCCAACTGTTTCCTCTCTGGAAATTAGCAAGTCTATCAAATGTAGTTTGTCAAACGTGAATGTGCAGGGATTTGATCAAGTGGCATGTACTTATGTGAAGGATGAGGAGAACATGAATGTGATCTTAAAACCACAGTATATCCAACACCATGTGGATATACAACCTCGTTGATGGTGAGTTTCCTTTGCTACTAGCAATTCCATCCCTCGAGGAGAAAGAGAGGTCTCATAATCATATTTGTCCCCTTGCATTCTGCCAACCTTCTTATTCACTTAGTATATTTGGATATCTATATCTATATATATTATATAAATATATTTGGAATAGTAAGTGGGCAATTTAAGGACTTGGTGTGTATGTGAAAATGATTGGGTGCTAGAAGTGAGAAGCATGGGGATGTGAAGACTTCTATCTAGTTAACGGCAAAACAAGAACTGAGAAAAATAAGCCTTTCCCCCTCTTTGAATTCAAGCAACTACTTTATCATGAGGGATTTCTGAAACAGAGACCAGACAAAGCATGTGGTCCATGTGGAGTCATGAGTTAGAGAATTCACTGTGACTAAGTAAACAAAGCATCGTTCCTTGGAGTCAGTCATGAAGACATCAAAATGTCTTTACCATCTAGTTCTTTTCATTGCAATAGAGTTTTACTTGTGTGCACCACTGCCTTTCCAGTATTAAGTAACAATTTCATAAACGCCAAGACTAAATGATGTATGTTCATCCTGCCAGGAGCAATTTGATGGGTCTGCCACCTTTTGTATAGATGTACATTTACCCCTAAACTCTCACAACTCCACTTAAAGTGGAGATGCTCCATGTGCATGGCTGCCTACTACTGAACTTCATTTCACCCTACTCTGGTGTGTTGTAATAAAACGTTTGGGATCGCAAGTGAGAGATGAATAACACTTGGACAATGTTGGAGGAAGAAGTGCTCCTTTCTTCTGTGGGGCTCACTGTGTTTTACATAAGAATATTTCATATAAACTTGCAACAACACCACCATGCCTTAGGAAAGGTGTTATTATTAAGGTATCATTATCTCTCTAATTTACAGGTGGAGGAACTGAGTTATAAAGAAAAGTGGAGTGAATTTCCCAGTGTCAACATTTCAGTTGGCTTCAGAATCCATAGCTGTCTAGATGCCAAGAGTCTGGCTCCACGCCCTGGGAAACAATGCAACATTCCTATTGTTCTTACATTTCTCTTCTCAAACTTCACGGAGGCAGCGGCGATAGTTAACACTTTCACTGCTGCAGATATTATTTTAGACACTTGGAAAGTCCTTTTTGGGCCTTTCCATTGGCCTTGACCCTGACACATGCATATATTAAAATTGCTAAGCTTCAGAAAGTGACCGACCTTTGAAGGGGATAAAATTTCATACTCTTTCTTTCGATCCTCTCCTGATTATTTCATTTACAGACACCTGCTGAGCAGTAGCAAAAAGACTCCAGCTTAGTATATATTGCTAATTTGTTAGGATATTTTAGAATTGACACACTCTTGCTTTTGAGATGTTCTGCTTTGAATATGTTCAATGTTTACAAAAATAGCTTAAGTTGTTAACTTAAAGCAAAACTTTTAATTATTCAATGTATGCAAGGTAACATTCTGTTTTTACTTAAAATATAATGACATAATGCTATCTTATTGGAATTGGACTGTGGTGATGAAAAACAAAAATATTCTACAGCTTTGCTGAATAAAAAATAAATAGTGAAATCTTTTAGAAAGCAAGCAAAAATAAAAAATAAAAATACAAAAACTTACATTTGTCAACTCTTAACATGAATATCCGGGACTCTTAGACTTTAGCAAAAGTGGTGGTAAAACAAAAATTGTTGGAGTATTTTAAAAATAAATTTTCACATTCCTTCGGAACAGAAAAGCTTTTACAACTAATGTTGCAAAAAAGGTTTTTACTAAACTGTCATGATTTGACAGCATCAAATTTAACATTTCTTGCTCTATAATAGCTTTCAGGATAAAACCAAGGGTGGGGGAAAAGGTCATTAAAACCAGCCAAGCTCTTGTTTAAAAGTGATAAAAATGGAATAGATTTTTAAAAGAAAATAAAAAGTTAACATTTGTCCAGTCTAAAGTTAGGCCTTTTGCTTCTAGGAATGAACAAAGCCATTTAAATTCACCTTATTTCAATAAGAAAATTCTGGGACACAAAATCGAAGCATTGAAAGTTAATAGGCTTATGGATGAAAACTATGCTTTTCAGGAGATTGCTTTCTGATAATGAGGAAGTCAAGGTGAGTTCCAAAGTCTCACCATTGACATCGTGGTCAGTCCTCTCTGGCTGATCCTGTTTGGTACAGAGGTTACTGAAGCAGGACAGAAAATGAGGCTAACGGAAATGACTCCCCAGGACTTCTCAACTGAAGCAAATTCTCCAAAAGATGGGGCACATGACCCAACGAGGGGAGAGAGAAAGTCTCCTGAGGTCGCTACCTGGTACCTATAAGACAATAAATGCGTGTGGCACGAATGAATGGCCCCAAAGGACAGACAGAGGGAGGCCTTTGTGAGAGAAGGCACAGGCAACGGGGTCTAGGACCCACCCTCTGAACCTGACCTCAGACAGTTCCTACTTCCCCTCTTCCTGGAAGGACAGCAGGAGGGAGCCATGTTGTTTTTAGTCTCTTCTCCCATTGACAAAAAAGGACTGAAATCCTGAAAAACACCAAACCTACCTGAGAGATGGGAAAGAATATTTTCTGTTCAGTGTTTCATATGAGATCAAGTTTAAAAATAAGACAAAAGAGAAAGCTTTCATGGGAGAAAGATTCACTGCTGGTCCTTTTGACTCACCTGGTAGATTTGGGGTTGCTTCTTTAAAGGAGGAAAGTGTGAAAGTTCCCTAGTCAAGATTGTCACAGCCCATTATCCGTAAGGTAGTTCCGACAAGTTTGTAGAGTCCCAAAATAAGACTTTATATGGCACAGCCTCAGGCCCGAAGAAACAGACCTCATTTGTCCAGTTAAGGGTCATGGGGCTTGGGTTTTTGAATTTTTTTTTTTAATCCACTTTCTTTTTCTTTCCAGCCACCCCCCCCCGCCCCATGTCATAGTATAAGAATCCACCAGGTGGCCTGACCACCGAGGTGGCAACACTGATGAGCCATGTGGTTTTCACCAACATTTTTTTCCACGGTATGAACCAAGCCCTAAAAGCCACAAGTGAATCCTTCAAAAAATGTTCCTGGGCCTGGTCTTCATTCCAGTGAAAGAGAGATGACTGTAGTTTATGCCACAAACAAAACGCTACCGTTGTAATTCCAAATGGAGAGAGGATCAGAGATGTCTCAGAGAAGCTCAGTGTCTGGCAGCAAATACAGCATCAAAACTCGGAGGCAGTGATCTATTTCTATAGGTACATGTATTTTACAGACGGGTGATGGACAGCGTACTTCCGAGAAACAATTTGTTCCAGGTCTAATTCAAACGACCGGCTGTCATTTCTGTAAGCCCCACAGTTTCAGCAATCTGTACACCAAGCAATGCTGCAGATATTTTTTTTTTCCTTTAATTTCAGAGGGCGAAGACGAAGTAAAAAAAGTGCAGTTCTTCAATTAAAGTGCATGGATGAGGTAAACTAATTTCAAGAGTTTTGAGTTTATTCAGTACCGGCTCAGACAGGAACCATCCTGCCGTGCATCTGCTGCATTTGGGCTCGCATCGCCTGGACACTGCTCAAAATCTTATTCTGGTGCGTGAGGGCTGTGATGCCAATTCTTGCCAGGTCACTGTACAGAGGGCGAAAAAAGAGGGAGAGAGAAAGTCATGGGGACTGAGAATCTGTCTTTCTGGGCTTCATGCAGACACACATTTGAATCAGCCACAATTAATACGGCACAACAAGGCAGGTGTATTAAAAATGTTTAATTAATGCAACAATGTAGGTGCTTGGTAGAGGCTGTGTAAAATTATACTGAATCAAAATGAGAGGCATTCCAGTTTTCTTATTTTTTAAAACAATGAGGAGGATGATTATGCAGCTCAAAGCAAGAAAGGAAAATACTATTAAATCTAGATTTACCCTTTCGTGTTACATCGCTGAGTACTTACTCCTGGTTCATGTGCACCACAGCCTCTAGTGTGGTATAACCAGCAGCTGTGAAGTTATCCTTATATCGGTCCATTTTAATGGCCTGGAGCCAATCGCCCACTGATACCACTGCAGAGAATTCAGGGGAGCTTGGATCCAACAAGGCAGTGTTAGGTCTGGAGACAGAACAAGGAAGTATAAACAGACATTAGCTATCCGTGAGACAGGAAGACTCAGAAGTCAGGCTGTCCAAGATAGGCAAGGAGAGCTGAAAAGCTAGGAGGAGAAGGCTTCAAATGGAAAAACCATTGTTAAATCTAACCATGTGATTTTTTTGCTCTTAATTTTACAAAGCTGCTAAAGCATGTATCAATCAACCTATTTTTTTTCTTAATTCCATTTCCTGCACTTGTTTTATGTGGACCTCTTAGTGCACTAATGCACATAGCAGGTCTTTTAACATCCCAACCCGGGGTGAGGACTGGGGGAGCCCTTGTGGCTGAAACCTGTTAAGTCTTTGCGGAAAAAGTCCAGTCCCTGCCAGCACTGAATATTACAGATGTTAGTTCGGCAACTATGGAAACCTTAGTGAAGTATGAGTAAGGAAAACCGGGAGCTTGCAACCTGCCAGACTGGGTGGAAGCAGAGAAAACAGCAAGAATTCAAGTCTAGCATGCTCCCAGCCAGGTCTGCAGGCAGGCTCAGTGCATTCAAACAAACCTGGGACAGCAGGGAGTTAATCCCCTCTTTAATCAACCCATGCCTGACCAGCACGTGTGCCAAGGCTGGCAGAAAGAATGGCCACTTTGATCACTGTTTGGATTGTGGAATGTGCTTCTCGTATTCCCTTGCTGGGGCTCCTAAATAATGATTTCAACAAATTCAAAGCACTCCTTATTAACTTATTTATTAGTTTACTCATTTCTCAGGCCAGATGTTTTATATTAGGTCGCTATCAAGAGCATCTCCAGGCAAGAACTCTGCCATTCCTAATGATCTTGACATACAATAAATTACATTGACAGAAAGTATATATGAAGAGAATTACAGTCGTCTTCATCATCAAACTACTTAATCATCATAGGAAAGAACTTTACAGGGGTATTTTATACCACCTTTACTATAATTACCTGTAGAGTAACACTACTACTTGTTAAGTTATATTTCCTTGAACATACCTTTTCCCTAAAAATTACAGAATGTGTTCGATCTTAACATTTTGACCTGATTTTTCATCCTGAGACTATGTTTTAAGCACAAACATTTAAATCAGAATTATATCATTACTACTGAATTTTCAACAAAAAAGATTCTTTTCTTGTAAAAACAAAAGAAAGTCAATACCTTGATTAATTTTCTACATATCGGATTTAATCCAATTCCATTTTTAAATTTTCCTTTTCACCTAAGTTAATTTGACTTGTATTACTTCTTTTTTTACATAAATATTTTTAAAGACTTGCTTTATCAGTTTTGTGTCCAGATAATACTTTGCCTTTATAACCTGTCTTATATCCATTATTTCAATTACATTCAATTTTCTGAGTAAATTCAGCAGATGTCTACAGCACAATAATCAAGATTTAATTTCTTCTCCCAATTTTGAGTCAATAACAAATGTTACCATGTAGAATTTTAGACATTTAATTGTGTGTAGGATGTACAGCAATATTTGTTAATAGTTTGCATTGACTTCTAACTATAATCCAGAAGGATTAATAGGGCAAGATGTAGGCTCTAGGTGCCTGACAAAATCAAAATGTCCTTTGCATGGAAATAATGATATCAATGAACTCGAAGGGTCATTCTCAAGCTTGTCTGGAAGTCTTTGTGCTTTTTGTGGGACACTATGACATTTGTCTAATTTCGTGCTGAGTCACATACTGTGTTATACTGCATCTCATTATCAGCAAGCAGTAATAAGCACCACAGCTCTTTAAGTATCATCAGTGAGAACAATTTAGACTTGAGAATTGTGTATCCAATACCTGGATTTGTTCTTTACTTTGGTACAAAACAGACATTTTGTAGTATTAGTGGCTGAACGGTTTATGCTAGCAGAGGAAGCACCAAATACCAATGTTCTATTTTTAACTCAGGGTCATGATGAAAGAGAAGCCTTTGAGAAGCTCAGACGTGGAAATGAGTAAGCAGCTCAGCTCTTGCACGTCTGCATCACCTGGTTTTATTATGCCTGTCACTGTAAATAATTTAATTGATAAGGATGGTCCAGATGGGACCGGTATCTAGGTGTCTGAATCTTATACCAGTAAAGTCCAGTCTCCATGTAGAAAAGTTCCTATTAAATTATAGAACCTACAGTATCTTTCTGTTTTTTATAGACTAATAAATACACTTCTTCATTTTGCTCTTTCCCAGGTGGTCTGATCATTCTGATTTTTAAAACTCTTCTCAAACATTAATCTGCAATGCCTTGTAACTTGATCAGTTTCTGTCTTGGCCTTGTTTCCTTCTGCTATGAAAAACTCAGAAACGGAAACCAGAAGAACTGAAACCTAACGAATCTTTTGCTACAATTAACACTCTATAAGTCAACTTAAAATTGCAGTGCTTAAAGAGCTGTCCTTATTCCCTATTTCTTACTATTCCAATGTTCTTGTCCCTTTTCAAAATAGAGCATCTACTGATCTGAACATCTTCTAAAAGTGCATTTCATCTCTCCTCCTAAATTTTCAGGTCCAGCATCATAAAATAAGCATGTTATTATTTCTTTGCTGTTGGTATTTTTTTTTAACTTTTTTTTTCTTACTACTATTTGAGGCCTGACAGGTATTAGCTTTTCAAAATGGTGACTAGAACTACCTTAAATACTCTGTGGATTGAGAAAAAAGCCCAGGTTTCAAAGAGCAGTGATGTGGCTTCTGACAAAAAGGCAGGAATTAAAGTGAGTCACGGCTTGCCTGCCACCTCTAATGTGTTCCTTCATACATCATTAGTAAGTAAGCATAGCTGACCGGGAGCTCTCCGTCCCTGTCCTCTTCAAGCTGTTGGGGTTGCGGATGAGTTTGTCCAACATGTTGACAATCTGCCCAAATTTAGGCCTGTCGCTTCTCTCCTTCTGCCAGCAGTCTAGCATCAGCTGGTGGAGTGCGATGGGGCAGTCCATTGGAGGGGGTAGCCGATAGCCTTCCTCAATGGCTTTAATCACCTATGGAAGACAACAGGATGGTCCGTTAAGCTGCCAGGCAAGCTGCTGTTCGAGGTTAACCCTCCCGACTGGCATGTTTCTTTCACATTAAGCTGCCAGCAAGCTTGAGCGTGGGAACAGCTCCAACTCCTTCACAGAAGCCAAAGCTGGACCTGAGTATCGCTGGCAACAGGAGAGGGAAGCCAGCTGTTGCTATAAGGTGTTCTCAAATGGCAAGTAATGCCAACCTGAAACTCAAAAGTGAAGATGCATCACTGTTGAAAGTGGTTAGAGCCCAACTAGATCAACCACGTGGTGTCAGAGCTTTGGCCATGGCCCTCAGAGATCACATGGCCCTGGCTCTGTCCCCTCCATCCTTCTAAGCATCAGAACACCTGAACACTCTTAGTGAAAGAGACTCTGACATAGTGCTAAAGACTTTCCTTAAGAAGCAATCAATGGTTATCTCTAAAATGGAATTCCCTTTGCATCATTTTAAGCCTGTGTCCCCTTGCTCAGACAGCTAATGGGGTCCACACCACAGCCCACTTCCAGATGATTCTTAGCCATTTTTCCTTTTGGAAGACTCTACCCTCAGACATCAATTCTGTGTCTCTTTCTTGGTCTCTGCAGGCTTTCAAATGACCCTGTTAAAGGTTTAGTAAGTAGATTTAAAAAAAAAGTGCTAGCAAAAACAACAACAAAAAATCCCTTCTTGTAGGGCATCTGTATATTAATGGAGACCCTTACCCATATCTAAGGCAAGACACCATAATGGTAGATGCTAATTGTCTTATTGTTCAAGACTATCAGAGTGGTGTCATTGCCTAATAAGACATAAATAAATTGTTCATAGATTTCTCTACTAATTCTAATTTTTCTAATCTGTCTTCACAAGCATTATATTATATTTTATTGGCTTTTCTCTAAACTCCCCCTTTTTTGGGCTGTAAATTCCAGTAATGTAACATGGTGTGACATGCCAAATTTAAAGAGGGGAATTACTTCATACTTTCTTGGTTACTTATAAGCTTTTTTTATGGGTATCCTCTGAGATTCTGGAGGTGATTTTATTTGTTTGGGGTTTTAAAAAGTTTTATTTGTTTTAAATCAGTCCATTTTGGTTTTTTCTTTCTCCCAAAATGACAGTTGCTAGAGAAACAACCAGTGGTTACAGCCATCCCAGTGATCACACTGGACTCACCCTGCGGTGGGCCTATTGACTGCTCGGTCATTGGCCTTCAACAGAAAATAGTCAACTCAGTTGGTCCAGTTTCCCTGGATTAGTAGGACTGTGGTCTTTTAAACCAGTGCACTGCTTCGGTTTCACAAATCACCTTGTGATTCATGAAGCCCTCTGATCCTTTTCTCTCACGTATTTGCCAATATCTTTGTTATATCAGTATTGTCTATTTCTCCTTCTAAGGTAGACTTCTCTATGCTGTCTTACTGAACCTTATTCTATTTATTTCCAGCAATTACACTAGGTCAGTTTGATCCTCTGGCTTTCTTTACCTTTCCAGGAGCATGGTGTTGACTCCGGACTTGATGAAAACATTTTCCACTGGATCCACGAGAACACAAGCAACACTGGGCTGACGCCAGCGTGGCATGATTGCTTATACTCCTCAGACTGACTAATACTCTTTCATAAGCTCCCTATCTGCTGCCAGCTTGGAAGACGACTCAGGGGTTAACAAAGCATATTTTCTCAGTTTACTGCTGAATATTTTGGGGGGGCAGAGGATGAAAACAAACAAAAAAACTTGCTAAATCTGACATATTTTCAACAGTTACTTTCACTCCACTTACCATATGCCAAAAATGAATTCTACTCATGAAAGTAATTCTCCTGATACATTTCCTGTTGATTCCTGTTCTACACAGAATCCAACACAGAGACAAATGATAGCTCAATATATATTTGTGATCAAGAAATAGCTTCAGATGCTTTCTCATGTATAAAGCGAGACGACTGAAAGTTTAAAACAACAAAATTTGTTTATATATATGGACACTGTAAAAATTACATGTCTGAAAATATTTAGGGTGAGAAAACTTACACCTTTAGATACTCTGCTCTTATGAACATTTGGTTACAACTCTCAACTGAAGTAAAGGAGAGCTTAAGTACCAAATAATTACAGTAAATAAGTAAATACGTGCACCACTTGCTCATTTAGGTTATTGGTCCCTCTGAGAGTCTCTAACCTGAATCCAAATGTTGCTACAAGGAGCTACTTGAAGGTGTCTGCGTAGCATAATCACATTAGACAATAGATTACACACCATTCACCTCTGCCATCTTATTCCAGCCTGTAATTATCTATTACTTGTGCTAGCTGCTGTCCTTCTCCCCATCTGCTGTGAATCTTCCTTTATAATTTACAGATAATACATTGTCAACACTACTATTCCCTTTAATCTGGTGAAAAGGGATTTCTTTTTGCCACACTAGACATGGAGTACATTAGTTTTTCTATTGCCCTTCACATTCTTTTATTGGTAAGGCAAACTGCATCCTATTTCTTAAGTATACCTGGTTCTTCCTTGAACTGTCCAGGCTTTGCAAATTCTTGTTGTTTCAGGAGGACAAGGCAGATGGTTAGGTAACAGAGAGAATTTTTGAAAGGAAGACTTTCCAATATATAATTCTAATTGATAAACTGAATACCATGTGTTTTTCAAAACTCTCTGATGTTTTAGCTCACACATAAGAAAATTAGAAAAGTTCAAAAGGTATAGGTGGCCATTTAATTTGGATATGATTTCTAATCCTTCCAGAACTAACTAAAACTTTTCCAAAATTAGCTGAAATGTGTTCTAGGAAGACCCCTTTATCTAGAGAGCTTTCTTTGGTTTGGTTTGGTTTTGCTCTTTCTCACTGGAGATGTTTGTAATTAAATTCTATTACTCTGGAATCTTATTAGTGTCATTATTGAATGCTTTTCTGAAATTGCAGGCATCATGGATACTCCCTTACGATGTAGTCCAGATGGTACATTTCAAGGGATGTGCATAATTTACAAAGGGTCATTTAGTGAAGCTTTATTTTAGAGTCCTCAAGTGGCAAGCTCTAATTACAACTATGCCAGCTTTAAAATATTCACTAGTTTTCTTTCAATAAACTTTTCATGTCAATTTTATCACATGTGAACTTTTTTCTTCATAATTTTTGCTTTTTGTTAAAATACAAAGTTTAATTTTCAGTATGACTTTGAAAGTGCACCAAGTAAAAATACCATTCCATATTGTTTATCTACCAATCAATGCATCTATGTCCCATACTATGTACCATGGTGGCCATCTAATTTTGGTCCTTGAAATCTATAGTCATGGTTGGTTACAATGTTGAACTAGACTACTAGACATAGTACTAAGAACCTTGAATTCAATGTGTCATTTCAAACCCAACTCTCACTCCGTCATACAATGATACAGAACTTCCTGAATCTCAATGTAAATATATATATTTCTGAACATAGAGACTTACATCTTGATTGGACATATCCCAGTAGGGTCTCTCTCCATACGACATCACTTCCCACATAACGATTCCATAGCTCCATACATCACTTGCTGATGTGAATTTACGATAGGCAATTGCTTCTGGCGCAGTCCACCGGATAGGAATCTTGCCACCCTGTGAACATTTGAGTCATAAGTTATTCCCTAAGTACATCTCTGCTGTGCCATTTTAAATTCTGAATGTAGTTACTGCTTGCCAAGCAGGACAACAGCATTTGTGAGATAGCTCTCAAAACAATAATAAGAGATTTGTTTATTTTAACTAAAGTCTTCTAGGTTGAGGCAGTTCTCCTCGAATGTTTTCTTTAGTCATAGGGAAGTGAATAAGTAATATGTCCAATTATTTTTTAAAAGCCTACCTATTATCTGAGCTCTGCTAAGGCAATATTGTAGAAGACAGAGAATCCCAGGGTTTACAAAGTGCATATATTTTACATGGCATATCAATGGATATGTAGCTGATATTCTTATTGGATTCTCTCACCAAGCAGTACAAAGGAAGGCAATGCTTAATATTGCTTCAGAAATAAAGAATGAAGGAATTTAAATATAAAAATGTCTATCCATCATCCTGTCTACCTACTCTTATATAGCATAAGAAACATGCCCAGTACAGCTAGAATTATGCTAAATAGGCCCTTAAAGGTAGTCAAATAATATCAGATACCAGAGCTATTACTGATTTTAATGGAGTAAGGGCAGGATTTTAGTTGTTGTTGAATTTTTAAAAACCTGAAAAAATGGTATAGTACTTGAACACTACCCAGGGAAAGTTTAACATGCACTTTTTTTTGGCCTCAAATGTCTTTTGTTTGTCTATACTTATGTGCAAGATATTTTTAATCAAATTTCAAATTTCCTAGGGTCCCATCTGGGGAAATTAATTCAACTCAAATTCAGACCCTTGAGCTGTCCAAACAGTCATCATTTAAAAGTTTTCTTTGCTTTATTAGGTAGGGCTACTACGCAGGATAATAAATTGTACTGGAAATTGCTTTGATACACTGCAGTATACCCTGAAAAACCGATGGATTACATCCATACTTGTTACAGACAGAAGGACACTTTTGCTGTCTTCTGCCTTTGAAAAAATATTTGGCTAAGGTTTTATCTATGTGAATGTATGATTCTAGAAGGCTCCTTTAACTTTCCTCTCTCTAACATCTGGGAAAAAAATAAAAGACCTTCAACATTCACAAAGATATATTCTTTTCTAAGTGAATGGACTTGGAACTTAAAAGAGGATATGTATAAGAATCAAAATTAGAGCCAAAGTAATTGAATACTACCCAAAAACCTCCACACCAACCAATCAAAAAACCCCTCAATGCTTGGGATTGCAGATGCAAAATGGTGAGTGTTAACGGGGGAAAATGGCTGGTAACTGTCTGTTTCATGTTGGTTTTAACAGTGTCAGCCTTAATGGCCAATAACTGTTTTATGATTCTGTGTTTATTCCATTAGTATTTTATATTTAGATTGTCAAGCTAAGATAGCATAGCCATTAGCTGTATGTTGAAAACTTTTAACTGTGCCTAATCCCTGCTTATCTACCCAGAGTAAAATGAAGGCTGTTAGATACTGGAAAACCTTGCATAGTATACATGTTTTATAAATCCTGTATATGCATTCTCAGATTTGGTAGCCAACCAACTAGAAACACTGCTATGTCTTATTTAGAATAAGGATTTTTTAAAGAATAGAAAAGAGCCAAACAGAAAATCTAAAACAGAAAGGAAGGAAGGAAGGAAGGAAGGCAAGCTTAAGTATAAAAAAAAAAAAATACAATAAGTGAAACTACCTCCTGATTTTCTCAGTAATTGATCATCTATTGTGTAAATTACCCTTGATACTTGCTTTTCATTCAGCTTGTTCTTTTTTTTTTTTAAGACATCCTCTTATTGTTCATTAGCACTTTGCCTAAAAAAAAATGTAGAAGGAAAGATAATTCCTTTTGCCTCTAGTTTGTGGCTTTATAATATGGTCACACATGTAGAATCAGCTTCAAAATCCCTCTTTTTTTGGAAACAGGATTTAAACAGGGGATGCAGGAATAGGAAGAGGCTCTAAAGGAAACTTAAAAATTTTAAAAAATCAGAAAGGGGCTTCAACATCAAGGTGAGAAGAAAGGAACAGTTTCATCAGCATGAAACCCAGAGGTCACAAATCTTCCTTACCCTGGTAGTGTAAGCTGCTTCCGGATCGTCCTCGAGCACTCGGGACATGCCAAAATCAGACACTTTGCAGACCAAGTTGCTATTAACCAGGATGTTCCGTGCAGCCAGATCACGATGCACATAGCTCATATCAGATAAATACTTCATTCCGGACCCAATGCCACGAAGCATGCCCACCAGCTGAATGACTGTGAATCTGCCATCATTCTTCTGCAGAGGAAAGGAGTAAGGAACAGTCCTATTAGTGTTAGGCCAAATTAATTATCACCAAGCATTTATTACTTGAATCTTTTTTGGTATCTGTATCCGGTATGCAATGAAACTCAACACTATTTCCGGGCCTTTCTGACCAAAGTCACTAATTCACTAGTAGAGTGTACTCTCGAAGCTGGGTTTGCTTCCTGTGATAGATGGAAAGAATCCAACTGTAATGAATCTATAGCTCAAACAGCTCCTCGATTCAAGAATAAATCAAATACTACCCTCATTGAGCATGGATTATTTAATAGCCTTAAAAATCACATAATTCTCCATTTCTCCTCTTTCTTCCTTCGCCCCATTAAAAAGGTCTATGAATACCACTAAACAGAATGGATTCAAGGAATCTGCTACAGTTTTCTAAACACCAACATTCTTGGGTTTAATATAAAGTAGACACGTACCCTGAGGAATGCATCCAAGGAGCCATTCTCCATGTACTCTGTTATGATCATTACTGGTTTACCTAGAGTTTTCAGAAAGAAAAACACAAACTCTTGATGAGCACTGCAGTTAATGAGATAAAAATGGGCTGTGCACAATTTCACTGCCAAGACACCTGTCTTGTGCGATCTAATTTAATTAAAACAAGCCAAGCTTATGCCTCAGCTGTGGGGAGCTAGGAATGAAATATTAAAAGGAGGAGTAGGTTTAAGTCCCATCTGGAAGGTTAACCCTTTGGGTGGCTTATTGACAAAGTCTTTAACTAAAGTGGCCTCTGGTATCCAGGGAGCACATGAATGGATAATTGCTCTCTCAAGCAAAGGGGAAAACGATAAATGGGAAGGCCTGTTTAAACAAGAAAAAATCTTTAGGATAATTAATTTATTTTGTCCCCAGAAGAGCCACTTGTGCTATGCTAAAGAAGGCAAAGGACAGAGAAACTTTTTTCTTTCTTTAGAGAAACCGAAGTTTCAGGGAGCAGTAGCTGTGCTGGATATTTCATTATTTAGACACATCTTAAATGCCAAGCATGCACAACATAACACTGAAAAACTTCTTTCCCCTTGTGTTGCTCGGGTCAGGGCTGTATCCTTTCTCTTCTCTTTCCCTACATATGAATAAATTTATTCTATTTGCTTCCCTAAACTACCCACTTCAAAAAACAAACAAAAAACCAAAACCATCACAGAAAAGTTTCAGTGATTTATTTCATCTAAGACAGCAATTTAAATTCAGTACTAGAATAATCTTGTTCCCCTCTCCCTTTTTTTAGCAAAGAAATCAAAATGATTTTAAGGTCTAGGAGGAGTGGGGTAGAAACAATATTTTCATTTCACTTTAGTTCTCTTTCTGAGGATCTTAGGAAATAGAGTGATTCTTCAGTTTCTTAATCATTGGCAATGGACTCAAGGTCTGAAATTCCTGCTTTCTAAAGGGTATTGTTGGGGGATGGAGGTGGTAATCCTCAATTTTTCTACTAAGGAAAAGGTAAAAGAGTAAAGAGTCTGTGAAAGATTCCCTTGGAAGAAAATAAAATGTCTGTTCGATACATCAAAAATATTCACAGTTTTGTTGCCGCACTTGTTTGGTCTGAGACACGCAGTCAGGGAAAATAGGCTGAGATATTTCACTGCTAAAAAGAACCCATAATTATTCTAAACTAATACATTTTCCAATCAGAGACCCTGTCAGCTTGTAATTTCTGGAGTGCGGAAAGGGGAAATGTCTTCACTTTCAAGGCAACAATTTTGAAGAGCAGAAGTTTTTAATTTTAATGAAGTCCAATTTATCAATTTGTTCTTTGATTGTGTTTTTGATGTTGCGTCTTAGAAATCTTTTGGAGGCAAACATTTTGGACTAGAAAACAATACCGTGGAGATTTTATTTTCTAGTGAGGAATGAAAGCTGGCAGACAAAATAGGGATCTTGGTGCAGACCAAACGATTGATAAAATCACTTCCAGTCCTTCCCCTTGTCTGGAGGGGGTGATCCCTGGACATCTTTGGATCTTCCATTAGAAGAAATAGGAAGCACTTAGTTCTCAGATTCATTTGCCCTCTACATCTGCGACCACAGTCTTCTGACAGAACAAATACATCTAAATGAGTTTTAATCAACCTGCCTCCATCAAAAGATCCTTTGTCAACTAATGAGAAAGGGCAGCCTCTCTTGGTCGTCCATTAACACCTACTTCCATTTCACCAGATTCCTCCGAAGCACTGGAGAAGAGAGCAGAGGATCTAAAAGAGTTGGGTAGAGGGGAGGATTTATGGTCCTCCTGTCAATTTTGAAAAGTTACTCAAGTAACTGCTGGTAATGAATTCACACTCTTCCATTCTACCCTTTCACCCTCGCACCTCCGTAGGCCCACTCTTGGCACCATCTTCCCAATTTGTCTGCATTCCTTTCTTCTGTTTATTAAAAGTATCCATTTGTCAGAATCTTTTATGAGCTCTCCAAGAGGAGTATAGATGAATGTCTCCATAAGCAGAGGGGCTTGTAAAATGGGCCTGGGCCGGGTCTGTGGGCAGAGGGGGCTCCTTCCCTGCAACAGGCAGGGATGCGGTGGGGAGGGATGGGGAGGGGGGAGGGGATCTGCTCGGGTGGAAATGTTAAATCATTTTAATTCAGTGACAACTGCATTATGCAAATGCATCCAGTCGTTTATAACAGTTACAGCTGTAATAGCTACGGGTTTTAGAGGCGCGTTGGGACTTTAATACAAAGATCCCCTGTTTCTTCTCTCTTCTGCAGAGGTGCTATGAAAATCACTGTCTGCGGCAGGAAAAACACCCTAAGCTGAACAGAGCCTCCTTTTTCGAAAATGGACCTGCAGAAGTGTTTAAAGGGAATGTTATCTTTTAATTAAAGTAGTGAAGGGCTCTGGGCAGCCCTGAAGGCCACAGGCAACAGAAAAATATCCTGTCTGTAAAACTAATCTTAAAAAGCAAATAGAGCTATTCTATGCTAATTATAGCCTTCACCTTAGGCAGAAAATTATATGTCCTTAACACCAAGGTGCTTTTTTCTGAAAGATTCTAAAGATGGGGAAAGATGTACTTCTTAAGACATAATAACATTAGTGAACACTTAAGAGTTTTTTTTAAATTTGCTATTATGTTAATCAATCTAAATATTCTATTTCATTCCAAAATAACCTTATAAGACAAGTTCTATTTTTAATCTCCATTTTACAGATGAGAAAACTGAACCAGAAAGGTTGAGCAACTCGTTAAGGTCACGTGCTTTAGTCTTACAGCAGTTGAGCCAGTAGGCAGGTCTTTGATTCCTAGGCCAAGGGTCCTCAAAGTGTGACCCCCTGGGCTTGTGGCATCGCCTTGCTCTGTGGTGAGCCCTTTAGAAATGCCACCTCATGGGCCCCACCCCACCTGCTGAATCAAACCTCTGGGAATGGGGCCCAGAAAACTGTCCTAACAAAGTTTTCCAGAAGATTCTTTTGTGTGTTTAAATTTGGGGACCTCTAAACTAAACTTTCACTTACTTGTTAGGAACCTCCTCATTTCGTCTTCCTAAAGATTTTGTACCTTGAGTCCTACTGGCCCTCTGCTTAGACCTAATGTCTTCATTTTCCTCTTCAACCTATCCTCCCCCGACTGCTTCACCCACTAGGGCAGCCATATTCGAGCCAGGCTGCACGTGTTGATTGAAGATGCTTTGCACAGACACCTCAGTTCAAATAGGAGAGGCCTTGGCCTTCCAGGAGAAATAGCCCCAGGCTTACAGGATCCCTGACTTGCAGTAACTGTAGCAGGGACTATGGCTTCTGGAACACAGCCACTTCACACAGTGGCTGCTCCAGCTGCACTGTCTGTGTGGCACTTTATAAGTTGGTCTTAGCCGGCTTTACGGAGGTATTCAGGGTTTGCTTCGCAAAATGCATCTGTTGAGCTGTGTCGTATTTTAACTGAAGCATGGTTCACAGGCCCAGCGAATGCTAATGGACTAAAAAAAGGAAAGTTCAACCAGGTGTTACTGTAAATAGGTGCTGAACTGCAACAGCCATAAATCAGGCAGAGCAGACAAGCAAATCCCCCAAAATAATAAAGATTCCCAAGATTCACTCCCTGCATCTGGAATTGAAGCTTCCAGTACAAGGTGTGACGAGGTTTTGTTGTGCTTTATATGAAAAGTACTTAAAATTTATTTTGCCTACCATCTGCTTGTGCCTATCCTGTGACAACCAGTTTGGCCTCGCAAAGATTTGAAAGATGGCACGGCATACCAAAAATCTGCAATATTAATTTCTCTAAAATATCACACAAGCTGCCTTGGAGATAGGGTATCAGCTGAAACCATAGACCCACTTAGAGCTGACTACAAGATTAATGACTTGTCCTGCACTGATTTCCTCCTATTAGCAATCAGTGGGTCTGCTCCATCTGTCATTTCCCTGGAAAGAAAATGTGTGTTTAATTTCCCAGTAACTTCTAAGTTGGCTTTGTAAAGGGAGTGACCCACGTACATTTCGTGACAACGCCTTCCAGGTGAATGATGTTTGGGTGGTCAAACTGTCCCATGATGCTGGCTTCACTCAGGAAGTCTCTCCTCTGTTTGTCTGTATAACCAGCCTTCAGAGTCTTGATGGCCACACAGATCTCTCTCTTGCCAGGCACTTTGAGACGCCCACTGCATACTTCACCAAATTCACCTTTGGGAGAGAAAAGAAATCTACAATGGACCAGAAATGCATTCAAGATGAAAGTGTAATAGCTACCATTTGTTGAGTGCTTGGTACATGTCGGGCTCTGTGCTAGTGCTTTCCATAGATTATTTCATTTAGTCCTTCCCACAACCCCGAGGTAGGTGCTGTCTTCAGCTCCATTTTATCAGAGACAACTAAGGCTTAATGAAGAAACCTGCCTGAAGTCTTATAGCTACTAAGACACAGAGTGAAAATTTTGAATGCAATCAGTCCGATTTCAGATTGCACATACTTACTCATTAAGTTTTTTCCTAAGAATAAAAATCACATTTTGCCCCAGAGTCCTTTATGGCACACCGCATTTTATACTTCAAATAAGGGAATTTCATGTACACAGATATTTACGTATATACATATACACACTCATACACATATATATTTAAATAATTCACATGCATATATATTTAATATCTACCAAGAAAATAGACTCATTCACATACAATCGGATACTTACCAACTCCTATAACTTTTTCAATCTTAATGCAGGACGCGTCGATTTCTTTGGCAAATTCTCGAACTGCTTGGTTAGGATCTTCATATGTAAAGGGATCCACGTAAGTTCTAACACCTAAGTGATAAAGATGTGATAGGTTGGCTGAACACTTCTCAGGAACCAGTATTGAACATAAGTAATTTGGGTCTAAAAATACTGAACACCAGAAAAGTTGGGTTAGATGCAAAGTCTTGACACAGGAAAATGGTAAATTCTCACTCTGGTTTTCATTAGTGGATAAACAAAGAGTTGTTAGCTACTTAGGAGGCTGCAGCTCTACTGACTTCCTGGAATGTCTTCACACTTCAAGGACAAGATTTTAAAAACAACCCATCCCATGGAGGAAAAGAGAATGTCTCTGTAAGGAAATCTGGAATGTATCAGCTGAATACTACTGTCCCAAGCAGTCGCTCATAGGTCCTTTGTCCTTGCACTAAGTCTTATCTACCACTGTCAGCTATCCTTCCTGATGGAAGATAATAGCAACTTTTTTTTTTCAATTGGCCACATTTTGCCCAATATCTGGACCAATTAAATATGATCTGGAATGTATCAGCTGAATACTACTGTCCCAAGCAGTCGCTCATAGCTCCTTTGTCCTTGCACTAAGTCTTATCTACCACTGTCAGCTATCCTTCCTGATGGAAGATAATAGCAACTTTTTTTTTTCAATTGGCCACATTTTGCCCAATATCTGGACCAATTAAATATGTGACTGGATTAACAAACTGTGATTAAACCAAGGTTATTATAGACAAGAGGGATAATACCAGCTAGTTGATTTGGGAATATAGACTCTGGACTGGACCTCCACCTGTATTCTGTTTTGGAAAGAAGGCATTATAAGCAAAGATATCCAAGTTCTCCTGGAAGCTTCAGTGGAGATAACTGTTGAAATCTAATTGTGAATAGTCTGTCCACCAGGAGTGTAATTCAGACATACCTCATACTCACTTGCAAACTACACTCAGAATGTGAGTTCAGAGGCAGCCCAGTGACAGACATTTGGACCAAGAGGAAGCAGAGATTATGAGAGTTTTCTCCTGCATTTGCACCTCTCCCTCCTAGAGCTCCTGGGGCACTGGGACACTGAGAGAATGTAGGACACCAATTGGCACAGTCCCTCTAATATCCTGAGTCTGTCAGCCTTGTCCTCATCTCAGCATCTGCCATTAGGAATAACCTACTTAAATCAGCATTTTCTTGCTACTTATTTTTAATATGTTGTTTTTGCTTTTACACACATATACCATGTGAAAATTTTTAAAAGCATGCTTTAAGAAAGGAAACAAGGTGAACAAATGGAAAGTTGTCAGACATTCCATAGCTCCCATCAATTTCCATGCTCTAGCCCAGAAAATCTTCCTCAAGATATTCTGGTTACTCCCAGTCTCTGTCTTCTTTCCACTTCCCTGCACTAGTGTGAGGGACTGACAGCATGTGTCTATTTAAATGCAAATAAGTTAAAATTAAATTTAAAAATCACTTCCTCATTCACATTAGCACATGTGGTTATTGGCTAACGTATTGGACAGTGAAGATCTAGGAAATTCATCTCTGAAAGTTCTGTTGGATGGTGCTCCTGGTCAGTCGTCAGCACTGTCCAGTTAAAAGTCTTCTACCTTGCTTTAAGCATTCGAGAGCCACTGTCAATTTATTCTTTGAACCCATTTGGAACATCAAAGTAACTAGAATCCACTAAAAAATTATTGACAGTCACAAATTCTATACCACATATAGCTGTTCTTCGGGAAGTAGTAATTACTCTTCAATTTTGTATTCTTTACCTCCCCACACATTTTTAGCTTCTACGAGAAGAATTACCTGTTAAATCTTGCAACCCAGCTATGAGAATAAGCCAGCTAGAGCAAGGCTTTTTCAGGGTTGAGGATAAAATCATGAAAAGGAAGAATCTAAAGGAATTTCCCCACTCACCCCCGATCTTTAATCTCATTTGAAATAATCCTGAATCACCTATTTCACTTTGATATTCTTAAAGTACATTATTTGAATAAGGAATATGTAATATAATATTCATAGCCACATTAATGTTATTTAGACCTTTCTAAACTAGAAAATGAGACCTACTAGAAAAATAAAAATTTTAATAGAATTATTTGTACCTTGATTCAAATGTTTCTCTTCATCTGCTTCTTGTTTTGCTTTACTGTATTTACTCCGTCTGTTAAAAAATTTTTTTAAAAAGGAAAATTATTTTCCTCCAGCACAAAAGCTGTAACACAAGCCATGGGACAAAGTTCTTTGCTACCATAATGTAAGTCAGGCAGATCCGCCATACACATTTCACAGATGAGAAACTGAAACTTACAAGAGGTGAAACATTAATAACAAGGTAAATAATTTGTCACCCGGGTAGTGAGTCATGGTTTCAGGCCCAAGCAGTCATAGTCCAGAGTTTCTGCTCTTGACCACAATTTTAAACTGAGGTGTATTACAATAGATAAAGCAAATATTTTGTAATTATAATTTCAAATTCCCAGAGGAAATTTATCTTATTGAAAGATAAGTTTATTGGCTAGTTTATCCACACACACACATCCACACACACACATCCACACACACAAATACACACGCATACTTAATGAAAATAAGTTCCCATGCATAATTCTGCATAAGTCAAATGGCAATAATGTTCAGTATGTGATGGGTAATAGTAAGTCATGCTGCTATAACACAAAACTCATCATCATAACACACGATATTCTTGAAACAATAGTTTTGTGGTTACTGGTTTCAATTACTGCACACAAATTCCTAAATTATTAATAAAAATTTACAAAGTAAATATTTGCTTTGTACTGGATTACATTCCTTAGAATTTTGTAAAAAACTAGTAAGAGTAAAAATGAGAAGTTTTTGTCTGCTTTATCTAATTCTTTTTCAATAAAATAGCATATGAGCTCAAAGTTGGCATTCTGCTCCTATTTCTTGTTGGAGTGATATCTGGCTCTGTTATAAAGCTTTGGGAATTAGAAATCCTCAGTACATACAAATCTGGAACCAGCGATACATACACATACACATCTATCACTTATATAAACGGGAAAATCAACTCAAGCCTTGGGAATTAAAAATCTTAAATATATATATAATTATTGAATCAGCAGAATATATATTACTTAAAGGGATTGGAGAATCAACTCAGTTGATATTACAGCTGTCCAAGTTTAAGCAGTTGAGACGAAATTAATGAATAAAATGTATACATGTATGTTCCTTTGAAAAACATAAAATGTACAATCATCTTGTGTTTTCTTAGAGCTTCAAAGATAAGTTAAGCTAAGGCTCTTACGAGGAAACTGAGGCTCTGAGGTGAGAAAAGATTCCCCCAAGGCCACATAGCATCTTGGCAGTGTGGTCAGAATCTGACACTGTAACTCCTCAACATTGAACAGGCAGAAAGGCCACAGGATCACGTAAAAGAGAAAACAACAGAGAGCCCAGAGGAGCCAGGCAGTGCCACTGGCGAAGCAGCCCAACTAGGGTCACGTGTTCAAAGCTTCCCTCCCACATTCCTCTCCTAATCGTCAGCAGTGTAGGAACCAGGCAATCAGACCCTCAGAGCCCACAGATGTGTCTCTGTGTGGATAATTCCCTTGCAAGTAATAATACCTTGCACTTTTACACTGCATTTAACTTTTCAAAGCGTTCTCATCAAATATATTATCTCCTCCCTGAACTGTTTGCAAAGCAGGAACCAGCTTAGCAAAACAAGAGACCCCGGTTAACACAGTTAACTGTGAAGTGTATATTTCAGTCCTAAATCATAGCTTACATTTTCCTTTGCATTTCATTTTTTAAAGGGCCTTCAAAGGGTCTATTATTTAATTGCATCTTCACAATAACCCTGTGAAAGCAATCAGGTGGACAGGCACACTCAGTTTCAATTGTACAGTTGGGGACGTAGAGCCAGAGGAGCAAGTGATTCATACATGTGTCGTCTTAGCAAGTACAGGATTTTGTGAGCCTTAATCCGGCCCACAACTTCGCAGTGACTCTCATAGTGTAGATTAGTTACACAAGGATACCCAACGAGAGTTAATTATAAGCAATATTACATTTTATATCAGTAAATCCACTTAACTTGAATTCAACTGCTCTTAAACCCCATTGCTTCATCAAAGAAATTAAACAGGTTTAACTACCCTGAAACTAAACAACTCTCTATAAAACACAGAGTCCTCTGCAATCCTCTCCCCCTCACCTCTCTTCTCTGCCCTCTTTTAAAGGAAATGTAAGAGTGTTGGGTCAGAGACTGCAAAAGTAACATTTTATGTCAAGAAGATGCCATTGCTGGGTCCCCAGGGTGTGATAGGGTCCTGCCAGCCTGAGAGATTGTGTCTTATCAGAGCTCCTAAAAGCATTATCTAAAATTACAAGCATATCTTCGAAACCACTTAAGATCTAGAATACTGATTGGAATTTTTTTCTTTAAAGAAGGAAAAAAAAATGCATAGAGCCAGAGCTTTCGTACCAACTTTAAATTGTCGGTGAGTTAGTCAAAAACGTGGCACACGCCATAAAAACACATGGCCTGAAGCTGCCCAGGAGTGTGGTTATCTGTTTGACATCAAGCACATTCATTCAGTATGTGCAAAGCCAGAGGAAATACAAAATGGCAGGGTCATTAATTACAAGGCTGACACGCCCATCCCTGTCTTGGACTTCTAAACACAGAAGGAGGAATTAAATTAGTGGCGAGGGGGTATTTTTAAAGACTCTTCTTTACTTGGAGTGTTATTTGGAGAAGACCCTATAAGAGTTCAGGGAATGCTGAAAAAGAAACACGAGGATTACTGTTCAAAGGCTACTTATAGCCTCTTTGCTTTTTAATAATACCTTGAAAACAAAAGTGCCTATGTCCCTCTCTACCTTTGCCACCTGATGGTCCTTTTTCCTTGGCTCAGGGTAGGACAATGTGGCTCGTTATTGTCCCAAGAAAGAAAGCCCATTGACACTCACTATTAGGTCAGCCCGCCCGGAGGAAACCGCACAGCCTGAAGAAGTGCTAACTCTAAAGTAACATGGGAGGCTGATCACCTGAATGGCAGAAGGAAATCTTTGTTGAAGATTTTCTAATTACGGAGACGTGAACAAGCTGATTAGAAAGGGGAAGAAGGAGGAGTGGTTTGTTAGCAAATGCTCCAGAAGGACACATGGAACCCTTCAACTGCAGGAGTCATAGAAAAAGGCAGGTGAAACTGAAAGAGTGTGAGCTGAGCCCTCCTCAGGCCCAAGGGGCACGGAAATAAAGGTATTAACCCACATTGTTGGGGAACAGCAGGAGCCCTCCCAACCCAGGGTCCTTGCTGGCACCTTGACTATTCAATAAAACAAACAGAATAGAGATGAGGGAGCATGGCAGGGGGCAGCATAAACCCTGCTTTTATTAAAGTACTAACTTCCCTGATTAAGTGGACAGATTTGATTGATGTGGTTCACTGTTCTGAAGCTAATTAGTAAAAGGTAAGTAATTATTCAGCTGCAGTGCATATTAAAGAAGATAAAGCAATGTAATGACGAGCATGGCTCCAGGAGGACCCTTCCCAGTGTTGAAATGGCATCACCCGGGAAGATTCATAGAAGCCATTCTTCTTTTTCCTCTTCCTTAAGCTGTCATTGTTCCCGCACCAAATGATGTCTAAATGTTCTTCACGAGCAACATTTTGAAGTGGTTGGAATTGAACCATACAATTGCATGCAAGTTGTTTAGAAATGTTCCCGAGGTACCATCTGCCCCCTAATTGTGTGAATTTACATGACTTCATCAGAGCCGATTTAGGCTAACATTTAAGTGCATTCATTCTTATGTGATCATAATATTCTATGGAAGAAAATTAGAGCACCAGGGAAGATAGATACAGGCTGAACAATAACTGTTATAGCATTATGTGAACGCTTAGCTCCAAAGCGGAAAATCTTAACTTTCAATAAGAAGATAAAACAAACTTGCAAACTCTGACTGTGTATTGTGTATTAGACTTGCACATTAATTCAACAAATCTTACCAACATCACTAAGAGGCTCTTGAAATTTTGGTTCGGTAGAACTGCCAATGTCAGCTTTTTATGTAGGTCGATTTTTTCAGTTAAGAAAATGTTACAATAATATATCTACGTCAGTATTCACAGTTAGGAGAGCTGGACTCCTGTCCTGATCAGCCAACTAACGAGCTATGAGATCTCTGTTTATTTCATTGTTTAACCTTTTCAGGCCTCCAGTACCTAATAGTAAATTTTGCCATAGACACTTCATTATTTTTCTTAAAATCAATTCACTTCTTTTCTTTATTCAGATAAGGGGGGTACTTTATAACATTAACATATAAAAACCCAGTATCACTAGTAATCATTAGAAACAGAATAAAAGCAGCCTATGCCCTGTTATCAGTTAATTAATACTTTCTCCTAACCACCAAATTTTCCATTAAGAATTAGGGACTCTTATTGTATTCTAGTCCTCAAGACTGTTTCTCATATTTGAACAATAAAATAGAATTTGGGGGAAACATACTAGCTTAAAACAATCTGAATTAATACTAGTTTGGGATGGTTTTGAAGGTAACCTGATGAAATCATTATAAAAGGGGAGGGGATGTCAGAGAAATTTAACACAGGTTTAATCATTAGTACTGAAGGTTATGACCTTATAATTGCATTTTATGATGTCATTGTTAACAGTCCCTTTAAACATCACTTTAAAAAGCAATAAAGAAAGTGGTTACACGGTGGAGATCACAAATATATACATATATAAAGTGAAGAAATGGTGCCTTGCTGCTAAAAGAATGTGTACATGTGGTTTGGGATGAAATTTCTAGGGACAGCATCACATAGGAACAAGAAGTGTCGCAGTTTAAAACAACCTGGATAGCAGGTACAATTATGTATACCGGGAAGCTGATAGAATTTTGAAATTGTAACTTGAGTGATCAGGAACACAGATCAAAGATGTCTATAAAAATTATAAATTAATTTGCTTAACATAACATGGATGGAAAAAATATACAATATATCTAAAATCAAGGTACTTTGTATAATATCTAATTTTAAGTATGTAAATAAAGTTTATAAATTTACTAGTTTGATTCTTTCACTGAGATCCCCAAATGCTTACATGTTCAAGTTGGCCAACAAAAAAAAAGTGGATCTTCTCACTAAAAAATTGGAGATCATTCTGGCTTGTGGTAGGCTCAGGCTTCTCGGTATAAATGAAATATGTACAATGAAATAAATGAAACGATTGCTATAAAAAAAAACCCAGCAAGATACCAACAGTGAGCCTGAGGCTGTTTCCTCTTTCTTAAATGACAAATTAGCATCAAACAGATTTTCTCTTTGAGGTCATCCAAAGGACTGAAACTTTTCTCACTCTGTGAGTCCCTGCCCAAAGACTTCTTTAAAAATCTCACATGCTACCAGCAGTGTGGGATTCAGTTCAAGTGGACCCCTACAAGGGATCTATCTTTAGCATCCTTTCTGGCATCAAAATTTTGTGGCTCTGAGAAGCAAGCAGCAGCCCCACCAGCAAAAGACATGACTCTGGTTTTACAGGTTAGGGGGTTTAATCTGTTGCTTTCTCATACCGCTGGCCAAAGTCTGGCAAGATTATTTCAAGGGTACCATTTACTGCCTTTCATTTGTACTAAAAGCCTGGGCCAGGCTTTAGTCTGCACTACCTGTCTCCTCTCCGTTCACCTGTTCTTGTCCCATTTAAACATTTGTAGTCCCAGATAACAGGGGAGACAACCTGCGAGAGGAGAAGAATTGGCTGAGTGTGCATGAGCCACTGCAAGCCTGTCAGCTACCTGGCTCCAGGCAGCCTTTCCCATGACAGCTTTATGGCCGACACTAAAGAAGAATCAATATAAGGGCAAGGGGTTGACATTTCATTTTCTAAAAAGTGATCCATTGAGGACCAATCACCAAGCACTGTTTATCAGCCTTGGGAAGTGACATTTTTTTTTTAATGGGGGAGAGGGACAGGAATCATCGCTGGGTAACTCGACAGGCTCAATTCTCTAAGGTGGGGACTCATAATTGGAAATCCGATGCATCCTGCTATCAATCCTGCCTTATATAATAAAGTGATCAATAAAAGCAGAGAGGAAATTAAGTCATCAAACATGAGGATGCAATTTTCTATTGTCATGGCTTTTAATAAACTTGTCTCTTTGCATTACATTTTCATGTGGTTTTCCTTTCTTTTTGTCAAAGCCAATGTTTTAAGCAGAACATCCAAAAGAAACTTATAATAAGGCAACTTATTTCTGATTACTGGAGTTTGATGGCTGTATTGAGGACCACTTGAAATAAAAAAAAAAAATCTAAGTGAAAGAGGGACTACAAGTAGAGAATGTTTCTAACCAACATCAAAAAGATGGTCAAGATACAGATAAGACCCATTTTCTGCAAATAAGTGTTCTGAGCATCACATTGTGTTGCATTTTATCAAATATTTTTTGAGGTAGAGGCAATTAAGAAAACATTAATATTTCTATACATTGTGAAAATTATAGAGACAGAAATATGTAACACTAAAAGCTCATGTAATTTCTACATACTCCCTCATCCTGCTCCCTGTCCCCACTATCAGATGGATATATCCTAGGGGTTATAGTTCCCCAAGTATTTACATGCATGGCACATGTAAATACACATTAAGTGGCAATGGACAAGAAAGAGGGTCATCTTGATCGGCTCCCAAAATCAAATGCCAGGGAAGGAAAGAACACAGGGGAGCAAAATTGTATTCAGGTCAAGTTGAAATTTCCAAAGGCTGAGGTATACTGCTCTTTAGGGTATGGTAGGCATGTCAGTGTCTATATGTATGTTTTCGTAAGCTTGTATTACAGCAACAGGGATGAGTATTTACTGTGGATTTAACTTCTTCAAGATGGGACTCACTGCTCTAAGCAAACACCTATTTATAGATTTTGCATCAAAAGGAATAAACACAATGACAAATATAGATGTCTGGGCAGAATGTGGAGTTGTTCTACACTGTCTTGTTATTAGCGTGAACATAATTGATCCCTATGTACCAGGACACTTTGGAGAGTGAGGGTGGGGGTGCGATACTAAGAAATACATGTAACAACTGGGACCATCCAGGCAAACTAGATTATATGGTCATCACCCTAATTATAATTCGTGTCAGAGTGAAGTAAAGGCACGGTGACTTGCCCAGGCCAGTGAAAATAGCCAAAGGCACTGTTGTGACATTGGTGAGATCATCCACGGGCAGAGAGGGACAATGGAACAGACACCATTCTGAGAGCCAAGCACGGCCACCGGTGGGGCCAGTAGTAGTGGCAATACTTATCACTGCTGCAGTGTAATGACCCTGGACAAGCCCTACATATTCCTAGCGTCACCTTCCTCTTCTACAACATGAAAATCTTTTGATTTAAGAGGATCATTTTGACATCCCCAGGTTCTGCCCTTTTTCACCAAAAGCCCCATCTTGTGAAACAGTTGATGGTATATGGGGGCAAAGGTCAGGAAAGAGGCAGATTTTCACACAGAGAAAACAGAGAAGGGCTAGATGTGGGCACAGGGTGATGATTCCTCTGGAGCCTCTGGGCAGTGTGGACGAGCAAATTTACTCCATTCATGGGTTAATAAAAAAAATTAGCAAATGGAGACAACAACAAGAAAAACTGGTTCAAAAGAATATGCAGCCAAGCTGCTGTTATTTCTCTCTCCTTTGCAGATCATTTTTTAAGTATCAGGTTAGACTGTAGGGGCTCATAGGATAAGTAGTCTGTGGTTTGAGATTCATTTCCAAGAGCAATGCCATGCCCACAGTCTACTCTGTGGATATTCTCTGGAAAGGCTGATGCCCTATCCTGAGTGAAGATGGTGCATGTAGTCCCTATTTCTTTGCTTTAGTTACCATTATTGTTAACCAAATGTCAGGCTGAAACACCTACTGTGTGCTGTATTATCTATTTTGCCTATCAGAATTCTTCCGTCAATAACTGTTCAAGGCAACTAATGAATATCCCTATTTTATAGAGGAGAAATAAAGACTCAAATAGGTTATGTGACGATAGCTGGCAAATGGCAGAGCTCAAATTTTGGGCCCAGCTTTTTCTTGCCTTTCGCAGTAAGCCCAGGCTTAAGAGAAGGATAAATGTAACACCTTATAGCTTAGAGGCTCTAGAAAACTCGCATTGGCTTGCTGTTCAGTTTGGTTTCCTGGAATTAGTTGCGTCTTTCCGGAACTCTCAGCAGTGAGGACTGTCACCAGGGTACAGGTGGCAGCTTTGGTAGGGATGTGAGAGGAAGATCAAAGCAACCAGGAGGGAGCTCGGGATGCAAAGGCCATGTTTACGATGCTAGTCAAAAGCCTTAGCTTTGTGCAGAGGAGACAAAAAGCTCCCTCCTAAAAAAAAAAAAAAAAAAACGGGGAATGGGAGGGGCAGTGCAATTGAGTGGCTTCAGTGCTTACCTCCGGCTGATGACAAAAGCTGCGATGAGAATGACCACTAGCACCACACTGCCTGAGACAGAAACCAGAAGGACTGTGGAGTTGGCTCCATCTCCAATGATCCGGGAAGGCACTGGGAATGACAGTTACACAGGGGTCACCTTCGGGAAAGTACTAAGAGGTAGAACTTCTGAATGGGTGACAATTTTCAACTTTGTGAAGTCATTCAGAATGCTCACAGCCTCTCTGGCCCTTCGTTAAGTATTCATGCAACAGCATTTTCTAAGACAGCTTTTAATGAGACAAAGACATTCTTTTTATAATTGTATGAAGAATTTCAAACAGAAGACTCATTAAATCCTATGACAAACATAATTCGTTGTTTTTTTCTTCTTTTCCTTTCTAGCCCCATCCTAACATTAAACATAACGATCAAATGTATTCCTTAGTGAGAAAGACACTAGAACACTTCAGAAAGGACAGTAGTTTTCAATGTACCTGCTTCCTCCATACCTATCAAAAACCTGCCTGTTATTGCCCAACTCAAAAGCCACTTCTTCCTGGGAGCCTTCCTGGATGATCCCCTAGGACGTCAATCTGCTTCAGACTCAACTCTACTTTCTCTTCTGCTTTTTGTCTCATTTTTATGTTATTTCATGATTTGTGAACAAAATTACTTTATAGAACTGATGTTGAAAAATCTGCCCCATGGCAAAAATTCTGCCCCACCAACTCCTCACCAAGTGGGCCCAATTTTGGTTTGTTAATTAAGGAAGTGGAGATGTCTTATGCAAACTTGTTGTTCATGGGTGGGCCCCTCTATAAACATTTTTGACTTAACCAACCAGCTGATTCAACTCACAGTGCTGACATGTTTGAGACATTTTAAAAGGAGGTTTTTTTTAAAAAAAAAAACTGACTTGATTTAAGCAGATTCCTAGAAATAAGTAAAAAGAAAAATATTTTTGGCCCCTTCTTTAGTCTTCTCAGGGAGAAAGCTCCCTATCTTAATACAGGGTAGCTATACAACCCTCAATTAGTCAATTTAGTAATCCCATTTTTCATGGTTTATAGAAGGCTCAAAATAAGGGGAAAATGGGCAACATTTTTTATTTATATAAAAAGATAGATCAGATATTATTATGAAAAATGCTCTTCTCTAAGTAGCATGAAATTTTCTGAGTTGCAGACATTGGCTATCCTATTTCAAGCAACGTTCATTGCAGCAGAGCGTTTGCCTCGCCAAAAATTATGTACAGCTCCTTAGATTTCAGCGTAATGGGATTCACCCTGCACTATAAACAGAGCCTCAGAACTCGCTGAATCTGGGTGGTCCTTGTTACCTGTGTTAGTTGTGACCTCCAAGGGCTCACTGAAGTCTCCATAGCCAGCTGCTGTCCTTGCTCGCACGTGGAAAACATAGGAAGTCAGAGGGTTCAGGCCTTTGATATCCGTGTTCCTGGCAGCTGTCCGAACTATACGATAGCTTCGCTCGTTCTGATCCTATATTATGAGAAGATAAAATCAAAGAAAGTGGCAAAATAAATCCTCTGCTTACTCTAGGCACAATATTAAAGGACCCGAGCTAGTCCACTAGCAAGTTGAAAGTAAATGGAGATTGATAAACTCTCTAAATCCTATATTCTCTGGAATGTTATAAGTACTGTCGTTACTTCTTACATATTGAAAGAAATGTGGAGTTCAGATACGATTGTTGTTGACACTGACCACATCCAGATCTTTAGTCATAATCTTTTATGAAAAGAACATTAAATGATGGTTGGTGGCTTTTCTAGTTCCACATCCAGCAATTTAAAAGGAGTAACTGTAAGAAGGTCCCTTGTCTTTTTCTATTTTCTATCTAGAAAACGTCAAAAATGTTGTAATCTAGTTTCAATGAAAAAATCCTATCCCTTTTTTGCTTTTAATAAGAAAGCCAATAAGTGATTATCTTTAAAAAGAAAGTGAAGACAATTGTTCATTTTCTAGACAACCTTGAATGCAAATAGCTCTCTTTAGAATTCTGTCCTTTAAGAGAGAGACAAGTTATTTGTAAAAATAATGCCTTTCTATAACTTTAAGAGGTTGAAGAATGTAATTTGCCTTCCCCAATTTTCTATTAAAAGTCATCAAAACCCACACCTTTATTCTGAATAGCAGTGATCTACTTAAACAGATCATTATTTCAACTTTTAGGAGTCACTCTCCCTGATAGAAGGCTCATAGATTAGAACTTCTTAGCTATCTTGATTTCTATTACTAGAAAGAAAAATATAGTTGTATTAGAACACAATATATTATTTTCTATTTTTTCAAGATAACTAAATAAATAATAAATATCATAATCAGACTTAATTGGGAAACAAAATGTGTTTGGTTTTGGGATTTGCTGGTATTTCACAATTTATAACTGGCAAACAAACACCTAAACAGAAGGGAAGGAGGCAGGGAGAGAGGGAGGGGAGGAAGGAGAGAAGGAAGGAAGGAAGGGAAGGAAGGAAGGAGCCTTATTCATTCAAGTCATACCTTCTCATAGTACTTGACTTCATACTCCAAGATTACCCCATTGGGCCGATCTGGTTCCAACCAGGCCAGTGCCACACTATATCTTGTGACTTCTTTAGCCTGGACCAAAGCAATGGATGATGGTGCTATCAGGGAAAACAAAAGACAAAAGACATTTTACTTTAAGAAAAACAAAAATGTTTTTGGTGGTATCAGTCAATAATTTCATCTTCTTTAAGAAAAGTGTGAAGGATTGTTTTGTCTTCCTCCTGACCACTTTACTCTTCTCCAGTACAAAAGCATACCATTTTAAATCATTCTCTCCAATATATTTTTTTTTTTGTATGCAGTTTGTCTTAAAAATACAACCTCTAAAGTATAAGCCTGGTGGGTCCCCAGGCCTACTGTATAACGTCTGCGTCATCTAGAGCCACTCCTTATAAAAGGCTGTAGGTATAGAGAGGGCTGTCTGGTTTTGACCCTTTGCAAGCGATGTCAGCCTTTGGAAGACTTCTTTTAATCTAAGTAAAGCTACATCTCATCCTACCTCCAACTATTACGAGTGTCATCTTACTTGTCTTTAATTTTATATAAACAAGAGAATCTGCAAGTCTTCCATGAGTACTGTAAGAAATGCAGGAAGGCAGACAATTGACATACTTTCCAACATAAATAAAAGTATTGCTTAATTGTGGTAAGATTTTTCGGTTTGAACAGCACAAATAAAGTAATGATTGTCTCCCTGGACAAGTATGGTGCTTTACAACTATTTTACAGGAGTTGACAAGTTGCTTTTTCCTGTTGAGTAGCAAACCTTCCTCTTTCCACTGAGAAGGACACAAAAGCAGCCCTCTTCTGGGCATATTACTGGAGGTGGGGAGGGGGACAGGCTTGAGATTTATAAACCCAGGCTGCCTAACGCTTGCTTCTCCGCTGCAGTGGCTGCATCTCAAGCCAGCTGCCATCAAGCTCTGCAGTGACAGACAATGGCTGGTACAAATGTGCAGTCTCCAGGGAAAAGAGAGCATTCACAGAATCCTCAACCTTATCTAACAACGCTGGCCTGTAGAACCAGAGATTACGGGGTCTTCTTAAATCCAATGAATATTCTTTGTTGTTCCCAAACTGTGGAAATATGTGACAAAAAACATCAAAACAATGTCCACTGAGGAACAACAAATGAATGTTGGGTCATCTTCCTGCCCTTCCCCAATACACACATGACTATCAACCCCTAACTTAGAGGGAAAAGGAGAGAAAGTGAAATAAATTGTCACTGAAAATAGAATGGGAAAAGCTTCAAACCTGCTTGACCATATCTGATGGGTACACTGATGGCAGAGAGACCAACCAGACACACGACAGTCACACAAGGGAGCCTTACAGCTGAATCCAGTCCACAGGGACTGTCTACTGGAGGTGGGTATTTGACAGCCCGGCATCTCTGTTAGGGATGCCTCGAGATGGTCACACACACACACACACACACACACACACCCCTCCCTATTTTTCTATCTTTCTCTCTCTCTTTCTCTCAATCCCAAAGCTATTCCAGATTGGATCTCAGGCATAAACACAAGGGAAAGACACAGTGGATACACATCCTCCATCAAAGGCAATCCCAAGGTTAGTAACACCAAAGTGGGTGAACAATGCTACATGCAGCAGACATATGGAAGCCCTGAACATCTGAGGGAAATGAAAAACGGAAATGGGCTCATTACGTGCATTAAGGCTCCCCCCCACACACACACACACTCATGCACACACACACACACACGCACACACACATCCATTTTCTCTCTCTCTTTCTTTACTGGTTGACACAGAGCCATTGTCCAGCAACATGCAAGAAGCAACTTTCTTAAATATAGAGGTAGCAAGGAGGCTTAGAGAACTGCCTGGCTGTGAAAAGTCATTTCACTCCAGGTAATAAATATATTGCCTAACAGAGCACTTTGGCGTCCTCTCCATAAAAGCGCCTCTTTAAACTCTGATGTTCAGGATTGGGAAATGAAACAGAAAAGTGAAGTCGTTAGAAGGAAAGCAGGAGGGAACAAAAATCATAAAATTATAAAACGAACTTTCTCTCAGCGATGGTGTGGGTCAGGTCCCGACAATCGCCAGATTCCTGGGGGAAGACTTGCCGCCTGCCCTCGGGGTGTGCTAAGGGCTCTCTCTGGTTGGCTTATCACTAAAGTGCTGCATGTGGGAAGCGAATCTGATTTTAGAAGTTTGAGCAGCAGCGTTCCTGCGACCATTCAAAGGGAATATGAGCCCCACTAAGATGCTCAAAAGATCTCAAGTAGGGAGTTAACAATATAATCATGTTAAATAATAGAATATTTCTAAGGCAGCCCTACTTGGAAAAATGACATGCACAAATGTGAGAACAAACCAGTGGAGTGTACCTTGACTCCGCTGTCATGAACACGGAGGAAAATGAAAGATAAAAAGAGAAATATGAGTAAGAGGAAAGCAGGATTGTATGAAAATATTAATAGAACACTATGCTGAGGACAATCAGAAAACTGCTAAGTTGACATTTGTCTTCGGGATCTACTATATAAATAAATGCAACCAGGGAAAAGTAGAATAAATAGATCTAATTCACAAAAAGTATTACATTGTGTGGCTGTAAAGTCTGAATTCTTTATTGAACAGATGTTCTCTGGAAGAGCATGTTATCAGGGCACAGTGACAAAAGCAAGCCATGACCAAGTGAGGTGGGGAAAGGTACCGAAAACATGCAACTACACTGCGGTGTGATGTGGCAGTCACTCCCCACCCTGGAAGGAGAGCTTCTTACCCTCTCTGGCTTCTTACCAGTTTGAACACCAGTTTGAAATAAGCTGGGTTTTGCCATACGGCCACTTTGGAAAGGAGGCAACTTGGATGTCCTCCACATCATAAGCCACATAACGGCACTTCCCTCACCTTTTCTACCCGGTTTCCAAGACAGCCTCCAGCTCTACATCTGGAAGCCATCACCCGACTCTGTGTGCCTGCCCGTGGCTCAGTTCCCTAGACAAGGCACTTGCCAATGGCATTTTCCAATGTTTCCTCTACCCCAGTGGCTCGCAAGCAGCAGAGTTCCATGCCATACATTTGCTGCCACATCCCTCTGCAACTTGTAAGATGATTTAAGTAACAGTTTTTCTTGAATAAATGCAATATTTTTAACTTCCACGGTTATACTGGAAAAAAGCACTTTCCCATTAACTGGTATTAATGAAACCCTGTGATCACTCACAAATAATGATAAGTAACCATAAAAATGAATATAATATGTAAATGAAACAATGTTATCAATGTTAACTGGACATTCTTACCTCTCCAAGCTTTGTGAAAAGAGAGGTTAGCTAGTGTTAGAGAAGAAAAGGGTATCCAGCCACCAACTTGCGAGTCTGGCCTTGGAGTGCTCAGAATTACCGAGAGAGAATTGAAAAGAACCTAACTTGCACACAAGGTGATTCAGGATTATGTAATAACCCATCTGTGTTTTCCCTCAAATCAACTCTGATCCCACCATTGGTATGTTTACACACTTTAGTAAACAATGCCCAACCCAACTCCATTTAGAAATGTCTTGGATTCTGAATTGCTATACCCCAGGGGCTCTGCCCTTTGCTAACGGAATTAAAAGAGGAGTTAACGGAACAATAAAATAACATTCTGAATATTCCCCCTAAATATATATGATTCAATAGGAGCGTTGACCAATCAATGTCTTAATTCAAAAGAGGGCTCCTAATCATAGTAGGAATTCTGGTCAACATAAAATGATCCAGCAGAAAAAAGGTCCTCAGCTGCTGCTCCGTTCTTTGCCTTGCGTTCTGAAACCTTGTAGAGATAAGGTTCTTCCTCAATATTGACTCATCCACTAGACACGTATTTCATGAGCACTTATGCGACAAAGCCAAGATGGGGAACAGGGAAGTAAGGCCAAATAGAATACAGCCTTTGGTATCTGATTAAGTACCAACTTATACTTTAGCCTCCTCTTAACTAAAAAAAAAAAAAAAAAAAAAAAAAAAAAAAAGGTGAGGACATTTTTATAATAGTCTTACAGAGACTAGACTTTCTAATGTTATTAACTCAGAGGACCCATTTTTCTGGAATTCAAGAGGAGACAGTTCCTGCTAGCACTCTTTTTATTCAAATTCTCTAATAGCAATGGGGAGAAGTAAGAGAAGGGACCTTCCTCACTATATCTGTAAACACTCAATAGCTAGGGGCCGATGCACACACCCACACATCCTCACTGAGAGACAGAGATGCGCTGTAGATTGAAAAGCATTCCTATCTACTGGCAGACTGACTTCATAAAGGAAGTGTTTGTGTTAGACAGTTTTGTGCCCCTGGACAAAAGAAAGCATTCTTTAATGGTTAGAATATACAGTAAGGTGTGCTGTCATGCTAGTTGACAGCACTATGGTTAGAGAAAGAAGATGGAGATAAAAATCACAAAGGTGAGCACTACACTAAAGGGTAGTTTTTTAAAAAAGATGTATGATTTAATTCAGTTAAGTCCTTACTTTTCAAACTTTTGAAGCATAATTTCCAATGACTGCTAGACGTCAATTTTCCTGTTCTGAGATTCCTGTACCTCAGACCATCTTTTCCTCTTACGCCCAAGGGGATTTCAGCAATTTTTAATCTAAAATATGCCCTTCATTTCTTCTTTTTTGCTTACAAATCATGCTGACACATCCCCTAAATGGTGCTCAATAAATTTGTCAAATGAATAAAAGTGAAACAAATGTCAAAACTGAAATAAAAATTCTTTGTAAACAGTAAAAAGTTTTCTAAATATAGAGTACCAAAAGTGAGCCATCCTGAAAACAACTTTCCATCGTCACCTGTTTCGGATGACCTTTTGTGGGTTTGCTTTTGCTATTTAGGTTAACTGAGACATTGACAATTGGAGGTGAAGCAAATGATGGATCTAATTATAAATGGAGCCACTGTTTCTAAAGTGTATGCAGTGCTTCTGAACATTTTTCAAACACACACAGGCTGTAAAATGTCATTCAAATGTAAGTTAACATTAAAACAAGGCTTCGCCGCACCTGCTGTAGACAGCATTTTGAGGTTCTGCTCTTTCGGTTGACGAAAGTGTTGACAATTTGCTCAGTGTTTCTCCTCCGTCTCTGTAGGGCATATGCAAATAGTTCTCCCGATTTCCTAACTACCAAGGTGCAGTGGTGTTGAGATGCCCAAGTCATAGTGCTAAATCTAGAAAGGATCCTAAGCAACCCTTTGTTTTCTAAGACCACAATTTTCCTCCAAAGGTGCACTAGAGCAAACAATGCCAGTCTCTGCCAGCAGAAGCCATTAGGTGCTGCATAAGCCCCTGAACAGCCACCAAAAGGACATATTGTTGAAACATGAGGGTATAGTGGACAGCCCTCTGCAGTCAGAGTAGAGGGAGCAAGCAAGATTAAGCATTTGGGACAGAGTCTCTTTCTACATACCCATTGGAAACAATTGAAATTGTAGTAAAATACCATTTTTTTTAATGATGGAGCAAAAACCAAAAGATCTTTTTATTATTATTTATTTATTTTTTGAGACAGAGTCTTGCTTTGTTGCCCTGGCTAGAGTGAGTGCCGTGGCGTCAGCCTAGCTCACAGCAACCTCAAACTCCTGGGCTTAAGCGATTCTACTGCCTCAGCCTCCCAGGTAGCTGGGACTACAGGCATGCGCCACCATGCCCGGCTAATTATTTCTATATATATTTTAGTTGGCCAGATAATTTCTTTCTAGTTTTAGTAGAGATGGGGGTCTCGCTCTTGCTCAGGCTGGTCTTGAACTCCTGACCTCGAGCAATCCACCCACCTCAGCCTCCCAGAGTGCTAGGATTACAGGCGTGAGCCACCGCGCCCGGCCAGAAGAGGATTGTTAATGCATGCAAAAATATAATTAGATAGTTAGAAGGAACAATATATGGTAGCACAGCAAAGTGACTATAATCAACAATCAGTTAGGGTATACTTTAAAATAACTACAAAGGCGGAATTGGAATGTTTCTAATACAAAGAAATGACAAATGCTTGAGGTGATAGATACCCCAATGACTCTGATTTGATTATTGCACATTGCATGCCTGTATCAAAACATCACATGTACCCTATAAATATATACAACTATTATGTACCCATAATAATTAAAAATAAAAAAATTTTTTAAAATGTTATATTAAGGGCAAAAGAAAAAAGAGGATAAAAAGAAAAATTCACCAAAGCTTGGCAGTTGAATATCTGAGCTTTCTAACAGAAAGCCAAGATAAATTTCACCCTCAAACAATTTTGTATTCAAAGTTCCACATACCCCTCAGAAACAGAGAATGCTTTCTAAATAGAATCCCCATTTGCTATGTACCTGTGGTTCCATTTGGTTTGAGCACAGGCCACAATGCAGTCAGAAGGCACATGTGGGCTTTATCTCTGTGTGTGTTTTTGATAAACAGAAACACACAGATTAGGGGGCTCTATCGTGACTCTCTAACAGTGGTACATTTCACAAGGAAAAATTACAGGAGATGCTTTGATGTCAAACAGAGGTGGCTCCCTTTAAGAAAATGGTAAATTTAACTTTCTTTGGTTCAAAGCTCAGCAGTTCTCCTTGCTCCCCACTGATGCAAATGCTGCAATTTTCTTTTATTCACTTCCTCAATGGCTTGCCATTAAACACCTACAAGTCATTTTACCGCAGCAGTTTGGTGCTTGTGACACCCAAATGGGATAGAGAAGAGAAAAAGAGATAGGGAGAAAAGAAAAAGAAGGATTAACTTGGTTCCTGGGCTAGAAAACAACTGTTTTCTTGAGTCCAGCATCGCAAGCAATGAATTAAAAACAGTTTGGGGGAACTTGGTGGGGAAAAGGGAAACAGCTGAAACAGACTGACTGCATTTCATTACTGGTTCAAATTAGGGGGGTGCAGGGGGGCGGGGGGAGGTGAGGCAGGAAATAAACAGATGCAATGAAAGGTCCCCAGCCTGTGGGCAAGGAAGAGTGAAAACAGCCCTTTATGAAAGTCAAGAAACCTGAACTCTTGGATGTCAGTGGTACACAATGGGCAGTGTTTGGAGGGAAGATGATTTCTTAACCACAGCAGGGGTTACCTTTCCCCTCCTCAGGATCTGGATTTAAATAGATGATGTTTACTCAAGGGGTCTTTCACTGATAGGAAAAATAAACCCACAGTTTATACATCTCTCTGCTTAATGCAAATAGCATATTTAAATTTAATTACTTGGAGCTTAAGGTGGTTTTTGTTCCCTATTTCTTTCTCCATAACGCTGCAGCTCTGATTTGCTCTTTATCAAAGGTCTGTGCATTTTAAAATGCTGTCAAGCATCAAAATTAAATGCTTCAGAGCACTAATGATATCCTTGTGATTAACAGTTTTGCGTCTCAGAGATACTAAGAACTCTGGTGCTAATATTAATTGCTTTCTTCCACATTCCACCAAATGGAGAAAAGGATTGCTCCTTTCAAGCATAGTAATACCTATGGCACCCAACATCACCGAACAATTTCTATTTTTTTTTTTTTTACCATTATCATCGCAGTATTTTATAGTACAGCTTACAAAGTGCTTTCACACACACATGATGTTGTTTGCAGCACATTCTATCAGCTGGGTCAACCCCTCTGCTATTTTTTAAGTAAAATCATTAAAAGACTCAATCCCCAACCAGCCCTCCTGGATACATCACCCACTTAAAACTGAGCTCCGCACTCCACAGCTTTAAGTTGCTATGTTATTAATCCATGTGTGCAAATTTTCTCATAGTCAAGAAGTGAAATAATTTTTAAAACAAACAAGCAAAAGTTATAGAAAGAACTTGATTATTCCAAAATCGATACAGATTTTTTTCCCTATTTGACAAAAAATTTAGAACCAAATTTTCAACCCAAACCAGAAGACTGAATTAAATGAAGTTCACTTAATATTTAAACATGGACTTATTTATATTTATTAAGCTTATACTTAAAACGTAGGCGGGATCTATCTTTTTTCCCTTAAAGTGATTTCCAAGGTCAATACGGAGTCTATTTTAAACAAATACTATAAAGTAAAGCCGGGCCCAATAACACTTACTAAAGGATACAATTGATCCATACTTCCAATGATTTTAACACTCTGAATTTCAAGAACTAAGAATGCTTTAACTCACTCACTCAAGAGTAAGACTTTGCAAAGTCTTTAACAGAGTTTTTATTTTTGGTTTAATATGAGACCAAAATTGTACAGGACTTTTATTTTCCCCCAGATAGATGAGATGGCCCATTTTTTTCCCCAGCAATGAGCAGCAGATTATTTTCGACAGATTCTTTACAGAGAACTATTGATAAAATTTTCAATAATGGCATATGATGCTATTCTTAGCCTTCATGTTAAGTGCATAGGGAAGTTGAAGGTGTTGGGATTGGCCTTTTTGACCAAGCTTCAAAAATATGTGCTGTCTTCTTCTAAATACCTGTTTCTGGATGAGCTGCCCAGACAAGGAGTACATCCCTACACTCCTTTGCACTCCTTTGTGACTAAGTTTTGGGCAATGGAATGTGGGTTGAAGTGACTACTCTTCTTCTAGACCTGATCCATAAATAGCTCCCTGTGACCTTAAATCGCCTGGTACCCAGCCCACAATCTGCCATGAGCAGGCTGATGCCCCAGGCCCATCTTAGAAGCCCCATATCAACCTCTTCTCATCACCACCAACTGATGTGACTTAAACAGGAAATACTTTTCTATAGCAATGACCCACTGACTGACATTTGGGGATACAGCAGATACCTATTCAAATGGAGTGGAGCCATTTAGCAAAAAAAGAGACGTGTTCATGTAATAACTACCTTAAATGAAGTGCAGGGATACTGTGGCCCCCAGAAGATGGGTCTGTGGTTTGAAGCTGCCTGAATGGCCTTCAGGTCCCCTACTGGAAACTCCAGCTCCTGGTCATGCATGATGAGGAAATATTCACTTATTTGTGAGAAACTGGAGCGGGCTGCCCTGAGGTCAGCAAAGCCAGTGGCAGAAGCTATGCAACTTTGCAGGGACACAATCACAGACACCAGTCTTCCAACAGCAGATGAATTCAGCAGAATCACAAAATACTGGGCGAAAAGACTCAGCTGAGCTTGTGTTAATTTCAAATGGAAAAAGACAGTGGGGTTCTCAAAATGGCTTGGTTGAGTTTCCGTTTTAGAAGAGAGTTTAGTCTTCATTGCACAATTAACTGCTTAAGCAGTTGAAGACTTAGGGCCTGCAAATCCCTGCTAAAGAGAGAATGGGTAAATGAGCAAAACAGATGCTACCGGCCTGCCCTGCAAGGCACTTGCACATACTTACTATGTAATCCTCACAATGCTTTGAAGTAGTTATAATCATCACCCTAATATTTCAGATTTGGAAAATCAGGCACAGAGAAATTAAATAATTTGATCAAAACTATAAAATGAGATTTGAAATTCAAGTCTGCCCGACTCAAAAGTATGTGATCTTACCTCTGTGCCACATGTCTATTGTAACACATACAGTGGACTCTCATTCATTAAGTAATTACGATGTGCCAAGTATTGTTTTGAATCTTGTGCATGAATTAATTCACATAAACCTCACAAAAGCCCTTGAGACAGGTACTATTATCATTCCCACTTTATAGAAGAGGAAAATAAGGTACAGAGAGTTTGAATAACTTGTCCCATGTTATACCTTATAAGTGCTGAATTCAAAAGTCTGGTCCCATGGCCAGGTGGGCATGGTGGCTCATGCCTGTAATCCTAGCACTCTGAGAGGCTGAAGCGGGAGGATCACGTGCAGTCAAGAGTTCAAGATCAGCCTCAGCAAGAGTGAGACCCCATCTCTACTAAAGATACAAAAAATTAGCTGGGCATGGTGGTGTACTCCTGCAGTTCCAGTTACTGGGGAGGCTGAGGCAGGAGGATCACTTGAGCCCAGAGTCTGAGGTTTCTGTGAGCTAGGCTGATGCTGTGGCACTCTAGCCCAGGCAACAGACGGAGACTCTGTCTTAAAAAAAAAAAAAAAAATCTGGTCCTAGAGCCCACATTCTTGACAATTGAGCTATAGAAAGTGACTAGTCTCTACTCCTCGTTTCCCTGGTAAACAACTGGAGACTTGAAGGTTAGGTGACTTTTTTCCCACAGCAGCAGTGGCAGCAGCAACAGTCAATCTTTCTGAGGTCTGTTACATGTTAGGTGCAGGGCTACCTATGCACATTGTTGGCTGCCAGAAACCCAGAGGTAAGTTAGACATGATCCCTGCTCAGAGACAAACTTTAAAGCTTTTGGTGATGAAACAACTCACATTAGAACTAATCTAAAACAATAGACAAGAATAAAACCAAAAAAATTCCATTACAAAATAAAATAATAGTCTTTGGAGTTAGGGAAAAGGTAAGGGTCAAAGGGAAGCTTCCAGAAGACTGCCAGTGTTCTATTATTCTGTTCCTTGGCCTGGCTGATGTTCACATAGATGTTTACTTTGTGATAATTCAGTGACTATACCTTTGAGTCTTGCCTTCTTTTCTGTATGTGTATATGTTTCATAATAAAAAGGTTATAAAACAAATATAAATGCTAACTAAGAGTATTAAACACGAAGTATCACAAGTATTATTAGAAAGACCCATCCACAATCTTTAGTAAACCCCCTGGGTAAAGAGCTAAAAAGGTATCAGGAGAGATTTAAGTTTTTGCAAATTAGAGCTTTTGCAGCTATTTAATCATTATGCTTACTACCTGAGCCATCCAACAATCCTTGCTCTTTGTAGTAAGGAAAATGCATTACTTAAATGCCTGTTTTACTTTTTAAGAGAGCTAATATCTTGTACCAGCATTACTACAGGTAAAGTCATAGGATTAGTTACAGAATTACAAATGGATGACAGCTCATCTCGAAACCAAGGCTCACATCCACCAGAATTAACAGGGAATTACTTCAGGGGCATCCAAGTGTCTCTGTTGCAGTTCAAGTGTGTCCTCTGTTTCGTCTGAGGGCTGCTTGTTTTACTTTCTTCTTGCTTACTAAGAAATTTGTTGGCAGGTTCTGACAAGGATAGCTCAACACTTGCCAACAGAAACATGGCAGGATTCAGTGTGTGTATTTCCTGTTAAGTAAGAACGCCAGTTTGAGGCAAACAGGAAAACAAGTCTTTCCACTGGAAGGCAACTTAGAAGAATTTGCCTGAGCAAGACAATTGTTTGAAAAGAAGGAAATCGGGTAAAGCTTGCAATGACAATAAAATTATTTTTTTAAATGTATTTTTCCCCTCTGAATACTTCTAGTAATATGGACCTTCTTATTGGGGCTAAATATGTTGAAAAACTATCTAGTTTTTCAACTCTTTGTTGAAATTATGTGATGTACGTCTTGGTTTGACAAGATAGAGAGCTCTGACTAAAGTGAAGACTTTCATGACCTACAGTGCCCCCCAAATTAATTTGGGATGCAGAGAATAGTTTAAGGAAAAGGTTCTCTTTTACGGAGCAGAAATACAGCAAAAAGAAAGGAAGGGGATTTGCCGCTGTGAATCAAGGCTTCTATTCCTTTAGCTGTCAACTCTACTGGAGAGCTTCAAGCATTCCCAATCTGGAAAATAAAAAGATGTACTGTGGGCTTCAGGTTCTCTTTGTTACTCAGACAGCTGCTAATCGTCCCGCTGTGTGAGGAACCATTGAGACAATGCTGTAACATTTAGCTTTCTGACATCCAAGGCATCTAGATCAGTCCCCAATTAAACATGTATTAATCACGAAGACTCTAAAAGCCAGGATGATAGATGCACTCAGTAAATCTTTGCTCTTGCCTTTCCCTTTTCACACTCAGATTTCTACATTTACAGGCGGAAATCCTTAAAAGCCTGTTCCAGAAACTGACCAATAAAAAGCCTTGTTCATTACTTTATATCAGATGCATGATGATTTCCTACCTCTGAAAAGCCTTTCAGAAAGAGACATGACATTGATCATTCTGCTAAAAGAGCCTGTCTGCTTCAATAAATAGATCCACTATGGCTGTTGTCATCTTGACTTTTTAAGTGTGATAACTAATTCAGGAGGGTTGTAGCTTTACCCACTCACTCTAGCGAAATCCAAATCATCTGTGAAGTTAAAAAAAGGAAAATTCCAGCAGATGAACCCAGGAAACTTGAGTGGGCAAAGTATTAATAACACTAATAATACCAACAATCTCCTCCAACTCAGGCCAAATCACCCTCCACTTGTGACCCTTAGTGACAGTGAATGAAAGACATCTTATTCTGGATTCAGCTACTTGTAACAACAAAAAAAGAGTGTAAGTTGGATGAACCCTTTTTAACTCCATGCTTTGAAATTTATGTGGATAAAAGAGCCTCAATGTTACTTTTTCATTGATCTTATTTCACAAGGACATGAAGGAAGCCTTACTAAATTCTCCATCAAATAGTATTATCCATAGCTTTTGTTATGAATAAGTGACTTGGTAATCAACCCCCAAACCAACCAACAAAGAAAAATGAATAATTTCCATAGGAGGTATCTAATTGCTTTAATGCAAAAAGAAGAGAAAAGCTTCAACCAAAACAAGAGGCTCATGTGACCTCATAAAAAAAACAGCATTAGCCATTCTGAGTTATTGGAAATCCTCTAAAATTAGATTCCTATTTTTTTTTCATTTATTAAACTAATGGAACCCATGAGAGACAAGTAGAATATTTGCAAGGTGCCAGGTTGGTGCCAGCTAAAGAAACTGAATTCCTTGGCTTTCAGTGGAGCCTGAATATATCATGAGTAAGTCCTTCCCATCACTGTCTCAATGATGGTCCACTATCTTCCAAGTTGAAAGACGAGGAAGTCAATTAATGTCACTTATGATGTGAGCACCTGTCAACCAAGACCTGGACTGAGACCAATTCCATTAACATAGTCACTCTATAGCTTGGGCCTTGGACCACTTGTGACGTAGTTCACATTCAAGGAGGTGACCTAAAGACAGAAAGGTCCAGAGTCCCATTAGTCATCTTCCTAGCCATCCAACTCTCCATCACATATACAGTTGGAACAGGTACCTATTTTTTCTAATGGTCATTTAAAAAGATCATGTGAGCTGATAAAAAAACAAACAAACAAACAAAAAAAACCAAGGTCATGGTGACCACAAATTGGGGATATAAGCTCCTTAGCATCTTTACTAGCCATTGTTCTTTTTATCTCTAAAACTGTGTTTTACTAACTTATCTTTCTTTCTCTTTTTCTTGCATTTGAAACACATCAGCAGAATAGAGAAAAAAAAGATGAAAAATATTTGACAATGAATAAATTAGAGCATGAAATCATAGTCTATAGACTACTACTAATAGGGCCAAATAGGCAAAGGAAGCACATCAGTAAAACTTGGGTTGCAAAATGATGTGCTCTGTGCTACTTGGAATTTTCCAAGTCCAAATGGTGCTTGGCTTAAAGAACAATGGTTAAGGGCTGAGAAGTGATGTCCATGGATGATAAAGTAGAGTGTTACAAGTGGGACAGTAGAAGAGAGAGAGAGAGAGGGAGAGAAGGGCTGAAAAGCTATTGGGGTGAAGTTCTGAGATTTGTCATCTTACTATAATTTGGTTCTACTGCATGGAAGTCTAGAAAAGTTCTGAACACAGGAAATCAAAATATTCAGAGGACAATATTCATGAACCACAGAATGTTGAGAAGCTAGCTTTCAGTATCACATAGGGAAGCCTCTGTTTTATGTGTAGACAAATCTTTCCTGTCCAGTTTCTTGCTTGCTATGTAGATAAGCACAAAGAAGTGACTGGTAGTGGAGAGAAAAAGGACAGAGACTTTGAGTTAAATCATAACCAGTGCATTCTGAAAATGCTTCATTTACAAATGGTCACCAATGCTATGCTCTTACAAAGTGTGGCCATGAAACAATATTCTTTCAGCCTTCATATCTGAATCTCTATCTTTTTGACAATTCTCTTAAAAGCTATGATATAGGTTAGAAACAGGAAAATCATTTATGAGAAGGGAGTTTAAGCTTAGAAATTTGCAACTATAGAATTATTATTTTTTTCTTTTGGGGCATCAGCCAAAAACTAAATTATATGTGCCAGATAGTTTAAACTCCTACAGGCACTATAAGACTGAACCAGAAACAACTGAGCTATTAAATTTTTAAAATGTTTTTAAGGCCAATAGATGTCTTCAACTGGATCTGTGTTTAAGAATTTGAGATGACTTTAGTAGTCATTATAGTCATAAGGAATAATGACGCCAGGTGCAGTGGTGCACGGCTATAATTCTAGTATTTGGGAGGCTGAGATGGGAGGATTGCTTGAGGTCAGAAGTTCGAGGTCAGCCTGGGCAATGCAGTGAGACCCTATCTCTACAAAAAATTAAAAAAAAAAAAAATTAGCCAAGCATGGTGGCTCACACCTATAGTCTCAGCTATTTGGTAGGCTAAGGCAAAAGGATCACTTGGGCCTAGGAGTTTGAGGTTGCAGTGAGCTATGATGATACCCCTGCACTCTAGCCCGGGCAACAGAGTGAGACCCTGTCTCCAAAACAAGACAAAACAAAATAAAAAACAAAAAAGATTTAAAAAAAAAAGAAATAACAATGTTATTAGGAAAGCTATAACTGTTTTAGGGCTTGATTTTTTTTTTTAAACTGAGGGTTCACAGCTTCTCACAGGGGCAATCTTACACTTCGCTGAAGTGTGAAATTCAGTGTAACTGGCTCCACCCAGGAGTCAAGCCCTAAATACTGAAAGGACCTCATTAGAATAGCATCTCACCCAGTAAGAGCCCCACAGCATGGTGTCTAAGACAGACACTGGAGCCCGGCTCCAGCACACTCTGGGCAGCTTTATGGATATTATCTTGAGTGTGTTCTGAAGTAGGAAGAGGAGAAAGAAATGGAGGGAAAGAGAAAAAGCCGTCATTCAAAGAACAAGTACAGTTAAGGCATACCTTCGAAGAGTTAACAGTGAGATTTAAAGTGTTTCTCTTTCATCATTCTCCTCAAAAGATAAGAATATGCTTTTTATATTATATGACGATCCCTTCAATATATTCCCAGACTCTTGGAGCTGCACTTGAATTAGCTGACTATCCTACACAGCTGCATACAACGAGAGCTGTAAACACGATTCGTGCTATTTACATCTTCCGTCCACTGGTAATGATTACAAGAAGACACTTTCACAGGGTGAGATTCTGCTATAGTTGTTATCCTCACTTCCAGTGTAAAACAAAGCAACAAACTTCTGCTAGCTGCACGCTCAAAATCCCTGGCTAGTTTATACGTGTGCCCCTAGCTTTGATAAAGAAACAAGACCGAAGCTGTGTTCCCACCCACCTTCACACTTATTATGGTCAAAACACACACTTACTATGCTAAAAAATAAAATTAGAGTTGATTCAGGAGGCAGATTTACAGCTTGCAGTGTGTTATCTGGACAAACACAAACTCTCCGGGGAGCCATTGTGAGTGGCCCCTTCTCAGTGTTTGTTGTAATGGACGGCTCTTACCCAGCTTGCTACACCACACACACAGGAGTCTATTGGTGGCAGGTCACTACTTAGCACCCACTGAGAAGCTGAAGCTGAGTATTTAAGTCTTGTTTGCAGGCACATGTCGCAGACAAAAGGTTCCCAGATAAGATTTTTTAAAAACTTATCTGTCCCACAGCCTTCACCAAAAAGGTCTTTTTGAAAGTGGTCAACGAACTGCCTGAGAAATTTGCAGACACAGATTAACATTTGGAAGATGTAAAGTAAAGCCAAGAGGAGGGGACCATAGCGCCCCTTCATTTCTCCCCTTTCCCCAACCAAGAGCGATAGCAAAAGAGAACATGCATTTTAAGTCTCTGTAATTTTACCCACGAAGTATTTTATTTAGAAAGTGGCTCTCGTGCTTTGTCCTAAAAAAGGCAAAATGCAAAAGATGGTTCAGAGGAGAACCGCAATGTAGTTCACCATTTAGGTCAGGCTTACCAATTTATAAGAATAGAGAAAGAAGGAATAATTTTATAGTATGAGCGTTATCCCTTCAGCTCTGTGACTAGATTGGTGGCCATTTTGGTGAGTGTTGACGCCGCGTGCTGGGTACCAGACCTCACCTGGGGACCCAAATCATTAGTGACATTTCCCAGTGAAAGCCAGTGTGTTCACCAGGCAAGAGACCACACTGATGTCCAGTACCATCTCTATTTTCTGATTATTGCAGTTTTGCGGGAGCCTAGGAAACCTCTTTCATTCTTTACTTCTGGCACAAGTGAAGAAAGAGAAAGCCAGTATATAGATTGCCAGGAGGGGAAAGCTGGACAGTAGGGGAAGCCTCATCACATAACAGAGATGTTTTTAATGCTGACAGATCAAGCTAAGGTTTGCTTATCTTGAAAGATTAAAATATAAATCCTAAAAACATCCTCATGCGTCTTTCCCTGAAGACAACATATGAGATACCCTCTTATTGTATACCCACATCACAAAAAAAACCACCACAGGAATGCTGAGATTTCAGAGGAAGGCTCTGCATATTTGGGTGACATGGACAGGCATTGCAATTAGTCCTTGCAGATTTAAGATCTCTTAATGCAAGATTAGTCCTGCAGCATGGCTTTTGGGTTTTCACAGTGTTTAAAGGAAAAAACTACTTAAAGACATCAGCAGGGGGTTAATGGAAGCTTTGATAAAGTTTCTCTGGATCTTTTCATCGATGTTCAATTGTAGACTGGTTTCCAGAGACCCGTCTGGCTCCTCAGAGGAGACAGTAATTAATTTAGCCAGTTGGAGTGACAATTGGATAATTTAGAAGCCCATCTAAAACCTTTACTAGCCCTGCGTTGTACATTTCTCATCCCAGCCAGGCACTTAGTTTTTAAATCTCCTGATGGCTTCTCCAGAGGGTGTAAAAGTTGGCGAGAGTCTGTTCAATGGAATGAGCACAACCCTGATAGATGAAAAACAAATCAGAATTAGACTGTCAAATGAATGCCGGTGAATGGATTTCCCTTCTTACAATTGAACATGTGTGTATATTTATGTAGGAGCAAGGGGAAAGGAGTCAGGAAAAATAGTGTTCTCAGTCCTGGGTATATAAATAATACCTTCATTCTCTTAGAGTGGAATCTAAAAATCTTTTTAAAAAAATGCAACCTTACCTTCACTTATATGCAATAATTACCACTAGACTCTATAGACATACCACTTGTCTGTGCTGCTCAGTCAACCTTGAAGTTGGATAATTTAGTGGGTTCTTTTGGAAGGCTTTTATTTTTTTTCCTCCTCTCTAGGACAGGTGGTACCCACCCTGAATACAAATTCATAGACCCTGCTGCCACACACAAGAGGCTGCACCATTGTATATCTGCTGGCTTATTTTGTTTTTAATTATGATCATAATTAGTGAGTATGCTTATTAATTATAGTGGTAGCAACAGTATTCTGGAAATGAAATTCTTTTCAGTGTAAAGTTAAGAATCAAGAGACTGTTCCCTCTTAAAAAAATGGTACTGCATGGTTTTTAAATGTATATTTCATAGGCATTATGAACTTCACCAGGAACCCATGGCTAGACCAGAGCTGTTAATGAGAAAACCACAGCCTGGCTCTTCTGAAGCCCATTGTATGCTTGCTTAGGCCTATAATTACCCAGGCACAGAAAGGACTCTCCAACCAGCTACAGGTCCCTTACCAACTAAGGATGTGCAAACAACTTTTCAGCAAAATCTCTCAGTGGAATTGCTTTAGAATCCATTTGAAGGATTTTAAAATGTGTCTTGAGAAAGAGGTTGTTCGTTTTATAGATTTCACTATTTCCATCATTTGTTTTTCCTTTAAATTTCTTAGGGGTAAAAAAAAAAATAACATGATGTATTGAAGATCAAAGGCAAACAGGAAATCATCTCAGAGAGAGGATAATATAAAAGAGCACAGCATATAATTACTTATAAAGAAAATTGCTGCTAGCATCTCGGACCAACACAATAGTGTTAAGAATGAATACTTTAAAGAGAACCAGAACACCGACTACAATAGTTGAGCATGTTCCACATGATCTATTTAAACCTGAGTGTCAATGGGGAAAAAATTGTGGCTCAAGAGCAAAGTCGTGATTAAAATCCTAATTATTTTAGTTAATTTTTTTTACAGAGTCAAAACCTCTAAAAAATAAGGTATTTTGCCAAATATAAAATTGTTTCCAATGTGAGATGAACCTAAATGTTACTCCATTGCATCCTTTGTCAAAGCAGTTTCCCACAAGAGACATCTGCATTTCAACATCTTCTCAACCTCCTTTCTCCCTGGTCCCGTTTCTTGATTTAGTACTCCAGAGCAGAGATAGCAAACTTTTTCTGTAAAGAGCAAGATAATTCATATGTTTGTTTTGTGGGCCATTCACTCTCTGTTGCAGGTACTCAACTATGCTGTTGTCACATGAAAGCAGTCTTAGACAATGTATAAACAAACGTTCCAATGAAACTTTGTTTATGAATGCTGAAACTTGAATTTTACCTAATCTCTGACTGTCATAAAATATTATTTCTCTTTTGATTATTTTCAACCCTTTAAAATACAAAAAAAAAAAAAAATTCTTTAGGGGTTGTACAATAACAGGTAGAGGATCGGATTAGGATTGGATTTGGCCTGTGGGCCATAGTTTGCTGACCCCTGCTCTAGGGGCACTAAAAGAAGCAAAATCTGTGCCTTAAAAATATCAACAAATCTTTTTTTTTTTTTTCCGTGTCTATTCAAGCTTACATACAATCCTCCATCCTGGTCATGTCTCATTTGGGTTTAGTTTGACAATACAGTTCTCAAAATCAGCAGGAATGTGTTTTCTGTTTGTCCCTTTGATCTCAAACTACACCTCAGGTTCACTCCAGAGGTGCCTCTCACACATAATTATGGGCCAGAACCATATTCTTTTATGGCCATGTGTCTTCAACACCCTTCCTATCAAGCCAACACTGGACTTCCCAATATCTCTTTTCTTTCTTCCTGTTCCTTTCTACTCTTAGGCATAATTATGCAGTAGTCCCCTTGTCTGACAATTGCGTTCATTTCAGTAGAGACAGAGGCAGAATTTTATAGACCGAAGGCAAAGATCTTTGCATGCGCCCTTTCTGAAGCTCTGTTCCTAATTTGTTATTTGTAGTTTTGTAGGGTTTTTTCCTTCACACAAAAATTGTCTATGCTTTGGACCCGGCAAAACCTGGCTCTACTGTGCCTATAGCACCTTACCTAAATCAATTGCTCTCAGACTTTTCCCTTTCTCCCACCATTTCCTTGAAGCTTTCCCCTTACTATCTAGAAGACAGGTAGCAATTATGCTCAGTGGGGATGAGAATTCCCACTGTTCTCTGTTATCCCACTCAAATAACATAATATGTCTAATTAAAAGATGGCAGAGAGAGAGAATGGGAACTTACCAGTTGAGTAATAAAAGACAGTGTGCCTCTTGTACTTAGTTATTTTCCTTTTTCTATTCATTATTTAGGCTTTATTAAATTTATCACTACTTGACAAAGAAAGTTAGCTGATTTGTTTTTAATGTAAATAAATGTTAATCAACAAACAGATATTGAATATCTTCTATCACCTGCCCTACAGGGCATTACGATGAGGGGTAATGCCACTTTATTGCTGGTGTGGTTTTTCCTGTAGTTAATTCTTAATTGTCCAATGCTAAAGAACAATGCCAGTCTAACGAGCAGTACCAGTTCATCTGATGGCAAAACTACAAGGGGATTCACGAGGGGCTCTCCTGAAAGGAGAGACAGCTTTTCCTCTGAGAACAGCAATGGGAGCATTATACTCTCAGCACAGTATAGTAGACCGCAGGAAATGTGGAACCATCCCTATGTGTTTAGCCACAGTCCGGCCCAAGCATAGGCCTATTAGCTATGGAATTCTTAAATGATGGGCACTGCTATAAAGTCTGTTTTTCAAACATACTATTAGAGCAGAATATTTCAATCTGAGCACTATGGGCATTTTGCACCAGCTAATTCCTTGGTGGTAGAGAGGCTGTCCTGTGCATTATAGGATGTTTAGCAGCATCCCTGGCCTCTCCCCACTAGATCCAACAGCACCAAAAGTGTGTCTAGTCATTGCCAAATGCCAGGGTTGTGGGTGGGAGGCAGAAATCATCCCAGATTGAGAGCAACTGCACTAGATGTACACTATCTTACTGTTTGTCCCTTCAAAGAAAATACTTTGGAGAGGTGAAGGATTGGAGAGAAGGAGGAGAGGCAGAGTTCAGATGATAATTCTGCTGAAGCATTTTTGGAATTTTTTCCCCCACTCTTAGAATTGCCTTTTGAGACCGTTTCTGAACATAATAGGAAAATAAGCCTCACTTCTTCACGTTCATAGCTCATTGCTGTATCCTTGGAATCATAGAATTTTAGAATTGGAGAAGATTTCAGAGAATAGCAAGGTTTAAATAATTATGTAGTCCATCAAATATCTTAACTCCTCCCAACTCAGAGTGCTACAGATATTTGTTTGTCACTAGGACACTATAGCTGTGCTAGATAGATAACTGGATGCAAAGTATCTAGAAAAGTGTCAGATGCAAAGTAAAAATGCAAAATTGATATCACTGCCCCTGGGTGCAATTTGCAGTTAGTAGAGAACACCATTCTTAGGGGTTGGGTCCATAATGATTTAAAAGAAGCACACCAGAGTATGCCCCGGCCTTATAGCTAGATGGCCAAGCATGGGCAAATAGAGGATGTATGGTAAAAAACAACTCAGTGATAGTCAGCTACTGCTGGCTGCCATCCCAGCATTTTTAACAAAAAAAAATATTCACAGTTCCATTGCTTGGCCAGAAAACCTCATTTCATTTATACAGCATTTCTTTTTCCTAGTGACACATCCTGCATTCATTTGCCTGAGATGGTCCACTTAAGTAAAAGTAAACCAAAGGAAAGCCATCTAGGAAACAAATCACCCAGCAGTTTGCTTATCCATTTTTCATAAACATCAGGACTATCTCCTTCTAAACAAAAGACAGAACAGTGGCTACAGGATAGAAGACAGAGGAAGTGGGATCTCACTTTGCTTCTTTTGGCCTATAATGTAGGAAAGTATCTTTTTGAGAAGTGGGAGTTTCAGGAGTTTCCTCTTTCCCAATTTTAGTGTAGTGGGACTTCAGGGAGTAACACCCTTACCTCTCCCTCCTCCCTGTCTCTCCTTCACTGCTCCTGGCATGAGGGTGAGGCTAGGGGTGATTTATCTCACTGCAGAATTTGGGAGAAGTCCTACGCCCTCAGCTCAACTGCTCTGCTCTCTTATACCTGCCTGCCTGCCCACCTGTGCAGCAGAATGGCCTCTCCAGCAACTGGAGCAGGGCAGGCTCTTCAAGTGCCAAGGAGACTGAAGTCACCCAGGTGGGCTGCAAATGTCCCTAAAGCCATCCCTTTTGGCCACAGATATAAAGCTCACATCTTTCAATCAGCTTTTTAGCAATAAAGCTGACAGACATTCTGATTTGCTTTGTCTTCTCTGTCAATTGGTTTTAAACCCAGGATGGGGGGGGAAAGGGTGTTTATTAGCCCCTTAAGAGTAAGATTTGGGTTAGAATAGTTTAAATAACCATGTGAGAACACAGACCCATTCACACCACATTCTACAATTAAATGATCAAAGCCCAGCTAAGTCTACACCTCCATGCCCAGATACTCACATAGTTTGGTCTCAGGATAGGGAGAATGCCACGGGGGTGCTATAAATTACCCAGTGATTTTCAAAGAAAGCAACTTTCCACCTTCAGGGGTAGGATTCATCCTTGTTTCCACTACTACTGGTGCTGACATTAGCTTAGGTGAGTCACTTCCCCTTCATGGAGTTGTTCCTCAACTGTTGAAATCTCAAAGGTAGTGAGATCTCACTTTGCTTCTTTTGGCCTGTAATGTAGGAAGGAATTCTACATCTTGTGTGTTTGGTTTTATTTATTTTTCAAAACATGTTACTGATGAGAGAAAGAACCCTGTGAAAAGAGTCCCTAACCTTTCTGGCCTCCAGGTGCTAAATGCTAACATTCATTAATTCTGTGTATTCCTTACAGAGTGAGATATCATTGCCTATAGTGGTCCTTAAGGAATTTAATTTAATGAAATGATAGGAACAACTGCAATTAGAATATAATTGCATGCATGCAAATATGCTTAGGGGAGCTTTGATAGAGTTTATGGTTGCTACATTCACCCAGAATTTTGGCCTACATTATTAATTTGCACTACTATGAAGAAAGGGTTTGTTAATCAAAGATAAACTATCCTGATGATTATGAATTAGTGAACTTCAAATTATGGTAGGATAACGAGGCAGTGCTGTGTTCATATACAATTCTCTCCTAAGCGAAAGCTTTCTGGCTGGCCACATAGGAGGTCTCCTTATTGAAAGATTTATTTTTAATTTTGAACAGCTTCCCAGCATTAGCTTTCATGAAAATTAAAATAAGGAGCTGGAATTTTGTCCTATTCAGCAAACCTCCTGGCAGGAGTGCACGTCATGGCAGAGAAAACCTTATTGTGTCAGAGGAATTCTCTGTCTACTTTTGTCCTAGCTCTAAAAGAATTACACCTACATGTTAAATAAAACTGACTTTTTTTGCCTTCTCTAGCAATGGTTTTGCACATTTTCTTCTTTTGCAGGATTTTAAGTATGTCTTCTTTGTGTTCTTTGGACCTTTTGTCCTGGTAGGTGTTGACATAATTTCTTGGCTCAAAACCCTAAGTATAAGAAGGTCATAGAAGTCTCCCCCAAATCTGTGGGAGCCAAGCCTGTCCCCAGCACTTCTCCCATAGGCTTTTCTCTGCCAAAGAGAATGATTTCACCTTGTACAGCTGAGGCTCAAAGGGTCCATTTCTAGTTTTAATTTAGTTAAGAACACGATGTAGTGATATGTTTGAGAATAGCCAAAAAGGTATAAGGGGGTTGAATGTAGGAATATTGACTGGGTCGTAAACCAGATTCTCTGGGGGCTGCAGAGATCATTCTGCATTACATTGTCTCCTAACTGAGAGAGACCAGTGGCACCCATGCATGTTTCCAGGATCTGTGTGCAATATTTCCATTGTGTTCTTCCAAAAGAAAACTAATAAAACATTGGCAATCAGAGCATTTGTGTCACTATAGAAAATTCCTAAATCATACTATTCTATGTAGAAATATAAAACTAACCACCACTAACAGTGTTCACAATCTAAAAGTATGGACATGAAAGACAAAAGCCTAACAGGATGACCTGTCCATACTACATATTTTAGAAGACCATTCACATTTGTAGAGCTGAAGATGCATTCCAGTAAGATTTGCCATTTTAGCCTCCATTCAAAATCTTCCCCAAGTCTTAACTTTTTATTTATTCTAGAAAGTTCAGGGGGAAATGGAAAAATAATGGCTTTGGATTGGGATGCTGGAATACTTTTCACTAGAGGATCAATTAGTAAAGATATTTTACTTAACTATTGAGTGCACTTACTGAAACATTCATTTAAGAGAAAAGTGCAGTAAGAGGTGATAGGATTGTTAGCAATTTATAATCCTTTTCCGGCGATGTTTGCTATCCTAAGAGCCTCACAAAAGGGTAAGCCACAGTCCTTTTTTCCTGTTCCTCTATAACTCTCCAGAAATAACAGGGAGCTGGCAATGTAAAACTCCTGGCGGGGCGGGAACTTTTTCGGGGAAGGAATACAGATGAGTGAGTCGGGAGCCAGAGCGTACAAATCTACATTTTGGAAATATTTGATATTCAAGATTTTGTGACAGTTCTGTGGTTAACTCAGCAGAAATACTTCATGAACAGAAAATGTTTTCTAGTCATCTGAATTAGAAGGAAGTGATGTAGGAATTGAGGGAGACTGCTCCTCCACCCCAGCCCTCACGTCAATCGTAGATTCAACTGTGAAAGTAGCTGCAAAAGTAGTATTGTCTTAAGACAAACTTCGTTAACCACACACATAAAGATTTATGTGATGATTCTAGCATAGGTCCATGAAAACTTTACATTAAATAACAAGATCAAAACTATAACTGCTAATGCTTTTGTTAGAAAATACAGCAATTACTAATACAGTATTCTGTATTGGTAAAAATCAATTTTATAATCCTACATAATCTGTAAATTCTCTGATGTCCAGCCATGGATATTCTGATTAAAATGGCAGATATGAATCCCGTACTAGCTGGAGTCCATTCTACTAAGTGAAGTATCACAAGAATAGAAAAACAAACAACACATGTACTCACCATCAAATTGGCATTAACTGATGAACACATATGTGCACATATAGTAGTAACATTCATCGGGTGTTGGCAGGTGGGAGGGGGGAGGAGGGGATGGGTATATTCACACCTAATGAGCGTAGTGCTCACTGTCTGGGGGATAGACATGCTTGAAGCTCTGACTTGGGCAGGGCAAAGGCAATATATGTAACCTAAACATTTGTACACCTGTGATATGGTGAAATAAAAAACAAATTAAAAAAAAAAAAGACAGAGAGAGAGAGAAATCTAGCTTCAAATGACTCAGCCACTGGAGTGTCATCCCCTTTCAATCAGATACTGTCTTAGTCTTCACATTATCTTTATCACCTAGTACAGGGCATGCTATGCAGCTGAAGTCCAAAAAAAAAAATATACGCTGAATGAATAAATGTCCTAAGTATCTGTTATATTATAACACAGCTCCCAGATTCAATCGATTCTACCGCAGTGGAAGAACTTTAATACCATTCACGGTTATCACTATAAGCTTTTTCTCTGCACACATCCAGATCATACAATACAGTGGTCCTGATTCCTACCTGCTTGGTTTGTTGTCACAGTGACAGACACTGACTGGTCCGGACTGGGGTTGTACTTGGACACTCCATTCACTGCCCAGATTTCAAATGTGTAATTGGTATGAGCTAGGAGATCCGTGATGGAGACTCTGGTGGTCTTCAGGCCATTCTGCTGTGGGGTGTAGTGGACCCCACTTCCGCAGGGCCGGCACTTGCTGGGGTCACCAGCTCCACATTTCTTGCATACCACGTTGTAGGAAATGTCCTGGCGACCACCTGTGTTCTGAGGACTGCTCCATTCCAAGTTCACTGACGTCTCGTTGACATTTGAAATCAAGTTGAGGGGAGCAGATGGTGGGCCTGGAGAAAAGAAAACCATATGGTCACACCAAGAACTGAAATATCCTTTTGGAATCTCTCAGAGTTTATATTATTCTCTGCAGCTCCAGGAAGTAAAGTGGACCCATTTGGCAAAGAAAGCAAAAAAGCAAACCAAGCCAGCAAGGAAGATCTTTTAAAAGAACAATATGATAGAAGGCTGTACATGAGTGTCATTCTCATTCCTGTCCAAAAAAACAAAACACCCAGCATCCACTGCCACTCCGAGATATGAAGCAACTCTACAGAAAATGGGCTGCAAGCCCAGACTTTCCCTCTGAAGTGGAAGGAAAATATAACTTATCTAGTCTCCATCTTATCATCTGAAAAACGAATGTGATTCTAGTTCCCAGGGCTGTTGTGAGACTCTGGCAAATTAATAGTTATACATCACTTCTGCAGATAAATTATAATTCCTAGGGACAGCATGTCATCAATCGCAAATAAAATTAACAGAACTGTGTAGATATGCCTCTGCAGTTCAACACGGCCGCTGAGGGCTAAGCTGTTTATGGGCAATTAGTAGGAACTGGTTCAACATGGTTGCAGAGATGTCAAAGATACAGCTGTTGAGGGAACTTAAAACTAGGCAAGGAGATTGTTCAAGGCTACCAGATACCCCCCGCCCCACCCTTCAACAGGCTCCTTCCCACCAACATCAAAGAGTTTCTGAAATGTGAATGATAGCAGTGGTTGTTATGAAACAGAACTGATGCCTAACAACGTAATGGTTGGTTTAAAAATAATAATAAAAAATCAGACTAGAGGCCACGATGAACCCTTTGCTTCTTGCTGGAGATTAGACTTTATATGCCAAGAAGTTGTGACAGGAACTGCCTTCAAGTAGAAGAATCGGGCTGGGAGAAGGGAGAGGGAATTTTCTTGGTCCGAGCCAGTTCCAAAGGTTTAAAAGACACCTACTGCACTCTAATGAGAAATATTTACTCAAGGTGACAACCGGGAAGCTCTTTCTTTTTTCCCCATTTTGGTCTTCCAAAAGATGAACCGAAATAAGTTTTGATGAAAATTTGAGGTTTCTTGATCACTGTTAGGTATGCTATTGATGATGTATTTGGAATGACTGCTTTGAAGCAACTTTGTACTTGTTCCTCAGGAAAAGGAAGTTAACTAGATGCCTGCATGACTTGGGAGAGCTTTACCTAGTCAGCCACCGTTCCAGAGAGGCTGGAGAATTGGAAGAGGTAACCTGTAAGTAAGGAGTCAGAGTCAATATTTATTACTTAGCTTGTGGTGGTTAATGGCCAAAGGATTTTTTGGTGGTAACATTTAGTAAGGGTAATTCCCTCTCCTTTACTCTTCATACAGCTTATTGGAGACTTTATTTTAACAAAGTAAACAGGCCCTCCCAATCTTCCCTTGGGACTAATTAATTACCAACAACCTCTCTTAGCATTAAGATTGGCTCCCCATCCTGCAAAACTTAGAGGAAAAAAAAAACAAAAATTTTATGAAAGTGTTGTAAAATTTGTATTTAAGGTGAGATTATCTTACAGAAGTCCTCGGAAAGAAAATGTAAATTCCTTTCTTGTTTAGATCTCAAAATTGTATTTATTTATGGTCCTTAGCACAGTGACTGGAATCTAATAAGGATGAATAAATGAATAAATGATTTTTGAATAAATGAATGGAGTTATTTAAAATGACAGAGTCTAAGAACCACATTGGACATTACAATCATTTGGTCAAACACCCTCATTTTACAGAAGAGGAAACTGAGATGTGGAAAGTGGATCTGCTCGTACTGAAAGTTCAGGCAATCTAATTAGTGTCAGAATTTGACTAAAATCCAAAAGTACTATCTGCCATTTGGGGTTATTTCTAGTCCACCATGTATTCCCCACAAAAGATATCACGACAACAAAACCAAAAATTTCAGCCGGCGTCTGAGAAGCAAGGTAGGCCAGGGAGTGGGTGTCATGCCTGTTTCCCTTCTGCAGTGCCTGCCACCACATGGACCCATGGCCAGTGTGCCGCTGAGGCTGACCATAGCTTGGTTATATTATAAAATGGGTCAGCCACTGGTTCTTATTTTGTTGTGACTTCCAGGGTTAAATAAGAGTGACTCTGAAATCCATTAACCTCCTGGCCAAGGTTCCTGGTCCACTTTCGCATGGGAAAATGTGACACAATGAATCAAGCACTGCAGAAGCAAAAAGTCAGTAATTAGTATGTAGGACGGGGCATGGCAGTGTCTAAACAGAGAAGAAATGGAGCAGAAAACTAAATGGTCACAGGACTCAGAGACATAACACCGCCACATGGAAAAAAAAATACAAAGATGCTGGAGGATCTCAAAATGCAGAGCTGGCACGAAAAAAAGTGCCAACCTGGAACAGCCTTCTTCCTTTGGGCAGAGATTCTCGTAGAAGGCTCTGAGCTTGATGCTCGAGGGAAGATTGAGAACGAGACAAGCTCAAGTTCAATGTTGCCCCATGAACAGTTTGGGGAACTGAACTACATAGGTTTTATGTCTTGCTATCATAGAGTGATGGTTATGTGGGCACATAGTAGCAGCCTAGAAACTGAATTATGACAAAGTCATATGATAGAGGGGGAAATGACATATAGAAATATCCACCCAGTATGATTATAACATTGGCCTGCAAAGGCCTGGGAAAGGACGCATGCTTGACAAATTAAAATCATAATGATAATTGTGTTGTGTTTGTGATATTGTGGTTTCTTTTTTTTAACTCTCACCAATTAAAAGATAATAGATAACAAATGTGTTTTCCATTTAAAGGGTAGACCCATGTCATTCTCAGAAAAGAAAGCAATTTCTTCTCAAGACAATGAAAAAAAAAATATGGACTTGAATACAGCCAAAAGCTAACCTGGGCCCACAGTTATACTTAACAGCAGCACCTTAAAACAATTACCTGCAGAGTTGGCTAAAAAGAAGAAAAAACAGGCATTCTAAATACCATGAGCTCTCTGTCAATAAATACAAGGCATCCAGAAGGAAAAAAACTTAACCCTTAGATTATTTTCTCTTCCATTTATTTAGGTATCAGATCTGGATATTTAGGAACAATTAAATTTCCGACACAGAGATTGCTTTTCTCATCAGATATATGCCCACCTACAAGGACATCTCCAATTACAAATATGAGGTTTATAACAGAGAGGGATAACTGTACTTACTACTTGTTCTAATTTTCTATCCCCACATCTACATCTTCCCTTACTAAGCACACACTAACATCAGGTAGCTGGAGGGTCATTGGGAATGGCAAGGTTTAATGCTTTTCAGAAATATCCACTACTAAGCCTGAATATAGAACTGGCAGCAAATCCTGCTTATGGTACTGTCCCCCACATTTCAGCTCTTTATTTCTATTTTCTACTTAGTCTGTAATATGTAATGTTATCTTGCTAATCAAAAACCCATTCCACGTGGGTTTCTATCACCAGTCTAAGTGCTCATCAAGAGAACTGATGTCTTCATCATTTCCCAGGGGCTACCATGGTTCCTAGTTCAGAGCAAGCTCACTAAACGTTGGATTAGTCAAGGAATGAATGAATGAATGAACAGGAAACTAACAAAGTCTTTATTGCATTCTACACTCACATAACTGCAGTGTTTTGAGGTATGTGAATTGATGGAGCCTTCTCAGAGCTAAAGCTGTACCAGTCAGCTTTTCACATACAGATTCATTAGCATTAAGGCTGTAAAGGAGCATCTCAATGTAACCACTTTAATTCAAGTTCCCCTTTTTTCATAGTTTACAATTACCTTGGAAAAAGCAGGAAGGGCCACTGTATATCAAATATTACTGGTTACTTCTGCTGGGAAGGACTGTGGAGTTATTCATTTAGTCATCAAATATTATTTGAGTGTCTAGTGTTTGTCATCTGTTCTAAGGAAGAGAGGGAAAAATATTCTAATTCATTTTGATACTTTCCTGGTAGTTTCCTGGAGAGTTGAAGGAAGGGGTAGGGAACATAGGGGAAGGGAAGAAATGGAAGGGAACTAAATATGGATTATGTGTGCAATGGATGTAAGGGCAAGCACCCTGCTCCATCCTGTTTTTATAGCTGCCGAACCAACCATCATGGCTGGGAATTTAAAACATGGGCTCTAACAAATAAAGTTTTTCAAGTTGGTATTGGTTTTTACCATTTTTTCTTTCCACCTTGATTTTTGGTAATAATTTATTCAGGCATGAACCTGGGCAAAACTTTACCTCAGAAGAAAATTAATTTTAACATTTCCAAAGATAGGCTCACATTTTCCTTGTTAGCCTTTATAGAACTACAGCTTTTTCCATTAATTTTATTTTTTAACCAAAAAGACATTTTCAAACATAAATTAATCATATGCTAACATGTATTTAAGGAAAACTAAATGTTCCTTCCTTTATATTTTTGGTTATATTTATAAACCTCCCATGAAATTCACATATAAGCCCAGGATTGTCTCTCACTGCCTCTCTGCAAGAATCAGGCTTAGCACATGAAACTATTTTAAAGTTTTTATATTTAGACTGTCCTTCACATTTTTAATATAGTTTAGTGGCACAGATAACAGCTGTACTACCAGAAACAAAAGTCAAATGCAATAATCTTTAGTTTATGAATCTTTAGAGCAGGAGTCAGCATAATTTCTCTGTAAAGAAATTTTACTATCTAGCCAGAAAGTAAATATTTTAGGCTTTATGGGCCATCTGGTCTCTGTAGCAACTACTCAGCTCTGGCATTGTATCTCCAAAGCAGCCACAGACAATACCTAAACAAATGGGCATGGCTGTGTTCCAATAAAACTTTATTTGCAAAGATAGGAGGCAGTTGAAATTAACAGTTGAGAATGTGATGACAACAATGTACCTTCTTCCTAGGAAGATGCTCTCAGGCACCCTCAGAATTTCACCCACAATTCTAGGGAGGACTTAAAGCACACCTGGAGCCTATCTAAAGGCACAGTCCAGGAACCCCTGATTAATTAAATATGTTAGGCTGCACAGCCTAACACATTTATACAGCCCAGGTAACAACCCTGGCTTCTAAGGCCCAAGTTATATCTACCTGCATTGACTAAGGAAGGAATAAAATATGTGAAATATGGACTATTTCTTGAGTTTCTCATTGCTCAGAAAGAAATGGACACTGCGTTTCTTGTCATTGTTGGTAAATCTAATGAACATCCATTCACTTCATTGGTGAGAAATACTTCCTGCATCACACAGCAGGTACTGGTGTAAGGTGCTACAAAGTGTAATTATTATTTTCTAGGGGATGTCACCTTGCATTCAGTTGACAGGAGTTTGATAGTAGGAAGCTCCCAAAAAACTATAGCCAAGTTATAGTAGATGCAAAGGACTATCATACCATATCATAAAATATCACATCATATCATGTTATATTATAAAAGGAGTCTTGATCTTCCTTAACCTATCATGTGCTCTTCTCTGAAAAAAGACCAGCTTCTGAAAATGAACCACACGCTATCTGGAGAAATTCATTGAATGTGACATTTAAGAAGGGCAATATTCCAAGCATAAAAAAAAAATTCCAGTAATTTCACACATCTTAATTCTTTCCTCCCATGGATTAGACTAAAATTTAATTCCTGAGTAGTTTAGAGAACACACTTAGTAGCTTATGTCAGTATTTAAAACAGCCCCTTTAGGATAACCCAATATTTACATATCCACGTGAAATCTGTATAAGCCTTAATAACATCATTTAAAAACCATGAGCCAACACTGAACCTAAAGTCATAAATGTCTCCAGTGTGAACTACTAAGTTTGATATAAACCATTCTATGAAAAATCCAGGCAAAGATAACTGCAGCCCGTGCATTCCACCCCACCCCCACAAGTTAGAGAAAATGCACCTTCATTCTCATAGGAAGCAACTGGAACTTTAGGAAAAGATGGAAAGCTGCTATGATAATTGCATTTAAAAGTGGGTCTTGCAGAAATGTGTTCTGTCAAAGAGTTTAAATATATGTGGACAGACGGTATAACATGCCATAAACACCTGAAAATTCTATTTCTTAAAACAACTGGAATTAAAGTGCTAGCAGACTCCAAGGCCGAGGGAAAAAAATAAGATAAGTTTAAAACTCAAATTGTTAGCAAAACTTGAAATGTGCAACTCAAATACTTTGGACTTGCTAGCTCTGCCTGGAATTCTCACCCCTGGCTCTTTGATTAGCTGATTCCTTATCCCCCGGGTCTCACCTTCTCATTTCTGACTACTCCATATAAACTGTAATCTTCCCCTGCCCTGTCCCAATGCACCCCATCACATCACTTTTTTAAAAAAATTTCCTACTTGTGAGAATCTTGAATTATTTTGCTTATTTGTTTGTTATTTGCATTTCCATTAGAACATGAGCTCCAGGAGAAGAGGAATCTTTTTCCTTCTGGTTCAAGAGAATATCCCCAGCCCTTAGAACAATGTCTGGCATCTAACGGATGCTCAGTAAGTATCTGCTGAATGAATACATGAATGGATGATGGTTCGTTAGAGCCCAGTCCAGCTCACTCATCAGAAACCTCAGTCATAGCACTTGTGCATGAAAAACCAAGCAACACAATAATAACAACAACAACAATAAAGAAAGAAAAAGAAAAGGCGATCACATGCTGAAATGTGGAAAAAAAAAAAAAAAGTCTGCAACCAGGGCAATGAGATAGTTGACAGAAAAACCAAGGTTGCTGGCCTCATGTGATAGAGTGCTTTCCAGAGCTCACACAGACTTTTAATACTTAACTGATTTTTAATCACCATTTTAAAATTCAATGCCCGAGCCATGAAATTAATTCTGGATGTGGAAAGGAGCATCCCCCAAGACCATGAGCAGAAACGTAACTCTTACACGATCAATTGCTTTCAGTGTTACTGTCACCTCACTAAAATGCCAAGGTAACCAGTACAACACTTGTCTTCCGAGGAAGCAGCACCTTGGGTCTCTGGATCCATTTCATAAGGTTTCATTAATCATGTACAACTTTTGGACTGTCAATAATACTTCAGTGTCTTAGCTGTAAAACCCTTCAACCCTTCAGATAAGCCTTTCTTGTTAATCTCTCTCCAGCTGAAAGACAGGTTGTAAGGCAGAGTAAACAACTGGGGTGCGTAAGTTTTGACTCTGAAATAGAGCCCATGCTTCCCTGGACAGTTGTATACTTTGCTACCACTAATTGCTTTCTCTCAGCCCTTGCTACAGTGGGTTAGTTTACATAAAGACTGCTGTTCAGGGACACCTCTTCTGAGATATATGAACAGTGCATAACCTTTTATCATGGCGATTTATGGCTTTTAACAATGAATAAAGCCAAACAGAGCTAGCTGTCCATTATTTAGAAACAGAACCATTTGGATGCATCAATCACTTGGTGCTGCCATGAAAACTTCTTGGCTTTCTATAGAGGTTAACTTCTTGCAGAGATTTTCCCATCACCTATTTTTCTGGTATATCTATTTTTCCATTTTCCTGTCCAGTATTTTTTTTTGGCTTTTCTTTACTGGATTAATTAGGGGTTTCATTTCTTTATATTAGGATAACTAGCTTATGGCTGAAGTATTTTATAAAGTAAGTTCTCAGTGATATATGAGAAAGCTGCAATATAAAAGACCAAGAAAAGTAGGATTGAGTATTTTACTTTAGAATTAGCTAGCCTGTAAATTCATTTACATCTCTCACAAAGCAGTTTTTCATACTTTATCTTATTTAATCCCCATCATAAAATCTGACAGGAAAGTACTTGTTACCAGCAATCTGATGACCAAAAACTAAGATAATAAAAGTTAAGCAACTCACTCAAATTAACACAGCCAATACGTGCAAAGCTATGGTCAGAAATCCTAACTCCAAGGCTAAACAATCCCTCCCCTCTTCACAGAGATATAAATGACTTAAAGAAAATAATGAAGCATAACTATGAATTCTTTTTTGGAACAGAGGGGAAACTTTCTCAGTTTACCCCAGAGTTCAATTTCTCTTAACTTCCCCTCCCTTTATGATAAAGATGACTGGCTAGCGTTACCTCCGGGATGGTGCTCTTTCCTAGCTGGGTTGTCCTCTCTGCCTGGTTCCTACCTTCTATGCAAGAGGGTAGTTAGGAGTTTCTGTTAAAGGTTCATTTTCTGGGTGGGAGATCACAGGAGCAGGGCAAGGGGCAATTATACCTCTGCAACAGACTCTTTCCTGAGCTCATCTTTTGCTGGGTTTTAGATAATATGTGGAGTCAACTATGAGAGAAAAATCTGAATGCCGATAGCAAAGAAGATAGCCAGTTCTCACCCCAGGGGATCTCAAAAAATATGTATAATTGACTGTGTTTCATAGAAGCATGCTGTGAAAATCCACTGTATGACTTCCATGAATAGTGTCAAAAACGCCGTCCAGAAATGATGGGGCTCGGTGGATGACAAGCCACTCTTAATTATTCATGGCGGTAGAAACATTGTAATAACCTGGCTAAATGGCACCGGCAGATTATTCAAGCCTCTCACTTGGGCATACATTAGTGTTCCCCAAACCTACGCATTTTCCAGTTGAATCCACATTGGATTATTTACCCCTATAAAAGGAGAAGTAGGTTGAAGAGGAAAGAGGAGGCTAAAACAGCATTGTTTCTGGAAAACAAATTCAATGAGAGGATACCAAATCTTTATGAAATATCATGAAGTTTTTAAAATTTTGCAAATAACCAATGACAAGTGATCAGCCTGGTGTCCATCTAGTGCCTTCCATGAAGCTCAGCTGGGGACTTTTCTCCCTGTATCTCTAATTGTCTTCAAGAAAGAATCATGTACTTGGTTCTCCAGAAGGTATTTTTTCCTACTAGTACTTAAAATTCTGACAGGCAATCCGAAAGAAAGAAACGAGGATGTGGTTTACTCACTAACTAATGTCAAACTAGAACTATTGAGATCTAAGTAAAGAAGCAGCCTCGGTGGAAGGCTGCATGTGACTTGTCAAAATGTCTTTGGTTGCTTTGATCAGTTTGTACAGTCCAGGGGACAGACACATTAGCCAGCTTATCAACTAACAGGCAGCAGGACCATATGTTCTGAACTAAAAACCAACCACATAATCTGGCAATGGGGGAGTTGGTATCTCAATTTGCGTTTTCATCTGCTGACAAATGGAATGCGGTATGAAACTACACTATGACATTGCAAATTTGATAAATGACATGAAATAAGAAATTCCCCTGGAAATCTTAGATTCAACAGTTTTCGTAAAAATATGTTTATAAAAATGATGCATTGCATGGATAATGGAATGCTTAGAGACCAACCAAGGGATCCTCTGAAATACTTTCATGAATGACACTTTGGGAATCTTTGGCTCTGGCTCTCCCTTTTTAACTAACTCGTCTTTCACTAGAGCCAACTGCAGCCTCACTGATCTATCTCATAGAAATGTACCTCTCCCCCATCATTACATTATTAGTTACTTGCAGCTCTAAAGCAAAAAGAAATATGCTTTCAGGTGGGGAAAAAGTGTAGTTTACTTGAAACCGAAGATGCCTTTTATCCTATGGTTTATACATCAAAGTCTCACTCTAGATCTCCCTCCCCAAATCCCTTAGCCAGACTGTTAAGCATGTAAACCTTTGGGATAGAGAATCGAATTGAACATCAGGAGCATCTTCAAGAGGTTGTTTGAAAATGGATGTGAGATTCCCAAAATTAAAGCACTTAAAAAAAAAAAAAAAAGGAAAAGAGTCTCTCTCTTCTCCTGACCTTGGAAACAAGTAAGGACGATGTTATTTTAATTTGCATTCAAATTTTAACAACACAGTCACACAGCACCAGTGGAATAGACGTTGGGTTTCCACTGAAGATTGCCCATCATTTCATTATGGTTCATTATGTTGATAACTGTCAGAAAGCATTAGAAGTGAGGGCTCTGAGTAATAGAACTGAAATGGTAATTTTAAAACAATACACTTTCTGGAGGAAATACAGCAGAACACTAAATTCAATTAGAAAAGGCAAATGTAAAGACAAAGTAAGTGATGTTTGTTGTCTGGAACTTGGCTATTTCGATTTCTTGATAACCTAAACCTGCAGAGAGCTTTTTCAAATCAAGATCTTTCACCCTAGAATCTTGGTGAATTTACCCTCATTAGCTCTAAGCTCTTCTAGTATAAATTGTCTTAAAAGCTGCAATTTTGGAATATTTTAGGCCATGTCTAAGTATCAATCAATCACTCTTTGTTTGTTTGGCACAGCTGACTGATTATTCAAGGCCATTTACTTGGAGACAGATTTGTGAAGGCCCTTCAAGTTGGCAATCTAAAATAATAATCTCTCATTTAGGGGGCGCTCCCAATCACGAGGCTCTAATAAGTTTCATCAAACAAGTTAAATAAAGAGCAACCAAACACACAAGGACAGATTTCCAATTGAAAAATATGGAAAATCGCTCTGGCAATAGTGCTCAGGAGTAAAGGTGGCAAAATAACAAATTAGCTATGTTTTTCTAGATATACAAGGCCAAGGTACTACCTTTACAAGGCATTTTTTTCTAGTGCAATTTGCAAGATAATAAAGCGTTGAAAAGTTACCTTAAATGTAGTATTGGCTCAGCCTCTCAGTGGGGGAAAAGAAGACCTTTCTCACTATAATCATCGAACAAGCAACTAACTGACCGAGGCGCTCACAAGTCCTCCTGCACAGGCATGCAGGTGACCACTCCCAACAGGGCTGATTGCCCAACTACGTTTCAGACTAATGGGAAAGGGAAACATAAGGAGAAAGAGGAAGAGGCTGGTTATCTGCAGAGTTAAAGGACATTAATTTCATTAATAAAAGTCACATCAAAATTCCTGTTAAGAGATGATTCATGAAATCGAAATTCCATCGTGGGCTCAAATGGCATCCTTGAGTGTGTTGAAGTATTGGTGTCTGTCCTGTTGGCAATGTTGTCGGAAAAGCCTGTTGACTGATAACAGTGTCTCAAGCGAACACTTATATTTCTACTTTCTGACAATAACTTAGGCTTCTGGAAGAAAACAACAACAACAACAACAACAACAACAAAAAAAAAATAAACCAGAAAAATTCCACAGTGAGTGCATTTGGTTGTGTGACGCCACCCAGGTTGGATTTTCTTCATGTAGGAGACAAATGATGTATTTAATTTCCGTGAATGGAGAATGTTCAGAATTCTTGAAATATCTTTCAAGAGTCACCAAGTGAGCTGAAGAACAGACCTGAAAGTCACAGGCATAGAAAAAGAGGATGGCCTATCTCCTGCCAAGCCATCAGATGGAGGATCCACCTGCTTGGTCCCTAAAACTGGTTGACACATCTGCAGCTTCAGCATCACCAGAGAACTTGTTAGAAATGCAGAACCTCAGCCTAACCTCTGTCCTCCTAATCCCTAGGTGATTTTTATGCACATCAATGTTTAAGGGGCATTGTTCTAAAAGCCCTATCCCGAACAGGTATGGGCTGTTTTCTGGGAAACACTCAAACGAGGCTTCCATGGAAACATCTGAGTACGTCTCACAGGCAGACATTTATGTTAACCCGACCACAGTCTCCATCAAAAGTACTCTCAAAGATAAACTTTATTCACTCTGAATTCTCTCAAGTCCTCCAGCAATGTAGATGGTGTGAATTTCCTAGGCGTTTCCTTCTAAATTAGCCAGTGCTACTAGTATTCACCTGGTCTAATCGTTCTCCAAGTGAACAAAAACCTGATTTTACAGGCCAGTGGAGCAGTCTCTCTTTGGCTAGAAGAATGAGTCTCAGAGAGTGTGTTTTATTTCTTCATTAGTGTGCCGTCACAGTGAGCGATCACTAAATGCAGGGCCGCATGAGAATGCTGGGGTTAAAGACAGCATAATGAACAAAGAAGGTGCCTGATTATCATGGCTGTCAGCACAGGGGAATTGGGTTTGTCACCTGGCTTAACGAACTGGTAAGAACTGATTAGAGGCTGGAATCAGTCTGAAAGGATCCCTGATGTTTATGTTCCTTTCCATCCTCAAGTCTTGTCAAGAGAATCTGATAAAGCCTGGTGGGGGGGTGGAGGGGCAGGGTGCGAGTGGAGAGGGCTACGCTGTGGGTTACCTGAACAAGGGGCCGTTTGAGAAACTCCCACTCTCTTCTCCATTGCAACGTCCACTACAGTGACGTCCAATAGAACTTTCTGCGATGACAGAAACATGCCATGGCTGTGCTGTCTAGTATAATCACCACTAGCCACACGTGGCTATTGAGACCTTGAAATACGGCAAGTTTAAATAAGAACCTGAATTTTAATTTAATGTAAATGACTCTAAATTTGAATAGCCACATGTGCCAAGCGGCTACGGTATTGGATGGTGCTTGTCCACTATATTCAACAGGAAGGGAGAAGGAGAGGGAGAGCCATAGGCTAAAAATTGGAGTCCAATTCTGCTGCCTGACTTACTGCTACATCTAGTAGCAAAGTACACTGACGTCCCTGATTACCTGTATCTCAAAGGGGGTCTTAAGAGACTTACGTAGCTAAAGTTTAAGTTAAGAAAAAAAAAACCTCAAAACTGAAAAATTTAGTTTTGTAGAGAAATGGTCTCAGCCTTGACTGTATAATGGTGCGATGAAATGAACAGGCCAACTTTTGAAAATACTGATGCCTAAGTCCTACCCCCAGAGATCCCGGGGTGCTGGGCAGCATCCGGTAATTTAATTATGCAGTCAAGGGTGAAAATCACGGAGAGAGACAATGAGATACATTGTCAACCTGCTGTGGAGGTAGTTGGGGGAAGGAAGTGACCATCTGGGGATAAAACAGTAAGAGAACAAATATTTATTAGATCTCTACCATGTGCCAGACCTTTGCAAATGTTTTCTCATTTAATTCTGAAAACAACTCCAGAAGTAACTAGTGAGAATTCCATTTTACAGATGAGGAGATTGGGGCTTGGAGAGGTTAAACACCCTCTCAATGTGGCAAGTTTGTGTGGTGTTGCCATCAGCACTTTGTTTCCTCTGAACCGAACCACTGTGTGTCAGTCAGGGGGATGCTATAACCATCAGAGTAATGCTCTTGAAGTAGTGACCCTGAAGTAGACCTTAAAGTAGTGCAGTGTGGGAGAAGTTCCAAGAGGAGGAGAAAAAGGATCAACTATTGCACTGGTATTTTTATGATCTTTTATCAATGATGCAAAAATCCACCAGTCTTCCTCCCTTAACCACGTTGAAAACAATCTCTGAAAAATGCAAAAATTATTTGAATTTTTGCACTTTTTGGTCCATTCATATTCTAAAATCAGTATTTTCTTTTTTTCCCTTTGCATCCTCAAGACAAAGCTAACAATTTCTTTTTCACAGAAATAAAATTTAAAGAGTTCAACTACCACATCCTTGCTACACATACGGCGAATGTTCCAGTAACACAGGCATACGACCATCTTTGGAGGTTCCCTAAACTCCCAAGCAGCAAGATGCAGTAATGAAGTGATTGGCACATGGCCCCCTAGAACACTAGACAACAGGTCGGAATCACAAGACTGAAAAATACCTGGAAGAAAGAGCCAGGCCCTACTGCTATCAAAGATAAATTTCATGACATTTATAACACAATCAAATCCCAACCTAAAGAACGTTTTGTCTGCATGGAAAGTAGGTGGTGAACTGCACGGCGCAAATAGAGGGCAATAAACAAAATATCAGCGCAAAATACTTCCCCTTGAGTTTGCTATTGTGCCCTAAATTCCCACAACTAAAGAGTTGTTGGTAGTGGGTATGTATGGATAGAGATGGGGAGTTTATTATTAAACCAATCACAGAAAATGGAACATAGCATAAAATTATTTATCCTGGGAAGGCAAAGGGTTGGGACCTGAGCAGGTCAAACCAAAGTGGCCATCCTGAGAAAATACTTAGTCTATGAGAGGAAAAAAAAAAGAAGAAAAGAAAGAAATCCTTGCTTATTTATGTCTACACCTAAGGCTGATCCCAGATTCTCCTTAATTCTGGATGTTTACACTTGACCTGATAGAGCAGGCCAGAGAACCTCCCAGTAATAAAAACTATGTGAATTTTCAGGTGATACAGCTTTGTCCAAGGTGGGGTGTGGTCTTCGGCATGTTCCTTAACACCTCTGAGCTTGCAGTTACTTTGTCTATAAAATGAAGATAATATCTACCTTACAGATTTGTTATAACATGAACCATGTGACACTATTTATTGAAAGTGCCTGATATATTAGCTGGGTATAATTACAGCATTGTCATTATTATCATTGTCTCTTGCTATACAAGAAACTCAGGAGGTTATGGCAATTTCAGCACAGATTCGGAATAGCCCTGGAATCGGTCTGCCCACTTCTTTTAAAGGTGACACTGGATCGCATTAGGCAATGGCCTCACAGCAGCTCCGACTTCTCAAAAACTAGAAAAAAACTTTTATTTGCAGTGATATTAGCTACAGGCCAGCCAAGATGAAGTTTGTTTGTAGTAGTTAGGAAACAAAATAATAATAGCCATAATCACAATAAGAGCTAAAATATGTCAAGCAGCATCATCTTATGCATTTTTACATAGCATATAACCACTTGAGGCTGTTGACTACCAACAGCCATGAGGGAGGTACTGTTATTAACTCCATTCTGCAAGTGAGAAAACTGAGACTTACATGGCTAATAGTCACCCAACTACTCAACAGTGGGCTGGGAAACAAACACAAAACCTGTGGAAGGTCCGTCTGTGCACCGAACCACTAGGCTGTCCCACCAAACACAGATTCACCTACCGGGAACCTGTGGGTGGAAGGCCTGGGCCCACAGCTCCCCGTTCTGGTCAAAATCGTGGCCACTGCAGAGTCTGTGAAACCCAGGGTATACATGACAGGAATGGAAACACCTGGGAACACTGTCCACATAAAGTGTGAGAAGAGATTTCTGGACTCCCCCCAAACTCCCCACCCACTTCATATCAAGCTTGCCCACCTCATCCATTCATTAACCCAGCATTTATTAAACGTCTATCATGAAACAAGCATTTATTAGGATCCGGGCCTAAGGGTTATGAACACAAAACTATGAGAAAAGATGGAAGAGGTGTAGTGACAGTGCCAGCAATGATCTCAGTGCACACTGCGCTGCCCCTGAAACCACATTCCTAAACCCTGCCGTCTACTATTTCCCCTGCAGTTGTCAGGCTCCCCTCACGCAATAGTAAATCCATTTATTAATTCCCATCTCAGCTCTCCGTCAGACAACCTCTGAACACTCAATCTCTTCTCCACCAAGGAGTCTGTTGGCAGCTGTGCATTTTGAAGGCAACCAGAAACAATGAAAAAGATCATCTCTTTTTCTAAGCATTTCCCCTACGAGGATGGAGAAAAGATGCATGTTTATCTAATTTGCCCCTGCATGATTATCCCGGGACAAGACCTGGCAGTGCCCCTCTAGGTGGTAATGAAAGCTTTTGGCATCTCAGAAACGGGAGACAAGCGTACAACTTACGGGTGCAGGGCATAGAGGCAGCATCGTTGTCAGCTCTGAAAAAGCCTCGGTCACAGGTGCACGAGGTGGCTCCTTCCCAGACAGAGTAGCTGTGGGGCGGGCACTTGGCACAGGTGGCATCCGTGGAGAGAGCCTTGTAATATCCAATTTTGCAAGCTGCAGGGAAGGAGGAAAAACAAACAAATGTAAACCACCCTGAGAATCTAGCAGAGCAAAATCCGAAGCCACCTCCTTAACTCAGAAGGGAGACATTTTTTGCTAATCATTAGTGACCTTGCAGCTTGAGATGCAAGGAAAGTAACCCAAAACATTAATTGATTATAGTCATGCTTTAAAGGTCATGAACATTCCTGGTCAGGTGACATGGAGCCCTATGGAAGAAATTTTCTTAAAACTTGTGTTATCAAGTAAAATCACAGCTAAAGTTTACTGAACGTCTTTCTATGTCAGTCCCCTTTATAGCCTCGTGCTGTTTAGTCCCTACAGCATTCCTTCTCAGGCACTATCTTTACCTTAGAAGTGAGGAATTTCAACTTTGAGAAGTTAATTACCAGCACACGACCATGCATCTGGTAACTGTCAGCAACTAGCGTAGACCCCAAGTGTTCCGCCCTCAAAGCCTGTACACTTAGCCACATGCTATGGAATTTGGGAGTACGGTCTTTAACCAACCAGTTGGAAGTGTATCCAAGTGCTAACAAAAAAAATTGGTTGGTGATTATTTCCTAATTACAGCTACAGGAAGAACAAAATCAAAAAACCAACAAAAGCGACCAAGTATGAAAGCCAAGAGTTTGAAAGGCACAGGTCACAGTTTCAGAGCAAAATCATAAAAACTACCAACTGTAGATTCTGAAGTACAATATGCTAAAAAAAAAAAAATTGAGCAGCAAATACTTTGTGTTTATTTTCATGTTAATGAAACACTCCTGGTTTTCCCTGTCTCCATTTTTTCAGCACCCCTCCCCTGCAATGCACACACCTCCCAAGAGGCCGCTGCAGGGAACATGGGCCATATAGTTCTTTATGCACCTGACATGCTTTCCATGACTTCATCTTCATAAACATCATACTGACACTGAGGACTACTTTTACTAATGTGGAAAAACTCACTAATTCAGTGAAAACTCATAATAAAAAATAATGACTAGGGCCTTGCTCCCCCCATTTTTTCTTCCCCTCTGCCTTTCATGGTCAGCTCCCAAATCTGTCTCAACTTGAAATAAAAATTGACCAACATCATCAGTATTAAACCCACAGAGACAAGGCCATTAAAAATAAAGTCATTCCATGACACCAGAGGTTAAAAGAAAATGCGACAGTTGCCCACAATCTTTGCAGCATAATTCACTCTCAATTCTACTTATCATGTCCTTAGGAGGTGTGTAGATACTATCAGAAACATCAGCTCCAGGCAGGACCCCGTTGAGCAATTTTCATGTGTCTGGTCACCAGAACAAACCAACCGTGACAGCAACCCAGCAGATCTTACTGAAATAAGTACATAAAAAGAGATCCACACAACTGTTTGATTCTCTGTGGAGATCTGGCCATAATCCCTCTGCTGCTTCTCCTCCATCAAGCATCTGTATGGCTTCCAGTTGGAGTCTGTTCCTCCCACTTGCATATCCTGTTGGCATTTTCTTAATCATGCGCTTGTAATGGCAAGCGGAAAGGGAGTTTAGCAGGAGCTCAGAAAGGCACACAGTTACTTCACTCTTATTAACTAAAGTTGTTTATGGAATTTCCTTTAACGAGCCTAAAGTTTATGACGTGTGGAGCACCAACAATAAAAGTGCTCGGAGATCAATCTCTCCCTTATTTTTGCTTTCGTCTTTCACTGGACCAGAGCATCTTAGAAAAACAAGTTGCTCTGATGACTGAGATTTATGTGTCTCAAGTTTATACACATTGCATAATTAGATAAGGTTCAACTTGCAAGGTGCTCTTTGGTCATGCTTAAGATGGCCCCAGGGTTTCGATTAAAATCAGAAACCCCAGCTTAGGCAGGAAGAAGCCCTGGGGTCGACTGGCCTTCCCACATCAAACACAATGAGTCTCTGAACACAAACACAAACCCACCGGGTCCCACCTGGCACTCAGTCAGTCCTAGCTGACAAAAGCGACTTGTGGCATCTCACATTAGAACTGCCAAGAAGGCGCAAATTGCTTTTATTTCTTCTGTGAATGTTTGGGGAAAGCACTGCATGTTACTGCTGACTGATTCTTGGGCACCTCCATTTCATCAAGCATCAAAATCTAAAAACTCGCGGTGAGAGCGGGAGATCCGCGATGAAAAAAATTGGCCAATGACTGATCATTGCAATGTCAAAACATCACATTTGAAAAGCTTGTAAGAAAAAAAAGGCATCGCTGTTTCCTCAACTTCTGTTCTTATGTGACTACTTCCAGTTAAAAAATTAAACTCATAGCCCACAAAAGTCAAATTGGAAAATATTGCTCCTAATTTCTTTATATTTCTTAAAGTGCAAAAATTTGGGGTATATATTATGTGAATTTAAGGAAAAATACATTTGCAAGCTTATATTTTTTTCTATTTTTCCTCAGAGCTAGTATTAATATACCACTACTAATAAATATATGTGAGTTCATTTAGGAACACAGAGTTTTGCACCAATTTGGAAAATTGAAGACTGCTGTTCTTTAAACACGCTATTTTTACTCTTTTCCTCTTGCTTTTACAAGCGCAAGCAGAAAATACAAAATTGTCATTGTGCTATTCTCGGCAGCCCTTGCTACCCTTAACACATTCTTTTGTCTTCAACCACATTAAGACCATGTTATTAATATTTCAGGATTCTTAGAAAGGCTCTCTCAAAATATAGTAGTGGCTTTTCATGCACACAACCATTTTGCTGCCTACATTCAAAATGACCTACCAAATTGATGGTTCAGTATATTTCTTTGCTCTGTGTGGTGCACAGCCTTCTGGCATTTGGTGCATAAATGTGTAAGTACATTCTGCATTTATTCACCACTTACTTGCATCTTAAAATTTTCACTACCTCTTTCATTCTAAACAAAACCCCTGTGAAAGATGCACTTGGCATTACAAGCACTGACACGTGTTATTATTTCCCATCATTCTCTTATAAGTGAGAACTGTTACACTGTATTTTTGAATACTAATGACTTGGTAAGCCAGTCTAGAGAACAGTCCCAAGTGCAAGCTCCAGAAACATCTTTCTCCTGCCTTCTTTCCAGTGAGGCTTCCCTAGATGAGAGACCAGATGAATAGGCTCCTTACTTGGCCCCCCGAATATGCCATTGTGAGAAAATTAGTTCACATGTGTAATGCAAACTTCGCCTTCAATTCCTTTAGCTTTGCCTTAATTAGTTCTTTCTGCTGACTTTAAATAAAAGAAGAAGGTGGAGGATATGGAGGAGGAAGAAAAACTCTTCTTTCATTGGCTCACCCACTACCAAAACAAGGTTGCCGTTTAAGATAGTCTTCAGTAGAATTTCTTTGTAGAATACTTAGACATAATTACTTTTAGTTAAAGGCAAAAATGTTTTTAAAAGTAACGTAGCATCTTTTGGATTTCTTGGTGTATAGACATGTGTACATGAAGGTGTAGTGTCCAACTGAATGAGCTGATTATGCTTACTCTTTAAAAAATATCCTATGTAGATGGCTATGGTCATTATTTAAAGAAAGATAGAAAGAGCAATAGCACTTGATTGTCTTTATAGTTCATTTTCTAACTAATTTAGTTTGTAAAAATAGCTAATAATAGCAATTGTGATGACAAATATCAGGCATCCATTGAGTATTTACTGTATTTACATGCATTATTTCTTTCAACTGTCACAATAATTCTGTGAACTTGAGGCACTATCACTATTCCCATTTTGCAGATCAAGAAACCTAAAGTCACTTGCCAAAGGTCACACATTTCAGTGGTGAAGTTAACAGCATCCAACTCCAGTGCTTATGTTCTTCTTAAAGTGTTTATAGACATACTTTTAAGTTGTTGCACAGGGTTAGGACTGACCTTCAGCAAAAATGTGGCTTGGATATAATGGAGGGGTTGGGATTTGGGGGTGGTCCCAAGTTTCACTTGCCTTCCCTTTCAGCCCATCCTCTTGCTGCCTTCATCAGCCACACTTTGCTATCTGTGATCCACTTTCCAGTTCAACACCCTCCAGAGCTGCACTGTCCATTCAAGTATCTACTCACTACCTGTGGCTACTGTGCCCTGCAGATGTGGCTGGTCAATGGAGACCAGCTGTAAGGGTAAAATACACACTAGACTTCCAAGACCTCTAAGACCCAAACAAAACATCTCATTAATAATTTTTATATTGATTACATATTGAAAGCAATGATATTTTGAATAAAGTTAAAGAAATTATATCATTAAATTTAATTTTAACTTTTTAAAAATTTATTTTTCAGTGTGGCTACTAATAGGTATGAACTATTCATATTCCTCAAGTACTAAGTTTGACAGTTGATACCTCTGACATTTCACTTTCACACTTCTTGTTTTATTTTTATTGTGAAGGTACATCCTAAGTCTTTCAAACTCACATATTGGCTTATGATTATCTTTCAAATTTTTTTTTAGAACAATTTTTGTGAAACCCTGGACAAGTCAAAAATTCATGTTATTTTCAAATATGAGTTCCTTGGTGCAACCAATGCAGCGCAGAAAGCTTGAAATACCAAAGAAGTGTTTGGGAAGGATGTGGCTAATGAAGGCACAGTATGTCGATGGTTTGAGAAGTTCCTTTCTGGTAATTTTAATCTTGAAAATGAGCCACATAGGCGACCTGAGACCAAGGCGGATAATGATGAGCTGAAAGCTGTAGTGGAAGCCAATCCATCTCAACCTACATGTGAATTAGCAGCAACGTTTGACATCACCATTCTAACAATATTGGACCATTTGAAACAAATCAGCAAGGTAAAGAAGCTGGACAAATGAGTACCACATGAATTAAATGAGCATCATAAGAGAAATCGTCTCAAAGCTTGCCTTTCTTTGCTGTCACAATGTAAAAGCAATGTGATGAAAAATGGATTCTTTTTGACAACTGCAAACATTCAGCACAATGGCTGGATAAAGATGAAGTGCAAAAACACAATCCAAAACTGAATATTCATCCAAAAAAAGCTAATGGTGTCTGTCTGGTGGTCCAGCACTGGTATTATCCACTACAGCTTCATGAAACCTGGTCAATAAATTACAGCGGATGTCCACTGCAACCAATTGGATGAAATGGTCAGGATGCTTGTGATTAAGCAGCAGAAATGGGTCAATAGAGACAGGCCAATCCTCTTGCAAGACAATGCTCAACCACATGTGCCACAAATAATGCTGCTCAAACTACAGAGGCTGGACTTGGAAACCCTCTGTCATCCACTGTATTCACCACACCTTGCACCAACTGACTACCACTTCTTCCAGGCTTTGGACCACTTCTTGCAAGGAAAAATATTCAATTCTCAACAAGCTGTGGAAAACATCTTTTGTGATTTCATCCCCACTTGCTCTCCAGGCTTCTTTGCTGCTGACATAAAGAAGCTACCGTTAAGATGGCAAAACTATGTCAATAGTTTAGGCATATACTTTGATTAATTGCATAGCTTCTTGTTTGAGATATAATAAACTATGCTTTTGATTCGAAATCGGACATTTCATATTTAATGACCTAATAAAAAAAACTTAAAATGACCTATGCGGCTTGGGTTATATTTCTATTGGGCAATGCTGCTCTAGAAAGTAGAGCATTAAGTCTCGTGTGTGTGCTCATGTGTGCACACACGTGCACTCCTGCAAACGCAGGACGCTGAATGTGCTGAGAGACATATCACAATCACCCAAGGACTTGTTCCCAAAACCTACCCTGAGCCTACTTCAAAGAATATCATTTTTTCTTGAAATACTGCTCACTTGAAAAACCTAATTTGAGCTATAGTTCTAACAAATAGACATTAATTAATGGAGAGTTAAAAATTACCTTCCCAGGTAAGAAATTTGTGTTTTAACATGGAGTCTCCCAAAGGTAACAACTGAAATTCTGACAGTGACTCTCTATTGGGGAATTTGAACCATTTATGCAAACTGGTCTCCAAGAAATATTTGGAAAAGGAAGCTTGTATGTCTCTGCAATCTTATCTTGTGGGCGTGATATTAGGCACACACTTCCAAACAGGTTCGATGGAGAACTCTGCCTTTTGTGTGCTGGATACATAGTATATCCAGTATGCTTAGGAATCTATTTTAGAAATATCAAAGCCACTTAATGGTCATTATTTAATTAGTTCTCTGATTAATTGCTCACTTGTTAGACTATTATATTAATAATATAAGAAAAAATAATAGGAAATATCTGTCAAAGAGGGTGCTGCTTTGAAGTTTTTGTAAAACTGTAGAAGTCCTAGCCATCTTTGGGGAAGCTATGAACATTAACTAATAGACTTCACACAGCACAGATAGGAAAACTGTGGCAGAGAGACTGAGGATTTGCCCAAGGCAGGGTTAATTTTCTAACCCAGGTAATGCTGCTTGAACCAATATGTACAGATCTCTGTTTTTACTTTTCAAATCTACAGGGTGAAAATGGACAATTGCTACAGAAAAATGGGGATCTGTTATTGGACTTACATGATTCTAGTCAACTCTGGATTAGCAAAGTGTGGCCAAACTCTGGCTAATCCATACTGTGTAAATCACCTGTATTACATATCTGGTTTTACTGCTATGTGTTGAGAATCATTAAAAATGTCATTGTTGAAGGAAACTGAAATATCATCTTGTCTAGGGATTGGCAAATATTTCTATAAAGAACCAGAGACCAAGAGGAAGACCAAGGATGTTATGAGGGTACTAATGGAACAAGAGAGAAAATAATTTTCACAATTTGCTTTAGTGATGGAATTCAAAATATAATAGTAATTAATTATTTATTTTTTGTAATACAGATTCACTAATGAGGAGAATGGAATTTTTTATTTGAGAGGTAACATTTCACTTAATGGAGGTTCAAAGAAAGTGTTCACTATTACCAAATCAATTGCAAATGTCATCTCTAAAAAACATTCTTAGCTCTCAAATCATACAAAAGCCAGTGGCTGGCCACAATGGGCCCAGGGCCATATTTTACTGACCACTGATCTAGTTGGACACGTTCATTTTCGAGATAAATGACTTGCCCAGAGTTCCTCTCTATAACTATGCCAGGATGGAGTCTGGAATCCATAGTTCCTTGATCTCTGTTACCCTGCAGTGCCTCCCTGAGTTTTGAATGACAAATTTTAATAAAGAGCACTTTCTTACCATTGCTGCAAAAGAGTAAACTTTCCATCAAGGATCTTACTGGAAAAACTGATGTGACTCAGTACTATTATAAGGAAAACCATTTTTAAAGTGTTTTTTTTTTTTCTTGATTAAATGATGTAGCATGATTTGAGTGATATTCCTATACCACTGTTTTTTTTTTTTTGGAATTTATTTTAGGCACTTCAAATTTCTGCAATTATATATTATGATTAATTTTACATTTACATTGTTTTAGGGGTTTTCTTCCCAGGAAATCTAGAGCTTGAACCATTTTAATCTACGAAATAAGAGAATGACACTGAGCCTTGGTTTCTGAGCCACTAAGCTCATGGAACAACTATAACAGCAGTCAAAATGCTTTGTATCAATGACTGATGTAGACACATGATGCCGTAACGTTCTGCCTGTGAAGATGGTTTACTCCCAACCTCAAGTGAGGGATAAAGACATAGACAAAAAAAGTGTTTGAGAGCTTTGAAAGATGCGACTGGTCTCTCAGATCATTCCAAGTGTGACCTAAGCTCTAGTTTGGGTCATACTTAGCTAAAGAAGAGCCTCTAGACTGAAGATGCCTTGGATCCAAATTTAGCTAGAATGCCAAACTTCTAATCTCAGCAGCTTCTGATCTATCTTCTCAGACTCTAGCATACGTCAGAATGGCTTGAAGGACTTGTTCAAAGACTAATTGCTAGGTCCCAATCTGAATTGATAATTTCCTGGTGAGGTCTGAGAATCTGCATTTCTTATAAACTCCTGGGCCAATGACAATGCTGCTGGTCCACAGGGACCACACTTTGAGAACAACTACGAAACTGTAAAGAGACCTATCTCTAAGTAAAAGCATTCAAGTGCACTTTGTCTCAAACAGGCTCAAACCACTTCATTCTTTTTCCAATATCCAAATGCTACAGGGCCATTTTTTTTTTTTTTTTTTTTTCAGACAAGATCACACTCTGTCACTCAGGCTGAAGTGCAATGCAGTGGCATCATCATAGCTCACTGAAACCTCAAATGCCTAAGCTCAAGCAATCCTTCTGCCTCCATCTCCCAAGTAGCTAAGACTACAGGCACACACTACCACGTCCAGCAAATTTTTCTATTTTTTGTAGAGACCAGGTCTCACTGTGTTGTCCAGGGTGGTCTCAAACTCCTGGCTTAAGCGATCCTCCGACCTCGGCCTCCCAAAGGTATTATAGGTGTGCACCACCGTGGCTCGCCCTCATGGGCCAAATTATTATCAAGAGAAGAGTAATTGGTTTTGGAGTTGGGAGGGGGAAAGTCAGAAATCTGACATTTTTGAAATATAAAGAATAAATGAGTTCCTTATAAAACTTAAATTATTCTTCAAATCAATATAAGTACTCCTTATAGTGCCCCCAACATTATAGAACAGAGCCTGGGGTAGAATATCGTTATAAAAATGGATTGCTCCAAAAGAAAAAGGAAAAGAGACAAGGCTCACACACAGAACTCTGCTATGTTAAAGGCTACATTGTAAAATTCAAAGAAAAGTTGCTAAACTAACATGTGTCAAATAAGTTGTCCTCTGATACCAACACTGTGAACTGATCATTGCTGTTTTTTGATACTATGTTTCACAACTTATTAAATGGCACAATTAACTCTCATTTATTTGATTTCAGAACACTCTTCCTCTGTTTTCTGTAAGTTCAGGATGATAAACTCTGATGAATGTTAAAAAATACTAAGTAATTAAACTTAATTATTTTGGGATTTTTCTTGCCCTCTGCAGAAACTATTTTTCAAAAGACAGTTGCAAAACTAGAAATTCAAGATTATCCCATTCATACAAAGTTTTACTTTCTCTAGTCCAACATCTGAGAAATTTGAAAAACTGTACTGTGTTGTTTTGAGGGCTCTCACCTGATGCTGGTCTTTAGTATCCTCAGGATATTATTTTAAATGGCTTTAGGGGAGACAGTGGAGACAGAAAGGTTCACATAAAATTTAAATATTTCCTTTTTGGTTACCTTAATCAAGTTTGTAAAGGAATATACCACACATACATTTAGAAAGGTTAAGAATATTTAGAACACAGATGTTTTATAAGCAACAACAGCAAGAATGTAAGTAAAGAATGACAAAGGCAAAAAATAAACTACAAACAAATCACTGGTTGTTTTCTATCTAACATTCATATTCACTGTCTGATTTCTTTTTATACTGCATAATAATTTATAGCAAGGGCAGGGGAACACATAATGGGAATGGCCTGAACTTTGGTCTGGAGTCACACAGACCTGAATTTGGTTCTTAGCCCTGTCATTTATTAGGTGTGTAAACAAACTATTTATCACTCTGAATTTCAATTTTTTTCATCTGCAAGACTGATGTGGTGATTCAGTAGGACAATCCACACGAGGATGAAGCAGTGTGTGTGGTATGTATTAGCTACTCACTAAAAGGGCAACTTGCACTTTTACTTGTAATATTACTACAGCCTGGTATAAATGGCTGCATGAGATGAAGATGGGAATAACCCATGTATTTTTTTGTTTTAAATCTCAGGTTTTTTGTTTTGCTTTTAAATAAAACCGGATATAATTTCTAAAACACTCTGGTATACCTTATCCATTATTTTTTTATTTCCTCTGTTATTAACACAAGGAAGAAAACCCAAGATTGAATTCATAGCATCCGTGGCTTATTTAGTAACCATAGGCAAGAAGAGTATCAGGTAAAAATTTATTTTTATTAAAAAATGTAGGCCGAGCGCGGTGGCTCACGCCTGTAATCCTAGCACTCTGGGAGGCCGAAGCGGGAGGATTGCTTGAGCTCAGGAGTTCGAGACCAGCCTGAGCAAGAGCAAGACCCCATCTCTACTAAAAATAAAAAGAATTTATCTGGACAACTAAAAATATAGAGAGAAAAAAATTAGCCGGGCATGGTGGCACATGCCTGTAGTCCCAGCTACTTGGGAGGCTGAGGCAGGAGGATTGCTTGAGCCCAGGAGTTTGAGGTTGCTGTGAGCTAGGCTGATGCCACGGCACTCTAGCCCGGGGAACAGAGTGAGACTCTGTCTCAAAAAAAAAAAAAAAAATCGTAAACAATCTTTAAAATTAAATAAATTATTGGGTTGGGTTTTGAGGTTTCTTCCTCCAGCAAGCCACAGTTCTATTTCCACCTTCCATCTTGTTCCATTGTTTCCCCTCTTACCTTGGAGCTAGCTTTCAGAAGCACAGACAAGGGGGAAAATGACAGAAAAAAACCATGCTGAAAATTGACTTGCTCTTTCAAGTCCAGAATTACAGTATAATTCCAGAAATAGGTGGGTAATTCTAAAATGTCAGATGTAGATAGTTTTCACAAAAGATGCAGTAAATCCTCTAGAAGCAAATTCACATAAAGCCTGCTCAATCTAAATTAACTCCGTAAAAATTATTGAATGAAAACAAAAGAATGTAATGGAGAGATAACTTACTATTTTTCCATCTTGCCTTTAAAACACACAGTCTAATTATTTGAGGAGCTATTTGGTGAATATGGAGGGAGTGAGCTTGACTAGCAGAGGTTTCAAAGAAAATAAAGTTCAACTAGATGATGAAGAGAAGCAAATTAATTAGTAGACTCAGCACATTTACAAGACCTAATTCCATTGTCAGAAATTCTTGCCTAAAAGCAGCCCTGCTCCCTACATGTGTAAAGGTAATGGGAGCGAAGATTGCTAGCTCCTGTCTCTGGCTGGTAATCCTGGGCTCCTCTCTCATCGGGGCTCCATACAAAGGCAATGAGGCTTCTGAATTTACAGGGACGTGATGGATAGGACAAGTAAAAAGGCGTCATGCTTTCTCTTCTGAAGCCTGGAGGTTGCTGCTGGGTTTGAGAAAAGTGCTGACAGAAACTTTTACTTAGTTTGATCCTTGCAGTTGTATCTAACGTGGAAGCTAATATGAATTTGTAATAAATGACATAGAGCATTATTAGAAATAGATAAATTATTTCAATTTGATAAGAGATGACAATCTAAAAATAGAAGGCAGTACCAACCTGTAATCACAATATATATATTTTAAAAAAAACATGTATTTCCTTAAAGATCTTTTAATCCTGTTCTAATCTTTCTTCCAATTCTCTCACTTAAGGCATTGAAAATTTGCTATACATAAAAAGAAAATCATGGATTTCAATATTGCCTTAGAAAACAATAAATTCAGGGAAACGGTCTAATCCCTAGAGCTCTACTAATTTTGTTTTCCCCCCTTTTTCCCCTTATACCTGAATTTCACATCACAATGAGTATGACTTTCTTTGATAAATAAAGAAATATTAATTTGAGTTTTTTAAATTTATTAATTCTATTGAAGAAACAACTTCAAGTGGATTGAGCAGAATTTAACCGAATGACCCTCTAGCAATGTTTTATGGTCACAAAAAAGATGTAATTGTGTTTGCCTAATGCCTAATATGTTGAAGTTTATATTAGAAATGGAAATGAATGAAAACTAAAGACCACAAATGACCGCCATATAAAGCAAAACCAAGAAAACCAAATATTTTAGATGAGCTAAATGCAGAAAGCATTTAATCCTGTTAAAAAACTAATCCCTGCCTTTAATTTGAATGTAAAATTACTGAAAATATCTGGAAATACTTTTGAAAGATTTAAATAAGTGCTGCCATATAAACTATCAATCCTTGCCACAGATAGCACATCAATCACAGCCATGGCATGCAAATCAGGAGCCATTAACACCCAACTTGATTACCCAAGACATTTCAAGAGGATCACGCTTTCTGATGAGTTGCTATTGTCTTCCTCACTCTTTGATATTTGGGGTACATAAAGACTAGTGGCTCATTACACAGCCACTGATTACAGATAACAGGTCAGAGCACTGAATAAAGCAGCTGTTCTTTTCTTCCACTCCTCACACTATCCCATCTGAATTTAATATGTGGGTCTATGCAGATTAGCATCATTATGTAAAAATTTCATCCATTACTAGGTATGTGCACTTATTCATTCATTGGGCCATTCATGTTTTAGCAAACATTTATTAAGCCTCTACATAATAATAGTAATAGCAATAATGAGAGTGACTATTTATTGAGCACATACTAAGATCTAAGAGGCTGAGAATACGCAGCTGTTGCCGTCAGGGAGGGGGCAGACCACTGCTCCCTCTCACAGATTAAGGAGTGCTCTCTGGGAGAGGCGCCTGCAGAATTTTATGGGGATCTTTCCTTTGCACCTAACCCAGACTGTCTGCTTGTAGACAAAACCGTCTTCAAGAATAGGTGACCCCCGAGTATCATCGGAAGTAAAAGAGTTTAGCCAGGAAGCTGGTTCCACCCAGAAGAAGCTAAAATAATAGTTAGTGACCACCAACCTAGAGCAATTTGCTGTGGCAGGCACAGTGGGTATTTACCATACTGATTTAGACAAGGACCCTCCTTTTAGGGAGATCACAGCCCACTTGGAGACATAAGTATTTCCATCATTAACTTCATGCATATCCTTTACTTGCTCAGCTCCTCTCTTTATTTAGAAATAAAGGCCGTACATGAGACTGGGAAAGAATGAAATATGTTCTGAAGCCAGGACCAGACCAAGAGAAACACGTGTTAAATAATTATTTGATTAACTCCAGCAGCGTTGCTAGTCATTGTCATCCAAACGACTTTATAGCCTGAGTTGTCAGGAATCATGATTTATGCGGCTGAAATGACTGGAGTAATAACTGCTCAGTGTGCCTCTCCTTTTTGTTATGTTGATGGAGCCTGAGAATTTAAAAAAAAAAAAGAAGAAGAAGAAGAACAGCTTTAAAAGACTGAATTCCCCAATGTTACGGTTATTAGCCATGCATTATGATTCTCTGCTGAGGTTTTTGATCATGGGTCCCTTTGTGGTTTACTTTTTAAAAATTAGTCGTATGTGTTGAGAAGTTTTTGAAAGAGAATTTTAAAATTCTGAGTACACATGATAAAAAAAAGGGATTTATAGTGAACAGATATGATCAGGTTAAACATCTGTTTTTTGTATTGCATGTAGTGCCTTAATGATTTTATATAACTTTCTGCCAGCATTTATATGTGTTTGACTATTACAACATTGCTTATGCCTGAGGAGAACAAAATAAAAATTCTCAAGGAGTTCCCTGAAGAGACCAAGTCTAGACCAAGTGAAATTTATGGGGAATTTGCACTGTCTGTTTTTGGTACAATAAAGAAGAAGTCCCAGGGATGGTAGCAAAGGCCAGCAGCCCAAACACTTGGGATGACCTATGATGATCTTGCTTTTACACAAGATAGTGCTAATATCAACCCACCCTTTCCCACTGATTCAGTTACAATTCTGTAAGGTGGGGGTGCAGGGGTGGGGGTGGCTTGAAAATCTAATGCATTCTTAGCTCATCAGCTTGATGGAACATTGTCCCAAGAAATTGGTTGAAATTTCTAGAGAAATACGCAGCGTGATGGTGGAGAGCTCATCTGCACCCACCTTGACGAGGATGACCTAGCAAGTTGTGAGCTCACCTGCGAGCTTTCTATAGGACCCTATGCACAAAAGGGAAGGGAAGGGAGCTGCTCATTTAAGGGCCTGAACTCCAAAGCACTATGACAGTTTTCTTGCTTCCATTGATCTGCTCTTGCAGAACACTAACGGCTGGTCTCTAGATCTCCTTACAGTGTGGCAGGTGGAGCTGGTCCCACCTTTAGGGGCATTTGGGAGGTTCCAGAGGATTTGCTTTGGCAGCTTCCGCATTCTCTGTCAACAGTTTGATTTCAGGGGAAAGGGCAAGAAGCCAAAGTGCTTACAGGTGAATTCTTTGTCCCTTTTGAGTGCATCTGACACACACTGATGATGTGTAAGTGTGTTTTTTTTTTCTTTTATTGGGAAGGATTATCAGGTAGGTCAGTAAATCTCTTCCAGCTATAGATCATAAATCACAAACGGGGATGTAGGGGAAATATCAAGTCATAATCTGCCCTTTTGTCCATATCTCATCCCAGATATTAAACATGAACAATCTGGAGGAAAACTGATATTAACAATAACAAAAACAAGACCAGAACACAATTCTGACATGTTCTGAAAGTGTTGGGGTTATGAGGGAAATAAAAGTGGCACAATTGCCCTTTGTAAAATATGGATGAGATAGAAACCAGAACCGAGCCATTTAAAAAATGCAAGAGAACAAATGAGGCCTCTCATCAAACACAAAAGAACTGCATATTACTAACAACCTAAATTCATAAAAATTATGTACATAAATTTTAGTCACTCCAAACAGATCTCTAGACCAACTTTCAAAAATAATTACAAAAGGCGTGGGAAGTTGAAAACTTTCTCTAGGATTCTATTTCCAAGATATAACCTACCTAGATTAAAGGAACATCGCTTGCTATCTCTTTACTAATTACTGTTCCTTTTTGTACATCATAAAGCATTGAAAATCATTTAAAAAGCCCTTCCAATCAGCCATCGAAAGTGAACTTTTGTGTCTGAAAAATTGACACCATAAGAAGATCTGCATTTTATTTATTAGAATAGAAAATTTTTTCCTCTACCCCTGAGGCAGGATCATTCTGAAAGAGGCTCAGATTTGAAATGGTGGTGCCCGGGTGGGGAGGAAGATGAAGTCATAACTCCTTTCCTCAGAAAAAAAAATAGCAGTAACAATTTTGGCAGGTGGATGATCACCTCCGTGAACAAAATATAGCTGTTTTCCTCAAGGCTGTGTTAAGGTTACACTTGTCCTGTCAAAAACACACTCAGGAATCCAATCCACACATCTGTAGAAGTAGAGGAAGTGAATCCCAGAAACTCCAAGGACAGGAAGAAACTGGGCCTTACAGGGAGAGGACCCGGATTCCAGTCCTGGCTTTTAACAATTTACAGTTTCTAGGTCTCAGTTCCCTCTGACAGCACCAGACTAAATAATTTAACATATCTCTTTTCAAACTTCTAAAATTCCAAGTCTATACTGTTCCCATGATCTGATAGACGCAATGATTCTGAAATAACCTAAGATGTTTTAATAAACGCCAAAGTCACTTCCAATTGGCTCCAAATGCTCTTCAGCAGACAAGTCCAGGACGTGTCTCTGTCCTTCCAGGTCTGGTGTGGGCTCGTCACAGAACTCTGGGTCTGAGACCCACCACTTACCAGCCCTGGGACTGCGAGCAAGGGACTGAGTTATTGGGCTTATCTACACAATTTTCTTCTCCAGTAAATTCCCCACATTTAAACTCCTTATTGAACATTCTCTTACCTGTCTCAGCAGAGAGTCCCAAGTGCTCTTGTGCTCTCTGTGCCACTTACTAAAAACCAGATCAGAAAAGAAAGTGAGGGAAAGAAATGTCTTTTCTCTGTGGTGTCAAGGTTCGTTCATCCAGTGTCGCTGAGCACCTACGTGTATGTGCCCGATGCAGGGAAGATTTGACTGACAAGGTCTGGTTTTCACGGAGCTCACGTTCTAACGGCAGGGATAGAATTAACAGGAGAATAAAACGGGTGATGTGAAAGGGGCTGAAGCTGGGACTAGGAAGGCGTTTCATAGGTAACACCTGAGTGGGGACCCAAACTAAGAAAGCGCCTGCAAAGGTGAAGGTCATATGGGAAAAGCATTCAGGGAAAAAGAGAACATTGCCAAAGCCCTGTGGTGATCACGTATTAGAGAGACAGGAAGGAGAGGACTGTGGCTGGGGAATGCTGCAAGAGCAATGCCAAGACTGAGATCCCACAGGACGTCCTGGGACACATCAGAGGACCCGAACTCCATGAGGAGTCTGGGTTTTATTCTCATTGTGGTGATGTGGTTTCCTAGAGATTTTCCAAAGATCCCTCTGGCTGCTGGGACTCATGGATCATATGAAGTACTGTTAGAAGCAGGGGACCAGTTAGGAGGTTGATGGGGTCCAGGGCAAAGAAGACGGTCACCTGGAGAGGGAGAGGAGGTGGAGCTGAAAGTTGGGTTCCAAGTAAGTGACATGAGGGACACGGTCACAAGATGTTCCTTTAAGTGGACTTAAGATTCCAAACAAGTGACATAGGAACAAATTTTGATTTTTCTCCTTGACTCTTTCCTTCAAAATGAGTCATGTCTGGATCTACCTGAGCAGACGGGGCCGTCACTTCCACAGCTAATTACAGCTCAAGAAATGCCTCCCGCATGTGCTACCACAGCAACCTTTACGAGGCTGGGGCCGGTCACCAAGCCCTGGGTCCTGACCGCTCACAGGTGGGCCAGCCACTCTTTGACGGCAGTTGCATGACAGCACCCACAGACTCCAAGCAGCCCGCCCAGATTCCTGAGGGTGATTCAAGCCGGATCTAAGAGTGCAGCTGAAAAGAATTTGTCAACAGCAACAGATGTAAACGAAGACTTATTAGGTTTCAAGGTAGCTGCTGGTGTGGGCCGTGCTGTGCTGTTTTTCAAGTGAGGTCTTCACTTTCCTGTTTCCCCAGAGAGCTGAATTTGACCTAATTGGGAGGCAGCAGGCAGCTAGCCGGTTTCCAGGAAATCTAAGAAATTGAGTGGATTAATTCAGATCTGAAACTGCTCAATCCTTTTTTTCCTGATTGCTCCGGCTGTCATGGAACTCAGTCCTGCTCCTCCAGGGCAAAATGGTCTTCATGTCATTTCCAGCTTGTAGGACACGAGAATCCTGCCTGATGCCTGCAGCCTCGGTGACAGGTCTCTCCCTTACAGACCCACTCTCTACCCCTCCATCTGCACAACTGCCGTTCAGTCATGAACTGTGTGTTTAGGGGTCTGTTGTCCATCTCCCTGGTAGAACACACCCCCAGCTCAGTGGCAGCAGCAAACATGCCTATCCTGTTTACCAACACACCTCTAACACTTAGTACAGTGTCTTGTAATGGTAGTTGTTCACTGTAAATACACAGACTAAATACATGGATGAGTGAATGAGCAATGACACAATTGCCTTTAAGCATTTAAATGTCTGGATGAGGACAGCAACTCAGAACACCCCTTGCTGTGAACCGAGCTGTACAAAGACCATTTCAGGTTTCCTTTCCTGTCCCTTGCCATTGTGACTTAGATTTCCCTTCAAACAGCCTTGCGACGTTACAAGCTCTGCCGAACGTTGCCAAAAGGGAAGCAGGACAATCCTTCCACAGGCAGGCAAGAGGGTCTGCTGATAATACTGAAAGGGCGGGAGGAGAGAGGGAGGCAGAATTTTAATGCCTTCTTGCTTGGAAGCATTTGTCCCCCTCCCCCCAGAAGAGGGATTCAGATCACTCGACAAAGAATTAATCCAGAGAGCAGAGTCGTTTTGAAAAGTTAAAATATTTAGACATAAATACTTTTCAGAGAAATGATAACAGTAAAAGTTAGAGAGGGTGGGGTTGGTAAGGGGAAGAAATAAGTCATATCAAAGGCAGCCTTGGGAGCCCAGGCAGATAGGATACGAGATAAGTCCCTTTGCAGAGTTAGTCACACCCTCCCACATACAATTCACTTGGCAAAGATTCCTTTACTAACAAAACAGGTGCATGTTTTAACCAAAAAACAGTGCAGTTTAATTGCTAGGGTGGCTACAAATGTAATGTTATACAAAAATTTTAAAAAAGCATTCAAGGGGGCAGGATCTAACAAAACATGGTCCATAGGAAACCTGCAAATACGAGGGTCCTATTGCCACAGAGGAAGCCCAAGTTTCCTCGTTGTACTTTAAATGATGCACAGTTTCTAAAAAGGGGCATTTGGACCTTAAGTCAGAGACAACGGAGCTGACATTAATCCCAGGATTCTGTGGAGTGGAAAACAGATGGTGATTCCAAAGCAAGAGTCTGAGGAAAAGAGTGAGGTGGAGAAGAGGAAGGGATATTCAGCAGTGAGAAAACCCATCTCCCTTCCTTCAGCTCTTCAGGCTAATCCGACAGAACTCCTGCTCCAGCTCTAAAGACATCCTGCCTAGGAGACTGGTCCTGGCTCTGCCACTCAAAGTCAATCCTACAACTAACTATTCCCTAGGAAGGGAGCCTCTCAGGGTTTAGGAATAATGAACATTAAAATACCTGTGCATAGTGGTAGAACAACCAAATCAGCCTTTCAAATGCAAGGTAAAGAAACATTCTTAACTCACAACCCAGATAAATAATAGCAGTTTACCTCCAACACAACCTGCAGAGTCCCAGCCTGGCCCTTCCTATCTGTCCAGACCAAGATCTTTTTACTTCCTCTGTAATTGCTCAGTTTCTCTGTCTCTCTTCTTTTCTCTTTTGTTTCCTTTCCTATTTCCGTTACTGGCCATTATCTAAATTTAAAGTTAATTTGTAAATACCCATCCTGTGTAATAAAAAAATGCATGATGTTCACATTGATTGTGCCATTCCTGTGTTTCAAACCTGTCAATGGCTCCCACTGTGAATGTCATACAATTCAAACAGAAGAGTAGAGAAACCCAAGGGGCCCCATAGTCAGCCTCAATTTGTCCCTCAAGCACCCTACAGTTCAATCCAACCAGACTCAGAGCCATTTGTGCTCATTTGGACTGTTCACACATTCCCCATCACCTACAAATAATGAAATCTTATCCTTTCTTCAAAGCCTAAAGTCAGTTACCCCCCTTTCCATCAGGCATTACTATATTTAGGAATAAGAATTCAAATTTATTTCTGTATGCACAACACTTCTGCTTTTATGCTTACTTAAACATATATAATATTTATTTACTTTATTATCCAGTAAGCAACTGACAGACCCAGAGGGTAAGACGTATCCCCTCTAACACACACACACACATACACACACAGACAGAGTACCCACTATCTTAAATGTAATAGATATGTTTTTTAGGAAGTAGGAGTTTTAAACATAGTACCCAAGTGTTTTGAGACTTTCCATTTTAATTTCTCTTCCCTCAAATCTTATTTTTGAAAAGTCACGTAATCTCTGATTCCACCCCCATGACTTGGTAACTATGAACAAAGAAAATCATTTGTTGAACTCTTGTTCTCAAATCAAGGAAAAAAAAAAAAAAAGAAAGAAAAGAACAAAAAGGAAGAATTAAAAAAAAAAAAGAAAATCATTTGTTGATGGAGTTCGTCCAGTTGATAAAGCACAAGGAATCAACAAGTTAGCTAAAAGTACCTACTGCAATGACCAATCTAGAAATGGTGTAAGGCAATAGATTATTGTCACAGCAAAGTTCATTACTGCAGAAATTTGAACATTGGGTGAAATCAGGCCTTCTGAACCAAACTGGCATACTCAATAAACTCCCACTTTCACCCTAAAATATGGCTTAAGCAGGCTTTCCCACACTTTATTTATGTTTCATTTTCACGAGTTTTACCTTCTAAGAGTTCAATTATGTTCTTGATATTTTTAAGTTAAAAGTCAATATCCTTGTAACAAATTGAAAGCAATGATAAAAATAAAATCCTAGTTATTAAAAAAATGTTTAAGCTATCTATCACAACGCAGATTTGAAAGCCCCAGTTATGCCATACGGCTCCCAGACTCACAGAAACACTGGTGATAGCTCGGGTAGCAAGAACAGCAAGTAGTCATTGGGGCTCTCTATGTGCACTTCCATTAATTTGTCTGATCCTCCCAACAACCCTAAGAAGTGGGGGCTATCATTCAGTGGTTAACTTATTTATTCAACAAATATTTTTTGAGCACCTGGTATGTGTCAGGTGCTGGGATAAATCAAAACCCCTTTTGTTAAATTGATGGGGCAAGAGGGGAGTGGAAACAAACAAGACAAGACAAATATATATCATGGCATGTGGTGAGAAGTGTTCTGAAGGAGGGAAAATAAGAAGGTACATTTCAACTGGGAAAATGGAGGCACCTAAGTGCTGCTTGCCTTACAGGGGGCAATGCCATGTTTATTAAGTGGCAGAGCAGGGGTCAGAGGCAGAGAGAACAGCTCCAGAGCAAAGGCTTCCAGCCACTTCTGTCTGCTGCCTCCTCTCCTGCCACAAGCTAACTCCACTTCTTAGCACCAGCACTCCACAGTGGATGAGTAATACACCCAGCAGATACTGCCTGAGCACACTTTAAAGCCAGGCTTCTGGATACAAGAAAGAAAAATTAAAACTTGAGAAGTCATAATCACCTACATACAGTCAATGAGTCAAGTGGTAAATTAAACATATCTTATAATTCCCCCAGTGTTTGCCTATCTTTTCAGAACATTTTGCTGAAGTAGGAATGAGAATGAGAATGCAGGCAATAGTTAGTCCACCTTCAATCACAGTGTAAGTCGTCATAACCCACCAAGCCACACTTATAATCAGTCTCGCATGAGGATGAGTGTTAGCTGGGAAGCACACTGGTAACTTCCTAATGAAGCTTATGTCACATGAAAAGGCAAACTTGAAAAGACAGCCAGGAAGTATATTGTACTCAGTGACCTTTCAGAATTTACCAAATGCTTAACTATCTACGTAATGTTTAAATATATCTTAATGGCTTTACTTAACCTGGGAAGATACAACATATAAGAAATCTGTACTTGGACTTCTCAGTACCCTCAACATTGCAAGTGCCAATTCCGATCACTACACACGACTTGCATCAGCTGCCATGTGATCTATGCTATTAGCATCTAAAACCTTGATTTGGCTACTGCTCATGAACTAAGATGCACATGTTCATATTTAAGGTGTTTCCCAAGTCAGAGATTTAAAAATAAGTTTTCCAAGTGGATGATCATAATTTTGCAACTCTTAAGTTCTCAGAAGTGCCTATTTATTGTCTCATTTGCCTGGAATAAGTGCTGGGGAGAAGGGGAAAAAAAAAAGAGGCAAATTTTATAAATCTATAAATATGTAATTTTATCGCCTTTTGAAAGAGTTTACTATTTTCAATGCTCACCAAATTACATGCCCATGATAGACATTTCTGTTTCATAAAAGAGTGTGATAAAAATTGACGATGTAAACCAGACCAATCTGTCAAGGCCAGTGGCATTCGCAATGGCCTCAGGGCAAAGCAGCTGCAAGTCATCTGTCCCCAGCAATGTGTGCACACAGAGGACATCTATTAGGCTACGTGAAACTTCCCATTTAGGCGGATGAAAACTGGTGCTAAACTCAATGTACAACGTATAGATTAAGTTAAAAGGTTAATTTTCCAACTCATGGTTCGGACAGCAGAGCTGTGGAGGAAAACCAGTTATCATATGCTCTGTAAATTACCTTTCAGTTAGGCAAGATAAGGGAGGGAGAGCGGGCTACGTCCTTTATTTAGCGCCATTAGTTCCAGCAGTGGGGATGCTCGTGGTCACAGAGAGGCAGAAGGGCTCCGTGGCTAGACACGGGCTCCTCGGTCAGGCAGACTTGCACTGAACGATGGTGCCACCCCTTGAGACAGCGGTGAAACTGAGCTCTCAGCTGCAGCCTCCTCGGTGACATGGGGTTGACACTACGTGAGGAATAATGAGAAACTGCCCAGAAAGCACTTGGCATAGCACTCCCAATACACCGCTACCCGCGTGCCTCAAGGTCCTCTCCAGGAAACATGAACTCAGAGCCTGTATCTTCGACATACAAGTGTTTCTTCTTGAAACTGAGATTCCTTGGGAAAAATGCTGCCAAGGAAAGAGGCTAGGAGAGGACACGGAAGAAGAAAAGAACGTATTGACCACTTTTAGGGGCCGTGTCTCCATGGTGATATATCTCGTACGATCATTTCACAATTCTGAATGAGATACCGTATTTCACAGTTTATTTTCTAGATAAGAAAACTGAGGTTCTGCAAAAGTTCCAACTAGTTAAATGGGCAACGCAGGAGTCAAACTGAGGTTTACCACGTTCCAAAAATAATTATAACTTATATTTATTAAATGATTGCGGCTCAGCACTTCACATGCTTAATCTTACTAAATACTTAAGGCAAACTTATGAATAAGGAAACACATTATTCCCGTTGTAAATTAAAGAAACTGAGACTTGTAGAGTTCAGTGATTGCTTGAGTAAACACAGCTAGTAAGTGGTGGAGTCAGAATTTGAAGGTAGGCAGTGTAATTCCAAAACCACCAGCATAATACACACACACACACACACACACACCTCTAAAGCCCCCACCTTTCCTCTGTAGGCTCAGGAAATCATAGGGTTTAGGGTCAAGAAAAATTCATACATACACACACATGCACACACACACATTTAAAATGAGAATATTAAAGTCCAAGTCTATTAGTTAGTCTTCAGAATAATACAAGAATAAAGTAGGGTTGTGGAAATTGGATAAATTCAACATTCCCGTATCTTCTCTTGGTTCAGAGGCTTCTTATTAACCAGGTTGTTCATTCTCGAGGTCTTCCTCAGAATGACAAGTGTCTCTGATTAATGACCATGTGCACATGCCCACCTGCCCAGCCTCTCCTCAGAAAACACTAAAGAGGAAGGGAACTAAAAAGGAGAAATATAAAATTATGACCCCGGGAAGAGGTAGCTGAAGTGGACAGACATAGTCCTCAAAAAGTGCCCTGGACTGACCTTCACAATCTCCCGATTTAGGACAATGATTCAGCCACAGGACAGAGGCTACAGAGTCTGAGGTGGAGCCCACTGCCCCTCCACTCTCAATCCCACCTAGCCATTGTCATCTGGGTACGGTGGCCCCCACACCCAACAAGGAAGGTCCACATGGATCTGCTCGACCCTCATTTTTGTTCAGAGTTGTAGACCCTGGAGTGGGAGTGGGTGTCCAAGCTTTCTTAGGGCCACTTTCTCAAGCCCTTCATAAGCATTCAGGGCAAAGTTAGCATGGATCGGTCCTGACGATATCAATGATTTATATTTATCTCACAACAGCCCAGTGAGGTAGATAATAGTATCACCATTTTACAGAAGAGGAAGTGGAGGAACAAAAAGATGCAGCAACTTATCTGTCACATAGCTAAGTAACTGGTGGGGCAGGATTTAGTCTGAGGCAATCTGACTCCTGTGCTCACCACGCTGCCCTGAAAACCCCTCCTTTTAATATTTTCTCAATTTCTGAGGCTCATGAGCGCAGACAAAGAAATTCTTTCACAAGTTAAAGGTGTTTATACATCTTTCCCAGGCCCCACCCCTCCTCAGCTACTCCCCATTTCCCCTCCCCTCCCTTCTCTGCACACACAACACAACAGACAAACCTTATCTGTTGTTTAAAACACAAAGTTATGCCTATCCTGTTCTCTCTTGGGTAAATGTAGCCAGACTCCTGCCATGGAGGCCTGTAATCCGTAGTAAAAGTCTGATAAGAGTCTCTTAGGTGAAAGAGCAAACATATTAGCATTACAGGAGAATGCACTCATTGAGTTAAAAATACACAGGTTAAAGAAGAAAGAGTGACCAGCACAAAATAGCAAATAGCTGCCTTCCTAAGCTGCCTCCCTGATATAAATCATAATTCTATTTCCAGGCTGGATAAACACCTTAACTGAAAGTATAAATTAACCATTAGATGCATCATCCCTCCCCCCCCAAATTCAAACAGCCAATTATACATTTTCTCTGCTCAGGCACATATAACTCCTAGCCAGCACTCGCTCACTGTGTCTTCATTCCCTTTGAATCACCATGGCCAAGTCTGAACACCTTTTTCATTATAATATTATTATCTGATTCTTGCAGTGCTTGTTTGTAAAGCATTTTCCTAAACAGTAGCTCATTTAATGAACTGAACCCTCAATACAACCCAGTTAAGTAGGAATTATTCTGTTTCCCAGATTGGGAAACTGAGTTTCAGGGAGATTACCCAGCCAGCAGAATCAGGAACTGAATTTTCTGATGCTGAAGCCAATGCTGCTCCCATCCCACCACTTTCACTCGCTCCAGTAGCCATTTCCATACTCTTCCTTTTCTATCCTAGGCTTCTGTGTCCTGTGTTCTTCTGTGCCATCACCAAATCAGGCCACATTCCAGATTTTAAATATTTTTCAAATGCCCACATGACTAAAGGCATGCCCTTAGCCTCGGTCAGATATGCCCTCTGACACAACCAGAAAAAGACTCAAATTAGCATTTGTAGTCTCAAATACATCAAAAGTATGGATCCAAGAAATGTGTTCATATGCAAAACATGAAAAAAAGATAATAGGAAAAAAAAAAAAACACCCCAAGGATAAACACAATATAGTACTAGGGGTTCTGCATGAGTAATAGAATTGTGAGGGGTTTCCTTCACGGCAGCATTCTCTACTTTCTAAATTTTCTATAATTAACAGATATTACACTGCTTGACAGGAGAAAAAAAAAAGTGATTTAAAAAATGTTCAGCCAAGAAAGCACTGAGAAATGCCAAGTCTCTTGAGAAAGGAAGGAAAGGGATGGCGTGGCAGGAGGCTGATTCTGCCCGGTCCCAAGGAGGATGGTGGAGAAGGAGGGGTGAGGGCGGGAACCAGCCTCCAGGAAGCACAGGAGGGAAACCAAGCAGACGGCTCCCTCGCTCCTCCAGCAACTGCGACTTCTGGGAAGCAGCCACCCCTCCCTCAGGGCTGCCAACCCTTTCCACACCTGAGCATGCTGACTTGTACTAACAGAGAATGCCTAACTTCTAAAACAAGTTTAACAATTTTAGATCCAGTCATAGAGGGAGCTGATTATTCTGCAGACAGAGCTAATTATTTTGACCTAATGTTTTGAGATCCCTCTGGTATTCAAATCTGTGACTCCAAATGATCGGAGAGGTCATCGCACATGGTCACCAAGCCTGGGTTTAAGAACAAAATTTGAGCCAGTGCTGAAGCACATAAGCTCTTTGACTTCTGGTATCTCTACAGCAACACCCTCCGCAACGTGACTGATGAGGGCAGGAAACACCCATCACAAACACTGTGAAGGTTTCTAGGCATTACACCAGGGAACTTTTTGACAGAAACCAAGCAACCTTTTTGCCCCTACATTTGAGGAAACCCATGAGTATATTTTCCTCGACGTGAAGACAGAACACCGGTACAGAAAAGGTGTTCTCATGTGACTGCTGCTGTCATATGACGAAGTCCGACCTACCACAGAACCACTCACCCAAAGAGAGAAAAGCAGATTCAGAAAGTGAAATTATTTCAAGTGTTATGTTAACCGGATATCAAAATAATAAACACCAAAAGCAAACAGTCCAGTAAGGGTAGGTAATAAATCATAATACTTGTGGGGATCAGACCTCATTAGGTTTGAAAAAAGGAACGCTGTTACAGAAACTGGTATTAGAACAAGGTTCTCTCTCCCTGCCTATATTTTTTTCCTCTTTCTTTAAAAGAAAAAAAAAATTGGGACGAAGTCCAAATCTTTTACTTTGCAATTTATTTCCTTATTGTACGTGTCTCAGCAAGTCACCATCAGCTGTTATTTCTTATTAAGGATCTGTGTAAACATTAAGGCAAGGAGACTGACTCATGACTCAGAACAGGAAGAGACAAGATGTGATCACACTGTTACTTTCATCTGCAGTCATGTTCAGCAATATCCACTACAGAGGAGATGGCAGCTAACATTCCCTAACGTGGAACATTTGAGCACAGTAGGAAACAAATTCTAGAATGGAACAAACCAGCAACAGGTAACCACTGTGGGCTGAAGGACTTAGGGATGAGTGAAAAGCTGTGCAGGGCATGAAGCTGAAGAGGCTCTGCTACAGGGCAAAAAATCCTATGGGGAGCAGGGGACCAGGTCACATGGACCTCCAAACATCCTTCTCAGGAGCAGAGAAACCACCAGGAAAAGCTGCTACGCTAGGAATTCTTAAATCCAAAGGCTGAGAGCTTTGTGTATATGATTTGGGAATGAGGGACAGAGGGACTCTGTTCGGCAGCTCCATGGGGTGTATTTGTAGCCCTGTCCCAGCCAAGGAAGGGAAGAATTACAGCAGAACATTGTGATCTACAGGGGGATAGTGCTTTGTGTAGTTCAAAAAGCAGTACATCCTACACTCAGCCCAGATTGCACTTGTGCCGTGGGCAAATGGGATTCTTTAAGCACCATCCCACCCCCACCCCCAAGTACCCTGGAAGTCCTTTAAAAGTATCAGCTGTAAGTGGCTGAAGACAGAGTTGACACCTCAAAGGCTTGGGAATTAACTTATAAGGGCTAATTTAGAGTCACATGATCAGCCAAGTGTACCCAGCTACAATCAAGTTAAGAACCAGACTATAATTGCTTCAATTGCTGCAAAGAAATGTGTTCTAAGACTACTGGAGAAAGCAAGGACTATTACTAGAAAAGTCTAACCTGTGCTTGGTATTGAAACAGCAAAATTAGGTTAAATTTTCTCTCTAAGGTAAACTGGGAACACCAAAGTTTAGTTAGAAGATGTTTATACTGGTGGGTTTATTACTCTGGTATAGATTAATAGATTAACCACTTCAATGCCTCTGAAATACTGATTATATTTTACATTCTTCAAAGCATTAAACCTGTTTTTGCTTGCAAAAGCCATGCGTACTTTTTGAGCTTAAAGAGTCAGCATGCCTGGGACTCAAAATCCTCTTTCAAAGAACTTTTGCATTGTAGATATTTTACAAAATTCCTGGCAGTCCTTAGGCAGGAATTTCATAGTAATCACAAATGGAAGTAGAAAAATAAAAGACAGTCTAATTCAAGATTGAACCATGAAAGAAAGAGAAAATATGCAAATCTACTTCCTATACAAATAAGCACACTTGCCTTCCAGCTCGGGGCTGACTTCAGATCACATCCTTTTTCTTCATTGATGTATATAAAAAGCCTTTTTTAAAATTAAAAAACAAAGCCAACATAAATAGGATAACTACATTTTTATTCACCTATCTGTATCATACCTATTTCTAGTCTAATAATTTCTACATAACTAGATCTAGATAAAAACACTTTATCTAGATGTCTATTTTATTTTTATTTTTTATAATACAGCTATTCAAACTCAAACAGAATTTTGCCTTTGTGCAAAGGCCACAGCTTGATTTTGCCCTCCGAGAAGCAGAGATTTTTGGAAGACAAATGTTTGCTGAGCAAAGGGAGGAATGAGTGAAAAGATACATTGTTCTGAATTCCCCAATGAGCATGTGTCGGGAGCAAGGACCTACAGCTACATTACTGACCCCTTTGCTTTATCAAGGGAGAGGCCAGTGCCCTTTGAAAGGGGAACCCACTGAGACAAACCAAACATATTGGGGTGTTTGCAAGGGGGCATTTCAGACACTGGCCAATTGTCACAGAGATATTTCAATTTATCCTCACGAAAGATGAGAACAACTTGGATAAGCTGAGCTTTAACAAGCTGGTTCTGATTGCTGGACACTGTAAGTTGCTAAGCAGGCACATGAACTAACCAAATTCCTAGTCATCACAAGGGCTGATTATAAACTTTTAGTCCCTGTTCAAGGAACCAACATTTTGAAGCCACTCTATGAGCTTCCAGAAAACCAAGATGAAAGTCAAAACAGTCATGTAAAAACTGTGTGTTACCCGTGGCCAGCCAGGAGGTGCTTCCTGCCATCTGGGCACCTTGTCTGGAGCAGGTGCCCTAGGCTTGGCCTCCTAAGGGGTGCATGGCACCCAGTTCCTGGATGGCTTCTGCAAGGAGCTCCTTGACAAGACCAACAAACACCCTTTCTCACACAGCTTGGCACTGTTAAGAGTGCCCCATTGCAGAAAGTTCCTCTGGGTCAGGTTGCTGCCAACCTCCAGAACCAGCTCATTCTGTACCAGCTCGTTCTGCACCAGATACCAGGCTCTGAGTAAAGACCCCCAGTGCCCAGACTTTGGCCCCTGTGGGAGGGGTCCTGCTACCCTTTGGTGGCCTTGCCCTGGCTCTTTGAGCTCCCTTGTGCTTAATTAAATTTTTTAGAGTTGGAACAGAGAGACAGGATTAAAAGAGAAAGGCAAATAAAAAACAACAAAAAATTATCTATTGCATTTCATCTGAGTCACACAAACAGCCTTGACATATAAACTATGGGAAAGTTACATTGAATAACGAACATACATTATGAAAAAAAGTATTTACCGTACTATCAGGCAGCTCCACATCACCAAACACTTACTTTATTTTGTTCAAAATATGTTATAGCCCATCATAAGCAAAAGGTCTGCCTTTTTTTAAGTTGGTTTCTCTATTTCTATTTGTGGCCCTTTGCTAATAGTTGAATGCGGAGATGGAAGCAGTGGTGGTAGTAACCACCTCTCCTGCCCCGTGTATCAATAAAGGGGACAGATGTGCACTTGACCGAGGGGCCGATGACTGAGAGGGAGGAGGAAGCTGATGTGCTCAAGGCAGAATTGCCAAGGAGTGTCCCTGAAAGAAAATTGTTGAAATGCTGGCCTACACCCATCTGTGACTCCTAAAGTTAACACAGCTTCTAGAAACACAGATTATAGGACAATGGACAGAGTTCCAGACTATGAAGTTTCAAAAAATATAATGATGGTACCTGGTGCTGGCTTTGCCTCTTCCAGGGAAATCAGTCTGATTTCAAATGCATCCTGACTTTTAGTTTTGTGACTACTGTCAAAAAGATGCCGGTGAGGGTAGGATTTGGATTGCATAGATTGAAGAAATTATCATCTCTTCTTTATGAAAATCAGAACAACCTTCTCCAGAGCTCCTGCACTCCCACTCCCAGACTCTCTGCCAATTTGGGGTCACCCTGTAAGAGCTAGCAGGACAGGACGCTGCCAGAAGAGTTCCCGGCAAAAGGCCCTTGTGGGACTACCTTTTCCCACATCTGTGTGACATTCCATGTGTTTCACAACTAAGGAAATAAAATACACATATAACAACAGCCCTAGGTAGGGCACTGTAATCTACCGGTAATTCCTATTTGGTGGGTCCACTCTGGGTGAGCAAAGACTCAATTCAAAAATTAACCCAGGATTGATTTTTGAAGGATATCCCCAGGGATCATTTTAACTGGTGTCTTTAAAAGGATACCTATAAGGATGATTTAAGAATGGTCCACAAATAGAATAAACTGTATATAGTTTACTGAAGAATGAATTTGTGGCCGGGCGTGGTGGCTCAAGCCTCTTATCCTAGCACTTTTGAAGGCTGAGACCGGAAGATCACTTGAGGCCAGGAGTTCAAGACTAGCCTGAGCAAGACTTCATCTCATCTCTGCAAGAATTTAAAAAATTAGCCGCTCATGGTGGTGTGTGCCTGCAGTCCCAGCTACTCAGGAGGCTGAAGCAGGAGGATCACTTGAGCCCAGGAGTTTGAGGTTGCAGTGAGCTATGATGACACCACTGCACTGTAGCCTGGGATGACAGAGAGAGACCCTGTCTCAAGAAAAAAAAAATAATCAATTTGTGGAAAAATATACCTATTATTAGTAAATTTTGGTGTTCCAGTTACTCACAGGTGGCTTTGGAAAATTTCTCTGCACTGGCGGTACCTCTGTTGCCATCCCTGGTTCTATTTTGATTTATTGGTCTTCTTGGCTTAATCCACACCCAGTCCTCCTCTAAACAAGTTTTCCTTTCTAACAGAATGCTGTGCTAACTCAAGAAGATCATGAGACTCCTTAGCTGCAAATGCTCCAAGTTCTAACACTGGTACCTAGGCAGGATCTCCTCCCTTAGATGAAAAATTGCCTCTCGCAGCTGCCTGATAACAGCCTAAATTGGCCTCCTTCTTTCATCCAGGGCAGTAGCTGGGCTTGTGTGAATTTCCCCACCATAAAGAAGGGAGAGAACGAACAAGCTCCAGGCTGTGATTATCCCTGGAAACTGTGGTCACTTTGTTAGCTCTGTTGAAAAGTCTCAATAGTCAGTAACTTTTTGATTGGTTTTTCTTTGTTCTCCCAGGGCTGCCACATTTAGCTGATAATTTAATTTTATGCCTATAATCAAACTGAACAGCCTTTCACTTCTGTGTAGTTGTATCTCCAGTTACTTTTCCCTCCCAAGAAAGAGAAAAGGTAAATAACTCGCACCTCTCCACTAGACTGAACTTCTCTTCACTTGAGTATCTACATGATTTAATTTTTTATTGACCAAAAAGCGTATTATTCACAGCATCCAATCTAAACATCTGTGGTACTGGCTAATTTCTGCCTATCTGGGATTGACTTTATCAGCTATTCAGGGTGCAGGTTTTGTACCTTCTCCATCCCTCTTGATCCACAGACCTTTCTATTCCTATCAGGTTAAAAATAAACAAGTGGCACTATTATCTCCCATGGATCTCATACTTAGCAAGGAGACCCACAAATGACTTTCAGTTCTGTGTCATCCAGTTTTAATCTTAGTGGTATATCTTACTGGTAAGGTCATAGATTACTATTGGCTTCCAAATACTATTCCTCAGCCAAAATTAATCAGAACCACTTGGAAGCTTGTGAAAAATGCAGATTACAAACTCCAAACTCCAAATTCTTGAGACATGACCTTAAAAACGTACAAGCAACTTATAACAAGCAACTCAAGTGGTTCTAATAAACAAACTCATTTTGGAACCACTGGGGCTCATCAGACAGAAAAGCCCAGAAAACCCTCACCTCCCACTAATTTATCTCAGGCCATCCTTACACCTACAGAATCTCACAGCCATGTGTTGACTTTCTAGAATAGTTCGAAATTCCAAATCTAAATAAACATCATCCTCTCTTGTCCACTACCCTAAACCACCTATCTACAAGATAATACAGCATCAATCATGCCAAATCAAAGGCACTATTTTTCTTGTGCTCTTCAAACAACTGATTAGTTATTTTCCCCTTTTGCTTAAACAAAGCCAATCATCCTTTAACCATAACCTTCAAGTAAACTTTACTCTGAGGCTTTCCTTATCTTCCTTTTGCATGCCTGAAGTGGGGGAACAAAGATTTTTGGTAAACATTACAAATTATCATATCAATGGCACATTCCCTTGGGCTGGATGAAATATTTTCTTTCCCAAGTCTAGTGCAGAAAGAACCTCCCATGATCAATGTCTCTCAGTGGCTGTGAGACAGCGGGCAATCAAAGAATATCTGATGAATGAGTCAGGGGGAAGAGACCAAAGTCCTCCTCTGCTCCTCTTTCAAAATCCAGCCCCACCTACTCTTCCACCCCAGGGTGAGGCTGATAACTCCAGTTCCTGGCTCAAGGGAGGCTCATTCCTCTTTTACCATCTTTATTTATCTGCCATTTATCATGTTCCTCTTCTCCTTGGAAGCCTTTCCAGATAACTGCAGTCAAGATAGAGAGTTCTTCACAATCTTCAGGAAAAGAATACTTATCATATCATATATGTTGACACTTAAAGAGCTGAAAGGGACCCTGTAGATGACCTATTCCAGTTAACTATTTTCTAGATGAGGAAACTGATGTGGGAAAGTAAGGAACTTGTCCATGATCAAATAATGAGATGCTTTCAGAATAAAGATTAGAAACTCAGGCTCTGGACCCTAATGTACCATACTCCTCTCCTCCAGAAGATTATAGGCCTTTTGGAAACTAAGGCTTTAAATGAGAAATGATTTTTTAATACTTGTACTAGTGCCTATCCTTTCACTCAAGGCTGCCCTTCAGGATATTTGCCCCAAACCCCCATTAAAGCCCAAATTGGGAAATCTCTCTACAGAATGCACTTTGGTCAATTCTCTTAGCTCTGAAGGGGGGTTATTATAGGCCTAGTTTAGAATGCTTGAAAGCATACATGTGAGAGCCTGTACCAAATTAGAATAACAAAGATGCACTGATAGATAGCATAGAATTATGGTTAAGGGTGTAGGCTTGGTCAGTAGCCAGACTTTTCCAGTTGAATCCACACTCCTCATTTATTAGCTATGTGACTTTGGGCAAGCTACTTAGCTTCTCTGAGCCTTAGTTTCCTCATCTATGAAAAGATGATAATGAAACAGTCACTTTTTCACCAATTTGTGGCACTACAATGAAATACCTTAGCACAAAGCCAAAATTTCATCAGATAAGTACATAGCAACCTCAACACAAATGAATTAAATTAATGCCAGAAAAAGGGGCTAGGGGTTGCCAAGATAAACCACTGTTCACCATGGGCCTTTGAGTACATTTGTGAACTCTTGAGAATATTCATTCACACAAGCATTTAATCACTCATTCATACATTTCAATGGCAACTATGTGTCAGGCTCAGTTTTAGGCTCTGAGAAAACAAACAAGTCGCAAGGAGGTCTTGCTCTCATGGAGGTTACATTGCAATTGACAGTTAAATCCAAGAATTTGGGAGATCCATCACATCTTTATTCCACTTGTGTTTCCGATGTTCCAAATACTTCTTTTGAAGCTGCACTCAAAGCAAGTGAAAAGTCACTCATAAGAACAGTCTGTTACTTTGCAATCACTCATTGCCTTGACTAAAACCCAATATTACACAGCATGATTCATCTTCTCGTTTGTCAAAAAGTTGGTCTGTGAATTATCAGATTTCCAAAAATTAATCCACTTTTAAAATGGACAAAATCTTCCAGAACTAAGCACATTTAAAAAGGTGGCCCTAGACATTTTGAAGGAGACAGTTCCAAAAAAGCAGTAGTAGTTTTAGAATCATCCACAAGTTGTCCTTTTCAAGGATTTATTTGCATGAAAGTCTCTGTATTTGCTCTTAAAAAAAAAATGGTGTGGTACTTTAGAGTTACACAGGATCTTTTGTGTAAGTGCAGCAAAGCTGACACAGTGCTGGCTATGTAGCAAGCACAAAATGAGTAATTTATTGAATTGAAGTAAGAGCCTAAAACACACTGGAATGAAATAGATGTGTGAGTAGGGTTATAAGTCTTCTGTTCTAAGACACAAATGAAAACCTCCTTAGGGATACAGCTCTACCTGTAATTTATTTCCACATTATTCTTGTGTGCAATATTATTTTTGTCATGTTAATGTATTGTCAAAGAATTCCAATCTAGTGACATGACAAAAGTTGTATTTCATTTCTGAACGTAAAAAGTGTGAAAATCAATTGAATTATATATCAATGACATGCAATAAGGGTAACCAGTATATTCTGGGTAATGTCACTTTCCTGGAATGATTAGCAGCCTGGAGCTATTAGATTAATTGCCAGAGTTTTATTCTCACTATTATAATCAGTTGGATTTGCTGAAAGAAGATAAAAACTCAAAGCTCCCTCTCTTTTTTTCCCCCCCAAAAGAAAGAGCGATTTGTCAGAATCCACATAATTCAGAAGATTAACTTTTTTCTTGGCACTTGACTGAACGCATAAGTTTATGCTGGCAAATAAAATAAGTGCTGAAAGTTGAAGTCACTCTTTGATCTAGTAAATAAAGCTGCAGAAAATTCAGCTTCAATTACTCTTTAAATTTATGACATATCCACTATTGCAATAGGATGGTGACAAATACTGGTTTCTTACTGAAAATACATGATACATTCTGCGACTGTGCTTCAAAAATCAATGGACTGGTTACAAATAAACAAAACCATATTGACATTTTTACATTGTTCTTTTTACATTCATTTCCTCATTCATTTTAATGATCAAACATGGAGTGCCAGGACTGAATAGGACTTTGTGGACCATATTGTTTCAGGCATTGTCAGGGATGCAAATAGAACATAGATTTAGCCTGGGAAGTATATAGATTCTGGTGCAGAACTGCAATATACAATTTTATAGGTTGTTCACTGAACAAGGGTATCCAACTGAAGGTGAAAGGGGGGTCTAAAGTACAGCCTAAACTCTTGTCACCAAACTTAGGGCCCTTACACAGGGCCACAACAATCCAGTAATAGTAGCAGTAGTGGTAGTAGTAAGAGCTAATATTTATTGAGTGATTACTATGTTCTAGGCATGGTTCATTGGTGTTTCATGTATTTACTTATTTAATTCACACACCAATTTGCTGGAGTAGGTACCGTTACTATCTGCACTTTACATGTAAGTAAACTGAATACAGAAACACTAATTGATTTGCCTGAAGTCAAACAGCTAGTAAGGGGCAGAGCATTTACTCATTAAGTAATACTCTACTGCGTGCCCTGAAAAGTAAGATAAAATGTCATCAGAAAGTATGAATGACATTAAGGAAGACTATCAAAATACTTGTGAGCGTTAGAAGGGAGAAGAAAGTGATGCTTGGGCAGGACCTTGTGGAATGTGTAAAATTGTGACCAGCAGGAAGGCATTTGGGGCAGGGTCCACTGTGTAGGAAAAAGCACATCAGCTGGGGACGTAGAGCTCTGAAGGGACATTGACCAAAGAGCCTGGAGATGTCCTCTTGCAGAGCCATATTTAAAAGCCAGTGGTGGTCTCAGAGTAGGAGTGATCACAGGATCACCAATCAGGTTTCAGAGGATTTGTAATCCCCCCTACAATGAAGGCTGGAAGGGTGTGGAGGAGGGTGCAGACAGAAGAGGAGAGATTTACCATTAAACGCCAATACTACTTCATTTATGAGCATTTTTACAAGCCAGTTCTCCAATTTAGTTCGATAATTTCTCTCTATTTGCAGCAAAATATCCTGCTGCTCCTCTTGTGATCACTCACGTCTCCACATGCAAAACAAAACAAATATACACCCAGCTAGCAATGCATCGTCACCAGTGAATCCAAGCATCTTCCTCAGCTGTCAAACCATCTGACAGAATAAACAGGATCCCTAGGTAACTGAAATAATTTGGTCAGTACCATTTAAATGATCAAACACGCCGGTTTTGATCAGCTTGTTTTTTCTGCCCCACTTTTTGTATTGATATGAACTTCTTTAAAATTAATTTATATTTGAGCACAAAACACCACCTTCTGCACCAATCATGCTCTCACCACTGCACAGGACAGGGAATATGGTAAGAGGGTTTTTACTGACTCTGTGAGCTGGGAAGGGCGACTATTGTTGAATTATAATAATCTCAGAATTATAAGGGACCAGAGCAATTATTCCAGTCCCTCTTTCCAGGGAGAGATACCTGCTGAAGCTCCTCTTATTAAAGACTTCTGCTAGCTGCTGCTTAAATACTTTCCATGACAAAGAGCTTACTGCTTATCTCTGATGAAGTGGCTGTCCAGGCATGTACAAACCTCAGGGACACAGGCAACAGAGGGAGATGGGAAGAAACTGGAATTTGGGGTGGGGAGACTAGATCTAAGAAAAATGGATGTAGGGCCAAATTTGAGTCCAAAGTGTTGTAGAAAACTAAGTCTTCATTTAGGACAACATCAAACTCTCAGGACTTCCAGCCAATGGGAAGAGGCAGCTGGGGGGGGAGGGCAGGAACGCAGCATATTAGCATCAGATCAGTAAGCCACATTCAAGTTCCTGGTGATTCAGAACAAGATTCTGTGGGATTGAGAAACAGGGCGCAGCACCCTAGGGGAAGGGAACAGCAAGAGCTCATTCATAGAGGATTTCGGGGTTACAGCCAAATGTGCTGGTCCCAGTGGAGAACTGGAATGTTGAGAGAGGCAGACAGAAGTAGCCGTAGTTTCTGGGCCAATAAAGTGTGTGGGAAGCTGTAACTCCACAGGCATGTGGATGACAATATTCATCCCAAGCAAAACAGAAATGCAATCTGCAACAGCAAATGAAGTCTTTACCCAGTGAGTAGGTGATTCTGAGGTTAGCAACAAACCATTTTCCTTGGTCTAAACCTGCAGGAGAGAGGACATGGCAAATGCCACCACCCAAGCCGAGTAAAACTCTTCTCTCCTTGGACATGTGCAATAACGAGACAGGAAATTGGTACCAGGATGTTACCAAATGTGACTTCAGGTTTACTTGGTATGGGGCAGTGTTCCTTCTCTACATTTTTCAAATGTTCTACAATGAACAGCAAAGTGTGTTACTAGGAAAAAATTTCAAAAAGTAATACGATTTTGTATTTCTTACTGCTAAGAGAAGAGTTGTAGAAAGCAGAATGAACATTTTTCAGTTCAAGAAAATGTATCCACGGTTTACCATCCTTGGAAACGCTACCCTGCTTCTAAATGACAAGGTCTTCCAGATCAGAGCCAGGATGTCCCAGGGTCTTTCCCTGAGAAGGGGGAGGGAAAGGAGTAGGGGATGTGAGAAAGAAAGGGTGAAGTATTTTTCTACAATCCGCCCACACAATTGGAAAAATAACTTGCAAGAAGTTTAATTTGTTTTAAGAAGAAGAAGGTGCAAAGTTTAACTGGATAATTAATATCCCAAGGTGATTAAGTAGGACCTGGGAGATAAGTATATGGAATGTTACTACAGGCTCATGACCCAGTTTCAAGGTGGTAGAGCTCTGAAATGTAATAAGATGAATTTTAAGGTCACAGAAACAATTGATTACACAGCAATCAATGTATTTAACTCATGAAGAAGGAGAATCAGCCAACTCTACAGGGATTTGAACTCCTGGTTTCTTTATGTGTAGGTATTTTAAAGTCCATATTTAGCCCATGAAGTCATTTTCCTTGCCAGTTAGTGAAACCCTAAAGGCATTTTGTAGAATTATAAGACAACAGTGTCCAAGCGATTATATAAAAACAATCTGCCTCATCCAACTTGCTTTAACGATGTCTTTTTGAATAGCAGCTTTCCTCTGGGTTTCAAAAGCAGAGATGCTCCTGAACTAGTGGGAGGGAAAACTTGCAGTAGATTTAGAGGTAATAATTTGCATCAAGCATCTAAACATATAATCCTTTATATTAAAGGGTAGCTGCCAACAGCTGTCGCAGGTAGCCAAAGGATCCTACATTTGTTTAAAACAAGCTTTAAAATTAATTGAGTTTGTAGAATGAAAAGAAAGGCTTTGATGGTAAAAACCTTGAGAAGGTACATCCTTAAAAGAAGTTTTCTCACGTACAAGTGCTAATGAGTAAAACTACCTCCACTTTGGAGTTCATTCCATTAATGAGTATTGCATAGAAATTAACATACACTGACCCTACATGTATGCTATTTCTCATTATGCTTGTTCCAAGCTCAGTAAGCATATATCTCACAACTGAGCCTTTTTTACCATGCACTTAAAGCCTTTTAAAAATGCATATTTTCCAACTCGGCAATTATTTGAAAATAATTAAAGCTATGGTTTAAGGTTTGCTGAGGATATTCAGGGTAACGTTATTAAAAGCACCAAACTGAAAACAACCTAAATGTCTAACAATAAAGGATCGCCAAAGATATTGTGGTGCATTCAAGGAACAGAAAACTCTGCAAGCCATTAAAAAATAATGTTAGGAAGTTATATTTATTGATCTGGAAAGATTTTATGATCATGCTGCATGATCATTAACTCATTCTGTGGTGTGTGTGTATGTGTACATCAGTGAAAGTCTAGAAGCATTAAAAAGCAAAATGATAAGCACGGCTCTCATTATGTGGTGAGATTATACATGATTTTGCCCATCTTGATACTAGCCTATATTCCACATTTTCTACAGATAACATGAATTTGTGATTTTTTTCTAAGCCCAATAACATTGTGATTCATAAATTTCCTTGAATATATTCTTTTTAAAAATTATTTCAGAATATTATGGGAGTACAAACATTTTGGTTACAAGTAATGCCTTTGCCTCACCCAAGTCAGGGTTAGAGGTGTGCCCTTCCCCCCTACAGTGCACTCTGTCTTCGTTAGTTGTGAGTTTACTCACCCCCACCCCCCCACCTGCCAGACACCCAGTGAATATTACTACCATGTGAGCACCTTAGTGTTGACCAGTTAGTACCAATTTGATGGCCAGCACACGTGATGCTTGTTTTTCCATTCTTGTGATACCTCACTTTGAAAGATGGGCTCAAGCTCTACCCAGGATAATATAAGAGGTGCTACATCACCACTGTTTTTTGTAGTTGAGTAGTATACCATAGTATACATATACCACATTTTATTAATCCACTCGTGTATTGATGGGCACTTGGGTTGTTTCCACATCTTTGCAATTGTGAGTTGTGCTGCCACAAACATTTGAGTGCAGATGTCTTTATTATAGAATGTTTTTTTTTCCTGTGAGTAGATGCCTAGTAATGTATCCTTGAATGTATCTTAAGTAAGATCCTTGTATCTTAAGATCCTTGAATGTATCTTAAACCGTATTTAGATGACTCAATAAGTAGGATTTTCCATGCTATACTTAGCAGCTATGCATACAATAAAACCAGAGTATTATTTATGATAAATCTGACTATGTTACAGTCTAGTGAAATATTAATCAATTGAAATAGATCAAAGATTGATAGATACAATACATCTCTATTTCACAGATGGGGAACACAAGGGCTTAGAGGGATTAAGTGATTTCTACAAAATCCACACACCTAGAAAAGCCCTGTTTTAGTATTTTGTTACAGCAGTCCAGGATGACTGATACATCTTCCAATAAGTATCAATCTAAAACCTTAAAAAACTTGTTTTTCTACAAAGTCAAACTCAGAATTAAAAAGCAAAAACAGTATAATCACCCTCCTTTCCTGGACTCTCATTTATTCATATATTTGACTTTTAGCAAGCATAACATTAAACTGATCCTCTATCCTGAGCACTAAACTGATCCTCTATCTTGCCATGCCAAACACCATTCCTTAAAAATTACCTCCTCCTCTAGAATTTCCTGACACAAAGAATGGAAAGCCATGTACTGATGGACCAAGCCTAAAGCTTAAAAGTTACTCAAAACTTTCCTTTTCATACATCCCCTAAAACCCATGGGCCACCATGTCCATTGACGGGTTCCCCGAAAACACACAATCACACCTACCCCTACATGATGTGTCCCCTCCTCTGTAGACCTGGAATGTACTTGCTTACCCAAAAGATTCTATATTTGAAGGCCACGCCATGCATTTTTGACTTTCCAGTGCCTGGGTCCAGTAGATACTTAAAAAATGTTTATGGTTGAAATCAACTACTGTTCAATACTCTGTTTAATTTTCCAAAAACCTTCCTGTATACCTCACCTCTGGTAGGACTCATCATTTCTATCCTCCAGGTTCTCAGCTGAGCTTACTTTACTTATCACATATTATAAACATTTTTATAGATTTGTCTACTCGCCTTAGACTATGATCTTTTGGAAAGGGAACAGTGCAAAACTCAAAAAATCCAGACTTCAGGCACCAGTATCTATTAATTTATTATATACTTTATTAATTTGGACCTCAGTTTCCTCATCTGTAAATGAGAGACATGAACTAATGAAAGAGTTTGTAAGGTGTTTCTCACTTGAATATTCTCTAATGCTATGAAGAGAGATGCTCCACATCTAAGCCACAGTAAGGAAGAAGCTTTCCTTCTGCCTCTGTTAGTATTAAAACAGAACTCAAACCTATTCCATTTTGCCATCAGGCTGAGAAGAGAGCACAATTAACCATTTAAGATGTCCCCATTGTTTACAGGACTATACAGAAACTTTTTTTGAGAAGAGCTACTCAGTCTGAGCAAACATTATGTTCCATATGTGAAACGTCGGTATATAGAATACTAGTTTGCATGTTAAAATAATGTTGCCTGACCTTCTGTGTTCCTTAGGGTTGTGCTGCCAGAAACGAAAAACCTAACCCTAAATGGCAAAGGAGGAAAAAAGAAGGATGTTTTGTGGCTCACGCAACTCAACAATTCAGGATGTAACTGGCTTTAAGGAGCTGAAAGGTGAGCCATTTCCACTGAATTCACAAGGTAGCAACACAACAGGGGAAGGGTAGAAAGTATGTGTGAATGCTAGAGAAAGGGACATAAACCTTCATTTGCAATTTTTTACTCCATTGTTTTTCCCCTATCTTCTTATTACATAAATGAATTGCCTTCCAAGTAGTTTCATTGCCATTTTTTCTGTACATATTCTGCAAATAAACACTCTAATTGAATCAGCTTAAAATCATGTACCCAACATTTCCATTATTAAAAGCTCACCCTCTTTTTAGATTGATTTTCCTTCTAAATCTCTACATCTATTGTACGAGCATTTGAGAAATCAAAAACTTCTCATTTGGTTAGGCTGTCCTCCTATTAGGATGAGATGATGTTCTATCTTTTGTAAAACTGGGTCTATGCTTGTAAGATTCCAATTACTTAGTCAAGTTCAAAAAAAAAAAACAACCTACCATCCTTTTACGCTTTGATACAGAGTCAAAATAAGAACCATTTGCTCAGTAATATACCCTATGACAAGGTCTCCAGCCTTTCACAGTCACATTTTGCTTTTTGCAAAGCCATTCAAACTAATGCAAAGGCCACTCATTGGCAGAAGAATACTTGATGAACCTTGGAGTAAATAAGTACAGGGCACTATTAACACTATTAACATAAGTCTATCACTCAGGCATTTTAAATACTCCTCTTATTTTGTAAGAATACAAGGCAGATCCTAGATTGTTAGTTAACTGGGGAGAGGATTCTAAGTTCTTACCAAAGGAAAGTATGATAACAGAGTTGGTAAGTGTGGAGGCTGGAGCCAGTCCATCTAGGTTCAAATTGTCTTAAGTAGTTCACATGGCCCTAGGCATCCTTTTGTGTCTCAGCCTTCCCACTATAAAATGGGGATAATAGCAATACCTGACTTACAAGGCAGTATTAGTATTAAATAAATTAAAGCCATTAGAGTACTTGGCTGATGGCCATCATTACAGATGCTTTTTTAAAATGTTAGCAGTTGCTTCCAAAGACATTCTTCTTCTCTTTCAATTTATGTTTATCAGGGAAACACGATATTGATTTTGAGATGCTATGGTGTATACTTAGATTTAAGGAAAATAAAAATAGAGAGGTTGTAAGCTGTGGTTGGAAGAGCTTCTCCATCTTTTTCATGTTATATGATCTTAGACCTAGATTAGCTACCATAGAAAATATGAAATATTCAGAGCACCCCAGATTCTACTATCTTAGAATCTTAGAGTTATAAGTAACCTTATGGTTTGTCTAGTCTAGAAGTTTATAGTTGAGATTAGTATCCATTCCAGAGCATTTGGAAATGCAAGGGGAGGTTTGGCCTGTCACAATGATGAGGGGGTGACACCAGGATTTGGGGCCCAGGGACTACTAGGGATACAAGCTGCCTTACGACGTGTATGCCCACATGCACAGGACACACCTGCAGTGCTTGGTAGAGGTATTATTCAATGAAGAATCATCCCACCCAAAATACCCTTGTGAGAAACACAGGGCCCCCGATCCCTTTGCTTTGTGGTGCCCTGGCATCAACCAGCCAGTGTGAACACATTCAAAAATTTGAACTCACTGCCTCAAAAGACATAGCATTCCACTGTCATCGAGTTCAAAATGTTAAACAAGTTCTTCCTAACTTCCTCCAGGCAGTATCTGTTCTTTGATGTTTATGCTGCCCATTGTGGCCCACAGAATAATTTGTCTATTTGGTTAAGTGAACAGTGAAACTTACCAAGCCTCAAAACTAATGTAAAATATTTACAAATTATTACCTCAATGTTGCTGATGTAAGGAACACCAGATGTTTCTCCAAACAGTCATTTCATGTCTCCTCTTTCTCTCTCTCTCTCTCTCTCAATAAAAAAGGAGAGCAAAGCACCGCAGCTCCAAGGGGCTGCATCCACATTCACTCTGCAGTGAAAAGTAGCTCTCTCTAATGGGATATTAAATATTTTCTCAACCAGATTCTCATTAACAGCTAGGCTCCCGATTAATGAATAGCTCGACCATGCCTATGAACTAATTCTGTGTTTAACGAGCCCATTACCTTTAACTCACATGTTTAAGGTCTACACAAGCAATGAGAAATTTCAATAATATAATTATGGATGAGAGCAACGTGGTATCTTTGCTGTTCACTATGAAGTCAACAGAGGCTAAGAATAGCCCAAATCAAAGTCAATGAACATGTCTACTATGTTGGGCTTGAAAATGGATTTGTGTGATTCGAAAACCACCTGAACAAGGTTCCAGAGCTAGTTTTATCATTATGGCTGTTGCACTTTCTATCAAAGTCTAAGAAATATACTGAAAATTGCCCAAATTCTAAGTGCACAGTCCAGAGCCACTTGCAAAGAAAAGAGAGTTCCATAGTTCTCATGCACATTAACATTCTATGGTGTTAAGTTAAAAAACGGAAAACTATCTTAATTAATTTTTAATGAATCAACTGTAGTGCTAAGATCTGCTGAGGAAAGAAAGGAGAGAAAGAAAGAGTTAAACATGGCAAGAGATAGAAAAAGAAAATGCAGGCTACTGTCACATGGGTATTTATTAAGAATTCAAAATAAAATAACAATAAAAATTTATATATTTCCTAAATACTTAATAGATACCACTTCCTAGGTGAGTCTTACATATATTGTCTTATTTAATATAAAGTATACCCCTGGGGTAGGTATCATTATTCCCATTTTACAGAGGGAAAAAGCAAACTGCAAAAGTGAAGTAATTAGCCCACAGTCAAGTAGTGAGTGGCAGAGCTGAGATTAAAATTCAGATCTTATTCCAAAGTTCTCGCTCTTAATCACTGTTTTCAATTAACAAATCCAATTCAAGAGACTTTGTCAAAATTCACTGCCATCTAATAGGGGTTTATTCCATAAATGGAAAGAGAGTTTATGGTTTATTATCAGAAAAAAATCTACTAATATATTAGATTTCATAAATAAACCAAACAAAGCCACATAACCAAGAGAAATACTTGGAGTAATTCTACAAAATTTAGCATTCATTCTTTCTGAGAAGTGTTTTAAAATTGGAAATATGATATTAAGAAAATAGATCTGATATCATAGTTAAATTATACCCACTAAAATTGGGCATAAAGTAAGAATATTCAGAGTCTACAGTCTATTTATTGCTGGTCTGAAAATTCAGACCAATTCAGTAAGATGAAATAAGAGTTCTAATTTTGGGGAAAAGGAAAAACATATGTAATTGCTTGCCATTGAAACTATTTGCTTTCTAGAAAACCCTGGAGAATTAACTGAAAACCTCTAAGTCACAAGACAGTTCAATAAAAAGACTGGATGTAAGATAAACATACAAAAATCAGTAGCTTTCTGTAGATCAGTGATAACCAGCTAGAAGATATAATGGAAATATTGGAAATATTGAAAATATTGGAAAAACTCAATGGGTCTGTGTTTATCAATCATTGTCTGTAGCAGGAATCAACAATCCTATTTGGGGAGAGGAGTGAGTGCTTTTTGGTATATCTATTTTTTTAAGTTGCAATAATAGTTGTGATTTTTATAAGGTAAGATATTACTTTTCTTCAGTGAAAGACTTTATGCTTCTCTACTAGAAAGAAAGAAAAGATCTAGCAATGCTTTTTTTAAAAGTTTCTGTACAATTCCTGAAATCATAGTGCAGAATTTTTCCCATATCCAGTAACCATTTAAAAACTAATGAAATAGTTATAGTTACAACATTTTGTGAAAGAGGATCCCGGAATCATTTATGAAAGCTACAATAAAATAGGTACTTGGGTGTATTTTAGCTAAGTACAGTAGCCATTTTTGTCCTATGGAGAAAAACTTCCAGAAGTCATGGTCTACTTCAAACTTTTTAAAAATGCCTTTCTTCTCATTTATGCAAAGATAGCATTCTCATTTTTCCATCAACATGAGTTCCTTTTTGTACAAAGACAACCACACTCTTATATCGTTTTGCTGTAGCCCTGCATCAGTGCTAAGTTTAAATTCTAGGATACAGAGAGGCAGTTCCAAAAGAAAGTGCTTAAAAAGGAAACCTGAATGTTCAAATATTACTTTCAGTGGCACTTTTTTGCTGGCACCTCATTAAAGAACACAGAGTAATGAAATCTTAATTTCTCCTATTAATTAATTAGTACTTTTACATCTTAAGGACTAGAAGTATTATATTGTTAATTACTTACAAGTCTGCTCTCAAAAACCAGTGGCTGCTTCTATCTTTTTTTTTTTTTCTGATGCACAAGTTTACACATCCCTTTAAAAAAAAAACCTGTAAAATATTCTTCTCTAAGCACAGACTAAAAGTTACAAAAGGGAGTGCTCTAACACCTAAAGGTGAGTCCAGTCAACGAGTGCCCTTGTATTGATCTCTTATTTCTCCCAACACTTTTCTTCTAATCCTCTCCATAATTACATGAACTGCTAGAGCCTCCCTGAAGCTGTCAATTCCTCTTGCATCTATTTTCAAATAGCCAGCGGAGAAGTGGTCTGGGCACTAGATCAAGCTGTCAGTGTCCCCCACTCGGTATTGACAGTCCTCTTGAAGCCTCCTGGCACCTCTGTCAAGGGCCTCCTAGGGTTCTTCAAAACTCTTCTCCCTTGGAAAAGAGCAAGGAGGGTAGAGGAGCCAGAAAGGTATCGATCCATTCTTTTAACATGCTAATCTGCCTGGGGCTGCTTCAGTCATTGCCAAGCCGGACACTTCAAAAGGAAACTGTTTTTCAAAGTGGGGATGTCTTTTTCAAACACTTAAATCTGAAAACAAATGAATCCAAGCATCAAGTTCACAGTGCACTGGGAAAGAGGTTGGCCAAACAGAAAGAGGGTAGCTAATGTATAAAAAAGTGGACTAAAATTAATCAACGGTAACCAGAAATTTGAAAGTTTGAAATACATTTTAAACTTCTAAAGGCCGTGTGTGCATCATAACCAATTAGGATGTAACCTACGGAGACACATTAATCTTTGGGAGAAAAATGAAGGCTGATATAATTAAACTGATGTAAAACATTAATAACATTGCTATTGATGAATGCTTGGGCATCTCCATAAATGATGAAAATGAAAAATAAAGCTGGTTGTTCACTTAATTGCACCTCTAACTGGCAACACATCATGAAGGCTAGACAAGAAAAAGGAGGGGTTGGGGAATTGCCACATTATGAGAGTATCTTTGTTTACTGCCTTTGTTATCAGTTTATTATTTCATCAATGAAACATACAGTACAGATAAGACTACAAGACATAATTAAGTGTCTAAAGATTGCAAAGTATTACCATATTAAGTTTGTAAAATTAATTCATCAAAAGCAATGATTTGCTCCTAGTTTTCAGGTCATGCATTTCTAGCGATGTACTGTTCGTTGTGAAGGAAGAAGTCACACAAAAGTGAGGGCAGCACTCATAATGAAGAACCCACTGTGAAAAGCAATAGCTGGGAAACGTGAAGTCTTAAATCAGGGAAGTTCTTAAGGACAAAAGCCGGAGAGAAAAGCATTCCTAACTGAGCTGTGTCTTAACTGATCATGAGGTTGGCCCATATTTACCTGCCATGGTATTATGGGAGGAAATCAGTATTCTGTTAACCTCTGACCCTTGGGGTCTAAAACAGACAAAGGCCCAATCTGGAGCCCTGGGAGCACACAGCCAAATGTCAAACAGCAGGGAGGCGATTGTTACAGAAACATTTGGCTTGGGCACAGCCAGCTTCATTGGGGCAAACTGCTATTCACAGAAACAAGCCATGAAGAGATAACGCCATAAAATATGAACAAAATGGAACCTTTTTCGCCTTCCTTCTAAATTGTTAGCTTTATGGGACTTCATGCTGAACAGTATGAAAAAAATCCAATTTGCTTTGAAGCGCATTAGTCTGTCTAACATCCTAATTATTGTTTACATTGCCATTTGCCTTCTATTAAGAATTGAATAATTACCCAGTACTTCATAGTTTAAAAATACAAGCAAACAGGATTATCTGGGTAATTAAGAAACTGTACCACAGCTTTGTACTGGTGCGGAAAATATCTGTACACGTAAGGGAAATGATAATTATCAATCAGCTTACTTCAAATGGTATTTTAAGGATTTTGAGCAATTTGAGATCTGTAACTTATTAAGAAGAGGTTAGGAAGATCACCTTTGAGAAGTGTGGGTCTACTTAAATCCATCCTTAGAAACAAGAGCCAGATAAGCAGCTGAATTTTCTCATCCACTAATGACACCAGAGAACACACCAAGTACAGAGCATTCTTCTGCTCTTTAATCCTAATAATCCATCCCAAATGGACTTTGAACGGCATCATCAAACTTTGTCAGACCATGTGGAACAAAAACCAAAGCTCCCCCACATTTAGATGTTGTTTTAACTGACCTTGCCCCCACTTAATTACACTGCAACGTCTGCCTATGCTCGTTTTCTGCCCTGTGAAATTAGTTTGAACTCAAGACTAATTGAACTTCAAAAACATTTCATGCAAAGTCCTCTTCTTCCAGTTTATAGAATGCATATGATCATGGCCTTTCTGAAGATAGTGCTGCTTTCAAGCAGAGAGTGAAGTTTGTTGGGCACAATATGCAGTGTGCTTGCATTCCCATTCTAGAAGGAAGAAAGTAAAGGTTAAGTAAATTTGGAGGCACTGGAGGGGGTGGGGAGGCCTGGTGGGGAGACAGGAATTCAAATGACACTATTCAACCAAAAGTGAACACACAAATGTCATAAGGAACAGAATTATAGTCAATACACCTCTTAAAGAATCTTATCTGGGAACACGAGTGAAAATAACAGATTTTAATTGTGATTCTAGGTATGAAGAAGACTGATGTAGAAACACATTTGAAAATACCCGTGGTGATTTGTACATTATACACTTTCAATACCTGTTTGTTGAAGGAGTGAATGGATTCCAGCCCATTAGTGACCTAAAGCCTATTTTCAGGACTTCCTGAGATCTGACAATTCTTTTTCAAGGAATTTTATCTTCTTACTTTACGATTTTTTTACACCCTTTGTTGGGACACTTCTAGACATTCCTAGCATAATCTGAATAGTGCCATCTCCTCCCACCTCAGAAAGAACAGCAAGATTCCAGCTGAAGCTGTCACTAAACAGACAAGCCAAGGGATTCACCAAGGCTGGGGTCCTTTTCCAAGGGTCAAAATGAAATGAGCAGCAGGGGCTGGGGTTGTTTTGCATGGGGGCATGGGGCAAGGGGCGGAGGAGTGACAACCAGCCACATGGGGGTAGGGGGTGTGTGCATAAAAAGAGCCCTGTGCAAACAGTCCACTCTCCTCCACCTCCCACCCCCAAGCTCTGGAAGTATTCAAATCAAAACCGAATTAATTTGCATGGTGTCTAAATCATTGGGTTCTGCATAAACAGAAGGAGATTTTGGCTGGAGTTTCCAAAGGAAGCCCTTATTGGCTTTGTGAAAGGGGGAAATGGGTGTGCTGTTTTGCATGAGGGTGCATACAGAATATGCAAATGAGGAATCTGCTGCCTGGAAAAGCAATGCCAGGCAGACAGCTGACGACCTGCATTCACCCAGAAAATGCTCAGGGTCTCCAAAGGGAGTTGTAAACGAAATGGTACCAACTTGTTTCCCAGGAAGACGAAATAGACCCTGAATATTAATAAAATGTCCATTTAGTCCTGAGACTATTAATTACCCTACAGATCATGGAACCCAGTGACCTCACCTGCTCTCCTTCCCAAATCCGCTCAGAGGTACCAGCTGTAACAGGATACAATGAGAAAGGTTTTACACTCTAAGTGAAAAAGATACAGTCTCTCAGGGTACAGGGGACAGCTGAGGCCTTCTTTAATCATTCCTTCTCACAAGCACAATAAAACTAAAGAGAGCACTGAGCCATGTTATTGGACACAGATAACCAATTTTAAAAAACCAAGAGCCATAAATTGCTGCCTAATTTATAGAATCATCTTAAGGGTTGAGTAAATAAAATGTCATTCTCCTAAACTACCTAAATCTCCCAGATTATGAAAAAGTTTTCAGAGCACTCTTATTTCATTTTAAAGCATCTAAGTAACCGGCTGAAGTGGACTCTGCTCCCTGCCGGAGACACTAAAAGGCTGATGGACTAGTGCAGTGGTTCTCAAACTTTTTGGTCTCAGAACACCTTTACATTCTTAAAAATTATCAAGGATGCCAAAGAGCTTTAGTTTAGGTGAGTTATCAATATTGACCATTAGAAATTGAGACTGAGAAATTTTTAAAGTATTTTTAATTCATTGAAAAATAATAATAAACCCATTACCTGTTAACACAAACAATATACTTTAATTAAAAAATAACTATATTTTCCAGGCCGGGTGTGGTGGCTCATGCCTGTAATCCTAGCACTCTGGGAGGCTGAGGAGGGAGGATTGCTCGAGGTCAGGAGACCAGCTTGAGCAAAGAGCGAGACCCTGTCTCTAGTAAAAATAGAAAGAAATGATTTGGATAGCTAAAAATATATATAGAAAAAAATTAGCCAGGCATGGTGGCACATGCCTGTAGTTCCAGCTACTTAGGAGGCTGAGGCAGAAGGATTGCTTAAGCCCAGGAGTTTGAGGTTGCTGTGAGCTAGGCTGATGCCATGGCACTCTAGGCCGGGCAAAAGAGTGAGACTGTCTCAAAAAAAAACAAACTGGAATAAAAGAAATAAAAAAAAAACCCACTATATTTTCCAAAACAAAATTAGTGAGAACAGTGGCATTGTTTTATTTTTTTATTTATTTTTTCTATATCTCTTGAATGTCTGGCTTAATAGAGGACAACTGGATTCTCGTACAGTTGTCCCCCCTTATCCACACTTTGGCTTTCTATGGTTTCAGCTACCCAAGGTACAATACAGTAAGATTTTTTTTTATGATTCCCAACAATAAGATATTTTGAGAGAGAGAGAGACAGATAGACCAGATTCACATTACTTTTATCATAGGATACTGTTGTAATTGTCCTATTTTATTATTGTTGTTAATCTCTTACTGTGCCTAATTTATAAATTAAACTTTATCACAGGTATATATGTATAGGGAAAAAACATAATATGTATAGGGTTCGATACTATCTGGGGTTTCAGGCATCCACTGAGGGCCTTGCAATGCATCCTCTGCAATTAAGGAGGGACTACCATATTTGCTTCTGTATTCTATTTAATATGATATTATACATCAGGTGGCCTCTGGAAAACTCTACTGTACATTCATGAAAGAATGAGAGGGAAAAGGTAAATAACACCTTAGTGTTAAGAAAATTTTGACCTCATAGACCACATGAAAGGGCCTTGGGGAACCCAGCTGGGCCATATTTTGAGAACCACTGCCCTAGGACAGTGACTTGGGGGAACAGAGGATTTGATCAACATAGACAAGACCAGCCATTTTGTACCACCCCTTCACTTTTCCCTGTATCTGTCACCATTGCCTCCTCAAAAACCTAAAAACAACAGAAAAACCCCTTTACTCTGGAACCTAAATGAAATAGTTTCATTGTTGGATAGACACTAATCAAACACCCATATTATCATCATATTTCTACCTAACAACAATAAAAATAAAAGTAACAATTTCCACTTACTGAGTGGTCGATGATTCTAGGCACCGTGCTAAGTTTAAGCCCTTTACGCATTCATGTTTATATGTGCATATCACACATAATAACATACTATTATCACCAATTTGCAAACGTGAACTTGAGGGTAGGAAAGCTAAGTTAGTATCCACAATCATATATCTGGTTAAGTGACTCAACTAGAAACTAAAACCAAGTCTCAAATTCCAAAGGCAGTTCTTAGACATTTTGTGCTGACTCTGTGTTAGTCAGTTGTACTGACTTCATGTGCTGTGGAGAATTTTGTATGTTCAGATGTAGAGATGATTCATAAACATGAAAAAAATAGTTAAGACCCAACTGAAGTACTTATAAGCAGGGACCTCATTAATCCATTAGCACATGCAAAGATTTGGATGTATCATGTTGACTCCATGAAACATAACGCCATCAAATAAATGTTTAGTATGAAACAGGCCACAATTTCTTATGCATTTATTCATGCATTCATTCATTCATTCAATAAATATTTAATGAAATCCCATATCTTCCATAATCATCACTCATCTTACTAGTTTGATTATGCCTGACTGCACTCCTCCACTCACATTCTCATGATAAGGAAGTTTCCTAAACTCACTTGTCCAAGATAAAGCCACAAAAATAAAAAAGCAAGGTTAATCATTCAATTCTTTTTTAAGTGTCCAGGCATGATTTATAAATTAAAAGTTTTGTTTTAAAATATTACCAGGAAATACTGAGACAACCAGGATATCTACTAATAAGGGAAAAGTTAAATATGGTATGGTATATTTATCCTACAGAGTATTAATCTTCAATTAAAAAGAATATAGAAGTTATATTCTCTAACATAAAATTATGTCCCTGATAAATGTCAAGCATCATAAAAACAAGATGACAATTAAAAGGATGATTCCATCTATTATTTTTTAAATACATGTATATAAGATTTTTTCTTTTTTGAGATGGAGTCTCTGTCACCTAGGCTGGAATGCAGTAGCATGATCATAGTTCACTATAGTCTCCAACTCCAGGCCTCATCAAGCAATCCTCCTGCCTCAGTCCTCCTGCCTCAATCCTCCTGCCTCAGCCACCCAAATAACTGGGACTACAGGCTATTTTGTTATTTACTTATTTTACTTTTTTGGTAGAGATGGGATCTTATTGTATTGGCCAGGCTGGTCTGGAACTCCAGGCCTCAAGTGATCCTCCTGCCTCGGCATCCCAAAATGCTGGGATTACAGTCATGAGCCACCATGCCTGGCCTATAGTATATTTGAGTTGCCTGACAAATTGTGAAAAATGGTAATTTATAAAAAGTTGGAGTAAGCGTTTGAAAACAGTATGTGTATGGATGGGGTGGAAGACTTACACTTTTTCCTTTACATAATTCTGCATTGGAAATTTTTCTGACAAGCATGCAGTTCTCTGGTAATGTGAAATTCATTGATAAACCCCCCCAAAATTAAGTAGTAAAGTTCAGTGATGTGAAAGTCAAACTTATATCATGACCACTTCTGCTTTGCACAGCAGTAACTGAAAAACCACTTAATCAGTCTTTTTCCTAGAGGCTTAAGTCTTAACAGCATAATTACGTCTTAATTCATTTTTGAAAGGTACAAGGAAGCTCAGTTAGACTAAAATAAGTCATCAAATCTTGAATACCATATTAAAAAATCCCTAAGATAATTCCCATGTGATGCTTTGGTGAACCCAAAATAGAGACCATTGCATGATTCACACTCACAAAAGAAGCCTAGTCACACAAAGAAGAAAAAAAATAAAAAGTACAACAGAAAAAGGACAATAATTAAACTCTGCTCTTCTAGTAGATAAAGAATTACGTTTTTCAATGATCACAGCCATGCTTCAAAGCCGGAGATAAAAGCAGCCATGTGATTCAAGCAATTGATTCTTAATGACACGATTCAAAGGTAGAAGAAAAATTTCAAAAGTGGAAAGAATATGAAACAGCTTCTCTGTGAACTATATTTTAAATGCTGTCTTTCCATTACTTCTTTCTCCCAAGGTCCTTCTATAGTATATTTGAAAAACAGTAATCATTTTTTGACACAGCTCTCTCCCTCTTTTCAGAGCACAAATTTAAAATATCTCTATTTTACAGCCATCGAAGCATTTCTATTTTGTTCTTTCTTAAAAGAACTTTTAATAAGATACCTTTTGCTGATATGAATGTATTATATATGTAATGATATACAACACAGGTTTTAGATATCGATGACCTCAATTTATAGCAAAATTATATATTCCAGCACGGCTTGATTCCTACCTGGCTTAACTTTGTCGCATTTGTGATTATTTGGCCTTAAAAATGACTTCATAAGAATCTTTTCTCTTTATTAGTATTATTGGTACATATACTCTCTGAAACTATTGCTGATTAATATTTCCCAAAGAGTACATCTGGAGCTCTCCTTTCATTTTTCAGCTTTTTAATTAGGCAAAAAAAAAAAAAAAAGTTAATGAAGAATCTTTTCCTCTCTTCTTGCTTAATATTTTTGAGGAAATGAAAACAACCCAGCAAAACATCTGGAACATTTTCTCACTGGGAGTGTGTCAGGGGAGGAGATATCTGAAGTGGATTTTATTTCTTTTTCCAAAAGTCTGATGGGACCTGGTAACCAAACTAACGAGAATGATTACATTATCCTCTGTGCCCAATCACTAGGCAAGTTCAAAGGGCTGCTAACTCCAGTTGCATTCTCCTTGAGAGGACGGATAAATGGGTATCACTCTTTGTTGTCTTACTGAGACCAAACCCAATCATTTCAGAAAATGTTATTCAAAAGCAGAATGAACTTGCAGCTTCTTCAGAGGGCAAGCCCACCCTTGCCCATCCCTCATCCTTCCTCTCCATTAGCATGCACTGCTGGGGGTAAAAACTGCAAGAGGAAGTGTAGTTCTGTCCCCAAGGTCCCTTGAAGACTCTGGAGGATGATCAGGGTTAGATTCAAACAACAGCACACCCCAGACCCCAGCCCGCCCTGGCCATTTTTGCCCAAGGATCCTTTGTCAAACATTTAAAATCTTAATCAATCTTCACTCTGACCTCCCAGACCCTAAGGAAGATGGATGAGGAAGTAGGTGACCTTTCACCTGTTCTTCTATTTGTCCTGCCACAGTAGAACCATTGAAAAGACAATTGGGGAGGAACCTGCTGCCAGAGTTCTGAAGACTTGGCCAGTTCTCCTTTATATTCCTTCTTAAGCTCTCTTTACACCCTCTTTCTTGTTCTACCCACAAATTGCTTTTTTCTCATTCAAAAGAAAGTTCTCTTTCCTACAGAGGAGGGAAAAAATGACACTCTCCAAATATTATTTTCAATATTACGTGTGAAAATGCGTATTATTCTTAGTTAGGGCAAAGGATAGGGATACTTCCTATCTTTAGCCTTGACTTCAAAGATGGATTTCCTTTTTACTATTTCAACTCAACACTCCTAAAAGTCAACAGCTATGACCTTGGGAAGACAAAAAATGCTAGTGTTAAGGAGTTTTATTATCTACAAGATGATTTTTAACAATCTTATATCATCAAGTCCTCAGAGCAAGTCTGTAAACTAAGTATAATTGTTACCATTCCATTTTATAGATGAACAAAACAAAGCTCAGGGGGCTTAAGAAACGTGCCAAGGTCATACAGCTAAGGGACCAAACTGAGATGCATTTTCTTGTCTCCATATTCTTTCCCCTATACCTGGATGCCTCTCTGATACCAGTAACGATGTCAAAAATAGGATCTACCATTGTTATGACTCCTAAGACTTTTAGAGTCTTGAGTAGTCTTTAAAAAGTCTCCTTCAAGTTTGGAGTTTGAGAATCCCTTGTCATTCGTGTTTTTCCTTCTTCCCTACATTACCAGAAATCTCACTTGGTAATATTAAAAATAAATAAGCACACAAAGTGCAAGGTTTTGTGCAAGATGTGTCTTGAAAGAGTTAATCATTTTATTGGCAGCAAAAAATAAAAACAAAACAAAACAAAACAAAAAACCTGAGTAGCATGCTTGAAAACGCTGACAGTTCTCAAAAAAAGGCTCAACCTTCCCCTTTCATTAGCAGTTTGCTCAGAAACGAACCAGAAACATGCAGCTCTTCCTTCCCTTCCATGAACCACATGATTAACTGGATTTCCAAGATTATTTCCATAAAGTAAACCACTAAAATGTTCAATTGCCTTTACATTCACTTCTCCCACCATCTTTTTCTCTTTTCCTTCTAATTTGGGTTGTAAAAATGTCAAGGAGTTTCACAATTTAGCAATGTATGAGTTACTAGGCTCTGTGACAATTGAAAATCAATGACATTAGATACACGAAGATGTGCTAATGCTAAGAGTGAACATTTTAGCAGGAAATGGAAGCCAATGGTGTTTTATTAAAAAACATATATAAAGGATCTTGACATGTGAAGATGTGCAAGGCCTATCTTATAAAAATCAGAAAGGCAGAATAATTTACTCTAAAATGTGATGGCATGCCATTGTCCTGCTGATTTCGCTGTTCCTGCTATGATCATTGTAATTTAGTTGCCAATAACAACGTACTCACATATTTTCTAATATTAATACCAGAATATACTTCAGGGTTTCAATTTAGTAAAGCTTATCGAGTAGTTTAAGTCAAGAGCACACAAAAAAGCAAGACATTAATCTTTTTCTAAAACTTTAAATTCCAACTTGTACATTTTCAAGTTTACAATTTTCTTTTTTTTTTCTTTTTCTCTCTTTTTTTTTTTTTACTCTAGGTCAACAGAAAAGATAGCCAGTCTTTATTCTCTTTTATTTACAATGAAATTAAAGGACATTCATTGTTAACTACTCGCAGAAATAACTGTAGCAAATTGGGAATGACGCTTTAGGAAAGTATAAACTACAAAAGGAGAAACACATAACTCTATGACACCAAATTACTAAAAATGCAATTTTCTTTAGGTTATAACTGTTGGTTTCCAGTCAATCAAGTGGATTGCCCCATAGTTAATCCCACCCTGTCATTAAGATGGTTGAAATGCCAGACAAATAGTTTGGCAGTCAGTTGTTTCAGGCTCTTTAATCACCAAATCTGATGAACCATGTGGCAATGCAGTCTACAGCTCAACAATCACCCTGAGAAAAGATTCATCTTACTGTTCCGCAAATGAGATCGGAGTTACACTGTAACTGTTTAGTAGTAACCATAATAGTACTGGAGGCAGCAGATTATTGATAATCACTAAAAATAAATACCAATCAAGACAAAAACTTGGGATAACTGCTTTTTGTAAGCCTTAATCCACACATGACATGAATGATCCATATAAATATGGATTACTCATCCCTTACTCAGATACAAAGCTGCTATAAAGCAAAAGACTTTACAAACTCTCCAGTATTTTGACAGGAAGGAGAAATAAGGCAGGAATAAATTGCACACACTAAACTTTAGGTGAGAAAAAAAATCACCTTAGTAATATGATAAATGGTAATTAACATGCTAATAATATTTATCATGCTGATTTCTTCAGAAACTCGATAACCAAAATCAATACCAAATTGTGACCCAATTTGACCACAGATCAAATAAGACTCTTGCTAGCTCTATTATCACCTCCTAAGAGAAATAAAGGTCTTTTGTCAAGATTAATTTCACTTAGAGACCCTATCAGTGAGTACTCAGGGAACAGAAACTACTTGAAACATTGTCACTCCACTTTGTGGGCCACATCACCACTGGTGCACAAGTCAGGAAAAAAAAATGGACTTTCTTCACACAGCTCGATTTTAATCAGTGGGAGGGAACTGGAACAACGCAATCCTAATTTCACATTTACATCATTCATGCACACATACATAAGACAAGAGATATTTACCATCTTTGTCATTTTACCAAGTCTATAGACAGGAAAACTATGACTCGAGAATGTGTCCGCCCTCTTTAAGTAAGGATCAATCAAGGCCATTTCTTCAGCTTGTTCATTTACATTTCAGAGGGCGCATCAAGCCAGTTCAGTTCTAAGTGCCTGTTAGCAAATGTGTTTGGCTTTCTGCTGATTACAGCAGCATCATTTATTTTGTCAGTATTAGAAACGTCTTAGCCTTGCCACCTGGAGCTATAGCACTTACTCATTAGACCCCTCTGTCCCACCACATCCCACAGGGGCTGCTAATTACTGGCTTTACTCCATTTAGTCTCATCTCTGATTTAATTACGTGCACTAAGCCCTAATGAAAAAAGTACAATATGGCCCCTCTTACCTTGGCATTCTCCACTCCGCTCCTCATGCCCAGCATTGCATAGGCAGTTGCCAATGGGTACCAGCCATTCACCATCTGCCCCACAGTACATTTTTGGCACATCCTTCTCTTCTGAGTTGTTGACACAGGAGCCTCGAACTTCCACCAGGGAAGATGTATCGGCCCCTGTGATGGTGTCTGGAAATTGGGCCAGATTGCGAACTGTAAGTGGACACTTTTTATAGAACACGCGGACCGATACTAGGGCAATGCAGGCCCCCACGTCCTGAAAAGCCAGGTAAAACCCCTTTTTGCTCAACGGCCCTACATCCCGGATCTCGGTGTTCAACTTCATGATTCTGTCGCCAATGTCCACTTGGGTGAAGCTCTCATCAGCAGCGATGGTGTCGATTTTGGCAAACTGGCTCTCTCTGATGAAACGCTCTTTGTCGTTGTCTGATTCATAGTAGTACAGGTTAAATGTCTCCTTGCATGTCCCCATGACCCCTGGAAGACTATTGCAGTCCCTCAAGGTGAACTTAATCTCAATATACACCCTCTGAGCTCCTTCTCGAGTGATCCAATCAGTTCTTAGCCAGTTATTCTGGCTGGGTTCCATCACATTGCACACTTGGTAGGTTCGGATTGGTGTATTTTTTTCATCCATAATACTCACTTCCTCCCACTGCAAAGATCCAAAGGAAATGTATCAATTATAAAGTTTCATCATATGGTAATTTTACTCTCATAGGACACTGATTATATTTCTTTCAATAATGAAAAACTACTGAGCATCAATCATCACTAATAAAGCATATTATGGGAGATAAGACACTATTTGATTGAGGAAGTGTTTTTTTTCTTTTTTTAATTGCTTCAATCTTTTGCCTAAAATCCAGAGGCAATGGTGGATTTACTACTGCTTGTGAGTTCTCAGCAGTTCCTTGTGGTGGTCTAACAACCTCAGATTCACCTATTACAACAGCTACAATTTCAAGTGGCAACAGTTCAAATTTACTCATAAATGAAAAACTAGTATGTGTATTGTTTCAACTACTGAACACAGACCTGCAAATTAAGGGCAGGAAGAGTAGAGCTTGCCAAAGGAAGACAATTATCAGTTAATTAGTGGTGCTCCTGTCAGAACTTTGCTCTCTAATACCTTAAAAAAAAGGCGATGGATTTTTTTGGCACCATCGTTACTCTTTAAAGGGGAAAAGAAATTCCACCATTCTGGTTTTGGTAATCTTGGGATGATAGGGAGTAAATTTTATGGTTGTGTTTCTCAAATATGCTATCATTTGTAACAGTAGACAACTTTTCAAGAACATGTATTCAATGAAAAAGTTTGTACATATTCTTATTTTTAAAACATAGACACATAGCAAAACAAGAATGCATGTATGTGTTGCTTCTAACTATTCTGTGGATATGAAAAATAAAATAGTAATTGGTATTTAGGATTAAAGGCCCAGGAAAATTAAAGGATAATGGTAGTGTTTTCTTTGCATTCTACTTCCTAACACTAAGAGTCTTATGGTGGGACGGTCTGAATTTCACAGAATTCACTGTGACTAAAGTAATAGTTTCTCTCGTTATAACTTTTAAAAATAGTCCTAAAAGCAGCAGATGATTTTGGGGCTCCTATAGGCTAGTAGGCAGCCTCCAATTCTTCATTAACATCTACAGTAATGCATTGATATAGATCTGGTATAAATCAGTTTAAGTATCTAACACATGAATATAATTAGAAGAAAAAAAGATAGTTTTAAAAAATTTGTATTCTGTAATGGCTCCACTTATAGCTCCATTCAATCCAATGAAGTACATAGAATCATAATGTATCTTTTAACGGGTTTCCCATCTGTGCATTGGAAAACTATTAATGGATGGAAATGTTACTATGTGAAGGGCCATAATGCATAAAATTCTGCATCCCTTTCATCTGCTACCATTATAAAAGTTGGAACTAGGAAGGGTAAGTGCCCCGTGGTGATTAGAATTTCTTTTTATCCAGTAAGCAATAAATCACCAGTAATTTACTTATTTTAGGAAATTCATGTAAATCCAAAAATAGATCCTCACCTTCAAAAAAACCTACTCAGCATGCTTCTCCTCTCAGAACAAAGGGAATATGGAAAAACACATTTATCAATGTAAATGAAGGCACATAGGGATATCTCCACAGGATTCATACAGGATAATTCAGGTCTAATGTGAACATTTCAGCCTGAACTTAATTGTGTAAGCACATTGATCAATTCACTGGGACAATGACAAATCCTCCCTTAGTTTTATATTTTACAGTCAGTGTCAGCAGCTTTTGCTACAGTGTTGCCAACAGGAGCTATCACTTTCCCCTATTCTCATGTCCTGTTTAGTTGTTCATACAGTCAGCTGTCTGTGACTCTTTCATATTTACTTGGTAGTAATGTCAAATCAGGTTTCTTTTTCTTTTTAAAAATAGCAACAATAACAACTAATAAACGTCATTATCAGACAAACTACTATCCCGAGTTTTCAGCCAAAGAAGACGTGAAATGTTATAACTACAAGTAGAGACTTCAGAATAATCAAAAGACTCAGTATGCTTTTACCCTCAGCTAGAAAGAACTTTCTAAAGACAATCAATCCACCTCTTGGTAGTAAATATTCAGTTCGTTCCTTCACTCTAAGCTTGAAAAAGTCCTCTTCAATTATAAAATCTAGAAATCAAATTTTATAATTTGACACACAACTTCTCAATGGCTACTATGTATTTTGGAATGACTAATTTTTTATAGACAAATAAAATTTTATTGCTAACCTCTTAAGATAATATGTAAAATGTTATATGCCTAATATTTAAGGAAAAGAAAAAAACTGCCTACATCCAGCCCATAAAAAGTTCTGGGTTGTATACAATCAGCTATGCATAGTATTTTTTAACAGACTTCAAGACAACCAAAAGAAGTTTTATGTCTAGAAAAAGTGATCAGGTGCTCTTTCAGCATTTCTGGAGAGGGGGGAAAAATGTCTACAGCATATTAAATTGCAATATAGGCTTTCCAGAAACTAGACAGACCACCCTATACCCTAAAATGTGTCACTCCTTGCTTTCATATAGGTCACATGTATATTTAGTGAAACAAATCAGGTTCAAAATTGTACTAGACATATTCTCTCTCTAAACCCAAGAGCAGCCAGAACCTAAGAACCTAAGAAAAACCAGGCTCATTAAATTTATTAAGTACTGATACCCTCCATCCGGCGTTTTGCTAGCAGTTCTAATACATTTTCACCTCCCAAGCAATACCCCTGGTGTAGCCTGGGAAAGCCTTGCCTGCCTGAATCAGTGACCTTTCCAGGGTATAGGATTAACAATGAGTCTGACTCTCACCAAGATAAAGCTGTACCTTTCTTCACATTCAAAGGATGAGGGCAATTGCCTGCAATCAGTGGTGAATACAGCCTGTCTACACTGCCAGAGGCCTGCCAATCACTCTCCCCCTTTAAAAAAATGGTTTTCAGGGCAGACTATAATTTTTCAGCAGAGACCAAACCAATGGCAGTCAAGTTCAGGCAGAAAAACAGGAAGGCAGGGCAATCTTTGTTTTATTCCAGATGCATTACAAAACCTGCTTTGGAACAAGACAGCCTAAAATTCTCTATTTTCATGACTATTTTCTTGCCTAGTTTTATCTTTGAAACACATCCTCTATAACAGTTTCTATGAACCTTTATTTTTTTAATCCTTTATTATTTATCCAATGGATGGATACAGAGCACCATGCTGGGTGCCAGCATTATAATTTTTGCTTAGTAAGACTCCTAATCTTTTATCCCCATTGTTTTTAATCAACTGACTCAGTCATAAACTATGAAGCATGTGAAGGAAAGATGATTTGCTTAATTTTTAAAGAATTTGAGAGTTATTTCAATTTGGCAGAAATTAGTCACAGGTTATACTGATTTCTTGCCAAAATTGATTCTTTCTGACTTGTTGTTAAGGGCAGTAGGAGAATGTGGCCATTGACCTAGTAATATTCTCTGAATCTTCCCATGGGGGCAGTGGTGGTAAGTGCTACAAATCTGAGAAGAAATGAACAGTGATGTGCTCATACTTTATAATCCAGCCTCCTGGAGCCCCAAAGATCCAGGATTCCAAACACTTAAACTTTTCCCATTTAACACCAACAATGCACAAGCTTTGGGATTTTCTGCATACAGTACGCCCCTGACACAAGTTCATGTGGCTTTCTCTCAGTGCGCAGAAGAGAACAGCAGCTGATTTAAGGTTGTGACAGCAAGGTAAGGAGCCTCCCCGCTGCTCATTCAGTTACAATTAGAAATGTTTCCTCTCTGGTATCCTTATTTATTCAGTTTTCTCATCTGGAAGCAGAACAATTGCTCTAAAATTAACCCCATCAGGACTCCATGGCCATCACAGTAATAGGTATAAATTCTAATTTGGTCCGCCGATCGTATTTCCTGTGGGTATTTTAGTTTTAAATAGGCATCTAAGTCCATGCCTCCACCAATCTCCTAATTTTGAAACTCCTTTCTGCCCTTTTGGTTTCTAGTTCTTCCATGACAGAGCTATCCAAAGGGAGTATAGGATTTCTCCAACAAAGCGTAATTCACTTCATAGGCCACAGCGGAAATCTGACCCCCTCTCCACAATCAAGGAGAATCAAGCCATTAGGACTCTCAGAAAGTTGCTAATCATTCCTTTTTTTACCCTTTGGATCAGGGAGCAACTCAGAACTTACCCCTCCTTCCAGAGGGCTTGCTATCCATCCAAGTTCTCCCTGAACAGATCTGGAATCCAATAAAGTAACTGCAAAAAAACAAAGAAAATAGATTAATTTCCAATTGTAAAAAGCCAATAATACAAAAACCATTTGCCTGAGCGTTTCCATATGTGCCGAGGTCGCACATATCCAACTCTGATCAAAACCTAAACTTAGTCTCAGTTATGTAAATAATCATTACTCATTTGATCTTCTCTCCTCTTTAAATCTGAAGGTTCTTATTTATTTAACTTGCTTAGCATTTAAAATTCCATCCCAGGACTCAGTTGATTCATTTTCCAAAAAGGATGAATAGAGAATCTCAAGTACAATTCAAAAATAAATAAATATATCTATGTAGGGCAGTTACACTCCAGAGCAAAAGTTGCATTCATCTCTGTCTGGTATCTACTAGAATTATTTGTTTTTGCAAGTTTCAGATGACCACATAACTCATCATGGTGACAGAGCCACAAGTGAATTCTATCTCCTATCAGAGAGTATCTGAAGGGTCACAAAAAGGCTCTCTCTCCTAACATTTTTTTCCTTTCGACCACCAAATAAATAGTCCCTAGATATGGTATCCGCTGCTTTTTTAAATATCAACGTTTCAGAAAGGAATAATAATGCCAGAGGTGTAGAATTAGAATGCAAATGCGCTAAAGTATTCTCTCTTTCCCAGGACTTTTTGAGAACAATCGGGACTCGTCCTCCGCCCTGTGGAAATCACTGGTTTGAATTTTAGGCATGGAGTGCTGCCTAATGGATTTAGCGCGTTTGTGCTACACCTAAGACTGTGCGTCAAAGCTTAGGGGGAAGGGAAAGGGAGCCTACAGAGCTGCCATACCCAACTTAGCCTGGAACTGTGCTAGGTACGGACGACACTGAAAGGGACGCAACGCATTTGAAACCTCCCCACATTGCCTTTCCCACCGAGATCTGCAGGCCGGGGGGTCGAAAGGCCCACCTCAAAGGAACCACTGGGTTATTAATTTGATCAGGAAGGCTGTCTCTTCAGTGTGGGGGGAGGGGTGGGAATGGGAAGCCTCTATCCTTGCTCTTGCGCACCCCAACTCTCAATCTTACCCCCGGACCCTGAATTTTGCCCACCTCCCTTCTCATTTCACCCCCAAGTCAATAGAGCTAAAAATCAGTCCCTTTCCGCAGGTTTTCCCGAAGAGCCTGAATTCCTGGGGTCTGTTAATTATTTTAAAATGTAGAGCCTTCCCCGGGTCGCTCCCGCCTGGATCCCCCCCCGCCGCCCCCACCCATTCTCTCTTCGCGGTCCCTAGAGAAAAGCCGGCTACATCCATTTGGATTTATGTAAGGTGGATTAGGGACACAAAGGGAACAATAAGACCCAATTTACAAAAAAAGGGAGGGAGTAGAAAGGGAGGGTAAAAGGGAGAAAAGGAAACGTGATGGGAATAAAAAGCAACAAAATGAATTAATTTTTAAGGGGGAGGTGGGGTCTGGGAGGGGGATAGACACCCCCTTCTTTCAACATTTGCCTACAGCTCCATCGGCGCTTTTTGTCTGGGGCTCCCAAGTTTTGCTTCCAAAAGGAAAAGCAAAAAAGTGGTAAAAATAAAGAAAACAGTCTCTACGTCTGGGGCGAGAGAGGTCTCAGGGGACGTCCTAACAAGTGTGCGAAGCAGCCAGGAGAACGCAGGATCCACGATTACGCTGAAGGGAATGACCCTAGGGACGGAGGGCAGCGGGAGGCTGAGATGGCACCAGAAGCCACGTCGGAAGGAGAGGGGGAGATGGAGAGCGCGCGAGAGCGCAGCGCCCCTTTCCTCCTTCCTAAGCAGTGTCTGTGGGCAGGTGTATGAATCTCTCCGAGCCTCCGTCTGGAGAGTTCTGGGTACCGGCTGCCCAGCCAAGGCTAAGTTGGTTTTTGGCTCCCTCCTTCGGAATAGGGAAAATGATAGATTACACAAGGATGAATGGACGAATGCCTGGAGAGATGGAGCGATGGATGAATGGATAGATGGATGGATAGATGGATGGATGGATGGATGGACGGATAGATGGATGGATAAACGCATGGATAGATGGATAGATGGATGGATGTGGGGAGGCAGTAAGAATCCGAGACATGGATGCAAGGCTAGACGCACACAGGCCAGAACATGAACATAAGCTGGAACACACGCGCACACATTCAGGACACTCGCTCACGGACACAGTTATCCGCGTCCGCTTCCACGCAGACACTCGTGTACCTACATGCATGCATTTGCTCGCGCGCGCGCGCGTGCACACACACACAGATACACGTACACACACGCTCACACACACAGCTACCCTCTCTCTGGGCTCATCAAAAACTAAATGATCATCGCCCCCTCCACACATACACACACACAGACAGACACACAGGCACATACAATCCTCCTAGCACGTCTGAATAGACGCGCAGAAAACTGCGCACCCAGACGGGTCCGGTCAATCCTGAATGTTCCCTCCAAACTAGCCCAGTGTACAATTCTGGGGCGAAAAACGAAAACTCGACTACGTTCAACTTGCCGGCGGGTTCCCCAGGTCTGCAAGGTGATCTGAGGAGCTCGGGGCCCCATTAGCCCGCAATCACACCCCCGGGGCGCGGAGCTCGGCAAGGAGAAAAGCGTCTGACGCTGGGTGCTAGAAATCAGGTCACCGGCCCCCAGAGAGCGGAGCCACGACCGCTGCGCTGCAGAGGCCCCGCAGCCGGGTCCCGGGAAGCGCAGAGCTGGGGAAACTTTGCAGAAACCAGAGCTCGGGAGGCTTTCGCTAAAACACCGGAGCACCAAGCCCTCACTCCGCTCCAGGCTTGCGTTTCCCCTTCGCCCGGGCCTGATGGGGGGAAGGACATGGCCCATAGATTTTTTAATTTTTTCTTTTAAATCCTGGTGTTGGCTCCAGTGCATCCCCTTGGGGAGCCTCAAGCGGGCCTCGAAGGCGGATGCAGATAAACTTTGGCCTTTCGTTACAAACTTGGGTAGACCCGCTTGCTTAGGTCACCGCCTTGGGGCAAGCCGCCTGGTCGTTTCCCGCCTCCCCTTCGCGGATCCCCTCTCCCCTTTGCGACCCCCTTCTCTGGAGTCGGGACTCGCCGCTCGCGCCGGGCTCCCCCCGACACCAGCCGGCCTCGCGCTCCCGTGGACCATTCGCCCACGGATCGTCCCCTCTCTGACCTCGACCGCAAAAAGGCCACCCGACTCCTACCTTCATTTGCGGGGTACACCCTGGAACCGGTGACAGCTTCGCAAATCCCAAAAAGAAACGAAAAGAGGACGAAATAGAAAATCCCAGCCATGGTTCGCTGGTGCCAGCGCTGCTCCTGCCGCTTCTATCCCAGTGGAATAAATGCTTAAGTTAGGAGTGCAGCAGGCTGAAGACATTGCCAAGGGGGTGGGCCCGGCTGGTGACGTAGGCACGCCAGTCCGGGGCCCGCGACCAATGGCGGCGCAGACGGGGCGGCCGAGGCCCCGCCTCCACCGCGCAGAGCCCGCCCCCAGGTCCTGCCCGCTCCGGGCTCCGCAGGGCTCGAGGTCTCCCGAGGCTGGAAGGGGGCGAGCGCGGCCGGTCCCCCGCCCCCGCCCGCGGGAGGAGACCGGCGGGGTCCCCCACGTCACCTCAGGGGTCGAGCCCCTGGACGGCAAAGGGAGTTTCGAAAGGCTGTGAATTGACCGGGGGGAGCCGGAGAAAAGGTTGGCAACCTCCCCCCTACACACACCGGAGGGTCGAGATGGAGGAAAAGGCTCTTTTAGTGAAATAAAATAAGTGCAAAGTTGACCTGCCCCTCTGCTGTCGCTCCTCTCTGGGGGCCGACGTGTTTGCGTCCCGCGCGGCCGGGCCAGGGCTGCACGCGCACTGCCACCGCCGCCGGCTGCTGCCGTGCCCTGCCGTGTCTTTATGGCGCTCCTCTGTCCCGATCGGTCTTTGCGGGGAGTTTCGTGGCTCGATCTCTCTCGTTTCTTCCCTGGCTCCCCAGCCGCCTGGAGAGCGGGGACTTACTCGGTCCCCAACGTCCAGTGCGCAGGAGGGCTCAGGCCTTGTCTCCAGAGACTGAACAAATGACTTTCTAGCAACGAGGCAGTCCCCGCCGGCCCCGTCGCCTTGCGCGCCCTGCGCGGGCCCAGAGCGGGACTCCCGCCGCTCGCAAGACGTCCCGAGACAGCCTCAGCCGCAGGGAACCAACTGTGCGTTTTCCGGGGAACAGGCGGGGGGATCTCTGGAACCAGGCCTAGAATTCCGGGCCGCGGGAGGTAGGGGCGGAGGGCTTAAGTGAGAGTGCGGGGACCTGCAGCCTCGCAGACCACGCACACGGGGACTCGGACCTGCCCAGGGCGACTGCCGAGGCCGTGCGCTCCGACCGCTCCCCTCCGCCGGTCGGGACAGCCCTCGCGACCCCAGGAGGCGACGGTGAGCGGCAGGACCCGCAGAAACCCGCGCGCCTGCCCCGGCCCCGGCCCCGCGGGTGTCAATGACGACCTCTCGGGGCGCTGGCACCGTCTCGCCGCGGTCTGTTCCCCGATGCCCAGGCCACGGCGCGGCCACCTGAGCGCTGCCCAGCGACGGCAGCCCAGCCGGCGTCCCGGGGACCGGTCCCCAAAGCGACTCGGTGCTCTGATACTTAGTGACGAGGCCTCCCTGCCCCCTCCCAGGCCTCCCCTCCTCTGGCTCCCTCGAGGACAGGGCCGGGTTTTCCTCGCGAGCCTGGGTCCCAACGGCAGGGCGACCGCGGGGATGTGGAAGCGCCTGGCCCGCCAGGGCAGTGGCTCATCATGAACCAACCGCGCCACCTGCCGGTCAGACGCGGGAGTGCGCGGCCCCGAGGAAGGACGTACGGACAAAGACTGCAAGCGACAGCCCGGCAGAGGGGTGGTACGTGTCGGGGGCAATCTTTTTATCCACCCGCCCAGGTCCCGCGCACGAGGGCCTCTCCTGCGGGCTGGTGGCGGGCGGCAATTAGGAGGTCCCGGAAGTCTGTAGAGCCTCTCGCCTGCTGGATTGCGAAAGATGGACCCGGAAAGCGTTTCAAGGAGAAACTCCTTCCAGTCAACGTTCGAGGGAGGGCTGGCGCGGTAGCTGCAGGGGGTAGGACGGCGTGGAGGACAGAGGGGACCGCGATTCCCCGGCCGCGGTTTCAGGGCATTGGCCCCCGCAGCAGAGCGCGTTTCCCCCTTGGCCCGAGGGCCGCATTCAGTTTCTTGTGCAAACTCAGACCCGGGCTAATAACACGGGCAACTTTCACTTTCACAGAAGACGAACGCGCTGGGCGAGTAGCTGTGTGAGTCGGTGGCCCAGAGGGACAGCTTGTGCCGCTCTGGGCATTTCGGTTTCTAGGTGGAAGACCTACTGAAATGTCACCGTCCTAAGAATTGGATTTCAGTTATTGTAGCTACTGATTTTACACAAGTAAAAAGGGGGGACAATGTGCACTCAGGGGATATATATGTGTGTGTACGTGTGTGTATAAATTATTTAAAATAACTGCACTAAGTCCCTTTAAGAAATGCATTTCTAGGTTCTTTCATGTGTCTTTCTGAGTTTTACAGTAAAAGAAGATGAATATCGGTCCCTGTCATTTGGCACACAGATTCAAAAGAGAAAAGAGCAATCGAATTCTTTTTAAAACCATTTTAAACAATAGATGCTCGTTGCCGCTCTGCAGGAGCTTGAGTTTTGCTTGTATCTGTGGTTGAAATGGGAAACTGACTGCCAGAATTGTTAAAAACAATAAAATTTCTAAAGTATGTACCATTTTTTTCCCCTAGCATATGCACATTGAATATTAAACAAAGTCTTTCCAGACACAGTTGCCTGAGAACAAGGCATCATTTGCTAGAGTACATTCCCTGACTTTCCCTTTTTTCTTCCTATTTTTCATTTCGGGTCCCAAAGCAGCCCAATAAACAGCAGAACCAAGAAGCAGGAAATGCTAACTTGGAAAAACTGAACTATAGCTTCCTCTGTAAAGTTTTTCTGGGCTGTGGATCAGAAATGAGCTGCTGAAAATGCTTCCATCCATTGTGAGTGCCTGCAGGGAAACCGTTGTAACCTAACAGACAGGAGTCCTAAGAATTGGGCAAAAAATTCTAAAAAAGATGGTGTCCCTGGTCCACCATCAATGCAGAACGCCCCCCCCCACACACACACACATTGTCGGAAAATACCCTGGAATTTTCAAATGTCTGAGAATGTTTGCAATAAATCAGTGGAGTCAGAAGGGTACAACAAAATATCATACTTTCAAAAAGTACCTAAAATCACCTACTTTTAAAACAAAATAGCTCGACTCTTGAGTAAAACAAGTCCCTCGCTGCTATTAGAATTCAAGGTTACTTTGAATGCAGTAGGAGGCATGTCAAAATACATCTGCTTATAAGCTTAATGAAAATAGTAATTATAATAAATAATTTGAAAACATTGGTATACTTTTTTGTGTTCAGTGCCTACCACAAAGACTTGAGCTACAAAGTACATTATAAATCCTGAGTTGAATGAAGATTGAATTTCAAAGGTATTTCTAATCTGTAAAACACATTTTTAAATAGCACCAAGCATCCCAGGGTTTCCACCTCTACGTGGAGGGCCGGTTTCACCAAAGCAATGAGAAAGGGGCCTTTGACCTGTGCACAAATGAGCAATGATAAAGAGGGTGTATGGAAGACCAGAGAGAAGGTGAGAATGAGAAGATGAATCCATTCTCCTTTTTTCTAGACACTATGGCAGATTTTTTTAGCTAGTTTACCTGGACTACCTTGGACATCAGTCTTTTTATCAATAAAATAGAGCATGTTCATAATGCTCCAGTGACTCCCTGTCTTTTCCAGAACCAGGGTTTTCAACTCAGACAACCATGGTTTAATATTTTAGCTGGCCTTTTACTAGTTGTATGTTTTTGAGTAAGTTACTTAGACTCTCTCGGATATGGTTTTCTAACCTATAAATTAAAGCTGGTTAGCATTATATGATTCTTCTGAATATCGAATGAATTTTGTAGAGCTCACAATATAGTATCTGACATGTGGTAGACAGCTGTTATTCCCCTCAAATAATATGTAATTAATAACTATTAACATAATTAAAGGAGAAATCATTTATTCGGCTTGAATTATCCCTTACACAAGGAAACCAAGCACTGTGATTTACCTTTTGTGCTCTGTAAGAAGAGAAAGCTTTATTTTATCAACTCCTGGAGTAGCGAAGGGTCATAATTCTAAATTCTTCCTTTCTTTCATTGTTGATTTATGACAGCTTACATCCAACTCTTATATTCCTAGATGATTCAACTGGATTTGAACCTAGAGATTGTACTTGTCTTCAAATAAATAGTTTCAAAAATAAGTGAAACAAGAAGTAAGGAATCAAAAATCCCACAAGCAGGTGATAACAAATCACCAAAGCTCCACCTAATGAAATTTCCGCCTTTGTTAGAAAACACTCCTACCACAAGCTACTATCCTAATATGGTAGCCTGACACAACATTTGATAGGCTCCCTGAAGCCTCCAGGAAACCCAGTTGAAGGTTGCAGCCTTTGATGTCAAGGCTTTCATGCTGTTTCTTATGCAAATAAGAAGCGGGACTCTTATGAGCCCTTTACACCAGAGTGGGAGAAATGGCCACAGAGCTCAGATTTTGGTAGATCAGGAAGGTGAGAGAGTAAGACAAAGCCAGAGGCCTTCCAAGTGACAGAGGAGGAAAGGGGCAGACAGGAAGGTAGCAGTTCTTAAGGGGGCAAGACTTTTCTGAAACTTCATTTGGTGCTGTCTTTGAACTTAATTCAATTTTAACGAACATTTTTCAAATGCCTACTATGTACCAAACACCACTTGCTGAAGACATTACAAACCCTGACCATACATGATGCCCGATACATGGGGATGTGGGAGCCAGGCAGAAACTGTCAGGAACCTTTCCATGCCCTGGGGCCCAAGAGGGAAGGGAGAGAGAGCTCTGACACATGCCAAGATGTTCAGTGCAGTCCTGCAACATCTCTGTATCCCTGGAAGGAACATTTTGCAGAGATAGTGAGTCTTTCTGGAGGAGAAATTAGAGGAGATAATTTGAATCTGGTTTTGGCTGCACTGGGAAGATGAGTTAAACATCAGAACTATTTTATTTTTTAGGCATGAAAGCCAGGCCCCCAAAGAAGCGTAAAATGCTTTTTACTTTCAATACCAGAGCTATGAAATAAGGTTCATTCATTCTAACTCAAAATGCTAACATAAAGCTACAAGTCACAGCTATTATATATTTTAGCTATTAAATACTTTAATATTTAATACCTAGATAAATTTATAGTTATCAAAAGAGCTTTTGGAATTATAGTTGTTTTAGGATGAAAAAACTAATGATAATATATATGTGAATAACATAAATCTAGGACAATGTTTTTAGCCACTTTTTAAAGAGAAAAATAACTATCTGGTCAGAGCAGCACCAATTTATAGAGGCATTGCAACAGCCTTCTGAAAAACAGTGTGCAATTAGAATGAAATGTTGTAAGAAAATAATATGACCATGAACATAATTTTATGATTTACTGCACAATGGGAATTTAAGTTTGGAAACCTAACTTTTCCCTCCCCCGTCATAGTCTAAAGCATTTGCAGAGCACTTATGTTCCCAACATTTATTTTGTAATTTCAAAAGATCTCTGAATATTCTAAAGATGTCTAAAATGACAGAAAATGTATTTCTTTATGTACAACACAAATCCTTTAAATGCTTGTTTCAATAATGGAATTTTATAAGTGTGTTTATAGAGGAAATGTTCCTTTTGAAATTATATTTATATTTTATGTCTTTAACCTAACTATTTCTTCCAGTTAGTAAATAAAAAAAGCCTTTTCCCTACAAAAGATTATGACTTTTGACCATTTATTCAAATGGACTAAAGAGGAAACTCAGTCAAAACTCCAACGGACATAGGATAAGCTTTTCCCTAAATTATATAGTACTTGGCTTCACTGTAAATTAATGAAACCTTATTAAAATCAATTGAATATAAATAAACTCCCTAAATAAAGAAATACAAAAATGATATTCATAAATATGGTTTGGTTAAAATTGGCATTATTTGGGGACTTTCTAGGAATACTATGTTTAAGAACAATGAAGACTTTATGTAAAATAAGTGTTAACTCGGGAGTCTATAGACAAACATTGGTCATACAACTTTAAAATGTACTAAGCAGCCCTGTTAAACTTAGTGATATGTGGAATCACTTTCTCTTAGACCTTGACTATATCTGCACAAATAAACTGGCTTAATTCAGGCAAACAATGTGTTATTTGAAGTAGGAAGGTAAAAAGAAATTCAGTTAGTAACGGATCATTTGACTCAAACTGACATGTAAAGTATATCAATTCAACCATTTGTTTTTTCTTTGTATTCAACTCTGTATGTATATGCACTCTAGGGTTTTCTTTTGCTGGGTAATGAAGAAGTTAAAAATTAGGCTTACAATACAAAGAATGATATTTCTACGCTATTTGTCCTTTAAATTTATGGCTCTATATAAAACTAGCTTTTTAAGAAGAATACCTTTAACCATCTCTAGCTGTATTGGAGGCTGAGTTGTCCCAGTTTGGGATAAATCCTTCTCCTGTAAAATATTTGTACATTATTAATATTATAGGATTTATCTCCTGGAATGTAATGCTTCACTTTGACATTCGGGATTAACATGTGGGATAACATGTATGTAACCATGCTTTACGTCTGTATCACCTTCATTTCTTATTGCTCTGAATTTTAAAAAAATTGAACTAAAATGTGCACAGGTGATTATGGAGAGGGCCTCCAACATATATTAACTTTAAGAATAAGGTCCCATTGCTACAACTTCAACCTGCCTATTTATATTACATTAGACACCTATCAGAGGTAATTTAACATCGGCAGGAAATTAATCAAGTCTGTTCCATTAAATGGTCAGTTTACTACTGCTCAGTAAAGCTGGGTCCCATTTCCTCTGTGTGTCTCATTATTTTCTCATCTGAAACCTGTATAATTTTCACTCGGATTGTTTCAATTTAAAACACTTTGCTAAATGCCTAGTTGTGTCCATACTGTTTAGCTGGTCACCCCAGTTAAGTTACTCATTGAACTAAATTTGCAATGCAGAAATCACTGCAAAAGTAAAAATTACAGTGAACTGCAAAGGTGATGAGGATATTCAGGATGCTTTGGGTCTTCCCTCTTCTAGCTTTTTCTAGCAATACACTTCTTTTGCCACTTTGCAATATGTATTTATGTGTTATATAGATAGCCATCTATTTATAAACTTAGGTACGTGTTTTAAAAACCCGACTTAAATTCAGAAAAAGATTAGCTGGCTTTAAAGCTCTTATACTTAAATACTTCCCATAGTTAGCTCAAAGGGGAAAGGTCTGTGATTGAGAACCTTCCTCCTGCTGTATTCTGATTTAATCTGCTCCGTCCTCTGCTTTTTCCATGTCTACCTACACACAGCTGTCCATTTCCCTGCAACCTTTTTGCTGTCAGTCAAGTGACAGCCTTGGATGGAAGCTTTGTGTGCCACTGCCTCCTGAGGCCCCGCACTACATTTAGATAGAAAAAGGAGGGGGGAACACAACGGATTCTTCGAAAGCTGGGGGTGGGAGAATACTGGTAGGAGGGTTTTGGTGCACAGCTTTTTCAGAAACTGCTTTCTCAAATACAGGCAAAAATGCAAACACATATACCAAACCCCCACATCGGCATCCCAGCACCAATGTAATGTAAAAATCACCCTGTGAAGTCAAGCATTCCACGACTTGTTGAGGCAAAGAATAAAGCAAGGGGTTTGCAGCCCAAGAATAATCCTAGCTGCTCTCCTAGTGTGTGAGCCATCAGATGTATCTAGCTTTCCCTTTCTTGGATTGACTGACTCTTAGCTGATCTGTAAGTATTAACATCTCTTCCTAAAATTACTTGGAAGCATTTGTTTTTGCTAATTGGAGAGGAGCTGGAGGAATGTTCTGCTTATTACTTTGCACAGATTTCACCCTGTATAACGTAATGTCTTAATACTGAAGGGAGGTTGCTTCCTATAATATGCAGCCACACTATTAAGACATTTCTATTACATTACTTCCCTGAAAAGTCAGATAGGTCAGTAACACAGATTGGGTTTTGATCTCTAGAAAAAGAGCCTGAATTGAGACACAGGCCTTATTGTAATTATTTTGTTTTTATTTAGTGTTATCTGCATTCTGATTATAGAGTCTCTTAAATCTGACTCCATATTCCTCATCAGCTAAAGTTACAGGATCTTTAAACAAAATGTTCCAAGTTTACACTAAAACCTCCAGGAACCCTGATATTCTTTAAAAATAAACAATTTTCACCTTGTTGCTATAAATAAAATATATTTGTGTCTGTTTTAATTAAGGTACTTGTCACACAAAATATTTAATATGTTGTAAGGTAATAATGCATTAAAATTTATTTTTTACATTAGCAATATTCAAGTTTTACTTTTCTAGTAGTTTCTATTTCTATTTTTATTTTATTGGAGATAAGAAGGTATAAAAGTAAAAATTATGAATGATAAATTTGAATATTGTAGTTTATCTTCCTATATACATTATCTGTTTTGCTGTCTGTCTAGGGGCAGTGTCGCTGGTAACAATTGAGTTACTCATCTAGCCAGGCGAGAAGCAGCAGCAGCAGTTGTTCAGAAGCAAGAGTGTAGCCAATAAACCTGAGCAAATAACTTTACAACCCTGGAGCTTATTTGGGATGTTAACACAGATGCTTGGCAAATCCATGGGGAATGTTTGGCAAATGTTGGATTCACCAGTGCCTTCAACCTGTTAAGTGCAAAGCTAATAATTACTAAAAAAATAATTTTGTGATTCTTTTTTTCTGAACGCAGTTGATCTTCAAAAACAGTGTTTCTTTCTGATAGTTAGTATAAAAATAGAGAAAGTCTAAGAAATGTAAAGAAGTCTAGGAAATATGTCTATACACACACACACACAGGACTGCAGTGTTACAAAGGTAGTAAAGCTTTTAACTTTTAAAATTAAAGCCATATTATTGATTATTCTCATCTTACACAGATTCTTCTTCAAAGATAATTTACGTATTTATAATTCTGTAATATGTTTTGCTCTTCATAGTCTGATAAAATGCATGCATAATTTAAACTTAATATTACTTAGAGTTCAACTTTTTTGACAGTTGATTAATTTTCAAAATGATGAAATTGGTGAGAACAAATGAAATAGTACTCAGAATTAATATTTTAAAGCTCTGGAAACCCCCAATAAATTACACTTGGTTGTGGATAGATACAGGCTTTTAGTAAATTGTCTTCTTAGCAAGATAATATCAAGAATAATATTGGTCTTTAGAATTCAATTTGGGTTGGTTTGGTGTATTTCAATACAAAATGTACCTGGAGATTATCTGTACAAATATCACACACATATGCACACACAGGCACAAACTCACACAATCCCAGAAAGACTTTTCCTAAGTCACTGAGATTCATTATTTTCAAAGAATATGCCTTCTAAGTAATACTTCTTCTCTTCTAACTCAGAAGAAAAGCAATTTATAAGGAGGAGAGGGAAGTATATTGATTGTTAATGAAAAAAAAAAACTCCTTAAAAGTCAGCACCTATGTAAAATTAGCTCTTTAAAACTAAAAATAAGTTGTTGATTTTCTAAGTCCATATTACTGAATTTCTCTTTAATTCTTTCTTCACTATAGGAAACATACATTTTCCATGTATGTTCAGTGTATTTAATTAGGGAAATTATAACCATAAAAATAAATTTCAGAATGTACACTGTGTGTAGTATTTTCCTGTATATGTATTCATAAATGATTAGCATATAACTAAGCCATGAAATAAAATTGAACTAGCAGATGGCAAAAAATTTCCCCAAGCCTTGGAAGATTTACTTCTTTTCTGTGATCACATGGGATTTGAATGGACTCTCTTTACGGGGTCCATTCATTATAGCCATTTGGGGAGTAAATGTAAATTTTCACACAATTACTCACTTGCTGCCACAGCAGAATGCATGGCCTGTGTTATACCATATTGGACAAATGTGCCCACTTCTATAAACAGAATATCTCATGACATTTCCCATTGTCTCTGCAGCCAACTTTTGATTTCAGAAGCTTGAAGGTTGTCCCCCAAAGCCACAGAATGATCTAGCTGATTATTTGCCCCCAACAAAGAGAGGAAAGGAATAAAACCCAAAACAAACACAAATAGCTTAGCTCACAGTTAGCAACAGTGCTTAAAAGTTTGATGGTTTAGAAGATTCAAACTGGGGATTAAACGAGGTTTAGAGAATCCAGTGCTTTTAAATTTTTATGTTTGTTCTCATTTTTTCCAGGAATCAAAGGTAAATTAGAATTGGCTGAACTTAAAAAAAAAATATTGTTGGAATTAAGCATTTTGTAAAAATCTGTTTTTTCATGGATAGTATAATAGACTCATGTACAGATTTAATGTTGGCAGTTTTGACCATCGTGAGAGCAACCTTGATTGCCCATGACATGATTTGTAACTTTATTGAAATCTAAATTTGACTCAGGTGCCTTAAGACTAAAAACAGGGAAGGGAGACATTTGAAGGACCCTGGCTGACCACTCAAATTCAACTCATCTCAGCTCTCATGTTCTCTGCTCATCTCATACACAGTAATTCTCTTTACATGTTTTGTATTCTAGGATGGAAATGTATGCCTAAGTGAGAGCTTCAGTTTCTTCGTCTGTAAAATGGGCTAATAGTAGCGCCTAACTCAGGATTGTTACAGAAGTTAAGTGACATACTCTATATACAGCAATAAACAGAGTGCCTGGCACAAAATAATTGTTTGCAGTAAATATTACTGCACCTTAATTTGTTGTTCAATGAGTAAGTGCATAGATACTTGCAGTAAACCATTTTTTAAAATTAGACTAATCAACACTCATGTGCACACATGGTAGTAGAATTCAACGGAATTCAAGCAGGGTATGGGGGAGGAGGGGATGGATAAATTCACTCCTAACAGGTACAACGTACACTATCTGTGTGATGGACACACGGACACACTTATAACTTTGACTTAAACTGTACGAAAGCAAGTCATGTAACCAAAATATTTGTACCCCCATAATATTCTGAAATTTAAAAACTAAAATAAAATTAGACCATACATTTCTATTATTTAATAAAATTGAAAGATATTTTTAAAGAGCCTCACAAGTACTTTTCTACCAGAGTACTGTTTCCATTTGTCACTGTCTTTTTTTCTTTTATTGTAAATTGACAATTTAAAATTGTATATATTTATGTGGTACAATGCAATGTTATGATTTATGAATACAATGTAGAATCATTAAATCAAGCTAATTAACATATCTATTGCCTCAAATACTTATTTTTTGTGGTGAGAATATTTGAAATTTACTCTCTTAGCAATTTTGAAATGTACAACACACTATTATCAACTATATTAACCATGCTGTGCAATAGATCTAAAAAAAAAAACCCTTATTTCTCCTATCTAACTGAGATTTTGTACCATTTGTCCAACGTCTCCTTATTTCTTCCACCACCTCACCCTCACCCCCACCCCAGGCTCTGTAACCACCATTCTAGTCTATGCTTCTATGAGTTTGACTGATTTAGAGTCCACATATAATAAGTGAGAACATGTAGTATTTATTTTTCTGTACCTGGCTTACTTCACTTAGCATAATGTTCTCCAATTCCAACTATGTTGTCACAAATGATAGAATTTTCTTCTTTTATAAGGCTGCATTGTATTCCTTTGTGTATATACCACATTTTCTTTATCCATTCATCTGTTGATGGACACAGGTTGACTTCAAAACTTGTGTTAGTGAATAGTGCTGCAGTAAATATGAGAATGCATATATCTTTTTGACATACTGATTTCACATCTTTTGGGTAAATACCCAGAAAGAAGTGGGATTGCTGGATCATAAGGAACTTCTAATTTTAGTTTTTTGAGGAACCTTCATACAGTTTTCAATAGCAGCCTACTAATTTACATTCCCACCAACAATGCAAAAGGGTTTCCTTTTCTCCACATTGTCAGTAATCTTAAATTCAGAGATGGAATGAACTGTTAGTCCATAGGAAATCATCTTCCCATGTACTGTCTCTTGCAGAGATTAATCTGTTTTTATATTTAGGCATTTTGACTGGGCACAGTAGATCATGCCTCTTTAATCCCAGCACTTTGGGAGGCCAAGATGGGAAGATGGCTTGAGTCCAGCAATTTAAGACTAGCCTGGGCAACATAGTTAGACCCCAAAATTAAAAAAAAATTATCCAGCCTTGCTGGCATGTTCCTGTGGTCCCAGCTATCTGGGAGGCTGAGAGGCTGAAGCAGGATGATCACTTGAGCTCACGAGTTCAAGGCTGCAGTGTGCTATGATCATTCCACTGTACTCCACCCTGGGTGACAGAGTGAGACCCTATCTCTAAAAAAATAAAAAGATTTTTTTGTACATTAGGCCTCATCTTTTGCAGAATGTGTGTGTGTATGCACATGCTATCACAAAGTGTGAGCCACACCTTCTCATACCTGAAATTTACATGGAAACACAGATATCTGCCAAAATTCCTTTCTTCCAGACCCAGATAATGCAATCTTAATTAATGGAAAGTGTATTCTCTTTATAATATAACAAAGCAGAGCATAGAAATTAAACAATTTAGTTCAAGGTACTACAAAAACATGTTAAGCTATGAAACGAACATCATATTTTAAAGCAAGAGCCCTGGATTCTGTATTGTTTGATGTTGGACAAGTAGTTGTATCTCTTTAAGCCTTAGCTTCCATTCTAGATCATCTTGATGGTCCTTTTCAACTCAAAAAGAACATCATTCTAGTTATGGCAATTTCTCCATTTTTTTCCTTGGGAAAGAATAAAGATTCTTATTTAATCACTTCAAAGTAATTATCTACTACTCATAAACAAAGTAAAATCGAACAGGCCATAGGTAACTTGATGTTCTTGTATGTAAACCCCTTATATTCTATAAAAATTCAGTAAGGAGAGTAGTTGAATCCTATTTTGCATTTGATGTAATAAAGGTCTGTTTTCCAAAATTACTTGTTTAAAACTCAAACTGACTGAATAATGTGAAATGCTCAGTATATTTAACTTTTGTTATGATGTTAACCTTTACTGTGTTTATGAATGCAAGCTTATGGATTCATAACTCTCATAGTTAGAGGGTCTTCGTAAGTAAAACAGCCCACTTAGATGTGCATGTTTCAAATAGCAAGGTAATAAACAAACCAACAGATGGATGCATTTTTAATTAGTCAATCCATTGCTATCTTTTGGTTAAAAAATTCTCTTGCAGGCTGTAACAAAATCTTTCATTGGGTGGAAATATAAGTACAACCTCAGAATTACAGGTTTTCTAAAAGAATTATATATTTCAGTATCTTAATAACCTATTCAGATTTTGTATAGTGATAAATTAAACTAAATTATTGGTGGAAAAACAAATCAAGCAAAATAATTTGAGGTTATTGTAAACCTGAGAGATGAATAATATTGCCATCAGTATCTAGTTTCTTTTATGTATACCAATTTTAACTGAGTTAAGTAAGTCAGTATGATCCAATTCAAGCCTGTTTTTGCAATATTGTAAGGAAAGAATCTATAATATTGTGCTTCAATTTTTAATTTGCATTATACTGACGAATAACTTTGGGAAAAGATGCTCTTTGTTTTGGAAAGATTGCTGTAAAAATGAGAAGATAATAATTATCAAAAGAAGCCAGATGCAAAACTGTGAAAGGTTTTCAGAGATTATGTTGGGTGGTTCCCGATTTGAAATGACTATCTTTTTCTAAAAAGAAAAAAAAATAGTCTATCAGATTATCTCTTCATATGCATAGTGTAAAGGCAATGGAGAAATGAAGTAATTATTTCAATAATCCAGGCACTTAAAACTTTCCTCTGAAATATTCAAATGATTGATATGATAATTTTGACTGAATTAGTCAAATTACTCTTTCACAGTTTGCCTTCTCATTATGTGAGCAGATACAATCTAAGTGTGGATGTAACATTTATAAATGCAGAACACTAAACTCATAGCTTACAGTACCTTTCAAGATTCATCCAATTATATATAATCACTTACCTTTTGGCAACACAGGTAGTAACAATTTATCATCCTCTTCTTCAAAAGCATCTATTTAAAACTTTTCCTCTGAGACGTGGTAGCATTGCTGTTCCAAAGATTTTAATGTATGACCCTAGATCATTGTAACCATGCAACTACTGCCAACTACTGTGGCATGTGCATATATATGAAATATAGGTAACAAAACAAACATCGAGCAAATAATTAAATGAACTATGATTTTCATATTTTATTAGCCCATTTAACAAAATGCATTAATGTCAAAGTATTATATGCCTCTGCAGAAGGAACAACAAAAAAACCATCAGTCCTAAGTTGGAAATTCAATGGAATGTTTCTACAGTAAATGTAAATGCAATTTGTTTAAAATTTTCATTTTATACGACTACATTTTTATAAGTTAGAAACACAGAACAGAGAGGAATAAACAGTTATACAAAATCTCCACATGATCTATTAGTAAACTCAGGTGTAAAAACTAAAAGATTCCCCCTGGAATTCAGTTTCATTGTCTTGATGAAAATTGCATATATAAAACTAGGTGTACCTTTTGTCTTCAGAAAATGAACAAAGAATAGATTCATTGATCATGGCTGGGAAAAGATGCTTTAATATTAATATCAAAAGAGAGAAGGCAGAAGACCTATATAGTTTTATTTTCTTTCTTTTTCACTGAGATGAAGAAAATGACTTTCAAATTGGAAAGGGAAAGGAAGGAAAAAAGATTCAAAATTGAAGCAGTCAAGAATCAGGCCCTGTGTTAGAAGCCAGGCTATGGTAGTGACTAAGGCAAAAACAATTTCTCCAGGATGGGAGAAAAGAAAGAAATAGAGAGCAACTTTAAATAACTACAAATCTCCAAGCACAGTCCAACTTGTCTCCCAAGAAAATAAAATAACTTACAGGTGCTATTGAGGAATCATGGTTGATAGTCTCTGAGACATCCTGAGAATGAAAGAGATATGAAGAAATTGGGAAATGACAAATGGCATCTTGTTATTAGGAAAGTAAAAAGGCTGGACCACAGAAACTATAAACCAGTGAAATTAATGATCATCTCTGGCAAAATGTCCTAACAATTGTAACAGATTGTTAAACAGACAGCTTTGGGAACATGTAGAGAAGGAAGAGGTGATCATTAGGCATCAGAACTGTTTCACCAAATTCAAGTCATACCCTGGTACAAAGACAAATTCTGGCACATAGTAGGCACACTTGTTAACTGCTACTGTTTTCTGGTGAAATAATAAATCAGATAACACCGTATCGTATCTTGATTTTAGAAAGAGAGTTGACAAATTTCGTGTCTTAATGGACAAGATGGCTCTGTGTAGTTCAACACAGTTATCAGTGATTAAGATGACATCAAAAGCAAGCTTATCATGTCTTTGATGGGTACACAACTGAGAAGAATAGCTAATTCACTGAGCAAGAACTAGACTTAAAATTATCTTGGTGCACTAGAACAGTGGAATAAAGCCTAAAAGTGAATTTTTTTACTGAGATAAACATGAAGTCCTGGGTTTAGATGTTTAAAATTTCAATTATATAAGCTCATGATAAAGAAGTTATGACTTTATATCACTATGTAAAAAAAAAGATCTATTAAGTTTAGTGGATGCAAAACTCAACATCTGTCAACAATAGGATAGAGGAGAAGACAAATCAGATGCAGCTTTAGGTTATAACAAATAAACCACTCCAGTGTCCAGATGAAGAGATGGAATAGTCTTACTGTCCTCTGCACCGTGTGCAGCCCCACATCTGGAGTTGAGTGTCCACTTCTGGAGTCCACATTTTTACAGGGACATTGACAAATGACAAAAATCTGAGGGCGGGCAACAAGGATGGTTGAGCCTCGAGGCCATGTCTTATGAGAAATTGCGGAAGGGAGCGGGGAATGTTTAACAAAGAGAAGCTTAGCTTAGCAGACTGTGACGGCGGTCCTCAAGCAAGGACAGAGTTGTCATGTGGAAGACGAGCGCCCTCACTCTATTTTGTTCCGAGGGCAGAACTAAGAGCAGCAGATAGCTTTATAAGAAAGCAGATTTCTTGTCAATGTAAGGAAAATCCTTCTTAGCGTCTGAGTTTTTCTATATCTGCTCTTCTGTTAAGTAGTGGCCCCTAAGCAGGACTTGGTTAACAATCTTTCAGCACCGTTGTACAAGGGAATTCTTGTGTTGATGGGAAAATTGAATTCCTTAGCCCCTAAGAGTATTTGTGAAATGATGACTAAAATAAGCAAATTGCTAGGCAGTCTAGAAAGAATTAGATGTGGAAGTTCTGCGTAGGATGACAGCTATCGAAAATGTCTATAAGGATTAAGAAAGGCAGTACCGATCAGAGGAGAGATTCAGAAGAGGAATCCGTTATCTAGGACAGCGTTTGTAAAAATACACTGTGGAACATATATGTAAGCCACATATGTAATTTTAAATGTTCCAGTAGCCACACTTAAAAAGTGAAAAAAACTAGGTGAAATTAACTTTAATAATATATTTTATTTTACCTCAGATATCTGAAATATTACCCTTTTAATGTAGACTTAAAATTAATAAAATTATTAATGAGATATTTTACATTCTTTTTTTCATATTCAGTCCTTGAGGCCCTCTGTGTATATTACACTTACAGCACATCTTAGTTCAGATTAATCCCATTTTCAGTGCTCAATAACGACATGTGATAAATGGCTACCACATTGGACAGCACAGACGAGAAGCTCAAGTCCCCAAGCATGGCTAGTTAAAATAAAAGGGGTTATTAGCAAAATCAGGCTGAACTGTACAGGTTACCAAAAAATTCCAGAGACACAGCCAAAATAAAGAGGGTATCGCTGCGGAATGTTTTCGTATTGGCAGTCACAAGAGTGAGAAGTGCCAGGAATACAGGTGGAGTTTGACCAAACGGAGCAGAGAATCGAATTGAGGCTGAACTGCACCTGCCCCACTCCTGGTTGCTCTGGCAACCAGACTCCCTCCCCATGCTAATGACATTATAATGAGAACATCCACATGCAAATGAATTAAGCAGTAATTACAGGCAGATCCTCACTTGTTCTATTAACTCCACTGAAGAGGGTGGTGGTTGAGAGAGGAGTTGGGGAGAGGTTGGATACTGCACAGAGGAGATCATGAAAGGAAAGAACTTGAGTTCCAAAATAAAATGGCTATCCGGAGCCTATATACCAGGCAATAAAGTCACATAGTTACATATTCACATATTACATCTGTTTGGCTTTGCCTGCTATTACCATCACTCAGGGGGAGAGAGACCACCCAAGGGAAACAGGGAAAAGCACAGAGAGACAACAGCAACTCTGTAGGAAAAGCACAGGTTTGGGGAGAAATGCTGTCTACCTTCCCTCCTTCACCCCATCCCCATTTTAAAAAAATTACTTATGATTTGCTCTACCTCCAGCCCATTCATGGGGAGCTGCAGTGAACAACACTAAAACTCTGGAAAAAGATAAAAAGGAGACAGAAAGCTTGTCCATTATTCTTGTTCTGGTTTGCTCTCAATTGCTTTCTACAGTTTTCCCCAAGTTGTTCAGAGCCACGTTGTAATTAATAGTGAACAAGTTGAATATTGAACTTCAGAAACTTGATAATCCTGGCAACATTGATAATGGGAACAGTCAATAGTGTGTATACTGAGGTCTTCCATTTTATAGGATTTTGCACTTGGAAAGTTTTGCATCGTGTAGGAATGTTTAGGTTTCCAGAATCTTGCTGGGTCTCTCAGAAACATATATATATATGTTTTATTTTGGAATAACAGCCTAATTACCTAGTGCTTACTATATACCGGGGACTATTGTAAGTTGCACAGCAGCTCTATGAGGTAAGCATTATGGTTACCCATTTGACAGATGGGGAAATAAAGTAACTTGCCCAGGTTAGTAAGTGGCAGAGCTAAGAACTGAATCCTGTTAGTCTGGCTCCAGAATCCACAGATATGTATTATAAGACATCAAGGATAGAGCCTTCAAAAAGATAAACCAATCTTTATTAATGGTTGACTGACCATTTCCTATCTAGTACAACTACTAATAAGTATAGTAAAATTATTTAATATGACCATCACATTTAGAGCAAAAAAAGAAAAAAACAGGCTAATGAATAGGCTGATTTGGCTGGAATAGAAGGTTCATGTAGAGCATAAGAGGAAGGTGTTGGTAAGGACCCAACTGCCAAGGAATCCTAAAATAGATATCAGAAGGATGCCATGAAAGCTTTTGATGTGAAGAAAACAGTATTTGAGGAAATTTGATTTAGCAGTAGAGTATAATTATAGGAGGGAAAAGAGATGAGCTATTAAGATAAATTAAACTATAGCTTTCTACCCAAGTGCATGCATGTAATAATGGTAGTAGTAGGAATGAAAAAAATAATCAATGAACAGAAACTTTCAAGGCAAAAACTCAAGTGAAACTGGATATTGAATGGAGCAGGAGAAATAAGAAAAACAGAAAAGAACAATAAGTTAGGATTAAACCCAGGATTTTTTGCCAAAGTTATGAAATGACAAACAAAGGGAAGTTTCAATGGCAATTGGATTAGGGCAGAATTTCAGCCTAGACATTAATATGATAACATTTTGGGCCAGATGATTCTTTGTTGCTTCCCTGTGCTTTGCAGGGTGCTTAGCAACACCCGTGGCTTCTACCCACTCAATGCTGGTAGCACCACTTACCAGTGTGACAATGTCTCCAGACAGTGCAAAATGGCCCCTGTGGAGATGGGTGGGGGAGGCAAAGCAGCAAAACAGCCCTCGATTGAGAAACACTGGTTTAGAGAAATGACTATGAGTTTAGTAGACTTTGAGATAGTATTGGGACAGGCACGTGAACATATCCAGAAGGACTGGGAAGTGCATAATTGAAATTCCAGAGAGAGAGAGAGAGAGAGAGAGAGAGAGAGAGGTCAGAGCTGAACATGAAGATTTGAAGATTTTGTACTATCTTGTAAAGGAACAATAATGGATTAGGCATCTGAAGTTGGGGTTTGGAACAAAAAAAAGCATAGAACCTCTGGAATAAAGGAAACTCAAAAGAAGAAAAACCACCAAAGAAGGAGACAGAGACAGTGTCCTGAGGAGAAGAGAAGGAAGCCAGGTTTGGCAATGTGATCAGTCCCATGGGAGAGAGCTGTCTGCAGGAAGGGAAAACCTGCAGTTCCAGGAGCGACTGAACAACAAGTTTGATAGAAACTGTTGGTTAGGATGAGGAGTAAGTCTCAGAGATCCTGGAAAGAGAAATCACATTAAGCTCTCTTGGTGGTGGTGGTGGCAGGGAGGGCGTGATGGTGTTGAAACTAAATTTCAAAATGTTAAAGAACGAATGGATGGTGATGAAGAGAAGGCTGGCTGGATTATTCTTTGGGGAACCTTGGCACTGGCAATTAGAAAATGGCTAGGTAGATCACAAAGGGCAAATTTGCCTTTTTAAGATATAAAAAAAGAGCAAGTTTCGGGAAAGACAGGCAGGAATCATTGAGAGACAACTGAGAGGGCCAGGGTCTTGGAGAAAGTTCAAGGACCCTGATTTGATCCTTCAAATGAGAAGGCAGAACTTCTGAGATGAGCATCACTCTGAAAACACCTCCTCCTGGACTCTCTCAAGAGCAAGATATAGAACAGAAAACAAAGATGCAAATTTACTTCTTGGTGAAATTGGTTCACAATTTTTAAAACACATTATCTGTGAATGTGAGACTGTCTAGCATTGGTCTTTTGCCAATTGCCTGAGTCAGTTGTTTGGATGCTGAAGATGGAGTATAGCTGAAGGGGAATATCTCAGACAATTTATAAGAAAAGTGTATTTTAAGTCTATGGAATCATCCACTTTTTTTAGTTTGTTGGAAATATAATCTTGAGTCCCCCTTTTCAACAGCTAAAATCTTTCATTATGGAATTTATTTTCCATTTTTATCAACATTTCCATCTGTCTCTGCATTCAAAGCTCATTAGAATCAGAGGTGCTTACCAGATACAAAAATTCCAGATTATTGTTAATTTATTATAGCTTATTCTAAAATTACACACGTTCACTGAAACTTTTAAAACAGCATATATGTTGCTCTCAGTGATCAAGAAAACTTCCCCATTCATCACTGTAGTTGCTTACCATCAGCAAATTTAATGTAGGCATAAATAATACATCCTTTTTGGCAAACAAACTTTATATAAGATTCAGAAAATCTAAGTATCAAATACAACATGCTGAACTTGGTTTTATTTAATTGATTTTATGGGCCTTTATTTCCTGAGTCATGGAATAATACCTTGAGAATTTCAGAAATCTTAATTCTAAAGCTTTATTATGTTTTATGTAAACCTTCTTTCATATTCCCTTTTCAGTTGCTCTGTAGAAAAGTACTTATTGTAAATGATTCACTGAAAAAGATTATTCATGCAATGCATTCTATAATAAAATAATTTGTGTAAAGCATTTAATTTGAATGAAATATTTTATATTACTATTGACATTATAAGAGCACAATTGTACACATGCAGAGCCTTCTTGGTGTCCTTTTTCTTTTATCTTTTTGCAAAAGAACACATGCATCCCCTATATATTCAAACAGTCAGGCATAGTTTTTGAGTGTCAGGTATTGTGTTAAGTGCTAGGGATGCTATAAGGACCAAAGCAGCAAAATTTCTGTCCTCCTAAAGGCAAGAGAGGAACAAAAATGCAAATGATCAAATCACATAATGTAATAAATGAGAAAGGTTATTGCTGCTACAGAAATAGAATGTCAGAGAAGGCCATTTGGAAAAGGTGGTATTAATATATGCATATATGTTATATGTTCTCTGGTATGTCCTTTGTGTTTATATATGTAATCTATAAGTTATATTTCCATGTGTCTTTTTATGCTGAATTTTAAAACAAAACTTTACTCACCTAAGTTAAAATGTTTGTTTCCAATTGTCTAATTAAAAAGGAATAGATATTTAAAACACAATTTATTTTAACATAATCTTGGGCCTGCATTTAAATCTAGTTATTTAAATTATAGTTTAATTCTAACAGGTAGACTTTGTTTAATGGAAACATACATTGAATAAATCCTTACTGTCCTTAGGTTCACATTTTTTGTTTGACTTAGAGTTTAACAGCCAGGTTGGATACACTATTTTTACTGTGCCTTAAATAACATCAAATTTGTTCTAAATAATCATAATCATTAATAACATACAGTTGACTTTGTTTTTGTTATCTTCCACAACCCACATTGGGTCCACAATTATAAATTGGAACTAAATGTAAACTTTCCACTAAACAGAGTAAGAACTTGTTATTTCTGTTAGGACATCTCTACCATTTGTATACATGGTAAATATGACATATTTTTATTGTATCCATGCCCCAAAATAAATGTTGTTTCAGAATGCTATACAATATTAAAATTGTAGCAATGCATAGAACTCAAACAGCAGAATATATTTGGGAACAGATATGATGTATGTGCTTAAGATTCACAAAATGCTAGAAGAAACAGTAGGTAACATCTAGGAATAAGTAATTACTATGAACAAATACAGAGGATATTGGAATAGATAGAAAAACAGTACACTATACCTAGATATTAATAATATGGATTTTTCCCAGCTAAATTTGAAGTGCCTGCTTCAGGATATGGTTGGTATTTTTGTAGGGTTCTTTCTAACCACTTCAATTCATTCAGTCAGCAACAGTTCCAATTATTTTTTACTCAATGAAGTTATTGCCTTGGATAAGTGTCATTTTTTTGTAGATTTTATGGATTTCTAGGGGTTGGTAACCAATACACCTAGATACAGCTGCAAGTGGGCTATTTATTTATATTGTAGTTATAAACAAGTGTGGAACATGAAATGTTGGCACAATTTTTAGGATAATAACCTGGAGAGAAGTCATTTGGAACAAGCATGGGAATTTCAGGCTACTAATATTCTCAATTCAAGTGATAAAATCTAACTGCTTGGCTTCATATTTTCTAGTCTAACCCAAGCCAACAATTTCCAACGTTGGTTCTCTCACTCTGTAAGTCGTCTTCGGTTCGCTTATATGGCCTTTGGAAATATTTTAAAACCCAACAAACAAACAAAACTTGCTAAAATAAACCAATCAGTCATCAAGAAACTACTGGGTGTTTAATATTGTATTAAATTGATGTTAGGCTCTGTGATGACCAAACGGAAACTGCTACCCACGGCGCCTGCACTTGGAGATTGTAACTTTGTTGGGAAGATAAAATGAAAACAAATAGTATGCAGAGATTAAAGAAAGAGAACATAATTAAACTTTAATTATAACTTATTCTAATGTTAAATGCATTTGCATCGGTGCATGTGCATTCGTGTATACATGTCACGTGGTACTTTGAAATCAAACAGCCCTTGGGTATAAGTGGCACGTCGCTATTGCACAGTGATGTGAAAACTTAGCTTGTATTTTTCTCTTGCTCCTCTTAAGCCAATCTGTATTCTACTTTTTGAGTTACTGACTTAACAGAAAGGCCTGTTAGGGAAACTGAAAGGAAATGGCTGGCAGCCTTGGCCCACTCTCCGTGTCCCTGAGCAGCTGCCCGCATGAGAGCCTCCCAGCCGCCAGGTGCCCTCTCCCGGCTTGCATTGTCCCCACCCTCTCGGAACACTGTGGTTGCGCTAACCCGATTTATGAGATGCAGCAACATCTGGCAGCATTGGCATCCTCGTTGGACTGTGATTGTCACTCCGTGTCACCGGATGAATGTGCCCTGAGTGCCTGTTGGGCTGTGTGATAATAAAGCCCGCATTAGCACATGGCGGGGGCGGGGGCAGGCGGAGGCATTCCTGGGCCTCCCCATGCCGGGCGGCCGCGCGCCCAACAAAGGGGAGGTGGCGGGATGCACAGAAGTGCTGACGAGGAAGGCCTGACACGCTGCAGGCAGTACGTGACATCTCGTGGCTTCTGGCTGTTGTTGAGTGTGATGAATGTCACCAGCATGATGGATGACTTTCAGATCTCTCCCATTATATCATATCTGTAAGAAATTCCCTCTTCCTCAAATGTCTTTTTGTTCCTCCACCCCTGAGCTGCAGATGGCATCTGCCCACGCATTCCCATTGTGTGAAGCCTACAGAGAACGTCGCCATTCTTCAGGGATCCGGCTCATGGTTGAATTGCTAGCATTCAATTAAGACTTGAAATTATGGCTTTGGGCAGTTTAACCTCTTCTAACACAGAGTAATGGTAGTTACTCTGGCCATTTAGGAATTTCCTGAGGTGCCACAAATTTATTTCATTAAGATCTGAAAGGATAGAATCAGTAGCTTAAATAAAGGCAATTGCTATTTTTTTCTACCTGCTTTGGAATTAAATTATTTTTTATCAAGAAAAAAATATTATTTTTGTGAGTAAAGCCATTTGTATTCACACATAAATTCCTAACAAAATGTGAACTGATCTCTCAATTGCAAAATATAGTCTGACAATATAATAATTCATATTAGGTACAGAGGTTAAACATACATAAATTGGTAGTAGGCCAAAGTTATAGCTTCTCCTTTTTTTCCCCTCTTCAGCTCAATGATACAGATTTTACATGTCTGATTTATGAAGTAAATGTTTTTACTTAGGAAAAGCTACAATGATGACTAATGTGGAAAAGAGCAGATTGGTTATTCACAGCCTTTCCTCTTCCTTTCTTGTGATTGTCCCAGGCATTATGCTAAAAGTGAACATGAGCTGTAGTTGTAGGTAAGCCAGTGAATGGGCACAGGGATTTTCTTCTAAATTACAGAAAAAAGTAATATGCCCTTCGGGTACTGCCGGGTTCAACACGTGTTCCATGCTATGTGCAGCATGTAGGTGGTTTACACTCCTCAAGGTAATGGAAGTCCCCAAGGTAATCTTTAAACATTTGTGGGTTGAAGCGGCACTAGTTATAGAGGGTAAAAGCCACACAAATCCCTGGAAATCCCTGATTAATTTTAAATAATCAATCTCAGATGCCAGGTTACAGGTAAATTGGGCTTAGAAGGTAGGATCAAGGTACATACCTTAATGGTTGTCAATGGAATGTTAAAATTCCCAGGAAGGACTCCTTATGAGCACAGATAAAGAATTAAAAGACTCTTGGAAAAGTCCATATCAGAAGGACTTTTAACAGGAGAGATAAGAAAGCAACCAAAAAAGGAAGTTAATAAAAAAAAACCAGACAGGAATTTGGACAAGTACCTGAGTCAGGAGACAAAAGGAGTCATGGACCTAATAAACACAGGCCTCTGGGCCATAGATTGAGAAGGGCTAATGGCTTTTGAAGGTTGACTTAGGAAAGTGACAACTCTTATTAACACTGAGTATGACAAGGGAAAACAATAATATCTAACATTACTAACAGCTTACTACATGCCCGACACTTTTCTAAATTCTCTGGATATATCAAACAACCTTTTGAAGGATAGATACCCAATCAATTAATAGTTTAAAATGGTGTCACTTCCAGTCTCCTACATGTATGCATTCTCCCAAGGCATTGTTTCCTGAACTGCCAAAGCACATGAATCCCTGAGTGCTATTTAAAAATGCAGATTCCTAGGACTCCCCCCCCACCCCCCACATAGGTCTTGGGTGGTAGAGCCTTTTCTTTCAGTGAACAATTGTGATAATTTTTATTTTCAGAACTTTTAGGAAAATGCTGATTTCAGAAAAAATAACAGGCTTTCCAGATTTTGGGCCTTACAGATCATACTTCCACATTCAGAAGTAAGCAGAGCAAAAGTTATAGTATATATGTATACATAATATAATATATATGTTAGGCAGTGTACACTCTATACCTATGTTTGAATGATTGCATGAAAACCTTGGATTAGAGAATATTATTAAAGAAATGTAGCTTAAAGTTACAGGGTAGCTTGACAATAGATAAAAGGAATTTTCAAGTAAAAGTCATGCCTAATCTGTCTTAGAATTCTCAGAAATAAATGACTTGCAGTTAGTACATTGCATATTACTAGATAATTCATGACTTACTGCACAGTGGATTTTGTAGAACTTTGTGGACCACGGCTGGTCTCTGTGGCCATGATAGTGCCTAGTGTGTTTCCTTCACTGAACAATGGAAGATCTGAAAGAAGATCTTCTAATGTGATGCCACACAGGCAAACTCAACAGCCTCCTTCCCTAACAATTCCAAATCATGTAGCAGTCTGACTTGAACTAGTAAAGCTCTATGAGTCAAAATGACTACAAAAAAGGATTGTTTTGAAATTCCTACTATAGCAAGTCACTTATTCAAAAAAGATATTTGCACTTTATGAGAAAATCACCAGTCCACCTTTCTGTTACAAAATAAAATGGGGTACAAAGGTGGTTAAAAATTACTTCTTTTTTGTAAAAGCCATATTTGTGAAAATCAAATAATTTCCAAAGAAAAAATGCTATCTGTAGTATGTCTGGCTTCCAAACAGTCACCACACAGAGAAAAACATGAGTGTGGGCTGCAGGGCTCCCAAGCCATTTCTGCACACCAGATCCCTATTCACAATAGCAATGCAAAAGTGAAACAGTGTAGAGAATTACTTTATCCCAACAAAAGGGCTTAAACCCAGTCATTAAATTATGAGTCCAAAATTCAAGCTGAATATTTATAAAACTTTGAATTTTTCAATTCATGAATTACAGACACCATAAGCATCATTACTGTAAATGGATTATGAATACATTGTTATTACCTAAGCAAAGCTGTGAGTTGATTATTCTTAAAGAGAATCTCAACTTTATCTCCTGGTAAAACTTCTCCCATGAAATTAAAGAATAAGTGGAAAAAAAAATGGAAGGGACTCTCTGTTGTGGGTGTTTTCAAGTTTCGCACTATTGACATTTTGGGTGGAGTAATCATTTCTTGGGGGTAGAGAGATCTGTCCTGTGCATTGCAAGGTGTTGAGAAGCAGCATCGCTGCTCTCTACCTGCTACATGACAGCAGCACTACCCACCCAGGTGTGACAATCAAAGATGTCTCCAGCAGACAGAAATGGACGGAGGCAAACGAATAAATAATCAAGTGTCTCCAGACATTGTCACCTGCCACCTGGTGAGGGCGGGAGCATCACCTCTGGCTGGGAAATACTCTCTTGTGTGAACATCACCCACAGGAATGTGATCCCATTTTATCAGACCCATTTTACTGGCTTGTCAAGAAAGTGGTCCTAAATGTGCTTGTGATCGATGTTAATATAACATTGTTCTTTTTGGCTATGGGACGTGTTCATTTCTTTTTCTTATCCTGACATTTCTAAAGCCCTGGAAAATAGAAAGCAGCCTACTCATAGTAATGTTAACATGAATAGATGAATGGGGGAAAAGACCACTTCATTAGAAACTGCAGAAGCTGAAGGAGGTGGACACACTTCCTCAATAATCTATGCTTATTCTTCCCACAAACAGTACAAAAATATTGCTACTGGGAGGTGACTTCCCTCCTCTGGACAAATTGGTTTGTCTCACAATAATGAGGCACAAGTGACTCTGTCTCTCAGGGTTTATTTATAACATCCTGTGTTTATTTATAACATCTCGCATTCCCCTCTCTCCTAATATTGTCCTTTGCATATTCCACTAGATATCACAGTGGTTTTCCTCTGTTTTCACACTGCAATGGAAATTGCTGCGGTAAGGAATCCCACGTCCTTGAATAGTGCTTTGTTTCATGCAGGTGAAGGCTGAATTTTGCTTTCAGGTTAAGTGAGCCCAGAAAATTAGCTTATTAAACAGGTAAAGAACTTGAGTCAAAATAAATGTCAGATAATATGCAGGATCTAGAAATATACGAAAATATTGTTTTCCATAGTAATATTACAATATAAGAAGTAGTCTCAAAACAAATCCAGGTACATTTGTTGGAGATATTAGCATCATAGAAATAGATTGCCCCAAATTTGTATTATTTTTTCAAAAAAAGCATTTGGAATTACAATATCTATATTCTACTGGTGAAAAAAGTGTGCGTATGTTAATGTAGATATTTAAGTCTAAATATCATTAGGAAATGTATTGCTTAGATTTTGCAAATGATTTTTGCTTTAAAGAATGAAGTTCAGAAAATTTATTTCAGTGTTAACATCTGATCAGATTTTACCTTGAATCATAAATTTGTCTTCCCCTAGAAGGCTACATGGAATCATTGATTATTAATTTACAATTTCTCCTCTTTCTGCAGGTAAGAGCTTGCATTTCTTGGTCTCACATGTTGTTTCTCTCTCTCTCTCTCTCTCTGTTTCCTGCTTCCTTTCCCTCTTCCTCTCTCTCCTGTATCCTGCTACTATTGAGCAATAGGAGAGAGTTAGGTCCATTGACTTGAAGGAGATGAAAGTTCTATAAGGTCAGAGACAGAGGCACATTTTAAAAGACTGAATTACTTAAAATTAAGTACATGCGGTGAGGCACTATAAAACAGCAGTGTCTAAGAATCTCAAGAACTTTCTTTTCAAGAAATCAGCAATCGTTATTTAGTGTAGAAGATTACTTAATATTCACTTCAATCAATGTCCCATCTTTAACGATTGCTTCTTGGAGTGGCATCCACCCAGAGCGCCAGTGATAAATATTTAATAAAGGGAACTCCCTCTACCATTTTTTTCTTTTCCCCATATGCATTCAATTAATTACTTCATTTTAACAAGCAAAACTGCTCTCTCAAATGCCACCTCAATATTTCACATTCTTAAAAACTCCGTACCAGGTTGATTTACAGGGAAACATTTTGAAAGATTAAAGTTTTAGGGGTGGATTTTGGCAGGGAAACACATAAAAGATACTTAGCCCACAAAATGGAAACGTTCTGATGTGCTTCTCTCCCTCAGATTTGGCAAGCATTACCCCATATTTGGTCATTTCAATGGAACGGCAAAGAAACTTCGCTTACTGCAAAGGCGAAAATAAAGACATTTTACTTGCTCTGTGGAGGGCTTGATTTCCCAGAGACTTTTTTTCTCCTTTTCTTCTTTTTCTTTTTTGGGTATAATTCTCTGTTCACTGAAGACATTCTGTTCTGGTGAGCTCTGCACTTCTTATTCATGGCAATTACGTTCACATCTTTGATCTTGGATGAGATCTCTTGTGCATATTTTGTTCTATTTATGTCTTTGATCTGGTTTCTTGTGATTTTTTAAGGTTGTGTTTTTATTCGAAAGACGTTCAGCCTACAATATTTAAAAAGGAAAAAAGGTGACATTTAGTTTATCCATATGACATTGTCTTTTTAAGCATATGGATAAATTAGACTGTCTTTATACTTCTCAGCTCCTTCTTCCAATATACTGATAATTTGTGTTTTTTAGCTGTCATAACAGTGGAAAGCTCAACAATCAGATAGATTACAACATGGTCGATCAAATTCAGCTTGACAGTTTTGCAATCTCGTTATTCCATTTATTTTAAAAGAATAAAATTGGTCTTCCAATTATCTGGATGTGATATAGCTATAGAATAGTAAGGGAATAAATCCATAGAGTTCCTGCTTATGGATGGCTTAACTAGTCTTATTTATTTGTTATTACCATTCTTATTTAATTTAATATAAATTTATTTTCTTGTCTATGTATAATGTATCCTTTATACTCAGGTTTCAAGAACTCACCTAGGTAGCTTAAAGATGATATGTATTACTAAGGGGAGATTAAATAATAAGATAACAGCTAGCGGTCGCTGTAGTAATGGCAAAGTGCAATGAATAAGGGGGCTGCATGGGACCTAGGAATGTACATGACAAAAATTGGTCACCATGGCAACATTTGAGCAGTGGGAGACAGGGAGCTGAACTGAGCAACACAGAGCTGCAGTGGCCTGATTGAAAAGAACTGCCTATAATTTAGCTTGACTGACTTCTTATGTAATATGTTTTCAGTACTATGCAAATGACTATAGAAATGTGAGAATCCAAAACAGTCTATAAATCCAGACTGCAATAACAAAACATACACCTTTCTTTGAGGGTAAGATTAGGGCTTCCAATTTGTAGCAAGCCAGAAGGTTCTTTGTTCCTAAAGATCTTAGACTGTAAGCGTTATCACAGGTATTTCTGTATAAAGCCATGTCTCTAAACAAGATTTCCATAGTTTAGATGCCTATTTATGCAAATACTAAACATCACCTCATAAAAGGAAGTAAAACCAGATTTAGGAGACAGAGAAAGGTGGTGTAACTATAAGAAATTGTTAAGTTGAACGGTTGGTGAGCCCCATCGTAGAAAATATAATCCAATACACTTTTTCTTTTAATTCTTTTCTAGCTGGTTGTTTGCTCCTCGAATTATCTGGATAATTGTCCTTGTTTTCTTTTTTTAATTTGTTTGTGTTCCATAGAATCAGGGACAGAAGGGAATTCAAACAACTCTATGGTCTGGTAGGCAAAAGCCAAATGGCATTTTGTTTGTTTTATATTTGTATAGGAGGATGAAGGCCTCTAAAGGGAACTCAGACCGTGTGAATGAATAAAGACAATCAGAATATAACTTATTCCAAGTGTTCTAAGAACAATGATATCTCAATTAATAAATCTCAATATTAAATCTCTTTCTAAGATTCAGCACTGTTGATCATACAAGCACTTGATATATTGTGCAAAGTAGAATTATAATGAATCATGTAGCTTAATGGCAATTATCTGTGTTAAGCAGTGCATATAATGGTAATAATAAAATTGATAGTAACCACAGAAATGATTATATATATAAAAAATGAGTACTATGTATATTCCAGGTACTCTGTAGCCTCATTTTTTCTTCACAACATCACTACAAGAGAGAAATAATCATTCTCCCTATTTGGCAGATAAGGCCTAGAGAAGTAGAGTAATTTACCGGAAGTTACAGATAAATAAATTGCAGAACCCACATTAGAATCTAGAGTCATTTAGCTGCAAAGTCTTGCTTTTCTAAGCATGAGTTTCTTCCTACTCTGTATTCAGATTACTTCTTAGTAAGACCTTTCTTCTCCATGCCTGTTACCAAAATATTTCTTTGCCCAGATCATCTCTTGTCGATCAACTGCAGCCCTGACCTTGCAGTGCAGACACTGGAAACTTAATTAATCGAAAACTCACTAACTTGTCTCTTACAAATTTGCTCATTGTAAAGTTTCCCTCCCTTATGATAATGTGTTACTTAGCTTCTCCTTCTATTTTATTTCACTGAATTAGCTTAGGAAGAAGAATTTGTCTTTGTTTAAATCTTCAATGTCCTCATTCAACTAGCATGCGTGCGAGTTAATATCATGAAAGGTTCAGCCAGCAGCAGGGAAGAACTGGCCAGGATTTACCAGAACCCAGAATTTGCTTAGGCTACAAGAGCTACCTGGTGCAATGAGTCAGGAACTTACTCTTTTCTATCTGGCTTCAGTTGCTCAATGTTAGTTTGTGGTATTATTATTCATCTATGTTGTTCTGTGCAGCATTGTTGTTTCTGTGTGGTATTTCATTGTATGAACATTCCACAATCTATTCATCTACTCTATTATTGATGGACATTTGTATGTTTCCAGTTTGGGGTTAGTATAATTAATGCTGTTATAAACATTCTACCCTTCCAGGTAACAGTCTTTAACAGGGATAGCATTTCAAAAGGTATTTTCTCTAATGGCTTAAGGACTTGCATAAGACTTTCACCAGGAAACAAAGTCAGCTCTATTTAGATTATAATTAGTGTCATATCATTTATAAGCCAATGACAATGTTTAGGGGCATTGTATTCATTTGCTAGAGCTTCTGTGACAAATATCACAGGTAAGTGGCATAAACGACAGACATTTATGTTCTCACAATTTCAGAGGTGTCAGCAGGGTTGCTTTCTTTTGAGGTCTTTCTCCCAGGCTTATGAATGGCTGTCTTCTCCCTGGGTCTTCACATGGTCTTCCTTCCATGTGCCTCCGAATCCTAATCTCCTTTACTTATAAGGACATCAGACATACTGAATTTGGGCTCACCCTCGTGCCCTCGTTTTGACTTAAGTACAGTCACATTTTGAGAAACTGTGGATTGTGACTTCAACATATAAACTTGGGGGATGGGAGGAGGATATAAGTCACGCAGTAAGAGATGTAGAATGCAGATTAGTTGATGGTAGTGGTGCAAGTATCCACACAAATGAGCCTTAACCAAAGCGGGAAAGAAAAAGTTTCGTGAGAAACTTCAGGCTAGCAGTTTTCAACTGGGTTGTTTATTCTTGACAACTTTGGGAGTTTCCAACAGTTGTGAAGTTTCTCCCTTCCCTGTGAACTTGAAGGGTTAGTGTTTGTTGAGATTATTCTCCTTTCCCCTGTTCCCACTTACTCACTGAGGCCATTTTTGTGTATGGTACCAAAGATTCCAATTCCCGGTGCCAGCGTCCATACCCGGAAAGTGGAGGCTGTTAGGTCTGCAGGAGGCAACTGAGTTTTCTTCTGCCTCCTCTGTGCTGTTTGCAGGCTTGAAGCCACTGGTGGGGTTTCCTGTGACCAGACGAAGATGATCCAGAGCTTGGGAAAAGGGATTCTTATGCTGTCAGTGTAGAAATCAGAGTGGGAACTCTCGAGTGATGAGTGTGCTGTGAGGGCACACCGGGGCACAGGGGCAGCACGGGAACAGTGGAAACAGGACAGCCTGCGTCCCCTCCCTTGCCTCACCTTTCCTGCCATCCCTGACAAGTTAAGGAGGGTATTGGGGGCAGTGGAGGAGACATAGGACTGGGAAAGAATGACAAGGAAAGAGAATTGTGGGGTCTGCAATAGCTAGAGGAAATGGAATTGATGCAGAAGCAGGGAAAACTACATTTCTGCAGCAATGCAGCTGGGCCTGTGATCCCGGACCCACCTAAATGGGTGTTTTAGCCCCATGCTCGCCATGGTAAACTCACAGAATCCTTTAATTGTTCATACTTTTCTGTTTTCTTTCTTTAACCAGGAACCGTGGTAATGTGGCTATTTTTATTTCAATTGAACAATAAATACATGACATCACAAATAAGAGATGAATTAGTTTAATTACATTTAAATTTATTTGGAAATTATGAGATTAGAAGCTGCTTCTGGAAATTGTACATCTTATATTTAATTCTGGAAAAGCACATACTTCAATTTGTTATAAAAACAAAAAATTGCAGAATTGGATGAATAAGTTTTCCTGTGTTCAGTGCATACTGGATGTTACAAGAAAAGACCATGAAATCACCGGGATAGGAAAGTATTTGAGTTCTTTCTGTGCACGTGCATTCTTCATGTTTGCATCCCTCTGTGTATTGACTGCACATGCTGCCCAAACAGCTCCTCCTGTGTACCTGGGCCACATTTCTACTAGAGCCGATCCCTACATTCAGTGAGGACATAGCTCTAGACAAATAACTAAGCTCTACCCTTTTTCCTCTTTTGTTTCCTCGTTTCTATTGTCTATCAGTATATCTGCACCGAACACTTACTTGGAAAAAAGCATCGTGACAGCTACTGTGAGGTTTTACCTGGTCTGAAGAAATGCTCTTTTGCCCTTCAGCAATTTAGGAACTAAGTGGGGTGACAGTCATTCTAATTCCCAGCCCATATGTCAGGAGAGAGGACTGTCATATGGCTATATAATGATGATCACTCTGTGGAGGTTCTCTGCTCTGTAAGCACAGAGCACCGTGGCTTGTTCAGACTACATATATTAGATTTGCTGTCTGGAAGATCTGTGCCATCTGGGACCTAGTGGGGACAGGCCAAGAAGACCACACACAGTGTAGCTCCTACGGTTTTTCAGGCAGCTGGGCAGCAATGCTGCATGGGCTTAAGGAGTCCATTGTAACGTGGGTCTCAATGCACATGAAGTTTAAGATGAGAGAAGACTTTCTCTTTAATTAGAGAAGACTTCAGAGGGAAAATGAGATGAAGCCCATGGCAAAGGAGATACAATAAGGTCAGGGAGGAAGAGGCACATTTCTGTAAATGAGCCATTGTTTGTGCATGTTAACAATGTGCACAATGTGGAGCAAAGAGGAAAAGAAAGAGCAGGTGATGGTGAATGTGTTTCTTGTTCACATGCTTTGGATGCAGTTCATGCTGGAAATACTTACGGAGTGCCTGATCTGTATCATGCACTGACCTATAACCTGGGAATACAACAATGAAGAAAACAAATTTCCTGCTTTTGTGGAGTTTATGTGTTAATGGGGAGAGATACAATGCAAGAAAAATTAATAGGTATGGTATATGTTATTTTAGAGGATGACAAGTGCCATGGAAAACATACAGCATATTTAAGAGAACGGAGGGTGATAAGGAAGAATGACATTTGAGGAGAAACTTGAGAGAAATGAGGGTGATAAGCCATGGGTATCACTGGGCAGAAGAAACAGGAAGTGCAAAGGCCCTGAGGTGGCAGCATGGAGAACTGGGAATGGGGAGGCCAGTGCGCCTGCAGCAGAGAGAGGAGTGGGAAGAAGCAGACGACAAAAGGTCAGAGAGGAAATACCAGCCAGACCATGTTGGGACATTTTGGCCCCATTGAGGGCTTTGGGTTTTACTCTGAGTCAGGAGAGCAGCTACTGGGCCATTTTGTGAAGTGGAAATCTGCTCATGCATTCAAATATTTCGTGACCTGTGTTTCAGACCTGAAGTTGTGCTGAGTGCTGAGGATACAGTGGCGAATAGGAAAACCGTCTTTGTTTTCAAGGGATTTGGTTTATTGGAGGATTTGGTCCCTGGTACCACTTAATAAAGGGACATGTCAGGCTGGGAGCAGATGTAACAGAGAAAACAAATGGTTGGCAAAAAGGTCTTAAGTGTGAGCAGTAACTTGGTCACATGCTGTGAGTGGCATTAGTTCCATGACCTAAGGGTCATCCTTGTCCTCAGTGACCCCCCCCAACCTCTATAGCCCACACTGTAGAGCAAAGCATTCCCCAGGGTGGCTTTCCCACTATCAGAAGCCTGAACTGCTGCCAGGTGCACTTGACGTACCTACCGCCTGTAATAAAGTCAAATGATTTTGGAGGAGAGGAGCGTGGTGTGGTCTTAATTTTATCGGTTCCCATACTCATGTGAAAGGAGTTCAAATCTTTTCCTTCAAATATGTTTGGAAGGGGAAAAAAGGAGAACCTTGGATAATTAAATGATTGAAGTGGGAATGAGGGGACAGGCAGAGACCAAGAACCATAGGGGTTGGTAATACCAAAGGTACACGCACCCCAAGGGGCAGCATAGTAGGACATGGACTATGTGAACAAGTGGGGCTAATCGAGTTAACCAAATGGAATGGACAGAAACCAGGTAGTGAGAGAAAGGTATGGAAGTATGCAGTTGGCAGAGAGATGAGTGAACTTAGGCTCTCTCATAGAAGAGAAAGCATTATTGATTGATAATAAACTGAATAAAAAATGTGAAGACAGGATCTCCTATTAGTTAACACTGTTTTCTGAATATGTGAGTAAATGAATGTCCCAGTACATTCATTTCTTAAGGGATGCTCCCAAGTGTCAATTTTCCCTTAAGTGCTGATTCTCTTTGGAATTCCTTTTTAGGCACAACCTGGTATCTTAAATCAGGATTATTTTCCTGGACATTTGACTACTTTTTTAATGTGAAAAAAAGAGCAAGGGTGCTTCCATATTTTTTCTACTTTTTTCAAAGGAAGAAAATAACTACATATTTTATGTTTTGTACAAGGAGTGTACAAACACTTTCTGTAAAGATTCCTATATAAAAGTACTTTAGGCTTTGCAGACTATGTATACTCAGGTTTGCTGTCATAGTGCAAAAGCAGACATAGACAGAATATGAATGAATGAGTCTGGCTGTGTTCCAATAAAACTTTATTTGCAAAAATGAGCAGTGGGCCAGATTTGGACCTCAAGCCAGAGTTGCCTAATTTCAGCATTATAGTATCATCTTTAAAATCTGCCTTTGTTGAGTATTCTTTTACTTGCAACTATTTTTTTGTTGGGTTGATATAGTTCATTTTTATTCCAATTCTATATCACACTTCAAAACAAAATCTAATGGTTTTAACAGCAGAATTTTTTAAATGTTAAAACTTTTCACATTTTTTCTTTTTTCCACAAATTTCAGTCTTCTGTGGACTTTTAGGATAGATCCAAAGAGAGTTAAAGCTTTTAATTGTCCACTTTCTTTTCCCTGAAGGAAATAAAATCCATTATTTCTTGTGTCATTTTTATGCTATAACAGCTATGTCATCAGTAGCTTTCCACTGCAAATGTAATAAAAAAAAGTGAAAATTAATTTTCTATTGTTTGAATCAAACTGTCCCAATGCCTCTATATGGTACTAAAGTAAAACTGTAAAGTTAATGGAATATTATAATCTGCAAGATGCTCTTTTGTTGAAGAAGGAAAATTGGCTCATCTTCCATGGTTTGAAAGGTTTATAGCAACAGGGCCCACTAAATCAGCAATTAACAGTAAAACCACCAGATAAAAATGGATCGATTCCATTCTCTTTTACTGAGACAATAGAAATTCCAATCAGAATACTCAAAAGTCCTTTTCTGTCTCATTTTTTAATGCTTAGGTAAACAAATGCCCTGGCTTCTAAATCTTGCATTGGAAAAAGAAATTAGCAGTGTTCAAAAAAAAGAGCAACATTTAGTCTTTGCCTGCTCAGGAGTGATTAAAATGTTGACAGTGTCCCAGCATCCCCAAGCTTCGAGCTTCCTGACAGCTGCCATTGCCACTGAACACAGCCGTAGAACCAGGGCAGGCTTTATCGGTAAACTGCTCTGCTGGGCCACAGGCGCTCTGCCTCCATTTCACACTGGCATCTGTTGCCATATTTTAAAGCTTTATTCCACAAACTTTGACAAAGGCAAAGATTCCATACCATATGCATTTGCTCCTCCAACCGCGCAGGTCAGATTTCCAGGACTACAACCATAAACTTTCATTCCTGGAAAGCAACACGGCATTTTCCCCCTGATTTTTCTAGTAGCAAAACAATTTTTTACTTCTTGTGCAATCTAGGTTTAGGAAATGGAAATTACATCAAGTTAGATTCTTCTTTTTGGCAGAAGGGAGAATGAATGCTTCTTACAAGCCTCACCAAATACGACTGGCAACAGGCATCTTTTAGACATTTTCAAGCTTGTTCCAATTTGTGGAGACAGCTAGTACCACGTCATTCCCTGATGACAACAGCTTCAAATGTGGCTGCACCAACGCTACCAAGATATCCATTTAAAAAGAGAAGCATGTAAAATCCAGATTTGAAATTCAATAAGGAATTCAAAGAAAAGTCTAGCTTTCAGGCCATCTCCTAGCTAAATGAATAAATGAATAGGCAAACTATTGCATCAAAAAAAAAAAAATCTAGAAGGCAACCAAAGGAAGCTTTGCTCACTACTGTCTGAAAATAGCCCCGTCTGGAAAGGTATGCTTTTAGACTAAGAAAGCAGAAAAAACTAATTAGACAAGAAGCAACCGTGAACAAACATGTTAGCAGAATCAATAACTGGAACTGATCAGCTATTTCTTTAATTGTGCCAGCTGGGCGTCTGTGATGTGCTTAGCAGAGCATAATTACCAACCTCGATCCCATAGCAAAGACTTTTTTTTCTTTCTTTTACATAAATAGCTGGGCATATGCCATTTAATACCAACAATAATAATATTTAATGTTTTTAAAAACTGAAAAATTAGTGGAAAATGAGACATCTCATGTAAGATGATGTTTCATGAATAATTATAAGGAGGTCAAGGAAGTATGCCAGTTGTGCTAATAAGAATGTGAGCTATCAAGGAAATGTAACTAATTTCTTCATTTAAAGGCCATTATGTGCTCCATGTGTGAAGCTGCATTATTAAAAGTAGGGACAATTTGCTTTGCTACTTTAGCATGGGTTCCGTAGTTTGTTCTCATTTGTAGAGCTATGATTGATTTGGGCCCCAAGGATTGCGCCTACTACAACTTGAAGGACCATGCAATGCAGTTGTCTGGTACCATTAGGAGGAATTAAGACGGACTTCAAGTTGTGTAAGTAAAAGGAATAGAGAAGAGAAAAGTTTCACTAGTTAATTCAAAGGAAAAAAAAAAATCCTACGCCAATTGATTTGTACACTTTTTTCCCTCGAGTGACAGCAAAACAAAGGTTTGTAAGCATGTAATAGACTGGAAAGACCAGTGTTTAAAAGTCCAAGTTTAGCTGTGTGTAACCAAAGAAAGCTTATCGTTTCTGACATATTGCTGTGGGAAACTGGCCTCTTTAGGGCAGTTGTCACCTGGAAAAGTGACATGTTAAAGGCAATATGTACATAGGGAGTGAAGGGCAAACTAGAAAATAATGGAAGATTCTGCTAAAAGTGAGGATTTACTGATGCTTATTCAGAACTTAGCTAAGGTGTATTTTTCTAGAAGAAAAATATTTCTTTAATTTGTTTGGAGCAGAATGAAAGAACCTGTGATAATAAACACTTTTGGCACATTTGCTCCCGGATATAAAGAGCGTATGAGACGGTGAGGAGGAGTAAACTAAATTTTCAAGTGACTAAGTGTCCTAGGTGCATTTTTATTTTTTATTTTTCTGAGTTCCATTGTTCCACATTAAATTAGAAAGAGGACTGCTTTTCTCAGCAGGCATAACTCACTAGAGCTGGAAAAACTATAGCTACGTTGGGGGTGCTGATGCCTGAGTTCTACCAGCCCTAGAGAACAGTTCCTGTTTCTTCTATGATATGCAGGAAGGAGAATCCCCGCACCATGTCTCCTTTCATGACCGATAGTTTAATTCAACTTGGTTGACTGGGGTTCAGTTCAGTTCAATTTGCCAAATCCATATTGTGCCATTACTGTGCACCAGCGTGTTCTAAGGCACTTGTCCTCAAGGACGCCCACCACCTTCCAGTCCCAGAGGGAATTAAGTGTTTTCTTTTTTTTTGGGGGGGGTCTCTCTATAAAGGCAGTTAAACCAAGCTATTCCTACTTGGCACCAAGGGAGAAGTAAGTTGCTACTTCTAAGTGCTTTCTACCTTGGGATTGTCAGCTAGTCTGGCTTGAATGAGGATGTGGGGAGAGCCCATTTCTCTCATTATTAATTTTTTTTGACTCTGGATAGGTTATTTTGACCTCTCTAGAGGCTTATGAGTCTCATCTGTAAGACGGGGAATACAATATTTATTTGTCTCATAAAATTTCTCTTTTGGGAGAAAATTTAAAAAATTACAGAATAATACTAAAAATAATACAACAAATACCTACGCTCTCAATATCCAGAATCCTCAGACCTTTACATTTTGTAATATTTGCTTCTAATAGTTTTGGTTAACATTTTTAAAAAAATAATGCATCATGTGTATGAACACTCGCTAGAAAATGGGAGAACAGGTATTCTTCGTATATTAGGCTCTTTCGGGTTGATAGAGACATCTCAGATTACCAGATGCTGAGACTTTATCCCATGACACACGAAATGGGAATTTTAACTGTCATATAAGCCCACTGTGTCTCCAGGCTCAGGTATCTTCATGGAGAAATGGTCTTTGAAATCAAAGTATGCAGATGTTGCGTAGTTAATTTCATCAGTTTATATGGTGAAGAATAGAAAGAAGTCAGAAGTTCAGAGGAGAATATAAACGTGTATGCCATACACTATAGAATTTTAGAAAAGAAAAGCTTGTATCCAGTCTTATTTTGGGGGAGGAGCAACTAAAGTTCAGATTTCACCTTCTCAGTTATGAAACATTATTTAATACTTTACTAACCCGTGCCCTCCTCACCTGTTTTTCCTCTTGTCCCCATTGCAGTAGTCACTGGTTAGCATACTATTTAATTTATTATTTATTGTGTGTATTGTCTTTTGTCTGTGTCTGCCTATAAAATGTAAGCCCCATTGGCTATTACCTATTCTCATAAATTCACTGGAGTGTATGAACAAAGAGCGAACTGATTTTAATATTAAGAAAGGCCCTTCAGAAAATATTTAATAAGTACTGGCAAATATCACCAGAGCATGGCATGTGTCCTAGATAGGATATGATCTCTCCCCTTTCTCCCTATATATAGTACATTAAAAGGTAAAAATTAACTTATCGACATAATGGCTAATTGTAAATCTTTTTTCCCATTTTTTATTGTGGTAAAATACACAAAACATAAAATTTACCATCTTAACCATTTTTTTAAATGTACAGTTCAGTGGTATTAAGTACATTAGTATTGTTGTGAAACCATCACCACCGTCCATCTCTAGATCTCTTTTCATTTTGAAAAACTAAAACTCTACGCTCACTAAGCAATCACTCCCCATGCCCTCCTCCCACCAGTCCCTGGCAACCACTGTTCTACTTTCCATCCCTATGATTCTTACTATTCTGAATACCTCATATAAGTGGAATCATACACTATTTGTTTTTTCATGACTGGCTCATTTCCCTTAGCGAAATGTCATCAAGGTTCATCCCTGTTCGTGCAAGTGTCAGAATTTCCTTCCTTTTAAGGCTGAATAATATTCCATTTTATGTATATGTCACATTTTCCTTATCCATTCCTCCACAATGGACACTTGGGTCGCTTTCACATTTTAGCTGTTGTAAATAGTGTTGTTATGAAGACATGGGGATACAAACACCTCTGTGATACACTGCTTTCAATTCTTTTGGGTATCTATGCAGAAATAGAATTGCTTGGCCACATGGTAATTCTATTTTTTAATTTTTTGAGGAAATGGAATATTGTTTTTCATAGCAGTGGCACCATTTTACATTTCTACCAACGGTGCATAAGGGTTCCAATTTCTTCACACATTTGGCAACATTTTTTATTTTCTGCTTTTAAATTTTTTGAAAAAATTAGATAGTAGCCATCCTGATTGGTATGAGGTGGTATCTTATAGTTTTGATTTGCGTTTCCCTAATGATTAGTTATGTTGAGCATCTTTTCATGTGCTTATTGGCCATTTGTACATCTTCCCTGGAGAAATGTATATTCAAGTTCTTTGCCCATTTCTGAATCAGATTGTTTGTTTTGTTGTTATTGTTGAGTTTTCGGGGTTTGGATATTAATTACTTATCAGATATATGATTTGAAAATATTTTCTCTCATTTTGCAGGTTGCCTTTTTACTTTATTGATAGTGTCTTTTGACATACAAAATATTTTAATTTTCATGAAGTTTGATTTGTCTATTTTTTCTTCTGTTGCCTGAGCCTTTGATGTATCCTTGCATATCCAAAAAATCTTTTGCCAAATCCAATGTTGTGAAGCTTTTGTCTTATATTTTTTTCCTAAGAGTTTTATAGTTTTAAGTCTTATGTTTAAGTCTTTGATCCATTTCGAATTAATTTTTGTATGTGGTGTTAAGTAAGGGTCCCTATGTGCACTTGAGAAAAATGCATATGCTAATGTTCTTGGGTAGAGCTCCATATATGTGTGTTAGGTCCAGTTTATTTATTATGTGTTCAAGTCATCTATTCCCTAAATTAACTTCTGTCTGTTTGTTTCATTCATTATTGAGAGTGGAGTATTGAAGTTTTTAACTATTATTATAGAGCTTTCTATTTCTTTCTTCAATTCTGCCAATTTTTGTTTCATATATTTTGATGGCCTCTTATTAGATGTGTAAATGTTTATAATTGTTGTATCTTTTTGATTTATTGAACCTTTTATTATTTTTTAATGTCCTTCTTTGTCTCTTATAATGCTTTTTTAAAGTTTAAAGTCTATTTTATCTGATATTAGTATAGCCACCCTGGTCTCTTCTGATTATTACTTGCATGTAATATCTTTTCTATCCTTTCATTTTCTTTTTAAAAAAATTTATTGTATATAGTTAAGTATTTATTTATTTATTTATTTATTTTGAGACAGAGTCTCTCTGTCACCCAGGCTAGAGTGCCATGATATCAACCTAGCTCAGAGCAACCTCAAACTCCTGGGCTCAAGCAGTCCTCCTTTCTCAGCCTCCTGAACAGCTGGGACTATAGGTTTGTGCCACTATGCCCAGCTAAGTTTTTCTATTTTTAGTTGCTTGGCTAATTTTTTTTTCTATTTTTTTAGTAGAGACAGAGTCTCGCTCTTGCTCAGGCTGGTCTTGAACTCCTGACCTCAAATGATCCTCCCGCCTCCACCTCCCAGAGTGCTAGGATTACAGGTGTGAGCCACCGCACCCAGCCTTTGTATATATTTAAGTTGTACAACATAATGTTTTGATATATGTGTACTTAAATATTAATATAGTCAAACAAATTAACATTTCTATCATTTCACATAGTTTATTTTTGTGCGTGGGGGGGGGATATGAGTACCTAAAATCTACTCTTTTAGCAAAATTCCCAAGTATGATACAATATCATTAAGTATAGTCTTGATGTTGCACATTAGATCTCTAAATTTGCTCATACTACATATCTGCTAATTTGTATCCTCTGACCTATATCTTTCCATTTCCTTCCTCCTGTACTGCTCCTGGTAACCACTGTTTTATTCTCTACCTCTATGTATTTGACTTTTTCTTTTTTTAGATTCCCTATATTAATGAGATCATATAGTATTTTTCTTTCTATGTCCGGGTCCTTTCACTTAGCGTAATGTCCTCTAGATTCTCTGTTATGGTTCATGAAAAGTCCTTTGTCAATATAATTGCCATTCATTTAAGGTAAAGTACACAACAGTTATAACTAATTTAAAATGTTATTTTAAAAGCCTCATTCACAGTAATAATAAAAATTATAAGTTAACTTAAAAGTAAAATACAAAGATGCGTAAGACCTTTGTGGAGAGAACTATAAAACATTTACAGAAAGACTTGTATAACCTCATAGATAGTCCATGTTCATGGATATTCTTATATATGTATAATAAAGATACAAATTCATTGTAAATTCCATTCTATTCCAATAAATATCCCAACATATCTTTTAACAGAATGTGGCAAACTCATTTTATAACTATGATGGAATCACTAAAGGCCAAAAATAAGACAATTTGAAGAAGAATAGTAAGGGAGTGAGAACTTGTTCTATATTGTAAAACACATATGGCAAAGCATATAATTAAGAGAGTGTGATGTTGGTAAAGGGATAGACTGTGAAATTCATGAGACAGAATAGGAAACTTATGTTAATTTTATTGTCTGCCTTTCTTGCATTAACTTTCTCCTTAGGTTTGAAAGTTTGCTTTTCAGGTTCATTTTGAGAGAAATCTCTGTTTCTGCTTTATTTTTCTTTTTCTCTTTCTTTGTCTCTAGCAGTTTTATAATTTTGAGTTTCCTCCACCAAAGCCCTTTGCCTCCAATTTAGAACGAGATCCTAAAATGCAATTTTAGGATACCTGCTCTGCAGCAATATCAGGTATACAAGATCCAAGGCAGTGAACTGCTTGATTCCTGGTCATAAGATTGTCAGGACGTAGCTTCTTTGAAAGGCTTAATCCCAGACCTCAGTTGGGCAGCTTTTTTTTTTCAGTCTCTCTTTACATGCAAGCAAGCCTCACTCAGCTCCTATGTCCAGGCACCGAGTTTCAGTCCCATTTTGTATTTTTAATCCCCATTCTCCTTCAGAAATTGGACTGCCAGGTTTTTAGCAATAGAGTCTAGCAGACCAGAGGGTTCAGCTGTGCACATTGCTTCCCCAGGCCCCTGTCTGCTTTTCATCAGTCTTTGCAAAGCATTTGGATCAGGGGGTAGAGGGATATTTCAAATCATGTATTTATGGAGCCATCTTGAGTGGAAATCCCTTGGATTATTATGAATTCTTTTTAGCATTTACTCCCAATGAAAGAGCATGAATTCATGTCTGTGCTATAAAAACCAAGTCAAACAAACAAACAAAAACCATCTAATTTGAGTAGGAATAAAATAAATGCCTAAGTGGCAATCTAAGTTGGATTCTGAGCAAATTAAACAACGTTTGCTTTTGGCATCTTTGCATATGACAGTAGTCAATAAAAATATAAGGTACATGCTCACGAAGCCATCAAAAATGAAGTATGTGCCTACTCCCAGCTTTTGCCTGCCCCCTGCCTAACTTACAACACTGAAAACTGGTAGCTACCCCTGGATCTGCAGCAGTAGTTTTCAGACTGTGTTCTGTAGGGTCTACAGAGGCCAATTGAGGGGTTCTGTTCTTTTTTGTTTTGTGTTTTGAGGCCCCCTGTAGGATTTCATTTAGAAGAAGTTCCATTGCTGTAAACATATTTGAAAATTCATGGTCTATCATAGAATCAATCTCTAAATTGCTAAATATAATGCAATCTTGATATTTTCCAAGATTATATCCTGAGACCTTCATAATCCTCCAAAATAGTATTTGCAAATAACCAGTACACAATGAGTTTTCTTAGTTTTCTCCTCTGTAAAGTGGGCATAGTAATTATTCTATCATAGCACGTTGTGAGTGTTACATGAGACCCTGTGTTGAATAAAGAGACCAACAGAGCTGTATCAAAAGAACTGGCTGATGGGCAACTCTCTCTCTCTCTCTGTCTCTCTCTAGCTAACTGCCTTTCTCTTGTACATCAGCTTTGTAACATATGGGATTCTAGTTCATGCTAATGGGAAAACCATTATGGTAAATCATGGAATTTCATCAATAGATAATCATAACTACAGATGTCCACTTAAAAATAGCAAGGGCCTCCAGAACTAGAGGACCTAAAGCCCTGAAAACACCTTGGCCTGAGATCTGTTCACTTTTCTAAGAGGTGTCTATAATGCTGCACAAGCCAACTGCCCCGGGCAAAACATTTTCATTTTTAGTAAATAAAATAATTGGAGAGTCTAACTCCAAGAACAATATAGATCAATGTGGAAGTCGGTACATAAGTATTTATTGGCCATAGTGCTGGGTTGGTGCCCTCCCCAAGAAATTTAGAGAGTAAGTAGATTTATAGCATATATCTAAAGTGTAATTTAACAATATAAGAATCCTTAGGCGAAATCTAGGGGAACAGATAAATGATGCTATAGCGGTTTCGTGGTAGAAGAGCTCACGATGGTGAGGCAAGGTGCCACCTTGGCACCTTGGATGAGGGTGAGTGGTGAGCTGAGGATGCTTTAGTATTTCCTTCCGTGTCAAGAGATGCTGGTGGAATGGTACACAGGCAGAACACCATAGTGGTGAGAAGCTTGGGCTCTGCTCTCTGATCCTGGCTTCCTAAATACAAATCCCAATCCTAATTTTTCCCATTTCTGTGATATTGGGAAAATTACTCAACTTCTCTGTGTCTGTTTTCTCATCTGTAAAATGGATTTTAATAATAGTTCCTGCCCACATAGGGCTGCTGTAAGCATTAAATATTTCAATGTTTGTCAAGTGCACCAAACAGTGCCTGGTGTCTAGTAAGCACTGTGCCAGTGTTTGTCAAATAAAATAAATAAGAATCTGAAACCAAATAAACCTGCTTTTTCCCAACTCTATGCATAGCTCGTAGTGCTTTGATGGGAAAAGGGAGCTTTTTTGAGTCTCCAAAACAGATGGGCTTAATTTTTTTCCCCTCCTAAGTTTAGTGGACTATTTCGAGACACATAGGAAAACAGTGAACTACAGAATGGTCTTGAAAGTCATGTTGCTGGCTCAGTGGTTTATGCAAGTTAAGTTCTTGTAGATGGAACAGAAAGAAAATTTAGATTAAATGAGGTATTCTAAAAAGCCCAGTTCCTTCCCACATTCCTGGTCTTGTGTGGTGTGAGTTAAGGACACTGGTCTTTGCGAATAATTGCTCCTTCTGGTGAGACGAATTAGCTCCTCTACCGTCCCCAGGTATTGTTGAATATGTTACCTTTTCCAATTAGGAGCTCTAAAAGAAGTTGTATTTTTTTGATTCTGTGATTTAAAACGTTCTGCTCTCTTGTACCGAATGTAATTTGGCATAAGTAGAATTAGATGAGCTACCTTGTCTACCTAAGTTGTTATCACCCAAGCGCTGATTTGAAATAGCACCTAAAGAGAAGAAGAATATAAATCTGCCAAGTATATGTGAATAACGTGTCTGGGAGGTAGAGCAACTTAAGCTGCAAAATTGTCAGCTAAGACAACAAAGCTATTCCAAAGGTTTCTTTCTAGCACCAAATTACAGCTTGTCCAAACAAAGAAAATTAAATTAGACTGCTTATAAATTAAACCTCTTCCACCAGCAAGATTGCTCTGCCCTAAAGGAAGTGTTGATCTCAGGCAATAAGTGGCTTCAATAACATGACAGCTGGATCTGCCACAGAACTTATAAAGCCATTCAGAAAGGTCATCCTCTTCTCTCTCCCTGGCTCCCACCTTCCTTAGAGAGAAAGAAATTGACACCAGCAGGTGGTTTTGAATTATAGCTGGTAGCAGACCTATCTAAGGATCAGATGTTTGGCATGTTCATCATTTTAGAGCAATGTGTTGACAAAGTTTGTCTCTCATATTTGCAGGAGGCCACATTCATGGTGGGATGTTAGGGGCACCATCCAAAGATTAGTAAACTACAAAATTTCTTTTCCACTGCTCTTCTGTCAGGTTTGAAAAGCTCTTGCTAGAGTATTATTCTTGTGGGTTGGGTTAGGGAAGGGGTCTGAAAACTGTTCCTATAAAGGGCCAGGTTGTGAATATTTTAGGTTTTATGGGTCCTCCAATCCCTGTTGCAATTACTTAAATCTACCAGTGTAGCATAAAAAGGAATCACAGACATGTAAATGAATAGCCATAGCTGTGTCCCAATAAAACTTTATTTACAGAAAGAGGCAGCCAGCCAGATTTGGCCTGGGGGAGTAATTTACGGACAAAAAAATTAAGCCAACAACAAAGAGTAGCTACTTACATAAAAAATAAAATCAGAAAGTATGGGGTTTCTTTCTTTTTTTTTTAAACCTGGAAGCTAAGAATACAATGGAACAACATGTACACACTTGTAAATCTCAAGATTTCTATAACCAGTAAAGATATCTTTCACCTGTGGGGAAAAAGGAGAGCATTTTCAGATATGTAGAAGTTCAGAAAGTGTATCACCAAAGAACTCTTTACTAAAGTCCTAAGAAATTAATTCAGCCAAATGAAAATTAAGTCAGATCAAGAACTCAAGATGGGGGAAGACAGTATAAAAAAATGAGGAATAATCATGTAAAATGTACAGTAAAATTTAAATGGACAATTATAAATTATAATATGTGTCAAAAATAATTTTTTATAAAAGTATAGATATACTTTAAGAGAAAAATTAATAATACCCTGAATTAAAAGCAACTATAATCAGAAGAGTTTGATATTGGCAGAGGATTAGCAAAATATATCATTATAATCTAGACATCATTGAAATCTGCAGTACAGATATAAATTCAAGTTTATATGGAGACCTACATGACAAAGTTAGCACCACAAGCCAATGGAAGATGATGGAAAATGATTTATTATAGCATCAGAACAACTAAATAGCTATCTGAGACAAACTAATGAAGGATTTCTGTCTCATAATAGATAAAAATAACTTGCAGAAGGATTGACTATCCATGTAAATTTAAAATATCAGAGGAATATATAACTAAATACTTGTTAAATGATGAGGTAGAGGGGGCCTTCATAAGCCAGATAAGAAATTTATTATTTTTTCATTAAAAAGTTGATGGTCTGGAGCAGAATTATTTGTGTAAAAAAAATAAATAAATAAAAACTTGACAGATTTGAATCCATAAAAAATAAAACCACTGTATAAACAAAACGTCGAAAAGAGATAGAGGGAGAGAAAATATTCAGGAGAGTGCCCCAGATGATTGCAGAATGCAAAAAAAAAAAAAAAGAGTAAAAGACTTTTTTCACGGGTCCTACCAGGTCTGCCTTGGACTGTAGCACCATTTAATCTCCACATACAACCTGAGCTCTGAACTATGATTTGGGGAAATAATTAAATACAAAACCAAACAAATAAGCAAATAAAAAGATGCAGAAGCAAACAACAGCACATAGTACAAATGCAAAATTTTCTTTTTCCCTAATTGAGCATAAACAGTGTTTTTGTAGGGCCCTACAGAATCAATGAAAGAAATAATCTATGCTCCTAGAACTGAAGATATAAAGACAACCCCCCTACACACTTATGTATACATACTTACGCGCACTCTACCACCCATAAATTGAGAATATAGAAAAGAATCACATCATCTGAAAAGACTTTGAAGGTCAAAATAAAAAGACTGATCTGAGAATTAAGATTAAATGTCTCTGTATGGAAACAACTTATAAGAAACAAAAAATAAAATTTAGAAATTGTTAAATGTATATTATCAATATAATTTCTTAAGACAATGAGCAATAAAAAGGGAAAAGAAGTGAAATCAGAAAAGGCTGGATTTCCATAAAAGTATGATTATTAAATTTTAAAATGAAGTGGAGGCAGTGGATAGGAGATTGGCTAGTGCAGAAAGCCAATTTAGGTATTAGAAGGTCAAATCAAGAAATTCTTTATTCTGAAAGAGGCAAGTACTGAGGAAATATAGAAGAAGAAGAAGATATCTAAAATGATGATGATAAATCTTAATTTTTATATAAGTAACAGTTAGAAAATGAATATAAAACCTAATGAAAATGTTAAAATTCTTGGAATTTTACATTTTCTTGAAATTTTTTTTTTTTTTTTTTTTGAGACAGAATCTCACTCTGTTGCCGGGGCTAGAATGCCGTGGTGTCAGCCTAGCTCACAGCAACCTCAAACTCCTGGGCTCAAGCAATCCTACTGCCTCAGCCTCCCGAGTAGCTGGGACTACAGGCATGTGTCACCATGCCTGGGTAATTTTTTCTATATATTTTTAGTTGTCCAGCTAATTTCTTTCTATTTTTAGTAGAGACAGGGTCTCGCTCTTGGTCAGGCTGGTCTCCAACTCCTGAGCTCAAACCATCCTCCCACCTTGGCTTCCCACATTTTCTTGAAATTCTTGAGCAAGGAGAACTAGAATATATCTATCCATATTTGATCCATATCTCAACAGTTGATTCCTGTATAATATGGTAGGTGGTTTCAGGGGATAGAGGAATTAATTTTTTTTTCTAAACTTATTAGCCTCTGTGAAGGGTACTAAAAGATACTATTTCTCATTTGTTAAATACATGTTTATATATATATATTTGCTTTAAATGTAATTAGCAGAAAAATGGAAGGTATTATTTCCAAATTAGAGAATGTATCACTTCCAAATAAAACTTGAGCAATATGACAAATAAGCTTAAAAGGAAAAAATAATCAAGGGATCATAGAAAGCAATAAAACAAGCAGGTATGAAATTGGCAATACATATTTAGTTATTAAAATTAATGTGAATAAGTCAAGTTCTCCTAAATTTCAGATTGGTTTAAGATACACACCTAAAATAAAATTACTTACAAGAGTTCAAATAAAAAAGATGGGCAAATATATGTTAGGATAGAAAGAAAATAAAAATAATTTATCTGCAAAGATTCTCTTTAAAAGAAAACTATAGACCCAAATCAGAGGCAAGGGGTATCCAGCCACAGGGGACTGGCTAAATAATTTATGGTACAGTCACAGGATGGAATGCAAAGAATTAGTGATGAAGATTCAGTGTTATGTGAGTAAAATGAATTAAAAAATGATGTTATACTGAATGATTGGTATAGCACCAATGTGAATGATATTTTGAAAATATCTATCCTCCTTGGATCTTGCACTTCAAGGATATTGAAGTGGCCTGAATTATATTTTTGCTTAATTAAGTGCCTGGTAGGAATAAACCAGTCATACTATTCTCTTCACAGCAGATTGGAGGACTCCGTGCAATAGTACAAGGCATGTGTATATATATAGGCTGTGTAAAAAGGACAACATGTCTGGAGGCAGTTTGTGATAATTCTACCTAAAAATGATACAAAGGTAGCAAACAGACCCAATCCAATCTTCGAAGGGCACTAAAAATGCTAAAGCATTTAATGAACTTGGATTAGATATACAAAAAGAAGGCTTCAATCTGCTTCTCCATTTGGCCTGGTGAAATCCTTGCTTTTGAAGCACTTGGATGTGGAGCGACTATACAGCTGATGCAACCACTTACCTTTTATTCCATGTCCCTGTGCACCCTGAAATAAATCCTCGGTATGGAAAGTAGTCTGTAATGTTTCTTTTTGGGTGAGAACTTACAGAACTTGACATATACATATATACACACACACACACACACACACACACACACACACATAAATCTGAGTAATGGTATTTCTCATTTTTATTTCATTCTTGTTACATATCTGTATTGTTTAAATTTTCCATAATGAATATGCACTATTTATGCAATAGAAAATGCAATAAAAAGTCTTCAAAGTTAAATTTAATTTAAAGGCAAGTTAATTTTATAGATGAGCAACAATGCTTTCTAAGCAATGGGGTAGTATACAGGTACTATAAGATTTAAAATTATTCATATTCTTTGACCCAGTCATTGTACTTCTGGGAATCTACCCTAAAAATTATCTTTGATACAGAAAAAGCTTTATGGACAGAGTTATTTATCAAAGCATTATTTATAACATAATTCAGAACTAGAAGCAATATTCACTAAAGAAAATTTAGAAATACCACTTAGAGGAATATTGTACAGTAAAAGATAATGGACACCGAGGGTTTGTAGTAACATGGAAAACTGCTTATGAAAGAGCAAAAAATCATAAGTAGGAGTCAGGACTATTTTTATAATAAAACATTATATAAACAACATATTTTTAAAAATAAAAATACAAGAAAGTAGGAGTAATAAGCATCAAAACTCCCCCCTCCCCGTGATGAGATTTGACCATAAATATGTTCTTCTCTGGTGGTAAAATCAGACAAACCTTGAATTACTTGGTAACACACCCAGTCTGTGTTCAAGCATCTGTACAGAGACTTGGAGCCTCCTGACAGAACACCAATCCCTGTAATGCCCAGTCCAGCCACTCTTGATTGGAGGATGCTACCTGCAGCTGCCCAGCGCCCTCTGGGAATAGAAAAGAGAGAACGATGGGAAGAAAGAAAGTAAAACCCCCAGCAACAGGAAGGACACTGGTATCCCTTAGTCTTGCTCAGGGGTGAGAGCAGGGTGTCCTAAGCCTTGACGGGATTGGAGAGACAAAGCTTTGACACCTCTCCTTGGCCCCAAGTATGTCCTAATGCACCGTCTTGCTCCAAAGGCCAAGAATAGCCACCTGAAGAGAAGGTTCGGCCCATATGGGGTGAAGAAAAGAATGACAGCTTATTTACGTGGTTTTCTCTGGGACATGTTCCCCAGGTATCCTTGAGCTCCTGTGTCCAATTCAGTTCATAAATATTTATTAAGCAGCAATTCATTCAATCAGTCACTTATGCCACAATATTTATTTTCTACTGTGTGGTGTGCATTGTGCTGGGCTGACAGTCTCTGTTCTCTGTGTGATGGGAATTCAGACTTAAATCAAAACCTTAAATAATCGGTGAACACTGACAGGATATTTGATAATTTTAAGACACTCATTCATTTTTGAAAGTGTGAGAATGTGAAAATATTTTGTGATTTTTTTTAAAGAAAGAATCCTGATATTTTAGAGAGACAGACTACAGTAACTAAGGGTAAAATATAATATTTGAGGAGGAAGTGAGACAAAAAGATACAAAAGATAAAATGTCCATATGTTGTCAATTGTTAAAGCAAGAAGAAAACAAGGGTTCATTATGTCTCTTTCCTTTGTGCATGTTCGGAAATTTCTATAGTAAAATGGTTTACTTTATGAACATACAAAAAACTAGATGCTGTTGAATAAAAATGATTGCCCAGAAACATGAAACATTATGAACTGAGGCAAGAGTTTTGAAGGAATATACTCATAGGACTATAGAACTGAGAAAATGAGTAGCAAGGAACTTGACCTAGACTGAACCATCAAGGAAGTTCCTGACTGACATGAGGAGGAGCTGTTATTCCAATGAAACAACAGAGAGGCTGAAGCATTCTGAGCAGTGGTACTTGCCTGTGTCCAGACCCTTAGGTGGGGAACTGCATGGAATATTCTAGAACTAAAGGATGACTGGAATATAAACAGTGGTTCAAGTTTAGTGAGATTAGCTATAGAGGTCAGACTGGGCCAGACCATGCCTGGGTGGCTTTAGGCCATCCTAAGGATGTGATTTCTTGTCCTAACCACAATAAGAAGCCATTCAAGCCATTAAAATGTGGTGACATGCTCATATTTACATTTGACAAAAATTGCTAGGGCTGTAATGAAAAGAACAAGTGGGGGGAGGGGAGGGCATACGGACTTTGGAAGGCCTGGTGAGAGGCTATTGTAATGTTGCAGCAAGGGATGCAGAGAGGTGGATGGCACTGAGCAGTGTTTAGAGGGTAATGACCACATGACTTAGTGATGAATTAGATATGAGGGACTGGGGAGAGAGGGTTTCAAGGATGACTGGACTAGCACTTTATGCTACAAAGATTAATAACTAAAGACCCCACTTTAAGAGAGTTCATAGTCAAGGGAGAGTGAGAAGATAAGCCGTTTCCGCCTAAAATGTTAAATGCTAAGGTAGAGGTAAGCCCAGAGCTCCTAGGGGAGCACAGAAGATGTGAGTAAACTTATGCCAGCCTAGAGGTCAGAGATTGCTTCCCAGGAAATGCATAGTTCAACCAAATGTACAATAGGTGAATTAGAGTTAGTAGGAAAAAGAAGGTAAAAGTGGTGTTTCAGTAAAGGCAACAGGATGAGCAAATTAGTGGAAGATATAAAACAGCATGAAGTTCTGCAGGGTGGGGACCAGAGTGAAGCAAGTGTGGTGCTTAGAGCACAAGATTGAAGGAGAATTCATTCTCAGGTGTGCTTCTATGATCCTGAGGGTCAATAACTCTGTAAATTTTGCATCATAGACCCCTTGCTTGCATATCCTAAGCCCTGCCCTGATGATGTGTCTCTTTACTGCTGAATGGATTTCATGCAGATGCTGGTAGGAGGTGTAGTAGCCAGAGTGAGATAATGGAGAGTCTTGTTCGGTGCACTGAGAAGTTTGGATTTCATTCTATAGCAACAGGAAAACATCAAAGGGCATCATGCACGAGAGTTAAGGGTCAGTTTTATATTTTGGAGAGATCTTTCTGATGTACAATGGACAGAGAAAGACTGAGAGAAGACAGAGAGACCTGTTAAGATGCTATTGCCTCATATTCCCGGGGGCGGATGGTGATGGCTCATTTACGATGATAGTATGACAGAGAAGAAGAGAAGTTTACATATTCAAAATACATGTAGGAAAATTTGGAAAAAGATGAGTCAAACATAACTCGTAGTTTTCTCATTTGAGTGAGTCAATGATGACACCATTTACTGAGATTTCCTAAATGCATATGTGTGTACACAGACACACACACACACAACGTTCATATGCTCAGAAAGCTACTGTGCTATTTACTGCATTCAGTCACCATATTTCCTATCCATACTGTTCTGTCTAGGAAAAAACAAAAAAACAAAAAAACAAAAAAACAAAACCTCAGTGTCTTATCTAGTTTCTACACCATAGCTTTTTTTCTTTAAATGTTGTGGCCATGAATGTTTTTTAAGAATTGAGTTTAACTTTAAAAGCAGTAGATAATGGAGGGTAATGATTGGCTATATAAAAGAATACTTTTTCTTCGTAATGTAAAGAATGACATGCTCATGACTGTAAGCTCTGTTAGATCAAGTGGCATGTTCCTTTTATTTATGATACTATCCTCAGCAGATAAAACAGTTCATGGTATTAAGAAGTATTTTAAGTTAGAAGGATCACGTAAGTTTTCTATGGTACAAGCTGGCCCAAAATTCTATGGCTTAATGATCATTTATTCTTGCTCATGTTCCTGTAGGTCAGTGGGGTCAGCTGGTTGAGGGCCCACTAAGCTGGGGTTGGCTCCAAGACATGGCCAACATTCAGGTCATTGCTGCAACCATATTTCAGGCCTCTGTTTGTGTTATATTTGCTAATATTCCATTGGTTAAAGTAAGTTGCATGGCCAAGGCCAAAGACAAGAAGCAGAGGGAATCCTCAGGTTCTAGATGAAAGAGCTACTGCTAAGCCACATGGCAAAGGATGTGGGTGCAGAGAGGAGTGAAGAGCTGAGGTCAATGATTTAATCTACTACTGCCCACACTCTTGGTCACAATTATTTTCATCCCTCCCACACGAAAAATACACTCACCCCCATCCTATAGCCTTCAAGGTCTTATCTAATCATGGTATCAAGTTCAAAGTCCAGGACCTCATTTTCTATATCAGGTAAGATTTGATTCCTTTTAATTCAGAGTTGGTTTCCTTTTCACTTTCAAAAAACTAAATCTTTTATTTTGAGATATTTTGATATATTTCATTATTTATTTATTTTATTTTGAGGTTACGATGGTTAATCTTATATGTCAATTTGACGGAGCCATGGAGTATCCATATACTTAGTCACACATTATTTTGAGTGTTTCTTTGAGGTGTTTTTGGGTGAAGTTAACATTTAAATATACTGATGGAGTGAAGGTGATGGCCTCCCTAATATGGTGGGTCTCATCCAATCAGTTGATGGCCTAAATAGAACAAAATAGGCCAAGAGAAAAGCCTTCTTGCCTGAATGCCAACAAACTGACACACTGGCTTGACCTGTGCCTTCAGCCTGCCATCTTTCTGAGTGAAACTACACCATTGGCTCTCCTGGTCTCAGGCCTTTGGACTCAGACACTGTACCATTGGCTCTTCAGAGTCCCCAGCTTGCCAACGCACTCTGCAGGTCTTGTGATTTGTCAGCCTCCATAATCATGTGACACAGTTCCTTTTGGAATCCAATTATTTATTATAATAAATTTGTATACACACACACACACACACACGAACAGAGGCAGCGGTTAAGGATGAGATATGTTCCTGAGAACGTCTTTAGATTGGATTTGCATGTAACTAAGATGAACAGCACATATACAGTAATAAATAATAATAGCAATAAAATAATGGCTCATATGTGGTAATAATAATGCACTGTAATATTATAATTATAGTAATAATACCCCTGTACTGTAATAATTAAGTTACAGAAACTATTATGCTCTTGCTTTTAATTCAAACAAACAGAACATAAAAACACACTCATACAAAAATTCATATGGGAGACGGGAGAAATTTAAAAGAAGAATATTAAAGGTTAATACTCATTGTTGCATTGATGTCTCACTGGAAGGGGCGTTTCTGAGGCAAGAAGGTAGCTGACATTAACGGGAACATGCTGACGGAGATGGTGCTGGAGAGGAGGGAGTGGGTGCTGGAGAATCAGGATTTGATTCTGTCGCTGGAGGAGGGAAGCTGACCACTGAGGTCGGTTTTTTAAGAAAGATATCTAGGGTTGCTTGTACAGCCTTTCTTTTATGCATCCTAAATGACCCTGTAGCTGCTGATGTTCTCACTAGCTGCACGGTAAACCTTTGTAAACCGCTATAAGCCGCTCAACGTTAGGATCTTGCTCCTCAAACTTAGCAAACCCTGCTTCAGTGAGACGGAAGGTTTCAGCTCATTCTTTTGTCATAAACTTTCTTGTTCTGGATCTTCTGATTCTTCATATTCTTGTGCTTCTGTCAGCTGTTTATCTATCTGTGAGACCAGCCGATGGTATAAAGATGCTGCACAAATGAACTGCTTATATTGCGCGCATTTGTTTACCTGCGCAGAAGAAACTAGTTCCCAAATTATTAATTACTTAATTATAAATTATCCTTACAGGGAGCCTTGGGAGCCTGTCTGTAAGCACAAAACACTGTAAGTTGAGTCGTCCACAACTGGGACTACCTGTATGTATACACACACATATATATGGCCATGTGCCACACGACGCTTTGGTGAAATGACAGAACAGCATATAGGATGGTGGTCCCACAGATTACAACAAAAGCTGAAAAGTGTCTATCACTTAGTGACATTGTTAAGGAACTCGCAAAAGGGCTTTTTATTTCTAGACTCAGTTGCTCGCCGAACAGAAAGCCAATTACTGAGACAATGAGGCTTGTCAAGGAAGAAAGGAAATTTATTGCGGAGGATATCAACCAGGAGGTGGGAGGCCTGCCTCAATTCCGCCTCCCCGCCTGATGGAGTCAGGTTTTTCTAGAGGGGAAATGAATAACGCACGAAGTGAGCGAGCAGCATTACGTTTGCGGTGGAGCGCAAGGCACGCACGCGCAGTGAGAAATCGCACATTCGTGGCAGGATCAAAAAGTGGTGGGTAAACCCCTTCCAGGGCAGAGATCTCAGTAGTGTAACGAGCTAGGGGTTAATATCGGTCATCCTTTCAGCCTGGTGCGCCTGCGGGTGGTGGGGAGCGGGTTGCTTAGCGGGCCCTTGGGCAAGATTCGTGGGGGAACGCTGCTTACCTTGACTTCGCTGAACAACGGGTAGTGTGAGGCCTTGTGATTATCTCCTTGCTGTAAGGAGGGTTCCCCCTTTTCTGAAAAACGACTCAAAAGGGAGTGGATCAGTGAAACAGAAAATCACAAAATTCTAGTCAGCATATCTTACAGGCCTGGGAACTTGAAACATAAGAGAACTGCAAAAAAGCATATCTGTTCATGAAGCCAGTTACAACATCATAGCCATTGTAACATCATAGTGCAATGCATCATTCGTGTGTCTGTGGCAATGCTGGTGTAAACATACCTGCCGCTCAACCAGTCGTGTGAAAATATAGCACATACAACTATGTACAGTACATAATGCTTGATAAAAATAACAAATGACTGTTACTTGTTTATGTATTCACTATACTATACTCTTAAATCATTAGTTTATAGTATATTTCTACTTATAAAAAAATGTTAATTGTGTGAAACACCCCAAGCAGGTCCTTCAGGAGTTATTCCAGATGGTATTTTTTATCATAGGAAATGACAACTCCATGCATGTTCCAGTGGGACAAGATATGGAGGTAGAAGACAGTGATATTAATGATCCTGACCCTGTGTAGGCCTAGGCTAATGTGTGCTTTTGTGTCTTAGTTTTTAGCAAAAAAGTTTAAAGAGTAAAAAAATAAAAATTTTAAAAATAGAAAAAAGCTTATCAAATAAGAACATAAAAAAGAAAGTATTTTTGTACAGCTGCACAATGTATTATATTTGTGTTTTTTAAATTTTTTGAAACATAATAATTGTATATATTTATAGTGTACATAGTGATATTGTGATACAAATAATATATAGTGATCAGATCAGGGTAACTAGTGTATTTATAGTCTCAGACATTTATCATTTCTTTGTGTTGAGAACATTCAATGTCCTTTTTTTAGCTATTTGACACTATATAATATATAATTGATAATGATAGTCATCCTACAGTGGTATAGAATACTAGAACTTATGCCTCCTCTGTAGCTGTAATTTTGCATTCTTGAACAAATCTCTCCCTATTCCTCACTTCCTCCTACCCTTCTCAACCTCTACTACTCTCTGTGCTACTTTTTATTTCTTTGAGATCAGCTTCTTTTTAGCTTCCACATATGAGTGAGAACATGCAGCATTTAACTTTCTGTTCCTGGCTTATTTCACTTAACATAATGTCCTCCGATTCCATCCATGTTGCCACATAGGACATGATTTAATTCTTTTTTATGGCTGAATAGTATTCCACTGTGTGTGTGTGTGTGTGTGTGTGTGTGTGTGTGTACTGCATTTTCTTTATTCACATCTGTTGTTGGATACTTAGGTTGATTCTATATCTTGGCTATTGTGTTTTAAGCTAAGTGTTATTATAAAGGGATCAAAAAGTTAAAAATTTTTGAAATTTTATGCAAGTAAAAATGTTACAGTAAGTTAGGTTTATTACTGAAAAAAGAACAAATTTCTAAATAAATTTAGTAGCCTAAGTTTACAGTGTTTATGAAGTCTACCGTGGTGTACAGTAATGTCCTAGACCTTCACATTCACTACTCACTCACTGACTCACCGACTCACCCAGGGCAACTTGCAGTCCTACGGGCTCCATGGTAAGTGCCCTATACCCGTGTACCATTTTTTATCTTTTATATCATATTTTTACTGAACTGTTTCTATGTTTAGAGAGACAAATACTTACCACTATGCTACAATTGTCTACAGAATCTAGTACAGTAGCATGCAGTACAGGTTTGTAGCCTAGCAGCAGTAGGCTGTTTCATATAGCTGTACCATCTAGGTTTGTGTAAGTACACTCTCTGATGTTTGCACAATGATGAAATCACCCAACAACATATTTCTCAGAACATATCCCTGTCATTAAGTGACACATGACTATCTATATATCCTTCTGTTTCTCTGGACAACCTTGACTCCTGTTGGTTCTATTTCTCTGGAGAACCCCGACTAATACAGAGATATTTTATGATGCAGTTATGCGTATTAATACAGATAGATCCCAAGTACCTCATCTTAGTCTGCTTGTGCTGCTATAACAAGATACCACAGCCTGGGTAATTCACAAATAATAGAAATTTATTTTTCATTGTCCTGGAGGCTGGGAAGTCCTAGGTCAAGGCAGCAGCAGGACTGGTGTCTAATAAGGGCCCAGTCTCTGCTTCCATGATGGTGCCTCATTGCTGCACCCTCTAGAGTGTACGAACCCTGTGTCCTCACATTGTGGAAGGGATGGAAGGGCAAGACAGCACCCCCTTCAACCTCATACCCTTTTATAAGGGTGCTAATCTCATTCATGAGGAGGAGCCCTCATGACTTAATCATCTCCCAAAGATAATACCACTTAATACTGTGTCATTGGTGATTTAATTTCAAGATGGGTTTCGGAGGGGGTTACCATCACCCAAACCATAGCATCTCTCTACTCATTTCCTCCAGTGGTAACATCTTAAAAATTATAGCACTTTATCACAACCAGGATGTTGATGTTAACACAATCCACTGATCTTTTTCAGATTTCCCCCATTTTTCTTGCCCTCATTTATGTGTGTGTCTGCATGTGTTTTCTTCTGTGCAATTTTACCACATGTACAAGTTTGAGTGTCCATCTTCATAGTCAAGATACAGAGTAATTCCATTTACCAGAAGGATTAAAGACATATTTTTGAATGAACAAATAGTGCTCAAAATAGAAGGGGATTTCGTGATTAGTTACTTATTTACCTTCTTTTCTCCTGCCTTTTGTATTGTGGAAATTTATCACTGAGTACTTCTCTGCTTCTCAAGTCAGGAGATATGTACTGCGAGGTTCATAGCAATATGAAGTGCCATAAGCCCATGAAATCACAAGGAGAGAGTATAGCATCTACTGGGAGCAGCCATTCCAGTCAATGTAAGTAATTTTAAAATTTAATTTTACATTAAAACAGCATGGATATATTATGGAGTAGAATGCAGTATTTTTTAACCTAAAATAAAGAATTGAAAGATGTGTCTGCCCATTGTAGTCATTTGGGCCCCACGCTTGCAGAAACTCCAAATGATAGAATAATCTTTAGTGTCCTAAGAGGTACTTTGGTAACAGCTTTGAGAAACACTCCTAGGTATCTTTTCATCTGCTGTTTCGCACCTCCTTGTTCAGGGAATTCCTTAAGGCTGGGGACTCAGCAGTTCCCATTTTATTATTCCCGGCAATAGCCGACAGAAAGCTCACCACAGAAGAAATGTTTAACTGATGAGGTGGGTTGATTTGCTCTGTGCCTTTCTGATATGATTCTCTATCTGTATCCCTGGTAAAAGAGTCACAGAAACTGCAGATGGAATCTAGACTCTGCCCTTTACAATTATGTGACTTTAAGGAAACTACTGAACTTCTCTAAGATCAGTTTCCTTGTCTGTAATATCTAGGATCTAATACCCATTTATGAGATTACTGTAGGATTTAAAGACAATATTATGTAAAGTACCCAGCACAAATTGTGATACTAAGTAGGTCCTCAAGAAATGAGAGCTGTTACCATAGTGATGATGACGCTGGGACGTTGATCATGTTAGATTAATCTTAACACTGGAAAAAAATCAAAAAAGAGCTGTAAAACAAATGAACCAAAATGAATGAGGGAAGACATATTAAAAAATAAATATTTTTTGCCCGATATCAAATATCAATTTTACTTCATCTGGTAAAAAGGATAAAGCTGATGTCTACTCTAAGTCCACTAAGAGATCACAACTTAAGCAAACAAAATCATCAATATTTTCTTCCCTAAATCTAGTATTACATAGAAATCCAAATTCTTACTCATATTTTCTAAGTGAATTAGGAATCAGATATAATCAATGGTGTTATAGAGAAAACACTAAAAATAAAACAAATGTATTTAGGGAAAAGGGCTTTAAACAGAGCTTTGAGAAATGAAAGCCTCTAGAGTCATTTTTCTCTGTCTATTTTGGTGAAAGCATTTTAACAAGATGCTCTTTTCAAGATGTATCATCGTGGAAGAGTGATAATATAAAAAGATCTTTTCTCAGACCTGAGCATCTAATGAAAATGCACAATCTTCTGTTCTCAGTTCAGCGAAGAGGTCTGGGTGCCACATCCTAAAAATCGGAATTTGCCACCCTCTCTGTATCTGCTCAGCCTGAGATATCACAACCTCTGCAACCACCTACCTGTGAGTGCCACGCTCTTCGTGTTATTGAACTTAGTTCCATCTTTAATCGGAAACCTTCATTTCCAAAGTGACTCATGTCTATACATCCACTGCCACGTCAGTGATGGCTGGACCATGACTTCAGACATATCTTTAAGTCTCATGATTCCTAAAAATTTAGAGCCATTTTCCTGATAACAAGCACGTATGACTGCATGTCTGTCTAGGCAGGGCCTGGAAGTGGCTGTCTGCTGAGAAGAAATCCACAGCTCTCCGGGGTGAGACAGCACAAGACATTCCTAACGAAACAAATTCATGGGTCTTATTGAACATCAAACAAGGCCTACTTGGGGGCTCCGGTGTCCATAAATAATACTTATTTTCCCCACCTGAATTCTGAACCTAGCAAGAGGTTTATTACATGGCTTAGGTGTGGAGAAACAATGGGCTTCCTAGTATTGAACCACCAATTATACAGATGCATCTGCTCAGGTTGGGCTGGACCTCCTCGGGCCTCCCTGGAGTCTTCACTGTAAAACTTGTGGTGTGGGGTAACAGAGCAGAAGCATGTCAGGTGATCAAGCACAGAAAGAAAGGTATGAGAAAGGGACTGGTCTTTGTATTCCCAGGTTCTCATCCAAATCTCACCAATCTAAGAAATCATCCTCTCTCCTGAGTGAGACTGCAGAAAGAGGCCATGGGTGTTAGGCATTTGGAGCTGCTTCCAATGGAAGGACAACTTAAGGAGTGAGAGACACTGTTTTCCTTCTAATAGCTTATGCCCAGATTTCTCAATGTGCTTTCTCAGCTATTAGCAGTTTGGACCAGGTAGTCCTTTGTGGTGGGGCCTGTCCTGTGCATTGTAGGGTATTTAGCAGCGTCCTTAGCCTCTACCCATTAGACATTAGTAGTACGTGCCCCCAAACTGTGACAACCACAAATGTCTCCAGACATTGCCAAATGCTCCTTTGTGGGTGGGGGTAAAATCACCCTGGGTTGAGAAGAGCTGGCCTAGACTCCAGTTGTATTTGCTGTAAATTGCTTTGTTCTGGATGCTTCTATTGAGCACTTACTATGTGCCAACCTGGGGAAAAAAGGTAAAAATGATCTAGTTTGGGCCTTAAATAGCTCGTGTCCAGTGTACTCGCAGAGATGTGTCTAAGGAGACATTTGGTGCTGCACATGAATGTCTAAATGTTCTCCAGCAATGCTCTTGAGTCAGGAAAACCCAGTTTGACCAAGTGGATGTAGATCTGTTGTTCCTTCTGTGACAAAATGCCTCACTGGGAAACAGACATTTCTCTAGAGGGCCTTTGATTTCTGTTTGGAGAATGACGACTGTATACAGGCTTGGCATTCGGAACGTTTGCCTGCAGCCCATGACATTTGTTTTCTCCCTGAGTAATGGGGGACCCTGTGTCTCCATGGCATCTGTGAGATCAAAGTCATTTATTTCACAACAAATATTAAGGCCCAAACAGCTTAATCTTGACATAAAGTAGAATCTCTAGGGAAAATTCAGAGTTTAAACAAAAATAACTCACTAATGCTCTTACCCGGTACTTCTGAAATTTATATATCAAGTACATTGAGCCATTCACTGATATGATTGTTATACTTAGGATATGATGTCAAATAGTCATCTTTAAAGAAGTAACATTCCATTTCTCCTGCCTAAATTTCATGGCCTAAATGTGGTGGCCTAAATGTAACGACCTCACAGGGAAACGTTTTCTACGGAACCTTTTCCACAAAGATGTCAGGTATCTGGGGCACAAATGATAGTGAAATTTGAGGCTGACTTTTTAAAAAAATGATTTTAGCAGAATAGAAAGGAAATAATGTCTTTTTATAATAGTATATCTCACATTTTCTAGGGCACAGGCCATTTTCCTGAAAGATGCCCTTTGAGCCTTCCTGCTTTTCAATACATAGAAATAGCACCAGGAGAAATGGGAATATGGCTCTCGTTTTTAATGGAATGTTGAATTAGGGAGGGGGAAGGATAAGAAACTAGGAGACTCAACAGAAGTCAGTATACCTGAGTTCCAGACCCAGTTCTCCATTTTTCTGTGAGATGATCTTTTATGTCATTTCTCTTTTATTATATTAAGGTTTAGAAATGAGATTCTCTCTCCAAGTTGATTTATTTTAAAATAAAAGGTTTAGAAAAGAAAAACTCTTAAGTTCTCTTAGAGTTCTGAAATGCTATAAGTCTAAGGAGTTAAATTTAAAACTATTCTTACTAATATTGCACAACTTTACTAATCCAGCAGCATTTACTGGTAGCCTCCCCTACACCATGCTCGATTCCAGGCACTAGGGTTGCCGCTAAAGGGGATTGTGAATTTAGGCAAGAAAGCAAGTATAGATACTTTTTCATGACAAATATCAAAGGTTAAAAGATTACTTCAAAGAGCCTCATATGGGATTGGCATTATTTTTTATGAATCTCCTATGTAAAGGAAAGTTTAGGAACTTATTTATATCCTTTAGGCATCTTGAAAAATGAAAATAGGTTTCCTTCCCACCCTTAATAACAGAGCCACTAGAATGAGGTAGAATAAACTCAGGTCAGGCAGAGGGATGGGGCAGGGCATGCCCCCTCAGGGTCCACTCCCCCCTCTTCACCGCCCTGCTCCCAACACTTATTCTGTGTGTCTAGGGAATATTGACAATCATCCCACCAAACATGTAGAAACACACACACATATGCACACATACACACACGCACACACATGTTCAACATATATACACACATGGGTCTGAGCTCCCCCCAATGGCTAGCTGAATCTGTGAAGGAACATGAGAGAGGGCATCACTTTTCTGAATTCAAAAGACCAGATTTTACTGAATATAATAAAGATTTGAAATTTCAAACCACAAGAATCTTCATAGAGAAAGGATGGTGTACTTAATATAAAAGGATAGTAAAAATCATTCATAGTCAATGATAGTGAATCTTTCTTGAAAATCTTGGTTGATATTTTGGCTGATTGGACAATCTTGACATTTAAAATATTATTCAATACTGAGGACAACATTTTCAAGTAATGATTGCAGTTTGATCTTTACTGTTTAAAGATAGATTAGTGGTGGAGATTATAGAAAAAGTAATTAGTGCTATAGTTTTGTTTGTGATATAAAGTAATCTCCTTTGAATGTTGAGATCCTTGAACATCCTCCTAAGTGGCATTTATTAATGTGCTTTATCATGTTCAGGAAATAGTAGTACTAAGTGCCAGTGCTTCTTTTCAGTGAAAAGAGGTAGTACAAAAGCCGCAAAAAAAGAGTTGATTCCTCTTCCTTGAATGTCTAAGAAGGAATTTTGAGAAATGCCACAATACTGACTAACCCATTTACTTTGCAATAGAGACTAGCTTTAACTCAGTGTTTGAAGTTTTATTTAATTTTGTACCCCTGACTCTATTATTAATCCCTGTCAGTTTCCCCTATAACAGTAATCTATTAAAATTTCAAACAGAAAGGAAGTTGTAAACTTTTTAAAAATTCTATGGGTAAGTAAGGTAGATATTATTCAGACAGTATGAATTCCACCAAGAGGAAAAAATGTGGAGGAGAGGGAACAGACCAGATGCTGGGAGTGAGAATGTAATTGAGATAAATTCATAGACCCGGATGGCATACCTGGGACAAATTTGCTACTGCCCTATCTGTGCCCAGGTGAACCTAGACACAGCTTCAGAATATTTTAAAACCCCGGCAGCAGGGATCACTCAATCATCCCGGGCACTAGAAATGAAACCCATTTCCCACTTTTTTGGATACGGTTTGTGAGATAACAAAACATGAAATCATGGGAAGCTGAATCAAAACTATTTCTGAATACTCACCAAGCAAGAGGCCTAGAAAGCCTGATCTGAAAGATGCCTTAGACATAAATTTTACAAATGAGGAAGCTGAGTTTCAGAAAGCTGTTCCTTGATAAACACCAATATAATTGATGATGTCATAAGTAGCATGTTTCAATGGCATCACCATGTATATCATCCAACCCATCAATCAGAAGCATGCATCTGCATTTAAAAATATGCCTATAATTGCTTATTATTCAAGTTTACTGTTGGAAGAGAACTCTTGGTCCTATATATTTTGAGTAACTGAGTATCTACTTTATATTGTGTATATATTTTGAGTAATTGAGTATCTACTATATATTGTTAAATGATTTGCATGATCTGGACCCCAAGGTCCTAGCATGACATTTTCCTCTTTTCCTGTTACTGGCTATTCACAGCGTCCAAAGACACGACAGAGGCCCCAACTGTGAAGCCCTGGATCACTGCCAGGCCCCAGGCATTGAAGCTATGCTTGCTGCAATTCTCTTTGGCTAAGTTAGACACGTACTACAATGGATACAAGGATCCCATAGCAATTGCCTTGTAGGACACTTACAGGCAACTGAATACAAGGTGGACAAGGGAAAGCTTTCAAGAACCTTGAAATTGAATTTGGAGTCACTAATACAGCTGGGAAATGATAGCTCCGAATGCCTCAAGGTCACTTGCAACAGAGAAGGGGGCCTTATTTCAAAGAAATTGCCCTGTCTGCCAAGATAAAAAGGAGACACATACATAGCAAAGAGAAGGAGCAGCTGCCACAGGGAACTTCTGAGGGAGAGGCTGCAAAACAAATCATCAGTGGGAAAGGGAATGAGGAATATCATGCACTTTTTCCATCACTGGGGAGGAAGAGCTCTCTTTCCTTCAGTTCATAGGATAAAAAGTAGGCTGCCTCCGAATGGCCATGTAGGTCCAGTAGGACCATTTGCAAGAATGGGAAAAGAGAGAGGATAACATGATTTTCTCCACTGTGCCAAGATGTAATGGCTCTTTACACTTAGTGCAGCTGGATCGTAATGGCAGAAGTGTGCTTAGAATTATTTTGGACCACATGGTTCCCACAGTCAGAGGGTACCCCCAGACACATCATTTCTAGTACCTGCGGATCAGACATCCAGCAGATCCAGGAGATACTGTTAATAGGCTTGAATCTCCCTTGCTTCTGGAGGGAAATGTGGACCTATGTAAAGCAAAGATTTTCTCCTGTGCTTCCTTCTTTACAGTGTTAGGTTTCACATTATCTATGATCCTTTTTGAGTCAATTTTTTGTATGTGATGCAAGATATGGATCAAGATTTGAATTTTCATATGGATACTCATTTGTTCCAGCATCATTTGCTGAAAAGACTATCTTTTCTCCACTAAATTGCTTTTGCAACCTTGAAAAGAATTAATTAACTCGTGTATGTGTGTGCCTATTTCTAGACTTTTTATTCTGTTCCGTTGATTTGTATGTTGATCCTTTTGCCTTTACCAGAGTGGCTGGATTACTGTACCTTTGTAAGAAGTCTTGAAATAGGATAGTGTGATTCCTCCAACTTTGCTGTTTTTCAAAATTGTTTTGGCTATTTCAGTTCCTTGGCCTTGCCATATACATTTTAGAATCAGCTTGTTGATTTTCACACACACCAAAAAAGCCTACTGAATTTTTATTGAAAATGTATTGAATTCATACATCTATATTATTATTATTTTTAAGATAAACACCTCATGAATATATCCCAATGCTTCTAGTTCAAATTCAGAACTACAGAGGTTTATACTTAATGTCCTCTCTGTTACACCTGTGTTTCCTCTCTTCCATAGCAGATATCCTGGTTCTCTAGGACACTGAAGATGGTAGAATTGGAACATTCGATAATTGTTCATCTACTTTATCCCGTTTTACACACATAGTCTGTGATAGGTTTATACTATCATCACTAATATAATAGCTGATACTAATTTAAAATGTTTTTGCATATGCCTCTTTAATTTCCTCCCATTTTTATAATTGTATGATCTCTACATTTTTGTCTATAATAAATGCTCTCCCTTAATTTTTTTTTCTAAAAGACACATTTTAAATCCATTTATTTAACTTAGTTATACTCTGCCCTCTCCAAACATGGTTTTGAACTGCATTAAAAAGAGGAAAATACAGTTAAGGAAAAAGGAGGAAGCAAATATGCTAACCATAATTTAAATATGTGCTGTGATTAAGCACAATATTTGGCTCTATGCATCCTAACAGTCAAATTGAAGATGAAAATATGCCAGATTACAGAAAGTGGTGCTTATTATAGAAAATTTTGAGTTTTTTTTAATTTTGCTTTTTCCCTTAACACTAAATGAAAAAAAAGCATTTTTCATGTTGCATTAATAGAAGGCAAAATTTAAGATCTATTATAACATTCTCAACAAGAGTCTCACAGAAATGCAAAAGTGAAATTCATGTGAAAAAAAGTTCAACATGTATTAACATACAAATCTATAAAACTGAGAGACCATTTAGGGAAAGATCTTGTCTTACATTCTGTTTTTTAAATACCTTATCAAGTACATAACGTAGCTGTTTCTTTCTCTCCAATTATATAATCATATATTTTATAATTCATATGTTTTTATTTTTAATATGCACATATAAATATTTTTATATATATAATTTTTTAATTTTCTAATTAAAAAGAATTTCCCTGCTATCAACATTATCATCCAGAACCTCAGCTGACTCTTTAATCCAAGAAAAGACATTTGAAAATTATACTTAGCCACCCCTTAGAAACTGCCAAAAGTGCTTTGCCACCAAGCATATGTCATCTTAAATCCAACTTGATGTCAACGTCAGGGTCAAGGCAGAGGAAGAAGATATTAGTTCCAGAAATGATTGTATGGGAAGAGGGAGTCAAAGAATGAACATGGGACTGGTGGGGTAAACAGCTAGAGAAGAGTGTCAGTGACTCTGAGTGAGTAGACAAGAAGAGAAAGATCATGGTACCATTGGCTGCTAATTGTAAAAGCCCAGAAAGATCTAAAGGGGATGAATGAGTCTTGAAAAAGTCTGAATTTGTAAAGAGGAGGATAGCTTACTGGACATTACATAGTAAGACTATTGGCAAAGGTAATCTGAACAAGAGTAAGGTATAGAGAAAAAGATCAAAGATTGAAGTTTCCTGCATCCTCCCACACAGTTAATATTCATTCCATTTTAGAAAAATTCTATTACCAAAATATTTTCCATATTAAACCATGCTTCATAATCTCACTTTATGAGATAGCATTTCATTTGCTTAAAGGTGATAGCTTGATAGATATCATTTTCAGGTAACTAAATTTTTATTATCACTTGAGAGCCAGTGAGCTCTCTCAGAAAATCTAGGGCTTACACAGACAAGATTTTCTCATATTTTTATGCCAATTTCTGTAATTATCTCTTGATACTCTTTATTTTAGCTTAGGACTGTGAGAGCATTCTGACCTCTTAATTCTCAAGGATCAAAATTGACCAGAAACACTCTTGACCGTGTAGAGAATTGAGTGGAAACTCTTGACAAGTCTTCAGTCAATCACTTAAAAAAATTCATTTCATTTACATCACTCCTGGAAATTATTTCTATAACTTAACCAGGTCGTGCACCCTTTTGCTTTCCTCTCATGATGTAACAACACACAGGTTAATGTGAAAGAAGCACATGCAGTTACTAAAGAAATCGAGTTTTTCTATCTATAGATATATGAGTTAGGTTTAATAGTAACACTGATCCCTTATGCTTTTTCCTTATGACACCTAAGTAATAAATTATCTGCCTTTATAAGTTATTGAAATTTTATGTGTTTAGTATTAGAAGGTCCTCATTAGAAAAAAATATCCTTATTAACAGGAAATAGGGTTTCATTTGAAAAGTATGGAAAATATGTTTTCTTGGTAAAGCATGGTAGATAGTTTAATATATTGAGAAGAACACTGGACTTGGAGCCACAGGCGTGGGCTCAACACTTAGGTCTGCACTTTACAAGTTGTGCAATACTGGATAAGTTGCTGAATCTCTTTGGGCCTTGATTCCCTGGTTTTAAAATAGACATAATAATATTAATTACCTAATGGAATTATAAGTCATGATCAAGTGAAATAATATATGAAAAAATTCTTGGTAAACACTACAGGGTTCTGTAACTGCGATCTGTCAATGTGTGTGGCTATTTATAACAGTCTAGGTCTGCTTTGTGTGCCCAGAAATCCCCTCTGTACTCTTATGGTGTGAGGCCTGCCTTCATGCTGCCTTATCACCATGAACAGCTGGGATCAGTCATCAGCAGTTGCCATCCCTCCCACCTGGGGAGAATGACTGGCTTGTGTCTGACCCCTCTAAGCCCTCCAAGGAGGAGAAGCCAGGAAGCCCAGTGGAGAATGAGTGACGTTGGCCCCATAGTCAGCTCATCATGTTCCCCATCCCAAGCCATGACAGCTTCCAACTCTGAAGAGTAACAGCAAGCCAACTAGTTCTTTCATCTTCAGGGCAAGACGTTGGCTGCTTTAAGACTGTGGATGTTATTTATATGGTTGAGAGCAGAAATGATCATACACACTAATGTATTTTCATCAGCTTTTGAAAGAGATCCCTCCATCCACACCCCTTCCCCCAGTTTATACCGCTGGTTATGTACCAAACATGCCATTAAAGAATACGTTTTTCTTTTTGCTGACAAACAAAATCAAATGCTAATCAATAGGAATTCAGTTGGCAGAGATGTCTTGCTCATCAGTGAAATTACATCTGGATCTTGTTGGCTTGATGGTAGGAAATCCTTCTGATGGTACGTATTTTCTTTTTCAGAAAGTTTAAAAGTGATTGCCCTCTGTCATTTATCATAAGAAAATATAAACAACCGCAGCACTCATCAATCAGTCCAACAAACAAAAAGCCCTCAGTTGTAGGGGTGTCGTAAGCCAATTTTATCGCACTGTAGCTCCCCTCAATGTATATGAGCAAATAAGATATAATTATTATATTTGCTTATTCAAAATTTATATGTGCTTTCTAGATGATTACTCTAAAAAGCAGTGGGAACTCCAACAGGCCTGTCCTGTTTTTCTGGGACCACCTTAACAAGCCTGTGTCCCTCAGAAGCTATCCTTTCAGTTATATTCAATGAGGTTGCTAACCTAACTGGTAGCTATTGTTTACCCTTTCAAGGAAACACAGAAAACATTGCCATTGCCTAACAATAAGTCTCCCCAGGTGTTCTTACTTAGGTGGACCCCTTCATCCATCAGTGAAGGCCCGTCAGCTAAGCTGTCAATCTAGGTTACAAATCTACAGTGTAGACACTTTTGTTATTAACTAAGCTCTTAGCACATCAAAAGGAAATTGCTCACCTACTGTTTTTCTCTTCACTAAATATTGTGAAGACCAACAGAATAAGGGGAAAAAAAAAAAACACTGAAAACATAAGCTCAGTGTATAATTTGGGATGGTCATTAACCAGAATATAGTAGTTCTATCAGAAATATTTCTCACCTCACTGAAAGGTGATTGAATGGCATGGGCTTCTCTCTTCTCTTCCTTCTCTTCCTCTCTCTCTTTCTTTCTTTCTTCTTTTTAGTTGTAAGGCCTACAAATACTTTCCCATATATCAGTTTACTATATCTTCATAAAAATCCTAAGAAACACGCAGGACTGCTAGAATGATATTTGAGGATTACAAATAAAATTAATGACTTTTTCAAGGTCAACAACTGAGAGGTAACACATCTGAGATTCAAACCCAGGTTTCCTAACTCTTGATGCAGTTTTTTTTCTTTTTCAATATTTCTCGCCACTTGATTCCTATTTAATTTAGGTGTGAAATGTCTGGTGGTCAATCCAAACCTTACAAATACATTCACTAGAATCAGATGTAAGTATGAAAATCCAAGCAAGCAAAAAAAGCGTGTTGAAAACAGTTTCAAAATTTCTGGGAGAACTACTAAAAATATCAATAAGAATAAGCATTTTCTAGTTTAATCCTTCATATAAATAGATGCAACTGCTGACAATGTTTCTTCTAGAGTTGGACTTCCCACTGTCAGCAAGAGGCATGCTGAGATATTTACAGTGATCATGGTTTACATCCCCCCATCTGTATCCTCCCTGGCTTTCTCAGCATCTCTGAGCAGGGTGGAATAAAAGGCTGGTATCACATAACAATGACCTCAAAACGTCCCACACTGGGCTGTGTCAATATGGTATGTTCTCCCCAACCTGCAGTTCTTTGAATCCCTTCCTTGACAACCAGGCTGCCCAGATGGATTGTTACGCATTTGCTTTCATAATGTGGCCCCCAATGCTAAACTGACTAACTCTTTCTTCTTATAGGCAAGGATGTGGGACTCATATTAAAACTGTTTCCAATTGTCCTCACTCTTTGCACACTCATACTCACCTGGGACAAAGCAGGCAGGGCCACTGCCATGGCTCAGATGGATGTTCCAGTAATTTAGATTCTGATACCACCAAGATGGGTACAGGGAGGGTGGGGAGGGCTGTCAATACATCCAAGAAACTGAACTGCAAACATATGAAAACTACTTGGGAAGGAGAGAGAGTGAAAAGGAAAGGAAAGCAAAGGGGATCGTCATAAAGGGCAGAGGTATTGGTTTAGAGCAGTTAGGAAATCAAAGAAAAGAGAGTCCTAGGACTGACATTTCCTCTTGGATGCCTTCCTTCTGTTCTTCTCTACACTTGTTTTTGTTCAGTGTCTCTGCAAAATGCTCACCTCTTCATCTTGCAAAAGTCTTCCCTTAGCATCAACTGTATTGAAATTCATCTTCATTGGTGAACCAATCAGGAGCCAAAGGCTGCCTTCTGATCGGACTGATGCTGAAAAAAATTTACCTTTTTGCTTTGTATCAAATGCAACCTCCACTCACCAAATCCTGATGGCTCTTTCTGTGCCTCCAAAGCCTTGAGTTTATGCTTTCTTTGTAGCATTCATTTGCTTTGAACATATTTTACAAGGAGTTGCTTACATGTCTTTCTGCCCCCTTAGTTCATAAATGTCCATGAAGCAGGGACTGTGTCCTTTCAGAAAATTATATCTAGGACATCAGGACAGTGATGTGGGAGTAATATATACCTAAAACATCTAACAGTGATTCCTAACAAGGTGATTGTGCTTCCTGACCTGGGGCAAGGGGGATGAGAATTTGGCCATGTCTGGAAGCATTTTTGGTTGCCACAACTTGGGGGGTGTTATTAAGTAGAGGTTTGGGATACTGCTAAACGTTCTACCACGCACAGGATAGCATCCCATAAGAGAGAAATATCCAACTAAAATGTCAATAGTGCTGAGGCTGAAAACCTAATTAACAAAACAAACTACCATCTCCAAATATATCAATATGTATGTCTCCAAATAGGCTGTTTTCTTAGGTAGATCTGACCAACATGTCTGTCAGAAATAGTGCATTATTCTAAATAGTACTGTTTCCAGCATAGAGTGCCTTCTCTCCCTAACATTAGCTCATTTAATCTTTATTTGTAACCATCTGTGCAGCTTATTAGATCGATCTTATTATTCCCATGATATAGTTAAGACAATTGAGACTCAGAAACTTGAAGTGATCTGTGAAGGTTGAAGGTTGAAGGTGGCAGCAGAACTTGAATCTGGGACTTTTGGCTTCACAGCCAAGAAAGAGTAAGTGAAGACACGAAAGTGTAAAAATCCAGGGCATGTTGAGAGACCAGCCAGGAGTGAAGTGCTGCTAAATCCTAGGGTGAAATAAGGTGAAAGATAAAACTAAATTGGTTTGAGGTCAGATGGTTGGGGTCCCTGGATGCTTTTTTATTATAATAATTTGAACTTAAGAGAAGTTGAGGGCTGGGAGTAGATAATTAAAGTTGTCTTGCGAAGGATGGATCTGGCAATGGACGGGTGGCTTAAAGAAGGGAGAGTCATTTAGGAGATGGCTGCAGTTCTTCGGATCTCACTTCCAACCATTAGAGGAGATGACAGAAACGGGCACATCAACCCTTAGGGCAGCCAAACTTGCTAGAAGCTTCCATAGTCTGCTCCAGGTAATGTCAAAATCTTTGGGCAGGGAAATGACTACTCTACAGCTGTTATTGTATACATTTTGTGTCTGTGCCACCACACACTGAACTAAAGCCACAAATCCTTACACTGCATTTCATACCAGTAACCCAGATCTATATAATGTATAGACCTACAGTTAGACCTACTTATCCTTTTTTTTAAAATTTCAGAATATTATGGCGGTACATAAATTGCCTTTGCACAGCTCGAGTCAAAGCCACAAGTGTGCCCCTCCAGACAGTACACACCGCACCCGTTAGGTGTGACTTTACCCATCCCCTCCTCCCCGCTAGACCTACATATCCTGGATACCTGGTGAATAAATGATTCCAGGACTTGAAAGCAATACCGTGAAACTTCTTTCCACTTAAAGTATTTGAACCTTAATGGCCTATATTAACAAAGTGACCCATCAATATCTTTTAGTGCATGAGGATTTAAAAAACATATAGATGAAGGATGTGGTGGGCTTTCTTCTCAAGAATCTGAGCCTGATTTGAGTTATGAGATGAAAAATATTCTAAGCAGCTAGAATTTTAGGGGGTGTATACATGTTCTTAAAAGAATAATATACAGAGACAGCCCAGAAGTCTCCCACCACTTACACCTGGAGTGAGCATATTCTTCTGTGAATGTATTTCTTCTTAACCTCCCACAGATGAAACAAGACTGTAGCGACACCTGTGATCTATTTCTCATGTAACTAGTGGTGGCAGCTTGCTTTGCATTTTTTAACCTTCTTTTTAAACATCGGACTAATCCATCATGAAGAGTGAGTGCTTTCATTGTATAGCCTTTGAATTTCAGAATGCCTAATTTGTTTCTTTAAATGAAAGAGTTTCCAAAAGAAAGTGGAAAAGCTAAAAAGAGGTTTAGCTTCTCATTTACAGCCAAATATTAATTTTTCCTCTAGGATCACCATTTTGAGAGCTATTGAGAAACAAATATTCTATAAAAGCCTCATTACGGGGAGGCTCTACTTTGATCTGGCCAAGGGGTTGTCTGCAGGCCTGAGCCACTCTGACCTTCCAACTTTTTGGCCATCTTCATGGCACAGCAGATTTACTTATTTTATGAAGATTTTTGCCCCCCAAACCTCTTAATTGAGCAAGTATTTATCTCATGCACTGTTGCTCTGATCTAATGGTATCTAGGATAAAATTAGAAACAACCTTAAAGAAAAGAAATGGTACTCAACAATGAGCATGACTCTCTCTGTTGGTTATAGAAGATCTCAACCCCACCATCCTTACCCTCCAATGTGGGCCTGGAGAGGAAAGAATTTCCCTAAGCAACACATGCCTTTTTGGACATGTCAGAAGAACCCATGAGAACACTGGAGACTATCCACAAGTACTTTATTCTAGGACAGTTTTCTTTTTGTTTCAGTGCAAAGCTTCAGAATGTATTCAAAGTCCTCTATCAGAATATATTAGGCATTGAAAGTGATCAGTTGCATTAGTCCAAATTATGGACCTGTGAATTATGTGTTAAATAAATAGAATTTATTGAGTTTCTACTATATGTTGTTTCCTAGGATGGTTATGATTGAAGAGCGATATATGATTATACTGCCTTGAGGATGTTAAGGTCTGTTTGGATGGCAATCCTAATTTAGCCAAAGAAACCCCAGAGAGAGAAACAATACTTTCTGATCAAGAAAGAAGGGTCATTTGGTATGGACTCTATGTGTGCTCTTCGAATTTATAGAGGAAAAAGATAAATGGAGGTTGGCATGCTCAGAGAATACTTCCTTGAGGAGGTAACACTTGAACCAGATTTTAAACCTTAGATAGCATTTAAGGGTATTACGATGAAGGAGACAGAATTTCAAATCTAGCGAGCAACATAAATAAAAAGTTTGCATGTTATAGTATGATGGGGGGGAGGACAGGAAACTGGTAGTATAGATAAGTGGAGTTTCTGACAAAAACTAGGTTTTACGTGCAAGAGAATAGAAAATAAGATTGGAGAAGTATAACGGGAGCATATTGAAGGACTTTGAAAGCTTAACAGAGGAATTTGGACTTGATGCCACATGCAATAGAGTCATTGCAGCTTCTTAGAAGGAACACCTATGGTGAAACCATCATTGGAGTGTGAAAAGCCTTTTCAAAGGGTTGGTGACCGATTGGGGGGTGGAGAAGAGGGTATCACTGAAGGGGACTCCATCACTAAGGGTGGGACTGTTATAACTCACAGAAGAAAGTCTCCTATAGGTTTAGGAAGGAGACTAAAACCTGTTGCTTTTACCAGGAGAAGAACAAAACAAAAACAAAACATATGCAATGGAAAAAACAAAAACAAAAACTAGCTATCATTTTCTTAAAGCTGGTAGAAAACGAAATGATGTTTCTGAGAATAAGTCCTTTCAAATATGGAAAGTTATTGATTTGATGGAGTGCTTGATTTAGTCTATTTTTTATTCTATTATAGCAATGTCAGTGTACATATTTTTTTGAGAAATAAAATTGATAGAGAGGAAAAACCGAGCGCTCCTTCTTTGTTGCTTTATGTTCTCATAACATAGGCTCCTGCTCCTCTTTCTTGGTCTATGCTAATGTAGCCGCCTTCTGCCCAGGTCTACTTCTGACACCCTCATTATTCTGGACCACTAATATGAAGAGTTCTTCCATGTAGTGTGCTGAGAATCAAAGAGATTTCCTCTTCCTTTCCAATTATCGCTCTCAGCTCTCCACTTTCCTACCAAGAACTCTTCCCCTCTATACTCAGCCCCACCGGGATAATATAGTTAACTAAAAAGTAAGTTAACACACAAGCAGATTCTTGCTGTGCTTTATCTCAATTCTTTTAACTTTAAACCAAGGAAGCCATCTATCTAAAGGAAAGAACAAAATGCTTGGAACCCATACTACTGTGATCTCTCATGCAACATAAAACAGTGGAGAAAAATGTTGGAAGTAAATATAGCTTTACACATATAACAGGCTATATTTAGATATTTATATGCTTCAACTAATTGCTTATTTTTAATGTGATGCTGAAATTGCATGTCTATCACATTGTTCAAATAATCTCAAAGAGGGCCTTTTAAAGGAACACATTGACTGCAGTGAGTTTTAATTTTTGTCTTTCAAATCAAATTAATGACTTTCCTGAATAGGAAAAGAAGATAGTCAGGAGCAAAGAGTATAAAGAAAGAGCCTTGGGTTTGGTGCAGAGATTAATTCCAAGATAAGCTGGAATGCTTAAGATAATTCTGAGTAGCACTGATGATACTCTGACCAGCATCTCTTGCCTTAGCAATTGTCTCTTTTCTAATTTTATCAAAGAGAAAACTGTCCTTCAATGTGTGGATGAAATTGAGCTTGCAGATACTGTTTGCTTGACTTCCCTGCACAAACGTCATTATCCTTTTGTTCAAATAGACGTGATCTTCAACTGCTGAATGCCAAGGTGGCAGCCATAGCAGAGAAGTTTAGGAGATGGTCTTTGGAGCCAGTTGGAATGACCACTGAAGTTTAAATTCCACCTCTGCCATTTACCAGGTTTGTGACCTTAATAAAATCACTTAATATTCTGAATCCTGATTTTACTATGAAGTTAGAATAATAATTACTAATTGGTTATTGTGAGAATTAAATAAGAAGGTATTGAAATGGCTTAGCAAGCACCTGATAAAATATTTAGCACCCAATAAATATTTAGCACTGAATAAAATATTATTATTTGCTATGACTTCTGTAGGAGCCTGAGGGACATCTTTATAATAATGAAGTACAAATACCTTAAGTTTGTTCTGTTATGAAGGAGAACTTGTAATATTTTCAAACAAAGCTCCTCATTGCCCTCATCTTGATTAAAACTATCATCACCCTCCCAACAATTCAGGCTGGGAACTATTGGACTTTTTATTTATTTTTTCTAATCTCTTAATTCCTCTCATCCTCCAATTTAGCGGATCCTCCATCACTGCCAGTTTTTCTTTGAAAACAATGCTTTTTCCAACTTTTTGTGGTTATAGACTTCTTTGAGAATATTGTGAAAGCATGGAACATCTTTATAAAAAGAAATCACTCAAGTGGACAAAATTTTATGGACCATGTTTAGGATAAACAGACCCTCCAAATCTCCCATACAACCACCCCCTAGATGTCCACAGAGGCAAGGCTGAGAACCTTAGCTCTAAAATATTTCTCCAAACTAGGTGGTCCTTTCCATTTTAGCATCTCCTCTAGTTCCAAATCCTCGTCATTCTCTTGCCTAAGTCTAGGCAATTGGAATCTCCTCGATTCCAATATGCTCTTTCTCCTACCTACACTCCACTGTGCGCCCAGATCTTTTCCTCCTAAAGTAACATTTTCTTATGCAAATTCTTTTGAAATTTTTAATTATTGATAAACAGGAGTCCTCAAATGTTACCTTGTATAGTTAGCTGGAGAGATTCTGAATGTATTAATAGACCAGCGATGGGTTCCAGAGACTTGTATACTTTTAAAACTTTTGAGGTGATTCTGACACTAGTAGGCTCAGATCACACTTCAAGAAACATTATCCCAAGATGGTCTTTTCAGGATTATTTTCTCACTCCTCATTTTGTTCAACCTAGCCTCTGTACTTAACAAAGTGGGTGTGTTCAGAACTTTTTCTTTGTTTTCATTTGCCCTTCAATTAGAAAACTCTCTTTATTCTTACAGCCACTAATTCTCCTGTGGATTCTTCCTTCACCAATGCCCCTAAGAAGAGTAGATTATACCTTCTTCCAATGTACTGCCTTTGCCCTCTGCAAGCACTGCCACTGTAGGACATGACAGATTTCCCCTGAATTATTGCTGTTTATCTCTTAAGCTTCACTAGATTATACAATTCTTGAAGGCAGACCTGATTCTATTTATTCCTTACACCAACACAGTGCTCAACACAGAGCCTCGTATGTTGTATATAGTCTTAAAATGTTTGCTGAATTATCAAATTTGCTATTTCTCATATATGTCCTTCAAAATAGCGGGACGCAGGTTCCGACACAGAGGAGCCTCCTTTGTGGCAGTGCAGTGCTGCTCTGCAGTGGCAGAGCCAGCTGGTACTGACCAGGGAGAGCTGCTTGTGTACGTTTTTTTCCCCACTTTGAGTTCAGTGATGTCTTTTTTGGTAAGCTTGAAATCAGGCATGATGATAGTATTTATACCACAGAAGTCAGCAAATGCTACAAATCAGGGGTTTTCACATTTTGTCTTTTTCTGAGAATGATTTACCAGCACACCACTGCCAGTAACCAAAATAGTCATGTAATTGCTGTGTGCCTTCACAGAATCCAATCTAATGGGAAAACTCATTTAGCAATCGTGAGCGCCACCATTTGTAAGTAAACGAGCTACATAGAGACAGACCAAAGCCCTTCACTGCCCAGAATGCCATAGAGTGGAATATACCAAGGCACCCAGATCTGGGATTTTCCTTGATCTTCCACTTGGAAACTTTGAGACATTAAGCCAATTGTTGGAATCTCTTGAGGGCCTTTGTGTCATCACCTACAGAGTGGAACAATTAATGTCTTCCCCTTCCTATCTCAAGAAATTCATTGAAGAATAAATGAGGGAAGCCATGTGTGTAGAAGAAACATTTTAAAAATTATAACCTGTTGTCAAAATGTGTTTTTTCTACCTCTTAGCTCCTAGATTCAGTTTTATAAGGGAGACCCCAATCAATAAGAGACAGGCAGTTCTTAATTTACCTTCACTAATCAATCTACATCTATGAACAGTCAGTGCATATTTTAAATGCCGCATGTAACATCATTTCCTTCCTCACAAGACAAACCTACAAAAAACATCAACCAGACTATAGATTTTACCTCTTCTCCGAGAAATTTTTCCTTTATTTTTATAGAATTTCCCTTTCCTTAAGTAGTAAACACTAGAACAATCTGATCTTTATCACAAACTTTACTGAAACGCAGACATTCTATTTAACTACCCTCCCTACTCCCCACAATACAAGAATAAGTGGCATTGATTAGTGATTGACTTCAAAGTGAGTAATTGAGCTTTAATGAGTTTATAAAAGAGATTGAAATCAAGGCAATAAATTAAAAGCAAAATAAAAGAGTAAACAAGAAAGGATGTTTTACAGCTTGGTTCCATTACAGTCCATGCTAACCAGATTAAAAAGTAATTGCTATGTCAAGAAAAATTATAGTGGCCTCTGAAAAATGGAAGAGCAGTGGGCTCTCTTCACATGCAGGGGGTAAAATGGAGAGCATAGAAAGTAAATGAGTGCAGGGAGGTGGGGAGAGGGAAGGTTTGTTCCAGGTGTTCATGATGCTTTCAATATTAGAGATGTCGTCATAAAAATAGACATCAGCAGCAGCACATGCTACTGAGCTGCCTGATGTCAACTGAACTCTTTAACATCCTCTAGTATCTTTGTGTGACATGCCAGGGGAATATTTGTGACTGTGTGGTTTGTCTATTTTAAATGTCCCTAAATTAATGACATTGAAAAGACAGAGTATTCACAATATTTTAGGGGTCCTTTTCAAATAGGAATTTTTTAAAAAATAAAAAGGGTCACATACGATCTAAAATAAGAAGCACTTGTAATTGGAGAACCAAAAGCCACCATAAAATAGGGAGATTACATAAATAAATTGGACGTAGCTATCATCTCTGTGAGCCCTGATGATATTTCATGGGGCACTTAAGGAATTGAATGCGGTCCCCACAGAACCACAGCTCATTATGTCTGAGAATTCATGGGCAGCTGGTGAGAAGCCTGAAGAGTGGGAAAGGGCAGATGTAGTAGCAATTTTTAAAATAACTAGCTCTAGAATCTCCACAGCCTGAGAAGTTGCTCTAAGAAACAACCAACAAGACACAAACATTAAGATTCAAGATAGTATCTGTTGATAAATCTGATAAGCAAAGCAATTGTGACTTAAGGTGTGTACAGGGAATTGTGCTGGGTGCAATGTCGATGGCAGTGAATTGGAATTACCCAAACGTCCCCACAGACACATCTATCCATTAACTGGGACTTCCAAGTTAGACTGGGAGGACTTGTGCAGAATGCCTGGGAGAGTCAAGGTGGCCAGATGAAGAATCTGTTATGAGATAATAAGAATGTTTTCCAGAGGTGCTGAGACCAGCCATTCAGTAGCTAGAGAATCTTGACCTCTAACAAAGTCTTGAATATCACAGACGAAGAAAACAGATCTGTTTGTACTTTCATCACATGCTAAATGAGGAATAACACTGGCTTTTATTATGCATTTACTTTAAGAATCTGTAATCATGGCTAGATTGAAGTCAAGAAAATAAATAGGCAGATAATTACACAGGAAGATAAATTACTCAGCCCTTAAAGATTAGTCACTCACTTAATATTATTTACAGTTAATGTCTTTTTTGCAAATTCTTCTTTGAGTTGATCTGGATGGAAATGACATGTTGATGAAACGTAGGAGCTCAATTGTTACTCCAAGTTATACGATAGAGATCAAGCGAAAAAGAACCTCTCCTTCATTTTCTAGTTTTCCTGTTAAAAGAAAATCCTTAAGTGCATTTAAGATGTTTCTCTTCAGGGTGTAAACTCTTTTATAGCAGTGCTTTAAAAAAATGCATGACCACAAAAGAAGAAGCATGATTCAAATTGATTTAAAAACTTGGAATGAATTTTATGTCAAATTGAAGAATTGTTTATCTTCATTTCTATAAAGCTCTTGTTTTTAGTTTGAGTTATTTTAAGCAAGTTTGCTCAGGCAAGTCAGCTGAGTTGCTTAGAGATATCCCAGGCTAAAAAAATTCAAAAACCTATACGCTTCTTTTTTTACTTATTATTATTTTTTTTACAATTTTTTTCTTTTCATTTCTTTTCTTTTTACATTTCAGAATATTATGGTGGTACAAAGATTTTGGTTACATATATTGCCTTTACATCGCCCAAGCCAGAGCTACAAGTGTGCCCATCCCCCATACAGTGAGCACTCATTAGTTATGAGTTTACCCATCCCCACCGACCCCCTCCCACCTGCCCAGCACCCGATGAATATTACCACCATGTGAGCACCTAAGTGTTGATCAGTTAGTACCAATTTGATGGCGAATACGTGTGGTGCTTGTTTTTCCATTCCTGTGATAGTTCACTTTGAAGGATGGGCTCTAGCTCCACCCAGGATAATGTAAGAGGTGCTAGTTCACCATTGTTTTTTATGGTTGAACAGTATTCCATGGTATACATATACCACATTTTATTAATCCACTCATGTGTTGATGGGCACTTAGGTCGTTTCCACATCTTTGCAATTGTTAATTGTGCTGCCATAAACACTTGAGTGCAGATGTCTTTATTGTAAAATGTCTTTTTTTCCTTTGAGTAGATGCCTACTAGTGGGATTGCTGGATCAAATAGTATTTCTATTTTTAGTTCTTTGAGATATTTCCAAATTACTTTCCACAGAGGTTGTACTAGTTTGCAGTTCCATCAGCAGTTTAAGAGTTTTCCTATCTCTCTGCATCCACACCAGCATTTGTTATTTTGAGACTTTTTGCTAAAAGACATTCTCACAGAGTTAGATAATATCTCACTGTGGTTTTGATTTGCATTTCCCTGATGATTAGAGATAGACTTCTTAATTTTGCAAATATTACAAAATAACACATTGATTAGAAAAAGACCAGTGATTTAAATTAAAATAGAATGGGATATGACAGGGCCAAGAAAATAAAATAATTACAAATGGTCCTTAAGCATACAAAGAGGTACCCAAATTCACTAAAGATAAAATAAAAGCAAAGTAAAAATGCACTGGATATCATTTTTTCACTTATCATGTTGACAAAAATCTGAAAGCTTATTAACACACTGAGTTGGAAAGTTGTGGGGAAACAGAAACACAGAGACATATAGCAATATCTAAAGAAAACAAAAGTGTATATTCCTTGTAGAATTTATACTATAGATATACTTGTGCATGAGTAATAGATATTTTCAAAGTAATTCATTGCATCATGTTTGCAATAGTCAAAAAACTGCAACCATATTAATGTCCACCAAGAGAGTACTGATAAAACAAATTATGGTAAACCCACATAATGCACTACTGCACAGCTGTAGAAAAGAATTGAAAATAGGTAAAGAATGTCATAGATCTCCAAGATAGATTGATAAGAGCAAAAAAAAAAAAACCCAGGTACAGGACACTTCGTATAGTGAGATACTGTTTGTGTACAAAAGAACAAGAATAACACCATATATTCATATTTGCTTATATAAACCCAGAAACTTTGAGAAGACACACAAACATTAATGGCAGTTAATAGTTATAGTTAATGGCAGTAACTGTAAGGAGAGGTAAGCATACTCAAAAGTTTAAAGGAAGCATATTTTAAATGACAGCCAGAAATCATTTTGTTATTTTTTCTATGACAATTGAAAGACAGAAACTTTGGGAATTTTGAGTAAAAGTTGTCTTCTTAATTTTGAAGTTATTGGGGTTTCGTATCATACTTTGCTGAATTCAAACTTAGAGTTTTCTTTTGTTTCAACTCATTCATTACAAATCTTAAGATGCTCTAAAGAGCTAAATTTCAACCGTTGTCTTTCATGAAGTCAATTGGATGCTCTTTACACACACAATAGTATTATATTATATATGGTAGACATTCGCCTTTTTTGTGCAGGACTATTCAGGAGTCCATATTGAATTCCGGCAAGCATAGAGTGTCTGCGTGGATTTGGGACTTTCTGTGGAGTCATATTTCCATTAAATGTCTCCTGTGCCCCACACATGCCCTTATTCTACAAAACAATCACCTTTTCAACTTTTGATAACCATTTATCTCTCATGATGACCATGTTTCACTTTAAATTAGTTCCTATAATATACTTTCTTACAGCATCATCTATTTTTTTTTTGCCAACATTTTCACTTTTAAAGTTATTTCTGTGATGATTTGTTTAATGCAAATCCCTGGCACTGAAATGTAAATCTGGCAAGGGCAGAGAGTGTCTGTTTTGATTTGTGTTATATTCTCTAGGCCTAGCATAGTGTAGGTCAATCCACATGTATTGAATTAGTGACAGTATATTCTAAATAAACTTTAATTCTGTTTTTTATTCTAAATAAACCTATTATTTTTATCATTAGCTAGTACATAATGCAAAGAAGACAGTAAGATACAGTATGGGCTTTTGTTTTAGACAGACTTGAGTTAGTCTTATTAGCATTGACACTCTCCAGCTGTGTGCCCTTAGACAATGTCCTAGTCAATTCAGGCAGCCATAACAAAATGCCATAGACTGGGTGGCTTATAAACAACAGAAATTTATTTCTCATAGTTCTGGAGGTTGGTAAGTCCGAGATCAAGGCTCCAGCAGATTCAATGTCTGTTAAGGGCCTGTTTCTGGATTCACAGACAGAACCTTCTTACTGGATCCTCACACAGCGGATGAGGCTAGCTGGCCCTTTTATAAGGGGCTCTTTTAAAAGGGCACCAATCCCAATGGTGAAGCCCTCATCCTCACGATCTATTCATCTCCCAAAAGCCCCACCCAAGATAATGGTGTTAGGATTTCAATATATGAATTTTAGGGAGACACAAACATTCAAACCATAGCAAATAATTTATTTGATGTTTCTAATCCTCAGTTGTTTTTGTTTTATCTATAGAATAGAAAAAAAAAGATTAAATGTCTGGCCCACAGAGTTTTTGAGAATTGAGTGAAATCAAGAATGCAAAGAACTTAGCATGATGTCTGGCTCAGGATAAGAACTCAGTAACAGATACCTATTGCTATTATCATTGTTCCTGAGCTGCACAGTTTGGCAGTTAATTTAGCAGTGAGTCATTGCTCCCAAACATCGTCACTAAGCTCACGTGATTTATGACACAGCAAAATGACAAATTCTTTGGACCTTTGACCCCTCACCAAAATTATCAAAACCAGGAGTATTGAGTCTGTATGTGCAAAAGGTTGACAATAACTTATTAGCTTCCAGGATTATCTGGCACTTGATTGGTGATTACACCTTAAGATGTTTGATTCCAAATGAGTGTTTTGAACATCTAGGGTGAGAATTTTCTCTTGGGAGTGGGAGTCATTCCTCTAAAAGGGATCAATTTCATGTATTTCCTTAATTAGGGTTTAACTAGAGTATTTCAAAAATAAATATTTGATATAATTCTTTATTAGAGTAAATAAAAACGGGCTGTTATTTTACTACTAACCTTTGCATTTACCCTTTCCGGGAAATCACAAAAACTGTGTTAGTAGAAGAAGTAAAACCTGGCCTTGTGTTTCTGTGAGTCTGTGAATTTTCTTTTGCGTACATTCTTGCTCACAAAGCAAGGCCTAACCACAGCTGCTAATGCATTAAGATGAGGTTTAAAGTAGTGGTTAAAATCAGAGACTGTAGATTGAGATTCCTTAATCCCAGCTCTGCTTAGTCACCACTTCCTAGCTTTATGGCCTTCAGCAAGACTTTTTTAAAACCTCTCTGTGCCTCAATTCCTTTCTGGAATGTTGGTGAAATGATGCAAAGCATCTAGAAGACTGCCTGATATTGAAACGCTACATGCAGGATCTTCTTAACTTCATATGAGGAAAGCAGTATTATTCTCTCTATTTCTGTAGATCAGATATTGAAGCTAGGTTTACACATCCAGAAATTGCAATCAAGACCTGAACTCAATTCCTTCAACTCTAAAGCTCACTTTTTTTTCTTTTTGGTACCAATTTTTCCTCAGCCTAAGGCATATATTCCCAATAGGGTAAAACTTGAGTCTTTAGGAGGGACCCAAAATTCTTAACTATTACAATAGTTTGTGGCCTTCCAAAGTGTCATTGTATAATACATAAACAAATATCACAAACTATACAGCAGGGGTGGGGAACCTGGGGCTTTCTGGGTCCTAAAGTGCAGCCTTTTGATGGAATCCAAATTTTACAGAAAAAAAATCCTTTTATTTTTATGAATTCATTTTTGTTTGTCTTTTGTATTTTTATTTTATTTTTAAAATGAACTCATTTAAAATACCAAAGAAAATAAGTTTCAACAAAATAATCCTCCCAGATTGACCACCACAATTAGAACATTAGTAAGCCATAAGGGCTAAATTCATGGCTGCTATGCTCATGATTTAGTTTTCTAACTTCCCCTGCCTGACTGGCAGCACTAACCGCATGAGGCTGGTTGGCGAGAGTTTACAGGGGTTGAATACACTGGTCTGTTATCAGCTTTTGACAATGGTGCACTGTGTTTCTGTTTGAAGTGGAATTTGTGAATAGGTACACAGCTCAACAGTGTTTTTTAATTCTGTCTACTTAACAGCCCATCATGTCAAAGAAGATCAAGAGAACACCGAAGGAAGAAAACAAGAGTTTTTAGTAAGGATTGGGAATTGCAGTATTATCTTGCTTCTGCTAAAGATAAGATGATTTTCTTGCTTTGTGATACTGCAATATCAACATTAAAGAAATTCAATGCTCAATAACATTATAACACTCATAAGGACCACAAATATTTTGAATTAGAGGGAGAGGCATGAAAGGTTGTATTGTAGAAATTAAAAGATGAGAAGCAAAAGCAGAGACAATTCTTTCAAACAGCAATAAGATCTCAAAATGATGCCACTGAAGCAACTTTTAAAGTAGCTTATATATTTAGTAAAAATAGGGAAGCAATTCAGTGATGTAGAATTATGAAAGAGTGCATTGTCCACATTGTAGGATGCTTAGACCCTGATAACATTTCAAAGTACAAATAACTGTAACCGAAAACATTTGTACCCCCTTAATATTTTGAAATAAAAAAATTACCATAAAAAAAAACAAAGTACAAACTACTGCCTCTTTCAAGGAGAACCATAACTGATCGGCAGCATCAATCAGCCTTCAACATAACAGAACAACTTCATGCAATACTGCAACAGGAAGATATATCTTATTCCATTACTTTGGGTGAATCTACTGATACTACTGACTCAGCATAGGTTTTGTTCTTCATTCGGATCATAACTGAAGATTTTCTTTGCTATGAAGAGTTACTTGCTTTGGGCACTCTTCCGAACAGAACATGAGGAATAGCTATCTTCAACAACTTTCAAGATAAATGTTGGGAAGTTGGACTGAATTTGGTAAATTTAGTGAGTGTATGTACAGATGGTGCACTTTCCATGACAGGAAAGCATGAAAGGTTTAGTGCACAGATAAAAAAAGTATTTACAGATCCAGATGCTCTCATTTCTTTTCATTGTATTTTGCATCAGCAAAATCTCTCTGCCAAAGCTACTACTTTAAGTGACACTCTGCAACAAGTTATAAGTATTGCTAACTATATTGGTGCAAATCCAACACAGGATGGTCAGTCAGTTTCATAACATGCCAAAGTAGAACAATGAGGTATTCAGTGTGGATTTGCCATATCATTCTAAAGTGTGTTGACCATCGCAGGGAGAGGTGTTAGCCAAAATTTTATCTCTGTGAGAACAGATAGCTAAATTTTATGAAGAAGAGAATCATCAATGTGAATTATTGAAAGAAGATTTCTATAGGAATGCAGTATTTCTGTGTGATATCATGACAAATCAAGATGACTTGGATATCTCTTTTCAAGGTAAAACTAAGTCTATATATGATATGTGGCAAAAAATCCAAGCATTCTGAAGAAAAGAATCTTTATTTTTTTCAAAACACTTCCTCAAAAGGAAATCTCAGATGAACATTTTTCCCAGTTAGCAAAGGTCACTGATGAGCAAGATGATATATGACAATCATTTGAAGAACACACAACTGTTACAGACCTATTAATTGGAGAATATAGTGAAAGATTCACTAGCTTTGAGAATCATGACATCACACTCAAATTAGCATTTCAGCCTCACCTACTTGATATCACCAAGGCACCTAAAGAACTACAGATGGAACTGAGTGAGCTCTCAGTAGATGACACTGTGTGACGCTAAGAAAGATCCACTTGAAATATGGAAAAATCCAGTAAAATACCCATACCTTCAGCAACATGCCTGAAAAATGATTTCTTGCTTTTCAACCATTCACTGCTGCAAATCTACATTCTAATACCAAACCCAAAAAAAGATACCCTTAAGGTCACAAATGACTGACACCCATCTAGGGGATCAGCTGAAACTGGGGACCTCTATGGTGCAACCAAATACTCAAATGCTTTCCAACAAAAAGCAGACACAACAAAGTCATTAAAAGTTTAGTTACCTTTAAAATTAACAAATAGTTTTCAATTTTGAAATTATTACATACATAGTAGGTAGATTTTTACAAAATAATTGTGCATTTTTAAGTATGTCTAATTGAAGTTTCTGGAATGCGGCCTTATTTGATTCCAGCTAAATTAATGCAGCCTTCCAACATGAAAAGGTTCCCCACCCCTGGTGGACAGTATATCTCTAGTAACAAAATTTCATGGAGAGAGGGAGATTAGGGGGGGAAACATCTAAAAAGGCTATTTAGGGGGACAATAATGAAAACAGGTTGAGAAACACTGCTGTAAGGGTAGGATGGGGTCATCTGTACCAGAGCCTCCTCCCAGGCTTGCTGAAAACCCAAATTTAAGGCCCACTTCTATCCCTCTTCCTCCACCTCTGTTAGAATTTTCAGGGCTAGGGCCTGGGAATATGCATGAACATCAAGCTCCCCAGTTAATTCCTATCCACATTTAAGTTTGAGGCCCCTAGTCTGTATGCGGGCTTCTAAAGTCCACCAGCTCCCAACAACACATGGCCCAGGGCTGTCCTCACTGCCCCCAGCCAGATGCCCACATTCTCCCTCCAACTGACATTGGGATGGGGGCCAGAAGCACAGGGTCACTGTGAAATGGCCATATGCTTTAGCCTTACTGTTCAGTACGTTTGGTGGATTTTATCATCTTCAAAAGAGCAAAAGATAAGATTTGGAGGAATGTGTGCTGCGCAGGAATTCACCCCTGGTATAGCCGAGGGGAGATGTAAACAATTGCTTCCGTCATTCCCCTCTTTGCTCTGCACCAGGCTTGAGCTGAAATCGTTTTTATATTCAACTTTCAAGCTGATCATTTGAAATTGTTCACAAAAGTTAAGTTCTGTGGAAAGGAACACGGTCTATCTAAAAGAGGAGCCCCAACTTTGCCGGGCCAGGGAATAAAATCTACAGGGAACCAGCGACCGTGACAAGGAGCTGGTGGCCTTCTCCCAGGGTCCAGGTGGTTTGGTGCAACCATGAGACTGGGGTGTTAAGTCATGACTCTGCCATAACCGGCTGAGGTCCCTGGGCAATGTCCCTTAACTCCAGTGGACCTCAGTTTCCTTATCAGTGAAGGTAACGAATTGGATGAGAGAGTTTCGAAAGTCCGCAATAGATCTAAATTCTGTTCTTTCAAACTAATCATGAAAGACCAACAGGCAGGCAAATTCCTGGTGGGAAGCAATTAATCAGAGAGGGAGAAATTACTCCTGTTAGCAAGTGACCCAATCATCAGCTGACTATTTTTCTTCTTGTACATTTTCACAGATTGGAAGAACATAAGACTAGAGAGTTGTAGACCACTGGGGTAGTGGGAAGAAAAGGCTGTTCCCCTTAATCACTGAAAGCCAGCTGGGCCCCCAAGTGGGCAGTGAGGAGGGCTGTTGGGCCAAAGGGCTGGAAGGGGCTGGGTCTAGTCATATTTCACAGCAATGCATAGGCTGCATAAAGGTTTTCTTTTTCTTTTTTTTTTTCTCTATCCACCCTTGCTGGAGGGCTCAGAATGTTTTGTTACAGTGGCTAAACCAGCTCTCAGTATCCCTGAGGACATTTTCCATGTTTAAAATTTATACATATATATATACATATATATGTATAAATATATATATTTTTCAGGCTTATGTGTTAGGAAAAACTTTACTTTTGCAAAAGACCAGATATATTTTCCCCTTATGTGCAATGCAAAATTATATGACTAGTCATTCTTTCTTTCTTCTGGGCTTTACCCACCAGGAAGATAGGAACTGGCATTACCTCCTAGCTTCAACAGCATAGGACCCTCTGCATTCTGAGTCTAGCCTGTGCTGTCCTCCCCTTTGGCACCTCGCCCTTCTGTAGCTCCATCCTGAGTCACAGTACAGCCGTCCCTTCATTTGCCAGCTGTAGAGAGCATGGAAAACACCTATACTCCTTTTGAGTATTTGCTTGTCCTCTTGTTTTTTCATATAACTCGTTTTCCTAGCTGCATCTTCCTGCCACTTGTAGCCACAATTCTCTACTCAATTCTGTTTCTTGGTCTTCTCTGTGGCTTTGGTGACCCATTACAATGTTCAGTGCATGTTACCCTCCTCGCTGGCCAGGTGGCAGTCATCCTGTGAGCCCCTGATGGGAAAGGTGCATGTGAAAATGTTTTATCTATATTGTCTCCAATAATGATTTTTATCTGCTTATGTTTTCTCATTTTATAATATGTACTCTTATTAGATAAATAAAATTTAAAAATCTAATCTAATTTTTTTATGAAGGAAAATTTTAAACACATATAAAAGCAGAATCCTTGTGCACCTAAATCCAGATTCAAAAATAAGGAACTGACAGCCAATTTGTTTTATCTAAACCCCAGCCAATACACAACATACCCCTACTCCATGTTATTTTTAAGTAAATCCTATTTATCATACAATTTCATTTATAAATATTTTAGTACATACCTCTAAATGACAAGGACGCTCTGAAAAGAAGTTTTTAACCAGGCAGTTGAAAATTACTAGTTAAAGGGAAAATTATAGGTGGGGCTTTTAGTTCAAAGCTAAGAAGTGATTCCAGAACCACAAGTAAAAACTGTGATGTATTTCATATAAAAGGACAATTTCAGGGTAAATTACTTGCTCACAAAACTGGGAAATAATGGGATTATACTAAGCAATGATTAATAACCTTTGAAATTTGGCTTTGTAACAAAGAGGAGAAAATTTAACTATCTTAATAGATAGCATTGAAATTTCTCCTCAAGGTACCCTACGACACCACTATACATCCATTCAAATGACTAAAATTTAAAAATTGACAATGCCAAGTGCTGGTGAGGATATGCAACAATTAGATGAGAGTGTAAAATGGTACAACCACTTTGAAAACCTATATGGCAGTTGCTTATGTATTTAAACATATACCTACTTTTTCAGATCAGCTTTTTTCATTCTAACCAATACTTGCAAACAACTTAAATGCCCATCAACCGGAGAATATCCATATCTGGAATTCTACTCAGCAGTAAAAAGGAACAAACTGCTGATACATTTTGCGTAACCATATGATGGTTACTCGGGTGCATAAACTTGTCAAAATTTAGACTTAAGATCTATGCAAAATAGCAAAATCTACTTAAAATATGCCTTAATAAAATATTATCTTCAAGAGAAAGCAGGCTTATCTTGTAAAATGCATTGATCAGGTCTTTACGTAGCAAATGAAGCCTCTCCTTTCCTTCTAACCCCACTCCCTGTCCTACGTGAGACGTTAGTGTCTGTGTGCCAAGGCTTTAGAAAAGAGAACAAAAGTGCTCCACGTGATAGAGTGAGCGTCCAGGGGTCAATAGAGAAGAGAGGGAAAGGGAAGAGGAAAGAAGAGGTGGAATAAGAAGGTGAGTGTTTACAGGCTGAAAATATAATCCCTTTCTGGTATCCCTTAGAACGTTTAGTAAAATTTGCTAAATAGAGGATTGTTTGCTGTAAGTGACTTTGTTACTGTCAGTGTAGAAACCAAAGACGGAACTAGATTTCTCTTTGAAGAAAATATAATGAGGAAGACAGCTCAAGAGAAAAGCAGAGTCCTAGAGGCAGAGAAGACAGGAAGCATGGGCATACAGAACTAGTAAAGGGTTTTGGACTTTTATGGGCCATGCAATTGCTAAGTCAAAGCAATTTCACGTGGATCCCATGCAGCCTAGAGGTTTCCCAGAAGAGATGTGAGGTTTCCCAGAAGAGATGTGAGGTAATGTATGATGCCTAATTGCACTTTGCACTGTGATGCTCTTTATTTTTTTGAATCATGCTTTTCTGTGGTCTAAAATTAGGCTTTTGCAGAGTTTTGCCCAATTGTTTTAATAAAGAGTTCTCGGGCGTTGGGGGCGGGGGCAAGGAATCATGCTTGATGAGGATTAGCCATACCTTGGATTATCTAAATTAATTCCCTAAATTAATTCCCTGTTATAGCATTAAATATCATAACCAAAGCTGAACTCCTCTTAAGCAGGAAGCATACGCTAATTAAAAACTAAGTGCCTAGAAAAAATAGGTATCACTATTAGTCTTAAATCCAAATCAATAAAGTGACAATATATAAACAGCACCCCCTTTTCAGATTAGACTCTGTGACCCAAATAAGCTTGAACGGAGAGAGAGAGATACTCCACAGATAAGTACCTGAGCAAGAGTGAGGGAAAGGGCCTCAGTAGTCCATATTGGCCTAAGCAATATGGGTTTAACATGGATCTTAACTTGGTGTGCAGAGGATAGAATTAGAATTCCCTGTGATTTCTTTAAAATCACCTCCCTTTAATTTCTCCTGGTCTCCTTTCATTTTCTAGTTTCTTATAGTCTGATCTCATGAGACTGCCTGGCTTGGATCTGAATCTCCCACTTGAAGGCATTTGCACTCATTTAATTAATTGACCCGGTGAGTGCTACTCAAAAAACAGGGCCACTCTCACTTTCCTATTAGATAATTGCACAGTGCCACAATGACACCGCGGAGTTCATCATTCGCAAGATTATATATTAAGGGGTGGAAACTCACAATGAATGATAATATATACACTTATAATCCACTTATCGTTATGTCACTTGATCACTTGAAGATACAAAGAACTGCAAAAAAAGAAAAAAAAAAGTCTTTTTATGCCCGTGTTGCCATTCTCTGACCTGTTGGTTAGTTTCTCCCATAAAGGAGGCATTTATGACGGTGCGCCCAGGAACCCACGGGAGTTTTATGTCTGAGGGAGCCTTATGAGTCTTTCATACTTGGATACAGCCTTAGTGAAGGGCATATTAGCATCGGTAAATCCCGGCCCCAGTGACTTCGTGGCATCTCAATAAAAGAGTGTAAAAGACTTTTTCAGAATGCAAGTAAAAACTGATCAGAGATCTTTAAAGGAAAATTCCACCACCACCACCCTTTTATTGTGTCTTAAGCTTTTTTTTTCTTGGCATGTTAACCATTAACTAAGGGAATGCATTTCAAATATTAGACAATTTTGTTCACACCAAACAGTCTATTCTTGCATAAAACTTAAATTGAGATCATCTTATGTTTAATAGAAACAGACGGGTATTTAAAACGAGACGTGGTGGGAGCAGAAAACCTATAAAAATGGATTTTATTTTTATAGGAAGTAGAAGTAGTAGAGAGTCATTTTTAAAGAAATTACCTAATTGATGGGATTCTGGGTGATTTTATTCACTTCTTTACACTTATCTGAATTGTTCAATTTTCCTCCAATAAATATTTTACTTTCATAATAAGAAAATGTCTAATAGTGGGCAAATCAGGGTAAGTTTATTTAATGGGCATGGAGTTGAAGCAATGGAGGCTTGCTGTGTCAGTCAGATGTTTCCTATCCTTGGGTTAGGGGGAGGCCTGATAAAAAGCATTTGTAAAATCTGAGATACCCATAGAGTGGCCAGCTATGAAACCTCTCTAAGCCACAGTTGCCTCACACGTAAAATGGGGAAAATGAGAGTATACCTGATAGGCTTGTGAGGACTAAATATTCTACAAAAAGTATTTAGCACATATCCTGGCATGTAATAAACATCCATTAGAGCTCAGTTATTATCAGTAATTCCACCAATGAAGCTAGGCTAAAGTCTGCTTATTCTTCCTGCTTTGGGCTTCAAAAACTTTCTGTAGGGTTAGTTTATAGATAGCTAACCTCTTGCTGCTTTTCTTAGGGCTGAAAACCCTCTGCTTAGAGTTGCATAAACCTGCTCTACATAAACAGACACACGCTTCTGTGTAGAAGTTCTTAGGTCACAAAATCCTTTGCTTAGAGTTGTATAGACCCGCTGGACAGGAAAACACACAAATGCACACACAACACATACTTCTGTGTAGAAGTTCAGTGATGTCATGGTGGACATCCAGTCCTGGAAGGGGACTTCCACGGGGTTGAAAGCCAAGTGAATAACCAACAGCCACCAAGGGGGACTGGCCAAGGAGTGTATGAACAGCAGCTGCCTCTGTGCTAATGGTGGGCCTGAGGCCACAGCAGCTCAGCAGGGCAGACAATGAGGAAGAAAAGCAGATGTGAAGCGGATGAGAGTGAGGACAAACTGGGACCCTCATCTTTAACCTCAGTGATGGGGATGACCTGCGGAATAAGCTCAAGACCTTCCCCAGGGAGCTGAAGAAGCTAAAAGAGGAGATCCAGGGAGACAGAGCAGCTGTGGACTCAGCCTGTGGCCTCTGCCAGGCATTGAGCCTACAGAGCAGCCACACATGCAAGGTCTTCAACAGCACCTGACACCTACATCGACCTTCAGAGAGTGATGGCTGCTGCTTTACTCCCGCCTTCCTCTTGTGGCCTGCCCTAGCCCAGAATCACACTAGGAAAGGGCTTCTTGGATATGTGGTTTCCTTCTTGAATATATGGTTCCGGATTTTAGCTAAGCTGACACTGTACGAAACCACCCCAGGTGGCCTTCTGTTTAGGTTCGGGTCCTGGTGGGCACAGGGCTAATTTTGATCCAAGCTCACCTGATTTCTAAGGCTCTGAGTTTAACTGGTAAAATAGAAGAGCAGCTTTTCCTTTTTTTCAGGGGAATAATCTCAGACTCACTGCATTCTACCTAAATTCATCACATCTATCTGAAGTCTCTTAAAATCTCTGCAGAGAAGTTGAATGCACTGAAGGGCAGTTGTTTCTATGCATTCCCCTCTATCAGTGCTTCTCAGAGTTACCTGGAAGTGATTGCTGTTCTGCCCGCCCCCCCTCTTCCGCCACACACACACAGCTTCTGACCTATAGATCTGGAGCAAGGACTAATAATTTGCATTTCTAACAAGTGCCAGGTGATGTAGACGCTGTTTCTGGAGCCAAACCTTGAAAACCACTGCTCCTAATAATGGTTAGGAACCATATCAGAATCACCTAGGAAACTTTCTAAAATTCAGAGAATGGTGCTCATACCACATTATTGAATCTGTTGCTTCATTTGGGGTGGAGAGTGTGTATTTTCTTTTTGGAAAAGTTCTATAAGGGATTGCAATATGCACATCCATCTAAAAACTACACTTTTAGATGTTCACATAGCTTATTTCCAGCATGTCAATAGCTGTTATCAAAAAACGGGGAAGAGGGTCCCATTGTCAGATATGGTGTGAAACAGCATTCAATTCTGTTAAACTGGTTTCTGTGCAGGACATATCTACAGCTAATATTATGTAGCAATTGCTGGTGTCAGCATTGTGCATGACAAATTAACCTGAACAGCAATGCTATAAGAGAAGTACTATTATTTAATATTATTATTCCCAGTTTGCAGATGAGGACGCTGAGTTATGGAGAACTTACTAACATGCCCCAGGTCACATGGCTACTAAGTGCAAGAGCCAGGCTAAAATCCAGGCAGTTGGGCTACAGAGTCTAGCTCTGGACCACACTGCGGTGGTGATAACTCATGCACTTGGGCATACCCAAGAATGACATGCAGCCTTTCCTAAACCTGTTCAGCTATGGACCATTTTCCTCACAACCTTTTTGTTTTGGAGGAGCTTTCAGAGCGAGTATTCCTGGAACACATCCTGGGACATACTGCTTCAGAAATTGTAAAATCCACTCTTAGATTAAACTAGATTATCTAAGTGTTGGTCATTTGGGCAAAAATGCATCAGTCTTGCATAAAACGTGTTAACCTGATCACTGGGCTCTGATGAGGAGCCATTAGCTTATATTATGAACTACAATGAAAACATAACCCCATGGAAATCATGGTTGTGCTTGCTGTAAGAATGTGGTTTTTCGTATCTCACTGTGTCCTGGTTGTGTGGCTTCAGGCTTGGTATCAGGAATAACTGTGACTTTTCAATCCTGAGCAACTGACTTGTTTCTATCTCAGGGAAACTGTGAATTATGTAACTAATCATGTTTTACTTCTGGGTTTTGCTACTGGAAAATAGAGCTTCACCATCACAAGCATATTATTATTAGCAATAATTAATACTAAAAAAAGACCTTTTAAATCAGAGATCAAAATTTTCTAGTAAATGATCATGGTAACTGGGGGTGGGAGGAGAGAGGACTGATAGAAATTTTATTTCAAAAAGCAAAATTAAAAAATATTTATTTTCTCTTTTAACATACTTAGAAACTATGCACTAATTTATCAAACAAAGCCCAAATCATGTTGATTATTTATTTGGCTCTTTTCTTTACTGATAAAATTATATGATAGCTTAGTGAGACATCTTTTACATTTGACTTTCATGGTAAGACATAGAAGGTCATTTTTACAGAAATATTCAAGAGCTTCATCGATTTTCCCAAGGGCCTTTCTGGTCCTTTGATATTCAAATCCTTTGCTTTTGAAGCATACACTAGAGATGTCCTCCTCATCCATTTTTCCTTATTGAGTTGTTAACCACCCCAACTCTGCCAGATCCTCATTTGCCACTGGCTTGTGATTCAAGCAATTATCCAATCTGACTTTCATCTACTTCATGAAGCCCCGCATCTTTTTCAGAATTCACAATTTCACTGTGCATTCACTGTTTGCATTGTACAATTGCAATAATCAGGGAGAGGTTGATAGAAGACTCAATTGGTAAGGACAGATGGTAGGGTTAAGCAAGGAGACCATTTTCGAAGTTGACTTTCATTAGTGAATGTTTTCATGATAACTCTGCTTCCTTAGGCAACCCTTGCAACTTCTCAGGCTCTGGTAATGAATTCAGGTCATAATGATCCCCTCTATGTAAATTTCATGGCATGCCTGTTTGTGAATTGACTTCATCCATGTCTTTATTATGACCCTACTCTTGTATTCCCTTTGTTTTATCTTTCTCAATTGATTCTCATTTATGTCAGTTTTTGCTCTATTTTTGCATTTCTATAAGCAAAAACATAGCACTTTTTGGAAGGGGTGAAAGTGGAATAAGAGTACTATGTAAATATTACACATTTTATATAATCTCTTCTTTCACACTGTTGTTTATTGCCACAGTGTCTGAGGATTTTGACTGACACCCTTCACATTGCACTGCCTTTGAACCATGACATATTGATCGGCACCATTCAAGTTTTATGTCTCCAGTTAAGCCTCATGACACTTGGTTTTAAAGCGTGTCTGAACTCTCATTTTTCTGCTTCTGTTTGCCAAATATTTACATGAATCTTTATATTATTTAAATGTAGGATAGGTCCAGCTGTCAGCAGTTGGGACATCCATATCTAGAGGAAATGAAGTATAAAATTATTTGCTCTAGCTCTTTGTCCAAAAGGCAAGTGAGAAACATTTTCACAAATATATATAATCCTCACAGCTAATTATGATTTTTCTCATTTCAATTTTAACTATTATTTTTTTTCATCCACACTTTCTTTTATCCCTCATGGCAGTTTCATTGTCATTAAAAGTACTGCTCTATTGTGTACATCCTCTATTCATATTCATGAGGTCAGGACCATTCAACCACGGTAAATGAGCAGTCTGATTGGCTGAATGTCCCACAGTGGTTTAGAGTGATGCTGATTAACAAAAGGCACCAAAGCCTCTGCCATGATAGGGAGGATAATTATGTAGGACCCTAAATGGGGACTCTAATCATTTGACAATGCCCATTGGACTTGCATAATATTAGTACATTATCTATCATCTCACTATGATTAAGTAGTACTTAATTATTCTTTTATGGGGATTATTCCCAATAAATATGTCTCATACCTACCAACTTAGCACACCTGCTTCTCTGGGTTTTCTGGAAAGGAATTTTTTATGTAATATGAAATCAGACATCAGCATATCTAAATCGACAATCACCAAAATTTGTAAGAAATTTTCAGAAATATCTGGCTATGCAATGATAGTGCTGAATTGGATATAGACTGCTTTATTCTGGGCTGGATAAAGTAGGACTGCAGTTTGTCTTGTGATTCCTCTCTTGGAACTTCAAGGGAGCTCCTGATGTCCACTTCTTCCAGCACCCCGGAGCCATGTAACCTCTGGCACTGCATTTAACCTCACTGAGTTTCTGATCTTTTACCTGCAAAATGAAGTAGGTTAGGGAAAATAGTTCAGAAGCCATCTTCTAGCTTTAGAATTCTGTGATTTCATATAAATGAATGTCTATATTACTTCATGGATGGGATTTTTGTCCTACATGGTAATTTATACAGTGGTCTTCAAAGTGAAGTCTGTAGTTCATAGGAGATATACAAAATCACTTCCTGGAAAACAGAAAGAACACATTAGAATTTTATTTGTTTATATTTATTTTAAAATATTTTTAAAGACTTTCTATTATATATTTATATTCACTAAGATTTATAAGCACTTAATATGTGCCAGGCACTATTCTAAGTGGTTTAAAATTATTAATATGATTTAATCTTTACAGCAACTCTATGAAGTAGATGATCTTACCATACTCATTTTACTGATGAAGAAACATGAGACACCAAGGTTATAGAAATTGCCCAAGATCATACAAAGTTGTAAATGTTTTTTAGCAGAGACTTGATCCCAGGCATGAGTTCAACCTCTCAACCACTCACTGTGCAATACTTGTACAGTTATAGAATCCAAAATAAATAAACACAAAGTAATTAAATTATTATAATGCTAGAAGTGTGGCAGACATACTCTAAGGTGACTCCCCCATGATCTCTGCCTCCCCGTATTTATAGGTTTGTGTAATCCTTTTCCCTTGAGCATAAGCATAACCTGTGACTTCCTTTTAATGAATAGAACATGGCAAAGGTGATAAATGATCACTTCTGTGATTACTTTTGTTAACAGATTTGCTCTAACAGGTTTTCTCCCTTGGTAGCTTTGAAAAAGCAAGCTGCCATGCTGCAAACTGCCTATGGAAAGGGCTATGAGACAGGGAACTGTGAGGAGCCCCTAGGAGCTAACAGGGGCTTCCAACAACAGCCAGCAAAAAATTAACACTCATTCCTACAACCACAAGGACTTGAATGCTGCCTCGAATCAGGCGAGTAAGGAAGCAGATACTTTCCCAGTCCATCCTCTACTGAGAACTGAGTATTAGTCTACACCTCAATTAGTGCCCTGCAGAGAACCCAGCTAAGGTTCACCCAGACTCCTGACCCAAAGGAGCTGTGAGATAAAAAAAAAAATATATGTGTTGTTTTAAGCCTTTAGCTTTGTGTTAATTTGTTACATAGCAATAGAAAACTAATACAGGAGAAACCTACTCATTATTTTAGCCTATAAAGGTGAACCATTAAAAATCATACCACTTTGTTTCCTCTTTCTAACCAATCAAATGGCAGCAAAGAATTTGGTTTTGATCTACTATATTTTCACCATTGACACCCAAACTTTCTAATGAAAAAAAAAAAAGGAGATCTTTTTTTAAAAAAGCATCAAATATAACTTATTTAAATCTGGGACTTTATCTTTCCCCCACACTTTACACATTTTAAAGCATTTTCTCCTGAAAGGGAAAGTGGCATAAATTCCTGCTAGTTATTATATAACTTTTACAGTTTATGAAGCTCTTTGTTATTTGGAATTCAGAAAGAACAGTTGTAGGCCATTAGGAGGTCTCTTCTTTTTCCTCCTTCCCAAGTATATTTTATTTGCTTTTCTCTATTTTCATAATGCTGATAATACTTCTAATTATGGCCACTTTTGTACAAGATTACTGCTCCCAGACCACTATTCTTATATGAATATTAATTAGTTGAATTTCTCATTCCAAAAAAGAGAAATTACTTATCATGAAACAAGAGGAAGCAGGGGATTCTGGGAAGATGGAAGTTTTTGCCTTCCCGATATGCTCAACTCCATTCCAACTCACCTGTCTCTCACAGCCAGCAGCTCTTGAGGGCAGGAGTCAGGTGAGCTTGGAGCACATTAGTAAAGGAGCCATAGTGGGCCTTTCCTGAGGATCAGCCAAGAAGAGCATTGGGTACTTGAGAAGCACTGGCCTGTTGGGAGGCCCAGACATCTCAGGGAAGCTCATGTCTGCCCCTGGGTGTGTGCTGGGCCATCCTAGCCCACAAGGGCTTAGAATTCAACAAGCAGGGCAGAATCCTTTCCATCCACAAGGTTTGGAGAATTTGGGATACAAGGAAGCAGAGATCATATCAGAATTCTGAGCACCTGTCTGCTGTTGCACCAATAGGCTGGAGGGACCACTGCCACTTAAAGTTCTCTTGCAGCTGGAGTACTGACACCTTAGGGACACAAGGGAGAGGGAAAAAAAACTATATACCTAAGCAGGGCTCAAAATGCAGGAGGGAAAAATAAATAGAATAGACTCCTAAGGAAATTGCTGTTTAAGGAGACAGGTGACAACTTGAAAAATTAGTATAGTTAAGTGGATTAAGATCAAAGTAATTTTGTAGAATGCTTTTTCTACATCTATTGAGATGATCATATGACCTTTGTTTTTGCTGCTGTTTATGTGATGAAACACATTTATGGATTTACATAGGTTGAACCATCCTTGGATACCTGGAATGAAGCCTACTTGGTCATGGTGGATTATTTTTTTGATGTGCTGCTGAATTCAGTTTGCTAGAATTTTATTGAGGATTTTTTCATCTATATTCATAAGGGATATTAGTCTATAGTTTCCTTTTTTTGTTGTGCCTTTTTCTGGCTTTGGTATCAAGATGATACTGGCTTCATAGAATGAGTTGGGGAGGATTTCTTCCTTCTCAATGTTATGAAATAATTTCTGCAGTATGGGTACCAATTCTCTGTAGGTCTGAAAAAATTTGGCTGAGAAACCAACTGATATGGCACTTTTTTTGTTGGAAGATTTTTCATTTCTTCTTCAATTTCATTGCTTATAATTAGTCTGTTCAGGAGTTCTATCTCTTGCCGATTGAGCCTTGGGAGGTTGTATATTTCCAGGAATTTGTCCATTTCCTCAATGTTTTTGAGTTTATGTGCATAGAGACTTTTACAGTATTCACAGATGATATTTTGTATTTCTGTGGTATCAGTTGTAAACCTAAGACATGAAACCATAAGAATTCTAGAAGAAAATGTTGGAAAAACTCTTCTAGATATTGACCTAGGCAAAAAACTTATGAAGAAGACCCCAAGGGCAATCACAGCAACAACAAAAATAAATAAATGGGACTTGATTAAATTAAAAAGCTTCTGCACAGCTAAGGAAACAATCAACAGAGCAAATAGACAACCTACAGAAGGGGAAAAAATATTTGCACACTATATAAAGTGTTAACAGCTGGAATCTACAAAGAACTCAAGCAAATCATCAAGAAAAAAATAAAACAACCCCATTAAAAAGTGAGCAAAAGACATGAACAGAAGCTTTTCAAAAGAAGATAGAGTAATGGCCAATAAACATATGAAAAAAATGCTCAGTGTCACTAATCATCAGAGAAATGCAAATCCAAACCTCAGTGAGATATCACTTAACTCCAGTGAGAATGACCTTTATCAAAAAGTCCCAAAACAGTAAATGTTCGTGTGGAGGCAGAGAGATAGGAACACTCATACACTGCTGGTGGGACTGCAAACCAGTACAACCTCTGCGGAAAGCAATATGGAGATACCTCAAAGACATACAAGTAGAACTACCATTTGATCCAGCAATCCCATTATTGGGCATCTGCCCAAAAGAACAAGACATTCTATGGAAAAGATACCTGCACTAGAATGTTTATAGCAACACAATTCACAATTGCAAGGATGTGGAAACAACCCAAGTGCCCATCAATACATGAGTGGATTAATCAAATGTGGTATGTGTATACCATGGAGTTCTACTTAGCCACAAAAAACAATGGTGATCTAGCACCTCTTATATTATTATCCTGAGTAGAGCTGGAACCCATTCTACTAAGCATCCCAAGAATGGAAAAACAAGTACCACATGTACTCCTCATGAAATTGTTATTATCTGATCAACACTTAAGTGCACATATAGTAATAACATTCATTGTGTGTCAGGCAGATGGGGGGGGAGGACAGGATAGGTACATACACATGTAATGGGTACGGTGCACACCATCTGGGGCACGGACTCACTTGAAGCTCTTACTCGAGTGGGGCAAGGGCAATATATGTAACCTAAATATTTGTACCCCCGTAATATGCTGAAATAAAAAAATTAAAAATAAAAAGTTTACATTTTATAGAAAAAAAACAAAAAAGAATTTAACATCAAAACTGGCTGGGCACAGTGGCTCATTCCTGTAATCCTAGCACTCTGGGAGGTGGAGGCAGGGGGATTGCTTGAGCTCAGGAGTGTGAGACCAGCCTGAGCAAGAGAGAGACCCTGCTTGTACTAAAAATATAAAAATTAGCCAGGCATCTTGGTGTGCACCTAACAGTTACATGGTACTGGTCCCTGAAAGGACAGCAGTGTGGCTAAAATTCCCTGGTGGAGGAGGTAAGAAGGGGAAAAGGTAGGATGGGACAGAGTTGAGAAGATGAGCTGGACCAAGCAACTGTTTGTGAATGATGTTTGTTTTTTAATGGACCAATATTTGGGTTTTTATCTGAAAACAATGGGAAGTCATTGGAAGGTTCAAGAAAAGAGACAGACAGGATTCGATTTGGGTAAGGAAAACTTGCTCCTGCGTGCTGCCCTGCGATTGGACTGAATCAGACAAAAGTGGGAGTCAGAGACCATTTGGGGAGCAAATATGTAATTCAGGGAAGAGAAGACTGGGTTTTGGACAGGATGGGAGCAGGAGGGAGGGTGGAGATGAAAATGGAAGGGCCAACCTGAGAGGTGTTTAGAAAGTAAAAGTTATAGGATTCAGTGATGACGTGGCTGTGGGAGGAGGAAAGGAGAGTGAGAAGTGTCTAACTTGCTGAAATGAATAGATGATAAGAACAGTAAGAAGAGAACCAGACATTATGTTGCACAAACACATCGAATTCTTTCTTGCCTCTGGGTTCTTTGTTTGGAATGCTGAATTTCTTGCTTTTCTTTTAAACACACTACACATATCCTGCAAGGCCCAGAGGATGTCTAATGTTTTCTATTCTTGGTAATTTATATTCCTACAGCAGTAGCTGCCCTTTACAATTTCACTTAATTATTGCAGGAATAGACCCAGGTGGGCCTGAGGTCTACTAGTGAGGCAGGATGATCAGCAACGTGAACCTGGGAAATTGAGTTTTGCTTCACCTTACACACTCAGGAATATTTCAAAAACACCAGGGTTGTTTCCAGTTACTTGAGTCTAGCAAGAAGGCACATTATACCCAGAGACTCCAGGAACACTGAGAAGAGACTAAAGACTGTAAAAACCCTGTTAAAATGGCAAAGAGCTTCTCAAAGGACCCACAAGCTCCTTTCCCCAAGTGGTAGTAACAGCAGCTTCTGGGCACCTTCAATTAGAAGCTGCCCTATCTCCTGCTCCATGTAGCAGCCATATGTGCATACTCAATTAATTTGTTTACCCATATTAAGGGAACTCATATCCTTTGTGTGTCTTTTGACATTTTAAGGCTTCAGCTGGTGTTAAAAAAAAATAAAAAAAGACCTGAAGGATTTATTCGTGTGAAATCAAAAACCTTGGAACTGCCTGCATCTTAAAACCATTTGGATTACTTTCTGTTTATCCAACTGATTAGTGACTCTTTTTCCCTTACACATTTATTCACTTTGATAGTCTATCATTTTTATTTATTATAGCGACTTTTATGTTACTGCATTTTTGTGATAACAAGAGTGATTCATAAATCAGATAATATCACTCCCATTCTCACATCTCTCTCTCTCTTCCCATGATACATGGAATGATAGTGATGGGCTACAAGATCCCCATACGAGATCCCCATATGATCCGACCCTTGGCTACTTCTTCCACCCCATCCTCTTTTCCCCTCTTAATTTACAATCCTCTAGCCACGTGGCCTTTCTAGCTTGTCCACACTGCGAGGTCTTTGTAATGTTGTCCCCCTTTACTTAAAAACTCTTCCTCCAGATATTGATATGGTTTACTCTTCATAGTAAACAACACAAATGCTCACTACTATCTGGTTCTTTTTAATTCTGGGTACATAGAGGATTACTTTCATGATCGGCCAATGCTATGTGAACGGAAGGGACACGTCACTGCTAAGTGAAGGGTTTAGTTGCATTTAGTTGTGCTGTCTGACTCTCCAGCCCTCTGTCCCCTTGTTTTTATCGGGAAGGCCACATGTTCCATGGCCCTACTACAAGACAGCAGAGCCAGAGTGAGCAGGGATGACTGCATGGGGGCTTCAGAGCCCTCACCAACCCAAGTTGGACATCAGTGTGGGAGAAACAAATCAAGTTGTTTTCGGCCACTGAGGTTTGGTGGTTGTTGGTTACTCTAGCATAACCAAGCCTGTCCTGACAGAACACCCCATTTAAGTAAAGACTCAAATGACACCTCATCAAAGAGGTCTTCCCTGATACCCTATCCAAAATAGCTGCCCTCTCCCTGTCACCCTCTGTGTCTCAACTTGGCTTATTTTGCTTTATATGATCTATTTTCCTTATAGAACTTAGGATGAAAGATCTGTGAAAATAGCAACTTTGATTTGTTCATTAATATAATAATTAGCATCAAGAATAGTCCCTAGAACATAGTAAATGATCGATAGCTATTATCTGAATGAATGTTCATTGTAAAAAACTGAAATAGTGTAGATAGATACATGTAATTTAGAAAGTAAATTCCCATGTAACTCCTTCTCCCAGAAATAATTACTACGGTTTACATATTTTTTCTGAATTGTATTCTATTCATATACTAACTCATGTGTAAATACATTGCTTTTTTTCCTAAAATGAAATATGCTATTCTAAATGAATTACTCTGCAACTTGTTTTTTCATGTAACAATTACTCATGGATGCTTTCCATGTTAGTGTTTAAAGAATTTTCATTCTTTTTAATGGAGTAGTATTTGCCTTCCTAATAACCATAAGTATGAGTTTCCCAAGGTTTCTGACACATATCATTTATTCACTCCAACTAGTATTTATTTCATGCCTACCATGCTAAGGTCTGGAGTTTATCAATAAGCAAGAAGACAAGGTTCCTACACTTAAGGAGTTTATGTGAAAAGCTCTGAAAGACCAATAATAAACACAAATAAACTAAAATATTTTATATGATGATTAAGTGCAGCAAAGAAAATAAAAATAAACATGGTAATGTATGGAGAGTGGCTGGGGATGGAGTTGATCAGAGCAGACTTCTCTTGGAGGGACTTTTGAAGTTGGCCCAAAGATGAAGAGGAACTAGCTCTACACATATTCAATGGAAGAGAGTTCCAGGTACAAGGTGCTCACCAGCAAGCTTACCATGACTGAGGACCAGAATGGCCAGTGCAGATAAAGTGTAGTCTTTGAGGAGCAGTGTGATATAGAATGCAGTAAACAAAGAAGACTCAGATAACGTGGAATACGTAACAAGTGTTCAAAAAATGTAACTGATCAATTCCTTGTTAAACATCAATAAGTACAATTTGAAGGTAAAGTCCCTATAAAGAGAATGCACAAAAGCTCCCATTTTAGTCTCTACTTGTAGCATTTCCTAAAACATATTGAATCCAAAGGCTGAACAGAACGTAGAATGTTTCAGCTCTTTTATAAGGCACCATTAATATGGCCATAAAACGTGTGGTCCTTAAAAATACTTCCTATAGCTCAGCAGCATGTCTGAGATAACTTTAAATGTTAATGAAATGTTTCATACGTCCACTGTTTTTAAGGCTGTTTATAGTTTAAGGAACTTCTTAAATGCCATCTCATTAAAAAAAATCTAATCTTAAGGCTAACTTACGCAGAAAAAGTATGTCACAGAAAACCTGGTATATGACTTAAATTCAATCATTATTTTCTTCTGAAAAGGAAGCAAGATTGATTCTGTACTGGTCTCAAGTAGATTCTTGAAAGATCTATTTCTTTTCAAATGAAAATATATCAGTGGAAATAAAATTCTTTATAGCCTGTAATTCAGAAGCGAATTTTTATGAAACGCTTTGGCATTGTGGATGTGTATCCAGTGGTGTCACATATAACTGAAAAATCTAGATTGCATTAGTTTCTAGTGAACCATAAGGATAAATTTGGGGGCAGTAGAAACCATATTTCTTAACATGCCCTGTTCATTTGATTCGGGACAGGTGACGGGAAATAAGAGCTCTGTGTTCTTATAGACACACTTTTTGGTTTTGTTAATTTTTTTTTAATGCACTCTTTAATTCCCAGTGGTGACAACCTTCTGAAGGGATACTGAAGAAACACCTAGGGGAGAGGTAATAGAAGCTGAGCTCAGGACGTTAAGGGGGCGTAGCAGCTACAAGGCAGTAAAACACACATATCTTAAATGTACAAAGATCTTTCATTAATCTACAAGAAGTTTCATGTGGATTTGCCTTGTTTAATTAACTTTCTGTAGTATACTTTACATGTTTCACACTGGGAGATATATGTGAGTTAAATCAGAACAGCATGACAGTATTTTTGTCAATGCTGGTAAAGCAAATTGTTCCTTTCAATTACCCGGTTCCTTTCTTCCTGGACCGATCCACACAATGGAGTTGTTAATGTCATTCCTCTTTCCCCAAAGGATATTCTGACCAAGAACCTCTGTTTCTCCTTTTGGTTTGGTTGGGTTGGGTTTTGCTACCACCACGGAAGCAATGAAGGCGACATTCATTGTTCCTCGCCATTTAATGCAGATAATAATTGCCAGCCAGCCTGGGCTGTGATGCTAAAACCAAGGAAAAGCCTTTTCAATCATGGCCCCTGCATTTCAATCGAAGCCCCTGCTGTAGAACACTGGAGAACAAGGTGTAAATCAGTTTAAGAACATAGTTCTGCATTCAAGGCATTGTGGTTTACAGCTCCCAAATGACCTCCATCTATCTTCCTTAGCTGTAGAGGTGTATAATTGAACTAAAGAGAGTCTTGAGTAATGAGGTTGAGAGTGGCAGCTCCATTGCTGTGGCTTAATAGTGTAACTGCCGCGTGCTTTTTTATCCCCTAAAATGTAACAAAATAGTCTAGTAGGCCCAATTCTTCAGGGTGACACTTGCTGAGAGTCTATATTTCAAAATAGAAATAGGGTTTTATAAGCAAAAAACTATAAATCTCTCTCTACAAGAGAGCTTCCCAAATATAATTATACAAGCCACTCTCTGCTGGAGAAGAAACTAATATGAATACATGCAATAACCTGTACTTCTTTTGGTAGGGAAATTATTTTTAAACCTTTATTTTTCTTATGCAAGGAGCAACTGTTTCCTTAGACTCCAGAGGGGCTAGGGAGTGACAATATTGTCACACTATGTTCTGCTGGGAGCTATAGCCAGAGGACAAACATTATTGCCATTTTTTTTTTTTTTTGCTTTTTTTATTTGGTTTGGTCAATGAAACTTGTGAAAATATTGCTTTTAGAGAATTCCTTTTTTCTAAGGATCAGTTCACTTGCAGATGATTTTTTTTTCTTTTAAGACTATCTAGTTTACATGCATTTATCAGGCCTTGACCATGTACAAATGGCTGTGTAAGGACATTAGTAGAACATAAAAACTAAACAAAGACATAACTACTTCCACATGGAGTGCTCTGGGATTATAGTATTGGCTGAGTGTTATGAATGAACCTATTAAATACAGTCATTTAATATGAGTACTTAGGATTATATGGAGGGTTTCAGAGATCTCTATCCTCCCAAAGACTAGAAAAATTAAAAACAAATAACCTGCCTGCTGACTGTGCTTGAGATTCCATCATTGGACATTCAATACTATTGTACAAGATACTGCAGGTTAAAACACAAATCTCACCAGAGGAGCAAGTTATTATATAATAGTAAAAACAACAACTAATACTTATTGATAGCTTGTGACATTCAGAAGAGTTCTAAGCATTTTATATGATTTAACTCATTTAGTCCCCAAAATAAACTATTAATTGTCCCCATTTTAGAAATGCAGAAACTGAAACAAGGACAGAAGTTAATTTGCCTAAGTTTGCAGTTAATATACACCAGAGCCAACGTGGTCTGACATAGAAGCCCTTGGTCTTAACCACTCTGTTAGTGGGAATAAGTTTTCAGATCCATTAGTGGGAACAGTGAAGGAGGGCTGGCAAGGAGGGCTGGCAAGGAGGGCTGGGAAGGCTGAGAGAGATGAGGGGGGCATGATCAGTAACCTCCCTTTGGAGCGCACAACTCTGCCTGGGATCACCAATGGGGGTGGTCTGTTTTGGGAGATCTGATGATATCACCAAGTTCTCCTTAAAACCAATATATCATTTGTGCCATTAGTGTGTCATAGAAGGTCCTCAAGGTCAAACCTATTTTCATAATATATGTTATTTGCCATTTTCACTTTGTTGACATCTGCAATAATGATTCAAAAGTAAATGGTGGGTAAAACAGCTGGTGACTCAGCACGAATTAAGGCAATGGCACCAAATATTGAATTCTTCTCTGCCACACTTGCAGTAAAAATATGCCAGTTTCATGTAGGAAAGATGTTGGTGAAGCAGTAAAAAATATTAAATTTATTAAATCTCAACCTGATGTATATATACTTTTTAATATTCTCTGTAATAAAATAGGCACCATACATAAAGCACTTCTGCTGAATACTGAAGTATGATGGTTGCCTCAAGGAATACCACTCGTGAGATATTTAAGTTATGAGCTGAACTAGCCCCATTGCTCACGTAATGCCATTTTTTACAGACAAACTTGGGTATTTGGTAAATGTGTTATCTAAAATGAGCCTATCATTCCAAGGAAAACAACTGACAAGATTTGGTGCTGATGATAAAATTTCAGCTTCCAAACAAAATTCAGAATATTGAAAACCTTTTTGGCCACCATGAACTTTAAATGTTCCTAAAACTTGAAGACTTCCTGATAAGCTTAGTGGTGCTATTAATAAATGTGACTTTTTAATATTGTATAATATAATTAAACACATCAATAATTAGAAGATCTGCATAACTCAGTGAACCAATGTTTTCCAAGTGATCACTGTATAATGTTACAAAATCATGCCTGGGTGAAAGATCTATTGAAAGTGCTAGACAGACCAGTAGATTTTCATGCAAAAGAGTATGAAAAGTCAGTTGATATGATTTCGGATTCCACATTGCAACAAACATTTAAGAAACTACCACCTGTTGAGTTTGACTAATATATCAAAAAAAGAAAGAAATCCACAATTATTTGGGAAAGCTATTATTAATAAAACAAATATAAAATGAACAGCAAGTAATAAGTCATTATCAAAAAATAAAGCAAGATATGCACACTAAAATGATGTATAACATAACCACATTTATTTAAGAATGTATTCCAATATCAAACACCAAATGTCAACAATGCTAAAGCTGCAATTACTTTTGCACCAACCTAATGAAACGTTTCTCCCTTTTCTTCTTTTTCTTTTTTTTTTATTTCAGCATATTACAGGGGTACAAATGTTTAGGTTATATATATTGCCTTCACCCCACTCGAGTCAGAGCTTCAAGTGTGTCCATTCCCCAGACAGTGCGCACTGCACCCATTAGGTGTGAATATACCCATTCCTTTCCTCCAGCTACCTACCCGACACCTGATGAATGTTACTACTATATGTGCATCTAAGTGTCTTTTCTAACTACACAGTAGCATGAGACTGAATTTCTTTCATATATTTTAACCAAAACAACATATTATAACATATCACAGAAGCAGATATAGGAATCCAGCTATCTTTTATTGAGCCAGGCACTGAAGAATACCTTTAAAAATATAAAACAGTGTTGGATTGTTTCCAGTTTTGGGGGGAAAATATGGATTTTATATCCATATCATTATAAATGCTTATGATAATATGGAATGAGTTCATTACTGTTATTTTTAAATGAATTAATAAATCATTTTAAAATTTTTATATTTTAATTCTGAATAAGGTAAATATCAATAGATGTGACCCACACAAAAGTTTCTTGAAGTCTTCAATATTTTTTATGAGTGTGAAGGGATCTGGAGATCAAAAAGTTTGAGAACCACTGTATATCTTTAGGACAGACTGGGCTTCTAACAATAGAATGCCCAATAGGGAATGGCTTAATGGGTAAGATATGTTGTTTTCTGTGAGGACTTTTCACCAATTGTGAATAGTAGAGGAAATAATACTCTGCACTACTTCTGACATCAAATGCAGTTCATGGGTCCTTCAAACCACCCTGGGTTTTGATAATTCACTAGAAGGACTCAAAGAACTTACTGAAAACAGTTACAGCTTATTACAGGGAAGAATACAGATTAAAATCAAGGGCAGAGTCCAGGAGGAGTGAGGACAAATGTGCAGTTTACAGTTATTTTGTCCCTGTGGAGTCATGGACAGTGTTAACTGTTTCTGGCCGTAATGTGTGACATCCACAGAGTATTGCAGGTGAAGCTCACCCAAGCCTCAGTGTCCAGAGTTTTTACTGGGACTCAATCACATGCTGCCTGCGTGGCTGACCTTTAGCACCCAGCCCTTGAGGTCAGGCTGATACCTTTAGTCTCTAGTCCATCCAAACGTAAAACTGGAATGACTACTCCCACTGAAAGCTCCCATGGTAAGTCACAATGTTAAACTGTCTGGTGGCCAAAGTACCCAGGGAAAGACACTCCTATCCGGCAGTGTCCTTGACATTCTAAGGACCTAGGGATTGCCTTCCAGAAGCTGAAGGCAAAGGCCAGGCCTTTCTTTGAGTAAGGTTAATTTTTTACTATGTATTCTCCTAATAAGAACACTCTATGCAGGTACTATCAGGGCTGGTTCAGGATCTCAGCAGTATTCTCAAGGACCCAGGCTTTAACCTTACTCTCTGCCATTTTCATCGTGTTGGCTTGTCCTCATTTCTGTCACCTGGATGCTAAATGACAATCCAAATCCAGGAATTTTATCCTCTCACAATATTCAAAGGGAGGATGCAAAGTATGTGGAAGGGTAGATGGAGAGGAAAAATATTTCTGGAAGCCTCCCAAGAAACTTCCTCTTTTATATTAAACATATAATATATATTTATATTTATATTTCAGAATGATGTCAAGGGGCCATACTCCAGCTTTAAAATGTATCTGGAAGTAATCTTCTGACACTTAACATTCCCAGGGGCAGGAAGGCAATGGTTGGCTTTAGCATGATTATGATTCACTGCTGCCCACAGCAAAATCAGTAGTTAAAAGGGGGAAGGAGAATGACTATCTAGTATAAGAGCCCTTCTCAAAGGTTAATGTGCATCCAAATCCCCTGGGGATTTTATTAAAATGAAGATTCTGATTCAATAGTTTGGAGATAGGGCCTGAGCATCTACATTTCTTAACAGCTCCCATAGGATTCCAATGCTGCTTTATGAATTGCGCTTTGAGTATCAGGGAGTTAGGTAACAGTGGTTGCCACAGGGAACCTAGTACAGGGATACAAATAGTGTGTCTCCCACAGGAGCAAACTTGCCTTCTGTTCAACTACTATATGAATTAAGTACACTATAGAATTATAGCTGATAGAATTTCAGAGGAGATAATTTTAATGACAATTGTTATGGATGGAATTTATTGAGAGGTTGTTATGTACCAAGGACTTTATATTACTTCATTTAATTTTCATGACAACTTTATAAAGCAAATATTCTTTTTATCCTTACATGAGGAAACAAAGACTTGAAAAGGTTGAGTAAATTGTCTTGTTCAATAGTACTTGCTGGAGAAGCTTAAAACCAAATCTGTTGGCCTCCAGAGCCTAAGTTCTAAGACACCAGAATATTAGCAAATGCTCTCATCACACAAATAAGAAGATGGACTTACTTGAGATTTCACAGTTAGTGACAGTGGGGGCAGTTTCTTGAGCCCCAGTCCCTACTCCACTCCCATGTTCTCTGTGTAATGAATGAGATTATGCAAGGCAGAGAAGAGATTATGAGATTATCCCTTCCTCTCTTATTTTTTTCTCTCCCTTCCTCTCTCCCATAACACTCTCTCTTTCTCTCTCAATTCATCAGCCTAATCACCACTATTATACACAACAGGATTCTAGGGGATTTTTCTTCCCTTTGAAATAAAACATCTTTTTTCTAAATTGAGTGTTCTGTTATTTTCTAAATATAGTATGACTTCTTTCTCAGGATCTCACTCTATCACCCAGGCCAGAGTGCAGTGGCCTGATCATAGCTCACTGTGACCTTGAACTCCTAGGCTCAAGAAATCCTCCCACCTCAGCCTCCTGAGTAATTAGGACTACAGGCAAATGCCACCACACCTGGCCCCCATCATGTTTCTGATCCTGACAGAAATATGATTTTTTTTTTAAAAGAAAATTGTGTCCTAAGGTGCTGAACACAAATGTATGTAGAATGGGCTTTGGATTTTGAAATTGATTTGTCTGCATTTGTTCCCTTTTTTTGTTTGTTCATTTATGAAACAAATATATATCGAGCAGCCTCTTTGTGTCAAACATTGTTCTAGATGTACACAATATGGATACAGACTTAAAATTATTTTTTAAATCAGTAGGATAAAAAATATTTTGCTGAAAAATTTGCCACTGTTCCAGGGATGGTTCCCTATTCATTTAGACACAACCACCTTTCTTTCATAGCCTTCAACCAAAGAATAACCTATATGTCTACATCAATGACACTTCAACAATATTTTTCCAGACACAATCCTTACAAACATTAGGCAAAATAAACAATAAAGAGGAAGAGGTAGTGATCTTTCTCAAGGACACAGCTGTACCTAAAGCTGTTTATTGCAGCATTCTTCCCTAGGAGCAAGATATTTCAAAAATGACTAGTAGCTTATGTATCTAACAATAGAGAAATGCTTAAGTAAATTATAGTGCATCACCTTGATCAACTTTGATACAGCAACTATTACAAATAATAAATTCTAATAACAATATAAAACTATTTAAAACATGATGCAAATATGGCTAATAGTTAAAATGTATTAATCCTAGGTGGTAAGAATTATATTATGTCCTATACTGCTAAATGTTTAATGTAGCCCGGAATAAAAAAAAGAAAAAAGAGAGAAAAGAATAACTAATGAACTGAAATGCAAATGCAGTCTTCTAAAGCTCTGCTGTCTAGAGAATTCATCCTACGATATCCATCCCCACTGTGATTGCCTTAATTCAGGCCTTCCTATTTCTTGGCTAGCTTTCTGTAGCAGTTCTTTTATTCATTCATGTGTTCAACAAAAACTGGTTAGGCCCTGGAGACATAGAAATGAAAGATTTGTACCTGTCCTCAAATGGCTTAGTTTGGATTCAAGGCATTGCTTCTTAATTAGCCTCCTGGCTTCTGGCCTCTGCACTGCTTCCAGAAGTGGTCTTTCTAAAACACGACTTTGATGATGTCCAAAATCCTCCAGACGTTAGCTGTTGCCTCTGATAACATCCAAAGTCAGTGGAATGTATGACATCCTTCTCATGGGACCTCTATGAGCTTTTTCTATTTGCTTCTGTTGCCATTGCTCTTCATCCTGACCTAAGTCTCACCTCTACTGAACCTCGGGCCTTTCAGTGAGTGCATACCACCATTGCCTTCTCACTCATTGTGTTTGCACTGCTGTTTTTTCCACCTGAAAGTCTGTCCCAGGGTTCACCTCAGGCTGGGTTATCTGGGAAGCCTCCCTCCCTCCCAGACTGGGTGTGGTGCCCCTCCTGGGAGCTCTTCTCATTAGTAAGCCAGTACTTACCAATTCATAGTGCCTATGACTCCATACTGCCCCTGTCTGCTAATCACTAATCTTCTCTGGGACAAGAATGGTATCCTTTATCTCAGACAGTCTAGGGACTGCGCACAAGGATTTCTGGAGTCAAACACCTTAGATTTATATCCCAATAGTATCATTTAGTTACTTAATAATAGAACTTACCTCATTGGGTTACTGTGTGCAATTCAATGAGATAATGCAGGTATAGCAGTTGGTGCGTGGTGATCACGCAACACATTTAAGTTCTTGTTATTTCTAGTGCTTTTTAATCTCTTTATCCCCACAGTGTTTGGCAAGTATTCAGTGAACATCTGATGAATGAAAACATGAATGAAAGAAATAGTACTACCCAAATTTAGGGCTGATTGCTTTTGATCTGGAAATTTCAGTTGGTATTTCTGTGCCCTGAATAATAAAAAGGAAGAACACCCCGGAGTAAAGGAGCCACTGAAGAGGGAAAGCCCATAAGAAGAAGATCATGGGGAAGGGATGTAGGATGGAGACTCACAGACTGGGGTGGGGAGGAAAAGAAGAAAAGCAAGAGATAACTGGAAGGTAAATTGGAGGCTCAGATGTCCCCATGAACTCTGTTATTTGGGCAGTCCATGAAATAACTAGTTTAATTTTAATTTTATTGACTTTTTTGTTTATACTAGTTTAATTTCTATTTCTGGCACATGCACTCAAAAGAATCATAACTAAACTTTATCTATTTGGCTCCATTTCCCACCATATGCCTCTAGGCACCTTCTGTTCTACTCACTCTAAACTACTCGACATACCCCAAGAAAGTATTTGTGCATTTTCACATGTCCTTACCTTCTAAGTTGCCATTTCAGTGCAGAATTCTTTTTCTTCCTGTCAACATTCTTTCATTTCTCAAGGCTAAGGCCCAATACCACCTAGTCAGCTAAACCTTTCCTGGCTCACTCACTCTATCCCACATCTCATAGCATATCCATGATGGGTTGTGTTTTTCTCTATTGTTTTTCTCATTCATCTCTGTATTATGGTTATGTTACCAGCTGTCTCTCTCCCTAGATTTTACTTAGCTGTGGCAAGGCCAGCGTCCCATTCATCTCCCATGCTTAAGTCTTTGTACTTCAGACACAGCACGTAGTTGGACTCAATGAGATTTTATGGAATGAATGGTTCAGGTGAGAGGATATCTTAAAAGGGAAATGCTCTACTAAAGAATTTGTCATTGGTGTCTCTCTAAAACTACAGGGTAAATGTCTTTCTTTCTTGTGATACTTGTTCCTGTAATTGACAATATCTCCATTTTTTGCATTAGTGCCTTGTTTTTCTGATTTGTCTTCACTCTTATGCAGTTAAGGCCAAATTTTCTTCATTATAAAAATATTTAATCTCAGAGCCAAATGTTCCATTTACTAAAATAACACTTTATCTGGCTTTGGTGATTTTTTCCCCCATCTCTTGTTATTATCAGAACTTCTATTTACAATATTCAAGGTGTTCTTTTTAAAAGATATGATTAATCCTGCACATTGTATTTCTTTCAGCAGAAATATATTTAAAGTCAATATATGGAATCCTTTGTATTTGCATTAAGTTCTATTTCTTCTTACTTTGTATTTTATGCCACAAAATCTGAGAGTGGGCATTGAGTGAAGATGATAGACCAGAACAGTATCCATATCTTAGCTCACTCACTAGAGAAATTTGCAATGAATAAAGAAACAATAATCTCATTGTGCTTAAGTTTCACTAAAGTTGAATCAAAAGTCTTGGATCAAGAGAACCAAACATATAATTCAGAAAAACTTGCTGGGATTCTGAAAGTAGAAGACATTTGCATCAGCCAGAACTGAGTTCAAATCTCAGTTACGTCACTTACTAGCTGCATGGCCTCATGCAACTGATCATAAATCTTCATAAATAGGTTTAGTCCTGAAGCAAAGTCTTAGAGAATATTTTAGGTAGTACCTAGATACAAAGGTAAAATCAGTATTAATCAGTCAAATAACCAGAACACTTTCATTGAAAACTGGCTCTATGCTGAGCAAGTTGTAGTTCATCCATAAACACAACACAAAACAAACAACAAAAACAAAAGCTGCAATGGCTTTAAAACAGCAACCCAGCTCCGCTTGTTTGCTCTCACTTCTCTGCATCAAGTCCTGCTATTTCATCTCTCATCTACCCCATGGCATATGTGATTGCTATTAATCTTTCTAAAAAAGATTCTAAGAACAAAAGTGCAAGTATAAAATGTGTCAATCATGGATGTTTAATGTGAGATACGTTGCATTGCAAGTTAGTGATAAAAATTATATTTTAAGGATAAATTATTGTTAAGATAAATCATCATCTATGTGGAAAACATAATGACGTTTAATCTTTACCTTATGCCATATCATAATATAAATTCCAAGTATAGAACAAATTAAATGTAAGAAATTAAACCACAAAAGAACTATTGTATAAGTGAATATTTTTATGCTTCAGGGGAGAAGAAAACCTTCACATGCATGCTCTCCAAAGACATAAACCACAAAGAAAAACAGTGATATATCTGACTACATAAAAAATTAAATGTAAATATCAAAAAGCCCATTAATGAATAAATAGAAAAATTCCTTCATTTGACTTTGTCCAAGTTGAAGACTCTGTGTCTTGGAGATGTCCTGTATGCTATGAATCTTCTTGGTGTTCGATGACCATCTTGTATCTAGATAGCTGAATCTTTGGAAATATCAAGGAAGTTTTCCTCAGTAATTCCCTTGAGTAGGTTTTCCATGCTTTTAGCTCTTTCTTCTTCTCCTTCATGGATACCTGTAATTTGCCTATTGGTTCTCTTCACATAGTCCCATATTTCTCTGAGTGATAGTTCATTCTTCTTTATCCTTTTTTCTGCATCTTTGAATGACTGAGTTAGTTCAAAAGCCTTGTCTTCAAGCTCTGAGATTCTTTCTTCTGCTTGGTTTTACCTGTTGTGGAAGCTTTCTGCTGTGTTTTGAAATTTCCTAAATGACTCCTGCATTTAAGTTCTAATATCCTTTCTTATATTGTCTAGCTCTTTAGTGAATATTTCATTTTTTCCACTGATGCCCTGACATCCTTTTTTGGCTTCTTCCTGTTGGTTTTCAACTTTCTCTTCAATTCCATTCATCTTATTTGTCATCCATATTATGAATTCCATTTCTGACATTTCAACAATTTCATTTTAGTTGCAGTCCATTTCTATAGATCCATTGTGATCCCTTGGGGGTGTCAAATTAGCTTCTTTTTTCATGTTGCCAGAGTTCTTTTGCTGGTTTCTTCTTATCTGAAACTGGTTCTCTCTGCTCAGGCCAGATAAGTTTTCAGCACATCTGTTCTGCTTTGCTGGAAACTATCTTACTTAGTGAGAATAAGAGGCTCCTAGATGGTGCTTTTGTGACCTACTCTGGAAGACTGAACCAGCAGGGGAGAGGTGGATGCACTGGGAGCCTATAATGCAGCTGTTTTGTGTTGTCCCGTTCCCCTGTGAGTGTCATAGTCTCTGCTGGTGCTGGATGATCTTCATACAGAAAAATGGGTTGTACCGCAGGCCAGTGTTGGAAACTCTGGTTGGGGGCTGAGTGGGACTGTCTCCACAGAGGCTGACATTATAGGAGGTTGCTCTGCCCAGGTCTCCCTGCTGAGGTGACAGTGACAGCTGTGTGAGGCTATCTAGCCAGCAGTCATGGGTGTCCAGGCTGTGGGCATTTGCTCCAACTGGGACCAGGTGCAATGCTAACTCAAGACCAGAAGGTACCTGGAGGAATGTTTGACCAGGGGCATTTCCTGCCAGGTGGCTGGTGGGAGCCTTGAGGGCTAGATTATGGTTGCACTTAAAACACCAGCACAATAACTGACTTTGGCATTGGCCTTTTCTCCTTCTGTTTCACTATTCCTGGTCCCTCCCTCCTTCTGTCAAATAAGCTTTCTGCATAAAAATAAACCTTACCTCAGGCTTTGCCTTTGGGGGTACTCAGGCTAAGACATGCATATGTTAATTTCTTCATAATAAGATGCAATAATACTGAAAGCATTTGATATAATTTTAATACAAATAATCAAAGGCTCAGAGTTCTAAAGCACATGGATAACAATGCCAGCATCTGGGGTTTGCTTTTCTTCAGTAGTACTTCTAAAACCACAGGAGAACTCTGCTACCCATTGGGCAAGCTCAATACTATACAATGTGTTGCTCTTAATCATTTCTAAACTATTCCTTAGATTTTGTAGGAAATGGATCTGCACTACTGCTAGAAATGGTTGGAGTATTATTGAGCGAACAACACCTGTTACTACCTCCACCAGAAGAATCCCACTGTGTGGATGATGGCAAAGAACCTATCATCTCCTACCACCAGGAGCAGCAGTCCTAAGATGTCACCTCACTGCATAGTTCTCAGGTGTCAGGGTCACAATGACTCACAGAGGCACTGGATAGACTAACATTTTATCCACAAAGCAAGACAAAGTGAGATAAGCTTCAACAATGAACATTGGTTCCCATTGGCCAACAGGTCTCACCCTGCAGCAGGGAGATGGTCTCTGCACACCTGTGACCCTCTCTGCCAGGAACATATATAGCAGTAGGGTTGGCCAGGTACCATATGATGCACATGCTTAAGCAGAACAAAGAAGTACACATCAAGTCTGGAATAGGTAAAAATATTCCCAAAGCTATCTGCCCATCACAGGCAATAAGGGTTCATTATCTCTCTGCAAGGAAATGTTCTCAGCCCAAGGTACCTTGCCACCAAGCACGGGGTTGAATGGCTGCACATGGAACTGCCTTTCCCAAGAAGGATTCTGTAGTGTAAGATACAACATTCATAGGAAGTAATCCCACAGCACCCATGGGAATAAACCTGGACTCTAGACTATACATTATGCCTAGGTGAACCTTTTTGTACAGGTCAGAGTTATTTTTTTATAGGATCACCTACTTTTATGGGATTAGAATGTTCTATTCTTTTTCTAATTACCTCCCACTTCCTGGCAAGTCTTGATAACCTAATTCAGTGGTGCTTAGAAGAGCCACAGAAATCTATCATTAAAATTGATTGATGGCAGTCATTTCCCATGTCCCAGAGAAAATTAACTTTATAGATATCATCTTTTTCCATTTTAAGTATTTCTTCTATAACTTTGACCTAAACCGTTGACTTCAGGTCTCAATGGTCTCTACTAGAATATAGTCTACAATGACATCTGACTTAGTACAGTCACATATTTATTTTGTAATATAAACTTGATTACCATTCCTTTGGGTGGCTATGCCACCTCAAACTATTTGAAACACTCTCCTAGAGGAGCAGAGTTTAGCTGTTGCACTTTGTTAGCCTCCTAAATATGTTTTGAGTGTTTTATAAGAATTGTCCCGGTGGTAAATGGGAATCAAAATGGTAGAAAACTAGAATATGGCCAATATTTCCTTGTCCTCTGACTTGAGTCCCATTCTGTTTCCTCTAATTGCCTGTAGCAGGAGCTTTTGCAGAAGCTATAGAGGAATTGGCATTCTTTTCCTTCCAGGGAAGTTCCTTGAGCTTTCCACAGCTGAACTTCGGATCCTAGTGGCAATGGCCTTATTTACAACCAGTTAATCATTAGAAGCAGTGATGTCACCATACGGTGCAAATCAAAAGGTGAATTCTGAAGCAAAATCTTGCCATAACAGATGAACTGATACCTTTCAGGTGAGAAGCTGGATGTCTTAAAAAGGCCTCAGACCATGCAGAAACAATGAAGTGCAGAACCCAAGAAACCAGAGGAATTTGCAAGGCAGAAATTGCCCCTCTGAATGGGCTGCATGGAGTAGGTATTCCACAAGAGAGTGAGCTCACCACTGGTGTATTCAGGAGATTTGTCTAAACAAGCCAGGGCAGAAAATACTATAAACTCTTCAGTGGCTCAAGCTCTTGAGGTGTCCTGAAAACTTTTCATTACATCCAGAGCCCTATTTTCAAGTCAAATCCCAGAGGAAGATCCAACCAGAGCTATTCCATTTGAATTGAGAGGGAGAAGGCCTGAAGCTCCCCTAATCTCTCTTCCAATTTCCTGCCCCCCTGAGACTCTCCAGGAGCTAGTATGGGTGTATTTGGGCAGATTTCTGAGTGGAGGTTCTAGCCAAAGAAATGTGATAAATCCCTAGAATATATACCAGTCCTTCATGTCAGAGCAGCCTCTGGCATGAGGATTACACTACGATTTACTGAACTTGGCTCATCTATCTTCCTGGATTGCCTTTGACTGCCTGTCAACCCTGGAAATTATTTACCTCCCCAGAGTTTAGACTAATCCCTAGTTTTCTTCTTTTCATTGCCACATTGCCTATTCACCTGTCAGATGGCAACTGTATTTCTTTTAGCTCCAGGGAGTCTACCTGCTTTGAACCTACTTGGTAGATTATAGGGTCTGAGCACCTTAACTTTTGGGAATTCCACAGCCTCCTTGTAAGCATTAGAGAATTCTGACTTTAGCTTTTCAGTTTTGTCTGTTTTTTACATTTCCTTAAATTGGAAACTATCACTGTGTAAATTGAAGAGAAGGGGATGTGAGTCCACAGCATGATTTCCCAGCCTCACTTTCCAAAGGCTCCACTGGAAGGTTGTCCCTATAAATTCTAGAACCCAGGTGTATAAAGGGATAATCTCACTCACTTTTTTTGGTGATGTCAGGAAATGGAAGGTGAGGACTGGACCCTGTTGTCAAGCCAGAATTCCAGCCATCAGTCTTGACCCCTCCTTACTTACCTCTTGCACCTTACATTCAAGCCATCACTAGGTCCTGTCAATTCCACCTACTAAATCTCTCCAATCTCCCCACTTCCCTCTATTCCTAATGTCACTACAAGGAAGTCACACCTTACTTGAAGATCAGGCTCTAAACACTTGAGGCTGGATGAAAGTCAGGTATAGTTATGATTATCCTTAAGAATGCCTCAGGAAGGTGCCCTAGTGGAGACAGACATATTGCTTCTCAGTAAATCCAACACAGTTAGTTTTAGTTTTCTCTCAAGTGTTGGGCCAAATTGCTGTTTTTTCAGCTGAGCTCTAGATGAAAACATTAATATGTATTTAGGGACCATATTGGATGGAAATATATACATATTTAAACTCTGTTATGACATTCAGCATGGTGAGCTATCTATACCATGAGATACACAGAAACTGAAGAAACAAGAGTTTTGTATAATATCTCCTGTTTGGAGCTTTCTCTGGAGCATACACTCCTTTTACCAAATGGTAGAGTGGAACTGTTGGCATTATTTATAGTGCTATTTCTCTCTCTATTTTTTTCTTTCTCCAATTTCCTCCTCTTTCTTTGTTGCTTAGAGTATATAATTGAATTCAAGTAAATATATGATGAGACTCCACTGTGTTCATTTTAAGGTACCAACTTCTCTTGTCTGAATTACAATGAAAGTCCTCTAAATAGACCCTTATCCCCAATATTAATCTTCTTAAATCCATTCATCATATGCAGCCAGAATGACAGTTCGAAAACATATGATCATGATTCTTCCTTACTTGCCTATATGAAATCTTTCAACTGCTTCCCATTGCTTTCAGGATGATTCCAAAGTCTTTGGCATGTCATAGGAGCCCTTCACAGTTTTCTTCCTGTTCTTGGTATATCTCTTTTCTCACCACCCTTATACCAATCCCACTGCCACTTTCAGTGAAATTGAACTGCTTACACTCTCTAAAAGGGCAATACTCTCCCATGCCTCAGGGCCTTTGCATATGTCTTCTGTCTCCATCTTTGTGTGTGACTAACTTCTTGCTTAAGATCTCAATTTAAGAATCATCTCCTCTGGGACCTTCTTTGCATATCTATAGCACTGCAATTTCTCCTGCTAGCTAGACCTTTACATTTCTATAAATGTAAAACATTCAAGGTCCCCAGTGAAATCTTGGGCAATCTCTCCATACTCTTAACGCTCTAAGGAAAATGAGAGACTTAGAAACCATTTTGTTCTATGGGCCATGCTATTGACTTCTTTTCCTATGATATTAGCTCATTTATAACTCAACAACAACAATAATTGTCATTAGAATTACAACAGTATAACAATAAGAACAGACACTTATGTTTGCAGTGCATATGCCAGGTATTCTTCTAAGATATGTATATTCATATATGATAAATATTTTCACACTTATTTACTTATACCCATATATTTACTCTTTTGATATGCACAGAATTGCTATTACACTCTTATATTATAGGTGGGGAAGCTGAGCCACAAAGAGACTAATTAACTTGACAGGTAGAGACAGAGAACACACACATACTGCCTCTTAATAAATTCGACCCAGCCAATCTTTCCTTGAATGTTGTACTAAAGTGGAAAAAAATCAGGATCCATGCCCAGGAAGGTTGATTTAAGAACCTGCCTAACCAGTGTGTACTCAGCTTCTCTTATTTGATTGGACTAAGTTCTGTGCAGACTTTGGTTTCCCGTTGACAGTTATTCACTTCTCATGCCAGCTCCTCAATGAAAGTTCATGCTGATTTGAACAGAGAAAGTATTTAAAAATGAAAAGAAAAAAAGAGCCTAATCTTTGAAGACTTATTATATAAGCATGAATACATTGTTCCACGCGCCCTCCTCCACCATTATTTACCATAACCAGGGGCTCTCTTGCCTCAACAGTGTCTCTCTTTAAAAAAATTGTTGAATTCCACCCACAGAACCACGCTGAACATTTCCCTGGCCTGCCCTGATCAGGCATTATGCTATTTGTATTCATTAAAACTGATTAGGGTTTTCTTCATATTTATCACCAGTTTGACTTTCATAGCTGAGGCTTACTCTGCTATCAGCAGGATTCCTGGTCGCCTTTGGAAGTTTTCAAAGTGAAAATCCAAGAACACAAATGAATTCTGGCAGCCAGAAGTCCCTAATTTAGTGCATGAGTTCCAGGGAGATGAGAGGAGCTGTATTTTTGGATGAAACAATTAGATAATCCTGAACTAAACCTGTGGTGTACTCATCACATTCTTTTCTTAGATTCATGTGCAATGTTAATGTACTTGACATGATCCAATTATATCTTAAATTCCTGATTGCTAAAGCTAATCAAATAATAGAAGTATAATAGAACAGTCATATTTACAAAAGTTGTGTAGAGCCATTGACCCTGGAAAGGGCATTTTACCTCTAATTGTGGATTATGGACAATGTGGCCCTTACAAATCATAAAAAAATAATCATTAAAATGTTAAAATAAGATTATGAGTTCAACGAAAGGTAGGAGCTCTCCATTAAGTTTTATTAATATTGAAAGAGGACAAGGAATGCAAATGGGGACAAACTATAGCATCTTTTTCTAGTCTGCTCTGTGGCACCAACTCCAGGTCCCTTCCTGGGACCACCAAATGCCTGTAATCCCTTGCATACCTGAACAATCTCATTAGAGAAAAGGGTGCCATCAATCCTTCTGGGACTTTTCCTGTTGAACTAAGCAGAAGACCTTGGCTTAAGAGGAATATGATATGTGTATTCATGGCCTTTTCAATTTCACATCTCTGCAACCTGTCCCACACTGGCTGGAAACTATGGAGGTCATTTGGAGTTTGAGATGTGTCTCCCATTACAAGCACACACAACTGCTACTTATAAGGATGTTTTGCTGGCTATTTGTTTTCAGCACTCTGCCACCAAACATGCCTCAAGGAAAAGTGAAATCTGGCAGCAAACTGTCACCTTCTGGAGTCTGTCGAATGCTATGCTCAGATTTCTGTATAAAGACAGACACAGGCATTTTGTTGCTTTTCTCAGAAGTGTTGTCTGCCTTTGGCTTATACTTCTTCTTATAGGGAACTTTCTTTTTCTCCCTATTATTCTTTTTATGACCTTAGATTCAAAGAGAATAAAGTTGTACAATTTGGAATAATAAATCCTTCCCATCTTTCAGGTTTGGCTGAAGTCTTACCTCTCTACTCCCTGAGCACCAGGCTATTATAAACTCGCTTTGACCGGCTATTGTCTGTACTCTGTCAGATCCTTATTCACTTTTATGTGTTTGTATCTTATCTTTCCAACTAGACCAAGAGCTCCTTGAAGGCAAAGAATGTTTTACAGTGTTGTGCATCCCCACAGTCCCTAATCTCAGCACCTGCACATCACAGGCTCCCGGTAATTACCCTTTGATGGATTGATTTATCAGGAGAAGCCACCGCTGATGACAAATCTAAGCCCCAGATTAGAACCACTGTGTCTTAGATCAGTGTTTGTCACACCCGAATGTGCACATCACTCACCTGGGAATCTTGGTAAAATGATTCCCAGAACTATGGCGGTACCTGGGGTTCTGCATGCCCAAGTTCCCAGATGGTGCCAGAGCTGCTGGTTCAGGGACTTCATTTTGAGCACCAAGAGCTTAGACTTGAAGACAATTAGACATGAATAAATCATTTAGAAATAACTTCTTTGCTTTTTACATTTTGCAGAGCCACACCTAGATCCCACTTCTGGCTGATGTGAATCTAACCAGTTCAGAGACTTTTAGAAATATTCAATAACCAATTAAGGATCTTCTATAAAATAATAATAGCTAGTCTGGCAGGGTAATTCACTGAGGTACTAATTTGCATGTTTTCCCCCTTATCTCGCATGCATTTGTTCTAAGCAGGTAGTCAAGCCCATTCAAATGCTTTGCATCACAGACTTCAAGAGGTGGGGGGTGGGAGGGCAGGAGCTGCTGGAAGACAACCCTTTTTCCTGTCTCTTTTGAAATCTGAGTGATTGAAAAGATCATATTAGGCATTCTTTGGGAAGGGGAGGGGAGAAAGAATGAGAAATAGGAAAAAATTATCCCTAGGACTGGGAAGGAGAGGAAAATTAGTGTATCTCATAAATTGAAGAACCAGGCAGGCTGGGCACAAGATACTGGGCTCCAGTTCTGTCAGTGTGACTTTGCCATGGACAGCATGAAAGCCGTGGATTTCTGGTACTATCTGGGCTCAGAAAATGAGCATCACAATAGTAATCAGGGTGGACTGATGCCTGGAAGGTTTTTCAATGCTTTGGCACTGCATAACTAGTCCCTTCCCACCACCACCACACAAACACCCAATTTAATTAATTTTAAATTTAAAGAACTGAAAAAAAAAAAGGAGGAAGAGGAATCACAATAATGTTTGAGAATAAATGTCAACCTAGCAGGTGGAATTTGGAACTGGTATCTTGTTTAACCAAGTGTGTGTAGTATGATTCATACTTGATGAAACATCTATTGATTGATGATTTAAAGATGAAATCAATCATGTCATCCTCATCCTCCCCCCGCCCACACATATACACCTTCCGCAGCTCAAAACCCTCCAATTGCTTCTGATCCTTGTAATAAAATCCAAATTCTTTTCCGTGAACTACAACACTCTGGGCTCTACATTTGCACCATCTGGGATGGTAGACACTGGCCACACGTGGCAACTGAGCATTTGAAATGTGGCTAGTCTGAATTGAGATGTACTAAAAGTGGAAAATATGTGCCAGATTTCAAAGATTTAGTAAAAAAAAAAAAAAAAAAAAAGATATACATGTCCAGGTCATATGTCTTATAGTGATTATGTGTTGAAATGATGTTTTGAATATATTGAGTTAAATATAAATATAATTTCAAGTGTTTCCTATATATTTTTTAATGTAGCTCCTGGAAAATTTAACGCTACATGTATTTTTCTTGTTAGACAGCACTGTTCCCCAGAAACTGCCCTAACTAGATCTCACCTCCCCACCGCTCCCTCCTTGCTTAGTGTCACAGCCTCACAGCACTCTCGGGTCCTCCCGGCAACACAGTTCAGCCTACCAGACCAGGCACCGTGCATCTGTGACTATCTGGAATCTCTTTCCCTAAGATAACTGCTTCCCTTTCAGCTAAGACTCTGTTCAAATGTCACCTTGTCAGAGAAGCATCTTCTTACTACCCATTTAAGCCCACTCCCACCCTTCTTTTCCCCCTTCACCTGCTTTTATTTATTTCGTGCGGCATCAGATTACCCATTTGTTCATTGTCTGTCTCACCCCACTAGCACTCAAATTTGGCTTGTCTGTTTCCTTCACTGGCATGTCCCCAGTCACTAGGAAAGAACCCGGAGTGTAGCAAGTACATGCTAAATATATACTCAGTGATTGAACCAGTTATTCAAAGTGAGCGCTTGCTGTAGACTAGTCATTTTGCTGAGAGCTTTGCATACTTTTTTCATATTTCATTCTCACAGTCTGTCCACAAGTAAATTTTCTCAGTCTGTCCATAAGAAAATCCTAATCGTGCACATGAGAAAATAAAGGCTTAGAAAAGTTAGTAAAAATAGCTTAGTATTTCCCAAACACCTTATGTGGACTTGTTTACTTGATCCTAAGATGCAGACGCTATGATTGTCCATTTTTCCAAGAGAGGAAACTGAGGCACTGGTGGTTAGGTAACTTGCCTAAGGTCATACAGCCAGCAAGTGCCAGAGCTGAAAGACAAAAGCCAGGAGAGTCTGACCCTAGAATCCAAGCTTCCCTGCCCCTGGGCCAGGTCCACATGTTAGTGAATGCAAAGCAGGTTTGGACCAGGTCTGACTTTAGTGACTCTGCTCTCATTCCCCCAATAGCGCCTTTACAGTGACATCTATTCTCAATTAGAAATGATCACCACCTGGCACTTCCAACAATACTTACCTCCCTCCTAAACTCTATATTCAGATTCTTTATCTGCAAAACAGCCAGACACTGTTTGGCTCTTCAAAATATAGTTGGTTTCCTGTATTTTCTCTTCATAAGAGCACCACTAATATTCTCAATTCCCCAGAATTAAAGTCTCACAGGCATTTCTGTCTTGTTCCTCTTACTTCTTGCTCCTACGCAGGACAAAGCTTTCTTCCCAGTGTTATGCTTTTCTTCTTTTCTTTCAATTTCTATTGCCACCAACCTGGTTCAGGATTTTATCAATGCAAACCTGGACTATGGGAATAATGTGTTAATTTTTCTGCTTGTTGTCAGTCTCCCTCTTTAAACTCATTCTGATGAATGATAAAAAAAATTATTTTTAGCATAACACTCCAATCCATTACTGTCTTGCTTAAAAGTTTTGAATGTGCTTTCTACTGCCTAAAGGATATAGCTCTTTGAAGTTTATTCAATGTCATTCGATGTCATCCCCAGTTAGGGGTAACCTATTTTTATGCCTTATCTCCCACCACCACCATATCTGACCTGCTGCTACAGTCAGGCTGCTTCTCTTGCTGTCAGAAAATCATCCCTTCTATGTTCCCACCTTTGCATTATTACTCTTGGCATCCTCTTGCCCAATTTCCCTTTTACATCCCTTGCAATAACCTAACTCAAACTCTTTTGTAAAGCCTTCTCCGGGCATGCCGGTCTGAAGTGTTATTTTCTCCTTAAGCCTTTATACCAAGTAGTGTTTGTCTAATCTACTCAAGAAATACCTCCTTGGATTAAACTGAGATTCCTTGTAATATAGTTTCAATTCCTGTTCCATTGCTAAATATCTTCCCTAGTGTTACACATCCCCTAAGGGCTCCAGCAAAATTAATTTTGAAATTATCTATGTTCATAGAGAGAATCCAGTATCAGAAGAATTTTGAAACCAAAGGCCACATTTTAATTTGAGAAATTAACTACAAAATTTGGTAGCTTTCCCATAAACTATTCTTCCTGTTTACCCTGCCACCATTTATGCAAATGAAATGCCTGAAAGCTAAATCTTACATTTTATTTACTTGTAGAAGCAGAAAAGAATTTAGAAATCAACCTAGCCAACTGCCTAATTTCATAGTAGAAAAAAATGGACCTCAGACTAAACAAAAGCCAACAGCCAATCCAGAATTTGTGCAAAGATTTCCTGAATTTTTGGGGTATACCATGTTCTGCCTTGGTGCCTCTAATCTAGAGAAAAGAAATACTACTCTACCTCACTGATGTTTGATGGATCATCTAAATTTGACTTATAACCATATTCTGTTTTGAACTTTTGATTGTAGCCCTACAGCATTAATCATTTGCAGTCAGTTTGCAGTTTACAGTTTACCATGAATTTACACATGCATTATATAATGTGAAGCTCACAATTACCCTGGGATGTAGGTGAATGCAAGTCTAAAAGCAGAAGTGAGATGGGCTGGGAGAGTGTGGGTGCATCAGATGCAGCTGCCTAGGAATTCCTTGACGTGATAAATTTATCTCTTCATAATTCCTTGATCAATAAATACATCAAGTGCCTATTTTCTGCAGATACATGCTATCTGCCCTCCAGAGTTGGAGAAAAACTAGCCATGCCAGGTGACAATTTATGCACATGAAATGTCAAATCGTGGTTTTTAGGACAACAGAAGAGAGAGAGGCGTGCTGGGACTCACTGTAAGCTTCTTCCTAGAGAGAAGATTTGAGCAGGACCAGGGAGCCCCAGCAGGATTTACGTAACAGTGATGCCCAAATCCCACATGTGCATTCATTCTTTTTTCACATACAACCTACATTTTATAAAGCACTTTTATATTCATCATCCCATTTAATCCTTTCAAGGCGCTGACCCTTTAAATGGACAGTTCTCCTGTGGCTTAGAGAACCAGGGTAATCTTTGAGTATTACCCATTTTCAAGAAATTCTTTTGAATGCTAACTCCCTCTATGAAGGTGAAAATTAAATTTTCAAGAAGTAGAGCATGGGTGGAGGAGGAAAAAGAAGGGGCTGCATTGTACAATGTAGTCCAGAGTTCCTGTCTCTACTGTGTCATTCTTTGATGGAAAGTAGGTCTAAGCAATGGAATGGAGTCTAATTGTGCTAATTGTGTATTAATCTGGTGTTAGATTACGAAAGTGCTGAGTCAACAATCAGAAACAATCCTATCCATACAAAACTTCTCTTGGATAGAAATATCAGGGTAAGGTGGCATTCTGTGGGTCAATTCCATGACTTGGGTGTTTGAAAATAAATTTTAGAAAGTTTATTGCAGAAGTAACTATTCTTTCTAAGACCAGAAAAGCTTCAGACTAGTCTGGAAATGATTATACCCCATTACTCACATTGGTTAAATAGCTGGCCACAGGTTTTAAAACTTCACAACTGCAATGTAGTATCATAGGAAAAAAGTATCAAGCTCTTATTATTGTGTCTTAACTTTCCACACTGAGCTTTCCATAGAAATTCCATATTATCCTTGACCTTTGTACTTCAGTCCGACCCATGGGCTCTCCTTTCCTCCTTCACGCTTCTGGAGCAGCTCCTGTTGACATAGTTATTAAATGTCTAGCATTCAGACTGGTTTCTATGGTTGCAGAGTGAAACATGGGTTTTCTATTATATTTTTCAGCACAATGTGGATAGCCAAGACTGTCGGAGAAATACCAAATCTAGATATAGAGCCAGGAATAGAAGATCAATTTTGAAACAGAACCAGAAAGCTGAGACTGGATAGAGATAGAAATGGATCAGCCTTAGCTGGCTGGGATGTCCTGGAGCAGAAGAGTCTGCACGGGATTCAGCATGAAGAATAAGCTCAGGCAGTTGCATTGGTGATGTTCGCCTTAGCCAGGCTCAAAAGTGATGCCTTGGATGCCAAATGAATGCTTTCTGTAGGTTGAACCTTGGGAAATTGTCATGCAAAAGTTGGTTTGTTGTCTTAGAAGGAATGAGGGAGAAAGAGAGAACAGATAAATGAGTGAGATTCCATCACCCACTAAGATGGGTCACTATGCCCAATGTGTACATTGACAAAAGCACCCCTTCTACCCTCTCACTATGGAGTGGTTTCACTTCCAGCCTAGACCACTACACAGGTGTAGGTTAAGAGCAGTAGAACATCTCATTCACAGGAATGCCAGCAATCTGGCCAATCCAATCATTCCATGTCAGGATTTCTCAACCAATTAGTGGTGTTTCCAGACCTGAGCCAAGAATTTGGTTCCAATGGGAACTTTAAGGATCATGCTACTTAGCATATAGGAGCAGTAATTTACTAAATAGGACATTAGTGCCTTGTAAGAGCTAATGAAGCTTCCCAAGTGCCTTGCCTAGTTACACTGGAGTAATAAGGTTGCCTGTCATTTCTTATAAATGGTATGTTCAGATTATGATTTAACAAGGACATCAAAACCCTACTGTCATCACCCTGATAATAGTTATACATCATTATTAGCACTGCTTTAAGACAAATAGAAGAGGAAATTCTTAAGAAACATTGTTGGGCATTTTTAAGATCATTGTTAAGTCACCAACGCATTTATATCATGCCAACAATGTTAGAATTTTTATTATAAGAAAAAAAGAGCAAATCGTTTAGAGATAATAAATATTATATAAATTTAGAGGTTTTTTTTATTATTGCATTTCTCACACTACAAATGTAGGACAAATACTCTTTATGGGAAAACTGTCAACTTAAATTATAATTTAGTTTTCCAGGACTCCAGGGAGTTGTCTTTCAGGCAAGAAAAATCACTATGTTTTTCATTTCCTTTCTTGGTACACAAGCCAAATGTACTGAACACACACTGTGTGCAAAGACTTATGCTCAGAAGTCCCCTTCCCCTGCCTGGAAGCAAAGAAATAACCATAAATGAGAAAGCATAAAATTAATGGTAAGTAACAGTGCACAGAACATAACTAGGCCATTGTACTTTCAGGGGACAGTGGCACAAAAATATAGTGATGGAATGTTTATGCCATGTTGCTGCCATCTATGTAGCACCTGTAACTCTGCTTTGGATCACAGAAATGTCAGGGGTCAAAAGAACATAAGCTATCCTTAACTATAAACAGTTGTCCTCAAACACGATCTATTCCCCAGAACGGCTGTGCCCTTCACCAAAGTCTTTTTGTATTTGTACTTGATGTCTGCACCCCTGAGAGAGCTGTCCATTTATTGTGTCCTCAAAGTGCCCACTGATTCTGGCCCTGTTCTTCACTCCTGCAGTCGTGTGGGTGGCTACTGTCATACTTCGACTTTATAAGAAAGAAACTATTACTTACTGAGGGCCATCTAGGGAGACAGCAGTACAGAAACAATAGTGCATGGGTTAAAATTAAAACATTTACAGTCAGACTGACCTAGTGAAAAATCCCTGTTCCTCCACTTCCGACCCAGAGGACTTGGGGCAAGTTGCTTAACCCCTGTGTGTCTCAGTGTTCTCATCTGCAGAGTGGGAACACTACCAGCATCTACCTCACAGGGTCATTGTGAAGATTGAAGGAGAGGCTGCATCCATTAGGCTTACTCTGGAATATATTGAATGATCAATAAAGGATAGCTACTTTTCATGTGTTCTTTGTGAAAAATGTGCTTGGAAGCCTCAATTGTCTACTTAGAAATGAACTTATGGAAAACAGCCCACTTTTGGTTGAAGAGCAGAAAAACCTGTCAAATATATCTGAGAAACTGAATATACAAACAGACAATGGCCAGATTACATATAAAAATAGAACTCTGACCTGCGACCTGCAGCAATCCAGCCCAGGAAGCCAACCTATCCACAGTAACCAACCCAAGAAGTCAAACTACTATCTGCATCAACCAATCCAGGAAGCCAAACAATTACCCCTGTAACCATCAGCCCCAAACAGCCACGATTTGATCAGTAACTGACAGCTTCCCTAATTTGTGTCTCAGCTCCCAACTTAGGACCAACTGTAGCAAACCAAACATACATCCCTAACTAACCACGTAGGATGCCCCACTTCTAGTTAGACCACCTACTCCTTCTCCACATGAACAGCCTCCAATCAGGGAACACCTGAAGCCATCCTTCTCCACTATAATTTCTTACTCCTCTGCCTGCCTGTGAGATTCTACCAAATGTAAGTGACGGTGGTTGTCTCCTTGTTGTAGAAATCTCTGAATAATAGTATTTTCCTGTTCTCATTTGTGTGGTCTTCACTGTTTTCCATGCAGCTCTCAAATCACAAAGCCAGGCTGTTATACTAGTGGGGTGGGGACTGAATCTGCTCTTGTCTTACCATTTTATTAATAATAACTCCAGCACCTAGCACAATGTCCGATTCATAGAGACATGGATGAATGAACAAAAATTCCTCTTCAAAACCTGTCAGATTACTCCTAGCACACTAGTGAAGGAAATGGAAACTGTGAGAAAGGAGGGATTTTTCTTCAAAGAAGAGGTCAGGCAGGCAAGAAAGCTTGGGTAAGGTGTAGCTCTTGCACTATCGGACTGTGCAATCTTGCTCAAACAACTAAGTTCTGGGAGCCATGTAAGCCCCTTATCCACAATATTAAGATAGCAATAATGCTATCTTAAGCACAAGGTGCTACTAAGGATTCAATGAGATCCTGTGAACTTGAATGAGGGTCTAGGGAGTGAAGGAGACTTGCTTTTCTTTGTATGTGCTATAGCCCTGTTTATGTTCTTTACTACCATATATAACTTTTAAAATATAGAACATGAAAAAACAGAAAAAGCCATTCTTAACTTTCAGTGCTGTACAGACTTCAAATATTACTTTTTAAAAGAAATAAGAAGTAATCTTTTATTTTTTTCATATTTTATTCGAATATTTCATACTAGGCATATTTTATTGTTTCAACAATAAAAAAACATTAACATTACTGAAATGGACTTTTGACAGGTAAAGGATAGAATTGTCTAATTTGGATTTGAACATGATTTTTTCTTCAGCAATTACATATACATATTTTGACTCTTTATTTGCAAAGCAATACACTAGGCATGAGGAAGTTTATAAAGGTATGTGAAAGACTGATTCTTGCCTTCAGGAATTGGGCAATTTTTAAAAATCTTTCTCATATAAGCAAGTAAAATTCAATATTGGATAAGGAATATGGTAACTGATGCGCCCCTAGATGCAAAAGGGAGGCGGAATGCTTCTTATGGAGCTGAGTGAGCAGACAGAATGCAGGAGGGACATTTGACTTTGTGCAGGAGGCTGCTTGGGGATTTTAATATGCAAAAATAAGGAAAGGACATTCTAGGCAGAGGGCAAGAGCAAAAGATCAGAAAGAAATATGCAACATGCTCTTCTTATACACCCACATAGCACTGTGAACTCCTTCATGGCATTTATTACAAATATAATTAATTAATTATTTGAACTATTTTTTTTTAAATGTCCCCATGAAGACCACAAGATTTATAATTGCAGGAACCACATCTGTCCCTGTTCACTATCGTATTCTTAGAGTCTTATTCGGCTTCCAAAGCAAAACTGATGCTCAATACATATTTGTCAAATAAAAACGGTAAGTATTTTTGAATGACTGAAATGTAGTGTTAATATGCACAAGCATAGGTAACCCCCACTGACAACTAAATTTGGGTCCTGGGGAGAAAAGGACAACTTCATTCATAATAAATGAGAATAAAACTAGACATATGTAGGGGTTTTAAAATGTAATAGTTACAAATTGGGGTGTGCTAAATATAACTCTCTTCCACTTTTTATCATAAACCTAACTTAGTTTTGGAGCCCATATTTCTGCTTGGGAGTGGAAAAATATTAATATTGCTCATTCAGGGTAACTAGGTTCATTTCTGGTTTGACATCAGTCTCCCCTGGGTAACTCATTCTCTTCTGGGTAAATTCTCAGTTTTGTTGATTGCTTTCTCCTCTTTTTCCTGCTCCCCAACTGGTACCCATGGCTATGGAAAGAGGCCCAGAGGGAGGAGGGTTCTCTTATCCTTGAGTTGTCATCCAGTTTTCTCTAGCTCCCACTGACGTCCAGTTGAGGTGCACTTCATCTACCCTGGTCTTTGGATGACAGCCTCTGTATCAGTGCCCTGCTGTCGGTGTCTGGTACAGCACAGGACTGTCTGGCATGATCTTGACTCAAAGGTACTTGATGGTGCTTCTAGTGTCCTTAGGTTTAATTATTCCTTGATCTAACCCCCAGCTTTGAATTGCCCACTGGCCACCTCTGCAAAATATTCCATGATGACTCCCCAGGTGAATGGAAGGCTATACAGCCAGCCCCTTGTCCATAAGTAGGGCCACATGAGTAATGCTAGTGAATGGATTCTAAGCAGAAGTGAACCAGGCTCCTTTTGGGCTTGGGCAATGACAAAAGGCTGTGTGGTCCTCAGAATCTCCCTTCTCTGCCATGATAGCCTGGAGACCTTGAGTTAAGGCAACAGTGTCATAATGGAAGTAGTATGGAGGAGCATTTAGCTGTTGTGAGAGTGAAAAATAAAAAGATTTTGTATTTATATGTTACTGCAACATAAGTTAGCCTGTTCTGATTTACAGAGACTATTAGCTAAGAATTTCATTGTCTATATTCTGATGCCTTGACATCTGGAGCCTTGCAGACCCTGGAGAGACTTTCTTTCCCAAAGCTATCCAGTTCCTAGAGATATAAACAACTTTCCTGCAAACACACTTTTTAAATACAAACCAATCAGTCCAGAATCCACACCTCAACTACCTCTTCTAACAGGCTCTCTTGTTCTGGCCAACTATCCACCAGCCTTGATCCCTCCAGGGCTAGGTACTAGACAGCTAGAGACAGCCTCTATGTCCCTGAGCCCACAGAGGGTATTCGAACTGGCCAATCCTAAACCTGCTTACCCTGCCTTGCCCATCCTTCCCATAGAAACCACAGCAAAGGCTGTTGCCTATAATTCCCCTCCTCCTCTGCCTCCTGACTGACTCAGCACCTCCCCATGGACCCCTCGCCCACTGTGGCATGGTGTGCCCCCTCCTCTTGGCAATTGGGAGTTCTTTTCAATGCCAGTCATCTCCTCGTCTGTTGACCTTACTACACATTAGTCCTGCTTATATGTGGCTTCATTTTCTGTAGTTTCAGTTACCCACAGCTAACCATAGTCTGAAAATAATAAATGGAAAATTCATACGTTTTAAATTGTGTGCCATACTTTCAATGCCCTACTCCATTCCACATAGGATGTGGATCATCCCTCTATCTAGTGTTTGCACACTGTACAGGCTACCTTCCCATTAATCACTTAGTAAGCCTGTTGATTATCAGACTGCAAAACATAGTATATGTAGGCTTCAGTACTACGTATGGTTTCAGGCTTCCGCTGGGCAGTCCTGGAATATATCCCCTTTGTAGTAGAAGGGGGACTACTATACCTGAGATTTTCTAATAATACACTGTATTCTAAAACATACAGTGATGATTCTCACCAATGGGATGGCGAGCAACTTGATTGCAGACACGTCACACTCATCTTTAGAAGGCAGCCAATAGTTCAGTGTTTAGCACGTAGCAAGTTCTCAACAGCTATATATCAAATATATTAATGAGAACAACACAAATTAATATATTAAATATATTTTCCTTAAAACAGGAGTATAGCAATGATAGAACTTCAGTAAGTACCCACATTTGAGAGTGGTTGGGAGAAAGGAGTGACCAAAATGTTATGAGCAAGATCCCATTCTAAGGTACAGTCACAGATGCCAGAAAAAGAAAAATTCTAACCATGAATGGTAACAAATATGCAGAGATTTTAAGGAAGGTGATAAAGAAAAACAGGAAACATAGTGAACGTGAGTATTATGGGCACTTGGAGGCTACTCACTTGACAGTAAAATTTTAAGATCATCACATAATGGATCATATCACAGACATGCAAATTAAGAGGCTTAAGTAGAAACAATCAACAAACAAAATATACATAAATGTACTGTTGCAAATTGTAAAATTTGCTCTCAAGGAAAATGTGCAGATTGATATGACAATTATACCAAAGGACTAAATTTACACTAATGTCAGGGAAATTTCCTGATGAAGTGACATTAAAGTTGAGATTTGCAAGACTAACTATAACCCAATTAAAACTATTAACATATCTATAAAATGAAGATGGATGTGTTCAGCCGTGGAAGCAGAGAAATGAAGTCACAGGAGGTGAAGTCTCACCCTCCAGACTTTGAGTGTCAGCAAAACCATCACTAACGTGAAGATGGATGCAAAGCTCCGTTTGCAAGATCCTTATTACCACGAATAGTGAGCTCCATTAGCCTCAGACATTAAAACTTAGCTTCAGCCATGAGACTTGTAATTTGTCTATTCCCTGTTCTGATTCCATGTCAAACTTCTGATTATGGGCATACCTCAGAAATACTGCCGGTTTGGTGCCAGACCACTGCAATAAAGCAAATATCGCAATAAAGTGAATCACACAAAGTTTCTTGTTTTCCAGTGCATATAAAAATTGTGTTTATACTGTGCTGTAGTCTATAAAGTATACAATACCATTATGCCTTAAAATGTACCTTAATTTAAAAATACTGTATTGTTAAAAATGCTAACAATCATCTGAGTCTTTAGTGAGTCATAATCTATTTGCTGGTGGAGGGCCTTGCCTTGATGTTGATGGCTGCTGACTGATCATGGCGGTGGTTGGTTGCTAAAGGTTGGGGTGGCTATGGCAATTTCATAAGATAAAACAACAATGAGGTTTGCTGCATCAATGGACTCTTTCTTTCATGAAAGATTTCTCTGTAGCATGTAATGCTGTTTGATAGCATTTTACCCATGTAGAAATTCTTTCAATATTGGAGTCAGCTCTCTAAACTCTGCCACTGCTTTGTCAACTAAGTTTATGTAATATTCTTGGTTCTTTGTTGTCATTTATTTCTACAATGTTCACATCATCAGGAGTGGATTCTGTCTCAAGAAATCATTTTGTTTGCTTATCCATAAGAAGCAGCTCCTCATCCATTGAAGCTTTTCATGAAATTGCAGCAGTTCAGTCCCATCATCAGGCTCCACATCTAATTTTAGTTCTCTTGCTATTTGTACTACATCTGCAGTTACCTCCTCCACTGAAGTCTTTGACCCCTCAAAGTCATCCTTGAGGGTTAGAATCAACTGTTTCCAAACTCCTGTTATTGTTGATATTTTGACCTCCTCCCATGAATCACAAATGTTCTTAATATCTTCTAGAATGGTGAATACTTTCCAGAGGGTTCTGAATTTATTTTGCCCAGACCCATCAGAAGACTCAATGTCTACGGCTGCTATAGCCTCAAAAAATGTATTTCTCAAATAATAAGACTTGCAAGTCAAAAGTACTCCTTGATCCATGGGCTGCAGAATGGATGTTGTGGTAGCAGGCATGAAAACAATATTAATCTTCTTGTACATCTCCATCAGAGTTCTTGGGTGACCAATGCATTGTTGATGAGCAGTAATATTTTGAAAGAAGTTTTTCTTGAGCAGTAAGTTTCAACAATGTGCTTAAAATATTCACTAAACCATGCTGTAAACAGATGTACTATCATCCCAGCTTTGCTATTCCAATTATAGAGCACAGGCAAAATGTATTTAGCATAATTCTAAAGGGCCCTGGGAGTTTTAGAATAGTAAATGAGTGGTGGCTTTAACTTAAAGTCACCAGCCGCATTAGATCCTAATAAGAGAGTCAGCCTGTCGTTTGTAGCGTTAGAGCAGGCACTGGCTTCTCCTGTTTAGCTATGATAGTCCTACATGATATCTTCTTCCAATATAAATATGTTTTGTCCACATTGAAAATATGTTATTTAGTGTGGCCACCTTCATCAATTATCTTACCTGGATCATCTGAACAACTTGCTACAGCTTCTCCACCAGCATTTGCTGCTTCACCTTGCACTTTTATGTTAGAAAGATGACCTCTTTTTTAAAACCTTATGACTCAACCTCTGCTAGTTTCCAAGTTCTCTTCTGCAGGTTCCTCACTATCTCAGCCTTCATAGACTTCATGGGCCTTTGAAGAATTATTAGGGCCTTGCTCTGTGTTAGGCTTTAACTTAAGGGAATGTTGTGGCTGGTTTGATCATCTATCAAGACCACTAAAACTGTGCATAAGTGTTCCCTGCTCTCCACATCCATGCCAGCATCTGTTGGAACTTTTTGGTAAAAGCCATTCTCACTGGAGGTAGGTGATATCTCACTGCAGTTTTGATTTGCATTTCCCTGATGAGTAAAGACTTTGAGCATTTTTTCATGTTTATTGGCCATTAGTCTACATCCTTAGAATGAGTTTTCATAAAAATAAACTATAACAGGGAACAGTTCACTATGGGTCTTCCAGAAATTCTTGGACACATCAGAATCTCAGCACAAAAGACAGCGTGGATCCAAACTGACCTGCATATTATACAGGACCACCATGTCCCGGGAATAAGTCTAAATAGAGAAAGTGAAGATCTAGACTGGTTGGGAATAACAGTATGTGCAGAGGAAGACACAAAGCTAGGTAACAGAGACAAAAGTAGTAGAATATTGAGAGATCAGCTGAAGGAATATATTAGTGGTAAGAAGCAGACAAATGCTGAATGATTGGAGTTTGGTATCTGGAAAAGGATCAAGAGTTGAGATAAGAAGCCCTGTGTTCTTGCTGGAATGTTGGAGTAGTAGATGGTTCATGTGGTGGATGTTGGCAGACACTACAGACCACTGAATTTTACTTTCCTGGAGTAAAATTCCTAGGGCTTGGCTGAGTTACATCATCTTCATTCCCGAGTCAGTGAGTGGTAGCTTTTATTACTGAAAGTGCTCTGTCTTATAATGTATAGATGGTAAAATAGTATACATAATGCAAATGGATGGGTATAATTAATCTCATATGGCGCATGAAGAGGAAAAAGATGCCAACACAAATCACTGCCCTGGAGCCTTGATGTTTCACTGCCCTTGGAATCAGTGACACAGATTTTGTTATAGGTAAAACTACATTATAATGAGATCCTTCTGGTGGATTTGTAACTAAGTCCTCTTGGATGAGGTCCATTCAGACCACACGACACTGAACGCCACATCATGAGTAGTCATCTGTGAATATAGGGTATTTTAATGGTGTCCATCGATTTTTAAAAAGTCCATTCAAGTGGATAAATACATAGCTATGATTTGACTCTATTTCTTTTTCTAGTATATGCCAAAAACTTGACATATTAAAACTTTAAACAGAATTGGTGTTTTTCCAATTTTTAGAATAAAGTTTATGTAGTTGATATAAGCAGTTGACTATAAGTTAATGCCGAAATGTTTTTAGTTATTTAGGTTATAGTAATAATAAAAATCATAATAATAATAAAAATCATAATCATAGCTTACATTGTTGAGTACATACAATATGCAAAATATGCAAGGCAGCTTTCTAAATGCTCTGTGTGCATTATCTTTACTTCATCCTTTAAAAAATAATAGGGTGGTATTTTTTTATTTGAAGATAGGAAATTAAATCTTTACTTTCCCAAGAATGCACAATTATTGAGTGTTGGAATAGGAACTTAAATCCAAGCCTATCAAACCCTAATCCCAAGCTTTTGACTGCTACTCAATACTACTACTTATTCTTAACAACAAAATCAGAATAAATATCTCTGTTCTTATTTATTAGCATTAGATTCCAATATTGAGAAAAGAAAACATAGCAATTTAAAATCTGCTAGGCCCAATCAGTGAGTATTTCTTGAACCTCTAGAGTGTGTTCAGCAGAAAAGAGAAATGCTCTTTACTTCTTAACTTGGAAGAAAAAAGGAACCCAGACAAAATAATAGCAAACAGAAGAATAAATAGAATTAATGGGGAAAGGAAAAATATGTGGTACAGAACCTTAATGGTTGAGATGATGAGATAGTTGGAGGGATGAAGTGACTAGCAGATTTAGAGCAAAAGAGTCTTGAGATGAATCAGAAGGAAAAGATGACATCTTTGTTTATATGCTCTTTGTCTTCATAGAAATGCACTACTCATTTGCATATATGCATGTATCACATTTTTTAAAAAACATGAACTAACTTATATAATCAAAATATATAAAGCATATATGTACAGTCTGATGAATAATTATAAATCAAATATAACTTTCTCCCTGGTCAAGAAATTGAACATAACTAGGTCCCAGAATCTCCCGCTGTGTTCTTCTCAATCCAAACTCTCACGAAGCACATTTGATGAACTTGTATTATATGCAGAAAAGACTATAAATAAGGACCAAACAATTGTATGCCTGGCAGTTTATTGTTGTTCTGAATTAGAAATGGCCTCAGGCATAGACAAAGTAAAATTGTCATGTCTTCAAAACCAGAAATCCTCACCAGTGCTCAGGCTGTTTTCTGCTTAACCAATCCTGCATGTATCTCACAATGTATCAACAAGGAGTTTCTCAAGTAACTTTCCAGATGTTGTTGACTGAGACTTGGTTCTACGCCCATGACAAACAGGGCAGCACTGAGTGAATGGCAGGCTCGCCCACCTTGACAGGACCCTACTGCAGCAGCAGGCCCTTGACGCGGAATCATCTGAGTAAATGCACCTGAACACAGGTTAAACCCACTCTTGTTTTCCTTAATTCTCATCCTGCCCTAGCTGGGGACTCATCAGGTTTAGGGAATGGAACAGTCATATTTTTTTGAAACATATAGTAACAAGAAAAGCCTAATTAGAGAGCAAAGGGTAGAAGTTTAGCAGCTCTAATAAATATGATGTGCTGAATGCATTATCTATTTGGCAGAAAACAAATTATGGAGTAATCTGCAGCATTCAGACAGTCTAATTTATGGCAGCTCATTTAAGGGAAACTCTTTAAACCAGCATTTTGAGATCATAAAACATATTTTAACAAATGCAAGCACAATTTTCTGGAATGCAAAGAGGCCTTTAAGAGATGGGAATTTTCTGGAATATATTGAGACCATTAGAATGTGTTTTAAAATAAATTAATTCATAAATACTGTTATAGTGGCTTGATATTACCAAATGATAGGGAAAACATCTTTTAATACGTATACTTTTAAAAATAAATGGAAAAAATTTTAACGGATAATTGTTTTACAGGACTCACTTGATATTGGATCGCTGTTGCTTATGACCTTTCATTTGCCTTCTGTTGTGTTCAGAAACCCAATCCCCACCCTTCCCACTCCACACCGCCCTCAACTCTCTCTTTCAATTAGGCTTCAGCCACGGTGGTCTACTTTCCGATTCTCTGCCAGGCTACTTCTTGCATCTAGGTCCTAGCATGGACTCCTTGCCTCTAACTGAAAAGCTTTTCTGCAGAACCTCGTTGGCTGGTTTCTGCCTATTGTCTCTTGTTGTTATTATTTTTATTTATTGAACACTTAGATGCCAAGCACTATGCAAAACACTTTACAAACAAAACCTAATTTAATATTTCTAATATTTTCATGAAGTAGACATTATTGTCCCATCCATGATTTATGAAACAAAATTGGCAAAAAATGGTCTGAATGCATCACAGTCTTTAGGTAAGCTGTCAAAGTATAAAAATATTATTTTTATCTATTCAGTTGTTGGTATCGTCTATACTGTACACAGCTGTTTGTATAAACTTGTAATTATGGAAAATTTCAAGCATACACTGGCCTTGATTTTTACCTTTCCCTGGGTCCATGCCCTTGGTGACATAAGTTTTTTGCACTCTCCTCCTCTTCCATGTAACATGCTAAGGCCAATAGAATGAACCTAGTTTCAAGTTGAGGCCTCAAGAGGTTTTACAAATTTCACTTTCTCTTTTGCACCTCCATCACAGCAATACAAACATGCCTGGCTGCCCCGTTGAAGAATGTGAGATTTGTGAAGCAAAGCTGAGTCACCTCAGTTCTCTAACCATGGCCATCCTCAGTCAGGTGGCAGCCGGCTAACACCAGACGTGAGAATGAGCCCAGCCAACATCAGCAGCACCACCCAAACCACTCACAGTTGTCCACAGAGGGGTGAGTAACACACCCTCCTGGTGGTATGCCACTGAAGTTTTGTGATTTTTGGTTATGGAGCCTTATGATAATAGCTAATTGATAGATGTACAAGAATATAGACAATATTTTACCACACTCTCATGCATTTATCACTCACCTTCAACATCAGCCAACAAATGGTTCATCTTGTTTCATATATACTTATGACTTCCATTTGATTTCCAATCAAATCCCACACTCTGGATTTTGTTGATCACGTACCTGCGGTGTCATTTACCGTGTTCTTTGGCCCTTTTATTTCCCATTAACATGTAGTTTGATCTACAGACTCGGTAAGGTTCAGGTTTCATTTTTAGGCAGTAACACTTCAGAGATGGCTATGAATTCATTTTGCATTACCTGGGGAGCTCATCATGTCTAGTTCTCTCTCTCCTTATGATGTTAATATTAAACAGTGGTTCAGACATTGCCAATCTAATCCATCCATTACAGACTCCCCATCAGCATTTCCTCTAGCAGTTTCAGCAGCTTATAATAGTCTTCACTTAGATCTATTATTTCATTTGGGGCCACAAAATAGTGATGTCTTCATTCCATTATTCTTTTATGCATTTATTACCTGAAATTTCTCTATAAAGAACTTTCTCTCTATGACTATTTTGATACTCTGATGCAGAGACTTCTCAGAATTAATTCTTCTCCTTTATTGATTACTTTTCAGAAGAATGAATTGGCTTTTAAAAACCCTCCAAATATGACTGAGTTTGAGTACTTTTGAGAATCATAATAAATTCAATAATGTTAGCTTATTTTTGTATTTAAACTCACTAGAATAATTACATCGGCATTTTTTAAAAGAAAAAAATTATAAACATTATGTTTTATTTCTTTTATATTACCACTTCTAGTATATTTTTATTTCAACCAAGCCTACCTGTAATATCATAATCAGGTCTACTGATTCTATACTCCTAATTTTTTTAGCTATAAAAATATATTTATTATATACGTAAGGAAAATCATTCTGCTATCAGTCAGTCTTCTGGATATTCATAGTGAGTAGAAATGTCTTTTCTTGGGGATATTTAAAAAATGATCTATTCAGGGAATTTAAGTTAATTGAGTTAATATTTATTAAGTGGCATATAATTCAGACATCAATACCATGGCATATCACACAAAGAAAAAAATGTTTTCTCTTATTTAGAAAACTATTTGGGGGTTGTTATTTTAAAGAAAGTAATAGGAGAGGATCAGAAATAATTGTGTGTATATGTGTGTGTGTGTGTGATTTCAGTGACTAGACCTGCTTGATTTGCAAAAGAGCTTTAGACATCTATGCAATATATGAGCCCAAAGCCAAAGAACTCTGAAATTTTCTGAATGTGGTCCTTGTCAATGTGATGAAAGTTAGTTTATTGCTACTGGGAGATTCCTGGCAAAACAGAAGGGATAAGGCAATTTCTGCACCATCTATTCATCAGGAAAAACATATGGCAAATTGAAACTGGCTCTTTAAAATACAACTTATTGTGTTTCCCACCCTACTTCTACCACCTTAACACTTTCTCTCCCTATATCAGGACACTCTTCTAGTGCATCTAGCTTCATTTTCAGTCCTTCACATTTCTCATTCCATAAAATAAAATTAATAAATTTTTTATTAATAAAATTTTAATTTATTTATAATTTATGTTACACGTATATAATTTATAAAATTAATTTATACCAAATCATCCATCAATATAGCATCCTGACTAGGTAAACGATCTTGATCTGAAGATCATCTTATTTCCTATATTACAAAGTGAAGGTTATTGAATGCTATACTAAACCTGTAGTAAGATTGAAATAATTAAACTTTGCCTTATAGTATGATGGGGGGACATTTACATATTACTACTTTTATCACGTTAGGGTTTTCTTTATGGCTATTTTTCTAACATAATATCAGTTTTTGATGATCCATTTTAATTAATTTCTGAAATTAGATGAGAAAAGACACATTTTGAAGCTTTGACATTACTTTGTGGTACTTTGTCCTTTAAAAGCAATAATAAATAAACTAAGAAGTTACTCCACAGCAAAAAAAAAAAAACAACAAAATGAAAAGGCAACTTACAGATTGGGAAAAATATTTGCAAACCATACATCTGCTAAAGGGATACTATCTAAAATTTATAAAGAACTCTACAACTTAATAGGAAGAAAACATTGAAAAATGGGCAAAGGATCTGAATAGACATTTTTCCAAAGAAGACATGAAAATGGTCAACAGATTTATAAAAAAGATGCTGGCCATCCCTAATCATCAGAGAAATGCAAATTGAAACCACTAGGAGATATCACCTCACACCCATTAGGATACTATTATAACAAAGACAAGAGATAATTGTTGCTGAAGGTGTGGAGAAAAGGGAACTCTTGTGCACTGTTGGTGGGAGTATATATTAATGTCATCATTATGGAAAACAGTATGGAGGTTCCCAAGGAAATTAAAAGTAGAACTACCATATGACCCACCAATCCCTCTTCTGGGTGTATAACCAAAGGAAATGAAATCACCGCCTTGTAAAGATATCTGCCCATTCACATGTTCATTGCAGCATTATTCACAATAGGCAGTGTATGGAAACAACCCAGGTATCCATCAACAGATGAATGGATGAAGAAAAAAAAGGAGGCAACCCTGCCATGTGTAACAACATGGATGAACATGGAGGCTGTTGTGCTAAGTGAAATAAGCCAGACACAGAAAGACAAATATTGCATGAATCACTTATATGTGGAATCTTAAAAAAAATCAAACATACATAGAAAATAAAGTTGTTACCAAAGAGGGGGTGAGGGGAGGAAATAGGGAGATGCATGTCAGAGGATACAAAGTAGCAGATATGCAGGATGAACAAATTTAAAGAACTAATGTCCAACATGAAGACTATAGTTAATAATAGTGTATTGTATTCAGGATTTTTGATAAATGAGTAGATTATAGATGTTCTTGCCACAGGATAGAGAAATGGAAAAAACTATGTGAGATGATGGATATGTTAATTTATTTTACTATAGTAACCACTTTACTATACATATGTCTCTCTTAACATCATGTAGTATACTTAAATATACACAATAAAATATATTCCAAAAATAATAATAATTGCAGGGCAGTTTTGTGAAAAAAACCTAAAATGTATTCTGAACTGGCATGGAGGGAAGATCTGGGAATGTAGGTGAAACTTACAGGAAGTGAAGTTCTGACTGAACTTAAATGAACTTGGTTTTCTAACGTTTTAAGATCACAAATAATAGTATTAGGCTGGAACCAACTTGTCCTTGTTCATGAGTGATGATTGCTGAGTTTTAAGAAACCTAGCAAGCAGATTGACATCAGGTTGGTAGCTTGAAGTTTACCCCGGAGGAAGAATTTACAACATGAAAATTGGCAAATGCTACAAGCAAGGGCTTCCTACCTCACCTCCAGCATCCTACAGCCACAGGATATAGAAAGCTAATGTATGTGACTGAATCAGACTAGGTATCTAAAACTAGGAAGTGGCTCAGACTATGGCAAACTGGATAGCCCTCTATAAGGGAATCTCCTCAACTCTAGACATATTTCCATGTGGAAAAGGTGACACCAGTGTTTTCAATCTCAGTTTTATGGAAGAAACCCATAAATCTAGATTTTTTTTCTAACGTGAAATTCTTTGAATTTTAAAATACTATTATAGAAAAGGAAAAAAGATGCTCTTAGGCTGAATACAAGCTATGGGCCACCATTCCTTTTGTCTGACTATGTCAAGAAAGGTATACGTGTTTTCTTACCAGACATGGTGAAAGAGGATTCTTGCTTTGAATAAGGTATTGGCTGGAAGATCTGTAAAGCTCCTCCAACTCAACAACTTCTGTGACTTTATTATTCTACATTTCTCTTTTCTGAAATGTCTTTCATTATTTGGAGGCATTAGTCATTGATAGCCGTGTGATACCTTGTTGTGGTTGTGTTGAACTCTGCTTTATCTCCTGCATCAAGGGGTATTGAGATTCATATTCTGGGAAGATTGGAGGCTTCTGATTTCATAGAATCTTATGATGTCAGAGCTGGAAGATGAACTAGCCTACAGGTTTTTAACCCAGCATCCATAACTGAGCCTGGATGGTGATTGTAAACCCACTGAAAAAGGTCCATAGATTTCATCCATTATTCAAGTGTCCATGATCCAAAAATGGGTGAGAAGCACAAACATATTATTTGTTTCCCATCATTCAATAAATATGTATTGAATACTGTCTATATGCCAGATTTTATGGGTAAACGTTGGTGAGCAAACAAAATAAATACCTTTATCTCTCTTCAAAGTGCTTAAAATCTAGAAGAGAAGACACAGTTAAACAAGCACCCGCAATAAAGGATGGCTATTCTGTGACAAAATGAGGACAAAGGATTGGGGAACTCATAAACTGAGTAACTGTCCTAGCCTGAGAGCACCGGGGAGAGATGTTGTCAGAATGGAGCATTAGAAATGACGTGTAAGTTAATATCTGAAGGGTGAGTAGTAACAAGCCAGTTGAAGAGGTGATTATCTTCCCAAATAGTTAGGAACCACGGACTACATACAGCACTTTCATTTAACATATGAAGAAACTGAGATCTGCAGACCCAGCAAATCTTTCTTAAGTGACTCGAACAGAGTGGATACTGAACCAAATTTTGATATATGAATATGAATGAGTAAACAAATAACAAAAACAAAGGTGCCTCTGCTGTGGAACACTGACAAAGCTTATTTTCCACTCACTGGGATTCGTCCACCCATGTTGGAAGCCTGGAATGCAATATCCCAACATCACGAGAGGAATCAATTAATCAGCCTGATAAGGCCAATTTTTCCATAGATTGTGGCTTTGGCTGACTTGGCCTTATTCTTTGCCTGTTGGAACTGATCCTGCCTTTACATGCAGGATTGCTCCTAATCCATCCTAAATTTGAATAAGAGGCATGGAACTTAGTGGCCCTTACCTTTAAGGCTTCAAATACCTTTTTCTTTCTTGGTAGGGTTGGCTACTGGGAGACATTATTTGTACAGCCCCAAACTCTAAAGAATTTTTAGAATGAGAATTCTTGCGATGCCTCCTGATATATCACATCTTTTCAGTTTTTCTTTTTAAAAATGCAGTCATTGAAATATTTGCTTTTTATCCCTTTCTTCTTCCTCATGACATATACCCACTACATGATTTCATTACCCCCAAACCTCTGAGGTACCTGCTTTTAAGTATTTTATTTGTATTAAATGAATACTAATAATATCTGAAATTTTATCTTAGATAAATACTTTCTGTCATCTCTTAGATATTTGGGTACCAAGGGCCCAAATATTCTAAAGACAGGTTCTAGATACCTACCTACCTGCAAGACTTCCTAAAGGTTAGCTGAAACCTTAATTAGGATGTTCATGTAACATATCCAAACTAGGACAATTTTGAGAGTAGAAGGGAGTACGAATAATAATTTACAATGAGTCAAGAAGTTTAAACCAGAATGTATAGTAACTTTACCATTAACCCAGCATCCACCTGTAACCACAATGGGAGACAAAGAAAGGAGTGTTGTTTAGCTCCCTTGAGATAAATGAGGGGGAATTTGAGAGGGATTATAATATTATTTTCTTGCCACCTGGGTGACTGCTAAAATAAAAGAACTCATAGGCTGTGGTTGAATAGCAGTTCCCCAAAAGATATGTCTATCTTTTAATCCCAGAGGTGAATGGGACCTTATTTGGAAAAGAAGGCCTTTGCAGATGTAATTAAGGCTCTTGAGATGAGATTATCTTGGATTACTCACATTGGCTTTGAATTAATGACAAGTGACCTCCTAAGGGACAGAAAATGAGAAGACAGACACAGAAGAAAAGTTCACATGAAAATAGAGGCAAAGATGGGAGTTTTGCAGCCATAAACCAAGGAATGCCTGGAGCTACCAGAAGCTGAAGGAGGAAAGGAAGGATTCTCTCCTAGAGTCTTTGGAGGGGCCCTGGTCCTACTGACACTTAATTTTCAACTTCTGTCTCTCGAATTGCAAAAGAATAAACTTCTGTTGTTTTAAGCTACCAAATTTGGGGTAATTTGTTATAGCAGCCCTAGAAAACTAAAATACAAGTCCAGAAATGGAGCACAAAATAATTTTTGGCATACTATTATTCCTTGAAGTTTGGGGTTGCAGAGCCTGGGGCCTACCCCCTGCAAAGTCAAGGAGAGGAGAGAAGGCTACAGTCAGAGCAAGCTGCACTTCCCACACAGGGCAGCCCAAGGATACATCTTTTCTTTGAACTAAGTGGACACTTCTGAGGGAAACTAGGTTAGGTCTGTAATGAGAAGACCATTCCCAAGAGGACTGCTTTTAGGGATAAAGCAGGGACAGAGGTCCCTACTGCTAGGGACAGAGCTGAGAAAAGGATTGTTATCTACTGCTGTGTGACAAATTTTCCCAAAATTTAGTAGCATAAAACAAAACATTTAAATATTTCACACAATTTCTAAAGAGTCTGAAATCTGGGAGCAGCTCTGCTGGTGATTCTGGTTCAAAGTCTCTTATGAGATTGCACTCAAGCTGTCAGCTGGAGCTACAGTCATCTGAAGGCTTGAGTGGGGCTGTAGGATCTGTATTCGAGCTCATTCATGTGGCTATAAAGAGGTGGCTTCAGTTCCTGACTGGGTGGGTCTCTTCATAGTGTTGTTTACAACATAGTGTTGTTTACAACATAGCAGCTGGCTTCTTCAGGAGCAAGTAATAAGAGAGAGAGAGAGAGAGACAGAGACAGAGACAGAGGTGGAGAGAGAGTGAGACAGAAACCAAGACAGAAGCTACAGTAGCTGCCGTATGTTTTATAACCTAATTTTGGAAGCAATATACCATCATTTCTCCTGCATTCAATATCAATGCTGGTATAATGTGGTACAACTCACTACACCAGGGTGAATACAAACAGGTAGGAATTGTTAGACCCATCTGGCTGTCTACCATAGGCAGAGTTGTAAAAGGCCAAAAAGAGAGTGTATAGTGGCCATCAGGGATTAGTGTAGTCCAGAGATAACCTGGGATTGTGGTGGTCATGGGGTAGTTTTCCAAAAACCCTGTGAAGTGATCATAAAACAGAAAGAGCCATTGGATGTCTGATATGACAAAGGGCATAGCCAAGAGAGAATTACAGATGGCATCTGCTAAGTAAAAATAACTTTCCCCCTTCTTCTTTATTTCCTTTTCCCACCATCCCACTGCTTTCCTGAAGGAGTCAGAAGCCGCACATATAATTGGAAAGGAAGTGAATCAAAGAAAAGAGAAAAAACAATTAATAATGTTCCTTGCTTCACTGCTAGTCAGAGAGAATACAGAGGAGGTGTGAGCTGGAGATAAAATGGAACCTCTGAATTTGATGAGAAATTGAAGTTTTTGTTTGTGTTGCTTACTTTTTATTATAAAAATTTTATTCATATGCAATAAATAGAATGGTGTAATGAACCCAACTTCAACAATTGTCAACATTTTTTCTCCCCCTCCTTTGTTTATGGGTATGTTCCTTTACCCCTGTCATCTTCATCTTTTCTCAACCTCAATAATCTCTTAGATTTTCCTGATCAACCTAGCCCAGAGTTCTTCATCACCTCTGAAATTCTGGTAAGTTTCAGTACAGCCTAGAGCACAAACTCCAGGGCCTAAAAATGGATCCTTCTCTCTGCTCTCATCTCAAGGACTCCAACCAATGCCAGTATTGACTAACAAGGCTCTAAGAAAGAGAAAGAGGGGAACAAAAGCGACAGGATAAAAGATGGACGTCAACAGGCAGATTCAGAAACGGTCTTCCTGGACTGAAAAGGAAGAGGTATAGACCACTTGTGCTTAGGGCTGTCCAATGAGCAGAAGCTGCTCAAAGGACTGGGGTAGATTTTATACTCAAGGTGCCAACACAGATCAGGATAGTTGGTGCAGTGAAAAGAATCTAAAACTAAAAGTCAAGAGTGGGTGTTCGTCCTAGATCTGCTTCTAATTTGCAATGCAACCTAGGTCAAATCATATCATCTCTCTGGTCTCCAGGGTCGTCTTTTGCAAAAATCAGTGGTAGGAATTGACAAGATAATTTCAAAATTCATCTAAAACAGTGTCTTTCAACCTTTTTAAAATTATTATTATTAATATTTTCACCACACTGAGGAGACTTTTTAATGTTTTTTCCTAATCATCCTGCCATGAAATGGTAATACCACAGACACTCAATATATCTGTTTATGTTCCGTATGTGTATCTGTTGGTGCTTATCCATAAAAAGTAAGATTATTTGTCCCTCAAGAACTAATTTTCACCCTCTTGAGGGTGATATTACCCATGTTGTTGAGAATCCATGATCTAGAATCAAACAAGTAGAAAATAATTTGGAAAAAATATAGAACAAGAAGAATTATAAAAGATCACTTTCCCAACCTAATGCCAAAACATGGTAACATTAAATTAATTAAAAAGATATGTTGGTATTGCAATAGACAATGGAGCAGACTAGCATCTTGAAATATATTCATATATAAGGAATATTTAGAAATTCAATATGATCATTTTGGCTTTTCAAAATCACTGAACAAAATAGAAACTATAGTGATTTGGGGGAAATAGACGTCATTTGGAAAAAATTTCTTGCTCCCTTCACCATCTGTATAAATAGATTGTAGGTGGATTAAAGAGTTAAATCTATGAAGATTCTATACTAGATTTTAAAAAATACAGAAAAATATGTTTTATATTTTAATTTTTTTCTGTTCTTTCATTAGAGCTTTCTTTTTCATTTTAGTCATTTAAAAATGTACCTTATATTCTTTTTCACATTGTTCTACTGTTTGCAGTTCTCTGGAGTTTTTTTCTCCTGTGTGTTGCATGTGCAGACATCCTCTTTCTCTCTCATGGTGGTTTCTTTTTTGTAATTTTTTAGTGTGAGCTCATCTTTGGCAGGATTGTGCCCTGGCTTATGAAAGCAGACCCATAGAGTATTTTTGCATCTGTCTCATCTGGACCTCCAGGGATTCTGGACTCATATCTATGTTAATTAATTCTTGTTTGGGGATCCCATACCACATGGGGAGTGTAAATTCACATCCCATAAAATTTCATGGCAGAGGGTTTCAATTTCTCCCAGTAGACATTTTCCTCTCGACTGAAAGCCTGTAGAAGACAGTGAAGTTCTCCCCCTTCATATTGGAAGGTCTCCAAAAATTCTAGCTCTATAAAATGTCCTCAGTTGTGGCTATTTGCCTCTCACAGAGGTCCTAAGGGCACAGAAGAACTCACTCATGTCCTCCTCTAAATAAACCAGCGCTTGGACACCTGCCACAAAGGGGGCTTCAATCCCCAGTTTATGCTGGCTACTAAGGCAGATTGATAGCCACTCTCCCAGGAAGCTGAAGTGACAGTGGCCCTTTTGACTCACCACCACCACCACCTCATCCCCACCCCAAGTTCCAACCAGCAGAAAAACAAGGATCTATAATATAGAGTGAAGAGGCAGGTACAAGATGGAAGTTTTAAGTTGGACTATGGTGAGTTTGCTGTTGTTTAAATTACTGAGAGATCAGGCCTAGATGTCATTAAGAGGCTTGAAATGGGGATTAGATGGGGTATTATGATCTCATTGTGTCCCTTCACATTTCATATGTTGAAATCTTAACTTCAAAAGTGATGTTATTAGAAGCTGAAGCCTTTGAGAGGTTATTAGGTGATGTGGGTAGAGACCTCATGGTTGGGATTAGAAGCCCAAGAGAGCTTGCTAGCCCCTTACACCATGCGAGGATACAGTGAGAAGGTGCCATTATGAGCCAGAAAGCAAACTCTCATCAGACACCAAATCTGCCTTAACCTTGAACTTCCCAGCTCCAGAACTATGAGAAATAGATTTCTGTTGTTTATAAGCTACCTAATTTATGGTATCATGTTTAGCAGCCCAAATGGATTAAGACATGGGGTATGGTTGGAAAGAAAGTGAAACACTGCCATGTTTGCATTACAGAAGTCCAGAATGTTCATTAAACTGATAACATGACTATTTAAAAAAATTGTGAAACTGTTAAATCATGTCTATGTGAAGTGTAGCATGTTACTCACTACCTCTGTGATCTTGGGCCATTTGCTTAGCCCCTCTGTGCCACAACTCCCTCTCCCATGGGTGAAAGAGGAATCATACTAGTAAATGCTCTGTGGAATTTCGTGAAGATTATGTGAGTTGATATAGGTCAATGTTTCAGAATAGTGTCTGGTACTTGGTAAGAGTCATAAGTTTTGATATTATTTTTCTATTTAATGCACAGAAAAAGGTCTGCAAAGATATTTATCAAACTGCTTATGGCACTTATCTCAGGACAGAGGAGCATGCTTAGGTAGAGAGCTAAAGGTTTAATTTCACTTTTTACTTCCCCCTTCCAAACAAAACCTTTGAATTGCTACAATATTTATGCAGAAAATGTATTCATGAGTTATTTGTTTAATTTTAAAACATAAAAATATTAGTAAAATGGTTGCTCTAAAAGATAACCACGTTTCCTTTCAATGGTGACGTTTCATAAATCTTACAAGACTTAATGGCTTTTATGCCTCCTCTCAGCCACCTGTTGCTGTCAGCCCTTGTTTTGTAATCTTGTACCATGAGTTATCTTTCTAGGTGAAAGTTTTCTCTTTCCAAGTAGAATATCAGCTCATTCAGTGCCAGCACCATTACACATCTTTCTGTGTAACCTGACCAAGATAAATGCAGTGTGGCAAATACAATACATTGCAATATAGCCAACGTTTAGGTTAACTTATTAACCACCTCTTAAAGCCAGAGATGCATAGTATATCAGCAATTTTTAAACTCAGTTTAAGCATTAAATCCTCCAGACTTCCTTGACCATATTTTCTCCCTTGACTCATCAACAGAATCCCCATCACAAACAATCTACATTTTAGGTCTCATAATAGCAATAACAGTAACAGTTAACATTTAGGTATTTCCTTTATGTTCTCATTAGCTGGTCTCAAACTTGTTGGTCTTTGGTCCTTTTCAAATTCTTCCATGAGGACATGAAAGAGCTTTTGTTTATGTGGGTTATGTCTACTGGTATTTATAATATTAGAAATTAAAGCTGAGAAAATTTGAAGACATTCATTAATTAATTCATTTAAAAAAAACGGTTCAGACAAATCAAACATGTTAATGTAAATATTTTTAATGAAAATCATGTATTTTTCAAAACAAAAATTTGTGAGAAAATGATTTTGTTTTACATTTTTGTAAATTTCTTTAACATCTAGCATAATAGAAGACATCTGGATTCTCCCATCTTTTACTGTGTTCATTCTGTTGAGATATCACATGTCAGGTAGCCTCTGGAAAACTCCACTGTACATTCATGAAAGAATAAGAGGGAAAAGGCAAACAATATCTTAGTATTAGTATTAGTATAAAAATAAAAGGAGGGTGAAAAAGGTAAATAATCTCTTCACATTATTATGGAAATAGCTTTGACCTTGCAGAAACCTTGAAAAGACCTTAGGGAGCTCCCAGACCACAGACCCTTAACTATTATGCTATATTGTCTTTATAGCAGCCTCCAGGTCCTGTTATATTGGCTTCATAGAGGTCAATGGTTGCCCTTGTCTCTCTCATCCACTTGATTATTTAATATCTACCTATCATCTATCTGTCTATCTACTATCTATATGCCTATCATCTATCTACTGGAGATGACAGCACATCTATCATTTGGAGTGATCATTTGTAATTCATCTTTGTATCTCTTTTCCTGACAGTTTGTGGTAATGTAATTTGAGTAAATGAGTAGAAGCATTTTTTTTTACTTTGATACAAGTAACATTAGGACTGAGAAAATACCTCCTTCAATGGTTCCTCCAACCCCTACTATGGCCCCAACTATGTGATGCACAATTTCTTCTCTTAAAGCTAGGAATACATGTACATTGGGCAGCCTTTGCAATAGAGTCTAGAGTGAGTGGTACTGGGAATACAGTCAGAGAAAGCAGAGCTCTCAGGCTATTTCAACACTCTGCCTGTGATTTAGAAGGACACCAGTAAATCTGAAGTCCACACTCTTAGCAAAACACCATTTGCTTTTCTAGTCTTGAGTTCATGTCAGATGGCTCCAAATAATACATTGTCATATGCTTGGCAGGTCTGTTCCCAGGCTTTTAGTTCAACCACATAAATATCCATGGGTCCTTTGTGTACTCAGTTGTGGACATCAGTTATTTTATAGACCTGGAACATGAGAAGTAGGAAGGAAAATCCTTGAGCTCATATATGCAACAATATTTCATTATGGTCAATCTCATTGAGATGCTGGCATTAGGCAACAAGCACTTGGTTTATAACTTTATGGCAAGTTGATTGTTGAAAGTGGCACTTCGTACATCACCACAAACATGGGGACCCGAGATGACCCACAGAGTGAAACGTGGGACTTTACGGGCTGGGATTTTTATCAGGAGAGGCACAGTGTAGCGAGGCCATTGTTTTACCTTGGGATTTTAATTGAAATTTCTGAAAAAGAAACATGTAACTCGTTTTAAATATGTAAAATGGAAAGACAGAATGAGGAAGAGAAGAATAAAAGGGAACATTTCTGTGGTTACCTTAAATCAAATAAACCTTACTAAATAATTTACTTTTTCTGATTATTCTCAAAGAATGCCCTTATTCCTCTCTAGTCAGGTTCTTATCCTCACGGCCAACGCACTAAGTCTTTTTCTCACTTTGATTTTGACCTGCAGGTACTCTAGAGTCAATCGGAGTTCTGTTGCTCTTAAACTTGTCCTTCTGACAAGGAAAGAGCCAAAAGGGACTAGGTTCAAGGTGCATAAACCTTGGGTAGACAAAGGAGTGTCAGTCAATCTCAGAAGGTATAACATGTCCATGAAGTGTTGTATCTTACTCCTGACTTCATCTTTCCAGCCCATATACTCTTATACAATCTCAGGACAAAAAAGAAGCCATCAAGGCAAATTGTCACTCCCTTTCCTGGGGAAAATGCCTCTCTGTCAGAGGATGCTGCCTCCCAAGGCACCTAAAGCTGCAGGACTCAGTTCCATTCTCATCACCTTCATCACCTCCTGCCCTACAAAACCAAAAGATTACCATAGTCTATTACCAGTAACCGGAAAATCCTCTAACCGGAGCTGAAATAGCGGTGCCTCCAGATGATCACTTCGGATAATGAAAAAGATGGAGAGTAACCTGATGCAGGAGTATGATGAACTGAAACAATTAATTAAAAATAAATGGCTGGAAAAGCATTATCTGATAAGGGAGTGCTATTAAATGCTAAATGTTAATAAGAAAAGAAATAAAGTAAATGATTTCTAACTATTTTGTGATGGTAATTCACTCAAATTTACATAATCCAAGGAGAGATGATAGTAAGTAGATGTTTTCCCAGGAAATATTCATTTAATAAAAGTGCAAATTATTTGTTTTTACCTTCTTCTAAGATAAGAGACATACAGTAATATCTTCTAGAACAGTTTTGCTCTCTCTAAGCAGTGATTTTTGGAACACAGATTGCATATGATGAATAATATGACCTTTTATACTCTATTATCTGCCTCATTTGAAGTTCAACAGACGTATTACCACAATTAAATATTTCCAGCTAAAATACCAATTCTGGGAAAAATTACCATATTCATTGTGAAACCTTCCCACTCTCTAATCATTATTGTCTGGAAAGGTCTGAGCACCCTGCGTTTCTAGCATGGTCCAGAGTTTTGAGTCATCAGTGCTACTTCCTGAGGCCTGCGGGATTTCAGGAGACCACTCAGGGCCTTCTGCTTGAGCTGGGTATCCAGACACAGCCCACACACACATCCCCGCCAACTTCTAATCATTTACCCACTCTTTCATTATGAACCTCGCTTCTCACTTTGGACTTAATTCTTATTACTGCTTTCCTAGTCATAATCTTGGTGTGCTGCCTCAGTGAGTTGATCAAGATGCATAAATACATGCAGCAGAAATTACTCTGGCTGATTTTAGCAGAACAAATTATTAAAGCTATATCACCTAGTTTACAGAATCTCTGAAAAATCTGAAGGCTTTGTCTATAATTGTGGTGCAAAACTAATCTTGTGATGACAACCTTCCTGCTCCCATTAGGCAGGAGATGCCACTACTCGCACTAGTAACATTTCTGGCAGTAGACACAGGGTGCTTCTGTTAGAAGTCTATGTGGTTGAACCTATGCATAATCCTCATCACTGTCACCAAAGCCATGTCATATCACCTATTCAGGAAGCATCAGGGTGGCAGGGCAAAGAGGCTTTGGACAATCTTAAGATGGGTCATTTTAGCCACTTAATTATTGGATTTCACCAAAGCTAATATGATTATTTTCACTACTAAGTGCCCAATATACCAACAGAAGAAGTCAACACTGTTCTGCTATGGCACTATTCCTTGAAGAGGGACAACTGGCCTTCTATTAGCAGTTTGATTATATTGGACCCATTCCACCATTGAAGGGGCAGCTAATATTAGATATATATTCCAGGTATGATATCTTTTCAGCCTATAGAACTTCTAGCATTATAACCATTCATGGACTTTCAGAATGCCTTATCTATCAACATGATATTTTACACAAGTACCAGGGAACATATTTTATCATGAAAGAAACATGAAAACGGGCTAATGCCTATGAAATTCACTGGTGTTACCATTTTCCCAAATACTTGGCAATGGATGGCTTGACAGAACATAGGAATGGCTACTGTTTAAGGCTCAGATATGGCCCATACCAGGAGGCAATGCCCTGTAAGGTTGTTTGCTATCTTATAGCATCTAATCATGCTTTAAATCATCAGCCTGTATACAGGACAGTCTTTTACATAGTCAGAAAATAGCTAAGAATGAAGAGGGTGGTGGCAGAAGTATCCTTCCTTGCTATTACTCCTACTGATCCACTTAAAGAAATTTTGTTTCCTACTTTCAAGTCCTTAGGTTTGGTGGGCTCAGAGATCTTAGTGCTCAAGGAAAGAATGGCTCCATCAGGAAATACATTCATAGTGCTGGAAAATTAAAAGCTGAGATTCTCCCCTGACCATTCATCATTCTTCATTCTGCTAAACCAACAGGCAAAGAAGAGTGTCATTATTTTGGGCTAAGGTGACCGATCCCATTTATAAGGAGGACACTGGGCTGCTGAAATACAATGGGGAGAAAGGAAGACTGTGTCTGAAATCCAAGGGATTCTCTAGAGCAACTCCAAATACTCCCTCACCTAATAGTTCTGGTCAACAAAAACCCACAACCAACCAATAAAGACACAACCACCAAGAATTCGAATATTATGGCCGGGCGCGGTGGCTCACGCCTGTAATCCTAGCCCTCTGGGAGGCCGAGGCAGGTGGATCGCTCGAGGTCAGGAATTTGAGACCAGCCTGAGTGAGACCCCATCTCTACTAAAAAATAGAAATAGAAAAATTATCTGGCCAACTAAAATATATATATACAAAAAAAAAATTAGCCGGGCATGGTGGCGCATGCCTGTAGTCCCAGCTACTCGGGAGGCTGAGGCAGTAGGATCGCTTAAGCCCAGGAGTTTGAGGTTGCTGTGAGCAAGGCTGACGCCACGGCACTCACTCTAGCCCGGGCAACAAAGTGACACTCTGTCTCAAAAAAAAAATAATAATAAAATAAAATAAAATAAAAATAAAGAATTCGAATATTATAACAATGAAGATTTTGCTCACCCAAAATGGGTAAAGAACTTTGTCCATCCCATGCGCTGGCAGAGGGTAAAGAAGGGGGATGGCAGAATGGACAGGGGAAGAACGTGGTGACCACCAACCTCATTGACCAGCTATAGAAGGAGAACTCTAGTAGAGAAGGAGAACATCAACCTTATGTGGAGAACACCAGTGGTGGCTAACATCCTAGGCTCAGGTGAGACTCCGGCCATCTTGACATCAACCTGTGATGATATGGTTGCTTACTGGGTTTTGAGTGTTCCCCATGTTGAGAATATAACTATTTCCCCCAGATGAAGGGCAAGAGTAGATGTTAAGGGATAAACTGCTCACCTCGTTCAGATCTACTCTTCACCTTTTACACTCTGCACCATGCCCTGGAGGAGGCTGACCTGCATGGACTACATTAGTGGGCTCCTGTTCTCTCAGGCTTCAGGTTGACTTTGGCCAATAGGTAGCCCTACAGTAGAACAGTAAGGTAAGATCAGGGCATTTGTTCTCCCATCTCCATCCCCACGAGGGTTGCCTCGGGTTGGCTGTGTCTCCCCACTAAAAGCCATAGCTCCTGTCAGGCAATCATCTTCTCATAATTTCCTCCTTCCAGGTTCTGGGAACTGCTCCTTTTTCCTGCTCTTTCAGCTCTAGGAGGGCTAACTACCTCCCACTCTTTTGCTAACCCTAGAATACTTCATTATCCATTGGGGATTTCCCTAAACTCTTACATAATTCTTTTATTCGATTCTTTTCTATTACACTACTTAAGAATGCCATTGGCTTTCTTCCAGAACATCAACAGAAACAAGAGTTAAATTACATAGTCCTTAATATGAACTAAAATCTGTTTAAGTGTGTTATGAATGTTAATCTTCATAATAATTGTACAGGATACTATTATCATCCCCATTACACAGGTGAGGAAACTGACACACAGGGAATTAATAAACTAGTTTCTGGTCTTTTTCCTATTTTTCTTTTCTCTCAGTTTCTTTTTTCTTTTGTTCTATTTTTATTCCTTTCTTATACCAACTAATCACAGTTCTGCTGATAAGTGATGTAATGAGCTTCAGTTTTTATAGCATAATCAAGACAGCAAAACAATTGATCCTTTCATTAGTATTTCATTTTGAGAGATGTTGCCATTGTTATATACCTTCTGCTGGAGTGACACTAATCAATTACATTGTTTGAATCCTATTTCTTCTTGGCAGAGTTTAGATTTTAGGGTGATAAACCTCTGCATTTTATTACCCCAATCCCTTTGGTAGCAGCAAAACCATGGAAGTCCTGGTTAAGAGAGATGTATGGATTTCCTGAATGACTATATCTGGTTTTCTAGAATAACCTTTTTCTCTAGACCAATTTTAAAGGTGTGATATGAAATTCATACATACATACAATGGAAACAAGGAAATGGGGGCAACAAGAGAGAAGATGTAGATAATCCCAAATTAACTATGTTAGAATTTTAATTGCAAGTGACAATAACTCAAAATGGCTTAAGAAAAAGTTTGAGTTTATTGACTTATATGACTGGCAAGAGAATGGATGAACAAACATGTCTGCACTTAGGGACTCAAATGAGGTCACCAGGTTGTCCTCTGCCTCATGTCCTCTGCAGCAGCCTCAGGCACTCCTAATGTGGTCTGGTTTCTTATGTGTATTGTGGATACTGGGGGAAGTGTGGCCACAGCCAGCTTTAGCCTTACATTCTCTCAGCTTGGCTACCCCAGAGAGATAAGAGAAGGTTTCATTTTCCCAGCATTGATCTAGAAACATCAGGGAAAGACTCTGATTGGTTAGGCCTTGGTCACATGCACATCCTTGGGTTTTTCACTAAGTTTGAGGGAAGGGTAATTTTGATTGGCCAAACCTGGATTATATTCCTAAATCTGTGATCAAGGGGTTGGATAGAATAATTGAAACCTTCACTAAAACTACCTAAAGGAGGAAAGGAGGGATTATCTAAAAGTTACAGAACATAATTCCAGAAGATAGGGAGTAATAGATGCCGATACAATGAAAAACAAGATGTCTACTCAAGGATGTGCTGGTAAATGCTTAACCACCATCCCTCCACTTCCCGCCAGAAAAACAGACTTGACTTGTAGCTTTTGCCAATTTCTTTAGAGTGAATACTTTTACTGTGGCCAATTTCAAGCAACACATGTGATATCACTGAATGCAGAGCTGGATAGATATGCCCACATGCACATCATTTTATGGTTCCCCCATATAGATACAAAAGAAATAAATAACCTCAAGGGCATAGATTATAGTAAAATGCAGTAAAGTGATTGGAGGTAATGCATTTGAACATTTATTACCTTTGTTATTAATGCAATATATTTAATTGCAAGTTTATCTCATTTAATTTTTAGTAACAGCTGTGTTTAACAACTGGCTCACAAATAAATTTTCTAAAAATTTAATAAGTGACCATACAAGCTGGCTCTAACACACTACATAGGATTAAAGTAAAGCTAATCAAAATATGGTATAAAATTAATCAAAATTGCCTCACTAAAGAAGCCACAATGGGAGGAAATAATAGGCACCTCTTTTCTGGTAAGTTCAGGTGACTGAAATCTCGTGATGCCTGACAGCTCCTTGTTCCTACCCAGGCTCACCCTGGAATGGTCTGGATCTGCATCTTTCTCTCTCCCTATCTTTGGTCCCACAGTACTGAGAGTGCAGGTAAATATCATAGTGTCATTCCATGGAGGGAGGAGAGAGCTTGGCTACAAAAAACGAATCTATCTCTACCTCCTTCCTTTCTTCAAATTGCATTCTGTCCCAACCTTGCTCAATTACATGGTCTTTCATATTTTATTCCAGTTAATACACACAATAGATAATTTACCCCAAGATAATCCTAAAGCACCTTCCTTGCTCCCTTCTTTCCTCATTCCATCCTTTTCTCCTTCTCTCCTTCCTCTGTCTCTCCTTCCTTCCAGACTTACTGGTAGCTTACCGTGTGTCCAGCACTGTATCAGAGATAGAGTCTGAGTGTGTTGTATAAATGTAAAATTCCACCCTAACAGACCCCGTGAATACATGTACATATATTTCTCATACAATACATCTAAAAATGATGCTATTATTAACAGTATTATGGGTCCTATAATTCTCACCATCTGTAGGATGTGTATTTCTTATTGAACAGATGGTTTATCTTGAATTATCCATAAATTTCCTTTAAAGCAAGAAGAGCTGGTTTCCTATTTTGGGTGGTATGACCTGAATTTTTAAATCCCTTTCCCAGAAATTATTATACATTGGCAAAGACATCTGGTCATTTACCTGGTAAATATAGGACTCCCCACGAAGTTCACCCTGACGCAGGACCACATATGCCAGAGATGCTGAAATAGGTCCTACAAAGCCCCGAAACAGCTGCTGGGCCACCCTAATCCTCCCACTTCCTTTATGTTCTAGCTTCCTCAACTTCTTCCTCTTTATACAAAAGTTACTTTCTTCTTTGGCCTCACAAAAGCTTAAATGCATGTATGCTTGCTTGCTTTATGTATTTATAAGTAAGCATAGGAAATTTTTTTTTGCTTCTTTTACATGATGTTCTCAAATGGTTTCCCAACCTTGAATTTATTCTAATTTTGGCAGTCTTTTTCTTGCCGTGCGTGCCCACTCCTGATTTCCAAATAGACAAATGGAGAAACAGTTGACTGTCAGTTTTGGCTTAATTTGCTGAATCCAACATACACTAACAATGATTTGAGCCTATGAGAAAATCAATTAGTGGCAAGTTTTGATTTTCTGTTTGTTTTACTTTAGATTCTTAGAAGAGAAAGGAATTGCAAAGCTACCTCAAAAATTTGTCCCCAAAGAGAAGCATTTCTAGATCTAGTATAACTACACGATTTGTTATATCAAAGAGCTAATCAAGAATTCCCGTTTTATAGGTATCTTAGTTCAAGCTGCTATAACAAAATATCACAAATTAGGTGTGGCTTATAAACAACAGAAATTTATTTCTTACAGTTCTGGAAGCTGGAAAGTCCAAGACCAAATCACTGTCACAGTCAATGTCTGGTGAGGATTAACTTTCTGATTCACGAAGATCGACCTCTCTGTGTCCTCACACGGTACCAGGGGTGACGGGTCTCTCTTAGGTCTCTTTTTATAAGGACACTAATCCCATTCATGATGGCAGAGCCCTCATGACCTACGTACTTCCAAAAGTCCTAGCTCTTAATACCATCTTGGCAGTTAGGATTTCAACATATGAATTTGAGGGGGAGTGAAACACAAACCCTCGGACCACAGTAGTAGGGAACTCAGGACATTGAAATACCCAAACCCCTCAAGAACCAGATCCCAAACCTGGATGCTTCCAGGTTTCCATGATAAGAGAGGTCTGAGGCCTAATCACTGCACTAGGGCAAAAATCATACCATTGTAAGAAGATGCGACATTTTTTTGTATGCATACCTTTATTTTACACACAGCTTCACAAAAGATTAGAAATAGAGGAAAACAAGTTTAGTTGGGTAAAACCAAAAGGCACATTCATTATCAGGGAATAAATCCCAAAGATGTCAAACTGAAACTCCAAGGTCCATCATGCAATCAATATTTCTCTGCTTTTTCTTCCTTTTATATTTTCAGTTTATAGTAGCTATAAATATACTGATGCATGAAATTTACTGGAGTAGAATAAGCAGCTGGCATTTCTGACCAGAAGCTGAACCATGCAACCTCATCCCTTCCCCACTGTCATCAGCTCAGACAATGTTGTGAGCCTCGGTTATTAGTCCCCAAATGACATTTAATTATAGTTCTAATTGAAGGTCTCATGGCTATTCTTCTAAATTGAGGTATGCTCAGTGAAGTCTTTGCAAAATGATTCAGGGTAAGTCATAATCCACTAAGCAAATGAAGAACAACACATCCATGCTTTCAGTATATCTCTGTGGGTAACAAAAAAATGCTTAGCTTATATTTCTTTTTCCCAACCCTTTCCCTTCAAAATTAGGAAATAACCAAATTATGTTAGTCACAGAAGAACCCAAATTGTACTAGAAAAAAACATCATCTGCTTTAAACATGTTTTTGCAGAGAAAAGTCAAGTACATACCCAGCACATACACAAGCAAATGTGGCTGTTTGTTCTGAATTTTGTCTTGGATTCTATCAAGCAGCAAGAGTGAAGGGTATGACAAATGGTTATTAAGAATGTCAAGTGAATTATTAGATGTTATTTATTTATTATTGCTCATCATATTATACCTTACTTTCTTTTCTATTGCTATTTTGGTCATTAATCCTTTATAATAACTACTTCTCAAGAGTCACGGTGACCAATCATTTTTTTCCTCTAGTGAAACTGTTCCTATGCAATTATTTTGTGCTATTCACATTTTGTGCTCTTTTAAATGAACATTTGCAATACAAAAATTGATCACTGGGGTTTTGTGTTTCGTTTCACATTTCTACTTCAGACACACCAAATTATTTATATAGAATGATAGATTTTTCTAATGGTCTTTTCTCTATAATCTTCATGAAAAAAGGGAAAAAAAGACTTAAGTCTATTTCACCAATAGATTCTCAACACCTAGCATGGGTCTGGCACTTAACAGCCACTCAAATACTTGCTCAATGGCTCAATGACATTCCACCATGGACATGCAGATTTGATATTTTATAACTGATGTTGACTTGTCATTTATTTACTTTTGATCTCATACCAGTCAGGATAATCCGTGCCATTTTAAAAATCATTTTTTATTTATACATGGATTATAATATGGATTTTAAGATAAACGAAGGCTAATGTAGGCAATAAAACAATTTTACCTAAAATTATTGTGAAAGAAAACAATGTGATTTTCCTGATGGAGAGATGCCACTTCAAAAATAAAAGAGTCTTCACATTAAATAATAAAATTCTGTACCTACAGGTTATCTTTTATTTCACTCTTTATAAAACATTCAATAGATTTTTTTCAACACTTACTCTGATGATGGGCAAGTCTCAGTTTCCTAAATCTGTAAAATGGTGATAATAATCACACTTATCCCCGGATTGTCGGAAAAATAAAGTGAAATCAGGCACCTAGTGCTTTCTGTCTGTGCTGGGCACACAGTGAGGGCTCTTTCGATTATTTCTCTTGTCCCTCTCCTACTCCCCGCCCCTCAAGCTCTCACTGCCCTGACACAGAGCAATCAACAATTGTGGCTGATAATGCTGTCCCAGGAGTGCATGAAAGGGCTTCCCTTGTATCTCTGGTTGGAGATAAGAACAGCAGATGGTCTGCTGTTAGAAAGCTAACAATCTCAAATCAAGAGAGAAAGGTTTCATTTTACCGGCAGCAACAACTGGGCAATTTCAGGTACCTTGAAAGTGTGCAGTTTGTAATGGAATCTCCAAGTAGCTATTTTTTTTCACTGTTATAGAAGAATGTGAAGGCCTAATTAGCTCAGGGGATTCAGGACTATCGCAGTGACATGGTTTGCTCTGGCCCCTGTGGCTTCCATCACTTAGACATGATGTGGGCAGCACCCGCCCATAGAAATTGCAATATCTGGCTTCCCACTCTGACGGCTTTGCTGACAGTTTACAAAGCCAAGCAGCCCAGAGGAGCGAAACGGAAAAGATTATTTGAAATCTGCTTCTGTGATCAGTAGAGACTTCACAGGAGGAAGGGCATCTTGTCCTTTTCTGATCCCACATAAACATTCAGGCAGGTACATAGAAGCAGGACGTGTAATTGCCTGGTGGCCTTGTCAGATCCCTGTTGTCTCTGCTTCTGACCGCTTTGGTCTTTTAGCTTAAGAAAAATGAGGCTTAACACTCTCTTTGTAAATAAGGAAAGCGAACCAGTGTTTCTAAGGGACCGAGCAAAGGTAGGATTAAATTGCAACCAAGAGGTTTTATGAAATAAACCAAAGGGGTGATTTACAATAACAATGTTGTTAGACTCTGGGAGAACTAGTCTTATGTGTCCTGCAAGAATGGTCATCATGTTGCCCAAATTATAATCTATTTTTTATTCCAATCAATAATTAGACCACCAAATAATTTATCTCCTCATGTTATTAATTTTAATTAAGCAATCAACCATTTGCTATATAGTTATTTCTCTTCCCTAAATAAACACAATCTTAGAAACTTGGTTAGACACCAGAGGTCAGATGACAGACCATGGTCCTCTATTCTTAATTTTTATTTTCCCTGAACAGAGGAGATTGTGGAGGGTAAGGCAAAGCTTGGGATTTGAGCTCACACACCTGAGTTAAAGACCCATGTCTACTTAAAAATGTATGATTTTGTAAAGTAAACTCACTGGGTCTCTGGTTATTTATTTGCAAAATGAGAATGATGACTGACCTTACTACCAACACCCAAGATTGCTGTGAAGGTAAAAATATTATATAAAAACTGAACTTGAAAGTAGAAAGCCATTGGCTATTGTTTTTATTAGAAGTGAAAATTATTTTTTCAGTAAAATTAACCATCCAAATAAGTATTCATTGAGACTTTTAATAATAGACAGTCTTGAACTCAGAGAAATAGGAGTTCATTAATTCCATCATTTCCTAGCTAAATGATGCTGGGTAGAATCTCCAAGCCTCAACTTTTCCATCTGTGAAGTGGAGCAATAATAGTAATCCCATAGGGGTATGGGGGCTTCAAGGGCTTCACATGTATTAACTGTCTGGCCTGTAGTTGGTTCCCTTTACCTGTCACCTGAATGACACTGGTGTGGGCACATAGGACAATGCTAATAATACAAAGAAAGTTATTTTGTAAATGTGAAAGGAGACACAACAGTTCTTCCCATCCATCCCTGAAATGTCATTTCCCTTCTTCCACTAGCCCTTCCTCCCAATCTTCCTGGGCAATCACAGGTGAACCAAAGTCTAAACTATCTGGCCATAACGGTTGGACCAGCAGAGGATAGTTAGGGAATTTTTTAAGAGTTCAAAATGCTTCATAAATGCTAATAAGATCTACCAACCAGGCTGAGAAGCTGAACTTCGTCAGTAATTACAGGACATAGGTAGGCACTTAGGCAGTGTAAAGATGGGTTTGTTTATTCCAGCAGCTGTTACTGACCCTTTGTTGCAAGACGCCATGGGACTAAATTCAGTTTCTTTGTATTCGGACATCCTTCTCCATCTTATTTTATATATTTTCAGACTTTGAAAACAAAATGGATTTTTATCTAGCTTTGCTCTCTAATGTTGATACAGAGGCTGTACAAGTGCTGGTGCTCAAATTCAATTTCTGAGTTCATTCACATTTACTCCTAATAAATTTACCTAATTAGATTATTTGTGCTGTTTTTAAATGGCAGGCTAAAGCCATTTGCTTAATTCTAAATTTGATTAGTTTTCTTTTTATTTAGAAGCAAATTGTAGAAAACTTATCATGTCATTGCTTTTGAGGGTTAATCATTAATGAGATTAAATCTTTTTTCTTTTAGATAATGTTCTCATTGGTATGCAACAAATTAGGCCTTGTTGGCACAGTAAGGTTTGGCCTCGTCTAACTGTACTATCATTAGCAACTGTGTTCTTGAAATTTCCTGCCCATCTCGAATGCTCTCAGTAAGTCTTGTTGGTGTTTATGAAGCATTTTGAACTCTCTCTCTGTTTTTCTGTTTTTAATTCCATAACTATCTTCCGCTAGTCCACTCTATACTTATAAAGTTTTGATCTTGGTGCAGTTGCAATTGCCAAAGAGAAATTAGCAGTCAGTTCTGGGAGAGGGGACAGGAGGAAAAATGAAATGTCTACCAGAATGTCTACCAGAAAAGGTTCAAAGGGCAGCCCATAGAAACTGCCAGCCCTTTGTGTTGTCTCCAGTGGGATGGGAAGACTGAAGCTGCAGTCCCTCAATGCTGATAGCAGTTTTTACCTCTTTTGGACACTGTAGGACACTGTAGGAGTGCTTGGGACTTTTACATGCAGCATTTTCTAAGGTACAAAAACCTGCTAGGATGAGAAGGAAAGGACAGCACCTCCTGCAAGAGTTTTGATTGCTCTTCAATCTTAAAATATTTAAAGTGTCATAGGGGCTAAAAATGCTCACATAATTCTTTTAAGGGTGTGCACATGTGTGGTTCAGTTGAATAGTCAAAGACTGTGACCCAAATGGCCACTTTTCCAGCACTTTTTCTATAATTCATTAGAACCTGATGGTGCGATGACAGCCAAGGCAAGGATGACCTTGAATGCAAACTCGGATGTACGTTTCCTTTTTCCTATGTTTTCATCTATACAAGAAGCTATTTTGTTTACTGTTCCCAGATCTTTCATATTTCTATGCTTTTGAGTGGACAGGAAAATGACACTCAGGATGCAATTTCTCCTTGAAAGAAGAAGCATGGCGGCCATTGGCATCTAGGCTAAGAAGACAATGATGACACCGCCAGTGGCAGTAGAAATGGATGTGATGGTGGCCACCAGGGACCACTCACTATATGCTAAGTACCCTGCTGAGCAAGAAGTTCAGAGAGTGATAGAGCTGCCTTTGAAGCCTTTTACATGGTCAATGTGGGCTCAGCTGAACTAGATCTGTCACTCAAGGTTGAGAGGGAAAAAGAGGGGACAGTAAGAAACCCCCAGTACCAAGTGGTGGCAATAAAGGCACAGGCTGAGTCCTGGGGTCGTGATTGAATCTGTATCCAAGGCAGGGGCAGGAAAAACAGATACCAAGAGCCTGTTCCAATTGCTTTATAGACAAGGTGACATTTCATTATAACACCCTGAACAGACAAATAATGCGGGTCACAGGCCCATTCCACAATCCTGAAATCCAAAAAGTTCTGAAACACGAAAGGATTTTATTGGCAAACTGACAAAGTAATCCAATCTCAATTAATATGAGGCCTACTTGTAGTCTTTATTTATCCCAGTTGGCATGAATATCCAAATGTTTCACTGCAGACATGATGTAATCAAAGGGTATTTGTACAAACCTCAGTCAGAATTCTACATAAAATGCAGTGGATTAAAACTCTATGAGCTACCTAAAATCTTAAAATTCTGAAATATTTCTGGTGCAAAGATTCCAGAGAAGGGATTGTGGACCCAATTTATAGATGACAGAGTTGGAGCTTTGAGAAGGGGGCTGAGCAAGATCAAACAGCTTTTAAATGTAGAGTCATTTCTTCAACATATAACACTTTATGTAGACCAGGTGGTCATTGGTGGGATTTGGGGGCAACTGAGGAGGGCTACAGTTGTGTATAGACAAGATTAGGGAATTATTTTTGTTTCTCAAATCTGAAACAGTATTCTGACTCTAACCAAACATTATAAATGAAGAAAAACAAACATAAGCAACTCCAGTGGAATAATCTGTGATAGCAAGGGAGGGATTCTAGAGCCTATTTGAACACTGTCAGTGATGATCCACTCTGGGTTTGGACACCTTCAGTCATTAAAGGAGACCCCTTTCCCTCTAACTTGTACCCGTTTGTCCTGGTTTTGACGTCTGGAGGACAGAAAGAAGAAAGGAGGAAACTGTGAGTCACTGGGTTTCTTTAGGATTTTTTATTTCAAGGACTAGAGAACTTATTCAAAATAGCTGACAAGAAGAGTGTTACAAGCATAAAGGACATCTCTGCTAACCTAGTTCTGGACTTTCAGAATCTGGAATGTCATCAGGTATTTTTTCTCCACCACTTCTCTGGGCTTTCACGGTCTCTTATCTCCTCTTCTCCCTGAACATCTGCTTCTTTCTTATTTTTGCAGACTAGATTCATCTGACAGGTTCCAGTAACATTAACTTGCCATTGGGCCAACTCTGATCTTGTAGCCAGTTCCATTGTCCCCAGCCATCTGACTACATTTCCTTTCTTTGTGTTTTTGAGAAAGGGAATCTGAAACTTGTGGCTCCTGGTATAATTAGCTGCAGCCAGGAGAGCAGGGTCAACTAATGCAGACGTACACAGCATCATTTGGCACGTGAGGGTCTCTTGTTCTATGTGCTTCATAGGCTGGGGAGGGGGTGGTGGCACTTATAAAGTAGGGGCTAGGCTGTGTCCCCAAAATTGCATTTTTATTCTTTGTGTCAGAAATTTTTCTAAGGACTTTACCTTCTTTGTCACATTCATTTTTTTTTTCTGAAACACCACGGAATAAATTTGCTCCCTTTTTTTATCAAACAAATCTTCCACTATCATATCCTTCCTAGGTATCCTAGGTTCTAAGAACTTCAAATATCCTTCACACAACATGGTCACTACCAGTTACTCTCCAGTGTGTCAGCACTGCAGAAAGAATTAATATCAACTTTAAAAATCTAGTTTTAACCCTAAATGGAGCATCTGCAGTTATGACAAAATATATCTGACTGTGTTTTCTGATCATGAAAAACTTTGGATTCTGAAACTGTTCTCTAGATAGATACTGACTCTATTTGTAGACATTTATAGATTTGTTTTTACAAATGTTTGCATCATCTTTATTTTTAAAAATAATGAATGTTTCTGATTCATTATGACAAAAAATCTGAATGAACTGTTTTATGATTTAAAAAAAAAGTCTTCAAAGTATTTTATCCTGTCTGGCTTAGACCACATCTGCATTACCACATGAAGATCACAAAAGAATGATTCACAACGTGCAGTTTGTTTTAACACTTTCGCTGGGCTCCTGGTAGATGCCTGTAATTTCTGAGGTTTTGTGACTTCTGGGCCTTGTAAGAAGCTTCTGTGAAATAGAAAAAAAAAAAAAAAACTTGATTGTTTTGGTGTCATCTTACTTTGGCTCGGTCTACAGGTGAGTGAAGCCTTAAGAACAGAAAAAAAAATTAAATTGCTTAGATGGCCTTGAAAACCTATCTCACAGAGCTTGCGATTTGTTACTAGGAATTTTCTTGGCTCTGTTGGTAAAAGCTTTTCTCTCATTCACTTGTTTATTCCCCCAAAGCTTAGTTTGTCATTTAAATCAAAATGATTTAGATAAAGAACTTGATCGGTGAGAATAAATTTACAGGTTTTCTCCTGCACAGAATATCTTATTTTTTAAGGTGATAAACTTAAAAATATGTTTGGTTCAATACTTCTGCTTCTCATTTCTCTTTCTAAATGATAGTGCAATGTTATGTCATCTGCTGGTAAATCACTGCGGCATTTCATTCCAGAGGAGACAGGATTTTTAATGGTCCAGAAAATGATACCACATATATCAATCTCAACACATCTCACCTGCACTCAGGTAAAAGGCAATGTGAACTCATTGATTTTTCCCCTCCTTTTTCCTAAATATTTTGGAAGGAACACAGTTGTTTTCGGTTTCTCTGCATGAGACCCCTGTTGGCTTGTCTCAAGGAGCAAAGAAAGATGAAAGGTCAGAATTACAATAAGCTTATCTATTTATATCTATTTATGCTTATGTGAGATTTGATAGATTAGCTACACTCTGGGTTAACAGTTAATACCTGGCAATAATGACTGTAGTATTGCACAAATGTTGATTGAAGAAAACATGTAGCATATAAGACCAATAGAAAATACTTATAAATTCAACATATTCGATAGAAAGCATTTAATTTCCAAACAGCCTAAGAATTAAAATGAGTACATGTTAGGGTACCAGGAATGGGGAAGTTGGGGAAGTTGTTTGATTCGGCTACACCTGTGTGTTGAACAAGCAAAGCATTCATCAAATTGAAACTGTGTTTAAAGTAATGTTATGTTTACATGATAAATACAAAGGATCAATCAGATGTGAGTGCCTTATCTGTGGTGAAAACTCTATACGAAAAAAGATGTAACAGGAGATGCCCATGTTCTGTGTAGAAATGTGACCAAGAAGACATTATGAAAAAGTTAAAGAGAAGTCCAGAGAAGATTCTACTTTAAAACAAAACTTCAATAATCTTAGTATCTCTTGTCTCAGTTATTTCACATCCACAAATTTTATAAGCGTAGAAAAAATGCTTTCTTGCATGGATGTTCACTTTAAATAGAAAAAAAAGAGGAGACAATTGATAAGTTCAACAATAAGTTTTGGTACATCTATATAATGAGATAATATGTAGTCACAAAAATCATCGTGATGATATAAAAAATATTTAATGATATGACATTAAGTGATAGAAGTAGTTTTTTAGAGTGTTATATGTCATATTATGGCAGTTTGGTGTTAATAGAAACAAAATATGTACTCTGTAATAGTCATGTGTGAGTGTCTGAATAGGTAAAATTATGAAGGGATATTTACTAAAATATTAACAATGGCAATCTCTGGATGGTGAGATTATAAATAATCTTCCCCTCTTTTTGATTCCCTAGATCTATATTTTCTAAAAGGAGAATGCTTTATTACTTGTATAAATGAAAATTTTAAAAATTTAAAATTAGGAACAAAGCAATAAATACATTATGATCAGGCAAAGACAAGAAATACACAAACCAAAATGTTGACAATGGCTATCATTAGGTAATGGACCAAGAGTGCATTTATTTTCTCCTTTCACCTGTTTATGTCACAATTTTCCATAGCAAATATGTCAGTTTTATAATTTAGGTGTGGATAGTCTGCATTCCTCTGCTTTACATGACCTAAGTTTAGCAACCCATGATGATTATAAAAATAATGAAGACTTAGTAAACTATAAGATCTTAGAAGAACTGTACTTAGAGGGAATCAATGACCACAGGAAGAAACCTTTGACTACTTGCCTTAGAGCTAAGCCTTCCCCAAAGTCTCAAACCATAAAAGATTTTTAGGTGGCGTTAAGTTCTTGAATAACTGCTCATACAGCCACAACTCATTTGGAGTTATGTTGGGAGAAGGACTGATGTGGGTTCATGAGTGAGAGCTAAAAAAGAAAAGCAGATGTAGCTCTTGACCTTGAACGGGTCAATTTATCAAGGCAAGATTTGACTACAATAATTATTTGAGTTGTATGTGTGGTTAATGTAAATTAGTTATATTAGCAGGGCACAATTAGTTAGCATTTCAAAGTAACGATTAAACAAGGGTATATAAACATAATACAAAGGTCGAGGGGAGAGAGGGATCATAAAAGTCATGTGTCACCTTGAAGAAGTTTGATGTACTACTAAGTTGTAAGAGGGTCAATTGATTTTAGCAGACTTAATGCATCATCCAAAGAATAGGAGATGGAACATGATTAGGCTCAGAATTATAGACACTATACCTTGATTCACTCTAAGGTGAATATAATTCCTCTATGAAGCAAACCTTTACCAAACACGTGCTTTCATTGCTTTCAATCTGAAGATTCGAGATAATGTGTCAGTCAATATCAACATCACAGACTCATCTCCCTAAAGTTTCCATTTTAATTTAAGGAAATTAAAAAAAAAACCCTAAAACAATATTAGGTAAATTTCAGAACTGAATACTTGGAATTGCTTAGTTCATGCAATGTTTTACTGAGTAACTACTATGTGCTCACATGGTTCTAGACTCTGCTGGAGTAAAGTGCCTACCCTCCTGGAGTGTACCTTCTGGTGTGATATGTATATATATAAACAAAAATGTGTTTATGATCTATGGCTGTGTCAAAGTGGAATGGAAGAAATGGAGCTGGATGAGGGCACTATGGAGAAGGTGGGAATTGGGTGCATGATCATCTGGAAAGGGGATTTTGAACAAAACCCTAAAGGAAATGAGGGAGGAGGTGATCAGATATCTTGAGAAGATTATTCCAAGCAGGAGGACCAGCAGAAAAGGGGTCCCTGAAGTGGGGGTGTGCTTGGTGGGTTCCAGGAGCAATGAGGAGGCCAGTTTGGCAGAAATTGGGTGACCGGGGGTGGGGGGAAGAGTGAGAGCTGATGTGAGGAGTGCAGAGCACAGAATTCGACTTTCACACCGCAGAGGGTGGGAAGCCATTGGAGGTTATGCAGCAGAAGAACGACTTGATCTGATGACTTGGGTTTCAAGAGGCTCATGCTGGCTGTTGTGCTGTGGGGACAGCAAGATGTAAAAGCATCAGGACTAAGGTAGAGGTGGGGAGGCTACTGTAAAATTCTGAGTGAGAGATGATGGTCGCTTAGATTATGGCAGTACGTGGTGAGAAGTGGCTGAGTCTGGATGTGTTTGTCAGGACTTCCAGACGGATGAGGGGTATTAGAGAGAGTCAAGAATGACTACAAGGGTTTTGACCTAAGCAATTGAAAGTTTGGCTCTGCCAGGCATTAAGATGAGTTGGGGGAAAACAAATATTGCATGGCTTCTTAAACTGAAACTGAAGACTTAGGATCTCTCCAGCCTATGGTGAGATGCATTGCGCTGCACTCTCAGCCCCTCTGAAGTGTACATGCCACGGTACTCTTACTCGGTAACCCTGGCAAGAACAGTACTTCTCCCCACTTAATGCCTGAGGCGTTGCCCTGGTCCTCCACCAGCTACACCTTTTTTATGCGGTGAGGAGTCTTTGAGGCCAAAGGGATGTGCCTGCTCAGAACCCCATCTACTTTCTAGAACATGCTCCAGATAACCAGAGCTGCAGTCCTCAGTCCTCTGTCCCATTTGACACTATTAAACCTCCTTCCTTAGGAAACTCCCGAGGACAAGAATCTCAGCACACGGTGATTGCCTGCCTGCTTCCCATGAGCTCCTGGGAAACAGAATGAACAACTCAGCCCTCTTTGATACTGTGGAGTCTAACAGAACAGCAAGCTAGTGGGTATACCCTCAAAACTGTTTATGGAGGAAAGGAAGGGAAGGTAGGGTAGGGAAGAAAGAAGAAAAGAAATGACAGATCTGATTATCAAAAACCTAGTAGCAGAAACTAGACGGTGTTACCCATAACTGGAGGCACAAAGTAATACATGCCCTGGGTGGAGCATTAGTGCTGAGGCAGTTCAGCAGTGATACGGGCCTTTAATGCTTTCTACCCAGTTGCTGGGTGGCTGGATAACACCACTGACCTTCAATAAATCAGGTAACCTACCTGCTTCTGGTCCCCCATCTGTAAAATGGGGCTAATAATACCGCACAGGGGTGTCAAGAGGATACATGAGATAATATATGCAGGAACTCTTTTACTTTTACAAAAGAAAGACACTATATAAACCTAAGGTATTATTATCATTCATTTTAACTTTGGAATAGCATCATCCTGTCATTTTTGATCCCATAATTACAATACATCAGGTAAGCACAGATTTTAAAACCAAGGGAGTACTGTACAATGCATGGAGACATGAAAACTTTGTCACATGAGAACAGCCCTGACAACTTCAAAAGTGCCTTAGGGCTGCATCGATTTCCATATTAATGCAAGCCACATACATCATGAAAGAGAAATGCGAGCCTGCCGTGTTTGCTAGCCTGTACCTCTTATTCCACAAACACACAGAAACGGCCTGTCTGGGCTTTGTGGTAACGGGTAACTGCTGGCAATGGGCACTCTTTTTATTCCAACAAAGGAGTGAATGTGATTTTTGTTTGAAGTGAAGGGCCATGACTGCCCATTTGGGATAAGCAGAGGTCCCTGATTTTAAAGCACAACTTGAAATTTAGGTATATATGTAATCTTTAGCCCTGTTTTCAAAATATTTATCCATGCAGCTTGGTTTCATGGAGTTTTTTGAATGTGGTAATTTGTAGAAGTTATACATGCTAAGTACTGCCATTTCAATACCTTTTTTCAATGGGAATATGTAAGATAGCTCTGGTCAAAAACATTTTCTTTCTTTGTTTGCCTTTGTTCCTACAAAGGCCCACATATTCCTGTTAAATGGGGTAAAAGAAAGAGCACTAGTATAACAATTAGGAGACCTTAGTTTTATGCTAATAGTGTGGCCGTAGCCAAGCCCTTGAGCCTCAGTTTCCTGATCTTGTAAGATGCAAAAGTGAGCAAAGGTCCCGCAGTCCTCTGGCTCAGTCAACAAAGGAGTACAGTGCCCAGCTTAAGATCTGTGGGTCGACAGTGTAGGGATTGGAAGAAAATGTCCTTCCAGTCCTTCTGTGCACCACTCTTACCCAACAGTGCTTTCTGAGTGCAACCAGGTTATTTTTGGAATCACCATCAATTTAAGAAATGACACCAGAGCAGGCTGCAGTTGCATCTCTCCCTGGTGGAAACCCTGGAGTGTTATGCCGCTTTAATTAACAGTGAGATGTTGTTGTTTTGGACGAAGACCAAGGTACAGCCCTTCGGGTATCCTTTGGCATTCATTACAGAGATCGCAGGGTGATTCCATCCCTGATGTTCCTTAGGCAAGACTGAGATGCTGAACTGAAGTGTACCTGGGCAGCAGCGTGGGAGCTCTCCTCAGACATCCGTGTTTCCACAACGACATTTGGCTGTGAGAGCCAGGGTACGTGTCCTGTGCTGTGAATCGGGCCCAAGATGCTGCAGCATGTCCCTTTCATCTCTCCCTCTCTGCATTCTCCATCCCGCGGGTCAGAGGCCACCCGCTCTTGAGCCTCCACGGGGTGGAAAATGTGCAGCGAGCGCCTTGCTGTCAGAGCTCCAGCGGTTCAGGGCACAAATGTTGCCTTTGGCCCGATTAATGGAAAAAAATAAATTATTCCACAGTGGACCTGCTGGAGGTACGCATGGAACAGAAATTACAAGGATTTTTATCCCTTAATTCTTTTTCCCTAACTTTCCTGTTGGTACAAAATTCAGCAACTTTTAACTAGTTTTGTATTTTTTTAGAAGGTAAAATAATGGGTCTGTTGGTACTAATTTGGATTTTTTTTTTAATTGATGACCCCAGAGGTAGCTCCTGATTAGAAAATTATAATAGTAATAGAAATGCCTCTTTATTTCTACCCCGTATGGGCAGATCAGGGTAAAAATAGTCCGATGGTATAATTTAGGTATTCTCCACTGATCCAGATGCAAGATCCGTTAAACTCATTATGTGCCAGACACTGTGGAAGGAACGTTTACAGACATTATTTCACTTAATTCTCACAATCTCGTGCTGCAGCCTCATTTACAGGTAAGGAAGCTGAGGTGAGGAGTTAGTGAACAGCACGGCTGGGACTGGAAACCAGGCTTTTCAATTCCTTGTTTAAGCCACTCTTTCCACTAGACACACACTGTCCAGGATAAGTCACAATGCACTAGGGAATACCCTACTTTAAGGAAACAATTCTCCCAGCAATTGGAGGACAGAGAAAAAGAAGTGGTAACAAGGGAAGAGGCTTGAATTATTAGTGTAACGCAAATATATCTTGGTGGCTTAGGCCAGTCTCTGCCCATTGATTTATGGCCCAGAACACACATCTGACCTCACATGTCTTAGTGAATTACGAAAATCCTTTTTTTTTAAAAAAAAAAAGACTTATTTATTCATATGTTTTTAATAAACCTGTGTAAGCACCTTTCATCTTAAGAATTGCAACATCACCAGTAACTGTGAGGCCTCTCATATTTTCTTCTTGCTCCCGTCTTCTTGTCTCTTTGTTAGAGGTAATCATTATTTACTATTATGGGAATAATGACTCTCATCCTTTTTTAAAAATTCTATTTTATTTTTTTAATTGGCATAGTAATTGTACATATTTATGGGATACATAATGATGTTCTGCTATATACAATGTATAATGACCAGATCAGGGTAAGTAGCCCATTTTTCTTTATAGTTTGAACAACTATGTATACATCCCTAAACAACATGTTGAATTTAAAATTTTTTAAAAATTTTTTTACCTTTTTTTCCTCTGATAAGAACACATAGGATCTACTCTCTTAGCAAATTTCCAGTAGCCAGACATGAAAATAAAAATACTGCATGATCTCACTTATATGTGTGAGTACCAAAAAAATAAAAAGTTGAACTGAGTACAATGGGGTGACCTAGGGGTGAGAAGGGGGGAAAAATGGGGAGATGTAGGTCAGAGTGTACAAAGTTAGAGTTCTATAGAATGAATAAGTCTAGAGATCTAATGTACAGCATGAGGATTAGCGTTAATAATATTATATTGCATACTGGAAATGTTTAGTTTTCTTGAAAACGCATTGCTATAGTTTGGATGTTTATCCCTCAAATCTCATGTTGAAATCTGATCCCCAGTGTTGGAAGCAGGGCTTAATGGAAAAGTGTTTGGGTCTTGGGGGCAGATCCCCTATGAATGGTTTAGAGCTTTCCTTGCTATAATGAGTGAGTTCTCACTCTGTAGAGCTGGTTGTTAAAAAGAGCTCAGCCCCTGCCCCTTCTCTCTCTTGCTTCCTCTGTTGCCAAGTGATCTCTGCACACAATGGCTCCCCTTCACCTTCCAGCAGCAGTGGAAGCAGCCTGAGGCTTTCACTGGATGCCCAGTCTTCCAGCCAGCAGACCTGTAAGCCAAATGAACTTTTTTTTCTTTATAAATTACCAGCCTCCAGTATTGCTTATAGCAACACAAAATGGACTGGGACAAACGTGTAGAAGCTTAACTACAAATAGCACATTAGTGCTAGATGGTGCTAGATTAGATGGTGATTCCACATTACACAGTGAAACATCCTAAAATTCCTAAGAATACATCCTTTGCCAAGAGACTCCACAGTAGCTGTTCTTCCCACTCTGTTCCACCCATTTTCTCTTTCTGTGTGTTTCTCTATCTCTTTTTCTCTACCTATACATCTTCCTCTGTGTCCTTCTTCCTTCCCTTCTGTTCCTGGCCATTTGCCTCTCCTGCTTTCCCACACAACCATTCCACATGTGTATTCCGCTCCCAACTTGTGGCCCTCTGCTCCATGTAGGGCCCCAGGGAAGTCTGTGACTGATGTGAATCTCACAGGGAACAGGCCCTGGAATTTTGGTGAGTAAAATTCTCCATCTCATTATACAGGTTAACAAGCACCCAGAGCATGTTCAGATCCTATGAAATATTAACGACATGACACAGAAGTTGTAGGTGGAGGGTGTCTTAGGCTTAGAGCATTAGGAGCCTTTGCCAATTGGACATCAATCAGAATTCAAAACAAAGCATTGTTAAATGCATCATAAAAAAATCAGTGGAAAAATATTTGATTTCTAAATGTCTGATATAGGAAGCAAATTCTGGGGAGAATATTCATTACTACTTACATGGATGTATATTCAAAACAGAATATGTACATAAGCTTCCTACTAGTAAATAAATAACATGTTTGGGGTTATACAGAACAAAACTCAAAATCATTGTGGAAGTCAAGAAGTAAGTTGTAAAGTTGACATTTAGTGCCAACAGTTCTTTATTCTACAGTGTGTGATGGGCAGTAGGTGATATGAATAGCATTCAGCTTCCAGTTCAGAGCTGGTGAGTACAGCTCTAAGGCAAGGCCCCCACTGAAGCTCTCAAAACAGTAGAGAGGTTTGAATATGAAACCAAAGCTTTTCTGAAAAGGTATCAATTTTATGTGCTCCTTAAAGATAAACGTAGATTAAACTTGTATACTTTGATGTCCTGCATTGACCTGTTAGGTTAAAAATGGCAACCCTGAGCAAACAGACCACAGAAAAGCTTATTTCTTTCCTTGTTTGTGTGTGTAGGGGGGTGTTACTTTACTCTTTTTTGGTCATGGTATTACACTTCACTGCTGCAATGCTGTCATTTTAAGAGGGCTACCTCACTGGTCCAAGTAGGACAAGACAGAGCCTGAAGCTTCCGGCAAATTCAAAACTATGTGGTCATTTCTCCAGTCTCGAGTATCATTTTCCCCAAACAAGCCCTCCACAGCCAGGTGTCCTCCCTACTCACACATTCCCCACAGCAGTCCCCCAAATGATGTTTACAGCCAAAGTCTGCCAAAGTCTTAGTCAAAAGCCACAGGTTCTCTGCCATTTACATGGATTCTCTGTTAGATTAAAGTTCCTCCCACTTTTACATTTTAGGATAATTTGAAGGCTCTCTTGATCATCCAGACTCTGCACATTTGGGAAGGTCCAGAATTGTCAGATATCAACAATATTTTTTATGCAGATTTTGGAAGAGGACTGATTGATTTCCAGAATATAAAGTTTCAAGAAGGAAAGGAGATAAATCACAGAATTAGCCTAATGAAGACATGCACCAGGGACCACGTCTGTGCTCTGTATTCCTGGGTCAGGGAATAATGATGGCAACACTATGAACTCCCAGTGCATGGGATATCATAATTCATAAGCTGATTTTGCAATTATTCTGAATTTCTTTTTCAGTTGCTACCTTTCCTGTTTTCCTTGCAGCTGGAGGTAGCCATGTGACACAGTGCTAGGCAATGGAACTTTAGCAGAATTCCGATGGGCAGAGGAAGAAGGTCTTTCTTAAAAATAAATGTGTATATATACAATATAACTTGCATCTACCTTTTGGCCCTGCCTTGAATGCAGATTCTGTGTCTGGAGATGCAGCAGCCCTCTAGAGACCATGAGAGAAATGCCAAAACAATGGCAGAGACCTAGGATCTGGCATCATTGAGCCATGGAGCCAATGCCAGCTGTTCCCTCCTTCCAAGGATTTTTTTATTAGGTAATAATGAAAAGAATCTCTATTTGAACCACTATATGATAAGTTTTCTGTTACTTGAGCCAAACACATTCCTAACTGGTATAATAACCCTAGTTAGTGCCTAGCAAAATGACTTTCAACCAGCAAGGTGGAGCAAACACATAGAAGACCAGGCTTTAATAGCCATGGCAATAGCAATCACTCTAAAACCTGCTACTCCAATCTCAATCCGCTTCCTAAATCTTAAAACCATGTGTTCCATGGCCTAAAAGGCACTCCCAACAGGGTAACTGACAGCACTCAAACTTTTATTGTACAACACTGAACCCCTCTTTTTATCCCTAAATCTGCTCCTCTGAATTCCTCATTTTGATTAATAGCACCACAGTGGCCCAACTGTTGATGTGAGGATATAGGGACCATCTGATGGCATTCTGCTGGACTTGAAAAGAGTTTCAAAGACCTGATCAGAGATTCGTAACTTTCTCTGTGCTGGAGTTTTGGGGGTTTTTTTGTCTGTTTTTTTTTTTTTTTTCTTTTTAAATCTGAAGAGTAGTCACATAATGAACTGAGAAAAAAATATACAGTAACCTGTGGCATTCTCACACCACTGCTCCTCCTCCTCCTGTATCCTCAGACTCCAGGACAAAAGAGAGGGAAGAGGTGACAGGAAGCGTCCACACCCTGCCTTCTGGCTCATCCTGTCTCTGCCCAGCTCCTTGGACTTGGAGGGGGAAGGGACCCCTGTAGAGCGTAGGGCAGGGCCAAGCATCCAAGACTCTTCAAAAGACAAAAAGATTGCAGGAAAATCTCTAAAGGAGGGAGTTATGTGAAAACCAAAATATGAAATGTGCTTGTTTTATTTTGTTTTTCAAATTTCACAGCCTAATCCTACCCACAGGGGCCATTAATATGGGTCCCTCCCTGGAGACTCAACTCCAACCAGCTAAAGCACAGAAGAAAAATGCTTAGGTTCGCATGAACTGCCCATTGTAAAGTTGGGATTGGAGCTGGCCCTGGGGTTGGCTGGAACTGGGATCAGCGTCCCTTCAGAACACACTTTGCCTGTCACTTTCATCCTCTTAGTGCGGTAAGGCTGCTTCACACTGGGGCCCATGGGCCACCAACCTCTCAGCCCAAGCCCAAAAAGGAAAAGTCGTCTCTCGCCCTGCCTCGGTGCAAAAAAATCCCAGGAAAATAATCAGTAGGAGTTTTCTGGGGTCCTTGAGGACAGCCTTTGCACACATAAAAGACTGTTTGCAGCTACTTGGTTTCTAAGATAAATATTCAATATACTGAAGTAATGAAGTTTTTTTTTTCTTTAAGCTTTTAAGTTCAAACTACAAATCTTATTATTCTTTCTATAAATCTAATAAATTTTTAAGGGGCACTTTACAATTTTGGCAATTAAGTTCCCTTAAACAGTCTAAACCGCATTTATAAATGTAATATATACGATTTTCTTTTTAAGTACTTCAAATACTTGACTAACAAGCAAAACTTTTCCAAGTGCCTAAGCAGTTCTTATAAATCTAATAAATTAAACTTTTAAATATCATGACCCTTAAGTTCCCTTAAATATTTCAATACTGTTTACAAACTTAGCCAACTTCTCTTGGAACTTTCAACTCAAAAGCTTTACTCTGAAATCAACCACTTAATTAGACATTTAAACTAGAATCACATGGCTAATTACAAGGTCGACTATGCCAGAACCTGTTAAACATTAAAAACACTTTACGATCATTACAAACACTTTAATTACTAGACATATAGGGATTGTCTTAAATGCAACACAGAAATCTTAAAAGTGGGAGTTTTGTATACTTCATCCTCTCTGGTTAATTCTAAAACCTTCCAAGGTTGGAAAATACCTGATAAGGGAACAGTAGTATAATTTCCAGAAAACTGAAACTACCTTCTCACTGGTTGGTATTTCTCATTAACCAGAGATTTACGAACAGACACCAGGAGTTAAAAACCCTCACTTTAATAGTCTTTATTTTCCTGACAGACATGATAAAACCCTTTTTTAAACAATCAGCAGAGGACACTGAGCTCATGTCCTGAAAATGAGGTCTCCTGAGCTGAAGCTAAACTCTTAACTAATTTATTTGAAACAGCTGTTACCTATTTTCACCAGATTTGAGTCCATGAATCTAGTAACTTCCTATCTAGATTGCCTCATCACTTGATTGGATTCTGCCAATCTATTTCGTGTTTGATTCTTAATGCAACCTGCCCATAGACTTCAGCTGCAAAGACCATTTTAACAGTGAGAAGAACAGTGGCTATTTTGGTCACGTGCCCATTCCCTGGGCCAAGTGAGCTGAACATCTGCTTATGGACCTATGTCCATGCGTCTACAGACAGGGTAGGCGAAGAAGAGAGAGAACAAAGTCATTGTTTAGAGAACCACAAGCAGCTACTGACAATTCCCCCACTGACCACACTGCACACCCTTTCCCAATCCATCTTCTACTCTGCAGCTGGTACGATTTTTCTCAGGTGTAAACCTGGCCATGCACCCCGCCCCCCTTTAAAATTTCCAATGGACCTTCATCAGCTACACTTGTGGGATCATGACCAATGATCCACGGAGCTCTAAATCCGCTATGAGTTGTTACATCTTCCTTTCTTCAAACACATCAGTCTCTCCACCTCCGACACCCTTTCCTGTTTTCTTTGCTCAGTAAACTCCTGTTCACACTTCAGAAATCCATTTCAGGATGGTCTTCACTCAACACCTCTCTGCCTTTTACTTGAGCTCTCTTCTGGAGCTCCAGAGCACCTCTGTGACTCTATTTAGCACTCATCACAATGTTTGGCAATTACTTGTCAACATATTAGACTATCAGTCCCTTCAAGCCAGGATTATGTGTTATTTTTCTTTATATCCCCTAACACCCTCTATGGTACCTGGCACACAGGCAATCTCAATAGAGACATCACCAGTGTAACTGTGAAATGTGGGAGCGATTAATACATATCATCGTGCACAATGAAAACTCATGACTGTGTGTGTGTTTGTGTTTAGGGGTTAGAGAGAGAGAGAGAGAGGATATAGGAACCCTAGTTAAATCAATGAATGACCTCAAAACCAGGAGAAACTTTAAAATCCTTAAAGGCACATACAAATGCGGGAACATGGAATCTTCAAGACCTTTTAAGTTCCTTCTAAATAATAATAATAATAGCAAACACTTAAAGAGTTCTTGATAATTCACCACACATTAGTTACCGTAGTAACTTAGTTTTTCACGAAGCTCCCATGAGATAGGTACTATTATTTTCCTCCTTTTAAAGAGGTGGAATCCCAGGTACTCAGAGCTTATATAACTTATCCATGCTTCTAAACACGTGCAGCTTACCAATTGGAGACATTCGGTGCTCTATCATGAGATGGAACCAGGGAACAACAAACCAAGAAATGAAGGAAAGGAAAGAGCAGAAAGAAAGAACAGATGGGAATCCAAGGGTAAAAGAAGCTTCCAAGGGCTGAGACCCTCTCTTAATTCATAAGGAGATGGTCACCTTTGCATAATAATATCATGTGCTGTCTGTGATTTTATCTGAATTAACATACAATCATCCCTCTGTGTCAGTGAGGGATTGGTTCCAGGTACCACAGCCCACGGTGCTCAAGTTCCTTATATAAAATGGTATAGTATTTGCTTATAACCTATGCACATCTTCCCTATACTTTAAATCATCTCTAGATTACTTATAATACCTAGTACAATGTAAATGCTATGTAAGTAATTGTTATACTGTGTTATTTAAGGAATGATAACAAGGAAAAAAAGGCTTTACCTGTTTAGTACAGACCCAGCTATCTGTTTTTTTTCTGAATATTTCTAATCTGAGGCTGGTTAAATCCACAGATGCAGAGCCCATGTATACAGAGGAGCAACCCAGTTGCTAATAGACAAGGTCTAAATCTTAATAGTTGATCAGTTTCATCTACAATAGCCCATGCAGGGTAACTGTCCTCTAATGAGTTTGCCAAAAGCATAATTAGCAATCCCAACCACTCTCAATTAAACAAGCAGATTTATATTACTTTCAACTGAATTAATCTGTTTAAACTGGAATACCACTATATCAACAAACATCAGCGTCCACTCTGTGGTCCCCTTGGTTAACTGTGGCGTCTCCAACTTCCAACTCATCATGCCATTACTGCATTGTCACTAGGGATTCTGCATCTCTCTACCAGGGTCAGGCTAAGACGGAATGTCAAGTTGAATGGATCCATGTTTCCTGACAGGAATCCCTGCCTGTTTCTTTGTCTGCATCACGTTTGTAGTTTCTGCAGAGCTGAGAGGCTGCCACTCCAATGGATCACTCTTTCAGTGGTCAGTCCAAACTTGTGACACAATTGTTAACGAGCAAATTGGGAGCAGTAAAGTCACTTTTGGCTGTACTTCTGGCAGCAGGGACTCTCTGGGATGGGTTTCTGCACTTGTGACATCAGTTGGCACCATGAGCAGATATATGAAGTGGGGATTAAGATCATAAAAAATAGAGAGCTTGAGGAACAATGTCTTCCTGTTTTAATCATATGCTGGCACATGCCCCTGTGGTCTCTTTAGTTTGAGAAACAAGGCCATTTCCCTGCTTACAAATGCACGCTGGATGCTGGATATGCCTCCACGGGTTGTTAAGATGATGAATGCCAAGTTGTGTGTGTGTGTGCGCATGTGTGTGTGTGTGTGTGTGTGTATGCATTTGTGTTATGTTTGAAGGAGACTGTGCAGATTTCTGTAATTAAAAGATTCCTTAAATTGGTAAGTGTGCAATTATGTTTATAATAACTCTCCCTTCTTAATCTTAGACAGACTCCTGTATGTTTATTAGCTGAGGGTCCACTTCTGACCCTATGTTGCTTGTAAAACTTACTGAGTGCAAATATTGTGTCCTCTTTAGTCTCTCAGCTTCCTCATCTGTGAAATAATGGGCTTGAGGCAACTCATCCTCATGTTCCCTTATAGTTTTACAGGTCCAGAATTTGAGATGATCAGTAGGTACTTGTTGGTGTGTTATAAATACTGTCCACTTGCAAGACACTTGTCTTTCAGGGACTAATTTGTTTGGAAATAACACTCTCCAGGAGAGGAATGAAAGCAAATATTGTATTGCTTATTGACTACTGATCTGTGTCTCTGGCTGGGATCTAACACCAAATCAATTGGCAGTAAAGGTTGCATGAGGTGGTAAGGTAACTCTTCTGAGAAAGGTAGAATTAAAGACATGACAAGGGTTGTCACACACTTTCTCTAATCTGCATGTGTCCGTTCACCTGGTGCATGCAACACGTTTGTTGGACAGTGCGTTATTGCATCTCTTCCCCAGGCTTCCGCTGGAATGGGCTAGTAGTGTCCTTCTAGAATTCAGTCCTCTCCTTTGGTTCTCTGATCGAGTCAGATTCAAAGCTGACCCTTTGATCACTAAGGACCTTCAGCAAAACCTATAATGGTTTATAAAATGGCTCCATAATGTGCTAGCCTCTTTCCTGGTCTTCGTGATGTGATTACTTTGTCTTATTAGGGAAATGCTTCTGATTCCCATCGAGTCTGATTCCAGGGACAGAAACTAAGTGCACTGGCATTCTTCTGGAGCACGAGCCACTGCCTTCGTTAGTTTGGCTGCCCTCTCTGCTCTGGACTTCTGCTTTATACACTTCTCACAGTCCTGACACCTCTGTTCAATATGTCTTGTCATTCTTGGCTAATAAAATTGGTCTTCTGCCAAGCCAACCATTCCCTCAAATCCTGGGTGTCCCATCTCATCATGTTTTCTTTTTATCACTGAATAAAGCACAGTACTGTTTGACCAATGTTGTGTATGTGTTTCTTTGTTCTGTCCTACAGATACAAACCTTTTTCCAACATAAGACTAGGCCATTTTCTCAACTATGATTTTGTTTCTTCTCACTTTCCTACAGCTAAGATAGGGTCTAAGGATGTGATTTTTTTGAGATGTGTGGCTATTTGTTCTCTTTGAACATATTCAATCACTAAGAAAGGAATTATTCTCTATAAGCCCATCAATTTGCTTAAGAAACTCAGCTTCCACTGGGACATCCAGCTTCTCATTAGGAGTATTTCAGTCTATGTCACAGATCAAGACATTCAGCATCTCACTCTGCTTCTCTCATAACCCTGTGAGCCAGGAAATCTGTGTTGTTCAGTCCCTTTTGCCACATTGCCCATTGTATTTTTTAAAAATTAAATTTACATGTCTATGATGTATAATTTTTTCTGTTGTTTTTGGCTAATTTGTGCAGATTTTTTGTTCTTTTCCTGTTTTGCTCATCTCCCCTCTCTCCTGTTCTACCCACTGTTGTTCCCACCACATTATCCCCCTTTACCCAACTTCTGTGTGTCTCTTTTTAGCCAGGAAATCTATATCCTTCACTATTTCCCCATGTTTATATCATCATATACAAGCATGCATATACATGTATACGTTTGCAGAAATAGATGTTGTGTTAGCCAGGGCCCCAGCAGGAAAGAGAAGGCAACTTCCAATTAAGATTATTCAAAGAGAACCTAATAATGGGATTGTTTTTAAAAGTTCAGAGAGAGTATCGAGAAAGAGAAGGAGTGGAGCTATACCCCAGGGCTGTTACCATCCCTAAGGCTAAAGCAAAAAGTGTGTGTGTGGGGCGGGGAGTGGCTACCAGAACCTGAAGGAAAGTCACATAGAAGTGGCTGTCTTGGGGGAAGCTGTCATGCTCAGAGGCTCAGCCAGCCCTGACCTCACTCTGCAGCCTCTCACGTCACCTGCTGGGGACCCGATTGGCTGAGCCTGGCTGGAAGTCAGAGGCTTGAGAGAGCTCCGTGCGGGTCAGTGCCCAGGGCACAGAGCAGCATGAAGAGAGCGGACAGTAGATCACAGGGGAGGAATGAGGACACCGGCTTAGAATTTTTGTTGTTGTTATTTTCTAAAATTGGATTATATTATTCATACTTTGCTACATCTGCTTTTCTCTTCAATACTTGGTGGATAGCCTTCCAAAGTGACAGGCATGACTTAATTTATTCTTTTTAATGGCCGTGTGAGAGTCCATGATGTGGGAAGTTTCAAAACGTATTCAATTTTTCTTTTTATTGCTGTTAAACAATATTGGAGTGTGTGTGTGTATGTGTGTGTGTGTGTGTGCATATATGTGTATGTATGTATACTGGTGCTTTTAAGAATACACTTTTTATTCTAATAGGGTTTGCCAAATTGCTTCCCACAAGGCTCTAACTTTTCCCATTCACAAAGTATCTGAGTATTCTTTTCCCCTCTTCTACTTCAGAAGTAGGTGTTATAGTCTTTTTAATTTTTGCTAATCTGAAAGTAAAGTGCTGTCTTGTTGTTACTGTAATTCGTATGTTCCTAATAGTCACTGAATTTGAATGTATTTTCCTATGGCTGTTGGCTATTTGGGGAGCCGTCTGGATTCTCTAACCCACGGGCTGCTGGCTGGTAGGATTCTCGGATATTTGCATCCAGCCAAAGCCGGCTATCTACACTTCCCTTCATGAAAATAGTGGGCATATTTTCCCAGGGGTGATGTTCTCTGTTTGTCTATGCATGTGTGTGTTCTGCCTATCAGTGAAGGCCTTCTCTCCAGTGCCCACGAGCAAAGCCAAGGACTTTATCCTCCTTGGCATGAGGACTGCTGTTCTGGCTGGATTCCAACCTAAAACTATTTGCCCTTCTGATCAGCATCATTACAAATGCTTCCGGAAGCAGGAGCTCCAAAGCACTACTTGCTTACAGCCACTTCTCTTACTAGTGTCTTGCAAGCTGTGATAGGACTTTAATAACATTTAAGGTATCATTCATTTGAGATGGATCCTAAAGAAAAGAAGAAAACCAATATTATGTGCCTGCCTATTAACAATGTGCCCACTACTTTGCTTCTGTCACCTCCCTTATCTTATGTAAAACCTTGAGACGTCAAGGCATAGCAAACACTACTGTGCACACAGATCAGCCGAGGAACTGGTTACAATACAGATTCCAATTCCGTAGGCCAAACTGGGGAGTCTGATAGTCTACATTTCTTGCAAGCTCCCGGGTGCTAATGCTGCTAATCCAATGACTGCCACTTAAAGTAGAGAGAAGGTAGATAACAGAGGCATCAGTAGATTGAGCAGCAAACAAACAAAGTAAGGTGCTGTACAGTAATAAGTAGAATGCAATCGTTAATCACAGTCTGCCTGAGTGCAAAGCTTCTGCAATCAAGCTGGCCTGCGTGCTTGTTTTCTGTTCCCAGAATCAGAAACCTTGTATTGATGGCATCACAGTATTTCCCCCAACAGATTCTAAGCTTCTCAGGACAGAGACTGTGTGTTGTTCTTCTTCATGTGCTTCGTCTTGCACAGTACCTGGCACACACGTATTTGCTAATGTCAAATGGCAGAGTTATACAGTTCAGCAAAAATGTACGGAACATGGAACAGACCTGCAATCTTCACACTTAACTGCACACATCAGTGGCAGCAGGAAAGAAGCTTCTAGCACCTGGTCCAAGAGTAAAGAATCCCTGCACTGTAGCTCTCCCACTATAGAGCACCAGTTTGCTATGCATACCTCTCCTAACTATAATATAACCCAGCTCAGTAAATCACTGAGGAACCAAGCCCCTGAGATAATTTATAACGAGCCACCTGAAACAGAAGCAAAGCTTGTTCTCCTTGGGGCAAAGAAGACAAGACAGTTGTGAAGTGTTACCTGGAAGAGTATCGACTAGGCACCTCTCTGTGCCTCTGAGCACCTCTGAGTACAGACATAAGTGAAGTAGACAGGGCCTTGGCTTCATGCAGCTCACAGAGAAGACTCCAAAGCAAAGGCCAACAGGTATATGAAAAAATGCTCAATATCACTAATCACCAGAGAAATGCAAATAAAAACTGCACTGAGATATCTCTCCCCAGTTAGAATGACTAGTATAAAACAGACCAAAAAATGATAAATGCTGACAAGGATGCAGAGAAAAGGGAATTCTTATACACCATTGGTGAGAATGTAAATTGGTGCAGTCATTATGGAAAACAGTATGGAGGTTTCTCAAAAAATTAAAAATAGAACCACCATACTATCTAACAATCCCACGACTGGGCATTTATCCAAAGAAAGAGAAATCAGTATATCAAAGGGATCCCTGCACCCCTATGTTTATTGCACCTCTATTCACAATAGCCAAGATACAGAATCAACCTGCATGTCCATCAACAGCCGAATAAAGAAAATGAAATATATATAAACAATGGAGTACTATTCAGCCTGCCATTTGCAGCAACACAGAGGAGCTGGAGCTCATTACGTTAAGTGAAACAAGCCAGGCACAGAAAGGCAAATGTCACATATCCTCACTCATATGTGGGAGGCAAGAAAGTGGACCCCATGGAAGTAGAGAGTAGCACGGTGGTTACCAGAGCTGGGAAGGATGGGGAGAGAATGAAGAGAGGTTGGTTAATGGGTACAAACACACAGTCCTAGTGTTCGATAGCACAGTAGGGTGATTAGAGTTAACAATAATGTACTGTATATTTGAGAATAGCTAGAAGAGAAGATTTGAAATGTTCTCAACACAAAGAAATGTTTAAGGTGATGGATATCCTAAATACCCTGATTTGATTATTACATTTTGGACGTGTTTATCCAAATATCACATGTACTCCATAAATATGTACAATTATTGGGTATCAATTTTAAAAGGATAATAAAATAAAAGCAACCATTTATTAAAGAATCCAAGTCCTGTGTAAGGACCTGGTACCTTATATACATTGTGGTATTGTGTTTCTTCTTCTTCGCAGCTCTGTTATGGCAGACGCCATTCTCACATTGAAGATGCCAGTGAGGCTCAGAGATGCTAACTACCTTGTGCAGGCCACAGCGCAAGTAAAGGTCACAATCAGGATTTACACCAAGGTCCATCTGACTTGTCCTTGTTTTCATTCAACAAGAATTAATTCAGTGCCTGCTCTGGGCTTGGTAGAGTCTGGGCTATGCATTCAAAGCATGTTTCTTCTGCTATGTTTGGCCACCTCTTCCCTTTACTCCCTTACTTTTGAGTAACGTTAAATGTCTTAGAGTGGTTCTATTTACATACTCAAATGGGGAGAAGAAAGACTAACTGGACATCTCATAGCCCCCAACCACTTTTTCGCTGAGGAAAAACACACATTGTGGAGTTGGTTTATAAACATGGTTGCCTCAATTGAACCTACTTACGTGAATAAAACCAGGGTTGCCAAGTCCTTTGCAGAGGAGTAGATAGGCGCTACACCTGCTGTGTGTGTGTTTGAAAACTTTCCAGGAGCTTTTGAGAACAGTATTTGGTGATAATAGAATACTTACTGAATACGTGAAGGAACTTCTTTGTTTTTTGACATTAGTAAAAGACTAAAAGCATGAATCTTCTTGTGCTGTGTGCAAGCATTTTCCCCTTGGATTGTTATCAAGCCGCCTGCTCCAGGATCTCTTGTCAGGGTAGGTTACAAGGAGTAGTAAACTATTAACTTCCAGTGACAAGAAGCTTAAGTTAAAATGCAAACTCTGCAAGGTGCAAAATTTGCGAGTTGAATTCCATGAGAACAACCCTTTTGTCTGGCTGAGGGCTGATGGAAGGATTGGTAAGGAATGGAGCCTGAAGGCTCACTCAGCCTTCTGGAAACTTTGCAACCTTCCTCTGCTTTGTGAATCTCAGGCCCAGCCACAGAAGGAGGGACGCACCTCCCCCAAGTTCTTCCCTTATCTTCCCCCAACACGGCTGGGTAACCATGGCAACCGGGAGGACCTATGGGAAGAACAAAGCCAGCTCTGTCACCATGTTCCACTCAGTGGCCAAAAGCTTTAAAATCAAACAATATAGTTGGAGACATCATGTCAATACAAGTTGCACCAACTGTCTCTGGCTGAAGGCAGCTCAGGGAAGGAGCAGGTAGTGCTTGTGACTCAGGCAGAGGCTGCAGATCTGCCCAGGAATCACCCGGCTGAGAAAACGACCTGATTTTAAAGTCCCTGTTAAATTCTTTTCACTTAATCTTTATTTAAGGAAACAGTGTTAATTAGCTGTGACTATCTCGTGTAATTATCTTAAAATAGGATGGGTATTAAACGCTGATAAAAGCAATCTCAAAAGGCAATAGTGGGTTTTGTTAGTTTCAAGTATATTATTTAAACTAAACATAGGTGAATATGGTGAAATAAGAAATATTTTTAACCGACTGACACACTTGTTCATGCTCTGCTTTGAAATTGGGAGGTTTATAGGAACTTTCTATGTGTTCTAAGTGCCTGAAAGTTGCTTCTCCTCTGTTTCCAGCTTCACCTTTTAAAATTTGAAACATTTTATTAATTCTATCCACCAGTCAATTAACCAGTAAAATATTTATTGAGTACCTATAATGCTCAAGTTTTGGACAATACACAAAAGATAGAAAATATGATCATGTCTCCTCTTGAGGAGATTATAATCTACTTGGGGTAGGGATGAGAAGTGTACAAATCTTAATCAGAGGTATTTAGGAAGCTATGAAATTGACTCTAACTTTGGCTCTGTCTAGGGAATAATTTTTATCCTTGACTCCCACCAAGACTTGAACACGTACTTATCAATTGCAGATAACTACAGATACTAAAACTTCCCATATCTCTGGGAATGTTTAGTTTTAAATATGACTAGACTTTTTATTTGGAAATGATGGCAGAATGAGGTTGCAAAAAGATCCCACAGGTTGTAGTAATGGGCTACCCCTAATAAGGTTAATTTTAACTAGATTAAATAGGAGGGTCTACATTCCAGGGAACCAATGAGATTCCAAGCTCTGTGATATCAGAGATGGAGCATGTCTAGCGACTTCATCTAGATTCAGTATCACCAGGGCTCAGCACAGCGTTTTTGACATAATTGACACTAATAAATATTTGTTGCATGAATGAACCTGCCCAAGTTACAGAGCTAGTGAGTGAGAAGTGCTAAGAAGATTTCACAGTGGTTAATCCTGGAGGCACAGCAAAGAAGCATTTCACATGGCCAGAAATGCCCAGGAAAAGAGATGCAGAGGAGAGAGACGTGGTAAAAAAGAGAAGCTTTTAATTCACTCCATGGTGTTTTCCCATTAAGGGGTTATGGCCTATTTTGGATTGAAACCTATTACTGGGTAATGAAATTAGTTGGTTCAGAACTGGCATTATTTTTTAAATGGAAAGGAAGGGAAAGGAATATGAATGAAACCAAGAATGGATAAGTCTTTTTTCTCTAAACTTTCATTTCTCATCATGTGAGTAAATGTATGTACGTATTATATGCATGTAATGCGTTGCCATGTTAATGATAACCAAAAAATTTTGAACAGTATTTCTCTAGAAGGAAACTTGTTGATTGGTCATAAGAGAGAAAAAAACCTTCTATCTGAGAAATGGGAGTTCCTTTAAATTATCAGTCCAGAAGGGCATTTAAAATGTACCAGCAGTCACGAGTTGCTCCCCCTTGAGCTAACTAATTACTTCTTGAAGCCACTTGCTATGGAGGCTGGAGACTACCTGACGCCAAGTAACCAGAGATGCCATATGTCCTATAGTTCAACAATGTATAGCTGATCACTGGCCAATGTTACTTCTGTAAACCAATGAGAATTCCTGAAGAACAACTTTTGTAATCATCCCTTCCCCAGATTTGCACATTTTTTTCTTTAAAAACTTGAGCCTCTCTTTTGTTCCCCAGAGCACTCCCCAGGACAGCTTGGAAGTGTGTCCCCACTGTGGTCCTCAACACTTACACTTAAATAAATTCTCTTTAAACTAGATTCTGACCCTTGTGATTATTTTAGGTTGACAGTCATGAAGGCTGGAACAGTTTAAGCAAAGGAGAGAAGGGTGGAATGGCCCAACCAGGTGGAGAGCTGCAAGTAATTTGGTCTGGCTACAGGATCAGATGCCTGAGGGACAGAAATGGGAGTTAAGGCTGGAGGGGCAGGTAGGAGACAACTACAAAGGGCATTTTGCCCAGCAAAGAAATTTGTACCTTATGCTAAAGGAATTTTAAACAGAATTTTAAACAGAGAAGCTAATAAAGAGTGACCAGCAGGGTGGGAAGATAGGGAAGAAACATTGCAGAAGTCAAAGAAAAGTTGACTTTCAAACAGAGTTGAGGCTGTGGTCAACAGTGTCAAATGCCCTACTGGGGTCAAACACAGTAATAATAAATATAAAGGTCATATTTGACAGTAAAGAGGTCAGTCATCTTGGTTCCTTGTTGATTTTTTGTTGTTGTTTGGTTGTTTTTTTGTTTTTGCAGCCTTTTGGCACTAAGATCCTACAGTAAGAAACACATTACACTTGGCAACCCAGCATGTATGTAATATATAAATCCAACAAAATTTTCACAAAATAATATATATATTGTTACCATGTACAATGTACTCTGTCATTTTTTTTCTTTTCTATTATGTTTATGTATTGTTTTCATTCTTGAGATCCACTAAATTGATTTCACACCCAAGTACTGGCCAGTGATCGACAATTTGGAAACTACTGCATTAGATCACAATGCAAGTATGTGGAAATGAATTACATGGCAACCAGTGCAAGTTCTCCTGCAGCCAAGGGTAGCAATTTTTTTCTGTTGTGTGTATCTGTTTTTATACATCCTGTGTGCTTTGCAAAGCCAAGCTTGTAACACCTGTATGTGTATGTAAATATGTAAAAGTAAGAATTCTATTCAATCTCTTCTTCAATTAAGTATCCCAGGCCTTTTCTAGAAATGTGTTTTTAAAACCATTCATATTGGTAGTTGTAAAATTGCTTTATGAACCTATCTGTCTTTGAAAACACAGAAGCACTTTATAGTCACAAATATTTTGTGGGATTGTGAAGGTGGAGGTAGGGAAAGGTCTGAACTGTCTGACTTCAGTTTAAATAATGAAAAACAAAAACAATCCTTACTTTTCAAAGAAGGTCATGAGGGATTTTCCTCCTTCCTAGACAGGAATAGAGTTCAGAGAATATTCCCAAATTGGCTCACCTAGGGTAAGAATCAGAGCATGTTTAATAAATTTTTGTGATGCATATGCATGTTTTCTATCTTAAGGGTTGAAACGTTTAAAATGAGAGCTACATTTTTAAATAATTACTTTCCTCCCTATTAAGAACTTTGCAAACAAAGACAATTAGATTTTTTTAACATACCCAGAGAATATTAAACATATTCTAAGTGTTCCATGTGGGGAAAAATATTTTAAGCAAATATCTATATTTTATTAAGTTTACATAAGTTAAAATTTTGGCAAAGATTTATTTTAAGGTCAACGAATTTTCTTAGGTTTTTAATCCTTGCCAAAGACGTTTGTCATCATTTGACTGTAGAGCTTGCTAGGTATAAACCTAGTACTAATAGCTTTGTACTATTTTCGTTAATGCTTCATTAATTATAAAATATGTTTCTTTTGTCTTAAGTCATCCTGGAAATCCTAGAGTTTTCAGAAAAGTAAGTTTTCGGTTTTGTGTGCAGGAAAGTTGTTTCCTAATGTTCCTGAGAATTGAGTGATGTCCTAAAATCATATCTTGAAATAAATGAGATGAAATGTAAGAGACTAAACGTTTAATTTCTTTATAAACTTCTCATGGACAGGACAGAGCAGGCTTGGACTCAATAGATAACAGACTTCTCTTAACTCACTTCTGTGAGACAGAAGGATTAACTCACACTTGTCATTGCTACTGAACAACATGCTGTTGGAACACATCCATCTCGGAGACTATTCCCCATTGAAGCCGTGCACTTATATTGCTATGTGTTAGCTGTGTGCTCACCAGCATCTGACAGGTGTGTCTCTGAACCTACTAAAGCTGGTTGCACTTGGTATTACTGTGAGAGGAGAATTCCTTTTCCTCACTCCTTGATTCCATAATGAATGGAATGGGATAAATTATGAATGATAAAGTTGTGAAGAATAACTGTGATGGTTGGCTCAGCTTCGTTTTTCTTTCTTGCATAAAGAAGCCAAGTTCTGCTTCCATAGGAACTTTGCCCCTGTTGGGGAAGGCCAGCCCAAGTCCAGTGTTTCTGAGGACTGTGTGCTTAAGTCTTGGCCTGATTCCTAGCTGCACTATCAACTTGGCTAAAAAAGTAAAGTCAACTCTTTCAACTTGACTTCTATAATTATGAAAGTGATATTCTGACCTCGATATGTGCTTTTTTTTTTTATTTTCTAATCATTCCAAACCTGGGTAGGAAAGAAGAGAGCTATTTATTGAGCCCCCTTTTGTAGACCTCTAAAAGTATTAATTGCATAATTTAATTCAAAATTACTTCAGTTGATGAGATATGATTAGAGTTGATTCAACTAAGTTGAATACTTTTGAAAAACTTGACAAAGGCAAATAATTTAATAAATGTTATTGTGAGCATGACAACTGGAAATGTTCATCAAAAATTACAAAAATCTAGAATTCTGCACTCATATTACTTCTCCAGTGTCCTAAAACCCTCCCTTCATTGGAAACAAACTGAAACTCTTATATGATGCTTTTAACAGTATGCTTTTTATAAGACAAACACAAAATTCCAATTAGCTTACCCAAACAGAAAGAAAAAGGCCTCAGCCAGTCGTCAAAAAAATGGCAAAATTTGCATATGTATATGTTTTAAGTCAAACAAAACTTTAAAGCATTTATATGTCCTTTAAAAGTAATTTTCCTCTTTAACTGACCTTTTTAAATTTTTCTTTTTACCAGATGACTTCAATAGTTCTAATTTAAAAACTTTTTGAAATTTGGGGGGGGCCAGAAACCTTTGAGAATCCAGGAAAAGCTGTGGGTCCCCACTTCCCCTAAAGTGCACAGAGACACAACCCAAAGCTCCCAGGACCCATGAAGCCCATCTTCAATTGAGTTCATGAAAACCTCCCATTTCTAGTTGTTGCCTGAAGACCAGATTAATATGTGCCAACATTGCAGGTTAGCCATCAGTTAAAATAAATGGGATCTGAGGCCATAGAAGTAAAAAATTGTCATCCACTTTATTCTGATCTTATCCGATTATCTATCTAGAAGATGGTTTGAAGTTCAGGCACCATATTGTAAGGGGTATGTTCAAAAACTAGAACCTGTTTAGAAGAAATTGCTAGGATAATGCAGGATGTAGAAACTAGGTCACAGGACCGATGGCTGGGGAGGTTTAATCTGAGGAAGAATGCCTTAGCAATGAAAGATGAATACCCTTGATGAGGGAGGCTGGCATGAAGGTGCGGGCTGTTCCGTGTTGTTCTGTGTAGTAGGGAGACCGTGGAACAATAGGAAGAAGCTACTCCCAGGCAGGTGTGGGCTCTGTGGGAGAATCCCTTCAGCTGGAGAGACATGAATAACAACTGATTAACAAGCAATTATAAAGAGCCTACTATCATTTTAAGATTTTAGATTACCTATCTCTTCCATGAGGTATGGATATACTTTAATCTCTAAATTTCTGAACAACTGAGTGTACTATAGTATAAAGATCACTTTTCCACTGGCTTGGATAAGTTACATATTATTCTACATTTTCTAAAAGAAAAAGTGACATAAGAATTTCAGTGAGGGATTTCTATAGTATTATAATACATCAATTTTCTTCGTATTGTGTTCTTGATTTGCCTATTCAAAAGGATTTCTTGATTTTTGCCTCTTTCCTGGGCAATCCTTAAGCATAATGATAAAATATGCTTAATTTTTCTTTGGAAACCTATCCATTTTTGACCTATGTACTAACCTGTCATTTCCTACTTCTCACAGAAATATTCCTGTAGGGAAAAGGGAGGGTTTATTGTTTTCAATATTTTAATTTTCTAGTGAAAATTGGATAATATTACAAATAGTGTTTCCCCCACTTTCCTCCTGCTTCTTTTCCCCTATCTTTGATTCTTTGCCCTTGTCTCTTTGCCTTTACCTTGTGCTCAAATTCTTTCACGGTAACTATGCTATCAGAAATGGCTATGTGATTTGCAAAACTTGGTGTAAAATGAAAATAGAGGGCCCCTTGTTCAAAAACCATTAGGAATTTCAAGACAGTGACAACAAAGCATTAAACCAAGTACAAGGCTTTTCCGTGTGCACAGGTTGCACGCCCATGAAGCCAGCCCACCTATTAATATAATTGTCATTTGCTGAGTGCCTCCTATATGCCAGGAGCTGAGCAAACTATTTAACATGCATGATCCATTTAATCCTCCCTGCAATATTATTATTCCAATTTTGTGAGTAAGAACATTAAGACTTACTGGGGAGAGATACTTTTCTAAGGTCACACACATAATATTTAGAGTTGTAGGATCAGAACCCATACCTTACGTCAACACCCTTCCTTATAGGGAATTAGGGAAAGGAGAAAAGACAGAGACAATGTGACCAGCTAAGACCATCATTCCCCTCAAATTTTGAGCAAGTAACTTCTCTATGTGCATCATATAAGCCAATGTGAAGTTCTGTGGAGTCAAAGGAAAATAAAAAGACTAACCCCTTCCTTTTAGCCACGTGCAATGAAGTAGGAAGTGGATGTAGCAGGAGGATGATGTCTCAGTCACTCAGAAAATGAATTTGGTCTGGTAAGAATTCTGCCATTCAGGGAAGATCAACTGTCCTTCCCATTAATACATCCAGCCCCCAGACCTGCTCTCCCCAGCTGGGCAATGGCAGACTGTCTTCATGCCAGTCCTCCTGCCCTGCTTCCTCCCCTGGTGAAATTGAGCTAGTTGTGTCAGTCAGTGTCCCGAAAGATGCTTAACCTGCCCCCTTCCTTCCCTAAGATGAAAAGCAACTCATTGGGCAGATGGGTGGTAAGGATCTGGCAGGCATTGGTCCACATTTGGGGGCTATGTGGAATTAATTTATCAAACTGTAAGCAGTGGAGATTCACTCTCTCTGTGTTCCATTCCTGCCCTGGACCAGTAGTAACTGGGGATCTTGGATATTTATTTCTGCTCTTCAGGTTAAAAGTCTCCTTTGAGTGGACTTTTTCTTGAGGTCCACAGCTGAAGAATAGGATGTTGGGAAGACTTGCGGCTGCATGTATGAAACAATATTTTCCAATTAGTGTTAATAATAAAGCAATTTTATCTCTGTCTGTTGGCCTTTATAACTTACTTATGAATTGCTTTCGGATTTGAGAGGAAGAAAGGATATTATTTTTTTCCTTCCCAAACCTCAACAATGATTCCCTCTCCCCTGTACACATACACACTCATTCACATGTTCTCCTTTCCCCAAACCCCCATAACATCACTTGGCTCAGACCTGTTGCTCAGTACTGTTGGGTATATTTCTTCTACTGAAATGTGTCTGTACTGTTACATAGAGCACTAAAGAGACTTAAGTCCTGGACTAAACTCTTATTAATTGGTGGTCTGGCTTTGCACAAGGCACCTCCCCTCATTGGGCCTCAGTTTTTTCATCTGTAAAAAGAAGCATTGGCTTTTGTGATCTTGAGAGTCCCTTCCACCTCTGACATTGTCTGAACTATTCCTTTGGGGTCAGGGTCTTATGATCTTTCAAGGTGGCAACCCAATGGATTGCCTGACAAATTAAACTCAATCTACATAATTATGCAAAAGAAATGGAGGAGAAGGCTTCAGGTAACACGTAGTGAAGATCATTGGGTCATGGTGTCTCAGCCTATGTTATCTATTCAGGACCCACTTGATGGATACAGATTTGGGACAATAGATGAGGATGTCTCTCTGATGGTTCAGGAGGGAAATATTTTGAGAAAGACTGTATTTCACTGAGCCTCCAATATCACACAATATAAGCGACCTCTTGGGTTTTTAGATCCAGGTTACTATCTTCTTTGAACAGATTAATTAATTACTTTAATCACCTACTTTGTAAATATACATTATTTGGGCATTCCTAGGTGGCAGGCATGCTCCTGATTGAACAGTGAAGAGCATCTCTTCCCAGAAGGAATTCATATTCTAGAAAAAGAAGAATAGCATTCCAAATAGGAGAAAGAGCAGGACAGAGACTCTCAGAGAAAAGCCCGGCAGCTATTTAATGAATAAGTATAGTGTAATGATTAATTTTATGTCTCAACCTGGCTGGTCTACAGGATGCCCAGATATGTGGTCAGACATTATTCTGGGTGTTTCTGTGAGGATTTTTTTGGACAAGATTATTATTTAAATTGGTGGACTTCGAGTACAGCAGATTATCCTCCCTAAAGTGTGTGTGTCTCATCCAGTCAGCTGAAGGCCTGAAGAGAAGTGAAGGACGAGTCTCCACTGAGCCAGAGAGAATTCTTCAACAGGCAGCTTTTGGGCTTCACCTGCAACATAAGAATTTCCTGGTCCCACAGCAGACTGGCCTTTGGGCTCAAACTGTAACATCAGCTCTTCCCTGGGCCCTCAGCCTGCTGGCCCACCTTGCAGATTTTAGACTTACAAGCTTCCATAATTGCATGATCCATTTCCTTCTAAAAAATCTCTTTGTGTATATACACCAACATCCTATTGGTTCTGCTTCTCTGAAGGACTTGGACTAATAAGGAGAGGAACAACGAAAATGGGGTGGAGAGGTAGGCAGGGGCTGTGCTGGTTGGGGCTTTTTGGACATGGCAGGTATTTAGTAATTTGTGCTTTGAAAGCATTGAAAGTTTTCAGCAGGGGAATATTAGCATCTAACTTCCATTTGGCTCACAGGTGTGGAGAGTGAACAGAGAGAGGCAGATACGCAGGCAAGGAGACCACAGAGATGGTGCAGCAAGCGTCCAGGCGAGAGATGGTGGCACATTCAACAGCTGTTGTAGAAAATGCATTGGCAGAAGTCCTCAGATTCAGAAAACATCCTGGAGTGAGCGTTGACAGAACTTACTCTTGGATTTTATATTTATTTTCAAATTTGAAAAACAGAGATTATTTTCTTCTCCCCTAAGAAGAGCAGATAATTAGGTCACGACTCTGGCCCGGAAGTATCTATAGCTATTGTGTGTAGACTGAAGAAAACAAAAGTAAAATTTGTGGTTATTAATCCCAAAGTAGATCTAAGGGTAATCAAAATGTCTGTGATTTTTCCGAGGGCCTTGGATGACACCTGTGTCTCAGTTTCCTTATCTGTAGAATGAAGCTAATAACAGGACCTACCACACAGGTTGTCATAACACACATATAGGGCTTAGAACAGTGTCAGACATGCAGTGAGCACCATGTATGTCTTAATTGTTGCTACAATTGCTATTATTATCATTATCATCATTATTATAATTGGTAAAAACCCAAAGCTGGTCAGACTTAGAATCAAAACCCAAATACTGTACTAAAATGAGCAAGAGTCATGCTCTGGATCAATCATGAACACAGATTAGAACAGGCAGAGGCTCATGGAAACAGTGCACAAATACGAGTACCGAGACCATAGTCCCAGAAATAAACAGCTCAGCAGCCAGAGCATCCCCCACACCAAAAACCATAGGCAAGGAAGCTGCCAAGGGATCAGAAAAATCCCATAGTCCCTAGACACCCACTCTGATTTAAAATATAAAATTCCCAAAATAAATAAATAAAAAACATAAAATTACTTAGAATAGTGATAGCAGAGTTAAGTACTTATAATGGACAATGCACATACTAGCCTATTTATATACAATATCTCATCTGATCTAATTCAAGTCAAGTAATGATCCAACAAGAAATATTATCCCTATATTAGATAGAGATGAGGAAACAAAGCTCAGAGAAGTGAAGTAACTTGTCCAAGATCCCATTCTAGGAAGTAAAAGAACCACATTTTTGTCCATTTCAAAACCCATGCTTGGTGAGCTGAGTTGGAAAAAAATAGGAATTATGTACAGGGAGAACCATAAATGTCTTTACCAGGAAGGAAAAACCATTTTCTGTGTTCCTTCAAATGTGTAATGTGTGGGAATTGAGAACATGAAACACAGCACCCGCCACTGCATGTGCTGGTGGGAGCAGGTGCCCTAAGCTTGGGGGGAGGCTTCTGACATTGACCCCGCTCCTCCCCAGCCTGGCTCACTGCCCTTCCTCTCCCTCCTTCCCAAACAACCACCACAGAGGAAAACAAACCATCAAATCACCCCTCACACACATACTCCTACACATACTTTTAGCCCAACCAGCAGGGTGGAGCAGTTGGAAGGGAGGAATGTCCTAAGGCTTAGTCTTCCATCCGTCACCTGACTCAGTGCTTCACTGCTGCTCCCCAGATACTTCCCCCAACAAAGAGCTCTGCCCAACATACCAGAGATGGGGCATAACTACGGCCCTGAAGGAGCTGAGGAGACATTGTGTCTAAAGAATGTTTGGTTGAATCTGGAGCTAGAGGGCAAGATCAGTATCTTTCACTCCCTTCTGAAGTTCTGAAAAAAGACTAGAACACGGTGATTTTATGAAGATACCAAAAGCTTTGATTTGTTGCCTGACTTCTTTGGGTATGCGGCTAGAAACATGTCCGTCAGACGTGGTGAGCATGCACCGTCACCAGCAGGTGCATTGGACACTCCCACAGGCGTCTGAAGTAGAGGCAGGGGCATCAGTTTAGTCTGTACTTGCCCAGATATGATATTTGGGAAATATCATACATCCTCTCATATTCCCCACACCCTTTCTCAGCTGTCACCTGGACTAGAAACCAACTGAAGATACCCCGCCCCGCTTCCTCATCACTCTCAAGGCCCTGCTGCTAGCGTGATCCACAGACCAGCGTCATGGTTAGACCATTAAGGACCAAACTGGGGTCTTCTAGGGTGGGCATAACTCCTAGCAATTGGGTGGAGAGAAGATGTGGAAATTCTTTGTCGACTGTAGCCTGTAAGGGACAGAAAGAAACCCCAACACCTACCCATCCACTCAAGAATGTGGTGGTCTAAAATTATTGGTTTGTTAATTACAAATAATTTGACCCAGTAACTATCAATGAAAAGAAATGTAAGTGAACAAAATAAAAGACCTACACATACCAGTCCTCTAGGGGTGATTTGAACCGTTGGTACCAGGGATGCAGTGTACCCAACAGAACTGAAAATCATCACTTTTCTCTTCCCTGGAAACCAGCACTACGGTTTCATACGAGAGCATCAACACCTTCAACTCTCCATTCTCACATGGTTTCTGAAACATCTATCCTTATTGTATAAGAAAAGGAGGCCCAGAAAATAGGAAACAGAGCAGGTTTTTGTAGTTTGTTTTGTGGTGGGGTGGACAGAGTGAGGAAGGAAAAGGGGTTTCTAGACATGGAAGATGAAGGGGAGGGTGGAAGGACAGCAATGTCTTCCTCCCCAGATGTAGGCAGAATGATATTAACACACGCCAGCATTGTGCAGTTGATAGAACATTTGTACATAATTTATCTCTTCCGACTTGTAGAGAAACCTCATGGCAGATGTTTTTATTGATTGCACCATGTTACAGAGAAAGAAAGTAAGACTCTGAAAAGTGAATCGACTTGCCTAAAGTGAGAAAATTAGTCAGTGGTGAAACCCATCCTCATAACCAGGTAGATAGGCAGTGAGAGTGTTTTCTACTGGACAAGAAAAAAAGGAAGGGAGGGAAGGTGGAAAGAAAAGAAAAACAGAAGATAGGATGATGACTAAAGGAAGGAAGGGAGGGAAGGATGATAAAAGGAAGGATAGAAGGAAAACTGCTAATTTTTTATTGCGATATTCTAACATTTTGACTAGATATTGATCCCCTTGCTTTATCTTTTGCACTGTGGTCCTACTTATTGTTATTGTTTACTTGGCATAAAAAATATCCCTTAGTCTCTAATTACTAGTTACATATAAAAGGGAATTGAAATTTCAAGTAAGTGTGAACATTTTAACTAAAATTATGACACACACAGAATCAAAGAATATTTCCCAAAAATCTCATTTCTGCTACAGCTTGTAATTTCAGTCAATGTGAGGCTGCTTATACTAAAACTTTGTATTTTATCTTAACTGGTGTCAAGGTTAATGTCCTCACAGTTGTAATTCAGGATTTGCCCTGAAGAGGGGATCCAGGAAGAAGTGTTTGGATGCACATTTGTCATTGCAACTGTCGTTACAGCTTCCGTTGATTGGGAGAGTCAAAATCCTAAAACCATAGAATGTTTAAAAACTTGGAGGAGACCTAAGAAGTGACATGTTTCAACCGTCACATTTCATGACGAGGAAATAGCGGCCCATAGAGGGGGCCAGTGGTTTGTCTAAGGTTCCACAGCTGCTTAGTTAGAACTTGAGCCTAGATGTTCAGTTTACATAATAAGAAAAATAACACTTTAAACAAGCTAAAGACGTCCCCTTATTGTTGGAACATTAGCATAATCACTCTGGTCTCTTAGTATCAAACCAATTGGATGTTTTTCTTTTTACCTGCATGGTCAAAATAAATCATTTTCACATCACTGTGCTTTATTTTTCCCCTGGAGAGATAATAACAATAGAGCTCCGTTGGCTTCTACATCTTTTGCTGTTTCTCAAATATTTTAATTCCATAAAGGATAAGGCAAGACTTTTGCCTGAGATACCTCAACATTCTATTCTTCCAGCTTTTTCAGAGTCTGATGACAATTTTGTGTCCTCAGCACCCGGCACAAAGCCTTCGCATTGTATTAGCTGATGAAATAATTTATTTAATCTTATCAGTCCTGTAAGTGGTAGAATTCCCATTCTACTGAAGATAAAACTGAGGCTCCTCAAGGTTAAGTCAGTAGCCCAAAGCAACACAGCTAGAACTTGACTTGTACAGAAACCTCATGGCAGATGTTTTTATTGACTGAAACCCAACCTGTCTCACTTGAGACGCGGTGGCTTTCCTCTGTTGTAAGTACAAAAATGGCATCTTGATGAAGTGAATGAATAAGGGATCAACTGAATTAAAAAAATACCCATCTTTACCTTAAGGTCTGGGAGTTGCACCAACCATTTTAGAAAGCCAGTCAAAGAAAAAAAATCTATAGCAGTTTGATATCTCAATTGTTTGCTAGAATCACCTGGAAGGAGACAAAACTGCCAGAGGGGATCACCATGAGAGGTATTGACAGAGACTGATAAGAGGAGGACGCTTTCCTAACTCCCGGCCACATCAAAGCGCATCGGAAAGAATGCAGGGCCTCCATCTCCCGCTCAGGGCCATCAGCGCAAGTGGCCAGCTGCCAAGTTGCTATAAATCTGTTCTTTAATTTAACCTTCTCTCTGGCCTCACCATTAGGATTGCTGCACAAGCAAAGAAACCAAGTGGAGCCCCTCTGTGATTATCACCGGAAGAAATTGGGAGGCTGAAATAGAAAAGGCAATAGCAGCGGTGGGGGCGGGGGAAGGCTTATTTCAGGATTCCGTGAGGGTCTTTATAAATAATTGAGAGTAAGAAACAGGTTACACTGAAAATAAATGTAGCATACGAAATTATCAGTGTTACCCTACAAGGGAAATGTTTAAATACAGCCGGAATCTTTGGAACGTAACCAGAGGACTCCTGTTGTCTCCGAAGCTATTCACAATAAATAGCTCCTGAGACTCCAAAGTGCCAATTCAACAGTTTGTCTCTGCCTCAACCTTAATTTGGCAGACAGCTCTGTTGTAAATCTGAGTCCTGGGATGGAGAAAATTTGTTTCTTAGCTGCACCCCCCAGAGTTTACTCTTTGCTTAACACAAAATGTAAATATGTCATTGTGTTGACTGCAAGTCAAATGAAAGATGCCAATTGGAAGGAAATAGCCAAGTCCCGGGTTAATTAATGTTTGAAATATTTTGATTGACTGCCCATGATTTGCATGTCAGGAAAGGCACAGGGACCTGAAGATCTTGAAGATGCAGAGCTATTTTAGGACTTGAGAAGAAGTCTAGAAATGTGTAGAAACTGCCTTGTCTGAAGACTAGATCATTTCAGTCAAGGGGTAGAGGCCATCAGAGTCCTGGCAGCAAATTCAGTAGCCACTTGACATAATTTAATCTTACAAAAGTCAAGAATCACATTTAAACATTTTTTTTTACAAAGTACTTGTTTCTATTTATTGATTTGAGGGTTTAGCTTTGAGAAATATAAATGCCTGCCAACTAGCTGGAAGGTTGTTGGCAGATTTTATGGGACACCCATTCATAGTTTCACTATAAAACACTCTCAAAAAAACTCTCTAGAACTCAGAGGTGTTTCTTCTGTACTGTGAGTAATGATTCTCTTAAAGAAAAGAAAATTGAATAACTTCCACCAGACCACTCAGTGTGGCGGGGACAGTGAGTGCAGGAAGACAGCAAGCTAAGAGGGATCTAGCCCAATCTACCACTGACAATGTTGGACTGAATCTCTTGCTTTCAGGAAGTCATGTTCCCATCCACAAAGTAGAGAACTGATTTGGTACAGAAATGAGAAGAGGATAGTCCAACCTGGACCTGCCTTCTAATTTAATTCAGGGTTCTAAAACTATTCTTGAAGTAGGTTCCCATCTGCCCGGGATATGGGTGAGATGTCACAGTAATAGGTAAGCTGCACCAAACAATATCATTTATACAATCTTCATTATTTTTATAATAAACTTTTTATTTTTGAAAAACTGCCTATTTATTGAAAAGTTACAGAAATAGTACAGAATTCCTATATACTCTTCACCCAGTTCATTTTACATCACCTTGGTGCATTTGCCAAAAGAAACACTGGCTTGTTACTATTAACTAGACTCCAGATTTATTTGGATTTTCCAGTAATATCCTTTTTCTGTTCCAGGCTCCCATCTGGAATGTTTCATTGCATTTATTGGTCATGTCTCCTTAATTGCTTTTGGTCTGTGACAGTTCTCAGTCTTTCCTTATCTAGCCTTTGGAAGGTAGCCTCTAAATCTAGCTCAAATTGCCAGGAGAAGAGGGTGGAGCATGACTAAGCTGTACCTCTAGGAGTGGGGAGTATATTATTTCAAATTCTTATGTAAGGAAGATTTGTCTTTTCTCCCTTATTTATTTATTCGATTATTTATTTATGTCACTATGAAATCATGTATATTTATTTTATTTGTTGGTTTACATTTTGACTCATGTATATTTATTTCATACTATGGGTTATAATTCAATATGATGTTATTTATTTTGTTGTTCAAATTCCAGCATTGGCCATTGGGAGCTCTTTCAGTTTGCTCCTGTGTCCCTTTGACATGCCCCCATTCCTTGATTTTTTGAGTATTTCCTTACTCCAGGCTCATCTTATATTTTCCTTGCCTTAGCCCTAGAGACAGTCATTTTTTCAAGGAGCCTTGGTTCTGGTTATCAGCAAATAGTATTTTGAAGTCAAGACCTGGGTGCCAGATGTGCTCGTGGCAACTGGGGTGTCACTGTGTCTAGGTAGCTAAGAGAACTAGGTAGTAATGCATGTATACTAAGATACACACTTATACAGTTACACAATTATAGATATGCACAGCCATACATGTCTATGTACACCGATATCTATGATTATTCCTGCATCTGTTCATCTGCATATATAGTAAATTAAACATGAGTTCATACTGACATCTCAGACTCTAACCTGGCACCACATGGCTCCTTCTGACCATCCCTTCCTGCTTACCTCTCACTTCCCACTCCAATAGTGAGAAGCCTGGCTCCCCGATCCATCACCCTTTTATTGATGTGTTCACCCCCAGTATACATATAAAGCAGTTTCACAGTTGTTAACCCATACCTCTAGAAGAAACAAATTTACCAGCGAGAACCCAGTGTATATCCTTACAGTTCCCAGACAAAACGGTTTCCCAGAGGTATTTAGGTCAGCTCCTTTATCCCCCACCTCTTCTGTAAGGTTATTTCATACATTTGCAATACAATTAGATTCACATGTCGTAGTCTGCACTCCATCCTGGTGGTGGTGGTGGTGCTGGTGATTTTAATTTGCAAACGTGAAAATTCTTTTTTTTTTTTACTATAAGATTCCTAAAAGTTTTAATTTTTTAAGGGTTTTGCTCTTTTCTCAAATATTATATTGGAATAAAATTTTAAGACAGAAACTATAAAAGTTTTTAAAATTCATTGATACCTCCCTTAACCTAGAATGCTGTTTTCTCTTTTTTTTCCAATCTCTCTTTTTTTTTAGCTGCAATTTTTTTTCAGAATATTATGGGATCGCAAATGTTTAGGTTACATGGATTGCTCTTATACTGCTTGAGACAAAGTTGTAAGTGTGCCCATCACTCAGACAGTATACATTGTACACAATAGGTATGATTTTACCCATCCCCTCCTTCTTCCTCCCACCTGCTTGATTTCCCTTGAGTTTTACTTTCTATTGTGCACATGAGTGCTATTCGGTTAGTTCCAATTTAATAGTGAGTACATGTGGGGGTTTTTTTTTTTCCCCATTTTTGCCATATTTCACTTAGGGAATGGTCTCCAGTTCCGTCCAGATTGTAACAAAAGGTATTAATTCATTTTTTGTGGCTGAGTAGCACTCCATGGTGTACATATACTACTCATGAATTGATGGGCACGTGGGGTGATTCCACATCTTTGCGATTGTGAATTGTGCTGCAATAAACATTTGAGTGCAGGTGTCTTTGTGATAAAATGACTTTTTTTCCTTTGTGTAAATACCCAGTAGTGAGATTGCTGGATTAAATGGTAGGTCTACTTTTGAGGAATCTCCATACTACTTTCCATAGAGGTTGCACTATTTTGCAGTCCCACCAACAGTGTGTAAGTGTTCCTTTCTGTATCCATGCCAGCATCTATTGTTTTGGAACTTTTTGATAAAAGCCATTCTCACTGAGGTTAGGTGATACGTATGTCATTGTGGGTTTGATTTGCACAAACACCAACACACTCCTGCCTTCCTGCTTATCCTCTGGGTACCAGTACCTGGGAATTCTCTGCCTAAATGGCTCTAAGCTACTTCCAGGCCAAGCATGGGCCTCTTCCCTAGGTTCCTCCTCCTGAGGCTGAGGGATGTCCAAGTGGAGGCTGTTCCCTGGGTGGTGATGGGTCGGGGGGAGAAGGGCAACAGCAGTGGGCTGGGGAGGGGGGTTCCCTTCTTACCCTTGCCTTGAGCCCCATAAATAAATATGTTAGGAGCAGGTTGTGTGCTACATGCTTGAGTTATCTCATGCAGTCCTTTAAGAAGTCCTGCCAGGTGTCCACATTATACTGAGGAGCAACAGGAAAAAGAAGTCATGTCGATTGTCTAAGGACTCACAGCATGTAACTAGTGGAAGACGGGATGCAAGTCCAAGTTTATTTCACACTGTGTATTTTAGGGTCACCATGTCGCATGACTCCGCTCACATTGTTGTCAGGTGCATGTGCATCCCAGAGTCGGGGACTGTACAGCCAGTGTGGCTACACCAGGTAGCCATGACTATTCAAAGAAAAAATTGCTCGTTCACAACATCCAACTCATTCACTGTGTCTAGCCTCATTTCTCACCTGCTACCCTGACCCTTTTCTTCTTTTGGATTTGTCCTCAGCCAGCAGCGTGGGCTTCTGAATGTACAGCCTCTGTGGTCCGCATGCAGCTCTCTGATGCACATGTGTGTACTTGAGAATCCATGTGTCTTTCAATCATGAGGTTTAAAATGGGTAAGCTTATTCTTAGGGAAATGGAAGGTATGCCTCTCCAGGTGGGAGGGCATGACATTTCTGCCACGTGCCACCTCAATCCCCCTTGCCTCCCGCACAAAGGAGTATTTTAATAGAAGGTTAATGGAGGGCATACAGAACAAAAAGAAAACCCTGTCATCGTTATTCCGTGTTTTACTGTAATAGAGGTCAGCTCTCCCGGATTCTTCCTAGTATCCATCTTTAAAATGAATTGTTCAGCCTATGAAAACAAAACCAGTTTATTTATGATGACAGAGAAGCTGTAAATGTGCTCCTGATCTGTGCATTGACTAATTAGATTAATTAAGCCGGCATGCATTTCAGAACAGGCAGGCAGGTGGCAAATAACACTGGAGATGATTTATATGATATATTCCATCAAGCTTCCAGTTGATAAATAATATCACATTCATTCCATTAAGATATCGAAGTGGAAGAAGAAAACAGTGCATTCTTGGCTCTGTGCTCTTACCAAAAGAGCAACTGTTGAGGTTAATACACTGGGTATAATTTACACTCCTCAAAACAGTGAAGAAAAACCACACAAGCCAAATCTCAAACTCAAGTTAGTCTCAGCAGTCCCTTTCGTTATGCAGAGGTAATTCTTTGCCACTGCAGTGGAATTGAATTTTAGGAACAGAGATGAGATTTGAATCTTAATTAAGTCATTGCAGCTTGCTACCAAATTTTGCTAGAAGTTCCCATACCACGGTGGTCTCCTAGTCAATCTGCTTTCAGTGGATACTGCTGGAAAATTATTATGAATTTGGCTGAATACAAGGTCCTTCTTTCCATGGCCTTCAAACTTCAACATGCCTGAGAATCACTGGCAGCATCTGTGTGAGTGCAGACTGCTAGGCCTTTCTCCCAGTAGGCCTGGATGAAGCCCAGTGATCTATTTTGTTTTGTTTTTTGTTTCTGTGTTGTTTTTTATCAACACCCAGGATATCAGTATCATCCTATATCAATAAGCCCACACATACAGAACCGAATCCTGTTATCTGATCCTTGGTCTTTCAAAAGTCTGAAGTTTGTTGACTACATTAGACCTACTCCTTCTGTTAGAGTAGTCAGTGTTTATCAAAGTTTGGTTAAAGGACCGCCTGCATTAGAATTTCCTAGGGGATGTTGTAAAAAGTCAGATTCCTAGGCTTCATTTGATACCCAAGGAATCCAAAGTTACAAGGGCAATACAAGAAAATCTGCATTTTAACAAACTACCCAGATGATTCTTATGCGTACTTAAATGCAAGGACCACTGCCTTGGAGCAAGGAATATTTCAATAAGTGTAACAGAAAATGGAGGAGTCTCCTCTGTATCTTCCCTGTAGTCATAAGTTTGCCCAGAAGACAAAGATGTATGTCTCACCCTGCCTAGATCAGTAACCTCTCAAAGAATGAACTTAGGCTTGGATAGAAGATAGTGTTGGAATGGTCTGCTCTCTAGGTCACCTTTTGGTCTTCCAATTCCTTTTGGTATATGCCCTAAAGGATTCTGCAAAATTGCTACCATCTTGTTGATGGCAACTTCCAAATTGCCTCTAGGACACTGGGAAGAAATTGGTTACATGGAAAGTCCCCTGAGCTACCTGCATGGTGGGACATGCAGGGGCCATTGCAAAAACCAATGGCAGAAACTGATGTGTGAGACAGACCCCAGTCAAAACTTGACATCCTCCTCAGCCCAGGAAGAGACGATAACACTTTCTGTTACAGAAAAAATGCAGACAAACAAGCAGAAGGGAAGTTTTCAGAATAGAGAGTGACAGAATGGCACAGAAGCCAGGTAAAAAAGAAAAAGGGCATCTCACATGTTACAGAACATAGCAGCCAAAGCAAAGCCTCCACCAAAGCCATTGGATACTGTCTGTATTTAAGCTTTGTGCAATCATGTAAACAGAGATAGAGAATAATCAGAAAATCGTAATGAGAATTCTAATTATAAGATGTTATCATTTCATCCCAGACTGCATCAGAGAGGGATGAGATGGATGGCAAAGGAGAACCTTGAAACCTAGAGGGAGAGGGCATTACACAAGACCAGAACAGACGCCCTTCCTTTAATCATGCTGGCTAAATTATCACTCGTTCCACAGCGAGAAGGAACTAAAAATTGATTTGGGAGACTCTTTTATATCCTTCATAATTCTGGCAGTAATTCCTTTTGCTCATTACTATATATTGTTTTCTCCTTCCCTAGCAGAGATTCAGCTCATTCATAATAAACTCTCTGGTTATCTCCATTAAGTTCCCAAAGAATAGCCCTGCCAGGTATCACTGCATACAGGTACTTTAGATGGGGAAATCCTCCTTGGTAGACACACAGAAAATTCTAGTCTCCAGAGAGGATGAAATCTTGAAAACGACATTCCTTCAGAGCACATTTCTGAATGGGTGAGCTACATCTTAGCATAGTGAAAGGAATGATACCATTCAACCTTGTTAAAATGTATCTTAGTACAATTTAAATGCCTAACCTCATAAAGCATTGCTGTTGAGATGTTCTTTATTGAGCTATAATTTCAAGATTATACACAGTTAGGCAGTTTTTCTTTATAAACAAGTATTTGCTGGAATCCAGTTCTTGAGTGGCCTTTCCATCTGTAGCCTCATCATAACATTGGCTTGCTCTGCCTTACCTATCTGTCAGCAGAGAAAGGCAAATTGAATCAGCTACAAGTTTTTTTGTTAAAAGGCACATGATTTTGTCCTATCCTCTCAATTGCTAATCTCCATTAAGCTTCTATCTCCTTATAACTATATGTATGTTTTAGGTCTTATTTTATGCTTTGCCAGTTTCTTAAAAAACTTGTGTCTCATAATAAAAGACATGCAGAAAGGAGAGTCATTAAATATAAATAGAAAATGTCAACTATACCTAAAGAGAGTGCATTGCTAATCCAAAAGACACTCACTCATTGTTACTATGATTGAGGGTTACATTTAGGTGTAAACTTCCACGAAGCCAGGGAAAACATGGAGATAAGATGTATTACATAATTCTTATTATTTAGAGAAAAAATATCAACTCTTTAAGGCACAAAACTATAAACTCACCTATTGAAAGTGTGCATTTGACAAATGTTTGTAATCAGGTATGTGACCATTACTACAGTCCGTAGAACATTCCATCATCCCAAAAAAGGCCCCTCATGCCCTTTTACTGTCAATCTCCTCCCCTAATCCTCACCCTTGGAGACTGCTCTGCTTATAGTCACTATATTTTTTTATTTCCTGTAATTTCACCTGAATGGAATCAGACCACACCAGTTAGTGTCTGGTGTGTAGGGTATGTTAGATGGGGGCTATTTTCACTTCCTTCCTTGGTACATTTCTTATATCCCTGAGGTTGGGAGAAGCTTCAGTCTTTTATGTCTCGTTTCACTCAATATAATGCTTTTGAGAATAAACCATGCTGTTTTATATATCAGCAGTTCATTCCTTTTTATTGCCGAGTAGTATTTCATTGTAGAGGTGAATTGTGATATATTTATCCATTCACCGGTTGAATATTTTTTTCCAATTTTTAGCTATTATCAATAAAACTACTCTGCATGTTCATGTGTAAGTATTTGTGTAGACGTATGTTTGCATTTCCCTTGGGTAAATATCTAGGAATTTCTCCATATCCTTGCTATGCTTGATATTGTTGGACATTTTGGTTTTAGCTGTCCTAATGGCTGTATAGTAGTATCTCTTTGTAATTTTTATTTGCATTTTCCTAATGATTCATGATATTGAGCATTTTTATATGCTTCTTTACCATTTCTATATCTTCTCTAAATGTCAAATCTTTGCACACATTTTATCAAGTTGTTTGCCTTCTTGTTTACAGTGTTATTTTCTTCCCTGTTTTTCAATAGAATCTCCTTTATCAATAGAACCCAGTCTGGACTGAAAGTCCATTTTCAAACTTAAGCATAATCCAGATGGTATAGGAATGAGAGTCAAAAAGGGAATATCATATAAAAAATTCTAACTGTAAAAAGAACAAATAATCCAACAAATATAAGTATTCCTAGGTGTCTCAGGGCAAAAACAGATTGGGTAGACTACAAACCACGTCTGAGTTCAGAGATCAAGATTGACAACAAGGTCTCCTAACTTGGGATCCCTGAAAACTGACTCAAAGGGCAGACTAAGATCTCATCAGGGACTGAGGACATGTGGTTACTTCTAGAGCCCTCAAAGGCAGACTCAGGAGGTTGGAATTGGCATTCCCATGCCAGTTTTCCCAGGTGCCAATTTGGGTGTCCCCTGGTAGCCACTACTTATCTCTGCAAGGTTCTTACACAACAGGTGGAGAAAGCAACCTCTAGCCAATAGACAACTTCTAAGAGGGCCAACAGAACTTCCACAGCCACGGCAGAGCTGGTATCTGGTGTGGAAGGTGTGTTCCACAGAGGCTATTTTCACTTTTTTACTTGGTACATTATATCCCTGGGGTTGGGAGGGAGCTTCCAGACCCTGGAATGTCCAAACTGGATATCGGAGAGCATGTCTGAGTCAGCACATAGTGGGGAAAATATCTCAAAGAGAGGGACCAAGAGCAATAAAGCTGACTGTAATCCATGTGTATGTTTGTTTTAACAGGATGGCTAGAAGTGAGGTGAGTCAGCAAAATCATTTTAAAATAATGTTTCTTTTTCTCTTTAGGGATAGACCTGAATTCAAGTTTGAGGACAAATTGCTCCTCTGTTTCAGGAAAACCATCCCAAATGAGCCATTTTGATTACTTCAAGCTACAGCTCCAAAAGGAGCCAAGTAGTCCTCTCCAAATGGAGACGGGGCGGGGGCCAAGGACAAAACAACCCCACAGTGGACTTGTGGAGAGTTTCAATCTGTGGATTCTATCACACAATAGCCAACCTTTATGGATTTATTTTCCCATATTATCCTCTTCTATTTTCTCTCAGTTTCAGACTATTCTTATTTGAATAAAAAGGAACAACGCCAGAGCTAAGAAAATGTAAATAAAATATGGACTTCAGGTAATAATAATGATCAATATTGGTTCATTAATTGCATGAACATACCAAACTATCTTAGCAATTCTTCTGTAAATCTAAAACTGGTATACAAATAGAACTTATTTATTTTTATTGTTTAAAAGAGGAATAGTGCCTTCTGAAGACCAGACATGTATGGGACACCCGAGTTACACAAACTTCACTGGTTTCTCAATTATTCTTAGCTCTAGTTATGTTTACCTCCACATGTTTGAGAACAAATAGAAACAGTGGGATGAAGAATTACTGTTGTGTATTGCCTTGCAGAGATACAGCTTGGAGAGAAGAGTGTTCTGGAGCAGCATGATGCCTGCCAGAGGCTGCACATAATTTATGATGATTTCCTTGTTTATTTTTTAAAGCAATTGACTTGCCTACAAAGGAGCCAAAAATTATATAGTGTCTTTCTCCTATTAGCTTATTAATTCCTTGAATGTATAAGCCATGCCTTCTCATTCCTTTGTGTAACACGTAGTGTCTCGTATTCAGTAAGTCCTGAATAAATAGATATATTTGAATAAATGTCATACACAGAGGCCTTGATGACCACAGGGCACTCTATAATCTAATATGAGAAAAAATATAATAGTCAATTTGTATTCTTATCAATTAAATATAAAAATGTTTGCTACATCTTCTTAAAATTAGCTGCTGTTAAAATTGCTAAGACAAGTCTACATCATGAATTCATCACATTGAAAGCGCTCCTCCACCCAGCAAAAAAATAAAAGGTTTTCAGTTCAACAAGCAAAAACCATATTTTGAAAGATTAATTTCCATCTTTTTGACATCCTTGTCACTCAAAGCCAGAAAACTTGATTTAGGGGTTTCAAACTCTGTCACTTAGAACAAATTTCAAGCTGTGGATGTCTATGCAAAATTTCAGTGGTAATGTTTCCCTGGCCAAGTTGTTGCGGCCTTCAAAATAGAATTTGCAGCAGAGACTCTGGCAGGTTCTAAATGTAGCAGATTGAATATTGATGTAATGTCAAAAGGGTTCCATAATTAAAGGTGTTTCTTTATAGCATCTCCCTTCACCCATTCACTAATTCAACAAATATTTATGGAACACCACCTCTTTGCCAGGCACCACATTAGCAAGGCTTTTCTGTTTCCTGAATCAGGTAAGTTTACTTGGTGAAAGAATGAATGTATGAACGAGCAAATGAATGAATGAATGATGGAGGAGATGCCTCCAACAGCCACATTACTCCATAGCTCCAGGAGTGGTGAATGTGAAAAGAAAAATGGAAAAGCACAAGAAACTCCTGACTTAGCAAAACTTCTTTGGGAGCCCAGGGAAGTGAAGTCCCTGTGATTCTGTTGGGGCATATTCTCTGACAACTCCCTCCCCAAACCTGTTATATGAGTATATTGCCTCTCCCCTCCCCCTGCCCTGCCCTTCCAAATCTCAACCCAGAAAGTGAGCCAGGCATCTTCAGCTGAGCTCTTGCCTTTCTCTTCTTCTCTCCTTCAGTCTCCTCAAAGCCCCAGAAGGCTTTTCCTTTTCCAAATTTCAGGAATTCCTCTTATGTCATATTCATCTTTGTGAGGGACATGAGACTCAGTTTCACACCTAAGTCTGTGTTTTGTTAATTTTTGTTGCTGTTTGTTTGCTAGTTTAAGCTTTATTATGAAGAACACACAAAACTAAACAAAATAGTATAATAAACCCTCATGTACCCATCACTCACCCCCCAAACCCATCAACCCAGGGCCAATCTCTCCCCATCCTTACCCTCATCTACTTTCCCACCCTTATATTATTTTGCAAATTCAGAGCATCCTACATTTTCAGTTATACCCTAATGACAGAAAGACTGGATGGAAAAACCTCAATTTACTGAAAGGAAAAGTGAAAAGTAGTTAAAAATTAATATTCACCTACAGTAGGGTAATCTGCATAAGTGAAAGGATTAACAAAATCTCCCAGCTTTGAGAAGGAAATGGGTAAACACAGCCCTAGGAATGGCAAGATCTGGGGACCAGAAAACAGTCTGAACATTTTTTCTTGCTTTTGTTTTCTTTCCATCTTTCATCACTGCATTTCTGTTTATTGGCTTAGTCGATCCTCAAGCACGTTGACTCTGCCATACAAACGGGACCAGGGCTGCAGGAGCCATCTCTGAACTTAATGTTTTAGCAAGTTCTCAAGAAAAGACATCCCAGCCAACTTCAGTCTGAAAAATTCTGGGGAGTACTCGGATAGGTCCATCTTGAGTCATGTGCCCTTTCCTGAACCAATCACTGAGGTCAGGGGGCTGCCAAACTCTAACGGATGCAGACTTGGACATGCCCATCCCTCCTGCACTGTGAGTAACTCGTGGGAGGTACAGAGGAAAGACGAGAAGAGCACACAGACTCCAACCATGGGAACAAAAGGGACCTAACATTTACTGAGTTTCTCCTATGTGACTGGAAAATCATAATTTATATAAACTAAAATGTCGTTAAAGGTAAATATGATTACTTGTATTTGTGAATGAAGAAAGAGGAAATCAGAAAAGTTAGGCAGTTTTCACAACCATCAGCCCTTTTGGTATCTCTTGTTTCCATCCTCATTCGTGCTGTTCCTGAGACTGTTTTGCTTTTGTTATTTTTTTCTATTTTGTTGTTTGGTTGATTTTTTTTTTTAGTGACAGGGCCTTACTCTGTCACTCAGGCTGAAATGTAGTAGCATAATCACTGCTCACTGCATCCTCGAATTCCTGGGCTCAAGCAATCCTCCTGCCTCGCCCTCCAGAGGAGCTGGAACTACAGGTGTGCACCACCACACTTGGCTAATTTTTCTAATTTTCTGTGAAGATGGGATCTTGCTGTGTTGCCCAGGCTGGTCTCAAATTCTTGGTTTCAAGTGATCCTCCTGCCTCAACCTCCCAAAGTGCTGGGATTACAGGTATGAGCTACCACACCAGGCCTATTTTACTTTCTTATCTTTCATGTGTTCACTGGAGTAGCACTTTTAATTTCCTTCAAAAACTTTTCCTTTGCATTCACAACTTGGCTAACTGTTTGACACAAGGGGCCTAGCTTTTGGCCTATCTCAGCTTTCAAAATGCCTTCCTCGCTAAACTTAATCATTTCTAGCTTTTGATTTAAAGTGAGAGATGTGCCACACTTCCTTTTACTTGAACACTTAGAGGACCTTGTACGGTTATTAACTGACCTAATTCCAATACTGTTGTATCCCAGGAAATAGGGAGGCCCTGGGACAGGGAGAGACACAGGCGAATGACAGGTTGGTGGAGCAGTCAAAATATAAACATTTATCTACTAAGTTTGCTGTCTTACGTGGGTGCTATTTATTGCACCCCAAAACAATTACAATAGGAACATCCAAGATCACTGACCATAGATCAGTCTAAAAGATATAATAATAATCCAGATGTTTGGAATATTGTGAGAATTACAAAAATGTGACACAAAGACATGAAATGAGCACATGCTGTTGGAAAAATGATTCCAATAGACTTGTTTGATGCAGGGTTGCCACAAACCTTCAATTTGTAAAATACGCAATATCTGCGAAGTTCAATAAAGTGAAGCTCAATTAAACAAGGTTTGCCTGTGCATGGTGAGCCTCCACGGAGTAAAGAGGACGTTGCAAGAGACAAACCACAAGTGATTTTTGATTACCTTAGACACATGAGGTAATATGAAGCTGTATGCCCTCGAAATTTTCCTTAACTTCTCTGTGCCTCAGTTTCCTGGTGTGTAAAGTCATGGTAACAATATTTACCTTGCGAGGCTGACTGCAAGGATTGAGACAAGGAATGTGTGTGAAGCGCCTCACACACTGCCCATCTTATAATATGAAATAAGTAAATGGTTGTTATTATTGTTATTATTATTACTACAGCCCAGTGCTCCAGGTGAATACAAAGAAGTGATTATCAAAGAGAAACCTGGGGTCACCAAACCATGATAAATGCTGTGATTGTGAAATGAAAACATCTTGCCTCTATTATTTCTTAAAAGCAGAGATCCAAAAAATACAAAGGTGTGTGTTATTTCCCATATCAATTGAACACACTTTCGCCCCAATCCAGGAATTCACTGGAAGCGGCACTGAGGAGGGTAATGAGGTTACTAAAAAGGGAAAAATTGAAAAGCACAAAAACCAAGCTGACCTAGAAAGTGAAATGTTTGAAAGTGGTTTTGTCAAATTAGGGTAGATATCATTCTCATTTCTGGTTCTTGTTTGAAAGGGAAGCCAATAAAATTGCCTTAAAGAGGAAAATTGTCCCAATGAATGGTTCCAGCCTTCTAAATCTAACGTGTAACAATGTGACAACATACTGTCTCTATTTGCTGAAGTCTAGGCAAATGCTACTGCTGCTACAGCTGGAAAAGATCAGCAGTGAAAATGGAAAGACAATTCTGGATAAATACTACCTTGGGAATACGTTCAGTGCTCTAGATAAAATTGTCCCTGCCTCAATTTGCAGCTGGCTTGCCAGACATGCTTTTTGTTATGAAGGGTATAACTCACTCTAGAAAAGGACTGTGTAAGAATGGTTCAGAGGACTGTAAGCCAGTGGAATGCAGGAATTTCATAGAGCCCCATTGTGAGGTTTTTGGAACCGGGAAACAACTGGTTATGGGAAGATCCAGCTGGTTGGGAGAGGTATGTGAGACGCCTTTCCTCGCTGCAAATTGCTGTGCTGCCCCATGCAGATGCGTTTGTATTATATCCAGTCTCAGCTAGGTTAAGCTCTGAGAATTTACTCAGCAACCTGAGCCACAAAAAATAGAAAATCTGATAGGAGTGGCCAGGCAAAGCAGAAAGTTCTGCATTCATTTTTGCAGACTACCTTCCCCTGTGTTGTCACCTAATGAGGGGAATGGAAAGAGCAAAGGGTTTGCAGTACGGAGCCTGCCAAGCAAACCACAGAGGTATCTCTTAGCAAAGAGGCATCCTTTGTTTTCACGATGTTGAAAGACGTTGTTAGAACAAATATCTAAGCACTTGGAAGCAAGAGTTATATTTCATTTAGAATTTTATTTCCAGGGCCCATTACTCTGCCTAGAACCAAGAAATACTCAGCAGATGTAGACTGAATGGACATAAGAATGGAAGACACACATTTGATAAGACAGTCAAATCTAAGTTGCCTCCCGAATTGGTCAGGATCAGGTATTTTCAGCACTTGTTGTATGGCCAGACAAAATCAGGAATAAATCTTTATTTCTTACACCAGAGAGGCTGCCACTGGAAATGGAGGGAGCACAATAATGAAAGGTGAGCATGCTCCTTCTGCATCTGATGTCTTGGATTTGTGCTGAGCTTTGAGAAAAAGAACTAGAATTCATTTACCCATTCATTCAAAAAATGGGCTTTGCCCTTACTGACTTCATCATCTCTGTGAAATCCTTAGTGATGTTCAGAATGGGAAAATTTGGGAGAATTAAAGCTTATCCAACATCTGCAATTCCAAAGGGAATGAGTTCCTTTAAGACTTGGTGGGTTGGGGCAGGTAGCTCTTGATTCCATGTAGACTTGTTTCTCGTGTAATGAGCAAACGCCACTATAGTGCGCTAAGCTCCAGTGTGGGAGGGAGAGCCTGGGGACCGGCTTTGCAATCTCTGCTTATTTTGACCTAATCCCTTGCCTCTCTGGTTATTCTCAGTCCTTTCTTTCCTGTTTCTCCTTTGATACCAGCCAGGCTCCCAATCTCTAACCTGAGCCCTAGCAGGGACTTGGTTGTGCCCACAAGCGGTGGCCAGAGGACTTCTCTTGCCTCTTGAGTTTTCCCTGGTCTTGGCAGTAACACACTCTGGGCTGCCTGAGCAAACTGCTCTATGCCACCACCACCCCCCACCCTCACCCATACACACACACACTTGGCCAACCCATGATAGCTCTGGAAACTATGATGTCTACATTTCAAATTCATGTTGGCTCTTGGCCCATTGAACGGTCATGTGCTAAATATGAGTAAATAATATCAGGTTTAGCTAATTGGTAAGGCCAACATGTGCTTTTATAGTCCCTTTTATTCAACAATGCCATTACTAACAATTACTTTAAAATTTTTGTTATGGAAAATGTCAAACGTACATAAAAGTAGAATGGAATAATGAACTAGCATGCACCCGTCAGGCAGCTTCACAATTACTTCTTAAGTTTGTGACTATAAAAATAGTTGCATAACCAGCAAATCTCTTCAGTACTGCACATTTTTGACTAAAGCTATATTTGCAACGTGGCAGTTTTGGCAGCCCTGCCTTTTAAGACCATATCCTGCCTGGCTCAGTAATGATAGACCATTCCTCCCAGCCAACCTCGTCTAAACTGCTTGAGCAAACCTACTCAAGATATTACGTGTTTTCTCTCTTTCTTAAAAATAGAAGGTGATTTCAAAGATCATAAAAATGTTCATTCATCAGGTCAGTCCATACGGTCCCCTGTTTTTGTCTGTGATAACAATTTGGCAGGAGAGCATGTTTATTGCCTCTGATCTCAATCACAAAAAGGCCAGCAAGGTAACATAAACCATCCCAGCCTCCCTTTATAATTAATTGCACAGTCCATCCGTGAGTTTATCTAAACATTTTTGAAGCCGTTTCTATTTCCAGCCTGTAGCAGTTCTGAACAAGCCTAGTAAAGCCCATGGAGATAACAGGGTAGAATCCCAGGGTGATGGGGCAGATAATGAAACACAGGTACGTGCATTTCACTTTACTAGACACAGCTGGGTTAAATGGACCCTAAAGCCACGCAGTAGAATTAGCAGTTAAACCAGTAAAGTTTTCTATTAATTACTAAAGAGTTGATCACCTAAACCAGTAAATCCTCACACAGTCAAAGGTGAGTGCATTTCCAAAAAACTAAAGTTGTTTTAAGGTATATTATAACCCACAGTGCAATCTAGACTTGTGGAGATAAGGTATGTGTGTATAAGAGCTCTTCCTATCCTATCTCCGATAACCTTAGTATGGACATTTATCTTTATTAAGGTGAAGATGAATATAATGTGTGTGTATGTACGTGTATATATAAAACATACATGAAATTGTTGTTGTTGTTGTTGTTGTCGCCTCTTGAGGTTAAATATAACTCTGAAGGTGATGAATTTGCATCTCCAAACAGGCATGTTGGTTTCACTAAGGAATTTAGCAAATATAATATTAACATGCGTTTGGAGAAGTGCACTCTTGCACTGCTGGTGGGAATGTAAATTGGTGTGATCTCCCTGGTGGTAACACGGCATGAAAATAGTTCTGACCCTTTCACTCACTAATTCCCAGATATTACACAAACAACTAAACCTTTAACAGTGCCTCAAAAGCTGACCTGCATCCCTTTGCCTGCTCCTTCCTTTTCCTAATACACTGTGTACTCATCTTTATGGGTCACAAGGGAGGGGAATGTCAGGAGATAAAACCGGGTGACTATAGGCATAGTTCAGTAAAATCTACAACCAAGAAAAAAAAGTTCAAAGAGCACACCATATTGACAATGAATTCTAAGGAACAACATATATAAAGGACAAACACTCATGTATTCTGTGTAATCACATTTTGAACTAACTTGAATTATGTCAGTTAGAAAAGATATGATATAAAAATACTAATAGGTTCTCACTTTAAGGACAAATTTGATATAATACAAATTCCTCCAAATTAGAAATTTATTTATTATAACCTGTGTTTGTGCCGTTGCCACTTAACAGCACTGTTTTTGTGGATACGTCAAACTGTCATCCATCAACAGATTTCATCTCAAATCATGTGAATTTGAATGAGATACAAAAGCATCCCTTGAACCAGTGGTCCCCAACCTTTTTCGGCACCAGGGATCAGTTTCATGGAAAATAATTTTTCCATGGGGCGGAGGGATGGTTCTGGGATGATTTAAGTGCATTACATTTATTGTGCAGTCAAACCTCTCTGCTAATGATAATCTGTATTTGCAGCCATTCCCCAGTGATAGCATCACCACTCAGCTCCACCTCAGATCATCAGGCATGAGATTCTCCTAAGGAGAGAGCAACCTGAATCCCTCATATGCACAGTTTACCGTAGGGTTCACACTCTTATGAGAATCTCATGTCCCTGCTGATCTGACAGGAGACGGAGCTTATGTGGTGATGCGAGCGATGGGGAGTGGCTGTAAATACACAGGAAGCTTCACTTACTTGCTGGCCACTCATCTCCTGCTGTGCGGCCCAGTATCTAACAGGCTACAGACTGGTACCGGTCTAGGGCCCAGGGGTTGGGAACCACAGCCTTGAATCAAATGCAAAGTTTTGTATTGCTAACAGATGCTTTTACTTGAACAGTGTTTGGTTTTCTTAGCTGACTCAATGAATTTGTCTCCCAGAAGCTGCAGGCATTTCCTTCGTGGCCAGAGGGGCATTGACTGTCTGTCTGTCCAAGTGTTAATTGGGGCACAATCAGTTAGGCAGAAGACAAGTCAATTGAGTGATGAGGTAGGTCAGTTTTGCAGCTTAATCACAGAGGGAAGTGTGACTCTGCAGCTGCCAAGTATATTCTAGGACTGGGATGCTGTGCCCCAAGGGAAAGAAGAATGGAGGGCTGTCCTCCTTTGTCCCCGCTGGGAGACTTGCTGTGACCTGTATAATTATGGGATGACGGTATGCTGTGAAACATTGGCTCTCTCCTGTTACTGGAGGGGCCTTGCATGCACTGTTCCCTTTGCCTGGAATACTCTCACCTCCTAGGCAAACCCCTCCTCATCCTCCAGATTTCAGCTCTTGCCCAGGGAAGCCACTCTCAGTCTTGGCCGGGATTCTTTAGACATGCACAGCATCCAGGTTATATTATACAATTTGTGTTGTCTGTAAATGACTTGTAAATACTTCACCATCTACAATGTGTTTGTTTGTCTTGATCTCCATCCTGAGGACATTTAATTCATAGTTGAAGGACCTTAATCTAAAATACACACTCAAGGTATGATTAGTTACCATTTAAAAACTAATTGAAAATCTACACTCAGGGCAGCTACACAAAGCTCAACTATCTTCATCTCTAACCCACCAATTTAATAATCAGCAAATTGTCTTTTTAAAATAATTTTTCATTAATTTCATGAGTGGTATTTTAAACAATGTGAACTGGCTAGAAATCTAGCATATATTCTCTTGCCTTCACAAAAATAGGGTAAAGAATTGAGGATGGCCAGCAGCACAAATTCTTCAGAAGGATGCCTTAGGTTTAGGAATCCATCTGGTTCTGGGTCCAGATGCTTACAGAGGATGCTGACACCTGGATCTTGCTGCCAGAATATTGTCACATTAATTTCAGGTGAACCATTTCTGCCATGTGCTTTGTCAGAGCATTTAGGCTTGCTGCTTGATATGTGGTGTGGAGACAGCAGCATCAGCAATCCCTGGGAGGTGGCTAGAAATGCCAAATCTCAGGCCCCACCCAGACCGACCACATTTCGACAAGACTCCCAGTGATTTCTATGCATGTTGGCATTTGGGAAGCACTGCCAACATTTAACAGCTGAAGGCTGGGACTTCGTAGGGTTTACAGACCAGGTTGTTTGAATGCATTTTATTTTTCTTTTTGGATACCAGTCTACTGATAACCTTTCATGTGACAGAATTCCACTGGAGGCTTACTGTCACTGTAACTGACACCTGGTGGTGAGGAGGTAAGTGGGGAGAACTGCAGACCTCTCCAACCTTAATTATTGGAGTGCACCTTTATCTACCGTAAATCACGTTATTATTGTGAACTATCAATTGGCTTAGGTCAGTTTGCAACCCGTTCTTTTTCCAGCTTGCCCTTGCTTGTAATTTTACATTCATTCTGTGCTTCTGTGGTGAATGCATGTCTCCCTCGGCATAAGGTAGGCTCTAACATGGCACACACAGGTTTTATTTTCTCTTTCTTTTGCCTCTCTGGTTAGGCGTGTAGCACTATTCCTAGTAGACACACAATAAATATTTAAATATTGTTAAAGAAAGGTTTGTGATTTTCTGAGCAGGCAGGGGAAATGCATTTAAAGCTTTTGTGGGCTTTAGAACTTTGAACCAACTCTTGGTTTCTGAGTAAATAACTTCCATTGTGATTTGCCCCTCAAAATGCAAACATTTCCCAAGATCTTACCTTGTGTACTTCTAGTGCCACTGCAGTGAAGTCCAGGATATGGAGAATTAATTATGAAAGTTTTTTCCTTTGTTTTTGGTTTTGTTTTGTTTGCTTATCTTTTTTTTTTTTTGGTTGGAGCTTGCTAATCAGGTATGTACCAGTTTAATAATCATGGAATGCATAACTGCAGTGTTAAAAGGAGCATTGACAAACTATTTCATGACTTCGGTACTTTGTTCTGGGCTCAAGGTGGCAGACAGCCATTTTATCAGAAGGAACAAAACCGGCCGGTGGTGACACACATATGCCTTCTCCAAAACCCAGTTTGTAAAATACAAAATCTTATCAGAAATATGTAATCAATGTAAGCTTATTTTATGCAAATTATACCCTATTAAGGAAGCCTGTGAACAAAATCTCTGAAAACAAGATTCTGCAGGGTTTTTTTGGCACTGCTGTGACAGACAGTACTAAATGCCAGCAGACTTGCATATTTAAAATATTTAATGATGGGGAGAAAATATAAAATTAATTATCTTGGTGAGAAAAAAACCTGTCAGACAGATAATTTATTAAAAACTATTTTGGAAAATTGTTACATAACACATTTCTAAATATGAGAAATTGATCTATCTAATAATAGGTATTGGAACTATACCAAAGTGGTGTCAAATTAAGATTTATGTTGAGCTCCAATCCAAACAATAGATGAAATAAAACATATCTATAATACACAATTGACTGCTCATGGCAATCTCAGGCCATAAGAATAGCTTGCCAGCTCTTATTTGCAGCTCCAAATATCTTATATGAGTGTTATTTAAGGGAAGGGAAGTACTTTTAATGTTCTAGCCATGCCTGCAAAAGATATTTTTCAAAAGAGTGTGCCCTGGATCATATGGTTTATTTCAATATAGTTCTTATAGGACCACCTTCATCATTGTTTTTTTAGCATTGTAGATTTCTTCCTATTTTCAAAACCACATGTATAGGAAAAGAAATATGCCAGAAAGAAATTCATACACCATAATAATATGTGGATGAAGTGATTGAAATGGTTAATACTGTATTATTAAAACATAACATTTTTCTTAGACTTTCAACCTCATGTAGGGAACTTACCATTTGAAAAGGTCGAAACTAGAAGATTTTATTGATAAGAGATATTTATGCACCTAGATCCCTGAAATGGAAAGGCACACACTTTATGGCCCTGCTGCTGTAACTCAAAACTGTTGAATAGATTTAGTATTTTTTTAAGTGAATTAAAACCAGACATAGGCAATTTAAACTCCAAAGCCGGTGGTTTCAATAGGAATGAGGAGAATAAAATGGTGATGATGGAAAGTTTTTGCCTGGTAACAGGCGTGTGCTCTTACTCTGAAAGAAAGAGGATGTGAAGATAGAGGTGTGATTTAGACTAAGGATGGAGAGAGCAAGCAAAGCCAAAAGGTGTAGAGCAGAAAAGGGGAATTTCAGCTTCCTAGAGCCCAGGTCTTTCTTTTCTTCAAGTGGAGGCCATTCACAACGCGGAGCACTTCCTGGGGCTCTGGGGTGGAAGAGACTGCCTTTGTCACAATCCCCTAAACTGGCTATTTCTGAGTTTGCAAATGCCATAACCAAAGAAGGTACACTCTAGCTCCTTTGCCCAGTTTTAGTCACCTGAGTAGGTAGTTATTCTAATACTAAATCTATTTATGGAGAGCTTCACAGCTACACAGACTAAAGAACCGGAAAGGAAGCCAGTCTCACTCTATGTGCCCCTCCTCCCCACCACTCCTTTGCATATTTCCATTCTTACTTCCCAGGAGAGCACCTCTGTTCTTTTGGGATATTGCAAATGAGTGTTTCAGAACTTTCAAAAAGAATATCCACTCTGTAACTTGTAAATTCCTTTCATAGTAGCAGAGTGGTCTTAAAGAAAGAAGACCTAGTTTTTAACCTTATCCATTTAGCTTAAACAATTAATTTGATAAATGTTTATATATTTGTATATATAAATATTTGTCTTGTTTTCTATGTGCAAGATGAGATAAATGCAGAGCTTACTAAAATGGCAATAATAAAGATGGCAAGGAGCTTACAGGAGAGAAAACTCGTAAATGATTACAGCACTATGAGATGTTTGCAAGCTCACACTAGATCACAGGTGATATTGAGAAGAAAATGATCATGTTGGCTTGGGTCAAGAGGAAAGGCTTCTATCAGGAAGGTACAGCTGAGAAAGGACGTTAGCAAGTCTCTGCACCACACTCTCTTCTGGATCTCTCTCCACAGTTTTTCAGTCTTGATTCTTTCACCTTTTTCCTTTTCTCTCATATTTCTTTCTCTTCAAAGCTTTGGGTTAATATTAATTATTCGTACCATCTCTAAGATTGTAAAAGTATATCTTCCTTTTCTTACCTATTGACCTATTTCATCATATGTAAGCATATATATAATTTCACAAAAAAAACCAAAATGCAATCAGACTCTGTGTGTGTGTGTGTGTGTGTGTGTGTGTGTGTGTATTTTCATTCATTTCACAGCACTTTTGTTCCTCCCAGTTTTTGCTTGGTCCTCCTAACTTTGTAGCTAATTCCTATTGACAACTTTCAATGCTGTCCTAGAGTTTCCTCATGATCACATAACCACACACACACACACACACACACACACATGACATACATACACGCATATACATGTTTATAAGGTTGTTTCCTCATTGCTTGTTTTACAAACATAAGATTACATTATGCACACTTTTCTATCATCTTGTCTTTCTCATTCAAAAGTATTCGTAAGAATTTCTCTGTCCACTAGCAGAGTTTCAACTTATTCTCTTTATGACTATATAATATTCTGTGGTGTGGACACAGGGTGAATTTGACAGTCATTCCCATAAAATGCTGGAACTTCACCTCCAGGTTTGTGCTGTAATAGTTGTTGATGTTCATATATCCTTACAGATTTTTATTTCTCGATTATAGATTCCAGCAATGGGATTGTTAGATCAAAACACACACACACACACACACACACACACACACACACACACATGCACACACACACACTTCATTTTAATAGATATTGCCAGGTAGGTTCCTTTCAAAAATGTTTTAATTCACACCACCAATGTGTGAAAAAATATTCTTTCTGTATCCCTGTCAGTAACAGATGTTTACATTTTTTTTTTCAATCTTTAGGCATTGCTTTCTTCATTTTTGAATCTATTTAAATATTTAAATATGCAAAACATCTCCATGATTCCAAAGTCAAAGCTATATAACCAACTATATCCAAAGAAGTCTTACTTCCATCACTATCTTCTCCAACCTTCAACTTAGGTAATAATTTTTATTCATTTTTAGTTTGCCATTTAATATTTCTTTTTTCAAATATACTTAATTACATTTACATTTATGCATTTAACCCCTTTTCTTACACAAAAGCTCCATGTCACATATATTTTTCTGTACTTAGCTCTTGTCACTTAAAAATATATCATGGTTCTCAGTCCACATGAGTGAACAAGGACCTTTCTCATTTTTTTTATAGCTACACAATATTATATGAATGTACCATATGTTATTCAACCAGTCTCAAATTGATAACGTTGGGGTTGATTTCAATCTTTTACTATTCTAAAAAGCATCATGGTGAATAATCTTGAGCATAAGTCATTTTATATTTTTCCAGTGTATTTTTAGGCCAGATTCCTAGAAGTGAGATTGCCATGAAAAGGGTAAATGCATACATATATATATATATATATATATATATATATATAAAACTAAATGCCCCTCCATTGTGTTGTACAACATGCCTTCCCACCAAAAGTATGAGAGTGACTGTTTCTCCACAGCCTTGCCAAAATTCTCTGCTTTCAAGTCTTTAGCTTTTCATCAAACTGACATATGAGAAATGATTATTTCATTTAATTTTTTTCTCTTACTATGAGTAAGATTGAGGATCTTCTCATGTTTAAATACTATTAACAATTTTTTGTATGAATTTCTTGTTTATATCATTAGCTCATTTCTCTATTGGATTATTGGTCTTTTTCCCCCTCAATTTTAGTTGTATTTTAGTGAAACAACCTTTCCTGCTCTAAATTTAAAATATTTGAAATTTATATTTTGACATTGTGTGTGGTGACTTTGTCATGCCAAGGTGTTTTTGTGTGTGTGTATAATTGAAGCTAATTATTTTAAATCGCTTATGGCTTTTGAGTCATAGTAAGGTATTTTCAGTTTATAAAGGACTGATCCATGCTTGATCTCAGGAGTTGTATGCATTCAATTTTTGCATATAGATCTCCAATCAATTTGGAGTTTATGCTGGTGCATGAAGTGAGGTAGAGATCTAATTGTACCCTTTTACAAATGTCTCAACACCAATAATTTGAAAGTCCAATTTTTGCTACAGATATGAATGAGATGTATAGACTAAATGTCCACGTGCATTGGCATCAATTCTGTACTATATCCCATTTGTCTACCCATGCACCAACGGCACACTTATATGAAGAGTTTATAGCATATATCTATATATTTTATTATCTGACAGGGCTACTCATCATCCCCAATACCAGTACTCTTCTTTTTCAGAGTTTTTCTGCCTAGACTTGCTTGTTTAGATTTCTGTTTAAAATTTAAAATCAAATTGGGTTGGACTATTTAAAAAATCCTTAGTATTTTTATTGGAATTGCATTAAATTTATAAAATATATAGGAAGAACTAATAACTTCATAATACTGAATCTTCTTATCCAAGAAAACTGTAGATTTTTCCACTTGTTTAAATCTAATTTGAGGTCTTACAGGAATATTTCAAAATTTTTCTCATTTAGTGTTTGCACATGTCTTGTTAGGTTTATAAATAGGTATCCCATTTTGTTTGTTTGTTGCAATTTTAATTGGGTATTTTCTTCCATTAGATCATCTTTTATATACACAAAGCTGTATTGATTTCTATGTATTAACTTTATATCCTGATTTTTCTTAACTACATTCTTTTGTTTGTAATACTTTTCTCATTATTTTCTTGAGTTTTCTAAACATTCAATTTCAGAAGTTTACCCCTTTCTTTCTTTCTGACTCTCATGCATATAGTTTCCTTCTCATCTAATTTCATTGGCTCACATATCTAAGACCATGTTAAATAGTATTTTCTATATTAGGCATCCTTATCTTGTTTCTCACTTCAGTAAGAATGCTGCTAATGATCCTCCATTAAGAGTCAGGTTTGAAGGTTATACATATGTATTAATATATATAAAATCATAGTAAAAAAAATCTATAATTTCTCTTCTGTATGTTGATTTTATCAGGAATGGGTGTTGAATTTTTTGCAATGTCTTTTACGCACCTCTGGCAATTATCCTTATTTTTTTCCTAAGATATATTAATATGAATTACTTACCTTTCAAAATTATATTTATAGTTTATTGATTTTCTAATATTGAATCATCCTTGCATTCTTGGAATAAATCTCACTTTGCAGTGATGCATATATATTTTCAATGCATTGTTGGAATCTGTTTATGTTTTAAAACATTTTTGTACTAATACTCACATGAGATTAGTTTATGGTTTTTTGCATAATTTTATCAAGTATTAATATATAGGTACATGTCTCTTAAAAAGAGTTTGGAAGAGTTCCTTCTTTCTGTATATTCAACAACCTCTAAAGTAGCATTGGGATTACCTCCTCTATGAAGATTTGGCAGAATTTTTTCTGTAAAACCATTTGGGCCTGGTGCTTTTATATGGTGGAGCTTTTTTAAAACTTTGCACATTTTTTCCTGATAAAACTATTTTGTTTAGATTTTCTATCTAGTATAGGGTCATTTGGGATAGATTATATTTTACTACAAAATTATTCAATTCATCTAGGTTTTAAAATATGTTTGCACAGAATTGTACAAATAGTTTTTCATGATTTCTTCTCTTCTCTTCCTTTTCTTCCTTTTTTCTTTCTTTCTTTCTTTCTTTCTTTCTTTCTTTCTTTCTTTCTTTCTTCCTCTTATGATTTCTATAGCTTTTGTTCCCTTGTCATTTCTTATTTTATGTTTTTCTCTTTCTGGACTTTTCTTAGTTATTTTTTCCTTTTTCTTTATCACATTTTCTCATAGTTTGTCACTTTTCTCAAATGTTTTTAATGAACCTTATTATTTATTTTTTTACTGATTTTCTCTTTTCCAACTCATTAACATCTATTGTTATATTTACTATTAAAACTACTTCCTTCTGTTATCTTTGTCTACTTTGTTGTTCTTTTCCAGTTCTTTAAAGTGGACATTAAATTCATTTACTTTTATGTTTTTTCTTTTGATAGTTATTTAATGCTATGATTTTCTCTCTGTTTTAATTGTGCCCAAACAATTCTGATATACCATGTTCTCATTAATACTATTTTCTAGAAATTCTTCTACTCAAGCTTTTATTTCTGTTTGATGAAAGAGTTATTTAATAGAGTGTTTTCATTTCATTGGAGGAGAAAGATTTTATTTTGTTATTTATTGTTATTGAAATGTGATCAGATGTTTGTTTAGTTTTAGTTTTGAGATTTTTTTTGTTTTTCTTTGTAACTTGATTGATTGTGTTGTGGGTCTTTTTTTTTTTTTTTTTTTTTGACATCCAGAATATATACTGGACAATTATGCTGTTTATTTCTTTAGGTCCTCACTAACTTTTGTCTACTTGATCTGTCTAGGACTGAGAGATACGTTTAAGTTTCCTGTTCTTGGTATGTGTCTGTTATTTCTCCTTTCATCTCCTATAGTTTCTGCTGTATGAAGGTTGCTGCTGTGTTATTTAATGGATGGATATTAATAATTGCTAAATTTTGGCCAGGTGTGGTGGTTCACGCCTGTAATCCTAGCACTCTGGGAGGCCAAAGCAGGAGGATCACTTGAGGTCAGCAGTTCAAGACCAGCCTGAGCAAGAGTGAGACCCCGTCTCTACTAAAAATACAAAAAATTAGCCAGTCAACTAAAAATAGAAACAAAAAATCAGCCAGACCTGTTGGCTCGCACCTGTACTTGGGAGGCTGAGGCAGGAGGATCACTTGAGCCTAGGAGTTTGAGGTTGCTGTGAGCTGGGCTGATGCCACAGCACTCATTCTAGCTTGGGCAACAAAGCGAGACTCTGTCACAAATAATAATAATAATAATAATAATAATGATTGCTAAATTTTGTTGGGCATTATTGACTTTAGCATTATAAATGTCATTTCTGTTTTATTTAGTACTTTAGTACTTTCGTCCTAATTTTACTTAGTTTTATATATAGATTGTAAACCTTTACCTTTTGGTCTGTATTTTTTCACTATTTCCATTCATTTTTAATTATGTGAGGATATCTATTTCTTTTGATATTTAAGTCACTATTTTATATTTGAACAATGACCATGCTCTATTCCAATTCATCTCTGAATAGTTAATTTGGGAATTCATGTGTTTAAGCTCCAGGAAGTTATTTGTTTGTGCTGCATTGCTACCTTCTAATATGCTATTATTATTTTTTTGTTCAAATGGTATCTTTCAGCAATTCATTTACATTTAGCATATGTATTCATTTTCTATTGCTGCATAACAAATTAACACAAACTTAGCTTAAAGGAACACTCATATATTAGCTCACAGTTCTGTGAGTCAGAATTCGAGAAGGGATCACCAAGGTTAAAATCAACAAGAGTCGAGCTGAGCTCTTATCTGGAGGTTCTGGGAAAGAATCCACTTCTAAGCTCATACAAGCTGACAGAATCCAGTTCCATGAGATCCTCATTTCTTTGCTAGTCATCAGTTGGAAGCTTCTCACAGTTCCTTAAGCTACCCACATTCTTTCCCATGTGGCCCCCTCCACCCTCAAGCAAGCAACGGACATTGAAACGTCCTCGTGCTTTGAGTCTCTGTCTTTTTCTTCTGTTTTTAAGAGCCAATGTGATTAGATCAGACCCACGAGGGTAATCTTCCTATCCTAAAGTTTACTGATTGGGGTGGGGCACATTGGTTGGAGGGGAGCAGATTTTAGAAATTCTATCTACCACAGTTCACCCTCATCCTCCAAAGAGTCACATCACTCCCCAAAGCAAAATGCATTCATACCTTCTCAAGGTTTCCAAGTTCTCATCTCATTTTAGTGTCAATTCAAAGTCCAAAATCTCATCTAAATTTCATCAACTCAAAAGTCCAAAATTTCATTTTCTCAGTTATCTAAATCAAGTGCAGTTGAGGCTCCTGACCACAATTCTTCTCCATTTGTGGATCTACGGAACTAAGGAAACAAGTTATCTGCTCCCAACATACAGTGGTGAGACAGGCATATGATAATGGTTATAAACATCCAGATTCAAAAAGGGGCAAACTTAAAAGTGAAAACTAGTCACCTACACAAAGCGGTTTTGAAATCTGGCTGAACAACCTCCTTTAGGTGTCAAGTTTTCTGTGATTCTTAGCTCTAATACCTGTGTGCTGGGCTTCAACCTTTGTACTCTTAATTCTGCCCTCAGATCCACTGCTCCTTCTTCGTGAAAATGGCAGCACGAAATTTCAGCTGAGTAGTTTTATTAGTCTGCTTCCTGTCAAGAGAATGTTGGATCTGAGAGCCTTTGTTATCTCGCTGTGCCTTTCAGCGCAAGCTGGTAGTGTTTTTACTGATGTAAGATTCTCAAGAACACTGTAGGCATAGGTCTCATGGTTTTTCACTCTTAGACAAGAGATTCATCCACAGATCTTCCTAAATCATCTTTTTTCTATTTTTGTCTTCTGCTGAGTGAAAGACACTGCCCTTAAATTTCCTAGGGCCTTCTGCTTTGATTGAGACCACCTATGACCCTTAATTTCTTGTTACTGAGTACTCTGCTCTTTTGATCTTTCAGCGTTTCAGTAAAAGGTTTCAGTAAGATGTTTTACAGTCACATCCTTGGCTTTTTCTCCACGCTATGCTTTCGAAGGCAATTTCTTAATTTTAGCATCATCTACCATCTGGAAAAATTGAGAATTTCCCAAACCATCCTCCAGTCCTGGTTTTCTAAAGTCACAAACCATTCTTGTCAGAAAGAGATCATAAAATTCATAGAAATTTAAAGCTGATTTTTTTCCTTGGGGACTATCTACACTGGTGATTCTCAAACTGGGGGTAATTTTTTTCCCCTGGGAAATATTTGACAATCCCTAAATACATGTGTGGTCCTGGCGGTGTGGGGAAGGTGGGATGGGTGTGACAGGTTTCTAGCAGGTAGAGGCTGGGATGCTGCTAAACATCCTGCAATGCACCAGACAGCCCCTCCCTCCCCCTACAAAGCCTCCTCTGGCCCTACAGTTCAGAAACTGAAGTACAAACTCCTATATTTTAAAGATAAAATTGCCTAGTCCCAGAGAGGTAAAGGATGAGACCAAGTCACAGAGCCTTGCAGTAGAAGAAAGGAACTAGAACCCAACATCCAGTCTTCTTCCCATCACGTCATGCTTCTCAACAGTTTCCTATCCGTAGATCCCTCAGTCAACATTTGATGCAGGTTAAGCACATTTTAAGAATGTTTGTCACAATTAGAAATTTGACTAAAAATACGATATTTCAAAATGAACCATAATGTTAATCATCATCTCTCATCAGCGAGTGAACAACACACTCGGGCTTCTCATTCTGGTGTGAGCGCTCTCCCGATAATGACAGAGATCTTCAGCCATTGACTCGCTTTTACATTCTTAGTAAGCTTCTTTACTTACACTTTATTTTTTACTAAGCTAGGCAATCCACACACAATTATGGGCTGTTTAAACTGTCAAATAGTTCTATATAGTAAGATAAAACATGAATCCAGAAATTACTGAGTTATTTTTTTTACCACAGACTACTTTCCCCTAAAGCATATTATTCTCAAAAACTGGAAAGGTGACTATTTCAACTTTGGAAATAACAACAGATGCATTTCAAGTCCCATCTTTGGTTGCATTTTCCAAGTCCCGTTGTGGTATATGAATGTGTGTTCTCCCCTCCCCCACCCACATCTCATGGAGTGTTTTACCACTGAGTTAAAAAAAAATTAGAAAAGAGACAAACTGTTAGTGATTAAGCCCTTTCCACCACAACTCTCATTTTTAAGAAATCCCAGTGTTTATAATACAACTAAAGTGAATAGTATTAAATACATCAGCCCTGAAGATTGGGCTATTGTAAGTATTAAATATGGCTGAGATATACAACTTACTCAACTCAGAAAGATAACTAAAATCTTAACTGGCTCATTACAAATTTTCTTAAACGTCTGTGCACTATCTCCCCAAAAATCAGAGCATACTAGAGTAAAACAGCATAGGACTGACTGATCTCACTGTCCTTTTCTGCTTAGAGCACAGTGGTGGAAGGTCTAAGGAGATGCCCCTTTGGAATGCATGACTTCTTCATCCACCTGCTGGGAGCTTTGTTGGAAGAGAACCCTCAACTATCAGCCCTCTGCCTTGCTAAAGGTTACACCTCCTTCCAAGGGCAGCCCACATCCAATGCATGATTTCACAGGGCTGTAAAGACCCAGCCTCTTTGCTCAAACTTAGGACAATTCTGAAAGATGATCCCTGCTACAGAGATCTCCAAGAAGTCAATGAGGCCTTCAGCAGCCTGCTCAACTTCTCCCACTGCCCAGTGCTGCTCCTTTCTCTCCCATGTAGTAGATATCAACCCCCAAACACTCACTAATAGATATCTTGAATGATAACTTTCCTCTCAGAGATTGCTTCCCAGGAAACCCAAGCTGAAAAGTACACTTAAGAACTGAGATTTTTCTATGTATTTTTTTTTAATCAGTACTGATCCCAGTGCACCTCTGCAAGTCATTTTGATTAAATAATTTTGTCCCTTTAGCATATTTTTTAGTGATAAATGAAAAAGTCATCAATCTTTTCTCCTCCATAAGCAGTGGAGCATGATTGCATAGGCTCTGGGGTTGGTTGCCGGATGGTCAAGCATTTCCACTTGACTTCTAATCTTCTCCTCCAAGCTATGACTTTCTTAGCTGTCCAGCAGAGATAAGAATAGTGCATACTACATAGAATTTGGGGGCTGATTAAATGAGATAGAACACATAAAGCACAGAGTACAGAGAATGTTCTCCACAAATATTTGCTCTATTTTCTTGCATATTTTTTGCTTATTAGGCAAGAGCTAATTCCACACACCAATGGTCTCAAGTAACTATAAAGCAAAATACCTGCTATTATGACATTGACATCCAATAGCGTCCTTTGATAAAAGGATTTTTCTAGAAACTCATACTACTTCCTTTCCAAGCATAATATTTGTCATTAAGTTTTATAAGCTTGTCATCATATTGTGACTGGAACAGGGTTTTGTTTTCTGTTTTGCTTTTTTTTCCAACAAGGAAAGCAACTCTAAATGGCCTTTTGTCAGCCTTCAGAAACAAAATGTATCAGTTGACTACTGGAAAGCATGGTTTTATTGTTATTCTAAAAAAAATTGATAAAATTTCTAGTGTGGTGATTATACTTCAAAATGATTTAAAAATTGGTGGCTGCATGCTACTATTTGACTAAGTGTCATAGCAGACAAAATACTGAAATCTTAAGAAAAAACAAAAGCTTGGTCCAACAAAATCAGATTTTTAGACATTCATTGTTCTTATTTCCACTTTTCTTTTGCAACTTGTGAAAATTTATCACATTTACAAACTCTGTTATCTCAGCACATGCAGAATCACATTCTATATTCGAATCCGAGCCTTGTTCACTATTTATATTTACAATGTTATTCAAAGTTGGGTATTTCCTTTGCTATTTTCATCACTACTTTCATACTTCAGTTAACAACTTTCGAGCCACCGATCCATTGCTGTGAGTCAAGAATATGACACCTTAGAAAAGTAACAACGAAACGTGGAAATCTGGCAAATGTAAACAAAAATATGCAAATGGAGCAAGAATGAGTTAGTCACGATAAACCACACCCTGTTCACCGAATTAACTGGCAAGGAGGAAAGGGCATAGCAGTCCTTGTATTATAGAATAAGTAGAGTCTTCAGAATATAATCATTAATCATATCTTTCAAATTCGGCAATGTCTGTGAAAAAAATCATTTCTTTACATTTCTTCTGAAGCCATCAAACTGCGTGCAGACCACGTGAAGAGTTGCTATAGACCCACAGAAACCAGCAACCCACACTGTGAGATACACATGTTCTACCTGCTGCTGCTTCGGTGGGGCTCCTTAGGCAAAGGCACAGGCATCTGTCTTGCCCCAAACCAGCTTTTCCAGCCCTGGGTCACACTTGCTTTGCTGAACTGTAGTTAAGACTCAAAGTTCAGTTAAATTTGCTTACTCGCCTTAGAAATGTTCAGTTCTACACATGACAGATTATAAGGCATCAACCACTATTTTCATCAGTTAGTTGGGCTTGTTAAGTGGGTCAAGGACTTTTCCTTATCTTCTTGGGCTGTTCACAAAATAGATGCCATGAGAATTAGCATAAAATTTAGCTATACTTGAAGGGATCTGTCTGAAATTAGGGTTGCTTGGGCTAATGCCTCGCACACACCAGGGATTCTAAATTCTAACCCCGATTCTGCAAATCACTTATGATAGAGATTTTAACTAATGATTTTGTCTCTTTTAACTCTGTCTGCTGCTTCTTTATAAGCAAAGAAAGGAGGAGATACAGCTTTTTGGTGAAAAAGTGGAGATCAAAAAGTGCAAATAGAACAGACTCACAAAATAGCTCTTCTATGAAACCAAGATCCTAAGAATGCTCAACTAGATTGAGCATTTTAATTTTAAAAGTAATAGCCCAAATTCATGGCTTTTGGATTGACAGTTAAAGCCTAAAGTGATAGTGCGGTTTCTCTCTTCCCTTTACCCTTCAGACGCTTCTTATTCCCACACCTGGTGGGAAGCTGAACCTTTAGCACCTAAATTGTACCACATGAGGAGAAAGGGCTCATGAAGCCTGGCTTGTCAGTCTTACGGATGCCTGGAGTCACTGATGTTGGTCACCCAACTTAAAATTGAGGCATAGACAGAAAAATGCTTTCTCTGGATCTAACCATGTAGGACCTTGGAAGGTTGGATGGGTGGTCCTCTGGGGGTGTGTCTGGGAGGCAGAAAATGGAAGTAGGAGAGAGACTAAGACAGACAGGACTTTAAGGTTCCCCTACATCAAGGCCAACTCTGTTTGGAGTGAAGGGAGACCAAATTGGAATGGTAGAGAGGCAATTTTGGATATTCCTTTGTACTCTGTGTTCACAATTAGGCAATAGAGTTTTGTTCTTTCTGGAAAGGGCACCACATGGTGCTCAGTAATTGAGGGGCAGGGTTACATTTATTAAGGTGCACTGTGTCTTTAAGAAAGTACCATTTCTGGGGGAGCTGACTTCCCTCTTTCCTTGCCCCACCCGCCCTGGGTCAGTATCCCAAGCTCAGTGCTCATCTTCTGCCCTCAGCACCTGTGTTCTGTTCCCAACTCAGGTGCAAAGGAAGCTCTGCTTGGCTAGGGACAGCTCTTCTGTCCTCATGGCTACAGGTCACAGCCCATGTTTCCCAAAGAAATTTTCACCTAGGCCTTAAAGGCAGGTGTTTTATCTTTTCTTTTTAATTGGATGTATAAACAGTGAAGACATTAAAGAAAAAAATCTGTACCTAGAATAAGAAATAAAATAAACCAGAGTAAGCACTTGAGGCATACAATACAACTAAACAATGTTCAAACGTTTTTATTTTGGAGGCAGAAAAAATATATCATTATTCTTTTAGCACAAGTTTAAAAAGAAGAATTCTCTCTTCAGTTATATAAAGTTATCCTTCTAGCCTCAGTTTTTAAATTTGGAATAGGAATAACTATCTCTCTATCACAAAAGCCAGAACATTTTTCAGGTGAGGAATAGAAAAAATAAAAGAGAAAATGACTTCTATCTCTATTTGTGTGGGTGTTTTTAAAAACAGTCATCACTTTGGTATGAAAGTGTCATTATATCAGTGCAGGATGACAAATTTCATTTTAGCTTCCTTATCTAGTCGTATATTCACATAGTGTTAACAAGTCAGTGCTACTCGGGGCTTGATAGAGACAGCCACAAAAAATTCAAAATAATCATGAAAATCAAGGAGCTGTGTTGTTGCAATATTTATATCCCTGACAGGTGCCCTGCTGCTTGGAGTGAGATCTCTTACATGTATTGTCTATGCCTCTAGCTGTACCTGGTACAAACAGCACACGTCCTTGACTGTCAGGCCATGCTTTCCAGGATAGACTGCAAATCAGACCAGATCAGTGACAGTGGGACCCCTCTACCTCATGCACACATTCTTTCTGTTCCATTGTGCACGTAAGAAATTATCAAATGCCAAATAGTTTTAGAAGTGCCAGGGCAGAAGAAAGAGCAATGGGGCCAGGGGATAAAAGCCTTAAAATGGGAATTCAGAAATATCAGCTGAGGGCAGGGCATGTTCCTGCTAATGCTGACTGCTCGCTCTCTCTCTCCCTCCCTCTCTCCCTCTCTCTCTCTCTCTCTCTCCCTTTGTGTGTGTGTGTGTGTGTGTGTGTATGTGTGTGTGTAAAAGGAAAGAAGGGGTGTTAGCGGAGACTGAAAAGCAAAGGGAAAACTGTTTGCAGAAACAGAAATGAGATCTGATGTAATTTGAAAGGGTGCAAAAACAACCAGAAGGAGTCTATTAACTGGTCACTAGACTCAGCAAGAATCAGAAAGAGAAAGCTTAAATACAGGAAAATGTTCCGGCTGACAGACAATGAGACATGAGGTTCTGGAGACATCGCTCCACCTGGCATAGGAACACAGCTAGGAAGAAAGAAGCCAGGAAATGAAATGTTGAAAATTGAGGCAAGCGGAATTAATGAATGCCATTCATACTTAAATATATACTTACTAATTTAGAAGAGCCCTAACTTTATCTAATCCTGGAAAAATATGGTTTTTTTCCCACTAAGCCCTCTTTAACTATGTGTGTTATTTGGAAAACCCACTAGGCTGTAGGAGGCCAGATAAAGGTAAAAGAGAAGAGACAAAGTTAATCCCCACTTCAAGTTCCCGTAATTCTGAAAAAATACTTCCAAGATCTGATTATTGAAGGGATCCTCAAGGGGTGGCCATGGAAAATATCTAAGAACAGAAAGCCGGGGAGCCTCCTTTGTGGGGTGTTCTGGGCCTGTTTTGCCACCACCCCACTTCTGTAGCTCCATGAGCAGAATATTTTTTTTTCCACTATAGCAACTCTGGAAGCCTCGAGCAACTGTGTGCTCAAACCAAAGTCTAATGGATGTGGGATATTAGAAGCAGGATAAGAAAAAGAAACGGTGTATTTTTATCCAAACCACAGATGCCTCACCATCTCCTGCAATTCATTGGTAAATAAATAAAGCCACAGCACCGTTTAATATTCTGGGGATTACAGAACTGTTATTTGATACTCATGACCCAGTTAGACTGGTACGTCACCCATTTAACCACTGCAGGTTTATTTCGCACCATCTTGTAGGTGGGCTGGAGCCATTTGGGTCTGAAGCCCTGGCCATCTTTCAAGGCACAGCCTGCATTTTCACTGCCCGAAATATTTCATCTTCTGTCCCCACAGTTAAGTCAATAAAGATGAAAATCATATGACCAGTGGTTCTCACTGTCCAATTACTTAACCTAATTTATCTTCTTTAAATGTCACTCAATAACTCAAGTCCTAGCTCCCTCCACCCTCTGCCCATCCCACTCTCGAGTCGGTGTTTGTGTAATTAGTCAGATGGAGAATTTCAGGACTAGATCAAAAACTGTTTTTATTTTTGGCAACTGTTTTCTTTTAGAATAAACCTATTCATTCAATTTAAAAAATAATTTAGCTGATTAAAGCTTGATCAGTCTTCCTATAACACTAATTTGGTCCTGGCTTTTTCAAAAAAGATACACCTACTATCTCTGCATGTAGAAGTCTAAAGGAACATGAAAGAACACCCACTAAAATGTTATCTTCATTCAGAGTTTCCCAGTATTCTTTTTCCATCCACGTATAGATAGTGATGACTCCATCCATCATCTTTATGTCACCTGTCAGAAAAAAAAACTAAGGCACCCGTGCTTTGTGGCTCCCACAGATTCTAGATGCTGCCAGGATATAGAGCTCGTTTCTCAATTCACTAATTTTTTTTTTCTCCACAGCTATTCCCTGCAAAACCTTACACTTGAGGACTTTTATTTTAAAAGGAAAACTACCAGCTCTACAAACGCTTGAGCATCAGTTTTGATAGCACTGTGGGAGCTCACTTAAAGAATGTGTTATAAAGCAGGAGACATATATCCCTTTATGCATTGAGTATAATGAGGTATACCGATTAGTCTAACTCACTGCAGCAAATCACTATGTAGTTTTAAAAGGTCTACTGTTCAATGCACTATAATTAAATTAAAGTTAAAATACTGTAATTATTTAGAACCGAGATGCCATTTTTTTTACTGACTTTGTGAACTTTTAGGTTCAAATGAATGCAGAGATAAAATAGCATAACATAAGTTCGCTATATATTATCTTGTCTGTCTTGTATTTGGAGTTAAATTACACAGGAGTTCAGAGGTTGATAAGAAACGTAAGAGCTGTCCTCTATATAATAACAGTAGCTTCATATTGGGTGAGTTTAAATATGAGTGGAGAGGATTATTTTGATTATTTACATACTGGGACACAAATTTAGATGTGCACACATACATATACTGTCATCCTCAAGCTGTCTTCTCAGCTTTACTGAGGGCCTTTTATGTGACAGGAACTGTGCTTTATGTACACTTTCTCCTGTCACCCACAGAACCACCCTGTCAGACAAGTATCATCAGGGTCACTTTAGAGATGCTATCATCTCAACCTGGGTATTGCAAAGACAATTCAAACTCTAGCATGAATGAACAGAGCTCATGGTGGTCCTGCCCCATCATTACCTCCATTTCCTCCCCAGTCTAGTCTTTCCCCTTGTTTTCCACCTTAACCAGTAGTCTCATTCTCTGTTCACCTGCAGAAACAAAAAATAAACAAACAAATAAAAAAACACCTAGGAGTTATCCTTGACATCTTCTTCTCCTTTACCCCACGTTCAATCACAATTCATTCTTGTAAATTTTTATCTCCTATATGTCTGTCAAGTCTTTCTCTTAATTCTGTCACTCACATTACAAAACTAGACCAAACTGCCATCGTACCTTATCTGGATTGTGGTGATAGTCTCCAAATCATCTTCCAGCATTCATCCTTCTTCACTTGATGTTCTTAAGGCAAATTTGGTCATGTTACTTCCCTGCTTAAAATACCTGTATAGCTTTCCATAACTCTTACAAAAAAAAATATTTAACAGAGCCCACCAAACCCAATGATTTTGCTCCCTCAGTCTCTTCAAGCTCAAATTTCATCCTCTCCACCTCCTTCCCAGCCCTCCAGTATCAATGACTTCCTTCTGTTTCTTAAATAAATGCTCTATGTTCTGACCTGCCTCAGGACCTTTGCACATGCTGTTCTCAATGGCTGAATGAATCACTCTTTCTCTATCCCTTTCGCCTAGTTAATGCCAGAAACAAGATCTTGCTTTCATTATTGCTTCTTCAGGGAAGTCTTCCTTGATCCCGTCCTAGGAAATATCCTTTGGTATAAGTCCTCACAGCATCCTATCTATTTCCTCCATAGCATTTAGCATATCACATGAATATGCATTTAGAGGTGTGGTTATTTGATTTTCACTTTTCACTCCTCACTTAACTGCAAATACCTTGAAGGTAAGAACCTTGTCTTTTTGCATTCCACTGTAACCTAGTGCTTAGCAAAATGCCATGTTTAGCAAACATTTTAGCCACATGTTTGATTCTTACTCTGACTTTAATAGCCTTTTTAATTACTAAATACAGAAGGGAACAAATTTCTTTAAAGAAAGAACAGGGAAAACAGGCAGAAGCAAACATTCAAAGTAGAAATGTCTTCCTATTTGGTGTATTTTGATGGTTAGGAGGAAAAAAATGTGTCATTGACATATCATGATGTCTGGAATTTCCACAATTGAAAACTCTCCTTTGGGAAGAGCCATATTTTCTAGAAACTCAAATCAGGTAGAAAATTTATCACTTTGAATAGAACCATTAGTCCACATAAATCCAACTGGTAGGCAACAGAAAGCAGATTCTCAAGAAAACTGGTCCAAAAAGAGGTAATTTTGATCAGCAGAAAGGGTTTGAAAGTCACTGGAAGTATCGAAGCTTGAAAGAACACTTGGGTGAGGTGACAGCACTTCACGAAGAATGTGCAGAAAGATAGTAGTCAATCTCCCCACAAGACGGTGCTAGTAGCCACGGCTGTAATGGGTAAAATGGAATCACATTTTGGGTGCCATTCAAAGATACAGCAGTTTGGCAACAAAATAATTTAAAAACATTTTACCTATTCCAATTTCTTTTTAAACCATTGAAGGAAAAACATATTTATAATGTCAAACAAAACTCCTTAAAAATCCTCATTCCCATGTCCCTGACTCTCCATTTCCTTCACATGCCACAGTTGCCCGGATATGCCCCCACATCTACAACTCCAAGCTCCCCTACATTCCTGTAAACCTTGCTCTTGGAGGCTTCTTCTCACTTATCCTTCTTCTCTAGGGCTCAGTTTTTATGAGGTAGATGAATGATCTGAGAGCCCTGGCTGCTGTTTGCCCATTCCCCAGATCGCCCAAACACCAGGAATGGACCCAACAAGCAGAAATCTTACTTCCTTAGAGTAAGGGAACAGGGAGGGAACTGAAACTATTTATAATTTAATGATATATCTTTAAAAATTACTATTATTTTCACCTTTGTTGTTGAAAAGATGCATTTTTTTTACTATGGCAAAGCAAATAAAACTTCAATTTGTAATTCATAATTTATGGAGTGATTTCATGCACCATCACGTTTTGGAAAGCTATGATTTTTTTCTCCTTTGTTTTGGGCACTGTGATATTGAGGGTCTGGGGCAGGCAGCACAGACCTGGTTCCCATTAGTCATCTACTGTTTGGATAAATGTGTCTGAGTAGGGCATTATATTGAAGAACTGTGAGAGTCAGAAAGCTACAGGAGGCATTAGGCAACAAGATAAGGAGTCAGAGCAGGTAATAAAAGCAAGGATCATGATAGAAAGAATATCACTAAAAACAACCCACCCAACTTGCCATTTTGCTTCAGCAGGGCCCTGGCATGAAGGGATCAGAGAGGCAGCTCTATGAGCGATCAGTAATACAGTTCAGGAAGACTGACTTGAGATCATTAATCCAAATTTGAGGGTCCAAAATGTTTATTGCCATGAATGCACACAAATGAGCCAAAGGACCACATATCTTCAGAAATGAGAAATGGCCCCTTGATGAAATCTCCTCTAATGACCTGCTTGTTGCAAACCCCAGTTAGCACTGTGCTCTGAAGTGAAACACTCCGAGTAATGTAGATTTCAAAGTGTGTCATGCTTTCTGCAGTGCAGCACATTTAACGATTTTCTCATTTGATACCTAATGAGATTTTTCAAACTAATTGCAGGCTTACTATAACTTTTTTTTAAAAGAAGACAGGAACAACATTAAGAAAACAAACTATGGCAATGATTCCATGCTGGGGAGGATTGAATAAGATATCTTTGGTCCCAGAAATCTGGTTTTAAATAAGATGCTAACCAAAGTATGTTCCATCAAATTAATCAAGAAAGAGCTTTTAATATAGTAGATATGCTAGATCATAACAGAGATGCAAACCTCTGCAAGCCTTGCAAATAGACCTGGACATTACAAAGACTGGTCAACTGTAAACCACCCTTGGTTACATTTTAATTTAAATTTCCAGTGAAATTTCTACTAAAGTGCATACAAGGTGGTTTCCATTAGAGTCATGAACTTTCGTTATCCAGAAAAGCCTATGAGATATATCCTAGTAGTTCTCTACTTTACTTACAGACCGTTCTACAATGTATATCACCATAATGATTTTTGACATGATGTTTTTCTAGTATAATATATTTGAAAAAAACAGTGTATGTAATTTCATTCCCCCCTAAATTCTCCCACTAAAAGATAAAATGATGCTGTTTGTTTTGGCTTCCTGGCTTATTTTTAAAATTATTTTTCAAAAGGAAATAGAAAGAAAAGAGAAAAATAAAGAGAAGGAAACCTTATAACAGCCTGAGATTAAATTTATCAGCCATTGAGAGGCCGTTACCACATATCTATATAACTTAGTAGGAAGACTCCACGTGGATGATTTCACAATCAATTGTTTTTGTTCTTTAATAGAATGCATATGCCAAAAGATAAACTGTTTGGGTTCAAAGGGCAGTGAATTCATTAAAAGAAGTTCCTAATAAAAGTGATTCAATCTTTATATTTAGCTTTTAATACAAAAAATTAATTAACATTTGCATTATGAGACCTGACCTCCCCAGGGAAATATAATCAATTCTCCCAATACAAGATGAATTCTGCAGAGGACATAATTTCTAATTGTGGTGCTAATCAATCATGTCCGAGGTACAGGGGAACTGTAAATGATGCGCAAAACTATTAAACTCTAGGCTCTTTTAAAGCCAGTTGTCAACACCATAGTATATAAATATATACTTACAGTGGGGACTGTTTAGTTATAATATTGATTAAATTATTGCAGTTCCTGGCATAATACATGATGATGGTGTACTATCTGGAAAGAATACAAGACAACTGAAAACATATCTACAGTTTTGCAAATGTGGTTTCACAAGAAAATTGTGTTAATTATAGTAGTATGATGCATGCATCTACTGCAAAGGCTGCATTGCTGAGGAAACACAATGCATTTTGTTTGAAGACTATAACTCAAGAAGAAAGAGTCTAGATGATTTCAGGCTATTTTTAAACCACTGTTTATTTCCACTATTTCGAAGCATTCCTTTTTTAAATGTGTTCCTGATTGGTTTTTTTTTAATTGATGTAAAATTTATGTGACATAAAATTCACTATTTTAGCCATTTTAAAGTGTATAATTTGGTGGCTTCAAGTATATTCACCATATTGTACAACTATCTAATTCCAGAATATTTTCATCACCCCAAAAAGAAACTCTGTACCCGTTAAACAATCCTTGCTCATAAATAGAATCACATAGTATGTAGCTCTCTGTGTCTGGCTTTTTTCATTTTGAATAACGTTTTCAATATTCATCCATATTTTAGCATGTATCATTACTTCATTCCTTTTTATGACAATAATATTCCACTGTATAGATGTAACTTATTTGTTTATCTGTTCTTTAGCTAATAGTCATTTGAGTTGTTTCCACTTTTTATGTACTAGGAATAATGTTGCTATGAATATTAACATTCTGTACAAGCTTTTGTTTGAACACCTGTTTTCAATTCTCTTCGGTGTATACCTAAGAGCGGTATTATTGTTAAACATTTGAGAAACCACCAAACTGTTTTCCACAGTGGCTGCACCATTTTACATTTCTACTAACAATGTATTGATATGAAGGTTTCAGTTTCTCTACATATTTGCCAACACTTTCTACTTTTTATTATAGCCTTACTATTATTGCCTTCCTAGTGGATAAAAATTGGTACCTCTTTGTGGTTTTGATTTGTATTTCTCTAATGACTAATAATGTAGAGCATTGTTTCACATAATTATTGGCCATTTGTATATCTTTTTTGGAGAAATATCTATTCAGGTCCCTTGTCTATTTTTTAATTGAGTTTTTTGGTCTTTCTGTTGTTCGGTTGTCTAAGTTCTTTGTATGTTCTGGATACTAGACCATTATCAGATTTATAATTTGCAAATATTTTCTCCCCATGATGTAGTCTTGTTTTTTACTTTTTTGATAATGTCCTTTGATGCATAAAAGTTTTTAATTTTGATGAAGTCCAATTTATCCATTTTTTATTTTGTTGCTTGTGCATTGGGTGTCACATGAAAGAAACCATTGCCAAACCTAAGGTCATAAACATTTATCCCTATGTTTTTTCTAAGAGTTTTATAATTTAGCTCTTATATTTATATCTTTGATCCATTTCTATCCCCCACCCTTTATGTTGTTATTGTCACAAATTACATCTTTATACCTATGTTCCCATCCACATTAATTTGTAATTATTGCTTTATGTAGTTGTCTTTTAAGTAACATGGGAAAAAAAGAGAAATTACTAACCAGTCATGCACAAATACTGATTTTGTATTTACCTAAGTAATTACCTTCACTGCTGTCCTTTATTTCTTCATGCAGATTTGAGTCACTTTCTATTGTCCTATTCTTTCATCCTTTAGCATTTCTTGTAGAACAGGACTGTTACCAGAAAACCTTTGTTTTTATTCTTTATAAAAGGTATTAATTTCTCCTCATTTTTGAGGGATAGTTTTGCTGGTTATAGAACTTTTCCTGACTTTTTTTTTTTTTTCCTTTTGGCACTTTGAATATGTTATCCCACTGCCTTCTCACTTCCATTTTTTTCTGATGAAAAAAATCAGCTGTTAATCTTATTAAGGCTCACTTGTATACAAGAAATCACTTCTCTTTTGCTTTTGTCAGTATTCTCTGTCTCTGGCATTTGACAGTTTGATTATAATGTGTTTCAGTGTGAGTCTCTTTTAGTTTATCCTACTTGAGAATCATTGAGCTTCTTGGATGTGTACATTCAGATTGTTCATTAAATTTTGGAATTTTTCAGAAATTATTTCTTCAACTATTATTTCTAGCCCTTTCTACTTCTCCTCTCCTTATAGGACTGCCATTATGCCTATGTTATTACACTTGATGGGTCCCACAGGTCTTTGAGACTCTGTTCATTTTTCTTCGCACTTTTTTCTTTCTTCTCCTTAGACTGGGCAATCTTCATTAACCTATGTTCAAGTTTGCTGATTCTTTCTTTTATCTGCTTCAATCTGCTGTTGAACTCCCATAGTGAATTTTTCATTTTGGTTATTATACTTTTCAACTTCAGAATTTCCATTTGATTCCTTTCTTGTTTCTTTGAAGTCCTCGTAACTTTTTGTTTAAAAGTGGGTAATTTCAATACTATAACATAACTCCTGAAATTATATTCTCTCCCCTCCCTGGGTTTTTGTTGTTGTTGTCATTGTTGCTGCTGCTTGTTGTGGCTGCTGTTATTGTTTTTTCTAAACTAATTTTGTAGAAGTTTATATTCTTTGTCAGGTATGGCCACTGGTGTCTCTATTTGGTTAGCTTAGTGATGAATTTGGGATTTGATGTGGATTTCTTTAAACACCTAGGAACCACCCCCACCCCAATCTCATAGTCTTTGCACATAAACTCTGTTTGTGAAGAGCACACCTTCAAACTCTCTGAGAAGTTCACAAAGCATATCACTCCCCAGCTTTTTTCCCCATGCTTTTCAGTGTGTCTCTTATTTTCCCCAATTGTTATCTCTTGACACAAGTGGCAATGGCTAATGCAGTTGCATTTAAATGTTTCTGGTAAATGTGCTCCATGTAGCCATCTCTCCATCTGGGGAGAGTTCTAAGTGAGGTGAAATAAGACAAGCCCTTTGAGGAAGTCCTCCAGGGAGCCACCAAACAGGTCAAAACTCACAACCATGGTTCTTTGGGGGCAGGTCTGCTCTGCCTCAGCCAGCACCAGGAACCACAGCAGGCAAGCAGGCTGCTATCCTCAAGGTTCCTGAACCAGGGAGAAGGAATGAGGCCAGAGTGAGTTAAAACACTACAACGCTCTCCTTCTGGGATTCAGCCACCTTTCTTTTTTTTATTAAATGTTTTTCTACTTGCTATAAATCTTTAGCTAGTTTCCAGAGTTCTCATAAAGTTGATTCTGACAGGGTTTTTTCCCCCAGTTTATTCACTGTTTTTGTGGAGAGTCAGTGTTTTGGAGTTCCCTGTGCCACTATTTTTATTGATGTCACCTAGAGCATTCCTTTTAGATCACAAAAACAGCAGAGGTGGAGGGGAGAATTCACAAAGAAACTGTTTGTTGAAACATTGTAGCTCATAAAACAGTGAGTGACTTATCTAATTTTGGTATTTTGTCATATTTCTTGGAGTTGACATTTTACATGGTTATAAATCATTTGTAGGTTTGTAAAGTTTGCAGGTGATATAGAGGCTGTGCTTCATGAGAAGAGTGTATCAAGTGATTTGTCCCAAGTTGAAATTTTCTAGCTCCATGAATGTCGTATTTACTGTTCAAACCCCTGAATTTTAAAAAGAAAGCAGGAAACTGTGGTCGAATTTAATGTACCTAGTCCCTTTTCATTTCATATTTGATTTGGTTTGGGTAACTGAATGTTCTAGTAGCAAACCTCTCACATGGAACTCTAAATATGGGAGATAATTTTTTCAAAATAGAGAAAGAAAGGAAAAAGAATAGGTAAAATTAGAAGCATCTGCAGTTCTTTGCCAAGTTGGAGCTGACAAGACTCAGACATTCAACAAAAGTCCAGCTCTCCTGCTAACACATATCCCACTTGCCCGTTGATCCTTTATTTTGCCTAATCATGTGTCTGCAACCAAATATCTACTCAGTACACATTTGTCTAACTAATATAATCATTTCAAATGATAGGAACACCAAATTCAGTCTATAAGGTTCTCTATCTCCCCTGTGGACATGGAGGAAAGAATAATGTCAACATTATCTTCTGCATGTTCTGAAATTTTATCACAAACCCTACAAATTTAAGACTGTAACAACTCCTTGAATTTACAGACTAATGATGACAAGTAAAAAATGTAACTTAAATCTCTACCCCCTCTCTGTTTTAAAAAGAATATTACTATCATATTTTTGTATTTCAAGTCATTTGCAGTACGAAGAAATGCTTGAAGTAATTATTAAGACTATCACTGTGCAGCAGATTAAACATTATGTTCCTTTAATGTAATAGCATTGAATGTTCTCAACCCATTTATTCCACAAATACTGATCAATGCCTTCTGTGCACCAGGCATTGCAAATACAGCCACTGTGGTTCCTGTCATCACAGACATTACAGAGGAGTGAGAAATTAGGATATGGAAACAGGCAATTGCATTATATTATAGGGAAATGTGCTACAATTCAGGAAGTGCTGAAGACCAGGGATGAACCAACTTGGAACAGAGGCTGAGAATCAGGAATAGCTTCCTGGCAGGAGAGATGCCCCTTCTAAGATCTACAAGTTCTCTGGGAGTTAGTCCCCTGCATAGAACTCTGTGGGGTGGGTTAGAATTACTGATAGGGTATGTGAATGCTCAAAGGTAAGAAAGAAAGTAAACTTTCACTGGAACAAGTGAAGAAGTTGCTCAACAGTCCAGTATAATAGGAGCAAAGAGCAAAGGTAGCCAGAAAGAAATCCAAGAACATACACTTTAAAGGAAATTTTAGGCTCTGTTAAAGAGCTTGGATGTTATTCTGAGTCTTATAGGGTGAATGTTGATGTGTTTTAAGCAGGGAGCAACATGATCTGATTTTTATTTTAGAAAGATCTTTGTGGTTGCTATAGAAAAACAAATATATAGCAGAGGATGAGGAGAAGGCTATAGACAGGAAGATCAGCAAAGGGATGTCGAAGCAATATAGGTTAGATATGGTGATAGAATAAATTAGTATTTATTAATTGCACTGGATTGAATAGTGTCCCCCAAAATTCATCTCCACCCAGAACCTCAGAATGTGACATTATTTGAAATATAGAGTCTTTCAGAGGTGATTAGATAAATTAAAATGAGGTCATGCTGGATTAGGGTAGGCTCTAAAACCAATGTCTGGTGTCCTCCTAGGAAGGCCATGAGAAGGAAGCCTTGTGACAACAGAGGCAGACATTGGAATGATGCTGCCACAAACCAAGAAACACTTGAGGTCACCAGAAATTGAGAGAGGCATGAAGCGTTCCCCAGAGAGTTTTCAGAGAGAGCATGGTCCTGTTGCCACCTTGATTTTGGACTTCTGGCCTCCAGAACTATGAGAGAATAAGTTTCTGTCATTTTCAGCCACCTAGCGTGTGACCATTGTTAGGGCTGCCCTAGGAAACTAACAGAGGTGAGGAAAAGAGGCCTGATTTTAGAGGTCTTAAAGAAATGTCTGCTGCATTTGGTGATCACTCAGATAAAGAAAGTGGCCTAGAGAGGCCATGGCAAGAATAACTCTGTTTTCTCGCCTGAGCAACTGAGCAGTTGGTGGCATCACTCATTAGTTAGGGACCACAGGGAACAGAAGAGGCTTGAAGAGGAGAAGGTAAAGTTATCAGCCAAGTGTAGGTCCGTTCTGCCTGTGCACAGTAAATCAATCACTGTGACACGAGTTAAATCCGCCTCCTGGAAGACAAGACTTAGGGTATTTAAGCATTAGGGAAGTGGGGCGGTCTAAGGTGTGGCCAAAGGTGATGGGCAGTGGGGAAAAATGAAATAACAGGTTTGAGCTACTCAAGTGTACTTGGGGTTCATGGTGTTTCGTAGAACATAGGTGCACAAAATGGCATTAGCATGACCCAGTGTTGGAGTGTTGGCCCTGGGACTTGAAAAGGCCATCGCTCAGCCACTTGCAAAGGCCCAATTGAAGAGTCGGTGGTCTCAGCTGGTATGAATGGGGCAGGAGCTGGCGCAAGTTCCTGAAAAACAACTGAAGCAACCATTACCATGGTGACTTCAGAATGTTACCTATAAAGTAGCCAGTCACAGTTACGTTTCCGTGTTTAGCAGTGCAGCCTTCTGCTACCACAGCCTTCAGCTTCATGGAAAAATGAGAGAACAACAACAAAAAGCAAGCGGGGTAGGCAAATCCAATCAAATGAAACCTTCAGTTTCGCTAATGAGTTTATTTGTATTCAGAGTGTGTTTGTGGGCCTGTAAGAAATGTGAAATTGCCCCATAGGCAGTTGGATAACCACGTGTGAATAAGTGAGGCACAGAGACCTGGATTGGATATAAAAATTTAGGAGCATCTGCATGTGGGGGTAATTAAAGCTAAAGGAAAGATTAGATTGTCTAGGTCACATGAGCAGAGTAAGACTGGGACAGGACTGGAATAGACCTTTGGAACACCGACATTTAGTAGTCAACTAAGAAGAATATCAGACTTTGTCCAGTGGACTTAGCCACACAGGGTTTGTTAGGGGCCTTACTGAGAATAATTTTGAAGGGGACAAGAGCTAGACTGCAGTGGATTGAGGCATGTCTAGGAGGTAGAGAGTTAAATGTGTCTATGAAGAAGAGAAGTATGGTAGCTAGAGCCAGGCACAGTAAGAGAGTAAAGGGGTAAGATGAATGATAAGAGAATGATTAAAGTGATGGACCCTGCCACTGAGTTGGGTAGGGAAGGACAAACAGGCACAAGGTGATTGAGAGGCAGTGAAGGACTTGGAGTTTTGGAGATCTCATTGAGATCCAATAACAGGGACTGCAGAAGTATTGAAGTGAGACAACTTTCAGGATAGGAGATGGTGGTCTTTGAGTGCAATGTCTAACAAGCAGGACAATTCGGGAAGATCACAAGCTGCAGGTGTTGCCCGTATGTGTGGCAGGGTAAAGAGAATTAAAGATGACGATCGGCTGGAGAGGAAGATTCCATTACTTGAGAGCCCAGAATTAAATTAGATGTCCACAAGGATGTTGAAGAAAAGATGGTGGAATCTGGGGAAGTGAAGTTCTTGAGCAGCTGAGGGTCAAGCCTTGATCTTGTTCACTATCAGGTCATCTCCCTTAATGTCCAGTAATCCTACAGCTTTGTCCTTGTTTTTGTGGCTTATCTAGAAGGGCTCACACGAAATTTCCAGTCACAATATTCTTTTAGTAGGGCTTTTGTGATCCCAAAGAGTCTCACTTTTAAGCACCCCATTCAGAGAGAAGAAAAGAGATGCACAAATTTTTTATTCACATCATATCCTTACTTTCAAATATCTTATTCCTGAGCTTGTCACTCGGGAGGGTTCTGAATTAAGGAGGAGGGATATGAGGGCTCCAAGTTTTTTATTCATAGTTTTATTATAATTTATCTTGTTGTTTTGTCTCTGCCCATATTCAGATTTCTCCATAGCAAGAAGTGTAGTGAGGAAAGAACACTTTGATGTTCTTCCTGTGCATTCCCAGCCCAGCATGATTAATTGACTTAGCAGGCTATTCCATTCGCTACAGTAAATTCAGTAAATTCTGGAGGTTAGTCTTCCTCGTAATCATAAGAAACCAGCTCAGTGCCTTCCTTGGCATAAGGAGAGAGGGAATTGCCCTATCAAACCTCAGTTCTCATAGAACTATGGCCAGCTGCTTGCAAAATCTATGACATCCTGGGAGAAACACCAGGTCAGCCAGCCTATATGAAAAAGATTGCCAAACATCTTCTGGACCGCTGGCTCCAAGAATGCTCTGCCTGGCTCCAACATCGCCTCCTCCCTTTGGGGGCTTACACAAAAACCCATACAGACTACATGTGAGCTAGCAAGCCCTACGGGCACTGGCAAGCTCTGACAGCCACACACAAAGCTGACGGGAACCAGCTGACAAGCAGGATGCACATGTGCTCCAGAGACAAGAGCCATAAGGTGAGAGGGAAGGAAACAAGCATGACTCGTCACTCTGAGCCAGGCAGGCAAATCAGTGGGAACGAGGATAACGTGGGGGAAAATGAGCCACATCCCTGCAACTTATGACCAGGCCCAGCATCCTCACGTGACCTCCTCACCCATTCCAGATTATCATTCCTACATATCTGATTAAGGGGAGAAGCTTCCAACAGCTCATACTCCTAAGTTTACCATGGCCAGAACACCTGGGAAACTTCCTAGAAGGAAATTGACAACTGTTTCATCGGTGGCTACCTTTGAGTGATAGACGTATGGAGAATTTGTATTCTTCCTTCTACTTTTTAAATGTCCTGTTTTTTCCATAATAAACATGCTTACCATGAAAGAAATATAAGCTTATTTAAACTTTATTTTCCTTAGTTTAAAACTAAGTCCTTTTTGTCATTTTATCTATAAGCTAGGGCAGACTTGAAACCCCTTCTAGCAACTCCTGAGCCAGGGTTTCTGGCAAAAGGAGCAGAGTTTGTGAAATGGCTTCCTATTTTATTGAAGTGGCAGCCCCCACATTGGAGTCCCTCAGTAGGTGCTGGAATGTTCCCAGCACAGGAGAAAAACATGAAAGAGCACATCACCATCAGCACCAAAACTTTTCAGAAAAATCTTATAGCATTATTTGAAAGACTTAGCCTTTTTTTTTTTTTTTTTTGTTAGACAGAGTCTCACTCTGTTGCTCAGGCTAGAGTGCCGTGGCATCAGCCTAGCTCACAGCAACCTCAAACTCCTGGGCTCAAGCAATCCTACTGCCTCGGCCTTCCAAGTAGCTGGGACTACAGGCATGTGCCACCATGTCTGGCTAATTTTTTCTATATATTTTTAGTTGTCCATATAATTTCTTTCTATTTTTAATAGAGACAGGGTCTCACTCTTGCTCAGGCTGATCTCGAACTCTCAAGCTCAAACGATCCACCTGCCTCAGCCTCCCAGAGTGCTAGGATAGACGTACCTTTTTAAAGAAGAAAAAACTTATATGTAAATAAAACTGGTATGGTCTGATTGTTTGTGTCTCCCCAAAATTACTATGATGAAATCCTAACCCCTAAAGTGATGGTATTAACACATGGGCCTTTGGAGAGTGATTGGATGGCGAGGGCACATCCCTCACCAGTGGGGTTAGTGCCACTGTAAAAGAGGCCTGAGGGAGCTTGTTTGTCCCTTTCCACCATGAGGATACAGTGAGAAGGGGCCATCTATGAATCAGGACATGAGCCCTCGCCCAGCACTCAATCTGCCAGTGCCTTGACCTTGGTCTTTCCAGACTCCAGAACTGTGAGAAATAAATTTTTGTTCTTTATAAGCTCCCCAGTTTATGGTATTCTGTTATAGCAGCTTGAACAGACTAAAACGCAAACTAAATTGAAACCTTCTCCCTATTCCACCTCCATCCAAATTGTCCTCACTCCCTGTCTAGCACACCCAGAACCAATTATGCAACTGAAGCATTTGGGAGCCAGCTTTTGCCTTTGTCAGTTTATTCCATTTATTGATATTTATACCATTCATTTATATAAGACTTGACACATGTATTTACAGCACTGTAAAAGATACTTTTATCTTCATATTATATTGGTTTGAGGAAGACAACAAGATGAAAAGGGGCTAGAAATAAAGTTTGGATAGTCAAATAGTTAAAAAAAAAAAAACTCATTGAAAATGTATTCAAATTCCCTAAATCTAAACTGCACTAAATGCAATTCACCTTCAGTTCTGATTTCAATCGTGTACAACCTGACCCCACTCTACCTCACCCCTGGAGAAGTGGTGTGAGGAGGAGCGGCAGGTGCACATTGAGTGTGTGAACCATTACACATGGAGACTTTGAATAAGATTCGGCAGAATGAAACCTCTGCAGACTAAAAATGCACCCTTTTATTAATTGAGTAGGATTTTATAATCATCCTTCTTATCTCTGCCACAAGGGAGCTGTTTCTCTCTAAAGTAGGACAAATTTACATAAATTAAAATTTTGCTCTACGTTTCAAGTTTTAGAGGGAAGGAAAAGGGTATCTACTAATTATTAGATATCTAATATTAGATAATTAGCTATCTACTGTGAGCTAGGCACTGTGGCATTTGGTTTAGGCACATATTTTACTTCATTTTTGTCAAATCTCCTGAGTCGGGAGCACTGAATTGCAGGGGCCAAATGACTTGCTCCAAATCATGCAGGTTAAGAGACAGGCACAAGCTCAAGGTCTATTTGAGCCCAAAGCCACCATCCCCTTCCTCCTATTCCATTCTTAAGGATTTTTTTCCCATTAGTTCCAATAATTCATTTAAATTCTGAATAATGTACATTTAGCCTTATAAAACGGGTAGATAATACAAGGAAAGTAGGACCGATGTATATAATAAATTCATTGTAGTAGACTTGCCTAGTCTGATAAGTGCATATATTTAATATAAAGTTCTCTTTTCAAATGGCACAAATAATCTATTTTATTACTTAAATGTTTTAGATCATCCTAAGTTATTTCTGTAGAGGCTACCATACCTTTTGAAAGGACCTTTTGGTATTGTTTAGAACATGTGGACTTTCTCCTTAAGGATTGTAAGGATTTATATCAAAATCAAATTCATTCAGATGCCTCTAACTTATTCCCTTTGCTTCCCATCTTGACTCATTTAGAAGAGTCTAAGTCAGCTTTTCAAAATGGCTTTTTGCAGTTTTTCATCTTTTGAGATTTAAATTTTAAATTTATATCTTTGCTACTCCAGGCCTTCTCATTTCCTAATTTATTTTTTACTTACTTCAAGCCATCAACATATCCCTGCCATCAGGTTTGATTTATATTACCTAGGAACATAATCCAATCATGAATCTTCCTTGGGAATGCCAACATGGCAGGAGAGAGAGCCCACTTTAATGATCTTTCTAGAATAGAAAGCAAATGGCAAAAAAAATTGGTGGGACTTTAAAAATACTACAAAACTAACCCTATAACCCTCTGGTCAGATAAGAAATTTGGCACTTCCCTGAATCCAAAATTAAAAGCAACAATGTTTCAGGCCATCACCTTTTGCTTTTCTTGCCTTTTCACATGGAGGAACTGGAATTGACCAGCTGAAGTCATAAATAAGATCCCAAATAACCACAACAATTTTACCACCTCCACACCAGGTCTATGTGCATCTCCACTAAACCCAGTCCGTTTTACCTACCCAGGCAAACATATCTGGTCATTGCTATGTCCCACAGCTAAATGAGCATACACACCCTGAGCCAAAGTGTGTTTGTATAGGTTTTTTGTGTTGCCAGTTACGTAAACCAACATTAGTGATTCAAATAAAGGGGATACTTATTTGCAGAATAGTGTGCTACATCTCAAAGTTACAGTGAAGCCTCAGCTAGGGCAGGAAACAAGGAGGCTCCAGGGATGCCAGCTGCAAGATTTCACAGACTTTCTAATTTCTGTTCCATACCTAAGATTATTCACATTCAAAGACTCCCATGTTTGGTGTCTCCTTAGTCAGATTCTCAAGATAAAATATATCATTTGTGCAGTTTGAGGTAAGTGACTACCCTGGGTTCCTTCATTTTGCCCAGGGTTCCTGAGTACACATATAGCCACCAAGAGTCAAACCCTGGGTCCTGGTAGTTGTGCCCTGAAAAGGGAAAGTTTTATCCCAGGAAGCTTCCCTAGGAGGCATCTAATAGATGCAGGCTCTATGCCAATGCACAGGTATCCTGAGGCTCTCACAAAAGTGGGCGGTCCAGGAGATACCTGAAGTTTAAGTTTGCAAGTACAAAATGGGATGTTTCATACTGACTTCATGCATGACATCAGTCAATAGAAAGCGCTGTCTTTACTTAGTTTAATTCAGCAAACTTCAATATAGCATTTACAATGTATAAAACACTATGTTAGGTATCAATAACATAGGTCTATTTAAGAGGAAAAAAGAAATGACCTCTTTCCTCAAAGCAAACTGTTTCTGAATTTGATCAGGAAGTCTTAATTAATGGTCATTCTCCAATAAATATTTACTGAGCTCCAACTATTTACCAGGCAGTGGTCCAGCTCTGGAGGATTTAGCAGTGAACACAACTGACAAAAACCCCTGCCCTCACGGACCATTGGTTGTAGAGAAGCAAAGTAAGTAATGGTTAGGAGCCTAGGTACAGATCTGGGTTCTGCTACTAGGTGAGGGGCACATTTCTGAATCTGTCTGTTCTTCAGTTTTCTCATTTTTAAGCTGAGAATGATAATAGTACTGGTCTCGTAGTGTTGTCATAGAAGTGTATCTATCACATAGTAAGAGCTGCTATTGTCATCATCATCACCACCACCATCATCATCATCACCAAGTGAGCCTTCAGTCAGACCTTCCTCCCCTTTTACCCCAAGATCCGTACCTATAATTATCCCTCTCTCAATCCAATTCTGCCAAGAAATTATCTAGAACCAGGCACATGAAGCTGAGCATGGAAGTTTTATTTCTTACTTATTCATTTAGTGTGTAAGGGACTATGTAGCATTTCGGGTTCATTAGAAGCAGATGCTGAAATGAAGTTTGTGGTGCAAGATGTTTGTTAGAGGAAGAAAGCAAGATTGGGCAGAGGGGCAAGTTGAACTACAACTCAGGCCCAGCACATTCTCAAGCAAACTGCAAGGTGATCTGAAGCTAGTATTGCTCATTAAAATGTCCCTTTTGGGGCCAAAGTGGCTTAGTCTTTATATTCCCACTCCTGGGGAACCTGGAGGATTTGGCCAGGGTGTCTCTATGTCTACCACAGATGAAATAAAGTCTGAATAAGGAAAAAAAAAACATGATTTTAAATCATAGTAAACATATAGTTCATTTAGTGAAAGGAGGTTGCATGAATAATGATAACAGAGAGGCTGTGTTCAGGCAAACCATTATTAAGTGTTGTGAGAGTTCATATAATAGAAAGATTACTTCTGGCTGAGATAAGAAAATAATATAATAGTATTTAACTCTTAAGGCTAAGAAAATTTTAAAAGGTAAATTGAACAAGAAATTAATAAATTCGTGCATGATCAGTATATTAGTAGTTCTCATTTAATTGAATTTTATCTCTTCAATTAAATTGGCATGAGAATATCTGACAGTCTATATCAAAGCAACCTAAAGTATGGCCCACAGACTATGATGGTCTGCAAACTGTTACCAGCCCTATAAGTATAGAGAGTAAGTGTAAGCATTTAGAAAAATTTTCTTAGCAAATTGACATAGTAATTTTCTGTTTGTTGACTTTAAGAATAAAAATTGTACATTCATTTTTTTCTACTTTTTTTTCTAGTAATACATTTTCATCGTGTTTTATAAAGGTATTTGTAATGGATTATAATTTTTTCTTAAAAAATACTTGTTTTTTCATCATAGATTTTGAATAAGCACTGGTTAGCACAGCATATGACTTATTTCATTAAAACATCTTTTTCAAATTTTGAAAAACATCTCCTGAAATCTAAATCTCTGTCATGTTCATGCTTGTTAATTTGGAAGTAAGAGTGTATTTCATTTAAAGAATAAATGTATTCCTACAAATGGCCTAAGTACAGAATTATTTTATGAGTCCAATTTTCTACTAACTTTCATTTAGTTATAGATGTTGACATGCTTATAAAATCAACAAAATGAAATAAAACCAAATAATAATGTAAAACATTTTTAAATAGCATTAGTAGAGAAATAGTTTCCTGATAAAATAGGAAAAATCCTCAAAATAAGTTATCAAGCATGAACACAGAAATATCATGATTTTGAAATTTTTGAACAGAACCCTCAAGCTATAAAAGAAAAGTAGTGAAGGATTAACAGACTAACAGTCAATGAGCTGAGACATTTCTCTTGCCACAGAGCTTGCCTGAAGATATTTAACAATAGACCACTCTGCCACTGAGCCCTGTTTCTCTGGTTCTTATGGAAACTTCCAGCCATCATAAATTATTATTTGGTCTAATAAGGGCTAAAGCAAGAAGGGAACTTAAATGTCATAGAGGTATTGAATTAAAATTCAATGCACAGACAATATTAAATAAGACAGTAGGAATACATAAGTAGAAAAAGTTGCTGAAATATTTTAAAAGAAAATAATTGTGTTGGTAATAGAGCAATTAAAATTCTTGATTTACAATTTCTAAAATAAGTCATTGTAAAAGTAATGATGATTAAAGCAAGATTCTTTTCAAATAACTAAATATGGACTAAGACATTTTAAAGAAACCCTATGTAACCAAATCAGGTTTTACTACATCAATACATTATTTGTGCTGGAAACTACTCCTACTTGTTTAAAAGGAACCATCATAGTTGTGTGTTTTGTGGTGTTTTGTTTTGTATTTAAGCAAACAGTGGCTTCAAAATAAAGGGTTTCTTTTAATCACGTTACAGTCCACCTGGAGGTAGATAGTGGGTAGAGCCAACTGGAAGAATTCAAGGATTTGAGCTCTTGCTATCTTCAGTCTCTTCTCTTCCACCAGCCACAGTGGACAGTTTTCATCTTCATGGTCTCAGAATCACTGTCGCATCTCTACGTATTTTGTCTGAGTTTCATTTTTGAAGAAAGGCACTGAAAGGGGATCAAAGGCTTATTCTAGCTGAATCTGTTCCTTTTTATCAGGAAAACACTGTATTTCCTGGAAGCTCCAACAAGTAGGTTTCCGATCATACCTAATTGGCCAGAACTATCTTGTAACTACCCCTACAAGGGACCCTAGAAAATTGAGACGTTTTTTGTTGTTGTTGTTGTTTTAAGCTGGGCACAGTGTTTCACCAAACAAAATCAGGGTACTGTTAATAAAGAAGGAAGGAGAAGAGATACTGATTAGGAGACTAGCAGTGTCTGCACCTGCAGATATTACTATTCCTATTTTCATATGAGGAGAATGAGATTTTAGGAGGTTAAATAATTTGTCAATGTCACATAGCTAATAGGTAGATGTCAGAGAATGAAGCAAGACCTGTCTGGGGTCTCAAAACTGGTATGTTTTCCCCTCACAAGACAGCTTTTGGGGGCAGGGAAAGAAACAACCAGGAAACATCATTTAAACATAGCTATCTTACAGAATTTACTTACAGAATTTAGACAAGGAAAAGTCTCTAGATTCAGCTCCTAAAAGGAAATGAGAGCAGAGGACTAAAGTGCTTGTTTATTCAATTGGTGCATCCAACAAAGCTGTAAGTTGCTAAATAAGCGTCATTTGTCTTGGCCTCTATTAGAATATACGTTTGGGCTACAAGGAGAACAGACCCTCCTAAGAGTCTTCTGGTGTATTCATCTTCCCCTCCTCTCCTTTTCCTTCTTCTTCTCCAGATACTCATCCTCCCCCTGGCTTCCCCACACCCACTCCACATACACCTTTTTCAATACATCCTGTGCTCTGGGAATTTTCCACACTAATTTCTCCTCACAGAGTCCAAGAGAAAATGAGGAGAAGATGCAAAAATGACCCTCCGTCCTAGCTGCGGGAAGGCTTTGTGTTGCTAGGAAACCAACGGTAGGTGCTAACCATCCCTCACTAAATGAGGGCAGCTCCCAGCAGAATAATCCTTTATGTGGAGGAACCTAGACCATAATTTCACTTCCTACCTCCAACTGGCTCTGTCCACATGTATGCTTTTATTCTCCAAGAACAAGCAGCAGAAATGATTAAAAATAATTTTAGGGATGTGAAATTTTGCCTATAAGGAAGGTCAGAGGAGTTGCATAGCATAATATAGAGCTACAAGGTTGAAAGAGTTCTTATTCTTCAAATGTTTAGACCATTGTTGAGAGAAAGAGAGAGAGAGAGGAAAAAAAGAAAAAGGGAATGGGGAGAGAGAGAGCACGCACATTCCATTCTGCATAGGAACAAACTGGAAAATATTTAAACTAGATTTGGGTTAAATATATAAATAAATGACTCCTGTTGGAATTTGTACATTTCAACAGAGATAGACAGATATATTGTAGTAGTTAAATGTGATGTCTTCTGTATATAACATATTACCTCATCATTCACAAGATATGTCTACTGAATTGATTTTCTTATAATGTTTGTCACTGATGTATATTGTAGGTTGTTTATTCACATATGGCCTGAAGTAGCTAAACTTAGAGGTCTAGGATTGTGTCATTGAGAATGAGGGTAGATATAATCAAGAATCACAGGATAGTTTACAAAATAATGATTTGTTCTTTCATTGAGCAAGTATTTGTACGTCAATCATGTACCAGCCTATTTCTAGATATTGGAACAAAAAGATCTGACCTCATGCAACTTATATTCTGGTGGAAGAGATATTTAATAAGCAAGTTGAATAAGCCAAATGTATATGTTGTATAATACCAGTGCTGATAAAGGGGGCGTGATATCGGCAAGGAAGGTCAGAACAGGTAGTGCAAGGTAAATTTTGAATTACAATCTGACGGAAGTGAGGGCTCGCATGAGGCATGCAGATGTGTGGGGAAAGAACCTTCCCAATAGATTGAACAGCAGGAGAGGGACTCTGAGGCAGGGGTGCACCTGACATGGGCAACGAAGTCTGTGAGGCGGAAGCAGTGGGAATGAAATGGAGACTGGCGGCAACGAAGCCAGATAATTCACAGGACAGAGGGGGCGGATGCCAGGGGATGGAAGTTCCTGGAAGGCCTTATATTAACAGTCCATAGCAAGGACTTTGGCTTTTCCTCTGAGAGAAATAGCATGACCAAGAATGTCGGTACTCACAGAACAACCTTGCACCTTTCTATGTGTCCCAGGCTCCTTTGCAGCTGGGCTCATGCTCTGTACCTGGCTATGAGCAATAGATCCAAGCGGAAGTAACACAAATCACTTCCGGGCCACACCAAGGCAGTGGAGAGATGTGGGCCTCCTCCATGTCTCTCTGCCATACTGCCAATGACTTTCAAACTCTTGTGTCCGAAATGGAAGTGGATAAGAACCATCTGGCCTACATCATACTTCACCTGAGTGAAAAATAAGAGCTTTGCTGCCTTAAGCCACTGAGATTGTTAGGATACATTTGTTTCTGCAGTGGAGCCCTACCCATCTGGCTAATATATATGTGGAGTTATTAGAAGAGTGTTGAACAACAGAGTGACATTACCTGTCTGATATTTTAACAGGGAGACTCCAGCTCCCATGCCTACTCTATTTGGGTAGGCAGAGGGTGAGAGGCAAATGGAGAAAAAAGATACCAAGTAGTCTATTGCAGTGGTTCTGATGGAAAATAGTGGTAGTTGGGCAAAGGTTATGGCAGTTACAGTAATGAGAAGTGTTCAAATCGAGATAAGTTGCATAAGTTTTTGATTTAATGAAAGTAAGGTGTGTGAGAGAGAAGAGACACAGGGTTTTGTGACCTGAGGAACTGAACTAGAAGGATGGAGCTGACGTTGACTGAGGTGGGGAAGTCTGAGAGACAGGGGAAGGATCAGAAACCCACTTTGAAGTTAGAGGTGCCTACTGCACATTCAGAGGAAGGCTATTGAGTAGGCAAGTGGATATACCCATCTGGAGTTCAGGAGAAAAGACTGAGCTTCTGATAAATATTTGAGAGTCATCAGCACATAGACTGGGACAAAATTCCCAAGGAGATGAGTATGCATAGAAGAAAAAAAGAAACCTGTAAGTGTGATATTTAGTGAAAAAGAACACAAATTCTAGAAATAACTTCTAGGTCAATGAATGCTGATGAAATTCATCTTTCTTAAAGCAGACAAATGCTATGCAGAAGAATACCTTGGCAAATCCTTATTGATATTTAGAAACAGAGAAACCAGATTTATTGTGACAATGGACTCAGAGCAATGGGTTTTCACCTGTGAATCAGGATTAGTGTAAAAAGAAATTATGCAAAGATGTTTATTTGGGACTAGAGTGCCTGTGTGGAGAGAAGAATGAAAGTGGTTTCTGCACATAAGAAACAGCCATTGCTGATTGGAAGAGAAAGCATTATATTAAAATGATGCTATCTCCTACAATCAGGCATCTTGGCACCTGAATAAGCACTGCTAGCCTCCTTGCCCCACGTGCTGGTCACACAATGGTGTAGTGAGAAGGACCAGCAGGCTTCTTTCTAGTGTCACCTCTGGAAGAGAACAGGTAATGTCTTCACTCTGACTCTATTCTATCTGCACATTGTCTTACCACTCTTTTTCTTTTGGTGAAGAATCCAAGTAGACATTAAATCACATAACATGAATATGTATATGTATGTTTTCAGGATAAGCTAACTGCTGTAACAAACATCCTTATTACCTAAATGGCTGAACACAATAAAGAGTTTATTTCTTAATTCTATTACAGTCTGAATTGGATATTTGGTGAGTGGCCTTCCACGCAATGGTTCTGATACCAAGTCCAGCAGTTCTCCCTTAGACCTTCTGCGTCCAGGCAGGGAAGAAGAGAAGAGTGAGTGCAGAACATTTCACAAGAGTTTTTAGTGTATGAGACCTGGAAGTGGTTTTCATTGCTTCCATCCATATTCTATTAGCTTAAACTCAGTGTATGGTTTCACTTAACTTCAAGGGTGGCTGGGAGAGGAGGTCCAGCAGCATGCAGGAAAAAGAATGAGTTGGGTGACTATTTAACTATTCTCTGCCGCTGAGTGAAAGCCTGCCATATTATCTGCAGTCTTACCCAGATCTTGAGTAGATTCAAGTATCTGAACTTATAAATTCAGCCCAGGTTTGTGACAAAACAGACCCAGACAGAGGGCTCATTGAATTCAAGGCTATTCGTTTTCATTTTCACAAGCCAGAAGACTGAGATAATGTCTCTTTAGAATGTGATCTTGGAACTGGACCAGAACCTTTATAAATTAGTTATTATTACATAATTCAACAAAGTTATTGAGCATCTCTGGCCAGACACACTTCTGAGCATTGATTTTCTAAAGATGCATAAGAAATTCTCCTTTCTTCAATGGGCTCACAGTTGAGTGGGAGCAACAAACACAGAGAACAATATTACAAGTATCAGAGGAAGGTGGGAAAATTAATTCTAATTGGCATGGCAGAGTTTGGGGAGGAGTTCTGTGAAAACATCAAAAAAGAGGTGGGACTTAAAATGAAAGGTAGAAGATGAGAGAATTCTCCAGGTAAAGAAGAGAAGGGAGAGAATTACAGAAGAGGAAATCACACAAATCATCAGAGCTGAGCTCCAAAGGGAACAGCCGAAGAGGCTGGTTATTGTGAGATGGAGAGAGGCCCTGGGTGCTGAACTAAGGAATGTGGACATTGTTCCCTGAGTCAAGAGGAGCCATAAAGAGATGAGCAAGAGTGAAAAGATTCAATTTATCTTAGCAAGATCACTTAGGCACAGAGAGTCTACAGATTGAACCTGGGAAGAACAGGAGACAAGCGAGCAATTAGGGAGCTATTGCCATCACACATAGAGGATAGAAAGAAGGTAGGTTTAATAAATGTTCTACTTTGAAACATAAAATCAATAGGCCTTGATAACTTTGAAGGGAGGGGGGCAGGGAAGGAAAAAGGAGCATAAAACCTAACGTATTTACCTTTGTGCCCCTAATCCTTGGCATGGTGCCTGGAATATAGCGAGTGTTGCTTCGTTGCTTCTGCCCAAGGGAAGTAGTTTCAGAAGATTGAGAAGGTTTTTAGATATAAAACAAATTCCTTTCTCAAAAGCTCTTTAATCCTGGAAATTCGTTTAATAAGGATTAAAAGCCTTTTATTATAACACACTTTGTTGTTGAGGCCGTGGGGAGATGGGTACCCTTGTATGTCACCAGCAGGAGAGTAAATGGGTACAGGTCCAATAGAGGGTGATTTGGCAATATTTATTAAAATCACACATGCACATATTGGTGAACCTAGTAATTCTATTCCTGGAAAAATTTCATAGAGATATATTTGCACATTCTCAAAATGACTTATGAAATTGTTCTTCATTGTATCTTTTTTAATAGCAAACATTAAATTAACTTAAATGTCCCTGAAAACTGAGAAAATAATGCATGTATATCCATAAAAAGGACTTTCATGTGGGTGTAAGAATTAAGAACAAGTATGTTTTCTGTGTATTGATAGAGATCTTCAAGATATATAAAGTGAAGTAAGTAAAATGTTAGCAGTGTATATAACTTGCTACCTTTTGAGTAAAAGAATCAGAATTTATATTTTTTTCTTTTATGTCCATAAAAATTCTCAAATGATATAAAACAAACAAGAAAGACTTTTAAACCATATGGATGTATTACCTATTCAAAAACTCAAGTCGAAAATACTAACAGTATTGTTTAAAACGTGAAGCACTTCCTCTACTCCATCCTTGTTTCCTGTCCCCTAGTCCCAGGTAATACACTGGGTTAAATTTGAACCAAGATATACATAACATCATATCCTTTCATAAAAACAATCTTTGAGAAGAGGAAGTGAAAGCGGAGGCAGCAAAGAGGACAAGTCTTGAGAATTCTGAATGCCTCAAGAGGCAACCTAAGGGAATGGTACACTTGAAAGAAGAGTGTGGAAGAAAGTGGGGTAATAAAAGAGGAAACTGACCAATTTCATGATAGTGCACCATGCTTAGAATTCATGTATAACTTGCTGGGCTATTTATCACAAAGATGCTATTTCTTAGGGACTTTTCACTAACCACATGGCCATTAGTTAATCAGAAGTACAGGCAGAGTTTTCTGGAGTTGAAATATTAATAAACCTGAGGTTTGTGGTTCCTTGAAATTTTCCTTTAGGTATTTCACAAAAATTGGATCACTCTTAAAAGTGAAGGTAAATTTGCCTAAATTCTCAGGCAATTTATCAACCTGTGAGGCCCTCATTTAAAGAATCTTGATAGATCTATCTATCTGAAGGTTGATGTTTGATCAATATTTGTGGACCCAAGACAATTAACTACTACTACCCAACCAGGACTATTCCTACAGGAAACCATGATCCCATAAGAGCAATGGATTCTCCACATTGCCCATTTTGCACCACTTACATTCTTGAAGATTCCTCCATAATCCCAGAAGATATTCTGAAATAATTTCTCACAACCACACATAGATTGTATATCAGCAACTCAAAAAATGCTTATTCCTCCTCACTTTGTTCACCAACAAAACATTGTAAGCAACTAAAAGTCTCTTCATTTGTCTCCTTACTACACATGGGAGATCTTTGTAAAGCAACATGGAAGACACTTGGTGATAATCTTGGATCAAAGTCAACATCACAGTACATCAAGCTCCTGGTTTCAATTACACAAGCCATCTTTTCCATCACCACTTGCATTCATTTTGAAATTATGAAGAAAGCTTCTGCCATCTGCCCTCCAGCATACATTCTTTCTTTCCTGCTGTCAATAAGACCTCTTGTTATACCCATTTCCTTCCACCATACACCTGACATTTCTCATGAGTTTCTGCAGGATACACTTTTCACCTCACAGAAGGTGCTCAACACACGCCCTCAGACAATGCAGAAAGAGACACAGTGAATGTCATTTCCACAGATGGCCTGGACAAACGCACAGACCTTGACAAATGACTGTACTTATGAAGTTATGGTAGATTTTGAAGCCTCTAGTTTTTCATTTGCTGCTTCTCTGTAGAAGCCTCCTACCACCCATCTGTCCACACTTCAGCCTTTACTACTAATCAGAAGGAACTGCTGACCTTTGGAGCAGAATGAGGTTTTCTTGATATTATTATTTCTCTTTACTAAGAGAAATTAGACTCAAGTCTTGACAGAAGGCAAGGATGGAAGGAGGAATAGAACTTCCAGGTTTGCTGTGTTCTGTCTTTCCCATGTCCCAGAGATCTGTACTCACTCAAGCCAACATCTGTGGGTAATATTCCCAAGCAGGCTAAGCGTGCTCCTTCTCCTGTTACTAACCATTGTATAGCTTCAGAAATCTCTCTCTCTCTCTTTTGTTTTAATCTCTCCAGAAAAATAGAATCTTTTTCTCAATCCTTCATCATTATAACCCTTTTTTCACTCTGCCTCATAAAAATGATTATATTTCAACCAGTCTCATCCACTGGATGGCAATTTTCTCAAAGGAAAAGACCATACCTTCCTCATCTATAGCCATCATAGCCCCCAACACTGCCAAAGCATTTGGCAAGCAGTAGGTTCTCATAAAATATCCACTCATATTTTCAGGCTCATGGATCAGGAATCATTCCTCTGGTATCAGTATTTAGAGCTGCAAAAGAACTTAGAGATGATCAAGTCTTATAAAATCCCTCTAGTTTTGATTCAGATATTTCTAGTTCTACTATAAATATCTACCTCCCACATCAATATTTTTGTGGCTTTAAATGTGATTACATTTTTGTTTGTCACATTTATTTATTTTATAATTGTTAGCACTAGGGACTATTTGACATTAAAAAAAATGAAAATTTCTTGGTTGGTAGATCATCCTTAACTATTAGTCTATTTGGTGGAAAGAGGAAAGTTAAAATTTCTTGCCTTAACTTGGGGCTGTTATAGCTGCTCCTATGGTTCTTGGTGTTATCAATGAATCAATTAAACCATAAAGTTGGTTTTTGAAAAGTTGTTGAGGGGAGGAAAAGATCTGAAGGAAATGATCAGTAAAAAGCACTGATTGGAGAGTGAACTCGGCATTTGGGAGACCATTCACTCACCCAGCAAGTTATTACTGAGCACCCACTACACTCAGGAACTGTTCTTGCCTGTGTGGAACTTTCTATCTGGTAAGGGAGATTGATGTTAATAAAATATTAAACACATTTAGACATAGAAGAAATTCTTTTAACTAACCACTTACTTAACAGTTTGGGGGATTAAACAACACTCTGCTTTTGCTCTAGAAACTTCCTGATGGATGCTCACAGCCCATTGATCACTCTTGGCCAAGCTCCCCTGCTCCTCTGTTCCTGTTATAAGCTTTCCAAGACTTAGTTGTGTTTGTTCCCAAACTCGCTGATGCCAGTTGTATAATTTATTATAATTAAATAACTTAGATATATATTACACAAACCTATGAAATATGAGTGTGAAAAGAGTTGTTTCTATGAAAACTATGAATGTTAGAGAAAGATGCAATCAAGACAAGCTACTAAAAAGGCCACTAAATTCAGCGTAGGCAAGGAAACTGTAAAAGACGAACAGGGGGAAAACATAAAACAGAAAGGATTCTGCTTTCAGATTCCCTCCCAAGTGCCTTTTGGTTCCCTTTTTTAAAAAAATGGGAAACTGTAGATACTGCATTTTATGTGTGAGTGATACAAGAAAAATGATGTAAGACATTAGTCAGTGGACCTCAAACTCAAACAAAGGACTGAGTCTACATCATAAAATTAGAAAAAAATAGATGTATATTTACATTTTAACTTAAAACAGAATGTTCAAATATATGTTTCATTTCCTCCTCCAATTTACTGCTTTAAAAGTCTTGATAACCAACTACCAGCCTTGGACTACATGGATGAATGTGCTTCCTCTGGCTATAATGTGCTTATTGTACATGTCCCTGAAGTTCAACTGGTTATGGTCTTTCTCTGGCCACTCCATCCAAAGAACAGACAAACATTCAGTGATCAGGGGAAACTTGCCTACAGCTTTATAAGTAACAAGTGAAAAAAATATATGAATTAGCAAAGATTTTAAACACATGCTCATTTAAACCTTTTGAAACTTTTCTTAAAATGTTTACCATATGTACTGTTAAACAGGCATCATCTATTTGGAACTTGGTGTGATGCAGGAAAGTATATAGAACTCTAGGAGCTTCTGAATTGGTCGCAAGGACAGACATCTGCCTGACTTTTCTAATACTTCCCAGAATCAGGCAAGGAGTACTTCATGCTACTCTGTCAAGAATCACAGTTACTGAAATCACTAAGTGTTATCTCTAAAAATGTTGTTAATATTTCATGATAAAAGGTATAAATGAAAAGGTACAATTTGTTAATTTTTTATTAATAACAAAGATCTGTCTGAAACATTTGTATCATGCTGAGTACAGGTAATAGTTATATAATTACACTTGCAATACTTGCTACATAAAAAAGTACAATGTGAATGGAGCCCTGATATGATTTGGATCTTTGGCCCCTCCAAATCTCGTGCTGGAATTTGATCCTTCCAAATGTGTTGGAGGTGGGGCAAGGTGGGAGGTGTTTGGGTCATGAAAGTGGATCCCTCATGAATGGCTTGGTGCCCTTCCCGCAATAATGAGTGAGTTTTCACTTTATTAGTTCATGCAAGAGCTCGTTGTTTAAAAACCTGATACCACCTCCTCCCTCTTCTTGTTCCTTCTCTCACCATATGACATGCTTGCTCCCCATCCACCTTCCACCTTGATTGGAAGCTTCCTTAAGCCCTCACCAAAAGCAAAGGCTGGTGCCAGGCTTCTTGTATAGTCTGCAGAACTGTGAGCCAAATAAATCTCTTTTCTTTATAAATTACCCAGTTGTAAGTATTCCTTTATAGCAATGCAAAACGAACTAACACAAGCCCCTAACAGGAGGGCTCAGGCTGATGAGGGCATTCCTAGAAGGCTTCCTTGAGGAGGCAGGGTTAAGTTGTGGCTTGAAGGATGAGTAGGAACCAGCCAGGCCCATGTAGGAGGGAGCAGGGGTTGGAGAAGGGCCGCTCAGGTGAAAGGAACAGCAAATGCTAAGGTCCCAAGGCAGGAAGAAACTGGCTCTTCAAACAAACTGAATAGTGTGAGTCCAGATTGACTGGAGCAGAAGGTAGACCTGGGGGAGAGGGTGAAGACAATGAGGTCACAGAGAAGGAAGATGAGTGGTTATAAAAGCCTAAGACAGGCAGCAAGAAGGGAGGGTGAGAAAGCAGGATCTGCTCATTAGTTTCTGTACAATCTAGCCAAGTTCCATTCTGAAAAGAAACTGAGGGCGGATGAACTACTTCCTCCCTTTGTCATAAAATATTACAATTCAGCCCTATTTTCTGGACTACCAAAATACTTATGTTATATGCCAGGTGTGGCCACTCTGCAGTCAGACTATTCCTGTAGTTTCCACATTGTAATTCAACTCTCCCACCTCACACCACACAAATAAAACCACTCTTCTTCAGCTACTTCAGGGACTATTTCAGTGCTACACAGCTCCTGCCTTCTCTAACACACTCCCCCACTTCCCTGTCCCCCGACTGGGCTCCTTACCCCCACCACTTCCTGGCCCTCCCACCATTCCACCAAAAAAAAAAAAATTACCCAGGCCTCCAGCCAGGAAAAGTTGTTAAACCCTGTCCTCTACAACTTCACAGCACATTTGCTTTAATACCAAAAGAGGATTCATCTTGGCCAATGAGAAACAAATGAATATGCAGTGATTCGCCACTTGCTATAAAGCCTTGCCAACAATTCCCACTGCTATGTTCTCTTCTGTTTTTATAATCAATTAAAAAGGTTCAGTTCATTAGGGACATTTTTCCCCCTCTGAAAATGGAAAGAAAAAGCAAGCAGCTCTCAGAAGAGGCACAAAGCTCTTCTGAGAACTGTCTAGCAGACAAAGCCTCTTACAGTAACACTTTATTTTAATGCTTCTTTAATGCAGAATTGACAATGGGACTCCCGCTGAAGCCCTCACAGCAGCCTCATTCACCCTAAATAAAAATGACGATGTTGCCAGAGTTAGGTCACAACTAAGATATCAACCTCAAAGCCCACCCCAGAGGAGGGAGAGGGGAAAAGATGACTCCCTCCCTGTGTTTCCAGGGCAAATCCTCCCTTCATTCCTGCACCCTCTAATCCAACTCTCCATTTCCTCATTTAGATGAGCATCCCTTATACATTTAGGGAATCATTCCTCAGCAGAGGCTCCATAGGTATCAACTTTCTGAGAATTGGATTGTTCTTCCCAGAAACCAAAGGGAGCCTGGTTGGTTTGAATACTTGCTTGTGGGGGAGCCAGGGAGCCGTGGACCGCAGCTCACAGCGAACCAGCGTGGCACCGTTCACATAAGTACTCAGCATCCACTCATCACTAGCAGCAGATTGAAGGTAACGTTTTAAGAGGTTTCCAAGCTGCTGGGAAATCGTGGGTTTGCGAAATGTTCTTTAAACCTTTTGAAATTCAAATTCCATTTCAGCAAAGATGTTGAAATGGTAACCAGAAGAAGGGACAAAGGGCTGACAGTTCACCCATTCATTGCAGCCCCTCCAGGGTCCCCTCACCAGCAGGGCCTTCAGCAGGGTAGTCATCGAATTGCTAAAGCCCCACCCAGGGCCAGTGTGGGAAGGAGTGACAAGGGACAAGGAGAACAGCCCGGCTGAGAGTCTGCTGTCGTGCGGCTGGGGGGGTGGTGCCAGGCTGCTTGGTAGCAGGAGCCAAAAGCAAATGTGGGCAATGTTAACGCTGTTTTAATAAGCAAGGGAAGTGTCGGGAGCAGCCGCAGCACAGCCATCGCAGAGAGCACAGTCCGGGCGCCCTGCTGGCTTGCTCTCCGGGATTCGTGCCTAACCACATCAGCGCCTGCCTGACCACATTGCGTAGGCATAGCTGGTGTCCAGGGCGTGATAACACTAGGAAATAAGAAGGTAGCAAGTGTGATGAGGCCGGACTTTGAGAAAATCATGAAATAATATGTGTCCATATGCCCAAAGAAACACAGAGGAGGTGAAAAGTCAAGCCACTAAAGGAAAGATGCAGATTAATGTGGTGACCTCGTGGGGAAGTGGCAGGGCATCAGCGTGGTTAAGGTTGTGGACCCTGGAATCCTACAGAGCAGAGGTCACAGTCTTCCTCCACCATGCATTATTTTGCGGGACCTTCAATGAATTACATTTCTAGTAAATGGAGACAATGGTAGCATCTAGCTCAAAAGGCGGGCTACATTAAGTAAGATGACCCAGGGAAAAAATGCTTAACCCAGTGCCTAACATATAGCAAGCACTAAAAAAATGGTATTGTTTATTATTTTAAGGGTTAAAGGCAGCTGTATCCCACTCCCTGCCAAATGCATAGGTCACCACAACCATCCCCTAATGCATAGGTTTCCATAGGCTCCCACGCTCACATGTTTGGGATGTTCTGAATATGCTTTCTTAGCATTCCTATGCACCTGCAGTGATTACACAGATCCCTTATTCTCTGTCTTCATTGACTTCTCTGTTTAGTTTATCATCCTCTAAATCCTTCTCAGGCTAGCTGTCACTTGATATTAGATGTTGATTGGGGAGAAAGTAGCTGCTCCAGATAAACTGGTATTAGCCTGGAATAAGCAATAAGGCCATCTGTAATGACTGATGGATCATCTGAGTTTGAGTCTAGTCAAATACACAGAATTCCAAGATAAGACAGGAAGGAAATACACCAGGTCCAGTCTTATCCTGTCTCAGATTAAGTAGCATAAAGGAGAAGGTCTGTCTTGATGGGAAAGTAATGGTGTCTCTTGTTAGAAGAGGAGGAAGAAATGGGGAGATAGTCTCCAACAGTCACTGCCATTGAAGTCCTGTTCCAGAAAGATTATTGCTCTGGAGCCCAGGGGAAATAGCAATGTACCATGCAAGTCTGCTTTCTCTCACACCCAGAGTTACTAAAATAAAAGTCACACTCCTTAATACCAACCTAAGGGAAGTGTCAATTACAAAAATGAAGTATTTAGTAACTGCGTAATTATTTAACACATTTCTCCAAATAACTCAAGTTGTTTATAAACAGGCTAAGAGACACCAAAGAGAATATTTTACTTAAATAAACCCATGCGTTTTACTGCTAACTTTCAACACACTTCTCTGATCTTGCCTAGCAGTGTTTAGAATAAATCAATACTAGATGTCATCATGGGCCTGACAGAATCTTTTGTCAAAGTCCTAAACAATTTACCATTTAGATTTCCCACTCCATAAGTGGAATATTTAAATCTCCTTTTATTAGCCATTTCTTTTGGAAAGGTCACTCATCATCCTATTGGCACAAACTATATTTTCTGAAGAGCAAATTAGAAAGGAAGGCAGAGGAGGAAGCAATGAGATCAGATGCTAGCTCTGAATCTAGAGTTCCCACCAGTGGAGACTGTGGAGCAATGGTTATCGCTCACAATGGTTATATCTCAGTCATCCAGGTAAGAAGCCTGTAGGGAAGAGGCTGTAGGGAAGTTTCTCCATATGGAATTATGAGGGTGGAGGATCCGCAGCACACTCCTTCCTAGAGACTGAGCTCTGGATGATCCGAAGCTGTTTACCTCTACAACTTGGTGTCTCTCTGCTCCCTCCCTCCCAACCTCCCAACCCTGCACTGCAATAGACAGAACTCATGCAATGACTCCCCATCCCCATTCCCCCCATTCTCCACTCCAGCTCACATGTGCCCATCCCTCTGCTTAGAAAAATCATATTCCTCTCTTTACCTGGGTATCCCCTGCTGAGCCTTCCCTGGTCTCACCTTAAACATCACCTCCTCCAAGATCCTTCCCTGCCCTGCCAATTAAGTGGCATTATGTGTTCTTCATTTGTGATGCTCTGGCAGAGTATGCATCCCTCATCTTAGCATATATCATAAATCTATTAGTTAAGACTCTTTAGCTACAAGATGTTGAAGTCAGCTTGAGGGAATGTAAGCAATGTACAGATACGGTGCTATCGTACATAATCCAAAAGCAGGATTGAAATCAGCCCTTAGGAAAGCACTAGAACCAGGAAATAAAAATTGATAGAATTCTCTCTCCTTCATATTTTTTGCTAACTTTTACATATCTACTTCTTTCCTTTCTGTCTCTGCAGTCCAGCTTTCTCTGCTCCCTAGCCATACGGAAGAATATGGCAGGCCACAGCTCCAGCCACGTGCAGAAAACTAAACATCCCTGACTGACACTCCTAAATTTCTGCCACAACCTTATTGGGTCTGTTTAAGTTAGGAGTCTACTGGAGGGCCCACTTTAGAGAAGAGAGCAATGACTATGGGATGAGCTATTACCCTCATAGATGTGCGGTACCATACTATTTGTAATTGCCTACTTGTTTGTCTGTATCCTCACCCTCCATAAGCTTTCTAAAAGTAGGTCAGTCAGTGTACCACATCTACCTTATTCACCATTGTCTTCATGAAATTGTGCCAGACACAGAAAAATGTTCAATTTATGATATAAAAGAAAGAAATGCCTATATAATTCCCTCTGTATCAATGACTTCTTCCTATCTTCCACACACACTAGTTCTATCATCACTAACTATTTTGGTTGGTAATCTCCTATATCCCTTGTATATTTTGACCACTGTAAAACCTTCCCTTATCCTCTGCAAACAGTCCCAGGGAGTTCGCACTTTATAAGTCTCTCCACCTGGACTAACAATAAGAAATATAAATTATTTATATCTCACGATGTGGCAAGCATAGTGATAGGCATGTTGCATACTTTATGTCTAATCTTCATAGCACTCAATATTTTCCCCAGCTAATGCCCAAAAATACCTGAATAACTTGTTCAGGGTTACAACTAATAAATAACCCTAGTTCATCTTAGTGCAAAACCTGATATCTTTCTACTTTCTAATCTTTCCACTCATGCAACCCAGTAGGCTGCAAGCTCCTCAAATCTAGTAATCATGACTAAATTTATTTCTATATCCTCAGAGTCTAGCACATTTCATATTTCATATCAGCATATTAAGTATGCTCAATAAATATTTGTTGAGAAATGAATAAATGAATTAATGAATGAGTAGATGGACTCTACTTGGTTGGAAAGGATGCATGTATCATAAGTAAAGTTTTTCCCTATCTCAACAACTTTTTAGCCTTTCTATATCAACAAAATAATTAATTTAAATAAAAACAATTATGTTAGTGGTACTATAAAGTTGATATGGCTGGAGAACTAGCTTCTGTCATGTAAAACTTCTCCCTAAGAAAAACCATAAAAGCTGCATATAATATTATCAAAATGAAATAATACAGCATCTATCTAAGGATTACCAAGGTAGCAAGGAGTTAGGCAGCAGACAGAAAAGAAAAAAGAATCTCAGAGAAGGAGCCTAACATAGTGTGAATCTGCTGCTCTTTCAACAATTGATAAATCCTAAGATTTAGGAAGCAAGAAGCCAATAAGCTAAGCCAAATGCAGCTACTAAGAGGCTAAAATGCTAAGCAGAGCTTTCAGCTTTCCCACGGAGCTGGGGACACAAGGAGAAGGGGTCCTGGTTAACACTCCAGGTTTTTATTAATAGTTAAGATTCCTGAATTGAAATACCCTAGAACTCAGAAAAAAACCTAAAAATAGACTAACTTCTTGCATGAAATAAAATCAATCAATTCATTAATCAATTAATTAAATCCTCTCTGGAAAATGCAAATTGTCCAAGCCTCTAATAATCTTTATACACAATGCTCAGCATTGAGTCAAGAATTCCCGACTATGTAAGGAGACTGGATTAAATGACTAAATTAAAAAGAAAAAAATCAGACAATGAAAACATGCACCAAAAATATGGGAGTTATATATCCGAATATGGGAGTTATGAACCTGGAATTTAAAATAATTATCTATAATATAATAGATAATATGAACCTATTATATATGTAATATATAACTGTATATATTATAGGTAATATAATTTCAATATGAATAAGGAATATACAACATATATAAATTTTCTTTCACAAAGTGAAAGCAATTTTTAGAAAATAATAGCTTAAATACATACACATACTACATATATAATATATATAATGTATACATAAGAAAACAATGGTCTAATATTCCTTCTCAAGAAAAACAATGTAAACATAATTAATCTCAAAGTAAATAGAAGGAAAGAGGTTAAGAAGAGAAAGCAAGAAAGCAAACATACAATAGAAAAAAGGAGGAGAGTTCTTTCAAAAATGTTAATAAAATTGTTAAATCACTAGCAATATAGAACAAGAAAAAGAGAGAGAAGCCACAAATAATCAATACCAGAACAATAAAAGGAAACATCACTACAGATCCTATGGAAATTTAAAAGCCAATTAAGAGAGTACTGTGAACAACTTTATGCCAATAAATTTGATGTCTTAAATAAAGTGTAAATACTCCTTGGGAATTTTGTTTAATAAAATGAACACAAAAAATTAAAAATCTGGATAGCCTATATTGATTAAGAAAATTTATTTAATAATATGAAATCTACCCGTAAAGAAAACTACAGGCCTAAGATGGCTTCATTAGGGGTATCTTCCAAATATTTAAAGAACACATAATACCAATATTAAATGAATTCTTTCAGATAATATTAAAAGATTTTTTTATAAAAACAAAACAAACAAATAAAAACTTCATAATTTGTTCTATGAGGTAGGAATAACCTTGATACCAAAACCTAACAGGGACATTAAAAGAAAGAAAAATTGTAGGCAAATTTGGACATAGTAATTTTAAACAAATGTCAGTCAATTGTATTCAACAAACATATTAATATAATAAGGATAATACATGATTACTAAGTGGGATTTATTCCAGAGGAAGGGGAAGAAAATAAGTTAACATCTGAAAATAAATCAATGTAGTTCACCATATTAGCAAGACAGACAATGAAAAGTTAAAAATGAAACATTGCAATACCATTAAAAATAATCAGCTATATTAGAATAAATAAAACCTGTGAAAATTGTCTACATAGAAATTACAAAACATTACTGAGATTAATTAAAGAGTATCTAAACTAATGAAGGGATATGCCATGCTCATGGATTAGAAAACATAACAGTAATTGGTAAGATGTCAGTTTTTCTACATTGATCTAGGGATTCAATAAATCCCAATAAAAATTCCAGCACTATGTTTATCTAACTTGATAATCTAATTATAAAGTGTGTATGAAAATGCTAGAAAAGCCAAGACAATCTTGAGATAAAATGAAGAAACTAGAAAAATTAATCACTACATAGCTACAATTGTCATAAGGTTAAGTAATTAGGAGAGCATGGTATTAATGGAAGGACATGCAAATAGATTAATGGAACAGAATAGAAAAAAAAGAAACAGACCACATGACTTGTGACAAAGTTGACAATGCAGAGCAGTGGAGAAATGATGATATTTTTTTATAAGTGATACTGAGTAAAATGGATATCTACATATCTAAAAAACAAATCATGATCTCTACTATACACTAGACATAAGAATGAACTCAGGTATATTGTAGACCAAAAATGTGTAAAGTAAAACAATAAAACCTTTGAGAAGAAAATATTGACAACTATCTTTATGATCTTCAGAAAAATAAAGATTTCTTAAACATTTGAGGGCTCTAAAAATGAAGAGCCTGATAAATTATGCTATGTTAACATTAAAAACTTCTGTGCATACAAATCACTAAGAAGGTATAAAAGTATGGCACAGAGTGAGAAAAGCTATTCTGGATTCATAACCAGAATATGTAAAGAACCCCTACAAATCAATAAAAAAATAGGTAAATAGAAAAAACAGTCACATATAAATAGACATTTCACATAAAAGAATACGTAAATGACCAATAAACATATTAAAATGTGCTCAACATTAGATATCAGAGAAACTAGATGGCTAAAAATTTTTATCAACAGTACCAAGTGTGAGAAAGTATATGGAGCAATTAGAACTTTCATATCTTACTGGTGGCATTGTAGATGGGTACAATCATTCAGTTAAACTCTGAAAAGATCTACTAAAGCTAAATATACCCAGAACCTGTGACCAGCAATTCCACACTGATCCAACTGATACACAAACAAATGTGCACATGTACAATACATGTTTATGCCAGTACTTTTCACAGTGCTCAACACTGGAAATAACCAAAACGTTCATCAACAGTAGAACCAATAAACATGTTGGGGTACAATTGTATAATGTGTGCCTGATCATATCTTCTGGTAAGCAAATGATGGAAAGAGTTCATAGTGCAAGTTATTTATTGAGAGTAAATAATGCCTGTGAAATAAAAGGGGCAGGATAAGTCTTCAAAACATAATGCAGGTGTGGCATTTGTGAAAGAGAGGGAAGGAAGAAGGAGGGGGCTGGAAGGAGCCTCAGGCTACGGTGTGGCTCTCAGAGTGTCTCAGCCAGTCCAATGGGGAGCCCCAGTGGAAATATCGCCCATGGAGGAGTCCCACACCAAGCAGAAATACTCAGGCCTTAATACACCCAGTCACTGGCTGGATGCTGTCCACAGACAGCGTGTTCATGACTTGAATGCTTCAGCAGATCCCAAAGGCACCTTAGCTAAAGGCTGTCAGCCAGCTGCGCTCCTCAAGGCCAGCCCTCACACCTCCACGGCTGGATACAATGAAACACTGTAAAACCTGTGCAAATAAACAAACTGCTACAAAATGCAACAAGATCTTACATCCATAAACAATGAGAACCCAGGCTCGAAGCAAAAAAATTCATTTTTTTCCATTACAACAAATTCCAAATATATAAAGCTCAAAAACAGTGAAAAGTCATTTATGATGGTAGGTGTCACAATAATGATGACCTTCCACCAGTGCCTGCTGAATGGGAGGGGCATTAGGGGGTCTGCTCTGGCCTGTACATAGTGATCTGGGTGGCAGTTACATTTACATTCACTTTGTAAAAATGTATTGGGCTATATACCAAGACGTGTGCCCTTTTTGGTATACATGTATGTACATCATATTTTAGTAAAAGACAAGTTACTTTTAAAAAAAATTGGTATGGCCAGATAAAGGTATTAACTAGGAATAGATGCCATATAAATCCAGAGAACAAAAGCCCAGGGTACAAAGGCTTTGTGGATTGTAGTGAAATATGAAGAGAATAAAATACATTTATTTTGATATAGAAGATTCAAATAATTTTACCAAAATATTTCTGTGATTATTAAACCTCCATCATTAATGGAAACAGCTGACATGCTATTGCCTTCTTGATTTTTATAAACAACTTTTTGAAAGATTAATAGCTATTGTATTTTTATTCTGAAAAATCTTGCACAGACAGATATTAGCTTAACACAGCACTTCTCAACTTTTTCCAGGCTGACATAGTGAAAATTTACAAAAACAACCATTATGGTGCTCCCTTTAATTGAATTTGCATTCTACTTTCCATAACAATTAATGTCTGTATTACTTAAGTATCATCTTTATAAAATGCTTCCCCATACATGACATGCTATTCCTTTTTTCTCTTGGCTAAGCCATTTCTACTAATAGTCTCAAAATGATAACAGAATGGGGAGAGAATTGAGAAAATGTATAGACCATGGTACTGCAGTTATAGGAAAGATTCTAGAACTAACGGGAGTTATCTAGATTCATGTAACTTAGGAAATATTTATTCAATCAACAAATAAATATCAGAACCTGCTATGTGCTGGGCCCTGTTTTAGGCGCTTTTCATTCCTGCATTCTTACACACAGGCTAGATAGAAATTAGCATGCATGGAACCACAGCGGACCATGGGGAAACACAGGACTGGCACACAGCACTGAGTTTGATCATACCTCTGCAACTAATTGGATCTCCATTATATTGCGCAAGTGATTAAACATGCTGGCCCACGGGTGGTTTCTGGGTTGTAAACTGAGGAGGCTGAACCCTATGATCTATAAGATTTGTTCTGGCAGTTTCACATCCTGGATTTGGATCCCACATAGCAGCCTTGTGACCTTGAACAAATCACCTTTTATGTATAAATTTTCTCATCTAACAAAATGGTTGTGGCAGATACTTTTGGTATCTTCCCACTTCTTTCTTTCTCCATTAGAAATCCAATTTTGTTACTTTATCTACCCTTTCCCTAAGGAGTTAAGAGATGGTCACCCCATCTTAGTTCTAGGTATGGTGACTAATTAGTCCACAGTATGGCGATAATAGCACTAGTCTGCTCTCCAGGGTTTGCTTCAGACATGGGTACCTGACAAAATGCTGGTCAATAAGACAGGCAATGTCTGCTGGGAGGCACATAACAAAAACTGGTCTATTCTCTTCCTGGCTTTGTCATATCTGAAAGTGATAACTGGAACTGCAGTGGTCACCCTTGGAGGGAAGCCAGCGAGGTGAGGGCAAAGCTGGCCCAGTGTGGAAGACAGAGAGGCACTTGGTACAAGTACCCCTTGGGACAAAGAAGTGGTAGGTACTTGATACCATTCGTGAGCCAAAGATTATACTGTGCCATGATCCCACTTGACCTCTGGACTTCTTATGTGAGAAGATATATTTACTTATTGTTAAAGCCAGTTGGATCCTTTTTTTCTCTTAATAGCTGATGAAAATATCCTAACTGATACAATAGTAAACAATATTTATCATACAGAAGAATCGTAAGTTGAAGGAGAATATTCTGGTGGCTAGGACCTTGTAAGTAGTGTAATACGTTTATATTAATAGATGAATACATTTATTATTCATGGTTTTACATAAAACATATACTATATATTTTAATCTTTAAATTCATAGCATTTTAATATTAATATATAGCATAAAGTATCTATGGTTTATACATATACACACACAAAAAAATGTGGTGAATTCGAGGATTAAAAAGATTAAAACAATGGTCAGGGAAGCCAGTCTTCCTTTTAAAATTAGAATTTTTCAAGGCTATATTTAGGCTACTACAGAACTGCCTTTTCCCCACCATGACCATCGACTGGCTACTCAAGAAACTGAACAATTATTCACTCAACAAATATTTCATAATCTCTTCTGGAAAAAGAGAAAAGAAATACAAAAAATGTCAATTTATTCTAAAAACTCAAACTACATACACAATGATAAGGAATGATTATTGGAAATAGTTAAGTAACAAAGAAAGACCAAAATCCCTGAAGGACTATTTCAGGCAACATATACTCTACGAGTTCAGAAAAAGTGGAGGTTGTGGATTTGAAGGATTAGTTGTACCAACCGGTAGAAAACAGATCACCAGAGGGATATAACTCTCAAATACGGCTTCAGATCCCTGAGGCCTGAGACATACTGACCTCCTTTCTACTGTCTCTGCAGAATGTTCAGGTAGTTACAAGTTGAGGTCAAAGGAGACCCTCCAATGGAGGGCAGTGGAAATATATGACACTGGATAGGAAACTTTTAAAGCCAACAAAGATGTAACAGGTCAGTTGGAGAGGGAGGACATTTTCTCCACTAGTCATCACATGGTTTGGTGTGAAGCAATGGGTAAAACCAGGCAAACATTTAAAAGTAAGTAATTCTCCATCAGATAAGTGAGCTACACAGGGCTACAATCAATCTACAGAGCAGTCTCAACAGAGAGATGTGGCTTCTTTCCAGCAAGTTTATCTGTTGATTTTATGTGAATCCAAAGGCTTTCAGGCAGTGACGAAGGCCTGGATTATGAAAATGATCAGACCAAGAGATTGCTCTTTGTGATGGGAAGTCTTTCAGTGCCATAAAGATTATACGAGATGAGTCAAGTCCTCGGAGATATGCCTATCGTCACTAACGTTGTACTTTCTCTTCAGGAGAAACACATGGATGTTTCTTTCCTACTTTTGCCTCTCAATCATAATGTGGAACCTAATAGATTTATGCTCTTTTAAAATAAATGGCACTACAGTAAATACTACAAACACATAAGGGAATATCTGGTCTACCAGACTCTTTCATTCTAGTCTCAAAGTCATAAAGAACAGAACATTTTTTGGGCTGATGGGCACCAAGTCATACTCTCTTCCATGTCATTTCTAGTCAAGAAAATGATGTGTTTTGATGAATAAGAACACACACAATTCATATAATTTTAGAGAGAAATAAAATTAATGTAATCGTAGAAATGTAAATACATTTATTTGATTTCATTGAAATCAAAACCCTCTAATCTATAGCTATTTTAATTACTATCTATTCAATGAATAGTCCTAGAGTGTTCTTTCCCAGGACACTGTTTTCCAGTGTGGTACAAAAGCCTTGCAGAAGTGAGATAATTTTAGGAGATACACTGATAAATACTTTTTATTTTGTTGGTTATTTATTTATTTTAATGTGTGTGTATAGAGAAAAAGACATAGATAAATATACACACACACCCCCAGCAAATCAAATCCATGATGTCTAAGTTTTAAAAGTGAGTTCATTTAAAGACTAATGTTAAATAAATGTGGTAGGCAGAATTTTTCAGATGGCACCAAAGATTCTCATCCCCTGGCATGTAGGCTCTGTATAAATCTCCTTCCTGGAGTATGGGAGGAAACTGAATTTGATCATAGTCACTCCTATGATTAAATTATGTTATATCAGACAATGTCAAGGTAGATTAGGGGACTCACTATCAGTTGACAGCAAGCAAGAAAGTAGAGACCTCAGTCCTACAATTGCAAAAAATTGAATTCTTCCAATATCCTGAGTGAGCTTGGAAAAGAACACCAACCTCCAGATGAGACACCGATACCTTGTGACACCTTGATTTCAACCTTGTGAGACCCTGAGCAGAGAATACAGCTAAGCTGAGCCCTCTACGTTTGTACTAATTTGTTACACAGCAATAGAAAACTATTAATGGAGTAAATAAGAGAGTAAGTGATATGGAGCAATGGTAGAAATCACAAAGGTGGTAATCCCAATGCCTGAAACGTTAAAAACACTGCTCCATCCCAGAAGACAGATCTATTCTTAGACTCAGGGAAAGAAGGGATCCCTTGCCTTGGGTCCTGCACATCAGAGAGCACCAAATATCACAAACACAAGCACACAAAATAGGCACACACATGGGCTGCTCTGCCACTTGGGGTCCAAGACTTAGTGCTGGCACAGCACAGTCTGTAAGTCTGAACATCTGCTCTCACCACTAACATCATTCAAGTCTCTGAAATGCTCCTACTCATTTCTTATCCAATGTCCTTGTCTTAGTCTATTCAGGCTGCTATAACAAAGTACCATAAACTTATAATCAACAGAAATTTATTTCTCATGGTTCTGAAGATGGGGAAGTCCAAGATCAGGATGCTGGCAGATCCAGTATCTGGTGAGGTGCTTGCTTCTTCATACATGGTTATCTTCTCACTCTAACCCCACATAGTAGAAGGGGCAAGGGGAATGAGCTCGCTGAAGTATCTTTTATAAGGACATTAATCCCATCAATGAGGGCTTCACTTTTATGACCTAATCACTTCCCAAAGGCCTCACCCTATAGTACCATCACCTCAGGGGCTTAGGATTTCAACATATGAATTTTAGGGGACACATTCAGACAATAACAGTCCTTGAAACCAAACCTGAGGGCTGTAAAGCTTTGTGTGTTGTGCTGCTCTTGACATCAGAAGCAGACAATGCCCTGGAATGCAAGCAGTATTTGAGCTGGGTGGGGTAAGAGGGGGAAGTACTCACGTAGCTCCTTTTTCTTCAGTTTTCAATTTGTGGTTCTGTGGAATACTAGGGAATTCACTCGGTAAGTACAAAATTTACACATGGTGGCTAAGGAAAATTTTGCATCAAACACTTCATTTTACTCTCAAATGTGTATGTGTAACTGGCCCATAAACAAATTTCAATGACCCCTATATGTTTTTTATAATCCTCTCCCTTAACTAACTGCTTGATCTTTTGAGTTGTTTCCCAGAAATGGTGGATCTTCTGCAAGACAAAGGAGCTGGGATTCTGAAGGGCCCCTGGGCAGACTTCCAACAAGAGTCACCATCCCCCACAGCCTGCCCCCAAGGCATGTAGCCCCGTGTTAGTTACACCACAACCGCCCCAAGGCATGTGGCCCCTTCTTTAAAAGTCTATGATCTCCATTAGCCAGGGAGATGGATTTGAGGCAGCTTCTCCCATTCTCCTGACATATGTCTGTTGTATTAAAAATTTCCTTCCTTCCTTGGCAATCTTCAGTATCTCAATAATTAGATCTTTGTGCAATGAGCAACCTAGACCTAGATCAAAACTCCCTTGCAGTTTCAACAATATATGTGCACAACACACATACCAATTCTTTACATTGTCAACTAATTGGACATTGGATGCTAAAATTGCAAATTCTTGTAATTTTGCAAAATATTAAATAAGGTTTAATCAAATATTTAAAATGTCAAAAATGTTAAATAATGCAATAAACAAAACAGATTGGGGAAAATTCTACAGGACAAACAATGTGATTCCTTCAACAACCAAATTGCAAAGAAGAGAAACAGACAGAGACAGAGAGACAAGGACAGAGAAAAAAAAACTAAAGATTAAAAGAGACTTAGATATTCCAACAAATTGCAATGCGTGACCTTATGATGGTTAATTTTATGTGTCAACTTGAATGGGCCACAGATTTCCCAGATTAAACATTGTTGCTGGGTGTGTCTGTGAGGGTATTTCTGAATGAGATTAGCGTTTGAATCAGTAGACCCCATAAAGGAGGTTGCCCTCTCCAATGTGGGTGTGTATCCGCTGATCTGTTCAGGGCCTGCATAGACAAAAGGCACAGGAAGGAGAAATTAGCCCCTTTATTCCTGTCTTTCTGCTTTAGCTGGGACATCGTATCATGCCTCCCCCTACCCACCCACCCTGCCACCATCACCAGCACCACCATGTGTCCAGACTGGGATTTACACCACTGGCTCCCTGGCTTCTCAGGCCTTCAGACTTGGACCAAATTGAACCAGCAGCTTTCCTGAGTTTCCAGCTTGCAGACAGCAGATCATAGGACTGCTTAGCCTCCAGAATCACATGAGCCAATCTTCCTGATCTCTCTCTTTTGTGTGCTCTCTCTTTCTATTCACACACACACACACACATACACACACCCTATTGGTTCTGTTTCTCTGGAGAACCCTGACTAATACAGACCTTTATTTAACTCTTGATGCAAACCAGCACTTTAAAATAATGTAACACTTGAGACCATTAGAACACCAACCGTTTGCTAGATACTTGTTGATATTAGGGAATTATTGTCATGTTTTAGGTGTAATGATGGTATAGTTATGTTAAAAATCTGTTATATTTTAGAGACATATACTGATATAGTTACAAATCAAATTGTATGGTGGATGGGATTTTCTTCAAAATAATAGAGGGATGAGGGGACAGATGAAAGAGTGAGATAAAATAAGACTAGCCAGGAGCTGATTAATTATTAAAGCCAGACAATAGGTATGTTAGAGTTCATTATGCAGTTTTGTTTACTGTGTATATTTGAAATCATCCATAATAAAGTTTTAAAAAAAGAAAGTCATTTCAAGTAAAAGTTTTAAACTCAGTTTAACTTAATTTTATTTAGAATGTTTATATTTATTACTAACTTAAGTTTCTCTTTTAATTTTAGTGGATAATTTTGAATAATTTAGAGAACGATTAACTTTTTGAAAACTAAGTGTAATAATTTTAATTGCAAAAGATGTACATTTACTTGAATTTACATTTTTGATAAAAATATTTTTGAGTGTTCTAAGCATTGAGTGCAAATACATTTTTTAATCCTTTAGCTTCTTGAAAATGATTACAAATTGAAAAAATGACAGAAATGAAAACTCTAAAAGGGAGCTCAGAATAGACCAAAAGGCTGAAAAGAAAAACAGAAATAGAAATTTTCCAAAGAGGTGGTTTTGCTTAAAGTTTTAAAAACTGGAAACAATGAGAGAGACTAGGTTTGTGTTAAACATAACCCACATAAAATTCATGAACAGGATATCATACATTGGATATCATGACTCATCCAAAAAAAATGAGCAAAACAAATATTGTCATCAAGCCCTCACTTTGAATTAGTCAAATAAAATCCCTGCAATTTCATATCTTTTCCTACAGAAAGATTGATTTACCAATTAAGAAGATGAGAAAGCATAAGGCCCTCATTTTGGGAGGAAAGCTGCCAGAAAACAGGCAATGCCTACTGCTCTTAAGTGGCAAACAGTCCCTTTTAGAAAACAATTATTTTTAAAAGTTCAAAACATTATATTTTATATCTTAAGAGTTCAGAGAATAAAGAGAATTGCATAGCTCTAATAATTTAAAAAATTGGAGAAGACTCATAGGAGGACGTAAAACTTGATCTGAGCTTTGATGGAAGAAAGATTTTAATGAGATGGAATGTAAAAGGAACATCATTCCTGCCATAAGAATACGAGAGAGTATAGATGCAAGAATGAGGAGTCCAAATAGGATATAAGACCCTGATTAATGGAGACAGGCCCCAGTCAATTTTACACCAAGAGTGAACATTTAAGCTGGATTGGTCTAGCCATGCTAAGAAAGTATCTTGTTCAGAAACTGAAATATTACAGCTACAACATGGCTAGCAGAGGAAATAAATGGAAGCCTATAAACCACAAAGTGTATAACAGGAATGCAAATTCAGAGAACTAAGTCTAGTTTTATTTTAGGGCTGTACTGTAAAGGTGACTTAGGGAGACCCAAGGGCCAGGGAGCTGTGTGCATGTGTGCGGGCCTCTTGTGATCATTAACTTTTGAGAAAAAAAAAAAGTTACACAGCCCTGCAAGTAAGGCATTTCGTGCAGCTATTTCTGTGTGTCATAAAAACAGCGGGATTTTTTAGAATGAGCTGATATTCTTTATCCCGGTCCTCCCTAAAGGGAATTAAAGAGCTGAGACCTGTAGGAATTTATTGGTCTGACGGGATAAAAACACAGCACCAAAAGGAGCACACACTCCCAGTGACTCATTTGAGTCTCTATCTAAATGCAAAGCCTGGTCTTATTTTTTGAAACCAGCTTTCTGGTAGACTGTTTAAGAGTTAAGGGATTACAAGAATAAGTCATTGATCTCTCATTTCTAAGGCTAACAAAGAATTCCATAATACTAAAGCCAGACATTGCCTTTAAACCCACAGATTTCCACCAGAGGGAAGGAGGGAGTGTGTTTTTGTTTGCTCTGTGATGACTTTAAAATTCTATGATATTCTTGGTTAAAAAAAAAAAATGAAAAAACAGTAAATATTGTGAGAGCAATAAGGGCAAATTAGAAATTACCTTGTACAGAGTGTGCAAAATCCAATAACCCAAATGTCTTTGAAGGGTGGTCTATCTTTTAAAATCAAGAAGCATTATTTATTGCATACTTAGAAAAAAACATTGTTTTCAGTCAGAACAATTCCAGGTGAAAGATGAGGTATTTATAAATGAGATATTCCCATTGCTATATGGATGAAATCAAGCTAAATAAATATTGTACAGCCCTTTTGACAAAAGTTTTTGATTAAAGGAATCATAGGTAGAGCTAACCTACTGCTAATCAAGATGAGGTCCCTTGATAACATAAAGCAACTGAGTTTTAAAATAAATATGCCAGCCTTATACAACTCAGTGAGTATTGTCTCTCCCAAAGGGGTTGGGAAGCTATAAACTTAAATAAGGCTGCAGCAATTTCTTAGAAGAGTTTCCAGCTTTTCTGTTCAAGCCTTCAGGGACAGTGGTCTATTGCTCTGACTATCTTCAAAAATAAAAAAACTTCAACACATGAAAAATAGAGATTTATTTTTGAAAAATAATCAAAAGTCCATTGAAAGCAAGTTTTGGAGACTGAGGTAAGCAATTAAGCTGAGTAATACTGTTTTTATTTTAAAATAAGTTGTAAATTGGATGTAACGGTGACTTTAAGTGCCTTTGAAACTGGAGCTGGAGACAATTTTCAAAGAATTACAAAAATGATTTGTGGAAATAAGTGTAAAGACTCCTAACCACTTTGAAGAGAATAAAAGATTAATCTCAGCACATTATAGACATATTTTATCCTTAAACATTCTAATATTCATGCAACCATCCTGAAATGGCAATGTGCTTCAAAATATAAAATGTGCTTATCCTCCAACCTAGAAATTCCATTTCAAAGACATTGTCTTAAAGATACCCGAAGAAGTAAACAAAGATACATATGCAAAACTGTTCATTACTGAACTGGTGAAAAATTTAAAACATACTAATTGTCACCAATTAAGGGTTAGTTAAAATATACTATGACTACAGTAGAAAACATGCAGTTGTTTTAAAAGGATAGTAAAGCAGGGAGGCCATGCAGGCTTTAAGTCACGTGTCAACTGAAATCAAATACTGTGTGGAGAAGGACTCTGAGACTGGGCTTAGTCTCGAAGGAAGAAAGCTGCTCTCCATTAGTGATGGAGGCAACAGTAGCAGGATAAAGGAAATAGTACCACAATGACCAGGTCCCTGCCATCCCTAATTAGTCAGGGTCAAGAAAGGTAGTTTAGTAGAAGGAATTTAATTGGGAGAACTTGTTACAGACATGTTGGGAAATGCTGAAAGAGGAAACAGGGAAAGTGGGACAACTCAAAGATTTACAGCTATAGGAAGTCACTACCACTCCATGGCACTGAAGACAACTGGAGAGTGGCTGTCCAGTCACCCAAGTACTCTGTGACAAAGCCACTAGGCATGAGTCAGAATCACAGAAGAGATGCAGCCCCTGCCAGAGACCAGAGCTGGCTTCTTGGCATGAAATCTGTGCAGTCACACAGAGTCTCCCCACGCATAGGGACCCCAAAGTGAGGTTGGTTTAATGCTCGGCTGTCGCCACCTTGAAATTTCTATTATAATAAGATTTGAACAAGCAGCTCTCATTCTTATTTTCCACTGGGCCCCAGAACTTATGCAGCCTTTCCTGCCAGACTCTCTAATCAAAGCAGAGAGAGATGAAGGGAAATATTCAGGGTGTTCCATCTTCCCATCCTTCATTCTCCCACTGACTCCCACTGGCCTAACTTAAATGCACGCTCTTGGGAAAAGAAGGTATAGTCTTCAGGGATTGGCCCCAAGAAACAGCAAAGCAGGTGATGGTGGGGAAGAGATCTGAGAGCTAACAGGAAAACAGCCAGCACCCCCAAGGTAGGTCTATATTTGTTATCGTGGACAAATATTCAAATACCTCAAGGGTTTTAAAAGTTTTGGAACATGGAACAATGTAGGATTCTAAATGTATATATATTCACATTCACTTTTAACAGTCAAGACATATATACACCAAGGTGTTTAAAATATGTGAGAAGGGACATACATAAGACAAGGTGTTTAAAATAGTGGTAGGCGAGTGGGATTATAGCCATTTTCTATACTTTTTGTTTAATTATATTTTCTGACATTTCATATATGTATGAATTTATATAGTCATACATATATTTACATATACTATATACATTATAACAAATAGAATAGCTTGATTTTTTAATTTTTAAAATATACAAAGAAGACCCACTTGTAGAATGCACAATTACTATATCTTGTGTTTTTTATCATGGAGAAAGGCTAGAACAGAAATTTAGCTGCTAACGCAGTTTCATCAGATATGGCAAGGAGATAGCCCAGGATAAGAACTGAGGGAACAGACCTTGGATTGAGTCACTGACAGGCCTTTGGGGATAGTTTGAAATATAGTTTCAGTAAATTGATGAAGACCAAAGCTCAACTCCAAGTTGTGGTGGCGAAATACAAGCAGCAAATGAAGGTAACTCCCTCTAAAGCAGGGCAGGCAAATGAAGCAATGGAATGATGTTTTGATAGGATATTACACCCGGCAATCAGGACTGACCTCACCCAACTCTCAGACCCACAGTCCCTTCTAGAGTGGGCCTGGGGAGTAGGACCGTTTCCCTTTTAGACTAGCAGTTGCCGTTATTTTTATTTTCTTCTGAAAGCCCTGCTAGTAATGGCCATTGTTTCAGAAGACCAGCACCTGGTGTGTGAATTTGATGTATGGCATAATCTCAGCCAGACTGTCACCTCCTGCATCCCTTCTTAGCTACCTATGTTAGGCTACAGCACAGTTTGTTATTTGAATTCAGGACACTTACAAATATCCCAGTTTCTCCATTGGCTGGTGCATACCCCAGAGGAAAATAGAGTAGAACTTCCATTTGAAAACTTTTTCATTAGTACCATAAAAAGTAGGTGATGTACATATAATTGGTTATTTTTTTAAAAAAGAAAGGCTACAAATGCTTTCCTGCTGAATAAATGACCATTTAAAAAGTTAATTTAGGCTTAAAACTACTCATTTAAAGAATTACTTATCAAGATACTGACTTTGAAGTCAGCCACTCTCAGCTTTCTGAAGTGCTTAAAATTTTGTACAAATGTCTGACTATGTCATGTATTTGTAATGGTTCAAAAACCCATTTGAGGGACAATCGTACCTCTCCACTTTCTATCATTTCTCCAAAAAATGCCCCAAGACATGTTGCCATATAGGAAGCAAATGATACTCAGTGCTAAGTATTGTTAAAGCAATCTTAAAATGAGTGCCTTTTGCTGAATTTCTCTGTCTTAGCAAAGAAGCTGAGAACCTAGCAGGGAAAACTCTCCACAGTTCTCTGTATATGTGCCTATCAAATGGGAAATTCTGCAATTCAGCACAGAAATTCTTGGAATTGAGATCAGGCAGCATACTGCTGCCTCGGTTAATTTTACATTGTTGATTCCAAAAATCCAATCCTAATCTGTGTTTACTCATTCTTCTCATAGAGAATCATTAACCCTGCTCTGCTCCTTTATGTTAATGCACATGTAAGTCCAATCGTGTATGAGCCAGCTTTTTCCTTAATCACAGACGCATCGCATATCAACCTGCCTTCCTCTGTTTACCCACTCTTATCACCTCCCCACAGTCTGCTCAGCTGCTGAGGCAGGAGACTGTGTGACAAAGGGCCAGAAACGTGACATTTTCCTTGAAAGATATCAGTACAGTTTTACATTATTATCCTGATTAAGAAAGGGAAAGCGAAGATTCTTGAAAAGGTGTCAGATTATCTTCTTTTGTCAGAGGTTAAATGGATAATTAATTTGCATCTTGCCTTTCTACAGTCATTTTACACCTGTCTGATATAATAAATTAGAAACCACGAAAAATGAGCAGTTCCCTTATTTGGATTTTGCAGAATAAAATCTTTGAAAATGCTTATCTTTTAAAATGATCTCACAATAACAGATAGCAAGTTCTTGTTTTCATACTGATCTGCACTAACTTTGGTTTAATCCACGAAGCACTGAGCATTTTCCCCAAGGTGCCAGCTAAACATACTCTCAAGTTGCTCACAGATAGTCATGTAAGGCAGAGGAAAGGTCTGGAGAAGATTCCAGCAAAAGAAGCTAGAAGGAGAAGAAAGGAGCTATTATTGTTAATAATAGGGTGTCCAGAGAAGGCTTTGTACAAGGAGTATCTTTTGAGTCTTGAGCTAGTCTTTGAATAATGTGTCTCATGACAGCAGATAGAAAGAGCAAGGGGAGAGAAACACCAATCATAGGATGAGTAAAGAAAAATTATGGGAGAGAGAAGGAAGAGATAGGCAGGGGCCAGGGTGTAGAAGACTTTATGTATAAAATGTGTTTTGAATTCAACTCTTTAGGCAGAAGAATACAGAACATTCTTAGACATGGAGACATACTATGATGGTAACTTAGTTTGAGAAAGAACATTCCAGGAGCAATGTGGAAGGCAGATTGCAGGGAGAGATGCTGGTAGTCAGAAAACCAGGGAGAACTCCAGCAGCACAGCCCAAGGAGGGGAAGGCCCGGGCTAAGGTGCAGGGGTAGGAGCAGAGAGGCAGTAAGAGGAAATGAGATTCTTCAGAGCGTGGTGACCAATTAGAGGCAGCACAAGAGAAAGGGAGGAAAGGAAGATAACACTAAGATTTTGATGATGATTTTATTATGATGTCATTAACAGAATTAGAGAAGGCAAGAAGAGGAGAGGTTTTGACAAGGACCTAATGTACAAAGTTTAAAAAAAATGAGGTCAGAGTATTAATGGACATACAAATAGAAGTTACCAATAGAGGTATGAATAGGTCATTGGAGCTCTGGAGAGAGGATGGCATAGGGACGAGTTTTGGAATTATTGGCAAAAGGATATCAGTTGAAATACAGAAATGAAATAAATCTCCAAGACTTCCTAATGCTCAATCATATGGAATACCTACCTTTTGGGAACCACAGAGGGATGAAAAACATGAGAAGGAGCCACCAAAAATGAAAGAAAAACCAGGAAAATGCAGTGCCCCGGAAGCCAGAGGAAGGTCTTTTTTAGCCAGTGCAAAGGGCTTGTGATGTGACAGAGGGTGAGAAAACAGAGGCAATCCATATAAAAATCTGTGTTTCAAAAGTCTGGCGGTGAAAGAAAAGAGAGACAGTGGCTGGAAGGAATATCAAGTTTGGGGGAAAGTATTTTGAGAGTAGGCATTTTGGAAAAGAAGAGTTCCTTGCAGGAGATGCCACTGAAGATGCAAGAGACAGAGGAGCTGTAGGCTGCAGCAAAAAGCTCCGATACACTCCAGGATTCTCCTGCATGAGGCGGGGTCACAGCGCCATCAAACCCAGTGGTCCTGCTCGAGCAAATGACTGTCCTGAGCCTATCTCAGGCCTCTGCAAGGAAGTCAGTGGAACTTCCCCTCCAAAAAAGAGAGAAAGAACTTTAGCCACGCTAAATTCTTTCAACAAAGGAAAGTAGAGCAGGCACCTTGCAAAGTTCAAAAGATAATGCTGGAGGGCTGAACAAGAAAATTTGAGGTCCTAAGATACTACAAAGATGGAAAGGGATGAACCCAAAGCCACACGTGAAGGCTCCTGCTTGGAAGAAGGGGAAAGTGAATGGAGCCTCTGGGGAAGAAGCCATCAGCCAGAGAGCTAAAGAGTGTGGGCAGTGGAGCCAGTCAGAGTTACAAAGGCTTAGACTGGCCCTCAGGGAGAGTGTGGTAGGCAGTCAGATAAATAACAATTTCTGAGCAGTACTGAGGGCACAGCTTAGAATTAGAGAGCATTGATTTGTAGTACATCCATTTATATATAAAAATTATACCATGTATAAGAGTTTTGTCTATCTAGCCAAGAGCTAATGCACACATAGTATATTTTGTCTCCAGTAATGGTACTTAAATTTTTTTAGCAAACTCCAACAGTCAGCCACAATTTTAACTTGACCTCCCTACTGATGCCGATGCATTTAGTGAATGCTGCCTCATCGCCTTTTTACTCACTCAGCATTTCTCGTTAGTTTTTAAAAACCAAAAAGAATTGATTTGTTTTCCTTGGCAGTTCTGAAATCATACGACTCATGAAGTTGTATTCAAAAGAAAAGGAAGAAGAAAAAAGAGTTTCTGTCTTGAACATGTTTATATTTTTGGCAAGAAAAATAATCTTTTAGACCCACATTCTTGGACACGGGTGGAAAGTGACTAGTGTTATCTTTGCAAGTGGTCCACATTGAGCCAGTGGGAACATATTGGCTGTAAGCATTGGAAAGCACCTTCATTCGTCCTGGTTCCGTGACAGCTGTCAAACACCTACCTACCTCTGAGCCCTCTGCCCTCCTGTTGGATTTGGACGACATCATTTTCAAGAGTAGCAAGCACAGACAGGCAGATCAGCAGATGGTGATTTGAAAAGCATTTTTCCCTAAGGGAAAAAAGAAGTTACAAATAAAATGGATTCTGCTCTCACCTAAATGAATGGACTAGGAAGCTCGTGACCTACTGTACCTAAGACAAATGAGTTGGGAGTGGGGACAGTTATTTGGGAAAGGGAGGACATTTTCATGAATACTTTCCATTTCTATATCTCTCTTTGTAGAATGCTTAACAAGCATTTACCAGTGAACCTTTACAGCAGACCCAAAATGACAAGCCTTCCTTTGTACTGATGGCCCATTAGGGAAGGACCATTGGTGCCCAGGACCAAGATATTTGTCTCCAGGCCGCTGATATTAAACACCGAGGCTCAAACTGAAGAGGTTGTGGAAGTCAATGGTAAGGCTAATGTCTTTGATTCCCTTCCCCAGAAAGGATCTGATTTTCAGTTCTGCATTTTTAGTACACATAATGCCAGCAACCACAATTTGTAATCCTGGGCTTTAGCTCCGACCTCACTGCACTTTGCTCATTCAACAGATCCTCCTGGCATTTAGTGGGAGGAGATATTATTCTGGTTTTCATGGGAGGCCATGAAACCACACAAGCATTAAATCACAAAGCCTAACAGTGGCAGGCAAGGAGAGAACCCAGACCTCATACCTAACTGGGGCCAGGATTCAAAGCAGACAAAGCAATGCCCCTTCTCCTCCCTTGTCTTTATTCCAGTCCTAGGCACTGCATTTTCCTAACTCTGCTCTAGGGCTTCCAATATCTGAGCAATAGTTATTACTGTTACTCATTTATTGTTATCATCATTATAACAAGAAGCAGTTCCCAAAAGTATACAATTTAATGCCTTGGAGGTGATATCCTAACTCTTACACACCCTGTGAACATGTGAATGTATACAGGAGTCTACTAATGCATTTCCAGTGTATTACAAGTGCATACACATCCATCCACACAAATCTAGGACCGTGTCATCTCTAAGTCCCTGCCCTTTACCCTAGCGGGTTGGTGTTTAGAACCAGAAAATGGTTCTGGCTTTCAGCCAAGATATGTTGAGGAATTCCTTAGAAAATGACAAACAAGAGGCATGTATCAGTCTTCTAAACCCATTCTGTCATTTTGGACACATCTTAACTTCCCTCTTACCTTAATCTTCCATAATACCAACCAAAATTGCAAATGGAACAGCCAATCCCAGACCCCTTCTACTGTCCACACAATAGAAGGAACAAGAGTGTCATCTTCTTTGACTGACCAATGAGTAAGTCATGTGTCATTTTGAATGAAAGCCTTTTATTATGTAAATATAATGCCAAAAAATGACCCAAAACATTGAAAGTGGTAAGAGTCCTTAGGACCTACAGAAATATATTCAACCCATCAAAGTCCTGCCCTCGAGACCCCTTTCATCTGCCCCCTGAAAGTTGGCTTCCAGACTAATGCTGACTGACCGCAACAGTCAGCGGCTGAAGAGGGTGTGGGCCCCACAACGGAGAACTTATCATTTCTGATATTAATGTGTTCAAGATATTTTTAAAAATACTTGCTTCATTAACAAATGGTTGTGACTTCTACTTTGGCAACTCTATAAATGGGGCACCAATTTTATTGGAAAGGGAGGGAGTAGATCAATTGCTAGTATCAGAACTTAATTCCATTGCAATTCAGTAGGACTCAAAAAAGGATGCTCATTCTGGAGAGAAACTGCTCATAAGGGGCCCTGACAGGACACAAGTAGGTACTATTATCTATTATCCAAACATTGGTAGGTCAGTGAAAAGTGGAATTTCTGTCTTATACTCCAGAGCCTATATTTTTAACAGATATTTTATATTGCGTGCCACTTAAGCATTCTCTTTCCTCCATCAAGGAATGATTATTGTTAAAAAAAAAAAAAAGAGCTAATTGTGCTTTGAGTAGTTCCAATCATTGAGAAATGTCAAAATGTGTCCCTTGATGGGGTCTGAAACTACATGGTGTGGTATTATGTTAAACATCACTGGGTCTGGAGCCAGGAGACCTGGGTTGAGACCAAGTTCTGCCATATACCAGTTGTGTAATATATATTCAACTTCTTAGCACAGGTTTCCACATGTGTAACCAAAGGTAATAAAGCCCATGTCAGATTGTTGTTTTAAGGATTCCATGAAATAAGTACTCAGTTAAGCCTATATTTCCAACCAAATATTAGGTGCTCTTTATTATCACAAGAATCCTTCTGATATTAATACTGTCCTTTCTCAGTAGATCTTTCTCAAATGGCCATTTTAGTATGAAGAGTAAGTATCCCTCCCAAAATCCCAAAATAATGTTGGCGGCACTCAATAAATGGTGGTTTGTATACTCTCCTATGAGATTGTGGAGGCACATAGTATAATGCAAAGTAAACCAAATTAAGAAACAAAAGGCAGGGATTTTCAATACGACTCTACCCCTGATAATACAGCTTCGATTTTCTTATCTTACAGAAGAAAATAATAAATTATACTCTATTTCTTGAGTGTCAATAAGATTTTTTAAAAATGCAAGTGTTTTATAAACTTGGCATGCTACCTAAATGCAAATAATTGCTAGCAATCCTCTTATGATACTGGAATCTATGCTTTCTGGTGCAAAATGCATTATCAATGTGTTTATGATCATACTCATTAGCATCTGATTGAAAGAAGCACCTTATTTTCCATTAATGAGCCCATTTATTTATTTTTCTTTTCTTTTGTAGTGACAAGTGAAAGTTGTTGGATAAATGATCTATGAGCTTTCTGTCCTGCCAGAAACGTTGATAGGATGAAAATATTTGAAAAACCACAGGATTGGAAGGTCAATTTCTCACTCTTGATGAAAGAAAAATAGAATTATCCTTTCATAAAGAATACAGACAAAAGCTATCAATGAAGCACTCTCTTAGGTTTTTACTTAGGCATCATAGCATAGCCTACCAAAGCTAAAACACACCCAAAATGCTTTATTAAAAATCAAAAACATCAAAGAAACAAAACCCCAAAGCCCCCCTACAGCTATGAAAAATGAAATGCCCTGCTCAAGGTCATGTTGACAGCTTCATCATGGCAGAGTGGGGACCAGAATTCTCCTGTCTCCTGACTCTGTATCTAGTATGTTTCTCATTGCAGCCCACTGCCCCTGAACCATTGCACAAGCCAATTTGGGTGCTTATTATGTTAGTTTGTTTCTTGAAAAATAGTGGAAATCATGTGATTCAAAAAACTCTTTGCTGGTAAAGAAAGTCATTTATTATAACGATGAAGCAGGCTATTTTTAAAGTTTAAAAAAAAAATTGGCCGTAGAACCATACAGAATATAAGTAAATCTCATTTCAGCTGATTTTCTTTTTTAAATCCAAGCCTCCCTCATCTAAAGCAAATGTTGGGAAGGGATTGAGAACCAAACTTATTTATACAATAGATGCTTATCCAAGGAAATGGGTTGCAAGGAAATTAGCATGTCTTGAATGATGTTATTCCTGAAATGTCAATCAGTCATTACAGTATTTGCTTCTCTCGTGGTATTCTCAAAATGGATTATTGTCTCTGAATTTTTAATAACAATTTAGTGGTTCAAAATACTGACAGTGATGTATGACGACAGCTTTAAAAAAGTGCTCTGGCTTTCTATATTACATAAACAGAATACAATTGTATCTCTCGAGCCAGTGTCAGAATCATTCTCCATGAAGATAATGTTGAATCTATCTGCCAAGAGAAGGTCAAAAACATATATAGAAAATAAATCATGACAAGCATGGAATTGGCTAAAGGTTAAGGACCTAAAGGACAGACACATATTTGAAAGCACAAATCACCCCTCATGGAGTAATAATTTAAACAACCCCACCTTTGGACTCCCTAAATACCTGGCTTATATGGTTACATATATTTCCAGAAATATTGCAATATTGAGAGGAGCAACAAATGAAAACATAACTGGGAAGAATGTTAGAAACTTTTAGCTCCATGATAGCTTTTATTATTTTTCACAGTGCCTCAAGACTAGCTATTCACCTGCTTCTTTGTACTAGAGAAATCCAATAAATAAGTGAGTCAATTCTAGAAATGTCATTCCAGTAACATTCTAGGAATTGTTAGATAACTTGGTCATAACCTTGTGGGGAGCACACCAGACAAGAATTAGCATGAGAGCAGTGGATTCAGACCATGAACCTGGCGGCCCTGCAGGAATCCCAAAGCTCAAAAAGCTGTTGCAATTCCTAGTCTCTCAGCATCCATTCAAAGGGGCTTAGCAGCCAGCAATCACTGGCCCAGGGAAGCCAGTGCTGTAAGTAAGCTCTCTTTGCATGTTCATAGGTAAAAGAAGACTTTAGGGATCCTAGTCAGAGGGAAATATTGCAACAACACAGTGGAGCTATGCCTCAATCACGAAAGACGAAAGTTAAAACCAACATGCTCTTTTCATTGCATTCTGTAGGTCTTTTTTTTGACAAAATTGATATTTATAAAACTCATATCCCCCAAAGGAAAGCTCTACAAAAATAAAAAGTTAATGCAAAGAATGGATTAAAAGAGGTTTGTGCACTCCAGCCTGTGACCTATAACTCTATTATAGCCCAAATCGCACACAACCTGGAATGATGTTTAGATGTTTAGATCCAACTTTCACCATAAACTGGTTGAAGATAGGATGCTGTCTGTTCTCCCACACACCACACCCAGAAATTCTCATTGCTTTGCATGTGAGATGTGCTCAGTACACATTTGCTAATCTGTCTAGTGTAAGCTTCATGAAGGTAGGACCCGTGTCTTGTTCTCTGTTTGAACCCATTGCCAACAGAGTGCCAGGCGCATAGTAGGTGCTCCATAGATATACACTGAATAAATAAATGAATGAGTCAAATTGATTCCCAAGTCACCTTCCTTCAGTCCACTCAAATGATTCCTGTTTCCTAAATTCAGCAGACTTACTAAATTTAACATATATTCATGAGGCCACTGTCCAGAGACCCTCTCTAGTAGAGTTTATTTGCCATGAATACAGCTTTTCCATCAAGGATGAAGAAAAACTCTCACTCCCACAGTAGGGTCAATTTTTCCTATTTCTGCATTTTAGAATTGTAAGCTAATGCTTGCTTATTTAAAATAAATAAAAGACAGAGGTATTTAACATAAAAAGGAAAGTGCTCTTTTTATCCACATTCCCACCGCAGTCTTTGGAGCTACCTTTATATGCACAAAGCAAGTGGACAATATGAGATTCTCTTTGGGCATAATTCAACTATAACTTGCCTATCATGAATGACACAGACACTTTGGTGGGAGAGAGGGCAGGAGGTATTAATCTCTCTTTCATTTAAAGTCTCACTCAAAAAACAGATAGTAAATGCTCTATTGGACAGTCATACATTCACACTTCACAATTCTCTGACCAAGGTATCTTATATGAGTTTTAAACTACGATAAATCACAGTCAATGACCCAATGGGATATATTAATTACGAAAAGTAGCACAGTTTCTTGGAGGATCCACAAGATACTGAAATGGAACAAAATTTGCTGAAGAATCTCTCCCTCCTGGAATTTGTAGCATCTTTGCCAGCAATACTGGCTCACTGAGCTCTGTGGGAATGGCATATCTCCAGATGGGCCTCCCTCTCTGGTCCACCTCATGGTCTTCTCAGCAGCCTTTTCCAACTGAGGCATAAATAAGGATTCCTTCCTAGCTTGTAGTGTCCTCTCTGAGAACCCAAGGCTCTCCAATGCCTCGTGGGTACGATAAGTATCTACAGGGAGGAGAAAGAGCAGCATCTCCTTCCTCTGGGATGACTGGTGACTTATGCTCCTCTCCTTGGATCCCTCAACGGTCATAGTCATATATAGGCAAAATCATCTCAGCAGACAGCGAAGTCCTGATGTCCTCTCTGAGTAGGTCTCAGTTTTTCCTTTTGAACTCTTTTATTCTGAAAGGGGTCCAGATAGCTGCCTGCCAGGAGCCTCCTGATCTGTATTAAACAGCATTGCACTCCTCCTTCGTGCCTAATGAGTAAAGCATGCAGATCAAGAACAACTGCTGAGAAACAACGACTCCTCCAAATCACCTTTGGATTTTCCGCATTTGGGTTATAAATTTGAAACTCAACAGTCACCATTTCTTTTTAAGTTTTATGTGTATGGGGGTGGGGTTGGAAGTGAGTTTCTGTGTATGTGACAATCATTTCTAACAAACTTGGGCCATGACCTTTATATGTTTGCATAATGCTGATCACACTGACTATTATTAACTGGGTGCACGCGATCAATCAGATTCTAAAACATATGAATTCTCTTCTCGTCAGCAATACTTTCTTGTTAAGATCTCAGGCTATGACAAACACAGCGTCTGGAGACGATAAACTGAATGTGAGTCTGTCTCTGGAATATCACCATTTCAGGGTCTACTAACAATACCTGCCAAGTTAGATGGGGTAGGGTAGAGTATAGCAGCAAGTTGTACATTATTCTAATAGATTAAGAAAATATAATCCCATTTGGACCATTTCCTGGGCCTCCATCCAAACCATGAGATAGCTTTGCTAATCATTAAAATGTACAGGGAGAGAGGGCTTTTTTTTTTCATAACTATATTGCATTTCTAAAGGGCACTGTATTCATTTCTTTATGAGTGTAATCTAATCAGAAAAATAATTGATTCACAGGATGATTGTTCTATAAACAAACTTGCCACTATTGTAGACGGGAACGGCAACCCTCATCCCCAGTCAGGTTTTCAGTTTATACGTGTACACTAATGAACAATTATTTTCAAGAAATATCTTTAAATATTTTCAATTGCTTCTTTACTGCTTCGCAAATTTTGGTCACCTTGCAGTTAGGGTCAGGCCCATAAAAACAAGGAAACCTAGAAGTAACTGAGATTTGTAATGACTAGAAATGCAACTTAAAGTCAAATGAATACTTTATACATGCCCAGGGTCAATAGAATATAAAATGATTATCCATTTACATGACATTAATTTATGTGTGCCCATTAACTAATAATAACATGGAGGTAATTCACCAGGATGCCCTTTGGGTTACTACAGTATTTTTATTTCTTATTTACGTGCCAACCAGTCCTGGAGCCAATGAAAAATGGATATGTTGGTTATGTTATCAATGTGATGTGGAGATAGTTATAATTAAACTCATAATCAGAAAATCCAGGCATAATAATTCTTAATAAATGAATTTTGGTTGTTTAAATTTCTTGTTGTTCTCTTCATCCTGTGTAAGGGTTAGTCACATGCAGCGAGAATCAATCTCTACCTGCTAGTTTCCTAGACTGTGCCAACACCTGGTCTACCCATCTGATTATGTTGGTTAGAAGTGTTTGTGAATTCATTATCCCAAATAAATGTTTATAATTTTAAGGTGCAGCTGAAAGACTATTTTGTTTAGTTTCAAGGAAAAAAAACTTTCTTCTGCTTAAATGTGTTTTTAAAAAATAAATTTGAAAATAGTTTCATTTCTTAAGACTGGAGGGGGTCTCTAAACAGAAAAAGATACTAGATATATTTTACTAAGATATACCAGCTACAGGCATTGAGTTGCCTGAATTGTTTTATTTAATCTTCAAAACAACTCATTAACTGAATAATATTATCCCTATCTTCTAAAAAAATGAGGCTTTTTTTTTTTTTTTTTTTTTTTTGAGACAGAGTCTCACTCTGTTGCCCAGGCTAGAATGAGTGCCGTGGCATCTGCCTAGCTCACAGCAACCTCAAACTCCTGGGCTCAAGCGATCCTACTGCCTCAGCCTCTCGAGTAGCTGGGACTACAGGCATGCGCCACCATGCCCAGCTAATTTTTTCTATATATATTTTTAGCTGTCCATACAATTTCTTTCTAGTTTTAGTAGAGACAGGATCTCGCTCTTGCTCAGGCTGGTCTTGAACTCCTGAGCTCAACGATCCACCCGCCTCGGCCTCCCAGAGTGCTAGGATTACAGGCGTGAGCCACCGCCCCCGGCAGGCTCTTAACATTAAAAAAAACATGTCCAAAGTCATGCAGCTAATTTGTGGTAGAGCATTCAGTGCCATCAGACATCAAAACAATGTGAGAGGCTGTGCTAAGAAACTACAGTGTCTCTGACGTGGTATATTGGGTAAGATAACTAATCAGTAAAGTGGACAGTCAAAGCACCTTTCCTCATATAGGAAAGGGTGATTATAAAACCGGCTTGCTTATTTTTTATTTTATTCTTATTTCTGCATCTTAGTTATTAAATTGGCCTATAAACTGTTTGAAAAAGTATGGACTTATACTTCTTTGCCTACTTCAGATATCCATCACAAGCAATAAATATTAATATTTGCAGAAATATATATATTTATGTACATATTTCTGATTAATAGAAGTGACTGAAACTCAATTTGAAATAATTTACGCACAAAATATAAACTGAAAATTGAGTGGTAGGTCTGGTTTCAGGCCCAGCTGGATCCAGTTCAAGCCATGCCATCTTTCTCACTACTTCTAAGACAGGTCCTTTCTCTGTGATGGGAATGATAGACACCAATCACACGAGATTCACATTTTTTCCCATAGTAGCCTCAATAGCAAATGACATCCTTCCTGATAGTTTTGGCTGAGAGATCACAAGAAAGACTCTGATTTCCCCAGGTGGAGCCATATACCTCTCCTCAGACTAATCACTCTGCCCAGGAAGAAGAGGTATTTCAATTGGCTCCACTCCTAGAGTGAGGAATGTTAACTCTGACGTCCCCATCAGAATCAGTTGCCATATGTGAGGAACAATTCCCAAAAGGAAGGGCAAAAAAAAAAAAAAGACATCTACTACTGCTTGAACTTTAAAAGTAAGCTTTGAGAGAGTTTTTTCTAATACTCCAATAAGTCATTGGGTATGACTTATTCAACATACCGACAAGATACCCGAGGTCCAGAGAAAAGGAGCTTTCCATGGCTGCAGAATGTGAGTGTCAGAGCTGTGCATTATATCCTGCTGAACGATCTCTGATTTTCTTGGACTTAAAAAAGGTATGGCCAGAGAAAGTTAAAACAATCATAGCCTTTATATGTCAACAATATCAGCTACTTCATGAAGTTTCTTTTCTGTATTGCTACAAAATAGGAAAGCAAGTTGCTAGATAAAAAGGACTGTGAAGATGTTCTCCAAAGACCTTTCAAACTGCATCCTGACACTAGGATGGCTATAATAGAGAGGAAGATGATAATAAGTGGTAAGGATTTAGAGAAATTGGAACCTTCATACATTGCTGATGGGAATGTAAAATGGTGCATCTACTTGGACATGAATGCTCATGGCAGCATTATTCATAATAGCCAAAAAGTGGAAACAACCCAAATGTCCAACAATTGATGAATAGATAAGCAAAATGTGGTATATCTATAGAACAGAATATTATTCAGCTATAAAAAGGAATGGAGTACTAATACATGCTACAACATGGACAAACCTTGAACACAGTATGCTAAGTGAAAGAAGCGAGACACAAGAGGCCACATAGTGTATACCTCCATTTATACTAAATGCCTAGAATAAACAAATCCATAGAGACAGAAAGTGGATTAGTGATTACCAGTGGGTAGAGGGAGGGAGGAATTAGGAGGTATAGGGTTTCCTTTTAGGGTGATGGAAATGTTCTAGAATTAGATAATGTGATGATTGCATAACTTTGTGAATATAGTAAAAACCACTGAATTGCACACTAAATAGGTAGATGGAATGGATGATAGAGATAGAAAGATGGAGATAGATAAATCGTAATAGAATTCCACTTGAAACACTTATTAAAAGCCTATCATGTACTAAGTCTTGTGTTTCTTGCTGGAGGTACAGAGACAAACAAAACAGCTATGGTCCCTGCCCTCATGAGATGCAGTCCTAAAGGGAAGATGTGTTTAGTTTTCCAAAGGAGAATACAAAGAGTAATGGTAACCAAGAGCAAAGTGGTTGCATTAGTTAAGAGACAGTTACAAGAGTTTCCCCTGGAAACAGTCCAAAGGTCTGTATCAGGCATTGTGTTATCTCTATTATTTTATCTAATCTTTATAGAAAACCTGATGAAGTGTATATTAATGAGAGAGGTGCAACTGCTGGAAACTGAGGCTTGATGCCCCAGGTCCTGCTGAGATTATCGTGGATTTCACATCGTAGAATTATCCCACTGAGGAGCAGTGACTTCCATCCTCATCAAGGTCATCGCACACATGAGGACTGGGCAGGTCCTGTGGTGCTAGAAAGAGCTTCTGGCAGAAGAGAGGAGGCAAATGAACACAAAAATGGGCTGAGGGGGTAGGATCCAGGCCTTAGCAATGACTATTACAGAAAACATCCATCAAAAATCTGGACATACTCTCTTCCATCTACTAATTCACCCAATGGAAAACCCAATTTGCACTGGGATCTTCCATCCATGCAATGGCAATATAGTGAAATGGCAGACCCTATACCTAGGGGAAGGTTAAGTTTATCCAAATACTTGACTTCCAAACTCCAAATATATTCAGTGAAGCAAATAAGCATTGTCATATTAATATTCTAGACTAGACTCCAATCTGCAGGCAGTAGAAAATTTTCCTTTCTATCCACACTACCAAGCTTTCATGAAGATGAGCATGTACCATCCTCAAATTTTCTTGACATAGTAAACCTCCCACTTTTGAGATTGCTTTGGACATTTCTGGCATATCTTTCAAAGACTGACTTTACTTATCAGAATCAAGTAGTGGTCATATTTACTTAAAAGCCTAATGAATAAAAGAAATAGATGCATTTGACCTTTGCAAATGGAGAGTCTGCACAAGACACTGCCTGTGGGACCCCATATTTGGGCTGAGAGTGAAGAAATGAGGAGAAAGGATCAGTTAGAAGGCATGGGCTGATAAAACAGGGTAAAAACATGATGGCAAAATAGGTCTTTGTGGATACATATATTTCTAAAAACTTGAAATTCATCTATTTTACATTTTAATGTTTGTGATATTTTGATGCTACATAGAAATAGAACATATGACAATTTGGGTTTCAATCGCTCATGTCTTACCTGCAGTTTGCTGACAGAAACACAGAAAATAGTAAAGCATAGTTCATGTTCATATTATTGGGCTGAGCTACAGACCAGTGAGGCACAATGAACAGTAACCAAGGCAATCCTGAATCCCTTATTCGTGACCTAATGTTGTCAGATTAATGGGATCCAACCAGCAACTATTGACCACTTATGATTTACTCAACATTGCTTTAAGCTAAGGACAATCCTGAAGAAGTTCTAATCAAGTTGTAGTTCCAGTTCTTAAAGAGCTCATTATCTAGTTGAGGACGCACGAGTGTGAGTGAAAGAGAATGGAAGGCAGGCTCACTTTTGTTAATTACAAACCCAGGCTGGTTCTCAGTTTTGGAAGCTGATTTGAGCAGCATGAAGAGTGGCTTAATCACTCAGAAGTCCCAAGATGAACTGTCAGTTTTTGTGTCTGTAATTTTCATTTGTTGTGCTTTATTGCTGACTAACCACTCTTCTGATAGCCATGCTCTTTCTTAAATGCAATCAGTCGAGTTGCATTGGGGGCAAGGTTAGTTAAGCACTTGGGATTTGTGGATAGACGGACCAGGTTTGAATCCTTTCATCTCTGTGTGAGCTTGAGCATTACTTGACTGCTCTGACACTCTATGAGTACATTTTAAAGGTACAAATACAAAGAGAGACTTATTAATAGAGCTGTGGAATGACTAAATGATTTAATGCTTATAAAGTGCCTAGCTCGTGTCTAGCATATAATAGATGCTAAATGAATGAAATACAAACATAAAGATGTCATTGATGTCATTGACGTTGTTTCAGTCCAGTGTTGCTGGCCTTGGAGCCACAGACCCAGTCTTATTTCCATCATCTCCAAGTTCTTGAGGACATTTCATTTGAGTCGTCAAGTATTAGCAATAGCAGACTGTAGAAATCAGCTAGGGCTGCCATGACAAAATACCACAGCTTAGATACCTTAAACAACAGAAATTTATTATCCTCCAGTTCAGAAACTGGAAAGTCCAAGACAAAGTTTCCCACAGGATTCAGGTTCTGGTGAGGCTTCTATGCCACCTTCTCACTGTGTCCTCACTTGACCCTTCCTCCGAGGGTGCATGGGGACATGCTGGAGAAATAGTCAGTGCTCTCTGGTGTCTTTTTTAATAACAGCACTGACTAAAGATCAGAGTCCCGTCCTTATGGCCTCATTTAACCTTAATTACTACTTTAGGGGTCCCCCTACGCTGTGGGTTACAGCTTCAAGATATGAATTTGGGTGAGACACAAACATTCAGTCCACAACACAGTTTCAGCAAATCTTCGTTCTCTCACCCCTCAGTCTCTGAATTCATTTCTACATAACACTCCCTCCAGGACCTTGGAACTTCAGAAATTTTCTAAAGGGAAACAGGATGCACTGGCTAATCTGCTGATTGGCTTTATTGGGCAACCTAAATGCAACATTCTCTAAAATGGCAGCCCTTTAACAAGCAGGAACTGAGAAAAAATTTACTCCCTATAGCAGCTGTATGAAATCTTTTCCTAGCACTAGGTTTCCAAGTCAGAAGATGCCTTGACTTTCTGAAAACAAAAAATCAAAGTCCAACAATTTTGAGAAAGTATTACATTGTAGTTTTATAAGAAAATATTACTTTTCTTTTAGCTGTCAATGTTATCTAGGGTTATTAACTTGTTTTTTAAGAAACCACAAATGGTCTTTTTCTTCAATAACTCATTAACAAATTAGCACATCATCGTCATCATCACTTTCCAGTTTCACTCATCATCATCACTTTGCACTTAGATAATGTTGGCACATCATCATCTTCATTACCATCATCACCACTTTGCATTTAGATAATGTTTCTAAAGTGTTTGTAGGCCTAAAATGTTTATAGGTCTTCTAAAGTAAGACCTATAAGTATTTTAGAAACATTATCTCCTTTATTTTGCAATTCTCCTTCCAGTCAAGCAAAAGAGAGAAGAACAAGATCATGTAAATCTGAGATTATAGCCAGCCATTTCACTGGGAAAGGTCTTTCATTATGTTGCACCTCTGGCAAAAAAAAAAAAAAAAAAAGGACAATTTCTTAAAATGAGGAAATGGTCAAACTGAAAATATAAAAAGAGCTAATGAACAAATTAATGACTAAAAACAAAAGGATATATGATGTGCTATGAATGTGATCTGTATATTATTTGAGGGGTTGAAAAACTGCAAGGCTGGGACCAATTCTTGCGTTTATTTGCAACACATAGACATATTGCTTTCAGTGAAGAGCTGGCCTTTTGTCTCCAGGGTTAAAAAGATATTCTTAAGGGGCTACTGAGAACCTGTCAACAAATCTTTAAAAAAAAAATTTCACTACACTTTTGTTCTCAAGAACTAAGATTGAGGGACACCTCAGAAAGCATTTCTATTTAGTGGTTGCTCTGATATTAGGAGTTAAAAGGGAGGAAAAGATGACATGGTAACAGCATAAAAAAATATCAACAGAGTTAAAATGCTATTTTTCAGAGAGGATTCTTTTTATTTTTATTTATTTATTTATTTATTTATATGACAAATCTAATGGTTTTGGAAGACCCTCTGCAAGGTGAACCCATCACAATGAAGGAATTCAGTGGATACTAAAGAGCTAAAAATAAATGAATATAGGTAGTCCCTGGGTTATGGATGAGATATATTCCTGAGAATGTCTTTTTTTGTTTTTATAATTTCAGAAAATTTAGGGAGTACAAGTATTTTTTGTTACATAGGTAGATTGTATCATGCTTAAATCAGGGCTTTCAGTGTACCTGTCAACCCAATAGTGTACATTGTACTCAACTGGTAGATTTTTATCCTTAGCCCCCTTCCCAAACTCCCCTCTTCTTAGTTTTCGTTGACCATTACTGCTCTTTATGACCATATATAGCCTTCATTTAGCTTCCACTTATAAGTGAGAACATGTGATATCTGTTTTTCCATTCCTGAGATACTTCACTTAGGACAATGGTCTCCAGGTCCATCCAAGTTGCTGCAAAAGACATTATTTCATTCCCGTGATACAACATGGTATATACATACAACATTTTCTTTATCCACTCATCAGTAATGGGCACTTACACTGATTCTGTATCTTTGCTATTGTGATTGTGCTGCTATAAACATTCAAGTGCAGGTGCCTTTTTATAAAATGACTTCTTTTCCTTTTATTAGATACCCAGCAGTGGGATTGTTGAATTGAACTGTGGGTCTACTTTTAGTTCTTTGAGGAATATCCATACTGTTTTCCATAGTGGTTGTACAAGTTTGCATTCCCACCAACAGTGCATAAGCATTCCCTTTTCACTGCATCCATGTCAACATCTGTTGTTATTTGACATTTTAATAATGGCCATTCTGACAGGGATAAGGTGGCATCTCACTGTACTTTTAATTTGCATTTCCCTGATAATTGCTGAGGTTGAGCATTTTTTTTATATGTTTGTTCACCATTTATCTTCTTTTGAGGAGTCTGTTCATGTCTTTTGCCCACTTTTTTATGAGGTTGTTTGATTTTTTCTTCTTGATTTGTTTGGAGGTTGTTTGATTTTTTTCTTCTTGATTTGTTTGAGTTCTTTACAGATTCTGGTTATGAGCCCTTTGTCAGACATATAGCATGCAAATATTTTCTCCCATTCTGCAGGTGGTCTATTTACTCTGTAAGTGACCTCATAAACAGTGAGACTAGCTGCTAGAGTGAAGATGCTGAGCTAAGGAACCACATACACCATGTGGGTTTGTTTACATGTAGGGAAGAAACTAGTTCCAGAATTGGGGATGGGTAAATTCACACCTAATGCATGCAGTGCACACTGTCTGGGGGATGGGCATGCTTGCAGCCCTGACTAGGACAGTGCAAAGGCAATTTATGTAACCAAACAATTTATATACCCCTGTAATATTCTGAAAATAAAAAAATAAAATAAATTTAAATTTTTTTAAATTATAAATTATCCTTATGGGCATGGAGAGCCTTGGGAGCCTTTTTGTAAGTACAGAACACTTTAAGTCGGGTCATCTGTAACCTGGGGACTTCCTATACTTCAATTTGAATCATGCTCATGCTATTAAATAATTTCGGGCAGTTTTTCATGTATTTTAAAAATAAATCACAGCTGCAGATAAAGGAAAACTGTATCATCTAAGTCACCATCTCCAACAACCTCACCCTGTGGGGCTGTCCTTGGAGTGAGAGCACTGTGACAAAATGAAATTACAGACTGAATTGAGAAAACAAGACATCTGGGTTCTGAATCTTGAGTCTGTGACAGTTGTGTGACTTTAGGAGGGGCGACCCTTTCTGGGCCTCAGTTTCCTCAGCCATCAAATAGGATTATAACACAATGCAGAGCTTGTGGACATAAAATGACAGTGACAGTTAAAGACACATTTCAAGTATAACATAGGAAAGCAATCCACAGTAAGTTTGCAGTGTCTTTTTGATATTAGCTCCATGACAAGTTTTTTTTCTTCTCACTGGCAAAATATGATGGCATCTATGGTTGTTTCTCTCACCTGTAAACACAGGTTTGCTATTAAAAATCTGTATCCCTCCTATTCCAGAAAGCCACAGTAGATAGCCTATAAATTATGCAATCTGCTATAATCCATTTCTGAGAAAACCAGGCAATCCTGCTAAAAGGTCTTCATTGACTGGACCGAAGATCAGAGCCTAAGCCCAGAGCAGCGCAATAAAGAGGTGCCTTATTACATGGTCGCTGAATGGAAAAGTGCAATCTCTCCTTGCTTGAGGAGGCTAGAGGTAGGAGGCCAAGACCATCCAAGACACCTCGGGAGGCCCAGAGAGACCAGACCATTGGGCAGCATAAGGCAGACCTAGCTCATCTCTCCCCACAAGCTGTAAGCACCTTTTCTAATGTGCACTAAGACTCCTTATGTGCCAGCTATGGCCTAGGAGAGGTAACAGAATGGTTAAACAGAAGAACAGAAGAGCTGGAGTTTTTTTCAATCATTCCCATTACCTAAGACTTCTTTGACTAGTTTACTGACATCTTTGGAGATGCAAAACAAATTATGGCAGGTGTATGCAAGCAAAGATTATTCATGTGTTCAATAAATGTGTATTATACTCCTGCTCTGGTTATAGCAATAAATAAAACAAAGATTCCCTCTTCTTCTGGACCTTACATACTGCCTGGAGAGATAGTTGATTAATAACTAGGTAAAAATACATACTTTTACAGCAGGAAGGGGGATACAGAGTATATATATGGGTACAAGGTATGGAGAATTTTCTCACAGTGTTGATTTTACCCATAAATACTGTGTGGGAATTTTAATGTAAAAAAACCTAAAGGATGTATTATATAGTGTTATACAAATATCTAATGCCTGTTCAGGATTTAAGAAAATGAGCCTTCAGAGACTTCAGAAGGGTGGGGGGAACTGTAACACTCTGTACAAGGCTCAGTTCCAGATCCCCAAGAAAACATATTTGCTGTTCTCTGTAATTAATGGTAATTTGATAGGAATTTTTGGAAAACACTAACTTATGATTAGCTGGTACATCTTTGTTCCATTCAATTGAACAAATCTCAGACAAAATGTACACAAAGTCATTGCCTCTATGCTGCCAAACCAACTATTTTGTCCTATTCTGCTAATGAGACTTTGCATTTTTTCAATGAGTGCTCCTGAATTATCCCTTATAAGTTATAAAAATTCAACCAAGGTATCATCTTGGTTCACTCTGACATTTAGAATCTGTGTAAGATGATTTTCAAGTACCACCTTACATCCCATGGGAAATCCAGAGGTCTCCCTGAGAATATTGAGGATTTCTTGGGGTTTCTATGAATCTTTAGGTACTGCTGGCTCCAATTTCCAGCTCCCATGTGATACTCTCTTTCTACATTTTGTGTCTTGTGACTGTGCCCTTTATTCTTTATTCTTCTCTTTACCACAGTGCCGACCTCCCAATGCAAACACACCCTCCATCCCACTCATGCGAGGCAGCTTTTGGAGAAAAACATTTACAACAGAAAATAAGATAATGCCAGAGAAATTTTCAGCAGACAACTTAAAATTGGGCATTACTTTTCTCTACCCTTAGCTAGTCCTTTAACAATTATTGTCTACTGGGGATCCAAATCTTCATCAATTGACCCAGCACCCCCCACTCTCTCTTCCTACACCACTCTCTCTCCTCTGCTGTCTCCACTGGTTCCATTTATTTCTTTGAGGAAAAGTTTGGCCGTATCTCTATTCCCTCCTTCCAACAAATTTCTAAATGCCTTACCTCCCACTTTCAAGCTGTTTGTCAAGGCACTTCCCCAAACAAATACCATTTCTTCCTCAGGGGGAAGAAATTACCAGGTAGTAAAATATTTTTTCTAGCTTCCCCATGTAAAGAAATTTTGAAAAAGCTAGACTATTTCAGGTAAAATTGTGACCATCTCAATATACCCTCTCATTTTCCTACTCAAGTGGAAAAGTAGTGTGAGTCTCACCATCACCCTTACTCCACTGGAATTATAGTGTTTTAATAACAGGCAGTCATACGTCTCATATCTTATTCCTTCTGCTAACATAGGAAAATGGAATGGTGATGCATATTTTTAAAATTTGATTTGGTCTAGCTTAAAACAAGTGTAATTTCCAATCTGGGCCTTTGCATGCAAAGAGAAATGACCACAACTTTTAGCCGGTCCTTGCATGCGGGGAGCCCAGCTGCACAGTGTAAAATGGAAAAGAAAAAGGAACTGTGTCTGTTCTGCATAATATGTAAACATTTGGCACCATTGTGGGAAGAGCTGTGGTATGGAACAGCTAGAAAAATGTCATTTCCATGTGTATTTATATTTCACTATTTTTGAGGGTTCGTTGTCCTTGTCGTGAGTATGAGTGAGAGTGTGTGTGTGCGCGCGTGCGTATGTGTGTGTGCAAGTGTGCCAGTGGTTACTGACTTGGACATCAGGAGAATCAGAAGACCTATCGACAATTCACACTAGTGGGGAACTCTTAACAAGACTAAACTTAAATACTCATGTGCCCCTGAAATGGGGAGTGAGCCTTGGCATAACAAACACCATGAATCCTGTCCTACTAGAGCTTCCAGGACATTATTTTAGACTTACTAGCTCTAACTTGAGAAAATATGCTGATGAGGGAGGAAATCCTGGGGTGAGACAAATCCCTGGTTAGCAGAAGATGTATTCAGAAGATGGCTGAAGTTTAAGGGGCTCTCATTCAGCAGAAAACAAATCTGAACATGGGGAGAAAGAAAAGCTCCAGTTGAACACGGGCCAACTGTAGTGGACCCACAGCAGACTTTGGTTTGCTAGGGGCTCCATTTTCCTCACATACTTTTCCCACCTGCATTTTGATTCCCTTTGACTAGCCCTGCCCCCAACAGTATTAGAGAAAGCCACATAACTGTCTCTGCATAGTGTAGTGTGTGCAACAAAGACCACAGTGGTAAAAGGAAGTGGGTCCTGCCCCATATTCCTCTCCTGTTGGGCCCACAAAGGGTACAGCCCACCAGTAAGGACACTGCCAGGAGTTCCAGGCCATGAAAGGCCGCAGACAGAACGGAGCAGTGGACCGCCAGAGCAAGAAGCAGTCAGATAGGGCATGAGATGCAGATGAGCAGGTGCCAAGAGACGACTCTAGAGGGACAGGAGTCCAACAACTCTATTCCCCAACATACACTTTGGAGACCACCAAAGTGAGTGGGAGGCTGAGGCTTGGCTTAGTCCTGGCAGAATAATTGGATGGCATTTGGCACTTCAGATGCATCAGCAATGTCAATATGAGGGTAAAGGACATTACCAAATAGCAATGTTAAATAAAAGGGAAGAAGTATTCTTTTTCCGATGCTTATCAGCAGGCACATACAATTCAAGGAAAGGAAATCTGAGCTCTTTGGGAGATGCAACTTTGGAGTTGAACTCTTGAAGATATTTTGGAACTAAGTACTAGCTATGACTTTTAATAATATTAATTTCTCAAAGTTAGTGGGGTGTCTTCCAATTTAGAAAGGACTAACATTTACAAAAATGTATTGCTTTAGAAAGGTATGGATCTGTTAAAAGAGAAAATGATTACTTTACTCACTGGGGTGGTGCTTGGGGAAGACTTCCTCTGCCTTGTGTCACCTTTTCTTGGCTCCACACATTGGTCAGCACCCCACATATTAATCCACACCAGACACTCCTCCTTTGGGCTCTTTAGACAGAACCTGTTCAACAGTACAAGTGAGTTCATGCCTTCAGTAATCAAAGCTCATCTCTAACTTTTCTGAAAAGGAAATAACCATAGTGCTTTTGTTGAAAGGGACATCACTGAACTACAATTATTTTCTATTGCAGAGGGGTGCAGGAGGAGGCATTTTGTAAAATATGTACAATAGAATAGTAATTCATCAAGTAGTCTGAGAGTAGAGGTTCCCCAAGACTTTGCTAGGATATTGTGATGGTTAATTTCATGTGTCAACTTAGCTAGGCCACAGTCCCTAGAAATTTGTTCCAACATTATTCTAGATGTTTCTGTGAAGGTATTTTTTAGATAAGATTAACATTTAAATCAGTAGACTTTGAATAAAGTATATTACCCTTCATAATGTGGGTAGACCTCATCCCATTAGTTGAAGGCCTTAATAGGAAAAAAGACTGACTTCTCCCAATGAAGGGGGAGTTCTGCCAGCAGGCTGCCTTCATTCTCCAGCTGTAACATCATCTCTTCCCTAGGTCTTCAGCCTGCAAGCCTACTTTGCAGACTTTGGACTTGACAGCCTCTACCATCATATGAGTCAATTCCTTAAACTCTCTCTCTCTCTCATCCCTTTCTCTTTATATATATGTGTATGTACATGTAGATACACAGATACATATTAATATTTGTATATCCTCTTGGCTATGTTTCTCTGGAGAACTCTGGATGATACAGATATTAAGAATAACCTGCACCATGCCAAATTCCATCAGTAAAATTCCATTCTCATTTTTTAATTAATGGATTAAAAGCCATTTTATAAATCAAAAGGATGTGCCAGTTTACAGCAGTTTCACCACATGCCTACTTACCCTTTCTTGAACAGACATTCTTGAAAAAAGATAGAAATCTCTACCACTTCCAGGAGCCCCACAATTAGTAGAGAATCCCTTGATCAAAACCAAATGTCATATTGGCGTCCAAGAAATTTCACGTAATTAGATGGGAATGCAGTAAGAGGAACTCCCCTGCTGCAGGATGACGGAGGAGATCTGGCAGAGAATAAGATTGGAGAGACTGAGCTGGTGTCACCTACTGACCACAGTCTACACGGTGCAGGGGACGGGCACTGGAGACAGTGGATTCCACAGCGTCCCTAATAGCACAATGGCAAGAGAAATTTCCAGTAGCTCGTCCCATCTGAGCTCCTTTCCTGCCAACAAATCACAGAAATCCAGAAAACATCATGTTCAAACCATGAGAATAAAAGAGAAACCTCTTACCTTTGGAAGTCTTCATCCATTCACAAATTCCTGAGGGCTTAGCTTAAAAGCCAGAAGCATTTATTAATACAAAGAATACTATCTATTTATTAATCATAGGTTTTTCTACCAACTTTTTCAGACTGAAGAATTTTACTGATACGTAAGAAATTCAGAAGAAACATTAGATTTTCATTTAGTAAGATTCCTTATAAAAACATGACAATATTTTAGTACATTAAATTAGGAGTTCTTTTTCTCAAAGCATTGATTTCTAAATTTTTTGACTAATGTCTTCCTACAAATGTCATTTAAACTAATCACCAAAATGTATGAGGTAACTGAGTTAAAGCAGAATTTAACAAATTCGTATTTCAAGAGTTAAAATGTGTGAGTGTGAAGCCCTAACCATGAATATATATTTATAAATTATATACTTGTAATATTCACTAATGTGTCATGAGTACTATAAAACAAATGAAAAAAACAGAAAATTTTAAAGAGTAGAATAAAAAATATAAAGATCTAGTATTTTCTCTCTTCATTCCAATAGTCTTATGTAGACCCCCCCTTGGGGACTCACTGCCACAGAGAAGACCTCTTCAATTTGTGGCTGTCTGAGCTCCTATTTAATATTAAATTACTAGAAATATAAAAATGATAACCTTATTTTAGCTTGCTAAGTTAAAATCAATCCAATGTGGCCTAAGCTATCATTAGAAAAATTGTCACAGAAATTCCTTTATAATAGTGATATCAGACAAATCTCCGGCTTTTCCCCCTTGTATGTTTCTGGGTAAAGTGCTTTCTAAAGCCCTCAAGAAGGTACTTCCGTATTTCCTTAGAACATAGTTCTCTATCTCTCCGCTCAGTACACTTATCTGTGCTGCTTTTTTTTAATGGCACATAATGTTCTTCTTTTGCGGATTTATTTTATATCCATTCTGTCTCCCAGAATACAAATTTAAACTTCCAAGGGCAGGCACAGTGGCTTCTTTGCCTCTCATTCCTCTGCAAGCAGCGAGTGATCTTTAGAGCTCTGTTTACTCAGTTCTTCAGAGAAGGAGAGTAATTCATGATCTCACTCTGGTCAGAGAAAGCAAAATAACTTTAACAGTGTCAAACAAATCGCGGTGGCCTTTGTTCCTAGTGCGTTCTCTGGAAAGGCCAGCTTGCTGCAAGTATATGCCACAGACGGGATGAGCGATAAAATGAACAAGGGTTCATGACACAATGTTCCGAAAAGTCTGCCAGCCACATTCCTGGGCCCCTGTGGGGTAGGAAAAGGCTGCTCACATCAAATGCAAGCAGCCCAGGAGAGGGTGAGGATAGAGCAGAGTGTACCCTCGATACTTGCCAGCTCTAACAGAGGGGTGCACTTGGCCAGCATTTCCTAAATGGAAGGTCAGAACCTCTGAGCTTCCCTCACGCGAGGGCTTTGAAGAAGGTCTGAAGGTGTTACTGGTCCACAGATTCACATTGAAGATACTCAGAACAAAAGAAAATGAGGACTAAATAGAATATCATATCACTGTTAGTCATTGCTCCATAAAGTAATGAGCTATTTACTGTAAAAGATGAAGTATGTGAGGAAAAGTATTATACTGGAATGAACCATGAAATTTATTTCATTTCAACAGAAGCATAGTATCTCAGAGCTGGAAGGAAATGTCTCAGCCCACCCCCTTCATTTATTTCAAACGCTTTTATTTTATAGATGAGGAAGCTGAGGGGTGAAACGATTTTACTGAAATACACAACAGCTAGTGGAAGAGCTGGGATTAGATTCAGGGCAGAAAAACACTAGAGCCAACACCAAGAACTAATTTGTTAATATTTTCTAATTGGTCCTCGGGTTTTTGAAGCATATCGGTGTTAAATAGCTGGAGAGGTAGGGAGGGGGGGAGAACCAGAAGAAATGTGTTGATTTGCCAAGTCATTTCAAGACCTAGACTTATAGTTAAATTTTATTTTTTGATCACAAAAGAATTACAGTCGTGGTAACAAGTTACACCGCTATAGAATTACATTATAAAAAAACAAAACAAAACCTAACCTCAGGAGTAGTTGCTATAAACAACTATGCATGTATCATTTCAAGCATTTTTCTTTGTTAGCCTAAGATCCACGCATGTACACACACACACATATTTGCATGATACATGTGTGTATATATAAAAATATATTTTTTATTTCAAAATGGGCACATACTCAATAATTTGCTTTTTGCACCTAAGACTAAATCATAGTTGTTTTCCTATAGCAGCATGCATAGAATTGCTTCATTCTTTTTAATGGCAATATCACATTCCACTGTATTTATATACTGTTATTTATTCTCCTATTGAGGGAAAAGTAGGCCAGTTCCAATTAGTTACTCTTAGAGAAAATGCTGCCTTAAACATAGGAACTCCAATTATGATGCTATTTCTTCAGGTCAAATATCTAAAAGTGGGATTGCTGGGTATTTATAGTTTAGGACTTGTAACAGAGGTTTGTTTTTATTTTTGTTTTATGTGTGTGTATGTGTGTGTGTGTTTTTCCCCTGGGGGAGATTTTTCCTGTGCATTCAAGTAAAAATTTTAAGAAATCCCTTCAGCTAGATGCTGAATTGTATCCTTAGTGGAGTATTCTCTTGTTTTCTGAAGCTGCTATTAAGAGCACTGGATTATAGGGTTGTTTTTTTCATTTATCTTGAAAACCAGTAGAATGAATGAAAAATGAGTACATGTCAATGAATATTCATGACCCACAGTACACATATTTGGAGATGACTTTCCTTTCCAAACTCTGACCTAGTTATGACCTTTGAAATTAAAATACTACATTGTGATATAAAACAGTTTTGCATCACAAACTGTAAAACAAAAGAGAGTATCAAAGATATTATATTTGGTGTTAACAACTGGCCCTGCCCTTCTTCACCTGATATTCCTCTCCTGGTATGCACTAGGCATCCCTAACGTTCAATTTTCAAATCTTTCACATGTGCCGGGTGTAACATATGACCCTGAGACAGCAGCAGTTAAAAACCTAATCCCACTTCTATTCAAACACACTGCAGGCCTCGAATGTTCATTGCAGCACTACTCACAATAGCAAAGATATGGAATCAGCCTAAGTGCCCATCAACAGATGGATGAAGAAAATGTGACATATACGTATACCATGGAGTAATACTTGGCCATAAAAAGGCATGAACTCATGTCAATAGCAGCAACATGGATGGAACTAGAGATCATTATCTTAAGTGAAATAAGCTAGGCACAAAAGACAAATATCGCATGTTCTCACTGTGGAAGCTAAAAAATTTGAACACATGGAGGCAGAAAGTAGAAAATTAAGTAACAGAGACTGGGAAGGGTGAGTGAGGGTGGGGAGGATGAAGAGAAGTGGGTTAAAGGGTATAAGCATACAGTTAGAATAAATTCAATGTTTGATAGCAAATTCAATGTTAGCATGACTATAGTTAAACAAAAATGTATTGTACTCAGGAGATGGACGCCCTAAATACCCTGACTTGATCACTATGCTTCATATACATGTAATAAAATTTCACATGTACCTCACAAATTTGTGCAAATAAAAAAAAACACTGCAGGAAAATTTTATCTTATTTGATTAGTACTTCATAGTATTTAAAGGTGAAAAAGACTTTAGAGTAACGAGAGGGAGAAAACTAACATTTATTAGAACACCTGCATGTATAAGCCCTTTATGGAGGTCACCTCTTCTGCTCTTCCCAGCTTTCCCAGAGGGAAACTCTCCAGATATCCCAAATGAAGATTGTTCAGGGAGCTTACACAATTAGTAAACAATGGATCAGGAATGCAAACCCAGATCTTCTGACTTTAAAATCTATGTTCATTCTGTTCCCAGAAATGCCTTTGTGACTATCAATCCAGTCCTACTACACCATACAGATGAGAGAACAGCCCAGAGCATGTGAGTGGTTTTCCGAAGCCCATGTAGCTAGCAACAGTGCTGACCTCCAATTCAACATTGGGTTTAGTGAGATTGTTGGGTTTCAAGAGATTTTGCAACTGGCATTAAATCTGACCAACTCTCATGGGTTTCTATGTCCTCCTGCTGCCTCGGAGGAACTATGTTTCTATTCACCTCCCGGGCTGGGTTTCTAATGCGAATGTAACAAACATTCACTCTGTTTCAGTTCTTTCTCTCTAAAGGCTCCCCTCTTCACTATATGAGCATAAGCCAGAATTGCATTTTATGTACTTCTTTCCATTTTTACTGCAAAATCAAAAATCTTACAATATCTAACACAGATCTTAAATCCACACTTGGCTGCTTGGCTAAAGAGCAAAGAGAAACCAAACAGCCATGATCTGCCTGGCATTGCTCAAGTACTCCGAGGAACTGGAATAGTGATTTTACAGTTGGGATGGAAATACGGCTCTCAGTTCCAGAGATGAGGAGAGAGATCCCTGCAGTAGCCTCTTGAAAAACCATTATGGTCCCCATTGTCATTGAGAACGTTCTTAAACTCTTCGGCAATAAAGGATATGGCTGCTATCTTCTGGAATTTTCTGAAGAGGCTGATAAACTTCATGTTTCATCAAGTTTTTATAAATAACCACTGAATAAATAGTAACCTCACCAAGGTTCCCCTCAGTTTAATTTTATCTTCAGTTAGCTATCAGATTTGAATTGCAGCAATTTCTACATTAGATATACATACTGCATAGCTTTTTCTTTATTAGGAATTTATGGACTATAAGAGGGCTCCATTTTATTTAAACTATTCATCAAATGCACAGAACTAAGTGGGTTTAAGTAGAATTTACTATACACACTTAGAGGAATTAAACAACTGACTCTCTCCTTTCAGTTAAAGGCACCAAGTTAAAAATTATGTACTACTTTATTTCCCAGGAAATTGGAGGTGATAATTAAAGTAGTAATCTTTTGTCTACATATTCAACGAGGCCAAAGAAAAATCAATATTTTTTTAGTTTTCTTTTGAAAGTTATCATCCACAAATATTTTTTAGGACTCTTCTATATGTCAAAATCCATTCAGAATTTTCTACTTCAACAAAAACAGCTATCTGACTTTTTAAAAAGCAAGGCAATAGCCTAGGTAGGCTTAGATTAAGTCAAGCCATGTACCTAGTAACTCTTTTTATTAGAGTTTTTGGAAGAATTATTCAGAGAACTCTGGCTTGACGGACTCTGTTCTCAGTGTCTTTCTTCCCACATGAAAAACAGAAAGATATTCATGAAAGATTGACTAGGGCCAATTTTCTATGAGTAAAAACAACAGCAACATCAATATTTCAGGTTCTGAAAAAACATGGCCTTTCTCTTGCCTTGAAAAGATTGTTAGAAATCATTGCATTGTAATGAATTCAAAATAACGCAAGAGATTTGGGGGCTGTTTGGCTTCTGAAGGTGCAGGGATAAATCAGATTTTCCGTAACTTTTTTGAGCAAACGAGATCTGATCCTGTCCCTCCACAGACCCGCAGTAGCGTGAGGTAGAAAGTAACTGGTAATCTTTTCATCGTGGTCCTGGTGGACTCTTGGTTTCCAGGCAGTTTCAGCTGTCACATTCGCTTAGAGTTTACTGAGCTGTTTTTAGTTACTCATTCAAATATTCATAAGAAGCGAGGACTGCAGTTTGCTGTCTGGTAACAACTTCATTTTCGGCTCACACTCAGCTTGTCCTTGCCGACTGCTTTTTTCGACCCAGATTGGACTTTACACAGTCGTGTGGCCTTTCAAGGATAATGGAGTTTCCTTGGGAGTAGGCAAAAGAAACATGTTCCATCTTTTATCTCTGCTTGGCTGCGTGATGAAAATAATTACAGAAGACAGTTATGGATTATTTGAGACAAGTGAAATAATCAAACCTATATCAAGCACTGCTTTGTGCTACCCAAGAAGGCAGACCCTTTAATTATTTACCTTGTGAGACTCTGTACAGCTCAGGAAATCCTAAAATGGCAACATAATAGTGCAAATATTTATTCAACAATATTGTTCTTGAATACAATAATGAAAGTATGTGTAATCTCTTGATATGATCTTGGAAGAAACCAGCGGACTGTACCATTTCTTAACACAGGAGTATAATAACTCTTCATTATGATGTTTCTCTTATTTGATTAAAACTCTGGTTAACAAATCCTTAAGGTAGACAAATTCGGCTGCTTAGTGGGAGGCTAATATCTAATACATGAAATAACTACAGTAATACTACAAATAAGCAACAGTACAATATACAAAGTGCAATTTTTAATTAAGCCATAACATCAGCTGTACACCATAATTTTATCATCTAGGTTGCTATAAAAAAAGACTTGTCAATCAAGATACATTACTAAAATAACTGTATGCTTTGACATTAGAACTCTGAATTATCCTGGCTATAATGCACACCATATTTAGAAAAAAGGATTAATTTTTTACCCATTTATCATTTACATTAAAGAAAGCTCATTTTACAAGAAGAAATCTATGCCTTTTTTTTCATTGAATTTGCAAGTACTTTTTTTTAAGCCTACTTTACATTTGCGCAGTTCTTCTCAACATGGATACACACTCTGATGTTCCTGAGACCATTTGTATATTCTAAAAAAGACTGAGCAGGTAAATTCTGTATTACTTCTTTTTGACTGGGGAAAAAAACAACCCCATCTGAGGCAAAGCAAAAGGCATTTCAATCTCACAGCCACTGCCAGATAAAAACCTGGAAAGGACCATTAATCTCATTTGTTTTCATTATAGCAATGCTCGTTATCACAACTTTAGTTAAAGAAGTGCCAACATTTACACCAGCAATTATATATCAGCAAAATTAGTTCTAAAAAATGAAACTCCTGGTACTATAAACTCTATGTTATTGCTGAGGCCTTTCCATGTTGGAATGGAAAAGGATGCATGTTATGCATGCTTGGCAGAATAAACAATTCCTTGAATAATACTTGACAAGAACTGTACATAATATTAATTCCTAAATGAAGTACCAACATTTTCACATATCTGATAAAATTTTTTATCCTATAAAGGTAGATTTTTTTCCTGACATGTTTCTTCCATCTTTGTGAGGAGAGAGTATGAGAAAATACAAATATTCACTCATTCCAGTTAATCATTTTAACAGTTCCATGAATGAAAGCTCTCTCAAAAGTGGGGGTCTCAAGCACCAGTGGATTGTAAAGCAGACACATGTTCGCAGTGTGCCATACATGAAACGGAGACAATGAAAATTAAGGCTCCATGAAACCAGAACATCTAGCTCTAGCAACATGATGGAATTGGATGACAGTAACCTTCAGTCCATGCTGGTCTTCCATGGAACTTAGATAAGAGATTTGAACCAATATTTCATAATTGTCCTCTTTACTAAAAGCAAAAATTAATTTCAAGCAGTAGAAGAAAATGAATTGTCAAGATCTAGTAGGGTTGTATTTATTAAAAAATACAGGTACCATGGCTGCACCATTGACACTATTAAAGGCAATCCTTTCTCCCCCACCAGCAAAGAGATATCCCAAGGAAGGATCCAAAAAGGGGGAGATCTCCATGCCAGGTAGTTCAATGAATGGAGGATGATGATGCACTTAATAATTACAATTATTTATTGAGGGATTTGTCTGCGCCAAGCCCTTTACAAATGTCATCTTATTTAATATCCATGTCAACTTGGCAGGACAAGATTATCTCCATTTTATAAATGAGAAGACTGAGGTTCAGAGACATTATGTGAAATGGCCAAGGTCACACTCCTAGAAAGTGGCAGAGTGAAAATTCAAACCCAGGTTCCCTAAGTCCAAGCCACATGCCCCTTTCACTATGCAATACTGCCTGAATTAATAATTAATGGGCACTATCCTGTCCGCTGAGACTTGTGGAGACAAATATTTCAGCAACGTGGCACTTATCAAAGAGAACATCTATGGAATTGTGACCCAAGTGTAAGTGAATTTTAAGAGAAAACCCAAGGAGACAAGCTGGATGTGACCCTAGATGTATCAGGCAATGGGGATTTCTAAGGGTGGGAAGAAGAAAGCAAACATGGAAGAAAAGACTTCTGAGCAAAAATCAATGAAAAGAGATCGTCATAAAGAATTCTTGTCAAGTAATAACAAGAAGCAGTTTGCATTCAATTTAACGGAGAACCAGGTGACATTGAAAAGTAGGTATCATTACCTGTGCATGTTTGAACTCAGTTGTTATTCCTAGTGAACCAACCGGACAATCACAACCCCTCAATGTTTCAGTCACTAAACCATTTTGGGTCCATTTGAGGAAGTAATATGAGTCCTAATTATTATCCGGAAATATTCCATTGACACATTCTGGTACAATCAAAGGAGTACAGGCATCAGAATTTGCAACTGAGGGTCAGCTGCTTCAAAGAAAATCCCAGAGACAACACCGGAGGACTCTTTTAAGAAATTCTGCAACATCAGCACTCCGGATGGCAGTGTATAGAAAATCATGACCACCAGCGACTCGGAGCCAACAGTGATTCCAGAAAGTCAGAATCTAGATGCAAACAAATTTTAGGAATATCTTAACTGCTTTTACTTTATTTTCCTTTTGAGTGTACACAAGACTGAAGTATGAATTCTAAAAACAAGTTTGTAATTAAGTTTCAAAAAAATCACCCAAAATGTATAAAATAAGAAACTGGTAAGCATCATGTCATAGGTGTGTGTGCATGCCTCTGTGTCATAATGGTCTATTTTTCAATTGACGATGTCTAAGATTTCATAAAATTTGTAAGTTTTCCACATCTTTAAGAAATGTATTTAAGTCTTATTGTCATTTCATTGTGTATGGCTATATTTTCTTCAAACATAGTTTTAGAAATGTTTAAACCCTGAAAGGAGACATTAACCTTGCTTTTGGAAGATTTTTAACCCTCTGTCTAAAAAAAATATATATTTCATTTAGGCCTGAATAGGGTTACTAAAAAGTGTGGTTTCATCATGCCTCTCATTATGTAATATTCACAGAACAGCCGTCGTGTGCTCAGAAATGCTGTATAGAATGTTAAGAATATCCCTGCTTTCTAAACAGCTTACCCTAAAAGGCTATGCCTGCTGAATGGGTATATCCACTTTCTATTGTGGACTTGCCTCGCCTCATCACATCACTCATAATAATGCAAAGAACTGGTACAAATATATAATATGTGTAATTAGTCAATGTTTCTGCTCAAATGCTGTAGGCTAATTCCTTTTAGAAGATTCGGAGCCATAGTTTTCAATTCTGGAATTAGATATAAGATAGAAAGTTTGAGAGTGGGGAAAGAGAAGTCTTCAGCGAAAGGGAAAATTATATGTCTTAATTTAGGTGTAGTAGGGGAAAAATTAATATATCGATGTTGCCCACCTTGACCCTTTCTCCTTCCACTCCACATACTAAAAACCTTCATCTTTATCCACTCAGCTTCAATCTCCCCATTTCCCACCCCACCTAGGATTTCTTTTTTATCAGCCTAGTTCTAGGCTTTCACGATGCTTGTGTTGCCAGGTAAAAGAATTAGAGCAAGACACAGGATCAGAAAGGTGGGAGGAAAAGGGAAGATAAGAGAGTTTGGGAAAAGGAGAGAAAAGGTAATTTATTAAATTAGCTGGATTTTAAAATTTTAAATCAATGCAAAAGATGCAAACGTATTATGGAGTGTATAATAAAAAAGAAACTCAAAATACGTATCTTGATGTGTGTCTGGCTCTCTCTTTTTCAAATGTTGTCTCCATAATAGTTCTTTTTACTGAAATAAGGAGAGAAAGGAATTAAAGGAAAAGAGGAAGCCAAAGGAGACGAGGTAATGCCCACTTGTAAGAACCTGCTCCGTGTGTGCACGTGGCAAAGGTAAGCTTGGGTTACAAAGAAAAAGCAACAGCAACTTCTGCCTCTGTCCTTTAAGTTGCTATCTATTAATAACATCCATCAAATTTATCAAGTAAAAACCTTTTTAAAAAGGTAAGTGGGAAAAAAAGAACAACTAAGTCAAGCAACCGCACTATGGCAGGTGGAACATGGGGTTGGAACCATAGGTGGAAAGGTAGTAGTCTCTACCTTCATTGTAAACCAGGCAGTTCTCTTCCAAATGCAGAGCTCGCCTGCTAGAAATATAGGGAAATGCGCAACTTATCTGTAAAATGACTTTCTAAACCAGAGTATAATTTAAAGTGGGGAAGGTGGGGAAAACACCTAGATTTTACTAATGAATTGTTTTTATTTGTTATTTAGAAAAAGAACACGGACTGTAGTTTTTGCAGGCATGCGTAGGATACATTTTGTGCAAAAGCATCAAAAAGTTCTTCTAGTTGCAAGTTGTTACAAAGCTTCCTGCTTGGCTACAAGCCGAATGGGTATTGATATTTGGTGCTCCTTTAGACAATTTATTGTTGACTTTGAGAATTAGATATGCATTGGGCAATCCCAGGTTGCATATCAAAAGTAGAATGATTACCCAATGAAAAGATATCATCCTAATTTCAATTTAAAAGGCAAACATAAGCTAAGAAGAAGAAGAAAAATATTCTCGATGCACATGTTAAAGACATAAAAGTGAATGGTTTATAGATTAATTTTCAACTTTCACCGAAACCTTTGGGAGTCCTAAAAAATTATTTGAAGTTGTGTTCAATTACCAGGTTATATACTGTCACTGAAATTCGGCTCTCTTCTCCAGAGACATTAATTGAGATTATACGATACACACAGCAAAATTGGAGATTCAGCTTTTTAGCATTTTAAGAGGATTAAAATAGAATTTAGTTTTTTAAATGAGCTTTTATGTGTATATATGTGAGTACATGTATATATGTATTGTGTATGCACACACATATATGTATACATATGTAGATTTTTACTTGTAGGTAAGTTGTACCTATCTTCTTTAGACCCTTACAACTAAAATGTAATAAATTAATCTGGTGTGTACTAACAAACTTAAGACCTGTACATTCCACACACTCTGGTTTTAGCACTTCTTGTGATCCAATCAAGATTTCAGATTAGTCATAATTTTATAAAAATACAGTTGTTATTTTCTTTGTTTCTGGCCTCTGGTGATAAAATGCAAAGAATCAACACACTGTTTTATATTACTCACTTTCAAAATTATATTTCAGTTATCGTAATAGAAAAGCTTTTTTCTATACTGGCATCGACTCCAGTTTTCAAAAGCAAATACATAAAGGACATGTTTCAAGAATGAAAAGATGATATAAGCTAAAATAAATAAGTCCTTTCTAGGACATAAGTAATAATTGCACTGTAAGTTATACAAGCCTCGGTGACAGTACTCCGGCAAAGACAGCCATTTATCAGCCTAAGCAAGTAATTCCATGTTCTGTGAATGGCAGAATGAGACCAGGTTCGACTGATTTATGAAGTGATTCTTTTTCTTTCTACTGAATGATTGAGACAAAGGACCTGCAGGAATAGTGGTTCATCTTTTCTGTTCAAGTGCCAATTCCTTTTATTACTTTTGTTTTGTTTCTAGTGCAGACATTGTTGCCTCATTCACCATCTGCTAATGTTAAGTAAGAAATGTTTAACTCTGGGCTGCTCGCGATGAATTGCCCCCAAAAAGTAATTGAATGGTTACTGTCTTTCTTCCATGCTGCTTTGAGTGTCATGTGGGGAAAAAGTTTCTGGCCTGGGAGCCAGCAGGGCACATATCACATTCATCTTTGTATACTCTTTTAAGTCCAGCATGGTCCCTGGGATGTAGGAGGCACTAAAAAGAAATTGTAGCATCAAGTTGAAAAGGCTTCTAAACCTGCTAGAGAAGCAGGAAAGTGTGATGGAAACAGCAAGGAACCAGAATCTCTTCATCCTGACTCAGCCACTTACAGGCTGGCAGACAATGGGCAAACTTGGTAACCTCTTTGAGACTCAGTTTGCTCATCCATCAAATGGCAATAACTAATCTTTACCTTCCAGAGCTAACATGGGGATTAAATAATACAGTGTATGTAAATTGCCACTTACCCAAATAAGGGAGATGGGTCAACCTATTGCTAAATAGATTTAGGTAAGGGGCCATCTCTAAGGGAGAGAATGTTCTAGGAAAAACAGCACTCTGTTGTTCCCTTCTGTCCAACTTTTATGCAGGCAAATGGATTCCAAATGCTGCTTTAAAAGGCATGCGCACATACAAACACACACACTAGCATCAATCCTGAAAGGCAGCCTGAAACCAGAAGGAAAGGAAGGGCGGATAAAGACAAGGCCAATCTGTCAGTTTGTCTTGGTCATAAACACAAGCCTTGGGCTGGACTCTGTATTTTTGCTGATGATTTTTTGTTCTTGTTTCCCCCCACATCAACTGAGAGAACCACTTCATCCTCTCCCCACCAGCTGCAAGGTAACTCACAGCTTAACCCATCATCGTTACAGCCATGTGAGGACTGTCTAAAAATTCAAGGCTCAGGACATCAGTCCTAATCCCGTCCTTCTCAGAGTGCTTATTAGCGCTCCGAGGTGTATCAGTACATCAGCGGCACACATAGCCTCAGACAAAAGCACGGAGTATCTACTTTATTTGAGGATTTGGACTACAGAGTAATACTTTTATACTAAAACAAATACAGACATGTTATGGAGTAGAACATAACATTCTCATGAATTTTTAAGACAAAATAGCGAATGTTAAAGAAAATTCCAGCAAGCTGGGCAAGAGCAGAACCCTAGGCAGGTCCTCAATGCCTCCATCTCCCAGCTCATGAGTGTACTTTCTTTCCCTTGGACATTCAGAGTAATTTGCAAAGACTGAGAAGCATGCCTAATGGATTTCCTTGGACATGGCTCTAAATGTTTCGTAAGAAAGTCAGTGTTATAAAGTAGTGGAGAAGAGATTTGAACCCAGGACTGTCTGGTTAAGAAACCCAACCTGCTATGCGTGTGTGGGGGCAGGAATTGCTGTATCTTCCTCTCCATTTTGCCGTGAATCTAACACTGTTCTAAATAAATAGTCTTTTTATTAAAAAGCTAAAAAAACAAACAACAAAAAAGAATGTCGGTGTTCTTAGGAAAAACCTATACCCTTGGAGGTAGAATTCCATTGCACTAAACAATACAAGAATGTCTAATTCTACATCACATTTGCCATCTAGCTCTACTGCTAGCTGTGGATTGGTAAAACATATTAATGATGTCAATTTTAAAACGAGAGCATCTATCAGGTGAAAAATATCACATATAGCCACAAATGTAGTTGGTAAAAAATTGCTGAATGCATATCTCTCTTTTGGCCCAATTTTATGCATTGGTGCAATGTTATATAGTCTTCATAAAATAATTTAACAAGCATTCATGTGGAAAACTATTGAGAAGCTACCAAGTGCAAATCATTTGGGTTCATATTAATACAAAGAAGAATAAAATATGAGGTTTTCTCTCAACATATCCACAGTCTAAACGCTGTTCAATAGAAATACAATGTAAACCTCATGTATAATTTTTTTACCATGTAAATTATTTCATATATAATTTTAAATGCTTTGGTAGCCTTATAATAAAAAGAAAAATAAATATATGACATTAATTTTAATAATTTATTATTAATTTCAGTAATATATTTAACCTCATGTGTCCAAAATGTCATCATTTCAACATGTAATCAACACAAAAACTATTAATAAGATATTTTACATTCTTTTATCATACTAAGACTTCAAAATTTGGTCTTTTACACTTACAGTACATCTCAGTTTGGACTAGCCACATTGCAAGTGATCAGTAGTGACATGTGACTGGCGGCGACTGTATTGAATAGCACAGACCTGATTCATCAATAAATTAGGCACATAATTACAAAATTGCAGCTGCCATACTAGTCACTGAAGATACACTGGTGAATGAGATATATTATCCCTGTCCTCACAGAGCACACATTCTAGTAAAGATGACAAAGAATAGGTAAAAGATAATTACAGATGGTGAGTGTTACTATGAAGGGAACGAACCAGGGACTGAAGTGGAGACTCCTGCGTGGGGAGGCGGATGGAGCAGGTGGAGGAGGTACCAAGCTGTATTTTACACAGGGCGTTTAGGAGAAGTATCTCTAAAATATGGCATTATAAGCAGATACCTTGTGTTAGTTTTCAATTGCTATTGTAAGACATATGAATAAATACAAACTCATCTCTTAAGACAACACAAATTTATTACAGTTCTGGAGGCCATAAGTCTGAAATGGGCCTTACGGGGCTAAGTCAACGTGGGGCTGCATGCTTTTTGGAGGTCTAGGAGAGTACCCGTTCCTTGTCTTTTTCAGCTTCTAGAGGACACCTGCATTTTTCAGCTCATCACCCCCTTTGTCTTCAAAGCCAACAATCACATCACCCAGCTCCTGTCCTCACAGCTGCTCTCTGACTCTGACTCTCCTGCCTCCCTCTTTCACTCATAAATACTGTTGTGATTACACAGGGACCACCTGGGTAATCTAGGCATCTCTCCCCATCTCAGGATCCTTAACTTAATCACATCTGCCAAGTCCCTTTTGCTGTGTAAATAACATTCACAGGTTCCTGGGGATTAGGACATGGACATCTTTGGGAGGCCACCATCTGCCTATCACAGACCTGAAGGGTAAGAAAGAACGGGAAAAGAGTATTTTCATCTGGAGTCTAGAATCAGAAAGAACTTGGCAAGTTCGGGGAACTGAGGGAAGGTCAGTGTTGCAGGAGTGCAGAATGCAAGGCGGAGAGGGGCACAAGGCAAGGCTGGGAGCAGGGCAGGAGCCAGATCACACAGGGCCTTTTAGGCCATGGTAAGGAATGTGAGTTCATTCAGTCACAGTTGGGAGCCACTGGAGGCTTCTAAGCAGTAAAGTCAAATAATCTAGATCATGGATCATGTAATAATTGAATCAGCCTGGTTGCTGGAGGAGAATAGATCAAAGTGGAACATGAATGGAAGTAGAAAGACCAATGAGGGCTGATGCCAAACTGATTAAGACAACAGCAGTAGGTGTGGACAGAAGTCGTCAAATCAACTATGGTCAGAGGGGTTAAGAGGTGGGGACCCTGTGACCTTGGGGCCACATGTGTGGCCTTCTGGATCCTCAAGTACAGCCTTTTGCCTGAATCCAAATTTTACAGAACAAATCCTTTTAATAAAGGATTTTATTGAATCCTCACAACAATCCTAATAAGGAGATATTGCTGTTATTCCCTCATTTTATAGATAAGGAAACTGAGGCACAGAGGAAAGCAGTTTGCCCGAGTGACAGAGCCAGGATTTGGACAAGTATCCAGAAACTTGTCCTCCTACTTCCTCCCCCTCCCATAGCACGTGTTAAAGTCAGCCTGTCCCCATGTGGCCCCTGTGTTAGGCAGTTACGGGAGGCTTTAGCACAGCATAGTCCGGAACCCACTGGTGACCAGGAACTGTCACTAACAGTCGCCAGTGGGTTTAGTTGTTCTTAATTAGCACCTAGTGAGAGGTGAGAATGCTTCATCCATCACCACTTGTTAGAAGGAGGTAGCAAGGACACAGATTGGGGTAAGGTTTGCGTCATGCTGGAATGGTACAGTGAGTGCTGGCAGTGAACTCACGGCCACAGGCAAATGCCCAGCATTTGACCCAGTTTCTATCTTTGAGAATACCTGCTAGACAAAAGTGATGTAGTAGAAAAATCGCCACACTTCGGGGAGGCAAGGGACCCTGATCCCTATTGCAACTCGGCCATTGACCCTGGACAGACACTCAGCATCTCTAGGCTTCGGTTTTCTTGTCTGTAAAATGAAAGGGCTGAACAAGTGGTCTCTGCAGGCTTCCACAGCCCCTAAAGTTACTGACACCCCAGGACGTCAAATGCACCTCATCTCCTATGTTTCTGAAAAAGTAGAATCACAGGCAAGAAAGATCCCTGAATGATAGGTAACCCAGAATCTTCATGCCACAGGAACCCGGGACACATAGATCATATAAGTAAGTAAATTCAAACAAGCCAACAAAAGAGAAATTCTGCAACCCTTCACAAAACATGAGGATTTTTATCAAGATAACCTCAAATTGCACCAAAATAAAATTATGAAGGACATGCAAATATCTACCCTCCCAATGTTCCCGACCCCCCAAATTGGTATTTGCCAAAATCCACGTGATTCCATCTTTCCTCCACCTTCTTCATTGTATAAATAAGGCCACACTAAACATTTGTTTTAAGTATGCACATTTTTAAAATAATGAACAATATGATGTGCTTCTTTTATGTTCCATTGTGATAAAATCCATTGTTCCATCAGTCTCATTGCAGTAGGTTTCGACCTATGCTGGAAAAACCACTCAAATGTTCAAGCTCATCTGTGAAATGAGGGGCCTCAGGGGGACAGTCGCCGCTGTTTCCTCCTCCATTGAATATTATATGATTCTCCATGGAAATGATTATAATAGATCAGCAGCACTGTGCTTTTACACAAAGGGCGGGACCTCACTGGCAGGCTAGAAGCCTAGAAATAGGAATATCTCAGTGAATAAAGAAAAATCTTCTCATGGTTAATGATATGTTTTCCTAATCACAGTAAAATTTTAAGAAAGAATTTAGAGATCTCATGGTCTGTTTTCTTGTCAAAGTACAGGATCTAGAAAAATGCTACTAATGAGTATCTCGATGTAGATTTTCTGTGTTCAAAAAAAAAAAAATTGGCGAAAACAGGAAGCCATTGCAGAAGTTATCTCCCAGTCAGCTTTTCAACAGGTTATATTGCAGGTATGTAAAATGAAAGCACCAAGACTGTGACTATGTATAGATTATGATTATGGTTTTAATTTTGGGGCCATATCTGGCCCATATTTTATAACATGTTCATACAAAAATTAAGGCCTTTAAAAAATTCTTATTGGGTACTGGATTCTAAGATAGGATTCCATATATTCCTTATACTTTTCAGTTGCCAACATGTCAGCCCATGTTGCCAAAGGTTTCCTTCAATTTTATCTGCTATTTCCACAATGAAGGCAATGAGTAATTGAATCAATAAATTAAGCGACTAAATAAATTGAACACTTGATTCATATATTTCTTGCAGAATGCAACAAGCAACCTCTTGGACCAGACAATTCTATTGATTTTTCCTTAGTCTTGTTTATTCCATATCATTACTTAAATCAAACAGCAAACCAAGTAGTTATAACCTTCTGCTATTGACCAAAAAAAAAAAAAAATAGCATGCTACGTAGGAAAAGATGTGCTGAGAAAGGACATCTCTTAAAAGCAGATTAATACATTTGTCAATGTAGCAAAATATTATCTAAATAACAGAGAGAGGGACTCCATAAAATAAAACGACATTTATTCAGGAACGGGCATTGCAATGCAGAATATGATAATATGTATATCATCATAAACTAAGTGCATAAGCTGAGACGTAAAGGAAGACAATGGTTTTTAAAGGAAAATGAGGAAGATTACTTAATTGTTTTGAGATAATTGTCCTTGGCTTCAAAGATTAATAATAAGGGTGGTGCCAGTCTGAGGTTGGACAGGCAGTTGCTGAGCAGATGTCCCCACAGAAGTATTTTTTTGTGTAAGGTTCTAATGGCCTTTGTGCAAGGTTGTGGTTTTTGCAGAACTTTTTGTGATAGTCCTTATTATCAGATATTCATGCAGGAAAACTCTTCTTTCGTGGCTTTCCTCAGCTCTGTTTGTCAGGTTTTTTCACACAAGTAACTCCATTTTGATTCTGACAACATTCACAATATTTACAGATGATAATTTAATAATCACTCAGGAGGAGATGTGGGTTTCTTTCCAGTTTACTGAATTCTTCCCTTTTCAGTTGCCACAGAAATCTATGTGCTGACAGCAGCCCCAAGTGTGACATTAAGGCCTACACATACTCATGTCATTCTAGAAAAATGTCTCAAGGAAGGGACCTGGAATTCCATCTGTTGGCATTCCTGCAGTTTCGTTAAGCAGCTACAGCTGCGTGAAGCCGCTCGCAATCCCTTCTGTTCTGATGCTTCTGCTCCACCGTCAACCCGATCACTGACCTCGTTGTGCAAATTTAGATCTAGTCAAGTCTCCTAAAGATGCAAAATCGATACAACAAATTCTGTCCAACAAGGGTTAACCTACACCTCTTCTTGGTGTATTTTTATACATTATGTGTCTGCACTTTTACATTAAGTGGCAGTAATTAATATAATTTTGTTAGAGGCTAGCTAAAATAAAAAGCCCTATCAATTAAGAATGCATAATATTCCATATTAAGAAATACTATCTTCTAAGCATTAATGTCTTTAAACTATCATAAATAAAACATCAAGGAAGATGCTTGTGCATAAATCTTTGACCACATCTCTAATTAATTTTTCTTCAGGATAGAACTTTTGAAAATAATTCTGTCAAATTGAGAGATAATAAAAATGTTCTCATTTAATTTGAATTTTTCTTCTTATTAGAGGTTAAACGTTTTGCATGTGCTTGTTGCCATATGTATTTCTTTTCCCATGAAGTATCTACTTACAGCCTCTGGTTATTTTTCTAAGTCTTACGTTTGTAATACTTTATTTGGTTGCATGTGCAATTTGTAATTAAAAATATAGTTTGGGGAAAGGCAGTTTACAAATGTGTCATCATCATCACTTACTTAGTTCTGTAAAGCTTCCTCTTAAAGTTATTCTTTTTAAAATATCCCTAAAAATTTTTGTTAAAATGCCATTTGGAGAAATAGGCCTTCTAAATACCTTAAGGTAGTGTTAGGCTGCCACCTAGCATTTCAGTGTGGAAGTGCCCAAAACAGCCATTGAAGGCTTTCCCATATTCATAACATATCGAATACAGTAAACATAAAAATGTCACCTTATGTCTCGAATCCAGAAAGGCTAAAAAATAATGTCAATGAATGCAAAAAACCAGGGCTCCCATCGACTCAAGGACAAGGTATTCTATATATATCCTCTATAGTTAACACTTGTCACTCTTTACCTTAATTGAAATAAGAACAGCACTCTGAAAGTTCAAGAAAACTTGGGGCCTTCTTCTAAGCTTACTGCTAACAGATGTAGTGATCTTTCGCAACTCACTGAGCCTCTCCAGGACTCAGTTTTTTCATAAAATATAAGGAAGACAAAGGAAAGCTCTTCTGTCCCGCACCCTCCTCGAGGGTGCATGTTAGTGCTGCATCTTAGAGGGGACTGTGTGCTTCAGAGACCACAGGAGCTGTGTAAGGTCGGACATGGCATTGCTTGCAAGCATGGCTTCTTCCTGCTCCCCTTCCCCTTCTTCTCATCTCACACCCCCAGAGATGGAAAGTCCTTCCCAGGTGGAAATGCTTTTGGGTGAGGGGGGTGGGTGGGACTAAGGACCTGCCTTCCCAATCGGCCTGTCTACAAAGATACTGACAACAGTCAAAGTCCTATTATCACACAGCCTCTAGTGCCCATGCAGACAGGAACTACTCCTGACAAGTTCCTGATCTTCCTAGATTTCTCACCAGCCCCTTCCTGCCTTCTTCGTGTACCTTTCTTCATCCTTCTGTAGGCCATAAATATTCCCCAAAGCATAGTCTTTCATCGGCTCTTCTTTCTTCATAATCTTGCCCTCAGAGGAATTACTTATTTAAATATCATAAACCCTTAGGGTTTGATTTAAAAATCTTTAACTCCTGGGCAGAACTCTCACTTACGTGCCAATCAGGTGTGTTCAGCTGCCTGCTGAAGTTTTTGATGTCTCATCCCTAAAACAAAACTTCTTCTTCACAAAGTATAACCAAACACGCACAAAATTTGGCTGGTTTTTTGTGAAGTTGTTTCTCCTGCTCACTCCTTCCTTTCTGTCCACAAGGGGCTCATCATGGCATGTCTGGATCATGGTGATCCTATTTCTTTAGTCTTTTGTTCTTTTAACCCAAATCTTCCGCAAGGTTCTGCCTACTTTTCCACACTGTGCAGTAACAGCATCATTCTCTATGTGTGCCCAGACATGAGTGTGGCTCGTGAGCCCTGCCCAACTCTATCCTGCATGTGCTGCCAGGTTAGACACCTTCAACACCGGCCTCATTGATAAAATCCTGACTCCCAATTTTGCAATCTAGACCCCTCGATAAGGTACAAATCCTCTTCTTAACCTTCTCCATTATTCATCATTGCCAGGATTCCAGGGCTCCAACCAACCTTATTTCCTTGAGATCTTCAGATTACGCATCTAAAGACTCTCTACTCAAAAGTGTGATCTGCAAATCAGAAACACTGGCATCACCTGGGATCTCTTTGAAAATGCTGACTTTCAGGCCCCGTCTCAGACTTTTGAATCTGAATCAGAATCTAAATCTTAACAAGATCCCTGGGCAATTCATGTGCACTTTAAAATTTGAGAAATACTGAACACACCCGCACGGCAAACTCCCTGCCTTTCTCTGTCGCCTCACCTATTTATTTCCCTAATTGAACCTCTGTGATCAAAAATTGTCTTATTTCTTTTTGTTTTTTATACTATGCCTCACTGCATTGGAATGTAAGCTTTAAGAGCCAAGCCCCCATGATATTTACTGCTATGTTTTTCTAGTACACAATAAATAATTATTGAGTGGATAAATCCTGAGCTCAATCCCTTACTCTCACTTTTATTTATGCCATATCCCCAATCCATCTTGCCTTCTTTACTCCTTTCTTCCTTTCTAGATTTTATTCATCTGTCAAACCTCACTTCTCAAAAAAAAAAAAACCTCCTGAACATTCTAATCACCCTGCCCCTCTGATCTCCTGACCCCATAGGATCTATTCAGATCAACTGCACACTCACTTCAAATGTTTCTTGTACATATGTTTTGTCTTACCAACTAGAATGTAAACCTCAGGATGGCAGAGTCTGTGTTTTATACTTTTTTTGGTGTTTCCCAGAGTTTGCAGCAAGCTGGCAAATGTGTTCACTCCATGAGCAAAGAAAGACCCACAAAAAAAGTCACAGGGAAAGGTTGTAAAAGAAAAGCCGAGCAAATAAATGGCTTGGGCAAAGCTCTTCACAAGCACACTGTCAAGCAAAGGGACTTTAGGTGAGTCCCCATAGCTGGACTTTCCTACCACACTGTAATTGGGTAAATGTGTGTTATTTAATTCCTATAAGTTAATCACCTCACTTTCAAGTTGTGTTTTACATTTTATTAATAATGTTGTTAGATAGTCTCATCAAGATTGTTTTAAAATAATCTCTTACTGGAGAATGAAATTTGCAACTAAAGCTACGTTTGGAGATTTCATATTACCTTCTGGCTACAGTAAGATTCGGTTAGAAAGAACTTTACTTAGGACATGTCAGCTCCTAGCTTGCACTTTGATTTGTTAATAAGATCTTCCTAATTTTGAACTTGAAAATAGGGCTAATCGTAACAATGGTGGGGCAAGAACTCTTTAGAGATTCTGATTTGTTTGTATCATGTGAATGAGGTTTGAGGATCCAGCTATGTGTTGCTCCATCTTCCTGCCCTTCTTTATGCTGCCTGCTTGCTGCACACATCCCAGATACACAAGAAGGCTGATCGATCAACCTGTCAGTCTTGATAAAGTACCTGGCAATGCCCTGAAGAATTACACAAAGTAATAGTTTATACCACACACAGGCTACAAGCTGGGGAAAGTTTCAAGCCTTGGAGTAAACACTGTCCCATACCAATTATCCAACTTTATTATGGTTTTCCATCTTTTTTTCTATCTTCAAAGTGGCATTCATTTCACATGAAATATTGACATACTTTCATAATATTAAATAGAAAATACTCTTATATTTAAAAAGAAAAATAAAATCATCATGCATACTTAATAAAAATGTTACTAAAAATAAGGTTCAGGTTAAGTTGGAATCCTCCACCCACTCCCAGGTTACAGAGGCACAAATGAAGCAAACAATGGAGAAATGAATTGCACCGCATGATCTTGGTTTCCAATGGTTTGATTTATATCAAAGCCAAATGTTGTTCATCCCTTACTAACCACTTATCTAGAAAGGAGAGAATGAAAACATTATTTTTTTGTTATCTGGACCTGGAACACAAATGAAATTCAGCAAGAAAAATCAAGTCAGCCATCCAAAGACTCAAAAAATTTCCCTTTCTAAGTTTCTGAACTGAAACTTGGATTTTGTAAAGTTCTGATAAATCATTCTTCTAATTACAACACACATTATAACTATAAACTGGCCAGACTGGTTCAAGTTCTTCAAGTCTAGGTCGACAGTGAGTGTTTTCCTATTTGGTTATCATCCATTTATTAAGTTGTGTTTCTTATCAAACCCTCAGGAACATGTTAATACTTTTTCTTCCTAAGCAGTATGTATTGATTGCCTCTCCACTGGCTGAGGATAATATTCTCTAGGTCTCCCAAGTGGCTGAGAGAAGAAACTCTAGAGCCATGGCCACCCTCTGCTTTCAGTGGTCACCCAACCCTTCCTCATTGTGTTGTCAAGACGGGCTCTCTCGTGACTCACCACCTCATTCAAGGCACTCACCTCTCCACCTGGACACCCTGCGGTGACCTGGTGTACCTATCCCAGGTTGGCTCACATGTCTTGATATTATACACATTTGATGTGTATTTTTCCCTTGGCAATGCCAGTTTTTAAAATTTAAGGTAGTGGAGAACAAGAGACAGAAGTAAAAGTGTTAACCTTTTATTTGTACATTTCATGTAAACAGCATCCTAACAATATGAAGGATAATAACATTCAACCATTAAGCATAGACGAGAAAAAGTTCAACTAAAGGGAAAGAAAAGTTGAGTTGATTTTTCTAAAAAGCAAAAAATTATGTTTTGACTGGCTTATGAAGCACAATGTCTATTTCTTTTTTTTTCTTTTTTGATGAATATGATAAACTGCTACTGTCATAGGTAGAGGGCCCACAAAGGACTAATAGGACTTACAAAGAGTAGCTGAGTTTACAATTTAATCTACTATCCTAGAAGAACTTGATCATCTGATTCCTTGTATATTCTTTTTCCAAAGGGCATAATCAAAATTAACATAATTGGCACTTATAAAAATTATTTAAGGGCTCTACAAATTTTAATTGATAATAAGCTAGAGATTTCTTAACTCATCAGAGTACTTCTGTAAGGTGGGGCAAAATTTTAACGATCAAAAAGAACCCTCAAAGCAAGGAGACCTAAGAGATAGACTAGAAATCACAGTAAAAGGGTAACAGGTATAACTTCCCCCACCTTCAAATCCAGGGTTCAGTGAGTTGAGAACCACAATGAAGAGTTTTACCAATGCACCCTAAGAGAATTGAAAACGCTCCCCTTACTAACGTACCGATGGACCTATACTTAAAGACCCACCCAGTTTTGAGAGTAAATTATAGATCCTGTGGATCTGATCCACATGGGGAATGGACAAAGTCCTTTCTGTTTCCTGTTTTAGACTTGGAACTGCCTCCTAAGAATGTTCTCTGGAGAGGAAACACATGGGAAGAGTGAAAAAGATAGACATCTAAATCAACCAGGAGTATCTCTTCTGAAATTCTTCTGTAGAGGACTCTTTTCCAAGGACAGGCATGGTGATTAAAAACTAGGGATGGTGCGCCAAGACAAGCAAGTTGAGTGATCTAGTCCAAGGTCATTTCACATATATGCATGTTTTCTTCCATTCAGAAATTAAATACTTACACAACCAAATGAAAAGGACTCAGAGTCCCTGATGAATCCAACAAAAGACAAAAAATTATTTGTCTCAAAACATAAGCATTTTAAGTGACATTTTAAAATTGATTTGATTTGCTAAATTTACAAAAACTAACAAGAAAGTTTCAGCTCCACCAGGGTGGGGCTGGCTTTGATGGAGATACCAGCCTGTTGCCAAGAGCGGACAATACCCCCAACCTGTATCCAACAATGTTTTCTAATGTGCAAGGGGACCGTCCTTACTTTCCATTGTTCCTTTCCCATCCACACAATGCCTCACAGCATGACATGAGATATGGAACTTAAGAATGGAATGTGAGATGAAAAAGTCATTTTCTCACAGCCTAAGAGCACAATCGTGCCATGTGGGACAGGCTAATGAAAAGCTCTATGGTGAGGAGATGGTGATAGATGTTCAAGGCATGTCACTGGGTCAGTGCTAGCATGTGAGTGACACAAGTAGGCTGGCAGAGGCAGCACCAAAGCCAAGTACAGAGAACAGAGATATCAACCTACATCCAGAAGGGCAAGACTAACAACCAGCAGAAAAAAGGCAATGGTGGAGGCAGATTTGTGACTTACACATAGGACAGCACGATGTCTTTCCCTGACACACCTTAGGGTCTGCAAGAGAATATAATGAAAGGGAAGAACTGAAGTCATGAGCATATGGCCATCTCTTGTCTACTCATTTCTGTGTCCCCTATTATAGAAAAGTCCATACTCACTGCATCTACATCCTCCCCTCCCATTCTCAATTCTTCTCTCCAATTAGGCTGCCTTCATCCTCTGAATCTGCCCTTGTCCAATCCAGCAATGGCTCAAAACCAACAATCAATTCTCAGTCCTCACCTTCCTCCCCATCTCAGCCCTATTTGTCATAATAGATTGTCCTCTCTTACCTGATAAGCTTTCTTCATTCAGTCTCCAAGACACACTCTCTCTGCACTCACTGACTTGTGCATCCTCATTTTCTTTGCTGAACCCCATACTTTCCCTGGCCAATGCAGCACTCCAGGGGAGTGTTTGGACCTCTTCTCTATGCACACTTTCTTCAAAAATAATCTTATCTGTCCCATGGGCTATAAATATGTTCAAAGCTCCCCAGACTCTCCCCCAAACACCAGATGCATACATCAAAATGTCTACCTAACATCTCTACTTGGAAGTTGGATGGAAATTTCAAAGTCAATGCACCTAAAACAAATCTCTTTATTTTCAGTACTGCCTATACCCCTAAAACTTCTCCACCTGCAGTCTTCCCCATCTTAGAGTCTAGCAATGTAGATGCCCAGCCAAAAACTAAGAGTCATCCTTGGTGCTTATCTTTATATCACTCTCACATCAGCAACCTATCAGCTCTTCCTGTATCTTGAATCTTCTACTTTTCACCACTTCCATCGCTACCAGCCTAATCCAAGCCGTCATATTGCATTAGCTTTCATATTGGTCTCCTTGTGTCCACTCTCACCCTACTACAGATCGTTCCCCCTATAGAAGTCTGAGTAATCCGTTTAAATAAATAATCATTCAAATTATGTCACTCCACTGCTCAAAATCCAAACCACTTAGAATCGATCCAAAATCATTATTCTTGCCTACAAGCACTGCATGATCTAACCCCAGCCAATTTTCCAGTCTAATCTCCTATTAACTTTTCACTGAGTTCCACCCACACTGGCCTTGCTAATTCTCAAAAAAAAAAAAATTAAAAATAAAAAAAAATTTCAAAGCCAAACACACTTGCAATTCAGGACTCTGCACTTACTGTTCTCCTGCCTGAGATACTTTTTGCTGAAATCTCTGCATGCCTTTCTCCCTCTACCCTTTCTGGCTCTAGTTCATCACCCCTTCAGAAATCAGAAAGGCCTTCTCTCATCCTCTAGGAAACAGTCCATCTCCCTGCCCTCCTCTTAACCTGCTTTGTTTTCTTCCTGGTATTTTCACCATTTGGCACATGAAATATCTATATGCTTATTGTCAAACTCTTCCAACTAGAGTATAAACTTATTAGTCTTCACCAAGATACAAAGACTATGGCAGTTAGAGAAGCCCTAATAAAGATCAGCTAGCAATTGAATAAAGGAGTGGATCTCTAAGACTCTGAAGCCAAGCGCCAGCTGGCCTTGGCAGCCTTCAGCAACCAGATGTTCCTTTTGCACCATAAAGGTGGCATTTCAAATGCCTACAGACCATTAGAGTAAAGCGAAAACCAAAAACTGGAAGAAGGCCTGGAGGAGAACTGGAGAAAGTAAGTCTTTCTGGTGGGGCAACAGCTCCTCAGCTTTAGCCAGTTTCCATGCGGTAATGTTGGGGTAAAAGGATATTGGCAGCGTAGTTAACAAAACCCCTAGATCCTGATGCCTGCTTCTATGGAATGGAGTATGCAATGCTTTGCCTTAGTGTCAAAGGGACCTCCTCCCTACCCCGACTCTTTGAGGCCAACACTGTGGGACAACCACAAATCTGCCTATGGCTTCTGCCTGCAGGTCAACCACTTGCAACCTTGGCTTTAAAGCAATAGCTGTCAGCCACCTGTTAGAGACATTGCTATGCCACAACCAGTTTTGAAGTAAATCACAATTTGTTTTTCCACAAACATTAAAGGACCAACATTTGCAGATTATTTTCTTTTTAATTAATTATATTGTTTCAATCATGATAATGTCTTTATTGTTGTATGCTTGCATTCTGATATACATCTTTGAGCTACAGAGGAAAAAAAGGTGGCATTAACATAAGGAAATTAGAAATATCCTACCTGTGAAGTGTGTGCTGCATGCTAACATCATTTTTTATGTCTACCACAACAGAATTTAAAAGGTTGAGAACAGTTGTTTTAAAATTACCCTGTAAGAGCATGTAATATTTTCCATTAAATTGGGACTAGAAATTTTAATTATATATGAATTTAGTCCCATTAAATAGAAAGGAATGTCTTGGCAGGAAGGCAAGCCAGAACACTTAGTCTGAACTATAACGGCCCTGAAAAAACATCCCTTAATACTTTTTCAACTTTACCTCCCACTCTAGACCTTTGATTTCTGCCACCAACCCCCAGATTGGACCTTTTGCATTTTCACAACCAAGCCCTTGTCCATGGTGTGCCTCACTCCTGGCATCCATTCCCTCCTCTTCTGTCTTATTATATGAACTCTTCTTTCTCCACTATGGCCCACAGTGATCTGCCCTTTCTTAAAGATTCTACAATTATACTGGTATCAAGTGTTTGCCATGTGTCCTTATGTCGGCAACTATCTCTTCACGTAGCAGACAGGACAAAGTTGACCAAAAGTGGGAGTATATCTGCACAGTGCGAGGGATGGGTGGTGCCTTCTTCACAGCCCTTTGGCTGACTTCAGAGGTCCCTTTCAGCTTGACAGGGCAGGTCCTCATCACAAGCACAGCCCATGCACAGGACAGGCCAGAAATGTCAATGAGTTAACACCCTCAGAAGCAAACCGCAATCGATGAAAGATAAGAGTTGATAGACTGATATTCTGGCTTCCTCACCCCCTTAGTGTGAGGTGTGCTCCACACAGCCCTTCAGAAGATCCTTAACACAATTGACCCCCAGTTGCCCAGAATGGTGACCTGTTTGGTTAGTTCATTACTTCCCTTCTGCTATGGTCTGAATGTCCCCCAAAATGTACATGTTGAAATGTAACTACCAACATGATAGTATTAAAAGGTGGGGCTTTTAGGGGGTGATTAAGTATTAAGGGTGGAGCTCTTGTGAATAGGACTAATGATCTTATAAAAGAAGTTGATGATTTGGGAGGCTGAGGCAGGATGGTCGCTTGAGGCCAGGAGTTCAAAACTGTATTTGGCAACATAGTGAGACCACATCTCTAAAAACATAAATAAAAATTTCAAAATAAGAAATAAAAATTAGCCAGGCATGGTGGCACACACCCCTGTAGTCCCAGCTACTCAGGAGGTTGAGGCAGGAAGATCACTTGAGCTCAGAAGTTCAAGGTTGCAGTGAGCCATGATTGCACCACTGCACTCCAGCCTGGATGACAAAGCAATACCCTGTCCCCAAAATGAATAGAAGTTGAAGGGAGTGTCTTAGTCCTTTTTGCCTTTCTGTCCCTTCTTCCATGTGAAGATACAGCATTTGTCCCCTCCAGAGGACACAACAGCAAAGCATCATCTCGGAAGCAGAAAGCAAGCCTTCAGCAGACACCAAATCAGCCAGGGCCTTGACCCTGAATTTCCCAGCCTCCAGAACTGTGAGAAATAAATTTGTGTTATTTATAAATTACCCAGTTTGTGGCATTTGTTATAGCAGCAGGAACAAACTAAGACACCTTCCTTCCCATGTTTCCTGAGGTCATCTCAGAAATATGCTATTAGCGTCTAAATCCTTATCTTGGGGCCTGCTTCTTGGAGAATCCAAGCTAAGATATTCTCTGACAAGAGTTTTACTTCCTTGAAAGTGGGTATCCTGTCTTATTTCCCTGTACAGAGCCTGGTATGGACTCTTGACGAAGATATAAACTCAATAACTATCTGAAATTCATTGAGTAATAGCAGAACTCTATGTGATTTGACCAAAATGGAAAAAGATTTGGGCACTTTAGCACTTGTTCTCCTTACCCTTTATCTCTAGGGAAAATAGATCTCTGATCCATTTTCCTCCTAGCCTCAGGTTTAAGGAAGAAAGCTGCAGTAAGGGAAGCTTTATATTGAACATAGTCTCTGACGCGGATCTGGGGTTAGTCATTCACCCTTTAGTGAACACTTAGTCATTCTACTATAATGCCTCAGGGACTCCTGTTACACTAATTCTTTTAACAAACTGTGAGACAAAGGGCTATGGGTCTTTTGAAAGAATCTCAAACACTAAGGATCAGGTTTGTGAAGGGATTTTTGAGAACTGTGAAACACTAACGAATTACTTAGTATTCAGTTTATTTGGCAGTAACATAAAACTCAAAATAAACAAGATAATATTTATTTCTTTCTTTTATGAAAAATGTTGTCAGAGGATGGTCCACAGCTAGTATGGCACTCTGCAGTGTCAGGGACCCAGATTCCATCTCCCTTGTTGCTCCTCAGTCCATGATTCCATTCCCTAGTTTTCCTCCATCTAAGACGGTTGCTCCAGCTCCAGCCATCACATCTACACATACGCTGGTGAGAAGAAGAAACTGAGAGGAGAAAGGATGTACCTCCCTTTAAAGACACTTTCCAGCAGTTGAATAGCCAGCTCCAACTCACACCATAATAGTCATAACTTAGTCCCACAGCAATCCTTAGCTGTAGAAGTTTCATTCCAAACAGCCCTAAGTCAAATTAAAATTAGAGGTTGTGTCACAAATATTTCTAAAGAAGGGGAGAATGTTCATTGGGAGACAACTAGCTGCTTCTGCCACAACTGATATGTCCCTAGAATGGTGGCATAATCTGCCCAAATCAGAATCCAATGCTAGGAAATAGAATATGTACACAATAAGTAAGAAGTAGATGTGGATTACCATGCAAATGTCCTTATTGATCCACTAACAATTTCATGATCACAGAATGAGGATAGGGAGAAGGGGTAAAGACAGGATTTCAAAATGTAGGTGACCTAGATTCAATTAAGTTCATAGTAGAATATCATGTGCATGCTTCTTTTGATGGTATCAGTTACCAAAGAAGGATGTCAAAATCAGAAATTATCAGAACTGAATCTAGTGCAATTTATGGGAGGATTGTGTGGGGGTGGTGCTCAGAACAATTATCTAGAATATCCCAAAACAAAAAGAACTTCAGAATCCCAAATCATATCTTGGGTATACCAGGCTGGAAGATAATATTCTGAGAGATTCTAAGCCTAGTAGCCATTCAAATTAGCTCAAACACCAGATAGAGGCACCAGAATTTTACCACTTGCAAACGGATAGACAGCTCTATAGTTGGGATTTTTCCCTTCTGTTAACCCACTTCCAGATGCTTTCATTGAAATCAGCATGCATTGCAATGACTCCAACCTCCTTATGCTATGGAATGCCTGCACCTTAGCACACCAGAATGACCCAGGTTACTACTCTGCACAAAGCTGCAGGAAGAATTCTTCTTTAAAAAAGGACACACAGGAATGCAAAAAGTCAGGCTTGTAATGGAGAAGCTTGAAGAAACTTTGAAAAATCAGACAGGAATTACATTAATGTTCACCTTGTTGATCCAGGGGTCCTGGTGTTAGGAGATTTTATGAGCATTGCAACTGGACCATGAGAGCCAGGCTAGAGCACTCAAGTTCCCTCTGGCCTATGAAGTGATGTTGGACCCACCCCAGTTTCCTATGAACCATCAATTTTACAAAGCAAGATAATGTGCATGGAATAATTCTTGTTAAATGTCTATCAGTTGTTTCAAGAGAAATGCAAAAGTGCTAACTTTACAAAAAAAAAAAAAAGATCATCATTAGTAAATCACCGTAGATAAGTTTTATCCTTCTCTCTTTGCAATTTTGCTTGGTCAGCCTGTTACACACCAACCAGTTTGAGCTGCATCAGACTTTATGGGTTTTCCTCTCCTTTTAATTAACTTTAAAATCTTATTAGCCCAATTATTAGCAATATGTTACAAGGCACCAAGACTGCAGCTGTGAATGTGTCTTTATTAAAAAGGCACTACCATGAGTTAAGAAACTTTCAGCATTATTATAAACTCTATCAAGGCTAGAAAGATAATTCAGTTTGCAAATTGGTCCCAATTCAAACTTGGCAAGGGAATGCAAATTAGATTTGAATTAATTTGCTTCCTCCCTTCCTATTCTTCCCTCAAAACATGTAATTCCTATTAGCAATTAACATCAGTAGACTTTACACTGGCACTTGGAAAGGTGTACCAATTCATAAAATAAGAACCGAAGGTGTGATGTTATTTTAACTTAAAAATTGATGTGTGAAGAAGGAAGAGAAATGTGCTTTTAGATATATCATCCTTCCTAAGGGACACATAAATAACCTTAAATGTTACCCAGCTCGAAGAGCTAGTATATTGTAAACTGTTCTCTGCTTTACAAACTCAGGCAATTCTAAGAGGAACAAGAATGGATTTGTCATAGACTCAGCTCAACAAAACATTCTAAATATAGAATCGTCTTGCCTTTGTCCACAGCTGTTCCATTCTAATAGCTTTACCAACGGCTCAAACAGTGGGTTCCTTTATTGAAAGTGGAACTATATCTTCAGGTGCAGAATATTTTGAAGCCCTTTTCAGGGCAAAATAAAAGAAAATGCTAAACCAAAGAGCTCTAGGGATCTATTCATTCTAATCCAGGTTCACAGACTGCCTGATCCACAAAATAAAACCACAGGACCACAGCTCTGCCTGCTACCCTTTGACACTTCTTATATATTGTACTCCATTGGTTCTCAAACATGAGAATGCTTTGAATCATTTGGTGTCTTTTGGAAAATACAGATTCCCTGGCCTTACCCCTGAAGATTTGGACTCGTACATCTCAGGTGAAACACAGGAATTCTGCCATTACTGGGATTTGCGGTGATTCTGAGCAAGGAGTTTTTGAATCACACTTTAAGAAACATAATTCTACTTATTCTGTGATTTGGACCTATTAAAGAAAAAAATAGGCATAAACAAATAACTATTCTAGTTTTTTTGCTTCCACTGGAAGTGGTCAATTTGATCCTTACCAAAAATTCTCACCAAATATGAGTAGCACAACATAAGACAAATCTTCAATGGACAGTAATTTAATTTAGAAGTGTAGCTCCATGTGGATGAGTTCACCACAATGGCTGAGAAACACATTTCATACCCATAAAGCAACAGGACAAAATCTGAGTCTTTGGAACAATACCTCAGGAAGTGCTACTAGCAAGAAATACCTCTACATACAGAGTTGTAGTCTGTTAATCTGTGATACTAATCAGAAAAAAAAAAACCTTAATTTTAGATACATTTGTATATTTCAGGATTCCTGTCGTGCCTCCTATAAAAGATTTTACTCCCTTACTACAGAGTTTCTCAACCTTAGCAGTGTTGACATTTGGGTGAGATAATGCTTTGTTTGTTTGTTTGTTTGTTTGAGACAGAGTCTCACTCTGTTGCCCTGGCTAGAGTGCCATGGCATCAGCCTAGCTCACAGCAACCTCAAACTCCTGGGCTCAAGCAATTCCTCTGCCTCAGCCTCCCGAGTAGCTGGGGCTACAGGCATGTGCCACCATGCTCGGCTAATTTTTCTATGTATATTTTTAGCTGTCCATATAATTTCTTTCTATTTTTAGTAGAGACAGGGTCTTGCGCTTGCTCAGGCTGGTCTCGAACTCCTGAGCTCAAACAATCTGCCTGCCTCGGCCTTCCAGAGTGCTAGGACTACAGGCGTGAGCCACCGCGCCCGGCCTAATGCTTTGTTGTTGGGGGCCACCCTGTCCATTGTAGGATATTTAGTACATCTCCAGCCTCTACCCACCAGAGGCCAGTAACAGCTCTCTAGCCCCCTGGTTGTGACATCAAAATTTCTCCACATTGACAAATGTTCCCTGCTGGGGAAAATCAACCACAGCTGAGAACTGTGACCGTGTATAAAGTTACAATGATAATGTTCATGACCGGTAGGTGTTTTCACTACACCGCAGGCAATGCTAACACAGGCATTTACAAAGAAAGCAAGCACCAAGCACAGAGACCACTGTTGGACAAATCAAAAGGAGACAAACTTCTGTAAACAAATGACATATAATCGACTTCATTAATTCTTTTAGAATTTTCCATAATTTAAGAAGGAAATGGACCAGTATTGACCTTTCTACTATTTACAGAAGAAATATCTGTGAAGGAACAGTATACATAAGGTTCCCAAGGGAGTGCTAAGTGATCAAGCAAGCATCCAAACACCCACAGCTATGCAATCCAGTTGCCATCTGTGCAAAGATCGACCCTGCTTAGAAGCTAAGAACAAATAGTTCTTCTGACTATTGAGGAGGTCCTCTGCTAGCCACACTTTCCCTATCTCCAGTGATAGTATCCACTGGAAAATAATAAAATGGCATATCTTTAAGAATAGTATTCAGTTCTACTTTGATACTATTTGAGATCTACCACTCTCCTGGGCTGAGAGGCCACTGAGCACTCTCGAAGACCCGCACTCATGGCTCTCAACACGACTGTCTTGGAAAGCCACCACCAATTGATCACTATTATACTTTGTGCGCTAGTACCTCAGAATGAATAAATTTCTTTAATGCGTTGTATAGCTCAGTATATCTTTGACATATTGAAAATTTAGGCATTTGTTATGTTTCAGACATTTTGTTAAATGGCAGGGATACAAAGGTAAGTTAAATGTGGTTTCTCCCCTAAACAAACTTACGAACCAATGGGGGAGTCAGAGGACTAGGTGAGCTCAGTGTGTGTATAGGTACAATGTGGGCTGGGTCAAGCCAGAGCACAGAAGGAATGGTTCAAAGAGAGACTTCCTGAAAAGGGTAACTCCTGGAAGATCAACAACAACAAACATACAAGTAGAAAATAGTAAAAAGTGGTTGTCTATAGTGATAGAATTCTGGGAAATTTTCATTTTCATCCTGTTTTTCTGTATTTCTCAAAACTTCACAATGACAATATATTTCTGAATATGGCTAGAAAAATGCATTAAAGAATAAAAGAATATATTAAAGAAGAAAACAATTTTCTTTGAAGTGAGTGAGAAGAAAGTAAAGACAAAGTATAGATTATTATTTCTAGGAACTGTGCTGTGCAGGGAATGAAATAACAGCAGGTAGAAAGAGATGCAGGGTCAATAAAAGGGCATTCTCTTTTTCCTTTTGTCTCCTTTTTAAGCTGAAAGTGATTTGAGTATACGATCAGCTTTAGGAAAGATGGCAGCTTAAAATACAAGAGAGAAGGACTAACAGATGGAACAAGACCACACTCTAGTCCTAGAAGATTGAGTAATCCACCTGTTCCCAAGAGCAATTTGGATAGAGAAATGGCATCTCTAAAGAAAGCAGTGGGAGTAGGAATATCTACAGATGGTGTGAGACCTTGATTCAGACCTCTGTCTGCTCCCCTGAGGTCACTGAAAATCACAGGGCTGCAATGGTGATGCTTCCCATCATGAATGAAATTACTAAATTTTCCAGGATCTAGTTCATAAAAGACTCCAATCTCTGCTTGAGATTCCCACATGCCTTGGGGTGAGGGATGCTAATCCAGTTTGACAGTTTTACCATGAAAGTTATAAGACAATTACCACGAATGTGGCAAAATATGATGGCTCATGAAGTGAGACTTCTCTTCTCTCCCAGGAGGGTGAGGGTACTAGGAAGTCCCAGGAAGTGGGGGGGGGGTCTCACAATCATTATTTCTAGTGTCCATTTGTATCTGCAAAAAGGGGGCCTGGCATTTTGTTATTTGATTGGAAGTTTACTCAATAGGATTACATCTCCTGCCCTGGTGCTACGGAAGAGAAGGGAAGATCACAGGCCAAGATGTCCTGGGGTACAACCTGTTATAGAGAGATCCAGGACCATCTTGTTACTTCCCAGTTCATATCTTCCCAATTGGACCCAATGGGGTAAATTTGATGAGGACAACCAAAACCTGACTCAGAGAATTGAGTGTAGCAGAGGGCTGTGGTGGGAGGCCAACTTGGACATCAAAGAAAACATATGGCTGAGCCCAACAAACAGCCTCCAAAACTCAGGGAAACTTCTTGGAGCTCAGTCCCTCTTCAGTGAAGCCTTTTGTATCCATCCACCATGAGCCTATAGACCATGAGTTAAATCAGTGGTGTTCACCATCCCTTTCCTTTCTCACTTCCCCAACACCAGAGAAGCAAAAGAATGAATTGAGAAATGGAAAACAAGAGACTACTCACCAGCTCTGGCTCCTTGGCTGCCTGTTAAAACCAGCCTGTGTTGGGAAAACAGAGTGAAAAGTTGTAAATTAACTGAGTTTCAATATCTGAGAATAGATTGTTTTAATAAATGAAATGATTAAAAATATGGAATTATACTCATTTGAACTTAACAGTACCTTCTACCCAGTGGGAAAGGTAGATTAAACAAAGTCTGTTGGAGACAATTATTAAGGGAAAAAAACATTTCATGCTTTACCTTGTGATTTGAGACTTTTCACACTAATTATATACATATATGAATGTACACACAAATACATATATATATGTTAGGTCATCATTATAATGACCACCAACAAGATGACTTGCAAAATAAACTTCATATGATTTTTAATACTGGGTAATTTTGTCACTTTATCTTCTGGTGTTCTTGAAAAGAAAGACAAGATGACAAAGGGAATTGAGTTGTATGATTTAACCCTTATCCGCAAATAGAACCCTCTTTAGAAGCAAAATAGACATTTCTCAAAACCTAACAAGAAAAGGAGACATTTTCCCTTCTTTTTTTCACAGGATTGACTAAAAGGCACTTGGACTTTTGCCCAGAGGTCTGGCATGCTCTCTGAAGCTAGATCCACTTAATTCTTAAACAGCCAGACCCGGACAGCTCGTGCCTCCCACAGCCACCAGTAATCCTACACTGGGGCCTCCCAGTTCTGGATTGTTCTCCTGCTGGGACCAGACACTCTGCTTTGGGGCTCTTTCCCTTTGATCTATCCTCTGCCCTTCTCCCAAGGTCATCTTCCCAACACAAAGATCTATTCAAATCATTTTCCTGTTGGAAAGACTCAGTGACTTTCTATTATCCCAAAGGCTTTTTGCAATGTGGGACTAACCTCAGCTTCCAACTCCAGCTCTGCTTGGTTTCTCACCTCACCCAGCATTCACCCCTTGCCCCAACGTCCAGTGGCAGCCATGCTGAACTTTTGCTTTCCTCCAAACACAATGTTTTCTGGGCCTGTGTGTCTTGGCCCATGTTCCTTCACCCACATTCTCTGTTCAGCAAAACAACCCTCCATAACTCTACCAAAACCACCTTTGAGGAAGCTTCACATTCTCCCTACCCCAGGTCAGTCATCATCATCATCTTCTCTTGTTTGGGGCATACTTTGATGTACTGAGGAGGTGGTGTGGTACGATGGGTGGAGTGTAGTCTCTGCCCCAGACCACCTGCTCTCCATTCAGTAATTAATGTGTAACTACAAATCAAGACAAGGACTGTGGCAGAAAGGAACATAGTGCCAAGAAACCAAACTCTGAGACCCGACACACACCTAGGAGAGGTGGGGAGAGAAACAGGATGCCAGGGGCAGGGAGCAGGGAGCTGTATGCAAGCCTGCTCCATGGCAGGAGTGTTTTCTGAGAACTCGAAGAGGCCAAATGGCTGGAGTGGATGAGCAAGGAGAAGAGTGTGCAATGAGGCTGGCAAGGTAGGCAAGACCCAAACCGGCAAAGCCAGGTAAGCCCCCAGAAGACGTTCGTCTTTATCTTAAGAACAATCACGAGGCATTGAAGAGTTCTGGGGAAGGATATAATTCCATTTGCATTTTGAAAAAAATTCTGGCTTCAGTGTGGAGAATGGATTGGAATGAGGCCAGAGAGGATGTGGGGCTCCATTAGGAGGCTATTACACACAGGATAAAGATAATAGAAGCTGGAACAGGGAGTGGCAGAGCAGATGGGGAGAATTTGGGTAGGTTCAAATTGAAATTCTTCCCAGAACTTCTACAAACCAAACAGATTAAGCATTCACATGAAATACTCAGGTGGCATGGAAAAAGGTGTCATCTTAAAATTATGATTACTTTATGGAGCTTATCATAAAGTAGTTAAAATGGAATTGGTTAAATTTGGCTACTTAGGAGAAAGCAAAGGATGAAAATATATAATATAGTAGAAATAGTAAAACTATCTCTTTTAACCCGTCTTGTTAAAAGAACATTTGTTACCTAAGAAAGCTCCAAGGAGACTCTGAAACACAGAAATAAAGATCAAAAAATTTTAATAGCAGATCATTGTCTTATTTTGAAACAGCTGCTTTTTGAGATATACTTTACATACTACACAGTTTACCCATTTGAATATACAATTCAGTGGTTTTTAGTCATTTGCAGAATTATGTAATCATCACCACTATCTAGTTCAAGAACATTTTTGTCACTCCAAAAAGAAACCCCATACCCATTAGTAGTTGTCACCTATTTCTTCCAAAGTACCCCAGGCCTAGGCAACCACTAATCTACTTTATGTGCTCTGAATCTGCCTATTCTAGACATTTCATCTAAATGGAATCCTATAATATTTGACCTTTTGTTACTGGGGTATTTCACTCAGCATAATGTTTTCAAGGTTCATCTGTGTTGGAACATGTATCAGAACTTCATTCCTTTACAATAATATTCCATTGTATGGATATACCACATCTATTTATCCATCCATCAGTTGATGGACATTTGGGTTGTTTCCATTTTTTGGCTATTATGAATAATGCTTCTATGAACAATTGTGTACACATTATGTGGATGTCTGTTTTCTCCTGATTCTGTCCTTAGGAGAGGAATTGCGGAGTCATATGGCAAGTCTATGTTTAATCATTTGAGGAACTGCCAGACTGTTTCCCAAAACAGCTACTGCCCCATTTTGCATTTTCATCAGCAGTGTATGAGGGTTCCAATCTCTCCACATTCTCATCCACACCTGTTATTATCTGCCTTTTTTATTTCAGCCATCCTAGTTAGCGTGAAGTGGTATCTTGTGTTGGTTTTTGATTTTCATTTGCCTGGTGCCTAAAGATGTTGAGCATCTTTTCATGCACTAGCAAGCCATTTGTACATCTCCTTTGAAGAAATATCTATTCAGACCCTTTGCCTATTTTTAAATTTGATTATTTGCCTTTTTATTGTTGAGTTGTGAGTGTTCTATACGCATTCTAGATAAAAGTCCTTTATCAGATATATGATTTACAGAAATTTTCTCCCATTCTGTGGGTTGTCTTTTCCCTTTTTTAATGCTGTGAAGTACGAAAAATTATTTTAGATTTTGATCATATCTAACTTATCTATTTTTTTCCTTTTGTTGCTGTGCTTTATTGTTTTTCAGAAAAGAATAACTTCTTTTGAAACTATAGAATCATACAATGGCATTCTGTCTAAGATTCTTTTATATTTTTTTCCTACCAAAAAGAGAATCCAAGCACCATTTTCCCCAAGGATGTGTAGTCATTTTCTCTAATACATGTATTGCTTCTTCAAAGTTAAAAGATGATAACTAATGTCAGCCAACTCTATCTTTAGCAAAAGCAATTAAGTAGCATTATTCAGACTTATCAGTTCTATGCCATTTTATTAGCTAAAGCAATTAGAAGAACTTATCATTTTTAAAAATCACATAATTATTGACTATCACAGACCCTGTTACTGAAAAAGGTGATGGCTTGTAACACTGCTATGAGGTAAAATGAAAATAAAGGGTGAAAAGGAAGCCTAATAGATAAAGGTTAAAGGAGGAAAGAAACATAAATTATAATTACACTGAAACGTTGTGGAACCTTAATGCATTTTTTAAGATCCTTTAAGTCAAATTAATAAAAATGAAAGAGACTCAATATTTGCATCAGTAGAATTTTGATTTAAAAATTAAATTATTTCTTTTAGCTAAACTTCCCACCTATTCTTTTATACCTAAAAACTTTTAGGAGGTAAAGCAAAATGTTTTCAAGATTTTATTTATAAAATGCTTAATGAATAGCAAAGGATGCAGGAGAGAATCTAGAAGAGCGTGCAACAAATCTTTATTTAGAGCATCTCAAAATCTACGTGTTCCCTGAGGTCTGGACTTCCAAGTTGTTCACCTTTGGGCCTCCAGTGCCCAGCATGTGACTGCACTTGGAAGGTGCTCGAAAAAACAAACTATTCCATTGAAATTACCTTTGTATAAAGTCTTCTGAATGAACTCATAATTAGCATGGGCCTCCAAAGTTGCGCTATGGATGTTTGTTCTCAGTATTACATTCAGTAGCATAGGTCATTCTTTTACTTGTGTTTTTCCTCTCATGTATACACTGATTGTCTTTCAGAGAACTCTTGTTAACATCAGTCAGTTTCTTTTTACTGGGAAATAAACTAGGGTGGTTCACCGGCATTACTCACCTATCTGCTATGACCTGGCTAATGTTAATGGAATTACGCTCTAGAACCAGCCTATCACCTTCCAGCTCACACCTGACATCTCACTCCTGTCTACTCTCGGTGATGATGTTTCCCCACCATTTGTCTTCCAGCAGTAGACAGGGATCATAAACACAAGAGGAGATGAGCACAGCAGCCTGTTAGACACACATCCACCCCAGATAACCTCCCATGTTTCTTCCCTCCTTTCCATTCTCTGTACCTGCTCAAAATCAGAACAGTTAATCCCCTGTCCTCACATACATTGCTGCCCAATGATCAAGGCCATGAATTTTAGATGGCCTTGCTCTACCCTTCTTTGAACTATGACCCTCTGTTCAGCTGAGGATCCAGGGAGTGAAGGATTTTACCCACCCAGAGCCTGGAACCATCACCTGTAGACCATCCCCCACATGCCCAGACCCTGGAGTTTGCTGTTCAAATGCACCCCAAGTCCAGTTCCGGGACCTGTGCAGGGCTTCTTCCCTGGGTCCATCCCCCTGTTGGCAAAACGTCAGGCCTGTTGGATATCCAAGGGGTGACTGTTTGCAAGGGGTATATAGACAGAGCTCAAACATATAGCCTAAAGTATCCAAACATGTGTTCATTTAGGCTCCTCGAGATATAACATGGAGCAGAGGGTAGAGAGTATGGGGTATAAGCAGGGATGACAGGCCAGGCCAACTCTGCCCAAACTACCACATTTCAGCATGTAACTTTGGAATTGAGGAATCCTAAAATCCAAAATTCAGTTTTTCTAGATTATTACAAAAGATTTTTTCAAGATAAGAAAATAGAACATATTTAATGTGTTAGCTTGATTTATAAATAGATATATGGCATGGGGTGTCCATTTGTATTTCTACCCTGGACCCTGATAATGTGAGCAGTAAGCATGCTGGGCTTTGGAATGCAGGTTTAATTAACTCATTAAAAATATTTATTGCATTCCTACCTTGTGCTAGGCACTGTTTTAGGCCTGGAGGCATAGCAGCAAATTGGACAGATGAGGTTCTGCTACCAAGGAATTTACATTCCAATGGACGAAGATAAGTAATGTCTAGGCAAACCAATGCATTCATTCATTCAGTTATTCCCTCAACAAATGTCAATTGCCAAACACTGCCCCAGGCATTTGGGACTGTTAACAAAACAGACATGGATGTGTCTCATGACATTTACACTACAAGGTAATTTCAGACAGGTAAGGAAAGAAATTAACAAAGGGTGAGATGTTAGAGAGTAACAGGTGACGGGTGTTGGACCTGTAGATGAGGTTGTCAGGAAGACATCTCTGATGAGATGGATAGGATGAAAGGAGCCAGGAGTGCAAACAGCCAAGAAAAGGGCTGCCTTATAAAAGGAAGAGCAGATATAAACGCCAGGAGGAGGGAACTTGGAGTGTTCAAGGAACAGAGGAAAAACGTGACTGGGGTGTTATAAACAAGATGGTGGGTGTTGCCGTGCAGTCAGCAACAGAGGTTGCTGTGCATCAAGTAAGTCCCCACTTCCTGTGTTTTGTGAAGGTCTCAGGAAGGGAACAAAGAAGATAACAACAGGAAAGCAGCAGCAGTGAAAGGACTTGATACGTCAAGCACTATGCCTTAGCCTGGCTCATTCCTGTAGGTTGTGCCATGGGATCTTACAATAGCCACAGTCATCAAATTTAGATGTCTTAAGAAAGCACCCTCTCAGGCTTGGAGGTGCATAGGAGCAAAGTGAATAATAGCTTGTCAAGGTCCACAGCCGACCTCCCAGGGTCTATTGCTACCAGCAGATGAGCTATAGCACTCAATCCACATTCTACCCAGCAAGCTGCTGGTTGATCCTGGGGCTCCACAATCTGTAACTATTGATTGTCATACTTCTTGTTGACAAGATTTGCTCTCAGAAGCAACTAACCTGTGGGTTTACCAGTGTGCCAGGCACAGATTGGATGCTTCCTATATATTTCCTTACTCTGCTAACTTCTCACAAATCAATGATAGAAGTATCATTATCTCCATTTAATAGGAGAAACCAGGGTCCAAAGAGAGAAAGTAATCACCTCAAGGCACATGTTGATAAGTGGTGGGTATCTGTGCGTGACCTGACGCTGCCTACCTCGGCACACAGAACACCGTCATCAGCTGGACCTTCACACAAAGAAAAATTTAAGCATTCCACCTTGGAACAAAATGCACCTAGATCCCACCTTGGCCACTGTGCCACTATTTGACTTTAGGAGAATTACTTCACTCTTCTGAGCCTCAATTTTCTTCTCTATAAAGTGGAGGTAATTGTAGTACCCACTTTAAGGGGTCGTTGGAAGATAATGCATGTCAAATGCCTAGAACGCAACAAGAGCTCACCAAATATTAGCTGGTTGTATTAATATTATTACTTCACTCTGTCTCTCTCTTCTGTTCAATACCTACCATGAAGTCCTAGTTGTTTATCCATCCTAGGTACTCTTTCACCACAAGCCACCAACCACCTATTTTAAAATGTGCCAGAGTTTGTCAAATAGGGATGCAACAAATGAAATATAAGCCATGAACCTTTAAGGAGCAAACCGTCCATCAGGGAGTCAACCCTAATACTCACAGGATAAGCCAGTGCTAGGCAGTGAGTTACCGAGGCAGCTGAGAAACACTCATCCTTATAATTGGGCACATCTTCTTCACTTGAAACATCCTCCCATTTTAACTGAACAGCCTGAACCCCAGGGGGACGCTCCAATTCAGAGCCTGTAGAATTCCACACAGCTGTCTTTCTCCTCACTTGCTAAATTAGCCTCTTGTAAAGATAACACCCACTTAAGCACTAGTGAGCCTCCTCGGAGCTTTCACAGGGAAAGCTCATTTTAAGAACTACTGGAGCTGAATCCAAATTTACTGGCTACTTACACAAACTTGATCCTCCAGCCTTCTCAATCTCTTCTAGAAGGTTAGATATTTCTTCTCTGTACCAGGTGTTCAAATTTATTTAAAACGTTGAACACATCCTTTGGACAGATGATGGAGAGTGTTGAATGCAGTTAAGGAGGAGGCGAGATGATTCCCTCCAGCTTCACCTTAGCTCTCACATGCATCGACTTTTAAAGGCTTTGGAGTCAGCTCACCTGCAGCCCTCGATGAGTTACACCTGGGCTTGCATTTACGGTCTGTGGCAGCTGCTGTCTTTATAGTTCTCAAGACTGTTGTTGTAACAAATAAGACTGTATCATTCGTGAAGTACCTGGAATGCTTAAGAGGGAAGAGCATTGGATAAATTTAAGGTATTTGGTATTGTTACTCCTTTTTAATTTTAATGGCTAAAGGAAAAAATGAGTGGTCTAATGCAGTGATTCCCAAACTATTTTGCTTGTAACCTACAATAAATAAAAGTATCCATTAACCTAGCAATTAAGCCTGAAACTAAAGTTTCATGTAATAGCACTTATTCTTCCTAAGTGCTATATACTCTGATAGTTTCTATTCTATTTCCTCTTTAAAAAAATATACTGGTTGCAATCTGTTCAGTTGATGTGATGACCCACTAATGAGTCAAAACTTGCAGTTTGTGAAACACTGTTGAAAGTCTAAAACATATATTCATATCCTTTACTATAAGACAAATGAGGCTCAAGTCATATATATTTCTCTCTCCCAACAAACGTGTGCATACATATGCAAAAACTACCCAATCTTTTCAGAGCAAATAATATTAACCCCAGATCATTGGTCACTTTCCTGATTAGCCTCATGGTACTCAGGAGAGAATAGAGTTGCTTATTAGATGAGGTATTTGCATCCACCCTCAATATATCATTTTATTTTAGGAATACAAAAAAAAACAAAACATGAGCCCTCTGAAAAATATGCATATTTACATGTTCTTCTAATTAAGAAATCTTGAACAAGCAGATTTTTCTCTTGAGACTTTGGATGGGCTCATTTCTTAACAGAAAATGCAAAGATGCATATTCTTGTTTTCAAAGGATTGAAAGTTTAGCTTTATCATGAAGCAGATGGAGAGAAAAACAAGAGGAAGGGGTGAGAAAGAAGAAAAGAGAAGGAGACAAATTGGAGGGAAAAGGATTCAAATTTAAGACATAGTTTGTTGCTTATAAATCTCTTACAATATAGTAGGATAATTAATATTAATTAAATATCCTAAATTTGTAGGGTAACATCAGTTAAAACTCACCAAAGAGAGTGCTATTTTTAACTTACTACATGTTTATACACTGTTCTTGCCTCATAAATTCTTTTTTTCTTAACAAGAGAGGTTTTTTATTTTTAATTATTACAGATAATAGTTATACATAACAGAAGGTTTTGAAATGAGATAAGCTTAATAGTTTTATTTTGTTTTTTAATCAATAAACTTTTTAGAGCACTTTTAGGTTCATTTAGTTTAGCAAAACCAAGAAGAAAATACAAAGAGTTCCCATATACTCTATCCCTGTCCCCATACCCATATAACCTCCCCTAGTATCCATCTTTGGTGAGGTGTCTGCTCAGGTCTTTTGGATATTTTCTAGTTAGGTCGTTTTCTTCTTATTGAGTTTCAAGTGTTCCTTGTATATTCTGGGTAACAATTCTTTATCAGAAGTGTCTTTCTAAAATATTTTCTCCCAGTCTGTGGTTGTCTTCTCATTCTCTGGATGCTGTTAGTGTTCCCACATATGTTGAGTTATGCAGCTTCCTAATGACAAGAGAAAAGCTTATTTAATCTCCAGATTGAATTGTCAGGTAAATTAATTTCTGGTGTTTTATTTTTATCAAAATTGCTTATGGAGTTTTTGATAAAATCATGTTCCTTTCAGAAATGAAAGGTAGTCTCAGAAAATATATTTTGTTATCTTCTCCAGTTTGCTTTTTAATAGGAATTTAGTTTTATATATCAAGTGAAACTTCATTACACACAAATTGTTTGCCTTTTTGGAGGAGGAGGAGCATGCAAACAAAATGTGTTTTTAATAAAATAACAGATTAGTATTGGAACTGTTGTGTGAGGCAAACCTGCTAGGCTGACTTTATTAGAAAGGGGGTAAGAATAACATATAAACACTTCTTTTTGAGTATAAGTACATTTCTACAATGAAAAACATTAGCCTCATTCTTCATATAACTTTATATAACTAAAAAGTATAAAAAAGTATAAAAATATTTATTTCTAATATTGTTGTAGATAAGCATAAGGAACCACTTAACAGATTCCTCTGTGTTTCTAGGTTTATCTGCGATGTCATAAATTCTGACTTTAGGCTTGTCTGAATAGTCAGGTTGATTTTTAACACAGCAGAAAAAAAAAAAAACAATCCTGATATGTTGAATTAGGTTTAATATTTAAAGAGCATTTTTATGGCTCCAAAATATTTTATCTACATTAAACATTGAAAAACATGAATTGATGGGTAACCTCATCTAATTCTACCCAAGGTTCCCTAGATAATTATTGTACTACAACATATAGAAAAAAAAAAGAGTAGTTAGTAGGGGTCGTTATTTAGATAGATTTCCTTTCTAATGTTTTCCTAGGTTTATTTTTTCCAAAGAGTATGTGCCTGCTGTCCTTAGAAGTCATACCCACCAATGCTACATAAGATCTCATGAAAGGTCCAGCTTGACTTTGCATTGTTTATTGTCCATGATTTTCTCACTAGTTCTTGGACTCTGAATAGCAGGCATCCTGGAACTGTCTAGTGATGACTTAGCCATCGTACAGGGGGAGTTTGAGGTAGGATATAACAATATTTTGAGATTCTTACATGATCACAATATATTCTGGTTTTAAATCAAAGAGCTGCCAAATTACTCAGATTTATAGGCATCAATACACACGTGTGGGGTTTGGATAATTGAAGCTGTCAGGTCTACCTAGAAGCAGTTCTAAATGAATAACCCAGAAGTGAGACAACCAGAGGATGAATAAATCAAGTGAGTTTTCTAACAGAACTATCTGTGTACTTCAATTATTCATGAGGCTTTGGATGTGGAAGCATGACCTGTGAAATCTTGGAGGACAAAAGAATTTGCTTCTATCCAAAACTCCAATAACTACCAAAAATTACTTGCTTCTCTGCTGTATAGGTCAGTCGAGGGTATCTTTCCCAACTTCTTTATAGCTCCTCTCCTCTAATTCAGAAAGAAAGAATCACTCAGTTATAAAATATAGATAGACAGATAGATAGATAGATAGATAGATAGATAGATAGATAGATAGATAGATGATAGATACTAGATTCAACCATCTCTGAAGCCAAGCCTTGGGGATTCTGAAGATGTGAAAATGAGGCCTCTGAGAATAATTAGACTTAGTCCTTGTGGGAAAAAGACTTTGTCAGGGTCTGTAGCACAGACTACAGCTGAATTACTCAGGACTTTTGAAGTTCTTGCCACACCAGTGTCAGGATTTTAATGCAAAACTGAGAGCAAATTATAATAAAAACAGGGGACTATGAGAAAGCCTCATACATAAAGGAGGTGAAAGGAAATTAGTGCTCACTGAGAGCAGGCTATTCTAATAATAAAATAATAATAAATAATAAAACAAAAAGCTAACATTTACAGGGTAGTTAAAATGTGCCAGACATTGTTCTACCAGTTTTCTAGAGACATCATGTCACATAGACACATACTGCCATTTAACCCTAACAGCAAGCCTGCGAGGTAGGTACCACTCTTATCCTTCAGAGGGCAGGCTCTGCTCTCGCCCTGTGCCTTTCTTGATGCTACACTGTTCTTCATCACGCCTAAAATAAGACCTAGCTGCAGACACAAGATGGAGTGATATATATTTGTCAGAAAGGATTTCACAGGAAGATGCATCTCACATAAGGATTCATCCATTTCCACATTAGACATGTCAGTCCTCATCATACCACCCCCTTCACACATAGAATTTCTAGAAATCATTCTCTTATCCAGATCCTCAGCTTGGCATCTACCTAAGCAAGACAAAACCAGTCAGCTACCCCACCTCAACCCCCAAGAAAGCAGTTTGGGGGTCATCTGTTGTCCCTCACCCATCCCCCCAGGCCATTGTATCTCTACCTCTAACTGCTTATCTAATTATTCACCCAACTGATGAGTCTTTTCCTTGGGGAGAAACCTGTCTTCAAGGAGCTGAAGTGTCTTCTACGTTGTCACATCATGCGTCATGCACTTTGTATGGACTAAGTTATTAATGTTTTATGATGGCATTATGAAGTAGGCGTTATCACTGCCTGTATTAAAGATACAGGCCTGAGCTTCAGAAATTAAATAATTTCTCCAGGATTACAACTAGAGTAACTAGGGTAACCAACCATCTCAGTTTGCCTGGGATTGTCCCCATTTTAAATCTGGAAAATTTCGTATCCTAGGAAACCTTTCTATCCCAGACCATTTGTTACATTAACCCTAGAAAATAGTAATGGTTGGTTTCCAACCCAAGTTGTCTGACTAACCAAGTAGCCACTCAGTGAACAGGTGTTTAATGATGGAGAGAGAAAGAGAGAGAGACTGGAAGAAAGAAGAAGGAAGGAAGAAAGGAAAGAAGAGAGGGAAAGAAGGAGGAAGGGAAGGGAAATGAAACAGGGGGGAAATAGAAGAAGGAAGGAAAGAAGAAGGAAGGGAAAGAAGAAGGAAGGAAGAAAGAAAAGAAGAGAGGGAAAGAACGAGGAAGGGAAGGGAAATTAAACGGGGGAAATAGAAGCTTCATGGTGATTCAATGTCTCATAAATCATATTGTTGTAGTATATATAATTTACTTTATACACAGTGGGGAGAATATATATTTGGTTGATATTTGAGAGTCCCTCCCTAATCATGAATAACCCACTATGGTTACATAGCATTTGAACCTCAAATACTTGAACTATCTTTATCTAGATCAGCACTATAGAGTTTGCTTCTTTGCATAAGGAATAGTAGCAATAATATTTCATGAATGAAATGAACAATATTCAACCACAGTGGATTGAACATGGTAATCTAGCAAGCCCAGAAGCCTGCCTGCCTTTCCAAATAGTGTTCTTGGCCTCTAATCAGTCCTGAGCCCTACAACTTAGTGGAGGATCCTGTCACCTTATTTCAGCTAGACAATTAACTGAATCCTACTGTTGGAATAGCATCGAATCTGCCTCCGGTGAATCTTTCATGCAGAGAACTTGCTGCCAGGTGACATGATACACTAAAGAACAGAGAATAGGATCTCACTGATTGTATAGGAGCAAGCTGAATGTTTGTTTTATGGCTGCTTGCTGATAATTGCTTGCCTGAGTGGAAGATTTCAGTATGAGATGTGTTTTTGTTACAATATAGCACCTGGTAGCAAGACTGTAGAAAAGAAAACCTATAGTCTTTACCTACCTCAAACTCCCGAAGGCTTCTGGTATTGACTAAAATAAGCCTTTTGCTTGTGACTGGCCAGGTTAGTGCAGGTCTGTTCCCCCACCATCATCTACTCTTACGGGCAGACTCATTCACATAAAAAAAAAAATTTTCTTTAATTCCTCCTCTAATGAATAATATATAAAAGTTACATGCTTTAGCCAGAATGACTTTAAACAGTTGTCTATAAAATAAGGCTTCTCCTTCCACAAAAGCTATAATATATAAGCTCTTGATGAAAGAATAAAATGAGCTATTATGATAGTTACCCAGCATCTAATTAAAATGAAAGAGCCTGAAAATGGCTTTCTTATTATTAGTGGTCCTATTAAAGATGATGGATTGTCCTAGATGCATTGCTCCAGTAGAGGACATCCTCTTTGCTTCTGGGAAAAGGAGAGTTAATCAGAACAAAATATGGCTGTTAAAAATCCTTCCAAAGTCCACACTTTGAGATTTGTGTTTCATTCATTGATTCTTTTACCATCTCTCTTGCTTTTGCCAACCCACTAAAACCTTTCTCGGGCCAGAAATTCAACTTCTATAAAATGGTAGTTCCTTCTTCACTATTAAACATTTAATTGAGTTAATATTTCAAGGTTTTCATTACCATCATAAGGAAGCATTAATGGTGAGAAGAAAAAAAAATAATCAGTCAGCAAAAATTCTATTACTTTTCCTTTAGTGGATGTGGTCATTACATCCTTCCTAAGGAAGATCTCATTTCCTGAAGGATCTGAACAGTGGTGAGGTAAGAGGGTTGGCTGAAATAGATAAATACATACTCTTAACCAAATATAGGGAGACTCAATCCAGAGCAAATTCAATGACATCTACTCATTGAGCAGGTTGTCTAGTCCGTTTAACGTATTTCACCCAGAAGAAACAGGTAAAGCATATAACCACCCATTGGCTCACCATCTGCACTCTTTTGCAAGTTAAACTTCAAATTCCCTTTGTGCATTTTCAATTTTGCAGATATAATTTCCATCATATTTAATTTTTTTTTAATCAGTATGACTCCTGGTGGATGTGAATGAGTGTGGCAAACACTCTGATGCATGGCAAATCTAATCTTTTAACAGAACGATTCACTTTGCAAAGATTCTTCAAGTGGTGCTTACCCTGAATCCCTTATCTCCAAAGCAGGGAATTTTTAATGTAGTAACAAAGATATTCCTCATTTTCTTATGCTTAAGAGTATAAAAAAGAATATGTTTTTACCCCACCTTCAATTTTAAGGCCTATTCAGACTCAGCTATAAACAGTCCACCGATCTACTGCTGTGAAGGATTTAATCTCAGCTTCAACCATAAATTGTGCATAGAAATAATGATAGCACTTGGTGTAAACACCAACTTAAAATGGGCAATGAGTCCACATAGAAAATTTGGAGAACTGAGCTATTTGGTTTGTATAAGCTTCTAAACTTACCAAGTCAAAGACTTCAGACAGGAAAGAAGGACAAGGTGGGATTCAGTGGAAATGCAGTACCCAAGGGAGGGAGTGGAGATGCTGGGGCAGTGGGGAGGGAGGAAACTGTGGCTCTAGATTGAGCTGCTCAAGTCACACAAGGACTGTTGTGTTCAATTCTGAACACTACACATCAGGATGGGTCTGACCAATGTCACATAAACACCACTGGAAAGGAGCAGAATGTGCATGAGGAAAACAACCATGGGCTCCAAGGCCACTACTGCAGGAAAAATGAAGACCCAGGGAAAAATAAAGACCACTGCAAGGAGAAGACAGGAAGGCATACTTCAGCATAATCTAAGAAAAACTTCTCTGAGGTTTGGAGTTGTCCATAAATAAGATTCTATCAAGGTGTTTTACTTCCTGTTACTAGAAGTGTCCAAACAGGGACTAGATAATCTCTTGCCTGAGATCCTGTTAAGGGAATTCCTATGTTAAACCTGGAGATGGAGGTAGGTGTTTCTGGAATTCCTCCTGTCCTGCCTCTAAAATTTTGCAGTGCTTAATAGGGCACATGTTATGTGGACCTCAGAGATGAATCATCTATATCTGAAAATAAGACTGAGAAAAAATAGCATAATAAAAAACCAACTCCCAGTGCCTCCGACACACTGAACTTTATTTTTCTTTCCCAACAGAAGTCCAGAGATAGGCTGAAGCTGTCAATGGAATGGCTGGGATCGCAGCAAGGAATCAGCTTCTGGATACAAAATGAGCACCTCGTGCCCTCAGGAGCAGTTTCTGTGTGCAGAAAAGACAATCCAGAGGTGGGTTCTGGTTAACAAATTAATATTCAATGTATTAAATTTACACATTTTTCTTAAGCTTTCAGCTCAGCTTATTATTCTTACTTTATTTATAAGTGTAACAAAATTTAAGGGTTGTGAATACATTTAGTTCAATTTGCAAACTTAATTACATACCTTCAAACATTTTTAACTGCATTATAAATGCACTATATTTGAGTTTGTTTCTAAATACTTCAATTTTCTACCTGAACAAACCTTCCCAAGTGTCTAAAAATTCTAAAAGTCTAGTAAATTACATTTACAAGATACAGTAAATCTTATTATCTTAAATGTCCTGTTGAGTTATATATGTATATGTAGTATATATGTAATATGTACTATATATACATATATATATACACATTATATACAGTCAAGACCCTGATTTCAATTCTTTTGGATACATACTCAGAAATGGGATTGAACTTTTTTTTTACAGAAATAGAAAAAGCAATCCTTAAATTCATATGGAACCACAAAAGACCCAAAATAGCCTAAGCAATCTTGGACAAGTAGAACAAAGTTGGAAGCATTGCACTTTATGATTTCAAAATATATTACAAAGCTACCATAATTAAAACAGTACAGTACTGGCATAAAGATGTATAGATCAATGGAACAGAATAGAGCACAGCAATAAGCCCACTGGTATATGGTCAATTGATCTTTAACAAGGATGCGAACAATACACAATGTGAAAAGGACAGTCTCTTCAACAAATAGTGTTGAGAAAACTGGATATTCACATGCAAAAAGATGAAATTGGACCCTTACTTTATACGATACACAAAAATCAACTTAAAATAGATTGAAGACTTACACATAAGACCTGAAACTGTGATTTCTGTAAGGGGTAGCTTTAAAAATCCCATTCCTGGCCCCTGCTTCAGACCATAAATCAAATCTTTGGGGGCTCTGATGCTTTGTTTTATGTTCTTCAGTATGTGAAAGAACATACTTTAATGCACATTTAACTTAAATGTGCAGCCAAATTTAAGAAACACCCTTTCTTAATTCTCTCTCTTTCTCTCAGCATTTTTCTCAACATATTTAAACATATTCACATCTTTCTGAATGTAGAAACAGAAAACTCCCAAATGACCTGGTGTTGTATTCTAGCTACTCCTTTCTCTCATGCCCTTGACAGTTAATCCCCTCAAATAGTGATTTACAAGCAATGTATCCCACTCTTCAGTTTCACAATGTTCCAACCACCCTTCAAAAGGTGAACATAGACCACCTCCAAATACAGTAGAATTCCCCCGAGTCTAGTATCCTTGATCTTATGGTTGTAGTGATGTTGTTCATTCTTTAAATTCTTCCCTGAGCCTCCATCACATTACTCTGTGCTGGTCATCCCCCGGGCTCTCCGCTACCTCTTTCTCAGCCTTTTCTTTTGTTGACTTCTCTTTATGTTATCCCAATCTGCAAATATTGGAGCCCTCCTTAGTTCTGCTCTTAATACCCCTTCCGTGGGATTTCTCATCCATATCCCTGGCTTTACTCGTCTATATCTATACAGTGCGGATTCTAAAATATCTACCTCTAATTTTCCAGGTGTCTTTCCCAAGCTCCTGCCCTCCAACCACCTCCCATCACTCAACTAATTCCTGCTCATCCTCAGGATCCAACTCAGGCAGCACCTCTTCTAGGAAGCCTTTCCTGATGTCCCCCATTTTGTGCTTCTCTGTGTCAAAGTCCCTTGTAATCATCTCAACCAACTCAGTTATCATACTGTATGGGAACTATCCGTTTATATAGCTCTCTGTCTCAAGACTGTAAAATCCCTGAGGCAGTAATTATGTTGCATTTAATTTTGTGACTGCCATATAAAAGGTATTCAATAAAGGTTTACTAAGTGAATAAAAGAATGGTGGTTATTGACCCTGTACATTATTTTGTAAAATACAAATAGTCTTTGGACTATTTTGTTAGGTGAAGCAACAGAACACCATTCTAGAATCTCCTCCTCATAAATGTGCAAGCTGGGATGGCATTTGGGGGCCTCATTTTTAATATTTTTAATAAATATTAGTTCCTGAGATAATGCGTAATGCAATGACATTTATTGTTCAACTCAAGTAATTAATATTTATATATATTTATATCTTTTTGTATAATATGGATACATTTTTTGTCAACTATTTTTTCTTAAGTCAATGTGCAATGCCCCAGATATTTCTCCTGGATCTCTTGTGAGTGAGTCAGAAGGAAAATAATAGGAGAAAAGAAGTAGAGGAAGTGGGGGGTTGTACTTATTGGCTTGTTATGCTACGTACCGAAAGGTACACAGGGTGTGGACCTGGGATGTAGAGACCCCCAAGAACTATCCACAATAGAAAGTCAGTATCACCCTTGGGACTGAAGCGGAAGGGGAGGAAACAAGTGACGGAGAATGGGTGACAGGTGAAGCCAGGTGAAGCCACTGCTGACCAGCAACTGTGGTCATGAAAAGACGTAGATGTTGTCCGAGTTGCGACAAGGCAAGAGGGATAAATTCTTCAGCCTCTCTGTCCCCTTTCCTTCAGTCTCCCATGGCCCAGAACAGGGCAGGATGGAGCAGAAAGTGGGGGGCCACAAGGATGACATCCAGCCCATCTCTTGCCTCCACCTGGGTCTCTCATGGAGTAGAGACTGGAAAAAAGTCCAAAGAAAGGAGTTGACTTTATCCTCCTTGTTCCCTTTCTTTTCTGATTTACATCAGTAAACTAAAAACCCCCTTAAATAGCAGACCTCAACCAACCCTCCAGATTACCAACACTCTTCATTCCCTCTCTATGACTATGACATCCTAACTGACACCCAGTGGCCTCTCTCCAGCAGATCCCTTCATTCTGCTCTCACTAGCTGAGTTGTCAACCTCCCAAGAATCACTGTATTTGTTTCCAAACCTGCTTATGCTTGTTGTGGTTGTTACTGTTTTGTAATATCTAATTATTATATCATCTATAAAATGTAAGTGCAAAAGGAAAGAGGTCTTTAAACTTCCTCTCTTTTTAATCTGTATTCACTCTCTCTATAGGTGACCTCAACCAGATTCATGGCTTTAATTATTTTATAAACTTATGTTTAAAGATATACCTCCTGCCTGGATCACATCTTGACATCTTCACTTGACTGTCTAGGAGGCATCACTAATTTAACGTGTTGGCGACTGAGCTGCTGGCCTCCACCACTCCCACCACCATCCCAGACCTGCACCACCGATGGCCTCGCCCACCTCGATTCATGGTGATGCCATCCTGCTACTTGCTCAGGCCAGACACTGTGGATTCAGCCTTAATTTCTTCCTTTCTTTCACACCTCACACCCACTCTGTCAGAAAATCTGTCTTAATCTTCAGAATATATCCAAAATTTGACCACTTGGGATCATCTCAACTATCATCACATTGGTCTGAGTCACCATCATCTCTCACCTGAGTCATTGCCACAGTTTCCTAACTGGCCTCCCTGCTTCGACCCTCAGACTCACAGCCTGCCCTCAACCTGGCAGTGGGATCCTCATGACTGACCATGTCATTCCTCTGCATAAATTCACTGGCTCCCCGTATCTCTCGGAGTAAAATCAAAGTCCTTAACAGCATCTTTGCTGCATGGTCCCTCTCTGAGCTCATTTCCTGTGACTTTCCTCCCTGATGACTCTGCTCCCCCAACACTGGCCTCCTGGCTGTTCCTTGAACATTCCAGACATAGACCCAAACGAGGGCCTTAGATCTAGTTGCTCCCAGTACCTGGAATGCTGCTTCTCCAGATACTGTAGAGGTCTATTCCCTGGCCCCTCAGTCCTTCCTCACATGTCAGCGTCTCATTAGGAGCAACAACAAGATTTAAAATTGCAAACCTTCCCCCAACACTTCTCATCTTCTTCTATTTTTCCCCATACCATTTGGCTCCTCCAAACACACTTCATAATTTGAGTATCTATTGTGCTTATTGTTGGATGTGTATTCCTCATAGAATGTAAGCTCCCACTAGGCATATAATTGTAGCTGTTTTCTTGACCGATCCATCCAAGGCACTCAGAACCGGGACAGGTACAAACATGATAGAGGGTAAAATGTTTGTTGAAATAAAGAAAAAATTGAAAAAATTTTCTAAGACATGCAACATTTTAGAAGTGCTGTTTATGGTAATGTAGATTTGTTCTTGATTTTGTGTTTCTAAATTATTATTACTATTTTACCTATTTGGTTCTTATGGAAATCCAAAGAAGGAGGAAAAAGAGGAGAAAGAGGAAAAGAAAAAGCAAATATTATAAAATTTCTAGAAGGCAGAAAGTTTTACAAGCTCAGAATATAACTGTGTTTAGAACTACTGAATGGAATCCAAAAATTGAGTTTGCTCATCAGAACATAAAATTAAAATAGGAGCCATCTTTTTTATGTAGGTGAGTCCTTATAACTCTTTTTTAATGCTCTATAAAATTATCATCCTTTCAGTTCCAGGTCTGGGAGATTTTTCCCTTTTAAAATTCTTCTGTAAAAAAAAGTCACAAATCTAATAGGACAGGAACTCTTAAAACCACAGATATGATTAAGGCTCAGTTCCCTAATAAATGTGCAACGAGATACTTGTCAGCCCTTGAAATAATGAGCTGTGATCTATGATAAATGTGCCAATAACACATTTTCCAGGGCAGCATATTTCAGATTGGTAGGAAATAGTTGAATCACAGCAGGATCTTATTTTTGCACAAATTACTTCTAAACTCCAAACGCATCTAAAATTAATTTCTTTCATCACATTAACACTGGGCTGTTAATCACCGGAATGTGTGCTGGTATTTGACAGACATAAAAAATTGATTTGCATTTTCAAGAGGAGGAGGGCACCAATAAAAGAAGCATGTTCCTCGTGTGAAATAAAGTTTTGCATATCCTGGTCCATAAAATATATTGCTTGTTTACTAGTCACAGATGATTATAAAGGTGAGTGAAATAATGGCTTATGAACTTCAAATTAAAAGATCTGACCTTTCTTTAACAATGTACACAAATTAAAAACAATATGCAATGCAATATGCCTGTAACAAAAGGAGTGAAATTCTGAAATGCTTAAGACTTTGTAGTCAATTTCTGGGAATTAATTTATTCATTCAGTCATGAATACACACACACATGCAAAATACTGAATTTCTATGATTCCCTACTCACATGCAGCCCCAAGTCTAAGGTAGAAAATACTTCAAGGTACACAATGCAATAATTACTATGACAACAGAATATATAGGATGCTATGGGGATATAGATGAAGGACAGGCTACCTCATCTGCAAGACAGGAACTAATGATAGTTCTTATCTCAAAGGATACAAGTGAATATTAAAGGAGCAAGTGCATATGGAAGAGCTTAAACAGGAACTGAGCCATGGTGCACACTCAGAGCATATTGGCCTTTCTTATAAGAGGCCTGATCAAGCCACCCATTATTAAATACCCATGTCAGGCTTGGAACTAGGCACAGAGTATTCATTAGTGGATAAGACAGAGGTTGTTCCTGCCCATCTCATGGTGCTTATAATCTAGTGGGGAAGACTGTAGTGGATACACTATTATACGTACAGACTGAAGCCCCCCAGGGATTAAGTTCCACAGGAGGGTCCAAGGCCACAGGAATGTGCTGGGGAGCAGCCACCAGCCTCACTAAGGTCAGTGACAGCTGTCCTCTGCAGGCCTGGGCTGACAGTGGGAGAGCCTGCTACAGAATTTGGCTCCTCAGTAGCAAGCGAAGGACAGGACACAGAACCATGGAGGCCAGGCAGTAAGACTTGACTGCCACAAGCCTGGAGGTCTCAGGGGCTGTCAGGGTTGGAGTGGCAGCCAAGGGGACCCCACCTGCACAAACTATGGAGATGGTTAAGAGGAAGCAGCAGCCCTGGGGCAAAATATTGGGACAATTGACAAGGATACTGCTCAGTCTATAGCAACAGAAGAAATCAAGGGTGGATAACTAGGAGGCTGAGGGCAGTCACCCCAATAAACAGCAGAAATCTATTTTCCAGATTCCAAATCTGATCCAATTTTCAGACCTGGAACCCACTGACCGATGAGGTGGCTAAGTCTCCAGGAGAAAAGAACCTGCAACATCATGCCAAGCACACAGTGCTTATTCCCCATCCTTTCTCAAAGGAACCTACAGACATTTATATGGGCAATTGAACACTGGAGAAAGTGAATTGCCCAACATCTCAATAATGACTGGACACAGGCTCTACATTGACATTAACACCCCACACCTGAAGCATCATCAGGCCTCTCTTCATGTTAGAGTAGGGGCCTATAGAAGCCATATAATAAATGGAATCCTAGACACGTTTCACATGCAGTGGGTCAGGCTAAGTACACAGACACATTCAGTACCATTAGTCCACTCCAAAAAGGTAGAATTGAGATGAACGTGCCTGGCAGTTAGCTGGGCACCGTGGCTCATGCCTGTAATCTCAGCAATTGGGAGGCCAAGGAGGGAGGATTACTTGAGTTTAGGAGTTTGAGGTTTCAGTGAGTAATTATCACTCTGTTGTACTCTAGCCTGGGCAATAGAGCAAGACCCTATCTCTAATAAACAACCAACCAAAAATAAACAAACAAACCATGCTTGACAGCTGACACCTTGTTCTGTAGGGCAAGAGCTATCAGAGTGGTGGGGAAGGCAACATAGAAGTCTCTTAAACTGAACCCCTCTGGCCAAGATAATAAATCAAAAGCAATATCGGATCCCTGCAGGATGGCAGATGTGAATGATCTCCTTAAGAAGCTAAAGGATTCAAAGGTCGTAGATAGTCCCCATCATACCTTCATTAACTCTATCATTCTGGCCCCTGTAGATCGGAGGATGAATCCCAGAGGATGACTGCAGATTACTGCAAGCTCAACCTCAATTGCAGTCGCCAGGCTACCTGCATCTTTGCCTCAAGCACAGAGTACGTGGCCATTGATTTGATGAAGGTGTTCATTTCTATTACTTTCAGTTTGCATGCACATGAAATAAGCAATAGTAAACATTTAAAGTTTTGCCTCAGGGTAACATTAACTCTGCTGTTTGACATAAGATAGTCAGAGAGATCTGAACTACCTGAATGTCCCACAAAACAGCACATTGATCCATTACACCAGTGGCATTATGTTGATTGAGCAGGCTGAGCAAGACGTGGCTCGCTTGCTGCAGGACATACTTGTGCTACAGAGGGTGGGAAATAAACCCTGTCAAGACTCAGAACCTGCCAACGTGCCACATCTGCAAAGTGTCTGGGAATTCAGTGGTCAGGGGCATGCCAGGGCATGCATTCCAAAGCAAAAGGCAGCTCCCGGCATTGTGCCCCCCATGACAAAGAAAGCACAAAGAAGAAGGGCCTCTTTGGGTTCTGGGGGTTGCATATTCCATACATAGGATCACTGCTCCAGCCATATACTGGGAGATATGAAGAGCTGAGATCTTTGAGTGGAGCCTGGGGTGGGAAAGGGCTCTGAAGCAGGTCTGAGGTGGGGCAAGCAGCCTACCACTGGGGAAAACAGCTCAGCATGTGCCTTAGTGCTGGAGGAATGGACAGAGAGAAAGACTGTGTGTGGAGTCGTGGAACACCCTGGTGGGAGAATCACGCAGAGGCTCTCTGGGGACTGGGGAAAGATCGTGTCTTCTTCTATGGAAAGTATGCACCTTTTGAAAAACAGTCCCTGTCATATTGCCTGGGCCTGGTAGAGATAGGACCACAGGTGACAATTCCACCAGAATAGTTCATCATGAGCTAAGTCCCACCAGACCCCCCCAGTCATAAAGGGGGCCTGGCAGCAACCATTGTAAGGTAAAGTGGTGCATCAAAGATTGAGCCTGAGAAGGACCCAGGGCACAAGCATGTTCCAAGAGCTGCAGCCCAGACCCTCAGGGCCCCCACTGATATCACACCAGCACCCACCCTCGGCTCAGACCCCTGCATACCAGCTGGACGAGGGGACAGTCAGAACCTGCTTTTAAAGGGTAGCTCCATTTCGTGGGTACAAGATGAGAAAGAATGACAGTGCCTTATAGATTCACTCAGGGGTGACCTCAAAAGACAAAGGTGGAGGAGAAAATCCTCCTTCTAGGCGGAGGGTTAGGTAGGACACCTGTGGGGATAGAGAAGGTGCCCACTCATGGGTAGTGGTGAATGGCCTGGGCAGGTGGGCAGAGACTTGGAAGGACAAAGACTGAACGATCAGGGCCTGGACGTGTGGGAGTGGGTGCAGATTGTGAAGATCTTGGTGTTTTAATGCACACCCAAACTAATTAGGAAGAGATGTGTTCTACACATTTATAATCTTTGCTTTTAATACACCTTATTCCGTTGTAAGTTTATACAATTTAATTTTTCCAGTGAATCTTTAATAATAACTGGCATGCAAATTTCCTGAAACTTTAATAGTTGGCTTTTGTATGCTGGTATGAGCCAGCTCCAATACACCACTGGACCTGGCAGTGACTTGGTTAAGTTTTTTGCTAAAAGGCAAAAATAAGAATCAATACATGCATTACACCACCTAACAGAAAAATTAAGACAGTGAATTATTGGTACATTTAAATGTGTGGCTTATGTAAGTTCTACTTGCTACATGTTCTTTATTGAGGCATCCCAAAAAGGAATGACAAGTGTTTCCATAGAGCTCAAAGCTTGGTTAAGAAGTGCCCTTCCCAATTTAAAACATTATAAGCAGCCAGTAGTTCCATGGGGGAAAAAAACTCATGTACTACTGTATTGTTTGCCAGTGTGATTAAATGCTTGTCATTATTTTGAAATTACAAGATAGCATTCATTTCTCTGCACATCCTCTACTCACCAGGAGCAGGGGCTTTTACAATTCACAGCACCAGACACTGAGTTCATAATCTTGATTGAGGTTATTTAATTTGAAATTAAATCAAAGCAAAATAAATCAAGGCAAGATTCTACTTAGCATTTACATTACAACTATGACTATAAAAATACCACCCAGTAAGAATAAATTAAACTAATTCTGAAAATTTTATTTGTCTTCAATGGCTTTCAAAAATCAGAGGGATATATATACAGTATCATAAAACATAAATAGCTCACTTGAAGATCGATAGAGTAAATATCTAGTAGCCAGGCTAAATTAGTAAAGAAATGAGGGTTCAATTTAATGTAGAAAGCAGTCTCTTTTAAAAGCACTTTATGTCTACTTTATAAATTCTTGTGCTGTTTTTCTCTTGGGCCACACTAGAGGGCGAACTTTCTCTTCTCTAGAAATCTTCCTAAAGTATACTACAACCTTCCAAAGGGATGAAGGTCTTCTCTAAGGAAGATTGTTAATTTCTAGGAAATCTTGAAAACAACCAGGTGGGCTCAATTAGAAAAATTAGAATCAGTAGACTCCAGGAAAAAAAAAAAAAACTTTGTTTACAAAGTAGAGGTCAATTTAAAACAAAACAAAATAGAGCCAGAAAACACCCTATCCTCTATCAATGACTAATATGTTTTATACTTTGCACTTTATAAAGTGTGTTATGAAAATTGTTCCTACACATTTTCAAAGAGACCTTTTAGCCCATTTTTAAGCTGAGAAGCCAAAGAAACTGAAGCTCAGTGGTTTTAAGAAACTCACAAAGTAAAAAAGGTTTAAGGCAAGTGACTGAATCAAGGTATGATTGAAACCAATTTCTTCTTTCCCCAAGTTCAGCTCCCCTACCGTCCTCTGTAGCCTTTCATCAAAGAACGTGGGACCTCCCAGGGCAACAGCCTGGCTAGATGTTCTCGGATGAACTAGACTAGACTCTGGCTGTCCCGACTTTGTAAGAGCTAATGAGCAGAAACCTTCCATGACATCAGTATCTCTCCTAAGGCTATGATTAAATCATTGACTTAAAATATAATTACGAGTGTGACACATCTATGATTATTTTACCCCTGGGGAAAATTTTATAGGATATATATTAATTTATTTACTTATATTAAGTAAAGATTTATAAAGAAACTCTTTAAGCTACAATCCAAATTAAGAGAAAATATAAATTAGAATGTGATTACTTAAGTCACAGAGGATCCCTCTTTTAAAAGGATTCGCTCAAGGGTTCCTTTAAACTGAGAGCTGCCCAGCTGTATGTTAAACGATCCCATTTACTGTACAAGGGCTCAATTTACATGGCAATGCTCAGAAACAGAGTTGTTACACAAAGTGAGATGCATCTGCCCTAGACTTTGTGTTAACAGCAAGATTTAAATTTATGGAAAATACAACACGGGTAAGCATCTACGGCTGCGTGTGGCTCCGCCTCCGGCCCTCCCCAGCCCACAAGTCAGGAGGCTGAAATGATGCTAAAGGTTCATCTGGTTTCTCCCTTTGTCCCCAGTTGCAGACCTGGCACTAAGTTATCGTAAAGTCAGAATTACTGATCCTGCTGTTAACGGCTGTCAGAATTTTCACAGCTTCCCAGGGAAGCCCTCCTCTTCCTCTTCATCAACACATTCCACATGTGACCAAAAATATAGCAGGTGCCTGAAGTTGATTAAAGAAAAGACACATTCTCTCCTTCACAGAATTTACATTCCATACGTGCACATGCGCCCTCTCAAGCAATACACAGGCAAGCCACCAATACCAGCCAAACAATGACGGGTGTGATTAGATGATTTAGTCATGTGTTCCCCAGTTATTCTTGAGCACATATTCAGGGACATCCTAGGCATTATGGTTTGTCTCTGGTGTTTCTCCCCTCTTTGTAGAGGGTTTGTAGAATAGGTGCAATGGGAAGTAGAGAAAAGAAAAGGGAGAGGGGGTTTCTGAGGACAGGTTAGAAATTCATTTATTCTCTATTCATTTACATATTCATTGATTTGTTTATGTATTTATTTGCTTGTATATGTATTTATTTATTGCCTCATTCTAAAAAGAGATTTAAGGCAGCAAATGAGAAGCTCCATGTCAATATAAAAATAGAAGATCAGAGGCAAGGAGGGAAAAGGAAATTCAGATGAGGGGAAGATTGATATTCCAATAGCAATAAAGCCCAATACATTTTGGTAAAGTTCTGCCAAAATGTTTCTACAGCTCCTTGATCTTTGAAAATCCAGGCAGGTTTTTAAAACCTGGAATGGGTTTGATTCTCAGAAATCCATTTGAAAAGGAGAAACAAAGTATGTCATGCAATTTACATCAGATTACAAAGCAGAGAGGACTCTGGCAACTCTTTTCCCTCAGTTCTCAATTTGCAGGCAACAACACCCCTAACGATAAATTCAACACCATGTTTGGGGGTTGGTGGCTTATAAATTCTCTCAAAATAGACTGATGGCCCAATGGCAAAGCCCAGCAGAAGAAAGGGGGTGTGTTAGGGATAAAAGCAATGCAGAGGTTAGACAACACTGTGCCTGCAGACAGGGTGCAGACAGAGGAATAGGAGAGAAGAAAAGGAGTGTAGTAGGATGTACAGGGCAGAATCACATCTTCCAGATGCTCAAGGAGGAAGAAGGAAGCCAAGAGGGGCATATGGCCTTGGTAGCTGTCATCTTCCTCAGCCCTGTCCTAACACTCCTGTGGCCTGGCCTTGTTACAGGCTCAAAAATGGCATAGTACGATAAAAAGAGAAAAGATACCTGTGAATTACGTGAAAACGCAGGAGAAAGGGTGTGAGCATCCAGTGACTAAGCAACCTTGGTGCCAGAGAAGAACCGTGCTGGAATACAGGGCTTCCCTGCGTCCCATGGTAGCATCCATAGAAAACACAATGTTCACAGCCAGAGGGACAACCAGGGGGCTTCAGTTGTCATGGGCCCCACCTGGCTGTCCCCTGGGGACCAGTTTCTCCTCATTCCTGTGGCTCCATCACGGTGTGGTGCTATGGGAAGTCTTGCTAATGGAAAGACCACCCCAACCCCAGACAAGAAGACTTAGGCTCAAGCCCACATTTGGTTAGCTATTTTCCCTCATAGAGCTTCACAGGTTGAAACCTCAATTGCCGTCAAAGATTCTCCTTCCCCCCACTCCCCATAACCTTTCCCATGTGTCTTGAATCTCACCCCCATGCATCACCTCCACCACCACCTTCTGAGTCCAAGCAATTGTCATCTCTTGAGGAACTCAGCAAAAGCCTTCTCAATTCCATCTCATGGCTGTCCATCCTCCATACAGAAGCCACGTGATCTGGGAAGATAGGAATTGGATCACATCATTATCCTATTCTAAATTCCCCAGTGGCTTCCATCACACTCAGAATAAAACCCACACTCGTTTCCATGGCCGGCAAATTATTTATGACCTGCAACAGCCTTTCTTTGCTTAGCTCCTTCCCACTCTGTATAACACTCACTCTACTAACACTAGCCTCATTGCTGTTTCTGCCTCAGGACACTGGCACTTGCTCTTCCTTCATCCTAAAGTAATTTTTCCTCTACCCCACCCATTACTTTTGAGCCACTGCTTTTTCTTTCTTCATAGTTTAATATTACATATATATTTTTATATGTTGAATATATTTACATATATTTATTTGTCTTAAGATCCATGGGGAAGGAGGACACTGTCTTTTTACTACTCTATCCCCAGCACATAGAACAGTAATTGTCACATAGTAAGCACTCAGTTACAAAGAAAACATGGAATCTATAAATGATTGAAACAAGATGAGAATGAAAACAATAGGATCATGATGAGGAATAGCAAAATTTTTGAGCAATATGAAAGGTAAATATTAATTATTAAAGCCAATAAAATGCTGAAAGGAAGCTGGTGGGATTTTAAAAGAATTTAAAAGTTAAAACAGTAGAGGAAGAAAATGCAAAGAAAAAAATAGTTCAGTTTAAAATGTAGTTATTTAAAAATTGAAAAGCTTTTAAGCTCAGAAGCGTGTGGTAAAATATTCCACATTTCAGGCCAATGTCTGGGAGCATTTTAAGTGTGCTTATAACTAGCTGTTCTTGTTGTTCTTTGAATAATACATTGCATTTATAGAACTTTACAGTTGAAAAATGCTCCCACAAGCATTATTTCATTTGACCCTTCAAATGACCTTATTGGGTTTATCAAACAAGTTTCCCATCCTTATTACATATTTATCCAAACAGAGGCTTCTGCAGGTTGAGAACTAGGCCAAGAGATCTGGCAGCAGTTGTTAAGAAGAAAAGAAGGGATTTGCCAACAAGTTTTTTTACTCCAAATATAGGGACGTACACTATGCTTTGTCATTTCAAACATTTATGAAATCTTTTTTAAAAGTAAAAAAATTTAAAGAAAAAAATTCTGACTCTACAAAAAATCTTTCTTATCTAGTACATTTTAAGATTATCGTTTCTGCCATTATCTACATTTGCCACAAGAGGGCAGCCTACGAGACTTTATGCCTAATTTTGCTCTTGTCAAAAACAAGCTGTTTTTACAGCTTAAACTTGAAAGTTCTTACTTTAGTTTGGAAATTTGCCAGTCTTGACATTCTATATCCTTGGCTGAGTCAGTTATTAATTTATACAAGTTTATTTTTCAGTCACTCCATTAAATTGCCTTGCCATGATTTGGTTCTTTTTCATATGAATATTTTTTTATCTTCTAGTTCCATATTTCAGTCTGAACAGCTACAAATATATGTGCATTATGTTTAAAAATACAATATTTTTACCTAATTAGATATAAATATATTAAACGAGGCATTTCTACCATTTAGCAATTTTTTATATAAAGAAGGAACGTCTTGGCTTTCTCAGGAAGAGACTGAGAAGCTGCACAGCAGATGAAAAGTTTTCTCAGCCATTTTGAGTATCAGCTACACTTTCACCTTTCTCTTTCACTTAAATTTATAATAAAAAGTAGTTCTGTTCACTTCAAGGAGAAGACTTAAAGAAAGCAATCTTGAAAATAGGAAATTGCTACACAGAGGAAGGTTTTGCATGTTTTTATTCAGATAGTAACTTTTTAAGTATAATATTGCCCAGGTTAGTTTGAAAGCGGGACAGCCAAACTGAGCAGAAAAATATCTGGCAAAGCTTCACCAGAGAGTCCTTTTCCACCGGGACAATATTCTTGCTCATTCCTCTCATCAAACAAGGGCAATTTTATGAGAGATTTGATAGGAAATTATTAGGTATTCACCTTCGAGTCCTGCTCTGGCTCTTTCTGACTTCTTTTTGTTTCCTAATCTTAAAACATCTGTAAAAGGCATCCATTTATCTTCAGTTAATAATGTAAGAAGACTGCATTGACAAGGTTAAATCCCCAAGACCCTCAGTTCTTTAGGGATGGACTAAATGGCTGGTATCATGGCTTACAAAATGTCTTGACCTTGTATGCTGAAGGCACCTGCATTTCTCATGTGAGGTGTGCAACATGGGCAAACTGGTTCAGGGAAATGGAGCTTATGTTGAGAAATAATTTTATTTTATTTTTTAATTTTTATCGTTCAGTTCCATTTTTCCACAAACTTTTTGACATCTCCTCACATAAGTGGTCAAAAGGAAATGTGAAAAACTAAAGTGGTTGATTTATTTGGCTGATGGAATTGAGAGTGTTTTCTATTATCATTATTATTTATGCCATAAGTAATTTCAATTTTCCTGATTTTGGTTGTCTGAAAATAACTAACAAAGACCACTATGAAGGGAGCAGAAGGGTTAAATACCACTGGATAATGTCTAGCATTTTCTAAGTGATTACTAAGTACCAGGTACAGGGCCATGTGTTTTAAATGTACTGATCCATTTAATATTTAACACATTCCTGAGAGGTAGAAAGCATTTCCGTGAAGAAAATTTAATTTGCTTAAGATGACACAATCTGTAAGTAGCAGAGCCCAGAATCAAGCTGTGGAACATCTGACTTCACACTAAATCACTCCTCAATAAATGTTAGTTGATATTCATAACTAATCAGTGGCTCCTTGTCCCATACTTCTACATGTATTTATTTTTTTCTCACTCAGTTCTAAAAAAAAAAAAGAACTATGAGAAATCACTATTTTATTCCCATTTTAGGAAGAAGAAAACGAGTTTAGAGAGATTAAGTAACAAGTAGAAGGCTGAAGCGGATTTCAACCCAGTGGCTAACTTCTCATTTTAACTGCCCTTCACCATAGAAAGTCAGCAAATATCTTTAAGACTAGTTTTTATAAGTCTATGTATTTATTTGTATTCAAGTTTTCAAAACAGATCTAATTTCTGTAACATTGAATTTTGCAATGTCATGATGATGATAGCATTTTACAAGTTCCCAGGCGGAGAAGATTGCCACAGAACAAATGTCAGATTATTTGTTTCTCTTGGTTGAAGGCTCCTCAAAGAAAATGCTCATCTTGCTGTTGCCTTAACAGGACTTGGAGCAGATCCTGGAGGCCTGCTGTAGTGTGGAATGAAGTTCATTTCCCTCAACCAGTTTGCCCATCCTGGCTGCACACCTGACATGAGAAATGCAGGTGCCTTCGTCAGGCAAGTATTGTTGGTGATTCCCAGTTGTCTGAGAGTTTCTGGCACACTCTCAGGTTGCTGACATCCAAACAATAAGTCATCTGGTTTTCAGTAATCACCGAGCAAACCTGCACGGTCTAGAGACCTAACCAATGTGCTACGCGACACATTGAACAAACGGCACACCTGAGTAAACGTATTGTCACGAAAGAACTATGACCTTTAATCACAAGAATATGCCAAAATTATTGTTTTATTTGTGTATAGGCTTAAACCACCCACTTGTTAAAACCACATTGTAAGTATTTTCTCACTCTTTCATTTTTAGGGCACTATGGACCTTGAAAGTGATTTTTGTTTAGTTGGTTGGGTTTTTTTTTTTTTTTATCTGTAAGTTTAGTTCAGGAACATTCCCACAAGAGTGCAGTCCAGGTTCACAATTTCCCATCCTGAGATCACCTTTGACCAAGGAGATCAAGGCTAGAACTCTTTTGCCTCATTACCAAGCACTCTGGAGGAATTGGGCTGAAATTTCATACTGATCTTTTCATCACAGAGCATATTTTCAGCTATTTTATATAGAAATAATACAGAAACACCAAAAACTATAGTTATTTCAGAGACTGATGGACAATGGTTGCTCTTCTTTCATCAACCCCTTGACACTGGAAAATTCATTGACTAGTCTGTGATCATGTTTGAGAAATTTTTGGAACACATTGCTGACGTCAATCAAATTAGAAATGGTAACTAATTTCTAGAACCATCTTGCCAATGTGGGGAGTTTATTGTACATATAAGTGAGTTTTTCAGAAATGAATTTTAATGTGATTTCATAGTTTAAGATCAGATCAAAATCCAGGGCACTTATTTTTCTTACAAGCAATTCTCTCTCTGCCTATCTCTCTCATATAGACAATGTTTTCCAATTCACTTAGTCTCCCCATGCCTCAGCTTCTTTCCATTCCTTGATTAACAATATAGTTGTTGACTCCTGCTATTTACCATACCCTGTAGTCTGGGCTCTTAGGATAGAACAGCAAAGAAATGGATGAACAAATCTTGCCTCAGAGAGCGTACATTCAAGCAGGAAAAAATGTTCAATGAACAAATGCATAAGTAAAATATATGGTATATTAGATAGTGATAAATTCTATGAAAAATGAAACAGAAAAGAAAATAGAGAATACCATCCTAGAAGGACATGGCAGGTGCTATGGTTTGGATATGGTTTGTTTGTCCCCATCAACACTCATGTTGAATTTGATCCCCAAATGTAGTGGTTTGGGGAGGTGGGATCTCTGACATCAGACATGGTTACTCTGAGGCCATGATAAAGTGAGACAAACAAGACCACTTCATAATTTTACCTAAGAACAGATGAAAATATGGTGGTTGTACAATCCACGGAGTAGCAAGCATCCTAGTCTCTCCTAGCTAATATGATTGACTGCCGCTTCTTTACTAATTACAATTTTATCCCCGATCTAGATTTTCCTCCCCATAGATAAGACTTATTAAGATACATAATCACAGAACTATCCCTGCTCTCTGACAGCAGCAACTCTAGGACACAGCTCTGCTCCCTTAGACTCTCCCCAAAATCACCCAACCAATGTCCAGACCCTATAATAAGTGGTTTCTAATGCTCTCTTACTGAGATGTCCCACAGATCCACATGGTATAGTTTCTTCCTCATCACAATGAGGAACCAACCCAACTTGTCTAACTACAGGTGTGTCCCTGGCGGTCTCTCACTGAAGGACATTGACAATACATTTGTGCCAGAATTATCAGTAAGAAAAAGGGAGGTAGGGCTTAAGATGCTACATCTCTCAGAAGCATTTACATTCTACAGAATTACTCTTGGAGCTTACAAAATCTTCATGAGTCAAGGAACTGGTTCCCAACTGGCATAATGCAAAGCCCTGTAAGGGGTGGGGTGGAGGTGGCAATATTGGAACTGAGGATACCAACAGAGCTCCTCCACTGATTCCTTCCTGCCAATTCCTGCCTTCCCAGTCCTGATCAATCACAGACACCATCCTGCCTGGGCTCTGAGTCAACCAGCCCTGACCAGGGCAGGGATTAACACCAGTGTGTGGAGTCTGGAATTCATCTTCCTACTGCTGGCCTGGTGTCTGATGAACCCTGAGCATCAGCCTGCAGCCCTGTTCTCTAACTAGACTTCAACCTCAATTTCCTACTTAGTATTCCAGCCTGCTGCTGGGTCTGGAGCTTTGCCTAGAACCGCCATAGCCTGTTCTGTTCGGCAGGCATCCAACACCTTGCTGTGTCCTTGCCCTCGTCCCTCCCCTGGAGGTTGTAGCTTGTTCCCTATATTCCCAACTGCTGGCAGGGTCACCAATCCAAATGTATCCTCTAGGGCCATGACTTACTGACTGTTCTGCACATTGGTTCTGGAATGGGCCCTTTGGCTGAAAAAGCTCTGTAGCCTATTCCCATCTGGTACTAGGCTTCCTGAACACTTCCTCTTGGCCAGTGCCAGCACCCCTGACAGATGAGCCCACCCAAGCAATAGCCACCCCAGCTCACTAGACACATTTTATTTATGTGCAACTGGACACCTTCCCTGGCCATCACCCAGCAAAGAAAGTTGCTATAAGAACCAGCCTGCTGAGTCTTCAGGGCTTCCAGACATAATCTCAGATTTAGGAAAGCATCAGGAAACAGGAGGGCGTTGCCTCCTACCGTACCAAGGATCACATAGCAAGGACTAGAGCCATTATTCCATGTGTCTAAATAGCTTTCTGGGAGCAAACAAATGCAATGTCAAAACACCCTATGAGTTAAAGAATTCGATCAATACTTAAGCATCTAATACTTACTAGATGTCTGACAACCTCATAATAAGTACTCAAAAAAACATTTGCTCCATTAATAAATAGGTTTGACAAAGAGGAAAATTGAGGTGCAGTTTCTGTTGTTATCGATCAGGATCATGCTGCTAGATACCTTAGAGTTGAAACTAGAGCTAAACTTTCTTAGCTCCAGTCCAGTATTCTTCATACTAGAGCAAAGTCTTTATTAAGTAAACACTTGTTAATTCATAATAGCACAAACTTTTCAACCAATTGTTTACTGGACTTTTATCTCTAAAATTATCGAAGTTTTACTAGTTTCTGGAAACTAACACTGGCTACTCTCAAGCACTCGGTCAAGAAATACGTCCTAAGTGTACCTGAATTCTGTGGCAAAATTGAGATAGAAACCATCCATTACCAAGAGTCTATAAACATTTTTATCACATACAACAATATTTACATATTAAATAATAGCATAAAACGTGGCTTTTGCATGTCCTCAAACCACAAAGTAGAAAAAGGGGTAGGGGGAAAATGAGCCATGAATGGGAAGAGAGAGATAAGGGCACAGAAAGGAGATTGGAAGCCAAAGAAACACCTCTCTGCAATTGTCCTGGGATTAACCCTGTCCCTCCCAAGCCCCTCCCATCACTTCAGAAAAGGAGGCTTTAAAGGAAGAATATGGGTTACTCCACTGTTCTTCCTGAAATCTCCAAGGGATGCTGGAAAGAACACAACTCCTATTAACATCCAGACAACCAGCTGTGTTGGGCCTAACGCTCATTTACACTTTGATTAAAAAGAATCCTTTTAATCAGATGATTTGATTGCCTTGCTACTCAAAGTGTGTTCCACAGAGGACCAGTAGCATCAGCATCACCTGGAAATTTATGAGAAATGCAGACTGTCAGGCACATCCCAGACCTGCTAAAGCGGAATTTGCCGTTTACCGAGACCCCCCGGTGATTCACATGCACAGTGATGGTGCAGAGACCCTGCTCTCAGCTGTTGTAAAGACGCAGACTTGTCTGGTACAGGCAAGAGATCATTTTGGTTCCTGGAGGCCTTCAAAGAAGGAGGGTGAGAATGCAGAGGATGAGAGAAGGTGCCTAAGGCAAACTTGCCTTCTTAGCATGTTTTCTGAGACCCCAGGTTCCTGCAAACTCCTGCCTCCACTGCAATCACCTGAGTATGCAATGGGTCGTTAAGGCTTACAAGGTTCACCTGACTGTGTTGAAATGTAGACCATGTACTCAATATGTGTACAAGAATTAATGTAACTCAAACCCTTATGGTTGGCTGCTCAACTGTAGTATTGGGCAAGAGAGATTACACAACTCTCCAAGGCACCCAAGTCCAGGCGAGAGCGCCCAGGCATAGGGAGAACCTGGTTCTTATGTTCCTGTGAGTTTATGTCAGAAGCTCTGATTAGTGAGCTGAGACCCTTCACACCATGTAAAATGCAGAAATGTGCAATTAACTAGAGAATGAGGATCAAAAGATGCTACTACTCTGAATAATTGAGTAAACGACTTGATTTTGCCTAATCCACGCAAACCAAATTACCTAAGCAGTATCTTTTTCAACATAATTACGTTTGAGATTCAAATAAAAACACGCATTCCATCTGTACAATATGCCTCTTCTTTTTTTTTCACCCTACCTGCATGTAAGCCTGGCTGTCATAAACCCCTGAAAGCTTTAATTATGTGTTTTCCCTGGGACGGGGTCCAAACCTCAAGGGCTGACTACAGCAAGGTCTTTGGCCACCGGGGGGCAGTAAGGGGCAGCCGGACGGGAGTGGCTGGCCGGCAACCGTCCTCCCGCTGGGCAGATTGAACCAGGGTCGCAATTAGAGACCAGGATATCAGGTGTCAGATCTGGGAGGGAGGTAGGAGTGCTCTAATTAAGCAGGGAGCGGCTCACAAGGAGCAGAAATAGCCAATGATCCCAGAAGATGGAAATTCCGGGAAGCAGTTAGAAAAGAGGGTAAGGGGGAGGGACAGGAGCTCTGATTGCAGCCTGGAGTGAGAAGTTCTTATAAAAATCCCCATCCCAGCCTCCGGGCTTTGCCTCAGGCAGCTTCCCAAAACAGAGCTAGAATTCACTCATTTAAAAGAATAGCTCAGCATGAACTCCCTCATCGCTCTTGCAGAGGAAGCCTCTAATTTCTCCCGGAGGAATGCAATGAAGCTTGAGCTCCTAACCTGCCAATTACCCCACAATAAGAAGAGCTGACTGCATTCTGACTGGGGTACCTTTGTGCATGTGTGTGTGTGTGTGTGTGTGTATGCACGAGTGTGTTTGTGTTTAGGGAGAAGAAAATCACCCCTCATTCAAAAAGAAAGCTTGAACGCGTGATGTCCCTAATTTGTTCATTATCACCATCCCCTCCTTTGTAGGACAACGTGCTTTAAATTTGGGAGTAAATCTGCATCCAGCCCTACGGCCAGGTATTTAAAATTGAATTCTGGTTTCCCAAGTAATGTTTAAACATAAACTCTTTCCATTTCACTCCCTTCCACAATATTCTGTCTGTGTCTACAGTGACAAACTTTCTTTCTCAGTTCTACATATTCAGTCCTGCTAGATTTACATTTATCAGACAATCATAAAGTCAGTGGAAAAATCTGGTCCCCATAAACATGCTCTCTCTTCTAGAGATCTCCAACACCTCAGGAGTTACAGTATATACATGATTTCTTGTTTATATATGAAGCCAGAAAAAAACCGAAATGTGAAGATGCTTTTGGAGGGGCACTTACTAAGATCTTAGGAACTTCTAATTAACAAAGGAAAAACGACCCATACTTGGTTGTTATTCCCAGATGCTCCTTTAACATTTCTGGCTTTTCTAAAGGTTTTTCTCTTTTTTCTCAGGATTTTTGATGAAAATATTCCAGTCTTTGTAATAAAAACATCAACAGTACCTCAATCCAAATGTATAACACATTTTATAAATAGTCTGTTGGACATGTGCTTTATTAGACTCACAAATGTAATAATCACAATCACTGCAATTTCATAATTGCTTGTTCTATGCCAGAAACTGCTAGGTATTTTATATGGTCTATTGCTAATCCCTAAGCACTACCCTGTTTGGTAGATGCTATCATCCCCACGTTAGAGACTAAGGTAAAACTGAACAAGTAGAGCTATTTCTCTCAGGGGAAAGGGAGGCATTAACTACACCTCCTTGATTAATTCCATAAGTAAATAACCGTAGATTCTCAGTGCCATAATCACTGCAAATTTATGACATGCCTACCATGGATGAACCTCTTCTCTAGATGTTCATAAACATTAGCTTATTTAATCTTCACAAAAGCCTTGTGAGATGCCTCTAATTTTCACCATGGTGTGGTGAGAAAACTGAACATTCAGCCACACTGCTCATAAGTGGCAAAGTTAAGAATCTAATGCAGATCTTCTGATACCAATTTCAATGCATTTTCAGTAAAATCCAGTTGCATCCCAAACAAACAACAACAACAACAACAAAGAAAAACAGAAGTTCATATTCACTTCTGTAATATGGCAGAAGTCTGTTCACCGTTGTGTCTTCAGTCTGAGAAGTTTACCTAGATTTTTCCCAGAAAGCTGCTGAGAGTGTGGTGGAATTATCACAGGCATATTCCCTGCAAGAACTCTGTCCCAGTCCTCTGCTGCTACACAAGAGCTGTATGAACTTAAGGGAGTTACTTATTTATCCCTCGACTCTCATTTCTCCCCCAGCCAAATGGACAGACTTACCTGCGTCCTCATCATCACCCTTGGAAATTAAACCCCATGAGGGCAAGGACTCTATCTTGTTCACTTCTCTTACCTCAAGTGTTTAAAACATAGTATGCACTTAAAATACATTTGTGGGAAAAAAACCATGATTTACAAGTTTGTTGTAAAGATCAGTTGGGTTCATATCTGTAAAAGCTCTCAGTTTATTCTTTCTTCCTACCACTCTGGAGTGCAATGATCCCTCAGATTAGGTTAGTTTATAAACTAGTTCTATCTACACATCTAGATATGGATATTTTTCCCACTTTAAAAAAATCTTATCTTTTAAATACACTTTGAGAACTCCTAAAGCCTTTGGATTTTGAAGATTAGGTGAGTGAAAAACAATTACCAAAATATTTTAATTTGTATTCTAGCTACTTTATCTATATGACTTTGAATTGGACACTTAACTATCTAAGGTTCTGAAAATGGGGATACTGTAACACTCTTAAGAGTTATTATAAATATTAGCTTAAAAAGTATATCAAATATATTTTTCCTAAATAAAAAATACTTGCCAAGGCATGCTTGTCAATCAAAACTGATGGTAGTTTAGATTATAAGTGCAGATCATTTATCTGAGTGATTTGGCCAGAAGTTTTTAAATTTAATAACCACATTGTGCAATAATGGCAAAGCTAATACTCACTGAGAACTTCTAAGGGCTGGGTACTCCTTTCAGCACTTTCCATGTGTCAACTCATTTAAATCTCACACCTCTCTCTGTGAGGTGGGTGTCACACATGGGTAAACTGAGGCACGGGGAGCCTAGCTAGAAAGTAAGATTTGAATCCAAGCAACTGGATCCAGAGACTGTACTCTTGGCTGCTAAATTATGTGTTTCAACTTCATGATTTAACTATCCCTTCAAATCAGGGTTTTTTTTTACCTTTTTGCACCAAGGACCTCCTTGGCGGTTGAATGAAGCCTGTGGACCTCTTCTCAGAGGAATGTTTATAAATAATTTAAGTAAAATACATAGAATTACAAATAGAATAAATTATAGGGAAATTATTTAAATATTTTTAAAACTAAATTTATAACACAGTAATATGTTTACTTCTTTATTATCTGTTAAGTAACAAGAATTGGTGTCAAGGTCTAACAACTACTATCATTTAGTAGTAACGAAGAACATGTATAATAATGTAAAAATCTCTGATTTCTTTTGGTGTTAAAGTCTCAGGTAATGCTAACACTACTGTGGTTTGTAGCCTACATTCTTGGTTGAAGGAAATGTTAAATTTCAGATTTAGGGTAGTGAAAATAAAGATGTAGATTTTTCTCTTCCAAGTTCATGGACCACAAAATTCTATCCTGTTTTAAACAGACCCTTAGGCCAGTAGTCTAACTTTAGAATGTATTTATTGTTTACAGATAACATAAAAATCTCAGTGATGTGATATTTTGAAATATATGCAGCTTTCTCTCCTTACATATCACTTGGTAGTTTTAACTCAGACTTTGTTGAAACATAGCAAAGTTCATATTTTAAAAATATCAAAGAGGGTTTATTTTCTATATGTGACTTTTAGGGGCTCCACTCTCTTCTGTTTAGGATTCATTATCAAAACTATTTTAAAATTCTGCCTTATCACTTGAGGTTCATGGCTTAGTGAATGAATGGAGATAGAAATTCAAGCCAGCCTTCTCTAGGTACTAGAGTTTGGCCTGCTTGTACATTTCTCAGTACTATAATGGTAAAAGCCGGTTCTCTCATTTGCTGAAAGTCTGTGTTTATACTACACAACCACTAGATGGCACTAATTGTTTGCTATTTCTCCATCTGTCCAACATTCTACCACCACCACCCCCTTTCCACCCCGAAATTGAGAAAGATTATCTGGCAACTTTATCCACAAATACTAAGAGTTGACATCAACATCTCTTTCTGAAATGAATTAAAGCTTTTTCATTCTGTTTTTATTTTATCTTTTGAAGACCATTACATCATTTTGTTCTTCCTTTGATTCTCCAGGGGCTTTTTCAAGTCCATTAGAACTTCAGCAATTCAAGATGTTTCACACCAATTAGGACTACCTTCTCGAAAACATTCTGTGCTTTTCCAGCAAAAGCATGATCCATGGGAAGCCCTGCTTCCTATCTGGGATGCTGGCAACAGAAGCATTTTTAGAGTAGCGAAACGATTGTGTTAAATGCCTTCCTGTCATAGGAGCTAGATACTTGTCCTCCACTGCTTCAGAGAAATCGCATTTACAGGCTGATGCATCAGTCGTGGGTCATAAACAGGACAAGGCTGCACTCAATAAAAGATTGGATGAACCCACTCTTTGGTGACATGGGATTTGTGAGAAGTGTTTTTAAAGGAGTAATAAAATGTAACTGTGTTTTAAAACTGTCTCTTGAAATAAGCACGTGCATTATACCAGCAACTGAAGTAATGTACTAGCAAGAAGCACAAAAAAGACATATTCTCAGTAGTACTAAAGTCCTATTGTGATATTTCCTGGTGTAAAACATACCATTGCTGTCAATTTTCATAAATTTGCATATTGCCTGTACTATTACATAAAATGAATCAATGAGTGCAAGCTACTAGATTTATCATTCAGATCAAGAGGAGGGAATCTGATTGAGTGGTTATAGTTGAGGAGATAGCGTCCCGTCCTCTCTGCCTCTGATGGAAATCACCATTGGAGCTATGATTGACAACCCTACATCTGAGCCTGTGAAATCTGATTGTTTATTGCAAATATTCACACCTCCATTTACCATCCACGGTCATACTTGTGTTTCATGTCCCCCAGTCTAAAATTTTATCCCAGGATAGATCAACCTTCAAAATGGTTATTACATCTAAAGTTCAGATTGTCAAGAATACAAGATTCTTAATGACATGAATTTTTTTTCCAACAAGAAAAAACAAAAAAGGAAACAAACTCTCAAAGCTCAGAAGGCTATTCTTAATGTTTGTGACCACTCTACTGATCAGGGCAGAGATGTAAGGGTCCATGCAGGGAAGGGTAGCAGGAAGAAAAGAGTGGGCTGGCATTAGCCAAAAATCAAAAAAGCTTAAATGAATGAAATGAGGCTAAGTCACGAAAGAAGTTTGTCTCATCCCCTGATTTTCTTGTGGTTGTGTTTATCTGCTTCCTGTGAGAGGACTGTATATTTCCACATGGCATTCGAAAAGCATCGTCTGCCATGTCTGATGTCCCCAGCCAGTGTGCCCGGTTCCAGAGCACCACAGTTCACGCAGTTCACCATCAGTTGCAGGTGGTGGCCCCAGGATGCTCCAGCATCACTCCATGGGCTGAGAGGGACGCCGCGTTTTCTCCTGGGCAGGGTGGGAATGAGAGGACCAATCCCCAGAATTTACGCTGCACTTTAGTCACAGTGGTTCTTTGAAACATTTCAAGAGCATTTTCCCATAGAGTGAGAAGAAAGTAAGAAGCCAGTTCAGTTCCTGGAAATGGAGTGTCAAGGGGAAAAATAATGACTTCCAGTTCTAATACATTTGTCTCCCTAAACACTTCTTGTTTGTACTTTTTTTTTTCAAAATTATTACTTTTAGATCTGGATATGGGAGAAGCACTTTCAAAGTTTCCTTTGGTTAAGTGCTTTTTAAGCATTTGTTTTGAATTAAGTCTGCCACACGCTTTTTCTCAGATTGCTCTACAAATTAGCACAAAATTATTGGCTTTTGCCCAAAGAAAAAGAGGTGGGAACTAGTAATAATGGTAATAAAAAATATGGACCAACCAGAATTCTGAATATTGAAGTTTACTTATTTTCCAAAAGAAGGGTAGGGTATAGGCAATAGATATTTCCTCTGTTTGTGTGTGTGTGTGTGTGTGTGTGTGTGGGTGGGTGTGTGTGTGTGTGTGTGTGTGTGTGTGTGTTTTACACGTGCCATGTAAGATTTATTTTATATTTCAAAAATTTTGTTTCTTTGGAAAATTGACTTTATTGGAGGTGGACTCACTGTTTTCAGCTACTTTTGAACATGCTCACTAGCTTTTTCTTTCTCTGGCCTGGTTGTATAACCAGACTACAAATCAATCTGTATAACTCTTGATTTTCTGCAATCTTTAGCTTAATGCTCCATGGTGATATAATGATCTCATCACATTCTGCTTAAGCCAGACAATTGGATCTGCCATTTACTTTCGAGTGTGCCAGGAGGCGAGCATGTACTACATTTCAGGAAAAACAGACTGATTTGTTCAGGTGTGAGCAGTGGTTTCTTAACTGCCAGAGCATTCCAGTTCAACAAGATGTTCCAGGAAAATATAATTTTGGAACCAGTCGGTTCAGCTCTAGGTAGGAGAGGCTGCTTAATTACTCTCAGGTAGTCAACAGCAAGAACAGTGTTTTAGCTTCACAGCAATCACAGCCTGCCTGGAGCAGGTAGGCAGGCCCAGCACCATAAGCCCTGGTAAGGTAAAGGTATGGAAAGCGAGGGAAGGAACTGGACCAGGTCTATTTCACAAGAGAAGTTACTGGAAAGTGCCAGAACTAAGTCCTGGGCAGAGAAGGAAGGAGGCATGAGTGGCGGGCACGGCAAACCTGAATCCGATTTGTCTCAGATTCCCCAAGATCTTATCGGAGTCACTCTGTGCTGTTGTACTGTCTGCATTCCTACCTCTCTCCTGCCACTTCCCATTACTTTATCTCCCACTTGAAAAGGCTTCATTGTTTCATACTCTGCAGCGTTTCTACTGGTGAATCCAGTCCAATTTTTCAGCTGCGAGTCAAATATGTCCCGAAACTGCTTTCTCCTCCGCTCTGTGCTTCACATCAACGTGAACAGAGCTGTGGGAAACAACGCAGCAAATTTGCTTTGTTTAGATAGTTATTTTCCAAAAACTCAATTAAATTCCAAAAATTTCACTGAGCTACATTCTATTAAAAATCAATTCCCTCCCAGCTGTGTAACTGAAATGCATCTCCCTCTGAAAAAGAAGCAAGGACTATTAATGGCTGGAGAGGAAGATAATTTCATGGCTTTGACTTAACAGACAAGAGAGACCATATCCCATAAGGCGCAGGAGGAAAACTAGTTCATGTAGGTGCCGATTTTTAAGATTACGTGTTCATACACTGGCAAAAGGGAGGAACCATTTGAATTTATAAGCTAAGACAACTTAACATGGAGATCATGGAAAAACACTGTTTTGGAAAGGGTGAAAGAGAAGTTTAAAATCTATAAGGAGAAAAACAAAAAAGAGTTACGGTTCATGTCCAGGGTTTCTCATAGAGTTAAATCATAAATTGGATTTCTTAGGGATCAGAGCTAGATCCAACAACTAAATATATCACTAATGACAAGCAGTCTGTCAGAGGTAATGTCTACATGCACAAACTAGTTCAGCTCTGACATGTATGAAAATCATTTTAGCCCTGAGAACAGATTAAATTCACAAGTGCTTTTTCTTCCCCTACGTATTGCCAAACAACTAGCTTGACTGTTTTTTTTCTCTTTTACTACTACACAGGCATAGGATAAATGATCATATGTATATTCAAAACACAAAAGGAAAAGCAATAGTGCCTGAAGAATTTGAATAAGGCTAAGCTGAAGCCTGAGGCACTTTTGCTCTGAGAATATAGTGAGAGCCAGTGAGAAAATATAGTTAATGTCATTCTCTGTAACATAGCAGTTGGTCTAAACCAAGGTACCAAGTGCTAGACTCATTATTTTCTTCATCCTTAAAACTGATGAATAGTATTTCTCATTTACTTCACAAAAGTATTTTAAAGAATAAAGCAACACACTGAAACCCAGAGAGAAAGGAGCTTTATAAGTACAAGATTTTATTATTACTACTATTTTCGTATCAAAATTGTTTTTTACTTAGTTTAGGTTTATATACCATTCTTCATCCAATGTATACTTCCCCAAAAAAGAAGGGGAGTACAGTCTGGTTAAAAAAAAAAATAGGTAAAATAGCCAACATGAATAGAAAGGAAATTCAAATTAAATTTTAAAGCAAGGTAAATATTTCACCAATTCAGAAAATAATAAAATTCAGTTCTAACAAGAGTTCAGTGAAACTAATGTGGTCCAACATTATTGCCTGGGGTCATTGTAATTAGCTTAGCCATTTGAGAAAGCTATTTGGAAATATATATCCAACCATTTTTAAAGTTTCTAACAAAATAACCTAAAATATAAAAGTTTTAAATGCAAAGATGCTCAACAAGGAACATTTTACAGAAATAGAAAGATTGCAGGCAATTCTAATATTTTCTGATAGCTGAGTAAATTATAATACAAATTTAGAATTCTGTCTATAGAGTAAAAATTATGCTTATTTTCCAAGAAGCAATGGAGAAAAATGCTTATAATATAATGTGATCTTAGCAGCAGAATACAACTTAAAAAATACAAAATGGCATATAAAGTATTACTTAAATACTAAAAGATTAATATGAATAAAGACAAAAATAGAATATGCAAAAATAATAATAGTTGCTATGTTAGGATAATGGGATTAAAGATTTTTTCCTTCTTTCCAAGATTGTCAAGTTATTTTGTATTTTTAAAAGAGGTTTAACTTCCAAATCAAAGAAAAAAAGCATAGAGAAGACTGTGAAAAATCAGAAATAGAAGTCACTGCCTTATCAGAAAAATGTCAGAACCAAAACAATGTATCTTCATGGAAGGCCCAGCTGCAAAAACACAAATCTAACCTCCAGACTATCAGTTCATTCAGGTAAAGTCGCTGATCGATCTGGGCTTAAGCATCAGGCACTGGTTTTAGTTACTCGACTTGAAAACCATCCCCAGGTTGTAGGGAAATGAGAAAAGGGAAGCGTGGTCTTCTGAAGAAAGACTTGAAAAGTTAAATATGTTTCGTCTGGGAAAAAAGATTGAGAGGTGATCTCATTTCAGTGTTTGGATACCTGCAGCAGATATTCCGGGCCCAAGGATGTGACCTGTCCCACTCACTCAGAAGCAATAGGAAACTGCAGAAGGAAAGGGTTACATTAGAAAGATTTCCTCTCAAAGATAATTACATGTTTATTCCAGTTTTAGCCTGAGTGACAGGATTACTGTTCCCTCCTCATCTGTAATCCAGGGAGAATAATGCTTGCCACATAAGTTTTAATGGCTATAACATCTGTAAAATACTTTGAGTTCTTCAGATGAAAGATGCCATGTGAATCCAAAGAATTATTGTTATTATTTTTGTCTCCTGCCTTCCCTATTGGTATGAGTTTCTTTGTGACATTTATGGGACCCCTCCAGCCAGCCAGCTGCTTTGTGACATGTCATCCCAGTGATATTTTAAGTCCTTCACGTGGTTCTGATCGTGCCCAGAACAAGGGCGGCTTAAATGTTAATTATTTGCCTTGAAGGATGTAGAAGTAGTCCCAGCACCCGTTCAGGGTTAGGGGTCAAGGTTTTTCCTAACATATACTTCAAGTCTGATGTCCTGGCCCCATAGTGGTGGCACGGTTGATAGGCCTTGTCTTTCTATTTTCTTTGAATAACATCATCTGATGGCAGAGCCTTGGACATATATCCTCCTTCCATGATTTCTTTTTTTTAAGAGTTTGCATTCAGATTGAACTAACATCAATGAAGTGCCTATTCAGTGTGTGCCTGGCTCTGTTTGTGGATTTTTGACATATATTATCTTATAGAGTTTTTTTTAGATAAGTTTTTTTCTATTAAGTAGCAGCACATGCTTATTATTTTTAAAATTTGGAACATGCAGGAAAGCTTAAAGAAGTAAAAAAAAAAAATAAGAACCTATAATCCCAATAATCAGAAACAATCACTGCTGACATTTTGGTGCACTTCTTTCTAGTTGTTTTTCTCTCCGTGTGTGCAGGCCTGTGCATGTGTCCTTTTACACACTTGCTGCTATTTCATAAACCTTTTCCCATATTCTTACATTTTCTTCACAAACACGATTGGTCAGGGTGGCATTGTATTTCATCCTATGGAGGGGCCACAAGATTTTAAGCTTTACCTTACCTAATTTTCGTAGTATCTACGATTCAAATAAATAAAATAATCAATGGATCATGTGTACATGGCATTTATTTTGGCTCTTTCACTATATGTTTCTTCCTCAAAATAACCCTGTGAGATAGAAAGAGCAGATAGTCTTATCATTTTACAGACAAAGAGGTAAACCCAGAAAGGTGAGGTCTGTGGTACGGGTTCACTCACCCAGGAAATTGAAGAACACAGTCTAGGCCTGATGACCAGCTCCTCATTCCTGGTCTTCTGTGTCACACAGCTTAGCCTCAGCAAACAAAGCCAGACGTTGAATTCTTGGATTATTCTATTCGTTTCCACATAGGTTATCCCTTTCAAATTATGCTAATAGAGTGGAAGTCAAAAAATGGCCCTTAAATAAGAGACGGTGGATAATTTGTAGCGTGTTCGAAAAAAATGTCATCATTGTAATTTCCTAAACACCTACATTCACATTTACCAAGCGCTCTCATATGCTCCTCATTCCTCATCTGATTCTCACATTTACTTTATGAGTCAGGAAGGAAATATTGTCCCTGCTTTAATTGATGATAAAACTGGGGCCCAGAGAGAGCCAGTGACTTGCTGAGGCCACCTGAGTGATCCTGGACCCACATCTATTGCACCTAGTCTGTTGCTCTTCCCACGATATCACACGGCTCACAACTTACATTTATTTCTCACTCTCTGGCACTTTGATGACTGTCAATTTTAATAATCCTTTCTTTTTCCCAACAATAATTTTCTGACTCTTGTATCTAGAAATATCTTCATCTTGTTTCCTCCTCCAAATTCTTCAGGATTTCCTAGTTATAATGCTGAACAGAAAAATAGTTTTCCTTACTGAAAATTCTGCAAATCCCTGTGAAAACAGACATCAAAGCAACTAGTAACATTGAATCCCTTCTACGTGCCAGGCACTGTGGCAAGGCTTCATACATATTATCTCATTTAATTCTCATGACAGCTCTGAGAGGTAGATTCTCTTATTTTACATTTCATTTTACAACTAATGGAGCTTAAAAGGACAATTAACTTGCTCAAGGAAGCAGGAAGTTGGGATTCAAACCGAGGCTATCTGACCCTTGGCTATCAACTATCATGCTCTACTCCCCCATAGGACTTTTACTTCTAAAGTATGTGTTGCTAAATGTAGCTTACATAGAAGATTTCCCCCCGTTTTCAAATGAAACCCAAGCAGGCCTGAGTTTATAACAAAGAGTCTTTACTAATTGCTGTGGATCAAATGTGCCTCCCCAAAGTTCATGTGTTGAAACCTAATCCCCAATGTGATGGTGTTAGGTGGTGGAGCCTTTAGAAGGTGTAGTTCATGAGGGTGAAGCCCTCATGAATTGCATTAGCGCTCTTAAGAAGGGCTAAAGGGATCAGAGTTCATCCCTTCAGCCATGTGAAGATATAGCAAAAAGGTGCCATCTGTGAACCAGGAAGTGGTTCCTCACCAAACAGTAAATCTACAGCATCTTGATCCTGAACTTCCCAGTCTGCAGATCTATGAGAAATAAATTTCTGTTGTTTATAAATCACTCAGTTTACAGAACTTATTTTAGCAGCCCAAGTGGACTAAGACACTAATAGAACCATGTGTCTTTATTACAAGAACACACATTTAATGATTGATTTACTTTTTTTTGCAAACCAAAGGCCTAGCTATAGAAGTGGCTTGGACATGTCTTAACATGGTTATCTGAGGAATACGATAATATAAGTTGTATTCTGCAATCAAAAATATTCTTAATAACTTGCTTACTTCACAAATAAAAGTTCTTTAGTTTCCACTTCTGATGTAACAACTGGTGTGAAACTTTAGCTGGACTTCCTGTTTTAGTTAAATAGAATCATATAAACAACTGAAAGAATCAGAAGAATAATTGAAAAAAAACTAATAAGGAAATAAGGTAATCATAACCTAATTTGAATTCCATCTTTGCAAGGAGAAATAACCCTCATACCTTCTTTCTTTTTCCTTCCCAGTGCTCGCCCAAGTTGATTTAACTTCTTAACCCCTGTGCCTGGGTGATCTGAAACTGCCTTGCACGTATTTCTCTGATCCAGACCTCACTCTGTTCCAATTAGCCGTGAACATCACCATCTTTTCAATCATTCCAAAGGCTGATCAAATCTTAGCTCATCTCCTAGCTCCTAAGCTCTTGCCTGCCAATCCATCCTTCTAGCTGCCTATAGAATTCTCTTCCCCAAGTGCAAATCTGATCCTGTCACTCTCCAGGCTTAAAGGGTCCAATGCTTTCCCATTTCATAAATCCTGGCAGCCAAGTGTCACTTCTATAGGACTCTAGTCTCTTTCTCTAGACTCTTCTCACAACCGCTTGCCTCTTGCATCTCCCCATCCACATCAGCTTTACTCTCCAGTCTACAAAACTTACAAGGAGAAAGAGAAGAGGGAAGGAAGAAACCCGATGTTTCCTGACCATCTCTCACATACTAGAGGCCCCACTGACCATTGAGTGTCTCATCCTGCACGATTGGCTCTGAAGCAGGATGGTTGAAACAGATGCACTATCTGGAGGGCTAAGGATGTGGAGCAGCTCAGTACTGTGACAGCCAGTGATAATGGGAAGGACCCACAGGGCAGGAGAGAGAAGCAGCAGTGTGACTTACAGGTAGCAACGTGAGAGCTCACGACAGGAACTGGTGGCCTGGGAGCAGCATGGACACATGTGCTGTTTCCTTCCTGGTGACCACACTCCATATCACAGCGAGGCCTCAGGAGCACTGTCCTCATTCTGCTTGCTCCCCTCTGCCACTTTTCAGCCATTACTTTCTACTCTTACACAAAAGCCTCACTTCATTGAGGTTTATCCCATTTTTCTATTCCATCCTCCACCTTTCTCCTGGAAGTCACAATGAATCTCCCTTTGAGAACTTCAGAATCTGAGTCTAGCTCTCAGGCTTCTTTGTGTTTCCATCCAACTGTCATCGTGGCTGACCTCAACATCCATGTTGATAATCCATCTGACACGCTCTGCTCAAAATCCCTTAATCTCCATAATTCCAACGATCTTTTAGCAATCATTAGCCACCCACTCCCCTGGCCACCCACAAGATGTTGTCATTGTCCAGAACTACTTCACCCTTGACATTTTTAACTCCAATATATCCATCCTTGACTTCTCCTGACCTCATAACTCTTATTGGGTACTCCAGTTTCTCAGTTCCTGCCTTTCATTTTATTCCTTCCATGTACTTTCCTATGCAGCCAGAGCCCATGGATTTTCATTTTAACTACTTTCTCTCCAGCCCACTCACTCCTCTCTTTCAGTAGGTGTTCACACCTCCAACTTCAGAGAGAAAAGATGATGAGGCTGTTGGACACATAACTCCTCAACTCCCAAACCTTACCTGAAAATGCATATCTACATAACACATCACTTTTTTTTTCCCATGCCAGGGGGAGAATTGTCCCTACTCTCAAACATTGCTAATCTCTCTACCCTAGTTCTTGATCTCACCCTTTATGTCTTTGCTCTATTAGTTATACTTTACTGCCCTTTTATTTTCAATCTTTCTCTTTCCTTTGATACCTTCCTTACCAGACTGTCAGTAGAATCAAATGCTTCACTTTTTAAAACGTGAAAATTCACTTCTGCATCACCCTATCTTCTAATTCTCTCTCCTTCTAGTCCCAGGTAGTTTCTTAGGAGGAATGGTCTAGACTCTAGCCCAGTGCTTCTCAAACTTTAATTTATACGTGAATCTGAGGATCTTGTGTAAATGAGATTATGATTCAGTATGTCTAGGGTGAGGCATGAGAGTCTGAATTTCCAACAAGCTCCCAATGCAAAGTGTCTCTAGATAATCCACTTCTTCAACTCACATTTGTTCTTCAATTCACTATAATCTGGCTTCTGCCCTATTCTTCCACACTCTGGCAAGTTCATCAGGGACTTCCTCATTGTCAAATCTAATAGATATATGTCAAACATGATGACATTTTGGGGGCATATCCAGTTTACTATTCTCTTTGGGAAACTTATACCTTGACTTCCATGACACTACTCTATCTTGGTACTTTTCTCCCTCTCTGATCATTCATTCTTAGGCTACACAGTTAGTTCCTCTTCTGTCTTAGTCTATCTGGAATATAAAATACCATAGACTGGACAGCTTAAACAACAGAAATTTATTTCTCACTGTTCTGGAAGCTTGAAGTCCCAGATTAAAGTCCAGCGAGGTTGGTTTCTGGTAAGGTCTCTATTCCTGGTTTGCAGGTGGATACCTCGTTGCTGTGTCCTCACATGGCTCTTTCTCAGTGTGTGCCTATGGAGAGAGGGAGAGCTCTCTCTCTCTCTCTCTCTTGCTCTTCTTATAAGGCCACCAAACCTATAAGATTAGGATTCCACCCCTATGACCTCATTTAAGCTTAATTCGCTCCTAGAATCCCTATCTGCAAATACAGTCACATTGGGAATTAATACTTCAGCATATGAATTTTGGTAGATAAGATTCAGTCCATAGCATCTCCCTTTGCACTATCTTCAAAAGTTCACGCCCTCCAGAGTTCTGTACTACTCTTTCTCTTCTCACTCCTTATGCCTTTTGTAGATACTCGTATTCACACTCCTGGCTTTATCTACTGTCTATATATCAGTAGGAGTTAAATCTTTATTGTAAGCTCAGTTGTGTGTATACAAACACCTACAAGATTTCTCTGCCTGAATGACCCTCAGGAATCTCAGTCTCAATAAAACCGGCCTCTCCTCTTGTTTCTTCATCTCCATAATCCATCAGTCACAACAGACAGAAGCTCGCATACCATCTCAGCAAGCCCACTGCTCCTGCACACTCCAGCTCCCTCTGCACTCAAGTCATTCAAGCTCCTTTTTACTACTCTGTTTTTAGACCTCAGGGCCTTCCAATCAGGAAATCAGAATGGTTAAGGACGTAGACTTTCTGGGTTTGAGTTCCAGTTCCATTCTACCACTTATAAATGGTGTGACTTAAGGTAACAAATTCATTGTGACTTAGCTTTCCCATCTGTAAGATGAGGGTTATAATTATACTACCTATATCATTGTGTCATTATGAGAAGTAAACTAAATACACATAAAGCTCTTAGCTGGTCACATAATAAACAGTCTATTAAAATTAACTAATATTATAGTTGTTTGCTCATCCTTCCCTCTCTTCCTGAAGTATCTCTCTCCTCCCTTTGCTCTCTAGCAAACCAACTCATCTTTCAAAATCCAGCCAAGGAGAATGTCCCTAAAATGATGTATGATGAGGGTTGCACAACTTCATAAATTTACTTTAAAAACTCTTTGAATTGTACATTTGAAATGGGTGAATTATATAATTATAAAATATGCCTCAAATAAGTAATATTTAGAAATTAGCTCAAGGGTCACCTCCAACATGAATTATTTTTATCTTTATCTAGCTTCCAGGGATTAATGACTACTTTTGCCTCCACTATACCCAGTGTCAGCTTCCATCACAGTTCCTATACTATTTGGGGGCATATATTCATTTACATGTCTGTCTTCTTTCTTTAAATGTTGACATTCTTGAGAGGTGGGACTGTGTATTATGTCTTTGTATCTTCAGCTCCCAGTCTAGTTAAATGAATAAGTGAATGAAGTAATGTCAATTTCCACAGGGAGAAAAGTTTATCGGCCATCCAGGAACTCTATTATCTGGTAACAAAGGACTTGGGAAGAGCTTATGATATTAGCTATTCTTCTATTGGAGATTCAAAGTCAATAATATTTTTGGACTGTCTATGAAGCATTCATTCATTCATGTAGTCAATCAAACCATATACCAGATCTTTAATTAGAAAATTAAATTCAACATGGTCCTTCTCTTCTGGTGCTTACAGTCTACCAGAAACATTTAAAAAATATCTTTAATATTTTTATCCCATTACATTACAAGTATATGTCCCCAATATACTGTGAAATCCTTAAGGAACAATATTGAGTTTTACTTATCCTTTTTATTCTTATTTCATCTATTCCAAACCCCAGCTTTTTGAGATGAAGGGCACAAGTTTTTTTTGAAAAAATTAATCTTTGACTTGTACCATTTAACTTTTAAATACTTCAGTATTATCTCCAATCGATAGAGGTGTTTTTGTTTTAATTTAAGCACAAAAGCATTAACATACTCCCAAAACAAACTATTAACACCATCTAATACCCAATTGGTTCACTTTTCTCCATTTTATAAAAAAAGGTTTCTTTATGTTTATTTGCTTGAATAATGTTCAAATAAGGTTCATGCATTTCATTTGATCGATATTAGTCTCTTAAGTCTCTTTAATATATAACACTTCCTCACTCTTTTTCTCCATGTTATTTATTTGTTGAAGAAACTAAATTATTTCTCTTGCAGAATTTCCCACATTCTGTGTTTGGCTGCTTATATCCTTGTAGTGTTGTTTAATCTGTTTCTTTTTCTTGTGTTTTCTATAAACTCATGGTTAAATCTAGATTACATCAAAAACTATGAAGGGTTTGAGATTTTGTCCTACTTGCAAGCTGAAAGTCAGTCTGCCTCAATTTCATGGATGCTGGCAGAAGACACAAGACTCCTGGGTCAGAAACAAAGGACAGTTACTACTCACAGCAATGCAATAGCAATAGCCAGATTATCAGCATTTGGGGCTGGTTCCTCAGCCCCAATTTCCAGAGTGACACAAAGTGGAAATTTTACAAGCTCCTAGGGTGATTCTAGCAGGCAGCCAGGTTTAAGAACCACTGATTTAGAGGCTTGATGGGAGCCAGTAAAATCTAGCTGCCCCACTATTTATTCTTATACCCTCAATATTGGATAGTCTTCCTGACACCAAGTAGGTTCTCAATAAATAATAATGGCTAACACTTATTGAGTATTTATTACATATTCTAGGCATCTTATAATCCTCCCAACAATCCTTTTGGTTAGGTACTGGCGCCATTGTACCCCTTTTATATTTAAGGAAATGAAGCACAGAAAGGTTGAGTAACTTGCCCAAAATCAAGCAAGTGGCAAAGCCAAAATTAAAGTTCAGCCTTCAGCGTGCACACTCTTATCTGCTGCACTAAGGACTGTTCAGGACTGTAAAATAAGTGAATGAATTTCCTTGAGCAATGCTTTGTTGTACAAAATAAGCTCACAAATAAGAAGAGGTTTGCCTGTTTCTCTTCCCTTGATTGTTAGACCTGGAAAGACCTTAGACTATTCCAACCTTTTTAAATTTTTTACAAGTAAGAAAGTTAACGTCAGAAGTGACATGAAACAAAGTGACATACCCAAGTTACACAGCTAATTAGCGGCAGAGGGGAAACTAGAACACAAGTAGCCAAGTGCTACACACAGATGAGAACTTGGTAAATACTTTGATGTTGATGATGAAGTGTTGGAAAACAAATATGGCTTTTCTGTTTCCTTTGGGGGAAAAAAAAGTATTCCAATTTAACCGAAAAACACATGCTGAAACTCAGAAGAGGAAGATGTTTTCAGTGTAAATGACCCAGGCCTCAATCTATTCTTCCCTCTGGTCCTCAGAGGTGGCCAGTATATGAAGGAAAGGCTACGGGCACCAGTCTGGGAGGTGACCATACCATAGGTTGCTGTCAGTCAATATCTTTAGTCTGAAAAGGGAGGAAGTAAGGAGAACTCCGGGAAGCAGCAGTTAGTCGCCAGCATCCACTCTATGAGTATTCACAGTGGAAAGCCAGATGTTTTCTTTTCCATGTATTCAAATATAAAACATGTGTACCTCATATTTACACAATGTTCAAGAGCATCACAGGGCATAGGCCATTTTTGGAGACAATATTTTAAAAATAAAAACCTACGTTGGCTTTGTATTTTGGCTGCTTGCCATATCCTTTTGCATTCGCCCCTCCTCCATTACTTAGAATTACCTGTTGCACACAAGGCAGATTGTAGTTCCTGAAGGAAGATGATTTAATAATTCACTCTGTATTTACACATTCAGGCACTGAACAAATCCTTTTTTGAGTACTTAACATGCCCAGCCCTGTGTCGGAGGAAGGCCATCCCAACAACAAACAATGATGCGGTACCTCTCTCCCCTCATGAGGTTATAGTTAGAGAAGATGTTAATCAAATGCACAAGTATATAATTGTAAATTGTTTTAAGTGCCGTGAAAGAAAAAAAGGGCAGGATAATATAGCTTAATAGAGGAAATCTAATGTACATGGCAGTGTAAGAAAAGGCCTCTCTGACACTTATCCTAACACCACCATTGGTGATCTTAGCCAGAACAGATTCTATAGATAAGGACAGAAATATGTGAGAGTGTTCTGTGTACAAAGCATTGAACTAGGTTGTCAATAAACAATAAGAAATTGCAAAAATGAAGAGATAATTGATAAATAAATAATAAAGTGAGGATGAGGTGAAAATGGAATATAAGATTCATTAATATGACATTGGATTATTCGGGGCGAAGCAGACATTGGGTTCGGTGTGATGCAATTATTCAACCTACACACATTGTGCCAATCCCCGTGCTGGGTGTTCAAGGGTTGACCTAAAGGGCAAGTGGCTCTGCACCTATCTGGGACTCATGAAGGCCTTTTCAGGTCAACAGCTACCCTAAGAAGACCATAGTATATGACAAGCCCAGACTAATCCTGGGGAGACTGGTAGAAACTAATATGGATGCCAATTCTGTGTAAAATCCAGTGGCACCGTGTAATTTCATCATATCATTCACCACAGTAAAATAATAACAAAACAGTTCCCTACAAAGTGCTGATTTGCAATACTAGGAAAGCATGTAACCTGAAATATTAAATTGCAATTATTAAATAACTAAGTTCATTCAGCCACAGACATTAATTGATGTCACTACTCCAAAGCATACAACATGATTAAATTGGCCATGGCTAGCTAACGTTGTGTTTTCAAATGTATTCACATGGGATTTTGTAAAGGCAGACCAGGCAGTTATTGTCATGGACATTTAACTATAAGTCTATCTAGGACCCCTCTTCTTTTTTGCAAATAGCACTTACCTTCTTTTGGGAAATATCTCTTACTACTCCCTTATTCCTCAGTTCTAATAATTAAACTCAAAGGGTTGCTGTGATCTTTTCCCATGAATCCCCTCCCTGTCCACAGCAACTGTCCCTAAGATGAGCCTATGACCAGGTGGGGACAAGTCTAGTCTTCACCCTCCTGGTCATGGTCATTTGTCCACAAATTGGGCAGGTAATCTAAAATAAGGCCATCCGATGGTGCTAAGATTGTTCAAGCATTGCTGGGAGAAAAGTCCTTTGCTGTGGATGGCAATGCTGATAATATATGAGCCCAGCTGTTGGCAGCAGCCATAGTTCTAGCTTCACAGAGGAAGCTGGTCTACAGAGAGAAGCAAAGATGAGACACGAAGTTCTGAAAGCAGTCAGGTCCAAGTTCCAGTACCTGATTCCCTGGAGCAGCCCTGGTTCCTATATGCCTGAGGTTTGTGGTTCAGCTATTCCTCCAATACTGTGACCCTTCTACTGACCAATATTCGTTCATAAATTTTCAATTTTACTTGAGTTGGATTTGTGTGTCTGCACCTGAAAAGCAATGGGGTCTGACAAAAACAGACGATTCATCATTTGTTAAGATAACTGAGATAACCTCATCTAAGGTACTGTGCTCATCACTTCTCAGCCTTCTCTCTAAGACCAGCTATAGTAAGGCACTGTGCTCTTTTCTACTCGTAGGTGTGAATAACTTAGCAAACCACTCCTGCTCTGCCCAACTGCACAACAGATGTTAGGAATCGATCTCTGCTTCCCTGAACCACTCAGAAATCTTTGAGAGATTTCTTTAAAGGAAAAATACAAAACAGACAAACACTTTAGAGCATAACAGGGAATGAGTAAAATTACCCTAGGAGATGCAAAATGTCTCGTGAAGTCGGGGAAGGTGTCTTTTGATTTGCATCAAGTGCATCTATTAAGCCAGATGCTAAAGAGATTTATAAAAATATAAAACAATGTTCATCTTCTCACTAATTTTTTTATTTTGTGAAATAGAATTATTTCCACAGAAATGTGTTATTTGTGTTAACATGTGTTATAGGTTGAGTTGTGTCCACCTTAACGATGTTGAAGTCCTAACCATCAGTACCAATGAATGTGACCTTACTTCAAAATATAATAGCATCCTTACAGATAGTCAAGTTGGGACGAAATCATTAGCGTGAGTCCTAATGCAACATGACTGGTGTCCTTATAAAAATGAGGAATTTGGACACAGAGACAGACACAGGGACAATTCCATCTACAAGCAAAGGAATGCCTGAAGCTACCAGAAGCTAGGAGAGAGGCCTGGAACAGACTCTCCCTCCCAGCCATCAGAAGGACGACCTCGCTGAAACCTTGATTTTAAACCTGTAGTCTCCAGAACCATGAGACACTGAATTTCTGCTGTTTAAGCCAGCCAGTTTGTGATACTTTGTCACAGTGGCCCCAGGAAACTGATAATCATGTAATTGGTTTATTACTTTTAATAAATTTATAAAAATATTTTTTAGTTTTCCAATTTTAATTTCTACTAAGATAAATACTAATAGATAATAAGGCACATAAAGAAAAGCCCTTTTGCACTGTCTGGGGGATGGGCATGCTTGGGCAGTGCAACTCTGACTCAGGCAGTGCAAAGACAATATATGTAGCCTAAACATTTGTACCCCCATAAAATTTTGAAATAAAATAAAACAAGAAAAGCTCATTGGGTCCTTAATAATGTTTAAGGGTAAAAGCGGATCCTGCAACCAAAAAGTTTAAGGACCATAGGATTAGAGTATTCTTAGTAAAGGGACAACAGGACTGAGGCAGGCAATGGTTCCCAAATGCATCCCCTGACAGCTACATCTGACTCCAGGGCTTTCTCCAGACTCACTGAATCACAATCTCCAGAGTTCTGTCCCCAGGACATTATATTTCTAACAAGCTCTCCAGCTAATTCTTATGCGTAACCTAGAGCTTGGAGGCAGAAACACCCAAAATGATTTGACAAGAATTTCAGCCAACTCCCTTGGTTTGCAAGAATTGAGATGTACTCAAGTTAGCTCAGGTAATAGGAGAGTCGATTGCAAAGATACACTTGGCACTACTGGGGGGATCACTTTCTCTTTCAAACCAGGTGTTGCAATAGATCCCCACCTCAGAAAGAAGAGGGAGATCACTGCATCTTCGGGGATGCCAGCAAGCAGACGTTTCTTGTTCTTCACTCTGTGTTCTGCCATCAGTATGACTAAGATTTATGACTCTATAAGACTCCATACACTCCCAAATCAGCTTCCCTCTGTCCTTCCTCCAACTATCTGCTTCTTCATAGTCCTGGCTGCACATGACTTTGGCTTACGATGCCTCAAATTCACCTCAAGACAACTTTTAAGTTTCTGCTTTATTCCCAACTGGCAGATTCCTTTGTCCTTCTTAATTTCAGTCCTAGAGATGGAAAATCTGATTGGTCCAGTTTTTCTCCTAGAGCCAGGTCATGCTCAAATTTTCTGGACAGCCTATGGCTTTGCTGCCTTGGAATCAGATGCCCATATCTGGTTTAATGGTCTGTGAGCCCAGGGCCTAGATAAACAAGGTACAAAACATGACAGCCAGTGAGTGCAGCAGGCACCGTGGGCAGGGCATTTTCCCCTTACACACAGCTGTGAGCAAAAAGCATTGCACTTACCATCTTCAGAACAATTTTTGGTTTTGCTCTTGCAACTCAAAAAAAACTTTATTTGAATTTTTCTGTTAAGATATCTGATTTGACTAGCTCAATTTTTTTAAATTATATTGAAAGGTTATGCATGATCATGGCTAATCTGATAAGTTAGATGATAATTATAATGATGTTGATGATGGGACTTAAAGACCCATCATCAAATACAGCGTATGCATTCCCCTCCGACCCTCCAGTTTATCCATATTCATTTGCTAAGTAACATAATTCTAGTTATTTTTTCCTCTTCCTTCATCTTCATTATTTATTATCAAGCTCCCTTTTTCCTCCTCTTTTGTTCTACCTGTCTTGTGGTCTTAGATTAAAAGGAAAAAAATAATAAAGCTCAAGGCACTTCTGAATTCCATTAGTTTTACGTTAACATTTGATTTGTTTCTTGAACAATTTTATGTACAGGCTTTGTCTTTTGCTTTTTTAAGGAGGAGAAAGGCATGCAAATATTAAATGGTTTATCATAAATTTAACAACCACTGGGTATTTCAGTTATTTGAGTTGTCACTTTAGAGCAAGCTGTAATTGTTGAGACAGGGCAGATACCCTTTCTTTGTGTATAGGTATCCATGGAGTCCAGCATGTGAGACAGTTTAGTTTTGTGTTTGGGTAAATTATTTGTGTGTGTGTCATTGTATAATTTTTTCTGTGTGTTTGTGTATATATGTTTGTAGTTTTCTTGGTATGTGTGTGTGTCTTTCAATTGAATAAAATTGTATTGTTTTCTTATGTTGTACTGTATATTTTTCATTTGTTGCTCTGAATTAAAAGAAGACAGTTTCTATTTTGACTAAATTGTTGGATTGCTCAAAAAAACAAGCAGAAACATCTCCAAGATTTTGTTGAATCTAATTAGTTATATGAAACTTGTAATACATCTGATTCTTATTATATGCTTTTGTGTTTTCTCCAGTAAATCAGTTGAAACTAAGTGACTGTGACATTTGACCTACATAGTGAAGGTGTAGATTTAAATTTGCATGTTTTATTTTTCTCTGTCCTTCACATGTTAATGTTTCTCTTAGGACACTTCAAAAAATTAATATGCATTTTTGTATGCATGATGGCATACAATAGTATAGCATACCAGCTCCTCTTTAGAAAGTAATGTTGATTCAAGTTCATTAAATCAACTCATGCTTCCAATTCAACTAACTTATTTATGTGTTACAGAAAACATTGGCTTACAAAACTCAAAGTTGAAGAAAATGAAAAACTTCAGGAGAGGTTTGATCAAGGTCTCAGCCCCATTTCTCTACAGTTGTCCAGACTCTGCCTGCTTTTTGTGCTGGCTCTGTCCTCAGACCACCTTCCTTCAATGTAGTCAGACATCCACTATACAACCAGCCTCGGGTTCTTATAGCATATCCCCCAGGAAAAGTGAGAACTTCTCTCTTCCCAACCATTGAACAAAAATCATTGGCTTCTCCCTTAATGAATCAACTCTAATTTTATGTTCATTTCTGAACTAATCTAAGTGGCCAGGAAAATAATGTACTTTGATTGGCTTAGTCATAGTTGGATTAGATTAAAACTGGCTTCCTCCTTCATGATAGCAAAACAGCTATAGCAATTCCAGGGCTCACATCCGTATGTCACATCATTCAGAAGAGAGAGCACTTCTAATTGGGGAACTATTTAACAAGAGACTCGTGCTTCACTCTATGGTCATGTGCCCACCTGCGAACCTCTTACTATAGCAGAATTACTCTGGGGTCAGGCCCTTCGGCGTCCACCCCAGAAGCTATTGCTGGAGATCAATCCTATTTAAACCAAATGCAATTACGCAATAAAGGAGAAGTGAATGGATGTTGGGGAGCCAGTCAGCAATGCCCTCTGCACCAGTAGCCACTGTGGTTAATTTCCTTGGTTAATGCACTGCAAGTGAACACCACCGATTTCCTCCCCTTTTCCATGGGCATCTCTCCCAAAGGCACATGCTCCCTTGAAGAACACAGTCTTCCCAGATGTACAGAATTATTTTTCAATCAAACATACATGACTTTATTTAAGGTCAGTTGACTGTAAAGAAACCTCCTAAAGAAAAGTCAATATAAACTCATTTAGACTACTTTTTCCATAAGTCTGGTAAATTCTTACAAACCGTAAGAAACTATTCTCCACACATCCAATTACCTTTAGCTTTTTATTGCTGTGTTTCAATTAGTTGCTTTCTACCTACACACAGCTCAATTTTGAACTTTTTATTTCTGTTTCTAAAATGTGGACCTTGCTAAGTGTACCGTAACACCCTTAAAAATATTTCACAATCAGGCAGTGCTCCAGTATCCATGTTTTTAAAATCAGGCTGTGTGAATTCTCCAAGTCCAAGAACAACTGTGAATTGCTTCCTTGAGCATTCTTGCAGGTGCGCAGGAAAGAGACCCAGCCAGCAGTCTGGGAGATGCCAGATAGTGGGACAAAAATTTAGTCTCCAACCAGAAAGATATTCACCTGGGGGACCTGCTATCACAAATGGCCTGGATAAAGACTTCTCTGCCTGTACAACCAGAAAAGGCATTCCCCTAGTTTTTCTAGCTGCTCCTTTATTTTCCAGAGACTGAAAAGTTTTGCCAGGAACACAAGAGAAAGGAATATTCTTTCTTCCAAACTAACCCATCAGTCATGCAAAATATTTATGAGAAAATGCAAAGCTTTTGGAAACTCTTTCCATTCTTCCATATCTTCATAATTGTAAGAAATTTAAAACACTTGAAAAACAAGTGAAATTTCTGAAAATACTATGCTTCTATTTCCAAAATCATTCCAATGTAATAAAGATTAGACTTTTTTAAATCCACTTAAAGTTTCATAGAAAAGGTCTCTCTTATAGACCCTCATTAGCTGGAAGTTTTCCATAAGGGCCAAGAAAAACAATCTCAATATTACTAAAGTAAAATGTTGCATGGAGAAGTTTGCACCACTAATAGCCAAATATTCACAACCACAATTCAGTACATGGGATAAGTGATCATGGAAGAGTTTGACAGTATGACAACCAGCTGGCTATTCAAGGACGTCCTTTTCAATCATCCCTTGCTGGGCCACTGTCAGTTCTCTTTTCATTCAGTTGGGGTTTTTTTGTTTGTTTTGTGTGAGTCTTTTTGTTTTATTTTTTTTGTTTTGTTTTTTGAAACAGGGTCTCTGTCATCTGGGCTATAGTGCAGTGGCATCATCATAGCTCACAGCAACCTCAAACACCTGGATTCACTAGATCCTCTGCCGCAGTTTTCAGAGTAACTGAGACTACAGGCACACACCCCCACGCCTAACTAATTTTTCTATTTTTTGTAGAGACGGGATCTCGCTCTTGCTCAGGCTGGTCTCGAACTCCTGGACTCAAGCGATCTTCCCACCTCACCATCCCAGAGTGCTAGGATTACAGGTATGAGCCACCACGCCTGGCCTCCATTCAGTTTTAACATCCACAATTCATCACACACCCTGTGTAATATCTCTTTTCATGTTTGTTTTGAAAACTAGAAATTGTGTTTTTCACATGCTGCATTTCCCACATGGCATTCATGTGGTATGATGTGTAATTGAAAGTTTTTAACTAATCTCTGCTGTTGCACAGGTGGGTAAGAAGCAGGAACTGATTACTGGAAAACTACAGCCAAAAGGGCTTATGTTTATACACTTAAATATTTTTGAAAATTGAGGTTGGATCATTATTTCCAATTTAATTTTTGGTGGAGATGATTGAATCATTCCATTCTGACTGTTGTGTTACTATGTAAACTTCTCTGGTGTCGTTATTTGTCCAAATTAGTTCTGAAAGGCTAATCTAGTTTCTACTTATAAAAAAATATCTGGAAGTTTCTTTCAGTCTTACAAAACATTCCTAAAAGTGGAAAAATATAGGAGCAGAAAACATTATAGGTCTCCAGACTGAAAGACATTGTCAAGGGTGAGGCAAGCAATGCCCTTCTCCAGAGTTCTAAAAAAAAAATAAATGACAGAAAGACAGGAATCAGACATTGGGAGATAAAAATATCAGCTTCACTGCTTAGGAAGGAGGAAGAAGAGGAGGAGGAAGCAAAGATAGACGGGAAGGTGTTGCTTGAAAGTCATGACTAAAGGTGTTAAAATCTCACCCTTGGATTTAACAGGCTCATCCATTTGTCTGATCACTGGGGCTGGGCAGGTGCAGACCCCGGGGGCAGCAGTAGACCAAAACACCTGCCTCTGGAGGTCAGCAGGTGTAGAAAACAGTGGGGGGAGGGACACACTATATCATGTTCTTTCCCCCAAACCAACCCATCAGATAGCCCCTCCTTATTCCCTAGAGACCAGTGAAAGTGGGATCATGAACAAGAGAGTCTTCCTCTAACCCAAGTTCCCCACATCATGGAATCACGAGGCAGTGGAAAGAGGTTTCCATCTCGGCACCTACAAACAAGCTCAAGATCATTACAAGAGATTCCCTTCTTTCTAAAGTCCTGAATATAACCAAAATGTCACCAAGGCTGGTGGGGTGCTGACTGTGAGAAATTTCCAATAAAACAGAAGTATGAAAGCAGAAAAAAACCCTCAAAAAACAGTAAAATAAAATTGCAAAACAATCAAAGAACTTAGAGAATTCCTTGATCTTCTCTCTAAAATGACATTATCTGTCACCTAACTTCCCACCTGGATATTTAATCTCAATGTCTCAGACAGGAGGGTTGTGAAATTGACTCAGGGAAACAGAGATGGCCCAGAGGATGTTGATGCTGAGACACTGGCGTGCGTGCACTCTCTCTCTCTCTGAGGATGTACTTCCCTCTTCCCTCTACGTGACTAATTAGATGAGGCTGCCTTGTGGAAAGGCTGAGACTAAGGAAAGCAGACGGTGGTTTCCATAGGAGAACAGACCAACCTGACAGCAATTAACTCTCAGAGATTAAAATCCCCATTTTTCTCCAGCAGGAACTCAGTCCCTCAAAAGGCCATGTGGCCCCGATTTGAAAGAAATGGGAAAGGAAAACCAGCCCCATGACCCACTGAGAGCTGGACGAATGGGCTCTCCAAAAAAACACAAGGCAATTGATATGTGCTGTCTTCTTAAATGTCTATGAAACTTCAGTGTGTAGGCGAGGACATGGTGAAATAATAATTTGGTGTTTTTGATTTTTGACCCAAGACGATGTGATATTGAATTATAGAAACATGAGATATTTGCCAAAATCAATTTCTTAATTATTTTTTATTTACTTGGCCTTTATGCCATTTACAGGAACAATTACTTGAAAATAATTTTGTCATAAAAACTGCAGAATCACAGAGATTTCAGAGCTCAGAAATTCCAGTCAGAGAAGAAAACTGAGGTCTGGAGAGATCTCTTTCCTAATTTCCTGTGATTTCTTAATACAGGGTCTAGCAGGTACCCAAATCTCCTCCCATCCAAGGTTGTGCTCTTCCTGTGGCATGACTTCAGGAGAACAACCATGCAATCATATTTATGAAGACACGTCCTCGTTGAGGCCTTGGGCATGAAATCCCAATTGTTTACAAGCATCGTTTGAAAAGTATCACATCCAGGATATCCAAGGCAGAGACCACACACTGACCACGGCCACATACTCTATGAAGAAATAGTTGTGGATAAGGATACTGGCTTAGTTAACCGGATTTTTTTTTTCATTTTTCTTCTTTTCCTGACAAATTTGCTTTGAGCTATTGAGTTTTCTATGATGTGGAGTACAAGGTAATGAGATTAATTTCTGAAAGTCACATATGAAAGGCAGTGTCAGGACTTCTTGGGCCTGCCTTACATTTACAAAGGGTCTAACAAAAGTCAGAACAGGTGGACTTTATTGCCATTTTCAGAAGCAGCATTTTGGGGGCAGCATGCCAAGTCTCATAGTTTTGTGTCCCATAAATAGGGATCTATTAGCGTTTATGGTTTCCCTGCATGAATCAGGGATTATTCTATAGTGAAACACATAAAATTTCGTGTAAATTTCATTTTCTGTATCTTGAAATATATCATTCATCTAATATTCACAGTGTAATTTATTTAGCATTTAACAATGTCATTATGATGGATTCTTTAAAACTATTATATTTCACATGGGTCATAAATCAGAAGACTAAACTTTAGAAAAACTGTCCAAACAGTCGAGCCAGGATCTAATGCGACTGTACATTTCTCATCTTTATTAATTTTGATCCTTATAGCTGACATGTTAAAAACTTGGGCAATACTTCAAAGTAAAAAGTGTCAGTTGTCTAGTTTTGAATAAAGATTAAAATTTCAAACTCCTAATATATCCTCTTAGTTCCATGTACCAAGTACATATCAAATGCACAACATTCAGCGATCTCTGTGAATAAAACTGAAATATGTCTACAGGAAACTGAAGGAACTAATCCCTGAGATTTCTAATTGCAAAACAACCAAAGAACATGAAGAAGTCCTTGATGTTCTCTATCGAACAATGATTGCAAAGAGGGAGTCATCGATTTATAAAATAGATTAGCCTATACTACTACTTCTCAGGACGTAGTTAAGCATTATTTAAGAAAAAAAAGATCTCCAAGATAAAATATTTAGTAAATATCATGTTAATCAAAATTAAATTAGTCTTCATTGCTAGACTTTTTAGAAATGTGCACATGCACATGTGTACTATGTATCTTCAAAACGAGTACCCCACATTTGATTCCCAAAATTATTTAAAAATTTCCTTCCCACCCCACCTTTCTTTGGAGCAACTATTAATCATTTCCATGAAAATCTCATGTAGAAAAATATGTTTTTAAAATAACAGGTTTGTTTTCCTGTTTTTAAATCATGCCTGCCCTGTTTTCCTTTGTTTTTAGACAGAAGCTGATGGTATTTCAAAGGAGCACTAAATAAAGAGGACAAAGATGAGTGTCAAGAAACTATGTTCCTGCACTACCTTTGTCACTAACTTGAACAAATAATTTATACTCTCGGGGCCTCTTTTTTCATTGTTCATCTACTAACTAGGTTCATGAAAAACAATTTAGAAGAATTCTGCGTCACAAATATGTCAATGTCACTAATCTTAATTAACTGTTGATGTGATCTATGCTAAGGTAAATTTAAAATGATACAGCTATTTTGGAAAAGAGGCTCATCCTTAAAAAGTTAAACATAAACTTACGATACGACCCAGCAATTCCACTACTAGTTATTGACTTAAGAGAAATGAAAATATATGTCCACAGAAAAACTTTTGTGCCAATTTTTATAGCAGCATTATTCATAATCGCTAAAACTTGGAGACAATCCAAATGCCTATCAAGTGGTGAATGGACAGAAAACATCCATACAGTGATGGATAAGCCTGTCACTTATGCCCATACAGTGAAATGGAACAAAGTACTGATGCGTGCAACAACATGGGTGAACCTTAAAACATTATGCTAATGAAAGAAGCCAGACATAAAAGACTAAATGTAGTAGGATTTCATTTGTAGGAAATTTCTAGAAAAGGCACAATTATAGAGGCAGAAAACAGCCCAGTGGTTATATGGGGCTGGAGGGACAGAGGGGAAATGACTATAATCGGGAATGAGGACACTTTATGGGGTGATAGAAATGTTCTACCACTGGATTGTGATGATGGGGGCACGTTGTATAAATTAATTGAAAGTCATTGAACTGTATATTTACAATGTGCAAATTGCATAGCATGTCAATTGTACCTCAGTAAGGCTGTTTAAAAAGGAAAGAACAGTTCAAAGATGTCCATATGTGAGGGTGAAACCAGAAATATGAGGGAGGATGTCAGTGAAGGGCTTGTGTATTATTCCTGAATTAGATGATCATTCCTCCTACAGACTCTAATGTGCACACACAGTGTACACACACACACACACACACACACACACACACACACACACACACACACACAGAGCCTGGTGCGCTTCACCTGATTAAAACAAGATTTTATTAGTGCTGATGGCACCAGGACAGAAATGCTGATCAAGGACAAATCTGAAAAATGGTAAAGTCACTTCCTGTGACTTTATATATACGCATAATATGTGTGTGTACACTCATGCATATGTGTCTATACGTGTGCATTCTCTCTCTCCCTCAATCTCTCTCCTCTCGATAAAGTGATAAAGCTAGGGGAGCCACCAAGACTCACAGTCCAGTCTTAACAGCAATCTGATTTATGTGTTCATAATTTGGGCCAGAGATCTGCTCTGAGGAGGTAATACTGAAGCTGAGATGGAAATGATAAGAAGGAACCGGATATACCAAGACCCAGGAGACGAGCACACCGAGCACGTGCAGGACTCTAAGCAGGAACGGCGGAGACTGTCAGAGGAACATTAAGGAGGCCCGGCCAGTGCAGCTAGAGTGCAAAGGGCCAAAGAAACCACGGTGAATTGAAACTGAAGCGGGGAGGAAAGGCTACATCAAGCCAGGCCTGGAAGGCCTTGGTAAGGCTTTTGGATTTTATTCCGAATGCAATGAGAAGCTCGTGGAAGGGAAAGACATGATCTGAGTCATGTTTTTGCAAAACCCCTCTGACTGCTCTGAGGGAGAAGAGTTGGGAGACCACTGTGGGAGTCCAGAGGAAACATCATCATGATCACACGAATGTACTTTTAAAACAGTGTAATGGTAAACAGCAAGGATTGTGGCATCAAAAAGACGCAGGTTCATGTCCCAACTCTGCCGCTTCCTAATCCAAATGGCTTTGGAGAAAGCCACTTACTAAACCTCTGTGAGCCCCAGTTTTCTCATCTATCAAAAAGGGTGCTGTCACTATTTATTTCATGTGATGATTACAGCCATTCACTGGAATAATACATCTCAAGCACTAGGCATATAATAAGTGCTCAACAAATGATCGTAATTATGACACTTCAAAATCCCTTCCACCGATTGTGCCATCAGCCGCACGGCACAAGCTCTTGATGCCTTGAACCACCTGAGTCCCCCAGCAGGTATAGGGGAGAGTTTCCAGCACAGTCAGTCTCCCACCTGAAGCACCAGCAGCTCTGTCCTCTGTATGAGGACTTCGCTGGCATCATAAGGACGTGCTCCACTGCTCAGCCAGAGGCAACCATCAACCAAGGGAGGACAGTGGTTGGTGGATAAATTCACCATGCACTCTCTCCACTCTCCGGCAGCACATTTCAGAGCATGTTCCACGCAGCTTCTTGGAGAGTCTCTAGCATGATTAAGCCTCAGTTGCTCACAGGGTCACTCACTCATTGACTTGCCCTTTATTGGGTTCCCTCCCTTCCCTGTCACCTTCCCCATTTCCTCACATCTGTTTCCCAGTGTCACCTCCCAATAGACCATCATTGAGTCCTTGTCTCAGAGTCTGCTTTGGGGGAATCCCAAACTAAGGCAAATCCGCTGGGTGTGCTCAGGCTCTGTCACCAGATCCTCATCTGCAAAATGGGGTCATTGGGTAGGTGATTTCTGTGATTCTAAAGTCAGGCTGCTTATTTTTGTCCACATTTCCCTGTAACACATAATAAGTGCAACATACACTTTTAATAGTTCAGTTAATTTAGAGTAACTACTTGAATATGGATATACATTTTCCTTTTGTATAAACAATGGATGGTTTCCGCACATTTTACCATAGGAAATGATACATTGTGTTTTTTTGTAATAACAGGACGTGGTATCAGAAACTGGACACAAAAGTTTATAATGGCTATTGAAATGAGGATATATTAAGCTCATTTAAGTATCAAGAACTGGCAGATTATACTTTCTAAAGGTAGTCACACCAATATCTGTCATCTCTCACGTGTGTTTTTGCACTGGGACCTCACTTCTTTCCCCATCAGTAGGCAGAATCTTGTTCCCTCCCTTGGAATTGATGGGGGTCCTGTTACTACTTTTGTCTAATAGATGCTATTCCCGATCTTAGTGAGGCATTAACTAGCTTGGCAGGGTTCACTTCCTGTCTTTTGGAATATAAGTAGGGAGGAAGGGGGATTTCCCTGAGACTATGAAGAGGCCATGTAGAAGGAGAACAGCATCGACGTGAGTGAAGAAGCCATCCTGGAAGTGGATCCTACGCCCCCTCCAGCCCAGCTGTTGCCCGGTGGAGCAGAGACACACTGCCAAGTGCGCCCTCCATGAATTCCTGCCCCACAAAACCATGAGCAGAAAAATGGTTGTTTTAAACCATTAAGTGCTGGGGTAGTTTGTTGCACCACAATAGGGAATGGAAATGAAAAATTTTAAAGCAACAACTGAAAACTAAGAATTTGAAAATTCGTAAAATGTTGTTTCCTAGGATTAGACTGACTTCAGCAAAAAGTTTTAGATATGGTTTCAGAAAACGTGATGAAAGTCCTTTTGGGGAAACAGAAACAATGAAAGCAGAATCCTATTTGAAGTCTCACTTTTTTCATTAGCTGCAGAGTAATGAAAAACAGCCACCCTGAATATCCAATTTCCCCCAATACTTTAATTCTTTTCTTAGGCTGGAAGTTTTAACAATTCATTCTTTACTACAAGTTGAAAAAAATACATAATGATTTTTTAAACTTTTTTTTTATTTCTGGGCAGCAGATTTTGAAGGTGAAGCTTTAATCACATGCTAGTCTTATAATCACTGCTGGTTTTCAACTAAAGTATTACAAATTGGGCTTTAGTTCAATTTCAATTGCATGGGCCAAATCCTACCCTTGGTTATTATAGGCAACCCCCATTGAAATCATTAGTAGTTGTACATGCGTAATGAGGAGATAATTTGGCCACATGTGCTTTTGTCTCCATGTGTTTCTACACAAGTGCAGGCACAGAGGCTGGGCTACACGGGGAAAACATTTTGTGCTATTTGGAATAACTTATCTTTTTGCCGTACTGCGTTCATGTCAACATGATGAAAAGAAAATGTAAATGCAAGGAGAGGCAGCCCCGCCTCCCATAGTTTTCCATGTCCTGGTGGTTCCCCACAGCACTGACTCTATAAGCAGTTGCTGCTCCCACAGGTAACTGTGGGTGGGATCCTCCTTCTGCCTCCCCAGGGCACCCTCCTGGGAGACCCTGCTCCATTTACAGGTGGTGGAGGGGCAGAGCCACCATGTCAGTTCTTGTTTCCAATTCTTCCATACACAACTATATCCCCTGCCAAAGTGTTCTCTTTCAACCAAACGTCCAGTGCACACACAGTCTGAACTACTGGCCAGAGAATCTTTCTACAGAAAGTCCTGGGGAGCATTTACTTTGTTTATTCGACAGTCAGTAAACTTTTCTGAGGATCTTAAATAATGGTTCTCAGTCTTTAGCATACTTCAGAATCACCAGCAGGGCTTGTTAAAAGACAGAGTGCTGGACCCCACCCCCAGAGTTTCTGACACGGGAGTAGGATGGGAAAGGGGATCTGAGAATTTGCACATCTAACAAGTCCCCAGGTGATGCTAATGCTGCTCCTCCAGGGACCACACTTTGAGAACCACAGGTCTAGAATTCAGGTGACGCTGTAGACACAGTGCGAATTAAGATATGGTCGTGAATGTACAAAGCTTAGACTTTAGTGGGGAAGACAAGAAGGCGAATCAACAATTGCAAGATGGTCAGATAAGTGACATCACAGAGAAAATTACAGGCTTCCTGGTGGTCCACCAGCTGATTTAAAGAAGGAGGGGATAGTGTATATTTAATGATTAAAGAAACCAACTCTAGTGAACATTTATTGTTTCTGTCCGCCAGTGCCCCTTTTCCTTCTTGTATCCAAACAACTATTTTCCTTTTTGGAACTGACTATCCCTGGCTTACTGTAGTCTTGTCAGCATCTGCTGTCAATACTGTGGCCCTACTTCCCTCCGACCAGGTTAGCACATGACCCAGGCTGGCCAATCAGGGTCCTTTTCTTGGGACTGACAATAAACTGGGAGAGATAGTCTTTCCCTTTCTGAGATCACTGGCAGTAAGGACCATGTATGCCTGGAGCTTCTGCCGACCTTCTTTGGCACCATGTGCATGGAGCCAGGCTGAGAATGAAAATGTAGCTGATTGTATTTTACAAAGGTGACCACAAAAATATCTCCTGTCTCAAATGTTCTTCTTTGACACGCTTCCTATGAAGAGCTGGGGTCTACATTCCCTCCCCTTGAAGCTGGGAAATGGCAAAAGTGACACTGTGTGACTTCTGAGACTAGGATATAAAGGACAACCCAGGTATACTTGGTTCTTTTGGGATGCTTGCTCATGCAACCCAACCGCCATGCTGTAAGGAAGCCCAAGCAAATACATAGAGCAGATACATGTAAGAGTTCTGTCTGATAGCTCCTGCTAAGGTCCCAGCCAGCAACTAGCATCAACTACCATGGGAGTGAATGAGCCTTCAGATCATTTCAGCCCCCAGTCACCATGTAGATTTTGAATCTTTCCAGTTGAGACCTCAAATATTATGTAGGAAAAAAAAAAGAAGCAAGAAAGGCTACCCCCCAACACCACCACCTCCTATGTCCTCTCTGAGTTCCTGACTCACAGAATACTGTGAACATAGTGGAAAGTTTAGTATGACTTGTTATGCAGCAATAGAAGCAACTAGAACAGAAGCCAACCCAGAAGTAAACAGAGCTGAGAGATGGGAAAGAATGAGGGAGACGGACTAACAACTTGGTTTAAACCACCTAGACTAAGTCTTGCCCGGAGTAAGAGCCACCCAATCTCAGGCATCCCACTTATATGAACTAATAAATTCCTATTTTTGCAATTATTTTGAATATGGGTTTCTGTTACTTCCAACCTAAACAATCTGAGTCCAACTTTTAAAATATCATGCAGACAAGGAAAATAAAGAAAGGAAGAGGGGACAGACACATAAAATAGTGAGAATACCTTGATACCTGATGCCTCTAGCAAAGACACTGTGAATGTCATTAAAAATCTCTCAGAAAGGAAAATAACTCAAACAGAAAGAAAATAGATATTGGAATCAGGAAAATTTCAAGTGTAGGTGGACATCTAAACTCACACATCTAGACATGAGCCTGGGCCCTGCACTAGGATGCCCGGCTTCACATCTCAGACCTACTTCACATGGCCACGTCACATCACATGGGGTACTTTGTATTTCAGGCAAGACGTTGATTAATAATATTTAATACAATATAATAATACAAAGGATAGGGGTGCTTCTGAGAAAGAGCTACAAAAGTTCCAGGAAAAAAAAAAGTCTGTGATGGAAAAAGGAATAGGGCAAGGAAATTACTAATTGAATGAATTTTAAAGCAGGATTTTGACAATTCTTTAAATATTCTAGAACTTTTGAGGAGTAATTACTTTCCATGAAGAAATCTTTCTTGTTTCTTACTTTTCTTCCTCCAGGGCCTTTCTGTGCCTTCCAAAAAATAGTGTTGTTGTTTTTTTCTTTTGAGTGTAATTATTTATTCTCAACCATGTGAACTATGAAAAAATATAACCAAATAAGAAAAGGGGAAAGAGTTTTAATTTATTTAAGATTTCAGGGTATCATTATATCGTTCTTCTACAGGTGCCCCAAGAAATAGGCAGGGAAATGATTTTAAAAGTTTACAAATGAAGATAGGTCTGCAATGATACTTTTCACTACATTATGGGAAACATGAAGTTAAGTCAGTCTTCTTAAACATACTGTGTTAATTACCGTGATTAGTCAAAGAAAAATGCTCTGTTACACAGTAAATCAGGCTTAGGAGACTGACTTCATTCTCTGAAAGTACAGAATAATAGAACACTAAACTTGAAGCCCTGGTACCTCCACTCAATAGATATATTGCTTTGGACAATATAACAATAGATACATACTTGAAGCCATGGTGACTCCACTAAGTAGATACATTTCTTTGCTTAATTTCTGATGCAAAATGTCTTCATCCACAAAATTCCATCTATATGGATGTTAAGAGTCTCCAAAGAAGTAATACGAAAGTTCTTTACTAAATTTTACACACTGTCAAGGGCTACTCAAGTTCACGCTACACAAAGGAAGTCAAACATATTTAGATTAGATGACCTTAACATTCCTCATGTCTATATAACTGCTAACTCTCATCAAAGAGAAAGGTACTTTAAGGTAAATATTATATAGATTCACATACCTAAAAGTCACCCTTAACATAGATCTTAAAATAAGCACCTGGAAGCATTGCTTTATGGAATCCTAACAGTGTGGGAAGCACCTGGCCCAGGGCTGGTAATTTTAAGAGTAGGGACAACTTGTGGGAAAGTTATTGCATGGTAAGAAAACCTACCAATAGACAATTGAAGCCAATCACATGGACAAACTATAGATTTGATTGGAAGGCTCTCTTTATGGACAAATGCACACAAATGATTAGCACAAATGATTTGCTGGCACAAGTAGTGGGAGTTAACTAATTGTGCAAGCAAGATCAATATGGAACTTTCTCCTAAAACATGATTGCCTTAGTTAGTTAATAAGGGACATTCTAAGTGGAATTCCCCAAGGACCGATGGCTTGGCAGCTGGCTACACAAGGAAAAACAGGGAGTAAGCTGGGGGCACTTGTTGCTTTCCCTTCTGAGAAACTCACAAGCAGGAAGCAGTAACATGTTTCCAAATCATGACAATCCTGACAAGACCTGATTTCCCATGATAGCGATGAGACGTCTCATTCACTCCATAGGTGGTGCGAGTCTATGACAGCCCTACTGCGCTACTTTGCTCTTTCTGGAACCAATGAAGGACAGGGCTGTGTGTTAAGAAAAAACCTAGCAGACAAAGATCAAAATGCATTTCCCTGAATAGAGATTTTTAAAATAAATAGCTTCCTTAACCATCCACTTACCTTTCTCAGTAGAGCTACAACACCAAGTACCGTTATTCAAGCAACCAAGACATTTCATAGTATTATTTGCTTCAATAAAATTTCCAAATGTCACACAACCCACCTGTTATGGGCTGAACTCTGCCCCCAAATAGTTACTTGTTCAAGTCCTAACACCATTAGCTCAGAATGTGACAGTATACAGAGATAGGGCCTTTAAAGAGGTAATTAAGCTGAAACGAGGTCTAAGGCTGGGTCCCGGTCCAATATACCTGGGTGTCTCTGTAAGAAGAGGAAATTAGGACAGAGTACAGAAGGAAGACCATGTGAAGACACAGGGAGAAGATGGCCATCTCCAAGCCAAGGACAGAGGCCTTAGAGGAAACCAACCATGCAAATACCTTGATCTCAGACTTCTAGCCTGCAGAACTGTGGGAAAATAAATTTCTGTTGTTTAAGCCACCAAGGCTGTGGTACTTTGTTATGGCAGTCCTAGCAAACTATCCATTTGCTTTTAGCCAAACCATGATCTAATGGCACAGCTGTTTTAGATTTCTAGAATTAGAAATCCTATATTATTCCATAGTAAATATGTCTTAGAGCCTGACCCAGTTTCTGTGCCCCCACAGACATGAGTTAGGTGTTTTTTTATTGTCATCAAGTTAATGTGATCAAGGTAGAAACCAATTATGTTTTTCTCCCCACATCCCACTCCACTATCACTTTTCTCCTTGTTTTCAGCCTGAAAAGTATTTCCTGGTGCCAGTTCCAAACAATTAAACTCTGTTTCCCTCTTCTAATTATGTTTCCTTGTGATTGAAGACTCAAGTAAATTCAAATAAACTCTTAAGTATGTCAGTATCCATTAAATGTTCTCTGACTGAAAGGAGGTCTAAGATGAAGTTCAGTTTCATCTCTTAGCTTGGCTTTTCAATCTAACACCTGCAAGCTGACATTAAGATTCAACATTGTACATAAACATCTATCTTATTCATGATAAGTGTATCACTTTCATTCCGATGTTCAACTTCTTGTTCCTTTTGCTCTCCATAGTCAAAGAGCTGAGGAAAATACCTTTCCTCTATTCGTTCAGAGAGAAATTAATTTTCCAGTCATGTAAATGGACACAGGCTTATGTCTTTCTGACTTATGAGTCACAGATCAGAAAACAAACAGGATGTTATAAACAGTTATGATTATAGCTGTTTAGATGTTTAAGGAATGGCATTTAATTTTGTCATTCATCTGCTTCAAGCAGGGAAAATGAGAAATTATATTTGTAATAAAATGATATTTACCTCAGCAGAGTTTATTAGAATGTCATTCAACAAATTTTGTTCAGTAATTGCAATTAAATTACCTCCAATTGCAATCAACAGCAAGTAACATTTCCTCAGATATCAGTATCCTGGTGGCAGGTGTCTTCCACTCTTGACTATTCCATGGATTTTAATGATGAATTAGATTAAATCATCACTTATAGCTCTGAATTTATTTTATTTTTCTTTGTTGAAGTATATTTTATTTTTCTTTGTTGAAGTAAAGTCATCAGCATATTTTTGTAGCCTAATATGAGATCCTTTGTTTCCTTGCTTTTTTTATGGAATGTGGTGTTTGTTATTAGCATGTTGTATTTTAAAATACTTCATTCAGCCTTTAGAATGTTACAAAGAAAAAATGACGTCTATAATCCATTAAAAAATCCACCACCATTGCATCAAAGAAATTTGCTACATTTGTTTGGATAAGCTCTAACTACAATGCAGTGATCTTTTCTGACAAGAAGTCAGAAAACATTGATAGTTATAAACATTGGTAGCTATTAAACAAAAGCAGACAGCGAGAGGTCTATGGTGTACTAAGGGAATAATTTTCTCTTTGTGTGTTTTTATTTATTACTGACCATGGAATAAATGATTCAATCTTTCTCCAAACTGTTGCAGAGTTAATATATACTTATTCCCAGAAAGATAAAAATCTGTACCTTGTTTAGCTCTAGGTATAATGTATCTGTTGAGAATTAAAAATGTGTTGGCACTCTTTGGGGAGAAACAAAGAAAGAGTGTTTACTGTGACTTTTAGCTTCATATTTCCTTTTGCCAATTGCCACCTGGGTCATTCTTTCACTCTATCGCCTGGCTAGGACTGAAAGCTTCATATAAATACCCCTTTCCTAAGTTAACAGCTTTTGCTCGTCCTTTTTCCCCAGCATTTTTTTCCCTTAATGTGCATCCATCAAGGCTCTCCTTGTCACTAGCTGCTCTCTGGCAGAAGCTCCTGCCATATGGCTCCACTTCAATTTGTAAAGGGTAGTTTAAAAGTTCGTAAAGTCTTCAAGTCTTCAGGAGAAAGAAAGAGAAATGAATGTTAGAATTTTTACTACTGTCTTGCACAGCAGCTGCGCAGTTGAGGAAATTTATGACTGCAATAGCTTCTACTGTGTTGAAAGGAACCCATAAATGGGTCTTAACTTTACATGACGCCAGACATAGCAGCAATCAAAATTGTGATGGTCTGTTATCAACAAAGCAAGTGTATCACCAAAATTATATCCAAGTTAAAGATAAGCCATTATCTCCAGGAGCTTGGGTAAATCACTGTTCCTCCAAAAACCTCTATTTCTTAATTTCTTTAAAGTTAATTCCCAGGAAAGAATGCTAAGAGTCTATGACCTATAGAAGAATTCTAAATTCTATATGTAAACATTAGAGTTTGTATTTTAATTCTGGAATCTATCTTGTTTTTACTTGGAAGATAGGAGGTGCAAGTAGATCTGATAAAAATTAGTCACTGCTTGGGAACAAAGAAACAACCAGATGTGCAGCAGGGTCTGCCCTGCCAGAGTTCTTAAACTGAAACTTTATAACCAAAGGCAACCCTTAGAATGGCTTAATGCACATACCATATGCATAAAGCATACAACCAAAATTTACCAAGCATTCAAATTAAGCATATACAACTCATTACAAATCTCTTATACAACCATATCTACAAATAAACTATGCATATGTGAGTTTTATTTAGATTACCCATACTTTCCTCATCTCAGAATTAAAACCAGAGTTGATACGGGTCTTTGTTCAACTCTGCTATGCTCACAGGAGTCCAGCTCAGTTGAATGTCAGGTTTAGTCACTGAACACTTCATACTTAAGACACAAGCAAAATGTTTCTTTCATCAAGCTAGTTAACAAATATATGAGCTAAGAGAACTACAAACAGTAATAAAGTGAACATGATTTATCATTCATAAAAATGTTTAGCATTTGAGACGTGCACAACATCTAGATTTGGGAAACACAGGTAATTCTCATAAACCCGAATAATGAATAATTCAGAATGGCCTGAACTGTGGTGGGCTACAGTTAATGGTACACATATTGCAACACTCTTTCTAGACTCTGGCTTTCTTTTCAATGCTTTCTATATTTGTCAGCTCTTAGCCACGATGGAAAAGGCTATTTAATTCCCTCTCAGGAAACTCAGATGTTGCCTATGGCTGGAAAAGGCTATCAAAAAAGATAATTCCCCCAGGAAATAAATTCTCCATTACCAGCATTTCCTAACTCCTGGCAACAGTGCCTTCTAACTATAGGTTATTAAGTTTGAAATGTCTGATTTCCTTAAGTACTAAGTTTGACAGTTTTATCTCTGACATTTCACTTTCACACTTCTTGTTTTATGTTTATTGTGAAGGTACATCCTCAGTCTTTCAAATGCACATTTTGGCTTGTGATTATCTTTCATTTTTTTTGGAGCATTTTTTGTGAAACCATGTATAATTCAAAAATTCATGTTATTTTCTAATATGAATTCTGTCGTGGAACCATTGCAGTGCCGACAGCTAGAAATATCAACAAAGCGTTTGGGAATGATGTGGCTAATGAACACACAGTACATCGATGGTTTGAGAAGTTCCATTCTGGTGATATTAATCTTGAAAATGAGCCTTATGAGTTACCTGAGACCAAGGTGGATAATGATAAGATGAAGGCTATAGTGGAAGTGAATCCATCTCATCTACACATGAATGAGCAGCGAGGTTTGATGTTACTACTCCAACAATATTGGACCATTTAAAAAAAATCAGCAAGGTAAAGAAGCTGGATAGATGGGTTCCACATGAATTAAACAAGCATCAGAAGAGAAATTGTCTCAAAGCTTGCCTTTATTTGCTGTCACAACATAAAAGTGAACAATTTCTACACTGTATTGTTATGTGTGATGAAAAATGGATTCTTTTTGACAATTTCAAACATTTGACACAATGGTTGGGTAAAGATAAAGTGCTGAAACACAGTCCAAAACTGAATATTCATCAACAAAAGCTAATGTTGTCTGTCTGGTGGTCCCACACTGGTATTATCCGCTACAGCCTCATGAAACCTGGTCAATCGATTACAGTGGATGTCTACTGCAGCCAGTTGAACAAAATGATGAGGATGCTTGTGATTAAGCAGCCAAGATTGATCAATAGAGACAGGCCAATCCTCTTGCAAGAAAACACTCAACCACATATCTCACAAACAACACTGCTCAAACTACAGAAACTGGACTTAGAAACTCTCTGTCATCCACCATCTACCGTATTCACCAGACCTTGCACCACCTGACTACCACTTCTTCCAGGCTTTAGACCACTTCTTGCAAGGAAAGATAATCAATTCTCAACAAGCTGTGGAAAACACCTTTGGCGATTTCATCACCACTCGCTTTCCAGGCTTCTTCGTTGCTGGCATAAATAATCTACCGTTAAGATGACAAACTTACGTCAATAGTTTAGGTGCATACTTTAATTGTACTGCTTCTTGTTTGAGATATAATAAACTAAACTATTGATTCGAAGTTGGACATTTCTTATTTAATGACCTAATAGTTCTTTTAAACCCAAATATTGAGAATTAGTGTAACAGACACTACCAGCATCCTACCCATGGGTGGAACACAGGCCACCTTGGAAGTCACCTGCAGCTTGGTAGACACTTCCCAAACCTACTGACAGCTTCTTACCTCAAGCACCTGTGTCCTTCTGTCAGAGAGCTTTCTCTGACCAAGAGAGAATGAACAAGGCAAGCTAGACATGTCCAGAGTTAACACCTAGCTAAGTGCAAATCTGAAACCATGAAGAATGGTTGACAGATAAACACACCAAACTTCTTCTCTCATTAGTTGAATAGTGTGGTCTCTCAGAGGGTCCCCCAGGGACTAGATCTGTTTCCCACAGCAGTAGTCCCAATCACTAGCACAGTCTTTGAAAATATTCCTCTGCTCCATGTCTCCCTTCCCAACTTCCTCCCTGTGCTTCCTGAAGTCATCTCCCCAATTAATTTCATGCCCAAATCTTTGTCTCCATTCTATTTTGAGATAACTCAAGTTAAGCCAAGAGCAAAGATAAACCTCTAATTGGTTATGAATTTATCAAAATTCAAGCTGGAGGATGGAAGGAGAAGAAAGGGTCTGTTACAGGAACCCAGCTGCTGAGTCAGGACAGGTGAAATGGGTGATTGACAATAAATATTCAGGCCAGAGGTTGAGAACACAGATGTGAGCACTGGTAAGTGAAAGAGATGGGCCTTCCTACCACTTAGTCAGGTGACCAAGGATCAAGACTGAGAGATCAGAAGTGACTTCAGGAGAAGGTTGGTTAATCAGAGTTATGAGAACACTGAGCAAAGGGGCCAGGCAGGAGAATGCTGGACGCAGGAGCTAATTCTGGCAGATAATTATTAATAATAGACAGGTTTAAATCTACATGTCATAAACTAAAGATACTTCCAGAGATTTACAGTAAGGTCTCAGCTGAAAGTGGACTCATCAAACTGGTTTTCTCCCAAAAAGTCAAGTTGCACCAGAGAAACTTGGTGTCTGATTCTACTTTGTCAATGAGATGAAGCCAAGATTCAGGAGCACCTCCCTACCCATAGGGCATGGGAACTTCTAGGCTTAAAATGTAGACCAAGAATCTAGGTCTTCATATTTTCTGAGTAAGGCATGTTGTTAACTTACCAGTAAACACCTGGTACTTTAAAATAAACACACACATATATACCTGTCATATCTTAGGTACCTAGACATATATTTGGTGATTGAATGAAATGAGATACAATAACGAAATGAACAAAATACAAGACCACTAGCATTCTTTTTCAAATCTCCTCATTCACATAAAAGATTTAGTTTTTACTGCTAAAGACCATTCTTATGTTTCTGTTATTGTTCAGTGTAGAAGCTAATAAAATAAAGATCCTAATTCCACAAGGGCGGCATCAACTCTGCTGATTACATCATGGGTTTATCCCATCTTCCCAAGGCTTGCGTTCCTTCTATTGAGTTTGATGTGCCAGGTCCCAAAATTGGGAATTGCATCAAGACAAATATTTTTTAAATAAAGTAAGTATTGTTGGTTTCAAGTATGATTGTCTCAAACATAAACAACTACACAAATTTGAAACATGTTGGGTGAAATGGTAGAAGGAAAACATAGGAAGAAGCAAAGCAAAAATAGAAGCTACAAATATAAGGGCATAGTGTACGAAGCGGAGGATTTATTCTGGAATTATATGAAGCCAGTGAAAAAGATATCATTTGGAACATAGTATTGTGCAATTCTAGTCAATGCAAGAGGCAATCAAAATGTTTCAAGGGGACTGAAATGTTTGAAACATGAGGACAAGTATTGGCCCATTCAATACCTTAGAGAAAAGAAAACTATGGGAAAATTTTTTTCCAAGAGTATATGCACAAGCCAAATTCCTCCCTCACATACTTGTACATGGGACCTAATTCTGCACTTGGATATTTGTGGCAACTCTGCATTCTGCAGACTTAGTGCTTGTGTGAAACAGGAGTTAAGCATATGCCAAACTTCAGCTTGTATGGAAATGCAGCTCCTCTTAGCATTAAACTGCTAATTAGGATGCAATGGAATTTTTTAAAGGAAAACAACATTAATGACTATAAGCCATTTGTAAACTATTTTAAAAGTTGGAATTCAAAATAAGATTGAACAACATAAAGCAAATATGGGCAGGAACCCCCTCAACCCATCCATCACAGCCCTCCAAGGAGAGCAAATGATGCAAGCAGCCCAGTTTAATCTAAGGAAGTATAAATCCAATTTAGCATCCTGTGATGCTTCTGAGAGGTGCACCACAGGTGTATGAGGAGACCTAATGACTCATAATTTTATATCCCCAACCGTCTACCAGGTGGAGAGAGGAGGAGTGGCTGCTTGGGTGGGTGGCACTCTCAGCCCCCCTGCACCTCCCAGGTAGTAAATGCTTCCTAACCGCTAGGAAAACAGCTTGCTCTTCTGCTGCAAATCATGTTTCTTCCTTATGTTTACATGGCCAAAATCGTCAAACTACAGAACAGAAAAACAAGCTCTAGCTTTACAATTCAAAAGGCTTTGAAAAGAAAGCAAATCACTTCTGTGAACAGAATGGCACTGTGTTTTCCGTATCCCAACTTCTTAAATGAGTGGAAGTGGTGTTTCAAGCTACTGCACACCCAAAATTGCCTTCCTATTCTTCATATGTTTTGGTGCACTTGACATTAACCTATAAAAACACATGTGTCTGCTTGTGGGAGTTCCTTGGCTTTTCCAGGTCTGTTCTTTCTTGGCAAAAATTTGATTTGACAACTATGGAATATGGAGCAAGTACTAAACAGAAAAACTTAGAAGAGAAAAGCAATTAGCTTTAGCCTCAGTTCATTTGGGGTGGTGTGGAACATGTTGATAAAAGACAAGGTGTTAAAAAAGGAGAGAGAGACAAGTAGTTAGACTTGAAATGAAAACTAAGAAGACAACTAAAATATATTAAGGATCGAGGTCTTCACCTGCCTTCATTTTTTGTTTTGTTTGTTTCTTTGTTTTTAACAACAAAATAGAGGAGCACAGAACATGATGCCATGTATCAGAGACACACCCCACCTGAGCACACCAGGAGAATCACTTCATTTGGCTGAGCCATTGCCTGACCCCAAGAGGACAGAGTGTGAACTCAGAAGTCCGGCTGGAGATGCTTACAGAAGGGTAGACAGGGGAAAGAATTGTCCATTGAAAGAAAACAAAAACAAAGCACCCTTAATTTCAGCAACTAAAGAAGCAAAGCATATATACTAAGAACATGGTCAACAAAACTCCCCAGCCAGAGGGAAAAAAAAACGACCAAAGAGGTGCTAAGCTGCTACACAAGCCACAGAAAAGCTAGATTATTTACTCAAGAGAAGGAGCTGAAGAAGGTACAGGGAAAAGGCAGTGGGAACAAAGAAACGCAGTCATTTAACATGCCAAGAGAAATAAGCGGTAGCAACAACATTTTAAAACCCTAATTTATGGGGAAAAGAAGAAAATGATCAGTCTCAGCCAAGCAAAATAATAGCTCCGCATATCTTTAGCGATTGAATTTTTGCATTCCTAAATTCATGTCTGTGGTCTCTGGTTCCCAAGTCGTTTTGTGAGTGTGAAAACTGACCTCTTTAAACTTCTCACTAAGCCACTTTTCTCCCCCTAAAATGTAGATAAGGTATTTACTACCCAGACCCAGCTGGTGCACCTCATAACACAACAGTGTCATCCTTTACTGCGAGAATCTTTAAGCTCTGATAGCTCAGTGAGCATTTTCCTTATTGCAAATAGGCCCTTCCTCTAGATTCTTAGGAGGGGGAAGAAAGTAAGAAAGGGAGTGAAATGTTTGTCTGTTCTTTGACCTTAATCATAACAGAGGAAAACCTGGAAATAAAATGAGAGCCCCAAAGGGTATATTTCAACTTTGTCTGAAGGGTTTCATTTCAGTTATTAATATTTCAAAAAGGATTCAGCAAATTTGATTAAATGTTAACCAGTTTCAATGCTAGGTGGTGGAAACATAGATGTGTTTGTAAATTATTAAAGAAAAACTTTTAAAAATTAAAATAAGATTAATGGGAGATTGTATGGTACCAAGGTTAACAAAGAATGTTTGTGGTCTGTATCAGCAAGAATCACAAAATTTAGAAGAGAAAAGCACAGAATTTCAGAATTACCTGTCCTGTAATACCCAAAGCTTTCAACTTCAGCTACAAACCTCAACTACCATTAAGTAGGGGCAGTTTTGATAAAATACTGGCCCTGTTCAAGCTCACCCGAGGACGATTGAAAACAAGAGTCACTAAGTGTAGTGTCCAGAGATCTGTATTTTTAAAGAGCTTCTCTGATGGTTCCAATGTGTAGCTGGAGTTGAGAATGACTCATACATTTTGGAATATTGTCCTCTGCTAACCTGGGATGAAATCAGAGAGCCGGTAATAACAGAAAGAGCACAAATCAGGAGACCCAGGTTCTGGCCCTAATTTTATTACAAGCTGAGTAACCTTAAACAGTTCATTTAATCTTTTTGGAATCCACTTTCCTTTTCTGGAAAAATGAAAACATGGTAGCAGATAAATAAAAAGATCTGTTCCTCATTGCAAAATTTTATAAAATATAAAAAGAAGAAAACAAGCATTTCTATACTAACTGCAAGTGTTTTCTACAACAGTATTTGCAATAAAATAAATGAGTATGCACTCCTCACTGCTGCTAGCTTGTACTTGGCTTGCTTAATTTATCAGAGGTTTCTACACCTAGCTAACTCTGGAGGCTCCTTTTGAACCATTGTTGGAAGAGGGGATTCCATCTTTTCATTAGCATGAACCAATGGGATACATCCGCCATGAATAAAGGTGCCTAACTGTGCTGGGTGGAATTGCTTGCCCTGTGTTAGGTAAAGGTGGGTGTTGCATTTTCAAATGGCAGCAGTAGGGGGAGACCCATATAAAAGGGATACTTTTATAAAGTAGGTACTGTCCCAGGAAATGATCTTAGAAAAAAATTAAGGCCTTTGGATTTAGCTTTCAACAAACCACCCTCTCCACCTCCCTCACCTCAGAACCTCCTATCCCCACCCTAAATCTGCCTGCCACCTCCCTGAAAACAACTCGCTCACCCCTACTCACCCTTTGTGCACCTTAAAGTCACATGGGTAAAGCAGCCTGCGGCAAGTTGGTCAGTTCCATTGGATAAAAAGGAAAATGATTTGATTCACTCATTTTTTTTAAAGCTCTTAGATGTGGCAACAGGAGCTTTTCTTTTGGTAGGCTACTAACTAAAAGGGAAAAAAATTACCTGAGGATCACATAAAAGTCTACATTGTGGTGTCCTGTGACATGACCTGGAGTAAATAGATTAGCAGCAAGGGGTTGAGAAAGAAAAGAGAGTCCCCGAGAGCTAGAACCAGACAGTGGAGGCGTGCAACCAAGCTGGCAATGTGCTTCCTAAGGGGGATGATGACACATAACCAGTCTACTACCAAAGCCAGCCGGGGTCAGAAACAATCATTCCTTCAATTCTGCAAGAACAAAGAAAGGTTCTTATCTTACAAGGCCCAGAGAACTGGGCAGAGTATCACAAACAGGATTTGAGTATAAAAGAACACAACAAGATCTTAGATGCATGACCGAGAACCACCTGGTAGGACTCAAGAATAAAGGCAGAGAGCAGCCCATCCACAGCCCAGCTTCACAAAGGTAGAGCAGAGCTAGCAGCAGGGATGACCAGCTGCTCAGTCACCTGGGTGTAGATTTAGGACCACTAACTTGCCCTCTGACTAAGGCAAGTAGTGGACCCTAGGACTAAGCTGGCAGCTTTGGTTAACAGGTCTTTCCTATAGAAACAGGAAAATAGAGGGGCAGCCAACCAATAAGGGACGAAATGTCACTTAGAATTAACTTTAGTGGTATTTTTCCTATTTTGAGAAAAAAGGAGGAAAATTAAAATTGAATCAATATATACCAAAAGTAACCACAACTTCATACCGTAAGAGTGCCATTTAGTGGATATTGAAGAAAGTCAGATATATTCAGAGAATGTGAAAAAGCCAAAGGATTAGGAAGAATGAAAGACATGCAAAACCACAGGAGGAAAGGGGATATTGAAGGAAAAGGAGAAAGAGCAGGAGAGAGAGGCCAACAAGGCCTACCCACGCAACTCCAAGTCCCTGAGACATTGCTCACACCTTTCAAAATGTGTTCTTCTGGCTTCTGGTTAAAGGCTTTCTTTCTGCCTTCCCCACTGAATGGATACAACAAGACTTCTTGGGATGTTTCAGCAGGAACTTCTCTTGTTCCCTTCCCCATCATGTTGCCAGTCAGTAATTCCCATACATACCTCTAAAACTAGTTTCTACCCCTTAAGGCCACTTTTCCTTCTCCTTCCACCCTCCCTCTCTCCTTCCCCCCAGCCAGTTACAACCCCCTAGTCTATCCAGTCTATTTGGCTACTGCAGGACCTTATGCATCTGCTAGGTTTCACCCAGCTCCAGTGCTCCTGGGAGGTCTAGGCTCATCTTTGCAGCCCAGACAGTGGTCATCTCTCCATCACAACCACCTTGGAAGATGTCTCTGCTACTAACAATGAGACTAACTCTTTGGGAAAATAATTGTAAGAACGCCTACAACCCAAACTAGACTTAGGAAGGACACTTCCTCTGACCTACAACTTAAAAACAACCTTCTACTAGTTGTTTTTGCATTTATATTATTCAATTACATAGAACAAATTTTATAACAAAATACGGCCTTTTGAATTGGTAAGGACTGCAACAGTTCTGGCTTTGGGAGAGTATAGGCATGTGGTTTTTAACAGTAAGATTTATTGTGGAAACCCTGCTTAAGCTCTCAAAGAAGGGTGAAGAGCAGACAGAACAAAGACTCTTAGACCACAACCAGCTGCAATCTCTCCTCAGCTGTCATTATTCAGATGTAGATGTGGAACTCATGGAAGTTGAGTGTGGATGGTCTTTCCATGACCCTTGATCTTTGTTATAACTTATATAGCCCTTGTCTTTAGTTCAGCACCTTAGTTAGCATGTGCCACTAATCCTTTCATCAATTTCAGAGTCAGTTATGTTAGGGTCAGAGAGAAAAATCTTCATATTTCTGTATTATTTTCATAGATTTTAATGTTATACAATAAGTTTGAGTATTATCATGGGTGAGAAATGTTACGTAGTGGTAGTCACACATTTAAACTTTTTATATTAATTCTTATGGGAAAAAAATCCAACCTCCAAATCTACTTGCTATAGGCTATATTTTCTTGGAGTGTAAACTGGAAGTATGACAGAGAACCCCCTTCACCCTGCATAGTAATGGTTCTGCCCTCCTTTTCCCCTTCCCTGTGAACAAGCCACTCTTCCTAGAGAGAACACTGACAATTTGCTCAAGTTTAGTTGGCATTTTTGCTGATCTTTTCTTAGGAGGGATTAAGCAGGTTAAGCTTTAAGCCCAAGTCTTTTCTCCCCAGAACAGAGAAGTACTCTCTTGTGGAAGAGAGTAAACATCCTTTACTTACTGAGTTGAATCAGCATTCCCAAAAAGAGATACATGTTTTCATTGCACATCTCCATGGTGGCCTACCTCTAGAACTTTATCATATGAAAATGAAATAAAATTGACACTGGAGACGTCTAAGGACACTTCGTTTTAGAAAATATGAATAAGACCAAATAGAATTAAACTGCACTTAAATCCAGTTTTAAATTCCCTAATCCAAACAATTTTCTAGCATTCTATAAAACCCAGAAGACATAATAAAAAAGACTAAAACATTTATTTAAAAAATAACTAAATATGTGCATATGTACATATGTAGATAGCACAAAAAACTAAACGATAAACAGAAAAAGACAAGATTTACCATCATGTACACAGGTCATCAACAAATCAATAAGAAAAGAATGAATAGCCCAATAAAAAAATAAGCAAATACTATGGATAGGTAGTTCTCAGAAAATGAAATACAAATACTTAATAAATATATGAAAAGATGCTCAGTTCCACAATTAAATATATGCAAATCAAAACAATGAGATAGTTTTATTTTTCAATCATAAAATAAAATTTTTTTCATATTTAAGAGTATAATTGAAATATGATATATTTACTGGTGTTGCAGAAATAGGTTTTCTCATTTATTGTTGGTGAAAATGTAAAATGGGGCAACACTTTTGGAGGATAGTTTGGTAATATCTATCAAAATCTTAAATATATAATCATTTGACCCAAAAAATCGAATGGGTATGGTCTCCTAGATAAACAAATGTATATCCAACAAAAACTAGAAACTAGAAACAATATTAATTTGTAGCAAGAAAGTATGACACTTCCATACAATAGAATACTGAGCAGCTATTAAAGATATTAAAGACATGAATTAGATTTATGTATGTTGTTTTGCAATAATTTCCTGAAATCAAGGGGGAGAAAAGCAAGGCATAAGAGATATAATATATATTCTATAATCCTATTTGTGGAAATAAAGAAAAGGACAAGTATAGAGAGAAATATAGGCATATACATAAATATAATAATATATATTCATGTGCATTTGCATAAACCTTCTCTGGAAGAATAGGCAGGAAATAGTTAAGAATGTTAACAGGGCTCTTTCCACTTAAGCCATTGCATTTTCCTCTTGCATTTGGCAAGTTTTGAGTAAAGGAAGGCTTTCCACGGCTTTTCTAGTTTGTCATTCCATGAGCCCAGATATCTCTCTCTCTCTCTCTTAAATATATAAGGGGGGAGAAGTTTGGCTAGAAATCCACTCCCCACTTTTGTCCTTCCTAGTCACTGCCTAGAAAAAAACCACTGTGGTTTATACAAGTTGACTTTCTGATGGTGCCTTTATGAGTTTCACTTCCATTGTGACCAACTCTTCATGGCCCCGTATAGCAGTGTCACACACTAAGCCTCAGATGCTCCAGCAGCTACTGTTGAGCAGGGCGGGGGGTGGGCAGTGGAGGGAGATTCCTCCAGTGACTCAGAGTTTACAGCGCAGAATAGGTAGTGGTATTATTCAGCCATCGTGGACATGATCTTGTCGGGCCTGGACGGAGGCACAGAACCATCAGGAGGGCCTGTCACTAGATGTGATTACTCTCTAACATAAATCATTTTTAAATCCCAGCCTCTGAGAGTAGGCGCTAAAGGTAGACAGGCCAGAGAAGCTCCATATCTTGAACATTTCAAGTCTTTCTACAAATGTGAATTATTTCTTTTGTCCTAACTGGTTAGTCATTTCTCATTCTACTTATTCCATTTCCCTCACCTCACAATCCCTCCTAACTTTTCATTTTAGGAAGAGTGCTCCTTCTTTGTCTGTAAGTAGACTCAGTGATGGGTGGATGAATTTAATGAATTTCCAGTACAGTATACTTTAGGTGGTTGCTACATTTGTTTTCTTGAAAAAGTAGGTTTATATCATGTTACACCATTATTTTCAAACTTAAACTCTGTTAATTTCCCATTCAATGATGTGGGAAAATAATAACGGTTGTTATAAGCATTTTAATTTTTGCCCTGTGAAAACACTAATAGATAAAGAATTCTCTGAACTGAAATGGTGATGACTGAATCGGATTTTTTTAGGAGGATTGTTTTCCAAAGAGTTTCCAGAGAAACATTCCTTAAAGGACTGAGGATTTTGCACAGCATTAATTTCATCACACAAGGCTATTTTGGGTGCACATTGTCAACAGATCCTAGTGGCTAGTTTATTGCAAATACAGAGTTAGCATACTTCACATACTAGGAAATAATGCCAAGAGAAATCATAACCAAGTCCACAGTCTCAAGTCTTGGTACCCAGGATCTGAAAAAGTCAAATTGGACTGCAGATGCAGCGTGGCAGGGTTGAACACAGGATTCTAGGAGTCTGGAATTTCAGGCTCTAGTCTCCGCTTTGCTCCCAATCACCTGTGAGGCCACAGACAACCCAGTTAAATATTTCAGGCCTCATCTGGACAATAAAAGAAATAGGGGCCGGGCACGGTGGCTCACGCCTGTAATCCTAGCACTCTGGGAGGCTGAGGCGGGAGGATCGCTTGAGCTCAGGAGCTCAAGACCTGCCTGAGCAAGACTGAGACACTGTCTCTACCAAAAATACAAAAATTAGCCAGACGAGGTGGTGTGTGCCTGTAGTCCCACTTCCAGTTTTCCACTTCCTCCAAGCCTTCCTTTTCTTCTACCCGAGAGCAACATACTTCAGGCCCAGACATCACAAGCAGAGGGCAGAAAACGGTGTTTCTGCCCTGAACTGTGGAAAAATGTGAGTACGTGGGTCTATGATCCATCCAAGTCCTCCAGCTTGATCCTGGTATGTTAACAGGATTTAAAATAATTTAGAAAATCCTTTCTCTCCAGACTATACTTGGATTTCAAGTTTATTGGCCGGCTGAAAAAATCTAATGTGTATCTTTGTCTTCATATTCCCCCGTAGCAATCTTAAACCTCCTTAGGGCAAATACAGGGGCATGTCTGGAAGAATAAGGAAAGAGCAAGAAAAAGAAATGCAAAGGAGAGAAACATATTAACATATTTACTTCATGAAATACTTTTCCTATTATTATATATTAGTAATATGTTATCTGCTATAAGAAGAGAGATCAGAGAAAAAGGAAATGGGAAGATCAAGAAAAGAGCAAATGATACAGCTTATTTCTAAGGCGTTAGTATAAAGTCAATGGCTTTAGCTGATAGATCTGGGAGAATCTCTCACTTTCCCATTTGTCTTCTCTTGTGGTCTGGCAATAATATACATATATGTGAAACCATTAATTTGTTTCAACAATAAGAAAACAAACAACTCAATTAAAAAATGGGCCAAAGAACTTAATAGGCACCTCACCAAAGAAGATACAGATGGAAAATAAGCCTATGAAAAGATGCTCCACATCATATACTATCAGGGAAATGCAAATTAAAAGAATAACGATACCACCACATACCTATTAGAATGGCCAAAATCCAGAACACTGAAAACACTAAATACCGCTGAGGACGTGAAGCAACAGAAACTCTCATTCATTGCTGGTGGGAATGCAAAATGGTACAGCCACTTTGGAAGACAGTTTGGCAGGTTGTTACAAAACTAAATACTCTTACCATATGACTCAGCAATTGCACTCCTTGATACGTAGCCAAAAGAGTTGAAAATTATGTCCACATAAAAACCTGCACACAAATGTTTATAGAAGCGTTACTCATAATTGCCAAAACTTGGAAGCAACTGCGATGTCCTTCAGTAGGTAAATGGATAAATGAATTGTGGTACATCAAGACAATGGAACATGAGTCAGTGCCAAAAAGAAATGAGCTACCAAGCCATGAAGACACGAAGGAAGCTTAAGTGCATATTACTGAGTGAAAGAAGCCATTTGTAAAGGGTACGTACTGCATTAATAAAACTTTATGACATTCTGGAGAAAGCAAAACTATGGAGACACTAAAAAGATCAAGTAGTTTCCAGGGGTTGGAGGAAGGGAGGGATGAACAGGCAGAACACACACGATTTTTAGGGCAGTGAAAACACTCTCTCATGCTATAGTGTCGTGATGGATACCTGTCATTATACATCTGTCCAAAACCACAGAGTGCACAACACCAGGAGCGAAGCTTAATGTAAACTATGGACTCTGAATGATAATGATGTGTCAGTGTAACAGATGTACCCTCTGGTGGGGAAGGTTGATAGTGGAGGAGGCTATGCCTGAGAGGGAACAGGGAGCATATGGAAAATCTCTGTACATGCCACTCAATTTTGCTGTGAACCTAAAACTGCTCTAAAAAATAAAGTCTTTTAAAAAAATTTTAAACTGAAAACATTAATTTGTGATAAAAGATCATGCCACACTTTACAAGTCTGAACACTATCCATTTTTTGAAATTATACTTATTATCATCTTAACCTAATTTCAGGGATACGAATAATTTTAACGTAATTTATTGAAATATATACATACAGAAAAGTTCACATATCAAGTGTACCAGCCAATCAATTTTCACAAAGTGGACACACTTACGTAAGCAGTGACCAGATCAAGAAAGAGAAACTTCACACCACCCCAGAAGGCTCTGCATGCCCGTCAGTCACTACTTGCCCCCCCACAGTAACTCCTTGCCTGACTTTTAACACCACCCTTTATTTTTACCTGTTTTAAACTTTATATACACAGAGTCACATACCCTATGTACTCATTTATGTCTGGCTTCTTTTATTAAACATTGTGAGATTCACCTATATTATTACATGTAGTTATAATTCATTAATTCTCATTGATAAATTATCCCATTGTATGAATTTATTTATTGATTCATTCCACTGTAGATGAACATTTGGTATTATTCTTATTTGCTGCTATAGGAACTCCGGTGTATGTCTTTTGATAAACCTATGTACATGCGTCCATTGGGTTTATTCTTAGGAGCAGAATTGCTAGTACACAGGAGGCATAAATTTAGCCTGAATAGATCCTGCAAGCACTCTTCCTAATCACAAGCAGCTTGGTGTCCTCCTTAGGGAGCATAATTATCTAAAACAGCGTCTTTTTTAGGATAGAGTACAAAGTGATGCCCAGGGAATCTTGGAGAAGCAAGAGCATAGGAGAAGTTGAGGACACAGTATGTTCTAATGTTTCTTAAAAATAAAATCCTTTGAAGTAAAGAATTATTTTTGACCCTGAGATATCATGTGTGTGATAATCTATGGCAATTGCAAGATCCAAAGCTGTTTATAATTCTGGTCCGACCACATCAAAATCCTTGAATTTACACAATGCATTGTAGGTTTCAAGGAGCTCTCTTATCTTTTCCTCTTTTCTCTCAATCTGATTGAAGCATTTAGCCAAGATTAATCATTCTGAATCTGCTGTTGCAACATCCTGCTTTAGCCTGTGGACTTTTAGGAGAGGCCAGAGGCAGATCAAATCTCACATTTGGAGAAGGAGAAGACTTGGCTCACTGGCCTTCACACAAGAGGACCATTTCTGACCACTAAACTCTTCGAACATTGTCTACTCACTCTTGCCACCCAACTCCGTGCCAACTCTCAACGCACGAGTTGGAAAGTTGGGTTACCCCCTTCTTCTAATGTAGGAAAGTTCTCATGGGAGCCCATCTATGCCTGAGGACAATGAAAGTTTGTCTCCTGTATGTGCTTGCTGGCTGTGGTTCACACTGTATTTACCTGTTCTATTAATATTTCCCAAACATTATGGCATTTGACCTTGTTTTACCTTATCTTAGGAATGAGTCAGTGCACACAACTCAGACTCAAACACTCATATGCAATTCTGCATCACAGCTAGCTTGTCTCACCTGAAATCTTGAATGTCATTATGTACAAAGATCCATTATCTGGAAAATACCTAGTCTTTCACCATTTGTCAGGTCATCCCATCTTATTGCCATCTTAGCTGATCTCAGATCAGAACTAAAGTAGGGGAGGGGGAACGTCTCCAACTCTTTAAATCAACACATCCACCTCTTCTTTCCACAGGTAAGAGCCAATGCTTTGGAGCCCAGCAGAACTAGGTTAGGACCCTGACTCTGGCACTGGCTAGCTGTGGGGTCTGGGACAAGTTATCTAACCCCTCGCAGCCTCAGGTTTGCTCATCTGTAAAGTGGATTTGTTCTGAGATTTAAATAAGATACTTAAGGTAAAGAGCTTAGCCCAATCCCTAATTAATGTTTTGTACTTTTGCTACCATTTGTGGCCCACGACCCCGTCACTAACCATAGCATTTGCTGTTGGACCCTTTCCATGTCTCTGTGCCCTTTCTTCTTCAGGGCACACTGGCCACCTCCAACTGCCCAAACCTGCTCTCTCTGGCCACCAAAGCAGGCTTTGTCCACTCAGCAGCAGATCTGAGGTGAAAGGAATTAATACTCTCTGGGAACAGTCCTCAACCGCGGACGAATAGGAGTTGGTGTAAAAATGCCTCAGCTCCCCTGCTCAGGGAAGAGAACCCTGAGGTGTATGTTCCACCTACACTGGCTCTCAGAAACACCCCAGTGGGATTAGGCTGCAAAGGCCTGTGGCACCAATGAGCTTAGTAACACCCCCTCTGGTGGCTACCTGCCCTGGCTTAACTCTTCCCCACTCCCTCCCAGCATTTTACTCCTCTCCCAAATCAACCACTTACGTGGAATCTTTTTGCCTCAGGGACTATTTCTGAAGGATCCCAAACTAAGACACAAACAGTTGGCACCAGAAGGGACAGTGTTGTGCTCAGGTATGATTCTGGAAATGTCACAGTTACTGAGCCGGAGTCACAAATCGGCAGGTGGGAGGGGATGGGCAGGTTGGCAAGCTCTAAGTGATATCTGGAGATATGGGCTTGACCACTTCTGCCATTTACCAGCTGATGAAAGTAGGAAACTCACATAACTCTTATCAGTCCATTCTGCTCAGTTCAAAATGAGGGTACAGTGGCTGCTCTTCTTCTCATTTTTGAGGATCAAGTTAAAAAATGATCTTAAAAATACCTGCCACCATGCCTTACTCAGTAAGTATTTATAGGGATTGAATGAAGAAGTGAATAACACAAATGAGAGAATGAAAGGCAAAAATTCCAAAATGATAAAAAAAAATAAGGCCTTTTACAAAAGACATTCTTTAAAAAAGACATCTACACTAGAATGCTTATAGCAGCACAATTCACAATTGCAAAGATGTGGAAACAACCCAAGCGCCCATCAATACATGAGTGGATTAAGAAAATGTGGTATATGTATACCATGGAGTTCTATTCAGCCACAAAAAACGATGGTGATCTAGCATCTCTTGTATTATCCTGGATAGAGCTACAGCCCACTCTACTAAGTGAAGTATCCCAAGAATGGAAAAACAAGCACCACGTGTACTCACCATCAAATTGGTTTTAACTGATCAACACTCAAGTGCACACATAGTAGTAACATTCATAGGGTGTTGGGCAGATGGGAGGAGGAGAAAGGGATGGGTATATTCACATCTAATGAGTGCAATGCGCACTGTCTGGGGGATGGACACACTTGAAGCTCCAACTTGGGTGGGGCAAGGACAATATACATAACCTAAACATTTGTACCCCTGTAATATGCTGAAATAAAAAAGAAAAAAAATAGGAAACAAACAAAAAAAAATAAGGCCTTCCAATATACTTGTGTGAAAGGAAAATTTGCTAATATCAAGTGACCTTGCTCTGCTTTCAGTTCTTACCACCAACTTTTTCTCCATTATCTGTTCTCTAAAGGAAAAGAAACCGCCATGTGTTCTCAGCAAAGGCTAGGGTCCGACACTACACATCACATCAAATATCCAACCCAGAAAGCTAAATGCTGCTCACTTTGCATGCCAAAAATTCAAATGTTTGCTACCTTATAGATAAATTGCTTGACTATTTGTCTGAAGTTCTTGGTTTTATGTGGATCCTCAGCATATGAAACAGGTGATAAGTATGAATTTGTTTCACAACATCTAGGTGTAAATATATTGAAACTTTGCATGATCCATAGAAGAATGAAGACTCAGTGGACTGCACCCATCTTTTGGGGCCAAATTTAGCTTCAGTGACATTTTCTGGGGTTGCCAAGGCCAAAACACTTGGTATTCTGTTTCTCAGCAACCATGAGCCCTTATCAAAAGTATTAATACTTCTCAGAGCACCATGTTAAACCATGACTCAGGTTCCTACTTTTAGGGAACCCACTACCTTCTCCTTTACCCTTTGGGTCCTCCCCTCTCCTTTGAACATTTCAAATGCAAATCTCTATTCTCTCTTGGGATAAAAGAATTCCTTCTATCTGACAAAGCCCTGACTACCTTCTTGACACCAAAAAAGGGGAAAATACTTCTCTTTTGTTAAAGACAAACGAATGGCAAAAAACAAGAGTTGTTCGTTTATCCACTAGATAGTACTCTCCCATGTACATAGCTTTGCTCGTGGCATTATAGCTCTGCTTCTTCTGTAATGGTCGTGGTGAACCGGGTGGAGACAGATGTTGATGTTTGCTGAAAAGAATTAAGTCATGGGAAGCAAAATTAACTGAAAGGCAGTTTGTATTTACACAATTTACTTAGTCATGGAGGGCCACACATAGCTCTTGGTTGCAAGAGATTCTGGTTGTCTTAAGCAAAAAATACTATCACCCAGAGGACATTAAGGATGCAAAATCATCCAAAGGCCAGAAGACCCAACTTAGAAAATAAACAAAACCAAGGAAATCTAAAGATTCAGCCACTGGAATCACAACAAAAGTCTTGCAGCAAGATCTGTCTGTTCCTACAACGTTCCACTGATGTGACATGACTCCTAAGCTTCCCCACATCTTTGTACCTCTCTCTTAGAGCCCAGGTTCCCAGAGAAAGGGACTAATTGGCCAAGATCAGATCATTTGTCTTCCTTTGGCTGCACAGGAAGTGAAGCAGATGCCCCCAGAAAAAATTATCCACAAGGAGAGATTTCCCCCAAATGCTGACGAGGGGGTCAGTATAAAAGGAGCGGTTAAGTGACGCAAATGTCTGTTACCAACGTTCACCAATTATTGACCTTTAGTAGGTCTACTCTTTCCTTAGTCTCAGTTCATCATCTGTAAAGCAGAGGCTTGAACTCAATAATATTTAAGATCCCTTCCAGCCCTAAAAGATTCTATCACTTGCTGCCTCACTTATTCGTTTGATGGTTGTATTTCTGAGCCAGCATTAAGAGAGCTTATAGATGGGTAGCAGCCACTAAGAGGTGACAACACAACACATGTCAAGTGTGATAAGCTCATCATAAGGAAAAAATGGTCTGACATTGCACTGCTGTGTCTCCCTGTTTAACTGTATATTCTCAAGAATGATTTAATTTGTTCAACCACAAGGGAAAACGCCCCATTTCCTATCTCTTTCCAGATGGGCTTCTTTTATTTATATTTATGTATGTATGCATGTATTCATTTATTTATAGTAGAGATGGGGGTCTTGCTATGTTGCCCAGGCTGGTCTCAAACTGCCAGGCTCAAGTGATCCTCCCCCCTCAGCCTCCTGAGTAGCTGCAATTACAGGCGCATGCCACCATGCCCAGCTCAGATGGATTTCTTTTCTTTGTTTTTTATAGCATATTACAGGGGTACAAATGTTTAGGTTACATATATTGCCTTTGCCTCACCCGAGTCAGAGCTTCAAGCATGTCCATCCCCCAGACGGTGCACACTGTACCCATTAGGTGTGAATACAACCATCCCCTCCTCCCCCTTCCCACCTGCCTGGCACCCAATGAATGTTTCTACTATATGTGCACATAAGTGTTGATCAGTTAATACCAACTTGATGGTGAGTACATGTGGTGCTTGTTTTTCCATTCTTGAGATACTTTACTTAGTAGAATGGGCTCCAGCTCTATCCAGGATAATACGAGAGGTGCCAGATCACCATCATTTTTTGTGGCTGAATAGAACTCCATGGTATACATATACCACATTTTCTTAATCCATTCATGTATTGATGGGCACTTGGGTTGTTTCTACATCTTTGCAGTTGTGAATTGTGCTGCTATAAACATTCGAGTGCAGATGTCTTTTTTATAGAATGTCTTTTTTTCCTTTGGGTAGATGCCCAGTAATGGGATTGCTGCATCAAATGGTATTTCTACTTTTAGCTCTTTGAGATATCTCCATATTACTTTCCACGGAGGTTATACTAGTTTGCAGTCCCACCAGCAGATGGGTTTCTTGAAGCTGCTTTTGCTCCTAGACCCCAAATATTTATTTGTCTGGACCTAAGTAATCTTCCTGAGGTTTTCTTCAAAACCTCCTCTTCATAGCCCTATGCACTTGAATCATCACCATTTAACTAAACCTAGAAAGCTCATCATTTATTTATTAAACTAAAATGTAATTATTGTTCCTGGTTGTCCATACACTTTCTCTTCTAAAGAGCTGAATTGATTGTTTAAAATCAGTCATTTCAGCTGTTTTAGGCTTTTATTCTCTTAAGCATGTGCTTTTATTTTGTTTTGTTTTTATTTTTCTTTTTATTTATTTTTTTTTTATATATATATTTTTTTTATTTCAGCTCATCATGGGGGTACATAAGTTTAGGTTATATACATTTTCCATGTCCCACCCATCCCCCCGAGTCAGAGTCCCAAGCGCGTCCGTTCTCATTCTCCCGACAGTGCACCTGGCACTCATCATGTAGTCATACCTCCATCCCCTCCCCCCCCCCACCTCCCCGGGTCTGCACCTTCAAGCATGACCATTCCCCAGAGGGTGTGCAACGCACTCATCATGTAGGCATACACCCATCCCCTCCCCCCACCCCCCATCCCAGTCTGATATCCAATTGGTATCCTTCCCTGATGTACATTTAGGTGATGATCAGGGAAACCAGTTTTCTGGTGAGTACATGTGATGCTTGTTTTTCCATTCTTTGGATACTTCACTTAGTATATGTTGTTTTGTTTTTAATTCCTGTTTTACTCTGGATAGAAATTGCTTCACCACCCCTGCCTCCCAAAACCACCGATAACTAAAAATTACCAATTTTGATAGTTTCTGCCCATTTCTTTGGCCAGGGCTTCAAATATAATAATTCCCTGGATTCATTTCTCTTCTGCCCATCATCCCGCTTCAGATCCACCTATCGTTTCGACTTAGACTTTGTTCTCTCTCTCAGATCTTTACACAGCAATCCTTCCATTCTCCGGTGTGTTGTGTACATACTATTTTTGTTAAGTCCGACATTCTTTTTCAGGACTACTGCGGTTCTTTGAGCTTTAATTATGGTGTCTTCAAAGAGTCTTCAGCTGCTTTCATGCTTGAGAATTTTATACTTCCTCTTATTGCACCTTATTCACCAGATTTCTTAATTCCCCAAAATTTACTTTCTTGAAATCCAATCCCTTTGTATAGTTGCATTGTTCGAACCTACATCTTTTTTATTTCACTGTGAGTCATCTGTGGACATGGAAACCGTTTTGCCTGCCTGTCTGCTATTTTCAAATAATGATTTTTTTTTAGTTTCCTCTTCACCCCACTGCAAAAAATGTTATATCTATTATTATCTCTTTCCAGTGATCTAGAATCTCTAAAGATAATCAAAATTCTAACATATCATTAAATCAAAATATGTTTATTTATAATCATAGTGCTATGATAATTCTCATCCTTCAGTTAGTTAATCCCTCAATAAACATCTTTGTTAAAAGGATCAGGCCAACATTGCCTAGCACAGTGCCAAACTTTGTTTTTGACAATCAGTAATCAATTTCTTAATGAGACACATCTAGTCTAGAAAGAAGGAAACATTATCTGTGATCCCACTCTCTGAAACAATTGAAAAGAATTAGGAAGAAGGCTAGAGCTCCAGACAAGTTGGAAATATGCATATTAAATGTACAAGCATCTACCTTTTTCAAATAGTAAGTTACAGAGAAATACAGAATTTGAACATGGAAGAATGACGGTTAAAACCACTTCCTGGAACAAACTTAGTTCTTGGAATTCTTTTGGCGCAAATACAGGGGTATTATCGTAAAAGTCGTCATGTACTGCAACCCTGTACTGACTTCAAAGCAAAGTATCAACAAAGACGATCGCTCTTAGACATGAGAGCGAATATCTTGATGGAAATGAAGCAAATAACATGAATTCTGGTTGGTTTGAGTAGAAAGCGAGCTAGTAATTGAGAAAAAGAGTTTAACCAAAAGGATTTGAGTGCATTTGATTACAAGTATTTTTAAAAGTCTCACATAAGCATCCCTGAATATTAGAGTTTCTGAGGTTTATCCATCACTAGTCATTTTCTAATTAACTGTATATCCTAATACCCCCTGATCCTAGTTCAATGGCTTCAGTGACTGATAATTTTGCTTCTTTTCAGAACAGATATTTAAAATTGAAGCCTCAGGACTGTGATTACCATCATTCTGCGGGTTCGAGTTTACAATCCTGATACTTCAGAGAACTTTTATTTCTTCCAGGCCATCATTTTGGCATCAGGTGACTTTCATCAGGTAAATTTGGGCACAACTCTGCAGATCTGCTGGCTAGGTTTCTCTCAAAATTGATAACTGAATCTCATAATAATTCAGTCAATTTCTCTCTTTAATAAAAGTTACAAGCACACATGCAAAATAATTATTAACCACTGCATTTGCACCCATATGATTAAAATGTTACACACACTATTCAGCAATGAAAATGAAAAAACTATAAAAGATACAGCATGGATGGGTCTTAAGAAATAATGTTCAATCAGACAAACACAAAATGAGGAATATTCTAGTTAAAATGGAGGGGAATGTATTCATTTCAGAAGTCAATACCATTAAAAAAGGAAGAAAGGATGAGGAAATATTCCAGATTAAAGTAAACTAAAGAGACACAGCAACAAATGTAACAACTGATCCTGGATTGGATCTTATACTAGAGGTGAACCCTTCATTGGAAGAGTGGAAATGCTATAAACGTTTATTAGGTAAACTAACAAAATTGGATTTTATGGACTGTAGATTGCATTGCACCAATGTGAATTCATGAAGTTGAAAATTGGACTGTGGTTATATCGTAGAATGTTCCTATTTTTAGGAAATGCACACTTACGTATTTATGGATAAAGTGCCATGATGTATGTAACTTACTTTCAAATGGTTAAGAAAAATTATGTACATATAGGAAGAGAGAAAGGACACAAATGAAAAAGTAAGTGGGGTAAAGTGTGAACAACTGGTAAATCTGGGTAAAAGGTAAATGGATGTTCTTTTTACATGCTCATTTTTGGAATTTTTTATTTTAAATTATTCCTAAATAGTTTTGTAAACAATACAGGTTGATCAAAATAAGCCAGATTGAACAGAATACATTCTGCGTGATTTCATTTATATAAAGTTCAAAACCAGGCAAAATTAAACTATATTTTTGAGCATACATAATTAAGTAGTAAAACTATAAAGAAATGCAAGGAAATGAATGCTGTAATAGGTGTGTGTCCTGGGTAAAGATTACACAGATATTTGTTTTATCATTATTAAGCTAAACACATTTTATGAGCTTCTCTGTTGTGTTTTTTAAAGGAACAAAGGCAGAGAGAGAGGAAGGGAGGGAGGGAGAAAGGGAAGGAGAGAGGAAGGAAGCGAAGGAGGAAGGAGGAAAGAAGGGAGGGAAGGAAGCAAGGAATGGAGGGAGGGCAGGAGGATATTAACGCACAATGACCTGCCTTTACACTCTTACTTATAAGTGTTTTGCTCTACTCTAGGAGTTCTTGTCCGTACCAAGAAAAAAACTGTCCCTGAATCTTAGTGTATAGCAGAAGCCACTATTGCTCCCAGTCCTGACATAGTTTAAGCCAGAGCTTCAGAGCTGTCCTGTATCAGTTATCACTAGAGGTGGGCCAGTTATCTGCAGAAACAGGCAACTGACGGGAGCAAGACCAGTAAGGTCCAACCTCAGACCTGGGACGATTCCAGGACAGGAGGAAGACAATGGTATCAAAGGATAAGACAAGAAATCAATAACCGAAGCCAGCATTCCTACATTTTAACTGTGTAGATCCTCTCCTTCCTGAGTCATACAACTTAACATGTACTTGAAGGGGTGCTGCTGGCTGCATAATGCTGTCAACACATCCTGGAGGCTGTGTGGTCACCTCTCCAGCTGCAGCTCCTCCCCCTCCTGCACCGGCAGGCTCTGACCACCTGATGCCCCTCAGTAGCCCTGCTGGGCTGTCCTCTTTCTTGCCTCTGTTTCACATGCAGTCTCCTCCCCTCTCAGCCTTCCTAATCACAGCACATCTTTGAGGTCTCAGCTGAAAGTTTACTTCTTGGAGAAGCCTCCTAACTCCCCAGCCTAAATCAAGTCCCCTTGCAAAATTCGTCATGGCATTCCATTCTCTTCCTTCATAGTATTTATCATGGTTTATAAAATTATACTTATTTGTGGAACTATTTACTTTCCCACCCACCTGGAGTTCCTGTCTGCAATATGATACCTATTTGATGACAGTCATTTTCTCAGTTCCTAGCACAGTAAGTATCTGAGACATCACTCATATGTATTTGTTGACTCCTGAATGAATGCATGGGTGACTCATCTGTCAATCAGCCTCTCTCAATTTCTACTCCCAACAGGTAGCAAAATAACCAAATAATTGGTTAAATAATATTACAAACCACTTCAGTAACCATAGTAAATTTTCAGTAGCATTGGCAGATTCAAATAAAATCATGTTTGCAAAAGCACTTTACATATAAATGTCAATTGTTCTTTTCTGATTGTTTGGGGTTCTATATAGGAGACAGACTCATTTTTCTTCCACTTAGTAAAGTCTACCATGGAATTAAACACATGGGGCACACAATTAATCTTTGTAGAATGAATGATAATCTAATTTGTTAAAACCATTACATTTTTAATGAATATTTTTATATTAATACAAAGATGAACAAAAAAGAAATTATATATAGAAAGTGCGGTACGGAAAATATCCAAACAAAACTTAGCTCACTATTTCCCCTCAAGAATCACCAAAAAACACACATCTCCAGCTCTTACATGCTATTGTTAGAGTAAATAGCAAGGATGGTAAAAAGATAACTGGTCTAGAGTCAGGAGACCTAAGTTTTACTGACCGTTAGGTTAACTTTCGCCTAGCCTCCCAAGCCTTGATTTTCTCACTGTAAATTGAGGCCACTGGAATTGATTTCTTGGGTTAACATTTAGCTGTTGGAAAGGTTTTTATTATGAGCTCAATAAACTTCTTTAAAAGTTTTTAAAATATGAGATTAAAATAGTCTAACCAAGACCGAGCGTGGTGGCTCATGCCTATAATCCTAGTATTCTGGGAGGCCGGGAGGATCACTCGAGGTCAGGAGTTTGAGACCAGCCTGAGCAACTGTGAGACCCCGTCTCTACTAAAAAATAGAAAGAAATTAACTGGACAACTAAAAATATATAGAAAAAATGAGCCAGGCATCATGGTGCATGCCTGTAGCCCCAGCTACTCGGGAGGCTGAGGCAGTAGGATTGCTTGAGTCCAAGAGTTTGAGGTTGCTGTGAGCTAGGCTGATGCCATAGCACTCTAGCCTGGGCAACAGGGTGAGACTCTGTGTCAAAAAAAAGAAAAAAATAGTCTAACCAAGAATTAGTTTTACTTTAAAAAAGAGTAAAGGTAAGAATCATTTCCTCGATGTTCGGAGGGGAAATCTTAGTCCACAGGGAGTTTGGGCTCTCTGCTCTTCCATATAAAAGAAGAAGAATTTTGCGGATTTGGACAAGTCACTGGGGCAAATTGATAGAGCATAATTAATTTATAATCCAGGCATTAGTCCTGTCACACTGACATACATAATACAAAGCGATTCAGCAATAACGTAACAGCATATAGAATAAACTAGGTTGTTTCTGAAAACTGCTGTCTGGCCAGCTCTGCATGCAGAACTCATTGAAGAAAGAGGTTCAAAGAAATAAAGTGAGCACTTTTATTTTAATTTGTGCAAATGCATATAAAACCATGAAATTAATCTGTTCTGCATTGGGCAGTGCCCAAATCCCTAAAATTTTAAGTAATATATGGCTAATATTTCTTTAAATTATACAAATACAGCAAACAGTTGGATGACAGGTGTTCTGCTTACTGACTAGTTTTGAAAATATTTGCTGCCTTTAGTTTAAAATAATAACTATGACTCCCTACAAGGAAGGGAGTCATATTTGTTCTGGTCCTAAAAATACCCCCACGTGCAGTCAAGCCAAACAGCAGAGAGTCCTAGCTAATATGACATTCCAATCTCACTGGACTGCAGTCCTCAGTTTCTTTGAAGCGCGCACCAGTTAGGGCTCCTAGAAACCAGCACATTTCACACTTGAATGGTTCTCTTGGACACCACTTAATAAAATCTTGAAAAGCAGTTTAGAAAATCATCCCCTTATAGTTTTTGTCTTATACTTGTGTATTTCCAATGTGAAGCACTCTGAGGAGGTTGCTAAGAAAACTTCAGCTAATAAAATGTAACTCTGAATCCAAAATGAGAAAGAAAAAATGTTTTGCAAAGAAATTACAGATCTGGAATCACCCCACCACACCCATTTCAAACCTCAAAACACAGGGGGCCAAATTCCACCACCACCTTAAAGAAATTGAGATCCTAAATATTTGCAAGTATAAAGCCTTGGTCCAAGTATTGTCCATCTGCAAGCCTAATTCTTTTAATAAACATTCCTTTAACACCTGTTATTTGTAAAGTGTGGAGCTAAACCTGGGGCTTTGAGAACATGGGTGTGTGGATAATTCCTTGATCACTGCTGGTTCATAAACCTAGTTTAAAGCCTATTTTTAGAAGTGAAAGGTACATTATCTGATTTGAATCATTTGACAGACGTCAGCAAGATTCTATGTCAAAGATAAAAATTATAGATTAAAAAGATTACACTTGAAGAATAAAAATCATACAGTCCCTAAAAGACTTAGAAAATACAGCAGCCACTAATTAAAGCAAATGTAGGGATTTCAAAGGTTCAGGTGCACTCTCAGTCAAAGCATGCACACCTAAGGACAACAGCTCTACATAGTGATTGCCTCCAGGTAACAGTTATTAATCTTGTCTCACCGCTCCAATATTTTAAAAGGGGTCCAAAGGAGCATAGTCCCTTAAGGAAGCAGTGTGTCTAATGGCCAAGTACCAAGATCAGCACCCTGGAATGGCAGGTCCAGCGCCACACCTGACATTCTGCTGTTACCATGGGAACTTGCTTCATCTCTCAGTGTCTCAGCTTCCCAATGGATAAAGTGCCTATAATATTGACCACTTTTTTCTCTCAGGGGCACTGTAAAGCCAGTTGTAATTCTCTTAGCAAGACTTCGTATTAAACCAGTTGAGGCATATTCCAATTTTAGTCATATTTTTGAAAAATGTAAGTGTATGGTCCATTTATCAGCTAATAATACTAACAGCTTAATAATAATACTAAGCCTCTAATATGTCAAGCCCTAAACTAGGTGCTTTTAAAGCATATATTGTCTGATGTAGCCCCTCACAAATGTTGTCATTAAAGTAGGTATCATTACTACCCACTTTTTACATATGAGGAAACTGAGACCCTCAAGTAACTTTCTAAGATCCTACAACTAATTATGGTATAGACTGAATTCAAACCCAGATCTATAGGACTCAAATTATAGAGTCACTTCCACTATATAAGCATTATTAAGAGATTCTAATAAAACTATAATTTACAAAGCACTGCCATAAAAGTTCTGAAGGATAAAATTACTGAGTTATCTATCTTGTTTAACTACATGAAATTAATGACTGAAAACAATAAAGTCAGCAGCATATTTGGTTTGTGCAGCTAACTCCACACAGTATTTACAAAGTGCAAAAAATGTTTTAAAGCTGACTAAGCTTATCAAAGAAGTCAATTTATTCAGGCAAATTAGACAATTCTATTAAGAAAGTCAGTCAAATTGTTTATGCTTTTTGTTTTAAATTTTGCAAATCAAAAACACAAGTTTAATTTTTCATTTCATTTCTACATGGGTAGAGACACAGAATACACTCACAAATCAGGGGTCAGATCTTTCAGGTTCTCAAAGGTAGCAATGTAATGGGGTAGTGCGGGGAGGGGTAAAGGTCTGAAGACCATTTTTGGCATTTCAAAGACTCCAGCATATCGAATATGTCTTCCAGATAAGGCAGAACAGGCTAACTAAATAACAATATTCCTAAGCTTTTGGCCAGAATTACTTCAACTCAATGCAATAGCACTGATGATCTCATCCTGATCAGAAAGACAGATTGGGAGTTGCATGTGTCTTTCATTAATAAAAGTGTTTTTAAAAATATAATGATTACTCAGTGTCAGAAAAGTATGTGCCAGGATGTTTATGCTCATTGCAGTACTGCTGTTATGTTACAACAAGGGGGAGAAATAAAACTAGATGCTCATCAGTAAAGGAATAGCTAAAGGAATTATAGCTCATTCATACAAAAGAATACTATACACCTATAAAAAGGACAAGATACATTCACTTTAACAGATTAAATAAAATCAGTAGGTCACAGAAAACACACACCACATGGATACTCTGTGCCTTATGCTCCCAGCAAAGTTAAGAAGATGTAAATAGACATATGTACGTATATGAACAGAGATATGCATTTCCCCTGTGTGCCTTCTATGTACACTAATAGAAAAAGAAATGGAGAGAGATAACCTGAACGGATAGTAGTTACTGCCAGGAAGGGGAAGAAGGTGAGGACAGATAAATAGAGTCTTTCACTCTTTACTCTAAACTTTTATGTGGTTTGAATTTGGACAACACTCATTAACTGTTTTGCAATTTTTTAAATTCCTTGATAAATGCAAAGGTGTTTTTTGTCTACCAAGCTTTTCCAAACATGGACTCAATACGGAAACAAAAAGAAAAGGACAAAAGGGATCAGGGATCCTTGGTGATGACATTGATGGCCTGCCGGAGTAGAGGTAATTTCCAGTGTGCGTACATAACGCACACATCCTCTACCTGGGAGTGATCAGCTCTCCAAGCATGTATAAAGAGAGCTCTGTTTCTCATTGCCAGAAATCTGCACCATGCAATGACTCTTTTCTGTAACCTTGAAAACCCTGCAAGCTGGTAGCAAAGCAGTGTAAACAACTTGGAGGACCAACATGAAGACCCTTCAGAACCCTGGCACCTTCCTGAGACTTGGAAGGAGTCCTGCTCCTAATTGGAAACAGGCATGGCTGAAAGGGAAGCTGCTGTGCAAGTCCACCCCATGAGGAACGGAACCGCTATGCCATTCCCACTAAAGGAACATGGACTAGCGCCCGCTCCATCAGCTGTAGCACCGAGCAGTTTGCTGCCTGCCCAGCCCCACTCTCTGGCACAACAGCCCATCCCATAATGTGAACTGAGAGGCCCATTTGGTGTGTGCCAGGAGTACTCAAAAGGCTCCGCTAAATGTTGACAGTCTCCCCCTAAAAGATGAGACCTGATATTCATAAAGCCTTACCAGAATGCACTTCTTGGGATATTCCAGTGTGACTATTCCAAACTGAGTTGAAAGCAGGTCTCAATTGCATGCTCAGTATCAGAAGAGAAGAGGGGGGCTTAGCAAATCTCTTCTCTCCCCCATCTCACATTCAATCCAAGTCTTTTAATCCAAGTATCTCAGTTTCACTGGAATGGCTAACCAGTCCCATATTTTTGTGCTATTTCAGCCTAACCTTTGCCAAGAACTAGACGAGTTACAGTTCTATGCCAACGTCAAGGTATTCAGTTGGAGGGGGCAGACCCTATCAAATAAAGGACAGGGAGAGAGTAGGGAGAGGGCGAAGAGAGTGAGGAGGAATGGATTGTGACATGGAGCAGTTGAAGCAAAACCTCTTGACACTTGCACTAAGCCCCCCCTCCCTGCACGTGGTGAGGACACTGTGGGATGGGATGCACCTTGTGCCTCTCCTCTCCCTTTCTTCTCCCTCTCCGATAAGGCAGGGGTGATGAGATCAGAAAAGGCAGGTGTTGGTGGGAGCAGATAAGTGTGTTTGTGGCTATTAAAGCAGCCAAACGTGTTGAGATTAGCGCAAGCCTGCGTAGCCAGAGCAAGAGGAGCGACCAGGCAAGTGGGGCTCTTCTGGGTGATAGGGAGAAAGCTGAGAAAAAAAACCCACAAGGAAAAAATTAATAAAGAGGGGCTGGGCATCTTAAAAGGCATAAAGAAAAGGACATACCTGTTTCTTCTTTGTTCTCAGAGAGTGGGAACTTTTCAGCATCTTAAACATCACATGCAACGAAAGAGACATTTTTTTAAGCTTTGAACAAAAAAGGAAGGCACATTCTTAGCCCCCTTTGCTTTTTCTTTGGAAAGCACTGAGTTGAGATAATAAACAATGGGTCGTCTGTTCATCAAGAGCACGTGGCTTGTCGGGTGCAGAACTGGGATGGGTGGGGTCCACAGTGGCTTCTGGGTGCTCTGGGAAAGAAAGTGTCCGTCCATCGTGGCTCTTTCCTCCCTGGTCCTGACACCCCAGGCTCCAGGCTTCAGTCTTGGGTCTTCTCCACCCAATGTGGCCTCCACCATGAAAAGCTTCCCCATGAAGATCCATCCGTGTTTCCTGTTGCCTGTCACCTCCCTGGCGTTCAGACTTGATAACCCTTCCCACAGAACCCAAAGCTTGCCACCACCCATGCCCTGGAGCCCCCTTCTGCTCACCCAGGGTCTCACTTCCAGGACTCTGCAGCTGGTTCCAATACACGCTCCAGCTCTGAATTCTCAGTCTGTGCACCCATGCAACACATGAAGTGTCCCCCTCTCCTAAAAATGCATATGCTCTTGATCAGAAAAGGTAGGTTTAGTTCTACCGCTTATATATTATTATCTGACACTTGCACTGGAAGGTAAGTTTGGTGTCAACAGAGTGTGCTTGGACACCAACACATGCCTAGAGATGTGCTACCCAAAACTGTAACCATGTACCCAACACGCAGCTGTACTCAGCACTTACATAGGTGCTCCTCTGAATCGGGGTGTGCTGTAATCTGTGAAACTGGATTTCAAAGACTTTGTAAAAAGAAAAGAATACAACATATCTCATTAATAATTTTCACTTTGATTACCTGTGAGAATCATAATATTTTCAATATATCAGATTAAATAAAATATTGTTTAAGTTAATCTTGCTTATTTCTCTTTCTTTTTTTTAGTATGGCTACTAGAAAATTTACAATCTGGCAGGCACAGTGGTGTGAGCCTGTAGTCCCAGCTACTCGGGAGGCTGAGGCAGGAGGATCACTTGAGGCCAGGATTTTGAGGCTATAGTGTGCTATGATTATGCCTGTGAATAGCCACTGCACTCCAGCCTGGGCAACATAGTGAGACCTTGTCTCTAAAACAAAGTGAAATAAAATAAAATAAAAATTTTAAATCACCTATAGGGATTGCATGCTATTTAGGGAGGGGGAAGCATTAGCCTAGGCTTTTGCCTGGCACACCATAGGTGCCCAACACTAATTAAACAAGTGAATACATACATAACAGACATAAAGACTGTGGCTCCTTATACTCAACATTTAAACCTGCTAAGTCTCTTTTTATTGTTACTCTTTCACCTGAGAATAAAAATATCTATCCCACAGGATTCATTGTGAAAGCTAAATGAGATAATGCTGCCCAAAGGTTAAAATATTACCCAAAGATGTGTTATTTTTATTTAAAGTTTATTGAATCCTTAAAGAATGAGAAATGCAGTATAATTGAATAATCCCTTAATTAAGACAGTCCTATTATCAGAACATATAAACACTGAGAACAACTACTGTAAAAAGAAATGGGATTAATGCTCTAAAACCACATTCATTATCAATTGCACACACTCACAAAGCAGACTTCAGCAGAAAATAAAGGGTTTGCCAAAATTATGGTGGGAAAATATATGTCTTTGACAGCTTATGAAAATGTCGATACCTAGTTATTTTGCACTCTGGATTTAGGCTTTGGTAGGGTGTTTCCCCTTTGGGGTAATTAATCATTTGGTTTACTAAAGTACATTTTACATGTCAAGTAGGGAAATGGTTTCAAACTGAACAATAAAATAGGATAAAGAATGAGAAAAAAAGTCAAATTAACTTAGGCAGATACAAACTAGTGTAGGAAAATGACAGCTATTTTGATCTATGCATCCCTGCACATCCATCTGTCAGCATTAACCACATTCCCCACTCTCGATAATACAATTGAAGTACATAACAGGGGATGGGGGAAACAAAACCAAAAAATCCTACGTTTTCTTCTTTATCACACACCAAGTTATTCAAATATAAGTGCTTAAGGTGAGTAAAAATTTATGTAATTTGCAATTCAGAGAATATTATATAAAATTAAGGGAAAGGTGGCTAATGATCTTGTTTTATGCTCTAACTTTAATCAAATGAAATACATTCTTAAGCATGGACACATTCAGCCTTCTTTAAACTGTGCCTTTTAATAGGAAGTCTGGGTTTTGTTGTAGAGATAGAAATCTTCTATTTCTTCTCTTGGTCACTATGTATTTATACCATACTAAAGCAGTTGTTCTCTACTGGGGGTGATTTTGCTTCCCGGGGGACATTTGATAATGTCTGGAGACATTTCTGGTTGTCATATGAGGGGAGAGTGTTACTAGCATGTAGTGGATAGAGGATGCTAAACATCCTACAATGTACATTACAGCCCCTAGTAACAAAGAATATTCGTCCCAAAGGTCAATAGTGCCACCACTGAAAACCCCTTTACTAAAAGGACAGGTGCCTATAAGATGTTTCAGGAGATTTTTTTTTAAGTGCTTTGTGCTGCACATAGCAGAAGGTTGCAGGAAGTTGGGCACATCCTTGACGGCCTAAGGTATCCATAAATACGTGATTACAGGGGTAAGGAAGCATAAACATTTCCCTTGTGGTGAATGAGATAGTGCATTATAGAAAAACTTAGGGATAAACCATCAAATTAGTCTGTAAGAATTGATCCAGGAAAAGAGTAATGCTGGCCAAGGGCTCAATAAAACTGAGGCAAAGTTCATAAGGAGAAAACACTTTCTTTGACACATTTTATACAACATTTATTAACTCATTGCACCCCTGGTGTCTAGGAGGGCTATACTAGGGACTTTGAAGGACATAAAAGTAGGAAATTGCCCTGTTACCAAAAGCAAACTTACTATAGACTGAAGTTAAGACAATCCTTCAAGCAATATCTGTGGAATTAAAATCTGGGAGACATTACACCCCAGAAAATAAGAATTCTGTCTTTGGAATCATCAAAAGAGATACAGAGATTTGAATTAAGACGTGCCCTAGACAGAGCCTCCCAATCCTCTGAGCCTCAGATTTCTCACCTATAAAATGGGGATGATAACACCCTCTCAGTAGGGTACTTGTGAAGATTATGTGCAATTAAGTATATGAATTGTCTAGCACGATGCCTGTGCCACAGGAATTACTCAATAAATGCCAGTGGCCTTGCTTTTTAATTCCCTCAATGGTGTTTTCTTCTTAACTACACCCAAGTGATCACGGTTAAGAAGATGAAAGGGAAGTCTTCTTAGAGGTGTCATAAAAACATCAATTTTTTTTAGAAAAAGCTAACTCACAATAAGGAAATAAATAAACCCTTAACTCTAGAGAACTATTATTAAAATAGAAAAACAGGAAGTGGTAGAAGGATCTGGAAATCTGGTTACAATAATACAGATGACAAACTTTAAAAGACTAAGAAGTCTGTTAATGATGGAATAGTCCCAGTTTAAAAGGACTCAAAAATACAGTATAATTTATGTTATTTTGATAAAATAAGACAGGAACTGGAATTTGGTATCTACAGCTAAGTGGAAATCAAGAGCTCTTTGAAGGTGCTCTCAGATCCCAATTTATTTATAAAAATCTTATAGAATGTGTATTATAGCTCCTGGATATTTTAAAACTTTCCACAGAAATCCTATTGACTTCTGTCATCAACAACATATTTCTGTGGTTCTCAATATGAAGTCTCGTATGGAGATTGTGAGATTAAGTAATTTGGGGGACTTTACCACAAATTGGTGGCAAAATTGGCTGTAGGGCCCTGACTCTGTCTTCAGCCTTCTTTTCATATAACTCTTTCTTGTCACATACATAATTCTATTTAAGAAGTGTTATATTTTTGAGCTTCTAGTCAACAAAAATAAATAATTCACTGTCTGCCTCGAATACTTACAACCCAGTATTATAGCGGTTCTGCAGGAGAAAAAAGAACAGAATACTTCAAGGCATTTTCAGGAATCAGAGAGGGAAAATTTGGCTGGAATATAGGGTACCACATATCGAGGAGAACTGGGAGGTTAACTTGAAAAGTTAGATTGATGCCATATTGTAGACATATGTGAATGCCTGCGTAAGGGGTTTATATTTAATTGTTTAAATGCTGTGGAAACTTCATGAAATGGGGGAGATCCGTTTGGATTTCTACAGCACTCTTGGCAGTGGGACAGTCCTTCCTCCATCTCCCATTAAATTCTGAGTACGGCTCTTTATATACTGGTCACTCATACCACTCTCTAAATTCCTCAAGAATAAAAATGGTATGTTACCCATCTTTACATTTCAGTCACAAGATTACCCTGCAAATCACACACTAAGCACGCCCACAAAGGCTCTCAGAATAAACTAGTAAATACGAGTGAACTAATGGATGAACAAAGAGCTGACCACGGAAAGGAAGGGGAGAAACATGGGAAATAATATGGAAGGAAACCAACAGTGTTTGGTGCACGTCGACTGGATAGGAAGCAATGGAGAAGAAAGAGCAGACGTGACTTTGAGGCTTGGCTTCAGGGTAACTGGGAGAACAGTGGCTACAAAAAGCAGGTAAGGCAGGAGATAGGGACGGAGAGGATGAGGGTAGAGAGAGCATAAGAATAGAGTTCCATAAAGTTGGTTGAAAAGCCCCAGCTGCATTTCTACATGTTGGTGCAAATGTAATCTGGATCAAATGCTTTGGCAGAAACACTACAAGATAGATTGCATATTCTCTCAATGAAGGAAATATGTGTTTGTCAAAAATTTAACTTTGGTCAACACAGAGGTTTTAAAAATCATGATAATTAATTACTTGTGACAATAGTGGAAACTTGAGAAGACTAGATTTCAGGTTACTGACTCAGAAAATGGGTATAATTCATCTTTGTACAATCCCAACACTTGAAGAGTACAGAGACTCATAGAGGGAACCAGTGTACAAATGTTAGTAGCACTGCTCGATGCAATACATGCTACAAAAGAGGCATAGCCACAGGACAATGAGCACAGTACCTCAAATGTACTCAAGAGATGTTTTTGAGAGCTTGAATGAATGGGTGAATAAATTAGTATATGAGTGAATGAATAAATGTTGGTTCAGCCAAAACCTATAGTATGCAAAATTATTTGTTTTGAGCATTTGCATTTGATATATTCCATATTAACCATATTCCTTAAAATATTTCTAGACAATTGAGATGGATATATGAGAAGTGTTGATGCATTTCCAGATATTTTGAGGTATTTCACTAATATGGCAGACTTAGACAACCTTCTTCCCCTGTCAAAGAATTAGGTAGCAGGGAAGGTTGGCAAAGACCCGGGTAAAGGAGCGGGCGCGTCATTTCTTACACAAGATCACTATACATAGAGCTAATAAGCCCACAACCATCACACACTCACACACACACACACACACACACACACATACACACACACATGCACATGCAAACTAAAGCCAAGTGCTTCAAGTCCAAGATTGCTAAACGGAAGGCAGAGCTAAAGGCTGAAGCCAAAATAAGAATTCACGGCAGTCCCTAATGAGGAGTAGCAAAGCAGATAGAGACTGGAAGAATTCCCAAGCCACTGAAGGGCACCCAACACAATTGCTAATGGAGTTCCTAGCCACTTGGGTGGGCCCACCAGGTACCTGCAAATGAACAAAAAGAGAACAGATAGTATTATCCTGGTACAAAGAAAAACGTTAGTAGAGGACAGCATAGGCAGATGTATAACATTTCCATCTTTGGAAAATATCACTTGTAACTTTACACAAAAGTTTATTTACTCAATTTGTCTTCTTTTACATAAACATAAACTTGAAGATTTTTGTACTTTTGAAAATACAATACATCAAACATGCTTTAATGATGATGTGTTGGTTTTAAAAGGTCCTAGTGAGAATGGAAAAGTGTAAAATGCAATTTAGCATTGACATTTCTGGTATGAGGGAAATTTTAATTCCATTGGATGAGGTACATATAAATGGTGCTTCTGCAATTAAGGATTCAACTAACAGAATGTATAGCTATGATTTCATACATTATATATTAATATATAACTAGTATTTCAGCTCAAGTTTCCTTGAATTTTCTACCATTAGACATGGCTGTAAGCTCTGCAGCATTCTTGCCTGATGGATGGTCTTGCCATGGTTGAGAAGTTGGCACTTCAACTCCTTAGCAGATACACAGCCTCAGTAGAAACTATTAAGCGACAAAACTAAGGCAGGCATGTATATTGTTCAGCGGCAAAATGGTATTTTTACATTGTAAGAAATGTGTGTTATGTTATTTGGACTTCATGAAAACAGACATTGCAAAAGTATAGGGACAGAGGAAGGAGACAGAAAGATAAGATATGGAAGAATATGAAAGAATGGGGATTTGAGATTTTATAAAGTACTTAAGAATGGTCTGCAAATCTCAGACCGCTTGAAACCATTGTTAGAGATATTGGGCTTCAGATGGTAAAGGTCTAATGCTAAAATGTGCACCCTGGCAATAACATCTGGAGCAAGCTCCATTGCAACCAGCATGAAGGGGGTGATCAAATTATCTGGTCAAACTGGAATTTCATTAAATCGGAATGTCTAGAAGTCATTGATTTGTAATCTAGAAATTAAAATCTAAGCTAATCTGGATATAGAAGCCTACCTAGATTCAGGAAATTAATCTAATCAAACACCCCTGGGGCTTCTGTTCTTTTGTGTTGTAAAGGAGGAGACAAACTGATCTCTAGAATCTATTCCGCCACTCCACAGTGCTGCCCCGTGCAATGCATGGTGGAAAATGTCTGTCCTAGTTTTCAATGGTTGTCTGACCTAAAGAAAGGTCCTTTGTTACATGAAAGAGGCTGCTCATCCTCGCCAGTTTATTTCTTAACATCTAGAAATTTCATGAAAGGTCTAATCAAGGAGACACTAGCTGTCACAGCATCTTAATTGCTGTGGATAATCACCAAGAGCTTAAAGGCGTTGTGTGTGCATGTGAAACATTTGCTGGGGGCCTGGTTCCCAGGCAAGAACAAGGAAACAGCTGTCTCTCTAGAGTTTAAGTTCTTATGGTTAAGGGAACATGCTATTACCAAATCAGATCTGATGAATTAACTTTTAAAATAAAAATTGTTCCTCTGTAGTCACACAAAGCAAATGCCTAATCAAACGAAATGTGGGGGACAGGCAAAAAACCTCACTCAATGTGTGTGAGTACAAGAGAGGGAGGGGGGAGTGAGGGGGACAAAGAGGGGGAGGGGGAGAGAGGAGCAAATATGTGTCTGCCTTTACGGGATGAGATGGGAAAAATGCAGAACAGTCTCAAGCCTAATCATCACTTTTACTGTTTTTCTGTTGATCACTGGTTTTAAGCAATTTCATTGTGATGTGCTTTGATGTCATTTTCTTCGTGTTTTTTTGTGCTTGGCATTTGTTGATCTTTTTATACCTGTGAATTTATAGTTTTCATTACATTTGGAAAGTTTCAAGCCATTATTTCTTCAGATATATTTTCTCACCCACCCCATCCCATGTTCTCTCCCGCAGGGAATTATAATTGCACATATGTTTGTCCCTTTGAAACTGTCCCACATCTCACTAATGCTCTGCCTTTCTTATCTTGTCTTTTTTCTCTGTGCTTCATTTTAAATAGTTTCTATTGCTATGTATTCAAATTCATTAATTTTTTTTCTGTAATGTGTAATCTATAGGTAATCTCATCCCACGGAGTGTATTTTTCATCTTAGATACTGTGGGGTGGTTTTTTTGTGTTTTGTTTGGGTGGGTTTTTTTTTTGAGACACGGTCTCACTCTGTTGCCCAGGCTGGAGTGCAGTGGCATCATCATAGCTAACTGCAGCCTTAGACTCCTGGGCCTGCTCAGCCTCCTATGTAGCTGGGACACATGCTACCATGCCCAGTTAATTTTTTTTTTATTTTTTGTACAGAGGAAGGACGGGGCATGTCTCACTATGTTGCTCAGGCTGATCTTGAACTCCTGGCCTCAGCGATCCTCTTGCCTTGGCCTCCCAAAGTGCTAGGATTACAGGACTAAGCCACTGTACCTGGACTTCAGATACTGTGATTTTTATCTCTAGGCTTTTGATTTGGGTCATTTGTATATCTTCCATGTCTCTACTTAAAGTGTTCAATCTTTCCTCTATTTTCTTGAATATATGGAATACAGTAATAATAACTATTTTAATGTCCTTGTCTACTAATATTAACATTGGTATCATTTCTGAATCAGTTTTGATTGATTTTTTTTCCTCATTATTAGTAGTATATGCCTGCTTCTTTGCATGCCTGGTAATTTTTTATTGCATGCCAAACATTTCGAACTTGACTTTTTGGGCACTGCATATTTTTGTATTTCTAAAAATATTCTCGAGTTTTATTCTGTGACACAATTGAATTACTTAAAAACGGTTTGAGTTTTTCAAATCTTGCTTTCCAGCTTACATAGGCAGAAGCAGTGCAGCGTTTATTCCAGCTTTTATTTTCCCTGGTACTGAAGCAGGACCCTTCGTGGTACTCTAACCATACCCCATGAATTACGAAACTTCCCACTCTGGCCATTGAAAATAGGCATTATTTCTGGTCCTGTGTGACCTTCAGGCGCTATTCCCTTTAATTCCACTGAGTGATTCTTTCCCAAGTTTGGAGTACTCGCTTCATATACATGTGCTGATCACTATTCAACTGACTATTCAGGAGAGACTTTCTGTAAATCTTGTTCTCTCTGTGCAGCTGTCTGCCTTTTGGTATTCCTCCTTGCCAATTTAGCTGCCTTGTCGTGCTCAGATTGTCTTCTCAGCTCAAAGACTGGGTACGTCTTTCTGTGTTCCCCTCTTTGTGCTGTAGTCACAAAACCTCCTAAAGGAAATAAGCAGGGATGACCCTAAGGATCTCCTCATTTGTTTGCTGTCTGTCAGGGATGGCCGTCTCTCCTTGCCCAATGTCCAGTATCTTGAGTATCATCATTTCATTGTCCAGCTCTTTAATTGTTTCATGCAGAAGAATAAACCCAATTCCTTTCACTCCATCTTGACTAGAGGCAGAAGTCTTCAAGTCAATCACTACTAACTATACTTAATATTTATAAAGCTATTTGCAGAATTGTAGAACTTGGTGGTGATATCCGTTAGAAAAAAGGAGAATGAAAAATAAATAAAGTCTACTGAAAAACTTAAATCTTCTAAAAGGAATTTCGTTGTCAACAACTGACAAATCTTTGTGGTTAAACACACACACACACACACACACACACACACACAAAAATAGATGATTTTGTAAATTTTCTGAAAGATTTACTTCATATCAGAATAATCTGAGCCTTGGAGTTTAGCAGAAGAAATCACATTGACAAAAATTTGCTCTTGTGATTATGGGAGGAATGCCTTCATAAAGAGACAGAATGAATCATGCCTAGCACAGTGCCTGACATACACACAATAAATGCTTGGGGAGTGAGTAATGACTACTATAGGAGAATACATAAAAAAATGATCAATATAAGAATACAAAATAGCCTGGATAAGTATGACACATTATCGAACTATTGGAATACAAAAAAAAACTGTATTCATTATGCTTAGTGTTGATCCCTTAACTCCATAGGTTTGAGCTGTGCAGGCCCACTTATACATGGATTTTTTTCAACCAAATGCAGATGGAAAATAAGAATTTGTGGAATGTGAGACCCACATATACAGGGGCTGGCTTTTTGTATATAGTATATATATTGTAAGATTACATGAAGACATGGTGTTTCTGGGTGCTTAGGATGCTGTTTTGTGACCTGGATAGGGATTACACAAGTATTTATTTTGCATCAAATTGTCAAGCTATACCTTTATATTTTATGTACTTTCTACATGATTATTATAGTACACAATTGTGGAAGTGTTTTTAAGATTATTTGAGAAACCACACATGTGCTGGATTTAATTGTCAGCTTTGAAACTGAAAAGCTGAATGATTATATTTCTTATAAGAACTCATTGTATCAAGTCTAGTCTAAGTACAAGTTTAAATAAAAATTGAAGATAGCTTTTTTGATAAATGGCTTTCACATACATTACCTTCTTATGACTCTGAGGAATAGATATAATTATTCACCTCCATTTTGCAAATGGAGAAACTAAGGCTTGAGAGGCTAAATAACTTGTCCAAGACCATATACATACACGAAGGAATTAGTTGAATCATGCTGTAGCCACCATACGACAATTCTATATTTATCTCAATTTTAATGTAGTGTGTTAAGGGTAATATGGCAGATACTGTTGGTTTGTTTCCAAGCACCCATTTTTCCACTTTTTTCTTATTAATCGAATCTGAATTTTGCTCAGTAATCAAGCAGCCATCTTTTGCAAAGTGTGGGATGACCCTCCCCTGCCCCAGAAGGTAGTACATGATAAGTGTAAACCAATCATAGTAATCTCATTATTTTTTCCAGTGATTGCTTATGAAATGGGCATATGATGCATCTTGACCAGTGAAATGCAAGGAAAACCTGCCGTGGAGCTTATTGTGTAAAGACATAATGTTTGAAGCTGCTCAGACATCTTGATAAGCCTGAGTACAAAAGTAACATGATGAGGAAGGCTGAGCAGAAAGATTTAAAAAAAAAAAAAAAAAACCTGGATCTCTGATGACATAGTTGAACTCTATAAGTCAAACACCAAAATATTCCAACCTCCAAACCTCTTATTATGCAGGATAACAAACAACCCCCTATTGTTTGAGCTATTTTGACTTGGTTCTATCAGTTACCTACAGCTAAGAGCATTCCTACTAATATACTAAGTGCTGAACTAATGATTTGGTGATTATCTTGCATTATCTTATTTAATTTTCATTGAAAATTTTATAAGACAGATATTATTGCCACTTTTCAGAAGAGGACTTAAAGCTTAAAAAAGGGTCAGTAACTTACACGAGTTCGTAAAATTAGAAGTACTAGTACTAGTATTCAAATCCATCATGCCTGACTCCAGAGCCCAGGCATGTGACATGATCAACTATGCAATAGAATGTTTTTCAAAAGATGATGATGACACAGTCATCATGGGATCGCTAAAAGTTATTTTGTTGCCACCATTTTAGCTGTGGCTACAGTGAGAATCAATGTCTTTTTCTCTTTTCTCCAGTTTTCAGACAGAGTCCTTCAGGGCAAAATGCTTGCCTCCTGGTACTGAGCAATGCATTTTATCATAAAGATTTCCTTAATGTTAAGGGAGGACAAATATTTCTTTCTTTAAGGAAGTGCTTTCTAACAATAAAATGATTACAAAGAAATGAGTGCACTGTCTTAGGAAGACAGTTACCTATCATAGAGGCTTTAACGTAGATATCAGGTGGCAGCATACTAAAGATGTGGCATTAATCTGACAGGTAGCTGGGCAACATAATTGATGTTTGATCAACAATAGTAAAGTTTCATGGAAGTCACACGTTTTCTACGAATAACTTATCTGTATGCATTCTATTTGTACTCTTTCTCTTTCACTTTCTCATTTCTTAAAAGAGTGAAAAGATGAATGAGGTAAAAAAAAAACCAAATAACTTCCAATTCTCTAGGGAAATATTTTCAAAAGGTGTAGTGTAAATATTGATATTTTATAGCCTGTCAATTCTTTTAATCTGCAAATACTAATTTTCTGCTCTGTGAATAGCAGTCTGTTAGGCATTTTCTAAATTCAAGAAAGAAGTATAATGCATGTCCTTTTCCTTGTAGAACTTGCAACAACTGACTTGATCAGATGCATGCACATAAGAAATTAAACAAAATATAAGACAAATCAAGTGATGTTGTTTGACAGAATAAAATTACAGGCAAAATGGGCTAAACTTTACTGGGTGTAAGTTTTTAAAAAGGTGATATGTCCTTCTTCTTGCGCTTTTAAAGAAATACCCTCAAGCCAAACAAATTTTGTTTTGTTTTGTTTTGTTATTTATAACCACTTTGGAGTAAATAGCCGGGTAGTAAATCCCACTCACTTGCTAACATAATCAAGATATTAGGCAAAATCTTGACCAAAGTCAAGCATATGGAACAATACATGTGACCATCAACTTAAATTTTACATCAGGGCTTTCTAACCTGGGGTCCACAGATTGCCAAGAGATTCTTCGATAGATCTCAGGGAAGTCTGTGAAGATGGATGGAAAAAAATTATACCTTTAGTTTCACTAATCTTACCTGAAATCTAGCATTTCCTTTGACAAACCACAGTATTATTAGCAGTTTCTATGACATTGCCACCAATAGAAATCACAGATACTTTCATATCACATTATAACCCTGCAGATATTTGAATGTATCATTTCTGCTCATCCTACTTCAAAATGATGGTCATTGTCAAGCCTCCTGCTAGTTCTTGTTTCCTACATATTAATAAAGACAGAAGTATTACTCTGTTACAAATTTGTTATTTCTGTACATATTTTGATCAACATTATGTTTCGATATAATTAGTTTTCTTTGTAATCCTGTGTATTTTGTTTTGTTAGAAACATTAACCAGACTGTCGAGGAATCTATGGCATCAAGAAGCCTGAGAACCCGCCATTGGGGTATCTTCACCTTCTGCTTGAATTTTAGTGACTATTTTGCTATCGGTTCGGCAGATATTGCTCTGTGTTTCTGGGTTTGTCTCACATTTGAGTTTTGGGTTTTTAATGTTTGAAAGATTGGCTACATAGAAAGAGATCATTAGCATTAAACACAGCAGAATGTTTAAATGCACTTTTACATTTTGTGTCTCACATACATTTTGGGCATTTGTATCTCCATTCAATAAATGAAAGGAAACTAGTCCCAATTCTCTCTCTGTGGCAGAAGTGTCCAGATATGATGCATGAATTCACCAAGTCTTGGATCTGGAATATATTTTATGGGTTTCAGAAGTCTCTACCCTGGAAATTAGCTTTTTCCTGCCATAAGAAGAGGTATAATCTACTTTTTCTTTCTTTTTTACCGTAAATTCCCTGCGCACAATTTAACCTCAATGAACTCAGTTCTTAAAGATCAGATGCTTGCTCTTTGAAGAGTCTATATTTCTTTTATATATAAAACAAGTTAATTCATACTACATAAACACCTTTTAAAGCATGCATGTAAAACTTTTTGTCAAGGCATAGAAATTTGCATCACTTCTTAAGACTATGTTTGTTTGGCCTGAAATTAAATATGAGGTACATTGTATTTAGAAGAAGTAAACACCAAAAGATGACTGTTGGCCATTTCAATTCAGAAGGTCAATTTATTTTGCTCTATTCATGATGTTACCTAGCATGTAGGTAAAGATCAACAAAAATTAAATAAAATAGAGAATATTAAAAAGAGATGGCTGTTATGCTACTTTATATGATTTTGAGAAAATAATTTTAAGATGACACATTCAGAAAGAATTTTGTATGTGTGGGGTGTTTTAAATTTATGAATTTCTTAAAACTCTCCCATTACAAACAGCCTCTGGGCATATGTACGCATTGAAGAAAGAAAAACAAGAAACTGACCATGAACAGCAACCCCACAGGAAGTCATGGTCCAACCATGACATTTTAGGCCAGAGCCTTTGTCTAAAGCCTGTGAATTCCCATGGAATTTCAAGTCAGAATTTAACCATTGCTATGTATGCCCATTTGTCCCTCCAGCCATCTGAAAACATGATTTTTAAGGAATAAATAGGGAAGTGGGGGTTACCCGACAAAACTCATCTCTATCCTTTTTGTTTTTCATGTGAGAAGTCACATGAATCTTCACATAAAGAAAGAGGGCTATTTCAAGTACTTAACTCTTTCAAATAAATGAGGGTGGTTTATGCCTCAAGTAAAATACACAGAAGATATATCCCTGAAACAGTTGCTCCAACGGGACTCATTTTTATTGCTCACACAGTTTCCTATCTATAATTAGATAATATTATTTCTTTTTCAAAGACTCATACTTGGCCTCAGTTTACAGGTTTTTGGATCATATGACCCCTTCATAGGAGAGCCAGTATGAAAATCAGTACAAGTCAGATGACTCTACTTTTCTTTTTTTTTTTTTTTTTTTGAGACAGAGTGTCGCTTTATTGCCCTGGCTAGAGTGAGTGCCATGGCATCAGCCTAGCTCACAGCAACCTCAAACTCCTGGGCTTAAGCGATCCTCCTGCCTCAGCCTCCCGAGTAGCTGGGACTACAGGCATGCGCCACCATGCCCGGCTAATTTTTTCTATATATATTTTAGTTGGCCAGATAATTTCTTTCTATTTTTAGTAGAGACGGGGTCTTGCTCTTGCTCAGGCTGGTCTCGAACTCCTGACCTCAAGCGATCCGCCCGCCTCGGCCTCCCAGAGTGCTAGGATTACAGGCATGAGCCACCGCGCCCGGCCAGATTACTCTACTTTTCAAGATACATTGATGACACCAATTTGGGTATCTTCTTCATGTTTTCAAAGACAAATACTGAATAACAAACAAAAACATTAATTTCCATTTTAAATACTACAGAACCTCCTAGAGAGATTATAATTATGAGATTGTTCTCATGGCTTAGCTTTCCATCTAAAAACAAAAAATGGGGTTTGCCTTGAAATCGCCTGGGCCTGAGTGGAGGTGTGTCTCACACTGGATTAAGGAAGATTGTGACATCTGACATGCTAATGACACACAAGCCATAATGGAAGGTGCAGAATGAGTGGAGCTTCAAGGCTGCAGTAATTCATGCACACTTAATTTATCTGGAATGTGGCTGTGATTATTACCATGAAATTCTCCAAAGATGAGTAATTTCCACAACAAGACTCTTAAAGCATACAGACTATTTCACATTTTGAGGAGGTAGTGAAGGATAGAGAAAAGAACTAAGATTCTTTATTTTTTTTTTCAAAATAAGAACTAAACTATTTGTATTGAAGAAAATTGGGATGAATGCCAGACTTCTGAGAGAAAAAAAGACAAATCTTTTTTATGGGACTGTTGTAGCACAAAAAAGGATCCTATTAATACAAGCTCATTCTCAGAGACTGAGAAAATTCTTCACACTCACATTTGGAACACACAACTGAACATATTCTGAAACACATAGAGATTCTCAGGTAAAATACATACTACATAACGTCCTTCTAAAAACCCTCATCCAGCTTTGTGATTGCTTCCTTCCAGGTTGATGAAGACACCATTTAATTTCCATATTAAATTGAGAATAAATCATAGTTTTCCCATATGATGAAGAAACTATATAATCAACACTCAATTTTGAAATATTTCCTGAGAAAAACTGAATGATTTGTTTTCACACATATAAAAATTCAAGTTAAAATATTAGGCCAAGTACGATCTACGTAGCCTATGTAAGAAGTGGCATATGCAACTTGGCCACAGGAAATATCTTAAAGGACATTGCAAAACAATGAATCCAAGAAGACTTATGCTTTTGGAAAAATATGAATTTCCAAAGCAATAAAAAAGTATTACTATTTTATCCCCCCCAAAATTTTTAAGTAATATCATAAATAAGTTGTAAACACTCTAAAAGCACAAGCTCTGGAAAAAAGATCAGAATTAAAATTTCAGTGTGACTTTGAGCAAGTTACTTAACTTTCCCAACCAAGCTTCATTTTTCCTGCAAAATGGAAGTAGTAATACCTACCTTACGAGATTGGCTGATAATTAAATAAGCAGATGTCTATGAAGTACTTAGCAGGATTCCTAGCATTCAATAGCACAAAAGCACTCAGTAAAGGATGCCAGTAATTATAATAATATATGTCATCTTACTATTATTTGATTCAAGATAGCTTACAAATAGACATGAAATACAACAAGATGAAATAAACACACAAGTAAATCAGTGCAGAGGAAAAACAAGGGTAGGGAAAATAATGTAAGGCCAGTACATAAATACACAAAATGTATACCGCTCATTCTTTCATGTACTCATTCAACAAATATTTACTGAATTCTACTATGTGCTCATTTCTGTGCTGTGGACACAGCAGCGAACGAAACTTGTAATCTTGAATTTGCAGAACATAATGGTGCTGAATATTTGGTAAAGATGAGGGACATATAAACTACTACCAGTATTAGGGCATTTTTACCTCATTTTTTATATTTCTTTTCAAATCATAGATATATCAATATAAGTTCTTGGGGCAGATTTTTTTTCTTGGTTACTTTATAATAAATCTGCAATGCTATAAGAAACATAGAACACAGTGCTTCCTCTACTAGATGACTAGGATAGTGCATGCACACACACACACAGCTCGTGTGGAGCAAGTGGAATGCTTTGTACTGCGTATCTCAGCAGGCTCACAGCCCCAGGGACAGACCCACAGAGTCAGGGTTGTACAAGCAGCATCTGTATATCCTGCCACTATGAGCACTGTCCCCAGTTATCCCTTAAAGTTGTCATCTCCAGAGTAGTCGCACACACCCCAGGAAATGCTCCAAGTGATTATTGGCATGGAAGAATAACAATTTTAAACACTTTACTCATATTTTAAAAAAGATAAAATATGCTTTACTGATATTTAATGTATGGGTGGGATGCTGGTGGCCTCTGTGGGACTGTGTGCCACGGGAAGTGTGACTTGGTACCCAGAGTAACCTGAGAGAGGAGTGGAAGCACTAACAGGGGGCCCGACAGCGGCCCCTGCCCTCCTCTACCTCCTGCATCCATGTCCAGCATAGTGGTGGCACATTCTGCAGTTTATCTATGCTAGACTGAAGAGATTTAGAAGTTATATTACCTGGTTTTAATTGAACCAAGTAACAAAATGGACAAGAGAATTAAAAATTCTGGCAAGGAAAAGATGCACTGAAGATAATGCAAATAATGAAACTAAAAGTGGACAATTTCTCTAAAAAGGCAGAGTTGAGACTTCTCCTGTCCCCAACACAAGCTTTCTGGAGTCACATCACTACAAACAATGACAATATAATCAGATCTGACAAAAAGACAAGTCAAATTAGACATTATCAAAACCTTCTGAAGTATGAGGTTTTGTCCACTATACCAAACAATGACCTCCCCAAAGTGTGTCATGTACCTTAAGATATTATTTAATGATAGATTTCAGTCATCATGATTAGCAAGACATTTAAAAGCTCAACATCATAAACATGAAATCCAAACTGTGATTTTTTTTCCCCAGCAATTTTTAAAGTCATGTAACAGTCAGGGCTTCACAAATTTTCTCTAAAACTTAATGGAAAATGTTTTGAAGTCACTTTGGAGGTTTCTTGCATAATAATGAAAAGACAAAAAAAAATCTTTGGCACAAACAAACAATTCCAGGCTAAAATTACAGATATCATCATACTGGAAACTCACACCTTGCCTAACTGAGAGCTATGACAACGAAGACATGAAAGCCAGAAGTGCACAAAATTACTCTGGATTCCACTGAAGTGCTTACTTTTCCAAAAACTGAAAAAATAGCACTTTTGTGTTAAACAAATGTTCGTCAATTGTTGTCATGGGATGGGAGTAGTCATAAAAAGTTTTGGTACTGAAGAACTTCCCTGGTTGTCGTTTGTTTAAGTAAATTACTTGATTAAAAAATCAAGTGATTTTAGAAGTTAAGAAGAATTTAAGAAGGAGTTGCACGTTTTTCCTTTACAATATGAGTGTTCCAAATCTGCCATCATTTTCTATGACAACCACTAGCTCTCAGTTGTATGCTACCTAGCAAATCTGTATCTATATATCTGTATACATCTACATCTCTTTAAATTTCATCTGTCCCTTCCAAGTAAAGGTTATCATTTAATAACAACTAAAAAATGATATTGCTTTTAGAGAGTAATACAAACTATGAATTTCAAGCATTTGAAAACAGAAGTTTAGAAATATCTTCATTGCTGCACGACTTGTAGAAGGAAAAACTGTGTGGCACTATAAAAATTCAGATCTGTGCCCTCAAACCTAGAAAAGAACTTTCTAACCGTTTTATAATCTTCTAAATGAAGAGTTTCAGGGTTTTTTAAACCATTTGTTAAAAATATAAAAATTCAGCATATTCTGATTAATTAAAAATAAACCTAATGACCTCAGAGTATATTAAAACTTACCAGCCAAATTTCAATAAAAAATATTGTATGATTAAAAAATGGAATTTAAAAATGAGTATCATATCACAGTTTAGGAAGTACATCCATAAATGCATATCTTTCATTTGAATTTATGCATCTTTGAAAGCCACTTCTTTCAGCTATGAACCATTATAACCAAATATCAAAATAAACTGAACTATGAGACAGACCTCCAAATAAATATTTCATAATATAATTAATCTATATTTTTAAAATAATGAAGCATGTTTGGTCACACTGCTCTTATTAAAATATAATTAGCAATACCTAACAAGAGTAAACTATACTAATGATATTTCAGTGAGACCAAAAAATGTGTACAGTAATAAATAAAATAGGGTTCTAATATTTTTAAAATATTATTTGTTTCTTTTTGAGGTCATCCTAAAATGTTTAACTTCCATTCGTTATGTATATTTTACAATGTACAGAAAGTGTGTGCATAAAAAAATTATTCTAGATTAGATCTATAATTTATAAATAATGTGTTAGGGATGAGTGCACAAACATTACTAATGTGGGTTTCAGGTAAAAAATGGAGTGATAGATAACATTGCTCCAGATGACTATTTCTTAAAATGTGGACCTGTCTCTGGGTCACCAAAGGTGCTTGGTAAAAAAATGAAAATTCCTGAATTTCACCCTAGGACTACTGACTTAGAATCTCCAGAGGTGTGGCCCAAGGTTTTACAATTTTAACAAGCTCTTCTGGTAATTCTTAACCATGCAAACCAGGCCATCTAGTCAAAAGAATCATGCTGAATCCAAGCTGTCATACATACTTCCTGCTCCCAGAAACCATAGATGATTATAAAGAATCCATTCCCTGAGTTGACAATGATAAGCCCATTAGTCTGTTCTTGGAATTACAAAGAATGATAGTTGGGAAAAGTAGAGGCTGTATGGGCAGGAGAAAGAGAACTCATTACACTTTTCTGTCTGTTAGAGGAAAGAAGTGGGTTTATTAGGAAATTTTTGACTGTTCTTGGACTTTTCATCTCTATAGCTCATGGTAATTTATTTATGTTAACTTTTTTAGCCACACAAATCTCCATGGCATCGTCAGGAGGTGGGACTATGAAATTCTGAACAAAAAACTGAACAAAGAACAATAAAGAAGTGTGCATATTTAAATAAGCATTTTAAAAATAAGTATTATCCAAGTAAAATTACACAAGAAAATGTGTCTTTTACATCAAAATCTCTGAGAACTTGTAAATACCCGCTTTTACCCCTTTTAAAAATAAATAGGACTTTGCTTCAAGAATACAAAGCCAGGCATAGCAATTCCGGTACTTCCTGAGTCCCTGCCTGGCCTTATAACCACAAAGTCACATGCTTTTGGGGTCTTACCTTACAATTTGAAGGACCATCTCAGTTTTCCTCGTCAAGCGAAAGCTTTCTACATTTTCTCAGTCCTGGTGTGTGTCATCTGCCTGTCAAGAAAGCAGTTGCTTGTTTGATTGTTAATTGCCCTTGTTTTTTATTATAGGACGCATTCAAATTTTGGTGAGTAACATGTTCTTCTTTGTAATTAGATATACTAGTTAAAATATCTTTCAATTCACCATGCCATTTCCCTTTAATCAGCACATCAGCCAGGCTTTAAGATGATGTTGGAACCATATCTGTCTTTTTTACCACAGCAGGACGGCTCAAAGAAAATTGTATTGCAAATACATTTTGCAACTGAAATGAAATTCAAAGGTAGGAGTGCTTTTATTTCGCAGGCCTAAAGTGTGCAAACTAAATGAAAGTAGAATGTGGATATTTCAATCATTTGTATCACCAAGATTCAAAAATTTTCTGTGAGTCTGAGGACATGTATGGCTATAGCTATTCAGTGAGCATGTCTGAAGTGCTGTTAGAGGGCGAATCTGTCAGAGTTCTGCAGAACCTGCTCTGTAAGGCAGGCAGGCAGGCCGGAAACTCAGGTGGGAATTGATGCGGCAGCCTGGAGGCAGAATTTCTTCTCTGAGAAACCTATTTTTGCTCTTAGGGCTCCAGCCTTCAACTGATTGGATGAAGTCCACCCACATCATCAAAGGAGACGGCCTTTACTTAAAGTCAATTGATTGTAGACGTTGACCGCATCTAGAAAACACCTTCACACCAATGCCTAGATTAATGTTTGATTAAATTACTGGGTACTGCAGCCTAGCCAAGTTCATACCAAAAACTAAGCATCACAGAAAACAAGAACGTTTTTAAACACTTTCTCATTAAATCCCCTTCCAGGGAAGTTTTATTAGCTCCATTGTACAGAAAAGTAAATTGAGGATTAGAGCAGTTAAGTGATTTGCCCAAGATCGACCAGGAAATAAGGTCAGCCAAGCCCCTCTCCAAATCTACAGCTCAGGCTCTTGCAGTGGAGTGTAACACACCCTGTGAGTCACCCCCCTCCTCTGACGATGGGGAAACCATGTAGCAACAAGGCTGGATCACCCCATCTCCCAGGTTTATCTGCTGGTGAGCCAGCCTCACTTTACCTTTCTTCACCTTGAGACCAACTCATTCATGACTGATGGATCCACCCCAGACAAACCAGAAGATGGGGACAGTTGAGTACAGGCAGTGAATAAAAGAGCTCTGGAGTCAGAATCTTGAAATTCAAAGCCAGGTTTTGTCATTTACTATGTTCTTGGGCAAATAATACAATCTTTCTAAAATTAAAAAAAAAAGCATAATGTGAAGCACCTGGAGCACAGACCGCCTGGGTTTGAATCTCAGCTCTGCCTCTTACCAGTGGAGCAACTATGGACAGCTCCTTTTCTCTTCGTGCCTCAGTTTTTACATCTATAAAATGAGGACAATGAACACCAACCATATCAGGGTGGGGGTTAAATGAGACAACTCACATAAAGCTCATAGAGCTGAGTCTTGCACATAATAGCACCCAATTATCATTAGCTATGACTCTAAAACTATATTTTTTACCTGTAAAGTGAAGATAAAAGTAGGACGTCAAAGAGTTATTGTGGATCTAAATATGATGATGAGTGGGAAGTGCTTTGCTTACTGCATGGCACACTGGTGGGCCAGTAAATGTCAGCTGTCCACTCAAAGTCAAGTTCATAAGAGTGGCACCTGTCCTCGTTCCTCACCATTGCATCTCAGCACCTGTCATGTGGTAAGCAATTTAAATATTGAGAAAGGCACTCAGTATTATCGATAACCGAAGGCCATGCCTAGCAGAGTGGTGTGCTGGGAATGACGCATTCACTGGAAAAGAAAAGGAGCTGAATCTATGGCTGTGAGCATATGCACAGAGCTCCACACTTCCTAAATTAAAACAAAAAAAATGGAGGTAAACTACTTTACTTCCTACATACAAAGTTTTGAACATCTACATTTCTCTACTTTTGTTGTCTCCTCAAACAGCAGAAATAAATCCAGACGTAGCACCCAGAAAGAGGTGCCCGGGATGGTTTGGTTCTCTCAGCACACAACCCAGGGGACAAATCCAGTCTGCACCTGTTTCTGTATGGTCCGCCCACTAAGAAGGGCTTTTAGCAGATGAACATTTGCAGTTGATTTGATTATGGGGAATGCTAATGTAGAACTCCAAGTAAGTAAAACCTTATCAGCCCCTCCCCCAAAGAGAATCCCATTCTTCTCATTAGTACACCTGCCTTATAAAAACTGTACATGATGATTACTTTTATTATTATAGTTCTAACTTTGTCAATAAAAATATGTGGAAAATGTTTTTTTCTCTTTAAGTATATAAGCATCTACATAATATCCTCAATTTTGCCTCATGGCCCGATAACCCTAAAATAATTACTCTCTGGTCCTTTACAGAAAAAAAAATTGTCATTCCATATCTTAAGAGTATCTATATCTAGCTTGTGACTTTTCATTTCCAAGAGCTGGATACTATGAACTAACTACAAGCTCTTCACTGATGAATACATTTGCTTTGCAAAGGGGGACTATATTACATTTCAGAACACTTTCTTAAACCACAAGAGAAAACAACTTCTATGCCTTGGCAGTTTTAAACTATGAAAATTTTATTGGCCCATTCCTGTCCCACACACTTAGCCGTGAAATATATTTATAAGGCTGTGTGATCAGAAACATTGCACAGTGTTTTCTAGCCGTGGGAAACGGGATCATCCTGCTGACTAAATAGACCGATTGTTTGAGAAGAAGTTACCTCATATCACATGATTAAAAGTTATCTTCTAGGAACCGCTGCTAAGGTTTTGGTGGGTTATAATCGTCTAATTTATTTCACTTATTTATTTGTTTAAAATGCCACCTTACCCCAAGATCCCTTAAAAGCACACGTTCTACGTTAGTTTCATGCTGGGTGAAGACATTTTGGGCTCTTGACATCTCGTAAATGATGAAAGCTTACAATTTCGACTACATTCAAACATTAAAATTCTGTGAAAGAAAATATGAGCTGATTTCCTATTAGGGAAGACAGCTTTTGCCCAATAGCAGGAAAGTCAAAACTCTGGATTTATGAAGCCTGAAGGGAAAAGAAATTGTGGAGACAATGTCCTTTATCAACATCTTTATGATTCAAACAAGGTTCTCCAATTCAAAAATAAGGATCTGGGTCAAATGGAAACAAAATGAAAAAAACAGCACCACCAAAATAAGCTAGAAGTTTTCAGCAGACTCCAGTGAAAAAGTATATATATATACAAATATGTGTGTGTGTGTATATTATGTGTAATAGTATTGCTTCTCAGCCTTTTGGCTAAGATCAAATATAGCAGATAAACAAAATATCTTAGAACATGTCAGAATATGGGAGAAACAGGAATGCAGAAAGAGAAAGGCAGGACCTTATAGACTTTGCTTGTGTTTCATCTCAAGAAACCTGGTAGAAAATGGGGTTAGTTAGATGCCTGTGGTGACATCCCATGCTGTCAGATCCACAGCTAATCAGGGAACATCACAAACACTGCCCTCCCAAAATAGAAGCTCGTCACTTATAGAAGCCACAGGTCGTGACCCCCTGGGTTTTGACCTCCTTATGTATCACCCATTTCTAAAATTACCCTCTGCTGTCTGCCTGCAGGGTCCATGCTGGGAAAGGACACAAAGAGGTTTTGACAATTCTTTAAAAGTAGAAAAACGAAAGAAGCAATGCCTTTGCCTGTTTTTTTCTTCTTTTCACCCATTTGGACAGGGAACATCAGATTCCATACATAGCAAGTCACAAGTAGTTATTAATACATCCAAGCATTGAAACAGTTTTGGGGACTTGGGGTGTTCTCAAGCATCCCATAAAACATCTCTTTTAAAAAGGTAAATTTGTACAGTTTCTCACTACACAAATTTAAAAATACACATTTAAACTAATAACGGAAACTATCCAAAGACATTCCGTGATGCTTTTCTTGAAATGTCATTAATTGGCACTTCTGATAAAAAGGTTCCATCGAATTCCATCACTTTTATAACAGGCTTTACTAAAGAAAGGAAAAAACGTCAAAAAGAAGCCACAGAACCACAATGTTAAAGATGAAATTGACCTTGAGACATAATTAGCCCATTACTCAGCTGCTCCTGCTGCCTCCACACTTACCCCACTCCACAACCCAAAGAATATCTTTAATTTAAGCCTCAAAATATGAGATACCACAAATTTCCAAAACAAGCAATTACCTCTTAAAGAAAATTTCACTTTCAAATGATCTCCACCTATAAATAGCCACTTCCTGCCCCTTTTGATTTTGCACTTACAGGTCCCAGGGTTAGTCTCGCTGTACCTTCTTGAGGAAGCCCTCCGTCACCCTCACCCCCTCCACCCCACTCTTCCTGGGAAGACTCAGATCGCACCTCCCACCCCCACGCATGCGTGTACCATAGGAGCATCTTCCTAGTAGGAGTCACTGGAGTCCACAGATCCTATTCCCCGTGGTGGAACTTCTGACTCACCCCTTCCCTGAGGCTGGGCCTGACTACCCACCCATACCCCAAATTTGTCTAAATAAACCAAAAGTGCAATGGGGAAAGCACTAAAATTAAAAGCCATGCACTTATAAGCATACAAATATACAAATAAATAACACATACACATTGCAAATATACATATATACACATATGCATAGGTATACCTGCATACCTGTATGTGTGTTATTTGCACATGGAATTTATAGATATGGATATACATATGCATAGGGAAGGAAAATATTTGTCACACAAAACCAGATAAGGAGTGTGGCAGGCACAGCTGGTACCCCACCTAGATTTGTGCAACTGAAGGGGTGCTCCCATCCACTAGCTGAAGTGGGTGCTAATAGCTCAAAGCTGGAATCTTCTTTTGAGAGTTACCCTTGGCCAGAGGAGATACACTGTCCAAGAAAATGCCTGGTTGTTAGTGTCTTGTAGAAAAGGCCTGCCCCCTCGGCTCAAGGTGGGACAACTCTTGGTGTCTTTCATGCGCCAGAGTTTCATGTGGGACTAGACAGAGCCTAGACTTTAACTAGAGCCACATTTTGCCTGGCTTTTGTCTACTCTGCTTCTCTCTCCCTTATGGTTTTCAGCTGAGAACATGGCCTCAATCCCTTGCTCAAGAATTCCTGTCTGAGACCCGGTATGTAGGGAACTCAGCCTAAGCCAGGCAGTGACAGAAGAAATAACCAAATGCAAAAGCAGTAAAAAGGATTTAAGAGTTCAAACATACCAAGTCACCTGTGAACATTGGGAGTTCATTAAAGAACAAACTGGAGAAGAATCCCACAGTGAAATGTATTGCTGTCATTTTTCCCAAGAGAGAATAGGACCTAGGCTAGAATTGTAGAGAGAACACAGCATCAGATTGGAGAAAGGGAGGTTTATGGTATGCTTGATTTCAAAGAACAGCTGGCTCAGGTTAACGGAAAGGGGGTTGGTGGTAGTGAAAACACGCATCTTATGGAATTCATGGCAAAACGGGACAACCAGCCTCAAGAATGTAGAAGAGGAGAGCTCCAGGACCTCAGCAGGAGGTCGTGGATCTTTCCTTTCTTATGTCACCAAAGTCTCTTCCTTTCACCTCAAATAAAACCTGGACTCAGGTGTTTGAAGTCTCAAGCAAAACTTCTCAGGTAGAATTCTGGGGAAACGGCTGAAGTGGTAGCAGCAGGTCTACCAGGGAGTCGTCCTGAATCCCTATACAAAAACTAACAGGGCAACTAGTGAACAAAACCAAAAGCCCACGGACAACATTTACAATAAAACTAAGTGACAAGAATGAATGGATAAACAAATTGTGGTATATATATAAAATGGACTATTACTCAGCTATAAAAAGGAATGATGTACAAACATGTGCTACAAAGTGGAGACATGATGCTAACTGAAAGAAACCACACACACAAAAGATCACATCCTGCATCATTTCATTTACATGAAATGTCCAAAATAGGTAAATCCATAGCTTCAGAAGGCCGATTCTGGTGGTTACCAAAGGCTGAGGTCAAAGGGGAATAGGAAGTAGCTATTTAGTGAGCATAGAGTTTTCTTTTTGAAGTGATGAACTATCTTAGAGCCAAGTAGAGGTGGTGGCTACACAACATTGTGAGTGTACTAAATGTCACTGTGTCGTATACTTTAAAGTGGTTAATTTTATGTTGTGTGCATTTCACCCCAATTAACAGAAAAACTAAATTTGTAGGTATTCCTACACACCCCAAAATATAAGTAGATGGGGTCCAAATCACCAATAGCTTCTAGACCTAAATGCTATTGGTGTCTGCATGGATGAAAGCAAAGGGCATCCGACAAATCTGAGAAGACGAAAACCACAAACGAGTGGACAGACACTGCTGGCTGGAAAGTGTGAAGGGGCCATTTGAAATCAATAGCTGGACAGGGTCACACCTACTCTAGCAGTGGGCACGGCAGGAGACTGACTGCCCACGCAGCTCTGAAGAAGCTGGGGCAGGATGGCCCCTGTGAAGTCTCAGAACTGGTCCAACAGGCTAGTGTGAGGACAGAGCTCCACAATGAAGAGAAACTGCTAGGACAACCAAAATTAGACAGAACAGGGACAACAGAAATGAAGAAAATAAAAATTTCAGATCAAAGTTGTGGGGAGGAGAGAGAGAAGCAGCTAGGAAATCTCAGACAACAAGCTGCCATTTTATTTACCACGTGCAAAAGTAATGGAGAAGGAATTTTGTAAAGTTGAAAGGCTCTCTGAAACCATTTTTTGTCTAAAATTTTAAGAAGACTAAATTTACACAAAACTGAGTAATTAAAAAGCAGCAAGGTCAAATCCCACACTAAAGTACCACAAGAAAAAAAGAGGAAAGGAACACAATAACATCCAGTGGGATGGAAAGTTGTGCTCAAAAAGCAGACAAAACATGAAAGGCCAACATAAATCAGCACTAGGAAAATCTAAAAGTTATGTGACAGAATCTAAGAAAGAATTAAAAACAAAGGGGAAGAATCATTTTAGAAATGAAGACTGAACTACACAAACACAACAGACAGTAAATGCAACAAATAATGCTTTAAGAGAAATAGAAGCTAAAAAAATTTTTTTTTAATCAGAGAAATGAAGTAAGAAATACAAAGGGTTTGAGAGAACATGGCACATATTGAATAAAGATGGGCAAAGAAAATCCAACTGACAGATAAGAAAATTCTTTGAAGAAGAAAACCAAAATAAGAGAATAGAACAAATACTCTCCAAAACTATAATTCTAGAAAGCTTTCCTGAAATAAAAAATTTGTATAATTCTCAGGAGCATGAGAATATTGTACCAGAACAACCAACACCAAAATATATTCAGGAAAATTACTGGGCATTCAAGAAAAAGAAGAAATTTGAGGGATGTCTAGACAAAACGGCACAGGACTGACTTATTAATAGAATGAAAATTAGATTGTCTTCAGAGTTAACAGCAACATTTATGGAAACAGAAAATGCACTTATATATTTAATATTCCCCAGAAAAGAAAATGTGAGCTAAGGATTGTGTATGCTCCAAAGCTTATTTTCAAGTATAAGGAGCACACAGAAGCTGTCACCAACAACTGAGGAAGTACTGTTGCATGAGCTGTCCCTAAGGACTCTGCTGAAAATGAGCTTGAGACAACCAAAATGACGAGAGAGACATCAACATCAGGACAGCTGGAGAGCACTAAACATGTAGTCACTCACAGAACACAGGATAAACAAGCACCCAAAGGGAGAAAATCTACAATAATATGTAAATGGCTCTGTGTTCTGACAATGAAGACACAGTGCAACCAGAGAAAAGTAGGAGACTGAGCACTGCACGTATTAAATAACAGCAAGGACTGTTTCTAGTAGCCAGAATTGGTGAAGGTGTGATTAGTATTGTTATTCTGAGCTCATTGTGTGAGTAATGTGGAAGAAAGCAAATGAGTATTTATGGGATTTTAATTCTCTCCTTTCCTGTGTCCTTGAGAAATAGGATTCTTGGTGAAAAAGAAAAGAAATAAATATTTAATATAAGAGAAGCTAAGTAAAAAAAAAAAATCTCCATTTCTATATTTGAATTGGAAATTTCAGTATGAATTCACAAGGCTATTCTTATATATGTATGTATGTATATATTATTTTTAAATGTATATATTATTTTAAAAATACACATATGTATTTACTTCATATATTTATATACATGTATGTATATGCATCTATATATCTTTTTAAAATACATGTACATACATATTTCAAATATTTATTTTTATATATGTACGTATATGTATGTGTGTATATATATTATGTGTTAGAAAAACATGTACCCATATATTTATTTTATATACTTATTTATATGTATGTTTTCTCTCCTTTAGTTCTGGTCACTTAAAAGGCCTAGAAATGATGACCCAATCCGAGATCAATGAGGGTCTTTAAAACCCAGATTATGGCCTTGAAATACCATTTTACACTATAAGAAACTAGAGCTCCTTGGACAAAATGGTTTATTCCTGCCCGAGGCAAGAAATAAATAAAATGAACCTGGGACCTCTTGATGTGTCAGAGAGTGAGGCGCTGTCAGAGACTATCAGGGCCGCAGCAAAAGGAATCGGGAGCCCATGTGAAGAACCTCCCGCTCACAAAGACAGGCCAGCTTGAACTCCAATAAAGATAAGAATTGCAATGAATTAAAATCTATCAAATATGTCTAAATCATGAGGTTATAATGTTTAAAAATCACATTAATAACTGGTCATCTAAGGAGGACAGGAATCCAATTCATTGTCTCAAAATACTGAGTAAATAAAAGGAAAGAATCACAGATTTATCTTGTGTTTTCTATATAAACTATACCATTAGGTAGATGAGGACAGGCATCTCTTTACAAAATTATCCCAGCTAATAAATGAAAACAAAATAATAAAATTAGAATAACACTACTTTTTAGCACTCAATGAATTACTGCAACTAAGCATTGAGTATCAATAGCTCCTAACATCAAAAAAGCAAAATAAATATTATAGTCCATCTTGTACATGAAACACCACCACCTATGGTCTTTTCAAAAGATGAAACTTGAATCCGATCCACCCCCTGGATTCAGTTGCTAATTTGCAGGAAAGATGGAGGACGGAGAAGTCTACTGAACTGCACCAAGCTTTCACAGTCACCAAAATCCATATGGAGGGAAACTGCAGATCAATCAGACTGGGTTCTTCAAAAGATAGATTGTAGGGAAAGGAAAGGGTTTGAGGGGTATCCTGGAAACAGACTCTGAGACAATCTGTGTGCAGAGAGTTTATTGAAGAATAAACTATGGAATAACAGCTATAAGAAAGTGAAGGAAGCAGGGTTGGGTAGAGGGAAGCTGAACTACCATGTAGTTATAACAAAGACATGGCCCTGGAGCTGGGGGGCCCCTCACAATAATTTAAATTGACAGGAAGAAAAACTCTTCTGGACATTGGCCTAGGCAAAGAATTTATGACCAAGGCCCCAAAAGCAAATGCAACAAAAACAAAAATAAACAAATCAGACTTAATTAAACTAAAAGATTTCTGCACAGCAAAAGAATCAAAGGAGTAAATAGACAACCTACAGAATGGGAGAAAATATTTGCAAACTACGTATCCGAGGAAGGACTAATATCCAGAATCCACAAGAGACTCAAAGTCAGCAAAAAAGAAACCCAAACAACATTAAAAGACAAATTACATGAAAAGACATTTTTCAAAAGAAGATATACACATGGCCAAAAAAATATGAAAAAATGTTCAACATCACTACTCATCAGAGAAATGCAAATTGAAACTACGAGATACCATCTTACTCCAGTTAGAATGGCTATTACTAAAACTTAAAAGACAATAGATACTGGCCCGGATGTGGTAAAGAGGAAGTGCTGTTGGTGGAAATGTAAATTAGTACAACCTCTAAGGAGATCAGTATGGAGATTTCTCAAAGAACTGAAAGCAGATCTACCATTCGACTCTGCAGTCCCGCCAGTGGGTATCTAAGCAAAGGAAAAGAAGTCATTATATCAAAAAGACACATGCACTCATATGTTCATTACAGCACAACTCACAATCACAAAGATGTGGAATCAACCTAAGCGCCCATCAACACACCATGGAGTGCTACTCAGTCATAAGAAAGAATGAAATAATATCTTTTGCAGGAACTTGGATGGAACGGGAGGCCATTTTCTAAGTGCAGTAACTCAGGAACAGAAAAATAAATGCTGCATCTTCTCATTTATAAGAGGGAGCTAAACTATGGCTACACAAGGACACACAGAGTGGTGTGTAATGAACATTGGAGACTCAAAAGTGGGGAGGGTGGGGGAGGAGGAGGGCTGAAAAATTACTTATGGGGTACAATGTACACTATCCAGGTGATGGGTACACTGTTTAATAAAAGCCCAGACTCCACTACTGTATAATATATACATGTAATGTAATTCAACTTGTACTCCTAAATCTATTAAAATTTTTTAAAAGGGGGAAAAAAATGAATTAACAGAAGAAGGCCAAGCTGAGTCAGGCTTTGCATTGACCAGTCAGCTGAAACAGGCTGTTCCCAGGAAATGGGCATAAATGGCCTAGACTGAGGCCCTACAATTCCTCACCGTCATTCCCCAGCGTGGCCACTCACTTCATCAAACCAACAAGAGGAGTCTCTAGAGAAAGTCTGCTGGCAAGACAGGGTCTTCCATAACATAACATCATCACGGAAGTGACTTTCCATCACCTTTGCCATATTCTATTGGTTAGAAGCAAGTCATAAGTCCTGCCTGTGCCCAAAGGGAAAGGATTATACACAGGCATGAACACAAGAAGGCAGGGGTCGAGGGCTGCCTAAAAGTGTCCTCCACAGTCCCCTAACAGATGGTGTATGAGCACCCAGTCATGAGTGGGGAACTGGGGGACATCCCACAATGTCCACTATAAAGAGCAACTTGTAGACTAGAAGAAACATCTAGGTCTAAGAGACGTCTAAGTTTGTTTTTGTTTTTTTTTTTTTAATGGAGGAGACTAAACCATAGTGTCTAGGGATGCACAGTCTAGTGATAAAATAAGAAAGAAGCTCGAAGAAGTGCTAAATATAAAAGATATTTCCTATTACCCAAGCAGCAGTTATGGGATGAAGGTGTGTCAAAACTTCTTTCGCACCATGGAAATCATAGCAGATCACATCAATGATCATGTTTTTTGGCTATAAGCAAGAGAACCAAACTCAAACTGGCTTAAGGAAAAAAGAAACTTTATTACATAACAGGAAGTCCAAAGCAGAATCAAACTTCAGGGTTAGTTAATCCAGCAGAACAATAGTGCCAAGGGGACCAAGTTCTCTCCTCTCCTCTCGTCTGCCCACATCAGATGCCTGACAAAGTTGGATCCAAATGGCTGAATTAGCACCAAACACCACATCATGAAACAAGAAGGAAGAAGATAAAGCATCTGTGTCTTCTTTTGAGCTTTTCTTGGAAGGCAAAACTTCTCCTAGAAAGAGTCTGTAGACTCCTCCTCATTGAGTCATATGCCTTCTTTTAAACAAACCACCATTTAGAGAAATGTGGTTCCTCTTAGAAAAATCACACTCACCTCTGGAGTAGGGGCTGGGGGTCAATCTCCCCTGAGACACACAGCTACACAAAGGTGACTAGACATCTAGGTAATATCAAATTCCATTAGGAAAGAAGAAGGAGGGAATGGATGTTGGGGAGGGGATGGATCCATGATGAAACTAACAGTGCAATCAGCACCGTGTACCACACAGATAATCGTCCATCAGGGGACTTTGCTCCTCAGAAGCTTCAATTCCCAACTACAGAACTCTGTGGTTTTCTTACATACAAAAAATTAGAAGTTTAAGAAAAAAAAGAAGATAGGAAAGTATAGTGCAGCAAATGTGCTGGTATTCCCCTTTTCTCGTTGGTTTATTGCTAGTACACGACTAATATGGTGGAAGGTCAGGCAGAGGAGACATTAAAAAAAATTAAATGGCTTCCTAATTCCCTGCAAAGTATCTTCCCACATAGTCTCCTTTCATGCACAGTCAGGTCAGCTGGTCCCTCACCCTTATCACTCCTATCTCCTTCCATACGTACATTCCTATCTCAGCCCTGGAAGTTGGGGAAAATTCAAAAACCATAACACAGAAGCCCAAGTTTAGTCAACCTCAGCAACTATCAGGCATTCTCTGGGCCTGCACTAAGTTTCCCAACTCCAGTAAGTCCTAACGAGCAAGGCATAAGGCCCTATAACAAACGGTGGAAAATAGGAGCTCTGGAGTCAAACAGATGTGATGTGAGTTCAAGATCTGGGTCACCTTTACTTACCATCTGTGTGACATTGGCAAGTTCTTAACCTCTCTCTGACTTGGTAAAATTGGACAGGATAATAATATCTGCTTCCTAGAATCTTTACAATAAATAAAATAATGCAAGTGAAGTGCTTACCATAGTGCCTGGCACAAAGAAAGCCTTCTATAACAGTTAGCTTTCATTATTATAGTACTCTTTTCCATGAATTTGATCTGTGTTAATAAAATCATCATATCACAATTTCAAAGTGTAACTATCCCCTTCACACATCACTAGCTAAAGTTCAGGGAATTTTTTTCTGCAATAACAATGATTTAATACATTTATTGGGAACTTTTGTCCTAAATTGGTACTTGGCTATTTATCCATCAAGCCTTATCTTATTTTTATCCATCCATTTTATTTTCTTTCTTCCCTAAATGAGTTTTTCAAATCTGAAAAATTAATGTTTAAATTATGATATGCCAAAGATCCATCCCATGATAGCACTAAAAGAATGAATAACAATCTCGTGATCTAAAATGGTATATCTTATTAATGCGGATGACTTCACATCTTAACTATGGATGGCTCAAGTGCACACTAGAATTAAACAAAACTGAATTTTGGATCATGGGCATAGGGGATCCACAGAGTAATGACTGAGCAGAACTGTTTGATCACTCAAAGCCTGTGCACAAGCTTAGACTATATAGGAGCCCAGGGTCTACGACACCATCGTCTCTCACCTGGACCTTGTCAGCAGCTTCCTAACTGACCTCCCTGATTCTGAGTCTATTCTTCACACAATATACAGAGCAATCCTTTAAAATCAAAACTCAAGGCTGGGCACAGTGGCTCTCACTTGCAATCCTAGCACTTTGGGAGGCCAAGGTAGGAGGATCGCTTGAGGCCAGGAGTTCGAGACCAGCCTGAGCAAGAGCGAGACCCCATCTCTACAAAAAACAGAAAAATTAGCCTGGCATGGTGGAGCACACCTATAGTCCCAGCTACTTGGGAGGCAGGAGGATTGCTTGAGCCCAGGAGTTTGAGGTTGCAGTGACCTATGATGATACCACTGTACTCTAGCCCCAGTGCCATACTGAGACCCTGTATCAATAGAAACAAACAAACAAAAAACCTCAAAACTCTCCAGTGCCTTCCCTTCAGGCTTAGAATAAAATCCTCTGTTCTGACTGGCTGACAAGGCCTTGCACGATCTAGGCCTTTCTAGCTCCCCTAGACTCACGTCCCATGACCACCTCCCCCCTCTCTCCTTCCCAGCTGCTTTTAGCCTCCACCATGCTGAGCTCTTTTCCTTTGCATTGCCTTCATACTCTCTGGTCCCTTTGCCTAGAATCTTCTTTTCCCAGATCATCACATATCTAACTCATTCCTGTCATATGAGTCTGCTCAAATACCACCTACCTGGACACATAGGGTCTAACCATCCCACCTAAAATAGCACTCCCAACCTAACCTCTTGTCCCACTTTACTCTTCTTCTCACCATTACAACTTGACCTGGCATTTATTTCTTGTCTGTCTCCTTCACTAGAACATAAGTTTCATGAGGGTAAGCATGTCTTCTATTTTGTACATCTCTATATCTTCTGTTCCTTGAAGCATGTCTGTCACATAATAAACACTCAATTAATCAACGTTTAGGACAGTGGTGAAAGTTGGTCACAAAATAATAAGTCGGATATGTTCATAGACAACGAGAGCCATACTTAATTATTAACAATGTCTGTAATGTAATGTTTGTTAATAGAGAAAGTCTTGTAATCATTCTTATAACCCCTTCCAGAGTGACACTGAAAATGCTAATATTCAAAACAAGCACAAAGGTCTCTACATTGATGTACAATCTCAAAGAAATTGAAATCAGTCCGTTCAAGCTGGTATATAAAAATATCATAAACTGGGTGACTTATAAACAACAAACATTTATTTCCCAGAGCTCTAGAATCTGGGAAGTCCAAGATCAAGTCACCAGAAGATTCAGTGTCTGGTGAGGACCCACTTCCTGGTTCATAGACAGCCATATTCTTGCATCTTCACAGCAAGGATCTCTCTGGGGTCTCCTTTCCCATGCATGAGGGCTCTGCCCTTATGGCTAAACACCTCCTAAAGGCCCCATTTCATAATAGCATCACCTTAGTGAGTAGGACTTCAATCTATAAATTTTGAAGTGATATAAACCTCCAGTCCATAACGATCACTGACAAAAAAAGTTAGATAATTTGATACATTGTAAATAAATACACATTAAATATATTATGCCTTCCCATTTGCTTAATCAGTATGAAAAATATACTTTTTTTACATTCATGAAAATAACCAATGGAAATAAATGACCATTAATAATCACCAATGAAAATCAGAGAAACACTTGTGTTACAAGATTTATGAATGTTTCCAAATCACAGAAAGAAAAAAATATTAGCCTCCAACTCACAGCTTTCCAAATGATATAAAACAACACTGTAATTATGTTCTGCAGATGTTGTGCTAATAATTTTCCCATCGCATATAAATTCAACTGGAGGAAGGGGGACAAGTAGGGAATTGATATATTTTCATATTCAGTGGTATTAGTTTATAAGGAAGGTTAAAACATGTTCTGCCATATGGCAGATACTCTCAGAGTTAATTCCCAATGAAACCAAAAATTGATGGCCCTTATAGCCAGAGAATTTTGTAAGTGACAAATTCCTTTGAACCATTTACATTCTTGATTTAAACTGTTTTCTTCTTTTTCTGCCTATAATTTAAAAGAACACATCCAAAAACTTCCGCTATTGATGATCCGTGATAAATTAGTGGCATGTTAATACTGACTCAGTCTTCTCCAACTTGTAAAATAAAGGGGAAAAGTTAGAACAAGTCATGCTGCTTCTTGAAAGGTCTTTTGCCAATAAATCAGTTTTTGAGAAAGTTGGTCTTTTTTTCTTTTGCTTCTGACATCACCTACATTTAGGCAATAATTTTGCCTTCTCAAGCTGGACTTAGTCGAATAAGGTATCTATGATCCCCGCTGAGTCAGGAGCCTTCTACAAGTATTTAGCACAGTATCCGTGTTTCAGTGTTCAAAGAATACTTTTGTCTTCAAAGCAATACTTCTCCACCATGGACAAATCACATTCTTGTTTCAGTGCTCACTCTCATTGAACTCCTGGTAAAGACCTTTTTTTGAATCAGCTTTCTTGGAGCAGCTATAACTCACAAAGATAGTTAATGCCAGAAAAGAACAAAACAATATGACCCAAAAAATGAAGAAACAGGCATTGTCAAATGGTTTGGATTGTGGATTTTTTTTCTCTTCTGTAGCATTTTTTACTTTGCCTTTCAGTTTCCTTTCCAGTAGTTTAAAAACATAGAGAGCTAAATCTAGTTTTCTTGATTCATGCTGTAGCTTCTCTCAAGAATAAAAAAGGGTAACTTCATCTTCAGATCTTCCTTTGAAAAGCAGAGTCTTCCCTACTCACTGAATTCCAGCTACTTGGCAGTGAACAAGGGGTTGCCCTAAAGTCCTAAGTACCCTAAGAAGAAAATTCATTTGTAAAATTGAAACTAAAATGCACTTGCAGACTAAATACAAATCTGAATGTTCGTTGCAACTTTAATTAAATCAAGTTTTAGTATTGGAGTTCCCTGCAGGCTTGACTTGTTTTTCCAGGAAAAAATAAAATGAAGTTTAAAAAGACCGATTGGTCTTGTACATAATATTTTCACACAAAAATCTGAATCACAGCTCTCGTTTCATATATTTGCTCTTGGAAAAATAAGAGGTAGAAAAATCATTTTCTAAAATCTTCAGAAAAGACTCAAAATTTACCATTTTCATTTCAGTTCCCAAACAAGGCCATGTTCTAATTCTACTCCCAAGAAAAGGAAATCTTTTCATAAATATCTCAGAAAATGAAATCCTTAACTGTCCCAGGCAAGTTGACAGCATGGAAAACATCAGATGGGGGCAGGGGGCAGTGTTGTAGTTTGTCCTAAATTGGGTCCTCTTGCCTGATATTAGGCACTTGGGTTCCTGCGGACTCTAACTTCCTATTGTGTTTTACCAGCAAAGCCATTCTAAAGTAAATTGTTGTTTTACAAAGTAGTGAAACCCTATCTCAGCTACAAACATGCTCACACGCACACAAACTCGCCATCTCTGAGCAAACGACAATCCCAGCTGTTTCTGCCTGTGATCCGAGTCCTAGTGGCCGAGCACGCCCCCTTTGAAGTGGAGAGCACCTCTGCCGACCTGCATTTTGCTAACTTTGCACTGTTTCTCTAAGCCTGACCCCTGAACTGATTGTCTGATGACTAATTCACATGCTAAAAGCAAGGTATATCAGTATCACTGACCTGCCTGCGTTTGTCATTAAGGGTTTGTAGTAAAAAGAAAGATGAAAGAGGAAGATGTAATATTAGACCAGCAGCCAAACATCTTATGAGTGTGTTTTGAAAATGTGACTTATAAGAGAAATAGCCAACTCATTTAAAATGTCTTTCAAGTTATGTTGAAGACCTGTATGCATATTTCTGTTTGTAACTTCCCTTTTATTTATTTATTTCCAAACTATTAGCTACTGTTACAAGTCTACCTTATATATGAACAACATCATTACTATGTGAGTTTCGGAACTGTATAAAAAGAATGTAAAAATTAATTCTTAAATAGTGCCTGCATCTGAAACTAACCTGTCCTTCTGTGTCATTACCATCCCCAAAGTTGTCTAACAGAAATTAAAGAAAAGCACGTATGTAGATGTTTCTGATCGAAAAAGCTAAATGGCTTGTGAAATCAATTGCCAATTTCTCTGAATTGGTAAGGTAACCTTTTATCTTAAACATACATACAGAAGATGAAAAACCTGTTTCTTTTTTACTTCTCATTAAAAGAATTTTACTAAGCAACATTGTTGACAGAATTTATGTCCTATTAATACCGTGAAAGATAGTCCGTTGGAACATCTTGGCAAATGCTGCAATGAAATTCTTTAAAGAAATAGTGAGGCCTCTAAATGTGGATAATGAGTCTTTGAACAGACTCTAAAGACCCATTTCCATAGACTGGACCAATTCTTTTAAAGCAATACATAATAAGTCAAATAAAAGGGGTGGGGCAAAATGAGAAGATTAAAAAGAGTAAAAGATTAAAAGAGGGAAAGAATATAAGGAAAATTCAAAAGGAAAAAAGATCAAAAAGGGGATTAACCATGTTGCTTGTTGTTTTTCAGAAATTAAAAAAGTATGGTGGATAAGGAATTTGTTTCCTTTTGGCCCAAGAAAAATGCCAATTATGGTAGCTAAACTGCCTGGATCACATATCAGCATGCTTTGGAAATGTGAGAAATGGATGGGAAATATAAACACACAGCAATAGCTTACAGTTATGTTATGAATTAAGCCAGAAAAATATCAAGATTTAGTCACTGAATAAGCTGCCAAGGTTAATTTTCCCTGATGAACTTGAGCAAGATCAGAATAGAAGCGATAGCACTGTGGTTGCATGTTTTGTGCAATACCCCCACTGCTTTCTAGAACCAAATTCTTCATTTTCTCATTAAGAAAAAAACTCAGTCTAAGAGGACATAGTCAACAATAATAAAGTCATGAAATTCCCTTTTATTTCTTCATTTTTATTTGATCAGTGCCTTTGGTGCTGAGTTTCTCTGATATAGTAAAACCAGGTAGCCAACCCTGCCCTGAAGAGTCATTTAATGACCATTTTTGTATACTATCAGCTCTTAGCTTTTTTAACTATACCATTTTGATACCAGAAACAATCCTTTAAATTCACTTTAAAATATAGAGCATGTTTCAGGTTCTATATATTAATCAATCTGACAAAATTAATTTGCATGTCTTAAAATGGAATGTATACTTTATCACTAAATAGACATGTATATCAGTCTGTTTCATTTATTTTATACTTGGTCAACTTATAGCAATTTTTCCTTTATGTTTTTTCTGGTCCACATACTATCTTTTGGGTTTGGTTTTTCATTGTTTTTGTTTTTGCCTTCATTCCAGTTAAACTAAAACTAAACTTTGTTTAACCACAGATCTTTTTAATTGCCAAATATTTGTTGTTTGAAAAATAATAAAATCAAATAACTTAGAAGCTCTAAAAGATAAAGTGGAGAATCAGTAAATCATGAAGAGAAACTAGAATGAAGAGAAAAAATTTAAAAATTGTTATATTACACTAATGTCAAATGAATTCTAATAAATAATAGATTCAAATTCTAAATCATGCGGTGGAATTATATTAAAAAATCGTCTATGCCACTTAGGTACTTTAGTGATATATTTAATATACTCTTTGTCAAACATTCAGGAGTGTATATACCAACAATGCAATTTCATGGAATTTTGAATAACACTTAACAACACCTCATTTTTTTCCCTCATCTTTTATGAACTATGTAAAATGTTTCCTAAATCCAGATGCTTTTAGTTTTATTCAAATTCCTCTTAAAGGAACATAGCACAGAACAGATTCCAGAAAAGCACATGAATTTTATATTCATTGCCCCTTTTGTCAGCAGTCAAAAGGAGCAGGCTGTCATGTCGGCTTCTGAGGTTGGGTCACTATGAACAAACAACTTAGGTCAGGAGCCACAATAGCTACTTTCCTCCTGCTGTCCCCACCTCAGATGCACTTTGGTGGAATGGCGAGGGTGGGAGCCCATGTGCCCCAAGGCTGAGGAAAAAGGCTGACAGGTTCCTGAAGCAGGTGGGGCGTCGGCTGAAAAGAGAGTTGCTTACGGCAGCAACCCCACTGGTGGGAATCTCTCCTGTGGAAATACAAGCGCCAGCATAGAAGGATGTACACACAAGTTTATTGCAGTATGTCTACATCCATCTACCCAGAAATGGTGTAATGAATTATGATAGATCCACCCTCTGCAATATGATGCCATGATCTACTGCTAAATGTAAAAATAAAGCACAGAGTAATGTGCTAAGAAAAACCCTCCATATATGCAAATATAAGTTTGAATATGCTTATATATGCATGAGGAATGAGTGGAAGGATACTATTAACTTTGGGAGACTAGGGGGAGATATGCAGACTCTTAAATTTATTTATATGCTTCTTGGGTTTGGTCACAAGTAGTATAGAATCGGTTTATTTTTATTTATACACACACACACACATACACACATGTGTAGGTCTCCTGCTTTATTACACACACACACACACACACATGTGTGTGTGTGTGTGTGTGTGTAATAAAGCAGCAGACCCCAACCTTTTTGGCACCAGGGACTGGTTTCATGGAAGACAATTTTTCCATGAACCAGGGTAGGAAGGATGGTTTCAGGATGATTAAAGCACATTGCATTTATTGTGCAGTCAAACCTCTCTGCTAATGATAATCTGTATTTGCAGCCATTCCCCAGCACTAGCATCACCACCTCAGCTCCACCTCAGATTGCTGGGCATTAGATTCTCATAAGGAGGGCACAAGCTAGATCCCTCGCATGTGTAGTTTACAGTAGGGTTCGTGCTCCTATGAGAATCTAATGCTACTGCTGCTCTGACAGGAGGCAGAGTTTATGCAGTGATGTGAGCAATGGGGAGCACCTGTAGATACAGATGAAGCTTTGCTTGCTCACACGCCGCTCACCTCCTGCTGTGCAGCCTGGTTCCTAATACCCCATGGACCAGTACCAGTCCATGGCCCGGGGGTTGGGGACCTCACTAATAAAGGACCATAAGAAGATAATACATAAGTTTTGCACCTTCCTCCATTGTTTTGGAATCCTTTATTCTAGGATCTAATTCTTTGAACCAATTTTGAAGATGACCAAGGGGAATGGGGAAAGGGTTTCCAAGTAGGCAAAGGAAAATGAAGTTGAAGAGTCTCTAGAGGAGGAATGTTTCACAAGAATAAGCACAGAATGCAAAGGTCCTGAGGTACAGGGGAAGGAGGCCAGTGAGGTCAGAGCTGAGTGAGAGAGAGAACTAGAGCTAAAGAGGTTATAAAAAGCCCCAGGGGTCAGATTAAGCAAGGGGTTTTCTTTTTTTTTTTATTGCAGTTCAAAATAACAAAAACATTTTTGTACAAACAAATCAATGCATCCATATGGACACATGTAAACACACATATACATGCACACCCCCACACAGATCATAAACCAGTTTGAAAAACACTGAATTTTATTCTATGTATGAGAAAAAGTCATTGGAAGCAGGGAGTTACAAGATTTGGCCTACATTTAAAAGATTCATTATGGTTGCTGTGTGAAAAATAGACTAACTGTGGGGTGGCAAGAGAAAAGGCAAAGATTCCACTTGGGGGACATTGAGGCAGTGGTCTAGGTAAGAGGGGATATGGCTAGATTGGAATGTCAGCAGCAGAAGCAATGAAAGGTGATTAGATTTAGGATATATTTTTAATCCAAAGCCACTAGAATGTGCTAATAATTTAGATGTGCACTGTGAGAGAAGAATAGTCAAGAATGACTCCCAATTTGGGAGCATGATTGACTGGGCTGATAATGATGTCATTTACTTAGATGAGGAGCAATAGAGTAGGAGCAGATTGTGACAGAGAGGGAATAAAGAGATCTATCTAGGATACACTGAGTTGCCTTTCAGACATCCACTTGGGGAAGTTGAGTGGCCACTTTTGAAGTTAGAATGGTCATGTGGCTTGCTTTGCTCAGTGAAGTATGAGCAGAAGTAAAGTGTGTCACTCTGGTGGAGATGTAAATTTGGGTGTCATCACTCTCCATGTGGCTAGCTAGTAAAGCCAAAGAACAAACAGTAAGCTTTTAGGGCAGGATTTTTCAAACTCTGAATCTTGACACATTTAATCAGTCATGAAATTAATGTAGGGGTCATAGCTAGAATTATTTTAATGAAATGAAGTGGATAGGATAGGATAGGATAAAAGAACAGAGCAAAATAGAATAGAATGCAATGAAAAACATCAAAGGACACCACATGTACACTTAGCAAGAACTACTTGGCCAAAACCTGCAGCCAATTATGATGAGCATGTGAGAGAGACAGTAAAGAAGATGTGATGGATACATGTATTGACAAACAATATTTGATCTTTTTCATACCTACATCTCATTTGACTTTCCAGTAAGTGATGATTTACCATAACAGGAAAGTTAATATTGTACATGTTTTCAGTTAGGACATAGGAAGTGAAAGTAAACTGATAGAGAAAATCCCTAGGTGACAACCCAATGCTAGACCTTCCCCCACTGACCCTTTTTCTCTTTCTTTATAGCAGTTTATAACCCATCTGGGATACATAATACTACAAGGACCAAAGGGCCCAGCCATGACCACTTATTCCATGGTTATTTTTGCATGTACTCAAGGATCTTGATGATGGTGCCATTTTGTGTGTTGACATCCAAGCCTCCAGTCATATTTGTGTGCCTCGGTAATTTAAGATAATAAAAATAATAAATTCCAACTATCTTTCTCTTCTTTAAAATTCAGATTTTATATACAAGAATAGGAAAAAAAATGAAAGAGTCTCCTTGGTTTCCATACATTTAAGTGCTTACTAACTGGTGTCTGCTAGTATTATAAGATTCATATAAACTAGCCCTTATAGTCAAGTTAAATGACTTGAAACACTTGACCAACAAATATTTATTGAACACCCATTAGGTTCCAGGAAAATTATTTCATTTATTTCTCATAACAACTCTGGGAGGGAAAAATTAATATCTCCATTTTAGAGTTGAGAAAACCAAAACTCATGAGGTTTAATGAGTTGCCCATTCAGCTAATCAGTGGAATCTGGGATTGTGAACCAGATCTTTCTGAAGTCAAGCCAAGCTGGTTCTTGTTATACGAAACCACAACAGCTTTGTCTAAGTGTGCTGTTGGCATTGTTTGTCAAAGGAAGAGATTGGAAGTACCCTACTTCTCTATCAAAAAGGGAGTGGTTAAGTGAATTATGGTACATGCAATAATTAAACACTATTGCAGGCAAGAGAACTGTTTGATATAATACAGAAAGGTCTCCAACACATACTATGTAGAAATTAAACGACAAAATAATCCAACAATGAAAAAAAAGACAGAGTAGTGTTTAACGAATATTCTTATGTAAGTAACAAAAAAGGATACATACATACATATATCCATATACACACCACATATGTTTGTATATGAAGAGAAAATTCTGAGCACAATACAACAGAGCATGTCAACAGTGGCTGCCTGTGGATAGAAGGACTAGGGGGTCTGGGGTAAGAAATAAAATTAGTTTTCATTGCTTCCCAAGTATGCTTTTAACCTAAGTGATAGTCATGAGTACTATATTAATAGTTCAAATAATTCCAGACATTTTTGCAGGCACACAGTGGGAATGCATTCCCCCGACCCTTTTTGAGGTTAATCTGTGTGGCTTGCTTTGGTCAATAAAATGTGAGCAAATGTAAAATGTGTCATGTCTGGGTCCAAGTTTTAAGAGCCAGTGCCCAACTCACCATGCTCCCTTCTCCTGTCCTAGCCACACTGAAAGCATGTATAGAGATAAAACCATCAGCTAGGCTCCCTGAGTAACTGTGACGAGCAAAGCTCTCCCGACAACTCACATCAGAAATGTAGAGAGAGCAAGAAATAATCCTTTGTTGTAAATAATCCTTAGTGAAGCCACTAAGATTTGGGGTTGTTTGTTATGGCAGCATTGTGCAGCTGATCCTGACTAACAGGATGGGAACACGGGAAAGAAATGCAAGATGTAAAGGAAATATAAACCCAGCAATCACATTAGAACTTTTTCATATTTTCAAATGTTAAGGGGAAAATGTGTTTCTAAATGATGCATTAATTCATGTATTCATTAAACAAATGTTTAGTGAGCACCAAATGTGTCCCAGGCAGTTATAGGCACAGGGGAAGTACTATTCACTAAGACATCCAAGAACCCCACTCTTAAGACTAATATAAACAAATTAACAAGTAAGAAGATATCAGGTAATGATGCATGCTCTGATGAAAACAAAGTCTCATAATGTAATTAGGAGGGACAGAGTTATTAGTTTGGCTGGGCAGAGAGATCTCTGGGAAGAAACCACTTTAGTTGCTGGTTGCAATGTTGCAATTATAATGATACAGTCAACCCTTGAACAACACGGATTTGAACTATGCAGGTCCGTTTATAGGCAGATTTTTTTCAACCAAATGTGGATTGAAATACAGTACCTACAGGATGCAAAACCCACATATCAGGAGGGCCAACTTTTCTTATGCTCGGGTTCCATGGGGTATACTTCAGGGCTTGAGTACATATGGATTTTGGTATACTTGGAGGTGGGGGGGACGGTGGGTAATACCAAGGGGCAACTATAGTTCTACACAAACTTCACAAAGAAGTTTCTTTAAACTTTTCCATAGTCTCCAAATTTTCTCAAGTAGGTCCATATTTCATTCTGAATCAGAAAAACACCATAAAATAAATAAATAACATCGGGTAAAATGGTTGGGTAATAGAGTCCTCAGCTAGAAAACCCAGGAGGCCCAGCCTTCATCTGAAAAGTGAAGGGCCATATTCAGTTACACCTGCAGATGGAACTGATAGAGTCATAAGTGGATACAGAAGCAAACGTTGGCACCTCTCTAAGTGGAGGCGGCCACCAATGGGAAATTTGTCCCATAAAACATCAATCAAGATAGCAGTAAAAGGGGTGAAATGTGTACACACGTAAAAACAATTGAAAACATATTCGCCTAATTATACAGACAAAGATATCAAGATGAGTGCTGAAAGGGAATGAAAAACTATAAGATGTGGAATCTCTGTTCTAAAGGAATCCAACTCCAGGGCTGGTAATATGGCCTCAGGGACAAGCACCACCAAGTACAAAAACATTAAAGAGTTAATAATGCTTGTGAAGTCGTTCCAAAGAAAGGAGGATCTGAAAGAAGGAAGGCACAATTCTGCTTTTATTAGCAACACTCTTTCATATTTTTGTATCAACTTTATTAAATCATTCCCCAAAGGTCAAGGGGGATGTGCCTTTCTTGGACTATTTTCCTATTTCATGACACAGACTGAGTAGCTGGATAATATGCACTGTATTTCCAAAGACTGGAAGACATTTATGCCAAAATGCTGATTTCCTGTGGTGTGATATTAGTCACTTAGACAATAGAGTTTTATATGATGCTGTGCATGTGCAGTCTTTCAGACAACTCCCTCTTCTTCAGTGCCTGAAAAGTTTCCAGTTACCAGCTGTCAGAAATACACTTTAACTATCTATCATTAAAATAAGAAACCAGTCCCGGTTCATCTCGATACCAATAGGGCATGATCCCCTCAGGATATCATAGTCAACACTTTTCTTAAATGACATAATTTATTCAAAAGGCATAAAATCCATTTAGCTGCTAGGGTAACAACCTTTGGGCTATCAAAGTTCTTTTAGTCAAAATGCCTTCCTTCCCCTCATATCAAGGCAATGTTGGAAATTCTAAATGGTTGACTGATCCAAAAGAGGACCCCAATATTTAAGTTTTTATTGCATCACTCTTATGATCATTTCAAAAGTGGCAATAGAACAATGCACTATATTTATGCAGTATCTTTTAACCAAAAGTTATAAAAGTTTTTACAAATATTATTTCATTTTTCTTTCAGCATCCCTAACCAGTGGGCACTGCCAGATGTTATTATCCCCAGTGCAAAGAGGCAAAGAAAACCAAAATGTTTCCAGTGCTTGTGTTTAAGTTGTGGCTCTGTAGATGGACTTTTTTCATCTTTCTATTTTTCTGTATTTTCCAATTTTTCTTTAATGAACTTTTATCATTTTTACCGTGAAAACAGAGTTTTAACATTTTGAAGTAAATACTAACAGATATCACTACCCTCATCACATACTTCCTAAGGCAAGGATTAATGTCTGTTCCCTGTCCTATTGTCACCGTCATCCTCTGGGCCAAGCACTCTTCCCCATTAAGAAGCAGAGTATGATGCTTCATCTATACCCAGTGGGGAAGGAAAGAGAATTAACATTTTTGGAAGCTCATTATATGTGCCAGAACTGTTCTAAGACACATAAAATTAACCCAGTCAGTCTCCCCATCCTATGAGCTAAGTATTTATTACTCATTTGCACTTGATCGATTTGAAAATGGCAACTCAGAGAAGCTGCTGACTCAAGGAATAATTCACCTAATAACAGAAGATCAAATCAGTATCCAGACTCACGTCTGACTGATGCTAAAGCCCATACTCTCTCCAGTGCTACGTGTGCAGGTCCAGCCCCATCCTGCTACCTTCCCAGAATTTCCCATCCTGCCTCACTTCAATGCATCCTCCATGCAGGATGGAAATTAGATCATGTCCCTCCTCTGCCTGAAAGCCTTCAGTCAACTTCCTACTGCCTACAATCAGATCCAAGCTCCATACTGTGGCCGTACTCATTGTAGGCCACACTCCACCACCCACCCCACACACCAGACACGAGCACCTAATTTCAGTGCCACAAACAGGCAAAACGTTTTCTCAAATCCACATCATCACATGTTGTTTGCTCTCTCTAGAAAATCTCTCTATTCATTTCCCAGGACTCATTTCTGCGAGACCCTCCCTGACCACTCAGGCCAAGTAGAGCCCATTATTGTCTCTTGCACCTATTCTTTTCTTTCCAACACTCATTATGCTTCCCAATGACATGCTCACTTCTTTATTCACTTATATCTTTCTCCCCCACATGAGCTGCAGAAGGTAGGAATCAAGTTTGTTTGTTGACCAAAACATCAAAGACACTAAAACAATTCCTGGCTGGCAGATGACTCTCAGACAGCACTTCTAAATAAATGTATAAAAGCATTGAATCTCAGGTCCAATGACTGCTAGTTCACATTCTAATTGTTAATGTAACTCTTAGTGTTCATTCAAAAGGTCATTTGTCTTGCCTGGGTCCAACTCTGCCATAAATTAGTATTTGTCTCATTCTCACCTTCAAGGGTGTGTCAATTGTATTATCTGAACATAATTCTCCCTTCGTTCCTCACCCTTTCCATGCATTCTACTGAGTCCATCTGACTTGAGCACATGGCTATCATACACCTAAACAAAACTGGGATTCTTTTAGCGAAGAAGGAGATAGGAATGATCATTTGGGTGGTCAAACAATAGACCATTCTTGCCATGGATCTTAAGGTTACAAGTCCACATACTTGTGTCTATAAAAATCTACTCACAATTCCCCCCACAATAATATAGATTTCTATAAAATCCAAACTACAAAGAACTAGTAAAGCTTCTCTATAAGAGACTCTGATATCCCCAATAACTTCTCCTCCAGTCCTCTCACACCATTGTTGAGAATCAGTCTTGGGCCAGGCAGAGTGGCTCATACCCATAATCCCAGTACTTTGGGAGGCCAAGGCAGGAGGATTGCTTAAGGCCAGGAGTTTGAGACGAGACTGGGCAACATAGCGAGACCCTGTCTCTACAAAAAAAAAAAATTGTTTTAATTAACTGGGCATGGTGGTGCATGCCTATAGTCCTAGCTGCTCAAGAGGCTGAAGGCAAGAGTATTGCTTGAGCCCAGGAGTTCAAAGTTGCAGTGAGCTATGATCACATCACATCACTGCACTGCAGCCTGGGCAACAGAGGGAGACCCTGTTTCTAAAAAAAGTTTCTTAAATAAAAATAACAATGAATCAATCTCGAGTGAGATATTCCTCAGCGTATAAGCATAGAAGGGTGGGGGAATTGGAGACCACTGCCTTGGACTGACTCTAAGTGCACTTCCTCTGAATCTTATAAATATACCTGTTTCATCACTTAAGTTCCGGTGATGAATAAGCCACCATCAGTAGAGATTCTTTGGAGTAGAGATAAACTTATTTTTTTCTTGTTTGTAGTATTGGTCCCATTATTTTTATAACTCTCAGTGGTAAGAGAGAGACATTTAAAAACTATGACCATATATGGCAACAAAAACCTATGAATTCATCTTCTGAATAAATCATATTCACATAAAAAAACTATTTTGTGACATCTCCACTCATGGTCATTAAAAATAATCCCTCCATTATTTTAGTAACTTGGGTAGATTAGCAAGTAAATTTAAAGTCCCAGAAACATATTTTATAATCTGCATATTATGATTGATGTGATCACATAATATTAACAGATAACATGTATTGATTGCTCACCATAAGCCAGACAAATGCAAGATCTCATTTAATCTTCACTAGAGTCTAACAAAGGAAACATCACCATTTTTCTTTCTTTACAGAACTGGACATTGGTTTAGAGAAATTAGATAACTCATGCAAAACTGCAACAGCTAACAAAAGATTTTAAAATTGCTGATTTAGAATTTAGAAATCTAAGTCCATAGTTTCCTAAGGTCTTTTCTCCCCAGCGCTAAGCTACATGGCCTTGAGAATATCACTCTCAGAGCAATAGACCATTTTTACAGATTTGGAGGCTACCAAGGAAAGGGTAGGGGAGTTGTCTCAGAGGAAAGTCCTTCATACTTGGCACCCTATCTAGCCCATCAGCTTAGGTCCATTTTCAACATACCTATAGAACGTCTAGGCAGAGATGAAGCCCCCTCTTCTATGCCCGTGCGGTAGTTCTCATCTCGGTTGTTGTCAGAAGCACCATAATGCAACTCTCCAAAATAATGTTCCCAACAAAATATTTTAGGTTGTTTTTCTCCCTGATTTAAAAGTCTAGTCTAGCAGCTTCATACATACCTAGAAGGAAACCCTTATAATGGCCCCCAAGGCCCTCCAAGACCCAGTCCCTGCCACCCTCTCCAATGGCATTTTGACCACTCACTCCTAGCTTGCTGTGCTGCAAACAACTGCCCAGGAAGAATCAGTCTAAACTTTAGTCTTTTCAATCCTTCAGCCTGAGGCATGAAACTTAACTAGAAAGTCACTCCATCCTCACCTGGGTACTTAAGACTGGGCCACCATCCTTCCCTGTGTCCCAGAACGGACGCTTCAAGCAACCATGTTAAAAGTAAGTGCTTGAACTCCCCCTCACTCCATCCCTGCGAGCCTCCACACTCACTCTCAGCTGCAGAGAAGATAGAGGCAGCCGAGGTGAACTTCCTCAACTTCCTGGATCCCTCTTCCACCTGCAAACATGTCTGTGTTCTTCCTTACTTCCCTTATTCAAGTAGAAAATGTTTAAAAAGACCCACTTCTTCCTAGATAAAGCCAGTCCTCCAATATGTGTCCTGCACCTTACTCATTCCTTTCCTACTTTGCAAGGACTTGCTTCCAACTGGCCTTCATTCTTCAACATCTCTGCATTGGTTCCCTAGGGCTGCTGTGACAATGGCACCGCAAACTGGGTGGCTAAAAGCAACAGAAATTGATTCACTTACAAGTTCTGGAGTCTTGAAGTCTGAAATCAAGGTGTCAGCAGGGTTGGTTCCTTCTGACCGCTCTGAGGGAGAACCTTTCCATGCCTCTCTCCCAGCTTCTGGTAGTTTGCTAACAATCAGCTTACAGCTGCAGCACTTCAATCTCCCCCTGTCTTTATGTGAGATTCTCCTCTCCTGTGTCTGTGTCTTTTCTCTTTTTTTTTAAGGACACGAGTCACATTGGATTAAGGGCCCATCCTACTCCAGTATGACCTCATCTTAACTTATATCTTAATTACACTACATCCACGAAGATCCTCTTCCCAAATAAGGTCACATTCCCAAGTATCAAGGATTAACACTTGAATGTATCTCTCTGGGGAGGACAAAATTCAAACCACAACAATTTCCCATGTTATCAATCTACTCCTCTCAGCCTACGAACATGCTTAAACCTCTCCAATCTTACTAAAATGAATAAGTATCTTGTTTCTATGACTCTGAAACACATATCTCTGGGCAGAGATCACTTCCTAACTTCAGCTTTATGTATCCAGCCACATGACAGTGCCTCTTGGGATCCCAGAGTCATTCACCATCCGCAGGCCATGCCCAAGAGGAATACATCACCTTCTCCACACTTACTTCTCCTCCTGTACTCCCTACCTTAAGGAGTGGAGCCACCACCAAGCCCATCACCTGAGCGAAAATCCTGGAAATTACCTTAAATTCTTCTCTGCCCTCAGCCTGCACACCAATTTGTCAACAAAGCCTATCAGGAGTTTACCTCCAATTACCTCTCAAATCCCTTCCCCTGCTCCACGGTGCTGGTCTGTGCCCTCTTCCTCCTTCCTTAAACTGCAATTGCTTCTTAACGAGAGTCCCTGCCTTCGGTCAGTCCCATTGAATCTATTCTCCGCAATGATCTCAGACGCCACATCTAAGACAATCGTGTCCTGTAGACCGGCAAACACAACCCTAACTCAGGAGCTTTGAAACTTACTCTGTGTTTTTTATTTTTTTTAATTCAGGATATTATGGAGGTACAAACATTTTGGTTACATACATAAATTATAGGGACTAAGAAAAAGAGAAATACAAAGAGGGTATGGAGGTGCCTTTGGGGCAGCAGGGAAGTGAGAGAGCTAGTCAGCTTTCATTTCATGGGGCAACTCAGGTTGGCTGTTGCTTTAGGAAAAGTAAACTCTCTGAGTATCAGATGATATCACTACATTGTTGAGTTGTTATGAGGATTTTTAGAGAATATGTAAAGTCCTTTTCACAATGCTGGGGAAGCCATGCTTTATAAAAGCTCAATAAAATATAACTATTATAACTATAGAGTTATTTCCTAAGTTTTTTCAGTAATCTAAGTTGTCAGTCTTCTACTGAGAGTCCTTCAGAGTCTCTTTACCTTAGAATAAAGTACGAATGTGTCAACATGACACAGCGCAAGGCGTTCTGTGTGACTGGGGCCCTGGCTACTTTTCCAAGCTCACTTTTTCCTGTTTCTCCACAACCTCACCCAGAGGTAGTTCCAAAAACACATTAAGGTCTTACCATGACAAACTCACCTCCCGACAAATAAACCAGCTTAAGCCCCTATCCTCGGAGGTTTTTCTTTTCACCTTTCAGACCCAAACCAATGTCCCCTCTCTCAGACCTTCCTGGGTCATTGCTACCCAGGTCTGGCTTAGGAACCCCTCTTCTGTGTCCAACCCTCACCAGATGTAATATAAATATTTACTAACTCACGTCTTCCTGATTCTGCTATGCAATCCTTGAAGTAAAGGAAAGGTCCATACATGAACGATCCTGTCATGGGACTCCATGACATTTAATTAGAAACCAAGTGGTATTGAAACTCCAAGAAGAAGCTATTTACTTTACAGAGTTGGAATTGGTGCATCAACCTGCAAGACAGTAGACAGGGCTGAGACATGCCTTGCTATTAATATAAGCAGTAGGTGGTTTAGTTCTCCAAATCTCCCCATCAGACTACCTCCAGCATCACTCTGCCATATGGACGACTGTTGTTATATTTATCTACAAGATTTAAATGCAGCTGAGACATCCCTTCCTCCCGTCATCACTGCTTCCCTCCACCCCCGCCTGCTCTGACACAGTTGGCCTGGAGCAGCCAACACTATAAGGATTATTAACTACAGCCAGCAGGCAATACTTAAAAACTGGCTCTGTATTATATTAGAGGAATAAGCAATGATCCATAATACCTTATAAAACTTAGAAAGCCAGTTTCTCTTACAAGCTTAGCTAATGTGAGCAGGGATCTAACAGACAGTAACAGCATGTATTTAAGAACCCACTGAGTACATATTCTAACTGAAACGTACTATTGTGGAGAGATTACTAAACTGAAAAGTAGAAGACAGAATTGCAGTTCTGACTCCACCATTACTAGCCAAGTGGGACATTTTGAACAATCGTTTGACTTTTCTATTGCTTAGTATCCTTGCTATAAAATGAGAATCATATTCTTGAGCTGCCTTCCTAATGAAGATAATTGGGAAGATCAACATAACATATGTGAACACTCCTTGAAATTGTAAGGTGTTATACCGACCCTCACAGACACATAACACTACTCCTCAAACTCTTTGATATGATGTTTACTATTAAATAAAAAGTCTACAAATATAGAAGCACATATGGAGACATTTTCTTGCAATCAAGGTTCAAGGTAACTTTTTCTTTTCAATATTAAATTTGAGAATAAGGATAAAAAGAGAAGAAGGAGAGGAAGTGAGGTGAGATAAGAAGCTAAAACAAAATAAAATTTAAAAAAGATGTGCTTGGATTTTATAAAAAAGAAAACCAGAATTAAGGAATTTAGTTTTTATTAATATTCCCTTGTACACTATAGGCAGAGCATAGCTCTGAGCAAAAAGAAGAAATAGAATACATTAAAAGCCCTATAATTCAGACTACATCATCGGGGTAACCAGAATTCTTGAAAATTATAGTGGATATGTGGAGAAATTAGACAATTATATGGGGATTGATATAAGTAATAAATTTTTTCTAAATTTTTTTTAATTTACTATGATTTAATGATCATGAAAATTCAGGAAGGTTTAGCTAAGACTGGAAGAGAATATGCAAAACTAAAAATGTCTCTCATGTTGGTAGAATAAAGTATTTGTTAAAGCTTCTCTAAAGTTAGACTGTTACCTTTTTTAATTTGAACAAAATTGAATTGATAAAATTTTTTTAAGAAAAGAAGTTTAATTATTATCAAATATATATAGTAACTTAAGCTATCAACTTAAGAAATGTCACCAACTATAAATTTCTATAAGTCCCTTTCTAAAAAAATCATGTTCTTCTAAATTGTAATTACCATATAAATGATTCTTTTTGTGGTCTTGAAGACCTGACTTTTTTAATTAGTGGGCTCATTGTCAGCATAATGAAATTTATACTGTAATTTTCTAGGAAAATCATTTTTCCTTTCTTGTACAAAAGTACACTAAAATTTAGCTTTTATCAAGTAATCTAAACAATATTATAAATTCATCCTGTAGACTAGAGCTTCCTGAATGGAGGAACCATGAGTTGTTCTGTCTTTCTAACCTCCCAAACACCTGAGACCTAGAGCAGAATTCACTGAAGTCCTAAATGCCCTCTATATTTTTTCTCCAATTATAATAAACCATCCATGTTACATTATCAGAAAACCATAAATAGTAAAGAATACAATTGTGTAATATAGTATTTAAATCGATTACAACTGAAAATAAGTAAATCTATCACATTTAAGGTTTAAAGAACTATTCATGTGCTGCCTAATAACCAAGCATACATTTTACTAATCAAAGTTGAGCAAAGACACTTGGATGATTAGTGAGGATGGACCAACGGGTAGAGGAAATGAAGGGCATTACTGCTTCCCAGACAAATGCCAGGGACAAGCATGGAGCAGCTTCTAGACCTCCAACAAAGAGTCCTCCATGATAAAAATGCATCTGGGCCACTAGGAATTAGCATTACACCCCTACCAAGCTTTTGGGGGCAGCTTAGGAAGAAACTTCACCCATGAGTTTCTTAAGTGGCCCTTGAGATTAAGCCTCTCTCCATCTATTTTTAGGAAAGAAAGCACCACCCCACTTTGCCTCATCCCAGATCTTCTGAACCCTATCAACTAGGGATTTCCAGAATGCTCTGGCTGAACGCTTCTCACCAGAGAATCGGGGAGCCCAGCCATACCTGATCTCCCTGGCTTCTTTTGTCTGACAATCCAACAGCTGTCATCATATAAAAGTGGAACTGGCATGCCCTTTCTCACTGCATCTACCCAGTAAATTTTTATTTATTCTTAGAGATTCAGCCCCAGGGCCTCTTCCTCTGAAATGTGTTCCACTGCTGGGAGGAGTTATGTCCTCTCCTTGGGTTTCCATACTGACTTTTGGTTACATATTATTTGTGCTCCAACCCTTTGTTGACTGATCCAGCTCATTCGTCTGCCCTTCCATCCTTTGGTAGCAGGAAATGTGTCTTCTTCACCGTTGTAGCCCCACCGCCCAGCATAAGGTAGGAGCTCAGGAAGTATGCAACGCATCAATCAATTAATTAGGAAATAGAAATCACTGCCTATCTCCCTCACTCTACAAGCAGTGAAAAGAGCCAGCATTTGTAGGGGTTACTTGTGAGACTCAGGAGCTGTATGAATGCTCACCATCATGGAGTGCGGAGAGCTGGACAAGTGGGATGGGAAACAAGTTAAGGTTTCAGTTCCATGCTTTAAACTCTCCCAAATGCCACAGGATCACAAGAGGAGGGGAAAAAGATGTCATCACACCTCTAAGAGGGGAAATATTAATTTTTGCATGGTGGGGCTCTGTAGGCTTCCAGCTGGGAAAACGACAGGTAACACAGTGCAAACCAGTTGGGCACGACTCATCCTCCTAATTCCCCAACTCATCTTATGCACTATTATGGGAACCACTGCTTTCCAGGTCTCCTTCCCTGGCTTAAGAGGTGGTGGTCAGGTTTGGGAGAAGACAAGGCTGAGGTGTCCGCATATTCCAGAGTGACTTCCCTCTCTCATGTGTGCTGTGCTGAATGGCTCTGACCACTGCTGCAAGCCCCAGAAAGCTCACCTGGTCAAGTGCAGCCAAGACGTCAATGCAGCCAAAGGCTTCTCCCCGAGCTCTTGCTTTGTCAACCCTCCTGGTGATTATCTCTGTGGAGTCTGAGTCCAGTGGTCTGGGTAGGCCCAAGTACTGGTCTCTCTCTCTCTTTTTTTAATTCTGCAGATTACTATACAGCCAGGGCTGAGAGCCACTTTCTAAGCAATAAACTAACTGGCTCTTTCCCTTTTCGGTTCTAATCCTCATATTGGTGCATCCAGCAAATGGCCACCTTGTGCCCTCTGCATCAGTCAGAGACACCAGAAATATGGCTTTTCAGTGACTTGTTAGGCCCCCTGCCTCCTGCTCCATTCCTGAGGCTTTACACCAATCCAATCTTGAGGTGATCTGTACACCTGTGGTCCTGGAATCAAATGTCTCCTCGTTCAGTAGATCATGTGAAGACAGTATAAGAATGTCACTCTTCATTTATTTATTTATTCATTTATTCAACAGGCATGTACTGAGTACTCATTATGGATCAGACATGGTGCTAAGCATGTGGGAGGCAATGATCAGAAATATTGAAATCTATGGAAAAGGTAGAACTAGCTTATATCACTGGCATCTGGTGAGAAGCCCTATCCCAGCTCTGTTTTCTTCCTTTTCTCCCATGCATCATCTAACAATGGCTTCCAGATCCATGAGCCCTTGTCTAAGACTGAGGCTGGCCATGTGTATCTTTTTGCATAAATACTGCCACCCATCATTTATTGTTCTTCTCAGTGTTTGACATCATCTCTCCTTATCCATGAATGATTAAACACCAAAACTCATTCACTCAGAGTTGTGGAGTCTCAATTTTTTATCCCCAAAATAGATTTCCATCTTATAGATACTTTGGTTCTGGTCCCATGTGCTAATTTAATTTTTAATTACATAGTATGAGGACAAATTCTTCCATGCCGTGTTCAGACAAAGGGCACTAATTAATCCATATCCTCCTCCGTTTAAGACTTCCTCAACTCAGGACCATGAGCCAGAGATCTTGTCTGTAACTCTGATCCTATATGCCAGCACTAATAAACATCCCTTCTAAACTAGGATGTTCCCCAAACATCCAAGTACATGTGAAAATACATTTCCAGGTTGGGCTAAATTAAAGGCATAAAACAATATGATTTTTTCCATCACAGATGTGAAATATGGTTTCAATTCCCAGGAAAATTGCTGCCAAGGAATGGCTTAGCAGCTGACAATAGTACATCTACCATTTAATCATTTTGAGTTCTGAGTTTCAGTTTTTACTTTTACATTTTCCAAATGAAATTAAATAACTATATGGACAAGGGGGAACTGCCCACACATAATCAGGTTCAAGCTCTGTTGAATGTGAACGGTTCGAAGTCCCTAGACCTCCTTGTCCCAGCAGATGAGAGCGGAGACCCCGACTAGAAGGCCTCAGGTCGCCACTTTCCTAGAGTTTAATTGGACGTTAAAAAAAAAAAAGAATTAGGAGAAAGAAAGATCTACAAAGACTTTCAGCATGAAAAATACTGGTAGAGCAATAGATTTCAGAGACATGCAGAAATAAGAGAAGGACATAGAGAAGTATATCCAAAAAGATATGAGCCATGCATGGCAAGTTCTGAGATCAGGAGACAGAAAGCAAAGTGATGTTATAAGATCAGTTGCTCTTGTGTAACCCGAATCCTGGTAGCATTTCTCTTGTGCCCTGGGAGTGAGTGGGGGTTTTTTTTAATGCCTATTTTCAACTTGAATTTGGCATGAGGATAGGATGACATAATAAAGTGAGTATTGCAAGCAACATTTGGAGAAGTAAAATAAAACAGGTTCTGCCACCAGGCTAAGTAGAAGTCAAAGCCTGCTTCCACTGTTTCTGGCTGTATATGACCTTTTGCCCAACTGCTTAACAACTCTGGGTCTCAGTCTACTCATCTGTAAATTGGGGCCCACCTCACAGGATTTTGTGAGGATTGAACAAAAGTAAGTGTTCAGTAAAGATTATCTTCCTTTTCTCTTCTTATATTATTTTTGGAATAGACAATTATCAGAAAAACAGCAACATATTTGATCAGAAGGACTCCTGTGTGAGCTAAAAAAAAAAAAAAAAAAAAAAAAAACCCTAAGGCATTTTTAAAAAATTGGAACATTTTATGTACTGCACTTCAGGTCCTTGGGATTATTCAAAGATGAACTCATTTGCTTTTAGATCATCTGGCCAAAGGAACTTTCTGTGACAATGGCAATGTTCTACAGCAACGCTGCCCAATGCTTCTGGCCCCATGCGGCTAATGCACACTTGAGATGTGGCTCGGGACACTGGGGAACTAACTTTCTAATTTTATTTACTTTTAATTGCTTTAAATTTAAATAGGCACACTTGGGTAGTGGCTTCGGAATTGGACAGCACCCATTTAGATCTTCCCAACTGTAAGAGTCTCTCACACCATTCCTGAATTGAGGATGCAGAAGGACATGAGTTTAAGCACGTAGGCTCTGGAATCGGACTGCCTGGGTTCAGATCCCAGCTCTGCCACTGGATGATCTCATGCAAGCCACTGTGCCCCGGTTTTGCATTTCTGTAAAAGAAGAATGCTAATGACATCACCTGCATCATATGAGAAGTTGGGAGGAATAAATAAGGTACTACAAGTAAGAGTTTCAAAGGGTATTAATATGGTCATTTCCCCTAAAATAACAGTCCTCTCACTTTATCAAAACTATGCACTTGCTTCTCTACCTTCCCCAGCGGTTAGAAGCCCTGCTGTTACACCAGTGCCAGCCACCATGCCTGGTGCATTTAGATCATTATATAAGTGTGGGAAGAAGGGAGGGAGGGAGAGGAGAGGAAGAGGAGAGAGGGGGGGAACAGAGAGGGAGGAAGGAAGAATGAATGAAGTAGGCAATACTTCATGAAGAGTACAGTAAGCTGCAAACATAAAATGAAATGAGAGCTTTAAATAAAAAATGTCAGTGCCGATGACTGTTAGAGATGAAGGTGGAGCCTGGTACCCTGGAGGAAGCACACTTCCAAGTGACAGTGAAGGGATTTGGTAGCTCTGAGAGCACCAAGGGGAGAGGAAGGGAGGTAGACTGGAGGGGTTTTCTAGATTCCACACCCACAAAAATATCAACTTCAATCCTTAGAAGTGTGTTTAACCAAGTTTCTTCAAGTGAATACAATCGTGGGTCATGTGACCTTATTTGTCCGTGGCATATTCTAATCTAAAAGGTTCCATTCGAAGTGAAGTATATGTTTTGTTGGGCTCCCCACTGCCAAGTTTTTATTTATACTACAGTCACCAGTTCCCCAAAAACAGCAGTGTTGGGCAAGTTTTCATAACTGTTTATTCATTATAAATAGTAAATATTTACTGCACTTTTTACATGAAAGACATTTTTACAACACATCGTTGTTGGTTGAGGCTGCAACACAAAGATAGTACTTCTCTTGTTCCATCACCCTCTAAGACCAATGTATGAACTAAACTTGGTACTATGGCTAGTCGCACTAACTCTCTACGTCGTAGTTCTCAGCTCTAAAAGGAATGTATTTGTGCCTACCTCATTCATGTTTCCAAGAATAGAAAGAAATAAATAACACTGCCTTCCACCTTCCTGTTCCTCTTAACATTGCAAAAAAAAAAAAAAACAAATTTATTGACATTCTAAAATGTCACCACACAAATGTTTGTAAACCTCAGTTCCTATTACCTTTTAATGTTGGATATCAATGTATAATTTAAAAGTACATGAGAGCCACATGAACATTTCTGTTCTTGCCCTGCCTTTCATAGAAAAGAGAAGAATGTAAACGTAATCATTTTAAAAGCATTATCCTCTGACATGGTCTGTAATCAAAAGGAGCGAGCCAGGTGTTGGTTGTCCAGCAAATGGTGAATATCACTGCAATGAATTACGGGCTGCGAAAATAAAAGCACCTGCAAAAATATATTTCTGATTTTGCTTATATCACGCCTTGGGCATTGCCAAAGCATCGTGAGGTATACGGTACTGCACACTGATAAGCAGATATGTGAACGCATGTCACCTCCTCTCCACCACGCTCTTCCCCTCGCCCATGGGGGCCTCCAAATGAAGAGGAATTGGGAAAAAGTCTCACACCTCTTCCCACACCGAAAACAAAACAAGTTTTTCTTCCTGTTAGCCCCATATCCTGTTAGCAAGATGTGTCTGGGACATTTATGGACAACTAGATTACAAAGGAGGATACGATAACAAATAATTTATTTGGGAGGTCCTTTACATCTAGTCTAGTTTCCTAACAATGGTGGCATTTATTTTTATATCAATTTCCAGTGTGTAAAAGTGAAGGATTCCTCCATTCCTGCTTCATGGAGTGAGCAGTTTTAAAGTTGTAGAAGTGCCAGCATTGGACATCAAACATTTTATACTTTAGAGTATTCTCCTACTGTATTTTAGAACATTCTGCTTGCCCAAACCAGTCCGGGAAAATCTCAGATACGCATGTACACACACACACACACACACACACACACACAGGCACACACACAAGAATGGAATGTTTTAGCTTCTTGATCATCAGCGCTGAAGAGCTGGGGTATTTTGATATGTAGCCATGTTAAACCATTGCCTTAAAATGTTGCATTTGTCTTTTATTGCTCCAGTTCTTCCTCTTCTTCATTGCTTTTGTCCAAGTTCAAATGAATTTGAAACCAACTACTGGAGGAAAAAAAATCTATCACTCTCTTTTGTCTCCTGTCAGGACCCCTCCTCCCTCCCAAAAAAGGGTAATTTTTTTTCTGAGAAGATTCTTCATGTCTAGGCTGCGAACACCAGAAACAGGGCCAGTTTTAGCTTCAAGTGGACAGTTCTCTTATGCGATATCTGGCTTGAGATAATGAAAGGCACCTGGAAGGAAACACACGCAGCTTTTTAGGTCGTGCTGGGACAATTCACAGTAAGGGGCAATATCAGCTACAGGCTGACAATGTCATATTTAATACCATGGTATCAAAGGATTGAAACTAATATTTTTATTCCTGAGACAAGTTTGACACAACTCTGTGTCCCTGGGATTATATCCCATATGATCCTTGAGCTGACCTCATTAAGAACATGTGTTTCTAATGTTAGGGATTATTTCATTTTGGCCAACCCCTATGTTTTACCTAGTGGCAATCAGGTTTCACGTCTCAGCAATTAATAACCACAAGATGTTGTTGACATCAGTTAAGAAAATAATTATACAAGGGAGCCCTTGCTGGAACAATCAGCTGGCTTTGCCTCAAAATTGATACTGGGATGTAAGGCGTGATCATGCCTCTAGCTTCCCTTTCTTAAGCAAGAGTTGAGTTTATCTCCCTTTCAGGAGTGATTACACCCTAGAAAGTCCAAGGCTTACTTTGTCCATACTGCCCATATTGGTAGCCTGTGACAGGGTCCATACTGTAGCCCGTGGTACTATAGGTGGGTGGACAATAGGACTGAGATGTTGGCAGACTGTCCAAGCTCTTCATGTGGTCTAGCCTCTGACTGCAGCTGGCCGACACCGTGGTGGTAGGTTCCAGGCCCCCGGTGAGAGGGGAGAGCGCGTAGTCAGTCTGGGGCTGATGAGGTACCCCTCCGTGGTTGGTCAGGAGTCCCATTACCTAAAACAAACAGGCAGATCGGGAAGAAGTTAAAATGCAGAGAGGACCAGATCGCAGCCCATAGCTCAAAGAATCACTCCCCGGTCCAGTTTTTTATTTCTTTGGAAATTTGTTCAAAAGCTGTCCGGAAGACTAGACCCTCAATTCAAAGTGACAGAGATATTACATCATGCCCGATGATAACATCTGACTGCAGTTCAGCAAAAGAAAAAGGGGAGGGAGAAGGGAGGGAAAAGGAAAGGAAGGGAAGAGAGGAGGAAGGAGAGACTGAGATTACGCCATGTCCCCAGTGATAAAATCAGGCTGGAATTTCAAAGAAGGGACAGAAAGAGGAAGAAATCATTGTATATGTTCATATAGAAAAAAATTTCTCATCCTTTATTATATCTGGAAGTTTCACATGTGATTTTAAAAAGGCGTTCGCTTATTTTTTTAACAAAACTTAAATGAATCCAAATCACGTTTTTTTTTTAATGTATTTTGAGACCTCTGTTTCTTTTTTCATAGTATGCTTCTCAAGAAAGCTCCTCTCCTTACCTTGGCCACCCTTTGATAATTAGAAATAATTCCTCTCTCCCTGATGTTCCCTTGTGCTTTACTCATCCCTCCCACCATATGTTCATTAGCTCGGTCACCTATTTTGACCGGTGAGAGCTTCGAGAGGAAAAACCTGCTCATTTTCACATCCCAGCCCCTAGAACAGCACCCGGCACATATGAGGCGCCGAGTGAATGACAGTAAACGATTCTCCAAGTAACAACCTCCATCACTTATCCTTCTATTTCTTCTCTAAACCAACATTTCACAGACAAGAAGTGTTAAAAGGAAACCTGAAATGCAAACATGTTCTAAAAAGTTCAGTTTTGTAAATAACCCTGGAGAGTGAGACGTTAAAAAAAAAAAAAAAAAAACCTGGGGTAACAGAACAACTTTAAGATCAGCATGGCGAAGTGTTTCACAAACTCAAGCTCACTGACCCTTTACGACACCTTGTGATAGAAGTAAGTGGATAATTAATTTTGCAGCTGGAAAACTGCCACAGGGGAGAGGACGTGATTTTTCTCAATGTTGTCTAATTCCGTGGCAGGGCTCAAAAGCATCTGCAGAAGAAATCTACTGCTGGGTGAAGAGCACCCAAAAAAAAACACACCTACTTACAAAGTATTGAAATACAGGGTCCCACAATTATACAACATGTCCATAATAGTCCTGTTTTATTTTAGAAAGTCTGAAGCCTTATGGGGGTTAAAGTGCAGAAATAAGAACTAGAAGAGACGGCAAAAATGAAAACCAAGCCCTGACTCTAAGCCATCATGCTAACCACAAAAGCAACCTTACTCAAAGGTAATTCAGGCAACAGAATCTTAGATCTAGGAGTTCCAGGAGGGCAGGCGTCAGGCTCAGGCAGGGAGCTCTAGTTTTGCATCCCAGAAAGCATTCCAACTCAGATTCCAGAAACAAGGATCCCATAATTCCCTTTGGGAAGGGTTTGCATAATCCCAATAGCTAAGCAAAATCTTCTTGAACTAAAGCTTTCAACTGATCCATTTTCAATTAGCCCCAAAAGACACGGAGAGAGAGAGAAAGAGAATCTGTTTACCACCTACGGTCACTAGAACAAGGGTTCTCTAGGGCCCTGCCCAACACTGTTTATAGCATGTTAATCTCTTCATTTCCTCATTTTAACAACTTGATCATCACCAAGAATGCATTTAAATTATCTCCTGGATGCTTTTCCATCTACCTAGATTCTTTCCTTTTTGCCTTTCTTCGAGCTTATGTAGATAATTTTATAGTGTATACTTGGAAAATTCACAAACTTCAATTGATATACTAATTTATTAAATATTTTATTTCAGTCCAAATTAGACATGTCTATTAAAAGAAGAGTCTTTAAATTAGAGATTGTTCCGTACCAAACACACTCTTTTTCAAATCAGGAGCACATTTTTGTGTGCTAAGCTGATGGGTAAGAATGTACAGGGAAAATAAAAATATGAAAAATGTGGTTTTTTTTAATAAAAAAGGATAATGACACAGGCAAATCTTTTACCATAAATAAGTTGTGTTAAGCAAAAACCAAGAATTTAGAAAAAGCAATTTTGTGACTGTTTCAGTCCAGAGAGGAAAGATATCCAGTGATACTGCATAGGAAGGACGTATATTTCAAACTAACAGTGTCCTTCATGAAGATATTTACTTGAAACTCAGTTAATGGTATGTCACTTTAAGGGAGAAATGGAATACTTTATGTACAGTGCTACTTAAGCTCAGAGCAGAATTTTATTCAAAACATGCACACTCTCCCATGAGCTATATGTACATTTTTGTGATAAACTTTTTTTTAATCCCCTGCCATGCATTTCTTGTTTGCATAACTTTGAAGACAGCAATAACTTTGTTTATGGGTGGGGAGGGGTTGGTGGGACCACGAAGATCCTAAAAGAGAAGAAACAAGTCATTGCTATAAGCAAAAATCAGCTTATGATGTTGTTTGTGGAGCAACTTTTTGGAGTTGCTGCATTAGAAAATTCTTTAGGAGAGGATTTAACTTTAAGACCTTGAAATATATCTATTGAAGGATGGAGAAGATCCCTGCCTGCAGGGCCATGTTCGAGGGCGATAGAAAGATAGCTCCTCCAGGGTCAGGGCAGAGGACCTTCAAGACATCCCAGAACATGACCTAATAGGAAGCCTGCCTGTTGGGTCTTCCTGTGTCAGCATTGTCACATACAGGAGGCTAACAGTTAAGGGCACCTGCTTTAGTGTTAGCTCTCAACTCAGCAGCCAATACCTGCGGCGGCTGATGTGAGGGAATGAAGGGGACCAGAGAGCAGTTATCCATGGTTCCCTGTGACTTCCCTGACAGAGCCCACGAGACCGACATTCTCTCACAAGTTCTTATATCCACTAGGAGAGTCACAGTGTTACAATCATATCTCAAGAACTGTATAAGGGTGGGGAATGAGGCACTCATTTCTTCCCATATTTGGTTTGAAACTGAGATTAATAAATAACTATAATGTGATTTATTTCAATATTTCACATTGAGAAAATTTTGGAAATATACCCCATTTTCATAACCAGTCATTTAAAAATTAAAAAGAATATCTGTTTTAGGGGAAAAAAGTGAATATATCAATAGAAAATGCATTACGTTCCTCTAACACAATTTAAAACCTCAAAACTCAGCGGAAGGGTCCCATTACACTTTTATGTCTGTTTCTTTAAAAGCTATTTTGTGTTTCATGTGGTTGACAGGAAGCTATGGAAATTTCTTTCTATGCATAAAGAAGTTGGTAAATGAACTTCTTAGAACTCCCCCAATATGGTTATGGAATGTCTTCTAGTCAGATTTTCTCTTGAAGAATATTTTCAGAATTTCTTTCATAATGCTTTTCCTACAGCAATTTGTAATTCAAAGCCTAAAATAAAAATCTCCCTTTATCGTAATGTGGACCTTTCTTTCCTCCTTTTAAACCATTAGGAAGCTATTTCTGCCATGGGGCTGGCATTTTTTGCCTAATTTTTTTCATAATTTGGGGTGGGAGGAATCTCAATTGCCTGGTTTTCACAAACTTCAGAGAAAAAGAAACAAATTCAAGGCTACCCAAGTTCTATCCCCTGAACACTGGTCACATTCTTATTAAATGCCAGGTAAATCCAGGAGACGAGATGACCAGAAAAGGAAGTGAGTGGAGCTCTTTCTTTTTATTTCTAGTTGGGAGGCATCTGAAAAAAGTCTTTTTAGCAGATTTCTAAATCGATACCTCCAAAATGTTTCCCAGACATCATTTCTAAATTATTTCATGGATAACCTTTAAAAACAAATTCTAATCCTCAGAATCTCGTGCCCACACTTTTCCCGCCGGTTCCTCTGTCTTTTGCATTATCAGAGACACTTTCTGAAGATCTCTTTAACTCATTCTCAAGTTTTAGAATTCCAAATAGGTTGTTTATATCTTGATTGGAAGATTTTATGGTACAGGAAAAAGTAACTCTTTATAATTACTTCATGCTGTATTGCTCTTGAATTAATTTTCCTATTGTAAGATTAAACATAAAAGATAAAAACTATGGACCAAATTAAGATTTACATTTAAAATGATGTGTCTGGAAAATATTTGTCTTGGCACAAGAGTTATGGTTTTCCCGCCAGTTGAAAGTGCTTAGAGCTTATCAGAAATCTAAAATGATTTAGCAAATTATGGTTTACAACTAGGTGCTTCTATTTTCCTTAGTAGGAATCCTGGTTCATGTCTTTCTTGCTCTTAAAAAATCAGATGTTCTTCTAATTTAACATTTAATAATGCACATTTAGTTGCTTTTTAAAAAATCATTGTGAATTACGGCTTTGTATAATATGAAGGGCTTTTTTTAGCCTCATACCCTTCCCTCCAAAGGTCTACTAACTACATATTTTTTTTTATTTAGATATAACGTATATTCAGAACCAAACAAAAATATTTAGATGTTTATCTAAATGTTTTTGGCTAACATGGGTGTTACTGGAGTCATCTGATGGTTACATTTCAGTGATTGTATCTTTGAGATTGAAAAAAGCCTAAATTCAAACAGCAGAGACTTTCTGGAAATGTCTTCAGATTCAAATGCCTTAGGAATTATCCTGCAGTTGATTAGCATCTAAATAATTAGATTTTTGGTCCTGTCTGTTTGAAAGCTGTAAGAGGGAAGTTGCCTAAAGGCAGAAGTTTCTCTTAAGGTATGAATGGTGACCTTCTCACCCATCCTGAGAGTTATAGGAAAGGCATGGCTGACCTTTACCTAACCAGCTAGAAAACCTGTGCACATAAAATGCCCGGGTAAATATGTCCTTATTTTTTCTTGTAATCCTTAGCTCACATTTTCCTAGTAATTATGTTTAATGCATGATGAAAAAGATGAAGAGTGCCAGACAAGTGGGGTTCATATGTGGCACATATTTCCAAATTTTATTTGTAAAGACTACAGTAAGTCTTGTCTCAGTTAAACTCTAAAGGACATATATATATATATATATATATATATATGCTTTTATCTCTAATCCTGTGACCAATTACAGAAATAACTTATATTTTATCAATTCTTTAGAATACTTATTTCTCAATAGAGCTAAGCAGTGAAATTGACAGCAATATTCTTTAGGAACTGATGACTAAAATATAAGCCTAGGCAAAGAATTAGCACAGAAATGGCTTTCAAAAGGTATATACATATCCTATGTATATACACACACACACACACACACACACACAGAGTTTACTTCAAGCCAATGAACAACCATACCATATCCATCTATTATCAATAAAATAAAGCCCATTAAGGAAAAGCTTATTCCACCTAAATGAAAAAGTAGGCCAGTTAATACAGTTAGCATTTGACTATGTTAGACCCACCATGGGCATAATAAAATTCTCATATGTTTGAATTCATTTACGCATGCCTGCATTTAATATGCTTTGTGACCATGTCTACAATTAATATGATTTATGAGAAAAGAGCATGTGCAATATTGGGGGTATAGCATATATATTTTCTTCTTCTATGAATGAAAAATATAACAAAACAGCTCAAGGAAAACTGTTGGCCGCTAGCATATTAAGATGGACTGACAGAGCCCTGAGTAAACTTGAAGGAGTTAATGATATCCTCTTATCTGACCCTGACACATTTGCAGCATGTAATTTACAGAAGCTCTGTCCAGGGAATCTTGACAAATGCTCCTAACGATGTCAGGGCAATGTTCCATTCTAATGTAAAACAGATGTGGGTCAGATACCCTCATTCATCACTTAACACCGAGAGTCTCCAACTCTCTCTGAGAGGAATGACATTACCTGCTGTTAGCTCTTCTCATTTCAGGAAATTTCTCACAACCACAGTAGCCCTAAAGAAGGTGCACTCAAACCTATCACCATTTCAAAAACCAGTCTGAGAACATGACTGTGGAAAATCAAACATATATCTTGGTTTCATTTCATGACTACTTCAGGGTACATTTACTAAATATTAATTGACCCTTTGAGACTTAGGATTTTAAATATAGAAAAGGAAAAGCTCTATGCTTGGGCAGCCCCCAATACTTCAAGGAGATAACTTTTAAATATTTCTCTTTCATTGCCCATAAACTAAACTTGCATTTATGGACATGCAAGACCGATTCGCCCTAATAAATTTATAAATGAATTCCTTGCTGAACCTTAACTGCACGGCTTCACTCACAAATAACTTATAATAAACTAGAAATAAGGGTTTCAACTCTGCCCCTCCCTTTACTTGGGAGGGTTGACTATACTGTATTCCCGTTCCCCTGAAAATTTCTCCTCCATCTAACACTCTAACAACATGGAGAGCAGACATTCTGACCCCCTAAAGCGTGGAAAGTGGTTATCCAGCTCAACAAGGAAATTTCTTCTTCTTTCTTTCAGACCATGTGTGATGTAGGCAAATATTCCTGACTGCTCAAAGTCAGTAATATAAGGCTCCACCTACCAAGTGTCTGAAGACTATAGAAAAGAAATTTCCCTTCCCTTCTCTTCCTTGTGAAGAATGCTGTGTCCTTAAGATAAAGAAGAAAAAAAACTGAAAAGACTTAGTGATACTGATTTAAATGTGGTACTGATGAGCAGATGTCAGGAAAAATACTTCTATTAACCATGGGAAAGTGGAGAATAGTCTTGCAGAAGTCTGAGAACGAACATACTCTTTGAAAAATGCTTTCTGGTTTGTTTCAGAGGCTCTGTGGCAAGGCAGGAAAAGCATTCATTTACTATGCATGGTACTTGTAGCAACTCCACACATGTGAGACATCTGAGAATGCAGTCCTCCAGGAACAAGAAGCTACCACACCACTAAGCTAAAATCCGATTTACCTTAATTCACTCCCACACCCAACTCTAAGGACGCTAAACCAATAAAGACACTGTGTTCTTTTCTCCACTCGAAAATGTATTTGTGTTCCTGATCATAAATTGGGCAGTGGCTATGTCTCCCACTCCACAGACAACCTGGTGTAGGCTGGCAACATCCAGGGCCCACAGAGAAATCACTTACATCGTTCTTTGATCTACAGAAATTAAGTCTGCTCCTGCCGATCTTAACAAAACAAAATCTTAGTAATCTAATGATTAAAAGAATGCTCCTCAATTGGTTAACTCAAAATCACTTAGGTTGTTCCTTACATTCCAAAACTTTTCTATTGTACCTATTATTTTAACTACGTTTTTTTCCTTTGCTGATGAGAGAGAAGCATCATTGTACAACAAATTCCCCTGCCTTTGAGGTAAGTATCACGCTCCTAATTTATCCACTGTCTAGCATAATAGAAGATGGACTGCATATTTTCAAAAATGTGTTCATGTAAATATTATATTTTAGTAAGTCTTATTTTAATAAGAATAAAAAAAGGAAAACAATAGTCCAAACCTCTTCCCTCTTCATCCCTAGCCCCAGGCAATGAAGGATGGTTGGCTTTTGTTTTCATTGTAGTGGGTTTTCATGTTATTATGATCTGAATTACTCCAACAAAACCAATTTTAGTACATTGTATTTTTGGGTACTACCTTATCCAGGCACATTAAAATTACTGCATTCTGAATGGACATCAATATGAGTCCTTAATTCTTTCAAATGTCTAAATGGAATACTTGAAAATACTCCAGTCCTTAGAGAAACTGCCTTTTCTATCATGTGACTCCGTTTCCACATTTGCTTTATTTGCCTTGGACAAACAAAAGTATATTTTTATCAGAGGTTTGTATAATATTAAGTAAACCATAATGAAGCCCTGTTGTAATATTATTCCTTTATCAAAAAGCATTTAAATTTCCTAAGTACGATGTTCCTCGATATAGCTCTATGGGACAATTCTTTTTCAGTATCTTCCAAGTTTAACAAGAAGATGCAACATAATATAAGATAGTTCAAACAACCTCTCTGAAGACACACAGCTAGTAAGTGGCTGATAAGTCTTGGAATCTAGTGCTTTTGACCCTGGGGATTTCTTTAGATCAATGAGTTACATTCACACTATAATCAATTCATTAAACAGGAAATCTGTCTTTTCTTTACTCCTTCCTCCGCCTTATCTAAACATTATTAAGCAGTTTATAGCCTCTTGTTTAAAATTAGTCTCCCCCCTCTCCAGTTCTTACACAGAGGGCTGACAATGTGTTGAGGTCAAAGATAACATCAGACATTAATAGAAAGAAACATGCACCTGTGGAAAAAAACCAAGGGAATCGTTTTAGAAATGAATGGATCATGAGTTCAGTCTCTACCTGGTTTTCCATCATTCAGTATTTCCTGTGAAATGTTCCTCAAAATGTGATAGTTTGGTATTCAACAAAAGTCCTCTATGGTCAAATTAGAGAACATGGAGTTAAACGTGTTCCATACTATAAGACTTGCCAGAGCCTTTAGAAGGCTAACGTGCACTGGAACACTGAAAGACAAAGTGATATAATTTGTGACTTTCACCAAAATTTTTATTCAGAATACTTTCCCCCTAAACGACTGTTCCAAGGAGCCTGTTTTGGGGAACAAAACTTTATTATGAGGCATGGCTTGGTTTCGGGATGTTCAAATAGTACCATTCCTCTAGAAGCTTATAGTGGGTAGAAGTGGATACATTATAATACAATACAGCTTTAATAAGGTATATAGTAATGTAGCACCAACAGAGGCTAAAACAAGAAATTCTGCCTGGAAGAATCACAGAAAGATTGACATTGAGTTAGAAACAAGAAGTCATACAAATAGAGGGTCAACTCTACAGGGAGTATTTTTTTTTTTTTTTTGAGACAAGGTCTCGCTGGTCTGTCACCTGGTCTAAAGTGCAATGGTGTCATCACAGCTCACTGCAGCCTCAAACTCCCCAGCCTCAAGCAATCCTCCCTACTTGGCCTCCCAAAGTGCTGGGACTACAGGTCTGAGCCACCGCACCCCGTCTGCAGGGGGTATTTTTAGATCTCAAAACAGATGGAATAGCTTAGCTAGAATTTCTTAATGCAAGGTGCTCAAAATGAGACATCGGTGTTTTGTGAGAAAGAAAGGATAGCTATTTCTTTAAATAATGCATGCTTCCTCCATCAGTTCAGTGCTGAGGATTACTGCGCATTCATCCCACAGCTAAGAAATATTCCTTTCAACGTAGAAATACTACCCCATGATTGTGCAAAGTACCTTGTCTCCAGAGGTCTCCCAATTTGCTGTCTGTTCCATTGATCAGCAGGGACAATACAATCTCTAATCTCAGAAACTCCAGTTTACTGAACTCAAGCTACATGTCAAGGGTAATTTTTAAATATCATACTATACATTGAAAAATATACACCTCTGATGAAACCCAGACTGTTTAGCAGAGACAGATTCTTTAGGGGAAAAAAAAACAAAAAATAGTACACAACTAATGACTGAATCAAGTCTTCTGTGTCTGTAGTACAAAGCACACATTCAGCCCCTAATTGAATAAATATGCAAGTATTCAGATTTCTGAAGATATTGCCATTTTGCAAATGCAGTAATAAATTAAAAGCTTTACGTTGCATTCCAACCACATATAAAGGGTTGATTCAGGCCATTGGTCCCACACTAGTATCTAGCATAGCTTTTCTGTGTATTATTGACTACAAAGAAAAACTTTTTATGCTGGTAGCTTAGTTAGAGAATAGGCAATCACACTCCATTTTTATTCTCCTCAATGGCTAGAAGAATTCAAATGGGCCTAAAAACCATAGAGTCGTTGCATTTGATTTGCCCAACGTACGGGAGAACATAGCTGACAGAGTTTCTATTTAAATCAACTCAGCAGACATAAAAAAATTTAATTCAGCAAGAAGGGGTTTTCTTGTGGCTCATTTCAGTGACATGATGTAAGATTCAGTCACTGGCTGGTACTTCCTCCCTTTCTTTAAAAAGGAGATTTTGGCCAAGTAGTTGTTTCTCTCACAATTCTCCAAATCTAACTAACTCAAGAGGCTATGACTAGCGCAGACATAAACCAGGGCTCTTCTCATGTTCTTTAAGTGCAGCAACCACAGCCTTCAGAGAAAAACCAAAGGCACCAGGTCAATTACAGCCTGCATTGATTCAACAAATGGATTAACAGCAACGTTTTCACCACGGAGCAGAGCATCTCAAAAACCTGATATGGCAGAATGGAAACATGCGAATGGCCACTGGTTATTCTGATGTAGCTGAAATGGGCTCGTTTATGATCATAAACATCCTTGAGCCTTCGTAAACATGGAGGCTTCTGAAGCCCTGGTAATGAGCTCATGAATTGCTTTAGAAAAGAAACAGAACGACACACAAGCCTTTGAGAGGCTGCCACTTTTGTGAAAAATGTCTCTCTGTCCCACCTTTGTTTGACACCCAACAAATCTCTTTAATCAAAACCACTCCTTTTTCTCCCATAGATGAATTTCTGGAAAGTATAAAGGGAAGGAAGTGCCTCCATTGGGAAGTGGGCTGGTGGCAGGCCACCTGCTTGTCTGGTTCTTTGCAATGACAAAGGGAAGCTGGGGGCACAGAATTTGCAACCTGTTGTGTGAAACGGACAAAACAAATGGCTTATCAGAAAGACTAGCATCAAGGAGCTTCTGGATGTGCACCTGAAAATGTCCAGGATTACAGCTATCTTAAAATAAGAGGTGACTCTACCACCAGGGTAAATCTCATTGCCTTTACCTGTATCAACAGCACAAGAGAAGGGCAAGGAATCACCATGCCACAGTGAAAAAGATTTTCACTGGAACAAATGAAAGAGAAAAGGACCCACTGCAACCATTTTTAATGACTACATCCCATCCACGTAACAAGCTGATCTGTACGTAGTAAGCCCTTACAACTTCAATGGACAAACAACCACTATCTTGCCTTGCAGCTAAAGAATTTGAGATCATTGTTAACACTGTGGTCCAAAACATGACAAGCAAAATCAAAAGCAGTCTTGAGTTTTGTGTACACATATTAACACTTAAATGCTTCTCCCTAATAAGTTTCAGGATTAACAAATGTTTGTCAAAAGAAACTATGCTGAGCAATTGAAATCTAATTTGAAATGGAACCACGATAGTCTAATACATATATGCATGAAATGGAGAGGCTTCCTAATAAGCGTAGCTGACACCAAATATGCAATTTACATACATTACACACTAATAATCTCAATTTTAATATTATTCTTTAAAAGCAACTGGATGGGTGGTTGAGTTAGAGGTTTTCTTTTGTAAAATGTGAATAAGAACAAAAGTTGATCCTGATGTCTTATGCCATTAATCACAGTCTTGTTAGTGCAAAGATCTCTCTGCCCTTCCTGGGTCTATTTCAGAGACAACATCTCGTCACTGCAAGGCTGTGATGATTCAACCAGACTTAATAGATGAATGGCCGATAAACTTGATGAGATCTGCAGACCTACTCTTTGTTCCTGAGGTGCTGAGTGGTGGATAAACATTCAAGCATTTTCAAGGCTGGTACACAAATCTTTATGAGAATTTTTTCCTTCCTTCGTAGATTATCCATGAAATAGGACAGGTGTACTGGTTATTCAATTACATTTCACCCAAGACCGGGATAAAATTTGAAACAAGGACTCAGAGCATAGTTCTTACCACGGGGATTTATTAATAACAGTTAAATGTTCTCTAAGATGACATTTTTTTTTTGTAATTTAAGCCTATTTTCTTATTTTGTCATTGGTTTCACTCATAAACCAGAAACTAAAATCTGCCCATCTGCTCTAGACAAAAAATGTGTTCATAATAATCTAGATTTATACCAAATGTATTTTTAAGTATTACTGAATTGAGAGGTACTCAAAATTATGGCCTCTGAGGTTGCAAACAGAACTTCCTCTTTTTAGAGAGGAAAACTCTTCAAATGAATGTAGGAAAGGCTCAGAAAGCTTCTTGGATATCAAATGGCTTCATGGGGGAAAAAAATGTCAATGATATAAGAGTAATGAATCAAAACCATATGGATCAAATTTTCCCTAAAATACACAGTTTGAAAAATTAAGGAGGAAAAGTGCTTGGCAAAAATGTGTTTTAGGTTTTACCAAACCCAAAACATTTGAAGAATCATTTGCAATGGTTGATGAACCCTAAATGCAGCCAAGTTGGCCCATTTTTATATAAAACAAAACAATAGGAAAGCTTCCTAGAAACCACGTAACCCAGTGATACTGTATTTCACTCAAGAAATTATTAGAAACTGTGACCAAAGAACTGTGGAATTTGTAGAAAAATAAGGTGGGGGTGGGGGATGAAATGATAAAAGTTTGTTAATTTAATTGGTCTTGTTTGGAGGGGTTGGCTATCTGTGTCTTGAGGGTGGGAGAGCAGTGAGGGTAGTATTTCTTTGCAAAGAAAAGTTAATTAGAAGAACATGGGCCAAATGTTAATTAGTCTCACATCTTGAGCATATGGTAGTATTTCCTTGGCCTTCCATATTCCAAGTCAGTATTCCTTTTCCCTTCTGCACGTGTAGGAAGGTGTTGGTAATGCACTGTCTGGGGCTGGAGGAGAAATACATGGTCCATATTTCCCCACGTTCTGTATCCCCCCACCAAGAGAACACACTCTTTCAAGAGAAGGCTGTGGGGCTGGGCGCAGTTGCTCACACCTGTTATCCCAGCACTTTGGGAGACAGAGGCAGGATAATTGCTTGAGGCCAGAAGCTTGACACCAACCTGAGCAACATAACAAGAGCCCATCTCTGCAAAAAAAAAAAATTAGCCAAGCATGGTGACACACACCTGTAGTCCCAGCTACTTGGAAGGCTGAGCAGGAGGATCACTTGAGCCCAAGAGTTTGAGGCTGCAGTGAGCTAAGATCGTGCCACTGCAGTCCAGCCTGGGTGACAGAGGGAGACCCTGTCTCTAAAAAAAAATTAAAAGTTAAAAAAATCCAGAAGATTGCTACTGCAGTGGAAGCCCTTGCTAGAGTGAGCTAAATGGTTTTTTCTCAGAGAGTGTTTTGTTGGTGTCATTAGCCTACCACCCGCCCCCACCACCCCCACACACCACTAAGAATCTCGCCTCACGTTCCCTGACAGATGCAGCCTTCCATGGCATGAGAAGCCAAGCCCTGCATTGGTGAAGCCATTCAACCACACCTGCAGGAAAATCAGGTCAAGTATCAGTGTGGAAGCCCATGGAAAACTATGTAGGACATTATGCTTCCTCAGGTGGAGACCAGCCACTGAAACTTGTTATTTGTGTTCATAGAAGAATTAGTAACAACCGGGAGAGAAATAGGTTTGGCTTTTAACCCAGCCAGTAACTCACTCTATCATTTAGATGATTGAGTTGCCTCAGTTTTCTTGCAAGGAAAATGGAAATGTTCCCCAGATACAGTTGCTGATTCCCTCAGAACAAGAAAAACTTGTCAACAATTGAGTGCATAGACCCTTTCAGCAACTCAAGCAAGAATAACACCAAAGTTTCTAAAGGTTTTTGTGGGTATTCTGAGCTTTAGACTGTCACAAATACACATCAGTCTATTGCCACCCTCTCTGACCATCTGGACATGTGTGACCTCCCTGAGGCACTGTTACTTAGTCACCCGTCATGAAGGTGAGACCTTCCCGGAGGAAAGGTTGAGAGTATGTATGATGCCCCATTTGGCAAATGGCTCTGATTCTGAGCTTTAAAAGAAACTTTGCTTGAGAGATATTAGAGATGCCATACAAAAACCAACTACCATCCACACACACACACACATACACACACACACACAGAAATGATTTGGGTTTCCTTATGATGTCTATTATTAATTCCTTGACAAAAAACTAGCAAGTCCATTCAACAATGCTTCACGTACATTCCAGCTTATGGTTTCCAAGTCTGAATGGTAAATAACACATCAATTTCAATGACACTAGGAAAAAAAATAAAATGCACAAATATTTCTAACATGTCAAATAACCTCTACTGAGGAGACCTACAATGAATTGATGATAATAACCAAAAAAACTTTATATCCAATTCAGTTTCAATTCATAGGTGGGGAAAGACCTATGATGGCATCTAAAGGCAGAGAAAAGGCAAGATGCAAAGTTGTATATACTACTATCTCAATTATGCTTCTAAAAGAGGCATAAGACCCCAAAATCTGAAAGGCAATATGCAAAAATATTAATAGTGATTGTATTGGGGGAATTTTTTTCTACTCTAAAGACACTTTTAAAAAAATTTTTCCATATTTCTATAATAAGCATCCAATGCTTTTATTATTGGGAGAAGTTAAAAAATTAATAGAAATTAAGCTTAGCAAAAACAGTGTAAATTAGTATGAACCTAAAAGTTTACAAAACTAGTCTCTACTAAATTATTTTAAAATATAACCAAAACCCCCTGCCCCTGCTTTGTCAGGAAACCTGTTTCTTCTTCACTCAACTCTGTGCTATCCTGGACAAGAGCCTAGACTAGGAACCAAGAATCCTACATTCTAGTCCCAATTTCCTCACTCTCAGCCCTGTGGCCAGCAGTAGGTGACACTATTTTTGGGCCTCAGCTGATTTATCTGCATGTTAAATGAACAAACAGAAGAAGAGGAAGTAGAAGAGTAGGTGGAGAGGAAGAGGAGAAATGGTAATCATACCATTAGTTCCATTAGTTAGTTTTATAGGATCCAATATATTAATAAGCACTTTATGATAAGCAGTGACTAAAGGGTCACCAGCCTTTTTTTAGTCACTTCATTAGTGAACAGGAAAACTAGGTTACCAGACGTGGGCTTTTTACTTCGAATTTTTCTTTACAATATTTTTAATAAAGCGAGACAACCAAAAGTAGTGTAGGCATCTCTAGTTTAAATAGAGGCATTCTTGAGAAGTAATAAATCCCAGAGGCTGTAAAAATCTGAGTTCTAATCCTAATTCTACTCCATTGTCTTATAAATATTTTTGGCAAGATGCTGATTCATTTACTGTCTTTTGTTCCCCAGCTCGGCCTGGGACATGAGGAAGAACTTCATATTATTTGTCTCTTTTCTTCCTCATTAGGGTTGTTACAAGAACTAAGACAACACGGGTTCGTAGCGGTGGTTTGAGGTGGAAACACATGGTGGAAATGAAAAATATCCTGGATATTTGCAATATAATAAGTAAGGAATTAACATGATAAGCAAGATGTAGAAAAAAAATGCCTGTGGAATTTTCCATTGCTTGATGTTGGAATGATTCCCACCCTACCAGCAACTCTAGAATCAGCCAGGCTTCTTGAAGTCAAGCATTAATGGTCAGGAGATCAAGTTCTAGCAATTCCACCTATGTAATTCTTCTATAATACACCATAGTACACATCATAACATACAAGATAATACATTTAAAATGCAAGAAACTAGCAGTTTCACTTATAGAACACAGATTCGTGTTATTGTTATTATGACCGAATAAGATAAGGTACTAAAAACTGCAACAGAATCCTGGATCTCACCTAACAGAAGCGGCAAGGGTGAGAGTTTACTTTCATTAAAACTGTCAACCAAATCATGTTCCTAAAAAGCTTTTCTATGGCCCAAAACTACTAAATGTTAAAAATTGCAGAGATAACTACTTCTGATGTTATTTCTAAATTGTGGAAGAAGAATTTTATACACTATGAATATGGGCATTTTAAAGATGACTCTGTCAATGTAAGTCCATGATTTTCATGCAAAATCACATTCACAAATGCCAGCACTTGGAAATGAAATGTGTTAAAGTCCTGTAGGAAGCACTTTCATTGTTTTCATGTTGTTATTTTTCAGCTGAGGTTTAAAGCCACCTCTTATTTTTTTTATCCCAGGATATGCTATAGGAATCTATGAAACTTAATTACATTTACTGTTACAAAAAGGGATTTATGAACTTTTGCCTTTAGGCAAAAATGTTTATTCCATTGCCTTTGCTATCCATTCTTTTCAACTTCAACGGCTTTGAACTTTTCAGCTGCTCAGAGTTATCACCGTTGCGCAGAGCCCAGGAACTCCACTCTCAAGACAGACACCACAAGTTGAAGAAAACGAAGAAGGCAAAGATATACGAGTCGTTATTTTGGCCACCCTTTGTGCCATTAAAATCTCATTTTCTGCCTATTAGAATGCCCTCTTGGTGCTTAGGCAGTGGTGATAGGCAGTGATTAGTGTGTAATTGAGGATAATTGTCTTTTCACTTTTCATTTGTGTCATTCGGAGTTTCTCTCTGTTTTTCTAACCACCAAGAGGAAAAAAGGGGGTTGAGAAAAGATAAAGCTGTTAAAACTCTCACTCTCAGCCCTGAATAGATTCTTGATTGCAATTATAGATTGCAACCCCTTTGTGACATTTCTCCAAATTTAGTGGGCAGCTATCCTCACCACCTGGGCTAAACACTCTCTAATAAAATCAAGTGATCTGTATTTAAACAACTGCTAATAATATCAACCTCAGACAGATGCCACATGTAGAAAATTTAACCAACCCTGGGACACGCAATTATCAAGGCAATTTATTAATATGATCTCCCAAGAAAAGCTCATAGTCCAATGCAAATTAGAGAAACAATTATAACATTCAAATATTTATTTATATATTCCCAAAGAGCAGCAATTCTCCTAACTTGTGCATTTATAACTCATTTATTCCAGAGTTTGAAGTCATCAACCCAGTCTCTCTCCGCACAACTTGTTTGCTTCCTCTCCGAGTGTTCCATCAAAGCTTTAGTGCTTCTTTATGAAGTGCTTTTGCTCACAACCCCATCCGTTGACCAAATAGCATTTAAAACAAGAAACAAAACCAAAAAAAAAACCTACCCATGTTTGTGAGTTTCTTAACCAAAGTCCAGAACTAGGATGGAGAAGACGACACAGGACAAACACCTTCACAACTAAGTCTAAACACAAAGTCTGCATGATTACGCCAAAATTCACTTGAATTTTAAGTCTCAGCTACAACTTTTGATGCAGCCAGAAGGAAGGGTGAAGAGAAAGGAAACCACAAAACTAAAATCATGTGGCTTGTATAAAGAATACATTATGGTTTAAATTTGGCAATTCATTACACCACTGCCTCGGGGAATTGACTATTTGGTTCTGGTATACAGCGAATCGTCTGTCTAGAAACACGGGACTGACCTGAGGTGAAAGGCCATTGCCAATGGCGGGGTTCATGGGATTGGAGGGCCCCGTTGGAGGCACAAAGCTGTCTGTATAGCTGGAAAATCCGTGCCTGGTGCTGGGGAGGCAGTAGGCCGAGCTGCTGTCCGGGTTCGGAGGAATAGTGCTTTGGTGTACGGTGCTCGGAGGAAGCGGCTGAGGTCTGTGAACGGTGCTGCTGGGATCCGACACGGCTGAAATGAAAAACATTGTCAGCTCTAAAGTTTCTGTGTAGGCCGGCAGAGAAAGTCCAATGCAAAAGTTCACAAGTCACCAACCAAGCCGTCAATAGTATCTATTGGTCAGATCAAATGTCCATTTCTAACTGCATCTCTTAACATGCAGGTGTAGAATCACTCGCCACACATACAGTCACATGTACCTTTGCACATATCTGAAAGTACACAACTTATGTATACACTGTCCATGGCACACTCACCCAGACTACCAATGCAGAAATCACATTAACGATGCTAACAAGGGTATTTTGTTAGTGAATGTTATTAATCAACATGAGAATCAACCAATATGAGAATTAACCAAGGTAAGGAAGGCAAGTCTCAAATTTCTTATCAAATATACTTCTAAAGCACCTAAATATTAGTGTCATAGTATAGTTTCAAATGCCTGGAATGCTATCTTTCATAGTCCCAAATAATTGAGTCTTACAATTTAACATTATCCTATTCAGCTCTGTGTGCTAACAAATAATGACCTTATCGAAGCTTACCTTCTCTCTAGTACTACTGCAGTTAGTAACCACCATACAACTTCAGTTAGTTGCAAACCGGAGTACAAATGTAGAGGTAAAATTTTACCGAAAGCAAAGCAAATCCCATGTTTATTTAGGAAGGCTGTTTTGTTTCAAAATACTGCAGTGGTGTTGTATTACAACACAGTTTATTTGAGAGATTCAGGTATGTCATAGAACAAACTATGTTTCTGAAATGTGACAGGTACATTCAGGACAACCCAATGTAATATAATTAACATACAAACAACATCGATGTCGGCATCGCAGAAGGATTTCACTTGTATAAAATATCCACCAGAGAAAGCGATTGGAAGTTACATTTTAATCTCCTCGACTCTCTTCCTCTATACCTTGTGGAATCGACGTGGGCTGGTAAGAGGTCTCCGACAGCTGGTATGTTGGCAGCGTCGGCATGGCCGTGGGAGGGAAGCCCCCCGGAATGAGATGGTTGAAAGCCATCAGTTGATTGGCCCCAGCTTGCTTCCTCCATCTTGCACGGCGGTTGCTAAACCAGACCTATGGATTTAATTTAAAATTTGAGGATTTCACTGATGAAATAATAGCACATTCTTAATGAATTTTTCATGCTAAAACAGATTAAAGGCCCCTCACTGACAGGGCACGTAGATGCAAGAGCCCTCCGCCTCCTGTGTTGTTTGGGAGTATTGTCAGGGGTGAAAGGAGAGTTAAATGTCAGGGGTCAGGAGAGAGGACCCAAGGACCCTCCGTGGTAATGCAGCAGCCCCCAGCAACCTGGCGACGACCGTGGGCAGGAGTCACAGAGCAGGAATAGGCACAGCAGGCCCTCCCCACCACTGTCACAACACCCACCCACCTGCATGTAGTACAGCCTCTTGGGAGGGTGCCTTAGCCTCTTTGACCTCCCACATGACATGTCCAAAATTTGGTCTTCCCTATTACACTAAGCCTTGTATTTTATATTCTTATCCGTCTGTCTCTGTCTTTCGATGGTCATTATTTGTATAGCTCCTGGATAGTCATAAAAATTGAATAGGAGGATAAATGGAGCCATTTTAGCATCTCTTTCAAGGAATGAGACATTGCACTAATCTCAGTGAAAATAAATGCCAAAGCGGTGTTTCCAGACATGAAAGTGTTTTTTTATCTTAAATAACTATTAATAGTTTGTTGATTATTTCTTTCAACAACAGCTGGAAGCACCTATAATATCTGTGTCAGGCACTATGCTAACCAGGTACATTCAGGAAAACCTGACGTAATATAATAAAATGCCTTCAAGGAATTCAAAGCCCAAGTTTTTTGTGTGAGTCTATGGAGAGAAACGGCAATAACAGCAGCAAGAACTGTAACTGAACACCTAAAATGTTAAGAAATTGTGATAAAGGCCTTTAATGGACCCATGATCTCGCCCAATTCTTACATCTGCTGAGTTTATATATAGAATTTGGAGTGATTTTTCCAGAGTTCATACGTGATGTTTCCCCCCAAATGAGAGAGGATTTCTACCACTTAAAGATATTCTCCAGCTGGGTACAGTGGCTCATGCCTGTAATCCTAGCACTTTGGGAGGCTGAAGTGGGAAGACTGCTTGAGGTTAGGAGTTCAAGACCAGCCTAAGCAAGAGAAAGACCCTATCTCTACAAAAAAAATAGGAAGATTAGTTGGGCATGGTGGTGCATGCCTGTAGTCCCAGCTACAAGGGAGGCTGAGGCAGGAGGATCACCTGAGCCTGGAAGTTTGAGGTTGCAGTGAGCTATGATGATGCCACTGCACTCTGGCCCAAGCAACAGAGCAAGACCCTGCCTCAAAAAAAAAAAAAAAAAAAAAAAAAACAGAAATATTCTAATTCCTACACCAAAAGTTCATTGAAACAATGTGGGGAAAGCACTTTGCATGGCCTTGGAGGGATTAAAAGGGAATGAAGTAGGATCCCTGCACTCAAGTGGCTTCCTGCTTTGTCCTCATGGAATTCACAGAGTAGTCACGGAGACCAAGATAATTGCTCACTAGAAGTGGAAGTAGTCACGGAGACCAAGATAATTGCTCACTAGAAGTGGAAGTACCATGTTTGGAAGTGCAGAGAATTAGGAAAACTTCAGAGTGGAGGCAAAGTTTCAGCTCATTTTAAAGTCTGGATATGATTTTGATGAGCAATCACTTCAGCTTGTCTAAGAGAAAAGATGAGACTTGATTTCCCGATAGAACACTGTTAACAATTATACAACTTGATTGTAATTTTTAAAGCCATACAATTTAAGAGAGAAGGAAAGCCCAATTTAGCAAATACTTTGCCAAAGGATCTGCTCAAACTTCTGTTACTGGCCCAGGCATCTGTGTGAAAAGGGTTTTTGTCTTCTCTCACCACTGTTGCAAGGTATTGGTAAGGAGAGCTGTTTGAACTTCCTCAAAATATTAACATTTAATACTCCTTAAGTTTCCAACAGGAAAAAGAGGTAAGTCAATATCTCCCCATGTTGATACACAATCGAATTAGAGTTTTATTTAACTTAATAAATTGCCACCTGGGGTAATAGAACCACGAACAGCACTCAATTTCTGGTGTGCATCACTTTTGCTTTCTCATGGCACGTCTGAGCGCACGTTACCATGACTCCCAGAGGCATCAGGGTAAGAGAACCACTTTCAAGGAAGTGCTGGGAACAAGCTGTGTTAGCCTGAGGAAGCTGAGAGTGAGAACTGAGGGCCACGTACATGCCTGAGTGTACCGTACCATCCCACACACTGTAGTCATATTTTATATTATGAAACTTCAAGACTAAAGAGGTACTCCTGGCTCAGATGAGGTAAGGCCCCACACCTATCTAGACCAACTATGTGCAGTGGGTCAGCTTTATGAACTAGGCTGGGAGGAGAACTGGACTTCTAAAAGTTGTTTGTAACTTCACCCATGAAGATTCACTATCCTCAATTCCACCAGTAAGACCCTTTATGAAGAGCTCAGAAACTTACACTTCGGTTGTTGTCGGAGGACACAGCCAGTCTCTCTGTGGCAACCTCCTTCTGTAACCTTTAGGTAAGTAAACCAAGTCTGATTTGCCCTGGGGGTAGCTATACCTGATCTCTCCATCAATCTCAATCTACTGTTGACTCAAGGTTCATTCTAACTGCACTGTACCCCAGTTTTTGAAATCAAAAATGTCTTTGCTCAAATAATAAAGGAGGAACATCATGACTTCCTACAAATACCTTCAAAAGATAGAATCCAAACAGACTAGGGGTATAAGGGTTTTGAAGTTTGTTTTACATATTTCTCCAAAATGATACAAATAAGTATCAAAGACATTGAGTAAACTCACCAGGAGTTGATATAAAAAAATTCTTATATTAATATTTATGATATAATATCTATTATATCTATAATAAAAATTGAAGAGAAATAGTTGGGAAGCAAATTTTTACTGAAAAACAAACCTTCACCAGGAAGTTCAAGAGAGTCCCAAAGGAAAAAATTTAAACGTTGTTTAAATTCAGGCTAAATAAATCCAGAGAGTTATTCTTGAGAGGATCAGGGCTTAGTGAGGAATACCCTGCCTGTCTCTGGCCATTTAACCAGATTTTTTGTCATCTTACCATCTTTTTGCATTTCCTAGAACCAGCTGAGTCCGCCAAAAGAAACATTAAAGGAAAAATATACTGAAATTGCAAGTTGGGAAGGAGTTTTTGCCTTCTTTATTCTTTGAAACATAGCTTCTGTTTTTAAATAAAATATGTATCTTCTATTTTTAGTAGGGGAAAAAAGGTGCCCTTGAAATAACTTTCATTTTCAATACCCAAACGGACCAAACACAATAATCCTGGGATGCTGTTATCATCCCACATTTAACCAAAATTCCCATGATACTCAGAAGTCCTCAATAAATCTTTCAATACTAAATCACTAATTCTTAGCAGACAGTCAACCCATAACCTACTGAATGGCATGTGTGAGTTTACAATACTGAGTAAGTCCATCTAAAATAGATGGAGGGCATTTATAACTCAGCGGTTAAATTACTAGAAATTTTCCCTTGTTTTGAAAAGAGTAGCAACAGCAAGGAAGATAAACTGGCCTTTTGTTGATACTCTAGGAGAGAATATGAATTTTCCACCAGTGTCTTTGTCAGTAGGGCAGAAAGAACAAGTTTTACAAATTTGGCTACATGCCTGTTAAGTGTACCTCTATGATGTATAATTCAATGTAATTTCACTCTCTCCCTATCACACTTAGCATGGTAAGGAAGTGGGGACGGTAGGCACAAATTAATTGGTAACCTACTCTTAGCACAGTTAATTGCCTATAATTGGATGTAGAATTCACAATGCGTCAAATCTCTCCCTCAAAGCAAGTTGATATTTCATTGATAAATTGCAGCCTGGTTCATTTTCAACTGCCCCCTGGACTTTTCCCCACTGGTGTGTCTGTCTCTCTACTGAGCCCTTCTGTAAAGCTATATTCATGCTTTTTGGAAAAAGATCTTTAGATACATTTCCAGAGTGATATAATAGCCAATGATTTTTTTCAAAGTAAAATTTAAATTGATTGAAAGAGCCCCATAACATTGCAATAACTAGTAAAAAAATATAATGATTCACAAAAGAAAAATAAGATTTTCATAAGTTTTTGTCTTCATGAGCAAGTAAACCAATTTGTTCAGACTCTCAGCAATACAAGCTGGGGGAAAACTCAGTACTTTCTACAGTAAAGATATAGTAATACTTTTTTTTCACATGGGTGCCATGCAGACCAGGCAAAAGTTGAGTCCCAGCTTCCTCATTTACTATTTCTATGACCTTGAACAGTTTGCTTAATACTTGTGGGTCTTTGTTTTCCCATCTGCTAAATAGGGAACATAAAAAACTACTTCGTAAGATTGTCGTGACAATTAAAAATATATAATATAATCAAAGCACTTAAAAGAATACCTGGAAGAAATTAAGTGTTTAATAAATGTTAGTTGTTAAGTTAAAAGTCTCACATTGAGATTTCTGTCTGAGAAAACCAAGAATTAAAGCCTCGCTTTATTTCCTTCACTCTGTGGTCTGTAGCCAAAGCCTTTTGTGCCAATGTGTAAACAGGGAAGTGCCCAAGGAACACCTCAAATAATTGAAAGCCAGTTTGACTTGAATGGAGGCTTAGGTCAAATTTGCATCCAAGTTTCATGGATTAGTGCTAATTGTCCCATGGTGTAAGCCTAATTTTGCCCTTCAATAAATTACTGCTTCACATTTTTGGTGATGTCCTTAAAGGCAATTTAAAACTACGTCATTCGAGATGGATTCTTTCCAGTGCCATTTGAAAAATGGGGAGAGCATGTAATACTTAATCCTTAGAAAGAGAATTCACAACAAAGGTATAAAATGCTTGATTAAACACTAGACTCGGTGATGTCTAATGCTGCAATGCCAAGTATGGTACTTTTGAAGTAAATAAATTCAGTACAAGCTGCTCATTTCCCTGGACCTTCTCATTCACATCATCTCCTTTTGCTTTCTCTACCATGCTCTCCCCAGCCTTCCTATCATTGCTGCTCTCCAGCTTTGGCCACTGCGTGGAGAGCAGGTTAGGAAGAGGATGGGCAAGGCTGACAAGGAAGAATGCCATGCGCCCAAGCATGTCTAGAACTCATGGACACTCATGAGCACATTCAGCCACGTCTTGATACAACTCAAGAGCGAGCTCCTGCAGAGAGCTGCACGATGACCACAGTCTTGCTTCGTTGTGGAGTTCAGGATATTCTGTACCTGTCTTAATTTCTGAACTACATAGATATGTCAGGTAGCTTTAAATCACCATGATGCTTCTTTGAGAATCTCAAATTACTGCTGCTATAAAGGTCCTGAGAGATCATGCATCCTAGTAGTTTTTAATTTGGGAGTTGGGGAAAGATTGTATTTGATAATGTGATAAAAAGCCAGGGGTCCTGGTTAACAGTTATATATAGACAGACAGACAGACACACACACACACACACACAGAGGCATGAAATTTTGTGTACAAATCTCAAGTTTCCCAAAAAGTCCATCCATGATTATTATAGTTTGTCTTGGACCCAGACTGAAATCATCTGATCTAACCAACCCCATATTTTAAAAATTAAGAGAAAAAAAAAAACAAAAACACCTGAAGCCCAGAATGATTACAACAGGATTAGGTGACTTGCTCAACAAAACACTTTAGGCAAGCTTGGACCAAAACCTCTGTCTTCTGACTCCTAATTAAATGCTATTCCCACATTCCCACAAGTAGCTTCCTTTCCTGTCTTCCATTATCTTGATGGTGAAAGAGAATGATACTTTCCTAATTCATGGGATTCTTAGGTGGAATATTTACTAAAACATTTTTACATCATAAATATTTGCAAGTAATTCTTTCTCACAAAACTTTAATGCTTGTCATTATTTGCATAGTAACAGCTACCCAGATGAATTAGGCAAATAGTCTTTTTTTTTCACCTGTAGTGTTGTGGTTATTAGGCAAATAGTCTTTGGTGTACAACAATTCTTAGTTCGTGTACTCAGATTTGCCTATGATAACTCAACATAGCTACTGCCCAAATGAATTTTTATGAAACACTGGCAAAGGTCTAAAAGTTATTATAGCTTTAGTCTCATCACTATCCAGAAGAGTCTAGAAATAGTTTTGCTCAGGAAAGAAAAATGGAATGGAGGCATGGTTTTCTAGAGTTTGGTGTTTGGTTTTCCAGATGCCCCAAATTAAACTAACTCACACTGTCTGGCTATCACTCAAACTGAGTTGACTTTGCTACTGCTTTCACAGATCCTTCTAAAAACTAAAGGATTTTCTTCTGGCATTTTAATCAGTGATTAACTACTCCCTTCTTTTTCCTGCTGAGTTAAGTAAAAGATCCATATGCTGGGTGTTCGAGAGAATTTGTTAGGCTGTAGATCACAGCCGTGGTGCAGGACATGATGTGTCTCAAGGGAACTAAAGAAGCCATAAGGAATGTAAAGAGTCACCGGGTTAAAGCCACATTAAGACAGCTGTTACGTTAATGAGGGCCCTGCTTTGGAGAGGAGGTCACTGTATAGAAAAATATGAACCTCTCTTTATTGGTTTGATCCCATGTCCTCTGAAAGTTAATGGGCCATTCTTATCATCCTTCGGCATTCACTGAGCCAGATAACAGTGCTGGGCACTGTACAAGCTACACGGAGTTGAATTTACTCTGTCCTCATCCTTGGTTTTGACAAAGGCAGGAGTAAGTGGAGCAACACTGAACACTCTTTTCAGTGTTTCATCACCTTCTTTTTCTGGTCTCCTTAAAATAAGTGTTTATTTTTTGATTCTCATTCAGTTTAGAGCTGATATTTGACCTGTCTTAAGAACCAATCTAGTATGTGGCCTTGGCCAGCTACAGAGTACAGGGAACAGAGACTGCAATACAGTGGACACTCAAGGGAGGAGCGATTGGCCCTCACTTCATATTTAAAGCAGGTAATCTCAGAACTATAGCAAAAGTAAAATAGATTTGATGTACATATTATTTATAACATTGTTATATATAATACTATAGTACAGTATTATAATATTAATGAATTCCTCCACCCATTTCATTGGGATACAGGGTGTTCCTCTGCACTGCATAGTACAGAAATGACTTCCATTAACCACAAATCATGATAATATATTAATATATCACAAACATATTAGTACATTATTAATATTTATAATATTAACAAATCATATTATTGACATATTATCATGATATGTTAATAATATACATATTGATACATATATACATATATATTTAATTTATATTGAATATAATATAATGATAATATGTTAATTTTAATATATAATTAGTATTACATATACACATAATATATAAAATGCATATATTGAATATAATATGCATGTGAATATATTATCATCATTGTAAATATTAATACAATAATGGGTATTAGTGTTGTTAATAAGAATGCAATAATATATTTGTGATATATTAATATACACATTTACATATTATCATGATTTGTGGTTAATGGAAGTCATTTCCATACTGTGCAGGGGGAGGAACACTCTGTATCTCAATGAAATGGGTTCAATAGCTCCAACTCCAATACATCAACCCTATGACCCTTAGTATATCTGTGACTCTTCCCTTCATTCACCCTCCTACCCAGCTCCAGCTTACACAGCCATTTGCTTACATTCTGCCTCCGGATACCTTCCTCCACCATCCCTTCCTTGCCATTCCCACTGCCACTACCTATTTCATACCACAGTCCCCACTGCCTGTCATATCCAGTGGGAGCTCGCTAGCCTGAAACCCAAGCCATCCACAGGACATCCTCAGCCTCACTTCTGCCACTTTACCATTCCTTACACTCTCCCCAAACTGACTATTCACTGTTCTCTTGATATGACTGGAGTGAAAATGAAAGGTCATCTTACACGTGACCCACGCACTCCCACCTCTCTGTGCCTGTGCTCATATAATTCCCTATTACTAACATTCGCTCCTCACCCACCTTGTCCAATGAACACCTATCTAGCCTAGAAAGTCTGTCTTAAATCTGCCCTCTTCACGCACCTCTGTTATTGACTTCCAGATCTCATCCATTCCTCTTCTCAACTCCCACTACAGTTTTCTCTCTCTTTTGGTGCTTTTATCTGCTTTGTTTCTAAATTATTATTTGTATGTTTACTTTATTTATTTTTGTATGTTAAACTGCAGCTCCTTGAAAGAACTGTCTTAATTCATTTTAGCATGACTTGATTTTCCTAGCACTATGATGATCATATGGAAAGTTAAATAAAACAATCTCTCTGACTAGGCTCTGTGGCCTAGAAGAGGCTATCTCTGTAAAATTCTGTAATAGGAGAGTTAATTAGCTGTGTCTGTGAAAGTGTTGATCAATCTAGGGACCATGACAACTGACTAGCTCACTGCTACGCCCCCAGCCTGACTTTGACTATGAAAGTCAAGTCTCTGGGAATAACATATGATATTTTCAGATAAGGTAACAATTTCTGGGGCAGCAAGGAGTTCCAGTATACCCTAAAACATATGCAATCTTTCAAACAGTGCTTTACTAACTTAAGGGAAAAGTTTATCATTAATGACAAAAACATTACACTCGATAGAAACATAGTACATCTAAGTAACCTTTTTCAAAAGGTTCTGAACACATCTAAGAGTTCAAAAGATAATTCAACATGTTCTTAAAACAATATAATTACTTGAAATGTTTCCAGACTACAAAATCCTTAAAGGAAGGAATTTTACCTTGTTTACCTTTGCACACTTTTCATACTTGTAAGGCCACAGAGATGAAGTGTTTGGGATCCAATTATCTCTATAGCTATGCAGCTATGCCACCTTGAGTAGTTACTTAAATAATCGGAGTCTCAGTTTCCTCATCTGTAAATTGGGGATAGCAATACAGCACCAACCTGGGGTTTTAATGATAATTAAATGGATTACTTCATGTAAAGCACTTAAAACAGTGCCTAGCACAGAGTAAACACTCAAAACTTGTTTGCTATTATCTGTATGTTACCCCCAAAGGCACACAATAAGGTGAACAATAAATATTCCTCAAATGAATTGACATACCTCTGTGTGTCATAAATATAACCATATTCTCTTAGAAGTAACAACCAAAGTCTAAAAATGTGCATCTACATTAAAGGGCCCATTCCTAATATATTTATTTGCTTGGTTTAAAGCATGTTTTAGATGAGAAGATACTTTTTGTTTCCTGGTTGGCTTTAAGTAGGACATGAGAGCCCGGGCATCAGTACCTGAACTCGGGCCTCAGTAAGCTTCGCCCTCTGGGCCAGCTCCTCTCTGGTATAAATATCAGGGTAGTGGGTTCTCTCAAAAGCACGTTCTAGTTCTTCAAGCTGTTCTGCAGTGAAGGTGGTTCGGCTTCGGCGCTGTTTTCTCTTTAGCGGTAAATCTGGTTCAGAGTCGATGTCAGAGCCTTCGTCTGACTGTGGTACTGAGGCTAAAAGCATAGGAGAAAAAAACGTCATAAGATATGAATCAAAAAATAAAATAAAGTAAAATAAAATAAAAGTGTATCAGAAAAAGTCTGGCCAAGCCATGATAATTCAAATCTTAGCCTACAGTACATTCCCAATGTCTTCCCATGGGCACCCAGCCCCTCATGCAGTACTACATCGTTAAATGATATTTAATCTCTTCCCCTTCCCTGTCTCTCTGCCCCCCAGGCAGAAATAATTGCTTTTGGCATCTGTCAGTATAGGCCGATTATGAGCGCTTAAAAAACAGGGACAGGCCTTATTCCATTTTTATGGCCCTGTACTTAACCACTTAATGGGTACTCCATTCATGTCTAATGGATGAATCACATTTAATTTCATTCCTGATAAATTTTCACCAGCCTTTACACTGGTAAATCTGTTAACAAATGTGATTTAAAAAAAAAAAAAATTTCCAAAATTAGCTTAGTATCTAAATAGCCAATAACAGTAAACTATTGTAGGATTCCTATGTATTTATAGACTCTACTGCTCCTATAAGGAAAATGATGTTTAAATTTAGTATCTCATTATCAGATCTTGGGAAATGCTTTAAGGAGAATCTATGTACTATTAATATAAATCTCAAGAACTGGCCCAAGAAGAAGCAGGCATCGTCCAGCTAACTGTTCCTAAACTGAAGTTTAAAGTCTGGGTCTCTGCTGAATGATTGGGTAGCTTCCCAGGACAGCTGCTTGGTTTGAGGAGCACAGTGCAAAAACAAAATATGGGGCTCCTTGTTCGAGAATTATTGTAAATTTCAGCCGGGTGTGGTGGCTCACACCTGTAATCCTAGCACTCTGGGAGGGCAAGGTGGGTGGATCATCTGAGCTCAGGAGTTCGAGACCAGCCTGTGCAAGAGCGAGACGCTGTCTCTGCTAAAAATAGAAAGAAACTATATGGACAACTAAAAATATATATAGAAAAAATTAGCCGGGCATGGTGGCACATGCCTGTAGTCCCAGCTACTTGGGAGGCTGAGGCAGAAGTATTGCTTGAGCCCAGGAGTTTGAGGTTACTGTGAGCTAGGCTGACACCATGGCACTCCAGCCCGGGCAACAGAGTGAGACTCTGTCTCAAAAAAAAAAAAAAAAAAAAGAATTATTATAAATTTCAAGATGGGAACAAGAGAGCCTTAACCCAAGAACAATGTCTCTGAAGCCAGCCCTTCTGTGGCCCTCTCCCCACAAAGCTTGCATTTGCCTATATCCTCAGGGGGAAGAGGCCTTCAAATTTTTGTGTGCAGGTACCTAAGAAAGAGAAGGGCGAGCTGAGAAATTAGACAGAACTTGCATTAATGGTACAATATAGTGTCTGCTACTATAAGAACAGGGTCTGAAGCCTTATAAAAAGCTGTGACTAGCAACGCTTGGGCACTAGTGGTGCCACTTCCAGGCCAGGGTTTGATGGGGGCAGAGTGGAGTGAGCATTCTCCCTGTTTCTGCTAGTACTCCCACAGCAGAGTGAATTGCAACAGTAATAGAGCACCTGTTGGCCTATGGAGGGTTCTTTGGTTTGAGGATGCATCAGACCAGGGTTCTGGGCAGGACAGCATCCCTCTCCAGAGGACCCAGATATCGAGGCAGTGAGCAGAGGGCCCTCACCAGCCTAGCAGGCCAAAGACCCTGAGCCTAGGGGAGAAGGCAGAGTAGCCTGGCCCTTGAGCACATGCAAATGTACTTGGAAAAGTTCTCACAAACAACTGGGGGATCCTCCAGAGAAGGAGCTCAGATATGCTGTCAGCAAGTGGGGAAGGTGAGCCAGAAGTGTAGATTATTAACGTCAAGGTCAAGGTAACTCATTTGCACCTTCGGGCTGGTAGGACCTGGGGAAAAGCAGGTGGCACTAGAAACAATGTAAAGATGTATGTGTCCCATACTTTTAATTCTCTTTGATCTTAGGCCCAAACTTAACTCTGCTCTACAGAAATCTAAAATTTAATTCTACTTCAGTATAAATTATAAGCTTCCCAAAAGGGTGCACATCCAAAATGAATTTATTAATATAAATATGATTTTAAGTTTTCTAATATTTTAATACTTTTACATTTTATTGACATTTAAACACTGTGAAATTAAGAGGCAATAGAATGAATTAATAATATACATGACAAAGTAAAGAAAATATACCTGAAAACAAATACTTGTGCATAAAAGTAAAAGAGAAGTATGATATATATCTACTGTGTGTTAGATACTATGCTTGGTTTTTCAATTGTTATCTAATGTAATATAAAATGGTTTCATTTAATATAAATCTTATTTTAGGGTATTTTAGTATAAACTTAAAAAATGAAAAGAGACTTTCTTTAGCTATGGGAATATTTTTAAAGGACTATTAACATGCTAAGAAATATGCCATCTATTGCATCATAAATTTCAAAAGCTCTCAGTACAACTTATATGCATGTATGTTTGATAAATGTGAGCTAAACTAAATGATCAATAATTTGTTCATAATTTTAGAACAGTATTTCTCAAACTTTCAGAGCATCAGAATCCCCCGGGGAGGGGAAGCGGGGGGGCTTGGTAAAACAGATTGTTGGCAGCTCCCCTTCCATGGTTTCCATTCAGTAGGTTTGGGGTGAGCCCCAAGAATTTGCATGTCTAACATGTTCTCAGGTGATTGATGCTGATTCTTCTGACTCTGTGTGACACTTTGAGAACCACCCCTATAGAATATTCCAGATTAATTCTTTTCCCTCTCAACATTTTGAAGTGTATAAAATACTTCCTGCCACAATTTACCAAAAAAGGCACTTCCACGTATATATTTTGAAATTATAAATAATGCGCTCCCTAAGAAACAAATGACTTATTCTCCTAAGAAGACAATAAATTTCCATAAAAGGTTTCCCTTCCATGCTTCCAATTTCTGTTCCCCTGGCCTTTCTTTCCAAAGTGAATTCAAGTGGAAAAACTCAATAGCATTTGAGAATTGACCCAAAGCTTCCTCTGCCCGAGAGAACCCTAAATCTTTGCTTGCACATTCTCTTACTATGATCCCATTAGGATAATAGTATGTGGAAATTTTCATGTTTCCTTTGGGAGTCTCAGGGGTTATTAAACTCTTCCAAGTAAATATGATGTGCCATGCACTGTCAGTTCAATTAATCAAAATCATCTCTGGTTTCTGAAGAAAAAGACTGGTTAGATTTACAAGCACCAGGAAGAATTAATCTGGAGGGTCAAGACCACATTGTTTCACCCTAACAATCAACATCCCCCAGAACATAACTCTGTGAGCTCAAGGCCCTTCTCTGCCCGGTACACTGCTGGAACCTTTAGAACACAGTAGCTGCTCAGTAAGTGCATTTTGGATGAATGCAAGTGCAGGATATAATATCAGGTTTGCTCTAACCCTGATTTCTTTGCCACTATTTCACATCTTTATTTTTAAAATGGGAATTCTGTTCTTATGACATCTCCCAACATCTATGTAGATGGGCTTCGGAGGTCTGTGAACCCTCAACAGTCATTTCGGGAATTTTGCAAGTATTTGCATACTGCATTTTTCTGGGGACTAATTATCAATTTTTTCAAAGCAGACTGATTTTCTTAAGATGAAGAACTACCAACAGCTAGTAATTTAAAAGACTCAGAATTTGGGAAGGTACACCTGTCAAACGGTAACGCAGGTGTGTCCAAAGGTTAGCTTAGGGAGGACAGAAACCTGCCATAGAGCAGAGGAGCAAAAGCTCCCTGGATCTTGGCTTTTTGTATGAATACAAGCCATGAAAGCAGAGTCTCATGGTCTTTAAAAATATATATATTCAGAGTTTTTATGAGTTTCATAGGACAGCCTTTACCACCAAAATAAATTTTTTTAACAAGCTAACAAATCACTACTTTCATTTATAGACTGTTTATTCAAAAGCAATGGAAAGGTTGCATCTAACTAGGAAAACCACCACACAGCATCATTTCAAAAGACATTGAGGAAATGATTTCCCTGACTCTTCTGCTGGAAAATTATTAGAACCAACTGATAATTTTAGGCAATATGAAGCCGCAATCTAACAAGTTAATTCTAACTTTTCCCCATCTGTAAACCCCAAAAGGATGTGGGCTTTAAACTATGTAAAATCAGCAACCCAAGATTAATCTACCAGCTAGGAAAAACTAGCTATTTCTAAAGATGGAAATACTACTATTTCTTATATTGTTCAGTAGAAATAAAATTCATTATTTGCACAGAACTTGATTCCCAACAATTGCCTGAATTTGAATTATTCAGTTTTTACCAGGAAAAAATCTAAAACTTAAATCCCAGTTTAATAGCACACAGGAAACCATTTTGTTGGAATTCATCTATTTTACGTACTCAGCTTTACTCAAGCTACTAGAACAAATTAGATACTGGATACAAAGTATATAATCCTACATACGATACAAAAGTAAAAACAAGGCCTTCTTTTAGGCAGCTTGATAAAAGGAAATTATATATTTTTTCCATGTAGAATATCTGATGCTATGACTTGGAAAACTACAAACAGTGTTAGCAAGACAGTTATCTAAATGAGTTAACAAATTGTCAGGATACAGCAACTAGATTAAATATAATCTCTTTGGAATATTACTATTGTAGAACCTTAATATTAAGGGAAGATTTTTAATCAGATTTAAGTTGCTCAATCATATTCTACAGATGCCGTGACAAACAAAATTTGCTTTATTATTAATTAAATAGAGATAATGTCCCCCAATTTTGAAATCCCAGAGCAGCTCTCAAAAGAAAATTTGTATCAATACATAATGCACAGCCTTCTAGATGGAAATTTTGTACTTTAAGTTGCATAACAATTTGCAGATTTTATCCCAATCCACATTGTTATCAGATGTTGAAAATTTTGACTCAATCATTGAAATCCCTTCACAATTCATTCTCTGACTTATACATTAACTCAGCGTCACCAGTGACTCTGAAGCAAACCATTCCAAGAGGATGAGGATTTCTCTCGCTTTCCCGTGTAACCACACAACAACCCTAGTAAGTACATATGTCCCCCACCAGACAGAAAAAAGAAACCGAGACACTGAAGGGTTGTTCAGGTTGCACAGCTAAGAAATCTAGGATTTGACCCAGGTCTATAGGACTTCAGAGGACATGCTCACTTTCTTCTAGCTTAGAAAATCCTAAATAAGTGTTCAGTTCCTTTACCACACACATACACTGTCCTTTTGAAGAGAAACGAATAGCAGAAATTAACCAAAACAGAAATTCAAACGGCAATTAGTTAGCTGATTGGCAAGACTGCTACCATTTATCCCAAATTTTCAAAAACTGCCCAGAATCAAATGAAATTTATAGAAATTCTAGAATTGCATCAACATTATACACCAATTTTCCAGCAAAATTCAATTCAATTCAATTCAACAAATATTTATTGAATTCTTTATATATTCAAAGTATAGTTTTCAAACAATAATAAAGCACTAAGAAGTGAATCAATTTTGCCAAAATATTAAATTTAAGAAAGCAAAATAGTCAGCCCAACCATTGGCAGTCTCTACTAAGAACCATCACAAACCACTAGTCAATCTGGAACTACAACTCACCGTGAGCAATTGAACTGACCACTCGTTTTATATTTTTATTAAAGTCCTCTTTATGGCATTTTTTATTATAATGCATATAGTGAAAAGATATCAAAAGCTGAAAAGTTCTTTTTAAACAAAAGTGCAGGAATACATAACTTGAAACATATTGGGATATTGATAGGTCATTCAGCAGAAATCCCAGAGCGATCATTGGAAAGCATCACCTCTGACCAGGTACCTGAGTGTTTCAATCCTGTGCTTTATAAGAATGTTCATTTCATTTTGTCGTATCTCAATCTAATTTTAGATTTTAGGAGCCAACTTTTTAGTCATCCCAATAATTTCATGTTAACTCCTAAGATTAAACTTGGGAAAATGGCAAGTATAGGAGGATCAAGTATAGGACAACTGTCATACCCCACAGGATTACAAACTCTTCCTTTGGAAACAAATCAAACTGGGAAGAAAAGGCAAAAGTATTACCACCAGTGGACTAACCATGAAGTTTAATTAAAGCAGGAATTACAGAACTAGAGAGTATGTCTTTGTCCGTCAGCCTCTCGTGACCTCCTCTGTAGCCTCAGGAAATATTTCATCCTAGTTAACACCATTATACATGAAATCTTGCCTCAATTTTATAGGGATTTAGTCATGTGGAATTCTGTAATTATTGGTTTCCAGACAAATATAATTCAGAGATGGGAGACAGGCAAAAAATGGAGAAACAAAATAATTCACAAGCATGAATTTGGCACATTGTCTTTCTTCTCAGCCAGAACTTTCATTTGAATAATTAAAGAATCAAAACATGACAACCATTTAAACTCTATGTTTGCCCTAGATATAATACAATGCGATTTACAGGCCCGGGAGGAGGTGGGGGAGGAATCTCTGGAGGCTGAACTTCCTAATCATCGTTCATTTGCTATAAGATGGCCTCGCACCAAATCCAAATCTTTCTCAGCTAGACAGACTTGTTGGCATTTTTACTCCGAGCTGTGTCTCGCTGATAAAAAGAACAAGATAAAAATAAGAATCCTTCCTGAGCGCTTCATGAAGTAGTAGTTTCTTACCGAGTCTGACCATTTAAGAGTATTTCATAAGTCTATTCCATAAAGTCTATAACCGGTCATCTAGGAGTTTGATGCACCTACTTGGCTAATTGCAGAATGTCTCCTAGAGCCTGTGAGTTTTGCCATTCAACATGAAGGCTACAATGGGCCGACGAACTGTTTTCTGATCTGAAGTAGCCCTTTTACACTGAGAAAGATGTGAATGACCTCTCTCGTGTTTGCTCGGGTGAAAGTCAGGAGGAGTGGAGCAAGACTGATATTCCCTCACAGACCCAGAGTAAATGACAAATGACATTTTCCCTTTGTGATCTTTGGGATTTTTGTTGACTTATTTGGAGGCTTTTGTTGGATCCCAAGAAATGGCCTGTGGCTGAGGCCTATTCTAGCGATTTCCACGCTCCATCTGTGGAATCCATCAACGGGGCATTTGCCCTCATTCAGGGTTCTGACACCTGCCTAGCAGGGCGCAGGAGACACAAAGGAAGCCAGAGTGGATGAGAAAGGGGAGGTTGGGGTGGGTTTTTTTTTTCAGAGACGGGAGGAGGGGGGAGGTTGAAATGGATGCCCAGTAGGGGTTAATCCAAGCCAGTTGAGAGACTTCAGCACCTGGAAGCTTCTCTTCCACATTAATTCACAAGCTAAGAAGTAATCAGTGACATTTTTTTTAAGTGTTTTGAAATTGTATATATGAAGAGGGAAAAAAAAGAGATACAGCACCGAAAGGAACAAACCAGAGATTTACAATAAAATCCCAAGGTGCAGCTAAAAATTGTGTGTAACCAAACAAATTATCAAGCAATAAATTGAACTTTCCAGAATGCTTAACCCAGAACTAAGATTTGAGTAATTGTTATTTTGTTAGTTGATAAACTAGGAGAGATGGTTTATAACCTAATCAGAGGTCTAAGGAGGGTGAGTAGAGGGGTCTTGTTTTGTTTTTATTCCCTCTGCAATTTCTCCCCTAAGTGTGCCAGCAAGACTCTTTAGCGAATGCACAAAAAAAAAAAAAAAAAAAAAAGACGATTTTTGGCAAAGATATGCTGGACTTTCTCAGGAAAGGTTCTTTCAAAAGCACTGAATCTAATTAAGATCCTCTAGCCAGTTACCTACTCTTGTTGCTGCTCCGCAGTCCCCCAGTTTTTGGCCAGAGAAAAGTAACGCTACTCCCCTCCCTTCCGACCCAAGCCCTTCCCTCGGAAGCTGCCGTCTCACAGCACGAGGTCATTAGAAGGAAAATAAGCTCCTGCCAGGTTGGGGCTAATCAAAATAGCACAAATAAACCCTGACACTCAACAACTCCCCGAGTGCCTGCTGCCCTGGGAGGCGAGTACAGATTGGTTATGAACATGGCCCGCCCTGGGCAGCGCAGGAGGGCCGGCCCTGTGCTGCATCGCCCTGGAGGGATTATAAATGCGCAACATGGACAGTTGGGTGTTTATTTAAGATAAGGGCTGACAAGCAGAGGCTGGCAGAACGACCAAGTTGCCTCCGAGGTGCTGAACTGCGCGACCCAAAGATGCCTGCATCCTGCGGTTCTGAGAACTTGGAGTTTCAGGTGCCCGCGGGATTTCTGTCCGCATTTCCTTGGGAAACCTTTCTCTGGATGGAGCTCTCTCACAACAGCCACCACCTGACTATTAGTCATTTAAAAGGCCTCCTTTGTAACAACACAACAAGAAAGAAAGCTGTATTTCTTCTTCATTTTTTTCAAGCAGCTCTGCCAGTGATTATTTTTAGTAGCTGCATTGGCTGGTACGTTTAAGTAAAAACATGCTTGTGCTTTTCTCATCCCCTGATACGAGCAACGTTTTGCTTAAGGGAGCCACAAAATCCCAACCGAGCTGTACCTGTTTAAGCACCTCCTTCCAAAGGTTTAAAGCGAAGGAGGAATCTGTTACCGGCTTAATAACCCTGACACTGACCCAAATTAACCCAGTGGCTTCTTAAACCCCTTATTTTGAAGGTTATGTGTGACAAGAATTCCTTTTACAACATGAATCTCTCCCATCAAACAAGAATATCACCCTTCCCTAACCGACCCTCGCAAATGACTATTTGCAAATATTTTTTTTCACTTGGCTTTTTAAAACTCCGTGGTAACCACCGCCAAAGCATTTCAAAGAAAAAAAGAGACTAAAGCCCCAAGAAAATGTGTTAGTATTCAATTAGGAAAACTGATTAGTTAACTAATTAATCAGCTAACAGCTTTCTAAGAATAGTCTCCCATGATAAGAACTTTCTCCCCCAAGAGCTTACAAGTCAGTCATAATTAAAATTAAGAGCCGGGGCGCTATTCATATTAAGGCTCTGTGCCTCTAACAGCAGCAAGCTGAGCTCTAGTTTACTGGGACTGGATTGCAAGGAGCAAGGGAAGGTAATCTGCACACTGAAGGGGAACAGGAAAACAGTAGTTCTGGTGAAAGGAAAAGGGCCAAGTGACTTTTATTTACAATTGCCAAGAGAGAGGCCATTATTGACCATATGTGCCACAATTGCCCTCTTATCTCAGGCTGGCCATCATGTCCTTTGGGAGCTGTTAATGAACTGGGTAATTGAGCTGCTGACATGTGTTACCAAAACAAAACAATAGGAAGAAGAGACAAATGAACATTTTATTTGCCAATCAGAGTAGGTTCAGCTTTTCACGGAGCTACAGCTAAGTAACTGACTGAATACATAAAACAGTGCGTTGAAAGCAAGCAGATGCAGACACAATAATAGTTAACTGACAGCTTATGGCCCATCTGTGCTTAACATTTTGTTAAAGAAATTACTTGACTTGCTAAAGAGACAAATCATACAGCTGCCCCGAGTGCTGCATTATAAGAGATAAATCATTAGCTAAACTGTTTCATGCTTAAAATGACAATGCTTATTAACAGTTATGTTGGGACATTTTGTCAGCACAGCTTGACACAGTTATTACTTACGAAAAATGTGACAACTCATAGATATCCCATGGAATTGGGTTAGGAAAAAGAGAACACTGCAAACAACTTGAAAGAACAATAAGCATTTTTAATCTCTCACGATTAAATATGCATTTCAGAGATGCTATAAATGAAAAATAAACTCTATGAACTAGAACATAAAATCATGTTTCGTGTAGTAATTATGTACCTTTCTTCCATTTACATCTTTATTTATTCAAAACTGAAGCATAGTAGAAATGCTCTGAGTTGATTACTATTAATTTCATCAATGATAGAACAAAAATTAAGCAGATTAATTGTTTCTAGCCACTTCATTTTTCCAAATATACCCACCTTCTTCCTTTGGAAAAATATTTCTTTAATAGGAAAAAATATATATGTTGCAAAAGACTAGTTTTATGAGGGGATTTAGCTTATGTTTTTTGTTGCTGCATCTGAATTGAAGCCACACTTTTTTGTTTAAGTGTGTTTCAGCCATTGCCATGTAGACCATCTCTGAAATCATACCTAGGAAAACTGGTTAACTAGAAGCAGAACATGGATTTCTCAAAGCCCTTCTTATGACAGTTTTTTCACCATTATGGGCAAAATTAACTTAATAACAGTAATAATGATAAAAGAAAAGCAGCTATTTATTAACCTGATGACAGCTGCTTGCTATATCCAACCACTACTCCTTGGTTGGTTCTTTGTGTATGTTTTCTTTCATCCTTACCTAAACCCTCTTTGGAAAGGTATCGTCATGCCCATCTTACAGATGAGCAAAAATGAGGTTTACAGTGATGCAACTTGCCTGATTCATGAGAGCTCAGAGAAGCTACCCTAATATAAAATCTTATCAGCACTTAAGGAGTAGGATTAATGAGAATTGAAAGAAAAATTGTAGCCAATATCCTCACTTTTTTTTCTTCTCGGTCTATAGAGCCAAGACTCAGATATCACAGTCAACACTGTAAATCAGTTGTGAAAACATGAGCATAAAAGGTGCATAATATTTTCAGTGGTGCTTGGTATAGGTGAAAATTATGTTAGGTACAGTTACTAAGAACAAACTCCGGCTATGAAACCTAAACCTTAGCTGTATTTACAGAGCTTTAAATAGGACAAAATGTGTTCAATAAGGTTTGTGACATAATTGATGAAAACAAAGGACTACTTTGCCTTCATCTTGATTTTCCACTATCAACTATTTTTGCTATTGCATGCATGAGTTGTTTTAAAGTCAACAAATAAACTAAGGCTCAGTATGTCAAAGAGGTAACAAGTTACACAGAAAGCCTTTCAGGAGGTAGAAAACAAAAGGATTCTTTTGCCATCCTTATTAAGTCAAGACTACCCAAAAACACACAAAACCTAAACCACTTTATCCACAACTGAATTTTTCCAGGATTAGCATGACACGAGTTTTTGGAAAATAGAAGAAAGGCAAATTTAAGAAGAAAGTTATATACTACCCTTTTAGTGCCAGAAACCTACATAAACAGATAAGAACATAAATGACTAAGAGAACTGAAATGCCAGGGCAAAACATTTATAAAATTGCAGGATCACTGGAAGAAACTCTAGGCCAATCCCCTCATTTTACAGATGAAGCTCAGAGAGAACAAGTGGGGTTACCCCAGGTCACACATCATTCAACAAACATTTATTGAATACCTAAGAGGTGGCTGATATTGTCCTTGGAACCAGGGATGCAAATATGAGTAATATATGGAAGCTAAACTCAAAAAGTAAAACTTCCACTCCAATGCTCTTTCTACCAAGGCAAAAAGTGTCAGTATACACAGGAGTTAATCTAGCCATGCCCTGCGGCAACAGAAAGATTAAATACCCTCTCAAGGCTGGAAAACTTAGATACATTATTTACTAAATAACAGAGCCATAAATTCTGCAAGCCTATGATCTTTAATATAGAGATCAAAATAATATATACATGATTTTAACTGGCACTTCCCATATGGTATTTCAAGATTGTTTCTTTGCTTCCCATTTTCTCCTGGGTTCTATAAGGAAGAAAAGCAGCAGAGGAAGCTTGTTTTGAAAATCCAAATCTTATCTGGGTCAATTATTGCTTGTTGGAAGATAGAAAGAGGTAATAACTGAACATAAATGAAAGAGGAAACTCTTTTCCTGGAGGCAACAGACAAGGCTGAGCTTAATCCTCGCTGGCAAAAGAATTAGTAGCAACATCAAGGTCATCATTAGAAATCATGCATGGGATACCTACTGCGCGAGAAACACTTCCCTAGAGGCTGAGGAGAAGGGGATAATGAATCAGAAGAGAGTGTGTTTCCTCCCCTTCCTTCTGCAAAAGTATGAGGTTCCTATCTAGACAGTGGGCTTTCAGATTAGTGTCACAGCTCACCAAAGGAGCCTGGGAGGAATTGGCAAACCAGTCAAAAGGACCAAATAGAGGATGTGAATGATTTATCACCAGCCTAGGGATAGCTGCTTTTTGAAATTTTGTCTTCTTCTCTCTGTGTCTAAGCAACAGTTGCCATTGAACTCAGGAGAGGTGATACCAAAGGTTTGAGCAAAGGAAGCTTCACGTCACAGTGTCACGTCCTACAGCTTAGGAGACAGGCCAAACTACTTCAAGTACCCACTTGGCCACTTCTCGGATTTGGGGCAAGCTTATTAACTCTCTGAGCCAGTTTTCTCATCAGAAAAATAGAGTTTAAAACATTTGCTTCAAAGGCTTGTTTTAAGGAAAGGAGGTAGTTTGCAAAACTCAACACAGTTCCTGACACACAATATATCCTCAGCAAATATAATTTTCTCTGCACCCCCTTCCCCTTCCTGTTAACCAGCTCTACCAGGCATAAAGGAATAGCCTGAGACAAATGTTCTCTATACTCTAAGACTCAGAGAGACATTGACCACCAAAACTATAAAGATATTTGTAAAAGTTCCCAAATTTGTGAAATAAGAGCATCTTCCAATACTCCATCTACTTCCGCTTCTGAAGGTCCTGCACATAATCAACCACTGTATGTATCCAGCAAGATATTCCACTCTTGCTCTATACCTAATTCCCTTAAAAATCCAAAATGAAGGGCAGGGTTACTCAACCCCACCTGGCCCAGCACACGTGTCTGTACTGTGGGATCAAAGATTATGGTAGCTATGAAAGTAAAGAAATTCTGTGTTCCCAAACAACTCAGGGCCTAACCAAGAAGGCTGAGCTTAACAAAAGTCAGGCAACTAGCCTAAGCCTAAAAGAAATTAAATGTGTGGCCTCTCCTTTATGCTAACATTCACGTTGGTTTTAATGAGGAAGAACTTCTAATATGTTTGCTTGAAGGCAAATTCTTGTGTTCTCTACGTCTACTGATACGGATCTGTATAGGCAAAATGAAGTATGGTTTTGAGCAATGCACTATCTGACCATTTTGATTAGTATCCACAGTCAATGTGAATAGGTCAGGTATCCAACATCAGAAAAAAATATCAAGAATTTCTTCCGTAGCAGACTTCTGCATGAATTATTGGGCGACTGCCTTTCCTCGCCACATTGTCTTTTCAGGAACAATCCTGCAGAACTGGAAGGAAATGAATAAGGAAGTGCTAGATTCAGGGAGGGGAGGAGAGAAAAGAGAGGGGAGAAAAAAGAGAAGAGAAGAGGGTCAACTTTCTTTTCTATAATAGCAAAGAAGAGTAATAAGGCAATAGGCAGTTCAGGAGTCAGTGGATTGACTGACCACTCTTTTCTCCAAAAATCTCTGATGACAAGTCTTTTTGAGTTAGGAAAGCCTGTTCTGAGGGACTAGAGTTAGGAATAGGAGTCTGAACATGTGTCCTGATCCCTGACAGCTTTAAATAAATTAAGGCCTCTCCTGGGTAAAGACCAAAAGCAGTCCCACCCATCCTGCCCGCCCACTCCAGCCAGTGACTTTACCTGGAAATCATCCCATCAACATGTCAAGACAGATGCCAACATTTAAAGAAACTGTTGCCAATTCGATTTAAACTCAAGCCCATTCTTCTCATATGTTTATTCCTAAGAAGAGTTTCTAGGACAAAATATATTATTTCTTATGGCATTGTGAGTTTTTCTTTTTATATTATAAAAATACATTATATTATGAAATAAAATTTGGGCAATGTCTGAAAAGAAGAAACAATGATAGTCCCAAAATCCCAAACAATCACTATTGATTTTAAATTAGAGAATTAGATTATACAGGTGGATGGATGGATGGACAATAGATCAAAGATAGATATAGATTGACCAAACTCTTTTACTGTATTTCTTTTCATTCTTTTTTTCTGTGTATATTATTAACAAAATATAAGTTTTTAAAAGCTTTCTTGATTTGTTATACATTAAAAAATTAAATAAAACTCTTTCCTCCAGCAAGTGTTCCAATGAATTTATCCTTGTTGTTTTAGTAATAACAAAAAAATTATTTGGTTCATAATACTGTTTATACTTGAAATTTCAACTTGAGTTCTGAAATTATGTAGGACTATTTCTTCCAAGTTGCTCCTATGCACCTGTAGATGCATTTGGGGTTTTTTTTTTGTTTTTTTGTTGTTTTTTTTTGAGACAGAATCTCACTCTGTTGCCTAGGCTAGAATGCCATGGCATCAGCCTAGCTCACAGCAACCTCAAACTCCTGGGCTCAAGCAATCCTCCTGCCTCAGCCTCCCAAGTAGCTGGGACTACAGGCATGCGCTCACCATGCCCAGCTAATTTTTTCTATATATATTTTTAGTTGTCCATATAATTTCTTTTTATTTTTAGTAGAGACGGGGTCTCGCTCTTGCACAGGCTGATCTCGAACTCCTGAGCTCAAATGATCCACCCACCTCAGCCTCCCGGAGTGCTAGGATTACAGGTGTGAGCCACCACGTGCGGCCTAGATGCATTTGAATGTGCAAATAGGAACATTTGCCCATCTCTCTATATGAAGGCCAAGATAAATGCACATATGTTCTCATTACATTTATATAATGCAGGTACATAATTCATTCAAACAAGCATTGAACCCATTCGCTTTTTCTCCTCTCACAATAAGTAAGCCACAGTTCTAAGAAAGCTCACCAAGGGCCTGGGCCATCAGAAGTGGCTGTCCTGACTGTCTATCCCTCCCAAGTCCTCAACCTTATTTCTATTCAGGTTGCATTTAAGTAGGAGGGAGCTCTTAAAATGCTTTCTTCTTTCTGGTGGAAGAAGCCAGAGCAGGATGAGATTGTGAATGCCCGAGGGTAAGCCTGTGCATAGAGAGAGCAGCTGGGGAAGAAAACCAACCAAGGCATAGCAAGACAACATCCCAGGTAACCAAAAATGTGATTGAATTGCAGAGGATCAGCAGTAATGTCTGGGACAAAACAAAAGAAAAATAAATAAATAAAAATAAAAATAAAGGAGGGAAAATAAATGTCCTTTTATTTTATTTTTCCACTACTTGCTAGAGATGTTCGTGTTTTCTGCTATATGTGCTACTTAACACAGAATTTTAAAAACTGGAAATCACTTTGTAGATCCTCAGACAGCCCTTTACTTTAAGGATTCAAAAAAACAAAAAACAAAAACTGAGTTTCAGATGGGTGAAATGATACCTCCATCAACACCTAGCTTGTTGGTGGCAGAGTTAAATCTCAAACCTAGATCTTTGAATTGTAAATTCTGCCTCTTTCCACTTTGTCACATGATCAACTCATTATTTTCTGTGGATCTGTGGATGAATCAACTTCTATTTTCCAATCAGTTATGGTAGCTAGAGTCCTCTCTCTTCCCACCAACAGACCCACTGAATCTGAAAATTAATGAAGTGAGGTGAAACTTTTTGGACTCAAGACTGGGCCCAGAGAGAGAAAATAGAATTTTTTTAGCATCTCAACCATTTTATTTACATCTAACCATTACATAATGCTATTTGGTTTTGATATTTATATATATATATATATATATATATTTCTTTGTTTCTGACATATGTATACATACTTTCTTTCTCTTTAGAGAGAGACAGAGTCTTACTCTGTTGCTTAGGCTGGAGTGTACAAAATGGACTAAGAGTTTCTCATATCTCGGCTTTCTCACCCTCACTCACCATCTGCTCCACCTAGAATGCCTTTCTGTCCATCTTTTCACAATGTCACACATAGGTCTCAAAACCCAGGTCCACAAAGCCTTCACTGAACCTCCTAGCCATAAATGCCCCTCCGTGCTCCACACTGCAAGAGCATTTTGTACTTTCCCTACGTTCAGCACCTTTCCTTCCTAATCTAACCATTGAATAAAACTTGCAGGTCAACTCTTGTTGCAACAACCCTTATTTCTCTGATTGACCACTTCCTTAAATTTGTGTAAATTTAGCTGTGTGTCCCAGTGGTACTTTTTCATTTTAAAAGGTCAAACAGTCAGAGGTCAGCAAAGCAACTAGCAAGTTCAAACAGATAAACCTAACACATGCAAACACTGCCTTACTAACGGGGGTTTTTAGGGAGCTCAGTTCTTTGCTTGCCAGTTGAGTAGTTTTGCTAGTAAAAAATTAGATGCTATTCTAAGAGAAAAGTCCTTGCATGTCAAAGTTTAATGTTTATTTTGACTACCACAATGTTAAAGAATTCACCAAAAAAAGGGGGGGAGGAACTTCCTGATAGTATCATATGGTATTATCATAAAATAAGGAAAGTAATTAAGCAGCATGTGGACCATTCTACCTCAATATTTCTCATAGGATTCCAGTTAATTTTGGAGACATTCACAGGCATAAAGAGACCCTTTCTTGGTTCCAGCAGTTACCAATGAAAGAAAATATGTGAAGGTATTTAGTAAACTGTAATGTTCATAAAACATATATTTTTCATCATCGTCACCACCACTAGATTGTTATTATTATAGTAAATAATGGAGTAATAATTAAACAAACTTTATTAGCCATTATTAAAGAGGCATTATATTAAGCTTTTCATTTTCTATAGAAAATAAAACCAGGAGGGTATGAGATCATTCTCTGATCAACTGAAGACACTTCTTTTGTCAAACTTCCTGATTCTTTTCTTTGAATATAGACAGACAACAACAGTATCATTCCTCTCTCAGCTTAGTGACCTTTCCTTGAATAAATCTTTTCTTTTCCCATTTTGCTCTTCAGTCATAGGCCTTAAGGAAGGTTTACTCTTCAACTTCCAGAATCCTACATATCTGTCAACAAAGACATATTTTTCTTCTCCACTTTCAAAAAAGGTTTAAGTTCCAGCCCAAACATACAAAGTCAGAAACAGATCCGTGTTTTGTTGAGGCCTGAAGCTTTTATAATTGGGGGAAGGAGGCTCCTCTTTAAGAACCCAAAACAAGCTTCCTTTTGCATATTTTACAAAATCACATGGCCGGCCCTGTGACACATCATGGAGAGGGTTCTTTGCAGGGTTTCAGAAGGAGCCCTTGTTTTTCGTTATAAACTCACTCTTGCTCATGAACCTCTGATGAAGCTAGACAGTCCCTAAGTGAAAGACACTGTCCTCCTGTGTCTGCCCTTCCTGCCAATGACACAGTGTAAAACATCCCTAAACAGCAGTAATGACAGCCCTCCTCCCACCCCTGCCCAAAGAGCAGGAACAATCAAGTCAACCAAGACTCGTGATTATAAACTACCTAGAGTCTTTGATGGGGGAATGGGGTTTCTTTCCCCAATTCCAATGAAATCGACCCTCAGAGGTAGCTGCTACCTCAGTCTATGGGTAAATGGAGACATATAGGTCATGGATTGTTCAGAGAACCTGATGATTACATCTGGGAAGCTGTTTAAGTTTGTATTCTAAACTTAGCAAACGGTCGTGAGCACCTGAAACCTACCATAGGTAAGAGGATCATAGGGTACGATTGTACCCTACTGAAACAACTCCCTGATAATGCCATGCTTCACGCACATGCTCCTTATACTCATCAGGCCTCAAAACAATGCAGTTGAAATGACTTTGCAATAATGGAACTAGTTCCATTAATTGGGAAGTAACTTAAAAGAAGCTTGGGTATTCTTATGAGAATTTGCAAACAACCTTGAGTCAATTCAGCATTCTAGCCAGCATGTGTAATCTTTCTGACCCTAAAAGATGATACTGCTAGCACCCTCCTAAACTTGAAAAAAAAATCAGTGACAATAATAAATACCACTAAAAATTCTATGCATGTCAATTAACTTTGTAACACCTTGCATAGGAAATATTTGCACCACAGGAACTTAGAAAAAGTTATCAGGAAAAGGGGAACATGCACCAGACATAGGCCAGACTTAATACCCTAGAAATTGAAGTGGATGTGTTGGGGTATTAGAAAATTATAAGAAAAGGCCCGGTGTGGTGGCAGGAGGATCACTTGAGGCCAGGAGTTAGAGACCAGCCTGGGCAACATAGGCCCTATCTCTACAAAAAAAAATTTTTTTTTTTAAATTAGCGATGGTAGCGTACATTTGTAGTCCTAGCTACTCAGGAGGCTGAGGTGGGAGTTCAAGGTGAGCTATAATCATGTCACTGCATGCCAGCCTGGGCAATAGAGTGAGATTCTATCTCTCAAAATAAAAAATACAAAAAGAAAAGTATAAGGAAAAACAGTGCCTTTGGTTAAATTGATTGGCTATTTTAGGCCAAAGGCTTTAGAATTTCACTTACATAAATATTACCTTATATTTCTTCTTTACTTGGCATCTGAAGATGTGGCTTTATTTTCATCCAAGATTTCTTAAATTCTGAATGTGATATGGGACCTCATACAGTTTTGTTCCCAATTTAGAAACTAAATTTCTGTACATTTCTTCACACTTTTAAATAAGTAAAATAAGAATTTCACATATTTCAGTAGTTCTAACACATTACCATTGAGGAAGACTTATTTAACATGAAAATTTTGAGCTGACCGCCAAGACTCCTGAATTAAAAATAAATGCACATTTGCATTTAAAGGACCACCTACCCCAGCACTTCCATTGTCCTCTAGTGGTGCACCACTGGGTGGGTGTAAACACTCTCAAGTGAATGAGCAATCACTTTGCTACATAACCAGACATTACCAATAGAACTCGAATAAGAATCACCACAACATAGATGTGGTGCTAGAAAACAAAACAATATTTCCAAATTGAAGATGTGACAATCTGTACTAGGGGTCATCCAAACATGACCCACTGCCTGTTTTTGCCTGTGAGTTAAGGATGGTTTTTATAGTTTTTAACTGTTGGAAAGAAGAACAACATTAACACATGAAAATTACATGAAATCTTAATGTCCACAAATAAAGTCAATTGGAATATAACCATGCCCATTTATGTATTTGCTATGGCTGCATGCTACAACAGAAGAGCTGAGTAGTTGTGACAGAGACAAGTGGCCCAGAAAATGCCAAAAGTATTTACTCTATGGGCCTTGACAGAAAAAAGTTGCCTAGTCTACCTGACAGCCAACATTTGATCAGTTATTACAGTGCTCCAGGTACCATGTCAAGCATCCTTACTTGCTTTCCTTTACCTAATCTTCAAATCAATGCCATTATTATCCCCCATTTTACAGATTAAAAGGCTCAAAGAGATTATATAGCTAATATGTAGAGAAAGTGAGAATTGACATTAAATCTCTCTCATGTTGATGCTCGTATATATGAATTTTACAGCAAACTTCATCACCTCATTCTCTTTCACCACCAGAGCCCATCACTACTGCCATTATCCAAGAGCAGGTAAAATACAGACTTAACACTCCCATTAGCCATGGCACAATGCAAGTCCCAATCCCTGTGCAATGTGGGGGAGGGTGCCTTGCCCTGTGTCCTGTTATTCTCCTATGTCCAGATATGAATGAAGCTAGCATTATGTGGGATCTTTTCCCATGAGGGCTCAGGTCTCTATGATGTTACTCAACTTTATAAGGCAGGTGCCAAACTTAATTCATGAATTAATTACACCCAAGAACTGAGCTATTGCTCAGTTCACAAAGAGGGGAAGAACCAGGCAACTCTTTTAAACTGGACAACAGTTTTCTAGGTGGTCTGGCATCTTGGTGCTGTGCTTCCTTTAGCTTAATGTTGACCCTTGCTTTGACTTTATTCGTGGATTGTCTTGGATTTCGATGCCACAAACTCAGTGACCTCTGACGTGAACCACTGACTGTATCCCCAGAAATGCTAAAACCATAGTTGTTACCTCACTCCCCAATCCTACGCCCTGGTGCCCCATAGGCTACTTCCATCACTGCTATCTAAATAGCCACCACCAGGGCAGCACGTTCGCCTACATGATAAACAAGGAAGCTAGAAGCAGCACAAAAGAAAGAACTGTTATTCTATTCCCAGGAATCTTTTCTCAACCCAGACGGTCAGCTGGGCAAGTTGCCTAAACTGTATGGCTCTCAGATTCCCCATCTGGAAAGGACTAATAGCAACCCACAGGTGGCTGTGAGGGACAAATTTACACGGGTATGAATAGACTTTGGAAAAATGTAGGGAACTGTAGAATGTGAAATAAAAGTAAATTATAGTGTTGATGTATAAAATGTATCTCCTGGCTTGACATTCATATATATGCTAACTTTGTCAAACCCTGAAGACATTTTAGAGAGTGATTTAGCATCTAAAACTTCATACAAACCAAGACTCCGAATAAACCTAGATGATGCCGCACCAAAAACAAGTTGTGAAAGATATAATCAGAGTCCAGGTAATAGGACATAACCTACATCATAAGTTTAGACATATGTTTTCTTTCCTGAGGTGGGGGGGGAGCGGAAAGAGGCCAAAGTTTTTAATAACCTCATCACAAAATGTTTCTCTAAATTCACATTTATTTAGTCACCAAATATTTATACAGTGCCCACTGTACGTCCAGTTCTTTGCAAAGCAGTGCACACAAAAAGCTGAGCAGAACAGAGCTCACAGTCTAGCCAATATCAAATTAAAATGAAATCTGACATACAATCTCCAGGAAATGTCAATTGCAAATATTTTTTTAAATGGAGAGTTTCACTTTAAGTTTTCAGTCAGACATGTTAGATGGTTAGCCAGACAAAAGTTGGACTTCTAATCCCATTTTGTGTTCAGTGGATACGTTATTTGCCTGAGGGAAGCAGGGGGAGCTGTCACAGTCTTTTTTCATCCTAAATTTTGTCAGTCTTTTCTCACCTTACATGTAGATTAGTTTTGTTGTACTGAAATATGCTTGTCTGTTCTGACATGCTTCCTCTTGCAATAAGCATTGTCCAATGCTTCAGACATATGGGGTTACCCTGAGGGTCTGAAGTTCATGGTCTCTTAGATGATCAGAAAGACCTTTGGAAATCTGGGTTTCCCACAGTCAGTAAGTATTATTTGATTGAAAAGACATCTCTCAGATCCATCTCTGGACCTTCCCCTAAACTGATGTCTCCCTCAATGTCACAAGTATTTAGGACACAAGAGAACAACACTGTGGCTGGCTAGAACTACCAGAAGATCTCTCAGAGAGAGCTGGTGAGCACTTCTTTTTGTATCATGTCATGTTTCTGATGACACTCTACAGCTTAAGCACATCAAAAATCTCAGTTAATATCAATACAGCATTTATCGCTGACTTTCATATATTTAAGAATTGCTCCTGAGCTGCTCAACTCGGAAAATCAGCTGGGCAAGTTGCAACATTAATAGAAATTGAGATTTTGTTTTGTCCAACAGCCAGACTCATTTACAAATTTCACTGGGGAAAAAGGAAATGTGTAGCCTTCAAAAAGGTGAGTCATGGGACCTGATCTTGATAACTAAGCGAGGTCATCCCACTATTGAAACATGTAGAAGAACATGTCTTCCCTGCCTATAGGTTATGGTCAAGGGCTCAAGGAGATGAGTGAGGAGTATCGAGACCTCCTGGCCAGAGAGTTCCCATTAGGAGATACTATGCAAATTGTCTACCAACGCCTGCCTCACAATCACCTAAAGGGTTTGTTAAAAATGATGATTTCGGGGCCCTATCCCAGACCTGCAAAATAAAAATCATTTAAATGGAAATATTTAATTAAATATTCTTTTTAAACAAGGACCTCAGAAATTAATTATAATAATACTAATACAGCATCTACCATGTAAATCCATGCTCTGAGCATGTTGCAAACACTAACTCGGGTTCTCTTTGCATGTGACTCTTAGATTCCCTGAAATTAGGGAACCACCGACCTACCTTATGTTGGAGTAAGATGCACATAAAGCCAAATCCTGGACTTGTCATTTTCTAGCACATGCTGTCTTACAGTGGGCACTTACACACATTTAAGAAAACTTCTGTGATATAATAGTAATAACATGCCCAACCACATTATTGACTCACAGTTGTTAGCACCTACCTCGAGGATGAGTGATCCTCTTTGGCTTGTCCCAAACCCTGTCCTTGGAAACCTCGGGGACTTCGATTCTTTTTTTGCTCTGCTATTTGGAATATGCCAGAATCAATCACATTTCAGGGAGGGCTGGCAGGCAGATCTTTTTAACGGTTTTCAGGGTTTGCATGAAGGACTTTCTCTGTTCACAGAAAACCATTCTTCCCTTCAGCTAGCCCCGCGGATGGTGCTCACCATCCTCTGGAGGATTCCCCGATAGGAGCAGGAGTCTCATCCCAATAATGCCATCCCTCCCTCTCAGAGACCCCTGCTGTCTTTCCTTGATCCCTTGGGCTCACACTGAGGCAGGCACTTCCTGATCCTGCTCTCCCCCGCTCCGCTCCCACTGAGACAATCCCTCAGGCACAAAGACCCCCTAACCTCCTCCAAGTCCTTTGGCCCAAGAGACTCGGAAACTGCTCTTTGATTTCTGTACTGCAAGGAATTAACTTTTCATTACTAGTAGATTGGAAGTCTCATTTTCTCATGAACAACAAAAGTAAATACTGCATGTAATGACTTTTAAACTAGTAATCTTTTTAATTTCTTTTTCCTAAAAATCATAAAGTAAATACTAATATGGTATTTTTAATGTTGTGTTTCCACTACACAACTTGTTTTAGGGAAAGTAACCTGACTTCATCTCAGAAAACAGTCGTTGCATTTGAAGACCTGGCTTTCCATTTTGAAATGCGACAGAGTGTCCACAGGTCTATTCTTCCTCCAAAAAGTACAGATACAGCCATCCAACACTAAACTCTAAACTTTGGCTCAACCTGCATCATTGAAATGGACCCTATCGTTGTGAGAGAGTTTTGTCTAATAAGGCTAATATGAGATAGTAAATACAGTGAGTGTGCTGGCAAAACCTGGAAAATAGTCACAGAATGGGCACACACGGGCACACCATACCACAGGCTCTTTTATAGTAAGGAGAAAGAGTCGTAAAGGAGGGTGATAACTTTCGTACAGACATACATTTCAAACTGTCTACACTTTGCTTAAATGTCCCCAGGTGCCTTGCTCTTAACAGGGACACAGTCAGCATTGGCAAAATAAATGGCTCAGCATTTTGGGACCTTCAGATAAGTTTCTGATCCCTCACCCTGGCTTACTACTGAAATTTACTATCGAGGTTTTCATGCCACAGTAATCCAAGATGTATTTTGTTTTCCTTATCTTTAAGCTCATAGAGCCAAATATAAACAGTCAATTAATAGTGCACTTTTTTGTTCTAAGCCTAGTACAATGTTAGAACTATTATTTTTCTGCCTCAACAGCTACCCCAAAATTTTAAAACTCCATAGATTGCCAATGTTTAAAAAATGATTATTTGGGGTTTTATCACGCTCATCATGGAGACTCTTATTCTCAATGACTGTCACTGAGATAGCGCCTATTTTCCAGGCATTATTTCAAACACATCCTCTATTTTGTGTAGAAAGAGTGATCTAATGTAACTGCCTGTCTCAATTCATCTTTTCAAATGCCAGTAAGAAGGCATGCACTGGTCACAGCATGATACGTTCTCCCACAGATTTATCCTAAAAAAAAATATTCTGTGCAGAATGTATTCATGGAAACCAAAGGAAGGGAAAAAAAGTACGGAATTATCCAAAAAAAAAAAAAAAAAAACAATGAAGCATCCTAAAGATTCCGGGGCCCTTCACATCTGAGAGCAGCCCAGAAGGCAGTCAGGTGGGCAGGAAATGGGCCATTTTGTGCCCAATGGGACCTCGCTGCTGTCCCCCCACACACCGCTGACCACATCCCTGGTCCCAGCTCGGCGCAGAGTTCCCACACCACTGCTGTGGGAATACCCAGGTGAGGGCACAGAGGAGCTTTGTAACAGGAATGGACGGCAAACTTCTGGGCAAGGGAGGAAAGAAAGAACTATTTCCAGAAGGAGAGATATACAAAAGATATTCTTCCATCCTAAAACTGACTTGATTTTCTGGCGTGCTCTCAAGTGCATTTATATTTTAAGTTAAATCAAGATTCATTCGTATCACACCATCCAGTTTTTTCAGAGGGAACGACAGTGGTGGAAAGAACAGCATATTTGTCTGCCTCTTACTATGACCTTAGAAGGGGTAGCCATGTTTTTAAGCCTCAATGATTTCATCTGCAAAGTGGGAATAAAAATACTTCCCTCACAGCATTCTTGTGAGGATTCAAATATATAATGTATGTGAAACTTTATTATTATTATTAACCCTTATCAAATTATTATAAGTGAGAATGATTTTCTAATTTAATTATTAAATAATATTTAGTAAATCTAATAGGATAGTTTTTTAAAAATCTAAATACCTTGCCACAAATTTATTTCAATACACAACTTACATTCAGGGCCAGAGCAGTGACACCACCACGACATTTCCTCCCATGCCCCCCAACTTTTCATTGACCTGGAGACAAACTTTGACCTGTTGTTTGATAATCACACTTTTTCTGAAGATGCCTTGCTCCTTTTAAGAATGACAGCTTGACCCCAGAATCTGGAAAATGACATGCATCAATATACCTCCCCGCCAACACTCCCGTGGCTCACCAGCAAGAACCTTTAACCTTTGTACTTGATTTTTCATCCTTGTGTCTTGTTTGCAATTAGAGAACATTTAGGGCAGAAGGAGGATTTTTTTAATCTGAGTTTTATTGGGTGCTATCGGTCTAATGCATGGATCTGAAGTTCAGTTCCTTTTTTTTAAAAAAAAAAAAATCTCTTTCTGATAAGACTGAGGTATCTTTTTTTTCCCTGAGTCTTATTCTCTAAGGCCAAATCTGGGACTAACTGTGTGGCACCAATTTGAAACACACTATAAAAATCCCAAACCCTGAGGCTTACTGTGGAGTGAGCCACCAAACCAGCCCCAACAAGAGAACTAGAATAAGGAAACTTCCTTTTAAGGATTTGATCCTCTGTGCCTTCTTTTCTTTTTTTTCCAAAAAAATTAATCTTAAAATTTCAAGTTTCCTAAACGAAATTTTTTTCATATTTTGCCTCATCTATAGCAGCTGAGATCTACCTCTCAAGAGTGGTTTCTTGTGAGACGAAAAACCCACTTTTACTACTTCAAAATGAACACACACACACGCACACACATGCACATCCACACAGTTGGAAGCAACCAACACAACTTATCCAACAGAACATCATTGTTTGAATAAGCCCATTCCCTGCTTCCTGATACATTCTGAGATGGAAATTCCTAATTCCTGGAATCACATTACATTAAAGGCAGGAATCACATTGCTTCTGCCTGTTTTATATCTAGATCAAAAGGTAATGCCAAGAGATTGTACAAAGCAAATAAGCACTTTGCAGGTAATATATGATATATCAAATATAAAGACCAGGCATAGCATTATACCAATCAACATCTATTAAGGACATCAAAATAAAAGGAGTTTATAACCACTAGTCCAAACACAGAAATTACATCGGGAAGTAACATTGCGTTTAGAGAAAGAAAAATGTAAGCTCATACTTTTAGAACATTTCAAACCAAAGCTGGTGCTACAGAATGTAGCATTTTTGTCTTTTTTCTTTTTGTTTTAAAGGGAAAATTTTTTTAATCCAATAACTTTTGCCTTAGAATCAGAAGTTCAGTATTTCGAAGTTATCCTTTCTCTTTTCTTACAGACATAAAGTAGGAATTTGCTTTACCTAAAAGTAAAATGCCCTTTCAGATTGGCAACAGGAAAATGAGGCTATCATCTTGATCCTGCTATTTATTAATACTGGCTTTATGGTCTTGGGCCAGTCATTTAATTTCTCTGATCTTCACTTTCTCCATCTTTAAGATGGGAAAATAATGTCCTTCTACAGTACATCACAAGATTGAAGTGGCAAATATAAAAACTACATGTAAAAGAACTATAGAAAAATAAAGTAGTATAATGATCACTACTGGATTGTGATAGTTTTACTGAACTATTTTTCTATTTGTTTGTTAACTAAGAAATCAAACAACTACCTTTCATTTACATGTGTCTATATATCAATACCACAAGGTCATGATTGAGGAATAAAAAATTATTTCAGGCAAAACAAAATTTAAAAATAGTGCTTTTCCTAGAACCATTGAACAATCACCCAGAGGCACTCAGACTTTTTACAAACATTTAAAATAGACTCAAGTTGCAGCCAGAAACATTCAGTACAACATCATTTTCAAGGCAGTGAAGCCTCAATGCAGAATTCTTAAAATTACTTTATTGATCAACTTTAGCCTTAGATATTCATCTCAATATACAGTTTTTAAGGACTAATCTGAAATGCAAACTTAATCTACCCCAAAGCTTCCAAAGTTAGATCAACAAACAACTATTTTGCCAGGGCTGTGTGCACATAGTGGGCTGCCAAGGTGTCCACAGCGACTGACTACAACAGCCTCCCTCAAAAAGCTAAGAGTTTCACAGGCAGTCTTTGCCAAATTTCAGACTCACTTATTGAAGCCCTAATTATATTTTAAGCTCATTTTCATAATGCTCACATTGACTTTGTAAGTGTTAAATTTTAATCTTATTTGAAATGTTAGCAAATGAGTAGAAAAGAATGTACCAAATACCTAGCACATACCTCAATTTGTACAGGACATTAGGACAAGGCATTCAAAGTCCACTGGAACTTTGCAATGAAATTCTAGATTAGGAGGAAAAGGTACCAAGAAGATTCTGACATCTCTCTAAATTGTCCTCTTCTGAGGCAGAACAGAGGGTAGATTTCTTTCTTCACTCAATCAGGAAAAGAAAGCAAAACTCCTTACCTTCTACCTCCCTTCCTGAGTTCCTGGTATTCTAGTCTTTAATTCATGGGCCGGAACATTGGCCTGCAAACCTTATAATATTACACATTTGCAAATGCTTTTGAGAGGACCCAAATGCTTACAACTGTATAAATTAAATAAATGATATAAAAGCCATGAGCAAGTTGACCTCTTTCTTATGAATGTACATTAAATGTTTCATGTATGCCTTCTTGTTCTCTGAGAATGATTTTGAGTGTTGCATGACAAATGAGTAAAGTGGGCTAAAAATGCGTGACGATTCAAAAGTTTTTCTCTGGTGTAGATATCATGATTTTGCTCAACCTCTCTGACTTATAGCCAACCATTTTACCAAAACTGGTCATTTATACAGAGGAAACATTTGTAAGAGAATGACATCCTCAGTTTGGTAGACAATATTCTTAATTTTGTAAGTAATAGAAATAGATTAGTTTTATCATGACTCTCTGATTTCCAAAACCCTTCAAAACCAAAATAAAATACCTTTTGAAAAATAAATTGTTCCCAGAGGATTTGTTTTGTAGATATAAACAAACTAATTAGAAAATGTATGTGGAAAAGCAGAGAAGCTAGAATAGCTTTAAAATTTTTTGAAAAAGAAGAATAAAGCTAGAGGAATCAACTTTTTGGATTTTAAGAATTACTACAATGCTACAGTGATCAAGACATTGTGGTACAGGCAAACAGATAGACTCCTATGTCAATGGAACAGAATAGAGTTCAGAAACAGAACTACATGAATATAACCAGTTGATTTTTTACAAACATGCAAGTGCAATTCAATGGAGAAAAGATAATCTTTTCAACAAATGGTGTTGGAACGACTGGACGTCCACATGCAAAAAAATAAATAAATAAACTTTGCCCTAAACTTAACAACATAAACAAAAATTAACTGAAAATTGATCATAGACCTAAATGTAAAATCTATGTTTTACAGGAGAATCTCTTCAGGACCAGGAGCTAATCAAAACGCTTTTAGACAGAATACTAACAAGGACAATCCATAAAATAAAAAATTAACAAATTGGACTTCACCAAAATAAAACTTTTGTTCTGCAAAAGATACTGTTAAAAGAATGAAAAGACAAGGTAGAGACTGAGAGAAAATATTTGCAAATCACATATCTGACAAAGGACTTGCATCAAGAATACAAGAACTCTCACAACTCAACAATATGAAAACAAAATAAACACAAAATGAGCAAGAGAGCTGAAAAGACACTTCACTAAAGAGGATATGTAATGACAAATTAAGCACATGAAAAGATGTTCAACATCATTAGCCATTAGAGAAACTAAAACTAAAGCCATGATTAAATATCACTAAACTACATTAGAATGGCTAAAATTAAAAATGCTGACAATAATAAGGGTTGACGTGATGCCAAGCACCAGGAAATTTCATGTATTACTGGTACAGTCATTCTCTAAAACCATTTGGCAGTTTCTTGTAAAATTAAACATACAATTAACATATGACCCAGAAATCACACTTTCAGGTTTTTAGAAAAATGCTGGTGTTTGCATAAAACCTCTACACAAAAATTTATGGCAATTCTATTCATAATGACCCAAAACTGGATATAACCCAAATCCTCAACAGGTTGTTATTTCTCAACAGGTGAACGAATAAACAAACTATGGCACATCCATTCAATAGAATACTACTCAGCAATGAAAAGGAATGAAATATTGACATATACAATAACTTGGATGAATCTCAAAGTAATTACACTGAGTGAAAGAAGCCAGTCTCAAAAAATTAAATACTGTATGATTCCACTTACATGATATTCTTCAAAGAATAAAACTATGTTGACAGAGAACAGATCAGCAGCCTCTAGGGCTAAGGATAGGAGAAGGAGGTAATTTCAAAGGGAGTTTCTGGGATATTGGAAGTGTGCTCTGTCCTGATAGCGATGGTGATTACATAATTTAAGATGTGTTAAGATCCCAAAAAAGAACAAATACCTATACACACGTTTGTAGCTGCACTATTCATAATAGCCAAAAGGTAGAAATAGACCAAATGTCTACCAATGGATAAACAGATAAATTAGAGTATATAAATACAATGGAATATTATTCAGCCATAAAAAGTAATGAAATACTAATACATTCTATACCATGAATGAACCTCTAAAACATAATGCTAAATGAAAGAAGCCAGACACAAAAGGTCATTTACTATGATTCTATTTATATGATTGTGAAATAACCAGAGTAGTTAAATCCATAGAGATAAAATGCAGATTGATGGTTGCCAGGGGATGGATGGGGGATTGGGAAGCTATTGCCTGACAGGTACCAGGTTTTCTTTAGGGGTGGCAAGGTTTTAGAACTAGACAGAGCTGGTGATGGCTCTGCGTTGTGAATGTACTAAATGCCAATGAAAAATTGTTAATTTTATGTTATATGAACTTTATCTCAATACAAAATAACCCCCAAAAAGACTTTACTATCACAATTTCAAAAATAAATTTAAAGCCACAAAAAGAAGGAAACCAGAAAAAATTAATAATAGTTCATAACTCCATGCTCAGATTAGCTCCCTGAACAAAACTCAAAGGAAGCGTTAGAGTTACATTGTTAAATTCCAAAGGACTTCACATTTCTGGGCACCAGGCTCTGTTCTTCCAAGAATGTTCCTGTAAAATGGTCATCCATAGTGGAAAAGGGTTTTGTCCCAATTAAAAGAAAAGTATACAAAATTTCATTTTCTTTTCAAGCAATACTTACTTGGTAACAAATGTTTAAAGTAACCTACACAGTCTTTTGAAAATACATGTGTGTTTTAGAATATATCACTTATTCATTTTTAACATAACAGAATAGAAACGAGAAAAGAGGGTTGTATTTTGCCTTTGAAGACTGAGGAATTCATGGGCAGGACCACCTACTATCTTCAGCTTCTTCCCATTCCCTGCATACGTGGTTCCACACTTTTGCCCATGCTGCTCTTTCTGCCTGATACTCTTCCTTCTTGGGCTGGTTAACTCCTAGTCATCCTCTAATACTCAGCTCTGCAATCTTTTCAAGAAAGCATTCCCTGAACTTGGGTTGGCCAAGCGACCATCTCCTGCATTCCCACAGTACTCTGGACTTTAAAAACACTTAAACACATGAGACTGCGTGATGTGCTCATGTGACTGTCTTCCCCTCCAGGTTCTAGGCTCCTGGAAAGGAGAGGACATATCTTATTAATCATCGTTCTCTCCAGTAACTAACAAACAGTAAGCATTCAATAACTGTAGCTTGTTTGTCCAGATTTTGTCGCACATTTCCCATAAAACAGTCTGAATGGGTTTCTGGACAAGGCCTAATCTCTCCTTAATTTATACAGGTTTTTTATTTACCCGCGATTTAAAATAAATTTTGATTCTCTAGGTTCTGTGCTTTCTCAATAGTTCTAAGTTGGCCTCCTGTGGATGCTTTATACTTGGAGCAAGATTTTTCCCACTAACTCTTTCAGGATACTGGGAGTCAGAACATTTAGCAAACCAGACTTCTAACAACTCCAGAATAGGATTAGGTTTGGACTTCTTTAGTTCATGCAAACACACATAGAATCCGACAGAACAGCTAGAATTGTCATTAATGCCTGTGTATGAATCAAACTGTTAATCAACCAATCAGCAAAGTAACCAATTCCTACCTCCCTCCAGAGCTGGAGACAGGGAGTAGTTGGTTGATCCAGGTTTTATGGAGCTTGAAGCTTGTAAAACTTGGTGGACCCGCTTAAAAAAAGAATATAGATTTACAAATGCAAAATCAGGTACGAAAAGTGAATATTTGTTTAGATTGGGGAAAAAAATCACAACAAATTACGGGAGCTCCCTTTGTATGTATCTCTCCAGGCAATTTGCTAGGAATGCCTACGCAGAAGCACATCCTGATTGCATCCTGGTTTTGCCTCCTCACTTAGAACACTCGACAGCACTCCACAAACACTCAGCACTCTCAAGGATTCATGCGCGTAAAGATCCCAAAATTTAAGCTTTATTACCTACCTGGGAAAGCCACCTCTGCCACACCCTACAAATAAGATTAACAAAGACAATATCTGATGCTTATTGAGGGGCATTTGGCACCCTTGTGTATTATCTCATAAAAGCTTTATCACGGTTTTTTAGGGCAAATACAATTATTGGCCCCATTTCATAGACCTACCAGCTGCAGAGGCACTAGACCCACTCCCTAAAAATAGTCCCCTCCTCAGTACTTTCTTAATGCCACTTGTCATCCCAGAAGCCACAAGCCAGTTAGACAGTGTGGCAGTTAAGAGTGTAAGTCCTGGAGTCAGGAAAATCTGGACCCTGAGCCCAGCTCTGCCCCTTATTTGCTGTTCCTCAACCTCTCTAAATTTCTGCTTCATTAGCTATAAAGTAAGCACATTATTATTATTGCTTTGTGGTTATCTGCCTGGCCCTTGAAGGGCTGCCTGCCAGATCCCAAAAACAAATTCATCTCCAAGGGAGATGGGAGAGAAAATTCTCTACCTCTATGATTTGAAAGAACCACTAAAACCATGAGATCCCAAAGATCATACAGATTCCAGGAATTCCTTATGTACTTCTAGGAAGCAACTTAGGGAATGACATAATTGGTTTGTTGCATTTGAAACCTATGGAAGCATATGGCATTGAACCTGTATGAAGCAGGAACTACAAGTGCCATAACTGTGAGTCTGCTCTGTATGTTAAATGAAGACACTTCAATCCAAATTCACCAAAGCGTAGACAGAACAAGGGATAACATTTATCTTGACTTCAGGCCCACAGTCTTGCCTAGAGATTGCACACAATTCTAACTGATAGTTCAAAAAGGTGGGCAAAGTTAAAATGAGAGACAAAAAGGAATCCAAATGAAGTCTTCTTCACCACTGTTCCCTTGCCTTCAGTCCTTGCAACAAACGTTTTGGGTTTGCATGGGAAAAAGAATAAGATAAAAGAGACCGGAAGGATAAAAGTTGGTGGAAATTGGCGAATCACTCAGAAGCTGTGTGCAGTGAAGTGGCAAGCTGCAAGGTACATCAATATTTTCAGTATTCTAGGACAATGACACTTCCTAATCTTTCCGGATATTATGACTTTTAGTCATCCTTTCAAAAAGATGTCAAAATGAGCTGTGTATTTTTAAAACTAAAATAAAACAATTTTTCAAAATTACTGTGAAAAAGGGAATGTATTCTTTCTATAAGTGGAAAAATTTCCATGGTTGTTATTAATGAAAATGTGCTAGCTTATTCTATTCTTATTACCTGAGTTTCCCCCTATTTTATAATGTATTTTTAAATTAAATTTTCATTAGTATTTGAAATATTTTGTGGTACTTTTATCCCAAGACACCTAAGGAAATTTGCAATGCCACAAAGTTGATTCCCATTTAGTTAAGCAACTACCATTCAGTTAACTGTTTCTGTGATAACAGCTCCTAATGCTTCAAACTTTGTTCTGTTGTAGCACTAAGTAGGACAGAAGAGAGAATTGTGGATTGATCCTACTAAATAGTTGTAGTTACTAATATATATATTTTAAAAAGCATATAATTTGTTTTCATAGTTGTATATACAAGTCACCCTGGGTGGCCCTAAAATCAAGACTTTTTTTTTTAAGAAAAGGAAAGTTTTCCAGTACTAGAATATGATTTTGTTAAAATGTGGAGCAACTGAGTATGTAGTTCAATAATGGACTTTTTACAAAGGCAGCAACTTTTATATTAATAGCTACATTCTGGAACAGTATGGCAAAAAGCTGCATAACAGATCCTTCAGATCTATTACTGTTCCTCCAAACAAAACCCATTATGCACAAATGCAACATCAAACAACAAACAATCTGTAACAACCCATGTTGCAAATAATCTGAACAGAGTCCTCAGGGGTCTCCTTAAAAGCTGACCATATTTCGCAGTGACAGAAACATATTCGACCTATCTGCAGACATTTATGTGGGTGCTTGGGTTTTCTCCCCCTCTTATCCAGACACCCCCCCGGGGGAGTCTGGAAATATTTTTTAAATCGCTTCGCTCACACTTTCAAAAGCAGTGCTTGGTTGATGTTGTTCTTTTGTTTTTCGTAATGACCAATAAAAGTGGAATCCAAAAATATCCATCCTAACCACACTAATGGAAACCGATCAAACCTCCAATCAGCCCCCCAGCCCTGCGTTCTCTGGGCCCCGCTCTCTAGGTAACATGCGTGCGTCGCTGCGGCTGCGCTGTTGCCACGGAGGCTCTCTGGTCGCCTCCCTCCAAGGGCGTTTCAATAATCAGGCACAATGGAGAAAGCTGAGAGCTAAGTTTCCGCCCTCACTGTAGATCTCCTTGTTTCCACGGGAGCGGGGGCGGGGGGAGGGAGGAAGAGGAGAGTGTTCACCAAATTTTTCATATTATTTGAGTACAGCTCTTGCAGGCTTTTTTTTTTTTTTTCCTAAAAGAGAAGTTTCCTAGATGGGTAAACACGTTTGTCTTTAGGTTTGTTCTAGGAGAGATCGTGCATATTTCAGCCAGCTCCAGATGAAATGAGTTAAGGGATTCTCCAGCATGCTAATGTTTGAAAATGCCATATTTGTGCCATATTCGGACCTTTTACTAGGGACTCAACTTCAATGCAGCCTCCAAGTCCCCGGCCCCCTCCCACCCGCTCCTACTCCTTTATGTATATATGTTGCATAATTATGGAGCAGTGAGTATTTATCACCTTTTCTGGGCAGTAAGCAGAAAGAAATACAATACCATTACTTCCAGTTACTGCCTTTCCCAAGATAATTAGGTAACACGGTGGAGAGAGCCTTGGTAAGCCTAATGCTGTTCAAGTTAAGTGATTGACACGGCTCTGTCTGGCTGCTCTATTAACTGTTTCATTTTGTTGCTATTTGCAGTTTGCTTGGCTAATACTCGGAACAAATACAGACTGTTTCTTTAGCCCCTTTTTTCTCTTTGACCTTCTCCTGCCCATTTTCTTTGACTCACTTCAAACTGCCTTGAAAAGGCCTGTTGAATGCGCACAGTCCATCAGAGGCCCAGGTTCGTCCCTACCCTTGCCCTGAATGCCTTACTTCAAAGATGGGCCGCATTCTTTAATTGCCCTTTGAATTAATATCAAAGGGTCACAATGCGAGTGCCAAAAGAGAAAGGGGCTTTAATGAAGCAAAGAGCTGCCATTCATTTGCAGATAAGCACGTTTTTATGCCTGAATGGTCACCAAGGCTAAAGGCTTGGGGAAGAGGAGGCTGGCCAGTAAGGACTTTTCCTTAAGTAGTGATTACTGCAAACAAACAAGAGTAAACAAATAAAAAAAAAGTCTACAAACAGCGACAACACAAAATAAATAAGGCTACATTCTGGAGCTATATATTTCCCTCCCCCACTTCCATTAAAAAGAAAAAAAAAGGTTGTGCTTAATAAGCAGATCCATTCAGCATTTTTTAATTCCATATTTCAACATTAAAATTCCAAGGGTGAAGTTTAAAAACATGCCTGAGATGAAGTGTTTTCCATCTGAAACTCTGTATGATGGGTAACAGGGGGGAAATGTTATGACTTTAAAACGTAGGGAAAAACCTCTCGCCAAAAATGTCCCAGTGAGCTCGATGTAATTACTTTTGATATGAACATTTGTGCTTAAATTATTGATGCTTGATTCTTTCAGTACAAAGAATTTACTTTGAGCCTAAAATGGTAAAACTTTGTCTATCTATACATTTAGACCATGTTTTCCATTTCCCCCAGAGAAATCGCTATTTAGTGGCCACTGTCTTCAAGTGTAGCTGCACCTACAGACTGAGCAAACCAACATCACCAGAGGTCAGCCTAAGGTAAAATGCAGCTCAAATCATAAATGATTACAGAGTGAAATAGGAAGCCATGTTTCCCCTCCTCGTCATTCTCCTTTTAGAGAGATGGATGATTAAAGAAGAATTTCAGTCCTGGTGAATTATCATCTTAGCCAAAGCTCTGACTAGCATCTTTAGTGCCCAGCTACAAGCTAGCTGGTTGGCCTCTTGTAGACATAACATTTGGACGATCGCCTGGACCTTTATCTCTTCTCTGGATGCCCTGGTGAGCAGAGTTTATGTTACTCTCAGTGATGTACAAGGAAGGTCCTTGCTCAGATCCTTCAACCAGTCTCCAGAACTGAGTTTCCAATCTTAAATTTGTGCAAGTAGAATTGCCACTGCTATGCTCAGAGAAAGAGAGAGGATTCCCTTATCTTTGGGGAAATCAAAAGCATCTTCTCCTCACTGGCCTCATTTTCCATGAGCTTATCCATCCAGTTCAGAGTTGCCAAAATAGAGTGAGAAAAGGGCAGCGAATAAATGTCAGAGAGTCAGCCAATCTGCATAAATCTCCAACTTCTTCCAGAGAAACTCCTTTCCTGGCCTGCTGGGCCTTCCAAACTTATGACATGAGCCAACAGGCATCGGAACAATGTGGAAATCAAAAGACTTATTTTGCCCAAATCCAAACCCTTAAAAGCAGCTTCTCCCATACCAGTTTTCCCTAGATGTGCACCAGTGTGCTGTTTTGCAATAAAGCAACATTATCCCAGCAACTAGGTCCCATATGTACTGAATACAGAATTAGTTTCGTATATTTTGAACTGACCACAGGAAGACCCACTTAATCCTTGTTAAACTGTACTCTGAGAAAGCAAGAAGGCAAATCAATTAGCTAGCAAATCTTGTTTAAATGAGTACAAAAGCAATCAGCAGATTAAAAGTAAACAATATTTTATATTTGTTCAGAATTTCTAATATGTCTGAGGTCACTAATACATCACAATCTTTTGAGGTAAAGGAGCAAGTATTTTCACCTCCAGTTAAGAGGAATCCAGTTCACAACAGTTAGTGACTTTCCCATGATGACGCAGCTATTCAGAGAGTAACCTGGAACACAAACCGGTCTCTTAACCCTAAAATCTTGGATAAAGCCATAGTTATATCTGGTGCAGAACTAGTTTGGAACAGCTCAATGTTCCAGGGATTCCTTACCAAAATCTGTGAGTGGAATAAACTTCAAGATACCACAAATCCAGCTTAACAAGACACAAGAAAAGTGTTTGGACCACATATTGCAATGTTTCCCCAGGATGCTATGGTCTTACAAATATCACCATTGGTAAGCTTCATCCCAAACATAGCAATAATAATGATGCTGATGGTGACAGTGACAATAATGCTGCCGGTCACTGATAATGATTATATCTTGCATTTGTCCACGGTTTTACACTTAGAGTGCTTTTACACCCACTATCTCATGTAATTATATGATTCTTCAAGTTGAGAAAAAAAAAATTTTCTTTTTCACTTTAAGCACCAAGGAATAAGGCAATGTGCCTTGATGTCAGGTGAAGTAAAGCAATTTGAAGCTTTTGAATCTAAATAGCCTCGTCATTGAAGTTACCCAAGTAATAGGTTTCTTATTTTCTATGTAATTCTCAATAAAATTGATGGGCATTTGATACCCACGTAAAATTTATATTACCAAGGGACAAATCATTTGTGACAGCATTCTCTTCTCTAGCCACCCTCCCATTTGCAGCTTGAAAAAGGTAAAAGGTACTTCTGAAATTCAGTTCCATATGAAAGACTACTTCTAAGACTTAACCTGCAAGCTGCAAAAATGCAACAGGAAAGGTGTTCCAACTTCACAAATAGCTGTTTTATTGAAGGACTTTCCTAGACTTAAATGAAAGCCTTGTCCAGATGCCTGCTGGACCTCTCTCCTGAAGCTTTCACCTTCTCCATGTCACCAAGTCATAACCACAAGGCTGCTCAAGTTGCATGCAACCGTCCTACCAGACAACATTGACCTGGGATCTGATGAATATTTAGTTCAGGAAACACTTCATAGTAGCTTCCACTGTTTTTCCCCACTTAGGAATCAGAGTTGTACTTGGAAGAAGCTCTCCTTTTCAATGCAAAAAAAAAAAAAAAAAAGTGGAGGAAGCCATCCTAAAATGTGAAGTTACAAAAGTTGTATTAGCTTCACTTCTTTAAAAATGTAATTATACTTCTTCTAATCTTTCTGCCACTTCTCCCAAACACCAGCATGTTTCCCAAGCATGGAGTAAGTGTTATGTCAACTAAAGAGGGTTAAAGGGGAAGAAAATGTGATCTAAACAAATCTCTAGGAGCAGACATCCTGCTGTAGGCTTCAATGGGTAACATTTGTTATGAAGTAATAAGAATTTGCATAATTTTGGGGAAGACTTTGTTTTCAAAGTAATTCTCTTTTTCACCTGCTTAGGCCTTTACCGTGTATGGCTTTGGTTAAGTTTTGTTGATGGAGGCTCATGTTTAACCAACTGTTTTTAATTTACAAATTAAACTTGTCAGAAGTAGAAATCCTTCCCTTGGAACTCTTCCAATATGTCAAGAATTAATTCTAATGAAAACGGCATTGCCTAAATGCACGATGGCCAGTCACTTATTTTATTTACACAAAGTCCTTCTCAGTTTCTTTGATAAAAGCAGCTAAATCTTTTTCCTCTTTCATGTTTTGTCAGCACTTGATTCCTTTTGTCCCTTGGCTATTTGCCTAGCTGTGGACAATAAGGCAGGAAGAATAGAAGCAGATTGTTGGAATGGCCCTCAATAAACCTAATTATGACATGTTGACTGCCCTCACCATGACACAGTCAGGGGACCCAGGCTTATTCAATTACCCTTGCCAGGTTTCTCTTTCAGACCTAAAGTTATCCTTTGACTGTTTGTATTTCTGAACAGTATTCATGTTCATTGTGAAAGAAAATCCCCTGGACTTTGAGGGGTTTTTAAGTTGATGCTGTTATTGTAGCTAATTTTTATTAACTGAATGATAACATGATAAAGAAATAGACTTTTGTTATGTAATAAGAACAAATCAGTGTGTGCTTAAAGTTACACCTTTCTTTCCTTTCTCTTCCAGCCAGACTGGCAGGACATGTAACCTGAATTAATAAACAAAATAATTTCTTCAACCTGCATGTCCCTTACAACATGATACTGAGTCTAGCAGCACGGAACAGGACTGTGGCTTCGTTGTGATTCTTCTTAACTTAAAAAATAATAATAACCACATGATTTTGGTGTGTATGTGTTTTGTTTTGTTTTTTAACTACCAAGAAAGTTCTTTGCCCTATTAACAGCAGAGAACATAAGTTCATTGGTACCTTTATGCCAAAAGCTATTTCTTCAGCTGTTTAAGGTAGACAGGATGGACAGTATTTAATTAAAACTCTGACTGCTGGTTGAAGGAGCCCTTTCCTCCTCAAACAGATTGTTTGGAGATCATGCCAGTGGTTCCTGCAAAGCCAGTGTATAAAAGCTGTGTGTCAAGTGAACAAAAGGGTGGAAAAATGAAGGAATGCCAAAAATCAGCTCCTGATCCATCCTAGCTTTTAAGACAACTAGATCTGAAAGAATTAATATTCAATTGCATTTAAAGCCACACAAAGCTTAGCAGGGAGGATTGTTTTATGGTTATAGCATCTTTGGATAATTTCTTTTTCTTCTTCTTTTTTATTTTTTCTGTTGAGAAACTCATTGTTCCCTTTAGGTAATTTGGCAGCCCTTGGAACTATAATAGAATAAAAACTCAACTACAATATTACAAAGTAGGTGCTATCATTTTAAAAAATGTGCTTCTTAATTCATTTCCTTCATTAGAAAATTTCCGTCATTCCAATAAAAGCAGGTCTAATTTGAAATCTGCCCTGGAAGTGAATTTGGAGTTTGGTATTTATTTGATTCCTAGGAAATTACCTTTTTAATCCTAATGTGAGAAATCAACCACACAAAGGACTTGGGAAATAAAACATACAGATTCCATAGTGTGTGCTGTATACTGTATTCTGCTCTGCTGGTCCCTCCCTTCTTAAATAGCAGCAGTTTCATTTTCTCCAAATTCTGAAGGGATATTTTGAATTTAAGTGTCCACAATGAATTGTATAACAAAGTCTTTAAGCATTATTAATATCAATAATTTTGGTGAAATATATACTTATAGAATGTCATTCTACAGTTTTCTTTTAGCATTTGTTGATTTCAATTTCAATGAGTATAAATTTACATTCATATTTATATTAAAATCCCTCTGAACAATTGCAAAAATAATCATAATGGTACTCTACCTATAAATAAAAAACACCTCTTTTAATAGCAGAGTAAAAAATAGTAAATGTCTCACCACTGTAAAGTGTTCTTCCAAAGTGTTTAAATTACTTTAATCAGCAAATGTAACCTCCTACATAAAGGAAGTTTTAAAAAAAAAAGTCTGCTTTTGCTACTTTAGAGTGGAAATGTTATTAAAATATCCAAGATGTCTCAATATTTTAACCTGAAGCATATGTATTTTGCATTCCCTAAAATGTTTTAATGTTTTTATATAGTTAAACAGAATAACAACTCTTCTTCGAATCTCAACTAGCACTTCCCTAAGAAAACATGGAAAAAAATAAGTAGAGGAAATCAAATACTCAGATCAAGTGCTGCTCACCACCCCAAACTTGGCAAAGCATTATAAATGCCTGCCGTTTTAAAAGTTATACAGTTATCGTGCTATTCAAACCACATTAAACAAATTTATGCCATAACTCTCATAAATTCAACTTCTTCGAACCTATTAGAACCCAATTAATGTGGCAGTATAACTCAGAGTTTTGTCTGTAGATACAGAAAGAGGAGTCAATAAAAATTTGAGTTGTTTTGATTTGTATGGAGTTACTCAACAAAAATTCTAATGTTGGCTAAAAGTGGCTCAGATCAGATTTCTTCTTTAATCTCAAGGTCAAGTAGTGACTTTTCCCCTTATCAAATAAAACTTTTAATTTCAATTCAGGTTTCAAAATTGCAATATATTTGATCTGAGTACAAGATAATCACTAAGAAAAACAGAAACAAACTCTTTCATATGGTAAACAGTAGTGCTTATTATTCTGAATGTAGAAAGGGGTATAGGTTTTCTTCCCTAATGTTCTCATTTTATAATGTTCAGCCTCTATTTTAAAAGATTAGCAAATATTTTGTAGCAATATTTGCTTATACATATGTCCGTAAGTGTATTTAAGATAAAGAAACTACAACAAATCTTGAGCCATAGATACCAGGTACATAAGAAGAAATATGCATGCAAATATTAGTTTGGATGTTTTATATGCTCTAAAAAATTCCTCAAACAAAAAGACCCAGATTTTTAGGATGTATTTTACATTGTTAATTTTATCTTTCAGTCTTTGCAATTAAAAATTGTAATATATGAATGAATCATCGTCTATTTTTAGACTATACAAGTAAAAAGTCAATACATTGTAGATGTTGACTTTTGAAATAATTTTCCTCCACAAAAATAAAACAGTAAAAAAGTAGAGGGAAAAAACTTAGTAAAATCTCCACTTGATAGGCTGTGACATTTTGCCTTGAATTGTTTTCAATATAACAAAAAATATTTCTCACATTCTTTCCAAGTTTCTAAAATGCTTCACAGCATAGTCTTTACAAAAACAGTAAGTTTTCAGATTAGAAATTATCTCCTAGTTAATCGTCACGAGTTTTCTCTCAAACTCTGTCTTGTGTGGAAAATTATAATTGATTCAAATAAGATTTTTTTAATTTGTGTGTGTATGTGTGTGTTTTACTCAGAGGCAAAAAAAAGAAAATGAAATCTTGTTTGCTAGATTCAGTTTCTAACAACTACTAAGTGTGAGACATGAAGATGTTAATTTAAGATATGACTTAGAATCAGCTGGAGTGAATGCACCATTGTCTAATTCTCTCTCTCTCTCTCTCTCTCTCTTTTTCTCTCTCTCTCTCTCTCCCCCTCTTTCTCTCTCTCTCTCTCTCCCCAAGCCCAGTTTCTAGCTTTGGGGTAGTCAGTGACCACAAATCCTGTGTATCCCTCTCTGGACACAGAGAAATTGTCTAGACACAGAAAATTTAAAAGAGGGAACGTTACCCTCCTGCTTTACCCTCCTGTGTAAGCATCTCTAATTTTTCCTGGCAGAATCACATGCAACCAGGTGAAGGGGAAGCTCTTTAAACAATACCTACTACAGGCCTTTCCAGCCTCTTCTGGAAGCCACAGCTTTGACAGGAGGTGCAAGAAGACATAGATTTCCCCACGTGGATGAGGCAGAGTCAGTGTGGCCACCTGTGTGACCACACAGAGACATTTCTTCCAGCACTCTTCTGTTTGCATCTCCTTCTTCCAGCACCTAAAGGCATCCTTCCCCCCAAAGACAAGACAAGGGAGAAGCTGCTCACCTTCTAAGACATGGAGGGGCCACAGCCCTCTCCAGCCTTGCCCTGATTCCCTGGCTGCCTGGAGGCCCCACTGTTTCCTCGAGCAGCTGCCTGGGGCTTCCAGAGGGCAGGACAGCACGGCTGCCACGGCAGGCCAGAGCTGGGAGAGACGGTGGCCTTCCCCTGGAGCAGAGCTTCCATTTTTCAGAGGAGGGGAGAATGAAGCCCAGAGGGGGAAAGCAACCTGGTTATAGTCATAGTTTCAGAGAGCTACAGTAAACATCTAAAAATTGCCTAATGCAACCTTTACAGCTAAGGAAACTGAGCCCCTCCTCCAAATTAAGGGTTTTGCCCACTTCCCCTTATTCATTGAGTGGATGTTCCTCATCTTCGTGTGAGGAGTCGGTCCAGGATTCCCCTAAGGGGCTCCCTCCAAGGACAGAGGCTGTCGTGTACAGTAGGATATCATTGGTAACGTGCCAGACCCAGACTTTGGCTCCTTGAAGTAAACAAGAAACAAAGATTTGCGCTGCAGACTATGAAGTGCAAGACACACATGGAGGGTCACTGCATTGATATTATTTTGTTCTCACACTGCACACACAGAAGTGTGCCATCACTACCCTCCTCTGCTGAACAAGAACAAGGGTAGATGCAGTTTTGTGGGATCTGAAACTTTTACAATACAGGGTCCCCCTCTTGAGAAATAAATACCAGTGTATCTTAATTTTGCAACATTTACAAAAATCCAGTGACAGGAAGATATTGTTGGGGCACCTCCCAGAGCCTGGAAGGGATGCACACAGGTGAGGGTCCACAGGTTCATTAGCTCTATGGTGAACCCACCTTTGACAAAGACACCTCCTCAGGAGATGTGGGCTGTTTTTAGATGCTTGCATCTACTGTCCTTACCTAATATTTATAAAGCAGAAATCAAGTCTAAGTGCCAATGTGGAGGTCCAATGGAAACCCAAAGTCATTTCAGTAGTCCACTAACACAACAAGCTATTTCTGAAGCCCAGATATCATAGATGGACTAAATTCCAGCTGTTCCACTGGGACATCCGTGGCTTACATCCTCCAAAGCAATGTATTTCTGAGGCTCTCAAGGGCCCCAGGACTGAGCAGGTAGGAGTCTCTGGGATTTAAGCCTTTGGGTTTCTCTGGCCAGAAGCTCTCCCAGCTAGTGGATTCATGATGGACATCCCTTGGGCACTACTCCTTTTGACGAGCGGAGTCTCATCTCTTCAGACCTCTGACAACCATCCAGGAGCCACTAGAAGTATGAGAGCTCAGATCTGACCTCTGCTCCTTGGCGAAGGTTTTGAGCTATAAGGCAAGATGAGCCCCACACTGCCCTCGGGTCTATGGCTCTGGGCCACAACAACCTTTTGTGTCCTTCCTCTACTCTTTGCCAAGGAAGGCACCCAGAGGACACAACCCAAGACCCTTCCCTGTAACTGAGGAAGTGGGAAAAATCCACCTGCAGTGTAGGATGCACTTGGCCCAACCTGGCCCTGCTTCTTCCTGGACGGCTCCACGAGGCACCATGCCCCCAAAAGATCTTGCTCCCCAGCAAGGGGCTCCCTCACTGCTGAACTAATCCTGTCCTTTCACAGTGAAGATAGATCTGCTAGGGTGTGACTTCAGGAGCATCAGAAACCTATCCCTTGCCCCCAGCAAAAGCTTTCCTACATGGACACCTGAAATTCTATCCTTAAGGATTCGTTCCTCCATGCTAAGTTGTCAGCTCTCAGAGTCTTTTAGGAAAGTACAAATACTTTCCACTTAACTGGTTGGAAGCATAACCAGCCGAGTTTCTGTGTGAATGAGGTAGAGCTGGATGGAAGCACATGGGGAGAGTGTGTGTGTGTGTGTGTGTGTGTGTGTGTGTAGTCAGGGTGCACAAGGCAGATGGAAGCAACGTAGGGCAGGGAGGCAGGAAAGGAGAAGTGACAGCACCCAAGACAGACTTCACTCTTTTTCCCCAATGTCAGCCCACAGAGCTTTGAATGGAAGGAAAGCAGGAAAAAAACATTTTTAAAGGGTTTGGGGGAGGAGGGTCAGGGGGTAGAGGAATTTTCAGACATGCCCATGAAAAGCCTAAACTTGTTCTGGTAACATCATTTCCTATAAATTATAGGAAAATTATAGTTTGAGTGACAGTTCTTTTCATTTTTCCTAAACTTTTTCCAAAAGGATTTTCCAAGTACCAGAAATTTCAATATGAAAGATAGCCATTGTCTTACCTAATAAATTTAATTTGGGTTTTCATTTAAAAAAAAATAGAAAGGATTCATTTCAGGGGAAAAATCGTTAGTTTAAACTAGTAACATTAAATTACAGTAATTCAATAAGATGATGAAAGTTAGCCAACAAACGAAGATTCAAACCAAATTTGATTCCCTATGTCATTTGTATTTTGTAATAAAGAAATTATTCCTCTTCTTATCTGGCCAACGTATATGCCGGTACCCCATTAGAAATTGAAGCTCATTCAATGGCTTGGTTTCAATTTTCCCAAAAAGGACAGGCAACATGAGAAGAGGGTGTGCCAGGTAATGTGTACTTGTTTTGACCTCCACAAGAGCTATATTCCCCTACTCTCTACTGACTGCTGATTGAGCCTTTTATAAAAACAAGATGAGACAGCTGTCCCATCTACCTACTGGCTTGATGTTCAGGAATTCCTCCAAGGAAGACCAGCTGACACTTTCTATAGGCAAGGAGAAAACAGAGAGAAGCCAAGGCCCCAAAAGTTCACTGAGAAGCCCAGAAACTGAATCCAAAATAGATCAGGCCTTAGGTTTCCATCTTGGCCTCCTACCCGGAGCCAATTCCCGGTACAACAGGGACGTGCCCAATACCCAGGCATTCCTCTAGCCCCTGCATTCTTAAGCCTGGCTCTGTGCGGTTTCTGACCTGATGCTAAATCCCCAGTCTTCCATTTGCCTTCTTCTTTCAGACAAAAATTCAGCAAGTATTTAGAGCTTGGCAGGGCCAGTGACCACAAGCAGACATTGGTTTCTAGTAAGAAACTATAGAAGTCGCCTTTCAGCTTCCCTCTGATAAATGTGTGCTGCGCACACACATGCCCTGGATGTGCCTTGTCTGCATAAAAGCCAAGCACATCCACCACCTGGAAAGTTTCCACACTGGATAGGTTCCCAAAGCACATTCTGCTCCGGCATCCTGCGAGTCCACTGGATGCACTGTGAGGAGACCACCATTTATTTGCTTGACTTCCAGAACTGGACTCGCAGCCCCCTTTAGAAGTGGTCTCAGAGTCTGTTAGAAGACTCAAAACTTTCCAAATTATAACCAACAATTCCAGACACTGAGGTCTCATTTACTTGGGAATCATGAAATGGAAAATTGAAGCACTTCCCCCAGATGAATTCATGGTTTACTTCCTATATTAAAAAATTGCAAGTTTACAAATTGGAAGCCAAGGGGCTGTTCTCCCCAAGAAACACCTGCTCGCCGACATTAAGCCAGTTCCCCGGAGAAAGGCTCTGCTTGCCGCTTCCCTTTACCTGTGTGGGTAATAGCGATGTGATGATCTATTATGAATCTAAAGTTTGGTCACTCTGCTGACACCGGCCTAGAAGCAATTTATTTTATGCGGTCTAAATTTTTGTTGAGAACATCACAGCAACACGACCAACGAATCAAAATTTTCCTTGTTGATATTAATCATCCCTAGACCTTTCTTCTTATGTGGAGAGCTGCATACTTTTACAGGTAGTAATCAAATGCCACAAATTATGAGCCTGATTCAATCCAAATTACGCACGGAGCTAGGAGAACGGGGCGGAAAGCTGCTTTTGATTCTTCTCAGCTCTTTGTAAATGTTCCTAATGCCAGGCCTGTTTACATCCCCTAACTGACTCCTTTAGATTTCCATAAGCAAGTCAGAGAGAAAGCAGAAAAGGAATTGAGGGCACCAAGCTAGCGGTCTTCTATCTAAGCACAAACAAAAGTTCTAGCATTAAGAAAATGCACCTTCCTGCCTGGAGACTGGCAGACCATGTGCTGTCCTTTCTGGGGCTGACTGCAAAAACCGTCAAGAAAGAAGACTTGTTTTTGTTTATCTGTTATTCTTTGACACCGAATCAAGATTTTGATGTTCAAAAATAAATCCCTCGGCCCTAGTTTGTTCTCCTGTTTCTGAAAGGCCCATTCCTGAGAAGGAATGACTTGAAACATGGACTTCATAATGTTTGCTGGTGTTCAGATTCCCAGTTTTCTCAGGAGGATTTTGAAAAGGTTATTTTTCTCATATAGTTGGAGCACAGTTCCTTCTGGCTCATTCCACAGACTGAAACTTTGAGCTTAGGTAAGTCAGGTATTCAGCAGCAGCAACAACTGGATTCCTGAGCATCAGATTTAAGGGGATATAGGCTGAAATGGTTTGAGGGAGGCAAGGTTTGTGAAAAAATATAAAAAGTCTTTTGTGCATAGAAAGGAATGAATATATACTCCCTAATAATTCATAAAATTAAAAATCAGCCATTACCAAACTCAAGAAACCTCTAGCAGCGGTCCCCAACCTTTTTGGCATCAGGCACTGGTTTCATGGGAGACAATTTTTCCATGGATGGGGTGGGAGGAAAGGAGGGGGAGGGCATGGGAGCGGCTGTAAATACAGATGAAGCTTCACTTGCTCTCCCACCGCTCACCTCCTGCTGTGCGGCCCAGTTCCTAACCGGCCATGAACTGGTACCAGTCTGCAGCCCAGGGATTGGGGACCACAATCCTAGAGCGTCAGTTAGCACTTCTAAAAAATTAGAAATATAAGATCATGTTTTAACATTCATTCATTATTGAACTCTCTTAGTAGTTCAAACCTAATTTGGTGACCTTGAAAGACAATTTCTCTTTTGTAACTAAACAATTAGAATAACTTGCTTCTAAATTGTTATAAAACTATCCATGATTTTTCTGACACAGAAAGAAACACAAGAATACTTAACATAAAGAGATTATTTTTGATGGTGAAATTAAATAAACAATAAACAAGGGAAAGAAAAGAATAAAAAGGGAAACAACAAGTCAAAGAAAAAAGTTTTCCTTGGACTTAGAGAATTTTCCATTTGGAGAAACAATAGAATTTTAGAGGACTTTCCAGAGGGAACATTGTTAGTGGAACAACTCTAAGCAGTAATTTCAAAACTTGTGGTCCTACTTACATACAGTGGTAGCAGAAAGTGTCTCATTTTTCTTGTGCAAATGCCCAAAGGCAAACACACTCTGGCCCCATGCTTTCTAAGAACTCCTTTACCATTTGTTCTCAATGCAGAACTCAAATTCCACCAAAGTTACCAGAATTAAAAATGTCTTTCCCTTTGTCCCTAGCTCGGAGGAATTATTTTACAAATAAACTCACACATGTGCCAAATGGTGCTGTTAGGTTGAAAACTACCTAAATGCTGTTAAATAAATCATCCTTTGCCAATACAATGGAATACTATGCAGCTACACAAACAAGCCTGAGGAAGAACATCAGGCCCTGATGTAGGATAATTGCTGCAATGTATTCTAAAGTGAAGAAAAAAGCAAGATGCAAAATGGTTTATACCATAGGCTACCGTTTCTGCAAAAGGTAGGAAGGAAATTTTTTTTATTCCAGAGAGAGAAATGTAATTGTTTGGTTATGCAATTATATTTCCCTGGAAAAAGTGAGAGACTTTCCAGAGTCTTCAGAAAGTTAGACAAGATCCTGGTAGCCAGCAGACAGAAATAGGAGGAAAACTTGTCACCGTACCTCCATTTATATCTTTTCAATTTTGTACAAAGTGAATTTAGTTTAACCCTGTCAAAAACAAATATGATGATTTAAAAATAAAATCTGACAAAGCATCTATTTCACTTGAGTGTTTGGGTCGACAAGAGTGCAATCCTCAGAATAAAAGAACATTTCCCTTTGGAGGCTGAGAGTTGGCACACATAATCTAGGAGTCTCCTCGCATCTAAAAGCCTTCAGGGGGCCAGGACTATCCAGAAGGAAGGCCCCATGGCCCGCCGGCGAATTTTTATCAGTTCTCTGGGGGCCCGGCTGGCCAAGGAGCCCCGGCTGCCTGCTGCGAAGCCTAAGCCGCAACAGCTGCATAAACTGGCTGTGCCCCCGCCTGACCTATTTCAGAGACAGGTCAGACCAGTGCATGCGGGGATAAGAAAACAACCTTCCTTGCAGCCAGTGGCTGCACTGTCGAGCTGCTCCGGCAGGAGAAAGGCCCGGGCAGGAGGTCTCCAGCCCCTAAGAGCGTTAGGAACCGGGCTACTTTCTTTTCACTCTCACATTGCACCCCGATAACACAGGAGCCCCCAGCCTTTGGGGACTGAATGGAGGGAAATCAATACAAAGGTCGTTGAAATTTATCCTCCAGCTTAAAGAATGCTACTTTGGAAAGTTTCCTTAAAATTTCTGAGCTCCACTTTTAAAGGAGAGGAAATTAAGAAGAATCATGCACAAAGGAAAAAGAATGCACACAATCTCACGTGCAGAGTTACGAAGACATTTAAGAACAATGAAACGGGCCAAAGAGGAGAAATAGTAAGGAATTGTGTGAAAACAATTCCATAAAATGAGATTGTAACAGCACTTCAGGAGTAAGAATATATGTATGAGAGCCCTTTTCAAAAAGCAACGTATTTGTCAATCCCTGATCCAGTGGGGGGGGGGGCGGAAACTTGTGCCAAAAACAAAGGAAAGTTTCATTTGGAGGAGTTTTGAAAAAGCCAAGTTAATCTAAGAGAGAAAAGTAATCTTTTAAGCTGGGAGGGAAAATAATTAATAAGTAACTTTTGAGATCTTAATGGTTTTAGAAGTTTATTATTTTTCTTGGCTATCAAATCAATGAAGTTTTTAACATTAAATAGTTGCTCATAAACTCACTTCGACTTGGTGAAAGTGTACTTAGTGGTGTGGTGTGTGTGTTTGGTCTTCATTGTTGCTCCTAAGCCCTGAATTAAGCTTTTATCTGCCCTTGGGCAGAGTCCATCTGCTAGTTTGCAGGCTGGTCACTTTCTGTGTGTTCAGAGTTTTTCCCCCCAAGACTTTGAGTTTTGCTGTGGTGGGCATAATTTGCACGTAACATGCATCTTCTCATTTTATTCTCACAGAACCCTGGGAAGTTGGTATGATGTGCCCCATCCTATAGATGTCAAAACTGAAGTTCAAGAGGTCACACCTAAAATGTGCTTGGTCTCAACTTCAGAGCAAAATTGGTGATGCAAGAACAGGCCACCTTGGGTACTATGCTTTTGTAAGGCAAGAAAAGATCTAAAAAAGTACTTTGGAGTGTGTTTAAATCAGACCAGACAAGAAACACTCAATTGCTTTAGTGAACTTCAATTGGGAAACTGGCCAAGTGGGGATTCACAAAGAAGAAACCTATTGCTTTTCTTATAATAAAATGAATTGGACCAATTAATTTTCTTTAGTTCAGGTTAAGCTCAACCACGGTAATTGAGACACACAAATATGCACACACTCTTCAGCCAAAATTTTCTTAATCATGATAGTACATTTGAATATTGGAAGAATTTAATTATATGGTTGAAAATACTCTCTGAATCTATAATTATTTTGAAATAAAATGTTAAAAAAAGATTGATCCTATAAAGAAAACTAGTACAGTATTAGTACTCACATGCAAAGCCCAAGTGCCTGTGAACTGGGTAAGATATGCCTATACTACGGTTTACTAAAAAAAAAGTAAATAAGAAGGATATGGTTAAAAATCACTTTAACGCCATGTGTATGTGAAATATACATGTACATTTATCATGTCTATCTACCTGTAAAAATCACAAAATACAAACGTAGGCTTTCTCTTAAGAATGCAGATGTGTATGTGACCATATCAGCATTTACTGTGAAAGTACACAATACACTAAACCAATTCCATGTTGCAATACAAATTACACAGCAATTAACATTCCTTTCTTAACTATTCTACCCTAACTTACTTATTGTTTCCATCTAATGATACAAGACCAAATGCATTTAACTCTATATTTATTTCCAGAAATATGCTTACTATACAATCATAAAAATTTTGAAAATCTACATTGAAGTCTCTATAAAACTATATTATTTGAATTCTCAATATGTTTCTGTAAATTTGTAAATGCTGAAAATCAGTGATATTTTCTCTCCCTCTTGGCTGACTATGTTGGTCAGCCAAAAAGGGTCTCCCATCCTTGTCACAAAGCATTTTGATCAGCTATTTTTAAATGGAATCCATTGGATTAGGTCCAGGATGAGTGGGGAATTGACTTCTAGAACTGAGAATAAATATTAGTATACCATTACAGATACAGTTAATATGACCAAATAAAAGTACATTAAAAAGTTAAGAAATTACTGAATGGATTTGAGGAGACAAACATATAGCTAGTTTAATACTGCTTGTCATGAGTTCTAATCTGTTTTACTAGGGAAAGTCATTTCTTAATAAATGTAGTAATAAGAGTACATAAAAACTCAGATAACTTTGTTCAAGTTGTTTTAGTCCAAAATGGAGGTGGTTTGCTTTGTTTTGTTTTACTTAAAATCCTGCAGCAAAAATGTAAAGTGCTACAAACTTTGCTATAAGCAATGTGCAAGACAAAATCCTTTCTCCAGATTTTCCTTTCTAGGAGAGATGTACATCAAATCAAATTCTAAGTTGTACATTGTTGCCCTTTTTAAAATACAATTTCTTTTTTAAAGAGAAGTGGCTGCTTCCATAGCAGAAATTATCTGTTAGTTTTTTCTTAGTCTTCATCAGTATGGAAGGAAGCAAGATAGATATTGAAGGTATGGATCCATAAAACCTATTATTACTCAACTGTCCTCAACAACTACATTCCATGATTTTTATATCTCTCTTTGACAATGGTGAACTTTCTAACTCATCTCTCTTGAATAGATGTTTTATAATATTAATGGGCATTTTAATAACTGTGCATACCCCAACTGAAAATTGAAAATTAGACACATTTTGTTAATTTTGAAGCATAATTCCAGCACAGATAATTTGAGGAAAGCTTTCTTAGAGATGTTCTGATTCCAGCAAAAAACTCACAATGCTATTGGAGCTCAATGTTTGACCCAACTCTTCAGGGTAGAGCTAAAAGCTGAAGACAGGAGTGAATGGGGCAAAAATATCTTTCCCAGTACAGGGATGGACATCGGGCAGCTCTGTTCCTGCTTTGGCATTCATCTTCCAGAAAATGGCAACGTCTGAAATTTCCTTTCACTTTCTCTGCACCCTTCAAAGATGACAGCTCCTCAACTAAAGGCAGCCAATCCTTGGGTCAGCAATTTTGCCTTGGTTCTAAGATCAGGCCTAACTTGGAGCTGGAATCTGCTGTCCCTCTGTCAGTGTATGAACACATAGCCTAATGCCCAAATGGAAAAAGTCACGTTAACTCCACATGTATATGAAATTATACATGTGCATGTGAAATATGCAACAAAGAACTCTCTAATGCTGCATCTATACTCAAGACAAGGGAACCATAACACATCTGAGCCCACTCTAACTTCCAACGTAATCTATTAAGTTGTTCTACACTGCAATGATTGGTACTAAACATTTTATATCAGAGAGCATTGGAGCACAGATGAATTATTAATTAATTGGGGGTTATAATAGAAAATAGTAGAAAATATCCACTAATGGTCTGCTCTGTAATGTTAGGATTTATCTTGTTCAAGAGTGAACACAAAAGATTAAAAAATGAAATAAAAATAAAACTCTGTGAACAACTGTTTAGTACTGAAATGAGCACACAGAAGAGGATTCAAAAACTACACACACAGGCAAATCTATGATGCACAGCAAAATATCCAAAGCCTGAATCTGGCATAAATTTTAAAACCTCAGTTACAGTGATTTGTTGGAATTTGCAAATTAAGCACAGAGATGGTATTTCCAAAAAAAGATCTTGCAGGATTTTTTGTTTTCATAATAAAAGAAAAACCTATGCAAATATATTGACTGCTTAAACAAACAAACAAAAGTCTAATACTTCAGCTAAATATTAACAGTCAAAAAGGTCATAAAATGATTCAGGGTAATATTTCTCCTTGCATTCAATATCTAAGTATGAATTGAGAGGCTGTGCTGTTACCTCAAATTCTGATGAAAAGTACAATCCATAGGACAAAAAGAAGCTTTTATTTTGTGCAACTGGATATAGTTTAGTGCCAGCACAATTCTTATAAATACTAATGATGTACATACACCTACTCCTATATTACAGGGGATTTATAAATATACATGAGAATCGCCTAACCATCTACAAACACAAAAATTATGGAAACACATGTAGAGAGATGTAGTCAATATAACTCCCAGTTTCCCGTGTATTTAATTATTCCTCACCTAGATTTACATTAAAAGATAACATCTTTTCTTTATATAATTCCAGCTTGGAAGGCAACTTCAGTGAAACTTCCATATTTAGAAATTTAGTAACAAGCAGACATAGTAGCTTCCAAGCTTCCCATACTCCCCCCATAACGAGAATTGATTTGATGATAAATTTACCATCTTAGCCTCAGTTCTAAACAAGAAATCACCACGGCATAATTAAAAACACCCTTGAGTCCTCTCTACAAACCTACAACATGTAACTGGTTTCAGTTCCTATTTCTTAAAGAGAATTTAGTCAATTTCTCCTCAGAGGTTTCAGAGGAAAAGAAGGATTTTCCAAGACAGATAAATTGAAATGATCCCGCTTTGATCTCTGTGGTTAAGAATCCCTCACAATAGAAGATGACCACTGAGGGGCCGTGCTCCCGGCCTTTTAATGTGTAACAATGGTATCAACAAACAGCTACTTAATCAATATTTGGCCAGAGCTGCTGAAAACTTCCTTTTCAGATTTTAATTCCTAGTTGTAAAACAACCCCAGAGCAGCCAGAGAGATAAGACATTAAACTGACTTCTTAATTGCCTTTTAGTGTCTTGTTAGTTATATATGTACATTCTTAATGGTTCTTTAATCTTTATTTACCCGCATAAATAAGTTACCTGTCATAGAACCCCATCAAACTTAAACCTTCTCTGTCCCAGCCCAAGCCAAATTCTACCTCTCCCCATTTGTTTGTTGCTGTTGTTGCAGTTTTTAATTTTCATTGGCCATTTGCTTATGAACAACTTAAACATTTAATTTCATGGTCAGGAAGGAATTTTTTGTATATGTCCTCAAAATATATGCATTCATGGATGTTGAAACCATCCGGATTTAGTAGCTCCCTATTCACGTGATTGATTTCTGTATATTCCACTGGGCTGAACCGCGGCGCACTTGCTGGTTCCGCCTCACCGCCGGGCGGGTTTTAATGCTCAGCCCTGGGGACTTTTAAATGACCCTTCAGTAATTATTACGCACTTGAAGCCCCTACGTCCCCGTTCCGGTGCTATCAACAATCAAATCAAACCCCAAAATAAACATACAATTTCAAGCATTAATTGGGAAATCTGCGTGTTTTCAATAAGGCTAGAAAGTAAGCGTACAGCAGTCAACCAAACCAAACAAGCGAAAAAGAAAAAGCTATGAGCCGAACGCTGGTGTTTCCTTTCAGATTGTTCCAGCGGGAAAATCGTTACTTCCACGTTAAGGAAAAGAACAGCATAGTGTTCTAATTTAACTCGCGTTCTGATATCTGTAGCGCTTTTTAAAATACGGATGATATTTACCATGTTGAATTTTGCAAGGACTTCAGAAAACATGAAATTTACTCTAAAGACTAGAAAATGACGTTGAGGTCAAATTCATGATCCTGACAAATAGACTTGGAGAGTGGGCTGGGCTGTCCACTTTAATAAAGGTTCCGATGCCACAAACCTATGATTCTATACCCCATGGTTTTAATCTATGGGAAAGTTTTCCGCCGCCTCCCGCTTCCCTCAACATTGCGCCAAAATTTCGTTGGTTGCTGACTCCCCGGGAAAGAAATGAGCGCTCCCTTTATGATAAAAATGCCCTTTTCATGATTCCACTGGAAATGAAATACTCCAAAAACCTTTAAAACTTTTCTGCGTTTTTTAACTGCTGTATCTCAGGCCCCCGTGAAAAGCTGAAATCCTCCTCATCAATTTTAGAAAAGTTCATAAGCTTACAAACAAAACGGAAACTCGAGCAAAACATTGTGTCACTTTTACTTTCTCAGATAAAAAGGGGGGGCACTCTTTTTCGTAAACGTCAAATAGGAGGGCAGAGATAGGAAAGGAATACAAGTCCCCAACGACCTATGCTTGAAGTCTTTTAAATTGTTGCAAACCTCCCACGCTCACTTGTGATTTTAAAAGGGAGGAAAGCCTTATGAGAGTGTATCTCCAGTCCCAATCAAAACATCAATTTGGCAATCTGGCCTCTCTCCCCCTGCACTCCCGAGCTGCCACTTCAAAGCCGCTACAACAAGTCAGTAATTGTAACGTTGCATCTAAATATTTAAGCGAGAGTCTTGCAGTCGCGTGTCCATTTACAGTCCTCATCTGTCCTCTAATTCCATTACGGCACAAAGCAAAAATGTTTCCCAAAACTCACAAACAGGAAAAGCGTCACCCTCTTGAAGGAGGCGGAGGAGGAGGAGGAGGAGGAGGAGGAGGAGGAAGAGAAAGAAGAGGAGGGGGGAGGAAGAAGAGGAGGAGGAGGAGATGATGAAGTTTCTATTGATTAGTCACCGCTTTTGTGTTAAGGGCTTTCTTTAAAATCAGGGGAAAAAATGGGGGGAGGCTGAAGAAATTTCACTAATGTGAGCCTCAGGCAAGGGAGAAAAAAAAAGAGAAGAAGGGGGAGGCGGTCTGTGTCTAGATGAAAGTGAGAAGGACATAAAGGAGGCAATTGAGTCGGCTGCAGCCCGGCGAGCTAAGCTTCGAGCCGGCCAGAGCATAGGGGAGGGGCGGCGCGGCGCGGCGCTTTGGCGCAGGGCGCAGGAGCGGGGGCCCAGCCCATTGTGGCGGCGCCCGCGGGCCCGCTACGCCAAGCCGGGGGAGGAACAGAGGCGCCCATTGAGCAGCCGCAGCGCGGGCCGTGCCCACAGCCCCCGATGCCTCGGCCGGGGCTTGGCTTCCCCGGCTGCGCCTGTTCCCATCTCAGTGCGGGCCAAGGGCAAGCGCGGGGTGGGGGAACCAAGGGCTTGGGTGTTCGTGGGCCGCCCAACGTTCTGCTTTCACACGGGCTAGGGGGCTAGAAGGTTGGACTCAGCAGGGGCGCACAGCGCCTAGTGCGCGCCCGCTAGGGCGCACTAGCTTGAGCGCACCAGGGCCGCATGCTACGCTGCTCTTGGATTGGGTGAGGGAAAAGGGAAAGTTGGGAAGGTAAAGGGGGCCATCTAGGAGAAAAGGCCATACCCTGGAGAGAAAAACGAGGGTGGTTCTGACCCCTTTCCGGGTGTCTCTTTCCCTGTGTCCTAGTAGGACTCCAGGCCAAAGATGGCCCCTGAAAAGTCAATCTCAGCAGGACCCACCAGGCTCACTAAACCGGAACCTCCAGCACCAGCACACCACACTGGTCAAGGCACCCAAAGTCCCTCCTTTGTCAGCTTTCCCCTCCCCCCGGGCCAGGGCACAGCACTAGCTGCCCTTTAACAACATTCATTCTATTTCACAAGCGGAGCAGCCGGGAACTTTTGATGCCCAAACAACAGAGGGGGGTTTTTGAGGTTTCCAGACTTCAAACTACACCTCAATCTATCCTTGCTCTGGGCCCCTCTTGCCCTCCAGAGCTCATTCGGAAGGGAGCTGGAGGCGCTGAAGGGACTGATGCTGCATCTTCCTTGACAACCCTAAATTAAATTAGGCTTCAGCCCCCAAGGTGTGTGTGTGTGTGTGTGTGTGTGTGTGTGTGTTTTCAACAGCACAGCCCCCACTGGGGAGAATACTGATTTTAAAAATGGTAGCAATTGCCCTTGAATGGCAGCCGGCCCAGCTAGACGGCCCAAAAGACTAGAAACATTTTGTAGGTGAAATGGCCACTTTTTCCACGCTGGAGAGTCCATAAAACTTCCTGGCGCAGCAGCTATTGGGGCTCATTGAATAATTCATCCCTCATTGCAAGCCCATAATGTCTATTCTCGGCCTTTTGTGGTGCTGTTTTCTCTTCTTTTCTCCTTGAATTATAAAAAGGTTGCCTTCCTTTGTTCACATCAAGCTGCTCCGAGCTGGAGCTTTGTCTGGGCTGAGCTAAAGTGTGAGTTTCAATGGACTCTCCAGTCTTTGTCTCCCAAGTTCATCTCCAAGTGTAGATTGTGTAGAGAAGGCCTTCTTTGTAAAAGCTGGAAAAGTTGTACAAATGTTTGACCAGCTCATTTGGGACGTTTTGTCTCCTGGGCCTCGATTGCCTGTACTGTGAGGGAGCAGCCGGTCTGCTGCGCGGGTGCCTCCAGCAACCAGTAGCAAAGCCAGTGGGGCCCCCAAGCCTCTCTGACCCGCTCTGGGCTCTTCTCCCCACTGACCGTAGGGACATGTTTGGTTTAGGGTTGTCTGAACCCTTGCCTTCCTTCCTCCCTTCCTAGTACCTCTATGCTGCAGCTAAGCCTGGGGTAAAAGCTGAGGTGCCTTCTCAGAGACCAGGGCAGAAACCCACCCCTCCAAAAAGAGGGGTTTACACTGAGTCTACATGGGGCCCCTGCTGAAAAGGAAAGAAAGCAACAGCATTTTCTGTCTCCCTGTCCAACCTGCTGTGGTTTGGGTGTCTTCTTGATTTCATGTGCACACCAGAACATCTACATTTCTGTTTATCCTTGAAATCAGGCATTTGGATTTGTAACATCCAACTAACTCTAAGTATTCCTTCAAGGTTGCGTACAGATTTTGCATTTGTTTGTAAAGCAGCTGCTCAAAAGAGCCAGCAGCTGCCCCACAGTTAGGCAATGAAGGTAAAGGAAGTCCCACCCTGGGTCACCAACAGTGACCTGACCGATATAAGCCCACCTGGAGAGCTGCCTGACCCTCTAAGGGCAACTCCAAAACTCAACTCTGCCCAACAAAGTCCAAGCCCCAGAGGGGGAAACTCTAAGTGCAGGTGTGGCCCCTGGCCACTCATAACAATTGTTAAATTCGAAGAGGAGCAACCTTCTCAAAGGCCAAAGCTACTGAGGCACAATTCCCCCTTTCCCAGTGAAATGATCCCTTCCTGGTTCAAATCCAACTGCACTGACTTTCTTTTCTTTCCGCCTTTTTGTGTGTATACCTTTAAAGTTGGAGACGGCTAGCAGCAGGTGAAGGGGAAAGCAAGCCACACTTCTGGCTCCCCTGGGAGCCCACAGGCCACTGCCAACAAGGAGTGGGTGGTCCACGCCCCTAGGGGACAGAAGGTGCCAGCGCTAGGAGCCCAAGAACCCAGAACCCTCAGATTTGTAACTCAGAGCTTGAACTCCTTTTGATACCCAGACACATTTGAAAACCAATTTAAAACAAATCAAAAACAGCCAACATACACACACATTTATAGGGCACCCAACGTGGAGCAACTTTGGGATCCACTGCCCCAAAGAGTTTCCCCTCTTCTCTCTCCTTTGGTGTGGGAAAGTCTGGAGACCAGGGCCTTCCCTGAGGACATAAAAGCTACTTCAACCTCTAAAGGCTCAAGTACCCTCTATCCCCAGCCCCTCAACGGCTGAGAGATGCCCAGTTCCCTACACCTAAAGGCAAGAAGGTACCCCCTCCCACCAGCGCCATTCACAGTTCTACACTCCAAGAAGCTGGAAATGGTGCAGAAGACTTACAACATAGAAAAATTAAACACAATAGAGAATATTTTTGTTTTAATTGTGTCTTTCTGGTCTTTCACGTGAATGCCCTTACCCGGGCAGGCGCAGAGGCTGTGAGCGAGGAGAGACCCCAATCTGAGCCTGGGCCGGCCGCCGTCAGGACCCCAAAGGCAGGGAGGGAGCCGATGCCCGCCACGGCCCAGAGCACGCGGCCCCAGGCGCCGCCACTTACCTCGCTCACTCAGGATGCCATCGATGCTGTGTTTGGCCTTCTTCTCGCTTTCCTCTGCCTCCTTCCTCTCCAGGTCGGCCTCTTCCTCTTCGCCTTTCCCAAATTTACTCCTCAGAATGCGGCTGATGGAACTCACTGGGGGCGGGAGGAGGAAGGGAGCAAGGGAGCGCGCGGGATTGAGACTCGCAGGGCGTACAGGAAGCCGCCCCCAACCCCCTGCCCAGCGATGCTCCGTCCTGTCTCCTCCTGCATCTCAGGGCACCCCCGTCCTTCCACCACCCTCTCACCCTCCCGCTCAAACCTCCCGCCCCATTATGGACATCTAGGGACAGGCAGATCTAGCCTGAGAAGCCCACGGCTCCAAGTTAGGACGGAGAAATGCCATTTCTGTCCCTCTCTTTCCCGCAGGAAGCAGTTCCCTTCTTGACTCCATAGACTGTGCTCTGCTCCTCCAATCTAAGAGAATCCCCCCACCAGCCCACCCCGCACCCTCCTTTCTCCCCACCTGAAGGCAGGGGCCGCGCCGTTTGCGTTAAGGGAGAAAGAACACTGCAGACTTGTCCCCTGAAACTCAAGTGATTTTTTTTGTTTGTTTTCTTTCTTTTTCTTTTCTTTGTCTTTTTTTTCTATTTTTTGAAGCTATAAAGAGTTTAAATTTCAACTGCAGAATCGTTTCCTATTGTAAAAATCAAAAGAAAAGGCACTCTCTCCCATTTATTTTTTCCAGATTCCAGTCTGGTAAACAAATCCATGTTCTGAAATACATCGTTCTCGAAGAGGGAAAAAGGGAGTTTCCTTTTAATTAAAAACAAACTCTCCCGCGCGCCCTCGCACTGGCCCCTCGCTCGCCCCTCTTCTCGCTCCACCTCCCCCGGGCTGCCGGGGCGCCGGACGGTCCTGGGACTCTCGGGGACAACCTCGGCCGCCGTTGCCGAAGCCTCCCCTCCTCTGAGCACGAGGCAAAGTCTCGCCTGGCGCTGCCCTATCTCTCTTCGGTTGGGGTTACCAAAACATTTGTTTCTCTTTAAAAGGGAACATCAATATTAATAAACGCCTGGCCTCCGCCTCGCATTTCCTGCCCGCCCTCCCCGACAGAAATCCTTTTTGGGGAGACCTCGGCGACCAACCCTCAGCCCCCAGGACAGTGGCTCACCTCTCTCTCCATAAAACGCCAAAAGCGTCTGGTTCGTAAATATTTCAGGGCCTTGGGAGAAGCCACCTCCCAAAAGCCCGGATCGATAATTGGGTGATTATGGCTCGGACGACCCGCCAGGGTAAAAGCGACTGGCGGCCGCGCCTTGGGGAGACGTTAATGGGCCCAGTACCTGAGGGCACGGTGTTTCGATCACAGACCGCGTCCTTGAGTAATTTGTCTCGGATTTCCCAGCTGAACATGCCGGGGTTCTCTCTTTTGTATTCCTCAATTTTCTTCTCCACATCAGGCGTTGTCACCTGCTTTAAGAGAACAGGCGGGCCGGCGTTGGTACCCGGTACTCTGGGCCAGACCTGGCGGCCCCACAGCCTAGGGGCCTGTCCGCATGCTCCTCCCTGCACCCTCTGGGAAGACACCCCGTGTTAGCAAAGGACCACACGTCTCTAAAGCAGTTTACTTTAGAAAGGGGCAGACAAAAAATCATCCCATCCCAGAGCAGCCTGGGGACCCCACACCTCCCCGCTTTAGCTCTGATAACAGGGGTATATTAAGAACAATTATAAAATCTTGGTGGTGGGTGGGTGTACTTTCTGATCCCTGGAAATAAGGCAACTCCTAACCCAGAATCAACATGAATACGAAACTAAAAGGGGCATGCTTGAAAGAGGAACTGAAAAATCAAGTTAAATCTGCAACTTGTGCTTCTCCAAAGGGGCACAAGATTTTAGGTAAAGTGAAGAGCAGAATGAAATGCAAGAGGTATCTAGGTTTTTAAAAATTAGAATGGATAACAAATATGGATAATTTGGGAGACTGGCTCTTCCTCCTCCGCCTCCCCCAATTGAAAAAAAAGTTTACAAAGGTTCTTAGAAAAGTTGTGGAAGGGTTTGGGTAAGTGGGGAGAAAGTAGAAGGTGTTTGGAAGTCTTTTTTATCATGACCCTCTTAATTTTTGCCCGATGGCAAATAGAATATTACACTGGCTTTTATCCACATCCAGCAGAAAAGGCAGAACTTGTGCAATCCCCTCCTTCTCAGCCATAGCCTGTGTGAGTCTCTTTCTTTTTTAAAACAGGAACCAAAATAATTTGAGGATAGCACCAAACTGCTTTTCTAAATGGAGTCATTGGCTCATTACAAAAGAAAACTAATCACCCTAGTTTTTGACTCCTTGAAAACAATTTGCACTAGGGGAGATTGAGGGCGTGGGTTCGGAGATAAACCATTATGCAACCTAAAACTGTTTCTTAGGTTTGGGAAAGGGCAGTGTCGGGGGTGGAGGCTGGGGAGATAGTGGGGAAGAATTCCGCAACAGGTGGGCACATACAGCTTGCATGCTTTAGGTGTTTGTCTCTTAAAATAATTTGATGAGGATTCCAAGGTTCGGGAGTATTTTAAGAAATGTTATTATTCCTTTGCAAAAAGGCTGAAGTTTTCCCTTAGCTTTCATCAAGGAGTATGGAGACACACACACACACACACACACACACACACACACACACACACACACACACTCGTGCCCCTTCAGAGACTTGAAAAATAACTCTTTGGGAAGCCTCAGGTGTCAGCCCTTGCCTCCTGCCGGCTCTTTCCCAACCCGGGAGACCACAGGCGGGGAGGCGACAGGGCCAGGCCCGCGCGCTCACCTTGGGCTTGCTGCCGCCTATGGCACCAGGACGTATGGAGCCCGTCTCCTGATACCTGCACAGGATCTTAGAGACGCAGCCGTGGGACACGCGCAGCTGGCGCGAGATGACGCAGGGCCGGATGCCGTGGTGGGCCATCTCCACGATCTTGTGGCGGATGTGGTTGGGCAGCGGCCGGCCGTTGATGAAAACGCCGCCAAGCTGGTTGACGCGGCCCTGGCCGAGGGGGGTGGACACTGTGGAGAGAAGGTGAAAAAGAGAGGCAAGGGGAAATACACTTAGGGAGAATAGAAAGCAGCAGGAGAGATTAGCAGCACCTAATTTTGCACTCTTCTGGCCAATGTGCATGTTAACAGCTCCAACACTGAAACTGCTCAACGTGGGATACCCAGCTCCAGATCCTCTTTCAAACACATTTGTTAAAAATTATTAAGCAATTCAGGGACATATAATCTTATGTGAAGAGAGCAACTGGAGCAAAATAACTTGCCCTACAGAAACTGTCATCCTTTCGGGCCCAGGAGGGGTGGCAACTTGGAAGGAGACCCTGAGGCTGGTACAAAGTCTACCTTGCTCTAGCAACAGTCTGCAGGAAGAGAGAGGTTCACCCAGGTGCTGGCTTTGGTGAACTCTGCTCCCATCAAACCCTGTCCCTTTCTTTCTAAGGGACTTGGGTGAGCTGACAGGCCTTGGGGTTTTTAGCTAAGAGTGTAGCAGCCAAGGGTCAAAGAGGGTCCCGAGAGGAAGCGCAGGCAGCAACTCATGTCACCTGTTACACCTCCGGACAGAGACAACAGCGCCGGTCTGCTCTTGGGTCCCCTAACCCCCATTCATGCTGTGGGTGTTACATTCTACTCTTGAGCCGGGACAAGAGAGCGGCCGGATCAGCATCCCGGCTCTAACCTCGAAAACCTTTTGGAAGGGCTCAGACTGGCAACGCTTCCTGACTCCCTGGGATTCCCAGGATCTTCAGACTGACTGAAAGGCAGTTCCCAAACAAGTTTATAGAAACTTCAGAAACGCTGTTTGAGATTAATGCAATTATAATGAATTAATTTATACTGAAAATTCCAATCACAATGGCGCTCTGCGTCAGCCACCACAACTTTGCAGGGCAAGCCACTTTGCACGGCAGGAAAATTCTTCCCGAAGTAACATTTCACAAGTGTAGCGGGACAATTTCAAGATGACTTTGGCTGAACAAAACGCAGAGAAGTTGCTTCTGGTGCTCAGAAGCCGGTTCACCCCATTCCCCACTACTGGCATTTTCAAAACAACAGGGGAAAGTGGACCGGCCCGGCGCAGGCCGGGCGCACAGCTCCGCGGGGATTTGCAGAAAGCACCGCGCTCCGTTTGCAGAGAGGAAATAAAGTGGGGCCCCGACTCCGACTGTTGCTTCTTGGGGTGGGTGAAGGGGGTGGTTGGTGCCTGGAGAATGGGCCTGTGGAGCCTGGGGATGGAGTAGGGCAACCGGTCCCAGACCTCGGCATTCAGGCGGCGCTGCGGCCCTCCCTTACCTTCCAGCGGGAACCCGCTGCGCGGGTAGTTCTGCCCCGGGCCCGGCCGCATCATCCTGGGCACAGCGCCGGCCAGTGTGGTCATCCTGGGGGCAGCTTCGCTCGGAAATTATATCCAGGTGAAGGCGAAACGGAAAGGCTAGCGCAGCCGGGGTGACCCTCGGGAACTCTCCGGAGCGTAGAGAGCCCCTCCCCAAAAAGGCTGGAGAGAGTGGGAGGGACGCGGGGAGGGGGGCCGCTGGCTCCTAGTCGAGAGGCTGGAGATGGAACCCGGGAAAGGGGCGGGCAGGGAGGCCCCAGAGTCCAGAATCCCGAGCCCAGGGCGGAAAAGTTTGGTGCAAGTCTGGGCGGATGGCCCCGCGGCTGGGGGCGCTGGAAAGGGGGCTCAGAGAGCCACGACGAGCCGGGGAGGGGGGAGAGGCGGGAGCACGGCCTGCCTGAGTCTCCTCCGTCGTGACACCGACTGCGGGGATCCGAGCTCGGGAGCATTTATTATGTTCTTTCACCCAAAGCTTGGTCAGGAGCCCTGAGCTGCGATTGGCCGACGGGGAGACCATCCCGGGTGGCGGAGACACGCGCTGATTGGGCGACAGCGGCCACTTTCTCTTCCCATCCCTGATAGTGCTGAGGCCTCTGCTGCCCGGAGAGGGACCCTTGCTGCGCCCTTACCCCGGGACAGAAGGGTGGACCCGTGGAAACTGAGACGGCCCCAGGGAGATAGCAGTTACTGAGGGTGGAGAGGGGGTCTCTGTCTCTCTGTCTGTGTCTACCACTTTCTATGTGTATCTCTGATCTCTCTCTCCCCTTGGCTTTCTCTCTGTCTCTGACACTGTTCCTCTCATTCTGTCTCTCCATGTGTCTTCTGTCTATATGTCTCAGTTTTTCTACCTGTGGGTCTCTCTCTCTCTCTCTCTCTCATTTCCCTTGGCTTACTGCCACTGGAGGGGGCACAATTCCAATAAGAAGGCATCTGGAGCCCCAGACATATTTGGCTTTCCTTCCTCTGGTCAGTGCCCCTTGGCCTAGGCTTGTTACAGGGTCCCGCCTGTGGGGTTCCTCTCAGGAGGAGGCCAGGGTGTGCTGATAACGTTCTTTTGTCTTCTGAGTCTGCAAGCCGGTGTACTGTGAAGCATAGGAAGCCGTCGCTAGGCCCCAGGACTCGCTAGTTGAAGAGTGGGGTTGGGGCAGAGGGGGAGGGTGGTGGGGAGAGAAACCATCTCTTCTTCTTGATTTAAAAACCCCTCTGGGAAGCCAGGGCTCTAAATCTCTACATATAGATCCCCAATGCGTCGACAGAGATGCGTCTATATGTTAAAGTTTTGCCTGGCTGCAGCGTTTGTTCTCAGGAATTTATTATGGCATTCAGACTAAACTGCTGGAAAAATAAAAGGAGCGAAGTCTTGGCTAGGAGCTGAAGTGTCCCCAGCAGGATATGACGCCAGGAGTGTTGTAAAGACTGTCTGTCCTTAGAGAAGGTACCATTGTGCATAGCCTTTTATGTATAACTTGGTAAGTGCCAGCGAACTCGCCTCCTTTACACCCCTGAGTGCCAGCCCCGCGCTCCGCACTGCGCTTTATTCGCTCGAGTCTATTCAGGGACTGTCACTCCGGGGCCGCGAGGTATTCAGGGCCTTAATCAATCAAAAGGATGAGAATCGGGCAGGTTTTTCCCTTTGAAATAAAGGAAACAATGACTTCTGGGCTTCAAGTTCCCCCTTTTCCTTTTACGATTTTTGAATTTTTTTCTGCGCCTGGAGTTCTCCACCCCCTCCCAACCTCCCCTTCCCCCACCTTCTTTGACAGTTTTGACCTGGACTCGGGCCTCCAATCCTACTTCCCCACCCCCTAATTAAGGCAAACTCAGAAGGCAAGATGAGGAGGGGGGCTATAGCTACTCAACAGTCCATGAGTTGGCCCTTTAAAAACCCACTCGCAAGTGGGGAAAACAGACAAGCTTTCAGGCCGCCTGTTGTCAAAAGGTTTGGTTGACCCTCAGAGCAGCCTAGACAGGTCTCTGGAGGCTCTCGAAAATGTCTGGACCCATGGGAGGGGGCAGCATGTGCATTCATGGTACAAAGCAGAGAAGCTAATTGGAATAAAGCCCTGTTTAACCTGGTTTTACATAAAATGATTCAATTTGTCAAGGGGAAAATTTTCTCAATTTCGTTTTGAAAAGGGGGGCACCAAAGTCTGTGTCCTTATTTCCCAAGCCACTTCACAGGGAAAGCGTTTCGAAAGCTAGACTTTTTTCAAGATTTCTTCTTCCAAAAGGTTGAGCGGAGCCGAGGGAGCACTTTCTAGGGTCAGTAGTAATTGTTGGGGCAGGGAGGTACCCGAAGTGTATTTTAAGAGAGCAAATGTAGGCTTAACTCTCAACTAACAGGAACCTCAGAACCTTGTGGGCACATAAAAAACGTCTAGGGCTTAGTCTCATTTGCTTTTGAGAGGCGGACTCGGTCTCCAAGCCCTCCTGGCGTTGACCCGTCGCTGTCCTGCCGCGTGTTCTCTCTCCTGAGAGCCGGCAGATTCGCGAAGGGACCCACTTGCGGCAGACGTCGTTCTCCCGGGTCCCGTAAGCTGGAGAGCCAGCTAGACTACCGAACAGAGGTATTGCCTGTTGAACTGGGTCTCAAGTGCCCATGGAGGCTGGTCCAGCAGGCGCATCCATAAACTAGTCTTCACTCGCTATAAAAATGTACAAATGGAGGCTATGAGGATGTGTGGGAGTTGGGGACCCCATGGCTGCCGTAGTCGGCAGGCGACTCACTTTCTCTCTTTCTGGGCCTCTCCCCTGCCGAGCGCTCTGAGGTTTAAGTGCGAACAGAGGATTAGCTCGGCCCTTCTCCACCCGGGCAGCAACCAGAGGTCCCCAGAGACCGGGGCGGGGAGGAGGGTTGAGGGGAGCTTGCGGTGGGCACCCTCGGGCTCCAGACAGCTGGGCAACTTACAAAGACCTAGGGAATCTAAATTCCTTGTGGTATGTGTCCCCAAGTCCGACCTACGAGGGCCAGGACATCGATATTGGCCGAGACTCACGGCCGATGGCGCCCACACGCCGCCCAGAGCCGGGACTCTGCAGAACTGTGCAGCAACAGGTCGCAGGAATGCCGGGTGATTCCCAGTTTCCCAGACTGGTTTCCAAGAACGCACCCCAGTTTAATACTTCAGCCAGTCTTTCTCCATCTCCAAGGCTTGGGCCTCTTCCTTACTTCTTTCTGAAGTCTCTCTGGAAGCCGCGGCCACCCCGCCCCAATCCCCGCAGCTGGCTGGGAGCATCCTCCCAGGCCACTTCCCCTGTCCGGAGCCTGTGGGCCACGAAGTCCCGGTGCCGAATTTGGCCACTGTACAGATGCTAATTGAGAAAGGAGCGACACAGCGGTGGGCCTTGGAAGGCGAGGGTCCTTGCCCTGCAGCACAGCCCTGAACCCAGGTTTGGGAGGCAGCATCAATTCCCAAGGCTGACAAATTACCAGAAAGCGTCGGGGGGAGTCTCTTCGAAATTTTTGTGCACAAGCCTGGCGTCCACCCGCGCTACTTGTGCACGTGCAAAATGAAACTGTAGCCTTGAGGACAATAATAAAATAATTTGTTTTACTAAAAATAAAAAAAAAAGAAGGAAAATAACTTGCTGTTGCCTCCTCGCCTCCTCTGATCCCAGTTTCACACTGCAGGTGAAATTAACAGCAGGCTGGCCGTGCAGCCTGGGTAGAGCATGCCGGTTCACTGGAAGGCTCTCCTGGTTTGGATGCGTGGATGTACATCCCAACCTCAGTCTCAGTTTGGTGGCTTCTGCCTGGGCAGCAAAATTCCCATCAGCGCGCAGCCTCTGCACTTGGGGACTCCACCGCCCAGCACAAGAGTTTCATGGCCCCTGGGCTTCTCGGGCCTCCGAAGGATGACTTCACTTCCAGCCGGCCACAAGTCTTAAGAGGAAATTATGATTTCTGCAAAATAATGTCCCTGACCTGAGAGGGAGGAGGCGATTGGCGTCTGCCACCCAGGACTTTTTTGCCCCGTCTGGAGGGCTGGCTCCGGCAGGCTGGCTTGGTCCAGGGGGCCAGCTCCTGGCCGCCTGCCCGGCTTCAGGCGTGACTCTCAGGAAGCAGTTAGAGGTCCGGCAAAAAGCCGAGAAACCCTCAATCACACAGAAAGGCTGCCCCATGCTCACGGTAGGAAATCAAAACGCCAGGTCCCTGATCACGAGCTTCCGGGCTGGATGCGATGATACCGGATTGGTGAATGCGCGGGTTCAACCCTCGGTCCATCGCAGCCTCTGCCTCTGCGACCGTCATTAGGCCCCCTGCAGTTATTTGTCAAAAGCATTGGCGCCGCTATTCTCCCCATCGGAAAATCAGTCCGGACGGGTTCGGATTTAGGGACTGCACGAGAATCTGGGCGCCGCATTTAAATGCGGTGTAGGCCAGCCAAAGTGGGTTTGCCCTGCAAGCTGAGGGAGCCACCCGGAACCTTTAAGCGGGTTCTCAATAAAGAACATATGGTTTGTGGGAAGAAAGGAAGGAAGAAGGAAAAGAGGACAGGAAAAAGAAGAGAGAAGAAGAACAGAGATGTAAAAATGTATATATTTTGAAGGGCAATAAAGGACGGAGAAAATGAATCTCAAGGCATTATGTCCCCTACAGACATTCATTTGGGTTTGTGAAAATTATTTTTGTGCAAACAAGGAAGACAAGATGCCAGAGCTCTCTAGGGGAAAAAAAACCATCTTGTAAAAAATTAACATACGTTTTGTCTTAATTTTCAAGTAGTGTTCTACCCAATTCGGTAAAAGTTTACCATGGATGTTTAGAAAAGAAATTCAGTAACTGCTTTGCTGTTGTGTGTGTGTGTGTGTGTGTGTGTGTGTGTGTGTGAAGGAAACCTGTTCTGTTTGTGGAGGTAGGATAAGGGTTGAGGGGCCTTACTTAGCCAGGGTGTGGTTGGGGGCAACCTGGCCCTTGGAGAAGAGGCCAAGGCAGATCTGTGCTGAGGTGAGGCGAGGAGGTGTTGGGTGAAGTAGGGGCAGGAGCAGAGCTGCAGAAAGTGAATCAGGCAAGCGGTAGAGTCTGGGTTTCCTTGACGCCTGGAGCAAAAAGATAGGCAAGTGACCACTCCAGGAACTCCTGCCTCAGGGTGTCTAGACACAAACAGCCCAGGGTGTGGGTCCTGCTTTCGGGCAGGGGGCAGGGTGGAGAAGGGGGTGGGGAGCTCACAGGCCTTGCTTTTGAATCAGGACAGGCCTCTCTCCAGCTCCACTCTGCCCCAGTGCCTGAACCGCTTCTCACTCCGGATCCCTTCATCCCCCACAGGAAATATCTTCCCCAGATGGATTTTAGGGGGAGGGGTAAGAGGGGGCGCAAGGAGCAAGCAAAAAAGAAACCTGGGAGGCAAATGTTCAAACCTAGGGTCCTCTCACTGAGTCTGGACCCACGCCACAGTGGGGTCACCGGCCGGAGGCGGCAGGCTGCGGGTGAGTTTAGCACCCACGCTACTCGAGTTTTAAAAGCTCATCTTGAGCCAGAGACCGTGTAGCCAGCTAAGCCGAGTAAACGCGAAAGGTGCAGGAGGCAGGGTTTCCAGGGGCGATCTGGCCGGAGGCCTGGGCGGTGCGGTCCCAGGACTGGAGGTAGAAAAGTCAGGAAGCTGCGCAGCACCTGTCTCCGGGAGACCCCCATCCACACCATGGCGGCCACTGAGAGCCCACCGCTCACACACCAGGAGAGGGACCTGCCAGCTCTGGGACACAGCCTCTCCTGACACCCTCCCCCTTTCAAAGGAGGCGAGGAGAGAGGAGGTGAAGAAGAAAGAGAGGGAAGGAGGGGGGAAGATAAAGAAAGAGAGAGAGAAAAGGAAATAGAGAAAAAAGAAAGGGAGGAAGGAAGGAAGAAAGGAAAGAAGGAAGGCAAGAAACTCTCATTACCACAACCAAACCAGATGCCTCAACATTTTGAATCTCTAGACATGATTTGCACTAAGTTCCTTCCCAGATTTTAAACTTTTTCTTCATCTCATGTCCTGCAGGAAAACACCCATTTCCATTTCCTCTTTTAAATAAAGTTTCTCTTTCTTGAGATGAACCTTTAAACTGGTCGTTGACTTTGGGGCCAGGGGCAGGAGAATAATTTTGATTGAGAAGTTTGGAGATGGGAGAACCGTGAGGAGAAACTCAGAAAAGACGAAAACTGATTATCTCGGACGCCGAAACAGATCGAAAGGAGGCCGAGAAACGCGCTGATTAACCGGAGGGAGCACCCGGTAGAAGTCCAGACACCTCGCTAACCGGCAGCCCGCTCAGAGCCATCTTTCAGAAAACTGCCCCGGGTCCCCCCGGGTGGCCCCGCGCACAGGTCATTCTTTCGGTCTTGTTACTTCATCCCAGAACGCCTCGTGAGGGACATCCCAACCCCCAGACACCCAGCCCGGCCAAGAGCTAAGACAAGTACCCCCAAGAGGAATGAGCTTCAGAGAACCTTTCTTCTTCTAATCTTCTTCTTCTTTTTCTTCTTCTTCTAAACGAAATCTAATACTATCTGGCTGCAAAAATGTATATCACCAGCTCAGAGCCTGAAAGATTAACATTTGGATATGTAGGAAACGTAATCTGCGTGGCTAATTGATTCTCGGCGTATCAGTTTAAAGGATAAAGATCGATATCTACATGATGGATATTGTATTAATAGGGGCATAAATAAAGGCCGAAGAGTCGTTACCGAAACCTTTGAAGCCACTTCCCGGCTCTTGGCCCCTCCACGCGGCCACTCCGTCTACCCCACTTCCCCGCCCCCAGTCCCTGCTGTGCGGGAAGCACTACCCGCCCCCCGCCCCACCACCCCCGAGAGAGTGGAGGAGTCTACGGCTAAAGCGAAAGTGTGTTTTAATGCGGCTACGCTCCAGGGAGAGGTGGCACTTTTTTTCCTGGGCTGTAGCAGGTGGACAGTAAGGACAGAGAAAAGGCAGTAAATTTAGCAAAACTCATCACATCCAGATATTTAGAAACACAGATACATAAGAACCACACGGGGACATAAAGAGCCATACACGTTCGCACACACGTTAGCATTCAGGGGGCGGGTTCCTAGCATTTCCGGAGCGCCCTTGGCCAAGGAATCAGCGCTTCTTTCCTTCTCGCGGCCCCTTCCCAGAGAGCTCGGACGGAAGCCCTGGCTGAGCCCTGTCATTTGGGCTCCTGGGGTGTCCTCTAGTTGGGGTGGAGGGAAAGGACAAAGACGTGCAGCGGCGGCGAGCGGGAGCTGGGGGAGTGTCGGCTGAGCGGAGGGAGGCCCACTCAAGGAGCGGCGGGTGCAGACGCAGTTGGGGGCAGGGGCTGAGCCCCAGAGAGTGGAGCCCGGTACACTGCGGGACTAGGGGGACAGGACGGGGTATATTTGATCCGGAACAAGAATGCCTCAGCCCGGGGGTTGCCAATTACTCTCAGGCAGAGCCTGCGCCGCCGAGAGAATTTTCCAGATGTAAATAAAATACCCTTCGCGCCCCCCCTTTTCCACTAATTAAGAGGGATGTTTCGATAAAACGGGTGTAATCTTTATTAATTACGCAGCCCTCGGAGCGCCCTTAGCATCAATCAAGCCCAAAGCGAAAGTACAGGGGGCGCCTAACCCCTTCCCAGAGCGCGTTTGGACGCGAGGCGGAGGTGCCGGCGTGTCCACCGTGACTTTGACCCTCCTGGGCCCTCCTTGCACCCGCGGCCGTGTCGGGGGGCCCTTTCTCTAACTTGGAGCTTGCTGCGCGCCAGCCCGACGGCTCCCAGAGCCCCGAACAGGCAGGAAAATGTCCTGTACTCATGTACGTCCTCTCTTTGCGCAAACGCTCCTACACAGAAACCCGCACACAGACAGGTGCGGACACACCTCTCGGGCCCGTTTCCTCCGCCCTTCCCCGCTCTGGGCCGGGTCAGGCCCACACAGTTCCCAGTCCTCTTCTTCCCTCGGACGGCCCGACGAGGAGCCTGACCCAAAACAAAAACACCCCACACTATTCTGCGAGGCCCAAATCCCTGATAAGCAGCGATCCTAAGATCTTATACTCCTGGGGCGATGTGGCAGGGGTAGATTGAAAACCCTGTCCAGTGCTCCATTTGCCCCGAGGACGCCCTGAAAAAACGGCCCTAGGAGTGGGGCGGGAAGACCTTAGAGGCTGTCCAGGCCACTCACTCCTCACGAGCTGCACTGCGCAGGTGCGAGTATTGGGGGTTATGGGGGCCCTCCAGTGCTTGGCAAAGAGACCCGGGAAAGCTCCAACGTCTTGGTCTCAAGTGGGAAAGCTGGCTGGAGGTAGGGGCGAGCAAATTCAGGTTCTTTTCCCGAGGCCCCGCTGCACTCTTGTCCGTAGAAGGCAGAGACCTTGGGCTCTCTTGGGAGAACGCCCTGGGGCGGGGTACCCGTATGACCACCCCTCCCAACCCGGGGGCGTTCTGTCTCTAGACCTGACCTTCCTCTCCATGCCCACCCCACCGGTTCCACACCTTACTAGCATGTCCTGCCCTCTCTGCGCCTTGAGCCTGGACCTCCAGATTCCTCCATTTGCACCCCTTAAAGAGATTCTGCCGAATAAAGAAAAGGGCCATTCAGTGCTCAAACCCAATTATGATATCCGAGGCCTGTCTTGGATTAGGTGGGAGCTGCGCAAACCCTCTTCGTGGACTCTGGGCTCTCAGAGAGCAAGGGCCGGACCCCGAAGTACACTGGGTCCACTCTTAGTTGCCTGTCCTGGCTTTTCAACCTTGGCGTCGGAGGTTGGGCCCTCAGCGGACCTCTGACCTAACGGACTGGCCTGCCTGTCCTTGCAACCTTGGGCTCCCTTGGCTGGAGGGCCTTTCAGAGCCTCACCGGGAGGCAAAAAGTCGTACCGTCACACTCTGAGCCTCTGTCCTGAACGCACTACCCGGAGCTGCCAAGCCCTGGCACGCTGTTTTGGGGACCCGTTTGGCCTGCGGAGAAACTCACCCCACTGAACTGCTTGGACCGCACTGGCGGAGCTGAGAGATGAGTGCGGCAGTGGCTCTGGAGCACCATCCTCCTGGCTTTAGCAGAGGCTGGAGCACCGCTCTCTTCTCTGCTTCCTACTGTTTCCTTCCTGCTGGAGCTGGGCACACTCCGGGTGTCCCGCATTCTCCCATTTATTGAAAGTTCTTTCTCTGAAAGTTCTCATTAAGGGCTTAGGCTCCTTTACTCAAGGGTCAACACCTGGACCTGAGGCAGCAGCAAACCTTGTGGATCACCTGGGCATTGTATTCTATCACCCTCTTCCCCCACCGAGTGGTTAGCCCTCAAGCCCGATCACAGCGCCGGCACACCTGGCCTTTCATTCATTCCACACATACTTACTGAGCTTCTACTATATGCTGTTTCAAGTGCTGGAGCTACACAAATGAATGAAACACACCAAAGTCCTCTCCCTGGCAAAGCTGATGGTCCAGAAAATCATGTGTGTGTATAAACGCAACCTGCTAGGAGATTGATTGCAAGGTTGAGGCTCAGCTCAGAAGAATCAGGCAAAGTTTGAAGGACTGCGAACGGAGGTAGGGGGTGGGCGGGTATGGAAGGCTGGGGTAGGGTTGACATTTCAATCAGGGAGGTCTGGGCAATCTCTGCAGAGGTAGCTTCTGGCAGAGAAGGAAGGGTAGAAAGGAGAGTTGGCTGAAGAAGGGCAAGGATGAGGGAAAAGAGTGAAGAAACCATATACCTTCACAACACTTCAGTAAATTCCTATTGAGCACCGGACATCCTGAGGTCCTGGTGTGCTTCTGTGGCAAAGAGGTAACTCTTGGGGGTCCTCCTCCCCCCCTCCAGATGTTTCCCACTATCTTCTTTGGCAAGACATTTTCAATGGGCTTTGGGAGGGGGAACAGGGGGACTGAACCAGGAAGAACAGAATGAGGCTTCTTCAACCTCTGTCCTTCTCTCTGCCTCCAGGAGTAAGATAGATGGCACAGTTGACATGCCAGAGGTTTGGGACTCCAGGTCTCCTTTCTTCCAGAGATTGTGCTTTAAAAATGCAGGATGGGCTTAGGACTCTATATCTAGCCCACATTGGCTGAAAATTATATTTTTATTTGTCAGAAAATTAAGACTTACCTTCTTGGTGTACTGATTCCCCGCTCTACTGGACTTGTCACTCCCATTCCCGAAACGAGAGGAAACTCCCTCCAAGGCAGGAAAAATGTTAAGAGAACTACAAGTGTCCTGCTTCACACTGTGGGAGCAGGTGTGCGTTCCTTTTGAGTGGTTCTGAGCAGCTGCCACCACATAAGAAGATGCTGGTGGTGAAAGTCTCTCCTCCCAGAGAATCCAGAGGAACCCAAGACCCTGATCAGTCATCGTTTCCTGGCTGGTGGTTTTGTGAGATAAATAGAAAAGAAACCAGCAAGGCCATTCAGGAGGAAATATTTTCACAAGGCTTCACAGGTTATTAATGCAAAGTCTTTGAACACATCTTTGAAAGCCTTGGAAGTTTAAGACCAAGGAATGCAATGGTTGAAGGGCATGTGACCATGCAATGGGAGCTTGAAAAGAGGCCATGAATTTCTCAGAGCAGTATGCAGAAATGCTGCCCTAGCCAATGGAAGCAGTTCTTACCAAAAGAATTATTGATAAGGCAAACTTCACAATACCTTGGAGCTGCTTAGCAGGGGAGTAAAATGGAAGCATGTACACATAGCAGAGGTGAGAAGGCCAACGTTTAAAGGGAATTTCCATGGCATCTCCAGAGCTCTCTTTTGTGTCTCCAAAGTAGTCCAAAGAGGTTCTCAGAAATTCCAGGCAGCCCTGTCATAACTGGGACACGAGAGCCAATGCTGTAATATAAGCAACAATCTCTGGTCCTTCAGAACTAGGTCACATGGGGGTGCTTTTTTTTTTTTTTTGTGAGAGAGAGTCTCACTCTGTCACCCTGGTTACAGTGTAGAGGCATCATTCTAGCTCACTGCAACCTCAAACTCCTGGGTTCAAGGAATCCTCCTGCCTCCACCTCCCAAGAAGCTGGGACTATAGGTGCAGGACATGACTGCCAGCTAATTTTTCTATTTTTAGTAGAGCTGGGGTCTCACTCTTGCTCAGGCTGGTCTGGAACTCCAAGCTGGACCCACCTTGGCATTCCAAAGTGCTAGGATTACAGGCATGAGCCACTGAGCCTGGTGGGGTGGGGGTGGGGGTTCACTCCACACTTCTAGTTGGTGAAGAAGCTTCAACTTCAGAAGAGCAAACAGTAGGGTTTTACTGGGGGAGAGTGACCCAGGAGGGCAGGAGCCAGACCCTGGGGCATTGAGGGGCAGAGTGGCAGTCACCCTGGGATGGAGAAATCAAAGATTTCCAAGCTCAAAAAGCAGGAAAGTATCCTCAGAATGGATAGTTTTAGAGACAGAAAAAAAGAAAAATCCTGGAAAAAGAAAGGATTGCCCTCAAATGAAAAGGGTGTGTATGTGAGAAAGGCATCAAATAACACTATTACTAAGATATTTCTGATAAAATGACTCTTAACTAATGTTCCTATGACTATTTCCAATCTGAAGGACACATTTGCACTCAGAGAAGTGATCTGAACCCCATTTCACTCTTCCAGAATGGGGAAGATACTTGTATATTTGAGAGCAGCAGGTTATAGGGGTTTGAGGTGAGGAAAAAGACATTAGAAAGGAAAAAAAAGTTATGTTCCCACTATGTGCTAGACATACTACATACACCCTTACTTAGTAGTGACTTGAGAATAATTCTATTTGGTTTGCTACCATGATTTTAAAATCTTTTTATTTAAAAAACAAATAGAGATTGGACTTTGCCAGCTCAAACATTACAGGAGTGCAGAATTATAGGAGAAAGGGTGGTGGTGAGCAAATGAACACTTGAAACAAACTCTTTTAAAACAGAATTCATAGAAGTCCCAGGGTGGGGAGGCTCAGGAAAGGGAATGCTACTATCCCCTGCTCACCACTACAAGCTGCTAAGCTATCTCACTTTTCATCTGTCCCAGTCTCTGTCTCAGGAATCACACCACACTCTCCATGAGAATTTTCTGAGGATGTGTTCAGTGTTTTGGGATTGGCAGCATGAAAACTCAGAGGGTTGCTGTTCCTTGGTCCAGCTGTTTGGGCTCCCCACCAAAATAAGTTGAATAAGGTTATTTTGGGAGAACTGGGGAAATCCTTATGTGGTGACAACTGTACTTAATGATAATGGTGAATTATAATAGTCGTTGTCGTAGTAGTAATATTTATTGAATGCTTAGTACTCTAAGGGCATTGTTCTCAGTGTATTACAAAGATTCGCTTACTTGCTGCTCAAAACAACTAGGTTTTATCTAGGTAAAAATTAGTAAAAGGAGATACAGAGAGGTTAATTAACTTGCCTGAGGTCAGACAGCTAGGAAGGTGCTCTGCTAGGGTTTCAATCCAGGACAAGGTCACATTTGCCTGGACTGTTCTGTTAGAAAGCCCTAGTTTTCTACCATACCACTTTGATCAGCCCCAGAAAGGGTGAGATCTGAAAGCTATCTAAATACTTCAACTCTCATTTTTTGCTTTATTCCGACAGTAAATAAATTTCAACAAAAGTTGAAATTTTTCAGGAGACAACGATCTAGTTTTTCTCATTCGAAAAGAATGTGAACATTTACTCTACCTCATTTCCCTTTTAAAATGCATCCAATGATATAATCCCACTTTAAAATTTTCACTTATGATAAACAATCTTTTTTGTCTTCCAGGGAGAATCTATTAGCCTATATTTCCACCCAGAAAAAACTTGAGACTTCAGCATCATCCATCTCTACCTCGGGTGGGACGCATCGTCGGTGGAAGATGAATATTTGCAGAAAGAATTCAAACCATCTCGACTTCCAGCTGTAGCTGATCAGCTCTGTATTTGGATCGTGTCGTCTTTGGGGCGTTGTGAAGTCTTCTGCGCCAGTCCCCTCGGGGAACCTCGTCTTCTTCCTGACCGCCACGTCTCAGACTGCGGAGACTCCGCGCAAGGTCTAGGGTGAGGACTGTGTGGGTGCCAAGACTGGGAGGAACTGGTCTTGGGACCTTGGGCGTAAGGATGCAGGCGCGGCCCCTTCCGGGGAACTGGGAGGAATTTACAAACGGACAGCTGAAGACTCCTAAGGTGTTCCCAGGCCCCCCTCTTGGTGTCCGTATCACGCTGACCTGTCGGACAATCTGCGCTTGTGGAAGCTGAGGGGGAAAATGGGGAACACTGTTTGGGGAACCGGTTTTACAGAACCCCTGCTGGGGGCCAAAAACGCAGGAGAAACCGCATACTGGACTAATGAGACTCCCCGCCGCGCGCAGGCAGCCGCAGCCAAGGCGCTCTAAGACGCTTTTTCTCAACCTACCTATCGGGGCATCTCTCCTATTTTTAAGAATGTATGTGAACTTGGAGCTTTCGGGACTGGCTCTGGGGGCGGCCTGCTGGCATCTAGGCAGTTAAATACGCCATCCCGTTATAAATAACATGCACTCAGACCCTGAAATCAGGGGACCGCACCCAATTTGGAGAGCTAAGGCCAAAGACAAATCAAACAAAACGAACTGAGATGTTGAGTGACTGGGTTGAAAAGATACTGCGACAGCTGGTTTCCCCCACTCACGACAAGTGGGCTCATGACAACGTCCTTGTGCCTTCAACTTCTTCCTTAGCCCCTTCTTATCTTTCCGGCTCTCAAGTCCACGGGACTGGGAATTGGGGTGAAGGGCTGCAAAAGGGACAACCTAAAGCATGGTTGGCCCAGCCGAGTGGGGTTCAGCGCCTGTCATCGGGGCGGCCTTAGGTTCTGTCCAGCCCAGGAGGCCACAATGGGATGAGGAGTGAGGGAGACCGCGCCAGCTCCAGAATTCGGCATGCCCGCCACCATCCCGAGCCCCGCCCCCAGGGTCCCAGTCGCTCTGGCTGTCCCTGGGCCGCGGTCGCAGAGCAAGCAGGGGCATCCGCCTTCGTCCCGCTTCCCCCCTCGCCCCTGGGAGCCACCGCCGGCCTCCGCACCCAAACGGAGAGAAATGGAGGTAATCCCCGCCTCCCACCGACCGCGGGGAGCTCGGTCTCAGCAGAAATCCATTTACACCTGCATCCTCCTCAGAAGGTTCCTTTTAACAGTTCTCCTAATAAGTATATTTAAACACGACTCTGTGCGTTAGATCTGCTTGCAAGTCTGCACCTGTCCGCGACCCGCAGATGAGCCCAGATTCCCTTCGGCTGTCACTGGCGATGACACCCACAGCTGTCACTGGTGGTGTTTTGTTAATTTAACCTCGAGACTTTCCTGATTATCCACATAATCCGTCCTCAAATCCCCTCGTTGTCACTGAATTTTGATGACTCACGGGACTCGGAAAGCACTCACCTATTTTGCAAAATAGGAGGGCTGGGAAAGTCCACAGAAAAGCCTTGTAATGGGGGGAGGAATAGCCGTCACCCTCCACGTTAGAAAAGATCACAGCATGCCAAATGGGGATGCAAATATTTACTTAACTTTCCTGGGAACGCAAAGGGAACTAGTGTGTGTGTGTGTGTGTGTGTGTGTGTGAGAGAGAGAGAGAGAGAGAGAGAGAGAGAGAGAGAGAGAGAGAGAGAGAGAGAGAGAGAAAGAGAGAGAGAGAGAGAGAGTCCGAGGCTAGAGCAACGATTAAAACACCCTCCTTTGGCGATTCAAATTATGGCCACTTTCAAAATCCAAGCATTGCTCCCAGGATCTCCCAGTTTCTAAGAAAAGCTACCCAGCCTTTAATTCATTAAAGTGAGATTAGGGATACAGCTCAAATCTAGCTGCATAGTAGACTCTCCTGGGGCACCTTTAAAATATATGGATCCTTCTCCCCTGCCCCAGACCAATTACATACACTTCTGTGGGGACAGAACTGGCACTTCTGTATTTTTTTAAGCTCTCCAGGTAATTCTAACAGGCAACCAGAGTTGAGAACCTCTGCTAAGGCTCATATGAGGGAATAAATTTGTTATGTGTGAATTTAATAAGAAATGGGCCTCTGGGGACAAATCACTTGCCTTGCAGAACTTGGCCCTCGAATTCTTTCCCAAGCAATGACTGCCTAATTCTCACTGGAAGTTAATCCTTCTCCAAAACTATGCATCAGCTACAACTTGCTCTCTATTTCTCAAGTTTGGCTACAAAATATTTTTAAATGCACAGACAGTAGAGTTACAAATGTGTTTTTTATATATGTTGGAGAATACTCATTTTTCTGCGATGAGATAACTGAGCACATCATATGTTACCATGGTTCTAGAAATTATTAAAAGTGTTCTTGCAGTGATGAAACACTTTCTCTTCTGTTTATTTTGTGGTGTGTTTTGTAACTTTAGAAGCCAGGAGAACTGCCTCCCCCATCTTCTCTACCCTCTTTCTTCCTACTTCAACATCCCCACTCAACCCCATGGAGATGCGGTATTTCTAAACCAAAGATAATCCAATTTACATGCAAAGACAACTTTTTTTTTTCTAAAGGAAATGTGCACATTCTTCCTCAGCTCCTAGGAATATTCTTGGAAATTGGACATTGAACATTCTTACTTCCCCAAATGATTTTATAATCAGGAATGATTGTGAATTTATCATGAAACAAACTTGCTTTTCTTTGGTATATTTTAGTCTGTATAAGAGAACAGAAGCCTTAAAATCAAAACTGACTTAAGGAAATAATGCTGATGGTTTATATTACAAACCTTATCTTATATGGACAATGAAAAAAGATCTAGCAAAGGATAGATAAAATCTCTTACTATTTCTTCATTCACATAACTTCAAACTAAGATCTGGCTGCAGTCATTTCTAACACTCATTTGAGAACTATTTACTGTAGTAAATACTATTTCTCAAACAAACTCACATGCTAACATATACAATAAAAATAAATGATTTCAAAGGAAGAAATGTAAATGCATATTTAGCAACGATGCAGTTCATTGCCCATAACATGAATTTAATTATTGTTGTATAATAGCAGAAATATAAAATACAAATATTAGCTAATGGGAAGTAAATGATTAGAGAGGGTAGGCATTAGATCACATAATAACTGGGGGACTTAGTTATTGAGATTGTAAAATTAGCAAGTCTATGAAGAATCATTTATTAAAATGGCAAAGATTGAATAGTTAATAAAAGAGAGAGTAACAAATAATAAGAAATTTAATAGATCTTGTTCTCAAAGTTGTGGGAAATTCCACTGCAATGTATGCTTTTCTCAATTATGCAGGTGCTGCTAGCATTGGAAGGATGGTGCAGAGATTGTCATAAAAATGTCATTTTAAAGTGACATTTTAAAATGTATCTTAAAATGTCATAATGCAGAAATGATTGGAAATGGATGCCAAACGTCCTTTGGTTCCTGTCACTAAATATAATGCAGCGAGAGTTCCAAGGTTATTGTGCTGTTTTTTTCCCAAAACTCAAAGTGTTTGCCATAGGTATATTTTTTCACCTTTCAAAAATGGATTTTTGAAAGAAACTGTTTATCTAAGTCCCCCAGGATCTCAGGAGTCACTGAGTGTCAGTGCTAGTCTGGGAAACCAAGTCATCTAACATTCATTCCAGAGTATCTTTTCACCAGACTGGGCAGAATATTTATCAGCCACTTAATACAAAGTTCCTGTTCAAGTCTTTACATTCTGATTGTAGGAGATTGACGAAACATGCAACTAATAAATAAGACCACTGCAGACAGTCATAATAACACTTACTATAGAAAGTAAAACTTAAGAAAGTAAAATTGGAATAGATGTCCACTGGGGACAGAGTGGTCAGAGCAGACCTCTCTGGGGAGGTAATATTAGACCCTTCGACCTGAACGAAAGCAAGGCCATATGTCCACATAGGGGTTTAGTTTCCACAGGATTTTCACTAATATACCCTCTTGTGTGTACAGATTCTTCACACCAACACTTTTTAAGTGTGTGGGGGGGGGGGGGAACTAATATTCAGATTTACACCTCCTGGCTGCAAATACTGGTCTTTAGACTCCAAACCCAATGTGCTTTCTGGATGTGGATGTTGTTCACCAAATCATGTTGCATTCAGTTTAATCTATCAACTGTATCATGAGTTTCTTTCACCTGAAATTTTGATGCTATGGAAAACATGATGATAAATCTAATGTGTAGCCCCACACTCTAAGCAGAACCTGTGTCATGGGGACCCCCAGTTCCTGAGCAGGTATGCAGACCAAAGCAGGTCTGGCTTTTTGTAGTGACTCTACTGATAGTTCTCACTCACGAGCTGGAGTTGTGTCCAGGACTGAATCTCTTCCAAGAAGATGAGAGTTGCCATGGGAAGGGAGAAAAACACTTCATTCATTGGGAGCCTTCCAGACCACTCACTCATTATTTCAACAATTACTTTCTAAACTCCTGCTTTGTGTAAAGTGCTGGTGTGCTAGGTCTAACAATTACTTTCTAACCTCCTGCTTTGTGTAAAGTGCTGGTGTGCTAGGTCTAACAATTACTTTCTAAACTCCTGCTTTGTGTAAGGTGCTGGTGTGCCAGGTCTTTTCACACAAAGTAAAAATGATTAAATCAAATCTGCAGAACGGGAAAAGGAAAGAGATATCTGAATGCCAGAAAACCAATAGAAACCAGACAAATATTTTCCATTACCATATCCTGCCACTCAATTCCTGGTAACAAAATCAGAAATTAGCAATAAGGCAAGGTCAGCCAAGAAAAAAATCTCTCCATGTTGAGAAATTGAGCTACGAATTGTATCTCTGATTTGAAAGTATTCTAACTCAAATTTTTATTATAAGAAATTTACATGTACAATTCATGAAAGAAGCAAAATGTGGCTTTTGTTGTGACTGAGGTGATTCAAAGATGCATTTCTCATTTGCAAGGAATAATTTAGGTTACATCTTTGGTGCACTCTTGTGAACAAAACCTGTAAGAAGCAAGCTGGTCCCCAAAGTAACTGTAGACAGACTTTCAGGTGCCAGTTTAAGGGAGTAAAATAAACTCATGTGTGTACACATGTACACATGTTATATCCACAAAGCCAAGCTGTTACTAGTATGCATATATATCATATGATATATATTTTTTGAGATATATGCATAATACATATGTATATATTAATACAACTGTAGATGCACTTGTTCAACTAAACAGTTGTGAATGCAAACACAATCTCAGCATTGGCAGTAAAGAAAGAGTGAATAAAAGACAAAAATGAATATGGAAGTAAGACAAGACCTTAGGGGTACAAATATACTAAAACTAATCTCTGAAAAGTGATTTTTAGTAATAGGAACATTACTAAAAAAAATTGCAGAAACCAAGAACAAAGTCCAACGATAGAGTTTAGTTTTAGTGGATGTTGTAGTAGTAAGTAGGTAAAGCTGCTTCTCCCTTCAGAATATAACAGATTTCAGTGGGCCTTCAGGAGTCCTGTTAAACCACAGAAATAATTCCACAAAATGCCTATTTTAGCAATGTACATTCCCAAGTGTGAGTTATTTCTCTTTCAGTCCCATTCAAATGTGAAATTTGGATTTGGATGGGGACATGTATCTAAGGAAGAGAAGTGCCACACACATAAGTTGGAGTAATTTCCCCATGAAATAAATGTCATGAAAATAGTTTTTTCTATAAATACTTCTTGTTTTTATTATTAAGACAATGCAGACATAAAACACATCATATTGTAGTTCCTAAATTGTAGACACACCACTTGTCAATGGCCAATAAATTACTTCATTCATGTGATAGATACAAATGTTCCTTTCAAGTTCAGTTAATAGAATAGTGTCAGGATATCATGCAGACAGCTTGCATAAATACAGAAGGAATAACAGCACACCCTCAGTAGCTTCTGTCATTCTTAAGCATGAAAACTTTGTCTTATTCCAAATTTCAAAAGATGGAATAAAGAATGTTTTCATATAAAATACATTTGGAACAGTTTTTTTTTCTTAAAAAGGCATCTAACCCACTTGCAACATACGCTCAAAATTCATCTTTTTAGCTACAAAATCAGATATGTATCCTTTTTCAGTTCATGTGGCCATATGTGAACATTTCAGTGATTCCAACAATATCAAACAGCTAAATTCAAAATAATATTTTTCTGATAAATGTACATGAGATATATATATATATGTGTATATATATATATATATATATCTTTGTAGTTAAAGGCAGAAAAGACCTGTCAGTTGATTTCGTCTTTGGGCACTATATTATATTTTACTAGATAATTGGAAGTTATTAGTTATTTCACAGTATAAAATCTTGAATCAATTACCAACAGGCCTTTATTTTCTGCTCTTAATTTTGAAATGTATTTGGACTGGAGGTATGGGAGAAATGTCACTGCTTATCAAACAACTTTTCTGGAAATCTTAATGCACAAAAATTCCAGATTTATATATTGGAAAATAAATTATTTTTTAAATAAAATTAAGCGAAAAGGTGAAGGGAAAGGGACAAATCTACAGTTTACATTCTTCACGAATTAGCTCTCAATATCTTCCAGGTGGGGGCAACAGTAAGTCAGTTTTGAGAGAAGGGAGAACAGGCTCTTTAAGCTCCCTGAGTCCAGTTACAGATGAAATGACTTCCTGGCAGTAACACCGTGAATAAAACAACCACAGCTTCCAGGAGATGGGACTTCTGGGCTCTGCTCCAGACACCCGGCTGCAGGCAGCAGTATCCACCGCCATGTGCGCGCCGCCGCCTCCGCTCCGCGGTGCCCGCCGGCTGCCTGAACGCGCAGGCGCTCCGTGCACCTGCCAATCGCGCACAGATGCGGGCGGCCGGCAAGTCCCGCCGCCACGGTCACGCCCGCGCTGTGCGGGCAGGGCGTGCACATCACTCTCAGCGCTCAGGAGTTCTCCCTGTCCAGGACCGCTGGGAAGCAGAGAAACCTTTCTTCCACGTTTACATTTCATTCTTTCTTTCTCTGGGCAATTAAAGTCCATTCACTACCGCAGCAGACGTATATGCGCGCGCGCGCCTGCACTCAAAGAAACTCTCGAGTCCTGGCAACCAGAAAACCAGCTTTCGGGAGGGGCAGCGGGGTACCCATTCCTCTCTTCTCCCTGCAAATCATGCTCTGGGGAGGAATAGCCGCACGCTCTGACCAGGATGAGGGTAGTGCAGGAAGCAGAGGACAATCTTGCAGAGCCCGGGCAAAAGGAACCCCCACCAGCATCCCCGCCTCCTCAGTTTCCTTCTCTGGTCCAGCGCGAAGGTGGTGGGGAGACAAGACCACCGGGCGGAAAACCGAGGCCCGCAGTGGCTGGGTAGCGAAGGGGTGCGCGGCCCCGAGCGTCCGGGGGCCGCAGGGAGAGGGCAGAGAAGCTGGAGCGCACCAAGCCAGAGACCCCCTTTTCTCCGGCTGCGCGGGGTGGGAGGTGCAGGCGGGAGGGCCGCTGTGCTGCCGGCTACGTATCGCTCCTCCGCGCGCCGCCCCCCGCCCCCGGCGCCCGCGTCCTCGGGCCGCCGCCGCCGCCGCCTCCCCCAGCCGAACCCGCGGCCGCCCCCTCGGGCCGATACTTGAGCCAGCAGATGACCCAGGTGACAACGACTGAGAAGAGCGCCAGGATGCTAGCCACCGACAGGCAGATGGGCCCCACGGGCGAGGGTGAGGGCGACCCCGTCGCCGGGGCCTCGCCAGGGGGCGCTCCGCCGCCGGGGGGGCCGCCGCCGCCGTAGTGGTTGACGAAAATGAGGCCGGTGAAGAGCAGCACCACCATGGAGAGGAAGGAGAAGACGACGCATACGCAGCCGGCGGTGAGCGCGGCGCGCTTGCAGTTCTGGCAGCTCTCGTAGGCGCCTGGGGCGCGCAGGCTGGGGCGGGCGCGAGGCTCCGGGGCAGCGTCCTCGGCCGGCGGCGGCGGCGGCGGCGGGGCCGGGGCGGGCGGCGGGGCCTCGGCGGGCGCTGGGCGGCGCGCGGGCAGCGGTGGCAGGCGGTCCTGGGGGAGCGGGTCGTGCGCGGCGCGCAGAGCCAGCGGAAAGGCCTCGGAGAGCTTGGTGTTGTTGGGCAGGCCTTGCACGCGGCTGTCGGGCAGCGGCGTGCGGTGCCGGCACACGGGGCATGCGATGGCGCCGGGCGGGCCAAGCCAGGGCGGCGGGCGCTCAGGCGCGGTGGCGGCGGCGGCGGCGGCGGCGGCGGCGCGGAGCTGCAGCTGGCTCAGGCACTCCTGGCAGAATGTGTGCAGGCACGCCAGCAGCTTGGGCGCGCGCCGGTCCGCGTCGAAGTAGTTGTAGCAGATTTTGCACTCGTAGTCTTCGAGCGGAGGGAGGCCAGGAGCCGTCCCCGCTGGGTCCCGGGCTCCCGCGTCCCCGCTGTCCCGAGCTCCAGCCGCGGCGCTCCCAGCTCCCGCCCGGCTCCTGGGACTGCTGCTCTGGCTCTGTTCGCTGCCGCCGCTCTCGCTCGCTGGCGCTGCCATGGCATGATCCGCCCCTCATCGGGGGCAAGGTGAGGCGCCTTCCTCCCCCTGCGCTGCCGCCTCGGCTGCGGGCGGGGAGGAGGCGCTTCTGCCTCCCCCCTCTGACTGCTGTCGCCTGGCGAGGGAGGCACCGCTGGCTGGGCCAGGCGGGGGCGCAGCAGCAACCGCCTCCCCCTCTAGTAGTCCCCCCTCCGCCCCCTCCCCCGGCGTGGCGCCTCAGTCCCTCCCCGTCCGGGGAGACGATCCGCCGTCCCCTTCGGTCCCCTCAAGACAGCTCTCCTGGCAGCTTTGAATATCGGTTTTTGTTGGGCTTGAAATTGGGAGTTGAGGGCAGCTGGGAGGCGGTTGCAGGAACGGGATTTGGGGTGCGGCTGCTTAAGGATGTTGCATTTGACCTTTGCAGCCCCCAACCCCCACGCAGGTTGTGTTAGGAAACTGGGTCCTGCGTTTTCCCTCTCCCTTTTCCTTGACACCACCTCGCCACCCTTGTTAGCTAATCCTCCTCGGTCTGGGGCTGGGTCCCTGGCAAAGCCTCCTCTCCCCGCACGCCCGCAAGAGCTCACCAGTGATGTAATGCGGGCCCTGCGCTGGTCGGGGAAGCAGCAGCCTCAACGGCCTGCAGCGGCGGTTTCTTCTCCTCATGAAAATTGTGATCTCATTCTCCGTCCAAGGGCGCAAAACAATAATCACCAAGCCATTTCTGTTTAGTAGCTGAGACAGCCCTGCAGCCGAATCTTAGGGTGCAAGCGGAGCCGTGGCACTTTCCTTGTCACCATTTGCAGGAAATTTTGGAGCTGAACAGTACCTTTTTTTCCTTCGGAAATATACTGCTTTCTGAGATTCGGGAAGGCATGAAGACACAGACTCATATAGCAGAGTCTTGCTGTTTTCCTGACGCTGACCACAGCGGATCGAGGTAGCTATTTCTTAGTAGTGCACAGGCCTTTGTAGAGATGTGGGGAAGTTGTTCTCAAATAGGTTCACAGAATTTCAAAGTCCAGCTTAAACCGAGCCTGGCATCCCTCACTGGCTTCGTCCACCTTTAACATACAAATATAGAGAGCTGAAAACTCCATGAGTAACGTGGGACATAGCTTCTTGATTTAATTAAAACTAACAGAAGCCCAACTGAACTGGTTACTTAGTAGACCACAGGAGTGGTGGGTTTGGGGACCACATAAGGGGTAATGTTCAGATATTCCTAACCTGACGGGCTGTTCTCCCATTTTTCCAGGTTGGGCCTTACCCTCTGAGGAGAGAAACCCCCACCGCACCCCCAAGAAGGAAAGAGAAGAGGATGGCTTTGCAAGAATCTGCATTCCCACGAGTTAGGAATGTTCCCACTTTCTCTCCAGATTCTCTGCAGAAGACAGCAAGATGCCCCAGGGAATGTCTATGAAAAGCAGGAATGGATGGGAAACAGGCTGAAGGAAAAGGAAGAAGGAAAGAAGTGTGCAGACAAGAAGCAGAGAAGAGAAGTTGTCATAAGTAACTATTAAGTTTCTATAACATTTGCAAATAAATTTATTTTTTATTCTGTGGGAATAATGAATGTGATAGATGTCTTAAGTTTGAGGGACCTTAAAGTGAAGCTGGTTAAAAACCACTAACTTTCCACTTCCTAGTTGCAAATTTTGTAATTATCATTTGGGCTAATACTTTCTTAATTTTTTAAAAGCATTTCATTTTGTGATGGGGGCCATGACCAGAGGGCAGGGACATCAGGAAAAGGGATATCAGGAGAAGGCCCTAGTTTGGCCTTGGAATGTTACAAACTTCCACAAACCTGACTGTAGTAATTGTCCTTCTTTTTCCCTCATTTAGCTGTGTAATTGTAAAGAGCCTGGAAATGTGCATTTTATGGACAGTATTAAACTGAGTTTTTCTGCATTAAGCCTTGATTAGCGCTGTGCTGAGAAGAGACATAATGATGAGGTAGGAAAAATTAAAAAACAGAGTATCAGGAAGAAGAGAAGCACAGAACCAGAAGGGCTAGTGTGGGTTTATGTTCTTCCCATCTACTCAGTCCCTAGTACATGTACAACCTCCACCCCAAAGGTGACTAAAGCAAAGTTCTGCAGCTCTGTATGTTTGAATACGTATGCATTTGGGCAAAACATTTAAGATTTTGAAGTTTCACTCTACTATGCATCTTCACCATTGAATGAAAGATTTGAGAAACAGAGTGTGGGACTACACTGGGGTTTCTCGGCCTCAGCACTGTTGATGTTTTGAGCTGGGTAAGTCTTTGTTGTGGGTGCTGTTCTGTGCATTGTCAGCTGTTTGGCAGCATCCCTGGCCTCTACCCACTTGATGTCAGTAGCAACCTTCCCTAGTTGTAACAACTGAAAATGTCCCTGACTGAGGACCATAGGGCTACAGCAAAGTCACAGATTTGGTTAAAGTGAAACCAAAACCAGAAGCACCTTCAAACTCTTAACTAGTGCGAGACAGGCATTATCCAAGAAATTATTTAGTAGCTACAGGTATTTCTTCTATAGCTCATGGTATTTTAGATACCACTGAACTGTCTTTGAATGGTCCAGGTACAGTTTTTGTTGATAGCACATTCTTTTGATGGAGTCATAAACAATGGCCAGAATTTGGTTACCAAAGCTAGAGTTTACTCTCTGTGTTTGGATATTTTTTAGGAGAACCCCACATCTCCAAATATTTTATATCCTAGGGCCAATCATTTATGTTTTAGATTCAAATGTGTCATGTGGGGCTTCCGTAGGTGCAGTGAGAGGAGGCATGATGTTCCTGAAGAGTGTGAGTTTGCATGACACAGCCCACAGGCAGCTCTAATGACTGTAAGACCCAGTGCCCACAGTGTCACCTGCAAGCGTAAGTAGTAAAGCTTAGTTATCCATGTAGGCATTAGAGTTTCACTGTGGAGAAAGATGTGTTGAAAGAAATCTTAAGTCAGAAACAAGGAACTCAATACAGGTTGAGCATCCCTAATCCGAAAATCTGAAATCCAAAATGCTCCAATTTCTAAAACTTTTTGAGCACCCACATGATGCCACAAGTGGAAACTTCCATACCTGACCTCATGTAACAGATGACATATATTATTAAAAATATTTTATACAATTATCTTCAGGCTATGTGTATAAGGTATATATGAAACATAAACAAATTTTATGTTTAGATGAGTCCTATCCCCCAGACATCTCATTATGTATATGTAAATATTCCAAAATCTGAAAAAATCTGAAATACTTCTTGGTCTCAAGCATTTCAGGTAAGGGATACTCATCCTAAAAATTCATGTCCATATTTGAATTGGCTTTGCAAGAGCCTCCTCATGCCTTGAACATATTAGACACTCAGTATTTGCTGCATTGTTTTACTTTTGAGGATTTGAATATAAATGGAAGACAGCCATGGTCTCAGGCAATCTCTTGTACTGTTCCCTCCATCAAACATCTAAAGAGAGAAAATATTTTAGTTTAGGGGGCAGCTGTCTCACAAAGGATTCAGTGGGGAAAAAGCATTCACATAGAGTGTGGGTTGACAGTCCTGGTCCAAATCCTAGTTCTGCTCCTCACCCTTTGTGTAGTATTAGATGTGCTACTTAGCTTCTCTGTGCCTCAGTTTCCCAAACTGTAAAATGAGGATAGGAGTAATTATTGCATAAATCTGTTGTATTGATTGATTATGCTGTACACATAACACACAAAGACTCCATGACCACTGTTAACACTCCTTATTATTTATGTTTGGGGCTTTTTATACCTGATTTCAGTAATTCTCACAAACGCCCTGTTGAGAGAGGCCCAAAGGGTTCATGCAACTAGCCCAAGGTGACACAGCCAATAATAACAGAGTAGTTCTCACCCAACTTTTCTGTTATCTCAAAGGTAAAGACATAGGCAGTATCTCCATCAAAAAGGCCAGGCAGAGGTCTGACCTCTGAATTTAACCATGCATTATTGATCTGCTAGTTGCAATAAATAAAGCTCTGCATAAAACATCAGGACAAAGTGAAATCTCACTGGTAATATTGGAGGAATAGATAGATATATAGGCAAATAATGCCACTCAGAAGCAAGTAGCAAATGATTCAATCAAAGTGTTGACATTTTAAAATAGAAACTGGGTCGATTCAATTCAACATTTATTAAGGTCCTATTCCAGAAGCCATTGATGCTGGTGATAAGATATCTGGCCTCCTAGAACTAAGAATTTGATAGAGGAGCCAAGAGGAGCCTGAGGAAATAGGAAGACTAAATGTAATATCCTGGAGGAGATCCTGGAACAGAAAAAGGGAATTAGGAAAAAACTAAGGAAATCTGAATAAAGCCTGGACTTCAGTGAATAATAATGTATCAACAATCAGATTGTCATAGTGTATGAAAATGGTTGAAGCTGGATGATAGGAATGCAGGTGTTCATTGTGTTACTCTCTTTTGTGATATTTAAAAATGTTCACAACGCTCACCAATCCTAGAGACAGGCTCAAAGTTGGCACCATTCTTACAAAAACAGCACCAATAATGCTCACGTTTTTGAAGACCTCATTGAGCACATTAGTTTTGACGGATGGAGAAAATGATCTTGAATCCAGCTCTTTTGTTCATTACTTTTTTCTTTGCTCTTTCCTTTTCATCTGCCTTCTTTAAGAAATCAAGGAAGTGCTAAAAGAGTGTGGGGACCCAGGTGTCACTTTTTAGAAACAGGGAGGAAGTCAAGGCTTTCAGAGCCCATTGCCCAGTACAAGTCTTAGGGGTCCTTCTCTCCCTCTGTCCTTTCTCTGCAGGTGCTACTCGGGCCTCAGAGCCCTACTCTTATCATTCCAGACATTGATGTCATCATTGCTCCAGAACCCAGAATGAGTGGATCAAGGGAAATGAAGAGGAAATGTAGGAGATTATCAGTGTTATATGAGAAAAATGCAAAATTAGGAGCTTCCTCTGGGGTGGATTTAAATACCTATTTATCTTCTATACATGGTTTTTGAAGCTTTTTGTTTCTCAGATCTTTTCAAAGTTTTAAAAGATGTAGGTCTGGAAGGCTGGCCCATCTCTGCACCTGGGAAAATCTATGGGCTGATTGCCCTGCCTTAATCTCTGAAAGCTATTCATGAGTTTATGCATTATATGCCAAGCAGCTATAGGCTCAATTCTTAAGCAGCTTCTTCCCCTCCTATCATTTGGTACCCTTTGTATGGCAAAGGCAAGATTAGCTGGACATGCATGCAATATGCTCTTTTCTGAAAGATCCTATGTAGCCTGGGACCATTTTAATGATCTCTGCATTGTTGCCAGAAAACTTTTTTCCTCTCTTCTAAGTCTTCCCTTTTATTCGATGGTGTAAAAACAATTAGGTCAAAAATGTATGTTCAGGTAACAAAAGCTCTTTCTCTTAGAGCTATGAATCTTCTCTTTGAGAGACAAAAATAAGGTACTTTTAGTAAAAAGAAAAGCAGCTTCTTGGATGCCACAAATAGGAGTAAATGAAGCTGCAAGTATATTGCATTTCTTACTGTTATTTGCTCTGATGCTTCTGTCATAGCAATGAATCCCAAAATTCTAAAGACTGCCCTAGGGCTGTGAAATATTAAAGGTGCTTTTCCCAACTGACCCCAGAGATTCTCTTGATCTGGAGGGAGAATAAAAGGCAAGGATGGTGTAAGTCCATACACACAATACTTAACCACATCTTTGACTGAAAGAAGAGGTTCTGTAGGTTCTCATGGATGTGGGAGGTGAGGAGATGGCCCAGCTTCTGAGACTCTGGTCTCTTTGATACTTTGCAAAGATCTGAGTAGTGAAAGGGCACCGTATGGCCAAGCGGTCCTTGTGTGTTTGATCACCAACTGCAAAATTTTAAAGGAAAGGGAACTTCAAATTAAAGTACTTCAGACCTGTTGTCAATTTCTCACCCTCTACTTCTCTTGTTTTATGCACTATGCATTCTATTTATAATCTACTACGCATTCTGGCTACAGGGGGAATTTTTTAAAAGAACTCCTACATTTGATTAGAACAAAGGTGAACAAAGGCACATAGAAAGAGAAATACTGTTTGACCCTTGAACAACACGGGTTTGAGATGTGTGAGTCCACTTATACGTGGATGTTCTTACACCTCTACCACCCTGAGACAGCAAGACCAACCCCTTCTCTTCCGCCTTCTCCTCCTCAGCCTACTCAATATAAAGACAACAAAGATGAGGATTTTTATGATGATCTACTTCCACTTAATAAACAGTGAATATATTGTCTTAATAACATTTTCTTTTCTCTAGTTTACTTTACCATAAGGATATAGTATATAATACATACAGCATACAATATATATGTTATGTGTTAACAAAGTGTTTATGTTATTGGTATGGCTTCCAGTCACTAGTAGGTTATTAGTAGTTACATTTTGGGGGAGTCAAAACTTACATACAGATTTTCAACTAAACGGGGCTGGCACCCCTAACCCCTATAATCATTCAAGGGTCAACTGTACTAGAAATTTTAGTTGTAAATGACCTTGACTCACCCTGCCATCTTAACTATTTTTAAGTGTACAGTTCACTAGTGCTAAGTATATTCACATTGTTATGAAACAGAGCTTCAGAACTTTTTCATCTTGCAAATCTGAAACTCTATACCCATTAAACAACAACCCCTTTTCCCCCCTGCTCCCAGCCCCTGGTAACCACCATTCTTTCAGTTTCTATGAGTGTCACCACTTAAATACCTCATATAAGTGGAATCATACAATTTTTGTCCTTCTGTGGCTGGCTTATTTTACTTAGCATAATATCCTCAAGGTTCATCCATATTGTAGCATATGTTAGAATTTATTTCCTTTTAAAGGCTGAGTAATATTCTATTGTATTTGTATACTACATTTTGTTTGTCCATATATCCCGCAATGGGCATTTTGGTTGCTTCCACCTCTTGGCTATTGTGATAATGCTGCTCTGAGCATGGGAGTGCAGATACCTCTTTGACACACAGATGTCAACTTCTTTGGATATTTACCCAGAAGTGAGATTGCTGAATCATACGGAAGTTCTATTCTTAATCTTTTGAGAAACTTCCATACTGCTTTCTATAGCAGGTGCATCATTTTACAATCCCACCAACAGTGCATAAGGGTTCCAATTTCTCCACATCCTTACTGACACATATTATATCATATTATATTATAGCCATCCTAATGGGTGTGAAGTGAAATCTCATTATGGTTTTGATTTGTATTTCTCTGATGAGCATCTTTTCAAAGGTTTGTTGGCCATTTGTATATCATCTTTGGAGAAATGTTTATTCAAGGCCTTTGCCCATTTTTAAATCATATTATTTAATTTTTTATTGTTGAGTTGTAGGAGTTCTTGACATATTCTGGATATTACCCCCTTATCATATAAATGATTTGGAAATACATTCTCCCATTCTCCCTTCTCACTATGTTGATTGTGTCCTTTGATGCACAAAATCTTCTAAGTATGATGTATTCCCATTTATCTACTTTGCTTTTGTTGCATGTGCTTTTGGTATTGTGTTCAAGAAATCATTGCTAAGTCTGATGTCATGAAGCTTTTCTTCTAGAAGTTTTATAGTTTTAGGTCTTACTTTTAAGTCTCATTTTATTGTAGTCTGAAGCAGCATTTCCCAAAGTTATGGACCCTGAAATATTAGCTCCTCAAAAAAGGATTTTGTGATCAAATAATTTGAGAAACATTCCAAACTACGTGGTATATTCTGTACTTAGAGATTGATTATTAAAGACTCTGAGAAGTAATGTTACAAAAATGTAAAGAAATAAGTTCAATATTGTATAAACCTGTGTTTACCAAACTTTTATGGCTACAACAAATTTTTCTCTAGTAAACCTATTGATGGACCTAAGGGATGATTAAAGGCTCCTAGAGCAAAGAATTTTAAAGAAACAATTTTTAGATGCTTCACTGTAACTATCGAGATTTTTCAAAGAGATGGAGGAAACAAGGTGTGTAAGACAAAGGAGCACATCCATCAACAGAGAAATTGATTTCTCCCTTTATCTCTTTGAGGGGCTAAAGCTGGGAGTGAGATTAAACATGCATGTAGAACTGGGTGTGTTAACAATAAAGGAACTGGGCGATTTCTCCCATATACTATTTGCATCATCTACATGAAGCCATGTACCATCCTATTTGTAGCTGAAAAGGAACAAACAGATTCCGAGGGTACATTGAGCCAAGCTGAACTGGTTCTGTTAGATGGGATCTGCTTAATTGACTCTTCACATGATGATGATTTTGTAATATTTCCTATAGATGGAAATAAGAGTTAAATCACCTTTCATCTAGCATGGTTAATCATAATTGCTTGTTTATATATTTTTCTCCTGACCATGATACAGCCTCCCTTTTAATTTCTCTTTTATTTTAAAGAATGTCTTCTTCCAAAGCATTGTAAGAGTTCAAAAACCTTTAAACAATGTATTATTTATCTTTCTGGCCACACATATTCCTTCAGAGTCATTACAATCCATCAACTGTGCATTTGCTGACTTAATAATAAGCAGATTTGGTTTTCAGGAGACCGAGGCAGCTATAAAGGGCAGGTTCATTAGGTTCTTTCACATCCACTATAGAGTACTGGGGCAAGGTGCTCACTTCAACCAGGGAAAGCCTGTGGGCCTGGAGCTTATAATGTTTGGGAGGTCTTTTTTAAGGGAAATAATTCAAAATTACTAGGTAGAAATTTAAATTTTCGTTTAGAATTATAAAATCAACCACCACCACAATGAAACATTTCAAGCTGACAAATTCTGAAAAGGTCTCAAATCCAGAAAAATAATTAGTTATCTAAAACACCACTCAGTAAAATCATCTGCACACTATTTGGTTGTCTATTCGTGCAACAATGATTTTGTCATACTTTCTGCAGAGAGACTAGTAGGAGAAATCAGGCTTTCCTGCTAACATGGTAGATGAAATGACGTGTTTTATTATTGATAGCCTGGAAAGGTTCCTTTTGGCTCCACATCTTGTTGGTAATTGGCATGTACATTTTTAGGATTGTTATCAATTTTAGGAACACCTCTCTCAAGTGATTTTCATATATGAGCTATAAGATTTCAACGTATTTCAGGGGTTGGTTTGTTGCAGGGAGTAATTTTAAATACTCTTTGAAGTAGTGACACTCGCTGCCCAGCTTGTCTTTGGAGTCCCTAATGTCATGGCATATTATAAGGGTATCAGGGCAGGGTGTGCAGGTATAGTGGGTGGTAGGATTATTACTGAAAATTGTTCTTGCACCAGGACGGCTAACAGTAACTAAACTCTACATGTAAGAGGCTGTGAACTACATAAATACTCCACTAAACCAAAACAATCTTCTTCTAAACCCTATCAATCTTCTTCATCATTGTCCAAAAATGCCCACGGTACCTTCCATGCCACCCAACACAGGGGAATAGGACTGAGGGGAAGTTGAAGTAGAAGGAGATGGTGATCTCAATCATTTGCAGTTAAAATATCATCCTGTAAATTTTATGAAAACATACGTCCATGAGAATACTTATAATTTAAAGTGAGGGGCCTTGAAACTTAAGCTTCATTACTTTCCTGGTAAATCCACTTCTAGTTTAAACTCAAATTTTCTTCCACTAGAGCTGCTTTCTTTCAGAACGGTGTATGTTTGAACTTAAGGACAGGATCTGTAGAAAATATGCAAACATATAGGAGACGTACATGACTGTATCCCAGCTGGCCAATTTATTAAATCTAATAAAACAATTACTTGGCATTATATGGATCAGTGGCTCTTACATCTGGCAGTAGATTAAAACTGTCTTCATAATTTTAAAAAATAAGCATTCCTCAGCCATAAACCCCAAATTTCTGGCTCCATAGACTCAGGGTGAGGCCCTGGAATCTTCACTGTTAAAGTTTCCCAGTTGATTATGATTTGCTGCTAAGTTTGAGAACCACTGATGTGGATAGAATGTTTGGAGGGATGCCTGTGCCCACTACAGTTCCACAGGGCATAATAAAGGGTGAACTTACAAAGAGAGAGCTTTTGACTTGGTGTGAAGAAGCATGGAAAGTTCCCAATCAAATCACTGGACCAGCACTTAGAAGACTGGAGCCCATTCTTCTAAGTAAAGTATCACAAGAATGGAAAAACACACACCACAAGTACTCACCATCAAATTGGAACCAATTGATCAACACTTACGTGCACGTATGGAAGTAACACTCATGGGGAATCAAGCAGGTGAGAGGGGGAGGAGGGGATGGGTAAATTCACACCTAATGGGTACAATAACTTTGATTCAAACAGTACAAAAGCATTTTATGTAACCAAAATGTTTGTACCTCCATAATATTCTGAGAAAGAAAGAGAGAGAGAGAAAGAATGAGAAAGAAAGAGGAAGAGAGGGAGGGAGGGAAGGAAAGGAAGAAAAAAGAAAGAAAAGAAAGACTGTGAGAGGGATTTGTATTAGCCCAGCCATACATCTTCCCATATACTTTAAATCATCTCTAGATGATTTATAATACCTAATACAATGTAAATTTTTTATTGTTATATTGTTATTTTTGAAGTGTTATTTTCTTCAAATATTTTGATTCTCGGTTGGTTCAATCTGAGGATGCAGAACCCATGGATGTAGAGGGCCAACTGTATTCTTATTTCCAAGACAAGAGCTCTTTCTTGCTTTTTTTTTTTTTTTTTTTTGAGTCTCACTCTGTTGCCCAGGCTGGAGTGCAGTGGTGCAATCATAGTTCACTGCAGCCTCGAACTCTTGGACTCAAGCGATCCTGCCACCTTGGCTCCCAGAGTGCTGGGATGACAGGCATGAACCACTGAGCCTGGCCTATTTCTTATTTTTTGAGGGCTGCTTTGTATAAGTACTTTTTACGAATACTATGTTTTATAGACTTTCTTTGAAGATACTAAAGGAGATTTTTGAAAGGTCTTACATTACCTGAATTATTTCTGTTTTTTCCAAGATCAACGTTCTCGTCTAATAGAAAGATAGATGAGAATGGGAGATCTGAGTATATGTGTGGGGCTTGCTTACTGGTGGGAGGTGGTCTGGGAAGTGGCTTTTCCCCTGAGCACCCACCAAATGGCAAAATGTGGAACATTTCTACTTGTGGTCAAACTGAGAGTTCATTCCATTTTTTTAAAGAAGGACCATCTGTTTTTTCCCCTTGGAATCAATGGCCTGTATACTGTATGTGGAAATGGAAGAGGTGGATAAGTTTGTACTCAACTTTCAGTGTATCTGTATATTTTTAGCTTCTCCCTCTGCCGAGCCTATCATACCTGAACCCAGAACTGTACTGGGGCCTTGCTGAATGGACTGGTTCCCTTCTCCATTGCAGCTGCCTCCTCCAGTACTCCAGGCTGTAGTCTCCCCAGCTATGAAAAAAATTATTGTCTTCTATCAACTTCTTTCAGAAATTTGTTGAACTCTCTCATCTGTGAAGGTCTCTCTCTGAGTAGCTTAGCTTTTATTCCCTTTTTATTCCTGTACTATAATTTTAATGGGATTTCTGGAGAGAAAGGAATAAAAAATGTATGCTCAGTATGTGGATGCCATATTGAATCAAAAAAAAGAAGGTAAAACTTTTCTAGCTTGCCTTTGATTTAAAAACTTATGGAGACTCATTCTAGAAAATCTAGAAAGTTTAGGACACATTTCTCTCAAAGGATCATACAAGGATAAATTTCTTTATTCTTTAAGTATAACATAATCCAGTCTATGGCTGTATAACCCTGAATTGTGTCTGGTCTCAGAAGCTAAGCAGCATTGGGCATGGTGAGTACTTGGATGGGAGACCACCTGGGAATACTGGGCTTTGTAAGCTTTAAAATAAATAAGTATAATATAATCCAGATGTAAAACTAGGTTGGACCTGGGTGTTTAAAGAGAAGAATAGTTCTCATCTGTTAAATACCTTCTTGTGTCTTTACAGATACTGCCTCATTGAATACCCATTTTACAGATGGGGAAACTGAGGCTCTGTTAAACAATTTACACAAGGTCATACATCTAGCAAGGGGTAATCAGTATCAAACCTGGTACCATCTGATTTCTACACCATACGTGCTGCCTACGAGGAGGCAAAACTGGTACAAAATAAGAACGATGCCCACAGAGGCAAGGTCTGAGCATACAATAAAAACCTAATTATCTAGTTAAATTGATTTGTAGCCATATCCAACATATACAACTATGCAACATAGGTGATCAGGAAGTTATTTGTAAGTAAAAGGGACTCTTGACAATTCTCTCTCCCCAAGACTGGACTTTTCCGGGGAGCCGGTTTAATTGTTCCACAAGTCTCATGTGGCAAGCAGGCTCTGTCTTCTATTTTCGTCCTGCTATTGAGAGGATCTGCGGAACTCTGTCGTCAGCAAACTCACTTATAATCATATTGGCATTTCAGTTTCAGAGAAATCATTAATTAAAATGTGCATTACTGAACAGTCACAGTACATGTAGGATTCTACTATGGGAACAGCAGTAAATGGGCAATTTATTAATCAATTATTGCTACAAGTCCAAACCATACTGACAAATAACATCCGTGATGTGATTTTTTTAAAAAAACAAAACTACTTTAGTTATACTACTGTTATGTTTCTTTCCCTTAATTTGAAGTTTTAAAAGACATATGTTGTGGGCTAGTGAAATCAAATATTTATTACTATTTTTAAAACTTACTTCATGGCAATGAATCTTATATATGCAAATGGAAAAAATGAGAACTGTAGCTCTCCAGATGGAAGCTATTCAGAACAGATGCCGTAATCTAGATGTGTACTCCGGAGAAAGAGATATTAATCAAAATAAGGGATAATAATGTAGCTCTTAACGGTCAGAGCTGGTTTCTAATTTACAAGATAACTCACGTGTATGGAGGGAGACAAAGCACATTTAGAAAGAAGCAAAGAGCCTCTGCTTCAAATAGTATAATTTTCAAGGGAGTGAGGAACAAGGGGTTCATCTCGTCTTGTCATTTTAATTGTTGATTTAACTACTAGAAGTGAAATTGTGATCTCTCAAAACTTGGATATAGGCACAGCAGTTAAGGAGATAATGAAGACCTCACAAAGATCTCAGAACACCAGTCTGACAGCTCTGTGGGTTGATAGAAGCACTTGACCTAGGGAACGTTTTAGCAGCTAATGTTATTTCCCTCAGTAAGTCTTTTTTCCATTGCCAGTAAACATTTAAGAAGCTTTCACTTTTGACACTTCATAGACTGAGAATTCATATTTTGCCTATGAGAGTCAAAGAAAGGAAGGAACATCCCTGGCAAAATAGAATATTTTTGTTACAGTTAGTTGGGAAGGAAAGACTTAAATGAGGAATTCAGATCAATTCTACCAATGTTCAGCCTAATTTTAACAAACATAAAAGCCAGGCATAAATTTGCCAAAATTTCTGCCCTACACTCAAAAATATTAAAGCCACATTTACCTTTGATTTTTCTCTGAATACCTCTATAAACTCGAGGTATGCTTGAAATTTAAGCAAGGTCAGTAAAAGAAGCTGTGGGCCTAGGGGAGGTTTTAGAGTTGGATTCATGCCAGAGGATATTGGCCAATGAAATCAATTTTATGAGAGAGAAGACTTTAGTGATGTTGGATACCATGACGATATGAAATGCTATACCTGAACTATGTCTTTCAGAGTTAAGATCCTAGCAGAGCAGACAAAAAAGAACTGAAAAAAAAAAAAAAAAGAACTAAACCGTAATTTAGTAGAAACCGGCAATTGCCTGTGCTGAAGTTAGAGCTTAGCTCGCTCGAATGCAATGTGAAATTATAGATGATGTAATGCAGTTTCAGACACACAGTCATACCCAAAGGGAAATGGAGAATTGAGGATATTATGCAGATAATGAAGACATATCTTTCCTTATTGCAGATTTAGATGACTAGGAAGACCATCTCTACACGGGGATGGGTAAAAGTGCTATGTGGAGACAAGAGGATGCACAAAAGGATAACTAGTATGATGTCATATAATAAGGCCAGCTTACATTTTATAGTAAAATATAAATGAACATTCAGTGATACAGTATTTTTGTGATAATTAGCAAAGTAATATACTTGAGAGCATCAGAATATGTAATAATCAGAAACAGTCCAATGGAAAGTATATATTAAAATTGTAAATTGGATTTTGCTTTTCAAATTATGAGAATCTATGTTTATTTTAAAGTAGTGGATAAAAATTTTTAAATGTTGTAGTAATTAGACTTGAAATTCAGGAATGCTATTTTTAAGCTTTGCAAGTCAGGAACAATCCACAGGTTGATTTCGCTATGAATAAGCAAGATCATTACTTCAACTCTGTCCTGCTAACACTGTAACTGCTAACAGCATTGGGCTGATATGAACACCTTGAAAAATGCAGAGTTCTGAATCAATTGCAAGTGTTTAAAAAATCTAAAGTGCCTAAAAGAAACGTTAAAGATGACAAATACTAGTTGGGCTTGGTGGCTTATACTTATAATCCCAGTACTTTGGGAGGCTGAGGTGGGAGGATCACTTGAGCCCAGGAGTTAGAGGCTACAGTGAGCTATGATTGTGCCACTGCACTCCAACCTAGGCAACAAAATGAGACCCTATCTCTAAAAACTAAATAAATAAATAAGTAAATAAATAAATAACATGACAAATAGCATCTTTTCATTTTGTCAACTCTACAATATTTTCAAGTTAACTGCTAACTAGTCACAGTGTTAACTGATGGCTACAACTTCAGCAAAATGTTGTATTAACTAGAATTATATACCATAAGGCTTAAAAGTCTATTTCACTGCAGAGTACAAAACAGGCTATATAGGACCATAGCTAAGCGCATAATCCATGTAGTCAGAGAAACCTGGGGGAATTCTGCCTGATTGTGACACTGTGAAAATGATTTCTAAACCCTCTGAGCCTAAATTTCTTCATTCACGGTCTAAAATTATACCGAGTCTCTGGGCATTGTAAGGATTAAATGAAATAATAGAGTACTTACCAAGTGCCTGATCATAAGATGTTCAATTTTTTTTTTCTTGAGACAAAATTTCACTCTGTCACCCAGGCTGGAGAGCAGTGGCCTAATCATAGCTCACTGTAACCTTGAATTCCTGGGCTCAAGTGATCCTCTTGCCTCAGCCTCCCCAGTAGCTAGGACCACAGGCGTGCACCACCGTGCCTGGTCAGATGTTCAATTTTGTTTTGTTTTGTCAATCCAGATAACAAAAGGAGAGGAAGACTCTCTAAAAGAAAATGATATTTATTCAGAAATTGGCATTGCAATGGGAATAAGCATGACATAGTAAACCATGTGCATATTCCCACTGCAGTGTATATTCCTGTGTAAGTATCATTTTCTTTTAGAGAACTCCCTCTGTCTGTTATTTAGGTTGACAGTTTTATTACATTTTAATGAAAGTTATTTCAACATGGCACTAATTTAGTAGATGTAGTTTGGCAGCATAAATACAAGGGAGTGTAAATAGAAACTTTAAAATAGTACATAAAAAATTTCTTTCATGATGAAGTAGCTGGCTCAATCTGCTTATCCAAAGTCACCTTTGCAAATTGCTACCTGTAGACACTGTTTGGAAAATAGGTGAATTCAATGTATTATTTATTTTCAATAAGAGTTCTAACTGAATAGCAATGCTGAATTCATTTGTTTATCGATTGATTTCTTAATGCATATCCTCATTCATGTATTCAGCAATCACACTCTCTGTGTCTGGAATCTGACCTAAGAAACCTAGAGGGAAATTCTAGTCTGTGGGAGGCACTTGAGCTGAAAGGTCATTTAGATCAGGACTGAGATGGCTAAGTTGGGCCAAGTAGGAGATAAAGAAGCAAGGGAAGCTTGGCAGGCAAGGATGAGAGTGAGGGCAAGAGCTGATGAGAGCAAGGAACAGAGACATGGTGACCAGGCCCTGATGGATGAGGACAAGGCCTTGGGTTAGAACTGTTTCTGTTCCTAGACCCACGCACTGTGATGCCCTAAGGTTCAGGAAGATTTCCTGGATGGTCTAAATTATTGACACATCCCTCCCCAGTTTACTTACCCTAGTTTTGAGTGGGTTTCTGTGCCTGACAACTCAAAGAGCCTGGTACATAGTGGATACTGAAAAATGTGTCTTTTGAACCTGATGACTTTACTGGGTTCCCTTTTGACTCAAGGTGGAATCCCTTTCTGGGAGACATCTTATTAATATACGTCTCTTATTCTAGTGAGTTGGAAGAATAAAAAAAATAAGAGTATATTTTTGGGAGAGATACTAGTAAGAGATTTGACCCTTGGTATCATTAATTCATCTGTTTCCTTATTGCTGAATTTGCTGTTTGGCAAATGGACATGAGGAAGACAACACCAACCTTCAACATTCAACATTCAGCTAGGGATATATTCTTCCCTGACATGTCATTATTTATCTCAATAACATGATCATTTGAGACATGGTGCCTGTTTACAGTTTGGAGAACAAAGAGATGCCCAGTGATGGTCCAGTAGGGTTGTATAAGACAATATTCCTGTTTCCACCCTGACTTTCTATATTACACAAGTTATATGGTAGTTATTTAACCTTTCTAGAATGATAGATCATGGCAGAATGTACTATGCTGGGTCAACATAATCATGCTTCTTCATTGACTATAATTATGACTTTCTCACAAATCCTGGGCACTGCAAACAAAAACTGTTTTAGGCTAATGCACAGGAATGTCAGTACAGAACTGCAGGGGGTAGTTAATGGAGGCTGAAATTCTGCACTGCTAATGAAGCATGATATTTAAGAGTTACAGTGAATTATCTATGAAATTTCAGCACTGAGCTCTAAAAAGTAAATATATCATTACAAGGTAAGCTTAACTATCCAGATATTATTGATTGCCTTAAAATATTTAGCATTTTATGTATCCCTCAATAGTTACTAGTATTTACTAAATAACTATTTACTATGTTTAAGAGATAAAGTACTATATGTGATAATAACTATTATAAAGTCATTATTTATGCATATAAAATTATTATTATAAAGTGCTGTATATAATTCAAATATTAGCTATCTAAATTTCGTATGCACTAGTCGATGTATTGCAATATATAACACACTATCCCAAAATAATTACTAGTATTTGGTACTAGTAGTACCAGTATTTAGTAATCACTTACTAAATAACAATTACTCTTATTTAGGAATAAAACATGTTACATTTAATATTGTGTAAATAAAGTCATTATATATTATATAGCTATTACTAAAAATAAAAATAAAAATGTAGCACTACATTTATCCCTAAATAAAAGTATCTCTAAGTAATAAGATTCCTAAATAAAGCCCTAAATATATTTAAATGAAGCCCTAATACATTTATAATAATATAGTGCTATGTAGTAATAATTATTTCAAGATATCTGGAAAACAGAAAATAGAAAAAAGCAAAAAAATCACCCCCTTTCACCTTCTTTTATTGATAATTTAGTTATTTCCTTTTGGTCTTTTTTCTATACAAAAATTGTGTTATTGTTGCTGTCATTTTCTTGGTTGTGATCATAAACATACAGAATTTTTTATCCTGTTTTTAAAACATAAACTTATAGCCATATTATTTTCCAAGTTTTCATAAAATCTTCATAAATATAATTTTTTATCATTTTACAATATAGTTGACCCTTGAACAACATGGGTTTGAACTATGTGGGTCCACTTATACATGAATTTTCTTCCACCTCTGCCACTTCTGAGATAGCGAGACCAACCCCTACTCTTCCTCCTCCCCCTCCTCCTCCTCCTCCTCCTCTTCAGCCTACTCAATGAGAAGATGATGAGGATGAAGGCCTTTATGATGACCCACTTCCACTTAATGAGTATTAAATATATTTTCTTTCTTATGATTTTCTTAATAACATTTTCTTTTCTCTAGCTTACTTTATTTTAAGGATACAGCATATAATACATATTACAAATAAAATATGTGTGAATTGACTACTTGTGTTATCAGTAAGCCTTCCAGTCAACAATAGGCTATTACTAGTTAAGTTTGGTGGGAATGGAAAGTTATATGGATTTTCAACTGTGCCAGGGATGGGTGCGCCTAACCCTCACTTTGTTCAAAGGTCAACTGTGTTTTATTGTATGGTGGTAGCATATTACAGCTATCATTTCTAATTGGAAATTTTAGTTCTTTTAAAATAATTTTTATACTTATGTAAAAATATATTTTTTTAATTTTAATTTTTTTTATTTCAGCATATTACGGAGGTACAAAGGTTTAGGTTACATATATTGCCTTTGCCCCACCCAAATCAGAGCTTCAAGTGTGTCCATCCCCCAGACGGTGCACAATGCACCTATTAGGTGTGAATATACTCATCCCCTCCGCCCCCTTCTCACCTGCCCGACACCCGATGAATGTTACTACTATATGTGCACTTAAGAGTTGGTCAATTAAGTCAGTTAATACCAATTTGATGGTGAGTACATGTGGTGCTTGTTTTTCCATTCTTGCCATACTTCGCTTAGTAGAATTGGTTCCAGCTCTATCCAGGATAATACAAGAGGTGCTAGATCACCATTGTTTTTTGTCACTGAATAGAACTCCATGGTATACATATACCACATTTTATTAATTCACTCATGTATTGATGGGCACTTGGGTTGTTTCCACATCTTTGCAATTGTGAATTGTGCTGCCAAAACATTCTAGTGCAGATGTCTTTTTTATAGAATGCCTTTTGTTCTTTTGGGTAGATGCCCAGTAATGGAATTGCTGGATCAAATGGTAGTTCTACTTGTATCTCTTTGAGGTGTCTCCATATTACTTTCCATAGAGGTTATACTAGTTTGCAGTCCTAGCAGCAGTGTATGAGCGTTCCTATCTCTCTGCATCCACACCAACATTTATTGTTTTGGAACTTTTTGATAAAGGCTATTCTCACTGAAGATAAGTGATATCTCATTGTGGTTTTGATTTGCATTTTCCTGATGATTAGAGATATAGAGCATTTTTTCATATGTTTGTTGGCCATTAGTCTATCTTCTTTTGAAAAGTTTCTGTTCATGACCTTTACCCACTTTTTGATAGGGTTGTTTGATGTTTTCTTGCTGATTTTCCTGAGTTCTGCATAGATTCTAGTTATCAGCCCTTTATTGGATGTGTAGCATTAGAATGTTTTTTCTCCCATTCTATAGGTTGTCTGTTTGCTCTCGTGATAGTTTCCTTGGCTGTGTAGAAGCTTTTTAATTTGATCAGGACCCTTTTATTTATTTTTGTTATTGCTATGATTGCCTTTGGGGTCTTCTTCATACATTATTTCTCTAGGCCAATGTCTATAAGAGTATTTCCAACATTTTCTTCTAGAATTCTTGTAGTTTCATGTTTTAGGTTTAAGTCTATTATCCACTATGAGTTGATTTTTGTGAGAGGTGAAAGGTGCAGATCCTGTTTCAGTCTTCTACGTGTGGCTATCCAATTTTCCCAGCACCATTTATTGAATAAGGATTCTTTTCCCCAGTGTTTGTCTATACTAACCAAAGTGATCTACAGATTCAATGCAATCCCTATTAAAATACTAACATCATTTTTTGCTATCTACAAAAAATAATTCTACGCTTCATAGAGAACCAGAGAAGACCCTGTATAGCAAAAGCAATCTTAAGCAAAAAGAACAAATTGGGAGGCATCAATTTACCAGACTTCAAGCTACACTACAAGGCTATAGTAACTAAAACAGCATGGTACTGGCACAAGAACAGAGACACAGACCAATGGAACAGAACTTAGGACCCAGACATAAAACCATCCTCATATAGTCATCTAATCTTTGACAAAGCTTATTTAAAAATATTTTTGAGTAAGTCTTTATTCATTAGAATACAGGGGTATCTTTCTATTATCTATATTTTACTTTTTAAAATCTGCTTAGTTGTTTTAAATAATTACTTACTAAAAATCTTTTAAATTCATATGAGATTTAGATATTTCCACTTAGGAAGCAATGGAATTTGCTAAAAAATGCTAAAGAGAACCTATTCTGAGGCTGTGATCAAATTCTTGGGGACCCAGTCACTATTGCTAGTGGCATTTTGGTTTGGGGAGGCTGTCCTGCTAAAACTGTCTGAGGAAAGTGATTCAGTACTAATATTTAGAATTTTTTCCTTATTGGTGCTTGGTTTAAACTTTTTTAGATTTTTAAATAACAAAAGTTACACGTTTTAACAAGTCAAATAATACAGAAACACTTGAGAAAATTTAATAATCTGCCCTGTACTCCTGTTGAATTCCACCTGCCCCCATAAGATAACTGATGTTAATAGTTTGCTGCACAACCTTCTGTAACTTTCTCAATGCTCATATTAATACATATATCATATATATATGTGTGTGCGTGTATAGAGAGAGAAAGTTTGTTTTGTTTTTGAAAATGAGATTACACCACATACATTATTTTACAACATCTTTTTCAATTAGTAATATGGCATGAACATCTCCAGAGCAATAATGCACACCTAACATTGTTTTTAATAGCTGCATAATAGTAAATAATGTGGGTGCATTGTCATTTATTCAGCCATTCCTTACAATGGACATATGGGTTGTTTAGAGGTGGATTTTTTGCCCTTGTAAATATCGTAATAAAAATTCTTAGAGATATATTATCACATTTTGGTTTTTGTTTCTATAGGATACATCATTCTATGTGGAATCCTTAAAGCATATGGATATTCTAATTTTCAGTAGATATTTTCAGATTAATGTCACAAAAGACTGTAGCAATTGACATTCCTATCAGCTACGTTTAGATTGCCAGTTTCAGCTCCACCCTCAACATCATTAAATTCTATTGCTCTTAATAATTGACAATCTGAAGCTGAAAAATTGTCTTTTTTAACTTGCATTTCCATACTACAAATGGGGTGAGGTATATTTTCAAGTGTTTCTTGAAACACTTTTAGAAATCATAACTTTCATTGCAATGAACTTTTTAAATATTTAGGATTATTCCTTTTATATTTATTCTCAGATGTCAAATGAGTCAATAGAAAAAATTTGTAGGGGCCTTTGTAACATTTTAGAAACCATATATAGTTCCATATATATCCTTCAAGGATAGTGTACTTATAAGTTATTTGGACAGACTTTTGTTTTCTCTTCTATTTGTGTTCTGTTATCTAATAGAAAAAAATTATATAATGTTTACTACTACTTGAGGTATGCTTCAATTGCACTTAGACTAATGCCATTAAGTTTATTAATTTATTCAAACTGCATTGAAACTTGTAGATTCAAAAAGGATTAAGTGTATCCTGGAGAGGAAATTTCTTGCTTTTTGTTTTTGTTTTCTTTTGAAATGGGGTCTCACTCTGTCATTCAGGGTGGAGTGCAGTGGTGTGATCATAGCTCACTGCAGCCTCGAACTCCTGGGCTTAAGCAATCCTCCCACTTCAGCCTCCTGAGTAGCTGGGACTGCAAGTGTGTGCCACCACACCTAGCTGAAATTTCCCTTTTTAATTAAACATCCGGTAAAGAGGAGTAGATTATAATTACCATAACAGTATGATATCTATAAATGAGGTTGAATAAGAAAATTGTGGCTTCTATTTGAAAATGAAACAAAACAAAATTACATTTGCAGACAGTTTTGAATTTTTGTATTTCATCCTAGCTTTCAAGCTGCTTTGTTAATTAACAAGTATTTAATAAAGTTCAGGATATTTGCACCTTTACATCACATTCATCTCTGTTTCTATATCATTGATTCCTATATCAAAGGAAAGCAGATGTGTTTGTGTGCAATGATACAGTACCAATAACATAGCTAATGACCCTATCCTCTATCTGTACTTTGCTTCTCTATTTCTAGTCATGGATCAACCCTGTAACAATTGAAATATTTTCAGTAGCAGACTTATTTTCCAATGCTAACAGAAAAAAGAAATCCAGGAAATTATGTTCAAAATATAGCACATGGCCTGAGATATTATTAGCCTCGAATATAAAACTATGATGAAGATGTCCCATGGCTTCCCTCCTGCTGCTTCTTATACATAGGGTCAGAATCAGCGCTTCTTTATTAAGTAAACTCAGAGGAATGTGGCAGCTGAGTAAAGCCAGGGGACATAAAAAAGTGGTAAAATAATTGGTTAAAAAAGACAAATTTCTAAAGATTAGGTAAGATTGATTTTTCACTTCTTGAAGTAGACTCTGTAAGAATGAGCTTAGGCAGAGGAGACTGCCTGCCGTGGTGAGGTTTTAGGACACTGGAAAGAGTTGGATGCTTTAGGAATCCTGATCCAACTACAGAAGGATGCCTGTAATTCAAATGTTAAAGCTTCATTCTTCTTGCATAGTTTCTTACCTCTTTAAATTATAGTACCACTTTGAGAAGCCAAGGGAAGTAGTGACATACATCCTAGGAAAAAGCAAATAAACATCAACTCACAATGTTTACCATCTGGAATAAAGAAAATTAGTTTTTGTACTTATGCAGAATATAAAGACAATCTTTATGCTTATGCTTTACTCCCATATTTCAGGCAGAAACTCATGGCCATTCTTGAAAAATATGTGAAATTGTTGCAAAGATAGGCAAAAGCACACCAAATTTTCCATACAAACAAATAAAACAAAAAATACGTGTTAATCTGCTCTAATGTGCATTTAAAGACCAGCCTGAGCAACATAGTGAGACCCCATCTCTACAAATAATTTAAAAATTAGCCAAGGTGTGGTGACGCATGCATGTAGTCCTAGCTACTTGGGAGGCTGAGGCAGGAGGATCGCTTGAGCCCAGGAGTTCAAGGTTGCAGTGAGCTATGATGGCATCACTGCACTCCAGGCTAAGTGACACAGTGACACCTTGTCTATTAAACAACAAAAAAAGTGAATTTAAGAGCAAAGCTGCTTTTGTTTAACTCAAATGAGAGGATGAAATTATGGAGTACTATTTGATAAAATGCAAATGTCATCTTTGACAGTCAATGGATTTCTTTTCTTGGTTTGGCTGGGAAGTGATTAAAAACCGTTGTTCACAAATGTAGTTCACAATAGTAGTAATGGAATCAGAGCACCCATAGCATGTTTTTCAAGACAAGGACAGGTTTGAGTCAAGCAACACCAGATATCAAGACTCTTTTGGGTTAACCCATGTAACATCAATTCCTTGGTGAGGTCATTTTTGGCGAAATCTGCATGCTTGATGTCAGCAAGTTAAGCATCATGAATGCACATTTAATTTCAAGATCACTGGAGCAGAAATAGCCATCAAAAGAACTCTGCAGGATTCCAGGTGTCTACAGATTTTTGCCTGCAGAAAAATTGGGAAAAAAATTACTCCCTACTTCAGCCTAAAGAAACATTTTTTCTAGCATTGAAAAGTTAATATGATTGCCTGCTCCCATCTTTTTTTCCAGAGCAACAGTTTGGATTGAAGAGCTCATAGTCGCTCTGCAGCTTTCCTTATAGCATGTAAGGCTTTGAAGGGAAAAAATTACCTCATTGATTTGATCAAAAGTATCCATCAAATAAGTCAAGCCATGAATAAACTCATCCATGTCCAATTGTCCTAAGTAAACGTTTCTTTACTCTCAACATTCCCTGTCCCTCCTCCCATTTTTTTTTTTTTTTTTTTTTTTGCCTGAGAGTCATTCAGATGTTCAAGGCTTGTCTTCTAGAAAGCCAGCAAATTTTCATCTATAGGGAAAGTATTTTCTACTGCACTTTCTTGTTTAAAAAAATCTTGGAAAAGTCGTGATTTGAGGTCCTGAATCTGACAAAGTTGATGTCTTTCATAGAAACAGACCAGATTTCTTGCAGGAAGGTTGGCAGTTTCCTTTGCCATTAACGTTTGCTTGGATAGAAAGCCACAAAACACACAATGTTTTTCTCCAAAGCTAAAAGCACAGATGTGCTGTCAAGCATCACAGGGCTCCATCCCTACAGCGAATATTAAGGTTGTTCTTGTGGAAGTTTTCCTTGCAAATTCCATTCTAAGTGACCAATGGCTTTTGCATGATTAAAAGGGGCTGTTAAAACAGGAATTCCTTGATGTGTCAGCACACCCCAAAGAAGGAAAACCAAAAAGGGATTCCATTAGTAGATAATACTAAAGGCAAATTTGACAAGCCCTCTGCAATCTTATTCAAAATAATAAAAAAATCATTAACACAATAAAGGTAATGAACGTATCCATTACCCTTCCACTCCCCCAAAATTTCCTCTTGCCCTCTCCTCCCCTCTCCCCACCCCAAAGCAACTACAGCTCCGCTTTCAGTCACTATACATTAGTATGCATTTTCTAGAATTTTATATAAATGGAACCCCACAATATGTACTGTTTTTTTGGTCTGGCTTCTTTCACTTACTGTAATTATTCTGAGATACATCCATGTTGTTGTGTATATGAATAGTTCATTCCTTTTTATTGCTGAATAGATGCCATTGTACAGATATACCTTTATTTATGCATTCACATGTCAATGGATATTTGGGATAATTTCTGGTTGGAGCTATTACAAATAAAGCTGCTATGAGTATTTATGCACAAGTTTTTGTATGGACGTGTGGTTTCATTTCTCTTGGGCAAATACTTAGCTGGATTGCATATGGTAGGTATATGACTAACTTTTTAAGAAACTACCAAACTATTGTCCAAAGTAGTTGTACCATTTTACATTTCACTAGTAGACAGTTTTATGTCTTCCTTTCTAATCTGTATACCTTTTATTTCTCTTTTTTGATTTATTGCACTGGCTATAATTTCCAATACAATATTGAATAGAAGCAGTAAGAGTTGTTCTTAGGGGCAAGGATTCAGTCTTTTCCCATTAAATATGATGCCAGTTGTAGGTTCAGAGCTACCCTTTATCAGATTGAGAATTTCCTTTTCTACTCACGGTTTGCTAGTTTTTCTTTTTAGAAATATTGATTTGATTTTCACATGCTAAGCCAACTTTTCATTCCTGGGATAAACCCCACTTGGCCATGAATTTTATATACTATTGGATTCAATTTGCTAAATTTTTGTTTAGAGTTTTTGCATCTATATTTATAAATAATATTTGTCCATAATTTTCTTTTTTAAAAATGTTTATCTGATTATTATCAGAGTAATACTGGCATCATAGAATGTGTTGGAAAGGATTCCTTCCTATAGTTTTTCTGGAGGACTGTGTAATGTTGTTATTTCACCAATGAGGACATCTGGGCCCAAAGTTTTCTTTGTTGGAAGTTTTCTTTGGATTGTTTTAAACTATAAATTTAATTTTCTCTAATCTTTTCAAATGGTTCTTTGCCTGGTCTCAGGTAGTTGCCTCGCATGCACGTGCTCATCAATACTCAGTTGAATACTTGAGGGAGATTTCTTTTATATTTCCTCAGAGGTTTTTTTTTAATGCAGCTTACTTATTTTTCTGCCCTGCAAACTCTGAGCACCTTGGCTTCCCTGGGTTGCCAGATCAATCTTCTCAACTCAGGGAAACCACTGAACTGTGCCTAGACTCCCCTTCCCCGCACTGCAGCCTGGAAACTAACTCCAGTCAATAAGCTGGTGCAATAAGACGGCTTATCACTTTGTTTTCCCTGTCTCAGGGATCACTCTCCTTTGTTGTCTGATAGCCAATGCATGAATGTCATTGTTTCAGACATTTGGCTGGTGTTTTAGTTGTGTCAAGTGGAAGGGTGTATCTTATTCCTGTTACTTCATCATTAACAAAGGCAGTAGTCCCATTAACTTTTTACCTAATGTTTCTAACATCCATTAATGATTGCTGCATTAATTATTTCATTGGGATTTGGTGATATTTTTATCTACCATTTTTAAAAATTAGGTAGCATCCATCTGTAAAGAAGAGCTTTTTTCCGTCAACTGGAGATGAGCTTTCATTCCTTCTACAGGGGCAGAATTAATGTCTGACTCTTTCTCTCCTTTCAGAACAAGGAGTTGTAATAGTTGCCTCCGATAGTGGCAAATGAGTTTCTTCTTTTTTTCTATTCTTTTCATTTGTTTTGAGCATCATTATGAACTGGGGATTTTCATTTATTCATTGTATTCCAATCACCATATAACCATTATACCTTCTGTTGCTCAAATTATACCAAGTTTAGCCAGTAAGACTGATTCTGGCCTTTATGTCTTTTAGAAACATCCTCATTAGATTTTGAGCATTCTTGCTCTAGGGCCAATAGCTCTCTTAGACTCATCATGTACTTTCCATGTTCCACACCTAAAATTACCCCTTCTTCAAGAAGCCCTGGTTCCCTTTAGTAAAAAACGTTATTTAGAAATCAAGGCCTGGGCACCAGAGGGAATTCCGTGTTATGGGAAAGTCAATGGAGAAAACTACTTTAAATGTCACATCCTGGGAACTACAATAATTATACTTCACCCTATTATGCACAATAGCATCCCATGCCAGCAAACACTTTTAAAAAAATTAGAGTTAAATGATACTTTAATAGCATACTTAAGACCTTTTTTTCAGAATGAGTTTGAAAATCAAAGAAAAAGATTTTTGGAGATGATTTAAAGAACTCTTTAAAGGCTCTGTATTGACCTCCCACCTCCCAAGAAGTGCATGGATTTCTTGTGGTTAGGAATTCATTTTAGATTGGGGCAGTTGTTCTCAACTAGCTGCACATTATCACGTGGGAAACTTAAAAAAAAAATACTGATACCAAGGTCAAACCTGAGAGCAAATTAAATCAGAATTTTTGGGATTATATCCCAGCATCATTATTTTTGTTTTTGATTTTGTTTTGTTGAAATCTTCCCAGTTGATGCTAATGTGCTGCTAGGGTTGAAAACCACTCTCTTAGAGTCTTGATGCTATTTAAAAATGCAAGCGCCACTGAAAATGTTAATACCTGAATATGTGATAATTTCTTCTTACACCTCATTGATTCTAGGGAGAAGAGAAATAGCCAGATCACTTAGGTGTGTGGGCAATTGCTGTGAAGAGCAAAAGAAAAGAAAAAAGATAGGCAACACACTCAAAACGAACTGCTTTTTTGCTTGGATCACATCTTATGATTAAGGCCTCTAAATTGTTTACTAAAGAAGCAATATAACTTTGTCAGGAAATATTTGTTTGAACTGTTGGCAGACTGACAGAGTTAATGCACTGTTTGGATAATTCCAGCATCAATGTCCCTTATTCATGTCGCTGTATTCCAAAGTTGGCCAACTGCCACTGCTGCTGTTTTGAAATAACTTGGAGCTGAAACTCAAGTCAATGGCCACACTGTCCTTTTATTCTGTTGCACATAATAATTTTCCAAATTAATCATGTCACTAAGTCTCTCTCTAGATCTAATGGCCTATAATTTGAAACAAGGGAACTGCTGGTATGGTGAGAAATGGCTTTCTCATTTAATTTGTCAAACTTCCAATTACCCATTTATGCTCTATGGAAAGTTGCAGCTAAATCTCAATATTCCAGAATTCAATTATAATTGATTGAAAGTATTGTATCTCAAGAGCTGCTTGACTAAAGAAGGTGTCCTAGAAAGTTTTACCCTCTGTCTTGAACTGTTGGGGCTGCTATAGCAAAATAGCACAGACTTATTGGCTTATAAACATCAGAAATTTATTTCTCACAGCACTGGAGGCTGGAAGTCCAAGATTAAGGTGCCGGCAGATTCATTGTTTGGTGAGAGCCCACTTCCTGGTTCATAGTCAGCATCTTCTGGCTGTGTCTTCACATGGTAGAAGGGTAAATCTCTAGTCTCTTCAGTCCCTAACTAGTGCACTAATCCCATTCACAAGGGCTCCACCCTCATGATCTAATCACCTCCCCAAGGCCCCACCTCCTAATACCATTACATTGGGGACAAGGTTTTTAGCATGTGAATTTTGTGAAGACACACTATTTAGTCCACAGCACTCTCCCAAGTTTTTAATATCTGAATTTTCAAACATGCAGCAAAATTGAAAAAATAGCACCATGAACACCTGTACAGCCTCACCTAGATTTAACATTGAACAGCATTCTGCCATGTGTATTAGTCAGCTTAGGCTGCTATAACAAGTAGCACAGATTTGGTGGCTTAAACAAGAGAAATTCACATTCTGACAGTTCTTGAGAATAGAAGTCTGAGATCAAGGTGTCAGCAGGGTTGGTTCTAAGGCTTCTCTCCTTGGCTAGTAGATGGCCATCTTCTCCCTCTGTCTTCACATGGTCTTTACTCTGTGTCTGTGTCCTAATCTCTCTTTATAAGGATGCCAGTCCTATTGGATTAAAGCCCACCCTAACCACTCCATTTTAATTTAATCACCTCTTTAAAATCTACTTTAAATGTAGTCATATCCTGAGATACTGGGAGTCAGTATTTCAACATAGACACTTGGAGGGGCACAATTCAACCCATAACACTATGTTTCTTTATCTCTTCCTCTCTATCATATATAGGCATCTTGACTTGATGATCCATTTGAAAATATAGACATTATGACGTCTTACTCCTAAATATGTCACCTTACATCTCTTAACAATAAGGATGATCTCTTACATAACCTTAATGCCATTATCATATTTAAGTAAAGGTAGATGTGTATTGAATCCATATTCAATTTTCCCTAGTTGTCCAAAGAATTTTTATGACTGTTTTTATTTTCCTTAATAATAATCCAATAAAGTTCATACACTGAATTTGGGTATTACATCTTTTTAGTTATTTTAAGTCTAGAAAAGTCACCTTATCTCCATATCACATCTTTTTTTTTAATGACCTTGACTTTTGAAAAACCCTAGAAGGGTGATCTATAAGAATGTTCCACATTATGCATTTGTATAATTATTTCCTTATTATATCATTTAACTTTTTCCTCCCTATACTGTGTTTATATAAACTGGAAGTTAGAAGTTGTGGTTAGACTGCAAAACTGACAATATTTTTCTGATCAAGTGGTGCAGTCTGTTTCTCCTCCCTTGACTTTGGGCCTGGCCTTGTGACTTGTTTTGGCTGATGGGACATTAGCAAATGTGACACAAGCAGATATGAGCTCCTCACTGCTCTTGAAAGCCCTGTGGCTCTCAAGTCTGCTGCTTAAGGAGAAACGTATGACCAAGTCAGCCCTGTTCCTTCAGATGACATCAAGAATGAAGCCATCCTCAACCAGATGGCTCCAACTAGAAGAATCATTTATCTGACCCACAGAATAGTATAAAATTATAAACGGTTGTTGTTCTAAGCTATTAAATTCTAGGGTGATCTGTTCTGCAGCAAAAGCAATTAGTATCTGCTTAGTCATTTCTCAAGTTAGTTTCTCTCCTGAATTTTAGCAATATTAGGTCATCCTTCCATCACCAGGGTTTGTAGGACACTAATAGGGACAAGTGGTGATGTTCCTTCCATGTGTTCAGAATGACCCATGCCCAAAGGTGGCCACAGCATTTGTCAAAAGGAAGAAATTATCCTTTAGAAAAGTTAAAGAAAGGGAAGAGAAGAAGAAGAAAAGGAGAAAGCATTTGTATTGATCACCTACAATGCCCTGGGCCCCTGTGGGGAATTCTCCCATTTGCTATGGTATATAAGCAGGCAACACCACTTAAATAATCCAACATTTGGGGTTCTTAATCAAATTCCAGCCATTTTTTTGTCATTGATAGAACCCAACCTGGAGTAAAAGCAAATTTATTAAACAAATAGTTCACCTCAAGTCTATTTAAAACAAGTATATGAAATAATAATAAAGACCAGAAGGAAATTTTAAATTATTTTTTCAGATGATCCTTCTCAAATTATCTACACATTCTTTCCTGTGATTTTTGTCTTCTCTTTGGTCTTTGCTGTGTATTTTATGTTTTTAAAATATTAAGTATAGACTACATTTATAATTAGGAACAAAATTGTAAATGAAGTAAATAGGACATTTAGAAGTTGAGAAAAGAAAGTATGGCATCCTTATGAACTCTTCCTATGTAATATTTCAAAATTAGATTGAATTTTATATGCTATTATCTAAATTACCAAAAAAAGCATAAAAATAGAGAGTATCACAAACCCTCATGAATTCATCATAGGACTTCAGTAGGCCTCATCAATTTGCCACACTAATTTCCTCTATGCTTTCTTTTTCTTCAGTTTTTATTAATAAAGCAAATTCCAGACATCAGGTTATTTCAGCCCAAAATACTGTAGTATGAATTCTGCTATGGTTTGAATGTGCTGGAAACTTAATCGCCAATGCAACAGTGTCGAGAGGTGGGGCCTAATGAGAGGTGATTGATTAGGCCATGAGGGATTAATGCCTTTATAGCTGGAGTAGTTTCCTTATAAAAAGACACATTTAGCCATCTTATGTCTTTCTCTCTTGCCTTCTCTTTGCCCTTTTGCCATGGGATGACATAGCAAAATGCTGCACCCTCAATCTTTCCAGCTTCCAGAACCATGAGACAGTGAATGTCTGTTCATTGTAAATTATCCAGTTCATGTTATTTTGTTATAGCAGTACACAGCAAACCAAGACCAGTCTCAAAAAAAAGGGTGCCTTTTCTTACATAACTGCAATGTATGACCACACATAATATAATAAAACTAACAGTAATTTCTAATTCCATGTAATACTTAGGCCATGATCAAATTTCTCCTCTTTGCTATAGAAATCATTTTAAAAATTGGTTTGTACATATCAAGATCCAAACAAGGTCCACTAATTGGTCGTGAATAATCTCATCTCTGCCTTAACCCTTAATCTGGAATATTCTCTCCTCACTTTTATTTCTTTATTTCTGGGCTACTGACTTCTTGAAGAAACTTGGTCAAATGTCCTACAGAATGGACCACATTGTGGATTTCACTTAGTATATATTTTTTAAAAGAAAAGAAAAAAAGCATTGCAGTTGTGATTCTATAATTTTGGCCTGCCTATACCTCTCCAAACCATGAAACCACCATCAATGATAACTATGAGCAAAAATCCATAATGAGATTATTTTGAAAGACCTTGATTTAATGAACAGCAGACTCATTGGATATAATAAATTTCATTCCCTCTTCTAAGTAAGTCTTACTTGGAATGCAAAAGAAATTATGGGGAATTTGGCTTTTTGAAAAACACTTGAAATAGTGCTTTTAAGGAATGTAACTAGGAAAAAGTTATCCATTGTGTACCTTGTAAAGGAACACCATGGTATGAATTAAAAAACGACTATAGGGGAAGTCAGCAAAGAATAAAAACAGTCTTTGAAATTTGAGAGTATGGATGTTTTGACTCTATTCCCATTTATGATATATAGTTGGATTGCCATAAAAAAATACAGGCTGCCTAGACAAATTTAAATTTCAATTTTCTTAGCATAAGTATGTCCCATAAGATATTTGGGACATATACTAAAAATTACTCATCATTTATCTGAAATTCAAATGTAACTGGACATCTTGTGTTTTTATTCGCCAAATCTGGCCACCTGTGGATGAAATCTCTACTATGGCATGGTGGGGACAACCTGAGGAGGAAGTATAATACGGGAGAAGGAGTATTTTATGAGGATTCTGTCACCCTTTGACCACACTTCTCAAATGTGGGAACAGCCACCCATCTGTGGTGCCCTCCAGCTGGTTTCTTGGGAAACCTGGTTTCCTATTTCTACATATAAACTCCCCCAGCCTGAGATTATGTGGGGGACCAGCCAAACCCAAGTGGAATATGAGAATATTCCTGCTCTGCCCTTTCTCTCTGAGAAACAAGAGTCAGAGAGGCCAGAATCCCAAGACATTCTGGAATGAAAATGGGGGCTATGATTCCACTGCAATTTCCTTATGGATGTCTCTATAAACACAAGGAATACAATAAGACTGAACATAATACAAAATAAAAGACAGGAAACAAAGAAGAAAACACAGAGTAAAAACCATGTCGAAAGTTTCTGACCTAAAAAATCCTCTCAGTGGTCCATAAAACTTAACTCTGAACTTCCTAGCAACCAAGACAAAGAAGAAAATCCAATGGATTATGGAAATTCTAAGACCAGGCCAGCAAAAGAAAGCCTTTTAAATCATGTAGAAGCAAATGGCTTTACCAACCCTTAGTTCTGAAGGAAATTTGTTCTGGGATCATACGTGTTAAGGATGTATAAGAATGTCATAGTAGCAACTGTTTCTTCAAGGCAAAAAACAAAAACAAAACTTCCTTGTGTAGAAATTTCAAAAGCTTCACTGCCTGTACATATTCGAATTTTTTAATGACAGTTTGATACAGTTTATATCCTCTGTACCCTGAAATATGCAAAGATTTTGCATACAAATTCTTCTGAACTTGAGTAAAAGCCAGGGTAAAATGACTCGTGGCCATCAATACTCTGTGCCCTATTGTAGGCTTTTCTGTTTCTTTGACCACCCCTTTATAAAGGTGCACCTCAGTTTTGCCCTTGATCTCTTGTTTGATCAACTGATTTGGATTTGGACCTCCAGGTTTTTGATTTGACAGCCTTGGACTCTACTTCCATGGCCCCTCCTCCCTTGCATAGCACAAAAAAGTGCCCCTTTTCTCCAGCCTTGCTGGCTGCCATGCTCTAGTTATAGCTGAGTAAAGTTGGCAGGTTGGTCGCATTAAAAGCGTCATGTTTTCATACTCCTCTGTCTTTGTGCCTTTTGGCAGTGCCCTTCCACACTGCCTCTGGGATTGGCTTTGGGACTTGCTTTGGCCAATGGGACAAGAGTAAGTTTGATAAAGCAGAGGCTAGAAAAATGTGTGCATATTTCTGCTTGCCTTCTTGCACAACTGGGCCCCCTTTCTTGGATTTGTGCCACCATCTCAAGAACATACCTGAGCGAGTCTACTGGAGGAACATGCATGACATGTTCAGGGAAACTGAGTCATCAGCTGAAGCCATCCTAGACTAGCCAGCCCCCTAGCTGACCAGTCAACTGACCACAGACACATGAGCAAGCCCAGCCCAGATCAGCAGAACCACAGAGCTGCTCCATAGACTAAGAAGAAGTAATAAATGGTAGTCGTCTTAAGCCATTACTTTTGGGGATAGTTTATTTCACAAGCAATAGCTGACTGCACAGTGGGGAAGATGAATCTTCTATTGAAATTAATAGAGGGCCATCTTATTTCTGCACAAGCATGAGCTGCATAAACTCTTATAAGTTGGATGAGGGCATTTGCTTTCCCAGAAAATATAATCCTGAATCTTCTAACATCCAAATGAGTACTTTCTTAAACCCTCCAAATCCCACTCCTTTAAGAATGAAAGTCAGTGATGATGGTGATTGGCCTGGAAAATTCTAAGCAAAACCTTACTCTGGCTCCTCCGTCATCAGATATGAGTAAAATTATTTCAAGGCCAATGGAGTTTGCATTTGGGTCAGAAGATTCTGGTATCTCTTAAACAGCCCAGATTGATATCATTACTTTGTGAACCATGAAATTTGTAGCTCCTCTCTGATATTTTTGATCCAGCATTAAAAGCTGACTTCACTATTTCAATTCAAGCATGAATACTTCAATGATTACAAAAAGAAAGAGACACTGGAGGGAAAAACCACAGACGAATAAATGCTGTTCGGAAAAGAAGATTAAGCTAGTAAAAACTGTGGAAACGAGAGCAAAGAGTGAGTCTCCGGGTTCCTTGGACAGCGGGATGGACCATCGGGGCCAAGATCAGAGAACCACTCCAGTAAACAGATGGCAGTGAATTAAATTGTCTTTTAAATGAAAAAATAAAATACCCCTGGAGTCAATTAGAGCTGGACCAAGTCCTGACTCTTGTAATTGAATATGGGAAATGATTTTGGGCTGCAGTTTATGTTGAGGAAGAGACAGAATAAGTGATGCAGCCTCTTTTCCTTAAAATTCTTTTGCATTTAATTCAAGTACATACAAAAATTTTCAGTCTTGATATAGCAGGTCATCCTAAGGCCAGGAAACGATGAAAAAAATGATCTTTTAATAATACATTTTCCCAGTGAAAACTTACAGGAATACCCATTTTAGTATTACTGTTTAAAAGACTGTATCCTATGCATTGAGGGCTGAGAGCTCAGAAGTCAATGAATTTTTAAACTACTAAACGTAAAGTTGGAAATTCTGTCAAATCGCCTGACTGCTCCCATAAAGACACGAGTCTAGTGATAAAATTATAACAACAAACAAATTTTTGATGTTGAAAAGGCTTTGACTTAATTATGGCAAGTATTTCTGGAAAGGTTTGGGGGATGGTTAGGTACAGTCATTATCTTTATACCACAGAAGTACCGTTTCTTTATTTTCTTTTAAGAGGCCTTATGCCTGAGGTAGGTCTCTAAAATAGAAACACCCAATAGAGGGCTTTAGAAATCATGTTAGTTCTTCCGCTTACTTTACAAAGACATAGCTGTGGTCAAGGTCACAGTCTGTCAAGGACATAGACTCCGTTCCTAGAAGTCACTTTTGATTTTGCGGTGCCTTTCTGCCAAGGCTTATTGTGCCCAAACAGAGCACCGTGCAGCTGGAGGCATCATGTGACTCTCACCGACCTGGCGTGTTCCTAAGCAGAACTATGTTCTACACAAACACAAACCAGAATTCCCTAGTTAAAAATGACCTTCTATTAAAGCCAGAACCATGTCAGCGGTACCCTTGATACCAAAGACTTTACAATACAAGCCATCGTGGGGGCAGGGAAAGGGAGAGAGACAGACAGAAGCCCAACCAAATACAGAAGGGGTACAAAATGCCAGGACGGTTTAGGGAGAAACAGAATAAAAGGGAAAATAATCAAAAGTCCAGCATTTACCAACAAGAAATAATCCAAGTAGAACACCACCCATGTAAGCACACTGAAAATCACGCTTTCAAAAATCACGAATCTGTCTTCTGACTCTAATGAACCAATGCTTTTTGGATACCATGGTAACTTGTTTCTTACACTGTTGTGCATTTTTGCCGATTTTATTATCATTGGCTCAACTTTATAAAAGAAAGGGGGAAAAAAGAAAAGCAAATTACTGAGGTGAGCGTGGAAATGTGAAAGGTTGTATCAAGATGACATTTGAAACACTGGCCCAAATTTTCCTTTGAATTGCACAGTTAAGATCACAGAACAATATGGGAAATGAGCCAGATTACACGGTACATTAAAATAAACGAGAGTTATTTCCTCAACCCCATAAAGTAGGCAATGCCACGGACCACTGCCTCTCCATGAGATAGAGAAATACTTTCCATCTTTTGGAGAGGTTCTATTTTAGTCCTTGGAAACTATATTTGAATTTATTTATTTTATTTTCATTATACTTCTCTTTCTTACTAACGTATTTTGTATAGTGTAAGGCATAAGCCTCTTCCCTTTGGCTGGTATAGTTTTGGGGTGGAGTAATGCAGTGTTTCAGGTTTTTCAAAGTTTATCAATGATCAAGATGCTTTCCTATTCTAGAGGAGTTAAGGAGCATATTCCAAAAGTTTCTTTGGGAGGATGTTGGTTTTATTTTCCCTATGATAAGAAGGAGCCTGGTAGTTATTATCAGTCTTAGAAAATGAGGTTTATTTATGTTCATTTGTATTATAAACACAAATCACTTCAAATTAATTTAGTATCCTTTTTTAGGTTGGCTTTGGAGGTCCATAATAATAACTAAAAGAGAGCCAATTGATATAAGATCTGGCTGCCAAAAATTATATTTAAAGTTAGAGTTTTCTTGCTTACTTCTCTCTGACAGACCTTCAGTGTGTCTCTGTCTGCAGAATATTTAGGAGTCATTTTAAAATTACTTTAAAATCATTCTGGCCAAGCGCGGTGGCTCATGCCTGTAATTCTAGCACTCTGGGAGGCCAAGGCGGGTGGATCGTTTGAGCTCAAGAGTTCAAGACTAGCCTGAGCAAAAGTGAGACCCCTGTCTCTACTAAAAAATAGAAAGAAATTAGCTGTTTTAATCAATTTTTTTAAATTAAAAAAAAATCATTTCACCTAAGGTCATAATTGGAAGTGGACATGACCTCTTCTTCTAAGTTTGCTTGGTCCCAGGGTCAGTTTCATAGTGTTATAGGAAGTGTTAATTCCTACAAGCAAGGTTCATATCCTACCCAGTTCAACTAAAGATGGCAGGATAGCAGTGCTCCATTGAAACCTGAAAAGTATGTGTCCTTTTAATAAAATAAATAAATATCTTACTTATTAAGTAAACGTAATAGAATATTAACTAGACAACCTTTTTATGCTGTGGAGAAAAAAATAAAAGATTTTTATAAGCCAAAGTCTATCCTATATTATTGAAATTGAGAACTTTAGTTTCCAGGTTTTATAATATAGAATGTAATAAATCTATTCTAATGAATGCTGAAATTATTTCTCTGCTTTCAAAGCTGTATTTATATCTTGTTTTCATTTTTTAAAGAACTTTTACAACTTAGGGATTTCCCTAGTGTTCTGAGAAATGACTCCAGCTTCTGGGCTTACTGCTGTGTACTCAGTGTCATCTTTACTTTTTATGAAAGGTAACACATGTTTGTAGCTTAGTAGTTTTACCAGCCAGTTTATCAGTCTCAGTAGTTTATCAGCTTGTAGAATCTGGGGAATCTGACAGCCTTCTTTCATTTTGTCCCCTCTCTGTCCCTTTCAGGCACAGCTGGCAGTGTTTCTGAGGCTATAACATTCTCAAGAACATCATGAACATCATAGAACATCTTCTACATATGTCACAGGGATTCACTCCATTAGACAAGAAGTTTCTCCATAGATCCTTCCTGGAAAATTCTACCTCTATTCTGGCTTCTGCTGAGATGGCCAAGGGGAGCCGTTAGTTACATGCTTAATGTCTTCAAAGAGCCCTTTGTGTGATTGAACACACTGACTTTTTGACCCTTCCCAGGCACTAGCAAAGGTCGTCTATTTTTCCCAAATTACTGATAAAGAACCTGAAACTTAGAGATGTTATTAACTTGCCTAAATCTCTTTCAATTCACCGTAACCACACTGTGATCCTTGCTATTCCTCTAATAGTAAGGCTCACTCATCTCAAGTTTATTGCTGTTCCTTTTGCCTGGAATGCTCTTCCTCCAGATTTCTATTGAACTTAGGGGTTTCACGGGATGCAAGACTTTTAGTGCTAAACTGGGAGAGTCCTAAGCACAATGGATGAGTTCGTTACCCAGCTAGAATATATACTCTACAGTGGCAGGAGTCTTGGTTGTTTATTAGTGTTTCCACAGCCCCTAGAAAAGAGCCTGGCATATGGTAGATGCTCAGTAAATATTTGTTGCAAGGAAAAATGAATATCATGTGGAGTCAGTTCTGGCAATGGGAGGCAGTGAGGACAACTGTACAGAGTTTGCAGAGGCAACATCCAGTATCAGGGTTGATCATACTGGAGGAACAAGATGCACTGTATAGTGGAGGCAACCATGGTATTTCCACCAGATCACTACTGGGGGATTTTCTTGCCTGTGTAGTTTCTGAGCATGGTTCTTGAGCCCTCCCAATGTATTATAAACTACCCAATATCACTGTAATAAAGTTGGGACATGGTTGTTTTAAAAGATGATATGAAAGAGGTGGGTCCAGCCTATAGACTGACCCATTTAGATGTGATACAGTTGAAGAACCCTCATCAGGGAGAGAGTAGATGAAAGCATTGACATGATAGAGGGATGAAAGGAGGGTGCGACTGTCTTGAGAGAGACCATCATTGAGACCAAGCCAGTATTCTAAGGCTTACTCTGAAGTAAAGAGGATTCATGCCAACTAGAGTCATGAGGATCACATTAAGGGGGAAAATTGTTAGACTATTTAGGGCCAGAGATGAGGGATGCCTCAAATATAATTCCAGTTCAATGTCTGCTTCCAATTAGGGGGTAGAAAGTCATAATACACTATAGTTATCATCCTAATAACCAAGTCAAGCTAGAAAAGCTACAAATAATATTTTTTACAAAACTTATGAGAGAGCTGATATGCAAACAAACCTAAAGGAACCAAAAGCCAGAAAGAGACAGGCTCTTTTTAGGAGAAAAGAGAACCGCAGTTGCTCTTAGCCCTAACAGAGGGGCAAGAGGAAAATGAATGCGCTGAATTTTTAACAAACTTAATGGCATGTGTGAACAGATGTGACAGATGGGGACTCCAAGCAAATGCAGCCACGGATTGAGTCTGCACCCACCTACCAACACTTTCCCATGGGTCTTTGTCAAGTTCACTGATAGGGTTTGCTGAAGGCTTACAGCAGGGCAGGAGAACTGAGAAAAATCTGTTCTGATATACCTGGATCCCCTCCCCTCCCCATGTTAGAGACAGCTGCCATCTAAAGATGGGCAAGAGCAAGAGAACTGAGAGAAATTCATCCAAGGCTCTCTAGCCTTCCAACTGCCAGCGGCTGTGGATGAGCCAGGAAAGCTGAAAGCATCTGCAGCATTCTGGGCTTTCAGCAACTCATGACTGAGTAGAACAGAAAAGCTGGAAGAAATCAAGAGACCACTTGGAGACACTTTTCTAAAGCATTTTTGGAGCTTTACAGAGTATAAGGTAGCAACCCTCTGAAGGCTGGAAGGAGAGAGATCCTTCAAAGCTCCAAAAACTGAGGATGAGATTGAAGAACAAAAAACTCCCCAGTGAACTGAAAAGCTGGCAGCCACATTGTAAAGCGGAGAGAGATCTCCCACCATTTGAACGCTGATGGCTCAGATACAAAGTACAAAGATCTCTGATATCCTCTAGCACTCAAATCCCAAGATCTGCTGAAAGGAAAGAAATATTAATACTATTTTCAAACTATTCAATGTTAGTGGTGAACTTAATCAAACTAAAGCTGTGACAAAGTCCAGATCCAGCTCCACTACAGAATTGTCAGAGGTTTTAAATTAACTGTAATAAATAATAAAAGTGTTTATGTATATATTGTAAAAGATAGAAAATGTGAAAAAAGGGAAATTTCAGCAGAGAGATGGAAACTACGCAAAAGAACAAAAAAGAAAAGCTAGAAATGAAAAATATGAGACTGGAAATGAAAAATTCATTAGATGAGCTCAATAGCAGGCTGGATCCATCAGAGAAAAATGTTAAGGAGCCTGAATACAGGTCAATAGAACATACCCAAACTGAAACGCAAAGACTAAGGAAGGGGAAAACTTAGAATAGAGCATGTAACATCTGTGTCACAATACCATTCAGTCTAATGCATATTAAATTTGATTCCCAGAACTAGAGAAGAGAGAGAATGGTGGCAAAAGAAATGTGTGAAGAGAGGATGTCAAGAACATTATAAAACTGATGAATGATATTAATCCACAGATCCTTGAAACTCAAGTAACCCAAAGCAGGCTAAATAACTCCCAGCATAAATATTAACGTTGTCAGTGCAACCACCAAAATAATGCCCATTGCTCCTCACATTTCCAAATGGTCCTGAAGGCACTATACCACTGGATATGAAAGGGCTCCCAACCTTAGCAATATTGACATTTCAGGCCATATGATTCTTGGTTGTGGGTGGCTGTGTTGTGCATTGTAAGATTTTTAGCAGCATTCCTGGCCTCTGATCAATCAATGTCAGGAGCACCCTTCTCGCAGTTGTGATAACCAAAAAGATGTCAAGACATTGCCAAATGCCCTTTGGGGGTGAAATCCCACCTCCCTTTCTCCCCATTAAGAACCACTTGTATTTGAGATAGCAAAAGGAGTGAATCTTTAAAAGGAGGGAATGAAGCACAGTATTAGGAACAAGAAAGAGGTAAAGGAGAATGTTTGCAAAAAAGAAGAAAACACTTTCAATACAGCAGTGGATACTGAGGTCAGCTTGCAGAAGGGAATGGGTTCTGTCAAAAGGCAGCAATAGGCTGAGTGTGGTGGCTCCTAACACTCTAGGAGGCCAAGGTGGGAGGATCACTTGAAGCCAGGAGTTCAAGACCAGCTTGAGCAACATAGTCAGACCTACAAAAAAAAAAAAAAATTAGCCAGGCATGGTGGTGCATGCCTGTAGTACCAGCTACTTAGGAGGCTGAGGTAGGAAGATTACTTGAGCCTAGGAATCTGAGGCTGCAGTGAGCTATGAGGATGTCATTGCACTGTAGCCCAGGGGACAGAGCAAGACCCTGTCTTGAAAAAAAAAAAAAAAACTAGCTTTACTCTGAAATCATATGAATACAGCTGACAATTAAGCAAGTAGGTAGACATGATGTAGGAATTATATAAGGTAGTGTTTCTGCACCTTCTGAAACCCATCTGCCATTTTATAAAATAAGGCTGTTATCCCTACTTTGTTTATGACTGAGACAAATCAATGGGTCAGAGGTTTACTTTGTTTTTAATCTACATATGACTCTTCCTCTCCCAGATCTAATACCCTTCCTGGGTGAAGTGCTTCCTCCAATCCCACTCCAGTTAGAGAATCATTGATTTGCAGCATATAGGTAAAATCAGTTTTCTCACTTGCAGACAGTGACTAATGAGATAAAGGGGGAGGAGCTGGAAGGGAGAGGGGTCGAGAGAGGGTGAGGGTTAGAGAGAAAAAGGGAGAAGACAGAGAAGAAGAAAAGGGAATGAAGAAAGAGAAGGAGGAAGAGGAGAAAGACATGGCTGAAGAGGAGATATTTAATAGATTTAGCTGAATTTTAGTAGTGTCAGTAGTTAATGTACAGGAACCACCCCCACTAGTAAGAAATAGAGAAAGATAGTAGATAAGTCTAAATTGGATAGGGGGAGCTAAGTTCCTATCTCACCTCCTATACCAAAATAAATTTCAGATGGGCCAATATTAAACTTAAAAATTGAAATTATAAAAGTGTTGGAAGAAAATGTGGGTAAACTTTTAAAAATAATGCAGGCATATAGAAGACCTTCTAAAGCACATTACAAAATCTAAATTCCACAAAGGAAAAAAAGTGCTAAAAACAACCATAAAAATTTTAAAATTCTACATGGTAAAAACAACATCATAAAAGTCAAAATACAAAAGACGCTGGAAAAAATTGCCACACATATTATGGACAAAGAGCTACTTTTGTGACTATACAATGAACTCATAAGCAAGTAAAAAAATATGGATAAAGAATATAAAAATGAGCAAATGACTCAGCAGACCATAGCAAAAGAGATACAAAAGGGCAATGAACATTTATAATTACAAAAATGCAAATTAAAATAACATGCCTTTTCCACTTACCAGATAGGCAAATACTTAAAATATTGAAAATGCTCAATATTGGCAAGCATGTAGCAAACTAATTTCATATCCTCTTAGAGGGCTTTTAAATTGATGACCTTTCTCTGCAGGATAATTTCAGAATATCTTTCAAAATTAAAAGCACACAACCCTTTGACCCAGCAAGTATACTCCCAGGAGATTTTCCAGAGACATTAACAGAAGCCTGCACCAAAATGAACACCACAGCTGAAAGCCCACTGCAGCCTTGTTTCTGAGAGCAAATGCTAGGAACAACCTTAAGTGTCCCGCAGCAAAACTGAGTCAATACTGATGCCGATTCCTCTTTTCAGGGCCAGGATTTTTTCCTAGAGAGTGAAGCAGGGCTTAGAGCAGTGAAGAGAAGGCCGAGGTGGAAAATCACTGAGACAACACACAGCATCACCCAATGCTTATTCTCAGCTATTTTAATTTTTTTTTAAAGCATCAAATAGAAAAGCACACTAGCATTACTCTTACCACACTGCATCTTTAGTAAGCATAGGGGCTTGAAAAGCCACATTGAAATCCATCTGGGGTCCTGCTCTAAGCCATGTCCTAGTTGAGAACATGGTTGGTATCAGAGCCCACATAACTCATCTTCCAATCCAGTACGTTTTCACTAGAAAAGGCATGGTCATATTTATTATTAATATCTTCTATGTTGGAATGCTCATACATTTGAATAGGACTTGAACAATATTCTTAGCATTTCCTACTGATTCTTGAAGCTTTACACTTTAAAAATAAATGCTGTAAACCTCTTGTTTTATGTTATCAGTGGCAAGCTACTCCTGTCTGTTTCACATGGGAGCGAATTTCTGGCTAATTATGCTAATGTGAAACTGGTTACCCTGCTTAAAAGCTAATTTACATCAGAACAATTAATTACTGAATTAATTTCTCTAGTATGAATAAGCTCATGTCATATTTGATATCATTAAATTAGAGTTTGGAAAAAGTGATTGTTTCCATAAAGACATTTCATAAAGATAAAGTTGGTGAACCAAAGACTAAATATTTGAAAAAAAACATGTATATCCAAAATACTTAACATAAATTAGAATGGGTGGAGTGCCTGAGAATCTTGAATAAATTATATTGAAACTCAGTGTTGCAATTCCCATAAAATGGAGACAGATTGCAACGTTTCATTTGGAGAGTATCTCACATCAATGTTTGTATCACTTTTGGCATTTTAAATAATACCTACCTATGTCTCTTGCCCAGATTTAGTTCAAGATGTGGATCAATACTTAATTCAATAGTTCTTAGAAGTTTACTCTGAATATATTCTATACCAATGAAAACATTTTCTATTTTTCAAAAGCACAAATCAATATATGCTTTCTTAGGGCATGTTATTGCTGTTTTTGTAATTCGCCTAATGTATCTATGGTAAGGATTATATTATGGTCAATACAGAAGTAGAAACTTTTCATTTTGCAATGAAAGTGATGGTCACTGTAATTATCATTTGTATGCCTGTATCCTCCTTCCTCCCCAACACACACACACACACACACACACACACACACACACACACACACACACACATCTTTGTAAACCTTGGGCCTTGCCCTAATATGACATACCCAACAAATATTTTTTGGATTACTGATAAAATGATCTGTTCAATGGTGGGAGACGCCAACTGTAATTCAGTCAATATCCATTCTTTCCTCTGCTTCTCCTGTGAAGAAAACCTTGATTTTTCAGTTGATTACTGGGTTCTCTACCCTAACCCAAGGCGATGAATTGTGATTGGTCTAAACCAGTCATTGTAATCTCATTCCCTTTTGCCAATGTTGGTCTAAGAGTGGCCACGAAACCCAGTTCTGGCCATTGAGATGTAAGTGAGTCTTCTGAGTGAGGTGTTTAGAACGTCTTTTGCTTTCCCAATACAACAGATCAGACTTTCTTCCTGACTAGAATGCATGCGGGTGCCTAGGGGGCAGCAGCCATCCTCCAATCATAGTAAATAAAGACAAAACGCCAACACCTTGGAAATGGCAGAGATTCAGAAAGATAGAAAGAATCCATGACAGTGTTATTGAGCAGCTGCCCCGTCTCTGAGAGGAAAATTGCTTATGTATTGTTAGTTGAAGATTTCATTCCTTGCAGTCAAAAGCATTGCTTACTGATACCCCCCTTAAATGTATATAATTATAAGAAATGTATGTACTTGCTGACAGGGGAGGCCACTACCAGCTCTTCCTATCCTCTTACTCTTTATAGTCCATTAGTTGCTGAGTTTCCTTTTGTAATATATCTTGCCCAAGATTCTTCCTGTACTAGTTTTCTGTTGCTGCATAAAAATCACTCCAAACTTAACAAGTTAAATCACTAGCAATTCATTATCTCAGAGTTCCTGTGGGTTAGGAGTCCGAGCACAGCTGAGCTGAATTCTCTCCAGGAGCACCTGGGCAGGCTCGCTCTTGCATCTCATTGGTCAGGATTGGGGCACGTGACCACCCTGGCTGCACAGGAAGCTAAGAAAGCATCTTTGGCAGAAGGCAGCCGAGGAAAAAGGGGACCAGAGGTATCTCTTGGGTTTCTGTCCTCATGGGATTTATAATTTTTTTCACTGTATATGAGTACTCTGCTATTCTTTTTTAGAGACATTCGTATTTTAGTGAAGAGTTAGGGTTATGTCTAGCTGTATATAATGTCTCTCCACGAAGAGAGTCACATTTAACTGACTCTCAGGAATTATTTGAGGGTACGAAAATAGGATTGTGATTATTTCTAAGACCTCTATCTTTTAAAGATACATTCTGAAATGCTTACAGGTGACATTGTATGATATCTAGGATATGTACTGGGAAATAATCTGGGACGGGGGAAGCAGATGGGGGTACGATGGGGCAGCGTGGGCCGCGGGAGGTGATTGTTGGGGCGAGATGAGGGGCAGGCAGGGGGTTCGTTACCCTATTCTGTCTGCTTTTGCATGTGTTCTACATTTTCAATAACAAAAGTATTTAAAAGATAACTCTAGACCGGGCGCGGTGGCTCACGCCTGTAATCCTAGCACTCTGGGAGGCCGAGGCGGTGGATCGCTTGAGGTCAGGAGTTCGAGACCAGCCTGAGCGAGACCCCGTCTCTACTAAAAATAGAAATAATATTATCTGGACAACTAAAAATATATGTAGAAAAAATTAGCCGGGCATGGTGGCGCATGCCTGTAGTCTCAGCTACTTGGGAGGCTGAGGCAGTAGGATTGCTTAAGCCCGGGAGTTTGAGGTTGCTGTGAGCTAGGCTGACGCCACAGCACTCACTCTAGCCCGGGCAACACAGCGAGACTCTCCCTCAAAAAAAAAAAAAAAAAAAGATTACTCTAACATCAATCACAGTAGTAGCAGGCCTGACTAGAGCCTTAGTGATGGTGATGACCCGTCTATGGAAAGACTGTATCTTCTGACGGGAGAGCACATGCCGGCGGTCGGTGCAGCCAGGCTGAACCGTGTTCACCTGGTATCGTCTGGGGGGATCTGCCGGTCATAGGGCTCGAGGAACAGCCCCTGGTTCGGGTCAATCCTCCTGCAGATTTTGAGTCTTCAGGTTTCTGGCTAGACCCGGCTGGCGAAGATTGCTCAGCTAGTGGCATTCCACTCTACTCCCCAGAGGGATTTTCAGAGGAGAGAATATATAGACTCAGAATTCGAATGTCAGGCCCCACGGGATTTGTAGTCACTTTTTCTCTGTAAATAAATAATTTGTAATTTTTAAAATATACGTTGGATTTCTAATTGTTTTTTCACTGTAAATGAATAATTTTCTATTCATGTTTATATACATTAGTGTTTTGGTGTAAGAATTAGGGTTATGTTTAGCTGCATGTAAAGAGAATCCAAAATAAGAATGACTTACATACACAGAGTTTCCGCTCACTTGCAAAAGAAGTTCACAAGTAGGTAGACCAGGGCTGGTATGGCTCCACAAAGTCAGTAGAGACCTAAAGCTATTTCTGTCTGTCCCACTGTATTCGTCTGTTTGGGCTGATATAACAAAAATGCCACACACTAGATGACTTAAACAACAAACGTTTATTTCTTGTAGTTCTGAGGGCTGGCGAGTCCAAAAGCAATGTGCCAGCAGACTTGGTGTGAGGTGAGGATCTGCTTCCTGGTCTGTAGATGGATGTCTCCTTGCTGTGTCCTCATATGGTAGGAAGAAGTGAGACAGCTTTCTAGGGTCTCTTTTATAGAAGCACTAATCCCATTCCTAATTACCTAATTGCCTCCCAAAGGCCCCACCTCCAAATGCCATCATATTGAGGATTAGGATTTCAACCTATGAATTTGGGGGTGGGTGGATACATAAATATCCAGTCTATAGCACTTACCATCCCTAGTGATCAACTCTGTAGTCACCTTTTGGTTCAAGATTGCTGTTGGAGCTCCCCCTATCACCTGTATTTCAAGAAGCAGGAAGAAAGAAGAATGTAATACTCCCCATTGGCCAGAACTTTGATGATTGCCGCATTTATCTGAATGAAAGACTGAGAAAGGTAATTCTCAGCTGAGCACATTGCCATTCCAAGTAAAACAGGGTTTAATTACTAAGTGAAAAAATAGAGGGAAGGTATGGTGGGTTGGCAACTAGCAGCCCAGTGACTGTTTACTATGATCCGTCTTCAGAGTCTAGTTGACCATGAAGTTGACTAACCCAAGTTGTTGCACTTGCAAAATCAAAGGAAGGAACTGGTAGGTTCACCAAGGCAATACCTCTACCAAGAAATTGAAAGAAATTAAAAGCTTGGGTAAAATGAGGGTATATTTGATAAAAGAAATTTAACTAAAAGAAAAATATAATAGAACACTCTGGAGATAATCAGGTTTTAGATTTAGTTTGATCCAGAGGTTCATGTGGCCATTAGGCTTTAGCCCTGATTATTTGTGTTTCTTAAAGCTGTGCTCTCCTCCAGCTTCACTCTCAGGATGACTTTGGCTGTGGTAGTTAAGGTGGCTGACAACAGCTACTAAGTCATCTATTCCTTCCCTCCTTCCTTCCTTCCTTCCCTCCCTACTTCCTTTGAAGTGTAAAGCCTTAGTTTCTTAATTTAAAATTTCCCAACCCTTTCCCAGCAACTTGTAAAGTACCTTTAATAGAATAATGGCTCCCCAAAATGTCTACATCTTAGTCCTCATAACCTGTGAATATGTCACTTTCTATGGCAAAAAGGGCTTTGCAGATGTGATTAAGTCAAGGATCTTGAGATGGGGTGATTATCTTAGACTATTTAAGTGGCCTGGTATAATTGCCAGGGTCCTTAATAAGAGGGAGGCAGAAGAGTTGGAGTAAGGGAAGGTGACACAAGTGGAGCAGAGGAGAATGTAAGCAGCCTCTAGAAGCAGAAACACAGCTCTGCAATACCACGATTTTGTCCCCATAAGACCCATTTTGGACTTCTAGTGTCTGGCACTGTAAGACAACACATTTGTGTTATTTTAAGTCACTAAGTTTATGATACTTTGTTTCAGCAGCAATAGAAAATTAATAGTCCTCAAACCAATGCTCCAAATTATAATGTTCTGTGAACTTGCTTTACATTATCCCTGACTAAAGGGCCCAAATGTTTTAATCCTATTTTAAAGTTGTTTTCACATATTTACCAATTGTAATATTTAGATATGTGATATCTGGTAGCACAAAATAATATCTACTGGATAGATCGATAAATACTTGTGAACCCACTACCAATTTACAAATGAGAGCATTACCAATTTCATTAAAGCTATCTGCATGCTTCATCTGATCTTATCACTCCCCCCAAAGATAACCATTAATACTACCTTGAATTTGCAATTTATAAAATCTTTATTTATATATAATTTTAAATGTGTCACTAAGCAAGACGTCGGTCGCTTAGTTCTCAATTTTGAAAAGGGTGGTATTGTAAGTTGTTTCCTATAAATTACTTTTTTAGAAAAATTGTTTCTAATATTTACCCATATACTTATGTGAACCTATAGTTCATTTAACTTCACTGCTGAAATGTATTCTGAGACTGTATCACAATTCATCCATTCTGCCGTAGGTGAATATTTACAATGCTTCCAGTTTTTTGTTGTTATGAACAATGCTACTATGGACATCTTTGTATATGCCTACTGGTACACACATGTAAGAGTCTCTCTACTTTACAAGATAATGCCAAATTGTTCTTCAAAGTGATTATAACAATTTACATTTGCACTAGCAATGCCAACATGCTCCCATTGCTCTAATTACCAACATATGGCATTTTCATACCTCTTGATTTTTGCCATTTTATGAGTATGAAATGAAGTTTCATTACAGTCTTAGTTTGCATTTTTATGACTATTAATAGTGTTTAGCATCTTTCCACCATTAGAGTTTCTTTAATTATGTGTTTCAGGTCTTTTATTCATTTTCTATTGGATGGTTTATCTTTTTTTATTGACTTGCAAATAGGATATTGTTATATAGACTTGTAAGTATCTTCTCTGAGTGTTGGACTTCTCTTTTTATTTTCTTTATAGCATCTTCTGCTGTGCATAAATTATTAATTTTAATATATTCAAATTTATCAATATTTCCTTTCACAATTAGTAATTTTATCTTATTTTTTAAAAAATCCTTCCTATTCTGAAAATATATTTTCTTATATGGCCTTCTAAACATTTTTAAGGTTGGCTTTTCATGTGCAAATCTATGTTCTACCTGACATTTATTTTTGAGAGTGGTGTGAAGTAAGAGTTCAGATTTATTTTTTCTATATGGATACCCAGATGCTGGCACCAACACTGAATTTTCCATACTTTTCCAAACGATCTGCAATTCCATATTGTCATATTTAAAGTTAGCATAAGCGGGTAGATACATTCTGGGGTCTATATTCTTTTAATTTAATTTTAATTTTAATTATTATGGGTACATAACAGTTGTATATCTTTATAGGGCATATGTGATGTTTTGATACATGCATACCATGTGAATTTATCAAATCAGGATAATTGGGGTATCCATCACCTCAGACATTTATCATTTATTGTGCTAGAAACATTCCAATTCCACTCTTTTAGTTATTTTAAAGTATACCCTAACTTATTGTTGATTATAGTCACTTTATTGTGCTATGAAATATTATTCATTCTATCTAACTATATTTTTGTACCCATTAACCATCCCCACATTATCCCCCATCCCGTTACCCTTCCCAGCCTCTAATAACCATCATTCTACTCTCTCTTTCTCCATGAGATCAATTGTTTTTAATATTTAGCTCCCACATGTGAATGAGAAAATGTGAGATTTGTCTTTCTGTGCTTGGCTTATTTAACTTAACAGAGTGTTCTTTAGTTCCATCCATGTTGCAAATGGCAGGATTTCATTCTTTTTTGTGGCCATATAATATTCCATTGTGTATATGTACCACACCTTCTTTATCCATTCATCCACTGATGGACACTTAGGTTGATTCCGAATCTTGGCTATTGTGAATAGTGCTGCAATAAACATGGGAGTGCAGATATCTTTTCAATATCCTGAATTCCCCTCCTTCGGATATATACCCAACAGTGAGATTACTGGGTCATATGGTAGTTCTATTTTGAGTATTTTGAGGAACTTCCATACCATTCTCTATAGTGGTTGTGCTAATTTACATTCCCACCAACAGTGTGTGAGAGTTCTCTGGGCTCTATATTTTGTTTCACTGGTCAATTTGTCTCTCCCTGAGCCAACACTAGTGGACTTAATTACTCTGGGTTTGAAATAAGTTTTGACATGTGATACTGTGGGCATTTATAAAACTGGAAAAATATGTAATACAACAGCACAGGGCTGTGATCCCTGAGAAAATAAAACACAGAAGGGGAGTTCCAAATCTGACTATCTTTCTGCCTGAAGGCATTTTTAAAACCATAGCATAAAGAAGTAGAGCCTAAACAGAAAACTGTGCTCTGGCTGAATGGAGGAAAAGAGATTGGATTTGGGGGCTGCTGAGGCCTGGAATTTGTGAAGCAGGTATGGGAAAGAAGGGAGGTACTAGAGAAGGACTCTAAAAATCTGAGTGTTTGGTTGAATACTAAGCTCAACCTCTGAAGGTTTCACAGTGCTGAGGTCACTAAAGTTCTAGCCAGAGTGGAGATCCCTTTCTGGACACACCAAGCAATGAGTTGAGATCCCAGAGAGACTACTTTAATGAGTGAAGCTACTCTAGCCTCAAAGTCAGGGCTTACAAAGCTGATCTTCCAGCAAATTAACTCCCTGCAAGAACAAAGCTCAACATTTCTTAAAGGGGGAAAACAAAATCCAGACTCTCAACAACATAGTACAGGTCGAGCATCCCAAATCTGAAAATTCAAAATCCAGACGTTTTTGAGCAACAACATATGATACCAAAAGTGGAAAATTCCACACCTGACCTCATGTGATAGGTCACAGTCACAACATAAGTGCACAACACACTTCAAGAAACAGAAGGAAAAACTGTCCCAAGTTTTATGCTGAGAGTGATGAACAGAAGTTAATTAAAACTAGAAAAAATAACACTGTATAAAGCTAAAAAATGAAGATCTCAATTGTGTATTGAAAGAGTGGGTCCATTTGCATCATAGTGAACATGTGCCACTTAACGGTGTGTTGATCATGAAACAAAAAGATCTATCTTAATGAACTGAAAATAGGACACTGTGAATATTTAACAGCTGGTTGCAGAAATTTAAGAAAAAACATGGCATTAAATTTTTAAAGATTTGTGGTGAAGCATCTACTGATCACAAAGCAGCAGAGAAATTCATTGACAAGTTTGCCAAGGTCATTGCTGATGAAAATCTGATGCCAGAACATGGCATGGTTTCTAGCATGCTGATGAAACATCACTGTCTTGGCTTTTATTGCCCCAGAAAGAAACTGATTACAGCTGATGAGACAGCCCCTACAGGAATTAAGGACGCCAAAGACAGAATAACTGCTGGGATGTGGTAACGCAGCAGGCACTCATGAGCGTAAACTTGCTGTGATAGGCAAAAGCTTGCGTTCTCACTGTTTTTAAGGAGTGAATTGTTTTGGCATTCCGTTATGATGCTAACAAAAGGCACGGGTCACCAGGGGCATCCCTTCTGATCGGTTTCACAGACATTTTGTATCAGTGGCCCATGTTCACTGCAGGGAAGCTGTACTGGATGATGACTGTAAGATTTTGTTATTCCTTGACAACTGTTCTGTTCATCTTCCTGCTGAAATTCTCACCAAAAGTAATGTTTATGCCTGTACTTCCCCCCAAATATGACTTCATTAATTCAGCTGTGTGACCAGGATATCTTACAATCAATGAGGACCAAATATAAAAGCACTTTATTGAACAGCATGCCAGCAGTGGGAGGTGTGGGAAGTTTTCAAAAGGAGTTTAGCATTAAGGATGCCATATGTACTGTTGCCAATGCTTGGAAAATAGTGACTAAAGACACAGTTGTGCACACCTGGCACAACCTCTGACCTGTGATTATGTTCGGTGATGATGATGGATGAAGTGGTGACTTTGAATGAATATATATGTCAAGTGAGGAAAAAAAGTCCGACCTCCTTACATATGGAAAAAATATGCCTTCAGAGTCCATCAGTAAACTGGAAGAAGTGGATACCAAAGAAGTTTTTAACATTGATAATGAGGTTCTGGGTGTTTATTCAATGACCAATAGTCAAATAGCCAAAATGGTCTGAATCAAGGAGATTGTGATAATAGTCATGATGAAGATGATATTGTTAACAATACAGAAAAAATGCCTTTGTATGGCATGGTGTAAATGTATGATGAGCTTACTGAAGTACTAAAGCACCATGCATTTGTAACAAACAGGAAATCCCATCAGTTTATAAAACCAAAGAGAGTCTTCTAAGACAAAAAACTGTTGTTAATGAAGCAAATGATGCTGGAGGAAACATTTTTTTTTAATTCTTATTTCAGCATATTGTGGGGGTACAAAAGTTTAGGTTATGTATATTGCCCTTGCCCCCCCACCCCTCCGAGTCAGAGCTTCAAACGTGTCCATCCCCTAGACAGTGCGCATCGCACTCATGATGTATGTATACACCCATCCCCTCCCCTACCCATATCTGTCCAACACCCGATCAATGTTATTCCTAAATGTGCTCTTAGGTGATGATCAGTGAAACCAATTTGATGGTGAGTACATGTGGTGGTTATTTTTCCATTCTTGGAATACTTCACTTAGTAGAATGGGTTCCAACTCTTTCCAGGAAAATACAAGAGGTTCTATATCACCATTGTTTCTTATAGCTGAGTAGTACTCCATGGTATACATATACCACATTTTATTAATTGGAGGAAACATTTTAAAAAGCCATCCAGGCCGGGCATGGTGGCTCACGCCTGTAATCCTAGCACTCTAGGAAGCCAAGGCGGGTGGATCGTTTGAGCTCAGGAGTTCAAGACCAGCCTGAGCAAGAGCGAGACCCCCATCTCTACTAAAAATAGAAAGAAATTATATGGACAACTAAAAATATATATAGAAAAAGTTAGCCGGGCATGGTGGCACATGCCTGTAGTCCCAGCTACTTGGGAGGCTGAGGCAGGAGGATCACTTGAAGCCCAGGAGTTTCAGGTTGCTGTGTGCTAGGCTGACGTCACGACACTCTAGCCTGGGCAACAGAGTGAGACTCTGTCTCAAAAAGAAAAAAAAAAGTCATCCAGCAGAAGGCCTCCTCACCACTAGAGGACTCACTTTCTGGTCCCTCAACTGCTTCTGATGTTTCTTGTCACCTAAAAAAATAAAATACAGTGTACGGTATCTTTCTAATCAAAGCACAGAATCCTAGGTGGAGACTGAAACCCTGTCATTATTTGTTGTTGCTGTTGTTCAGCAACTGATATGGGTATGCTGGTGATGCTACTGTGCTGCTTAGTTACCCTGAACACATCTTTTTTTCACAGTATTAATGATATGTCATATTTTGTGCCAAGTCTTTATGTGTGAGTAAGTGTAAGAAATGATTCCTTACCAATGGCATATAATTTCAGAGTCTGGAATGATGGTAACATCAAGCAACCACAGGTTGTCCCTATGGGTGGCTGAGACAGTGATACCTTTGCTTTCTGATGGTTCAATGTACACAAACTTTGTTTCATGGACAAAGTTATTAAAAATATCATATAAAATTACCTTTAGGCCATGTGCATAAGGTGTATATAAAATATAAATGAATTTTGTTTAGACTTGGGACCCATCCCTAAGATATCTCATTATGTGTATGCAAATATTCCAAAATTCAAAAAAAAAAAAAAAATCCAAAATCTAGAACACTTCTGGTCCCAAGAATTTTGGATAAGGGATTCTCAATCTGTATCAACAATGGCCAGCATACCATAAAAAATTACTCAATATGTGAAGAACCAGGAAAATGTGAGCCACAACTGGGAAAGAGAAAGTTAGCAAACAGAGATCAGAAGATGAACAGATGTTGGATTTAATAGATGAGGACTTTAGCCATTAGAAAATATGTCCAGGGATATAAAAAAACAACAATCCATGAATATAATGAGAAATCAAAATGGAAAATGTTAATGCAGAAATGGAAATTCTAGCAATTAATAATAAAAAATTTGAAATGAAAAAGTCACATTTTCAGAAAATAATGAATGGATTAAGATTGGAAATTGCAGAAGAAAAGATCACTGAACTTGAACAGAGAACAATAAGAATTCTGTACTACTTTGGCAGGGCTGCCAGAGCACAATACCACAGGCTGGGTGGCTTAAACAAGAGCTAGAAGTCCAAGATCAAGGTGACAGCAGGGTTAGTTTCCTTTGAGGCCTCTCATTGTAAATGGCCACCTCTTGCCACGTTTTCATATGGTGTCACTCTGTGCACATATACCCTTGGTGTCTCTTCTCTTCTTCTAGGGACACCAGCAGGTCAGATTAGGACCCCACCATAATGTCCTCATTTTAACTCAATCACCTCTCTAAAAACCTTATATCTGATACATAGTATTTGTACATGTTTATAAAGCACATGTGATTTTTTTGTTACATGCACAGAATGTGTAATGATCAAGTCAGGATATCTGGATCTCCATTACCTCAAGTACTCATTTCTATGCATTGAGGACAATATCATAATGCTTAAACTATCTAACTGTTCAATAATTAAGAATATTTAAATAACCACAATGTGTCCACATAATGAAATGGCATGCAAACATTAAAGTAATGAGTGTGGGGTCTTACTTTGGAATGATAAAAATCTTCTAAAATTGATTGTATTAATGGTTGCTTAACTGTGTGAAAATACTTTGTGCACTGTAGTCTTTAAATGAGTGAATTGCAGGATATGTGAATTATATTTCAATAAAGCTGTTACCACATAAAGAAAAACTAAATATAGAAGTAAAAAGACCTTATCTCTAAATATGATTACAACCTGAGATACTAAGGATTGAGACCTCAACATATAAATTTCGGGGGGACATAATTCAGTCCCTACCACTATCCAAACTGAAGACAAGAGAAATTTTACAAAGCTGAAAAAAATGGAAAGCACCTCAGTGACCTGTGGCAAATATTAAGCATTCAAATATATAAGGAATTATAGTCCCAGCAGGAGAGGATCCAAATATTAGGACAAGAAAATATTTGAAGAAGTAATGCCCAGAATTTCTCCAAATTTGATGAAAAATATCAAAAAGCCCAGCAAAGCCCAAGCAGAACAGGCCCAAAGAAAAACACACCTACACACACATTAGTCAAATTCCTGAATTAAGTAAAAAGATATTACATTTGGGAAATAAACATAAGAATGACCACAGGCTTCTCATCAGAAATAATGGAAGCCTAAAGATAAGAAGAAAACATCTTTAAAATGCTGAAAGGGGAAAAACTCTGTCAACACAGATTTCTATGTCCCGCTAAAATATATTGCAATATAAAAGCAAAATAAAGACCTTTTCACATAAATGAAAGCTGAGACAATTTATCTCAGCAGACCTGCATTGTAAATTTTTCAGGCTCAAGGGAAATTATACCAGAAGAAAAGTTAGATCTTCACAAAGGAATGCAGAACACACAAAAATGACAAACATGTAGGTAAATTGAAATAAATTTTATTTCTGGTAGGATAAATCCCTTTATTCCTTCTCCTCCTCTTCCTCCTCCCATTTTTTTCAGGAGTGTCTGGACTATTCTTGGTCTTTTCTATCAATTTTAGAGTCAGCTTGTACAATAGACATTCATATTGCATAGACCTCCTTCAGGGAAGAGTTTGCTGGCTCACTGAAAGGAATGCGGTTGGTTTAAGGTCAGCCTTAGCTTCAGAGAACCACTGCAGATGAGGCTGTGCCTTTCCAGGGGCAGCCTGTATCTGGTGATTGAGTGCGATGAGGGCCATTTTGGCCTGAAGTAGGATGCTCCAAAGGGCACACTTGTCTCAGAGCTCCCTGCAAGGTTGGCTGAGATTTGTCAGAGGTGCATCATAGTTTAACTTCTTCCTCTGCCCAGTCTTGATTTCTTCGTATTCCTATCACAGGTTCCTAGTAAACATCTAGCACCTCAAACTCCATCTCAACATCTGCTTCTGGAATACCCAACCTATCAAGTTCCTTGAAAAAACTTATTATAATTTTCCTCGCAAATTCATTGATAGTACAGAACAAGTTAGAAGTGAAACTTTTTTATATTGCCATTTCAACTTATTAATATGATATTTCTTCATTTCGGTCTTTAATGTCTTTCAATTAAGTTTTTATATTTCTCATTAAAGGTCTTGTGCATTTTAAAAAATTGTTTTGATTGATATATAATAATTGTACATCTTTATGAGGTACATGTGATATTTTGATACATGCACACAATGTGTAGTGATCAAATCAGGGTATTTTAGGCTATTTATCACTTTGAACATTTATCATTTGTGTTGAGAACATTTTGAATCTTTTCTTCTAGTTATTTTGAAATATATAATTTATTATTGTTAACTATAGTCACCCCACTGTGCTACCAAACACTAGAACTTATTCCTTCCATTTAATTGTATATTTGTACCCATTAACCAACCTCTCTTCATTATGCTTCTTCCCAGACTCTGTAACTGTCATTCTACTTTCTACTTCCATGAGATCAGCTTTTTTAGCTTCCACATATGAGTGAGAACATGTGATATTTGCCTTTCTGTGCCTGGCGTATGTCACTTAACATAATGACCTCTGGTCCCATCCATGTTGCTGCAAATGATAGGATTTCATTCTTTCTTATGGCTGAACAGTATTCTACTGTGTATACAAACCACACGTTCTTTATCTGTTCATCCATTGATGGACACTTAGGTTGATACCATGTCTTGGCTATTGTGAATAGTCTTGTACATATTTTGTTAGATTTTTTCTTCTAGGTAGCTTATACTTTTTACTATATTTGCATATACATGCATACACACATATTTGTTTAAAATATGTTTTCTAAATATTTGTTGCATGTTTGTGAAACTGTAACTTGCTTTTCTATATTGATGGTATGTACTTTCTTATTCACACGCAGGGCAGAGAGTTATTTTCATACTGTGACAACCAAACGAAAGAATTAAGCAACTACCAAACAAAAGAATTCAGCTGCACTTTGATTGGACCAACTTGACAAATATTTAGGTTGAATTCCTTATTTTATTTTCCACTCAATTTAGATTCAAGAGAAAAAAGATGAGCATAGTTTCTGTCACTCTGTTTTGTTATCTTATTCTACTTCCACAGTGTCCATTGATTTTTATTAATTCCATTTTATAGAAGAGAAGACTAAGTCTCAGAATAATCCTGTGGATTCTTACCCTGAGTAATACAGCTACTAATATATTGTGACTCAAAATCTAGTATCTACTAAGTTGCAAAACCCAATCAGGTGAATCTGGTCTTATTGTATTAAAATAAATGGTCCCTGTAACAATGACTATTTTGAGGATAGAAATTGTTACTATGTACATAGTATCATTTGCATTACTCACTCATCAGATCTCATATTTCTGTGAGCATTTTCTTCCACTGGCATGTTGATGATTTTGTGTTATTCTTCTTGATGTTCCTCATAAGTGGAAAAGCTGTACGAGATACTTTAGTTTTGCCAAATGGGGTCTGACAGCCAAGATACAGTGGTCTATTATTTCAACTGTGTCCCAGCGTACCTTGTTGCAGCTATTTTGCAAGGTATTCTTAGCTTCATGCATATGGTCCTGTGTCAGCCCATTTGTTATCTTAAGAGCCACACGCTGGTGTGTATTTTTAGCAACTTGATTATTCTTCTTCCTTTATCTGCAGAAGCCGATCTCTTTGCCAATTATAGGATCCATTAGCTGACCAGCTGCCATGTGAGCTCTGCCCCTGATAGTAGACACATTTTTCTTCTTTATGATCATTTTTAGAGGAGGAGCTATCCTCTCCTGAAGCAACACAAGTTTTGCCAGATAATATACCTGAGGTAAAGGATTCACTTATATAATCTTTATTAATGTCAATACAGTGATACAATGAAGCTTTTTTTCCCTATATTTTGAGATTAACATATTCAGATCTGAACCATTTGAGAAAACAATGGATTCTAGGCCATTTTTATGGTGTTATATGAATCAAGCACATAATTTTTTTTTTAAATGTCCCATTTATGTGACCAACATCTACTGGTACTGACTTCTGAGCTAGGGCCAAAACATAGGGAAATCCTTCTTTAAAGTATTTAATCACTATATGGGACCCAGTCTAGTTCTTAAGATGATAACTGGTTTCACTTTCATGGTTTTATACTAATGCATGTTGTTTAGGGACTATGCTTGTGTTGAATAACAATATTTTTTGAAAATTAATATTTGGTAAAATGTTATCAGAGTCCTTCATAATTAAATTTACTAATTAGAAAAATATTTGCACTTACAACTATCATATATAAATTTTTAAAATATACAAAAAGAAAAATATTTGGACTATTGGTGAGAATAAAATGATTTGATATTTCAATTTCATCCTCATATAGCCTGTCTGTCAATGGCCACCATTTACTGAGTGCCTACTGTGTGCCAGGTACTTTCTAAGTTGGCAGGTTATAAATATTATCTCTAATTATTGCAGCAACTGAAAAATTAGGAAAAGTTACCACTACCCTATTTGACAGATGAGAAAACTGAGATTTGGAAAGTTAAATCACTTGGTATAAAATATAACTTTAACCTATTAGAAACCATTATCAACACACTAGTAGCCTAACCATTAAGAAATAATCAAGTACTTTAGGACAAAAAACCCAACTTTTCTTTCTTTAAGCTGTTGTTGGTGAAAAGTTCCATTTAACCCTCCTATCTGACAATCACCTATAAAATTATTGGGAAGGCCAACATTATATGCTAGACTGGTAAATAATTTTTTGCACAAAGTGAGGAAGGCAGGCTTGAAGTCCATTCTGAAGGGATGCCCGGTTGGATGGTCTGCTCTCCTCTCCTCTCCAGTTGGTTTCCAACTTCCTTCAGGATGTGGGACTGTCCCTGTACATTATTTGGTGATCCCGTGTCTGTTAACACATTCTCCCAGGGTTGTTTAAAGGCCATTTTAATTCCAGGATCTACAAAAACCATGCAGTGGAGTCCCTAATTCCTATTAGAGAAGATCAAGGAAAAAAAGAAAAATAGGATTCCAATTCAATGCTGAATTTTTCAGCACCAGCTAAATGGAAAACACTATTTTAATGCTTTAAAAGTAGAAAGTTGAAAAAAGAAATCAACATAGTTCTTGTCATACATGAATAGTCTGTATATAGGTAGGTACGGTAATAACTATAACAGCCAAACTGTGATCTAAGATGGTACAATGGAATAAGGGAGGTAGAAATTAATTACAATCAGGAGATCACAGAAAGCATGATGATATCCCCTGAGAGGCTTGGAGTCCGGCAAAAAGGGACGGTGAAGCAGTTTTTTTCTCCCACACTCACATCTCTGACAGTTGGTGGGCTTCCAAGCTGCTGGAGAGGCTTTCTGCCCCTGCGAGTCCAAAAGCTGCTGCCGCTGGGGAACTGGGCGCTTCTTGCGGACGAAGTATTAACACCAGGCTCCCAGCCCCTGCGGGGTGCTTCCCATCACCACAGACGGAAACTGAGACAGCAGGAGCCATATTGCTTCTCTACCCGCTGTACACCTTTGTCCTCCCTAGGGGGCTTCAGCCTCTCAGTTTTTGGTTTGCTCATTCCCATGCAAACATTTCCCACCTCTGGCCCCAACTGCAGGAGTCACGGGGGGGGGGGGGGGGGTGTCCCGTGAATCCCCGGGGGATTTGCGTGACCCTGGAGCCTGGACATTCCAGGCAGGCTGCCTTGCGGAGAGGGGGGCAGAGATGACCAGAGTACTAGCTTTCTCCATCCAGACCCTTTTCCTCCCCTTCCCCTCCACCATCTGCCGCTGCCAGAGAGACAATTAAGCCACCACACCAAGACTTCTACAGAGAGTGGGGCTCAAACCATTTCCTCTTAAAGTCCTGCAGCAGACTAAGGAGTGCTTGGATTGTGAGCTCTCTGCTCACAAGCCCTCCCTGGTGCTCCATGCTTGATAACTCCATCAGAGCAGGGCACACACCAAAATGGACAGACAGCAAACCTGTTTGAGTACCCCATTGGCAACTAGGAACCTGCACACTTCTTCCTGGCATGGTCGGGGATTGATCTTTGGGGACCCAGGGGCAGGCCTGCGGGACTGATCCCATACCCCCAGGACTTGATTGTGTTGCTTGGAGGTAGGGAGGTGAGGGAGCCTGCGTGGGCAGAGCTGAGAGGAGAGGGCAGTGCCAGTCCCAGGTGTGGTGTACTCACTGAGAACCCCTCCCCCCATAGGAAGGCCATGCTCTCAGCCCAAGCTGCGATCTTGGGTGGGGAAGTTCCCCAGCCTGCAGTGCAACATGGGGGAACTTAGCTAGTTCAAGCTCCTGCCTGCTGGCAGAGGTTGAAGAAAAACTGTGGAGCAGGGAGCAGGGAGCAGGGTGAAGAGCCAAACCCACTCCTGACAGCCAGATTGTGAATCTCAGATGGCTCTGTCTCCACAAGCAGTCTTTCTGCTTGGGTGGGCCCACTTCAGCCCCTCCCTGGTGGCTTTCACCAAAAACTGGGAGTGGACCTTTGACCCCTGCCAACACAGCTATATTGCCAGCTTTTATAGAGCCTGAGGGCAGGTTCATCCAACCCAGCCCAGCCCAGCCTCACTCCCCCACTCTGCTGTAGCAGAGAATGGGGACACACCTGGAAGTTCTAGGGCCCCACCCACCACTTGGGGCATTTGAGTGCATTTCCTGAGGGACTAGAGCTGGTCAAAGGTCCCCAAAACAACAGTGCAGTTTATGTCTCCTGGCAAGCACCACCTATTGACAAGGAGATCAATTTGCACAGCCCTTTACAGCATCTGTTGACTGAATCTTACAGGGTGTGGTTGATTCTCACCCACAAGCACCTCCTACAGTCTCAGAGATTAAACTGGGTGTGCCAGTACAATTCACACTGTTAAGAAGCCCACAGGGCTGGGGAAAGAGAAAGGATTTCAAAGACCTCTAGCCTCCCCCATCAAAGAGAGAAAGGGAATCTGCCCACTCACATAGCTCACCACTGCTAAGCCTACAAATGTCTAGCAACTGAGAAAACTATCACATTAAGGATATCTATAACTAAGGTATCCATCAAGAAACTAGAGTGCCATCAAAGCACCCACAAACAAAGCCAAAGTTCTTACCCAACATATGCTACAAACATGCCCATACAAGTGAGGGAGGAGGGAAAAGCCCCACCTAAGCAAAAGAAAATTCAAATATAAGAAGCAACAGCTGCTCCAGATGAGAAGGCATCAGTGAAAGAACTCTGGGAGTATGAAAAATGAGAGCAAAAGGACACCCCCAAAAGGGAATACCAGCTTTCTTAGCAATGGATAGCAATCAAAACAAAAATATTGAAATGACAGATAAAGAATTCGAATATGGATTGCAAGGGAGCTCAATGAAATCCAAGAGAAAATGGAAAACCAACTCAAAGAAACCAGAAAAACAATTCAGGAAATGAATGAAAAATTCACTAAAGAGGTCGACATATTAAAAGGAAACCAAATGGAACTTCTGGAAATGAAAAATTCACTTAAGGAATTATAAAACACAGTGCAAAGTTTTATGAATAGACCATACAAGGCAGAAGAAAGAAACTCAGAGCTTGAAGACACCTCTTTTGAATTAATTCTGTCAGTCAAAAATAAAGAACAGAGAATTAAGAGGAATGAACAAAGCCTCCAACAAGTATGGGATTATGTAAAATGGCCAAATATAAGAATCATAGGCATCCCTGAGGGTGAAGAAGAAAATGCACAAGGGCTGGAAAATTATTTGAGAGAATAATCGAGGAAAATGTCCCTGGTTTTGCTAGAGATTTAGACATCCAGGTACAGGAAGCTCAATAAACACCTAGGAGACTCATAGCAAAGAGGCAATGAGCCTTCAGGCTGGAACTACAACATTGGCTTTCCTGATTCTCAGGCCTTTGGCCTCAGACTGGCACTGCACCATCGGGTCCCCTGGGCCTCTGGGTCACCAACTCACCCTGCAGATCCTGGGACTTGCCAGCCTCCATAACTGCATAAGCCAATTCGTTATAGTAAATCTCTTTCTTTATATATACACAACCTATTGATTTTGTTTCCCTGGAGAACTCTGACTAATACACTATTTGATGTAGCAAGAGGTTTAATACAGGAGTTAGAAGCTCATTACCCATCGGAAGGACTGGAGAATCATAAATTATGGAATGTACCACTGACTTTTAGATAATCAGAACATGAAGGAATCACAGGATCCTGTGGTGATTCACAGGATGTGGGTGATTCGCAGCAAGACACCCAGCCAAACTTCATGTCTGTCATCTGCTGAAGTGCTCACACCAGGCTGCCTGTGCCGCAGGAGCACGATGGCATCTGTGTTTCTCTCACCTTCAACCATCACACCAGCGTCTCGCAGGAGAGGAATCGAAACCAGAATTCTGCCAGTAAGGGTGAGTGTGGAAATGTAGTTTTTAGGGCTCCAACCCCTGTGATAAAGGGGATGGCTTAGAAGGATCATAAAGAAAATATTAGAGAATAAAAATGAATCCATAGGGTGAAATCCCATTGACCGGAACAATGACAACAACAACAACAACAAAATGTCCTTCCTCACACACAGCAGAAGCACCCGATTTGGGCGGGGGTGGGACTCTCGCAGGGGGTGTGAGCACTCCTGCACATTGACCCCATGCAGTGTCCATGTGATACCAGGAACCCAGCACTCTGATTCACAGTGGCAAAGCCACTTTCTCCTGGAAATCCCTAAGACATCATCAGCTTTCCTGGTTCTCAAGGCCTTCGCACTGGGTAATATTTGCTGTTTGTAGGTCAGTGACATTTGAACAGATTCGGCTATACTATTTCCCTGACACTGACCCCCATAGTGAAGAAAAAGAAATTAGAAATTTAAGCCAGGCTAGGGAGAAGATTTTACATTCACTAAAAAGTAGAACAAGCTCCTGGCCCTTATGATGCATTAATAGCCCACTGCTGTGGAAGCAATCTGCAAAACAACTAAAAGAACTCTCTAGCATTCTGTCTAGTGGTCAGCGAATCCAGATATCAATTACATGTACACAAATGGTATTTACCATGGTTAATAAACTCAGTTCATGACAAGACTGGATCTATAAAGCTCTGTAAGTGTTTATTAACCAAGTAATACACCGGTATTTTAATGGGGAGCACAATGGCAACAATGAAGCATTTTGTAAAAGCTGTAAGTACTGAAGACTCTACAACGTGCAGGTAATGCGTGCAGTTCAGAAATCAAAGTGTGTCTGATCATCTGGTTAGCCTCCTGTGACCAGCTGGTCATCACGAGGGCTGTCCTTCATTGCGCACTAACCACAAAGGTTAGCAATATGCAGTTTTATGGCATTCAAACAAAGCTCTTTATTTCACCTAACAGAGTGGCTCCAACCATGAGTTAACTTAATGATGTAGGTTAAACTGTGTTTACAGCAATGCAGATAGGAAAAAGTTTGGAGAGCTGGAGAAAATCCTATTATGTTTAAAATAAGGAAGAAAGAAGTATCCCATTAACTCCATGAAATGCCCCTTTGAGGAAAGTATCCGGGTGGTACAGATGGTTCAACTGGGGCACAGAGAAGTAAGAAGAATTGCCAAGGACTAAGAGACCTGGATTTGGATCTGGGTGTACCTGACTCAAACCCATGCTACTAGATCAGTCTGCCTTCCAGCATTATTGGTAATAGAAAGGGCATTATTAGCAATAAGGAAGGATATTATTAGCAACAAGAAAATACCATGTACAAAATTATAAAGAAACATTCTGTTAATTATTTTAATGGGGAGATAAGTATTTAAGACAACATACCTTGTTAAAATTGCTAGTAAACATGCTGACTCCCCTTGAAAGAAACTACTGCAAATGTGAAGATAGGTAAAATTTAAACATATGTAAAAAAATTCAAATGCAGGATCATTTCCTAACAGACACAAACTATGTGAAGGAAAGCAAGATTTGGGGGCCAAATATATAACTAATTTAAATGATGCCTGTCCTATCTCCTCCACTGTATTGTAGATTCCTTAAGGCAAAGGCCTGTGATTTCTTTTTGGATTAAACATTGGGAGATGGGATTCCAAATAAACAACATTGCTAATTGGCCTTTCTTGTTTTAAGTGTAGTGGTTGTAAATGCAAATGCTTCAGGGGGAAGCTGGCAATGAAATGAGCAATGGGGCAGGATGTGAAATAATACAGGGTGGTGAGAACTGTGGAAAACCCCCCAGGCATGTCTTGTCTAAGGAGAGCAGTGGACCTTCAGCTCCGGGGATTGTTCACATGAATGCTGGCCCGGTGATGTCAGATCTTCCAGCTTTTTAAGAGAAGTAGAGATCTACATTTTATATGAAATACTCTAATTCTTGATATTTTTATTTCTTTTTTTTTCAAATTGAAAAAATTGCATATATTTATGGTGTACAGCAGGAAGTTGTGAAATAAGTGTATGGTGTGGAGTGTCTAAATCAAGCTAATGAACATATCCATTACCTCATATACCTTTTTGATATGGTAAGAACTCTTAAAATCTACTCGCTTAGCAATTTTCAAATATTCAATACATTGTTGTTAGCTATAGTCACCATGATGTACAATAGATCTCTTGAACTTATTCCTCCCATCTAACCATAATTTTGTATCCTTGGACCAACAATTCCCCATTCTTCTCTACTCTCAATGTCCTGGTAAGCACTATTCTGCTCTCTGCTTCTGTGAGTTTGACTTTTTCTGATTCCACCTATAAGTGAGATCATAGGGTATTTGTCTTCCTGTGTCTGACTTATTTCACTTAGCTTAATGTCCTCTAGGTTTATCCATGCTGTCACAAATGACCGAACCTCCTTCTTTTTAAAGGCTGAATAGTATTCCATTGTGTATATATGCCACATCATTTTATTCATTCACACATTGATAAAGACTTAGGTTGATTCCATAGTTTGGCTATTGTGAATAATGCTGCAACAAATATGGGAGTGCAGATATTTCTTTGACATACCGATTTCATTTCCTTTGAATCTATACCCAGTGGTGGGATTGCTGGATCATAATTTTAATTTTTTGAAGAACCTCCACACTGTTTTCCATAAAGACTATACTAATTTGCTTTCCCACCAATGAAACCATCTGAATTTTAAAGGTTGGCAATTAATTCCATTTTTAAGATGACAGTGTGGGCTGTCCATGTGGGTTCCCGCGTATGGGCAGCTCTGATGTGGGTCTGAAGCCTGTTCTGCAGACATTCACTCTGATGAGTGAACACCAATGGCTAAACTAAAGCCACAGTGTAGCCTGCAGTTCCTTCTGGTTCTGAGAACCTACACTGGCAGGCATGATAGCCGGGGCCTCTGTATAGAGTGGGCGCTGGAGTCTATGTGCACAGGCCAGCTATAAGATTGGTCACTTGCCCATTGTAGATAATAATTGGAATTACAGATGCTTTAGTTGGATAAGCCTCTGTTAACTTGCCTCTTGACATGGAAAACACGGAGACCCAGGGGATTACGAGGCGCCCCCAGCACCTCCACACTCCCCTCCCTGCCCTGGGCCCCTCTCACCACTGCTAGATGACTTAGAGATCACTCAGTTGGAAACCCACGTGTTTAAAAATAATTTTATTGTTTATCAGGTGAGTTTGGCAGGGGTATTGTAACTTTGCAAGAAAGATACACTTGAGCTGTGTGGTGGAGCACGGCCACCTTTCAATGACTGTAATCTCTCCGTGTAATTACTCACAATGATCTCTTTTACATAAGCATCTTAAAAACCTGTTTCTCTCCCTAACCAAGCCTAACCAGTTAGCACAGTTTTAAAAGAACAATAAATCTTTTTAATTACAAAAGTAATACATGTGTGTGAAAAATTCAAACAAATCCCAGGTATGCAGAGTGAAAACTGGAAGTCCCCCTTAGCTCCTATTCCACACCTCTCCCTACAGGTAGCTACTGTTAGCAAATGGGTGTTTTTCCCTCTGGATCTTTTTCTATTCTTGTGTATGCAGACACACACACACATGTATACACACATGTATATTTTAATATTTTAGACATAAATAACAACATGCTATATATGTGCTCTATTATTCTGGGATGTGCTTTGTTTATTTGACAATGTGTGTTAGAGGTAACTATCTGTGAAGTTTTCCAACCAACTTTTAGCTTTTAGATTATTCACGTAGTTGAATATATTAGTGTGTATAAAATATAACCAAAAGTGCTTCACTTAGATTTGGAAGCTTATCCAGAGGGACATGAGGCTTTAAAATTTTTGATAACTAAGTGGTCCAGCTCTACCCAGATTTATGTAGTAAATGTTGTCTTAGAAAGTGTTGTTGAAGCATAAAGGTGGGAAGCAGCTCAGCTTTGAGTCTCAGAGACTCTCTTTCCATGCTCTGCCAGTTCCTGGCATCTGAGTATGGCCTCTTCAGGCCACAAGTAACAGAAATAGGGAATTTGTTAACAAGAATTTAGGGGTAGCTCAGGGAACCCAAAAGCAGGAAGAACCTCACAGAGGCTGGAACCAGGCACCAGAGACTGTCTGTCAGGGGTAGGTCTCTCACCTTGTCTGATAAAACAACCCTGCCGACATATTGATTTTGGACTCCTGACCTCCAGAAGTAAGGGTTTTGTTAATAAATTTAATAAGTTTCTGTTGTTTAAAGCTACTCAGTTTATGCTAATTTGTAACAGCAGTCCTGGGAAACTATACCTGATCAATTGATGAAAGTTAACATTATTTATGTTAATAATTTAGCTACCGTGGCAATAACCTAACTTCCAGTGGTAAAGGAGGCAAGCGGTAACCACACGACTACTTTTACTGGGAGGATTCTCTACAGCTTTGCTACCAGACCCACCCACTTAGCCCTGGGTTGGAGCAAGTTTTCTAGACCAGGTTTGGTCCCCTTCCCAGTCCCCAAGGTAGTCCTATGGCTTCCAAAGATACTCCAGGACGAGCATCAACTCTAGCACTGTGGTAAACATTGGACTGGAGCTTCCTGACATAGTAGGGTGAACATGGCATTCAAATCAGAAGACTAGGGATCTAATACTTTCCCTGCAACTGACTGGGATAGGACAGTGTTCTTACCCAGATCTGTCATTCGGGGACAAGAATAGACCCTGATGTTTCTGTCCAACTCCATGAGAAAAAGATGGCTAGCCTCACTCACAGTAAGAGATATGCAAATTAAAATTACCATGAGATTCTGCAGTTGTAATATCAGATTGGCAAAGATCAAAATGTTTGGTAATATGGTGTAGCCAAAAGTATAGAGGAACAAGCAATTTCATTGACTGAAGTGGAAGTTGGTACATCATTCCCTAGGGGTCAGTTTAGCAATATCTAACAATTACAAATGCACGGATCTTTTGACTCAGGAATACCATTGCTGAGAGTTTATTGTATAGAAGTATAGGTGGGGACAAAGGTTATTTATTGCAGCACTATTTGCATAATAGTATCATTGTTTAGGAACCACCCAAAGGCGCATCACTGGTAAAATAAATTAAAACATATAGAATAGAATACTGTGCTGCAGCAAAAAGAATGAAAGAGGTATTTTTATACTGATTTGGAATAATTTCCAAGTATATTGTAAACAAGAAAAGCAAGACAGAGAACATTATGTAAGAATGCTACCACTGGTGTAAAAAAAAAAAAGAGAAATCAGTAGATTCATGTTTGCTTACATATGCAATTGAGTGAAATTTCTTCCACTTGAAAAAGCCCTTTTAAATCTGAATTATAGAAATGGGCTGGTAATGAATTCCCACATCTCCAGCATTTCCCTGCTTCCGGACACCACTCATCCAATAGCAAACTGCCTAATTAATTTTATGGAAACACTGCCTTTTTCATGTTCTTTATTTTCTTTTCAAAGACTTCTCATTGCCTCAAACATATACTATAAACTATGTAAGCTATGAAGCCTGGAATTCAGGACTTATTGCTGGGAAGTCATGATTTATCTTTCCCACATTATCTTCCATTACTCAAATACATAAACTTTCCACCCATCCAAAAACATTTGCCCACTGACCCCAGACACACCAAACATTCCTCATTTAATAAGGAGTTTTGATAAGAGTGAGTGTTAAATTTTGACAAATGACTTTTCTACATCTATCAAAAAATTGTGCATTCATTTCTTAGGGCTGTTGTAACAAAATACCACAAATTGGGCAGCTTAAAACAATAGAAATTTGTTGTTTCACAGTTCTGGAGGCTAGAGGTCCGAAATGAAGTGCCATGCTCCCTCTGAAATGTGTAGGGGAATCCTTCCTAGCCTCTTCCTAGCTTCCAATGGTTTGCCAGCATCTTTGACATTCCTTGGCTTGCAGCAGCAAAACTCCAACCTCTGCCCTCATCATCACAGGATGTTCTCCCCGTGCACGTCTGCCTTCACATGTGTGCAAAAGCACATAGGGCATCATGCATCACAGGTCCACTCTGTCACAGGACCAGTATCTCTTATCCAAAATGCTTGGGTCCAGACATATTTCAGATTTCAGTTTTTTCGGATTTTGGAATATTTGTATTATACCTACTAGTTCAGCATCCCTAATCTGAAAATCTGAAAGCTGAAATGTTCCAATGAGCACTTCCTTTGAGCATCATGTCAGTGCTCAGAAAGTGTCAAATCTTGGAGCACTTTGAATTTTAGATTTTCGGATTAGGGATACTCACCTGTAGAGTATGACCTCATCTTCTTGACTAATTACATCTGCAATGGCCCTATTCCCAAATAAGGTGACATTCTGAGATACTAGGGGTTAGGATTTCAACATATCTTTTTTTTTATGGGGGGGCGGGGACAGTTCAATTCATAACAGAGCATATGATTTTTCTTCTTAGCAGTATTAAAATGATGGATAATATCGATGGATTTTCTAATATTTAACCTCCTTGCACTACTGGAATAAATCTCACTTAGTCATGAAGTATTGTTTTTTAAATGAGCTGCTGGAGTCTGACTGCTGATATCTTAAGATTTTTGAATCATATTCACAAGCAAAAGTATTCTGTTTCATTTTAGTATGATTTCAGGTTTTAAGATCAATAAAATTGCTTTATAAAAATAATTTTGGAAACTTTCTTCATCTATAATCTGGAGTGGGTTAAGTAGCATTGAGATTATCAATTTTTTTTTTTTTTTTTTTTTTGGAGATAGGGTCTCTCTCTGTCGCCTGGGCTAGAGTGCAGTGGCATCATCATAGCTCACTGCAACATCAAACATCTAGGTTCAAGTGATCCCCCTGCATCGGCCTCCTGAGAAGCTGATGGTGTGTGCCAAGGTGTGCACCACTATGCCCATCTAATTTTTCTATTTTTTGTAGAGAGGGGTTTGGCTCTTGCTCAGGCTGGTCCCAAACTCCTGACCTCAAGCTATCCACCCGACTCGGCCTCCCAGAGTGCTGGGATTACAGGCGTGAGTCACTGCGCCTGGCCTAATATTATCCATTCTTTAAATGTTGGGTAGAATGTTTCTGTGAAACCATCTAGGCCTGGTGCTTTTTATGAAAAAGCATTTTAACCCATTCTCTAGCTGTTTTATGATAAATAGTCTGGTTAGATTTTCTTTTACTGGAGTCAATTTTAGTAAGTTGTGTTTTCCTTTAAAAGTATCCATTTCATCTATATTTTTATTTTCATATAGGTGTACAAAGTAGTCTCTAAAGCTTTTAAAAATTTCCATGTTTGTAATAATTTTCCCTCAATATTAATAATTTGATGCTTTTTTGTTCTTTCTTTATTAGGTTAGCCAATGGTTTGTGTATTTTGTTGATTTTTTTCCCCAGGGATCATATTTTGCATTTATTTGTTTCATTATTTTTCTCTTTTCAATCTTAAGAATTTATGCTTTCTTTTGTTTTAAGGTATCTGTAATTTTGGCAGATTTGTGAGGTAATTCTGATCCCAGATTTGGGAATTACAGCTGTGGTGCCTGTAGTTTTTTTACAGAAAACTAGTCATCTGATGCCCTATTTCTTCCATTATACCATTGTTTTCAAATTATTGCATATTTTTTTCTGTGTGTGTGCATCTTATTTCTGCAACAGATGGAAGCCCTTTGAAGTCAAGACTGTGTATAATATTTCCTTTGGACAAAAAATACTGATATTGTGGCTAAGTTAGAGAATTAATGGAAATGTGAAGAACTTGTATTAGACAGCTTCTGAAATGGCTCCCACCAACCCCTGCCTCTCAGTGTTCACATTCTTGTCTCACTCTCTCTGTCCTTGAGTGTAGGCTGGACCTAGAGACTTGCTTCTACGAAGTAGGATATGACAAAAGTATTGGGATGTTACCTCCAAGATTAGGTTATAAAAGTCTTCTACTTTGTCTTGTTTGGACTCTCTGTATCTCTAGACTGGCTTGTTTTGAGGAAGAAAAGGGCCATACGATGAGCTGTCCTATGGGCAGGAAGGGAAAGCAGCCCCTGGACAATAGCCTGCAAGGAACTGAGTTCTACCAGCCACCACTTGGGTGATCATGGAAACTGATCCACCTCCAGCTGAGCCTTGAGATGACTGCAGTGTAGACGGACACCCTGATTGCAACCTTGTGAGAAGCCCAGAGCTGGCTAAGATGCACCTGGATTCCTGACCCACTAAAACTTCAAGATGGTAAATGTTGTTTTAAGGTATTAATACTATTTGTGGGGTAATTTGTTATGCAGAAATAATCAATACAGACCCCCAACTTTGTATAACTCTCTTGATCCAGGAAACATTGCCCAGTTGAAAACTGAGTAGTCTAGTTGTAATTTGGAAGCAACTTGCTCTGTAGAGAAATAACTCTAAATCAGAATTTAAAATGCAGTAATGCCATTAATACCCAAACTTTTCATTTAAAAGTGAAGGTATTTTAACATCATTTGCTTTTAATTCCTTCATTTTAATTCATTAAAGGCATACCCGTTGTCCCTTAAAATGACTTTTCACGCCTTCTTTTAAAAAAATTGTATCTGCACATGAGTATATAGAATGTGCTGAATTAATCACAAATTACCTAAATAAAATGCACAGATCACGGCTGAATTATAACACGGAATTTTATTGTACAACATTTTAACCAATATTAGTTTGTTTCTATACTCTGGTGGAGACTGCTGGTTGTCCACCAACAAATATGTCTTCCTCTTCTTCTTGTTTTAAAATAGAGATGGCGTCTGTGCTCTGTCACCAAGGCTGGAGTGCAGTGGCACCATAATAGCTCACTGCAACCTTGAACTCCTGAGCTCGAGTGATCCTCCTGCCTCAGCCTCCCAAGTTGCTGGGACTATAGCCAGGACACTGTGCCTGGCTGTCCTCCTTTTCTTCCACAATAATATAGTTTAAGCTGGACATAAGGCTGTTGTGCTAGAGATGACATTTCCAATTCTTTCTTGAGGCCATGTGACTACATTCTCACTGATGGAATGTCAGTGGCAGGGATGGGTGAACTTCTGCCTCACTTGCTTAATAAGAAATTGCTGCTCAGGACACTTGTTCTCTTCTCTCTTTCAAGGGTTGGACCTCAGATGTCCTATAACTCAATTTCAACCATGCAAAAGAGGACAATGCCCTAGGGCTCAGTCCCAGGGCATAGTGAAGCAATAAGATAAAATGTACCTAAGTCACTGAGTGGTGTCAGGGAGCAGAGCTTCCTACCAACCTCAACTGCTGGCCTTGGAACTGTTCTATGAAAGGGAAATATTCTTTAAGCCATTGAATTTTGAGGTCTCTTTGTTATAGCAGCTTAACTTTTACCCTAAGTAATACATCCATCATTGATTCTTTTAAAGTATGTCATTTTGTATATAATTGTTATATACACACAATTGAGTGAAGTACAAATAACTGGATTTCTGTTCTGGAAAAAAGAAATCAAAATGTATTCTCCCAGGAATGACTAATATTAAACTACCAAAGAACTACAAGTTATTTCTTTGACATCAACTTTTTGTTTTGTTTTTTGTTTGACTTCATGCTATTATTAATATTTAACATCTCTGCACTGCTAGATCAGTCTTTTAGCCCTATCACTTCTCAAAGATATTGATTTTTGTTAGATTGGTTCAGAAATTTATGTTCATCAGCCTGTGCTTGAAAAGAAAGGCTCCGGGAAGTGTACCCACCACTGCTCACGGGCTTCTCAGTATCACTCAAGATGTTGAGAGCCAAATTCTCCTGAGGATTCTTCCCTAAAATGATGGGTCCAGCACAATACACATTGTTATGGCTATCTCACTTTATCTTGAGATTTTTCACCAGAGCCTTACAAGAAAGGTAAGAAGTGAGGATTCTTGTCTCATTACAGGAATGAACCCAGGCACCCGGTGACTTGCTCCAGGTGATGCCATGAGTTGCTGGAAGCTGCAATCAGTACCTGCTCCTCAAAGGACATAAAATGCTCTGCCTGCAAATACACTTCTTTGGCATTAAACTTATGTCATGTGTGCCACATTTTGCTTTGTTTCTTTTTCTTAATTGGGAGGAAAAAAATGAAGCACTAAATTTGGGAAGTTACACCATGCCAGTGCCTTCATGGGAGAACATATTTCTTTAACACAAACAGGACAGGTCCTGCACTACCACAACTCCAGCTTTTAAAACTAAACCACGGGGTTTTGTTTCAGCGCCTTTCAATGACAGCATTGGGAAGAGAGGCTTCTGCCCCCTGAGCCGGACAGCTCTGTGTGTGACACAGCTGAGGTATGACAGCATCTCTGTGCTCCTTCTGTAAGAGGAAAATGCTATCCCTCCAGTACTTTCTCAGTCCCTTTGACCTTGCTCTCCAGGCAAGACTGAAAAGCAAGAAAAGCAGAAACTAGGGCTTTGGGGAGAGCAACTCATCGCAGAAAGTCACATCCCAAAGACTCCCAGGCCTAAAAGGACAACTGGTTAAATATTTACAAGGTAATGGCAGGTGTTCACTCATCATCATTTATACAACCAAATACTTAGTAGGCTTTGCACGGGCAGCCAGGAAATTCACAGCCTTCTGCTGCAAACTGAAGACAGGAGGACTGAATTGCACTTTTATTGCAGGCTGATCACCTCGGCCTAATTTGACTGTTGCCTCTCACTCCCTGTGAGGAGGTGCAGAGGGCCTCTCCCGCGGGATTTCAGAGCCCCAGGAGGGATGTTTAGGAGCAAGGAGGGAAACCCAAGGCCTATCTGTAGGTCATTTCCTCTGCTGCTCTACCTTTGAAAGCTCTAAAGCTGGGGCAGGTGCAGGTGAGATGCCCAATTTTTTTCCCAGTCCTTCAGCACCTTGTTTTCTTTGGGCCTGAAGTCCCCAAAGGGTCTGGGTCTGTTGTCCCAGGGTCATTTTTTAAATAGAACGAAAAGAAGTAGGAGAGAGGAGTAAGCGTCTTCCTTCTCAATGCGGAAAACCGGAAAGGAAGCTGGTCTCCTCCCCACCCACCTAAAAGTGTTCCCGTTGCCAAATCACAAGGGCAGGGGCAGCTATGAGGAGGGTGACTCAAGGCCCGCTTTGAACTTTCTCGGTTCTTGAGCAAGGTCGAGGGTGCTCGGGCCTCTGGGGAGACGTTGCATCACGCAGAGTTTGGAAAGGACTTGGGAATTTTCCCTAGGGGGCTCGCTGGACTTCCTGGGAGCGAGTCTTGCAAGAAGCCACAGAGGTGAAGTAGTGGGCCGGGTGTGGGAAGCTGGCATGGGGGGAAATCCGACCTCGCCCTGGGCTCAAGAGTTGAAAGGAAGGTCGCTACAGGATGGGCCAGCGCCTGCAAGGATGGACTCGCGCGGGTGCACGCGTGGGCGGCTGCCGCCCATTAATGTCACATCTGCGCCCGGCGGGAGGGCGGAGGGCGCGTGCGTGCGAAGAGAGGCGCAGTTCAGACACCTGTACGTCTCCTCCCAGTTCCCGGCGGGCCGGACGCCGCGACCGCCCGAGCACGCAGGGTCGGAAAGGAAGGGGGACGTGCCTCGCGCAAGGTGGAGGCGGATACCTGGGCCCCCGCGCGCGGGCGGCGGGCGCTAGGACCCGGGCTGCGCACCTGTTGGCCCGGCCCAGGGCCCCGCCCGGACTGCGGGCCCCGCGTGTGCCAGGCGTGAGCGGCGGCGCGAGCGGAGGGCACCGGGCGGCCCGGCGCGGTGGCAGCGGCAGCAGCGGATCGCGGGCCCGGGGCTCACCATGGCCGAGCTGCTGCGGAGCCTGCAGGATTCCCAGCTGGTCGCCCGCTTCCAGCGCCGCTGCGGGCTCTTCCCGGCGCCGGATGAAGGCCTGCGGGAGACCGGCGCGGACCCCGCGGAGGGCGCGGCGCAGGCCCCCGGGGTCGGGCATCCCCCCGCGGCCAGCCGGCTGCAGAGCGCCGCAGTCCCGCAGGTAACCGCGGGCAGGTGTCCGCCGGGGAGGGGGAGGGCCGCGGCCCCGCAGCCTGCGGACGTGCGGGGCTGGGCGCCTCCAAGACAAGCCAGCCGGGCGGAGAGGGCGCCGTCCCCGGCCGCGACCTGGCTCCCGCAGCTGTGTGTGGAGGGGGCGGCCTGATGCTTCCAGTCAGCAGGATGCCACCTTGTAACGCTGCCAGGTGGCAACCGGGTCTATTCGGACTCTAAATAGACCCAGAACATTTAAATGCAGTCTATGTAGTCTTTCTACTTTAAAAAGTAGTTAAATTCACGTCCATGTATATTCCAGCAAATATGCAGGAGTTACGTAATTGAAAAGAGCGCAGATGTCCTTGGCGCTTACCTGGGGAGACATTCTTAGAATCTCCGTGTATTCTTGAGTTCCCGCCCCATCCGCACAAATGAGGGTGTAGCTGGGCTCAGCCTCCTCTGAACCCTGCTGCACCGCCCGCCCGGAGGACGGAACTTCAGGTTTACATATAACTCCCAGAGAGACTTACAACCTCCTGGGCTGCCCCCCCCCGCCCCCCGCCGTGATGATGGTCTAGCAGCACCTCCCTCTCATCCTCCCCCTGAGTTTCGGGGTCCCTGCCTGGTGGGTCTTTTATTTAACTGGCAGTAGTGACTTTTAATAATAGATGATTTGGGGAGGGAAGCTCCCCACGCTCCCCGCAAGGTGTTCAGAGTGTGATTATACAACCCACTGCAGCTTTGGGGAAACCAGCATGTGTTGTCGCAATGCACAGGGACTCCAGACAGAAGGGACAAGGCAGACTGCACATGGCTACCGAGGACAGTATCTACCCCGGGCACTGGCAGAAGCTGCCCTTTCCCTGGGCAAAGTAAAAAGTGTAGCAAATGAGAACAGAAACAACATATTAACAATTCTAATTCCTTTCTAAAAAGCCACATTTTGTTCTTCCTGGAAGGTTTTGGTGACAGGAAGGTGGCATTTATTTATGTGTAGATTTCTAGATCTAGTAATTGAGGAAGAACCTGGCTTCTTCTATGTGAAAAGAAATATTATGGGCATTAAATTATAGAATTTGTTGGGGAGAGCAGGGGTGGGATGTGTGTTCCACTCCAAAGAAATCCCCCTCTGTGTTTTTTCTCCTTTTATTGTTTCTTCTTTGTCCCATGTGACATCCCACTAACTTTTAGATGAGTTTGAGACACCCACCTTTCTTTCCTCTTGCCTTATCTTAAAACCGGGGCAGAGTAGAGGGATAAGAACCAGTGACATGGCTGAAGTATGCCATGGCATCTGTGCACACACTGTTTACACCCACTGGTGTAACAGAAGGACACATTTCTTGTGCTCTCTCCACTAGCTTCTATGCTGTTTCTCTCACTTAGGAAGCTGAAAAAGAGTGAATTGCTCCACTAGTGCTTTTCAAACTGTTTGAAACATTACCCTTGGTGTCTTAATTTTAAAATCGAGAGAGGGATCCTCTTTTAAAAGCCAGACAGGCAGCTTTCTTGCAGTGCTGTCGTCTTGCTGCTAGAAGGGCCTGGGTTGTCAGTGAGTCAAACTGTGGGGATTTCCCCCTTCCCGTCCAACACAGGACTTCTACTCACAGATCGAGAAAAAATAAGAGAGAGCTAAAAATCCAAGGTAAGAAATCGCCGTGCTGGTATATAATGGGGAAAAATGAACTTGAGAGCATTTGATAAATGAAAGGTTAATGAATGCTTTTAAAGGTGGGTTGCTTTCAACCCACTTGGAAGATACTAATCTTTACAAATACTCGTGGATTTCCCAAAAGAAAATGATTGCCTACCTGCCCCCAGGTAATTTACGGGACTTTAAGGGGACAGTTGGGAAAACTTCTCTCCAGCAGCTTTGCTTCCCTCTCTGCCTCAGGCTGCACCAAGGCTGTGGCCCACCTGAGCCGCCTGTCCTTTCTCTAAATTCCCTCCACCCACGCTTCAGTTTCCAAAGGTCAATTCCTTGATAGGCTAGCTAGGAACTGACCCTGGAAGCTAGCTCCCCCTTTTAGAAACTCTCTCTGCTTGCTGTGTTTCTTCATCCCTGCATGGTGTAAATATGCCTTTGTGTGGTATCTGATTAGTGCCAGCTCCTCCAGTGGATGGTAAGCCCTAAGAATGCAGGAAACTTGTCTGTTCCACTCATTATTTTCTTCCCACGGTCTGGCACACAGTAGGAACTCAGTGACTTTTGTGAATACATGACTGCACATTGCAGTATAAATATAAAGTCTGTAGTTTTTTTAAACAGAAGAGTGAATGCTGAAAATCAAATGATTTTTCATATAGCCTAGAAGGCAGCACTAGGACATTGATTTAAGACCCTTCCAACAATAGAGAAGTTGTTTTCTTTAATGAAGTGTTTTTAGATCTCAGTGAATCTAATTCACCTTCTATGTTTTCTATATTTATTTTAATCCGTAAAACAGGAAAAATGCGAAAATGATTAACGACTTCCTCTACAAATTCTCTTTATAACACACAGCTAGTTTAAAGCTTAACTGAGTCCTTTAGAAACCAGGGCTGGGCTGGGCTTGCATAAACCTGTCATGAATAAATTGGACTGGGTCTTGGAGACTGCCTAGTAGACATGAATTTCACAGAAAGTCTAAGTCCCAAAGGGTTAAGTGATTTGTTGAGTACTTCTCAGATATCCGCACAGTAAGAGGAAGTCAGATCTTTTGACTCCCAAGTCTAAACTTCTTTCCACTGTGCAGCTTCCAGGGGAAAAGTCCAGGGCCTCACGTTATCTGGTTCACTGAGAAAGTGTGAGGCGTTGGTGCTGGCTGGGGGTGAAAAGAGGCAGTATTGCTTTTAGTTTGCAAGAGTAACCCATTTGTGAGTATAACTATACACAGGAGGACATTCTTGGTAGTTGCCTTGGGAAGTATTGCCCTGAGCAAAAGGCAGAGCTCCTAGGACCTGGCTATGAAGGCAAAGTCATGTTCAGAATTGTTTATTTATTCTGGGGTAAAGCCAGCTTTGGATACAGTGATATTTTGATTTTCAACATCTTTGCTTGCCCAACAAAGTTTTATTTAGTTAGACTTTGCAGTTCCTTTCCCCATCATTACATTAGACTAGAGCTAATCTTTCCAAATATCATTATGTTCAATATTTTTTGATAACTGCTCAGACATAGTTCTAAAGTTGGGTTGGGAAGAAAATCAAAGATAGGATGTTTTTAGAAGTCTATACTCCTAGTTTCCCTCTTGAAATATTTGGGGCTTTCTAAATGTGTTAATCTATAAAACCCCACCCTTGATTTCACTGGATTGCTAAAGTGCAAAGAATATATCCTCAGTCGGGTGTAGTGGCTCATGCCAGTAATCCTAGCACTCTGGGAGGCCAAGGTGGGAGGATCCCTTGAGCTCAGGAGTTTGAGACCAGCCTGAGCAACAGTGAAATCTCATCTCTACTAAAAATATAAAAAATTAGCTGGGCGTGATGGTGCGTACCTGTAGTCCCAACTACTCAGGAGGCTAAGGCAGGAGGATCGCTTGAACCCAGGAGTTTGAGGTTGCTGTGAGCTAGGCTGATACCACTGCACTCTAGCCCTGGTGACAGAGTGAGACTTTGTCTCGAAACAAAACAAAACAAAAAACCCCAACAATACATCCTGGAAATTAGGAAACCTGAGTCTGGGTCTGCCTCCATGTCATTTTGGACTTTTCTGGGCTTCAGTTGTTCCATCTGCAACATGGGCAGAGTAGAAAAGAACCATGGTTTTCCAACCATGCCTCTACATTGCAGTCACTGAAAGGAGCTTTAAAAACAAAACAAACAAAAAACCAATGGCCGGGGACCAGGTTAGAAGTGAGGCCCAGATAAGCTGGCACAGAGAGGTGGAAAGCTCTGGATTCTCTTTTCCTGGGACCCATCACCCTTAGTGTGTGCAGTATAAGGATGGCAGTGGCTGGAGGCAGAAGTCATGGCAGGTGTGACATTTTGGCTTCATCATAACTAAACTGGCCAACAGGTCAAACTTCAAGTTCTTTAAAAATTATGATTTCTTTATTTTTTGAGATGGGGTCTTGCTGTGTTGCCTAGACTGGTCTCGAATTGTTGGGCTCAAGCAGTCCTCCCACCTCAGCCTCATGAGTAACTGGGACTGCAGGCACACACCACCACACCCAGTAAACTTCAAATTTTGATTACCCTTAGTTGGATGTTCAGATCTGAAGTGGCAAAATGAGCCGCTTTATAAATATACATTTGATCATTTTCTTTCAAGTTACAGATATCATTGTTCACAGGAGACCTAGGGGGAAAAAAAACAAAAAGTTAAATCCATGCCCATTATACCATTCCCAAAGATAATCACTCAGTAAATGTTCAGCCTGATTTTTAATGGCTGTGTATTCCTCCATACCATGGATATGCTATAATTTAGTAGGCCAGTTCCTGGGCCTTTAGATTGCTGCCAGTTTTTGCATTAACAATAACATCTTTGTATGACTATCTTTCTGCATATCTTTGATTATCTTCTGGATAAAATTCCCAGACTTGAAATTGCTAAGTGAAAACTATGCATATATTATGGCTTTTAATGGATATTACCAGTTGCCCAACATAAGGGTGTGCTAGGATAAACAACTATGAGTGCAAGTGTTCCCACACCCTCACCAATATTAGGTATTAATACTCTGCTTAATCTTTGGAGAAAATAGGCTGCTTCTGTTTCTGCTCATCTTTGCTTCCTTCGTTTCTAACCAGCATTAATTGATTAGCTGTTATATTCCTGGGATAGTCCTCAGCCTTAGAGATATAAAGAAAAATAAAATTTAACTTCTGCCCTGGGAAAGCCCAAATAAAACGGTGCAATACAAAAAATACTGGAATAAAAGTATGAACACAGGGACCGAGAGATAGCAGGAAGAATTTGCCTTCCCTAGGGGAGCCCATGAAATCTTGAGTTGGTGCTTAAAGAGTGAGTAGGAGTCAAATAGGCAAAATTGGGAGAAGGTCTTTCTTTTACCTGGTATTGTCCCATGCTAAAACATAAAGACACATGTCATTTTTGGTGAATGGTGACAAGTTCGGCTTGGGTATCATCAGAGTCTCCGCAGGAAATAGTTGGCCTACTTAACAAGGGTAATTGAAACACTTAAAAATAGCTAAAACGGTAAAATTTTATGTATATTTTACCTCAGTTAAAAAATAAAAAGAACATAGACTCTACTACACCTTTAGGGAGGTGAAGCATAGCTCCCTAATTCTTAAATGTAGGCCGCACATGGTGACTTCCTTCCAAAGTATGCAACGTGGAAAGAGGAGGGGAAAAGTAATTTTACAGCATAGAAACTCGCAGACACTACCTCGGCCGGATGATCAAGGTTAACATCAACAGTGGTAAGTCATGTTGATAGTATGTTCTCTTGGTGTGTATTGCAATTATGTACTCTTGAAATATGTTGAGGGACATTCTACAAAATGCGTGATCAATACTCTTCAGCACTGCCAAGGTCATCAAAAACAAGGAAATTCTGAGAAACTGTCACAGCCAAGAGAGGCCTGAGGAGACATGATGACTAAACGTAATGTGGTATCCCAGATGGGCCTGTGGAACAGAAAAAAGGACATTAGGTAAAACCTAAGGAAGTCTGTATAAAGTATGGACTTTAGTTAACAATGATGTGCCAAAGTTGTAACAACTGTACCATACTAATGTGAGATGTTAATAATAGGGGGTAATTGGCTGCAAAGTATCTGGGAAGGATGGAAACGTATGGAATTCTCTATCATCTTCTAAATTTTTCTCTAAATTTAAAACTGTTCTAAAAAATAGTCTATTTAGAACTTTTAAAAGGTGGAGGTAATTGAAGGGAGTTCAAAGATGGGACTGTTTACAAAGATGTAATCAGGGTTGGGTGGGGGAAAACTAATTACGGGAAAATGAAGCATCTTGGAGCAGGCAACTCCAGCCTAAAAACGCAAGAAGCAGGCGTAACCCTAGACCCAGCAAGAGCTTAGATGTTAGAGAGCAGCTGAGGCTGTTAGTAGGGAAAGGCAGCCCCAGCTGGGCAGGGAGGAGTGGGGGAAATACATGTCAAGCTCATCCCCCATGTGCCCACTCTCAAACCCTGCACCCCTTTAGCCAAATCCGATCAGAAGCCAGGGAGCCTGGGAGCCTGGCTGATCCCTGGAGAAAGGGGGAGAGTGGACCTGGAAGGACAAAGGGAGACTGTCTAGCACAGGTTGTGTAAAGAAATTTGTGTGATAAGACAGCCGAAATTTTGGGCTGCACCCAGAGTCTTAGGCTGAAGCCTTAATGAGGCTTACTGCAGAATTGGACTTCATCCTATAGACAGGGGGTTGGCAAATCAGCCTCATCCCGCGTGCAAAATCAGAATTGGCAACTTGAAGCACTGTGTAAAGAAGGGATTTCAGGGTGTCTCTGTGCTGAGTGGGAAAGAGTGTGGGATTGACGGGGATGCCTGCGTGGGTACTGAGGGAGCCTAGTGCCGAAGCCTCTAGGAAATGGTGATGTTGAAATCAAATGGCAACAAATATAGGACTAACATGAAATCAAACCTTAATGTCTGTTTTGGGTTCTTCATGATACTTGTATTGTCACTTCTACGCATCGACACCTTGTGGGGGAGAGAGAGCACAAATGCTTTCTTAAGATATAGGTTGCAATGTCCTGAGTCCTGGCACCCCATCACTATGGCTGCAAGCTGGTTGGGTCAGGGATCAGCCTTTGATTGAAAGGCAGCTTTCCATTGTCTGGTCAACATTTTATGGCATGAGAACTTCATCCAAGTAAGATGTTGCATCTTGGATATGCAATAGTGACTAACAGAGTCAGTCAGATTACTCCCTTTAGGGAGCCTGAATGTAAGACCCAGACACAGGGGCATAAATGGTAGAGTCCTACCAAACCTCAGAGAAAGGGGGGAGGCCATAAAAAGAAGCCTCGAGGTTCAGAAAGCAATTGGAGCACAGAAGCCCAAGGTAGAGAGGAGAGCAAAAAGTCTGCAGAAATAATCAAAGCAGAAGAAAAATTTCTGAGTGGAGAAAGAAGCTGAGACTTGAGTATGGTGGATTCCACTTCTGAGCATGAGCTGCCAGAGATAGTCAAATTTCAGGGTAGAACTGTTCTGGAGGGACCTTGGGAAAGGAACTGGCTGCATGGCTGTGGCTGCTGTTTCTTTACTTTTTTTTTTTTTTTTTTCAGCTCATCATGAGGGTACATAAGTTCAGGTTATATACATTGTCCATGTCCTGCCCATCCCCCTGAGTCAGAGCCTCAAGCGTGTCCATTCTCCAGACAGTGCGCCTGGCACTCACCATGTAGTCATACCTCCATCCCCTCCCCCCACCCCTCACCTCCCCGAGTCAGCACCTTCAAGCATGACCATTCCCCAGACGGTGCGCAATGCACTCATCATGTAGGCATATGCAAACCTCTCTCACTGGAGCGAGCCTGTGTGCATCTCCCTGTGCAGCCCGAATGTGCTGGTCCCTACTACTTTGCAGGGTTTGCACATAATTGCAATTAGGTCATTATTTCTATCACTTTTGTTTAGTTGTGAATAATCAGGAAGTTAGCGCCCTCCCGCTCACCTGTGTAACCTCAGGGCCTAACCTGTGCCTGAAGCACGGGCAGGTACTTAATACTGCCTTTGAATGGAAGCTTGAAGGGAGAGTTAAACCTGCTCTCTCCTACTTGGCAGAAATGCGATCTTCTCTCTCCTCTCATAGCAGGGGTAATTTTATCCCTGAACACTTTACCTGGTTGTGTTTTCTTTTAGCGTGATGATTTTTTTTTTCAGTGTTGGTTCCTTTCTTTTTATCTAGGAAACCGATAGAGGGTTTTGATTAATGAATAACTTTTTAATTGCCTTTTGATAGACACGGTGAAGGGAGTTTAGATATTGCTTAAATGTTGGTTAATGGTGAAGCATCTGTCAAGCTTAAAAGTGTGGCTCAATTACTATGTTTTAGAAAGGCCGTTGACAGCAAGCCTAGTCTAATTTTAACTTTCTTGACTTATAATTCAGATGTCAAGACGTTTACATTTTGAAAAAGCACTTTCACTTCTGTTGTTATAGTTTTTGTTAATGATTAAATCCTCTGTGGTTTCGATAAGAATGATGTCTTGAGCAAAGGCATTCTTGCATTTTATTTAGCAGGAGATTTTCTTGGGAGAAAACACTGTTGCTGTTTCCAGGCAACACATTGAGAGCACTCCTATCTATGTTAGGAATCTATGAAAATGCTAAAATTTGGGGCAACCACTGGTTTTTATTATTCTTCTTGCCTGGTGAGATACATTCCATATATAGAAAAAATGAAATACTGAAAAATCCGGCCAAAACCAATTTATGTTTTTTAGTACTTTTTTATAATTGCTGCATAATAATTGCACATATTGATGGGGCACAATGGGATGTCTCAATGTGTGGGTATGTGACTCACATTTTCCCCTCTTGTGGCAAGCATAGTATATAGACTAATTGGCAAAGTGTTTTAAAAACAAAGAAAAAAATCCTTAAGTTTAGACGTTGGTGGATGAAAAGAAAATGCAGGCATCAGCCACCTAAGATCTTGAGGATAGGGCTTGGAAATCTTGGGAAAGGGGGGAATGGTTTCCTTGAACTGTTTTAAATCTTACCCCCAGATGTTCACTGGCAGTGTTATACCCCTATTGTTTAACTCAAAAACAAAACACCCAGTTGATTGCTGCTTTGTTCATGCTGTTATTTGGTAATCATGCCTTCCTGAGAAATGCCCTCTCTGTAATCCCCAGGTATGTTTTGATTTCTCCAAATGACAAAAGTTTTGTTTCCATAGAATTTTATGGGAAACAGTCCATCAAGGCAGGGATTCCTGTAGGTAGGAGGAAGAAGAGGTAGGTAATAAGAAGCCTTCTGAGGATAACATGTTGGGAGCTCAGAAAGGCCAGGCCTTAACTGGCAGAGAAAGCGCTTAGGTTAAAGATGACTTAAAAGGTGACGATGAAATAGAACATCAAATATTTTGTTAAAAGCATGATAAAGGAAAGGAGGCTTTGTTAGAGGTCAGTTTTCTTTTTTTCTCTCTTTCTGAATTTTGATCTTTGGCCGAGTTTTAGCTAGGAAGATACCAAATTTTTTGAAATTAATTTTTGTAATTTCTAACTAGTAAATAATACATGCTTATGTCAGAAAATAGTGGAAGACACCAAAAAGTATAAAAAAGAAAACCAAAATCCCATCATAATTTTGTACACCAGAGAATAAGATCATGAACATTTTAGAGTATTGCCTCCTTTTCTTTCTCTGCACATGTAGAATGTTTAAGTTATGAACATGCTATATACATACAATATTGGAATTAGCTTTTTTCACTCATATCGTGAGCATTTTCCCACATCACTGAATATTCTTTAATTTATATAATTTTAATAGTTGTATAATAATTCATCATATGGTTATACCTTTTAAAAAACTATTTCCTGATTATATGTATTTAAATTGTTTCAATGTTTATATCTCAACTTGAGTCCAAATATCGACAGGCTTATTTCAGAGTTCTTCACACTTCCACTTCACATTTACTGCCAAATGGCCTTTTGGAAAATGTATATCAATTATTGCTCCCAATAACATCCCAAGACTGCTGGCCCAGCATCAGCATTTAGTATTACCCTCTTTTGTTATTTTTATTTTTATTTACTATAACTTTCATATAGTAAATGTGTAGATCTTAAGTGTACTATGACTTGATAAATTTGACTATATGTCTGCATCCTCATCCAACCAAATGAAGACATAAAACAATTCCAGAAACTCCGAAGTCTCCTTCAGCCTCCTACTAGTCAATACCACTCTCACTCCTGGTAACAATTATTTTTCCCTCTATTACCATGAATTAGTTTCACCTCTTCTTGAACTTCACATAAATGGAAGTATATAGGAGGAGTAGCAGTAGTGTTTTCATTTTTCATACTGTGTAGTATTCATTGCATGAATATATGACAGTTTATCCACTGTATTGTTTATGAACATTTGGGTCAGGAATAAAGAGCAGCATCAAGTATTACCTTTAATTCTTTTTATTTTTAACTTTTTGATATAATTTCAGACTTTTAAATTTTTGCAAAAATATTTCAAAAAATTCTTGCCCCATGTTCTTCTGATGTGAGCATCATACATAATCACAGTATAATTATCAAAAGGTGTAAATATTATGTAATCTATGGACCTATGGACCTTATTCAAATTTTGGTAATTGCTCCACTAACATCCTTTTGCTCTTCTAGGCCCTAATCCAGAATCATAAATTGCATGTCATAAGTTGATTTGTCTCTTTGGTCCAATCTGGAAAAGTTCCTCAGTCTTTCTTTGTTTTTTTCTGACTTTGACAGTTGGAGAGTCCAGGCCAGTTATTTTGTATGATATCCCTCCATATGGGTTTGCCGGATGTTTCCGCATGATTACATTCAGTTTCTGTATTTTTGGTAGGTATACCATGAGCAAGATATTGTGTCTGTCCTAGTGTATCATACCAGGAGGCACATATTGTTGATTTATTCCATTGCCTGTGATTTTAAACTTCTTTAAGGCAGTGTCTTCCCAGTTACTATTTTTCTCTTTGTAATTAGTAAGTATCTGGTAGACTGATGTTCTGCGGCATTATAAATATCTTGCTTCTCTGCATATTTCCACCCAGTAATTTTGGCATCCATTAGTGAAGTGTTATCCTTTAAAAAAGTAATCTTCCAATTTGATTGCAAAATAAAAGCATCACATTTATTTTACTTTTATATTTCTTTTATCTCTAATAATATTGACTATTTTTCTTATGTTTGGTAGACATGTGTATTACTCTTTTTGTGAATGATCTGGTTATGGACTTTACCCACGTTTTCCACTGTGATTTTAGTAGTGCGTCCATTGTGCATCAAGATCTTCCATTGTACATCAGTTAACAAAACCTTACTGTTAATACATTTCTAGTTTTCCTTATAAAGAGGAAATATCAGGAATCTGAGGGAGAGAAGGAAAGTAAAGAGGGAGTGGTAACTCCCTGGAGGGTATCTGCGGGTTTGGATAAGTCATGCTGGTTCTCTTGTCCTGCCAGGTGCTTTCCAGGTAAGGCCCATCATTTGCATTGTGTGAAATGTTTGTGACATTTGAGTAATCTGGGGCAGGGGTTCGGGATTCTGAAACGGTTAGGGAAAGCATACATTCACTGGCAATTCTTAAGCCAAGAAGACAATATATGCTTGGAGGGTATTACCTGAGTATTGTAATATTATGATATTGAAACAAGAAAATGAATTAGTTCTATGCATTGCAGAGGGTGGCAGACAACTCTGGAGACCACACCTTAGTCTCTTAACCTTGGGTCTCCTCCTAGACGGCTACTAGGGGTGGCTTCAGGGCTGCCTTCTTGCCATTCTCAGTGATATCACACATGTCCACAGATAGAGTGGAATGGCTGTCCCCTGTAGTTATTCAGTAGTATATTTCTGAATAATCATTACTTTTGGAGAGGAGGTACTAACATTCCTTGATGACTTCATTTTGCTTCCGTCTAAGCCCATTTTTTTTTATTTCTTTTTTTTTTTTTTACTTTTTTTTTATTCTTATTTCAGCATATTGTGGGGGTACAAAAGTTTAGGTTATGTATATTGCCCTTCTCCCCCCCCCAATTGGTTTCACTGATCATCACCTAAGAGCACATGTCGGAATAACATTGATCGGGAGTTGGGTAGATATGGGTAGGGGAGGGGATGTGTATATACATACATAATGAGTGCAATGCTCACCGTCTAAGCCCATTTGATGCCACATGTCATATTTTATTGTCTAACAATTTTGCTCTTGAAGGAATTGTCTGAATTTTTCTAATATGTTAGGCTGTAAGTGGTCTAGCCCTGATTTCTTCCTGCTTTCCACCCTGGGGCCATTGCAGGGATGGAAAGGGGATTTCCCACACTAGACCTGAGTATTTCCTGGTGTAGCAGGTATAGCTGCGTTGATTGTGCTGCCTGTGTGTCATAACAAGGCCCGTCAACACAATATCCTTGCCTAGATCTAGAATGATTTATTTGGTAATCAGTGCTTTTTCTCCCCAATGCCACCTGACCCCAGGCACAGTTAACTCACTAGATAAATAATCTATTATGGGAAAATGTTATTTTAGAAAAGAGAAACTTATGTCTTTAATATTTAAAAGTTAGTACTAAATATACATTTACCAAGTAACCCACAAATTTCACCGCTGGGCATTTGTCCCAGAGATAGGAAAACTGATTCACACAAAAACCTGTACATGATTGCTCACGGCAGCTTTTTGGTAACAGTCAAAAGCTGGAAACAACGAAAATGTCCCTCACAAGATGAATGGCTAAATAAACGGCAATACATCCGTACCTTAGAATACTGCTCAGCAATAAAAAGGAGTGAACAATTGGCACACACAACAGTTTAGATGAATCTCAAGGGCATTAGGCGGAGTGAGAAAGCCAGTCTGAAAAGATCACATACTGTATGATTCCATTTATATCACATTCTGGAAATGACAACATTATAAAGAGGGAAAACAGGGATAAAGAATAGAGGGATGCCTACAAAAAAGTGGTCTGAGGGAGATCATTGTGGTGGTGGAACAGTTTTGTGTCTTTGATCACGGTAGTGGTTCCAGGAATCTGTACCTGTGACAGTGGCATAGAACTATGCACTCACGTGTGCCAACATCAGATCCCTGGTTTTGATATCACGGTATAGTTATGTAAGATGAAATCATTGGGAGAAAATGGGTGAAGGGTATATGAGACTTCTCTCTTTGCAACTGAGCTGCTTGTGAATTTATAATTATTTCAAAATAAAAAGTTTTTTCAAAAAAAATTAACACTGCCTTATAAAAATTGGCTCTGCCATCTTTCTCCCAGCTTTCCCTGTCGGCATTCTTTGCACACTCTGCAGGAAACCGAGGAAGTGTAGAGTAGCATTCGGGAGATTTTCCTCTGAGGTGCCTTTCGAGCCTGCTGTGCTGCTGTGTGTTTGCAGAGCCTCAGGGCTTGGCCGGGAACCTCCTGCTCACTGACCTCTGCTAGGTGCCAGGGAGAGCACACACAAGTGTTTCAGTGTCAAAACACGTTTGTCCTTAATTTTATTTTGACTGACTTGTTTTATAGCTTCGGGTTTTTTGTGTGTTTTAAAATTTTTTTTTTGTTGTTTTCTTTTGTTAAGCTACTTTAAATTGGTGTTGCAAGTAGGTCAAATCCTCACATGGCATCTTCGGTCTCTCTTCCAGTTGTCTTTTTTTCCCTCAGTGTACAAACATGCTCATAATCATTAATCCCCTTCTTCACCCACAGCAGAACATCTACTTTCAGCCTAGCAGCCCTGGAATCTGATATTCTCTCACCTTCCTTTAACCACGAAACATCTTAAAAGAGTCATCTGAAATCTACACTCTCTTCTACTTTTTCACCCATGTTTATTCGTGCTGCGTGGCTTTACCTGGTATAGTATGTATGAACTACAGTAAAATAAAACCAGGAGAGCATATTTAGCATAAGATATAATTTTTGAGGCTTCCTTTTTCCATGTGTAATTTCATTGAAAATAAATTAAAATTATGAAAGAGATAATTCTCTTCTGATGTACGTAAAAACTAAAGTCTATTTCTCTTTATTAAACTGTACTCCAGTTGCATGGCCTGGGGCTATGGCAGGGAAGCTGACTCATACTTTAAAGGCTGCTTTTCCTGGTCCCAAGGTCAACAATATCTAGTCCCTGGCTGAGTGTGGTGGCTCACACCTGTAACTCTAGCACTCTGGGAGGTCGAGGTGGGAGGATTGCTTGAGCTCAGGAGTTCCAGACCAGCCTGAGCAAGAGCGAGACCCCATCTCTACTAAAAATAGAAAAATTAGCCAGGCATCGTGGTGCACACCTTTAGTCCCAGCTACTCAGGAGGCTGAGGCAAGAGGATCGTTTGAGCCTGGAGTTGGAGGTTGCAGTGAGCTACAGTGATGCCACTGCATTCTACCTGGGGTGACAGAGTGAGACTCTGTCTAGAAAAAAAAATTCCAGTCCCCAAGTGGTAGAATTATTACATTTTTTTAATTGTTAGATTTATTTTCTTCTCCCACAGGTAGTTTTCATCACCAGAAAGTGTTTATTAAATAACTCATTGTAAAAGGTTTTTTCAACTATGTTCTGTAAAGGGAAAAACTTAATCATAATACCCAAAGGATATCATAAAAGGAATTAAAATTCCATGTATTTCTAGACATGGAAACACATTCAACCAAAAAAAAAAAAAGACTAAAAAGTGAAGTTTTTAATATGACCCAAATTTTAAAACTGTATATGCACATATTTGAATATGTTTTTTAAAAAGATCTGGGGTGATGAACCAAATGTCACCAATGGATCTCTAGGCACAGTGGGTTTAAAAGTCATTTTTATTTTCTTATTCATGCTTTTCTGTATTTTCTGTATTTTTTACTGTAAGAAGGTAGGAGTTTTATGCTTAGAAAAAATTAAGTTCTTTTTATTGTATATAAAAAAGTTCTAGATTCCAGGGCTGCTAGATGTTTTGTACTTTTGAGGAGTATTAGATAGTTACTGAGATTACTATCATTGTTCCATATTAGAACTTTTAAAAATTATCATTGATGTCTTTGTAACAAAGTGCCAAATATCAGCTGTGTTGATTATAATCCTTACCTCCAGGGGACTATTCATTAAACTGTGTGAAGTACTCCAGTAGCCATTTTAAATGGAACAAAACGGTGCCCCTCTGTCTCTGCAGAAAGACCTCATGTGAAATTACAGTATATCTTTTCTTACCCTGTCCAAGCAACTATATGAAATGCCAAGAGCTTAAAATACACAATGTTCTTTTGCACTAATGGGAACTTCTTAATGTGCTGAAAGATTTTAGCCTCAAAAAGATCTCTTCTTGCCAGAAATGCATTATTAAAGAACTCAGGAACATCTTAAGAAAAGCAGATGTTGAATGATATTTCACCCCCTCCCTTCAGTAAATTTTTGGCACATATTTCTTGTTGTTTCTTCAAAATTTGCTTTATGATACCTCTTTTTGATTATTGTAGGTCCTGGTTCTAGCTGTTTAGTCACCTTCAGGCAATGTCTTGGGCTAGTTTTGTGTTGGATCTTGGTTTCTCTTAATCTGGTGACAGAGGTTGAAGTAAAGGAATCTTAAAGCAGGATGCAATTTAGGAGCATCACAACTAATATTTTCAAATAGTCAATCTGGTTCTTAATTGAAGAACAGGAATTTTTTCATTGTTATTTTAAAAATAAAATGTAATTACTGACTTTAAAAACTAGAATGAAAGGATTTTTTTAATGAAAGTTCTAAGAATAAAACCTTCTTTACTTTCCCAGAGAAATGCACAATAATTTAGAGATATTAATTTTGATGAAAGTTGTATTAAAACTGTAGGTTAATTTGGGCATAATTGAATCTTTATGATATAGAGTCATCTTATCTCTGAATATGGTATGTCTTTCCATTTACTTTTTTAAAATGTTTTTCAGTACAGTTTTATAATTTTCCCCACAAAGTCTTGCTGGATTTATTCCTAGGGACTTTATTTTCTGTTACTATTAAAACAACATTTTGAAATTGCATTTTCTGTTTTCTACTGGTGTGTTGGAATGCAATTGAATTTTGTGTATTGACTTGGCAATCTTGCTAAACCCTTATTAATTCTAACAAATCACATCTTATTTTGGGGGGTTTGCTATGAAAACAACCAAAAGAACAAGGTTGGTTTCTTCTCTTTCAATTCCAATACCTTTCTTTTCTTCTTTTTTTTTTCCTACCTTACTGCACAGGCAAGAACCTCCAGTATAATGTTGAGTAGAAGTGGTGATAGCAAACACTCTTGTCTTGTTCTTCATTTTAAGTGAATGATTTTAACATTTCACCACAACTTAATATATTTTATGTAGTCTTTTTTTCCTGTTGGAGCTAGTTTTCTAAGAGATGTTGTCATGAATTATGATTAAATTTTATTGAATTCTTTTTCTGTATCTAATAAGTGCAATATGCTTTTTTCTCCTTTAATCTTATAAAAGGGTGAGTTAAAAGAGATTTTTCTATTATTGAACTAACCTTCCATTTTTGAAATATACTCAGTCTTTGTCATGATATAATCAATAGCAATATTTAGTGCTTATAGCAGACATTATAAAACTATCATCTAATAGACTTTTTGTACTAATATTATTTTAAAAGTATCTTTTTACCTCCACCCTTAGCTTTCTTGGATGATGATTTTTCAAAAGCACAAAAAACACTGGACAACTTAATTGTGTAATTCATCTTTATGTGTCCATGAATATTGGACACCAGAATCATAAAATTTGGTGTCATGCAAATATCCATGAACATATAAAATATCCAGTTCCTAAGGTGATAACTAAATTAGTTTCTTTTGGTTAAAAATCCAAAATTTGTTTTAAGATGTAGTTTCTTTTTGCAGTGTGTTTCTGTACTGATGTTTGAACTCTGAGGCATCTAGCAGTTTATGACTCCACTGTAATATGATGGTGTAACATTGGAAAGATTTGACTCAGGGGACCCTTAACTTCATCCTCCCTCAGAGCAGACACTGTTTTATAGTGCTCAGTAGTATTAAGGTTCAGACCACAAGTTCAGCAAGAATCAATAGATCAGTTAGAGTGAAGCCTGGCTGGACAAACCTGAAATTAGAATGATCAAATATTGAATCACAATATTATACTAAGGAACGCCTCACAAAGAATTGTCACATTTGTGTGTACTGACCTTTCTAAAATATCCACACTCGAAAATGACATTTTTAGTAGCTTCTCCCCTAAAAAATATCACAATCTTAAAATTGAAAATATACTACCAGAATGGTGTTGTGTTGTGAAGGGGAAGCACTACATCATGAAAAGGAAGTGTACGTGGCTCTGCCCTATGAATCATGTTTTTTTTAAATTTCAACTTGTTTTATTTCTGGAAGAAAGGATTTATGAGGGGCCACCAGAGAGAGAAGGAGTAATATTCTTTCCTACTGTTTCTTCTCTCTGGTGGTTCCTTTGGAAATCTGCATTATGCCAGAAGCAGGTATTGTAGTTTGTTTTCCAGTTTTGTTGTTTAAACGATTGTTTTTGGTGCTGTTGGCATAGTTTGTGTGCTGCAGGGATTGCTGTACTTTGAGCAGTGTAATGGGCTGAGGTGGCACTTGGCTTCTTACACGTCCCAGCAGTGTCACCTTGGGCGTATCACATAACCTCTACTGCCTTGGTTTCCTTATCTGTGAAATGAAGGGGAAACAATCACACACACCTCCGAGAGTTCTGCGGTATAAATGAGATCATCAGTGGGAGTGCTGAACACACGGTGTCTGGCATCAAGTAAGCCCTCAAGCCCTCAAAGTTTATTTTCACTATTGTCTCTGCCATCCCACCACCACTGGTGCTGCTGCCACTGCTACTACTAATGCCACTTCTACTATTTTCTGGAATGAAGTTGATCTCTTGGGGGAGGGGTATGGGGAGTGGGGGATGAGGGGGCTTGAACCATATAGATGGTCCAAATCTGCTTTCTTATGCCACTTCATGATGGTAGACCCTAAAATTGGGCTAATCATATGCTTTAAATTGTTGCGTTGCAGCACGTTGAAGCATTTAACCATGTTGTTTTCCAGAATTTTCATGGTAGGAATTTTATAGTCCTTCTTTCTAGTAGTCTCTGTGACCCAATCATCTGCCATAAAAATGCTTTTCCAGGTTCTGATTCCCCCTATCTAAACTTACTGAGTTATGGAAAGTATATTTTAGAGTGTTTCTTATTCTGAGATAACACTAGTAATATTCAGCCAATATCTATGAGGTGCCTGCGATGTCCCAGACTCTGAATTACACTCTGAGCTCCCCGGGAGGGATGTGCCTGCTGCCCCTACTCTTGAAGAGCTCTCAGTTCATCAGTGGAGACAGGTAAACGGATGAGCATCACGTAAGAGGGAAGAGGACAAATTCTTTCTCAAAGATCATGAAAGTTCAATTGAACAAAACGTTTTTTCCCCGGATTCCTTGGTTGCCCACAAGAAAACACTCAACCAACATTGTGGAGAGAATTTGCATCTAAGACTTCTGACCGAAACGTTAAGAGGGTTTGAAACTTACCAAACGTAGCATTAGGTACAGCAGAAGATCCCAGGTCTCAGAAAACAATGCATATGGACTTCCTTTGGGGAAAAAAGTCCTTGGGGATTTTTTATTAGAGCATACAAAATATAGATTTCATGTTTAAGACTAGAATATTTTAAGTTAAGAGAATTTAAAAAATAAAAGAAATTTTAAGCATGAGTACTAGGATAAAGCTTCGGGCATGTGAACGGCCGGACTCCTGTTAGTCTCTGGCCAGACCCCTGACTCAGGAGAGAGTTAACTGCTCAGTGACCAGGAAAAGGAGGATCTTTTAACGGTCCCTGACTCCGTGTAGAGGTGTGAGAATAGAGCCACCCCTGTAGAGCCCCATGTGGCTAATGGTCATGCCTGTAGGGTGAAGGTAGTAGCTTAACTGGTGCTGCTGGGACCTGGCCTCGCTGAAGCTGGTGGCCCTCATTGGACCTCAGAGCTGGGGTCCCAAAGCAGGACCTATTGGACCAAACATGGACCGCAGACATGCTTTGTTCACACGTGGTTTTATTTGCGTGACGTTTCTAGATCTTCTGGCTTCTGTTCTTTAAGAAAACGGGAGATACAGCAGCACCGGCCTGCATCCCCGCACAACCTTGAGAGGTTGGTTTCCAGCTACGGTTGCCTCCTTGCTCCATAGCAGACCCCCCAGTCCCTGCCACCCCTGCTGTTTCACACTGGCAATTGTTTTGTTGACTTATCCCCCTTGCTTAACCCCATGCAGGCATCTGAATTTGCTACCCCTGGTCTAGCAAATTCTAGAGAGAAGGAGAAGAGCCAGGGTTCCCAGGGTAGAAGCTGCCCCAGGGACTAGGATGTCCCTATCTCATGCTCTCTGATGTAGGTGGTGGTCCCCAGGGGAGAGGCTCAGGATCACTTTGGGGTGATTAGGCCATACAGAGCCACTGCTGTTGATGGGAGTGTGTGTGGAAAAGGCTGATGGCCACTGATTGGGTGTGAAGTCATTCCATGCCTGCTCTGTAGATCCAGGAGCCTTGAACTTTGTCCTCTCCTCTGAATCCTCCCAATCCCGGGCTTAAATGCTGCCTGTCTCATCCATGTACCAGCCCAGGAGCTCCTTTCTTGGACTAGGCTTGTGAGAAAGGATACAGTAGGGCCGGGTGCGGTGGCTTATACCTGTAATCCTAGCACTCTGAGAGGCCGAAGTGGGAGGATCGCTTGAGGTCGGGAGTTCGAGACCAGCCTGAGCAAGAGCCAGACTCACACCCCCCCGCCCGCCATCTCTACTACAAATAGAACGAAATTAGCTAGGCAACTAAAAATAGAAAAAATTAGCTGGGCATGGTGGCGCATGCCTGTAGTTCCAGCTACTTGGGAGGCTGAGGCAGGAGGATCACTTGAGCCCAGGAGTCTGAGGTTGCTGTGAGCTATGATGATGCCACTGTACTCTAGCCCAGGCAACAGAGCAAGACTCTGTCTCAAAAAAAAAAAAAAAGAAAGAAAGAAAGAAAGAAAAGAAAGAAAGGGTATGGTGGGCTTTGAAGAACATAATGGATTTGTATTGTCAGCAGTGAACATTCCAGGAGGAGGGAACCATGGAGTGAGGTACCAGTGGTGGGAATAAACGTGCCTTATGGAAAGAATATTTGGGAAACCAGACTAACGACAATAAAGGAAAGTGTGGAAATAAAGTTGGTCAGGTGTCTGTGCAATCTGTCCTTGAACGCCAGGCTGAGGATTTAGGGGGCTTAATCCTAGAGGAACCAGTCATCGTTAACTTAAAGAGGAGTGTAGATGATGAGAAGGGTTAATTTGGGGGCTAAGTACAGCACAGGTTGAAATCGTGAGATAAGAGGTGGGGCAGCCATTGGAAGGCAGTGGCTGAAGGGTTCCCCTTGGATTCTGATAATGGCAGGAGAGTGGAGAGACAGGGATGAGTCAGAGACGCCAAAGACAAAAATAAAACAAGCAAAGCCTTTTATTCTTATTGTACAAGGAGTGTGTTTACTACAGAAACTATAAATAGTCAAAAGTTTTGAATAAAACAGTCAATCTCTTGGCCAGGCACAGTGGCTCACGCCTGTAATCCTAGCACTCTGGGAGGCCGAGGCAGGAGTACCGCTCAAGGTCAGGGGTTTGAGACCAGCCTGAGCAAGAGAGAGACCCCATCTCTACTAAAAAAAGAAAAAAGAAAGAAATTAGCTGGACAACTAAAATATATAGAAAAAATTAGCCAAGCATGGTGGTGCATGCCTGTAGTCCCAGCTACTTGGGAGGCTGAGGCAGTAGGATCGCTTAAGCCCAGGAGTTTGAGGTTGCTGTGAGCTAGGCTGACACCACGGCACTCTAGCCCAGGCAACAGAGTGAGACTCTGTCTCAAAAAAAAAAAAAAAAAAAAAAAAAAAAGAAAGTCAATCTCAGTACCCAGATCACTCAGAGATATTCACTGTTACTAGCTGGGGACATAGCTTTCTAGACATCTTTTCTATGCATATGTTATATCCATCTTTAACAAAAATACTGTCTTCTAGGCTGGGTGCTGTGGCTCATGCCTATAATCCTAGCACTCTGGGAGGCTGAGGCAGGTGGATCGTTTGAGCTCAGGAGTTCAAGACCGGCTTGAGCAAGAGTGAGACCCCCGTCTCGACTAAAAAAAAAAAAAAAAAAATAGGAAGAAATTAGCTGGACAACTAAAAATATATAGAGAAAATTAGCCGAGCATGGTGGCACATACCAGCAGTCCCAGCTACTCGGGAGGCTGAGGCAGTAGGATTGCTTGAGCCCAGGAGTTTGAGGTTGCTGTGAGCTAGGCTGACACCATGGCACTCTAGCCTGGGCAACGGAGTGAGACAATGTCTCCAAAAAAAAAAAAAAAGTCTTCTAGCCTGATTTTCTAAATAACACATCTTGGGCTTTGTTCCACATCAATAAACATTCATTTACAATATTTTAATGACTGTATAATATTTCATTTCTATCCATTATTTATCATGATTTATCTTTGCCAGTCAGTTAAGATCCTTTCCATTTTTGCTAATGTAAACACAGATATCTTTGTGCATATCCCTATTGATTAGACCGAGACATTTTGAACAGATTGACAGGGCTTGGAGATGGATGCCTTCTTTGTCCTTCATATTCAAAGATAACATTTTGAGCCTAAAAGATTTGGGGCCTTGATAATGATATTACGGATATAAATGGGAAAATAAGAAAAAAGGAAGACTACAAACTCAGGTCAATTAAGGATTTTTTTGCTATAGGTTAACAGTAAATTTTGCTGATAGTTGTTTGAAATTTTTATTTTTCTCATATAACAAGAGGTTTAAATGTTGGTGAATGCTGACATTTGTTTAGCTGCTCCACAATATCATCAAGGACTCCTGCTGCTGCTTTCTTTCTGCTCATCCATCTTAAGATTGTTGGCTTGTTGCCTCATGATGCTAAGATAGCTGCTGTTGCTCCTGGCATCAGAACCATGTTCAAATTAGGAACAAGATGGAAGTAGTGACAGCTGCCTGTATCCTTTTTACAAGGAAAACAAAAGCATATACAAAAGACTCCCCCACCCCAATTCTTGCTGACCGGACTGGGTCACATGGCCACCCCTTATTGCAAAAGAGGACCTGAGTCTGTGTTCTGCTAGCAAGCCAAAAGGAAGTGGATGATATCTAGTAAGCAATTAATGGTGTCTGTATGCCATGCTTTGAGAAATTGAGTTACTGGGCCATTCAGGAGATATTGCTATAGGCAGCAAGGAACCTTGATATCCAGGCCAAGGCTCCACAATAAAAGAGAAGATTGGAGTGGTCATTGCATAACCATGGAGGGAACCCAGGTGGATAAATCAGACACCTAAGACAAAGTTAAATAGCATATTATTCAGTTTGAAGGAGAAAACCTCATGAGAAGTAGGAAGAACTAATCTTCACTACATTTTCCAGAGGTGGTTCCATTTAATTCATTTAATTCTCCTAGTGATAACTTAGTCATCCTACAAATACTTATTGAGTGCTTACTGTCTGCCAGGCCTTGAGCTAGGCACTGAGGATACAGTGGTGAGTAAAACAGACAAAGCCCCTTCGCTACTGACCTTACAGTCCGGTGAAGGAGGCAAAACCAAAACAAAAAAAAACCGAAGAGAAGTAAACAACAAGGAATGTCAGGTAGAAATAAATACAGTAAGGAAACTTACAGCTAGACGCAGGGATAGGGGGCGGGGAGAGTTGTACCTCCAACACCAAGAAGCAGCTTCCACTCTCACCATGTTACTGTCAAAGACACTGAGGCGGACAGGCCGGTATCCAAAGTGACCAGGTGGGATTTAGCTTCTGATCCAGGTTGGACTCTGAAGCACACACTTGGGAGGACATCATACAGCTGGGAACTGGGGGACCATTTAGTGTCTACATCTAAGTGGAGACCCGAGGTCTCTTGCAGGACTCTGCGAGAAGAATTCGATCTCAGTGACAGAAAGCTCTTTTGAATTTTATCTGTGCACTAAGTCAGGAGCACCACATCTGATTTTTAGCATGACGACTTGGTCTCTCCTGGCCAAGTGTGGCTGTTGAAATAAAAAGACTGTATTCCACCGTGTCGTGAGCTGCGTGGATGCACCAGCCCCTGGTTCATGTGCGGGATGGAGGGCTGGCTGAGAGAGCACAGGCTCTGGAGTCTAACTGCTTGGGTTTAAACACTTCTCTCCTATTCATTGGTGTGTAAACACGGGCAAGTTAGCCCCTGTGGGACTGAGTTCCCTCACCTGAAAGTGGGACTAATTATAATTCCTAGTGTGGTGTTGTGAAGAGCACGGGAGATTATGCAGATAATGGAAGCACAGGCAGCACTTAATAAATGCTACCTTGGTGTGTTGTTTTTGTTGGTGGCATTTAGAGACTCTTTGCATTATCTGATGTTATGCTCACGTTGCGGAGCTAGTGTTGTTGTTTTTCCATGCAGAAAGCTCACATTCACAAGTTTATTAATTGTGAACAGCCTGGTGACATGACAAGGGACTGTGTTCCCCTGATGGCACATTTCTGAAGCACAGCACGCTCAAAATTTTATCTCCCCGTTTTACATGCTTTTGCAGACAGCGCAATATGGAAACGGTCAGACTCCTAATTATGACAGCAGTCCAGAGCCAGAATCCAATCATCCAGTTGACAAAGAACTTGGTGCAGAGAACGGTGACCAGCTGTTCCCCATCGCCAGTGAGCATCGAGTAAGAGGAAATAGGTTTAAGCTGCATGAAGGATTTGGGTTATTTATGGCAGAATCTCCTGACCGTGAAGGTTGCTCTGCATTAGGACTGGATTACAGAGAGAGGTTGCAGAATTCCCGGCTGTGGAGATTTTGAAAACATGTTCTTGTTTGTGAGATTGCTACAGACGCTGCCTCCCAACTGTGCTTTCTGTCTTGTCCCCTCCCTCTCTACCCATATGGTCCTTGTAACCACATGAACCTTCTCTGAAAGACCAGGGAGGGGGAGACCGCTATGTAGAGAGGGAAAGAGGGTTCCCAGTTAACATGTCAGAATATCATCCACTTTTGACACTTGGATTGCAGGCTTTGCCATTCTGGGTGAGGACACACACAAATTTATTTAGGTAAGCTAGGACTGAAAGCCCACCCGGGCCAGACAAAAAATTAAAATGGTCAGAGGTCTATGACTTTGATGAACATGAGAACACGCGCCCCATTCTTAAGGCTGCAGCCGTTACTCACATCAGCTGGTTCCTATTGCAAGTCCCGTGGGAATGCACACTGTTGCCAAACTGATTTTCAAGAGGGCTATGAAATCTGGGGAGTTTTAAAAATTCTGGCAACTCATTTTTTAAAATTGTGTGCATGCCACAGTGAGTGTAGATCTGGGGGTCATAATTCTGTGTGTGGGGTGTTCGTTTGTGACCTCCGGTCTGTGAGGTCACTTGGGCACACTAGCCCCGTCAGCCAGGAGAGGGATGAGCATCTTTTCAACTGCAGACATGGAGTTGAGGTGGCAGAATTCCTCTTTTAAAATGAAGAATTTATGAGTTGGAACATAAGAAATTGACATCTTCTGCGTCAAAAATAAATACTGTCAATTCCATATGCTTCAATCTAATCATCCACTTAAGAAAACTAAGAATACAAAATGTAGACTGTGTTCTTTCCTGCAGCATTGTACACTTCTGCCTCTTCCAAGACAAGGAGGGCACGCGCCTGTTGTTCCAGCCCCCCACTGTGTTTACCAGCAAACCACGCCTGGCAGATGAAGATGACATCAGCGATTGCCTGAGTAACACCCTCTCTCCTCTGTACCAGGCAGCTTCGTGTCCGCCCTTCCCAGGACTAACGGCTTTAACCTTGCAGCTCTGTTCACAGCAGCACGGGCATTTGTGGAAACTCCTCAAAGAATCAGCATCCTTCTCTTCTTTTCTCTTTTCTTTCACTTAGTTATAGCCTACCATTTTCTATAAATATCGTTAGTCTGGAGTCAACCAAGCATAGCTGAGGCTAAAGTAATTATCTGCAGGCAGGCAGGCAGATTTCCCACTCCAAAGGCAGGGAGAGTTCAGTCTCATCTGGGTTCTGCAACTACGATGATTCAGTTGGACTCAAATTGCTCACTGGTGGTGCATTCTCTTAAACAAAAAAGTGTATTGGGGAGATGAGGCTGGCAGGACTCCTGATAGGGGAGGTTCTCTCTAATGCCATGTCTCCCTGCTACCCCCAGCCTAACTCCTGGAGGAGGCCCGGGCCCATGCCAAGCCTTTGTCATGTTTGAGGAGAAAGGCATGAGAAGAACCTCCCTTTTCTCTTGGCTTTTCCATGCATTCTAGAACTCAAACTCTGACAAAAGGATTTCTCCAGTTCCGAGAGCTCCCTGAATGAATAGGGTAACAGGTTTCTTTTTCTTCTCTTCTTTTTAACCATTTAATGATTACTCCATATTGATTTATAAATATTATGCCCTTTGTGTAATTTCTTCATGATATAGAGAGGATGATTTGACCAAATGCATAATGTGTTCTATTCTCTTAATTAATTGGAACTCTAACACCCCTTCCCCCATTTCTTCACTTTCAATGAGAAGTAGCAAATGAATTAAAACCATACTAAAGAGAAGAGAGAAGGAGGGGCGAGCCGTAACCAGAGACTTAACAAAACTCCCCACTAAAACAAAACTTCCCAAAAATAATTTTCAAAGTATCTATGAAATCAATCATCTGGGGGATATTTTGAAAAAGGAAAAGTGACCTGAAAAATTATTAGCTTATTTCCTTCATGTGACCTAAAAAGTATAATCTGCTCCTCACCCCACTGATGATGAATACTTTGAAAGTCATCTTAATCATTTAGAGAACTTGTGACCACGCATGACACTCTCCAGCTGCCTCTTTGTCTAGTCTAATAAGTGTGTAAAGAATTATTTTGATGTGCCCGAAGAGCCCATACCCTACACGTTGTGTGGCTGACTGAGAAATGGCAGAAGAGATGCCTGAAGGGCTGACGAGCCGAGCCTGGGCTGTCTTGTGAGCCACAGCCCTCTCCAGACATGGCCAACACGCCTCTCCTCTGAGGGTGCAGAACCTGGTGCTTGCTGTGCTTTCCTGCAGCCTCTTAGCTTTTTGCCTTAGTTTGCACACTGACGGCTTTACAAGGGCTTTAAAAGTAAAGGAGGGTAAATATCAAACTCTTAAATGAATGGAAGGAAGGAAAGGGAGGGAAAAAATAATATGTAAGTTTAAAAGATATATTTTCCTGTTCACTGAGCGTGGTAGCAGAGATACATGGAAACCTGTTGCCTTGCAGTTGTTTAATGTCTTGCAGGGTGAAGTAATCATCATTATCATTAACATCAACAACTTACATTAATGTCAAAAACTTTCTTTTTTAATCAATTATTTTTAACTTTTTTTAGAGACAGGGTTTCATTCTGTCACCCAGGCTGGAGTGCAGTGGTATGCTCATAGCTCACTGTATCCTCAAACTCCTGGGCTCAAGTGATCCTCTTGCCTCAGCCACCACCATGCCTGACTAATTTTTTAATTTTTTGTAGAGACAGGGTCTCACTGTGTTGCCCAGTTTGGTCTTGAACTTCTGGTCTCAAGAGATCCTCCTGCCTTAGCCTCCCAAAGGGCTGGGATTATAGGTGTGAGCCACCACAACTGGCCACTCGGAACTTTCTATATACGTCAGGCACAGTCTAAAGGCTTCACATACATTGATACATTCAATTTTCACAGCTATGTAAGGTAGATACAGTTGACCCTTGAACAACACAGGCTTGAACTGTGCAGAGCCACTTATGTGCAGATTTTCTTCTGCCTCTGCCACCCCTGAGACAGCAAGACAAACTTTTTCTCCTCTTCCTTCTACTTAACGCGAAGACAAGAATGAAGACCTTTATAATGATCCACTTCTACTTAACGAATAGTAAAGATATTTTTCTCTTCCTCATGATTTTCTCAATAACATTTTCTTTTCTCTAGTTTATTGTAAGAATATAGTATATAGCATATTAAAATATGTGTGAATTGACTACTTGTGTTGTCAGTAAGGCTTCTGGTCAAAGCTAGGCCATTAATAGCTAAGTTTTGGGGGAGTCAGAAGTTATACATTGACTTTTGACTGCACAGGGGTCAGTACCACTAAGGGTCAACGGTATTATATTCTCTATAGGTGAGGAAACACAGAGAGATTAACTCACTTGTCCAGGGCCACACAGCTAGCAGATGGTAGAGCAAGGATTGAGACCCAGGTTCTTAACCAACCGTGGTCCTGACCTGCCTCTTTTGATAAGGGTGGTTTTGGAAGAAAGTACAGATGCATTTTGTGATCCTTTTCTTTTGTTAACAATTACCATTGAATTTTCCTCTGTAACAAGGAGGTTCTTTCAAAACCTTTAGAAATGAGACCATTTTTACTTCATGTCTTTTTTGCCAATACAAATCAGAAAATTTTCTCTTTAACCTGCCAGCATCTAAAGGTAAAGAGAGGAGAACCTGGGAGATTTTATCTTTCTAAATAAATAAATAAGGGAAGATAAAACCCAGGTGGCTCTTGGTGGGTCCGCTTCCCATTGTCACTGTCCAGTGTTTTGTACCTTTCTATCAGGGTTAAAACTCTGGAGAAAACCATCCACTGTGAAATGTGCTACAGCTCTCTGCTGAGGTGGAAACCTCGATACTAGGAGAACTTGGAAGAGGAAGGAGGGAGTTCAGGCATAACATGACTCTATTTTGTGATTAATTTTAAAGTGGCCTGTTATGAAAGGTCTTTCCAGACCCGCGGTTCGAAAACCCTAGGTTTTCCTTAATGCGCCATGGAGATCTCTGCAGTGGAGGATCCAAAGCACACGTAGACTTGTTCCTGGGTAGCTGAGCTTCTTGGACTTGACAGCCAGGCTTCTTGCTTGACTGGCTAAAAACTCAGGCAGGTCTGAGCCTCGTTACCCCCTCAGAAAATGAGGCAATGGGACTAAACAGCAGAGCTTATTAGAAAACAGACCAATTTAGGCCTCGCTCCAGATGTAGGAAATCAGACTCTGGGCGTGCAGTCTAGGCGTGTGTACTTTCCAAAGCTCCCGGGTGGTCATCAAGAACCCCTTGGTGGCTATTTTCCAAGCAGAATGTGTGCTGATGGTGGGCTCACCCTTTGTTTCTCTGTTCATCCAACAAATGTTTACTGGATGCTTACTGTGTGGTGGGCAGAACAGCAGTCATTGTGCTGGGTGCCAGGAATTCTGCAGGAACAAGGTGGTTGAGGTCCCTGCTGTCCAGGAGCTTGTGGTCCGGTTCAGACAAACTAGCAGGTACAGGAGTAAGGGAACTTCCGGTGGGCTACAAACTATGAAGAAGATAAGGCCCTGCCGGGGAGCTACAAAGGTTGCAGCCAGGGAAGGCATCTCTGAGGGTGGAGACATTTGAGGGGACATCATCTCAGATGAGAAGGAGCCAGCCAGGAGGAGAACATGCTCAGGACAAAGCCACAAGGCTGGAATATGCCGGACATGCTCGAGTAAGAGGTCGTACTGTAAGGCCAGAGTGGCTGGAACATAACAAAGGAGGTGGGAGAGATGAGTGGAGCTCAGAGCTCAGCCTTTGACCGTGGCCATGCATTGGGACTTTATTCTGAGTGCAGTTGGGAGCCATGGGAGGATGGGGTTGTTTGTTTTTAAAAATAAATCAGTTCTCTCCAATTCACATTCACGTAAGACCATCTTGGCTGCTCTATATGATACTTGACAAGGCGGTTATAACATCATTCCTTGATATTTGACCAATTAGGCTTTATTTTAAAAATTGCGGTATAATTTATAAAGTTTACCCATTTAAAATGTACAACTCAGTGGTTTTTAGTGTATTCACAAAGCTGTGCAACTATCACTATTATCTACGTCTAGGATTTAAGAATAAGTTGCTTTAAGTTGCAAATACGTGATGGTTTAAGAAATCATAGTACCAATGCCAGAGTGAGTAAAAGAAGACTTGACTGAGATTACAGAAACAACATTCAGACTCTTGCATTCAGCACGTCCAATAGAACTTTTCTGTGATGGTGGATGGCTTGTACATTGTGCTGTCCAAATTGGTAGCCACCACGCATGTGGCTGTTAAGCACTTGAAATGTGTCAAGTACAATCCAGGAGCTAGATTTTTTATTTAATTAAATCTAAAAATAGCCACATATGGCTACCATATTGAACAGCATGGCTCTATGACAATTTACAAATTCATAGTCTTATCTGAGATCATTTTCCCCATCTCCACTACCTCCGCAGTGTCTAAAATGATTGAAATTCTGAAGCATGTGCTGTACAATTGGTTGTATTTAAACCTAATCCTCACTACAAAGAAAAAGCTGGAGAGTTCCCACAAGGAATCCAGATGACAAGAGGCATAAGGGATGGGGTAGCATGTTCTGAGTGTCTTCTGGGGTAGGATATATGTGAGTGGGTGTCAACGCAGCTGGCACCAGGCATGGGTGACATCTGTGCGCTCAAGGGAAGCAAAGGGAAGTTGTGAGCTTGGCCTCAGCTTCTCAACTCACAATGAATAAACACAATTCCCAAAGCAGAATATTCTGGGAGGGCAGTAAAGTAAGGTTGTTCCTCCTGCTCCAGTTTTGGGTTGACACATGACAACAAGAACAAAATCACCCCTTCTGGGATTGTCACCAAACTCTTAGTTAAGAAGAATCAAAGAGCCATGAGAGACGCTTTAAACTCTCATGGTTCAACTCATTAAGTCCCCCCTCCCCAAGTTCCATTTAAGCTGTTTCTGTTATTAAAAAAAAAGAAAAAAATTCTCCCGAGGCTTGCATTTTTCCCCTAAAAGATTTGCTCCTTCAGAAGAAGAAAAGTAGCCCAAAGAGGAGCCTTAAACTTTATTAATATTGTAAACTATTCAGTGGTTTTTTTCAGCATTTTTCACTTCCTGTTTTATTATGTTTTTAACTACCATGTTTTGCAAATATGAGGCATATACGAAAGCAAACGTATTTAAGATGCTCCTTGTTCTACAACTTCCTATATTGTTTTGGAACAAAAAATAAATCTTTGGTATTTATTATGTATGAAGTTATGAAAAGATGAGATGGCCTTTAATGCATAATTAATATTTACTTATAAAACAGCATGTTGAAGGGAAGACCAAAAATACTCACTTATTGCTTGACAAACTTAGAAGGAAAAAACAATCAGGTAGACCTCAAAGTTTTAAGGCAAGGGCACACATGTAGACTGAGATTCCATAGGTCAAAATGTTTTAAAAGTTATTTATTAAGCTAACCATTGAATAATAATGTTTGACGTCGTACTTTGATGTCTATATCTTCATGTGACCTGCAAAGTTAGGCTCAAATTTAGAATTCCCCGACTGCGTGGCGTTCACCACTGAAACATGGCAAAGTGAGGGAGGCAGCCTGCTGCTTATTCGGGACTGTGCAAAGGCTCTGCCTGAGTTCTGCGTTCCCACAAACAGCCATCCTCAGCCGGGATGTTGTGTCGTCATCCATCCCGGGGAGGACAGACCTGGGGCACAGACCTGTGTAGGCATGGGACGTGGGCTCGGGTACTTGGGTAGGAACTGCTGGAACTGCAGATGCCTAAAGAATGATCTGGAAGACTGGGCATCTTCTCTTGCTTTGTGGGGCAGAACGTGGCTGGAGGAGCATCAGAGTTGGGTGTCTGGACACGCACCGCACCTGCCTGGGTCTAGGGGCAGTGCTGAATCGTTTCTGTTTTAGGAGCCAGTGACGATTTAGTGCCTCTTGGCTGAAAGAAACTCTGGTCCCTAACGTTCGCTTTATGGAACCTCACCAAGCTGGGACAACAGGGCATCGCTTATTAGAGTTATCCCTTAAGATCTGGACATACAGGTGGTCTCTGCTACAGTCAGGAGTCTTCAGTTTGGTATTTCCAAGGCTGCTGAGTGCTTTTCCTTTTTTTCGAGCTTTATTGAGACAGAGTTCACAGACCACGTAATTCGCCTGCTGAAATGACTTTTTGGTATATTCACAGAGTTACGCAACCATCACCACAATGAATTTTAGAACATTTCAACCCCCAAAAGAAACCCATGTCCATTGGCAGTCACTCCCTTTCTCCCCACATCACCCCCAGGGCTAGGCAGCCATTCATCTACTTTCTGCCTCTGAATATTTGCCTGTTCCTCACTGAGTGCGTTCGTGCTTGTAAGTAGTTTCCCTACCCATGTGTGCATATCAAATAGGCCCAGAGGGAATAATAAAATCTCAGTACATTCAAATATTTTCTTTTCTCGGTAGATGTAGATCGGTGCTTCTCAAACTTTAATCTTCTCAAACTTAAACGTGCGGGAGAATCACCCAGAGAACCTAATTAAAATTCCCAGTGATTCTGCAGGTCTGGGTTAGGGCTGGAGATGCTGAATTTCTGACAAGTGATGCCCATGCTGCTGGTCTGGAGGTCACACTTAAAAGGACAAGGACACAGATGATGCTGACGTCATTATTTTGACCAGAGCAGCCTCCATTTCAGACAGTGTCTCAGGACCGGAGATTTATAACTGGTTTAGTATGGCAGGTTCTTATTACAGAATACAAAACAGGGGGGAGGAGTGTGGGGTGTGTGTGTGTGTGTGTGTCTGTGAAAGAGAGAGACTTGGGCAGTAGGTAGGGGTCTGTGTCCACAGAACTCTGTCAACCATTCTGAAACGAGGGCTGTGAGGACCCCAGGCATTCTCTCTCTCCCTCTGGCCTTCAAATCCACGCTCTTCCTGATCCTGTCATCCCTGTGTAAGCAGAGATACCGCAGGTTGTTTACCTTGGTCTGGTTCCCTTCCTTATCAAAGCTGCAAAACCACGTCTCTCTGCCCATCTCTGACGCAGCAGGGTCATCATTTCTGGTCACACAGCTCTTTCTGGAAATTCCTGTGAAAAGAAATGATAACCACACTTTCCACACTTTGATATTTTCAACGAGTTTTGTTTCCTTGGGTCTAGGAACCGCAGTCCCTGTGTACAGAGGAGGAATCCGAAGCACGCGGCACTCGGTGATGGAGCTTGGTTAAAACCCAGGGCCTCCGGGTCTATTCAGGGTGGGTCGTCGCACAGCCTGTGGCATTGGGTTGCCATCCGTGGAAGGAGGACTCACTTTCCCTGGGTTTCATCAAATTGTTTTTGTTTCTGTGGTTTCTTGCTAAATAACTGTATCATCAGATGCCACATGGCAAAGCCAAGGCCAAACATAGAAACCAAGCTTTATTCATCTTCCAGGATGGCCCACAGAGACTCCTGAGCCCCCAGATGTTATTTCAGACGTGAAATGGGAGCACGGGGAGGCCCAGATGGGCCTGCTGGGCTATGGGTGGCGGAGGCCAAGTTGTGTGTAAAACCCTCTGAGGACACGGCCTCAGTGGCTGAGGCTCATGGGCGTGCGGCAGCATGTCTGCGACTTCTCATTAAGGCAAATTTGCTTCTGAAAAAGATGCAAAATCACTGAGGAAGGATAAGAATATGAGTACAGTGGTAGCCATTTGAAGTAGCACATCTCTGATCACATCATTTCCTGGCTGAAGCACTTTCAGGGGCTCCCCGTTACCCATGTGTGAAGCCCAAACTTATTACAACTGCCAGGGCCCTTCCTGCTGGCTCTGGGCTCTACTTTCAGCCTCGCTGCCTACAACTCTGTTTACAAATACCTTATACTCAGGCTACACTATCCTGGGCCATGCACTACGCCTGGAACACTGTGCCTTGCAGCTTCCATGCCTCTCTTCCTGCTGCTCCTTCACTGGAATGTCCCTCTTTCCTTCCTCTTTCTGGCAAAATTTGGGTCATCCTTCCCAGATGAATGACTTGCCTCCTCCCCTATGATGTATTTTTAAAAATCTTTTTATTAATTCCTTCTTTCTCTCCCCTGTATTCTACTTTAATGGGACATTCTTCTGATATTTTATTATTATTAATATTTACATTGTTAATAAAGCAATGCAAATACAACTACCATTTATTGAGCACACTCTGTGTGTCCGATATGGTATGATGTGGTTTACATAAGTGACTGCATTTCATTTTCTGCATACCTCGATAAGGAAGCTGGTGTTATACCCACCACGCAAGTGAGGAAGTTCAAATTTCCCCAGAGTTGCCAGCAGGTCTAACATTGAGCCCAAAGGTGGTACCAACCTCAAGATCCCCTCCGGTTCTGTTCGTATCTGTTTATCTCAGCCAGAGCTGGCTGATGCAGACAAAGGCAGGCTGTGGTTCATGAACAAATCCCCAGGACTTCCAACCATAAAGGACTTGGTTTTACCTATGCGAGATGGCACAGGGGACCATCCCTCCACCCCAGCATAGCAATTGTCATGGGCCATGCCTGCCTCCAGGTCATTCTTTATTTCCTCAGCAGCGTGTCTCTGAGCTGTTGCCCTTGGGAGGCGTTAAAGTGTATCCCCAAAGCTTTTGAAAAACATGGCAGGGAGACCTTAGATCCTGGAAAACAAAACAAGCAAGCATCGGCTAGTCCAAGAAATTCAAGCAGCTGGTTGCAGGAAAACATCAGTGTGGATGTTTATTTGGTCAGGTCAAGGAATGAGTGAGGTAGAGAGAGAGGCCTGTGGGTGCCTCTGTGTGCCCCAGCAGACATGGGCAGGGAGCTGGTTAGAAAGGGTGATAAGATTCATGCTCACGTGGGCATCTGCCCTCGGGCAGGCTCAGGCAGCTTTTGGATCTGCTGTGAGAACAGGTGAGTGAGAAGGTGGAACACAGCAAACATGGAGCTAAAAAGTTGAAAAGTTAAGCTCAACCAAAATCATCTAAAATGACATTTGGGGACTTAGGGAAATACTTCAAAATGTAAGATTCAGTGCAATCACAATGCTGTTAAAATACTTACCGCCACAGGCATTCACATTTACGCATGGGAAAAAGACCAGTGGGGACATTCAAAGGGGTTGAGTCTGAGGGGTGGGGCAATGGGCAATTTTGATTTTATCTTTATATAGTTTTTAAACTTCCAATGTTCTGAAGGAAAATGTGTTAATCAGGAAAAAAATAAGTACTAATCAGATAATCAGGGGAAAAAAAAAACCACCCCTAAGTGATATATAAAAAAAAAATCCAAAACTTTAACTCAAAAAAATTAAGCAAAAAAAAAAAAAAAAAACTTTCCAGGGCACAAAGAAATCAGAGTGTCAGGGACGGGCAGGTTGGGGAGGACCATTGTTCCCACCCAGCATGGTTTTCTTCTTAATGTTCTTTTATGTGTGTACACACATTTTCAAAGCTTTTCCTGACTTTATTTTTGCGACAAATGGCTTTAAACTTTCTCAGAGATAGCCTTCCAGTGGGGAACTACGGTTTGAAAATGTGACAGAAATTGATGGAACGTCTCGAAGTTTTTGAATAGACAAGGCTCAGGAGGAGCGTGGAGAGAGCGAGACCCTCTTGGCAAAATGTCCTCCCGCCTTCATCATGTCCCACTTTGGTCTGTGCCATCCCTGCCTGACCGCAGGTATCCACTAGCACATCTGGACATTCACCCCAGGCACTGAGACGGATCAAGAAAGGAAAACCATTCCCAAGTGCTGTTGTCACCATCTTGGGTTCCAGAGCTCTGGAAAGTGAAGGGCTGGATTGAAGAAATGGGGAGGGAGGACGTACCTTTTCACGTCATCCTCCTTTGCCATCTACACACACACCTACTTAAAATGATCGTCTTGGATAAAGAAAATCCCAAGCTCCAAATTTTGTGGCCCTTTACCCCAAATAGAGAAGCAGGAAAGTGCTTGGATAAATCCTCCTTGATTTCAATGACAAGCTAATGAGACTTGAGTTTTGTTTTTATCTGATTTAAATGTTTGCTTTTAAAATCTTTGTACATAAAAAATTATCAAGAAGAAAACCATATATGTGCCCGAATAACTTTCTTACATTTTGCTGGTGCCTTTTAAAGCTTTAGAAAATGGTTTGGGGAGGGAATTAGGAACGCTCCCGGATTAGAAGACACTGAGTCAACCCTCCCAAGTTCTGAATTCTATGTGTGTATGTTGGGGTGGGGGGTTGGGGGATTCCTGGATTAAAACTAGTGAACCCAAGTTTATAAGACTCCTTCTTGAACATCATATAGCTCTTCCAAATGTCATTTTGATAAGTTAATACAAGAGAATCAGAAACATCTGCCCCCCGAATTCCCCTGAACACACAAGGGCTTAACAATTAAATGGAAGAATGTTCAGCACAATGTGTTTCAGGTTTTAGTGGATCCAAAATGTTTTGAAAAACGGTTAAGTTCTTAAGATATTTTGATTATTTAAAGGGAAGCTGGTTCTCCCACCTCCTTTAAAAAAATGGCAATGGTTATTTCTGCTCTTTGTGTCGATTCCTGTTGCTCTTACTGTCTGTGGAAGAAATTCTCTAACAGAGGCTCACGCTTTCTGGTCTCTGAAATGACGGCTGAAATTGCTGTTCTATCCAGACGGACGGCTCACTTCTAACCCTCGCCCTATCCCGTTCCTACATTTTCTTCCTCAGCAAACAGTGTGTTGCAAGTGCAGGGTTTTAAAAGTGATGATGAGGCAGTGTTTTGTCCAGCTGCAAGACCCGTTTCTAGATTCAGGTGGAGGGGCATGTTGCCACCGTGGGTCACTGTCTCACGATTTCAGGGATTTCTCAATTTGCGGTACTGGTTCAACCTTTTCCGATGCGATAGCTGGCCCTTGAGGAAAAGAAAGAGGAGATATATGTTCAGAGGATGAGCTAAAACCTGGCAGGTTTTCAAGAGGAAAACAGGGCTCAAATTGTATAAAAGGCTACGACTAAGTCTCTGCTGTAAATATTAATAAAAGCCACCTTGGCCTCAGTCCCCTCAGACCTCCCTCACGTTCTTGAACACAGCTGAGGGATCCCAACAAATGCCAGCTAAGCAGGTGAAAGAGATTCGTGTGCAGTTCTCCTTCAGGCCCTCTTACTCGAAGTTGTCCTTCCATTTTATTGACTTTCGGTCTGGCCATCCTGAAATTTTAATCACCCAAGCACTCTGCAGACATCGGTTAGATCACCCAACTTGTAATTCTATCTGGACTTGAAGGTGAAAGAAGAAACCATTGCACTTTCTTCTTCCTTCTGTTTTCCCCTTCAAGGGACACTGTCAATCATTCTTAGGCTTCCTAAGTAATCATCATTTAATTTACTTTATAGGGAAAGTCTTGATTCCCTAAACTTAAAAAAAATAGGAGTAATTAAAAGTGATGGGAGCATATTAGCAAATAGATTTGTGAATTCAGGATACCATGTCTCCCTCGTGGTAGAAGCGATGTGACTCTGCCCCAGTGGCTTTTTAAGTTCAGCACTGTTCATTAATGATGTTTCCCCACTAAGTTTAAGAAATCAAAAGCCAAAAGAATTAAAGCAGGGCTTCACCCCACTATTTCTAAGCCAAAATTTGTTTTAGTCCCCCTAGAGTAGAGCAAGTCTTGCTCCTATTTAAAGCCCCCCTCCCCCGTGGCTTACAATTGCTTCCAGCCTCACCCTCACACCTTGGCGTGGTCTAGCTTCTGCTCTGACGCCAACTGTCTTTCTCCCACACCTGCCACGTTCCAGCACATGCAGCTGTGTCCTGCTCTGGGCCGTTTACTAAGTGTGTCTCTCACTGCAGACCCCAGCAGAACCAAGTCCTCTCTTCATCCAGGGTTCAACTGACGTGGCTCCTCCTTGGACAGGATCCCCTAACACATATATATCACTTTGTAGCACATTCTCCTGCCTTCATTTCACTAGAGTACTTAGTGCTAAGTGAAATAGTCTTGCTTATTGTCAGCCTCCTGTCACTGAAGTGTGAGCAGTGAACGAATGGTCTATGTAGACATATTCTGTTTGGAAAAGATTTGCTGTTTTCAATTTTTTAAACAATTTTGGGCATTGCTGGGTTTGCACCTGGTGTGTTAACATGCTAGTTGGTGTCTTATAAGGGCTTGGAGAGAGTGTTTATCTGACAACTATTCCATCTCTGCAGTGTATCACGGCTTGCCACCAAAGCATAGTCTTTCAGAAAGAGGTAGCAGGACCAAAACCTTGCAAAGTATGGCTTCTATTGAAGAGTCATCATATTCCTTAGATTTGCCCTTCCCATTCTCTAGGCTATCAACCAGAATTTCTGTCTGAGTGTACACAGAGCATGAGAGTCAGTGAACAAGACTATGGAGAGTTTTAGTTCTTAATCTCTTCCCTTTGTGAACACCACTCTGACCTTGGAAGGAATTTTTCCAAGGAGGCCCTGGTCTCCATAAATGGCTATCAATCTGGAGACCATAGGCTGATATTCCGTCTCCTCCCACAATCCCGAGCACCTGAAGACGTTGCCTACCTTGAGAATGATCTTGGGCGAGCCTGTGGCCATGAGTCAGTCCTCAGGAGCTGTTAAGAAGGAGTGTGCAGGCCTATTTAGGTTGAATGTATATTATTGCAGATGTAGCTAGAAATGACAAAGAATTTCCCAGCCAGGTTGAGTTAAAAAAAAAAAAATGTTTAGAACTTCCAAAAACCAAAACCATTGATCTTAATGGGATACTCTCCTCTTAGTTTTTATTTTCAGAGAACATTATGGCAAATGTTCCCTGCGGAGGTCTGAGAAACTTGTTTCTAAGCCAGGATTCTGACAGCAGTGTGAAAAAAGCCCTTTTTAGGTTTAAGGAAGCCAAAAAGCCCTTTTTGGTGTTTGGTATTGTGATGGTCTAGGAGGTTAAGCATGCTTTTCAAACTTTGTGACTCCTTCTTAACTAACTTTGGATGTGTCATCCTGGAATTTATGTAAACCCCTCTTGGATCAAGGCAAGAAGCTTGCTGACTTATTTCTTTCTGCATAAACAGTTGGTCTTGTGGTCAGGCTGCTATTTCAGTGGGGCATGTCTCTCGTGTGCTCTTCCCTTTGGGACTTTCGATGGTCCAGCTGTTTGCCTGGGCTCAGTTCCTGCATTGGGACTGAAGCAGGATCCTCTGCAGAATTTGCTAACTGTTCCCCTCTGGCTTGTTACCAGCATTTTTATCTGTCACTTTTATCATGTTATCATGCTCTTTTAATTCTAGTTGAGGCATTCTCTAATACTGAGGATTAAATCTGAGAGCCTTACTTTTGTGTTTAACAACGCTTCACCTGTCCTTAATTCCCAAGCTACTCAAAGTGTGGTCCATGGGCCGGCAGCATCAGCATCACCTGGGAACACCTTAGAACGCTCAGCCCTGCCCCAGGTTGACTGCATTAAAGTCTGCATAGTAATAAAATTCCCAGGTGATTGCATATTAGAATCAAGAAGTGCTTTCCAGAATTCCTCACTGCCTCTGCTGCTACCACCACCACCACCACCATCATCATCATCATCATCATCATAGCCAAAAGCTAAGACTTGCTGAGAAATTTCTTTGTCGGCTCTAATGTAAGTACCTTGCACGTGCCGTCAACACTCTCTCATTTAAACCACCAATGTCTCTATGTGGTATGTGCCATTACTATTCCCACTTGCAGATGAGGAATTGAAGCTCAGGGAGATCAGGTAATCTATGTAAAATTATGCAGATGGTAAGTGCAGGTAGCCTGCATTCTGTCTGAGATGCAGGGTCTGTGGCCCTCCCGCTCCCCTGCTCTCCAGGTGAGCGCCTTCTGTATGCATTTGCTTCCTTCTCATGTCAGTCTATAAAACTTCAAATGCAAGGCCTCTGTGAAGGGAACGCTGCTGCTTGGTGTGTTCTGTAAAAGAGCTTTGGATCTTAACATCATTTTTAAATAAGACTGAGTTGTACCCTGTATGGATTTGATCTCTCTCAGCCCCAGAAATGAGCTCTTTCTACTGCTTCTAATTAGAGTGGATCGCTTCGAGTTGCAGATTACCATCCTCCGGATACGAATGCCTTCTGGCTTTGTGGAAGGCTTTGTGGAGATAGTGGAGTATCTCAGGCTTGTCCTTTGGAAGAAAACTTACATGTACAGCTCTGATTTGAAAAAAATGGAGGCAAGAAAGATGACCTTGTCAATGACATTGGTCTATGGTTTATCAAATCCTTTAAAGAACTCCAGCTTGGAATATGTGTAGCCTGTGTGCTCAAGGCCAGAAGTTAATTACAGGACGGTGATAACTGGGGTCTGGAAGAGGTTAAGGTCAGTGGTTTTCAAACTGGTCACTGAACTGCTCTGCTCTGTGGGGTGTTCCAGAGAAGGACTTGGGGAGGGGTTGTTGAGATAGTGGTTCACTGGGTCCTTCTTCACTTTCAGCCAATTAGTACACACTTTTAATCTTATTTCATATGGTAAGCCTGGGGAAACACTTTATTTAATGGGCCTTTCCCTCACTGAGAAAAATTTTTGTACCGTAAAAAGCAACTGAACTAATCCTGCTCCGTACTCTGCATTCTTTGCTGTTGCGGCCGTTGAGGTTCAGAAAGGCAAATTGACTTCCCCAAGGTCACACATTGTTTTGGCTAAAAGCTATTTCTTGTATTTCTCCTTTCAAAGCTCAGAATCTGGGCCAGCTGCCAAGTCTGCTGGGCATTTGCTCCTCTGCCATCGGAATCAGCCCTTATTATGTCCAGTGGCGCTGATCTGGGTTTATTTACTTTGCATATAGGACTCCTCAGTGTGTGCTTGGAAAACAAAACACTGTTCAGGTGTTTGTGGCAGAGCTGAGTGGAGAAGTCACACGTTCTCGGTATTCTTTATCTTCCACCATGCAGTCAATCTGCGTGCCTCCCTCTCTTTCCTCATTTGTCTATACATTGAAAGCAGCCTTGCAGAGAACACAGAATACTCTGATCTCGGCAAAGTAGAGCAGCTTTTCTGCAACTGAAAGGTTGAATTATTGAAAACCCCATTGTAGGAACATGTGCACTTGAAAACTCATGACCAAAAAAGGAAGGTGGGGTTGGGGGACTGAGATCACAAGGGACCCCATGAAAAAAAATTTTTTTTAACTTTCAGGAAAATATTAATACATAAGATATATGAATGAGAATATCAATGACATTTTGCAGTTAGTAATAATGGATACCTGGGTAATTTTCATTTCATCATCCCTTGTTTACCAAACACTTCATCATTTGGCTGTGTGACAGATGATATGCATACTAAGCGTTTTATATCTATGAGTGGCTCTTCACCCACCTAGCAGTTCAATGCTTCCCTGACTTTTGTCTGAAAGATTACTTGCTAACCCCTGCCCCCTGAGTGGGTGCCCTAGAGATGCTGCCCCAAAGCCTGGGCCATAAGCCCCTTGTTCATGGCCAGTTTGAAATGCAGAAGTAGATTTCTGGGACTTGGTTTCCTTTCTCTCAGATTTTGCCTTTCTGCTCTCTGCCCTTCCACTTTACCTGCCACTTCTATTTCTAACCCATTTCTTCTTTCCCTAATTATTCCCAATGGGACTAACTCATGCACCAGAACTGAAATTCTTGCTAATATGAAGATAGATTGAAGTCATACACGCTAAGATGTCCTGCAAGGGAAACTCAGATTCTTGTTCTGAAGAGACAAGAACTTACTGCTTTATTTAAGTTGTATCTAATCCCCAGGAATTTGGAGGTAAATATTGGCTCTCAAGCTATGTAATCAGGTATACAGAGAAGTTATCTAAGAAATCCTTTGGTTGTCCTCTATATATGTTCACATTTTAAATTTCACCTTTGGTTCTTCTGTTCCTAAGAAGATTTGGAGAATATTTAGCTCTCCCCCGAGGAAGAGAATTTCTGAGAGATTATTGAAAAAATGTCTAACAATATTAATTGGAAATATGTAGCACTGAAGCAGTTTGCTGTCATCCTTGATGCTCTTTTCAATTGTTTGCTAGGATTAAGATATGGAACTTGATCTCAGGTAAATCTCTAGAGTAGGGGAAATGATTGTCACTGAGTATTTATAATGTCATATAACACTTGGGTACCATGAAATGACACCAGGGAGAGATTAAGCCCTTGCTAAAGTTTGGCAAAATATCTCCTTGTAAAGCTCCAAAGCAGGACAGATTACCAGGTGTACCTGGCAGCTGGTGGGTTGAAATAACTGACCTTTATGTAAGGAGGGACTCTTTATAGCGTTTGCCTCAAGGTCAGGCCTGTTGGATGTCTATTTATACAACAGAACCTGCAGAGATCAGTTCTGACATCAGGTAGCTCTTGGTTCTGCTCTAGAGAGAGGCATTTGTCATTTATTTGTCGCAGTCCCTTGTCCTTGTTTAGCAGATCCAGCCATAACATCTCAGCAGAGAGGAGAAACTGTATACTTCCTTATCTAATTCATTTTGTGCATTACTGTGTTTCCTACTTAGGATGGATCTATTGCCATTCTCTCCCATTTGAATTCATTTAGAAGTCAAGTTTATCTCTAATGAGAGACCCCTTTTTAGTTCACAACATGTGCTCTGTCTGTGACCAGCAACTGTCTCAAGGGTAGTCTGTGCCCTGCATGGCTTGGGGCTGAATTCTTGTCCTTACCATGACTCCTTTAGATGAATCCAGATCCACTACTGGAGCGGAGGAAAGTGTTGACTTCCCCTGAGTCACAGGGCTCTGTAGGGGAGGTAGAGATGCTGGAATAAAATTTGGAACCTCTTAGGGAGGAAAAAGGGAAGAATGCATGGTTGGCAGACAGCCAACAGTGTCAAGTACAATTATATCCTTGCAGTTTCCACGGTCATCTTTTTTTATTCCTCAAGTATAAAAGTACTCTAAGCCTTTTTTAAGGCCTCAGACATCATACTGGTCCTTTTAAAAATTTATTCCCCAAACCATACTCCTTGGTGCCCTCTCCCTCCCCCCAGAGTAAGAGCTCCTTACACAGAGCATCCCACCTGGCTCTGCTGCAGATGCTAGCAGCCAGCACAGGTGCTGGTTGTCATAGGTGCGGAATGAATATTTACAGAATAAGCACATATAACTTGTTCTCTGAAATCCCCCAGGATTCAAAAACCTCAGACTTTGTTTAGAATGAAACAGAAATCCAGACTAACCAAGTCTTGACCAAATTGCCCTCTAACAGTACTGCCTCTTTTCTTCCCCATTTGAAATGTTGGCATTTTACTTTGATTTTCTTCTTATAAAGTTTATGACTACTTTAAGTAGCATTAAAATTCTATTTTTTATGCCAGGCATAGTGGCACACACCTGTAATCCTAGCACTTTCGGAGGCTGAGGCGGGAGGATCGCTTAAGGCCAGAAGTTTGAGACCAGCCTGAGCAACATACAGAGACCCTATCTCTGTAAAAAATAGAAAAATTAGCTGGGCGTGGTGGCACAAACCTGTAATCCCAGCTACTCAGGAGGCTGAGGCAAGAGGATTGCTGGAGCCCAGGAGTTTGAGGCGGCAGTGAGCTGTGATGATGCCACTGCACTCAAGCCCTGGTGAGATCCTGTCTCAAAAAAAAAAAAAAAAAAAAGGATGAGAAAGGAGGAATTGCCTTGGCAATGAAGACCTATGAGTTTTAGATGGAAAGTTTTTAAAACTTGCTCCATAGTGACATGTTGAATGAACTCATAGAATCTTCAAACTTTTGTCTTTTAGGCTTATGTACAGAAGTACATTGTGAAGAATTATTTCTACTATTACTTATTCAGATTCTCAGCCACTTTGGGTCAAGAAGTGTTCTACATAACATTTCTTCCATTCACTCACTGGAATATTGATCCTTTTCTATCCAGAAGGCTGATCATCATTTGGGTGGTAAGTACAGTTATTACTTTTTAACCACTACTAAGGCAACTACCCGCTTTGGTATTCAAGTCCTTGGTGCATATGTTCTTTGTTTTTTTAACCACTTAGAGTTGGATTTGGTGTCTGATTTACTTCGGAAAAATTAAAAAGCTACAAACACAACTTGTTTGTAAAGCCTAAACAAACTTATAATTTCATGTACTTTGTATACCTTCCCATGGGTAAACCAAACTAGGAGAGGAAAGAAGTGATGAACAGACAAGAAAGGGCCGTTCTAAAAACCTGTAAAGGAGTATACAACGCACCCTCCCAAGGGGCCCATTTTAGTAAAACTTGATCAGAAACTAAAACCAGAAGCTGTTGAGTAATAATTCCAAGCAGTATTAAGCAACTACTCTATATATATTGAAGAGACTAAAATACAAGGCAAAGAACCTTCCATAAGTAAACTTCTAGTGAGTGGGGGCAGCTGCAAATACACAAATACCTGATGACACTCCCAGGTAGACAGGTGGAGCCCCTTTCGCCTCTTTTGTTGGTGATCCTATCATTTAACTTTGTTCAGGGCCAAATGAGTTCGGTTTTTGTTGTTGTTGTTTAATTGGGGGAGATGGTGGATATTTGCAAGGCAGAAAGGCACACTGCACACATACAGGTTTGTATCAGATAGGCCTGCGTTCAAGTGCGATTCAGCCATATCTGTGTACTCTTGTCCAGAGCCCTACCTGCCTCGTTTGTGAAATGTTGTCAATAATGTGCATCCCCAGAACCACCACGAAGATATCTAGAACGTGCACAGAGCTCAGGGCCTGGCATAGTAGGAGGACTCTACAAGTCGCTATTGGAGTGTGATAACATGTAATGACTAGTCCATGACAGGGAAGAAGTCTTGAAGATCAATCAGTTCTAAAGTCAAAGATTGTTTAGCTGGCAGGGGGGTGCTTCAGGGACAAGACCGTTTCCCTGACTCAGAAGTCTGCACTAGAGGTTCAGGAGTGCTTGGTTGGGTATAAAAGTGAAGCTGTGTGATCATTAAGTGACCCCCACACTGGGTTTTATTTTTCTCATTTGTAGAACAAGTTAGAGCAGACTTGTTTGGAAGCAATAAACTCAAATGTCCTCAAGGGCAGGGGAGAGAAATAAAACAGTGACGTCCTGGGTGGGGAGGGGGTGTCTGTGCAAATCATTTGCAGAGTGGCCGTCTGGAGGTGCAAGGAAGCAGCTGCCCCATGGCTGTGCCTGTGACTGCAGTGAGAAAAATGGGCCCAGAGTTGCCAGATCTCCCTGTTTTCATGTGAAATCTCCCGGTTTTTAAATGTAGGTTTACATTTTAAAAACATCATATGCCAACTGAACAAAGACTCCTTGAAGTCCAAATGTATGGGCTCGGTTTGAAGCCTCTAGTCTAAAAGACTGCTGAAGCTTGTGGTTAGGATTATTTGACCCCCAATTCCTTCTGACTCTTTTATCCTTTTTTCTCTAAAACTACCAACGATTTTTTAATTTCCCATCCCTGTCTCCCTGTAGCCCTCTTCTGAAACCTAGAATCTGCAAAAGCATAGGCATCTTGCGGATCAGAAAGGGAATGTCAGTCCCATTGTCCCCCTCCCTTTCTGAGGCCAGCATGGCGGAAGGTTTCTTTCTGTTCTTAAGATTTGAAAATCCATGAAAGGCCCATGGTGCTCGAGTTTCTGTCCCTCTGTCATTTATTTTCTAGGAGACATATATATTTTTAAAATCCCAAAGCCTTAATGGTGGTTGAGTGGGGCAGATGATGTGAAGTACGTTTAATAACCCAGGAATATCTTACAATGTGTCTGGTCAGCTCAAGGGCATTGGTTTCCCCCAGTGAGGGTGGAAGACTTTTCCTGAGGAGCTGGGAAGACCTTTAGACTTGATAGAAGGATGTGGGTAGGGGACTCTGATTGTCATTGTTGTATTTTATCCTTTGGACTCTGATTGTCATTGTTGTATTTTATCCTTTGGACTCCTCATTTCAAAGTGCTTAACGTGCCTGCTTTTTGTCAGAGAGTGTGCAAATAAAATCTTTGCCTGAGAAAGGAAAGAGTAACAGATGAGTCTGCAGTTTGTCCTGAGGTTTGGTGGCCTGTTACCTGTTTTTTTTAAATGGGTACATGGCCTGGTCCGCAAGGCATCCATGCTCAGAGTTCCATAGTTAACTCTGGGTGGGCAGCTGTATGTGCAAGGGCAGCGTGGGAGGGGTGAGGTGGTGTGCACCTTCCTGCGGAGTTCTTGGTGGAGACAGCGGAAGCCATTCCTGGGAAGGGAGAGGCCGAGGGAGATGTAGGAGTGCTCTTGTGTGTTCATGCATGTGCTTGCATGTGTGCGTGTGTGTGTGTGTGTGTGTGCGTGTGTGTGTTGGGATGGGGGCTGCTCTCTGCTGGGCTGCAGAGACAATAACAAGAGCTGTTTGGTTTGGCTCCAGTGCTGAAGGTGGATGAAAGGTCAGGAAATTCCTGGTGGGGTTGGGGCTTGAGAGGGGAAGTGGGGTGGAGCAGGGTGCAGTTCTCCTACTGGGGCCAGCCAGGGCAATCAGCTTCCTGCCGAGGCAGCCTTTTTTCTCTAAGGGGGACCCCTAAATGAGTGGCTGCCTCTTGAAGGGGTGGAGATCAAGAAATGTTAATTACATAAGGGGCAGCGCTAAACATCTTATCTTACCTAAAATTCACTGAAAGGCAGCTGCGTTCAGGAGTGCCAAACCTCTTGTCAAATTTTATATCAATCCAACTGTTGTTATTAGATGAAGAGCCAACAAGTTTTATTGCTTTTAAAAATCATTTATTATGTTAGCGGTGATTCACACTGTCCGAAGTAGCTTAGCAGAATTCATGGTTATATTAACTGCTCTCTCTTCACAATCATGATTATTCCTCCTCTCTGTTGTACATCTTTTATTGCTTTTATTGGCATCTCTGTCCATTATCTCATTTGAGCTTCATAACAATGGGTTAGTATCATTTTATAGATTGAGATAGTAACACATCAGACATTAATAAGCCATATCACATGTTGCGCATTTAGTATCCATGCCATGCACTGTAATACTGCTTTACATACCTACCTCTTTAGTCTTGCCAGCAATCCTGTGTCGTAATTGTTAACATTACCAGCCCATTGAATAGATCATGAAACTAAAATATAGGAAAGCTAAGTAACTTGCTCAGAACCCACTGGATGAAGCAGCAAGTGAATTTGATGCTGCCCCTGGGGCCTCCTCTGCCAGAGAGAGCTGTCATTAAGAACACAGTCAAGTGGCATGAAGAGATTCACTGTCAATTTTTTTTTAAGATGTTAAAACTGGGGCTTTAAGCATTAAAATGACTTGCCCAAAGTTCTCTTCTATTGCATATTTGTTTCAGTTGTGTTTCAGCTTTGCCCTGATGGCATTTATTAACCCTATATTCTACTTAAGTAGACTCTACCTTTCTTGGCAAGCCAAAGGTATTTTATCCCAGAAAATTTAGATAAGCTTTTGTTCAATTAGCTGAAGGACTTCCATCAAGGCATTATTTCTCTCTTCTGTCTTGTATCAAGGTTTTAACCTATATTTGGGCTCAGAAGAATCTCAGACATTAGGACAGACGAGCCAGTGAATGGGTTATCTGATAAGAATGCTCATCGAGAGATAGTGTGGATAGTGTTTTACAAGATGAGCCATTTTCCAGTGGAGTGGTTATCTAATCTCCTGACCTTCACTTTGGCATGGTGACAGCCCTATCAAAAAAATAAAAGCTTTAAAGTTATCTTGCTGCATCTTGGGGAAAAAAAGGCAATTTCACTGAAATTAGATGGTGTTCAGCTTTGTAACATGAAGCAAAGTCTCACTTTTTGCTAAATAAAGTTATTCCCCATTTTGTAAAATAGCAATGCAAATACTGATACCACAACTGATTCTTGAGGGCTGCAAGCCTCATGTTCTCTGTTCTTATGATGTTTTACTTATTTATATTCTGCTGCTTTTCACAGATATTTCATGGCATTAATGATGAGATGTAAAAAAAAAGGGGGGGGGGAATAAGTAGATAAAAATCAAAATTAGGGGAATAAAGCCCAGACTAAAGTTAAATGTAGTCAGCTGGTTCAAAGGTGAGCCACAAATTAGTCTTTGAACTTTGTCTTGAGCAACCGAAATGAAATGATATTACATTATCTGCTAAGAAATTATAGGCATATTCCTAAGACAGCAAACCTTTTCCTGACACATAGGATTGATAGAATTGTTGAGGCTGGTGATACATGTTACTAAATTATTTTCTTACAACTATTGTTTGGTATCATTCTGACTTCTCTTCCTAAGCTTTGTGTGTTTTCATTTTTAAATCACTACTAATTTAACCAATGAAAAAATTGTATTTCAGTTCATAATTTTGTTAACCATTTGTGTTCTTGCCAATTGTCATTCTGCATTTTGAGTATGTTTTTAAAAGGGGCTTTAATTTTTTTTATTTCCATCAGTTGTTAACCCAGAAAGATAAAGAATTTTCCATGTATCAAAGGCAATGTGTCCATATATAAGATTTTTAGAAGTTTAAGACTTTGAGAAATGGTATATAACTTTATAATATCATCAGTAGTGAACTAGGAAAATCCTTTAACATGGAATTTGTGTCTATGGCCATACCACCCTAAAAGTGCCCAATCTCAATCTCATCTAAATTAGAATTTGAATGCTTTCATACTGAGCAGTCCTTTAGTTTAGGCACAGACCTAACCACTCCCTGTTGTCTTATCTTTGTGACCTCCCTGGTCCTTTTAAGGCAATTGAATTTGAGACTTTGGTCTTCAGGTACTTAGTGTTTCTGGCTTGTAGTTTCGCTGGCCATAAAATAGCTTACTCAGTCGGAGGTGACCAGCTCTTAGAAGATCTGGTTCATGCTTCCTGAACTCCAATAAAGTTAAAAATTGTGTTTCAGTTTTTCCTTGCCTTTTTTTTTCTCTTTGTAAAAAAAATTAAAAAATTTATACATCAAAAGATATTTCCCCCTCCTTTCTAACATATGTGTGGTTATTTTTAAGTGAGTCTTTATCATAGACAAATGATTCATTAGAGTGTTTCTGATTATGTCCCGAAGGCCCTGGTCCTGAGAGTGTCTAGGCAGGGTTAATCTCTCTCCTAATAATTCATGGCTTTTAATTATGTCCCTGATAGGAAACAAGAAGTATCGGTGGGGGAAGAGGAGTGGTTGCTTCTACCTACATCAGCAGCTTTGAGGTTTGGTCAGAGGTTTATGGTCCTGTAATACCATGAAAGGATCGCCAGGCTGATGTTATATAGTTAGCGTTTTTAGTTTCCAGAAAGAGAGACTCACTTAAACTAATTCAGCAAAGGGGGGATTTGTTGCAAGGTTATCAGGAGTCCGAGCACCAGAACCTCACAGGAACTGAAGCTATTGTGTAGTTTGTCTGCTACAATTCAGCTGTCTTGTTGGCTGGTAATTTTCTCAAATGTCTTTTAGTTCAGATTTCTAAGACAGCCCGATGTAGCTCATTAGGTAGCCCAGTTACACTATTCCATCCATTGCCAGCCAGTCCATAGCTTGGCTGGACTTGGTCCAAACAGCTGTGTTAGGGGTGAGGATGGACAATTAATTGGGGCCCCAGAGCCATGGGCCAGGTTCTGGAACGTCAAGAGACCTAGACTGTAATCCTAGCAGGGAAACCTTGTTCAAGGCACTTCATGATTCTGGCCTGCAGTTTCCCTGGCTATAAAATGAGAGGACGCAGCTAGAGGAAGCTTGTGATATGGTCATGAGTCTTCATTACATGTTTGCTGTGTGACACTTAAAAGAGGTCCATCCACAGTGCGGAGGAAAAGAAGAAAACGGAAGGTGGGCAGGATAACATTTAAAAAAATATATAGACTACAAGGTATTTCATCTCTTTTGCATATTGAATGCTAATGTGGCTTATTTTGTTTTGGTTTTCTGAATCCCCTCAATATGAGACAGTGCATTTGCAATGCATATCAAATCCATTGCTAAATAATTGTTAGTTTGCCTGCCCTTTTGTATTCAACATGACTGATGGAATCCTTTAAAGGAAAATGCTTAATTGTTTGGCAAATATAAATTCCATTTCTTTGTAGACCCAAAGCCTGGTGACAGGGAAGCCATCACTGTAGCAGATTCCTTTTGGCAGGCTCTTCTGTTCCTATTCTCCTAAGACAAATTAACTTATGTTAGAGAGCTCCAATCTCAAATGATGGTTTTCCACATCTCTCACATTCTCATTATTAACAGCTAGTTAGCTGATACCTACGGTAAAAGGCAGACCAAAAATTTGCCTTTAAATTGGGCCTACTGTGTAGATAGCGTCTTAACTTTTGTAGCGTATAGGGTGTTATTTTATAACAGTCACATAAATTGGTTAAGCGGTGAACTTTGTAATAATACGTCAAAATAGAGTAGTGTCTTTTTGGATGTGGGCAGGCTGCCATCTGGCTGCATCACAAGGGAGTCGGTCACCTGGCTGGGGAGGAGAGGAAAAAGCCTTTCCCCAGTCCTGTAATTCACTAGACTGGGGTCAATTTTAGTGCCGAAAGATGACTTTAAATGTGATTATCTCTTAATCCTCTGTTTAAACCACTACCACCGTTCACTTCAAAAGGTTGCCCTGCTTGTTAAGTTGGTTCTTGCTTGAGATTAATGAGTCTTTAAAAGTATTCAACAATGGCCAGATTGTCACCCTCACTAACTTGCATTGAATGAAATAGAATTAGGCGTCAGAGATTCTGCCCAGTCCCTCTGAAGTGGAATCTGTAATTTAGCCTTGGTTAAATATTAAGTAGATGTTTCTGGGGGGAGGGTAGACAAATTGCATTGGTTTGGTTTTGAAACACAATAAGGAAAAGTTTTGGTTTTGGTGTAGGTTTAAAAAAAATCCTTAAAACTGGACTCACGGTGAACAAATAAATTCGGATCTCTCTAATTATTACCATCATTACCTGGTTTCCCCCCCCCCCTAAATGTTGATGACTAGAAAATTTGCCCACAGCCTTCCGTAAGTCTCTCCCTCCTTCCCACTGTCCCTGCCCTACACCCCCTAAGGCAGCAATGCTGTTCATTGAGCAGAATCCGAGCTCTCTCAGATAGAGTCCATCACCCCCTCACTGCAAGTATCTCTTCTAATGCTTATATAGTTCATCGCGTGGATGGGTGATTGCTTTAAAGCTTACCTAGGTATTAGATTGTATGAAACTCCAGGGTCCTGGAGGCAGGATATGTTTGAGGATGAAATTAGGTTGGATCTGCTGACATGATGCAAAGAACCAACCACTTTATACACAGTGTGGTTATAGAGTTAGTCCTTCTCCCCTTTTTGGTTTTATTCTAGCTGCGAATGTCTTATCAAGAAAAACAAATAGCCTTTGCCAACTCATATCTAGACCCCAAACCAAGGAGCATCCTGATATGGCAGAGGGAAAGGAATTCAGTGTGTGTCTTCAGAGTTAAACCTGCTTTCCCCTCATTGCCTGCAGGCAAATCGCTCCCTAAGAGTCTTGACAAAGGCACCATTCTGGACTAGATTTGGTTCCAGATCCTCTCCCACTCATTTGTAAAACAAAAGGAAAGAGAATGAACTAATCAATAGGCCTGGAGGTGGGGGTAGGGCTTTCAGATAACATTTTCAACTAAAATCTTAATTCTCTTTTTCTCTTTAAAAACCAAATCAATTCCACTTGCCAAGCTGCATTCTTGAATTGATATGATCCTCCAAGCTGCTGTTTCCTGAGTCTCCACTACACGCCATATACTTTACATGCAAGAACCCCATTTCACAGATGAGAACACCAAACCCCAAAGAGATTGAGTGACTTGCCCAAGGGGACACAAGCAGTAAATATAAAATAGAACCAGGTGTGAACACTACCTATTCTAGCTCTAAACCCCATCCTTTCCACTGCACCGTGTTTCCTCCAATGGCTAAACTTTAGTTTTTTTCCCCAATCCAATTATTCAGAAATGTGTTTTGCCCATGTGGTTGGAAAGGCCTTTAACATCACAGTCTCATTTGCAAGTGCCTGTATGTACAGCAGGCATATGTCACAGATTCTCCAGACATCCTCTTGTCAACCCTCTGTAATGTGGTCCCTCTGAGTATCCCACCCCACTTTTGTTGGACACTGTGTCCCAAATTTTTTACACTTACTCAAAGGCCAGAGCATCACAGGGACCTAGTAAGGTGGAGGAGGGCTTTGGTACTTTAATTTCCAAGCTGGAAGCCTGCAGAGGGCTGCCCGCTAATCCCATGGGTTTGTCATTCCTGGGCCATGCTCCGCTTCCTTATCCCATTTTGCAAAGCAGCCAAGTGGAAAAGAAGGAGTGAGGAACAGAGTGGCCCTTTGTCCCTATTAGGAGGTAGGGATTTGACCTCAGGGGTCTGGGCATTTTTCTTGTCTGTGTGCCTCCTACTTCCCAGGCTTCCTGCCCCCGGGTGGCTTCATATTCCCTGTGCCCCGCGCCTGTCCAGTCCAGTGGGCGTGATGAGCAGCCTGAAATTCCTCCCCACTCTCCTGGAGCGTTTGGGGGTTGGGAAGCGTTCCCTGTGCCGGCAAGGGAAAGGAGAGGCTTTCATCAGTTCAGTGCTCTGTCAGTTCACAGCGGTTTCTTTCCAGGCCTCAGTTTGACCATCTGTAAAATGTGAAGTTGAACAAAATGACCACAGGGCCCCTCCCATTTAAACAGTTTTATGATAATAAAAATAGGGGTGGTAATACATCTTTTAGGATATTCAGTCTGTTTAATCGTATGCACTGGCTTCAACAGTGCATCTGCCCCTGTAAAATTTCTTCTGGGTGTTCCCCATACACCTGACTGGGTTGGCTTCCACCAATTTTCTTGTGGTCCCCTGTGACAGGGAGAGGGAGCAATAGTCAGTGATCCTCTATGAAAGGGGTCCTTAAAGGAGATAGCATGTGAACCTACCCTGAGTCCAAGCCACTAGGAATCACGAGGCCTTGCAAATGCAAGCCAAAGGGCAGTGGAATTCAGTGAGGGCCAAACACAAAGGCGTGGGGAACATGAGGCACACAAGCCTTGCTGGCAGCATCATTTAGAGTGTGTGTGTGTGTGTGTGTGTGTGTGTGGACGCACACATGTAATTTCATTGTTTGCATTACATATGCTCAGATTTAAGTAGAAAAAGATGTTATGTTTTTGTTCCTTTTAAAATTAAATTTCTTCTGGCATTCACAGGCACGGAAATCAGAAGGGAAAAAAATGTTTTCTTCGGTTTCAAAATGCTTTTTGAACACATAGCAATTTGACTCTGAGGGTTGCGGAATGACATTCTGAAGGTTTTAAAAAACACAACCTCTAACTTGGAAATTAGCAAGTTATGAGCAGCATTAAGCTTGCTTCCTTTCAAACTAATACTGGTAAACAAACAAAGGCTAAACGAGCAAAATAAGAGAGCTGATTTCTTTTAATGGTCCATAATAGAAGCTCCAGGCAAAGGAGAGCATTAAACCCTGCATTTCAGACCAACTCTACCATCTATTGCACACCTGGATCATGCCACCAGCAGGACAGAGCCCGTCCCAGTCAGCCTGTGAGGGCTTCCTACACACGTGCTGTGTGAAATAGAGGTTGAGCAATTTTCCATGTTTGTCTGCATAACTGGAAAAAAAATACTTAGAAAGAATAGACACAGGGTGATGAACTAAAAGTCTCCATTTTTTCTGCAGCCAACAAGGATTATCTCTTGGCTGTTTAATTAGAATTTATTTTAAAAGGAATAAAAGAAAGACCGGGGGCTCATTCAGTTGGGTAAGTGTTCAAACAAGCTAAATGTTATTCTAGGCCTCTGCCTTTTTGCAGGCTGGGTTCAGAAATTTAAACCTAAATTTGTGCTATAGAAAGCTTTTAGAACATATGTTGAAGACTAGGTTTCATGCTTTTTTTTAAAAAAGTCTACAAAGAATGTTTGGTTATTTGCCCTGGAGGGCGATCAGAAGGGTGCGTCTTCAGCCCTGAAAGGATTAAATCATTAAAACTCTGTCAAGGCCTGAGTTGCAGAAAACCAGATGCCTGTCTTTGTTTAAAACATTTCAGCTACCTAAAAGGATGTGTTTAAGGGTGTGCTAATCTATTATCTAGCTTTCTTATGGATGATAATTTTGAGTAAGTTTCTATATTCATGAGAAAAATGTCTTAAGAAAATTCTATATGAGAGATATGAAACCACCTAGATCCTTTTTAGGGTGTCGCCTTTAAGATTAAAACATAAAACGCCATGCATGGGATGGACCCTGGTTCAGAAAATATGCTTGGTAAATGGAACAGAGGGTTTACAATTGAAATCATTCTAAAAGTGAACGCAAACTGGCACTCAAATCAAAATCCAAGCAATGATACACACTGTTTCAGGGTCTTTTGGACATTTACCAGACTTTGCAACCCCAAATTCTGAGATTATGTGCATTTAAACACTAGAGGTTGATACAGGTGAGCAGACGAGCATAGCAATCTTTTTTTTTTTTTTTTTTTAATCAACATAGAGTCTTGGTCTGTTGCCCAGGCTGCAGTGCAGTGGTGTGATCACTGCAGCCTCGAACTCCTGGGTTCAAGCAGTTCTCCTGCCTCAGCCTCCCAAAAGTGCTAGGATTATAGGCGAGAGCCATCTCATAAAACGTCTTCTGAATCTTGTATTCTTGCAGATACATCAAGCCTGGGTCTCCACTTGTAGTTCTTGGTTTAGGGGTCTTGTAACCATGAGCATAATTCATTAGTTATCTATAGTAACACCTTGTTCCTAAACTATGTCTGGATGCACTACCACCTAGTCTGAAAAACATGTAAAAGAAGATGATGTAATGTGCTTGTCCCTTAAGGGGATGTGATTGTCCTTGAGTAATAATTGCCTCACTCCAGCTCTTCACCCCTACTGAGAAAATGGCTGGGCATAAGCATACACAGGTACTGCAGCATTTCTGTGTCTAAAAATATGATGTCCAGAGCACATAAATAGGGAAGAAGAATATAAGAACCATGAGTCCATCATTGATCTCTTTGGAGCATTAAATAAAATGTACAGGCAGTCAATGGTTTGGACTGAGCTCCTCCATTAGGCCCAACAGACCAAACCAAAGCAGAGTCACTCATGCTGAAGTTCTGGCACTAAACCGATGCTGTTTATCTGACCTTCCAAGAAATCGAGAGAATGAGAGCTGATAGCCAAATTCCCAAACAGGCCAGTTTCAGTACAAATGATAATGAAGTCCCCTCTGTGTTAATCCTTACAAGAAAGTAACCTGATGTCAGCCAATCAGTTATTTTTCTATTGTTCTGTCTCCCTATTCCCACCTTTCAAGGAGAGTAGCTTTTGGTTCTGTGTTTCTGCTTTCTTCAGCCCTTCTCTGTCTATGAAACCAGTCTCCTCTGCTCAGCTTATGGGAACACTCATTCCATTTTAGGGAATGAAGTGTCACCTGATTCTAGAATCAAAAGCCAATTGAGATCTTTAGGCTGGGGTGAGATGGCTCACACCTGTAATCCTAGCATTCTGGGGGCCAAGGTGGAAGGATTACTTGAGCTCAGGAGTTTGAGACCAGCCTTAGCAAGAGCAATACCCCATCCCTACAAAAATAAAATAAATAAAATAAAGATCTTTAAATTAGGCTGATGCCATCTTGGACTCAGCCCGTCTGTACGCAGACATTAAAATAAACTTCTTTTCACCTAAAAAAAAAAAAAATCTTTAAATTGGTTATCTTTCAACAGGAGGAAATGAAGAGTTTTGGAAAAGACCCAAAAGGCTGGACCGTATGTAGTCGATATTGAGAGAATATTCACTGAGGGGAAATGGGTAGCAAGGCCGACTCGTAGGGGAAAGGCTGAGAGGTGGCAGCTGTGGTCTCTCAGGTCACCTGCCAGCCCACAGCTGGACATGTGCCTTCACTTGATAAATGTGCACACACAAGCAACACGCCAAAGAAGTCGAGGCAGCCCTGCATGTGCATTTAGGCAGCTGTCACCAGGGGAACCACAGTCACCAGCCTATCTGAAATCGTGGGGTTTCTCTAAGGGGAGCTAACCAAGAGCATAAATTAACCACCCAAAACAACTACGGAACTAGTCACTGCAAGATATACTGGGCGAATCAGGACAGGATTTAAAGACCTCTAAATGTTCGCTAAAGGCTTTACTACTTTATTTCTTTTTCATTTTTTTGAAAAGAGGTTTTTCTTTCAATTTTAAAGGAAAGTTTGAGCTTTTCTCTGTGCTGGAAGGACTAGCTTCACCAGGTTTGGGCCTCTCAGTTCCTGGAGGCTTTTCTTCTGCTTTGACTTAACCCAAGAGCCTGAAGGGCTTTGCTAATGTCAGAGCTTATTTTAAACTACTTGCACCAAAGCCCCTTTTATATCCACACTTTATCCTGCAAAGGAAGAACTGATTAGATGAAGTGGTCAAGGTCTTATTTTAAAAATAAAGGAGGAAGAAAGGTGACCTTGTTGAATTTTTACCTGAGTTCTCTGTGCTAGTTTCACGGTTTTCAGAAACCGTGAAAATAATTCTCCCACCCTTTTGTGTGTTCCAGGAAAGGATTTGCTTAAACGAACTACCCTTCTCCATGTGGCTTAGCTAAGAGCCACAGGTGCCCCCTGCCCCCTTATTTACCTATGACAAGGCCAGACAGAGACCCTCCAAATTCCCATGTGTTATCTCATAAATGATTAGCTGAACTCTCTCCCCACTGGCCAAACTGGGTAAAATACCTGCTATGTCGACTTGACCAAACTTTAGTTAAGGTTCTCTCCATCTGCACACCCCTGAATTTTGACCTTCCTCCCACCCACGCACCTCTCCCAACCGCCTACCCCAGCTACAGCCCCTTCTGAGAACAGGCTGACTCTCAGGTGAACGTGTCCTGGTCTCCTGACCTAACCCACCTCTACCCTTCATCCCACCTCCCGTCACCCAGTTGTTGCTAGCCTTGTTCATTCTCCCCTATGTGATAGAAAAGCCCTGTTCTGCCTAACCTTTGAGACATTAGAAGATCTCATGGTTTTTATATTGTAATAGTCCTTCCACCCACTTCTTGCAAGAATCCTTTCGAATATCTTATCTCCTTTCCTAAATCCAGATTTGTTTCTTACTTGACAAAGATAATAAGGAAGCACAGAGAATTCAACCCTAGACTAGTCTGGCTGCCTGTTAAGATCTCTCCAAACACAGGGAGATGTGAAACACAGATATAAAGCAGTTTCTGTCCATAAGTTCTTCACCTCTCAAATTGAGATGTTTTCTGAAGTAGTGAGCAGGGTCTGCCTCTCCAGTGAATCAGGGTTTGTGCATTTATTCATCTAATAAAGATTTATTCATCTAATAAAGATTTATTCTATACCGAACACCGGTAAAGTTCTCACTTTCAAAAATTACTTTGTGGCCAAATTTACTTTGTGTTTACTCCCCTTACAAACCCACAGACTTTTATATGGCAGCATTTGCATTTCTGTAAGCAAAACAATATATAAATAACAAAGAAGAGGAGTCACTTCCTTTAGGCTAGTATTTAGCATACTAGATGCAGAAACTAGGTAGAGATCTCTACATTGCTGCTCAAACACAAAGTAGTTTCCTAACTTTTTGCTTTTTTTAAGCTACTTATCTTGAACTACTGTAACTTTATTTATATAGCTCCAAATTCACAAGCAGCAGCTATAATTATATTCAAATGTAACTACAAAAGCACCTTCCACAATCAAATATTAAGTATTTATTTTCTCTCTGTTTTAGAGCTGCCGTCAACTGCCTTAACAAGATTTACTGAGACTGTGCTATCTAGTACCTCCTCCTCAGTTGTGTCCACAGTCTATTTTATTATTTAGCATTATTAGCCTATTTTATTAATTATTGTTTCTAATGAATAAATAGTTTACAAGCCATAGTGGTTTTAAGGAGTGCTATATCACTTAATGTATGGAAAATCACTTTAAATTCTGTTAGGGCACCCAGGCTATTGATTCACTGCATCAAACAGGTGTTCTGCTTTATCTACCAGTTAATTCCACAACATATACATAAAATGATTAAATACTACAGACCTAATTATACATTAGTTAAATTAGGGATGTGGAATTTTACATAGGTATACAGATATATCTACCTCTCCCTATATGTATATATATGTATAGATATAAACAAGTGACTTGTTTACTCTTCTTTGTGAGCTCAGTAGATCCAAAAAAGCAGGGTTTTTAAACCAGAACATCTAAATGGTTTCTCTCTACACGGGGAGAGGTGAAACAAAAGCTGCACCGTAAACACAACCAACTTAAAACAGTTCCTGTCCATGAGGTCTGCACTTCTCAGATTGGGATGTTTTTTATAGTGAGCAGAGTCTAGTTTTCCAGGGAGCCAGGATTTGTGCATTTATTCATTTAATAAAGATTTATCCTCTACTGGACACTGATAATTTTATATTCCAAACATTCCTGGAAACATTCTGGAAGTTTCAGCCTGCATCTTTATTTTGTACATTTATCTATTATAAATAGTCTTTGCTTATTTTAGAACACTGTGTCAAAGTGACATTCTAATCAGTCTCCCCTCCAGCTATTTTTTTTTTTCCCAGAGATAGGGTCTTACTCTGTTTCCAGGCTAGAGTGCAGTGGCATAATCATAGCTCACTGCAGCCTCCGACCCCTGGGCTCAAGGGGTCCTTCTGCCTCAACCTCCCAGGACTACGGATGCCACCACTCTGGCTAATTTTTTTTTTAATTCTTTTTGTAGAGAAGGGGTCTCTATGTTACCCAGGCTGGTCTGGAATTCCTAACCTCAAGCTCCCAAAGTGCTGTTCTTGGCCAACTCCAGTTTTGTTATTAATATAACCTTCAGTCCTTCCCCCGCACAGCATTTTGAGTGATCTATCTCAAATGCAAATAGGAACAAACATACAGCAAGTGCTAAGTGGCAGGGATTGAGCAATGAACCAGACTCCATCCTGCTGTAGGGTTCACATGTAGGCAAAGCAGTAACAGGTAAATCAGCCCAGTAATTAAAGATTGTATGGCTGCCATTTAGAACACGATCAGGGAGAGCAGAGACCTACTTTAGAGAAGGGGGGGCAGGGAAGGGCATTTCATATCATTTAACTTAAGGCTTGAGTGTGAGAAGGCGCCAGCCACGTGAGGAACTGGCGGGGAGAGCCCCAGGGTGAGAAAGTCCTGCAGTGAGTCAGCGAACCCCGTGGAGGAATGAGCGAAGCTAATGTGACTGAGCAGAGGCAGAGGTGGCTTTCTTCTGAAAGCTTCCAGGAGACCACATGCCACACGTTCCTTGTGTACTCACACAGGACTCCTTCTCGGTGTCCCTTTGAGACTGCAAAGGCTGTGGCTCCTTTCATCCTTAGACCTGGTTTGCTATCATCTCAGCCATCTCCTTGCCCTGAGGCCTCGGGTTGTCGCCTCACTGATTTACACCTGGGTCCTCTCATATGTGAAAGGAAGAGGTTGGGTGAGTTGATCTCAACTCTATAGACCACGATGCTGTTACCATTCATTATGAAAAGATCCCTGAATCCCCAGAGGCACCGTTTGTTCATTCAACAAGCAATGTTTGAGTGCCTGCCAGATGCTGTTCCAGGTCTTGGGCCGCACCGAGGCAGAGCATCAGCTCAAGGTGGGGATGGGGCTGATAAATCTACATATATATAGTCTAAGTGCAGGCAGGGTAAAGTTGTATGAAAAATAAAAGGCTGTGGGGAGAAAGAGTGCGAGAGGCATGCTGTGTTAAGTAAGGTGGTCAGGGAAGGCTTTTCAGAGGCGGTGGCCTGTGGGTACAGGGCTGACTTGCCTTATAATTTACTTATAACTCACATTTATATTGTTTCTAGAAGGTCTAGAATGTTTGAAGTTTATCAGCATCCTTTCGATTGGTTTCTGTATTTATTTGGAAACAGTGTTCCTCAGAAGTCTAAACAGCCTTCTGAGAAGACAGCTAGATTTTAAAAGTGTAAGACCATCATCTTCGAATTGGTCTTTCCATCTTTAAAATAAAACATGTGTTGTGATTCCAATCTGATAAGGCATTTCATCAAACAGGGATCTGTAAAAATACTTGCATTGTCGCCATCACATGAACCTCAGCCTTGGAGTGTACGCGGAGGTTGCAGAGAGAAGAGCCAGGGTGTACGTGCCTGTCTGCCCCAAGGCAGACTCTGACAGTCAAGCCTTTCTCATTAAAAAAGGGTCATGGGGAGGTTACAGCCCTGGTTACAGTCTCATTTGGGAGGTGCTGATGGTGTGACCAACAGCCCCTCCTAACAGAGTGGAGTTAATCACTCACTGGCCAACTGGAAAATCAATGGCTTCCTCCCCTCTGCCTTGGTCAGTCTCTGTCCTCCCTGCAGTGAACAGGCGCCAGGCAGGGACTCAGGGACTCTTGTCCCTTCTTGCTCCAAGACTGGCTCTCCAGGAGGACAGTCATCTCACCCCAGGGGAGATGAGCTTGTCCTCCTCTGCCAGGGAGAAACCTCATCATAAAGCGGTTCTGCCAAAGAGGAGGAGGAAGCAGGAAAGAGGGGACTTGGGGGGAAAGACAGTCTTTCAAGGTATGACGACATTGCAGCCGAAATGGAAAAGAAACTTGATGTTCGGAGATGACGGAGTAGAGAACGGTTACGTGTCTACAGCAGCGTGTCCGAGTCAGTGTGAGCTTAGCTCTTAGCACCTTTCTTCCATGTAAGGAGGTGGTGAGTCACCGTGTTTTGGCTGATCTGTCCAAGCTGATGTCTTCTCTTTACCCCAGCAACACCGTCCATGAGCTAGACTGGAAGTCCCTTGGCAGAAAGTCTGGAGAATCAGGATGGCAGTGCCCTGCACCAGACCTTACCATGTTAAGTTCTCACCTTGGACCTGACCAGCAGTATATCAGAACCTTTTGGTTGGGAGAAAGGTGTTACCAGCAGAAAGAATCACACCTTAGGGTCAAGAGAGCTGTTCCTTCAGATATCCTGGCTGAGAGGTGTCCCTCCCTGAGGTGTGAGAGCCTCCACCTGAACTTCAGGGCTTGAGTGTTCCCTCATGTACAGAAGAGACTGTCTCAAGGTCTGGAAATTTCCTAGGAGAGAGGATAAATCTTAGACTAGGGGCCAGTACACTTTCACCAGTGAGATGTGAAGGGCTGGTGCCTGGTGGTGGGATGGTGGTGGAGGGTGGGACGGGGCTGGAAGCATGGAGGGCAGCAGCTGAGGAATGCGGTATTGATCCTGGTTGCCATCTGGGTGTCTCTGTGCCCAGTTTGGAAGGAGGAAAATCGACAACCAGAAAATGGGAGGGGAGCAGTGAGGAGTAAGTGAGGTATTGATAACAGACAGCTGCTTGGAGGGTGCGCAAGGAAATATAGCATACTCCATTCTCTGGACTTTGGAGTGATTCTGCCACACACAGTTGGTAGCCACCCCTGGTCACGGTCATCACGTCGAGGGTTGTTTGAAATGAGTGTGAAATTGTCGTTTCCCAGTGCGGATGGCGCAGCCCATGAATGTCAAGCTGAGAATGGAACTGTATGTTGCATACGTAAAGAAATGGAAGGGTCCGTTTGGCTGTGCCCCCGATTAGTTGAGCAGATACACATCCAGGGCGCCCTCAATGATTACTGGCATCGTCTGCTTTGCCTTAAGTGAATTTTCCTCCCTACATCCTGTGATTACAGCTCCCGTAATTTTGTTAGCCTTTATATTGAGTTTTTCTTCTTTTGCATTTCCTTAGCCCTTCATTTCCTTCGAAGCGTCTTAGCTGGTGTAATTTAGTTTCCTCGTGGCCAGCTGCACAGCCAAGCACCCTTCGTGGAAGGGCACTGCCCCCACACACATGCAGCCGCTCCAGCGTGAGCAGACACAACGGGCAGTGGCAGCTTCCAGAGACAAACCCTCCACCTGGAGTTTGGGGAGGATCCTCTACTGTTGTCCTCACCATTTGGCTCAGTTTAAATTACCTGCCACGTGAGAGGAAGAGGAAGACTCGGGCACTTGTGAAGGGAACAAAATCCAGGCAAACAGAAAGCCTGTGACCCTGGAGCTTTCTCAGACAAGGCCCATTTGAACAGGTGCTTCTATAATGTTGCTTCACTGTTAGACGTGGCTTTGATCCCCTGGGGTTACAGCCCGAGTCACTTGACCCTGCACCATAAACCCAGATTGCTTTCTGGCAGCACATCCAGCTGCTCTTGGGAAAGGCAAGCCACTGCGACTCGGTTGAAAATTCAGCACTTGGGTGGATGAGGTTGCTGTCGCCTGACTCCTTGGAGTCGTAATCACTCCAGAAATAAATCTTCTTTATTTCTTTCGAGTGACCACCACTCAGATCTTTTTCGAATTCTATTAAGAATGTAGGCCGGGTGCGGTGGCTCACGCCTGTAATCCTAGCACTCTGGGAGGCCGAGGCGGGTGGATTGCTCAAGGTCAGGAGTTCGAGACCACCCTGAGCGAGACCCCGTCTCTACTAAAAATAGAAATAAAAATTATCTGGACAACTAAAAATATATATAGAAAAAATTAGCCGGGCATGGTGGTGCATGCCTGTAGTCCCAGCTACTCGGGAGGCTGAGGCAGGATGATCACTTGAGCCCAGGAGTTTGAGGTTGCTGTGAGCTGGGCTGACACCATGGCACTCACTCCAGCCCGGGCAACAAAGTGAGACTTTGTCTCAAAAAAAAAAAGAAAGAAAAGAAAAAAAGAATGTAAACCTGTGACAGGTGCACTTGAGGGTTCCCTAGCTCTCACTGCTCACAACATGAGGGGTTCTTAAACCTCAAAAGCTGTGTTGTCACAGGAGGCCAACATGAAATGACCCAACTCTGACCAAATGTGGAAGGAGATTAGACAATTGTCTGAAAAACTAGGTGTTTGATATTAATGACCTTAAGCTTACACAGGCTCTTGGTCTGTCGGGTTGGCACAATGGCTCAGCTCATCACATGGAGAGACTCTTCCTAAAACAAAACCAAGACAAAACAAAAACACTGCCATAGAAAGACAGGCAAGTGAAATGTGTTCACGTGCTCTCTTGTCTCAGGGTAATTCAAAACTAGACACTCTCTGAGGCTAGATCTATTTCAAGATATAATGAGCCCATATCTCATTTTAATGATATCTATGCTTTTTCAACTAAATTTTTTCCCCACAAATTGTAAGACATATTACAAAAACCCAAACATCTTAGTCTACAGAGTTGTTTTTGTTTTGTTAGGGTTTAGGTTTTTGGCGATGGTGGAAGTGGGATGGACACAGGTAAAAATATTTGTTTTTCTGACCAGCATTTTTTTTTTTTTTTTGGAGACAGAGTCTCCCTCTGTTGCCCAGGCTAGAGTGCCATGGTGTAAGCCTAGCTCACAGCAACCTCAAACTCCTGAGCTCAAGCAATCCTCCTGCCTCAGCCTCCCGATTAGCTAGGACTATGGGCACACCACACCATACCTGGCTAATTTTTTCTATTTTTAGTAGAGACGAGGTCTCACTCTTGCTGGTCTCGAGCTCCTGACCTCAAGTGATCCTCTCACCTCTGCCTCCCAGAGTGCTAGGATTACAGTCACAAGCCACCGCACCTGGCCCTATGACCAGCATTTTTGAAACAAATGCTCTCTCAATCTTTATGGTGAAACACACAGTTTACCTGGGTGCAATTAGAATTGACTAGAGCTGTAAGAAAGGTCTGGGCAGGTGTTGCTTATGCCACTCCCACAAGTTTTCCCATTTGTTAGGTGTGCTCAGAGAATACAAGTGATTGAATTGGTTTTTTAAAAATAGATGTGAAATAAGGAAATTGGCCTTGGCGGATTGGGAGATTTGCTCAATTAAATTTTTTAAAACCACCAGGAATCAGGATATATATATTGAAGTATCTTGAGAAAATTATGTAAGTTTGTAATTTAGATTTAACTTAACCATAACTACTTTTTATTACATCTATGGAGAAAAATGCGAGTGACTTTCTAGGGTGGTTTGAAGCAGGCAGGCTCCTTTGAAGGTGGAGAATTTTGCTTTCCTTGAATCACTGCCAGGTGTATCCCATGCAGGTTGAGTGTCCCTTATCTGAAGTGCTTGGGACCAGAAGTGTTTCAGTTTTCAGATTTTTTTAAATTTTAGAATATTTGCATTCAGCATCCCTAATCCAAAATCCAAAATTTGAAATGCCTCAATGAACATTTCCTTTGAGCATCATGTCAGTGCTCAGAAAGTTTCAGGTTTTGGAGCATATTGGATTTTGGATTTTCAGATTAGGGATACTCAACCTGTATTTGCTTTATACTGTGGGCTATATAGAAGTTGCTGCTCACAATGTTGATTTTAAATATTTAAATGGCTCCCGAGCTGCTGTATTTATAAGTAAGTGATGATTTAGATAAAGGCAGCAGGAGCTCAGTATTCGTGCACCGTGCTGAGAAGCTCTTGTTGCTGTGAAAGCCAGGACGCTGGGGGAGATGGTAGCTCATCTTGGAGACTAACATTGGAAATGGTTTGTATTGGAAAGGGCACCACTACCGAGAGAAAGTTTACTCTGAGTACACAGTTCTACCTTTTGACAATTCTTCAGTTAGAGAGTTGTATTGCCTTTTAAAAACATAAAGGAGAGGAAATAAAAATTTGATGTATTCTATGTCTTATTTTTGAGTTGGTTGTTAAGTATTAATAATACGTAACTGGTTTATTTCTATTTGAAGAAAAGGTATCCACTCTAAGGACATGACCTAGAACGTCTTTTTACCCTAATCACCTGCTATGGAACATTCTGCTTTGGGAGACCTAGGGAAATATTGAAACTGTATGGTCCTGGTAGAAAGATCTCTAATTCAGATTAGATAACCCATTCAGGAATAACCAAGTAATAGACCAAAAAAGGGTGAAAACCAAGAGCATTGTGTTGCTAAGTGCAATGAGAGATGATCGGGAAGTCCTTCTGTTACAGCAAAAGCTATATATTGAAATAATAATGAATTATAAATTTTATTAAACATTTCAAACATATTAAAGTTAAAATAAGGAGATGGAAAAGAGCATGGTGAATTCTTGTTTTCATTTTAAGTGTTAACAGCCTGGATTTATTTATACTGGTTCACTTACCTTCAACATTCGTCTTCCTTTCAAGGAAGATGTGAGGCCCAAGTGTTGGAAGTGCTGTTCCCATTGTGAGATGACAAGTATCTCAAGTCCCTGGTAATACTTGCTTTGAATCAATGTATAAGTAAATTACAGACCATCAAGGTTTTTCTTGTCCAGTGTGTGAGTTATAATGTCAGTAATTATAATGTCTATTTCGTGTGCCTCCATGGGTTTTATTTTCTTATCCACACCCCTAGAGCGTACAGTGTAAATTTAATTGGTGGTACCAGTGGTTCTTGACACAGGAAGACTCTTAAATTCGATTCATTGGTGGGATGGTAGGGATAAGCGCTTGGCAATTTTCTCACCAGATGTGACATCTTAATCTCTCAGCCCCCAAGGGCAGTCAGTGTCCTCTATTGAGCTCCAGATGGATCTCATGGATTAAGATAATAGAATTTGGGTTCCTTAAGGATAGATGTATGTTCTCATGTATTATATATGCCCTTGCTTGACTTAGAGGCAGTAAGTAGTAAGTTTGTTAGATGCTAGATGGTGTGGTGTGGTGAAAAGATGATAGTACTTGGAATCAGAAAACTAAATTCCAGTTCCTTCACACTGGTGGCATGATCTTTGGCAAGATACTCACCTTTTCTATGCATCAATTTGCTCATCTGTAAAATAGGGATGATGTGAACATTAAAATAAATGTTTGTGAAAGTATACTTTCAAAAGTTGTTGCACAAATGATAGTTATTATTTAACCCAAATCGTTCCTAATACTGAAAAGAAGGCATAAGTGTTTTGAAATGATTTTCCTAAACATATACATACATCTATCACTTAAATTACCAATCTTTGTACCTTTACTGTTTGTATTCAAAAATTTCAGAAGCCGATCGGAGCTTAAAAAATGCAGCATCAGAAAGAGCAATAAAGTGTTGTAACTTAACTATTTCATTTTTCTTACCTGCCATTTGTGCTTTAGTTATTTTATCTCCATTTTTACCAAACTTGGAATACATAAAGATCAATTTTCTGATTGTCTTCTGTGATATATGGTGTTTGCTCTATAATTTCATTGTTTTGGTGCTTCAGGCACGAGTAAAGTTTTATAAATTTGAAATTATGATTCCTTCTTTCAGTGATTCTCTCTCACATACAGCAAAAAAGCTCTGAATTTAAAAAAATAAAAATAATGCCAGAAGTATGAATGGACATTCACCAGTTGAAAAGAACTTTTCACACTGGATGGTAAGCAATAGTCTCTAGAATGTTCCCAAATAATCATCACAAAGAAATGCTTTTAATTCACTCCCTGAAGCCAAACAGGAGACCACAGAGCAGTCTGTATTCCAGGGAGGAAAAAAAAAGTCTGAATGCTGAGTAAATAAAAATATAGGCTAGTGCAACCAGTCTCTTGTTTGTAAAATTGTTAACTGAAAAGCCTCCACAATGTCCCAACATAAAGGAGTGAGTTTGGGGTGATGGATGTCCCAGCTGTTCTGGTTTGATCATTATAACATTGCACACATGTATCAAAATATCACATGTACTCCCAAAATATGTACAACTATTATGTATCAACAAAAAAGTGTAATTTTACTCACATGTTATATGATAGAATATTTTGAGAGCAATATTTTAGACCTTAATATAATGTACCATTTTTAAAAAAGCCTCCATGGCTAAAAATTGCTCTTAAATGAATCCTACAGTCATGGTTTTGACTAGGTGGATTTTACCAGCTCTCTGTTGTATGCGTGTTCACCTCCTCAGTGCCATGTGTAGGGGCAGAGTTGGACAGGACTTCTTTTTTTTTTTTTTTTTTTAAGAAGAATGAATTAGTAGTAGATTTATTTTAACTGAATTTATAACAGTGCTGTCAGGTTTCAGTCTGAAATGTTGGTTCTTGTTGCACTCATGGCCAAAAAATGACCAGACACACCAACGTAAGGCAAGCATGAAAATGAGGTTTATTGAGGAGAGAAAGACAGGATTGTCGAGCAAGAGCAAGATACAGGTCCACAGAGCCTGATACATACCCCACAGATGATGGTCCAACCTACTGTTGCAGCAAAGGAGAGCAAAAGGAAGGGCACTAAAAGGGCCTGGTTATGGTCTGCATCTTGTTTCATAGTGTCTGGATTGGGACCTCCCTGTGGTTCTGGACAGGACTTTTGAAGAAAAGACTATGAATAGTCCCAACAGCTTGCTTCTGTTGGAATCAATATTTGAGGCATTGTCAATCACATTTTGGAACAAAGGGCTTCAGGGATACATAAAAGAGGTCCATCAGAACTCATCTTGATGTGTGGTTTCTCTTTCTTTTTAACAGTGAGATATAATTCACATATCATGATAGTTATCCTTTTAAAGTATACAGTTCAGTATATTCACTAAGCTGTGCAACCATCACTGCCATCTAACTTCAGAACATTTTCATCACCCCCAAAAGAAACCCCATATCCATTAGTACCCACTCCCATTACTCCGCTCCCAACCCTAAGCAACCACTAATCTACTTTCTCCCAACCAAGTACTAACCAGGCCTAACTCTGCTTAGCTTCCGAGATCAGACAAGATAGGGCGCGTTCTGGGTGGTATGGCCGTAGACTAATCTACTTTCTGCATGGATTTACCTATTCTGAGCATTTCACGTAAATGAAGTCATACAACATGTATCCTTTTGTGTCTGGCTTCTTTCACTTAGCATACCATTTCAAGATTTATCCATTTTGTAGTGTGTATCAGCACTTCATTCCATTTAATATCAAATAATATTCTATTGTAAGAATATATACTACAATTTGTTTATCCATCAGTTGATGGATGTTTGGGTTGTTTAAACTTTTTGGCTATTGAGAAGAATGATGCTAAGAAGATTCAAATGCGAGTTCCTGTGAGGACCTATGTTTTCATTCTCCTGGGTATGTACCTAGGAATGGTTGGGTGTCTGGTGTCTCTTTATCCAAATCATCCTATTAGTAACCTGAGAAACAAAGATAGAACGAGCTTAATTTGGATGGATTTAAAAAATAGGATTGGTATGTACTGGTAGAGAAGTTGTGGTCTTTGGGTTAGGTTATATCTCATTGTTTTCTTTTTTTTTTTTTGAGACAGAGTCTTGCTTTGTTGCCCTGGCTAGAGTGAGTGCTGTGGCATCAGCCTAGCTCACAGCAACCTCAAACTCCTGGGCTTAAGCAATCCTACTGCCTCAGCCTCCCTAGTAGCTGGGACTACAGGCATGCACCACCATGCCCGGCTAATTTTTTTTCTCTATATATTTTAGTTGGCTAGATAATTTCTTTTTATTTTTAGTAGAGATGGGGTCTCGCTCTTGCTGAGGCTGGTCTCGAACTCTTGACCTCAAGTGATCCACCCACCTCGGCCTCCCAGAGTGCTAGGATTACAGGCATGAGCCACCGCACCCAGCCTTCATTGTTTTCTTGTCACCAACAGTTAAACAATGACATAACTATTAATACTTCCCGACTTTTTGGAAACAAGCCCATGGATCAACTATAAATCCCAGTGGTTCACAATGTTTCTACCCCATGAGATGTGAGGGGTAATCATACATTCCTGTTAGTTAACAGTGCATCACTTGGGCTGAGATTTCCCCATGGTGGCGGGGGGGGGGTTGGGTGTAGCCAGGAGAAGGAAGAAAGATGTTAGAGTTTATCAAAATTTTTTTGTATGTGTGTTGGGGCATAATTTAAAAGAGCCTCTTGATGCTCCCTTCATCCTGCAGAGGACTAAGCTTTTATTATGATCACAGTGGAGCCTTCGCTCTGTTGGGCTGAGGGGGCTTTGTGGGAAGGAGGACAAAAGGGGGAGCATCCCACAGTGTGCAAAAATGAATGTGTGGCTTTGCTGGTTTACTAGTAATAATGTTTGAAGGATCTATTTAGGTTTTATTTATGCTAGTGTGAAGAATAAAGTCCTGCTGATTACAGATGTGTTAGACACTGCACAGTTGGCATTTTGGATTGTAATAACCAAGAAAAGGCCACTACACTAAGAGAAAAATGTGCTATGTTCTCTACCCACCCTCATATAAGCCCAGCCATCCAGAACAGACCCTGCGCTGGAAGTTCTTCCATACTATGAGGACACGTTTTGTATCGACAGAATTGGTTCACTGGAAAAGCCTTTTGTCTGCCAAGGATGAACAGTAGACTATCCAGAAAACCAGATTTCCTTTCTACCTATATATTCCATTTATCCCGCAATGAGAGCAGAAGAAAGAAAACAGACTAATTTCTCTTGGTGAAAACCTCCCGAGCCTCTGTGCCTTCCCTCAGAACCACGTCAGGGGACCCAGCCAGTTGGCTGAGGCAGTAATGATCTATAATTGCTTCCTGTGTTGCCTCCTTGAGGATTTTTGCTTTTATGTACAGGCCTTTGGGGCCTCAGCCCAAAGGAGTGTGATGGATGATGGAACTTAATTGGGTCCCTTTAGGTAGTAGGAGCCTTCAACAATACAGAGCAAAGTCTTCCATTTAGGGCAAGCCGTGTTGGGTTAATCATTACACTTTTTAACTGAGAATTAAATGGAAGAATAGTTCTCTTCTGCCATAGTAATTTTTAAAATAGACTTTTTTTTTTTTTTAGAGCAGTTTTAGGTTCATAGAAAAGTTGAGGGAAAAGTACAGAGTTCCTATCCACCTTCCCTGCCCCACAGCCTCCCCCACCACCAACACCCTGCACCAGAGTGGTACATTTGCTACAGTCAGCAGCCTTACATTGACATATCATTATCACCCAAAATCTAAAGTGTACATTAGGGTTCACTCCTGGTGGTGTACATTTTATGGGTTTTGGCAAGTGTGTAGTGATGTGTATTCACCATGATAGTATCATACAGAATAATTTCACTGCCTAAAAATTCTCTGTGCTCTGCCTGTTCATCGCCCCTTCTCCCAACCCCTGGAAGCCACTGATCTTTTTACTGTCTCCATGGTTTTACCCTTACTAGAATGCCATATAGCTGGAATCATATAGTACATGGCCTTTGCAGATGAGCTTCTTTCACTAAGTAACATTTAAGTTTCCTCTGTGTCTTTTCATGGCTTGATAGCTCATTTCTTAGTAACACTGCAGAATAATCCATTGTCTGGATGAACCACAATTTATCCATTCACCTACTGAAGGACATCTTGGTTGCTTCCAAGTTTTGGCAATTATAAATAAAACTGCTATAAATAGCCACATGCAGGTTTCTTTTTTGTGGACATAAGTTTTCAATGCACTTGCATAAACACCAAAGAGTGTGATTGCTGAATCATATGGTAAGAAGAGTATGTTTAATTTTATGAGAAACTGCCAAATTGTCTTCCAAAGTGGTGGTACCATTTTACATTCCTGTTACTAGCAACGAATGAGAGTTCTTGGTGCTCTGCATCCTCACCAGCATTTGGTATTGTCAGTGTTCTGAATTTAGCCATTCTGACAGGTGTGTAGTGGTATTTCATTGTTGTTTTGATTTGCAATTTCCTAATAACATATAATGTTGAACATCTATAGTAATGTTTTTAAATCTTAGATCAAACTTTTCAATACTGTCAGACTGAACATCTTTTTTTTTTAAGCATGGTGAGGCTGTTTTATTGGAAAAAAATCCAAAGATATTAAGCATGCTTGTTGCTGAGGTTTCAATTCCTATGCTCTGATAAAAGCAATCTTATCTGTCTGGTTCTCCATAGTATTCCCCAAACCAGCACAGTGCCTGATCCACAGCACTTCACTCACTAAATACATACTGTGTAGTGGGTTGAATGGTGACCTCCAAAAAGGTATGCCCACATTCTAATCCTCAGAACCCGTGAACATTACCTTTTCTGAAAAAAGGGTCCTTGCAGATGTAATTAAGTTAAGGATCTTGAGACAAGGAGATCATTCTAGATTATCTGGGTGGGCCAATCAAATGCTAAGTATCCTTGTAAGAGAAAGGCAGAGGGAGAGTTGAGATAGAAGAGGAGGAGACAGAAGAGGAAGAAGCTGTGTGACCACAGAGGCAGAGATTGGGGTGATATGGCTGCAAATCAAACCTATAGCTACCAGAAACCAGAAGCGGCAAAGAAAGGACTCTCTCCTAGAGCCTCCAGAACAAGTGTGGCCCTGCTTACCCATCAATCTCAGACTTCTGGCCTCTAAGCCCTAGGCAGCCACTAATCTATTTTCTATCTCTATGGAGTTGCAAATTCTGGATATTTTATTATACATAAATGGAATCGTACAATGTGTGGTCTTTTGTGTCTGGCTTTCTAAACTTAGCATAATAGCACCTCCTTTTATATTCTCAATATGTTATAATATTCCTTTTATTTTCTTGAAATAAAATTCACAGATTCTTTGGCCTACTTACAGATACAACTTTTAAAAAATAACATGACTTATAATAAAAATAACTTTAACTTAAAGTAGGTAAGTGCTAGGGCATATCTACACTAGGATATTTCATAGGGCATCAGGATCCTTGACTCTACTTTACTGTTTATAAAGCAGTAGCCCCATGAATGTGCCAACAACTGTGGCTGGCACACAGATGTGCAGTGTTGAAATCTCAAATACAGCAGGCAGCATTTCCACTACTGACCTGATTTCTTCCAATGGCAAACAATCCTGATAAAGTTCCAAATAAACTACAGTTCAAGCTTCCCTCTGTCTACACAGTAGTTATAGTCTTGGAGACTTCAGTGTGTGTTCACACCTTGCAAGAAAGTATTTGGTGTTTACTTGTGAAACAGAGTTAGGCTCTTAATTCAGAGGATTATAAGTGGGTTTTTCACCTACATAAATATCTAGTAGAACACTCTAGAGTTACATCAGACACAAAAAGCAGTTGTCATAGAATGGCACTGTCCTATGTGTTGGAAGGCATGTTGTATCCCTGGCTGTCTCCCCTCCAAATGCCAACAGTGCCTGCAGTCACTGAGCCCACCAAGAATGCCTCCCAGGAGACCACCCACATGTTGGGGACTGGTGGTTCAGTTCTTCTTACCTTAAAAAGCAATTCCACATTCCTGATCACCTCTGGGTCCATATTCTATCCATTTCTTTTTTCTCTCTTACTGATGTAATTTCTCCCTGTTTGTCACTCACCCTACACTTGTTCAACATTCTTCCATCTTACAAAAGAGAAAAAAGGAAAACGTTTTTCAAATCTCTCTTCTACTCCACTTCTGCTGACCTACATTACGCCATTATCTCTCACCCCAGTTTTGCAATAATCTCTTATCTGGTGCCCTTCCTTCCAGTCCAGATGTCCTCATCCCCACTCTACCCTTGGCGTCAGAGGGATCTGTCAGACTCGCAGAGCAGCTCTGGCCATCCCTCTGCCCCGAATCTCCAAGTAGGCTAAAGGGCCATTCTACAACATGGTGCCTCGTTGCTGGGTCCACCCCAGACATCTGTTCCTCACATTTCAGAAAAACTTTGAACCACTTTTTGAGATGTGATTGACATATAATAAACTGTAAATATTTAACAGCTTTATTGAAGTATAATTCCCATACTATACAATTCATCCATTTAAAACATACAATTCAACAATTTTTAGTGCATTCACAGGGTTTTCACATATTTAAAATGTACAAGTTTGCACATCATGGCATATGTACCTCTCCCTGAAATAATTCCCACAATCAAGATGGTATCTGTCATCCCAAACATTTTTTCATGCCCATTTGTAATTTCTTCTGCCCTCCCTAGCACCCACTCATCTGCTTTCTGTCACCATAGTTTACATTTTCAAGAGTTTTACATAAATAAATCATTTATTATGTACTGTTTGTTATTTGTTTTGGTCTGATTTCATTCAGCATAATTATTTTGCAGTTCATCCATATTGTGAGCATGTGTTGATAGTTCATTCTTTTTTTGTTGCTGAGTAGTATTCAATGGTATGATTATACCACAATTTGTTTATCTACTCACCTGTTGATGAAAATTGGGTTGTTTCCAGTTTGGGGCTATTATAAAAAATCTGCTGTGAACATTCATGTGCAAGTCTTTGCATGACATATGCTGTCATTCCTCATGGGCAAATACCTAAAAGTGGCATGGCTGGATTATATGATAAGTATATATTAAGAAACTTATCAAGTGATAAGTATATATGTTAAGTATAGTTTCATACTTTTAAAGAAACTATCAAACTGTTTTCCAAAGGGGTGGTACCATTTTGTGTTTCCTCCAGTGGCATATGAGAGTTCGAGGTGCTCCAAAGCCCATCAACAGCTGATAACACATAGTGGTGTGCCTCATAGCTTAAATGCTAGTGGTCCTCACCTCCTAGTAGCTCCTGCTATATACCCTCCAGTATCACTTCCCCAAGCCTTTGCTGCTTCTGTTCTCGCAACCTGAATATTTCTCTGCCTCTCCCTCGTCTTAGTTAAACCATCTTCCTTTAACACCCAGCCCAGTGTTCCTGGCCCTCCAGGTTGAATTAGAGTCTCTCTCTCTCTATGTATATATACATACCCATAGAATTCTGTGAAAAAAATATATATATATTTGCATTGTGATGAAATTCTGTTTGCATTACTGTTTTCCATATTCGAGGACAGGTACCTAATACAGGGCTTGGTACATCATAGGTTCACTGTCACGAATGGCAATGGCAGAAACAGGACTCAGCATTTTCAGAGTTGAGCTCTTCCCCCAAGACTTGAAAAATGTAGCTCTGACTATATTCTCTTGCTTAAAGAGGGCTCTGATTACAGTCATTGTTATGTGCAATTTATTATTCAGAAACAATTTATAGCTGTGGTAATATTTTTAAATGGAATGAACAGTTGTCCTAATTCTTTAAAATGGCCTTCAAACATAGCAGGTGGAATATAAACGAAGTCAAAGGAACTCATGAACTTCAGAGAAATTAAACTTTGTCTGAGTGTGGGTCACCCAGTCAGTCTTCACTTTATGATTTTAAGATCGCTGGTCTTTGAGGATTTTCAGTATTTTTGAGTGAACCAGAATCAGTCGTCGTGCCTGTAATATTTTGTTTATCTTGGTGGCTGAGGCAGGGGTGGGGCTGAGAAATATATTTCAAGCAGCTTCTGAGAAATTCTCAGTCAATAATATCTGCAAGTTTTTCAACTCTCCAGATAATAGTCAGTTAGATGTGGCTTTTACAGGTTCCCAAGAGGGGGCAAAAACATAAAAAGAGTGAGCTGGTTTCCAGGAGAGTAGTTCCTGGTAATAAGGGGACGGTAAAGAGGTTAAGTTGCAAAGTGTGATTAGAAATTGCAGTTATGGAATTCAGAACCATTGTCGCTGAGGCTTTATAGCCTGCGGATTTGGCCTGCTGTGCACAAGCAGTGGTTCTTGGTTTTTAGCCCAGAACACAGTGGCAGTGGAGCACAAAAACATATGCAGCGCCTTCTGGGGGGACGCTGGGTTTGCTGGAATAATGCTCAGAATTAACCGGCAAGTAAAGGAGTTAAAAGAAAGCACCAGAATGTGGGAACTCCTAAAGCATCCTCGCTGACTAAGCGAAGTTATTTTGAAATAGTCTTTCATGGACGATTTGGTTCCAAAGCAAGAAAGCTAAATAAAACCCTAGCAAGATCAGTACGGTCATGATAAAGTGTTATGATAAAAACCCATGACAACGTGATCTGTGCAAGAATGTCATATAGGACGGTGCTTCTCACATTCTCCTGTGCGCACAAATCAGGCAATCTTGTGAAAATGGAGATTCTAATTCAACAGGTCTAAGGAGAGTCCTGGATTCTGCGTTTTAAAACAGCTCCACATAGCCCTGGTACTGCTGGTCTCAGACCAAACTTTGAGTTGCAAAGGCAGGTACTTAAGTAAACATGCCGCTCTTTCCTTTTTCATCATAGCTCATAAAATTGTCCCGTAACTTTGTCTTTAACAAAATAAATTAATCTGCTGTTAATATTACATCAAATTCTGATTTCTATCTTCTGCTTAAAAAAAAAAAAAGAGGAGACGATTTCTTCATTAATGGCCTCATGGTAAAAACATTTGAAAAAACTCCATATTGAGTTGTCTTTATTTTAGCGTTGAAAATATTCATGCCACTTATTTGACGGATGCTCCTGATTATGGAATGAAGTTAAATTAAATCCAGTATGTTGCCTACATACAACAGTGGCATTCAAAAAATGTTTAACTAGAAGTTCTGTAAGAACAGTTGCTTTTGTGGTTAAAATTTGAAAACAAGCACTGCCTGGTTTTGGTATTGGATTATCTTTAGCATAGAACTGTCCTGGGTTTGGAGGTAGGATCTTGGGGTAGTATAAAGCACAAAGTCTGAAGCCAGAATTGCTGGATTCTAATCCCAATTTTGCCACTTACTGACTGTGTGTCTGTGGACACATGTGCAATGGTTTACTCACCTGTAAAATGGGTCTGCATTCTACAGGTCTTACTGGATGAAGTGAGTTCATATCTGTAAAGCTCTTAGAACACTATATGACCTATATAAGTGTTTTTTTTTAAAATATCTGATTAAAATAATGTATGTGTTAATGTCATATCTTAGTAGCTCAGTGGTCCGTGGAATCCAGAAAGCCTGTTCTCTTTTTATCAACTAAAACATCCACACGACTTTCTCAATAAGTAGATGGTCAGAGAGAAAAGAGACTTCAGCCAGAAAACTGGGAATCCTGAAATATATCCCTGACATTTAGAAATGTGTCCATTTTCCATACTTGGTTAGACTTACCTCAGCCTTTGGTTTTGCAGTTGGTGATGTATATTGGCCAGGTGGCCAAGGATATCTTGAAGTGGCCCCGTCCTTCCTCCCCTCCCGTTGTGAGACTGGAAAAGAGAGTGATTGCGGAATATGGAATGCCGTCCACCCACGCCATGGCGGCCACCGCCATCGCCTTCACCTTCCTCATCTCTACTATGGACAGATACCAGGTAAGGAGGCCTGATTCTCCCTCCAGGGTCCAACGCTCCCAATATAAGGAGGCAGCAAATCGAGGTTGCGCTTCAGAATTTTCTCTTAAATCTGCTTTGAGGGACTTTAAGTTTTATGAAATACACACTGAAGGGAACTGAAACCAATTGAGCTGTTGATGGCAATTGCCTCATACATAAGTGACCATATAATTTAGCACCCCAAACAGGTTGTGCCTGAGTGTGAACGTGGGCACCATTAATAATGACACCAGGACGACTAGCATAACATGGGTTGTCCCGGGTGACCTGCGCGTGTCATCTCCCTGAGCTGCCTGAAGAGACAGCACTTGCGTCAGTGCTCTCATCCTCTGTTTGCAACACGCACAAAGAGTTTGTGGTCCTAGTGAATGATCCTCCAGGGCTGAAGATGATTCCACCAAATCCCTCTGCCAGACTCCCCGGGGCCCAAATTAGCCTCCAAGGATGCCTTGGCCCTGGTTAAAGCTCGGCCACTAGAAATGATGGTTCTTAAGTTTTCTAGAACTCTCTAACTGATAGGAGATCAATAAATGTTGAAAATAGAAGAATTTCACTTAATATGTACTTTAATGCCAATTACAGTAAGAGTTTTTAAAAGTTATATTATTACTGCAGTGAAAGTTTTTCTTTCTCCTATTTGAGACCTATTATGCTGATTTTGTGTTTAAGTTCATAAATTTTACCTTTTACCTGTTGGAAGTTTTAGGTTTCATTAAATCTAGCAGTCATGTAGGTAAATGGCAGTATTGTTTGCCCCGCCCCTTTGCCCCAGAAACCCAGGGACGTCCCATATTCCGGGTTGTGCAGAAACAGGGGAGTCAGCCCAATGTGGTCGGCAAGGTCAGACTAGTGTAGGATCCTGCTCTGATGCTGCAGCTCTAGACCCCATTTCCTAAATCAGAAAGGGACATTTATAAGGAATATATTTGACTAGATATAATCTTTTGTCATAAGCTACTTAACTGCCATGGATCAGGAGGAGGAGAAGTTGCTTGTTGTGACTTTCGGATTACAGCACTGGCCATCTACCGTGCCCCTTGGTTAAATTGTTTCTTTCTTAGGTTCTAATTTAAGAATAGGTAGAAATAAAATTTATTCAGTCCACTAAAACTGCCAACACAATAGTTGTGGTCACCAGTCTTAAGGGCAAGTTCGACTGTCTTATTTGCATGTTTACATGTTGTGAAACTTCCTCCTGGAACTATATTCCTAGGCCTCTCCCCCTACTTTCCCTCATTTCCCCATTTAAAAAATGTTTTTAGAGAATCAAATTGCTGGTGTGTGGAATGCAAGATTCAGACTGGTGATCACTACACGATGAATCCTTTTCCTACCTGTGACACCAAATGGTATATGCCTGAGTGTGGTCTAATTTCCTTGTTTTCCCTTCTCCCCCCGCAGTACCCTTTTGTTTTGAGACTGATGATGGCCGTGGTGTTTTCCACCTTGGTGTGTCTCAGCAGGCTCTACACCGGGATGCACACGGTCCTGGTAAGGCTTTGTGGTCGGGTCTTGCGGTCATTGTTCAGATAACATGGTCAGTGTGTCAGTGTGTCTCTCATGCTACTTATTTATAAAACCATTTGCATATGTAATTATATTTTCATCAGGCCTATGAATTAAGTAGTTATGATGTTAGGGCGCAGGCATAATAATAGTAAATGAAACACTGAGGTAATATTAATGAAGCAGAGGTAGGCTAGACCCTCAAGACTTTGAAGATGAGCTAAAGTGGCAACAGAGACTCAGGTAATTTATTTTCACGTCGGTTTACTGATGCTGCAGCAAGCAGTACAGAAAAACCCCCCCGGGGTCAAGGAACCAGAGAGTGGTCACAGTCCCCACTTGGGTTTTTACAGAGATGGGCCTGAAATTCAGGGATCTCCACTGCCCTTGCAGGTTAAGGGTCATGCCAGGTCACAGGAGTCCAGAATCACGGCTTTGCTCATTCTATATGCTTTTAGACTGGAGGGGGTATTGGGAACAGGGAGATTATCTACGTTTAAAGGTATGTCCACCTTGTTACCATGTTAGGAATATTTCCAGGGCTGCCACAGTTAGCACAGTTAAAATTACTTAAGAATTTTTTTTTTTTTTTTTTTTTTTTTTTTGAGACAGAGTCTCACTTTGTTGCCCGGGCTAGAGTGAGTGCCGTGGCATCAGCCTAGCTCACAGCAACCTCAGACTCCTGGGCTTAAAGCGATCCTACTGCCTCAGCCTCCCGAGTAGCTGGGACTACAGGCATGAGCCACCATGCCCGGCTAATTTTTTTTGTATACATATTTTTAGTTGGCCAGACAATTTCTTTCTATTTTTGGTAGAGACGGGGTCTCACTCTTGCTCAGGCTGGTCTCGAACTCCTGACCTCAAGCGATCCACCCGCCTCGGCCTCCCAGAGCTAGGATTACAGGCGTGAGCCACCGCGCCCGGCCTTACTTAAGAATTCTATTTCCTAGTGCATCAGCCGGCTGCCTTGAAGTCGCAGAGCCTACAGCTGGCCCATGGCTTACCACATCGTAATTGCTACACGAAAGATTTCTTTAAAAAGAAATGGGTCCTTGCTCTTCGTGTGTTCATCTCAACTGTGAAGCTCAAAAATGAAATTAGCAAAAGACCTGGGAGGGAAAGGCCACCACGCTTCACGGGCCTTCTTGCTTCTGTCCCCGATGCCCGGGGTGGGTTTTCACGAGCACGGGGAGGGGGCGGAGGGGCAGAAGCGACAGAGCGAACAGATTAAAGAGTGTCATTTGTCAAGAGAACTGAGGGGAGGTACACCCAGAGAGCGCGACATCATGCTTCCTCCGAACGCGAAGGGTGCGGAGAGCAAGTCGGGGCCAGGCCTCGCGAGAGGCAAGTGAGGCACAAAGCTTAAGGGGTGCTAAAAACTCAGGAATCAAGATAAATAATTTTAATACAATTTTTTTTAAAAAATGAAAATTAATGCCCCCAAATCCATGATGAACAAAATATTCAAATTTTAAATAAGGACAAGATCTGCCCCTGCCTCGCCTGCCTCCCCTAATCCTGGCCCTGACTAGTGGACTGTTGGGGTGAGAGGGGTCCCAGGTCTCGGAAATACTAACAAGCGGTGAAGGCCCGGCCTGTTCTACCCACCGAGGCACATCCGTGCCGTCCGGTCCCGTCTGCCCCTCGCCTGGTGGCTGCGGAGAGGACGCGGAGGGGGCAGAGCGCATTCTCCATTCGCTACACCACTGCTTCGCATTACAAAGAGGTTCTCTCCAAACATGTTCGTAGACTGCAATGTGGAATTAAGGAGCATTCTCTCGGGTGTTTTGGCATCTCTTTTATCTGGGCCTACTTTTTAATTTCCATCGGTTTTAATAAAATGATGATTTGGGGAACTCAGGTTAAAATTAAAACCAAAGTAAACACGAGAATGTAGAGCTACAGACATGAATAAAGAGCCCACAAAACCCACCTCAGTAAACATACAGCTACATTTTTTCCTTCCCTTTTTAAAGTGGGTTATGGGGGTCGGGGAGCAGATATTTGCGGAAAGATAGATGAGGCCTCTCATTTAGACGCAAGGAGTGAGTGCAGCTACTCTTTCTGGAGCGTCGTCCCGGAAGAAACTGGGGCAACGGGCCACAGCAACCGTGGGACCCAGGGCTGCTTTCTCCCTGGTGATTCCACTTCATACAGATCTTAGGCCCTGACTCAGGCTCAGGCCCGGGTTCCAGTGAGGCTACAGACCAGAGTGTGGCCCAGGGTGCAATGGTACGTGACTTCTAGTAGCAGAAGGAGATGATTGGTTTTAATAGTAGGATAAAGTTAAATTGTGCATTAGCACTCTTCCTTATTCAACAGCCACTTAAGAAGTTCCCACCGGGTGACAGGCTGGGAGCTAGGTCTGGGAGATACTGTGGTAAACAAACATACCCCACCCTCCTGGGTCTCCAGTGTATTCGCTGCTGACTACTTGATATGATGACTACTGTAATTAGCATGGAACAACCAGACCGAGCCAGCTAAGGTAGCTCGCTTCTTCCCTGGACCCATTGCAATCTCCGGGGACTGCCCTGGGTAGTGGCTCTCAACCATAGCTGCATAAGCAAACCCCATGGAAACTCTTAAAACATCTCAAGAGATATTTGTACACCCATGTGCAATATTATTCACAATAATGGAACATTAGTCACAATAGCCAAAAGGTGGAAGTAACCCAAGTGTTCGACAGATGAATGGATAAACGAAATGTGATATACAGGCATAACTTGGAGATATTTCGGGTTCAATTCCAGATACCCCAACAAAACAAATACTGCAACAAAGCAAATATCACAATAAGTCAAGTGACACAACCTTTTTGGTTTCCCAGTGCATATAAAAGTTATGTTTACACTATACTGTAGTCTATCGAGTGTGTGATAACATTGTCTAAAAAAATGCATATACCTTAATTAAAAAGTATTGCTAAAAAATGCTAACGATCATCTGAGCCTTCCACAAGTTGTAATCTTTTTGCTAATATAGAGGGGTCTTGCCTCATGTTGAAGGCTGCTGACTGACAGGGTGGTGGTGCTGAATGTTGGGGTGGCTGCGGCAATTGCTTAAAATAGGACAACAATGAAGCTTGCTGCGTCGATTGACTCTTGCTTTCACAAAAGATTTTTCTGTAGAATGCAATGCTGGTTTTCTTCCTTTTATATACAGCAAGTCATGCAATGCTGTTTGATAGCATTTTACCCACAGTAGAACTTCTTTCAGAATTGGAGTCAATCCTTTCAAACCCTGTCACTGCTTTATCGACTAAGTTTATATAATATTCTGAATCTTTTGTTGTCATTTCAACAATGTTCACAGCATCTTCACAGGAGTAGATTCCATCTCAAGAGACCACTTTGGCTGAGTGCAGTAGCTCACACCTGTAATCTAACACTCTGGGAGGCCATGGCAGGAGGATCGCTTGAGCTCAGGAGTTTGAGATTGAAGGGAGCTACCATGATGCCACTGCACTCTAGCCTCGATGGCAAGAGCGAGACTTTGGCTCAAAAAAAAAAAAATCACTTTCTTTGCTCATCTATAAGAAGCAATACCTCGTCCATTCAAGTTTTATCATGAGATTACAGCAATTTATTCATATCTTCAGTCTGCACTTCTAGTTCTCTTGCTATTTTTCGCACATCTGCTGTTACTTCCTCCACCGAAGTCTTAAACCCCTCAAAGTCATCCATAAGGGCTGGAATCAACTTCTTCCAAATTCCTGTTTATGTTGATATTTTAACCTCCTCCAATGAATCACAAATGCTCTTAATGCCACATAGAGTGGTGAATGGTAAATCCTTTCCAGAAGTTTTCAATATGCTTTGTTCAGATCCGTCAGAGGAATTACTATCTATGGCAGTTACAACCTTACAAAATGTATTTCTTAAATAATGAGACTTGAAAGTCAAAATTACTCCTTAATCCATACATAGGCTGCAGAACGGCTGTTGTTTTAGCAGGTACAATATCCATCTTCTTGTATATCTACATCAGAGCTGTTGGATGATTAGGTGCATTGTCAATGAGCAGTAGTCTGAAAGGAATCTTATTTTCTGAGCAGTAGGTCTCAAATGTTCGGTAAACCATGCTGTAAACAGATGTGCTGTCGTCCAGGCTTTGTTATTCCATTTATAGAGCACAGGCAGAATAGATTTAGCATAGTTCACAAGGGTCCTAGGATTTTCAGAATGGTGAATGGGCATTGGCTTCAGCTTAAAGTCACCAGCTGCATTAGACCCTAATAAGAGGGTCAGCTTGTCCTTTGAAGCTTTGAAGCCAGGCATTAACTTCTCCTCTTTAGCTATAAAGGTTCTAGAAGGCATCTTCTTCCAATAGAAGGCTGTTTCCTCTACATTGAAAATCTGTTGTTTAGGGTAGCCACTTTCATCAATTAATTCTTTAATTAATTGATGAGAATTGAAGAGAGTTAGGGCCTTGTTCTGGATTAGGCCTTGGCTTAAGGGAATTGTTGTGGCTGGTTTGATCTTCTATCCAGACCACTAAAATTGTGTCTATATCAGCAATAAGGCTGTTTTGCTTTTTTATCATTTATATGTTCACTGGAGTAGCACTTATAATTCCTTCAAGAACTTTTCCTTTGCATTTGCAACTTGGCTAACTATTTGGCACAAGAGGCCCAGCTTTTGGCCTATCTCAGCTTTCGATATACCTTCCTCACAATTTCTAGGTTTTGATGTAAAGCGAGAGACATGCCACTCTTCCTTTCATTTGAACACTTAGAGGCCATGGTAGGGTTATTAATTGGCCTAGTTTCAATAGTGTTGTGAGTCAGAATAGGGAGGCCTGAGGAGAGGGAGAGAGATGGGGGAATGGCCGGTCAGCGGAGCAGTCAGAACACACACAACAGTTTGTTATCTCATATGGGAGTAATTTGTGGCACCCCAAAACAATTACTATGGTAATATCAAAGATCACTGACCACAGATCACCATAACAGGTATAATAATAATGAAAAAGGTTGAAATAGTGTAAGAATTACCAAAGTGTGACACAGAGACACAAAGTGAGCTCATGCTATTGGAAAAATGGCACCAACAGACTTGCTGGGCAGGGGGTTGCCACAGATCTTCCATTTGTAAAAGCAGTATCTGTGAAGCACAAAAATTAAAGTGCAGTAGAACAAGATATGCCTGCATACACACAATGGAATATTACTCAGCCTTAAAAAGGAAGGAGATTCTGGCACATACTGCAACATGGATAAACCTTGAAGACATAACCAGTCATAAAAGGATAAATATTGTATGATTCCACTTACATGAGGTATCTGGAGTAATCGAATTCATAGAGACAAAAAGTAGAATGGTGGTTGCAGGGGCTGGAGAGAGGCAGAAATCGGGAGTTGTTGTTTAATGTGTACAGAGTTTCAGTTTTGCAAGATGAATAGAGTTCTGGAATTGGATGGTGGTGATAGTTACACAACAATATCATGTTCTTAATACTGCCATATACTTTAAAATGGTTGAGATGGTAAATTCTATGTTACCTATGTTCTACTACATATATATACAGTAGAATATATATGTGGAAGTGTGTCCTAGGCTTTGGTATTTTTTTAAAGCTCCCTGGTTGATTTTAATGTTCAGACAGGATTCAAAATCATTGATTGGACTAACAAGGTAATCATGGGCATGCACCTGGCCAAGACTGGGCTGGAAGATGGTAGGAAGGTGGACACAGATATTATGTAAGCATCCACAGGGTCCACGTCATGAACCATCCTCATCGCACGCAGCTTTGATGCCCATGGCATGTGAGTGCATTATTTCAATGGCTGCCTGCTGTATATAAATGATTCTCTGTGCATAAGCAGGAAGAGCAATTCATGGAGAGAAATAATTTGGTTGTCTCACCTCTTAAGAAACCACTCCTTGTTAGATGTGGTTTGCTGTCCCTGTCGAGGCTTTTTTTTTTTTTTTTTTTTTTTGAGACAGAGTCTCGCTTTGTTGCCTGGGCTAGAGTGAGTGCCGTGGCGTCAGCCTAGCTCACAGCAACCTCAAACTCCTGGGCTTAAGCGATCCTCCTGCCTCAGCCTCCCGAGTAGCTGGGACTACAGGCATGCGCCACCATGCCTGGCTAATTTTTTCTATATATATTTTAGTTGGCCAGATCATTTCTTTCTATTTTTAGTAGAGACGGGGTCTCACTCTTGCTCAGGCTGGTCTTGAACTCCTGACCTCGAGCGATCCACCGGCCTCAGCCTCCCAGAGTGCTAGGATTACAGGTGTGAGGCACCGCGCCCGGCCCCCTGTCAAGGCTTTGCTGACGGGCCCCAGCTAGACTCCTGGGCAGGCCCCAGTGAAGCACAGGGAGATACCAAACCTGCAGGGCAGTGTTACCATTCTTGCCAAACCAGATCTGGGCCCACCAATGGGAAGGGCATCCCTGTCTACCAAGATGCCCAAAGAAGCAATGTGGGCAACACCCCGGCTCCTCCCTTCCCACGCCTCTTTCCTTCAGGTAGTCACCAGGCTGAATCAGTTCTGGCTCTTAAATATGTCTCAAAGCCGTTCTGACGCCACTGCCAGGATATTATTTCCAAGTCTGATTATGCTGTTCCGTGCACGGAGGAGTTTCTGCCTCCTGCTGGAGGTGAGCAGCAACACAGATAGCCCCACTTACAAGCAGCGGCCAGTTGGGGAAATTAGGGGAATTGGCCTTTAAGAGAAGTCAGCACCATCCGTGCCAAAACATAGAAATAAAACACCGGGGCCTTGAGGACATCACTGAATAGCTGGTTGTACCATACCTGGGGCCACCCTCCCTCTGGGCTCGCCATTCAAGGTAAAACAAAGTTCCTTATTGCTTGAGCCAGTTTTTGCCAGAGGAAAGCATTCCAAGTGAAGCAATGATTTACAGAAACAGTTTTTTGCTGTATAATTTCACGTTCTCTTGGTTTGAAGAATAAACCAATTGGAGCCAGCTGAAGGAAAAAAGGGGGGGGGAATAGAATGTTTTGGAAAAACTGGGGTAGCTCATGGAATTCATGATGGGGTCAAATAGCTAAGCCTCAGGAAAGATGGGAAGCAGGTGGCTCTGAGGAGTGTCATCTTTGTCCCTTCGAAGTGTCACTGGCCACATATCCCAGCTCTCAACAACTCCTCCTTCAGATCAAAACTCTAACATATAGAGGTGGGACTCTGGTTGGACCCACCACTAGTGAGCCTTGGCAGGGGGACCGAGTCACAGAGCAGAAATGGGACCCTGGAACCCACCCCTGTTGGGTACAAAGGCAATGTCCTAAGAATAGGGCCTGGAAAGAGCCCAGTAAGGTCACCACAGTGGAGTGTGCCTGCACATCAAGTGGTTAGCATCTGCAAGTCAGGACTCCTTGAATGCAAATAACAGACAAATTAGTTGGGGTTTAAAGGGAAATGTATTGGTTTTTATAGCCACAGTATAAGGAGGTAAAAGGTGCAGCTGGCCCCTAGGAGAGTGGGCCCCACAGCCTTGACCTGCATCAGAAGCTTCCCGCACCACTCTTTCCCAAGCTCATCTCTCTCTGCATCATTCTGTATGGCCGGTTCATGGTCTTGGGCTGCTCTTCTCCCTGAGGTTAGACCCAGGGAGCTCTGGGCTTAAATTCTTTCTGTTTCATTCTTGAAAGAACTCCAGTGAGGAGAGTTTCAGGAAAGATCTCTAGTTGGTTCTAGATAACGGGTCCATTGCTGCACCAAAGGCCGAGCCTGTGTGAGCAGGGGCTCTGATTGGCAGCAAGGGTCAGAGTTAGGATTGGCATCCAGGGGGGCCAGTTCTCTAAAATAAAGTGCCTCCTCTTCTCAGAAGAAGAGAGCAGACAGAGCTCCAGTGGTCACTTTCTGCATTGACTTCGTGGCATTTTTTCTACTCTTTTGAAGGCTCAAAAACTGGACCTAATATTGTATTTGCGTTTGTGGGGAAAGGAGGACTAGAGCAAATCAAAGTTGATCATACTATATTTGTGATGTCCTGAATGGTTTGACTTATCCCAAATAATTAACAGTAAAATTAGCCAGAATTTTTGTTGTTAGATTAGTTAATGTAAAATATGAATAAATAGTGAATGGCTGTTTCATTTTGTGGGATGGAACTGGCTGAAATGCTGCTCTATTTTATTGTCCCTAAATTGTTTGGTCTGTGCATAATTATATAGATATCAGGTTTTATTTGCTTACTCATTTATTTTTCCCCCTAAGTATTGCTTTAGTTTTGGTTGGAGTTGGAGGATATTGAAAGGCTTCTCAAATATTAAATTATCTGCAGACCATACAAAACTGTGTCCTGGCTTTGGACTAGAGCATTTTTGGTATGTTTTTTCATGTTGTCTGAAACTACTTGTTTTAGAAAAAAAAACTTCAAGCTGCTTTACTTAATAGGGGAAAAAAGCTGATTATAACATAAATTATACCCTAGCAAGCCTTACTTTCTGTTACATCCTGTTGGTTGAGTTACTGAGATAAAAAAGGGAATTTGCTTATGTTTTTGAGCATCAGTCGTCATGTTATTATGCCCATTGTTTTCTTTTTACCCAGAAGAGAAATATTTCTACCCTTTTGTAAAAATAGAGAATTATTTCTGGTTTCGAAAGTAACAAATGCTCATGGTAAAACATTCATCTCCTCTTGTTTTTAAAGGTTTTTTTTTTTTTTTTTTTTTTTTTAGGACAAAATAAATCATTATTAGTTAACCACCAAAGGAGAAGTTCTGTTGTTGGGATGATGTAAGGGAAATTGAAGGCATTTTATACTTCTATATTAGCTGAAATTAGGGCTTAGCACAATTTCCAGCAAGAACTGTTTGTGGTATGTATTCCTAACAAGAAACATAGGCAAATTAATTTTTTATCTCCTTTCCCAACACTGTTCAAAAAGCTACAATTGGGGCGTGATTCTCATGTGATCTGTAAGTGTGGGGTGCATAGGCTGCCGGAAGGGCTCTAAATCTGGGAGGGGAGCTGGAGTGAGCCCTGAGTGCAGCTCGAAGAAGATGTGCAATGACAGAAGTTGGTGACGGCACCAGAATGATGCCCAGATCAGAGGACCCTACGTGGCAGTGAGCCAAGGTCTAAGGGCTGAAGCAGGCAGGCTGGCCCCGGGTCACTTTGCCTCAGACCAGAAACCACTCATGTCCTTCCTGCTGCACGGGGCACCAGGTGGCCTCTGACATTCTGAGGTCTGGCACCTCAGAGGCTGCTCAGTGGGGTGTGTTGTCAGACGCAAAGGAGCACGGCAGTGAATTGACGATTGGCCTGACTGGGAAGGGAAGATGGGGGGACTCCCTGAGGCTAATGGCTGGGTAGCCAAACGAGCTGGGACTCTAGCTATGGAGACGGCCCACTGTGGCTGAGAAAGCTAGTCGAGGTGGCTCTTGGGAAGCAGGTAGTTTACCTCGGTGAGAAAGATCCAGAAGTGCTACTTAAATCCCAGATTGCCGAATAGGAAGTTCACTCGGGAAAGTGCTTGCAGGTTGAATTGAAGATGCCTCCACTTTTCCCAAATAAATAAAAAACAACCACATTCAGGGATAGCAGATTTGAGATCTAGCACTGCTGTGTGTTACATCTGTGTTTCTAGGTAAGTCCCAGTTATGGGTAAAATAATTAAGAAAAAGGGATTAAACCATCCATAGTAATCAGTCTCCGTTTTTTCTCTTTTATTAGGTACTTGCTTTTTGGATTATAAATGCATACAGACATCTGAATTAGGTTGTAGTGTTACTTAAAGTAGTGCAACATTGGAAACAATCTAATATGCAACAGTAAGGATTTACCCAATTAAATAATTGATATATCAAGATACAGAACAATATTCAGCTATTTAACATTGCTCAGTGAAATATTTATTGATATAGCAGCTTTATTCCTAATTTCTAAAAGCTGAGAACTACCTGATGCCCTTCAACTGGCGAATGGATAAACAATGGTACATCCATTCAATGGTTACCACACAGCAATAATAAGGAGTGAACTATTGCATGCCACACCTTGGATAGTTCTCCTGTGAATTATGCTAAATGAAAGAAGCCAACTGAAAAGGCTACATACCGTTAGATTCCGTTTCTATGACATCTGGACAAAACAAAGTTATAGCGATGGAGAACTATCCAGTGGTTGCCTGGAATTGGGGTGGTGGGAAAGCTTGTCTAGAAATGGGATACATGAAAGAGTTTTTGAGGGGATGATGCAACTGATTGTTGCGGGACCCGAGTCTAAACACAAAATTCATTTATGTTTTACATACACCTTATACACGTCTTGAAGATAATTTTATACAATAGTTTTAATAACATATGACCCATCATATGAAGTCAGGTGTGGAATTTTCCACTTGTGGCATCATGTCAGTGCTCAGATAGTTTCAGATTTTGGAGCATTTCAAATATGAATTTTCGGATTAGGGATACTCAACCTGTATTGCATTTTAGTGTATAAATACAAGTTTATTTACAGTAAAGGCAAGCTATGACATAAGCATATGGTTGGTTATATTCATGTCTGTTCATCCCATTAGATTGCGAGTCCTTTCAGGGTAAGAATCTTATTTTCTTCATCTTTGTATGCCTGCCCCCCTCCACACACACACAGTTCCCAGCAGCGTGCCTGACAGTAGCGTACAGTAAATGTCTAGTGGATTGCAATGGATGTTATCTGTCATCTGTTGGTAAATATATTTTTTCTATTATTTTTCTATACTTTATTGAGTCAGATTTGACAAGATTCATCCATTAGTCTGAATATTGCATTCATCATGGGAGTCCAGGCTAGATCATACATCTAATATTCTTTTCAACATAATTTCGTTTTGCCTGTAGGAATAAACTTTAACATGTGAAAAATGTAATAGAAAGTGTCATGCAATAGCAAATATCATTCAAGCATGGATGTTCATTTTTGTGTTTCTAGAACTCAAAAGAGTTGAGTGTGGCAAGTGTAGAGATGTTTAAGAAGTGACCTCGGGGGGGTGGGCCAGCAGCATGAGGCTCTGAGGCTATTTGAGGGACCAGTTTTTAGAAGAGAGGGAAGACTCCTGGCAAGAGTATCTCAAGACATGCTGCTTTACGCTTTGCACATTTCATTTAATAAATGGGAGAATAATGTCACCAGGGATGGAGGAGAAAGTTCTGCAGTTCCTAGTGGATTTGAGAATTTCATAGAGATCTGGTACCTGGTTCTTGGATATGGGTGTGTAAGTGGTACCTAGAGATTAAGGAGAGGTATTGGTATGTTACATGTGTAGGACAAGAAATCTGGGGCTCCACTTTTTTGGGTTCAAAACAAAAAAATTTTTAAACTTAATGATATTTTATTCATGTGTAGCATACATAGAGAAAGGACACAAATTATAAATGTACAGCTCAATTAATGTTCAATCAAGTAAACACACTTAAGTAACCATCACCCACATTAGGAAACACTGCATTATCAGTACCTTGAAAATTCTCTTATGCCTTCTCTGCATCTCCCCAAAGGTACCTGCTTCCCGGATCTCTGACACCATAGGTTAGTCGAACTTCATATAAATGGAATTATACAGTATGCTTTCTTCTACACTGGGACTCTTTTACTCCCTGTTATGTTTGTGAAATTCACATGAAATTCACAAATTCACATGTTGTATGTAGCTTTAGTTAATTAATTTTTATTGTTGTATAATACTCAATTTGTAACTACATCACACTTTATCCCTTCTAATATTGATGCGCATTTGGGTTGTTTCCAGTTTGAGGCTATTATAAATGATGTTAAACCCAAACTTTCTTTTACAAGCCTTGGTGAACAGAAGTTCTTACTTCTAATGTAGTCCAATTTATCAGTGTTTACCTTATGGTTATAATTTTTTTGTGTTCTGTTTAAGATATTTTTGCCTACTACAAGATCATAAAGATATTTTCTTATGTTATATTTGAGAAGTTGTATTATTTTTCTTATTTAGATCTACATCAAATTGATTTTGTGATTCATTTTTGAGCTATGTGAATACCCAATTTACTCAGCACAATTCTTTTGTTGAAAGAATTATCCTCTATCCTTTTTTTACTGAAATAGCAGCTTTGTCATAAATCAAGTGATTGTTTATACTTTCTATATACAGTAGTCTCCCCTTGTCCAAAGGGGATACATTTCAAGACCCCCTGTGAATGTCTGAAACTGCAGGTAGTACTGAACACTATATATACTGTGATTATTCCTATCCATACATACCTATGATAAAGTTTAATTTATAAATTAGGCACAGTAAGAGATTAACAAAAATAACTAATAATAAAATAGAACACTTATATTACAATGAAAGTTATGTGAATATGATCTGTCTCTTTGCCTCTGCCTCAAAATATTGTATTGTACTCACCTATTTTCAGAACACAGTTGACTGTGGGTAACTGAAATTGCAGAAAGTGAAACTTGCCAGGCACGGTGGCTCACACCCGTAATCCCAGCACTTTGGGAGGTCGAGGGAGGAGGATCACTTGAGGCCAGGAGTTCAGAAAGTGAAACTGCGCATCTGTACTCCACACTTTTTCTATTAGTCTGCTTGTCCATCTTCATGCCAATATTACTGTGTTATTTACTGTAGCTTTGTTATAAATATCAATGTCAGGTAGTGAAAGTCTTCCAACCTTTTTCTTCAAAATTATCTTTGCTATTCTTGGCCCTTTGTGTATTTTCATACAAATTTTAGAATCAGCTTGCCATTTTCTCCATTGCTGGACTTTTTATTGGGATTAAATTGAATCTATAGACCAATTTGGAAGAACTAGCATCTTTTGCAATATTGAGGGTTCCAATACATGGGCATAGTACATCCCTTTATTTACATCTTTGATTTATCTCAGTAATGTTGTTGTTTCTGTGTAGAGGTCTTGCATATCATATATCAGATACATTTCTAAGTATTTTATCTGCTAGGCATCATTCTAGTACTTTACTACTATATTATCTACCTCATAGAGTAGTTAACAGAAATGCTATGAGAGAAGTACTATTATTATCCCTTTTTTACAGATGAGGTATAGAGAAGTAATAGATCAAGGTCATGTAGTTGGTGAAAGACTGAACAGAGATTTAAAACCAAGTAGTCTGACTTCAGAATGTGTGCTTTTAATTACCGTTCTATACTGTGCCTCCAGAATATTCATGAATGCATTTAATTGCAAACAGTGAAAATATATTAAGTGTCCATCAATCAGATCTAGTTAAATAAAGCAAGGTATTTCCATAGAATAGAATATTATACAGCCTTTAAAATACAGTTGTTCCTCAGTATCTGTGGGGCGTTGGTTCCAGAACCCTCCATGGTTACCAAATCCATGGATGTTCAAGTCCCTTATATAAAATGTCATAGTATTTGCATATAACTTCTGCACATCCTCTCATATATTAATACTTTAAATTGTCTCTAGGTTACTTACAGTACCTAATACAATGTAAAATCTATGTAAACAGTTGTTATGCTTTATTGTTAATAATGACAAGAAAAAAAGTCTGTGCATGTTCAATTACAGATACAATCATCCATTTTTTTCCCTGAATATTTTTCATTCTTTTTCTTTTTTTTTTGAGACAGAGTCTCGCTCTGTTGCCTGAGCTAGAGTGCCATGGTGTCAGCCTAGCTCACAGCAACCTCAAACTTCTGGGCTCAAGCAATTCTTCTGCCTCAGCCTCTTGAGTAGCTGGGACTGCAGGCATGTGCCACCATGCCCAGCCAATTTTTTCTATATATTTTTAGTTGTCCAGCTAGTTTCTTTCTATTTTTTAGTAGAGATGGGGTCTGGCTCTTGCTCAGGCTGGTCTCAAACTCCTGAGCTCAAACCATCCACCCGCCTCTGCCTCCCAGAGTGCTAGGATTACAGGCGTGAGCCACCACACCCAACCTTTCATTCTGAGGTTGGTTGAATCCATGGATACAGAGCTCACAGATACAGAGAGCCACCTCTAATATAGCTCTGTTATGCTCTGTTATTATGGAAAGGTGTCTGTGACATATTAATTCTAAAAAGCAGATTGCAGAACAGCTTGTACAGTATGGTACTACTGTTGTAAAAATGTGGGTATGCGTTGGGGGGATAGGCACAGGGCTCTGAAATGCTTTTTTTAAATAGTGAGCCTGACTTGTTATTGAAAAACAATAGAGCTATTTTTGCTTAATGGACAGATAGTATGTCTTATTCTCCCTCTATCCAAATATATTTCTTGGTAAGTAATAGCTAATTAAAAATAGAAACACAGGATAGCTATTGAATGATTGAATAAATAATTATCTGAGCTCCATTATTTACATGAGGATTTCCTGGAAGAGAAGGAAGATTTTAGACTTTACTGTGATAAAAGCTAACTCTTCTTCTTCCACCAGTACTTGTATTTATGATTTTTTTTTTGCACTGTATCTTTTTTTCTTTTTTAAAAATAGAACAACACTTAGAGTTAATTTTGGCAACCAAATGAGTACATGGGTTTCAAAGAGCTTATGTTTTTTGTCCTTTTTATTGTTTGGGAATCAATTTTAAAACTCATAAACCATTGATTTGCAAAATTCCTCTTAATCATTGCAACCCTACCTCCCAAATGCAATTGAACAAGGGTACCAAGATCTCAACAGAATTAATATCCCTCCTTTCTCTCTCTGTGGTGGCTGTTTCAAAATGAGAAATTCCACCTTAAAAAATTTAGAGAATTGAGCTGGGCCAAGTCGCCTGTGAAAAGAAATAGCAGTAGCCAGTCAGTCACAAAAGGGCAATTGGACTGTTTATCTACCATGGCCATAAAACTGCCCAAGAACTGGTCTATTACCAAAATATATCCTGTTGGTGATCTGACGAACCTTAATTGGGGTGCAGCAGACAGATGCAGAAGAGTGACATAGCTGGCTTGCATCTATGCTCTGAAAATCAGCTAAAGGTCTAGAACTTCATTTTAAACTCAAAACACTACTGAAGTCTGTGTTTATGTACATCTGTGCAAATGTTCCTTAAAACACACTCACCTGGGAAAGGAAATAAACACTTCTTGTATCATATGTTTAAATGCACATAGGGTTTCCTGTAAGTACTGTGATATATTTGATTTTTTTTTAAGCCCTGACACTGGCATAAAGTTATTTCACGTGCATAGATCCATGGCACAGTTTGCTCTCCACACCGTACTCCTGGGCTCTCACTACATTTCTGAAAACGAAGGGTCACCCAAGCACCACAATCTTGTACCTCATTACATCTTGGATGTCACGTCTCTCCATCATAATAAAGTTAAATGGCTGTAACTTCTTCTCACTTGATACATACCTAATGACAAGGAAGGCATGAAATCTATAATTTAGATTGGTCAGCCTCATCAAAGAGAGAACATGGCTGTATCTGACTTCGCTAGATCAGTCTGCAAAGCAAGACTGCCCTTTTATAAACATCCAGTAATGGCTGCTTCCTACCATGGTAGAAAGGCTGCAAAGTATTCCCCCAGGGAGTTCTGGTTTTACACAGGAGCCAGGCCTCAAGGGCTCAGGCCATCATTCCCCAGGGGGTCAGTGACAAAGGAATAGGATAGATTTACTTTTCCTCTAAATGTGAGCACCCACATCACCAGGCCTACAAAGAATTCCCAAATCTTTTTCTTGTGCCTCTTTGCGTACAGGTCTTACTACATTGGAATATCACTTTAGGACTTTCAAAAACTACAATGATAGCACTAATAAAATTCACAAGTTTTTATTCTTTTACACGTTTCCAAAAATCACTCCAGAAGTTCTAACATGCCACTTTCAGCATGAAGAGCTCACATTGGCCCGTGATTTAGATGAGATAGTGTTTGCCATTCACAGGTGTGATCCACTGATGCCTCAGCATCACCTGGGAGCTTGTGAGAAATGCAGACTCTTAGGCCCTGCCTAGACCTACTGAATTAGAACCTGCATTTTAACGAGCTTTCCCACAGATTTGAATGCAGGATATAATCTGAAAAGCACTGAGACAATCTACACACATCCCAGCAAATATGGTGACAACGCCAATTAAATTTCAACATGCACGGGCCTGTTTAACAATTATATTACATTGAATGTGACTCTCTTTTTTCTTTGTTCTCAGAGGCTCCTCTGCCCACCCAGATTTGAGAAAAATCACTTAAATATTTGACAATATGTTTTGTGTCTTCTACCATGTTGCCCTTCCCTATACTTGTCATTCTCACAAGCTGCTTAGCAGTTGTCAAAGATGATGTTATAACCTGTCTGGAGGCTTGTTTGATCTAATGTCATAATCCCATTGATCTGCCAAATCCTGTGATTCATTATAATTAGAACTGTTCATATTAATGTGAATTATGGGTGGGGAAATTTTGTCTGTTTCATGAAGAACTACTGTTTGGACTTGTTAGATTCTGTGAAGCCAGAACAAGCAAGTGATTATTTCCTAAATCATACATTGAATAAAGCTTAGAAATATATAGTATACCCAAATACCTTTCTAGTTAATATTGATATTATAATATAAAACACATGCAATAACATATTTTTATATCATCACATTAAGAAGTATAATACCTGCCTTATTTACCTTTTTAGCAAACTAGTGCCATTTAAGGAGAATATAAAAGGGAAAATAAGATTAAAATTATCACTACATGGAATGTGCATATGCAATCATCTAAGATAATTTTCTTTATAAATCTTCAGTCATATGAATAAACACTGAAATAATTATCCACTTACTAGAGTATACTTTTAAATGGTAAAGTCAAAATTTTCCTCTAAATATAAAATGAATATGTGGCAAAGATTTTTTATTCAACTCATCAATTAATGAAGGCACCAGTAAGATTTAATGAAAGAACTAGTAAATAAATTGTATAGGCAATTTAATAAAGAAGCATTAAGATTGCTGGGTTATATACAGAACTGGTTATATGTTCTATGGAGTTACTGTTCTATATGGCAACAAACTGTAATCTTTGGAGGAATCATTTCCACTGAACAGAAATTATTTACCCTTCAATCGGATAAAAATCTGCCAACTAACCTGTCACTCCACTAAGTCTGAGACCTTTAATCAATAATAAACAGTGAGTTGAGCAAAGTACTTTCTCTTCTATAATTCTTGGGTGGCCTTTGCCTCCATATGACATAGAAATAAAGTTTTACCTTATGTCAGTATTTTCTATAATTTTTCTTAAAATACAGGAAACCATTTTCTGTTTTAGAAAAGTCAACATAATTTCTACTTAAGGTTTAAATATATTTACTTTCCAAGTGGCATTTATTCTAAAGTTACAAAAGATAAGAGCTGACATACCTTTGTCTACCTCACATAGTTACTGCTGAGCTTCAGTGAGTTTTCAAAAAGTTTTATAACCATAGATGTCCATGCCTAGTGTCCTTAGTTCCTAGATTTGTAACAATGCTAGAATATCTAAAATGGCTCAGAAAACAGTCATGATATGGAAAGGAAGGGTTTCAGTGATAGAGTACCCCACTCAAAGACCTATTAATATCAGGAGGTTCTATTGCTTTTGCTCACACCTTGTGGCAAGGTAAAAGCTTCCTGCTTTTGACTCATCTCTATGGACATTGATGTGCTTTAACAGGAAAGTAATATTTTTGAACTTTATGTATACTCACTTTTTCTCCCCTATACATATGCTAATTATATAACTTGTAGATTTCTCTCTGTAATCATTTATATTCATATTCATGAACAACCTTGCTTCCTTCTTGCCATTTGGCTGCTATTGAATCATCTGCGTTATTCTTAGAAATCGAATTGTGAGCTAGCATAGAAAAGAATAAATATTCTGAGTGTTTGAACTAGGAAACACTGACTGATCTATAACTAAAAGTTATTTTCTAGAATAACTGCAGGGTTTGGGTTTGTGTTAGTTTGTTTTAATGTCAGTGTCTGCTTGCATTCAAAGCATTCATGGCATCTGCAAAGAAGTAGGTCTTGGCTTTTACTCTGCTCCTGGCTTCAGCTCACTCTGTGAAGGCAGCCAAGGGCAGAGAAGGCCCTTCACATTCTCAGCGGGGGACCTGGCAGAGGGGAAGATGCCAGAATCATAGAGTTCTCAGCATAAATAGTTCCAAGATCTGAATGCATTCTTTCCTAACAATTGAATGAATGGGTTTGTTCTCACCCCTTCTTTCTAGCTAGCTAACCTTGTGTTGTGTTGGCCTGCTCAATAGCATTCTTCAGTGAAGATGTTTGGAGATAGAATGTAAATTTGTCGCAGGAAACTGCATATGGGAATGTGATGTGGGGTCAGAATTCACAAATGCTGGGAGTTCTCAGGGTTAGGGCCTGCTGTTGAAATACTTAGAGGTGTTTACTAAAAAGAGGAGTGTTTCTGTTTGGCTAAGAATAAAAACGCTCTATTTTGTGTGTTTATATAAGCATTCACTAAAATTTGTTCTGATGCTTGGGATAGCTCTATTAGCATTCTTTTCTAAACACTTAGATTGTCTGTCTCTATTATTGTTTCCTGTAATGAGTTATAAAAAACTCAAGCTTTTATCTAAACACTAAATTTTATAAATGTGAAAATGAGAAAGGTATAAAAATCAAAGGAATTTAGATCTTCTTGCATTTTAACTTTGAAAAATATTAGTTTCATGTAATGATTTTTTTTTCAAGCAATTTAAAACCTTGAATGGTAAATTGAATTAAATGTTGATTCTATTTCAAACAATGCAATCTGTGGGGTAGCGCTGGGAACGCATCTTATATGCCTTTATTTTCGATGTTACTTAGATCATGGAGGGATGGTATGTTGATTATTGTACAGGTTCTTGGGGGCATTTCATTTTTTTGGCCAGTGAAAAATTATAAGCCTTCATTATTCCTACTTTAGTATACTTTGAACCATTCTGATCTTAACATCCTGGTTTTTTTCCTCCTAATTACATTTTATTATAATAATGATAAAACAGGCATTGACTGTAGAAAATTTGGAAAATACTATAGAGTATAGAGAAGACAATAGTTATCTGTAATACCCTAACACAGAAAACTACTCTTAACATTTTTATTTTCTTCTGACATTTTATCCAAATATACAAGTATATATTTATATAAAATTAGGATCATCCTTTATGTAAAGTTTATAACATTTTACTTATGGTTACTTTGAAACCATTAAAAAAAAGAGGCTGCAGAAATCTACCTTTTCAAATGGAAAATATTCCTGCTATATTATTAAATAAAAAAGCAGGATGTATTTTTATCTCATTTTTGGAGTAAGCAACATAATATGCTTGATTTATATCTTTGTAGATTCCTATTATGGCATATGCTCCATTCTTTATGCTGTTTTTGCTTGTTTGTATTTCCTGATGTTTCTGTAATGGAGTATGTGTTCCTTTTTGGGCTTAATTGGCATGAGTTGCAGTAACTCAGCAAGAATCATCCCTATATGTAAATCTTTGTGAGCCAATTTATTATCTTCCCAGATTATTTTCTTAGAATAAATTCTGAGGGGCAGAATTATTGAGCTTAGGTGTTTGAATTATGTTGTGTATTTTGTATACTTTGTAGTCTAATTATATTCCTCTATGAAAGGTAGTTTTAAATTTGTTCTCTGCAAAGTAAAGAGTATTTATTCTGCCATTGTTGCTCTCATGTCTTTTCCATATCATGCCTTTTGCATAATTATCTTTACCTATCTTCTCTATATTTCATCTGTCTTTATAAACTATATGCTCTCCTTCCTCTCTTCTCTTCCTCCTGCCTATCCCCCAAATCCACCCATTCAGGACAGAATTCTCCCATTGCTGGCTAGTTTCTCCCCATCTCTGTTTTTGTTCTCTATTAATTGTCACTTGCCCTACAGTTTGCCTTTGCTGTTCTATAGCACTGTGAACTGTTTTCCCTCTGGCCTCACATATGTGCCAAACACTGTGCAGTTCCAAAGAAATTACCTCCTAATTCTGAATTTCCAAAAGAAAAAAAAAATGGAAACAAGAGATCCAATTCAAAGATGAATATTTTGTGAACTTTTATGTTTCTGTGAATTTAGTAACTTTAAAAAAACTAATGCAAAAAGTTGTTCTCAAATTTTCGAGTATTTACAGTCCTTATTTTTAGAAGCTGTTTAGAATAATTTTATTATAAGAAATTTAGAGCCCCAAATTAGAAAACTCATTAGCTATGGTTTTTCCTTATAAAAATACCTAAAAGTCTTATTACAATATCACCTTTTATGGCTGAAAGTCCAACTGTGTGGTTAGAAGGAAAAAAAAAATCTACACCAACACCCATATTGACTAAAATTACTTTTGCCTCAAATGCTGGGCTGTGGACCAAAATAGTCTAGGTTCCTGATGCATTGAAGACAAACAGAATTCGTTTATAAAGAATGTTCCAACTAGATGTCTGGGAATTTGGTAACTGCAGTTACAAAGCAAAACAGAAGGAAGGAGGGCACATTTTTATTTATATTTTGAAACAATGGGCACTAAATAGTATAGATATTTAGGGTAAGAGAAAGCATTCCATTCTCACAATCACTGTAACTAAGTGTTTGCTACATGTAGGCCCTGTCTGGGGGCTTTGAGGAATAATGTGAAAATGTAAGAGCCCCTGCCTTGCTGACCAACTTAGAGGAGAAGCAGGCAAACACATACCTGCAGCAAAAGGCAATACAAGGAGGGGCTGTTTGAATAATACTAAGCAAATCCCTCCATGTTCAATTCAGGGACAGGGAAAGAGAGGTTATTTCCAACTGTGATGCTATATGAAGATATTTTGGAAAGGAAGTAGCTTTTGAACTTAACCTTACAGGAACTGGTAAGATCTTGATAGAGATGGTTAAAGTATGCTGTACATAAAAAGAATATGAAATTGTGTTAGGCATGTTTGGGAAAGGCAAGTAGACCTATTTGAGTGGGGTGGAAAACTCAAATGTGAAAGTGAGGGAAAACCTGGAATAATAGGCTAAGGAAACTCATATCCTGAGAGGACTTTGACAATAAACCTCTAGGCTAGCATTTGTCAGAGTTTTCTATTCAGATTCGTTACATCAGAATTACCTTGGACCACACTTGGATTCCTGGACCACACTTTGGATCAGAATCAGAGGACAGCACCCTGAATCTATATTTTAACAATCTTCTTAGGAGATCCAGTGCACACTAGAATTTGAGGACATCTGCCATTGAAACAGCCATCAGGACTCTGTGGCTTACAGGAATGAGGAAGATGGAGTCTTCCCTTTGGAAGTTGCTCTGCCTCCCAGGCAACATTCTTTAGCTCAGTGCTTTATAGATTTAGGCAAAATGACTCTTTCACCTTTCCTAACTTCCTCAGGGCTCAGACATGAGTCCAGCGGAGCTGCCTGGGAGACAAACTAAGTGGCAGGATCTTCTCTTCCCCATGAGAGAAGAGAGGCTTGCTTGTGGCCTGCAGTCAAGCTGTTGTGTCTGGCTCCGCTCCTTCCCTCAAAATTCTTGTTCCTTTAAGAACACACAAACAAACTGTCCTCAGACTTCAGCAGGTGACATTCTATCATGCCATGCCATGCAGAGGACACAGCAAGGGTCCCGAGATTCCCACTCGTACGGAAGTTGAAAGGCAGGCACTGTTTGGAAGGAGAGACTGAATTTCATTTCACTTTCTTTTTAAGGAGGTAGTATATTCACATGATACAAAATTCAAAAGGTACACAGGGTATCTTGTGAAAAGTCTCCTTCCCAACTGTGTGCCCCAGTTATCCAAGTGCATCTCTTTGTGTATTCAAGTAAAAATGTATCTATAGATTCCCCCAGGTTTTAAAACAGAAATGGTAACATACTAACTGATACTGTATGCAATGGTCTGCACCTTGCTTTTTAAAGATTCATATTAGAACTTCCTCATTCTTTTTGCAGCTGCGTAGTATTGTATTTCATTGTGTGACTCTATCGTAGTTAAATTTAACTGGTCCTCTATAGATGGAACTTGGGTCATTTCCAGTGTCTTGCTATTACAAACAATAGTACAATGGATAACTTGTAAAAACCTTATTTCAGACATGGGCAGTTACATCCCTAAGGTCAAGTCCCAGAGTGAGATTGTTGGGTCAGAGGATAAATAAATGTGTAATTTTTAAAGCTATTGACAACTTTCTCCCCATAAAGTTTGCACCATTTTGCAATCATATGATTAATGAGAACGAGTCCTCCTTTCCCCCTGCAGTTTCATTAGCAAAATGTTAAACCCTTGGATTTTTGTCAGCAGGGATATGTGAGGAGCAGATTCTCCGCATGGTTTGTGTGGAAGGTGGAGGCAGGGAGCCGGCATGTTGGGAACCTCGCTAGGTGGCCAGAGCCTGCTTTGTAGACAGCAATGGGGCATCCGTGCCAACAAAGAGCCCACCAGCTTTCTTATTTTTGTTTATTTGTTCGAAATGTATTATATTTTTTTAATTTTATTTTTTAAATTAACAGTAAGATTGACTTTATTTTTGTCACAAAATTCTATGAATTTGAACACACGTATAGAGTTGAGTAACCACCACATTACAGAGCAGTTGCATCACCCCCAAAAGTCCCTCATACCAGCCCCTTGTGGTCACACCCTCTCCCCACCTCTAGACCCCCTAGGCAACCACTAATCAATTCTCTGTCACTATGGTTTTATCTTACAGAGAATGTCATGTAAATCGACCCATATAGTATGTAACCCTTGGAGCTTGGCTTTTCCCGGTCAGCATAGTTTCCTGGAAGTTTCATCTAAGTTGTCACATTCATCAGTAGTTTGTTGCTTTTTACTTTTGAGAAGTAATCCATTGTCTGAGCGTTCCACAGTTTACTTGCCCCTTCCAGCCACTGAATGACACTGGGGTTGGTTCCTGTTTGGGGTGACTAATAGAATTGCTGTAAACATGCATGAGTACTGATGTTTGTGGGGACGTACATTTCACTTTCTCCTCAATATGGCTCAATTTTCATGTCTTATGAGTAAGTTAAGGGATATTTTCTTATATTTAAAAGGCATTTATGTTTTCTTTTCTATAAACTACCCATTTCCTTTACCCATTTTTCTCTTTGGTTGTTAGTAATTTCCATTTTGGACAAGTTGGTTTTGGGGGGCTGACAGGACATCCGGATGAATGTATTAATTGATCAACACTTGTGTACACATAGGGGAAGTAACATTCATAGGGGGTCGGGCAGGGAGGGAGGGGGGAGGAGGAGATGGGTAAATTCATACCTAACGGGTGCAGTGCACACTATGTGGACACTTATAACTCTAACTCGGGAAATGCAAAGGCAATTTATGTAACCAAAGCATTTGTACCCCCGTAATGTTCTGAAATAAAAAGAAAAATAAAAAGAAATGCAGGCCTAGAGTTTGAGAGAGATGCCTGAGGATACAGATTTGAGAGTTCCACAGGTAGAGAATGGAGAGATAAGGCCATGGACCTACGCAGACTCTTCAAGAGAGAAAATACGTAAGGCTTGAAGATAGAATCTGTAGAAATGCCCACGTTTAGGATATGGAAAGAGGAAGATCTAAAGGAAGAAACCAAGAAAGAGACTTCTCACAGATCACAGAAGAACTAGGATAGTGCAGAGTAACATTAATAAAAGCAGAATATTAAAGGTCTGCTAAGTAAAGAGTTTTAATCTCCAAGGCACAGTGTTTGGAGGAAGAGAAAACATGTCTCTCTGAGAATTCCAAATAAAAGCCCTATGATTCATTCTGACTGGACTGGCTGGGTCACATGATCACCTCTGCACTGTCGTAGGGGGGTCCAATGCATGGATTGGCCTACATAGGTCATGTGCTTCAACTCCATAATTTCCCAGAACCTCATGGGGCCCCAAGGAGAAATATGGGGCTGTTGGTGGGAAGACATAGATGCTAAAGAAAAAACCAAGGAATGTCCAGTTAGTGGTCTTCGAGAGTAATGTATCATCTAAGTTAGGAGCTTAGGCAGCAGCTGTTTGTCAAGTAGAGAAACTGGAAGTGACATGTGTAGAAAATTCAATCAAAGAGTTTGGTTCAATTTGGGCAACCAGGAAGCTTAAATGAAGGATTTTTCTTTTTTCCTAAATCAAGACAACATCCATGCATATTCTTAGGTGCAAGAAAATGAACCACAGGGAGGGAGGCCGTGGAGATGTGGAGCCCGAGGGCATAATGGAGGGGAAGGATGGTGCAGGAAGTGAGAGGCTGCCCCCAGGGAGACAGGCAGGCTCCGCACCTCTCTGTACTGCAGTCAGATCCACCTTGTAAAAGAGAAGATCTAGTCATGTTGTTACCCAGTGAGAGCTACTTCAGGGGCTCCACGCTGCTCCAGGACGTCTTCCTTTCAGAGTGGATTGGACGGTACGGCCCTGTGTGGAGTGACCCCTGCCTGTGTTTACTCTCTCCAGCCCCAAGGGGCTGTCAAGATCCACCCACTGACTGGCCTCTTCCCTCTTAAATAACGGTAATTGTATGTCTCTCGCTAGACTGCAAGGTCTGTGGCATAGGTGGGCATTGTGTTTGTCTGGTCCACGCCGGTCTAGCACTGGGTCTGGTGCACAGCAGGCGCTCACGCATGCGCACTGGAACAATGGATGGATGCCTGCTACTCTGTGAAACTTGCTGCTCCCTTCGTGACTATTTCTAAGATCTAATGCTCACCCATCGTTTACCCAAATCAGATGTCATTTCTTAGACACCAAGCAAGAGAAAGAAATAATGAAGTTATTAGAAAAAGAAAGACCAAGCTTTAGCATTTTAATATACGTATGTGGGAAAAAGAGTAGAAGGAACCATGCCAAAGTATAGACAGTGTTTAACTCTAGGTAGTGCAACTATGGATCTATTAATTACGTTAAAACTGCAACTTTTAATAAATTTTGCAACAAGAAGACTTAAAAGGAAAAGAAAATGTGTGGCATCAAGGAGTTAAAGATATTTTCAGCAGGGAAGGAAGGGAGGAGAAGGGAAGAAAGAAAATCACTGTTCCAAAGAATGGGATTAATTAAATAAAGCTTGGTACATCCGCTCAATGAAATTTTATGTACACTATTTGAAATCTTGTCTCTGAAGACAGGGTGAGAGTGGCAAGGCTGAAATGGTGAAGCTTTGATACCATCACATCCCAAATGTCTCCTCAAGCCTCCCAAATGAACATATCTTCTAAATAACAATGCCGTGCTCGCTGTGAATATGGCTCCCCCCTCCAGCCGGCCTACAGCCCCAACCCCTGCCGCCAAGAGAGGATAGCACCACCGCTGTGAATACAGCAACAATACCTGTGATATAAGTATTTAAATACTTACAATATTTATGTAATAAAATAAGATTGGAGAAACTGAGATTATAGCTATTCATTAAGAAAAGAAATGTAGAGGCCAGGCACAGTGGCTCAGCACTTTGAGAGGCCAAGGCAGGAGGATCATTTAAGCCCAGGAGTTCAAGACCAGTCTGGGCAACACAGTGAGACCCCATCTTTACAAAACAATAAAAACATTAGCTGGGCATGGTGCCTGGCACCTATAGTCCCAGCTACTCGGGAGGCTGAGAGGCAGGAGGATCACTGGAGCCCAGGAATTCAAGGTTATAGCGAGCTCTGATTGGGCCCCTGCACTCCAGTCTGAGTGACAGAGCAAGACCCTATCTCTAAAAAAAGAAAGCAAATACAGAATTTATCCCAAAAGTTGGAGAAACTGGAAGAAAATATATAGCATGATTGTTGTGTGCATCTTCTCCTATTTTCATTTTAATTTTTTTACAGCCTTAAGCTTTCTTTGAATGTGTACTATAAAATGAAACAATGCAAAAATTATATTTTAAATATCAAATCATCCATATGCGACTCAACATTTTACGTATATACAAGGAAGCACGCGTTGGCTCACACTGTTCTTTTCTCTCCTTCTCAAAGGATGTGCTGGGCGGCGTCCTGATCACCGCGCTCCTCATTGTCCTCACCTACCCTGCCTGGACCTTCATCGACTGCCTGGACTCCGCCAGTCCCCTCTTGCCTGTGTGTGTCATAGTCGTGCCATTCTTCCTGTGTTACAACTACCCCGTGTCTGATTACTACAGCCCAACCAGAGCGGACACCACCACCATTCTGGCTGCCGGGGCCGGAGTGACCATAGGATTCTGGATCAACCATTTCTTCCAGCTCGTGTCCAAGCCCGCTGAGTCGCTCCCTGTCATTCAGAACATCCCACCACTCACCACTGACACGTTGGTTTTGGGTCTGACCAAATTTGCGGTGGGAATTGTGTTGATCCTCTTGGTTCGTCAACTTGTACAGAATCTCTCACTGCAAGTATTATACACATGGTTCAAGGTGGTCACGAGGAACAAGGAGGCCAGGCGGAGACTGGAGATCGAAGTGCCTTACAAGTTTGTCACCTACACATCTGTGGGCATCTGTGCTACAACCTTTGTGCCAATGCTGCACAGATTTTTGGGATTACCATGAGTCTCAAACAGTTGGAAATGAGCCCACTGGACATGAGAGCCAAAATAAGTTGTTGGTGGGCAAGTCTGGACAACTCATTTCTCTTAAAAAAAAAAAAAAAAAAATCTTAAGTCACATTGTGATGCTACAGTTGAACCCAGGTAAAAAACCACAATCAAGATCTTTAAGGACTGCTCTCCCCAACCCATTCTGTTATCTGGACTTGGGATCTAGTCATGAGCTGGAAGGAACTGTGGCCTGGCTTAGGAATGGCTCTGAGCCCTGCTGGGTTCTAGAGAGCCAGCAGAGATGGGTGATCTGGGAGGCTGGAGGAAGAGCTTTTCTCAGTTATGACCTTGCCCAGCCCTGAATCTCATTTCCAAAGTGGGGACTTTGGTCCAGGAGAAAGGGTGGGGCCGTATAAAACTGCATTCCTTGGACAGGGTGACTTCCTTGTTACGATCTAATTATACTGTACCTGCGTGGGTGGTAACAACACTCTGAAATGAAGCTTGCTGTGAAAAGATCAAAGGCAGCGGCAGAGCTATGAGGTCATGGGGAAGCGCCTGCCTTTTCCTTCAGAGCCCTGGTCTCCTTTTGGTGGTCATGTTGAAACAGGGACCTGCTCTTCCTGGTTGATACATTCTGCGGGATTCCAGGTGCCATTACTACGTGCCAGGAAACACACCGGCTGCTTCGCCTCACCAGGCAGGTGGGGGTTAGCCTTCAGCACAAGTGGACACATCTGGGACCCCGCCGCCCATCTTCAGCCTTTTTTGCTTTCATATAAACTCGGAGGCGCTGGCATCTGCCTAGGAAAATGGACCAATAGAAGAGCAGATGAACCCATTCTGTCCTGGAGCCTGACAGGGACAGGCCTCCCTGATGTCCCTCCTCCCTGTCTCAGTTACTTTCTGTCAATCCAGAATCAGGATCCCCTTCCATCTTCTCTCTTCCCACCTCTTATCTCTTGCCAATCTTAAGGGTGATTAATGCAAGAACAACTTTAGCTTCTCTTGGGAAAACAAGCCAGCCAAATAAAACACCCATTAAAGCTAGGGTGAGTCCTCCTTAGACTTAGGAAAGTGATTATTATGCAGACACCTAGGCTCCTCTTTAGTTCTTAAAAATAAAAAACAGGTGTCAACACCTTTCTTAAAAGTTAGTGTAAATATATACTTGACAAAGTATCTATTGAGGTATAGTGCCTGAACCACCGAAGCCAATGTTTTGTGAGCCTAACACATCATCACCATGCACACACTTTGGGAAAAATTACCCTCCTTAAAAGTTACAGACGTTCTTACCTCTGTATCCAGTGTTAAAACTGAAAGCTACGTTTTCCTGATTTCAGATATGTTCCATGGCCCTACTGTTGGGATGACCTTTGGGATTTGACTTACTGCTCCAATTTCTGGAGAAGAATAATTTTTAGTAAAACTCCTGCTTTCTCTTAAAATTCTTCTCACATTTATTTACATCATAGTTAGAAGGCAGGGATGAAAATGACCTGCCTTGATTGCTTTCACATCAGACTCTGAGCAGCATTTGCAGCACCAGCACTGGGGCAGAGACCAGTTTCCTGTACTTCCATCCCCCCAGCTGCCAGACCAGAGATCGCAACACTGGATATTTGCACAACATGATTTTAGTTGATTTGTCTGAAGCCAACTGACAAAAGGATTAGCTTTTCCCATTTGTATGTTTTAAAAACAGGGACTGTAATTATTGTCACAGCAGTAGGTGATTGTATTTCATAAATATATATATATATATACATATAAAAATTTTTACTGCTGTCTTTTAAAAGTCCCCAAAATAAGAAGGTCAACCAGCTGCATTGATGTATTTAAGATTGTATTTACCTAATTTGGATTAAGGATGAGTATATTAGCCACAGAACATTAAAAAAATGACCCAAGGATTTGTCATGGTCACTTTTTAAAGTATCTGATTGCAGAAACTGGAGAATAAAAAGTACCTCTTGGTGAGGCCAAGCTTATTTTTGAACGCTCCTGCTCTGTGGCACAGAACAAGCAGCAACTAACTGGTGGGAAGAAGTCATCATCTGGTTCAAACTCTTGCCTTGCCAGCCCTCTTCTTTTCACTTCTCACACAGCCCTTCACTCTCTTAAGTTCTCTCATACCCTCCTCGGACACCATCGCATGCCCCTTCGGAGTACGCCTTGCACGGCCTTTCAAGACATGGATTTTTCTCTCTGGGGAAAGACTGCCCCCTGCTGGTTTGGCTTCAGTCTTGGTCTGAAGCCCCTCTCTTGATCTGCAGTCTTGGAGACTAAGCATTTAAAAGTCAAGCTCATCAAAATGTAAACCTAGAACCAGTGGTCTGGCCAACCTTGCTTTCGGGAACTGTGACAAAGACACCAAGTCATCAGGATTATTGGCCCCTCCAGAAACCAGGGAGAACAACTTGACCTTTTCCTAATTATTTCCATCCTGCCCCCAACGTACTTCCACTTTGGGCCCTGGCGTCCATCCTGCAACCTTCATTCTAGATGGCTTTCATGCCAGTTTTGCTCAGACCTGCACCATCATAGAATACTCAGAAGATAAAAACGTAGAAGACACTCCTGAACTAAAATCCCTTAAATGGCAGTGGCTGAAAACACTCCACAATATGCCCAACAGTGTCACTGTAACATGGGATTTTCTCACCCAAATAGGCAACTCATGCTTCCAGTGTAATCCAAGCATGTGGTGTTTCGGTGCCATATGTCCCGGTTTCTATTTTGGAAGCTCTCAGCTGTCTCGCTTATGTACCATATGTAAATTTATTCTTTTGAAAATAAAAAAAATCACTTGTTTATGACTTCTCATTAAATGCTTTAAAAGCCAGTATTCTATTTGCTTGGATGTTTTTCTTAATCTAGACCTTTTTCTCCGGGTTCACTGGACCTGAGTTGAAAAAAGGGGACAATAATAAGTGGGAAGCTATAAAAGTTCTGCGTTGTTGCCATAATCCAGTCACATGCAAATGTTGGCCTCGCGGTGCTCACAGGTGTGATTAACAGGAAGTAAGTGTTATGCTGGCATGTTTGAATCCCCTAACTCCATCATACTAAAGTGTGTCTTTTTACTATGTGTGGAGACAAATATCACTATTTGTTGAGAGGTAAATGTTGTAAATGTTGCTGGTTAAGGTAACTAAACAGTTTTCAGGGATGAGTTCACTATCTGCTGAACCAAATGCGCACGACTCTAATTCAAATTCACATCACTGCAAAGATACGCTCTGCCTTTAAAGCATCCCAAATTTGCTATTTGAGATGGTGCAGAAAGTTGACACTCCCATTTGTAAAGGCAAATCTAGGACTCTATTTGTACTTTAAGCAGGATGTATTCATTACCCAATATGCTGGACACCTGGAGATGTGAAACTCCAACCTACCCTGTGCAGTTTTCCCAGGGAAGAGAAGACATGGGCTTAGAGAATTACAGCTCAAGATCCAAACTGCTAAGGCTGTAGGGAAAGATAACTATGATGCGGGAATTAGGAGGAGGGGGAGATTGCACAAGCCAGGCTTAGAGAACAGACGGGCTGTGCACAGGGAACGTGATGGGCTGGAGGTGTGAGATGATCCTCCATGGCTGGGGAACAGCTTGTCAGAGGCACTTCCCCACACACCTCCAGCTCTTACCAGGAAAAACCAAGCCCATGTCAGTGAGTGTGTGTAAGAATGATAGTGGTGGAACAAAGGATGAGAGTTAATCCTTCCACATAGCTGAAAATCCATATATAACTTTTAACTCCCCCAAAACTTAACTGTTAATAGCCTGTTGTTGACCAGAAGCCTTACTGATAACATAAACAGTCCATTCACATATATTCTGTATGTTATATTATATACTATATTCTTATAATACAGTAACCTAGAGAAAAATGTTAAGAACACCATAAGGAAGAAAAAAATATATTTCCTATTTATTAAGTACAAGTGAATCATCCTAAAGGTCTTCATCCTGGTCTTCACGCTATCTGGTAGGCTGAGGAGGAGGAGGAGGAGGGATTGGTCTTGCTGTCTCAAGGTGGCAGAGGCAGAAGAAAATCCACATGTAAGTGGATCTGCACAGTTCAAACCTGTGTTGTTGAAGGGTCAACTGTATTTAACAGTCCGCCTGTATTTAACAGCACCTTCCCCTTCCTCTGTCTCTGAACACACAGCGTCATTGCCATGTCGTCTTGTTCCCTCTTGGTGGAGATGACCACTGGGATCTCATTCTGTGTGTCTCGTGCCCACTGCCTTCTCCGGTTTTCTCTTTGCTCAGTTCCCTGAACTAGTCCTGTGAAACTTCACTTTAAAAATATTTTACTACAATCCTGGCTCTTTGGGGTACCTCAGAATGCTCCATGTCTCTCTTTAATGATTATGAATGAAGCCTTGGTCCTCTAGTTAGGGGCTACCTGAGAACCAAGTGGAATAGTGGCATACACACATCTTATTTTAGACAGTAGAGGTTTTCCTCAAAGCTGCTTGTGTTTTAATTTTTTCAGCTTGGATTCTAAGTGCTCCGAACACTTTGCAGTTTAAAAATCATAGGGCAAGGCCGGGCGCGGTGGCTCACGCCTGTAATCCTAGCACTCTGGGAGGCCGAGGCGGGTGGATCGCTCGAGGTCAGGAGTTCGAGACCAGCCTCAGCAAGAGCGAGACCCTGTTTCTACTAAAAAAATAGAAATTATCTGGCCAACTAAAATATATATAGAAAACATTAGCCGGGCATGGTGGTGCATGCCTGTAGTCCCAGCTACTCGGGAGGCTGAGGCAGGAGGATCGCTTAAGCCCAGGAGTTTGAGGTTGCTGTGAGCTAGGCTGATGCCACAGCACTCACTCTAGCCAGGGCAACAAAGCAACACTCTGTCTCAAAAAAAAAATAAAAATAAAAAAAAATAAAAATCATATGGCAATTCTTCATTTCTATAAACATTAAGGCTTTAATGGATTACTGTGTGCACACCATGCATCCGTTGTTTCCTTAAAATGGGGCACACCTGTAGTACAGACGTGAATATTTACAGAATGCATATGAAGAAGAACAAGAGTTGAATGTGGGCCATGAAGAGAATGCTAAATTCTTAAAACTGCAGCCACATGAGACAAGGGAGCTATACGAGCCAAAAATTTTTCCTCCTTTTCCACGCCTGTCTATATGGCATGTAAAAACAAACAAGAAAAGCAAGAGTGGAGCTAGGAGTTCCATTATAACACTGCTTTAACACACACACTCAACACATCTGCTGTCCTTGCTTCTTCTTTCTTGCTGTGACATCAGGGTCCCCACTGGTAGGAGCACAAGCCAGATTCTTCCCAGTGCAGGTGTTCCAAGAATATCGGTGCCTCTTTAACATACACAAAGCCGGCCTCACATTGTTGGGGACAGAGCAGAGTGGCAACTGGGTGCTGCCTTAATGCCTGTGCCTGAAGGATCTTATTATCTATCTGTGTCCATGAACGTAGATAGGAGTGAAGCCTCCTGGGCTTACATCTGCAGTGTCTCAGTCACGTGGGAACCAGATGGGTGACAATGAGTGGGGCACATTACGCACCGTGCACACTAAACACAGACCATTTTAGCCATCCTAATTAGGCACCAGTAAAAAGATGCTGAAGTATCTCAAAGGTCAAAAAGGGATTTCCATTATGCCCCAGTACAAACCAGGGCCTCTGTAAGACAGGTTTTGTGCCCCGTGTTTTGCACAAGTCTTCTTACCTAAACGATCTCTCTCCTCCCTACAGCATGATTTGCTTATGGGGCACCTCTCTGGCTTATCTTGCTTCATCTGCTGCAATGCCATCCCAAGTGATCCTTGTTTAAATATTCTGCCCAAGACTCACAGCTAGGTCTCTAATTAATCCCACCCACCTCAGATTGGGCTTTTCTTCAGTGTGTGTGAACACCCATTGTGGATGTTTACACAGGCTTCCATCCATCCCAACTGGTTTCTTCTTGGCCTTCAGCACATGCTTATTTTAGGGGTGGGCACATTTTTATTCCTCATGACAAAAAGTTGTGACTTGTGGAAAGCAGAAAATTCCTTTTGCTACCAGGTTTGGTACCAAAAAGGCACATTTTCTCCATGTCTTCACTCATCTGTCTTAAGGGCCAGATTTGCTTTGTGCCTGCAAGTCCTCTAATTCCAATGCTGCGTGTGGTGGCTCTCTCTCGGGCCTCGCCAGTGCTCTAACATCAGTGGGCTCTTCTGAAATGTTTTCCAGTGGAGAATTATGCCATGTTCCTGGGTTTCTTCAACAAAAATAATGAAGGTAAGACCTTACAGATGACGGGTGAAAAGCTGGAGTGTGGGCCTTGAGCATATTCCTACCACACTGCTTTATTCACGTGGGGGAGAAAAAACATTCACGGCTTTGACCAGACATAATTCAATTAAACCCTTTGCTGGAGATATTTGTTCACCCCACAGTCTGGCTACAAAGTTGATCATCATCCTTTCTGTCTACTGGAAAGCCAAGGCAGAGCAGAATGCCTGAACACAAAGCAGACAGTGGTGGAGACTAAAACCGCTGTGTCCATTGTGCCCTTCTTGCTGCCTGGCTTGCTTGTCAAGCCCTGTCATTCGGCTCCTCCACTTTTATCCAAGTGGTCACGTTCCCTATGCTGACTTTGCTCAGGAGCCTTAGGGAACTGCTTGCAGATTGTCCCAGAGCTGTGCTGCTGCCTTGAATTTGTTAGTGCAAATTTTCAATAATATATATCTTAGTCTTCTCAGGCTGCCACAGCAAAAGACCAAAGATCGGGTAGCATAAACAACAGAAATTTCTCACAGTTCTGGAAGCTGGAAGTCCAAGATCAAGGTGCCAGCAAGGTAGGTTTCATTCTGAGTCTTCTACTGGTTTGTTGGTGGCCACCATCTTGCTGTGCGCTCATGTGACCTCTTTATATGTACTCAGGGTGGGGAGGGAGGAGAGCAAGCTCCCTGGTGTCTCTTCTTATAAGGGCACTAATCCCATCTTGAGGGTCTCACCCTCACGACCTCATTTATCCCTAGTCACCTCCCAAAGACTCATCTCCAAATGCCATCACATTGTGGGTTAGGGGTAAACATATGAATTTGGGAGGGATACAAACATTCAGTCCATAACCATATACATTAAGCTCTTCAACGTCCTAATAACATAAGCTAGAATTTGGATGGTATCAGATGGGTCAAATGCTTTGATCACTTAGAGGGCATATTTTGCTTAAGGTAGTTGTGTCCCTTTTAAGCTACCTGCCTGCTTTTGGATAAAATGGACAGAGGAGCCAAAGTTAATAATCAAGCAGTAGGGCGGGTTAGTGATGTTTATACAAAACACCAAGTACAAACAGCGACTAGGACTAAGATGCAAGGTTTTAAGCCATGCTCTCTCTTACCAACGTGATGAGCCCATCATCGCTGAGAATAGGAGTAGCAGTTAGGCTACTCCTGTCTAAAATGTAAGAATAGTCATTCAACATGTTTTAAATTCAAAACAGACTTTGACCTGGCAACTCCTATACCTAAAATGTAAGCTACTAGACTAATATATCATTTAAGTACAAAAGTCACAACTAAGAAATATCTAATTCACCTCACACATCTCTGGATGTATCTATCAAACACCATTAGGACTAGTTTTTCTTGGGCCCTAAGCCAGTGCTATGTTAGCGGGAGTTCACTGGAGCACTGTTTATAATTGGAAAAAGTTGGAAACGGTTGAATGTCCACCAACAGAGGAACAGTTGAACAAACTATGGACATCCATATAATAGAATATTGTATCATTTCAAAGAATGAGGTAAGTCTATAGGTACTGGGAAAATGGGACATAATTGAAATGTCTTGAGATATAACATGTAAAATAAAAAACGTTGCAAATCAGTAAGTAGAGCATGACCCAAAAAATGTGGGCATGTGGCTGTGCAAACTAAGGAAAATGTCCAAAATAAGGAAATAATGCAAGTTAAATTGTTAACAGTGGTTAGTTAGGTAATTAGGGAGAAGGGTAGCTTAGCTTGGGAGGGGTTTACTTTGTACAATTTTTTAGGTGGTGGACTTATGTTTTTAAATTTTTCTGTTTTATAGTATTTTATCTTTAAAAAATACTTGTAAAAAGTCTCAACGTTTTAGATAAATAGGTAAATGATGCAAACCATTGAGTGAACTGTGGATTCCAAGTCACTCTTATTAGATGTCTCAAACTCATTGGCCATGTGACTTCTGAATAAGTCATTAATCTCACTGAGGCTCAGAGAGCTAATTGTCTTCATCATATAAACTGGGGAGAATTCCTACTCTATCTCCTATCATTATTAAGCCACAAAAACTAAAATGTAAGCAAAGTTGCATGCAAGAATACTTTATAAACAGAAAAGCAATGCAGAACTGTCAGGCTGTGGAAGTAGAATTTAAGTTATCTGTAAGCTAGAACAAAAAATCAATTACAGTTAATGTTCCTTTTTAATCCTAGAGCTCCCGGTTTTTACTAAGAAGGTATGTGTCTTCTCCAATAAAGGGTTTTGGCAGGATCCACAGAATGCCCTGGCTCTAGTTCAAACACTTCACTCAGGACAAGTGTAAGATAATCTGGCTGTGGAAGGGGTCACTTCTTCCAATGTAGCCAGTACTGTTTTCCTTCCTACTGTCTCCTGCTTCAGAGGGCAGAAACATCTAGATGATGCATGGAATTGATCCCTTTCATGCTGGGATAATAATTAGGTATTAGTGGGTTTTTCAGTACATGTATAATAATTCCTGGCTATCCAAAAAAATACCCAAGTGGCTGGCTGTTAACAGAACAAATAGTTCCACCCACTTCAACAATGGCTATTGTATGATCCACGAGCCACGATTTTAACCGCAGTGAACCTGAAACTAGGAGAGAATATGTAATTAATTGTTGTGGACCAGTAAACCATCTTGAGCAGAAATGCCAACTCTAAAATTCATGCTATTTCACCCTATGCATGCATCAGCTGGTGTTATATAGTTAAGATTATCAAAATATTACATGTTACATTCTCATTTTCCCAGCTTTACTAAGGTATAACCTGTATCTTAAGTATAACTATCCACTTCAATTAAGACACAGAAAATTTCCATCACCCTAGAAAGTTTCCTTTTAACCCTTTGCAGTCAATTCCCTTGCTCGAGTTCCCACCAACCTATCTGGCTTTCGACTCTTCTAGAATTTCATTCATATAAATGGAATCACATAGTCTTTTGTGTCTGGCTTCTTCACTTAGCATAATGCTTTGAGATTCATTCATGTTGTTTTGAGTATCAGTATTCAACTCCTTTTTATTGCTGAGAAGTATTCCATAGTATGGATATGCTGCAATTTGCAGCTACTATAAATAATACTGAACACTTGCATAAAAATTTCCATATGGCCATATGGGTAAACCTGTGTCAGATGCTGCTGCCCCAATTCAAAGTTATAATATGGTTGGGTTTTCTCTTAGTAATAGATTCGTGGAGTAAAACAGCTAGACAGTAGGCATATGTTTCACATTTTAAGAAATTGCCATACTATTTTCCAAAGTATTAATAGCTGTATCATTTTACATTCTCACCAGCAACGCATGGAGGTTCTACTTGCTCCAGTCTCACCAACATTTGGCTTATCCGTCTTAAATTTTAGTGATTTAAATGGGCATGCAGTTTATCATGGTTTTTATTTGCATGTCCCTGATGACTAATGATGTTGAACATCTTTTCTGTGTTTATTGGCTATGTATCTTCTTTTGGGAAATGTTTGTTCAACTCTTTTGTTCATTAAAAAAATAGAGTTTCCTTATTAAATTTTAAGAAAACTTCATATATGCTGGATATAAGCCCTTTGACATTATTTTTTAAGGGCATAACTGATTTCATTTTTAAAATGTTGTAAGGATCTGCTTACAATAGAGCTAAGAAGGATTAGAATCAAGATGGCAGACAAGAAAAACCGCCAGCCAGAGTGTCTCTGCAAGAAAGATTTTAAAAGAAAATGAAAAAAAATAAACAGGCAGACACAAACACAGATCAGATGAGGGCTGGAAGGAAGCGTGCCTGAAACTATAGGAGACTCCACGGGAAGAAGTTGCGGAGGAGAACTGGAAGGAGAAAGCCCCCTGAGAGGCTTAGAGACCAGCGACAAGGGTAAGTGGAGCGGTTAAATTTCCCCTCCCTTGCATCTTGGACTGCTGGTTGGAGAGACCTGCCAACACCAGCCCAGAGACTGCTGCTGCCAGTGACTGGTGAGCCTCTTGCGGACAGGGCACCAGGCTCCTAGCTCCCTCGGGGCACCTCCCGGCTGGCAGACCTGAGTGGATCATCAGGCGCTATATTGCTTCATTCTCCCCTTCCCCTTCCTCTTCCCTACCCGCTGGCTGACGAGAGGGACAATTTAGCCACCACCTAGAGGTATCTGCAGGGAATGGAACCTTTCCTTTTGGGGCCCTACAGTGGACTGAGGGGTACTCAGACTGTGAGCCCCCTACCCGCCAGCCCTCCCAGGTGCTGCTTGCCTGGTGACTCCAGGAAAGTGGAGCCAATCCCAAGGCAGAGAGACATCGATCCAGCTTGGGCACCCCATGGGTTACTTGAGACCAGCACTCCTCTCCCTGGCAGGGTTGCGGATTGATCTCCAGGGCCCAGGGGACAGCCCTGCAGACAAGATCCTGTACACCCAGGACTCCATGGCATTGCCCTGGGGTACAGAAGGGATATTTGTGAGCAAGCTTACTGAGGTATGTGTGCCTTCAGGGGCAGATCAGTGTGCTTGAGGGGCAAACCCCTCTCCCAGGGGAGGGCAGTACCCCCCCTCCCCCCAGCTAAGGCTGCGATCCCTGCCCAGGATCACAGTCAGCGAAATCCACCGCCTGGAGGTCCTGCCTGTTGGCAGAAGCCCGGGAGAAACCGCAGAATAGGGCAGGGTGGAAAGGAGTGAGGCCTGCCCCAGACTGCAGGACTCAGCCCCACCACCACACACAGACTTTTCGGTTGAGTGGGGCCATTTCAGCTCCACCCTAGCAGCTTTGTCCAGAAGCAGAGAACAGAACTTTGACCCCTGCTAACAGCATTTGTGGAGCTTGAGGGCAGGCTCACTCAACCCAGCTCAGCACAGACTCACTCCCCCACCTGCCCCTACTGAAGTGAAGCTTAAGGACACAGCTGGAAGTCTCAGGGCACCACCCACCACCTGAGGCACTAGAGTGCCTCTCCAGAGGAACAAGAGCTGGTTACAGGACCCGAAAGCAACAGTGCAGCCTGCTCCTCCCAGCAAGCGCCACCTACTGACAGGGAGGTCATTCTGCACACCACTTAAAGGGTGTGGTCAAATCTCACCCACGACCACCACCTACTGGCTCAGAGACTAAACCCAACATGTCATTATTCAAAGAAAAATCTAAAGGTAAGAAGCAACAGCTGATCCAGATGGGAAGGAATCAGCAAAAGAACTTTAGAAGTATGAAGAATCAAAAGGAAAGCACACCCCCAAAGGGGAACACCAGCTCTCTAGCAATGGACATCAACCAAATTCAGAACACTGAAATGAGAGAAGAATTTCGAATGTGGATTGTAAGAAAACTCAATAATATGCAAGAAAAAATGGACAATGAACACAAAGAAACCACAAAAAAAATCCATGACTTGGAAGAAAAATTCACTAAATAAATTGAAATATTAAAGAAAAATCAAACCAAACTTCTGGAAATTAAGAATTTATTCAAGGAATTACAAAACACAGCAAAGATCTTCAAGAACAGAGTAGATCAAACAGAAGAAAGAACCTCAGGGACTGAAGATAACACCTTTCAATTAAATAAGTCAGTCACAGAGATAGAGCAGAGAAATAAGAGACAAGAGCAAAGCCTACAAGAAATGTGCGATTATGTGAAGAGGCCTAATGTGAGAATCATAGGCATCCATGAGGGTGAAGAAGAAGATACACAAGGGTTGGAGAAGCTATTTGAGGATATAATAGAGGAAAATTTCCCAGGCCTTGCTAAAAATCTAAATATCCAGGTACAAGAAGCTCAATGGACTCCTGGGAGATTCACCACAAACAGGAAGACACCACGATAGACAGTCATTAGACTGACCAAAATAACCACCAAAGAGGCCCTCCTATGAGGTGTAAGGCAAAAGAAGCAGGTAACCTACAAAGGAAAACCCATCAGAATAACGTTAGACTTCTCAACTGAGACTTTACAAGCAAGGAGAGATTGGGGCCCATTCTCACTCTTCTCAAACAGAACAATGCCCAGCATAGAATCTTGTACCACACAAAACTATGTTTTGTATATGAAGATGAAATAAAGACCTTCTCAGACAAGCAAAGACTGAGGGAATTCATCAAGACAAGACCTGCCCTCCAGGAAGTACTCAAAACTGTTACACACGGATCAGCACAATAAACACTCACAAATGTAAAATCATCCAAAATGTAAAGGTCAAAGGCCAGATACCACAATGGCTCAAGAGAGAAAACAAAGCAACAAGGTTTAACTCAACAGGATGAAGAGAAATCTACCCCACTTATCAATTATCTCAGTAAATATGAATGGCTTGAACTGCCCACTAAAGAGACACAGGCTGGGCGAATGGATAAATACACACAAGCCAAGTACCTGCTGTCTTCAGGAAACACATTTAACCCACAAGGATGCATTCAGACTCAACATGAAGGGATGGAAAACAATATTTCAAGCAAACGGAAGCCCAAAGAAAGCTGGCATGGTGGTTCTGATTCCAGACAACTTAGTGTTCAAATCAACAAAAGTGATGAAAGACAAAGAGGGTCACTATATAATGGTGAAGGGTACAATTCAACAAGACATAACAATTCTAAATATTTATGCACCTACCTCAGGTGCACCCAGATTCATAATGCAAATCTTACTTGATCTAAACAAAATGATAAACAGTAACATCATAATAGCTGGAGACGTCAACACTCCTCTGGAGGATCTGTCCTGTTCTGTCAAACAGAAAATAAACAAAGAAAAAATGGACTTAAATAGAACTCTAGAACAAATAGGCCTGACATTTACAGAACATTCTACCCAAAAACCACTGAATATACATTTTTCTCATCACCCCATGGGACATTTTCTAAGATGGACTATATCCTAGGCCACAAAGCATATCTCAAAACATTTAAAAAAACAGAAATTATACCATGCATCTTCTCAGACCACAGTGGAATAAAATTAGAAATCAACTCCAACAGAAACTCTCATCTCTACACAAAGTCATGGAAACTAAACAATCTTCTGCTCAATCATTATTTTTATCAAGATGGAAATCAAAAGATTTTTTGAACTAAATGATAAAGGAGACACAAGTTATCAAGATCTGTGGGACGGCTAAAGCAGTCCTGAGAGGAAAATTTGTAGCCATAAATGCCTACATCCAAAAGACAGAAAGATCACAAACAATCTAATGAATTGTCCCAAAGAACTGGAAAAGGATGAGAAAAACAACGCCAAACCCAGCAGAAGAGAAGAAAAGTAATAAAGATCCAAGCAGAACTAAATGAAATTGATAACAAAAAAAACATATGGAAGATTAATAAAACAAAAAGTTGGTTCTTTGAAAAATTAAACAAAATTGACACACCTCTGGGTAGATTAATAATAAGCAGAAAAGAAAGAACTCTAATAAGCTCCATCAGGAATGAAAAAGGAGACATTACAACTGATGCCACGGAAATACAAAATATCATCTATGAATATTACAAAAACCTCTATGCACATAAACTGGAAAATGTGGAGGAAATGGACAAATTCTTAGAAACACACAGCCTCCCTAGGCTCAATCAGGAAGAAATGGAATTCCTGAACAGACTAATATCAACTACCAAAATTGAAACAGCAATAAAAAACCTTCCTAAAAAGAAAAGTCCCGGACCAGATGGTTTCACATCCAAACTTTACCAGATCTACAAAGAAGAACTCATGCCTATCTTGCAGAAATTATTCCACAACATCGAGAAGGAAGGAATCCTCCCCAACACTTTTGATGAAGCCAACATCACCCTGATACCAAAACCAGGAAAGGATGCAACAAAAAAAAGAAAACCACAGACCAATATCCCTTATGAATATAGATGCAAAAATTCTCCACAAAATCCTAACAAACCAAATTCAGGTGCTTATAAAAACAATAATCCAGCATGACCAAGTGGGCTTCATCCCAGAGATGCAGGGATGGTTCAACATATGCAAATCTATAAAGGTAATTCACCACATAAATAGAAGCAAAAGCAAAGACCATGATCCTCAATAGATGCAGAAAAAGCATTCAACAAAATTCAACACCCTTTTATGATAAGAACGCTTAACAAAATAGGCATAGACAGGACTTACCTAAAAATGATACAAGCCATATATGATAAACCCACAGCCAACATCATACTGAATGGGGAAAAATTGAAAGCATTCCCACTTAGAACTGGAACCAGACAAGGTTGCCCTTTATCACTGCTTCTATGCAATATAGTGCTGGAAGTCCTAGCCAGAGCAATCAGACAAGAGAAAGAAATCAAGGGCATCGAAATGGGGGCAGAAGAGATCAAACTATCACTCTTTGCTGATGATATGATCTTATATCTAGAAAACCCCAAAGATTCTGCCATGAGACTACTGGAATTGATAAACAAGTTCAGCAAAGTCTCCGGTTACAAAATCAATGTATAGAGATCAGCAGCATTCCAATACACCAACAACAGTCAAACTGAGAACCAAATCAAAGACTCAACACTCTTCACAATAGCAACAAAGAAAGTAAAATACCTAGGAATATATTTAACTAAGGAGGCAAAAGACCTCTACAGGGAGAACTACAAAACACTGAAGAAGGAAATAGCAGAGGATGTAAACAGGTGGAAAATCATACCATGCTCATGGGTCGGAAGAATCAACATTGTTAAAATGTCTATAAAACCCAAAGTGATCTACAGAATCAATGCAATCTCTATTAAAATACCAACATCATTTTTCACAGATCTAGCAAAAATAATTCTACACTTCATATGGAACCAGAGAAGAACCCGTATAGCAAAAGCAATCTTAAGCAAAAAGAACAAATTGGGAGGCATCAATTTACCAGACTTCAAGCTATATTGTAAGGCTATAGTAACTAAAACAGCATGGTACTGGCACAAGAACATAGACATAGACCAATGGAACAGAACTGAGAACCCAGATATAAAACCATCCTCATATAGCCATCTAATCTTCAACAAAGCAGACAAAAACATACACTGGGGAAAAGAATCCTTATTCAATAAATGGTGCCGGGAAAACTGGATAGCCACATGTAGAAGACTGAAACAAGATCCGCACCTTTCACCTCCCACAAAAATCAACTCATGGTGAATAACAGACTTAAACCTAAGATGCGAAACTGTAAGAATTCTAGAAGAAAATGTTGCAAAAACTCTTACAGACATTGGCCTAGGCAAAGAATTTATGAAGAAGACCCCAAAGGCAATCACAACAACAACAAAACTAAACGGGACCTGATCAAATTAAAAAGCTTCCGCACAGCCAAGGAAACTATCATGAGAGCAAACAGACAACCTACAGAATGGGAGAAAATGTTCACATGTTACACATCCGATAAAGGGCTGATAACTAGAATCTATGTAACACTTAGGAAAATCAGCAAGAAAAAAACCACCTTACAAAAAGTGGGCATTGTACATGAACAGAAACTTTTCAAAAGAAGATAGACAAATGGCTAACAAACATATGAAAGAATGCTCAACATCTCTAATCATCAGGGAAATGCAAATCAAAACCACAATGAGATATCAGATATCTCCAGTGAGAATGGCCTTTATCAAAAAGTCCCAAAACAATAAATGTTGGTGTGGACGCGGAGAGATAGGAACACTCATACACTGCTGGTGGGACTGCAAAGTAGTACAACCTCTGTGGAAAGCAATATGGAGATACTTCCAAGACATACAAGTAGAACTACCATTTGATCCAGCAATCCCATTACTGGGCATCTATCCAAAGGAACAAAAGACATTCTATAAAAAAGACATCTGCGCTAGAATGTTTATAGCAGCACAATTCACAACTGCAAAGATGTGAAAACAACCCAAGTGCCCATCAATACCTGAGTGGATTAATAAAATGTGGTATATGTATACCATGGAGTACTACTCAGCTATAAGAAACAATGGTGATATAGCACCTCTTGTATTTTCCTGGATAGAACTGGAACCCATTCTACTAAGCAAAGTATCCCAAGAATGGAAAAATAAGCACCACATGTACTCACCATCAAATTGGTTTCACTGATCATCACCTAAGAGCACATTTAGGAATAACATTAATTGTGTGTCAGGCAGATGTGGGGGGCAGGGGATGGTGTATACATACATAATGAGTGTGATGCACACCATCTAGGGGATGGACACGCTTGAAGCTCTGATTTGGGGTGGGAGAGGGGCAAGGGCAATATATGTAACCTAAACTTTTATACCCCTATAGTATGCTAAAATAAAAAAAATTCAAAAAAAAAAAAAGGATTAGATGGAAGCCTGCATGTTCACAAATTACATCAGACATTGCTGCCCCAATTCAAGGCTGTAATATGGTTAGGTTTTCTCTTAGTAACAGGCTCAGCAAAAGATCCACAAACATAATTCTTGTCTCACTATCTTTGTTAGCTATTTCTACTGGGACTTACTTTAAAGTTTTACATTTTATCATGTTTCTTATTAGCTCAGTAGTAACTGGGCACTTCTCTCAAACATTAGACACAGCTTCTTTTTTCAAGAGAGGGTACTTAAATTGGAGGATTCTAGATTGAAGTATGAAAGGAAATTGGGAATGTAAGACAAGGAATAGCAGAAGCTTAACTTCAGAGGAGAGATCTAATATCTCCCTACAAAATAAGACAGATGCCAGTAGTTCAATTAACTATTTAAAACCATGATTTTATAACTAATTACAGTAACATGTATGGCCTATGGCAAAAATAAGTTTTTCATTGTTTTCTAATGTTCACATTACACTAATACCAACACTTGTCCATTTTAACTCTTATAGCATAACAGATCTATGTCATATGTACTCTATCTCAGAGTATCACAGAGTAAAAAATACCTATGCACTCTCAAATATTTTGAATACTTGTGTTACAAGTTTTTCTTTCTCTTTAAAATGACTTCAGAAACTATAATTGTTACACCATAATTGATTCTTAAACATTTTCTAAAAATACTGTTTTTTACTGTTTCCAAATGATAATACATGTCAAATGTAGAACATAAAAGCTAAAACTCTGAGTTATCTCATACTCATGCAACATGCACACTAATCAATTATCTTGTTTTATCAATAAGGAAAAGAATGGGATCCTGTTATGCAGGAGTAATCAGTTACAGTATGACGCTCTGGTATCTGAGGAGCATTTCTGACTTTCAGAACTGGCCCGGCACTCTGCTAGTGCATTTTTCTGGTACTCCACTGGGCTTTTACCCAACAATGCAACTTCACACGCAGATACCACATTTATATATTGCATAAGCTGGCCTAATGTGGGGAAAAGGTGGTAACTACCCACAGAGCCAGACAGTACTTTCTACTTTATTAAACACTGAAGCACAAATGGATGTTCCCTGTGGAGGACTAAAGGACACAAGGGAAGGAGAAAGGGACACTTGGGAAGAGAATCACACAACAGAGACCCATCTTCACAAAAAGGGCTCGATATTGATTTCCAGAGAAGAGCAGGGCATGGTCAGCTCAAATTTGGTGATAACATCAGGATGAAGGACCCCAAGCTTCCCGACGCTTTGACCCTTGGCAAAGATCTCAGCACATCGCCCAGGGAAGAAAGTAGGGCCTGAAAAAGAGAGAGTGAGAGAAAAATCAATGTTTCTTCTGGCAAAAATGTCAATAGACATTTAACGCTAAAAGCCTGCTAGTCTACTTTAAAAATAACTATTCTTTAAACCACCGGCTATGAAAAGAGAGTGCTTCCTTACACTTTCTAGTATTTAAAAGAAGTGTTTGCTATTATACCAAGAACTCTTGCAAGAAAAAAATGGGAAGCAATGTAAAATTAAGGGCCCTGTATTTTTTTTTTTTTTTTCAGCTCTTCATGGGGGTACAAAAGCTCAGGTTATATACATTGTCCGTGTCCCGCCCATCCCCGAGTCAGAGCCTCAAGAGGCCCTGTATTTTTTGATCACAGAGGTCTGACTGAGCAGGAAGGATGAAATAAAGGAGGCTGAAGGAGCAGTCAGGAGAAGTCTTAAGGGAACTCTGCCCACATTTGGAACTGATCCTAAAAAAGACAAAGGGGAAAAAATGAAACATAAAACTGACTAACTTGCATGGGAAGAACCTGTTTTGAAACAGGTTTTTCCATGGCGATGCTTGCTGGATAAGAAGTCTGCACTGAATTCATTTGCTCTGCACAACGTCACTCCTTTCCACCTTGTTACACAGAGAGGCCCGAGTTACAGTGTCATCGGCAGGCTCCAGGGAACCGCACGTCTGATTACAGGCCCTGCTACTAGAATGTGACCCACGTTCCTGTCTGAAAAGAGCTTTCCAAGCAGTTTTGGAGTATCCAATGTAAAACCACAGCAAAGGCAAGCCCAAAACAAGTCTGGGTTGATCCCTGATTTACTTCAAGACAGCAGAAAGTTCCCTCCATCTGGGTGCCAATGCACTGATATGGCTTACCAAATCAGTAACAGCTCTTGAGGTTTAAAGGACTAAAAACAAACAAAGGTATAGGCCTACATTATATTCACTAAGTTACCAATGCCACAGGAGTTTATCAATGCTGTGTACTCTACTGAGGTTTAAAAATATGCTGATCCATTTCTCTCACTACTAACTTGAAAAGGGATCAGGCCTGCAGCTGCTGACTGATTCAACCGAATGTTTACTAGCATGAACTATAAATACCCAGCCAAGCAGGCCACAGCCTCCAGCCTGCACTTCAGAGTGAGTACATTATTTATGAAAGGGTAAACTGCTGCGTCTCTACTAATGGCTCCAAGGTCAGCGTCATTAAGAAATGCAGAATTAGGGTGGAAGGGAGGGGAACCTGCTACTGTCAAGTTAGTACCATAGAGACATAGGACAATTACGTGTATTTCCTGATCAGCACAGAAGGATGTTTGTTTTTATTTGTGGAGAAAGACCTGAAAAACATTTTTAATTTCCATTCTTAGATAATTCTAAAGCAACCTGGTTGAAATCTAAGGTGGCCTGTTTTTCACATCCCTCCAAACTAAACAATTCTGCTTCACTGTCTATTAAAGCAAGAATTTCAGTGAACTGCATTTGACTATTTGGCTCTTTGCACTAACTCACACTTGGGGAGAGGGGTAGGGAGGGGAATCAAATAAAACAATGCAGAAACCAACTGGAATTTTTTTTTTTTTTTTTTTTTTTTTGAGACAGAGTATCATTCTGTTGCCCTGGCTAGAGTGCCATGGCGTCGGCCTAGCTCACAGCAACCTCAAACTCCTGGGCTCAAGCAATCCTCCTGCCTCAGCCTCCCGAGTAGCTGGGACTACAGGCATGTGCCACCATGCCTGGCTAATTTTTCTATATGTATTTTTAGCTGTCCATATAATTTCTTTCTATTTTTAGTAGAGATAGGGTCTCGCTCTTGCTCAGGCTGGTCTTAAACTCCTGAGCGCAAATGATCCACTCGCCTCAGCCTCCCAAAGTGCTAGGATTACAGGTGTGAGCCACCGCGCCCGGCCGAAACCAACTGGATTGATAATGTAAAGTCTTAGCTTGATACGAATATTACTAAATCTGATAAAGATGGTGCATTTTAATTCTATCAAAATGAAAACCTAACTTAAAAGACAAAACTATCCTCCCCTGACCCCAAAAAAGAAAAATCTTCAAATGACAAATAAGTGAAGTTTGTATAAAGTGTTGACAGTAAGCAGTATAATCATGAATCACAGAACTGGAAGGACTGCCTAGAACCATTTATTCCATCACTCCAGCACCCCTGTATACAGAACTATATCTGAATACACCTACACTATCTGGAAAAAAAAAAAATCAATCTATTTTTAAAGCCCACTCAGAAAGGAAATGTTCAGGATCTTCCCTGATAAACTTGCTATGTTAAAGAATCCTCTCTGTATCAAAGTCCTTCCTTCTATCTATCTTCAATTCCAATTTGACTGGATTCGTTTTCAGGGATACATATAACCAAACTATTTTAGAATCTAACCCACATGTGCCGGTTCTGACAATGTTAGCAAAATAAAGACTAAGAGATAAGAGCTTAGAATTTTTACTTCATAAAACAACTTTTTGAATCAATACTTTTTAGCAAAATTCAGCGATATTCTTTAGTTGCCAGCTCTACCTCTCCCCAGAAGTTTGGATCAAACTTTGCTTTAGTTCATTAGCCACCGAGGTATGTGGTCAAATAAAAATATTTATATTATTAGATATAATTTTCCCTCTTTCCAAAGAAAAGCCAAGAGAACTGAAATTCACATTCTGCTTTACTTAAAACATATTCAAGTACCCAGGTATTCTAAATCAAAAGTTTTCGCCCGAGTACATGGACCCATCCGAGTCATCCCAAACTGCTCCTAGGTCAGAAGGCTTTCACTGCACCCCAGTGGAGCCTGCTGCCCTTCCATCCAATACTAATTCTCCCGACCCACCTCTATATAAAAATTAAGCCCAATAAATGGGATTTCTATATAAACTCCACTTTGCTGAAAACTGCATACTTTAACCTGTGATGACAATTTTAACTTTTTCTGCTATTTTTATCATTTTTATTTAACAAGGTCAGATGATGATATAAACACTTATGATTTTCTTATTGGTTCCTCTGTTCAGCAAGTCTGGAGTCCTGTCCTCCACATACACAAATTGAGAGGCACACAAAAGAGCCTTCAAATTATCAAGGGGTGCACAGAGAGAACCTACAATATGTGCAACCTGACTGATGTTACATGTCAACTAGAAATAACTGAAGGAATTTTTTTATTTTTTTGAGACAGGGCCTTGATCTGTTGCCAGAGCTAGAGTGCAGTGACATCATCATAGCTCACTGCAACCTCAAACTCCTGGGCTCAAGTGATCCTCCTGCCTCAGCCTCCTGAGTACGTGGGACTATAAGCATGTGCCACCACACCTGGCTAATTGTTTCCATTTTTGGTAGAGATGGGATCTCCCTCTTCCTCAGGCTAGTCTCAAACTCCTAACCTCAAGTGATCCTCTTGCCCCAGTCTCCCAGTGTGCTAGAATGACAGGCATGAGCCACTGCACCCAGACTATAGTAATGTTTTTAAATCTTAGACCAAACTTTCCAATTCTGTCAGACTGAGTATAGACGTGAGCCACTGGACCAGCCTAAAGGATAATTTAAAATTACACAAGCATTTCTTAGTACTTTTTAAAAACCTTTATGGTAAACCAAACTTTGCAGGCAAAAGTGAATCACTTCAAAGGACAGAAGAGAGAATAATTGCTTAAACTAACAAAACAAAGGGGATACAGCCAACTTAGGCAACAATTAGGCCCCAGAATTCAAAGATGACGGCATCTCCACTGTTGGCAGAAGGATAGTGAGCTCAGTAACTCAGGCAGGTCAATGGAATCATAATGCTGTAGTTGGAAGGGATGCATTTTTTTTTTTTTTTTTTTTTTTGAGCAGGTTCTCGCTCTGTCACCCTGGGTAGAGTGCAGTGGCATCATCATACTTACTGCAACTTCAAACTCCTGGGCTCAGGTATTCTTCCTGCCTCAGCCTCCCTTGCTGGGACTACAGATGCATGCCACCACACTCAGCTAATTTTTCTATTTTTAGTATAGACGGGGCATTACTCTTGCTCAGGCTAGTCTCGAACTGCTGAGCTCAAGCAATCCTCTCACCTCAGCCTCATAAGTGCTAGGATTACAGGCGTGAGCCACTGTGCCCAGCCTGGTGCATCTTAAATTGGAATATTTCCAGAAATAAAAGAAGTCACATCTGAATGGAACAAAATGTGGGTCTACGCTTATGAAAAATCAGGCCAGGGTGGTAGCCAAAGGCTGCTTTTATTGTATCAATAAACAAACAAAAACATAGTTTTGAAGGAAGAGCAGCATGCTATGTCTAGAGACATAAGCTGCCAATTCAAAGAAAATTATATTGCCTTGCGAATGGGAATTCTAAAATTCAAATTCTATAAAGTGCATTAGTTTCTCTTATTCATGTATTTAAGCCCAAACAGAGTTCCTGGCTTACTGGTATTTCAAGATGCACAAATACTACAATTTTCAACCTGCGCCAAAAATGCTCTCCAGCAAAAAGCCTCTCACAGCCCACTTTTCCACCTAGTTCCTTACACTGATTAAATCTCAGCTTTGCTGGTACTCATCACAGTAAAATGGCTTCCAACGTGAAACAGATTTTGGGAAAATAGTGTTCTCTGTTGAAATACATGTGGAAGCCCAGACAAAAGAAACATCAGTTAAGCACAAATAAGAATTTAATTTCCAAAACTTAGTGGGGTGTAAGTAAGTCCCTTAATTAAAGCCTTTGTAGTAGCATCTCCTTGAGGTCTGTAATTGTCTCTGTGCTCCAATGGCCCGAACCCTCTGAGGACCTTGGGGGTAATTCCTGGGCCCACAATCCAGCCTGGCACCCAGTCGTTAGCATGTTTTCTGGCTAATTGACCATCAAAGTGTTTGCGAGCTCCCTTTCTTGCTCGTTGCCAAACACCTTTCACAGTTTCTTTTTGCCCAATCTTTTTTTAGAGTAATATTATAGGCCCAAAATTTGGGTAAGCTTTACACATAGATTCATCCCTATAATTTACAAAGCATCGGAAGCAGAAACTTAAGGAGGTAATTGAGCAGACCACCTCCCCATCTGAAAACATCAGGTGGTATTATCCAGCATGGGGCTCTGAATTCCTTACTGGCTATATTCAACTCATTCTATTTTGCCCATCTATAAAAAGTCATCTACTCACACAATTTTAGTTTTCCCTTTCTTTACGTTACTGATACATGTTTTGGGGATCAAACAACATATTGTAAATGCTTGCAATATGGTGCTTTACTACCCAGATTTTCTACAAAAAGAACAAAATAAAAAGGGGAGCAGGGAACACTGGAAAAGGAATTTCCATATATCACATATGTCATAGCAAATAACAGACACTATCACTGGGAGCTTTTTTAACCCCCTAAATTCAGTTATGAACTATAAAATGCAGAATTATATAGATACTGTAAGCCCTTGGGTCAACTGAATGTACTTTAAAATCTGTTTTAAATTACTGATTATGTAATGTGGATTGAGGGAAGGAATAATCATTTAACAGGCTGACTCCAGGACTGGAACCTACCGTCACCCTTCCCCTCCCAGCAAAGGACCAAAAAAAAAAAAAAAAAAACAAAAAACCCAGTGTTCCATTGACAAGGTGGGTGACAAGGCAAAGAGTGGAATGGGGCTGAAACCCTAATTTCCTATCGAGGAACTTTCTCCTGGTTTCCCACCAGTTTTCTGAGAATGTCATCAGCTCATCAACATTACTTTCCTTTTCTAAATGATGCTGATTTAAAGGAAAAGAGAGAATACAGGGCCTATAAAACTGAAACACATTTATACCATACATGTGAACATGGTATCATTCTTAAGGGTAGTTGTTCTCAAAGTTTTAGAACCAGCAGTTTTTTGAGGGCACCAATGAAATAACATAAAGAGGGGAGAAACCAAGGGAGAAAAGGGTACAAGACAGGTGAGACATTAACTTATAAAATGAAAGAAAAAGGCTCAGTAATATGAGGAGGAAAATTATCACTACCGAGATATTAAACACAAAAACATTTTTTTCCAATCCTAGTACACTCAATTCATAGAAAATGTCTCTACAAAGACCATTTAATTTGTAAGTAGAGACTGAATAATTTCCAACTGGTAATATAAAACACCCATTTCCCCCAGATGTATACAATTCTTCACTTTGCATTTGAAGTGAAATATTTATGGTACCTAAAGTCTGTAAAGAGAAGGGACCTAATCCCTTGAGTTTAATGGCCATCTTTCATCCCTTTCTGAAGATCAAAGAAAGAAAAACCCCTTACACAACTTTACAGTGCTAATCCCAACACACCTGCAGACATCATTAACTCTTAAAGTGAAGAAAACTGGACGTGAGAGGAGAACTAGTGCCTACTTAACCCCACAGCATGGAACTCAGAGAGGGGGCCGTGTGTCAGCAACATTCTATCAAGACAGGGCACAGCAAACTCTGTATTACAAATGAGGAAAGTATCCTGTGGGACCTTATTCTTAAAAAAGAAATCAGCAAAGCCCAGACTACCTAGTCCTCTAATTAATGGAGAAATGTCTGCAATAAAGAACCACCTTCTTAAAATTACCACAATCTCCTTATGACTAAATATTTAAAATCTTAATTCCAGAATTTCCCAGTCTTACTTTGTATAGAGAAATTTATCGTTTATTTCCATGGTTGTCACTTTTTAGCATTTCTTATGAAAAATTTCGTTAATTAGCAGGGCGAACACTAAGTGATTAAATAGCAAATGCTAGAGAAACGCTGAGATCTATTTTAAAGTCTGATCTTAACTGTGAGCCTCTCATATACACATATACTCATATTTTACAACCTGAAGGAGGTCAGGAATGTTGGAAGAGCTTCAAGGTGACCCATCTAATTGCAATTTTAAATCAGTCTCAAATTAACTTGTGTAAAATCAAAGGACATTTAACTCTAGGTTAAAAAGTACCCTCACTGTCGGTCTGTTTTGAAAATTTCTATTCTTAAAAAATGCCATCATCCTACATTTCTGACACTCCCCAAATCATTCACATTTCCCCCCAAATTTTCACATTTCTTAAACACTTTAGGAAATATTTAGAATCAACTTCAAAAATAAAAGGTACATATCATTCTGCCTTACTGGGCCAACAAATGGTTCTTTTTCCACTCCTTCACATGACAAATGGTTAAGGAGATTATTTCTCAAACCAAATAGGAACAATTTACTTACTCCACAATTATAATGAAATAATAATAATAATAATGAGACTATGGTAGGGCTTATTAAATAATTGAAATGTTGAGAATATAAGATTGTATCCATAATTTCACAGTCAACTTACTCAATTGAGACCTTTAGCTAACTTGGAGCAAACCTAACTTCAAACATGTAATTAGATAAGATGTTTTAGTTTCAAAGTAAGATTTCAGTTGACATGTAGGGTGTGAAAAAGAAAAAGAAAGAATAATGAAATTGTAAAAGCACAGCATCCTGCTTTGTTCTCATCTACTCATCCCAGTAAAAGCAGTGAACCAGTCCCAGTGCAACCCAGGCCTAACCTTTTACGGCACAAGCAAGTTACAGATGGGAAAAAGTGAAGCACAAGGAGATTAGGAGACTTGCCCAAGGCAAGCAACAGTAGAGGTGAGGGAGCAAGCGAAAGGTGAACAAGGGCCACTGAACTGGCACCTCCTTGTGTGTGGCCCATAGGCACATAAGGCCTATAGCATCATGTTTTAAGCTCTTGGTCAAGCTGCCCATTTCATGTTTGCAAACTTCTTCTGGTTTAAAATTAAATAAATAAACAAAACTTAAGAGGAAAAAAGAAAGACTGTTTCATCATCTCTAACCTTCGGACATAGCCAGGTATGCTCTGCAATATTAACATAACATAATACAACACCTAGAGCCCTCATGGAAAACACAACTATACTTTTTAAAAATCCCATATAACACAGGCACTTTTAAAGAATAAATTTCAGATTCTTGAAACAAGGCTGGAACTACATTGGCAGACAAATACGCACTACAGAGACATCATCTAAAAAGGCAAAGAAAAAGAGCAGATACATTAGAACTTGTGGCAGAAATTGCTTCTGAATTTAAATTCCTGCAGAATCTTAAAACTGGAAATGACCTTGGATGCAATCCTGTCTACTCCCTTAGTTGACACGTGATAAAATGGATACCAAACAGGTTAAGAAAACCATACCAGGTAACAGCAGAGTTGAGATTAGAACCCAGGTCTTCTTGAATCCCAGTCTGCAACTCTTTTATCCCAATGTTGCTTTTCGGAGGGCAGACCTAATATCTACTTCAAGTTTACTCTGAAGAGGGATTTACCCATTCCAAAATGCTTTCACAAATCTTGCAACTACCTCTCCCAAAAATCCTACAGTGCAGACAGGACAGACATTATCATTCCCATTTTACAGATGAAGAAACTGGCAGGAAAAAAGGGAAGTACGATGTGCTAAATAAAAATACCTTTCTCTCTCTCTTTTTTTTTGCTCAGGACATATGGTTGAATTTAAATACAGTAGTCTCCCTCATCCGCGATTTTGCTTTCTGCAGCTCACCATGGTCCCAAAATATTAAATAGAAAAAATAAACAAAAGTTTTAAATTGCACACTGTTCTGAGTAGTGTGATGAAATCTCACGCTGTCCCAACTCCATCATGCCTAGGAGATGAATTATCCCTTTGTCTGGGATGCTAGCTGTCTTGTTTATCAGACTGAAAAAACATAATATATATAGGGCTCAGTACTAGCTGTGGTTTCAAGCATCCACTGGAGGTCTTGGAACATGTAGCCTACAGATAAGAGATTACTATAACTCCAGAGTATTTATTCTGTTATAGCATGCATTCTCAGCAAGGGTGAAAACTGGTTCTTGGAGAAGGAAATAGGCTATCAAAAAAATCTTACATATTCCAACGGTTTGGGTCCCTCCAAAGCTGAGCCTCTGTTGACAAAACTCTTACTCCTTAGTATTCAGTTCCTCTCATTGATTTTTCTTGGGTATCACACACACAGCACTGATATGGAAGACACAGTAAATATATGCAGGAAGAGTGCTACGAAACTATGGCAATAGATGACTGTGACTGGAGGACTCTACCGATGGTTGGATCTCAAAGTCACATTGAGAGGGGCCCTGCACATGCCTAGGGACTGCCACTGGATGGCCTTGTGGATGTTATGTTTGATCCTGAGAGCCTGTGTGTGCATGTGGCTAAGGCTTTGAGAATTAAACAAAAATAGTTTATGTTTTATTATTTATTAATAATTCAAAAAGTTATTTAACACATCATTAGTATGTCAAGTACTAAAAATGTTGACAATAACTGACTACCAATTAGTTAAAACTTATTTTCTGATATCAGGGAAAAGTTAAATTCATTAAAAATTAAGAAATTAATTTATGTTTTCAGTTGTTTTACTTTTGCTGAAGAAGTTTTGAATGATTTAAATTTTTGATTATTGTTACTACATATTTATATAAATTGCTTTTTGGTATATATAATTTGATATACTACAATTTGTATAAATAAATAACATTAAAAGTTATCCAGCAGGTATAACTATAAAGTTACATGTTAGTCATTTTTAAATTTAACCTTTAACTTAAAAATTTTGTTTAGCATAGGCACTCTACTCAGGACAACAGAGTGAAACTCTGTCTCAAAAAAAGAAAAAAAAAAAGAAAAAAATCTTGTTTAGTCATTGTTAACCCTGCATTGAATTTTTAAAAAGTAAGCTTTATACTTATTCTTCTTATGCACACAGCACAGCTATACGTACAGTACATAATAGATACATAGTATATCTGTGAAATTAAAAATTCATGAAGGGACAACTTATGGAAGGTTCTTAGGGGAGAGATGATTTTTTTAAAAAAGTTGAGAAACATTTATGACAGTATCAGATGAAATACTGAGCTGACCAAGCCATTCAATATGTGACTTGCTATATAGAGTACCCCAATTTGCTGTAAGTACTAAAATGTCAGATAGGTACCAAAATACCCCCTCTTGCCCCCAAAAGAGTTAAGTGAACATGAGTGCAAAGAATTTTGCCTGTGCATAAAAGAGAGTAAGGCAAGAACAATAAAAATAAGACAGGGCTAAGTGAATTGTATAATGATTGTTGAAGCTTTTATAAACACTGTGGCCCATCTTATACTGCAACTATGTGGTGGTTACTGGTCATTTGTTTAATATTGCTTTGAGTCTTTTAATTCCTTCAAAGATGCTAACAAAAATGGTAGTATTTGAAAGCTTGCTTCAAACACAAAAAAGCAGAGAACCAGAGGAATAAAAACTGTTTTTACACAGAGCAATAAGGTCATAAGCTTTAAAAATTCCAAATGTCTTTTTTTAGCTTGATGCCTCAATAATGTCTTTGATGATGGTAACTAAATGTAGATGTGCTACACAGATCCCCCTTTATGATAGTCCAGAACATTGTGTATAAATCAAACCATAAATTGAACACCTCTACTTCAACAAGTTGTTCAATAGATGTTTTTCTCATATATTTCCAAGCTCATATTACACTAAAAACAGTGTGACAACCAGGGAAATATCACAATTTCACCCATATTTTTTAGCATCTGAAATCTTTCACAGGTGTCCTGAAAGGGGGAAAAGGTCATGACCTATGGGTCAAGCCAACAATCATTACGTGTTACTGTAGCAGAAGGTACCTAAATAACCACTGTGTGTACATATGGTGTAGGATTAAATGTGCATATTACTTACAAGGTTATTTTTCATTTCACAAAATGAATTCTGAGCAGCATGAAAACTAGAATTGTCAAAACTAAAGTTCTAAAACTTTTGTTTCAATACCAGGGATCTTGTCTCAAGTTAAATTGAAGTTTTCTATAGAATTATAAATTGAAAAGTGAAATATAAAAGTGAAATAGGTAACAAGCTAGACAGGGAAAAACCACACACTCAACTCAGTGCAGCCAATCACACATAAAGCCCACTACATTCTACAAGAAATTATTTTTGCCACTGATTTGCCCAGCAACCATATAGCTTCTAAACACAAAAATGTTGAGAATTTTCCTTGCCCAGAAGTGGTTTTTGAAAAGGATAAATGCATCTTAACATACATAATTTAGTTTGCAACAAACCACAAAAATGAAGGGGAAGAACCCTGAAAAAAAGCATATACATATGCTATAATAATCTGATCAAATACACTAAACTATTCAGAGTTCAACCCTTTTGAAACCCTTAAAAAACTCTGCAGTTTGCTACAAAGTTAACGGTTCTTCTTTTTTCCCCACTCAATATTGACCTTATTTTATCATCAACTGGACATTCTATCTCACTTTATGGTCTTAATTGCAAGGGCGCTCGGCAAAGGAAAAATATGTAAGACTAGGTGACCACAGCTTTCACTCTGGCTGCACTCACAGGCTTTATGAGTGTTTCTGCAGATATTCCACATGCTGCAGAGGGCTGCTACCTACATAATAAGCAAGGTTATAGTCCAAAGTCAAAACAACTCCTTAGGATCAATGAAGTGATCCACCAAATGAGTTTCCAGATTTCTCTTACAATGGACAGGCCCAAGTTTCTCAAAGCAGAACCCACTTCTGTTCCACTCATTTCTACCATCAAACAAAGCAGCACAAAAGGAAGCTTGGTAGCCACATTAAAAAGGACGGAAAGAAGCTAGGTATAACCGCCAATGTAACTGACAGTAAGAATCTCTAGTGAACAGACTTAGCTCAGTTATAATTGCAAAGCCACTAGGGATTTTTAATTATTAAAAAGTAAACCATATGCCAGAGTAATAGAAGACAACTCAGTAATCAAGAATGGCAGGAAACGGTAGTTCTTAATCTGTTTCTGCTCTACTTTTTGATCCCCTGAAGTCCTTTTCTTAGCAGTAAAAGCTATATATAAAATAAAAATAAATCTGAGGAAATGATATAGCTAAATATGCCCCAGCTACCAAATTCCTGTGTTTACAGATTTACTTAGGAGTCTGGAAAACACTTTTGTTCCTTAGTTGTGGTATGTATGTATGCGTGCATATTTATATTAGATGAAGAACTAATACCAGTTTTGTTACTGACTTATTTTGACAAGCCACTTCTCTAGGCCTTGATTTCTTTAACCATTTAAAAAAAAAAGGATAATCATATTTGTCACTAGATAATCAAAATAGACCTAGAAATCCCTATGAGAAATGAGGAACCATTATTCATAATGACACTAATTCTCTTTAGCTTGATGGCTCTTACAGAAAGCATCCTGAGAAAAAAGCACCCAGATTTAGGTGTGTACCCAGGACTCCAGGAAGACTGATGTGGGCGATGATGGTGACAGTGGCAGTGAAAGCAGATTTGCTGCCCTTTTCTAAAGAAAGCCAGTTAGATATATTGAAATATGTACTGTATTGAGATATGTATCATGGCTGTCCATGAGCATAAAGAAGTTGTACCAAAGCTTCTCAAATTCATAAATCTTGGATATTTCATAGATATAAAAATTTTCAAACTTTAAAATATTACAATTCTTTTATGAGAGCCAATGTAGATTCAAAAGGAAACATAATTCTGAGTATGTAAATACTAAATCAAAAACCAAAGTTAACAACTTGGCCTAACTACACCGAACATAAAGATCCACAACCACATCAGTAGTGACAGCTTACGACTGCATTTCCTAATTAAAACACAATACATTCTAAACCAAAACAGCAGATACCTACATATTAGGGAAATTAGGTACTAAGTATTATATTCTGTTTGGGTGCTAATTTATATATGATTCCAATTATCATAAGTTTAGAATTATAAAAATCTGACTTTTAAAAAGATTAACACATATTACTTGTATCATAAAAGGTTCCAAGTGGCACATATCACAAAACGTTCCAAATGATGAATGTATAGCTTCTACCGTCCTAGTATTTCTTAAATCAATATTTTCTTTGGTGCAGCCATGACCATGATTCAAGTTCAAGTCCTCATTCTCACTGCTCTAACATTCTCTTCACCTCTACTCTCCACAGCAGCCCAACATACTGCATACTGCTGCCAGATTAATCCCTCTGAAGTACAGATCTGATATCACTCACCTGCTTTTTAAAAAAGTAGAAGCTGCTTCAGTACTTTTCCACTAATTAGCTGAAACCCTCTTTTCTAGTATTCAGGACTCGAAATACAGTCCCAAGCTCCCTCTCACCCTATGGCCAAACCAAAGTGCACTCCCTACTGTGCTACACACACAGCCTGTGTTTCCCATCTCTACCTCTGCTCATGTGGTTTCCCTGCTTCTCCTGTCTCCATTTATTCCTTCAAAGGCCCATCTCACTTTGCAGAAACTCACTAAAGTTTGTATGGATGCCCTGAAGAAGTTGCACACTCTGTTTGGAAACCTCAAGGCACTCCTCTTAGCAACTTAGTTTGAGAGTTGGGATGTCGTAGACTTTTTTCCTGCAGGTTCCTTGACAGCAGAGCCTGTGTCCTACGTATTCTTGTCTTCTTAAAGTCTGCCTTCTAACTGGGAACTCAGATTCTTCTGAGAAATAAATGTCTAGGGAACTGATTGAAGCAGGAAAGTCACAATATTAAGACACTGGTTTACAGATATATTGTTAATCTATAAGTTACATAAAGCATCATATCCAGGACAAATTATGCTCCAATTTACCGTTTCAGTTCTTTGCAACCTTTCAAATAAGAAAGAATCTAAGACTTCACTTACATAGTGTAATCCATATCAGGGAACTGATTTTTATCCAGTTAACCTGTTTATGAAGTAAGATTTCTGAAAAAAGCCTTTGCATAGGAGGACAAGACATGTTTCCAGTCGCCTTACACATTGCCATTAACCTAGATAACCAAGTCTTAAACCAGAATGCTAGGATGATAAACTGGAGAATGAGTAGGTAAAAGCCACACAAAAGCAGACAATGTGGAAAGAACACAGGGAGGCGAGAGCCCAGGGTTTGACATGTGTGACCTAGCTCAACTACTTAACTAACCAAGCCTCAGTTCCCTCACTTGTAAGACTAGGAAACTGGACTGGATGAATTCCCGATACAGTTCTAACACTCTAGAACTCTACAAGCATAATACATGTCTTCACTGGATTATTTCTAATGAGACATGGGTAAGAAACATTAACTCCCTGCACTATTGAATCTCTCAATTTTTTTTTTTAAAGAACCCCACCCATCTCCAATCTAAAAAGACCCATAAATTTCAAGGTTATTTTCAAAGAAGTTTCAAAATGAAAACAAAAACAAAAATTAAAACAAGCAACCAATAACAAAAAACACTCTCTGAGAACTAAGAAAAATAAACATAAGTGAAAACCAAAAATATTTCTCCACCAAACTTCACATCACTACAAATAACTGTTAATAACATTTTAAAAATGAATGTTCTGTTAGAAATTTATGTACAGTTATAAAACACAGTGAGGTAAACAGTAGGAATGAATGGTAAATATTCTTTCAAGTTGTTTCTGGATCTCATATCTAACAAAATAAACTTAGATTCAAACTACAGGAATATGAAAAGCAAAAATTTCAGAATTCCTTGGTCAATGAGAAACTAGCATATTAGGAGTATATATCCCATTTACTTAGCCTAACTTAAACTCCTCAACAAAGATTTTGTTGTACTTGGGCTTCTATACAGGAGGATTCCCACCCTTGCTAAGTCAACTTTATGACTTGATTAACATGTGTCAAGTCTTTCAGAATAACTTTTCAGGGGTTTTTTTTTTTCTTTCCCCTTAAAGACTTCAGAAAGGAGGCTTTTGAGCGCAGACCAGTCACTTTAGGTCTTTTCAGCTTCCAGTTTAAACTTCTCAGCTCACCATGGTGCTGAGGGCTTAAAGGTGCCAGTAACCAGGGGTTACCATAGCTCAGCTGGAACAAAAGTATATTGTGCAGCATTTATGAGAGTTCTGAAAAGCATTTCTTAAAATGCTAGAGGGAACAAGGATATGTTCTAGAAAATACTAATAATTAATTGAAATAAAGCTTTATCTCCCTTTTTCTCCACATCCCCCAAATAAAAAAGAAAATTTTTTTTTTATCAAAACCAGGGCTTAGCTCTTCATCACATTATTGCTCACTCTAGATCTAGCTGACCTGACTTACCTTCCGATGCTTTGATCACATATCCCCCTTTATCTTCACCAGGACACACGTCAAGCAGCTGCATGATTCTGTCCAGCAGCCCATGGATTATCTCAAACCCAGGATTCTTGTTGTAATAAACAGCACAGAGATGCCTGTAATTTTTTGCACCTACATCTGCAAAAATAAAAGAATTGGTCACAAAGCCACATTAGCCATTACTGAAGGAATTGATTTACCCCAACACAAACTTGGGCAAAGTCAACAAAAAAGAAAACCAAATATTAACATACAGTGAATTATCCAACTTCAGAAATGCAAGATAAGATAAAATAGTCTTTTTCAACCATCAAATTCCCTAAGGTGTTTTATCTGGGGGAAAGAGTGAAAAACTCTTAATGTTGGCACAGTGACAATAAGGCTTCATTTTAGTATTAATTGGTAAAACTTTGTAAACAATTTAGCAATATATAATCAGAGATTTAAAATTTCATACTCTTTCATTCATAATACTATCCAAAGGAAATGATCCTAAACACAAAAAAAGGCATGTGGAGAGGCATTTACTAAATTATTTCCAACAATAAAAAATATAAACAACCTAAGCTGAAGAATGGCTACATAACATACAGTACAGTCACTCACCAGAATAATAAGTGGATGCTAGAAAACATCTTTATGAAGGTTTATCATAACAAAGCAAGAGCAAATACTTACAATAGTGAACTTTTAAAAAGGAGGCTACAAAGTTCAAAGTAAGCCAAAACTAAATCATATTGTTTAAAGAACAAACATAGATTGGAAAACCATGAAGCAAAGCAAGAGAATGACTATCACCAAAGTCAGGCTGATAATTACCCTAGGTAAAGGGAAGGCACCACGATGGGGCGGGGTCACACAAGAAGCTTCAGATACTGGCAATATTCCACTTCTTAACTGGGGTATTGGTTACACTAGTGTTGGCTTTACCATCTTTTAAAAACTATGTATGTTATATATGTTCTTCACAATTAAAACATGAAAAAAAAAGAATACAAAAGTATATAAAGTTAGGCTACAAAATGGATAAATCTTGAGGACACTGTGCTAAGTGAAATAAGCCAGCCACAGTAGGACAAATACTACATGATTCCATTTATATGAGGTTATCTAAAGTCATCAAACTCATAGAAACAGAAAATAAAGTGGTTGCCAAGGGATGGAGGGAGGGAGAAAATGGGGAATTGCTGTTTAATGGATATAAAGCTTTAGCCATGCAAGACGAAAAAGTTCTAGAGATCTGCTATACAACAATGTGCATATAGTTAACAATACTATATGGTACACTTAAAAATTTGGTAAGAGAGTAGCTCTCGTCATATTTTTTACCATAATAATTTTAGAAACCACATGAATAATAGAATCACAGCTACAAAAATACAACGATAAGCCAATTTTTCTGTGATTAGTATATATATTATTCTACTTTGAAAATTAAAACAAACTTACAAAACTCAATATTTTAAAAAAGAATTACAAGAATCCAAATGAAGCCTTATGATTTGATAAACCAACTGGTATATTCATACAGTAGAATACTACTCAGCAATAAGAAGGAACAAACTGTTGATAGTCTTGACAACTTGGATAACTCTCAAAGGCATTATGCTGAATGGAAGAAGCCCATCTCAAAAAGCTACAGACAGTATGAATCCATTTATATGACATTCTAGAAGTGGCAAAACTATAACAACAGAGAACAGATAGTGGTTGTCTGGAGTTAGCTGTGGGGAAAAAAATGTGACTAAAATGGGATAACATAAGGGGTTTGAAGAGTGACAGAACTGTTTTGGATCTTGTAGTGAAGGTTATAAAAATCTAAACCTGTATAAAACTCATAAAAACCAGCCTGAGCAAGAGCGAGACACCATCTCTACCAAAAATAGAAAAAATTACCCAGGTGTGATAGTGTGCACCTGTAGTTCCAGCTACTCAGGAGGCTGAGGCAGGAGGATCACTTGAGCCCAGGAGTTTGAGGTTGCAGTGAGCTATGATGATGCCACTGCACTCTACCCAGGGCAACAAAGTGAGACTCTGTTTCAAAACAAAACAACAAATAATAAAAAAAAACCCAAAAAACAAAAAACAAAAACCTAATTAAAAAAAAAGAAGTGCATAGCATATAAAGGAAGACTCAAAGTCTACAGTGATTATTTAACTTTATAACACTTGTGGCCCTTTAATAAATTCTGGAGACCACTGCTCTACATAAACACTAAATGGATGTTGGGTTCATTTTGCTCTTCAAATTAGGAAAAGAGAAGGAATGAACTAATTAATGTCTATCTGACAGCATAAACTGAAAATAGAATGCTGCTTCAGATTATCATATATTGAGCAAAAGCACTTCCACAGATTTATTCCTATGGTAACAGCTACTAGCCATTGTTGACATAAAATACAGAATGGCTTTTATCTTCTATTAACAGATATCCCCCCCCAAAAAATGGATATTTTAAGATACTGTATTATTAAAGTAATATAAAAGTGAGTATATAAGTGGGATAAAAGGGAAACTAACATTAACTGATAATCTATGTGCCAGGTATTTAGTACCTATCTATCAATTTATCTATAATCTTATTTAATTCTCAAAACAGCCATGCAACACAAGTATTATTATCCCAATAAAACAATGGAGAAACAAAAGCTCAGAATGATTAAGTAATATGCCCAAAGTCAACCTAATTGACTGGAGCTAATCCCAATTAATTACATAGCTAATAAGTTACAAAGCCAGGATTTGACAGGGATTATCTGATTCTAAAACCCACACTTTTCACTATGTGGTGTACCTTAAAGGATTTAGATGGAAACGAATGAATATAAAGGCAAACTTATATATGGCTATATACCTACTTAATATGGTCAAAGATGTGCATTCTTAAAATGTTTTGATATGATAAACAGATGTTTTAATTTTCAAGTTTTCATGATATTTATGAATTCCATTTAAGAAATTGGAATAAATTATTTTCAAAAGTTAGTGAAGTTTCTAGCTATCAACAGCATCGTAACTGATGAAAAATATATTCTGAGTTAAGCTTTTGACTGAAGTTTTGAAGAAATAACTGCTCTTGCCATTTAACATTTCTTAGTACATACCATGTTCAAGGAACCCTAGTCTAGAGATCCCTAGATGGTAGAGGTCAAAGCCAATACACAGGGCTTCCACAGATTAAACCCCCAATAATTATTTTCTGAATAAATGACTAAATCTTGGAATAGGAGGTGAGCACACACAAATAATTACCAAACAGGGCCAAGACCAGACAGTGAGCCATATTCTAAGCCAGTTGAGGTAAGAAAGTAAGTAGCATACTGCTGTCACTCTCCTTCATTTCCATTTTCAACAATTAAGAAATCTGGTATCGGGCCGGGCGTGGTGGCTCACGCCTGTAATCCTAGCTCTGGGAGGCCGAGGCGGGTGGATCGCTCGAGGTCAGGAGTTCGAGACCAGCCTGAGCAAGAGTGAGACCCCGTCTCTACTAAAAATAGAAAGAAATTATCTGGCCAACTAAAAAATATATATACAAAAAAATTAGCCGGGCATGGTGGCTCATGCCTGTAGTCCCAGCTACTAGGGAGGCTGAGGCAGTAGGATCGCTTAAGCCCAGGAGTCTGAGGTTGCTGTGAGCTAGGCTGATGCCACGGCACTCACTCTAGCCCGGGCAACAAAGTGACACTCTATCTCAAAAAAAAAAAAAGAAAAAGAAATCTGGTATCTAAAAGCTATAATCAAAGGTGTAAGAATAAAGATGAATATTAAAATCAGGCAGGCATAAAACCCCACTAAACTAACCACATGCATAAACTAAGAGAGGCCTCATTCTATTAATACTATAGGAACATAAACACACACACTCTCTCTTCTTCACTCTTTCTCTCTCTCTCTCTCCCCCTAAAGGGAAAAAAATGAAATGAAACAGAACTAAATTATCCCTTTCATACTACTGACTTGCTGCTGGGTATTTTTGCCATGTGGTACCCATTTGTTGGTGTCACATGCTTCCACTTTAATACACAGGCATGTATTGAAACTACTTTGTAGTTCCATTTTCTTTCTGTGAGAGAATAGCCCAACAGTAATGCCACCATTAAGAGAGCTTGGCAACATAAACTGGAAGCTTTATTTTGGTAACCTTTGCCTTGGAATACTTTTTTCCTGATCTCTAAATTATGTAAAACTTATATTTTTGATAAAAGTAACAACATCTGGATGAAAAACTTAGAATTTAAAAAAACAAATTAAGTGATTTTAGTGATGAGAATAGTAAAGTCACAATAAAAAATACAAAACTTTTAAAAAATTATATTCCATTTCAGGATGTTTATAGTGCACACACATAATAATGAACTACATATTTTTAGATTTAATTTTGCAAAATTTTTAAGAAAGGCCACTAACTATGTATTAAACCCACCATAATAATTACATTAACCTCATTTTTTAGGCGCCCCCACCAACTCCACCACTGACTGGCTGGTTTTTCATATGTCCCAAGGGCTAGCACTCTCTGTGGACTTGCTTCCTCATATCTTGCTAAGATATTCCCTCTACTGTAGCTAAATTGAATTAAAGGAGAAAATAACCACATGCTCATTTTCACCCATTCCTCCTTGGAGAAATTGCTAGGTATAGTAAAATTCCCATTTCCTAGCATTTTGCACTGAGAGACCATATTACATCACAGGAAGTTCACTGACTGCACGCCACAAAGTAAGAACTATTTAAATTTCATGCCAAAGCTAGGGTTTGTTGGAAATGCCTCAGTTCTTTATAACTCAGTTAACAGACCTCTTGTGTCATGCCATCAAACAATTCTGCTTTTTAAATGGGCCTGCCAAGTATGTCAGCCTAAATTATCCATGTATTTCACAGACTTCAAAGTACTGCCTCGAGAGGGCTGATCTAAATCACCCAAAGGAGGGGCGGCTAGCTATGATTCCATAAGCTGAAAGAACATGCCAAATGATTTTTTAAAAGAGAAAAGAAAAAGGAATGGTACATAATATCCCCTAGTAGATGACTATTGAATACAACTCAAATTTTTAGGATAGGTTCCTGCTTAGTGTAGATCTTCTTTCACCAAAGTACCAATGATTAAAAGCTAAGGTGTTCGGTTACATTATCATACATGGCACAGATTGGAAAAAGGCAGAGTCTTCAAGAGAAATTTCCCATCCCTATTCTCACATTCACCTGGAAGCCCAAATAACGATGCCAGGAGAAAGCACACTGGGACACCAAAAAGGCTTCTAGGATAATGAGGGGCTGTTACAGAACTTGAGATTAATAGTCTGGCCAAGCTCAGAAAATAAAACAGAGCACCTTGATTTTTAAGTCTATTCCATCCACAAAACTTATTTAATATTGGTACCCGCAAAACTGTAACTTATATTGTAAATTTTTCTTATCTCCTGAAGAATTTTGATGTGGGCCTAAATAATTCACAAATGCAACAAGAATCCTGTGATTTTCTCCAAAAAATCATATCCAACGTGAGGAAATAGGAACCTTTATCACTACTGGCAGAACAATAAATTTGTAAGAAATCCTTCCAGGAAGAGAATTTGACAAGTTATCAAATACTTAAAGGTGTACACCATATGGACTGATCAATTCTATTTCAAAAAATACCTATTTGTGTAATGGTACAAGAATATTGATATATTCTTGTAGTTTAGAAAAAAATCTTGTAGTTTAGAAAAAACTTTGGTAACAATCTAAAATTTCATTAACAGTCTGAATAAATAAATTATACTTTATCAATTTGATGGAAGATTATGTAGCCATTAAAAAGAAATGAGGTGGACAGAATATGTTCATAAGAAAAAACAAGTGTAGAAAAGAAAAAGTACAATCCCATTTGTGTAAACAATAAATCCCATTGTGTAAACACTAAAAAGTGTTTATTCGTATCTATAGCTATATATAAAAATATAAAACATGGTTGCATATGCACAGAAAAATTCTGGCAAATAATTCTAAAAGTAGGATTAGGGAGAAATTGGATATTTTTTTTAAAAAAACAGGACGAGAACATTACTCTTAAATTAAAAATACATATTCATGAAAGCTCTTAAAATATAACAAATATATTTTCAATTTTCAAAACAAACATAATAAAACTTAAGAATAATTTTCCTTAAAACACTTCAGTATCATAGCACCCAAGTACAGACTTTTCTTTTTTATATAGTGCTGAAAAGCCAAGAAACAAACGTGAGGAAAAATCTATGACCTTCTCAATGCATGAAGGAAAAAGTTATATTCTTGTGGGTTGGCTTTTATTTAGTTAACATAAACCTGGAATGCATTTTTATCTATTAGAAAAATACAATATTCAATGCATGACAGAGCACATTATATTCAACTTAGCAGATCTTAACTATGTGGAACCAAACATACTGAAATAACTTTCTATATTAAAAATGATGTATTGACACAGTAAAGATGCCATCACATATGCAAATGGTGCTACTTCAAAAATTGTTAATGTCCATGGTTCTTACACCCATATTTTTTGAATTATTAATTGGAAATTCTACATGCCAAAAATATGAAATAGTGAAATTAAATTAATCCAGACTCATGACATAAGCTCCCTTCAGAAAACTGCATTCCACATGTGGACGCTAGATAATCTTCCATCACTTAAGGGCTCCACAATTAATGGACAACTTCTCAGAACTAAAGTATTTCATAAGCCCATAGTGAAAATGCTTTTATTGAGCTCTTTATCAAGCATCCAGTTACACAAAAAAACTATTATATAAAGTTCTGACCCCTATATTTTAGTAGCTTACAATATAAGACAGATACGCTAACCCCAACATGCATATATCATACAACCCAATAGCAAATTGAAAGAACAAACCAAACCATAAAAGAACAGTGGATTAATTATGTTCTATGGCAGCCATGGTGGTCAATGGAGGAGAAAAGAACAAGAATCTTAAATAAATATTGTGATTAAAGTTTAAAAAAAAATTCTGGATTTCCATAACCAAACTAAGCAGGGTGAAAACTTCAAGGAGAATGTGAAATTTTAGAAACTATTTAAACAGTGATTTGGGGGGCAGGAGAAATACAGTTTGAACCAGGACTACAGCAATGCTTTGGAGAAAGTAGTAATGTTCTGAACAAGAAGTGAAGGCTTGAAGTAATCATGCTTCATGAATAAAGTGAAGCTAACTGGAGCCTCTGAGTGGTCAAAAGCCTTTAACCTATTCCATCTACTTTAATAATTATTAAAATCCAAAACTTTTTACATGCAGTACTTACAACCAAAGTGCATGGCAGTTTGATTATTGGGACTCTCCACAGATATACGTCAAATTGACAACTGCATGATTGTATCCTGCTAAACTGAAATGACCTCATGTACAGTCCAAACCCAAACTAATCTTCTTTCTTAGGCTCTTATTCCTTTTAAACTTAAACTCACTCAACCCAGTGATGTGTTTTCTCTTGCTATTTTGATGAGATTCTAGGTATACTGACAGCTTCAGTGACAATTGAGGAATAAACCATGATTGCAGAATTCAACCTGTGTTTAAGAAAAAGCCAGAATATTGGACTTTGCAAAATATAATTGCTTTTCTCGGTATAAAGATTAGCAATTCACAAGTTAGTCCTTTGCTCCCCTGAAGTATTTTTTTTTTTTTTACTATTTTGTTTATCATAGTTATTCTTGACATTGAACAGAAAAAACAAAAATATTAATGACTGCAACTAACCAATAACTCATTTCAGCAGCCTGATATGGTGGCTTCAGTGCTGCCTCTGCTAACTTCCCTGTTAAGAAGCTGAAAAATTTACCCCACGGCAGAGTCTGCATTCAACCAATTTCTTGTTCCAAAAACATATGCCATTCTAGCCAACAAAAGTGATACATCAGCTTAGTCCCTTGAGTCATGACTAATTTTTTAAAATGCTGCAGCAATTTCAGATCTTGAGACTCAAATGCAGTGGCTGGCTCAGTCTCAAAGAACCTGAATGTGTCTGATTTAGAGTAGAAGTCTCAACGCTTGAAAAGTGTGTCTGACAGCTTCACACGACATGGATGGTAAGTCAAAAAAAGTCCACATTAGAATAAGAAACTGTCCAATTAGTTCAAGCATGAAAATAAGGGTTAGTAGTCTTTCATCTACTCTTACAGGAATGCAGGACAGACATCATTTGTGGGACACATGCTGAAATCCAGCAGAGATTACACTTCCATTTCCACTTTGGAAGACATGTTTGCTGACCCAAAACTGATATGAAGCTGGGAGTGTTAGGTTTCTCCTTAATATTACAAAACAAGTTAGTGGCAGTTGTCACTCCCTTCTCTGCACTACCAGGACACCTGTGCATTCTCTCTGAGCAGGATCTTGCTCTAAGCATGATCTGTAAGGGCTGTTCAAAGGCTTGTCTCCCTCAAGACTCGCAACTCTTTCTCTTACAATCTGAAGCAGTCCCTAGCAAGGACAAGGAACTCAAAAATACTTTTCTACCAATGTGCTGAATGAAACTGTCTTGGCTCACTCTTGCCAGGCATCTCTACCCCTCTGAACCAGTAGTTTGGGTACTACTGCCATTAATGAAGATTTGGGCCAGGTGCTCACACTTAAAATCCTAGCACTGTGGGAGGCTGAGGTGGGAGGATTGCTTGAGGCCAGGAGTTTGAGGTTGCAGTGAAACACGGCGCCACTGCATTCTGGCCCCTGGTGAGAGCGAGACATTGTCTCAAAAAAAAAAAAAAAAATCGAAAGAAAAAGAAATCTGGGAAATTTTCATATTAACTGGAAAACTCCTCTATCATTTCACTTTTGATGGTTTAGATTTTTTCTTCAAAAAAGTTTCATTATTTAGGAGGAAACGGCTAATGTATTTAATAAATCCAACGGAGAAATGGTTATTGGTTTGAGATAGTGAAAACATGTGTCAATTCATTGAAAAGAAGTGGGTGATAGGCTGAGTGCAGCGTTTCATGCCTGTAATCCTAGCACTCTGGGAGGCCGAGGCGGGTGGATTGTTTGCGCTCAGGAGTTCGAGACCAGCCTGAGCAAGAGCGAGACCCTGTCTCTACTAAAAATAGAAAGAAATTAGCTGGACAACTAAAAATATATAGAAGAAATTAGCCAGACATGGTGGCACATGCCTATAGTCCCAGCTACTCGGGAGGCTGAGGCAGGAGGATTGCTTGAGCCCAGGAGTTTGAGGTTGCTGTGAGCTAAGCTGAGGCCACGGCACTCTAGCTCGGGAAACAGAGTGAGACTCTGTCTCAAAAAAAAAAAAGTGGGTGATAAATTACTCAAAAAATAACATTAGTGTTTTCTTAAGTAAATTCCTGTATTAGTATATTTTGGTTTTCGTATACTAAAAAAAAAAATAGGGCACAACAGAACCAATTAAGTCAAAGGTCAGGATAAAAATTGGCCCTAAGTGCTTCAGTAAAGGCGACATTAACCCTTTAATGGCCAGTTAAGGCTTTCAAGTCATTCCACTAGAAAATTCCCAAATGCCAGGTATCTGGCCTTAAGGATTGCTAATACCCTAACGATAAGAGCAACACTTCTTATTATGTGGCTAGAACTTTTCAAACTGCAATTACATTTAATCCTCAAAACAAATCAATGAAGTAAGTGCTATCATTATCCCCGTTCTACAGATTAGGAAGCTGAGCCAGAGAGATTAAATAAACTGTCCAAAGTTAAGCACCTGATAAAAGGCAGAACCACGACTCAAGCCGAAGAACTCTGGCTGCAGAGTCTCTATGGAACTGTGGTGCTTTCCTGCCTCCCCGACAGTCCTCTGAACACCACATGACAAGTAGGGAATCCACATGGACATGTTTAGAATACTCCATCACAAAAGCATCTTTGTTATGAAATAAAATCCAGGCCTACCTAAACAGAAAACATACTCCAAATAAATTAAAGCAAACCTATGTTTTCAAGATGGTAGACTTACCGAGCACATTTACCTCCCTTCATTTCTCAAATCTCACCAATATGCTAAAAATTTTAAAGAAAAAGAATAAATCATAATATAGTACAAGACAATGGACAAAAGTAATATCAGATGGAAATGAATCAATATCAATAGGGAAAACAGAGCAGAATAATTAAAACTAAAAACAGGTATAAAAGAGGTCTCCTATAGAGATGAGAATTCTTTCTGATGAAACAAAGTACAACAAATATGCAAATCTTTTTTTTTTTTTTTTGAGACAGACTCTCACTCTGTTGCCCAAGCTAGAGTGCCACAGTATCAGCCTAGCTCACAGCAACCTCAAATTCCTAGGCTCAAGCGATCCTCCTGCCTCAGCCTCCCGAGTAGCTGGGACTACAGGCGTGCGCCACCAAGCCAGGCTAATTTTTTCTAATTTTAGTAGAGATAGGGTCTCACTCTTGCTCAGGCTGTAAACATGAAAATCTTTGAGTTTAAAGTACATGGACTGGGTTTCTGGGGTAATCACCTAGGTGGTTTGTTAAAAGATGACCTATAGCACAAGCACTTAAGAACAGCCGTCTCTCAATAGGAGAGTTATGTCCAAGCATAGTAAAAGAAGCAGAGTAGAATCTATGTCTGGGCCTTCCCAACGAACACTGATTAAAAAGAAAACAGCATAGACACCCCTACCCAGGACTGCAATATAATAAAGTGCTCGATACCTACAGTGAAAATTTATTCGTGGCAATGATGGGACCCTAGCCTGCTCCTCACCCTAACCCTCCAGACTCTGAGCTGCCACTTAAGAACATGCCCAGCCCTGAAGAGCCTTTAGGAAGCCCTCACCTTTAGGGAAGAGCCCTACTGCTGAAACAGGATTACAACACTTTTGAGGAAACCTAGTGTAATTAACCTAATCCTATATTTGTAAATATGAACAGATCACCAAGGATCAAAACAATATAACACTCAAAGAACTAAGATGAAAGGACACAAGTAAATGCTAACAGAAAAATTTGACATTGGAATTATAACAAATTCTCAGTTACCTGCACCAATGCAGGAGAAACTGAGAAATAGGTCTCTGCTTTTGTCAACTGATTCAAAAGAACACACTCTGAATTATGTAGAGTCTGGAGTAAGAATCACTGAATGAACACTGCTAGGATGTGATCTGTTAAATCTGGGGAAGCAAGGAAACACTACCAGTAATTGAGTTACCTGAGGCACTGTCCACGAAGGGATTACCACACATACAGCTCACAATAGTCAGATGGACTTATATCAAGAGATTAGAGACATGGAGTTTGAGTAAGACAAACTTCCTTGGCAATCAGATTTAGGTACTTACTAAATATATATTCTTAAATAACCACCACATTCCAAGTGATTGACCAAGCAACCTGCTGTACTAACAAGTCCAGACCATACTCAAAAAGGACAAAAACTGGTAAAACACATTCACAGTCACTGATACAACGGTGATGGTACAGTCATTCCTAAACTAGAATGATAAGATATCAAGTACGTTAAGATGATACACATATAAATCACATGATATAAGAAAAAAAATGTTTCATAGTGCTTTTCAAGTTAAGGTTTAACTAGAGCTCTTCATAAATATTATCAAATTCTTTGCTAAAATGTGCTTTCCATTAAAAGAAATGAGAGGCACAGCAACCAAATATCTGGACCTTGCTTGGATTCTGATTTAAATAAATTCATCATAAAAATTAAATTCATGAAACAATTGGGAAAATTTAAACATGAGATGGATATTTGATAATAGGGGGTGATAATGGTGTTATTAAAAAAAAAGAAAACCCAAAGTGGTAGTGCTTATCTCTTAGCAATACATACTGAAGTGTTTGCCGACGAGATGATACAATGTCTAGGACCTACGTTAAAATAATATGGAGAAGTTGGTAGTGGTATAGATGAAAGAAACCTGTCCATGTGTTGATAATTGTTGAAGCCGAGTGCTGGATTCACAGGGGTAATTATACTCTTTTCTCTCTTATGTATAGTTGAAATTTTCATAATTAAAAAAATTCTTTAAGTATACAAATCTAAGATGACTCATTCTTACCTCTGCTAGAATCTTTTACTACAATGTCAGAGATTTCAAACAGTTTCAGAGGAAGGGGCATCTTCCGGTTTGCTGCTATGGTCTTTAGGAGGCCAGGAAGAAGGGTAGTGCGTGCCACCTAGAGGAAAAGACATGAAATTGCACTAAGTAAGAACCAAACAAACATACTTGGTCAAAAGACAAAGCAGAAAGATCCCATAGCTTCACAGAAGACACTTCTGGAAAATGCAATGCCTAAAATATCCAAATAATTTTAGATTTTCAATTTCAGGACACTTAAATTGAACTGAAAATATTCTGGCTTTCCAATTTACAAAGTGAAAAATCATAAATTTGATTAAAAATAAATGAGAAAAAATATAACTTAAATGTGATTGCTAGTCTCTAAGGATTAGTTATTTTATTCATTATAATTTTTAAAATTAAAGTTGACTTTCAACTTTAAACTTTCAAGATTTCAAATACATGTAAATTCTCATATCTGCCTCATTTCACAAACTAAGTGAGTAGATTACAAGAAATACAAATGTTTAAATGGATTAAATATTAACCAAAATTTTTAAAACCAGAACTAGGGAAAATATAAATACAATTCAAAAACCAGCACAGTGAGGAAAACAAAACACAAATATGTAGGCACTTAAAAAACTGTACAGCTGCTATGGGCAGGCTATGACTATAGTTCCCGGCTTTTTATTAACTAAAGCAAATATGAAAATATGTGCAGCTATTCATTCTTACTATTTATAAGAAATGCACATCTGGATTCTTTAAAAAAGCAAAACCTGTACCCTATAAAGATATACAACTATTATGTACCCATAATTTAAAATTAAAATTAAAAAAAGCAAGACTTCCCTGCTTCTGCTTTTGTCTGTGAAATAAACTTCTCATTTCAAAGTTTAATGTGTTGGCATCCAGCACATGTTATCGGAAGGGTTTTATGAGTAGTGTTAAGAGTTTATTGTTGGCTGGGTGCAGTGGCTGACGCCTGTAATCCTACCACTCTGGGAGGCGAGGTGGGCGGGTCATTTGAGCTCAGGAGTTTGAGACCAGCCTGAGCAAGAGCAAGACCCCGTCTCTACTAAAAAAATAGAAAGAAATTAGCTGGACAAATAAAAATATACAGAAAAAATTAGCCGGACATGGTGGCGCATGCCTGTAATCCCAGCTACTCAGGAGGCTAAGGCAGGAGGATTGCTTGAGCCCAGGAGTTTGAGGTTGCTGTGAGCTAGGCTGAGGCCACGGCATTCTAGCCCAGGCAACAGAGCAAGACTCTGTCTCATTCATGAATGAATGAATGAATGAATAAATACCTGTTAGCCACATTAGTAATGGTAAGTCAAATCTGTTGGTAAAGCAGGGGTAAAATGAAGAATCTGTCAAGTCTATAAGACACTCTCTCATCTTTAATGTATTTTATGCAGAAAGACTGATTCTTAACTAGTTAAGCCACAGCTATTTATAGTGATATTTAATGCATTTCTGATTTGTTTTCCTTCCACTTATATAAAATAGATAAGATGTAAACTCTGAAGAATACAACAGTTACTACATCTTAAGAAATCTTGATAAGTGAAACTGGGAAGAAAAAAGCAAACTGGAATAAACAAAAATCCATTAAGTTTTACTGAAAAATCACTCTACGCAAATGAACTTCAGTATGTCTTATTACAAAGAACACTATGATCATCATTTTTTTTTTTTTTCCTTGAGACAGAGTCTCACTCTGTTGCCTGGGTGAGTGCCATGGCATCAGCCTAGCTCACAACAACCTCAAACTCCTGGGCTCAAGTGATCCTCCTGCCTCAGCCTCCCGAGTAGGTAGGACTACAAGCACACACCACCATGCCCAGCTAATTTTTTCTATTTTTAGTACAGACAGGGTTTCACTCTTACTCAGGTGGGTCTTGAACTCCTGAGCTCAAGCTATCCTCCCACTTTGGCCTCCCAGAGTGCTAGGATTACAGGCATGAGCCACCACGCTTGGCCATGATCATCTTTTAAAAACAGTAGAAAAGCTAGACCTCAGGAAACAAAATATAACAATTCATTATCACAATCCTTCCAAATTAGTATAAGGATTCTTCAAAGTTCGGATCCTAAATATAAAGAATTAATGTACTTGATGCATATTATTACCAATTAGTTCTTTAATTAGTCTAGCTCTAATCTTTCACATTAGTAAGCAGTTGTGTAGATAAAATTTAGAATTTTAAAATTTAGATTTAAACATTTTTTAGAACTTTAAAAATCTTTTTAGAACTAATCCAACCCCCTACTTTTACAAAAGTGAAAAAGTCTAAAGAAACTATTTCAAGTCAGAGAGTTCAGATATATTTATAATAGCATTAACCTTCTTAAAAAACATAACCATCCACTTCTAAGATTCCCCTTAATGCTAGAAGGAGACATGATTTTCTCTAACGTCTGGATTAAAAAACACATAGAATTGCATGTGCAAGAGAAACAGAATGAGAGCTTATTTGTACAAAAGAAATGGAACTATTTAAAGTTATTAATAAGCAAAGATATTATAAACTTGAAATGCCCTTCTTTCATAGCTAATATCCCAATCTATAACATAAATCATTTAACACTACAAAGGAGTATCGTTCTCATTTAAATATTCCTAAACTCTACAGGAAACTGCCAATAAACTTAGACATTACAATGAAAGATATAGGCAGCATAGTCAAGAACTGATGTAATGGCTAATTCAAAGTGAATTTCTTATGGAGGTATTAGAAACAGGTTGTGATTCATTTATACAAATGAATGGAAAAGATAAAATCCAAAAATAGTATTAAAAAATCAGTTATGAAATGGAAAATTCAGACAAGGGAGACTGGGCCAGACAGCACTAACCAATTAAGTAAGAACCAACCATAAAGTAAATCAAGAAAAGATTATTTTAAAAATCTTAAGAATTTTTGTCGGCAGAGCATGTAAGAACCAACTATAAACTTATCAAAGATATTATAAAAAAGCTCTAAGATTTCACCATCTGAGGTGTAACTAAAGAGACTTTTCCTAACTCATGCCTCTCAGTTTTTACTTAAATTCTTACCTACTTAAAATTCTTACCTGAAATTCAGCTGTTTTAGGGTTACTTATGTGGACTGCCTTTGTTGCAGAGATATCCAAACCAAGTTTATCAGCAATATCTTCTTGGGAGCACTAAGAAGTACATACAAAATAGATTGATATGGAAAAGCAACGACTATATTTAATATAGAAAGTATTTAATGCTGTAAGTCAACTTCTGATGGTCTAATAGCAATACATACTCCCTACATAAGTCAGTAAGTCAAGAATAAGCTAAGAATAAACCACATCAATTGCAGGCCCACAGCAGAGGCAATTTAACAGTAACAGTTCTCTTAAAATGTGTTCTAGCTATGATAGGGAGCTAACGTAAATTTTTCACGTGGAGAAGGTATAACCTGTACTCGGGCCCTTCCTAAACTAGTCTCTATTCTAATCGCCTATAAATCCTTAGTCATTCCCCAGCCCTTACACTTTTCCCAACCTTTACCTGAAATGCTCTCCCAGCCCCACTTGTAGCCATTCCCCAAGACCCTACTAAATGACCTCTCTTCCATAAAAGTATTCCTAATGACTCTAGTTAGAAATTCTCTGTCCCTCCTTGGTATTCCCATGGCTTTGTTTTGATTACCATCATAACCCTCGCTAAATCCATACTGACTTGGGGCAGAATGGTAGGACTGAAAGCAGAATACAAGTAGCCTGAACTCTGCCCAGTGTTCTTTCTACATGTAACTTCTGTGCACGTGCTTGATGAAGCTCCTTGTAGCAAACTGCTAAGTACCCACCTACCAAAAAGAAAATGCTTGTCACCCTCCAAACCAGTACTGTAGGTGGAAGTTATGAAAATAAAACTCACTATTAGATACATCAAGTCTAATAATAAATGACTAATAATCAAGCACAGTGCCTGGCATAGAGTAAGTATTCAAAAAATATTAATGATGATGATTTGCAAATTGTTACTAAGGATAGAAAACAATTATCACATATTAATGCTAAATTTTTGAAAAAGAATTTAAAACTTAACAAATATTGATACACCATGAGATTATTGTACTATTTTCCAACATTAGGCAACATTGCTCATTGCATTGTCTATAAAATGGTCTTCAAGGACTAGCTGGCCTATATTTCACTTAGAAAAAAAAGAATGGTATAGAATAACTGAAATGGTAACAAAAAAATTAATTTTATGACAATGCCAGTTCTAGCAATTCTTGGCATATTTTCCTGGGAAAGATCCTGAAGCCACATCCAGGCATTGCAGAAAAGAACCCCCTGATCCACTATGTGCTATGGCTGTCAGGGTGGAGGATGGTGACAAGCACACTGGGGATAGACATTTTCCCCACAGCATGGAGGAGCCTCATAATAAGATTTAGATATAATGTGATCAGTTAATTGGGAAATGCAATTTACATGATACAATCCACTCTCAAATGTATCTAGTAAGGTTTGTGTAAAAGAAAAAGGCTTCACAGCCACATAGCAGTGCAGCTATGTTTCCGAGTGACCTCGTGTTTTATCATGACCATGGATGATGACAGATAGTGATAAGAAGCAATTTAAATTCAGCTATCCCGAAGCAGCAGTAGCTAGGACACAGAATGGAATACTTTTTAGATGTTGATATTTATATGTTTGTTTTACTGTGTTAGAAAAAAAATAAGTAAACCAAGCTGATAATTTTTATAGATACTATTTTTATAACAAGGTTAAAGTAGGTAGTTTTAAAAGTGAACCAGTTTAAAAGAAAATATGATAACTGCTATATAGATACAGGAAAAATCATGATGAAATGTGAATTACATTTGGGAAGTCAAGGACTAGTTTTCAGAAAAAGAATGGCTATTACTCTGTGCAAAATTGTATGTAACAATACAGACCATCTTTGCTCAGCGATGGTTAGGTTTGCTTTAAAAGTGTGTAATTTCATAAATACCTTTAATGTTAGAATTCTTATACCAAAATGTATTACAAATCTAAAACTCTCTAGCACCTCACTCCTCCCCCACCTAGAGATAAAAAATAAATGTGGTAAAGTGACTTTACCACAGACTGTTACTAACATCCCTGGTGTGACAGTTAAGTCACAGGTCTTAGATGCACAGAGGCCTTGGGCTGGAATTCCTGATCCACTGACTGGCTGCATGAAGTAGGAAAGTTACTTAAACTAACTACTGTGACAGGAATGGCTACTTCCCAGGGGTATACTGAGCCGAAATATAATTATGTACATAAAGCCCTTGGCACAGGGTAAACACTCCCTGCAGAGCAGCCACTAGTCAGGACCCAGCCCATGTGCTCCTCCAAAGATGAGTGGGGCCACACAGTTAAAGTCAAAATGCACTACTAATATAAAAGGGCATAAAAACCCCACATGCTGAGGTTTTAACAGCAGTTTTTTCTGAGGAGGAAAATAGGATTAGAAGTAGGGAGGGGAACTGTCATGGTTTACTTTACATGGTTAAAGTTTGAATCCTTTAAAATGAGACTATTTCTATGTCACTTAAACATTAAAAAAATAAAAATACATTTCTCAGTGTTATTTCTTGTATTTCCTTTTACGTGAAATCATGGATGTTCACAACTAAATATATATATGTATACAAATGAATGATATGGTACTACAAACCTAGTATAGGCAGCATGAGACAATGGAAAAGCACAGCTCTAGGAGTTCAAAGGGCAGAACTCTGGTTCTGGTTCTCCTGCTGTCTATGCAAAATGTTAGGTACTTATCCTCATTCAGCCTCCAGCTCATTACTGGTACAGTGCCTGACATACAATAAATCCTCAACAAGTGCTGCCGAATGAATGACTGCTGAATCAGAAAAATGAAAGTATTAAACTAGACAATAAGTAAGGTCCCTTAAATACTCTAAATGATTGAGAATTTCAGGGCTTGGGTTGAGCTGAGGGGGAGAAAAAGAAGGAGCTATTTCCCCCCACAGATTATTAAGCTGCAACTTACTTGAATACTCAAGAACTACATTGTAGCACCACAGAAATGCTCAGCAAGAGGGAAAAAAAGGAACTACAAATTGCATACACATTTTATTCTTTCAAATGGTCAATCTGGTGGGGGAGGCAGATTTCCTTCTGATTTTGTAATAAAATTCATTTCCTGATTTAGGCCTTTTATGTCAGCTTTTCAACTCAAAGCAAATGTTTGTGAACATGTTCAAAGACAAAGAAATAAGTTTAATGTGGAACAGTCCACAAGCCCTTAACCAGGGCGGCATCTAGTGGGCACAGCCACAACCAAATTAAGACCAAATATTCTAACTTCATAAATTTGGTTATGAAATACATTGTGAACCCTCAACACTCACATGAAACTATAAAATACTCTGCCATCTGTCCCCTAAGACATTTTTTCTAGGCCTTCATTGTTTCTCTGTGACTGTAAAAAGAAATCCTTCAACATTTCTTTACCAGAAATTGTATAATCTCAAGTAATGTTATTCTTGAGAATCTGGAAATTTTAGCAGTCTAGATTTTATAAATTCATATAAGAAATCATAGAATAAATAATTCAGAGATTCTAAGGAAACAATCAGCTGAGCGGAACGAGCACGTAAGACGTACCAGAGCAAAGGTGAGTGCTTCAGTGAAGCCAGTGGCTGCCATGTCGTGCCTGAGAAGTTCAGTGAGCTTATTAAGAGGAAACTGAAAAAGAAAGTATTCACTTTATTTCACCTCAGTAGTATTTCCTATTTTTTAATAAAAAGAGATTTATATAGAGCATGTCTAAAAGGAAACCACCCTTCCACTCTTATTAACATACTGTTAATGCCACCATTTCCCCACTAATAGCATACCCCTGGCCCACTGCCTTGTTACCCCTACTCCTACACAGATGTACAAAGCTACCTCTCCCACACACAGCTTCTGCCTTCAGGCCTAAGCTGAGAAAATGAATCTCCCAGCTAGAGAGTCAACAAGGGCTCCAAACTCAAAACCTGCCTTTCTTCAAAGAACTAGTCATCACAGGTTTTAAACTTACTCTAATCATTTGGGCATCTGTTTTGTATCCTCTCCATAGCAAATGCCTCTCATAGCAGAGCATGTCCAAATACTGCTTAATTCCTATGTTCTGTTTTCCCGAAGACTTCCTAGCATTCAATAATCAGTTTCTAACAATAAGGAGTGTTTATTTAAGGGTGCAATCTTACTTGATTAGCTATGGTGTATGTTTTCGGGAGAGTCATCTGAATGTTGTTATATCCATAAGCAATAGCTGCATCTTCTACAATATCACATGCATGGATAATGTCAGCTCTGGTCGGAGGGATTTCAATCTCAATCTGATTCCCATCACCTATGACTTCTGACTTTAAATACATCCTAGTCAGAAGCTTGGCAAGATTTTCTGGAGTTTCTCTGAAATAGGAATGTACAAACCATCAACTTCACTGAATTATTTAAAACATGTATATATTTTGTTTTAAAATATGCTACTACCTGAAAGAGCAACCTTACTTTTTGAGTTCCAGCAGACACCAGACATCCTAACTGATGCTGTATCAGTCCTTAACTCATTTGGAAGGATATCAAAACCCTCTCCAAGCATTCTCTCAGGAAAAATGAAATAGTCTTATGTGTACTTTATTCTTGAATTCTCTCCAACAGTAAATAAATCAATGGAGTTTTCAGAGCATACCTGATTCCAACTTTCTTGTTAATCAGATCAGCTCTCACCATCTCCTTTCGGTAAGCTAGTTCCTTAAAGACAAAGAGTTTGAAAAGCTTAAATCATTCTCCATCAGATATAGCTTTAGACTCTTTCTAATTCAACTAGTTGTTGAGTTTTATTACCCTTCCAAGAATTTGTCATTAGAGCCACAGATTGAAAATAATCTTGATGTTTCAAAACATTATTATGGAGGAAAAAATTTGTTACATTAGATTCATACATGAACATTCTACTTGCTAGATAATTTGCACTGCTTAGAATTAATATAAAATGCCAAACATTTTTCCCTTTTGGATGGTCTATTCTCATTCCCTACAGTAAAACACAGCTGCATTATACCATTTCAAAGATGTTTATAAATCCTGGTAAAGACCTTCAGTCTGATCTCATGTAAGCAAGTATATATATATGACCAAGAAAGAAAAATTCAAGTGTCAAAATGTACTATCCATCATACTAAGTCTAAGAGGGTTATGAAGATACTCCTTTCTTATTTCCCAGGTAGGGAAATGCAATGATACCCCAAGTCCAGGCTATCAATCTGCTCCAGAAGGCAGCAGAGGTGGGAGCATCTCATGAATTGGTCCTCACTCTCTTTTCAACAATATGTAACTCTGTCATATCAGGTGAGAACATGCTTAAAATCCAGGCTTTTCAACAGCTTTGGAAACATACTTAGGAGTATTTATCACTGAATCACTCTCCAAAGTATAAATGCCACTAGCAAAAAAACCATACATTTAAAAACCTGTTTCGATTGAAGTAAGGGCAATGGGCCAGAGCCTTGCTACTCAAAATGCAGTCCTCAGAGCAGAAGCACCAGCATCACCTGAATGCTTGTGAGAAAGGTGACTTCAGGTCTTGATAGCTAGCAGCAGTGCCACCACGCCTACTGAAGCCCAATCTGCGGGTTATCCCCTGGTGATGTGAATGCACAGTGGAGTCTGCGAGGCACTGAACTAGATGTTAGATTGCAGTAGTAATAACAAAATTTTTCTGAACAGTTGCTATGAGCTAAATAGTTATTATGAGCAGAACAGGACAAGATGCACTTTAAGATAATCTTACTTAATCCTCACAACAGATGTTATTAGTATTCTCATTTTACAGATAAGAAATTTGAGCTTTAGATTAATAACTAGTCCCAGGTCACAACAATGGTAATCTGCTGAGCCCGAGTGTTGCTATATTCCCACTGCATAGAAAAATGCTTATCAAATAATAAGCATGCAGTATATATTTAATGAGTGAATGCATGAAGTAACTAATGAACAAATTAATGAATCAATAAACAAATTGAGACATCCTAGTTCCAAAGTGCACGCCATAACCATTAGTCTCTCTATCACTTATCTTCTCTAGTTCTCTTATTCTAAAACTTTATTCTTTTCTATAAAATAACAAAAGACCAGAAGAAGAACTTTCAAAGTGTTTGGGGAAATATGCTATTTCATGTGAGAAAGAATCATTCTCCCCTAGAAGATCCTTCCCTTCTGAGAGGACAATCTGAGAAGAGCTGTTCTAATTAAGTTTAGGATGAAATAAATTAACAAATGCCAAAACACCTGTATAGTACTCCTTTTCAGAAAGCATACCGTTTCAAATTTATGAAAGAGCTCTATAATACAAACAAATAATTTTAAGAAGTTATCTACATGAGAAAAGTGATCTAAATTTAAAAATATAATATTTCTCCTTTTCTCCCCCAAAATATATTAATATATTCACTGTTATTAACACCTGACAATTCTTAATATTAAAAAGAAAAAGAAATTTTCTCAAATCAGACATTATTTTAAAACAGACATTATTTTAAAACAGACTAAAAAGATACATTTGGCTTAGCCCAACTGCTACTGTGGTAAACTATAAAAATGGCCACAAATGTTTCCCCTCTCTGTATCCACGGCCTTGCAACATGACACTGTAGATCCTCCCAACAAGAGATGGCATCTATTTCTCCATCGCTCAAATCTAGCCAAATGACTGGCTTTGGCCAACAGAACCATGTTTGAAAGGCATTTGAGCACTGGGCTTGCTCTCTTGCTGCTGGGAACCCTGCAACCATCACCATGTAAAAAAGCCCAAACTGGCCTGCTGGATGAGAAGGGACACTTGACCTGTGGACCCCATTGCCAAGAAACAGACATGTGAGTGGGGTCATCCCGGATCATCCAGCTGCTAGCCAATCAGCCAGCTGACTACACATGTGAGCACACCCCGCAGAGATCGGCTAAGCTGGACCAGACCACAAAAGAGAATCATGAGCTAAATAAACAGTTGTGGTTTTAAGCCACTAAGTCTCAGGGTAGTTTGCTAAATAACAAAAGCTAACTGACAATAGCTACTAAAATCCAGATGAATTAACAAAAACTGATATTGCCCATATAATTTCAGTTATGCTTTTTACAGTTATGCATTTCTTTTGAATTATAATTAATACTTGAACAAAATATGCTAAACACTAAAGTTTTCAGGAATGGTGAGGTTTTGATCTTGGCAGGTTTTACCTACTTTAAAAGCTATTTAAATAGTAGAAACTACTTTAGGCTTCGGTTCACTTCATAAATGACAGGGAAATGGGGAAAAATTCAAAGAAAAAAAAGCTCATCAAAGAATCATCTTAGTGAATCAGAGCCACAACTAAATGACCATGGTACTGTTATGTTTTAAAATGGCCATATTTATGTCAAGTCATCTTGAGGGGAAAAGCCCAGTCACATGAGAATAAGACTGGTTTAGATTTTTTACAAAGATTCCACGTCTTGACAATAACTGTGCTTACTATTAAATTTGTCTTATTAATACATTTGAAATTATTTGTTAGTTACAGTGATGGCCTTCAGCAACTGTTAATTCAAATGTGAACAGACTAATTAGATTTGCAGGGCTGAATAGTCTTCATAAAAGTAAGACTATAAATTACCCAATTACTAAGTTCTATTGTTCTGTAGCACTGTAAGGTAACTATAATTAACAATTTATTGTATATTTTCAAACATCTAGAAGAACACATTTTGAATGTTCCCAACACAAAAAACATGCTAAATGTTTGAGATGATGAATATGCTAACTACCATGATTTGATCATTCCACATTGTATACATGTGTTGAAATATCACACTGTACCCCATAAGTATGTACAATTATTATGTGTCACTTAAAAATAAGGACACAAAAATTACCGAGTTAACTAGTTAATAAGAATAAATCATAGGAATTATGGCCATACAATGCTGTATAATGTAATGTGTTGACAGCTGAAGTCAGACTGTCTGAACTTAAATCCTAGCTCCACCACTTAATAATAAAGTACTTAACTTTCAAGGTCTCAGGATCTCCAATTGGAAAAGGCATAATAGCACCCAACCTTATAGGATTACTGTAAGGTGAATCCATGTAATGCACACAGTACAGTGCCTGGCATGAGGGTAGATAGATGAGTGGTTGGACAGACAGAACACAAGTACTCTATAGCCATTATTATTAGTATTATTGTTATCATAATCAAGTCATTTCTTAAGTACTTACTGGAAAGGTATATGATTTTCCATTAGGAAAAACCACCTCAGCTGCTTCAACTCTGTAAAATAAAAAAGTCAGAAATAAAATACTTACGAAAAAAAACTCACCATAAATTCTAGAAATATGTATGGTTAACAAATCTTTCATTTGGTCTACAACTACAGCCTTAACACATTCAATCTATCATATTCCAACACTGCTGTTTAGATTAATCTTCCTATATATACAACATTACTCTAACATCTCATCCCCTATCGCTCCCATGTCCCTTTGGGCAGTGCCCACTTAAAAAGTTTATTTCCCAGTGCTGCAAAGCACGCATCCTATACGGACCACTTGACAATATTGATATACACATTCCAGGCTTTCCTAGGGCAGTGTGTTATACAACAAAAGGTAACTGATACAACCACCAAAATCCAAAAAAATTTAAAAAAAATGGTAACTGCCCATGTAATTTCAGTTATGCTTTCTACAGTTGTATATCTATTTTGAATTATAATTAATATTCTAGAATAAACTGTGATGCTAGTATATAGTAAGGGCCACATAGATTTGTTAAATAAATTTTTTAATTAAAAATATGCATTGGGGAAAGGTACAGTGACTCATGCCTGGAATCCCAACACTTTGGGAGGAGGAGGGAGGAGGATCACTTGAGGCCAGGAATTTGAGGCCAGCCTGAGCAATACAGCAAGACCCCATGTCTACAAAAAAATTTTTAAAAATTAGCCAGGCATGTAGTCCTAGCTACTTGGGGGGCTAAGGCAGGAGGATCACTTGAGCACAGGAGTTCAAAGCTATCGTGAGCTATGCTGCACTACTGCACTCCAGGCTGGGTGACAAAGGGAGACCCTGTCTCTTTTGATGCCTCTGTATAGAAAAAAAGAAAGAAAGAGTATAAATAAATGATATAAAAATTTAAAAAATAACAAAAAAAAGAAAAAGGGAGACCGTGTCTATCAAAAAAAAGGCTTTAGAAAAAATAGTCATCTTACTAGTATATATGGAATACATGCTTTGCTTTTATATATGATTCTCTACCTTTGCTTAGCTGTTCCTTTGTTGTTCCTCCATCTATATGTTCTGAAATCCAATGATCACTAAACACAGCTTAAATTTCGCTGCCTCCATGAGGCCTTCCCAGATTGCTTCAGCTGGCAGTACGTTGCCCTAACAACCAGAACATTACTGAAACTTTTTAAAGTACTTATCACTTTTTACTTTACATATTATTTAAGCATGTCTTATCTCCCTGAACAGATTATATATTCTAATTACAGGAACCACATTTTACATCTTTATATTTAGCATAAGGCCTTAGTGCCTTGCTTTCAGAACAGCAGACCATCAATAAAGCTGCTGAATGAACTTACGTAAATTGATTCTCACAATATTCACTGAACATGGTGACAATAATATCAAGAACTATTTTTGCCTGTAAAGAAGAAAAACAAATACAAATATTATGGGAGTCTATAAATATATTCTCTTCATTCAGATAAAAATAAATTAACATTTAATATGATTTATTTCCCCAAATATCTAAAAATGGACCTTTATATTCTAAGAAAGGAAATAGAATAAAAACTTATGCATAGGCCTGTCCTTATCTTCAAGTGTTCTGCATTTACGCAGTTTTCTGAGAGTTACAATCCATGACTGAGACAAATCATTTCGTTCCCCCACTCAGGAGGCTGAGGCAGAAGGAATGCTTGAGCCCAGGAGTTTGAGGTTGCTGTGAGCTACAATGACACTGCTGAACTCTACTTTTTTTTTAAAAAATAGTAAAAGCAGTATTATCCTGACAATATTTCTGAAGGCAAGTATGGTACATAAAAGTTATAAATGAAAGACCTTACAATGGTCTCTACTCCAGTAAGATGCTTGTCAATGCCATTTATCTGCCCTACTCCAGCCTTTTCCTGCCATACAAGTTTACCTTTCTTAATTTGCTTAACTGCAACCTCCCTCTGTCTCACTTAACATGTGTAATGAAGTCATATGCTATAGAAAAAGGCTTTCATAGCAATCCAATCCAACAAATGTAGTGACTAAAAGTGAGTGAACAACTACTATTCTACATATTCTAGATATCTTTGCATGCATAAACCCTTTATCAATTTGTTAAATAAAGCTTCTTTATAGCCAGTTCATTTAAATAAAAAACCTAAGTGTACAAAGGTACCAAATTATTCAGCATTTAAATTAAGCTAAGATAAATAATTTATACAGGTCTTGTTACAGTACTTACTCCACTCTTTGTTTCACAGTTATGTATATAGCTAACTCTCCCACTAGACTAGGAGCTCTCTGAAGTCAAAAACCATGTAACTATTAAATTCCTGGCACTGGAAAGACACTAGGTGCTCATTAACCATTTGTTGAATTAATGAAAGCACCATAACTAAAGTATAGAATATCTATATCTTTTAATTTTCTAAATTTTCTAAATTTCTAAAATATGTTCCCACCTACAAAATGAACATATTTTAGATTTTAACCATATAGTCTTGGCCCAGAAGTAAAATCTATCACATGTGATAGTACAAAAATAGCATAAAAGTTTCATTTACCTTAGTAAAGTCAGTTCCTGTGCATTCAATAAATACATTTCTAGTATTTACTGTTATTTTGGAATGATCCCCTGCCATGAACACAAAACAACCAGTTTCAGAAATATAAGTGCACTATAAAGTCCAACAAAATAGAAACTACATTTCAATTTAGAATGCAATATAAACTAACACTTTAGAAGTAAGGGGATATACAACTTTTATTTTAAGATCCCATTCCAAGTTGGAGAATAAAGATAAAAATAATAACAAACCTTTACTGAGTGCATACAATGTGTCAGGTGCTATGCTAAGCACTTAACATAGGTTGTCTCATCTAATCTTCACCCCATAATGTAACTGCCGGCAAGAAACTAAGATTCAAAGAGACTGAGCTACTTAACCATGATCACAAGCAGCAAGGCTAAGACTTGGGTCTATGTTTGGTTAACCCATGTTCTTAACTGCTATAACTACTACAGTCCAAGATTTCCAGAAGAAGCTTCTCCTTCCCATCGTAAATCAGCTAAACCTCCTTCTCACCTCCAGAAAGGCAAACATCTATGGCTTAGACAACATCAAATTTTGTAAATACATTCAAATTGCCTCATAAAAATAGCCTTCCAAAAGAAATTAAAGGGCAAAATTTAGATTAAAAGTTTTAGTGTAACTATAAAACTATAGCAAGACAGAGTTTAGAGTTTGACTTTGAGTTTAAACAAGTGAACTACCTGCTAAAACCAAGACATCAAATCCTTTTGGAGGAACAGAACAGAAACCAAAGACTGGCATTAGAAAATACATTGATACATTTATAAAATACATTTACACATTTATAAATGACAAAAATCACCAGTAAAATGTTGTTGAATAAATGAAAAAAACTATTAAAATCTACAAAAGACCTGAGATTCTCAGATTAAGAATTATTTGATTTGATTCAGCCAAGTCTACTGGGAATTCTACAGAAATGCTGAAGAATAAGACGGAACAGCAAAAATCCAGGATGCTTATAACTCACCATTGATGATCGGAGGCATTGAAAGAACGACACCATTGCTATCATAGATAACTGGGTACAAGGGTTTATTTTCAATGATATGTAAATAATGTTTAAGGTGGTTGTCAGTCTGAAAAAAAAATTAAGTCAAATAAAATTGGTTTTTTATTTTTATCACTATAATTAGTTTACATACCAACCTAATATAAAAAAAGAGGGAAAAAAGTTAGAAAAACATTAAAACAGTCCCAAATTACAGAAAGCTCTAATTTATAAGATTTCCTAACATAAATTACTACCTCAACATCCTTATACAACTTCATCTTCTACTGGGAAGAGATGAGAACACAAATGAGCAATTTTTCAAGAATGAAAATAGATTTGAATGGATGTACCCAAAACATCTCAAACAAAACACAAACCATCATGAAACTATTTAGATAAATAGGAAGAAATTACTTGCAAATCAAACCAAAGATAACAGCTGCTTTTCCCAAAATACCCACTATTTCTATGTGTTATATGCAATTTTAAATGATTACTGAATACATTTTCACTGTTGTACTCTAAAATGCTAATAATGGGAGGGAAACAGTTTGTAACAGTATTTCCCACAAAAAAAACTATCTAAATCTTACTGTTCCTTACGATTGCATTAGTTTCAATTACACCCAAACATAAAGACTATATTGTGGTCTACTTCAGTGGTTCTCAATCCAAGCAGTACATTAAAATCATCTCAGAAGTTAAAAAAGTAACAATAAGCAAAACAGAACTATGTCCAGGCCCCATTCTAGATCAGATGAATCAGTACCTCTGGGTTGGAGCTCAGATGCTACTATTTTTTAAAAAGTACCCATTAGATTTCCTTAATTCCAAGACTTGATTATGAAGAAATTTATAATTTTTACAAAGTTATCACATAACAAAAAAGAATATTTACCTTGTATATGTTCATTAGTTCACAGGCTGTATACTCCTTGGTCTTATTTAGAGGCTTGAATTTGATATCTGAAGGACGTTTTGCAGTGTAAGTAAATGGGCCTGACAAAGTGTCCAAATTATGGGTACCAATAGCAACCAATGCTCTTTTCCTAATTGTTGAGAGGGACGGGGAGAGAAGGAGGGAGGACGAAAAGGAAGAGAAGGAGAGAAAGAGATTTGAATATTCCAAAGCAGAAATTCTAAAGATAATATAGACTAATTTTTTTTTTTTTTTTGAGACACAGTCTCACTGTATTGGCCCGGGCTTGAATGCAGTGGCATCGTCACAGCTTACTGCAAACTTAAACTCCTGGGTTCAAGTGATCCTCTTGCCTCAGCCTCCCGAGTACCTGGGACTGTAGATGTGCACCACCAAACCCAGTTATTTTTTTATTTTTTGTAGAGATGGGGTCTTGCTTGTTGCTCAGGCTGGTCTTGAACTCCTGGCCTCAAGTGATCCTCCAGCCTTGGCCTCGCAAAGTACTGCATAGGCATGAGTAACCTCACCTGGACAGACTACATGTTTTTAAAAATTATTTTAGACACTTTCCTAAAACAACCTATTGCTACTATATGTCATTTTTAGTGGAGTATAATGAATAAATTCTCACAATCATTAAAATAAAAAATTAGAAAGCTACTTAAAACATATTATTTCAGTAGCTGAAGAAAATTCCTTGCCATTATGCTTTCCCAAGTACTGTTACTAGAGTATCTTCAAAGTCAGCATTTTCTTTACCTTCTTTTAACCTATTTGTTCTTGGTGTCCTCAAACATAGATTTGTTGATTAAATTAAAATAAACTAGCAGAAATTAAAATAAACTACCAAATTGCTGTGTTTGGGGCTTGTCTGGATTTTCCTAAATTTTCTGTCACATAGCTGCATTATTTTAGTACTGGAAAAAATTTAAGAGCTATGAATTACGTTTAAAGTTTAACGTGTAAGGAAAGTTCAAAAGCTATTCATGTCAATTGTTCTACAGTTTATCCACAAAGGATTTAAGATAATTTGAGGAATTTACAGCAAGCTACAAAATAGGAGAGTAAGAAATAGAAGTAGGGATATTTAACAGAGCCAGGAAATATTAACCCTAAATTAGAATATAAAGGGCTAAGTTTTACTAAGGAGGGTCACAAATTTGGCTCTAAGCTTTCTAATAGCCAATTTAAAAAAAGAAATTTGGTCAAAATTTGCATTCTTAAGATTCCTTAAAATTAGTTTAAAATGTATGTATACATAAAATGCATGATATTAAATTTTGCTCAACCACCAAGAATGATGAACTAGAACTTTAATAAATATGACTGAACAGAACTGCTGACAAGTAAAAAGTTTTACTTTATTCAAATGCTTATAGAAGATAATAAACCTAGAACTATCATAGGATGAAATATAAATGCTTCAACAGATTTAGATAAATTAGCAATTGACAAATCCATAGGTAAGAAAGTCTGCACTTTCTTAGATTTTAACATTGTTCCCTTAATCTTGAAACTGTACCTCAAAACATCATTAAAATTTCAACTTCAAACCAATCACAAAAAAATAAATTCCAGATAAAAGCGAGCTAAGCATTTTGAAAAACAAAAGACAAACATACAGACATACAAAAAAACACCATTAAGATTATTCAAAGAAAATATAGGAAAACATGCTGAAAATTGCTGAGTAGGACACCACTTCTTAAGTAGGTCCCACAAAACCCAAAAGTTACATAGGAAAACTGATAAAATTAATTATATCCAAATTGAAAACCTTATATATCCAAAAGATTCCAAATGTCAAAAGACAAAAGATATACTGATAGAAAAAGTATATGACATATGTATAGAAAAAGGATTAACATTCCAAATATAGAAAGATATGAAAAACTAAAAATAGTCAGAAATCAAGATTTTACCTAACATAATGGTAAAAATTTCAAATTCCTTTTATAAAAAAGCAGGAACTGAAAGCAAAAAGAATTGAGCAGAAAATTGAGCTACTGCCATCTGCAGAAATCTAGTGTAGACAAGTGTTTAGAGTCTGAATCTAGCTAAGTATTCAAGAGTCTTTGCCTGCGAGAACAAAAACCACTTTTCAGAGAAACATAACAAAATCAAATGGCTCTTCTCTAATATAATATCCCATACCCATCAAAAGGCAGTGGCCATGAGAAGAAACATGAAAATATGACTCATACTCCAGACAAAACCAGTCCATAGAAACCAACACTAACATGTCCCGAATTTTGACATTCCTGCCAGATTTTAAAACTGCTCCTACAAAACAGTGTGTAAGATTTATGGGAAAATATACACATAATGAATAGATGAGCAAATAGCAGAAAAAGAGAAACTGTACAAAAGGAACCAAGTGGATTCTAGAACTGAAAAGTGAAATAACTGAAGTAAAAGATTCACAGTCGCTTCCAGGCAAGACAGAGTAACAGAGACTAAATTTACTCTGTTTGAAACAACCCAAAAAAGAGTAAAATATATGACTGCAGGGCAGGAAAGGAGCCCAGTGCAAGAGACAAGATGAGAGTCTGGGGCGGCCAAGACGTTCAGAGTACCGGGGAGCAGCAGAGAGCTATACAGAGAGAGAGAATTCTCGAGCTATCAGAGGCTCTCCCTGAAGTATTGATGAGCTGAGTATTGATCCGTACATGCAGGTGAGGAAACTACCAAAGGCCAGGGAAAAGAACCACCCAAGAGAATCAGAACGGTGCTCATGCTCATACAGACTGAAAACTTCATTGTTCATGTGGCAATGGATAGAGTAGGCAAAAGCATCTTGCCTCAGCAGTAGGGACTAATTAGCCGTATAAAGAGCACAGTTTTATCAATTAAAAAAATAGACAAAAAATCAATGAAATCAAAGGTAGTTCTTTGAAAGATCAATAAAATTGATAAACATCTAGTCACACTGATCAAGGAGGAAAAAAAAGAAAAGATACAGGAATGAAAGAGGTGACAACACTTAGATACCACAAATATTAAAAGGATAGTAAGGAAACATGATGAACTTCATGCCAATAAATGTAATAGCTTAGACAAATTGATATATTCCTTGAAAAACATAAATTTCCAAAGCTCACTAAAAAGACTAATTAGGATTTACTGACAGGGAAGGACTCTGGAACACCAGAGTATTAGGACATGTTCTATTCTTCCCCTTAGAAAAAGCTCACAAGGCTAGGCGCAGTGGCTCACATCTGTAATCCTAGCACTTTGGGAGGCCGAGCAGGAAGCTGAGGCGAGAGGATGGCTTGAGGTCAGGAGTTCAAGACCATCCTGAGCAAGAGCCAGACCCTGTCTCTACAAAAAATTAGAAAAATTAGCTGGCTGTGGTGGCACATGCCTGTAGTTCCATCTACTAGGAAGGCTGAGACAGGATTGTTTGAGCCCAGGAGTTTGACGTTGCAGTAAGCTACAAAGATGCCACTGCACTCTAGCTGGGGAAACAGAGTGAGACCCTGTCAAAAAAAAAAAGAAAAAGAAAAAGAAAAAGCTCATGATCTCCAGAAATACCAAATAAAACAGAGCTTAAAGTTGAATTGAGGAAATGCCTTCTGACTTAGATTAAAATAGATTTAAATAAAGTATGTCCAGAATAGATGATCTGGCTCAACCACTTACTAGTTACACCTATGCTTGTTAGAAATCATAATCTTATTCTTAATTTTGAAATTATATTTAAATTTGTATTTGTTTTTTTTTTTGAGACAGAGTCTCGCTCTGTCACCCCAAGTAGAGTGTGGTGGTGTCATCATGGCTCACTGGAACCTCCAACTCCTGGGCTCAAGCAATCCTCCCACCTCAGCCTCCCACGTAGCTGGGACTACAGGCTAATTTTTCTATTTTTAATAGAGACAGGGTCTTGCTCTTGCTCAGGCTGGTCTTGAACTCCTGAGCTCAAGCAATCCTCCTGCCTCCGCTTCCCAGAGTGCTAGGATCATAGGTGTGAGCCACCACACCCAGACTAAATTTGTATTGTTTCGTTTAATAATGACATACTAGCAGGCCAACATAGATTCTTTTTATATATGAGGACTGGGAATAAATCTATTTGGAATCTTAAAAAAATGTTGTTCTACTGAGCAAAGATGTTTCAGGAAAAGGAGACCTCATAAGCTTAACCACAGGTGATTTTTATTTTTAAACATTTTCACCACAGAAGAAAATGTCCAGAGTTCTCCCTCCATTCAAGCCTATCCCATACACAGAATCCCCTCCTCATCTCTACACTTATTATACTACAACTACTAAAAAGGAAAAATTCCGACGGGGCTCAGTGGCTCACATCTATAATCCTAGCACTTTGGGAGGCTGAGGCAGGAGGATCATTTGAGGTTAGGAGTTGAAGACTAGACTGAGCAACACAGCAAGACCCTATCTCTACCAAAAAAAAAAAAATCATCTGGGTGTGGCAGATGAAGAGCACTCCTGTAGTCCCAGCTACTTAGGAGGCTGAGACAGGAGGATCGCTTGAACCCAGAAGTTTGAGACTGCAGTGATCTGTGATGATGCCACTGCATTCTAGGCTGGGTAACAGAGAAACCCTGTTTCAAAACATAAAAAATAAAAATTATGTTTTCTATTTTTATTCAAGACATATATATAACTGTCAATGATACCTTTGGATCAACATGAGATAACTTATGTTGATATATTTCAGGACCAACACAAGAAAATTTTATGTTAGCTATAGCCTGAAGTTTCTGATCATCAGTAAATACATAGCTTCCATCAGGATTTTTGAAATACTACAATTACTTCAAGGACTCCTGATGGAAATTCCTTGACCTTTAGGTGCTCAGGGGTTATTAATATATAGGTTTGAAGACCACTGCACTAAAGGGAGCTATGCAGAAATGATGCATAGTAATGTAAAGACAGAATAAGTAAAATTTAATTAATTACAATTTTATCTGTCAGTTTATAATTATATTCATTCAAAAAGTAAGATCAAGCCAAAATTTTATTTTCATTTTTAAAATGATACATACTTCAAATTACCAAATTACTTAGTATAATCAACTACTGATTAAAAAAAAAAGTCTCCAGATAATTCTTCTCAATATAGTATTCAAAATAGATCTCCTGTTTCTCCATGCATATACCATTTATAAGCAGTAACATACATCTGCCTGGTAAAGCAAAGTTAAACTCTTATTACTGTCACATCCTATTAATTTAGAAATGCTTTCAAAAAAGGCTGCAGAGGAAGAAAGGAAGGAGACATGGATGGGGGAGGGAAGGTAGAAGGAGTAAGAAGAGAGAAAGGGATGGAAAGGAGAAGGAAGGGGAGGGAAGAGAAGGCAAGGAGAAAAGATGAGAAGCTGCAATTACGAACCTGCAAATATTCTGATGTAATTTCTCTTGGAGTTCAATGAAGCTGTCATATCGATCTTTAGTAAACTTTATATTTCGGAGTACTGCTGCTACAGCAAAAGGGCGTACTTTAGCTGTCTGAAATTCACAATCATCATTAGAGATAGTAAACACACTTTTCTTTGTAAAAACATCCTGTTATAGAAAGGCAGCTGCACTCTTGACACTGTCATAAATTTTCAAACAAGTATATATTCATTTATTCAATAACAAGTAATAAAATTAAGTGATGAATAACAAAGTCTCTATCTTCATGGAGTTTATATTTTAGTAAGATTTCTGAAAATGTACTAAATAATTGAGAAAAAATAATCTTTAGTTTGTTCATAGTTCATATTTTTACTGAAATAATCCTCAAAAAAGTTTATCTTTGGAAATTTTATTAATATACTACAGTTTAAACAATTATATCTCAAATGTGCTTTATAATAAATATTTGGATATTATTTTCCAAAATGATTTATGAAAAACAGATGTTTTGTCCTCTTTCATTTCTTGGTAAAAAAATTGACAATTTTTAAGAGCTAGAGGTTAAATATATACGCATTTTAGCAAATGATCAAAGAAAATCATACTTGGCAGAAGGGTCTGCTTTGTTTCTTTTTCCTCCCCGCTAATACACACACACACACACACACAGAAAAGAGATTTTTTTTTTCAAAAGGAAAATAAGAATTTATCCTTATTACCTCCTCTGTGATAATCAATTTCTGGATTTTTCCATTAGGCATTAGGCGTTTATACACTGGAGCCTTTATCCTAAAATAATGTTAAAATAACTTACTCATAATTAATCAAAACATTTGATAAATTACACTCTACGCTGTATATAGGAAATATACAAAATGAACAGAATTAGAACAATCGGTTGAGTTACAACAAGTCAAATTTGGGCTGAATATTTTTAAAAAACAAAAACTAACAAATTTTCTAACATTTAAAGTTGTCCGAAAATGGTATAGGATATCTCATCATAATGTGTTTCCTATCACTGGAGTCTCAGCAGAGGCTACAAAGCCATTAATTAAGCAATTGTTTAAGGGACATTAAACATCAGCTGAGGATCTGTATTAGATAACCTTTAAGTTTTATTTCAACCGTAAGATTCTGAGCTTCTAAGAAAAAAATAGGGTTTATTAAAAATACAGATTCCCTGGTACCATCTGGACCTACTGAATCAAAAAAGTCAAGACAAAGGCTTGGCAAATGGTGTATTTTAAGGCATCTCCAGCAAATTCTTATCATCAAGAGAAGCTGGAGATTACTGTTTTAAGGCAGTGGTTCTCAAACTTCAGTCAACTGGGGTGTCTGTTAAACCATGGATTCTGACTCAATAGGTGTTGGGTGGAGGCTAAGATTCTGCATTTCTAATAAGATCTCAGGTGATCCAGATGTTGCTGGTCCACTTTAAGTTGCAAAGATTTTAAGTGACATTCCTATTTCTGTCTGATCATAAAATTCACAATGAGGTGCCTGTTAAAAATACAGATTCCAATAAGACAGTTTTAGGAAACACACTCTAAGGAGTTAGGCTTGATCCTCAAATATAAATATCTGATTGTCATGCAGGAAACCAACAGGGTCGACTCCAAAATTTTAACCATCCTTAACCAAATGTCTAATGGTCATCATTTCACCAACACCAATCAATCATCTTAAGCCTCATAATTTCAGAATGTAGCCCATCAGCCAGAGGCTCTTATTGTTTTGCAATTGACCAGATAATGTATAAGTAATCAAAAACAAAAATAATTATTTTTGATAGCTCTTATTTTTTTCACCTCTTTCCCACTTTATATATTCATTATCTTCATATTTATTACATGAAGAGTTGGAAGGGGTCTTAAAAACCTTTATAGATTAGGAGATTGACACAGGAGAGGCCAATTAACTTGCTCAAGATCTTATAGCCGTCGTAAGATCTTCAGTTTTTCAGTTAGGAAGCTCCACTCTTGAGCTTCTTTAGAATTCTTAAGGTAAAAGCACATAAAGTATTGCTATCTCTACTTTTCCTCTCAGTCTTTAACAAATCCATTGAATTAATTACCCATTCCAATTAGATTACTGAGGGAAATCACACGAAGAATTTAAGAAGCTGTAAAATCATTAACCACGAGTTTCAAATGCTCCCAAAATGACAGGCTATGGCTCAATATTCACGTAAATTTTCAAATGGGTACGATCTATATGAATCTTATCCTCAAATCATCACTCTATGCAGACCTAAAGCTGTGCTCCTGTACAACAAGTTTTTTTCTAGAAACTTAAACATGGTTGCTGATAATGACAAGAAAAGAAAAAAAATCCAGCTTAGCAAAGTATTTAATGAACATATTTCCTTACCTTTCTTTGAAGACCTGAAGTCCTCGAACTAATCCTTCCAGACACAAGAGATCATATCTATTGGCAGGGACGTCAATTTTGTAAAGAACAACATCCGAGGCCCCCTGTGCTTTTACATTACCTTGTTCTTTACTTATTATTTCCTTCTCAGAAGTCTAAAAAAGGCAAAAAAAATTAACTAAATATATTTAAACTCTTTTTAAAAAGTAGAAGTTTTCAGCCATATAGGGTAGCAACTACATTATACATATTCTTTTCTCCAACAAAAACATGGGTTTATTAGATCCACAACAAAAACATAAAAATATTAAATGTTATTATATAATCACAGCAGACATAAAAATACTCCAACTTTCCCTGAGTTCGGATATCTGGCATTCTCAGTTATTCCAGAAGAGCAGAAATCCATTTAAAACAAGAGTCAGCAAACAATGGCCCACTGGCCAAATCATGCCTGATATTTGTTTTTGTAAATAAAATTTTATTGGAACACAGACTGACCTATCATTTACATATCATATTGCTATTTACACATTGCAACAGCTGAGACTGTTGAGACTATAACAGAGACTATAGAACCTACAAAGCCTAAAATATTTACCATCTTGTCCTTTACAGAAAAAGTTTTCCCATCTCAAAGAAAATGAAACCACCAAGAACATAAAGAAACAACAAAAGTGTCAACAAAGTAAAATAAAGATGATTCACCAAATAAAAGAAATACAACTTCTTATAGGATAATAACTCAAAAGCTAAATCCCGTGGGCATCCAAGCCCACATGAGAATGAGAGATATATTATAAAAACAAATAAATAACATTCAGAGATGATCAGAAACTGTGATTAAAAAGTAGAAGGGATAATAGGTACAATGGGAAGCAATCTAGTGACAGTAAAGGTATGATAGTGCAGCAGAATGAAAACAACCAAGAGGGAGAAAAGAAACACCTCTAGAGTAATATATATATATTTTTTTTAATGCAGTGGCAAAGAGCTTAGGATACCTCAATCACCACATTATGGCAGAGAATAACAGATTGCCTTAAGACAACCATTGCCAAGAGGTTAAGTTTTATTCCCTAAGTTTACTAAAGCAGGGAACTGTAAATATATTTAGGAAATTTTCAATCAAAATGATTAAAAGTTGTATTCTAATGTTACCCTTAATTATTTGGAAATCCCACTTAACCAGAATTCCACTATTTCCACCAACAACCACCTGCTAAAAAGACTGATGGATTTCTGTCAAAATATGTAATGATTTTTGTTTCATATGATGCTCGCCCACTGCCATGATATGAGTTCAAATTATTGCCCAAGTTAAGAATTACATGTACACTTACATGGCACGCAGAGGGATTCACTTTTGGGCACTAAGCATGACATGCCCAAGTCACACTTGAGGAACCACAGAGGTCCACACAATGCGGGGACCATGCAAGGTGGTGCCAGGCCTCAAAGAACATCTACCCTGGGCATTTGAAACTTAGGAGACAAATTTTGGAATTAGGGAAAATAAAAAAATGAGAAAGAAGAGGAAGAAGACAAGGAAGGAGCAGGAGGGGGAAAAAGAGGAGGGTACGGGGAGAGGAAGAAAGAGACAGCAAAGGATGAATTAGACTTTAAATAACGTTCAAAAGGGTCAATAAAATTACTGCTTTTTAGTGAGGAAAGCAGAGTCACCTCACAGGGGATGACAGATTTCAGGAGGGACCTATATAAAGAATGGGAGATAATATGGTAACCAGAAAAATGAAAGCATCTAAACACAACAGTCCTCCCTTATCTGCAGGGGATATGTTCCAAGACCACCAGTGGATGCTGGAAACCTCAGATAGTACCAAATTTTTTATATACTATGTTTTTTCCTATATACACATTCCTGTGATAAAGTCTAATTTATAAATTAGGCACAGTAAGAGATTAACAATAATTAATAATAAAATATAATAATTATAACAATATACTATAATAAAAGTTATGTGAATGTTGTGTGTGTCTCTCTCTCAAAAAAGCTTATCATACCATACTCATCTATTTTCTGACCACAGCTCCCAGTGGATAATTGAAACTGTGGAAACAAAACTGCAGATAAAGGGGGACTACTGTAAAAAAAGACCTAATTCTTCTGTAAAAAAAACACAGCAGCTTAAATCTTCTTTCAATTTCAGTGTCTCAATTCATGCAAAGACCATAAGTGAAGATTGGGCTTGTCAGTGCTACGTGACAAAGATCTTACAAAATCAAAAACTACATAAATTTCAGGGCCAGAAGGGATCTATAAAGATCATATAATCCAAACCCCTTATTTCATAAATGGAAAGGAGGCCCAGAGAGACTAAAATATCAGGCCCAAACAGACAAAGTAATTGTCCATAGCTACACAGCTGGTAAATGTTAGAACTAGAACTCAAATTTTCTGATATCCAGTCCAATGCTCTTCAATATCACATACCCTCAAACATAATTTTGAGATGTGGTTATACTAACAGCAACTTACAAACTACAGAAATTGGCAGAAATGTCAGCTAATTTCTCAAATATATAAATACTCATGAATATAAAGATTATCTTCCTGTAACATTAATGAGGCAGCAGGAAAACAAAGCAACACAATGTACATTTTGTTAGCCTGACGATTTTTTACACTTATACCTAAGGCAGTGTTATAAAACACTGAATAGATTAAAAAGAAAACTTACGAAAAAACCTAACAGTAACTACCAGAAAATTATCTTTTTAATCATAAGTACAGTGTCTTTAATAATCATTAATATATTTTATAAAGAAAATATATAGCCCAGACTTGCTATTTTTTTAAATAGTTTATTCATTATATAATCAAAAGCCAAGGAAACTGCTTCATAATCATTTTTATAAGCAATTCCTCAGAAAACATGAGATCATTTTGCAAGATCACTGTATATAGTACTAAGTTCACACTAGTTAAACAGGCATGAAGGAGGGTGGAGGGGGCAAAGATGGGCAGAGGAGGAGGAGCTGGAGGTAATGGAGACAGTACAACTGTGGGCAAAGCAACATTTCCACTGCTTCCCAGGTCTGTTTCTGTGGTTAACTTGCAAAAAGGGGGAGCTCACTCACACTCTGGGGTTAACACATTCTATACATCTCCACACCATTAGCCTTTTAACTTGAGGTGACTGAAGCATAAACTCCTTTTTGAGATTTTAATCAAAGCAGCAAACACTTTTAGAACTGGTGCTCAGCCCCCTGAACACAGAAACCACCATGGCCCACAAACATATCATCTTAGTCTAAATATAAAGTAAAAAAGATAAAATAGTATAAACCCCTGAAAAATGAGCTTATACATAAAATATTTGAGAAACAAACAAATATTCAAATACATACAATTTCATCAAGTTCCAGACCAAATTCAAAACATAGCTCATCAAATTCTTCGTCGGCTAGGGGAAAAAAAAGGAGATTGTTAATTTTAACCTGTTCAGCATCAATGAAATTTGTATATAACCTGCATTTTCTTATTATTAATTGCCTTACACCAGGTATACTAAATATCAGACACCAGATATCACCATTTAAAAACAAACAAAAAAGCTTAGTCAAAAAACTTTCAAAAGATAAAAAAAAGAAAAACTATTAAAGTCCTGATTAATCTACAGAAATATCAACTATAGGATTAGGTCACCCACACTGGGAAGTCTGCATGTACATGGGGGAAAAACCCAACCTGTGAAGTAGGGATCAAATAAAAACTAGGCTCCAAATCACAAACCCAACACCATGGGAAGTCATATAAATTCTATCATCTAAAATTCTCTGAATGGCCTGACATTAGCTTTGGAGCCAAGCCAATCAGAGTTTGAATTCTTTCCCACTTATTGGTTCTCAGAGCTTGGCAACTTATGTAAACTTTCTTGGCACCTTATATAAATTTTATGGATGCCTCACCTGTAAAGTGGTATTTTACAGCCATTTCTAGCATGGAACTGTTGGAAAGATTTACATGAGATCATGCAGAAAATGGACCTGGCATAGTACCCTGAAACAGAGGGTCTGCAATAATAAATAGTTCTCTTCCTTATTTTAAAATTACATTCTGCTTGGCTTTGCTATGTGATGTGGCATTTTCAGGGTTTTTACATAATCAAAAATTGAACACAAACTGTCATTCCCAGTATATTCTAGTGAAAAGCTGGTTTTAAGATTCCTTATCCAGACAGTGAACTTCTATTCAATTTAACAAATACTTACTAGGCACCCATGTTATGCCAGGCACTACAGTAAGTACCAGGGATACAAAGCTAAATAAAACACAATTCTGATCTTAAGTACTTCCTCTTCTAGTAAAGAAACCAGATGTGTAATAAATATATAATGATGTTAAGTACAAGGTACAGGGGTAGCACATAGGAAGTAAGAGCTCCACTTAGGGTCAGCTAAAGCTTCACAGAAAGGATGAGTTCATTAGGCAGAGATTGTGGGGAGTGAAACAGCATGGCAAGTTTGGAAACTCTTAAGTAGTTCCATATGGATGAAGCATAAGGTTCTTATCAGGAAGAGAGGTGATGGAACAAGTAGAAAGAGGCCAACTCATAACATGCCAAGGGATTTGCCCTCTGTCCTACCAGCAGGCAACAGGGAGTTCCACTGAAGGATTTCTCTGCTGGGCAAAAGCATGATTAGACCTACATTTGAAAGACCAGTGGTAGGGTGGAAGAGACTCCAGCAAGGAGTCTACAGATGAGATATAGTGAGGGCTTCATATAAAGCAGCAGGAGTGAGTATGAGGAAGAAGGAACTGATAGGAGAAATGTTAAGGACACAGAATCTATAAGGCTCAATAGCTGATTGATAGGACGTAGGAACAGTGAGTCAGCAGGAGTCTAGGATGACCCCCAGATCTGTGGAAGTGGGTGAGGGTATCATTAACTAGGGCAGGTAATAACAGACGTACCCAGCCTCCAAGACGGCTCCCAGTGATCTCTAACTCCTGATGTTCATGCCTTTGAATAAACTGAGGTCTGAAGCAACCACGAGTGAGCAGATGGAAGCAGACTCTCCAGCCCATCCAAGCCTTGAGATGACAGCAACCCCAGCTGACAGCTTGACTGCAAAGTGGTGAGAGACCCAGAGCCAGAACCACCTAGCTAAGGCACTCCCTGACTCCTCTCAGTAACTGTGTGAAATAATAAAGGCTGGTTGGTTTACACTTCTAAATATTGGGGTAATTTGTCATGTAACACTAGATTACTAATACAGACTTTAGTCCCTGGAGGTGGAGTGCTACCATAACAAAAACCAAAAACATGGCAGTGGCTTTGGAACCAAGCAGGATTTGAGGAGTATAAATGAAAATCTAGGCTGGGTGAGGTGGCTCACACCTATAATCCTAGCACTCTGGGAGGCCCAAGGCGGGAGGATCATTCGAGCTCAGGAGTTCGAGACCAGCCTGAGCAAAAGCAAGACCCTGTCTCTACTACAAATAGAAAGAAATGATCTGGACAGCTAAAAATATATATAGAAAAAAAATTAGCCGGGCATGGTGGCACATGCCTGTAGTCCCAGCTACTCAGGAGGCTGAGGCAGAAGGATTGCGCAAGCCCAGGAGTTTGAGGTTGCTGTGAGCTAGGCTGATGCCACGGCACTCTAACCCGGGCAACAGTGTGAGACTCTGTCTCAAAAAAAAAAAAGAAAAAAGAAAAAAAGAAAACCTATAACCCGGGCAACAGTGTGAGACTCTGTCTCAAAAAAAAAAAAGAAAAAAGAAAAAAAGAAAACCTATAATGGCCTTCAAAAAGCTCTTAATAGAAGCCCCATAGTCTTTGATAAGGATTCAGGTGAGGACACGGAGGAAAGTGAGGTAATGTTATTGAAAACTGGAAGGGAATCCCTGTTACACAGAGGACAAAGTTTAGCAACACCGTTGCTTGCAGTTATGTGGAGTATAAAAAAATGTATCTAATCAACCCCGAGATGTAATCAAGATTTCCAACCAGTGCACAAAGTGCCACCTGGCTTTTTCTTGCAGTTTATGTGACATAAGCAATAAACTCAAAAGAAGGGCTGTTAAACAAAAAGGAGCCAGGATGATTTTTGATGATTTTTAAAATTCTCAGCTTCTCCAGATGTAAAACAATGTTAAATTAAGAAATAACTTTGGAGCTTGAGCAAAAAGCAAATCCAAGACATCACCAGGAAAACACGGACCAAAGATAAAGTTAAGGGTATCACCATAAAATCTTGAGACTCAGAAAGATCAAAGGTACTATTCATTCAAACAAAAGATGCTATAAAGAAATACAAAGGGAGATAGGTGTGGCTCATGCCTATAATCCCAGCACTTTAGGAGGCCAAGGCAGGAAGATCCCTAGAAGCCAGGAGTTCAAGATCAGCCTGGACAACACAATGAGACCTCATCTCTACAAAAAGTAAAGGAAAAAAAAAAAAATTAGCTGGGAGTAGTGGTGCATGACTGTAGTCCCAGCTACTTGGGAGGCTGAGGCAGGAGGATCATTTGAGCTCAGGGGTTGGTTCAAGGCTGCAGTAAGTTATTGTTGCACCACTAGCCTGGGCAACGCAGACCTTGTCTCTAAAAAAAAGAAATATAAAAAGATGTTTCTCACAAAATCCAACTAATCACACAATATAGCTTAATTAAGAACACTGTATCAGCACAAACCCAAAGTACAGAACAGCTTACTTCAGAGATTTGTGGGTGGTGTGGCTTTTAACTAATGAACTAGAAGCCAGTAAAATTCACCTAAGACCCACTAAGTTTTTAGGAGAAATACATATGCAGAATCATTGCCAGCTTGAACTAAAAGGAACAAAAAAATAAGACAAAATGAAGTCTCTGAACCCCCAAAATTCTATTAGCAGGAAGTAGACTGAGAAAACTAATCAGGTGTAAAGCACATGCTTTCTAGGGAATCACTGAGAGGATGGAGCCATGAACCCAAAGGACAGGAGGCAGCGAGCCATGGAGAATTATCCCAGGCCGTCAGATATAATTCAGAACATCCAACATTTGCTATTCAATTTCAGAATTGCCATGAGCCAGTGACTCCTTTGTGTCTCCCATTTTCCTCCCTTTGGAAGAGGAATATCTACAGTAGTTATTCTATGCCTGTTCCACCATTGTGTATTAGGTATATGCGGGGCGGGTAACTCGTCTCTTGAGTCTCTCAGACCAAGAGTTAACTGTACTCAAGGAGCTATACTTAAGGAACTACACCGGAGACGCCTAATCCACATCTGCATCTGATTTAGATGATGAGATTCTGGATTTTGAGCTGCCGCTGTAATGGGAGGATACTTCTGGGGGCCTTGGGAGAGGTAGAATATATTTTGCATGTAGGAGGAACATGACTCACTGGAGGCCAGAAGGGGGGCTGTGGCAGTCAGTCAGCCTCCAAAATGGTCTTCAATAATACCTTCCTACTGGTATTCACCCCCTTGTATTGTTCCCTTCCACACTGTACTAAGACTGGTCTGTGACCAAGAGAATGTAAAAGGGCTAATATATCACTTCAGAGTTGTTACTAAAAACTGAGACTTCTATCTTGAGCAGTCTCTTACCTACCTGCTCTCTTGTACATCTTGCTCTGGGGCAAACAAGCTAACAAACATGCTGTAATAGTCCTATGAAGAGGCCAAGGTAGGAGGAACTGATGCCTCTGGCCAAAAATCAGCAAGGAACTGAGGCCTGCCAACAATTACTTCCATTGGCAGCAGCTTCTCCTGCCCCAGTTAGACCTTGAGATAACTACAGATTTGTCTGACACCTTGATTGCAACCTAGTGAGAGATCCAGAGCCAAAACCACTCAGCTAAGCCACTCTGCAATTCTTGACCCTCAGGAACTGTATAGCAAATGATTGTTGTTTTAAGATGCTAAGTTCTGGAATAATTTAGCATGTAGCGATAGATAGGTGGAGCACGGTGGCTCACACCTGTAATGCTAGCACTCTGAGAGGCCACTGCAAGAGGATTGCTTGAGGCCAGGAGATCAAGACACCCTCTCTACAAAAAATAGAAAAATTAGCCAGGCGTGGTATCACACAAATATAGTCCCAGCTACTCAGGAGGCTGAGGCAGGAGGATTGCTTCAGCCCAGGAGTTGGAGGTTGCAGTGAGCTATGATGATGCCACTGCATGCTAGCCCGGTTAAAAAAGCAAGACCCTGTCTCAAAAACAGATAAATACATTTTAAAAATTTTAAAAGTAATAGATAACTAAATGGTTATAAATATTTACATATTTATAGACAGACATAATCAAATTGTATAGACCTATTGAAATGTATTGAATCCTAACTAGCACATGTTTTATTGCTTTCAGCTGTATCTCACGGGTTTAGATGCAAGGAAGAACAATAAAATGTGATTAGTAATTTCCTCTAACAAAATGACACACCTAAGTAACTATAATATATCTTAGGGGTTTGTATGATATACACAGAAGGCTATGGCAGTATTGCCAGCCATTATACCAAGCCAGAACATGGCCAGAATTGAAGAGCAGTGACACTAAATCAGTGAACACAATGGAAACCATCTGATCAAAGACAGTTAAAAGGTAGACTAGGGGGATAAACCTGCTTCAAAGGAGTCAGAGAAACAAAATAACCAGAATAACAAACAGCCTGAGAGAGAAATGCCCTTGATAACCAATGGTGAAGGGGAAGGTAGTAACTGGTGGAAACAACAGAATTTCAGATTGACAAAAAGCAACCCTTAGACGGACTTTAAAAAAAAAAAAAAAGAAAACGTGGATGAAAAAAAGCACGAATGAGACATTATATGAAAACAAGAAAAAAGAGAAAGACAAAAAAGGTAAAAAACAAGATGTATCTGTACTATTTGGAAACCAGATGCTTTGCTAAACACTTTGCCAACTCTGACCTCAAGTCAATTTACACTTTAAGGGTTTCAGGAAAGAATACAATAAACTAATGATGAATATTTCTGACCCGTCTGAAGTGCATCTCAACAACATCAATGTTTTTGACTAAAATTTTTAAAAGATCCAGTAGCTAACGAACAGATATTTGTGGAAAAAAAAAAGTTTCCGTAATAACTCACAATAAAAAAAAAGGGGGGAGGGACAGCTCGAGAATATGTTAAAACATCAGATGATAGTAAATACCTTATAAATCTCACCACTTTCTAAAAATGTGGGTTATTTCTTACTTTCCTAGAAATGGAGACTGGATGGGAACTGATTATAGACATTTTGAACAAATATGTGCCACATAGCATCCTGTGCAATTCAAGAACACAGGTTAAGCATCCCTAATCCAAAAATCTGAAATCCAAAATGCTCCAAAATCTGAAACTTTTTGAGCATCCACATGATGCCACAAGTGGAAAATTCCACACCTGAGCTCGTGTGACTGGTCAGTCAAAAGACAAACTTTGTTTCATGCACAAAATTATTAAAAATATTGCACAAAATCAAATTCAGGCTATGTGTATAAGGTCTATATGAAACAAATTTTAGGTTTAGACTGGGGTCCTATCCCCAAGGTATCTCATCACATGTATACAAACATTCCAAAATATGAAAAAAATCTGAAACACTTCTGGGCCCAAGCATTTTGGATAAGGGATAATCAACCTGTACAAATACCATTAGGATATGGCTTATAAGAATACGTAAGAAATTTAAGTAAGCATATAAAATAAAAAGTGATTAGAGAATTAGAGCTGAATGCAAAGGTAAGGGCATTATCATTACTTTCAGGGACTTAACGGCAGAACCTTATGAAGAATAACACTTCAAGAATAGATAATATGTAAAAATGCACCTTTTTTTTCTTTTTTTGGAGACAGTCTAGCTCTGTTGCCCGGGCTAGAGTGCCGTGGCGTCAGCCTAGCTCACAGCAACCTCAAACTCCTGGGCTCAAGCAATCCTACTGCCTCAGCCTCCCTAGTAGCTGGGACTACAGGCATGTGCCACCATGGCCGGCTCATTTTTCTACATATTTTTAGCTGTCCATATGATTTCTTTCTAGTTTTAGCAGAGACAGGGTCTCGCTCTTGCTCAGGCTGGTCTCGAACTCCTGAGCTCAAACGATCCGCCCGCCTCGACCTCGGCCTCCCAAGTGCTAGGATTACAGGCGGGAGCCACCACGCCCGGCCTAAAAATGTACCTTTAGAAAAGTTTTTTAAAGGCTAACTTTATTTTCACAGTAACAGTAAAATCTTATTCTGTGAAGCACTGTCATTATTAAACCAATTAGGGCTTTGCTATCACATTGAGCCCTAAAACCAAAAATATAGCTCTCACAAACCAGCTGAAAATCATAGGGTGCTACAGCTGTGTGGTGACTGATAACTGCACTTAATAGCGCCCCCTCTTGTTTTTCAGTGGTTGTTTTTAGAACCCCTAAGAGATGAAGTGTAGCATGAAGACTAGGCCCACAGAATAAAAACTCCCCGTCACTTAGGTCTCAGCTCAAATGTTACCACCCCATCTAATGTCGTTCTTAGTATAACACCTTTTCTTTCCTTGATAGCATTTAGCATTATCCGAAACCATTTTATTAACGTGCTGGTTAGTTACCGTCGGCCTCTTTCATTAGAATGAGAACGTGGACCTTATGTGTAATGTGCACAGGTGTAGTCCCAAGCTATTAGAATAATGCCTGATACATAACAGGCGCTCAGGAAACACTACTAAAAGAAAACACAGACAGACAGAATGCCACCCCCCGCCCCCGCAACACATATCTCTTCCAAACGCCTGCTCCCACCGCATAACAAACTGAGTTCCCACAGTACTTTTCTTATCGCACTGAACAGGCTACACGCGGAATGCAACTCGGGGCTTCCTCCCTAGTCTATCCCCTGGCATGGCTGTCAGGGCAGGAACGCAACAGGCGCTCGAAGCCAGTTCGCTGAATGAATGACACTGGACCCGGGCACGAGCGGGCGGTGCAATGCCAGCCGATGCGGTGCCAGTTCCGACAGGCTACCACAGCCAGGTCGGACCTCCTCGTTCGTCAGCCCTCCTCGTGTAAATTCCCACCGCCAGCGGCCAAAACCTGCAGGGCAACAAGAAAGTTGCCACAATGCCCTATGGGAGGGAGTCCTAGCCTCCGCCAAGAGGCGTAGGCCGCCTAGTATGCGGCTGGCACTCACTGTAGGTCCGGCCCAGGCCTTGGAAAAGCAGATCGCGCTTCACGCTGACAGTCGGCATGGCGAGTCGGACCCACTGCGCCTGCGCGGCGAGGCGGCCGGGGCTCAGCGACCGAAGTGCGTAGGACCCAGACGCTCTTCTGCGGTCTGTCTTGAATATTGCCAGTCTGCTTCCAATAGTTCTGCTCTAATTTTTCATCTGAAAACAAGTATATTGCCACTATCCAGCTCATTAAATATAGATATGTTGTAGTAATAACTGAGAAGCTTGTAGAAGAGATACAATTGGATAGAATTGGCTACGACCTGACAGGCAGTAAAATAGACTGACCCTGAAGTCCCAGATGCCTCTAACGCAGGAAAGGAAAAGGACGCCAAATTAGGTGAATGGGGCGGGAGAGGGGCGGGTCAAAGGGGGGGTCTCCAGGTGGGACACTTTGGAGGCGGTGAGAACCCGAGTGGGCGGGGTGTAAGGCTTCCCGCGGTGAAGGGTGTGCAAATCCAAGAGGAAGAGGGGCCTATTTACTGACCTCAGTTTTTACTTCATTCTTTATTCTCTCTTGTGCTCTTATAAGTGACATACGTGTGCTTGCTTTGAACGTGACAAGGAGATAGGCTGTCTATTCAGTGCTCTCTACAGTCAGATACTGTGCTCAGTCCTCTACCAACATTAGATTTCCTCCTTAAAACAACCCCGAATGTAATAGGCTAAATAATGGCCCCCAAAAATATCAGGCCCTAATCTCTGCAACCTATAAATGTCACTTTATACGGAAACAGGGTCTTTGCAGATTAAGTTAAGGAATTTGAGATGGAGAGATTATTCTGGGATTATAAAGATGGCATCTAAATGCAATCACATGTATACTTAGAAGTGGCAGGCACAGGGATACAATATAACCATGGAGGCAGAGATTGGAGTGTGGCAGCCACAAAACAAGGATGCCAGCAACCACCAGAAACTAGAAAAGACAAGGATAGATTCTCCCCTACCCTATGGAGCAGCCCTATATACAGTTTGAGTTTGGTCCAGCAAAACTGATTTTGGGTTTCTGGCCTGCAGAACTATAAGAGAATAAATTTTTGGTTTAAGTGAACAAGTTTGTGGTAATTGGTTTTAGCATCCAAGGGCAACTAAAATGCCAACATAGGTAGTACTGTTACCCTAGTTTTACAGATGATGAAACTAAGTCACAAACTGGGAGTTCCAGTAGACAGCCTTGCCCTTATACTCTCCACTCTATATAGTGGAGAGTATATACTCTATATAGTGAGCAAGGGCTTCTTCCAAGGCCCTTCACATGAGGAAGCTGAAGCAGGGCCAGATTTAGGCCACCCTGTTAATCAGGCAATTTTTCATATACAGTATTTGCTTCCGTCCACAGCTTCAGGCAGTCCCTTCCCAGTGACTAACATAACAGACTGGGAACATCCCATAAATAGCAAACATCCCCAAATGCCAAATACAATTTTCCTCTCAAAATTGGTGCTTAGTGTTTGATTAATGAATAAAGGACTTCTTGAATTATTGTATGCTGACCTGCTCTGCTCTGAGCACACAAAGTGTTCTGTGGCTTCTGAACCTCAGTATCCTCATCTGTAAAATATGGATAATACTATACACCTTAGAGAATTATTGTAAAGATTAGAAATAATAGTCATAAATAACTAATATAGTTCTTATCATGTCATAGGTCCTGGAAATAGAGCAACTGTCATTATTGTTACCTATCTTCCTAGTCAGTTTCCTGCTAGTCTTAGACCACGAAGGGATATTCTGTTCCCATCTCTCACATTTTCCAAGTCATCCTTTCTGCTTTTTATCATTGCACACATTACAAGTACTCTGTACCTTCTCTGTGACTAGCCAAACTGTTAGAAAATTCTAATGGAAAAGAGAAAACTGGGCCACAATGGCATTAGCTGATGGGTAGGAAAGATACTTGGAAAATGTTGAGACAGTATATCATGAAATGTAGGTAGGTACTTATTTCATCTAATTTTAGGGCCAGCCCAAGAGCAGGAATGAAGTGTGAGCATTTTCTAGAAATGAAAGTGTCAGACACTCCTACTGGAAACATAGATAGCAGTTTGTTTGACAATATGAATCAACATTTTAAACATGTTTTCTCTTTGATCCTGTAATTACACTATTGGAATTATTCTTTTTTCTGAGACAGAGTCTCACTCTGTTGCCCGGGCTAGAGTCCCGTGGCGTCAGCCTAGCTCACAGCAACCTCAAACTCCTGGGCTCAAGTGATCCTCCTGCCTCAGCCTCCCGAGTAGCTGGGACTACAGGCATGCGCCACCATGCCTGGCTAATTTTTTCTATATATATTTTTAGATGTCCAGCTAATTTCTTTCTTTTTTTTTTTTTTTAGTAGGGACGGACTCTCGCTCTTGCTCAGGCTGGTCTCGAACTCCTGAGCTCAAACAATCCGCCTGCCTTGGCCTCCCAGAGTGCTAGGATTACAGGCATGAGCCACTGCTCCCGGCCACTATTGGAATTATTCTAAGGAAATAATCAAACAAGTGTTTCTCTCTTTGTAATATAGAAAATTCTGAAACAACCAACAATATGAGCTTGTTTAAAGTATAATACCTCCATGCAATAGAATATTATATAAACATTAAAAATGATATTGACTAGCTACACTTTTTAACATGGCAATAAGTCCACAGTAAATAATATGAAAATACAGTTACTAAACAGTATGCTTAAAATGATCAATTTTTATTTTAAAAAATACATGTTAAGTATATGAGTGTGAACCAAAATAAAACAGCTATCATGATATGCAACAAAGTGTTAGCAGTTTCTATCTTTGGGTGGTGAGTTTTTTTATTATATCTTTTATATTTTACAGAATTAATTTTTTTTAAGAGACTAAGTCTCCCCCTCTCACCCAGCTGTAGTGCAGTGGTCCCATCATAGCTCATTGCAGCCTCAAACACCTGGGCTTAAGTCTCCTGCCTCAGCCTCCTGAGTAGCTGGGACTGCTGCACATTAGCCTGGCTATTTTTTTTTTTAACTTAGAGACAGTCTCACAGTGTTGCTCAGGCTGGTAGGTGAGAGTACAGGTGCGAGCCACCATGCCTGGCTCAAGTATTACTTTTATTTTATTTTTTTCAGAGACAGAGTCTCGCTCTGTTGCCCGGACTAGAGTGCCGTGGCATCAGCCTAGCTCACAGCAACCTTAAACTCCTGGGCTTACTACTGCCTCAGCCTCCCGAGTAGCTGGGACTACAGGCATGCGCCACCATGCCCGGCTAATTTTTTCTATATATATATTTTAGTTGGCCAGATAATTTCTTTCTATTTTTAGTAGAGACAGGGTCTCGCTCTTGCTCAGGCTGGTCTTGAACTTCTGAGTCCAAGCAATCCATCCGCCTCGGCCTCCCAGAGTGCTAGGATTACAGGCCTGACCCACCGTGCCCGGCCAAGGAAGTTATTTTTCGTTATTCATTTCCAAGAGTAGGTTTTCATAATCTTTGAGGCAATCTGAACTGTGATCTTCTTATTTCTTCATTAGAGTTGAGAAATAGAAAGAGGAGCCATACTAAATCAATGGAATCTCAGATCTTTAACAGGACTGTTGGTTTCCTGTCACCATGCCCTTCCCGGCACTTGCCACAGCAGTGGTGCTTGATACATTTTGTCCAATTATTGTAAATGTATGTATGTATTATTTACTCATGTATACCCAACGCCAAGCACATAGGAACAAAGCTGATCTTTCTGCCAAATGTAATTTTCTTTGATCATTTGCTAAAATATTTGTGGATTGATTGGATGACTAACCCCAACCCAAACTGACAAGTTTGGTCTTCAGCACTCTTCTATGCACCCTTCAGTGATTTGTTCCTCTGTTTCAACAACACTCCCTTCCTTCTTATAATTACATTGTTTGAGAAACAGTTTAGTGTGGTAGTTACTTGCTTAGGCTCTGGAAACCATCGGCTCATACGGAGGAACTGTTTTGAATAGCTCAATGAATTAAGACTTTCTCTCCATGTCAATCCAATGATCACTTAACTCTAGCAACCTGGCACACAATATGTACACAAATAAATACACACTGAATGTCAACAGAATGAGCAAAGAATTAAATTGTTAAAGTGGTGATGGACTGTCCTGGTGGGTCCATGCTTTGCCTCAATGGGCTGTGATGGGATATGATGACTCTTTTCTATCAGCTGAGTTCTCTGGGAAAGTAACAAAAGCATTATTAAGTATCATACGATAAACTTCAAGTGAGTAGGATCAGCAATTCTGGGTGTTTTGCTCTTTCTGTTTACCTACAGATGAGGAATCCAATTAACCACCCAGCCCTATTTATATTAACCACCCACTTATATCTCCCATGCATATCTCAAATCTATCTGTATTCTCTCTTGCTTCCAAGTAGGCCAAGCCACCATCCTCTATACTCATCCTACATCCTTTCTTATCTCCTCTTCTGTGTGCCAGGCAGGAATCTTTGGACCATTTCTCTTCCTTACCTAAATTCACACCTTATGTTTTTTTCTAATCTTAATGACTTTGGATATTCTCAGAACTCTGACGTCTGCTGTTATGAATTGAATTGTGGTCTCCGCTTCTCCAAATAAGTTGAAGTCCTAACCCACAGTAACTAGGCTGTGAGCCCCAGGAGGACAGAGACCTTTCTTATTCACCACTGTTAGTCCATCCCTACTCCCTTCCCAGAGTCTCACACATAGAAGCCTTTCCTCAAACAGCCAATGAATGAATGCATATGAATTCTTTTGCGTGAATGCCCAATGCAAAGCAGGCGCTCCATAAATGTTTGTTTCATGTTTGATTCAGTTGATGAAGGGATGACTAGTTTTTCCAGGTTTTAGAGAAAACTGCGTTTGAATCTTTCTACTCTGCTGCTTACTGGCTGTGTGATTTCCTTTGCTGCACAGCTGGAGCTAATGCTTATTTTGTAGGGTTGCTGTAGAACGAGATAGGTTTATGAAGTGCTCTGCACAGTGTCTGACAGTGTGTATTCGTAGTATCCCCATTTAGCACTGGGAAAGGGTTCAAGGAAAAAAATTCAAAAGGGAATAAGAAAGTGACTTCTTAACTAGAGAAAAAACCCCAAATAAACAAGTTTTGCATACAAAAAGCCACAAACAATCCCCCAAGTCATCCTGGTATTTGTTTTTATCCAACTTTCTCTGTATTAGAATGTCAAAGGAGGCCAGGCCCGGTGGCTCACACCAGTAGAGTGAGACCCCATCTCTACTAAAAATAGAAAAAAATTAGCCAGGCAACTAAAAATAGAAACAATAAATTAGCCAGGTGTGATGAGTGCCTGTAGTCCCAGCTACTTGGGAGGCTGAGGCAGGAGGATTGCTTGAGCCCAGGAGTTTGAGGTTGCTGTGAGTTACGCTGATGCCACAGCACTCTAGCCCAGGCAATGGAGTGAGATTCTGTCTCAAAAAAAAAAAAAAAAGAATGTCAAAGGAGAAAGGGACATGGCAGGGGAGGGGAAGTTAAGGCTGTCCTCTTGCCTTGTTCCAAATCCTCTCCAGCAATGACTTGACAGCCACTTGCCACTTGGAATTTTCCAACTCTACGGTAATTAATATTTATAAAGAAAATGTAGTGGGTGCCCACAAGAATTAGGCACTATTTAGAATCTATCTATCCATTTAACACATAATTGAAACCCTTCAAAGTCTTGTATTGCTCTTAGGGTACATACCTGAACCCTAAACAGAGTCTGCAAGGGTCTGGCCCTTGCCCACCATTTTTGCCTCATCTCACCCCAATCTCACTCTTGTTCCCTGAACTCCCACTATACTGGTGTTTCAGTTTCAGCCACAGGACCTTTGCACCTGTGCTTCCCTTTGCCTGGACGACCCTCTCAGTTCACTAGATTCATCATTAAAGCTCGAGTCCAGGGCACTTCTTCAGACACCTCCTTGACCTTGTAGTCTTGGTTCTAGAATCTTTTTCCAGTAACTCACAGTAGGGTCTAACTTGTAATTACACACCCAGTTGTGTAGTTATTTTGTGTATGTCTGTTTCTTCTCATACTGTACTCTCTGAACAAGACGATGGATGACTTTTTTATCCCTTGTCTCCCCAGCGCCTAGGATGGTGCTCGCCAGATAGTAGGTGCTCAATAAATGTGGTTTGAATAAATGAACGGTTTCCAGGACTCGTTCACGAATCTGTAGACACAGGAGTGAGGAAGCCAGGTCCCTGGCCCCCCACATCCTGGAGGTTGGGGTGGTATTGGACATAGACCAATAAGCTAAGAAACTAAGTCCCGCTCCTTTCTCCAGCTGGTGCGCGATTGCTGACATTAACCCTTCCCTGGTCGTAGAGGATTCTGGAGGAAGGGGTGGGTTTAAGGGCGGATGCTGAAGGCAAGCGCACGGCGATCGATCAGCTGAACAAGGAATGGTCAGATCCTAGTGGCGCTCTCAGGTCCTCGATCAGGCGCCAGGACTTCGCGCTGCCAGGCTCGGGCCGGCCGCCAGCTGACCCCGCTTGCAGTCCCTCGTGCCCTACGTGGCGTGATCTCCCCAGCGCCCGGGGAGCAGCAGCTGCTCCCGGGTCCGGACTCTGGGGGCCCCGCTTGCGCCAGGCGCGCGTGATTGGCAGCCCCCAGCCCCAGCCCCAGCCCCGCGCCCTCCCACGCAGGGCGAAGTCCAGTCCCCGCCTGCCCTCCAGCCTCAGCCTCCTCGTCTCCGCCCGCCCAGTGCCCGGCGCTACGGAGCAGCGAGGGTGCAGGCGGCCGCGGTGGGCGCCGTCCTAGCCGGGGCCGGGCCATGAAGGTCGAGTTTGCGCCGCTCAACATCCCGCTGGCGCGGCGGCTGCAGACGGCGGCGGTGCTGCAGTGGGTCCTGTCCTTCCTGCTGCTGGGTAAGAACCCCGCGCCCCGGGCCGCGGTGCCCGGGCTCCGTCCCCTCCCTGCGGGACGCTCCCTGCCCAAGACGCGCAAAGAACCTTCCAACCCTCGCTCCCCGTCAGCCAGAGCAGGCGGGTCAAAGAGGGCGTTTGTGGCCAGCGTGGACTCTCCTCTTTGGTTTCTTTCTCCACGAGAAACTCATAGCAAGCGGCTGTTTACCGATTTATGTCCCCCTGTGCTGTTTTTTAAAATTGAGGTGAACCTTGCCTAGACTCAGAGGTACAGATGATAAATAGCTCGATGAGTTTTGGCAGCTATATCCACCCAAATGTAACCACGACCCAATAGAGCACTTGAGCACGTTAGCCCCTCAAAAAAAAGTTGGTAAATTCGTTTCTCGAACTGTTGATTCATAAATGGAAAAGTAATGCCTAAGGATTAAAAACCCAATTCCTTGGTCTCTCCACCCTCATGACAAATAGCATAGTTGACTTTTCCGTGTTTAATATCTCCCGGATGCTGAAAGGTACCCATCTGGGCAGGCGTTGGATGGAGTGGCTTCTTTCTGGCACCAGGAGTGTGTTACAGCTGGTTCCCAAGTTAAGCCCGTGAAACGCACGTGAGCCGAGTCATTAAACGGTGCAAAGGAGTTTACATGAGCGCTTTTCTCCCTTGTGTTTGTTCTGCTCTTGGCGTAAATGAGGGTGGTGTGGGAGGAGAGAAGAATTTTGGGGAACCCCTTCTGTGGGAACCTAAACTCTTCTGAAGTCTAAAATCATTTGTATGCTGAAAGATCATGGATTGTACACTGCTGGGGCGGCAATAATATTAAGCTCATTGCATCGTGGAGTTTTACACTTTTGAAGCTGTTTTTACATTTTGAATGCCTGGATCAGTGTTTCTCAACCCTGGCTGCACATACGAATCACTGGAGGAGCTTCTAAAATATGTGGATGCCCAGGCTCCACGCCTAGAATTCCTAATTCATTTGCTCCAGAATGGAGCCTGTGCATCCGGCTATTTTTTTTTTTAAAGAACTCTCCAGGTGACTCTAGTGTGCTGCTAGTGTTCACTGAAAAAAGTAATTCCAAACATTAACTCATCAAGTCCTCACAGGCCACATGGCGAGGCAGGGTTGATAACATTATACTCCATTTTGCTGTGGACCTAAGGACAGTGGAGATAAAAACAGAAAACCTTCTCCAGCACTTATTATGTGCCATGTGTTGTTCTAAGCAACATCCGCTGTTAACTATGCTGTCTTCGCAGCAACACTATATGGTAAGGACTATTTCTGCACTCACTGTACAGATGAGGGAACTAAGAGGTGAACTAGTAGTTGGAAGACCTGGATGCAAAGCCAAGTATTCCACCCAAAGTCTTTCTTGGTTTTAACCGCTAAACTACCTTCTTTTAATGGTTTGCAGCCTTCGTAGCTGATCATTCAGCACATCTGATAGCCACTGTCCCTTTCATTCATGGCACTTACCATTGCTTGCATTTGTGCATGGCTGTGGTTATTTGAGAAAGATCTGTATTGCCATTCTAGCCTGCAAGCTTGGTGAGGGAACACCCGGCCAGTGCCTGGCCCATAGAAGATACACGAGGAGTACCTGTTGAATGACTATTCCCACTCTTTCACCCAGAAGAGGAGTTATCCACCCCACAGATCCCTATGAGTATTAATTCATGCAACCCTGTGAGGGAGAGTCTACCCCGTCCTCATTTTACAAATGAGGCAACTAGAAGGTGAGGTAAATTGCTCGAGGTCACATGGCTCAGTAGTGGGAAGTTGAATTCACATGCCAGTGAATTAGCGACTGGGACATGGCAGGTGTGCAACAGACCATGCCCGATTTGAAACAAACTACTGTGGCTCTGTGGACAATTCATTTTAATGTTTTTGTTTCACACATTTGACATATGAAATAGAAACATGTTTATTTATTTAATTCTTACAGGAAAAGAAGGATACATGTTAACTTCTTTCCGCTGAATTATTAATTTTCAAGTAAAGAATCAATATCATGGTTACTTCTGGTGGTGATGAGAAGTTTTATTAATGATGTATTTTAAGATCTCTAAATCAAAATCCTGGAAGGCAATTTTCTTGCCACCACCAGGAAGTGAGTTTAAGCTGTTAGTACTTGGGATACATTTTTAAATAGCAAAATGTTTCATTTAGTCATGAAATCAAACACTGTTTCCTTCAGATAAATGTTAAGTACCTGTCATCCAATCTTAATATTCAAGAAACTGAAACATTACTTAGTAGCTGGCATGCCACTAAGCTGCTAACTGAAAAGTGGAAAACTGAAAAAGAGCAAGCTGATATTTATTGACTGTCTTCTACCTACTATCCCATGGCAGGGATTATTGTATTTATTTTTTTAGAGGAGAAAATCGAGGCTCAAGAAGTTAAGTATTGGCCAGGTGAGGTGGCTCACGCCTGTAATCCTAGCACTCTGGGAGGCCGAGGTGGGAGGATCGCTCGAGATCAGGAGTTCGAGACCAGCCTGAGCAAGAGCGAGACCCTGTCTCTACTAAAAATAGAAAGAAATTAGCTGGACACCTAAAAATATATATAGAAAAAATTAGCCGGGCATGGTGGTGCATTACTGTAGTCCCAGCTACTCGGGAGGCTGAGGCAGAGGATTGCCTAAGCCCAGGAGTTTGAGGTTGCTGTGAGCTAGGCTGATGCCACAGCACTCTAGCCCAGGCAACAAAGCGAGACTCTGTCTCCCAAAAAAAAAAAAAAACAAAAAACCATAAATCCTAAAAATCAAAAGAATACTACACACTTACATTCTTATATTCTGCAGATGACACTGATTGGTGTTTTGGAATACAATGCCTCCAGGAATAAGAAGGAAAAGAAATGTTAATGTGTTTTGCTTGCCTCTGAATTCCATTTACTTTCTCCATACTATGTTAAATGGTTAAAATAAGTATAGAAACAGTTTTCATACAGAAAAAAAAGAAAGCTTCTTGAATGAGAATGGGAAGGATACATACAAAAGTTAAATATTTTAAATTATTTCTTTTTTCTTTTCTTTTTTTTTTTGAAACAGAATATGGCTCTGTGGAGTACAGTGGCATCATCATAGCTTCTACAACCTCAAACTCCTGGGCTCAAGTGATCCTTCTGCCTCAGCCTCCTGAGTAGCTGGGACTACAGGCATGTGCCACCATGCCCTAATTTTTCTATTTTTGGTAGAGGTGGGGTCTCACTCTTCTCAGGCTGGTCTTGAAGTGCTGAGCTCAAGTAATCCTCCTGGCTCAGCCTCCCGGAGTGCTAGGATTACAGGCACAAGCCACATCATCCGGCCAAATTATTTCTTAATTGCAAGTAGATAAATTTTCAATGGCTTTCACAATGATTTTCTGATGCAGGTTACTCATGGAAATTTAATAGAACAATTTCACTTATTGTAAATATACAGGTGAGTGCATTTGTGTCAGGAAGGCTGACAGCAGGGGAAAAGTCATTAAAGAGCTGCAGAGATGGAAGTGTCCATGTACGCCCTAAAGGGCCCTCCAAAAGCCACAGACCTGGCCACCACTCCTTGCCAAAAGTCTTTAGTTCACAGAAAAATGAAAATTTACTTCCTTGATTTTACTGGAACAGCAACCCTTCTCCAACTCTCCAGATACCAGCTGGGTATCCTACAATTCAATTCTGACACCCTCTACCTGGAGCTAATATTAGATCCCACAAATTAAAAGCTCAGCCACAAGATTGCCCCCACTTCAGATGCCAATCACAGGTCCAAGTTGCTACTTTTGCTTCTGACTGATTGGCTGCAAATCGGGGGTTCCCACAACCTCCTCCTTGGGCTTCTTTCCTATGATGGCTCACAGAACTCAAGGAAATAGTTATGTCTGCTGATTTATTATAATCGATATGATAAAGGGTACAAACAGCCTGATGAAGAGGTACATAGGTTGAGGTCCTGAAGGTTCCCAAGCACAGGAGCTTCTGTCCCTGTGGAGTTGGGGTGTGCCACTCTCATCACGTAGATGTGTCCACCACCCAGAAGTTCTCCAAACGCTGTCTTCAGCTTTTCCTTTATGGCTAGATCAGTTCTTAGACCTGTGCTTTTTGGATTTTTATGGAAGCTTCATTATTCAGGCACGAACCGTTATTAAAGAACATTTCCAGCCCTTCTCCCCTCCCTGGAGGATGGGGGTGGGTCTGGAAGTCCCAAGCTTCCCGTCATGGCTTGGTCTTTCTGGTGACCAGCCCCCTCCAGGACCCCACCAAGAGTTGCCTCATTAGAACAAAAGATGCTCCTGTTACCCAGGAAATTCCCAGGGATTAGGAGCTCAGTGTCAGAAAACAGGGTCAAAGACCAAATATTAGAACAAAAGATGCACCTAGCATCACTATTGATCAGGAAATTAAAATGATTTTAGGAGCTCTGTGCCAGGAACTAGGGGCAGACACCAAATATATATTTTTTATTATGTTGCAGATGTGGTACCTATAATTAACAATACCATATTATACACTTAAAATTTGTTAAGAGGGTAGATCTCATGTTAAGTACTCTTATCACAATAAAATAAAAGTTTAAAGGCACATTTTAAAATCTATATTCATGAACGTTTTAGTATTTTGCCACATTTGTGCACTTGTACGCTCTCTCCCTCCCTCCTCCCTTTTCTCTCCCTTCCTCTCCCCCTCTCCCTCCTCACCCCCATAAGCACACTCTTTGTTGTTGCTGTTAAGCCATTCACTAGTAAGAAATTTAGTTGTAAATATCATGGCACTTCATCCCTAAATACTATAGTGTGTATCTCCTGAAAAACGAGGATTTTTCTACATAATCAAAATCCTATTATCATACCCAAGAAATTTATCAGGGATACAGTAATCTTATTTACTCTGCGGTTCATTTTCGAATTTCCTTAATTGTCATCAGCTTTTCCTTTATAGCTAGACCAGTTCCTATACCTTTTACTTGTTTTTTAAAGTTTTAAAAGCTTGTTTTGTTTTTAACAGCCCCAGCCAATTATCTTGTAGAATGCCCCACAATCTGGACTTGGCTAAGGTATTTTCCATCAAATCCTATCAGGAGGCATCATGTCATTTTGTCCCATTATTGGTGATGCTAAATTTAATGATGATGTGCACACTTTGACCTCGCCTTATTCGTTAGGGACTTGTAGTACTGTTACAGTGATTGGGGCACTGCAGCGCTGTTCACAGCGGCCAAAACAACCCAAATCTTCATCAGTAGGTGCACGAATAAGCAGATTGTGGTGCAGACGTACATGGGAATGTTGTTCAGCCGTATAAAGGAATGAAGTATTGGTACATGCTGCAACGTGGATGAACCTCAAAAACTTGATGTTGGCCGGGCGCGGTGGCTCATGCCTGTAATCCTAGCACTCTGGGAGGCCAAGGTGGGTGGATCGCTCGAGGTCAGGAGTTCGAGACCAGCCTGAGTAAGAGCGAGACCCCATCTCTACTAAAAAATAGAAAGAAATTATCTGGCCAACTGAAATATATATAGAAAAAATTAGCCAGGCATGGTGGCTGGCGCATGTCTGTAATCCCAGCTACTCAGGAGGCTGAGGCAGTAGGATCGCCTAAGCCCAGGAGTTTGAGGTTGCTGTGAGCTAGGCTGACACCATGGCACTCACTCTAGTCCGGGTGACAAAGTGAGACTCTGTCTCAGAAAAAAAAAAAAAAAACTTGATATTAAGCAAAAGTCTACTAAAGGTCATGTATTTGTACCGTTCCATTTATGTGAAATATCCACAGTAGATAAGTCCATGGAAACAGAACGCGGATTGGTGGTTGCTAGGAGCAAAGGAGAAGGGGATTGGGGAATAATTTCTTAATTATTTTGAAATAATGGGAGTATTTGGGCACTAGATAGAGGTGGTAGTTGCACAACATTGTGAATTGCCACTGGACTGTTCTCTTTAACATGGTTAATTTTATGTGAATTTCACTTCAATAAAAAAAAATTGAGGGCAGCTTCCTCAACAATGTAGAGAAAATAGAATCTATAGGAGTTAAATGAAAATAGAGTATAAGTGATAGGGGACTGACTTGTGGTTTTTAATCCAGAATATACCTAAATCAACCCAGCTACAATCAGGCCTTCAATTCAATTTGGTTTGTGAATCTAGAGAATTTAAAATGGTATCAGTATCAGTTTTGAGAGCTACACAGTGTACTGGTGTAGACTTTCATATCTTCCTCTTCTCTTTGAACTCCAATTTAGAGGAACCAAGTTACCTTGGATCGCTTAATGAGATAAAAATAGAAAATAGAGGTTATCTAGTCACCTAGTTTTTGTAATGTTTTCTTCTTTCAATCCAAATTAGAATCAAGGGATTTAAAAAAACTATTTTGGTACTGCTTGTGATATGAAACAAAATGTGTGCAATGTGCAGAGTAGGAATTTAAATTAGAACAACTTCCGTGGATAGCAAGTTATTAAAGTGCATCAAATGACAAAGGCGTTTCTGCTTAGTGATCTAGTATTTCACCTATTGTCCTGTGGAAGTAAATCAAAATGTGGGAAATTTTATGCAAGACTACATTTATAGAGCACATTTATAAAAATTTGTTAGAAGCACAAATGTTCAAAACTAAGAGAATGGTTGAATTGGCACTGACAATCAATGGAATGTTGATCAGTCATTAAAAATGACATTTACGAAGAGGTTATAATATGAAACAGCTGATGTGAGATAACCCTAAGTGATGAAAAATAGAATTTTTAAAAAGTATGATTAGCTTGGAGCAGTGGCTCACACCTACAGTCCCAGCTACTAAGGAGGCTGAGGTAGGAGGATCACTTGAGGCCAGAAGTTCAAGGCCATCCTGGGCAGCATACCAAGACCCTGTCAAAAGACTAAAAGGAAAATTTTAACAGTTTTTGTTGAGTGACAGGAATATTGCTGATATTCTGTCTGCTTCTACTTTTGGCATTCTCCAAATGTATAATAGTAAAGAAAATTATTATAACAATGGCTCCATTTGTCGAGCACTAGCTCTGTGCGTCCTTATTCATCCCCTCAGCAGCCTTTGGAAACAGGAGCTGTCAGGTGTGAGCCACTGCACCCAGCTGAAAGTGAACAATCGTGTTCACTACTACCCAAGTCAAGTTTTGTCAGTTTTTGCCCTATGTATTTTGAAGCTATGTTATTAGGTACAAAAATAATTAGAATTGCTCTCTCATTATAAAATGTTACAAGAAATGATCTATGCTAAGATCTAAAGAATCCCTCCTTTGTTGTTTTTGTCTTTGACGATAGAATTCCTGAAAATGAAGTTTGTTGCTAGAATGTGCCCTCTTCATGGGCACGTGAATAATGGCTGCTCAGTCAAGGTAGGAAGATAGGATTTCCTGTAGTAGGAAATTCTCTACATCCCTTCCATCTGCAGTGATCCCTCCATATATCATGTCAGGGAGGCGATGTAGGACCATGTCTAACTGGGTGGACTTTGAATTCAGACAGATCAACACTTATACGCTGTGTGACTTGGGCAACTCACTTAACTTCTCTTTAAGCCTCCATTTGCTCTTGTATGAAAAGAACATTAGGAGTACAGTGGCTACTTTATCGGTACTGTGGCTATATGAGGATTAAATGAAAATACCTGGGCAGAGTACACAGTACAATGCTTGGCATATAGTAAACATCCAATAAACGTTAAATAATACTATGTTATTACTGTCTTGTTCTGTGACCTCACTTGAACTGAGGTTCGTTTAATGTACTTTGTATGTAACAAATCCCCCAACCAAGAGCCAATGATTGTACATGCAGTGTGCGGATACTCACTGACCCTGATTCCATGAGGCTTTTCCCTTTCTTACAGCAGAGGTGTGCATTGGAGTCATTGTGGTATGGATCATATACAACTATTGGTTCCTTTACATCCCTTATTTGACATGGCTTTACTTTGACTGGCATACTCCAGAGCAAGGAGGCAGGAGATCAAACTGGGTGAGAAATTGGACTGTTTGGAGGTACTTTAAGAACTATTTTCCAATTCATGTGAGTAGAATTGTTTTATAAAGTTATTATATTATTTTGAGTTGGTAGAAGAGTGGAAATTTGTTTTCATCACATGTATCTCAAGCTTTTTCCTTTTCAGAAGGAAGTCTTTGGTCTGTTTTGTGCTGCTTTAACAGAATACCAGAGACTGGGTAATTTCTATAGAAAAGAAATTTATTTTTCCCAGTTCTGGAGGCTGGAAAGGCCAATATTAAGTTGCTGGCATCTGGCAAGAGACTTCTTGCTGCATCGTCCAGTGGCAGAGGTGGGAGGCCAAGGGAGGGCGAGAGGGGGGAACTCACCTTTCTATAAGGATCCCAGTCCTGAGATGACAGGCCCACTCCTGTGATGATGGCATTAATGAGTTCAGTCTGCCTTCATGGCCTAACCGCCTCTCATTAGGCCCTGCCTCCCAACACTATTGCATTTTACACATACTTTCTGGGGGACACATTCAGCCATAGCAGGGATAAAGCCTGCACTTTGGTTCAAGTTACTAAATGAATTCTAAGCTGAATTTCCAAAATTTAGAAGACTGTGTGTCCGAAAGGATCTAGGCTAACAAGACAGTTTAGAAATTTGCAAACAGCTCCAACCCAGGACACTAAAACGAGTCACATTCTCCTTTTCCTCTTGACATAAAAACTAATTCTTTTGTTTTTCATTTGAAACTAATAAGAGAACTGTTTTTTTTTTTAATCACAATATGAATGTGCTGTAGCTCATCAAAACTCAGGATTTGGATCCGACTCACAACTATATATTTGGATTTCACCCTCACGGAGTACTTGTGGCTGGAGCCTTTGGAAATTTTTGTACAAATTATTCAGACTTTAAGAAGCTGTTTCCCGGCTTTACCGCGTATCTTCAAATGCTCCCGTTTTGTTTCGGGTGTCCTCTCTTCCGAGAATATCTGATGAGTGTTGGTAAGTGATGGCAGGTCACTGTTTTTACAGTGCTTCAGGGTGGCAGGAACACATAAAACATTCCCTCCCAGACCCGCCTGGGTTTATAGTCTCTTAGAGCAAAACCCCGTGTCCTCGTCCCTATCTGGCACTTCATATGTAAGTGCCAGGATGACATAGACTGTATCTTTTTCTCTGTTCCATCCCAAGTATCTAGCATGGTTCCTGGAACACAGATGTGTATAATATTAATAAATACTAACTCGATGAAAGAATACATTAATGACTGCATTTTGTATATCCAGATATGGAAGAAAACAATCATGGACCAAATAAATGATAAATCACACCCTTAGAGGCACTTTGCATGCTGTGATGAATATAAGAAATGGAAACTACCCTCCATGTGTCTTGAAGTAACGGCAGTGACATAAGCGAAACATATTCAACTTGCTGTCTTTTTCTTCCCTGGTTAAATATAACTTGGTTTGGAAATAAGAGGCCATTCTACTCTGCTACTCCAAACCAATGGAAGACCCTTTGATTAGTGAAACCATAATTCTGCAAATTCTGGGAATAAAATTAATGTGAACTGCTATAAAGATTAGGTACAGAGGCTAAGATGTGGTTGATAGTTCTCACTTCAACTTAGGAGGCCCAATTTGTTTGGTTTTCCAACTTGACCAACTTACTGATGAACTGTGAACTCCATACAGTGACTTAAAAGTGCTTCATATTTATGAGCATTGTATATATTAACTATTGTTTGTATACTTCTTAGATATAAAGAAAAGTAGATAGACTCTTTGAAGAATTTTAATTTCAGGATCAATAAGTGGCATAGTGATGGAATTTTCCATTCTGGCATTCTCCCAGATTTTTATTACTTCCTATTAATTTCTCAAGTCACTATCATCATTATATACCTGGTAGGAAGTCACTCAGCACTAAAGGACCAGGATCCGTGGCTGAGTTTTCCGGTCCTGTGTCTGTTTCCGGACCCATAAACGGAACTCAGTCCAGCCTGGGCTTCGAGGACACACTAGAGGGCGCACTAAACCCTCCAAACTGCCAAAAAATCTGGCATCAGCCCTCCAGGGGTGCATTGGCCCCCACTTAACTACCAAACGGGGGGAAAACATCCCTTCTCTTCCTTGTTTTGCATACATTAGGTTATAGTTTTATAAAAGGAAGAAAATTAAGGGGAAATTTCAAAAATTTCAAAAAAGCACAGAAATCTATTTGCAATATATTGTTTGCTGATTCGTGGTATAGCCACAGGTGAGTTCAAATAGTGGAGTTGGCGGGTGTGGCAAATTCATGGCACAAGAGCTGTGGCTACTGGCCTCTCTGTACCACATCAGACACAAATACTCCATCTTAGATTGTTTCTCCATATAGTGCCCCAGAGTCACTTCTATTTTCTAGAGTAGGCATTTGAGATGAAAACTGTCTGCCACCACTGGTTTATGACGTCATGAATTCTTTTCCTTTGCTACAACCTGAAAGTTAAATAAGAATACTCAAACTTGTAGCAAGTGGAGGCTTAGCCTGTCATTGTCTCTAAGTCTAGAGGGTTCTCAGTGCCTCCCAGAACCAACTTCCTAGGACAGCCCTTGGTCCAAGCCCACCCGTGTAATCTGCACCTTCCCTAATGGCTGTCTCTCTGGGTGTAAAATACTGACAGACGTATGCCCCAGACCTCACATCGTAAGGAACCAGTAAGTCTTCAAAGTCCTTTCTGACCGCTGTCTGTTTTGCTGTTACCCATGAGGTCTCTGTGGCTGTAAGTTTTTAAAAATCCCACCTGCAGTCCATCCCTCTTGATGCATTTTGATGCATCTGTACTCACCAGATGTCAGCTGGAGCAGGCAGTGTTTCAGGGCTCATGTTCCTTTCTGTCTACCCATTAAGGTTGGGCAGGTAGCAGGGATCACATCACAACAGTCTTATATACCATGCAGGGGACTTTAGATTTTATCTGGTAGATAAACCACAGGCAACTTGTGAGGGATTTTGAGCAAAGGAAGGACCTGCTTGGGTTTTTCATGTTAGAAAGATTTCCGGCAGCAACTTGGAGAGAGGTAGTGGGGAGGTGAGCCTGGACACAGTGGTGATGGAAGGGGCCTATTGAGTGATCAAGGGAGAGGTGACAAGGGCTAAACTAGCCCAGTGGCTGTGATGGTAGACATACAGAAGAGGAGACCAAAATGAAACATATTTGATAAAGTCAACAAGACTTAGTGATTGATTTGTCCTCATGAAGGCAGCAACTGTATTTTGTCCTTATTACCAGCATCTAGCACAGTACCTGGCCTGTAGCAGGTACTCAGTGAATGCTTTGGAATAAATGAATGAGTGACCGGTCAACGTGGTGGCTAAGAGAGAGCTTCAGTGACTGGATAGATGATGGGCCCATTCACCTTGATATGTAATGTTGGAAGAGGAACCACTTTGGGATAGAGCTTAATGCTTTGGATTTGGAGACAGGGAGTTTGAGGTATCTTTGAGGGAGAGATGGCCATTGGCCATTGGAGATGTGAGCCTTGAACCTCAGGAGGAAGATCTCCCAGGATATGGATTTGGGAGAACTCAACACACATAGTTGGTAGTTGAATCTATGGGTATAGATGAGATTGGAAGGCAAGAGGATATTGAAGGAGCCCTAAGAAATAGTAGCATTTCAGGATGGCCTGAAGACAGGGAACCTGAGGAGGAACTTAGACGTGGCCAGAGGCAAGTTAGGGGAGCCAGGTGTCTAGAAGTCCAAGAGGCCCTCGCTCCAGTGGAAGAGTCACATCCAGCTCTCACTCAGGTGCCTGCAGAGCAGAATGGCACACCTCAAACTCAGTGAAAATTCAAACCCATCTAGGCAGGCCCAGGTTCTCTACCTACTAATCCACTACCCTCTCTGCCTCTTCTCTTAAGAAAGTGCTTGGTCATTCAGAATCCTGTTATAATTTTACATTCCCTCAGTAATAAAAAACCTACAGCAAAATTAGCATATAAGTTCCTTCAAGAGATGAAGCATACTTTGTCTTTAAAAATCGTGTCTAACATGTTCTGTTATGACTGAAAAAAATGGATAAAACCCAGACTGGAAGGAAACATAAAACATTAAAAAGCAATTATCTCTGAAATGTGGGTTATGAATGGTCTGTATTTTTATCTTTATTCTATTCTGTATTTTCCTCCAAGAGTCCCTAGTACATGTAAGATCTGAAAAGAAATCTTTATTTTTACATGGAAAAGCCCGATATACAGACCAAACCTTATGTAACAGTTTTAAAAAGACAGACTACACATTTTGGAACCATGTAGAGATCTGGCAAGTGATCTAGTTATTTTTCAAATGTCTGAATTTTTGAAACCATTTATATTATAAATGTATATCATTTGTCAAATAATGATCCGTATAGAATATCTGAAAACAGCCCATTATGTGTTACTGCAATCTCTTGGAGGATATACTTTTTGGTTCAGAGCAAGGATTCGCCAGGGCAGTGATCAAGGCCATCACATACAGCTGTGCAGGTTGTACACTGAACAACTCTGTGGGGGATACCTTTTATTTAGCAATATGAATGGAGTCCTGTAGAGTTGAGCAGTGCACAACCTGCCCAAACAAGCAGTAGACCTAGTGATGATCAGGTGACATTTTAAAGACTTAATCTGCCAAAATGTTAGATCCTCCTAATGGAATACATTACCAAAGATTTGGCTATGAAAAAATTACAAACTTGCAAAGTGCTCCAAATGTAAGCAGTGTAGGAAATGTTTTTAAAATGTTTATTGTTGCCATGGAATATTATAATAAAATTTTTGTAATTTTTTAAAAAAGAATAATTCATTATTCATTACACTTTTGTTTTATTCATTAAGGAGCAGTTTCAGTTTCCAAGAAAAGCGTGTCCTATGTGCTGAGCAAGGAGGGAGGTGGAAACATTTCAGTCATTGTCCTTGGGGGTGCAGAAGAATCACTGGAGGCCCATCCTGGAAAATTCACTCTGTTCATCCGCCAGCGGAAAGGATTTATTAAAATTGCTTTGACTCATGGGTAAGTGGCTTTTTGTATAACATAGCTGGGTCAGGAAAATTAAGACATTATTAAATGAACACAAAGAAGTAAAGTGATTCTCTAGTCCTTAAAGACCTCCTCTAAATCAATCTTATAATAAAAGCAGGTATGGATATTCTTGGGGAATAGAATATGTCCTTTTTGCTAAGGTAGCTCAACACCATGGGATTCTGCAATTAAACTGAACCTTAAAAGCAAACCAAGAGGAATAACAAAAGAAAAGTCAAAATTTTATACACAGTGTAAATTTCCTGCCAAATGAACAAAAACCAGCCAAAGCTGTAGATGAAACAGAAGCTTCCTGGAGCCCTGATTTTCTGTAAAATAAAACTTCATCAATGGCTAGCCTAGGAAAGTACCTCCCCAAAGGATTTCAGGCTTAAGGCAGTTTCAATGTATTGTACATGAAATTAGCAATATAGGGAGGCTTGGGCAGATTTAAAAATTTTTAGGAGTTTGTTGTAAAAGTCAGCTAGACAGTATAAATCATTTCAATCCTTTTCATTTAAAATTCTTATTCTTCCCCTTTGTTATTTACAGCGCATATTTGGTCCCAGTGTTTTCTTTTGGTGAAAATGAACTGTTTAAACAAGTTAACAATCCTGAAGGCTCATGGCTTAGAACTGTTCAGGAGAAACTACAGAAGATTATGGGGTTTACTCTGCCCCTGTTTCATGCCAGAGGAGTTTTTCAGTACAGTTTTGGCCTAATGCCTTATAGGATACCTATCCACACTGTTGGTATGTACGTAAAATGAGTAAAATTACTATCTTACTTTAAGCAATGTTTACTGTTACTGATTGAGGTACTAATGCAAGAGAAGTGGCTTTGAGGAAGAACTTCCTGAAATAATAATGCTGTAGATGTTATTTGAGTTTCATTTACAGTGTGCCTTTTATTTATGAAATGACTACATTTTCTGCTGGAATGGGAATTGATTACTTTCAAGAATAGTGCTATGGACTACAGGTAGAATCCAATTTTAGAAATAGCTTCTAATACTCTATAATGGATCCATTTCTCTGTGATAGCAGATTATAACATAGCAATTTTTTCTTTTTGAGACAGAGTCTTGCTCTGTCATCCTGGGTAGAGTGCAGTTGCATCTTCATAGCTCACTGCAACCTCAAACTCTTGGGCTCTAGTGATCCTCCTGCCTCAGCCTCCTGAATAGCTTGAACTACAGGTGCTCACCACCACACCGTGGTAATTTTTTTTGTTTTTGGTAGAGACGGGGTCTCGCTCTTGCTCAGGCTGGCCTTGAACTCCTGACAGCAAGCCATCCTCCTGCCTCAGCCTCCCAGAGTGCTAGGATTATAGGCATGAGCCACCGTGCCCAGCCCATGGCAATTTTTTGATGACAGGTTAATCAGAGTCTATCAATAGATGAAAATTTCTGTGTAGTTGTCTTCCTCATGTTCTTCACATTGGTATCAGTTTCTATTTCAAGAGCATTTTTTTTGCTATTAGCTGTATTTATATGCATTCTAATGTAGACTAATTTTATTTCAAAAAATTGCATGTTAGGGGAATTGGGAGGGGGTGTAAGGTGAAGCTCATGTTGCTAAAAGGACATGGAAGGGAACTTGAGAATGAAAATGAGAAAGTGCTGAGCATCATGCTAATAGTAGAATGAACAAAACTATAAACTTTATATGAAACTGGAAGTATTTTCACCATGAATAGCCCATTAAATGAAATTCAAATATAGTCAAATTTTTTTTTAGGTCTGTTTCCCTAGACTAGGATTTTACTACCACCAGTTTATAAGAGCTTTGCATTCACCAGTGGTCACATGATGGTATCTTTAAATGGTATGTTTAATGCAAATGGAATGTTAACAGACTGCCAGTGAGTTAGTGTAATAGGAATACTGAGATAAGTTTAAGTTTGCAATTGTATTTTCAAGATAAGCTGGTTACACTTCTTTGGCATGATATTAATTAATCATTTTTGATCTTATATGCAAAGTACTATTGTTGGGTTTGGGGGTGATATAAAGTAAATCGTAAGGCATGGTTTTAGGAACTGAAAGTTTAATTAAATGTAGCTCATATGCTCACATGAAATAGGTTGTAAATATTGAAAGCAAGTATATTCTGTTGACTTAAATGATTGTAATTATCACATAGTTAGGTTAAGCTTTTTTTAAAAAATAAAGTGGTTTGCCATTTGAGTGTAGCCTTTTTATACCCCTACTGACAAATACTTAATTGGTCAAGGGTCAGTGGAATTACTGAATCTGAGTTAGTTTTAAAGACCAGAAAACAACAGCTCTTATTTTCGCTCACACTTGTCTAATATGTTTCTCTTACCAATTTAGAATAAGGGAAATGGCTTCGGTCTTTCCCTCTACTTACCTAACCCCAAACAATTACAATGATTTCTAGTCTGTAGCATTCTCAATATACCATTATTATTTGAAGCATTAAAAAAATCGAGCTAAGAATATGTACGTTTTATAAAGACTCAGTTGTCATGATCTTGGGGTATAGACTGAAGTCAGATGATTTAGTGCACCCAGATTTGTGAGAACCAGACCCTCAAGACTGTGTGTATGTAAAAACTTATTTACTTGAAATAACGCAAGTGGGGGATAGAATATTTACAATTCTGTAAATAAAAGTAAAGCCATGTGTCAATCAAATGCCACAGAGAATAAAACACAAAAGGATACCGGAATAGGGGTGTAAATGACTGTGTTCATGTCTATTTTGAATCAATGCACTTGAGACCCAGAGTTGCTTCCTTGCTCACTCCCTGAGATGAGCTCTCCTAGTTCTACCCCAGGTAGGATTCAGGTGGCATCTCAGAGCGGCAAGTTCTTTTGTGTCCCCTCTGTTCCCTCTTCTAGTTTATTGAACTTATTGACTTAAATAAACTCTACCTTACATCATGGGAACTCAATAACTGTTAGTTGGACTCATCCTAAATCATCATTGTGGCTATAATCCTCTCACTCACCGGTGTCCAGAGAAGCCCAGATTCTTAGACCACTCTTCCATCAGGGACCTCAACCAGAGAGTTCATTTCATTAATGATTCTTACCAATACTAGAATCTAGAATGGTTTTGTGTGTTTGTGTCTTGTTGATTACATCGCCTTAAAAATATGATCTCACTAAATGCAAAGTGCCAGATTCAGATCACAGTTACCCTCCCTGCATATTTCTTACACCATTATCTTGCTAAGGCATCAGGGTTTTGTGCATCCTCCATCAAAATTTTCTTTTCTCTTTGCTAAGGGGTATTCTCAATGCCCATAATTTGTAAAGAAGCTGCTACTGTATATATTTTCTTCACAAATACTACTTCACAAGTAGTATGTACATATTTTATGAATGCTGTTATCACTTTATCATCATACAATAAAATGTTCATATACACTATATTTCATTACATAATAATGGAGAGAAACTGGTTTAAATGTCACATTCATCATGACAACCAGGAGAGAGGACTGAAATAAGTTTAGACTTTCAGAAACTGCTTAAAGACTCACATTTGCTTCAGGGAACTTGCTTTTTTTGTTTCTGTATTACAGAGCCCCTGAGGGCAGGGATTTCGTCTTGTTTATTCTGTCTGTTCCCAGTTCCCACAGAGTAGGAGTTTAAGAGACATTTGTGAATAAACAAATTAGTGTTTTGTTATGCCTGTCTGATTGTAATTCTTAAGTTTTTAGAAATCTAATAAGTACACATTAGAAATTTTAAGGTAAATTAATAAATTCAAGTATTAGAGCCAGTACAGGGGGATGACTGTTTACTCCTAATTGCTTTTATGTATGTCATTTAAGAACAAGATATTTTTTTCCATGACGTCAGTGTAATTCAGGAAAATTAACATTGATAAAGTATTATTAAATAGTATGCAGTGTATATGCAAATTTTGTTAATTGTCTCAATAATTTCCTTGCTAGCAGTGTTATTTTATTTATTTATTTTTGTTTGGGGGGACAGATATTTTTTACCCTGAGCTGGATTATGTATTACATTTCATTTTCATATCTCTTAAGCCTCCTTGAAGCTGGAATTGTTTTTCAACCTTTCTTTATCGTTATGGCATGAGCAGTTTTGAAGAGTATAGGTCAATTGTTTTGTAGAATGCTCCTCAGCTCAGATTGGTATATGTCATCATGATTATATTATGTATATGTCATCATGATTATATTATGTATATTATGCATTTTTGGCAACAATTGCACAGAAATGGTGTTGTGTCCTTCTCAGTGGATTATATCAGGAGGCATGAGACCTCAATTTGTCTCATTGCTGGCAATATTAACTTTGATCATTTGGGCAAGGTGTTTGCCAGGTTTCTCTACTAGAAGGAAAACATTTTTTTTCTCTTTATTATCAACAAATAACCCAGAGGTAGTGTTACTTAAAGACATGTAAAATTATCCCATCACTCAAAGTTTTACTTGACACTTTCAATATCCATTGGTCATTCTCACTTGAATGAATGATTACAGTCAGTCATGGTTGCAAACTGGTGAATTTCTAACTCTAGCATTCCTTCTATATTTATTAGTTGATATTTTAGCAGAAAGAAGAGCTTTCCCTCTTCCCCATGTTAGATTGTTCAAATTACAGATGCCCAGACTTACCAGCTATGTTTGCATGGAAGCGGCTCCCAGCCCATAGCTTCCAGCCTCAAGGCTCTCACAGAGTTTCTGTTAACTCCTGAGCCTGTCTTCTGATTATGGATATGGTAGAAGTACCTTCTCATTTTTATTCTTATGGCAACATTGAAAAAAATACAGATAATACTATAAAGAAATTGGTTCTTTCCATTGGTAGGCCTGCCAGGAGGGTTTGTGGCTAATGCCTAGGCACCAGCCACACACAGATTGATACTGGCATTGAGAAGACATTTATTACACACCAGCTGGATATACAGAAGGAAGTGATGTGCATTTAAGGTGCGACTCTGAGTGACTTTGAATGTTTCATTTATCTTCTCTTGCGTCTCAGATTTTACAACTATAAAAGGAGAGACAATTATAATATAAGGGTTATTCTGGAGATTAAATGCCATGCTACGTGCAAAAGCACTCTGTAAACTCAGGGGCAGGTTGGTATACAGAGCAGGAGGCTTGCTGACCAGCTTGTCCAGAGCTTTTAAATGTGTTTCAGTTTCCCCATGTGAGTATACTCACCAAAATGTTAATCTGAATCAAATCGTGAGGAAATAATCAGACAAATCCAGATTGTGGGACATTGTACAGAACAACTGGCCTGGGCTCCTTACAAATATCAATGTGGTGAGAGACAAAAAGGAGGGGCCCTCATAGACAAACAACAGCTGTTGTGGATTGGGGGCAGGGAAACAACTATTAGTGAGATGATTGATAAAGTTTGAATGTCGATTCAGTACAAAATAATGTGAGGAGATCACATTTCTTGGGTATAACAATGTTGTCATTGTATTGGACAGTGTTCTTGTTCTTAGGTAATCCATGCAGAAGTATTTAGGGATGATTCACATGATTGAATCACTGATGTCCACAGCTTACTTTCAAATGATTCTACAAAAATAGAAATAATGCATAGGCATATATGTATATGTATGTGTGCACAAAATGTTAGAAACTGGTTCTAGATGAGGGGTATGCAAGTACTTATTGTATTCTTCCTGTAGGTTTGGTTTTTTTAGATAAAAAAGAGAAAGGAATGCACTTTATTTAAAATACTGGTTTGAAACCACAGGAGGACAAAAGTAGTCTGTTATGATTCAAGTCATTATTATATTCCAATGGGAAAAGAGCAGGCCAAGAGATTTTCTAAAATAGAAAAAAAGGAAGGGGAACTTAATGTAAGTTTTAACTGTAAAATTAAAGAGATTGAAAGAGATAATGTTAAGGGCACTAGCATGGTGCTGCTGGGGAGGCAGAACTTGACCTCTGGCCTCTTAGGGTCACTGGCTGAGAATTAAGTTGACATGAAGGAACAGGAGAAAAGCAGACAGGTTTCTACATGTACAGGGGAGCCCCCAGAAGAAAATGATGCCCCAGAGAAGGGGCTGGGGCTTTTTATATACTAGGTCAAACAAAGAAAGGCGGTTGTGGAAAAGCAGCAAAAATGTATGGGGAGATCAAAAGAAGTTAAGAGTTACTTTAACAAGGTCTGAACAGATTTCTCTTGGCCTGACTCCCTGTCTCTGGGGATAAGAATGTTCCCTCCTGGTATAGGGAGGGCATCTTTTACATAGGAGTTTTATCTCCTGCTTTCTGGAAGAAAAGGGGAGGTTAGAGAGCCTTTCTTGTACGTGTGGGGTTTTGTTTTTTTTTAAGTGCCTTTACCTCAATATAATCCCTGTGCTAAAGTGGTATATTTTGGAGTGGCATGTCCTGCCACCCTTCAGTGCTCAGGACAACATATTAAGTGCTCAATGAATGTTCATGAGTAGGTGTATCTGTGTGGACATACACATATACACACACACACACACACACACAGATTGGGCATCTTTTGAGCCTCCACCGTAAGGCAGAGGTGAACCCTAATTTGAGCTCAGGTTTCATCTGGCACCCAGGTTCCTGCTCCCCTCACCCCCCCCCCCTTGGCCACACAGCCCCTGCCTGTTCTTTCTCTAGGGTGCAGCTCCGTAGCATCTTGCTCAGGAGCCCTTTGTGCACGAGAGTATTAGAGTGATAAACTCTACGGCATCTTTATAACTCAAGAAAAATAGAGCAAAGACGTTTTCTATTGTGAAAGATCTACTCTTTACCTCCATGAGAAGAACATAATGCCCATTTCCAAACTCTTCTCCCGCTGTGTATACCATGGCCCACGAAGCTGCTTCGTCTTAGGTAAACACAGCACAGCACTGTAGAAATCGGAGGATGATTGCTGTGTAAGGCAATAGTGTAGAACGAATCTCAAATTGTTAGATGGAATTGGAAAATGGAACAGTTGAGCATACCAGCTATAAAAAGCAGTGAAACATAAACAAGAGCTATGATTCCTGACTCTGCCACAAGTAGGCGTTGGCAGATTTTTTTCCAGGGCAAGGAGTTCTATTTCCAAGAGCAGCCTGTTGCCTGATGCAGCTGTTTTCTGTTTTTTTTTTTTTTTTTTTCTTTGTGTTTTTTAAAAGAGAGTTTTGTAGCCATTTGCAGCTATCTTAGTCTTATGTTTAAAACATTTTTTTCCTTCTCCTTAGTACTAAAAATATCTCCTTTTTGTGGAGAGCACGAATTCTGGTCTTCTAGGGCTCCAGGTACCCTTTTCAGAATACCCCAGTATGCAATACCTCAGTACAGAATAATTCCAGGTAGATCTTTTTATTTGACTCAGACAACACTGGAGTGGGTTATGGCAGGGATATGTTTTATCCTGGTTTTAGATGAGGACCTTGAGTTCTAATAATAGTAAGAGTAAAAGGTGATGAAAGCTTATAACAAGGTCCTTGATATGAGCTGAGCCCCCTCCCCCCCTCCGAAATTGATTGCTGGGCCAGAGGGCTTAGGGCTGGTTTGCAATACGGCTGGGATATGAAGCAAGGTAGAGGGCTTCAGAGCCAATGCCCGGATCAGCTGTACTCTCCATCTGCCCTCCCTTATGCAGAAGGCAAAGAGACCATCCTCTGGTCATGTGGCAGGCACAAGGGAGTGTGGATACATCAGTGTCCTCATCTGGCTGTCTTTTGGCTGGAGCCCATTCCCTGCAGAGTCTCACATTTCTGACATTGCCATTTAGGTTCATGGTGTTTTTCCTTGGATAGCTCAGTAACCTTCCCACACCCGTTGTTCTCATTCATAAGACTGCGACAGCAATGGCTGCCTCGTTAGGTTGTTCCGAGAGTTTGATTGAATGTCATCTAGTAGACCTTTGATAAATAATAGCTTTATTTTCAATACAGATACAGTTTAGCTTCAGAGTAGCTATGTTGGAACTGAGCTCACAATAGGAGGTTGTTTGGTAGCTTTCAACCTCGTTTACCGAGAAGGGCTTCCTTGAGTGCTTTAGTAAAAGCATGATCATGATGAGCATGTTTTATTTTGTCACTTCAGGCTTTAGCCCTAAAAATCAATTGAGAAAGATTTCTTACTCTCTAACCCAGTTCTGGGTTAGTGTAGGAGTCAAGGGCAGAAGTGCTGGGTTCAAATCTTAATTTCTTGGGTTTTCGTTTGTATGTGTAGTTTAGGAACTTTCAGCACCTAGGTTTCTCTACAAGTGATTAAGGAAAAGACAAGTAGACTATGTTCATCTCACAGTTTAAAGGGAAAAATCTTACGATGACAAATTCATTATATATGGGCATGTTTGAGCTCTCAGGAAGAACCATTTGAAATATAATAAAACTATTAATGAGAAAAGAACAGGGCTGAAATGAACTGCAGGATAGCTCACAGGAAAGAAGACTCACTATTCAGAATGCACAAGTCCTAGTTAAAGTCAGCTGGGAACAACACACTTCATCTTCTTAGACCACTGTGTCTCTTTGTGAGTCCCCTACCCTTGCCCCAAATAGTAACATTGACTTCTGCCATTGGGATAATTTCACTAAGAAAACAGAAGCTATTTCTATAAAACTACAAGTTTGCTAGTAGATTTCTCAATTTTTTCTTCAAACAGCAAAGCTCAGAGCTGGGAGAAAGCTTCAAGATCACAGAGTTCTACTCTTTTATCCTATGCCTGTGAATATTAAGGCCAGAGAGAAAGATACTTGCTCAGTGCACTTGCTGGTGAGCTGGAACTAGAACGCAGCAGCCTGGTGCTATTTGTGCAACACCAGCTCCCGGTCCCAACCCATAATACATTAGCCTCTGCTGGTCTGTATTTCCAACCGCAGCCGGCAGTGAGATGGTTATGTCTCCAGTTCTTTATGTGGAGTTAAACAGGACTGTTGTGTACCATGTATAAATTTGACATTCATGCTATCAAAGAAAACTGCACATGAGCTTCTTGAGTCTGTATCTGGTTCAATACTCAGCGATTTCAGAATATTAGTGTTACAGTAAGGCTGTGCGTGTGTGTGTGTGTGTGTGTGTATCACTGCCTTCTTTGTGCCCCCTTAACTCCTCTACTGATGTCATTTGTCACTTTCTTCCTTCTCTGACTTCGCATGTGCTCGTTTTTGTCTTAACTAACCACCTTCTATTACTGACATGGATCCGAGCCTTGTATGTATCACAGGGTGACTCAGGGTAGGACAAAGGAACCCCCCTCCCCTGTGAGTCCCATTCACTGCCTAGAGCCCACTCGACCTCATCCCTGCACTCATCAAAGGTCAGAGCAGCAGTTTGCTGCCTGCTCCAGCATCCCCTACCCACGTTTTCAACCATTGGCGTCACTAGCAGCATTAGACCAGCAGGGGGCGCAGTGAGTGCAAGCACCAAAGCCAGTGTGTTTTTGTGTTCTCTCAAAATCTGAGACAAGTGAGATATTTTTTATTACATAAACACCTTTGAAAATATATATAGAAGTTGCCAGATTTGTTTTTAATTAATTAGTATATTTGTAGTTATACAGGCAAAACACCAATGCGTTCTCATTTGTAGAAAGTCGCTACGATATAATACAAAGTGAAAGTTCCCTCTTCCCTGTCTCCCTCCCTGGAGGTAACTGTTTTCAGTTTGTCTCTTTTTCCAGGCTTTTCTCTGAGCACTAAAAACTTATAGTGCTCCTAGAAATAGAAATATTTTTGCATAAACGGGATCATACAGTATTATTTTACAACTTATTTTTTCCTCTTAATATGTTTAGACATCTGTGTGTGTATTTGTGTGTGTTTACACATATTTGTATTCTATCATTTGGATGCCATTGAATGGATATTCTATGGTTTATTTAGTAACTCTCCTATGGAGACTTTTAGTTGTTTTTTCAGTTATCCACTATTACAGTAGAATCCTTGTGATTATGTGTGTTTCCCCAGTATAGATACTTAGCTGGGAAGATATATACTTTTTAATTATTAATATTTAGAAAGACATTAAAAAGAGTCAGACTAGAAGGATGTCCTATGATGCAAGGATTCGCGGTCAGTAATAATGAGAGTACCGTTGCCTTGCTGCACTAGCAGGAGGATGCTGGTGACGTGGACACACAGCTATGTCTACTTACCTCACAGCTGCGTTCAGTACAGTAGTCATTTGACTCAAAGTCAGAACCACCAGGGTACTGACAATCCAGTGTCTGCTGAGAAGGAAAGTTCTGTATTTGTTATCAAATGGAATGGCGTGACCACTGTAGGCAGCCAGTAAAATGAAAAAGGGATTGGAGCGAGCAGGCGTGTGGGATTCTGACTGGCAGATCTGTCCAGAGCTGTGCGTTCGAGGCAGCAGGCTGCGGTGGAGTGGCTGCGGTTCCGCCTGGATGATGCATTGTCTATTTTTGCAGTTGGCCGCCCAATCCCTGTTCATCAGACTCAGCACCCGACCTTGGAGCAGATTGATGAGCTGCATCAGACCTATATGGAGGAACTAAGGAAATTATTTGAGGAGCACAAAGGGAAGTATGGTATTCCAGAGCACAAAACTCTCATTTTTAAATGAGTTTACTCTTATAAGGCATAAAGGAAGACAAGAGAACATCCTATAAGAGAATAAATACTTTAAATAAGTTTATTGTTTTTCTTTTGACTATGGAATCACATTTGTAACGAAAAGTATTATTTATGGTGACAGATGTTGATGTTTTATTTGTGGTAAGTAAAAATACAGTAGATGACTATAGGATAAGGTTGGAAATGACTATAAGACTTTTAATAACTCTTCCTCGCTTGGGAAGGCTAAATCATTTCACAGTTTATGAATAGAGAATTATTCATGTGATCCGAAGAAATGACAGCTTCAAAAAATAATTAGACGCTTTTATTAAACATCACAATAACCTAAGGTGATATTTTCACTAAGTATTACAGCTGTCATTCAGCACAGCTGGAACATTTAGGAAACAGTGTAAAATAATTTACCATAGAAAGCTAGAGAAGATGATCTTTTTTTCTGCTAGAACAGGCCATTTGTTAGTGAATAATGTTACTTATAATATTTACATGATTTGATCCTTTTGATCGTGTCAACCAACATATTTTTTTTACAATAGTGCCGAATTTTTATGACATTTTCAAAATAGGGTGAACCTGCCACGTGGATACCCATGGGGACAAGAGCATGTCTCCTCATTTCTGTTCATGATTAGAAACACACTCATATGCTATAGACAAGGAAGTTTATTTGGAAGACATGCTTTTGCACATGTTTTAAGATGTTGGAAATTCCAAAAGGTTTTCATGGTAATAGAAATAGTTTTAATTTTCTTTCCAAATGTCTTTTTTGTTATAAAATAGGCTCTGAAGGAAAGAACCCTCTGGTAAGATGTGTCCACTTCACATCTGGCTGGGGTTATGAGTCTTCTCTGAGCCAGAATGAGCAAAGATCTCATCCTTCCTGCTTACTGATATCTCCCTACTGCCTGGGTCAGCTCATGGCACTTAGTAGGCACAAAATAAGTACTTGCTTAATAAATGTATGTATGGTTGAATATGCAGACAAACTTTGCCATAAAGTGAAGAATGCTTCAAGTTGTGCCATAGGATGAAACCTGTTATAAGACAAGCCCCATTTTTAGAAGGAGATAGTTTGCTATGTCTGACTATCCTACACCAGTAATTAACAATACTTTAGCCTGGTTCTTAGGGAGCAAGTCAGAAGGAGGTTTCTGATTATGAGTCACCAAGTGTTAAATAACTAGTCCCTAAGGAGAATGTCTAGTTTCTAAACGATCTCCACTGCTAGATGTTTGCTCTGTGCCTTCTCCACTCGAGGTGTTTATGGGCACCTTCATTGAGTTGCCTTCTCACTTATTGATAGTATGTCTTCAGGCTTCTAATTTTTAAACATTAAACTCTGGACTAAACCCTGGATTCGGTTCAGTCACACCAAAACAAAACAAAAAAAGTAAACATTCTATGTGGAGTTTCTTTGGCCTAAATTCCTTTGCATTCATACTAGTTGAGTGATCCAGGAGTCCATTAACCTGGGGGCTTGAAATTAGTTCAATTTTTTGTCAAAGCACTATCTTTAAGTCATTATAAAACCTGTGAATTTTATCCTTTGGAGAAGTTTATTAAAAGCCCATGCCACATAAGGAGGTGTGACTACCCAACATCAGCTGGATTATCTAGTAGGCAGTTAAAGCCCATGCTTAGTAAAGCAGAGCCATTAAAAAATGAGAAAATTTCCTCTCATGGACTTATGTTTTGCTATTAAAGTATCTATACATAAGCAGCATTAATTTTGGCATACATAAAATGTTATTCTTCAATACATATGGCAGAGGGTGAGGAGAGTGGGGCTCTCTCTTCACATTTTATGATCTCTAGAGGTCTTAATCCAGCCATGCCGGAAGTCTTTTCGTATACTCAGAGCATAGTTGTAAGTCCCCTGTAGGCCCATAGATTGCAAATGAATTTTTTGATATGAATTTTTGCTATCACACAAACATGGACCATGTGTTATATTTACTAGTATGGTTTGGTGGAGATCTCTTCTATGGTAAGGGTTCCCATCTACTATGTAATTGCACATAAATTTTAAACAGCAAAGCAATACGATAACAACAGAAATAACCCTAGAACGCTGTAAGAGAAACTAGGCCTATTGCCTTGGGAAAATGTGCACGTATGCTATTTGATTTGGACAGTTTTCCCCCTGTTTCCATTGCACACCGGGTGCAAGCTGAGTCATTTCCTTTGTCTTGCAGCTAGAAGTGTATGAAATTGTTGGTGACCAGCTAAGTCTGTTATGCTCAAGTTGAAAGTTATAGCTTCAATGCTTATTTATGAAGGGCAGCCAGTTTTGCTCTTTACAAAGGAAAACCACAGTGAAGAATGCTAGATGTTTTAATGCAAATCCTTTGCCACTACTGTGAAAACAGTCAAAGTCTGTATACTTTAGGGATGATGGGTGAGCCTTTATTGTATGTATAGGATTAAAAGTGAAATCCCTGCATTCACATAGATGATACATTTCCGTCACAGGAAACACAGAGGTGGAATCTGTCCACAATTCTGTAACCTTACATCCTTAAGTCTCTTTCAAGCTACCTCACTGCTGCAGACTACCAAAGTTTGTGATAAATATGAAAACAGTTTTAGGGTGTATTAGCTCTATATTCTTTTACTCTGACAAGAGACATCGTTGATAGGATTTGTTGATTGGTAGTTGTTTCCCAATAGCCCAAGATGGCTAGTTCTCATATTTGTGTTTTTTAACCTAAGTGGCAAAATGTCTATTTGTGGGGCTGGAGGAGTTACTTCAAGTAGAATTTATAAATCTTTCCAAGGGAGAAAAACAGGACAACTTCTAAAATAACCAACCAGTTTGCCCTAGTTTCGCTAGGACGGCACACACAAGAGTAGTTCTTTATATTTAAAACAAAGGGATTTTTCTACCTTTTATTTTGATTACTGTAGTTAATCCTTCGCAAGCACCGCCAGCTTATTGCCTTAATATCCTATATGAAAAGGAGAAAGTTTACCTCAATCCACAGTTAACCCATAGGATGGTGAGTTCCTCAGCAGCAGAGTCTGTGTCTTGCTTGCATTTGGATCCTGACCCCAACAGAGCAAGCCTTCAGCAGCCTCTCAGTGAATGTTTATGGCACTAACCTGGACATTTGGTGGATTGTGTCAAAGAAACCACGGCTTAGAACTAGAAGAGACTTCATCATCTGTCTAATTATTCCTTCTGCAGGTGAAGCAATGGACCCCACTAAGGTTTGATGCAGATTAAAAGTGACTCCATGTTTGTATTCCTCTGCCCTAGATTAAGCAGGAGGTACTGCTAGTCTGTGATCGTTGATTAATCAACCTAATAATCCTCCTATAAAAGAGAATTGTCAAAAAAGTAGAGTATGATTAAAAATCTGCTTGAAACGAGGGATTAAACAACTCTGAAGCGAGCTCTGTCTTATCAGCATTGAGAACGTGTTTGTTTTTTGAGGCCGGGATACCGCATTGTTGATTTTTCCCTTGTGCCAGAGTTATTTTGGTGATGTGTCCTGGGCAAAGTCCAAGTTTTCAACAAGGTTAGCCACTAGAGCCTTGTGTATTGGAGTGGTAGGTGAGGCAGGTGCCTTATGCCCAAGGTGACGGACACACCTAGAAAAGGATCTTCCCTATCAGTCGTGTGATCATGAGCGCAGGCGAAAGCAACCCCGTTACTCACACTGAGGTGGACTAGAGCTTCTGTCACCTTTTGATACCCCCAAGCCCAGAGAGACCACTCTGGCTCCGGCCTCATCCTGCTGGGTTGTCACAGCTGCCTTTTTTCTTTTAGCTCTTAGATTTTGGTTAAGAATTATCTGAGGCTCTCTTGAGAACAAGGATAAACCTGATATTGCTTGTATTCCCAAGGACTGCATACTTCTCTCTGACTCCATTTCCAGACCAGCTCGCAACCTTAGTGGATCTTTCTGGTTAGATTCGAGACCCTGCAGTGTGGATGTGCAGTGATGTCGGGACAAGCAGAGAACATTAGCTGCGCCACTCTTTTCTGTTCTCCAGGCTTTTTTTTTTTTTTTGTGATGGGGCCTCGCTCTGTCATGCAGTGGCACAATCATAGCTTCCTGCAGCCTTGAACTCCTGGGCTAAAGCGATGCTCCTGCCTCAGCCTCCCGAGTAGCTGGGACTACAGGCATTCACCATGATGCCTGGCTAACTTTTTAAAAATTTTTTTAGATATGGGGGTCTCAATATGTTCCTCAGGCTGGTCTCAAACTCCTGGCCTCAAGCCATCTTCCTGTTTAGCCTCCTAAAGTGCTGGGGTTACAGGTGTGAGCCACTGCGCCTGGCCCAGGCTTCTATTTTAGGTAGTCCTTTAGCCTCTGGTCTGCTAACTGGCTAGGTGACCTGGGCTTAGTTTCTTCCTACGTAAATAGAATTAGGAGTGAATGATCTCCAGGGTCCCTTCTGCCTCTGTCTCATGGTCTCTGCTTGGCCTTTTATCTGTCGTGGCAATAGCATCTGATTGGAGGTGTACGTTTATCTGATAACCACCATCCTCACTTGTTTCTGTCCATCCAGAAATGCAGTGAGCTGAAATGGTTGTCTCATTTTCTTGGTATATATAAAACACAAATTGCTGGAATTTCTGTAGGATCACAATGACCTTTAGTCATGTGTTTCTAAGAAATAATTTAATTCTCTATTTTTATTTATGTATTTATTTTAAAAAATAGAGATGGGGTCTCACTGTGCTCAGGCTGGTGTTGAACCCCTGAGCGGCAGCTATCCTCCTGCCTCGGCCTCCCAGAAAGCTAGGATTACAGGCGTGAGCCACTGCGCCCAGCCTAATTTTCTAAATAAAAATAACAGAAATTTATCTAAGAACCTTCTTCCTTTATAGCATTCAAGACTATGGAATAACACAGTTTATTACTTGTTAAAATCTTTACAGGAGACGGGTGAATTTTTATATTTTCCATATAGTATTTGTTGCTGTGTGTTTCTTAAGGGCTCTCAGTTTGTAAAAGTTTTGATGAATAAATGTGTTTTTATGCCTGAATAATAATGTGTGGGTGTGGTTTTTAACCTGGATAGAATGTTTTTCATTTCCCATACCTTGGCCAGATGAATATCGGCCAGGAAATTGTAGTGAAATCGTGAGCATTGCAAATTGCCATACTGAAGAGTCAGTACTTTTAATTCTCTTGATGGGATAAAAGACAAAACAGAAAGCAGGGGCAGGGCTAACCGAAACTGCAGGTGGACAGGAATGAAAGAACAGGGGACGCAAGAGGAAACAGATGCCAGCAAAATGCTGTGGTCTCACGTGGGTATAACAACAGTGAGGCTTCTCTCATTGAGATATGTTCAAAAACTGGTGGTAAAATTTATAAATTACAAATCAAGTCAATCACTGTTAATGATAAGGGGTTTCTTTTTGGGTGATGAAAAATGTTCTAATATTAATCGTGGTGATGGTTGCACAATGCTGTGAGTATACTAAAAGCCCCTGAGCACCAACTACCTTTCTAATGCTTGAATGTTACGGTAAGTGAATTATATCTCAATAAGGCTGTTGTATCAAATCAGGTCAGTCATACACTTGCCAAAATAATGGAAGAAACTAAAATTAAATTTCTTTTCTTTATGTGTCAAGAATGAAGTTGCTACAACAAAGCTTATGCCTTGTTTTTTGAGACCGTTTAGTGCTTTCTAGTGTTCATTATCAAATACGTGATTTCAATACTTTTTTTAATTTAATTTTTTTTTTTAGAGATGGAATCTTGCTATGTTGCCCAGGCTGGTCTCGAACTCCTGGGCTCAAGCAATCCTCCCACTTCAGCCTCCCAAAGTCCTGGGATTACAGACATGAGCCCCTGTGCCTGGCTTCAATACTCTTTTTTAAAGTATTTTATTGGATAAAGAACATGCTATGGTACTGTGTAAAATACTGCTTAAACTTTAATTTTTTCCCAATATTTTATTAATACTGTAGCATAACACTAAGTAAGTAGTATCATGTAAAAACAATAGTCAGTATTTGTTGACCACCTACAGTGTGCCAGATACAGGACTAAATACTTCACATATGTTACGATGTTTAGCTCTTAAAATAACCCTATGAGGTTGGTGCTATTTTTGTCCTGTAGACTGGGGCTCAGAGGGTCAAGAACTTTGAGGCAACCCTGATGGTGGGTGGTGGAGCTGAGACACGACAAGGCCAGGTCCTCTTGCCAGGGCCCATGCTCTGGGTGTAGGACTCAGGGGCCGCAAGGGTCCTGAGTACTCACACACTAACTTGCTGTGTGATCCTGGGTAAGTAACCACATACCCATCGCCTATTAAGGGAGAGGGTGGGACAGGAATGCTAAGATTCTTTATGCGTCTGTCTAGTTGTGATTTTATTTTAAAGCCATTTCTGAGCAGCCCTCTCCCCCCAAACCCAGTGGGCACAGCAGCCATCCTTAGCACTGAGGACAACACCTGGAGACTCTATGCAATGGCACAGTGTTAGGACCACTGTTAAAAGGACAAAGGAAAAAGTTTCATAAATGGACTAATACTTGTTATCAAAGTTAAACATTTTAAAAGAACACCATTTGATTAAAAGTCTTGATTTTTTGCAGCTGTTACTATAGTACATAGAGCATTAGCTGGGGAAAGATTATTTTTCGAAACTGTATCTTTACATTCATTTTGTTTCTCATATTTATATATATGTGTGTCTGTTTCTAAGACCTCTAAACATTTTTCTCCATAAGCTGATTGCCACATGTTTCAAATTTAAGAAGAAACTTCTCCTGTGTGACATCTTCCCTACCTTCTCTAGTTCTCCAACAACATATTTAAAAATGCTAGATAGAAAGGAAATTTGATCTTTAGTCTGACCGGCCATTGACATTTTATGTGATGCTGAAATAAAGGAATGCTGTAATTTATCTGAGATTGGTTGATGATATAAGAGCAGGATCACACAGGTTGTAAGTTCAAATTGACTTAACTTTAAAATAACACTGAACCCGTGAATATAGAATTTTCTGTCATGTCAAAGAATTGTAGCAGGATTTGCAGAAGTGTTTATACATTATATATATTTATATGTATTATATATGTTTTTATAGGTATAGGTGGAGATAGATATGAAGATTTTATATATATATATATATAAACTTATTGAAATAATACCCAAACAAAGGAAATTTTATTGTATTTATTTTTATTAGAGATGGGATCTAACTCTCACCCAGGCTGGAGTGCAGTGGCATGATCAGAGCTCACTGTAAACTCACTGGACCCCCTGAGCTCAGGTGATCTTCCCACCTCAGCCTCCCAAGGTGCTGGGATTACCAGGGTAGGCCATCACACCCAGCCCCAAAGCATACTTTAAACAATTATTTAACAAATCTACATGGCTCTAACTGTACACTAGCATCAATGAAAATAAAAGCCAATGTGATTCATTTAGGAACTATATTTTAAAATATGAATTTGATTTATATTTCGAATAGATATGGTTGGTTGCACTTAGTGTCATTATTACAAGTAAGCACAAGGGAGGTGACCTAATGATGGTCCCCAGTGTTTCTGTAGGAAGCAACACATTTTGCTGTTTCAAAAGACACGTGCACACCTGTGCCTTAAAAGCACTTCAGCTCGGAGGCAGTGGGTAAACTTCCCAGCCAGGGGGGACTTTGATGAGACGTCCACCTGCACCTCTCCCCTTTTCTGCCTTTTTCTGTTTTTTGTTTTGTTTTTTTCTCTTCACATCGGCTTCTGCTTTGTCCGTAATCCAGGGTAAAGAAAACTAACGGAACAAGAAGGGGAAAGTTGAATTGCCAAGAACCCCCTATTTTCTGCCAGAAGGAAGGTGCAGGACAGTGAGGGTGGAAAGGGTTGAAAAGGAAGAAATGAAACTGGATTGAGGAGAGAGGACAGAGGACGAGGAGAGGAAGGTGTCTTACCAGTATACATTTTACAGTAAACATTATACGTTTTCTATTGTAGGACCTTTTGTGTCCCATTCCATGATGTCCCAGAGAACCTTCATTTCAGTCACAGATGACAGCAACGCAGTTGGTGCTGCCTCAGTGAAATGTGATCTCGGAAATGGTCCCCCACTGAAGGAAGGTGTGGCCTCTTCTAGGCCCTTTCCTGGCAGTCTGAGGGAGGAATTCCTACTTTAAAAGTTGAAACTTATATCTTAGCCCTATCAGGCCCCTATGCTAAGGATCTTTGATATTTACCTAATTGCCATCATGAATCCACTCTCTCTTACCTGGACAGCTGAAAATCTTAGCTAGAAATTATGGGAGACTCTTAAACCCCATCCCCCCGCCCCAAGTGCTGTGCCAGATTGACAGGCGATATTATACAGCAAGTGGTCCAAAGATCAAATAGTCAAATGAAAACAGAATAGCAGAATTGTTTTTGTTCTGATCTGCACAGACAAGGTGACATTTAGAACTATGTATTTCCGCTGTTATCGTGGAGAGTTCTAGGAAACAAATCATCAGGACAATTTGACTACAGTCGCGGAGGTCAGGTGTTTAGATGACAGAGGTTATGCAAAGCAGTGTGCCTATATGGTCATTGGTGGCCAGAGAAAACACTTTTCATAAGGAGCTGTTGAGATTGAACTTATGAATCTCTCTGAAGCTCTTACCACATCCTTTCGGCCTGTCTGTATTGCAGAGGTTATTTCCCTTTCCACATCTTGACGGGCTTAGGAACTGCCCCAGGGCCATTATTTCAAAGGAGAAATTTCTCTTCCATCCTGCCTGTGGTTTCTCTTTGCTCCGGGCCCTAGTGTTTGGGAAACACGGGGATGCAGTGACTTCAGCCTGATCCCCTATCTGGGGTATGTAATGCGTTTCCTGCTAATTCCCTCAGTTCCATCAGGGATATTTCTCTGCCAGAATTACTTGGCCAGAATCCACTGAAGAATGACTTTCAGCTTTGTGGTTACTGGATTCAACTGGAATTTCCTGCATCTCCCGGCAATTCAAAGATTCTCTCGGAGGGGCTGAGGCCCCAGCTGCAAGGTGTGTTTCTGCCACTAAACGTAAGAAGTCGGATGCAGTGTACAGGAAGATGCTCAGGGCCCAGTTCTTCTGAACATCCTCCCGGTGGCTTTGTGGTTGGACAGTTGTGATCAAGCACCGACTCAGGGAAAAGAACAAAGGAATGGGGCACGTGTGCTCGCCTCTCGGGACTCATACTTAGACAAGTATCTCATAGGAGAGAGAGTGAAGCACATGTCATGAGAGCAGCCCCAGCCCAGTGCTTTGGGCATGCGGAGAGATTCATTCTGTCTGGGGGATCTGGAAGAGAGTCGTGGAGGGAATGGAATCCACTTGAGCATGCAAAGCTGAGGAAGACTTAGGCAAGCACTGAGGGGAGGTGCAGGGACAGGGGTCAGGTAGGGTGACTGACTTTTTGTGGTTTGCTTTCCTGATTTTAGCAGTGAAAAGTCCTGTCCTAGGAACCTCCTCGGTCCCAGGCAAAGTGGGATGGTTTGTCACCTTTGGGAAGAATACCACATGTCCCTGGTATCCAGTGCCCAGCTAGCAGCTCTTTCCACCTTTGGAAGGGGTGATAGGGAGGCTTTTTTTTTTTTTTTTTAAGTGTTTCCTGAGAACAGCTTTTAAATGAATTTTTGGAAAATGAATAATTCCAACTTAGCTATATATCCTATGATACCCTGAAATTTCCCAGTAACTGGGAATTAGGTGTGAATTTAAGGCTCTAGAAGGGCTCCATACATTTGGTAAGATTTTGTTGTTTCCCTTGTTGTACTGTCTTGCCTGAGTGACGTGAACACTAACCACGGTGACTGTTCCCTAAGAGCCCGAGTCCTATGGAGAGGGCTTCCCTGTGATTGTGACGATCTTTTCTGGGCTTCAGCTTCTCTTTTTACAAGGAGAAAATTTTTCCTATAATGGACTTCTAACATGTTTTTAATGAAATAGTGCCTAGAGCTTGTGAATTTTGAAACTCAAGGTGTACTTTGTGGTCTGAAATGTTAGGAAATGCCCTAATCTTTATATAGCATGTACTGTAAGTTTTTATTTTGTTTTGTTCTACTTTTTACTTGTTAAAAAAATATATATGTGTGTGTAGGTCTTACTTATTTCCATCTTGTTCCCAAAAGGACCACAGATGGAATAGCTCTGTTAGAGATTTCATGATCTAAGTTGCCACCTATGAAACTTAATAAAAACAAGAATTGAAATATAAGAATATTAAATTCCAATTTAGTATTCACTCACAATAATAAAATTCTCTCTCCCATACAGGAGATCCACTGAGTAGTGAATTGGCAATCATTGATACGTTGACATCTTTGCCCCAGTTAATGGGCACAATTTAATCTTGGAACACAGTTTCTTCAACTTGTTTTTATATTCCTCCCACTCCAACTACTTTAGCAGATTTACTCAGGGCTGAGCTTGAACTCCTCTCAGCTGAAATCTGGGATTATGCGACCACAATCAAATTCCTAAAGAAATGGAAAGTTTTCCATGAGAAGCATCTGTCTAAATTATTCTCTCCCAGTGACCATTGTTGAGACTAGGTTTAGAAAAACTATAGATTGCTTCAAATGGATTCCAACTTCAGAGACAAGAAAGCACTGGATCTTTGACCAACATGCCTAGTAACATATTGAACAGGAATGCTGTCACCCTCATGCTTGTTTCACTATGGTGGCAACATCACCACAGCTCCAGATATCACATCTGGTAGGAAGAAGGAGAAAGGAGACCATGCTCCTCTTTTATTAAGAATCACTTCCCTTTCCCAGAATCCCTCTTGCAGACTTTCCTTGATATCTCATTGGTCAGAAGTGGGTCATGTGGGTCACTCCCACCTACAAATATGGCTGGGGATGTATTTGACTCTCCATTCTCCATTGTAGGAGTCAGCAAACTTTTTCTGTAATGACTAAGGTAGTAAATATCTTAGGCTTTGCAGGCCATTTGGTCTCTGTTACAGTGATTCAACTCTGCCATCATAGGGCAAATGCAGCCATAGATAATATATAAATGAATGCTATATTCCAATAAAGCTTTATTTATGGACATAATTTTGAATTTCATATAATTTTCATGAAATATTATTCTTCATTTGATCTTTCTTCAATCATTTAAAAATATGAAAACCACTCTTGTTCACAGGCTGGACAAAAACAAGCAGTCTGCTGGATTTGGGCCACAGTTTGCCAGCCCCAGCCCCACGTGTAACAGGAGGGTTGGAATGGCTTTGGGAGACCCAGCCACATGTAGGCTCTGTGCCTTGAATATAGAATATTGTGAAGTGATGATAAGTTAAGTCTATCAGACCCACTTTAATTTTCCTGAGAGCAAAAAGAAAAGCCGGCTTCCAAATCATTTTCCTTGTCATGAACAAATTAAACTTTACCAAATACCTTTAACACAGAAAATCTGTATTGCTGATCTTCTGGGCCAGGACACCTTACATAATTTGCATATTTTGTTTTAAGATGACCTACAGTGCTTGCAAAACGGGATCAGACACTGTCTGAGAAAACTCAAGAATAGAGTTTAGAACTGTTGCCAGAAAATTAATTGACACTGTAACATAGACATTTGTGTAATTGTTCAAAGATCTGTTTGCATAAGTTTCATGACAGTTCAGAGATAAAACTGCCCTAGATATTATTTAAAACAGGAGAGTGATGTATTAAACATGTTTATCTAGGGATTATTCTTTTTGAAAATATCTCTAAAATGTTACCTGTTCATTTCCTTAGAAACTTTTCATTTATTTTTGAATTTGAAAATTTTATATGTATGTATATGTATTTGTATATAAATATATATTTTATATTATTTATAGTTTATATATGTATACATAATTATAATATCTGGGAGGCCAAGGCGGGAGGATCACTTCAGGTCAGGAATTAGAGACCAACCTCAGCAAGAGCAAGACCCCATCTCTACTAAAAATAGAAAGAAATTAGCCAGACAACTTAACATAGAAAAAAATTAGCTGGGTGTGGTGCCGCAGGCCTGTAGTCCCAGCTACTCAGGAGGCTGAGGCAGGAGGATCACTTGACCCCAGGAGTTTGAGGTTGCTGTGAGCTGGGCTGATGCCATGGCACTGTAGCCCAGGCAACAGAGCAAGACTCTGTCTCAAAAAAAAAAAAAATTATAATGTAACATTATAAATATGTATATCTACATATATGCATATGGAATATATATACGTATATATACACATAATAGGGCACTCTCCTTGAAAAAAGAAATTTATTGAGTTGCATAGCTGAAAAGTCTAGAGATTCAGGCATGGATCCAGATGCTCAAATGAAATCATCAGAATGCAGTCTTGTTCCATCTGTCCTCTCTTCTCTCCACTGTGTGAACTTCACTCTTAGACTCCTTCCTTCAGGGTGGTAAGATGGCCATCAGCCACTGCAAGCACACATCCCAGCAGGTCAGCACTCCCAGAGGAAGAATAGCTTCTTTTCCCGACGACTGGGTCCTGTTGCACTGACTTGGATCTTGTGTCCCTCCCTGAGCCCATCAGTATAGTCAAGAGGTTGGAATACGCTGCCTGGCCTGGGTTGTGTGGTTGATTGTACACCCAAAAGCTGGGGCTGGCTGCTTCGTCTGAACCACATGGATGGAGAATAGAGGATCAGTGGTTCCCTAAAGGAAAATCAGGGTAAATAAATTCTGGAAAGACAAACAATTATCTGCTTACAGTAACATTTACATTTGATTTTTAAGCAAGGAGTCAGGAAGATAATATGAACACTCAAAGAAAATGACTGAGAAAAGAGAAAATCATAGGAATGTAAAGAAAATATTTTATACTAAGTTGGATGAAGTCAGTGGTTCATAATCTTGGCAATTATCAGAAACATATAGGTAGAAAAAGAAAAAGATTTCTCCCAGATTGACTGAATCGAGATCTCAGAGTGAGGTCTGGGATTCTGTATTTTTTTTAAATCCCTCCAGGCAGTAGAAATGCAGCTTATCCAAGGACTCACTTTGGGAACCATTGAACAGGGTTGCATTGAAGTACAGGGTAAGCAGCAGAGAGACCTCAAAATATAGAGCCCTGACCAAGAAGTTGATTTCTTTCTCACATAATAGTCTAGAGGTGAATGGCAGACACTCCTGTGATTATATGGGGGAAGAAAGACATCAAAAAATAAAAATTAAAAAAAAAAAGAAAAAATATATAGAGGTGAATGGTCCAGGATGGCAGGTGGCTCTGCTCTACAGGTTCATTCGAAGACCCAAGTTCCTTGTATCTTGTTCCATCCCTAGGGTGTTGTTTGCATGCATAGTTGACGCTGCCTGCTGCCACCTGCACATTCCATTCCGTGGGGAAAACAGGAGAGGACCAGAGAAGCACAGAGTTGTATGTTAAGGCCAAGGCTCAGAAGTGGCACACATCACTTCCATGTTCGCCATATTGGCCTGAACTTAGGTGGTGCAGCCCGCTGAAAGAGAAGCTGGAAAGTAGTCTTTCTCGCACCTAAGACATCAATATATTTTTTGTTTTGTCTCTCTAAATACATATATACACACAAATAGGTGGGCACATGCCCAGCTAAAATTGGACACCTCAAAATTAAACATTCATTACTGTCAGTTAAATTCACAAATTGAATGCTTGCATTAATGTTTATTCCTTCATGAAACTCCACGCGATGAAAATAAAGCAATAAAAATGGAAAAAATCAAAAAGTCCCAAAGAGAACAGGAGAGGAGTAGGAGGAGAAAGTGATGTCAACACTATCTTGCAAAATGAAAAACAGATGGACAAATGGAAACTGACTTGGCAGAGCAGAAAAAGCAGAAACTTAATGCCAGAGGGAGTTGAAGGGGGAGGCCAGTAAGAAGTAAGCCGATTCCCGCTGCAGAATCTCAGAAAGGCTGAGCTGTGGGAGACACCACCTATCTCTGAAGGCTGGAGGAAAGGACCAGGTCTGGAGGGAGGAGTGGGAAGTCTCTTGAAGTAGCAGTTGGACTCAGATTTCCTGCTCCAGCTCCTCCAGCATGTCCCTCCCCTACCTGAATAGGTACAAGAGCTTTGTTCTTGGAAATTCTAGAGAACCTCTGAGCTCTAGGACACAAGGCTCAACCAAAGGGGATGGGGTTGAAGAGGTGCCTTAAAGATTTAGTGGACCAGCCTGAGCAAAAGTGAGACCCTATCTCTACTAAAAATAGAAAAATATTAGCACCTGTAGTCCCAGCTACTCTGGAGACTGAGGCAGGAGGATCACTTGAGCCTGGAAGTTTGAGGTTGCTGTGAGCTAGGCTGATGCACTCTAGCCCAGGTACCAGCGCAAGATTTGGCCTCAAACAAAAAAAAAAAAAAGAAAAGATTTAGTGGAAATCTTCCTATAGGATGGTAAATCCCATAGTCCCCTTCCCACACTAGGTTCCTTGTGATTCTGGACAGCCAGTTTTACATCCTTCCATGAGGAGGTTGGAGAGTTCCTCCGTGGGGAAACTGACCAGCCCAAGACAGAAGACCTGCCAGGTTTCAATCTTTGTGGGTCCCCATCTGCCCCACCACAGTGAAGCTTCTTTTCCCACTGACGAGCAACTGTCTATTCACTCAGAGCTGCCACTCAGCTTTCAGTAACAGTAATGAGACATCCAAGAATCACCAGACATTTTAAGAAAGGCTTCAACAGAGGGAACACACCAAACAAGAAACATGGAGACATGGAGTCACCAGGAAAAAACTTCAGAGAATGGTAATTTATAGTTTTGGAGAGATAAGAGGAAATTTTGCAACAGTAAAACAAGAACAGAACGCAATGTAAAAAGGAACATTTAAAAACCATTAAAAAAGAAAGTGACATAACTCTATGGAGATGATGGGCGGAAGAGAAAAACAGGAGCAGGACTGTGAGGGGCTCAGATCCTCAGGTTGCATTGCAGAGAGCCAGCAGATGATGTCTCAAATGACAAAAATGAAAAATGGCAGTTTATGCATGTAATTTAGAAACATAGATATAAATACATAAAGAAAAAGCTAAATGAGTTGAAAATTATTGATTCTGGAAGTGGGAAGTGAGGGTGAGGCAGAAGACAGCTGCTTTTCATTATAAGCCAGTACTGTTTGATTTATTAACCCATGTTTATGATCACATTAAAATATATTTTAACATTTGTATTGGTTTTGATATTATTTTAAAATAACTTATACTTTAAAATAGTAAAACACATTAATACCTCATATCTCAAAGTCTACTTCCCACCAAGAGTTGAGATGTAAATGTAGAAGTCTCTATATGAAGTCATTAGTGCAAAGAGTAGCAGCAACATACCGGGGGGAAGAGGCAGTTTACAAGGGGACTCATGGACTTCAGACCTGGGGCATCTGAAAGAATCCTGGAAATTTCAGGAGGGAAAGTGGATATTCCTATTTTGAGAAATCTGAGCAAACCATTATAGATCAAGCTGCCAAATGTCTGCAGAGGTTTGGCAGGTGTGGTAGAAATTGCAGATGCTCTGCTTTTAAATTTTGTTTATATATTTTAATAATAGGAAGTCAGGGTGTTTGGGTAACATTGGGAAATGAAGACTTGCTTTTCTTTTTAAGTTATGACCAGAAATGTTTTGCACAGCTTTAGTCTGATACTAATTGAATCCTTAAAATCCCCTCTCGGATCGTTGTTTTCTGAGTTTTCCTCTCAGCCAAGAGTTCCCATGTGACCCCGCTCTGGCCAATGAGCTATAAGTAAGTCTGTTTAGGGGCTTTTGAACAGGGTGATGATGTCATTTTGGAGCTCACTGCGGTCACCTTGCAAACCACAATGGCAATTCCAGAGGAATTCTGAAGACACCAGTCCAAAGCCCTGGCATCAATAAATCCTAAACCCATACCAGTAACTGTCTACTTCAAGTCTCCCTGTTATGCAAGAACAATAAAGCCAAGGTCAGTCTCGTTTTCTGGTGTTTTTGTGGTTTTTTTTTTTTTTTTTTTGCAACCAAAAGCATTCCTACTTTCACCATTGGTAAAAATATGGCATTGTATTATTTTTATAAATTATATTATAGCCTCAGTGATTAGACAGTGTCCCCTACAGCAATTGAGTGAAGGGAAGTAAAATGACTCATTCTCATCACTATGATCGTTCTTACATTCATACCTTTGGGTGAAAGTTTCCAACAGAGCTTCTCAAGAGGTGTGTGCCTTGACACACAGATGTTGCAAGTGTGATGAATTTTGATCCCTCCTCCCAGGGGGTCACCAAGAGGCGGCTTTGGAGCCCCCGTGCACTGAGAGCTCCATCTGGATTGGCCCCCCCCCAGTACACTGTGCAAATAGAGTTCTTCACTCCGAGTGCTGTTAAGTAAAATACACCAGGAAGCCATGCTCTGGGATTCACTAAGAGCATTTATGTGCATTCTCTCTCTTGGTCTTCACAGTATTCTGAAGTTATCATTCATCTCATCTTCTAAATGTAGAATCTGAACTTTAGCTAATGGGTGGAGCGTCCCAGTGGGCATAGTCGTTTGGTGGCAGAGTCAGAATTTGGAACTAGGTCCCCAGACCCACTTTACTGCTGCAGAGAATAAGCCCACTTATTATTCCAGCTCTGCATTCGCAGTTTACACTTCCCTCTGGGTCTACCTGACAATAATGGACTTTCATTGCCGAGAGAGCGTGGTGGGAGGAGGAGGCGAATGGGGTGATGTGACGCAAGCCAGGGGAAGGAGGGCAGCTCAGCCCACTAGAGTCTCTGTCTGTGGTCTGCGAAGATGTGACGAGACCCGAGAAGCCGGCACGGAAGACAGTGGCCACATTGTTCTGCTGGACTGAGGCCGAATGTGCTTCGTCACCATGTGTTTCTTTAGCCTCCTGAACTTTGTTGGATGGCATTGTGCTTGTCTCCTGCACCGGCTGCTCAGGGTGGAGAAAGCCTGGGCTAAGTCCAAGTGGACGTGGCATTTCTACTTGTTTCTTTAACTTCTCAGGCAGTTTCTCTGAGACTGTTGGCCCTGGGGCTACGCTGCTCAGAATGTTTTATTTCCACTTGTGAACTGGGATGGTGCAGCTCCGGTAGAGAATTAGGGGCATCTGGGGAACAGAGAGTTGGTCCAACTTTCTCGTTATACAGCCGAGAAACACAAAGCCCTGAAAGGATGAATCAGTTTTCCCAAATCACAGAACGAGTTAATGACGGACCAGGAAAGGGACGAAATTTGCCCCCAGGGCAGTCAAGCTAGGGAGAGTCCAGTTCGGGAGCCTGCCACTTCCTGAGTGTGTGACCTCATGTGACCTTGGCCCAAAAGTTCATCTCTCCAAGCTGGAGTTTCCTCATCTGTAAAGTAGGGAATTATAAAAGTACCTTTTCTATGGGAATGGGAGAAATAGTTGAGATTATTCATGTGAGAGGTGAACTCTGCTGCCCCGGTGCACAGGACAAGCAGAAATGTCACATTCTATCATTACTGATGCCCAGCCTGCTGCTCTCTATGCAGTTCTGCAGCTCTTTAGTGAGCTAATAGCTAACTGGGAATCATAGCGAAAAGCATTCCATTCATCAAAACTCATAGAACTGCATTTACAAAATATAAATTTTACTGTATGTAAATTATAACTTAATAAACCTGAATTTTGTTTTCATTTGAAGCATTCGTTCCATTACAAATTATCAAGCCTCGTTAAAAACACTTACTGTTATTTCAGCCGATCCTTGCACAATTACAACTGCAACTTAAAATAGTAAAGCTAAAATTAGCCGGGCATGGAGGTGCATGCCTGTAGTTCCAGCTATTCGGGAGGCTGAGGCTGGAGGATTCCTTGAGCCCAGGAGTTTGAGGTTGCTGTGAGCTCGGCTGACACCACAGCACTCTAGCTCGGGCAACAGAGTGAGACTCCGTCTCAAAAAAACAAAAAACAAAAAACAAAAAAAATATATATATACATATATATACACACTCATACAAAAGCTAAAGGTATCAGTTTAGAGAAAACTGAATTTCAGAGTTTTAACCTTATTCTAAGTGTAGACATAATGAATGTCAACTTAGGTGCAATTATAGATATTTGCCAAGAGTATTGGTTAAGAATTTTAAAAATCTCAGCAACCAATTAAAAAAACTGTGCCCTGTGATTAAACAGAGATTGTTTGTGTGCTTTTAAGGAAATTGCTGATTTTCCTTTGTAGCTTATGTATTTTTTGTTGTCTGAAGACTTGAATGGTTTTTATTAACTCCAGACATTATTTCTTTGAAGGTTTGTAAAGTCAGAATGTATTTTCCTGCTTTCCTAGTTCTCCCAAACAGACATGACTTGGCTCATCTGGAACCTTGTGACAAAGGTAGCCCTCTAATGATGTCATCAAGATCTACCCTACATCATAATTATCTGTGAACATGTCTTATTTTCTCCTCTGAAGCTTTATCCTTTTGAGGTCAGAGGCTACATCTAAATGATATTCCCATTCCTAATGGTTCTAAGTACAGTGCTGAGTGAATGAAAAAAATCAATTGTTAATTTCTAACTGCTAAGACAGAATTAAGAAGTGATGTATTATTTCATAGAGAACCTGAATAAATGAAATCAACACAAAATGCTCTTTCATTACTGTTAATGGATAGAAGCAAAAGTAAGAAGTAATATATTGTTTCAGAGGGCACTTTAGGTTCTTGGTTTAGTAAATAGACAATCTTCCATTAACATGTCAATTATTTTTAAATGAATGCTTCTGATTGAACCTGAAATTAGGGCACCTGGACTGTAATCCCAGCTCTGTGACTAGCAAACTGTGGAAACTTGGCCAAGTCCCTTGAGCTTCTGAATATCAGTTTCCTCCTCTGTACAATGCAGGGATTGAGGTCGTTATTACATCATCGCCGAGGTGGCTTCCAGCGTCGGAATCCAGCAAGTGTCCCTCAATGCCATGGGCAAGCAGACCCTTGGGAAATGTCTGTGAGTTGACTGAGGAAGTTAGTTAAGTGCTTTGGCTTTAGCATTGTTTATTTTGCAAAACCTTTTTTTATTGATAAATATAAAAAATGAATTCTCAGCCAAACTTCTCCTTGGATTAGCACAAATTCCAAATTGGCAGGTTCCAAATTACTGACATTTTATGTTACCTATGGTTAACTTAAAGTGCTTGTCACTTTTACATCTTTCTTACCTGTTCCATGAATTACAGAATTATTTTCTTAAATAAAAGGGATATTTAGAGGTTATCTTACCCAGGATTCTAAATCTGGGGTCTAAATCTATGAGCTTTAGGTGCCCATGAACCCACAAATGGAGGCTTCAGAATCCTATCACTCTTTTTGGGTCTTCTCTACCTTCTTTTTTCTTCTTTTTATTAAAAGCACTTATCTATATTCATAAGGGATAGTAATAAATAAATTAAAAAAATAAAGAAAAAAAGGGAAAAAATTATTTAAAAAAGAAAAGCACTTGAAGTTATCATATGTATGCACATTTTCATCAAGTCTGTGCCTGGGCTTCCCATTCTGTGATCCACACAGAGAACACTAGATCGTAAGTTCCAGGAGAACAGCATGTCATCCTGTCTTGTCCACCATGCACCCCAGAGTCCACGGAACAGGGCCTGCTACTCTGTGGATGCTCATTTGTTGACTGAATAAATGTGTAAACCCAAATAAGTCTCAGTTCAGTACTACATTCCCTATACTCACAAATCCAGTTCCACAATCCTTTAAAAATATATAATTTCTGGAGTTTGTAGAATAAGTAGTAAAAGGAGGTGGGGGTATATCCCAAACACACTTGAAACTTCCTAAAAATCCTCTTTACCCACCCATCTCTCCCATATCCCATGCAACAAGGCAGATGCCTTGAACTGCCTTCTCTCGTTCTTCCCCAAGCTCTTTCTGCTGGCTCCATGTCATCCTCATTCCTTCTCTCTCTCTGTGCCCCAAGGCCTATTTTTTTGTTGTCGTTGAGATATAATTCATGCACTATAAAATTTACCTTTTTAGAGTTTACAATTTAGTGATTTTTAGTATAGCCACAAGGTTGTGCAACCATCACTACTAATTCCAGAACATTTTCAGCACCTCATAAAGAAACCCATACCCATGAGCATGATTTCCTTACTCCCAACCCCTGGCAACCACTAATCTACTGTCTGTCTTTGTAGATCTTGGATATATACCTAGGAGTGAACTGCTGGGTCTAACTCTAGGTTTAACTTTATAAGGAACTGCCAAACTATTTTCCACAGTGGCTGAAACATTTTTACATTCCCACCAGCAATGTATGAGGGCTCCAATTTCTCCACATCTTTGTCGACACTTGTTATTGTCCATCTTTTTTATTATAGCCATCCTAGTGGGTAAAAACTGGTATCTCATCGTGGGTCTTGATTTGCATTTTCTTAATGATAAATGAGACTAGTGATAGTGAAAATGTTTTCATGAGCTTATTGGACATTTGTATACCTTCATTGAGGATATGTCTATTCAAATCCTTTGCCTATTTTTAAATTGGTTTATTTGTCTTTTTATTATCGAGTTGATAATAGCTCTTCATATATTCTAGATACAAGTCCCTTGTCAAATACCTGATTTGCAAATATTTTCCCCCATTCTGTGGGATGTTTTTCTATTTTTTTGATGCTGTCTTTAGAAGCACAAAAGCCTTTAATTTTGATAAAGTGCTCAGTAGACACACATGGCTAGTGGCTGTCCCGTGGGATGGTGCAGGTATACACCATTTGCACCATCTCAGACAGTGCTGCTCTAGATCAGTGGTTCTCAAAGGTCATGCCTGACCAGCTTCATCAGCATCATCTGGGGACTTGTTATAGATGCCCATCTTCAGGCCTCACCCAGACCTGCTGAACTGGAAACCCAGGGGCTGGGGACTAGCAATCTGAGTTATAAGCTCTCTAGGCGACTTTGCTACATGTTCAAATTTAAGAAGCAGTTCTCTTTTGATGACTTTTTTTCTCTTTATTTGGTCATAATAAGAATGTAAAACACCCAACTGTGTATGTCCCTGTGGCTCACCTACCAAGTGTGGGACCATAAAGCTAAAGGTCACCTTCCCCATCTGCAAACACAGGACGATAAGTCTAAATTCTCAAGCTCCCGTAACAGGGAGCAATCAACCACACACTAAAGTTTAAGTAAGGTTAATGCTCTACTCTTGTTTCTGCTGTTTATTTATCCTTTTACTTAATCCCTCCTTTCCTTCCTCTCTTCTTTTTCTTCCTTCTGCCATCTCCCCATATTCCTCCTTTTAGTTTTCCTTCCCACTGGCCTCTTTGTGGACTACATCTCATACTTTCCTTCACTTTACTTGTGACACAACAGTCATAGATTCCTGATCAGAAAGGACAAGGAATGAAACAAGACCCTAAGTGACAATTTTATCAACAAAGGTTAGGGAACATAAGAATTTAAGATATACATGCATATATATACAAGAAATATGTATGTGTGCGTGTGTATGAATGTAGGTATATGGAGTTACCCATCATCTTGTTTGGTAACCTTTATGATGATTATACATTAAGTCTAGAAAAATACCCTCTCCAGGCTCTGACCATCATCGAGGGTGAGCAAACTTGGGGTCAGGTCAGCAGGCAGAAGACCAGGAGGAACAAACAGATGGCCTCCACCTAAACCTGCACCACTGAGGAGTTCTAGATTGCACAAGGATTTGAAATGAAAAATTTCTGGTGTCTTTTGAAGAATGGGAAGATCTGGCAACACGGGCCCACATTTCTGTACAGCAACAGTTGTCAGGAGGTGAGTTGTGAATGCGCCTGTTAGAAAGGACTCACGTTCTCCAGTCCACCCCAATCCCTGCTTCTCCCTAATGCGGAACACTTGGCTGGTTTCACTGATGTACGTTACTGGCCTGGTCCCCCGAAAGCGTTTGAGTTCAGGAGATCTGTGTGCTCCTTTCCCTAAACTCTGCCATGCAGAGGTGGCAGGAGGTGGAAAGGAAAGATGCAAGGAGAGAGAAGCCCTCCAGGCTTTTTAAAAATTGTGGTAAAATATACATGACATAAAATTTACCATTTTAACCAATTTCATATATATATATATTATTTCAGAATATTACAGGGGTACAAAAGTTTTGGTTATATATATTGCCTTTGCCGCATCTGAGTCAGAGCTACAAGCATGTCCATCCATCCCCTAGACAGTGGGCACTGCACCCATTAGGTGGAAACACCACTCTCCGCCTCCCCCGCTCCCACCTGTCTGACCCCCAATGAATGTTACTACCATATGTGCACATAAATGTCCATCAATTAATACCAATTTGATTGTGAATACATGTGGTGCTTGTTTTAACCATTTTTAAGTATACAATTTGGGGGGGGAGCGGGACAGAGTCTCACTCTGTTGTCCTGAGTAGAGTGCCGTGGCATCAGCCTAGCTCACAGTAACGTCAAACTCCTGGGCTCACGCGATCCTCCTGCCTCAGCCTCCTGAGTAGCTGGGACGATAGGAACGTGCTTAGGCTGGTCTTGACCTGACCTCAAGGGATCCTCCCGCTTTGGCCTCCAAGAATGCTAGGATTATAGATGTGAGCCACCATGCCTGACCAATTTTAAGTGTACAATTCAATGGCATTAGTTACATTCACATTGTTGTGCAACCATCACCACTATTTCCAAAACATTGTCATTACCCTAAACAGAAACTCCCATAAGCATTAAGCAGTAACTCCCAGGCAGCCTCTGACAACCTCTAATCTTATCTTCCAGGAGCAAGTATGTATTTCCTCAGGCAAGTAAATAAGACAGTTTTGCTGATTGTTTAACATAAGGACAATATGCCCCATCCCAGTACTGTTTAACACAGACACAGGGAATTATGTGGGTTTCTATTTTCACAGGTAAGGAGAGAGGAATCTGATCTGTACTTACATAAGCCGTATTCACTGAGGGAGAACCACAGCCAGGTAAGGAGTGACGGTAGCAACACCAGGAATAGAGCTGGAGGAGCATCAGGGAGGGATTGCTGTCCTTCAGGCCAGTTCTCTGAGCCTAGATCAAGCCGAATTTCTGGACTTTTCATTTGAATTCCAACGTGTGAATACTTAAAAAAAAATTATATAAGCTATATATCCAGAAGGGGTTTTCTTAATGTTTTCAGTCTTGTCAGCCACGAAAGTAACATGACTCACCTCCTCTTCTCAGCACCAGCGTCCATCCACCTACGGGCCACACCACGCGCGCGCACACACACACACACACACACACTGCTCCTCTTTCCTTCCCACATCCCCTTTAACACAACCTCCACTTAGTCAAAAATTGACAAAGAGCACTGACAAAAACTAGGCCAGCTTCACAAAACATTGCATTGTTTCGTGAAACAGAAGAAAATAGCATATTTGTTAGCTTTCGTCTGATGTGTGTTTGCATGTGTTGCTGTTTCAATTCTTACATTTTGTGTATTAAAATCCCTACATTTCTAAATAACAAAATTAGAATTTCATAACAGTTTTGGTACAAAGGTCCACAGTGCGTGCTAGGTTTTTGTCTGTCAAATAAGACTACAAAGTTTACAACGATCAGTTGAAACAACCAGTAAAAAGTTAAGGAAAAGGCCAGGCGCAGAGGCTCACGCCTGTAATCCTAGCACTCTGGGAGGCCGAGGCGGGAGGATCCCTTGAGCTCAGGAGTTTGAGACCAGCCTGAGCAAGAGCGAGATCCTGTCTCTACTAAAAATAGAAAAATTAGCCTTCCCAGCTACTTGGGAGGCTGAGGCAAAAGGATCGCTTGATCCCTCAAGGATGCAGTGAGCTATGATGATGCCACTGCACTCTAATCAAGGCGACAGATGGAGACTCTTTCTCAGAAAAAAAAAAAAAAAGAGAGACATTAAAGAGATTTTCAACAATGTAAAAGTTAAAGAAAAGGTAATGTACCAGAATTCCTCTTGGGAAAGCCTGTTATTTATTGGAAAGAAATATTTTGATAAGTCACTTGAGCAGGAAGGGTGGGATCTAAAGAACTTGATCAAGTAATAATAATAATAGTAAATTGCCTCTTATAGAGCCTGAATCCTGTTAACAGGAGCCTATTTGTTCCGCAGAACTGCGAGTTGGTTTTGTGTGTGCTTGTTTGGGAGTAATAGCAAAAGGAAAGCAGAATGTCTTTGCATAATAGAGAGAGGAGACCCTGCTCGCCTGGCACTGCTGAAGAAAGAAAAGACAAACAATTCTCAGTCACAGTACATCTGAAAGCAGATAGAATTGAAATATCTACAGTCTGAGCAAGAGCCAGACCCTGTTTCTACTAAAAATAGAAAAATTAGCCAGGCGTCGTGATGTGCACCTATTGACCCAGCTACTCAGGGGGCTGAGGCGGGAGGATCACTTGAGCCCAGGAGTCTGAAGTTGCTGTGAGCTACAATGACATCACTGCACTCTACTCAGGACAGAGTGAGACTCTGTCTCAAAAAAAAAAAAGAAAGAAAGAAAGAAAGAAAAAGAGAAAGAAAAAGAATTGGAATATCTAATATTTTGCTGTAGGAAATATAATTATAAACCTCTAGGCTAAGGTCTCTCACTCCTGTTGACATTTTGAGCCCAATAATTCCTTGTTTTGGGGGCTGTCTTGTGCACGATAGGATGCATAGCAACATCCCTGGCCTCTAACCTCTAGATGCTAGTAGCATCTTCTTCCTACCCCAGTTATGACAACCAAAAATGTCTCCAGACATTGCCAAATGTCATCTGGGCAGTAAAATCACCCCTGGTCTAGAATCACTGTGTTATACCTTTAGGAAAGTCTACTGTGCTTTAAAAAAGTCAACAGCCAGCTACCAAGATGAATGCTCTTATAATAGGAAACAGGACGTGACTATAGGCTTCTTGTACTGGGATACTTTACTCCTGTACTAATGTTGTAGACATGAGCCATGGCCTGTACACTGTAATTCAAGTTTTTAATAAATGTCTGACACATGTTGCAAAGACAAGAGGAGCCAAGAGTTTGATCTTATGAGGATTCCTAATTCCTCTATGCCCCCTGTCAACCTTGAACCTTCCTTTATGATAGCACTTTACCTAACACCTTAACTCCTGCATGCATCTGTTTCCCTTGTAGCCTGCAGCTCTTTTATTATCTCCACTGCACAACACAATGCCTAGAATATTTTAAGCCTGAAGTCACAAACTAGCAGCCCACAGGCCTGCAGCTATGTTTTATTTAGCCCTTTTAAACCTTGAGAATGTTCACATTAAAATATAGATTTATAACTTGTCTGAAAGAATCAGAAGAGGGTCAACAATCCACTAGTGTTGCCACGTGGCCACAATTCCCAGAGCCCGTGAGAATCAGCTTCTTCTTTGGAAGAGGTGCAGACTTATCAGTTTGCAGAGTTCCCTCCACCCTCTTGGAATTGCCCCAGTCCCTTCTCTTGTTTGTGTTACCTTCCTGGCCCCCTCAAACGTGTGTAAATTTTCAATTCCTATTTTAATTATCCCTAAAATATTGACACTAGTTGGTTTTTGATTTCAGATTAGGTATCCTATTATTGTATGGTGTAGAAAGAAATAAACAAAGATAGCAGTCTGAAACAAAACTGCATCTATTTGTTTGCCTGCAAGGGAGAGCTGCACTATTCAAGTGCAAACTTAACAGATCTTTGTGAACTGAAGTTGAAAGGGCTAGATATTGGCAAAAGAAAATACATCAAATATATGCTGAGTGTAAGTCTGATGACTCATGAGGTGGACCATACACTGCTCTTTGCAACTGGTCATTGCAGTAGCTTAGCAAAAGCACAGTTCTCAAAGAGAACCCCACTGATGGGTTATGTAAGGCCCAAGTGAGCCCCAGGGCCTCACAAATCTGCATGCACTTGCTTGAGGACAACTGGAAAGTTTTTTAAACAATGGTTAATAATAATAACAACTATTATTTAGACAATCAGGTGTCTATTTGAATGACTGAAACAAAAGGTTTCCTAGGGTTTAGTTTGATCTTCAACTCTAGTACTGTCTTTCTGGATCATTAAGAAGGCCTTAGTGATATTAGATGCAGGCCATTCAGTGTATTTGAATTGGGCCCATTCTCTTTTTACACCGCTAGGGAATCTTCCAGGCTCTTGCCTTTCCCCAAGCCCAACTCCAGTGCACTGCACCAAGCAGACTCTCACAGTTCCTAGGACAGACTGGGTATTTCCTGAAACAGGACTTTGTTATTTCCTGGCACTGTGATAAATCAGTCAACCTTATGACCACAGATTTTGGACATTAAAATAAATTATTGCTCTATCAGAGGATCTGCTTTTAGGCACAGACATCAAACCAAGCTTCATTCCCCTTTATTAGTAATTGACAGGATGATTAATAACCTCTTGGCATTTTAAAAGTGAATACTTAAATCGTGATGGATAGACTGAAATATTGAATCAGTCAGCATATTTACAAGTATTTGCCTCTGTGAACCTAGTAATTGACAATCTCTCTGATTTGGCATAAGAGATTATTAGACCATTCTTTCCTGAAGAAAGATGATAAGGGAAATGCTCTAAGATGTTAGTAATTACAATAGCAGGAAAGGGGATGAAATTGGATGTATTTGGATGCTTTCTAGCATCTAGGGATTTATTAAGTGTTCTTAAATTTCTGCCCTTATGACCTTCCCTTTAATTTAAAAAATTGTGGTAAAATATATGTAATACAAAATTTACCATTTTGATCATTTTTAAGTGTACAGCTCAATGGCTTCATTTTTTAAAAACCTGTTATTTTAGTAATAAAAAGTGTTGGTGAGTGGAGGGAAGGAGGACAAATTTATTTAGGTCTATTTTCACATACCTAAAAGGGACCCAATCTATGTCACCAAAAACCCATTTCCCCAAACCTTTCCTAAAACAGCCTCAAATCAAAGAGGTGAGGACATAGCTAAAGTGTATATTCTACTGCTTTTTAGAAACAGAACTCCTACTGTTTTTCGTTTTTCCAAACTCAGTGTGGGTGGTTAGATTGTGCAGAAAAAAAGAAGATATTCCTGTCTTATAGTTTGGCGAGATGAGGAAGTGTGGTTAAACTTGAGTGAAGAAGCCATATCAAAACACTTCATCAACTAGTTTCAGTTTGTTTATCTTATTTGTATGCTTTCTAAAAGTTATAAAAATCAAAACATGTAAGCAATATTAAAATTTGAGAAAACAAATATTCTTTACTTGAAAAAATTATTGCTCCCTCAAAATTAAAAGTGAAAATAGTGTCAAATGCATGTTTTGGACTTGAATCTTTTACCTTCACATAAAGCAAAGAAAATATTTGCTTCAAATGTATTTCAGGCATTATATAGGCCAGTTAGTCCCAAATAGTGATAAAAAACATTTGTTTAAGTAGTATTTGATTGGTGCCACTGTTAAGCTTGGAACAGCTGGGAACTAAATCCCCTCCTTGGAAATTCCCAATCCATAGTGAAAAGGCTCCAAGGAGTCCCACAATAAAAAAGAATTTATTCAATTTTTTCAGAGGTTAGCATCATATTTGCTGTGGTGTCATTTAATCTGGACCCATAAAATATTTAACTTCACCACAGCATCGTTTTTACATCACCATCAAAATTAACTTTTATCAAGATAGGAGTTTTTTTTTTTAAATGTACTGCGATCATTTTCTTCCATTCTTTCACTTTCCTGTGTGGTATCATTTTACACATTAGGAAACAGAGGCTATAAAATAATAGTAAAATTTCCTGGAACTACACAAAATGTCATCTCATGACAAAAGCCTTTATTTTTATCTTACTTTTCAGTGGCATTTTTTTTTGTAAGAAAACAAATTAGATGTAAATCATTTATGCCCCCGATGTTATTGACCAAAACCCATTGCCTGCAATCCCAGAAGTGGCCACCAGGTGGTGGTGAGCCAGTTTGGATGCATAGGCGCCCTTTCCAGGGAAGTCTGAAAAACAATGTTTTTGGTTTTGTTTCTTAATGGAAGGAAGGGAGTAAGGGAGGGTGGGATGGAAGGAGGAAAGGACGGAGGAAGGAAGGAAGGGAGAGAGGCAGGAAGGGACGGAGGAAGGAAGGAAACATCAAAACTATCAAGACATCATTATGGAATTAAGAAGATGCATCTACTGTTTTTTTTTTTTTTATAAACAGAGACCAACCTCCTTCTCTCTTTCCTTCTTTCCCCGCCCAACGTCCTCTGCCCTTCTGAGTTCACTGGCAGCTGCAATGGGCACAGGGCCACCTTCCCACCTCAAGGAGAGGGGCCACTCTGCATTTCTGCCAGGGGGTTTCTCTAGTATAAAAGAAGGGCTTAGGTGTCCCTTCTGTTTGTGTGCTCAGGGAAGCCTGGAAGACCCAGGAACTTAACCTTGGGGCAGCCCTCAAACAATGAGGGTCTGGAGTCAGCTTTTCTCTCTGAGGGGGGTAGGGGGGGATTCTGAGAAGCTACTCTGTGGTTCCTCAGGGGTCCCAGTGAGACTGAGCTCTGACCGTGCCTAGGGGAAAACTGCTTATTTACATAAGGCCAGTAAGTGTACTGGCCTTTTCTTTGTCCCTTCTCACTTTTCCTCGCTTCCCCACTGGTACTGAGATCACCTTCCCAAAGCACTACTGACCCGGAGTTGTCTTAGGGTCTGCTTTGAGGGAACCAAACAAGGACACTAGTACAATTTACCTCTGACATCTTATCCATCTTATTAGATGTTGTATTAGTACTGGAATCAGGCACTGGGACTCATACCCAGATTGGTTTTTGCACAGCCATCAAAAAATATTAATAAAGAAAGAAAGAAAGAACTCGTGCTTGTGTCAGATCCTGCTAGCTCTAAGTCTGGCAAAACAACGGCAACACAAGCCAATATTCAAACCTTTAATTGACTTGCTAATTGCAGTTCTTAATTTGAGCTTTGCCTCTACGTCCATCTCTTTTTTAAGCTGTTGGATTTCTTGAAAACCCCCTTTTTAAACTAGGTCTCATTAGGACTACAAGAAAAGAACTAAATTGCATACAGTAACATGGTAGCCACTGCATCATTCTGTGTTTATAATTGGGCTTCTACCCAAGCCAAACTGCTTTTCCCCCTTTTAAACGGACTTTATTTTTTTTAAAATTTGTTTTAGGTTCACAGCAAAATTAAGCAGGAAATATAGAGTTCCCATACATTCCCTGCCTCCTCCACGCAGTCAACTTCCTCAACTGTCAGCACCAAACTCTTAAGGTTAGGTATTTTTTTGTCTTTCTGAAACTTTTAAGCATTTTTGAACACTGTCTATTTTACAAAGTAGTAATGTGGTGATTTCCTAACACTGCCAACTCTGCCTTTGATCTTTTTCTTTATTTCTTTACATTTTCAGCCCTTACCCTTCTTTTTTATTTTATTTAAAAATATTTAATTATCAAATAAAGATGGAATACATTCAAAGTATACAATGTGATGATCTGATATTTACATACATTGTATAATGATTACCACAAATTAATGTATCGGTCAGCACCTGTGATGTACTTTGGATACCCAGAATTTGTTTATCTTATAATTGAAAGTTTATATCCTTTGACCAACATCTCCCATCCCCCAAACCCTGGCAACCACTGTTCTACTCTCTGCTTTTATGAGTTCAGCTTTTTAGATTCCACATATGAGCAAGGCATGCAGTATTTGTCTTTCTGTGCCTGGCTTATTTCACTTAACATAATGTCCTTCAGGTTCATCCATGTTGTCAAAAAAATGGCAGAATTTCCTTCTCTTTGTGGCTGAATAATATTCCAATGTATATTTAAACCACTATGTCTTTATCCATTCATCCACTGAGAGACACTTATGTTGTTTACATACCTTGGCTATTGTGAATAATGCTGCAATGAACGTAAGAGTGCAGTTATCTCTTTGACTTACTGATTTCTTTCTCTTTGGACATATACTTAGAAGTGGAAGTGCTGGATCATATGGTAGAGGGTTTTCTAAAATTTTTTCGAGTAATTAAAATTACTCCATACTGTTTACCGGTAATTGGTAATGGCTGCACCAATTTACATTCCCATCAACAGTGTACAAAGGGTTCCTTTTCTCCCTACCCTCACCAAATTGTGTTATCTCTTGTCTTTTTGGTAATAATCACCCTAATAGGTGTGAGATGATGTTTATTGTGGTTTTTATTTGCATTTCCCTGGCAGTTAGGTATGTTGAGCACCTTTTCGTATGCCTGTTGGCCATTTGTATGTCTTTTTTGGAAAAATGTTTATATTTAGGGTCTTTGCCCATTTTTTAATCAGGTTTTTTTGTTTGTTTTGTTTTTTGCTATTGATTTGTGTGAGTTTCTTATATATTTTGGATATTGACTCCTTATCAGAGAGATACATATATATACATACATATATGTATATGTTTTGCAAATATTTTCTCCCATTCCATAGGCTGCATCTTCATTTTGTTAATTACTTTCTTTGTTGTGCAGAAGCTTTTTGGTCTGATGTAGTCCCACTTGTTTATTTTCATTTTTGTTGCCTGTGCTTTTGGTGTTATATCCAAAAAAATCACTGCTAAGACCAATGTCAAGGAGCTTTTCCCCTATGTTTTCTATAAGGAATTTTGTGGCTTCAAATCTTTTATTTAAGTCTTTAATTCATTTCACATTAAGCCAAAGGTCCAATTTCATTATTTTGCCTGTGATTATCCAGTTTTCTAAGGTCTTTTATTGAAGAGACCTTCTTTTCCCCATTGTGTATTCTTGGTACTTTTGTCAAAGGTTAGTTGACTACATATGCATGGGTTTATTTATGTGCTCTCCATTCTGTTCCATTGGTCTGTTTTTATGCCAGTGTCATACTGTTTTGATTATTATAGCTTTGTAACACAGTTTGAAATCAAGAAGGATGATGCCTCAAGCTTTGCTCTTCTTTCTCAAAATTGTTTTGTCTATTTAGGGTCTTTTGTGCTTCCAGATGAATTTTAGAATTGTTTTTTCTATTTCTGTGAAAAATCTCATTCTGCCCTTATCCTTTTTATGAAGGCAGGCAGAAATACTCCCAGGACTCTATGCATGGGGGCTAGTAATTATCGGAGGCTTTATGAAGCAGAGTGGAGGAAGGTTGATTTCTATCAAGCAGTGGGAGTCTGAGAGAGAAGGAAATCACAGGTTTCTGTTTCAGTAAAGAAAAATTAAAGCTAAAACTAAATTTTGGAGCTATATTAACAACTGGTTAGGCAATTTGCTGCAAATAGTTCCCATGTAGAAGCCAGAGAAGTTAAAGGAAAACACACAGATAAAATAATAGCATTTGGGTTTATTTTAATATGTATGCTTTAAGGCTCTTGAGTTTTGCTTTAATAAGAATCCGGTCCCTGGCTGCTGCTTCCGTTCATGCCATAATTTTGTACTGAACTCGCATTTACTGATCACTGCTGTATGCAAGACACTGTGAGAGGCATGCGTCAGAGAGGGTGCCCACATTTCTTCAGTGACCAGTCTGTGATCAGTCCTCTGCTGGATGTCTTCTCATTTAGTTCTAAATTAAGTACTTAGTACATTTAGTACTAGGTTTATTTAAAAAGCCCCCGATACTGATATAGCACTTAAATGTAGCAATTTACAGCCTAGTTAAGGTTTAGCTTTGTCTAGTACCTTAAACATGCTTTTAGCTAGGTTTTATTAATTTGGGTTAATGGAATGACCCAGGTAGCTGGTCATTCTGAGAGTCTGATGAAGAGGAATTTTTCCTATTTTGCAGTTGAGGAAAGCAAGGCTCAGAAAGGTAAATAGCTTGCCTAAAAATCATATGACTTTGACTTCAATAGGTAGCATTTGAACCTAGATCTATTTGGCTCCCAAAGCTTTTCCTATGGTTTGAATGTTTGTGCCCACCCCCCCACCGCCACCCTGGCCCAAATTCGTATGTTGAAACCTAATCCCCAGGGTGATGGTTTTAAGCAGTGGGGCCTTTGGTTGGTGATTAGAGCATGAGAGTGGAGCCCTTATGAATGGGATTAGAGCCCTTATAAAAGAAGAGAGCTGCCTTGTCCTTTCACTATGTGAGGTCACAACTAGAAGGTGCCATCCCTGAGCCAGAAAGTAGATCCTCACCAGACACTGATTCTGCTGGGGCCTTCATCTTGGACTTCTCAGCCTCCAGACCGGTGAGAAATAGATTTCTGTTGTTTATTAGTCACCCATTTTATGGTATTTTGTTACAGCATCCCAAATGGACTAAGAGAGACTTTTCTCATTTCAGCTCACTACATGACATCTCCAACAAAGAAATAAATTTGCCAACATGTTTTCTTAGGTAGGATAATACTATTTAATATTTAGTGGACTTCATCCCCCTACCCTCCAACCTGCCCTGTTTCTCTTGCTGCTGATGGTGCTGCAAAAGCAAGCAGGACCCTGTGCGGCTCTGCAGTCCGACACAGCGGCACGGGCCACACATGGCCTACCGAATGCTTGAAATGCATCTCATTCAAATTGCGATGTGTTGTAAAATACTCACAGGATTCTGAAGTCTGGCTAAGAAAAGGAGAATGTAAAATAGCTCATTCACAAGGTTTTTTAAGACATTGTCTCCCTCTGTCACCCTGGCTAGAGGGCAGTGGTGTCATCATAGCTCACTGCAACTTCAAACTCCTGGGCTCAATCCTCCTGCCTCAGTCTCCCGAGTAGTTGGGACTACAGGCACACACCACCACGTCCGGGTAATCTTTTCTAATTTTAGTAGAGACGAGATCCTGGTCTTGCTCAGCTGGTTTCAAACTCCTGAGCTCAAGCCATTTTCCCACTTTGGCCTCCCAGAGTGCTAGAATTACAGGTGTAAGCCACTGTGTCCGGCCTCATTCACGAAGTTTTTATATCAATTATGTGTTGAAATGATAATAGTATCAGGGTAAAGTAAAATATTAATTCAAATTCATTTCATCTTTTTGCTTTAATAGGACCACTAGAAAATTTAAAATAATCCAGGTGGTTCCCATTCTATTCTAAAAGATACCTCTGCTCTAAGGTATAGGCTATACTTAGAGCGTCTCCTTTGTTGCTTTCCTTATAGATTAAGTTGCTATTATGGGAAGTTTAGGGAGGATTTGTGAGAAGGAGAGCTGACAGCTTCTCAGCAGGCCCGGTGTTAGACAAGACCCTAATGCCAAGGACTTAACTGGGCTAATCTGCTTGAGCTGGAATTTAGTGGCCTTGGTCATTAATAGAGTTAAGCCCTTTAGTGAGCTTTGGCCTTTGAAAGCACTACCTGTCTTTTGGGATTATATCTTAAGGAATTTAAGAAAGGACAGGGAATGAAATAGTCGAAGAACAAAATAAAGCATATTCTTACTCTGTTTTGTCAAATGATGGTCCAAGTTTGATGCTTCTAAATTTGTCTCGGGTTTACCTGGGTAGCAGGCTGAGAGCTATTTCATTGTTTGTCTTCATTTATACAGGAAATGCCTATCACTGTAGTCCTTTCTTTGTATACTATGGTTGAAAGCGATGGAAAAGTACATAAAGAGGCTTTGGAGAGGCTAAGAGACAGAAGGAAACCCTGCAGGGAATATCACATTACCTTCTCCAGCTGGGGGAAAAAGACTGCTGCCCTAAGATGGGATTTCGGCCCTGTTGTTAAATAAGCAAACAATCTAAGCATGCCATGGAATAATAATAATATGAAAGGGGATAGATAAATCCAGGTCAACTCCACACATTCAGCAGGGGAAATACAGAGGCCCAGGGTGTCTGAGCTGGTTGAGGTCACTGAACCTCACTGCAGGGGCAGCCCTGTATCTGCAGGTGATGGGGTGGTACAGAACTTCACAGATAATTCAGTTCAAGGCTCTCAAACTGCTGTGTACATTAGAATCACCCAGAGACTGTTAAAAGTCCCCAGGCCCAAAGCTGCCCCCAGACCAATGAAGTCACCAGTGTTTGGAAAGTTTCCCATGTGATTCCCATGTGCAGCCAAGTTTGAGAGCCATGATTCTAGGTCACCCCCTTATTTTTGCAGACACGAAGAACTAGGGAAGATCTGGGAATGTTGCTCAAGTTCCTTGAGCTAGCAAGTAGCTAAGTGGGACAAGCCCTTCTTTTCTGGCTCTCGATTTTGCACTTTCCTTTTCCTGCACTCCCAGTCCACTATTCTTACATGACATCACTTTGCCTTCCTGGGAAATATCCTTCCTCCAGATCTTTGCAGGGGCATCTCCTTCTCATTTGGATCTCAGCTTCCACGCATTTCTTGAGAGAGGATGCCCTGACCACTTGCCCTACCTCCAATGTCACCAGCACATGACTGTTTTTCTTCTGGGCTCTTCTCTCAATCCAATATCAAGCCATGTAATTATCTGCCTTCCTCACTAGACTACATCTTGTCTGCCGGGGTCATAGCTCTCCTGCTAGCTCCTGCAACTGTCCCTGGCCTATTGTAGGGGGTCAGTAAATATTTGTGGACTGAATGAATGTTTAATGGATTTTTAGCTGTGAAATTCTCCTGGACAATGTCTTCTAAGGGCATCATTTCAAGGGAAATATACTTCCAATAATATAAAGTTGGAGAAAATATTAGTTAATTTTGAAATGCATTTTCCAGCTCAACTCTTCCAAATCACATCTGTTCCATCACGTGAGGCTCATGTGGGCGGACAATTTGAATTTCCATCAGCTGTAAGACAGATTCCTAGGCTATTTAAAGGGACAACATTTTACCATGATCCAAAAATGGACTTTGACTAGATGGTGGAGTGTGATTAGAATAAGAAAGTGTCACATGACCAAATGGACTCGTTTGCTGTCAATGAAGATCAAATTATAATTGCTCTTACTGCAGTTGAAAGGATTAATGATGTGGCAATTAAAGAAAAAGCTTTCCAGGTGAATAATATTAATATTACATATATAAATTAATCCAGGCTGCAGGCTACAAGATTATGGGATTCAATGTATTTGTGGGGCCCCATGTTTGTGAATTGTATAAAATGGTATAATGTGATCCTGTAAATACTCAGAGGTCATGGCCAATTCTCAAATGCATTAATGGAAACTGCAATGAACATGATCCCTGCCTCATTCAAATCAGCAATTATGTTAGCATTTACTACATGTGGGGTTTAGAGCCTGGGTACTCAAGTCTGCCTCCTAGACTAGCAGCATCAGCATCACCCCGAAGCTCCACACCCCAGGCCTACTGAGTCAGAACCTGCATTTTAACAGGATCCCCAGGGAATTCATATGCATGCTCATTTGAGAATTGGTCCAGAATCAGACTCTAGATCTCCAGAGAGTGGGTCTCAATTGAGGGTGGAGGGGCCATTTTGCCCCCAAGTGACATCTGGTGATGACTGGAGATATTTGATTGTCACAACTGGGGACAGAGGCAGAGGGTGGATGTTACTGGCATCTGGTAGGTAAGTAGCAGGGGCTAGGGATGCTTCTCGGTATCCTACAACACACAGGACGGTCCTCCCACCATAAAAGAATTATCCGGCACAAAAAGTCAGTGGTACCAAGGCTGAGAAACCCAACAAACTCCATTGTTTAAAATAGTAACATTATGACTAATAATGAAGCAAATGGTAGCTTATATTTGGCCAGTTAGAACTGACCACAGTATCCACATAACTGAATCTTGAAAGATGAAATGATTTGAAAATCAATAATAATTCGCCATATGCATAACTGATCAGTGGTCAAAAAAATAGTCATATTCTATTCTATGAGAAGCTAAGGATTTAATGGTAAAGATATATTTTTTAATCAATTAAACCCACTGTCATCAGCCTGGCCATACTCCTCTCCTACCATCCACTGCACACCTAGTTCTAGTCACAACACTGCTTCCTGCTTCCTCCCAACACTCCATACCGCTGTACGTACTATTTCCTCTTCTAGAAATGCCCTTGCCTTCATCTGGCACGTTCTTGCCTCTGCTAGCCCCAAAATATCACCGGCTGCTGCCCTTCTCAGCCTTCCCTTCTCCTTTCTTGTCTCAGCCCTCCTCTTCCAGCCTCCAGCTTCTCCCACTTTTGCACACTCGTTCTGGGGCATATGTGGCTGGTGTATCTGCCTTTAGCTCAAGAGCCTCCCCCAGGAGTATTACTAGGGCCTAAATGCCACCCCCAGAGAGTCTCAGTTCACCGGTTTGGGTGCTGGGCATTGGTGTTTTCATGCTCCAGGGTTAAGAACCACTTGGTCTCGGACAGAGGCCAATCCCCTTAACTCAGGCGACTCTGAGGCTGCCCTAACCACAGCCTCTTTTTCAGAATCATTGCTCACCCTCAGCATCTTGACCTCTTCACTTCCTAGCCATATTCCCAAATATTCTACACACTAACAAAACCAAAAGAAAAAATAACAAGAAAAAAAAAAACACCAACAAACCAACCACCAAAAACTATTATCTTTTCCCTTATTAAAAAATTTGAGTCTATTTGTTCAAATTTTGGAAAAGATGGGGAATGATGAAGATGAAACTGATTCACCTCTAATCCCAGAGCCAAGACATAACCAGGGGCATATTTCAGTGTTTCCTACTGGCATTGTTCTGGGCATTCCTACATAAAGTCGCACCCCTCCCTGCACATGTGCCTCTGTTCATACAAGTGCTGGAATCCACCCCCACCCCCTATCCCTCAGCAAGCTGCTATGTACTCCTCCATGCCCACCACACAGAAGCGCCTCTTTCTTACAACGTATTTTCCTGACCAATCTCAGGTGGGCGGAATGTCTTCTCCCACACCTGCATTGCCACAGGACTGTGCACAGACCCCTGTTATGGTGCTTATTACAGGCTGCGGGGTGTTTTCCCCTGCAAGCCTGTGAGCTCTCTGGGTGTAGGGAGTCACAACTTTTTCTTGTGCATGCTTTTTTGTTTGTATTTTAATCCCTAATGCACAGCACAGTGATTCAATAGAAGACGGATTTAGTAAACGTTTATTGAATTGTTGAATTTGCTTCCAGAATTGAATTAGAAAACAAGATATTCTCCTTGGTGAAATCATTCTAGACTGTAGCATTTCAGCAATTGCTCACGGCTTATTTATTTTTTTTTTAATTTGACTTTAATCCTTTTTATGCTTAACAATATTCACTGCTCTTTGCTCCTGGGTGACTAAACAATTCTATTTGGACTGAAATCAAAATGACAGAGAGCAATCACAGTGAGTTTTTCTCTTTTATTTATGTTTTTCTAGAATTAGACTATGGGAGAGGGGTGGATGGAGTTAGGGTGGCACAAAAGTAGCAGTTTTGCCCTGTAACAACAAAGAGAATATACAGCTAGGGCCCTCCCAAGCCCAAAGGTGACACTTGAGCTGATATTGTTTTAATACGTGTACTTGGCTTTCCCTGGACTATGCTGTTGTCTTAAAGGTGTTCCATCATTCACAGCAGGAACACAGCAGAGGAGCAATAGGAGGACATTGAACTCTAATAGTAACGGTTACTTTGGTCAAAACTGCTACACTGCTTGCATCTTCCTATGTATTATCTGCGGCATAAAGATCATGAGTAGCAATAGTGAAAATCTACCCAAATTATAAATATTCTTATATTTTTAAGAAGCAAGTGTTAAAATACCAGGAGAATAAAATAGGTAATTCAGAGTTTTGGAAGAGAAAAAATGCCGTATTCTGAGCAAGGCATTGTCCTTACATAAACTCATTGTCGTTATTGACAATTAAGATAGCAAGACTGCCCCCTAAATCCTTCCTGCCAGCTTCCATTACATCTTATTACTACCCAAACTCTCGGCAGTCATTGTATTAGAACTGCTTTCAATTGTGTGCTGACAATTTGTTGGCTCATAGAGGACTGGGATTAAAAAAACAATGAGCTGTTTCAATTGCATTTCAACAAAAAATGGAGCGCTGTTGTTTGCTTCTCCCTCCAAGCCAAACTTCAAGGAACAACAAGAGGTTCATATTTTGAATATAGGCTGAAGCTGACTTAGTTGTTCTGCTGAGCCCAGCCTTTGGATCCCATGTTGGAGAGGGCTGCTACTGGGCCAAGGTCAGTTCTAGAACTTTTTAGGAACATAGCTTTACAGTCAGACAGATCCTTTCAGTATGACCTTGAGTAAGTTATTTCCCCTTTCTGAGCCTCAGTTTTTTCATTAAAATGAGGCATGATATGAGCCTATTCCAAGAGCGATTTGGGATTAAATGAAGTATTATATAAAAGCATTTAGCACAATGTCGGCACACCATGTGTTCTCAATAAATCATATCCATCATAATACATTTCTATATGTCCTCAGTATCCTGAGTCAGGTCTGAGTCTTTTCAAACCTCATTGGATTTCCTGGAAGAGCCAAGAGCTTTCCTACAGGTAGACCTGGTTGACGCCTTTCTCATGTCCGGACTTAGAGTTCTAAAGAAACTCAGAAGCAGAAAGAAAACAAAAGATTAAAGGTATCTTTTCATTGGATCTCTGGAGCTAAGTAATGGGATTTCACTCTCTATCAGCAATAGCCTTCCTTAAAATTAGTAATCTAGGTGGTATTCTGTATTACTTAGAATAAATTCTCTTAGATCTTTAACTTTAAGATCCCTAAGAAATACTTTACTATGTTTTTCTATTGAGTGTGATTCACTAAAGATTTTCACTGGTGCTGTTCTAATGCTGTACCAGAGACACTCAAAATAGTAGTGACTGAAACAAGATGAAATTTCATCTCTCTCACATAAAAGTCAGAGTAGGTAGTCCAGGGCTGGCATGGTGGCTTCACAGTCACCAGGAAGCCCAGGCTGCTCCTATCTTGTTGCTCTGCTCTCTGTATACGTGACTCCCATCTCACAGCCCAAGATAGCTGCTCTGGCTCCCACAATCCCAAGTGGTGGGACTGGGGTTGGGGAAGGAAACCAGTGGAAGGCTGTTGAGACAGGGAGCTGGCAACATAACTTCAGGTATTTCTTTAGGCTTTGCTTCAGGCATTGCTTAATTATGTAGGCATTACCTAACTGAGTCAAGAAGTCTTAAAACTTTGTTTTGAGCTACCCTGATCAAAACAAGGCAGAGACAGGACAGGTTCCAACCAATTAGAACCAAGATGGCAGAGAAATCCACTGCTTCCTGACCTTGCAGCTTCATTATGCCCTCCTTACCATAAAATTACCATAAAAGTTTCTAAGGAAACCTCCCACTCCCATCAGTAACCTGACACCATGACACCTCCTGTTTGACCATATTTAGTCAAAAGGAGAATGGCACCCTAACACCAGGAAAACACAGCCCCTTTCCAGGAAATAACATGAATATTCCTCTCCAGCCTACAATTAAGCTGTTGCTTAAATAGAGGGACCCAGGGAACTGTGGGGGCGGGGTCTCCTCCACAGGGAGAACTAGCCTCTACTCTGTCTGTGGACTGTCTATACTTTCTATATAAAACTTCCTATATTTTGTGAATAAAACTCACTTTCACTTTATACTGTCATCTGGCTCCTGAATTTTTTCTTGCACAAAGCCAAGGACCCACTTGGACTTCAAGTGATTCCCAGCATTGAGAGTCACAATCCTGTGTCACTATAACCCTTTCTTTGATGGGCAAAACTTGAACATTTCTGGAACCACTTTTATTTTCATCTCATTGTCCTGAACTTAGTTAGGCATCCACACTTACCTGTAAGGAATACTGACTGGGAAATGAATGTCATCTTGATTTTGGGTGGGCAAGTGTCCAGCTAAAAACTGGAGATTGTTTGTATGTGAGAGAAGGAGAACGTAGAGGGAGATAACCAACCATCTCCATCAACACTCACTGCCCACGCAAGCCCACTGCTTTCAGAGACAAGTGGAGATCATTTCTGATGAATGAAAAGCAGAACTGGTTCCAGTGTCTGCCATTACTTTTTCCTGATTGTATTCCCCATAGTCACAAAACTTTCTTCTGGTTGAAACACAAGGACCCAATCCCAGTCATTGAACCTACCGTCTACATTACTGAGGGAATTTTTCTGTGTTAAAATGTTTTTCAGTGCTTGCTTCAGCAGCACATATACTAAAATTGGAATAGAGAGAAGATTAGCATGGTCCCTGTGCAAGGATGACACATAAATTCATGAAGCATTCCATAATTTTTTTAAAAAATAAAAAATAAATCTTTTTCAAAAAATGATTATTAAAGTAAAATGTAGAAAAAAAAATAACAAAGTAAACTTCTCTATAGACTAATTCACCAAGAAATAATAACTGTTAGCATTTTGGTGTATACTTTTTGTATTATTTTATATTCTTTCTCTTGTGATATAGGCAATGATTTTAACATAAAATTATACCATACAAACTATTTTAAAATTAATTTTCTCAGACTTAATATATCTCTCACATTTTTTCATTCTATCAGCTATTCTATTTTTTATTTTTTTATTTTTATTTTTTCATTTTTAAAATTTTTTTTTAATTTTTTTAATTTCTTAATTTTTGAGACAGAGTCTCACTCTGTTGCCTGGGCTAGAGTGCCGTGGTGTCAGCCTAGCTCACAGCAACCTCAAACTCCTGGGCTCAAGCAATCCTCCTGTCTCAGCCTCCCGAGTAGCTAGGACTATAGGCACGCACCACCATGCCCAGCTAATTTTTCTATATATATATTTTTAGTTGTCCATATAATTTCTTTCTATTTTTAGTAGAGACGGGGTCTCGCTCTTGCTCAGGCTGGTCTCGAACTCCTGAGCTCAAACAATCCGCCCACTTCAGCCTCCCAGAGCGCTAGGATTACAGGTGTGAGCCACCGCCCCTGGCCTCTATCAGCTATTCTATAGCATCATTATTCCTGTTCTATTTTTTAAGGTATTATTTACATACAATAAAATTGGTCAAGTTTTAAGTGCAAGTTTGAGGACTTTGGGTAATTGTGTACAATCTCGTAACCATCATCAAAACAAGATAAAGAACATTTTTTCACCTTAAAAAATTTTCTGGTTGGGCATCGCAGCATTATTCCTCTCCCTCACGTCTCCAGGCCCTGGGCAACCACTAATCTGCTGTCGCTATAATTTTAGAATCATTTAAAATGCCTATTTTTTTTTATATTGATGTACCAGAATTTATTTCACCAGTACCTTGCTTGGGGGAGTGCAGTTGTTTGCAGTTTTTTTTTGTTGTTGTATAAACACCCCCGTGATACAGATACTGGTAGGTAAGTCTTTGCCCTCATCAATGATATGTTCTGTAAGATAAATTCCTACATGAGGAACTGCTTGAGTAATAAAACGAAATGCAGACTTTCAAGCTTTTAGAAAGGTAGATGATCCAAATTGCTCCCAGAAAGATTATGCTACCAGCCATGTATGTGAAGAATCATTGCCCTACATCCTTGTCCAGTCAATTTGATAGGTGAACTACAGTATCTCAATTTCACTTATGTTTTTTGATTACTAGTAAGTAATCCTTTCTGTGTTTATTGGTTATACAATTTACCCCAATTTATATAAAGGTTATATGTGGCTCAGGCTATGTGCAGATTCATGTTAAAAAGTACTACTCACATTAAAGAAGCACAATTCAGTAGCCAAAAGTAATTAAAGATAAATTTTATTCTCTACACTCATCTCATAAAGAACATTAAAGGAAATCCCATTCATAACTCATGTTTACTCATCTCAAATGCTCCACTCTTTGATTCTCCTGCCCTGGGTCTCTCATATCCCAAAACTGCTAAAACCTAGCCCAGGAGGCATTTTCTGTCTACCGCTTCTCTTCCATCCCTCCATCCATTTATTCTGTAGATGGAGTTCTCTCTCCTCCAAGCAGGGTCAGGGAAATAAACGAGCAATGACAAGGGAGTATTCTTCCTCCTGGTATGGATTGAATGTTTGTGTCCTCTCCCAAATTCATACGTTGAAATCTACTCCCCAGTGTGATGGTACCTGGAGGTGGGGCCTTTGGCGGGGGTGATTAGGTCATGAAGGGGGAGCCCTCCCCACTGGGGTTAGAGCCCTTATAAGAAGAGCCAGGGAGCTGGCTCCATCTCTTTCTGCCACATGGGGATACAATGGGAATCTGCAGCTCAGAAGAGGGTCCTCACCAGAACCTACCATGCTAGCACCCTGATCTCAGATTCCAGCCTCCAGAACTGTAAGAAATAAATTTCTGTTGTTTAAGCCCTCCCAGTCTGTAATTTGTTACAGCAGTCCAAGCTGACGAAGACACTCCCCATCCCAGTAAAAAGAGCAAGTGTCCTTTAGGTCGCTCCTGCTTCCTGAAGGCTGGTTTTCTCCATAAAGAGAACCTTGTAACTGGGAAGTGTCCGAGTTTCATTTCCCTTTCTTTTTTCCTCCACCTGCTGCCACCCTCACTCGATGCCTTGGAGCATTCCTACGACCAGTCATCCACCCTCCACCCCTTAGCTTTTCCCTTACTGTAAAACAAAACAAAACAAAACAAAACTCTGGCAGACCGGGAGGGCCAGGTTTGGAAAGAAGGGCTTGCAAAGACCCCCCAGTGGTGTCGCAATGTTTTCCTTCTTGAGAGACAAATGAAACAAATTGTGGCTTTCTCACTTATGCCAAAAATAACAACGTATGGAAGTTGCACACTTGCTCATGCAAGAACTTGAATCCCACTAACAATCCGTTTATTTCTGTGACTACCCAAATTGGCGTTTCAACATACACCCTGAAGTCACACCCTCAGTGGCAGTTACCCTAGAGTACCTGCCGGGTCCCTCTTCTCTGCTTCCCAACGCCCACTCCTCAGGAGGGAAACAGGAAGCGTCTGACTCCTGCTCTGACCTGGCCCCTGTTGGAGATCCTCGTCCTGTGGACGTGGGGAGAGCGGCCCCTCCCCAACACCGTGTCACTTGCTACCACCTGTGCTGCAAATCAGCCTGGACTATGCTCAGAAACTCAGAAGGTATCTCCCAAGAGTTATTTCTGGTTTTGGCTCTCGTTTCTCTAACCAGAGGGCTCGACACCAGGCCAGGAGGCTGGGAGGGAACAGATTCAGACACTGGGCTTTTCCCGTTATGGCTGCTGCCCCTCTTCCCAGGGCCTCGGTTCCTTATCTCCCAGAAACAGCCTTCAAAGCAAACGCGTATGTTCGTCCCTATATGAACAAAGGACACCACTCCCTCACTGTGCAGTGGGATCATAACTGTACCAGGGCAGTCTGGTGAAGCATATAAATACCTTCTCAGAAAAATATACATATATATATTTTTGAGACTCTGTCCCCCAGACTGGAGTGCAGTGGTGTCATCATAGCTCACTGTAACCTCCAACGCCTGGGCTCAAGGGATCCTCCTGCCTCAGCCTCCTGAGTAGCTGGGACTACAGCACCACACCTGGCTAATTTTTTTCTATTTTTGGTAGAGATGGGGTCTTGCTCTTGCTCAGGCTGGTCTCAAACTCCTGAGCTCAAGGGATCCTCCCACCTCAGCCTTACCAGAGTGCTCGGATTACAGGCGTGAGCCACGGCACCCAGCCTCTGAGCTGCTAATTCTTTAACCAGGTCTTGCCTGACACCTTGCCTGGGCCAGCAGCCTCACTACTCAGGCTCTGCCCAGGGCCTTTTCTCTCCCTGCAGGATGAATGTGTGAAGTGATCTTCCCCTTCCTTCCCTGCTACAGCATCTTGCCCTGGGCTCTGTTATGGGCTGAACTGTGCTGAAGCCCCACCCCAAGTACTGCAGAAAGTATTTGAGATAAGATCTTTAAAGAGGTGATTAAGTTAACATGGAGCCGTTAGGGTGGGGCTCTAATTCAATAAGACAGGTGTGCTTAGAAGAACAGACACCAGGGGTGCATGTCTCAGGAGGAGCCAACCCTGTCAACACCTTGATCTTGAACTTCCAGCCTCCAGAACAGTGAGAAAATAAATTTTTGTTGTTTAAGCCACCCAATCTGTGATATTTTTTATGACAGCCTGGGTAATTAAAAAAAAAAGCTAGTATAGGCTCTAACTCAGTCTTTGTATCTGGTTAAAGCAGCCTTACACCAACAAACACTCTGAGCCCAGCTACCCAATTGACCCCTGCATGATCAGCCTCGTGACCTGGGCATAAACAACAAGCTATTCTTCTTTTTTTTTAAAGACAGAGAGTCTCCCTCTGTCACCCAAGCTGAAGTACACTGGCAGGATTCACAGCTCACTGCAGCCTCGAACTCTTGGGCTCAAGAGATCTTCCTGCCTCAGCTTCCCGAGTAGCTGAGACTACAAGTTCGTGCCACCACATCTGGCTAATTTTTTTTATTTTTTAATTTTTTGTAGATACAGTGTCTCATTATGTTTCCCGGGCTGGTGTTGAACTCCTGGCCTCAAGCAATCGTCCTGCCTCAGCTTCCCGTGTAGTGGGGACTACAGACGCACATCATCATGTCCAGCTAATTTTTTTATTTTTTGTACAGATAGAGTCTCAGCCTGGTCTTAAACCCCTGGCTTTCTTCAAGTGATCCTCCCACCTTGGCTTCCCTAATCACTAGGACTACAGGCCTGAGTCACTGCTCCTGGCTTTGCTTGAAACTTGGAAATAATCTGTTTACTAACTGCTCCTCACATTATCTATTTTAATTGCTCCATCTGTTTTCTCTGGGGTCTCTGGCTGATACAGGTATATAGAAGGGTCTGAAATGTTATTGTGTGAATGAGTGAATGAATGGACGCATGAGCAGTAGAAAAAGCCTGGACTCTGGAGGTGGATCAGCGTTTAAAGCCAGCCTGGAAGGGTAGAGTCAGAGGAACCCCGTACGTTTCCCACCATCCCCATCAAACTCCGGTGACATAGTGACGTCCAGAAGGAGAGCAAATTCTATTGGTCAGAAATAGAAAAGACCCGCCAGAGATGTGTGGAATCAGCCAAGTGAACTGAGAAATTTGGGTCGTGGTACAATCAGGGTGGTCAAGGAGAAGGAACCCGTTTCAAAATGAACACAGCGTCCGTGACCTTGAGAATGTTTGCATATTTATTGTTGGGGCATTTGTTATTTCCTTACCTCCTACCAACTCTCAAGCAGACCTCTTTAGGTTTTATATAAGAGGATGCGTCTTATACGCAGTTGCAAATATCCTTCTTTATTCTTCTCTGGCTAAGAGCCAGCAAGGTCACAGTCATGAATATTCACCCTCTGAGGCTGCTCTTTAAGAGATTTTCTTAAAGCTGTGAGCAATGTTCTTTAGAATCTCTCAAGAGAGATTTTAGTTTTCTTTGGTCTTTATTCTTGTGTCAATGGCAAAAAAATGTGATACCAAAATACACTCCCATGCTCGAAAATTTCCAGTGGAATATAGGTTGTCTCGAAATGAGAAGCAGAAACGATGCTTATGTCATCACATCAGTGACTGCTATTGCGGAAAGTATGACAGTCTGATTTTAAGAAATGCTGATCTGCTATTAGGGAGAAAGTTGCTATTTTAGCACAGTCTGTTTGTTTAGAGAAAAGTCCTCTAGGTTGGCAGCTTCACGCCCTTCTATTAACCCTGCTTCCCGCATACTTCCATTCTGATGCCCAGTACCGATAATGGAGATTTCTTTCAACGCTATCATATTAATATTTCCTAACTCAGTTAACTCTTATGTAAACCTTGACCGCAGGTGAGAAACATACTGGCTTTGTGGCCACTTATGGTGAACTTTGTAAGAAATGTTTCTTTGAAGGTTATGTGCTTTGAGATCTGTTTATGGTTATGAAGATAGATTTTCCTCATTCAATTTTCATTCATTCAAAGTCTCTCACATTTGTTCTCTCTTGTGAGTAATGGCACTCATAATGGAAAATTTGAGGTTATAGATATAATCATGGTCATAAAACAGCAAAAACTTCTCTGGCCTGCCCAGAAATCAAAACTGTGACCCTGATGTGATTAGCACCCTGTATTGACCACAGGTTTATGGATACCTCTTACACTTAAGAACTATTGGTGAGTCTATGGTCTTTCTAGCACAAAAAGAGGCAGATCCTTGTATGTATTGAAAACGGTGCTTTAAAGTGTACTAATCATTTTACTCCTTAAAGACCACTGAACGTGGATTCTCCAAATAGAAAAATTTCAGGTTGTGTCCAAGAATATAAAGGAGGTGAGAACTGATGACACCTATGTTAATATGTTCTGGAAATTATTGTCCAGGAAGATACATGTCAACCAATAAAGAAGTTAACTATTTGCTTCAGGAGATTCCTGCAAACTAATTTATTCAGGAAAATATTTGGCTCATGGGGGAAAACAATTCTTCCATTAGGAAATGGATTGCACATCTGAGAAAAGAGCTTGTCTATTGGACAACAGCTTACTCACTAAAACCCTTCCCTTGCTGAGTACACCAGCCCTACACTTTATGTCATAAACTGTGCCCAGCATCAGTGGGTTCCCTATGGTGAAAAATCAGCTGAATACTACCTGAGACTGACCCCAAATCCTATAACTAGCCTTCCTTGATATCCTCCTTCTGGGATACTACCTGTTATCTGTCAAGGTGGTGTTTTTTGTTGCTACAGTGAGTCTAATAAAATTAGCTTTCGTGGATTTGAGAGTCAACAGAAGGGAAGAAAATCACTAATATTTATGGACTATACGTGTAGCTGCTTATTATGTGCCAAATTGCTATATATTATCCACTTCCATTGCTAATTTGTTAGAACACATTTGCTGTAAGTCGGTGTTAAGTTATGCTGTGACTTGGGCTAGGAGAGGTAAAGTCTTTATTTTCTTATTCTGAACTCTAAGATTCTTAGTGAAAATCAGTGGACACTTGAAGCTTTCTATACTATTAAAGGGTTAAACATGTTCAGACTTTAAGGCCTTAAACGAGCCCCTACTTTTCATCCTTTATGTTCATCTGGCCTCTACAAATGTAGTGTTAAAGAAGTGGGTGTGGAAAATCTTTCCTTTCTATTGTCCCCAGCTCCCAGCATCCTGAGGTTCACTTCTGTGGCCATTACTATCTTTGCTCATACAGCTCAGTATGGCCCCGTAATTCTTCGCTCAAGCCCAGTTTATGGGTTGAACTGTGTCCCGCAAGAAAGATTTGAAGTCCCAACTCCCAGTGCCTCAGAATGTGGCCTTATTTGGAAATAGGGTCTTTACAGGGGTGGTCAACTTAAAATGGAAGTTATTGGAGTTGGATTCTAATCTAATACAACTGGTAGCCTTATACAAAGGGAAGATTTGGATACAGAGACAGATAACACACAGAAGGAAGTTAATATTAAGATGCACAGAGAGAAGATGGCCATGTGACCAGAGTGATGCGTCTACATGCCAAGGAACGCCAGGGATTGTGGGCAAGCACCAGAAGCTAGAAGAGGCAAGGAAAGGGTCTCCCCTAGAGCCACCAGAGAGAGCACGGCCTTGCCCACACTTTGATTCAGACTTCCAGCCTCCAGGACTGTGAGACAAATTTCCTTTGTTTTAAGCCATTTAGTTTTTTTACGTTAGCCCTAGGAAATGAATAGATCTAGAGTCAACATTTTAAAGGAAAGACTAATGACAAAAACCATTTCATTACATTTTATTATACAAGTAATTAATTTTAAATTGTTACTTAATGTGGTTCAAGGCAACACTAATGGATAAAACAAACTGAATGCTGGGTTTCTGGTTACTTAGATGGATTGTTTTACAGTAATTTTTGTGGAAAAAATTTTCCTTTATATGTATTTTTGAAATAAATTATCTTTTTTTGAAATATGACTTTAACATATAACATGGAGACCTGGATCAGCTGGGTGCTTTACATATATGACTTAAATTGTTGAAATGGTTATCAATAACCCTTTCTGAAGATGGGGAAATAATTTCAAAAACGTTGAGTTAACTTGCCTAAGATCACATGACTGATAAATAATGAAGTCAATCATGCACACTAACTGCCATCCTGAAAACAAAAACCATCTTCCAACTCCATAATTTCATTATTAAAGGAACTAATTATAAGGATCAACTTACACTAAAAGATCATCACAGGATCAGTCTCTAAGGTCATGAAAGAGATGAGGCTGCTTTGGAAAAATAAAATGTCAATGGCCAAAATCTCCTCCAATTTTTCAAATAGTATGTATATATCTTGAATCTAGAAAAATTTATATGCAAATCTGGTGGCACCTACTACGTGTCAGACCTTGTGCTAGGTACTTTCATAGGTAATAACTTTTCAATCCTCATACCAAAAAAATCTATTGATATGTATTCAGATTATAAAGTGTTCATGTGAAAACAACACAAATTATATATTTAGAATTCTCCACCTTTCCCCCTTCTAGAGATGGATTTGATAAAATGTTTAAAATGTTCTGTGATGGATGTCCTTTTGTACCTTTATTTAGACTAGTTCAGTGTTTCTCAAGCTTTGACGTGGAGAAGGTTTATTGTACAAGATTGTACACGATGCACCATGTATACTGTCTTAAAGTTTGTTGTTATTTTTTTTTTCCTTTTTATATATATATATTTTTTTGTCTGCAAACGGAAACTGTCTTAAACTCTGAGAGTCATTTAAGGGATTTTCAAAAATCACTTTAAGTACACATAAGTTTTACCTTTGTGCTAACCCCTGGTTAATGGGCAATTTTGTAACAATTGCTGCGATTCAGCCCCAAATTTTGCACTGGAGTTCCAGTATCCAATGTTAGAAGGGCAATATGATCATAAAAAGTTCTGGACTAGAGTACATAAAGGTTAATTCAAAGAACTCAGAAGGGAAATTAGTGCTCTCTAGGAATTAGTATGGATTCATTGGAAAAAAAAATTTCTCCCACATAAACTTCACTAAGTATCACAGTTATTTGATTAGGAGATAGTTTCTCTTGATATGAATTTGTTGCAAAGGAGTTGAAAAAGGATCTTACAACGTCCTTAGGACAAAAGGTGAAGTATGAGCAGAATGATCATGAGGTGAACTTATCACATGTTGAAGGACCCTAGCTAAATGGTGATCAGCTTCAGTTTAGAAAGAAGTAAAGGGGGACAGGTTGAAAGACTACTCTGACCTTCTGAGAGTGACAAAGAGTATAAATTTATCACAATTGCAGATGATATCAATCTGGGAGGAATAACTAATGCCTTGGATAATAGAATTAGTATCTAGAAAGAACTCAATAAACTAGAAATACAAGTCAAATCTAATACCATAAAATACACTAATAACAAATACAAATTCTTTTCTAGGATCCCTAGAACAATTACATAAATAAGGAAGATGAAGAGGTGAAAAAGGTTCATGATCTTTTCTTAAGAGAGAGGGTCTCACTCTGTTGCCCAAGCTACAGTGCAGTGGCGTGATTATAGATTTATGTTCTTTAGTTGATTGAATCACCAGCAGGAAGTGCACAGAAGGTCACGCAAACGTGAACTGCCTTAGTGATAATCCAGAACAACGGAGATAATTTTCTGACTTCTCTGGCTTTGCTGAAGCCACCCTTTGATCAGTGGTGTCATTTAGGGCAATGAAGTCTAACAGAAACATTGATAAACTGAAACACATGCAGAGGAGAGCAAACTGAAAGATAAGAACCTGTGAAGTCGTGTCTCATGAAGACCCAACTGGAGATGCTTCATGTGGATAAGAGGAGAGTTAGAGGAGATATGGCAGCTGTCTTCAAATATTTGTACAGCTGTCACCAAGAAGTATCAAAATTTATCTGCATAGCTCCCACAGGGCAGAACCAACAACCACAGGGACAAGCTAGAGGAAGGGTGATTCTGATTCGAAATAAAACATCTTTTTAGACCTGTCAAAAATAGGACAGACTGTTCCCTTGCCCTGAAAATTTTCAAGCAAGTAGAAATGGCCTGTGATTGAGGAAATCTGTCCATCACTCACAATGCCTACTTAAAATCCATCCTCTACTTTCTTTTTAACCACACCTCAGTTCTACTTAGGCATGAACAGATGACCCAGTTCTAACCTTAGAGGACCATAGATCTTAGAGAAATTCCCTGCTGGGGCATTTGGGTGAGCTTTTGATTTCCTGATAAGAAGGGACAGATGTAGCTGGTGGCCACCTTCCTCCTTATTCTGCCTGGAATGCAGATGTGATGCTAAGAGCTGCACAAGCCATCGTAAAATCATGAAGAAAGGCCAAGAGAATCAGGGAGAATGAGTTCTGACATCGCTGAGCTGCTAGACCAAAGTCAGTAACTGCACACCTACAGACACCTCGCTGTGTGAGAAAAATACATCCTTATTTGTTTAAGCTGCTGCAGTCAGACATTCTGTTATTTGCAGCCAAATGCATTCCTAACTAATACAGGAAAGTGGAATACAAAGCAGTGGCAGCAGATTTGATAAACTCTAGAGTCCTTCCAGCTCTAAGATTCTTTTAGTTCATAAACTAAGTTAATGTTCTTAAACTTTTCTATATTTAACCTGTAAGTATCTTTGTTAGTACTTACTGTGTGATGGTAATATAGTAAGCAGTAAACACTCCCTTGTATGCGTATAGTACCAAAGCCTCTTAGTTTTTGCTGAGGGTTCAATAGTATACTGGAAACTCACAACAATATCACTTTAAGGAAAGATGATTTAACTTTCGATTGAGTTTTGTATGGCAATCCTAGTGCAATTTTGTAATCTATGATTAGTGTTTCAGACCCAGATTCATATTTGTTTTACAAAGCCTGGCCAGGCACGATGGCTCATGCCTATAATCCTAGCACTCTGGGAGGCTCACGTAGGAGGATGGCTTGAGGTCAGGAGTTTGAGACCAGCCTGAGCAAGAACAAGACCCCGTCTTTACTAAAAAATAGAAAGAAAATTATCCAGGCAACTAAAAATAGAAAAAATTAGCTGGGTGTGGTGGTGCATGCCTGTAGTCCCAGCTACTAGGGAGGCTGAGGCAGGAGGTTAGCTTGAGGCCAGGAGTTTGAGGATGCTGTGAGCTAGGCTGATGCCATGGCACTCTAGCTCAGGCAACAGAGTGAGACTCTGTCTCCAAAACAAAACAAAAACAAAAACAAAGCTTATGCCCTTTGGCTCAGGGCCTGTGAAGAGGGTTTTGGGGATTTCCAATAGGTCCTACATATTTAGGTCAACTTCTCCCCTTCCCTCCACCACACACACAGTACGGGAGAGAGAATGTCACACTGAAACTACTGGGGAGGGTGTCCTGGGGAAACAGAGTGGGACTCCAAGCCAGGGGGCAATCTGTGATCATTGCCCTGCTTTTGAACATGGGGAAGAGAGAAGGGAGAAGTCTCAACTCCACTACTTCGTCTGGAGACACTCACTGAATAGCTTCCTCCAAGGATAGCATCTCCATTTCTGTTATACCTGCACAGTCCTCGTTGGCTGAAAATCAGGAACCCTCAGATTGAGGAGTCTCCTGCATACAAGCACACTGTCAGAGACAGGGTACACAGTGACCTAGGAGCAAGGGTTTGCAGCACCACCTCTGCCAAGGTAGTAGAGGCACCTGAGCAGGTACACCAGGGTTAGCTGTGGAACAAGAAGGCAGTTAAATCTGGAAGAGTGGAGCCAGAGCTTAGGCCAACTTTGACCACAGTGGAGGTGGACCCCATCCTGGTGCCTTGGTAGCGTCCAAGGGCAACACCACCAAGGGAAGATGGGTAAGCAGGGGGAGAAATTATTCTGAGGGCTCTGTCCTGCTTTGCCAAGAGCAGAGGTTTCCCAGGCTATTTGGAGGAGGGATAGAAACCACATCTCCCTAAGAGAGGTGAGAAAACCTCTGGAAACATAGCTGGGGAGTCTAGCTCGCATTCCATAAACTTTGGTCGTAGGCTGGAGCTGAATAAAGCTTCCATTGTAACCCAGGTCTGGGTTCTCTCAGCAGCAGCAGAGGCAGGTGTGGCGTCAGAAATTAGGACGTTGCACATTAGGCCAGTTAATAAATGTGTTCAAACTGTGAAATGCAACCCATTAGTGTGTCATGAAATCAACCTAGTGGGTCTCTAACAGCATTTTAGAAAATGAGAAATAGAATAAAATAAAATAGGCTAAAAATAAAATATAAGTGCATTCCTTGTAGTAAAGGTAATTAATGTGAAAATTCTATTATTGTGTGTGTTTGTGTACCAGATTCTGATGGAAAATATATTTCTTACTGTGAGTCAGGGCTAAAAATGCTTGAAAGCCACCGATTAAAAGTCTTACTGCCTCGATAAATACTTAACTTGAGTAATACAGCCTTCAGGACATTTTGTAGCCTGTTTCATTTTTATGACAAAACTAACGGGAAGCAAAGTGATCCAGGGTATCTACTGATATTAATTAAACAAATGTCTCCTGATTTGGGGATGGTGTGTTCTGGTTTTCGGTTGCTCTTTTGGCTCATACAAATGTGCATACTTTATTCAGGGAGCGGATTGTTTGTTCTTTTGCTGCTCTTATTTCCTTCTTTCTCATCGTTAGTGATTTATTTCCTGTAACATTATCTACCTCCATTTCCATAATTTTGGTCATTGGTTCCAACATTCCTCCTTTCAATCTGATACGAATTATCTGTTTGTTTTTTTTTTTTAAATCAAACTGTCTCTTTTTTAAAAAAAAAATGTAGTTCAGGGGTCACGGTGATGTTCCTGGCTTTTCATTTTCTCACTTGGATAGGTTAAGGACCTTGTTTTATTTCCCTTCGTTTTACCAAGCACTTGTTGAAGATCTCAAACAAGGACTCAGCTTCTAGAACCTGCTGACAGAGGCTGGTGCTAGCAGGGAAAGATTTTCATGAAGAGGGGAATGAAGTGTTCTGCTTGAATACATATTGCTTCCCGAGAATTATCACATATATTGAAGTAATTAGAATACTCTTATAAAACAATTAGGGTCATGCTACAGAGCCAAGAGGGCTCAAGGACCCTTCCTCCTTTGGTCTGGAAGAAGCACTGGACTTCCAGGCTGGGTAATGCCACCAGAGCCAACATAGTCTCAAGTCTTTTAAAACATAGTGCTATCTCATGGGAGGGGATGTTAGGAACTTAGGAAGTTATTGCTAATCAAAAACTTAGCAGGGGGCTATGTATGACTTTCCACTGGGGCCACAAGACTCACTAGTAGACTAGTCTCTAACCTTCATTCAGTGCCAGAATCTTAACCCAGTAAGACCTTCATTGGCTACTTGGGCCCTCATCCCTGCCTGCTGACCAAATTGGAGCTTATCTTGCTCCAGTCCTGCCCTGACCCTCTATTGTTCTCATACTTTGGCTTTATCTCCTTCTGGGGACTGTACCAGGTCCTCGTCGCTGCCATCTTGTACTTCAGCCTTGCCTATGCCATGCTCCCCTCGCCTGCGTTCCTGAGGGTTGTGTCTTCTGCTCAGTTTCCCTCTATCCTGGCCCACCACTGTGATGATCTGCCCAGTACTACACCTTCTCTGTCCCCACCGTTACCATCACTAACACATACATTTTTAGTATTATACAGTAAGAAAATCCTGGGCATTTAGATGTTGGTTGTTCTACTGGTCACCTTTTTTGTTTATGTTACTTTGAGATGGTTTTTATGACATTTATAACCAAAAGGATCCTGACTATAACATATTAATTCACATGCTGCCATTAACTAGCTATGGAACATATGACTTAATCTTTCTGGTCCTCAGTTTCCTAATCTGATGGAGGAGGGAGTTGTAGTAGGTTCTTTCTAAAGTCTTCTCTCATATCCAAAAGTCTCTGAGCATACTTTTACTGAAGTTGAAAAGAGACAAAGTTGTCAGAAGACGAAAAGTCCAGAATCAGAGACCATCAAAAGCGTGAAAATCCACGGAATGAAAGAACTTTTTTTGCAAATTGTACATCTGATAAAGGATTTATATCTAGAACATATCAAGACCTCTCACAACTCAATAATAAAAAGACAAATAACCCAGTTTAAAAATTGGCAAAGGATCTGAATAGACATTTCTCCAAAGGAATTACACATGAAAAGACTGTCAACATCATTAGCCATCAGGGAAATGCAAGTAATGAGACAACACTTTATACCCACTAGGATGGCTATGATCAGAAAATAACAAGTGTTAGCCAGAATGTGAGGAAATTGAAAACTTCATACACTGCTGATGAGAATATAAAATGGTATGGCCTTTACGGAAAATCATCTGGCAGTTTCTCAAAAGGTAAACACAGAGCTACCACATGACCCAGCAATTCCATGCCCAAGAGAAATGAACACATATATCCACACAAAAACTGTACACAAATATTTACAGCAGCATTATTCATAATAGTCCAAAGGTGGAAAAAATCCAAATATCTACTAATTGATTAAAGAATAGACAAAATGTGGTATATATATACCAGAGAGTGTGTGAAAGTGAGATCAAGGATTACTAAATTCTTTTAGTTACTAAAGTTATAAATCAAGCACCAAGGCTGGATCATCAACTTTCTTCGTTAAAAATTAAAAAAGAAAAAAAAAAGGTCTTTTTCACCTTTTAAAAATTTATTTCTAATTTTTTAAAAATTTGATATATCATTTTTTTTCACGTCATGGCTAGGACGATATAATGAAGGGAAAGAGTAAAACCCTTGCAAATGGAAGAAGAGAGAAAAAGGGAAAGCAGAGAAGTTAAAACAAGGATTTTTACCTGCTGCTTCCTGAAGCTGTATGTAGTTCAGGGCTGTCTAACATGCACTGGAGGTGATGGTGGGCAGGTGGCACCAGGGAATGAGACCTCCCTGCACGCCTGGAAGGGAGGGCGTGGAGGTTCTGAGTGCACAATGGAACAGCAGAGGCCTGGGATCAGCACAGTGGGGACCCCAAGACCAGGGAAACCAGCACCACAGGTGCCAACTAGAAGAACCAGCAGATCATCCCCAAAGCCAAGATGGGACCAGGAATGTCTCAGGTGTTTAACTAGACCAGGAGACCAGCCCAGCCCCTCCGCAGAGATAAGCCCGGATCCAGCTGGCACAGCAAGGACCACCATCCACCCCCAGGCCCCTGTAAGCTACACACACCCCCATAACCCCAAGGCTGTGTGGGAGAGGAGCAGACAGAAGGAGAAATGGGAAACACCCTTTGTCTAATGGAACTGTTTAAATGATTGAATTGGAATAAGCTGCACTAAACCTTAGGTGTTTTCGCCTATTGTGGGCCAAATTGTGTTTCTCCAAGATTCACATGTTGAAGTCTCAACCCCCACCACCTCAGAATGTGACTATATTTAAAGATAAGGCCATTAAAGAGGTAATTAAGTTAAAATGCATTTTTTTAAGGCCGACCTTTACCCAATCTGACTGGTGTCCTTATAAAAAGAGGAAGTTTAGACTCACAAAGACCCCCCAGGGACGTGTGCACCCAGAAAAGAGACCAGGTGAGGGCATAGCAAGAAGGTAGTCATCTGCAAGTGAAGGTGAGGGCCCCAGGAGGAGCCAGACCTGCCGGGTACTTCGATCTAGGACTGTCAGTCTCCAGAACTGTGAGGAAATACTCCTTGTTGTTTAGGCCACCCAGAGTGTGGCACTTTGTCACGGCAGTCCTAGCAGACTAGTACACTCCCCCACCCTCCCCTGGGTCTACCCAGTAGGTGGAGGTCTTGAGGAAAAGCAAACCACTGAATAGGAAAATAAAGAAGCTATAGGCTGGGGCGCGGTGGCTCACGCCTGTAATCCTAGCACTCTGGGAGGCCGAGGCGGGTGGATGGCTCGAGGTCAGGAGTTCGAGACCAGCCTGAGCAAGAGCGAGACCCCACCTCTACTAAAATTAGAAAGAAATTATCTGGCCAACTAAAAATATATATAGAAAAAATTAGCTGGGCATGGTGGCACATGCCTGTAGTCCCAGGTACCCAGGAGGCTGAGGCAGTAGGATTGCTTAAGCCCAGGAGTCTGAGGTTGCTGTGAGCTAGGCTGACGCCACAGCACTCACTCTGGCCCAGGCAACAGAGTGAGACTCTGTCTCAAAAAAAAAAAAAAAAGAAGGTATAGTTTCTTGAATTTGTTCAAATCATTTAGAAAACAGTTTTTCAAACTTAATTTTATCTACAAATAACCTACTCTCATTTATCTAGTCATTGATGAAGAGGAAAGAAAATCTTTACTTACTAAACCTATATATATTAAAAAGCAACCCCCCCAGACTGTCTTTCTTTATTTCTAATCTGATGGTTTTTAAAAAATTAGACTAGCGGAATTTATTCCAAATTAGTAAATTATACCATATTTTATTTTCAAAGTCAGTCTCAGAGAATGCTAGGTTCATCCTATCTTACATTCAGTAAAAATAAAAGATCGTATTTTCCCACTAAAAAAAGGCCCCTGAAATTAACTTTAGAAGTATTTCCCTACCGTTGGTATTTGAATGTATGTTGCTGTTTTGTTCCCTGTGGTCCATGGTTCTATTTTATATGTTAAATTTTCAAACAGAGATGTGGAATTTTCTCATGAGTATTTCTGCTCAGAAGCATTATTTGAACAGAAATGGGACAAACTCGGCCAGTCCTCGGTGAGAGTCGCCCTTGGTCTTTGTTCGGGCCCAGGCCTTTCCCTCTTCATTGTAAGTAGGACAGTCGGGGCCTTAGCCGATTGCCCCATTGAAGCTGAGTCATACAGAACAAAACCGCTGCCTCTGATGGGGAACACGAAGCCTGGACACCGTGTGCTCCCGACTGCGCATGTTTCCATTTGGCGTCTGTGGAAATTGTTGCCAAGTCTTTAACAGTTGCAGCCTATTAAACACACTTCCCTAATGTTCACGACTTCCTTTTGCAATCATTTAATTCATCACAGGCTCTGCCTGACAAGTGTTAGGACCAACGCCAAACACTGTCTTAAACGTCTGAAAAGAGGGGTTTCCAAGCACTTGTTCCTTCCCCACAGACCAACCCACCCGCCTCTCACGGCAGACCAATTGCTGGAAAGACTGACCTTGGCTTTGACCAGAGGATTTTTCTGGCTAGTCACAGTTCCTCCTCCTTTTCCCAGTCTAGAGCTGTCTATCTTAGAGCACAGAATGTGTGGCTTCAGCACAAGGCTCCCTGGAGACATGCAAATGCAAAAAAGGAATGAATATTTGGACGGAACATGTCAAGTCAATGAAGATGGCGTGAGGATGTTTGTAGGATTTGCAGGACGGTGGAGCTTTGTGGAGTCTGGGCAGGAAAACAGGTCATCCGTGGCACAGTTAGGCAGCTGTGTATCTCTTCTTTTTAAATCTATTGCTTTTCCAAAAAAAGACTCCCTGCTAGTGGTTAAGAAGCCCAAAATGTGAACCCATGATAAAAATTGCTGTGTCACTTTTTGGAAACCCTCCTTTTTTCTTTTATTTCCAAAATAAAGCTGCTCCTCCCTCTCCTCCTCCTCTTTCTTCTACTTCAATAAAATGTTATTTCTGGACATCATCAAAATTCAAGAGGTATAAAAAAAAATACTGCAGACTAGTATTTTTTAAAGGGCAGAAATAATTCTCTTAAAGCATAAAGAAAAGTACAGAAGTATAGAAATATTATTTTTAAAGAATTCCATCCTTACCCTCAATTCTTCCTCTGAAGACAGTTACTATTACCAATTTCTTGTGCATATTTCTAGAGATATTCTGTATATAAATGAATTCTGATATATATATTTTTTTTAATTTTTTGTTTCTAGGGACAGAGTCTCACTCTGTTGCCCAGGCTAGAGTGCCGTGGCGTCAGCCTAGCTCACAGCAACCTCAAACTCCTGGGCTCAAACGATCCTCCTGCCTCAGCCTCCCAAGTAGCTGGGACTACAGGCATGTGCCACCATGCCTGGCTAATTTTTTCTATATAATTTTAGCTGTCCATATAATTTCTTTCTATTTTTAGTAGAGACGGGGTCTTGCTCTTGCTCAGGCTGGTCTCGAACTCCTGAGCTCAAACAATCCGCCCGCCTCGGCCTCCCAGAGTGTTAGGATTACAGGCGTGAGCCACCACGCCTGGCCCTGACATATTATTTTGAGGCTTGCAAAACCAAAACAAGATTTGCAACCCAGTGAAAGACCATCCTATTGTACCCAGGGAGAAAAGGGAGGTCATGATGTGGATTATGTAAGACCATAAGGCTCCCACCTAGATTTTCTGATCCATGTAGAATTCCCCATAGGATTGTCCTGCTTTTTATCCATAGGTCAAAAAACACAGTCTGTCCCCTGCTTAGGTTAGGTACAGTAAAATAGAATCTTTTTCAGAGTTTTTCCAATTCTAAATTGCGGGGCACAAATGAGTAGATTATTTTGCCAGCAGTATCCATGTGGAGTCTGTCTTTGGTCTACAAATGTAAATCAGTGGTTTTTTTTTTTAATATTTTTATTTTTACTTATTCTGGGTACATAATAAGTATACATCTAAATCAGTGTTGTATTGGGCTGCCATAAGAAAATGCCATAAGAAAATGATGCTGTGGCTTAAAAAACAGATTTATTTTCTTGCAGTTCTGGTGGTTGGAAGTTCAAGATGTAGGAGCCAGCAGGGTTGGTTTGTGGTGAGACCTCTCCTCCTGGCTTGTAGATGGACATCTTCTCATCATGTCCTCATGTGGTCATGGTCTTTCTTCTGTGCACGGGAGGGTAGAGAGTGAGCTCTCTGGTATCTCTTCTTCTTGTAACTACGCCCATTCTATTACATTAGGGCCCAGCTCTTGTCACCCCACTTTACCTAAATTACCTCCTTAGAGGCCCTAACTCCACATACAGAAGATCCCCGACTTACAGCAATGCGACTTACGCTTTTTTGACTACAATCGTGTGAAAGTGACATCATTCAGTAGAAACCGTATTTTGAGTACCCATACAACCATTTCTGCTTTTCACTTTCACTACATTATTCAATAAATTACATGAGATAATCAACAATTAATTATAAAATAGGCTTTGTGTTAGATGATTTACCCAACTGCAGGATAATGAAAGTATCCTGAGCATGTTTAAGGTAGGCTAGGCTAAGCTATGATGTTTGGTATATTGGGTGTGTTAAATGTATTTTTGACTTACAGTACTTTCAATTTATGATAGGTTTATCATGGCATAACCCATCATAAGTCAAGGAGCATCCGTATAGTCAAATCTGGGGTTAGGGCTTCAACATATGAATTTGGTGGGGAGTTGGGAAGCTGACACACAATTCAGTCTACAACAGTTAGCAATAATAACTATTTTAATAAAATAATGGCTACTATTTATTTAAGTACCAGCTATATGTCAGCCTGCTTTATGCATATTACTTACAGTCTGTAGAATAACTCCATCAATTACCTTGCTCATTCCAAGTTTACCACACTTCCCTCCAAATGTCACCTTGCCCAGAGGGACAAGGTAAAGTTCTGCGATCAGCAAATTTACTGTCACATTCAAACTTTACCTAGACATCCTCCATTTTTTCAACAGAGTTCCACTGTACGTAGCATTCTTTGGTCCTACATCCTGTTGTATTCATTGTTACTAGAATAAATATTTGTAGTACAAGCAGAACTTTGCTCAGAGGATAAATCAAAAGGATACTTCACACTCTGACAGATGAAAAGCCATTTTTTGTCTGCCCTTTGTTGTGTTTTCTTTTATGGGCTATGTATAATGTGCCAATTCGAGGCACTCCTTGAAGAGAGCTTGTTATGGAAAAACGCCCTCTAGACAATGACTCTAGACAGCCTTCCCCTCCCTGAAAATATCCCTCCATAGCGCCGAGGGTCTCAGTCTAAGAGTGAGGTCCTGGCCACTTCTTTGCTTTTGCACCATAAATGAAATGACAGTGAAGACATCAGCCTTGCCATGTTGGAAAACTGCCTAGGATGTTTCTTGGAACTGTGAACAATGCCCGTAACACACACAGGCGTACCCTCATGCTGGAGAGTTGCTGCAGGAAAGGGCTACTCATTTCTTATATTTACACTGCAGTAGTTGACACCCAGAGATCAAGGGATATCCTGGCAAGGCAGTATAGATCCTGAACCAGAAACCTCAGAATCGGCTGCCCATGAGCTGATGTTCCTTTATTTAGTCGTCACTCAGCACATACTTACTGAGTGTTGTCTCTGTGCCAGATACTACACTGGGTGTGAATGTCCAGCAATGGAGGAAACAGGCCTGAGATCTGGCCTTAAGGAGCTGACAGTCCCCTAGCAGATGGACCGTGGCTCCTTGCAGTGGGTCGCCACCCTGGGCACTGAGGAGCAGTGGCATGAGCTTGCTGAGCTATAGGGGCTGTGAACTGTTCCTACTATACCCGAGCCTCAGGCCTCAGGGAGTCTCCCCTGTTGCACCCAAACTGCAGGTAAACCTCAGCTTTTGAAATCCGCCCTTAATGTGTCAAAGACCTTAGCTTTTTCTGGTTGGGGAAATTTTTTTTCCTACATGACAAAGATTAAAAACAGGAGCCCGACAAGCAGGATCTATACCTAATGTTAAAGGAAAGACTTCCTAGGGACCATGCTCCAGAGATCATTTTCAGGAATGTTTAATCTTGTTAGGACAGATTTCTGTGACTGCTGTGAGGGTCTCTGAACCCTAAGCAAATAAATGCAGATGACATTTATTTGCTCAAGTTAATGCTACCTCAAATAAATATAAAAGGGTCACCATCTTTCCCCCAAACTCCCTCCTCCCCCAAAATAATCTTTCCTGAAGCTTATCTTCTTTGGCTGCAGGAGGCATAGGCTTCTCATCAAGTCCTTATTCCTTTTGAACTTGATGCCATCTGCCTTTGGGAAAAATTGTCCTAATAATGCTTTTGAAAGGAATTATTTGAAAGTTTTCAAAGCCAGTTCTTGGCCTTTTTTTTTTTTCTTTAAAGCTCCAGTCATTCAGTGGTCAACTTTCTGCCTATTACTTTATCACTGCCACTGAATTTGCATTTAAATACAGACATGCATCAAATAACAACGTTTCATTCAACAATGGGCCTCAAATACAATGGTGGTCCCATAAGATTATAATGGAGCTGCCCTATATAGATGCATCATTTTTAAATCTCTTATATTGTAATTTTACTGTATGTTTTCTATATTTAAATATGTTTACCTATACAAATACCACTGTGTTACAGTTGCCCACAGTGTTCAGCGCAGTAATATGCAGTACAGGTTTGTAGCTTAGGAGCAATAGGCTATACCCTACAGCCTAGGCGTGTAGCAGGCTGCCCCACCTAGGTTTGCCTAAGTACACTCTGTGATGTTCACATTATGACAAAATCACCTAACAATGAATTTCTCAGAACTTATCCCCACTGTTAAGCGATGGATGACTGCAATTATAATTCTTAAAGACAAGACAGTTTAGATTCAGGAAGAGGATGACTAACGACTTATTTTAACTGTGGTGACTAAAACACGGTAAATCTCCTGATTCTGAGTGGCACCTAGAAACATAATTCCTCCTTTTCTTTTTAATTATTCTAATTTTCAAGATAATATTTAAAGAATGGTGTGGGTTGATATTTTAAGATCCCAGACTATCTATTGTCCAGAAAATGCCCTGTAGGTGATACACCGAGAGGTGACTCAGCTGTGTTGACAGGTGACTCAGGGTGGCAGCCCCCTCTGCTTGCACCTCCTGGGGCACGGGAACTTTGAGATAAGCACATATCACTGAAGGAGTAGGTGTGGCCCAGGTGTAGCTCATTGGACCAACAGTCCCCCACCCCCACCCCCACCCCTCCACCCCGCATTAACGTGACAGGTTTGCTCATTCAGATCTGACCTACTACTTGACTGGAGAATACTTCAGCCGAAAGCCACTTGGGCTACTTGGTTCTATAGTGGGGCTCTCTTTCAGGCGTACAATTATGTCTGAATCCTAATCCCAGGAGCCTCAGGTGTGAGGTGGGATTTGGGTGTCGGGCAGGATGGGCCCATGGCCCAGTGACGCCTACTGGTGTTCATTCTAGATTCACATTCAACTGTAGCCAGGACCTTAAAGGAGCCATTTTACCAAGTTCTGGAAATGAAAGCTATGCACACTGCCCATACATCTTTAAGTGTAGTTCCCTCTTGAAGCTGGCAAATTGCTATCCATACAAAAATTATTTTCTGCCACACACTTCAGGGTTTCCCATTTCCAAATTCAGATAATCACACTGCTATAACTTAAAGTGATTTAAGGATTAATTCATTAAAATCTTAGGTCTTTTTATTATTCAACGTTGCAAATGTAATTTTGGAAATTATATCACTATACCAAATGATGGAATTCTTCAGAGGAAGGACACTTCTTAGAGTTCCTATATGTTGTTACTTGCATGCAATTTTGTGATTACTTTCTTGAAGGTTTGTATTGCATTAACTAAGAGGAATTAGTTGTCTTTATCACTCAAGGAAAGGTTAAGAAGTTTATGGAGAAATACCGAGTATTTTCTTAACTGTTACATGTTTAAGGGTACAGATAAGCTGGTTATGAAGGATCCAACCTGGAATTTCACTTTGCACTGTTTTCATGGTCCTGGTGAGAATTGTGGATAGGAAGGGGAGGTGACGAGTGAGGAACAGAGAGGAGATGAAGTTCAATTCCATGCATAGGCAGTCGAATCCAGTAAGACTGGCATCTTATTCTGTTTAGCCTTCTCTTCATGATTCTACCCCTTCTCTCACACAATTGGATGATCATGCTTGATGTGTGGTTATTATCTTCCTAAAAGAAGGCAAAATATATAGATAAACATTCATTAAACCCTTGCTCTGTGAAACCCATGTACTACATAAGCTTTTCAGGAGAATACAAAGGACTATAAGACACAGTATGTGCCCTCTTAAGGACTTTGATTTAGCAGGGGTAACATTAAACACCACTAATGACAGTAGTGATGATGTCACTGGTACCTGTCCCATCCAAAACAACACCATGAGCTTCCCACAGGCACTCAAATGAATGGGGATAAAGTGGCTAGTCAGTCCCAATGTCCAGAGGACCCCTTCTCTCCAGTGCAGAGCTTCTCCCATTAGCAGTGCTTGGGCCATAGAAGCCAAAGCGAGAATACCCTCACTGCCTTCCTATCCTCAACTGGAAGGCTGTGCACATGGAACAAGTGGACTTCCCGCCCACGTTCCAGCCAGTTACAGAACACGGAGTTGGACCAGAGAGTCTGCAAATGGCCCAGTTCAGAAGGCAGGGAACACTGGAAGAGTTTTACTCACTGCTGCACCCCCAGGGTCGGGCATAGAGTAGAAACTCAACAGAGACTGGCTGAATGAATGATTGACTGGAGCACGAGTGGATTCCATTAGGTGACTAAAATACGAGCTAAGAAATTCTTACTGTAAGTCCAGGAAAAATGTGGCATTGTTGTTAGAACAAACATAAGCAATTAGACATATATTCTTGCTGCATTTTAAGAAATCACTGCCATTCCAAAATTACTTTTAATTTTAGTAAACATTTTCCTATTAAGCCGTAAAAAATATTTCTTTTAAAATTTATTTTTCTAGAACCCAAGAAGGTTAATATAGAATCAGTACATTAACCAAGATGACAAAATGAGGTTACTATTATTTAAAAATTATCTGGGGATTAATTCTATTTTCTTTTACCTAAGAAAACTGTTAGGTATTTTCAATGGAATATTTATGCTTTGGTGCAAAATACTAAGGTTAAAATATGCAAATAGAAAAACATTAAGGAACATTGTTGCATTATGCAAATGAGAGGAAAAAAAGCCCTTGAGAAAAGCTCTCAGATTTTTTTGTTTGATTGTTTTTATTTTAAAAATTAGCCAACTGTCAGTTATCTTAGTTTATATCACAATGCAAGTAAATTGATTTATTGAAACCACTCTTTGGAAATAATGACAAGAAACCAATCACCCAGGGTATACCATGTCTAGCTATTTAATTTGTCCTGTGCATGACTACCCAATTTGAGGGAGAGAAATATTGATAGAAAGGGAAATCAGTTTTGTGTTGAGAACATTTGTACGAGAAACCATGACTTATCCAGGCTGCCTTCTGATGTACTGGGTGTCTATACCTATCAGATCCCTTCTTTCTTTAGATTTCTTATCTGTGTTCTAAAAGAGAATATTTTTATTATTTCTTGGGACTATAGAAAAAATTATGCTAACTATAAAAAACACAGATAAGTGAAATAAAAAGTTAAAATATCCTTACTCTTAACAGTAATCACTGGTAAGAGTTTGATATATATTTTTTCTAGTTTTCTTCCTAAGCATAATAAAAATCATACTTTTTAAAGTAACATGATGTATTATACATACTATTTTTGCAATTCTTTTTTCATTTAATATCTTTTCATGTCAGTCTTGTTTGGAATAAATGTCTCACCATAAATTATTTTGCAAAACTCAGATTCATTAAGGGCAATATTATATTTGGGGTGAACATTAACAAGATGATGTTTTGGACACAGAAACATAAATGATATAAATGCAGAAGTTAATGCTGATTTTCCTTAATCTAAGAATGGTGCCTTTTTCTCAGATCCTGTGGTATACTGTAGTTTGGATAAAATAGAATGAATAAATAAAAAATGACAACAGAGTCTTCATTTTAGGGCTAACTTCATCTCCCTTTTCCAATCCTCCCATAGAGTTAAGCAGGGTACAAGTGATTTTATATGGGGTCTGATTTTATATACAGTATATTTACTAATAGTTTTCTGACACAATATATTTTTTATTAAGGAGGTTGTTACGGTTGACAATTTGTCTTAAGAAAGAATGCATTTTTTTTGTCAGTCCTTCATCCCTAATTTAATGGGGATTTCCACCATTTTTATTAAAAATAATTTCTTTTGAATTTGTTTTTCCCTGATCTTGATATAATGGAGTAACTGGACAATTTACTGAATTGCGGTCTAAGAGAAATAACATGTTTGACATTTCAAGTTTGTGTTTTTGCAGACAGAGACTCCAACAGAACATCTAGAGACACACACTGAAGAGTGAATCCCCAGGCACAGGTCAGGAACAACCGTACCACGTGAGCTGTGGACGTCTCTCCCTCGCTGGTGTCCAGGGCAACGCCATGCCTCCCACCAGCTCTCAGACAGAACAGCATGCAGTGCCAGCTTATGATCTGTCTCCATTGTGGAGATGGATTAAAATCAGTTGAAAGAGCTGAGATTGTATTAATATTTGGAATCTGTGAATTATAATTTTCTTTCCTGTATCAGAAAGCAGAACTCAACAGCTTCATCTTCAAAGTACTGTATTAAGGTGAATCTGTTCCACGTGTCACTTGCCTTCATTTCCCTTCCTGGTCACATCAGCAAGCATGTGGGTGACAATCTGTGGTGCTGGGGAACCTTGCCACGGTGGTATGAGGAGCTCCTTGCACATGGGCTGAGGAATGGAGCTTGGGGACACGTGCTAGATGAAGCCAGTTCATCAATTCATCCAGATGTCTCTGCATATTTCTGGCTGTGACTTTTCCATCCTTTGATGAGTCCAAATGCAAACATCTCCTAATAGAACAAACAAGCACACTATCAGGGCAGTTTGATAAAGCTATCTGTTTGGGAAAAATAATGTGTATATGCCTGGATAATTTAAAATATTGTCCCAAGATTAAAACATAGTGTTAAGTGTGTGCATTGGCTAAACCAATCATATCAAATTAATACCCATTGTCAAGAAGTCTGGTAACAAATACATGGACACTTTGGCTCTGTCTATATCTTCCCCCACCTCAGGTGAGCACTTTAATTAGTTTCATGTATATCCTCCCTCCCAGTGTTTCTTTATGCATATGAAAAAAACCCACATTTTTATTTTCCCCTTTTCCTACTTAGAAGATAGTATAATAAGTTGGCTGTTCTACATTTTGCTCTTTTTAATATATCCTAGAGACCTTATATCAGTATGAAGAGAGCATCCTTATTCTTCTTTCTCTCTTTCTTTTTTTTTTTTTTTTTTTTTGGTAGTCTTGGTCTGAGACAGATATTCTTTTGTAATACAGCTTTATTAAGATACAATTCACATGCTATACAATTCATCCATATGAAATGTACAATTCAGCACTCTGGGAGGCCGAGGTGGGAGGATTGCTCGAGCTCAGGAGTTAGAGACCAGCCTGAGCAAGAGCGAGACCCTGCCTCTACTAAAAATTAGAAAGAAATGATCTGGATAGCTAAAAATCTATATAGAAAAAAATTAGTTGGGCATGGTGGCACATGCCTGTAGTCCCAGCTACTCAGGAGGCTGAGGCGGAAGGATTGCTTGAGCCCAAGAGTTTGAGGTTGCTGTGAGCTAGGCTGACGCCACAGCACTCACTCTAGCCCGGGCAACAGAGTGAGACACTGTCTCAAAAAAAAAAAGAAAGAAATGTACAATTCAATGGCTTTTACTATATTCACAGAGTTATGGGTCTATCACCACCTTCAATTTTATTGCATTTTTATTACCTCCAAAACAAACCCTATACTCTAGCCATCACCCCCAAACTCTCCACCCCACTCCCACTCCTTTGCCCAAGACAATCACTAATCTGCTTTCTGTCTCTATAGATTGCCCATTCTGGACATTTTATGCAAATGAAATCATATAATATACGGTCCTTTGTGACTGGCTTCTTTCACATAACATATTTTCAAGGTTCATTCACGTTGTACCACTTGTTCTTTTTTATAGCTGCATAGTATATTATTATGCACAAGTACTATAGTTCGTTTGACCAACCATTTCCCCTTCGATGGGTGAGTTGTTCCTAATCTTTGCTCTTTCAAGCAACACTGTAATGAATAACCTTGAACATATTTCTTTTCCTGTATGTGCTGGTACATATGTGTAACACATTTACTGAACTGGGATTTCTGGAGCAGACAGTAAATGCAACTGTAATTTTGTTACATATTGTCAAATCACTCTATTGTACTCCCAACAGCCAGATATGACAAACTTGTTTCCTCTAGCCTTGCCAGCATTGCATGTTACCAAACTTCCTGTTTTTTGCTAATTGTATGGGTTGGGAAAAAAAGGGAATCCCCATGTGGTTTTCATTTACATATTTCTTATTATGGTTGAGGTTGATATCAATACTTATTGACAGCTCTCAGAAGTTCCTTGTTTGAACTATATTTTCTTGACTTCATCAGAGTGGCAGTCAGAATCTACCAGCTATGATAATTTGGTTTTCCACAATGTTTGATTTTAACATCTTTTATATTTTACATTTTGCAACGACCATTACAATAAAGGTATATATTTTAAGCATAAATAATTATCTTCATACCACAAATATAAAAATGAATATAATTTGTTTATTCCCAAATTATTTTGCCCTTCTTTTCCTGGAATAATTGAATAAGAAATTATCTTTCACTAGTGATGGCTATTTTGGTTGGCAACATAACTGTTCTCATTATGAAACTGCAATTCACATTAAATATAAACAAAACATCTATTTATAACCAATTGAACTACTTTATTATACGTTAGATGCCTGTCATCAGTCCCATTTTGAATTTCTCAGAAAAACCTACGCTCTAGTATTTCCTGGAGAAAAAAAAAACTTTCTATGAACATTCTCCTCCTTTCATATAATTTTATCTAGTGCGTTTGTCTTTTTGAAACTAAGGTTTCTTTAAGGAGTAAGCAAATCTATATATGTTCTGATTTATTTCAGCTTATTGTACTGAAATTCTGAGACTTCTCCACAAGTTATTTGTATATTTCCTTGGCAGCAAGAGGTAAATATTTTTCTTTCTTTCTTTTTTTTTTTTTTTAATATTTTTCTTTCAAAGCACTGAGGTCTAATCTGCATATCTGCCTAAGAGACTCTGGGGTGTCAGAGCAGGACAGCAGAAATTCTTGCGTGGGGTACCCTTCACCTCCTGAAAGGAACAATCATGAAAGCAGGGTGGGTGGTCAGGCCCTTAGGACCCTGACATAAACGCTCCCAAAACAAAAGCAGAAACAAGCCTGCCCTAACTTGAAAATGGGCTACCCTGATACCTCCCAGTGAACCAGGCATGAGACAGGGGTGCTTCAGGTAACAAGCGTCAGAGTTTGAAACAGGTGGTTAATTGCTATGGCGGGAGGCAGAAGTGCTCTTGAGGGTGCCAGGGAGGTGACCCTCGAAAACTCTAAGACAACACGCCAGCATCCACAGCAGGAAGAAGTATACACTGTAAGTCAGACCCTCTTGCATAAGCTGAATTTTCTGAAAGGCCACGCCATTTAATATTATGCAACAACAAAAACAACAACAATAATAATACAAAATGTATTGTATTTTGTAATTTGTTTGACCTCAACGGGGAATATGCATGACAAGGGAGGGGTAGGCTCACATATTTTCACTGCTCTGAGCCTGTCCACAAGTGACCAAGAAAGCACAGGGGGTACTGATTTGGGGGTTATGATACATTTCACGTGTAGGCGAATTTGCAAGTATAGAATCTGGAATAATGAAAAGTAACTGTCATTGCAATCGTTGAAAAAAAAATAAATCCTTCCCCACCGTTGAGGAACATGGTTGCAAGAAGCAGTGAAGCGAGGAAGCTGATCTACAAAGAGTGGCCCCGAGTGCTCTGGGGCAGCCATCGTGAGGACACTTTGGGGTCTGATACTGATTTTCTGTGCGCCTCCGGACATGTCATGGAATTGCACCGGTTTCTCATCGGCAAAACGGACATAACAATTCCTGATCCGCCTCCTTCAAAGGGATGTTTTGAAACTAAAATGTAGAAAACCCAAGGGACTAAATAAATTAGAGAATGAATTATAAAAAGAACACAAACAACAATAGCAAAAAAATAAAATAAAATAAAATAAACCCTAAGGGTCAACAGTGGTTATTTCTGCATGGGAATAGTAGTTAAAGGTAATTTTTATTTCCTTCTTGGGATCTCTCTAAATTTTTTCACAATGATCTCTACTTAATATGGGCTATATTTATAATCAGAAAGAAATCTTTAAAAGGCAAAAGCACCCATGAAAATAACAAATTCATATGAAACTTTTTTGAAAAAAAAACAAACTTAAAATGTTAAAGATTAGAGGGTATCACTTTCCTGAAATAAATCAATATAAACGGAGGGTTGGTAAACTGCACTGAAATTCCAACCTGCTCTGTCATGAATGGAAAAACAAGTCACACCTGGTTTTTATGGTTAATCTTGTCAGAGCCATTTGGCTCAGAACTACCTTTATAGCATTAAAGAAGCTCCCCGGCTTGGTGCAGACTCCGCCTGCCTCACTGAGCTGCCAGAACTGCCCTTGACTTCATTTGTCCTGAAAGGAAAAGGAAGGGGAGGAGGGCAAGTATGTTCCCCTGTAACAGCAGTGTGTAATATGACATAAGGGGCCGGGAGATGGGCATGCCGCTCTCCTAAAAGGAGAAGCCTGCACTGTTTCCCCTTGACTTAGTAATGCAATTTATTAATAAAAAACATAATGCTCTTGTGTTCTTTTGGTTCCAGGAACTAAATCGACCCACTGTTTTAGAAGCGGTGGTGCTTTTGAATAAAGAGTAGGTTTGTCTGATTGGAAAGTACACTGCCTTCTGTAAACGGTCGTTTACTTGACGTCAAATTTCTCCCTGTCATTTCAATTGGACATGCGACTCTTTTTCATTTTCTAATATAAACTGCCCTGTGGTGTGGCTGAGGGCAATTCAACAGCTGGGATGTTTTATGATAGAGATAGCCGTTCTCCACGCTAGGTAATGTGATCCTAAAATAGATTAAGAGTGAAGCCTAAGCCCTTCAGCCCTTCAGCTCTCCTCTCCGGCTTACGTAAAGCACAAACCTAGTTAATATATTTTATCGATTCTGAGACAATTAGGCCCCTTGCAAAAGTCAGCAATAGCATCACTGTGTAAATATGTAAAATCACTTTTAGATATGCCAGAATAAAAAAAAAGTTGTAGAATTAATAAGGAACCATATACATGGTTATTATTTTTAATAAGAAATATAAAGTAATTCATGTTTTTTGAAGTGAACATTGTTTTAACATTGATTCTGTTGACACAACTAACATACTAGTAAGCTGGGTTTAGAACATGAACTAAGTGTGCTCCACGTAGATTTTCACAGAAAAGTCTGCAGTTTCACAATAATCCTTCAAAAGGTCACTTCAAAGGAACCCAGAAATGCTGGCAGGCTTGGGAGGGAGCAGAGAACCAGCAGGAGCTGAGAGACTAGGGAGGGACGCAGTGTGAAATCCGAGTTAGTAGAGTCTGGCAACCAAGAGGTCATTAAAACATAGATTCCAAGGAAAGGGGTTGACAGATGACAAGTTGAAGCCAATCATGTTTAACTAACAGTTAACACAACTGATGTAGGTAAAAATTTAATTTTAAAAGACTTTACCAGCTGGAAGTGGTTATGAACACATGAAATATTTATTATCATCGTGATAATAATAATACTCAAAGATCCAGTAGTATATATCATCAAGTCATTTAAATTTCTATATTAGTTAGGGTATTTTGGGGTTGTGAGTAGAAGAAACCCAAACCAGCTTAAACTGCTAAAAAAGAGCAGGGAATACGGCAACTCTGTACTTTCCACTGAATATTGCTGTGAACCTAAAACTGGTCTAAAAAATAAAGTCAATTTAAAAAAAAAGGGGTGACAGGCAGATCTTGGGGTAATTGATAGTCTAGATGTAATATTTTTGTAACCTGGATTAATTATTTAGAGCAATCTGGAAAAGATCTGCTCCTAGAACTACCCAAATGCATGAGATTTTGGTTCAACCCTTTATAATTTTGTATCATGAATTAATTATGAAGATATTGCTTTATATAATTCTTTTTTTAGAAAAAAAAAAAACATTGTACTGCTGTTAGAGAATCACTAAAAAGTGCTTATATGAGTAAGGCAGTTAATTCTGATCCAAAATAGGGAAATTTGGTAGTGGCATTTGTAAGCATTTCCTTGCAAGGAAACTAAGTCTGGAACATGGTGAAATTGATAACTGTAATCCTGGCAGAAACCAGTCTATTCTGACCTCTCTGTTAATTCATAGACAAAGCCCTATTTGAAAATAGTACCATCAAGGTACATTTTATGCATCTAAGAAGAATCTTGGAGTTTGTCGGACTCTCAGGCTGTTGGAATTTCATGAGCAAGGGGGAAAAAAGAAGCGATAGATAAGTGAAAATAAAATGAAATTAACCAGGGTCCATGAAACAAAGATTTGGTTTTGTAGAACATTTACATAAATATACAGGCAAAGTATTTTTGCTGACATGTATAAAGTAAGCCTTTCTTTGAAACCATTAGATAGAAGCAGATGTCAAAGGTGAAATAAAAGAAGGTAGCATTCTTGGTAGAGCTTAGAGGGACCCCTGAAATCTCTCTCCAGCCCTGTCATTTTAAAGTTGGAGACACTGAAGCCCAGAGAACCCAAGTGACTGGTGCACTGAGATTTCTTTCCTCCATGTCTCACTTCTCTTGAAATAAAACACTCTAAAAGAGCCAGCAATTCGTAGAACCTCCTCTGTGACTACAAGGAAGAACAGAAGAAGGAGAAGGAGATCCTTGCTCGAGAAGGAAGGCATTTTTCTTAAATTTCAGGCTTCCTGTTCATCTCCCCGCCTGCTCCTAATTATCTATCATTAGTTACCAAGGTACCATACCCAATTAAAAATGAAATGGACTTGAACGGATAAACTGTGGTACATCCAGACAATGGAATATTATTTAGCAATACAAAGAAATGAGCTATCAAGCCATGGAAAGACATGGAGAAAACTTAAATGCATTATTACTAAGTGAAAGAGGACAATCTGAAAAGGCTACATGCTGTATGATTCCAGTTGCCATTCTGGAAAAGGCAAAACTATGGAGACAGTAAAGACAGCAAAGTGGTTTCCAGGGACTGGGGGGAGGAGGGATGAATAGGCACAACACAGGATTTTTGGGGCATTGAAAACACTCAGTATGATACTACAATGATGCATACAGGTCATTATACACTTATCCAAACTCATAGAATATACAACACCAAGAGCGAACTCTAATGTGAACTGTGGACTTTGGGTCATAATGACCTGTCAATGTAGGGATTCAGCAATTCTAATAATTGCTTCACTCTGGTGGGGTTGATGACGGGACTGTGCAGGGGTATATGGGAAATCACTCTACCTTCCTCTTAATTTTGCTGTGAGCCTAAAACTGCTTGAAAAAAATAATAATGAAGCCTTAAAAAAGAATAGAAATATGAAAAAAAGCAAGATTTAAAAAAATGAAATGAACTTAAGGATGGAATGCAAGGATATGTTAGAAACAGCACCTGATATATCCATCTTAAGAAGAATAAATTGGCTTTTAAAATTGTAATCCTAATGAACTTATTGTCTTACTAAAAATGAAGTTCATTAGAGTATATAAATGCTAATCTAATAAAATATGCTCCATGACTTGAATGTCCCAAATATTAATTAGTAGGAGGATAGATGCCTGTGAGCACGAAAGAAAGATTTAAGAGTCTTGGCTTTTGTCTCTCATTTGTTGAGTGACCTTGGGCATGTCACTCTACTTTGGTTGCAGCTTTTCAATCCATAAAAAGGATAATAAAATTACCCACTGAGATAATCTCAAAGAAGTGTTCTCATGATTAATGAGTTGATGATGCTGAATGCCTTACACATCTGAAATGAAAGGTTGCTTATAAAAATGTAATGTCATTGTTGTTGTAATTATTGTTATTGCTCATACACAAGGAACAAATATTGGGGTATGTTGGTCATAGCTAAAGACCAGGCCACCCAAGAAAAAGAATGAGCACATTTATGAATTGTGGTTTCATTTGCACTGTATTTTCAAGGTTATGTTAGCAAATACACACCTTAACTTGAGTTATTGTTATAATAAATGTTTTCAGAACCTGATTTCCCAGTAGTAGATGTAGAATATGTGGAATGTTCTAATAGCCAGCACTGTGTCGATTGGATCTCAGTTTCCATGACAGTAAAATGCAGTTGTAGGATTAGCTGATCTCCATGTTTTCTACTAGCTCCGAGAGTTTACAATTCTATCACTCCAGCAACCTTGAAGGTCAGTCCTGCGGCTGATGAAAAAGCCCGCTGGGTTGCGGAAGGTTGATTACAAAACTGATTAGCACTGTGGAGAGGTTTAGAACAAGGGCTCTGGAGTCAGGGAGCCATGCTATAATTCTCGTTATGCTACTTTTTGTTAGCTTGTGGGCAGATTTCCTCATCTGAAAAGGGAGTTGAAACAGTGCTCAGTGACCCTTCAGAAGGTTGCTGGGAGGATTGCATGAAGGGTTTATAGCACCTGACACATAAGAAATGCTCAACCCATGTGGGACATCAGTACCAAGGTCTGGGAGGATCCACACAGCACTGACTGCATTCGCTCTGGCGCCCATAAAACATTCATTAAACACCCATTGTGTTCCTAGCATAGTGTCTCCCACCCAGAAGGTGCTTATTAATTTAAATCATTACCTTAGGTGTTAGGAACTGCAGTGAACCCAAACATGAAGAAAGTGTGTTTCACTGGGAGGCCGAGGCGGGTGGATCGCTCGAGGTCAGGAGTTCGAGACCAGCCTGAGCAAGAAAGAGACCCCATCTCTACTAAAAATAGAAAGAAATGATCTGTCCAACTAAAAATATATATAGAAAAATTAGCCGGGCATGGTGGCGCATGCCTGTAGTCCCAGCTACTTGGGAGGCTGAGGTGGAAGGATTGCTTAAGCCCAGGAGTTTGAGGTTGCTCTGAGCTAGGCTGATGCCACGGCACTCACTCCAACCCGGGCAACAGAGCGAGACTGTGTCTCAAAAAAAAAAAAAAAAAGAAAGTGTGTTTCATGTTTGGGGACAGGTGGCCCCAACAGGTATAACAAAGATCGAACACATTGGGAAGAATGGATTGGGTGGTATGAGATTAGGAAGCAGAATGGTGGATATTTGTTGTTTCAGCTGACCCAGATCCAACTCATCACTTCCAAGATTTCAGGAATTTCATATTGTAGTTTATGTTGGCAGAAGCAGTGCCCCATCTCCCTAAACATCCAGATCCTGCCTCCCCCTGTCTCCTAGCAGCCACTACTCAGGTCAAGGACTAGCCCCAGCCAATTGGCTGCTTTCATTAGAGATTTTGAGTATGGAGTGATAAACCAAGATGAACTGGCTGAATTTGCCAGCAGTTCTGAGGGGTGGGCAGCAGCACTGTTCTTTCCAGATTGTCTCTGCTAAAAGACCATTGTTGTGTGTCCTACTTCATGGCTCTCTGGAGCTGCCCAGGTTTCTGGACTGTTTTCAGGTCTGATCCTCTGCCCTTCCACTGGTGCTGTGAGCCCCTGCTCCTATCCAATGACTCCCGTATTAGGATTAAAAAGGAAAAAAATAAAAAGATTGCTGGGCCTTCTGCCACCTTATTATTGGTTCCATATGCCAAAATACCACTACTATCACCAATGAAAATATGTCACCCAATGGGGGACATTTGAACATGGATTGACTATGAGATGCTACTTATGCAGTATTATTTATTTTCTTAGACGTTTTAATGGTTTTGTGATCATGTAGGAGAATATCTTTATTCTCAGGAGACACATGCTAAGGTATTTATGGTAAATGTCATGATACCCAAAATTCAATTTCAAATGGTTTAGCCCAAAACCCTCCACTACATGCCTATATATGTGTGTGTGTACATATATACACATACGTACACCTATCTATTCATCCATTTACCTATCTCTACGGCAAATCAGCAAAGTGTTAACAATTGATGGACCTAAATGGAGAATATGAGTATTCATTGCATTGTTCTTTCACTGTTTCTGTAGGCTTAACAATTTTGAAAATAAGAAGTTGGGGGAAAGATAAAATATAGTATTTCATGAATTGAGAAAAATGTTTTAGAGAAAAATCCCTACATAAGCCAGGTTTCCCGAGATACCAGCAACTGGTAGATCTGTTAACTGTTATAACCCACAATGCCTAGCATGTAATTGGTATTCAGTGAATAAATAAATGAGTGGATATTTCAATGTCTCTTTAGTTCCTTTGCTTTTCCACCAAATACCAACTGCCTGCAAAGTGCTCCCCCACCAACTACGCAGAATGGCTTTCACACGTGCTCATAGCCAAGTCTGGTTCTCAGACTTTTCATTCATCCATTAATTCGTTCACCCAGGTGCTCATTTATCTAACTCTCAAGTGCTTCCTGAGTCCCGGAGATGCACTATGTACAGCGCTAAATACCAAGATACAATTTTGAATGGGACAAAAATCCTTCAAGGACCTTACATTCTAATGACATCTAAACTGCTTCTTTTCCCTTCTCCTGCCCTGGATACTCTTTGCTTGTTTCCTGTTGCTCTCAGGAATGTTCGAGGTAACAAAGCTGCCTAAACCAGCATTCATTTGGAAAGCAGAGAAGCTGCCCCCTCTCTCTGTGCGGCACTGGCTCTGCGTGTGTGGCAGTTGTGACTGTATGTACTGTTCTCAGCCATGACAGTTACCATCTACTGAATGATTTTCTTTGCCTGGCACTACACTAAACACATTGTTTTCGGTATCTCCTTTAATCCAACGCTATGGGGTAGATATAATTACTAGCCCTTTTTGGCAGATGAGGAAACTGAGGCATAGGAAGTTTAAAGCAACTTACCCAAGCTACAGGGCCAGTAAGTGTTTGAGTTGATACTTGGGGTTTAAAATCAGAATTGCCTCACTCTTTATGTGGCCATTTGTCTCCTGGAGATTTTAGTGAATTTTCTGTTTTGGTTTTTGCTCACAGCCCCTCTTTGCCCCACCCTTTTCTCCCTATCACTATACGATTGACACTCCTTGTGCAGATGTGAGTTGCACAACGAATGGGAGAGGGAAATCTTCCCTAGGTTGAGGGGCAGGCTTCATAATGCTCAGGCCAGCTCACTGCCCCCCAACACAGAGAGAGGTGTCCAGGGATCAACTTCCTCATACCATATATGAATGTTGTTATGGTATTGGGTCTTTGCAAATTTATGTATTAGTCTGCTCAGGCTGCCATGACAAAATACCATAGACTGAGTGGCTTAAAGAACAGAAATTTAATTCTCACAGTTCTGGAGGCTGGAAGTCTGAGATCAGGGTGCCAGCATGGTTGTGTTCTGGTGAGGGTTCTCTTCCTGGCTTGCAGACAGCTGCCTGCTCAATATGTCCTCTCATGGTGGTGAGAGAACAAGCTCCCGTCTCTGCCTTTTCTTATAAGGGCGCTAATCCCTTCATAGGGGTCCCACCCTCATGATCTCATCTAAACCTAATTGTTTTCCAAAGGCTCCACCTCCAAATATCATCCTATTAGGGAGTGAGGGCTTCAACATATGAATGTTGAGGGGACAAAAATTCAGTCCATACAATTTATAAAAAGCCATTTATAACTAAAGTCTAATAGGCATAGAGTGAAATCAGAGTATCTGTCCACCAAGAGGAAAGGGACGTGGAGACATCACCGTAAAATGCACCAGAGGTGTTTGTACATGTGTTTCAGGTACCTGGGGACTCACTGACAAAAGCCAGGGAATGAGAACTCCCTCTATGTAGAAGGAATTGGGTATTTTGGAAGGTGTGGGCAAGTGCCTTTCTGGTAAGATCTCTCAGAACCACACTTCCCAAACTGGGAGCCATATGCATCTGGGAGTAGGAAGTGCTTTCACTCCACAGTTGAAACAATTAAAATGATACATATTAGAATACAAAGTATCACAGTTCATAATCTATGGTAAATGTGTTCTATGAAACCTTTGTACATACACATGTATTTGTGTGCACTGTGTGGCACACATTTTTTCTGTGGGTTGTGGTCAAATGTTTGAAAGTTACTATTAACATCTTCAGTAATGACCCAGAATATGAAAGAAGTTTATGTTATAAAATTGTCTTCTTGTTCCAAAAATGAACATGAGCACAGTTCATCTGCTGTTGCCATTTCTCTTTTTCTTCTCTTTCTCCTCCTTTTCCAGTTTTAACAAATATAATTTGCCAATGTTCAATAGCAGGTTAATGGACTTAAGCCTTCTTTAGCAAGACAATGGTTTTCTTTTGAAAGCTCATTTTTAAAAGAAAACTAAAACATTTAACTGAAAGACAGAAAAGGTGTAAATAAGGCTGGGCATGGTGGCTCATTCCTGTAATCCTAGTACTTTGGGAGGCAGAGGTGGAAGGATCACTTGAGGCCAGGAATTTGAGACCAGCCTGAGAAAGAGTGAGACCCTGTTTCTACAAACTCTTCAAAAAATAGAAAAATTAGCTGGGCATGGTGGCATGCACCTGTAGTCACTGGAGCCCAGGAGTATGAAGTTGCAGTGAGCTATGATGATGCCACTGCACTCTAGCCAGAGTGACAGAGCAAGACTCTGCCTCAAAAATAAAAAAATAGATGTAAATAAAGGGAGATAATGTATCATATCCTTGGGTGAAAAGACTCAATAGCATTTAGAGTCTATTGCAAGTTAGATTTTCATTTCCTCATAGGTAACTTGCTTTTTACTTTTGTTCATTCAGCTATTCCATCCTTTTATTAATATTTGTCTATTGCATTTAAAATTTCCAAAATATGTAACTATTTCTTTTCTATGATAGCTTTTCAAATTTTCTGAGGAGGTTAATTTATCATGAAATCTTCTTTTGCCTATCTAATTAACTCTATTTCCTCATAATTCTTTTGTTTGTGGAATTTGGTGCCTTTTTATGGTAGTATTTCTCCCTAAATTTTTGGTGATACTTTTTTTCCTTCGATCTCCATACTTATGGTTCCTGGTCACCTGCCAGTTATATCTAGTGTTCTGGGGGTGGGGGGATAAATAGGAGAAACCACGTAGGCAGGAGGAATCTACCTTTAGCTTCTCCTCTGAGTGTGGAAGCTTTAGTGCCCATGGGGATGTGTAATTCTCCAGATCTTGCCTCTCTACAGCACCAGTGTCCACAACCAAGGCTTTGACAATGGGCAAAGCCCTAAGCTCTCCAAATGGCCCAACTACTCATACACCCTCCCAGTTGCTCACCCTTGTGTGCACTGCTTCTTAAACCCACCGCTCCTCAGCTCCATGGTCTCCCCGACCTGCTCTAACATGAAGGTTTTTTCCCTCTGGTTATTAATCCATAGTGCTAACCCTTAGGGCTCTCTACCAGTAATTCTTCAACTTTTCTGGTTTATTGAGGACACTTTTGTTTTCCACGTCTATGTTGATTTGTTGCTGATATTGATAGGCTTAAAGTTTGTTCCAGCTTCAAAACTACAATTATGACATCAAGTATACATCTCTTGATCCAATCTTTTAACTGTATCATTGAAGTTTAATATTAACCTTTCTTATCTTTGATCACTACCTCCCCTAAAATGGGTAAATAGCATTTTCATTATCAGTCCTCTCTTTTTAGCGAAGCAATTTAGGTTTTTTGCTTAGAAATAGAAACAGTAAGAGTTCTCAAGTATATAGAATTGTCCTTTTCTGGTGGAATTACTTGTATTATTAATATAGGGTGGGTCATAGCTAATATATAGCCTTCTAGTCTTTTTTAGGTAATTTCTTTTTAATAGTAAAAACAAAGTAGTAAATTTCAAATCCAGTACATACATTGGCTTTATCTATATAATCAGTTTTCATGATAGGTGTCATTTCACTTTCCACAGGAATATCAGGGCAGGCACTTAACTGATGTCTTTATCAGACTTGCCTTCTATCCCTTAGTAGATAGAAACAAAGAAAGGCTGTTGAATAAACAGGGTCAAAAGCCAAAAAACCCCGTCATCTGAAGGTTCAGTTTCCCTGGAATGGGGCTTGTTGCCTTAATCTTTATATTTCTGTAAAATCTCTTTGCATTTTAGATTAGTTGCACAGATTACAATCCATATCTCATTTAGTACGAGTGTGAAAAAGCCTTCTAGGGTAATTATTGCAGAAAAGATCAAGTTTCTGAGAAAAACAAATGCAGACTTAGCACAGACAAAAATGCATATTAGTAGGAGACTTTTCTCTTTAATGGATCCATGAGATCCATCATCAGTTGAGCACTTGTCACAGCTCAGCACGGAACTCCCTCACTAGCAAAGCCAGCAAAAAACAAGTTTCCATAAGCCTAATGTCAAGAAATAGGAGAAAACAAGGATACCAGTGAAACCATTGAGAAATCACTGCAGTGATGATATGGGAGTCATTATAGGATTTGGGGACATTGACCTTCATTTGTTCCAGACTGGTGGATAAACTGGGTCCTGGTTTTTTCTGCAGCCTTATATAATGGTCTTCCTTTTTCAGGTTGAATGGAGTTCACAGTGGTTCTTAACCTCATTCTCTTTTAGCTGAAAGTTATGACTCGTTTTATATATGCAGCTGCCTTACCCTTTCATTTGTCAGTGGAGCTGAGGGGGCAGGGACAGGGAGGTGCAGCCAGATCCTTACGGAGAAACCTGAGGGATGGGATGGAAGATACTAATGATGGCAGAGAAACACAGGCCTGCTTCGTTTTGCAGAACTCAGTCTCCCTCTGTTTGGAATGTTGTCTCTGTTCCTTCTCAGCTTAAAAGTCACCTCCTCTAGGCAGCCTCCCCTGACCTTCCAGACTAGACACAGTCTTAACCTTCCGTCCTTATCCTTCTTTACATGGTTATGTGATTATGTGTTGGGGAAAGTGAAATTTGCCTGGCACTCAGCAGAGTATCTTTCTTTTTCCATCTCACTTCTCCTTCAGTTGTCATTTTCGCTTACTCATTCCCATCTCAAGCTTGGCTCAAAAAGTGCTAGGGTGACTTCTTTTTTTGTTTGTTTTGTTTTTTAAGAGATAGGCTCTTGCTCTGTCTCCAGGGCTGGAGTGCAATGGCAGGATCACAGCTCTTTGCAACCTCAAACTCCTGGGCTCAAGGGATCCTCCAGCCTCAGCCTCCCAAGTAGTTAGGACTACAGGTACGCTCTACCATACCCAGCGAATTTTTAAAAAATTTCTTTTGTACAAACAAGGTCTCATCTTGTTAGGTTGCCCAGGCTGGTCTTAAACTCCTGGCCTCAAGTGGTCCTCCCGCCTCGGCCTCCAAAAGTGCTGGAACTACAGGTGTGAGCCATGCTTGGCCAACTTCAATATTTTGTTGATGGGTTTGTATCTTTCTATTGTCTGTCTAAAGTATCTTCTAACCCAACATTATTATTCTCTGTAAAGAACAATAAAAATTCAGTTATAAGGCCCCTTGGATAACTTGGTTATAATTTTTATAAACTGGAAATAAAATATTGATGTTGAGTGAGTTCAAACAGTTATTGCTATCACATCAGGAAGTCATCTCTTCTGAAATCAAATCTATGACTTAATTCTTTCAAGAAAAGTAATATTTTGACTACCATTAGTAATCAGAAAAAAACAATGTCTTAAATTATAACAAAAAAGCCCAATTAACATTCAAAATAGATTTGCCACCCAGATCATCTAATGTTATCAAGTGAGGCATCACTTTCACAAAATGTTTAAAATGAAGGAGAAATAAAAATTGTGTGAAGCAATTTTACCTGAAGTACTAATTAAATGTAATCACTTAATAAATTAGAGTGCTTAAAATTTTAAAAAATTTGCTCTGGAAATATTAGCAATGTAACAATTTAGAAAATAACAGATGTAGGACGCCACTGAGAAAATTGATTAAATTAACTAATTTTTAAGTTAATGATTACAGTTGGCCCTCTGTATCTGTAGGTTCTGCATCCATGGATTCAATCAACCACGGATCAAAAATATTTTTAAAAACCCAAACAATAACAATACAACAACAAAGAATGATACAAATTTAAAAAGCAGAAGAACTATTTATATACCATTTACATTGTATTCGGTATTATAAGTAATCTAGGGATGATTTAAAGTATACAGAAGGATATTTGTAGGTTACATGGAAAGACTACGTTATTTTATATAAGGGACTTGAGCATCCATGGATTTTTGGACTTTGCTGTGGGGTCCTGGAACCAATCCCCTGTGGGTACCGAGGGATGACTATATGTCACTTTATAAATTAGTTATATGGATTTTTCTATGAATATATCACATTAATGAAGTTTGATTTATCCTATCATTATATTTAAACTCACTGTGATGAAAAATGCACTAATACCATTTATTTTTCTAGTTCATATATTTTTCTATATTGTAGGGAGAAATTTTCAAAAGTTCCAAGAAGGAGAGTTCTTAAGTAAGTGGCTAAGAGAGGTTAAATAAGTCAACTTAAAGAAGTGGGACATGAGTTGGTTTTGTTTTTAAAGTTTGTTTTACCTGATCAGGAACTTTAAATGTATAACTTATTTAGTTAAAATATTAAAACATTAAGGAGGGAGAAACATCAAGGTATAAGTAATAATATAAAGACTGTATATCTCATGTCTTTTTCAGAGTTAAAAAGAGACAAATTCAAGATGTATTAAACTGGACCAAGTCTGTGCGTAGTTAAAGGTTAATTGCATTCTACTGTAGTCTGGCCATGAATACAGAGGGGACAGTAACCCTGAAGCAAATACACACATTTGACCATTTATGGATCTAGCATAATGATAGCTGTAAAATACCCAGCACCTGCTGAGATTGTAGCATGATTTTATTTTAATTAGTATGCTCTGCTCTATCATGTTTAAGGTTCAAATAAGGTCACATCTCCTTTCAATAATCAAGCTAATCATGGAGGCCCTACTTGCCCAGATATGCAGAAGTCTGCTTTCTCTCTCGAGGGCCTCTCTCAAGAACACCAAGGGGTTACACAGTCTGATTGGGCAAGTCTGCTTCCAAACATCTTGCCAAGATAGCCTGGGGAATCTCATTAGTCCACTGACAGATCTAGCATTTTCTGAGGCTGGTGCTTTGCGAATACCCTTGGTTTTTACTCTGTTCAGCCACAGTTCCCCAAAGCACAGCTTCCTTGTCAGAGTAAGCCATGCATTGTGCTGGAACTGGGTCTCAATAATCCAGACCTTGGTGGTGGATCTAGGAGTCTAGGCCAGTGCGCTCTTTCCTTCTTGGCCAGAGTCCCCTAGCAGACCCTCTCAGTCCCATAGAGAGAATCTGAACCCCCAATGGGTAGGAGCTTTAAGACTCTACATTTTCCCAGTACCCCATGCACATTTGCCCACATTCTCCCCCACACATAACACCTCTGCATACCACAGAATATTGAAAGAAGTGTACTTTGGCAGGCCAAAAACAAAATAACTACAACAACCAAAAATAAAAATTAAAAAGCAGCAGCATTACTTTCTTAAACGAAGAAAAGCATGCTTCACACTTGTTTGCTTCCACCATCTGGGCTGAGAGGTAGGTGTTCAACATGATTTAAATGGCAATCTCTCTAGGTAAATTTAAATCCAGCAGTAAGCAGTAAAACTATATTCAAAGTGCAACGGAGTTGAAAACCAGTTTATTTCTCAATCCCTTTTTGCATTAACCTTACTTCTTTCCAGTCTTGTGGGTGATTTATTTATGGATAAAGAAACTCTTTCACGCCACTCCATAACACGTTGACAAAGAATGGGGCTGCCCCGATAGCCTTGAAAAATATAATTTCATGGTACATACAGCTACTTTTTCTTAATTGGCTATTTCTCATAATTTAACTTCCTGTACATTTTTGAGATCCTTATTCAACTTCAAAGGCTCACTTCTTGGAAGAAAATTATGAATTCAATCTGTGTTATCTGACTAAAGTACAGTAAGAAATAATATAAATTGTTTGCAGATGGGTTACAATCTGATTATGTTCCTCACGCTTGGCAAACCTTGGCAGTTTGTGATCAGATGTAGACTTAATATCTGAATCAAGTGAAATTAAACAAACCCAAAAACCTCTTTACTATCTTTCTACCAATTTTTGAATATAATGTTTTTAGATTCTGTGTCTTCATGGTAGGGGTTTTTAGATATATTTTCTTTAAAAAATATGTCTGGTTTTTATTCTTAGTATTCAGGCTTCTACACTTTAATCTTCAGAGATGGAACTTATTTTCTTATATAACTTTTAATGTCACATCTTATGGGAACAAAGACTTTCTGTTTCTGGTTATGTATGGAGTCTCCTTTTGGATTTCAAGAATTAAATACTGTTGTTTGAAATGTAAATGTTTTTTATTTCTTAGTCAAATCTCAATGTTTCTAGATATTGATGTCCTATAAAAGACTGTGAAATACCACATGAGTAGTTCTGAACACTTTATATATGGTTTCCAGTGATTTGTTAAGCAGTATTTATTAAGTAATGAACCATTCAAACTTGAATTTTACAGAAAACCACTCAGGATAGAATCTCTGCTGCTGGTAAGTAGGTCTATTGCGAACAAGTCTTTCAAAATGTTTTAGAAGTTTATTTACAAGGTCATAACTCCACAGATATGGTATTCTCAGACATTGACTTCAGCTGGATTTTATTTCCAAGTCAGCACATTAGCAACGCTCCATGTGGCATAGAGAAAAGAAGATCCTTTGTATTAATTAGGGCTTTTTGCAATGGACAGAAAAAGCACCTCCAACTAATTTAGACAATGAAGGGGATTTATTGGCTTAAATAATTAAAAGCTGCAAGATATATAGCCTTCAGACAAAGTTTGAGCTCTCAGTTTAAACAGTCTCAGCATGAAGGAGATCATCTTCTGGTACTTTAGGGCATTTGACCCGCCTCCGCTCCTCCCCAGTGGCTCCAGGTGGTGAAATGGCACCAGCATTCAAAGACCTCACATCTTCACATCATACCTTCTGGCGTAGCTAGTTCCTCCATAGGCCTTGGGTGTCATGATTTCATTGACCAAAATTGTGTAACTTGTCTATCCCTGAGCCAATCTCTGTGGCTGAGGAGATGGAACATGTTGATAATCAACCAACCCAAACCCTTTTCCAGAAACGAGGTTGATCCCTTGGGCAGGAGTGAAATGCCTGTTGTTCTTGGTGGCAGGAGATGGGGTAATGGATAGAGAGGGGGCACACACGACACTCTTCTCCTCCATGCTCTCTTCTTTCCCAATGCCTTTTCATGGGACACATGGGAATGTAGAAAATAGGTCCCCAGATGTCAGCAGCCCATTTGACTGCTTTCAGAACTGTGTCCTCCAGAGTAGCCTGTTGTCTCTGGCCATCTCCGTGGGGCAAAACAAATGTTCCTACTCCTTTGTTGATGTGATTCATTCAGCCACCATTTCATTATTTCATCCATTCATTTTTCCTTCAGTATACATTAATGTGCCCTGTATTGTGCTCTTCTTCTCATCTCTTCTCTGAAGACTGAGTGAAGGTGCTGGGCCTGGATGAAGGAGCTGAACCTAGGCAGAGTCAGTGCAATGGAAGCAGAGGGGACAATGTGTAAATAGTTTTTCTCACTTATATGTAGGCCTGCCAAGAGCTTTTCTTTATGGGCATGTAACTCACTCCACCCACTCTTACCTAGAAATGCCTGGGGATTTTCAAGGTAGTTAATTAGCTATTCAAAGATAATCCTTGGGAAGCTGCAATTTTCAAACAAGGTATCTTTTAATGGTATTTTAAAATTCTCTCCTTAGATAACAAAGGTAATCACTGCCATTTATTGAACGCCTACTAGGCACTACATTATTCATTTTACTTACATTATGTTATTAATTCCTTACAACAAACCTCCAAGGGAGGAAGTATGATCCCACTATAAAATGAAGGCAGGGAGAGGCCAAGTGAATTTCCCAAGGTAGAAAGTGCCAGAAGCAGCAGGTAAACCTAGATCTGTCCAATGCCAAAGCCAGTGTTTATTCCATGGGCTTCTCTCGCCCACGAGTACGCTGCACCATGCCACTAAACACTGTCTTATTTTCATTTTTAAACGTGTGCGTTCTATCAGTGTCTATTTAATTCAATTTAGTAAGTAATTCTGAAACTAACACATAGATTTCAAATGGATCTAAGAGATCATGTAAATAGAACTACATTTTACTAGGAACTAGTAGTAGAACTTAGGTTTCCTGACTCCCAACTTGGTGTACTTTTCTGGATCCCACAAAAGAAAATAAGACAGAGACCCTTTCTGAACTTATACTCTAGCTGAGGAACAGATCTTATGAAAGGAAACACTACTCTTATTTATCAAAGCAAATTGTGCAAAGGTAGTCAAATGTCAAATGAAACGCTATCAACAGCAAGAACTACAGGAGGAGCTTGGAATGTGCATTGCTCCTGTGATTTCTTTTCATTTTCACAATCGTGGGAGAAAACTTCTTTCACCTTCCCCATTGTTCCACATGGAGAAACTCCCATTAGAATCACATGCCTACATTGGAGGTGAGTTGTCTGATGAGTGGATATCGAGGATCCCACACCTAATGGTGCATGTTCCTTGATTAAAAGTAATCTATTACAGAGCTGCAAGGCTGCAACCATCAGAGAGGTTCATTCTTTTCGCTCCGCCAGACCAGTGAGTCGGTGATCCCGGGTAAGTGCATGTGCTCAGGTGCCCTGTCCCACCGTTTAGACTGCACCGTATGGGCTCACAATGTTAATTCAGCCCTGCGCTTTTCGCCATAGGTGTAACTTCATGTTCTCTAACTAACTGCCCCTTTTATCTCCATCGGTCAGTTTCCTGTGTCTTATATCTCAGTTGCTTCAGTACTCCACAGAGGAGAAAAAGAGGCGTTATGTATTGGTCTCCTAAAAATCTGAAAGCATATAGCATTCACTTTCTTCTTTATTTAAAATCTGGCCGACATCATGTCTTATTACCACTGAGGTAAAGGAACTCAAAATAAAACTTCTTTATTAATACTTTAATTTGCATTAAGAATGCTCAGCAATGATTTACCAAGATGTACCTTTTTAGAAAACATGTGACTGCTTCTCCCAGGGCCCTCGGTAGTCTGACTGTAGCCGAGGTCTGTGGTAGCCCATGTCACAGCCTTCTATCCCCTCTAATTCCAGCCACAGCTGGGGTGGATAATTCCTTGTGACCTCCAACTACCCCACCTCAAGCAGATACCATGTGTTCTCCATTTTCAACCCCCGAGTGCTCCCCCAAGTGTGGGAGGCTGCTCACTTAACCCAAAATCACAGCCTGGGCTTGTGGAGGAGCCAGTGTAATCGCTCCAGGCTCCTGTCCCGCAGGCGGACCATTCTGGGAGTTCATTCTGAACACTTCCCAGGGGGTCCCAGTAGAACAAAGTCTCTTTGCCCATAGATATGACAGATAATGTATTCTTTTATTGGCATTTCCTTCTTTCTGGTCTCTGACTTCTCTCTCCTGCTACCAGGGATCACCCCCAATTAAACTACCTGCACTCAAGTCCTGGCACTGCTTTGGGGGAGACCCAAACAGTCAGTGACAAAAGAGGATATGGTCTATCCAATAGGAGCAGACTACTCCCTCAGGGTAGACTCTGATGTCCCAACCTACCCAGCACACACATAGAAGAGTTCCTGTCATTGCCTCTGGTCATGTTTAGCTGTCATCACCTAGGGTGAAAATAAAGACCATCTCTTCATCAAAACCATGCCCCTGAATTCTGGCCTTTTCTCACAGCCTGGGCTTGTCCACATTTATCCTTAATTTGTCCTGTTCACTACAATCAAGCAACTAGTTCAAGTGCAAAACAACGGCTCAGAACTGTGAGAAAATGTCAAGGTGTCAGTTAAGCTGAATTCTGTTTCACGTTCCTCTGTTGGTGTTTTCCAACTTTGAACCATTAGACAATGTTTTATGACACTTATTGCTATCTTTTCCCCATTGTAGACAATAGGCTTTTTCTTTTAGATCCTGACCTTTAAGTTTTTCCTAGACCACCCTTCCTTTTTATTCTTTTGTTTGGGTTATCGCTATTGAGTACCCTGTGGGGTTTGTGGAGAAACATATATTTTTATATATACACACATGCAAATGATGCATCACTTAACAACTGTGATGCATTCTGAGAAATGCATCATTAGGCAATTTTGTCATTGTACAAACATCACAGAGTGCACTTACAAATACCTAGATGGCATGGCCTGCTACACACCTAGGCTATCGGGCATAGCCTATTGCTTCTAAACTAGGAGCCTGTGCAGCATGTACTGAATATTGTAGGCAACTGTAGCACAATGGTAAGAATTTGTGTATCTAAACATATCCGAACATAGAGAAGGTACAGTAAAAATTTGGTATTATAATCTTGAGGGACCACCATTGTGTATGGGGTCCATCATTGACCAAAACTTCATCATGCAGTTCGTGGTGACTGTATTTCCATCTGGGTTGCAGAACTATTCTTTGATATGCTGGATGAAATAATCACTTTGGAAGTTGCTCCCTCTCAATCTTTCCTGCAGTCTCACTATAGCTACAGCCTAGAATCCTGCTCCACTTTATCCCCATAGTTGGCTCTTTCTCTTGGAGTCTCCGTATTTGGGGTCCTATCACAGTTTGGGTTCCCTGGGAGTATCCACTGAGATTACTGTTCAATAAGTTTTTAAGGAATGTTCGTGTGATTTAACAACTGAGGTAGGTGTGAGGGAATGCAAACAGAATTGGGCAGGGGGAAAGGTGGGCTGTCATGCAGGTGCAAGAAGGCCTCACTCCACAGAGAGCCCTGAAGTCGGGATGGCTCTTCAGGATTGTCCTGTGTTGGGGCAAAAAGCATGGCCTTGAGGACCTCCTTGCAGACCAGTCCTTGGATCAGGCTGCTCTGGGAAAAGGTGGTGACCTTGGGTGTGGTGGGTTGACTCAGTCTAGGCAATTCCTGAAGAGGGCTGATAGCTGAGGAACATTCCCAGCAGCTGAGGAAATAAATCCTTTAGCTCTGAAGGAGGAGGGATCCCAGAAGCATGATAACCACAAGTGCCTAAACTCTTCCACTGCTTAGTCTCCATTATTCATCCTCTAAGTCCTCGTCCTAAGCTCTGTCTAAAGATCTTCAGGGTAAAAATCAAAGGCCTAGCAACATCTTAACAAACAAACAGAAAAATATGTAAAAATTGTGGTACAAGGTAGTCCTATTTTCTTTCCAAAACAATTGAGACATCAATCCTTTTTTTTTGGTAAACAAATGTCTGTGTTCCAAAATACATTTCTGAAGCCTAAAGCTTTCTTTTCCAGACACACTAAACTTTGCGAATGCCCTAGGAAATTGAAGCTATTTTCAACAATAAACCTTGGAGCAATTTGAAAATAAAGAGGATCTTCCTTTTGAACCTATGCTCAAAGTTAAGCAGGCCCACAGGCACTGTGAACCAAACTTCTTAAGACTTCTTCGGAATTTGAAAAGATTGTAATAACAGATGTCCTAGAGTATGTGGCAAGATTTTAAAGTAGCTTAGGGAATACTGAGGAGGCTTCCAGTGAGAAACTTACAAATTCTTTTTTCTGAACTTAAAGTACATTCTAAGGTCCTTCAGACTTTGTGAAGTTATGTGAAGACAGGAGTGCAAGCCCATTTGGAGGTATGAACAACTCAGTGTTAAGCCATCGCTGTGGGATGAGCTATGTTTCCAAGGCTCCTTCTCGCCACCTCTCCCCTCAACCCCCAAAAGATATGCTGGTGTCCTAATCCCCTGGACCTCAGAATGTGACCTTATTTGGAGACAGGGTCTTTACAGAAGCGAACAGTTTAAAATGAGGCCATTAGGGTGGTCCTTAATCCAAATGACTGATGTCCTTATGTTAATATAAAGGAGAAATGTGGACCTGGAGTCAGGAATAGAGGGGAGATGATGTAAACACACAGGGAGAACATCATCTATGCCAAGAAACACCTGAGGCTACTGGAAGCTGGGAGAGAGGACAAGGGACAGATTCTCCTCTGCATTCTTCAAAAAAAAAAAACCAACTCTGCTACCATGTTGATTTTGAACTTGTAGCCTCCAGAACTGAGACAATACATTTCTGTTGTTTAAGCCACCCAGGTAGTGGTCCTTTTGTTGCTGCAGCCCCAGGAAAGAAATACAGCTACTCTGACAGCACCTTCTCTGCCTCACACACTCATCTTCCACAAAGGTAGCTCAGAAGTTGGACAGACCTGATCCTGGTTCAGTCATTTGGTCACGTTACTTAATTTCTCCAGCCTGGTTCCTCATATGTAAAAGAAGAACATTAACAATACCTACTATGGAGGCCTTTTGAGCATTAAATGTGCTAAAATAGATAAGATTCTTCCTTTCTAGATGCTTATAAATTCAAGGGTGTCACGTAAGGCCAACTGGCTATCCTCCAATGAATGCTCCTAGTCTAATGGTGGATAGTCTGATCCTTGTAATTTTTATACCTCTTAGAGATTCAAGTTCAGCATCATTCTTCTGTCCACTAGTGCTCATTATTAATATTGCTGTCATTTTTTTCTTATCAACTCTCAAGGATCAAGGCCTGAAACAAAACAATTTGTTATCTCTAAATATTGAAGAAGTCATAAACCAGAAAAACAACAGCCTAGAGCCAGCACCCACCCAGCCTTTCTCGACGAGCCATGGGAATCAGTCTGGGGACATTGTATATTAATTAGCACTGTGGTCAGGCTCAAGAAGTCACCCAGCCAGATACCAGTGTCCAGCCTCTTTTGAGCCAGATATGTACACGGGGCTTTCTTATTTTGAATGTATTTTTTAAACCAGATAATCATCCTTGGTTTCTGTGGCACAGATACTTTCAAATAACACCTCCGCATTACAAAACTAAATACAGATAGTCTTTGGCCTATTGGTTAGATTTGATTATCTGAACTGTTTTCTTGCATTGTCAGAGATAACTAAAAGCCGATTAGATTAAACCACAAGATACCACTTCACACCTACTAAAATGTCTATAATCCAAAAATTGGAAAATAGCAAGTGTTGGTGAGGATATGGAGAAACTGGAACCCTCCTATGTTACTGCTGGAAATGAAAGCAGTATAGTGCTGTGGAACAGTTTGGTAGTTCCTCAAAATGTTTACCTAGAATTACCATATGACCTAGCATTTCCTAATTTCTGTTTGAATGAAAACATCAACCTAGCTGTCGCCCAAGCCAGAAACCTGGGAATGCCCCCCACCCCGGAATCCCCTTTCCTCCTCTGTCTTTTCCTGCACCCATCTCACTTTCTCTGTCCTGTGAATTCTGTCTCCTGTGTGTTACAAATCCAGTCTGTCTTCTCCACCCTCACTGTGCTTCGTTTAATTCCTCCTGATCAAAGGCCACCTGGACTACTGCAGCAGCCTGTGTTTGTCTCCCTCTCTCCAATCTTAGTCCTCTGCAATTTGTCCTCCAGGAATGTTTAAACAAACAAACAAAACCACATTTGGTTGTATTTTTCTTCTACCTAAAAGCATTCAGTGGCTAATGCTTGCTCACAAGATAAATTTCAAACATCCAGGCTTGGCATGGCTGACAAGTTCGTTCCTGCTCTTTACCACACGTTCTTGGGCCACATTCTTACACACAATCTGAGCTATAGTCATTCTGGCCGACTTGTAATTCCAAAGATGCACCATGGCCCATCACGCCTGTGTGCTTCGGCACAAATTGTTCTTCCCACCTGGAATGTCCATCCACCCCCTTGTCCTTTACCTCTCTGCCTACCTCTTACATGTCCTTGGAGACTAAGCTCAAATATTGTCTTCTCTCAGGAGCATGTCCTGACCACCCTGAGCTGATGTGGAGGCTTCTCCTTTTAACCCTCCCTTGTCAGTCTGTGCAGAACTCTACCTACTCCTTATTGCACTGTCTTAATATTGATTTTTGTGTATAATACCTTCACTAGGCTATTTAGGTGGGAACTGGTTCAAACATATGTTTAAAACATAGAAGGGGACGAAAGACATGTTGAATCAATGTTCCCTGCCTAGAAAATTATTCCATCTCAGTCCAAATCACAGGGAGTTGATAGACAATCTCTTCCCAGCAATGACAGTAATGCCTCACAGGCTCCTTGGGACTCCCAGGTTGAAGAGAAAAGACTAACAGATTGAGACAGGACAGTCAGAGCCTGTTAGGCATTAGAGACCTAAAAAGGACAGTAATTATGATGAGCCTGGATTATCTGGCGTAGCTACTCATCAGGGAGACTGGTAGACATCTCTTGTTTTTGCTTCCTAGTAACATTTCCCCTTCCTGTTACTGATAGTACCTTCATATGCCTCAGAAATAGCAACCTGACCCCAGATGGGGCTGACCCCAGGCTTCCATGCCATTGGTAAGCACATGAGCTAAGCCTGTCCAATCAGGACATTCCATTCCCATTGCCTCAGCAATTGGTTCACAGATTGGGCACATGACCCAGGCCAGACCTATGACAACACCAGGATGTTCTCTGGTGCTATCTAGAGAGAGAGGTTCTTTTTCCACTAGAGTTGCTTGTTGGAAATATACAGTAGGATTATAAGGCTGCAGTGACTTGTTTGCCATCTTTGTCTCCATATGGGAGAAGACTTCAGAATGAAGCCTGTGTAAAAGAAAGAAGACCCGAGAGGCTGAAAAACATACTGCTTATAATAGTTTGTGTACCTACTCCAACTTTGCATGACACCCAGCTTGTTTTGTTTTGCTTTTCTAGTTACAGGATAAAAATAAATTCCCCTTTTTGAATAAGGAAATTCAGTTTGGGTCTCATCACTTACAACCAAGAGTCTTAATTAATATAGAAATCAGAGCAGTTGACAAATCTATAAAGAAAATGTGAGTACAGATGTTCTGTGACCATGTGACAAATATGTGTTTCCTTCCATCCAAATCATTTCACCCAGTGACCCTCTGGCTGACCCTCTGGACATGTAGTACAGGTAAGAGTTCCTTGGAGGGAGTGTGGGTCTCAAACTGCTTTAACTATGGCTCATTTAGATAGAACACACTTACTTCCTATTCCATTTGCATTTTTCAAAGAATTTATTTTGTTTTACATTTGTTTTTAATTACCAAGCAAAACATGAGTATATTCTTCTTATAGAAATTGAAATATTACAGAAAAAGCAGAAAGTCCCCTGACTTTCGCTTGATCATTCTCTTGTAGTAGTTACCCTGTCTCCAGCTAGTATCCTTTAAAGCCGTATATATAACTCAGCACAGGCACACACAGGAACACAGAGGTTTGTATCACATGGGGGCTGTGCAGGGGATGGTGACTGTAATTATGTAGTGTCTTCCCACATATACACAAAGACTAAAGATGCATTAAAAAGTCCCACCTGCAAAAAACACCTCCCTTCTCACTCTATCACCCAACCCCAGAGATGTCTCAAACTGCCCCTTCTTTTAAATCCCTTCTATGTATTTAGAAATACATAGAAGCCCGCTATTAAAAAATTTTCCATGAAGGGGAGGATGAGCTAAACTATAATTTTTCTCATGTTTTTTTCACTCATTTAAAAGAATTATATTAGTAATATATGAAAATGTGCTTAATTTAAAAGATTAAAAAATACAGACCAGTCACGGTGGCTCATGCCTATAATCCCAGCACTTTGGGAGGCTGAGGCGGGAGGATCATGTGCGGCCAGGAGTTCAAGACCAGCTTGGGCAACATAAACATAGCAATACCCTGTGTCTATAAAAAACAAAAACAAACCACAACAAAAAAAAATCCCAGAAATATATGGAACAAAAGGTGAAAAATCTGCCCTCATTTTATAATCTCACCCCACCATTCCCTCCTCTCCTCATTATATTGTATTTTTCTAGTCCTTTTTCTATGCATTTTCATTTTACATATGTCATGCAGCAATATATTTTAGGAACTTTTCCGTGTTAGTTTCATATGATTAAAAGGTTAAGTTATGAAAAACAGAGAATATGCCTTTAGGTAATGACATACAGGATGGGCAAGTTTTGAAGGGTGGGGAGGGGCCAGGAAATTGTTGTACACAAGCCTGAATAGGGAGAGCTGGCTGGGTGGGGTGCTGAATATTTGTATGGGTGTAGCGCTCAGTGGGGCCATGTCAAAAGCAAACTTCACTGATTTCCCAATTTTTCTAGACCTGCTTGTCAAATCCCAAGACTGGGAGGATGGTTGTGTTATTGGCAATAGTAACACTCTAATTGTTTCTATTCCTAATTGCTATTTAAATACAGTATTTTTTTTGCTACAATGTTCACTCTTCCTTTTTTTCAGAAAAATCAAGCTAAATATCTTTTTTCTCCCTGTGTGCTAATTTCATAACATGAGATGAATAGTCTTTGAAGACTGATTCTTGCACTCTGGGAGGCCGAGGCAGGAGGATCACTCGAGGTCAGGAGTTTGAGACTAGCCTGAGCAAGAGCGAGACCCTGTCTCTACTAAAAAATAGAAAGAAATTATCTGGACAGCTAAAAATATATAGAAAAAAGTAGCCAGGCATGGTGGCACATGCCTGTAGTCCCAGCTACTTGGGAGGCTGAGGTAGAAGGATTGCTTGAGCCCAGGAGTTTGAGGTTGCTGTGAGCTGGGCTGATGCCACGACACTCTAGCCTGGGCAACAGAGTGAGACTCTGTCTCAAAAAAAAAAAAAAAAAAAGACTGATTCTTGTTTTGAGTTCTTTTTTATCTGGCAGAAATTTCCTCTTCCTGTGCTCCTCTTCCTTCTTCTGTTCTTCCTCTTCCTCCTCTTTCTTCATTAGTCTTTGCTCTAGTCAATATGTTTGTGGCACCAGGGAATGCATTTTCTTTATTTCTTTCCATTTTGGACTTTCATTCAATTCAGGCTCAATCCTGTGATTACTTATCTAACATGCTAACTATTTTACACTGAGGCTTATAGAACGTTGAATATACTTCCAAAATGCTAGAGCATAGGGGCTTTGGTGTAATATAAGACATACCACCAGGATGACTGACAATCCTGCCCTGTTCTCTGGAAAGCAATGTAGTGCCAGGGAGAAAATCATGGGCTGTAGGGAGTCAGAGAGACCTGGGTGTATATCTAGGTTTTACCTCTTAGTTTCAGGATCTCAAGAAAGTATCTCACAAGGTTTCAGTATTTCTTCTGTAAAACAGGGAAATTCTTCATGGGGTAGTTATCAGATTGATAACATTGATTCAATAAATGAGTGCTGTCTTTCCATCCTAACATTTTGATTTTGACAATAATTGAAGGAAATTTTATACCATTCACTGAGTCAACCAGGGCAGAAAGGGAGAGAGTGATTCAGTGAGAAGATCTGTGTAAAAGAACACACTGCTTTATACCTCTTTTTTGCTGTATTTATTCAGAAACCTGAGCTTGCCTGACCTAGTGCAGGAAGAAAAGGAAGCCCTCGAAATTTGATTCCTGCTTTACAGAGACAGGATGATAGAATATCTGCCAAACACAGGAACTAGCATAATGTCTTGCCACATGTTTGTTTAGTAAAGACATAACCATAGTTTCACAATATCAACACGCTACCTTTGCAAGTGTCAATGAATTTCATTTTTTAAATCCCTCTTTCATTTTCCTGTTTGTATATCAGAAAGTATGAGTTATGAATGATCCAAAACTAGCTTAAGCAAACACACACACGTGTACTGACTCATTTTTCTGGGGAGAATAAGAGGTGCTGACCTCAAGCACTGCTAGATTTGGGGATTCTCCTCCCCATCTTTTTCCTGGGTTCCCCTCTGGCTATGTTGGCCTGATGGCTTCTGAGAGAGAGTTGATATGGACTCAGTAAACTTCAAGCGTAGGTGGCTCCAAATCATTAGGGATACAGATGTAAAATGCCAGTGATGGACTCTGATTGGTCTTCCCTGGATCATGTCGACTGCCCTTTGAGCCAATACCTGTGACAAGGGGAGACGGGATATTTTGATTGGTGGGTTGAGTTCGGTACTTATTTCTGTGGGTAGTGTGGACAAAGTTTGGTGACCTATAGTTCCTCCAGAAACACACAGAATGGGGAGGGGCTGTTTTCCAAAGGGAAGGAATGACTTTTCATAGAAAAAGTGGGGGAGGGGTTGCTGGGCAGACAATACAACAAATGTCCATACTCGAGATAATCTTTTATAAAAGATCCTCTAGCTAGAATTTTACTGTGATTGTATAAAATAGAATTTTGAAATGTTATATATATCAAGTCCTTTATCCCTTGTAAGAGTGTGTTTGTCACAACATTACTTCTGGTAAGTGTATCCTAAAGTATTCAGGGAAGTGATTATTTTTCAGATTTGCTTTAATAGTGGTAATAGGTAGGGGTATATTGAGGTATCTCTCACCAGAACCAACAAATTCTCACTAATTGTCCATTTAGTGGTTTTCTTCTTTCTGTCCTTGCTAAAAGTAGCTGATTGAAAAGTGGAGAGATGAGAATTTGTGATTTCGTAGTTAAAACCCATGTGTGATGAATGACTTTGATTTTCTCGAGTATAAAATGAGGCTGGGAAGCATGTTCTGATGTTTTAAGTACTCCTTGGCATCGCTTAGTTTAGTTCTGTGAGGGGGTGGGAGTGGGGAAGGTTGTCTTTGAGAAGATTAGGAGCCACTTTGGGAAAAACTTGGTTCTTTAAAACATGCACGTACTTTTTTTGGTTTTTTTTCAGCCTAGATGCTCAGGGGCTGGCAAAAGCTCCTGCTTTTTTGATGAGTAACAAACAACCAGATAAACTTAAGGTCTGTCTTCCCATCACTCTTCCCCCCAGCTTTTGCTCCAGCTGTGGCAAGCTCCATTGTGTCCCTGTTCAGCAAGCCAAGGCGCTGGAGATCAGGGATCCCGTAGCTGTTCTCTGAGCCAGTCTTTTTTTTTTTCCGTCTCTCTCTGTGCCTGGCTGTAAGGTAAGCAGCAGGTATATCTACATTTGTGATAGAAGGAGCTGACAGTAATGCCGAGTCACTGCTTCTCAAACTTTCATGTGCACACGAATTACTTTGTTAAAAATGTTATTAAAATGCGGATTCTGATTCAGTAGATCTGGGCAGGGGCCTGAGAGCCTGCATTTCTCACAAATTCCCAAGTGAGGCAGCTGCTGCTGGTCCACGGAACACAGTTTAAATAACAAAACAGTAAATCATGGTTAGGTTTTCCCAAGTTTTAATTAAAGCTGTTTTATACCTAGGTGAAGTAAATTAGGTACTCTTAGTAGACTTTTATTTAATACTTTGACACTTCCACAATTCATGCAAGTTTGAGAAATACATTCTTAAGCAAGGTGTGATGACAAGAAAGTGATGATTTAAAAATTACATAGAAAATATATAAAATAGATAAAATATAAAACATACAAAAATGTTTTTATATTTGTATATGGATCCTAGAAATGTTCACAAGATCATTAGAGATTCAGTATGAATAAGAATAAATTACTAGCAAGATGCATATAAACCACCTTTACAAGTAGTTTTTTTTTTTTTTTCTTTTTTTGAGACACAGTCTCACTCTGTTGCCTGGGCTAGAGTGCCATGGCATCAGCCTAGCTCACAGCAACCTCAGACTCCTGGGCTCAAGCAATCCTCCTGCCTTAGCCTCCCAAGTAGCTGGGACTACAGGCATGTGCCACCATGCCTGGCTAATTTTTCTACATATATTTTTAGCTGTCCATATAATTTCTTTCTATTTTTAGTAGAGACGGGGGTCTCTCTCTTGCTCAGGCTGGTCTCGAACTCCTGAGCTCAAACGATCTGCCCACCTCGGCCTCCCAGAGTGTTAGGATTACAGGCGTGAGCCACCACGCCCCGCCTGGTTAAACGTTTTAAATATCCTTCCCCTCAAACGTATAAATTTGACAAGCACTTATTGAATGCCTGTTACACGTCAGGCACTGAGCAGGGACTGGGCTACAGGGGTGAGTGAAACAGACGTGGTTTGTTGTTTTCAGGCATGTTACAATCTAGAGTTGCGCTCATCTGCACAGTTGTCACCAGCCACGTGTGGCTGTTGAGCACTTGGAAGGTAGCTAGTCCAAACTGAGATGTGTTGTAAATATAAACACGGGGTTTAAAGGAATACCCCCGAAGGTATCTCATTAATAATTTTTTATATTGATTACAAATTGAAATGACAATATCTTGGACATATTGGGTTATACAAGCTATATTATTAAAATTAATTTCATTTGTTTTCTTTTTACTTTTTTAATGTGGCTACCAGAAAAATTTAAATTACATATTATCTCCAATGAATGGTGCTGGTCTAGAGCAGTTGGCCACTGATTCTCAAATGTTATTGTGTCTATGAATCACCTGAAAATCTTGTTTAAATGCAAGTTTTGTTTAAGTAGGCCTGGAATTCTGCATTTCTTATAAGCTCCCAGGTGATGCTAATGCTGCTGTTCCACAGAGCCCACTTTGAGCGCCAAGGGACTAGAAGACTTCAGAAATGGAAAATTGAATGTGGATTGAAATATATGATTAAGAAAAAACATAGGAATGAATTCATTGTAGAAAGGATGATGAACTAAAAATATCACAGAAGAAATCACTGAAGTAAATGTAACATGAGGATAGTTTTTCAGATAAACTTTTAGGAAACAGTTTGATGTCTTGTGAGAGAATCAAATGTACTGTAAAGGGCCAGACACTGTGGCTCACGCCTGTAATCCTAGCACTCTGGGAGGCCGAGGCAGGATGATCTCTTGAGCTCAGGAGTTCGAAACCAGCCTGAGCAAGAGCGAGACCCGGTCTCTACTAAAAATAGAAAAAATTAGCCAGGCGTCGTGGTATGCACCTGTAGACCCAGCTACTCGGGAGGCTGAGGCAGGAGGACCACTTGAGCCCAGGTGATATTACTGTGAGCTAAGCTGATGCCACAGCACTCCAGCCTGGGCACCAGAGTGAGACTCTGTCTCAAAAAAAAAAAAAAAAAGTACTGTCAATACCAACATTGGTGCATGATATACACACAGTATTTATAGTTGAATTCAACAAACGTGTATGGTGCTGACTTGGTGGAGTCATTGTAACTACCAGCACATTGGGTAGACCTTAGGGATAAAAAAATGAAGGTGACGTGCTTCTTGTTCTCAAACAGCTCATCACTGAATTAAAGAAAGTGATGAACACAACTGATAATAAAACTCACAAGAAGCACTAAGCTCAAGGTAGTGCCCCATGATGTTTTTTTTCCTTTCACCTTTCTTCTAACAACTATACTCTGATTTTCCTGTGAGGAATTCACAGCTGCCTCTTTAGCCACATTCTTTAAGTGTTTTGGGGCTTGGACTGGGGAACTCCACCCTAGGATCTAATGGTAAATCTAGTGGGTGAGGCTTGGACAGATAGAGCCATGTTCCAGACACAAAGATTGGGCAAGGAGGGACACACAACCTCTCAAGAGGAAATAAAATTTCTGGGAGGAGACCCTGAGTTTCCAGGGGGATAGGAACCTGAAAGGGCCTCTAGCCATCTTGCTGCCACGGGGACCTCAGGGTGGAGCAAACACCTACACTGAGGAAGCAGACCTGCAGAATGAAGAGTCAATACTGCTCTTTCTGACATCTTTTGAGCCCAGGATCAAGCTGTCCCTGAAGGCGAATATACTCCAGGACCATTTGATTTTGTAAGCCAATAAATTCCATTTATTTAAGCAAGGTTAATTTGCATTTTCTATTCCCTGTAGCCTAAAGAGGCCTAACTGGTAAACTAATAGCATGAACAAAACACAGAAAATGGGACAAGTAATTTTGCAAATGACAAAGCAAGATCTAATAGGCCTTTAGATATGATAGGATTGTGTTCCTTATTATGTTTATGGATTCTGAAAATTGGGCAGGATTCCTACAAATGACAGGTCAAGTTGACACGATACAAGAATATGTTCCTAATCTCTAGGGGAGGCTCTTTAAAGCTGGAGAAACATTTTTCCTGCTATAAATACCAGTTAGTTCCTCATTAGGGCTTAAATGTCACCTCTCAAAGTTGGTTTCCCTGACCTCCCCACTCAAAATTGTCTCTCTTCCTCATTTCTCCCAAATATCCTGTTTAAATGTCTGAAGAGAAATTTTGACTCTGTAATTATCTTTTTTATTATCTTGTTCACTATTTTTATTTATTTATTATAACGATCTTAAACTCTTTAAGGGTCAGGAGCTTTTCAGTCTTGGTAAGTGCTATATCTGCAGTGTTTAGCATAGCACTTGTCTTCCGGTAGCACTTACATTTTGTTGAATTAATGTCCAATTAATTAGAGCATTGAATCCAGGCTTGGCTTCCAAATAGTTTTTAATGATTTAGAGAAACCATAGCATTTCCAGAGAAAAGAAACAAAAAGTATGAAAGGGGTAAGAAGCAAGTTCACTAAGAAACTTAGAAGGAAATTAATACGAATGATTTCAGAGAAGAGAACACTCAGGGATTATTTATTTCATAATTATATAAAGGCTCTTTATTAGAAACATGTAAATAAAAAAGCTGCTTTCTACTGTCACAAACTTCTAAAGCAAAGGGAGAAGGAAACAAGAGCACTTTCATTGGTCCTAAGGAAGCAGCTTGAGTATCATCAGGTTAAGTGAAGTATTTCAGGGCCCAACATATTGTGGCTTTCTTCAGCTGCTCTCCTTTTATGAAGAGGGCAGAGACTGTTGGTTGCTTTCCCAATAACTCTTCTCCCCTTCATGGCTAGTAGTAGAACCCTGATTTTAGTTAAGATGACACTGTGTGCTTCTAAGAAATTGCATGTTCCAGCTTCCTTAGTATGTCGTGATATTCTGGCCAATGAGATGTACGGAGAGATGTTGTGTGGAGAAAACTCTTTAAAGGAATTACTAGAAGCTGCATCTCTTTTGCATTGTCCTCTTCTTCCTTCCTGATGCCTGAAATGCAGAAGAATGGCTGGAGCTCCAGTAGCTATTTTATGACTATTTTATGAGTATGAAAGTCACACACTAAGAAGTACATACTGAGAATGGCAGAACGGAAAGAGAGAAACATCTTGGGTCCCTGCTGATTTTGTGGAGTTGCCATACTGGCCCTGGACTACCAACTTCCAGATTCCTTTTATGTGAAATAAAAATCCTTGTATATTTCAGTTACTATTATTTTGAATTCTTAGTTATATGCAGCCAAACTTAATTCTAATAATCTTATTTTTTCTATTTTTAATCAAATATATAAAGTCTATGTTACAGAAGATCTTAAAAAATAATAGAGAAAGAGCTATTTTGGAGAATTTAACATAACTGAATTCAGGGTTGTTTACATATATACTTAGGTGGAAAGCAGACTCAAATTATTTGATAAGTTATAGAGAAGATTTAGTAAAGATAATATAAAATATTCTCTATGCAGAGACTCATATATATAATAGAACAAAAATCAAATAAGCTCAACAATAGATTCAAAGGGATTCTTAGATATATAAGCATGTGTGCTAATAAATGTTTACTTCCTTAATTGGGAATTATTATCAATCAAAATTAACCAGGAATGAAAAGTATGTGGTGTTACTTATAAAAGCTAATGAATTTCAGGCTATTTTAATGGAATTCTGATGTGTAAGGACCGAGAATAGATCTTTTCAATATGTTTTACAATTGTCAGGTCCTTGATAAAATCTAGGTATTCTATTTTATCCTCCAAAGATGAAGAGGGGAAAAGAATAATAAAAATGATTAAAGGGATAGAAAATAGGTTATTTGGGAAAGGTGTTTTTTTTTTTTTTTTTTGAGGCAGAGTCTCACTCTGTTGCCTGGGCTAGAGTGCCGTGGCATCAGCCTAGCTCACAGCAACCTCAAATTCCTGGGCTCAAGCAATCCTCCTGCCCTGGCCTGCCAGGTAGCAAGGACAACAGGCATGCACCACCATGTCCTGCTAATTTTCAAATTTTTAAATTTCTTATAGAGATAAGGTCTTGCTGTTGTCCAGGCTGGTCTCAAACTCCTGGCTTCAAGGGATCCTCCTGCCTCGGCCTCCCAAAGTGCTAGGATTACATGTGTGAGCCACCATGCCCAGCCCTGATTCTTTGAAATTTTGGTAACTAGAAAATTCTTTGAAATATATTCCAGGATTTTTTTAAAACAGAATTATAAATGGCAGACATTGTTGATTGTCCACTTGCAGCAGATTTTGTGGGTGTCCTGCACACACCCCCTTGGCATTCCCATGTTCAGCACGTGCTGATGACATCTGGGAATATCCACCTCAGGGCTTTCCCTCCCCCAGCAAGTGTCTAAGGCAGTAATGCCTCCTTACCGGGATGGATCTGTAATCTGGTTACGAGTTTGTTGTTCCTGCTCACTGAGCCAGCACCACAGACTGAGGGCTCACAGAACGTCTGATTTGCTCTCATGGAATCCTGTATAACATTGGTCTGGGACCGAGGGACCCATCTTATGGCAGACGAGCAACAGTGGGCATGTGACTATGGGTCTTACCGTATACTTCACCACTGAGAAGTGCTGCCTGATGGAACTGTTAGAGTCCCCTTAAAGGACCAGCAAAGGAGCCAGCTTGAGGATGATGTTCTGTTGGGGTGGGGGTTCACAATGTGGCACGTGGTACTTTGAGAACTAAAGGGCAAATGGTATTGTGTCCCCAGTAGCTAGAATACCCTCCCCTGGCCTCAGCAGATGATCTATGATTGAGCTAGATTTTTCAGGGCAAATTCATTTGCCAGCGATTGGTTTAGGAGAATTGGGCTTAATGCATCTTGGAAAGATGTAGTTCCTCAATAAACATAAACTGACATGTAAGGAGAAGCTGTTTTTCCTTTCTGGTTTTGGATGTGTTGTACAAGCTAATGATTGGTGCAGTTGCAGCCATCTTAGAACCGTGAAGGGAGAGACAACGTGGAGACTGAGAATGGCAGAGTGAGAGAAGAGGTGGAAGGAGTTGGATCCTTGATGACACCATTGAGCCTTTGAAGGAGCCGAGGAACTGCTTCCTCTAGACATTTTGTTAAGTGAAATATCAGATGGCTTTATCGTTTAAGCCATTTTTAGTACAAAATGGGTAATTTCAGGGGATGTCCATGGCAGACATTGCTAGTTAAGCTCTCCTACATTTCTTCCTTCCCATGGCTTCCTCTGTGCTGATGGTGGCTACCTCCCATTACAGAGGCTGAAAATGCCTAACACTTTCCCAGCCTCCTGTGCAGCTAGGATATGGATGTGTGACCCAAGTCTGGCCAATGGGATTTATGGAGTGGTCTGTTGTGAGCGTCCTGAGAAAGGGTGTCCTCCTTAATAAAAAGTGGTATTTAGGGAACATCCCCCTATTTTTTGGCCAGATGCTGTTGTGTCTTCATGTGACACTTGAAACTGTGGCTGCCATCTGTGACTATGAGTGGACGGCCTAAGGATGAAGCCAGTATGCTAAGAATGACAGAGTGAAAGATGGGAAAAACCCATGTCCTCAACCAAACTGATCTTGGATTTTCCCTGCCTCTTGAGTTCTGTGTATGTGGGATAAGAAATATCATTCATTTTTAAAGTTTTTTTTGTCATGTTCTACTCCTTGAAGCCAGTGTCATCTTAACTCAAACATAAGTATCACATGCCACCTTAATTCCTGCCCTCTGCCCCCCAAATCCACCAGAAGTGAAAGAACAAAAAAGTTTCTGTTAAAATCTTAAACATCAGCTGATCCTTGTATTATATTACAATGATTATGGAAAATACCAGTAGTATTTTAGAATATAGTCACAGACTATTTCTGTGACCCTTCATAGGAAACAGATCATTAGGTATTCAAGACAACAACAAAGACATCTCCCTTCAATGTTCCTGCAATTTGGAGAAATAACACAACTATAAAAGGGACTGCCATGCTCCTATAAATGTTTTCATTTAGTTGGACGTTATAGTTTCTGAATTAAATTTTAATAAAAAGAAGGAAGATATAGCCCTATTCAATAACTCTCAAAAGCTATCAATAAAAATGTACTGAAAACCTTTCTAAAAGAAAAGTAACTGTACATGTTTTTTTTAATTTAAAAAACAAAAACCTTAGAGAGTAGAAATACTACACGCATATCTCATTTTATTGCACTTCACTTTATTGTGCTTTGCAGATATTGTGTTTTTTGCAAATTGAAGATTTGTGACAACCCTGCATTGAGCAAGTCTTATCAGCACCATTTTTCCAGCAGCGTGCACTCACTTTGTGTCTCTGTGTCAAATTTTGGTAATTCTTGCAATATTTCAAACTCTTTCATTGTTATTATATCTATTATGGTGATCTGTGATCAGCGATCTTTGATGTCACTATAGCAGTTGTTTTGGGGTGCCAGGAACCAAGCCCATATAAGACCATAAACTTCATTGATCAATGGTGTGTGTCCTAACTGCTTCATTGATTGGCCGTTCCCCTGTCTCTCCCTCTTTCTCTCTCCTTGGGCATCCCTATTGCCTGAAATACAACAATATTGAAATTACGCCAGTTAATAACCCTACAATGGCCTGTAAGTGTTCAAGAGGAAGAGACCCATGTCTCTCACTTTATATCAAAAGCTAGAAATGATTAAGCTTAGTGAGGAAGGTGTAGTTGAAAGCTAAGATGGGCTGAACGCTAGGCCTCTTGTGCCAAACACTTAGACACGTTGCAAATGCAAAGGAAAAGTTCTTGAAGGAAATTGGAAGTACTACTCCAGTGAACACACAAATGATAAAGTGAAACAGCGTATTGCTGATATGGAGAAAGTTTGAGTGGTCTGAATAGAGGATCAAACCAGCCACAGCATTCTCTCAAGCCAAAACCTAATCCAGAGCAAGGCCCTAATTCAATTCTATGAAGGCTGAGCAAGGTGAGGAAACTGCAGAAGAGTTTGATGCAAGCACAGTTTGGGGCATGAGGTTTAAGGAAAGAAGCCATCTTCACAACATAGAAGTGCAAGATGAAGCAGCAAATGCTGATGTAGAAGCTGCAGCAAGTTATCCAAAAGATCTAGCTAAGATCATTGATGAAGGCGGCTACACTAAACAACAGATTTTCAATGTAAACAAAATAGCCTTCTTTGGAAGAAGATGCCTTCTTTGGAAGAAGATGCCTTCTAGGACTTTCATTGCTAGAGAGAAGTCAGTGCCGGATTTCAAAGCTTCAAAGGACAGGCTGACTCTTTTATTGGGGTCTAATGCAGCTGGTGACTTTAAGTTGAGGCCAATGCCCATTTACAATTCTGAAAATCCTAGGGCCCTTAAGAATTATGCTAAATATACTCTGCCTGTGCTCTATAAATGGAAAAACAAAGCTTGGATGATAGCACATCTGTTTACAGCATGGTTTACTACATATTTTAAGCTCATTGTTGAGACTTGCTGCTCAGAAAATAAGATTCCTTTCCAAATATTACTGCTCATTGACAATGCATCTGGTCATCCAAGAACTCTGATGGAGCTGTACAAGGAAATGAATGTTGTTCTCACACCTCCTAACACAGTATCTATTTTGTAGCCCATGGATCAAGGAGTAATTTCAACTTTCAAGTCTTATTTTTAAAGAAATTTTGTAAGGCTATAACTGCTATAGATAATGATTCCTCTGATGGATCTGGACAAAGCAAAATAAAAACCTTTTGGAAAGGATTCAGTATTCTAGATGCCATTAAGAATATTCATGACTCAAGGGAAGAGGTCAAAATATCAACATCAACAGGAGTTTGAAAGAAGTTGATCCTAACCCTCATTGACTTTGAGGGTCAAGACTTCAGCAGAGGAAGTCACTTAAGATGTATTGGAAATAGCAGGAGAACTAGACTTAGAAGTGAAGCTTGAAGAAGTGACTGAATTGCTGCAATCTCATGATAAAACTTGAATGGATAAGGAGTTGCTTCTTATGGATGAGCAAAGAAAGTGGTCTCTCAAGATGGAATCTATTCCTAGTTAAGGTTCTGTGAACATTATTGAAATCATAACAAAGGATTTAGATTATTACAAAAATTTAGTGGGTAAAGCAGTGGCAGGGTTTGAGAGGATTGACTGCAATTTTGAAAGAAGTTCTACTGTGGCTAAAATGCTATCGAACAGTATGGCATGGTTTGGCATATGTAAAGGAAAAGAAAAAGAAAAAAACCCAGCATTTCATTCTACAAGGAAATCTTTTTTTTTTTGAGACAGAATCTTGCTCTGTTGACCAGGCTAGAGTGCCGTGGCGTCAGCCTAGCTCACAGCAACCTCAAACTCCTGGGCTTAAGCAATCCTTCCGCCTCAGCCTCCCGAGTAGCTGGGACTACAGGCATGTGCCACCATGCCCGACTAATTTTTTTCTGTATAGATTTTTAGCTATCCAGATCATTTCTTTCTAATTTTTAGTAGAGGCAGGGTCTCGCTCTTGCTCAGGCTGGTCTCAAACTCCTGAGCTCAAGCAATCCTCCCACCTTGGCCTCCCAGAGTGCTTAGGATTACAGGTGTGAGCCACTGCACCCAGCCCAAGGAAATCTTTTGTAAAAGGAAGAGTCAATTTATGCAGCAAACATCACTGTTATCTTACTGTGAGAAACTGCCACAGCAACCTCAACCTTTAGTAACCACCACCTTGATCAGTCAGCAGCCATCAACATTGAGGCAAGACCCTCCCCTAACAAAAAGATTACTATTCACTGAAGGCTTAGGTGATTGTTATGTTACGATGTTTTAGCAATAAAGTATTTTAAAATTAAGGTATGTACTTTTTGAAGACATAATGCTATTGCACACTTAATAGACTCTGGTATAGTGTAAACACAACTTTGATATGCATTGGAAATAAAAAAATTCATGTGACTTGCTTATTGCTGCGGTCTGGAACCAAACTTGCAATATCTGACTGTACGTTTCTGTTTAGCTTAAGTGTTAAACAGAGGACAATTTAGAATTTTAATTCCCAGGAATATTTTCTTTTAAATATAAATACATGTCCATAACATATATATTCCATGATATAGAAAGATATAATGAAGAAAGATGTTGCTGGAATCTACTAGTCTGCTTTAGGATTATTGATAGAAAAAAGAATTCAATATTAGTTTTCTTTTCTTGGAAGTTACTTGGTTTTTCTAGAGGCTTTTTGGGGTTCTGGAACTACCACTTCTTTTTTTGTTTGTTTTTCGTTTTACGATGTTTTTAGTTGTTTATTTGACTGTCAGCATACCACTTCTAAAGCATGATTCCCTCTGCAGAGTCGTGAAGGTCTTTTTAGATAAGAAATTCTAAAGTCCACTTATCTTCAGGGTGTATCCTTTGATAACATTTCGACAGATCAACCAGCAATTGAAATGCCATATTTTGTTGTGGGAGAACAGGTTGTCTGAGTCAGGTATTCATTCCTTGAGGTAGCTAAATTGGCCTTTGCCCAAGGTGAGTGAGCTTTCTTTGCTCTGTACATCATTGCTCCACCTAGTTCAAGTTCTGGCAGCTTCCTGATTTTGAGATTCTCTTGAGAAGTGAGTCCCTGCTTTTAGCCTGAGGCTGGCTCATGCAGGCAACCTTTCACCTACTTAAGGAAAAGTTCAAACTAAACAATATGTTGGCTTAAAAAACAAAAGAGCCCAACCCTGCTACTACTAGGATAATAAAAGTCTTCTTTCTTATAGTACACAATAGTTGTTATTTTACTCATTTGTGTTTTGGTGTGCGTATGTGTTTTGTTTCGTTTGCTTGTAAGGCAGTCTACCTGCGTGGGGTGGCTTTTTTCCCTTGTGCAGTGTCCAAAATGCGATACAATGGCAAACTCTTTAAAATACACAAACACTTTAGTTACCTAAGAAGAACGTTCAAAAACAATTTGGAGTAAACTTTATTTTTTGAGAAGAAATATCAATTTTGTATAGTGAATGCATTTAGAGGAAAATGGGTTATATGCTGGGTGAAGTGAAGCCAAAATGAGAAATAATAACGGACATACTTTTAGTGCTTGAGCCTCTTCCGGCCCCAGCCATTTCCAAGAGTCATTTTATTTTGCAAGATTTGACAGAAATTTGGGCAAGAACAGAGCTACTCTAATCCAGTTAAAAATGAAAACGAGTATGCATATAATTCCATAATCTACATTGAGATTCATACATTACAGCAATCGCAGTGCGTCTGCAGTTCTCTTTTTCGGGGGGGTGGGGGGTGGGAGTGGTCTTTCCTCCTAGAGGGACGGCCCTCCTGCAGACCCTACTGGAGTGCCCTCTCCTCCTCCCACGTTGCGGCCGCAGATCCCTGCTTCCCTCCCCCACCGGCCGCCGACCGGGTCCCCGCCCCGCGCCGGCTGCGGCCGAGTCCCGGCCGCCGCGGCTCCGCGGAATGACCCGTAGTAACCCCGCCCCGCCCCGGGCCGCCAGCGCCGCGCTCCCCGGCCCGAATTCGATAGGCCCAGCTCCGCACGCGCCACCGCCCGCGGGCCAATGGGCGGCGTCCTCTCTGCATAAGCAACGAGTGCCGGCCGGGGGTGCGCGTCCCGGGCGGTTCTGCTCAACAGACGCTGGGCTGCCGGCGCCGGGGAGCGCCGCTGCAGTTGCCGGGGCAGACGCGGCGGCAGAAGGTCGTGCCCTCGCCGTGCTACCGCGACGGCCGCGCCGGGGTCCCCAGGAGGCGGCACGGGGCGTGAATGCTCTGGGGCTCAGCCAGGCCTGCGTGGGCCCGAGGCCGGAGGAACCCGGGCCCCGGCGTCGTGGTGAGTGCGGCGCCCGTTGTGGGAGCGGCGGGGGCCGGTTGGCGGCGCGGCCTCCGCGTGCGGCTCGGCTGGGCCCGAGGGTCGCCCCGGCCTGGGGGAGGGACGCCGCCAACCTGGGGGCCCGGGTGTCCAGCGTCGCCGCCCAGCGTGGTCCCGGGGGTGTGTGCGCAGGCGGCCCGCGGCGCTGGGAGAAGCAGTGGGCAGGGTGGGAGGCGTCCGCCGGGGGTCCGGGGAGCCGGCTGACGTGGGGCCTCGGGCGCAGGGCCCACGCGAGTGGGGGAGCCGCAGCGCGAGCGGCGTGGGGCGGTGCTGACGCCGCGGCGTCCCGGGGAGGAAGGATGCGCCGGGTCCCTCCGGGCGCTGCGGGCGCGGGGTGGGGGGCGCGGGGTGGGGGGCCGGCCACTGGAATTAGGTGGGCTCTGCCGCGGCCCGAGCGGTGAGGTGTCCGTGGGAGGGAAACCCAGTCCCGCGATTTCGGAAAACCCATGTTTGGAGGGGCAGGAGTGTCTGTTGCTGCAGGGGGTGAGAAGAAATTGGGTGTGTGAGGTGGGTCGATCTTAGTAATTTGTTCTGGACAATGTTTGTGGTGGTGGGATTGGAATTGAGACTGATGTCTGGGGTTGAGAGTTTGTAAGTTTGTTTTCCCCTAAGTGCGTTTTAATTAGACGCTGGTAATAGGATGTGTCACACTTAGGGAGTGCTTACCACCGGCAGTCCTGTGGGGTAGGTATTCTCAGGCCCGTTTCACATGTGAGGAGCCCGAGGCACAGATTTAACTGATTTGCCCAGGGGGTCTGGCATTATTAGAAAATGTGCTCTAAGCTCTTGTATATAAGGCTCCTCAAAAAGAGAAAGGAGTAGAAGAACATCTTTAAAATGATGTGGAAGCTAGAGAGGGAATAGGCTTTGTGAATGAGATTATAGCTGAATAAAATGACAAATAGCTGGCATTTATTGAGCCTTTATTACATGTCATGGCACTGTACTAAGAGCTTTATGCTCATTGTCTTTACACTGCTAACAGTCCTCTAGGGTGGAGGTTATTCCCATTTTACAACGGGAGAAACTGCAGTTTGAACGTGGTAACTTGCCTCAGATCTCAGCTAGTGAGACAAGAAGCTGGGATTCAGACAGGGCTGTCTAAATCCAGAGCTCTTATATCTGACCACTGCATTATACTGCCTCTCCTCGGTGGCTGGCTGAATAGTTTTCACAGTGGATTTTAGTCTGGGTGGCTAGGAGAGCTGTAGTTTGATATCATTTCTTTCATAATCATCACATCCTATTATGTGTGCTCATATTAGTTCTGAGAGTTAAGGATGCTGCTGAGTTGCTCCTGAAAGTGTCATAGAAGGTAGTTATAGGGGAGAGGTGGTATGACATGGTAGTCTTGTTGCACAGACTTTATTCTTTTGTTTTCTGTGCAGTTCTTACACTTAGGGATGAGTAAGGCTTTTCTTATTACTCTGGCATGGATTTTCTCTTTAGACTTTTCCTGGTTTTTCTCTCCTTTTTTTTTTTTCCTTGTGAGACAGGGTCTTGCTTTGGCTCTGTTCCCGGGGCTAGAATGCAGTGGCGTCATCATAGTTCACAGCAACCTCAAACTTCTGGGTTCAAGCGATCCTCCTGCATCAGCCTTCTGAGTAGCTGGGACTATGGGCATGTGCCACACTATGCCCGGCTAATTTTTCTATTTTTTGTAGAGATGCAGTTTGGCTCTTGCTCAGGCTGGTTTTGAACTCTTAGCCTCAAGCAATCTTTCCGCCTGGCGCTTCGGCCTCCCAAAGTGCTAGGGGATTATAAGCATGAGCCATTGTGCCTGGTACCTGGTTTCTCTCTTCTATAAAAAATGTTGGTTCTGTAGCATGGCAGTGTTGTTGGGTATAGAGCAGAACGGTCCATTGGACCTAAGGGTCAAGGTGACAAGTTACCTCCTATCTTTGGATGTTAGCTTCTGGATTTGTAAGATATTTGGCCTAGGTGACTTAAAGCTCAAATATTCTATGAGTCTAAAATGTCCTCCTTGAAGGAAAAAAGGAAAGATGGGAGAAATGAAGAGTGAACAAATTATAAGGGAAGATCATCCTTTTTCTATTCTGGGGCCAGGGGGTAAGGTGGGGGATACTGGAAATATAGCAGTGAATGGAATTGATGTAATCCCTGCCCTTATGGAGGAAACAGACAAGAAGCAAATGATCATGCAGATAAACATGTAATTCCATGTTTTGATACGTGCAATGAATGAAAAGTATTTTTTGAATGATGATTATAAGCAGGATTGTGATTTAGGTAGAAATCTAGGGATCTTTTTTGAATTAATGTGATGGGATTTTTTTCTAGATGACAGTCTTGAATTCTGAGGCCAAAATTAAGTGTGTATAATGTAAGAGTTTGAGAACTTTTGAGCAACAATAATTCTTTTCAGTTCACAGTGTCTGTTCCTACCCAAAATGTCACTCCAGCTCACAGTGCAAGATCTGGAAATGAGATAGGGAACTTTTTCAAGCAGTCAATCTGTCTGCCTTTGGGGTACTTAAAGCTTAAATATTCCTATAATACTTGCGTGTTCCCCTCTCCAGATGAACAGTTGGAAAGCAAGACTCTTATGTGACATTCGGTCTGTTTGTTTTTTTTTTTTTTTTTGGAGACAGAGTCTCGTTCTTTTGCCCTGGCTAGAGTGCCGTGACGTCACCCTAGCTCACAGCAACCTCAAACTCCTGGGCTTAAGCGATCTTTCTGCCTCAGCCTTCCGAGTAGCTGGGACTACAGGCATGCGCCATCATGCCCGGCTAATTTTTTATATATATATTTTTAGTTGTCCAGATAATTTCTTTCTATTTTTAGTAGAGACAGGGGTCTTGCTCTTGCTCAGGCTGGTCTTGAACTTCTGACCTTCAGCAATCCTCTCACCTTGGCCTCCCAGAGTGCTAGGATTACAGGCGTGAGCCACCTTGCCTGGCCGACATTTGGTCCTGGAGATAGAATTATAATTTTTTTTTTTTTTTTGAAAAGCTAGGCCAAAGGTGACAGGCTTTGTAAATTTTAGATAAGCAGCACAGTAGTTATCAAAACTTTATCCATTGTAGTTTACACTTTACAGGGTGATTTAACTTAAAATTCTCACCTCTTAGAGCATTGTTTTTTGATGGCAGGATTGGGAAATATAAACTGTTAAATACCTAAATATTTCAGTTGAACATGTATGAAGCTAATACAAATAATTCATTGCAATATACTTACTGAATGCCATCTACATGCAAAGCACTGTCCTAGGTTTACCATGTTGAATAAATAAAAAGATGAACTTGACAAAGTCTTTGCTTTCAAGGAGCTTTTAGTTTAATGAATATTAATATTCAAATTTAAGTTTTTTTCTTTTTTCAAAGTACCGTCATATGTTGGCTCATTTGATGCTCTTAGGATCCTTACATAGTGAGTCAGAAATATTGAGAAAAGATTTTAGATATAAAATTGTCAGGACATGATGATAAATAGTACATGGGATGGGAAAAGATGATATCAAGTACTAGGTTTCAGACTCATTCAACTGAAGGAGTGTGTGTGCTATTCACTGAGCTGGGGCTTACTGGGAGAGAACTGTGTTTTGTATATGGGGAGAGCATGGCTTTAGTTTAGGAAGTGTTCCTTTGGAACTGACTTTGAGACCTCTGTTGAGGTCCTGGTTTAGTGCTCAGAATCGGAGTGGACATTTCTATTTTGGAGCCCTCAGTTTAGAGGTGAGAGCTGAAACCATAGGCATGGGTGAGTTTGCCTATGGAGAGAGACTGAAATAAGAACAGATGGAGCTGGGTAGAGGAGTTTGAGCTTGCAGAGGAGTCAGGAAAAGTGAGAGGACAGCCAGAAGCAGCTGTCCCTGCAGGAGGAAGCGGTTTATACTCTGAGATGCTCCTGTGAGAGGAGAATTGAGAACAGTCCATTAGATTCAGTAACATGAAAGTCATGAAGGTCATTGGTGATGTTTGAAAGAGATGCTGGTCTGGTGGCAGGGGTGGAAATGGGAAGGAGACAGCAAGTACAGGTTACTTAAACTCTTGTTCCCAAGAGTTTTGATTTCAGCATGTTTAAGCACTGATGGAAGGCTCAGTGGAGAGGGAGAAGTTGAGTATAGACTAAAAAAGGGTTTGTGCAAAGTTCCTGAGAGGATGGGAGCGGATGGGATCCAGAGCACAAGTGAGGCTTGTGTTTTAGCTGGGAGGAGGGACACCCATTCTGCGGTAACAGAAGACAGGCCTGTAACTTACCATGGAGCCCTAAGCACATTCCAAAAAATTGTTAAGAACTGTTAAATTCCTAAAAATCAGCCCAGTTTTAGCTGACTCATGACATAGTCTTTTAGAAAACTCCACTACAAGAGTATTGTGTGAAATTGATTTAATATATGGTTTAGTTTTGATTTCATCCCCTCAGTAGGGTATATATTTTCATCTAACTTTTGATTATAATTTATTTCTCTTCTGAAAAAGGAGACATTATAAACATTAAATCTTGTGATTCCTTCTCTACATGCTTATTTTTGGTTTTGTAACTAAAAGGTTTCAGACTGCTTCTGTTTTTCTGACATTTTAAGTGCCTGAGTTCTTCTTTTTATTTGATTTGAGCTTCTGTTTTTATTGGAATATGTTTACTTACATGTTTGTAATGTTTCCCATTTTGAGGGATAAAGAATTGGATGATTCAGTGGGCTCAGTTGATCTGCTAATTTTTACTTATAATAGAATTGAAGATATTTAACCTTTTGGATAAGTCACCTCCAAATACAGACTTCTACTTGTTTGTGAAGGATATACACAGAGGCATGGGTTCATTCCTTTATGTATTTATATTGTGCCTATGTAGCAAGGCACCGGGAATGTGGAAATGATTAATAGAGAGTTCCTGCTCTCAAAGAGCTCACTGTTCACTAAAGGAAGGAGGTGTTTCAACAAACCTTACAGTATAGTGCAAGGGAAGAAGGCATATGAGCAGGTATGTTATAGTATGGTAATACTAATCAGTACATCAGTGGAAGCAGCTAGGGAAATACAGAAGTGGAAAGTAGGCACAGAGTAAAGGAGGAAAAAGGGAACGTGCAGTGGAGGTGATAGCTGCACCAGGTTTTCCAAGATGAATTAGAGTTTTGCCAAGTGAAAAGGGAGCCTGGGAATAGAATGTTTTACCTTGAATTTGGACTGTGTGTGTGTATGAATTGGAGATGTTATAACAGTATCAAAGAATATTGTTAGAAAAATTTTAATAAAGCTTATCTTACTATTCTAACATTGATTGCTCAAGAGGTAAAAAGCTGCCCATTTTCCCCTGGTTCTGTCATGGTCAACTTTACTGTCTCCTATTTGATGCAGAAAATAATTGAATATAGTTATATTCTTTTGATACAAAGCCTAGGTTTTCTTTTTCTAAGCTAATGGTTTTTGGAATAAGGATAATAGCTAATACCTTAACAGCATCCTGTGGCTTGGTGCTGTTCTAATTTCCTTATCATTCTTACGAGATAGGTTCTTTTATTTTTACAGATGAGGAAACTGAAGCACAGAGGAAGTTAAGTAACTTGCTTGAATGTGTTCTGGATTTCATTGCAGGTAGTTTGGTTCTAGAGTCCATGTTCTTAACCCTGGGTACTGCATCTCCTCTCTGGGGTGACGAGGCATAATTGTTTCTGGAAAGGAGCCACGATGACATTTAGGGGCAATGTTTATGTCTGTTTTAATTACATATAGTTACTGCCCCAAATAAAACCCTTGATTTTTACAGGGAGGAAAACATCAGAAATAACAAACTAAATTGAGAGAATTTAACTAGATTTTCTTATTGTACTTCAACATGAGTATTTCAGGATACATTCTCCTTTAACCTTCTTTCACAAGAATCATTATCATTGCCCTTTTAGGGTTCTTTTTTGGATCAGGAATATAAAGGAATTTGAGATGCCATAAAAATGGAATGCTAATTCCATTCTCCTTTTTAAAATTTTTATTTATTTATTTATTTTCTGCGACGGAGTCTTGCTTTGTTGCCCCAGCTAGGGTGCAGTGGCATGATCATAGCTCACAGCAACCTCAAACTCCTGGGCTTAAGTGATCCTCCTGCCTCAGCCTCCTGAGTAGCTGGGATTACAGGTGCGCGACATGACACCTGGCTATTTTTTTTTTTTTCCAATTTTAGTAATGTTGGGGTTTTCCCTTGCTCAGGCTAGTCTGGAACTGCTGAGCTCAAGCGATCCTCCCTCCTCAGGCTGGAGCCACCACACCTGGCTGCTAATTCCATTTTCTCTCTTTTAAATACAATATAGACATGCTTTCTGTATGTCTGAACAGTATTTCATAACATTTAATCCAGTTAAAGAAACTACTCTTTTACCTCATATCTTTCAGTTAACCACTGCTCTGAATTTGGTATGCATTTCTATACAGTTTTACTACATATGTGTATCCCTGAACAGTGTATTGTTTTGTATATTCTAAAATTTATATAGATGGTACTGTGTGTTCTTTTTTTTTTTTTTTTTTTTTCCTTTGAGACAGAGTCTCGCTCTGTTGCCTGGGCTAGAGTGCTGTGGCGTTAGCCTAGCTGACAGCAACCTGAAACTCCTGGGCTCAAGCAATTCTTCTGCCTCAGCCTCCCAAGTAGCTGGGACTACAGGCATGCGCCACCATGTCCGGCTGATTTTTTCTGTATATTTTTAGCTGTCCATATAATTTCTTTCTATTTTTAGTAGAGACAGGGTCTCGCTCTTGCTCAGGCTGGTCTCGAACTCCTGACCTTTGAGCAATCCACCCGCCTCAGTCTCCCAGAATGCTAGGATTACAGGCGTGAGCCACCGCACCTGGCCGGTACTGTGTGTGTTCTTGTGCAGCATACTTTCCCCCCCATTCAGTGTCACTTATCAATGTGGTTTCATGAGTTGAATTTCAGCAGTGTGGGTACATGTCGATTTAGTTCATTTATTTTTACTGTGACATGGTATTACATTTTGGTGCTATACCACATTTATTTTCCCTCTGTTGGTAGACTTTTAGGTTGTTTGAATTTTTTTTATTCTTAAAAAATATTAATATTATTACCGTAGTATTCTAGTGTTCTAGATAAACACAAGCCTGTGTTTATCTAATTCCATTTCTGATGCTGTAGTTACCCTGTGCTCCTTTTTCTTTGTTCTTTGCATTGTTGTTTTGATCTTCCTCTAATTTTTTCATTACTTGACCTAAAGTACCTTTATCTGTTATACTTACAGTACAGAATTACCATGGGCACTTTTTCTAAGGCTGTTTTTAGTAACCTTTAGTTAACCTTGTTTTACTTTCTTTGTTTCTATTTTTTTCTAAATAATAAAAATATCTTAAAATATCAATATATCTTAGCAGATATCTTGTAGATACATATCTAATATCATTTCACTTCTAATTCCATAAATGACTGTAGGGATAATTCACATGTGCTCTTTCTCTTGGGAAATGTTTCTTTCTTTCTTTCTTTTTTTTTTAGACAGAGTCTTGCTCTGTTGCCCAGGCTAGAATGCTGTGGCATCAGCCTAGCTCACAGCAACCTCAAACTCCTGGGCTCAAGTGATCCTTCTGCCTCAGCCTCCCGAGTAGCTGGGACTACAGGCATGCGCCACCATGCCTGGCTAGTTTTTTCTATGTATATTTTTAGTTGTCCAGATAATTTCTTCTTATATTTTTTTAGTAGAGATGGTCTCGCTGTTGCTCAGGCTGGTCTCGAACTCCTGAGCTCAACCAATCCTCCCGTCTCGGCCTCCCAGAGTGCTAGGATTACAGGTGTGAGCCACCACGCCTGGCCGGAAATGTTTCTCTGTTAAAAATCTGCTTTAGCCAGATCTGTATTTTAGTGCTTGTTTCCTTTAAGTAATTTTCTTTAAAATGTAGTGGGTAGGAACATGGACTTGGAGATAGGATTTCTTAGTATCCTGGCTCTACTTCTTATTAGCTGTGTGATGTTGGACTGTTTATTTAATTTAGCTGTGTGTCAATTTCTTCATCTGTAAAATAGAGACCATAAGAGAATCTGTAGATTGTTGTGAGATTTGAATAAGTGTCAGGTGTATAGTCAGTACTCAATATTAACTATTTTTATTAGTTTCATTTATTTTTAGAATATGCAGCATCTCACTGTTACCTTTTCTGAAGCAGCACAATTATTTTCATGTATACTCATATACCTCAGGGAAATGTCTAATGTTTTATAACCTCTTGTTAATGGGAATTGGGAAAAGATATTGTAGATAGTAGAAAACTAAGGGACATTAACTGGATTTTGTTAATATATTATAACATACATAATATATTAACAGCAATAATTTGGGGTTTATATTTTGCTTTAATTTCCTTGAAAATAGGCGTAAAGCACATTGAAAGTTGACATGATGAAATTCTCATTCAGATAACTATTCAGGGTCTATTTTCGTTAGTTTTAAGGACCTTTTGAAATATCACCTTGAGTCAGTGATGTTTCTAAATGTATTGTCCTATATCATCAACCTGTGTTGTTGAGTGGTGAAGGAACCATTGCCATCCACATGTAAAACTTCATAGGTTAAATTTGAGCTAGTTACTTAACCTTTCTTGGCCTTCCATTTCAATATCTGTAACATAAAGATTTTAATTCATACCTGACAGGGTTATCATGAAAATTGAGGGAGGCAACTGATAGTAGTAGTTCCAGACACGCAGTTGGCCACCTGTGTTAGTTGCTTCCTTCATGTCTCTTCCTCTGTCTTCTCTCTTGATTGCCTTTTTTCCTGTTTTCTCTCTTGTCTGTTTTTCCTTTCTTCCTCCTTCCTCCCTTCTCTGTCCTTTAGAAGTAGTTTTTTGGTAAATGCTAACAAAGCATTCTGAATCCAGCATGTTAGCAAATCCATTATATTAATAACAACATCATTTAAAGAGGGCTAGCAAATATTAATTCCTTCAGGATAAGAGTTTTGAAGCTTTGTGAGGGTATAAATGTTAAATGAGCGTTATAGAGGAAAAAGAGGTCATGTTTGGCCAAAGTAGCCAGGGAAAGGTCAGCTAAGCAAAATGAGACTAATGTTGGAATTGAAGAAATAGTTGAGTGTGAGGAAGGTACTGAAATTGGATGTCCGGGGCAGTGGAGTTTGGAAGAGCAGAATTGACCCGTAAAATTAAACCATCAGCTGCTTAGGAGGACTAAGGAACCTGTGAGGATAAATCACATCCTGTGGGGAAGGGAGGAACAGAGACTCGGAGGACAAAAATAATTAAGTCCTTGCATAAACTCATTTATTTACTTATTCAACTCAGAAAGTACTTCTTGAATGGATGAAAGGTTCTAGGAATAGGAAGGGAGACCAAGCAGCTAGCAAGTACAGAGAGCAGCATGGGCTCTGAGTTGTTACAGGAAGAGCACTAGGGATGTGGCCCAAGTTGTTTGTAACCCTGCCGCTATGACTCAACGGCTGTGTGGCATTGTCCTTGCCATTTAGTCTGACTGGACCTCTCTCTCTCTCTTTTTTTTTTTTTTTTTTTTTTTGAGACAGAGTCTCACTCTGCCTGGGCTAGAGTGCTGTGGTGTCAGCCTAGCTCACAGCAACCTCAAACTCCTGGGCTCAAGCAATCCTCCTGCCTCAGCCTCCCGAGTAGCTGAGACCACAGGCACGCACCACCACGCCTGGGTAATTTTTTCTATTCTTAGTAGAGATGGAGTGTCTCGCTCTTGTTCTGGCTGGTTTGGAGCTCCTGAGCTCAAGCAATGCTCCCACCTTGGCCTCCTAGAGTGCTAGAATTAGAGGCATGAGCCACTGTGCCCTGCCTGACTAGACCTCGGTTTTCTTGTCTGTAATCTTTTCTTTCTAAAAAAAAAAAAAAAAAAAAACCCAAAATAACACAGCAAAAAGAAAACAAACAAACAGAACCCCTGCTTATCCATCACTGTTCTTTTTTTTGTACCTCCATTTCCACCTCTTCCTTTTACTTGGTTCAGGATTTTGTTACCTATGCCCTATTTCTTTCTTATGTGTCTTTGATCAGTCTTAGCTTTGTGCATTTCCCCTTGTATGTTCATTAAGTGTTTACTACATGAAATTCACTGGGGGCATTTGCCTGGGTCTCTTCCTGTTTAGACATCTCAATAAACAAGATTCTCAGAAACTATCTCAGGGGCAATGGGCAGTAAATAGCTGGAGCCAGAGATGAGGCAGACCCTTTCTTTGATGTCAGGATCTTACAGGCATTCCATTTTGAGATAGCTGATAAATTCACAAATAATTAATTGCGAAGGAAAATGAGTGCCTTGAGGGTTCAGTGGATGGATAGAGAAGTTCAGGCTGGAGTTGGGGCTGGTGGAGATTTGGTTATCAGAGAATGCCTTATCAATTTAGATGTTAAGAAATTACTAGAATTTGGGTATATGTAAAACAAGAAAGACCATTCCAGGTAGAGCTAATAGGCAAAGTAAGCAAAGGCAGACAAGGCAGGTAAGGGGGAAGAGAGATGCATACTTGAATATAGAGTGTGTGAAGTAGAGAATTGGGAGGTGAGAGTTGAAAAGTAAGGTGACTTTAAGTTGTGGAGGGCCTTACATGCTTGGCAGAGGAGTTTGGAATTACTGTTTTCCGTTTTCTTTTCTTTTGGGCAATGAGGAAATTAAGACTCTGGAGTAGAGGGTTGAGGTGGTAAAATTTGGGTTGTAAAGGAGTGACAGTGTCACACTGCAGTGTAGTTGCAGGATGTATTAATGTGGGAGGGGGAGCAGGGATTAGAGGCAGGGGGTAATTAAGGAGATAGTTGAAATCTGCTAGGTGACAGGAGTAAGGACTTAAACTGCCAAAATAACAGTGAGAATGGGTGGAAGGGGCTGGATGTATCAAGTCAGTATACTTCTTTGGTACTCAGTTACTAGAAAAAGTTTAAATTTTATTCTAATAAAATATGGAAATAGTTAACTTTTTTCTTTTTGTGGTTTGAATTGTATGATTAGGAATGTTCCAATTTACCAAAATGGTCTTTAGCAGTATTAAAGCCTCTATAAACATTTATAGTAATATACCTAATTCTAATGCATTATGTTGATTTTGGGATTGCTCACATATTGAGTTAAGGCCAATGGGAAACTTTTCAGCTAGATTGGGTAATATTTCATAATTCCATGGAGTTGTGTGTTTTGAACAGAAATATTTTAAATTGGTGTCTTTATTCTCTGGGTTTACTGTTCAATTTCTTGTTTAAAATCTCATAATCTGGCCTAGTGTTTGAGGGATGTTAGTACTGTTTCTACATATATTTGTAGAAATTATAATGCACTTACATATTTGCTTAAAGTTTTTCTTAATTCTAACATGTTCAGTGAAAAAATTTATAAAATACGTAAAAGCATAAATTCTACATTCTAGACGTAGCCAATGCTGAGGTACTTTCTGTCTTGATACCTGTGTGTGTTTTAACATAAGTGGAAATATATTGTGTATATTTAATATTTAACCTACTTTTTCTCATTTATCATTATATTATGAGCAATTTCCGTGTTATTAGATGTTCTGTGAAAATATTTTTAGTGGTTGTGTAATAGTCAACTATGTGTACATATCATAATGTATTTGACCATTTCCCAATTATTAGATATTTGCTTATTTTTGTTTCTCCTTAGTATAAATAACTAATGGAAATTCTCAAGCAAATTTGTTTTTCTTCATTAAATATTCATAGAAGTTGAATTGTTAGGTCAAAAGGTATGAAAAATTTAAAGGCTCTCATTAAAAATTACAAAATTGCTTTCCAGAGAGGTTTTTGTGCCCTCTAGCAGTTTACGAGAGTGTCTTTACTTTGCACCTATACTTACATTTGTATACCGAAAACCAGGAGAAAGATGTTATTGCATATTAATAATATTTTGTGTAATTTTTTGGGGATTAGTAACCTATTTATTTTAGTTAAACCAGTCTTAATCTAGATCTCATTTAATAAGCAATAATTTTTGTTCATTAGATATATCCTGCTGAGGGATTTGAAGAGTAAAAAATTTCTAGATTTAAAGTTTTTGTTTAAAAATTTGTATGTTTATAATTAAAAATAATGAAGAATATAAAATTTTCATTTATGTGAAAATTTGAATGAAGAGGTAAAGTTGGGAGTAATTATAAAGATTTATTTTTTTTTTATTTTTTTATATATGTATATTTTTAACCTTAAAATCCTACTACCATTTTTTATTATACACGTGAACCCCGATCCTCGTGATGGGCTTATCGGTAAGATTTCTGGTAGCGAGCACAGGCACCAGGGCCTCCAAACTTTTTGGATTCGCAGCGACACTTCCAGTTTACCTTTCTTTGTGTTACATATAACCTGTTAATGTTAAAGCTAATATGTGCAAAGTGATTAAAACAGTGCCTGGCACATATTAAATGCTCAGTTAATGTACTTATTATTTTTACACTAAAAATTTCTCCCTCCAGCTGTGTGAGGTATATTAGCTCATATAACACAATGTCCCTCCGAGTTTCTTTTGTCCCCATCACTGATACAATCAGTACAGTTGGGGAGGGAGGGAATGAGGTTTTCTTTGAATAAAAAGCCTTAAAGAGTGGTGGGGTGGAGAGAGGAACCTCTCATATCCATGAGGGATGATTCAGATCAAGATAATAGTGAGTTGATCTGTATAGTCAGTTGAAATCTGGATTTTTATTCAGTAAAATATAGATTGGCTTTCCACTGGTTGATTCGTACCGCATTCTATATTCCTTTACTTCTGGTTCTGGTTCCTAGAAAATGATTGGAATAAGTTCTGTAAATTTGACCTCATGGCAAATTTTATGACATATTTTAGAAAGAAATGTCTTTGTATTGAGGGAGATGATTTATTGACGAGGCTTTTTCTTTTAAGTGATAGCCTTTCTGTACAGATATTTGAGCAGGAGCTAATTGTTACTTTATGGCTTTAAAATATTTTCCCCATACCTATTTAAAGTATTGAATACAAAATAGCATTTATTAAAGTATACATTTATTTATACCTATTATATATCACCTTCTTGGCTACAATTCAGGAAAGCAAAAAATAAAACAGTCTTTGCTTCAAGAAGCTCAGTCTGTTGCAGGGACACAGAAAAGTAAAGTTAAAATGCAATTGCAATAAGTTATGTTAATGGTGTGCCTAATGTGCTTTGAAAGCTGAAAGAACATCTAACCCAACCTCCTTGGTGGAGAAGGGGAAGAGAAAGGAAGGAGGTGAAAATAGGTGGAAAGAATTCAGTCAAAGATGGGTTAGAGTTTTTCTGAGTTAGCAGGGGGTTGGAGGTGGGACTTGGGGAATACAAGTATAAAGGCACAGGGCAAAAAAATACATGGATTGTCTGGTGGAAATTGAAGGCAGGGTCAGTTTAATACTCAGGGTCTATTTATGTAAATCTGAACCACTTTATATTGAGATTGAAAAGCAAGCTGGCCTGTAGTCCCAGCTAGCCAGGAGGCTGAGGCAGGAGGATCTCTTAAGCCCAGGAGTTCAGGGCTGCAGTGAGCTAGGATTGTACCACTGCACTCCAGCCTGGGTGGCAGAGCAAGACTCTATCTTTTTTTTTTTTTTTTTTTGAGACAGAGTGTCACTCAGTTGTCTGGGCTACAGTGCCATGGCATCAGCCTAGCTAACAGCAACCTCAAACTCCTGGGCTCAAGCAATCCTCCTGCCTTAGCCTCCCGAGTAGCTGGGACTACAGGCATGTGCCACCATGCCCGGCTAATTTTTCTATATATATTTTTAGCTGTCCATATAATTTCTTTCTATTTTTAGTAGAGATGGAGGTCTTGCTCTTGCTCGGGCTGTTCTCGAACTCCTGAGCTCAAACGATCCTCCTGCCTCGGCCTCACAGAGTGCTAGGATTATAGGCGTGAGCCAGTGCGCCCAGCCACCTTATCTCTTTAAAAAAAAAAAGAAGAAAAGCATATTTATAGATTTATTTATTTATTTTTAGGCATACATTGATGTTTCTGGATTGTAGAATATTCAATATCCTTTTGGCCAAAATTATGAAAAGTTCTTTTTCAACCACAAAAGCTTCTTATTTTTGTTTACTTATTTTACATTTATTGGGATTGCAGGGATTCTCATTCTGGACCTTGATGCTGGCTTTCTTACTGGAAAACTAAACAGAGATTCCTTCTCTTCCTGTTGGAGGCTGACTTGATCTCTAGACTTGGTATCTGCTGTTTGGGGGTGGGGAGTGGGTGGGGTAGTTGACTTCTTAATAAGATGAAGCAAGGAGTTTATTTTAGTTCCATATAGGAAACCAGAATGCATCAGAATGAATTAATCTTAGAACTGTATTTGGCTCAGTTTTAATGTTAACAGAATTAACATACTCAAACTAATTTAAATTATACCACACAGACCTTGATACATGGAATCGTTATTTTTTAACATGCTCACAGTTGATACTTCCCGAAGTCATTTTCTTATTGTATTATATATAGCTTTCCACATTCCTACTGTGTTAGATTCTAAGATTTTGTACTCATCATTTACTCTGAAACTAGGCCTGGAGTGGAGACTGATGTTTGCTTAGACTGAATAGCACCCTCCTTAGAAATTAAAAATGTTTATTTTGTATACCACTTTCTGAGGCATAAAAAGAATACCTCTTCTCTCCAACAGTATCTTGAGGTGAGGAGGTTGTGGAAAGTAGTGGCTGGCTGTGGGGGGTGAGGTGGGGAGGTCACAGAGGGAGATCATAGTACCCCAAGTATAAGTAAAGAGATGAGAGTGGTGGAGAAGAGGGAGAAGAGGTATGAAGAGCTTGAGCACAGTGACCACACTGTTGCTTGAACCCTTCAATCTGGCTCTACCTCATCCTATATAGTTTGTGACCCCAGAAAATTTAATCTCTCAGCTTCAGTTTCTTTAAGATAGAATGATGCCTTCTTTGCAGGGTGCATAATGATGCAGGGTATACATGCAACCAGTCACTGGTGTGGTGGAAGAAAATGGTAGAAATTCTTTCTCTTATTTTTAAAAAATTTCTATATTTTGTGCATGATTTATAATGTTTACAGTATACTAGAGCAGTAGTGTATGTACACAATATTAAGGTACACATGATTGGAATGCCAACAGTTTTTATAAAGGGGGCTTTTGGGATCCTTAAAATTTAGAGACCATGATATAATAGAGGAAAGGTAGGCCCACGTTTGGAGGCTTATTATTAATAGCTTGGGGGCAGTTCTAGAGATGTATTGAGTTTGGTTAATGGGTCTGGGAAATGAATTGAAGGAAATTGGATTTAGGGAGCTTGTTTCTGCAAGTTCATTTGGAAAATGGTGGACATAGTAAAACTGGTATGTGTAGTGCCTGTATAGTCTTACACTATGTCATGTGTTAGAAGATTACATGGTAGAAATTTGGATAGGATGCCACCCAGAAACATGAATCAGTATTAGGGAATTGCCCTTGATGCATGGTTAATTTATCTGCAGATAATTGGGAGCTGACTGTATGTATGTTTAAGTTAACAAGGTTTATTTATATTATATGATGCCACAGTACAGGCATGTTAACTATAGATGATTAATTATAGTTTTTGTTTCTTGTTAATTACAATAGCTTTATGAAATAATTGTGAATTTGCTATCTTTCTTAGATTCAAGAGCACAGTGTTTGTTTTGGGCTCCTTAAGGGAGAGTTGGTTTATTTAATTTATCCTTCCACTAAAAAGAAATCTTTATGAGGGCAGGGATATTTGTATTTTATTCACTATTGCACACCCAGTGCCCATCATATAGGAGACACTCATATTTGTTGAGTAAATGAATCAATCTCTGCTACCTAGCACAGTAATGGATTTGAGATACTGAGTGTTTATTAAATTGAGTTGAAAGATTTGAGCATAATACCAGAAAAATTTTGGAAGGTCAACAATCCCACATCAGAATGACTAGTATACCCTTATTCCTGGGAACTCAGGAATTCCTAAAGAATAGACTTACTGTTGATAAATATGTACTTGAAAAACTAGCTAGTTCGGCAATATATACAAATATAACTTAAAAAATTATATGATAATGAAGGCAAGAAAGTGATGGGTTGTTTTAGGCCAGGTTAACTGCTTGCTGTACTTCAGTGACATTACCACTTGTTGCCTTCTCTATAGCCTTTGACACTCCTGACAACCTTCACGTTTGTCTTCGGTTCTAGGGCACTACTCTTGGTTCCTCTGTCTTTCTTCCTGCTTCTTCTGGTGTCTGTCCTTAATCCTTTGTCTTATAACTGGTATACTGTTTCTGAGGGATTTCATGTTATATGAATAGAGTCAGTGATGACTCTTAAATCTACATTTTTAGCTGTTTGGAGCCTATCAGGTAATCTACTTAATCTGTCAAGTAACCATACAAAACAAGTAAGAAAAATCCTACTGGGTTTTGATTGGGGGATTGCATTTGATTTACAGGTTAATTTTGGAAGAATCATATTTATTCTTCCCACCCAGGAATAAGTCTGTATTTCCATATATTCACGTTTTTTTAGTGTCTGTTAATAGAACTTCATACACACACACACATACACGCAGACACTCTCTTAAATATGGGTGTTGTATAACATGGCTGTTTTAAAGTTGCTTTTGCTATTGTGACTCAGATCTTTTTCCATTTCATTTTCTAAGTGGTTATTAATAGTATACAGGAAAGCTATCAATTTTTATTATCTACTTAGTATCCAGTTATCTTAGTGAATTCTCCCTCTGGTTGTCTGGTTTTCAGATGATTCTTTTGGATTTTCTTGTCAGACAACCACGTATCTGCACACCATGATGATTCTCTTTCTTCTTATTCAGTATTTATACTTTTTTTTAAGTCATTGCATTGGCTAGACTGCAGTGCTCCCCAAAAGAAATGCATCGAGAGCCAAAAATGGGAGTTATATATGTAATTTTAAATTTCTAGCAGGCAATTGATTTTAATACATCCAAAATATTATCATTTCCAGTACATAATCAATATAAAAATTATTAATGAGCTGTTTTACATTTTTTAAATACTAAGGTTTTGGAATTCCATGTTTATTTTATATTTAGAGCATATCTCTATTTGGACTAGCCACATTTCAAATGCTCAGTAGCACTTGTGGCTAATAGTTACTGCATTGGATAGCACAGGGCTAGAGCCTTCTTAATGATGTACAATAATTATGATCATAGTTGGCCTCATTGTCTTGTTCCTTACTTGAATGGAAATTGCTTTTCAGTGTGATGTTTACTGTTGATTTCTGATACATACATTTTTTTTTAAGTTAAAGAAGTTACTGTTGTTTCTGAGTAAGAAGTTCCTTTAAAAGTTAGTAATTGATATTTACTTCCTTAAAGACTTAAAAAAGAAACATACTGACATGATCAGACCTTTCCCCTCCCACTTAGTTTGTTAATATAGAGGATGATAGTAATAAAATTCTAATGGTGAAGCATCTTTGTACTCAGAGTAAATAAATCATGCTTGGTTATGGTATGTTATTCTTTTAACTCTGCTGGATTAGATGTGCTGATATTTTAGGATTTTTTTTTTTCATACTCATTAGAGAGATTGTCCTGTGTAGTATGTAAGGTTTTGGGATCAGCATTATGTTAATATTAACTAGCTCTTGTAAAATAGATTACAAAACTTCTAATCAATTTTGGATTTTAAAAATATTTGTGTTTTAAAACTTATATCAAAGGAATATATGCACATAGTTGAGGACTTTTTAAAGTTAATTTCTTAGCAAAATATATTTGTAAAATGTAAATTTTCTAAGTCCTAGCATGTCTGAAAATTCCTTTACTTATTTTGCAAAATTTCTACTTGCAGTTCATCAGAAATTTAGTTGGGAGTAGAATTCTAGGTTAAAATTGATTTCCCTCGAAACTTTTAAGGCAATGTTCAGAGCTGCCTAGCTTCCCATGTTGCTGAGACATCTGATGCCAGTATGATTCTTATTCCTTTATAAGAAAGGTGACCATACATCCTGATTTGCTTGGAATACCCCCAAATTACACCTTTTAACGGCACCTCCTTTTACTCTGAAAATTATCCTTATTTGTTGATCTGTTGTTGTAGAATTATTACCTTGTTTGTAGATGACCTGCTGTTTGGTTTTTTTTTTTTAGAAGCTTTCAGGCTATTTTTATACTCTGTGCTCTGAGAATTTACAAGACTGTATCTAGAGGTCAGTTATTTTTTCCCTCATTCATCTACTCAGTCTTTCAAACTGAAGACTAGTGTGTATCAGCTCTGGGATATTTTAGTGTAGAAGGCTTCAGTAATTTCTGTTACTTTTTTTTTTCCCCTCTCCTTCTGGAACTCCTCGTAGTGGAACTTTTATCTCTTGGATTGACACCTTATTTTTAAAAATGAGTCAGTTTTTTTACTCTTCTTTAACTCTTTGCTTTTCTTTTTCTTTTGGATCTATAGATCTGCAGGATAAAGATATTTTTGCTTTTCTTTCTGGGAAATATTCTCAACCTCATTTTCTGATACTTGCATTAACTTATTAATTTCAGCTGCTATTATTAATGTCTAAGAGCTTTTTCTTATTTTTATTTTTTCTATATAGCATCCCATTCTTATTTCATAGATGCAATAGCCTCTTTTATCCCTTTGAGAATATTAATTACATACACATATTTAGAAATTTCTCCCATTTCCTACATTGTCTGTTTTCATTGAGGTACCTTTTCACAGCTGTTTTTGTCTCTTTCTTTCATAGTGATGGTTTTTCACAAATACCTGGTAATTCAGAACTTTATCTTCTGTCTGGATTTTTAGTTTTCAAGTGGTTTTTCTGTTTCTAATTTCTTTTTCCCACCAATAAATTCTCAACATTGGCACCAAATTTAACATTATGAAACAGAGACCTGATTATGTCATTTCTCCTACATAAAAATTAGATGACTTTTCAGAGACCTGAATAATGTCTCAACCACTTACTGCAACATACATTCACAGTGGCAGTGAGGGGACTGCGTTTATTTCCCGGGGCTGCTGCAACAAACCACCACAAATTTGGTGGTTGAAAACAACCGAAATTTGTTCTTACAGTTAATAGAGGCTAATGTTACTGGGGTGATGTCAAAGTGTTTGCAGAGCTTTGCTCCCTCTAAAGACTTGGGGGAAGAATCCGTTTCTTGTGTCTTCCTGCTTCCAGTGGCAGCTGACATTCCTTGTATCAGTCCAGTCTTTCAGGCCAGCATCTTCAAATCTCTCTGCTCCATCTTTACCTCATTTTCTGCTCTGTGTGTGTCAACCTTGCCTCTCTTTCATAAGGTCACTCACGTGTGATAGCAAGTGTCCTTCCCTGCCCTTTAACCTCTGGCAATCACTGATCTTTCAGATTGTCTTTTTTCACTTAGCAATATGCACTTCAGTTTCTTCCATGTGTTGTCATGACTTGATAGCTCATTTATTTTTTAGGTTGACTCTGTTCCGTTGTCTGGATGTACCGCAGTTTATTTATCCATTACCCACTGAACGACATGTTGGTTGCTTTCTAGTTTTGGCAATTGTGAATAAAACTGCTATAAACATTCATGTGCAGTTTTTTTTTTTTTTGTGAGTGTGTTTTCAACTCTTTTGGGTAAATACCAAGAAGCGTATGTTAAGGGTGTGTTTAGTTTGATAAGACGCTGCCACACTTCCAAAGTGGCTGTACCATTTTGCATTCCCACCTGCAGTGAATGAGAGCTCCTTTTGTTCCACATCCTTGCCAGCATTTGGTGTTAGTGTTTTGGATTTTGATCATTCTAATAGGTGTGTAAAATATACACTATATGTTTTTGGAGAAAGGTTAAATGATACAGTGTTATTTGCTAGTATGATACATAACTCACCAGAAATTTTCCTGCAAGGTTTAGAAGTAACATATCTCTAGGAAAATGTTGGTATTTGGCTCTCATTATCTAGACTAAGAGTAGTACTGCTTGTCTTAAGTGTTTGTTTTGACAGATATTGACACAAGGGTGAAGGCCTCCTACCATTGTCAGCTGGTAAAATATTTAGTTTTTTTATTATATTTCTTTTATTAGGCATAAAATAAGTTATAATTAATTGTGGCTAAACTGAGCAAAAAAATTTGAAATTCTTCCCATTTTGTGACCGTAGAATTATGCAAGTTATGAGAAGGTAGTTTTATACTTACTTAATTCCACGTAAACCCATTGGGACATTAAACCATGTTATTTAGCAATATTGTCTGCCTTCCTTTTCTCGATTTGAATTTCATTAAGTATCTGTGTAAGGGATTTGAACTCAGTAGTCTCTTTATTTTGCAAAGTTTAGCACTAGAGTGTTATTACTGTTTCAACATGTGGTCATTTATTAATAAAATTTGTGTTAGTGTTACTATAAATTTAAAACTGGACATTTCAATAGAAGTTGTAGATTCAAGGTCAGGAAAACAGCAGTGGGCATTTTGTTAACCTGTAGTTTCTGCGTGATTATAATTATCATGGGGCATAAGAAATGTGGCACAGTTTTATTCTAGAGTTTGTGACATTTGGGGGCAAGAATTTAAGGCTCAAATGACCTGAAGGTTTTTAGTATTCTGTGAAGTGAAAGTAAAAACTACCATAAGGAATAGTTTATGTTGGTAGAGTGCTTTGATGACATAAAAGCAATAAGCATTTTATCTATTAGAATCATGATTATTGACATTCATCTTCTTTGTCAGAAGATCATTTCAAAGTGTTTGTTCATATCAGTTGAATTTACTATTCTTTACATTTTTGGCTGATTTTAAAAAGAAATTATACAAGTAATATGTTTATTATTAAAAACTGTAAACAGTATAGAAGTCTGTAAGTAAAGGAGAAACTTCCCCGTTCCCCTGGTTCTTTTGCTAGGGATCACCCCTTAACAGTATGGAATGTGTCCTTCCAGATTTCTTATGTACATATCCAAAATTACCATCTTTTAATGAAGCAGGTGTGCTGGAAAAAGGAATTTACTCTGCCCAGTTTAAAATACATTTCACTTAATTTTAGACATTTCCTTGCCTGTATCTCTCTGAAGGATATACGTGGCCAAATGAAGAGTGACTGAGTAAACACATTGGAGCACAGTACTACTCTACATATTTCTTTTAGTGGTTAATGGATTATAGCAGTGGTCCCCAACCTTTTTGGCATCAGGGACTGGTTTCATGGAAGAGAATTTTTCCATGAGGGCAGGTGGTGCAGAGCTCAGGTGGTGCCATGTGAGCGATGGGGAGCGGCTGTACACACAGATGATGACTCTTGGTTCACTCACTCACCTACTGCTCACTTCCTGCTGTGCAGCCCTGGTTCATAAGTTTCAGGGAAGACCATTTTTCTACGTATGGCGTCGGGGTGGGGGTGGTGTAGGGGTGGGAGGAGCTCAGGTGATAATGGATGGCCTGGTTGCTAACAGGCCATGGGGTTGGGGACCACAGGGTTATGGGAACCCCAGACTTTGAATTCCTAGCTAAGAATGCATCAACAGAGTTTAGATTTACAATAAAATTGAAATTGCAAAAATAATTTATGGCATGTTAAATAATAGATTTTAAACAGTAAGGCATTTATAGAAATGACTAATTACTATTGACTTTATGGAGGCTTAGCTAGGTTTGGGTAGATGGAGAAATGGTTTTGGAGCTTTAGTACGTTTACCTTGTGCTCAACATAGGGCACTTAGGACACTTGGGGAGGATGGAGAAAGACATCAGAAACTGGAGGTGGGAGGGTGGTGAATGGGGAAAAGCACTGTGGTACAGTGATAAAGGTAACTTTCTCTGTCATAATTTTGCCTAGCTTGGCCAGGTACCTAAAAAGGGGAAGAAAACTTGTAATAATGTTATAGGTTAACTATATGATGAAGTAAAAGGCATGTCATGAACTACTTAGAAACCCAGTGTCTTGAATTCTGAAACTTAAAACCTAATCCTTTTACAGTTAGGAACTGCCCATGTTTAGAAGTCCTGTGACTTAAGAAAGGATGTGAAAACTGAAGCTGATTCACATGTGTACACATCCTTTGCGTGATTGTGGGTTGAAGCATTTTAAATTCCTTTAAAAATCTGGGGCAGCAGATTTTGATTATAGAATTTTATATTCATTTTCATGCTTTCAGGAATCCATCTAAAAATCACATAGCATTTGAAAGAGAACATTAACAAATAGGATTATGTATGAATAAATTTAAACTTCTATTACAGCTGTTATTTAATGTTTCGAATCTGCTGTGGGTTTGCAGCAAGTTCGTTACTGTCATTTTTTTCTTGATGTTATAGTGATAATACAAATTCATATTTAAATATTTTATAGGTTAGACAAGTTTTGATGGCTTTCAGGACTTAATTGCTTATCTTGATGACCCAGTGTTTCATATTCAGATGGTAGCAGAAAATTTTGTCCACATATATATATATATATATCCCTATGTAGAGAAATTATTCAGAATATTTTCATTTGTATGTGAAAGTGACCTAGATTAGAAGTATGGAAGGAGATGGGGACAGCAGCAGGTTTGCTACTCCCTTGGTTTAACAAGAAAAGGTTTCATAGAGTTGGGCTAAATATTTCTCATAGCTATTTGAGGTGGATCTTTTTTTCCTGTGCCTTCTATTTTTAAAATGTAATCTAGTTTTTGAACACTTACGGAAAAGCTATAGAGGCCAGAAAATGACACACCAGAGAATGAAGGTGAGGAGAGGGAAGACAACTGTTTATCTTAGTAGCTTTGATTTTGAAACATGTTGTTTAGGAAAAGCTTTTTTAGTGGTAAAATAATTGAGAATTTGTGGGAAGAAGAAAATACTGTATGCAAAAAATTTTAAAAGGAAAAATAAAAAAGTGAATAATATATGAATAAAATACAATAGAAAACTATTGAATGAAGGAAGTAATTCTGTGTTTAAGCCTTATTCTTAGCTATTTCACTTTTAGGTAGTACAAATGAAGGTAATGTAATGTCAGTTGTGATACAGATAATGTATTCTGTAGTTATATGTATTTCCACAACATACAAGTTCTAATTATGTATATTTGGTTTTTCTTAAGTTTGTTTTGTAACTGATCTGCCCAAAATATAAACAAGAAACCGGGCTTTGGGGGGTGGGGAGGGGAATGGAGGAAGAGAAAAGGAAACACCCAGGGAATTTTACTGAACAATATATAAGTCCTTGAAATTAAAAGAGAAGGTATTCCGGGTAGATAGACTTAGATTGCAAAATTATTCCAAGCTATTTTCACTCTTACTCATAAATGGAATAAGCATTTTAAAATCATCTTGAAAATCTTAATTTAGAAACTTTAATCCTTTTACATTTTCAAAGGCTAAACTTACCTGAAGAGCCATCTTCTCTCAGTCACGCATTATGAGTACATTTACTTTTGCTAATATTTTGTATGTTTGGTGCTATTATATTTTGCCTCTGGCCTTTGAATTTTCTTTAATTTTCTTTAATTTTTTATTTCACTCTGGGGAAGAAAACAGGTAGATTCAAAAGTGCATTTGTTAATCCAACTAAAACAGCCTTTACTTAAAAATTAGGCTGTTTATTCTCCTAGGTATAGGTTCATGTAATCCTAATTGTAGTACTTAGCTGGATTGAGTTGGAATTATTAAGACCCTTAAATATTAACTGCCCAGGTTGATGTCATTATATAATCTAATAGTTCCTGTTTTTCTGAAACATTTATATAACTGGCTCTCATTAACCATTTTGTAGGAAATAACTGGAATAAATAAGGACATTACCAAAAGGATAAGGAGTCCTATGCAGTACTGTCTTAATAGTGTCAAGATATTCAGATCTTGGCCAGTTAGTAATACTGATAAGTAAATCAAGATAGTGATACTAACTAGGGCTTCTAGGGTCTAGTTTCTCTGTCCTATCATTTGGGTAATATAATAGTGATGAAACATGTCATTCCTTCCTGTTCCCTTTTAATGAATCAAACTTGAATAAAATTCTGATATAAAAAGTTATGGTTCTGTATAGAGAAAACATCTTTAGGATATAATAGAAAGAGCATGAAATACTAGACACAGGAAAAAGTATTCATAGTGTGTGTATTATCTTAAGCAAAAATAAATTTGTAATGATATCTCCAAAGCTCATGGAGTAAGATCTCCAAAACTGACTGGCTAGCTAGGAATGCTAAAGGAATTGATACCAATGCCAAATATAAGATGTGTTAAGTATCATTAATACTCTTTTTGCTTAGTATTTTATGTCATAAGGGACTTCATGGATAGTCTTATGATTTCAGCCTCTTCTAACCTTAAAATCTTAAATGTAGTAAACATGAGTCAGTAATGATGAAAATAGCTGAGATTTGAGTGTTTGTAGGAGGCATGCACTACATAATTTCCATATTCTGTTTAATCCTCATAATAATCTTATAATGCACATAGTCTCTACCTTTTTACAGATGAGGAATCTGAGACTTAGAAATATAATTTGCCTAAGACAATATTTAGTAAATAGTTGAGCCAAGTGTCAAACCCAGTCTGTTTGCCTCCATAGCCAAACGTCTCATTAAGAGTAAAGTTTTGACTTTAGTATTTTCATAATCGGAGTGTAAGAAATAATCATGGTAAAATAAAAATATTGGTACAGGTTTGAGTATCCCTTATCTGAAATGCTTGGGATTAGAAGTGTTTTGGATTTTGTACCTTGGAATATTTGCATATGCTTACTGGTTGAGCATCCCAAATCTGAAAATCAGAAATCCTAAATGCTCCAGTGAGCATTTCCATTGAGCATAATGTCGGTGTTCAAAAAATTTTGAATTTTGGAGCTTTTTGGATTTTGGATTTTCAGATTTGGGATGTTCAACCTGTATACATAGGATTGTATAAACAATAGAATTTAAAGTACTAGTAAGACATGCATCACATTTTGCCGTTTAAGTAGAGTGCTTTTACCCATTTTCCTTGTTGATTCCTAACCGAAGTTTTGTGAGGTATTTATTATTGTTACTCCAGTTTTACAGTTGAATCTGAAGCTGGAGGATTAGGGACTTGTCCCCCAAGTTACATAATGATTAAATGGGTAGTCAGCATCAAACCCAGAGTTTATTGTTATAGTTCTAGAAGGAGTGAGTCTATTGAATATTTTTAGTGCAGTCAAACCAATGTTACAAATAATAGCACTTTCAGTAGATCATATAAAGTATATGAATAACAAGTACTTGTATGCTTTGAATCTGCATGAAACAAAACTTTGTACCCAGACTACCTGTACTAATAACTAGCTTTTATAGCGCCCTTGTTTTTTTCTAAAGCCATTAATATCTACTGCATTTCACATTTTATCCTTACTTTAATTTTGTGCATTAGATAAATGATGACATACATGGGGAAATAAAGTACAAAAAGGTTATTTCATGAAAAAAGATCAAGCTGAACTAGTGGTAGAGCCCAGGCTACAGTTAGTTTGCTGACTCCATGAGTTGATTAATTGTAGGGTGACCAGCTCTTCCTGGTTTGCCTGGGACTTTCCTGGTTTCTAGTATTCAAAGTCTTGTGTCCTAGGAAACCCTGCAATCCAAGGCAAAGCAGGATGGTTGCTCATCCTAATTAATTGTAACACTTTGTGATAGATTGGGGGGGATGGTAGTTAAGATGCCATATAAAATGTAAGGCACCCAGTTAAAACTGAGTTTAAGTTTGTTAAATCTGGCAATCTTAAGTAGGAGTGAAGGGGTATTTCAGTGTGTAAGAAGTATTCTTAGCTGCTTAAGGGAGCACCATCTGACAGTTTCCTTTTCTCTGGAGTACTTAATTCTTGTTCTTTGAGCTGTGTGGACAGGATGCAGGAGGTCAGGATGAATAAATGAACACAAATTGTGCCCAGTGCATATAAACTGATGGAAGTGTGTGTGGCAGGGGGTGATGGTGGTGGTAGTTTGAAGCAGTTAGTTCTCCTTTACTTATCTGGAAACTTAACCCAGATCTGAGCCTATCCCATCTTCGTTGGATCAATCTGTCAAACACCAGCACATTCTCAGATCATCCGTGTTATATTATCCTTAGACTGTATGTTAAATAGTATTTTTTGTTGTTGTTAAGGTAGCACATTCACATGACTGAAAAATGAAAAGGAAGCCAGGTGCAGTCGTGTACCTTCCTGCTTGAGAGGCAGAAGGGAAAGGAGTGAAAGTCTTTCCCTATCCTCTTTCTTGCACCTGTTCACCTACTCACCATGGATTTAATTTGATCTGATTGGAGAAGGTTAGAATTTTTTTTGAAGTGGATCTTAGAAATCTTCTCATTGAGTGATTTTTTTTCTTCTTCTTTTCTTTTTTTTAGAACTGAGAAATACTTTTTCCTACAGAGTACTTTGTATAGAAGACGGAATTCCTCAGGTTGGTTAAATCTTCATTGTTTGTTTGATAGCTGTCAGTACTCCTAAATTCATTTTGGAGCCCTTATGCATCAATAAAATATAGTCTTAAATTTGATGCAGTTGAATTATTAATACATCAATATTAATATTGAACAAATGAAGATAGAGTGACCTATCGATCTCATAGTAATTGGTGGCAGAGTTTAGACTAGTGTATGTATGTGTGTGTGTATGTGTATGTTTAAAATCTCTATTCTGTATCAAACTGAAAAAAGTATGTATTCCCATGTCTAATTTTTGTTTCCTATTGATTTTTATCTAGAAGAGGGAATAAAAGTGTTTTTTTTTTAATAATGTGTCTAAATCAGGTTTGGGGAAATCAAGGGGTTTGTATTTGCAGTTCAAGGAGAATACTCAAGAATCTTCTTATTTTTTTCAACTGTCACAATAAAAGGACTGAAAAAGTTTAAAAGTTACAATGGATAACTGAAATTTTAAAAGTTATTTGGTTCTGTTAAACTGCTTTTTAATTTAAATATATTCATGGGGAAAGACTTGTTAAATGTCCCTCCCTCACTTCCAATATGTATCTTTAGTGCCAAAATTTCATTTTTTAAGCTTAAAATAAATACAAACTTGTTTTCTAGAAAATACCAAATTATTATTTCTTCATAAAACTTGCTAGTTGTAAATTGAAACTTCATCTAATCCAGATGGTAATATGACTAAGTCTTCTAATGTCTAACTGATTTTCCTGTCTAGAATTTCTTGACCATTTTATTGTGGTGTTAAGGAAGTACTTGCACAAATTAGTGATCTGTATTTCAGCCCTACAGTCATTGCAGTGTCATATAGCAGTAACAAATATGAGGTCAGAGTTGAAATCTTCAAAGTTGTTTAAAGATTATGTTAGTATTTGGGGATTTAGAAAAAATCCTTTGTCTTTACTTCACTAAGGAGTGAGAATCACTGTTTATGTGTGGTAGTTAGCCAGTGTGTTGATACTTATAAGAATTTAAAACAACTTTTCCACCTTTGGGTCGTGTGTGTGTGTGTGTGTGTGTGTGTGTGTGTGTGTGTGTGTGTGTGTGTGTGTGATACTTATAAGAATTTAAAACAACTTTTCCACCTTTGGGTCGTGTGTGTGTGTGTGTGTGTGTGTGTGTGTTGGGAGCAGGATATCTAGTCAGTGAATGTTTTAAAGAAAGCCAAGAAGCAAACATGTTCATCAGAACCACAGTCCTCCTCTGCAGAAACTCTTTCCTGATAGCAAATACTAGTTGCTGGTTGCACTTTCCATTACAACTCTGAGAGATTAGTTCTGGGAAGGAACTAGTTCTTTCTGCTCTTCTTTACTCCAGTTTCTTATTTCAAAATAAATGATTTGCATCATTCATCTGGTACTCTTTTCAGTTTCTGTAGAATGTGTGTGACTGTGACTTGACTTTTGTGGAAAGGAAAAAAAATCTCAAAAATAGTGTAGTGAAGAACTCTTACTTTTCATCTTTTTTTCCCCCTAACAATAAAGTATTAACCATAGAATTTATTTAGGAAGAAGGGTGGGGGCATTAAAAAATTTGGATGTGCTTTAAAGAGGCAAGTAGGATAAAATCCCACCTTACCTGCTAGCTGTAAGTGCCCTTGGGCACGATATGTTTGAAATTGTTTTTTTTCTGAGAATTAAGATAATATATTAATAGTAAGCTTTCTGAAGAGTGCCTGCTTGATTGGTACTCACAATTATTTCCCATATATTGCAAGCTTGGCGAAAAATGCTAGGCACATTTCATGCTAGCAAATAGAGATTTTCTTTGATATCTAGCATTGTGCAATCCACTCATTTATACTTCATTAGAGATAAAATGCTAAGCTGTGTTTTTTTTTTCCAGATATGAACAGTTACATATTGTTGATGCATGTTTGTGTGTTATAGACTGAAAGGAAAATGCAGAGGAGGAAATCAGATTGGGCAAGATTAACCAAGAAATAAATTGTGCCCACTCTGGAGCATTTTCTTCTACCCTCCTCGCTCTTTCCTGGTACCCTTCCTCTGCTGCTTTGAGTTTGTGGTAACTTTTCCAAGTGTTGGGGTTCCTCCCCTGCTCTGGAAGTTTAGCTTTCAGGTCCCCTTTCGTGATGCAGGTAAATGGGGGAGTGGGTAGGAGGCCATAAAAGACCTGCTTGCTGTACTGGTAGAATGTGAATATAATGGCTTTTTCACTTCCCTTCTATGGGTATTACAAGTGTCTTAGATTCTGAGAATAACTCCCATTTTCTTTGTTCAGTTCACCAGCTTAGTGAAGGTTAATTTTATGAGCCTACTAATTTTGGATTGAGATACTATGCTGCTTCTCTCCTGAGCCTAAGAGATTTTTAAAAATGTCTATTTCTAGGTAGCTGCAACCAGATCTAAGCAGGTAGAACCATTTAATATATTAATATGAATGTGATCCCTGTGGCAACCTACTCCTTGCCTATTTCTGTTACTAAAATACTCTCCATTGGAACCTTTCCATATGAGTATTTGTAGCATTTTTTTTTATAAAATTTAGAGTTACTATAGAAGGTATGATTATGATATTACTAATACTCCTTAGTAATGATATCAACTTCATATACTCTGGAAGTATATCAATTGGTAGTGGTTCGTAGGTGGGCATTAAGTTCCATTTATGTACAGTTGTTTCCACAACCCTCCTATCTGTCTTCAGCTTTCTGACAATGACACAAAATCCTGTCTGCCCTCCTCCTTCTCCACTCTTTCCAAGTCTCCTGTGTTTTTTCTAAGGAAAAGATCTTCCCTTATATTTATTCATTATGACTTAAATCAATTACTAAGTAGAATATAAGATGTAAATAACTTTTTGAAATAATGCAACTGACCATTTACATAGAACATTTAAAGAACACATTTCAAGTGTTTGAACCTAGCTATTAATATCACACAATTTCATATTTTAAGATTTAGTTGTTTACTCATTTATTATTGTATAAATAATGATAAGTTATTTTATTTTAATGCTATTAAACTTGACTCATCTTGTTATTTAGCAGTTCTGAGAGTGTAGTGAAGGTGGGAGTTGTTATATTCTTTGTGCTGAAAGATTAAGTACTTTGCATTAATTCCTCCCCCCTCCCCCCTCCTCCCTATTCTCTCCTCTTTTTCTCTTTTCCTATTCTTTCTTGAACTCTCTTCCTTTGAACTTTGGTCCTTAACACAGCGCTTTCCAAGGTCAACAGAGACCTTCATATTGTCAAATCCAATGTTTAATTCTCAGGCTCATCTTTTTTTTTTTATTTTTTTGTGGTAAAATAAACAATATTTGCCACTATAGTTATCTTTAAGTGTACAATTCACTTTATACATACACATTGTGTGCAACCATTATATGTGCTTAATATGTGCTTGCTTTTCTGTCGAATAGAGTTCCAAATGTGGGATTATAAAAGGTATGTGTGTTTTTTAAAAAATTCTGATTACTTTCTTTGGTGGACTCTGGATATTGCAGTCTTTTTTTGGTGAAACTGTTGGATGAAAATTGGTATGGCTTCACTTTAATCTCGATTACAAGTTAGGGAAATATATTGACATCTGTGTATCAGCCACTTGCATTTCCTTGGTAAATACTGGGGCAGTAAGAAAGGTGGGGGAGATATGTCTGAGTAATCTGAAATAATCTCAGAGGTAATTCTGATATGATTGGCCCATGGACCACATTTGAGAAACACTGTTGTAAATCCTACTATATTTGGAGTAGTATGGTATTAGGAAAGCACTAGAAACATATCCAAGTGTCAATGAGAAGTTATTAATGAAGATGACATTTTTGTTAATTGGAAAAAGTGTGGCTTATTTAATAAACAATTCAGGCAGTTCATCTGAGAGGAAAGAAATTGGCTTTCACCCTCATGCAATATGTAAAAATAAACTCTTGGTTAAAGATCCAGATGTAAAAATTAGGCAAATATTAGAAAAAATATAGAAGACCATTAGTTTAACATTTGGATGGGTAAGGCCTCCTTAAACTAGATTGGAAATCTAGAAGCTGTGAAAGAAGAGATTGACAGATTTAACTGGTCAGGTTTACTTTTTAAGGGTCATACTGATGTTAGGGTATGGTAAACATAAAAGAGTACCTATTTTTTGAAGAACTAATTTTCCTCATTCTATAGAATTTTCACAGCCCCTTTAGCAAATATGCAGTTGGCCAAATTCATGAGCTTTAGTTTATCTAGAACATTTTGGAAAATTAAATGTCTCAATTGAATGTGACTGGTATAGCTAGGCTGCACTTGACATCATTGAACACTTAATCCATGACTTTCCCCTCTCTTGGCTTTTGTAACACTGCCCTCTCCTAGTTCTCCTACTTTATTGGTCTCCTCAATGGGATTTCCTCCCCTCAGTCCTGTGGATTGGTGTCATCCCAAAGTTTTCTGTCCTTGCACTTGATCTTAGAGATTTCCCGTGTGTTCTCTTTGGGCATTCTCATCTTTCATCTTATTATGGCTCCAAAATATGTGCTTCTTGTTCTCTCAACTTTCTCAGTTTATGTGTATCTGGATGACTCACAGGCATCTTAAACCCTTATTTTCAAGACTATTCATCTCCTTTCCACTGGCCATCCAGACACCGACCAATTCTTTCACTACTTGTATTTCTGTCTGGGTTGAAGGCACCAAAACCATTTTCTTTTTTTGCATTGTCACTAGTCTAATTCATGACGCCATTCTGTTCAGTATTTAGGTACAGAAACTGTCCTCACTCTAACTCTATGAGGCTGACACAGATTGTAGTTATTAGGAAGGACTAGAGGAACAAGGGCAACTTTTGCTACTCTGAGAAGCTGCTGGCCTCCTGATCTAGGAGTAAAGAATTATTTGAGCGGTCTGGTCTTTTATCTAATTGCCTTGCTTCTAGCTTCTGCTGCCTTCACATGATCTTTTACATATAGTTATTTTCTAAAACTGTGTGTTTGTGTACATTAAAATGCAAACTAAATTCCTTTTGCTAGCATCAAAAAGGGCACAACAGTTTCTCATCTCCTCACCCCACCTTGCTCTGCTGGTTTGCTTATTATTTATTGAACACTTGCTGCGTTTGATGTTTTTCAAATTATATGGTGTTATCTCTTCAAAAAAGTTCCATCCCCACCCCTACTTCCCAACACCTTTCCTCCCTTCCACTTGTCCTCAGCCTTTAAGATCATGATAAATTACTATTTGGTTCAAGAAGATTTCTCAGAAAATGTAAGAAGTAGCCTCCACCTGTTACTGTACTCTTCCTGAAACACTGTTTGCACTCAATAATTAGTACTAACTAGAAGTTTTATAGTTGTGGCTCTTACATTTAGGCCTATAGCCATTTTGAGTTAATTCTTTGTATGATATAAGGAAAGGGTCCAACTTTATTCTTTTACATGTTCGTATTCAGTTATTGCCGCACCATTCATTGAAAAGACTATTCTTTTCCTATTGAATTCTCTTGCTACCCTGTTGAAATTCACTTGTCAGGAATACAAGGATTTATTTCTGGACTCTTAGATCTGTTCCATTGATCTGTATGTCTGTTCTTTTGCCAGTACCACGCTGCCTTGATTACTATTGCTTTGTATTAATAGAAAGTTTTAAATCAAGATACGTGAGTCCTCCAAGTTTGTTCTTTTTCAAGATTGTTTTGGTTGTTCTGGGTACTTTGGATATCCATGTGAATTTTAGGATCAGCCTACCAGTTCTGTATAAAAGCTTGCTGAGATTATGATGAGGATTATTTAGGTGCAGTAATGGGGTGATCCCTTTCCTTCCCATAATAAAGCGTTGTGGCCTACACCCCATAATAAAAACATTAACAAGAGAAAAGCATAACAAACTTATTATGTGCACATGTGTACGGTAGTCATAGAAAATATGAACTCAAAGCGGGGCCAGATGGTTGAGGCTTAAATGCTTTTTTTTATAGAGGTGAGAGAAATGGGGAAATGAATAGGTCTATAGGGGCAGAAAGGCACTAGAACATAGGTTGTGTTACTATACAAATAAAATGCTCCAGGTAAACTCAGAGCTGCCCTCTGAAGAGTAAGTGAAAAGTGTATGTGGGCATGGTGATGATTCCCGGTCTCTCTTCTTTTTGGGTGGTTGATCTTTGCTGGTTATTTGATGAGAGTCCTAGGGAGGGGGGTCTTAAGACAATTGCATTTATTTTTTTCTTCTTTTTTAATTATTATGGGTACATAATAGTTGTGTATCTTTATAGGGTACATGTGATAGGATGTTTTAATACACACATAGACTGTGAATTAATCAAATCAGGGTAATTGGTAATTGAGTATCTGTCACCTCATGCCTTTATCATGTCTTTATGTTAGGAACATTCCAATTCCACTCTTAGTTATTTTAAAGTACACTCTAACTTACTGTTGTTACACTTTGTTGCGCTACCAAATATTGTTCATTCTAACTAACTATATTTTTGCAACCATTAACCATCCCCACTTTATTCCCTCCTCCCTGTTACCCTTCCCAGGCTCTGGTAACCATCCTTTTGCTCTCTGTCTCCATGAGATCAATTGTTTTTAATATTTAGCTACCATGTATGAGTGAGAACATACGAGATTTGTCTTTCTGTGGTTGGCTTATTTCACTTATCAAAATGTTCTCCATTTCCATCCATGTTGTTGTAAATATAATATTCCATTGTGTATATGCACCACAATTTCTTTGTCCATTCATCCATTGATGGACACTTAGCTTGATTCCATATCTTGGTTATTGTGAATAGTACTGCAATAAACAGGGGAGTGCAGATATCTTTTTGATATTCTGAATTCTCCTCCTTTGTGTATATACCCCAAAGTGGGGTTGCTGGATCATAGTAGTCTTATTTTTAGTTTTTTGAGGTACTTCCATACTGTTATCCATGGTAGTTGTGCTAATTTACATTCCTACCAACAGTTTATAAGGGTTCCCCTTTCTGCACATCCTCAACAGCGTTAGTTATTGCTTGTCTTTTTGATAAAAGCCATTTTAACTGGAGTGAGATGATATCTCATTGTAGTTTTGATTCGCATTTCTCTGATGACTAATGATGTTGAGCATTTTTTCATATACCTATTGGCCATCTGTATAAGACAATTGCATTTCTTAAGAAGATTTCTTAGATGAGGAAATTTCAGAATCTCTCCCTGAGCTTGGGGTGGAAAGAACAAGACAAGGTTAGAGGGACCTTGATTCTCGAACTCCTGGCCTCAAGCAGTCCTCCCACCTGAGCCTCCTAAAGTGCTAGGGTTACAGGCTTGAGTCACCATGCCTGGCCATTTAAACATTAAGTCGTCTCCATGAATAGGATGTTTTTCTATTTATTTAGGTCTTCTTTAATATCTTTCAACAATGTTTTATGGTTTGCCGAGTATAAGTTTTGCACTTGTTGTATCTGTTCCTGAGTATTATGTCTGGTGGTATTGTAAATATATAATTGCTTTTGTAATTTCATTTTCTCATTATTCATTGCTAGTGCATAGAAATACAATTGATTTTTCTATATGCATCTTTAAAGGAAGAAACTATTTCTCTAGTCGCAACTCTTCTGACATTAAATGTGTGACATCAAGCAATTCTCTATTTCTCTGGAGACCAACTGGTACAATTTAATTCAGTTCTTAGAATAAGTACCCAGAATTATCAGAAATCCCACAGGTTAAGGGCTCTGTCTCACAAGGATGCCCCCCACTTCAGATGCCAGTTGCAAGTAGGGGGTCCCCAGATTACTCACACTTGTGTCTGACTTGGCCACAAATTGGGGGTTTTCTACAACCTTCTCCTCCTCAAGTGTGATAATTTGTTATACTGAACTCAGGGAAATGCTTTATTTACTATTACCAGTTTATTATAAAGACTATAATGGACAGTTCAAATGAACAGGCAGACGAAAAAGTACATGGGGTTAGGTCTGGAACCGTCTGGAGCTTCTGTTCCTATGGAGTGTGAGTGGGACACCCTCCAGCACATGGATGGTGGTTTAGGGTTTTTATGGAGGTCCTGTTACATGGGCATGATTCTTTAAATCTGTGGCCATTGGTGATTAGCTCTTTCCTCATGTTGGGGGACGGGGCTGAAAGTTCCAATCCTCTAATCATATGGTTGGTTCCTTTAGCAAGCAGCCCCCATCCTCTAAGAGTCACCTCAGTAAAATCTCAGGTATGGTTGAAAGGGGCTTATTATTAATAAGCAAAGACTTTCTTCTTACTCCCATTGCTCAAAAATCCAAAGCTCTTAGGAGCTCTGTGCCAGGAACTAGGGATAAAGACCAAAAAGATATTTCTTATTATATCACAGTAATCACAATCTTGTATCTTACAACCTTGCTAAACTATTTTTATTAATTCCGATAGTTTTTTAGTGGATTCCTTAGGATTTTCTGTATACACAATCATATCATCTGTGAATATAGTTTTTTTTTCTTTTCTTTTTCTTCTTTTTTATATTTTTTCATTGTTCATTAGGGCAAAGAATATAGTTTTTTTAATCATGATATTTTTATTTCAAAATACAAACATGGAAAATTAAATTTCGGAGAGAGTACTTAGTTAGATAACATCATTCTCCTGGGTTATTAGGATGCATTTATTCTTTGCAACTCTCATGTCCTGGAAGTAGCAAGACCATTTGTTTTCATTTTGTCACTTTCCTGTACAGAAACCTTCAATGGCTCCCCGTGAACTTTATGCCAAAAATCTAGTTTCTTAGTCTCCCAGCAGTACTGCATACTTTTTTTCCCAGCATAGGTACATGGCACACTTTTCTCTCTTCCTTGGGAGACTCTGTTCAGATATCACTTGCCCTCGAGACCCTCTCTGACTACCTACATGATAGGGCTCCTTTCCAGCTTTGCCCAAGTCACTTTGTTTTCTTTGATAATATATTTTGTAGTACCCTGGAGGCCACTTCAGTATTTATCGCCACCTGGCATGTATGCATGCATACATACATACATATATATTTGCTTGTCTACCTCTCCCATTGAATGTGTAGGTTCCATAAGAGTGGGACTTAGGCTGTTTTGTTCACTGTTATGTCTCCAGTACTTAGAATAGTATCTAACATCTTTTTAATAAATCTCATGAATGCAAAGTACAGAATGACCAAATTTTACTACCTTTTTGTTTCACAATGTAACCTGCCTAGATTGAAAAAGATCTAGAGCGACCATAGAAAATGAATTTTACGTGTTTGCCAACTCCAGTTGGTTGTTGCTGCCTAGGGTAAGAATGGGGCTCACAGGGAAAGGATGCAGATTATTTAGCAATGGCAGCTAGGGCCCTGAGAGAGGAGCATGTGACATATATGCAAAGTATTTGCCATCCCTAATGCAATGAGATGCTAAAAAATAGAAAATGGGTAAGTTTTTGGTCTCTTATTTTTTTCCTCCTCTTCTGGCTTGCTTCCTTTTTGCTACTGGGAAATGTTTGTGGATACTTGGGGTTAGGTTGGAAAGGCCATCTGTTTATGGTATGGTGTGGAAATTTTTCTGTGTAATTTCGTTGTTAATAGATATGGTACAAATGAGTCTCTTAGAAATATCAGGACATTGCAGGGGGCTGGTATACTAGCTTCTGCCTGATTGAAAAAATAATAATTTGCCTATGTAATATATGAAGAATTTTTCTTTAAAGTTATTTTAAAATTATTTTGAACTAATATTTTTCTTTTTCTTCTTCCTTCTAGATTCTTGCTGAAATCTGTTAATTCTACTTTTTGAGCACACATGAATAACCACGTATCTTCAAAACCATCTACCATGAAGCTAAAACATACCATCAACCCCATTCTTTTATATTTCATACATTTTATAATATCACTTTATACTATTTTAACATACATTCCATTTTATTTTTTCTCTGAGTCAAGAAAAGAAAAATCAAACAAAATTAAAGCAAAGCCTGTAAATTCAAAACCTGAGTCTGCATACAGATCTGTTAATAGTTTGGATGGGTTGGCTTCAGTATTATACCCTGGATGTGATACACTAGATAAAGTTTTTATGTATGCAAAAAACAAATTTAAGAACAAAAGACTCTTGGGAACACGTGAAATTTTAAATGAGGAAGATGAAGTACAACCAAATGGAAAAATTTTCAAAAAGGTAACGTAATCTTTCATTGCCTTTGAATTCCCTCTAAACAAAGTATACTCTTAGAAATGATAGCAAAGGACAGGCACAGCCTGCTTTTATTGGAATTTGTTAATGTTGCAGGAGAAACAGTATAGAAAGGGGACTAGACTGTGCTCTAATCTTTTTTTGTACTTATCAGCACCGATTTGTTCTGAATTTTCAGAAAGACATTGAGAATGCTCACTGGTGTGGAGCACTTCTGAACCTGCATGTCTGCCAGGGCTTGGAATAGAATAGAATAGGGCAGTTTTGGGTATGAAACCATATTCTTTGGTTTCCAGAAGAAACTAGGTGCTTGAAATGGCTCTGAGTTTTGGGATGTGACCCTCTGTTTTTGATTTTGCTGTGGGTTGCAGTAGGTGCTTAATGTCCTGGTAATTTGGTCGTGGCAATTGTGTGGTTCTTAAAAAATTTCTCTTCACAAATATAGAGGAACCTGCCATTGTTTATTTGAAACAGGACATGATGATGTCTGTAGAGGCAGCGTAACAGTGATTAAGAGCCTGGACTCCAGACCAAGTCTATAGGTTTGGATCTTGGATTTGCCAATTACTAACTTTGTGACCTTGGAAAAGTGATTTATTTTGTTTTTTTTTTAAGAGACAAGGTCATGCTCTGTAGTCCAGGCTGGAGTATAGTGGCATGATCATAGTTTGCTGCAGCCTCAAACTCCTGGGCTCAAGTGATCCCCCTGCCTCAGCCTCTCCCAAGTAGCCGGGATTACAGGCATGTGACACCACACCTGGTTAATTTGTTTATATTTGTTCTCTGGAGCTGAGGCCAGAACCCAGGCCTTCTGACCCCAGAACTCATAATCCTTAACTAATCACAGCTTGCCAAGTTCTTGTAAGGACTGTGTGTGTGTGCACACATCTGTAATGTGCTTAGAACGGTTTGTGGTTACCTAATGTAAATGTTCTAGCATTCATTATTATATTACTATATTATTACTATATTATTCTTGGGAATTCAAGTGGGGAAAATTATATCAGTGAGTACAAAAGGACTTACATCATGGAGTAGTACTGTACTATGAATGATAGTAAATATAGAAATGGCATAAAAATGTTACTTATGAACTTGGCTTCATGGCTTTCTTATAAACAGTTCTTAAAACTCTGGTAGGTAAAAATTAAAGATAAAGTGTTTTTTAGAGGCAGTACAATCTGTAGTTGGTTGATAATTTGGTTACGTTATAGGCTTAATACCTTTTTAGGCAAAGTTGTTCTTGTCTTATCCAATCCTAGCTATATCTTGACTCCCCCAACTGCCTTTTTTCTGTCAGCCACAAGGAAACTCTCCGATCTTGAAGGGGAATCTAAACCACAACTGTGGAATGAAAACCTCAGAGCTCCTCCTGTTACTGGAGGGCCAGGGGGATGTTGCTTAACCTCTTTCCTGGCCCATTAAGTTTGCAACTTATCATACAAATTCCCTATGTCATTTTCCTCTAAACATAAAGGAGATGGCAAGCAAGTTGATGTCAGTAAAAACTATAACATTTTAACTCAGCAACAGGATCTGTAAATTTCCTTGCCTTTAAACAGAGTGACCATATGTCTTGTTTTGGCTGGGACAGTCCCAATTTATACCTGTTATTCTGACATTAGTAGGGCCTCCAGGCAATCTCAAAAGTGACCAAGTTGTATGGTCACCTTACTTTTAAGGCATATTCCCTATTTTTTCTGACTTAGAAAAAACTGGATTTTTTGCTACTTAATTAACTTAAGATCTAACTGGACATAAAGCACATTTCTAGAAATTGAAGTCATGTCGTTATTATGCATGTTTTATTCTTCTCCAGTCTGTAGTTTATATAATTTGCAAACCATTTTACCGTAACAAAGTCAGCTTTTGTCATATTTAGTTGATGCTTTTTATGGTATACTATCCTTGAGTCTGTCTTTGAGAGATCTGTTAGTTATAAAACGTACTGAAAACACTACATTTTTATGTGCTTAAGTTTTCCCCTCTTCTGCCTTCTCTGTGCTCCTTGTAGCATATCTAAAGCATATCATATCTTTTGATCTAATACGCTATTTCAATTCAAAGTTTGGATTTTCTTACTTTTAGTTTAAGTGTACATAACAGAGGTCTTATTTTACAGGAAGCTTAATTTTTCTCTAGTATCTCACATACATTATATGACTTGTAGTTTTAGTCATCATTCAGTACATACAGCAGCATACTAGTTCCTTATTATGTAAAAAGGAGAAAAGCTTGTGTAGTGAATATGAAATTTCTTCTTAATTCATGTTCAGTATAATTAGGACAAAATAAAATCCTAGAGCTATCATAGATGTTCCCTAAATGCAGTCTACACAGGAAATAGGATGGACACAAGGAAAGTTTTTTTTTTCTTCCCATGTGTATCTAAGTGTATGTGGCTCCGCCTTGCCTGTCTTGATTCATTGATTATTCAACCAAGTATGAAGTATTTGAACTCACAGAATTTAAAAGGTGAGACAAACTGTTTTTAGTCAGCAACTTTTTCTGTTGCTAACTATTAGCATTATTGATCTAACTGGCATTTGTGGTTCATCAAGCTTTGTTCAGAAGGCTGTATCCAGGCTCTGACATGGAAACAGGTTATATTTTTCTTGTCCAAAATTAGGTCCATTGGGGAAGTAGAATTTTTAGGTTTTGTGTATAATAAATGCCACATATATTTTCTCTTGGCCTTATTCAAGAAGAAAGTGTGCAGTACCGCTGTTAGGCTAAGACTTGAGTTTCTGTTGGTCCTCTCGCAGCTGTGGCAGGAATCTGCAAACTGGAGAGTAGGTCTCTCAGCTGCATGCTAAACGGGCTAGGCTCTCTCTTTTTTCCTTTCCTCTCTTGGTCTCTTGTCAGACCCATCGTATGGCATCCGCCATGATAGGATATTAAAAAGGGCAGCTTTTCACAACTGCTGGGTTAAGCTGTTGGACATCTGTCCTTGGTGCCTACTCAAGCTCAGGTGGGAGCTCTAGGAGATCAAGCTCAGGAGGGAGGTCAGAAGACGTTTTTGAAGTGTATTTTTTTTTTTTTTTTTTTTTTTGAGACAGAGTCTCACTCTGTTGCCCGGACTAGAGTGCCGTGGCGTCAGCCTAGCTCACAGCAACCTCAAACTCCTGGGCTCAAGCAATCCTTCTGCCTCAGCCCCCCGAGTAGCTGGGACTACAGGCATGTGCCACCATGCCCGGCTAATTTTTTCTATATATTTTTAGTTGTCCAGCTAATTTCTTTCTATTTTTAGTAGAGACGGGGTCTCGCTCTTGCTAAGGTTGGTCTCGAACTCCTGAGCTCAAACGATCCGCCCGCCTCGGCCTCCCAGAGTGCTAGGATTACAGGCGTGAGCCACCGCGCCCGGCCTTTTGAAGTGTATTGTCATTGAATAGTTTCCATATTTGAAGATAATCTTCAGTTAGAGAAGAAAGCTAATGATGTAGCAATATCTAAAATTTTTTGAGGGTCAGACTTTTGGGGATTAACCCCCAAATGTATCTGAGATAGTTGAAGCAAAGATGCACAAATCTTATTTCAAATTAATGAACTTTGAAGTTTTGTTTCCATCTTATCCTAAAAAACAGTCTATTTTGAGCTCCCAAAGGAAGATAAACAGAAGAAAAGGCAGTTGTGATGATTCTGCTCTAATTATGCCCCAGATTGAGGAGCCATCAGCTTCACCAAAATGAGACTCTCTCGTGGGGCACAGAGAAGCACAAGGCACCTGTGGCCTGGCAGGCCTTAAGGACTATTGTCTCATCCTTTTAAGTTTCATATGGTTTTATAAAACTGTAGCAGCCTTCCCAGCAATAAGTGCATTGTACTCATGTCTTCTTGAAATGTAGAACAGTGAAACAATTGGATTTCAGAACAACTTTAAAATATATGTAAATTTGAAATAAAAGTTGCAAAGAATAAAAGTAGCAGAAACAGAAAAGAGCGCAGGGTGGTTCAAATATTTTGTGAGCTATCGAACATTTTAATTTTTTTAATAGATTTTACACAGATTAGAGAGAAGAGAATAAATGGGATTAGGTAATCATAGTGCTTAGAGAAGATTTCACTATGACATTCCCTCAAAATTGATCTAAAAAGTTAATAGAAATATTCATTTCTGTCCTTGTAAGTTGACTTAGCTTTATTTTTCTCTTAATGCCTGTTTTTGTGTTATTTTTTACTCCACTGTCAACGTTTTTTACTGTTTGCACATATGTATGATATTTATTTTCTGATTTATTAGGACATTTATATCATAATTTATATAAAAAATAATGGTCAATTTCTTGGCCAGTATTTGTAGTGTGGTTATTATATTACTCTTCTCTTGGTTTCCCCTTCCAAACTGTTCCTTTCCCTGTCATCCTGTTTGTTATAGGCACTACCGTGTACCAAATTGCTCAAACCAAAAAAGCAGGAGTGTCTGATTTATTTCCCTTACATCGTGCAGCTTTTCCCCCCTACTTTTTTTTTACATATCTTCCTGCTTCCACTCTTGCCCTCTGCTATGATACACTCACATACAGTAGTTAAAATATTTCTATAGTTGTTAATCAGGCCACTTCACCTGCTTGGTAAGATCCTGGCTCCTTTTTATAGTGCAGTCAAAGCATTGTGATTTTGTACTTAAACTCTGGAATGAGTTTGCCTGGGTTCATATTCCAGTTTCATCATGTATTAGTTGTTATGATTTTGAGCAAGTTATACTTTCTCTATGCCTCAATATTTTCATCTGTAAAATAGGGACAATAATCTCTTACAGTTACGATGAGAATTTAATAAGTTAATAATGTTTGCAACATGCTTAGCACATAGTAAGCACTAGTAAAGGTTAGCTGCCCTCATCATTATCTTAATTGTTAACAAACATCCACATCTCTTGGATATTTTCACTGTCTTTGGCTCTCTTACAATAATTTCTTCATAATGATCTTCAGTTGTAGAAAGAAAGGTTAAATGAAACCAAGTGTACTTTGTTGAAGACAGGAAAGTGTATAATTTTGAAATATTTCTATCCCAAATAGTGAAAGTAAAAACAGTATAAGTGCTTAAAGAGGTTTCAGTATGAGACAGGATCATCTTCTAGAAATAAAGAAGGGGAGGGGAGAAGGTATTTGAGTAGAGAGAAAGTTTTAAAGCTATTTCAGAGAGTGAGAAAATGAACATACCAGGGAAGTATAATAGGATTGTGGGGTGGTGAGGTCTTTGTTCCTGTATTTAATGAAGTTAGGTGTTTTTCTTGTAGCAGTGTTCAACAATGTAGGCAGGGAATAAATAAATGAGTTTAATCTTGGGTTAGGCTAACCATAGGGACAAAATAAGGATTAGAAACTTTTTTCAGCACGAGTTAGATAAAATTATGGAGTGGAGGTTCCTCTCATGTAATCTTTATGAGAAAGATAATTACTAGAAGATTCAGTGGTTTAAAGAATTAAAGTAGTGAAATTCAGATTTGGGTTTATATTTTGTTTTTTATATATGAGGAAACCTTATTCTTGAATTAAACTCATGATTTGATTTCTTTGCCACGTGGTGGCATCATTGCACAAGTTTACATATTTGGATTATATATCAAATTACTTTTCATTAGCACACATATTCCTTGAAATTTATGAAGCCCGTCATTTAGATTCTATAAACTAGAAGGTAGCTCATTCTTATCTTTGGAGTGTAAAACTCTTAATAATTGTAATCCAGTTCTTGCACGTTTTGGCCAAATTCTCATCTGTCTTCTCACCCCCACAGAGCTCCTTTTGAAGTCATTGGAGCTCCCTGTGCTGAGCATTTCGTGGGGGTGCAGAGCAAGGTGAGAGTTTGCGACCACTAAAGTTAAATAAATATCATCTTAAATACAATTGCCTTATCCATCAAAATTAAGAATTTATTTCTTAAATCCATCATTGAATAGGACACTAGAGAGCAGCATTTATCCTTTTTCCATTTTTATCTTCATCCAACCTCTTATTTTTAGAAAGCTCTTAAATTTTGTTTGCATTTTAAAAAATGAGTATGGTCAGATTTTAAGGTGTTCGAGATGTATATTACTGACGCAGCCACATTGGGAATTATCTGTGTATTTTTGCAGAGAGGAGCCTTTTATTCAATCTATATGTAATTAGGAATTTACGGTCTTGTCTATGTTGAAGAAAATTCCTAAAGGCAAAAACATGTTGTTTTAAAAGGGGGTTGTGATTAATGCACACTTAATGTTCCTTGTACTTCTGATAAACAGAAAATGTTGAAAGCCTGAGGGTACCAGTGAGCATTTAAGACATGAACAGGGGGACTTTGATGAATAATATAACAAGTCCCCACCTGGTTATGTAGAGACTTGTTTGCTTTGCTTATCCAGACTTTGATGCAATAATTCAAATTGAACAGCCATAAATACTTCTTAACTTGGGTAGGGCCAGTTTTTGTTTATGGATCATATTGTGCTAATGAAATCTGGGAATTCCTGAGAAGAGGGAAAGAAAAATTTTGTTATCAGTAGTACTTGGTACTAGGTTAAATTTTAAATTAACACATAAATCATTTAAGTAAATTATATCTCTAAGTAAGTTATTAGTATATGACCATTTGGCCAAGAAGTTGACCTTTAATATCCCATCAAACTCTGAATATTTTCAAAAACCAAAAATAAACCCCCCAAAATGCTTAATGTTTAAAGATTTAGTGTAAGATTTGAGATATCATAAAAAACCTAATTTTTAAAATAGATTTTTTACTTGAAAACTCAATTTCTAGCTTTTTATTAGGAAAAAATAATTTTATGCAAACATAACTTCCTGTTTTGTCAAAATTTTAGAACATATTATGGTTTCTTTCTGTAAATTAATATTTTGGTCATATTAAAAAATAATTTTTTTATCAGGTTATTCTTGGACAGTATAATTGGCTCTCCTATGAGGATGTCTTCGTTCGAGCTTTTAATTTTGGAAATGGCCTTCAGATGTTGGGTCAGAAACCGAAGACCAACATTGCTATCTTCTGTGAGACCAGGGCCGAGTGGATGATTGCTGCACAGGCGTGTTTTATGCATAATTTTCAGCGTACGTAGGCTTTCTTATCTTCTAAAAGAATGGACTTAACGCTTTTTATTATAATACTTCAGTCTGAAGAGGTTAGAATTCTGATGTTAATTTTCACCTTGTGTCCAATTAGTGGGGAACTCTTTGTTATGACTTGGAAGTTTTGGTCTACTTTGGAAAAGGAATAGGGTATACAACAAATTGTGCCAGTCAGTGTAGTGACGGGGCTTGAACCTATTCATAGGGTACTTTCCAAGTCCTGGGGAACTGGACCTACACTGAGGGCACATTGTTCTACTACCGTTTCTCAGGAATCCCCTTTTGAAATTACTATCATTTTGTTATGTCACTTCTGACAGTAATACCAGTTGTCTAAAACACTTCCATACTCAAACCTGGTGAACTTCAAGGTGCTAGGTTAGATGATAGAGAATTTTAATGCAATTATTTGAGTGGTAATTGTGATGGCTCAATCTGCAAGATAGTCCAGGAACCTTAAGTTCAGAGATCTTGGTGCCAAAATGTGATGGTAATTGTGAATGTTGTCTCATCCTTCAAATGAAACAGAAATAGACTTTCATCAGATTTCTTGCTGTAAATGCCTTTTTCTTTTAAACAAGCATACCATATTTGTTTCATAGGTTGAGATTTACATCATGCTTCTTTTGAAAAGCTTTAAAAGAATTATCATGGTTTTCAAAAGTCATTATATATATATCTAATTTTTTTGAATTATACAGAAAGTAAATAAAAATCCATATTATTCGTACTATATGTTTTAGCATTTCTAAGAATGTTTTTGTTTTAGATATTTCTGCTTTAGAATAAGCAGTGCTGCCACTGGTTTATGCTCTTTTCTTGACATATAATGACTTACATCTGACATTCAATGTGTCATCTTATTGGTACATGTTCTTTTTCACATTTTAGTACTGAGTAACCAACAATTAAGATTTTGAAATTTTAGAAATCACTTATAATTCCTTCCCAGCATGATAGTCTCAGAGTAACATCTGTAGGTGAAATAAAATTTAAAAAATCTTACTTTGAAATATTGGAAATCTTGAGGAAATTAGGGGAGGGTGAGTGGATATACTGTTGATTAATGTATTAAGAGTTTTAAAAACACAACACTGTTTCTTACAGACTATAGATTTAACAATTTAGGGTTCAGAATACTCCATTGTGATTCATGTCCACTTTCAGAGGCTTTGTTGACATATGGTTGTAGTTCATGAAATGTTTAAATATTTGACTTGATGCTGCTTTTCCTTGTAGTTGTTACATTATATGCTACTCTTGGAGGTCCAGCAATTGTTCATGGATTGAATGAAACAGAGGTGACCAACATCATTACTAGTAAAGAACTCTTGCAAACAAAGTTGAAGGTAAGGACTGTAGTTACTTTATAACTATCTGATACTTTAGAATTTTCAGTGTCATGAGCCTGATTTTTTTTTTTTTTTTTTTTTTTTGAGGCAGAGTCTCGCTCTTTTGCCCGGACTAGAGTGCCGTGGCGTCAGCCTAGCTCACAGCAACCTCAAACTCCTGGGCTCAAGCAATCCTTCTGCCTCAGCCTCCTGAGTAGCTGGGACTACAGGCATGCGCCACCATGTCCAGCTAATGTTTTCTATATAGTTTTAGTTGGCCAGATAATTTCTTTCTATTTTTTAGTAGAGACGGGATCTTGCTCTTGCTCAGGCTGGTCTCAAACTCCTGACCTTGAGCGATCCCCCCCCCCCCCCCCCCCCCCCCCCCCCCCCGCCTCGGCCTCCCAGAGTGCTAGGATTACAGGCGTGAGCCTGATTATTGAAACTTAGTTCTTTTATGACTTCTCAATCCTAATATCTTTGTAAACTTTTAAGAATATCATACTTTATTCCTTTTCTTTAGAAAATAAAAAGTAGACTTCATGTGTATTCCTATATAAGTAGTCCAGAATTATTGTTAATTGTTAATATGCCTATGTCCAAATTGAAGGAATTACAACTATTTTTTTTTATATTGTGCTCATCTATTTTCTAGTCTACTTTTGATAATTTTGTAATATTGGGTTAATTTTAAACTAGTAATTATTTTATTTCTGAGGTATTCAGTAATTATGAGTTTTCAGAATTATTTGTAAGTTTAAAGGAGATATTTCATGAAATTATGATAAAAAGAGGTTTCCTCAGTTTCTAGAAAACTCCTTTTATCTGAGCTGTTCTTTTACAAACAAGTTTACATGTGAATTCCCCCCTCCTCTCCCCATATATTTTTATTTAGTCTCTAGAAAACACAAGGGGCTTTGGTTTCTCTCTAATTCAGGCAGCCTGTGTTTGTATGCCCATTTTGTAAGGCAGTACTCTTGATGATGAGAATTTTACCAAAGAACAGGGGTACACACAATAAATCTAATGCTGTAAAATTGTAATTAATTCAGACCAATATTTCTTCATGTGAAAAAAGTGAAATTATGCCAGTGCACGCTTTCCTCTTGCTTTTTTAAGAAATCACTTCAATAATTCACTTAATATGGTAAGCTACTTTTCTTATGTCCTGAACTATTTGCTTAACTGTTTGAAAAATAGTGAACATGATGAATGTTTTTGTATTTCTAGGATATAGTTTCTTCGGTCCCACGTCTGCGGCACATCATCACTGTCGATGGGAAGCCACCAGCCTGGTCCGAGTTCCCCAAGGGTGTCATTGTGCACACCATGGCTGCAGTGCAGGCTCTGGGAGCCAAGGCCAGCACGGGTACGTCGCAGTTTGCTAATGCCGTGTGTGAGCTCTCCAGCGATGACCTGCTCCAGAATTATGCCAGAGTTTTGATCTTAATGTTAGATCAAGTGACATATCAGTTTTCTAGACTGTCAGCTGGGGAAGTAGGTCCCTCTAGGTACTTTCATTTAGCCTTTAAAGAAAGGTCTAAGGAAATGCAAGTGTTCTAAAGTAGTATTTGAAATTAATTTAAAATACTTTAACATTGTTCAATTTTCTTGTTTCCTTTTTGTGATCGTTTTGGATGAAGTATGTTTATAAATAATGCCATTAAACATTTCCTATGTGAATTACCTGTCAGTATTAACAGATAGAGTGGATAAACTTGGAGGCCTCTTTTTTCTTGTTCCCTTTCCAAAAGGATCGACTTTATTCTTCAACTGGAATAGGCATGGTGACTCTAGAAGTCCCTACTCTCAGATAAGTGTCAGAAAATGTTAGAAAGTATAGAAGCATTTAGAGATACTGCAAAAGCTGCTGGAATGCTGGAACTATATTTCCTCTGTAGTTGGAAACTTAGTGATTAACTAGATATAAGTAATCACTGGGCTCAGGGACAGGGTTATATTGACATTAATTTTGGTTATGTTGAATTTTAGTTGCTGATGGGATATTCATATGTAGTTATCTAGTGGGCAGTGGCATATACAAGTCTAGTACTCTGGAGTTAAGTTTGGAGTTAAGGGTTATGGAAACTAGAAGCAGTGGGAGTAGGTGAGGTCACCCACAGGGAATGGGTGGCCCCAAAGGTCACTGCGACCTAATCAGAGAGGAAAGAAGAAAACATGTGGTGTGTGGTTCATAGAAGATAAGGGAAAGGAGACCTTGGCTGGGTATCTGCAGGACCCGACACGTGGAGGTCAGATGACACAAGGATTGCCATTTCCAAGAAGTGCTGTGAGTTGAAGGAGTGAATGACAGATTTGAAAGCAAAGACTTCCAAATGAAAACAGTTCATAAGAAGTATATCTGGATGATTAGGAGAGAAAGGGTATTCTCTTAGCAACATATTTAAAGAATATTTTCACACTTAGAAGTGTTGATATGGAGGATAGTTCGGAGAGTATTTCAGACGTATCAAAAATGTCATCCATGACTTATTTCTCTTTGTCTTTCCGCTGTGCCACTGCTATAGCATGTTGGTTGCTGTCCTTAGGCTTGTAGTCTTATGATTGCAAATGGGTTGCATTATCTTTTAATCTAGGGTTCTGAGTGTAACCAAGTTAACTTTGCTACTGTGAAACAATGAATAGTTTTTAGCAAATATCTAGGTACCCTGTCCAAGCTATCCTTATTTCTTAGTTGAATTACTGGAATGGAGTTTTGTCTCCCTAATTCCTTTTTTCCGTTACTAAAGTTAGGTGGGGACATAGTAGGCAAAGTGATCCTTGTTACAGATGATGACATGCCCCTATTCAAAATAACGTTGCTTTTCATTCAGAGTGAAATCCAAAGTCAGCATGGCCTTTGAGTCCCTATGTGTGGTCTTGGCAGCTACTTCACCTTGTCATCATCTTGTTGCACACTCCATTCTAGCCACACTCCTTGCTGGTCTTTAGATATGCCACACATGTCCTACCTTGGGGCCTTTGCACTTGCTTATTTTCTTCTACTTGGAACACTCTTCTCCCAATTCCAGGGTTTTTATGGCTCCCTTTCTCACTTTATTCAGGTCTTTGCTAAAGTAACAATTCTACAGAGAGGATTTCCCTGACTTTTCCATCTAAATAATATCTATTATAATCTTCTCACTTTGTCTTGCTTCATTTTTCTTAGTAGATTAATCTGTTTGTCTATCCCAATAGATGTATCTCTCTCATGTGCAGGGACTTAATTTGTTTTGTTGACCTCTGTATGAGGTCAGTTGATACTTGTTAAATTGAGTTAAATAAATGATTGTTAAAAAAATTGGTGATGTGACTGAATTTCTCAAAAGTGTGCTTGGTTGTTTTTTTTCTTCAATACAGAAAACCAAACTCATAGCAAACCATTGCCCTCAGATGTTGCAGTAATCATGTACACAAGTGGATCCACAGGACTTCCAAAGGGAGTCATGGTCTCACATAGTAACATTATTGCTGGTATAACTGGGATGGCAGAAAGGATTCCAGGACTGGGGTATGTCACAGTAAAATAACATTGAGTAGTTCAGTATTTGTCTGTTAATAATGTTAACATTTGTGTCATTTTAGTAGTATATGGGTAATTACTCCTTCAGAGTCTGTTTATAGTAAGCATTTCATTTAAAAAAGTACATTAAAAGTACATTAAAATTAATTGCAAAAGGGTTATAATTGTGAGGTTTAAAATAAAGTTGATAGTTTATTAAATTTCAATTTTTTTAAAGAGCCACTGGTATGGAAGTTCATAAAGTATAAATTTTAATTGTGTTTATAGTTGTAAAGCTTTTAATTAAAATTATCTTAATCAGCTGGGCATTGTTGCCTCTATAGTCATTTTTATATCTAAATATAATTCAGGTGAACAGATAGCTTAATCTAGTATTTTTTGAGCTTTTGTGTTCAGTCTCTGCTTTTTCTTTTTAAGACAAACTTCAGTGGTAGCTGGGTGTGGGGGGTGGGGCAGGTATAGTAGAGTTGGAAAAAGACTGATGGTGGCAACCAAATGGAAGTTTGTTAAGAAAACATTCCCAGAAATGAGATCAGTATTCTGATGACTGAAGTGTGCAGTGGTTGGATGTTTGATGCCTTTATACATAGAACTTATACACCCACAGACACACACATACACACACACAGTTACTGTGGGATTGAATTTGGGAATGGAGAAATTTTTCTTATGTATTTATACATTTCAGAAAAAATTAAGAGCAACAGTTCCCTTATAGGTTTGCCTCAGTTGCCTTCTATATTTTGGGTGTGGGGGCAGTCTTGAAATATATACACACACTTGCACATTTTCTTATATATTAAGATATAATTTATTATTTAATCTGATTCCCTTCTGTAAAATTTCTGACAGGGAGTTGTGGATTCTATTTGGACTCTTCTGGTTGGTAGTATATTAGATCTAAAGATGTTTTCCTCCTCAGATGATTTCATCTGTTCTTCAAAAGAACTCTTCATTTTTTATTTTTTCCAAACTCCTATTTCTTCTGCCTTCGCACTTTGCTTCTGCAGCACTCATAATTCGTGAGTGCCTTCAAGTAGGAGTGGAAACAGAACCCTTTCCTGAGAGTGCCTGCCTCCTCAGTTTTAGGTTGAGCTTTAGTTTTTCTTTTTTCTACCATCCCCAATGTCTGTTTGTCTGTTTCTGTCTCTCTCTTTCACACGAACACACACATACACACACTCCACCAACAAAAACAATTTCTCGGGGGCCCTTCTGTGTGCCTTCCAGCTTGTTCCCATTCCGGTCACTTCTGGCAGAGACGGCATCTGGCCTTTGCTTCTTATATCTCCCTTTTCTTTTAGAGAGGAAGATGTATACATTGGATATTTGCCTCTGGCCCATGTTCTAGAATTAAGTGCTGAGCTCGTTTGTCTTTCTCATGGATGCCGCATTGGCTACTCTTCACCACAGACTTTAGCAGATCAGGTAAATTAAATGTCTGTGACTTGGAAATACTAAAAAAATCATAATTATTTTTAATACTTTTTTCCCAGTCAGTATGATAGTATATTGTAAGGATGACAGATAATCATTTTAAAATAAGCTCTTGCCTTTTAAGTGCTTCTTAGAATATTAGTACATTAAAATGATGAATTTATAATATGCTTTTTGATCTAAGAATTCCATTGAATTTTAAAATAAAGATCATTTTATATGTGTCACTTTTTGTCTCTATTTTATAGTCTTCAAAAATAAAAAAAGGAAGTAAAGGAGATACATCCGTGTTGAAACCGACACTGATGGCAGCTGTTCCGGTAAGAATCCACCATTGTTCAATATTGAGTACTGACGAAGCAGCATCTACAGAATGCTAGTGAGAAAGATATTGTTGATAAGGTAGTTTATGTAGGATTTATTCCTTATTGATTATTGATATTGCCTTAAGTTTTACAGGATTTATTCAATTTTGCTTTAGCTTTATTCTTACTTACTAAACATTCAATTTTAGCTGCCATACGAAATTATCAGCTCCTTTTTCTAAATAGCTTCTTATCAAAATAAAAATCATTATGATATCTGTTTGCTGACTTATGGAAACCTAAAGCCCAGCAGGAGATAGCGGGGAGGGTTTGAGATCACCTCCTTCTAAGCAAATTATATGATTACCTCTTGGGTCCTCAGGGAAAGTCTGGTCTATACCAAAAAAAGTGACAGACAAGCTGGAGCAACTTCGAGTTATGTGAGAAGTACTGTGCATCCTGATAGAGAGAGGCCTGCGAATAAGATAATAGAAATGGGAGAGCAGTGGTTTTCTGGCTCCAGCTAATGTAGGCTTTCTGAGTTTGTCAGAAAGTGTTTAGAATTGTTGTCAGATACTTGAGTGCTTATATCAAGCATAATTATGTAGTTATTCCAAAGTCAGATATAAATGATCAATAGTTTGAGTTTTTATAATTATAGTTTACTAAGGTAGTATCCTACTTTAAATTCTTAGTTCTCTTAAAAATTACAAATAATTTAAAATTGTAGGGGAAAAACTTATGTTAAATCATGAAAGTATACTTCATAGTAATGGACCTAGCAAACAAAATGCAATGCTGACAAGGACAATGTCCTGCATATAGTATTAAAAGACAAACAGCCAAAAAAACCCCCCAAAATTCTTGTGTTCCTTTTGTGAGCAACGAATGTGGTACTCTGTATCTTTATAAGATAAAGTTAGGAGATTTTAAAAACCATCTTAAGTAGTTCATTTCTTTCTTGAGTTTACTTTTTAGATCAGAATAAATAAGATAAACAAAGTAACATAAAGAATCAATGATATATTCCTAAGATTTTTTTTCCTCACTCTTATGAATATCTAGACATATTTCAGCCATTAAAACTTGCTTTTACGGAAACCTCATTTTTAAACTAATTTTGTTTCTGTTTTAAAACTTTTATCCTGATAGAATACATCTTTTAAAATGCCTTAGTACTGTTGGAGTATTAGAGATTTGAATGTGTAAGGCAGCTGATATTAACTATGTTAACTCATTTTTATACATTAAGGAAATCATGGATCGGATCTATAAAAATGTCATGAATAAAGTGAATGAAATGAGTAGTTTTCAACGCAATCTGTTTATTCTGGCCTATAATTACAAAATGGAACAGATCTCAAAAGGATGTAGCACTCCATTGTGTGACAGGCAAGTAAAAACTTTCCGATACTCTCCTCCCTTGATAATTTAATTATCTAGTTCATATTAGTAGCCCGGTTGAAATAATTATAAAAAATAAATTTATTTTAAAAACTCAAAGGGACTCTTTAAAAATCCATCCTGTGTAAGAATGTGAGCAATTAAAAAAAAACTGCAATGTCATTTAAAAAATTGTTTTACTTAAAATGTTGCTGTTATTTAATAGTGTGCTTATATTTTCTGTATACACTTAGGTGAGAAATATTTTGAGAAGTAATTTCTCTTTGCTTTGGAATTTATTTCAGTATGAATATTAAATGGTAACTAAATATGATTAAATGTTTTGTGTTTAAAGTTTTAAGTGACCAGTTTTGTTCCATAGCTTTAGTTTTGTAGTGTTAATGGAGTACATAGATTTATGATTTTGTTATAAAATAGTTTAGGAATTAGAAAATGAAAGCATGACATTGAAATTATTTCTTATGGGAATATTAATATAGTTTTCAGATGTTTCATATCATTTAGAGCTTTATAAGTTTTTTTCTTATCTTTCTTTGGTTGTCTCTTTAGTGGGATATACAGTCAGCTGTCCATATCTATGTTCTGCATCTGAGGATTTAACCAACCTTGAATTGAAAATATTCAGGGGGAAAAAACAGTAAAAAAAAATACAGTATAGCAACTTACATAGAATTTATTAGGTTGGTGCAAAGGTAATTACGGTTTCGGAACATGAATTTTAAATCATTATAACTAGGCTCAAACACATCTTTATTAATCAGAATAGGAACCATTACAATCAAAACATTTTTGCCAACAAGAAATAAGTTTGTTTATTCCTGTAGCATAAAAATCTGTGCTTTGGGATTTGTCGAACTCTTAGAAAGCATTTGCTGCATCCTGCTGGTTGTGGAAGCATTTTCCCTGCAAAAAGTTGTCAAAATGCTTGAAGAAATGGTAATTGGTGGGCGAGAGAGAGGCCAGGTGAATATGGTGGAGGAGGCTAAACTTCGTAGCCCGATTCATTTAACTTTTGAAGCGCTGGTTGTGCGATGTGTGGTCCGACGTTATCGTGGAGAAGAATTGGGCCCTTTCTGTTGACCAACAGGTCTGGTAGTTTTCAGGCATCTCATCGATTTGCTGAGCATACTTCTCAGATGGAATGGTTTCACCAGGATTCAGAAAGCTGTAGTGCATCAGACCAGCAACAGACCACCAAACAGTGACCATGACCTTTTTTGGGGGGAACTTTGGCTTTGGGAAGTACTTTGAGCTTCTTCTCAGTCCAACCACTGAGCTGGTCTTCTTGGGTTATCGTATAAAATCTACTTTTCGTTGTACGTCACAATCTGATCCATCAAGAAATAGTTCATTGTTGTTGCGTACAAGAAGAGAAGATGACACTTCAAAATGATGACTTTTTTGATTTTCAGTCAGCTTGCTTATAGAGCTTTTTCACCTTTCCAATTTGCTTCAAATGCCGAACAACCATATAATGGTCAACATTGAGTTCTTCGGCAACTTCTCCTGTAGTTTTAAGAGGATCAGCTTCGATGATTGCTCTCAGTTGGTCGTTGTCAACCTCTGATGGCCAGCACTGTGCTCTTCATCTTCAAGGCTCTTGTCTCCTTTGCAAAATTTCTTGAACCAACACTGCACTGTATTTCGTTAGCAGTTCCTGGGTCAAATGTGTTGATGTTGCAAGTTGTCTCTTCTCCTTTATGACCCATTTTGAACTGGAATAAGAAAATTGCTGGAATTTGCTTTGTGTCTAACATCATTTCCATAGTCTAAAATAAATAGCAAGTAATAAGTCATTTGCTAAAAATGTAAAGGGAGAAATGTGCATTAAAATGATATATAACGTAACTACATTTAAGAATATATTCCAATATCAAACAGCAAATTTCAACAATGCTAAAACCACAATTACTTTTGCACCAAACTAATACATTGTATTAGGTGTTATAAGTGATGTAGAGGTGATTTAAAGTATATGGGAGAATGTGTGTAGGGTTATATGCATATATGCCATTTTATATAAGGGACTTGGGCATGCAAGGATTTTGGTATCTGCAGGACCAGATACTGAGAGATAACTGTATACTGGCTTTGGAGAGTCTGTTAATATTATTTTTTTAAATGGTTGCCATTTAGTTTTCACCTTTTTCAAAGGTTTTTTTTTTGTTTGTGTTTTTTTAAAGAATCCTCTGCCTTTTTTGATCAATGTAGTATGCAGTCTTTTTTATTAGTGTATTTTTAGAAACATATCAATTAGATGTCTAAATTGTTTGCTTTTTTTATGACTCATGGATAATTTATTAGATTTTTTAAAACAGTAAACACTTCAAAACTGGAATTAGTGAAACTTTAAAAACTGCTAGATTGATGATATAAATATGTACACATTTCTAATGAAGTTAAAGCAAAAAATTAATTTGACCTTAATATATTTTATAGATACAATAGGATTATTCAGTATTAATACATAATAATATGTATTATATTAATGATACATATGGTGTATAAATAATGATACAAAACTAATTGCTCTGGCCATAAGCGAAGGGTTTTCCATCACTATACAAAATTAAACCTGACAGTTTTCTAATTCAAATAATAATTGAAAAGTTCTGGTTTTTGTTTTGGTTTGGTTTTGGGTGTTTTTTGGTTTTTTTTTTTTTGTTTGTTTGTTTTTTTTGAGACAGTGTCTTACTCTGTTACCTGGGCTAGAGTGCAATGGCTTCATCATGGCTCAGTGCAACTTCAAACTCCTAGGCTCAAGCAATTCGCCCGCCTCAGCCTCCTGAGTAGCTGGGCTACATGTGTGTGCCACCACACCCAGCTAATTTTTCTACTTTTTGTAGAGGCGAGGTCTTGCTCTTGCTCAGGCTGGTCTCAAACTCCTGGCCTCAAGCAGCCCTCCTCCCTTGTCCTCCCAGAGTGCTAGGATTATAGGTACAAGCCACCATACCCTGCCTTGGAAAGTTCTTAAGAGGAAACTATATATTTTTCACTTTGCTAAAATTCTAGAAATTAAGATTTAAGTAGTGGGTCAAGAGAATCTTCTAAATGGGCCATGAGACCTTGAATAAGTCACTTAATCTCAAAATCTTGTATATCAAAATTGGGAGATTAGTCTAAATGATTTGGAAAATACCATTTAGTTTTAAAATCCTGTGATTCTCTGTTTAATTTTTTTCTTTAGCTTTGTTTTCCGGAAAGTTCGAAGCTTGCTAGGTGGAAATATTCGGATTCTCTTGTGTGGTGGTGCTCCACTTTCTGCAACCACCCAGCGATTCATGAATATCTGTTTTTGCTGTCCCGTTGGTCAGGGATATGGACTTACCGAATCTGCTGGGGCTGGAACAATTACAGAAGGTTAGTGTTGTCCATGAAATGGGGCATCCATCAGCGGCTGGGGTGCAACTCCAGGCACTTTTTTGATATGAGCTTTTCCTGCAGATATATAGGAGAAGAGTAATTAAGGTGTTTGTCTCGCAGAATAATGGTTAATTCTAGGTTCTGTGATTATTGATATTATAACAATTTTTAGAGTGTATTAGGTTCATCTATGGTCAATATTTCATCTAGAGTAGTTTTTTATATTAAACTGTAATATGTAATATTAAAAACTTTTAGCATTCTAGAAAAGAAGCTTTAGTAACAAGCATTGACTATTTTGTATACATTTATTTTCTCACATTAGTTATTTTTTTATGTAGAAAAATTAAGGTGTTTTTGTCTAGTTGTAGAGGTAAGTTTATGGGGATCTGGGTAAGTGTAGAGAGAAACTAGATTCAAGTCTAGAGAATATTATTACCAAAGTTATCATGGTGACGTGGTTGAGGAGGGGATCCACCTCAAGCACGTGGTTACCAGATGAATTACATATTGCTTCCTGTGTCTCTTTTACAGAAGAAAGTTATTTTGCTTTCCACTAGTAGATAAAGCTATGTATGCTTCTCCTACTTGTATTTTGTAAATACTGATAGATGCTAAACCTTTTAAGTTATCGTTTTTCCTTATTATTTTGAGTGCTTATGTGTACCATTCTTATGCCAGATTTATTTTGCAGTACTTTTTATTTTTCTGCTTTTCATTTATCTTCTCTATATTTTATATATTTTTTGAAGCTACTTCTAAGTCTTGTTTTGCAGGAAATAAGCAAGCTTAAATACATGCATGTGTGGTTTATTTCTTCTGAGGATCCTTAATTTCTTCTATTTTTAAGATTCAAATTGAATGTGTGATTAATCAGTAACATTTTTGTTTTAAATAAAAGTCTTTGACGTATTAAATATCAGCCTTTCATTTTTGATATTTGAATGATGTTTGAAGAGGAAACATAATGCAGTAGTAATTCATAATAGTGGAGGGTTCTTCCCTCAGATCCTTGAAAGCTAACAATCTTATTCTCCAGCCTGGTTCTGAGCTATTACGGTATTAATTTTAAATACGGTGTGATAGCATAGGCTGATGTGAGGGAGGCTGCAGAGATCTCTCTTTGAAATCGTTATATGTGGGAAGACTGGAGAGGTTTTTTTGTACTGCAAACCTATGAGGCCTGATAAGAAAGTGGAACAGGTATCAACCATTGTGCTGCATCATCTTTTAAGCTAGGGACTACAAACTTAGGAGTAGCTGCTTAAATGAGTGAAGTGGCCCTGATGTAAGACATGTGATGGGTGAGGATTCTGGGGAAACTGGAGCAGGCGTACCCTATCTAACAGAGGCTGTCAGTTGCTGTGCCTGAAATGTTGGCCTGTCATTGCTGGAGAGTTCACATTTATATGTAAAATTTCCTGATTTTTTAAATGGTAATCATTAATTCAGGTTCTAGAAAACGTCAGGGTGGACCAAACAGTACGATTGTGCAGTTCACTAGTTTGTGACTTATTTTAAGGATTCTTTGGGGATATCTGAGCTTTGGGATGAATCATCATTTTTGGTAATTTAGAAAAATGAAACAGTTTATTAACTACTTTTCTCAAATATTTTTATTCCCCTGTTTATATCTTAGTGTGGGACTACAATACTGGCAGAGTGGGAGCACCGTTAGTTTGCTGTGAAATCAAATTAAAGAACTGGGAAGAAGGTAAATTCAACCACATAGCATTTTTATAATTAATATTAAAATTTTAAAATTAGACTTGTACTTCATCTCCTTCTTTATCTTATTTTAGAATATAAACACCCAGAAGTTCTCGTTGTTCTTTATAGTAGATATTTTTTTATCTAGAGCTACATTAATTGCATTTGTTTTATTAATTTCAATGATGGTTCTGAAGAATTAGAGTTGTTTTTATTTTGCCCATTATTTTATTATATAAATGCAAATAAGAATTATGGCAAAAACTTGAGAAATGTGCTAAATGAATAATGTCAATAAGTTAGGAGTGATCATAACTTTGTTTTGTAAAAGCAAAATTAGAAGCTTCTATGAAGCTGAGGATTTTTACGTTTTTCCTTTTCCTGGAGGGCGTTAACCTGGAATTATCATAGGAAAATTTTCACAGTTCTGTAAAAGTCTGTTGCTTGTGCCATTTAAAATACTAATCACTTTTAAAAAATTCATTTGATCCTATTAAAATGTACAAATTATCTGTGATTTATTGGGATGCACGTTTCCTCTGTACAAAGTAAAGATAAAGATTCTAAGGCTCAAATGTCATTTTTCAGTTGTCTTTAGCAGGGTTAATGAAGATGTTCAGTAAGTTTAAGCTTGGAGATTTGTTCTGTTATTAAATGCATGACTTAATACTTGTATCAGTTTATTACTATGATATTTAAAACTCTATAGACTATTTTAAACAATTTACCTCTGTAGTATTTGTAATTATTTTATACAATGAGTGGAAGATGTTGGATTTTTTTTTTTTTTCCCTGAAACAGAAGTGCAGTGGTGGGCTTCATGGCTTCATTGCAGCCTTGAACTCCTGAGCTCAACCGATCCTCCTGCCTCAGCCTTCAGAGTAGCTGGAACTATAGGCATGTGTGCCACCATGTCCAGCTAATTTTTTAATTTTTTATGAGACAAGGTCTCACCATGTTGCCCAGGCTAGTCTTGGACTCCTGGCCTCGACCTCTTGCCTCGGCCTCTCAAAGTGCTGGGATTACAGGCGTGAGCCACTGTTCTAGCCAGATGTTGGATTTCAGAGTGTGATTTTCTTTTTCTTGGAGTAGTAGTTTAAAAGCATAAATGCTTATGGTTAAGCAACTGAAATTTTGCACCTGTTTTTAAATTGATAAACTTTGTTCATTCCTAGTGTCTGCCTTGCTTCCTTTGGGAAGCTCTAATTGGATTAAAATAAGATGTCCTTATTTAGAAACTAATAGTTTCAAATTTTCATGTGTTGCATATAGGGATTAAAATATTGAATTAACTCAGAATTATTGTTCATTAGGTGGATACTTTAATACTGACAAGCCACATCCTAGGGGTGAAATTCTTATTGGTGGCGAAAATGTGACAATGGGATACTACAAAAATGAAGCAAAAACAAAAGCTGATTTCTTTGAAGATGAAAATGGACAGAGGTGGCTCTGTACTGGAGATATTGGAGAGTTTGACCCTGATGGTTGTTTAAAGATTATTGGTGAGCCATCTAACAGTTTTTTTAAAAGTGAACATTTCTTAAATAGTTTTGTACAAGAGGTACAATGTATTTAGAAAAGATGTTTAATGATTTAAGTATATCTTTATGTAATGTTGGTATGGGCTGTTGCATCAAGCCTGGAATATAAAAGTTTTTAATACGGACTGTGGAATTTGAGGCTTGACGTGTTATGAGGTCTCAAAAACAGTTCAACAACAGTGGTATTTTAAATTACTCTTAGTCATTTTTTTCCTGCTTGTATAGGAAATATTCATTTTTGTGAATTTTTTGACCCCTAGAGATCATTGGATGGGGCTCTCCTGTCTGAACTGTGTCCTTCCCTTGCACAAGAGAATGAAGGAAAGCCAGGCAGCTCAAATACTATCACCTATATGGGGTGAAAAACACCTTCCTCTTCTTCTCACCTTTTTTTCAGTTAATGGCATTTCTACCCTGGTCATGCTAACTAGAAACCTGGGAAGAGGTGAAAGACTCTTCTCTTCAGTCAGCTCCCATACCTATTTCATAGCCCACTGATTGATCTTACGAGAGATATTCCTTGAATTCATACTCTTCTCTCTTTCTCTGTCCCTCTTGCAATGATTGTAGCTCAGGCCTACACCTTCTGCCACTCTATTGTGAAATTTCTCTCTGTTGCTATGCTTTCTGCCACTTAAACACACCCTCTCACTTCTACCATGTAATTACTAAACACTGTTCTTACTGGATCTCTTTCTTACTGTAAACCTTTTAATGGCTCCCAGAAGCTCAGTTCAGGGTGCCTCAGTTACATGACTGCTGTTCACTTCTCCACCTCCATCTTCAGTTGTTTCCCTTTTCCTCCATCCCTCTTCCTCTGTGCCGCTGAAATTCGAACCGACATGTTTCTGGCCTTTGCCTGTGCGTGCTGCTGCTTGGCTGCCCCTCACTCTTCCATGAAGGTGCAGCTCAGGGCTTACTTGTAGGAATTCTTTTCAAATCTAGTTCGTAGAGTCTTAACACTTAGCACTACCATATTGTATTGCAGTAATATGTTTTTGCATTATACGTCTCTCCAGATAGAATGTGAGCTTGCAGATGGCATTGAGTATCTTCTTCACCTGCCTGGTATTAATGGATACTAGGATCATATCTATTCAGCAGAACATACCTGAACCCCTGACACCGGGGTCCCTTAAGCAGAAGCTAATTGTTTTTCTCTTAAGAGAATGTATTTACTAGTACAAATATGAGGGCCTAATTTTATTATGTACTTTTAATTTTAGCATAACCATTAATGCTTAATTTAGCAAAGTTTTAAATAATTTGATGGCAAATTATATAGGGAATGGCCAGTATTTATATGTGTTAAAGGTGTTATTAATACTATTCTTCTCGATGTTTTCCCCTCCCCACCTTTGTTTGTTTTGCACAGATCGTAAAAAGGACCTTGTAAAACTACAAGCAGGAGAATATGTTTCTCTTGGGAAAGTAGAGGCAGCTTTGAAGAATCTTCCACTAATAGATAACATCTGTGCATATGCAAATAGGTAAGAAAGTGGAATTCTTGCTACTTTTACCTAAAACATTTGGTGTGTTACAGGGATTTCTTCCCTGTATGGACATTCTTTGTAAAATTATCCCAAGAACTCTTCCTTCTTTTCTGTTATCACTGGGAACAGTCTCCTCCTCATTATAGCCATTGGCTAACTCATTCCTTGCAATACTTCCCCTCATCTTCTTTCTCTGTATCCCTGTTTTCTCCTTTACTTCTTGCTGCAGTGTCCTATATGGTTAGGAGGTAAAGAAAATAAAATCTTCCTTCCTGCAGCTTTGGTATCCCTAGCTACCTGCCTCTCTGCATGGGGAGCTTCACAGAACCACTCCAGGGGAAAGGGGAGTAAAGAAATGTTAGTGAGCAGTACACTGTTCAGTACTTACTTCTCTGCTCTGAACTTGAGTCTGCTTAGGACCCTGGCCAGGGCTAGGGGCTCCCACCTTAAGCTGTGTTACAGTATGGCTTAATAGATAGCATCCCTAGCCCATGATGACACAGAGGCAGTTGAGAATCTGTCTATAGCAATTGCCAATTATTATGGGAAAAGAAAATCTGGTATCAGAAAAACCAATTTAGAAACAGGCTTTTGAGTACAGCCCATGTTAAAAATGAACTACATTGATTTATAAATGATTCTTCTCTTTAATTAGCCATTTAGTATTCTCTTTAGTGATGCTACAGTTCTGGATTATACTTATGTGATGGTGACCAAAACTATCCTTCTCTTCCTGTGCAGTAGCCATTTTTTCAAGTTGTTGTTTTATGATCTTTAAAAAAAGTATCTGCCTTCATTGGGCATACCCAGTGTTCCTCTGTAGACAAGTTCTCATGGTAACAAAAGCAAAAATGAATATAATCAAATTATTTTGATTCTTTAGATGCAGTTTTTAATTATATTTTAGTTTTGTTTAACCTGTTGCCATGAATTACTGATTTTTTTAAAGATGAATTTTCTAATATTTGTAAGTTTCTTTTAAAAAATGTATGCATGGCACTGTTCATAATAGTTATGTTTTCTTGAAATTTATCATGAAATGTCAGATTGAGATTTATTTAACAATGAATTCTGCCAAAGCATTGGAGCATACTATGAATCAGACAGCAAAACTAGCTGTTGCATGAAATAAATACGCCAGTACCAAGTATGGTACGTGTTTTTTAAAAATAGTAAAGAGTTAATTACTGTCATCGTAATCAGTAACTGTAGTTAACATAGTATACCATTTTGTTCCTTATCTAAGTTGTCCTTTGTATATTTCAGTTATCATTCTTATGTCATTGGATTTGTTGTGCCAAATCAAAAGGAGCTAACAGAACTAGCTCGAAAGAAAGGACTCAAAGGGACTTGGGAGGAGCTATGTAACAGCTGTGAAATGGAAAATGAGGTACTTAAAATACTTTCTGAAGCTGCTATTTCAGGTGAGTGTTCTGTTAAACTGATTCTAAGAACTGAGATGGGAAGAGAGTAGTTACATCCATTTAACCTGTTGTAAGGCTTAGGGAACAACATTTCCTGCTCAGAAACCATTTCTACCATTAGTAGATGGAAGAATATATACTTAACCAGTTCCCCAGTCAAGCCCCTCTCTCTAGGAAACAGAAATCATCCACTCCCACCAAACTGATGTACATGTATATTGATTGAATGGTCTTGTCTCTGCAGCTTTTGTTTTCTGGGTTGGGCCTTTCTCTCCTTATCTCAGCTGTTGCTTAAGACCCTGCTCAGTTTCCTGGTCACACTAGCCCTCAGTGAACCATCCAAAACTCGTTTTGGAACTTTATACAATGTTAGGGTACAGGTACTTGATTGTACTAATGTCCTATACTTGTTTTTTCTTTTGGTTCAAGACTAGTTTAGTATTGTTGCTTTAATAATTGACATACTATACAACTCATCCATTTAATGTGTACAATTAAATGGCTTTTAATATATTCACCAAGTTGTACAACCATCACCACAGTCATTTTTACAACATTAAAAGAGACCCCAAACCCATTAGCAATCTCTCACCATTATTCCGGAAACCCCCAATTCCTCATCAACCACTGATTGACTTTCTGTCTCCATAGATTTGCCTATTCTGCAGTTTTTGTATAACTAGAATCATAGAAGGTCTTTTGTGACTGCTTTTTTTCACTTAGCATATTTTCAGAGTTCATCCGTGTTGTAGCATGTATCAATACTTCTCAAGCCTTTTCTGAGGATGTATCTATCCTCTGGGTTTGTGGGTATAATATAATTGAAGAAGTTTGCCAGTTTCAACTCAGGAACTCCCCCTGTGCCTGTGATACTGTGCCTCACTGGTGCTGTAGTAAGCTGTGGCACTGGCATGCCACCTAGTGTCTATTTGTGATATTGTAGCCTCTGGTGTATTTTTTGTCACCTTTGTCCTTGATAGACCCCAACCTGGTGCCCTATTCCTTTCAGTGCTTTAAATTCAGGCCAGATAGAAACCAGTCTCTCAAACCCCAGAAGTCAGAACATTACATGTATGTTCCATTTTTCTTTTCCAAGGGGTAGTCAGAAGTCTGGGTTTTCTTCCCTATTGCTCTGCACTGTGCTGAGGAGAGGGGCTCTAGCAAGCGAATGCTGTGTATTTTTCTACCAGACTTTGATGCAATTGGTTTCATACTGTCCTGGAGTGCAGGAACCGCTTAACTGGTTTCTAAATTTCTTACATAGCTAATAAATAGGTCTGTATATTTGTTAAATCGGTGTCTCTGTTGGGGAAAGGAGAGACTGGGTTTTCCTTTACTGACGTCTCTCCTCCTTAGCACATTTCTTTTGTATACTATTATGGTGAGGCGTTCACTTGTGTTTTCTTTTTAGATTGCATACCGCTTGAGAGCAACAACTATTTATTCATTTTTATGTTTTTTAAGAATTATAGTATAGCACTTTACACTTAGTCATTCTTTTCAATAAGTATTTGTTGGCCAGGTGCGGTGGCTCACGCCTGTAATCCTTGTACTCTGGGAGGCCTAGACGGGCGTATGGCTTGAGCTCAGGAGTTCAAGACCAGCCAGCTGGAGCAAGAGGGAAACCCCATCTCTACTAAAAATAGAAAAAATTAGCCGGGCTTGGTGGCACTCACCTGTAGTCCCAGCTACTCGGGAGGCTGAGGCAGGAGGATTGCTTGAGCCCATGAGTTGGAGATTGCTGTGAGCTAGGCTGACGCCATGGCACTCTAGCCTAGGCAACAGAGTGAGACTCTGTCTCCAAAAAAATAAGTATTTGTTGAATGAATACTTGAAAAGTAAGTCAGTCCTACTAAGGACATACGCTTTTTCAGAACTACATCTTCCTCTTAACATCCCTTTGGATGCTTTCCTTTCCTCCCTTCCTCCCTCCATTTGTCTTAGTACGAATCTACTGGCATTGCATTAGGAACATGACAGCGAGGAAGCATCTTCACTGTAACTTACAGCGAATATCCTGGTTTAATGACAAGATTCTCTCTAAACTTTATTATTTTTTTAATTTCTGAAGTAATTGTACTCTTTATAAGAAATTGAAGGAAAACAAATAGGGGTAAAGGAAAAAGCAAAATTTCCTCTTTTACTTTCTCCTGGATCGCAGTCCCTAGAGGTGCATGGTTTTCAGCTTTGTGTGTATTCTCCTCATCCTGTACATCTAGATGTATTTAAATTTATCTAGCCTGTGCTATAACTTGCGGTTTTTTTTTTTTTTTACCTAACAATATGCACTTATGCACTGCATAATGATGTTTCAGTCAGTGACCACATATATGACAGTGGTCACATAAGATTATAATACCATATTTTTACACTACCTTTTATATACTTAGCTATGTTTAGATACACAAATACTGTTGTGTTACAGTTGCCTACAGGATTCAGCAGAGTAATATTCTGTACAGGTTTGTAGCCTAGGAGCAATAGGCTATACCCTACAGCCTAGGTGTGTAGTGGGCTGTTCTATCTAGGTTTGTGTAAGTACACTGTACACTGTGATGTTCACATGACAAAATCACCTAACAATGCATTTTTCAGAATATATCTTTTCTCATTAAGCATCGCATGACTGTATTAGATACCTCTATAAATCTAACTCACTTTTAATGACAAAATTTTATCCCATTTTGTGCCTATATTGTATTTAACTCATTCTCCTATTGGTGGGGATTTGTTAAATAGTCTTTTACTATTGTAATTCTCATACATCTTTTTTTACTTACGCTAGTATTTTTGAGGAATAGATTGCTTATTTATTTATTTAAAAATGCTAATCTCTGTATTATTCCAATTTTAGTACATGTGCTGCTGAAGTGAGCACGAGGGATAGATTCCTTAGAAGTGAGATTTGCGGACCTTTTGTTGGTTGTGCATTTTGATAGGTACTCAGAGACTGGGAAAGTTACACTATTTACTCGTATACTTTTAATGTCTTTGCCTTTTTTTTTTTTTTTAAATCATTTTAGCAAGTCTGGAAAAGTTTGAAATTCCAGTAAAAATTCGTTTGAGCCCTGAACCCTGGACCCCTGAAACTGGTTTGGTGACAGATGCCTTCAAACTGAAACGCAAAGAGCTTAAGACACATTACCAGGCGGACATTGAGCGAATGTATGGAAGAAAGTAATTATTCTCTTTTGGCATCTGTTTGCTACAGTGAGCTCAGATCAAATAGGAAAATACTTGAAATGCCTGTCTCAAACTGTGAGGCAAACTCCATTCCTCATTAAATCTAAAATGTTATTTCTCATAACATCACCATTTTTAACCGACAGGATTAGTAAAATATTAAGACAGCAAACTTGTGTCTGTCTCTTCTTTCTTTTTCCCCTCCTCCAGTTTACTTTACCACCTATGACTGTACTTGTTAGTATGAGAATTTTTCCGAATCATATTGGGGAAACAGTGATTTTAAAACCTCAAGTTTTTAAACATGATTTATATGTTCTGTATAATGTTCAGTTTGTAACTTTTTAAAGTTTGGATGTATAGAGGGATAAATAGGAAATATAAGAATTGGTTATTTGGGGGGCTTTTTTACTTAAGTGTATTTAAAAATACAAGGGTATTGATATGAAATTATGTAAATTTCAAATGCTTATGAATCAAATCATTGTTGAACAAAAGATTTGTTGCTGTGTAATTACTGTCTTGTATGCATTTGAGAGAAATAAATATACCCGTACTTATGTTTTAAGAAATTGAGATCTTGTGAATATATGCCTGTCAGTGTCTTCTTTATATATTTATTTTTTATTAGGAAAAAAATGAAGTTTGGTTGGTGCCGCATGAAACAAAATAGGAGTAGAAGGTTATGGTTTAATAGTAAAGGAGATAAACACAGCAAGTGTAGCACCCATTGATAATTAGTCTCCAGTAGCTTACTATCAACACGTTCAGTGTCTTCTATTTAGCTGTTAAACTAGGAATATATCTAAATTAAATGGAAGCAATTCTGAAAGTTAGGGTAGAATTTAAAAAATAAAGACTAGACAGTTATTCTTTATTTCATCTATATTTATGAACACAGTCATGAAAAATTATTCTACTCCAAACTCTTATTCTACTTTTAGTCTAGATATTTAATCATACATATCATTTCAAAATTAGGATTTTTTTTTTATAGTTTACACTGGGGGGATGGTGTGTGTATGGGTATGTGAGAGAGAAAGGAGGGAGAGAGGGGGATCGTCAGGGGTGGTAGCTTATTAAAAAAGCACCTTAATCTTTCTGTCGTAATCTTTCTACAGTAGAAAATGAAATAATTTAGAATGTGTTTGATACTGGCATTCTCACTAAGATACATGAGAATTTAATTAACTGTACAATGAGGTGAGTTAAGATTTAATTTGTGGGTTTTTATGTCAGTGTAGAAGTTATTTGTGATTCAAAAAACACTGTATGATACATAGTATTTTCATATGTATTGCTCGTCTTTTGTTATTTCTGGATTATCAAGAGTAATATTGCTCCAATTAAGATGTGCTCAAATCAGGACTTAAAAAATCATAGGCACCACATTTTTTCATGTCAGACTAGTTATTTTCTTGATTCTCAGTTACTTTAGGCATCAAAAGGCTAAATAAATATATATATGAAAAGATACGGACATAGGTCTGGGTAAGATAGTGGGATGCTGAGAGAAGCCAGGACCTTGTAGGTTTTGGTCACATCACAAATGTTATATCTGGAGACATTGCAATATGGTGTTTATTTTGTGTTCAACTTTTCTTGAATTCTTGTATATTTGTATTATGTTTAAATGCTTTTCTCTTTGTCATAGTTTAAATTTTAATAGTAGTTGGGATAACTGCCAAAAAGAAATAAAAATATGAAAGAAAGTAAATGGAACTTCTCTATATCAGGATGCTGCGATCTAAAAATTAAATCAGGGTAGGTGGAGAGAATTTGTTTCTGATGCTTTGTCTTTACGATAGTTGTTTGCTTTCAGATGATTTTAAAAAAGGTATTTAGAAAGAAAAGCTTTAATGCTCTACAGGAGAGATACTGATAATTGTGACTTGAAATAGTGTCAGATGAATATGTAGCTTATCACCGGTTCGAAGTAAAAGTTGCTTCTTTCCAGAAACATCTAATGAGGCTGGTTTAATCTATATCAAGTTCCTTTTGCTTTCTCACATGATTAAAGTTTATAATTCCTTTCAGTCCTAAAATAGCAGATGCCCGGTATCAAATGTCACAGTAGAACATGAAATTAAATAATTTCACATCCCATTTCAAACAAATTTCTCTCTAAGCTAAAAAATCTTTAGTGAATAACAAAAAAACCTTTAGTACTGCTTTCAAGGAGAAAAAATTGAAGGAAACCATGCAACAATTACTATATAATTCTGTTATATAAGAAATACTGGTTTAACCAGGAGATATTTGGGGAGGACAACTTTAAGGAATTTCAAAGTAAATTGCTAAATCTAATATGCATATCTGAAAGTAGGATATGGATCCTAACAAAATGGTTCCTAAGAACCATTTTTTTCTGGAAATAAGCTATATGAAGAATTCTTAAACATTTCATATTGCAGTAAGTTTAGCAGTTTATAGCACATAGACTGGTGGCCACCTCCATTCCTCCTTCCACTCCTTCCATCCACCCACCCTCCGATATTTATCTTAGCTTAAAGGTCATTAAGAAGTTTTTGCTGACACAGAACAAAACTGAAAGTGGGTGTCTACTTTCTAAATACTACTTTGCTTTGAAATAGCAGAGTTTATATCCACGATGTTCTCTAAAGCTTGTGATTTTTTCAGCAATATTTAAAAATAGACTAACCTGGAATAACTTTTTGTTTACCACTAAAATACTCAAGATTTTACAGTTTTTAAATAAGTCCCTGTGCTACAACTTTAACAAATTTTTAAAAACCTGTGTGGGTTCCTTTTTTAGTACAAATTATGTACATCTGTGATGTTCTAAAGGGGGATCCACTTTTCAACGGTGTACATATTGGACCACGCTGACATGCAATGCATCCTTTCTACATGTAACATTGGTTATTTACTGTGAGTTCGTTTCCAGTGTATTCTTGGTTATTGCTGTTTTCTGCCTGAAAATGTGTACATCATAAAGAAGCTACATAGCTACATGGTATGGACTATTTTTTTGTAACTGGACATGAAAGTTTGAAGAATAAAGATATGTAAAAAGTTTCTGATATTAAAACTAATGGTTTGTTTTTTTTTTTAAAGAAAATCTCTCCCCATAAAAGTCAAACTTTAATTGACATTCCTGAAATACGTGTTGAAAAAGTAGTTTGGGGAATTTTCTTCCCTGTCCCTGGCCTAGCCATTTATTTGAAGGGAATTTTTTTATTCTAGAAACTCTAATAAACAATCTCCTTTGTTTCCTAACGTTCTTGTATTCTAACTTTGCCCTAATCCTTTCTGAATTCCTCCTTTTTCATTTCTCCCTTTTGGTTTTGACTGCACAGAAGGCTGTGCTGTCAGCATTTTAAAGGCAGTGCTGATAAAATGTTTTCTACGCTTAAAATATTCACATAGCCTGAAGTCTTGAGAAGGTCAGTTAAAATTTGGCATCAAAATTTGTGGAGTAGAATCTGCATCGTAGCAGCAATAAAATATATAAATTCTGTGCCAATATTTAATCCAATGATTGTGGGAAGAAGAGTTTTATCATACCGTGGTATCTCAGAAACTAATCCCTCCCTGCCTTTGCCATTCAATGTTTGTTTCTGGCAAAGCTGGGTATATGTAACTTTATACTAACTTACACTTTTATAAAAAGCATGTCTTTGTATGTAATCCTGTGACTAACAAAACCGGTTCAGGTGTTTTTACGTAAGCATCTGGCAGCTTCTGTGTGTTTTGCCTTAACTTAAACCAATAGTTGTGCCTTATTTCTCTTTATTAACTTTGCTGAGATTATTCTTTTATTAATGTTTATTGGTAGCTTATTATTTCTACCACATCAAACATGTAAGTGATTTAGCACGAGGCAGGTCTATGTTGTCATGGAAAGGTTTTTATGACATAACATAAAAGCAGGCTATATACAGATATGGGTGCTTTAGTGCTTCTTTGCATCCCCAAGTCTAGTGTTATACATCTTTTTTCTACGAGATGCTGAGTAAGTATCGGCTACAGTATTTTCATTGATTAGCCTTTCGTCCACGCTGGAACGCAGGAGCCCAGGGGAGAGACGGTGTGCAGTGTGAGCCGGGGTGGTCTCCCTCTGAGCCTCCGGATCGTGTGTTAGGTTTTAGGTCCTGTCTTTCCTACTTTTCTTCCTTTCCTTACCGTCCTTCCCTCCTTGATTATAAAAACCAATTTCACATGGCCATTCATGCTATTTCACAGATGAGAAAGTTGGGGCTTACAGAAATGAAGGGAGTAAGTGACAGAGCTGGGTTGGAACCCGACAGTCTGAAGGTCACTGCAAACTAGTTTTGGGGGGTCAGTCTCCCAGACTCCAGCCTCTCTGGGCCTCATGCTGCTCATCCTCCTGAGCCACCATTGGCCCCAGCTTGTTGACTAACTCCAGACCCCTCCCCCTTGCCCCAGTGCCTTGCTGATGGCGATGTTTGCCTGCTCTGCCCGCCTAGTCTCCAGGTGCTGCTTCTGTGGCCCTGCCCTGGCGCCCAAGCGTGGCACTGACCACCTGCCCTGAACCATTAAACAACACTCAGCTGACGGCTGACCGTGTACCCCGGCATCGTGCAGGTGCTTTATATAGGACCAAGTAAGTATACGTGAGCACTACTGTGTTCTTAGAATGGAGTTTTGTTAACTTCGGCTTAGCGTGGGCAACATAATTACCCTGTTCTTGAGACTTCAGTCATTCTGGCTATTTCTAGTTTGGTTTGCATATTAAAATTAAGGCCACATTTCCCTATTAAAATTTTCCATCTAAGAGTTTTCATTTTCTTTTTTTAAACAGCTTCACTGAGGTATAATTTACATGCCATAAAATCCACTCATTTTAAGTGTATAATGTAATGGTTTTTAGTAAATTTATAGAGTTGGGCAATCATCACCATAATACAATTTTAGAACATTTTCCTTACCTCAGAAAGATGCCTCATGCCCATTTACAGTTACTCTGGGGGATTTTTTGCTCCCTCCTGCCCCCTTGCCCTGGACTTTTAAGTAATTCCACAGGGAGGGGGCAGAATTTGCACCACGGACCCTCCACCCCTTCCCTGCTAGCTTCGGCTGCAGTGTCGCTCTCGCCTGGTGTAGGCCACCGTTGCTAACATCCTGGATGCTGGTTCTCTCAGCCCAGGGTGGCTTCTGATGCTGGCTTCTTCAGGTGAACTCGGACACCTGCAGCCTCTCACCTGGTGACTTTGCCCGGAGCCTCCCGATATGGGGACCTGTGGGAACTCCACCACCCACTGCAGACCCCGCCGCATTCCCGCTCCAGCCTTTCTTTGGGTGCCTTTCGCCTTGACGGGGAGACTCGGGAGGAAAAGAGCCCTGGCATGTCCTTAGCTACCACTGATGGCCCTTCTGGGCCCATGGCTAGCCCAGATGTCCCCACGGTGCCTGTGCCACCTCTGTGCTGGGAGAGTCCTGCTGCTGGTGCTGCTGCTGCTGCTTCAAGGCTTCTCCTGACTCGAGGGGCTGCCCTGTCATGTTTCCAGTGATCCCCAGGCTTCAGTGACCATGGAGTGGTTCACCAGTCCCGCCGCTGATCAGACTGCTGGTGAGATGTAAGTGCACCCCCCACCTCACCCCAGGAGACGAGTCCAGGGACAGCATGCCAGGACCCCTCCTTTTTGCCCACTTACGTATTTATTTTCTCTTTGGTTTGCAAAAGACGTCAAAGCAGATCTGCCTCATAAATTGTCTTATGAACTGAGATCCAAACACCAGGAATGGGGCTCTTTGAACTGAGCCCTGTGGAGTAGTGAGACTTTGCTGTCACCAAGGCTTTGTCCACAGTAATCCCTTCACATACCAGTGTTACAAGTCACCCCCCCCCCCCCCCAGGGTTAAGGCAGACTGAGGATGACTCCTGACTTGTGGGAGGAACAAGGAAGAAACCAGCAACAATCTATTTGCCAACACCAGGGAAATAGATAAAATGATGGTATAGTCTTATGGTGGACTACTATGTAGTCATTAAAATTCATCTCTTTAAGCGTATTTAATTGAGTATCTATAGCAGTTAGAATCCATGGGCTAAATGGAGTGTGCAAGCTTGCCAAGTGAAAAATTAAGGACAACATGAGCTGTGTATCATTATAGGAGGACACAGAAACCAAGAGGAGAATAGGGATGAAAGAAATGAATTTAAAAATACTGTTGATAAAAGTACTATTTATCAATAGTACTAAAAGTACTATTCATAAATATCAATATAATCAAAAGCATGTCATTAACTGAGAAATAAACAAAAGAGTGTCATTAATGAATAAACAAAAGTCTATCATTAACTGACTAATTCAACCCTCTTCACCTTTAGAACATTTTCATAACGAGAGTGATGCTAATGATAATATTCCATAAAACCAGGAGCATGTAAAATTGCATATAAAGCATGGTCTGATCCCATTTGTCCAAAAAGGCACATATAAGTGTGTACACAAATGTAATGAAAACTGGGCTGACCATCAGATTCTGATTTACAGCTTTCTGTATTTTCCACATTTTCTTGAATGAAATTCCTTCCATGTTTTGAAATAGGAAAATAGCAAACCTGAAGATCAGAGGAGTGGTAGCCTGGCAACTTTTCCCTTGAAACTATAGTTAGTGTGTTGCAGGTTCCTTTACTGTAAAGAAATAAGTAGGGTTAGTTTTCTTTGAATGCTTGGTAGGATTCAGCAGTGAAGCCATTGGGTCCTGGGCTTTTCTTGGATGGGAGACTTTTTTATTACTGCTTCTATCTTGTTACTTGTTACTGGTTTATTCAGGTTTTGGATTTCTTCCTGGTTCAACCTTGGTAGGTTGTATGTGTCTAGGAATTTATCCATTTCTCCTAGGTTTCCCAATTTATTGACATGGATTATTCTCGAGGACAGACCACATCTTAGACCACAAAACAAGACTTAAAAAATTCAAAACAATTGAAATCATACCAAGTATTTTTCTCTGACTGCAATGAACTAAAACTAGAAATCAATAACCAGAGGAACATTGGAGAATACACAAACACGTGGAAAATCCTAAATGCCAGAATGTAGAGATGTTTCCAGTGGGGCCTTTTGGTTTGTTTTAAGAAGGACCCTCTGATGATTATACTGGGGAGTTGGGTAGGGGGGAGATGTCTGGCTTCCAGGTGTGCTGCGGTGCAGTGGGGCAGAGCAGCAGAGCACACACCTTCCTCTCACTGCCTTTATTGTTCTGTTTCCCAGGGCTGGACCTGATCAGGGTTTGGCAGAGTAGAGAGGCTTTTTCCTGGGTTGTATTCCCTCCCACACAGACTCTCGGCCATGGTTCCTCTGATGTATTTCCCTCTGCTGTGATTTCCTCCATCCTCTATCTTCTGGTCATTTGTTGAATTTCCATCCCGTGACAGCCCTACCCCCCTTTTATTTTCTTTATTCTTGGGGGTTAATATTTTTAAAAAAATTTTCTTGCTGCCATTTTAATGGAACTCAGATGGGGAGGAGTTACATACACATTCACCTTCCATTTAGAGCTCAATCCCTACTTTCTATATTACCTATTTAATTAGCCATTAAATCAGGATAGTTTTCTGTTTATGGGACCAGATTTTTAAAAAATACACAAATAGGTTATAATCTACAGTGGGCAGGAATCGTGTGTTAGTCTTCATTTATTGTATGGCGACTAGCCCAATGTCTTTTATGTGGTAGGTACTTAATTAATGTTTATCGCTGGAGTTTGCTTCTACATTTAAGCTCTACCACTGTTCTTTGTGTTTCACGTTTTTATCTGTCCTCACAAACGTGGTTTCTCATAGGACTGACTCAAATATCCGGAAGGCCATTTGGATCTCTATTTTATGGCCTTTCATGTTTTCAGTCTTGACTACGCACTTCTGCAGGGTCCAGAAAACATGAGAAAATAGAGTAAGTGCCCTATGTGGAGAGATTCATATTCTGTAACTTGTCTTCAAAGTTACAGTCCTCTTGGCTTACTTTCCTTCTAGCTAAAAACATAATGGGCATTTCATCGTCCCTTTTTTTTGTTTGTTTGTTTGCCAGGGAAAATAGGTTATTTCCTCTTGTAATCTCCAGAGTTCTCTGCAAATTACAAGGGACATTCTTTCCTTCCTTCCCCGTGGCCGTGAGCACGAGGATGTGCACATTTGCACGTGTCTCTCCCACCCCTCCGCCACCACCACGCATACTCGTGTATCCTCTGGACATTTTCCCGTTCACAAGTAAACCAAGTTGGTGATTTCAGCTCATCCAAATAAAAACCACCAAACAGAGCAGCGTGACATGGTTCCTTAAGTCCCACAGGTCACATATTTGGCAAATAGCTGTGTCCCGTAACTGTCATTCCCATGATGTCTAGCTTACTCACCAGCTAATGCGTGACATTTTCTTGGCCTTGGAATGTTCCATCTCAATTAAAATGGGAAGAAATAAAGCCATTCTTCTACATTGTAAATGGAAAAGAAAAAAGTACACCATGGAGACTTTTCTCATCGAGCTACGGAAGAAGAGAAGTTGCCTGTCCTGCTCAGGTCCTTGCAGGTGAGAGCTGGGCCTGGGTGGCATCGGCTCGGGGGGAAGCTGGAGGATTCTCTTCTGCTTTGTATGGTGTATTTGGGAAAACTGATTGCAATGTTTGTTTTTTGTGTCCTTCAGTAATCAATAAACTACCCCAATTAACTCATCACATCTACCCAACATACTTTTCACACAGAGTTAATTTTAATAAATATATGGTTCAACAAATTTAGAATTAGACAATATATTAACAGTAGGAGGAACACTGATTTTTTTTAGGGCTAAGAATGACATGACTTTGAATAGTAACTCAGCACCATCTTCCATCTGCCTATTATTTATCTATTGATCTATTTATTATTGTGGTATTTTATATATAACATAAAATTTACCATTTTAACCTTTTTTAAGTGTACGATTTAGTGACATTAAGTACATTCACAGTGTTATGTGACCATCTCCACTATTCATTTCCAGAGCTTTTTCCATCATCCCAAACTTAAACTCTGCACTCGTTAAACACTAACTCACCATTCCTTCCTCCCTATAGATCCTAGAACCTCTGTTCTACTTTTTGTCTCTGTGCAACGAATTTGCCCATTCTAAGTACCTTAGTGGAATCATACAATGTTTGTCCTTTTGTGTCTGGCTTATTTCGCTTAGCATGAATGTTTCCAAGGTTCATCCATGTTGTAGCATGTATCAGAATGTCATTTTTTTTTTTTTTTTAGTTTGTTTGTTTTAGAGACAAGAGTCTTGCTTTCCTGCCCAGGCTGGAGTGCAGTGCATACTTCTTTCAAACCATGTGCTAATCACAAGTCATGGTTCTATTTCTACATCTTTCCTCAGGCAGCCTCTGGTGGCTGTAGCTGCTATGGCTTGAAGGTTTTGAGAGTGATTAGAATTGCTGTATAAATTATTGGAATGTTGAATTCTCACAAATGAAGAGTGATCCGGCCCCTTCCCTCTCCTCAATCCCTGACACACAGAGGGGAGCCAGTGAGCTCGCACTGCGCAGGGCCACTTGATAGCAGGGGAATTGTAACGTGCGTGAAGTTCAATCTGGAGCTCAGCTGACCTTTCTTTGCCACAGGCCTGCTCCTTGGTGTGCAGCTTTGTCGCTTCCCTTCTCGGTGGTGGGTGGCGCATCTCCTCTGGCCTCGCCCTCCAACTCCAGCCTGTAGGTTGGCTATTGGTCATCTGGGTCGGTATGATCGGAAATCAAGCCGTTACCTCTCCCAGGAGTCTTTCCATCTAAAACCCGGGTTCTGATGGTGGAATGAAAGGCATATTACAGGGCTTGCAACAGGCTAGGCGGTGCTGGGTTTTGCGGACTGAGGGTGGGCGGCCTCCGCCGGTGCCGCTGAAAGTTTACCTCTTAGGACGCCCACTCTGGATACTGATGACTGATCTTACCCACAGGGCTTCCCGATTTAGGGAGTTGACCTGGCTGACTCTGCTAAGAAAAGGACAGTCTGGGAGAAGGGAAATGTCTGGCAGCCACCAGGAAGACCTTTTTTTTCCTGAAAAAGAGTAAGAATCACCAACTTAAAGCATTCCCAGCCAAGGGCCTTTGGGAAGTCGAGGACTGGCGAGGAGAGGTGGTAAGGTATTGCTTCTGGGCTGGGGAGGAGACAGCAGGCAGCAGCGTTGCTCCGCACGCACACCCGCGCCGACACGGCAGACGGTGTAGTTCCCAGGCTGTCCACGAGATGGCGCAGAAGCCCTGCTCACAGCCGTCTGCGCGCGACGTCGCCCAGGAGCGACTGGCGGCCTCTGCCAGACTCCTGGTAAAGGGACAAACCTGCTTGGAGAGCAGGATGAACGAAGCCTTCACCGTGGGGAAGATACTTCGATATTTTAAGCATTCCGATTGCATATTCAATTAAAAATTGATTGCATTCCTAATAAACTAAATGAAGTGACAAATGTGTACAAGGCTGCGCATACAGCGCCTGGCCCGGGCGAGCGATCCGTGTCCCACGAGGAGGCCCGGACGGAGACCAAGGAAGCCAGCGTGGAGGCCCGGACGGAGACCAAGGAGGCCAGCGTGGAGACCAGGCAGAGTGGGGGGAGCGGGATATGAGTCAGGGGACACTCCCGGAGGGAGAGCAGGGTTTAAGCAAAGGGAGTACATAAAACCTTGTAGGACAGTATGAGGACTCTGTCCTTTGCCTTGGCATTGATGGCAGCCACTGAGGGTTCTGAAGGGGGGAGCGGCATGACCCCACTCGCATTTGCTGAGGCTCCTTCTGGCTCCTGCGTTGAGAAGGGGACACAGGCAGGAGCAAGGAGACCGGCCGGGAGGCGAAACGACTGCCAGGCTCCGCAGGAGAGACGGCGGTGGCCGGGCCAGGGGCACGGCGGTGGCGGTGGAGAGAAGTGGTCAGATTTTGGTTCTCTTTGGAGCCAGTGGATTTGACGGTAGAGAGACTCAGTGTTTGAGAGGAAGAGAGGGGTCAAGGATGACTGCAAGGTTATTTCCCTGAGCAGCTGGACGGATGGAATCGCCGTGAACTGAGATGAGTGGGAGGAGCAGGTTTCTGGGGGAAAGAGCAGGAGCTCAGTCTTGGAGACGCTGAGTTTGGGATGCAAGAGACGTCCCAGTGCAGATGTTTAGAGCTGTGATTACTGAATTCTGGGGCAGGGCCCAGGCTGAGAAATAAATTTGAGAGTAGCAGGTCTGTTGACTAGAGTGAGGCTGGCTAGACGAGAGATTAAATACCAAGGACCCTCCAATGTTTAGAGGTCGGGAGGCGAGGCGGGGACAGCAGTGCTGACAGAAGAGGGTGGGCCCTGAGGTTGCAGAAAACCCGAGCCCTGAGAGTGTGGTGTCTTGGAAACCAAGGAAAAACACAGCTGGGGGGAGGGAGAGGGCAGCTGTGTCAACTGCTGTAGCTGGGCAAGCAGTGAATCCCTGTCGGGCAGTTTCTCTACCTTACTGCTGCCGACGTTCGGGGCTGGATAATCCTTGTTGTCCAGGGCCATCCTGTGCATGGTAGGATGTTTGATGGCATCCCTGTCTACCCTTCAGATGTCAGTAGCACCTCCCTCCCACTTGCGACAACCAAAAATGTCTCCAGACATTGCTACGAGCCTCTGGAAGGACAAAATTACCTCCAGGGGCTGAGAACCACTGCTCTAACTGTGCCAGGGAGGGAGGCTCTCTTTTAACTGAGGGCAGAGGAAGCTTCTGGAGAGGCTAACACTTTTGAATTGAACTTTGAAGTTTGGATTGAATATTGACAGACAGTAGCTGGGGTAGGTGGGAAGGCACCTTAGCCCAGGAAAAATCCCTGACGCTTGACAAATGTCCCTGCATAGAGACCAATATCTCCTTCTAGAGTCTTGGAAATAGTTGTATCATTTTTACCACCTCTTGCTTTAGGCACAGGCCTGGTTTCCATGACATCTGTCTTCCCAGCAAAGGAAGACTGGAGGGAGGTTAAATGGCTTTTTCTCCAAAATACATAATTTAGGGAGATTGAGGCATGACCATGCATGTTACACCATTTAAAAACTGATTAAAAAAGGAAACCTGCTCCCCTGCCTCCCTCTCCTCCCACCTTCCTGCCCCTGGCCTCTTTTCAAAATGATAAATGAGAAACTAGTCTTTCCCCCGGTTGCCACATACAAGATCAGATTGTTTTCCCCCATTGGAATATAAAATTAATTTATTGCTTTGCTTAAATTTGATTTGAAAATCTTTCCTTTCCTCTAACACACACAAACATACATAAACAAACACACACACACACACACACACACACACACAGAGAATTGAAATATAACATTTTTTTTAAAGCATCTACTCCTTGGTCTTACTCAGTTTTACTGAGCACTTATGGGAGTGATTATTTTTCTGGGATTCTTTTTCTGGATGTTTAGCCAATATGTCCAGAGGACAAACTTAAGTAGCATATATAAGAATCTCAACCAAAAAAAGTCTTCAGCTTGATCTTGATTCTACTTTGAGACAGGGGAGATTAAGAAATGGCTCAAAGTAAAGGCCAATTTAAGTAGGAAGTGTTAGGACTCTGGAAGGAGAAAGGGACTTTCGCAGCAGAGGAGCAGGGAAAGCCCTGGGCAAGTAGAGGGGACAGCCTACCAGTGTCACGTTATCCTCTTGGAACTTGCTGGGCAGGCTTCCTGAGGGCAAGTTATGAGGAAAAGCACGAATTAATGAACATGACACTCAGATGCAGACCCTGTGAATGTGGACATGAAAATGGCCTATCCCAGGGGTTCCAAGGCTGGTCTCCCATGACAATCATCAGGGATGCTCCAAAGGGCGGACTCACACTAGAGATTCTGGGTCAGTCCGTGTGGGGTACGCACAAGACATCTGCAATTTGTAAAAGTCCCCCAGGGGATTCTTACTAGCCCTAGGACTCCACATTGCCATTTGGGAATTATTTGCCCCACTTGAATAGAAATAAAGAAGTTCCAGGTCTAAGACAAGGAAGAGATTCTATAACTTTGTGAACTTGACTTCTCCATTTCTTAAAAGTAAACAATTTTGTATCTAAATGAAGATGATAAGATCCAAGCCGATATGCAGCTGAGAAAAATGGATTTTTGACTTTTTATTTTAAGGAGACATCCATTGGGCATGTGGCAGATGTTTTTCTTCCTCTTTTTATCCTTCCATTTTGTCTTGGCAAAGAACACTGTCCTCCAGTACTGTGTGTGCTTTGGTCTGTGATGCCCTTGCAAAGGACTCTGGTTAGAGTCCAGGTCAGAACCAGTAAGTGAGACTCTGCCTGCCCAATAGTTTATATATATTGATGTGTGTTTGTCATTCACATGAAGTGATAGTGACTTAGTGCCTTCTCTCTTTTGAGGTCTGTTGCCCTGAAAGCAATGCCCACTTCTTACAGTGTCCTCTCCAGAGTGTCTCTGGTAAGCAGAGCTGGATAACCCTATTCATTAGAGGTGGGAAAAGCCAAGAGTTTCACAGTGAATGGCCACTGCTGCTCCATCCCTTTTTCATGAACAATTATGTGAAGTCAGATTGAAGGGGCACTGACTGCCCTGTGTCTGCCCTCCCTATTTTTATGGCAATATCCCAGTAGCAATCCAAGAGATCCTTCTATGCTAGCAACAGAAAGAACAAGACAAATGGAAGACCACTCTTTAAAGATCTTGGCTTGCTTTGGAACCATGAATATACAATGATGTATATATTTAAGGAATGTCTCCTCTGTAGGATCTTAGTGGCTCCATGCCACGCCCTGATTAGCCTCGATCAAAGAGTTGTCTTCTAAGCATGCAGGTAGAAATCTGTTCATATGACCAGCTCATCTGTGGTCTTCATTGAGCGGAGTCCCATCTTCTCTCCCTGGATGGAGTAACAAAAAGTGGTTCATACCCTGTAAAGACAGATGGTTAAGTTATAAGATATTTTCAGAGGCTAATAAGAATAATGGTAATATTAGCTGATTTCTGTTAGCACTTCATCAGGAACTAGACACTACATGGAGCCTTTGCATGCCTTATTTCATTTAATGTTCTCAGCAATCCTATGAGGTAGGTACAATTATTACCACTATTTTACAGATGAGTGAAACTGAGGCTCAGAGGGGTTAAGATACTTGCTTGAGGCTAAGTAAGGGGCAGAGCTAGGAGTCAAAAAAGGTTTGCTTGACTCTGAGTTCATGTTCCTAAAACATCTTTGCTATGCTGCCCCTGCACAGTAAGGATGTTGGGTCCACGCGGGGCCTGGCCAATATAGATTTGTGCAATCTTACCGGGAACAGCCATCTGTATGTGAAGATCGCTGGCCTCAACATGGCTGTTGTTGGGTTGGGGGTGGAGGGAGAATGCAAGAGGATAAAACTCTTTATTTCTCTTGCTCTACTGCATTACCCATATCCCCATATAAAAGATCTCTCAAAGAATAGAATAACCCATCTTGTTGTTTATCATCTAGTCGCCCCAGGAAATCAAGTTAAAGATTAAATCTTGAACACACCGATATTATTAGTCATCACCACCAAGAGCTTTAGCCCACCAGGTAACATCAAGTCCCCGACATGTCACTGATTTCTTAATTAGCAGCCTGTGACTCACAGCTAAAGAAGGGAAGAAAAGCTCCGCAGCAGTGCATTGTCCTAATTGCCAATCCAGTTGCTCTCCGAGGGCAACGCTCTGTGCATTCTGAAAACCTCATAGTGCCACCAGCAATTTCATGATCACTCAGGAAACTCCCAGATATCTTTAAAGATGTTACTTTCCTGTAACTGTTATTTCCACTAATGAGACCCGAGGGCAAGGCGACCTCGTCTTCCTCCTTCTGAACCTCAGTCCCTGTCCTTTCTCTGTCTGCTATTTATTGCCACAGGGCTGTCTGCACCTAGTCTCTGTTTCTCTGAAATGTCTTCCTGAATTTTAAACAATTTACTTTTAAGTCTCTCAGAGAAGGAGCAATGCCTCAGGCTCAGGACTGTGCGATTAGCTACAACTGGATGCCTGCAGCGCCGACCTCAGCCGTCAGGGTCCCTCCTCACAGCCTAGGAGGAGGGGACACGGGCTGCATTCCCCCATCTGTGCGCTGTCACTGGGGAAACAGAGGACACAAGATGAAAAGACCCGTTTTTCTGTCCTCAGGGTGCTGAAAATCTAATGTGAAGAAAAGTACACAAAATAAGCACAAGAAAGAATATAAGGGATTTCTTAAGAACAATTTCTACCAAAGTGCTGTAGGAATTAAGAGAAGAAAATGGTATTTTCACAGGAGCAATGTTTTTCAGACGCACAGCAGAAGCCTCCTACTTTTGAAACTCTTCTCCAGCATGGTACTAAATCCACTATTAAACCTAAACCCTGCCTGGTTCTAATTCTTTCCTACAAGTGAACAAATGTTGAAAAACCCAAGTTGTTTCATGTAGGTGGTTATCAGTATTGCCCAGGCTTCATCCTGTTCCTTTCTTCTCTGCCTTCGGCCTGTGGCCCCCAAGGACAGCCACTGTCTAGTGCAGAGTAGTGACCGTTCCCTCTCCCGGCAGAAGCAGGCCACTGGGAGGGTGTTTCTGAAGGTCCTGGAAGATCCTGGAAGAGTGGGGATGGATTCTGGATTCTGATAGTGGTAACAGGACATGGCATTCAAGTTTCCTTAAATGAAGACTTGATGCTTCTCCAGAAAGCTTTTAAATCACCCAGATATTTCTAAAACTTGTGAAAAGCCATGGCTTTTTCTGTGTATGTTATTTCCACTAATGAGACTGGGGGTCTTTCCCCTCCATCACTCTGTCTCCATCCTTCTTTTTTTTTTTTTTTTTTGGAGACAGAGTCTCGCTCTTTTGCCCTGGCTATTTTTGCCCTGGCTAGAGTGCCGTGGCGTCAGCCTAGCTCACAGCAACCTCAAACTCCTGGCTTAAGCGATCCTCCTGCCTCAGCCTCCTGAGTCGCTGGGACTACAGGCGTGTGCCACCATGCCTGGCTAATTTTTTCTATATATTTTTAGTTGTCCAGATAAGTTCTTTCTATTTTTTAGTAGAGACGGGTCTTGCTCTTGCTCAGGCTGGTCTCGAACTCCTGACCTTGGGCGATCCTCCCGCCTCGGCCTCCTAGAGTGCTAGGATTACAGGCGTGAGCCACCTCGCCAGGCCTCCATCCTTCTTAATCTGCGAGTCACCAAGAACTACTCCCACCTGGCCTGCTTGTCCCTCCTTATAACCTTTTCTCCTCCTTCTCTGAGCTCTTTTTCTGTCTCATTTCCTGGTGGCCTCATCCTCCCCCCACGCTCCTAGACTCTGCTTCTGTCTCTGAGTCCACCTGATCCTTTCAGCCATTTTCCTGGTTTAATTCGCAATTGCTTCTCCCCTCATTTGTAAAGATTTGAAGTATGGCTTCCTTGTGTTAAAGTGCACACTTCTTAACTAGGCATGTGATGAATTTTGCTGATGTGTACAGCTACAGAGCTGCCCCCTAAATCAAGTTAGAGCATTCCAGCCTCCAGGAAAACTCCTGCATGGCCCTCCCAGCCAGTCCCCAACACGGGAAGCCTCTATTCTGATCTCTGTCACCGCAGATCGGCTTTGCTTACTTTTGAACTTCATATGAATGGAATCACACAGTATGTACTCCTTTGTGTTTAATTTCTTTCACTGAACTTTATGAGAGTCACCCATGTTAAGTGTATCAGTCACTTGTTCTTTTTAATTGAAGGGATTTCAGATCCTCTCTACTGATAGCTGCGTCTCCTAAGCATGAGAACTGCAGTGGGGGGGGGGGGGAGGAAAATTACAGATAGAAATATAAATAATACCAAATCTGCTGACTATGATGGCTTGGGAATTCCAAGGGAGTTTGAGGATTTTAAGACTGTCTCAGTGATGAGTCTTTGGTGGTTAAAGTATAGCCAGAACTGTTTCCGGCCAGATGACCCTTTGAGTACGATGGTGTGTTAACGTTGCGGGGAGGCTGTTTTCCTGGGAGAAGACAATGTCTACGTCGCAGTGCCCAGTGCCTCGGTGTTTGTCGAATGATTGGACACCTAGGCTGGCACTGCCTGTTTTGAGCAGAGATGGGACCTCGTGCTCCTGGGACCTTTAAATTCCTGTGAGGAACCGTGGATGTGTCTGTGTACCAGGCATTTAGGCCGCATGAATACCACGTCTTGCAAATGTGTTTACTCCTACGTTTGTGATCTGTGTAGATGCTCTTCTAATGAGTAAATGTACATGTATTAAAAGTATCATTGAATCCAGTGCTTTCTGCCATTTAGATAGGTTCTAAAATGATGAAGCAATAGGAAAAGTATGATGGCTTTCACGTAGACAGGTTTTGGAAATTTTCTGGTGTGACGATACAGTCTTATATACCTGGAAAGGTTGGAACCCTCCTCAGTTTGTTGTACCTAGAAAGTATTTAGGGCTCAAAATATGCTTGTTGGATGTTGAGCAAATGAGACGATTCTCCTGGGTGATTAAATGACTGGACTAAGGTCTCATTGCAGCTAATGGAAAAACTGCACTGGAAGTCAGGCTGAGAAGGGGACACAGTTTTACCCCTAACGTTCGGCATGGATAGTAGCTCCTGGGAAACCATCCCCTACCCCTCTGGGGTGTCTGGGTCTCTGTAATTAGATTTTCTCCCTTGGATACCAACATTTCCCATAAATCACTGAAGATTGTAGGTCTTACATTGAAAACAAGATGATATCATTTTGTCATAGTGCAGAAGTTAGAATTTAGAAACAAATGCTATGTTTTAAGTAAAACATTGTTGTTTAGTGATTTGATTTGAGAAGTTTGGACAGTTATTTGTGCACAGGCATCTTAACTGGTAACTGCCAAGCAGTCTTGTCTGCATCCAATTTGGCCTTTAAAAGGAGCAACCTTTGACCAACATCTCCCCACTTCCCCTGCCCCCTGCCCCTGGCAACCACCGGTCTACTCTCTGCTTCTATGAGTTCGACTTTTCGGATTCGGCTTATGAGTGAGATTGTGCGGTATTTGTCTTTCTCTGTGTGACTTATTTCACTCAGCATGCTGTCTTCCAGGTTCATCCATGTTGTTGCAAATGGCAGGATTTCCTTCTTTTTAATGGCTGAATAACATTCGATTGCGAGTGTGTGTATATACTATGATTTCATCTGTCAGTGGACACTTGGGTTGCTGCCATACCTTGGCTATTGTGAATAGTGCTGCAAGGAACATGGGAGTGCAGGTATCTCTCCCAGCTACTGATTTTGTTCCTTCACCCACACACACACACACTAGTAGGTAAGGTGACAGATGTGTGAGCTAACATGATTGTGGCAATCATTTCACAATATACGCATGTATCAAATCATCGTGTTGTACATCTTAAGCTGATTCCATTTTTATTTGTCAATTACACCTCAATAAAGCTGGAAAAAAACAAATGAAAGGAGTACCGTGCCAGCTTTCTCTGCAGGGCAGCCTGACCCAGCAGGGCCGCTTTCCAGCCACCGCGCATGCGTGTTGTGTCCCTGCGGGAAGCCGCCGCTGCTCCTCCCTGGCCAGGGAAGCTGGACGCCGTGAGATGTTGCTGTCCTCGGGGAATGGCTGAAGCAGCTTCTGCAACGTTCAAAGGCTTCTGGGACGACTTCCAAAGCAGCTCTAGCCTCTCTGCTTCATTCAGCTTCCAAGAGTGCCCTGGACTCTGCCGAAGGGGTGAATGAGGTGCCCATGTCCTCTCCTGCCCTGAGACCCTCATCTTCCCTGTGTGCCTAAGGGTGTCCCTGGTGCCAGGAGCCCCCGTCTCCTTTTCACTCATCTCTGCTCAGTCTGTGTCCACAGGGTGAGGCACAGCCTGCTGGAGAAAAAGAACCTGCCCTCAGCTTCATCTATAGAACGGGGCCGCTTTAGTCTTTTCCTAAACAAACTACCAATAAAAATTGCCCCGACAAAAATTGAGATTGAGGGGTCAAAAATCAACCAAACCAAACCAAACAAGATAAAACAAAAGACAAATCTACGACAGTTCCTCGAATGTAGCATGTTTCTGTTTATGGTCCTGTGGCTCAGACATTAATTTAAGGGATTTTTTAAAAAGACTTTAAGTAAATCTCTTTGTTGTAAGATTAAAGAGAATTTCCCATATCAAATGAATCTAAAAGCTGGGATTAAAGGAAGCAACACTGCCCGCCAGTTTTCTCCCACTGGCTGCATCATCGACATCTTTGAACCCCAGGATCTAAGATGAGGCAACTTCTAAAAACTCCTTTCAAGGTCTATTTCCGCAGTGATGCAGAAGCCACCTGTCTGGCGGGTGGAGGGCACTTCAGCGTCTTGCTCGGGGTGTAATCACTTTGTTTTCCACACATGACCCGGCAGAACTGGTGCAACCCGGGCCTCACACAAACAACGTGCATTTGCAACAGATCGAGACTGTGTCTTTCAACTCTTTCTGCTCTTGTTTATCCTTCTGATCCGGAAGATAGACTTGCCTATTTTGGAAACCTGACATCTGTGCTTTGAAGTCGAGAAAGTGAGAGTCCTGAAGCCATGACAAGATGGTCTGCCTGCAAGAGGATTAGGCTGCATTTTGATGAAAATGAAGATTTTAAGATTTTAAAGCCTTGTTTATCTATCAGGGCTTCAATTTAAAAAGTCACCATGAGTAGACATCTTCTGATCTCAAGGAGCACACATTGTGAGTTCTGGTTCACTCACCTTCCCACGGCATCCTCAGTTTTCCCAGAACCTTTGTTGCTCTTAGCAATCCTTTGCAAAAACCACTTCCTCTGGATCCTGCCGCTGGCTCCTGTCTGCAGTCTTCCCAGCTGCCCTTTCCGAGAGCTCCTCCACCCATCACCGGCCCACCGCCTGCCTCCCCTCCACCTGCCCCCTTAAAAACTTGACCTTGCTCAGTCTTCTCCTAAGGGTGAGAAGGAGAGGAGGAGAAATACTTAGCATCATGCTTTTGTTTTTGGACTCCCGGTAGATCTGAGTGCTTCATTCGAGGAGAACATCAACTTTGATTTTCCCTCTCAGCAAAGTGCTTTAAAGGTGAAAGTACGTTTTCAGAGAGCTCGGGCCACCTTGCGTCACAGCCTTGAGCCATTTCTGTGTGGCAGAGGGAAGCCCCTTCCCACACAGCATTGTCAGGCTTCTCTTTAACGCCAACTTGTGACTCTGACTCTCTGCAACCTTGAACTTCCACCATGGCCTTTTCCAGCTGGCCATCCCACAGCTTCATCACCTGGTTGCAGAGGTGGGTAGAGCTCATTTTCACTACGTTGTGGCCCACTTTCGTCTCACGTAGGAGCAATGGTTTTGGCATTGATAGGGGTTGGAGCTCTGCGTCCACGTGCCTGGAGGGAATCGTGGATTACTAGCTGTGTGACCTTGAGTGAGTTAACCGATGGCTCTGTGCCTCAGCTTCCTCCTCTGCAAAAGGGGGTTAGTAAAGAACCTACTCTTGGGATCGTTAAAAGGATTGTATGAGATGGTATCTATTAAGAATTTAAAATAGTTTGTGGCATATAGCAAATGGTCAAAAAATGTTAACTAATAGTCAGAACAAAAGTAGATTTAATTACATTTGTAAAAATCACTCAAGTATGCAAATGCCCAGTGCATCTGAGAGAGGCTCACCGTCATCACTCTCCATATCTAGTTCCCGCTTCTGCCAGCAAGAAAATGCCAGGGCCCATGGATGTGTCCTTCCTCTCTCCATCGGTGGGGTCATACTGTGAATGCCTGTCTTCCTTGCTTTTTCTCTAGGTGTCAGTGGTAGGATACATAATGTATTCTACCCTAGGACTTTGCACATGCACATGTACACAGGAATTGCTTGGAGATCTTAGAGAAATACAGATTGTGATCTGGTAGGTCTGGGGTGGGGCCTGAGAGTCTGCATTTCTTATAAGCTCGCAAGGGGCGCTGCTTCCAGTCTGGGCTCATTTGACCGACAAGGATCTACATGAAAGGGGCCCATCGTGGTGAGTATCCGGTGGAAAGGAGTACCAGGAGCTCAGCGGCTCTGGCTTGGTGCACCCCAGACATGAGAAGATGGACTCGTGCTCAAAGGTTCTAACATGGCCACAGATATTTGGAAACCCTGTGGCCAAGGCCATCTTAGTTTGGACTCAGGCTTTATTTATTTATTTTTATTTTAAAGATTTAAATATATATAAAATATATATTTTTTATTTTAAAGATTGAAAACGTATATAGCAAGGGAGTCCCATTAAACTTTTAAAGGGGACTCAAATATGCATTTTGAAAGCAAAAACAGTAAATACAGGTAAAATATATAATTTCTGAAAAAAAAAAATATATATATTTTTTGAGACAGAGTCTCGCTTTGTTGCCCAGGCTAGAGTGCCGTGGCATCAGTCTAGCTCACAGCAACCTCAAACTCCTGGGCTCAAGTGATCCTCCTGCCTCAGCCTCCCATGTAGCTGGGACTACAGGCATGCGCCACTGTGCCCGGCTATTTTTTTCTCTATATATTTTTAGCTGTCCATATAATTTCTTTCTATTTTTAGTAGAGATGGGGTCTCGCTCTTGCTCAGGCTTGTCTCGAACTCCTGAGCTCAAACGATCTGCCTGCCTCGGCCTCCCAGAGTGCTAGGATTACAGGCGTGAGCCACCGGGCCCGGCCCTGAAAAATATATTTCCAAAAAATGTATTTTCAAAGAAAATCACAGATCTTTTTTTTCAGCATTGTTAAGTTTTAGTAATACACGATATAAAGTTCTTTTGACTCTGGGCCCTGCTTTCCTCATTATCCCCCCTTCTGTTCTTTTACAAACCACCACCCATTCACATCCATATTTTAATTTGGATAAAATTATAACTTTCTAAGGATTGTAATTCTTCACAGTTACTGTAAGAGAAACTTGAAGGATGAGGTGGGGGGAGGGCAGGAGGCCCGACCTGGGGGGCAGCAACAACTGCAGCTGCAGCAACATCCTCAGCCCCACGGTCAGGGCATGCTAGTAGTTCTGTAGTTTCCTGTCCTGTGTTTCCATGTAGTTCTTTGAGATTTAATATTGATCATTCATATATCTCGGGACACATACTTTTGTATTCTAGGCTAAAGCCACCACCGGGAAATGAAAATGAGGGATTCTCTTCTAGACTTTAGAGGTATCTGTGATTTGCAGAAGAGTCCAGCTCATCTTTGGTGGCATTTTTCATGTAAGTTTTGTGGACTGTGGGTCTCCGGTTCATAGTGCGTGGCTGACTCGGAAGGAAGACTCTCTCCATGAGGGGGGCCAGGAGAATTTCACAGGGCACAGTCTGTCTTGGTGCAAGACAGCTCTTTCTCCAGACTTCCTCTCTGTGGGCACATTCTGCTGCTGCACTGGATATGTTGCGTGAAATTTGCTGTTGGCCCGGAAGCCTACGTTCATACTCTAAAAAAAGGCGTGGTAGAAATGTGTTTCCTGGGTGTTGGAGAAAACAGCCAGAAAAGAATTGACTGTATGCCTTTGAACCTGTAGAGCTCATATTCCCTGGCTGGGAAGTCCAAGATCAAGGACCTTGGGCACTTGATGTCTGTTTTGTTGCAATTAACATTATTAACAGCACAAAATTAGGCCAGGAGGCTATCTGGATTCTTGCTTGTGACCTTGATAATATTGCTAACTTTATTTATGTTGTAATGTCAATGATTCCTTGACTTTATGAGGGGAATGTTCACTGAATGTACTTCCTTGAGTGCAAGTTATACACTTAATTTTCCTGTGCACACTTCCCACTCGGCTGATACGCTCTTTTCATATGTGCATGTCTTTCCTCTTCTATGTTTAGGTCTTTGAATTTTATGGGGTCCTAAGAAATGGAACTTTATATACTTTAGACCTTTTGAAACCTTTCATTTTGCTAGGACCATACAATACTTAAGTATACCTAAAGTTATACCCTATTAGATTTTGAATATTTTGTTTGGCTTTGTCTGATTTGAGGTCAGAACTCATTCTGTTATTAATATTATTCCCCCTTGAGTTAAAAACTGCTTTTTATTTGATGTATTTATATTTACTGTTTCTATTCTTTGTTAATACATATATGTGATTGAATAACAAAACGGAACTGAAATACATTAAAGTATTTCACCCTGTTTTCGAATGTTTTATGTTAACTCTTTTTCATTTTGTGTATCACAAATATTTTTCCAAATACTTTGTTTCTCAAGCTTTTTGAGAATCTGATGGGCTATGGACTGTGTTTCTAGAAAAACCGACACATGCAAGTCCTTTTGTCCTGGTTCTTAATCACTGGACATTAACTTCTTTATCTGCACTTCACTGTTTGTTGTATTGCATCTTCCTGTTTTTCTTGTATTTGCTCATTTATTTGTTCTTTGTTTCAGTCACTTTTTTTTCCTTCAATTTAATATCTAAGCACTATAACACAGTTATGAACACATGGAATATTGAACAAACAACTCCACTCTGGGATCAGAGAAGATTGCAAAAGGGCAGGATAAAATTTGAGCTAGAAATGGAGACATGAGCTGAAGTTTCCAAGGCAGAGTAGTAAGAGGAAAAGACTCCAAATTAGAAACAGCATGTGCCAGGGCAAGAAAGTGTGGAAGATTTGGTGACAGTTTAGTGAGAGGGGCAAAGCAGTAGAGGGGACCAGGGCTGTGGTTGGAGCGGTAGAGAGAAGAGCAGATGTCAACAGGAATGCACAGGAGGAAACCTCTTGCTCTGTGTTTAAGTTCCAACACCATAAACACCGTGGGCATTTCTGTTCCTTGGTTCGCAGGTTTAGCAGACCTGGAAGTATCCCCATTTGAAGCCAAGAGTAGCCTCAATCAATAATGTTGTCTTTATATCTAAAGATACAACCTCAAACCTTTTGAAGGAATAATTGCTGTTCAATCTTGCCTCAGTCAGTTAAGGCTGCTATAGCAAAATGCCTTAGACTGGGTCATTTATAAACAATAGAAGTTTGCTGTTCACAGTTCTGGAGGCTGGGAAGCCCGAGAGCAAGGCACCAGCAGATTCAGGGTCTGGGGAGGGCTGGTCCTCACAGATGATGCTCATGTGTCAGAAGGGGCACATAGCCTCCCTCAAGCCTTTTTTATGTGGCCACTAATCCCATTCATGGAGTCCGAGCCCTCATGACCTAGCCCCCTCCCAAAGGCCCTACCTCTTAATACTGTTACCTTGGGCATTAAGTTTCAACATATGGATTTTGGGGGTATAAATTTAGCCCATAGCAAATATTAATTATAGTAGTTTGAAGTCTGTTCTCATATTCTAAGTGGGTTGTCATTGTCATCATCATCTTCATCGTCAACAACTACAGCCACCACCACCACCCTCACCACCACCACCACTCACTTTGTGCAGAAGAGCTTAGTTCAGGCTCAGCACAAGATAATTTTTAATAAAGAGGGAGAGGCAAAGAAAACACACAATCCTTGCCTTAGATGCAGATATTCTCTTGTCTAATTCCACCTCACAATATCAGGCAGAAAAAATGTTACCTTGGGAACTGAGTGATAAATAATGTGAAGTCCTCTTCTCCAAGCCCATGCTGTTGCCTTAGTTCATGCCCTCACCATCTCGTGCCTGGACCTTGTGGTAGCCTCCTTGCTAGTCTTCCCGCCTCTGCCTTAGCCCAGTTGCATTACCCCAGGCACTGTAGCCAGAGGGACCTTTTTAATATGCAAGTTTGATCACGATGCTTCCTAACTTAACACGTTGACTGCCACACTAGGAAAAATTTTTTCCTTGGGGCCGCGTGTTTTATTACAAAAATAGAATAATGAAAATTTTTTATTTTTTATTGTTTTCTGTGCGTGAGTTATATGCAACTTGAAAAATAGTTCTTGCAGCTCCCAAGGTGAAGAGACGTGTGAGTGACATATGCTTCACAAGGCCCCAGGTTCAAAACTAGCCTGAGTTAAATACAACTCACATGGAAGTTAATGCATAAATCATTTAAACTTCCCTAAATTCTATGTGACAATGTCCAAACCACTAAATATATAGGACCCTGCTTGCCCTGACTTTTATCTACTTGTGTTGTCTCTAATTATTGCTGCTGAATGCAGCTCCCCGAACACACAAGTTATTTTTCAGTTTTTTGTCTTTTAAGATGATTTTCCTTTAGTCTAATAAGCTCTTTCCTTTTTTTGTCTGGCTAGAGAATTATTATTCATCATTTAAGAGCCAACTCAAATGCCACTTCTTCCAAGAAGCCTTCTTTGATATCTCTAGAGACAATTAAGAGTTTATTTTACTGTATTCCCGTAATACCTTGCTTCCATCTGTATGAAAACCTTAAGACACAGAAATTATTATAACATTGGGAGACCTTGGATAACAGGGTTTGTGCTCAGTTCACTTTGATATATTCTGCGTAAGGCTGAGTATAGAGTCAGTATCAATAGTTATGGAATGAGTGAAAACCCATATGTTATTTAAGATAATCTCTAAGTATAAACACCAAAAGTTTATCTTTGTGATGAGAAAGTTATCCTTTTTCTCCCCTCTTGAGAATTCTCTTCCCATTTTCTCTGGTGAGAATGGGGTGGAGGGCTAAAAACAAAGCCACGAAGGGACAGAGGAGACTGGAGTGTAGAGAGTGATAATCACAACAATGGAAGTGAAAACAAGGCTACTCCTCTTTTATTAGTAGATCACGTCCAGCTCCAGAGAGAAAAGTCCCCGCGGGTTTTCAAAAAGTGAGCTTGGGTTCCCAGTCTGGCCGTGAGGCAGGGCAGCGTCTCTGTCCCTGCTTCCGAGAAAGGAGGGGAGAACATGTGAGGTTTCCCTGTACAAAGTTCAGAAGGAACTCGAACGTCCACACTCCAGCTGTCTCTTCATTCTGTTTGTTTTCCTTTTCGTTCTCCCTCCCGGCACTTAGGAACCTTCCCTTTCAGCCTGTACAGCTGAAGATGACCAGAAAAAACATAACCTCAGCAACCCCAGGGAGTGTTTGGGGCCCATTCGGCCTTCACTTGCTCCCAAGCCAAGAGCTAGGCTAATTGTCTTCCACTACAGAACCATTTGCTTGAGAGCTAAGTGTGCAACGTCTTGGCAGTACTTGGTAGCCATGTAGACAGATGCTGGCTTTCCTAGTGCCAGGACCGAGTGGCCATCCCTGTCGGTGAGTGGGCAATAGTGCTGCTGACCAGCTTAAACATGGGGAAGCAGGTTTGGGGGAAAAACTGGAGCTGTGTGCTTTCACCCTTAATGATGAAAATATAGCCTGGAAAAGATGTTAATACTCTGAAGCACGCTCTGGCCTCAAGACCAGAACGTCACAGGGGAGGCCAGGGCACGTGGAGGCTGGCTGCCCGTGTCCCTGATAATTATCTCCCCAGAAATTCCTGCTCCCATGTTTAGCTCTGAAAGTAGAGGCTGCCTCAGTGGAAGTAGATTTTAGAAAGGGGCTAAAGGCTTAGCGTGGTTCCTCTTCTCTGTCCTAGAATATCCAGACCACTGGCTGTCCTTTCAGGGCCGTAGATCCAAAAGGGCAGAGGTGAGGGAAGGGATCATTCCTCACCTGAAATTGGAATACGGACAAAAACTGGTTAAAGAAAACGTCCAGGGTAGGTGTGCTCACTGCAGTGAAAGCATTAACATCAGGAAGCGTAGCTGGTAGGGAGAAGTGCTCCTGAAAGAAGGTACCAGAAAGAGATAACGAGCAACCTGAGGGGTTTGTAAGGAGACAGTGGATGGTGGTGCTCAGAGGGTACTTTTAGCTGCATTTTAGGGACCGACAGACAGCAGTTCTGGTTCAGCGGCTGGTTGACGGTTTCCTGTTTCCTTCTTTCTCTTGTGCTTTAAGAATCTTCTGCCCTAGAGTGTGGTCTTGGTGAAATTGTCCTCCTTTGCCCTTTGCTAGAGATGGCTCAGGTTCTTTCCCACAAAGGGGAAATAAGAATTGAATATTAAAATATTCAAATGTATGATTTATCTGTGGGGTCACTAGTCTCAAAATCTCCAATTAGTATGACATTCTGACTGTACCACATTCTACTTTCGTCATCTAAATAGCTATACATAGACAAAAGATTGTATTTCCCTGGGCTTTAGTACTCTAGAAGCTGGGATTCAGTGGAAATACACACAGCCCAGCTTTTTTCGTGATTAGGGTTGGTATGGAGGGAAAGTAGGCAGTGTCTCCATTCATTCATTCATTCATTCATGGAATGTGTTCTGAGCACTTGTCTATATACCAGCTTCTCTGGTAGGAGCTGGGTACAGCAGGGAATAATACATCAGAGGGTCTTCATCCTCATGTGGCTCATAACGGATATAACATAAAGCATAAATTGAAATCTCTATTATCCCTGCAATACAGCATTTCAGTTTTGGTTTTTCCCTGTTTTCTGTCCTGGGAGTCCCGTGAGTCTTGGCAGCTCTGCAGTCCTAGACCAGACACGTGGAAGGCAGGGTCAGGGATGTGCCTCGGTACTGACTTACCTGCCAGATGGCTGGGTAAGCCAGCGGGGATCTTGGGAGCTTCTGTTTCCCCAGAGGTATCATGCAAAAGCCGACACCCACCCTAATCGCGAGAGCCATTCTGCTCACTTTCAGAGCTGCAGCTGTTCCAGGAAGCTTCTGAGGTGCTTTTGCCCATTAGCGTCTCACGCTGTCTGTCCAATGTCCATGATGTGGTGGCAAGACCACCTGGTCGGAGGTGGCCTGTTCTGCCTCAGGGCAGAATCCTGGCTTCTTTCGCCACCTCGCTTGCAAAGCTGTGTCTGCTCAGTCTCAGATGAGAAGAGAACACCAGGCAGCACTGTTGGCTGCTCTTAGTCACTCTGCAGAGAGTTCTGGTAATTTTCCTCTGTGAGAAAAGGGGCTGGTTGCCAGCCTTAGTCTGTCATTCCTTTGCTGTCCCCTCCAGTGTCAGCTGATGAAATAAGGGCTTTTGATTTCCTTTTCTGTTATATTCTCTGACAAAGAACCACTAGGGAAATGCGACTAGAAACTTCCAGGGTATCCCAGGCAGCTGAGAAATATAGAAACAAAAACATTAGACTCGTTAAATATGAGGCACCAAATCACAATGATATGCTAGTGTTTATGAATATATTATGCATATGTAAATTGAGTATATGTTTGTGTATGTATGTTTTTCTCCCCAAAAGATTTTATCAGTTAGGAAAGTATACTCTTCCCTTGAATTATCTCTGATTTTTCAAGGTGAAAGGCAAAAACATTCATTCTTGGCCCCAAATAATTTCTCTCCTGCCCATTTTTGGGGTGGGGTTTCCTAGGGAATCTGGGCCTTCCATCTTTCCTTTATAATCCCATATTCCAATTACTGTGGGGGCCCTTTTTCTTGGAAGATGTGGTGAACATCTGTGGGCTTAGAATGTCCAGCACTGCACAACTTGGCTGAGGTACTAAACCTCTTGTGTCTTAGACTTGAGATTCTGGTGGAACCATCAATCACAGTACCTTGTCCCACCCCCTGCCTTCTTTAAGCCATGCAGTGCAGGTCTGGCTAATTATAATTCCCATCCTCCTGACCACTTTGGTGGTGCAGGTGAGAGTCTGTGACCTGAACTGAACCCATCTTTCTTTGGAGTTCTTCTATTTTTCTGAGAAGGAATCTTGCATTGGCCTTAGAGCTGGAAGCACACTAATCGAAAGTCTACTGTACCACCATCCAGAAAAAGTCTTTCTGTCCCACCAGAGACCAAATAGAGAAAAGCAGATATGTGTGCTGGGCTAAGAGGCAGAGATTTCCATCATTTGTGCTCCTGGACACAGCAACTGAACTAAAGATATCCTACCTAATTCAGAAGGTGAAGCAATGCATTTCTTATAACAGCTCTCTGTTTTAACATAACTTTACTGATCAGAGAGGAGAAGGAAAATATTACCCTCTTAGAGAATTATAGGTTAAAAAAGTTTTAAAGTTGACTTTATTAATGTATAATTTTCACAAAATAAAATGCACTCATTTTAAATGTACGGTTAGATGAGTTTTGACAAATACCACCCAAATTATGATATATTATAGAACATTTCCATCATCCCAAAGAGCCGCCTCATGCCCTTTTCTGGGTGATTCCTCATCTCCCAGCCCCAAGCAACTATTGATCTTCTTTTTGTCAACATAGGTTATTTTTCTTTGTTCTACAATTTGATATAAATGAAATTATACAGTTTGCACTCTTTCTAATCTGGTTTCTTTTGCTTAGCATAATGTTTGTCAAGTTTATCTATGACATTGTGTGTGTATCAGGAACTCATTCCTTTATAATGCTGAGTGGTGTTCCCTTGTATGAATATGCCATAATTTGTTTATGCATTCGCCTATTGATAGACATTTGGGTTGGCCCAAATAAAGCTGCTATGAATATTTATGTATAAGTCTTTTTGCAAATACATGTTTTCATTTTTCTTGAGTAAACAATAAGGAGTGGAATTGCCGGGTCGTATGATAACTATTTATTTGATTGAAAATGCCAAACCGTTTTCAATGTTGTTGTACCATTTCCATTTCCACCAACAGTGTCTGAGAGTTGCAACTGCTGTACATCTTCCCCAACAGTCCTTCTAATTCTAGCTATTTTAGTGGGTGTGTAGTGGTATCTTTTTATAATCTAATTTGCATTTTCCTGATCTCTACTGATGTTAGACATCTTTTTTTCTTTTTTTGGCAATCTGTGTATCTTCTTCTGTGAAGTATCTGTTCAAATCTTGTGCGCATTATATTTTTATTTTTTATCTAATTATTATTTTTTTAGAGACAGGGTCTTGCTCTGTCACCCAGACTGGAGTGTAGTGGAACAATCACAGCTCACTGCAACTTCCAACTCCTGGGCTCAAGCGATCCTCCTGGCTCAGCCTCCCGAGTAGCTGGGACTACAGGCACATGCCACCAGGCCTGGCAAATTATTATTATTTTTTTGTAGAGATAGGGTTTTACTATGTTGCCGAGGCTGGTCTTGAATTCCTGGTCTCAAACAATCCCAAAGTGCTGGGATTATAGGCATGAGCCACTGTGCCTGGCTCTTCTGTTCATTTTAAAAATCAGAGTATCTTGCCATGACTGGCCTATGTGTTCTTTTTTTTTTTTCAAATGCATATTCTGTGTATAAGTTCTTTGTCAGATATTTGTATTGGAAATATTTTCTCCAAAGAAATGGCTTGCACAATAGTGTCTCTCAAACAACAGACATTTAAAATTTTGACGAAGTTCAATTTATAAAATTTTTGTCTTATAGGATAGTGATTTTGTGTCCTGTTTAAGAAATATCTGCCTACCCTCAAGTTATAAAGATTCCTTCTCATTTTTTTTTAAGTCTTAAGCTTTTGCCTTGGTCAAAATGATCTATTTTGAGTTAACTTTTGCATACAGTGTGAGGAAATGTTCAAAGTGTGTGTGTGTTTTCCTATATGTATCTCCAGTTATTCCAGCACCATATTTTTGGGAAGACTACCCACTCCCCATTAAATATCTTGACACTTTTGTGGAAAATCAATAGATCATCTATGTGTGGGTCTGCCTGGACTCTCTATGTGTTTCCTTGATTTATATGACTATTCTTAAGCCATTATCAACTATCTTGATTGTTGCACTGCAAGTCTTAAAATGAAGTAGTCTGAATTCTCCAAATTTGTCCTTTTTTCAAAACTGTTTTGGCTGTTCTAGTTCCTTTGACTTTCCATATAAATTTAGTGTAAACTTGTTTATATATACAAAAACTCCTGCTGGAATTTTGGTAAGAATTGTATTAAATCAATAGATGAATTTGGGAAGAATTGACGTTTTAACTATCTTGAGTTTTCCAGTCCATGAACATTGTGTGTTTCTCTATTTATTTGGTCTTTTTTGGTTTATTTCATCAGCCCTTAGTAGTTATTAACACATAGGCATATGCAGGTTTTGTTAGGTTTATTTTTGAGAATTTTATTTTGTTTGAGCTATTATAAATTGTATTCTTTTAAAAATTTTGCTTTCTAATAGTTTATTGCTAGTATATAGAAATACAGTTGATTTTTGTATGTTGGCTTTATATCCTGCAAGCTTGCTAACATCATTTATTAGTTCTAGGAGCTTTTTTTTGTAAATTTCTTAGGATTGTCTATGTAGACAATCATGTCGTATGTGAATAGGGATGATTTTATTTCTTCTTTTCCAATCTGTATTCCTTTTATTTCTTTTTCTTAACTTATTGCAGTTTCTGGAACTTCCAGGGCAATGTTGATTAAAGCACTGAAAACAGACATCTTTGCCTTGTTCCTGACATAAGAGGAAATTGCTCAGTTTTTCACATTTAAGTATGATGCTATCTGTGAGATTAAATGGAACTGTAATCTCCTGTTACTTCTTTTAATCAGAAAAAAAATTGTAATCCTAAGGTAGTTACTTGTTCCCGTTGAAGACTAACTAGAGAATGTGAGATTAAAAGACCCTTCATATCTTCAAAGGTTTCTTTGAAGTCTTCAAGGCTTATAATTTTAATTCCTAAAAGTGCAAATTAGTGAACATTCATTCATTCATTTGTTCAAGAAATATTTATTGAGCACATACTATGTGTCTTGCTATGTTATAGGTGTTGAAAATACAACATTTATGGAATTTATAATCTAGGTTAATTTACCCAAAGTAAAATTGAGAGTTTTAACACACACATACAAACATACACACATATATACATATTTATTATTAAATGCTATTACCATTTAGATTAATCCCTGAAATGGCAAATATTGCTTTGTTCTTCCTGGTACTAAACACATTGGAATGACAACTGTGGTGCTTTTGTGGAATAAAAGAAGCTTGTTGTTGCAAAAGAGAACTAGAAGAAAGAAGACTAGGAGATGAACAAAAGGGAGCAATAAACTCTAAAGAAGAAACAAAGTTAATAAAAGGAAACGTGTGTAAAAACGATAGGCAAGATATTGTGGGAGAAGAGAGAAGGAAGATTCATGACAAGAAAAAGGGAAACCTCTTTTTCATCTGGAAATTTAAGACTTACCTTTTCGATTTCAATCAATAACTTTCCCTTTCCAGCTGTTTTCATGTGGTGAGTGAGAGAAATGAGAGAAGGTTGATGGAGAAAATGAAGACGCTAAGATGTCCCATTTTGTACCTTTTATGACATAATGTTTTTCTTTTAGTTGAGATTTAGCACAACATTTTCTTTTCATTAAATCTTTTTATGTAGGTGTAACCTGGGCTTGTCAGGCTGATAGAATGTTCAATGGAATGCTCCTTGCTGTTCCATTAGGGTGAGACAGGGAGGGAACCAGGGGAATGTGTTCTATTCCATCTCCTGCTCCGGGCGGGGCGCCAGCCTGCTCTGTGGACGTTTCTGCCTCGTCGCCCACATGAGGGAGGGTGGCCCCATCTTAGCCAGCGCTCTGCAGAGTGGAGCACCGTTCCTCCGAGCCATTCTTCCTAGAAGGAATATAATCTGAAAAATGATAGAAGTTTAAGCATCTCTTTGACACAGGTTGGGTAAATATCTAACAACACTACAGATTAGGAAAACTGGAAGTCTTTTTTTTTCTGACTATTTAGATCTCTTGTACCTTCCAGGGATTAGGGAGCATCTTTGGAAAGAGCTGCTCTGTGTAGATGCTCTCATGTTCTTACTGCTCCATCTCTCAATCTTTCCAGCTCCCTCCCAATCCCACTGTGCGCAGTCCTCAACCTTCTTTCTCTGGAAAATCTCCTGTTCCCTGTGGGAGTCCCCTGGAGCCCATCTCTATTTTGTGAACTCTATTGAAAGTGTAAGATGAACACTAGAGGTGGATTCCTCACACTCAGCCCAGGGCAGGAAGGGCAACGTAGCACAAGCGGAGAGAGAGGATAGAAAGATGCCAGGTGTTCCAATTCCAGTTTAATCTCCCCTGGCAGGAGTTGTGGTTCGCTTCTCAGAATCCCTCACCACAGAAGGTACGTGTATGTGTGTGTCTTTCTTTTTAACAACACAATCTAGGCTTTTATAGGGAGAGTGTTATTTTTCTTTTCATTAAGCTTTAACTCTTATCCTTTCTAAATAATAAAGTTAGCAGTGTTTCTCTGAAGAAATTTGACTCTTTATTGTGCCGGTTTACCTTCCACGAGCCTCCAAGAAGCTGAGAATAGCTCCGTGTGATTCATCTGAAACAAGTGGGGCCAACCTTAAATCCATCATGTCTGATCCTCAACTTTCTCCTTTGATGGAAGGGGACGTGGAGCTCAGTAAGTGCTGACAGGAATCCTTAAATGGTGGACACATCTATATGTACAGACAGTTCAACAACTTGATCAGCCAATTCTTTTAAGATAGGAAAATATACACTTAGATAGTGAAATATACACTTTAGATTGATTCCCTGCACAACTATTTTGGAGTAAAACCAGCCATTTAAGGAACAAGATCAATTTGGTTGGTTGCTATATAGTTAGGACAACTCACTTACCAACTGTGCTTTTCCCTCTTTGGTGGTGGCTATAGCAGATATTATGAGGTCTAAAGTGATTCAATTGGTCAATTATTGTGATATTGCATTCCAAAACTTTTCAAAAAGCAAAGTTTGAAAAATAGCTTTTAAGTGTTAGCAAAGGATCATTTTATCAGTCTACTGGGAACTAGGAGAGAAAACACCCAGAAAACCCTATTTCTCAGAGGCCATTTCACTTGATTATTAGCTTTACCTGAAGGAATACAGTATCCCTCTCTAATAATCAGCTAAGGTGCCATGTGGGATCATTTAGCTAAATGATAGGCAGTCATTCTGTTTTCCTTGACACTTTAATTTCTGCAGCTACAGTTGTTGTCATACCTTACAGGTAACTATGGCAACGGACACTGTGCAGACAAGCTCTGTCCCTACCATTATTAGAGATGCGACAGTCTTGTCAACTACAATTAATTGGAATTTCTTTTTGGGAGGGGATTTTTAAGGCAATTGACATCAGCATTTCTACGGTGCAAATAAAGACGTTTTGGATGTGGAAGAAAAAAACAGACTTCATTTTAAAACTGTGGCATTCTCTCAGACTGGCAGCTCTGGGAGAGAAATTCAAATGAGGAAGTGTCACTCTGGTCTGCTTCACTCCTTTTGAAGAGAGGGAGCTTGTCAATGTTTCCGTGTGTGACATTTGAGCCTATGGCCTTAGACATATTTATGTGCAAAAGGACTATTTTTTTTTCTTGCAATATTTAGAGGGAAAGCATCCAAGAGAAAATTTTAAATAGTGACAAAATGTTTTGGACAGCCCTCGGGATGGTTTTTTCTCAGCCTTTCTAATGGGTTGTTTGCAGTTTTATTTCTCCAGGGTTTGTGGTGAAAAAAGTAGTCTGATTATTTGACTTTGATACTCTGTTTAATGATATTTTGATGTGTCAGAAATCCTTAGGCAAAGGAATAGGGTTTCAAAAGAGCTCAGCATTCTAGGTATATTTAGTACCATAGTAGGGTTAGGGGAAAAGCTTGTCGTTCTGCTTGTTGTGAAAAGCTAAAAGCCAGTCAAAAAGAAATTTCAGCAGATTCAAGGTTAGCAAGCATTGATTGAGTACCCGTATGTACCTTGAATAGTGCTACGTACTTTCACATTTATTAATATTTCTGCACTTAAGAGTTTGGTATATTATGGTAAAAAGAACTCTTACAATTACACTTGCATGCACACACACACACACACACACACACACACACACACATATGCATAAAGACATGATATGTACTTTTTGACCCAAAGAGGAGATAATTAACAAAGCACTAAAGAGAAAAATGACTCTGCCTCATTGAATATGAATAGAACTTGATACAGAAGGAAAAAATAGAAACAGAGCCTAGCAATTGTTTGGATGATCTTATCCGGTCAACTTGGGGGCTGTTACATCTAGCACTTTATTTTTCTTCCTAGAATGGCATCCTCTCTACGAAGGTGACAAACTTTTTTACCACTTCTTCAATGTGGGAGTTTTTTCCAGAGATACTTATTTCATGGTGATTTGATTTTTCTCACCTGAGGTGTTGCTCCAGGAAATTCATACAAGGCCAATGACTAATTAAAATCTTGAGCTTCAGGCTGTGATTATTTAATTGTAAAATCTGAGGCTGAAATTGATTTTGCAGTTTAGACCTGGGATCAGAAGAAATCAGGCACTGGGCTTCATCAGCCCAGACCTACAGACACTCAGAAATGTCACTTATTCTGTAGGACCCTGCTGCAGACATTTCCCAGAAGTTATGTCTAGGCTGAAAGAATATTAGGCTTGAAGCTGGAAGACTTGGATTTGGAATCCTAGTTCCACTCCCTTACTCTCTTCATGGCCTGGGGCAGACTTTATCATCTTTTCTCATCTTCTAATCTCATATTGAAAAATGAGGTCAATCTAAACATCAAATGAGATAGAGTCAGTGCAAGATTTCTGTAAATGCTAAAACACTTTTGCAAAACTCACTAGGGGGAGAAATTAGAAAATACTATCTTGGGGTTGGAAAAGGAAGCTAAAATGGTTGGTATTGGAGTAGATTTTTTTGCAATGCATCTTTGGACAAGATATATACAACAGAGACAAAACATTACTTATTCCACACTTGGCCTGTTTGGGGAGTTCGATGACGAGTTTCAGAAGAAAGAGCCACATAATCAGGCCTGAGTGTTCTGATGCATTTTCATATTTTTAGCATAACAATATCCCTGGTGGGGTGATGTTACTCTATAGGTTGAGCAAAGGGAATGATAATGATGCTACCATTTTTTGAGCGCTTGCTATGTGATAGACACAGGGTAAAATGCTTTCCAAGAATTCCCTTATTTATTATTCACAACAAATCTATGCAGGTGAACTCTTATTGCCCTTTTCTACCTGCAGGAGACTGCAGTGTAAACAGGTGAACTAACTTGCCCAGGGGTACGTCTGTAGCCAATACTTAAACCCAGGATGGGAACCCCAGGCCACCAGTTCTGCAAATAAACAAACTCTGAATTGAGTTGAAAGGAGTAAAATGATAACTTTATTTACATAAAATGAACAATGTCTTTATTATTTACTCACATATTAATAATGCATAATTTTTGCAAGTGTCTGTCATAGAGCCTGGGAACATGAATGTGTAGCTTCTAGTCAACTAGAGAAGACTGATACATGTGAAATAAATTCTTAAATAATGATTGATTAACTTGTTAATTAAATACAGATGTGATAAGTGCAGTCCATGAGAGTATGGGCTGCCCTGAGACTGTGTACAGAGGGCCCTAACACAGCCAAAGGGTTATGTCAGGCTTATTTGAGGAAGCGACACAAGATAATTCTTGAAGAATTGGAGTAGTGAGGTGAGTTCACGTGGATGTAATTTTCTCCCATCTCCCCATATCCACATCTTATAAGCAACTCTTCAAAACTCAGCTCAAAGGCTGCCTCTTCATTGCTCTCCCAGCTGGGGATAAGCTCCTCTTCTGAAGTCCAATAGTTTTATTAATAGTGAACATTTATTGTGTGCTTGTTCTGTGCCAGAGGTTCTGAATATTAATACTTTAGATGGATAACTCATTTGATCCTTGCAACACCCCTTAGGTGGTTGCTATGATTGTCACCGTTTTGCAGATGAGAAAGCTGAGGGGGCTAAAATAACTTGCCTACAGTCAGGTTCAGTGCTGTGCACCCTAAGAGAGGATAGTCTTAACCACTCGGCCATGAAGACTCCAGCTGTGCCTGTTTCATGGGACTTAGGCTTTTTCAACTGGTATTGTTGATATTTGGAGATATCAACTTCCCTACTGGACTGTGACCTCTTTATTGAGATATAATGTATGCATAACCAAGTGTACAGATTTTAAGCCACCCTAATTTAGCTATAAAACATTTCCATTACCCTGGGAAGTTTCCTTGTGCCCTTGTCTAGTCAATACCTGCCTCCCCTAGTCCACCTCGGGCAACTACTCTTCTGAGTTATACGATCATAGTTAGTTTTTTCTGATCTAGAACTTTATATCAATGGAAGCATACAGTATTCTTTCATGTCTGGCTTCTTTTGCTCAACACAACATTTTTGGGATTTATTCACTTTGTTCCTTTTTATTGCTGAGTAGTATTCCATCTGTAAGCTCTCTAAGGACAGGCTCTACCCATTTTTGTATCTACCAATGTTCTTAGAATCAGGGTGATATTAAAAATATTTATCAACAGAGATGACATGGGCACACGTCAGAACAGACATTGGCCTGAGGGCTGGAGTAAGGTCTTGCTCCAGGGATTAACCCTCAGTCACTGGATCATGGGAGAGTGGGGTCCTGGGGGAGGGGTCACAGGAGCCAGGATGGCTAGGGCCATGTGGGGATGGTGATGGGACACCTGGAGTCTTGGGGCAGTGACTACCCACCAGCATGAGAGTTTTCACTATGTTAATGACCGGCATGGTCGTGCTAGTGTGTGCTGCTGAATATCTGCTCTGCTTAGCAAAACATATCTTTCTTTATATAAAAAAGATATTCGATAGGTATTTGTTTATTGAAGGAGAAAATAACTACAAATTAAATGAAACTTCAGGGTCACTGCTTGATATAACTTAAAATTAAATTGATACACAAGTATTTCTAAGTACTTTGGCTTTTTCAGTAGTCTTGTGATATAGGTTATTAAACCAACTTCAGAAAATTTATCTAGGTTGTAGCACTTAGCTCGAAGATGACACCTACCCAAGGGATCAAAGACAAGACTGACGAATGACCAATAAATGCTGTAAAGTTTTGCTTGAGTTTCCAAATATGATCAGGTTATGCCTGGGCCAACAAAGAGAAAAAAATCAGGTTGTTCAGAAGAATGGGTACCTCGTAGAGTACCTGGCACATAGTGAAGGCTCAAAAATATTTGTTGAATAAATGATTATGTGAATGACTACTTGTATTGTATGTATTTGAAAGAGAAACAGGTTAATAGGGTTGGAGCATCCAGAGGACATTTCTGGGAGAAAGTGGCTTGAAGGTGGGACCACGAGGGTGGATGGGTTTTGGACGGGAGGGCAAGGACAGTGGACGGTGTGAACAGAGGAAGGGCACGGGAACAGCACAAGATGTCTGGTGCTTTTGCCTGCCCAGCACCCTCCCTTTGGAGGACTCAGCTACACTTTTTTTGCTACTTGCAGGCTTGGGGGGACTATCTGTCAAGGATTCCTGTCTTCCCTGGATAAGAAGTGAACAAGTGATCCAAGCTAAACTGGTAAGATGATCTCTCACTAGAATGTGCATCTCACATGGACTAATCCGGATGGTTATGGTTGAACTGATGAATCCTAATGGCAGTGCCCTGAACAGACTGTCCTCTGGTTCCTGCTACCTGCATCTCCAGAGCTTCCCTGATTCCTGGCTTTTCTGAATGTTGATCTCTCTGCTTTTCCTTAATTTCTGTGAGTTATTCCTTAGCCTTTCACTATTTTTTCTTTTTGTTCACTTAATGTAGCCACAGTCAAGTTCTGCTGCTGCTTGCAACAAACAAAACCTGACTAATGTAGGCAGTTTCTAGCTTTCCAGCCTCTGCCAGTTTTTCAGAATGTGCTGGGTGGTCAGTAGATGACACCAAACACTTTTGAATGTGTGCTTTAGAACAGCGGTCCCCAACCTTTTTGGCACCAGGGACTGGTTTCAAGGAAGACAATTTTTCCACAGACCAGGGTGCGGGGTGGGATGGTTTCAGACAAATTCTCATAAGGAGCGTGCAACCTAGATCCCTTGCACGTGCAGTTTATAGTAGGGTTCGCGCTCCTATGACAATCTAATGCCGCCGATCTGACAGGAGGCGGAGCTCTGATGCGAGCAATGGGGAGCAGCTGTAAATACAGATGAAGCTTTGCTTGCTCTCCCGCTGCTCACCTCCTGCTGTGCATCCCGGTTCCAATAGGCCATGGACCAGTACCGGTCTGCGGCCTAGGGGTTGGGGACCACAGCTTTAGAGAATGGAATCCCCTGTTCTCTCCTTATGAGCAGACCATGTTGTTTCACCACTTGTGTCATAGACTGAGATGTCTGGAAACTGAATGTCTCTCTTTATTACTCAGTTTCATCTTTTGCTATGCACGACTCCCCAAGAGGCTCTACTCTGAAGGCTGCTGTGAAGACTCAAAGATAATGCTAATCACCCTGTAGACTCTTAGCAACAAAGACACACTCTGATTAAGAAAAACCAGTGAAGATTCTTAATTTTATATCTGTGGCCAATGGCTGTCTTGTGGTTTTTATCTGGTTTCATCTACACATTTCTTTCTCAACAAAAGCAAATATTTTCCTTTCTCTCTCTAGCATCCTTTATTGGGCTACGCTATTGTTGTGTTGCTCTCCAATCTTCTTCCTCAGCCTCCACTAACTTTTCCACTAGCTTCATCTCTTGCTCCTTACTGTGGTCACTTCAGAGTTTGCTTCTGAGGAGTGCTAATTGAACTATACTCCTCATTTTTTCTCATGAATCCTGAGGAGAGCAGCATTTTCCTCCCCAAGGGAAAAGGAAAACATGACAGAAGACTGAAGCAGCTATTATGTAAACAAGAGAGGAATCACAGAAGAGACTTCAGTGGCCTTTGTGCAAAAGGAAAGCGGAAGGGAGATGAGCAATTGAAGTCTAGGGCCGGGGCACGTGGACTGCTTTTTTTCAACCGTAGCACGGCATGAGAAAAAAGGAGGGCCTCTGTCAGAGGAAGTGCGTGTGAGACGGCTGAGCAAGCCGTTGCTGTGACATCCTCAGTGGACTCAGGGATGAATGGGAAAAGCCTGAAAGAATTTGTACGTAAAACGGTGCCAATTCAAGAGAATCTGAGAATGAGTGGGATTCTCAATAATTTTACTATTGCTCATTGCTTAAGTGAAAATAAGTACATTTAGCAGATAGAAAATGGACAGTATCCTGGGAAGGGAAACTTGCCCTTCTGACTTCAAGGGCAGAACAAATCCTGGCAGTCTCAAGACTCCGGGAGGGGCAATGTTTTAGTTCTAGTCTGCAGGCTGCTATAGATCGAATGGTTGTGTCCCCAAATTCACATGTTGAAATCCTAACTCCCAATGTGATGGTGTTAAGGGGTAGGTCTTGTGGTAGGTGATTAGGTGATTAGTCCCCTTATAAAAGGGACCCTGGAGAGCTCTCCAGCCCCTTCCACCATGTGAGGACACAGGGCAAAGGCAGCCATCTATGGGCCAGGCAGCAGGTTCATACCAGACACTGAATCTGCTGGTGCTTTGATCTTGGACTTCTCAGTCTCCAGAACTATGAGAAATAAATTTGTATTGTTTATAAGCCACCCAGGCCACGGGATTCTGTTTTAGCCACCTGAATGGACTGAGACGAAGACCATCAGGCAGGAAGAACTCTCTCTTACTTGGTGGGGGTGATCAGCTTTTGTTCTATTCAGGCCTTCAACTTTCTGGCCGAGGCCCACCTGCGTTACGGAGGGCAATCCGCTGCCCAGTCTACCCCTTTAAATGTTGATCTCATTCTCAAACACTCTCGCGGGAACACCCAGAATAGTGTTTGACCCAATATCTGGTTGCCACATGGTCCCATCAGTTGACACATAAAATTGACCATCAGAAACATATAATCAATGTGAAGCTTATTAATGAGCTATATTACTTTCTTTTTTTGAAAGAATTGTTTGAAGTCTGGTGTGTGTTAAACATTCACAGCACACGTCAGTTCAGACTGGCTACATTGCAAGTGTCCAGTGGTAGCATGTGGCTAGTGGCTACCATCCTTGACAATTAGCATCACGTCATAGGCCCTTGTATAATGTCTCTCCTTCTGGCTCAGCTGTGAGTTTCTTGAGGGATATACCTTATTCATATTTTGATGTTTGGCATAAAGTCTCATGTGGGGAACATAGCTGCTGAGCACACTGTGCTGAGTGGAAGAATGATTTTTAAAAATCTTGCAAATCTATGGGCATTAGGCTCACAAATGAACCATCATATTTCCTTTTTTTGCTCAATTCCTTTGGTGGTCCAAGGGAAGGTTATAAAATGATGTTCAACAATTCCTCTAACTCAGTTGCCAAATAATCAATGGGGTGGTGCATAGTAGAAATGGCCTGAAAGAAAGATTAGTTGCACCATTCAAATTCCATTTGGCTATTGTAAAATTATCATAATAGTTTGAATATGTTGTGACGACAATGATTGGGTTGTCACTGTACGTCTTTTTGGTATTTTTGTTCATGATGTTGACCAGATGAATGAATCATGTGTGCATGACCTAATCTATTATGGAAGGCATCCCTAAATGTGTTCAGGAAATATGGAAGTGGGAGGGAAAAAGGGATTAGTTTAAATTCAATGATATTTAATTGCTAACTTTGAATTCCTATAGCACTTGTAATATATACTGCGTAGTGTGTGTACAAAGTGATCCTCTGGGACAAGATCACGAGGGAAACCTATTGGGTCTCTGAGAGCTATGGATACCCACCACTGGCAAAGAGCCTGTTCTTTAATCCCACACCGTTACAGCCTTCTCAATACCACATGGAATCTACATGGGGGACTCTGGGATTTCAGGATGGAATTACAAAATACAATGTATTGTAACATGCCTTTAATGTGTTATAAACATTATCTCTTCTTGCCAGAGTAAAGTCCTTGAGAATCACTTAATGATTCAAAATATAAATAATGATTACATTTAAAAGGATTACCCAGAACGCGTGGCTTTGAAAGCAATAGCCAAAATAAAGCCCCCAGTTTCTATCCCCTAGAAGATAATGTTCAGATGAGACTCTAGCCCTGTTTGTGAGCATATTCACTTTTCCAGGTCATTTGGCCATACGTGGTTTAATGTCATATCATCCATCCATTCATTCAAAAACATGTGCTGAGCCATTACCGTAAACACTTGTACTATGATTCATATTGGCCGTGGAAACTATTCTACCTGATATTTTGGAGGGTGTCTGTTATTTTTTAATGTGGAGACACGATCATAAATAATTTCTCTCATGCTATAAAAGAACCAATAGCTCAAAGTAATCAAAGGAAAATCAGTTAAAATGAAGCAACAACATTAAGGTTTTAGCCCAGTTCTCCCCTCTGCCTGTGGAGGAAACTCCTGGATGCTGAGAGCCGGAAGAGGCAGGGTCTTGGTGAACAATATCTAGCAATGTAGCACAGTATTGCCTTTGGTTGTGCAAAAGTAGAATTACCTTGGCATTTCTCAAAACACTCAGCAGAGCAAGCTCTTTTGGGCTCTGGAGAAGGGAAGAGACAGGGGATAATACTGTCACTTTCCAGACCATTTACAATCTAAGCATTAAAGCAACATCATAGTCAACATTTTAAATGTTTTAAATTTAGGTTTGGCCCAATTATTTAATCATGTATGTTTTAGCCCTTTTCCCCCTGGAATCAGACATTGATAATATGACAGAAATTTGGGCCTTGTCCACAGTAAATCAAATTCTAAAGCTGATGGAGTATGAAGTGCTCCAAGGGACCATCTCACCAGTTCCACTGCTAAGATAGACCCAGTGGTTTGCTGGAGAAATGCTCGGATTTCCACAGTGTTCTTTTGCCTCATTTTTGGCCTTTTTCTGGACATCCCATCCTCGTGAAGTTGAGTGGTGACAGAGAGCAGGCCTCCAGTGTCATACAGACCTGGGCTGGACACGTGGCCCCACCACCTGCTGGTTCTGGGACTCAGGGCACAATACTACTACTAGCTAAACAACAGCACCTTTTCTTTCTAATGTTCTTTATTCTTTGTCGATTGTGTATACACGTTCCACATTGAATTCAAGGTAGACATTCACTGTTGAAACATTTTTAAGAGATTTGATCAATGGCAAATTTAGTTTTGGCTTTTTTCCCGAATGTGTAACGAGGGGAAAAATTCTACTCCCTTCTTGCATGCTATTAGCTTTAGACAATTTATTAGACCAACTGACAGAATCATTGGCGTGGCTAATTTGGAACAACATAAAAACCAAAACAACTTTTGTTTGGAATCCTCTTTGTACTTGGGTAATTTCCAGCATGTCAGATAGCCCTGCGGTCAAGCTTAAGTATCAAATACAATAACAGTTTGCCCCCAGTTTTAGAAAATCTAATAACAAAAATCAAACCTTAGCAAATAAAATAGGCGGTGGTGATTTTCTCTGACAAGAGAAATATGTATGTTATGATTTAACGTTGGGTTCCCTTAAATCAAACATTCTCAAAGGGGCCCGTTCTGCCCTCTAGGGAACATTTTGGGTGTTGCAGTCATTGAAGTGGTGTTACTGGCATTCAGTGGGGAGAAGCCCGTGGTGACTGACTGTTCCAATACCCAACAGTCCTGCACAAATAAATGATCTCTCAACCTGCACAATTGTCAAATGTCCAGTGGGACATTCGTGTATGTGTAAAATCTGTTTTCAATGAGCTAAGGCTTGACTCTAACTCCATTTTACATGTTGCTACTCTTTGAATGATGGTATCCCCTCCAAAACTTATGTTGAAACTTAATCTCCAGTGCACCAGTATTACGAGATATGGCCTTTGGGAGATGATTAAGTCATGAAGGATCCTCTTCATGAATGAGATCAGTACCCTTATAAAAGGGCTTGAGATGGAAGGGGGTGCTCCCTTGTCCTTCCATCCCTTCTGCTGTGTGAGGACACAGTGGTCATCAGCTCAGAGGATGCAGCAACAAGGCACCACCTTGGAAGCAGAGATGGGGTCCTTATCAGACACCAGTTCCGCTGGTGCCTTGATCTAGGACTTCCCAGCCTCCAGGGCCATAAGATATATGTTTCTATTGTTTATAAATAACTCAGTCTGTGGTATTTTGTTATGTAGCACAAATGGACTCAGACACATTTAAACATGGTGCTGGTGTTTTGGTGGGGCCATGTTTTTAATAAGATACAATAAATTTTCTAGGAATGCAATTACCTTGAAAATTGAAGGAAGATCATATGCCTTTGGTTTAGACAAGAGTTACTAAGTTCTTTAAAGATAAAGTGATTAAGTTAAAATGGGGTCATTAGGCTGGGCCTTAATCCAATGTGACTGCTGTTCTTGTAAGAAGAGGAGATTAGGACATGGACAAAGCGACAGCAGACACCTGCATGCACAGGGAGGTGACCACGCGGGAACGTGGTGAGGGGCAGCCATCTGCAAGCCAAGGAGAGAGGCCTTGGAAGAAACCAAACCTATCAACACCTTGATCTTAAACTTCCAGCCTCCAGAACTGTGAGAAAATAACTTTCTATTGTTTAAGCCACCCGATGGGTGATATTTTATTATGGCATCCTAGGTAGCTGATACAATCACTTTATTTTTGGAAAATCACACCAATGGTGTTAAAGCTGCTTGTTGCATTTGTGTCTCCCACACAACAGATGCTGGTCTGCATTTGTAGCTGTTGCATTCACAGTGATTCTCCGTGTAGTGCAAGCATCTGACTATGTTATGAGTAGTATTGTGTCAAGCCCAAGCATTTACTTCATGACACTTATATTATTTTATTATAAATTACCTTTCTGTATTTTCCATTTAATGTTAGTTAAGCTAATATGATGTTGATATTTTTGGAATCTATGTGTATAGGAAAGTTATATTACTTATGAATTTTAATTCAGACATAAAGAAGACATTTAAAATATTAATGACAAAGAGCAGCCGTTGGGTTTTCTGAGGTTAAGAAGCAAGGCTTTAGCTCGGTATCACTAGAGGTAAATTTTAGGTGGGTTTTATTTTGCATGTTAAACAGGAATCCCCATACTGTCTAAAGCAGTGGTTCTTAAACATGGGTTCATGTTGTTAAGAAATTGATGCCTGGGTTTCACTCAGACAAATTCTACTTTAGTTGGGGTGTGGCCTGGGTGTCAAGGGGTGTAAAAGCTTCCCAGATGATTGTGATGCATAGGGAGAGTTGAAAATCACTCTGGTGAGTTTAAAACCTGCCTGCAAAATTATCTGATGCTTCTTCCATCAAAAAGTGGATCTAATTCCCCTTGAATATGGGTTGGCTTAATGACTCATTTCTTATCTACAGAAAGCAGTGGAAGTGCCCCTTCAGGACTTTTAAGGCAGATCATAAAAAGTAGACAACAGAGCATCCACTCTTCCTGTCTCTCTTTGTGTCTCTGTCTCTCTCCCTCTCTCCCATGCCTTTGGAGCTCTGGGCAACCGTGTAAGAAGGATGAGCTACACTAAAGCTGCCATGTGGGAGAGATTGCATGGAGAGACAGCCTAGAGTAGAGAGAGATGTTCAAGGAGCACCAGCTGTTCCAGCTCCAGATGTTTCTTTCTTCCCAGCCCAGGCACCAGCTGTGCAAGTACACAAAGCTGCAAGATAATCTCTGATTGCAGCCATGGAAAGACCCCCGATCGAAAACTGCCTTGTGGAGCCCAGTCAATCCTGCAACCATGAGAGATAAGCCACTGCTGGGGGTGGTTTGTTATATAGCAGCAGGAAACTCAAACAAGCCCTGTCCTAAAGGAAGATGCATTGATATTAATTAGCCAGGCCCTTTATTTGATGGAATTGAAGAGTTGCTCTGTGCCCTCACTTTTTCTCTGGATCACGTTAGGATGAGAGGCATCTCCTCTTCACGCTGGCAGGACACAGGTGTCTGCTGGACTCATGTCTTACCTTCAATTTTTGTTTATTAGGCCTCATTTATTTCTAACTTGCTAATGGGAGGAGAGGCAATTGTCACTCCTACACAGAAAAATTCTGACCAACCCTAATGTGATGGCCTATGGACTACGCACTCTTACACAAACCAAAGATTACATTGGTTAAAAGGACACAGAGGTAGAGAAGCCTATATTTGCTTTGCCTCCTGATTAGTTCATATTTTACCTCCATTTCCAACCGTTCTTTAAAAATTTTTCCTTTTTCTACACATTTCTAGCACATCTGGATAAATACCAACTAGTCCAAGCGCAGGCAGATAAGAACTGGGATTTCATCTCCTCCGGTGATCTGGCTGCAATCTGCCAAGTTCTGACACAGCAAAGGGTAACAGACAGGCCATCACTGTCTCGGCTACAGCCAGAGTGATGGAGAAGTGCAGTCCTGGTTCTCAAGCAGGCCCCGAGAGCCCTGCCAGAGTCCTGTGAGAAGAAACTGGGCAACGTGCCGGATGTCATAAAAGCTTTACTTTACATGCTCTTCTCTTGAAGGGTCAACCTAGAAGACAGAATGCACAAATAGTGTAATAGTGGATGCATCTTGTTTTTCTTGAAAGCACTTTTCTGTGCCGACTTCCATTTCTTTCCTTTCCAAAATGGTAGCCCTGTGCAACGATCTCTTCCTCACCATGAGTTAGGTTAAAACCAAGGTGAGTTGGGTGGTCATGGGAATTTGGGAGTTGGGGTTTTCTAAAAGAAAATGATGAGTCCCGTTGATAGAATCCTTGGAAGTCTAGGATTGAGGTTCACTTGCCCTATTTCTGGGGTCTTTGGGGAGGGCCTCACACTGAAAGTTCAATAGTGTTTTCTCACAGAAGCAAATCTCCTGAGGAACCAGCTACAGCAGGGAGCTTGAGTTATCCAGACAAAGAGGCTGCTGGCACCTCATCTTCTGAGGAGGCCTTTTTAGAGGACAGTGGTAACAATCTTTGCAATCTTTTTAAAAACATGATTTAAAAAAAACTCATTTATTGCTTAAGCTAATTGACAGTGTTAGGTAGAAGAAGTCACCATTATTACCAAAGGGCTTGATGTATATAACGGTGAGATTGCTCCTACTCACATAACTGTTTAGGCTTTATTTAGGTTTTGACAGAAAGAGGATCTGGCATTTTGCAAGGGACTGAAATGGTTTTCCTTGGGCTGAGTGTGAAGCAGAGTATCTGGAGAATCAAAACTTTATTTATAGGTGGAGGAAACTAATGATATATGGAGTTTGCAAGTGCAGGGCAAGGTAGAAATATTTTCATGGGGCTTTCTGAAAGGAAAGGAATAGAATTCCCAGGAACCTTTGCCTGAGACTCACAATTAGTGAAGTCTCTCAGGGTAGCCAGATGAGGCTCTGAGCAGTGCCCAGTGGCAGGGAGGGCTCCAAGAAAACCCATCTTGAAGGTAGACAGAGACATGACCAAGACAGGTGGTGGAAGCATTGGGTGCAGAGAGCAGACAGGCTCTGGGATGAATACAACTGGTGAATTTCAGGACTTAACCTGAGAGCTTAGAGGTAGAACTGAGTATCGAATTTTTTGCTAAAGTGTATATTTGGCAGGTAGGACACAATTTGCATCCCCTACATAGAGTCAGGCCACCAACCATTTACATTTGTATAGTACTTACAATTTACAAGTTTATTTTGAATCAATTTTTCCACTTAAGTCTCACAATTTATTGATGTAGGTGGAGGAGGTATTATGTATGTATTGTTCCCGTTTTACAGATCAGAAAACTAATCAAGGTCACCCAGGGAGAAAGCAGTTGTTTACCCATAACAATGGCTGACCCTTGTTGAGCACTTCCTAGTGCCAAACACTACTGCAAGCATCTTGCTTGTATTAATCTGTTTAACCTTTTCCCATGGTGCTGTTGGTATTATTACTGTCCCTGTTTTACAGAGGAGGAAGTGGAAGCAGCGAGAGGCAAGGGACACACAGGAGAGCCCTGATTTGAAGCCCTTGAACATGAAATTAGAGGTCTCTCGCCTTGTTTTGAGAGGCGGACTCTGCTGATTGCCTTTGAGAGTCCAGCATCCACAGCTGTTATTTACATACAAGTGTGACCCTTGTGTGATGCTGGGGACACAGTGCCCTAGGGTACCGAGGGAAAACCGGGGTGAGAGGGGAGTCCATGTCAATTTACAGTTAATTGCTCCACTTCTGGTATACTTTACAAGAATTTGAATGAGGAAGGAGTGCAGCAGGCTAAAAGCCTGGGAATCATTTCTCCAGTTTCCAGTTTCATGACATGCTACGTGAATAGCCTGGAAATTTCACAGGAGAGGATCTTGATGACATTTAGTCCCCATGCTTTTTGCCAGACAGAACATGCTACAGTCAGCGTGACAAGGCGGGTTATAACAAGCATTTTCAGAGTTTCTAGACCAAAGTGTGAGAGCTTTAGAAGGTGCTCCCTGGGATAAAATGACAGAGGGAAAGAGGGGACATTTGCCCTGGATTTTATTCCACTGACCTGCTGGGATAACTGCATGGCATAAACCTGAAACAAGGTCCCTGAGCCAAAACACCAGGGTTCAAATGATGACAAGTTAATTAACCTCTCTCTTCATACCAGCCTCAGTTTCCTAATCTGCAAAATGGGGATAATAATATCATCTCTTGTAGAACTTAGGGAGGATTAAATGAGTTAATGCATGCAAAGCCCAAGTGCATGCAGCATGGAAAACTGCTGTATAGTATTCATCTATAGCAGAGTTTCCAACCTCAGCACTATTGGGCCTGGGTAATTCTCTTTTGGGGGATGTTTAGTAGTTTCCTTAGATTCCACCCACTGGATGACAATAGGATCCCTACCTCTCAGGATGTGACAACCAAATATGTCTCCAGACATTGCCAAATGTCTCCCTTGTGCAAAGATGACCAGAACTGAGAATCACAGATTTATATAAAATTACATAACAAAGCACTACAAACTGGATGCCTTAAACAACAGAAATTTATTTCCTCATAGCTTTGGAGGCTAAAGTTTGAGTCAAGGTGTGGAAAGATCTGGCTCTCTCTCAGGCTGAGGGAGAATCTGCTCCCTGCGTCTCCCAGCTTCTGGTGGTTTGCTCGTAATCAAACATCCTGATAAATCACAGCAGGCAGTTAAAATAAAAACAATACATGATCCCAGTGAGGGCTGGGTTGAGCTGGGAAGCCTGGGCCCAGCGACGGCTGAATGTGACCACAGTGATGGCAGATCTAAGGTTTAAAGAGAATTCTCCCAATCCAGGCTTTCAGGTGAAATTTCTCAAATTTAAAATGCCAAAGAACTCAATCATTGAGAAGAATTTTAAGACAGTACAAAGCCCCCACTCCCCCAGCACATCTCCAAGTAGTATCTGGCCTGTGGACAGCCAGTATGCAAACATAGGAATCATTGCATTCATGAAGAATAGGATTGAGAAACAGATTAATTTTTAACACTGAGGGAGAATGGGGAAAATTCTATTAATAATCAGATCCCTAAGCAAACCTTAGGTGACCATGTAACGTAGTATACAAAATAGAATACTTTTGATAATGGAAGGAAATGCTATTAATAATTACATGTGGACTAGAATCATCCCATGCAACGGGGATATATAATCGTGCCACCTAAGTTGTGTTTTAATAGAAACAAAATTGTTTTAACCTGGAGGATCTCAGTGGTGGGGGAGGGGCAAGGCAGTGGTATGAGGTGGCACAGGGAAGTGGGGGCAGCCTAGGAGGTGGAGCCCTCCGGCCTCTACAGATTACTAGTTGGAATGATCTTGGACAAGACACCTGCATTTCTGTTTCTTCACCTGTTAAAGGCGGCACTAGGCTCAGATCTCGTCTTTCTTCATCTTTTGTTCTTCAAACAAGAGAGAACTAGGATCCCATAAATGACTTAAATCCTTGAATGTTTGCTTTCACTGGACAAGAGAGCAAGGGAAAGGTTTACCTGGAAGGTTTCATGGGTGAAAACCTATACAGTTTACAGTTAAATACTTTAGCCTCTAAGCTAGTAGTTCTTCACTCTTCCTGGGTCACATATCTGAGGAAAACAATAAATCTTCCTTGCAAGATTCATTCCCTGAAATCCATTTATAAACTTCCTAATGATTCATGGATCTCAGGGTGAGAACTTTTGCTTTAAAGGAAAATATTTTTTTAGAAAACTTCCAAGAATGTTGTTTCATTTTCCCAGCCAATTTAATCATGTTAATGCACCAACTGGTTTCTAGCTCTGTTGTACACGTTGGGTGCTCTGCTGGGTGCCCAGCACATGGCAGTGCTTCTTAAAGTTTTCTTTTTTATATATTTTTAAATTTCAAAATATTAAGGGGATACAAATGTTTTAGGTTACATGGATCACTTTTGTAATGCTTGAGTGCCGGCTGTAGGCCAAAGGTGTGCTCATCACCCAAATAGTGTCCACACATCAGGTAGGTTTTATTCCCCTCCTCTTTTCCACCCTCCCCCCGGTTGATTTCCACTGAGTTTTACTTCCCTCTGTGCATATGTGTAGTCCTTGCTTAGTTCCAATATAATGGTGAGTACATGTGTGTTTGTTTTTCCATTCTTGAAATACTTCACTTAGGAGAATGGTCTCCAGTTCCATCCAGATCATTGCAAAAGGTATTAATTCATCTTTTTTATGGCTGAGTAGCCCTCCATGGTAAACATATACCACATTTTATTAATCCATTCATGAATTCATGGGCACTTGGGCCGATTCCACATCTTTACAATTGTGAATTGTGCTGCAATAAACATTCGAGTGCAGGTGTCTTTTTGATGAAATGACTTCTTTTCCTTTGGGCAAATACCCAATAGTGGGATTGCTGGATCAAATGGTAGGTCTACTTTTAGTTTTCTGAGCAATCTCTATACTGTTTTCCATAGAGGTTGTATTAGCTTGGAGTCCTACCAACTGTGTATAAGGGTTTCTTTCTCTCTGCATCCGTGCCAACATCTATTGTTTTTTGGACTTTTTAATAAAAACCATTCTGACTGGGGCAAGGTGATATTTCATTGTGATTTTAATTTGCATTTCCCTCATGATTAGTGATGTTGAGCATTTTTTCATATGCTCATTGGCCATTTGTCTTTCTCCTTTTGAGAAGCCTCTGTTCATGTCTTTTGTCCACTTTTTGATAGAGGTGTTTGTTTGTTTTTTCTTGCCAATTTGCTTGAGTTCTTTGTAAATTCTGGTTATTGACCCTTTATAGGATATATGTGAACATTTGGATGTTTTTAACAATTGTAAATTTTTCATGGAAGGGAAGCAGACCCTATGGGGAATGCAGCCCAAGAATCTTACTTTTAAACAACTGCACCCTCCTCCTCCCAGTGCTATGGTCTGAGTGGTCCCCCAAAATTCATGTGGTGAAACTTTTTTTTTTTTTTTTTTTTTTTTGAGACGGAGTCTCTCTCTGTTGCCCAGGCTAGAGTGCCGTGGCGTCAGCCTAGCTCACAGCAACCTCAAACTCCTGGGCTCAAGCAATCCTCCTGCCTCAGCCTCCTGAGTAGCTGGGACTACAGGCATGTGCCACCATGCCCGGCTAATTTTTTTCTATATGTTTTTAGTTGTCCAGCTAATTTCTTTCTATTTTTTAGTAGAGATGGGGTCTCGCTCTTGCTCAGGCTGGTCTTGAACTCCTGAGCTCAAACGATCCACCCGCCTCGGCCTCCCAGAGTGTTAGGATTACAAGCATGAGCCACTGCGCCCGGCTGATGAAACTTAAGGGACAGTGCGATAGTATTGAGGTAAGGTTTTTAGGAGGTGATTGAGTCATAAGGACAGAGCCCTCATGGATAGGATTAGGGCCTTTATGGAAGGGCTTGAGGAATGGGTTCGTTCTTTCCTGCACGTCTGCCACATGAGGCGCAGTGTGGTCTTCTTTTTGGCCTCTCCACCTTCACCGTGTGAGGACGCAGCAGTTTCCACTTCTGCCACGTGAGGACGCAGCATTTTCCACTTCTGCCATGTGAGGACGCAGCAGGGCTGTCAGCAGACACGGACTGCCAGCACCTTGGTCTTAGACTTCCCAGCCTCCAGATCTGTAGGAAATACATTTCTACTATTTAAAAATTACCAGATTTGTGGTGTTTTGTTACAGCAGCAGGAACAGACTGAGACACCCACAAAGTTGTTCTTAGATGCACCAACATTTGAGAGCCACCGTCCCTGGGCTACGCGAGCCTGCCTCCTGGAGGTGGGAGGGTGGACTGTCCTTTCCCAGTGCTGCTGCGTGAGTGTCCAATGTCATGTGCCACTTCATTGAAGGCACTCCGAGAGCTGACAATGGAGCCCCTAAATTAACACAGTCTGTTGGAACTCTTGGTTAATATATTGCCAGTGGAAGGGAAGAAAGAGCCTCCACTGCTGTTCCTAAACAGTACCAACATTTGGAGATGAAATGAATAGATTATGGAAAAATTACACAATTTTCAGGCCAACAAATTCAAATGTTTATTCCTACATTTTTGCTTTCAAGTAGTACATCATGCTTAAATCCAATTTCCTATGACTCCTCCATTCCCTATAGACTGAAATACTCACAGGTACATTTGCCAAGTGCTCTGTGTATGTGTTCATTAAATTCCCACCGTAACTCTGTCTGTTAGTGCCGTTGCTTTTCTAGTTTATATACGAGGAAACAGAGGCTTGCAGGGGCTGGGTGCCCTGTTCAAAGGAACCCAGGCTATCCAGTGACTTCACCCCACAGAGTGACTCTCTGCCCCTGTGCTCCCACCCTGCACTCCCCAGATGAGAACCGTCTGCTCCTTGCAGGTGGGGTCTTGGTCCCAAAGTCAAGTCTTTGTTCCTGCTGATCTCCTTGCAAGCTGCCTCCCTTCTCCCCTCCCCTGCAGATCCACAACCCACTGGTCACAGGAGCCCTTCCCTAACCCGCAGCATCTTCAGATGATTAATTGTCCATCTTGCCTATGGCACTGATGACCTGCCTCAACACTTTTCAACAGAGACCCTTACACCAGCTTCCTTCTTACATTCTGTCTTGAGTGTCAATTTTTCTCTCTAGCTGAGTTGTAAGCTGACTCTGTAACCCCTTCATGGCTTACAGGAATAATAACGGCAGTTTACATTTGTCTAGCACTTTACTCTTTACAAGCATGCCTTACTGTTGAAAAGCAGTTAGAGGTGAGAAGCAAGAAGGGGATAAAATAGATGGTAGAGAAGAAGTTCACTTTGCCAGCGTAGCCTCAAGAGAGATGACACTGAGCAAGGGCCATTAGAACCTTGGAGCCGTCCCTGGACTTGTGGGAGGGAGCTGGCTGTGATTGACAGGGGAGGCAGGTCGTCATGCCCCAAAGGCCTCTGCTTTGCTCCCAGAGGCCTGAAGCAACTGACTCAGTGCATTTGGGAAGGGGCCAGAGAACCTCCCTGGCAGCATGGAAGCTTCTTCCTCTAGCTCGGTATTTTACCAGAAGTTTGCCCACCACCACCTCCTAGGACATCACAGCCATGCCATGGAAGACATGGGGAGGTTAAGTGGTTTGGTCCAACATCCCACACCTAGAGGACGGCAGAGCTGGGTTGTGAACACGTCTACTTGCCGTTAGTGACTATGCTCTCTCCACTATACCAGTGGCATACACAGAACAGCTGCTTGGGATGGTTGGCAAAAATGCAGATTTGTGCTCCATCTAGGAATCCACGTTTTTAATAAATACCCCTAGTAATTTCACTGTAGGTGGTCCATGCATCATACTCACACTGAGAAGCCCCATTCTGTTCCATGTTGCCTCCCGGACATGGCTATTTATATCTCTAAAGTACTTGTCAGTTTATAAAATGTCAGACATAAATGTTCTCATTTGTGAAATGAGGCAGTTGTTCCAGAATCTAGATGATCTCGGGGAGTCCTTCTCTCTCCCAGAACTGGAGCTTCTGAGCTCACAGGACCAGCGTGACAGCTCGGGAGGATGGCGGAGCTTGCAGACGTGGCTCTCTGTCACCTCATGTGGAGAGCTCCGCCTCCGAGGATGTGCTGGCCCTTGTTCTGCGAGATCGCTGTGCATAAGGATCCTGGGTGTTTACAGTAGAGGTGGCCGCATGTGTTGACCTCAGAACCAGGAAATAAACATCTCTGGAAATTCTCCCAATATAGGCAGGAAACTCACAGACCCAGAGATTACATGAACACATCTAGACAAGCAACCCGTTGTCTGGAATGAGTCCTGGACTGGGTGTCTGGAGAATTCATTTCTAGTCCTGCCTGGCCCAGCCACTAACTTGCTAAGTGAATATGAGCACATCACTGTGCTTCAGTTTCTTTCTTGGTAACATAAAGTAAAGAGATTGAACTAGACTGGTGGTTTTCATAATCTGATCTTTGGAGCCCAGGGGTTTGGAAGAGGAACCCCTAGGGGACACCAAGGAGAAAGAGGGTCAGTGGGCAGAGGGACTTTGGGACCCCCAGCCCTGTTTTAATTACAGCAGATTTTGCTTCCTTTGTTTATTCGGGTTCTGTGTAAGCTCTCTTTAGAAATAGGGGCTCCCATGCTAAAAAAGTGTTTGAAAATCACTGGACTAGATCATCTTTAAGTGTTTTTCCACTTAAAAAGTAGGTTTCTACGATTGACCTTTGCATTTCCTTTCAAAATAACTACACTTAAAATTAAACAAAAATTCTTTTTGAGATCTAGGATATATTTTACGTCTTTGCTACTAGTTAAGCTGAGGCTTGAAGTAACTGAGGTTAGTGTCTCTGAACCCCAAACTTTTGGTGACTCACCTGAATTCAAATGTAAATCAGCACCTCATAAGCATTTAATTCATTGGCCCTACTTCTCTGCAACTAAGAACCCCAAGTTCAGGTGAGCAGGATGGGGGCTGAAGAGTAAATATTGGACCTAGTTAGGGCCAATATTTAATTTTAAAAAGCACAGCTGAGCAAACAGAAGACTTTGAGCAAGGGCTGTATTTACGTAGCCATTTCCTTAGTGGGTTACGTGCCAAGTGAATTCAGTGGCTTTTTGACGTTTTTCCTTCTGATCTGAATTGTGACCTGCTTGACTAAGTTGAAGGAACCGATTGAAAAGTCTAGACATGAAAAACTGGAGAATTTTTTTGTTAAGAGCATTTTTAGCCAAGCCTTTCATTATTTAGTGGGGCAAAACAGAGGGTTTAGAGAGCTTCTTGAAATTTAAAGCAGAATGATTTGTGTCTTACTATTCTCCACATTCTTTACTTCACTTAAGAAAATGGTAGAAATCATTCTGGGGCTGTTATGCTGATACAGTCTGGGTGCTGTCTCTCGGGTGACTCAGGAGAAGGGTCCAAACTGGCTATTGTGAAGCTTTCCTGGGGCTGATCTGAGTTGGATGGCTGCTATTTCTTAGGTGAGGGTGCTGATGTTATAGCTTCAAGAACTGCAGTCTCATCACTTAATTAACAAGCAGAGCATACAGACAGGGTCTCCATGTAACTTACTGGCTTGGGATATATTTCTATGTTTTTGAGATGCTTTTCATTTGATCCATGTATTAGTAATAATGTGAGCTGCTATCATAGTTAAACTCCCAAACCTCAGTAGTAACAGAATATAACTTACTGCTCACTGATACAAAGTCCAAAACGGGTTTAGGCCTCTTGCCTTCCATCCAGTCATCCAGGGATCCAGCCCCCTTCCACCTTGTAGATAAGGCATGATGACTTCTTACTCATATTAGCCCAAATGTGTGACACCTGTCACTTTTTGTTCTTATTCCATTGGTTAAACACTAGTCACATGATCCAACCAAGAGTCGTGGGCTGGCAGCCATTTCCCAACAAAAACTCCATGCAATGGGAAGAACACACAAGTCTCTGGTGTACAGTTAGTTATCTTTGCCACAATAAACCTTTGGTTGTTAGATAATCACTAACTAAGCTTGTAATTTTTTGACTGCTTAAGTTCCAAAGAGTTTGATGGCATTGTTGACTTTAGTCAAACCAACAGGCAAAAAAATGCCCAAGGAAATGACATATTTTGAGGCTTGGAGAAATGTCTATCCATCCAATCTGGTATTACTTCGAGCAAAACCTTGTCTTCATGAGCACTACAGGAGAATGTGTCCAAGCAGGGTTTAGCTTCTTTCATGCAGGTCCAGGAGAATTTCTTCCTCTTCCTGTGCCTCAGTTTTCTCTAATGTAAAATGAAATTGTTGGATTAGATCATCTCTAACATTTACATTCTGGCCATATACATTTCATTTCTCATGTTATTGAAATCATTGAAATGAACCGATCTGTCTTTGGTGTGATTAGATGTTGTTCTTCAGGAAAGGCATAGACAAAATCATTCCAAACAGTAGTCAGAGGAAATGAGGAGCTGAATGTTTGCTTTTCTCAATGAGTCTTGGCCATGTTTCCAAATATTTAAATGTTAAATGGTGTCATTTAACCACAACTTCAATGCTAAGAGCAGATTAACTGCCACAAGAGTTGTATTTAACTCACTGTAGTTTTGACCCTGGGGTCTCATGAAGCATATATAAAATGTTACTTGGTGATGTATTTATTATTACAATTAATATTGACAATTTATTTCTAAAAACATGGATTAAGTGCATGGAGGTCAATAAATTTTGTTTTTCTATTTGTGTTTACCTTTAAATTACACTCGAAGTTTTTATTCTACTTTTGTAATGAATCACTGTGGCCCCAAGGAAAAGTTTCTGTTTTTTTGTGTGTGTGTGTGGCAGTCAATGTGTTAAACAGCATCTATTTTGGAATTTTAATCCTAAATGACTTATTTGAAAATATGAAATTTTCAAATAAGAATAAGCCTATAATATTTTCAACAAATATGAACTTTAAAAATTATTTGAACTTTAGTCTCAGATCAAATATTTTTAATAATGAATTTTCTCTTCAACTACTTCATGCCATTATTGGTTTTTAAAAAGACAACTACATGTAAAGGTACCAGGGTGGTGAGGTTTCCCACTGAATTGCTGCCCATAATGGGGTTAGATCCTGAGCCTTTGGGTCAGTACAGTTTATCACTCCTTCTGCCACCAGGAAAGTGGCTTTTCCTCAGAAAACTTCCCCCAGCTTGCTCCATCACTGTTCGCAGGACTTTGGGTTTGTACATGCCGGAAGACATTTATGTTTTGGTGCCAAAGCACCAACTGATGTGAGTTCAAACAGAGGAGAAGATTTGTAATGCACAACTGCTGACAAATACGTTGCTCTCTGCAGTTCTTTGTGTGTGGGAGGAGACTTGGTGTCCTCCATGGGACAGAGGCTTCCCTCAGCTGTGGACAGAAGGCAGAGGGACAGTGAATGCCTCGTGGGGGACAGTCTTCCATTCTGCCCAATGAACAGCTTCTTTCGTCCATATTGTTTATTTTTATTTACTTATTCCTTTTCTCTCAAGCTCCTCTGCCTCTCAGATTTGTAAGGGAAGGATTTAACCTTTAAATGTTCCCTGGCCCTTTTATTTCAAGTAGCATCATGGCTCAGGGAATTGGCATAATGCTGGAGTCAGAGTCACTTGGGCTTGATTTGGGGGTCTGCCACCTGGTAGTTTTGTGAGCTTAGGCACTCCGTGCCTCAGTTATCTCATCTGTAAGATGGGTCATGGTAAGGATTAAATAAGATAGCTCATGGGAAGCACTTGGCACATAATAATTACTCTCTCCATTCATCCATCCATCATCCATCATCCATCCATCATCCATCCATCCATCCATGCATCCATATCTATCTATCTGCCTGTCTCTGTCAGTCGACCTATCTACTTATCTGTTTATCCTATCCTCTCTCAACATATATCTACATCTCTTTATGTAGATTGTTAGATAGAAAAAGAGAGGAGAGAAAGAGAGGGAAGAAAGTGGTAGTGTGAGAGGTGCTCCAATTCTTTTCAGGTAACTTTCACTTAGATTTTTTGATGGTGAAATAGTTCAGGCATATAAAAAAGTACAATACTATAGAAAACACATATTTAATCACCTTCCAGCTTAAGAACTAGACCACTCAAATTCAACTCAAGCCCCCTTCCTACCCTTTTCTCATCTCCTTTCCCTTCTCTGCTCCCTCCTTTCTGCTCTCTGGAGAAGTAACCACCAGCTTGATTGGGTGATCGCTGCTCCTGTGCAAGATTTCATACTTTTACGTCTATATCCACCAATGACTTACAGAATGAGAAGATATGTATCTTTCTGTGATTTGCTTTCAATGTCTATTATGTTTTGAGATGTCTGTTTTGACGCATGTATGTCTAGTGTATCTGTTTAACTTCTATGTAATATTCCACGTGTTTTCTTTTTTTCTTTGTTTTTTCCTGGAGGAGTTTCTTCCTCCAACCTCCCCTCCTCCTGTGCTGCTTTACTCTCTGCTTGTTCTTCTCTCAAATTCCCTGCTTCCCCTCCCCACAATGAGAAGCTGTACTGGCACAAGAGGACAGGAAAAGCCACCCTGTGTTTGTGGCTGATCTATGAGCACCCTGTGTTCTGGTCACCGTGATGCAGACATGGCATTTGGTTGTGGCTTAAAAAGCACATCACCAACCTGTCAGGCATAAAAACATTTTACTAAATAACAGATGCAAAAGAGATGCCCACCCCTTGCATAGGGGTCTGGAGTGTCATTGTCCACATTGTGTGGCAGCCAAAGACGCCGTTTGAAGAGACTTCTCCAAATGCCCCTCTTTGCTTGGACAAACCCTTATGAACACTAACAAGGAGATTTTGTTGTGCCTCCCTCTCTCCTTTTCACTTTAAGAGAAGAATGTGGATAAAAGTCACTCACACGTCCTGTCCTTCACCGTCTTTGAAAAATATTGCACTTGATACATATTAAAATATACGAGGTATGCACATGTATATGTTATACCTCAAAATAGCATAATGAACATTCATGAAGCCATCTGTCCACCTGCAAACTAGACACCCCCACAACCTGTGTCAACCTCTGGGCTCCACTGTGTGGCTCCTGGAGGTAACGACATCATTTCAGGCATCTCTTGGCTTGGTCTGGAGCGTCTGTACTTGTGGTGGGAAGATGGGGAGCAGCTGAAGGAGGGGCCATTCTGCTTTTGCCTAAAACCATAGTTGCAGGAAGGCAGGATCTGAGCCGAGTTAGTGACCTGGAAATAGATCCGTGAAGAAATGTACAGGTAATTGCCTAATTCATGTCCTCTCTTTGGGCCTCAGCTCTTGGGAAGGGCTACACTGGATGACCTCCAAGGTCCCTTTCATCTGTTGGATAAAACACATGCTTCTTTAGGTCTCTGTGTCTCCACTGATAGCACCACTAAGGTAAGCATCGGTCTGTAGGAAATTTACCCTCAACTGCATCACATAACTGCTGTGTCCCCTTACAGAATGTCCTTGTGCCCTTCGAAGGGGAGACAGAATTCCACAGCTTTCCCTGAGCATCCCAGGGCCTCGTGTCTTTCTTCCCTGAGAATGAATCACAGCGTCAGAGAGCTGGATCCTGTCCAAACCTCAGACCAATCCAAGTCATTCCTTGTCTTTGAACTGTTTTTCCTTTTTGTTTTTTATTTTTTTACTTTCCTTTTCCCTAGTGTCTAGTTACTGAGTCAAAATTGTGGTCCCTTGTAAGCTATGAGTACGTTTAAGAGGAAAAAAGAGATTTGGAGGTGGGGGGAGCAGAGGATGGATCCTGACGTCAAATATTTGCTGGCCTATCAGGGTGAGGATGGAGGAAAATATTCTAAGATGGTCAAAACGGGAAAAGCAACGACTAATAGTCAGAGGTTCCAGATATGAGAACTTTCTGACAATTCCAGTCATCTTGGAGGAAGCTGTTTGTCCAGGAAGGTGTTTGAATATTGAGAAATTGATTAGGTCAATAAATATATAATGTGGATATAGTCAGGCCCTGGGCTAAGAGCTGTGGGAAAGCAACATGACTAAGACTGTAGTTGGGGGTGTATGGCCTGGTAGACATGTACCATATGCTGCTTTGCAAAATAATTAGCTACCCATCTTCAGAGCCATAATTCAACCATCAGAAAAGCCCTGCAAGAACATGTCCACAGGCTAAGGAAGAGCAGGTATGAAGGGTGAATTAGGCCTTGAAGGTTGAGAGAAGGTGAAGATGTAGGGTGTGGAGGGGGTGGGGTGCAGAGACAGTGTTCCAGAGTGGGCAGTTTGGGAACCAGGGAAATGGCAGCTCAGAGGAACACTGCTGTTTAAGAGCTTTCTGGGCAACGTGGGTTAGACTGCTGGGCACTTGTACCCAAAGGAAACATACCATTTATCTTCCAAATGAGATGTCCTTCCAACTTTTCTTTTCACCCAGGCTGCAAGCATCAGTGTTTCCTTTGACCTTCTTCCTTTTTTCCCGTATCTTTTGGGGTGCTCTAGTATGCTCCAGTCCAGCCTCAAAGTGGGTTTACGGGTGTTTCCTTCCACCCCTATGCCTCACCACCCAGCTCCAGCCAAACACTGGGGAGTGTGTGGAATGCTTTGGGGAACAAGTTCTGGAGCATAGGTGGCAGTTACCACTGTCACTAGATGGCCCACAAGATGCCAGAGAGGTCTGGGCTGTGTGGTGACTACCTCAAGCAAAGAGCAGCCTGCCCCGGAGCTGTTGCTGCAGCTTTCCCCAGAAACAGGAGTTGGCACTCATGTGGCATGGCGCTCTTCCCTGCTCTTCACAGGGGGCTCAGCCCCTGTCCAGACACTTGTCTGAGATATTGGCAGTGGCCACGAAGTGGGAGAGGGAGACCTGGAGCCCAGGTTTCCAAACCCTGGTGCCCAAGTGTGCTCTCCTGGGTCCGCCCCTTCTCCCTAAGCTCAGATGGGAATACTTCCCAATTTGATCTACAGATTCAATGTGATCACTATCAAACTTCCAACTGCCCTTCTTTTCTTTTCTTTTCTTTTTTTTTTTTAGAAATGGACAAGCTGATGCTATAATTCATATGAAATTTTCAGGGACCCAGAATAGTCAAAACAATCTTGAAAAGGAGGAATGAAGTTGGATGACTCATACTTCCTGATTTCAAAACTTACTACAAGGCTACAGTATTCAAAATGATGTGGTACTGGAATGAAGCTAGACATATAGACCAATGAAATAGAATTGAGAGCCCAGAAATAAACCTGTGTATCTATGGCCAATCGATTTTCCGCAAGGGTACCAAGACCATTCAATGGGGAAAGAAACAGTCTTTTCAGCAAATGGTGCAGGGACAACTGGATATCTATATGTAGAAAAATAAGTTCAAACCTCTACCTCAAATCATATACAAAAATTAGCTCAAAACGGATCAAAGAACTAAATGTACGAGCTAAAACTATACAACCTTAGAAGGAAACATAGGTTCAAATCTTCGTGACGTTGGACTGAGCAACAATTTCTTAGTTATGATGCCAAAAGCACAGCAACAAAAGAAAAAAGAGATAAACTGCACTCCATCAAAGTTAAAAACTTTTGTTTATCAAAGGACACTATCAAAAACCATGAACAGACAACTCACAGAATGGAAAAAAATGTTGCAAATCATATACATGATAAGAGTTGAGTATCCAGAATACATAGAGAATTCTTACCACACAACAACAAAATGAGAAACAATCCAATTAAAAAATGGGCAGAGGACTTGAATAGATATTTCTTCGCAGAAGATATATAAATGGCAAGAGATAAGAGCAAAGGCATAGAGTACGCACAGTTTCAAATGAGCCTCAGATTTTTTTTCTTATTAAAAAAACCCCGTAAGTTCTTTTTCCAGGAGACCCACATTAGGGGGCCAGGTTTTCTGTGGGTTGAGCCCGTGTTATTAGTCATGCAGCCGTAGCAGGCTGAGCATGACACGTCTCATGCCATGGTGGACCAGTGCTAGAAGGAGGTGGCAGCCCTGGTCTTGGAGTGTGCTCCATCGTAGATACACATTTGGTCCTGTTCAAAAAAGAGGCCAGTATTATTCAGCCAAGAAGCCAGGGTCTGACAAAGCCCCAACACCAACCTCTGTTGCGCAACATCAATTTTTATTTTATCTGACTTACTTTCTTTGCAATCATTTTTTTGTTGTTTTGATCCTTTAATTTTATGAAATATCTATTGGTTTAGATCACAGGACAGGTGTGTTTATTTGAATAAATGAATCAATGAACCAATACAGGCCAAATAAATATGTCATTAATGAGGTTATATGTGGCGGAGCACGGGGCCAGGGCCATGACAGGTTTGGCTGAAATTTCTGGAAATATTAATTGGAGATGCTTAGCTGTGAGTCTGCCTAATGACCAAAGACCAACTTACTGTGTGGCTTCCTCATCCCACAGGAGCCCCCGGGGCAGAAGGGAGGAACTTTCACCTGTCCTCATGCTCACTACTCAGCACGGATCAGCATTTCTGATGTCACTTTCCTGCTAGCGCGCAGGGCTGAGTTATCTCTTAAGCTCAGAAGAAATACTTGCTCTCTTAGCATGGCCTTTGGTGTCAGCCTCAACCTCCCAGTGTCCAGCCCTCCTTTTTCCCTTGGTCACCTGTGGGAAGCAGTGTGCCACTTTCATAATTGCTTCCTTGCTGTGTAAAGAGCCAGCTTTGATGTCATCGGGTGCCAGGTCTGACCTGTCAGGCAAATCCTGTCTGTGTGATGGTGCCGGGGTGAGCTTCCTGGCTGAGTGGCCGTTCTCCCTGCCCAGCTGGGTCGACATCAAGAACCTGGATGTGGCCCAGTAGCCTTGGGCCACTCTGTGCTTTAGACCCAGCTCCGTCTCTTGAGGGAGATGAACGGAGAAAGGTGACGGGAAATCGCTGCGACAGGAAGTCAATCCCTAGAGGAAGGGAGATCCTCGCTTCCTGCTGTCTGGAGTTTAGTCTGTTTTTGCAGAAGGACAACCCAAGCTAAGACATGCTCTTGAAATCCACAGTATAAGTCCCTTCTCTGAATCAACTGCCTTTGGTATGGACATTAGTTTTTGTTGGGTTCTATGTTATAAGCTGGCACTTAGAAGATTTAGGAACACCTTTTCAAACCTCCAAAACCCTTTTTTAAAATGAGTATCAGTTCTGCCCTCCCGAGCGGGAATCCTGGAGCCTTTCCTCAGCAAACTCTTTCCATCTTGACCTCTCGATTAGTTGGGGCCAGAGGAAGTGACCAGTGATGACTGAGCAGTGTGTGTTCCAGAAATGGAGTCTGTGTGCGGTGGGATTTCAACAGGAGGCAGGGTGGGCCATGCCGGTTCTGCTACTTCCTACTGTGTGTCCAGGGCAAGTTACTTTTTGGGCCTCATTCTCCACACTCACCAAATTTGGTTCATAATTGCCCTCACTGGGCTCTTAGGAAAATTAAATTTAAAAGTCTGCAAAGGATGCTTAGCATGGGCTTTCTGTTCTTCCATCAAAAAATATCTTTTAAAAGGTCTACTATGGGCCAGGTACCATTCTAGGTGCTGGGAATAAAACAGTGCTTGTTACTTATGGTCTTTAAACTTAAACTTAAGATAGATAATGCATGGGTCTCCCAAATCCTGTCTTTTTGCATTTTGAAACATTGTTTAATATTTATGATAAGTGAACGCTGGCTGTGTGCTGGGCACCGTTCCAAGCTCTTACATACGCAATCGTTATGATAAACAAGCAGGGCTTGCAGGGCGTCCTCCTAGAGCAACCCTATCTTTGCGTCCCACTGCTTCCTCAGACTCATTCTCTAGGGCCAGTTATTCCCCTGCTCTGTGATGAAACTCTGGGGCAGACGCACAACTTCTGTAGACACTCTTAGGTAATAAAGTTCCCCAGGATACTTTAGTTTCCCTGAATGGTCTCAGGGCAGCAATAAATATGTCCAGTTCCATGTGACAGCCGTAACTTCTCAGGTTTATTTAGAGTTAAAGCTCCTTCTCTTCTCCTTTCTACTGCTTGTACCTGGGCAGGCTGGAAGCCCTTGGTGGGCAGGGCCGTGGCTTCCCACCGGTTCCAGGCACTTCCCTCCGACGTGGGGAAGGCATCTCCTCCCTCAGCCCCTGGGCCGCCCCTTTTGGGCAAGAACTAGCAAGCAGCCCAGGTCTGGGCTCTGTCTCCCGCACTCCTGCATGCAGACCACTGGTCTACGGGAAACGCTCCCGTGTCTTTTCCCTGACAGACTCCGGGAGCACGGGCTTCCCTCACTTGGCAAGCTCTCTCCAAAACCCTGGCCAGGAAGAGTTTCTTGCCCTTTAGATTTTTCCAGGCATGGGTCTGGCCTCAGGCCTCTGTGCCCGGAAGGCTGCAGGCTGCAGGAGACACTGAGAATTTGATCTCTGTGAAGTTCCCCTCACTTCCCTTAACCTGAGGAGAAAGCAGTCCTCTCCTCATCCCTTCCCCACGAGAAGGAAGAGAAAACACCAATGACTCTCTCTTACAAATTTTCTACTTTTTTTCTTATTTTTTTTATGCCATTGGTGTGGGAAAGGGGCCCATACTTTTTGCATTTTTGTCTTGGGGATCAGTCTAATGGGAGGTGCAATAGTGGATAATTTTATTTCTTCATCACGTCAACCCATCGAGGTCGGTACTGTTACTCCTCTTTTATAGAAGCACAGGGAGGTTAAGACACTTGCCTGTGGTCACACAGCCAGGAAGACAGCAAGTACAAAGAAATAAGATGGGCCCAGGCAGGCTGACTGTGGAGTCTGTGCCCTTAATCTCTGGCCATATCGTCACCTGACCTGAGTTCCTGACACCTGGACATGCCATCCACTTTTTAAAACTACACACACTGACGTGTTTCGTTTGTCTCATTGCTTCTGGCAGTTCTATGTCACCTTGCCCAAGTTTTGACAAGGAATTATTCCAAACATACCACTGATAGCCCTTGAGAATTGTGGTTGAGATACATTCATGAGCTTTATTTAAATTGTCTGGAACACTTGATAAGAATTTTGGAAGCAAAGTCGGTGTTCCAGGGCTTAGTTCACAAGCACGCTCATTAAGTCAGTCAACTGCTTACTCTGGTTTCCTTGGCTCCTCTAACTGCCACAGGCATGTCTGGCACTCTGCACACCCTTAGTTTGTACTTTGCGTGTCCTCGGCAATTATGCGCTCAGTCAGTCCTGAACTCCCACTCACTCGCCGCCGGCCACAGGGCTTTCTCTGTAGTTGGTACTTGAGCTCCTCGAGGCAGGGATCTATCTTCTGCCTCCTTGGTCTCCTGTCCTCATGCCTCCCAGGTGGCGACATCTGGCCCTGTCAGCCTCTCCAGCTCTGTCTTCTACCAAGCCCCCCTTGCTGCCCCGGCAGATGCCCCACTGACTTTTTAGTTCCTCATTCTTGCCATCCCTCCTCCCTCCCCACTTTCTTCCTCCAAAGGGTCTTTCTACACATCACCACTGGCTTCAACTCATACCTTCTTGCTTCCTCTGGCTAACTCCTACTCAATCTTCAGGTCCCAACTCAAGGATCACTTCCTCAAGGGAGCCCTCCCTGATTTCCTCTGAGGAGTTCAAATCCCTATAATCCTGACTTTCCAAACACTATGTATCTTTCTTTTGTAATATCAGTCACTCTTGGAACTTTACACATAGAATTTTTGGATTTCTGTCTCCCCAATCAACTATAAGGTCCATAGAGGCAGAGGCAGTGTTTCCCTTCACTTTCCTTCCTTTCCTTCCTCTCCTTTCTCTTCTCAGCTCTGGGTTCTAGGCCGGCTCCACATGCACTGGCTGTGTGAGTGGGGGCAGCTGCTGCAACCAGGTGGTGCTGCGGTTTCCTTATCTGTAAAATGGGCATCATATGGAGCTTATCTCATAGATTTTTTAATGAGAATTAAATAAGATAAAATTTGTGAAGGTCTTAGAGAAGTGCCTGAGAGACTTTAGGTACTATGCCAGTATTTGCTATACAAATATCAGGTGAAAAGTGTTTAAACGAAGGTGAGTTAATACCAACTTTACTCTTGAGTTTCAGGAGTTCTGACTTCTTTCACCCTCACCTCCTTTGGGTGATGTCTAAGCAGGACCTGCTCATAGCCACATCCCCCTGAGACATGGCTGGTGCTATAGGGAGGGCCTGGGGGCCTTATTAACTACCTAGCAGATACTCGGCCCTGTTTTATTCCTAGTGCTAGGAATGATAAAAAGTATGTGTCCAGGGAGGGTGACTCAGCACGCGAAGGGATGACCCACTGCTGCAGTTCCCAGACACAACTTTTCAGAAAGAGCTTCTGGGAAAAGCAAAACCAGAGGTGGGCATTGAGGATTTCATTTTGCAATACTCTGCCAGACCCACAGCCTGGTCTGCTCAGGAGGGGGACAGCCTGATGGATTATGGGACATTTCTGGAGATCTTGAGACAATTAATGATCCTACCCTGACATGCCTGAGGGTGGCTAAAACTGAACGCGGAGAAATTATGCAACCAGGCCAGTCACGTAGCAGGGGCGAGGCTGCGCTGGGTCAGATCTCTGGGCTCCAGGCTTCTGTTTAATCTGATGAGATTCGCGGCTGTGCTATTATCCCAGCATAGACTTTGTTTAGTCACAGAAGCTGTTAACATAATTTCAGAGATGTGTGGCCAGGGACTCCTGGGTCATCTGGTAAAAATGACGTTACCAGGAAATGAAAGTACTCAAAGCTCTGGAGAAAGTGTGTGTCAGTAGCAAGTAGGGAGAAAAAAAAGAAAAAGAAAACACATCAAAACAAGACCAGAAGTCAGCTGTACGTCTGAGCAAAGAGAAACTGTTGTACCACGGATAACGTGAATGTAGAGTAAGAGTATTACTACTTCATTGACAACTTCTAGAACATGCTGAAGCTGGTGCATCCTTTGATACTTAAAATAGCATGGATTCAGAAGAAATAATTTGTGATTGCATGTTCGTATTTATGTTTGAGTATCTGGCCATTTAAGAATTCATATATATATATATATATACATACATATATTTTAAAAGCTTTAGGAAGACACAAAAGGAGTTGGTAAAATACCCATCTTTCACTCTGCCCTTTCTCAGTTCCCTTCTCAGATCCATTCAGTGAGACAAAGTGTAGTGGAAAGAGAAAGGGCTTTGGAGTTGCACAGACCTGGGGTCAAGTCCCAAAACTAATACTAATGGCATGACCTTGAGTGACTTGCTTAGCCTCTCTGACCTTCAGTTTCTTTATCTATGAAATGATTATAACAGCACTTACTGGATTGATGTGTGGCTGGTACACAATCGATGTTGCTGTCTCCTAAAACTGTGGCTGAGAGTAGACATAATTATTATAGTAACTCTTGCGTGTTCCCATCCTCTCCCAACAGAGTGTACATTCTACATGCTCTCCCGTCCCCATCATTATTTATACCATCATTCACTGCCATCATTCTCAAATACTGTCATGAATGAGGGCATGGGAGATTGAGCTCTGTGTTATGAGGTTACAAGCCCTACATCTTAAATTCCATTCCTGGGGGAGAGAAGAAGGGGAAAGGGCAGTGATGAAAAGTCTAGAGATGACACATGTGCACCAGGAAGCAACCTGAAGCCCTTGGTAGCAACAGGGCGCTCTCAACAGTGACAACAAAAAGCATAAGCTGGGCACGCCCATTCTGCCAGATGCCCTGCTAAGTGCTTTCCTTGCATCAGTTTGTTTAACTCCAGTAGACACACCCATGCAGGCAGTCAGTGGGAATCGGAGGCAGCAGTGACTCTGGGCCGGCATCCAGCAGAATTTCACCTGGGCTGTTTCTTCCCTGCTGCTTGCAATGAATTTTGTTCTCCCTACGTGTCTGACTTGCTGCTATGTCCTTTGGCCTTCATCCTAGATCTGTCTCTGCACCCATGTCTTTTCTTGCTTTTATTGCCTTGGGACTTCTCGTTCAGATTTGGGGATTTATTTCCTGGCACCAGGCTTTGTACTTCCTGCTCCTTGAATCTGGAAACCCCTTTTCCCACCTCTTCTCTGCCTCCTCAAAGCTCCCAGTTTGCAGTGCTTGACAATCCCCAGGTGGTTGCTAATCTTATATATCCCGAGGGACATAATCAACACTACTGAATCAACAAGCGACAGGCGTCTCTCTCATAGGCCTGTCTCGTCCTGATGTCCCAGACACACCTCGGTAGGTGTGGATGCAGATGGAAGTCTTCTAGTGCTTTGGACGGATACAGGTTGAAAAGGCCAAATCTACCGTAGCTGAGGCAGCTGTGGAGCTTTTTAAGTATTGATGCAACTGTGCGGGTGTCTCTATTGGTGTGAGCAAAGTTCCATGATGAGGATGATACTGGTGTTGGAACGGTCGGCGCTCGATCCCTCTGTGCTGGCGGGGGATTTCTGGTGCAGCCCAGACATGAGGTCAGTAGGCCAGCTGGAAAGACAGCGGCGTGTGTGCATCTTCCCACCTTTCCTACAGGTGTCCTGTTAGAGTTAGGGTTGGATGCTGATCCAGGTGGGTTCTTGTAGCAGCAGTGAAAGTCCCAGTGCCTGCACCGTGTATGTTCCAAACCTGGTCAGAGGGATGCCCCACACTCCTATCTGACAACAGTAGAACCAGGAGGCTGTTGCCAGTGGAGCTGGCCCATAAGACAGTCTGGCCGCAATTCACAGGCCACGGACAACTGGAGGCAGAGAATCCTCCCCCTTTACTGTCACTCAGAATGAAAGCCTCTCAGAATAAGCATCCCAGGGAACAGAGGGACAGACATCAAAGTCTCCAATTTCCCTTCCAATTTTGATCACAGTAGCTGTTTTAACACAGGGTTTCCCTAGGTTTTAAAAACTGGAACCGTGCTCGGTGGCTCGCCGGAAGAACCCTGCCCCTCATCTGACCTGCCAGGGACAGCAAAGAGGTGAGGGAATGGTCTCTGGGTGGCACTTCAGAGGAGAATCTGTGTGGGGTAGGATGGAGCAAAACCCGCCTGTGGTATCTTTCACTGTAACCCATTTCCACTTCATGCAGACCACTGACAAGAATCTGGAAGATTTTTCAAATAATTATTGTAAAAAATAGGTTTGTGACGTTGAGGTGAAAGACACTCGGAATCTCTCTGTGCTTTTAAAGGGCTAACCTGCCCCTGCCAGCCTTAAATCTTAGAATGGTTAAGCGGAAAGGGACTCAAAAGGTCATATGGTTCATATAATTCTACCCGCTAGAGTCCCCCATGCACCACAATTTTATGAATCAGGAATGTGAGGTGCAGAAAGGTTAGGGAAGGATTTATCACATTTGCATAGTTAGCAGAAGAACTGAAATTTAAACCCTAGTTCCTTGACTGGGAAGCCTGTACTTGCTTCCAGCTGTCTTTCCTCCAGATTATGGGATTTGACTGCCTCTGAAAACCTGCAGACCACATAATGGTTACTCCCCAAGAGGGGGATGAAACATGAATTAATTTTCAATGAGTGGCCTTCGGGGTAACGGTTCCGGAATAGCATATTCCTTTCTCCTCTTTCTGCTCATTTTCTCGTGCACCTGAGAACTTTGGCTCAGCTCTGGGGCACGAGGAGCAGTTCTCACTTCCTAGTCTTCTTCTGTTCACAGCTGCAACGTTTAGTGAGTTGAACTGCAGTGCTTGAGTTCACTGCTCACTCTGCCACGACCGACCTCTGTTGTAAATTTTCCTCCCTGAACACGTGACGATGCATTTCTAGACTATATATCCCAGCTGCAGCAGCGGAGCTGTCAGAGCGCAGAGCCGGACGCAGGAGAAGAAGTCTCTTGGACTCCACGACTTAGGAATTCAGGACTCGGGACAAATTGTCAGCCTTTGGTAAGTTACTCTGCTTCATAAAGAACATTTGAAAGAGGGAAAGTTCAAACAACGAATAGATGAAGTTTTCCTTTCTCTCCTTTTTGTTTCTTTTCTTTGTTCTGAGGAAGCTTTGCTTTGAATTAAAAAGTGTTTTCTTTTAGAAGCAAAATGTAAACTTTGCTCCGTCAGTTAAAATGTTTCCTAATTTTTATTATTTATTTTCTCCATGCTCTCCTGTCTTATATGAAATTTTTAAAAAATTGTCAAAGTAATGTATGCTCAATTTGTGAAATGCAAATAGGACAGATATGTATACACTAAAAAATGAAAGTCCTTCTTACTTTCCTCCCCTGTCCCCCCACCCCCTGCACTCCAAGCCTTCCTGGCTCACCTCCCTTAGCTGTTTGGTGAGACCTCTTCAACTATTTCTTTCATGCATTTTTAAGCTTTTTTTATTATTGCAATCCCACAAACCTGGTGTTGCCCTCCTCCCTGTAGGGTGGACCTGTGGGACGGCTCTGACCTGCAGCTTTCTCCCCAGACCCTGCAGCGGGCAGCGCTTCGATGCTGAAGATGGAGCCACTGAACAGCACGCACCCCGGCACCGCCGCCTCCAGCAGCCCCCTGGAGTCCCACGCGCCCGGCGGCGGCAGCAACGGCAACGAATACTTCTACGTTCTGGTTGTCATGTCCTTCTACGGCATTTTCTTGATTGGAATCATGCTGGGCTACATGAAATCCAAGAGGCGGGAGAAGAAGTCCAGCCTCCTGCTGTTGTACAAAGACGAGGAGCGGCTCTGGGGGGAGGCCATGAAGCCGCTGCCCACGGTGTCGGGCCTGAGGTCGGTGCAGGTGCCCATGATGCTCAACATGCTGCAGGAGAGCGTGGCGCCCGCGCTGTCCTGCACCCTCTGCTCCATGGAAGGGGACAGCGTGAGCTCCGAGTCCTCCTCCCCCGACGTGCACCTCACCATCCAAGAGGAGGGGGCGGACGATGAGCTGGGGGAGACTTCCGAGACGCCCCTCAACGAAAGCAGCGAGGGGTCCTCGGAGAACATCCACCAGAATTCCTAGCACCCCCGGGGCCTCCGGAGGCGGCTCCGTTAGCCAGCACCCTTAGAGAGAGGAAGGACATTTTTCAAGTGTCTGGTTTCACTTTTGCAGTGCAGCTGCCACTTTGAAGAGACCCTCGGCGAGTCCCCGAGTCGGGGTGGGGAGGGGACAAGGCTCACCCGAGCCGGCAGCAGCGAGGAGGCCACGACGTGCCAGCGGTTTGGACCCGCCGCTGAAAAAGCCCCGAAGACGAGAGCAGTGTAGACACTGACTTTGGGGCCAGGGTCGTGGGGTTCCTGTTCGGAATTTGGTCGGATGATGTGCTTGTCATTTTCTCACTGGACGCCCTGGGTAACTCGGGCAGCACCTGCCCGTTCCCAGGGCTGTCACATGCCTGGGGCGCGCTGAGGGGCTAGTTTTGATTTGCTAATTTGCCTAGAGCTTTGTTCTTCCAGATCTGGTTGGTTGTAAGTACCTCTGCTGTGTACCTGGGGCATTACTTCACAGCTGGTTACAAGCTTCTTTTGGATTAGAGGGGGACATTTGATGGAGGATTTTTGATGGGAGAAAGCTGGAGTTCTGAACCAGCCCATTTGCACACTGTAAAAAAAAAAAAAAGCAGCTTTTAAACTGGTTAACGTTGGCTGGGGTCATAAGAGATGATCTGCTATTTTGACCTTTTGTCTAACCTATGACTTTGAACTCTCTGACCTGTGACCCTGCAGCATGGCATGCTGGCATGATGTTCTTTGGATCCGAAGAGTTTCCCCAGAATCTAACCTGCACTCTGAATAGCGGTGCAGGCGACTCTTCCTGATCCTTCCAGAAGGAGTAGTGGTGGGGTTGAACAAGGCCAAGCCGCTAGCTCCGCTGCTGCCGACTTTCCCAGCCTAGTTTTCTGAGCGAGGAGAGGACATAATGTGGTATTTCGTCACGTAGCTGAGACCTAGAAGGGCATACTCAGGCGGAGATTGCACAAAGCTGGGGTCCAAGTTCTGTGCTTCCTGAGCCCGAGCCGGGACACGCATTTGCTGTGTGGTCCTGGGCGTGTGATCAGGAGCTCCCTGCCTTCATGAGACTCCCTACCGTCTCCATCCCCAGGGGGCTGGGAGGATGTCTTTAGATTTCAGGACTCTGTGATAAATCCTGCATGGCCTGGTGTGAGGAAGCTTGGACCAGATACTCCCCCTTTGGTCAGTCTGAAAAAGGATCTGCCGATTTAAAGGAGCAGCTGGAGAGTCAGCACACATGTAACTGGGGAACGCAGGGCGGACCACCAACCAACTCCTGCTGTGGCTTCCCCAGGATTGAGCCAAAAAGGCAGCACCCCGTTTGCCTCTGCAAAATTCTCTGGTTGGTGGGATGTTAACACTCCCGGCTGAGGGAAAGAGATGTCTAAAAGAAAACACTCAGGAATGCTTGCCAATGTCTCCATGTATTCCTGTGGTCAATAGCTTTACAGCAGATCCGTTAGGCCCTTGAAGACGAGGAAATGAAAGGTCAACTTTAATTCTATTAATTTTTTTTTTCTTTTTTAAAGAAAAACATACTCTGTATGGATTGGAGACGCAGCAGTAACTATTGTTCCCACGGAAGGGTTAACAGTGTAGGAGCTGGTTTATCAGTCTGCGTTGACACAGAGCCAGGGGAAATTTATGTTGGGGGGAAAAGAGCCCTTCGTTCACTTTAAAATTCAGAGTGTGGATTTACTCCAAAGGGGGCTGTTTAAGTTGAAAGAAGCCAAGTTAAGTTTGGCCCCTTGCCTGGAATCACTTGAATTCTGAAACTTCACTGCGACGGACGTGTGCCTTGTCACATTTTCCATTGCTTAATTCTGAAGTTTGGTGCAAGTCTATCTGCGCCTATTAAAAAGTGATGTATATACTTCCTTCTTATTCTATTGAGTTGTATAGAATTGTCTTTTCATATTTAACAGTTTGTAATTTTCACAACATTTTTTAATTTAAATAAATAAACACATTTTCCCTGGGAAATCATGAGCTCTTTCTTTGATCGTCAATATAATTCTTCATTTTTAAGACATTATAGACACTTTCTCCAAGCCGTCTCTGGGTTTTGCTCACTTTCCAAGGCAGATTCTCTTGAAGGCATATCTTATTTCTGCCTGGACCATGGGGAAAGTGAGGCTTGGCTTTTCCATCCTTTTATATGCTTCCCAGTGAGTGGAACACAAGCTGTAGACGGTTTTACATCAACTTCTCTTTTTTAATGTGGTGGCCGTGAAGCCTTGGACTTGAATATGTAGTGACATGGCAACTGTTGCTAAGATGTTGTTAGAAATCTGGTTGCAAGAAAATGTTTGATTTGCATGTTGGCTTGGCAAATATTGTCCACAGGTTGGCCCCAGCAGCACCGTGTTGTATATACAGCAACATGAACCTATGAACACAATGAAGCAAAGTGCACGAGTTGGGGTTGACTTTCCTTCCTCTCCTAGTCTCCTCCTGACCGAGGCTGGTTTCCAGGCCCCTCCCACTTGGTCTCGCTGCCTCTCTTGCCCCCAGGCTGAGGCTTGGCCAGCCTGCTGCTGCCTCTCCTCTACGATTTCACGATCTCACATACGTGGTCAGAGGTGCTTAAGGAAAAATTCCCAAAACCCATGACCCATTTTTTTTTAATAAAGCAGATGGTAGGAAGTGTCCTTACTTTTCCGTTTCTGTTTTCTGTGAGCTTGGCTTTTCTGTTTCAAGTAAATGTTTCCATTAGGTTCACAAATAACTATCTACCTAAAAGATTTACCTGGCAATGGTATAGGGGAGCCTGGATCCTTCTCAAATAATATCAAGCATGTTGATCCACCAGTTGGTACTTTGACCATTTAAGATGAAAAGATTATTATTATTATTTTATGTCAGAATTTTACAGGGGTATACATGTTTGAGAAGGTTATTTTAAAAGATGAGAAAGCCTTTTGATTTATCCCAGCTTAATATCATTCTTGGTAAGGAAATAGTTAAGAAAAATTATATATTTTTTTACCATGGGCGGAAGAAGAGGGAATTCTAAACTCTAATTGTCCTAAAAATATGCAGAGTACACTTTGTCGTTTTAATGGAATATTTGTTTTCTTAAAAAAAAAAAAAGAAAGAACTTCTAAGCAAAACGTAAGGCCCTAGGGGTTTTGTCTGTGTGGATTTACTCATGCATGTGAAAAACTGAGAAGGAAATTTGGCCCGGTGCACCTAAGATATTAGAAACATATTTTAAAAGCACTTAAATGTTAGGGATGAGGTAAGTCTCCTCCTGCTTGTTGCATGCTGTTCTAATTACACCTTTGTACGTCAGAGTCAGGCAGGGATGTTACAGAGAACGAGATTTCTTTCACAGACAGAATCATGGGATCAAAACTACTGGGAAAGTCTGAAGCCAGGCCAAGGACTGAGTGCTTCTGGCTCGTGATTCCGGTTGGAAAGTGGACCCCACGGTGCCTTTCAGAGCTGCGATTGGAGGGTTTTGTGGTCAGACGTGCACTTCCAGGGCTCTGCTGAAGAGGAGTCATTTATCATCCTGTAAAATGCTGCTCTGACTGTAGACTTTGTGGAGCAGACAGAACATTGAGCTTAAAATATAATTTAAACTCCAGGTTTAGACAGAGCATACATTTGCTTCATTCCCTTACCTTAAAGTCTGGGCACTGAGCTGAAGAAAATCACGGGGCATATCTTGCGTCATGGGGCTCGAGGCTGGGTCTGGGGCTGGGGGGAGACATGCCAGCTGCTGGCCAAATGGTGGTTCAGGCTGCAGCCGGGACACAGGGAGGCAGGGAGGCTGGTAGAGGCTTAGCCTTGTTGTGTCTGACTTTTCAGCCTAACTCTGCTACCGTGTGGCCCTGTGTCTCTGGGGAATCTATCCAACCTCTCTGACCTCTCTCTTTCAACATGAGGACAACATGCTGGCCTTCCTCTTTGGGGAGCTATTCAAGAAAGGAACGGTGAAACGCCCTGAGAAACACTGAGTGGTGCGTGAAGCTAAAGGAATGCAGATTCAGGCTTCTCCTTTAAAAAATGTGTCCTGGGCATAGATCTACAAATAAAGTCATCGAGACATCCTCTTCTGTGGATGGTTTCCTCAGGAGACTGCAGTGTTCAGAAAAAGGACACAATTTTGCCAAAGGAGAAGGGTCATAAGAGAGAAAAACCACTGTTAAATTCTGCCTTCCCTCGTTTCTGAAATGTTTCCTTTCACACAGGAAGGAACAGTTTGGGATGTGAGCCGTTACCATGGAGATAACCAGCCAAGGTCACTTGACTGAAGGAGCCTACGGCCCACTGGCAGTGGATCATGAGGGCGAAGCTATGAAGTTGGAGTTTGGTCCTTGGCTCAGGGGACAAGCTTTGAGCCTCTACTTATGGTGCAGGGACAATGCTGTTCTTTTGTCCTGCCCAGTCCCATCCTCTCTTCTTGCATCTTCTCTCGCACCCCTTGCAATCCCATCCTTGCACTTCCCTGCCCCATTCAATATAGAGCTGAGGTCTTATTCTGACATTCCTAGGAATTTGTTTTCTTACCTTGCATTCTTTTGCTAAGAAACATGATGGAAGAATTCTTCCCATCAATAGCTATACTCCTCTCCTGTCCTTAATGGTTTTCCATCTCCTCTTTTCTCTTTATCCAACTTCTCTTCCTCTCTTCCTCTCTCTCTATTACAAAAATAGTAGTAACCATCATGCATAATACTTACTCAGCACTGATTACATGCCATGCACATACTTCTAATCTTTACAGCTCTGTGCTTTGAGATTCCACTCTGTTCTAGGCACTTCACTAGGTGCTGGGAAAGATGTAACACCTGCCGACCCCTCAGAGAAGTCATAGCCTCCATATAAATGAATTCCAATAAAATTAACTCTGTTTCTGTTACTTTATAATGTTAGTTGAGTATTTCTGTGTGCAGAGCCCTTCAGCTCTACAAAGGATGTAAGAATACATAGCTTGCATCTTTGAATAGCTTGAGGACACCATGGTGTGATTAAATGGACAAACTGTATTGTTTATCTAATATTTGCATTGCTCTATGATAGGCACTTTCCCTTTGATTATCTCATTTAATCTTCCCAAGGAAACTGTGAGGTAGGTCTATCTATAATATTGTTAATCCAAATAAGGAATTGAAGGCTCAAAGAAGTTAGTTGCTGGCCAATGTAATTAAGGATTCAAATTCAGGTCCTCTGATATGAAATCTGGAATTCTTTTAATCATTAAAAAGTAAAGATCAGGAGACATGGCATCTAGTTCCATCTAGACATTAGGCAGCTCTGTGACATTGCCCATGTTGCTCAACCTCTCTGAGCAATGAAATTCCTCATTGGTAAAATGGAGGTAGTACTATCTTCTCTACTGCTCTCAAAACATTGTCAGAACTGCTTAGAAAGCAGCTGGAAAAATAAAAAGTCTTTGTCTTTGATAGGGGGCTATATGTAGATATTGCTAGTATTCAACAATATGCAGTTCTCCCCTCTGAGAACATGAACAATTGCAGTTCTCAGCTCTTTTCCTCCTCCTCCTCCTCTACCAGCAGGGCTTGAGCAAGGCCATATGATTCATCCTGGTCCATATAAATGGAGCACAAGTGATATATGTCACTTCTGAGCTGAGCAAGTGAAGAGCTCATGTATGATTCCCTAGTCACCATCTTCGTCTGCATGTCACCAACAAGACCACTTATTCCAGATGGTGCAAATAATTGGTGGAGCCTGTGTCAACCTGGACAGTGAGTTACTGCCTGGAAGGCAATTGCTCTGGAGAGTTGCCCAAACCTGCAGCTGGCTTTTCACAAAGCAATAAGAATCCAAGTTATGGTGAAGATAGAAATGTTGGGGTTTTTGTTATTGTAGCATAACTTCACCCATCAGATTAATACAGGGTATGACCATGTAAGAGAGAGACAGAGCATTGGAAGTTGCCTTTTAGATCATCTAACCCCACCCCTCCATGTAGTGACAGGGGAATTAAGGCTCACAGCAGTTAAGTGACTTGTTCAAAGTCATCGAGGGAAATAGGAGTGAGGCAGGGGTTATAACCCAGGCTCCTGAGATTTGGTCTAAGATGCCCATGGTGGATGTGTCCATGGAGGCCTCTTCCAAGGTTCCATGAAGATAAAAGACCTAGAGGGTCTTCTCCCTTGAGCCTCCCACCTTGAGCTGTCCTAAGCAGTGTTGAGTTGTTGGTGCTGTCTCTATTTTACCAGTCCCATGAGCCTTGCTGGGAATTGGCTTGTTTTTTCTTTTTCTGGTCAAACCCTGGCACTTGCTGCGCTTCTGGTGGGATGGATCTGAGTGGGCAGGAGTAAACATATTCTCCCAAGGCGGTGCAATGTGACATCACTGGAAACTTTCATAAAGGGAAAGAAGCTATAAATAAGAAGAGGGAAATATTCAAGCAAGATTGAATGCAGTTGTTCTGCATGAAGCTTACTGGTATTTGGGTTTCCATTTTATTTTATTTTATTTTATTGCATATATTTCTGCTCAGCTGCAGCACCAGAACAGCTCGTACGCAACCCTCCTCCCCCACTGCAGAATGCCTCCAGGACTGATGTCCCTCAGTCATGGGTGACAACTCTTGAAGGCAAACAAATGCTGGAGGTTCAGCTCTAGATCGAGGTTTCAGATGAGGAAGAAACCAACAGGCACATAACAGATCATTATTTTTATATGCTTAACCTTGATATGGAAGGAGTATTTTCTCCCTCATTTCTCTCTGCCTTTTCCACTCAGAACTTCTGCAAAGAACTGGACATAATGCCTGGAGAGAGGTTCTATTTCTTTTTCAAAATCTTCTCCTTTTTTACCCTCCTGTTGCACTGTCCTCATGCATCGATTATAGCAAAAGTTGTGCTGTCTTTCTCATAGGATTGTAAACCTCCTGAGAGCCAGAACTCTGTAGTATTATTTTTGTAGTCTGCATGTCTATTTGAGCTGGCATTCCTCAGGGCTCTCTCTCATCACATCATTTTCTTCTTCTTCTTCTTTTTTTTCTTGAGACAGAGTCTCGCTCTCTTGTCCAGGCTAGAGTGCCGTGGTGTCAACCTAGCTCACAGCAACCTCAAACTCCTGGACTTAAGTGATCCTCCTGCCTCAGCCTCCTGAGTAGCTGGACTACAGGCATGTTCCACCATACCCGGCTAATTTTTTCTATTTCTAGTTGCCCAGCTAATTATTATTATTATTATTTTCTATTTTTAGAGAGACAGGGTTTTGCTCTTACTCAGGCTGAACTCCTGAGCTCAAGCAATCCTCCCACCTTGGCCTCCCATAGTGCTAGGATTACAGGTGTGAGCCACTGTGCCCGGCCTTCATTTTCTTCTTATTTTATGTTTTCTCTTTGAGTGATTTTATCTACCCTCAATCTTCAACTATTAAGCGAATAATTATAACAAACACCTGTTTAGTGCTTAGTATATGCTAAACACTGTTCTCATGACATTTAATTTTTATAACAAGTTAAGAGGCAGGGATTTTAAGCCCATTTTAAAGATAAAGAAGCTGAAGTATAGAGAGGTTAAGAATATTGACCAGGTCATGCAGCTAGATGGCAAATCTAACTCCATAGTTAATACACCTGCCTGCCTGCTGTGCTGCCTGTCTGTCTCCAAATCCCAATCATTCATTGTTAGCCTGAACTTTTCTCAAGAACACCGGTGCCTCTGGCCGTATCCACTTATGTCCGGTAAGTACCTTGAACACCTGATATCAATACTCAAACTTATCATCTTTTTCCCCAAAACCTGTCCCCCAACTTACATTTCCCATAATCTTTAGTCACAGGTGTTGGAAACAGAAGTCAAACCCAACCTTCTCTTCCTTACCATAGGTCACCAGGCCCCCTCTGAAACCTCTTTCCATTCACATGGTCATTATTTATCCCCCAAACTATTTCTTTAATCAGAAAAATACTGAGGACTAGAGAAATGTTGAACCAGGAAAAGGCAGCACGATCAGACTGTGTTTACATAACATAAAAAATAATTAAATATTTGGGATGGAGCATGCTAGGCACTGGATGCACAATGGTAAAAGCTCAGTCTCTGTTATCATGGGGCTTATGACTTTTCCCACTCTGTAAGATGAATTGAAGAAGGGAGATAAACAGGATTCCAGGGCAGAGAAAAGAAACACCTGAACTGGGGCAATGGCAGGTGAAATGGAGACACAGAAGCTAGAAATACTGAGGAGTTAAAATCCACAAGGTTTTGCAACTAGTTGGATTTTAGAGAAGGGAGGAGAGGGTGGAATAAAAGATGACTCTAAGGTTTTGAGTCTGCATAATTGAGAGAGTAGAAGTGCCAATAATAAAAATGGGATACTTAATCCTGGAGAGGATTTATTGCGTTGTGCATTTTGAGTTGGAGGTGCTGACATGATATCCAGAAAGCATTTGGAAAATCAGTATGGGAACTTTTCCAGAAGCTGGTGCTACAGACAAAGATTTGGGAGTCATGCACATGAATACATGTCCTTGAAACCTTGAGCATGGCTGAAATAGCTGAGGGTGAGTGGAAATAAGGAGGAACACAAATCACAGCCCTTCAGTTACTTCTTAGGGGTTGGGAGAAGAAAGGGGGAAAGAGCAGGAGCAGTCCAAGAAGTAAAATCAGGACGGCAGAATGCCCAGGAGCCAAGCAAACAGACTTTCCAGAGGAGGGAGAGCCAGCCATACAGAGATGGGGGTGGAGGATGGGAAGAACCCTCCTTTGATGACTTGTAGGTGATTAGCACCTGTACGATGCAGAATTTGTAGAGTAATGGGGGTGGAGACATCACAGGTATATCAGGTAGACAGATGCACGTTGAGGAATAGGCCATTGTCATCATAAACTAACTCTTGCAGGAAGTTTGGCTGTGAAAAGCTAAGTGTGTACAGTGTACAGTGTGGCTAGTTCAAGGAGTTGGAACTACTCAGTCTTTTTTACTTGCCATTAATTGCTACTTAGTTTAGGTTGCAAATCTACTTTCACTCTTTTTGGTAGTATGGGGTGACTTGGTTCCTTTCTATGTGCGTTTCTATAGGGGCTGATGTTTCCTCAGGTTTATAATGGATCTCCATGAAAGATACCAGGAAGGATATTCAGCCAGCCTGCAGGAGTAGCCTGGAGATGTGGTCCGGGGTTGCTTCAGAAAGCAGGGAAGTAAAGGTAACATAATATTCTTTCTTCTACTGCAAATATCATAATGCAGACATTTTGCTGCCAAATCTCTGCCTTTCTGTGATTTTCTCTTCAGGTTATGTGAAGAAGCACCAAAGAAAATAGAGTGACCTTGTATTTAGAATTGCCCTGGGTTTTATATCTCTTCAAAGTGATTTTTATTCAGGAACACAATTTTTCTAGGTGCTTGAAAATTGATTGGGTGTATGATTTTATATAATGGTACTTTTTAATATAGAACATGTCAAAAAGAAGTCAAGATGTTGTTTTATCTGATTATGTTTAATTTCTGGGTGCCAAGAAAATGATTAAGGTGTATTTTGTGGATATTGGTTGTAATTCAAATTACGTTAAAAATCAGATAAGTGAGTAGTGAAGATTTTCTGGTAGAGAGTATAAGATGCATACTTACTTCAAGGGCCTCCACCATAATAAAAATACAACATTAAAAATAACTGGCTGGTTTAAAATCCTCCTTGTATTTCTTAACAGAGATCCCTGGAGAGGCATAGATCAGACCTACAAAATCACACACAGACAAGGTGATCTTTCCCAATGTGGAAAGGAGGATGGCTTTAGGTTTCCCAGGGGCAGATGTTATAGACCAGAGAAGCAATGCTGCACCAAGAACCAGAGCAGCTGAATTCAAACTATTCGTAATTATTTCATAATTTAAGGGATAGCATTATTTTGTGGCAATAATGATTAAATATTAAGGCTTTGACAGCTTAAAAGCAGCTAAAAAGGAGAAGGCTGAAGAGATATTATTATATTTCAATTAAAAAGATAAAATGTAACTTTAGTCTTCAGTTAAATGATACTTTTTAAAAAGTTTTTTTATTTCAAAATGTTAAGGGGTTACAAATGTTTTTGTTATATGGATACACTGTATAATGGTGAAGTCAGCGCTTTCAGTGTGCCTGTCACTGGGACAGTGCTCATTGTAACCAATAGGTAAGGTTTTATCTCTCACTCCACTCCTACCCACCCTCCTTCTTAGTTTCCAATGGTCTTTACTTCTCTTTGTGCCCATATGTACCCATCGTCTTATTAGTGAGAACATGTGGCATTTGTTTTTCTATTCCTGAGGTACTTCACTTAGGACAATGATCTCCATTTCCATCCAAGTTGCTGCAAAAGACATTATTTTATTCTTTTTTATGCCTAAGTAGTACTCTATGGTATATATTAATATATACATTTTCTTTATCCACTCATCCATTGATGGGCACATAGGTTGATTCCACATCTTTGCAATTGTGAATTGTGCTGTGAAAAACATTCAACTTCAGGTGACTTTTTGATAAAATGATTTATTTTCCTTTGGGTAGATACCCAGTAGTAGGATTGCTGGATCCAATAGTAGGTCTACTTTTAGCTCTTTGAGAAATTTCCATACTCTTTTCCATAGGGGTTGTACTAGTTTGCAGTTTCACCAACAGTGTATAAGCATTCCTTTTTTACTATATCCACAATCAGCATCTGTTGTTTTTTGGCTTTTTGATAATGGCCATTCTAAAAGGTTAAGATGGTATCTCATTGTGGTTTTAATTTGCATTTTCCTGATGATTAGTGATGTTGTACATTTTTTCATATGTTTCTTGGCTATTTGTCTATCTTTTGAAAAAAATCTGTTCATGTTTTTTGCCCACTTGTTGGTGGGGTTGTTTTTTTCTTGCTGCTTGAGTTCTTTGTATATTCTGGATATCAGTCCTTTGTTAGATGTACAGTTTGCAAATATTTTCTCCCGTTCTGTAGGTTGCCTGTTTACTCTTTTGATTATTTCCTTTGCCATGTAGAAGCTTTTTAATTTAATTAAATCCCATTTACTTATTTTTATTATTGTTGTATTTGTCTTTGGGGTCTTAGTCACAAATTCTTTGCCTAGATTGATGTTTAGAAGAGATTTTCCCTGTGTTTTCTTCTAGAATTTGCATGGTTGCATGCCTTTTAACCATCTTGAATTAATTTTTGTATATGGTGAGAGATAGGGGTCCTGTTTCATTCTTTTGCATGTGGTTATCCAATTTTCCCAGCACCATTTATTGAATAGCTGTCCTTTCCCCAGTGTATGTTTTTGTCTTCTTCGTTGAAGATTAGTTTGTCACAGCAGTGTGGTTTTATTTCTGGGTTCTCTATTCTATTCCATTGGTCCATGTCTCTACATTTATACCGGTACCATGCTATTTTGGTTACTATCACCTTGTAGTATAATTTGAAGTCAGGTAATGTGATGCCTCCAGAATTGTTCTTTTTGCTTAATATTGCTTTGGCTATTTGGGTTTTTTTCTGATTCCAAAAGAAGTTTAGGATTATTTTTTCCAGATCTGTGAAATAAGATGTTGGTATTTTGATGGGAATTGTGTTGAATCTGTAAATCACTTTGGGCAGTATGGACATTTTAACAATGTGGATTCTACCAATCCATGAGCATGGGATTTTTTTCCATTTGCTTGTGTCATCTTTGATTTCTTTCATTGGTGTCTTATAGTTCTCCTTGTAGAGATCTTTCACCTCCACCTCCTTAGTTAAGTATATTCCTAAGTATTTTGTTTTCTTTGTAGCTATTGTAAATGGTACTGAGTCCTTGATTTGACTCTCAGTTTGACTGTTATTAGCATATAGAAATACTACTGATTGGTGTGCATTGATTTTGTAACATGAGACTTTGCTTAATTTATGAAATGATACCTTTAAAACAAAGTCCAAATCAGGGAAAAAAACTAGAACTGCCATGTGAATTTAAAATGTTGATATTTTTACTACTGTAATTCACGTTTTTGGCAGAAAATGGGGTCTGATTTTACTTCAGGAATTAGGTTCTAAAATCAGAATGTAATGCAAAATTTTCCTTGACAGCCCTTTAATTGCCCTTAAAATTCAAGAACCTAGGTAGTTTCAAGTTTGAATGTTAAGAATAAACTTATGTGGTTTCTTGGGGTACTTTGGTCATGGCCTCCCTTTCCCTGGGTAGTAGAGTCTGAGGGAGATGTTGAATACAGGAAGGAAATGGGGGACTTTCTCTTCTTGCTCCTTCTTTTACACACACACACACACACACACACACACACACACACACACACACACTTGAATTCCCATAAATGTAGTGTTCCTATTTCAGGCTTTGCTATAAAATAAGTGAGTTATTTCTCTGTGTTGTGGATGTTTTCTGGCCTAAAAGCAATCCATACTATTAATATATTTCTATGCTATCCCTCTGTGCCATTCAAGTAAGAGGCACTGCAAATCAGCTATATTCTTGACTACAATTGTGACAAGATCATAATACTGAGGAAAAAAATTGCTTTTTGAGACACATTCCCAAAACTCAACCAGAAATGTCCTAAGTGTTCAGGGACTATGGTTTTAATGGTCACTCTTTTGCATCTTAAGTTGTTCATATGTATGTGGTCAATTAACATTATTGGAAACCCATTGTGTGTCTCCAGCCCCTTTCAACATACAATCTCATTCAATCCTACAATGGCTCTATGATGTTCATCTTCATGCAGGTAATTGAGGCTCTGGGAAGTGTCCAAGGTCACATTACTAATAAGGTGTAGAGTTAGGATTTGCCCTATGTGTTTAACTGATGCTTTAACTTTTTCTGCTCTGCATTACGATCTTGCCTCATTTTTCCACACAGTAATAGTAAAATTATGTAATTATTTTTTCCCTCTGTTTTGAGTACATTTGTATTAGGCTTTATCTATGTCTCACATTTCTTCATGAGTTTGAAAACTTATAGCCAGTTAGGAAAGCTGTTAAACTTTAAAATATTCTAAACCATTACCCAAATTATCTTGACTATATTCTCAGCATCATTCAGAGAAAGAGCAGTTCTATTGTAATACAAATTGGAAATGAAATTATGCTGTGAACTGAGGTTGCAGTTCTCCAGAGTGGTTTTCCTGTGGTGGGAATAGAGATCACAACCAAGAGGGGTACTCAGGGCCCTGAGAGGTCAAGGATCAGGAGAGTCATGGAGGAAAGAGAAGAGGAGGCTTTGAGACGCTTACCTGTGACTACAAATGGTTTGAACAGAGCCTTAGAGACTTAGGGTTGGAAATTTGGTAGCTATTGATTTGAATAGAGTAGTCATTATTTATTGTAGATGCAGAAAAGTGAATGGAAAAAAGAAGCAAGGTCATTTAAATTCATTTATTCGTTAATTCAATAAACATGCATTTTTGAATCTTTATTGTGCTCAAGATCATTTTGTTCTAGTGCCTCTGAATGATTCAGAGAAAAACAAGATGATTTTTCTTTTAGGGCTGGAAATACTAAGTACTTGACAATGATAGCTAGATGGTACCTTCAAAATACTTGGAAACTTTTTTTTTTAATTAAAAAAAGAAAGAAACTTATTTATTTTGCTTGCCAAAGGGCTTAGTATTGAACAAATTCAATTGAATTTAAGCCCTTCATGGAAAGAGTCAACTGGTTCTTTTGTTTTTCTTTTTTGTTTTAATGGAAATTTCCAGGCCAGTCCTCCTGATTGGATTTTATTGTGTCAGGTTCATACCCTGCCTTATCTACTGAATCTTTTCCAGCTCTATGGTGACAGACAACACAGAGGGGAAAATATATTGCACCAAAGCTTGTGAACACTTGCCCTGCATAAATTCACTCTAAGCATAGTTCTTCTAGATTTTAAAGTGCATGTTTTCATTGAAAGAAATGTAACCCTCATGCTTTTAGCCCCTTACACTATTAATCAATGTGTCATTATAGAAGAACAATTTGACATCTAGAGAATATTTTCAGTTTTTAAAGTAATTCTGATTTTTAAAAATGGAAAGTCATTACAGGCCATGGACAAGTAATATGGAAATAAAGATTGTTGAGGAGAGTTTGATAATTGTCATTTAAAAAATTTCTTTGTTTTGTTTTCCATTTAGTCACTGCTGGAGACATAAAAATCAGCCTCAAAATGTAAAATCATTTCATATAGTTTTAACGATAAGCATAATACAGATACTTTCCAATTATGTTAGAAGAGTTAATATACATATAATTCCTGAAATAATGCCTCATATACAGTAAACACTCAAATGCTGGCTACTACTTATATTGTATTTAAATTGATACTAATGCAGCAAATATTTATTATCAAATTTTGATTTTCCTATATTACAATACTCCTTTTATATGCCAGGAACTGTACTGCCTTATTACTGTTCACATTATTGATGTTCTCTTTGTCCAAAGAACATGAAAACTTGAGATTCTCAGTTTTTGGTGCTTAGGAATAACGGTAAGTCTAGAATCTCTGCTGAATTTCACTAGCACCATTTCAACATGGATATGGAGCAAGAATGTATTTGGAGTGCAAGTTTATTCAGATTCTCAGCCCAAGTTTATTCAACAATCACTCTTTGAGCACCCTCCATGTGCTAGAATTGGGTGTATAGAGAGCTTATGGTCTTGTACATAGGTGGTTTACAATATTTGTGGAGGAGACAGATGTATAAACAAATACATTGCATATGATGGGGTAAGTATTAGAGTAGGTTGTTAGCTGTAAGCTGGGGGAGTCAGAGTAGAGAGTAGCCTGAGGAGGTGGAGAAAAATGCCCCACAGGGGATGGCATTTGATCAAGGTTTTAACACAGGAATTGCTTCAACCTCTTTATCTATAAACAGGGGCAGTTGAACAGGATTGCTTCATGCCCCAAACTTTTACGATTTTAATGCTCTAGGTTCCACTTGGTCAATAACGAGGAACGTTGGGCCTTTGCATTTTTGCAGAAGACCTTATCTGCACAATTCTAAGCTTCTCAGTCCACAGTAAAAACATCAGTTGACTATTCAGCTGTCCTGCTACCCTGCCAAAAAACTGAGCTTTTAGATTTCAGAAAAAAAGAGTTCACACAACTGGCTGAATGTTTCACTTTTCATCAGGACATTTTGGCATCAGGTGGACGATAACTGTGGATGAATTTCAGGAATTTGAGTGATTTGGATTAAGCACAGAGAAAATAATAGCTTAGATTCTGATTTGAAGTGAAGTTCAATTATTCAAAGCCAAAATATATCTTTTCTTCTTCCAAGTGGTCTAAGATGCTTATTAGCTCTGGCTTGGGGCCTAGGATATTTTTGTAATGAAGACGGCTGAAAGTTCGCAGGACAGATGGCGTTGCCATCCTTCATGGGGCTGCAGAAAATAGCAGAGCTAAATTAGAGACTGGAAGAAATAAGAAAATTGAATGAGGAGAAAGGTCCAAATGTTACCTGAGTGATTATACAATTGCACCTAGTTCTGCCTCAATAATTCCAATAATTGGAATAATATATTTTTATATCAATCTTATTGAGGTAAAATGCAGACATTTTATGTGTACAGTTCTTTGAGTCTCGACAAATATCTCTACCCAAATAACCATCACCACTGTCAAGTTGAACAGAACACCATCTTCACCCCAAAACACTTTGACACTTTGTAGTCCTTCCTCCTCCACACCCCCAGCCTTAGACAACCATTAATCTGCTTTCAGTCACTGTAGACTAGATTTGTCTTTTCTAGAGTTTCATATAAATGGAATCATACAGTATATACTCTTTTGTACCTGACTTCTGTCAATTGGCATAATGTTTTTGGGATTCATCCATGTTATTGTTGAGTGTATCAGTCATTCTTTCCTTTTAATTGCTGATTAGTATTAGTAATTGCTGATTACTTCATTGTACAGAATATTGTAATTTGTCCATTTACCTGTTTATGAACACTTGGGCTGTTTTTAATTTTAAGCACTTATGATTAAGGCTGCTAAAGACATTCATGTACAATCCTTGGTATGAACATCTATTTTCATTTCTTTTGGGTAAGTACTTAGGAGTAAAATTGCCGGGCCATATGGTAACGATATGTTTTAACGTTTGTAAGAAAATGACAAACTGTTTTCCAAGATGGCTGTTTTGCATTCCCACTAGCCACATTTAGAAGTTCCAGTTGTTCATCATCCTTGTTAACCTAGTATTGTCCATTTTAGCTAATCAAGTAGGTGTGCAGTGGTATTACATTGACGTTTTAAATGCATTTCCCTGGTGACTAATGATTTTGAGCAACTTTTCATGTGTTTATTAGGCATTTGTGTATTCTTATTTGTGGAGTGTTCACATCTTTTCTGCGGTGGTTTTGAAAGTTTTACATGGCACTTATGTAGTTCGGTGAATATGCCTTGGGGCTAGTATGGTGGGTGGATTGGGTTTGTGCTTAAGGTTATTTTGAAGGCAAGCTTTCATGGTTAAAAGCAAAATTTGAAAACCATTGGTTTAAAAGCAAAATTGTGAAGGAGATAATTTGTCTTTTGATGTTTTCATGCCTCTTTTCCTCAAGGGCTTTCACAGTAAGTGGCAAAGTTCTGTGGTGAACATTCTAGGAGCACAAAGCTTAGATGATAAGGCCTCTGAATTCAAGAAAGCAGTGCAGTAGAAAGAAGCACTGCTGTGTGTGTACCCTCATAATTTCCTGAAATAAAAAAAAAAAAAAGAAGCACTGCCAGGCCTTGGAGTCACAGAGACTGGGTATATGGGCTTATACCCAGATTCTGCCATTTGTTAGTTCTGCAATCTTGAACAAATTTATTATCCCCTTTGAGTCTATACTTTCACCAGATAAAAATAGGATTAATGATATCTAACCAGTAGGTCATTCTGAGGTTAAAATGAGGAAATAAATGTACAGTATCTGGAAGCATGCCCAGCACATAGTAGCTATGTATCAAATATTAGTTTCCTTCTTTCTTTCTATCCCTGAAATGGCTTTATTTCTTGCTTTTCTTTTAGAATCTCAGGGTCTCCACTGTGGCACTTCATCCTTCCCACCCTTCAGAGGTTCTAAACTTAGATTAATTCTGCCTCCATTTCATCATTTATCTATTTGTGTCTTCTTACGAAGTCTTGCTAAATGCATGAGTAGCTAATCTGGCAAAATATAACTTCTGTTAAGGTGGTTGAGAGTATTTCAAAGTTTCAATAGGCACCTAATCTAAGGAGTAGGATCAAGGGAAGCATGAGAAAGGAGGGGACTTGGGGCCTGTGGAAGGCTGGTTAGGGTAGGTAGTGGTTTTGGTACCGCTGACCTTTCCCAGAACCCCGCACATCACATTACATAAGTGGCTTTCTCCAGGGAGTTTGCATGAACTTGGACATTTTTAATTAGTTGATCCTTTTCAAGTCCCCCCTCCCATTTTTTATGAGATCTTTCCCACCATCTTCTAGAAGGGCAGAGCCATATGAATGACCTTTACAAGCCAAGCAATGGCTCTTTAATAAATGTCTTATTTTTCTCCAAATTTATGGTTTTACCATGCTCCAGTACTTGTTGATTGCTTGTGATTTAGTGGTGCATGTCATAGAGATTTTAAGACTTTTGATAAAACTGTAATTATTTGTAGTCATTCTAGCAAAACCCTGATAGAGTAGACAAACCTGATATCGGTGCTCTAGATTATATTTTTGGGAACCCATATAGCATCCAAACTAACAAATCTTCAAGGGTAGTGTGGATGATAATCAGCTCTTCCTCAAAGATTTTGTGAAATCATAGAACAATGGACTATTACAGCTGGAAGTGCCTTAGGGAACAGCTAGTCTTGAATCCCATGTCTAGTTTTTAGTTGAGTACATGGGTTATGGTTATTAAAAAGCAATTTCTTGATGAATGCTGATATGTTTCATTGGTCATGATATTGACCTGGACATCTACACTTCTGACAATATTATGAGATAGATGACTCATTCATTTCTTTCTTTTTTTCTTTTTTTTTTCTTGAAATGGAGTCTCGCTCTGTCACCCCAGCTAGAGTGCAATGGTATCATCATAGCTCATTGCAACCTCAAATTCCTGGGTTCCAGTGATCCTCCCACCTCAGCCTCCTGAGTAGCTGGGACTATAGGCATGCACCACAACACTTGGCTAATTTTTTTATTTTTTTCAGAGATGGGGTTTTGCTTTTGCTCAGGCTGGTCTTGAACTCCTGAGCTCAAGTGATCCTCCTGCCTCGGCCTCCCAAAGTGCTAGGATTACAGGTGTGAACTACTGCGCCTGGCCCTTCATTCATTTCTTGAATGTCACTTTTCATAATTAAATTTACAATCCTCCATTCTGGTTACTGTTAGTTTGGTTACTTTTGTTAACACATCTTATTTTTCTATTGATTTGGGAGCCAGATAGTCCTATAGAATATTAACATTATGCAATAAAACCACACTAAGCCTCAGGTCCTGAAGTGAGCTAGTTTCTTCCTTGCCAAATTATCTTTAGAGACAAGTTAACAGACAACTGAAAAAAATGTTATAGCTGTCCACAAATGGGTTCTTACTCTGAAACTTTACCCACTTTACAAATGAAAAATGCTTCCCTAGAAGACTGAAAAAGATTGCCTCCAAACAGAGTGACTAGACTGACATATATCCAAATTATCCCAATTGAATATTCCTGGAAAACCCAATTCTATTCTGAGAATGAAAAGTTATAAGAAAAAGCCCATAGAGAGTTTGGCACTGTCTGCTTTTATCTGTTTTCTTGGGTAATTTCTTGCGGACTTCTCCAAAGAATCTTTGAAATATTATAATGTCCTTTCTAAAACATTATACACCTCAACCCATTGAGCAAAATTTGTCAATATCAAGTCTTCATTGGGAAAAAAGAAGGCAACTGAGCCAAGTATAGCTATAGGCCAGATGTTGTTTATGATGACTTGGAACTAGATAGTAGGAAAAGTGTTGGGAAGAAGTGATACTCAACATCCAAGTGCCAAGAGTATGGAAAGGTGTCTGAGAGAGTGGAAAGGCAGTAGAAGCTTTAGTCAAAAATTTGAAATTCAATTTTTAATAATCATAAGCAGTAACAGAAGATTTGCAATTTCACATACATGTCTTGGTCAAATTCCCCTGAGCATCACGGCTTAAGGGGATCTCCCAGGAGTCCCTCTAAGTAGTGTTGTTCCTTGTTTGGTCTTGTGTGGTGGTAGTTTTATTGTCCTGTTGAATTATGTTCATTTCTTATTTTAAAGGCTGCTGTATTTCCCGGTGGTATATGTTTGTATACGTATTATTTCCTTCATGTTTTGTGACGGTCTAGAGAACCCTGGTGGAAAGGAGATTCTGTGAAAGGCAGACGCTATTGATATGGAGCCAATCACCAAAAAAAAAAAGAGAGAGAGAGAGAAGGCAAGTACTTAGGATATGAGGATATTTACAGGAAAGAGGCTGGAAATGACCGTCACTAACTAGCTTATAAAGTGTCATCAAGCATATTTATCATTCAGGCCAAAGACAGTGTCAGAAGAGAAAAGTGCAAAAAATTTCTTAAAAACTCAAGGCTTAGAAAGACCACCTATAATATATATATATATGTATATATATATATATTTACCAATAATATATATTTCTGGAATTATACAGTGATTATATTGAGCATTGCTTCCAAAAGTTCAGGAGGACACCTGGCTAAAAGGATAAGGAAACTAAGGCCGGGCGCGGTGGCTCAAGCCTGTAATCCTAGCACTCTAGGAGGCCGAGGCAGGTGGATCGCTCGAGGTCAGGAGTTTGAGACCAGCCTGAGCGAGACCCCGTCTCTACTAAAAATAGAAAGAAATTAATTGGCCAACTAAAATATATATACAAAAAAAAGTTAGCTGGGCATGGTGGTGTATGCCTGTAGTCCCAGCTACTCGGGAGGCTGAGGCAGGAGGATCGCTTAAGCCCAGGAGTTTAAGGTTGCTGTGAGCTAGGCTGACGCCACGGCACTCACTCTAGCCAGGGCAACAAAAGTGACACTCTGTCTCAAAAAAAAAAAAAAAAAAAAAGGATGAGGAAACTTAAATTTCTTTTGTGATTCCCAGATTTCTGGACTCCAAACTCCTTAAGCATTTAGAATATAAGACAGTTCTAGGGAAAAAAATAAAATCTTTAAAAGGAATAGCTGTCTTATTATTTCATCTTTAGGCCTCAAAATGTATGGCAACCAATGGTAATAGTACATTTTAGGCCAGCAAATGTGGATAGCAGAAGACAAGGGTGGATCTACTCTGAGGCAGGGGCTCACAGAGAGTTATGAGAGCGGACTAGGCCCTGTAATTCTCTGTGAGTTATATTTTAGAAAATAATTTCCTTATTTTATTTATTGTATGTCTCCCCCAACTAGAATGTAAATCCCCGAATTGCCAAAATTTGTATTTTCCTTTCATTGGTGCATCCCCAAGTTCTATATTCTGCCTGGTGCACAGTGAGAGCTCAATTAGTATTTGATGGGCGGATGAACAAGATGGTACACCTATGGAGGAGTCAACGCTGAAATAGAAACATTTTAACCCTGTGACGACATATTGCTGGAGATAAGGAAAAACTGTACCTTCTTATCTTGGCCAAGAGCGAGCCTATAGTCTTCAAGGCTGGACGTGTCTTTGGCAAAAGCCTATCAAGTTGCCCAGGGCTTCCCAACCAACACTTAGTTTGATTTCACCAATTATGACCAAACTGCCAGCTCTCTCTGAGGATGCCAAGGCCATCGCTGATAATAATGACCGTTCACTGAGCCCTTACAACTTGTCAGGTACTACTCTAGGGGCTTCCTCTTTGTATTACCTCACTTAATCTTCAGAATATCCTGAGGCGTGAGATACTATCATTGACCCCATTTGATAGATGAGGCAACAAAAGCCCGTAGAGGTTGAGGAATTACCCAAGGCACAGAGCTAATAAGTGCTGGAGCTGGGATTTAAACCCAGGCAGTCTCCTCATCACCAGACTATCTGACCTTTTTATGACTTTGTGAGCCGAC